>NC_090926.1:78378176-88378176 GCF_040938575.1 Ambystoma mexicanum | reverse complement strand
AATTACTTCAAATTCCCCGTCTTCCGCCCAAACAACTGCTGCTCCTACGTGCTTTTCTCCTGTTTCACAATCTATGGAGGCAGACCCGTCTACGAAGTAGATTTCTCCTTCCGACAGTGCTTTTTCATATGCTTTGGGCGTGTCATCATCATCTCATGTGTATGTGGTGCAGTTGAGCTGTTGCATGTCTTCTACTGTTCACACTTTGTTATTGTTATTGTTATTGTTATTTTGCACTTATATAGCGCCTTATATACCATTGGTATGGTCTGAAGGCGCTGGTAGGTTGAACGCCCTTGGGAACCGAAGTTCAGATCAGTAGAGAGAGTAGGGAGAGTCAAAAGGTGCGTGTGTGCACCGGATATGTGTGCAGCTCGTGCGGTACACAAAGTAATAGCTGATTCTTATTGGTAGGTGTGGTGGTTGAGAGATCAGGAGAATGTGTTCGTTCTGGCAGGATTTATCCGGAACGGATGTGGCTGCGTTAGGCCTGAGGAGAACGCCTGGCTGGGGGTGTGAGACCAGCAGTGTTTACATAGAATGATGTGGAGTAAGCGGTGGATGTTCGTATGGGAACAGTTATACCGAATGGTGTCATAGTATCTCTGTGTTCTAGTTGAGTGGTGATGTAAAGGAGAGAGTAAGCGTGGGGTGTGGTAAGAATGGTTATATGCTCTTTCAATGTGCAAACTTCTAAAATCACTTTCACAGAGAGGCTACCGGGCGAACTTCTAAGTATAATTTTCCATACAGAGGCTATTGGGAACGTTTCTAAATTCAGTTTATCAGCGAGGCTACTAGGCACACTTCTAAGTGTAACACTCGCGGAGGCTATTGGGTACACTTCTAAATGCAAATTTTCACAGAGCGTCTACTGGGCTACATTTCTAAGTTCAATTTTCCAGAGAGGTTATTGGGCAAACTTCTACTTGAGACTTTCCAGGGTGTCTATTGGATACACTTCTATAATCAACTTTCACGGATGCTATTGGTAGCACTTCTAAATGCAGCTTTCACAGTGTGGCTAATGGGCACACTTCTAGATGCAGCTTTCACAGAGGATATTGGGCCCATATCTAAATTCAATTTTCCACAGAGAGGCTACTGGGCGCACTATTAACTTCATTTTCCAGCGAGGCTATTGGGGATACTTCCAAATTCAGTTTTCCAGCGAGGCTATTAGGAACATTTCTAAATTCAATTTACCAGGGAGGCTATTGGGCACACCTCTAAATGTAACTCATTGCGGCTAATGGGTACACCTCTAAATTTCACAGAGGGGTTGTTGGGCACACTTCTGAGAGCAACTTTCACAGAGTGGTTATTGGGAACACTACTAAATTCACAGCGAGGTTATTGGGCACACTTCTAATGGAACTTTCCAGAGTGTCTATTGGGTTCATTTCTAAATGCGGCTTTCCAGAGTGTCTATTGGGCACACTACTGAATGCAATTTTCATAGAGTGGCTATTGGGCTCATTTCTAAATGCATCTTTCACAGAGGATCTTGGGCACACATCTAAATTCAATTTACCAGAGAGGCTATTGGGCACATTTCTAAGCTTGACGGAGAGGCTGTAGGGCACACTTTCTAAATGCAACTTTTACATGCTAACTTTCACAATTCCGCCAAGGAGTGGACATGCCAACTTTCACAGTTTTAGAGTGGACATGTTAACTTTCACAATTCCGTCTAGGAGTGGACATGCCAACTTTCACAGTTTTAGAGTGGACATGCTAACTTTCACAATTCCGTCTAGGAGTGGACATGCCAACTTTCACAGTTTTAGAGTGGACATGCTAACTTTCATAATTCCGTCTAGGAGTGGACATGCTAACTATCACAGTTCTAGAGTGGACATGCTAACTTTCACAACTCCGTTTAGGAGTGGACATGCTAACTTTCACAATTCCGTCTAGGAGTGGACATGCCAACTTTCACAGTTTTAGAGCGGACATGCTAACTTTCATAATTCCGTCTAGGAGTGGACATGCTAACTATCACAGTTCTAGAGTGGACATGCTAACTTTCACAACTCCGTTTAGGAGTGGACATGCTAACTTTCACAATTCCGTCTAGGAGTGGACATGCCAACTTTCACAGTTTTAGAGTGGACATGCTAACTTTCATAATTCCGTCTAGGAGTGGACATGCTAACTATCACAGTTCTAGAGTGGACATGCTAACTTTCACAACTCCGTTTAGGAGTGGACATGCTAACTTTCACAATTCCGTCTAGGAGTGGACATGCCAACTTTCACAGTTTTAGAGCGGACATGCTAACTTTCATAATTCCGTCTAGGAGTGGACATGCTAACTATCACAGTTCTAGAGTGGACATGCTAACTTTCACAACTCCGTTTAGGAGTGGACATGCTAACTTTCACAATTCCGTCTAGGAGTGGACATGCCAACTTTCACAGTTTTAGAGTGGACATGCTAACTTTCATAATTCCGTCTAGGAGTGGACATGGTAACTTTCACAGTTCTAGAGTGGACATGCTAACTTTCACAACTCCGTTTAGGAGTGGACATGCTAACTTTCACAATTCCGTCTAGGAGTGGACATGCTAACTTTCACAGTTCTAGAGTGGACATGTTAACTTTCATAATTCTGTCTAGGAGTGGACATGCTAACTTTCACAGTTCTAGAGTGGACATGCTAACTTTCACAACTCCATCTAGGAGTGGACATGCCAACTTTCACAATTCCGTCTAGGAGTGGACATGCTGACTTTCACATGCTAACTTTCACAAATTCCGTCTAGGAGTGGACATGCTAACTTGCACAGTTCTAGAGTGGACATGCTAACTTTCACAATTCCGTCTAGGAGTGGACATGCCAACTTTCACAAATCCGTCTAGGAGTGGACATGCTAACTTTCACAATTCCGTCTAGGAGTGGACATGCCAACTTTCACAATTCCGTCTAGAAGTGGACATGCCAACTTTCACAACTCCGTTTAGGAGTGGACATGCTAACTTTCACAATTCCGTCTAGGAGTGGACATGCCAACTTTCACAATTCCGTCTAGGAGTGGACATGCCAACTTTCACAATTCCGTCTAGAAGTGGACATGCTAACTTTCACAGTTCTAGAGTGGACATGTTAACTTTCATAATTCCGTCTAGGAGTGGACATGCTAACTTTCACAGTTCTAGAGTGGACATGCTAACTTTCACAATTCCATCTAGGAGTGGACATGCCAACTTTCACAATTCCGTCTAGGAGTGGACATGCTAACTTTCACAGTTCTAGAGTGGACATGCTAACTTTCACAAATTCCGTCTAGGAGTGGACATGCTAACTTGCACAGTTCTAGAGTGGACATGCTAACTTTCACAATTCCGTCTAGGAGTGGACATGCTAACTATCACAATTCCGTCTAGGAGTGGACATGCCAACTTTCACAATTCCGTCTAGGAGTGGACATGCCAACTTTCACAAATCCGTCTAGGAGTGGACATGCTAACTTTCACAATTCCGTCTAGGAGTGGACATGCTAACTTTCACAATTCCGTCTAGGAGTGGACATGCCAACTTTCACAATTCCGTCTAGGAGTGGACATGCCAACTTTCACAATTCCGTCTAGAAGTGGACATGCCAACTTTCACAATTCCGTCTAGGAGTGGACATGCTAACTTTCACAATTCCAACTAGGAGTGGACATGCCAACTTTCACAGTTCTAGAGTGGACATGCTAACTTTCACAGTTCTAGAGTGGACATGCTAACTTTCACAAATTCCGTCTAGGAGTGGACATGCTAACTTTCACAATTCCGTCTAGAAGTGGACATGCTAACTTTCACAATTCCGTCTAGAAGTGGACATGCCAACTTTCACAATTCCGTCTAGGAGTGGACATGCTAACTTTCACAATTCCAACTAGGAGTGGACATGCCAACTTTCACAGTTCTAGAGTGGACATGCTAACTTTCACAGTTCTAGAGTGGACATGCTAACTTTCACAAATTCCGTCTAGGAGTGGACATGCTAACTTTCACAATTCCGTCTAGAAGTGGACATGCCAACTTTCACAATTCCGTCTAGGAGTGGACATGCTAACTTTCACAATTCCAACTAGGAGTGGACATGCCAACTTTCACAGTTCTAGAGTGGACATGCTAACTTTCACAGTTCTAGAGTGGACATGCTAACTTTCACAAATTCCGTCTAGGAGTGGACATGCTAACTTGCACAGTTCCGTCTAGGAGTGGACATGCTAACTTTCACAATTCTGTCTAGGAGTGGACATGCTAACATTATGGCAATCTATGTTATTTGGTGGTAAGATAGAGTGGCGTGGGCTTTCTGGAGTGGAGTGATTGCTCTACTCCCCTACCCATTCCACACTCACGGTTTTGGTGGTGTCTGTTGGTTGCTGGCTTCCTTGGCGTCCCCTGCGGACACCTGCTGACACTTCCTGGAGCCGCCTCTGTTGGAGCCGCCCTTAGCCGCTGGGGCTGCCGGGCAGAGGGCTGCCCTGGGAGGACCAGTGATGAAGGGTTCACGGGCCAATCAGAGCGGGGATGGGCGGGTTGGGAGGCGGGAGGGGAGCGGGAATCCGGAAGAGGGTGCGGGGTGGGAGAGGGATGCGCTGGGGGTCTGGGGGCCTAGTTGCCACCAATAGAGGTGTGCAGGGCCCGGATGGGCTTTCTTACCTCGCGTCGGCTGCCTGCAGTGAATGCAGGGGCCGGCGCGAGGAGGGTCGCTAGACCCTTTGGGCCAGGGCTCACGGCCCAATCAGAGCGGGGATGGGCGGGTTGGGAGGCGGGAGGGGAGCGGGAATCCGGAAGAGGGTGCGGGGTGGGAGAGGGATGCGCTGGGGGTCTGGGGGCCTAGTTGCCACCAATAGAGGTGTGCAGGGCCCGGATGGGCTTTCTTACCTCGCGTCGGCTGCCTGCAGTGAATGCAGGGGCCGGCGCGAGGAGGGTCGCTAGACCCTTTGGGCCAGGGCTCACGGCCCAATCAGAGCGGGGATGGGCGGGTTGGGAGGCGGGAGGGGAGCGGGAATCCGGAAGAGGGTGCGGGGTGGGAGAGGGATGCGCTGGGGGTCTGGGGGCCAAGTTGCCACCAATAGAGGTGTGCAGGGCCCGGATGGGCTTTCTTACCTCGCGTCGGCTGCCTGCAGTGAATGCAGGGGCCGGCGCGAGGAGGGTCGCTAGACCCTTTGGGCCAGGGCTCACGGCCCAATCAGAGCGGGGATGGGCGGGTTGGGAGGCGGGAGGGGAGCGGGAATCCGGAAGAGGGTGCGGGGTGGGAGAGGGATGCGCTGGGGGTCTGGGGGCCTAGTTGCCACCAATAGAGGTGTGCAGGGCCCGGATGGGCTTTCTTACCTCGCGTCGGCTGCCTGCAGTGAATGCAGGGGCCGGCGCGAGGAGGGTCGCTAGACCCTTTGGGCCAGGGCTCACGGCCCAATCAGAGCGGGGATGGGCGGGTTGGGAGGCGGGAGGGGAGCGGGAATCCGGAAGAGGGTGCGGGGTGGGAGAGGGATGCGCTGGGGGTCTGGGGGCCTAGTTGCCACCAATAGAGGTGTGCAGGGCCCGGATGGGCTTTCTTACCTCGCGTCGGCTGCCTGCAGTGAATGCAGGGGCCGGCGCGAGGAGGGTCGCTAGACCCTTTGGGCCAGGGCTCACGGCCCAATCAGAGCGGGGATGGGCGGGTTGGGAGGCGGGAGGGGAGCGGGAATCCGGAAGAGGGTGCGGGGTGGGAGAGGGATGCGCTGGGGGTCTGGGGGCCTAGTTGCCACCAATAGAGGTGTGCAGGGCCCGGATGGGCTTTCTTACCTCGCGTCGGCTGCCTGCAGTGAATGCAGGGGCCGGCGCGAGGAGGGTCGCTAGACCCTTTGGGCCAGGGCTCACGGCCCAATCAGAGCGGGGATGGGCGGGTTGGGAGGCGGGAGGGGAGCGGGAATCCGGAAGAGGGTGCGGGGTGGGAGAGGGATGCGCTGGGGGTCTGGGGGCCTAGTTGCCACCAATAGAGGTGTGCAGGGCCCGGATGGGCTTTCTTACCTCGCGTCGGCTGCCTGCAGTGAATGCAGGGGCCGGCGCGAGGAGGGTCGCTAGACCCTTTGGGCCAGGGCTCACAGGCCCAATCAGAGCGGGGATGGGCGGGTTGGGAGGCGGGAGGGGAGCGGGAATCCGGAAGAGGGTGCGGGGTGGGAGAGGGATGCGCTGGGGGTCTGTGGGCCTAGTTGCCACCAATAGAGGTGTGCAGGGCCCGGATGGGCTTTCTTACCTCGCGTCGGCTGCCTGCAGTGAATGCAGGGGCCGGCGCGAGGAGGGTCGCTAGACCCTTTGGGCCAGGGCTCACGGCCCAATCAGAGCGGGGATGGGCGGGTTGGGAGGCGGGAGGGGAGCGGGAATCCGGAAGAGGGTGCGGGGTGGGAGAGGGATGCGCTGGGGGTCTGGGGGCCTAGTTGCCACCAATAGAGGTGTGCAGGGCCCGGATGGGCTTTCTTACCTCGCGTCGGCTGCCTGCAGTGAATGCGAGGAGGGTCGCTGTGATGAATGTGGGTGGGTTTACGCTCTTACACCGCACAATATGAATGTTAGCACTAGAAATAATCAACTCATATGCTGTGGCCCTTTGAGTAGTCAGTGTGCTTTTTGACCTTTCAAGGATGTCAAACTGGGAGTGTTCTACGTATAACATGACAGAGCATCCCATCACGATCGTAGAACTTTTTTCTACTGCAAATGTGGCGGCTGGGAGAGTCTGTTCGAAAGCGAAATGTCCCTGCATTACTGCATCTAGTGTTCCAATGTAGAATGCCAGGGGCTTGTGACCCAGGGAAGTCTTTTGTGTCATCACAGCTGTCATGAGTGTGCCATTTCAATGTGAGAATAAATAAAACTCCTGCTCATAATTGGGGGTCACAAGAACTGGGGCAGTAGATATCAGTTCTTTGATTGTGTCAAAAGCTGTGCGCATTTCCTGTGTCCATTGTAAATTGGTGTTTTTCCGCTGTGCTTCCTTGAGCGCTTGTAACAGGGGTTTTGTGGATGCTGCATAATCCAGTATCCAAGCTCGGCAGTTATTACACATGCCGAGAAACTTTTGCATCTCTTTTACTTTTGTTAGGCTCTTTTACTGCTTTTATTGATGCTACTCTGTCAGGTATTATTCTCTTACAATCTTTAGATATCAACTGACCTAAGTATAGCACTTCTGTTAAGCAGTATTGCAGTTTTTGTCTGTCTACTTTGTATCCTTTCTGTGCAAGATGTGTTAACAGGATAATGGAATCCTCTCTGCACTCTTTTTCATCTCTACCGCAGACTAACACATCATCTACGTACTGAATCATGGGACTCGTTGTGTGTATGTTACCAAGGTCTTCATACAATATTCTGTTGAAAATACTGGGGCTTTCTCAGTACCCTTGGGGCAATCTACAGTGCTCACATCTTCCCCCCCCCAGCGTAAATGCTGTTAGGTACCATGAACCTTGATCAAGTGGAATTGAGAAGAAGGCATTTTTTAGGTCCACTACTGTGAAATGAGTGGCCTCTGTTGGGATACTGCATAGGATTGAAGCAGGATTCGGGACAAGAGGGAACTCCTTCTGTACTTCGTCATTGAGGGGGCGTAGGTCCTTGATCATCCTCCATGCCCCTCCCGTCGCTTTTTTGATCACGTAAATAAAAGTGTTGCAGGGTGAGTTAGATGGTACTATTATTCCCTGTATCATTAGTGCATAAATTGTCTCTTTTATTCCTTCCTCAACTTCCCTTGATAGGGGATATTGCTTTACCCATGGTAAAATGGCTCCAGGTTTGAGCTTGATCTTTACTGGTGTCACTTCGTGTAGTAACCCTACATCGTTTGGGCCTGTGGTCCACAGCTGTTGTGGTACTTAGGACATGTCTTCTTCAAAGTATGCTGGTGGAGCTTTGGCCCCTGCTACGAGGGGTAGTGGCACCTCTCTTCTTTGGATCATAGATTGCAATTTCCATCACTATTTCCCCATTGTCTTCTGCATCACAAAACGCTGCTCACCTGATTGGTGTCAATGCACAGCACTGTTCTCCACTGGCATCCCTGCTTATCCATTGCTATTACTGTTATTCTTTGAGATGACACTTGTACTGCATGTATGTCTAGGGATGCTATGGATCCTCGCACTATTTCTGGGTCTGCGATTGGGCGGAAAATGAATTCTGAAGGCACCCTCCATTTTTCACTTTTCCATTCTGGCACTACCCTCGCTAGTATCTTCAATCCTTGTAGGAACATGTCTAGATTTATGGGTATGCCACGTGTTTGTGAGAAATTCGGTTGAGTGTATATCACTAGCAATGCGCGGATTGCACATATTCCTGGTGTAGAACACACTATTCCTCTGTCAGTGAAGGATATGGTCATGTTGAGCTTGCTGAGAAGATCCCTTCCCAGCAAATTAATGGGTGACTCTTCGTAATACAGAAGGGGTACCCATACAGTTTTTCCCCCCCACTGTTATGTCTAGCTCTTCAGTGTATGGAACCTCGACACCTCCCCAGAGAACCCTTGCGTTTCCAAAGTCCGATTAGAAAGCGGGAACCTGGCTTCCTTGAGGCATTATTCTTCCACTCCTGAATCCACCATGAAAATAAATTGTTTCCTATTGCCGCCCCCACCAGTGGTTCCTCTGCTGCATTAAGGATCATCGACAGTACTGGACACGCAAGTGTTTCCTGTGGGCTGTCCTATGATGAATGCCATGGGAGTTCATCAATATCAAAAACATTTCCTGTTTCCATCGTCGTCCCTCTACACGGTGTGGGTGCACCATTTGCAGTGGTAGCATAAGCGTTATTATGCATTGGGGTAGTACTGCCATGGCACTGGGGGTGTGGAGATGTATTTTGTGGGGGAATTGGATAATCATTCATGTATCTTGGGTCAGGCTGGCTGTTTCGTCTATTCCCGCCCATCGGTACCCCATAAGGGCTCCCTGGGTGGGGGTGTCTGATCTGGTGTTCATTTGCATATGAGTTATTGGGCCTGCTTCGACATTCTCTCATAAAATGTCGCCACCCCCCACAATACCAGCACTGTCTTTGCATTCACCGTCGGGGCCCTCCGTACCCCGCACCCCCTCCCCTTGATCCCCTGAATCCTCCTCTATTGCCTCGCCCTCCTCTCAATTGCCACTGTGGCCCTTCATACTGATTTTACCCTGAGCATTGATCCTGCCCGTTACCTGTCCAATTTGCCACCATCTGCATTGTTATTCCCATCTGTCCGTCTTCCTCCTCTCGCTCCCTTCCTGCCGTGCTGGTTGCTGCCACTACACTGAGCTTCAGCAGTTTACTTTGCACTAATTTTGCTTCGTCTGCCAACCGCCGCTGAGCTATCTCCTTTTCCTTCTCTTTGATCCTTTTACAGTGGTGTACTATGATGCTTTGAATTTCAAGCAACCCCTTGTCTTCTATCCCTCCTATTTTATCAAGGACCTTCTGCACTTCCTTTGGGAGTCCTCTTTTTATGATTGAAATAGAACAGGAACCTTGATTGGTCCCAGGCCGTACCGGTTTCCACTCTCCACATGTCCTGCTCCCGGAGAAGGAAAGACATTGCATCTTCCTCATCATTCATTGTACATTGCATTACTGACTGTAAAACTGGAGTGTCTGGAAATGTTTCTCTCAATGCATCCCTCACGCGTGCTCGCACTGTGTTGAATGAGGCCCCATCATGGCGGTCAGAATCTAATGTTATTCCAGGGAACACCGCCTTCAGCCACACCCTGTTGGCTTGGTCTCCCACTGCAGATACCAGCAGGCTTTTAACATCCTCCACCGCCAAGGGCACTCCTGCCGTGTGTTTCTCAAATGCATATATCCACTTGCTGGCGCCTCCTGACAGTGGGGGTAGATGTTTGAGTAAGTTGGCCTTGTCCATTTGAGCCCATGGTATGTAATTTGGCCTCCCCACCCTCCTGTGTATTAGTGGCAGCTGTAAATGTTTCCCCCCCCTTTTAGTACTCACCTTCTTCCCTTTCTACCCGTTCACAGCTATGCACCCTGTTCTGTTCATTAGCTTCCCACCCTATACTTTCATGAGAGACAACCCTCCCCTAAATGAATCCCCACCAGTGGCAATTCCCAGCCTTCTTTCTTCTTCTTCATGCTCCTCTAAGTCACTCCAATATTCTTCCTCCATGTCTGACGCCACCCCTCCCTCTTCTATCTCGCGTTCACTGTCAGCTGTGTTTATTTCTATGATTCGCGTGGTGGTGTCATTTATTCGAAATAGTATCTCTCCCTTCTTCCAGCCCTCGTCCCCTGTCCCTACACTTGGCTGGGGCGTCCCATCACGTTATACCCGGGGGGTGAGTGACCCCCCTCATTTTCCCATGGCCCTTAGGCGGGACAACTCAGTTCGAGCCAGTGTTAGTTGTGAGTCTAAATCCTGTGTGAGCTTTTCAATATCTATTGTAGGGGTATCCACCTGTCCTATTGCTCCTTGGCTCTCATACGGGGGTGGTGCTCTGTTGGACGGCTTAAGTATAGGAGGCGCTGTGGGCTGTGCTACATATACACGGTCACTACATCCTTCTGCAGGCACCGGCTTTGACAATAAGGGATATACACGTGTGACCTCTATCGTCTTCTCATTCTGTGTGATTGGCCCTTCACTGCCAGTTGTTGTCAGGTGAGACGCTTTATGCTCGCTGCTTTTCTCCGGGGGCACTTCCTCAAACAGGCGCCACAAGTCCAATATCTCTCTAATGTTTTGCAACTGTTTCCCTTTATATTTAATGGACAGGCAGGTGGCAAGCATATCTAGTACTGCTTTATAAAAGGACCCTTCCTGCGGCCAAACTTGGGGCAATCCTTCTCCCTTCAACTTCATGACCCACTGGTCGTGGTATTCATTGATCTTTTCTGCATACTCTGGCAGAGTCTTACAGATATGGGCAAGGGGGGTTTCTGCACCCATTGTACTTTACTACCAGTGTGATTCAACTACCAATTATTATCCAATCTCATATACTTCTTGTATGACCAACTCAATACGCTATACGATCTTTCTCAAATTAAATGAACTTTCACTTACTTTTCAATATTTTAAAATTGCATAAACATTAGTACAACTTTTTCCATGCAATGTCAAATCTATTCATTGGTGTTCATGCACAAAAAGACAATGTTTTCCACAAAGAGACCAACACTTAACAAATTTCACATACAACAGGAAACATAGACAACATAAATTGTACTTCACCGTCCCTAATACCCCTTGTTCCCCTGCTTGATTACACTCCCCTTGAACAATTTTCTCCCTTCACTTTGCTTCAGTCCACTCGAGAGGGAGAGAAAGAGATAGGTAAGATAAGGTTGGAAAAAGCGTTTCTAACTACTACTCCGGGTCTTCCTTCAAGACCCCTACGTTATCTTCCTTTGCCTTAATTTGCCCACGCTTATATATCCTGTACTAGTCGAGATAGCTCTATACAGCACTGCTTCCACCCCCCACCGGAGATAGGATCCCTGCTAACCTCTTTTCACCTGTGCTTTGTCACTGTCCTAATGGCCATATGCGATAGAATGAGGATCGAACGGAATATAGAGAAAAGACACAGGCCCCCGAGACCCTATTTCCGCTTGCACTACAGACTTCCACACCTTTTTTTCACCCAAATTATTCTGATTATCCCGAGACCTCCTAATCTGACTCCCACCCACCTTTGAATATCACCTGCACTTGATGCTCACGTGTCCGTCTTGATCCAAGATTCTCTGGACCTGATCGGTCAGTGCGCCGCTCCTCATTCAAGGACCACGCCCGGCTCCAGTGAGTGGTATGGTGGGTTTTGTAAAGGGGGATCCCATACTCGCTTGCCCTACTGCGTGTGCACGTCTAGGTATACCGGTTGCCGTTTGAGGGTAGCTCTTGAGGTAGTGCACTCTGGGTCATAACAGGGGAACGTCTCGTGCCAGAAGGACGGAAAAGGACGCTATCGCATTGGGGTCACCAATGTAAGTGAGTGACCCCCAAAATACAGTTAAATCTCCCATTGGAGTTAGTAAAATGCATCCCAGGAGGGAATGAGACCAAGACCAAGTGCTGGTAATATCAAAGGCTTTATCTAAAATAGGGCAAGCAGAATCTACTCTGCTCACGCCGAGAGCTCTCTGCAGAAAACATGTTACAATTCAGGTATATACAGAAAAATCGTCATTAGGCTGTGGGAAGGTATAGGGGGCACATGACTAGTTGGGAATGGACACTAAGAGTAGACACCTATAGGTGCCATAGGGTCAGAGGCACCTGGTTGGCTTGAGGGCACGTGGTGAGATGACGTTGTGTCCTGGGTCAATCGGTCAGCTGGGCTCACCGAGTTGGTATATATAGTCGACACTTATAATGTTTTCTTCTGTTACAATAACCATTTGACATTTTCCCTTGTGGCCGCACACTCCCATTCATTCACTACCATAACCTGTTTGTCTGGTAACCTCAGAGACCTGCATTTAAACACTTGTGAAAACATGGTTCAAAAGCAGGTTATTTATTACTGGCCATAGATTAACTTCATCCATTAAATACTGAGCTTGACTTGTTTAGACAATTCAGAATATACTGACTAAGGGGTTGAGCTCATGGGATCATTGCATGGTCAGGGGTGCCCGTCTGATAACAACAAGAGGATTCTGAATATATGGCTAACATGTCTAGGTCACAAAAGGCATATACCATCATGAGAATATTTCTTTGTGGGAAGTTTAGTGATCAGGTGTCAAAGCATCATTAAATCTCTGCTCTTCTATTTCAACTCCATGAAGGGTAGAGGAGAATTGAAACCATTTTGCGGTATGGTTCCTTGTTGCACAAAGAAACAGGGTCTTTAGAATACAATTTTACATGCAGGCTTTCTACACGTGGCTTACTATATTTCACTCAGGTCACACTGGTTTGAAGTATACTACATTTTTCATCTGGCTAGGCACTCTCATTATAACAAAGGAAAACAAAAAGAACTCATCTCAAAATAAAACATGTACTTGAATCAATGTTTATCCTTCATAAAGAAAACAGTTCATAACCCGGGGTCTGTGTGTGCAGCCTTAGCATGGTTTGTGGCTTGTCGAGTGTGATTAGCTACTGTATGACATTTTCACGATATTGTATATATATTTACATTTGAAGTTATGAAAACGAAGTAGCTTAGTGCTGGCGTGTACAGTGTCATACTGGTTAGGCATTACGTTGTTGCAATTTATTTCTATGAGCATTCTTGTGTCACATGTTAATATACATCATACTTTCATTAATAAGGTTTGACACGAGGACTTCTAGTTACACATATATGTTATATTGTTCACTCGTATACACATTGCCCCACCATTAGGTTTATATGATCTTGTATGCAAAAAGGCACTTTGGCTCTATCCACATTAGAGCGTGAATGATCAAACAAACTCAGGGGTCACTTCTAACTGTTGATTTTGTCCTAAGGGGCATAGGGATTATGTTCTTTATGGCCAGGGTCTGTGGGGAGTGGGGCAGGTTTATAGAGACGGATAGCTTTTTGCTCTGGCCTCTGCTCATGGCTTTATCTGGGTCAATGAAGTGAGACGGAAGGCAGAAGATACAGTGTGGATTTTGTTGCATTCTCGCAGCCAGTCTTCTCATGGGAACCCAACAACTGTAGGGACGGCAAAGGGTAGGAGGTGGGGGGAGGAACTCGCTCGCTATGCGGGCCTGGCTGGGAGAGCTCCAGGCCTGCATTGAAACCTCGCTGCTGTTTTATCATTACAAAATGGAGTCCTTGAATTCCAAAAATGGAGTCTTATTCACCTCTGGTCTTTCACTGTTATAAGGTGTGTTACAGGGGGGGGTCACAGTTCCTAGGGGTATTCCCGCACAAGTGCTCTGGGGCCGGGGCCCTGGACCCAAAACAGCCACGACTGGGCCTACCCACCAAGTATAGGAAAAGGGGAGGGAGGGTTCAAAATGCCCCCTCCTTCCATTCAACTACCAAACATTCGGCACTGGGCTCCTTAAACAGGAAATCTGGGTCTCCACTAGAAAGTTTGCACTTTCTATTAAGATTCTTGTTGACTGCGGGGTTAGTATCCAATTTGCCATTGCCCTTCTTTTCAATGCAGAATGTAATGGTAACACAGGATCTTTCTGTTGACCCCTGTCCAATATGTCAGTCAAATTATCTTGCTGGAAAACTGCAGCCGGTTTTCCCCATCTCAGATATTCTGTCACTCTGTTCATGAGATATCTATAAGAACCTCTACATGTTCTGAGGGATCTGATGCAGCAGATTCCAACCCAGGAGAGATATAAAGACTGCATGCATTTTGTAATGATTCAAACAAGTGCCCATCCTTGATTCCTCAAAGATTGGAGCGTCTGGGACATTTGGGGTACCAGAGTCGCATTCATGAAAATTTTTAACATTTGGAGATGAAAATATCTCTCAATTGGCTTTAGGGGCCGACTTATCTGAACATGCTATCTTATGCTTTGGAGAGGAGTCAGAAAACGTCAAGCTGGATTGGTGACTTCTTTTCTTGGCTTCTTACGGGATTAGGACAGCGAGTGATGGGAGCCACTGCGAGATTTCAAACACTTTTTGGAGCACTTCCTCAGTGGTGAACCATCACTGAAATACATTTTGTCATATGAGCTCCTTTTAGAAGCAGTCATCAGAGGGGATTTCGGCTGGGGCTTACCGGTAGTGAGTTTCCTCATCCTCTCTTTAATTGCCTTTCCTGTCATCGACTGACAGGAACCACAGTCTTCCATCTTGTGCTGGAACCCGAGACACCAAAGACAAATGTGGTGTGGGTCAGTGATGGACATATTGGCCCTACTGTCTCCACATTTTTTTAATACTGTTTTAGGAGTCAACATGATTGGGCAAACGGTCATAAATGACGAGAAGCACACCTTGTCCGAAGCGAACTGTGCAGCAGAAAAAAAGAACTGATTTAATGGCCATGCTCTATGTACCGTCGGTGATGTCATGCTCGAGAGCAGATGGAAGCTGTCGAGGTACACCGAGTCTACGATGGACAGCGCCTTCTATGGAGCAAACAAATTACATTCTGAAGCATCTGACACTGGAAGGAGATTTTCAAAGATGAGGAATACGTGGTAGGACACAATACATTCAAAAGAAGAGATTTGATAACATGGAGAAGAGCAGTTTCATTAAAGTAAAATGCTCAAAACCAGAATGTACAGTGCTAAGGAGTATGTGCAAGTCGCAATGTGGTGATAGTAGTGAATAAACTACAATTTCCAGGATGTTGGAGAGAAAAGGTAGAAGAGAGATAGGGCAAATGTTATAGGGAATAAAATCATCTAGGTTGACTGTGGACTCACTTTACACTCCATTTGCAAGTGTAACCTTGATTATTTTCTCTATGTAACTTCCCTCACTGTACTGTGCACTCTCTCACTTCCCATTTGTGTTTTGTCTTGCTCTTAATGGGCTCTTTCACTTTCTCTTTCTTTCTCTCTCTCTCTCTCTCTCTGTCTCTCTATCTCTCTATCCCTCTCACTCTCTCTACCGGCTTTCTCTCTCTCTCTCTGTCTCACTCTCGTTCACTCTCTCTTGGCAATCTTTCTCACTTGCACTCTCTATGCAGACGTTGCATCAATATCTCTATATTTCTGATAATTCTTTCTACCATTCCCTTTCCATTCTCCCTCTCTCCTCCTGTGTACACTTTTCTCAACTCTGAGTTGAATGACCCCTCTGTACTCTTCACCCTCCTGCGTTCTATTCTGTCCCCATGTGTTTTGTTTTGCTCCCTCTTCTGATCAGGTTCTTGATTCATTACATTCATACACACAATGATGTATTTATCCTTTCATGCTAATTCAATGATGTATTCATCCTTATCACACTTATGCAGTTATCCATATATACATTTGCACACTATTGTATGGTCTGAGACTTTCATTGATCCATCTTCAAAATATTTAATTCATCCCTCTATCACCATACACTTACTCATTCATCTATCCTCATAATCGTTCACACACCCTCTCTCATTCTTTCATCATTTCTCACATTCCTATTCTAAAATACACCAAGCCTGCACCCCCTCTCCCAATCTGCTTTCTCATTGGTATACTTATTAGTATTATTGTTGTTATTATTATTATTATTATTATTATTATTATTATTATTATTATTATTATTATTATTATTATTATACCCATTTTCTGCCTAAGTGTTGTGTATGCATGCTCCTTCGATGTATCAACATAGCAGTTTAAGGTTCAATGAGAGAGTGCCAAATGCAGCACCACTTGTCCAAGTGGTTCGAACGCATTCAAATGCGGTTGATTATGGTTTGAGGATGGTTCATACTGGCGGAATCCAGGAATACAGTTGCTCTGGCTTCTTCTGGTGCTGTGAGCCCCAATCCAGGTACTCAGGGACAGTTCAGGGAGGCCAGATGGTGTCTGTAGGAGTGCTCCACCTCCAGTGAGGAGCCTGGATACCCCTGCAGCTGGCAATGAGTGCAGGTCTTGATCCAAAAGCAGTCACCCCAATGGTCCCTGAGGATGGATAGAGGGCAGAGCTTGCTTCTTCCTTGGTACACCCGCCTTCACATCAGAAAAGGAGGACTTTGGAAATGACTGCACTTCCAACCGGGCCTAAATAAATTATTCTTTCTTGAAGTTCCAAAAGGAATAGAACACATAGGGGGAGACCCCTTTTTCATATGAGCATTAGTCAAAGGGGATTGGGTAAAAGCAAGCCTATTTTAAGGGGCTCATCCTTGTCAAGGTAACAAGTGGCTTTTGCCATCTTGCATCGTGCAGAAAGTGTTATGCTCTTCAGGAAGTGTAGGAGACAGGAAGGAAAGAGAAGCCAACAGAATACAAATACAGAGGAACATATCACCCAGTCTCTTCAGCTCTGACTGTTCTAACTCTGCACAATTCCCAGGCCTGCAGCTTCAAATGCATTTTGGTATGAAGCACCCTCATGTGAGATCATAAATTGTGCTATGTGTATAGGTGTGTGAAATGTGCATCTGCAAAGTGAAAAAGTGTGGAATTCGCACTGGAATCCTCTTCCTCCTGTTCGGCAAAATCAGCATTTGATTCCACCGGTATGCAGTGATTATAACAAATTGAAAATAACGAACAACAATTTGATCTAAACATTTCTAACGAAAAGAAATGTCAAATGTTTTAATATATATATGTGGAGATTTTGTAAGGGGTTAAAACAGGTGGGGAGGGGTTTAGGGTGGTATTATTAACAAAGCGAAATGGGAGGTTTTGGTAGGGGCCCCCCAAATTAAAAAAAATCGAAATTGTTCTCATCATAAATGTTTAGACTAAAGTGGTGTTCATTATTTATTGGTTAGTTATAATCACATGGAACCGATTCCACCACCACAGACATTTATCCTGGTTTTGTGCAGTTTTGCACCAACGTGGTGTTTCATTTCCATGTTGGTTCATGTAGCAAGATGAGAAACTTTGCACAGGTCCTTTTTTTGATCCGTGCTTGTTTCTTGCAGTAAGACAAGAAACTTTGTGCAGGTTTTGCCATATCATGCTTCGCGCAGTGCCACAAGACACTTTGGGAGGGATTTTGATCCAGCCAAGGTATACAGAATGACATGAGAAACTTTGCATGGTTTTCCCCAATCCGTGCTTGTTTCGCGCTGCGATACGAGAAACTTCGTGCAGGCCTTTTTTTATCTGTACTACGGCATGACCAACTTTGCACAGGTTGTGTGATCTGAGCTAGGTACCTGCAGTGGCAGGAGAAAAAGCACCCAGTTTATATGTTTGGTTCATACTAGGTTCATTCAGCCGCATGAGAAACATTGCTTGCTCTTTTTTATTCATGCTGGGCTCGAGCATCATCACAAGAAACTTTGTGCCACTTTATTCAATTCATACTAAGTTCACGCAGCGGCATTAGAATATTCAGGTGTCTCTTTTTGATTTGTGCGAGGTTCGCGCAACGTCAAGAGAAACTTTGCACAACTCTAGTTGGTTTGCACATTGGCAACATAAACATTGCACTGATCTTTTCGTTTGAGAAGAAGTTTAAGAAAGTTTGTGCCACTCTGTTCGATATGCAGGCGGCGCAGGACTGCGCATTGAGGCGTAACAAACAAAATCAGACAGATTCCCGCTTGCATGGCTGGGAGAATGGCATCTAACAGTTTCACCTAGTCCTAGTTGTGGCTTTGCCCCCTTGAAGCATGATTCCCAGGAGTGTTGCTTTTGAGAGTTTCTTGGGCTAGAGCGGTGATACCCAACCTCCAAAGGGATCAAATAGAGAAAGCATTCCTGCTTATCGTCCTGCTGGCTGAGTAGGTACAAGAAGCCTGGCAAGAATCAACATTGTCTTTCCATAGCTGGCCTGCACTCACATAGTTAACAAGAGTATAATACACATCTGCTGTGGCTATAATATGTGTGTGAACTATCAGTCACTACAACAAAACCCAGGTATGGCATATTTTTTACATATTGTCCTGCCAACAGACAGATACCACTTCATAAATATTATTTATTTTGGTGTTATATCAGCTGACAGAGAGGGCACCTGTGACCTTTGAACCTGATCTGTGCCACTGAAGAACAGAACCAGCAGAGCAGGAAACTGGGGCAGCAGGACATATGTATTCACTATGCTTTTGCCATGGAGCTTTCTGGAAGGGGGTGCTGGTTAGCAGACAACCCTTTCCGGGAAGGATTACCCGCATCATTTTATTAATGATAAAAATACAAAACTTGGCCTTCAACACCTTTAACAGGTGGCAATAATTCAAAAATGTGGCATGGCAATAATTACTGAAATCAAGTAAAGCCAACATGATGACTGTTCTAGTGTATACTAGTCATTCTGGTATACATTGGTGCAGAAGGTCTCAACATGTTTTCTTACTGTGGCATGGCATTTGTTACAGTTTAAGGGCAAAGTCAACGGGAGTACATTCTTATATGGTGGTACAGGCACGTATTGGCAGAGCAGGCAATGACATGTTTTCTTATGATATCATTACTAGTATTATTGACAATACAAACATGAATTATTATGTGGAAGTATTGGTATATATTGATGCAGCCAACATTTACATATATGGGCACAGTCAGCATACTGCCCAAATACTGACATATAGTGGCGGAAGGCATCATGAAAATGCGCTGGAAAATGCTCCTGTTCACTGTTGGAATTTTTTTAATTTCTTACTAATGTGTGAATTTTTACCCACATTTTCAAAGGAAAGTATGCTGTGAAATGCACTATTTTAACATATTTTTAAAAATGTTCTTGGGTTGGTCCAAGGTCCCTCGCTACAATCAATTGCTCCTGTATATTCATGGGAAATTGCTACAGCCCTTCAATTGCAAAATTCCCCGGCCACAACTATATGAGCTTATTTTTTATCTTGGAGCTGAGGACATAGGTGCTGCTTGATCCACCAGCATCATTACAGTGATGTTATAGCCTGGAAATGAGTTTGGAGAGAGTCTAGCTCTGAGAGAGGGTGCGCCGGTGGATGTCCCCGATATTGCAAAGTGGCACTTTCCAAAGATAACCAGGAGCCACCGGCACAAAAGGAAAGCGTCTATATTGTTGCAGTGCAGAAAAGGTAATCCCACAGGTTGCACAGGACACCGGACTCTAGAACATTCACGGGCACACCTTCTCTCACAGCCAGCCTCTCTCCAACTGTCATCCATAGAACATTCAGCAGTGAGCACACACACCACATTCCTCTCTCAGCACTATCATGACATCACCATTCATGCAAGGCAGACAAGGCATGAAGAAAGCACATTACAACACATCCCGCCATTATCAGTATTCCGAAAATGAACAAAATACCTTATACATGGACAGGTAGAACAGCAAAGTATAAAACACCCAACAACGTAACAAATCAAACATCCACCGCTCCAACATGGACCGTAGGTCCCATCTGACCACCACAGCGTGTAATGATAACCATCACTCACACCAGGGGTAATCTCAAACCACACCACCGCTGGATGACTGGTTGACAACTTGAGCATCACACCACCCAGAGACTATCACCCTCAGAATGTCCTTGCATGCCATCCTGAGTGCATGCCCGCATGACACGGGGACAACTCTGAACCCCACCACCCCTCAAATTACACTCAGTAAGATAAGAGAGTGACAACACTCCAAGTGAAAAAAGGATACATTGAGAAACCTCTCTCTAACCACACTTAAACAACCAACATGAGGTTTACAGTCCAGTAACCACCCCTAAGAAAACGAACACCTCACATACAACAGGAACCATACACATTAACTGCGACCGTGCACCTGAATCTACACACCAATAGGAAGGATGCCCAAACATACCTCCAAGGCCTTACAACAGCTCACACATCCACTGAGTGAGCACTAACACCTCATGTGAGCCAGTCACCTGGCGGACTGCCACTACTGCAGCATATTCGCAAATGCAGTTCAACACCACAATAACTAAACACATGTATCCAACATCTCTCTTCTTTATCCAATGGTGTCCAACACCACACACAACTACAATAGGTGTCCAACACCCAGAGAGCATTTCGCAGGCAGTGCATAGCCCCACTCCAACAGCAGCACTGAATTCCCGCAAGCACACATCAACCTTAAGTCAGATTTTACTATCGCCCCCCACTTGTGACTATGGTTTGCGAGGCCACGACCCCAGTTTGCTATGGTCAAAACCTGGTCCTGTAAATAAATGAAAAAATATACACACACACCAACGACATGCATCTCACCAACTCAATTAGTAAGAGATGGGCATTCAAAGACATAGGTAAATGTGGGACAAAATCCATAGTCATCTCCCAGAGTTTGCGATATTTGAGTGCTCCTGTGAAGAAATACATTTTTAGACACATATAACCCTAACAATGTGTGCATTACATCATCCCCAATGTTCCCAATATGCTTTGCACCCCTTTATTTTACAACAAAGGTCACAACATGCATCGCCAATCCACTTCTTAATACCCCATAAAACAGCTCTCACATCACAGAAACATTCCCTGATCCTCTGTACTTCTTAATCCACTCCTGGCATGCCACACACCCGTTCTGCAACCTTTCCATTTACCCCAAACGGTGACATAACAGCTCCACTCCTACCGATCAATCATAGGCTTCAGGGCACTCCTTGCCAGCGGGGAGCGCCATCCATGGAAATCCGTGCCTTGATGCTTCGTTCAGCCACACTCTCCATTCCACTGCTTCTTGGGCACGTCACGAGGCATACTATGCTCTTTACTCAATACAGCAGGGGCGCATTCTTTAACCCCACCTCTTTTGACGTCATCACTTTTGAAGGTGCACCACAGTGAGAGGAGGTCCAGCATTGCCTGGGAAGCAGTGTACGACGAGGCGTCCTCCTCATCCCAGTGCCGGCCAGGACCCATGGCACTTCAGCAACCAGGCCTGCGCAAGCACTATCTGCTCCCATCCCTCGATTATCAGACCACCAAGCACAGGCATAGTATTGTGTGGCTCACATTTACTGCATCCTGGTGATCAGAGCGTGCAGTAGCTCACTTCCGCTGAGAGCACCAATAGGCAATTCAGTTCCACAGGAACAGCAGCACCTAAATCCCTGGTCATGGTACTTCATGGGGGCTCGCAACAAATTAGTCCTTGAGAGAGTACTTATCTCATTCTTGGTTTGTTTGGGGGCGGTGGATGTCCTCAGGCTGTCTCCTGAGCACAGTGCAGGTACCTCACAGATGGTAAGGTAGTAGGTCCTCCTCGTTGCCAATGTTGCAAAGTGGCCCGTTCCAGAGATAACCAGGAGCCGTTGGTACAAAAGGAAAGCTCCTTTATTGTAGCAGTACCGAATAGCTAATCCCACAGGTTACACAGGACACAAGACTCTCGTGTATAGGGGACATTGACTGGCACACCCTCTCTCACAGCCAGTCTGTCTCCTACTATCATCCATAGAACATTCAGCAGCGAGCACTCTCGCCCCATTCTACTCTCAGAACTATCATAACATCAGCATTCATGCAAGGCAGACAAGGCAGGAAGAAAACACATTACAACAACACCTTACATGTAGTCTTGCACCCTTTGCTTTGCCTTGGCCCTATAACTCTGATGCAGGTCATAGACACGTGTTATAGGTTTAGTATGTTGAACTGTCAGATCACTAGCAGAAAACACCCATTTTGCAAATAAAATCCCCTGCACACTTTAATGTCAGTTATAATCTTGCTTGGCTACACTTTGAGCGATAGGGTGCCTACAAGGCTTTAATATTACTTGTGTTTACTACTGCGACCTATACCTAAATGTCTGCTCCTCAGCCATCACAACGAGATGCTTGTTTGTCAAACACAAACACAATCGCCACAGTGAGATTTTTACAAGTGAAGGCAATTCACCATCCCTGGAAAGCTAAAACCAGGGAAAACTGATATCAGCTTGGGCAAATAAAAACTGCAGCTTACCACTTTGTACCGAGCAAGGGAAAAAGCAAGGAAGGACTGCGTCGGAAAACAGCTAAGATACAGAGCAGAGTTCAAACAAAGATTGTAAATATGTAGTTCAAATAGCTAAGTCATGGCATGATCATAAAAATAAAAAGCAGATGTTGTGCGAGTAATGACTAGGTAAAAAAAATACAGAACATCTAGATACAGGTGATACACTATGAAGCACATAGGCTGGAACTCCTTGTTTAAAAGAATATAGCAGTATTCAGAAACACCACAGCATACATCTACGATTACTAGCATCACAGTTGTACCACAATATACATAAAACGGAAAGCACGGTATATCATTGCAAATTATCACTAACAGCCCATCTACCAAATACCATCATATATACTTATTTAAGGGAAAGTTAAAGTGAATAGGCTCAGGACAACAGAACGTTTGAAGTTCAGTGAATACATCTTTAGTTGAAGTGACATTAAGATGCTGATTTAATGAGACAAAAGCCCTGAAATTCAGCAGGGGCTGGAAGCTGTCTCGGAAGGATAGCTCTGGGGCAACATGCTCGCCTTAGAAGCAAGATGATGCGGTGCACCACAGGTTCGATTCCCGAGTCTGCATTTAGAAACCTCTGGGTATTAAGCTCATTATGAATAACCAATTACAATTACCAAAGCTATGCCATCCTAACTATGAGGCCCCCATTGTGCAGCCCTTAAGCACACTGATGACATTTCAAATGGCATTACATATGACATCACTTAGGACATGTCAAATGATACCATATGAAAAATCAATTAGCACACCACCTATGACCTCCGCAATGACCTTTCGGGTAAGTACAAGCCAGGGGTAAACATTTTTGACCCACAGGCAAAGCCACCCTCATCACTGCCACCCTCCTTCTCGGTCATCCGACCCATGAAGCGCGTGTCAGTTGAGGCTTTTGCTGCCACCTTCTCACCCTCTCCTCCCCCTTCGGCTGACTCCCACCCTGACACAGCCCTCTTCACGCTTCACTCTGCTATATCTGATACTCTTGATTTATCATTTTTATTTTTATTTTTACATTTGTATAGCGCATTACAGCCCACGGGAATTGAGGCGCTTTTTCAAGAAGGTGTAAGTAGGCAAGAATATGACTTTGGAACATGTGATTACTTAGTTACATCATAAGGCGGTTAGTTGCAAGTACATTAAGCAGACGTAGATTTCAGTTGAGTACCAAGCAAATGCTAGGCACGAACATTTCAGACGAACAGACTGGTTTTGATGGCTTTGCGGAATGCCAAGTGGGAGTTGATAGCCCTGATGTGAGTGGGGAGTGCGTTCCAGTGGTCTGCAGCGATAGCTGGGAAACTAGAGCCTCCAGCACGCACTCTGCATGTTTTCGGCTTGGTAATCAGGTTGGTGTAGGCTAGCCTAGGCGGCCTGGTGGAGGTGGGCATGGAGATGCGCTGGGAGAGGTAGGGGGGCGCTAGATCATGGAGGCATTTGTGGGTAATGGAGAGGATTTTGAAGATAACTCTCTGTTTAACTGGAAGCCAGTGCACCTGTCTCCTAAGGTCCGATATGTGATCCTTTTTCGGAAGTCCAGTGGCGGCTCTAATTGCATTATTTTGGACAAGTGGGAGTTTGGCAATGTTTTTGTGCTGGATGTGCCTCCGAGGAGAGCATTACAGTAGTCCAGTCTTGAACCGATGGTGGCCTTGGCAATAGTAAGGCTGTTCTGCGTGGTTAGGAAGGGTCTTACTGCGTTGAGCAGTTTAGAGTAGTAGGCCGATGAGGATGCAATGGCGTTGACCTGCCTGTTCATGGTGAAGTTTGTGTCAAGGTAGACTTCGAGAGTTTTGACTGTGTGGGACACTTCGATGGGTATGTTATCGATGGTGAAGGAGCGATATTTCTTGTCAAGGTTACCCAGGATGGTTGGTGACCCAATGAGTAGTAGCTTGGTTTTGCTGCTGTTCAGGCACAGCCAATTTTCTGCCATCCAAGCTTGGATGGTGCAGTAAATGTAGTTAAGGGTGATCCTGTCGGCCTCGTAGTCACCTGTGAGAGGGATGAGCACCTGCGTGTCATCAGCGTAGTTGGTGTATGAGATGCCCAAGGTGTCGAGAAGGTTGAAGAGGGGCCTCGTAAATAAGTTGTAGAGGGTGGGGGCGATGCAGGACCCCTGGGGTACTCCACATTTTATGTTGCTGGGAGAGGCACATGCCAAGTCGGAAAAGACTTTCATGGCCCGTTCCTGCAGAAACGAAGTGATCCACGAACACGCTTTATGGAGAAGTTGGCTGCAATGGAGAGGTGGTGGCAGAGTGTATTGTGGTCGACAAGGTTGAATGCGGCGGATAGGTCAAGGAGCAGAAGGAGCGCAGGTATCCCTGCGTCTCTGATATCGTCCATTTGACTTTTCAGGTCGAGTAAGGCCATTTCGGTCCCATGTCGTGGCCTGAAACTGGACTGCCAAAGGCCCAGAAGGCGGTGGTCCTCAAGGAATTTTTGGACTTGCAGGTAAGCTGCTTTGTCCAGAATTTTAGCCAGGGATATATGATATCCTTGCCCCTGTCTTGAGAATCTGTCTGAAGCCCAAAGCCAAATTAACTCCTGGTATGACTTGGATCTCGTCACCCTTAAACGCAAGTGCAGGGTGGCAGAGAGGAAATGGCGTGCTTCATGTGCATCCTCTGACAAACTGGCCTGCCGCCTACTCCAAAGGCAATACCAGCTCTCCATTCTCACCAAGAAGAGAGCCCTTATCCAAGCCCGCATCTCTGCGGCATCTAATAATTCGGCCGAACTCTTTAAAATCTGCAACGAGCTGGCCAACCCTGCTGCAGTCTCTACTGCTCCTGTCCCCTCCCAGGCCCTCTCCACGGCACTGGCCTCTCACTTCATTGCAAAAACTCAGGACATCCTGTCCTCACTCTCCTCCTATCACCTCCCCCCTCTATTCCCTGCTCTTCCTCTGGCCCTTCTGCAGCCACCCCTCCTCCCTCCTTCTCTACCTTTCCCCTTTTTTCTGCTGACAAGGTTTCGAGACAAGTCCGATCTATGAAAGTCTCGTCAAAACAGGTCCACCCATGCTCCTCCAAAACCATCAAGGACCACATTGACTCCTTGGCTCCTGCCCTGGCTGACTTCTGTAATTACTCCTTCACCTCTGGAGTCTTCCCATCCCCCCTCAAGTACTCCCTTGTGCATGGCCTTCTTAAGAAACTCTCCTCCGACCCCTCCTGCCTGGCTAACTATCGCCCAATCTCAATCACTCCCTTCCTGGGCAAGCTCCTGGAGAAACTGGCCATCTCCCAGCTTAATCTCCATGCTGAATCTTCTGGTAGTCTTCACGACCATCAGTCTGGCTTCAGAGCTGCCAGAAGCACGGAAACTGCTCTCGAACCTTGACTCAAACACTCCTTGTGTTCTCATTTTGCTTGATCTCTCCTCTGCCAGTTGTTACTGTCAACCATACCATCCTGCTCAACCGTCTCCGTGATAACCTGGGTATCACTGGTCAGGCTCTGGTGTGGCTGTCCTCTTTCCTCTCCAATCGACCCTCCGAGGTCCAACTGGGGTCCTTCCTCTCTGACATCTTTTTCTCTACCTGTGGTGTCCCCCAGGGATCTAACCTCTCTCCTTGGCTTTTCAACCAGTACTTGGCACTTCTTGCCCACCGCATCGCCACTCTCTGCCCCAATTTTCAGTGCTATGCGGATGATACCCAGCTCATTTTCAGGCTACCCTCGGCCTCATCCTCCCCTTTCCTCATCTCTGACTGTCTTTCTGCTATCCAGGAATGGTGTGCGGCCAATGACCTCTGCCTTAATGCCAGTAAGACTGAGATTCTACTCATCGGCACACCCATTGCCTCCTTCCCTGCAGCTCTCTGGCCGGCCTCTCTTGGCCCTCTTCCTGCTCCTACCTGCAAGGCTAAAAACCTTGGGGTCATCTTCGACTCCACACTCTCTTTCTCTCATCACATATCGGATGTCGCTAAGAAGTCACACTACCAGCTTCACCTTCTCAGAGGTATCCTTCCTTTCCTCTCCTTCTCCCAGAAGCTCACTGTCTCTAGAGCCCTGGTTCTCTCAAAGCTGGACTACTGTAACAGCCTCTATCTAAATCTGCCTGCCTCTACTCTCCGCCCTTTGCAACTCATCCAGAACAGGACTGCGAGACTTGTTCTTGGCCTCAAGCCCAGGGACCGTATCTCTCCAGGACTGAAATCGCTACACTGGTTCCCAGTGGCTGCGAGGATTAAGTTCAAAACCCTCTGCATTGTCCACAAGGCCTTCTGGGGCCTCGGGCCAAAATACCTTCAACTCTCTCTTCCTAAATATCTTCCTTCTCGAGCTCTTTGCTCATCCACCTCCAACTCCCTCAGGGTCAGCCGCTTCTCCAAGCAACGAGTTGGGGGTAGATCTCTTTCCGCAGCAGGGGCCTCCCTCTCGAACAGCCTTCCTGCCTCCCTGAAACTTGAGGAGAACCATCTCTGGTTCCGAAAGCACCTCAAAACCTTCCTCTTTGCCTTCGCTTTCTCTCCCCCTCCCCCCTGTTCATATTACTGAAACTGCACTGAATCTGAAGCGGGGACACTTACCTATCCCGGTTCTCAGCTCTGCCACTTTCCCCTGCATTGCCTCCCTGGCAACCCCTGCACTGTGGGACTGTCTCTGTATCCCTAGAGCCCCTCCTGCCAGCACTTGTCTGCGCTTATCCTGCACTTGCCACCAGCTGGCCCTTATTATTTATCTTGTTCTACTAAACCTGTACAGCACTTCTTCTCTCCCTTTCTCCCTTGCACTTTTCCCTTCCCCTCCACCCTGCACTTGCGCGACCTGAATGACACCTGGCCTAGTAGGATCGTTGTCTGTCTCCCCTTGTTCCCCCCCCCTGCCTCGTCGCGCCTTGAAAAACATGTGTATAGGCGCGTTATAAATGCCATAACATATCATATCATCATATGATTCTCCATTTGAGGCAAATACAGATCTCTCTTGGACTTTTGATTCATCTGAGGTTTTCAAAAGTTATAACTAAACATGCATTTTCAGTAATTACTTTGAATGCACCCTTTCAAACCTGCTTGTGTCATATGTTCTAGCTAAATTAGTTTTTTATTCTGGGATAAATAAATATTAATAGTCCTCCTGCTGTTGCGTAGTTTGTCATTTAGATTAATAAAATCATGAATTGGTGATCTATTTTTTTATGGCTGAGGCCTAATAGAACAGATACATTCTTCATTGGGCCTAATGCACTGCAAGGTAAAGGGTTTATTTCCTGCCCCATTCTTCTACGTATTTAAATATGCAAATAGTGATCAACCAGACACTGAAATGATTGTCTTTCACATTAGCTTAAAAACACAACATGGGTTGTTTTAAGGCACAATACTTTCATTTCAATCTATTTCTTGGAGTTTGGAAACAGAGCCTTTGTCTATAATAAGCACAGATGGGAACATTAACAATTTTAAGCATTTGTCAAAAAGGATGGATACTGGGTCTGGGCATTCCTGCACCATACAATAGCTGGGTTATGCACGAACAGTCATTTCTGGTTCAAATTGAGGTGACAATTTCAATGCTACATGTAAAAAGAAAATGTTCTCTTTGTGTAATGTTTACTTGTGCTGGTAATTTTATATGTAATAGGTATAGGAACAGATGGGCTCATTACGAGTTTGGATATGCAGGAATAAGTGGAGGTAATTCCGTTTACCTCCATGTTCCCACACAGCCAAACTACAAGTTTGATGGTATTACCTCTGGCGGAATTACCCTATGGGAATACAATTGATTTTCAGAAGTAAAGTGAATGAGTTACCACCAGTTTCAATACCAGCAGAAATCCACAATGGTCCTATCGAATCCATAAAATGGGGATTTACACTGCCAAACCGCCACTTGTAATCTGGCGGTAAACTGCCAGACAAAGTGGCAGTAACGGTAATACTGTTTGACAGTATCTCAGTAGTATTATTGCTGAGATACCACCAATGAATGCACAACAGCAGGTACAACACCTAAAGACTGATGTGTCTACACTAAATGTCTCTAAGCATCACGATAACCCAACACAGATACTTTAACACAACTCTCCACAGTCTTCTTAAACAACAATCTACCAGACACCTCAGACAACCACACAAACAAGTTGCATTAACAAACTGGAGTGCTCATTAACCACTGCTACAGACAACTCACAAAATATCTAAAACATACACACAAAAGCTCTTTATTTTCAGACCATCACATAACAAATCAACCATACTGCTCCACCTGCTCTTACATTGGATCCCAATCACTCTTTTTGAAGATCCTGAAGTACCACGCAACCAAGAAAATGGCAGGGGTCATGCTATACAATGCTCAATTACATAGCAGAACAGGGTGTATAAAGAGTTTCACTCATTTTCATTTGGGGCACAGCTCTTTGTCCCACCCAAGCAACTTCACTGGCTGGCAGCAACCGGGGAGAAAATGAATGTTGATTCTGCTGCTGACAGTCCATTATACTAGAATAGCTGGTGAGACCATATACCCCTCTGTTAATTTAAATCATATTAAAATAATTGAAGGTCAGTGTTACAATATCAAAATTCTAGGAGATGACCTTGGGGCCACCGACAGAGGAGCATGATGGGGCAGCAGTGTGTCCTTTTTTTCGAATAATATGAGCTTAATCACTTCTAAGTACTTTACTCCAATTGTCGCAGTTATGACAAATTCAGATTACATTATTTGGTTACTCAGTGAAGGCAGCATTTATGTTATTTTTTTATAAAACCATCTTTATTAACGTTTATATGAGTCAAGTCACAGATACAAATGATCAACCTGCTAGGTGGCATCCTGACCTTCATTCAGGAAATCAACATGATCTTCATAGTCTGTATAGTATCGCCACACACCTTGCAATTAAGTAAATTGACGTCATACATTAGGAGCTCTAGTTACTAAAATAATTTAAGTTCAGGTTTTAAAGAACTATCTATTACTTTCAAATGCAGTTTCCTTACAAAATGCATATCAGCGGAGTCAACCTTGCAATATGTAAACACTTATAGAGACCTGGTGGGCACGATTCATGGAATATTTGCCCTGTTCAAAGTGAATTTGCACTGCTCAAAAACTGACATTGCACTGATGACACAAACCCTGATTCATGGAATTGTGCCGTGCAAAAGTCAGCGCATAGTGATTATTGTAGTACAAAATGACTTTGCCCGTGCTTTTCACGGCAAAAATACACTTTGCACAATTCGATGAATCAGGGTTGTGTTGGCAGGGCAAAGTTACTTTTTTCCGCAGTGCAAAGTCACTTTGAGCCAGGCAAATATTCTATGAATCGGGCCCAGTATGTCAAAGAAGTATCATTGTAGCTTTATTTTAGACATCCTGAATAATCTGACCTTTAACAATTGGCTGGATTATGTGACTCACATGTTTTCTCTGGGCGTATTTTTATCCATTGTGGTTTAGGGCATCAAACATCTACATGGACAATCTAGTGAGATGCTTTATCCAAGAATGTTATGTTAAAAGACGCCATAACTCTCTTCTTCCCGGGTGAAACCAGTCTGTTCAGGAGTGCTATGAACATGAGTTATGTTCTGTCCCCTTTTAACATCCCAATCTCACTCCTACCCCATAAATGCTAATATGTTGATTCCTTATCTACTTCTGTTTGCATTAACTTATTTAATGATTGTATCTCTTTCACTCTTAAGTGTCTGCCTTTCTATTAAAAACAGAAGTAACAGCTACTCACTTCGATTGTCTTGGAAGCATGAATTATTGAATCTTTGCCACCTCCTGACTGTCCTTGTTCTGTGTTATTTGTGCTGTCCGTGTGTGTTTTTGTACAGCGCCCTGCTGCCTACGGGGTGCTATAGAAATAAATAAATACATGCAATGAATGGATTTATGTATAACTGCAGCTGTGTGGGGGCTTCCCGTTGGAAATGTCCCATCATAGTTTCAATTTCTTTTACATTCATGCATGAGATAAATGTTGCTAATAACAAAATGAAATGTGTAACGAAAGTAATTGCAAATTGCATATTAACATGCTGGCCGTGCAGCCCCTGATACCATGTATAACCTGTGCCTTCTCCTGCTCATGCAGCTCTGCAAGTAAGCGAGGAGTCAGCATCGTCCTACAGTTTGCGGGATTCGGGGCATGAGCAAAGTTCAGGTAGCCCAATGGAACTGCGTGCCTCGCTCAGTCAACTCTCTTTTTCAAACAGTGTTTCAACTTGGACACAACAACTAAGAGGCGGCACTCACCTTCAAACTGAATGCATGGCAACAGTGACTAGTTATACATGCAACGTTGACGCTCAAAGCATTTCTACCAGACTTCACCTTTGTGATGCCTAATGGAAGGCTGGGTTCTCCTCCTACTGCAAAGCTTCTCATGGTTTCTTAATTCATGACCCCATCGCTCCATGCACCAGACGCATTGCTAGGTTTGTAAAAGATCCGGGGCTAGAGCCCATTGCAAGTGTGGACTTCAGATAACTACATGATCTGAACGTACCTGCCATGTTGCGATTTCAAGCGTTAACATTGCAAACTATACTGCCCAAAGTGCTCATGCTCATTTGGAAGATTTTCCACCTCAAAACATGAACATTCATCCAGAAGTGCTATTTATGAGGTTATATAAGACAAAGAAAGGCCTTTGTACAGGACAGCCAAAGACTTGGCATGGATTGAGAAATTAAGCAGCAACTGGAGAGATACCTGTTTGCTACATTAACCATACAGTCACTTGCTGCTGGTTGTTGGACTGGCAGGGGGTAGCTAGTGGGCTTACGAAGTGGTGGGACATGACAAATGTAATTATGCAATGTAGCGAGCAAACGCAGCGAACAAGCCTCAACTTGACCAGGGTGGTACGGGTTGTGGGGGGGGGATTGCCCCCCACAAGAACATTTTTGAAAAAATGCTGTCAATATCACACACATTTCAGCATGATTTTTCTAAAATAACCAGCATAGTATATATGTTTCTTAGGGATCTAAATGGCTGTTGAATACTGTACCACTAATAAGCGACAGTAGGCAGGTGGGATACACATACCGAGTATAACATAACTAACAAGTGAAAAGCCTTTTCAATTCCAAAACACCTTTTTAAACAGGTGCCTTTGTGCTTTCATTCCATTTGCATTTGGTTGCATCTATTAGAAATGCAGTATGGACAGAACATTCTGCAGTAAAAATGAAAGACACATAAACCCCTCTCCACCCAAAATGCCTCCTCATGGGAACTCTTTGAGCTTGCTTTAATCAAGTCATCTCATCAAACTTTGCCCTCAATGTGCCTGCCAGTATTTATTTTAAAGCAGCCACCTGAGAATTAGTGACTTAAATGGAGCTGTAAATGCACTACTGATATGCTGAAAATGTCTTAACCAGATCTGCCTTCAGCCACTCGATATATAAGCAGTCTACGTGTCGTTCACCGAAGTGTTGTTAAAAACAAACATTGGCAAAGCCAACAGTTTGGGGCTTTTTTGTAGATATAGGTAAGGCCCTTACCAGGCACTGCCAGAGTGGTTCCGCATGCTCAGAAGCAAGCAACCGCTGGGAGATGGTGCAAGTACGTGGGCATTCTTGAAAAACACCCAACTAGTCCATACATTTCAGCCAAAGTATTGGCTTTACCAATGCTTGTTTTAAACAGAAATGTGGTGCAAGGACACATAGCTCCATGTTTAAAAGGGCGGCAGACTGTCCTTCACAATTAGGCATCAGAGGTGATTTATTGCATTGGGGCTTCTACGGCTCGAATAACATTTTATTGCACTAAAGTCAGACATGAGAAAAAGTGCAATAATCTTCACAGGCTGAAAAAATGAACTCCAGGACAGGAGGAAAAGTAAAATGACCCTGCTGCTGAAGCCGCAAACACGACCCTACTATAGGACATAAGAAAGCCTTCCCCAGCCCCCACAGAGCCCTGCAGCCCCACCTGTCAAACCTCACAAAAAAGCTCGGCCAGAGAGGAAAGGAAAACACATTGAGGTAATATCCAAAGATAAACCGGATTGTAAAAACAACACAGCAACCCCAAACTGATGCCCTGAACAGGAGCCCTCACATTTGTAAATCATATAACCTCATCATGTTTTACTCATATCCAGCTGGGCCCCTATGTATTTCCTCGAGATACTGTATGAGAGCATCAACGTGTCATATATGTTTAAACAGACATGGTCATTATCAAGACTGGTTGCAGTTCCGTGTGTCTAGTCTTCTCATGATGTGGCCCTTTCACGAATAGGGTTGGTACATGTTTCCTGTTAGAAAAGTGTTGGATTTTTTTTTTATTGCATACACAGAAAAACAATTAAGCTCAGTTTGTGTGCTCTGTAAAGCTGAATTTGGACCACGTCCTAGCTGCCCTAATTGCCCTTTTCCGTATCACGACAGAAAGAATGAGCAAAAACAAAACCATTTGACTTCATTGCATACATCTTTATATAATATGGTTTGAGGAAACAACTGGTTTTCAGTACATTTGCTCCATTTCTAGGCTGCTGCTTATATTAGATAACAAAGGTCCGCTTCAAAACTGTCTGCACCCAGTGCCTTGAAGCCCCACTAAAGCTTCTCTGCGCCCCCATCAGGAATGAGCTCTTAGTACACTTTCTGGAGGTGGCCTTTCCTCGGTCACGGCAACGTTCTGGGGCCTGGGCACTGCAGAGACAAGTCCATCCACCACTGCCTATAATGTGCCTGTTACAACATCATATTTATATGAAAGAAGTCAGACCATGACATGCTTTCATTGATGTTTGATGTTGAAGAGGGAAAATGGAGACCAAATCCATGCCCCCGCACCCCAAGCGCCCCAGCGCACCCATGGGTGACAAATATGCTGAAACACACCCACTTCACCAACAGTGCAACTTCTATGCTACATTAGAATCAACGCTGCAATATCAGAATCTACAAACACAAAAATCCCTGTTTAAAGGCTTGCAAATGCCTATATGAATTAACATGGTCTAAATGCACAGTGTAAAGCGATGTTTCAGGAAAATTACAGCTAAGTTCATTTCACTCACTGAACACTGAACACTGGCTGCGGGAGCCTTATCAACATTCCTCGCAAAACAAGTCCGACTTGCCAAGGCCGCAAATTCAAGATAAAACTACTTTCTGCAGACAGACATTTTTTAATTATCCACAAATGCGAATAAACCACGGCAACCCAGTGTGTTTTTTTTTCTTTCTGGGAAAGAAAGACATTTTCTCAAGGACACGCACAACATTGAAACATAATTTGTAACAAGCCAGAACCAGGTGCGAACTGCTTGTCCAGCTAAAAAGTTATGGGAACAAAGTCACATTGCAACATGATTAGAATTAGGTAAGGGGGGCTGGCACAGCTAAATCAACCCACTGACGCAGGAGGTAAATATCCAATTATCAGACTCTCTATAAGTGCTACATATGTAACCCACCACTCTGCAGCCAATAACAGGAGGAGATAGGTTTCTGGGAGCTGATCCAATTTTGTGAGGTCAGCCTGCAGTGTGATTATAAAACTTACTTGCAAGACAGCCCCGGGGGAAACGGCGCCTGAACTCACGATGCTTTTCTTTGGCTTTTTTCTCTTCTCTGTGCTTAGAAATAAAGCAGTTTGAAACATGTTGCTGCCTGCTTGGAACTCTGTTGCATTTCTGGGGGCCATATGGGAGGTGTTGGGGCCTCCCATAGCTGGTGAGGCTATGGCTGCTGGCCCCCCACTGCCCTGGGGGTGGGGGGGGATCCAGCTTCTCCCCGACAAGTTGGTGCCCTCTGTGAGGCTCATTGCTCATTGTAACATGAGTGATTGAGCTCTGCCTGCGCAAGCCCTGTGATGGACTGAGCTCCCTGCCGCCGACTCAAGGAAGCTGTGAGACCCTCGCCTGCACCTGAAGACCACCGGAAAAACGCGTAACCGGCTAAAGGCTTCGGGGGCCACTTGGAAATACCCCGCTTGAGGGCAGGTGAGAGCCCTGCAGGAGAAGGGGTCCGGTGAAGTGCATTGAGGGAGTGTCCAGCAGTGGTGCAATTGCCAGTGCAGCATAGGAAAATGTAAGTAAACCAGCAACATGGGCTCTGAGGGGGGGAAATGTTTAAAGTAGAAATGTTAAAGTGTTTTTTTTTTTTTATTTTTTTTTATTTTTTTTTAGGGAGGGATTGTAAATTGGGTGGTGGGTGATTGTACATTGTCACAAAATTCAGCGCATTGGTAGTGATCGGCACGTGAATTGTAGTTGGGACTGGGGTGGTGGCAGTGGTCCCTTCTTGTGTTTTTGAGCATATTGGGTGGGGTAGTGACTACCTACACATAGAACAGGAGTGCCGCGCTGATTGGTCTAGAACAGGAGTGCCGCGCTGATTGGTCTAGAACAGGATTGCCGCGCTGATTGGTCTGGATGGTGATTGCATGTACGGGGTCTGGATTTCCTATGAATTGACGTTATAGATCAATGAGTAGATGAGGTTCCCTGCTAATTGAGCGTTTTAGTTCAGTGAGTGGATGATGTTTTCCCGCAGGAGGTAGCTAGATTGTTCCCGAGTGCGGAAGGTAGTTGGCTGGTTAAGGTCCCCTGGTGAGGAGCGTATCATGCACTAGGCGACGCAGTGTGTGCAGTCCAATTATAAGAGTTTATTGTGGTTTACCTTGTTCCAGTTGAGACAGGAAGACAGCTGTGGGGATTGTGGGGTTTTATTTTGGGATTTTTTGTGGGGTTGGGAGAAATGGGTTATTGTTCTGTGTATGCACATTTGTCTTTTCATTTGCATTGTGTTTTTAGTTTGGTGACGTCACCTTCAGATTGATGAATAAGGACACAAAGTTTTGATGGTGAGGAGATAGTGGTGTGGTTTTGGATTTGGAGAATAGGTGACCCAGAGGCGGTGTGTGGAAGACACATGCGCAAGATTGTGGGGTGTGCCGGAGAAGGCAATGGTTTGGTGAAGATGGATTGCACGCGGAGTGCACTGGCTAAGGTGCGGAGCCAAGAAGGCTCACAGAAGTTGAATATTGTTCAATTATCTTCTAACTTTTGCTCCCTGAACAGCGGACTACCGAAATTTTCGAATTGAATAGAGGTAAAATGTATCACACAATACAGAAATGACTCCCCTTCACTTGTTGTGTAGCACACAGCTTCCATGCTGAAATAAGTCAGTAAAACATAGTGTGCAAAGATTCAAAAGTACTGAAGGTAAATTAAAAAGACCATGGCTGCTCATAGGCGGCTTCTCCAGAAGCGTGCAGCAATCGCTAAGGACACACATACACAGCACTTACACGGGAATAGCTTTAAAAGCACATGTGCAGCAAACGCTAAGGACACACATACACAGCACTTACACGGGAATAGCTTTAAAAGCACATGGCTACAGTTGAACTGTGTGCACGAAGGAAAAGGAAAATGCGAGGGGTCAGCTGATGTTGAACAAACACGAGCAGAGGGAAGAGGGGACTCACCCTTCTGAACCTCCGGGAGTGTAATATTTAATGACACAGGGGCAGAGAAAGGCAGATGAGGACAAGTAGGCACAAAATAAATAATTTAAGCATGCGATGGGAGGGGCAGTTAAAAACAGCTTCAACACACACGCACAAGAATCACAATAGCAGTGTCAACAATCACCACAATATGAACCGCCCATGTGGGGAGGATACATGGGGCAGGATGGGATCATTTCAGCAGACACCACAAGCACCAATGCAGGTACTGTTACCACTACATGTACAGACACAACAAATGACAGCACCACTACCCCAGGACTGACTAGAATGACAACACAGGGGCACTGCACAGCAGCCAGCACCCATACAGAACACTGACACAATAGCAATGGTACCGGTTACATGACTGGGTGGGGTCTTCCTGATGGGGAACAAATCTTTCAAAGGACATAGATTGACATTATACCGCTAATAGGACAGCCCAAGACAAACTTGATTTGACTGACTCTGCCACACACACTCATGCTCCGCTTCACCGACAGAGCGGGCGAGACGCGCGCCGACACACACCCTCACGCACACTCAATAATGCAGAGGACAATTGCATAGGGGTGGTGATAGGTATCAAAACATTTTCTTTTCTGGGTGACAGTGGGGCGACTAGGCCATGCATTAGGGAAGAGACATTTGTGACATCATGAGCAATGTGGATATGACCACCTTATTAACAGAGAAATACATAACTTGTTAAACACCAGGCATACACATGTTGAAAGTAAGGAAGATTGTTTAAGAATAATGGGGGTGCACGGTACAGAGGGGGGCGCATAATGATAGCGCATCACAAGAGAGTACATTTAGCTACATTTTGACCACACATCTTTCAGTGAGGAGACTGGGCTCATGAATACACGATTAACACAGAACAATTAAATGAGACACACAAGATGGAAGAAGGTGCACTTGAGGGGGGAGGACTACATTTCATTGACAGTTCACCACAGGAGGAGAGAAATAGGGGTAAAGGGTGGATGATCCATGTTCCCAACAGAATTAATTTGGCAACAAAATAACAGTGCAAGTGGTACTGCCACTAGCGCTTTTGAAAATAACACTGGCACAAATGCATTAGCCAACACACATAGGGAAAGAGGTCATTGCTGCACGAACTGGAGCATAATGGTTGTATTAAAATTTGAAAGCAGATATTGGGGGGAGAAATATATATTGTTTAAATGTAACAGTAATTAGAAATATATATTGTTTAAATGTAACAGTAATTAGAAATATATATTGTTTAAATGTAACAGTAGTTACAGTAGTGGAGTAATAAAATACTAGACTAAATGAGTAATTAACAGAGTAGGTAAGCTTTAAAAAGTGGACATGGGGTGGGATAGAGAGAATGGGAGCAAATTGGTAGCGGATTTCATTAGTACCAGCTTAAAGTGCCTGCAGTTAGTACCAGCTTAAAGTGCCTGCAGTTCACTGCGAGACACGCCCTGAGAAGTGTGAGAGGAGCCATAGAAAAAATAAATAAATAAATAAATAAATAAAAAAAGATTTTAAAACCCTGCGATTATCTTAACTAAGTAACATGGTGCACTTAATTTAGAAACACAGCCACCCTATATGACAAATTTACCACCCTGATGTTTCCCTATTTAGCTTGTCAGTGCCTGATGCCCCACGGGACAAAGGCACGCACTATAAACAGCTTACAACAAAAGCACAGTAAATACAAAGATCCAGAGGCCCATTTGTACACTAGCACCCAAATTGCATATATATGATCAAAGTGTGTAATGAGTATCTTCACAAAAATTAAGTGCCTACCCATTTTCTGGGTACATTCCGAATTGTGTAATAATTTACAGTCAGACCGCCATTGAACGCCACCAGGTGGTGACAGGATGGTGCATAGGTGTACCATTGGCTCCTCCCACTAGGACACTGAATAATGTGAGAGTAGTGCAGAGAGGTTAGGTCAAGAAAATGAAGAATATGTAAATTCTCAGGTCTCAAGCGCTTCCATTTCATTTCTCGCCAGATACAAAGGACCCAGGGCAGGCCTGAAGACAACGGACAACCAACACCCAATGGCTATGGACTACAGTGGGACATTTTCCCCTCCTGACAGACTTGGTCAGAAGTGTAAGGCGTCAAGCCCTACAAAGCGGTGGCCACCCTGGCAACGAGGGAGCAACGATCAACAGGGCCAACGCAAGAGATTTTCATGAACTGCAAAATAGCACGAACTCTCCCGAGTTAGGGAAACATGGCCATCCCATGGTCCAACGCACACTAGCAACTAGAATAGGGACTGACACACGCATTTCCAAAGTTTAATTGAGTTTCATGTTACATTTTGTGCACCTACAGCTGTAACACGGTTTTGTTTCTTCTCTTTTCCCCGCACATGCAGGTTGTTGCGTATGTATGCTGTTAGAAATGTGTAGGAAATTTCATTAATGTTATCTTCCATTAGAAACTGTGAGGTCCACTGAGTAAAACATTGTGAAGCATTCCCCACTCAATTGCCCACCCTATCAAGAACCTCAGACCCCTTAGAACATGTTTCCCTGAAGTATATTTCCTTGCTTGCATTGAATAAACAGCCCAAGATTTTCCCTACCCATATTGAGAAATTTTGAAAACACGAAATGTCCAGGGGAAGGTTTGATTTTTGCCCTTAGTGATTGTTTAGTTCGCGGAGCTTGATGTTACTAACATGTACTAACGTATTAACGCTTTTCTTGCGATTTTCAGGCGGGCAACTTTATCATCTCATCAGCTGCAAGGACCCAGCAGCGTAAGTGGTTATGGGCACGCAAATAAGGACTTTTACCTTCACGATGGGACTATTAATGATGAACGAAATTATGGGGGTGGTACTTTGAAAATTATTTGTAATAATGAGCATTACCGCTGTATCCCCTGCTAACATTCCCTAACCTAAGCAGGAACAGTTACGGCGTCAGTGGGTAAGGAAAAGCTGCTGCTAAAGTAAAGAGAGTTAAGGGCAGAAACAAAGGGAGTAAAACATACACATAACACACATATCAGAAGTGACCAGCAACATGCCCACATGTACAAAATTGGTAGGGACACCACTGGAGAGAGCTGTCCTGACTGTTCTTTAACATATGCCGGAAGAGAATTGATTACAACAGAAATTACTACAGCAGAGCACGACGCCCATGTATGACAAGGTGCGAAGAAGATTGCAAGGGAAAACAGCAACATTGAGATTGAAAAAATAAATAAATAAATAAATAATAAAAGAAGAAAGAAAAACAAAAGGAGAGAAGAACAAATAAAATAATAAGAGACAAAAATATGATAAGTGCCTAACAGAGTGAGAGAAAAGAGCAAAGATGGTCACTGAAGAAGGACGTATACTGTTAAGGTACCAACGTTATGTTACCAGCACAACAGTGACAAGAAGTGGACAATCATGCTGGATGCAAGAAGGTTGAGAGAAGTTGCGAGATGAGAGCAGGAACATCACTGCTTATGGACTACTATTGAGCACATGCATCCAAAGATCAAGAGAAACTACCACTGAATTGGGGAGGAGAGTGTTCATTGGAGCGCATCAGCATGCCCTTGTTGGTGATGACCAAGGAAGATGTGAAGAGTGACACATTCACCAAGGTGGAAAACAACGGAAGAAGAGAAACAGACAGAGAAGTAAAAAGAGGGGGGAATTACTTCTCGAGCGAGACAGAAGGATGAGTGGGTGAAGTACCAGCATACCAAAGAATGATCAGCAAAAAATGCATCTGAAAAGAGAAAGCAAAGAACTAGCTAGTGCTTGCATGGTGATGGATGACATCATGACTGCCTGGTTGCTTGAAGGTGATAACGGAAGGACGAGTACCGAGCACAGCACCATTGTGCAAGATAGAGATACATTGCAAGAGAACAACAGAAGAAGTTATCGGAATGCAAATAAGAGACATGGTGAAAGGAAGAGCCGGACTAAGATAGCGGTGCGCAACATGGTTCCAGCAGTAATAAAGGTGGCCACTCCCTGTGATCAGAGGAAGTACGTAGGGAAGTGAGTGTGGTGGAACACAGAAGGGGAACACTCCTATATGTACTGTTGATCAACAACAATGCAGAAAATTATGGACACTTCAAGGAATTGGCAAAGATATGCAGACCGGAAGGAGGTGAATGTTGCTTGGTGGTGTGGTCGACAAAAGTCGACCAGAGGGGGGACTGAAGAGGGAAAATGGAGACCAAATCCATGCCCCCGCACCCCAAGCGCCCCAGCGCACCCATGGGTGACAAATATGCTGAAACACACCCACTTCACCAACAGTGCAACTTCTATGCTACATTAGAATCAACGCTGCAATATCAGAATCTACAAACACAAAAATCCCTGTTTAAAGGCTTGCAAATGCCTATATGAATTAACATGGTCTAAATGCACAGTGTAAAGCGATGTTTCAGGAAAATTACAGCTAAGTTCATTTCACTCACTGAACACTGAACACTGGCTGCGGGAGCCTTATCAACATTCCTCGCAAAACAAGTCCGACTTGCCAAGGCCGCAAATTCAAGATAAAACTACTTTCTGCAGACAGACATTTTTTAATTATCCACAAATGCGAATAAACCACGGCAACCCAGTGTGTTTTTTTTTCTTTCTGGGAAAGAAAGACATTTTCTCAAGGACACGCACAACATTGAAACATAATTTGTAACAAGCCAGAACCAGGTGCGAACTGCTTGTCCAGCTAAAAAGTTATGGGAACAAAGTCACATTGCAACATGATTAGAATTAGGTAAGGGGGGCTGGCACAGCTAAATCAACCCACTGACGCAGGAGGTAAATATCCAATTATCAGGCTCTCTATAAGTGCTACATATGTAACCCACCACTCTGCAGCCAATAACAGGAGGAGATAGGTTTCTGGGAGCTGATCCAATTTTGTGAGGTCAGCCTGCAGTGTGATTATAAAACTTACTTGCAAGACAGCCCCGGGGGAAACGGCGCCTGAACTCACGATGCTTTTCTTTGGCTTTTTTCTCTTCTCTGTGCTTAGAAATAAAGCAGTTTGAAACATGTTGCTGCCTGCTTGGAACTCTGTTGCATTTCTGGGGGCCATATGGGAGGTGTTGGGGCCTCCCATAGCTGGTGAGGCTATGGCTGCTGGCCCCCCACTGCCCTGGGGGTGGGGGGGGATCCAGCTTCTCCCCGACAATGTCCTCGTGAATCAACATAAAACCAGCCCCACTCCGTTTCACCCCTGGTACCAAATGGCGAGTAGCAAGATCTGTGGATTGCAGTGTAGTGTGTTAAAATATATTTGTGTGAGATCTGGGGTGAACCTCTGGACATTTCTTACACTGCTTGACCTTGACATGTATTGGGAGAAGATGATTTGTCTAAAAGTCAAAATGGGGAACAGAGAAACAATACATAGCAAGACACAAAAACGAACTTTTAAAAGTGCTTCTTTTCTCCACTAAACGTTCCTTCATGAGTACCCAAATGTTGGCAGATTTCACTGTTGCTGGAGATACTGTTTCCCTGGCTGGCCTCTGTAGCCATGCCACCAATCCATGACCTGTGATTGGGCAGCTCAGCCAGAATAAAGGAGAGATTCTGGAAAGTGGAAGGTGTGGTGAGGCACTGCTGCTGGTGGTAAAGAAAAAGCGGGGTGGGGCTGGCAGTGCAACTTCTGCAGATGGGCAACTCTTGCCCCCAGATGACAACCGCTGTGGAAATACTTTTTTCTTCAGCCGTAGCCTCCGCAGGGGGCGCACGGAGTGAAGCAGCGCAGCTTAGCAAGGCTCAAGTTAAGAGCTTGGGTTGCAGGGTATGTGCAAGTGTAGTGCGGGAGGAGGACAGTTAGAAATAGTTAGGGAAGGTTAAAAGAATGAAGAAAATAAGGGGGGAAAAGAAGCAGAGGAAAATAGAGAAGTTAAAAGAAATTTGAACAGAGGCAGCAGAATAACTTGACTAGGAGACAAGAGGGATGAGTTGAAACAAGCTACACAATGAAGCGATATGATGGAAGATAAAAAGGGGAAAGAAAGGAGTTAATAGTGGAAAGAGGGCGGCGGTTAGGAGAGTGGGAAGGAGGAGATTGGGAAGGGGAGAAGAGGTTGGGAGAGCCTGGAGCTGCTGGAGGTGTCTAGCTGCAGATGCTTCCTGTGTCTACCATCCCCAAATTGTGACTTCAAAGAACTTTCCCATGCAAATTTCCCCTAAACTCAAACCAGGCCTAACAAGCTTTACAAACCTCCTGTCTTTGCCAGCACACAAGCTTCCTAAACACATGTACACGGATTTTCCCTGGCTATCCCCCCTTCTAGACCCGCACGGATCTAAGCTAAGATGCAAATGTCCACCTTCCAGCATTCCATGTGAGCACTCCTTTGCCCCTACAAGCTATGCTCGCCATGTTAAGATACTATAAAATATAGAAAATGCTGCAGTTAAAAATACTCTTTCTAGAATCAGAATTTGTTACTTTAGCGAAGCAAGAAAAAAACGTTTTTCTTCGTATATTGTGATGCCTTTTGTTCATCCCATCCTTATCCTCATGTGTCGTACAACCAGACATGAACCAGGCATTACCTGCGTCCTAGAACGATGCCAGATCAGGGAAACCATTTTTACACTGAGGGCCGATCCTGAAAATCTACCATTGAAATATTGCAGTGGTCCATGGAGCGAACCACGAGCAAAACGTGAGGTAAAGAATGATAGTAGTATAAACGTCACATTGTGCCTAGAAACACTGTACAGGCGCGTTATGAATACCACATCATATCATATCACACATGAACAAAAGGAAGATGGTGGTCATGGCATCAGGACAGAGTAGCTCGCAGACTGCAAGTGCACACATCAGCAGCCACTGGCGTGGTCATGCAAGAGCTGGGGGGGAGCATCAGAAAGAGGCTGCCTAACTCCAACATGGTGGGTCTCATTTTATGTCCCTGTGGTGCAGAGCTGCAGTGCAGCACACATTACAAACAGGCACACATGGTGACACACACATGGCAGTCCCACCGAGTCTCAGCCAATCAGAAAGGGTGGTTCCTTCCTATACACTGGAGGCCTGATTCCCCCATCAAGGTCCCAATGACCCCCGGGGACGAGAAAACAAATCTCCAACTGAGGAGTGCACCAGAGAAGAGCTTGAGTCCAGGGAATTAAGCTGTGCCTTGAAACAAGGAGTAAGAAGCCACAGGGCACAGTGGAAGCGGGGACATTGAGAATGAGAAATACTGCATGCTGGGACTCCGAGTGCGAGTACCTACCCTGGAACATACTCGGAAAATTACACCGACATGAAACCATGTATGACTATCCAAGCCACCTGGACCGAAACACTGTGCTGGTGGGATTCAGAGTGAGAGTACCTGGTAACGTGTAACACAATATATATTGCCTGGGTCACCTTGTTTTGGATGAGAGATGTCTGTGTGCGCAAACAAACCGTCCAACGTTATTTTAGACAGTTTAGACAGTTCACTTCACACTCAACTGTCTAAAATAATGTCAGTTCGGTTCCAATTACAAACATAGGCCGCGGCTAATACCTTACCTACCTTAGGTGGCGGTGCACATATCATGGGGCTAGGCCAGCACGTCAGTTAGGTGCATCTGTGGGAGGGTCAAACAAGCAGATGGTGGCGCTGTCGTGGCAGCTCGAGTTCCTCGCAGCAGGGACTGGGAGCATCTGCAGGCACGGGGCGTCTCTCACACCTGCTACAGCCTACTGCGCAAGTGCGCATACAGGGAAAGACCCAGCAGGGCACGTACGTTTGTACCTGGGCGGTGGCTCGTCTCAAGCGCAGACTCTGAATCCACAGACAGTCAGCACGAGTAGCAGCCCAGGAGGCAGCGATGTTCGTGTCACAATTTTTGATTCCAATCAATCACAAACATTTCTGTTGCCCCCTGGCCTGCATCTACCTGTGCCACTGACCTGCCGTCAAATTTCCATTTCCCATGCACTGCAGGCAGCAAATAATGTTCGGGCTAGCCTTTGCTTGTAGCCCTGTTATCTTCATCCGGGGCTACAAGCAAAGGATCTGGGGCTATAGCCCCTCTAGCCCCCCCTATCAATGCTCCTGCCATGCACAATGCACCTCATTGGGTCCATGTCATCCCTACTGAACCTCAGACTCACTGCTGGCACAGTCCTCATTATTTCGGTTATATGTGATTTTACCAAAGGTAAAAACAGAGTGGTACATTTCAGAGTGGTCCAAATACTGAAGAAATGCCACATTTTTTCATTTTATTTTTATTTGGGGGGGGTCCCCCAAAGTCCCCTGTTGTTCTATCCTTTTTACCCAAACCAACCCCGTTCCCACCCATTTTAACCCCTTACCACAATACGATACATATATATTCAATACAAATGTCCTCTATTTATTCAGTATTTTGGCTTTAGGTGAAACTTACCACTCTGTTGTATTCACGGTAAAATGACTGGGTGTGGAAACAGAAAAATAATATGAGGCCGGGAAGCCCAAAAAGAAACACACCAACACAGGTTACAAAGAAACATACAAGTGCTTTATTTAAAAGCTACAACAGTTACCAAGTCAATTGACAAACGGATAGCTATTCGGCTCTCAGAATAACATAACAAACTTCAACGAGGGTTTGATGTGTTAGTGAGAGACCGCACATTGGAATGCCCGGGCTTTTTATACAATTTGTCCAGCCCTTGGCCAACCCTCTTGCGGGTAAACCATTCTGCGAAACAGGTCTTTGGGTTCCTTGCCAGGTCAATCCTTTAATATGTGCATTTTGATTAGTATCACTGATATAGTTGTACATTTACATATAGGTCAACGGTAGGACAAGGTCTCTGTTCATGACCCCAACAAGTGGCCTGCAGGCATATTAATTATTCAGTTGTACGGAGGTCACAACGGCCAGAATCTTACTCAGAATGTCATTTGGCTTCCATTTTGATGATCAGGGTGACTTCTACATAACAAGAGAACCTAAAATGGCGGCTCAATCCAATATGGCGGCTTACATTGGTTTCTCTAAGGTCAAGACCTTGCCGTGGAGTTTGTTCGCACATGATGTTTAGACAACTTGGCGTAGGCCAATACACATACAATTATTACAAAAGGAGGCATAATATTGTTTCTATTCCAACATGGGTACTGTTATTTCCATCATCATTCCCTCAGTCCCAATGTGCCGTATTCGTAAGATATTGAAATGTATCCCTCCACAATGCTTTTATCATCTTTGCGGGTCCAGTGAACGGCAGATCTTATCAGCAGCCAAATATGGTGTGATGTTATGGCGGGATCATTAGGGACACTGTTCACATTTATAAATCTATACGCTGCATTGCGAAAGGCATACAATATATACTGAGATCTTATATATTGAGATGTGTACAGTATACACTGACATCTGTATGCTGCTCACTGAGATCCATATATTTGATCGGGGCATGTATATATAGTGTTGTGAGATGTATATATTACATATTGAAATAGCGATATACATACATGTTATACTGAGAGTTATATACATTATTTATTGAGATTTAGCACATAAATTGGACACTGAGAAACACACATTGCATATTGAGATGTATATATTGTTGATTAAAATGCATGCATTGCATTCTGAAATATGTAGGTTGAACACAGGGGCACATATCGTATGTACTGAGATGTGTGTAAGGTATTGTAAGACGCATACAATATATATCATGTGCAGTGGGAGTGACCTGCAATTCTCCCATTGTTGGTAGGCCGCCCAGCATGGCACTCCTACTTACTGCGCAGTGCCACTGCGAATCCTGCTGCCTGCAACATTGCTCTCCATGCCCTATCCACACCTGACAGATGCAACCTTTTGTCTTTGTGAATTCTGACATTTATTTCGTTTTTGTTTTTAATGTGTTTTAACTCTTGATACTGAATGTAAGTATGTTGGTAGGCTTTCATGGATATGTATTTGCTATCCTAATAAAACATTTTCATAATTAAAAAAATACAATCTGTTCTGTATCAAGATTGGTTAATTAATGTCCCAAATGTAATTATCTTTGTTTTCTGTGTATACAATGTTGTGGGTGGACTTTGTTTAGGAAGTAGTATCCCAGGAACCAGTGGTTTAAATATATTCATCCTTTAGAATGTTCTTTTACTTTTTCAAATACAAATATAGTTTGAAATACAACCTTTCAGTGTTTAGTTAGAAAGAATGGAATCTCACATACAACTTACTAAAGAAAGCGCTCCAATTCTGAATCCCCATGGGAAATAAATGTGTAATTTATTATGTGGTACTCCGTCAATCAAACATTATTGATGAACCTATGTTTCATATTTTTACTTTGTTCTAACTTAAAGTAGATTTCATTGCACTTTACATAACTTTTATGATATGGCATTCCATAGAAACATGGAATGAACATATAGAGAAAGCGACCAACAACCATAAATAAAATAACAAGATTATAGAGGAAACTCCTAGACATAGGGCCTCATCACGACTTTGGCGGTAACCCTTAAATCCGGCGGTCGTGCTATTACAGCCGGATTTAAGGGTCCGCCAAATCAAGACTTTGGCGGATTTCGCCCCAGCTCTTGGCTGGGGGGAAATCCGCTGAAAATTTGCGCTATTACCGCCGACGGGAAATCTGCCGGCGGTAAGAGCGCAAATGTTCCCCATTGAGCCCAATGGGGAATGTGGCATTCCCGAATGGGCTCAATGGGGAATGAGGAATTACATTACCGCCAAACTCGTGATCCGGCGCTATTAGCGCCGGGGAGTTCGGGGTTGGGCTAATACCGCCGGCAGTTATACCGCCGACGTTACTGCCAAAGTTCTGATTAGGCCCATGGTATCCAAAATTAACAAACTAAAACATACCTTATTGAGAGATGGGAAACCTAGGAGTCACCTTCCTTTCTAGATGATTCTAGACAGTACACGCCAGGAGTGGCCAATAACAATGACCCTGAGTTAAGGGGATAGGCTCCTGCTCCACTCCTGATTTAAAATAGAATTTTGATTTCTGCAGAGTCCTTAACCAATCCACCTAAACTTGATATTGCAGAGAATGTGGGAATTCCTATGTGATGGAGATCCAAGTTCAAGTTCATAAACCCACATGCATGTGAATAATACATTCCAAGTTGTCCACACATTTCAATTATGCAAATTGATAGTGAAAGGTGAAATGTTTTTTGCAGCTATTACATTTCTGGTACAGTATGATTTATTGAATTTTGTACATGCACCGTTTCATGAGATCTTGAAATCAAAGCAAGTGACTGACACCTTCAACTGAGGGAAGTATGTTAATCCATGAGTTAACCTCAAACCTCATCTCGTAGAACTATCCAATGTTGATTGAAAAGAAATCCCAGTCGATGGAATGACAACATTTGAAATCAAAATAGGGCTACATTAAACCGCACCCCATGTTGATAGTAGCCACTTATTATTAGTGGGGAAAGGTCAAGGTAGACGTTTCTCATCTTTTATTGATTGCGAGAACGAAGTCCTCAGGACTCAAACACAATGCCCGACTACCCTAATTTGGACTGCCAATTATGTAAGGCTTCTTGTCACTTGTCACTTAATTGATCAACATGATGACCAACTTGGAAATCCACTTCAGAATTACCCAGGTCATCACTATTATATTTTAAATAAACAGGATTGTAATCAAGGAACTTAGATATGACCATTAAAGAAAATCCTTTCAGCCCATAATGAGTTTTCCACTTGTAGTAGACATCCATTGACGATGCATGCACGGAAATCCTTAGTTGAATCTCAAAGTCAATGAAAGGCTAATTCAGATAATAAAATAATATGTCAACCTACTATTGAAAGGAAAGGAGAACATGTATGTTTCCATTTAAATTAATGAAGGTAAGGATCAGGGTTCTCAAAAATATACTAAACTCAATAAACGTTTTTCATCAGTGAGAAGCTGATTAGGCACTTACAAACAAATCAGAAGAGTCCGAGATTTAGACTACTAAATAAATGAGAATCTCGACTTCATACTATTCATTGTAATGTTCTGATTAGTTACAGGTTTAAGCTGAAGATCACAGTAACAAAATGATAAATCATGGTTGCTGGGTCATGATAAATATTGTTTCTGATTTTTTTAATGGAATTTATATACCCCTTCGATGAACAATTAATTTGGATTTAAATAACAACAAAGTTTTGTCAATGGTAGACGTAACCCCACTGATTTCAATAATCCCGAGAAGTCTTTTCATTGCACTAAGTTAATGTACCTGGATGTTGGAGTTCAGATAAAACTTAAATAACATTCTTCAGTGCCAATGAGTACCTCACCATCAAACATCATTAGAAGATTTTAAGAAAGATACCATTCAAATATAGCTTGACAATAATGATCCACAAAATGTCTTGGTGTTAATTGATAACTATAGTGAAATAGCCATCAATTCCAAAAATCTAACAAGGCAAACTGAAATAAGGTAGGATCCTCATGCACAACAGGTAGGTTCCAGCCAGTTACTTTAATCGGCTTCAATAAGTTATATTAAGATGTCAACAGGTAAAAACCACTGGCTCACATCACCCATGCTGGGGTACTCCAACTGACACAGTCTGGAACCTTTTCTCTAAGAATTCAATCACTCACACCATAACATTCTCTCTGACACACCAACACTCTCTCTCTTACATCAACAAGCACCAGCATTCATCCCAAGCACAATACAACACATCTCCCTTCTTTCCAGATCACACAACATCTCAACAAAGCACATCCCAACACACATCTCCTCTGCTCATGAAATATAAAGGTCCTCCACACACATAGATCCATATGAGTGAAATTCACAGGGAACACTCACACAGTGCACCTTTATAATGAGTGATGCAACTCAAAACATGGTGGAGGGTGTCCCGCCTTACTACTCCGGCTGTGTCTCCACACATCAGCCACTCACACTTGGCTGAAGCTGTCCCACATTTGTGCTCAAACTGCATCTATTCCATGGTTCACTCAAATGAAACTCATGCTAGTCCATCTCACCCATGTCCATCTGCACCAGTGCAGTGACCACCCCTCACACCGGGAGGATAAGTCCCATACCATAACATTGTGAGAAACCTGATGGTGTCTCCCTCATTAGTCCCTAGGGATCTGCCTCCAGGTAGCCAGGACACAGCCATCGCTATTGGATCCAGTTCCTGGGGGTGGACCAGTGAGGGAGGATCACCTGGATGGGGGAGTTCTTGGGAATTGGGGGTGGGACACTGATGGCTGAGACACAGTATCCCCTTCTTTCAACACCTTTTCCCCATCCAACCACGTAGGATTTTCCAAAACATCCCCCCTTTTCTAACACAAACACTTTTGCACAAAACGAAAGACAAGGGACTAACGCCAGAGCCATTTACCTGGCATGTTCCAATACAAGGGTCAGGCAAAGTCAGGCAATTTACCAGAATCATAGACAACTGAGGGCGCTTTCCCTTCCCCACAATGATAAAAGGTGGAGCACGAGAGCACAGGATGAGCAAGGCAGACTGCAAGACGTGAGAGCTAATATGTACAACAGTTCAAGAGGAGGCAAAAGATGGCGCATACCGAGAGGATGACAAGGAGAGAAGCGACTTTGCCCTTTCCGACCCGTTAAACCTCCACAGTGGGAAACATAAGACTGAGAACAATAGCCATTGTGTATTGCAGCACATGTCAACAGTAAACAAGACCCTCCTCTGCTGAATACCAAGCCAGATAGAGACGCTTGTCTCCGAGGTACCAACCTTGACTACAAAGAGAAGGAAAGCCAGGCGGTTTAATACAGCCGGTGATTCGAGGGGTGAGTCAATAAGAAACCAGACTGTGTTGAACAAAAAGTAGCCAACAGATAATTTGAACTTTGAAAGGTTTAAAGAAACTATTGATGAAAGAGGGAGCAAACGAGCAACAGAGGCGCCCGGCACCACTTGGGTGCTGACACAGGAAACTCTGGGTGATTACCCAATGGTAGAGACTACCTTAACCAGAAGGCCTTGGGAAGAGGCGAAGAGAGGTCAAAGTGGTCATACAGGAGTCTTGTAAAATCATCTGTACTGTCAAAGGTCTTTGACCAACAGATGATTGTGAAGGAAAGAGAGATGAGTCCTGCTTGGTGAAACAGTAGTATGAACTGTGTGTCATAAAGGTTGGCAAGAGTGAATCCAGACAAGATATGCTAACAAAAAGGGGCAAGTCTAAAGTCCAGAAATACAGGGTACTCTTTAGCAAAGGTTGGCAAGAGTGAACCTGGCAGAGGGATGCTAACAAAAAGGGGTGAAGTCTAAAGTCCTGAAATACAGTGAACTATTTAGCGAAGGTTGGCAGAAGTGAACCCGGTGGATGGATGCTAACAAAAAGAGGCGAGGTCTGAAGTCCCTATGAGCAGTGTGATGACAGAAGTGAACCCAACCAAGAGATGTCCACAGTGAACTGTTTGGGTGAAAGTTGGCAAAAGGGAAACCAACAAAAAGGGTTAAAGCCTGAATTGTTTAAAAAAGACATTAAGATTCCTGAATGCTAGAAGCCTTGGGGACCAAGACAGAGAGAGAGACATCCAGGGGTGGAACGTCATCACCAAAAGTTCATTGAGAAAGGAATCATTTAGTTGATTTTGTTGAATACGATTTGTGGGGGGTCTACCCCCAGAAGAGGGGAGACTGTAAGGGAGAATTCTCTGTAAAGGCTAATTTCCCAAACCTAGTGAGTCCCCCAGCAGCTTTGCTGGATTTTTGGGGTTTATTTTTTTCTCCTGCTAAGAGTGAGACTCTTTTCCTCCCACGCTTAGACATGATTTGAGGTGTTCCTTTGACTTTGTATGTGTTCTATGGGCTATGGGGTCCTTTACCCCATAGGGCTTCATGTGTTTTTGGTATGTGGGTTACACAGCACCCTCCGTGCCGTAACCCAGGGGTGTTGTAGCGGCCCCCAAACATAGACTCCATACCCTGGGACTGAATACTGTCTCCCAGGGCATGTAAAGTCACCATTGACTTTACTAGTCTCAAATTGTGAACAGAACCAGTACAAACCATCCTATTATGGACGTACTGGTCGGGGCAATTCGATTGTCCCGGGGTCTGTTGCTCGAGGGGGCACTGTCTAGTCCCCCCCGACCAAGTTTTGGCTGGTGGCAGTGGATACTACTTTTCATATTCTCCGCGAATATATTCCTATGGAATTTTCCCATTGTTCGAGGCTGCCACTTTTTAATATAGCCTCGAACATCCTGCCGGTTTATTAAATTAATATAAATTCACCGGTTGGTATTTTTTGCCGAAACTTGGTTCCAAAATGATGTTTGTGTTCGCTTCTGTGACTCCAACCCAAGTTGAGCCCTTTGTTCCACTTTTTGGCGGGCTTCTTCACAGAAGCCTCCAAAAGTGGTGCCACTCTGTCTGGGTACCACAGGGGGTGTTGGAGCGGGTTTAGGCACCCTGGACTGAGTTGCCTCAGCAACTCAAGTCACACTCTTGTGTGATTGGCCCAAGTGGTGAGCCGCCCGGCTCACCACTTAGCATGTTTGATTGACAGCTAGGCTGAATGAATGGGGATTTTCTACATAAAAGCAGGGCTTTGGGGACTGGAACTTCAGAAGTCACCACATGACCTAAAGAATCTGAGGAGGAAGAAGCCGAGCCAACCTGCAACGAGGACACCACTTGTGGAGCCCTGCTAAACCGTCTCACCACTTTTCCTGACGACAGAGGAGATCTCCAGCCCGGAGAGTCTACTTCCTTTGATTGGTGGGGATAACCAGTTTGCCCGTCTTTTCACCTTCCTGGACCATCTCGTGGCCGCCTTGCCCGTGCCAGGCACCCCGGCAACCGGAATACCACGGTTTACCACTAACGCGAAGAAAAGGGGTGGTACCTTGTAACTGGGAAACTCTGCAGCTGGTTTCTTCCCTGACAGTGCAATGACCTTCAGCTTTCCTCCGCGTCGAGACCTCCTCTTCCTCTGAACAAAACACCAACTTGCACCCGCTGCCAGGAACGACTGCCCCCGCGGGAGCGTTCTTCTGACTTTCAGGTACTGTGTCCCGCATGGCTTCCCTTGCGACAGATCGTTCGGGGTGACAGTAAATCCTCTACTTTCTAACCTGGGCTAGCCTGGGACCTGTTAACTAACTTTTCCTGACTTGATCTCAATATTTTGTGAACTTTCTACAAAGACTCTTGGGCATAACCCCACTGTGTGATCCTGGACACATTTTGTTTGCTCTCTCTAAGAGTGGGCCTGGCATTTGAACTTCCTTGCTCTCCAGTAGACTTTGCCTAATCTGCCTCACTGTGGTTCTTTGAAAAGTATTGAAATTTGTGTGCTTTCATAACTCTGCCTTTTCCCCTCCCTTTTTAATCACTTATTAGAGTGCCATCTTATGTTAAGCGCTCACCTCTGTCTGAAAATAAGTGGTGTTTCTCACTAAGACTTGTCTAATAAGTAATCAGGGTTGTATATATATGATAGTGACTGCGCGTTGAATTTACTTACCTCTTTTTGTGCTAGTGTAATTTACAAGTGTGTCTTTAAATAAATAATTATATACTTTTACACCAAAGCTCTGGACAGTGTTTGCTTGTGCTACAGTATCTCTGTACCTATTGTGTATACTCTATATACTGCCTAACTCATCTTGAGGGAGGTCTGACTGCTCAGCCACAGCTACCAGGTAAATCTGGGTGGTACAGACTGCTACCAATTGGGTTTACTGCCAACCACCAGTAGTCCTAAATCTTTTGTAGTGGTCCCTAAGGGAAATGCACAGGTTTCTGCCCAACAGGGACCCAGAGGTGAAACCTTCACCCAAATTACAAGTGTGGCAGAACTTTGTGTTTATTGAAAACCACAGGCCCTCAAATGCAAGAGACTTTTGTTTAAAGAGGCTTAACCATCGAAGAACCTGATAGCTGGAGCGGAACTGTTGACTCGTGCTGGGAAAGCTTGACCGTGTGCTGTGCTCAGGAGACCCACCTTGTCCCGTGCTAAAAACGTGGGGAAGGCAGACCCCTGGCAATCACATCCTGACTTATTATTTGTGAAAATGTTTCTTTATTGAAAACCCTATCTAAGACTCTTTCTATAATTAGTTGAAAGGATTTGACAATCGTTTTTTGAAGTATCAGCATTTTTACTTCGACAAGACACCACAAGGACTGCCTTATTTTTCATTTGATTGTCGAAGCTTGATAACATCTTAGATTTAGGTTTAGATTAGGTGTTTTTCCACCCTGCATTTACAGTTTAATAAACACCCTTCAACTGTGCTCACTTGTGTCTGTTTTTACTTTTGTCACCATCAGTTCCTTACAACATACACACACACAACGTGTAAAGAGCGTGATGTCGCTCAAAACCATTAACCACCCCTCACAACGGAGAAGAGGTACCATACTAAAACCATAATAGCATCAAATTCTAAGAGTGCTGTGTCGCTCCACAAATAGCATCAGGTGCAAACACAGGAACCCTCTGACAGTAAATGTCACACTCACACACCTCTTCAAGAGCCACTCTTATATCTGAGAACTCTTCACACTCACACAATAACATCCATTGCTAAACACAGCTCTAAACCTGAAATTCCTCAAGCAGGTTAAACTAGCACACTCTCACCACTCTCATGCTCTCCAACTAGTCAAAATCCCACACTATGACCATTTACATTTTATCATAGCACTACATGTCCATTGCTGCCCACTCCTCCTAACCTGAAATTCCTTGTGGACAATGCACAGGGTCTTGAACTTAATCATCACAGCCACTGGGAGCCACTGGGAGCCAATGCAGAGATGTCAGTGCAGGAGAGATGCAATCCCCGGGCTTGAGGCCGAGGACAAGTCTTGCAGACCTGTTCTGGATGAGTTGCATAGGGTGGAGAGTAGAAGCAGGCAGATTTAGAACAAGGCTGTTGCAGTAGTCCAGCCTAGAGAGAACCACAGCTCTAGAGACAGTGAGCTTCTGGGGGAAGAGAGTAAAGGAAGAATACCTCTGAGGAGGTGCTGTTGGTGGTTTGACTTCTTAGAGATGTCAGAGATGTGAGGAGCAACGGAGAGTGTGGAGTTGAAGATGACCCAGAGGTTCTTAGCCTCACATGTGGGAGCAGGAAGTGGGCCAAAGGAGGCCAGCCAGAGAGTGACAGGAAAGGAGGGAGCAGGTGTGCTGTTGAGGAGAATCTCTGATTTACTGGCATTAAGGCAGAGATTGGTGCGTTGGCAGCACCCTACTCGTGGATAGCAGACAGTCAGAAATGACAGAAGGAGAAGAGGTGGCAGAGAGAAGTCTGAAAATGAGCTGAGTGTCATCCGCATAGCAATGAAAGTTGGAGTAGAGTGCGGCATTGCGGTATGCGAGAGGTGCCAGCTATTGGTTGAACAGCCAGGGAGAGAGGTTAGACCCCTGGCTACCCGCAATATCACTTCAGGGTGTGGTCAAATGACATCACTTCCTCTGAGGGCAAAGGTCGTGTGATGTTACTTCTGCTATGCCTGCCATTTTCGTGAAATGACATCCCTGCTCTATATCTGTAAATCCTGTAAAATGTTAACAACATTATACACGTTGAATTGTATATGTTTACGACAGCACATAATAAAGGTTTGCTCTAAAAAGCTCAAACTACGAGCCTTAAACTGGAACTGTGAGTATCCCAAAGAATTCACAGACATAAGTCAGACCTGTGGTGATAAGTCTCCTGTGCAAATAACATTTAGTAATCTGGCTGTCGCTAGTGCAATCCCTCTGTTGTGTCTCCCCAATAAACTTGACATGTTTAAGAAGGGTTGGTGGGGTCTGATCTTCTGCGCCAGTCTAAGTGATTCTGTGCATGGTTATATTGGTTCAACGGCTCTCTGTTAGGGTGTCAGCCTAATGAAAAACACTTACACACTTTTCTGGTGATAAATCATTTATTGTTAATTAAAAATTCATGAAGCCTTTATAGTGCTCCTCTAAAATGCTGTGATTGATAGAAAAGTTCTTCAAGGTTGACATTTTTCTTGTCTGTATTCTTAGTGAGTGAAGACGTGACAAGCGTCTTGTGCTGGTTCCTTATAAATCACATGTATTATAGCAAATTAGTCTCTTGCTTAAGCTCTTATAGGTGAGGCCTCTTGGACATATTGTAATATATCCTAAAAGAGTAAAACGTTTTAAATTGGTTCCTTATTTGAAAAGTAAATATCTCAAATTCCTCAAACTGGAACAGTATCTGTCTTTGAGCAACTTACTCATAACCCGTCCCGCTCTGCATTGGGACTTATGCTTACTTCACCTGTCCTGGGCCTTGTTGCGCTGCAATTAAAACACACACTCAGTACCTCAAATTTCCTGTTTGCACTTCTTGCCAGGTAATGACATTGTGGGTATATTCACATTCAGTGTACCTTTCACAATCCATCTCGCCACCAGACCACAGCATCCCTGGAGACCCACGGATGCGTGTTCTTCTCCATTCTACGCAGCACTCCAATGCTGTAGAAGTGAAGCCACTCCGGCTTTCCTCACGGCGTATTACACCTACTGGATGTTGTGTGGCAATGGGTTCCACACCATCACTATCATGGCGGACAATGCGGGCTATGTCATCATTTGATTCCATGTGGATGACCTTACAGAGCCCCCTCCACCCAATGGCTGTAAGTGAGTTCAATCCGGCACAAACCCAAGTCAAGTCCGACATGTAGTGCACAATTGGAACCCTTATTTATTTTAGTCTATAAGTTTAATATTCTGAATGATATACCACTCATATCACACCCTTCTCCTGGAACCACCCCCAACACCCCCCGGTCACACTGAGCCAGGAATCAGGCAGCTTTGCAAAGGTAAATATGTATTTATGTATTTAAAATTAAATCACAATATATTTTAATAGGTAACAACAATCACCAATCGGGTGACAGAACACTGAATAATCTCTTTAATGCACTAGGAATCAGCAATGATCACAAAAACAAATGCAGCCCAGACATGAATACTGTTGCGTTGGTTTATAACCAATGGCACTATGGTTAGAGGTTCCCCCTGTTACACCCCTCAACCCCCCAATAGGCAATGTAAAGAGATGGGAGGAGAGAGCACGCATTCAGGAATTGCACAAATCAAACAGCATATCAATCCCACCTTCCTCCTTCAAACACAAGAGAAAAACGGAATTGACTTTTCAGCTGTCAGTATGGCTTTCAAATTATCTTTAGAATTGACTGGGCAAAAACACCAAATGTGGTCAAAAATACTTAAATTGTTATAAATTCTTATGGGAGATGCTTTGAACAGTTGCACACAAGCACAAGCAATGATTTAGTCAGCAGAAAACAATTGAAACCTTAAAGTCCAAGTTGGAAACAAATTAAAGCTATTTCCCATGTGTAAAATTTCTCAGAATTGTAATTTGCGGCAAACTTTTCCTTGTGCGACATTCGCGATAACAGGAGAATCACACTGTTTTGCAATGCAGTTCTATGGATAGCTATGGATGTTGAGTACAAGTAGGAGTTGAGATTTTGTTTCCATCACAATAACTGAGGGCGTTATAGAGGTTTTAATAAAGGTGTTTTTTGTAATTTAGGCGCGAGAATGGAAAACATAAATGCACTTTGAAAACGACAGATGGGTTTGTTTACACTAGATTATGACTATGGAAAAAACAATGTCACACGTGAATTTCCGCAGTTACGTTTCCAGCAAACCTTTCACGTGTGATACTCTAGTTTCCGTTCTGGGATTTACTTTTCTTACTCAAAATCACTAATGACTTATGATTTTATAAAACAAATGAGAAAATCAGCGTAGGAAAGGTACTGACAACACTATGATTCTGAATTCAAAGATAGGATGGGTTGAGATTGGGATATGGCAATACAGGGATATTAGGGTCACTTTTCTTCCTATTAATACTTACAAAATAAGTTATTAAATTGGGCCGTCAGTTCTGGTCAAGGATTGGATCTGGTCTAGGAAGAACAGCACCTCATGCACGGGATTGGATCAGCTAGGCTGGTCACAGGTTTTGCACAGGGTCTGTCCTTCTTGATTGTGGATATTTCAATCAGCTGGATATTGAGTTGCTCAGGCAAGCTTAGTGGTGGCAAGCCAGAGAATTTCAGAATACAGGTTCAGAAGGCCTTCTCACACCACACAGCACTTCACTGGGTGGAGAGAATAAATTGGAGAATTTAGGCCTTGCTGAAATCCATAGTTCTCTATTCCTGGCAAGAGTTTTGGCATCTTGATCTAGAAGGATGTGAAAGCTGGATGTAAAATGCTGGATCAGAGTGCTTCGCCGGAATCAGGAAAGTGGCTGGATCAGTCAGTCCCTATGTGTTGTCAGCTGTCTCTATGCTTTAAAATGACATCACAAAGTGGGTGTATGGGCCGGCTTAACTAAGCTTGCCCATGTGAGTTGGGATTGGGTCAAAACCTCATCTCTCCCTTGCATTTAAGTAATTGGATCAAGGCCGGATGATGTCACATTTTATGGCTTGCTTTACAGTCCTCAGAGACCTCCCATTAGCCACTGGTCTCAAAATCAGATTTTATACTAACTAAAGATTTTTACATTGGTCACCTTTATACAAATCACACAAAGATGCCATATTTTATGTAGCATCTGTTGCTCAAAATCCTGTAGCCATGGGATCTTGTTCAACTTCCTACAGAATTTTGTCCTTTTTTCTATGAACACAATTTCCAAACTTCATGCAACTTTCCACAAATGTGTGTGTTTAACATAGGGATGTGTCTGTAACTTTCCACAATTCTAACATTAATAAATAAAACCACATATATTGCCATGTATGTTCAAAACATGTTACACGGTTTTGCCGCCTCTTAAAACGTGCAGCTGAAATTTAGATTCACAACTCTGTCCTTGGCATATTTTTCACGCTTTTGGATGAGAAGTTATGAGTCCTTTAAGAATTGTTCTTTGTTCATGTTTAGCAACAGTTGGTCCGCCCTTTTTGTCTCCCTGCAGTCCAGGGGCACCCCCCTCCTTGCTTGTTCCTTCCAGGAGCCATTTACGGCCACCTTCACACCTGCAGTTTCCTGGGTTGAAGCTCTGTCATTGTTCCTTCTCTTTCTATAGACAAAAGTCTGGGCTAACCCGCAATTAATATCTCCCAGTGAGTTTCTGCTGAGAGGATATCCCTCCCCCTGGGAGAACCTGCTTTTCCAGTTCTTGCAGCTCAGCCAGGCTAATTAATTTCATGAACCCAGCAAAAACCATATTTGTTGCATCAAACATAAATACATTAGTTTCTTAGCCTTAAAATCTGTGGGATAAAAAGCAACTAAGATCTATATTCCTTTTAGCAAAATCCTTTTTATGTTTGCTAATCCAGCAGACTTTTTAGTTTTAGATCACTTTTAAAGTTTCATCAGTAACTCATCTGACAGCTGTCGTTCAGGTAGCCTAGGGTACTGCACCCATATTTTAACAGAGGCTGTCAGTTTACAGACAATCCAGTTTGTCTGATGAATGTTTTGCTCTTCACATTAGGACTTTGTATGTTCACAATGCTTCATTAGATTACATGAGTTTTAGCGCCAGGCAAGATTTTGAATGTTGAGAAGTGTTGTGTAAGAGGCATTTTGGAGTTTTTGGCAACAAGGCAAATGTCATTTGCAGGCACATTTTTGGGGTTTCACTTGCAAGGTGCTGCTTCTCTCTCTGCACCCTGTTTGCTGGTCATAGAGCCCCATAGCACATTTTCTACAGGGTGTGCTCTATTCCACCACACATGCCCCACGGGTGGCTGGTTGGGTATCTATCTTTTTGTGGGCTTGAGAATGCGTTTTTTGTAGGTTTTTGGCACGCACAAGGGTTTCGCCGTCATTGTTGCAGTTTCTTTCAACTTAACTGGCAGTGTAATGCTGCATAGCATAGCGGAGTGGGTCAATACATCCCTCTTGTCTGTGTACCCTGGGAATTCTACCTCATTCTTTCTTTCCACGCCCAGGGTGAATGGACTTACTTGTGGGGGAAGTGATTCCTCTTCTCTTTTCTCTGCATCCGCCACAGCAGACTGGTAATATTAAACTTCTCTTTCATTCATGCAGGTCCGTTTCCAGTCTTCCATGAAGACCAACTTGTCACCAATAAAATTTTGGAGGATCCTCAAACACAACAGGTAAGGTTGCAGCAAATTACTTTAATCAGCTTCAGCAAGTTATGTTAAGATGTTAACAGAGAAAAACCACTGGCTCCCATCACCCAGGCTAGGGCACTTCAATTGACACAGTCTGGAACCTTTACTCCAAGCATACCCTCACTCACTCCATAACATTGTCTCTGACACACCAACGCTCTCTCTTACATCACCAAGAACCTGCATTCATACAAAGCACAATACAACACAAACCATTGGTCATATATCTAAAGACTGTTACAACAATACTGGTGGCATCAGATGTGCAATTATCTACACAAAACAAGGAGGGAAATGACTGGCATACTCTCTGTTCCCTGTATGGTGCAAGATGTTACCACAATGAAACAGTATTCTGAGTTACAAGTAAGTACCTCAATACTAAGAGATCATCACTCCAGATAGATACCATAAACATCGATCTTGTCACCAACTCGAGGATGCTCTTGTACCAATAGAAAGTAGGTACAATGTGCACCAAGGCTGCATAGTGAACAACAGGTGGTATGGCATAAAGACCATCCTGCTCACAATTAGCTCCTGCCTGCATCAGACAATTGCCTTGTTCAGAACCTCCAGGTGCAGTGCACACTCTAGAACCGGACCTTAACATAAACATTCGCATAGACAGGGGAAAAACATTAACATCAACCACAACACTATGCATGCAGGGACAGATATAAATCTATACCTCCGAACTCGCTAGCCCAGTGGTGATCCCAAACTTTTAAATGGACAGCTTAGCAGCTTAGCAGGTTAGCAGGTGATTGGCCAAGGGGAGAATGTGTGCCCGGGGGGGAGGGGCAATGGGAGCTCGGAGGGATGATAGAAAAGTGCAGATCTTAAAACCTCTGCCAGTTCAGAAGTGGATGAACGGTGTCCACCTGGGGTGTTTTGGAATAGTGGAATCATGGTGAACTAAGATGGTAGGCTGAGGGTGGACAGTTGAGATGAGTGATGCAGAAACTGTGGCAGAGTTCTGAGTGAGTGCAGCTAAGGAAAGAGTGGTAAAGGTTGAGTGTAATGTGGTGTAAAAGGTACAAGAAAGAAAAAATAGAGAGAGGGGAAGACAAGCAGGAGATCTAGAGGAGGTGTGAGAGTGAGTATAAATGATGGCGTGTGAGGGGCAGGAGTGTGCTGAAGAAAGTGAAAGGTAGTAGTAGGAGGAGTAAAAGTGGGGAGGACAGAGAGAAGGTTGAGAGCCATGGAGACAAGGAGGATTACAGAAGGACGAAAGAGGAGATAGAGATGGAGGGAGCGATAAAGACTGAGAGTGAGAGAGAGAGAGAGTGTGAAGGACCAAGACAAGTGGACCAATCTGGTGAAACCAGTCTGCTTCCAAAAGGGAGCAGAACATTTATAAATTATCTGTGGAAACTAGGTACAGAAGGTGACAGCCTTTAGGTATCCCTCTAGATTAGAAAAGAGCCAGACAGTAGTGGTTACCATGCTTTACAATATGTTGCAAACAATCTGGTGGTTAGGGACGCCATGGTGAGGGTGGAGGGAGTCAACGTGGAGGTCAAAATAATCGTATAGATATCTTTAGTTTCAACCATCCCAGCTTTCCCAAACCATTTGTATAAAATCTTAATAAACAACCTTAAATCAAGCATCTTCGTGAATTTTGTAGGCTATTTGTGACAAAATGGTGTTATTGGGGATCGATTAGGCACTGATAGAGAGGGCACTGGCTGCTAATAATGCTGCAAATAGTTTGAATAACCAAGATGGCCAGACTCCATACCATAGTCAACAGGTGTGACCTTTATGGGGATGACAAAGTTGTTTTTCCACAGATTGGGAATACCCTAGTAAAGAGAGATATCTGGGAGCACTTCCAGAGGGAAAGTATGGCAAAATTGCCCCAAAATGCGGTCCAGCTCAGAAACACTCTACAGACATGGGAGCTTGTGTCTTAGATGAGGAATACTGGGAAGAAGTAAAGGTTTCCTTTGAACATCTTGACCCCAGAGGTGGAAGAAGAGGATGATCTTGAAGAAACAGAAAGAGCAGATGCTGGTTTCAGGGAGATGATTCAGACCTGAGGGGAGAGTAAACCCCAGAATACGACTCGATAACCATCATCAAAAGAGTTCATGGATGCTCAACGAGTTACCCCACGGTTGGATCAAGCTTGGAAAACCCTGGTAACCGAGGTGGAAAGCAAGAAGTTGCATTTGCACCAGGGGAAGGGTCTTTGGCCAATCAGGTGGCTGCAACATAAGGTGAGAATATACATTCTCTGCATGCTGTTCCAGCCACTCAAGGCCCTTCCCCGATAGGTGTACTTTTTGATTTTATTAAGTGGGAAGGCAGCATGGAGCTGCTCCCTGTTGCCTCCCCAACCCCCAAAACAAAAGCTCTCCCCCACCCCATACCTCCATCTACACTTACCTGTGGGACCAGAGCTCTGAGTGCCGGCTGCAGCCATAGAAATGGAAAAGGGGCTTAGTACCTTTTCGCTATGGTGGTGGCCCTCTTTATTTTCATTTTTTCACCCCTCAGCAGATTTTGCACCCTGTATGAACCCCGTCATGTAAATGGCTTTGACGATCCATGGGGGTTGGGGGGTCAAACATGGCATGGCTTCACTAGGGCCTACCAAAGATTGGGCTGGCGGACCGTAATGGCCATGTCCACCCCCATCCACTGGGGGGTGTAATCCACAGTTTCCACATTTAATCGAGAAAGGGGACTCCTCTACCGGGTCAATTTGAATCTGAAGGGAGATGGGAGTAACTATTACCAGTGGGAGTAGTCCTCAAAAGCTCCCCTATAGGATTTAGAAAGCCAAAGAAACCAAGACCATGACCCAAACAAGAGAAGAAATTTACATCCCTGTGAATACCACCAGAGAATAAGGCAGAGTTCCCTTTCCAATGTGATGGGGTCAGACTACATCGATCGACATAACCGGAGAAAGGGGTTCATTGTTATGCAAGCTGGGAATGGGGCAATATTGCATGATTCTGCACAGAATATCAGAAGGAGGAGCTTATGGAGATAGGGTTGTTAACACCCCAACACCAGTAAGAGTGCACTCCAGAGCAGAGTTATAAAAATAACTGGACGTCTCTGAGTAGCTCCCAGAAATTATCCTCAAAGAGCCAGATAACTCCAATGAAACATCCTGGTTTTTATATCTCATGGTGAAAGTAGACAGGAAATTCCATCTTCCGATGAAGGTCCACGTAAGACATGCTCTTGCGTTGGTAGATTTTGTTCGTAGCCGTCGAATGGACATCCATACAGAACTTATTGCACCGGAAGACTTGACTTATGGACTTCTCTCTCACAGTCTTAAAAAGCTTTTAACCTATAACAAATAAGTACCAATGAATTGGAAGAAAGGGTGGTGGTATGTGACAGGGTTAGGGGCTTTAACCTATCAGACGGCAAAAGGGACCCCTTCTGACCTAGGCTAGGTGGCCCACTACGGTTTATGTCAGAGCCGGTCCTACCCCAGAAGTAGGGTAAGGGAGTTGGCGGACCCCAGTCCCTGACACCACCCCTCAGTGTGCATTGAATATGACTGCTGATGCCACAGTCCCTTCCACAATGCCTGCCAGCTGTTTTCTGGCCAGACTCTCCTGTTTTCTTTTTCAAAAACCACAACTTGCAAAATACACCATATTGCAAACAGAAACAAAACAGACTAGAACCAGGGCAGTGCAATCAAGACCAGACATTGTATTCTAAAGTTTTCCCTACCAAAAAAGGGATGAGACACCCAACCCAAAACCCAATCTAATAACCCGAGACAGACCCCGGGGCATGATGGGGAAACAGAAAATTAACTGAGAGTGAGAAAGGACTGCATGGGAGAGGAGGAGACACAAAACTGCAGTGGAGCTTGGGAGACACAGAAATCTTCCCTAAATCCATTTGTAAATGAAACATACCAGCGGATGGAAAATGCACAGTGAAAACAAGCTGCGTATGAACATGGCTGTCACGGTATTGCGTCCTTTTGCCAACATCCGGTAACGTGTAAATAAAGGGTTGGCGGGGAAGGTAAATACAAAACAGAATTTTAAAAATAGGGGACATGGAACCCGCCAAAAATATTTTTTTTAAATGTTTGATAACGTTTTTCGGCAAAACTCCTGTGGCAAAACACCCGTTGGAAAAAAAGGGGTTGGCGAAATGACATGGAATCGCTGTCACAGTATAAATGAAGATTCAAAAGGGACGGGGCTAACCCCCTTCTTAAAGCCTTTCATAGGAAGTCCCAAACCCTGGATGGACAGCTTAGCCAAGGACTGGCTGAAGTTGAATTTGATCAGGGAGACCAATGAAAGCCGGGAAGAGTTTTAGAAGAGAGAATTCTGAGCACTAAAAACCCAGCCAGATCAGAAGTTTATGATTGGTGTTTAGCTGAGGTTACATGGAGCAATGGTGAACCAAGAGGCCAGGAGATCGTGGAAGTGTTCTGAGAGAATGTAGTTAAGGCATTGTCTGTAGGAGAGAGTGGTACTAGTTGAGTGTAGTGAGGTGAGGGGGTGAAAAAGTTGAATGAAAGATTGAAAAGGAAATAGAGAGGGGAAGAAGTGTAGGAGGATTTAGAAGAGGTGTGAGAGTGAGTATAAGTGACAGAGAGTGGTGGGCCGCAGAGTAGTGGTGAAGTGAATAGTAGTAGTAGGTGTATTAGTAGGGAGGCAGGAGAGAAGAAGCAAGAAAATAGTGGGGAGAGACAGGCGTAGAGAGTGGGATAATATCAGGAGGTATACAGATCAACAGGGGTCATTGAGGGAGAGAATTTCAGGAAGTGAGAGCATGGCAGAATAGAGGAGAGGGAGAAGAGGAAGGGAGTAGATGGTAGACAGAAGGGAGAGAATTGAAAGGAGAAGGAGAGAGGTACAGGTTGAGCGTTACAAAGATGAGAAAGATCAGATAGAGTGGAGAGAGGAGATAAAGAGAGAGAGAGAAAGAGAGAGATAGAGAGAGAGAGGCGGAGAGAGAGAGAGAGAGAGAGAGAGAGAGAGAGAAAGTGTGAGGGGAATGGGCAAGTGGAATAGGGAGAGGATCATTTAGAAGTCCCCTAAGGGTGATTGAAAGAGAAGACTATTGACTTTAGGTTTCCCTCACAGATTAGAAAAGATCTATACATTAGGGGTTAACATACTTTAAAATACATTGAGGAAAATATAGTGATTTGGTTTGTCTGGGTTATGGTGGAGGGAGCCCACATGGTGGTTAAGGGAATCATAGGGACCCCTTTCTTCAACCATCCCAGCTTCCATAAATCATGCATTTTATTTATTTAAACATGTATATAAGCGTGTAAAGCCCATGGGCATCTAGGTGCTCATTAAATAGAAAAATGCAGTTGCATAGACAAAGGAGGGAACGGAAAAAAGGGAGGCACATTAATTGAATAGGTTCGTTTTGAGATATTTCTGAAAATGTTGTAAGAAGGCACATTTTGCAACGCGGGGGAGCGGTTCAGTGGACAGCAGCCTGGACGGGAAAACTGGAACCCCCAGATATTTTGCAATTAAATCTGAGAGTGAGGAGGCACTGCTAATGGACCATTCTCAAGGGCCGTGCTGAGGAGTGTTTCTAGATTTCCTGATTGAGGTAGGCGAGGGCATCTTTCGACAGGCATCCGCGGGCAGTGGACACGATCTTGAACTTGATTCTGTCCTTAACTAGAAGCCAATGGGCAGAATTCCTGGCTTCTGAGATGCAGTCATGTTTGCCGATGTCAGGCTCAGCCCAGAGGGCGTTGTTCTGTATTACTTGTAACTTATTCAAGTTTTTTTCAGACGTGCCACAGAGTATAGACCTCTGCACAGGAGGCAGGAGCCTCCTCTTGCTGCCTTGTGTGCCCCTCGACCCACGAGAGGAACCTTCTGCCCGCCTGAGGAATTTCGTCGGAGCACCGCCGTATATACAGCATGGCATGCCTTTTGATCTGCTGGTAATGCATTCCTATGGGGAAATATGCGTCTCCCGATTTCCCTGTGGAAATCTCCCTACCAGGTGCATCTGAATGTTGGCATGTATGCAGATTCCATTATATTAAATGCACCCATCTTTATCACAGTACCTGGTTTGGCTCATCCATCCCAGTCGATCTGGTTGTATGCCACGAGGAGCCCATCTAAAATGGAGTCCTCGTTCCGGCTTATTGTTGCTTAAATGTTGCTAAGCAACTTCCCTTGCACCTGATTGGCCTGCTGAGCGCTTCTTCGGTTAGCTTGAGCCACCGGAAGGCGTCAGCCGAGCCTTCCCTACTAAGGGCTGTTACAAAGGGCAGCGCCTATCTGTGCCCATTTTCCTGCGCTCTGCACAGGAGGCAGGAGCCTCCTCCTGCTGCCCTGTGTGCCCCTCGAACCACAAGAGGAACCTTCTGCCCGCCTGAGTAATTTCTTCGGAGACCCGCTGTATTTACAGCACGCCATGCCTTTTGATCTGCTTGTAAGCGTGCAACGCTGATTCAGATTCATACATACCAACCCTCCGGATTTAGGCGGGAGACTCCCGATTTTGAGATGAAAAATATTGCTATTTTTCACAGTCTCCCGCCTAAAATAACTTAGCCCCAATGCATTCCTATGGGGAAATATGCGTCTCCTGATTTCCCTGTGGAAATCTCCCTACCAGGTGCATCTGAATGTTGGCATGTATGCAGATTCCCTGATATTAAATGCACCCATCTTTATCACAGTACCTGCATTGGCTCATCCATCCCAGTCCATCTGGTTGTATGCCACGAGGAGCCCATCTAAAATGGAGTCCTCGTTCCGGCTTATTGTTGCTTAAATGTTGCTAAGCAACTTCCCTTGCACCTGATTGGCCTGCTGAGCGCTTCTTCGGTTAGCTTGAGCCACCGGAAGGCGTCAGCCGAGCCTTCCCTACTAAGGGCTGTTACAAGGGCAGCGCCTGTCTGTGCCCATTTTCCTGCGCTATGCACAGGAGGCGGGAGCCTCCTCCTGCTGCCCTGTGTGCCCCTCGAACCACGAGAGGAACCTTCTGCCCGCCTGAGTAATTTCTTCGGAGCTCCGCTGTATTTACAGCACGCCGTGCCTTTTGATCTGCTTGTAAGCGTGCAACGCTGATTCAGATTCCCTGATGTTAAATGCACTCATCTTTATCACAGCACCGGCATCGGCTCATCCATCCCATTGCATCTGATTGTATGCCACAAGGAGCCCATCTAAAATGGAGGCCTTGTTCCGGCTTATTGTTTTTTAAATGTTGCTAAGCAACTTGCCTTGCGCCTGATTGGCCTGCTGAGCGCTTCTTCTGTGAGCCTGAGCCACCTACTAAGGGCCGTTACAAAGGGCAGCGCCTGTCTGTGCCTGTTTGGGTTGGTACGGCGCGGTCGGCGGCCCACTCACTCTGTCTACATAACCTGCTACTATTCACACCAATTGAGTAAGCTAACATCGCCAACTAACTTTTAGAACATTCGTCTGGCACTGGTTACGGCTCTAACAACCTCTGCCTTTGTACTTCTGCACACCTTGCCTAACGCTTCACCTAAGCCTACGCCGTCTATTTGCCTTGGTAATATGCACTGTGCACTATATTTCCTATCATCAGTGACCGCACATATAAACACCAGTTCAACGCTCAGCCAGCCCCCCTGCTATCAATTGTACTGAGAATCGCTCCATAGTGAGATAAATGTATACTGCACGCATGCACTTGTGCCCTCTGCAATTATCATATGTTCATTGCCTATAGTTACGTGCTGATCTTGCGCTTTCCACATGTACTCCTCTGTACCCAACTAATTGCCTAATCACGAGGGATGTTAAAAAGATGCATTACCTCACCCTATTTCGTGCATAGACCAATGGGTGCTTTTTTCTAAGAAATTGTTCCTCCAGGTTTATCAAACAAACACTATTTGGTTCATGAAAAAGGAACAAGAAAAAAAGAAAAAAATGTTTTGCTTACGGAGGGACTACATTGCCCAGAAGCCTCTGGGAATTGGGGCTCAAAAGTCCTTTCACCATGTTGATGGCATATTTAAGGAAGCCACGCCCAGGAAACAGCACGAAATTTGGAGTGTGTGCAGGACAAGAGAGAAGGAACCCATGGTAAGTAAAATGTGTGTGTGGGTTTGAGTGTTTAAATCCACAAAGTTTGTTTGCAGTTTTGAAGAGAGAGAGAGTGCAAGGGTAAACTCAACCCTTTCAATTCCATTTCTGCTGACAATCAGCATGCATAGCGCATGTAAACAGATGCTGGATGTGTCTGTTTTTCCCCTTTTCACTCGTATAGAGGCATTTGAACAGCCATGGAGCCCAGTTAAGTCAGCAGTTGTGTGTTTTTCCATAAGCATTAGAAGCTGTTTGGCAGTCACTGTGCACGCTGACCCATTATTATTTTTAGGGTCAGAAAAGCCTAATATGAGAGTGGGGTTGTTATAGAACTCCAGCATGATTGAACAAAGGTTCATAAAGGGAATTTGAATCTGTTTCCTCCACAAAACTCTATGTGCGGAGGGGCAGGGGAGTGAGACAACAGCATTAAAAAAACCTTGATAATGCTTTGAGCTAGTTACATATATGAGCATGATGTTTTGTTCCATGTATCCCTTCAGGAACATTGAACTGGAATCACCGCGCAGTGAGAAAAAACTGGGGTACCAGATTAAAACATTTCTGGACTTGGCCACATGAGGTGAGGCGAATTGATAGGAGGTTTTGATTACCTCCAGTGTGATCAAGATGAAAATATTTGAGTATTGAGTCTCTGTGTTGCATTTCAGGCGAGAACAGGGATTTTTCCTCTTTGGATTTATTGACTAAAGACGCAAGACACCCCCATACCTGAATCTTTGATCAGGTAAGACAGTGTGTCCAGAACATTTATACAATGGTGTATTGTTTATAGGGCAGGCTTACTAAGATGCTTTGTCCTCTTACGTTGCAGTATAGGCGCAGAGTTATCTAGCACCACTGCAGGATTTAGTCCATCGTTGACACGCGTCTCCATTATTTCCCGTGGAGGTGAGTGCCAATCTGTATACACATAAACTGAGATAAACACATAAGATATATCTGTGTCTAAACAAATAAGAGATCGGAATTCTGATGTTATGTATATTGTTTGTTTGTAGATTGAGGTTTGATGACATCCTCCACCTTTTGACATTTCGGAGTGGTTGCAACAGAACCATCCTTCTCCTGAAGAAGGTCGCTTACATTTACCAGCTTAAATTAGGGGCCTATTGTGACGAACAAAACATATGTTGAGTTACAGCAAATAAGCAGGATGCTATTTGTTTTTGTATTAACACTTACTGTAATCACCAAGAGGTGTTGAAATTTATGTTAATATATTGGTTCTAGGTGGTCTGAGTACCACAAGTGTGGAATATTGACATGTATAGTGAGAGTGTGAATGAATGATGGAATGAATGGTGGTGTTTAAATGGGGATGTTGAGAACAATAAATATTTGTGTAAATTGTTTAGAAATAAATATATATATTTTTTGACAAGACCTGGTATTGTTTAAATATGTACAGATGTTCTGATCTCATTTCGCCCAGGTTCATTTTTGTTGTTCCAGCCTAATTATCATCCAGCTATACTTGAACTACTGCTATTGTAACCAATTAGACACACTGTTGCTTACCATTTGATTGCTGCATTTAGGCCTAGGAGGCTCCCCATTTGATTGTTGCACTCAGCCCATATGCTGCTTACCATTGTATTGCTGCATTTAGCCGTAGGTGGCTCCCCATTTGATTGTTGCATACAGCCCATATGCTGCTTAACATTTGATTGCTGCATTTAGCCCTAGGTGTCTCCTCATTTGATTGTTGCATTTAGCCCATATGCTGCTTACCATTTTGATTGCTGCATTTAGCCCTAGGTGGCTCCTCATTTGATTGTTGCATTTAGCCCATATGCTGCTTACCATTTTGATTGCTGCATTTAGCCGTAGGTGGCTCCCCATTTGATTGTTGCATACAGCCCATATGCTGCTTACCATTTGATTGCTGCATTTAGACCTAGGTGGCTCCTCATTTGATTGTTGCATTTAGCCCATATTCTGCTTACCATTTTGATCGCTGCATTTAGCCCTAGGTGGCTCCCCATTTGATTGTTGCATTTAGCCCATACATTGCTTACCATTTGATTGCTGCATTTAGCCGTAGGTGTCACCCCATTTGATTGTTGCATACAGCCCATATGCTGCTCACCATTTGATTGCTGCATTTAGCCCTAGGTGGCTCCCCATTTGATTGTTGCATTTAGCCCATACATTGCTTACCATTTGATTGCTGCATTTAGCTGTAGGTGGCTCCCCATTTGATTGTTGCATACAGCCCATATGCTGCTTACCATTTGATTGCTGCATTTAGCCCTAGGTGGCTCCCCATTTGATTGTTGCATTTAGCCCATACATTGCTTACCATTTTATTGCTGCATTTAGCCCTAGGTGGCTCCCCATTTGATTGTTGCATTTAGCCCATACATTGCTTACCATTTGATTGCTGCATTTAGTCATAGGTGGCTCCCCATTTGATTATTGCATACAGCCTGTATGCTGCTTACCATTTGATTGCTGAATTTAGCCCCAGGTGGCTCCCCATTTGATTGTTGCACTCAGCCCATATGCTGTTTACCATTTGATTGCTGCATTTAGCCCTAGGTAGCTCCCCATTTGATTGTTGCATTTAGCCTATACATTGCTTACCATTTGATTGCTGCATTTAGCCGTAGGTGGCTCCCCACTTGATTGTTGCATAGAGCCCATATGCTGCTTATCATTTGATTGCTGCATTTAGCCCTAGGTGGCTCCCCATTTGATTGTTGCATTTAGCCCATACATTGCTTACCATTTGATTGCTGCATTTAGCCCTAGGTGGCTCCCCATTTGATTGTTGCATTTAGCCCATACATTGCTTACCATTTGATTGCTGCATTTAGCCGTAGGTGGCTCCCCATTTGATTGTTGCATACAGCCCATATGCTGCTTAACATTTCATTTCTGCATTTAGCCCAAGTTGGCTCCTCATTTGATTGTTGTATTTAGCCCATATGCTGCTTACCATTTTGATTGCTGCATTTAGCCCTAGGTGGCTCCCCATTTGATTGTTGCATTTAGCCCATATGCTGCTTACCATTTGATTGTTGCATTTAGCCCATATGCTACTTAACATTTCATTGCTGTATTTAACCCTAGGTGGTTCCTCATTTGATTGTTGCATTTAGCCCATAAGCTGCTTACCATTTTGTTTGCTGCATTTAGCCCTAGGTGGCTCCCCATTTGATTGTTGCATTCAGCCCATATGCTGCTTACCATTTCATTGTTGCATTTAGTCCATATGCTGCTTACCATTTGATTGTTGCATTTAGCCCATATGCTGCTTAACATTTGATTGCTGTATTTAGCCTTAGGTAGCGCCCCATTTGATTGTCGCCATCATACTAAGTTTGACACGAGTCCCAAGCACTAACTTCACAATTAGAGTGACCCTCTGCCTCCAACATTAATACCTCCATCAGTATGCCACCTACCTCAGTTACATATTCAATAGAAAGTTTATCTCCACCATATACTAGTATGCTCCCTACAACTACCAGCCAGACTGTCTACATCACAGTCCTTATACAAAGCATTACGCTCTACATCATGTTATTCCACACACCAACCCTTGGGATTCCACCCACCTTGACGTCCTCCACTATTTCGATTAATAATACTACAAAATTACTCATAGATATGAAAGATTCTAAAAATCCCATACCAAGCAATCCCTGCCCAACTACGGCTAGGAATATACGCCTCAGAGCTAGGTTAGCTAAAATATACGAGCCCCCTGTCAGCTCTCACCCTACCATTATAGGAATAAGGACTCCTAAAACTTTGCCTAGTCGAAAGACTACTAGCACAAACCTAGCTCACAACTGTGACTCTAGGTCAATAAACAGCACAGCCAAGCACGGCAAACCCAAACCTTCACAAGCCTCCCAACCGACAACAACAATCGCTATGAGCCCTCAGATCAAAAGAGCTCTAATAAACTCCAGATCCCTAGTAGCACAGGCCACGGAAATTGCTGACCTGATCCAGAGAGATGACCTACATTTCCTCGCCATCACTGAGGCATGGCTACACCCTGCTGCAGGTCCTATGCTTATGCTAGCAGTCCCTGACGGCTACTCTATCTTGAGACAAGACAGACTAAAATCCAGAGGAGGAGGCATCGCTATTATCTACAAATGTAAACTCTCTATGAGATTAGCCACTCCAATCGATGTTCACTCATGTGAACTATTATCAGTTAAAGTACCACGTAGCAATGCTCAAACCTTTAATATCCATCTGATATATCTCCCCCCGGGCCCTCCCGGAACATTTGAGGATGATATTAACACTATCCTGTCTAGTAATCTCAAAAGCGCAACGCGAGTACTTCTACTTGGAGACTTTAATATGGGCTTTAATGACCCATCAGACTAGCTTTCCCTAACTACAGATAACATCCTCTCAGAACTTGGATTCACCCAAAGAAGTAAAACTTCCCCCCACAACAAAGGTAGAATACTTGACTGGGTGGCAGACCATAACTGTCAGGCCAACATCCTTTCCATCTCACCACTAGTTTGGACTGACCACCACCTTTTGTCATTTATGCTTTCTACTAACAGACCCCCACCTCCACCCGCCCTTAGGGCTCCACCCACACTAACTAGAAACAAAAAGAATAATACTGCAGACAGGCTTATCCCAGCCTTACTTCCCAACCTCAACCTGCTCCCAGACAACACTGATCCCGAGAGCCTGGTCGAGGAATACGACAAAATTATGACCACCTCTTTGGACCAGATTGCCCCCCTCAAAGCAAGTCGAAAACTCACTTGAATAAATGGTTTACACCCTTCCTAAAAAACCTAAGGCAACAAAAAAGAAACTGTGAGGCTGCCTGGAAAAAACTTCCATCAGAAGCCAACACGCATATTCCAAGCAAGTCCAACATGAATGAACTATTCACCATTCTAAAAGAAATAGAGACCCCTAAAGCACTACCTGACACATGTACTAAAGATAAAAAATGGTGTTCAGATATCCAACACGCTTTATCCAATAAATATCCGCCCTACAAAACAGAATTTCCTGTAAAAGAGCTTCTCTAAATGACCCTTCTTCATACAAAATAACTGGGAATACCAATGCTGATGAATCCACCCGATTTAACTTCACCAAAGTTTCTATTCCTGAAGTGGAAAGAATTATTCTGTCCCTCAAACCTTCCAACTGTCAGGGCGATCTCTGCCCTGCACAGCTCTTCAAGGATGCTGCCCGAGACCTATCACCCTTCATAACAAAACTTATCAACGTGTCCTTCTCTACTTGTATCATCCCTACCAACCTTAAACAATCCTGGGTACTCCCACTCCTAAAAAATCCTACTCTTGACCCATCTACACCTACCAATTACAGGCCAATTACTACAGTGCCCTTCCTTCTAAACATTCTGGACAAGGTAGCTTATATACAAATCCAAAAGCACCTGGAACTACACCACCTACTAGGAGCCAGAAAATCAGGCTTTCGTCCTCAACATGGAACAGAGACAAGACCCAAGTCGACGAGATTAGAGATAATGGCAAATCAGCTCTACTCCTCCTCCTAGATCTCTCGGCTGCATTTAACCTGGATGACCACACTATTCTTTCCAACCATCTTGACACAGCAGCACACTTCTCTGACGATGCTGTCACCTGGATTAGATCCTTCTTAAATGATAGAACAATGAGGGTCTTCTCGCCTCTAGCAGCTGTCGACCCAATACCCATCACCTGTGGTGTGCCTCAGGGATCCTGCGTTTCACCCACACTCTACAACATTTTTACCAAGCCACTTTTCGATGATCTGGATCATCTCAGTATCACCTACACTAACTATGCAGATGATACCCAGATCCTCCTTCTGCTTTCAGGGGATTATGAAACGGATTTGGCCTTGGTGGATAGAGTGTACATCATCATCCAGGCATGGATGGCCACACATGGACTATGCCTGAATGATGATAAAACCAAACTCATCATCCTGGGTACCCCCTCTAACCTAAAAAAAATAGGTTCTGACTATTCCTCATTCATAATCGATGGCAATAGCATTAAAGTGGAACACAAGGTAAAAACACTAGGCTTTTATCTTGACTCAAACCTCTCATTTGCCAAACAGGTCAATTCTCTAGCATCCTCCACAGCTTGCACGTGCAAACTTATTCGCACCGGTTAACCATTTCTCTCTGACAGCAGCTGCACCATCCTGGCCAGAGCCCTCATTCTGTCTCGCCTGGACTTTTGCAATGCCCTCTATTTAGGATCAACTAAAGCCACTATCAGAAGAATCCAAACATTACAAAACAATGCCCTTAGAGCGGCATTAGACATTTCCAGAAAGATCACATTTCCGAGTGCAGCCGATAGAACAACTGGCTCCCAACCAATGATAAAATCCTTCAAAAAACCTTGTCACTCACCCACAAATCTTTCAACAATGCTGCCCCCATCTACCTGGCCGAGTGATTCCATAAACAGACCTCCCTGAGACCATCCAGATCAGCTAACAGAGATTGCCTCTCCATACCTAGTTTCAAACGCTCCACAATCGGAGGCAACAGCTTCCCCGTGAAAGCAGCCAAATTGTGGAACTCCCTGCCTCCCACACTGAGAATAGAACAATCTTACCAAAACTTCAGATCCAACATCATTATGTGGCTGAAATCTAATGGTCAGTAAATGATAACTCTTGCTCATCAAGCAGTTAGGACTCACTGCTGTGGTACCTTATGCCTGTATGGAGTGTTTCCTTTGTTGCTTCTCTCGACCTGCTACCCTTTTGGTAACTATAACTGCCCTACTCACTGTATTTCACTGTACTTATCTCCGCCCACCCGGTTACATTTATAAACACCTTAAACCTTGTATATATTGCTTCTGTAATATGTCTGTATCATTTGTATATAACTTGCTTGTATCCTATGCCTGCAAATAGGTACCATCTGTATATACCTTCTGGTAATTAATGACTTGTATGTAGATTCTATACCTTTTCTGTTGTAACCAAGCCTTGCATATACTTGTAACTGCTGCACCCTGTTACCCCCGGGTATGATGCGCATTATAAATAATAAACAAACAAACAAACAATAGTCATGTTTTGAGCAGATGAGAGCACGGGCTACCTCGAGCCGGTTCTTGGCCGACAAGAAAGGTTTACTGGCGTCAATCAGCTTGGTAGTGTAACCTGGTGAAGAGACAATGTGGTTGAGCTGTTGAGGCACATTTGTTTAAAATCTTAATAATCCACCTTGAACCTTTCATCTTTATGTGTGGGTTTCTGAGGCCATATTTGACAACATATATCTCTACATTATAAGAAAGACAATAACTGCACACCCTGATTTGGCACTTGCATGTGTTAGTGAGCACAGAATGCCTCTTTTGTCTGTGGACACGTGGAGATCATAGGAAATTTGGAATTCTATGTGATAATTTCTCCATTCATAGTACTTTTCACAAACCTCTTCCTAGAATAGCAAAAACCAATTAATGGAAACTCTGTTCGGAACTAAGGGAACAAATTAAGAGAGTGCAAAAATGAAGGTGGCCTTTCCCTAACATTGAGCACAGACTTACATAGATCCCGGGGTCTAAGGTATACTGTGCCCTTGATTTGAGAAATGAATATTGCACTGTTGTCGTACTCCATGAACACCAATGTAAACTTGCCTTCATATTTTGGGGGTAACAGGTTGCATGGACCTTTACGCCATTTGGGTACAGTGACAATGAGGTCAATATAATCTGCCTCATCGTGAGTTTGGCGGTAACCCTTAAATGTGGCGTTACCGCTATTACCGCTGCATTTAAGGGTATACCAAATAACGGGCTTGGCGGATTTACCCCCAGCTCTGAGCTGGGGGCAAATCCACAGCGATTTTGCCAATTTTCAGTGCTATTACTGCCAGCGGTAATAGCGCTGGCAGTAAAAGCGCCGGTGGTAAAAGCACCTAACATTCCCCATTGGGCCCAATGGGGAATGGGAAATTCCCAAATGGGCCCAATGGGGAATGGGGACTTATCGTTCCACCAAACCTGTGATCCGGCGCTAATAGCACCAGGGGCTTGGCCGTAGGGCTAATAGCCGCGGCGGTAATACCGGCGGGGTTAGTGCCCAACTCGTGATGAGGCCCTACACAAAGCCATGCCTGACCTCAGAAAAAGAGGGATCTTGGTCTATTTGGATGAACTATTAATGAAACAAGTACAATGACACCTTATGGAGATACATCAAATATGGAGAGTTACAGAAAGCAAGTGCTACAATATCACGCAGAATCAAAATAAACATTTTAGGTCTCAAAATCACAGCTGAGGGTGTTAAAGCTCAGAATTTTTACCGAACGTGAAGGGACCCCACTAATCTATGTGTATTACTAGGCATAATAGACCAGACTATACTGATCGTAAATTCATGGATGATTACGCAGAGATTTCAGTCCTTAGTCCATCTATTTAAGGCAGGAGTGAAGCTGGTGGAGGGTGGGAGAGATGGAGTGACCCAGAAACAGATCAGATAAAAGAATTGAAGAGACGTATTTCCCAGGTTCCTTGCTTGGCTACCTCCATTAAGAACACAGGGATCTTCCTGGAAACATAGTTGTCTTACTATTGTTTAACTGTTACATTGATTCAGAATTATGACCAGCATATTATGGAGGCCTCCTTTGCAGATAATATATTATCACCTATGTAGGTGACGTTCAATGGATGTGAAATTTGTAACCAAAATAACACGTAAATTAAAAAAATAGAAATAAAAATGTGGGACTACCCACCCACCTTTACAGTGGATAATGACTATGGTGCATTGGTCTTCATTATGAAACATAATACCTTTCAGATGGAGGAACAGCAACAATATGCATGTATGCAGGAGTGACATAATGACTACTGCTCTGCAGGACTACAGGCAAGAGAAGTATCTGAGACGCCTATTAAGCCCCACTGTAACACAAAACAAGCAGTGATCCCAATCATTAAGGGGCAACAGACAAAGCCTGACAGGTAATCCTCATTCACCTCTTTTAGTAATGCGGGCTGAGGGCATGTTCTAGATACCTGCAGGAGGGTCATGAACGGACACATTTGCAACACAAACAACAATAGTATAGTGCTACCAAAATAAAAGACTGCCCAACCAACTTTCTAGAATGTTTCAATGAAAATTAACTATGCACACAACTAATAAAAAACACTAAGTACTGACCCCTTTAAAGGAAACAGAGCCTGTAGGCTTTGAGAGCGAAGGCGATCTGGGTGAAGACAAGGGTTCGGGCATTTGATTTCAACAGCAAATGTCAAAAAGATATGGAAGCAGTGGTCGAAGTCTGTGAAAAGAAGTAGTTGAACTATGCTCCCAGCTGGCCTACTCCCCACCCCCACACACCCCATTGCTACTCCCCCTCCCATGCCTGATCCAAACCCCCAAACACACCTGCTCTTTAAGGGAGCGTTCAGTGCAGTGCACTGAAGTGCAAGTTTCAACTTCTTCCCAAACTTTATTTTAAAACTAAACCATTCCAGAACAGTTTCTTTTTAAACTAAAAGTATAGGAACAGTACACCTTTTTTTAAAAGGCAGAGGTATGTCACTCCCAACCACTCCCACCCACATCGACCACTGCATGGAAGTGTCTTGAAAAGGCAAAGAGTGCGGTATTATAAGTGTTGCGGTGCATTTAAGGTGAACCAGTTTTACAGGACCAATGCAAATACCTTGATTTCTTGTCTTGGGTACTCAACAGTGTCGAACTGGGCTTCTTGTCACCTTTCTGAAGTTAAGCTGGTGTCAAGATTGTCGAATTGTGTTGTTTCAGTGGCAAATTGGTATTGAGTTTAGAGACGGGGCTCTCGGTGCATCAAGTTGAAACTCAAGATGGGTCGAGTCAATGGGCACCAACAGTTAAGTCAGTGATCAAATCTGTCAAAACGATGCATTCGCATTGTTGAGTTGGAATTCCAAGATAGGCGAGTTGATGGCTTCCAGCATGTCAAGTTGGCTTTTGAGGAAAGTTCAGATGATGCTTCTGTTGTCAGGTCGAGTCACATTTGGGATGTGATGAGTCAGGTGCTTTGACAGCAGTGAGCTGGAAGTCGAGTCGTGGCAGTGATGTGCTTCAAGGGCTGGGTCAGCGTCGAGACAGCTCAATGAAGCAAGTATTTGTTTGGAAGTTCAGATAATGTTAAAAGCAGCGCAGCAGGTCCTGCAGCAGAACAAAGTGAGGTCAGCATAGCTGAGCCCAGCTGAAGTATTTGCAAAGGTGGTATGCAGCATTCTAAGCTGCTTCTGGACTTCTGGGTTGCTGAGATGCACAATCCATGGTGTCCAAGAACAAGGTCCATTGTTTGTCCTGCACGGGAGTGGAAACTCCATGAGGATTGTCTGGCCCCTACTAGGGGTTCTTCACCTCCATTGAGCAGATACTGGCTCCAGTGCAGAGATGGCAGAGATCCCTTGGTCTACAGCAGTATCCTTCCAAATGTGACTCTTAGGTGATAAGGGAGAAGGGCTTCCATTTTCCTTAGAAACCTCTATCTTCACATCTATGGTAGAGGACTTTGGAATAGACGTTATCCCCAAAAAAAGATTCCCAATTAATATTTCTTATTTTCAAGTTAAAAGATGAATCCACTAAAGGCAGTGATTCCCTGTTTATAAACCAAAATGCTACAGCAAATTGGTCCAAAACAAGCCTAATATTAGGGTTATAATCCAGCCTGCTGTAACAAGTGTCCTTTCCCTTCTGATGTCATATGCAGAGGGATCTGTCTGCGGGAAATGGGTAAGGGGGTCGGACACAAACCCTAGAAGAATACAAGATTCTCTGGGCTACTCTAACTCCACCCCAACCCCTGTATGCAAACTTCAAAAGGGCTCCATTTATCAGCACCCAGGTATGAGAGTGTCTTAATTATGACTGGACTGTTATTGAAGCACTGGCTCCTGTGGATTTCCTGGGGAGGGTTCTTGTGCCATGGAGGAAAGTGTCGGCCTTCGTCAAGGAAATCAAAGGAGCCACTCCTGGGCAGGGTTGTTGTGTATGCACCTAGGCTAGATCGCTATTACACACCATCCCTGTTATGACTGAGCTTACACTAATATGACTTCCACATGCTGTGGTTGTTTAATTCTGAGATTCCAGTAGCCACCATGTCTGAAAACCAATTTGTGACAAGCATAGATTATTGAACAGCAAAAGAAGCAAAAAAAAAAAAGTATTCCTGGGCTCAGCAGTGGGGGGGCAATGGTCTCCTGCCCACTACTTGGGTCAACAGTGGGTCACCATGTCATCTACATAACACCATAAAGCTGTTGCATCATTCCAAGCAGTGTCTGAGATAATGCAACTTGGTGGTTGTTCATAGAGGCAGAGGCTTTGCTGCTCAGAGATATGCTTGATTATCTTCCCTGCTGTTTGATTCTCATTGTATACTGGTTTCTATTGACATATGAGACCATGTCTTGATGTAATCATGTAGCATTTTGTGTTCTTCAAAAAACTGTGGTCTGTCATTCATAGTAATCCACATTAAGCAATATCTTTTTGAGTTGGCCTCAGATAGAAAACACTTTCTTTTATGTGTGAGCAATGCTGAAAAGTCTTAGTTAATATATAGGGCATGACTGCAGTATTTCATTGGGCACATTTCTTCAGCAGCATTCAGAATGTCTACGAATTGGATGATTTTTAATATGTAAAACACCATACCTCTCGACGTACTTATCAATCATGGGTCCGTTGGGAATTCGTCCGAAATAGAATGGGCAGTGCTTTCTGGCCTTCTTCCTTTTTATGAATATAGTAGGAGGGGTAAGGGGCGGTAGACTTCCCCATCCCTCTTCAGATGTGGTGAGAGCACCACTTCCACTGAGGAAATGAAATATTTCCAAACCTTGGAATTAATGAGTGATGTCAGCAAGGAAACAGCGGCACTTCAAAAAGTCTATTCTAATAACTTATAGAAAGTGGGAATGTAGCACTTTGTGTAACTGGCAACTACAACATGTCGAAAGGTCGGTAAAATTGTATCCAGCAGTATGTGGATTTTACTTGAATACTGTATTGGGGGTTCCACAGTAGGGGTGGGTGAAATTTCTGCCATGAAGCAAACATTGCAGAATTTGCATTGGATTCCACGTCTGCCCGGTCTGCGAAATTAGCATTACGTTTTTTTTTTGTGGTTTCCTGCTGAGCATGGTCTTTTGTTTCCATGTTGGTTTCATGTAGTTAGATGAGAAACTTTGCACATGTATTTCTTTGATCTGTGCTAGTTTCGTGCTGCGACACGTAAAACTTTGTGCTGTTTTTTTTTAACCATGCTAGTTTAGCACAGTGCCACGAAAAACTTTGAGCAGGGTTTCGATTCATGCTAGGTTCATGCAACGCCATGAGAAACTTTGTGCAGATATTTTTTTGATCTGTGCAGGTTTCACACACACAGGTGGCACTCACCCTTTTCTGTTCATTTACCGATTTTGTAGCCCAAGATCAGCATCTGTAGCACCTAAATATTACTTGTAAACAGTGACAAACGAAGTATCAGACTGAGAAAAAAATACTAAAATTGTCTAATCTCGAGTGCTCCTCTACACAATCAGTTTGTTACAGCTTTCGCGAAGTGACACGAAAAACATTGCACAGTTTTCCTCAATCGGTGCTAGTCTTGCACAGGGACAAGAAAAACGTTGTTTCTTTCTTTATTTATTTATTTCATTTGTTACACGCCCAGACCCTTAGGTATCACGGCAAGGTTACCGACAGATTACAAGATTCTTTTACAAAGGTTACAGACAGTTTATAAAGTAATTATACAGTTTTACATTTACAGTTTGATGAACAGTTGGGCAGATGGTACTTAAGATTAGTATAATTACAAATTTAACAACAGTAAAGAGACAGAGCGCAAGGTAGTTCCAGGTGGGGTCCTGCAGGGTACAAGGAGACATGATTCAGGCCCTGATGGGCAGCCAATGGTTATCACATCTAATATACAGTGGTAGACAAGTGGTTGAGGGTGTGAATTTGCAATGGGAGGTGGGGTGGGGAGCCTAGGAGGCCTAGTTGATCAGTATTTGTTAAACAACCACGTATTCAGTGATTTTTTAAAGCTCGCAATGCTATTTTCATTTTTGATTCTGAGTGGAAGGGCATTCCACAATGTGGGCTCCTGGACTCTAAAGCTATTCCCTCCTGCTTTGGTACTTTTATGGCGTGGGATTTCTAGTAGTGACTTGTTGTTTGATCTGAGTACTCTGCTGGTCATTATTTTCTTTATAGTTTTGTTGAAAATGATTCTGGCCCTGATGGGTAACCAATGGTTTTCACGCCTAATGTGAGAGATATGGTCTGACTTCTTTATGCCTAGAGCAGCCATGAGAGCTTTGTTCTTAAGCAATTGTAGTTTGCTTATGTTGGCATTAGAAGTTGCTAGAAGGATTGCAGTAATCGAGCTTGGTTAATATGAATGCTCTAGCTAGTATTATGCAGTTTGCGGGTGTGAGGAATTGCCTGCTCAAGGCAATGAGTTTGGCTGTGTAAGCCATGGAGGATGAGAGGGCTGAGATGTGTTTACACATGGTGAGATTGGCATGTAGATACACACCAAGAGTTTTGACTTGCTTGAGTACTGGTATCCTGGAGCTGTCAAAGTTGATGTGTTTGTAGTCAGAGTGGAGAGAGTTTATTCTGAACTGGGATCCAATGATGAGGACCTCAGTCTTCTCGGTATTAAGACAGAGACTGTTCATTGCCATCCAATTTTGGATCATAGCGTAGATTTTATTAATGGTTCAGGTATCGTGGGTGTAGTCCCCGGTGATGGGGATAAGGATCTGGGTGTCATCTGCAAAATTTGTTTAGATGACGGCCATATCATCTAATGCTGATAATAGAAGTTTGGTGTAGGCATTGTACAGTGTTGGGGAGAGGCATGAGCCTTGGGGAACTCCAATGGGTACCACTATGGGGTCGGCTGTATCTTTTCCAATAGCAACTCTGGAGGTTCATTCAGTTAGAAAGGATTTGATCCAGAGGGTGGCATCGGTAGAGAAATTGAAGTCTTTGGTTAGTGCATCGCACAGTTTGTCATGGTCTACTAGGTTGAGCACTGATGATAGGTCCAGCAATAGTAGTATGGCCATTTTTCCTGAATCTCTGATGGTGTCTATTTGGATTTTGTGGTCCGTGAGAGCGGTTTTGGTGCTATGGTTCGGTCTAAACCCTGTTTGTCTGGCTCTGAGTAATTTGTTCTGTTCAAGGTGAGTTTGTATTTGGTTGTATGCACTTTTATCAATAATTTTAAGAAGGAATGGGACTGTGGTTATGGCCTATAGTTGGTTGGAGTTAGAGGGTCCAGTGATGGCTTTTTTAATAATGGTGTGACCCAGGCTTCTTTGATACTGGCTGGGACCAGATTGGTACTGAAGGATGCATTTACAAAAAAACTGGTGATAATAGGGTGAGGGTGTGAGCACATAGGTTAACTAGGTGCACTGGAAAGTTGTCTCCTTTTCAGTTAGTTGTCTTCAATTTACCTATGGTATTGAGCACTACTTCTTGGGAGACTGGGGCGAAATGGAAAGTTTGGGAGTTGCATATTTTAGGACAGGAGTTTGTGGCTAGTTGAGTAGGTTTTTCTGCTAACATTTTCCTTTTAGTGATGATTTTATTTTGTAATAGTTGGATTTTACCGGCAAGAGCATCTTGAATGGTAGTGCACCACTCTTTGCAAGGTTGAACAGGATTGCTGATTGGGATAGGGTTTTCCAGCTCTTTGAGGATCGTGAATAATATTTTGCATCTGAGGATGCATTTTTAATCCTAGTATTGAATGCATTTGCTTTATGTGCAATGATGGCTGCTTTATAAATTTTATTTGCGGTGTTGAAGGCATCAGTTGTTTCAACAGTGCGGGTTTTGATGTAGCGGTGTTCACACATGCGTTTAATTCTCCTAAGTGCTACTAATTCCTTGTCAACCAGAATGATGCTTTTTTATCTGATCGTCTAGATTTAGTGACACAGGGTGCTAGCATATCTATAGTAGATGTGAGGGAGTTTTGGTAGGTATCTGCTAGAGAGCAGGGGTTGTCATTTGTAATCATCTTTTCAGTGAGGGTATTTTTTAGAATTGGGTCTAGTTTTTCAGCTGATAATTTGCGAATATTTCTAGTAACGTAAGAGTCTATCATGGATGACTTGGGTGGATCAGGCTCGTTGCATGCTATAGAGAAGTTAATGCTATGGTGGTCAGTCCAGGACAGTGGGGTGATTATTTTTATGTTGACCGAGGTATTGAGGGATAATACCCTGTTCAGTGTTCTGCCTTTGTTGTGGGTAGGTGCATTCACATGTTGTGTGAATAGCATGTCTTTGAGGGTGTTATGTAGTGCTTCTGCTTTGTGAACCTGGCTATCGAGGTTGAGGTCACCAAGGACGATACATTTGGTTTTTGGTTTGATAAAAGGTGTGAGTAGTAATGGTATATCTATTTCTTGCTGTGAGTTATGATTGGGAGCTCTATTTATCATTACTATGTTAATGGTGGTATTATGATTAGTAGCAAGTCTTGTCAGTAGGATTTCATATCCCACAGGATTCTCTATAGGACATTCTCTTAGTTTAAGGGTAGTTTTAGCAATAATGTCTACTCCCCCACCTAATGAATTGATTCTATCCATTCTGAGGATGGTTAATTTGGTGGTATGGCTATTGTGAGGATAGGTCCAGAGGCTTGGTGGAGCCATGTTTCTGTCACTATGAGCATGTCAAGTCCCTGATCGATGATGTGATTATGTATTTCTGTGGCATGGGCGGCTATGGATCGTGCGTTAATGAGTGCTAGTTTAAGTTTAGTCATGGGTTGGGTCTGTGGTATGGATGTTGGGTGGGTGTTGCCAACTTTATTAGGGGTGGCCTGGTGCTTACTGATATATGTGATGGTCTTTTTTTTAGGGTTTGGGTGGAAGGTCCACAGTGGGAGTGGTGAGGGTGGTCTCAGCTTGAGTGGTGACAATTCTGATGTCTATACAAATAATGGTTTGTGAGCTGAGCCGTTGGTTTCTAGTCATGAGTTCTATTGGGTTCATTTTGCATTTATTTTTGTTCTGACCTGTATTAGAAAAAGGCAAAGTGGTTTATGTCCGAAATCTAAGACTGTCATGTCTCATTTTGCTGACGCTTGGATAGGACTTCCTAATGGGCTTGCTTTTCGTGGTAGGACTACATGGGATAATGGCAGGGATAGTGGCAGGTATTGCTTTTTTGCCTACTGCTAGTATCTGCAATGGGGTTGATCTGATTATGGCAGGGCTGGAACGGGTTTAAGTTAGGTCGGAATGGGGTGGTGTCTCGGGCATGCTGCCCTACTAAGACCATTGAGGTGGGAAAGGAAATGCGATCCTGTGCAAGGTAGGTCGAATGGTACAATGCAAAAGGCAAACATGATGATTATAATCCAGGCTGGCATAACTGCTTTTGGATTTGGATTTGCATTATGACAGCCACAACTTTACTGGTACTAACGTTCTAGGTCAGGGCATGCTATTTTATCACAACATGGGTGGGTCTAGGTTTCTTTCTTGCAATAGTGATTGCCTTTATGTTTGTTACAGTCACGGCAATAAATTGGTAAGCATAACAAGTTCATATGCAAGTCTTCCTGGATGGGTACATAAGCGTTAGTTTAGAGGGAAGTGGATGGCACACAAATATTTAGTTACGAACAATCTAACCTGATAATAATCTGATGGGACTATCAATGCAAGAGACGATGTATGCTAGACATTTCTTAAAAGCATGATGTGTTAAGTCTGACAAGATAATAATAATTATGCTAAACCGTTCTTGAACATCTAAAATTTGCAGTTTCTGGAAGGTGGTAGCAATCAACAATGTTTATAATATGTAATTTGGGGGGTTACTCCTTCTCTAGCACAGTTGGATAATGTGCAGCACACAAAGTGGTCTAGGGTATGTTATCGAGAAGTTCGGCTGACTCTACGGCTTTTTTTACTTACAGAGGACGTGCTCTGGATGGATAGTGGTCTGGTCCCCAGGGGAGATGAGAGTGAAAAGGTCTGTTACAGGGCGGGTAAGGCGGTGTGCAGTCATAACTCCGAATTAATAAAGTCAAATTACAATAATGTCGAAAAAAAAATGTCAAAAACAAAAAAATCGAATTCCTTATTTTTTTTATTTATATGTGTTTTTTGGGTTCCGCAAGAAAAAAAAGGGGTAAAAAAAAGGGGTTTGGGGGGAACACCCCCATTTCGAATAAAAAACGTAATAAAAAAGAAATTCGATTTTTTTGTTTTCGACATTTTTTTTGTTGACTTTATGAATTTTGACTTTATTGATTTCGACCTAATGACTATAAACCGGGTAAGGCGGCCCCTTTGTGGCCATGCTCTGGCCATTTTTTGATCTGCACTAGCTTTGCACTGCGGCACAGAAACTTTGCATGGGTTTTTCACTCCCTGCTAAATTCATGCAGTGGCACAGGTAATTTCGCACAGTTTTTGTTTTGATTCATACTAGGTCCGTGCAGAGGCACGAGAAATTTCAGTTCCCTCTTTTCAGATTGTGCTAGGTTTAAGCAGTGGCACGAGAAACTTCAGGTGGCCCTTTTCAATTCGTACAGTGTTCACGCAATAGCAAGAAAAACTTTGTGCTGTTTCTTTTTTAACCATGCTAATTTAGCACAGTGCCACGAAATAATTTGAGCAGGGTTTCGATTCATGCTAGGTTCACGCAACGACATGAGAAACTTTGTGTAGATCTTTTTTTGATCTGTGCAGGTTTCACACAGGTGGCACTCACCCTTTTCTGTTCATGTACCGATCTTGGTGCCCGAGATAAGCATCTGTAGCACCTAAATATTACTTGGAAACAGTGACAAAAGAAGTATCAGACTCTGAAAAAACACAAAAATGGTCTAATCTAAAGTGCCCCTCTAAACAATCACTTTGTTACAGCTTTCGCGCAGTGATACGAAAAACATTGCACAGTTTTCCTCAATCGGTGCTAGTTTTGCGCAGGGACAAGAAAAACGTTGCTCTGGCCTTTTTTTGATCTGCACTAGCTTCGTGCTGCGGCACTGAAACTTTGCATGGGTTTTTCACTCCCTGCTAAATTCATGCAGTGGCACAGGTAACTTTGCACAGTTTTTGTTTTGATTCATACTAGGTCGGTGCAGAGGCACGAGAAATTTCACTTCCCTCTTTTCAGATTGTGCTAGGTTCAAGCAGTGGCGCGAGAAACTTCAGGCAGCCCTTTTCAATTCGTACAGTGTTCGTGCAACAACACGAAAAACTTTCCACGTCTCTTTTCGGTTCGTTCAGTGGCACAAAAACCTTTGTGCGTCTCTCCTCAGTTTGGTACAAGCAACGTTGTGCTGCTCTTTTCAATTCGCGGGGATGGCGGAATGTCAGATGGAGGTGAAGCAGAATAAAATTGGACAGGTTTCGCGGCTGGGTGAACAGAATTTAACTATTTTGCCCAGCCTTGTTCCACAGTGTGCACTTACCTGAATGAGCACTTGCAAATAAATTAGCCTTGAAATGATTGATAACAGAAGGGCAAATTTTGTTACTCCGATGTTTGGCTCCAGAATGCTGACAACCTGAAGGCCAAATGAAACAGGAGTTCACTCCTGCAGATAGTGATCCTATAATGCAGGTCTGCCTTGTTTGGTCCAACTGTCAAGACCTAAAAGGATTGCATATGCATTTCTGGAGAATATGCCCGTGGGTGTCAGGCAGGGTCGGACTGGGCCATAAAATTGCCTCGGCACAACTGAAAAAGTGTCTCACAGCTGCAAATGGCTATTCATTCATTTTGTGACACTGCTTGAATAGTAACTAAGGGGGAGTTTTTTTGATAAAGTGTGATGCAAATTGTGCATTTTAAAGTATATGGACTCAGCAACACCTGTCAAAACTACTAGCCTCAGAGTGAATTAACTGGCCAAATTGGCACAAATTGTGGCCCACTTTGACCAAACAAACAGGCCCACACCAGCATTTAGTGTTTTTGGTTTGGCCATGAGCATATTGCCCTGTAGGCCAGTCCAAGCCTGATGTCAGGTAGGCTTTCTCCTATTCTAGCCCTCGAAGTTTGAATGCATCATGCAGAGTTGGCACCTGCGTGAACCCAGTATCTGTGCAACCTTCACAGGTCTTGTAATGAAGATCAGGCGCCATAGCACATGTTCATCCCACAGCCCACACAGCTGACTTCTTCGCTTTGGGCAACTGACACTCTTCCGCCGGCTTCCAAGAATGAATTTCAGTCACAGATTCAGGGTGTTCCATGATGTTTGCCGCAGTAAGTGACCGACACTCCCAGTGCCCTGCACCACTGTATGGAACTCACCTCTTGCACACGGCTCCGTCAATGACAGCGTCACCACTCTAAGGCTTTTTGGGCCAGAGTCGCAGGACTCTGGATGCACCAAGGGAATTCCTACCTCACTACGGGGTCCATGAAAGAAATATAGTCAGGTAGGCAGAGTGCAGTAAACTTTCAGAAGTGTGACAGGACAGTTTTTACAGTGCCACGGCCATCTTGGCCACCAACAAATTGGAAGATTCAACTGTTCATGAGTTTAATACTTTATGTTTACAAATATGTCCTAAAAGTCATAATAACCAAAACATACACAAAAAAAGTGAAAAGTAAACTATTAATACAGCAGAGGCAATTGACAAAATAGCTTAAAACCTAAAATGTAAATCTAAGTAATAACTTATCACTAACAAAGAATTCTCAACATGGTGGCATGGGTAGTATAGCTCAGTGGCAATGTGCTCAGAGGCAATGCCGGGTCCGCACTTAGAAACCTCTTCAATATTAAGTGCATAATAAAGGACCCATTATAATAACACACAACTATAATTGGCAACATGTCTCCCTCCAGTTGGGCTGCAGAACTTGGAACTCATTTTTGAATTCCCAAATTATTTCTGAGAAATAAAAAAAAATCCTGTTCATCCCAGATCTTTTGTAATCTGATTTCGCTACTATAACTTAACATAGAGATACCTTTGGCACAACAGATCTCCAAGCATTAATTCATTATTTGAGAGCTGCTATTAAAATAAAAGAGCAATATTTTGCCCATTACAATTTGAGCCCTCTCCCGAATTTCCAGTCGGTAGCGTCTCAAGCTTCCAATGACAACAAAAGTAGACACATTTATCAACAGCTTATCGCAACTTCAATCTGAGTACAATATAAGTAACATCTACAGGTTTCTCCCACCACAACACATTTCAAAATCTTTCTTTTGTCAAGATTAACACTCAAGTTTCTTTCTTGAATTCAACTCGATATTTCTGTGCGTTTAATCTGTAGGCCTAACTCGGTTTAATCTAAACTGTGGTATCATTCAAATGATACGTCATTGAATGGTCTATTGTTAGGACAGTCTTCTGCTGGATCAGAAGCTGTTGGTGAGTAATCCTCCCTGTGAACATAAGATGGCTGCTGAGTTCTTAGTGTAAACAAGCTGGATAAGTAGAAGAAGACCATCATCAATCCCTAAAAGATGTCGCAGGAAACTCCTGTTTAGCGAGTCGAAGCCGTGGCAAAGTCCAGGCAAATGACAAATATGTATCCCCTCCTGGCTTTGGAATAGCTCATATTTGGGAGTTTAAAGACCATACTGTGGTCGATGGTCAAAGTCCATGGCCTAATCCTATCCATATATCTGGAATTAGGATATTTGTGGGAAGGCCTAGGTTTCTAATTGTAAAAGGACTCAATACATACATATATAAATATAACCTTACCCCACCACGCCCCCACTAAAATATGACACGAGAAATACAGTGACATGGCCGTTCACCGAAATGTAGTGGAATTCCCACATTAAGGTAGGCAGTCAACACGATTTCAAGGGATGTAATGGCTAGGTAACAATTTACATCATTACTAACAACCTTTTTATAAATAGGCATCACCAGCCTATCTATCTGTTTGATCGGGATGATACCCAATATTATTATGGCTTTAGTGAAAGCAACCATTAGCCATGCTCATTGTTCTCCGCTCACATAAGGATAGAAAAGCATAATTCATCATGCCCCTGAGCTTTAGCAAGCCTTATGGTCTTTGATCCTTTCAAGTATGTTCAAGTACAGGTATCTCTCAATGTTACTGGGGTGCAGAGGGTCCATCTGTGCATGAACACTTACACGGGTAAGTATTGCTACAACTAGCCCCCTGTACTCTGATTCTTCACATGACTTGGCAGGTTGTTTTTCCTGCTGTCAGCCTCAGCCCTTGATTCCCAGGGATTGCAGCTTCGAGCAGCTCCCTGGTCGGTGTCTAATTCTGATGCAAGGTCTTCTTGTTGAAGAATGCAGAATAACATGATGCAGGGCCTCTCTCGGGACAGACATGGATGCAGGTAAGCAGTTTCAGATGACTGGACCTGATGCACGGTGGCGCAAAGGGATTCACTTGAAACAGTCAGACTTTACCTCGTATCTTAGATCTCCTTGATGCCAGTGCCATGACATTTTGCAGAGGTAAGTCTAGTTGCCCCAGCAGAAGATCCCCACGTTCCAGGACTCAACTAAGAATGGCAGCATCTGCAGCACAGTAGCCAAACTCAAAGCTGGTCAGCTGCAGGGTGGTCCTGGGGCACTTCCAAAGTCTCTTCTTCATAGGACTCCAAGCTGGTGTCGCGAGTGGATTTTACCTCCATTCCAAGAGTCTCAGCTCCTTTACAGGACTGCCGTAGATCTTCCACAGGACAGGGCTCTACCAGGGTAGTAGCAGAAATTGATCGTCAGGCCTTCTTCTGACGGGTCCACAGTCTCCTTGCAAATCTTGTAGCTGGACCGGGGTTTTAGCACCTTCAGTTTCTTCCAGCATCTCTCTAGAGTGGGTGCAAGGGCCCTCTTTATATCCTAAAAGCCAGGTAAGAGCAGATGCTCTAACTAGCCTATGACAGATCTGCCACTCACACACACACACCAGCAGTGGTCTTATCAGGACCACTGGCAGCAGAACTCATGCATACCACTCAGACACACTGGCACCAGTTTGTGAATTGGGATTAGTGAAAGTGAGAGGCCCCCAATACTGCTGGCAAATCACCCAACAGAGTCAATACGGTACATCCCAGGAGGGAATAGGACCAAGACCAAGTAAGAGTGCGGATAAAGGTTTTTTATCTAAAATTATGGCAAACAGAATCTACTCAGCTCATGACGAGAGCGCTCTGCAGAAAACATGTTGTAAATTACTTTTATACAGCTTTATTGTCATCGAACAGAGGGAAGGCCTAAGGGGCACAGATTCAATTGGGATTGGTCACTAGGGGTAAGCACCTATAGGTGCTATACAGCTGGTGGTGTTTGATTGGTCCATGGGCACGTGACGAGATGGCATGGTGCTAGGGTCAAACGGTCAGCTGGGCTCATCGCTTCCGCATCCTTCGCTGGTTTTCTGACATCCTATCTTTGGTTACATTTTGCCCCTGTGACCACACATTCCCATCCATTCAGAATTTTGACCTGTTCGTCTGGCAGCAAGGCCAGTATCTTGCACTTGTGAAAACACGGCTCTGAAGCGAGCTTATTCATTATTGGACATGAGTTATATGACCGTATCAAAGCTATCACGCTCCTGTTCAAACACATTCAAAAACCAGGTCAGGGATAGGGGTTATAAGGTCAATGTATCGTCATGGGTGTTCTTTCAGTACTGACAAGGGGAATGTTGAAGTATATAGCTGAGATGACCGGGTTGCAAAAGGTATATTTCATGCTAAACATGCGTTTCCTTGGAGGGGGCTCAGGGGCTGACTGTCCAGACAACATAACTCTTTGCTGACACCAAGGTGATCAGGGCGAGCTGAGGCCCCCTTTACAGTTTAGTCCCACACTACATAATGGCTGAAGCCTTTCTAAATATATTTAATATGCAACTTTTTAACACTTGGCTGGCTGGTTTGCAGTTGAATTAAATAGGCTTGTGACATACTTTTATCTCTATACAACTAGGCAATTCTATGACAACAGAGAGAGAGATAGAGAGAGAGAGGGAGAGAGAGAGAGAGAGAGAGAGAGAGAGAGAGAGAGAGAGAGAGATAGAGAGAGAGAGAGAGAGAGAGAGAGAGAGAGAGACTGTCGATGAATAACCACTTAATAAAACATTTCTTTGATTCGAGATTCACTTACTTGTGGTCGTGCAAGTTGTGGCTAAAGGTCAATGATAATGCCAGCCATGGGTGACTAACTTCTGTATTACACTTTTCTGACATCATGCATGTAATTACATTCAGCTTTGTTGAAAATGAGGTAGCATTGTGTGAGTATGTACAGCTCTACATTAACCATTGTAATATCGCAGTTAATATTGTGAACATTTCGGCATTATAAATTGCCATATAAATTGCCTTCAATACAGCAGGTTAGCATAGGAACTTCCAGGTACGCATGTTTATCTATTTACATTGCTTACTCATAGGCCTTCCTAAGTTATCTGCAGGTTTATACTATTTTGCACACGAAGAGAGGGCATGCTTACTTTTATCCATGTCAAAGGAAAGACAGGTTCACTGGTTTAAGAGTCTTTTTACGTGTTGACTTTGCCCTAGAGTGCACAGGGATTATGTTTTTATGGCCACGGTCTGTGGTGTGCGGGCAGGTTTATAGAGACAGATAGCCCCTGCTCTGGCCCTTGTTCTGGGCCGCATCTGAATCCATGAAGGGAGTCGGATAGCAAATGATACAGTGTGGGTTTTGTTGCATTCTTGCAGCCGGGCATCTCATGGGAAGCGAGTTGCTGCCTGGACGGCAGGGGGAAGGATGTGGGGGGAGAGTCTCACTTACTGTGTGTTCTCGCAGTGGCTGGCTGCAGGCAGGAGTAAAACTTTGATAGCCCTTCATTGGTCACCCCTGGTTTTGCTATACAAGGGTGTGCGTGGGGGTATTACAGCACCCAGAGATATTCTCGTACGAAAGGGGTCATGGTTCCCGAAGGTGTTCCCGCACGAGTGCCTCAGGGCCGGGGCCCTGGACCTAAAGCAGCCGTGGCTGGGCCCACCCGGGAAGCGTTGGAATAAGGGAGGGGGGGTTTCAAGTGCCCCCTCTTTCCACTCACCAGTCAGTCCATGCCCACTTCCTGGGAGCAAACACACATAGCCCCCCAGTAGCCTACCAAAGCCCCAGTAGCCTACCAAAGCCACTGGAAGTCCATTTACAGATTTCCCTGGCCTCACAGGCCACAACGAAGACTAAAAGACAAGGTGGCCAAAGGACAAGCAAAAATACTCATGGCATGGCCATGTTTGACCACTAACCACAGTTAGTAGTCAAATGCCTTAAACGCAGTGAGGCTAAAATTAAATGCGCTAAATAATTGAAAAAAGTCACTGCTGCCACCAGCTTGTCCATTTAGCACACCTAGAGCAACCAAAAATCCTCTGAGTGTTAACCTGTGGCAAAACAAAAGGTGCACCCTATTGTACCGCATTGTAAGATGCATTGTACAGTGATAAAAAGTTGCCACAAGTGATAACAAATTGCTAAAAGTAGTAACAAAGTAATGTAAATGACTCCAATCAAGCAATCCCACTAAGTCAGTGCCTTGTCTGGGATGCCCAAGGGAAGCCCTTATTTATGTATTTTTATGGCAAATTATAATCTGGATGATGAACCCTTGTATAACACCCCTCTCTTAGAATCCCCCTTGACTCCACTGAGCCAAGAAGTAGGCTTGTTTTGCAAATTTAAAAGGTTTATTTGAAAAAGTAAACAATATATATATCACACTTCTATAAATAAATTGATAATGGATAGTACACTTGTGAATATGAACAGTAATCAGCAAGAGGTAATCCTACAGTAGCACAGTTCTTGGATACTTATGAATAGGAACAGAAGAATAAGGTGGGAAAGAATGCTTTATATGGTTCAAAGAAACGCAATGATGAATGAAATGCAGTACAGAAAATAACTTGATATGGCTTCAACAAAAGACAATGGGCCTCATTACAACCCTGGCGGTAAGCGAAAAACGATGCCGGTAAATGATTACCAGCATCGTTTTCCGCTAGGTCCGATCATGACCCTTGACCGTTAACTACGATGCCATTAGCGGCATCGTAGTTAACGCTCCCGCTAACTGCACCAAGGTCGCGCGCACGCGACCTGCCACGCCGTAAATACCGGCATGGCGCAAAGCTAAGCGGATCACGACCCAAGCGGACATGCACCTAACGCCATCACAAAGCCCGTTAAGTACCTTACCGCCATAGTGCTAATTACGCCATCGTGAACCAACTGTAAATGGCCATGTAAAGTGAACCCAGCTGCCACAGGTGCACAGAATCAGCACAGGTGGAGGCAATACAGACTCAGGAAGTACAAAAAGAACATGCCCCACCCCTTCCCACACCCAGTCACACTCCACAATGATACCAATAGGACTAGCAATGTTGGGGCTGGAGGACCTGATAGCAATGCAAGTGCTAGAACAACAACAACAACAACAACAGGCAGCACAGAGGAGACGCAGGAGGAGAAGGAGGGCAAGGCAGGGCCAGCAAGCCCCACCAGCACAGCCAGTGCCACCACGCAGGCAGCCCCCAATCCCACGCATCAGAGCCAGTCCATTCAACCTCACTGCTGAGCAGATCCACACCCTGTACCATTTGGACCGGGACACCATCACCGCCATCGTAGACATGACACACAACGACATTGTCAGCATGATAGAAGCACCAACCGCCATCCCACCCCTACTGAAGGTAGTGTCTGTACTCCACTTCCTGGCCACAGGCACCTACCAGCACACAGTGGGGCACTTGCATGGCATTTCACAACCATTATTTTCACGTACACTGATCCAAGTGTTCGATGCCCTCCTCAAGCACACAGACGACCACATCTCATTACCACGGACTGCCCAGCAGATTGCAAACACCAAAGTGGGTTTCCATGCACTAGCCGGCATACCTGGTTGCATTGGTGTCATCGACCACACCCATGTGGAATTGGTGGTTCCACATGCCATGGAGGTACCGTACCACAACCGTAAACTATTTCACTCAATCAACGTGCAAATGGTCTGTGACTCCAACAGGATCATCACACATTGCTGTGCCCGATTCCCCGGAGCAACCCATGATTCAATGTTCCTGAGGAACTCCACAATACCACGCTACATGGAGCGACACGCAGGCCCAAGATCCTGGCTACTCGGTGAGTCTAATGTCATGACCATGTAAATGTGAAGTGGGTAGGTGAACGATGTACCAATGCATACTCCACCTGGCTGAAAGGGGGGGGGGGATGATGCATACTCCACCTGGCTGAAAGGGGGGGGGGATGATGCACACTCCACCTGGCTATGAGTAGCAGAGACAATGGAGCCAGATCATACCCTAAAGCAAAACAAACTTCACCCAACACCAGTAAACCCAATGTCTGATGTATGCAGCCCTACCATGTGAATGAGGTTGCGTCACAACCATGACACAACCATCTGCAAGTGCATTGTACCAATTCAGACCACATTGACTACAACAAAATGCACCTACATGCACATCATCAAACACCATCAACAGAAAGGCCTGTCCCCCATAACTGCGCACGAAGGAGGCACATGACGGACAGAAACATCAACACACCATCACACAGACAGCAGGGCCCCCAAAATGTCCCTATAAACATCAGTATTGCTCACTGGGGTCATGATGAGGCCGACAGCAATGTTGCAATGATGTGAGCATTGACATCACAGGACATGCGCCAGGCCACCAAAACAAACTGCATGAACGAACACAGTGGATGGGCACTCACAAGGCACTTGAACCCGCTGCATACATTGGTTGATGGCATGCAAAACAGGTCATGAGAGCCATGAGCATATACCGGTCGCATAGTGTGAATCAATTAGTGCATTTAGACGTGGTCCAAAGTAACAGTTGGATGCAAGCCATGGTGGCACATCATGTTTCGAATTAGACGTCTTGACTGACACATACATTCTCACCCACATACAGGTGATGCAGGCTATCCCCTGAAGAGGTGGCTCCTTACACCAGTCCGGAACCCACAGAACCAGCACGAGGAGGACTTCAACCGTGCACATACACGTACCCGTGTGGTCATTGAGCAGGCATTCGGCCTATTGAAGGCACGGTTTTGCTGCCTCAGCAGGTCTGGTGGGGCACTCCTGTACCGCCATGAGAAGGTGGCAAAGATCGTCATGGCATGTGTCATGCTACACAATATGTGCGTCAGACGAAATGTGCCCCTGCCCCCTGACGCAGAACTGCAACCACCTGACGATGAGGATGAGGAGGGTGTAGATGGGGCCGCACCTCATGGAGGAGGTGATGCACAGGAGGGGCGTGAAATGCGTCAAGATATCATCAACCAATGCTTCTAGCACACACGGCTGGTGTGTATGACATGGAGACGGCACTTGGGGCACTGTGTGTGTCGGGGACATGCACACTGTGGACTGTACACCAATAAAGCACACATACGCAATGAACAATGTCCACATATTTGATTTGTGCAAACGGAAAATGTATATTTTAAATGTGAATTGTTGTGACACACCCACTCCCCCTCCCCCCTCCCCCCTGAAGGCCCGACACACCCACTCCTCCCTCCCCCCTCCCCCCTGAACACCCCAACACACCCACTCCCCCCTCCCCCCTGAACACCCCAACACACCCACTCCCCCCTCACCCCTCCCCCGTGGACTCCCCAAAACACACCCTGTGACTAAGTGGCTAATGTTGCATGATAACGGTGGGCAGCCGCTAATGCAAGCCCCCTCTCCTGGCCCCAGGTTCCTCCACGATCGGCAGATGGGGCTGCTTTGGGTGGAACTGGCAGCGGAGGAGGTCCCTGCCTGCTCATGTGCACACATGTCCCGAATGGAGTTGGCTAGCTCTGAGAGCACGCGCCGCACGGCGGCAAGTTCCGCACACATGTCCTTTGAGGAGGACTGCATTTCAGCCCTAAGGGTCTCTGTGCTCCGCTCCGTTTCAGCCCTCAGGGTCTCAGTGCTCCGCTCCATTTCAGCCCTCAGGGTCTCAGTGCTCCGCTCCATCTCAGCCCTCAGGGTCTCTGTAAATTGTTCCATAGCTGTCCTTGCCCCCCCCACATTCTGCAGCATGCTCATTCATAAGCGAGGAGAGTTGTTGCTGGCGCGTGATTATCTCCTCCAGGGAATGTTGGCTCTGCTGGCCCATGCCTATTGCAGATGGTGTTACGAAGGGGCTGCTCCCCTCCTGCTGATTTTCGACAGGGCATGGGGTGGATGGCCAGTCCTCATCTTCTGAATGCCCCTGTGTGGGATCCTCATGGGGGCTGCTCTGGGACAGACAGGGGGAATGATGGTGGTCAGTGGGGGGTCTGACATCGGGCTCCTCTGTGCCACTTTCAGAGCATGCTGCAATGGCAGCAGTTTCGCCTATGGTACTGCTTCCTGCAGAACCTGTGCTTCTGTGGCGAACATTGAGGGGATGTGTGGTGCTGCTGCTGCTGCCATGCTGCCTGCTGGGGTGCCTGTCAGTGGCCCGTCCTGTGTACTGGCAACGGATTTCGGCTGCTGGGGTGTCTTGGTCACTATAGCTGAGGTGGAGGGTGTTGGCACAGTGGTCTTGGCCCTCTTGGCTGGTGTTGTGGCAGGGGTGTCCCCATCCTCGGGGTTGGAATTTGAGCCTGTGGTGGAGCAAAGGAGGGAGAGTGTTATTGATGGGTCTGCGGACATTGGAATCGCGATGACTGACATCATTTTGGTTACTAGATGCAGCACATTTGAGGCAGGGGCATGCAGGTTGTCTCCTTTTTGTGTGGCTTTAGCATGGAGGTATGTGGGTGCCTGCAGTTAGGGTGTGCATACTACATGTGTACAGGGTGGAGGTCGGATGTGGCTGTGGGCAGTCTCCTGCTGATGTGTTGCATTGACACTGTAGGGCAACATTGTGCTACACATGAATGGACTTCAATGACTATTGCATGGCTTGATTTGAGGCACCTACCTGCATCGCCTGATGTCGGTGCTCCTCTCTCCATCCCTCCTACCCCTTCTATGCTCTCCATGCCGATTGTGGAGGCACAGATTTCCTCCCATAGCTGTAGTTTAATTGGGGAATCCGATCCTCCCCCAGTTGCCAGGCCCAGGTTGCGGTTTGCGGAGAGGATGCTCCTGACGCGGAGCCTCAGGTCGTCCCACCGCTTTCGACACTGCTGTGCGTTGCGGGGTACGGTTCCCACTGCACTGACCCGCTGTGTCACCAGGGCCCATATGGCCTTCTTCTTGGCAATTGCCGGCCTGGTCATTTGTGTGGAGAAGACCACCGCCGCATTCTCCTGGAGGGTCTCCGGCAGCATAGTGAGTTCCTCCCGAGTGAAGCGGTCCTGCCGCTGCCGATCGCAGGCTTTTTTGACAACTTTTGGCATTTTGTAGTGGTAAAATAGGTGGGTAATGGGTTTTGACAGGTCTCAGGGTCGGATGTAGACGGGTTGGGGAGGATGGCAATGGATTGTGTTTTTAAAGATGGCCGCCATTCTCTTTATCGTTCCTGTGCGATGACGCTACTTCCGGTTCTGCTTATTTACTGTGACCGCTAATTACAGTGACCGCTAATTACGGTCGCCGCTGTGATGGATGGCGGTAGTGCACTTTTGCGCGGCGTACGATGCCGGTAGGGTCCGTTTTGGGGTCTTTTACGGCATGGCATAGTTTACATTACCGGCATGGCATAATATTCGTGCGTGATGGGTCAGAATGTGCCGGACTTTACGGCATCGGACCAGGGCGTAAACGTTAATTACGCCATGCCGGTAATGTTGAATACTTACCGCCTGGGTCGTAATGAGGGCCAATGTAATCACTTTTCCTTGACAATTCACTCCCCCCCCTTTATGCAATATAAGGAGATGGAAAGAAGACACACAGTTCTCAGGAATGCAATCAAATATAATTCAGTTACCCCCTAGCAAGCTTAGAGGAAAACAGGTATGAGTTTTAACACAGGCAAGATACTTTGATGTGGTTGCAATTAAGTGAAAGATATGCTAAAAAGGCTTTTAATTCCGTATAGGGGGTTCAGGGTGGGAGATATCTAGTTTCTATTAGTTCAGGCTCACTTTAGCAATGCTCTATGAGTAATTAGCAGGTTAAAACGAATTTTAGCAAAGTAAAGCAAGGAGCTGCTGATTTTTACACGTGGCTGAAATTGTGCAAAATGTCAAATCGCAGCAAATGTAATTGCGTGCGTGGAGCGTAATTCCGGAGGCCCTATAAGGAGTAGCAAGTCGGTTATAGGTTTGTTGGAAAGCCTAGAATCTTAGCTGTAAGATAAATTTCGCTCCTAGCACAAACGGTTCTGGAGATACGGATGGTTTTGTGAAGGTAGTTCGACTTCCGGCGGGTGGTTCTGAAGTCCCGGCTATCTGGGTCAGCTCTGCTCTCTGGGTCTGTCAAGCACTGGTTCTACTCACAACAGTTTGGTTTGTGGTTCTCTCTGGTTCCGGATACAGCACTGCTTTCTGGATACTGCTACAGGTTCTTGCAAAAGTTCTTGGCAAAAAATTCAAACAGCTCGCCTGGCTGTTGAATAGTTTGGTTGGTTTTGAGGCCTGCTGAAGAGGATTCAGCTTGTGGATTCAGGCCTCTCTGCTACAAATTCTGGAGTTAATTTCTGCTACAGGTGCTGGAGATTGATGTATTTAAGTCTGGATCTCTGGATGTAAAGTCTGAAGTCTCCCGGCAAAGCGTCCCGCAAGAAAGTGGAAAGTGAATGTCCCCACCTGTCCTGCACTGTCTGCTTTTATGTGTTTAGAAAGTGGGTGTGTGCGTGGCATAACTGAGCCTGCCCCTCTTTACTTGTCATTGGCCCAATTCTCCCCTCTCCCATGATTGGGGGAAGAAAATGGATTGTCATCAAGATGAGGTCTGTTTATGGGTCAGAGGATCCTCCCCTGGTCAATTTGCCCATAAATCTATATTTGATTCAAATACATATTTCCCAGATACACAAGTGGTTGACATTACATGTACATATTACAGATGAATTAAGACAGGTCTCTGTTCAAGCCCCATGTTCCTGCGAGCTGGGATTCAGAAATGACAACATTTTGCGCTTTTTGGTCGGTTTACCAATATCGGACATTTACCAAAAATTACACAAATGTGCGCAAGGAGTATGGACATTAATTGATGAAGTGTCAGATTTTTAACATGCAGACATTTGGAGTAAGACCCTATTTTCTGCTAGCAACCCCCCAGAATAAACCACAGGGTCCTAACACCTCTTAAAACGTGCACAGAAAAATCACAAGAATAATGATATTACTTATATAATTCTGACAAGTCCGTACTAGGAATTATCCATCTTTTTTTTAATTATGCTCTGGCCCAAAGGGGTGTGGTTTCCCCCAAGCACATGGTGGAGTTTCTGGTTTGTCCACTTCCCCCAAGCTCAGCTTGCTAACAGAGGCACTGCCCCTCCCATTTCCTTCCAAGTGGAAGCCATTTTACGACCCCCCTAATTTAACAATTGCCTGAGCCAAGAAGGCCCATTGTTCAGTTCCCTGCAGTCCCCAGGTGCCACTCCCCTTTCAATCAACAGGGCCATTTGATCTCCTTTTGGCAGGGGCAGCTGGAGGCAGCCAGGCCTGGGAATGCAGTTGTGCAAGTCTCAACTCCTGTCGGGGGTAGCTGGTGGTCAGAGTTTAATCTCTTTAAGCCAGGCTTCAGCTAAATGTCATGTTTGTTACCCAGTTTTCTACATTCAAATCAACCTGACAATTTTGTACACATGCAGCTAGAATGCTGATTCTAAGTTCAAAACTATGACATTTCAACAGTTGCAAACTATGTTACACTCAAAAGTAGGCCACTCATTTAATTTAAACATTTCGATTTTAGTGGTTTTAAATCCAATTTCCCTTAAGCTGCTGACATCCCCAGCTATTTTTTATATATACATTAAATAATTACTTCCTTGAAGTCATTTCAGAATATAGTTTTACGTTGTATCCACCTCTTAGCAAGTCTTTCCTTGGCCTGGTTTGGGTTCATTTGTTCAGTTTTACACAAAAGTCTTGTGGTTTTCAAACACCAGCTTTCTGATCGTGGTGAGCACCAGTATAGCATCCATTTTGACATTAAGAAAATTAATTCCCCACAGTTCTGGGTTGCTTTTGGCAATCAGCATTGCCATTCCCAATTGTTTCAGGCTACTGTGTGTGTAGCCCAATGGTGGTTTTAGGCAGTGCCCTCCTGTGCTCACAACATAGGCAAAAATGGGTGGCAGCCTATTCTTCATGTTTTCCCTGTGCACTCTCTGGGGAGTTCTGGCCATCATGATGTTTTCAATGCCAGTAATGCACAGTTTTATGGTAGGGCTTGGATGCATGGGTAAAAAAATCCCACAGTAACTAGACTAAGGGAGAGCTGGCCAACCCTGCTGCAGTCTCTACCTCTCCTGTCCCCTCCCAGGCCCTCTGCACGGCACTGGCCTCTCACTTCATTTTAAAAACTCAGGATATTCTGTCCTCACTCTCCTCCTATCACCTGCTCCCCTCTATACCCTGCCCTTCCTCTGGCCCTTCTGCAGCCACCCCTCCTCTCTCCTTCTCTGCCTTTCCCCTTTTTTCTGCTGACGAGGTTTCAAGACAAGTCCGATCTATGAAAGTCTTGTCTAAACAGGTCCATCCCTGTTCCTCCAAGACTATCAAGGACCACATCGACTCCTTGGCTCCTGCCCTTGCTGACTTCTGCAATCACTCCTTCGCCTCTGGAGTCTTCCCATCCCCTCTCAAGCACTCCCTTGTGCACCCCCTTCTTAAGAAACCCTCTTCCGACTCTTCCTGCCTAGCCAACTATCGCCCAATCTCTATCACTCCCTTCCTGTGCAAGCTACTGGAGAAACTGGCCATCTCCCAGCTTAATTTCCATGCTGAATCTGTTGGTAGTGTTCATGACCATCAGTCTGGCTTCAGAGCTGCCAGAAGCACGGAAACTGTGTCGGGTGTCCTGACCCACGTTTAAGCTATCATGCCACAACATTTGGTGCTGTGGGCTTAGAAAATTCAAGATGGCGGAAAACCCACATGTGCGCCGAAATCCAGGAAAGCTGCGCAGTTTGTGCGCACACCGAAATGGTTGCCTCACTTGCCACCCACCAGTGCGAGAATGAAAGGCCGGGTTGCCATGAGGGAAATGGGTTGCCAAAGGAAAAACAGTAGCGCCGGTTAGCTTCAAAGCGCTTTAAAACCACCATTGGACTACCCGCACAGTAGTCTGAAACCATTGGGAATGGCAATGCTGATTGCCAAATGCAACCTAGAATTGTGGGGAATTCATTTTCTTAAATCCCAAAAATGGGTGCAGTACCAGTACTCACCACTATCCAAAAGCCGGCAGTTTAAAACCACCCTGTGTTTCTCTGAAGGCAAGCCAAAGTGCCTATTTCAAACATTGCAATATGTGCAAAATATTCACTGAACACCAGCAGACATTTGGTAGAATGGAGTTTTGTGTGCCTACAAAATCTGGGAAATGAAGAGCCCAGAACAATGCTTATAACAAAACTGGCTGAGCTATGGAGTCAGCAGTTTAAGTTGCACTGGATTTAAAGACACTAAAATCGAAAATGTTTAGATTAAATGATTGACCTATGTTTGGTGTCACATGCCTTTGTAACTGTTGAAATGTCATAGTTTTGCACTTAGAATCAGCATTCTAGCTGCATATGTAAAAATGTTTAGTTTTATTTGAATGCAGGAACTGGGGAACAAAAAGTGACATTTTATCTGAAACCTGGCTTAAGGAACTGAATTCTGCCTGGCAACTACCCCCATCAGGAGTGAAACTTGAGTCACAGCTGTGTTCCCAGGCCTAGCTGCCCTTTTGCTGCTCACACTAAGGATATGCCATCTATCTGATAATTGAATTACCTGTGCTCTGCAGGAAAGTGAACAAAGCCCTGTCCTGGCTCAGGCAAAGGTTTTATTGGCAGGAGTCGTAAATGGTCGTAAAAAGTGGCTTCCTCCTGAGGAAAGGGGAGGGGCACTGCCTGTGAGAGCAAGCTGGCTTGGCAGAACTGGAAAAACCAGTATTTCTACCTTGTGCTGAGAGGAAACCACACCCCTTTGGAGCCAGAACATAACTCTAAAAAGATGAATAACTCATAGAGCGGACATGTGAAAATTTTATAAATGATACCATAATTCTTGTGATTTTTCTGCCCACAGTTTAAGAGGTTTTTAAAACTGGTGGTATGTTCAGGGGGGTGTTAGCGGAAAAGTGGATATTACTCTAAATGTATGCGTGTTAAAAGTCTGAAACTTCATCAGTTAATGTCCATACTCCCTGCGCACATGTATGTAAAGTTGGGTCAATGTCAGAAATTGAAAAATCAGTTAAAAAGTCAATTATGTGCCAGTTCTGAATGCAAGCTCTTAGAAACAGCAGATTTGGACAGAGACATGGCTAAATTCAGCCACACCATGTATATGTAATTTCAAGCAACTGTGTAACTGTGAAATATGTCTTTTATTATCCAATATAGAATGTGTGCAATCTGACAGAGGAGTGTCCTATCTGCAAGCCATAAAATGACATCCCTCTGACTCACAGTTCATTCCCCAATCAAATGATAAATGGAAGTTTGACCAATTAGAAGCTGAGAGAGAGGTAGGGTCAGTGATGCAAGAACACACCCACATTCTAAACACATAAAAGCAGACAGACAGGACAGATAGGGACCTTCAATTCCATCTGCAGCGGGACGCTCTGCCGGAAAAATCCATACTTACCTCCATCAAACCTTCAGAGAGCAACATAGAGACTTCAAATCCATCAGGCCAGACCAGAAGCAGAGTAGAGCTGACCTGTTAGCAGAACCAGAGAGAGCTGACCCAGATCACTGTGAAGTGCAGAGACCAGAGGCGAGTCTAAAATCTGACCAGATCCATGGCGAGGCCCATTTCACTCAAGAATATAGTGTGAGTACCTAGAAACTGTGCAGAACCAATCTCCTAGTTAAAATAGTATAATTCAATCTATTTAATCTAAGTAGAACTGCCTCCTAACTGTCACCTGTCATTTGTAAAGCTGTCACTTGTCATTTCCTAGTTGCAAGCTGCACTTGTCTTTTTGAACTTTAAAATTTCAAATCTGAAAAACGACCTTCACAAAATCGCTCATATCTCCGCAACCGTTTGTGCTAGAGACTTGCAGTAACTTTCATTTTGAAGCTGAGATCCTAGGCTTTCATAGGACCCCAAAACGATCGAGATAATCCTTGTGGTTCCTCTGTAATAGCGCTCGGCGCATCCGCAAATTTTGCCGCGATTTGCAAATTTCTTCACGTGTAAAAAGACAGCAGTTTTGCTTTTCCTTGCCAAAAACTTCGTTTACCTGCTAGTTACTACTAAAGCATTGTTAAGGTGATCCTGAATTCATAGAGAGTAGCTATCACTCACCCTGAACCTCTGAAAGGGAATTAAAAGCATTTTAGCAAATTTTTTAATTCATTGCCAGCACATATCAAAGCAATTTGGGCCTGTGTTTTTAAACTTCTGTTGTCTAAGCTTGCTGGGGTGAACTGAATCACATTTGATTGCATTTCTGAGAACTGTGTGTTTTCCTTCCATTTCCTTGCCTTGCATCAAGGGGGGGAGGGGATTGCCAGAGAAAAGTGATTACATTGTTTGGTTGAAATCATATTGAGTATTTTCTGTACTGCATTCATTGAATATTGCATCCACCTGAGCTTACATAAAGCATTCTGTACCACCTTCTTCTTTTGTTCCTATTCACCTGTGTGCTATCTTATCCATTTCATCTCAACTCATTAGTGATTATAAAGAAGCGTGCTAGTGCCAGATTCTCCGTTGATAATATTTATCGTATCAGATTAAGTGTGATATTCAATTATTAATTTACTATAAAGTGTGATATATATCTATTGTTTAAATTATCAAATAAACCTTTTAACTTGCAAAACAGAACTACTTCTTGGCTCAGTGGGGTCAGGAGGATTCCAAGAGAGGGGTGTTATATAGGGGTAGTCATCCAGAACGCATGAACTGGACATAAAGATATATCAATAAGGGTTTTCATTCAGTATTATAGACGAGGCGTTGACTTAGCTGTAGTGTTGAATTGAATCCTCTTACAAATTGGGGGCTCGAGCCGAGACGTTGGGTTAGATTTACTACTTGTGCAGCTTAATACAGTGTGCTAACTGACGGGATACATACATCCGGTCGGATCACCACGCTGCATTACGCTGTGAAGCATTCCTCGAAAGGGACACTCCAAGAAAAGTTCTGTTCTGCAAAAATAAAATACTAACTTCTGTAAGTCAGGACAGAGACCAATCTCTAGAATGACGACCTTGGTAGATATGAAAATAGCCAGAGAGCACTTCTTACATAAACTATTTGTGAGAGGTGAATGGGTTGAGCAGGGCCAGGATGCCTGGTTGCAGGCCATCACGCGACAGGTCACTGAAACAGGGTCAGACTTATGGAGAGATCAGGGTCCATTACATGTGGCCCTGAGTGAACTATATATGGCTCCTAAAGCCAAAGAGGAACACAATAAGATTGCCAGGATAGCAGCATACCTGTACCTATATATGGGAGACATGCAGGATAGATGTGCTGAAAGCCAAAATCTGGCAAATAGGCAACAGATGGTGTTAGAGAAGGCCCAATCTGACCTGGTCTCTTCTGAGCAGAGGCTGCAGAGGAGCCAGGAGTCAGAAGATGATAGTAGGCAGCACATCATTAAAATAAAGAAGGATATGGATGTGCTGCAACAGGAAAAGGTGTCATATATTAATAAATGAGACAAGTTATATGCATATCCAATCAATCAATTGGCAGGTTATCCCAAGGACTCACCGTTACCTCTTCCTCCGACAGACCCCCTTTCGGTAGTGGAAGGCTCTTCTTGTTCCAAATGGAGAGAAGATAATGAAAGCCTCCCAAGTACCTCTTCCCCCTCCCGGATAAACCAGGTAGAAGAAGAAGTCCCAGGGAAACCCTCTGGGGAAGAAAACCCTGTTCCGAAGGTAGCGGTGTGTTGTCCTCCGTTGCAGTCGGGGATGTCGGCGAAGTCAGGAGGGCGTTCGTCTTTGAGAAGAAGAAAGAGACTGGTAAGTATCAGAGTGTAACAGAGGGATAGAATGTAAGGTAAGAGGAATGTGGATTACCCTTAAACCGGAACAATAGGGGGAAGATGATGGTAGTCAGAATCTTCCGAAAACCTCTGAGAAACAATCGAGGCGGAGCTAAGATCTGTTTTGATGGTGCAGAGTCTTGCCAGTGTGTTTGAAATGCCGGTGCGTGATGTGCCTGTTACTAAGCGAAGAAGAGGATAATAGTGAGTTGTGAATGTTAGAATAAGCGGGATTGGAGGTAATTGGTTATATGGGATTGGGATGAGGCTTACCACGGTCCGGAATGGGACCGGATGGCAAACTTGGTTGATGAAGAGGAGGAGACCGCGAACTCGGAAAACAAAGAGGTAGTTGGAGAGACGGTAGCGTTGTTAATGAGGAGTAGCAACGCAATGCCGTGTTGATCTCCGGGACTGATATACCCACCCTCGGGTAGGGAGGCAGTACTTCCGGGAAATCAAGGTGTGCTGAGGCTAGACTCGCAACTCCAGTTACGGCGGCCATCTTGGTAGTAGAAATGGCTGACACCCGCCGTCCTATGGTCCATCGATGCCACAAAGCCCAACGTCTCCGAAGGGGCGTGACAGTATGCCCCCTCAAATGCCCCGGGCCTCCCGGTTTGGACGGATGGGACAAAAAGAACCGGCGGACCAAAGTAGGAGCATGAACCGCCGATGCCGGTTCCCAAGAGCGATCCGCCGGAGAATAACCCTTCCAGTCAATCAAGAACTGTAGACGACCCCGGAAAATGCGTGAATCGCAAATTCCCGCCACTTCATACTCGGGACCTGTCGGGGTGATGACAGGAGAGGGTAATCCTTTCCGTGCACGGGAGAAACGATCCGCCACGTCTTTCTTCAACTGCGAGACATGAAACACAGGATGAATCCTGGACCAGGATGAAGGGAGATTGAGCTTGAAAGCTGATGACCCTATACGCTTCAAAACGCAGAAAGGGCCGAAATATTTCGGGGACAATTTGGATGGTACCAGATGACGAGGCAGAAATCGAGATGCCAACCAAACCAAGTCTCCTGGTACCAACCGCGGAGCCGGAGTACGATGTCTGTCAGCAGAGCGTTTGACCCGGATCTGGGCCTCCCGAAGAGAGGTCTTGGCTGTTCGATGTCCCAACTGGATGGCATCAACGAGAAGATCCACATCGGGAAATTTTGAAGTGGAGACCGGTCCGCTGGGGAAACACTGAGGATGGTATCCGTAGGAGCAAAAAAAAGGGCTGAATCCCAAGGCTGAATGTCGAGAGTTATTATACGCGAATTCAGCCAAAGGCAACAAGGAACACCAGTTATCTTGTGAGGAGGAGATGTAACAACGCAAATATCCCTCAAGGGTCTGATTTAGGCGTTCCGTCTGACCATTTGTCTGCGGATGGAAACCTGAACTCAATGCCCGGGAGATATGCAAACTCTTGCAGACTTGCTGCCAATAGCGAGATGTATATTGTGAACCTCGATCAGAAACAATGGTCTCAGGTAATCCATGAAGGGAAAAAATCCGTGAAAGAAAAACTCTTGCCATCTGAGCTGCGGTGGGAATCCGCGGAAGTGGAACGAAATGTGCCAATTTTGTGAAGTAATCGATTGTGACCATGATTACTGTACAACCGTCTGATGGTGGCAAATCAACTATGAAATCAGTGGAAATCATTTGCCAAGGACGGTCCGGGATCGGCATTACTGAGAGGAGTCCTGAAGGGGCGTTTCGAGGGCATTTTGACTGCAAACAGATAGCACAAGCGGACACATAGTCTATGATGTCTTGAGTCATTTCCGGCCACCAGAAGTTACGTTGGATCAACTCTTTAGTATTAGCCACACCTCGGTGACCCGCTAGGTATGAGTCGTGACAGAGATTTAGAACTGTCTTTTGCAGTTCACTCGAAGGGAGGAAGAGCTTCTTGTCCTTATAAGCACATCCTTGGACCAAGTTGAGTTTCCAGGTCGCCAGTAACTGTGGATTCAACTGAATAAATTGCAAAGTGGAGTTAGCCACGTCCTGTAAAAACGTGGTAACTACTTGCACGAATGTGGCTCTGGGAAACAGAGGTTCCGATCGAAAAGGCGTAGAAGAGGTATAATCCTTTCTGGACAATGCATCAGCCTTGAGATTGACTCTCCCGGGAATGAAGGTGAAAACAATCTCATACGGTGAAAAGAAGTGTGCCCAACGTGCCTGCCTGCTATTTCGGGTCTGAGCATACTGTAGGACGCGTAAATTACTGTGATCAGTCCTGACCTCAACTGGGTGTCTTGCCCCCAGGAGAAGATGTCTCCACTCTTCGAATGCCTTTTTTATAGCTAATAGTTCTTTTTCTAGCACTGAATAATTGATTTCAGAGGGAGACAGTGTTTTAGAAAGGTAAGCTATAGGACATTCTATTCCTTGATCATTTTCTTGAAGCAAAACGGCCCCAAGGGCCTGATGAGACGCATCCGATTCCACAATGAACTTCTTGGTTTGATCTGGAGTAATCAGTATGGGTCCTGTGAGAAAATGTTTCTTCAGGTTCTCAAAGGCAATGTGTGCCTCCCCGGACCAAAGGAATTTTACATTCTTTTTAAGAAGTGTCGTCAGTGGAAGTATCTCTTGCGAATAGTGTGGGATGAAACGTCTGTAGAAATTGGAGAACCCCAGAAATCTCTGCAGATCCTTAATGCAGAATGGTATAGGCCAATCTGTAATAGCTGATACTTTTTTAGGGTCCATGGATACCCCATTTGCAGAGATTATGTACCCTAGGTAGGCAACCTGGTTTCTGTGAAACTCACATTTCTCTAGTTTGCAATAAAGGTGGTTGTTGAATAGTCTCCGTAGTACTTCTTTCACGTGCTGACAGTGTTCTGATGGTGATGAAGAAAAGACCAGAATATCATCTAAATAGACAATAACTGTGTGAAGAAGAATGTCTGAAAAGAGGTGGTCCATAAAGCGTTGGAAGACTGCGGGGGCGTTGGATAGGCCGAAAGGCATTACTTTATATTCATAGTGTCCCAAAGGAGTACGGAAAGCTGTCTTCCATTCATCGCCAGCTCGTATACGAATGAGATGATAAGCCCCGCGGAGGTCCAGTTTTGTAAAGATGGTAGCTCCTTTAACGGCTTCTAGTATATCTGGGATGAGAGGCATAGGATAGCGATCCGGGATGGTGATCTTATTTAAGCCTCGGTAATCTATACACGGTCTGAGTTCCGTAGAGTCTTTCTTTGGGATGAAGAACAAAGAAGCCCCCGCTGGTGAGGTGGATTCTTGAATAAGTCCATTGCAAAGATTCTTTTGAAGATATTCTTTAAGAACTTCACGTTCCCGTCCAGATAGGACATACATGCGACCGAAAGGAATCGGTGCATCTGGAACTAGTTCCAGGGCGCAGTCGTCTCTCCGATGTGGGGGTAGTTCAGCATATTGAGATTCGGAGAACACTGTCTGATACTGTTTGTATTCAATGGGTAATTCCTGGATATGGTTCAATACAGAGATGGAACCCGGATTTTCCAACATGGAGATAGTGGGACGAAACCCAACCGCACCGTCCGAAAGACAGTGCGTCAAACAATGTTCAGATCCCAGAAAAACCGTGCCCGCCTTCCAATTGATGTATGGGTTATGAGCACGAAGCCAGGGTAGTCCTAGAATAACTGGATAGTGGGCTGTACGGATTACATCAAAGATAATGGATTCTTGATGGGAGGAGATATTCATCCGCAAAGGTATAGTTTGTTCCTTTATGGGACCTGATGTTAACGGACTACCATCCACGGACTCAACTGGGATTGCCATTGTCTTGACTGAACATGGTATATTATGAGCGGTCTTCCAGAGGGTATCAACAAAGTTCCCTGCGGCCCCACAATCTATTAAGGCCGTGACCGGAATGGGGTCTGTATCTCCCCATTTGATCTGGACATGTAAGGCCAACATAGTAAGATCGGGGATCTCCGTAACTTGGGAAGGTATCAGATAAGATGAGGAACCGTTTACTGACTCCCTAGCCGCGGTTCCCCTGGCGGTTGGGAGATGGCGTTTCCCTGACTTTTGGCTGGGATGAGAGGACAATCTCGAATTGCGTGTTCTTTGGAACCACAATACATACACAGGCCCTTGACTCGACGTCTATGACGCTCCTCTGGAGTAAGGCGACCTCTGGTAGTCCCTATCTGCATAGGTTCATCTGTTTGTGATCTTCCTACACTAGGAGGGTATGTCATAGGTGGTCTCATGGAGCGGCCACGACGACGTTCCTTCACTCTTTCTTGCAGTCGGTAATCCATCTGCATAACCATGGTGATCATCTCTGCCAAATTCGGAGGTCTGGGTACTCGGGAGATCTCATCCTTTAGCTCTTCGTTTAATCCTCTGCGGAATATTGTGATTAGAGCATCGTCCGCCCATGACGTACCAGCTGCTAACTGCTTGAAATTGGTGATATAAGACAATAGATCTTGAGATCCTTGTTTGTAATCTAATAACTGCTCTTGGGCTGAAATCGTGATCTCCTGACGGCTGAACATGGCTCGAAGACTATTCAAAAAGGCAGGATAAGAATCTAATAAGACATTATTGGTAGTAACAAGAGGCGTGGCCCATGCTAACGCGGACCCCGTCAAGTTTGCAATCATGTGTCCTACCTTATCACGGTCGCTTTGAAAAAAGGCTGTCTTGAAAGAGAACTGAACGGTACAAGCCTCGATAAAAGTCTTGAGTTTATGAGGATTACCATCGTATAAACCTCCTGGGATAGGGCCAGGAGGCACTTCGGACCAGCTAGGGACTCTGCCTGCCTGTTGTCGGAGGTAAGCATTCTCTTGTTTTAAAGAATGCACTTCATCTGTCAGAGCCTGTACTGCAGTGACTAATTGCTGTTGTTGTGAGGCGTCCATGTTTCTTAGTAACCCTGAATCCCTGAGACAACCTGCTCAGATATACTTTATATTTTTAGGCGTTGCTAACTGTCATATATTAATAAATGAGACAAGTTATATGCATATCCAATCAATCAATTGGCAGGTTATCCCAAGGACTCACCGTTACCTCTTCCTCCGACAGACCCCCTTTCGGTAGTGGAAGGCTCTTCTTGTTCCAAATGGAGAGAAGATAATGAAAGCCTCCCAAGTACCTCTTCCCCCTCCCGGATAAACCAGGTAGAAGAAGAAGTCCCAGGGAAACCCTCTGGGGAAGAAAACCCTGTTCCGAAGGTAGCGGTGTGTTGTCCTCCGTTGCAGTCGGGGATGTCGGCGAAGTCAGGAGGGCGTTCGTCTTTGAGAAGAAGAAAGAGACTGGTAAGTATCAGAGTGTAACAGAGGGATAGAATGTAAGGTAAGAGGAATGTGGATTACCCTTAAACCGGAACAATAGGGGGAAGATGATGGTAGTCAGAATCTTCCGAAAACCTCTGAGAAACAATCGAGGCGGAGCTAAGATCTGTTTTGATGGTGCAGAGTCTTGCCAGTGTGTTTGAAATGCCGGTGCGTGATGTGCCTGTTACTAAGCGAAGAAGAGGATAATAGTGAGTTGTGAATGTTAGAATAAGCGGGATTGGAGGTAATTGGTTATATGGGATTGGGATGAGGCTTACCACGGTCCGGAATGGGACCGGATGGCAAACTTGGTTGATGAAGAGGAGGAGACCGCGAACTCGGAAAACAAAGAGGTAGTTGGAGAGACGGTAGCGTTGTTAATGAGGAGTAGCAACGCAATGCCGTGTTGATCTCCGGGACTGATATACCCACCCTCGGGTAGGGAGGCAGTACTTCCGGGAAATCAAGGTGTGCTGAGGCTAGACTCGCAACTCCAGTTACGGCGGCCATCTTGGTAGTAGAAATGGCTGACACCCGCCGTCCTATGGTCCATCGATGCCACAAAGCCCAACGTCTCCGAAGGGGCGTGACAAAAGGTAGAACAGGATACTAGATTTCTGGCCCTGCAGAAGGAGCACCAAGACAGTTTGGACTCCTTACTGCAGAGCCAGAAAAAGCTGGAGCAACAATTAGACTTTATCAGGGCATGCACGGAGCAGGTAGCCACCCTGCAAAGTCATCTAGATAGAGTGAAGGTAGAGAGCAACAAGCTGATCTTGAAAGACCTGGATACCCAGGCAGAGTTTGATGAAGAACGCCAGAAAGCTGGTGCCTTTCAAAGGCAGAGGGACGACCTGGCGGCACAAATGCAGGCTCTTAGTCAGGAAAGAGACGCCTTAGGCCAGGAAGTCTGCCATTTAAAAAGGAAAATGGAAGAAAATCACCTGGCCCACCAGGGACTGGGTGACCTCCAAAAAGAACACCAGAACTTGTTAGAGCACACCAGGAGGGTGGAGGATGCTCTAGCAAGAAAGGAGCAGGCCAATAGGGACACAGCTCAGGAGGTAACCCTCCTGCAGCAAAGACTGGCCCAGTTCTCCAGGACCAACCAGGAAGCACAGAGGGAAAATGAGGCTCTCTGCCAGCACAATGAGAGGCTCCAGCAACAGGTAGCGATGCAGGAGAAACTGATAGAGTCGAGTAAGGCCTTAACAGAGGAACTGAAAGCACAAATGCAGGCTCTTGCATTGCAACAGGGAGCAGGGGCGGATAGAGATGAGGTCCGCTGGGAAAGAGAGACTCCTGACCATAACCGCAGGAGCCCTAACACCAGGGGCCTTCATCTCCCCCAGTCCCTGGACTCTACCACCCCCATGTCCCCTGGCGCACATGAGCACAGGGCTGCAGGGATGGCAGATTACTATCCAGCTAAGAGTATGGGGCTCATAGGCCAGTACCACTCAGGAATGGAGGGGTGGGCATCCGGGTATGGGCACCCAAGTACAGTACAGTTCGATGGGGAACCCCAGGAGAGTAGGCCCATTAAGGGCATCCTGAAAACCTCTGCCCAGTTAGGTCAGTGGAGGGGGTACCCATCAAATCCTGGCAGCAAGGAGGAATCTGAAGACTCCTCTGAACTGCGCAGGACACAGGAGACCAGGTCCCCACATTCTGCCAGCCATTCCCAGGCTCGCAGAATCCGGGAAAACCTGGAAGAACAGACGGGAACCTCTGGGAGCAGTGCCTCTGAGTCCGAGGATGAATGGACAAGGGTTACCCGAACCAAAAAGGCCAATAAGGCAAAAAGGGCCTTGCTTAAGGACCCCTTAAGGCAGATTAAGGCGATCAGGAGCGTCATCACGCCTTACCATAAGAACGCTAAGTATTCTGTTTGGGAGCACTTAGAGTTGTTTGAACAAATGATGGAGACTTTCCATTTGAAGGACAGCCAAAGCTGTATTCAATATGTAAAGTGGACCTTCTCCCCGGAATACTCCAGTTTCTTTGCGGGGCTGGAGGACCAAAATCATTTAAGATGGTCCACCTATAAGGCGGCCATCTTGAAACATTTTTCTGTTCACAGAAATCCTCAAGAGGCTCGCAAGGCAGCCTACAATTTGCAATGTGGGGAGGATCAGGCCCCACAAGAATTTGTGCAGGAGTTAAAGCGTGCTTTTGCACAGACCACAAGAAGGGTGCGCACGGATAGCAGGGAATTTATTAATACGTTTTTCCATGCCTTGCCCAAATATATCATGACCCAGCTCGTGAGGTATTTTCACGAAAAAAGATCTTTAGACTGGGTCATTGAACAGGCTACCCGGATCTATGAGGTGCAGAAACCGGTAGATAGCAAAAGTAATGCCCAGAAAAACCCCAAAGCCAACAGCACCCCTGCTGCTGCCAAGGTGGCAGAGGTAAAGGTCACCTCCGTTTTGGATTTGGAGATGGGGGGGCCTAAAAACCTACCTGCACCTAATAATGCTAGGCCCAGACGGTCCTCGGGCCAGTCACAGACAGGGAGCCAGGGAGGCAGCCCCACAAATGGGGTCCCTCGCTCTCCTGATTATGTAAGTCCCCGTTACAAGGGAAATCGACCCATCCTGGGTTATGTGTGGACTCCTCCAGCCCAAGGGGGGGGATCCAGCCAAGCACCTAACCCAGGGAACTTCCCTCCAAACTTCCCACAGGAGGGCAGAAATTTACCAAACCCTGGGCAGAACTTTTTCCCCAGATATCCTCCCGACTTTCAGCCCCAAAACCATCCATCCTTCTTTCCCCAATTCCCTGAGCCCAGACCACTGAATCCGGGAGAGGGGAGGCCAAGGGTGGAGGGGTACCCAAATCTTCCCAACCCGGGGTATTACCAGAGGAGGGACAGCTACCCTTCCCGGGATCAGCCCAGGGGAGAAAACAGGGCCCCGTATCAGCCTGAGCGGGTTTCCCAGTTAGAGCGCCAGGTTCAAAACATGGCGCGGGACCTGGGTCACATACTGAGGGCTCAGCAGAACCCTCAGATGGGCGTGCCGGCGCAGAACGCACCCAACTCTGGACCTGGTGCTCCAGAACAATGACGGGGGCAGCACCCCGATAACTCACCGGTTCCCAGGGAGGAGGCACAAAGGGAAAGGGGGTGTAAAGCCTTGGAGGAAGCTTCCTTCCTCACTGGTAAACAGCCCCTGGAAACCCAGGAACCGGAAACAAAATCTCTTGCCCCTGAAAGTCTGCCTCCTAAGGAGCAGAGGGGGGGTAGGAGAAACAAAAGACCCAAACAGACTCAGTTTGAGGAGGAGGTACAGATCTTCCAATTTGAGGGAGAGGGATCCTCAGAGGATCCTGGGAAAAGGATCTTCTCCTTCAGAGAGGGGGGAACTCCTCCCAAAGAAAAATGGGTCCCTAGGGATGCAAATCCAGACTGGGGAGATGTGGAGACTGAGCTACCGCCGCCCACCATCTCATCCCAGAACCAACAGCAAGAAAATCCCCTGGTTCAAACCCATCCTGGTGACTGCCTCCAAAAAGGGGGGGGCGGCCCAGAACCGGAGCCAGGGGAACCCACAATGGCTCTGATCTCCAGTTGCCAAATTTTTCTTTCAGATTCCCAAGGCTCTCCACAGAATTCTGCCCAAATCTCTTCGCTAGCAATGTCCAAAACCAGAAAGTTAGCCCACCAGTTGTCCAAAAATGTACATTACCTGTGCCCCCTTGAGGAGAAGGAGGGAAGATATTATGCCCCGGTACAAGTACAGGGGCAGGGTACAATCTCGGCACTGGTGGACACTGGATCTCAAGCTACCCTTCTGTCCAGAAGGGCCTTTGACGAACTGAATGCAGGAAGGGGAGAGAATTACCAAATTCCTCTCACCTCTCTTCCGGGACAACTACAGAACTTTGACGGGAAGGAAATTCCCGTTGAGGGGACTGCAGACTTGGACATTAAAATTGGGCGACATAAGTTGAAACACCCCGTCATAGTTGTGACCCCGGAGGGCACCCCTTGTTTACTAGGGAATGACCTCCTGAGAAGGTTGTCACCCCTAATAGATTGTGTAAACAAGGTCCTCTGGACCCAGACTAGCCGACCAATAAAATTAAAACAGAGTGTTAACCATGTTAGTTTAAACGGCACCTGCCACATGGTTGAACAAAAATCTGACCAAGTAGAATTTCACTTCCAGAATAGCCAAATTCCAGACGTGACAGTAATAGCAGTAGGACAAGAGACTGGTGGTGGAGGGTCCTCTCTATTTCTGAAAATCAACCTTCCTTCCAGTCTAAAGTGGCACTCCACGCTGGAAGGAAACACTCTGAAATTCTATACCAATCCACAATCTGAAACTCCCACTCCTATAGTCCAGAAAGATGTGAAATCAGCTCAGAGCCTGGCTGATATTCAGCAAATTGGAGAGCAGTTGTTCATCCCTGTTCAGTTAAATGATGGGAAGGACTCTGTTCTCGCTCGAGTGTGTGTGAACAACGGTAAGAGCTTCATCAGCGAAGCCATGTTTCGCCAACTCCCAAAAGATCCAGCCATTCCCACCTTCAAGCTGATAGACAAATGGGAAATGGACCTGGAGGCACCTAATTCCAAACATCTCCTGCCAAGCAGGTGTATGCTCAAAATCTCCATTGGCAACAAGAGCATAGTCCACAATTGTTGGGTCGTGCGAGACGTCCCTGCCGCCTTTTACTTAGGCAGTGACATTCTCAATCGCTTTGCCATTAGTTTGGACCTAATAAACTTCAAAGCTTGGTCCCGATTAGCGGATAATCCCATGGGCTTTGATGATCCAGAAAAAGCATTTAGGTCAGCTCAATTGCTACCTTATGCAGTTGAAATTCAGGTTAAAGAGGAAGTCACCATCCCAGAAAGGACCCGACAATTCTCCCTGGAAGTGAAAGTTAAAAGGGGACAAGAGTTGAAAAACCCTGATGCTTACATACATCTAAATGCTTCTCTCCAACAGCAAGGGTTGGGGGTAAACCCAACACCATTAGTCAACATAGAACATGACACCATTCCAATAGAGGTGGATAACAGCGACTTAAAGAGTATTACTGTAGCCGCAGGCACCATTATTGGAATGGCGGTTGATGACCGACATTTCTCCATTGATCTTGTAAATGAACTGTTAGGACCAATCCCCAAGGACTGTGTTGACAGTGACAGTGAGGACAATACAACACCAGACAGGATTTTTACCCGGCATGGGGGGAACTTCCTGGTGTACACTTCCTGCCCCTATGGTAAGGAAGATGTGACGTGTGACTTCAGGAGGGATGAGGTGATTTTCCAGGTACATGAGGGCTGCCTTTCCCACCTGAAGCCTCCGGTCCAAATCAGCACTCTGACCAGGGACTTCTCCACCCAGCTGGAGGAGGCCGCGGAGATAGCCAAACCAGAAGTCTTTCCAGGCTTCAGGCAGATGGTGGAAGAGAGAGTCAACCTAGCTGATGCCTGTGTGACTCTGGAACAAAAGCAAAAGTTGAAACAAGTTTTCTTGGATTTCCAAGATCTCTTTGCGGTAGACTCATATGACTGTGGTCGCACTGACATCCACACAACAACAATCCCCACGGATCCTGGCATGACTCCAGTGTTTGTGAAGCAATATCGCTTGCCTCTCGCATCAATGGAGTCCCTTACTGAAATAATTAAGAACCTTGAGTCCCGGGTAATAATCCGTCCAGTCCACAGCACCTTCAATAATCCGGTGCTGGGAATATTGAAGCCGAACGGCCAGTGGAGACTCTGCGCCGACCTCAGGGAGCTCAACAAACGGGTCCATACTTCCCGATGGCCTCTGCCCTACATTGACCAAGGGCTGGCCCAGATCCAGGGGTCACAGGTATTCACTGCAATAGACCTGACCAATGGATACTGGACTGTGCCTGTCAGCAGGGAGGACCAATACAAACTGGCTTTTACCTTTGGGGGCCAGCAGCACACCTGGACCCGGACTCCCTTCGGATACCTCAACTCCGGCAATGAATTCAACATTTTCCTACATAAGGCCATGCCCGACCTGGGTGCAAGGGGTAACCTGGCTTATGTAGATGATGTCCTCATCAAAAGCTCATCTGTGGAGGAACACATAGCGGAGATCCGTTATGTTCTGACACAGTTGAGGGCCGCCGGAGCAAAACTTTCCTTTCAGAAAGCACAGTGGTGTAGAACCCGTGTTAATTTCTTGGGGCATGAGATTACTCCTCAGGGTCTCTGTCCCCAGGAAAAGAAAGTGGAAGCACTTCAGAAACTGAAAGACCCCACAACTCTGCGGGAACTAAGGAGCCTCCTTGGACTGACTAATTACAGCAGAAAGTTCATTGAGGGCTACGCAGAGATCACCAGACCCCTGATTCATCTCCTGAAGGGGGGGGTCAAGTGGGAATGGGGTCCAGAACAATCCGAGGCAGTAAAACAACTCAAAAGAAGCCTCTCACAAGCGCCTTGCCTAGCTTACCCGGTCAGAAACAAGGAGTTCTTCCTGGAGACAGGGTTCTCTAATACGTGCTTGACGGCAGTATTATATCAAAAGCATGACAAGGTCAATAAAGTAATCTCCTATGCGAGCAAAACTTTATCCTCTGTGGAGGAAAAATTCAACGATTGTGAGAAGGCACTCCTGGCAACGGTGTGGGCATTGAATAATTACCGCCCGTTTATCCAGGGGGAACACATCATAGTGGAGACTCCACACCAGCCTCTGCAATATCTCCAAAGTGACAGAATCCGGGCCGGAAATGTGAGTAATTCCCGAATTACTTCCTGGATTCTGTCAATGCAAGGTTTTCCTGTGGAGGTCAGATATGGCCAAAACAAGAAGAGTCCACTCGCGCAAGGTCTGGCTGACTTGCATGATTGTGCCAGAGAAAACTGTCTCGAGGACGAAAGTCTAAAAATCAAGGACAACACGGAGGCATACCTTAATTCCCCACACAAAGTCTTTGAAGAGGACAAGTGTGAGGGAATGCCCACTGTCTATGTGGATGGATGCTCTTACCATGTTGACAACAACGGGGAGAAAGAACTGGTGGCTGGCGTAGGGAATGCATGGGTGAATGAGTCCCCAGAACCCTCCGCTGGATACAAAATTGGTCCCCGAAGTAGTCAGGTGGCAGAATTGATGGCTGTGCATCAGGCCATCCTCACTGCTGTCCAGCATCAACTCCACGAACTGGTCATAATCACAGATTCGGATTATGTACGGAACGGGTTCGTGGAGCACCTTGTTAATTGGAAAACCAGAGGCATGTTATGTGCTAACAACAAACCCTTGAAACATGGGAAGTTGATCCAAAACATTGATGATCTGGTCACCTCGAATGGGATGACCATCTATTGGAAAAAGATTAAGGGTCATTCCAAAGTAGAGGGACCAGACAAAACTGGAAATGACTTAGCTGATCAGCTGGCCAAAACCGGGGCCATCCAAGGGGATCTAATTTAGATTGAGTCCCTGTTGGGGGAAATCCAGGTCACTGCCATCACTAGGTCCCAGACAAATGCTCACAACGACCTTTCAATTGCACAATGGAGTAAGGAGACCCCTGATGATGATTTGATTACTGCTCAGAAGGGGGATCCAATTATTGGTAAATTTTACCAGCACCTTGAGGACCCTGAGAACTTTCCCCTGACGGATACCGATTACATTGGGAAAGAGGACCTAAGAGTGTTGATGAAATGTCCAAAAATGTTCCGAATCCAAGACGGTTTGTTGGTAAGGAAATCCAAAGCTGGCCACGATCAGTGGGTGGTTCCTACCTCATTCCGAAGCCTGATGTTAAGTCACGCCCATGATGTGGCCACCGCCGGTCATAGGGGGTTTCACACAACATTGGAAATCTTAAGAGAGGTTGCATACTGGCCACACATGGGGCAGGACCTCGACCAATACTTGAAGGGGTGTCTTGTGTGTGCACAATTTCAGCCATCATCCCTCACGCACCGGGCGCCTTTACAAAAGAGGGGGATGACACTGCCATGGTCAGATTTACAAATCGACTTTGTAGGCCCTGTGATTCGCTCGGCTAGGGGGAATAAGTACATGTTGACTGTGACATGCTTGTTTACCAAGTGGGTGGAATGTCTCCCAGCCCCAAATTGCAAGGCAGAAACTGCAGCGGCCTTGATGATTAACCACATCTTTTCCCGTTTTGGTCTACCTCAAAGGATTGAGTCAGACAGAGGTAGCCACTTCACCAGTGAAGTAATGACAAAGATGTGGGAGATACTGGGGGTCAAAAGGAAGTTGCATATTGCTTATCGGCCAGCTTCTTCTGGGGCAGTAGAGAGATATAACCGAACCATTGTGAGCATATTAAAGAAGTTTGTGGCAGATTCTGGGCCAAGTTGGGATATCCAATTACCTCTGGTCCTAATGGCTATCAGATCTACCCCTTCATCTACAACCAAAATGTCACCATTTGAGTTGATGACTGGGCGCAAGATGGTGCTTCCTCAGCATTTGCTCTATAGGACCCAAGAGCAGACACTGATAAATGCCTCCACTACTCATGAGTATGTGGAGAATTTAAGGAAACACCTCCAACATGCTTTTGCTTATGCTCAGCGGAATCTAGAAAGATCAGCTGATAGCATGAAGACCCACTATGACCTGAAAACTTCCAGGAAGGAATATCAGGTGGGGGACCGGGTCTATCTATACAACTTCCAAAGGAACCAGGCCAAGCAGCGCAAATTTTTGCCTACATGGAAGGGACCCTTTGAGATCATCGACAAGATCTCCCCTGTGGCCTACAAAATCCACATCCCCAAAGGCGGTTCGGCAGAGGGGGAAGACAAGTGGGTCCACATAAACCAGTTGAAATGTTGCCATCCCAGGCACACTCTGCAACAACTGGAGGAATCCTCTGGAATCCTAGCGGGTACTGTCTCGGACTAATTCAGTTCCAATCATAAAACATACCACATCTAGTCTCTAAAATATTGTGATTTGCATGAAACTGTCTCTTAGTTATACTGTTTTTTTTCAAAATAAGAATGTAATGTTTCGTGATGATGAAATGCATATGCTGCCCCACTATCTCAACAGTGGTGGAAAAACGTCTATGAGTAGGTATTGCCGCTCTTCCTTTGTCGTCCTAGGAGAAAGAAAATCTGAAGACGGGCCAAGGAGGGCGATCCGGAGACCGGGAATGAAGATCCAATGGGCCCAGTGGACCGCCCAATATTCCCATCAGGACCGGCGAGGAGAACCGATCGATCAGTACCGGATGGAGAAGAAGATGCTGAACTATGCCATCTACAGAAGAGGAAGAAGATTATGCGGACAGACCGGTGCGTGGGTCAAAACCCTTGGGCACGCGACTCCCCATCGACTCAAATTCAAAGTGCAGTCGCGTGGGGGGGCTTGTTGGGTGTCCTGACCCACGTTTAAGCTATCATGCCACAACATTTGGTGCTGTGGGCTTAGAAAATTCAAGATGGCGGAAAACCCACATGTGCGCCGAAATCCAGGAAAGCTGCGCAGTTTGTGCGCACACCGAAATGGTTGCCTCACTTGCCACCCACCAGTGTGAGAATGAAAGGCCGGGTTGCCATGAGGGAAATGGGTTGCCAAAGGAAAAACAGTAGCGCCGGTTAGCTTCAAAGCGCTTTAAAACCACCATTGGACTACCCGCACAGTAGTCTGAAACCATTGGGAATGGCAATGCTGATTGCCAAATGCAACCTAGAATTGTGGGGAATTCATTTTCTTAAATCCCAAAAATGGGTGCAGTACCAGTACTCACCACTATCCAAAAGCCGGCAGTTTAAAACCACCCTGTGTTTCTCTGAAGGCAAGCCAAAGTGCCTATTTCAAACATTGCAATATGTGCAAAATATTCACTGAACACCAGCAGACATTTGGTAGAATGGAGTTTTGTGTGCCTACAAAATCTGGGAAATGAAGAGCCCAGAACAATGCTTATAACAAAACTGGCTGAGCTATGGAGTCAGCAGTTTAAGTTGCACTGGATTTAAAGACACTAAAATCGAAAATGTTTAGATTAAATGATTGACCTATGTTTGGTGTCACATGCCTTTGTAACTGTTGAAATGTCATAGTTTTGCACTTAGAATCAGCATTCTAGCTGCATATGTAAAAATGTTTAGTTTTATTTGAATGCAGGAACTGGGGAACAAAAAGTGACATTTTATCTGAAACCTGGCTTAAGGAACTGAATTCTGCCTGGCAAATACCCCCATCAGGAGTGAAACTTGAGTCACAGCTGTGTTCCCAGGCCTAGCTGCCCTTTTGCTGCTCACACTAAGGATATGCCATCTATCTGATAATTGAATTACCTGTGCTCTGCAGGAAAGTGAACAAAGCCCTGTCCTGGCTCAGGCAAAGGTTTTATTGGCAGGAGTCGTAAATGGTCGTAAAAAGTGGCTTCCTCCTGAGGAAAGGGGAGGGGCACTGCCTGTGAGAGCAAGCTGGCTTGGCAGAACTGGAAAAACCAGTATTTCTACCTTGTGCTGAGAGGAAACCACACCCCTTTGGAGCCAGAACATAACTCTAAAAAGATGAATAACTCATAGAGCGGACATGTGAAAATTTTATAAATGATACCATAATTCTTGTGATTTTTCTGCCCACAGTTTAAGAGGTTTTTAGAACCGGTGGTATGTTCAGGGGGGTGTTAGCGGAAAAGTGGATATTACTCTAAATGTATGCGTGTTAAAAGTCTGAAACTTCATCAGTTAATGTCCATACTCCCTGCGCACATGTATGTAAAGTTGGGTCAATGTCAGAAATTGAAAAATCTGTTAAAAAGTCAATTATGTGCCAGTTCTGAATGCAAGCTCTTAGAAACAGCAGATTTGGACAGAGACATGGCTAAATTCAGCCACACCATGTATATGTAATTTCAAGCAACTGTGTAACTGTGAAATATGTCTTTTATTATCCAATATAGAATGTGTGCAATCTGACAGAGGAGTGTCCTATCTGCAAGCCATAAAATGACATCCCTCTGACTCACAGTTCATTCCCCAATCAAATGATAAATGGAAGTTTGACCAATTAGAAGCTGAGAGAGAGGTAGGGTCAGTGATGCTAGAACACACCCACATTCTAAACACATAAAAGCAGACAGACAGGACAGATAGGGACCTTCAATTCCATCTGCAGCGGGACGCTCTGCCGGAAAAATCCATACTTACCTCCATCAAACCTTCAGAGAGCAACATAGAGACTTCAAATCCATCAGGCCAGACCAGAAGCAGAGTAGAGCTGACCTGTTAGCAGAACCAGAGAGAGCTGACCCAGATCACTGTGAAGTGCAGAGACCAGAGGCGAGTCTAAAATCTGACCAGATCCATGGCGAGGCCCATTTCACTCAAGAATATAGTGTGAGTACCTAGAAACTGTGCAGAACCAATCTCCTAGTTAAAATAGTATAATTCAATCTATTTAATCTAAGTAGAACTGCCTCCTAACTGTCACCTGTCATTTGTAAAGCTGTTACTTGTCATTTCCTAGTTGCAAGCTGCACTTGTCTTTTTGAACTTTAAAATTTCAAATCTGAAAAACGACCTTCACAAAATCGCTCATATCTCCGCAACCGTTTGTGCTAGAGACTTGCAGTAACTTTCATTTTGAAGCTGAGATCCTAGGCTTTCCTAGGACCCCAAAACGATAGAGATAGTCCTTGTGGTTCCTCTGTAATAGCGCTCGGCGCATCCGCGAATTTTGCCGCGATTTGCAAATTTCTTCACGTGTAAAAAGACAGCAGTTTTGCTTTTCCTTGCCAAAAACTTTGTTTACCTGCTAGTTACTACTAAAGCATTGTTAAGGTGATCCTGAATTCATAGAGAGTAGCTATCACTCACCCTGAACCTCTGAAAGGGAATTAAAAGCATTTTAGCATATTTTTTAATTCATTGCCAGCACATATCAAAGCAATTTGGGCCTGTGTTTTTAAACTTCTGTTGTCTAAGCTTGCTGGGGTGAACTGAATCACATTTGATTGCATTTCTGAGAAATGTGTGTTTTCCTTCCATTTCCTTGCCTTGCATCAAGGGGGGGAGGGGATTGCCAGAGAAAAGTGATTACATTGTTTGGTTGAAATCATATTGAGTATTTTCTGTACTGCATTCGTTGAATATTGCATCCACCTGAGCTTACATAAAGCATTCTGTACCACCTTCTTCTTTTGTTCCTATTCACCTGTGTGCTATCTTATCCATTTCATCTCAACTCATTAGTGATTATAAAGAAGCGTGCTAGTGCCAGATTCTCCGTTGATAATATTTATCGTATCAGATTAAGTGTGATATTCAATTATTAATTTACTATAAAGTGTGATATATATCTATTGTTTAAATTATCAAATAAACCTTTTAACTTGCAAAACAGAACTACTTCTTGGCTCAGTGGGGTCAGGAGGATTCCAAGAGAGGGGTGTTATATAGGGGTAGTCATCCAGAACGCATGAACTGGACATAAAGATATATCAATAAGGGTTTTCATTCAGTATTATAGACTAGGCGTTGACTTAGCTGTAGTGTTGAATTGAATCCTCTTACAAATGCTCTCCTGAACATCCGTGACAACCTGCTCTCGAACCTTGACTCTAACAGTCCATGTGTTCTCATTTTGCTTGATCTTTCTTCTGCCTTTGATACTGTCAACCATACCATTCTGCTCAACCGTCTCCGTGATAACCTGGGTATCACTGGTCAGGGTCTGGCGTGGCTGACCTCTTTCCTCTCCAATCGACCCTCCCAGGTCCAACTGGGGTCTTTCCTTTCTGACATCTTTTTCTCTACCTGTGGTGTCCCCCAGGGATCTAACCTCTCTCCCTGGCTGTTCAACCAGTACCTGGCACTTCTCGCCCACTGCATCGCCGCTCTCTGCCCCAACTTTCAGTGCTATGCGGATGATACCCAGCTCATTTTCAGGCTACCCTCGGCCCCCACTTCTCCTTCCCTCGTCTCTGACTGTCTTTCTGCTATCCAGGAATGGTGTGCCGCCAACGACCTCTGCCTTAATGCCAGTAAGACTGAGATTCTACTCATCGGCACACCCACTCCTTCCTTCCCTGCAGCTCTCTGGCCGGCCTCTCTGGGCCCTCTTCCTGCTCCTACCTGCAAGGCAAACAACCATAGGGTCATCTTCGACTCCACACTCTCCTTCTCTCCTCACATATCCAACGTCTCTAAGAAGTCACACTACCAGCTACACCTCCTCAGGGGTATCCTTCCTTTCCTCTCCTTCCCCCAGAAGCTGACTGTCTCTAGAGTCCTGGTTCTCTCGAAGCTGGACTACTGTAACAGCCTCTATCTAAATCTGCCCGCCTCTACTCTTCGCCCTTTGCAACTCATCCAGAACAGGACTGCGAGACTTGTCCTTGGCCTCAAGCCCAGGGACCGTATCTCTCCAGGACTGAAATCACTACACTGGCTCCCAGTGACTGCGAGTATCAAGTTCAAAACCCTCTGCATTGTCCACAAGGCCGTCTGGGGCCTTGGCCAAAATACCTTCAACTCTCTCTTCCTAAATATCTTCCTTCTCGAGCTCTTCGCTCATCCGCCTCCAACTCCCTCAGGGTCAGCCGCTTCTCCAAACAACGAGTTGGGAGCAGATCTCTCCGCGCTGCAGGGGCCTCCCTCTGGAACAGCCTTCCTTCCTCCCTGAAACTTGAGGAGAACCATCTCCGGTTCCGGAAGCACCTTCAAACCTTCCTCTTTGCCTCCGCTTTCTCTCCCCCTCTACCCTGCTAATACTACTGAAACTGCACTGAATCTGCAACTGGGCCACTCACCGTTCTTGGTCATTGGCCTAGCCACTCTCCCCTGCACTGCCTCCCTGGCAACCCCTGCACTACGGGACTGTGTCTGTATCCCTACAGCCCCCCTTCCCAGCACTTGTCTGCACTTACCTCACACTTGCCACCAGCTGGCCCTTGTTATTTATCCTGTATGCTGTATGCTAATAACCCTGTACTGCACTTTCCCCTCTCCCTTTCCCCCGTGCACTTTTCCCTTCCCCTCTACCCTTGCACTTGCCTGATCTGAATGACACCTGGCCTAGTAGGATCGTTGTCTGTCTCCCCTTGTTCCCCCTCCCTGCCATATCGCGCCTTGAAACACTTGTGTATAGGCGCGTTACAAATGCCATATCATATCATATCAATGTTTCCCAGTACTGACAGCCTGAAGGACATGCAAGCTTCCCCATAACAGATTAGAAAACGACAGTGTAGTGAAGCGAACGGCTTGATGCACTGTAAAAAGAACAGGTCAGATACAAAAATAAAAGCAAAAAATGTGGGGGTCAATAGAAATGGAATGAAAGGTAAAGTAAAGAGGAATCTTTCCTAGCAGCCAGGTAACTGGGCATGGCCTTCGACAATGGCCACTGTTCCCTCTGCTCAAATGATCAAAACTGACTCAGGCCTGTTGGACATGGCCTACAGCCATTGCCCTTCTCCCAATACGAGGAAATAGCCTGATTCCATCAATCATGCCTCGGCCATGGCAAACGGTCAGGGCAAATGCCAAGGCCAAGGCCCCTGTCCATGTACTTACAATTAACGAGATCTCACCAGCCATGCCATTCAGCCATAGCTATTGTCCACTGGCCATGGCCAAAGACCCATATCACCCTCACTAGTAAATAACCCAATCCCTCTTTTCCCCCTTCATTCCTGTGGCAGCTTCCCCAGCAATTTACCGTGGCAACATTGCTGATGATCACTGTAGCTCTACTTGTAATGCTGCAGTATTCATTCTTCTACTGCAGTATTTGCCAAATACTTTGGAAATTGGCAAATGCTCAATAATTCAAGTCTTCCCCTCCCCACTGATAGGAATTGTGTTTGTCAAATTGGTACATAACACCCAAATCTTTCCGGCGGGTCGAAAGTTGTTGGCAATAGAATTTTGAGGAAAGTCAATGTACATTGGTTTTATGTTAACTTTAGGCAGCAATTCCACCCTGTAAGTAATACATGTATACATTATTTATTTGTGCAATATGTGTATCACACATGATGACCCCATGCCCTGCACATGCACATCCTCCACCCCCAGCACTTTTCCCCTCCCCTGCGCGATCTCAATGTCACTAGGCCTAGTCAGATCGTTGTTTTGTCCCCGGTGTCTACCCTCCCTAGCCTTGTTGCGCCTTGTATATGCGCGTTATAAATGCCACATCATATTATACTTGTGGTTATGGGTATTTATCAGTGTTCCATGTCTCTTTCCCTCTTTCCTTGTCAATTCCTGTGGATCATGGTGTCATTCACCATGTGTGTGTATTGTGTGCCTCCATCAGATGAAATATGAATTGTACTCCATAATAAATCTGCCTATCCAGTCATTCATTCATAGCTGCTGCATCCTTGGAATGCTAGCCTGTCTCAGTATGGGGCAGGCTCCTGTCTCCAACATGAAGATGGTTAACCTATAGTTGGCAAGTTTGAGACCCAGCATAGCCAGCTTAACCCTTCGCCCACGTGAGGTTAAAACACTGAGAACCATTAAGGTGGGTGACACAAATGGTTATTGCAATGCTTAGAAGCAGGACTAATCCGGCATGAAGGCCTATATGAAACATGTTATAGTATTCTCGCTCACTGGGCTTGGAGCCACATTGCTATGATAAACTATTAGGAAATGCAACATAAACAGTTGTCTTAAATTTCACTGCAGAGGGCGGGGCTGATGCCCGACCTTTCCCGCTCACCAGGCGGCATCCCCATTGGCTGCTCTGAATCAGACATTAGCTGAATGGGGTCTCTGATTCTTTTCCTGCTCCCCTCGGGAAGAGATGATGCTGAGGGACGTTTAAAGCCGACAGATGGGCCCATCGGCGGCCTTCCTCTCAGAGGAGCAAAGCAGAAGGAGAGCACAATGCAGAGGCGGGAATCTGCTCGTGCAGTGGAGGAAAGGGGGCGGGCGGATGCAGGATGGGTGCGCAGCCGTAGTCATGCAACGGCAAGGGATGATAGAGCGACAGGCAGCGCCTGCCTGGCGCACGGATAGCCACGGGGCTCGCCTCGAAGAGGACCGTTGGGGAATTCGAGTGATTCACTGCTTCGAGAATGACTCTGTGACAGAGTTAATTGGCCCAGTTTTATAAGAATGTGCGGTGTTGTCTTCCAGGTGTCATCACGTAGTCATATAGGACGGGTGGCCCTGCGTGTGCTTGCCTATCAAAGCAAGCACGGCAGAACGAACTCGCACAAATACTTAGATGAACCAAGACGTGGCAAGTCGGACACACGTGCATGCACGCTGAGGTGATTTATTTCAATGGCATGAGGTTTAGTGCCATTTTGCGTATTTAATGGACACTTTTGAGCTCAGGCAGCCCTTGAGTCAAGGCGAGGCGCGTGGGGATAAGGGGTACCCAACAGGGGAGCGTTCCGATGAATATGAGTAGAGTGGCGCATCATACTTGCCAACATTGTGTGGCCAAAAAGATGTAGGATTTTTCAAGTTTCAAAACTAATGCTTTGCATAACAATTACATCACAGGAAAATACAAAACATACATTGTGGGGACCACTAGAGCGTTCTAAAATACACATCACTTGAAACAGCACAACATGGAAAGATGTTCAAATGTTTAAAATGTATAATTCTGAATGGTAAGTTAACACCAAATTCAATGACCTAACTTCACAGAAGGTAATCACACAGAGTTGGTAGGCAATGTTTGCCACTGCTCTGTAACAGCAGCCCGGGCAATACATATGTATTCCTGCAGTGCAAGATGAACACTGAATGACATGGAGACTGATACCCCCTCAGTCTTATAGGTAGATGCTGTGTGATGGTGGTACGCGGTGCCCCTTGCCCACACTGGTGGTTCACCTAAGGCCTGTCCCGGCAGAGTGCATGGCAGAGTCATGTAGCTGTCAGGTCACTGGATTGGTCTGAGCCCATCACTCAAAGTAATCACCCGCCCACGGCACAGACAAACTAACTAATGTGTTGCATGCTTTGTCCTGGGCCGGTCTCAAGCAGCCTCCCTTAGAGTCACATTAATGACCTGCCCCTGTAAAAAACAGTAGGCTACAACACCCACATCTGTAGGCCGTAGGACTGCTTTAAAAGCAGTAACCTACTGCCTAAATCATCCCTGTATTTTAGCTGCCATACAGGAAATACATTTTCAGATACACATCTGATGTTAAAAGAGTTAACTGAAACAAAAACTCGCTATAGAAATAGGTTTACATACTCTGAAAAACAAGATAACGCTATCGAACTAAGCAGGGAGCAAGATAAGTGAATTGTCGGATCTAAATGATGTGTCAGATAAAGTACAATTTCTGTATCAACAACTTTTATCTACCCACTCAGTATCTTAACGTGCACTTCGCAGACCATTTAAAGGAGCTTGGTGTACAGATATATAACCACTTCTGACTGATCAATACGTTGAGGTCTCTCACAAAAACCTATAGGCAAGGCAGGAATACTTAAAAAGCACGTAGCCTATTGCCTAAATGTGTAGGGATTACATAGAAAAAACATAAACAAACATACAAATCAGATGCCGGAAAAAAAAGAGTGTGCTTTATATCTTAAAACAAGATGCACGGATGCACCCGCTCCATACATGCCAACATTATCCATTCCGTTTGGCAGATGCTAGTCCATTCCTTTTTATAATTTTGCATTCTGACTTTGTAGTGCTATAGTTACCCATTATCAATCCAGGACTACAAGTCCCAGAATGCAAAGTTATAACTAGGATTGGACCATCATCTCCAGAATGGAATTACTGAAGTTTGGCATGCATGCTTTCAGAAATAGAATAACTATCGTAATGTTAGTATTAAGAAGCAAAAAGCCTCAGGCTGTTCCGCCGTCTCCTGAGATAATTCTGTCAGAATCACCCTAAAAGATGTACCCCACAACTCCCACTTCACTAACAAAACTACCTACGCAATTATCGGATGCGATGTGAACACAGGCCAGAGAACAAACAGAGATTTTGGATCTCCATACGTGCACAGCGCGAGAAACCGCGCACACAAAGCTCATTGTAAGGATGTGGTTTTGCTAGCACTCACATGCTTGTTCTCGTAATGCTGCAGCTGTGTAGATGATTTTGATTGATGTCAGAGCGCACGCCTCTGTCATCAATCAAAATCTGAGATGGGCCGTCACGCCCCTTGGATGCTGCGGTGCTCTGGGCCTCAGGCAGACAGGCCTGAAAGTCCGTAGTGCTGCCCGGAAAGTCGGTAGGTGGTAGGACTGCTTAAAAGGCGGTATCCTACCACCTAAATCGGTAGGGTTGGCAAGTATGGGGCATTCAATGCGCTCTCAATGCATCTGGTGTGTTAAAATGCAGAAGGGGAACCCCTCTTGTCAGAGGTGCACGTTCTTTCATGGGAGAGGCAGAGAAGGTGAGCATTTCTCTCCTGTGGAGGGTGCTCCTTTCCACGTGCAGTAACCGGAAACCCCATATCCCCGTAAATGGGCAGGAAGAGGGAACGTGGAGCATGCACTGAGAGGAGGGCACACCACTCACACTGTCGAGGGTGGTGGTAGGCATTTTCAAGGACGGGCATCACCTTTCTGGGGAAAATCGTTTCCCAAGAGGGCAACGTCGTCATACAGGAAAGACATTTTGTCACCAACATGGTGACACATCCATGGGCCCCAAGGTAGGGGGAGGACCACTCAGCCCCGTTTCTTAGCCCGGGTGGAGTGGGCAATGGCCCGGGGTGCAGAGGTAAATAGCTCAGGAGGTGGACACAGTAAGGGGCCCACTCAGAAAGCTGCTTCTGAGCTTGTCGGACAACAGATTGTGCAGCATGCTGTGCGGTGAGCACTCCTCTGCAATGTGTGGCTGGCTGCTCTCTGCCGACTTGAGGATGACTGCAATGCGGTTCAGAATAGGCAAACAAAGGAAGGCATATTCCAAACGCAGCATGTGAGATGTCACACATCCCGTGCCCCTCATTCTTTGTGCTGACAGCCTTTCAAGTTGTGCAATTTATAAATGTGGCTCACTTAACAAGCCATTGTTTTTACACAGTATGTGCTTAACATTTCAGTGTTAACAACTGAACATGGGGCATTTTTATTCATCAGGCCAGCACAAGTATCAGCTGAGCAAACCTATGCATTCTTCAAAGAGAATTAATGTGCCACACAGAAAAGTTTAAAACTATTTTATTTTCATGTCTATTTATTTGACACCCCAACACTTTTTTTGTATGTATTACTTTTTAGTTGGGTATGGCGCATCCCTGGGAAGGTTAACTCTAATTGTCTGGCTTAAGTATTCTAGTGGCTGCTTTGCGACATTGCCAAAATGCATCTGCTCAGCATGAAAGGCCTTTTAATTGTCTAAACAAGCCAGTCACTACCTAGCGCGCACACCTGAAGGCAACTCAATGTCACTACGCACCTTAATAAGGAAAGCAGAGTTCATTCTGTGCCACCATGCAGACAGTAGTCCATGGCAAATCAATGCAGTAATATGTGTGCAGCAATGATTTGTGCGCTGCACAAGTCACCACCCTGTTGGTTAATGGCGTCTATTTGGTGCTCCCTTCTGTAACCGCAGATATAGCTTGTTTTTGTCTGATGTGCCCAATATCCATACAAGAGCACACTGGAATGTTTTGTGTATGTGACCTAACGAGCAGGCAATACTGTGCCCACACCTAAACACATATAGCAATCAAAGAAGTTGCCTCAAATTGTAATTCCACGAGGCCAAACACCCTTTCTACACTACCACACCCTGATTTTCACTAGCTGCAGCCAGCACTAACAGATGCTAATGCCAGCTCTGTTAGATAAAGCATGGGCCTTCTCTTTTTTGCCAAAATAACCCCTGACGCCTGCGTAATAGTGAGGAGGTAGTGGCTGAGGAACTGTGTAACCTTCACCATGCACTAGAAGCCGGTTTTGTTTAAAACGCTTCATCAGCTTATTACTGGTCAGGCTAAAGTTTGAAAGGGGTACAACCATTTCTGTGTAGCCTTTCTGTGCATTGTTTATTGGGTTCCTCTTGTGCGGTATCCTGCCCTGTTTGTAGCTATAATTCCCTAAAGATGTTTCTGTATGAGGGTTGAGCATGCCCACACTGAGACACAGCCCTTCCGCCTCCTTCTTCAGAAACAAGAGCCAAAAGAGCCATTGTACCCCATTTTAGTGGCTGATGTTGCAGCCATTTTATACTTGCATCAAAAAATGCAAGCTGTCCAAATGAGCATGTATGGTGCTCAGAGAGACAAAGCTTCACCTCACTGATGAGGCCCAACAAGGCTGAAACATGTGTATGGGGTTGCTTTTGGTACTCTTGTTCAGAGAGGAATTGCCATAGCATTTTGGTGCTGGACTGCCCATGTGGGTGGGACAAAGACTGATATGCAAATGGATATTTCCCATCTGTGAAAGGTACAGTGAGCAAAAAACGTGTGCTGCAAACTCTCATCTCAGAACAGGTTATCATGCCATGTTCTTTCTGGAGAGGAGCGCCTGCTACCTTCTTTGAAATGTTTGCAAGGAACTTGGGGTTGGTCACCCTGAGTTACCTGGGGCAACCAGACGTGGACTCCCTGCTCACTGTGCTCAGAGAGACAAAGCTTCACCTCACTGATGAGGCCCAACAAGGCTGAAACACGTGTATGGGGTTTCTTTTGGTACTCTTGTTTAGAGAGGAATTGCCATAGCATTTCGGTGCTGGAATGCCCATGTGGGCGGGACAAAGACTGATATGCAAATGGGTATTTCCCATCTGTGAAAGGTACAGTGAGCAAAAAGCGTGTGCTGCAAACTCTCATCTCAGAACAGGTTATCATGCCATGTTCTTTCTGGAGAGGAGCGCCTGCTACCTCCTTTGACATATATGGTTCATGGTTACAAACTTAATGTTAGGGTTAGTATTGTGAACCGTGATGTTAGCACCACGGCAAGCATCAGTTATGCATTTAGAGATTCACACATGCAATCCTTTTATCACAGACTTGTTTATCAAATGTAGAGATCTCTGACCACTGTTATAGTCCTGAAATTCTCTGTGATTTAATGCAAAACATACAGGAATCCTCGTTGGTGCTATTTGTATCCTTTCCCACTCTCATAGAGGTATTTTTAAAGAGTACAATAAGAGTGTACCAGACTGTCCATCTTGGAATGATAACCTTCTATCAGAAAATAATGAATATGGTTACTCTAGTATTGCCCGTTGCAAAATACAAGTGAGGTGGTACGAACAGAACACCTGCAACACAGGGCCGGGTGAGTGGGCACTCGGACCCCGGTAGCCTGTTCACATCACAGTGTGCCAGTACGGAGAGTTTGAATCTGCATTCAAGCAAGGCCTTCCCTAAGAGCAGGTGACAGAAAAACCATGTACTTGGACAGCAACAGCTGTGTTTTCATATTAGAATCCTTCTGTAACGTGTTTGAATTATAATTTAATGAAACCAGCTTCATTTATATAGCAATTATTTATTCATATTGAGGAGGGGTTTTGTCGCACGGTGTAGGGGTGTAGTTTGGGAGTGACGTGTACCAGTCTGATGTTTTGCCCTGGGCTCCAAGTTGGCTAGAAACTGCCCTGCCGGCCACTTCACTGGAGATGCACGTTTGATTTTTTCCACAGTGGCACTTTCACTAATTAGCTGAAATTGAACATCTTGCCCCAGCTAGATATACAATATGATTTTCTTTAAAAAATAATCAAAAGCTGAACTGAACCAAATAAATGAGAGACCCCTCATGTCAGAGATGTAATTTCACCAAAATACCATGGGTAGTGGAATTGACATCACATGTCCCTTGACCTCTGAAGACATCACAGGAAGTGATGTCATTTGACCCCACTCCAAAGTGACATCACGGGAAGGAGTGGAACATGAATTGTCACCCCTTGGCAAAAAAGGAAGTGGCATCACATAGCATTGTTCCTAAGTACACTATGAAAAATATGGTTACAATATCACTGTAATGTGATATACATTTCATACAAAAATGGATCACCATATGTATCGTTAATATCAGTGTGTATAGGCCCATAGCACCAAATTACTGTGAATGCAAGCAGACATCCAAGGCCAAATGATAATGATTTGTTATTATAAAGCACTTACGCTTAGGCGCTTTAAATAGAACAAATATACATAAAATATCACCCAACCTGTGTTGGTACTCATTTATCAACCTCAGAAGGGTGGAAGTCTGAGTTGGCTTTGCTGGGATACGAACTTGCAACCTGCAGTTCGCACAAACATTGCACCAGCAGGCGCTCAACCCCCTGAGCTGCCTTACCAACTATAGCTAACTTACCGGGTATAGTAAAATGAGCAATAACATGTCTGAATGTTCTCGAAGTCAGAAAGCAAATTACACTCTGTAGTGGATACCATGAAACTAGTAACTGAGATTTAACAGCAGGACAGTTCACCTGCAGGTCGGGTGCTAAATTGGCTAAATGTGAAGCCTCCGTGGATCTACTTTTCAGGCGTCAGAGGTTGGCAAAATACATACCATTGGGAGGGTTTATAACTGTCTAATAAAGAATTTAGAATAGTGCAGGAAAAGCAGCGAACTCACACGGCATCCCATACTCTGGGCACTCGTTACCTCCTACATGCAAAAAAACATCCTTAGCAGCATGCCACGGAAATAGGAAAGATAGACACATTACAACAAAGTATTAATTGTGGCACAATGAAATCAAGGGCCACTTTTTGTGCTGTGGACAAACATTTCTACACTGAACACAAGCTTTTGGGCACAAGGATTTTATCAACTGACCAAGGACACCGAGATGGAATGTCTTCTGATGATCATAACAGAGACAACGGCAGAAAAAAACATGCTATAACTGCAACTTGCAAAAAGTGAAATATGTAGTCCAAAATGGATGCTTATTCTACTCTAAAAGTTTTTGGGAGGTTTATGTCTGCATTGTGAATTTGAGCTATTTAAGAACAGACTAAATCAGTGACTCACCTCCTGAAGTGTGCCTGGAATAAAACTTTAATGAGTCCAGCAATTATTGTATAGAATTCTAAAAAGCCAAATTATTTGTTTTTCCTATTCTTCCTTATTTAGGGTCACTGCTCAAAGTGTTATACTTGCGTAGTCCGCTGTTTTTTTAATTTTTTTTTAAAGAAACCTGAACAAGAAAGTCAGCCACTCTAGAAACAAAGAGCCATATGGCACTGGCCACAGACCAGGAACTTCATGTGTAATAAAAGAAAATATATATATATTCTGGGGTAGCAAGGTAGACCACAGGGGTAGCATATGAGACCTCAGGGGTTGCATCTGCAATCCCTGACAACCCCAAATTACGTCCGTGCCTCATGTGGCAAACCTTTTATCATACCCCCATCATGCGGCAAAGCTTTTATTGCACCACGAAGAGGAAAAAATAGAGCTTGCTAGATTCTCTTAACATGGTGCAGCTGGGCTGTTCTTAACTGAAGACGTTTGGGCCACTGCATAGCCTTTACTGGGTATTATGGTGGTAACGATTTACATTCTAGCCTATTGAACACCTTGAGGGATACAGGAGGAGGCAAAGCATACACATGAAGGTGCATCTGGTAAACGTTGTGTTATCAAGCACCGGAACGTAGGCCAACGTGTTTTTAGGAGACCTACAGTAAGATGGGATCCATGGCAAACCTACAAGGACATCAGGAGATGTCCTAGCTTGTCGGTAACTCTGAGAAGTGTTGGTATATCTGGCACAGAGTAAGTCATGCTTATGCCTGGCTTTCAATTAATTCCCAGCCTCCAGCCATATCCGTCAATGAGGGACCTCTCTGCATGTCACGGACATCCCCCGCTCCCATGCAGGACGTCTGTTGCTCTGCGCCTTGAGCAGTATAGATGCACTTACATTACATACTACCTATAAAAAAGGCAACTTTTGTCTTTGTTAGTACTTGTTTTTAACAGGACTTAAGTGCAAGCAGCAGGTGCAAAGGCACAAATCTGTCTTACTTGAATCAAAACAGGAATGTATTTACATGCACAGTTGAGGCATTTCATCTCAGAAGACTGCTAAAAAATAACACTGTCAGGCCCTATACAACACAAACATTGACCTTACTACATGATAGAACTCCAGAAATAGACACTACCCAAGCACTGCCATTTGGACCTGAGAATAGCATGGCAAATAGCCAGAAAAGGGTGTAAGTGCCAAATCATATGTCAGTGCCTCACAAATCTGTGTGTGTGTGAGTGTGTGCGCTCACATACATGCCTATACACAGGTCAGGGAAGGCTAAAAGAGCTCTTAAAGTTTAATTCTACAACCTATAGACCCAGCTTAGACAGTGGCCTAGGCGCTTGCAAAATGCCTGATCCTATAGACACTAATGCTGTTGAGCTCACTGTTCAGGGAGCTGCAAGCTTCTTCTGTGTTGCACATCCCCTGTTTACATTGGTTAGCTGTTTTAGCATGAGACCGAGTGAGGGCAGTGGCCCATTGCTGTTGTGGTCACAGAGGGCACACACAGCAGCTGCCTAGTTTAGGAGGAGGGTGGGGTTCTTCTGTTGCCTTCTCAAATTTCCCCAAGACATCTTACCAACTTGCACAACAATTCTAAATGTAAGAGCACAATTCAGTCAACACCCCAAGTACTTAAGATAGACAGCCCCTCTCCTTCTTCCCTCTCTTCTATAATGTACAAAGCCACTAATGAGTGTGGTTCAACCTTCCTAGCACCTATGGGGAACAGCTCACACCTTGTGCATAGGCTAATCACGGACGGCCCCTCGCTTCCCTTGGAAGTACTGTTCCTAGAATATGGATGAATATAGCATGGTGGCTGTCTGGCACAAGTAAGGAAACACCCCTTTCCTCCCCAAGACCCTTAGCTAGAAAGGGGCTAGAAAGTCTGCAAACTCTAGATGGCAGACTTCTTGAAAATGCTATCATTTGCCGCAGCCCCATCATCCCTGTCTATCACTGCCAACACACCGCTCTTCACCATCTGGTAGCCACTCCACCTCCCTGTCCCATTGTTTACATCAAGGTGAAGCACATATTTGCGGATTACCCACCCCTCCCATCTTTTCTGCTCTCCTTTCCTAATGAAGAATCCCCTGGAGCGTTGCAACATCGCTGATTCCGAAAGCCCAGTGACACGTGAAAACCTGGTGAGTTTGTGTCTGTTTGTGGAGGTGGATGGGGGAGTTTTACTGCAGACTCTGTGAGAAGAGTTTAGGGCTTGACAGACACAGCTTGGTCGGCTTTTGGGCAAAATTACAAGGGATTCTAGCACCGAACAATTGCTGACGAACGCCAGACAAACTCATTTATTGCCCTTTCTATGACGGGCACAATTCAAAGCAGGCCGTTGAGCAGAGCACCTGGGCTTGGCAGAGTGAGCTTTTAAGAATTGTTCAGTCTATCAACCAGCATTCTAAGCAAGGAACAATTGGTGAGTGTGTTCCCAAATTTCACACAGCCCTTTCTCTGAACCAAAGGTTTTTGCCTCCCATAACCCTTAGCTGTTGTTAATGGTAATTGACCGGAGTTTACAGACTGCCTAGCCCTTCCTCCTCATCTGTCAATTCACAGATGCTTTTTTTGCTGCTCGTGAATTTAATATATTGATGAGAGAACAGGGGCCGTGCAAGCTAGTGAAATGAGACCTGTATGCAAGAAGCCAGTGGTGTGAGTGCAGGGTTGAAAGTTGTTTTGCCTTGACTACATGTTTTTCATTGTGCATGTGTTATGCACGTAAAGTGTAGCAGAACCATCAACTTTAGACAGTTTCCCTAAGGGTTGATAGACCTTTTAAAATACCCCCCTCTTTCAAAGAAACCCATAGAATACAGCAGTCCCACAATAAATTTGGTCCAGCTGGCACATAGTGATTGACATAGTAGTCAAACTGTGCCTAACCTAAGCACAATGCTCTACATGATGTTTATAATGTTTACATCATGGAATACCTGTGGTCACTCACACTATTTTTCTGAGGGGGGCTCTCTTCTATCCATAGTAAAATCTAGCATCTTTATGTTACAGGAAACATGGATGCAGAAAGGTTTTCTGCTTGGATGGCTACGCCATCTACCAGACATTAGCAACGAAGGGCCTGTTAGGACGCCCGTCAGGTCGTCTAATGATGGGGGTTTCCCTATTCTTACCTTCCTTGATTGTGGTCCCCTTAGAAGAGGGGGGAAATGTAATTGCCGTACAAACAAGTCTAGCCCAACGGTGTTCACATAAAAGAATGGTTTTAGTATGCATGTATGACCCCAGCCCTCTGTGATAGATAGAACTGAAACTATTTTTGAAAACTTAGATAAATTGCTTCTGACTTGGGTGGAAGATTTCGATCGAGATATGATTTTCCTATGTGGTGATATGAATTCAAAATGTGGGGAATCAATAACGGGAACACATTTTAGCCATATATCAAAAAGGAATAATGAAGTATATTAACATTAAAGGTGGGGCGTGGCTTAACTTTTGGGCTGGTTGGGAAGTGATGCCACTAAATGGTCGGTTATTAAATGACATAACAGGGCAACAAACTTGGATGATGGGCAACAAATGAGGGACCATTGATTATATGTGTGGGAATGGACCACTGTTAGAATATGTATCATCACCACGTGTAGTACCTACCGAGGACAATGACCAGTGTAGACTGGAATTATGCTGAAAAGATATTGGGAGGAAATTCACCGAACCAGGCCCTGGTGACTTTGACATCATCCAATGAGGGAATGGAATTTGGTGGTCTGAGGGTAATATTAGAAGGGTGTGTATATCATTGGCTAACGTTTTGGTAAATGGGGATACATTTTTGAGTAATCTTGATGCAGATGGCATTGAATTGTGGATCGAGGAAACCATCAAAAAAGTTGGAGTAGTTAAGGGAACACCTCAAGCTAAGTTTGGGGAGACAAGAACTAAACTGTTTCACATGGAAGTCCAATTGGCCAAAACACAAACTGCATAGACAAGTCCGAACTGTAAAGAAATCTGCACTGTCTACTCAGGAAATTTCGATTAACATCCGAAAAGCAAAAAATACATATTGTAATTGGCAGAAGAAGTGTAAAGCGTTGGGTTTAACAGAGAACTGGCAACAGCTACTAAAGGTTATGATGACTAAAACCATTTGGCAGACTCTGTCAATAGCTAAAGCCCCAAAAGATATAAAGTGCATGATAAATCCAATTTCTGAATCCACTTGGCAGTTTTCATTGAATCCAAAATGCTTACGAGTTGCAAAAATACTGAAAATAGGATGGGAGAAGATAACCCTTGGCCTCTGAACTTTAACCGAGATTGTATATTAGATATCCTTAAAAAGGCAAATAATTGCAAGGCTCCTGGTCCCAATGGCTTAGCTGTGGCGGTGTTGAAAGGTGACCCAACAAATAGGGCCATGTTAAAAAGTGTTTGCATCCTGCGTTTCAAAACATCTACAAGCATGGGTGGATGAGAAATAACTGCTACGTCCACTACAAACTGGCTTTCGTGCTGGTGCCATCGTGAATCTAAACCTGAGAGTGGTGGGCCGACTGATTAACAATGCAAGAAGCAAGGCCAATTCACCCCTGTAAATAGCCTTTGTGGAATTTAAGTCTGCTTTTCGATTTGGTTAAAAGGACATGACTCTGGGGAAAAATGTTAATGTGGGGTTTGCTATTAGCTGTAGTCAAAGGTTTGCATAATAACACTACTGTCAGGATTAGACTGGGAAACGGAAACCATCTCTCTGGCAAGTTTGGTATAAATAGAGGAGTTAAGAAGGGATGCATGATGGCCCCCCTCCTCTTTAATTTGTACCGAGCCGACTTGATCTGCAGTTTTGAAGCTTTCGGAATATGGTCGCCCAAATCGGCCAAGAACGAATTATGTCGATTTTGTACGCAGACGATTTTGTGCTATTGAGTCAGACTGTATCAGGAATGAAAACCTTATTATAAGATCTGGTTAAATATGCTAATGAAAATTAGCTGGTCATGAATCTTGATAAAACTAAGTGATGTTAGTATCCCATTTTGAGTTTGGAAATGTCTTTTTTTTCAATGAATGTGTAAGATGTACATGTGCAATAGTGTGCCCAGCATGTATAAAGGATGCTTTTTCGCATTGATGGCCCCATTCCTGAAAACGCATATGATGGCTGGCGAAAGGAGTGCAGAACATCAAAGCCCTGCCCTGCGGTTCCTCGGTGAAGCTGGGGGTTTGCAGGGCTGAGGCAGGCTGTATCACACATTGCAGCATAGTTATCCATGGCACTCCTCCACAACAGCGACACCAAAGTGGGTGCCACTTTTTTCATTTGCTAAAGTGGAGGAGTGCCACAGCAATCAGCATATAAAATGTTCTATACCGAATGTGCCGGTTGCTAGGTTAGTTTATTGCCCTTCCTAGCAACCGGCACATATATTCCGAACGTGGAACATTCATTCCGACTTCGGAACAATGCGCCACCTTCAGAATATGTGCTAAGTATCAAAAATGTCGGAATCACTTTATACAACATTTTCGGTACTTAACACCATGTTGAGACTTGGGCCCTGAGTGTCTACTGCTGTCCGGTGATGCATCCCTTATTAGGGTTGAATAAAGCCAGCCGTGGGGCTGTGTAGTCAGTGCCGTCCAGAAATAGACCTGGGAAGCCTAAGGAATTCTTGGGTAGGGCCGAGCCTGGGAAATGGCTGTAGGGGAGGGCCTGTGTCAGGGGCTGGGGGTAAGAAAAGGGATTGCGGGCAATACAATAGGCTAAAGAGGTTTGGGGCAACAAAAGGTGCTGGAGTGAGAAACGGGGCTAAAGGGGGAAAGAAAAGGGGCTAAAAAGGAATGGGGGCAACACAATTGGCTAAAAGAGTTGGGGTTACAAAAGGGGCAGGAACAGGGTCTAAAACGGGTTGAGGCAACAAAGGGGCATACATTCACCACCACGGCAGCTGCTGCACACTCGCCCAGAAAGCTCTCCTGTCATGTCCCAGCAAATCAATGAGTGTCTGGGGCAGGGCAGGAAGTCAGGCTGCCGGGACAGGAAGTTAGGTAGCCACGATCCTGTAAGTGCCGTCTGACTTCTTGTCCCAGTCACCTGACTTCCTCTCCCACCCCAGCCACTCTAATTGGCTGGGACAGTACAAGAGCATGTTTATTTTCTTCAATATTTTTTTAACGGGTTAGGGCGGGCAGCCATCGGGCTCATGGCCGGCCTCTGCTATGGGAAGGCACTGACCCAAAAGGATGGTGAGGCTAGAGCGACAGCTGTGACCCAGGATGGCCTGAGCCCAACAGGCATGCCCTGCTCTATCAAGAAAGGTAATCTATCTTTTCCAGGGCCCAAGTCGAGGGTATACACATGGGACGGCATCAGCCCACCTTCTTTAGAGGGTGAACACCGCCCACCCGCACTGTTTTGCGGAATTGGAAAAAAATCTCAGTTGAAGTAATGCTGAACAATGCCACCACAATTGGATTCGAACACAGCTCAGGAGGCTTTGAGGACCGCACAAAGATCTGATCACAGGAGTGTAAAATATCTCACATTAACATGGTTCTATACAGGACATGTTTTGTTAAAGATTGTTAGTTTTAAAAGGTGTGCACCTTTCATAATTAGCCAGCAATGTTATGGAAAATCTGTTCTCTTGGTGTATAAAAGGTAAATACTTACTTGTCCTGCATTTTCTTCAATTGGGAAAGTTAAATTGAATGAAATTTGCATATTTCACTTAAAGATATACTGGGTAATTCATAGAATTCACTGCAAAAGTAGCACACGTGGGTAGCGCAAAGAGGGAGCGTGTGCGCCAAACAGCATTCTGGCGCACTGCATATTCATGGATTTCCCAAGCCATTTGCAGCCGTGGCACAGGGAACATCCAGCAGCGCCAGTTACGCCCCCAAGAACGCCCCTTGCATAAGAAAAAGCCATAGAAATCCCCAATATGGCGCAAAGGGCTGCGCTAAACCTGGACAGTTTACAGGCCCCCTACACTGTAATGGCGTGAAAAACTACACATACCCCGCTTGCGGCAGTCACAACACGTGAAAATCTCCCCGCGCACCCCCTTCAATAAACATACCCCGCTCGCGGCAGCCAAAACGCGTGGAAATCAACTCGTGAACCCCCTTGAATACGCGTAACCCGCCTGCGCCGGGCAAATAACGTGGAAAAAGTCCCCCCTGTGGTGTGGGCTGCCTGTGGGACATGGTCAGGGGTGATGGGCTGACTGCGGGGCATGGTCAGGGGTGTAGGGGGTGGCCTGTGGTGTGGGCTGCCTGCAGGGCATGGTCAGAGTGGATGGGGCATGGGCAGGGGTGTAGGGGGGGCCCCTGTGGTGTGGGCGGCCTGCAGGGGGTGCATGTGGCTCCTTACCACACTAGTGCATGAATCTGGGGGTACATGATTTCTCTGGCGGGAGCGGGGTATGTGTATTTCGGGGGTACGCGAGTGAGCTGTCCATGCGATTCTGCAGGTGCGAGTGGGGTATTCCGGGGTATGCGAGTGAGCTTTTCATCCGATTTCGCTGGCAGAAGCAGGGTACGTGTATTCCGGGGTACGCGAGTGCGCTATACATGCAATTTCGCTGGCGGGAGTGGGGTACGTGTATTCCGGGGTACGCAAGTGAGATTTACATGCGATTTGGCAGTGTGGGCCCTCCCGGGTGTGCCCTCCTGCCTCCCCATGCCCCATAGGTAGCCCACACCACAGGGGACCACCCTACACCCCTGGCTATGCCTCACAGGCAACCCACACCACAGGGGCCCCCCTACACCCCTATCCATGCCCCGCAGCCAGCCCATCACACCTGTCCATGACCCGCAAGCAGCCCTCATGACAGGAGACCACCCTACACCTCTGACCATGCCCTGCAGGCAGCCCACACCACAGGGGACCACTCTACACCCCTGACCATGCCCTGCAGCCAGCCCATCACCCCTGACCATGCCCCGTAGTCAGTCCACATGGCACCATGCACTTGTGAGCCCCAACTCATGTCCCCTCCACCAGTGACAGGCACCTTCCAGCAGGCCCCGACACATGTCCCCCCAAACACCATGTCATAACAATACAGACCCATGGTCATAATGCCAACCCAAATTCCACCCCCCAACACCCCAGTTCAAAAACACACCCATCCACTGCACCCACTCCCTAGTAAATTACCTATGCCATGAGAGTCTGAAAAGAACCAGCATGCCCATGAATAAATGTCCTACAGAGCCACACAGTGGCAGCACATGACTGAGCCAATGCTCATAGAGAAATGCATGAAACCAATGAGAGAAGATCACACAAATAATATAGATCCAAAAAATGTATTAAATGTAAGATGCAAACTCAAAACCAAAAGCACACATGAAAATGGAAATTATTCAGGGTCAGTATGAAAAACAAAAACAAATCCAAGAAAAAAGTGAGATCCATGAAAAGCCAAATGAAAAGTGGTCCATCGCCAATGTCCATGAAACGAAATCCAAAGGTCAAAATAAAATAAAAGGAAGTCACAAGGGTCCATGATCCCCAGAAGAAAGAAAACCTATACAAAAAACAATACAAAACAGAACTATCTACAAAAAGGCAGAGCAACGTCCTGGCACTCCAAATAATCAAAATATAAAAGGAAACCTATATCTAAAGAACTATTTACAAAGGCGGCGGGCCAGTCCCATGGCTCACTTGGTGATGTTCCGGGCCAGGGCATCATCATACTCCACGTCGATCATACGGAGGCGGGCCTGTTCCCTGGCCTCAAGGTCTCGCAGGGATACAGCCATGGTATTCACAAACTCCATGCGAGTATCCTCGAGGCACTCAGCCCACCTCAAAGCCCAGTTCACGGAGTTCTCCGCCATGACCATCCTGAGCCGTGCCCTCTCCACACGCCACTGCTCTGCATCTATCTGCTGGCCCAACCGCTGCCACACGGAAGACACTCCCAGTCCTGGGTCCTCCTGCCCCTCGGTGGATGCCTGCCCCTGGGATGTTGATGGCCCTAGTCATGATGCCTCCCACACTGAGCCTGCTGCTGCCTCCAATGCAACTGCCTCTGCCGCCACAATGGCCTGCGGGCTGATGGAACCCCCCCGGCGCCATCCTGCACAGGCCCTGCGTGTTGATGCCTGCACGTCCTCCATTTGCTGGGGTCCCTGCCCGACTGTGGCAGGGATGTGTCCTCTACCAGCCTGGTTGCTGACTCAGGGGCAGCTCCACATGGGGCCCAGGTGATACTTGGACGGGAAGATGGCACGGAGGACGACTGGCGCATAGGGGGTTCTGTTGAGGAGGGGGTCGCAAGAACCTCCAGCACACGTAGGAACCCAGTGCCGACGACCCGGCCTAGTAGGTTGACGCACCCATACAGGTATTCAAAATGACTTGCATTGTCCTAACGAGAACCCTGCACGTCATCCCGAATACCATGTGTGCGCAACACCAACCCAGCTAAGACAGGCTCAACCCGATCACGGATTGCCAAGTCTGCAGGGAGAGGAAGGCCAGTTGTTGCGCATCCCGTCCCTGAAAACGGGTCTGGACGAAGGCATCCCTGCTGGTGCCGGATGATGCAGTCACAGGATCGGGGACAGGATTACACACAGACACCTCTGCAGCGGCCTGTGCTGCCTCCTCTCCCTTCCCCTGGACTGCACCACTAGCACCAGTGGAATTCCAAGTCCTGTGCGTGGGGCTATAACGACCTCCTCCTCAAACCAGTCCCCCCCACCAACCTGGATAACTCTGTGCCGTCTTCCTCCATAGGCCTCTGTGGGGGCTCAGCTGCCCCTTCTGCTGCCGAGGAGTCCACCTCCAACCTCCGACTCTTGGACCTTCCCTCAGCAGCTGCGGCCATGGACGCGGCACCAGACTCCACACTCCCAGAAGATATGATTACCTGGGTGGGGAGCTGGGCCTTGCATCTCCGACTGGCGGTGGCATCCCTGCCGCTGTGCTCCACAGCACTGTCTCCGCCCTCTTCATCAGTCGGCGCTGGGATAGGGAGAGATAGAACACAGGCATCAGGGCACTGTACAATGGTCTGATACACACATGACAGTTGCACATGAGTGGCAGTGTCAGACATCACAGATGGCATCACACTCCCAAACACTCATATCATTTGAACCCACACACATGCACAAATAAACTGGTATCGTGCAACAGGCATCAGCATCCATACACACGTAACTGCATGAACACCCAAAGGTTGGCATGATGTCACAAGCAACATGGGGAGTGCCGATCACATGCACACGCGCCACCAGACAGACATGGATCTGTACATCTCCACCACCTGTCACAGTGCAATCATCGGCAACTAAGTTACATCTGCCAATCAGGTACCTACATGTCCCGGTCACATGCATCCATGGCGTCTCACAGTCACACACATGTCAAACACGCACATGTACACCGTGCACGTACATGAAGGTGGGACCAGCATCCATGTGTCACATACCAACCATGGCATACTACATACACAGAAATGCAAACATATGTGCATCTCCACATGAAGTTGGACTTCATGCATTGGAACACATACACCATTAATGTGCATCACACATGACTGGACTCACATGCAGCACGGGCATGTCCTTGCACACACACATCCATACATGGGCCATGTCAGAAATATGTTCAAGCTGCACACTTCTGCCCAGACACTCACCAGTTGACTCCAGACGGGTCTGCCTCTCTAGGACCTGGTGGTGAAGCACTGGGTTGATGCGTTCCAGGACCCTCATCTGGTCGATGGTAAATTGGACCTGGCACCCCCCTGCATCCGCTGCACGCAAGAGGTGCCGGGCCTTCATCAGGGTCCTTGACCTGAAGTCCTCCCAGCGCTTCTGGATGTGTTTCAAGTCGTGGGTTGCCACCCCCTCCGCGTTGATGGCAACCACGATGTCTGACCAGGTCCTCTTCAGTCTATCCTTGTCGGCGCACGGTCGTCTGAAGAGGGCATCATAATGCCCCAGGACTTGCTCCAACAGGATGCCAACTTCTTTGGGTGAGAAGCTGATAGCCCTCTGCCTCTCTGACTGGGGTTGCCAGTGGTCTCAGATGGTGTTTGCCCCGACATGGCAACCCTCAAGGCAGGTGTGGGTGGCCAACTGGGTGGCCATCGTCTTTGTAAGCTTTGGGTTGGTTTCTCAACTTGTATTGTCTACTAAACAGTAAATGCTCCAGGTGACTTGGTATCCCCACGAACACCGGTTTAAATTGTAACCCTGTTCTAAAAGTAAGCGACCTCTTCCGATAATAGGTACACCTACCGTTAGATTCTAGTATCAAGAGACAGGGTCACCACCTTCATTGTTCTTCTTTTACTCCTAACTTTGATCCCCGAAGGTGCTGTTCCCCGAAATAGGATCCTCCCAATCGTTCTCAGAGGACTATTGACGGATACCTATGCCCCCCCAATGGGTCAGGGAGATGCAGCTGACACCATCCCAGCTCAGGCCCTACTAGCCCGGCCCGGATTGGTAAGCGAGCAGGCACGGAATGACTCACAGGCCAACTTCCGTGTCACGAAGTCCAAGCCACGTGTGGCAGTGAAAGTTGCTGTCACCAGGCCATGTGGATCTGGGGCAGCAATGTCATCTGCTGCCCCAAGTAGCCAGGGTGAGAAGGCTGCAGGGGCAGCTGCAGCTCACTCCACCCCGGCTCTGAGTCACCCAGCCAGGACAGTGTTGGTCCCAGCCCCTCACAGCAAGGCAGTTGTGCCGCTTGGTCCTGGCAACAGCACCCAGCAGGCAATGCCTGCAGTGAGACCTTTGGTCATCGTGCCATTGCCTGCTTCCAGTGGCCAGTCCAACTGCGCTTCAGCCCCTACAGACCCGAGCGGCGTAAACCACTCAGGGTCCGCACCAACTCTCAAGAGGAAAAAGCGTGCTCTTGCGGAACAGGCTGGGACCCCAGACACGGCTCGCCCCTCCATCAGGTAAAGAAAGCAGAGTTTCAATAATGTGCAACTAAACGCACTTGTGGGCTACGTGTCAGAACATGGCCACGACATGCTGGTGACGGCAGGGTGCAAGACTACAGCTGCTCAGTGTAGGGCCCTCTGGCAGTGCATAGCGGACCACATTAGTGCCTTGGGATTTGTGATGCGCACAGCTGATGATTGCTCAAAGCATTGGAATGACCTCAAACGCCGAGCAAAAAACAAGCTGGCTTCTAATTACGCCTCTACTCTTGTGACTGGCAGTGGGTCACCACCAGAGGAGGATGAACTCACAGAACATGAGGGAATCGCTGGTGGGTCATCACATAGGATCAGATCTAAGGTGTGGGGGACCTACCAGATCTTGAGACCATGTCCGGTGAGTGCCCATGCGTGTGTGTCCAGACCATGTGTATGTAACTTGGGTGATGTGTTGTGATTGAGTGCCACGTCAGGCTGTCTAGTCATAACTGCCATATGTGACCCATGTAGTGCCTCCAAGCCAACCCCCGCCCTTGGGTTAGGGGTTCACTGTATCCCTACTGACCACTGCAAACACTTTGCACATGATGACTGCACTTGCCCTTAAACTGCCATCATGCCACGACATTGTTATTACAGTTTTTTCTCTTTATTCTGCCTGATTGATGGAATAATTTGCATGAAAAATGCAGATTTGTGTGCCTTTGTGCCTGAAAATCACCATACTTCAGACAGGGATTTTCACCCAGAAATGCCCACAAATGTGGGCTTTTCACACAAATTATTCGATCAATCAGTCAGATTGACTGGTGAGCACCTACACATGTACTGCATCCGCTCACTTCTGAGGCTGTTTGAATCTTCAACATAACAATTGACTTGTGTCATGTCCAAGTAACCTACCATTGATGTATCCATGTGCCTCCAATCACTGTATTTGAACACACTTGTGTTGTGGCAGTGTGTACCACATGTGTGTTTTGTCCCACTCTTTTGTATGTTCTGTTTGATGATATGTGTTTTACATGGATGGGGGACAGTAGTGATTAACTCCCATCTGGGTGTCCTTGTCAGTTCTGCCATGGCTATGCTGCGTGCCATCTGTGTGCTGGCATGTGTCATGTTTGTGGATGGTCCATGCCACTCACAGGCTTATGTGTGATGCAGGTGCTATGCACCATGCAGCACATGTGTTGCTTTTCCATTTTGGAGTCATCAGTGTCTGCTTTCAGGGTCCCCTTCAACTTCATTGACACTGCATGCATGGCTGAGTTTGTTTCATGTGTGACATGTCTGATTAATGTATTGGATGTGTACATTGTGATGCCTATGTGTGTCGGCTATGCTGTTTATGCGTGTATTCATGACTTCTCTTTTCATTTTGTGCAGGTGATGAGGCACTAGATGCTGTGGAGGAGAAGGTGCAGGGGCAGGAGAACTCAGAGCCCCAACCAAGCACCACTGGAGGACGTGAAGTGGTGCAGCAGGAAAATCCATTGGTCCTACAAACCATCCTGTCCACGGGTGTCTCTGGGTACACCTCCGAGGATCTCTATGGCTCAGGTGCTGAATCAGATATTGACACAAATGTCTCATCGCAGGTGAGTGTTTCTGGCAGGGATGCTTTTCTGTCCAACACGCCTGCACTGTGGGTAGACCCCTCAATGGCCCATTCAGTATTGGAATGTCCACCTGTGGCGGTTACGGATGCAGGGTCACCCTCCACAACATTTGCTCCTGTTGCTGGGGCAGCAGATCAAAGGAGGAATGCAGTCCTGCAGCCTCAGGCAGCGCCAGCACAGCAAGGTGCACATCACCTTGGGCCAACAGGTGTCATGTCCGGCAATGCTGTGGCCCTGCGCCACTGGGCAATACTGTGTGGTAGAACTCCATGTATGCAATTGCACAACAATAGGGGGCATCATGTGAGATGATGGCTCAGGCTGTGGATAGGGTGGCCACTTCCATAATCCCCCCCGAAAGGCAGGTGGAGCTCCAGGCAGGACATGTTGGCCGCCAACAGGGACTGACGGGCTGAACTGGGGGCTCTGCATACAGACATATCTGCAGAGGCACGGGCCCACAGGGATGCCCTGAGGGAAGATAACACCGCCCTCAGAGCTACTCTGGGTGCACTTGAGGTGTCCTGGAGTAGACAGTCAGAACAGCAGCTGGAGCAGCTAGCACGCACAATCTCAGCTGAGCTCCAGGCAACCCGTGTGCATCACATGAGGCCTTGCAGGCAGAACTGCGTGCTACCCACAAGGTGCTGCATGGGGACCTCCGGACCATCATCCTGCAGAACCAAACCTTTCAAACCCACATTCTTGCTGCCATGGAGGAGCATGCCAGGGCTTTGCGTGGTCTGCCTCCCATACCACGCACACCTTCTCATGTAGCACCAGAAGGTGACGACAGCGACGGCAGTTCTCCCACTATCGGGTAGCCGTGCAGGCCATGAGCCCATGGAGGGATTATTTTTTTTCAACATCCACGCATGTGGGTGTTGGGGTACACCCTGCAGCTCCTCCCTCCTGGGTGTTTCCCCCGCCCCCCCACCCTCCCGGTCGACCCATGGTCATTTTTGTTTTCTTTTTGATTTCTTTTAGCATTTTTTTTCCTCTTTTTTTGTCTATTGTGCATTCATGTTACAGTGTGTTGCTTTGTGTGGCACCCGTAGGCATCCATTGTGTGTTTCAGCTGGGCCCATACAGGCTTGGCTTGTGTTTGAGGCTAGGGGTCCAAACACATATGCTACTCCTGCTTCCCCTTTCCGTGGGCTTGCAAGGGTGGCACTGTGTGACAGTGACTTACACAGATGCATTGGGCTTCCATCATTTGTGTGGCAAATCTATAGTCCAAACTGTGTATGCACCCTTAGTGGGGATTAGTGATGATTTCTCCACTGCATGGTTGATTAGTATATTGTATTCAATATTGCTCATTATGCATATTTACATGTAGTTATTTCATGTCTTACCTTGTCTGTCTCCATTGTAGATGCAATTCATGTTGTATTCAGTACCCTGCCACATTTACCTACCAGCAACACACTGAAGATGAGAGGGATCCATGTGCTGGCTTTGTCAGGTTGTCACACTTGAACTATTGTGATTGGTCACTGTCAGACGTTGCCACTGTTGGGTCCTGTATTCATGTTTTGTCATGCTGGTAAGTATATGTTCATGTGTGCAGTTTGTTTTTCATATGTGAGAGGGAATTCTCTGTGGCCTGTTTCCATTTGTGACGGTACACTTTGTGACAGTTGTGTCATGTGTTGTGCATTCATTTGGTTGCTTTCACATTGCATGCCATGGTGTCTCGGGCGGGTGACATGGGGTTTTGGAGGGGTTGGGCGACATAACAGTATTTAGGTGTGCTGTTTTGCAAGAGGCTATTCCTTTATGCAGCATAATTTTGTGCCTTTTATTGACACAGCATTGGCTCTGTTTAAGTAGCTAGGGATGCACACAATGTAGCACTTCCAGGGAAACAATCTCAGGGTGGTATGGTTGTGACAGTTGACTGTCCCTTTATCATCATCGATTGTCACCTGGTATGTGCCAGGCCTGTGTGCACTTCGCAGGGGTGGGATTTTAGTTGGGATTTTAGTTGAAAAATGTTGCCACAAGCTGGGTATGGGCTGCCTCGACACGTGCCCTTTCCCCTCTCATGCGCAGCGGCTGTGCATGTGGTTGGGGATGTGGGGGCACCAGCATGTCCACCGGCACGCCCCGCCGTGTTGCAATGCCACAATGATCCTGCACACTACTGGGGACGCATATACCAGCTGGCCACCAGAGCGGTCAAGGAAGCGGAAATGTGACTTCAGTACTCCGTGTGTGCACTCCACTATGCCATGGGTTGCAATATGGGGTGCGTTATATCTTACCTCGGGTGGTGTGGTGGGGTTCTGTATTGGCGTCATCATGTAGATGGTCAGAGGGTAGGCACTGTCCCCTTTGCAGGTGATATTGCTTGTCATTAGTTGGGTTTTGCCATTTCTCTGTGTGTGACATGCATGCATGTACACAGGCATTTGTACTCACCAATGAGCCATGTGTCACCATGCATCCCAGCTTCCAGGTCCCGGTTTAAGGGTGACATTCTGAACATGAAACTATCATGGCTGGACCCCGGATAGTTGGCATATACAGAGGTGATGATTCCCTTGGCATCACATACAACCTGCACGTTGATGGAATGCCAGTGCTTGCGGTTGCGATAGATGTGCTCAGTGGCCCTAGGAGTACATAGAGCCACATGGGTGCAATCAATGGCACCTAGTACTTTGGGGAAGTGTGCCACCCCGTAAAAGTCCTGGACCACGGCCTGCCTTTCTGCGAGTTTTCTGGGCATGTATATGTGCCTGCGGACTGAGGGCCGTGCAGTCATGATCACCAACACCTGGTTTAGGCAGCGTGACTGTGTGGGCTGTGAGACGCCCACAACTATGGCACTTGTCCGCTGAAATGACCCAGTGGCCAAGAAATGCAGTACATTGAGCACCTTTTGCAAGGGGCTCAGTGCTTAGGAGTACATGGTGGGTGATGTGAGGTCATCCTCCCGCTCAGCGACCAGGTCTAGGATGATATGGGGTAGAAACTTGTATCTGCCATAGACCTGGTCACCAGGCATCCCAAAAAGGCTGGTCCTGGGTAAAAAAATGCGGGGCCTGGCTATCCTCCTCCTCATGCAGTGTCCCACGACCACTGCTGTGCGGAACGGTATATTCATCGTAGCGGTATAAGCTTATTTGTTGTTTGTGCGCACTTTTATGCTGCGCGGGGGCACTTACGCCAGCTTGCGCCTGGCATACGTGTTTCTGGATTAGCGCATCTTTTGTGGCGTGCGGGTTTCCCCTGTTCGATTCATGAATATGTGTTGTTAGCGCGCATGTGGGCGTTGCGAGGATTTGAATGCAGTACTTCCCAGCGCCTTCCATGAATCGGCAAACCGGCGTTTTTGTGGCTTTCGCACGCATGCGCTGCGATTTTCACGCTTGTGCCCCCGTTTTCAGCGCACATTAATTCCATGAATTACCCTGATAGTCACTTCTTGTGATGTCATTTCTCATTGAGTTAGTCAGAGTCACTACATTGTTTAAGGACTTTTGCCCTAGCAGTTTCTTATCCATGGCTGCTGACTGAGCATGGAAAAGGGATACACAAGATGGACATATGCAAAAGACTGACAAGCAGACATGAAAGTACCAGGAGATCAACCCAACAGGCGAGGCTAACAAAACTCAAATACACCCATCTCTTGAATCTAAGACCTTAGAAATCAAGGCTCTTTCTCAGGTCGATCCGCTACTACTCAGGATAAAATGGGCTCTCATAAAATGAAAGCCGTGCAAGGCAGGGGCACCTAATAGCTTATTCATGGATCTGATAGAGGAGGCTCTTTAGCACCAAGTTGAGAGGACAGCTAAGATCAGAAAAGGAGCAGCAACGTCCAGAGAAAAGGCTGACCAGAGAGGATTTTCACAGCTTTCTTTCATGCTATGAAAAGGCATTCTCCTTGGACGTTATGGCTTTCCTACAGATTACAGCGTTCCCTCTGGCTTTTGACAGCATGGTTATTCCTCAGGTTAAACCATTAGCAAGGCTTCTTAACCAATGGAAGTGAGATCCAGTGGGTTCCATTCCATGTTAGAAGGAGCCCAGACATTTGCAACTCATGGATACAAATGCTTCAGCCAGTACTCCTTACTCACGCTGAGAATGTAATAAAGAAATATTATATTCACTGTATTAGCTAATCTATGCCATTACAGGTGTCCACCCATGTACAAAGCAGCCTTTACCCTGATGCCAAGTTCCCAGTCCAAGCCAGACTGCGTGATATTCCCTGCTCTGCACAGGGAAACACGCATCTCCATGACTATTTGGACCTTGCTGTTCCTGTAGGTGCAAAATACACCTCAGGGTAGAGTCAAGGTGCAACTCGCTGATTAGGAGGCCCATTGGGGTTCCCTGAGGCTCTTAATCACTTCTCAAGACTACAAATGGACCATTCCTCGGTGCAATTTCTTAACTTTTGTATGCTTTGTGTGTTCGTACATTTAAATGCATATCTCATGTTATTTATTTTAAATTTATACGGTGATTATTAATATACTTTATAGTAAAAATAATGATTGTACAACTAAGATGTTTGATCCCAGAGCATACATATGCAATATATTCTTGAACATAAATATTGAAAATTGATATAAAGGTTGACAAGATGGGTTCCTTTCCAGGAAAATGTATTCGGAGGTATGTGTTTGTAAGCATGGGCTGCTCGGCTTGCTGCACCTTTTCTCTATGTTAGGGAAGATTGCATGATTTCTAATTAATTAAATACTGTTTTATAACACGTTTAATACGGGAGACCAGTTGTGTTGCTCTGCTTTGTCATGCTTCCAAGGCAAACATGTTGCCCCTAAGCTATCCTTCAGGCCTACCTTTCTACTTGTGCAGTATCACTTATATGTGGGTGAGATGAAAGTATACACTACTACTGGTTAAGTCCTCACCCTATAATGGAAAAAGTGATGGGTGTAATGTTTTGAATTAATCTGAACCACTGTCACTGCTCTGGGCAACCTTTCACACCACAATGTTTTAACCCGTTTGTGTCATTGAAAAAGGGGTCCAGCCATATGCAAACCAGCCATGTACTGCCACCAAATGGAGCAGCCTTCCCCAAACTGCTAGGCCACGTCCCCTCTGCATGGAAACACATCTCTTCTGCACAAGACCACAAGCAAGCCGAGACATTGTTCAACCTTGAAGGGCCTCATCAGTGAGGTGGAGCTTGGTTTCACATGGGGCAGTGAGCAAGGGACCCACTTTGGGCATACCCTCTCTCACATAGAGAGACAAACTATAACCAAAAAAGTGATGGGTGGAAGGTTTTCACTGATGAGGCCCAACAATGCTGAAACAAGTTTGGGGATGCTTGTGGTCTTGTGTAGAAAAGATGTGACATAGCAGTTCGGGCTGGCCTGCCCCTTTTGGGGTGGGGCCAAGCCTGATTTGCATATGGTCTTTCCCCTTCTGTAATGGCCTGGCAGGCAAAGAACAATGGTCCGAGGGTTACCCAGAGCAATGCCAGAGGTTAAGATTAATTGCAAACCTTCCAGCCATCACTTCTTGGGTTTTTCTATAGTCACCCGGAGTGGGACGGGTATGCCCAGGCGAGGCTCCTGTGCCTGCTGGGCCTAGAGACCCAAGCTGCTCCTCACTGATGAGGCCCAACAAGGCTGAACCATGTCTGGAGATACGTTTGGTCTTGTGCAGAAGGGATTTGGCCAAGCAGTTCAGGCTGAACTATCACTTTTGTTGTGGGACCAAGCCTGGTTTGCATATGGTCTCTTCCTTCTGTAATGGATAGGCAGGGGATAAACTGTGTTCTTAAGGGTTGCCCTGATCAGCAATGCCAGAGGTTAAGATTAATTCTAACCTTGCCAGCTATCATTTCTTGTGTTTTGCTATAAGCCCACACCCTAGGCACCTGTGTTCAGCTTGCAGGATACAGGCTTCAATCTTGTTATATCTGACTCAACAATACATCTTTCCATAAGTACACATACATTTTGTAATCCACATACCTATTTCCACAGTCTTTAGAAGTGGGAGAAACAATTCATGGAGCCCTGCATAACACATGATATCATTATTTTGTCCCACCTAAACCTGGGCAAACTTTCTCAAAATTGATCTGAGGACTAGTGCAAATCTCCTAGTGAGACTTGGGTCGATTTGCGGGTTGCAGCGACTTTTTCTTTCATCTGGAATCTGCTCAAATCTCCTTTAAGAGCTATACATCCTCATGGAAGTTTGGGAAATGTTCAGGCAGGTTTGGGCTTATTCTTGGAGAAAAGCACATGCACACAATAACCTATAAAGCTTCAGGAATGGAGGGAAAGCCAGGGGGCTGGGTGGCAGGGTAGCAAGATGAAATGGCTTCCTGTGCATCTGTGAAGGTTATTGTAGGGATGTTTATCTTAAATATGTTGGCTCGCGCCTGCCTCGCTGCCCTGCCTCGCGCCTTTGTTTACATTACAAATGGTGCGGGTGGGAGGCAGAGCAGAGAGACGGTTGGCGAGTTGGTGTTAACAGGTTCTCCTTTGCAGGCCTGCCGTGAATAAAGCTTACGCTTTAATTTCACCTACCCGTGTCCGCCTCCTCACTTCAATGGCGATGAGGTGATACGCAGGCCCGCGGGATAGGAGAACACCAAGGGATCTGTCCCTCTCAGCTCGATCAGTCTTGAGGTGCTTGGTTGAAGCTCCGTAGCCGTGTGTCGGCCTCTGCCTCCACCTGCGAAGGATCATGGGGAGGTCTGCCTGCGCCACCTGTACCGGCATGCTGAATTGAAGTTTCGTTGCCGGGGGGCTGCAACCACTACCTCCCCCTGCGAAGGATCGCGGGGAGGTGCCGCCTACGCCGCCCTCTTCTTTTTACAAAGCCTGAACGTCGCTGATGCCGGCCCCGCCCCTTTCCTAATCAGTGCAACACAGAGGTGAGGAGGAAAGGGAGGGTGGGGGGGGCTGGAGTCAGAGGAAGTCCGGGAAAAGAATAATAAAGAGAGAGAGACCAACCCAGAGTAGGAAGTACAAGGAACCTGAATAGAAGAGTGGAAGTGAAGACTTAAGTGACTTTCTAGTTACAATTCTGTCAAAAAAAAATTCTGTTGTTCATCAAATAATAAAAAACACCTATAATTGGTGTAAAGTCTCTACAGCGCTTGAAGGAAAACTCACTTACAAAGGGAGTCAAGTGAGGCACTGTGCATACATACATCCTGTATTTTGGCACAGAATTCAAAAGCTTGTTACACAGAAGTTTGACAAGAATCAGACCTCACAACAAATAAAATATTTAAAAATTTGGAGAACTGCTGAGTTTAGCTTTTCAAGCTAAGTTCCTGGTACAAGTGTTCATCATGGTGGTAGCGAGTATGGCAGCACCTCCACCATTCCTACCAGAGGCAGGCACACCCATTATCAAATGGGACAGGTGGAAGAAACTCTTTGATACTTATCTTATTGCATTAGGAGGAGATGCGTTTTCTTCTGCAAGGAAAGAAGCCATCCTTTTGCACAATTTGGGTGCGGAAGGCCGCAGCGTGTACAATGGTTTACCTGTACCACCACAAGGGGGTCAAGGAGAGACTGACTCTTATAGCATAGCTGAAAATAAACTTGTGATCCATTTTGAACCCAAAAAGAACATTACTTTTGAAAGACATAAGTTCTTCAAAAGGGTGAATGAACACCAAGAACCAGTTGAGAAATTCATAGCTGCATTGAGAACCCTGAGTCATTCATGTGATTTTGTTCCTCTTACTGACTCATTGATGAGGAATCAATTGGTGCGTTGCACGAATAGTACAAAAATACAGGAAAGGTTGTTGTCAAGAGATCTTCCACTGGAAGCAGCGGTGGAAATGGCATCATGAAGTATGGAACAAACGAGCAAGTATATGATAAATATGAAGGCAGAGAAGTCAGGAAGTGAAGTTGCTGCAATTAAAAATTCTAACTCGAGAAGAACAAATGCCTTTAAGGAAATAAAGTGCCTCAAGTGTGGCAGCAACCGTCACATATCCTTGAGTGTGTTCTGTCCGGCAAGAAATATAAATTGTTTGAAGTGCAAGAAAAGAGGACATTTTGCCAGGGCTTGCAAAGAGTCGGGGCAAGTCAACAGTGTAGATGTAGGACTTGCTGAACAGGAAGAAAGCCATACAGTTCCGTTCCAGGGCAAACATGTATTGGAAATGCCGAGCTATATCTCAAAGGGAAAGGACCAACGGATGTTTTCCTGATCCAAGGCAGAGTTGTAACCATGAAAGTTGATAGCTGTTCACCATGGTCTTTTATATCTAGGAAGACATTTGAAGGATGTCTACAGGGAAATGTGGAACAACTTGATGAACACATGATTGAACCATATGCATACGGAAATGTAAAGATCAAGATCCTTGGGAAATTCCAAGCATCTATAAAATACAAAGGTCGCAGTTGTGATGCAGAAGTGTATGTTACACAAGAAGGGTCTTCCCTGTTAGGGTGGGTGGAACAAAGAAAACTGGGAATAAGGATCCAGGCTAACGCTGAATGTCCGATATCAGTGGCTGAAGTGAAAGATAAATGGCAACAAGAGTATCCCAGGGTATTTTCAGAGGATTTGGGGGTGCTGAAAGATTTTGAACATGGTATTGTTCTTAGAAAAGGTGTGGCACCCAAAGTGCATAAAGTCTGACCCATACCACTTCATTTGTATGAAAAGGTGAAACAAGAAATACAAAAATTGCTACAAGGAGGCATTATTGAAAGAGTAGAGGGCTCTGAATGGCTTTCACCAGTGGTTATAGCAGCTAAGTCCAATGGTGACATCAGATTATGTCTGGATTTAAGGGACCTGAACAGAAATATCCTGGTTGAAAGGCACCCCCTTCCCAACATCGGAGAGAAACTGACAACACTTGAAGGTGCCAGTGTATTTTCAGTAATAGATTTGTCCCAGGCGTATCATTAGGTGCCATTGCTAGAAGAAAGCCAACTGTTGACGCTATTTGTGACCCCGCTAGGAACATTTAAATATTGCAGAATGCCTTTTGGACTAGCGTCGGTGGCCTCTGTGTTTCAGAGAGTAATGGAAACTGTGTTGGAAGGTGTACAAAATGCAGTAATTTTTCAAGATGATATTCTGATTCATGCTAACTCTGAAAATGAACATGATTTAATTCTTGCGAGAGTGTTGAACAGATTGGATGAAGCTGGGTTGACAGTAAGGAGGAGTAAATGCAGAATAAAAGTGGAGAGTGTGGAATTTTTGGGGCATGTTGTAGACAAAAGTGGAGTGAAACCTAAGAAAAGCTTGGTAGAGGCAATCAAAAATGCACCCAGACCGGAAAGTAAGGAACAAGTAAGATCGTTCCTAGGACTTGCAGAATATTATCACAAATTTGTTACAAAATTTGCGAGTTTGTCTACACCTTTGAGAGAACTGCTTGGAAAGGGGGTGAAGTTTACATGGAGCGGTGAATGTGAGGAAGCATTTAAGAGTGTCAAGGAGGCAATAATAAGTGCTCCATCAATTGGAAAATTCATGACATATGGCAAATGTGTATTGGTAGTGGATGCTAGCGGTATAGGGTTGGGAGCAACTCTAGTACAGTACAACAAGCATAATGAGGAAAGAGTAATTGCATTTGCTTCGCGCTCACTAAAATGGGCTGAAGCCAGCTATTCTGTCATTGGAAGAGAAACACTAGCTATGTTCTGGGCTATCCACCACTTTAAGTATTTATTGTGGGGGAGAACATTTTTGGTAAGGTCTGACCACAAACCCATGGTTTAGCTGTTTGAGAGTACCAGGTGGGCAATGGGATCACCAAGGATCAACAGATGGGGGTTAGGGTTGTAGTTGTACAACTTCGAAGTGAGTTTGTTACCTGGAAAGAAGGATGTAGTGGCAGATTACTTGTCCAGGCTACCGGTGGAAAAAGAGGGAATGTTTGGAGGGGAAATGAAAGAAGAGATGTTGGATAAGGCTGTGTTAAATGGGCGCATACCCAACAATTATTTTTCTTTAGAATTGCATGCGTCATGTTCATGATGAGTAATAGCGTATTGTTCCCATACCCTTCTCTGTGTCTCTCTTCCATTGGGGACAAGGTATAAGTAATCACCTGAACCAGGCTTTCAGTAGTGGATATATTAACTATTGGTAAGGACATTCGCAATGGGTGTATAGACTCCACATACCATAACACATAGGCTGTCGTTATTGGTGCTACCACACTCATGAAGCACATGATTATTGTCAAAGCCAGCATACAATTTTTTTTACCATGCGTTTTCCATAAGTTTACAGTCTTTATAACTAACTTATTCTCAGGAGTGGTGCAGGAGGAGGCTGAAACCGGTCCCGACATTTTTCTCACCGTCCTTCTTCTTCCTGACAAAGTTCGTCGTGGATATCTCTCTTCGTCGCACTTGTCCGTATGTCAATAAGTTCAAAGGAATTGTCAACAGTTAGTCTGCCAGCCCTTTGCAGCCTGGATTGCTTATTCGTTCTAGGCAAGATCACTTATCCTTTCTCACACTGCTCAGAGGACTTCTGAACAGTTGTCTATTGCATTTGTACCATGTGCGCCCAGCTTGTCCGCTCTGGTTCAGGACACATGTACTTTTTATGATCGCACCGAGGAGCCGCGAGTCTTGAATTGTCCGACTTGCACAATTCTCACGCTTCTCTCCTCTACACCTCTAGTTCCTTCTCCGTCCATAAGCGTAACCAGAGGTCAGCTTAAACACCAAAGAACTGTGGATCACTCTGTCTTTCGAGGCTGCAAATCATATCGCCTCACTCCTGGTATTGTGTGATCCGTGAACAGTGCCGGTGCAGTTCCAGATCCAGGCTCAGAGTCAGCCTGTGGCCCAATGGCAGATGCTGGTGTGCGCCGCGACAGTGATACGGATTCGGTCTTTGGCTCTGGCGCAATGGCAAATGCTGGTGGGCGCCAAAGGGGTACACGTTTAGTGTCTGCTGTTATTTGCAATGCAGATTTTGTGTCGGCCAACAGTGATGTAGGTTCTGCTGGGCAACATTGGGGCACTCTTTGCCCTTCCCCCTTTTTGGCAATCTTTTCAGGCTTTGCTTCGAGTTTCACTTCTCGCTCGGACAGATTTAGCGGCGGTGGACTGGCAGCAGTTTCTTTTGTTTTTGGGACCGCTGTCTCTTTCCGGTCGTCCGGATTGGGCAAGTCTTTCAGTGAAGATGGGATCTTTTTGGCATGGGTGGCATGGATCCACGCCTTCCTTCCATCCACCCGTATTGCCGTCTGCGTTGCCAGAAGCACTTGATAGAGGCCGCGCCACCTGGGTGCTAACGACGATTTTCTCTCAAAGTTCTTAAGCCGAACCCAGTCTCCTGGCTGCAGCGTGTGCCCCGGACCAGTATATCTTACGGGTAGAGCCTCCTGCACCTGCTGATGAATCAAACGCAATTTCTGCATTAAAAGGCCACAATAAGTGCTAAGTACAGGATGTTCCACTTCACTCAGTCTCTTTGGCTGAGGTGCGCACCAAACATTGGCCGGCCTCCCCATCACAATCTCATACGGGGAGAGCCCAGTTCTAGCCTGTACAGACCTACGAATGCACAATAGCGCTATCGGTAATGCATCCACCCAACTCAACTTGCTCCCTGCACATATCTTGCTAATTTTTTGACTTGAATATTCCGTTGTGCCTCTCAACAAGACCGGCCGAAATCGGATGCCTCGAACTATGAAATCTCTTATCAATCTGAAGACCTGCACATATCTGTAATTCCACTGCGCCCACAAAATGTGGACCGTTATCTGATCATATGACACGCGGCAAGCCAAAACGGGAAAAGTATTCTTTAAGCATTACTTTTGCCGTACTCATTGCTGTGCAGTCTTTTAAGGGATATGCCTCCACCCACTTGCTGAATGCACAGATCACCACTAAGACATATTTCAAGTTTGGCACCTCTCCATCTCTATGAAATCAAAATGGGTTACCTCAAAAGGCATAGAGGGCGGGCCAAAACTGCCTATTGGAGTCACTGTTCCCTTTCCTACATTGTGTTGTAAACACGTAATGCAGTTCTGCACCAACCTCTCTGCATTCTTCTTTACATTTACATTCTTCCATACCGTAGATAGGTGCTGTATCATTTTCTTGGCACAGATGTGGGTAGGGCTGTGAGCCATTGTGACCATTGCAGTTACATAGGAATTTGGCAAAATCTGCTTTTTAGTTCCCTTGTCCACCCAACAACCCTCTAAATCTAACTCAGCAGAGCCCTCTGCCCACCCTTGTATCTCATCGGCCGTGGCTTCGACTGCATTTCTTTGACAGTGGCAATTCCATCTTCTATCATACAGGGTACTTCCTCAGTCTGGACTGTCATCATTTTATTATTCAAATCAGTGGCAGTTTGTTTCGCAATTCTGTCTGCAAATGCGTTTCCCTCTCCCACTTTGCATGTTACCTTTTTATGTGCCTCGCATTTCACTATTGCTAGGCGCTTTGGAAACGTGAGTGCAGACAGCAATCGTACAATCAAAGGGCCATGTTGAATTCTGGCCCCATGTGATGTCAAGAAACCCCTCTCAGCCCAGAGTCGACCAAAGTTATGAACCACCCCAAAAGCATACTGACTATCAGTATAGATATTCATGTTCAAATGTTCAGAAATCTCACAGGCTCTGGTCAATGCTATTATTTCTGCGGCTTGTGCTGAGTTGTAGGGGATTCTTTTGCTTTCTGCAATGCTCTCTAGGGTAGTGATAGCGTAAGCGGCAGTTGACGTGCCATCAGGTAGTTTAAAACAAGAGCCGTCACAAAATAACTCTCCATCTGGCTCCTTTTGTGCGATGTCACTTAAATCAACTCTCCCCTTTGTTTCTTCCTCAGTGACCATTAAGCAATCATGGGGTGGTGATTCGTTGTCACCAATTTCTTCTGTGGGTAGTGGCATTAATTCTTCAGGATTCAAAGGGCTACACCTCATAATTTGGATATGGGGTGCGAATAAGATAATTTCATATCTTGTCAGTCTAGCAGAGGTGAGGTGTGCGTCTGTGTCCTATTTAATAGGACATCTATGGCATGTGACACCATCAGAATTAAAGTATGCCCCAATACCATCCCTTCCGTTTGTTTCACCGACGCAGCCGCCGCCGTGACAGATCGCAAACATCGTGGTAGTGCATGCGCTACAGGGTCCAGCGCAGACGAAAAATAGCCGCACTGCCTATTTCTTCCACCTTGTTCCTGTGTCAAAACAGCCAATGCACATCCTTCATTCTCGCATACAAACAATCTAAAAACGTTTTCATAATTTGGTGTGCCCAAAACTGGAGCAGACCATAAAGCAGTTTTCAATTGATCAAACGCTCTCTGACATTCTTCGTTCCACTGTAAATGTATCACTGCATCCTTCTTAGTTAATAGCACCATTGGCTTCACAATTAACGCAAAATTACCGATCCACTGCCGGCAATAAGAAGCCATGCCCATTATGGCTCTGACTCCTTTCTGTATCTTTGGAATAGGCATACAAGAAATACTTTCTATGCGTTCTGGCGTTAGCCTTCTCCCTTCTTTCGAAAGTAGGTAGCCCAAATAAGCTACCTCCTTTCGATTATATTGAAACTTCTTCAAACTAGCTTTATGGCCATGTGCCGCTAGGTGTGACAGTAGTAATACGGTGCTCTTTTTACAAATCTCTTCTGTATCAGCAGCGATCAACAGATCATCTATGCATTGCAATAGTACACACCCCACTGGTAATTCTAGCATGTCTAGCTGCACTTTTAACGCTCTACTGTAAATACTCGGACTTTCCGTATATCCTTGTGGAATGCGCGTGAATGTAAATGATCGTCCCCCTAATGTGAATGCAAACAAATATCTACTGTCCTTGTCCACCGGAATGCTAAAGAAAGCATTTTTTAGATCAATTACACTAAAGTATTCTGCTGAGGCAGGTATCATTGTCAATATTGTAGTGACGTCTGGGACCGAAGGAATTGTGGATCTACTACTTTGTTTAGCGCGTGCAAATCAATTATGAAACAATATGGTTCTCCATTGCCTCCTTTCTTAAACGCTGGAAGAATCGGGCTGTTACATGTACTGCCTGTAATTTCTTCAATTACCCCTAATTTCACCAAATCTGAAACAATACTTTTCAATTCTTTCTATCCGTTAGCCGAAATTTTATACTGGGGAATTCTTGGCAGTGTAACTCCTTCTTTCAAAATGATCCTCACTGGCTCTATCTTCAAGCATCCTACATCGTTGTCATGTATCACCCATATACAGGTTGGTACTTTTCTTAACTCTCCTGGCAAAGTTTCAGACATGAATTCTGACACAGGGGCATCTTGTGGCCAAATCGTCAGAAACACCCCATCTGACGTGCAATGTATAATCGCACCTAGATTTTTCCAACAAGCTCAATTCCAACAGGTTCTCCCCACAATTTTCTGTTAAGAGAAAGGGACAATGTTCAGTGAATGGTCCTGTAGTAACTGGGACTGGTTGGGACACTGGGTTTATGACTGGTGTACCTGCGAACCCTACGGAAACATTCTTTTGCCCTCACAGTGGTATATCCGGACCAAGTGATGGTCTATTGAACTCTTTTGCGCTCCTCTATCTACAAGGAAGCGGTGCTCCTCATTCCCGACTCTCATTTCTACGTAGGGTCCTCTCTGATTCACGGGAATAGACACTGGTTCCGACCCCTGCCCTGGGCTGTCCTATTGGGGAAATAACACATCATCCGATGTGTAGTCACTACTATTACTGTAATACGTATTTGGCTGCGTATTGAAAATGTTCCCATTCTTTCCTCTATTTCCCCCACTCTGATTCCCATACTGTTGGTTTTACTGACCCTGACTCTGGTTAGGAGCACTTTGGTTTAGGGCTTGGTTTTGATTACCTTCATTATTGTGGTGCTGCTGCCTTCTATTCATATTTGGTCCATTCGCTCCTTGGTGCCCTCTGTGCTGTCTTCGCTGGCCAGTTCCATTTCTATTCTATAAATGTGGACATTGTGCTCGCCAGTGTCCTTCCTCCTTACAGTATGCACACTGATTTGGTCCCAATGGCCCCCCAAGTATATTCGAATTACTCCTCCCTTGTGCGTTCCCTCTTCCTCTATTATGTCCTGCTACTTGCTGCAGTAACACCCTTGTTTTCAGTATGCATTCTTTCAAGTCTTCCCCCACCTGTTTTAACAACAATAATTCGTCCACCATCGCCTTTCACCCCGGCAATGGTAACTGTTGCCGTCGATTGTGTGGCCCTAGCACTTCCTTTCTATCTCTTCCGATATCCTTACCCCTGTACCCAGGTGCAGTAAACATTTCAGCATAATCATTATCCAATTCATTTTTACGCTCAAAATGTCCATACACATGTTCCCTTACTTCTTCATCTCTTTCTCTACAGCGTGCTAATGCATTCAAATCTAACAATCGCTGCAGTGGTAATTTCCCAATTAACTGTTTCCATCTCTCCACCAAATATTCACCCATGCATTCCAACACTATCTGTCTTTCGTTGCTTCTTCGGAAGTCATACATCGAAGCCAATGCTGCCGTCCCATCATTCTCGTCTATATACATTTCTGCCTGTTGCTGCAATTCCACCTTCCTTTCTTTGCTGATCGCACTCCGAGTTACCCTTGTGCATCTACTTTGTTCAGTCCTGCCTCTCGCCCCTGTGGTTTCAACTTCAACCCCTGGAGGGACGGACGGTACCAAGTCTGTATCTAAGCCGCGAGGTGCGGATGGGACAATAGGAACGGGGAGTGTCTGCTTTGGGCCTGGTTGGCTAATAGGAAGTGTTACGTGCGCGGTCTGTGGCTGTGGGAGGGCTTGAGCTACGGGAGGGAGAGTTTGAGCTATGGAAGGGGCTTGATCAATAGTTACTGGCATGTTTGGCCTCGCTTCTGATCTTGGGCCTTGTTTTGTATGGATCAATATGTTTTCAATCACTTCGTCTTCTATGTGCAATTCCCGTTGTGGGTATATTTTCTCTATGTTCAATTGGTCACGTCTACCTGACCTCCTTAGACTCTCCGTCCACTCCTCCTCCTCCTTTTCTTCGGCTACTTCACCTTTCGATTTATGCCTGCGTGCATGCTTCGCTTTACTTCTAAATCGGAGCATTGCTTCCCTTCTCCTGTCCTTAACGATATCAAATGCTGCGGGACGCGCTTTCTTTCTTATCAACACCCTTTCCAGGTTATCTATTCTCGCTATCTCAAAACTACCATTTATCGGCCACTGATGGTCTTGTTGCTTTCTGGTCTGCCTATGCCAAGTCTCACAGAATATTATTGCTCCCACACCATACTTCACATGCATCTCATACGCAGGCGTTCCGCGATGTGGTGTAATTTGGCCATCTTCCAAAGATTGTCTACCGCAGCGGAAAAACCCTGCTAGGGTGGACAATACCCCAGGCATGTTTCAACCTCCCCTTGGTTAATCAACCTTACCTAGGGTGTTTGATTTTGCAAAGTCAACTCTCAACCAATATCAGGGTTATTTTGAATTGGGGTATGACTCACCTGATAAATCAATTTGTCCTCCAGGACACAATTCGTCTGTATACTGACGCAACCAATGACATTATGTCTGCGTTTCTTAGCTTCTGCCTCGTTTCGGGACCCTCGCCTCCTTGTTCTCTAGCCAGATACGTCGATCAGGGATCAGATGTGTGCAGATCTGCAAAGGAATCTCTCATCACTTCTACTGGGCGCCCCGAACACCTCTTGATGCCGGCTCGATCGTCCCGTCCTCGTCGTTCTCCGCCTTTACTCTATTACAACGTACACGATGGAACAAGTGGGGGAGGGTCCCTATTTGGGCGCCATCTTGAAAGGGGCTCCTAGGGGTCCCTAGCGTTATGGAAACAAGGCAAGTCACCACACACGATAGATACACCAGACACGAGGTTGTATTCCCAAAGCTAGGGTTCATTGCAAAGCAAATAGTCTCTGTTGGCCAACTCGGTCTCACGCCACGCAACGTGTATCTCTAGACCTCGAGGGATGCAAGAGAGTGAATTACATACATCAGTTACATATATACAAAATGCATATCATACAATCAGCTGTGACATGTTTAACACCCCCCTTTATTGGTTTTCTTTGAACTTGGTTTGATGATGGACAATTTCGACTAATATGACACCTTCAAATATCTATTCTAGCAACAGTATGCAATCTTGCAAGTGTGGAGACATCTTTTCCTTGTTGAACAGAACACAGTGCTTCTGTTCTTGTAAGCGAGCAACATACGGGGGAAGAGTCACATTCCAGACCTTGCTATCTATGAGGTGCTATTTGTGTCCTGGGAGCCGACACGCTCTACATGGCTCGGAAAAGGGGGGCCGTAATAAGAGCATAATTCAAGCCTTTAGCTGCTTTTCTAACATATTCTACCATATAACGAGACTGGCTGGCAGCTGTGAAATGATTAAATGCCCTGCGGCTCTGCTTCAAGGCTACATTCGGGAGGGAGCCGGGCATTCCTCTCCGGAGCTGCCTACGTTGTGTTTCAACTAACTCTTATTAGCCTCGCGGCCTTGCGGCCTTGTCCTTTCACGTTCAGACAACAATGTTAACAGTTGAGCAGAGTAAGCAGAAATGTGCTGCTAAGCAGTTTGAACAGAAAGCAATGAGCAATCGTTAGAAAACAAAATAGCGATCCTTGTTACATCAAAATGGCCGCTCATTGGTCAAACTCGGAAACCTGTATTTCTATCGTTATGTACATAAGGCGGTTGGCCTTCGGCCACCAAAATACGTTTGCCGTCAATCGTGAGAGGTGTCCATTTTTCTAGACCGACAAAGGGAGGTATTCAGATGCCATTGAAGAAGGGGCAACCATGGAAAGAGGTTTTGAAACATGTGAAGTGGAGCTATGTAACCACTCCACACTCTATTACTGGTGTTGCTCCGTTTGTGTCCCTTAAAAGGAGAGAACCTGGCACCAAGTTGTGTCCAGGTTGGCTGGGATTAGCAACAACAGTTGTTGTGGATAGGGAAGAGATAATGAAGTTGATTAAAGAAGGACAAGTGAAGAATAAAGAGCATTTTGATGTCAGGAAGAAAGTTCCTTGGACCTAAGAGAATTTCTGCTGTTAGGGATGGAATTGTTGTTGTGGAAGGAGGTTAGGTATGGTCGAAAGGAAGGCTGGCGATAGCTAATGAGGTACATCAATCTATGGATGATGGAAATTGTCGGAATGAAGTGAATGATCAATCTATGGATGGAAATGGCAATAGTCAGATTGTTACTCGTGTTGATACGAATGGAGAGGGCAGTGTGAATAATGAGAGTGAGAGTGTTACTTTGAAAGGAAGAATAACAAAGAGACCAGGATGGCTGAGAGAATATGTAAATTGAATTATATATATTTATACTGATTTTTGGTTAGATATTTGTTAAACTTTTAAGTGGAAATTTGAAACATCTAATTCTGTTGATGTTGTTGTTAAATTAAAGGGGGGGAGATATGTAGGGATGTTTATCTTAAATATGTTGGCTCGCGCCTGCCTCGCTGCCCTGCTTCGCGCCTGTGTTTACATTCCAAATGGTGCGGACGCGACGCAGAGCACAGAGACGGTTGGCAAGTTGGTGTTAACAGGTTCTTCTTTGCGGGCCTGCCTTGAATAAAGCTTACGCTTTAATTTCACCTACCCGTGTCCGCCTCTTCACTTCAGTTATCCATGTAGGACAGCATAATACATACTCTGTGGTAAGATATTTCAGTAACTTAATGTACCAACTGCAGAGATCTATGTGTAATCTGTATGTCTGAGGTGTATATCTGGGTAACAAGAACTAAGCCTTTCATCCTTCTGAAGTTGATCAAATTAGTAAAGTTGATGTGTGTAATGTGTGGGCCTGCTTTTAAACCTTCAGAGCTTGTCACACAAAGTAGTATTGATGTTTATAATATTATAATGTAAATAAACATTCATCTCTGAAACATGTGTAGGTCTCGGGATGAGTCAGTCATGCATTAGGGATGACTGATGTTTCATCTTGCTGAATTTCCATGCATGAGGGCTATTGATGCTATTTATTTAATAATAGGTAGAGTCCATAGGTGAAGGTCAATGACCTGAGAGAGGCCAGTAGGGCTGAGGTTGAATCTGTCACATGCCATGCATTCATGTAGGCTGTGACATTCCTTAACGGAACAACATTAAGTCAGGTAGGACTGACATATTAAGATTTCTGTACCTGGGAAAAACACATTACAAATATCTCCAATGTGAGGCCTACTCTCAAAAATGTTGTTGAAGCAAGTGATGGGATATGCTAGTTCATCCCATTACTTGAACCGAAAAAGGTGTGCTCTGTTAAAAAAAAAAGTCCTTTGAACATGTGTATCATAGATGCACAGATTCAGAGTCTTACCTGTCCCCTTTTCACAGTTCAACAAATAAGTGGATGTTTCTGCACATTTTAATTTTCTTCAGAAATAGGATGCATATTAAAATGTGCAGAAAACAAGCACATTCCCTTGTGCCTCTATGGAGCAGGCACAGGGGAGGTGCAAGGCATTTGATGGTCATTTATGACTAATGCATGCATTTGTTTTACAAAACAAATGCAAATGTTTGTCAGCTGAAAGCAAACAGTTAATGTTTGTTTCATTATTAAAAAAATATCCGTAAGTCATTTAGGCATGTAGCTTTCTATGAGCATCCCTGGCAGAAAAGGTTTTGAAATTCTGATCTATTCCATTAATTGTATACTTTATTTTCATGAACATCTACTTGCAGGATAAAGTCTGATCTCTTCAAACCATTTTACCAGCCACATTTCAACGGCATGAATTGTCATGTGCTAACCCAAATCTAACACCCACATCTCTTAAAAGCGTTGCGGAAACCAAGTCACCAGAATTCATTGAACATGTGGATGATTCAGGGTTAATACCCCAGACCTAGATCTGACAAATGTGTAATTTGAGCATGCATTTTTGCCCAGACGTGGCTGTTTCCGAAGTGTGTCGGGATTGTGTATAGATTTTTCCTGTACTATGTCGGTTCTGCCTAACAGTCGCATTTTGTACAGGCCTCTAAATCCGACATAACAGCTCACCTTTGGGACAGCGTTTATGTCCACTGTCTGGTGTGCCATATTTCAAATAATGTTCATCCTGGATGGGGAAAGGGGTTTGAATCTTAGCAGTTTTCAGGTTGCTGTGCCTTTTACAGTGCTTGTGGCAACCATGTTCAAACATGGCAGCCACCTTTTAAATAAATCCCTATGGGAGGGAGAGAGGGAGGGAGAGAGAGGGAGAGGATGAGAGAGAGAGAGAGCGAGACAGAGAGCGAGAGAGAAAGAAATTCAGAGGGTATGGAGTTCAATTAAATGGGCTGCGAGCAGATTGGGGACACCAGACAGGAATATGATAAGGAAACACTCTCGACGCGTGCATACACTGACTATCCATTAGTATTTAAGTAACATGGTCAGTTTCTTGGGGTTTTCTGCCCTAATCTAAGACTATATTTTTCTTATCTCAGAATGTTTGCATTTGGATCTATTCATGTGAGGCAGTCGACACACTGAGCTGCTCTGGGCACCCCACCCACCTGTGTTGACATTAATGATGTTATACGTGCTAGACACATGTACTCTTTATGAAATGATAGAAAGTAGAACAATATTAGCCTTTGCTCGGCTGCCTTGACAATCGTTCTTGGTGTTGATGGGCTGGGCCAGTTTTTCATTTTGAAAATCTGGTCACCCAAGTGAGATTTCGTTAGGGGAGGCAAGGGGGGCTTGTGCCAAAGTTACCCATCCTGAGTAGGGACCCCTCCGGCTGCTTGTTGCAGAGAACCCAGTACACGTTTTCATAAACTGTAAACAGCACATACCATGATATTTCATAGTGAGCTGTGAAAGCTGGCGTTCCCCCACAATTACAGTGAAATAACCAAATACGAGACACTAATGGACACACCCCAGGTCCAAGTGCAAGTGAGGTAAAAGATAAGTCTTTATATAAAGTAAAATGGGGCACGCAGAGGACTCTGCTACTCCAAGAGCGCTCTGCCCAAATAACAGAAGATGCATGTTATATTACAAAAACATGTCATCTATGTCATGCACTATAGGGGATACAATAAGTTGTGGTTATTCGATAAAGGGGACAGGTCAGTATCTATGCCGTAGGGTTGGTGCTCCTCGATTGGTCATCTCTGAAATGGTAACTTAGTGGCGCACACGGGTCAGCTGGGCTCATCTGGGAGGGGTGTAGGGTCAGGCGATGTCTAGGTTGCTTTGATTCATGCTATCTAACATTTGCCCTTGCGGACACACACATTTTAATACTATACATACATTTAAATGCATATCATGTATATTAGTTAAACAGTTGACCTGCACAATCAAGAGTGAGGGTACATTGGCCTAGGTGCTTTATAACAAAGTATTTCAAAACGCCCATTAATCGAACATCTCTTTGAATCTTGATGCAGGTCTTTTATTTTTGTTAGTACAAGAAGAATATATAGCCACAGGCGATTAGTGCCGGGGGGTGAGCCAGGGTGGGACAGGGGGGAGGGGCTTGAAACTGTTACATCAAAGGGGTGTGGGATTAGGGGGGCATGTGGTCTATATTTCTTTAGAAGGGGTCTGTTGGTGCAGAGGCAGGTTTGTAGAGATGGATGGTTTTTTCCAGGACCAGGCTCCGGCCCGGTCACACACAGGGCAGTGATGTAAAAAGGAAGACGAGAGATACAGTGTTTGGCTTGTTACTTTTCACACCCAAGCTTCTGTGAGAACAGGACAGCCGCTGGGACGTCAGAGCGGAGGAGGTGGGGGGTTGGCATGCTGACTGCACGCAGTGACTAAAGGGGAGAGGTGCAGGCCTGCATTCAGCATTTTCATGCGGCTTACTAGAAAATGGAGTTGGTAGATTAACCAAAATGGAGTCTCGTGGTTCATAGAGCATGCACCGTTATGGGTCATTCAATGGTAGCCTCAGACCTTGGCCAGAGGTGTGCGGCCAACCACGGAATTAGCATATTGTGTGCATTGTTAGGAGTGAAGGGGAGCCTGGGAGACCATTTCTTCCTTACAGCTGCATGGCCTCGAAACCTGCTGCCTGGCTTTTGTTGACAAATTGTGTAGTATGTTCACATTTCTTTGGGGCTAATTTGATCGGTTGTAGGTCAAGGTTCGAATGCATAGGATCGAATGACCAAAGGGTCGAATCAAAAGGACCAAAAACCAAAGGGTAGAATTTTTTTAATTTTTTTACATTTTTTTGGGGGGGGTCCCCCCAAAACCCCTTTTTTGTGGTAAAAAACACTTTTTTTCCAAAATGGAAACCCCAAAGAATATATATAAAAAAATGTGACCCTTTTGTTTTAGGTCAAATTGAGTCGACCCTTTGGCATTCAATCCTTTTGTATTCGGTACTTTAACTGGACACCAATTCGATCACATGTGAAAACTATAGTTGAAATGCATATTGATAACTGTGAGTATTAAGATGATTCAGAAAATAGTTTAATATGTTAAGCACTTGTTGACACCTTAGATCATATGGCAGACATCAGTTCCAAACCTGGAAATCAGACTCAGCCTTTCCACATTCTGTGGTTGATAACCCAAAGAATATATTATGTTTTTATTTTTTTTATTTTATTTGTATTTGGTTATACAAAACCCTTTACAAAAATTAATGATCAACATTCAATTATTAAAGAATCCACATAAATACTGATTTAGCTGAGCAACAAAACCAACCCAAAACGTAAAACATAAAACAAAACATAAATCTCCAGGCATTTTTTAAAATTAAAGTAATCATTAAACATTACAGTGATAAAATTGATCATTTGGCTTGCAGTTTGTTATGAGCATTCCCATCTCTATTCCCCATTCTCTCCATCCAATAGTTACACAGGCAGATGGTACTGATAGCTCATCCCCAATCCGTGTCCCAATTACCTAAAGGCAGAGAACATGAGAATGAGAATGAGAATGTAGCCTCTTCGTCCTCAGAGTTCAGTAGCATAGAATGCAGTGAAGATATACAGGGCTCTAAAGCTCTAAGGGTGAGGAAGGGACAAGTGAGAAAGTGGATATGTGTGCTTCCCTGGACTCTGATTAGGGTTTTGCTGTGGTCTATATCCTACTTATAAGATTACATCTTTCTAATACCTGGACCGCTGCTGTAGTTAATGCTGTGTATAACCCGATATCAATCTTTCCCATGACATTTCTTCTCGCTCTGCAAACCTAGCAAAGAGGATCCTCCTATTTTGCCAGGTACCCTCACATTCCGTCAAGGATGTTTCAAACTCTGATTACCCGCCGTGGTGCATATGCTGCAAAGTTTGTTTGCTTCGTCCCCCTGGCCCCTTTTAGCTAACATTTCCCCAGTATGAACCAGATTAAAACAGGCTATCAAAAGTTTTTTCCTAATTCTCCTATCTGGGAATTTCACCAGATACCTTGGTAGGGTCCACTATTTTTTGCTCATCGTCAAAAACATATTCAATGGGGTTTTAGACCTCATGTTCTCTGTTGTACCTATCCAATCGATGATTTTAAGTTCTCTACTTTTAATGGATTGGAAATTAGTATTTCCAGATTTAGGCCGACTTTTGCTAGAATCTACTTTGTTTCTTGCGCTAAGTGGTATAGCATTTTAGATTTGCATTATATCAAGTGAGAGTTTATATCTTCATATAGTGTGCCTTTCTGAGCCATTGTAATGGACAGAAAGAGAGAAATCAGTCTCCAATCTACCAGAGATGAAGTATATGAACTTTGGTGATTGTAACACCAGCTGTGCTACATAAAAGTACCTACAATAGAAAGTGCTAAATATACAAACTAACATAACATTAGGTTCCAGATGTGTGTATAATCCCAGTTGAGCCACACCATCAAAAAGTAGGTTAAGGCACTTGTGTGGTGAGAGACAATTAAACTTAATTCCACTCTTTTGATTTGTACATTCACAATCTTTATTCAGAACTCTCAGAACTCTCATTCAGAACTCTATACACGTGTTTCACCCTTATATTGTCAAAGGGCCCATCAGGAGAGTATCTAGTTGTGCTCTATTTGTTCATTCTGATGCGTGCTGCCTTAGTAAATTAACGTCTTTGATGTAATTTACAATTTAAAGGATTGTGCATTTGGAGCACGACAATCGGATCCCATTTAAAGAAGACTGTTACCAAATACTTAAGGTTCCAGTTACTGAAAAGTCCTGGATCCTTTAAATTGGAATGTGCATCAGTGATGTCATTAATGAGATTTGTGATGCCATCTTCGATGTCATGGGTGTTAGTCCTTGCTGTGCACACTGGTGGTACGAGTTATGGTTGCTTAGCTTAACATAACTTGCACATTTTGGAGGGTTTTTGATTTTACCTGTAACCATAACGTCCCTGTAACAATCTTTTTCCATTGAATTTCATAGGATTTAGCTAGTGCAACTTAACCATAACATCCCTTTAACAATGTTTTTTGTTAGTTAATTTCATTGGTTTTTAGTAGGGCACTGTAACCAGAATGTTGCTTTAGCATAGTGTCATCAGTAAAGGCAATAGTTTTTTTAGTAGCGTAACGTAACCATAACGTCCCTTTAAAAACATGTTTTCAGAGAGTACGGACTGGACAGTACCAAGACCAGAACATCACTACAATGTAGTAAGCACAATGAAGTTTGTCTACTAATTGCATAGGTGCTGTAGTAAACAATAGTAAAAAAGCATAACGTCTCATTTATTACGGAGCAATGGCAAGCACTTAGAGTGGCTGGAAGAAAATTCCCCTCATGACGCAATGATTTACACTACTAACCCCAATGGTACGCACAATACTGTGAAGCATACATTATGTAATATATATTGCTATATGTACAGCAAACACATTTTCTTTTCTGTGAGAGAACATATTGGAAAGGAAAGCAAGGCAGCACAAGCGGCAACCCTTCCACAACAGCATACGGCCTTAGCAAAGGCAAGAAACTCTGTGCATAGCAAAAAGGACAGGCTGGAAGGCAAAGTGGAAAAATTGGTGAACAATTGTGCCAGCTGAAAGGTTGCATAGAAGGGTGTATTATTTACAAAATTAAACAGCTCTAGCAGACCTGCACGCGTACACCTTCCCCATGTCAAAGGGTGCCATCCCCTCAAAATCCATGTGATGGGAGACGTTAAGGTGATACCTCAATAATTCCACACAATATGTATCCACTTATGCTACCCCTTCTCTTTGCTAATGGTGTGTATGAATGTGTACAAGTAAACGTTAATAAGTGAAAGGTTGTTGCGTGTATATGTAATATGTTTTTTTTGTTGAAATGCTGTTCTCACTCAGCGGCACACAGTCCTCGTTGGAATGACCACAATGAAGGAAAAGGTAGGTGTCCTACGGACTCTGCAGTTTTCCAGCCTATCCACAATTACAATGGAGGCATCCGTACGACGCCAGCACGCTCTGCATGTCTGCATGTTTTCCTCCACCTATGATGGCATGTCCAAGGGGACATTTGGTCGTTGTGCAAGTACACACATGTGTATCTGTTCCTCTGTGTCCTGGTAACACTGCCACTGTGCAGCATATGCAAATGAACGTTAATTAGGTTGCAGCGCCCACCCACGGCCAACAGATACCTATCCAGATTATTATTATTATTATAATTATAATAAACATCCCACCTGCTATACCCTATAAACAGCGAGCATCTCCCAAAATGCTCGGCATACGTATGGGGCCCTGTTATTCAGTATAGAAGTGGCAACGGTATGCATATGCGCACAACATATTCCACCCAAAACGCGTCCTGCAGACAGCAGTTCGAAAGGAGAGCAGTGGTGACATCACCATGCAACCAAACCCACGCTGCACGTGGGCCCTTATTTTGGTGACACGATCTGGACCCATGGACAGCGGCAAAGTACAGTGTTGAGAAATGTAGGGAGTGTTTTTCAGAAGGTACACACTTACAAACACACCACAATGGGCCGTTGTACATGTATTTAGGTTTTTAAACAATGTAGGCCTCTTTTCCAGGTGCAAGTTCTCCATAACAGCCATACAAAAGGCCACACCCCAGAGATGCTCCGTAATCTGTTTGCAGCTTTTCAGAACACAGTAGAAGGCCACATAGGTTTGGTGTGTAAGTGATGTTGGACCAAATGTGCTCTGCTGCATTGCGTTTGGAAGTAGATGCAACCATGTCAGTCCGACTCACTGTGCACAGTAATGTAGAAAATTAATAACGGCCCTTCCTGTGACCCACACCCTCAAGTGTAATAGTCCCCACTGTCTCAATGTCATGGGTCGCAAGCTGAAACCAGGAGTAAGCGCACGTGCGTTTCCCCAAGGACGCAGAGGGCCGTGCCCCAATACAGCAGAAACATTCCTTCTTCCATTTCTATTGTCTTCTTTCCAGCATGCTATCATTGCATATTGTTAAAAAGATGCACACGCATCCATCAATAACATTGAAGAGCTCCCCATGTAACAGTATCAGTTCTGTACAACAGTCCTCTGAGTACACACCACGCCTAGAAACGTTTTTGCGCAATCCCTCTGCCTCCATAGTACCATTTCCATTACGCCATCCTGAAAGTTCCTGGATGTGGCTTTTGTGCTGCGTGCGGGCATGGGGGAATTCATTGCAACCAGGGTAGGTAAACTCTTCAGCGCATCCTGTAGACAAGCAAAGAAAACTGCTTTACCAATGGACGACAACAAAATTCCATTTGCTTGGCACAACTCTGCATTTCCACAACTGATGGGGTCATTGTTGCAGAAGAACATCCCACGAACGGACAAAAAAGTATACATACTTCTGTTCATGAGACACCTTCCAACCTCTAGCTGGTGACAACAATCATTGGAATAGGTGCATAGTAATCTTGGTGGTATACATGAGAAAAGCACCATGGAAGCAATAGCAAGTTGTATACGTTTTATTTTGGGGGTGGGGGGAGTTTATGTGCATGGGAGCAACTTTTTTTTTTCTCTTTATATGCGTGTCTGTTTGTCTCTCCTCACATTTTTACCACATTCTGGTCAATGATTCTTGCACAGTGTTAAAGAAAACAGCATTGCCAATGGCGCTAAAATAAATGCTATTTCTACTGAAGCACTGCATATTTTACGACCTCTTGATCTCATAGTGGGAGGAGAACATGCCAACAGTCTGCATACATTCACACATGCTTCTGTTTATAACACAAATTCCGACCTCTGGCTGGGGACAAATTACACCGGCATGGGACCATACTTCTCTTGGTGTTATGCATGAGAAAACGACCTTTGCAGAAGGAAAAATCCACATTACACTGAGTTCAGCAACCTCTTCGGGTGACAGATTAAACGTCCACATGACATGTAACCCAAATGTAGACTTCCATAGTGGACCACGACAAAGTCTATTTTCATGACAGAGGCCACATATCTGCAAAGGTGAATCATCCCACCGAAACTGCAGTCACCCTGACAATCCCAGAAAGCACCCACTCCTTCCAACCCGAAAATTACCAGCAACGCCTCTTTGCACAACACAACTGTGCAGATGGCACACCAAGGTATCACCAACGATAAACACTGTGTGTCTCTCCATCTCGACCAACCTCACGACACAGTATTGGGAAGAAATGGTACTGCCCCTTCTGGTCAACCACACCCTAAGCACCTAATTGCCTATTTCCTACAATTACATTTCCATGGCCACCATGCTCATAATGGCAGGAAGTGTCACGTGCACTTTCCCATCTACAGTGGCACACATGGCCCAGTAAAGCAGACACAATACTTCTTCCCTTTGCACTGGCATTTTTGCAGTACTCCCTCTTTGGGTGCTGTCAAATTTTCAAACACGCATTCATCAATCACATACAAAAACTCTCACACTATCAGTTCTGTACAGCACTCCATATTTACCGTTAAACACTCTCAATGAAGGTTCCATTTGATTCCAAAGCTCCGCCACCAGAAACTTCTGCTAAAGAATGCACGATTGCAGCATCCACAAAGATCCTGAGGCTCACCCACTTCACCTTTGGCCATGCACATAACAGTGCAGCCCTTGCCCACACCGACCACAACTCTATGGGGGTCATTACAAGTTGGGCGGTAAGGGATACTGGGCACCGGTAAGGAGACCGGTGCCGGTAATCCCTTAGCGCCCAAATCCGAGGTCCCTTAGCGGGAACCACAAGAGACATGTGGTCGGACCACACGTTCTTTACGTGTCCCGTTAAGGGACCAGGGCACTAATAACAGGCCTGCTATTCGCGAGCCCATTATTAGTGCCCTCCCCATTCCCATTGAGCCCTATGGGGGCTCACATGAAAATGGGGAATGGTTGGTTCAATGGGGACTTACTGGTCCCTCCAGGGTCGGAATGCACCGGGAAGTCCCCATTGAACCAGACCGGTGCTGGACCCGGTATTGGAAGCAGCCATGGCGCAACAAGCGCCATGGCTACCTTCAATCCCGGAATGAGGCCCTATGAATCCATGAATGCGACCATGTAGGCAACTAACATTATTCAGAAACGTAACATACGTAGCTGCACTTCTAACCAACTCCCCCACACCATAAAACACCCATTCATGAAAACGTGTCACAAATAGCAGAATCCACAAACATACAACAGCCTACAGCACCCCTACCGACTGCCATTAACAAAGTATTGTGTCACTGGCAACCAAAGCACAACATCTTCACAACATTGGGCCTACTTCAATACATCTGCACAAAGCAGAGTAACCAAGCACATATAAGTTGCACTTCAACCATACTCTCTTCCATACTCACATTATATAAACACTGCACCCTGTGGCCACACTGCACAACTTCTCACTGCACCATCTCCTACCGTACACCAAATACTGTAGCATGTTGCAACTCTCACCACAACCATGGAATGCGCAATGCACGCTTTTCAACACACTTGTGCTGCTGTAGCACGTCTACAATGTGCTCCACACCGATTCTCCAAACATCACCATCCTGTGCCTATAATCTGCACTTCAACCATACCTTCTTCCATACTCACATTATATAAAGACTGCACCATGTGGCCACACTGCACAACTTCTCACTGCACCATCCCCTGCCATACACCAAATACTGTAGCATGTTACAACTATCACTACAACCATGAAACGCACAAGACATGCTTCTCAACTCACTTGTGCTGCTGTAGCACGTCTACAATGTGCTCCAAATCCATTCTCCAAAGATCACCACCCTGTGCCTGATGCACTGTCAAACCTACATTGCTGCAGTGGATGTGCTCCTTGCACACATTCCCCACACCGTAATGCAACCATGCATGTCAGCATGTCACCAACTACCATTATGCACATATGCTCCACTGGCATCAGCACTCCTACCCAACCTCCGCACCGCAAAGCAGCTATATAGCATAAAATGCAACAGTTACCATAATCTACAAACATTACACTGTCACCGGCACCCCTATGCCCTTTCATTAACATACTATGGTCTTACCCACTTCCACTCAGAAAATATTGTGTCACTGGCAACCTAACCACAAAATGTTCACAACATTGTCCCTACTCAAAGCAATCTGCACACAGCACACTATCCAAGCACATATGAGCTGCACTTCAAACATACCCTCTTGCATACTGACAGCACGCAAACACTGCACCCAGTGCCCACACTGCGTGACTTTTCACTGCACCATCTCCAACCACACATGAAAAACGTTTTTTTTTGTAAACATTATATTGGTTTCATAACAAACAAACAGCGCACCCAAATATGGTGCATACATTACTCAAACCCCAACGTCCCATCTCTTCTTCCCCTGCCCCCCATTACAATCTTCATAAGGGGCCAGCACGGTCCATTATTCCACAACTGTCTCTTCTCCTCCATATTCTAGGGAGCTATCCATGTCGAATTCATAGGGCCCCAGGGCCGTTAGTGATGCTATCAAGTGCTGCCATGCCATCAATGTTTCTACTTCCTCTTCACCCCCTCTACATGCTGCCTTCCTCCAGACCACTGTTTCTGCCTCGGAGCACTGCAGGAGTTCCCCCCACCAGGTATCTACCTTGGGTCTCGCCTGAGCTTTCCAGGCCATGCCTATCCTTCGTTTTTGCCAGAATATAGGCCAGATTTTTGAGCTTGCACATGTGCTTGAGTTTGCGTGGCCTAAGGAAGCCCCCACCATACATGCCCACAAGGAGTCTACCACCAGTTCAATCCCTTTGGTAGCCAGTCGGTCTGCTATTTCCCTCCAGTATCTCGCTATTTTGGGACAAACCCAAAACATGTTTACCATCCCGGCATTTTCCACCCCACATTTCTGGCAACGCTGTGTAGCTGCATTTGCGAACTTAGCAATTCTCTGGGGGGTCATATATACTGTAAGAGTGATATACAGTTGAATCTGTTGTAATCAGGCATGCCGCAACACTTTTTTATGGTACCCTTGCATTCTTTCCCATAAGCCATCACTTATTGACTCCCCACTGTCTTCTTCCCAGTCTCGCCTTGTTTGAATCGCCTCTTTTCCCACTTTAGACATCAACAATTCGTGAATTCTGGAGACCTCGTGTCCCCCATCTGACACTGCTTGAAACATTTCTATGGCCTCATCTGGCTGCTGGACCAGTTCTTCTTCTGACAACATCTTTTTTTAACATTGCCATCAGCCTCACATACGTGATATACTGCCCGCTGTGTAGGCCTGTGTCCTCTCTTAGGTTATCAACTCTATTCTGCCATCTCCTTGCCACACATCCCCAACTGTTGTCACTCCCACCGGTTTCCATTGTTCCCTTATAGTGCGTCTCATTTGGTGATCTACCCCCTGAAGTGTCACCCGGGGGGACCTGCGGGGAGCACGGTGTCCGGCTTCCCAACTTTACGCATGCCAGATCTTCTTGCCCAGGGTCAGTAATGCCGCCCTCCCCCTTTTCGGTGGCTCCGTTACCCACATCCATTCATTCAAGAAATATTCAAGAAATATGGTGTGCATTCCGCCCTCAGTAGTCTGAACTCTGAAGTGGTGTCATCAGAAAGACATCTGGCTACATATTGCAATTGGCCCGCTAAGTAGTACACCTCGAAATTGGGCAGTTTAATACTTGCCCGATCATGTGAGATTTATAATTTCCAAAGGGCCACCCGATTTCTAGTGTTATGCCAGATGAACCCTCTGCACGTATTCTGGCATTTATTGAAAAAGCATTTAGGTATTAAATACGGGACATTTGCAAAATTGTGTAGCAGCCTGGGCAATACTATCCTTTTAAGCAATGCCGTCCTTCCCATCATGGTCAGGGGCAACCTTGTCCAGAAATTCATACTGCGTTGGATCCCCTCTACTGCTTTCTCTGTATTATTCTTGTGTTCATCTTCAACCTTATGATACACAGGTATCTTAAGGTGCCTACCACCCAATCGATCTGTAACACCGGCAGCGTATCTGGAGGCATTCCGGTATATCTCCCAAGCGGAAATATCATGGACTTCTGTGGGTTTACCTTTATACCTGAAAATAGTGTGTATCGATCCAGTACCTCTAGTATGTATTGTACATTTTCTTCAGGGTATGTCAAATACAATAGCATGTCATCCGCATATAATAATATCAGGTGTTGTCCCCCTTTTATTGTAATGCCCACCTCCCCGTATTGGTATCTGAGGTATGCAGCCAGTGGTTCCAGCGCCAGAATGAACAGCATCGGGGACCAGGGGCAACCTTGTCTAGTTCCTCTGCCTAGCGTCCACCTTCCTGAGACCACCGACCCTGTCCTGACTCTGGCAATTGGTGCACTGTACAATAGTTTCACCATTGCAGATACACCGGACCTATCCCAAACTTCTTGAGAACCGCTAGTAGCCAGGACCACTTAACAGAGTCAAAAGCCTTGACTGCATCTAGTGAGACTATCGCCAGTTCCTGGGTGCTTCCAGCGGTCTGGTCTATAACATGGTGCAATCTCCTAAGGTTATCCGAAATGCTTCGCTGTGGGACATATCCCGTTTGGTCATGGTGTATTAGGGTGCTGATCAGTGGTTTCAATCTGTTTGCCATCACCGCAGTAAGGATTTTACTGTCCTGATTTAGCATCGAAAACAGTCTGTAAGATCTGCAGTCAGTGTCTATTTTGCCCGTCTTGAGAAGCGGGATGATGACCCTCAAAGTCTCCGGCAGCCTGCCCTGTTCAAATGCCTCATTTAACATACCCAACAGTGTGGAAGCAGGTCTGCCATGTATGTTTTGTAAAATTCACTTGGGAGGCCATCGGCCCCTGGCGCCTTATTGGTGGATAGATTACGGATGACATGTTCCAGTTCCTCCAATTCCAGTGGCACCTCTAGCCTTTCTCTATCGGCTATTTCAAGCCTGGGCAGGATGATATCTTCTAGCAGTTAGTTTATATCAATTTCCTCTGCCTCTATTTTGTTGGTATACAATTTACGATAGTAGTCTTGAAAGCACTCATTCACCCCTTCTTGTGTGTCTTCGAGTGTGCCATCCTCGCGGCGCATCTCTCGGATCACTTGTCTTGGGATTTCACTCTTACACAACCAGGCTAGTAGTCTGCCTTCCGCATGTTGTCTCTCTATATATTTCCTATAATTGAGGTTACACAGTCTCTCCCAGTGGGATTTACATTTTTCAGTTAGATGTTTTATCGCCTCTGCCTTTTCTGACGAGTCCGGTCTCTCTTGCATTTTATCCTCAAACTCCCTTTCTATGGTTTGTAGGTCTGCCATTATGCCACCCAGTAGCCCGGCTGACTTCGATATTGCTGCTCCTCTTATCACCACCTTAAATGCTTCCCAAAGTGTGCCCGCTGACTCAACACTTCCATTATTTAGTTCAAAGTAGTCCTGTATTGCCTTCCTAAGATCTTCCCTAAACATGGTGTCTTTGAGGGCTTCGGCTCGAAGTCTCCATGTCGGTATCCTGGGCCTCGGCAGCGAGATCTGCCATGTCACCGTCAGTGGCGTATGGTCTGATAGGACTGCCGCCTTGTATTCTGCATGCTTAATCTGCTCCACCACAGAACTAGACACTAGTATGTAGTCTAACCTGATGTATAAGTCATGCAGGGCTGCGTAATGGGAGTACCCTCTACAAGTGGGGTACAACTTCCTCCATATCTCTGTGAGCTGGAACTCTCACATAAGTGTGGTCAGTGCCTTTGCCGCCGGGCCAGGATTGGTTCTTTTGTCATCTGATCTATCCATCTTGGGGTCTAGTGTGCAGTTTAAGTCCCCCCCCCCAACTATGACCGTTCCTTCCATGTATGGGCTAACAGTAGCGTACAGATTCTTGAGATAAGATGCAGTGTCATTGTTCGGGCATAAATATGAATCAGGTTAACCATTTTATTAACCACCATCCCTTTTATCAGCACCATTCTTCCATTTTCTCTTTCTTCCTGTTGCAACAATTTGAACGGGATGTGGGGCGCAATCCGTATAAGGACTCCCCTAGCGTATACTGAGTATGTGGCACCTATTGTGCTCCATTTACATTTCCTTTTCATCAGCGCAAGCTGCGTCATATTTTCAGAAACGTCCGCCATGTTGGATCCGCGGACATCCACAACTGACCGCAGATGGATCAGTGGGGAAAAAGTCTGCAAATACATTTTGGGTCATTTGGTGTTGGAAACAGGGGCTGGGAAGGGTCAGGGAGTGGAAAAAAGATGTTTTGGGCCTCTTTTTTTAGGTCGAAGAAGATCGTATGGATGGTGCGGTAGTCTGCGGACCGTAATCTAGATGATATGGGGATATTTTCATAGGTGAAAAATAGGGTTGGCGGTCCATTTCGATGTCTGCAGACATCATTTGAATTGGTTGGTTTTCATAGGTGAAAAATAGTGTTGGATGTATGCTGACATCATTTGAATTGGGAGGTTCAAGGCGAGTTGTGGTGTGGTGGTTGTGGCCACTGGCCAAATTCTTGGGTGCATGGCCATTTTATACTCTGGTGGTGTTGAGCCATGCACCCAAGAATCTTCCCACTGGACATAACCACCACAGCATAATACGCCCATGCACCCAAGAATATGGCCACTGGTCACACTATTATAATAATATGTCTACAGAAATATAATCTGGCCACTGGATACAACCATTTCAATAATATGTGTATAGTAATTATAGACAGTGTCCAGTATTTGCAATACGGTGACATGACACAATTGAAGTACTTATGATTGCTGTACCATTGGTGGTAGAGTTTCAGTTTGTTGTAGATGATACTGAAGGAGAAATATTTGCTTCTTTCTTTGTGAAAACAACAGCGTATAATATGTTAGGCAGGATAGTGTACAATGTCTCATTACATACAATGTCACATATTCATGTACATTTTAGACCCTCATAATTAGTACATTCAAGTACTATGTTTGAAACAACATGACTGTGCGTTCTTCACAGTTGCTGTTTCTGTTTGCATAATCATTCGGTCATTGGGAGAAACAAATCCATACAGGATTAAGAAAACCCTCCTACATTTACCTGACTTTAACTTTCACAGTTTATTTCTTTGAAGTGTGCAGTACTTCAGACTAAAGGGAAAATGTAAAGTGCAGAAATTAGTTTATTTGTTGTTACAAGCAGTGTTGCAGTACGAACAATAATAATGGTGTATTTGCAATGAAGTGTCATGAAGGATATTTTTGAAGTACTTAGATAACAGTTGGTTTCTTCTAACTTTTCATAGTTTTGTAATTCTGAAGGGTATTTTTTTAAGCACTTAGATACCTGTTGATGTTTGTTTGTTTGTTTGTTTGTTTATTTATTTGTAATGCACGCCTCACCCAAAGGTATCTGGGTGCAGTACAAGATTATGCAGTTTCTTAGTTAGACATAATGACAATACAGTTTCATAGTTACACACAGTACAAAATCAAAGCAGCATAGATTATATAACATAAATACATACAGTGCAGAGTATATAACATATGTACCAGGGGAGGGCAGGTGAGCTAGTGAGGATCATCGTTGGCAATAAGCCAGTTCTTCATGTTATTTCTGAAGCTGCGTAGGGATTGATTGGTTCTGAAATTGGAGGGGAGAGAGAGTTCCAGCGTTGAGCAGCCATGACAGGGAAGCTGTTACCTCCTGCCTTTTTGAGTTTATATCTAGGAACTTGTAAGCAACCAGAATTGGACGATCTGGTTAGTCGGGCATATTGTTTCAAGGCAAATGTGTCAGAAAGATATTGCAGGACTGAGTTATTGAGGCATTTTTAAGTTATGGATGCACTTTTGAGTTGAATTATTCTTTAATAGAGAGCCAGTCATTGTCCCTTCTTATGATGGAGATGTGTTGTCTACCAGGAATGCTCAAAGCTGTCCTGAGAGCGTTATTCTGCAGGATCTGCAGTTTCTTAGTGATTTATTTGGTGGCCCCAAGATATAATCCATTTCAGTTGTCGTTTTTAGATAAGAATAAGGCTCTAGCCAGTGTGATGCAACTTTTGGTGGAGAGGAAGGGTTTACAGGCTCGAATGAGCTTGCAGGTATAAGTATTTGCCAAAGCTTTAGCGCTGACCTGTTTTCTCATGTTTAGGGAGGAGTCTAGATAAAAACCCAGTGTTTTTACTTCGGTGGCGGCTTTGATGATGTTTCCATCGATATTAAATGATCGGTATTGGTGACCTAGTTTGGTGATGTTGATGGGAGTCGCTAGGAGGAGGAGTTCTGTTTTTTCATCATTTAGGCAGAGACCATGTGTGGCCATCCATGAATGAATGATGAGATAGATTCTGTTTATCAGGGCTAGGTCCTTGGCATAGTCACCTGTCAAAGGGATAAAGATCTCGGTGTCATCAGCATAGTTTGTGTAGGTGACACCCATATGATCCAGGTCTTCAAACAATGGTTCGGTAAATGCATTGTAAATGGTAGGTGATAAACACGATCCTTGTGGGACTCTGCATGTGACAGGGATGGGGGTTGCAGCAGCAGATGCCGAGAACTCTCATCAACCTGTTGCTTAAAAATGACTTGATCCATGCTGTGGCTTCTGGCGAGAAGTGCGACGTTGTGGAGAGGTGATTGCATAGAATCTTGTGGTCAACCAAGTCAAAGACAGCCGATAAATCCAACAGGAGCAGCAGGGATGAATTTCCTTTATCTTTAAGGTCATCTATTGTGTTTTTAGGTCAATCAAGACTGTTTCAGTGCCATGTTTTGGCCTGAAGCCTGATTGATGGAGACTTAATAGTTTGTTAGACTCCAGGAAATGTTGTATTTGATTGTAGGCAGCTTTGTCTATAATCTTCAAAAGAAATGGGACTGTGGTGATAGGTCTAAAAAATGTTTGTGGGTATATTGGGGTTGAGAGATTTCTTTTTAGGAGAGGCAACACCCATGAGTTCTTCAAGTTGGTTGGTACGGTAGAATTATGGAAGGAGGCATTGATAAGTGATGTGATAAAGGGAGCGAGGATGCTTGCTGCGTCCTTGATGACAGCATCTGCGTAGGAGTCTCCATGGCAGTTTTATGGTTTGAGGGAAGCTATCATTTTTAGCACCTCTTCGGGTGATACTGGTGTGAATTGAAATCATTGAGCAGAGGTGGAAATCTTGGGGCATTGTTTTTGGGTGTAGTCTTGCGGTGGCAAGGTGAGTTTTGTGTCAATGATTTTCTTTTGGAGCAATGTAATTTTATTGGCCAGTGCCTCCTGGATTTTGGTACACCAGGTTTGGTCCTTGACACAAATATCTGTAGGGGGGGTGGGTGATTAGAGTTCTCTAAGGATGGTAAAGAGTTCTCTGGTACTTGAACTGGTTTTATCGATCCTTTCATTGTAGGTGTTACGTTTGGCTGCGAGAATTTCATCTTTATAGTTGGCAGTGATTTTTAAGAGGATTTCTTTATTGAGGGTAGATGGGTTATTTTTCCATATGGCTTCATGTTTCATTTTTTCTTTCCTAAGGTCTTTAAGTTTGGGGGTGAACCAAGTGTTTAGGTGAGCGGTCGGTTTACTTTTGCACATTTGTCATAGTCTAGAGAATTATTAATAGTTTTATTATACAGTTCTACTAGTTCCTCAGGGTTAGTTGGTAGTGATGGTACCTGCGTGGGTTCAAGAAAAGGCATGAGATTGTCGACTGTGATATTTTTCTTATTTCTGGTTGGAATGGGGGGAGCTATGACCTTTGTCATCACTGGAGGAATACAGTCTAGAAGAATGAAAGTTAGTAAGCAGTGGTCCGTCCAAGATAATGGTTTGATAGCTGTTTATTAGTTGTGCAGTTTAGATCTGCTAGCCAGTCCAGGGTTCGTCATTGTCATGTGTAGGTAGGAGAACTCTCTGGGTAAGGCCTAGCTCAGTCAAGCAATTGGTTAGGTTCAAAGCCGAATGGTCGGCTGGATCATTAAAGCCCAAATTGAAATCACCTAGCAGGAGGATTTGAGATGAGGGTTAGTATTGGCTGAGATGATATTGTTCATGTCATCTTCAAATGAGCCTAAGGGACCTAGAGGACGATAGATTAGGTGCATAGTTAAGGTTTGTGATGTAGAAAGTTGCAGTTTTACAGTCAATATTTTGCAGGATGTGGTGGGGACATGGGAGATAGCTCTCAGGTTCAACGAGGCTTTAGCGATGAAGGCAGTGCCCCCCCCCACCGACTAGTTGATTCTCTATCTGATCTGAGAACAGTCTAATTGTCCGTTGTAGCAATAAGGAGGGATGGGCCTGCATCTGCATGTAGCCAGGTCTTGGTTATTGCCAGGCAATCCAATTTTCTGTCAAGTATCAGATCCGCAATTTCAGCTGCATGGGCGACTAGGGATCTTGCATTGATTAATGCTCCAATAATGGTGGTGCTGTTGTTTTTGGTGGAAGGTTTTAGTAATATAGGCTTATATGCAGTTTTGGTGGCATATTTGCAGTTTTTGGGCAGTGGCTTTATAGTGCTTGCCCTATAGTTGTTGGTAGGAGTGGCAGTGGTAGGCAGGTTGTTTAAACTACCTAATCTGGAGCCAAGTCTGGTATTTCTTATTCGAGTTGGGCATGGGATATTCAAGGTCAATATTATAGAGCTTGTATCAGTGGAGCTAGGGCTAGTGTCTAGGGTAATTTCCCTTATCCTGATGTGGTCCATAGGGGCTAATGAATGTGAGTTAGGGTTGGACATGCCATTAGTGCATCTCGGCCTCAGTGGAGGTAAGAAGGGTGTGGGCATCATATTATTGCAGAATTTTAGTGGCGGGAGAAAGGATATCGGTTTGACAATGTTGTTAATAGAATAGAGTTTTGGCATGGTTCAGGAATCGCTAGGTGTATGTGTTGGTAGTCTGGGCATATAGAGGGAAGGCAGAGACAAAGAGGCTATGACGCTTGAAATACAGAGTGCTAAATACAGGCTCACACAGGGTACTCCATTATGGCATGTACTAAAGGTAAGCATTTTACTGGGTAGTGGTTGTGCAGCGAAATATGCAGCAGTGATTATATGGCCGGATGGCTGGTTCGCAATTCAAGCAATTAGGCAATGGGCAGGGCAAGCATGTGATCAAACATAGTATCATACTAACATATTAGCAAACATAGTATCATACTGTCAGACATAACATCATATATCAACAGGTTCTTGGGAGTGGCACACGTCAAGCAAACATTGTAAGACAATAGTGTGGCTCTGCAGCATTGCAGCGTGCAGGGAAACAACAACAATGTGCTGTGCCTCTTGGTTAAAGAGGTGACTATGCATAGGAGGACATTTTGATGGTAATACAATTAGTTAAAGGGGTGAGTTGACATGGTAACGTGCGTTTGAGTGGGCAAGCACTGGATTTGAAAAGTCAGCGAGGTGGACTCCATTGCTCCTGCAGCGTGAGTGGGATGAACACGGCTTCAGGATCTATGGTGAGGGTCCAGCTGCTCCTGCAGCGTGAGTACAGTGGACACAGCATCGGGATCGCAGCATAGAAGGAGGGGCTCTTGCCCTCTCCAAGTGCAGGAGGCAAGTGAATGAAGATGGGCGCAAAACAGGGCCTTTCCTTAGTGGGTCTTATCTGTTGCAGGCCAGCTTGCACCTGGAATTCAGATGTATGAGGAATTAGAATCAGGCTCTGTTGCCTAGCAGTGTGGCGCCAAGCTCATTTAGGGAGGGGCGGTTATCTTAGAGCAGGCTTTCGTCGCCTGTATTCAGCACGGACGTGAAGGAGAGAACGAAAAGGTTATATCACGGTACTTCTTAATGGCACCATTGTGCTCACCTTCCTTGTGCCAATGGGCAAAGGATCAATGGTATCAACTCAGCTGCTCCTGCAGCGTGAGTGAGAAGATCACGGCTTCTGGGTCGGCGAGGTGGTCTCTGCTGCTCCTGCAGCATAAGTGGGATGAACACGCTTCAGGATCGATGGTGAGGGCTCAGCTGCTCCTTCAGCATGACTACTGCTGACACGGCGTCGGGATCGCAGCATGTGCTGGAGGCAAGAGGACGCAGGAGGCGTATTCTAACTATTTTGGTATTCAAAAGTGGCTTTGCAGTATTATGGATGCTGTTAGATACGAGTTGGCGTATTCTAACAATTGATAGTTTAATAGTTTTGAAGGGTATTTTTTTAAGCACTTTGATACCTGTTCGTGTATTCTCACTATATAGCTAATGAAAATTAGCATTGCAGTACTATGGATGCAGTTAGAAACCACTTGGCGTATTCTAACTGTTCATATTTTCACAGTTTTGAAGGGTATTTTTTGCAGCAGTTAGATACCTGTTGGCGCATTGTAGCTATTTTGCAATTCAAAAGTAGCCTTTCAGTATTATGGATGCAGTTAGATACGAGTTGACGTATTCTAACTGTTGATAGTTCTACAGGTCAGTGACTAAAGTTTGTAGACCCTCACAATCAGTACATTGTAAGTACTATGTTTGAAATAACATTTCTGTGTTTTCTGCACAGTTCATGGTTCTGTTTGAATAATCTTTGGGTCATTGGGAAAATAAATCTATACAGAATTTTTTTTAAAAACTTACTACATTTATGTGAGTTTACCTTCCACAGTATGTTTGTTTCAAGTGTGCAGTACTTAAGGGAATGCTTAAAGTGCACTAACTAAAGTGTAAGAGGATTCAATTCAGCACTACAGCCAAGTCAACACCTAGTCTAGAATACTGAATGAAAACCCTTATTGATATATCTTTATGTCCAGTTCATGCGTTCTGGATGACTACCCCTATATAACACCCCTCTCTTGGAATCCTCCTGACCCCACTGAGCCAAGAAGTAGGTTTGTTTTGCAAATTTAAAAGATTTATTTGATAAATTAAACAATATATATATATATATATATATATATATATATATATATATATATATATATATATATATATCACGCTTTATAATAAATTAATAATTGAATAGCACACTTAATCTGATATGATAAAGATTAACAACGGAGAATCTGGCACTAGCACACTTCTTGATAATCACTAAGGAGTTGACATGAAATGGATAAGATAGCACACTGGTAAATAGGGACAGAAGAATAATGTGGAAGAGAATGTTGTATAGGGTTCAAGGAAATGCAAGGTTGAATGAATGAAATGCAGTATAGAAAATACTCAATATGATTTCAACAAAACAATGTAATCACTTTTCTCTGGCAGTCCCCTCCCCCCCTTGATGCAATGCAAGGAAATGGAAGGATAGCACACAGTTCTCAGAAATGCAATCAAATGTGATTCAGTTCACCCCAGCAAGCTTAGACTACAGAAGTTTAAAACACAGGCAAAATGATTTTATATGTGCTGGCAATAAAGTGAAAAATATGCTAAAATGCTTTTAATTCCCTCTAGGAGGTTCAGGGTGAGTGAAATCAAGTTAATATTAGTCCAGGCTCACTTTAGCAAGGATCTAGGGTGTAACTAGCAGGTTAAACGAATTTTTGGCAACTGAAAGCAAGAACAAACTGCTGTTTTCACACGTGGAGAAATTGGCAAATCGCGGTAAATTCGCGAGTGCGTTTTTCACGATTGCGGCAAATCTATAGGGGGTAGGAATGCGGTTCTAGGTTCCTAGAAAGGCCACGATTGTAAGCTTTCCGAGGAAAGTTACTGCAAGTCTCTAGCACAAACGGTCACGGAGATATGAGCGATTAAATAAAGGTCGTTTTTCAGATTTGAAATTTTAAAGTTCAAAAAGACAAGTGCAGCTTGCAACTAGAAAATGACAGGTGACAGTTTTGCAAATGACAGGTGACAGGAGGCAGTTCTACTTAGATTAAATAGATTGAATTATATTATTTTAACTAAGAGATTGGTTCTGCACAGTTTTCTAGGTACTCACACTATATTCTTGAGTTAAATGGGCCTCGCCAGGGATCTGGTCAGGTTTTAGACTGGGCTCCGGTCTCTGCACTTCACAGTGATCTGGGTCAGCTCTGCTCTCTCTCTGGTTCTGGAAATTTGATAGATTTGAAGTCTCTATGTCTGCTCTCTGAAGGTTGATGGAGGTAAAGTATGGATTTTCCCGGCAGAGCTTCCAGCTGCAAATGGATTTGAAGGTCCCTATCTGTCCTGTCTGTCTGCTTTTATCTGTTTTTTTTTAATGGGTGTGTATGCAGCATCACTAGGCTCTACCCCTCTCCACTTGTCATTGGCCAAGCTTTCATTTCTTCCCTGATTGGGGGAGCTAAGTTGTGTCAGAGTGATGTCATTTTACAGCCTGCAGAAAGTCCACTCCTCCTGTCAACTTGCACACAAATCTAGATTTGAACCAAATACATATTTGCAGAGGAACATATTGTTTTAAAATCATATGCACCCATCATGCATTACAGGAGGTATACCCTGTCCAAACTCTGCTCTTCCTGGAAGCTTGCATTCAGAAATGGCAATATTTTGCACTTTTTAACTGGTTTGCAATACCGGACATTACCCCAAATTTACACACATGTGCGCAAGGAGTATGGACATTAGTTGATGAAGTGTCAGATTTTTCACATGCACACATTTTGAGTAATATCCTCTTTTCCGCTAAAACCCCCCTGAACATGCCACCGGTTCTAAAAACCTCTTAAAATGTGGGCAGAAAAATCACAAGAATTATGGTATCATTTATAAAATTTTCACATGTCCGTACTATGAGTTATTCATCTTTTTAGAGTTATGTTCTGGCCCCAAAGGGGTGTGGTTTTCCTCCAGCACAAGGTTGAATTTCTGGTTTTTCCAGTTCTGCCAAGCCAGATCGCTCTCACAGGCAGTGCCCCTCCCCTTTGCTTCAGGAGGAAGCTACTTTTACGACATCTGCAATAAACCATCTGCCTGGGTCAGGACAGGGCTTTGTTCAGAGCTCCTGTATTCTGTGGGGTCTCCCCTTAATTCAATTATCAGAGAGATGGCATATCCTTAGTGTGGCCAGCAAAAGGCAGATAGGCCTGGGAACACAGCTGTGACTCAAGTTTCACTCCTGATGGGGGTAGTTGCCAGGCAGAATTCAGTTCCTTAAGCCAGGTTTCAGATAAAATGTCACTTTTTGTTACCCAGTTTAAGTCAAGACATTTTTTTTACATATGCAGCTAGAATGCTGATTCTAAGTTTAAAACTATGACATTTCAACAATTGCAACCTATGTGACACTCAAAGTAGGTCACTCATTTCTTTTAAACATTTAAAGTTTTGGTGTCTTTCAGTCCAAATTTACTTAAACTGCTGAAATCCACAGCTCAGCCAGTCTTGTTATAAACCTTCAAGTCACTTCAGAATATAACTTTAGATTGTATCCACCTCTCAGTAAGTCTTTCTTTGACATGTTTTGGGTTCATTTATTCAGTTTTCTACAAAAAAGTAAAATCTGGTGTTGTTTTAAAACGCCGGCTTTTGGATAGTGGTGAGTACTGGTACTGCACCCCTTTTTGGGATTTAAGAAAATGAATTCCCAACAGTTATGGGTTTGCTTTTGGCAATCAGCATTGCCACTCCCAATGGTTTCAGACTACTGTGTGGGTAGTCCAATGGTGGTTTTAGGCAGTGTCCCTCTGTGCCCATAACATCGGCAAAAATGAGCGGCAGCCTATTCTTCATCATTTCCCTGTGCATTTTCTGGGAAGCTCTGGCCATCGTGATGTTTTCCATGTCAGTACTGCACAGTTTTGAGGTAGGGCTCGGATGCATGGGTAAATACATCCCACAAGCCCCCCTCTTGCGATGGCCATTCGGTTTCACTGATGGGACTCGCAAGACCTGGGATGTTTCCTCATCTTCTTCCAATAGATGGCACAGTTCAGCATATTTTCCTCCATCCGGTACTGGTCGATCGGTTCTCCTCGCCGGTCCTGATGTGAATATTGGGCGGTACCCCGGGCCCATTGGATCTTCGTTCCCGTCTCCGGATCATCCTCCTTGGCCCGTCTCCTGGTTTTCTTTCTCCTAGGACGACAAAGGAAGAGCGGCAATACCTATTCATAGACATTTTTCAACCACTGTTGAGATAGTGGGGCAGCATATGCATTTCATCATAACGAAACATTACATTCTTATTTTGAAAAAAAACAGTATAACTAAGAGACAGTTTCATGTGAATCACAATATTTTAGAGACTAGATGTTGTATGTTTTATGGTTGGAACTGAATTAGTCTGAGACAGTACCCGCTAGGATTCCAGAGGATTCCTCCAGTCGTTGCAGAGTGTGCCTGGGATGGCAACATTTCAACTGGTTTATGTGGACCCACTTGTCTTCCCCCGCTGCCAAAGGACCTTTGGGGATGTGGATTTTGTAGGCCACAGGGGAGATTTTGTCTATAATCTCAAAGGGTCCCTTCCATGTAGGCAAAAATTTGCGCTGCTTGGCCTGGTTCCTTTGGAAGTTGTATAGATAGACCCGGTCTCCCACCTGATATTCCTTCCTGGAAGTCTTCAGGTCATAGTGGGTCTTCATGCTATCAGCCGATCTTTCTAGATTCCGCTGAGCATAAGCAAAAGCATGTTGAAGGTGTTTCCTTAAATTCTCCACGTACTCGTGAGTAGTGGAGGCATTTATCAGTGTCTGCTCTTGGGTCCTGTAGAGCAAATGCTGCAGAAGCACCATCTTGCGTCCAGTCATCAACTCAAATGGTGACATTTTGGTTGCAGATGAAGGGGTAGATCTGATGGCCATTAGGACCAGAGGTAATCGGATATCCCAACTTGGCCCAGAATCTGCCACAAACTTTTTTAAAATGCTCACAATTGTCCGGTTGTAGCGTTCCACTGTCACTGTCAAAACAGTCCTTGGGGATTGGTCCTAACAGTTCATTTACTAAGTCGATGGAAAAATGTCGGTCATCAACCGCCATTCCAATAATGGTGCCTGCGGCTAGAGTAATACTCTTTAAGTCGCTGTTATCCACCTCTATTAGAATGGTGTCATGTTCTATGTTGACTAATGGTGTTGGGTTTACCCCCAACCCTTGCTGTTGGAGAGAAGCGTTTAGATGTATGTAAGCATCAGGGTTTTTCAAATGTTGTCCTCTTTTAACTTTCACTTCCAGGGAGAATTGTCGGGTCCTTTCTGGGATGGTGACTTCCTCTTTAATCTGAATTTCAACTGCATAAGGTAGCAATTGAGCTGACCTAAATGCTTTTTCTGGATCATCAAAGCCCATGGGATTATCCGCTATTCGGGACCAAGCTTTGAAGTTTATTAGGTCCAAACTAATGGCAAAGCGATTGAGAATGTCACTGCCTAAGTAAAAGGCGGCAGTGACGTCTCGCACGACCCAACAGTTATGGACTATGCTCTTGTTGCCAATGGAGATTTTGAGCATACACCTGCTTGGCAGGAGATGTTTGGAATTGGGTGCTTCCAGGTCCATTTCCCATTCGTCTATCAGTTTGAATGTGGGAATGGCTGGATCTTTTGGGAGTTGGCGGAACATGGCTTCGCTGATGAAGCTCTTACCATTGTTTACACACACTTGAGCGAGAACAGAGTCCTTCCCATCATTTAACTGAACAGGGATGAACAACTGCTCTCCAATTTGCTGAATATCAGCCAGGCTTTGAGCTGATTTCACATCTTTCTGGAATATAGGAGTGGGGGTTTCTGATTGTGGATTAGTATAGAATTTCAGAGTGTTTCCTTCCAGCGTGGAATACCACTTTAAACTGGGAGGAAGGTTGATTTTCAGAAATAGAGAGGACCCCCCATCATCAGTCTGTTGTCCTACTGCTATTACTGTCACGTCTGGAATTTGGTTGTTCTGGAAGTGAAATTCTACTTGGTCAGATTTTTGTTCAAGCATGTGGCAGGTGCCGTTTAAACTAACATGGTTGACACTCCGTTTTAATTTTATTGGTCGGCTAGTCTGGGTCCAGAGGACCTTGTTTACGCAATCTTTTAGGGGTGACAACCTTCTCAGGAGGTCATTCCCTAGTAAACAAAGGGTGCCCTCTGGAGTCACAGCTATGACTGGGTGTTTCACCTTGTGTCGCCCGATCTTAATGTCCAAGTCTGCCGTCCCCTCGACGGGAATTTCCTTCCCGTCAAAGTTCTGGAGTTGTCCAGGAAGTGAGGTGAGAGGAATTTGGTAATTCCCTCCCCTTCCTGCATTCAGTCCATCAAAGGCCCTTCTGGACAGAAGGGTAGCTTGAGATCCAGTGTCCACCAGTGCCAAAATTGTACCCTGCCCCTGTACTTGTACCGGGGCATAATATCTTCCCTCCTTCTCCTCAAGGGGGCACAGATAATGTACATTTTTGGACAACTGGTGGGCTAACTTTCTGGTTTTGGACATTGCAAGAGAAGAAATTTGGGCAGACTTCTGTGGAGAGCCTTGGGAATCTTTAAGAAAAAGTTGGCAACTGGAGATCAGAGCCATTGTGGGTTCCCCTGGTTCCGGTTCTGGGCCGCCCCCCCCCTTTTTGGAGGCAGTCACCAGGATGGGTTTGAACCTGGGGATTTTCTTGCTGTTGGTTCTGGGATGAGATGGTGGGCGGCGGTAGCTCAGTCTCCACATCTCCCCAGTCTGGATTTGCATCCCTAAGGACCCATTTTTCTTTGGCTTTGGGGTTTTTCTGGGCATTGCTTTTGCTATCTACCGGTTTCTGCACCTCATAGATCCGGGTAGCCTGTTCAATGACCCAGTCTAAAGATCTTTTCTCGTGAAAATCCCTCACGAGCTGGGTCATTATGTATTTGGGCAAGGCATGAAAAAATGTATTGATGAATTCTCTACTGTCTGTGCGCACCCTTCTGGTGGTCTGCGCAAAAGCACGTTTCAGTTCTTGCACAAATTCTTGTGGGGCCTGATCCTCCCCACATTGCAAATTGTAGGCTGCCTTGCGAGCCTCTTGAGGATTTCTATGAATGGAAAAATGTTTCAAGATGGCCGCCTTATAGGTGGACCATCTTAAATGATTTTGGTCCTCCAGCCCCGCAAAGAAACTGGAGTATTCCGGGGAGAAGGTCCACTTTACATATTGAATACAGCTTTGGCTGTCCTTCAAATGGAAAGTCTCCATCATTTGCTCAAACAACTCTAAGTGCTCCCAAACAGAATACTTAGCGTTCTTATGGTAAGGCGTGATGACGCTCCTGATCGCCTTAATCTGCTTTAAGGGGTCCTTAAGCAAGGCCCTTTTTGCCTAATTGGCCTTTTTGGTTCGGGTAACCCTTGTCCATTCATCCTCTGACTCAGAGGCACTGCTCCCAGAGGTTCCTGTCTGTTCTTCCAGGTTTTCCCGGATTCTGCGAGCCTGGGAATGGCTGGCAGAATGTGGGGACCTGGTCTCCCGTTTCCTGTGGTGCTCAGAGGAGTCCTCAGATCCCTCCTTGCTGCCAGGATTTGCTGGGTACCCCCCCCACTGACCTAACTGGGCAGAGGTTTTCAGGATGCCCTTAAGGGGCCTACTCTCCTGGGGTTCCCCACTGAACTGTACTGTACTTGGGTGCCCATACCCGGATGCCCACCCCTCCATTCCTGAGTGGTACTGGCCTATGAGCCCCGTACTTTTAGCTGGATAGTAATCTGCCATCCCTGTGGCCCTGTGCTCATGTGCGCCAGGGGACATGGGGGTGGCAGAGTCCAGGGACTGAGAGAAATAAAGGCCTCTGGTACTAGGGCTCCTGGGGTTATGCTCAGGAGTTTCTCTTTCCCAGCGAACCTCATCTCTATCCGCCCCTGCTCCCTGTTGCAATGCAAGAGCCTGCGCCTTCAGTTCCTCAGTTAAGGCCTTACTAGACTCTATCAGTCTCTCCTGCATCGCTACCTGTTGTTGGAGCCTATCATTGTGCTGGCAGAGAGCCTCATTCTCTCTCTGCGTTTCCTGATTGGTCCTGGAGCACTGGGCCAGTCTTTGCTGCAGGAGGTTTACCTCCTGAGTCCCATCCCTACTGGCCTGCTCCTTTCTTGCCAGAGCATCTTCCACCCTTCTGGTGTGCTCTACCAAGTTCTGGTTTTCTTTTTGGAGGTCACCCAGCCCCTGGAGGGCCAGGTGATTTTCTTCAATTTCCTTTTTTAAGTGGCAGACTTCCTGGCCTAAAGTGTCTCTTTCCTGACTGAGATCCTGCATCTGTGCTGCCAGGTCGTCCCTCTGTCGTTGAAAGGCACCAGCTTTTTGGCGCTCCTCATCAAACTCTGCCTGGGTATCCAGGTCTTTCAGAATCAGTTTATTGCTCTCCTCTTTCTCTCTATCTAGCTGGCTTTGCAGGGTGACTACCTGCTCCGCGCATGCCCTGTTGAAATTGATCTGTTGCTCCAACTTTTTCTGGTTCTGCAGTAAGGAGTCCAAACTGTCTTGGTGCTCCTTCTGCAGGGCCAGAAATCTGGTATCCTGGTCTGTCTTTTCCTGTTGTAGGAGGCCCATATCCTCTTTTATTTTAATGATATATTGCCTACTATCATTTTCTGACTCCTGGCTCCTGAGCAGCCTCTGCTCAGAAGAGTCCAGCTCAGATTGGGCCTTCTGTAATGCCAGCAGTTGCCTACTCGCCAGATCTTGGCCTTCAGCACATTTGTCCTGCATGGCTCCCATATGTAAATATAAATATGCCGCTACCCTGGCAATCTTATTGTGTTCATCTTTGGCTTTAGGAGCCATATATAGTTCACTCAGGGCCACATGTAATGGACCCTGATCTCTCCATAGGTCTGACCCTGTTTCAGTGACCTGTCGCGTGATGGCCTGCAACCAGGCATCCTGCCCTGTTCAGTCCATTCACCTCTCACAAATAGTTTATGTAAGAGGTGCTCTCTGGCTATTTTCATGTCTACTAAGGTCGTCATTCTAGAGATTGGTCTCTGTCCTGACTTACAGAAATTAGTATTTTATTTTTGCAAAACAGACCTTTTTCGTAGAGCGTTCCTATGAGGAGTGCTTTACAGCGTAACACAGCGTGGTGATCTGACCGGATATGTGTATCTGGTCAGCTGGCACGCTGTATTAATCTGCACAAATGGTAGATCTAACCCAAACGTCCGGCACGAGCCCCAATTTGTAAGAGGATTCAATTCAGCACTACAGCCAAGTCAACGCCTAGTCTAGAATACTGAATGAAAACCCTTATTGATATATGTTTATGTCCAGTTCATGCGTTCTGGATGACTACCCCTATATAACACCCCTCTCTTGGAATCCTCCTGACCCCACTGAGCCAAGAAGTAGGTTTGTTTTGCAAATTTAAAAGATTTATTTGATAAATTAAACAATATATATATATATATATATATATATATATATATATATATATATATATATATATATATATCACGCTTTATAATAAATTAATAATTGAATAGCACACTTAATCTGATATGATAAAGATTAACAACGGAGAATCTGGCACTAGCACACTTCTTGATAATCACTAAGGAGTTGACATGAAATGGATAAGATAGCACACTGGTAAATAGGGACAGAAGAATAATGTGGAAGAGAATGTTTTATAGGGTTCAAGGAAATGCAAGGTTGAATGAATGAAATGCAGTATAGAAAATACTCAATATGATTTCAACAAAACAATGTAATCACTTTTCTCTGGCAGTCCCCTCCCCCCCTTGATGCAATGCAAGGAAATGGAAGGATAGCACACAGTTCTCAGAAATGCAATCAAATGTGATTCAGTTCACCCCAGCAAGCTTAGACTACAGAAGTTTAAAACACAGGCAAAATGCTTTTATATGTGCTGGCAATAAAGTGAAAAATATGCTAAAATACTTTTAATTCCCTCTAGGAGGTTCAGGGTGAGTGAAATCAAGTTAATATTAGTCCAGGCTCACTTTAGCAAGGATCTAGGGTGTAACTAGCAGGTTAAACGAATTTTTGGCAACTGAAAGCAAGAACAAACTGCTGTTTTCACACGTGGAGAAATTGGCAAATCGCGGTAAATTCGCGAGTGCGTTTTTCATGATTGCGGCAAAACTATAGGGGGTAGGATAGGTTCCTAGAAAGGCCACAATTCTAAGCTTTCTGAGGAAAGTTACTGCAAGTCTCTAGCACAAACGGTCACGGAGATATGAGCGATTAAATAAAGGTCGTTTTTCAGATTTGAAATTTTAAAGTTCAAAAAGACAAGTGCAGCTTGCAACTAGAAAATGACAGGTGACAGTTTTGCAAATGACAGGTGACAGGAGGCAGTTCTACTTAGATTAAATAGATTGAATTATATTATTTTAACTAAGAGATTGGTTCTGCACAGTTTTCTAGGTACTCACACTATATTCTTGAGTTAAATGGGCCTCGCCAGGGATCTGGTCAGGTTTTAGACTGGACTCCGGTCTCTGCACTTCACAGTGATCTGGGTCAGCTCTGCTCTCTCTCTGGTTCTGGAAATTTGATAGATTTGAAGTCTCTATGTCTGCTCTCTGAAGGTTGATGGAGGTAAAGTATGGATTGTCCCGGCAGAGCTTCCAGCTGCAAATGGATTTGAAGGTCCCTATCTGTCCTGTCTGTCTGCTTTTATCTGTTTTTTTTTAATGGGTGTGTATGCAGCATCACTAGGCTCTACCCCTCTCCACTTGTCATTGGCCAAGCTTTCATTTCTTCCCTGATTGGGGGAGCTAAGTTGTGTCAGAGTGATGTCATTTTACAGCCTGCAGAAAGTCCACTCCTCCTGTCAACTTGCACACAAATCTAGATTTGAACCAAATACATATTTGCAGAGGTACATATTGTTTTAAAATCATATGCACCCATCATGCATTACAGGAGGTATACCCTGTCCAAACTCTGCTCTTCCTGGAAGCTTGCATTCAGAAATGGCAATATTGTGCACTTTTTAACTGGTTTGCAATACCGGACATTACCCCAAATTTACACACATGTGCGCAAGGAGTATGGACATTAGTTGATGAAGTGTCAGATTTTTCACATGCACACATTTTGAGTAATATCCTCTTTTCCGCTAAAACCCCCCTGAACATGCCACCGGTTCTAAAAACCTCTTAAAATGTGGGCAGAAAAATCACAAGAATTATGGTATCATTTATAAAATTTTCACATGTCCGTACTATGAGTTATTCATCTTTTTAGAGTTATGTTCTGGCCCCAAAGGGGTGTGGTTTTCCTCCAGCACAAGGTTGAATTTCTGGTTTTTCCAGTTCTGCCAAGCCAGCTTGCTCTCACAGGCAGTGCCCCTCCCCTTTGCTTCAGGAGGAAGCTACTTTTACGACATCTGCAATGAACCATCTGCCTGGGTCAGGACAGGGCTTTGTTCAGAGCTCCTGTATTCTGTGGGGTCTCCCCTTAATTCAATTATCAGAGAGATGGCATATCCTTAGTGTGGCCAGCAAAAGGCAGATAGGCCTGGGAACACAGCTGTGACTCAAGTTTCACTCCTGATGGGGGTAGTTGCCAGGCAGAATTCAGTTCCTTAAGCCAGGTTTCAGATAAAATGTCACTTTTTGTTACCCAGTTTAAGTCAAGACATTTTTTTTACATATGCAGCTAGAATGCTGATTCTAAGTTTAAAACTATGACATTTCAACAATTGCAACCTATGTGACACTCAAAGTAGGTCACTCATTTCTTTTAAACATTTAAAGTTTTAGTGTCTTTCAGTCCAAATTTACTTAAACTGCTGAAATCCACAGCTCAGCCAGTCTTGTTATAAACCTTCAAGTCACTTCAGAATATAACTTTAGATTGTATCCACCTCTCAGTAAGTCTTTCTTTGACATGTTTTGGGTTCATTTATTCAGTTTTCTACAAAAAAGTAAAATCTGGTGTTGTTTTAAAACGCCGGCTTTTGGATAGTGGTGAGTACTGGTACTGCACCCCTTTTTGGGATTTAAGAAAATGAATTCCCAACAGTTATGGGTTTACTTTTGGCAATCAGCATTGCCACTCCCAATGGTTTCAGACTACTGTGTGGGTAGTCCAATGGTGGTTTTAGGCAGTGTCCTTCTGTGCCCATAACATCGGCAAAAATGAGTGGCAGCCTATTCTTCATGCATTTCCCTGTGCATTTTCTGGGAAGCTCTGACCATCATGATGTTTTCCATGTCAGTACTGCACAGTTTTGAGGTAGGGCTCGGATGCATGGGTAAATACATCCCACAAAAGATAGTTCCACAAGTCAGTAACTCCATTTAGGTTTAAGGAATATTAAGTTGGCATTTGTCAGATTTGCGGGTAATCTCTGTTTTACAGTAACAGAAGTGTTGTTGCACCACATCTTTTTTTAATGTATGCCATATAGTGCCCTGCAGTGGTTGTGGCACCAGTCTGGTAGATTATGCCTACTGTTGTGAAGGTTTTCTTGCCAAGGGATACTTGCCTCTGTGTGAAGCTAGTAAGCTTGTAGTTGTTTTTGGTACCATCTGTGTTGTACCTTAAAAGCATTAGTATCGGATTTGGCTATGTGAGTTTATCTGCAAGGTGAAACGTTTGTCTGAATTGCAAAAAGTGCTTAATATGACATGATTTGCATTTTGCACGAGCTGATTAAATGGAATTAATTCACAATTCAGTATAGATACATACACAAATGGTTCATTAGGGATGTGCTCTTGTGAAACATGGTTGCAGAGAGCGCATGTTTCCACATCTATGATATCTGCAAGATTTAATTTATAGTTATGTTTTTGGTTTCAAGTACTTGCAGTAAGTACATTAAACATTCTTGTGGATCTTCCCGTGTGTTTATGGTGAATTTTACCATTCCTGCACAGTAGTCCAATTCTTGCCTTATTCCTGACACACTGTAAGTGTTGTAAGGATTATTTGTGGCATTTCTATGAAGGACGAGCATTTCTAAACACAGCTAGTCTGCGCCGTTCAAGTAAATGTTTTGAACAATTGGTTGCAATTTGAACAGAAGATTGATTGCTACATTTGCATAGTAATTTACACCGGTTGTGTTGGAAAATGTAAATGGACCAGAGAGTTCTGTCTCTGTGTCATTTGCTGGAGCTCCGCTTGTTTTTTTAGAAGAAAAATTTCTCTTTATATGTGCTGATGGGTGTGTCGTTGTATTTGCACTAGATAGTTTTGTGGTTGTACTGCTTAATGGGGTAGCGGTTGTTTTTTGTTTCTTTGGTGGTACTGTTGGGAGATCTCTTGTAAGTTTGGTTTGCATTCATTTTCTTTTTTAACCTGTACAGTTTGAGTAACAGGGTACATATCTAGATGGGGTGTGTAGAGTTCACATAGTCTGTTGTACTCTAGGATGCAAGGAATGTCAGCCTTGACAGTGTTTGCATCAGAATTGACTAGAAATAGTCCTTCGAGTGTACATAGATGTGAAAGTGCTACATAACTCATACCTTCTTTAAACACTGTGCTGCCAATGTCAATCAATGCCTGATCTAAGGCTAGACCTTGCGATTTGTGAATAGTGATGGCGTATGCAAGAGACAGAGTTTATTGTTCTCTGCATACATACATGTCTTTGAAAAGAAGGAATCGTGCTGTTGAGCGTCCGATCCTTTTAACTTCTGAAAGTTTGTCAAAGTGGTTGTTGACAAACTGAATGTTGTTGTCATGCAGATAATCTGGAAGCCAACAACTGTACCAATTGCTCAATTTACTAGACCTTGCTCCAAGGTTATGTTTTGAATTACTGAGCTGTTTAAGCACAAAAATAACATTTTCTCCAAACCAGCTGTGTTGGAGATACTTTCCTCAAAGCTATTTAGCTCTGCTGTTTGCTTGTTGACACATAGGGAGTGTCATGCCGTGCACTTCCAGTTTGTCTGTGGAGCTAATATGCACTATTGGTTGAATTTCCTTTTTTTAACACTGTCTCATTGAATTGAGCAAAGCTTGCTAGGGTTGGCATTATGGACATACATTTTACATTTGTTTGTGCTTATTGTTCCATGACATCAGGAACAGATGTGTTACACCCATATAGTTCATGGATGAGTCTACTATTTAAGAAGGATTGTGCATCTTTAGAAAGAAGACCAGTTCTAATGCTTAGTTAGTTATCTGTATTGGAAATGTTGCCAGAAATTTAGATTTCCTATGCTGCCAAGTGTGTTGTGTCACTGTTTGTGTCCTAAGGTTTTAAAAATAGGTTCACCTTTCACTGGTGTTAATTGTAGAGATCTCCAAAACAATCATGTGTTTTCCTCCAAAGAATTCTTCATAGTCCGTTTTAAGGACTTCTTTCAAACTGCAATGACTTAAAGCCAACATTAGGTTGGAAGCCATGCTTACCTCATCTATTAGGAGCATTTTCATTTGTTTCAGAATTCTGCATGCTTCAGTAGCAGCTTCTGCTGATAGTTTGTAGTACTCTAATTTGTGTTGGTATTCTACTGGAAGGAGCGGTAGTTGGTGTAAAGTAACATCTCTTATGTTGTAGCCAGCTAAACCTTTGGGGGCTGTTACACCAGCTGAAAGGTTGTTGTTTGTTAGGTTTTGGAGGAATTTGCTAATGATTTTTATTAAGAATGTTTTTCCAGAACCAGTTTCACCATTTACATAGAGGAGCAGAGGTTTATGATTTTTCCAATTTCTTCAGTCACTTCTATGTACATGCTAAATTGCTCATCATTTAGCTGTGATTTCAGCACTGACAAGTTTACTTCTGATTGTTCATATTGATACATGGTATTGTCTACTTCAGTAGTGGCTATTTCTGCTTCATTTTGAATGATTGGCTCTCCAAGTGGTTCTTGGCTTCCTCTAGGAGAAGATTGACTACCTTCAGGAGTGTCTTCATCTAGTTGTGCCCGAACTTCTTCCTCTTGTTGGCATTCAGTGTCCAACATTTTTTTGTATTGCTTGAAATTGACATTTTTTCTTATACTGCTTTCATTTGCATTGAATGCAGTGTCAAATGAGTCATGGCTACCTAATAAATACTCTTCTTTTCTCCATGGTTTAAAAAGTTGCAGTAGGGCCAGGTAGTAAAGTTCTCTATGCTGAGGAGTTTTAAATTATAATTTTATATGATTAATTAGATTGAGTTTGGTAAGTTTGACAAGGCTTCCTTCACAAGCTGATACCACGCATTTTCCACTTTTTTCTTTTGGTTTTACATTATTTTTGTAGGATAGGTTTTGGGCTATGTGGTACAGGCAAATGTTTTCCAAAGCAGTACTTCTGTTTGGGTAATATGTGTCTAATCAATTGTTTTTCTAAAATGTCCTGGTTTTTGGGATACTTTCTGGCTATTGTTTCTATGTCTTGGTTAGATTTCAGCACTCTTTTTCTGGATGCAGCTGCACCAAGTCTTAGCCAGACTATGGGGGTCATTATGACCCTGGCGTTAAGGGTTTAACGGGGCAGGTAGAGCTGCCAGCCCTGTTAAACCCCTACCGCCTTATTACGAGGTTTGCTCATGGGACCAGGTAAGTACACCAGGTAAAACCAGACACCCTTAGCGGGTCCCGCAAGCAAACCAGCATGCTAACAACAGGCCCGTTATTAATGGGGCTGTTGTTAGCATGCTCCCCATTCCCATTGAGCCCTATGGGGGCTCAAATGGGAATGGGGAAGTACCAGGTCTGGTTCCTTGAATGGGGAAAAACCTGGCCCTCCAAGGTTGGAATGGCCCGGTACTTCCCCATTCAGGAAACCCGGACCCGGTACCCGGTAAGGGGTTAGCCATGCCGCAAATAGTGGCATGGCTGTCTCCAAGGTCATAATGACCCAATATGTGTTCAGATGAGATTTGCCATATAAGGTTGTGTCTGTTATACGAACTGCAGCTCTGTAGCATCTATATTCTCCATGGAACAGAATTCTTATTCCAAAGCTGTACAATTTTGTGACAGTGTTTTCTCAGATGATATATCATCCCAGAGGTCTTTTAGCTCTGTTTTCTCAGCTTTGGTGAGATAGGCTGTGCCATATCTTCCAACAGCAGTGGAATTGTCTGCAATATATTGTATGTCTATGTTTGCATTCCACAAGAGGGCAATGATTGTATTGTAATCATTGATGTACTTTGAAGGTTTGTTTCGTTTAATGGCGTGTCTGTTTTTCGACGATTTGCCTTTCACACTGTGTCTAACAAAATAAATCAAGCTGTTTTTTTTTCTTTGTACTGAAACTGGTATAGGCAAACCAAAGATGAAGTGGAGAATGGCAATAAGAGAACATAGTTCTCGTGTTGTTGTTATGTTTTTCTTTTTTTTATTTTGTTTGCTATGCGTAAGAAATTGTGCAAGTCATCCCATGCATATTCTGCACTATTTAAAGTAACAAACCATGTGGGTGGGCCGAGGTTCCTTAGCATACAACGTACATCAAGGCGACATCAGAACCAGTATTCTTTTGTACCACACATGTTTTCCAAGAGATTTGTGATAGTTGAATGCAAAACTTCATCTTTGTCTTTTATCGTTTGAAGCAGTTGGGTGGCAGACATTTTTAAAAAATTAGAGCCTGTTTTTAAAGTGTGTGCAACCCTGTAACATAGAGTTGCTAGTTCACTTTTGAACAGGAGATGGAATATGCATTCTACATTTTGTCTGAATCTGAGGTCTTCAGAATACATTTATAACAAGTGATATTCTGATGCTGTTATTTGTATTGATCTTTCATCATATCTGCCTCCTTTTCCTGTAGGAAGTAGTAGAGGAAAGGAACGTGCTTCTACACTTCTCTTCCATATGCTGATTGGACATCCTTTGACTTGACGCATTTGATATGCTTCTAATGCATCGTTTATGGTGTCTTTGGCTGCAGTAACAGGATCTACATGTTCAAATTGGCCAGTTGTTGATGAATCCTGAATTATCTGGGTGGTTTCTCTTAACTTCTCTAAAATGTTCATATCTTTGTAGTACTCATTGTTTTCTTTTAGATATTGTAGGTCTTTTCTAACTTTGTTTAAGTCTACTAGTTGTTGCCAATTTATTTTGTCTTTTGTTAGTACACCATTAACTAGGATAATCAAAGATTGATCTATTGGCCGTTGCACTCCTAGAGTTTCTACATTTTCGTTAAGATCTAATGGCAAATATTCTACTTTGCCACAAATGCCTTTTAATAATTCAGAAGGAGGCAATGTGTCTGTTTTTGGTTGAAGGTGTTTTATAGCCTAAAATGGGTGTACTGTTTGGATTATAGTGCTCTCATACAAATTAAGCTGTTGGAGAGGTTTTGGAAGTGGGAATATTTGCAAGTTGCTAGTGACAGCACTTGATTGCATTTGGTTATTATCAAGCTTTGTATTGCACTATGCGCAAAGTATTGAGGGGTCACATATTTTGTATTTATTTTCTGTTATAAGCTATAAAGCTAATTGGAACCATTGGTATTCCTGATTGTCCTCTAATTTGTAAGTTAAATCTACAATGTATGTGCTCTTTTTATAAAAAGTTCTGCGACAACACACACATACTTGGTTTGGTACTTCAGCAGATGTGCTTTTAAACTTTGCTATTTCTTTTTTGTATGTGTTTAGTTAGAAGATTGGTGATTGTAAGGTTTTCGCTAATGTTGTTTAAAGTTACTGAATTTTCATAGTCATCTTCACTTCCAGAATATTTACTTTGGATGTGTTCTATTTGTTGAAGGAGTTTAAAATGTTGCAGTTGTAAAGCAGGACTTTTTGCATAGTACATGCTTTGCAGACGATTCCATATAGTGGAATGGTGTGCTCCTAACATTTTGATGTGGTCGAAGGTGCTTTTGCAATCAGTTCCTGAAATGCAGGCTAATTAATGTCCTCGCTGTCCAGTGTAGTTGCGCATTGGACAAGAGTCCATGGTTTGTAAAATTGTTATTCTAATTTTGTCTTTTACTTGCACATAGTGACTGAGGAATTGTCGTAAAGATTTGAAGGAATGTTGCCGTGCGTTACACATTGAGCTGCATGGCCGTTTGTAGACTAGACGGATTGGTTGGGTGAAAGCAACAGTTGATTGAAAGTTTTTTGGGGACTTTTTTTTATAAGGGTTTCTTGTGCCATAATGGTGTTTTCTACCATTTCATACCTCCAGGCATTACTATGTATGGCAATTGGGATTTTCTGTTCTTGTTTATAAGCCTCTTCATTGAAATATGATTCTGTGCTGCTTGTATGAATACATTCACCTTCAGAGAAGTTTGAAAAGGTATCTATGTTGACATTGCGCAAGTACTTTTTGTAATTTACTGATTAATTTTGTTAGTGGTTTTGTTCTGTTTAAAATGAATATAAACACTTTTCTTTTCAGCAGGGTTGCGCTTTCAATTAGAACTTCCATGATTAGTCTTCTGCAGTAATTTTTAAGGTTAGAGTGACTTTTCAGCTGTTCTCATAAGATTGTGAAGTACTCTACGGTGTAAAATATTTTGTAAAATTAATTTTTTGGAATGCTTAACTGTGGCTAAGTTAACATTGTTAGATATTGTGGTAGTGTCATTAGCACTTTTCTTCTTCTTTATACATTTTTCTTATTTGTAGTTTTTGGAAGAGGGTTCCTAGTTTTTTTAGTGGTTGCTGGTTTAGTTTTTATGACTGATTGTATTAGCAGTTTCATTTCAATATTTGCTATAAATTCTGCTAGAGGTGGATGAGTATTTGGCATGCTTTTATTTTTATCTGCACTATTTATCTTTGTTTTCTACAGAGTTGCTTTTTAGTATGCATTCCGTTCTGTCTGTTGGAAGAAAAATGGAAAATGTGGGTTTGAGAATTGTGGCATATATTTGTGTGTATTGTGAATTAGTGTGTAAATATGATGGCAGATATAAATAGAGGACTGTGTGATTGTGCAATGGGCTGCTATTTGTGGTTGGGAAGGTTGTAAGAGTAGCTGTGTGTGTAGATGTATGAAGGGTTAGGTTATTGCGTACGAGAGAGGTAGTGTGAATGAATAAGTAAGGATATTACAATGTTTTCAATATAACAGTGGGTGTTACAATAAAGGTTTTTAGGTGACAATACAAAGAGTGTACATGTTGAGGTGTAATGAGTAAGAGCGAAATAAATGTTGATTTCAAAAGAGTTTTGTAGGCATCTATGCGGCTAAGCTATACTGTACGAGTAACAGAAAGAATACTACTACACTAATGCACTTACTTTGTACTTTACTTGTCTTCCAGGAAGTTGTTGTTCACTGAAATTGGGAAAGAAGAAAATAAGTGGGTATATATGGTAATGGTGAAGTAATTTCAGTACAAAAAGGCATTATTTATGAATGTAAGAGGAGTTGTTGGGAAGAAGAGTAAATAACATTGGGCCTCATTAAGAGTATGGTGGTAACCCCGCCGGTGCTGCAGACGGCTTGCCACCAGATTCCTAATAATTGTTTGGTACCTAGCTTCCCAGTGCTCAGAGGCGTTGCTAGGGGTGGGCTTGGGGGGCTATAGCCCTGGGTCTTTTGGTTGTAGCCCCAGATAGAATCTCAGGGGCAACAACCAAAATGCTAGCTACCCCCGAGTCCCGCCAGCCCCGACATTAGCTTAGCCCCAGATCTTTTCCAGACCTAGCAACACCCCTGCCAGTGCTACCAGGACATTACAAGTCCTGTTGGCCTGGATAATCAGGTCCTAGAAAATGTTAGTCTATATTACCGTCAAGTCGAATAGGACTCTGCGGGAATGGGGACACGGGAGTACTAACTCCATTGTTAATGGGGATGGTGGTCCCGTGATAGGTATGCCTAACGCTCTGCAGCAAGAAATTGTGACATTTTTATGCAATGAAAAATGGAAAATGCTGAGTGTTTAAATAGCTGTCCTTTTTGGGAGTCTGTACATGAAAGTCAAAAAATGGTTTTGTGGATTTATAGCAGCACTGTGCATAACTTTTTTTTATCAAAAAAAGAAATGGAGATGGAAAATATTTGTAGATCACTTTTAAGTGGCACTTGTGATGAAATGTATTATGTTGTCAGTACATCCATACTTGAGGATGTGATGCATTCCAATGTGTAATTGCTTATTGAATAATGGTTCTTTTGTTTGTATTGTGGGAGTTATGATTGCACTTTTTGAATTAGAAACGGTGCACTTCAAGTGGCAGAATGCATAGACAAATTAGGAGCCAATAAGCAGGTACAGATTATAAAGGGGAATGTTAGCAAGTATGCCTGTGTGTCAAAGTCAATACAATTGCACACACTGGGTGTTATTTCAAAATGTTGTGCAAATCGTTTCCATTTTCTTTCCTTTATTTTTTAAGAATAACACACAGTACTGTTTTAAATATATAGATGCATTTATTAGTTTTATTTGAAATGGTGCTGAAATACATATTTTTAAACACATGCATTTTGTCATTTTTCATTCCACGTACATACCATGCTTTAGTAACATGCATTCAGTTTTCGTTTTGACTTTTTATTGTGGACGTTTTAGTGTAACTTTGTTAGTGGGAGAAGTGGTATTAAAAGTGGCAGAATGAAAGAAAGAAATAACACTTGGTAGATTACAATGGGTCATATTGGCAAGTATGCATGTAATGTGAATATATTGAACTTTCACACAGGATTTGTCATTTAAACATGCTGGAGAAAGGTTTTAAATGTGTTTTTTATTTCTTTCACAAAAAAGACACAGGGCCTCATTACAACCTGCCAGTCCGGGACCGTGCAAAATCCGTGATGGCGGTAAAAACGTTTCCGTGTCCGCAAGGGTGCGGAAAAACCGCCCGATTACACGCTGTCGGTCGCGCGCACCACACGGACTCGGAAACGTTGTTACCGCCGTCACGGAATACCCCACGGAAATGGAAATAACGAAGCCACAAGTGGCGCAAAACCAGTTTCCGCCTCCGCCGCCACGGACACGGAACCGGAAATACCATGATCGCCAAAACAGGAAACAGAGAGGCGGCCATCATATAAAAGCACAATCCATTGCCATCCAGAGCCAGCACATGCACAATCCTGACTCTGAGAAGCCAAAAGGGACCACAAGCATGTCTGCCAGGATTCCTGCTCAGAGGCAGCGCAAACAGCGCTTCAGCGAGGCGGAGCTAACCGTCTTGGTGGAGCACATTGTGGACAATGCTGAGATGCTGTTCAGCGCCGACCAACGGCGTGCCACACAGCAGCGGAGGAAGGAGGTGTGGGCCGAAGCTGCACGCAAGTGCACCGCTGTGGGCGTGGCAGTGAGGAGCGTGAAGGACTGCCACAAGCGTTGGGACGACCTGAGGCTGAGGGTACGCAACCTCATTTCCACGCGCCGCCAACGCAGCAGTGGGACAGGCGGAGGACCCCCTTCCCCACTGAGGCTGCAAGCATGGGAGGAGCGTTGCAGCAGCGTCCTCCACCTAGAGGGAATCCATGGGATTGGGCAGGCTGAGGCAGGAGTGAGCCCACCTGCAGATGCCGGTAAGTGCCCAAACATGAATGCCACATGTAAATATGCAGTTGTGAGTACTGGGCCAAAGGACCCATTAACAATCCCCCCCCCAGGCAGTGCATGTGTGGGCCAAAGGACCCATTAACAATCCCCCCCCCCCAGGCAGTGCATGTGTGGGCCAAAGGACCCATTAACAATCCCCCCCCAGGCAGTGCATGTGTGGGCCAAAGGACCCATTAACAATCCCCCCCCCCAGGCAGTGCATGTGTGGGCCAAAGGACCCATTAACAATCCCCCCCCCCCAGGCAGTGCATGTGTGGGCCAAAGGACCCATTAACAATCCCCCCCCAGGCAGTGCATGTGTGGGCCAAAGGACCCATTAACAACCCCCCCCCCCAGGCAGTGCATGTGTGGGCCAAAGGACCCATTAACAATCCCCCCCCCCAGGCAGTGCATGTGTGGGCCAAAGGACCCATTATGATCTGTATGGCAACCAATATCACTGAATGCAGACACCAGCAATCAGATGCATGTGACTAACACTATTCAATGTACAATCTTAATGACGCATGTGATGCACCCATCTGCCACCACAACAACACTAATTGCATGCCCTTTGTGTCCCCACAGCCGTTTCAAGTGACAGTGATACTGCACAACAGGCCAGCCAATCAGCATCAGCAAGTACACTAGCCACCGCCACCACACAGGAGGATGCTGCCGGCAGTTCTGCACCTCTGGCCACATTACCAGCCACTACAGATGTGCAGCACACCACCACCAACATCCCCACCATCTCCACACTGGCTGAGTCCAGACAGGTGCCACAGGAACCTATCATGGCCACCCAACACAACACCGAAGGCAGCAGCACTGCAGAGGGGGCGGCCTGCAGTGATAACAGTGCCCCGCAAGAGCACTCGGAAACGGGGCCACAGGGGGAGATGCCCACATTGGAAGACCTGGGCTCCTTCCATGAGCTGGGGTTCAGCCCCACTTCACTGGGGAGTCCCATGAGGTCGCCCACCCCATCCATGGCCGAACTGAATGCCCGCATGCAGCGGATGGAGGACCAGCAGGCTACCCTCACCCAGCTGGTGGAGAGGCAGCTAGAGGAATCCAGGCTGCAGAGGGAGAGCTACAGCGCCTCAGTGCGTCGCCTGTCGAGGTCCATAGGACGCTTTGCGAGCACCATAGTGACCCTTGCACGCCATGTGCGGGAGGGCAATGACCACACCTCCAGGCTTGTGGAGGCCATGTTGGTTGGCCAACAGGCAAATCTGGCACGGATGCCCTCAATCCCTGATTCTGGCCAATCAAACACTACCACCCCATCCAGCTCCACTACTGCCAGTCCAAGGAGGCGCTCGAGTAGGCCAACGGGTCCCTTGGGCAAGGTTGCACAGAAGCGCACACGGAAGTGATGGCATGTGTGTGGGGCAGTGCAGGACACATGTGGACTACAAGGGTGTGAGAGGGGTGGTCACGTTTGGGTGGTGGGGTAGGTAGTTTTGGGGGTTTGGACAATGGGCTCTGGGTGGGGGTGGGCACGTTTGGGTGGTGGGTGGCCCCGGGTTTACAGCTTCCCTAACCAATGCACCTTCTTCCCTGTTGTGATTACATCAATACATCACCATTTCAAATCAAGACATACATGTGTGGACATTGATCATTTATTTTGCAGTGCAACTATTAATTCATTGTCGTCACCATGTTTGTGCATTACTGTGAATGTGCTGTGACTCAAAAGTAAATGCAAATCAGGGCATCCCGTGCTCTCTGGCCATCATGTGCACCCCCAGGGGGAGGCGGTGCCATCCCATCCCCATCTCCATCTCCATCCCCATCTCCATCCCCATCCCCATCCCCATCCCCATCTCCATCCCCATCCCCATCCCCATCTTCCTCATCTGCGTCTGGTGGCATTGGGATGTTCCTGCGCAGGCATATATTGTGCAGCATGGCACATACCAGCGTGATTTTGCCCGTCTTCACTGGGCTGTACAGCAGTGATCCGCCAGATCTGCTCAGACAGCGGAAACGGGCCTTCAGCAGTCCAAATGTCCTCTCAATCATTCCACGTGTGCGGATATGTGCCCTATTGTATGCCTCTTCATGCCTGTTCCTTGGTCTCCGTACAGGTGTCATCAACCATGGCGTGAGTGCATATCCCGCATCACCTACATGGGATGTAGATGGGGGAACATGTCAGTGTTTGTGGCATCATGTCCTCATCTGCTGCTGTGCATTCTTGTATCATCATTCATTCATGCATATGAACCATGCAGTGTCTGGAGGTATGTTTTGGCCATCACGAGGAATGTCGCTGACTGCATATGGGCCTACACATTAACTTGCATGTTTGCTGTGCCCTGCGGGTGACATTTGATTGTGTGCATGTCATGGTGCAGTGCTGTCCACACATGGCAGAGTGACTCCACTGTACGGAAGTAGTAAATACTCGTCGTATCATTTGCACGCCTCTCGTGCTTTTTGGGGCAGTGTTTCAATTGAGGGTGGGTGTCTGCAGTGGCACAGGGTTCATGGGACAGTGACGGGATTGGCTGTGGCAGCGTGTGCACGGGCACATTGTGGTGCCCTGTCATGTCTTCCTTCATGATGTTTGGCATCCGCTGTGTATTTGGTAGATGGAAGGGGGGTAGATGCATGTGCGGTCACAGCGGCACACTCACAATGCTCATTGCCTGGACACACACACACCACTCCGACAGGGTTGTAGCATCGTCAGCTGTACTCACCCAATAGCCATGTGCTTTGTCCGGCATAGCGTTCCATGTACCGTGGCAACGTGGAATTCCGCAGTACCATTGAGTCATGTGATGAGCCTGGGAAACGTGCGCAGCAGTGTGTAATCAGTTGCATGGCATCACAAACCATCTGGACATTCAAAGAGTGATACTGTTTCCTATTGCGGAACACCGCCTCAATTGCATGTGGTACTGTCAGCTCGACGTGGGTGCAGTCAACTGCGCCTATGCAATTTGGCATGCCTGCCATGGCATGGAAGGCCAACTTGGTGGCAATGACCTCGGGGAGGGTGCGGGGTAGGGCTATGTGTTCCGACACATGGCGCAACAGGGCATCCAGTACCTGTACCAGGACTTTTGAGAAACACGGTTGTGATATGCCGTGCAGCTCACCAACCGTGTGTTGATAGGTGCCAGTGCCAAGGAAATGCAGAACTGAGACAACCTTCAAGAGGGGGGGGATGGCGGTGGGGGTGTCAATTAGGCTGCTGATGTTGTCCTCAATCATGGCGGTGATGTGCATGATTGTTGCACGGTCCAGCCGGTATAGGGTGTGGATCTGTCCTGGGGTGAGGTTCCAGGGTGAGGCCCTGATGCGTGGTATTGGTGGCTGGCGGCGGGGTCGGGCTGGCTGGGCAATGGGGTTTGCCATAGCTGCAGGGTTGGCTGGTTGCCGCCTGCGCCTCCTCCGCCTACGCCTCCTCCTCTGCGCCATTGCTGCCACCATGTGCAGTACTGCCTGTTGGTTGAGTAGGCCCAGTCCCAGTGCTACTAGCCCTGCTGCCTGCATGGTTCTGTGTTGTGTTGGGCTGGGTGTGGCCCTTTTGTAGGCTCCCAGTGGCCTGCTAGGTCCAGCTGGGCTGATTTGGTGCACCTGTGCCCTGATTCAGTTCAGCCGGCAGTGTATAACGCCATGTTCGCGGTGGCGGCGGTTCCGCCACTGTGATCACGGTATTTCCGCCATTTTTTTCCCGGTATTTCCGTGTCCGCGCTAGTTGTGATGCTCACGGTGTTTCGTGTTGCCGGTAACGGAGGGGTTTCCGTGCAGGCGGAATTAAGGGGAACCCTATTTCCGTGGTGGCGGTTTAGGGTGGTGCTATTACCGGGGCCGCGGGTCATGATTGCGCGGACATGCAAACGGTGCCGGTATGGTTTTACCGGCAGTGTTAATTCCGGACCGGAGTACTTGTAATGAGGCCCACAGTGCTGCTTGAATTGAAAATATGTATTTTTAAACTGCTATGCTCATTAAAAGAAAACTTTGCAACCATACAGCATTGTAAGTAACTGCCACTTTATGTCGGGCGGTGGGACAAAAGAAAGAATGACTGTTGACTAGGTTAATGTAGAGTAATTTGTATGAACCCTGTTTATATGCAGTTGTAAAACAGTTAGATATTTATTTAAAAAAATGTACGCAGACCTGTACAAAGTGTTGATAGATGCAGCTGTGGTTGAATCTACAAATAGAAGTCTTGGAAATGTTTACAGTAGTTTTTTTAAGCAGGTGCTTCTCAGTAACAGTAGACATGTACTCTGAGAGTTAAACAGTACATCCTAAGTGTTGAACTAAGATTACAGAGTTATATGTAGAGTTTTTGGATGTGATTGGTGGATGGGTGTGTGACTGCTTGAAAGTATCCAATGAGGGAGTACTACAAAGATTAAAGTGTAAAGGGAAGAAGGGCTGCTCTGTGTTACGGGATCCACAGACAGTATGGTAGTCCGCGGACTGGGCTTGCCACATCCAGGTCTTTAATGGATGCCTGGCATGGAAAGGGGACTGTGGGGATTAGCCAATGAGGTGTCCTGGTTCTGGTTCATAGAGTGTAGCAGTTATTTTCATTGCTGTGTGTAGGAAAGATGGCTGTGGTTGTTGAGATGAGAAGGTCTACTGTGTGAATGGTGGGAGATTCTTGGATGGTAAATCTGAAAAAGTTCATAGAAATGTGTGGCATTTCTGCTAACATTGGATTGGAGGGAGTGGAGCGTTCATGGTATGGTGTGCCTGGCCAAAACTGTGAGACTTTATTTGCACATTGCAAAAATATGTCTCATTCCCAATGTCCAGATATCATTGTGGTCCATTGTGGAGAACACAGTTTGGGCTACAGCTTTGCAGATTGCATTGAAACACATGCTGAAAGCACTAATTGAACTATTTTAATGTGGAAAGATAATCTTTGCACACATACCTCATAGGGCAGAATGGAGATGCACCAATGTGTTTTGTCCCCAACAAGATGCAGGAAAGCGCCTTCTGAACAAAGGGGTATTTTCATTTTTGAATGGTGTTGGGATGACATCCTTCCCAAATGAGAACATTCTGCCGGATGGTGGACCTCATTTCCTGCTTTAAAAATGCCTTCTGCACCATTACAGCTGTTTCTTTTCACTCATTTTGTCCCTGGGGAAATGTTCCTCCAACCATTCCAGTGTGCTTGACATTTCTGTGCAAATAAAACAATAGTGCTATTTATTTTACAAGTTATGAATACTTTAAAAATGGTAATTTTACAGAAACAAAATACAGTTTACTTACTATTTTCTAGGGGTTTCTTCTGGAATAACTGACAGTTGCTTGTCAATGTGTAAGCAAGGTTCCACTGAGGTGATACTATCAGGTGTACAGTTTAGCTTTGTGCTTGGTGCATTCCATAATGTTGTGCACCCTACGAAAACATACTTGTGGTTTTCAAGTACAGAATTCTGCTAACAATGTATTATTGAATGTAATACATATATCTCTTATTGTTTCATGTATATGTCTTTGCCCGTTGTAGGATAGAACAATGTAAGGTAACCCTTGTGTTTATGGGCAGTGTGAATGCTGTCCGAAGTCCGCAGACATTCACATGGTCCATGGACTCTGTAGCTATCACGTTGGAGGCAGGGTGGGCAGTATGATTTAAGAGATACGCAGGAAATTAAGGGTATCGTAGTAAATACCCATGAAATTCAGTGAAAAAACTTTGTTACAGAGACGTTATGGTTAAGTTGCACTAATGAAAACCCAACAAATTCAGTGGAAAAACTTTGTTAAAGGGATGTTATTGTCACAAGTAAAATTGAAAAACCACAGAAATTCGCCAGTTATGGTAAGGTAAGCAACCATAACTCATGCCACCACTGTGCATTGCTAAGACTAACACCCAGGACATGAAAGATAACATCACACATTTCATTGATTACATCACTGATGACATCAGAAATCTGGCCACTTGGTTTGTCAAACTTCTTATATATTATAGAAGTACTTTCCTTACGAATTGGTGTCAGATCATGGTACACAGATATGGGCCAATAAGCAGGCTGTAAACACAAAATTAATTTGTGTACTTGATGATGAACTGTAATGTTATTGACATTCTGTATTGATGTTGTTTCTGTCTCCTATACTGTAGTTTGACCATTGTGCCTGTAATTTGTATGCATTGGGGGTCTTTATATGTATTGTTTGTAATAACACATGTATGTAGTAAGTCTTCTCTTATTAGCTATGTATTCCATTCTTGACATTACTGAAAACTCTTGAAAGCAAGCGTCCCCAAAAGGCAGTATCCTCCCCACAATGAGAGGCAATAAAGGACACACCCCAGGAGGGAATGAGACCAAGACCAAGTGCGGGTGATGTAAAGGGTTTTTATCAAAATAGGGCATGCAAAGGACTCTGAAAGCTCCGAGAGCGCTCTGTCTGACAATAGCAAAGACAGTCATATTTATTACAAAACCACGTCACAAATCCTACACGCTATGGGGGCACATAGTCTCAGGTGGCGTCGACTAAACTATAGGTGTGGCAGTGATGAGCCGCTCCAGGATTGGTGGACATCCGCGTGGTGCCAATGTGGGGTGAATAGGTCAGCTGGGCTCATCAGGGTGGAGCTGCCAGGCCAGGTGTGGTCAGTGTCGATGATTGACGGTTGCACTAACATTTTGCCCTTGTGGCCACACATACACAAGCACTCATTCTTTAGACGATTCCATTTGGCCTGTAAATCCTACAATATGTTACTCTAAGAAATAATAGGAGACCGGAGAAATAACATGCAATGTGGAGCTTCACCAATACATCAGTGCACTATTACTTTTGACCTGTTGACCGGTCGTCATAAACCTGGGTGTTTGGTCTGGGGGCACAAGGTGAGCTGCCTTGTCATTCCGTTCTGTTAGATGTAGTGAAGAATTACTTTATGATATGTTAGTACAGGGTTGAATACCTATCTCCAGGGACCATTAACTTGGGATGAACTGGAGTACTACTGGATCAGCGAGGGCGCACCTCTTGCCCTTTGAGGCGGTGGGGTTTAGGACCAGGTTATAAATAATTCATTTGGCCGACCATGGCGGCCTCAGACATGGGGGAGGTGAATACTTGAAGCAGGTCAAGCAGAGTGAGGGGAGGTGAGGCTGTGCGGGCCTTGGCAGGAGGAGGGGGGAGATGGCCTTGTGGCTCTGCAGAGTTCTCTGTGCCTGCGCTGCACAATATACCATGCGAGGGGATGGCTAATAAAGTTAGTAACATTAGAATGATTGCACATTTCTATTGTTTATACATTCACGTACTTCTTCAACATAGCTATGAGAGTCTGGCAGTATCATATATATTGCATAACATTAGTTGAACACATATTGGTAATTCATAAAATGACAGATGGATAACACATGGATAACACGTGAGGTAGCATCAGGTTGGGTTGGGTTGTGTACTCAGGAGCATGGAAGTAATACGTTCATATGTGATTGTACATGTGCATTCTTGTTCATAACACTTAAACGTGTTCTACTGTACGACACACAAGTATTTTTGCTTTTTTGCCTTCCTTTGTACATTAGCAGCAATCATTAGTTAGCACTAGGTGGGCTCTATCAAGCCCTTTCATTGAGTCTTCAAGGCACCTGGTGTCTTTGCTTTTTCAGCACTATGAGCTTCATCCCTTTCCCCACACTCATGTTATAATTTTACAAAACAACTCTGTGAATCATTAGGCTTTGATTTGCAGTTAATACTTCATTCAGGGGACGTGGGCAGGGGTTCATACAGGAAGGTTATCAACACCATATTTTAAATGTTAAGGGTTAGATGCCAGGTCGGGGTCTGTTCAATTGGCATGATTCCTGTTATTTTCCAGACTTGAACCACGAGTCGGGTCACTTTTGGGACAGTGATGTACTGCGGAAGGTAAATGATACAGTGTTTGTTCTGATACTCGTTCATGTCTGGTTGCTCATGAGAACTGGCCTTCAGCGGATCTGCCATGGGGTGGAGACGCAGGGGGAGTGCATGGCTCCCTGCGCGCAGTGAGCGGGGACCAAGCTGCAGCTTTCGCAGACAGGCTGTTTCATTAAAGCTTTGGTCGTTTCTATCTAAAATGGAGTCCCGAAGCTTTCAAAATGGCATTCATGGTATGTTATAGTACAAGCCGATTGGCCCTGTGTGTCGATCAGCAGCCACCCTGCCACCTGAGCACAGGTGCTTGGGGGCTTCTGATGAGCCATGAACCTCACAGGGGTGGGGTGTGTTGGGGAGGGGGTCCCATAGACGTAACCTCCAATACATTTCCCCCCTTTCGTTACTTAAGTAACGAATACTGTAACTCGCCCAACCTCTGGCGCTCTTTCTCATTCGCAACAGCCTCATCCCATGCTGGTGTGCATTTTATTGGCATCCATGCTCTACACACCGCCCGAAGGCTCTCCCCCCTCCTAGCATAGTCATCTGGTGTGCAGGTCATATATATACATCCCCCATCTCCTTCAAAGTCCACCCATATCTCTGTATACCACTCCCGTTCTTGGGGCTCCTTTATTGTGGTATGATATAAACTATCTACTATGTCCTCATCATAGTGTAATGGCACCATTCTATACTTTGGCTCTGGGTCCTCACCTGTTTGCACTTGAGCTTCTTGCATGATCTGCGCCACTCCTCTAGTGTTGCCCATTGTCACCATCATCATTGCACCATTTGGCACTGCATTTGCACAGCATCGAAGACCCAACTGGCACACGCAAAAGATCATGATTATGACCACGATGGGCATCAGCATTTTCACTGTCAGTCCTAGCCATGATGGCACCCAGGAAAAAAGATTGTCGAACCAGGTGCTCCACCATCTGCTTCACCTTCATTTTTCATTCGTTCCCCCAGGTTGTGCACCACTGCGATAACATGTGATAGTGTACCGTTACCTGCGTCTTCAGAAGGCACGAATGTGCAACAGGCACTCCTGATTTTTTGGCAAACACCGCCATCCATTCCGTTTACAGGTCTAGGACATACCTGTTCTACATGGTCATTAGCCGCAGGGCCCTTAGCTCCACCTTGATCATGTTAAACCCTTCTTCAGTGTCGTTGGCTAGTTGGATCAGCTCCCAGACCGTGATCTGGAGCCATTTTGAGTTTGCTCGTGCCTAGATGCTCGGGATAAGTGAGGCAAATAATGTTTCTGCGGAATTGAACAGCCAGTACTTGTCTGGAATCTGTGCCAACAGCTCTGAGGAGGCTTTGGATATGTGGTCGATGATCTCCGCCGCCTTGAAAACACATCTTGCGCATTGCATGGGGACAGGGCATACAATTGTGGTTCTTATGTTAGCTGTGCGTTTTGTTCACGACGGGCAACTGGCACTTCTTTTCTTCCCGTGATGTGGCTTTCTGGAATTACCATCAATGCTAAATGCAATGTTTCCAAAGAACATGTGCCCCTCCAGGATTGTGGGAGGTGCAAGTACGCCTGTTTGCCGCAGACCCAGCCAGTGTCCATAAGTGCTGCTGTTCCTTTCTTCATGTCTGGGATAATGAGTGTTCGGTTTCAGTTCTGATTCACATCCATGGTGTTTTTTCCTTTGCCATGGAAACACAGATCGTACGATATTTCTTTCTGCAATTTGAACGGTTTTTCTATGGCGGTTACCCAGGTCAGTTTTGTGATGTGCTCCTTCCAGACTGGTGTGCAGGTTTTCTCGATCCACTGTAGTTTTTCTGTCGTCAGTCCTCGCAGCGCTTTAGCCTTGCACGATACTACTTCATCTTTCCATTTATTGTCCAAAAATAATGTCCCTTTAATCATGAAAAAAAGGTTCTTTTAAGCATTTCACTCCTTTGGTTCTCGAATAGCAGTTTTTTTCGTTTTGCAGCATTTCAAAAGATACTTTGTGTGCCTGAAAGGTGTACTTAATTCTGCACAGAGTGAGATGGAGGAGACACTGGGCATCTGTAAGAGGCAGTTCTTTAGGCAGTAGGACTTTAGGTGTACCTGAGGCGTGGGGAAGCAGGGAACAGACATAACAACTCTCGTTGGTTGTCTGTTTTGCAGTGGAGCTCATATCTGCATACCATTTATTTGACTGATGTGGGTGTCTAGGGTCCTCTATTGTGTCTAGGCCCAGGCCAGAATATTCATCATATTTCTCCTCCCCACTTCCCTCCTTCTCCTACTGCTTTTAAGGTAACCCCTTGCTTCCCTTGCTACTTGTGACATCGTCCCCATTGTCACCGCGCCCCCCTGTTCCCGTTTATCATATAGCGCCGAAAACCTCTCTGCTATTTCTTCATTCTCTTCCTTCCTACGCACACGTGTTCTAGTTTCTGCTGTTGGGTAAATTCTGGTGTGGGCATTGTGGCAGTAGTGTCGTACAACCATGATATGACAGAAGGGTTACAATCATTTAGACCATAAACATTATATTCTGAGGCATTCGAGTGTGCAGCTGGGTTTGTGATCGGGCTGTTGGTGGTGTCATTTGGATGTTGTACATGTGTAGGGTCAGTATCATATCCCCATATGAGCTGGAATCCTTCCCATATTAAATAGGCCCCCTCCTTAACCATTCTTGTACCATTTCCCCTGTTGGTTCCATTCCTTCCCCCTCATTCTGCTAGGAACCAGTAAGTGACCAGACCAAATATCATGGCAAAAAATAAAACAGCGCATACAAACAGGCCACATTCATACGAGTATCTCCATAAGTCAAGTACATTGTTTTCATTTCTAACCGCCCTAATATTATTTGTTGTGGGCTGCCCGTTCGTTGCCATGGTTATTCCTATATGTTAAAACATAAAAGTGCATTAAGCATACTCAAACAGTTAAAATCATCATTTTACTATATAATGAAGGAGGGATTGAGGGATTGAAGGAGAGGAAGGAGGAAGACAAGGAGAGAGAGAGAGGGAGAGAGAGAGACAAAGAAGAGAGAGAGAGAGAGAGAGAGAGAGAGAGAGAGAGAGAGAGAGAAAGAGACATTTCATATTTACAGTTCAATCTTATTTACATTTTCTCTTTGGTACAGATATAATTGTGCATTAATATACTTTTTCTTGTTGCCATTTGTTACCCCGTACCCATGTACAACAGAGCGGTTTTCTGTTTGTTTGTTTTTTTATCTGAGACGTCTGCTGTTGTTTGTACTTCTTCCTGTTGTTCCTCTCTGAAACTGTCATATGCTTTGCGTACGTCTGTCAAATGATTCCAATATCTCAGGCCTTCACTTTTATGGCTGTCGGTGTGGAGTATATCACCTCATATGGGCCATGAAATCATGGGGCGTTCCACCTACGTACAAAACTCCTAACATATATCATCTTACCTGGCATTAATTGACCTTGTGGGTTTTCTTCTACAAATTGAACTGCCTCATTTCCTTCTTCTCGTGTGACTGGTGGTGCAATCTGTCTTGATATCATGTGGGCTGCTCTGGTGAGTTTTGTCAAATAGTCATTAAACTCTTCACCTAGTATTGTGGCACTTTTATGGGCATCTGAATGTCTGCGGAGTGGAGAGTGTGCTGTGTGCATTTGCCTTCCAGTCACAATCTTGTGCGGTGACAGATGGTGATCCTTGCTGGGCTGATTTCTCAGCTCGAACAAAGCCAGAGGCAGACAATGCACCCAGTTCTTTTTAAGAGAAAAACAAAGTTTTGACAATCTCCCTGTTAGGAGGCCGTTGATTTTCTCAACCACGCCATTGCTTTGCAGATGGTAAATCGAGCATAGTTTACGCTTAATTCCTAATAGAGCTGTTACTTCTTTGAAAAGTTCATTGACAAAATGTGTGCCATTATCCGAGTGAATTACATCACAAATTCCCCAGCGTGGGAATACTTCCCTCACTAAGAATTTTGCAGCACATTTGGCATCTGGACGTGCACATGGCCTCGCCTCAACCCATCTGGAAAATGGACAAACTACCACTATCATATTCCCCGCCCCATTGCACCTCTCTCCCATATCTGCATAGTCTATATGCAGTTCTCTGAAGGGCCCTACAGGTTTTGGTATTGTTCCTCGCAGTGTCCTTAAGGTCATTCCTGAGTTGTATATTTGACATGTTGTACATTCCATTGCCAACTTTGATATATGTTCCTGTAGGCCTGGCACGAACCAGTCCTCCTACATCTCTGCTGCAATATGCTGCTTTGCATTGTGCACTGGGAAATGTAGTTGCTGGAATGCTATTTCTAAGAGTTTGAGTGGCATTACCACTTTTCCTGTGTTGTTCTGATGCCACAAGAGATATGTTGCTGACTGGCTACATCCTCTCTTTTCCCACAGAACTTTCTCTTCCTCACTTGCTCCTTCTTGCAACTCTAGTATTTGTGACACAGGCATAGTGTTGTAACCATCTGGCAGATCTTCCTCTACTCATTGGTGCATTAGGTACTCACCTGTTCATTCTTTCACTAAATAAGAGGCTTCCTTGGCTGCAGCATCTGCTGCTGCATTTCCCAAAGAGATAACATCTGTGTTGGACGTATGTGCCTGGCACTTCACAATAGCTACCATGGTGGGCTCTTTCAAAGCCTCAATGAGTTCTTTTAGGAGTTCTGCATGCTGTACTGGGGACCCATCTGCTCTGTGGAACCCCCTCCATCCCCACCTTGCCAATCCACCGTGTACTGTAGTGGTCATATAGGCTGAGTCTGTGTAGATGGTAACTGTGCACCTTCCCCTCCATATCTGCCATTTCCCCCATACACTTGACCACTCCCTCTGCGTCCTCTGTACCCACCTCGTCCTCCGCGGGGGGCCCAGACTTGCCACTGTGGTCCTCCGTACTGCTCCTGTCCATTCCACTGTGGCTGCCCATTTCCTGCCCAATTAGCTGCCATCCTTCCCTGTATTGCTATCAGTCCCTCCTCCACCCCCTCCCTGTACTGGGGGAGTGCTGCTACAGCTGCAGCGACCTTCACCAGCTTCATTTGTACTAACTTTGCCTCATCTGCCAACCTTTTTTGTGCAATTTCTTTCTCCCTTTCCTTTATTCTTTTGCAGTGGTGCACTATTATGCTTTGAATTTCTGGCCACCCTTTTGCTCCGATCCCTGCTATTTTCTTGAGTGCTTTCTGTACCTCTTTCGGGAGCCCTCTCTTTATTATAAAGTAAAATAGAGATGTTTACTGGTCCCAGGGCGTACCCGTCTCAGCTCTCCACATCTCCTGCACCCGAAAAATGAAATCCATAGCATCCTCACCCTCATTCATGGTGCACTGCATCACTGACTGTAAGTCTGGTGTGTTTGGAAATGTTTCTCTCAATGAATCCCATACCCTTGCACGCACTGTGTTAAAAGATGCTCCATCATGGCGATCACAATCCAATTTTACTCCCGGGAAACCAGCTTTTGCCCACACCCTATCTGCCTGATCACCCACTGCCAATACCAGCAAGCTTTTAACATCACCTACCGCTAATGGCACTCCCGCTGTATGCTTCTCAAATGCATATAACCACTTACTTGCCCCTCCTGATAGCGGGGGCAAGGACTTCAACAGATTTGCTTTGTCCATCTGGGCCCAGGGTATGTAATTTGGCCTCCCACCTCCCGTGTGTATCAATGGGAGTTGTAGTTTTCTCTTTGTCATTTTGCCAGTCCTCACCTTCAATCCTTTCCTCCTTAATGTTGCCATCCTTCCCATTCTATTCCTTAATCTTCCCATCCACTCCTCTTCCATGCTTCTTCCCAAGGGTGTCTCATCTCCTCTCACTGATCTTCCCCCTGTCGCCACACGCAACCTCCCACTTTCCTGTTCCTCATCCTCTATATCACACCACAGTTCTTCCATACCCCCGGTGGCCATTCCTTCTTCCCCTGTGTTTTCTTCCTATTCTTGTGGCCCCAGTTCTATTATTCGTGTTGGTTCCTCCTGAATTCTAAATAGTATTTCCCCTTTTTTCCACCCTTCTTCAGATGACCTGTCGAGTGCTGGTGCCCTAGGTGTTTCTTCTGTTCTTGCGACACTTGTTCCACTCTGCTCAAATATATCTCTTATTCGAGATAACTCATCTCTAGCCATTGAGAGCCTAGAGTCTTGATCCTCTGTTAACTTTTCAATATCTACTGCTGGGGTGCTTACCTGTCCACGCTGTCTGGGGCACTCATAGGGTGGTGGGGCACTTGGTCATGGGGTGGCTGTAGAGGCCGTGGTGGGCACGTATGTGGGATCACTATATCCTTCTGCTGGCACTGGTTTGTTTAGGAGGGGGTACAATCATGTTACCTCTATCGATCCTTCTTTTCCTGTATCCTCAATTCCATATTCACGTGCAGTTAGGGGAGTGTCAGTGGTTGTGGGCTGATCAGGTACTGTCTCTTTCTTTTTGAGTGGAGGCACCTCTTCAAATAACCTCCACAAATCTAATATCTCTCTTCTATTATAAAACTGTTTTCCTTTGTATTTTATGAATATACACGTGGCTACCATATCCAAGACACTCTTATCAAATGATCCCCTTTGTGGCCATACCTGGGGTAATCCCTCTCCTTTTAATTCCGTGACCCACTAGTCATGGTACTTCTTTATATGTTCTGCATAACCAGGTACATTTTTGCAAATGTGGTTCAGGGGTGTTTATGCCCCCATACTGTATGTTCGTTGTTCACATTCCTGTGTTAATTGTGACTCTCACTGTGACTCGTGTGCGTGTATCTCTTATCTCGAACAATTCTTGTTTGGTCCTCTTTTTTTTTTATTCACAAAGTTACTATTCTAGAAACTCACCGGGTCACACTTACAATGACCATATCACAGAACTGCTAAAACACTAACTTAACACCACTTCTTGTACAATGCAATTCTTTAAAACATTACGCGCTTAGCACATGCAACATGGATCTGACATTAAACAGACTTTTTAACATACAACACATAACAATTACCCTCCTCCCCCTTTTTCTTGCCATGTATTATCTCCCCAACAAGACCTCATAGCCCTTGCCCACTACGTGTCTCTTCACCCTTACGAGTTATGACACCTTCTCTAGTATCGAGGTACCCAGAATGAAATGAAAAAAAAGAAAAGCTGTTTCTAATGTATACACGCATCTCCCTATTCTCAGACACTTTTATTTTATTCTCCACTGTTCAACTTATTCCCAGCACTATTCGAGATAGCACTACACGGCGACGCCTTCTACCCCCTTACAGATTTAGGTTCCCGTCTTTATCTTCCCTTATTTCACCTTTTTTCATCCTAATGGCCATATGCAGAGAAAGAAAAATAGTATTACTTGATAAAAGTACCCGTTAACTGACCTTGTATAATCTGGCTCCCTCCCATCCACCTTTTATAATCACTCGCACTTAATATTCAAGTGGCCGTCTTGATTCGATATTCTCCGGACTGGGTCCGTCCAGGCGGTGCTGCCTCACACTCAATGGCCACCCCCCGGCTCCGGCGAGCGGTATTAAAGGTTTTTTTTTGAGCGGGACCCCTACCCTTTGGCCTACTGCATGCGCACGTTTAAGCGTACCAGTTGCTGTAGGCGGACAGCTCTCTTGAGCGGGCGCACCGTGCGTCTCCACTGTCGCCCGGAATTTCTCGTGCCAGAGGGGACGATGAAAGAATTAATCACGCCTTCGGGGTCACCACTGAAAGCAAGCTTCGCCAAAAGGCAGTACCCTCCCCACAATGAGAGGCAATAAAGGACACACCCCAGGAGGGAATGAGACCAAGACCAAGCGCGGGTGATGTAAAGGGTTTTTATCAAAATAGGGCATGCAAAGGACTCTGAAAACTCCGAGAGCACTCTGTCTGTCAATAGCAAAGACAGTCCTATTTATTACAAAACCACTTCACAATCCTATACGCTATAGGGGGCACATAGTCTCAGGTATTGGGTGGCGTCGACTAAACTATAGGTGAGGCAGTGATGAGCCGCTCCAGGATTTGTGGACATCCGCGTGGTGCCAAGGTGGGGTGGATAGGTCAGCTGGGCTCATCGGGGTGGAGCTGCCAGGCCAGGTGCGTCAGTGTCAATGATTGACGGCTGCACTAACATTTTGCCCTTGTGGCCACACATACACAAACACTCATTCTTTAGACGATTCCAGTTGTCCTGTAAATCCTACAATATATTACTCTAAGAAATAATAGGAGACCGGAGAAATAGCATGCAATGTGGAGCTTCACCAATACATCAGTCCACTATTACTTTTGATCTGTTGACCGGGTGTCGTTAACCTGGGTGTTTGGTCTGGGGCCACAAGGTGAGCTGCCTTGTCATTCCGTTCTGTTAGATGTAGTGAAGAATTACTTTATGATATGTTAGTACAGGGTTGAATACCTATCTCTGGGGCCCATTAACTTGGGGTGAACTGGAGTACTACTGGATCAGCGAGGGTGCACCTCTGGCCCTTTGAGGCGGTGGGGTTTAGGACCAGGTTGTAAATAATTCATTTGGCCGACCATGGCGGCCTCAGACATGGGGAGGTGAATACTTGAAGCAGGTCCAGCAGAGTGAGGGGAGGTGAGGCTGTGCTGCCCATGCACCAGCGGAGGGGGAGATGGCCTTGTGGCTCTGCGCAGTTTTCTGTGCCTGAGCTGCACAATATACCATATGAGGGGATGGCTAATAAAGTTAGTAACATTAGAATGATTACACATTTCTATTGTTTATACATTCATGTACTTCTTCAACATAGCTATGAGATTCTGGCAGTATCAGATATATTGCATAACATTAGTTGAACACATATTGGTAATTCATAAGACGACAGATGGATAACACATGGATAACACGTGAGGTAGCATCAGGTTGGGTTGGGTTGTGTACTCAGGAGCATGGAAGTAATACGTTCATATGTGATTGTACATGTGCATTCTTGTTCATAACACTTAAACGTGTTCTGCTGTACGACACACAAGTATTTTTAGTAATGCTTTTTCGCCTTCCTTTGTACATTAGCAGCAATTGTTAGTTAGCACTAGGTGGGCTCTATCAAGCCCTTTCATTGAATCTTCAAGGCACCTGTCGTCTTTGCTTTATCAGCACTATGAGCTTCATCCCTTTCCCCACACTCATGTTATAATTTTACAAAACAACTCTCTGAATCATTAGGCTTTGATTTGCAGTTAATACTTCATTTGGGGGACGTGGGCAGGGGTTCATACAGGAAGGTTATCAACACCATATTTTAAATGTTAAGGGTTAGATGCCAGGTCGGGGTCTGTTCAATTGGCATGATTCCTGTTATTTTCCAGACTTGAACCACGAGTCGGGTCACTTCGGGGACTGTGATGTACTGCGGAAGGTAAATAATACAGTGTTTGTTCTGATATTCGTTTGTGTCTAGTTGCTCATGAGAACGGGCCTTCAGCGGATCTGCCATGGGGTGGAGACGCAGGGGGAGTGCATGGCTCCCTGAGCGCAGTGAGAGGGGTCCAAGCTGCAGCTTTCGCAGACAGGCTGTTTCATTAAGGCTTTGGTCATTTCTATCTAAAATTGAGTACCGAAGCTTTCAAAATGGCGTTCATGGTATGTTACAGTACAAGCCGATTGGCCCTGTGTGTCGATCAGCAGCCACCCTGCCACCCTCGCACAGGTGCATGGGGGGCTTCTGACGAGCTACGAACATCACGGGGATGGGACATGTCGGCGAGGGGATCTCATAGACCTATCCTGCCATACACTCTCCACAGATATATTTCATTATTTTACAAGGCAAAATTACCAGAATAAAAATATTCTACTTCTACAGTGTATGCTGCAACCATTTCTTATGTGTATGTGTGATTAGGTTCCTGTATTAACATCAACACTGTGATATAATGTTTTGTTTAGATAAGTACATTTGTTAATACATTAAGTAGTTTCTCATAGATCTCCCGATCACCCGTAACACCTTGTTACCAACATTATAAACAGAACCCCTTGTAAGGACTCGAAAATTGTGATGTCATCTTTCATGTCCTGGGTGTTAGACTTAGCAGTGCACAGTGGTGGCGTGAGTTATGGTTGCTTACCTTACCATAACAGGAACATTTCTGGGGGTTTTTGATTTTTCTTGTAACTATAACATATCTTTAACAAAGTTTTTCCATTGAATTTGTTAGGTTTTTATTAATGCAATTTAACCATAACGTCTCTTTACTACGTTGGTAATGGGACGTTATGGTTACAAGTAAAACCAAAAAATCTCAGGAATTTGCCAGTTATGGTAAGCTAAGCAACCATTACTCATGCCACCAATGTGCACTGCTAAGACTAACACCCAGGACGTCAAATAGGCGGAGTCACTGTACACCGTCACTTCCTTTCCTTCGTATTTCTCAAGCGCAATAAAAAGCTCCACCAATTCTGCTGCTTGTGCCGAAAAGTGAGATGGCCACAATTTCAAATTCCCCATTTTCTCTATGCCTCACCACAGCTGAACCCAGTCAATTGTTCTCCATTTATTTGATTGATTTTCGATGACCCATCAATAAAGAGAATCTCCCCTTCTGATAGCGCATTTTCTTTTACACGCGGTATGTCTTCATATGACTCTACATAACTAGCGCTTTATGTACACGCTTATCCTCTGCTACGAGTTCAGCCACAAATGTGGCAGGGTTCACTATTCTACACCTGACTATCTTAATCGCAGGTTTCAATATGACTACTTCATATGCAGATGCTCTCTGAGATGTCAACATACCCATAGGTTTTTCAAAAATGGCAAACAAAGCATGCTCAACAAACAAGGTCATCGAACACCCTACCACTATGGCCATATACTTTTCAATGGCAAACACGGCTGTAGCCAGCGATTGTTTGTAAGGAAAGTGTCCTCACATAACTGGATCTAGAATCCCACTTTAATATGCCAGAGGTTTATACCGAAGTTTGGTCCTCTGTGTAAGTACTGCTGTCTTAACGGTCCCATTTGTGTGCGAAAACAGGTAGAACTCCTCCGAATTTGGAATTCCTAAAACTGGAGCTGTACGAATTGCTTTCTTTAATTCTTCAAATTCTTTCTCTATTTCCTCAGTCCATTCTATTTTCTCATTGTTCACTTGCGCCTTTTTCAATGCCTGCAAAAGTGGTCTCCTGTATGAACTATTCTAACTATCAAATACCCATGCTCTAACATTGTTGCATAGTCCCAAAAACTTCTGCATTTGCTTTACGACGTGTGGTTTTGCTGTTTTCAAATTTGCCTCAGCCCTTTCTTGTGTGACCTTTTTTCCCTCATGAGAAATTAACTGACCTATATACAACACCTCTTGTTGGCAATATTGTAACTTCTCTTTGTCCACTATATATCCCTTGTCTGCTAAAATAATCATTAACTGAACTGAGTCTTGTCTGCATTGGTCTTCTGTTGTGCTACAAACCAAAATGTCATCTATGTACTGCAACACAACGCTTTTCCCTTTCAACTCAATATTGCCTAGGTCCATCTGGAGAACCCTATTAAAGATTGATGGAGACTCACAGTACACTTGAGGTAAGAGAGGCCTTTCAGTTTTGGCCTGAAGGACCATGAATGACGTCAGATCTTGAGAGTCTTTATGCAACGGGATTGAGAAAAACACATTTTTCAAGTCAATCAACATGAAATAGCGTGCCTAAACAGGGATACTACATAGTATCATCGGAGGATTTGGAACTAAAGAGGATTTTGCCTCTACAATCTAGTTAATTGGCCACATCTCCTAGACTAAATGCCATAACCCTCCCTTCGATTTTTTCACAGGATACACTGAGGTATTGCACAGTGACTTTGACATCACTAGAATACCCTGCTCCATTAGGGCGGAAATAGTCTTGAAAATACCCTCATCTGACTCTTGAGACATGGGATACTGTCTTGGTTGAGGTAAAATTGCTCCTTGCTTCAGCTTAATCTTAACTTCTCCTACCCCCTTGAATAGGCCTACATCACTACATCGTAGGGGCCTGTAGTCCATAACGAGGCTAGTACTTTTTCTAAATCCTCGTCAAAATATTCATGACGTTGTTGCACTATCATCATTCGCTGTGGAACCTCTGTTTTCTCTATTTTAATCCAAAGGTAATATTCATTTCAAATACTACTTCATTGTCTGCTGGATAGTCTTTAAACAAATCCTCATCTGTGACATCAGTCAATCTGTGCCCTTCCCCAATAGCAATCACTGTTCTCTATGGCCTGCCCCTGTCCCATCCTTTGAGCATGGCCAGTTCCCCTTGTACTATAGCTGCAACTAGTACTAGAGGAACCATTTGTCCCCCCTCTTTATCCATAGGTATCTGTGGCCTGAATAGAAACTCATCAGGTATTCTCATAGTCTTTCCCACTAAACCAGACCACCATGTTAACAAAATCCACACCCCTTAATGGAAGACTTCAGGTTCCATTGGCACTCCTCGCAGAGCCATATGCCCTGTAAATGCCATCATAAATTCACCCACGTATAAATAATGTATTCCTGGGGTAGAACACACTATGCCATCATAAGTGAAAGAAATCATCATATTTAAATTTGTCACTAAATCTTGTCCCAGAATATTAACTGGTGTCTGTTGTGAATACAATAATGGAACAGAATATATCACATTCTCCTATCGAGACTGGTAATTTATCAGTAAAAGGATCTCTGCTAGTAGCTCCCGAGAAGCCTTGAGCATTCATGGCATTTCCCGATAATGGAAGTTTTCCCTCCCGTATACATTAGCGAGTTGCACCCGTGTCTACTAAAAAAGAAAAAGATGTGCCTCCTATTGATACATCAACCCTTGGTTCCTCTTGAGAGTCTAGTGTTATCGATAGTAGTGAACACATGAAGTCACCACGTGAGATGTCCTATTGTGGATATAGGGCCATCCCTGTACCCATGAAAGGACTCTCTCCCTTGACAGAAACACCCCCTATGCTAGGAGTAAATAACTGTCCTGTGTTTGCATTCTGTTGTATTTGCATGGGTGCATGCTGTGACTGTCCTTGCAGTGGATTCAATTATGCTTGTTGTGGTTGTTGTGCTTGGTGTATCTATGGCACTTGTTGCATTTGCGGAACTTGTGTTTGATACTCCGTTCCACATCCTCTCGGCATGAACCCACTTACTCTTTGGTCCATCTGGCGTTGATTATTTTCCTGTGATGCACCTACTATTTGTTGTTGCATCCCCAGCCCTTCTCTGCTTGTCAATACTGCACCTTCTATTGTATATTCTGACAGTTTCTTCTGATCTAACTTAGCTTCCTCTAGCTTCCTAGCCTCTTTCTTCTTCTTATTTTTCTCTTGAAATAGTCAACAGTGGTGCACTTTGGTCAACTGAATCTCCGCCCAAGGCCTTTCCTCCATTCCCACTAATTTCTTGAATTTTCTCTGTACTTGCTCTGGTAGTCCCTGACATAAAATGTTGTACAATACCGCCACTGATTTCCCCCCCGCTCGTGTTTCCAAAAGTCCAGAATTCCTGAATATTTTGAATGTAAGCAAGCAAATCTTCACCTTCTTGCATCTTAGGTGCCATAATTGCACCCATATCAGACGTGTCAGGATACTGTACCCTTAGAGCTCTCCACAAGTCTGCCCTACAGTTATTGAATGACGCTCCAGTTGTTTTCTGCTCTGTGACACTTGAGTAACCCGCTCATGTACAAATGTCATCAGCCCTCTCCTCAGGAATGGCTGCTAGGAGACCCTTAATGTTCCCTAAGGCTAGAGTATTTCCTCCTGTCATTTTTTCTAGTTTATAAATCCATTTTCCAAACCCACCATTAAGCTGGGAAGTTAGCATCTTCAATTGTCATTGTCCATCCGGGGCCAAGGGATATACTGCAGTCTGACCCCTGCTTTTTCCAATAGTGAAATCTGCGTAAACCCAATTCCATCATCGGCTCACATTGTCTGCCTATCCACAGTAGGGAAAATGGTTCCACATCGCCTTCTACCTGGCAATGGCCTCAACCTGCTCATATATGGTGGCGATTCTCCTTTTTCGCTATGTGATTGTCCTTTAGGGCACTCGGGATATGCTATGGGATCTGGCGTCCTATCCTTAGGTTGTTCCAGATCAGACCATCTTACTTCCTTGTCTGACAGCGTGCATCCTTCAGACCCACATGTGTTCTCTCCCTCCTCTCCACAGAAGGTTTCCCTGTCTTCATCTGACATATCCAGACCCCGACTAGTGTGGTGCTCATTGTATGACTCCATGATATTACTGCTCTTGGTTCCATTAGCTCTTTCTGAATGCGATCAATGTTGCCTGCTCTCTGCCTCAATTTTTGTTTCATTTCTTTGTCTAGTTGTATTCTTTTATCTCGTAATTTCTGTTCTTCTTCCTCTTCTCTCTTCTTGTATAACCTGTATTGTTCTTCGAGTGCTCTCTGCCTGTTGTCATGCTTTCTTTGTTCCTCTGTCTTTTCTTTCTTTCTTAGCTGTTCCTTTTGATACATCTGCTCTCATCTTCGTCTATTCTTTCTCTTGTTCTCATCTTCCTTTAATCTTCTTTCTCGTTCCCTGCCTTTTTTATCTTGCTCGTCTTAGTCTTTCCTTTACCTAACCTCCTCAAGGCTTTTCCCATCAAGCTTCCCATCTTCAATCTCTCATGCTATATCTAAAGACATGTTCGGTCATTCACTTTCTCTTCCTTGCCCTGCAAGACCATAAAGATCTCTCCCTTTCTTCTAGACTCTTTTTGATTGTCATCACTACCATAAGTGTGTGGTTAATATATCGGGTTACTATACCCTGTCACCGCTTTTAGTTCCTTTAATGGATACAGTCCTGCATTTTCTGTACTATCGCCATTAATTCCAGTGGAGTAAGGGGAGCAGAAGGCTCAACACTTTCCTCCCTGCTCTGGTTAGGAATCCATTCCTCAGGGGCCAGATCCTTTCGCTCCTCCTGGTACATCTTCCAAAGCTCTAAAATAGCTGACCTCTTTTCTAATTTCTTTGCCTAGTATGCTGCATGCAAATACATGGTCATGTGTTGCAATACTGCCTTTGCCAGTGATCACCCTTATGGTTAGGGCATGGACATTTTGGCTGCTGTTCCCTTTACCCATTCTGCACTGTACTGTTTGATCTTGGGCATATGTTTTGGTAGTGTGTTGCACAGGTGCATCAGTGCTGTAAACTCTCCCATTATGACAAGTCTCAATTGACTGTCTATACTTATCAGTGATTTTACACAAAATACGTTTCAAAAAAATAATAAATATGAGCGCGCACCAACAGTCACACCTCAAAACCTCGAATTCTCAGTAATCCCAATCTCTATGTTCGGCACTGACAATGGCCTAAGATAGATAATGACCTTTTCCGCTATGTAGCACAGCCTGTCTTTGTCACTCTTCAACACTCTTTAAATACAAAATAAATAAAAACAAACAAACAAACTAGTTGACTCTTTACATGTACATCATGGTATATACTCCTCTTCTCTAGCCCCTAAAATACTCTGATAGGCGTTTGAATTGTCTTCTCTCACAGATCTATCTGTGTGCAGCCTAGTTTTACCCCCATGGGTTTTAGGATAACTCCTTCTAGAATTCAGGACTCTGGGATTTTCTTATGGAATGCTCCTCATCCTACACACCTTTTTTTCTTTTGACGCTCTTCGTCTTATATCCACCAACCTTCTGTTACTTATTTATGTTTGTGGTACCAAAACCCCACTCCCACAATTTGCCAGTTTCCTCAATCCACTCACCATTTGCCTTTTGGCTCTGGAATCTCAGGGTCTCCCTCTCCTCAATTGCCCACCGTCACCTTTGGTCCGCTCAGGGCCTTTGAAAATCAGGAGGGATTTTGGAAAAGAGGGACCCATCCCACTTGTATATTCTTTACTTGCAAGTTGACTATTTTAGCCGTTGTCCACAGGAAACCTTGCATTCCTCCGGCTGGATGGCAGAGGGCGTCTGATGTTCCAACTACCCCAGAGACCTACTTATCAATGGCTCTTATCCAACCACCCCTTTCTGCTACCAAGTGAACCGTTTTAGGTCCTTTAAGATGAGGTAACACTCTATAGCAGGGGTGCACAACTGATTTTGACAGAGGGCCGAAAGTACCTTACATGAGGGCTATAGTGGGCCGAAAAAGTAAAAGTGGGCGGGGCGGTAGGCGGGACATGTCAGGAGGCTTTTTCAACCCCCAATTTGTATCAAACACATGAAAAAAGAATATGTTTTTGAGGGGTAACGATTTTTATTGCATTTCATACTTACATTTTGTACTACACATTTTCCATTGTTATCATTTATTTCAATGTAGTTATTGTATATTGTCTGTTTAATTCAATTATATATATTTTATTGACCCTTGATTGGACATTCCGTTATTTTGGACTGCTATAGTTTGCTGTTAGGGTTGCCCAAGAGGAGTATGGCCTTCGTTGAGTCAGGTTTCCTCAAAAAAGCAAAAGATGTACATCTCCTAACTGTGCCTGTTTTAGCTTTATAATACACTATGCCCCATGGCTCCCACCCCCAACCAAACACTATGCCCCATGGTCCCCTCACCCCCAACCAAACACTATGCCCCATGGCTGTCACCCCCAACCAAACACTATGCCCCCTGTCCCTCACCCCCCAAGCAAACACTAAGCCCCCTGTCCCTCACCCCCAACCAGACACTATGCCCCATGGCCCCCTCATCCCCAACCAAACACTATGCCCCATGGCTCCGACCGCCAACCAAACACTATGCCCCCTGTCCCTCACCCCCAACCAAACACTATGCACTATGACCCATGGCCCCCTCACCCCCAACCAAACACTATGCCCCAAACACACTCAAGCATGTACACATACAGACCCGAACCCCCCACCCCCCAACTCAGCACACACACTCTCAAACATGCACCCATACAGACACAAACGCTCCAACCCCCAAATCAGCACACTCTCAAACATGCAGCCATACAGACCAGAACACCCCACCCCCCAACTCAGCACACACACTCTCAAACATGCACCCATACAGACTCGAACCCCCCACACCCCAACTCAGCACACACACTCTCAAACATGCACCCATACAGACACAAACCCCCACCCCCCAAATCAGCACACTCTCAAACATGCACCCAAACAGACTCGAACCCCACACCCCCCAACTCAGCACACACACTCAAGCATACACCATGAACCCATACATACCCGAACCCCCCACCCCCCAACTCAGCACACACACTCTCAAGCATGCATCCATACAGACCCGAACCCCCCGCCCCCCAACTCAGCACACACACTCTCAAACATGCACCCATACAGACCCAAACTCCCCACACCCCCAACTCAGCACACTCTCAAGCATACACCATGAACCCATACAGACCCGAACCCCCCGCCCCCCAACTCAGCACACAAACTCTGAAGCATGCACCCATACATGCATCTCAACATACACAACACAAACATTCAAAAACAAACATTCATACACATCCGACACACCCCCCCAGCCCCCATCTCAACATACACAACACAAACACTCAAAAACAAACATTCATATACATCTGACACGCCCCCCACCCCCATCTCAACATACACAACACAAACACTTAAAAACAAACATTCATACACATCCAACAAACCCCCCACCCCCCATCTCAACATACACAACACAAACACTCAAAAACAAACATTCATACACATCCGACACACCCCACACCCCCCCATCTCAACATACACAACACAAACATACAGCAGAACAGACCCGACATACAAACACAAACACAGAGACCACTTACCGGAGACGTGCTGGAAGGCAGGTAAGCTGGAACGCTGGCGAGGTAAGTGGAATCGTACTACGGCTGGCGTGGCAAGCAAGGCTGAAATGCCAGGAGTGATGTGGTGCATGTGTGCTGAGCCAATGACGGCCAGTGTTTTGTCCGGCCCGGAAGACAACAAAGACTTTCCTAATGGAGGTCGGCCGATGCTGCTTGCCAGCGCCCTCCATTAGGTAAGTCTTTGTGCCTCGCGGGCCGTAAAAAACAGCATGGCGGGCCGCAACTGGCCCGCGGGCCGTATGTTGTGCACCCATGCGCTATAGGGTGGAAGGAGATGGAGAATTTACTCAACAACAATAATTCAACCAACTCAGGAAGTTGGCAAAATGCTTTGTCTGTTTTAATATCAATTATCTAAAACAGGGAATACAACAGACATCATCCAAGCAGCAGTAAGGTTGCTTCGAATTTCATAAAAAACATGATTGTATAGTAAATATTCATCATCTGTGACATCATCCTACGTGGCAAACTAAGAAACTTATGGTGGGTTGTGGTTGGATAACAGGAAACATCTTGATATATTGTCTATGAGGGTTGGTGTTGTGATTGGATCTCTACTGTCAGGAAGACAATTCTGCCCACCCCTAGTGCAAGTCGCTGTGAGTGTCATAAAATACACAACGTCTTACTGGGTCTCTGAACTATACGGCTCTTTGGTATGTGGCCTTTATAATTGGAATATTCCACTTGTTGGCAGCATGCATGCTGGTACCCTAGGTGCCAATGGGTTGGGCTTGACGAAGCCTCTCCACCCAATTAGCCCGTCATCCATCATCACTCAAGCTGTCTGCCGTGAGAATAGTCTTTGTGCTCTGCCTTGCAAAATAGCACTGCTCCTGGGAATACAAGGGAGTGTGGCTATGACTTTATCTTCTGATCTCAGTGTAGCCTGCACATGTCTATTTCCATCTAGGTCATGTGACTGGAGACTATGTTTTGAGCTTCGCCTCTGCATTTAATGGTTTTAAACAAATAGAACTTGGCACCCAATGTCCTTCCGCCGCACCTTAACAGGAGCGTGGCTTCTCGCCTCCTTGTACATTGTATCATTCCATTATAATTGACTAGGGCTGCTTTACCCCTTGACATTTAGCCAAGTAGGCCTCTTGATGCTCCTTCTATTCTCAGCTGAGTTTATCTTGCTGGTTCACACTTTTCCAGCCCTTCTATTCACGGGGTCCAGTTTGCTCAAAATACAATGTAGAACTTCCAGATTCCTATGCATATATATATCTTGGTGCATCGCCGCTATCTATTCACTACGTATAGCCAGCCTTATGATTACTTTGTCTACTTGCGTTACTGCATCTGCACAATTATAAAATCATTGTAATTTTCTTTGTGCGTCTTTATACATGTGATTTTCATTTCACGTGTAAATATTTGCTAGGTTTTTACTTCATCAGATTCTATATGGTCTATACATATTTTCTCTTGTCATTTCCTCTGAGGTGTGTCACTTTCTTCATGTAACATCACCAAACTCGTCTTTCATCTGTCTTCATGCGCTCTTCAGGGATCTTTCCCAAAAGGCTGTCAGTTCTTCGTGGGTACATAAAGAAAGGTTTTCTCAATGGATACTTTGCTTCAAAGGCTGCTTGTGCTATAGGCATCATTACAGGTGTCTTGCTTGTCACTATTTCCAGTTCCACACATATAGGCAATTTAGAGGTGGGACTTCCGATAGAGGCTTTTGGCTACTCCTCTACAGTTTTTACCAGTGCATACTATTTTCCTACAACTTACTAATATCATACTTGCCCCAATATAGCAACATTTCTGTCCAATTTACAAAGTTTCACCTTAAACCAACCTCTGCCATTTCCCACCTTCTAGCATCATTTTTAACACTTCTGTACACTTTTTGCAACTTTTTCCACTGTTTTTGCATCCGTCAATATCCTTGAACGTCTGATGTCATCGCAGACCTTCTGGACAGTGCCACGTGACTATGCGCTTGCGAGCACCATGATGAGGTGGTCTGCACACGCATCCGCACTCCGCAATCAGGTCTTTGCTTCAAGGACAGTTTGGAACTGCATTTTCTACCGATCTAGGAACTTCCAAGCTCAAAATGTACCCTTGCACAGCTCCTACACCTAAACTTACTCATTATCCATTAACAATCTAGTACAAAGCACATATTTGGAAGAATATTAGCAAAACTGTTTTTTATCTTGAAAATGGAATCAGCTATTACCATCCCTCCTCCACCAACAGCCACCACCAGCTGGAGGACCGACACAACAAAAAAAGGGCAGTACTTTCAAAGACAATGAAGATAACCAAGTGCATGAGGTAGAGGAAGTGCCAACCTCTAGCAGCAAGAAAGAATAATGGGTGTGGCAGTTCGTTATCACTGTTGGGTATGTACCTAAGGCTAAAGCTACCAAAGTGAAATGCACTGGGTGCAACTTTGTACTCAGTCACGGACTACCTGGGCAGTACTCCTACGGGACCACCTCCATGCACCAGCACACTAAATCCAACAACTGCAATGCTCTCAGAAAGATTGTTTCTTTCTTAGCAAGTAGTAGGCTGTCCTCCTCCATGTCATCTTCCACAACCAATACTGTAACCACACAGCCTACTTCTGTGGGACACAAAATCCCACCAGCTACCTTGCAAGCAATAAAAGAGGCTGTTGATCCATAACTTTCGAAGACAACAGTCCTCTGTATACACTGCAACATACCACTCTGCAGGGGGTAGCAATTTTGAAGTGCTTTGGGAGCTGTAATCAAGGAGCCCTTCCCCTGCCCACCTGCCCCTCTATATTAGTGCTTGGTGCCTCTTCCCACCTTTCCCTCTCCATCTTACGTTCTAACCTGTCCCGCAAAAGAAAATACATCAAACAACAACAAAAGGAAGTTCCTTTCGGAACCACCTTTCACAGTTTCAAAATAAAACAAAATAAATCTTATAAACTCCATCTACTTTACATTTCTCAGTAAAGTACATAGACTCAGTAAGATTTTCCAACATTTCCCTTAGCATTTTGTGTTATGCTAATGGGAATAATGTGGAGTTCATCTCCCGTTCCAGGAATTGAAATGGAGGATAACGACCCGGCAGCCTAAGTTATCGGCCCAAACGAAGCAAGGGCAGATAATGAGGGCTCCGGATCATTATGCCCCGTACCAGCCCCTGCAATGGGGGATGAAGGCCATTAGCACCCCGGGTTCCCAAAGAGGTAGCCCGGGATGCTAAAAAACAAAAAAGGATTTTCCAAGATGGCCACCATGGAAATGGAAGGTGAGGCTCTGTACAGAGCCCCTCTTCCCTTTCCATGGCAGCCTGCAGAAGGCGAAGAGAGAACCCTATGATGATATTACCACGAGCACAATTTTTTTCCCTTTCAAACTTTATCACATAGCCGGTCCCAGGTGGACCTGGCCACTTTGACCCCATTTGTTGCCCCTCATGGTCATGGCCAGTAGCCAGATTGTCCGGGTCATGACCTTATGCCGGACAATCTGGCCACTGCCATGGCCAAAGGCTTTAATGTCAGTCACCAAAAGTATATCACAATTTTTTGTACCCAGATTATAACACTTGTAAAAAAAAATAAAACACGGTCATATTTGCAAAACCATGCTTTAAGGTCCTTGCCAATGCTCATTATATGAGTTTGCTGGAAATCCGTCCATGTTTTATTTTTTCAAAAGTGTCAAAATGTATGTACATACAATAGTCATATAACTTAGCCCCCACTTGACAAAATCCATTCAGACTTTACACAAACATTCAAGGTTGGGTCTATAATCCTTCTGGAAACCTTTGGCCACATTTGTCAAATGGCAACAAAGTTATAAGCCATTTAGGAATGTTGAGACACCTCTCTAATTTAGCCCCCTATTGACAAAATCCCACCAAAATTCACTAAAACATTTATATCTAGATCTAAAATGTTTTTGCAAGCTTTTGTGTAGATTCGTCAAATGGCACCACATTTATAAGACTTTACAATATTTTGGGACCCCCTGTAATTTTGCCGCCTCTTGACAGAATCCCACCAGTTTCATTGAGTGGCGCCAAAGTTATAAGCCATCCAAAAACTGCTTTTCACCAACCCTGTAATGAAAAAATAGGCATAGATGCTCCCGAATATCTGAAGTGTTCACGGACATCACAGGACTTTACCCGAACATCCGGACTGTTCGTGGACTTTGAGGATGAAAATCACCTGTTTTTTGGCTTGTTACAACCATATCCCATCCCATCCTCATCACCGTTCAACTCCCCAGAGGTTGTTTGATAAGTTTGACAAGTGCAATGTTGTGTTTTTTAATATGTTTTTACTGCAATGTTTGCAGACAACGGCGGCTGTCCACGAATCCAACATGGCGGGCGTTTCCAAAAATCTGACACACTTAACGCTTTTCACCATCCAATCAGTGGGCACGTTGCCCTCTAAGCCAATTGGATGCCCGTCTGCGGACCGAACAGGTCAGTGGGTCTGCGGACCGAACCCAGATATCTCTATTTTGTTTTACCTGCTTTTAGCCCGTTTTAAAGAAAACTACTGGACGATTTACCACAAATTTATAAAACCACACTTTCGAGACCAACCGACACTCCTGCCGTAAATTTGGTGAAAATCCTTCCAGCGGTTTGGGCTGTAGGCGTGAGAAAAATGTATTTCCATTGCATTTATGAGAAGAAAAAAAGATTTTGGGACCCCCCTGTAACTTTGCCCCCCCTTGATGAAACCTCACCAAACTTGCCAAAATAATTCAGACGGTGCCATATACTTGTTTTGCAATGTTTGTTAAGGATGTGTCTAGGGGGAGTTGAGCAAGTTAACCATAACTACAGGGCCACGACCGCAGGCCCTGTAATATATCACTCATTTTGTCCTACTTTTTGGTGTTTTAAAAAAAACTACTGTACGAATGTACACCAAATTTACAAAACCACGCATTTGGGCCCAATCCGACACACCTGCCACAAATTTGGTGAAAATCCGTCCAGCGGTTTGAGCTGTAGACGTGAGCTAAACATTTTTGCCATTGCATCTATGGGAAAAACCACACATTTTGGGACCCCCCATATAACTTTGCACCCCCTTGATGAAACCTCACCAGACTTTGCAGGATTGATCTGACAGGACCATATACTTTATTTGCAGAGAAACGTGAGGATTCGTCCGGGGGGGCGAAGTTATAAGCCGCCCAAAATGTGCTCTTGAGCAAATTAACCATAACTATGGGGCCGCTACAGCAGGCGCTGTAATGCCTGTCCTGTGATGTATAATTGAGTTCTGTGTCTGTGCCAACGCCTCTGAGGTATGTGCGCCTTTTTCGTTCTTTTGCTTACTGATCTGTGCCCTGCATTTATGCTGCAGCCCGTATAACTTCCACATATTTGCTATGGCTTTGTGTCCTGTTTCTGTGCTAGAACACAGGCAGGTAGCCTTGATGTGCGCTGCCAATGTTAACCTTCGGATGCCACTTGTTTGTTATGATGCCAGCACAGATGAAGGGACTAAGGAGAGTTCAAGAGAGTTCCCAAACTTGCTTTAATCACTGGAACGGAAGTAAATCAAAATGTGAGTCGTGACTCAAACCCAGGGGTGCAGAGCGTGACCATACACGTGTGTGCCTCTTCAATGATTTGGTGTGGTTGGGACTCCAAAATCCCTTAACATGGTACTACCCGACTTGATCAGCTATCTTTTAACGCTTCAGAAATTAATAATTTAAATATCACGAATATTGCTATATTTTGCAAATATGTGAACGTTACCACGGAAGGTGGCGGGTTTCGGGTAACTTACATGATACGCGCATGCTGTGTTCTGTGAGGTTTGACTCTTGGCGAAGGGACTCGCAATCTCTGTGGCTAACAGAAACCTCACCCCCATCGCGTGATGGGCAGGGTGAGCCTGGAGCCACAGACGGACTAAGACCCTTCCAAACTCCTCTCCTCTTACTCCAACACAAACTGGAACAGATGTAAAGCTCACAGAAACAATAGGATTAAGGCCCGGCACGTGGGCAGACACCAACTCCCAAAGAAAAGCCCGAGGCGGACAATAGCTGTGGAGCTTCGGTGCTTAGAGGAGCCGGGTCAAAAGATAACAGCAGGTGGGGGCTCCCGGGGGGCGCCCATATGTTCCTTATTCTGCGCGGATGTCGAACGCGAGCCGAAGCCCGACTTCGCTCTTCCCATTGGCTGCACCCTGTGAGGAGGGCCCAGATATTGGGCCCGCCCGCGCCATCTGCCGGGTAACTGCCAGTCCAGCCCCAGGCGCCCGATGCCGGCCCTGGAGCCCGGAGCGTGCCAACAACCGCCAGATTTATGGAGCGCAAGCTGTTGTTTACCTGAGCGGGGCGCCCGCTCGCGAGTGGGACGAGCGGGGCCCATCCATTTACTAATGAATTAATTAGTACTCCCAGGCTGGAAGTAAATGATTACATGCTCTGTAAATTAATCTTTAACTCTCGGAGCTGCCAGCCACAGCAAAAAGTGCGGAAAACAAGCAAGTTAGATCAACAGCGCTCGGTCCAGTTAATGACGGAGAAAACGTAAGGTAGAGGAGAGGCGAGAGAGGGGGACAAGGGGTTCTATTAGCACGCATGACTACAAGCACACCGGGATTTCTGCGATGCGACTGGCCCCTGCCATACCAACCTTTCAGAGGCGATGGCCTCTCATCATATCTCCTGACTTTTAAGTAGTGCGCCACGCACCCCCAAACCCCCCCCCCAGAGCCACAGAACTGTCAGCCCAATCATCTAACATGTGACTGACCCCCGTTAATCTCGGCGAGCCCTCAAGATGTACTAGCCTGCTCGAGTATGATATGTGACTGACTGCAACCACCTTACTTGCCCATTCAGATGCACTGGTCTTTTGTGGAAGCTGGCATGTGGCACATCGACCTGTATTCCAGAGACAATATCATTCCTATTTTCAAGTCCGTTTATGGATACAACCCATAGCCACGTGTAGCAGATTTCCAGGATGTGACCTCAACACAGAACCATGCATTTATTTGTTTATTTATTTATTTATTTATCTGAGAAGAATTCCGTCAGAAGTGTTACTTTAAAATGTCACTTTAATATATAACAGCACATAGAAAGGACAACCAAACCAGCACCCGCAAGACCAATGGTGCTAACTTCTTATTGGGCTGTGTAGACATGTTCTATAATGGTACTTGCCTGGCCATAATATGGTAATCGCTGACAAATGGTTTTAGTACCTGGGAATTTTATGGAAGTGCCTGGCAAATGGCAATCCAATGCATACACAAGAGCAACAATGGTTGATTTTGCCAATGCTTGCTTTAAATGGTTTTCAGAGGAATGAACAGAAACAAGGACACACATATTGCTTATAAAGAAAGTGGCTGAAGGCACAATAGACTATAGACTATTTTTATTACACCAGGATTTAGTTTACAACTGCAATCAAGAAATCACATTTCAGATGTCTGTTTACAAATAGCACTGGTCGCCACTTAAATGTATAGAGCTGACTCAAAGCGATAAGGATGTTAGAGGCTATGTTTGGCAAAAAGGGGTAGGTACTGAGTGGGTGGTAACTTTAAGAGAATCTAGCATGGATAAGGGTGGCTAATAGGTAGTTAAACATCCCAAACAGCCCCCGCAGGCTGTGTGCCCCTGCTCAAATCCCATATCCCTGCTATCCACTTCTCTTGCCAGCAGATGTATTAGTTTATTGGTAGTGCTTACAGTGCCACCTAATTGCCCAAACTAAAAAAGACAGCAAAGTCAATGTAACATGCATCTGCTTTTTGCATATTATTATTGTGGCTGTACATTAAGCATGATTGATCTTCTGAGGGCACATATACCTTTTCATCGATCACTTCCTGCGCCTCATCCTAATGCTAGGGAGAAGCAATCAATGAAACTCACGCTCTATTCTTGCAGAACTTACAACGAAGGGAAGCCGGATCCACGCGGCAGGCGAATAAATCCACGCCTGCTGGTCTCACTTACCATACCATGGACACCCATGCACAACACACTCTCAAAGTACAATCACAGAGGGAGAGGGCAGATGGCATCAGTGTGTAAGAGAAAATCACCCATAACTTCCATCAGGATACCAACTATAGACAAAAGGGATGGTGCTTGGATATTCCGCAAAGAGTCCAGATCCCTGCTCTGTGTTTACATGTATATGAGTGACATGAGCCATAGGCCATAGGAAATCCGAACATTTGATAGCTAATAACTTTGAACTTGCATGATGGATTTGACTAACATTTTCCGAACAAAACATTTGTCATGCTCCGAACCCCCTACCCTCCAGACTGGATATAATGGAAACAATGTCTTAATAAGTGAAAAGTTATTAGGAAAGTAAAGAAATACTGTTTTCAACCTACTCCCATTAATTTTCCCATAGAGATAAAGTCCACATTTTATGAAGCTGAAGTGCAAAAATCTCAGGAGGGTATTGGAGAAAATAAGAAACAACTTGGGCACGAAGTGTTAACTTAATTTCGCAGACAGGTTTGGGGTTATTCCATTCAGTAGATTTTAAAATGTTTGACGGGGAAGTGGTGTCCCGTCTCCCAAAAATATAGCTCCCATGGTGCATTGCAGCAGAGAGGCTTTTCATAAATTAAAAGCTGCCATTCTTTTTTGCTCGATGCGAGCGATTTCTGCAGTAATATCAGTCGTATGTGAAAACAAAAAGTGCAGAAATGGCTATTGTGAGGGGGGAAAAGGTTGAAATTCCATCAGGCTAGAGGTGGGGTTGGGGAGAGATGACATCATGTGAAGTTGGGCAGTTGGGGCTTTTCTGGGGAGCCAGTTATAGTTCAGACGTTTTCGTATTATCAGAGGAATCCCAGGGAATCTTGCAAGATAATGGTGGTAATAATGCAAGACGAGCTTGGAAACGAAAATGCGTCACAACAAGCAAAGACGAAAAGGGAGTAATGGGAGGAGACCAGTGAGGTAAACATTAACAGAGGTGAATGGAGGAACCAATAGAAATGTAAGGAGGCACACAGGGAGTGACTGTGAGGACCTTTTAATTTTAGATAGCTCTCACGGTAATTAGCGCAAGATTATTTATTTATTTGTAGATTTATAAAGTCAACTAAGGCCCAAGGGCGTCTAGACGCTAGTGGCAGCGGTGATGTGAAGACGTCTCCTACTCAAAACCTGCTGGTTACTGATTTGAAACCAGTGAGTTTTAAGTGCTCTGTGGAAGGCGAGAAACTTATCCATGACTCTTAGTGATAGCAGAAGTGCATTCTTAAAATTTAGGGCCAAGACTGAAAAAGAACGGCCCCCGAGTGGTTTCCGCTGATATCTCGGTATCTTAAGAAGAAAGTGTGAGGCGGAGCATAATTGTCTGGCTGGGCAATAGCGTATTATCTTATCTTTTAGATAATGTGGACCAACATTGTGCACCGCCCAGTGGGTGACACAGAGGATCTTAAACTAGATCTGAGTCACCACCGGCAGTCAGTGCAGGCAATGAAGAAGGGCTGTAGACAGGGTCAGACGTGGTGCCATAAGTGCCAGTCTTTCTGGTGAGTTCTGGAGCGCCTGCTTACGCTGGATCTGATATATTTGGCTTGTCCCGGATACTGCAGTTATTATCATGGTATTGTCGGGGGAATAGGAATTGAGAAGTAATATTAAAAGAAGAGACATCTACTCTTCACTTTTCAGCTGTTCGATATTGTGTGTACCTGGGTCTGCTGAGCGGGAGCGTGGTATGTCGTTCTGTGCCACAGATATAGATAAGGTATGATTCAACCTGCACTGGAACCTTCTTTGTCCCGCCTCGCGCCAACTGCTATTGGCCCGTGAGCACCTTTAAACCACTTCCTACCAGGGAGCTGACAGGTGAAGCCGGCCCCCACCAAGGACCACACTAAGAGCCGTGTTCCCTCCCTTGCAGGGCCCTATTGGAATCACTTTCTTTTCACTTTTCAGCTATTCAACATTGTGTGTGCCTTGGTTCACTGAGCGGGAGTGTGACATGTCGTTCTGTGCCTCAGACATAGGAAAGGCATGATTCCCCTCGCATTCCTATATCTGATTCAAAGGAGCAGCGACTCCTTCAGAACATGGGTGCCACATTTGCAGACATTCCGACCTGCACTGGGATCCTCTTTGTCCCCCCTCGCGCCAACTGCCATTGGCCTCTAACACCTTTAAACCGCTTCCTCCCAGGGAGCCGGCCCCACCAAGGACCACACTAAGGGTTGTGTACCCTCCCTGTCGGGGCCTGTCAGGGCCGGAAGGTAGTGAAGCTGTACTATGCACCGTTACTATGTAAGTGTCTGTCATCTGACTTACTAATTTCTTCAAGTATTGACTGCACCCTGAATTTGACTCTTCACTCTGGTACCTTTCTCCAAAGTTATATGGCGGCAACCTACCAGTTTAACTCTTATCACCTGAGTGATATATGTATTGTCTGACACTGACTCCTGATCGTGAACAGTCTGTTCCAAATTGCTTACGGTCTAATCACCTGCCTTAATGACTGCAACCCTGAGTAAGCCGTTGTCTTGGTGCCCTTATGCATGCTGCTCATGTAGCCAATGCAATTCCTGGCTGTCCATGTTTTTGATATTTGTTTATGATCCTGTTCACATTTGTATGCTGGCCAACATCACATGCATACCCTGACTACAACTATTTAACATGAGGTGCGCGCTCGACTCTGAACTGTGCCATGTTACCTTACATCGCTCAGCTTGTGCTGTGCCGCACTCATACCAGCAGCAACCTCTGTATAGACATTGACTTTCTCCTTCACCACGCTGTTCCAGCAATTCCACCACACCTGCAGTAGCCCCCAGTTCATAAAGTGCAGCTTCTTGGAGCATACACACCTACCAAGTTTGTCTGTTATGCTTACCTGCTCACCTGATGTAGCCTACATACCATGAGGCATGGCTTTTCCGGAGCGTGCAAACTTACCTATTTTGTCTGTTATCCTTACCTGCTCACCTGATGTAGCCCCCGTACCTTGAGGTGTGGTTTTTCCAGATCGTGCACCATTACCTATTTTGTCTGTTATGCTTACCTGCTCACCATTTTCCAGAGCTTGCACCCATACCAATCATTCCTGTAATGTTCACTCATACATCTGAAATAGCCTAGCTCACCATGAGACCCGGCTTCTGGCATTTCCTGTTCCAAGATCCACCTGTACCATGTAACCTTAAGCGTGATCTTGTACCTTCAAGTTCTCCCTTTGCACTTACTGTAAGTTGGACCCTGATACCTGAGAGTTTGGTGCGCTGCTATAAATAACATTTTGTGCACCCATCCTAAAGTAGCATTTTACCTATGTGTACCGATATATTGATGAAGCCCCCGTACCATGAGCCGAGGCTTCCCCATTTTGTGCACCCAACCTAACATTGCATTTTACCTATTTGTACCTGCCTATTTGATTTAGGCCCTCTGTACCATGAGGTGTCTGCCTCCTCATGTGTGCTTTCAATGTCTCCAATATCATTTCCATCTGAGTACTTGGCTTCATCTCTCCAACTGGCTGCCAGGCTTCTTGGTATCCTATGTGCATGCAGAATTGCTTTATTTGAGAGGTAAGCTGTCAACTCATCTTTATTTTTAGAATGCAATATCAAGGTTCTCATGGAAAACTATTTGTAGAATCTGTGATTTTGTACTCAACTTGTGTTGCGTTTCCTGCTCTTTTCCTTCGTTTGGAGTTGTTGAGTGACTGTTCTAGGTAGATATCAAATACTAAGGCCCTCATTACAACTCAGGCGGTAAGGGGTTTACGGCGCCGTAAACAGCGCCAACCCTTACCGCCTGAGTACGAGGTCCCTTAGCGCCATGGCGGATTTAACACCTGCTTTTAGCAGGTGTTAAAATCCATGGCGCTAAAGGACCATGTTGTTAATTACGCCACCGTAATTTACGGTGGCGTAATTAACGCCTTCCCCACTCCCATTATGCCCTATGGGGCAAAAATGGGAATGGGGAAGGGTAAATGGGGATTGGGGACTTACCGCCCCGCCGACCTCGGAATGGGGCGGTAAGTCCGCCTACCACCATGGCGTAAACGTAGTTTACGCCATGGTGGTAAAGTCACGGCCCAGGCGGTAACTTACCGCCTGGGTCGTAATGAGGCCTTAAATGAGTTTCACCATACTTGAGTAGATAAAATTGTATTTTCTTGTTGAATTAATTTTCAAGAACATGGCATGTCTTCACATATGACGGTGTATGCAGTACTTCCATTTCTGCCATCCCATCAAGGACAGCTGCTGAAACTGTCTGTGTTGGTGCAGATAACATTTCCTCAGTAGCAAACTAAGACATCTCTGTCATTTTGTTAGAAACCTCAGTAGGAGTAGTGTTAGGGAGAATTCCCATACATGGTTGATTTCCCTTACCCACTGAGTCCCTCAGCAGCTTTGCTGGACTTCTGGGATTTATGTTTTTCACCTGGTAAGAGTATGAGCCTTTTTTCCCTACTTTTTCATGTGTTTTGCTATGTGTGTTTCTACTTTTTGTGTGATCTTGGGCGCTGGAGCCTCAGCTACTCCAGGGCACCATATTTTTCATGTGTGTTACACAGCACCTTCAGTGCAGTGACACAGGGTTGTCTTTTAGACTTCCCACTGACTCCATTTTCTGGGGCTGACTACAGTCCCCCAGAAAAGGGTAAAGTAGCCATTTAGTTTACCTTAGTCACTTTAAACCACAGACCCAGTACACCCCATCTTCCATGGAGTATTGGAAAGGGTTAATTCTTATCCCTTTTTGTCTGTGCCTCTTGGGACATTGTTTTGCTCCCTTTACATTAAGACTTGGCCGTTGGCAGTGGTATCTACCCTAACGTTTCTACCGCGATTATCTCATATGAACGTGGTCATGTTTTAGGCTATTATATTAGCCTCAAACATAAACCCACTTGATCAAATACATTTGATTTTGGCTCCGGCCGTGTTTATTCGCCATTTCTTTTTGTTAAAGTCTTTCTTGTGTTTTACTCTGCGTGCCAAACCATGTTTGGTCCCTTTGTTCATCGCCTTTTCGCGGGCTTCCACACAGAAGCCCTCCTTTAGGCGGCTCAGAGTGTGGGTGGGCAGGATGTGAGGGAGGGGTTTTAGGACCCCTGCCATGGGTTCCCAAGTCACACTCCTGTCTGATTGGCTAAGCGGACTGGCCTTAGTAGGCCAGCCACTCTGCTGTTTGATTGACAGCCAGGCTGTATGAATGGGGGAAAACTGCATAAAAAGCAGGTCTCTGGGACTGTAAGAGCAGAGTCACCACTGGAACGAAAGAACCAACGAGGAAGAGGAAGAAGAGGACCCCTACCTACAATGACTGAACTGCCCGGTGAAGCCCTGCTGCAGGTCTGAATCTCCAGAATCCAACGACAGAGAAGATCCGCCAGGAAACTTCTTCCCTTGAACTGGTGGGACCAACCAGTTCACCCCAAACTGCAAGTCAGGACCCCTCAATCTGAGGGCTTATCCTTCTCTTCTCTTTGAACAAAATTTTCTACCAACCAACCTCATCTGGAAACTGTGCCACAAACATTACCGCAAACTACCCTGAACTGTTTTATCTTGAGCAAAAGACTTTTGACCATTGACTTTGGCCCTAAGCCTTTTTTATCTGATTTTATCATTGTAGTCTCTCTTGTCCGCTTGCCCTGAGTACTTACCTGTTGGTGTGGATTCATTTCTGTTAACTTTTGTCTTTCCCTCCCTTTTAAATTGCTGGCGTGCCATTTTGCTCCCACTTCATTTTGTGAGCTTAACCTGTCTGGAATTTAAGGGAAGTGGTGTGGTGTATTAAGAGAGTGATTATTAGACTGCTTATAATAGTGTAATGTTGAACAACTGAAGGGTGAAATAAATGTACATTATTTTACTTCAAAACCTTGGGCCTCATTCCGAGTACGGCGCTAACCAATGGCGCTAATAACGCCTTGGTTGACGCCGTACCCGGAACGGCAGCGCCTTGGTGGATGGCGGAATCACCGCCCCATTCCAAGGTTGGCGGGGCAGTGATTCCCCATTCACCAAGGCTCTTCCCCATTCCGAAATGAGCCCCCATAGGGCTCAATGGGAATGGGGACGATGCAAATAACGGTGACCGTTCATTACGGTCACCGTTATTGGCTTGGGGGCCCCTTTGCGCCCTCGACTTTAACACCTGCTCAAAGCAGGCGTTAAAGGCGAGGGCGCAGAGGGAACTCGGAGTATGGCGGTAAGGGAATACCGCCACCGGTCTCGTTACCGGTGGCCGCTATCCCTTACCGCCATACTCGGAATGAGGCCCCTTGAGTCAGTATTTGCCTGAATCATAGTAATTGCTGTCCTTTGTGTAACTATTTGATACTGCTCACTTACTCTTGAGATAAGTCTGGCTGCTCTGCTACTGCTACCACTTTAACTGTGTAGTACAGGCTTGTACCAAAGGTGACATTGTACTGTCACTTTTAGTCTTAATTGTGTGTGGTGTTCCCAAAGGGTACGGCATATAATTCTGCCTAACAAGTAGGGGCTCTGACTTTTAACAGGTTCATCATTTCAGCATGCACATGGTAGTGTGGGGTTCAACTTCAACTGTGGCCCAGGGTGTGAAACTCATTAATGGACTCAAGAGTGTGAGTCTCAGGCAGAATTTAATAGATGCCAATGCACAGATCACATGCTTGAAATTGCACTTTGCTTCAAAATGATATTCAAATGAACTGAGCTGCACTTAATATATAATACTAACATAACATTAACATACTAATTTAACCCAACCGCAGCTAACATGTAACTGAATCCCTTAATAACATTTAGTACAAATTAGTCCATGATATAAAAAGCTGAATGCAGATTGAGAAACTGCATGATGTTCAGGAAATGGGAATTAAAACGTTTGACTGCAAACGAGGCCTTGTATTAAGGCAGGATGCGCAAGAAAGTTGTATCTTTTGCTCTCCAACAATGAAATCATGTGCCATTTCAGCTGAATGATCTGCTCAAGGGGAGGTGTTTTCCTTGAGTGACAAAGGTTTTTTTTTTAAAAAAAGGGTTTTGAGACAGAATAGATTCATTCATCTTCGGGCCCTGGGAGATGAAGGAGCAGAAGAGGGCTGGCTAGGCAGACCAAATTCAATGCTGGCAAGCTGTCTGATGCGGAAGCTGTCCTTATCAGGGTTGACCCTGTCCAAGGCAGGCAGAAAGATTGGGGAAGATTTCCATGCCAAAATGAATCAGAAATACTGCCAACAAAACTATGTAAATATGAAGTTAAGTGAGGAGCTGCTGTTGTGAATGAGACATAGTTCTAGGTTAAGTAGTTCAATTCATTTTAGGTGCTGCCTATTTGTAATGTGCATGTAATACTGTGTTTATATTTCTAAAAGTCGTACTGTGTTTCTTTTAAGTTTTCTCTTGCAAAATGTCATGATGCCAAAGACAGCTGGCAGGGCTATAGACAGATAAAGCGCTGAAAGTGATTACAAGGAGAAATATAATTGCACTGTGAAATACAAAGTGGGCATAAGTGTCATTCTGTGTCACTTGCATATTTCCATGTTACAATAAAAGAAAAACAGATTAAAAAGTAACTTAGCGCATTACATTTGTTCTGCATTCAGTCCATTTAATTTGACATGTTTAGGGAGACAGATGTGTGGTAAGATATATCTCAAAGTAAAGTAGCCACAATGAGCTTTTTTTTAGAGAGTATGAATGTATGTGCATTATTTCAATTGCATGCTTTACAATTGTTGAAACTCAGCCAAAAGGGCAAAGTATGGTAGTGCACATAAGGCACAGCAGGAAAGCACAAGCCATCTATCCAGAGTGCATCAAGTCCAGTATTTTGTTTGTTGTTAGTGACCCTGGTAAAAAATAATTCCTAGGCAGGATGCTGAAATTAGTCTCACAACTATAAAAAGAAAAACAGGTTACCACAATATTACCAAGGATTATAAAATACCACCAAATACCACCATAATAAGAAATACCACAAAGTAATAGATAGAACCCCAAAATATATGCAACACCTCTGTAGGTTGTTCCTCTTACAGTATCTTCATCAGCTTACTTTTGTTTGCAGCTAAAATCATTGTATCTAAGTTGAACATTGAAAGAGGTACTGCAGAGAATTCATAATTACCCAAGCAGTCCGGTAGATCAATGTCAGTTCGACTACATGAAGCAATCAGTAAATATGTGAAGGGTGTGGGTGCCCTGGTGCTGCATCTTCTGTTTTTTGGGCCAGGAGGGCCTGCATACAGAGAAACTTGTTGGCCACAACCACCTCTGCATACAAGCACCTGAGCCCTGACCGGCAGGGTGAAGCCCGCGGGACCAAGGGCAAGTGTGCCGAGGATCCCTCCATACCGAGGACCAAGTGGCAAGTGTGCCAAGGATCCCTCCATACCGAGGAACATGTTGGCATGCCCCCCCCTGCACTAAAAGCACTTGAGCCCTGACCTGCGAGGTGAAACCCACAGGATCAAGACGTGGGTATTTCACTCTTGCCGGGTGTTCCGTGCCTGTAGGGGAAGCGAGCACCTATACTCTGCAAGGACCGTGGCCCAGATAGCCTATGGACCTGAAGCAGTACTTGGGACAACTATACAGGACCCATCTAAGGAGACAGACAAGAGGACTCTGAGAGGACCCAGAGAGAGGGTACAGTGGAAAAGCGGCACTGTGTTTGTGATTGAGCCCACGTCGAGCATTTGAATAGGTAGAGCAGAGGTGGGGATGGGGCATGATGCTTTTCACTGATTGAGTCTACAGACACGCCAAAACCATGCTAGTGGGTGAGCACAGCTTAACTAGCTGTATTGCATTGTACTGAACTTGTACTTAATGTGCAGAGTGGTGCCCAAAAGACTCATAAGGACACAAAAGGAATACCAACCTTTCTCTAGCTTGTGACTCTTATCTCCTGATCACTGTTGTTACCATGCAAACACCCAAGCCCCCACCCAAACAGAAAATCCTCACAGTTAAAAGGAAAATGCCCACAGGACTCTTACCACTCTCACCATGTCCCATAGAGAATTCCAGCAACTTCATTAACTCTGCAAGAACCTCCGGGGAGGCACAAATCCTGATAAGTGAGATCCATCAATTTATCATCTCTTTCAGTGTTCCCCTAAGCATGGACCTCTGGGGGGGGGGCACAAATAATGCTCAAGAGGCCAAGGACACAATGCTGACAGCAAGGCCCCCTGCTCTCCCCACCAAGGTCTTGATACTGATGCCGATGATGATGGGCCCAAGACTACTGTTAATTTACTATTCCTTGGGGGGCCGCAAAACACCCCATCCGACTATCACTGGGTTATGTCAGAGTGAGGCCACTGGAAGTCCCATGAACTGTGAACACGAAATAGCAACATTCACCTCTGTGCCCCTGGTAACTCCAGCATCCGAACATCCAGCATGTGCCCATGGGATGGCCCTCTTCCCCCAATATCCTAGAGATTATGCTGCTATGGCGGGGGTGGGGGGCACAACCACATCAGTGATTGCCATCACTGATGATAATCCCCAGATAACTTAGCGTTCTCCCTTACCACAGGGCTGTGGCGAGACATACTGTCGAGAGGATAACTGCCAGACGGAAAGGTGCTTACAAGGGTGTAGGAGGCTCCAACAGGGGCAATTAGTGATACCCAGCAGGGAACGGGCTGATTGTGCCCGCTATTCCCTCCTGAACAAATTGAAAAGCGAACACTGGAACAGATTGGGGAGGTGGAGGACCCAGCTATCAAGGAATGTGGATGTGAAACTGTCCTAGCCAAACTCACAATACTCAAAAAAGTTGGTCCTTTCCCTATTGGAAGCAGTCAGGAAGAGAATGGACAAGGGTAGGGAGGGGGGCGGAGGGGTAACCAACCAGTCCAGGGGGTGGAAAAAGGGCCCTGAATCCATTGAGGACTGCACACCCATCACTCCAAGACCAGAACCACACAGAGAGAAAGGGAGTCTACTAGCAAAAACAAAGCAAGCTCTAAAACTTTAAGAACTCCAGCTGGAAATGGGTTGATGCCCCCAAAAGTTATAAGCGGTCAGGAACCCATCTTGCACAGCCAATACCCAGCCCCTCTCCCATCACTTAGGATTTCTAGCTCGAAGGCTGATGGTGTATTCAGGGCAAAGCTGTAAATTGGCAGAATGGCAGGTAGGATTCACCATGATCCATCTACACCCCCTGTCAAAACAGCAAAGTTCAGGATATCTGCAAAGGGAGGTCAAAATAACTTCTCAAAGTCCCCAAACTGGCCCATAATCAGCATGAACCTAGAGATGCTCTCCGAAATAAAAGTACACAGTGGCTCTGGCAGTAAGGAGTTGTTTATTTGTTAGTCGGGAACACATTGTAAGCTTCACCAGATTAAGCCACAAGTGGTGGAACAATTTTGATTCCAGTTTAATCACCTTTAGGGAGCCAAGCATGACCAAAGGCCTATTCAGCTTGGGCGGGAGATACTATCCCCCAGCGAAAAGTGAATTAAGAGCTCATCCTCCAAGCCACAGTGACAATTTCCAGGAAAACACCCCAGAGTGGCCTGTTCTCTGTGGCGCAAATATTGTCCATTTGGGGAAAAGGAAGATGAATTACTGCCTTTGGTTTAAACCAATGTAGTAAATGGCGTATGATGATAAAGGGCCCCACAAAACTTACACTGAGAGGTTCTATGCAGCGGTTTGAGCCCTGCATGGGATAGCACAGGATTCTGGGCGTTAGTATTTAACTTACTTTAAATTGAAATTTCACGATGGAGGGAGTGTGCAATGACTAATGTATTTGCAATGTTTTATTTGTCATAATGTACTAACGCCGAAATAAAGTTATTGATGATGATGATGAAATGTGTGAACCAAGAACGACCTAACTTCAACTGCACTATGGTGTTTGATACTCTTGTCTTAACAACTTTGTTTGAAGGTTATCTTTCTTCATTTGGTGCACACTGGCTAAAACTGTCTCATTCAATCTTCTTTAAAGTTGCTGTATCTTTGGCAACAATTTTCTGTCATTCTTGATGTGTCCTTCTGAATTTTTTCATCAAAAGCTGCCTTTGTCGAGATTTTGATGAGTTTTCTCAATCATAATTCACCGGATTAGTCAATGCTGTGATCGAGTTGTAGATCTGCTGAACATGTTCCTTTTGGCGTGTTGCTTTGGATGCTGTTAGGTGGTGATTTTTTGACCGTTCATAATCTGTGATTCCTACAATTTCTTTTGCTTCTGTAGGCAGCCTTGAAGAGGCTAAAAAGAATCATGCTAGAGCCTGCTTCTTTTGAGTAATATTAACCACACCACCAAGTACTTCCATTGCCCTGTTTTGATGTTCCAGAGATTCATCTAAACCTAAGCACAAAAGGTACTTCTGTCTTGCTTACTACACAATTGCCTTTCTGAATCTCACTCCACAAGTATGATTGTTTGATTTCAAGCTATGTCATTTCTGCCAAGTACCATCATATCATATTTGAGTAGTTTATCAAATTGAGAGTGAAAAAGTACTTACGAAACTCTTCAACTGATGCATGGTGTTAATCCTATTTTGCAGTTCATATGGATCAGATTATTAAAAGCATTTTTTCCAACATATGAACGTACTGAAGAGCCACTCTGAGTGTTGTTTTTTCTTGATATTCTTTAGCCTCAAATGTTTCCACTTTGGCCATCGCATTCAAATTAGTTAGAACGGTCACAATGTAATTATGGCCTGATTTTGGTTCTTGGGAGTCATCTACTTTTAAGTCACTTATTATGGTCAGGTGCCATCTTTTCCTTGATTTAGCATGTTCGATGTAGAATTGATTGTTGCATTTGAAAAGTACAAGCCTTAGTGAAGTGTATGCTCGAACTGCTTTCCATACGCACTTCTCAGATAGAATCTTCGGCAAAACATTTGCATCATAAAGTACAGTTAAGGTGGCCTCAATACCTTTGCCATCCAAGAAAGAAGCAGTAGCTCAAAGAATCACCAATATTATATGTAGTTCACCTGTTCTAAGCATCTAGATATTTGACAAGTCTTTTTTAGCCATAACTAATTTTCAAACAGGTTTGTAAAGTCCACGTTACAATATTACAACTGTTTTTGATTCAGGGGTGACAACAGATGTTTATTATCTCCAACGTCTTCATGAATGTGAGCTAGGTTTGTGTGCTTATTTGGCTCTGTGAGTTGGAGTACACAGACTCTAGTTTCTTTATTTGGAGGATGACTTATACTGGAATTGTAAGATGACCATGTGAGAACTGCGGTGAGTGGTTCTCACTCTGTCTCGCATTCACTAGTCCTGTTTTCTTCAGTGAGATTACAACGTGTAACCAGAAACTCTTCATCAAAACATTCTTGATAATCACTCAATGGGAAGACTTCCGCCTTCACACAAAGTAGATCCTCAAGCCTGTGGGATTCTGAAATTACCTTATTCCGTTCTGTATAATCAATGATTTGACTGCTTACAGGTTTCTGTGGTCTATACCCTTTGAGAATGTTGCAAGACATGACCTCAGACAGAGACTGAGGAACGTTCTGCAGTGATCAATGTGATGATGGTCCTGATATTTCATTTGGGTTTAGGACATCTGACTCCTCCTTCTTCTGTAAGACCACCATAACTGTACCGTGCAAATTTCCTTTACGATACAAAGTATCCTTGAGGAAGTCAATGTTGTCAGCAGCACAATAGACACATATGCTTATGACCAACTCTGAGGGAACATAAGACCCTCCACATTTATACATGTGCATTATTACTTCTGTGGATATCTGAGTTTCAAACCAAAGGACTCTGGCGTAATCTATAGAAACGTCCATGCTATGCAGAAATTGAATGATACATTTCCTGTCAGCAGCTGTGTGCATTGTGAGCCCAACTGTCACTTGCAAGGGAATGTTGCGAGTATGCCGTGTGGTAAAAGTGATCACGTAGGAAGCTTGTGGAGGTGATTGCATTTCATATATAAACATCTGTGACAATTTATGAGACCTGTTTATTAGAGTGCTATCATGCTTTTATGAATTACTTTCATATACATCTGTCCTTGACAGCACCACTTGTAAAAATGAACAACGTCCTTTGGAACAACATCTTCCAAATTCACTTATTCAAAACTTCTTTTGAATTTCCATTTTTTACAAATTAGTACGGCTCCTTGTAAAATTGTAGCTGCTTCAAGAAAGCTTCTCATATTTTTCTCAATATCCTCAAATTCTTCTTCTTTGTGAGTTAGTGCAAAATCTGCTGTTACTTTCAGTGAGACTCATTGTGGTCAATTTACCCTTTTGGGATTACTAAATATAATGCTAATACATTCAAGCTTTTGATTTGTTTTCTTGTTTTCATCTGTCCTTCTAAACCATTGTTGGATGCAATTTTCCTGTAAAGCTTTTCAATTTCCCACATTGTTGTTACGTTGCCTTCAAGGAGAAAATCACTGATTGAACATACAAATTCAAAATGTGTTGCTTTGTAAGACCGTGAATTTGGCTGCATTTGTGCTTAATGTTGGGTTGCTTCATAAGACACTGTCTACATGTTTGTTCCAACATAGCTTGTGATATTCAATTCCCCTTGCATGATGGTCTCCAGGATGTGTACAATCGCTAAAACGGATCTTCATTGTGTCATTGTTAGACAGTTCTACTGCTCTCTTCAAACAGATGCGTCCTGAATCAGTTCCTACCAAATATGTATATCTTTGTTCCTTTTTTATTGCAAAAGAAGCATTTACTTCTGTTGTATATAGTTATTTTTGATTTTGTAGTGTAGCTTCATTCCACTTTTTCCTCTTCTTCATGGCTGGAGATAGATGGGTTTGGCTCACGTAACTCCTCTCCATTCAATCTTTTGCTTTGTTCCATGTCTGACTTATGAGTACATTGCTCGTAGCATTCTGTATGCCATAATCCTTCAGGTGTTAAGTTGTCCAACACATATGTTCAAGTATTCGTTATTGTTCCACTCGGCTCTCTTCTAAATACACTCTAAAACTATTACAAGACATTTTGGATTAACGAGGGGAGATTTCTTTTTTTGTTGACATAAAATACACAAGGAAAGTCTGTTATCCGTTTTCTTTTTTTGGCTGATGATGGATGTTCTACTTTTCAATGACTTTCTATATCTGGAGATATGGAAAATTTGAAAACATTGATTTTACTGGAAGATACAAGCCAATTGCATGCATCAACATTGTGTTATTGGCCATGTTGGCTAAGTGCTCTACTTTCCAAACCATGCCTTCCTTTTTACAGATTTCCCCACCTAGTACTTGGTTGCCTTGCTGACAGCTGAATACTTGGAAAACTGTTTGGTAACCATCCCAGGCAGTTTGACTTTCACCCAATCCCCTGTATGGAAGTTGGGCATGCGAATAATATGGAAATGTTCACAGTCCACTCACATGCATTATTGTGCTACATTTAAGTTGGAACAAACTTGTTTGTAAGCATGCCTAAAGAAGTGCTTCATGGTCCACAGGTTGCACATTTGCTAGCCCACACTGAACATCCTTTTTATTTAGAGGTGTGGTGCTGCCACATCTCAGGCAATGGGCTGCTGGCATGTTCGCGGATTGGTCTAGTTTTCTGTTGGCTCTATTTCGAGGGGTTGTAACTGGTTACTTGTCTGAGCATCTTGTTCCATTCGCAATGCTTATGGGTCTCATTGTTTTTTCTAGGTTTGGAGGATGGGCTTTTCACTTGCCTGTTGTATTATTCCACACCATTGACTGTTCTATCCCTTTGGCCAATGAGATAGCTTTGTCCAAGGTGGGTTCCACTGCGAGCCATAGACGATCTCTCACATGTTGGCTGTTGCTGTGAACCATTAGTTTGTCATTTATGACCATATTTTGAAATGTTGCTCATTTGAAGGTCACTGCCAGGGTGTGTAAGGTGGCTACAAACTGTACCATGTTCTCCCCTAGCTGTTGTTCCTGGCAGAAGAGGGGCCTTTCCATGGCCGTGTTCACTTTTTGTTAGTAGTGCCTGTCCAATTTCTCTAGGTGCACATTGGAGGAGTGTCTGGGGCTGCCTCTATGGGCGTTAAGTAACTGCAGACTGCCTGTGTGTCTGATCCTAGGCAGTTTAGAAGCACTGGCTTTTTCTGGCTGGTGAGAACAGAAGACCATCCAAAGCTTCCAGGTAAATCAGCAACTCTTGTTTCCACCTCAGCCATGTGGTGTTGGTGGTGGCTGGGCGCTGAAAGAATTTCACATGTTGCAGCTTTGGGGGGTAGGATCTGGTTTCCCCAGGTGCGTGTACGACGGCCTGGTGAAGAAACCCTGCGGGTATTGTGTTGGGTGGACATTTCTTGTTTGTGTTGTCTCCTTCTCTTGCTCTTCTCATGTGTCTTTCCCTAATAAATGTATGAATACACAATCAGTTTATTTGTTTTGTTTTTTGGGCAGTGAAACAAGAACCACAGTTCAGGACGTGAGGTATACTGTGAAAATGGTTTAGCCTCCCTATTTGCACTTGTTTCCAGTTTCTCGCCTTTGTTTCTTTTTTTTAGCGGCCTGAGTCCAGAGTCACTGGTATGTACAGTCCCAACAAATCACTTCAAGAGATACACTCGCTTTCTCTCCTGCTGTTGGCCTTGATGCGCGGCAGACCCACTGCTATGGGTGCAATGGATCATTAAGACTCACAGGATCGTACAGCACAGGTGTAAAAGTGCATTTGAGGGTGACGTCCCCTAAGCAGGAGGCATGTGCAGTGCAGGATTCAGCATGAGGAGTGATGTACACTCTCCATGCAAGAACAGCTCCTGTGTCATGTAGGGCCTCGGTGGTCCTGCATAATTGTATTGGGAGTCAGCAGCCGGGATCCTGCGGATCCTAGTAGGTAACACTCTGGTATCCTCCTGCGTGTGCCTGATGTTGGGTGTGAAAAAGGCAGACAGGCCCTTTTTTCCAGTCAGCAGTCTAATAACACAGCAATATAGTTCTTTATATATTACAAACGTTCTGGGGCTTCCAGTGTGCACTTTGCAGCACTCGCCTGACAAGATGTGTCTGCTGGAGCCTGGCCAGCCATCACTTCTATTGGGTAAAACAAAGGTGTTATCACCTTTTTGCTTTTCAACACTGGTTTCTCCATGACAGCCACTTGCTGACAAAGAATCATTTATAGATAATCAGCAGGTATTCAGTGATTCTGCTCCCTGCTGGCTCGCCTCTAGTGATAATTGGCAGCTATTAACCTTATCTTTATCTCGATTATAATGCATGCGCACCATGGGTGCCTCAGACTTCTTTCCATTCTAAGCAAGGGAGAGGGCCCTAATTATCATGTATAAATGGGCCCCCACACATTTTTAGCCGGGCCTGGACAATGTGTACTGTATGAGAAGAGAGAGAAATGGCAGGTAAGTCTTGGGAAATTTGTTTATTTATTGGAGGGACACTTGTGTGCTGATTCCTCCAAGCTCTCACCTAACCATCTCTTGCTCTTGTGCCACTGCTCTTCGTCAAAGTTCCATAACACCATTTGCCAGGGAGAGTGCCAGGAGAGCCACAGAATACAACAATGTAAGTTTCTTTTTGACCATAACATGGTCAAACTGTAAAGCCTGAGAAGTTAATTTGCTCTCCAATATCTTCACTGATGAAGTAATGTATCTTTTTTCTTTTTTTTTTACTTAGTATTATACAGTTAACAGATTAATTACCTGTTCATGCAACCATCATATTCCATCCATAAAAAAAACAGTACACACAACAATCCTTAAATAGCATAAACATAAAAAACATCATTCTAAATCAATAAGATCCCTTGAATTCTCTTCCAGAAATTAGTAAAATGAATAAAACACCCTTCATCTCGGCCAGAGATAAAACATTTCCACTGGTTTTCAGGTGCACTTGACCAAGCAATACGAGCTGCTCTAGTTGCACTAACTCGTAGATCAGTGAATGCTATACATTCAAAAAGCATATGGGGTACAGACTCCAAATGTAAATCTCCACAAAGACGACAGCATCTTTCATTCCTAGGAATCTTTAACCAGCCTCCGGTGATCTGTAGAGTTTTTTTGCACAATTGATTTTAAGTGTCAGGTAGTCCCACACCAGGGAGTTGACAATAAAATGCTGTGTGTATGGTGAATGCTTCCGTTCCAGTATATAAGGAACAAACCATTCTCCAGTAGTTTTCATTGCTAGATTGACAATCGGCTAATCAGTAACAAAAGCTCTTAATAAAACATGCATGGAACGTTTAGAACCAGCCAATGTCATATTAAAAACATCATCCTGCACCCCTGAGTTCCACTTATCTACCATTTGTCTTCATGAAAGGTGTTTTGCAAGCGAAAGCCTTAATTAACCAACCCATAGATTAATTGTTATGAGCATGGGCCAGTTTCCAATAAAGGTAATATTTAGTGGAATACAGTTTAATCAGAATTCCAACAGAATAGCCCCTCCCTTACGTGAAAAAGGAGCCAATGCCACCACCGCCGTTCTTTGCTGTAGTCGGTCTAAATGGGAAACACTGTTAAGTTTGATATCTAAAGTGGTACCAAGATACGTGTAATGTTGAACTGGTTCTGTTTTATCCCCATTCATATGGCAGGTCAATCTAGCAGCTTTCTCTTGTCTACAGTCAAATGCCATAATTTTAGTTTTAGACGTATTTACCTTAAGAGAGTTAACAGCCAAATATGCATAGAGATTGCTTTGCTCAGACTGGAGACCCGCATCTAAGCAAGATAATGTTGTCGGCTCAGCCATGTGACTCCAAACAACGCTTTCCTCATGTCAGATAAATTAAGAATAAACAACATGGGGTCTGAAATGTAGCCTTGTTTTACTCCCTGATGTGTCTTAAGAAAACTGGAAATCCCCCATTACCTTCTAGCCGCACTTTGACGCTTGTCTGATTGAGCAGCTTCACTAACATTTTAGGAATACCTGGAGGAATCCTCCAGCCTCCCAATTTCCTCCAGAATCTTGTTCTATCGACCGTGTCAAGCGCTGCACTATAATCAAAAAAGCAACATCGACAGGTCTATTTTTTATTAGCCAAGATTATTGTACGGTAGTCAGTAGAGCACAAACATTTATTGTGGTATTGCATGCTTTACGGTAACCTGTCTGATTCCGCGGAATGACATTTGCGCCCTCAGCCCAGTTGCACAACTCCACAAGGAGTAGCCGGGCAAAGATATTGTCTGGGGCGTCGAACATCGCCAAAAGACACTAGTTGCCAGGATCAAAAATCCTTTTTTTAACACAGGGACCAAAATGCATGCTAAGAGAGAGGAACAGTTTGGGAGGAGGAAATAGACACAAATAGCTGATCTAACAAATCCGTCCAAATGGACCTGGTGCTCTGGACAATTTACCAGAGAGCTGATGAGCTTTCCAATCGCCTTTCTTTTTTGTAGGTCCAAACACCTAAGTCAAAATCAACAATATGCCCATCCAGATCTTGTCCCCCACAGAGTTCTGGTAATATAGGCAATCCAAACCAGCTCTGATACTCCATTAATGTCACATTTAGATGGGTGATTATCATTAATGATACCCCAGAATTTACGGGAATCATTTTTCAGTGTGGTATGGACCAGGTCTCGCCATTGCCTACATTGAACCTCAAACTGATGTAATTTCAACCATTTAGCATATTTGCTCTGAGTTAACTTATGCCGAATGGCATACTGTAAGGGATATATCCCAGAGGATGCCACTGTTCGTAGTTCTTTATGCTTATCCCCTTTTTTTCCTTGATATCTTTATCAAAAGCATATCAATGTTTTTATTTTGCCCATGTGATATTCAAGTAAGGGGGGATGCTCGAAGATGTTCAGGTAGGCCACAGGTGTGATTATCAGGATACTTTAATCAGGTAACAAAGTTCATCATAGGACATCAGGTACATCAGGTGATAAGGGAAGTCAGAGGGGAGCCCACTGGCTTCCCCCACCCAGGCTACATCTTCCAACTACCCTGGGTGGAATCACTTTCAACCTCAAACATTCTAGACAGTCGCATGACATTCCATTCATGACATCACACCCTGCATTCACACAGCATGCATTCAGGGAACAGAGCCCAAGCAGGAACACCAGTCATAACACACCTCCTTCCGTTACACCACAAAAGGCACACTATGCAACCAGACAGCACAGCACACACACCATACACCTGTGCGCCTGACGCATGCACATCCGCTTAACCGGCAGGGAGATGGCTGAACAACTAGGTGTACCTAACCCACAGGTAGCAGCACATCAACATTGGAACAAACCACAACCACCACAAGCAATGACACAAACACCTTCCACCTACCACTGTCACTGGCGGGTCACCAGCCTGCAACACAGGAGCACTACCTACCCCAAATTGGGCAAACAAACTTACAATCCAAACCATCATGAAGAATCAATAACACCTCCCGTCCACCATTGCCACTGGTAAACCACAGGGCTGCCACCCCCAAGCACAAACTACCCCTATTTGGGCTGGCACGTGGCCCGCTACACCTCTACAAAAACAGGGCTATCTTCACAGACCATTCCAACCAGATGACACATGAGCTGGATCCATACTTATCCGCAACCTACTGGACAACATTCTCACCTGACACACACTCATCACACACATATACTGGCAACTGACCTGCACAGCAGGAATCAACTTGGTTAACAAACGCCCAATCAAACCAAAACCCCAGAGAGTTGGCCAGACACCCTGAACCTCCTACATCAAGCTCTACTGAGATGGCTGCCCACAACTGGACTAGATGAGCACCGGCACAATGAGATGGTAAGAGTTGCCAAGCCCTTCCAGAATCATCTGAGCAGGGATCCAGAATGATTCCAGAAACTCAGAAAATACAATATTTGGATAGAATGATGTAAACCTAGATGGAGTTCACACGAACAAGGCCATATTCCTATTTTCGCATCCAGGCAGGAAATATACAAACTCCATCCACATGTAAAACAAACTTCAGAGAAGGCCTCCATCCAGTGATCATATTCACCACTGGATACTGGTACCACATCTAGAGCCATTCTTGACCAGAAGCCCACAAAAGTGGCCTTTTACCACTTATCACACTGCACCACACACAGGAAAAAACTCATCAAACATGCAAACTATGCATCCACCATCATGCAAGCACTGCAGTTGCATTTTTCCACTGGATACTCCATTACACACTCTGGTGTGAGAATATACATATGAAAAATGATACAGAAAAACAGGATGTGGGCAGGGCCATACCCACGCCAGCTGTCAAAACATCAAAGCGAATAAACTCCATCCACTTTTCATAGTACTTCCCATTTCACATGTAAACATAACAGTACCATGTTGCCACTTTGCGCAACCTAAAAAATGCTGCAATTCCTCAAAACATTAGAATACTATGTCAAAATTCAACATACCACGTGAACTCATTAAGCAATAAGTCCATGTTGCTAGTTTGGGCAACTCCAAGGCTGAAAATCGAAAATCCTAAAGTTGTTAAAACTAATAAGACCAACATATAACTTTCATAATCTAAAATGCACCTTACACACATCTCCTCAGACATTATCGCTTTAAGCACATCGATTGCAGCAGACATGGTACATGCATAACATGTAAATGTAACCTACAACATCTTGCAATGGAGTATAATGAACTGGTACAAATAACTTCACATAGAACTTACATTCACGTGAGTAGGCATCACAATACATATTTTCTAATTCCACACCATGCGGCAGCCCAGACTGCCACTTATTCTCCATTGACATTGCTTATATTGCGGTGAACGACATGCCACTTTACAAAAACATTGGCACGTCTTCCCACAACAGTGCGCATGTCGTGGACACGACCCAGTTACACCAAAATGCTTAAACAAAAAAAAGAAATGTCACATGCGTTGTTACTGAAGGTGACTGCAGCTTTACCAGCAAAATCCATCACTCTCTGCCAGTGCTGCACACTCGATCCTCAAGACATTCCTTTGATATTCGGAACGCTCTCTTGTCAGGAATCGGCCGTTTAGTTCACTCATGATGTGCCTTGTCAAACCACGTTGAATGGACCTTTCCTCTAATGTCTTCACCTTCCTCCGAATTCAAAACAACAAATGCCGAAAATAGTTTACTGAACCCAGCGTTCAAAGGGATCCCCATGCCTCTCAGCACCCCATTGACGTCACCATTACAACGAACGCCACAATAGAGAGTGGAGCTCCTCCACCTTGACCACCAAGAATGGGCAGCAAGCAGCCATGCTCCAGGGAACCAGCCCACCAGCACTATCCCTTCACCAAAGTGGGGAATTCACCACAGAGAGCGTTGGTAGACACCAACACATCTCTGATGCGAACCAAACAAGTGTCCGACCACAGGTGAAGTTTGCTCAAGCTACAGTATCTTTAACATTTCGCCCACAGCCTCTTCAGCATAGTTCAGGCACAATGTCTGCTGGGAGCTTCCATGGGGCCCAGACAATGTCTCCACCACCCCCACTAAGGTCACCTACGGCCTCCATGTGCTGAGTCCTTCCAAGCACCCTGGGGTTAACACAACTGGATGCATTCCCAAGATGCTCTGGCAGGTAACCAGTCATACACTTCTTCGCACCTAAACTATGCCAATGCTCTCACCCTAGATGTCCTCCAACTGGGGATATGAGGCTCGGCTACTTAAGAGCCATCGTCCATAAGGCACCAATTGTGTACTCACTTTATTCTCCCTGGATGCCAACATTACTTTCCGTGGGTGCCAACAATGCTCTTCAGAGTGCTATCATTGCTGTCTCCGGGTGCCAATCAGGCACTCTGGAAGATCCTGTGCCAAGGCTCTCCTGGCAGCTATCCTGTGCCATTTATTTTCCACTGGGTGCCAACATTACTCTCCCTGGCTGCCAACATTGCTCTCCCTGGCTGCCAACATTGCTCTCCCTGGGTGGTGGGAAAAATCTTTGTTGGGGCAGGGGCCCCCTCTCCCTTCCCCTTCCAGCTGTAACTTCCCATAGTGCACCCCCAGAGAAGTCTCCCTTCTCCTCTCTGGCACACACACAGGTACCTGTCATTTTCAGGGTTGCCTGAGCCCTCTCCAAAGACCAGCTCGTCACCAGTTGTGATATTCAAGTAAGGGAGGATACTCAAAGATGCTCAGGTAGGCTGCAGGTATAATCATCAGGATACTTGAATCAGGTTGCAACGTTCATCAGAGGAGAACAGGTAGATCAGGAGATAAGGGAAGTACAGAGGGGAGCCCACTGGCTCCCACCACCCAGGCTACATCTTCCAACTGCCCTGGGTGGAATGACGTTCAACCTCAAACATTCCAGGCACTCACATGACATTCCATTCATGACATCACACACTGCATTCACACACAATGCATTCAGGGAACAGGGACCAAGCAGGAAAACCAGTCCTAACAGGCCAATAGCCCTCCATTGTTTGCCCATTATTCGGGGCAAAATGCTGTCTCTAATTAATACAAAACAACATTCATATTTCATTAAAATAGAGCAACTCAGCAAAGTATTAGTAGCAAGTTCAACCAGGCTCTCAATATGGGCAAAGTCTTTAAATATCTTACGTACTGTATCAGAGGCAGCATCTATTTTATTAGAGGTCCAAATAGCCCAGTTGAGTGCTGGATTGATCATAGTAAGACCGGAAGCAGAAACCCCAGGATTAATACCCTCCAAATCAATAATGATGGGAAAATGGTTGCTCTCTGATCGATAAAATACACACAAGTCAGGGATCAGATAGTGTGCACTTGCAAAGAACTCATAATCGAGTAACTAGCACAATTCTTTGAGGTCCTTGTAAACTGGGGTGGGCAATCAAAGGGTCATGCACCATGGATCATTAGGAATACAAAAGAATAAAGCAAAGAGCCCAACTAGTTCTGCGCTAATAGGCAAGATCTAACCTAGACTCATGAGTTACTATAGAAACAAAAATATCCCTGTCAAACTCCCCAATATTCATGTTTTTAGTGATTTTGGAGTTATAATCTCCACACACTAGAACTGGCAAAGTGTGAAGCAAATCCCCAAGAATCCCTTTCAACTCATTAAGAACATCAGCATGCAGCCCAGCGTGCTGAGGATCATATGCACTGATGACTAAGATCTCACACCCCTCGTCAATGCACGTCATTCTGCCAACAAGAATATTAGGAGAGTCACAAGGAAACTCGGTCAGAGCTAAGGGTTGCTTCACACCCAAAAACGAACCCTCTTTGGGCATTGCGACAGGTCCTTTTACGGCTACCAGCTATCCAACACAAAGGGCACAGGTAGCGTGGCCTCCTGAAGAACGACAATACTAAAGTTGTCAATGTGATCCAGGAGACCATCATGTTTAAACAATTGCTGGTGACCCATAGTGTTCCAACAAATCAATAAGATCAGTAGACTAGGAACATTGTTGCCTTGACTGACGCACCAGCCCAGCCAACAATTCCCAGTGGCTCTCGTCTACATATGATCTCTGGCCAGTGGCTCCCAAATCCTGTAAGAGAGTGGGCCTTTCTCAAACCTCTTCACCCAATGCCAGGGCCGAGTGTACAGCTGCAGAAGACTGTTTAGCTGAGTAGTTAATACTTAATGTCACCTAATGCTGTTTTTGCAGTCAACTAGTACTACCCGCATATTGTAGTTCTGTTGCTTCCACCACTGCACACTCGTAACCAAGCTGGAGAAATTGTCGACAATGCTCTGCCACATAGTCAGTCATAATGTCCATAAGAAAATAAACCATAGAGGTCACAAACTCCTCATTCTCATAGTGATATACTATTCGAATGTCACTACTTCTGATAATTTGTAGTGGGAAGATAGATTGGAACAGCTCCATAGCATGTGAACGGTTCAAATAATCATGCCGACTAGAACGAAATAGACTCTGGATTTTCAAAGTCTTCACTTTGATGTCCTTTTTACAATCTAATGAGAGAACGTGTTGACTCTCTGCCACTGGGCAGACATCAGTCTGAATCTCTACAGTCGAAGTCTTACAATCAGGTACAGAGTCAGAAATCCCAGTCACATGCCTGTGAATAGTGGAAATAGTGGGAGTTGAAAACAAATGTTTAAGATTGTATACTGGCCCTGCCTCACCAAAGCGCTGGTTACTAACAACTCGTGCCCTTCATGGACTACCTCCTCTGCAACCCTTCTTACAGCCTGCTTTTGTGAGATCAACAATATTCAATTCATTTTCTTGCTCAATAACTCTATGATGTACAGGTTCAAAAATCACTTCCTTTCAAATCGAAAGCATGCACGTATCCTCTTCCTCAACAGAATAGGATGTTCAGACAGCGCATTTGTTCGGAAGTGCTGCCCTACCCTTTTCCTGTTTTCCAGTACTTATAGTACTGAATTTCTTCTTTTTTTCTAGTCCAACAAAGGGGCAGCAGTACTAACTGCAACACCAGCTAGTGCCCAGAGTCGCAATATGGTCATAGCTAGACACTGCCTCACAAGCTGGCTATTGCCATTGTTTCCACTCTCTGGTTCCCTCCTAGTTGCTTTATTCTTTCTTTGCTTATCTGAGTACATGGTAGCCAGATATACAACATTAGGCTTTCTGCATGTATACTATGCAGCAGAATTGGCTAATTCAGTCTCAAGGGTGGCACCAACACTCCCCTCATCTCATTCTGATTAGTTGAAAACGTATCCAATGTTGACACAGTACTGGAATTAATTCCCTCAAGACTAATTGAATGGTCCCACAAAATGCTCTCAAGAAGAAGTGAACTAGCCTAATGTTTCTTAGTCAACTAGCCCACTGTTTTTCAAAGTGAAATAGCCTACTATACCTTAAGTGAACTGCCTGTTGTACCTTGGTGAACTCTTTGTACTTCAGTGAACTTTCCTTTAGCACTAGCCGCCCTAGTACACTTCACCCACTTGCCTCCTATTCTACAAAGTCCTTACCTTCATGGCCGACTTCTGCAGAACCACTCTAACCATGGCAACTATCCTCCCATTATTTAACTCAATCGCCCCGTCCTACTTCCTTCCTGCAACCACCCCCTGCGCCACAACCACCCTACCCTCACACAGCGATTGTGGTTCGCAACAACCTTAAACTGGACTCCCTGCCCAGTCCTTTTCTTCACCATACAGAATGGATCCACCAATGTGCCTCACCGCCCACACCTTGGATCCCATGTCCACTGAAGGACAGAAACCTGAGACTCTGTTCCTGGCTCCCTCTCTGTAGACCCTCAACTCTTGTATCCAAACCTCTACCAGCCAGCCCAATCCATGACACAGCTAAGACCTCAAAAGCATCTCTCAGCATAGCTAAATGCCCTACCATTAGAGGCGCTCTCATTAATGTTCGGTCTTTGGTCGCCCATGCGCTTGACATTGCAGGCCTTATCTCATCCAACGACTTACACTCCCTGGCCATTACTGAAACCTGGCTACATCAGGCAGCATGCCCGGGACTATCTCTAGCCATCTCAGATGGCTACTCAATAACAAGGAAAGACAGAGACTTAGGCAAAGGAGGCGGAGTAGCATTCATTGCTAAAACATACTTAGGCCGTAGAGCCATCTTGTCCGCCAGCCTCCCATCTACAGAACTACTGACAGTCAAGATTCCACTTTCAGGATCCCAAACTATTCTCATGCACCTTATCTACAGGCCCCCAGGGCACATTTCATCCTTCAAGGAAGAAATTACTGACCTCCTAACCAACAACACCAAACCAGGATCTCAAATCATCCTGCTTGGTGACTTTAATTTAGGTCTCCGGGATCTGAATGACCCAAATGCCTTATCTCTGGAAAACTCAATCTCCCATCTTGGCTTCAACCACCGCGTCACAGCACCGACGCATAACACAGGCAGCACATTGGATTGGCTGGTAGACTACAATTGCTCTACCACCATCCTCCAAAATGAGCCCACTGCCTGGTCCGACCACCACGCCATCTCCTCTCCATCCAGGGGAATGCACCTATCAGCCCCAATCCTGCTATAGCTCTGCAAACCCCTGCCAGAAAGAACCGTAACATTATTCTGCAAAGCTTACACCCACTAATCCATAATATCTTAGACCCGGCCAACTAAACATACTTGGATGCAAATAAGCTAGTCGACCTCTACAACACTTGAGGCAGCAGTAGACAGCATTGCTCCCATTAAACTAACTAAATCTAAACCAATAGCCCATCTTAACAAGTGGTTTACCCTGAACTGAAAATCCTCTGGAACACCAAAAGAGCAGCAGAAGCCACTTGGAGAAAAACACCCAACTCCACCAACAAGCGTCCTTCACTTCAGCCGCTTCTGCCTACAAATCAACTATCCTCATCGCTAAGAAAGAGACCTATGACAACAGAATTTTTAATGCCAAATCTTGGACTAAGGAGCTCTTCAATATCCTTAAGGAACTTGAGTCACCATCCCCTCCCTCGGAAGCTTGTGTGAAAGACGCACACTGGTGCGCAAAAATACAAAAAGCCCTTGCAGACAAAATTGCCTTGCTCCAATCCAAAATTGAGCAAAAAAAGAACAGCTTTACCAAGAATGCCAATACCTCCCCATCTCCTAACCATAGGACCGCCCATCTCCTTCTCTCCGGTCTCACACAAAGAAGTAGAAAATATCACCAAAGGCCTCAAACCTTCCAGATGTCAAGGGGATCTAAGCCCAGCCACAATCATTCAGGAAGGCGCCAAGGACCAGGCCCCATTCATAACTGCCATAATCAATTCCTTATTTGAAACCAGCTCAGTTCCCAACAGCCTTAAGGAGGCTTGGGTCATGCCCATCTTAACAAAAAAAACAATCTAGACCCTAACAATCCCACTAACTACAGGCCCATCACTACCGTTCCTTACATCCTAAAGATTTTAGATACAGTGGCCTATCTACAAATCCAGAAACACCTGGAGGACAAGAACCTTCTGGGCCTCAGACAATCGGGCTTTAGGCCAAAGCATGGAACGGAAACAACCCTCTTAGACCTTAAAATCCAAATGTTTGAGGTGAAAGACAATGGTAAGATGGCCATGCTCCTGCTGCTAGACCAATTGGCCACGTTTGATCTTGTTGACCACAGGATTCTCACTGAGCAAATGGTGACAGCAGCTGCCTTCTCTAGCGATGCATCCACCTGGATACAATCATTCCTATCCAATCGCACCACTAGGTTCTTCGCAACCTCGGCATCAGCTGACCCTATTCCCATCTATTGCGATGTCCCTCAAGGATCTTGTGTATCACCAACACTATACAATATATTCACAAAGCTCCTATTTGACCGTCTTGACAACCTGGGTGTCACATACACAAATTATGCTGATGACACCCAGGTTCTCATTACGCTGTTAGGGTGCTACGAAGAGGACTCAAAACTAATTAATGATTTATACTTGGAGATCCAGGTGTGGATGGCAGACCACAGCTTATGTCTCAACGACAAGAAAACTCAGCTCCTGCTTGTCGGTTCCCAAATATGACTAAACAAATTAGACCCTCGATATGCATCCATCAGCATTGATGGAAACCTGATCAAAGTGGACAAAGAAATTAAAACCTTGGGGGTCTACTTAGATTCCACACTCTCACTCAAATGCCACTGCATCCTCAACTGCCTACACCAATAAGTTGATCAATGCTTGCAAGTCATTCCTCTCGCCCATAGTTGAATTACACTAGCCAGGGCAATAGTGCTATCCAAAATCAACTACTGTAACAACCTCTTCCTAGTCTCCTCTGAACGAAACCTTAACAAGCTCCAGGTTCTCCAAAATAATGCCTTAAGATCGGCATTGAGCATCCAAAGATCCACTCACATCACTAGCTTCAGACAGGATGCCCACTGTCTCCCAGTACGAGACAGAATTTCCCTTTGGTCACTTGTCATCACCCATAAGTGCCTGATGAACTCTGCACCCAAGGACTTGGCAGTTCAATTCAACAAACACCTGTCAGCTAAACCAACCAGAACCATGTACTCGCACTGCCTCACCATTCCTAAATTAAACGTAAATAAAGCGGGTGGAACAAGCTTCCCTGTCTTAGCCGCCAAACAGTGGAATGCCCTTCCTCTCAACCTCAGAATGGAACCCTCGTTCTGGACCTTCAGAGCCAAAGTTAAGACTTGGCTCGCCGATAAGAGTTGCTAATGTCAGACTAATTTGCACCAAACCACTCTGCCTGCTTATTTTCACTGTAGTTCACTCTGTAACACTTAGCAACTCTGTGTTGCAACACATTTTCTCTAACCAGTGACCATCAAGTAACTCTGGTCACTCGCACTTACCATTGTTGTTATTGCTATCGTATACTCTGATATTTGCATGTAACATGTAACATCCACTAAGTCTCTGGTGCCCAGTTATCTCAGGGTTCGGCGCGTGGTATAAATAACACCTACTCTACGCTGATGACCTAATGATTTTTGACCAAACCCAAATTGGCCTGCAGCGTAAACTTGATGCCCTTCTAATCTACGCCAATAGCAATCACCTGGAAATCAATATTAATAAAACAAAAATCATGATTTTCCAATCCCATCCAAGAATGGAAAACTTTCAATGGCATTTGGGCAAAACCAAAATCGAAGTGGTCACAAACTATAAATACCTAGGAGTCCACATGGACAGCTCTCACCATGAGACCACAATGCAGCAGGAATTACACACAAAAATGAACAAACTAACAGCGCAAGCAAAAAAAATCAACAGCAAATTTGGAAAATTCTCCCTGAAACCAATAATAAACTTTTACAAGATGAAAGTCGTACCAACCATCATATACGGCAGTGAAGCCATGCCAATGATTCCACAGAAAGTCTGGTGTAAACTAGAAGCTCATTTTTGGCGCAAAGTTCTCAATTTACCAAACTCGACTCCAGGAACAGCAATACGACGCGAACTTAGTTTACAATCCCTAGAATGCGCCGCAACCTGCAATGGAGTCATGCTATACCGCAAATGCAGAATGGACGGCAAAAACAAAATCTTCAGCATCATTAAACAAGAAATGAATGACAACACGTGCAACATGATAACCAACTGGCAAAGGCAAAATCAAAAAGTATTAGAGACAATCAACTCAGATGAAGATGAACTTATCACAAATCCATGCAAAGTGCTGAAGAAGATAAAAGACTTGGACTGGGCCAAAACGATCGATGACACCTCGATGTTAAAATTCATCGCTCACCTACCAAGTTTCACTGCAAAAAGAAATGAACTACAAAACTATATAAAGCAATTTCCAAACAGGCAAGCACAGATTTTAATCCTACGCGCTAGGCTTAACCTATTCAAAACAAACGAAATAAGACACATACGAGGACAATCACAGTCAAACATCTGCAGATTCTGCTCCAACGACACACAACCCCCAACGGAGAAAATAAGACACTTACTCATGACATGCACAGCGACCGCAGCACTCAGACAGTGCTATCTGCCAATGATATCAGGTTTCAGTGCACTGCCAGAAGAGCAACTGTGGTGGTGCAGACTCATTGGGGGAGACAAAACAACGTGGCAAATAGCAACTGCAAAAATGCTAGAACATATCGATGAAAAGTTACTAAATGCGAACAATGAATAACAAAACAGAAGTCTGCAAAACAGAAAACAAAGACATGTCTCTCTCTGATCATCCTTTGTAGTTAACTACAAAAAGTGCAAAATTGTAAAATCATATTTTGATAAAACAATAAAAAAAAAAATAAAGAAACTAAACTAAACTAAACTAAACTAAAGAACCAGCATTTTTGCCAATCCCAGACTCCTGTTTCTACTATGACATCAGTTCTAGTAAGCAATTGTGCTAGCAGGGACTCCAACACCCCAAAACATGGAGGCTGAGTCAAAGCTTGCAACTCTATCGTTTTGTAAATTTAATGAATTTGGTGAGTTAAGGCATGGGTCCCCTTATAATGTGCTTAAATTGTCTGCTCCCTCGAGATCTCTAATACCGGTCTAAACATTGAACTTAAAGGAGAGTTCCGGGACTTCTTTTTTATTGTCCCTATGTTCGGCCATGTGTTTTTAAGCATAACTCGGTCGATCGTAGAAAACTTTCCTATGGACCTTACCCGACTTTTCGTCCATTAACGCACTCGAAATCAGCCGCCATTTTCTGATAATCCTATCATTTCCCCCCATCGCCCTGGCTCACCTGCTTTTGCGGCACTAAATCAAATCCCCCGCCCCTGAGCCTGACATCAGCAGACGCGTACCGCCCATTTCCCAACGCCAAAGCACGTTTCGTGTCAACAATCGCTGCGCCTCAGCTAATGAACTGTCGCCATGGAAATGGCAGGACGCCTCTTTCCTCAATAAGTATAAACACACCGTTTCACAACACACAGCAGCAGATTTTCGATTCCATTACTCTCTGTGTGTTACTTTGAGTATTCTGTGACTCGTTTCTGTGCTCTGGTCAGCTACCTTCGTTGATTGTAGCCCGTGTGAACAGATACCAGTACCACTGCTATAAATTATTTTACTTTCTTTACCACACAATGGCTACAATGATGCCGTATATGTACGAGCCCGAGTACACCGAGGAAGAACTACTGGAAAGGCAAGCACGCGAAAACGATGGGGATTCGGACGGCAGTTGGGAGGACCAGTCAACGGATGAAGAGCCTGGACCATGTCGCATGGACGGCGTCTCCACCTGGTGCACATGCAATCGGTGCGAGCTAATGCCAACTGAGGAGGAGAACTGCTGCTGCCGTGAAAATTCCGGGTGCTTGGCCTACATTTCGGAAGGCGAGCCAAGTCCGCAATGCATCACCGAGCTGCCAGAGTTCAGGGAAGCCTGCCTCTCACGGACAGTGTTGAGGATGATGATGGTGCTTATGCACGAACTTTGCGGCACTGTTCGTCCGCGTAATCCGAGTAACGAGTAAGTATACTCTGGTTGTGATGTCAGTGATGCCACTACTATTTCATGGTCGTCTCATCATTCGAATGCATGTAAATTGGTTCCATGTTGTGCATTTTCTAGATAGAATTTTTTTCAAAGCAGAATGACATTTTTTACCTGAATCGACAGTGATAAGAAAGTTTTGTCATTTTAATACAGTTTGCATCTTTCATTTTCACAGGTGGTACAGGCTGGTGGCCTATCGTTGCTTCACTTGGTGGCTTCACGGGAGGCTCGGACACCGCGTTCGGAGAGTAATACCTGCCTGTGCGGTACTTGCCATTAGACAACATTTCCCCAGCGACAGTGGACAATACCGCGGATTTTCCATGGATGTGCTGCAACCGCAACTTTACAATGTGTAATGTTTATTATTTATGTTCAATTGAAATTAAGATCTAAAATAAAACCCAACATATATTTTAACAATGGTTGTTTTGATTTTTTAAATGAATCTAGTGTGTCTCCATTGAATAGTCTTCCTGTGCCTTGTCTTGTCACACCACATGTCTCCGGCCAGCATCCTCCCTCACGCAGGCCGCCCACCTTCAATCCACATAACCGTTGAACCCATATGCAGCAGACATACATATGTTATTTTGCGGGTTGGCATCAAGCCTCCCGGCCTTGCCTCCTCCCCCAAAAATACTTACCACACCACTTTGTTCAAGCGTGAAAGACCATGTACACTTCAAAGTGGTCTATAGAGCATGGGTTGTTGTTCCCATGTCTACCTCCAGACCCCGTGTCTCCTGCCAAGCATCCCCCCTCACGCTGGACGGCCCCCTGCAATCCACATAAGTGTGTCTCCATTCACGAGTCTTCCTGTGTCTTGTCTGCACGACCACCGCCCCAATCCACCCCCCGCCCTATCAAAGGCAGTTCGCACCGGGGTACTTGTGCTGGCAAGTGGAGCTGTCAGGGAGCGATAAAGGCCAAGAGGTGCCAAAGACCATGTACACTTCAAAGTGGTCTATAGAGCATGGGTTGTTGTTCCCATGTCTACCTCCAGACCCCGTGTCTCCTGCCAAGCATCCCCCCTCACGCTGGACGGCCCCCTGCAAACCGCATAATGCCACGACATATACACGTCATTCATTCACAAACACACCCCTGTTTCGAATTCTTTATAACCCACTTCATATTTCGAATGAGAACTTCTTTGCGCTTTGCTAGTCAACCCGTGAAGGTGCTGGTTATCTGCTCTTCGTCTCTGTGAACTTCCTTGACCACTTCGAGCAAACTCGTCAGTTTGCAACCTGTGAACTGCTCCCTATTCTACGACAAGAAACTACTCTGATCCCTGCATCTAACGGTTTGTTCGTCCAGGTAAGGCCATGTACCATAATCATTTTGCGTCCAATTTTTTAATTTATATCTATTTGCTAGTAGTCATCAAATTGCATCCATGTTTTCTTTTCGTTCAAGACAGTACATGCAAGGAACTAGTCACATGTTCTGAGTTTAGTCAAATTATTTTTCTATTTTTTTAAAGTTATTCAAATACTTATCCGCATGTGAATAACGTGTATAGTTACAAGAACCAAAACGAACCTTGCATTGGACCTTTTATGTGTCATTTAATTTTTTAACACAAATTGTATTCATTGAGAATTGTTGATCTTTACTTTTCAGAACTTTCCACAATGCCTGCCTGTTCCATTGGCGGTTGCCCTTCGAAGACCCATAATAAATCTGAAGGTACTATAATGCATGTTTTCCCTAAGACAATAGATCAGATAAGAGAATGGGTCCGATATTGCGGATATCCACCGTCTGAGCTTGAAAGTAGAGTCCTAGAAGTCTTTGCGGACAAGAGGGGTGATCGATACCGCATCTGCAGCAGGCACTTTAGCTCAGACATGTACTCCACATTATTGCTAATAAAGAAGAACACACCGCGAGCGAGGCGAAAATTGCTCTCAACCGCTATTCCCACTCTATTCGTCCACATCCCTCCACTGGTGAGTCAAGTTTACGTATTTATCTCTCGGCCTTGCGGTAGTGTGTAGCATTAGCTAACAATAATTTCCCCATTTATGTATCCACTCAATATGAAGGCGGAAGATTCTCCATCCGTGTCGTTATTGCAGTCATCAGCCACTTCAAGCGCCTATCGGGTAATCTTACTTGGCTATTCTGCCACTGACTTGTTTTAGGCATGTAAATCAATAGTTTTAATTTATCGTGTAATTATTTTACCTAATGGTACACCCTTGTACTCGTCCTCTAGTCTTTGTTTTCAGTTATAATTATTGTTATCCAAAATAATTCAAGTACTGTCTTTCAGGGAGATGCTGAGGAGTCCAACGTATTGACGACTACCGTTGATGTCACTCAGATGCTCGAGGTACGTTTCAGGACAGTTCCATCGATGGAGATCATCAGATCTTGCATTCTTGTAGCGTGATTGTTACACACAATGTTTCTTTCGTTTTTAGCCATTGATATGTCCTTCTGTCGTCGCCCTCCTATGTGTCTTCTTTTTTCAATATTGTGTTCATTACTAATGAAAGTCCTATGTTTCAGGGAGTCGATGGAGCATTAGTCCAAGAAGAAGGGGGAGCATGCAGTTACGGGTCGGCGCAACAGCTTGCAGAAGTGTGCACCGCAGTTACATCGTCCCTTGATGTTCTTATGCATTTCGAGGTATGGATACTGACAGTTCGATCAAGCGAAATCATATGACGTGATTACATCCGCTATACTTCCTTCTTTATTAACGCAAGTACTATGTTTCAGGGAGATGACGGAGCTTCTTCTACAAGAACATCACCCCTAGTAGTTGATGCAGATTTCTGGGTGGTGACACTTCCAACGATCGAGCAAATCGAATCATATTTAGATATCCATTATTTATTTTAGACAACTGATCATTTGTGCAGGTCTATTTAGATGAGCCGTTCACGCCTGCACAAACTTTCTGTTCTTTTTATCAAAATAGAAAACCATACTAATGCAATTACTGTGTTTCAGGGAGTCACTGAAGCATCATCTTCAATAATATCATCAATGGAAGTCTATGAGGAGCCCGAGGTATGGATCTTGACAGTTCCATCTAACTAGATCAACAATGCGTGAATAATTGTCGTTCTACACAAAGCGCTCATTCGTGTTTTGCTATTGAGATGTACGTGGGTATTGGTCCCCAAGTACATTTTGTGTTTTCGATATTATTATACATACTAATGAAAGTTCTATGTTTCAGGGAGTCCATGGAGCGTCAGTGCGTGATAGATGTGCTTATCAGGAAAACATAGTCGTTGCAGCGCAAGAGGAAGTGGAGACATGCACACACGAGTCGGAGCAACAGCGTCCTGATGTTGAAGTTCGAGGCAAGAAAGTTTCAAAGAAAAGAAAGCAAAAGAAGGTTAGTGTCCTGGTCACTATATTATGTTGTTTTTCACTGTTAATAGTTCAATACTGTAACGTGTGTTTAAACTGAACATCCCTTTTCCAATCTGTCCTCTAGTTGCGAGTGGGTGTACGAACTAGATCTACACAGACAGTGAAGCGAACGAGAGATGTTGCTTGTCAAACCTTTTGGCAGGGATTTGAGACTGGAGATGCATCGTGCCAATGGGAAGAATATGAAGTGATTGACAACGGAGCTATACCACCACCAGCCATTGATAGTGAATGTCCTCCTGGTAGTTCGGATGCAGTCGGAGATCAATTCACAGAATCCACACCCGCAAAAACTAAGACCGCGAGAAAGTTGAAGAAATTGTTTTATTCACCCATCGCCGGAGAAGGAACAGATGTTGCAATGGAAGAGAATGAAGTGGACGACAATGAAACACCATCAATATCACTGAACATAGCGGAAGACGATATCAGAGATTCTACCTTTCATGTGAGTGACATGTCCTCAACGTTACAGGCCGAACCAGCTGGGATGCAGAGTGACAGTATAAGGAAAGAGGCCAAATTCATTGTATTCGATAGTTGTTTGATTGATCTTATTATTCGGATGAAATGTGGGCATTCGGTTGGTGGGGAAGTATGTGGGGAGCCATTGATTAATGTGACTCGTGCAATTCGAGTCACTAACCTTAAAATACATGCCACCTGTACAAAATATCATCCTTTCACATGGTCTGCACAACCTATGCTGGGACAACTGCCAGCAGGCAATCTACTTTGTGCAGCGGCTGCACTTTTTAGTGGTTCAAGTTTTAAAAAATTAGTCTTTCTTTCAGTTTGTGGGAATCCATTTCATTGCGAAAACTCAGTTCTACAAATACCAAACCGATTATCTATTTCCAGCCATTAGCGAAGCTTGGAGAATGGAAACAATGTCTATTGATAGTACATTCGCGGGCAAACGGTTCAGGCTAGCCGGTGATGGACAGTGCGACAGCCCAGGATTTTCAGCCAAGTACTGCACCTACCACTTTCAGGACATGGAAAGTAAGAAAATTGTGAGTTCGGTGGTCGTGCAGGTGTCACAAAGTACATCCTCAGTGGCCATGGAGAAAGTTGGCTTTGTAGCATCATTGCAAGAACTACAATCGCGGGGAATGGTGATCGACCTGATAGCCACGGACAGACACGTTTCAATTGCCAAGACAATGAGAGAACAGTACAAAAATATAAATCACCAATTTGACGTTTGGCATCTTGCAAAATCAATCAATAAAAAATTGTCGGCTGCAGGTAAAAAAAAAGAATTGCAAGGTATTTCACAGTGGTCCAAGTCAATCAGCAACCATCTTTGGTGGAGCTCAAAAACATGTGGAGGGTCGTTGGAAATTCTACTGGAAAAATGGCGGTCAGTAATGCCACACTGTACGAACGTTCACCGATGGAACACGAACCAACATTTTCACAATTGTGAACATGGCCATTTGTCCACAGAGGAGGCACGGAAGAAGAAGTGGTTGATTCCTTCATCACCCACTCACAAAGCCATTGAAAAGATTGTATTTGATAAAACTATAACAAAAGCTTTGAGGGGACTCACGGAATACTGCCACACAGGAGATTTGGAGGTGTTCCACAATATGTGCCTCAAGTACAGGCCAAAACGATTGCATTTTGGCATGGAGGGCATGATAAATCGGACTCTTTTAGCGGTCTTGGCACATAACCATAATGTTGGCCGTCAACAAAGTAGGACGACCGGAACTTTAGGGACGCTTCGCTACAATAAGGCCTTCACTAAAAGAAGTAAACAATGGGTGATCAAACCAGTGTTTGAGGATATGCAATATGAGTTTATTGAGAAACTTATTGTTGACGTCCTAGATAGGCACATAAATGGAGTCGTGAACGAACCTGTGCAGGGGACAACTGCATTGCCACCCAACATTGCCTCGATTCCATGTCCACCTAAAGAAGAACTCATTGAGAAATACACATCACGGTTTAAATGATTGTAATTTGATTGTCTGTTCTCTCGAGTCTCCTCATGTCGCAGGCCCATTGAATATGTGTATCTATCCAACCTTGTTCATTTGCGCATTAAATTAAACCAAACAGTAATATAAATCATTTTTCAAAAAATATAGAATGTCTCCGTATTTATGGTTCTGTGGGGCTGCAAAGCACGCAGACAAAATGCAAAGATGGAGTGTAAATTTCAAGTCCTGTGAGAATGCCTTACACTGAATGTATCTAACTAGGAATGTGTGCTCGTTCAAAGTGAAGGTCAGCTGCTTTGATTTTTTCTCGGGTGCCAGAATGGCCCACGACTCAGTATAAGGTTCTATTGTATTTTGACCTTGACAGGCCGGGACCACGTAAGAAACGATAATGAATAGAATTTCAGAAACGAAAGCCATTTAATGTTCGTTCATTAGAAGAAATAACGTCGGCATAGAAGGAGTGGTATTTCGGGGCTGCCCTACGCACAGACACAATGGAAAATGCAAATATAATGTAAGTAACTCTTTAGATGAGTTTATACCTCAATTTAATTACTATACAGTAGCTTTAAAGACGGGTTAAGTTGTACTTGTTCGTTCTATGTGGCATATTGTTTTGTACCGCGCACTATCTTGGGGAGAACCGTCTACTTTTACGGAAGCACCTCAAAACCTTTGCTTCTGCTTTCTCTCTCCCTCTCCCCTGCTACAACTGGTCCACTGTCTGCGATCTCGGTCCTGGGCCCTTCCACTCTCCACCTGCACTCCCTGTCAACCCCTGCACTGAGGGACTGTCTCAGTATCCTACAGCCCCCCCTTGACGTTTAAAACCCAGTTGCACTGTCCTAGTTATGAAATAATTTCCCGACCGAATATATAAAATGAATAATTTTAATAAAGATCTGATGGTGAGACTAATTTCATTTTTTATGTTTTTAGGTACATCATTCACTACTGTCTGTGTCACGAGTACCAGACACCGGCGGACGGCTTCTACAGCCGCCAGTTGCTTCTCCGCGTGAACAACGTTACCACCCTGACCATTTTATGGGACGATCGCCAAGTACAAGTATGCCCTTACGCGGTACTAACGGCTAGATGCAACATACAGACCGTTGTGGTGGCCTAGTGCCTCGTTGTTGGAACAGCCATGCGATTATCAGTGCGAGCGAAGAGCTTATTTTATCGTAAACCAACACCCTGTTTACTGCACACGAACATCGCTTGCCTCAAGACGAACTATTTTGGATCGAGAGCAAATAAAAATGAAAATCGCTGAATATTCTCTAAACATTTGATGTCCAATAAATGTACTTTGCCAAATGTACAATCTTGCAGTTTGCTTTTAAACCACAGTTTCATATTCCGAATTGTGGCGCTGTATTGTGAGATGATCTAAGACCCTGTGTACAGCAAAGGAACCTCGCGTGCCTCAAAACGAACTTTTTGGAACGTGAGCAAATAAAAAAGAAAATCGCTGAATATTCTCTAAACATTTGATGTCAAATAAATGTACTTTACCAAATTTACAATCTTGCGGTTTGATTTAAAAGTACAGTTTCATATTGCGAATTGTGGCGCGCTGTGTTGTGTGAGCTGATCTGTGTTGATTTCCGGGTTCTGTGTGGAGTCGCGTAGAAGACGCCTGGGCGCGTTTGCCTACGCAGCACAGTCACGTCACGGATAGAGGCGGGGAATATGAATGTTTTGATAAAGTCTGTTTCAGGGGCGGGGGATTTGATTTAGTGCCGCAAAAGCAGGTGAGCCAGGGCGATGCGGCAAGTGATAGGATTATCAGAAAATGGCGGCTGATTTCGAGTGCGTTAATGGACGAAAAGTCGGGTAAGGTCCATAGGAAAGTTTTCTACGATCGACCGAGTTATGCTTAAAAACACATGGCCGAACCGTAGGGACAATAAAAAAAAAGTCCCGGAACTCTCCTTTAACTAAAGCAGGAACATACACATGGACACTATCCTCAACCTGATTGTCTATAGCAGGGGCACAAGCTGTTGGAGGTGGAAAAAACAGTATTATTGGTAACCACATTAATTGCCCCCCCCCACATTTAACTACCGGGTTGTCCAGGGCAATCGCAAAAGGTGAAACCCGCCCTGGAACCGGAACCACTTTTCCTGCCACAGTGACAGAATTCAAACGATGATCATAGTATTCCCATTCTTGCTCGACTGATCCCAGCCCAAGGCTACCCCCAAGGGCTCAAACATGAACATTGAGGGCTGCCCCACTCCCCAAGGCACACGCAACAGTCTCAATCAGTTTAGAACCCACACATGGAGCGGCTGTCGAAGGTTCTGACATAAGTTGTGTGCTCAAAACAATGGAAGTGAGACTCGAAGCAGTCTCATTACGAACAGGGTAAATATCAATAATCTTAATCAGTGACTTACGCCTCAAGTTCCCAATTTGTGTCTTCCGCAGGCAAGACCGGGCGTTCGTCTTAGCAAAAATGTTAGTTAAGACTGCAGTAGTTTCCACTTCCCCTCTATCCTCTATCATTGCCTCTGTCATTATCCTGAAGATTGGTACAAATGACTTCAGACCCTCTGACAAGCTCTGCATCAGGTATTGTGTCAGATATTCTTTTACTTTGGGGGACATTAACAGGAACGTCACAAACCAGCAGGTTATCCTCATTACCAGGCGCAGCAATGACAATTGCATCAGATAGTACTCCTGATGAACAGCCAATGGGCTTGGAGGCAGCGGCAGCAGTATAACTGCGTGTCCCCATAGTTTTAATGTCTACCATCGCAGCACACTTTGCATCTTATGCCACAATGGAACGTGTACCCCGCTGCTACGTCGTTTCCCCAATACAAACAGCTGCAGATAAAATCAAAGCCATTATCAGGTATTAGCAGGCTCAGAGTATGATGGAGTCCAATGGATCCGGAGACAACCGTGTAAAGCCCACCCAGACCCTAGACCCCAAACACCAAAACACTCTGCACAGTCTCGTTCTCCAAATCAAGTTGAACTGAGTAAAGTATGTCCAATGTAGAACTATAGCAGAGGAGAACAGAGCGCAGGACCGTCGGACCACTGAGCCACGGAACACTATGCGCACACTCCACACTCACTTGGTGGGGATTTAGGAGGGGCAAATAAATGCCTGTTTCATTTTTGTAGCTTGCTCTCTGGGAAAATCACCAGGCAGTCCAATGATAACCCCCCTTCCCAGTCCCACGGACCACCACCACCTTACCGCAGCATCACAGCAAAGGGGCACTAAGACCTCCCACAGATTTTAAGGCTCTACTCATTCAGACCTTTGTTGATTCAAGGCCGCTTTGCAAGCTGCAAGCCACCCCTCACAGCCTCACAGTCTAGAGAGTCTGCATCTCCTACACTGCTCCTCAAGCAAGTTAGAGGAAGGACCCATGACAGATCACATCAAGCCACACTGCGAGGAATCAAACAGTCAAGGCAGCCACTTCCGACACATTGAAGAATATTGAGGGATTCTCCATGCAAAACAGAATTTTTCAAAAGATTTAAAACGCCCACCAGCCATCTGCTATAGGCTTCTCCTCCTTTTCAAATTGGACCTATGAAAAGCCCTAGCAACAGAAAGATTAATGTTTTTTTTATTCTGTGCAGTGGAAAGTAAAACACAGGCAGTAGGGCTACCAGCACATAGACAACGCAGGCACTGCAAATAGCTAACCTTGGAAATGATTTGTCCAATGTCTGTGGGGCCCTTATCTGTGGGGTCCTTGTCTTTGGCATAAGAAATTATTACTGTAGGCAGAGTATTGTGGTAATTTGGGTGGGACTGTGGCAAACTATGCATGACATGAGGCAAGATGTGGTAATGCCTGCACAAGCTGCTTTCACCGAAGCAAGTAAGGAGAGCATGTAAGGGTATGTAAGTGACGGCAAGTGAAATGCTGCTTCTGTGGGCCTAGCAAGTGTGTCAGAAGTGGTAGGGTTGTTATTACAATCACATCTGTGATGAAATGACCATTGCTCTGGAGGAGTACAGGGAGAATTAGTGCCTAAACCACCTCTCAGCACCACACTACTAATAAATCAGGAATTGTCTCAGGGATAATGTTGAAATAGGCACAGCCTGAAAGGTATACAACCTTTGCATCTCTTGGTAGTGCAGGCCGAGGGCGGGCTATATCGTTAGGAGGGGTGTGAGCGGATAACAGTAGCAACCCAAACAGATTTAGTACACTGATTTCAAAATAAAATAATGTCCACTCAGGATTTTATTTTTTACAAATATACTTTTAATCAAACAATAAAAGGTTTATCAATCTGATGTTTTGAATCTTTACATGTATGGATGTATTTTACGAACTACATTTTAAGGGAAATCAGATTATGCTAATCTGAAGTCGGCATGCCCTTCCTATGCCGAGAAGCAGTGTCTCTTTGTTTTATCAGGAGCTGCATCAGTGAAAAATATTGCACTTCATAGTTCCCATGTTAATTTTGTCCTTCACCCTGACACCAATTTTCAAATCTCTTAGAATCATGGCAAGTCCCAAATCGAAATTTCCTTAATAACTTCTGTTATGTTTATCCCACAAAAATAATTTTGGCATGGTTCAAACGGGATTACTGTCACCATTAATAAAAGTCTGGAATGGGCATTGTGACATATACACTGCCCTTTCTATGCAATACATTTTATTTTTCTATTAATCACACCCCAACCACACATGCCTCGCTCAATCTAGTCCCCATCTTTTTTCTCTAAGTTTCATTTACCCTTAAACATGTGACCAGCCAGATGCTGGTTCATGTTTATTTTAGCCTATCCCTCCTTGGCCTCCCAATGTTCCTGGCTATAGCTTTAATGCACATTTTATGGGAGTTGTGACCTCAAGGTCAATTCTGCTAAAAACAACAGGCGGGGCTTTATCTATTTCCACCGTGGTTTCCATCAATGACAGTGTATTTCTTTGTATTTTTAAGCAATGGATCTGATTGATTGTTGACAACCTGACCTCGCTCTTTGGGACAAGCAGATGAAAGGTCTTCGAGGTTAAAGCTTCATTTCAGTAAAAATGTCCAGCTGCATGTTCAATTCTGTGATAAAATGTTTTTTTCTGGTAATCACACCTCAGCCTCACATACCTCGCTCACTCTGGCACCCACTTTTTTTTCTCGAAGTTTCATTTACCCTTAAACATGTGACCAGCCACATGCTGGCTTATGTTTATTTTAGCCTATCCCTCCTTGGCCTGCCAATGATCCTGGCTATAGCTTTAATGCACATTTTATGGGAGTTGTGACCTCAAGGTCAATTCTACTAAAAAAAACAGGCAGGGCTTTATCTTTTTCCACCGTGGTTTCCATCAATGGTGGTGTATTTCTTTGCAATTTTTAAGCAATAGACCTGATTGATTGTTGACAACGAGACCTCCCTCTCGGGGACAAGCAGGGCAAAGGTATTCAAGGTTAAAGCTTCATTTCAGTAAAAATTCCCAGCTGCATGTACAATCCTACAAGAAATGGCTTTTAACTCACACACAATGCTATCCATGTGTGATGTATTTCTTTAATCTCACAGTGGCAATACACATGATTATCACTTCTGGATTTCTCCATACACAGAGCAGTTATATGAGAAAACCATGTTCACCTTGAAACCAAGGGGACACTTCTCTTTGCATACTGTCATTCAGGATGAGGGAAAGGAAGTTATTTTTTTTCTTATAACTGCAACAATAAGCTTGGTTTCACTTGAGATTTCTGGATCACAATCTGGTATTACATTGAAGATAATGTACACACTGCTATCTGTCTCTTTAAGTAGAAAGTGTAGCTTTCTGTGGATTTAGTAAAACAACATTGTCAGCCACGTGTCTTGCTTTTCCTTGCTGAAATGCATTGCACATATCTTTGCACTTTTGAACTTCCAAGCCCACTTTTCTTCCTTTGGGATTTAGGCCTGTTTTGGTTCAATAGGCCTCATGTCTGACATCACCATGTCTATGCTGGCTTTAGACTTCACTGGGACTGCACGTATCACTCTGGCCTCTTTATTTCTATAATTCAGGGGCTATATTTTACCCCACACATTACAGTTTCTGAAAAATGTAAATAAAATAAAATGCTAGAAAAGCATATACTAACTACCATGACAAAACCGGTGGACAGATAGTGGAGTCTATGGATCAGACTGGACTACGGGAACCCCCTTTACCTCGGAATCCACGCCTACCAACTGAATAAACTCCAAAGAGCACAAAACGCGGCGGCCAAAATGCTACTTGCGCTCGGTCCAAGAGACCACGTATCGCCAGCTCTTAAAACACTGCACTGGCTTCCAGTAGCCCGTAGGGTGGCTTTCAAAACCTTATGCCTCTCCCATCGAGCACTGCATAAAACTGGACCTCAATATCTTCAAGACAAACTAATACCTTATCATCCCACTCGCACCCTAAAATCAAGCTCAGCCGGCCTCCTGGTAATTCCCAAGACGAACTCAGTCAGGCTAGGCGGATCATCATTCTCAGCCCTGGCTCCAACCCTGTGGAACTCACTCCCACCCCACATCCGCCTAACTGAGGACTTAACGTCCTTCCGCAAACTACTGAAAACCTGGCTCTTCCCCTAAAACCAACCTAGCATCATCACAATAATACCTACCCAACAAACTACCTGAAGCGAGAAAAGACCGCCAAATAAACTCGAATGTAAACTAGAAACACAAACGGATAATAGGAATGAATCATTGAAAAGTGAACCAATGAAAGGGACATAATGAATGAGGAGGGAACAAGTGAATGACATAAATGAAATAGTTAGAATGGATGAAACGTACAGAACAGACAAATACACTAAGTCGAAGCGTGCATGAGTGGAAGAACAGACGACTAGAAAGATCAAATGAGTATGGTGACCGAATGAAGTAGTTGAACATAATAATGCCAATGAGTATGAAAAATGGTTCGATGTGTAGAGCGGCTGAGCGAATTGAGTGGACGAGGACGTATAGAATAACCGAGCACGCAAATACAGAGAAGCGAACAGAACACAAGAGCGCATAGAACTCAGCTGGATAGTGCAAGAGGGCGTAGAACTATATTGAACGGACAAACGTTTAGACATTAAAAAAAATAATAATAATAATAATAATAATAATAATAAAAACAGGATTGTGTGCTGAAGATCGGATGAGCACGGAGAGCGAATATGCACGGAGAGCGGATGAGAGTGGAGAGCGGATGAGAGTGGAGAGCGGATGAGTGTGGAGAGCGGATGAGTGTGGCGAGCGGGTGAGTGTGGAGAGCGGGTGAGTGTGGCGAGCGGGTGAGTGGGGCGAGCGGGTGAGTGTGGCGAGTGTGGGGAACAGGCGAGTGTGGAGAGCAGAGGAGCGTGGAGAGAGGTAAGAGTGAACAACGTCTGATTGTGGAAAGCACAGAAGCAAGTGTGGAGAGCGACCGAATATGAACACTGCAGAAACGTATTAAGTAGTTGAGCAGTGGAGAGCGACTGAGTGTATAAAGCGACTGAGTGTGTAAAGCGACGGTGTGTGTAGAGCGGAGGAGTGTGTAGAGTGGAGGAGTGTGTAGAGCGGAGGAGTGTGGAGAGCGGATGAGTGTCGAGAGTGGATGAGTGTGGAGAGCGAAAAAGTGAATGTGTAGTGTGGATGAGTGTAAGGAGTGGATGTGTATGTGGAGCGAATGAGTGCTTGGTGCGAATGAATATGTGGAGCAGACAAGTGTGTGAAGCGGGTAAATGTGTGGTGCGGATGAATGTGTGTAACAGATGATTGCATAAAGCGGAGAAATACATAGAGTAGATAAGTGTGTGGAATGGATGGACATATGGAGCAGACGAGTTATATTGTAAAGCCGACTAGTAGTATGTTGTGCCGATGAGTGGGTGGACCGGATGAGCATTGTTGACTGAACGAGTGTCTAATCTGGACGAGTATGTAGACTGGACGAGTGAGTAGACTGGACGAGTGTCTGGAGTGGACGAGTGTCTGGAGTGCACGAGTGTCTGGAACCGAGGAAGGTCTGGAGCGGACGAGGGTCTAGAGCAGAGGAGTATTTGGAGCGGACGTGTGTATGAGAAGCTGACGAGTGTGTGGAACGAATGAGTGTGTGTAACGAATGAGTGTAGCGGATGAGTGTACAGAACTGATGAGCATGTAGAGCCGATGAACACATGGAGCAGATGGGTTTGTAGAGCGAACAAAATGCATTGAACGACCCTACCCGCACGGAACTGTGTGACATACATATTATGCCTTGGAATGAACTGAACATTTGAAAAACATACATCATACCACACCCCACACTTACTCTCTCCCTTACACCACCACTCAACTAGAACGCAGAGATACTATGACACCATTCGGTATAACTGTTCTCATATCTACATTCTCACGCTCACTCCACATCACTCTATGTAAACATTGCTGGTTTTACACCCCCCAGCCAGGCGTCCTCCTCAGGCCTAACGCAGCCACACTCATTCTGGATAAAGCCGGCCAGAGCGAACACATACTCCTGATCTCTCAACCACCACACCTACCGCTAAGAAGCAGCTACCACTTGAATTCCGCACCAGCTGCACACATACCTGGTGCACACACGCACCTTTTAGACTCTCTCTACTCTCTATACTGACCTGAACTTCGGTTCCCAAGGGCGTTCAACCTACCAGCGCCTTCAGACCATACCAATGGTATATAAGGCGCTATAAAAATGCAAAATAACATAACATAACATAACACAAAGTTAAAATAAGGAGGAAAGAGAAAATTATTTATTTAGTTTTGCTTTTGGGGCGGCAAAGGGGAAGTGTAAAAGAAGACAAGGGACATCTTGTGTGCTTTGTGTCATTTTTAGAGGACATTTACGGTAAAAGGAAATTGGATAACGTGCAAGACAATTTTTGTTTTCTTTTATTTCATTTTTATAGGCAATACATTAATGAGTTTAAGGATTATAACAAAAGGAGCCCTACGAACACACAAAACAAAGAACTACAAGGAAAAGGGTACAAACTTACAAAGAGGTGCAACAAAAATGTGCGTTATTCTAAATACTCTCCAAAATCACTTCTACAACTCTTGCAAACTTCTCCAAACAATTCCCATCACTCCGTCTAACCTCCAATTATGTGGTCAGCCTATTAGAACACACATCGACTCATTTTTTAGTTCCCCATAATTACGCCGATAGGGGACCTGTTACATTTGCATTTTGGTGCAAAAAGGACCCATCCACATAATTTTCATCATTTGTACATCGGAGTGGAAAAGGGAGGTGGAAAGGGAGGCATAGTCACCTTTAAGCTTCCTGTTTGGGCTCCTTCATGCAGCTGGAATGTATGTACGGCAGCCAGCATTTACAATGGATTCCTATGGAATCCACCTGCTTTCTGATAGTGAAAAAAGCAGGCAGAATCCACAGCATTTGCACCTGCATGAAAATGTTGTGCTGGCATAAATGCTGGAGTATTTGTATGGTGGACAGTACGAGGTAAGTGGAATTGTAAGTTGCGATATGTGTCCTTTCTTCTCCATTCAAATGAATAGCACGATGATGTGGAGAAAATTTCATGCCTAAAATGTGTCACCATACATTGTACACATTTTTTTACGCCACACCATCACAAACAAGAGTCCCACTGTAACAGCCTTTAAAAACCCACAAAAGAAACAGAAAGTAACCTTGTTTTTTAAAGTCTGCTATCTCAGATTCCAAGATCTAATTGGCTACTTAAACTCCATACCTTATGTTCAAGCCACCGAGTTGCAGACTCAACCCACAGCGAGATGAGATTCAAACCCCAGCTTGAGATGTTAGCATGAGTTTGAGTTCTCAGAAAATCTTCACAAGTTCAACTTTTTTTCTGAAACTTAGCCTATGAGATCGGATGGATCAGCAAGCCTCTTCATATGTAGTTCGGGCAAGATTAAAGGAAGGACACAACCTGTGGTTTACAAATGTGGAGCTGGCGGTTCATCCCTCCCTACTCCATTACCCTCGCGACCCCCTGACGTGCACAATCCATGGATCTAAAGAGCTTTGGCCCTGCCTCGTGAAAGATGTCCAACACCCCAAGCAGTAGCTAACAAAAGGCTTGGGGTACAGCCATTCCCTCATTTCAGTCCTACGTTTGCTTTTCGTCTGCACTTTCCTTGTGCACACTTTCCTGATGCACTTTTGCTCCATGCCTTTTTCACTGATTTGTTTTTTTTTATTTTTTTTAATTGGAGGTTTGCCCCAGCTCCGCCCTCTAACACACAACCCCACCCCTTCGCCCCCGCCACCCGGCCCAGGCCCAACACACAAAACGTATATTTAAGAAGAATGTGCTTGAAAACACTTAGAGCAAAAGTGTACGAAGAACGAGCATGTGAGGAAACTGACAAAAAAATACACATTACACTTCTCTCATATATTTTTCAATTACAACTTTGATATATTTAATGTGTCTACAAATCGCCCCAACAAAATGAATACCATATTACTACTAGTCGTTATCTTTCCACTACAAAAGAAAAAAAGGAATATACTGCATTACTACTCTTCGGAATTTTTTTTTTTTTTTTTACAAACACAATTAGATAGACAAGTATTTAAATTCGGGTTGTTGGGATGGAGTGAGGTATTGCTTATAAATCAAGTGGGTGAAGGCTCATTTGGTTTAATACGTTTTTATTAAACCAGAAAATGAACCCGTTACCTTTCCGCCGGACATATATATTCATCTTAATGTGATGACAATTTAGATAGATAGCAGCTCATTTGCTGCAATGTACTCATAATCCTTCGGGATGCTTTTTTTCAGGTAAGAAATGAATGTTATAAAAGCATCTTAATGTGACATGAATTTTGACAACAAACATTAGTAAGCCCACTGGTCAGGCTACTGACTATGCATGTGCATTATGTGTCCTCCCACAGATGAACGACTGGCTACAACCCTTCAGTACCAATACATGTTTCTCATACAGGTAGCTAGCAAGGCCGCTGTGAGCCAAATGTTGGACAGCTTCACCTCTTGTGCCTCAGTAAATTAGCTATGGGGCGATTGCATAATGTGTCTAAATTAAGACCTACACGTGTTTTTATTACACCATCAGTGTGTTCGTGATCAAATGTACACAGCACTACAAACACGAAGGCCAGTCTCAAGTTCCCAGGCGACAGAGCAGTCTATCGGTGTCCACTTTTAGACCACTGGCCTTTTGTAGGCTAGGTATTTGCCTAGCCAGGATAGGCAGGCCCTAACTGTAATTGTAAACATGATAGATTCTATTGCCTTGATCGTAGCCTTAATGATAAGCGAGGAAGCCACGTTGGCTCAAGTTCATGCAAGAAGTGAGTGAGTGAGTGAGTGAGTGAGTGGGTGAGTGAGTGAGTGAGTGCATCGCACAATTCCCCCACTTCACTCTGTGGACTGCATCGTGCTAGTGGTGCTGTATTTCTGCGTGTGCGCGTTAGGGAGGTGGTCGGAATCTGGCAGGGGAGTGGGTCTTATATGTGTGAGCTAGTTTGTCTACACTCAGACACTCCTATGTGGGTGGATAGTAAAAGGTGTCACTGCAGGGATTAAAGCAATCACAAATTACTCCGATTAAAGAAGTTGCTGGACTAGAATGGCACCCGCGGGGTCTCCTGGCGAGGAGCTTCAGGGGGGCGCCTTGTAGGTTCGCCCCCCCCTGTACATCGGCACTGTTTTTATCATTGTTTTAGCAGGAGGATTCGCTTTAGCATTCGTATCCGTATCGTTGCGGACGCTGACTGACTGGGCCGAAGTGTTGTAAAAAGGAGGACTACGCGCGATGCCGACGGTCTTGGTGCCTCGGTGGCAACTCCAAACGATTAGGTGCATGGGGCAGGGACGGCATCACTCGTTGCCCCTTGCCGCTTCTGCTCGCCCTCCTCTTCTCGCCATCGCCGAGACACTTGTTCGCGGACTGATGGACCGAGGGAGTGCTTTCCCTCCCGGTTCTGCACTTGGCAGCATGGCACAGATGGCATTTCGATCGCAGGCGAGCCCCGCTTCACTCACGGGCATTTCGCTGCCATCTGTGCCTGGATTTCGTTTCATAGACGGCGCGCGGGACAATGGGGCGGTGGCCTGTTCTCTCCCAGATCTGCAGCCCCGCCTTTCCTCTCCCACGGGACCCCAAATACACAGCGTTTAAGGTTCCCCTGCTCTCGAATGCTATGGCACACTCGTATCCGTGTCTATCTGTCGCTGGGATAGTGGGACGGGTTGAGTGACTGCTGCAGACATTTGTCTACGCCGGGAGGTTTGATCGAGAACCGGCTACACAGCCGTCGAACGTTATATTTATATAATGAGTGATAGCGCGCAATAATGACACCTGTTAGCAAAGTGCCAAGAGACGACAAAGAGCGCTCTTTGCGTAATAAAATCTGCCCGATTAAAAATATGAAGCATGTCAGCTCTAGTGCCCACTCTATGATGACTGCTATACATTCCAATGATAGCAGCAAAGGGGATACCTGAAGGTAGCTCAATGGGTTTCTGTGGCAGCTGCGAGGATCCGTGTGAAACTGCAGTTCACAAGTGTGCCTTAATTCATAGCCCATGCCTTCGAGGTCTATACAGTTAACACATGGCTATAGAGGTGTACAGCAAACTTCGTTATTACCTCGGCACCCCAAATTACTGCGGCGTGCTATATATAAGTGCAAGCTCTGGCCGTTCTTCGGAGAACAGTAAAATATATTATTTTAATCCCTGAGGAGTCCGAGCGACCTATCTGGACAAGCTACCGTGAGGCCAAGTCCCCACGCATGAAACGCAAACACATCGCCAATCGCTACAGACATAGCTCTTCGGGGTGTTCCCACTCTAAGAATTCTGCAGGGAGGGCATCTCAATCTAGCCCCTCCTCGAGCAGACAAGGAGGAGCTACGGCCCACACCAGTTGCTGCCCCCAACCTGAGGTGGGCGGAGCTGCCCTGCGAGCAATGGACCAGAAGTGACTGGAGAGGCAGCCACCCACACAAAAGCGTCCTATGCCGATGGTCCTGCACAGACGACCACGGGGCTGCCCAGCGAGCGAGGAGGATCCTGCGAGAGACAAGCGACCCGTGAAAAGACGAGAGAGAGCAGCAAGGAGGGAGCTGTCCCTCAGCCTGGGTGCTGAACCGGCCAGGAGCGAACGCGAGTAAGGACTTTCCAAGAATAGAGTTTTGGTACCAAAGTGAGAGCTGTCCCCCAGATAGACGTGCTGATCTAGGCGGAGTCTCGAGAAAGGGGGAGCTGTCCAGTGGCCAGCGACACTGACAGCGCCGCGAAACGAACACAGGACACATGAGAACTTGGAAGCAGAGGCGCGTGTACCAGGGAGCTGTCCAGAGCACCGAGGTCTGACATGACAGTGGGTATGACAACCCTCAACACAAGGAAATAAAGTTTCTGCAGGAACACTAAGCGCTCAGGATAACACAAGGCGCCTGTTCAGGTAACACTTAACTCTTATTTTTGCGATTTGCCGATCGGGTGGCAAATGTGTGCTTGTGTGTGTTAGGGGGGGTGTGTGTTATTTACCTGTCTCGCCGCGATTCTTATATTTCTCATAGGAAACTACAAAAAAATGAAGCAACATTTGATAACGTGGGGATACAATGTATTATGAGTGACATTCATTGAAGTATATGTTGTCAAGTTTCCATATTGCCTGGAAGCAAGAGGGCTTATTGCAATCTCGCCTCCGGCGCTGGTCTACATGTTATGAGTCTCTGGAAAACGGGCATTTTTGCTTTATGCGAGAAGTACACGAACAGACATTGAAAGCAGACGACAATATAAAGAAAATGTGTTGGAATGTATTAACACGTAGAGCCGAGATGGAAGAAAGGTAGCTGGGGGATAAAACATTTGAAATCCGAATTCTGCCTTATTACAACTGAAATTCAACGTATTGGTTCGGTCTAAAAACGAAGGGGGCACTTATAATTGTTCCCCGATTACGCGCACACGTGGGCTTTATGTGCCCTCCCGAGTGAACGAGGGCACCAGTGATGCGGGGGATGCGGCGGGAAGGGGAGCAACTGAGGGAGTGCGTGAGATAACAGATAACTTAAGAAACATGCCAGATTTACAAAAATGCTTTCATTGGGACTTACCCATGTAAAAACATGTTTGCAAATTAGGCCTTGAAGTAAAGAAACTGAAAGAGGCGCAAAAAGGGGAAATCGAGAAAAAGCGCGAAGGGTGGAAAGCAAAACTATTATGCATTACACATCGAAAAAATGCTAATAAGCAGAAGACGTCACTGTGCGAACGAAGACATAGCACAACAGATAAGACGTGTAGCTAGTTAATTAAAAGGATATAAATAAAACTGAAAGGTAGTCAATGGGGAGGGGAGGAAAGAAAGAAAAAAGAAAGAAAGAAAGAAAGAAAAAGAAAGAAAGAAAGAAAGAAAAAAAAGAAAGAAAGAAAGAAAGAAAGAAAGAAAGAAAGAAAGAAAGAAAGAAAGAAAGAAAGAAAGAAAGAAAGAAAGAAAGAAAGAAACGTGCAATTGTGAAAGAACAAAAACGAAAACATAGAGCAACAGACAAAGTAAAGGGAGTGGAGACAGGTGGAAGCGCAAAGAAAAGCATGAAAATAGAAATAACAAAAACAATAAAAGAGAAATGCAGAAAACGGAGCGTAGCACAATGTAAACCAGAAGGAAACTTTTAAAAGAGAGGGGGCCGCACGAAGGTAAAGATGGAAAATGTTTAGGTGAATGAAAGATTGGACAGGCTGGAGGAAGAAATAACCGACAAAGAGAGGGCGTACAAATATAAAGAATAATTAAGGAATAGCAGAGAGTAAGGCAAAGTAAAACAAAATTGCAAAGAAAGCAACGAGAACAAATCGCGAAATGAAGGAACGGCGGGGAAAAAGTGTCTGAGGGGACAGGGGGAAATATAGAGAATGAAACACAGTGGAAGAGTGGGGGGAGGGCCTGAGCGCTCCCAGGAAAAGCAGGGACCGACGTGAACCAGATGGGAACTGAAGGGTAGTAGGACATGTGAGTTGTTCTTTTGCCAAGTAAAGGAGCAGTGACGTCGGCCGTCCTCCTCGCTGACCCGGGTTAGTGTCTGGGAAGCGGCTGGCCTCCTGTCGGGCCTCCTGTCGGCATTTGCCAGCAGGCCGTGTGAGGTGCCCGCCTCCGGCTACCTGGGGTGGTGGGGGGCCAGTGCATCCCCTGGACACTGGAAGCTGCTTCTGGGCACCCTGCGAGAGTCTCAATTCGGGGGTTGGCTTTGAACGCGGAAGGGGCAGATGGCCCCTTTTGTGTGACTTAAAAAGCAGAACATCGGGGCTGTGAGAGGGGCGGGCTGAGAGAGCCGGCCTTGATGCGCCCGCCCCACGCAGGGTAGGCGTCCCAGCTCTGTCACTCTGTGAACTCTGTCCCTTCCAAGGGAGAGCGGCCGCGCTGTCCCAAATAGGATCCCGAATCCCCTGTGTGGCTGTGACCCGAGGGGCTACGTGACCTCGGTTCCGGGACTATAACACTTGTGCGAGTTTGAGGGGTGACCCCGGACTAGAGCTACGATCCGAGTCTTCAAGATATGTACAGCTCTAACTTGAGGGTAGCTCAGAGGGCTCCGTGTTGAGTGCGTGACATTCACGGCCATGTGTAGACGTGAGTTAAAGCGTGTGTGATAGCTCATTTGTCCTGGATGTGAACCTGCAACCTCGAGTTGTGAACCACATGGACGACTCCACTGTCAAAGATGCGCGCCTGTAGCGTCTACACGAGCGCCTACTGAGAGATAGCGCTGCTGGCTAACCCTAGAGTGCGGTGTCCATGTGACTGTGACCGCAGGGCGGGGCTAGACATTAAAGGCCCGCCACCTTGATGGAAGGGTTGGACCTGAGCTCCTGCGGGTGCTACAGGCCCACGTTTTAGACATCAGCCTCCTCGCTCAGCCCCGGCAACAGCGATTCCAATGGCTGATGCCGCAGACGGTGCCCTTGACCTGTGCAAACCTGTGATATCAACGTGGTGGTGGCCTGTGGGACTTGTTCACTTTTGTGAATCGTGAACCTGTAACATGGGGGTGCCCTGCGGGCTAGCACTGCCGTCTACACTCTGAGCTTGCACAAGCTACGTGAGAGCGGGTCTCTATGCCCCCTCATACGGGAGCATGCACGGCGTGTGTGTCTCATTGCTAGCCTACACACGTGTAACACGTGGGTGGGTTGTGCTGTCCAAAGTCCGATCTTGTGAAGTATCCCGCATCTGACGGGCTGCTCTGTTGCCCGCTGTCCCGCTTCTAGGAAGGTTTACTCGGGGAGGGACGGGGGGGAGCCCTGTTCTATACGGACACGACGAGCACCTGGCTGTTAAGATCTGTGTAGCCCGCCCGGCATAGCACTGCGCCCCCTGCGGCGTGTTAGATGAGTGACACGAGGCCCCATTCTTCTGATGATTACGGTGTCAGCCTGTAACATCCATGTGACGTCAGTGAAAGTGACGCTGCCTCAGTCTGCCACAGCGAGGAATGTGTGTGCTGCGCCGTAGGCTATAGGCTCGCGGCGAGGGGTCTCTTCTTGTGTGGAGAATGCCTTACAACGTTGTTTCGTTTATATACAACCTTGCCGGTTTCATCAATCAAACGGTGCGTTCAACAAGGGAACCCCTCCACCCGGAAGGAACGTGCCCGGTAGTGTCGCTAGGTTGCAAGAAGCAGTTCCAGTCACGTGGTCAGGCTCGTTCTTCCTGCGCGGAAGATGTTACTTAACCTTGCTCGGAAAAAAAACATAAAATGTTACTTATTCGGAAACACACACACCGCTCTCCCTGAAAATAGGATAACACGCACCCTAACTAGCTCCTCGGAAGCAGGTCCAAGTCAGCCATGCGGAATCTTGAAGAATGTTTGGACACAGGTGTTTATAGAAGGTAATTGATCATCGGCTCGAAGACGGCCCACGAGGCTAATTAGAAATATCAGGGCGTGATCTTAATCCCGCAGGGCCGTGCTCATCTCTCTGCATAATGATGTGCAAGACGCGAAACCTCCCTCCCCGCGAAGCCGCGCGCATCTCTCTGCATAATGATGTGCATGACGCGAAACCTCCCTCCCCGCGGAGCCGCGCGCATCTCTCTGCATAATGATGTGCATGACGCGAAACCTCCCTCCCCGCGGAGCCACGCGCATCTCTCTGCATAATGATGTGCATGACGCGAAACCTCCCTCCCCGCGGAGCCGCGCGCATCTCTCTGCATAATGATGTGCATGACGCGAAACCTCCCTCCCCGCGGAGCCGCGCGCATCTCTCTGCATAATGATGTCCATGACGCGAAACCTCCCTCCCCGCGGAGCCGCGCGCATCTCCCTGCATAATGATGTGCATGACGCGAAACCTCCCTCCCCGCGGAGCCGCGCGCATCTCTCTGCATAATGATGTGCATAACTCAAAACCTCCCTCCCTGCGGAGCCGCGCGCATCTCTACGCATAATGATGCGCGGAACTGGAAACCTCCCGCGGAGCCGCGCGCATCTTCACGCATAATGATGCTCGGAACTGGAAACCTCCCGCAGAGCTGTGCGCATCTCCCGCTGTAATGACACAGCTGTGGTGGCCTCAAAGGGACACCCTTGAACCCCTGGAGTCATATTGCAGACATTTTAGCACAAGGGCAAACTTTGTGTGCTAGCACACCGCATTCGCGCTCAAATACACATTGCTCTTGTGCAACAATCCATTGCAAGAATAGGCGTGTTGTTGTACTAGGGCAATAGTTACCCTACTGCCACTACCTTGCAAAACGGCACTCATCACGTTGGGCAATGCACATATTGGGCAACTGTACTAATGCATATCTACCGTTTGACAGTGGGAAGTTTATTTAATACAGCCAGAGTGTGCTGGGAATTTTGGTGCTGGTAGTTGTAAGGGTGTCTAAGTCTCTGGAAGTCATTTCACGCATGCACCATGGAGCAACGAGTGCTACGCACACCGGGCCTGATTTACAACGCATTTTTCAGAGGGATTGGGCAATTGTGAAATACTTTTGTAAATCAGTCCCACTGTGTGTTTCTGCAACTGTTGCTCACTTCTGTGTCTGCGCAATCGCCATGGACAACGTACACCACCCACATAACTAATGCCTGCTACTGCTGTCCATCCACTGGGCAGGGTGCTACAAAGGGCCCAAAAGCCAGCATCTTGGCACTTCAAAAAGACATTGAAATGCAGACATATACCAAAGTACAGCGCCAGGCACATTACTTCTCACGTCCTTATTTCAGACTAAGGCACCAACAGCTCAAGCAACGGGCAGCTTTTCCCATAAACCAGCACAACGTTTTTTTTTCTTCTTCTGATTTTTCATCAACTAGCTGATTGTATATCCTTTATGTCATATAAGCACGTTGCTTCGTTCGTTATAAAAAAAAAAAAACACTATCCTGTGTTAAATAGGCATTCGATGTACAATGACACAATAGTGTTCTTTAGGAGCTGACAGCCAATCAGTTGGCTGGGAATGCAGCCGTTCCAACCAGTATTTTTCTGCGGCCTGTGCCGGCTGCTTGTGTCTCTCCTGTTGTCCTCTTTTCGACCGCATGCCACCGCTGCTAACCTCCTGCACGAAACATATCCTCCTGCGCTCCTATCACGCCCTTGAACCGCCAGATGACAACTTCTACTGCCCCCATTTAAACTTTCAAACGTTCTCCTACCTGCCACCTCCCTTCTGATACCATTCGAATCACCTCATTGGACCACAGGGCCCCACGGAAATAAAAAAGGGACTCCTCCACCAGCACCCTTTCCTATTTGCCTGGTGGCCATCTTGTTTGATAACATTTGCTCATTGCTCTGACCATATCACTCTGATCCGGATTACTTTGCATCGGATACTAGTAGATGTCTCCTGTACATTTAAAAGGGCATCATTCACATGAATTCACCCGAACACACCCAATAATTTCGCAGAAATCCAGCTCACTTCAGAACGCACCAGAGCATATGTGCTTCTATCCAAGGAGGGGCCAAGAACCTGGACCTCTCTTCGACCAGAGCTTCACAGCCATCCTTCACATTACTTTCTAAAAAAAAAAAAAGACATGGCTATCACACCTCTTCAAAAAAACCTGAAATTGTGGGCCTCACAGCGGGTCCATTAAAGCCAGATCGCTAAACCGACCACATATTAAATCTCCTTTTCGCTCCTAGTCCCATCACCGCACCCACCCAATCCTCACCGACTAGATCCCCAAAACTTCTCCTGCAAGACTCCCCCTGCCCAACTCGTAATGCAGAACCTGACTTACAGCACACCTAGTGAAAACACTAACTCAAATGTCGAATACTAGCTCTGCATCTCCTTGGAAATGTGAAGTCGGGGACTCCCCTGAGCAGTGCAGTCTCCTAGGCCTGAGGTATGGTCTCTGATGCCCAGTTAGCCTCTGTGTGCATAGACGGCGAATGCAATAGCCACTGCATTGTAACTCTTCCTACTCTCCCTAGCGTTGCATTCCCTGCAGGTCTGCTTCACTTCCTTACCCAGGCTAGGAAACCATAGGCAGCTCTGCTCTGCAATACCATAAAACACGCTGCCACTGTCTTCCTCTGGCCACACCAGAACCTCTCTAGAAGATGAATGAAGACCCTCTTCTACCAAACCAACCATTAACGATTGCAGGGGCATTGACCCTCCATCCCGTCAGCCCATTGAGGATCCTAAGAGTTTGCGTTTTATTTATTCTAATTATTTATTTATTTAACATGAATAGAGCACACTAAATCTGCGTGTATCTGGGCGCTAGAAAGCAGGTAATGCGGTACAGTCAACAATAGAAAACATACGTTTGGGAAATATGATATTGAGCATATTTACAGGCATAGGATAATTAACAGATGCATAGGATCCATGAGTATGATAATCAGTGATACTTACATGTGCAATCTTATTCACATAAGTAGTATATTTACAGACATAGGATAATTTCAGCCCCTTTTTCCAGCCCGCACCTACATCTTCCCCAAATCCTTTTGCCCACTGTCAAAATGTGTGATTCTATCTTCTTGCAAACTAATAATCTATAATACTTTGAAATATGACAAGCAGCTATTGACTTAAAAATAACTCCTACTCCCAGAAACTGTCAATTCATCTAGATATGTACGTTTGTAAAATATGATAGACTTCCACCCTTACTACCACTGTTGCATATAAACCATTAATGCACAGTACTCTGATGTCACACTGGCCTGTTTGACTCTATCGAACTACATGAACACGTAAAACATATAAATACACGGGGAGCACTCTCCTCACAGCCACGCAATCCAAACATACTCCTGGGCTGGATTTCCAATTCATAAGAGCGGCTTAAACCAATGCAAGCACACATTAACCTCGCGAGCCTGTCCACATGTTGTGACACCGAAGCGTGCATGCACTAGCTCAAGGCTTAGCTTATTCATGGTAGGGTACTTGTCACACAGTTTATAACAAGTACGCTGGTAACTCACGTGCCACTGCGTCAACGTCATCATCCACACGTTGGCATTCAAAGGGCCAAAGCAGACAGACACAGGCGATAATGAATCGCATGGGAAACTGCTTGTTCACATGCAGACATGGTGTGCTCCCAGTGAAGAAGGCCCTCTGTGTTCTCCATTAAGAATGTCAACAGGACACTTTGCAGGATCGTGCACTTGTGTCACTGGCATTGGAAACCAGGGCACGAGCGCGCCATCCACAGTACGATAGGGTACTATTTCGGAATACTGCGTGATCAGTCACTAGCCTCGTGCTTTTCTCCACTGGCAGACCGAGCGAAGGAACCAACTGCACAGCACTTATTCTATTCCCTGTTTATTTTGTCTTTCCTGCCAAAAACATTCTATGCATGGCTTCCACGCTGTGTAGCCTCCAACTTCGCATGCAAAGACTATCTAGAGCAAAGGTGTTCTCATTCTTTAGGGCAAGCCACTGTGACATGTTCCCACAAGCGTGTTGGGCTGAATGTGCTCTCCGTGGGACCGGTTTGTACACCTATAATGTGGACACTGTCCAGCATTGCAGGTTTGAACCACATAGCGCTTCGCTTTGGGTTCCTTCACTTGGAATAGTCGCAATAGCTGTTATTGTTATCCAATGAATGGGATCAATGTATTGATGTCAGATGGCTGTAGAGCTGAAGATTTCTAACTGTGAGGTTCCGCCTGCCCCCATGCCAGAGACGAGTGTTTAACGCAGGAGCTATCCGCAGGAATTCCAGACGTGTCTCAATCAGTGCTGGACAAAGATTGTCTTTACTGTCGGATGCCACCAGCAACAGGGAGGGTCAAGGATTGTTCTCACCCCATAAACATTTGCCTCTCTGAAGATGAACCATGAACACCTGAACAAAAACCCAATGGGGGCATGTGCTTTGATGTTGCAAGCAAAGTATAAAAGGAGCACACCTTTTTAACCTAAAAAGCTGCGCTTGCCAGTTTCCTGTAGAGGACAATGTTAATGTTAGGACAACAAAAGTGTTCACAAGGATCCCAATCCAACGCACAAGTGGCCTTGATCGTAAGTGTCAGCAGGGGGTAGTCAGAATACACTGAAAATAAATGAAAGGGTGCAAATGGATTTCCCGAATCAGAAATCCGAACAGGTGTTTTTTGTTATATCCAGGAAAATCTGGCTCATTGCCTGTACTGATCACAATGGCAGGCTAACATGGAAGCAACTCATCATTAGGAACATCTCTATAGCCTTATAATCGGGGGATGGGGGGGCGTCTGTGCCTGTGTGTGTGTGTGTGTGAGAGAGAGAGAGAGAGAGAGAGAGAGAGAGAGAGAGAGAAGCATTGGATGTGCAATGGTTATAATCTGTTATGTTGTATGAGGTTCGATCATATATGGGTTATGTACAACGTAACTATAGAGCTGGGAGTGCCAGGGAACCCTGGGTTAGGGTTGAGCCAAGGCCTAGTTTAGCGTTCTGGACCGAAGAGGGTGCGATGGACAGTGCCAGTCCAGTGGGGGTTCTCTCTGGGACAGGAGATGAGGATATGGACTGCGCCAGTGTTTTTTTTTTAATGGTTAGGGGCAGAGAACAAGTGGATTGTGGTGTAAGGCGGCAGCACTGTTTTTTTGGGGATAGCGGGTGGGTAGAGAGAACAAGGTGGTGGTGGCCGGGGGAGGAGGGTTGCATGCTATTTTGGGGATGGCAGGGGTGAAGGGAAAAGAGGATACTGCTCTTGGGGGAGCAGGGACAGTGCTACTGTTTTGGGGATGGCAAGGGGCACAGAGCAAGTGGATGGTGGTGCTTGGGGGCAGCTCTTCTGTTTTGAAGGTTGCAGGGGCGGCAGGAAAAAGATGATGGCAGCGCTTTGGGGGAGGCCGGGAAAGTGTGGGTATTGTATGGAAGGGTGAGGAGTATGGGAGACGGCTGATGGGTACAAGCGCTGTGGAGGCAAGGCAGGCACTTACGTTTAAAGTCACCACCAGCCGCTACAGCATCGTAACAGTAAGTGCTCTGGCCCTGTTGCAGCCAATCAAGTAGAAGGGGCGGGACAGGAAGTCAGGTGGTCCAAACAGGAAGTCGGGTGCCTGGCTCCTGTAAGCATGGATTTTTACATTTTATTATTTCAGTGTTACGGGAGAGCAGATAAGGCTCGTGGTCGGCCCACGCCTGGGCAAGCACTGACCCGAGAAGAGGGTCAAACCAGAGCCCCAGTTGACCCTTGAGGTCTGTGGATGGATGTTTCTGTAGAACAGGAATCAGCAACCTTTGGCTCTCCAAATGTTTTGGACTACAACTCCCAACATCCATTGCCAGCAGTTATAGTTCAAAACATCTGAAGAGCCAAAGATACCAGAACCCTAAAGTAGAGTGTGTGACCTGTTTTAAAGTGCTGTAAGCTCAAATACATTTTGCCTCATAGATATAGCCTCTCTGTGAAAAGTTTTCAGGCTTGGGGAAAGACGCTCAGTATGAGTAACTTGATGGCACAGTGTCGTGAGGTTTGAGGATAGCAAGCAGCGCCGGCTCAGAGGATGCATCCGCCCAATGCCGCTCCCACGGTGCAAGGCACCATGCCGCCAGCTCAGTGTCATGTAAACAGTGCCTAGTAGACGCTAGTTATATGACACTGAGCTGGCGACCTTAAACACACTTTACAAGAACAGCAGGGGGCCCAGTTCTACTGTTCAGCTCAGCCGAACAGCGCTGAGCTATGGTCTGCATTTGTGGTGGGCAGGGAGTGGGGGGCGCACAAATATCGCACAGGGCGTTGGCAGACCTGGGGGCTGGCACTGATAGCAAGGCCCATCCATTGCATGCTCTGCCTCTAAAGTTCAGTGATGTCCCACAGCATCTCCTCTGTAATGTTTAATCTGTCCGTAGAGTCTTGTGCGTGATGACAGATAGAAGGTGCTGTGCAACGTGCACCCTCCCCGTTAAGCACTGTGACTTGTGAGGGTGGAACGTGCCCAACACTGCCCGCATGTGAGTAAGCTGCCGGCAGGGCCGTGGCGGGGCTTGGAGGAGGGAAGTGCTGTGCAACGCGCCACCTGTCTGTACATCACAGCCAGGCCAGGCGATGTCCTGTATAATGTGAAACCTCAGCGTCAAGCACTCTCCCGTTTTATGAAAGGTGAGGTGTAGTGTGAATCGTGCCCGTGGAGTGGCGCGAGGCCTGTGGTAGAGAGCGCTGTATAACGCAGAGAGCGACCTAAAAACCATGCCAGCTACGAGAATCCAACGGCTGTCCAGTCGCTGCCCAGTCTGTCATTCACTGCCAAGTCTTCAGTGAAAGGCGGTGTATAGTGTGCCTCTGCACAATGTTGTCTGATAGAAGGCACTGCGTACACCCAGCCCAGTTCTAATGATCAGTTCAGAATTATGCTCGTCCTTTTTAGATAGACTTGCATAATAGCCTGGCAGTGAAGGGATTAAAGTACATACATAAGGATTCAGGGGTACATATGAAGCAAGCCTCATCTGTTTGTGTTGAAGTGGGAAAACAACCACCCTACGCCCAGCACTCCCGCTCAGCAGCTGGGTAACAGGATATCCTGGAGGGCCTGGATTAGCATATTCATTGCTTTATCAATTAGCACGGGGCGTCTCAGAGCTGATTAGAATGTCAGGGATTTGTGGTGCCAAATCGGGAACAGATTTTTTTCTTTGGTATCTGATTTCATACCACAGACGTCAGTGGAGGAGTTGCTTAACTGCTGGCAACCAGTGCAATTCCTGGGGAAAAAAAACATGTTTTTGGCATCGCTATTACAGCTGGATGCAGAGTGGACGGGTAACCCGCAAATAAATAAATAAAAAACAAGCATTGGCAATGCCTACAGTTTGGGCTTTTGTTAAGGCATGGAAAATGCACTTGCCAGCCACTGCCGTAGTGATATTATCTGGCCATCGAGGGTAGCAGGTACAAAATGGTGCAAGTACCTGTACGTCTAGTAGCAGTGTGTGGCAAATGCCTAATACTTATACACAAGCCAACACTGTTGGCTTTGCCAATGCTTGTTTTTTAACAGGACTTCAGTGAAGGATGCCCATAGTGCTTACAAAACGAGTGGCTTAAAGGCAGACCTGGTTAAGGCATTTTTCTTATGCCAGTAGTGGGTTAACAGCCCCATTTAAGTCATTAACTCTCTGAAGACTGCTTTAAAAAAAAAAACACTCGCAGGAACTTTGAGTGCAAAGTTTGATGGTAAGGATTGAGAAAAGCGAGTCGAAAGATTTCCCACGAGGAGGAGTTTTGGGTGGGGAGGGGCAGGAACTGGCTGGGAATGGCCATAATTATTAGCATGACCATGGGCATTCAATGGGTGGGCAAATAATCAAACAAAACCTAAAAGCTTTGTGTCCCTCCTCATATGCCATTTCACCCTAAAAGCCCACACTAGTCAGGGGGGGCGGCGTGTGCAGAATTCTGGGTAAGAAGAGGTGAAATGTTAAGATCCCACGAAGGCTTGTCTCATGTAAGACCTTCCACCACAAACACCCTCAAATCCAAATGCCAGAGTTTACTTCATTAACAATTTAAATAATGAACCCACTGGTAGCCAGAATGCCCCATTTGCAAATCAAGTTTGGGAAATTGAAGCAAAGTGAAGTGTGTAGCAAAGTGTTGACAAAGCAGCTGACAGGTAGACTGCTTGAGTTTTGCTTTGGAAGCCCAAGTCAGTTTTATTTCTGCTATGCCTCCCCCCCCATGCTTTATACATTAATGAGGGAAGGCTTTAAACTACAGCGCCACGCAGCACAGCGCACACGTGAAGTGTGTAGCAAAGTGTTGGCAAAGCAGTCGGCAGTCTGCAGCCAGCAGCTGACTTTAGGTACGATTGGGGACTTTCAGAATTTTTGGAAATAAGGATTGGTCATTGGGCTGGTTTATGTGAGTGCGGCATTGATCAGCCAGGGAAGATTCTCCCTCCTTCTGTGGGTGTACGATAGCCTGTGGTTTGTTTGTCACTTCGCTCTCCTACTACTTTCAAGAGCTTCTGTGGTGGAGAGATATGCCGGGGCGAGGAATAGATACAATTTAAGAAATAAGGGAGCTACCGCTCTAGACACTGAAATGACGCAGGTTTTGGAGTAGTCTAATAATCCACCAGCTGGTGGGAATTCGTCAAGTGTGAAAATAACAGCTTTCTTTCCACCAGTGAAGCTGTTCAGTCAAGTTGTCCAAGAGGGCCACGTGAAACAAGCTGAGGCAGTGTCTAGGACAGATGAAAGCGATCTTTGAAACATGCTGCGTGGCCAAATAATTCCCTCTTGAATGCATGCTTAAGTATAGAAGAGGAAATTAGGGACCTCGAGTTCCCACCAATGAACATTAACGCGTAGCCGGTCCTTTTTTTGCATTCCCAGTATCGACTTGAGGAATCGATACCTGATCAATATGAATTGAATCATGCTCTGACAGAACCCACCCACAAGGCACATTCCTACTCTTCCAGTGATTATACGTTCAATCAAGAGTCCTCATCTTTTGGGGGGAAGTCCAGTTTGCATCCCTGAATTTAGTATTACAAGCGTTAGTGAGGCTATATGACAACATCTGAATGGAAGTAAGTTCTCACTTGGCAACGCCTGCGAAAATAAAGCAAAGCAAAGTGGATGAGGTATTGACCCAACTGTTGAAGGAGTCAGAAGCCTCTATGTTTTCAGAGGGGATTACTACTACCGGCTTCACCCCCAGTTCTGAAATTAGGACAGCTCATTTAAATCCAGTGCAGCACAAGAAGAGCCACACAAAAAGTAATCCAATGGTTGCAATTTCTGCTGAGAAAAAGACAAAAAAATCAGAAAAATTCCTGCTCATCTTATAGAGCTGGTTCAGAGAATGTTTTCAGGAAAATACTTCGATCAGCCCAGGCCGGCTAGAAGACGAGATACATGTGATGCTATGTAGCCTCCTGTCCTATATGTTATAACTATTTTGAGATGGCAACCAATGTCGGAGGCCCCAGTACATGAAGCTGGTTCAGTTGAGATAGAGGAACTGATCCCTCAAAATAAGCCCTGCAAAAAAGAAGCACAAAATATAAACTCAGAAGAAAAAGAAGCACAAAATATAAACTCAGAAGAAAAAGACGGAAAGGGATGGACATTCAACCTTTCTTTGTAGAGGCTAATATGGATACAAATGGCATCAAAGAAACTAGATCAATGCTACTTTCAACCTAGAGCACAAAAGGCTTGGTTCACCCCCTTTGAGACCTATGCAGATCTCCCACTAATGACTGGGGTTGCAACCCAGACTATACCACAAATGAAGTCTCCGGTAATGGGGCAGTGTGTTAATAACCGCAAAGCACAACCGCAAAGTAGAGTGATCGCTCCAAGAATAGGGTTTTCTTTTATTTTTGGGGATGATCAGGAGGCTCCTTCAAATCACTCTACCTTTTTGTTAGTTTTTAAAGCCGTCCTATCTCTTGCTTCTTTGTCTTTTGAAGTTGATTGAATTTCCTGATGAGTGCAATGTGGATAAATGTACAGTCCATGTTCACACTAAATTGGCGCAGGGGTTAGTCCTGGCAGCTCATGATGATCTCTTACAGTGAGGGGTTGACTCTTATGTAATAGAAGGGTCAAAGGTGGATATGCAATTGGCTGCTTTCAGTGGTTGTACAGAGGAGAATAGTTCATTTAAGAAAACTAATATTGTTAGTTGCACTCTAGATGCCCCAGGGCGGAGGCAGGTCTTTGCAACCCTTCCCTCCATCAGTTTTACCGAAGATTGGTCTTGGCTCCCGGAAACCATCTCGAAGACCCGTCAATGTGGCCACCGCCCAGGTTTGTAATGCTCATTCTCTCTTGTGTCTTTCCTGGAACTCACATGGGTTTAATACTTTTTCAAACAGGCCCATGTTGCAATTATTAACTACATGTGATGTTTCATTTTTGCATGAAACATGGCTATGTGACAGCCCTAACATCGATGGGTAAAAACCCATAAGGCTAAAAAGGGTATCAGAGAGCATCAATCAGGAATTTCTCTTAATTACTGTCAAGAACAATGGTGCTTTCAAGCTAAAATCAATGAAATCTGCCAATGAGGCTATGTTGGTAGCCAAATTAACGATCACATCCAGCCCCGAGAGCCTGATCGATATATCATCAGTGAACCCTTAATGCAATCTACTGATAGTCAGGGAAAATCATATAAGGGTTGAACTGGCAAAAGTATTTTCATTCTGGTCAGAATTTGATTGGCCACCGAAAATAATTGTTATTGTCCTACTTTGCAGAACTCTAATGAAGAGACAGACTCCCCGCATTCTTCAGAGTCTCTGAACACCATGATTAACACATGAAAATAATCTAGGGGTAATGCTTGGTCTACATTTATGGCAGATTAGGATGTAATGAGGGTGCTGCTGATGTTCCACTCTGAGAACAATCTAAAAATAAATGTAAGCCCAGGGGCACACTCCCTAAGGAAGTGGTAGTGGACAGGGCTTTGGGGCAGGCGTGTGTGCTTGCTCCTACGCTTTTTCACTTGTATATTTTGGACCTTCACATGGCTTTGCATGAAGCCTCATTGTTTCCCCCCAAATTGTGCTCACTAAGTGTTGGGCGGTAGGCTTATGCCGATGACCTTATTCTTATGGATGCAACAGGAATTGGCTTACAGAGAGCTTTCAATTGCCTGGATGAGTATCTCAGAAATAATACATTGATAATAAATCCTGAAAAATCTATAATTTTGATGTTTAATAAAAGGAGAGGGCAAAAGAAAAATCTCTTGGTGGGTAAATGGTGATAGGATCTAGGATGTAGGTCATTTTCTTTATTTTGGTTTTATTTTTGGTAAAAACAAGCAGCATTCCCTGTAAAAGATCATCTTGATGTCAGGGTGGGTATGTTTGTCAAACAGAGGAAGTTATTCAATGTTAAATATGGACGGTACTCCCTAAAGCCTTTTCTAGATTTTCACAAAGCCAAAGTAATACTGTTCATTTTACATAGTTTGTATCTTCTACCATCCACGCTTGGGTACTGGCTAGATTTGCTGGAAGCAAATCTCTGGTGGGTGGTTTTAGGCGCACCAAGCTCCTTTACCATGGGATAATACTTTTAGAGTTGGGTCTATACTCAATTTGGAATTAATGTAAATGGGCCAAACTGAGACATGATTTCAACATTAAAGAAGAAGGTGGCCATTATTTTTTCATGGCTGTTGCCCGCTCAAAATAAAACCTATCCACAAATGATTGTAATGCTATTTGTGAAGGCTTTTTGGTAGAGGTTGAGATTCCATCAGATCTGCATCTATCGGCAGTGAAGGTAACATTTAGAGGTTGGGCTTTTAGCCAAACTAGGGTCAGCATAGTGAAACTGAAATTGTACAAAGAATATGGATGTTTCCTCCCTTTTCTGTTGCCACTATGCTGTATATTATTAATTTCCCCTCCAGTGTGGACAGGGGCAGTTTTTAAAAAAATGTTTTTTATTTAGATGTAATTTGTTATTAACTGTGGAGGTTTTGGGCCCTCAAATTGGCCTTCCATATGAAAGGCGTACGTGTAGACCTTGTGAATCGGATATAATTTAATCTCTTCATTGTCTAATTCTTGAATCTACACATTTGACAAACCGGAGACTGGTCTTCTTGAAACATGTGGCCATTCAACCCCTACTGTTATATCTGGTTTATTTTTGAGCCATTTGATGCAAGGCAATCAACTTGCTTTAACACTTACCTTAATTTCCTTTTTAAAAGAGAGTTTGACACTTTTGGGAAATATTTCTGTTTCAGCGGACGTGTTTAATTATACATTATTAAAAGATATCCTGATATTCAGGATGGCTTTTAATAATTTGATCAATTTTATGAGATATAGTAATTTTGTTTCTGATCTGCTAAAATTATATTTGTGCCCTTTCTTTTTAATAATCTGTAAACAATTTGTGAAAGGTTTGCCTTTTAAACCATAACACAATAAAACAAATGAAGAAATTCATGTAAGGAACATTGCTAGACTGCGTCAATCATCAGGTTATGCAGTGAGCGAACTCACTTTGGAAATCAGGGAGAAGCTACCTGGACTGTCTACTTGGAGCAGTGCTGGGCAGCAGCTGGATTAGTGGGCAAGGCTGATTCACACCAATCCAAAACTTGACTTGGTAGAGAAAAATCTGAATATGTTTTTGGCAGAGTGACGGATACTAGAAAGTAAATTGGCGCTCTCCAACACAACAAATCGCGGCCATCTAGAGCAAAATGCTTAAAGACAACTCAAAGGCTTACAGAGTGAGGATCTGGAGTCAAGTCAGAATAATCTCAGTAGTCTCAGAAATATGGGCATTGAAGTCGGTACCGTTGACGGGATCTTGAGTGACTTACTGAAGATACCATCACTTTACTTTGTTGATGTAGATTTCATTGAATACATGTCATTGAAAATGGTAGGTGAAGTGGTATATGTGTAATGCAGAAGAGGTGAGGTGTGGGTGTAAGGGTACAAGTTAGGGTAGGGAGGGGTGAGGGGGTCTCCCCCACATTATAAAAAAACAATGTAGAAAAAGTAAAAAAAATCATTTCGTTTTTCGGTGAAATGGATTCAGTGAAATCTCCATTAGGTGAAATATTTTCGAAGAAATCACCTACATCCACCTTACTTCACCCACTCAGAACTTTCCAATCAAGAAAGCCCATGCTCCACATAGTGGCAACTGGTACCAAAGGCCACTGTCATAATCAGCTTCATGGACGATTATGCAACACTGCTTTCTACACACCAGGTTAAGCACTTTTTATGAATATGATTTCTTCCCTGTGAAGGGAAGGAACATGGTCGCACCCGGAGACTAGCCTTTTTAGAACTTCAAAGCAGATTCACAGCAGCTCTTTAATGTATAAGAAAGTCACCCTGTTAATAAGAAACCACATATTGCATTGCAAACGGCGTTCACTATTGAGAAGAAAAGATAACGCAATTCCAGAGATGTAGTTTAAAAAATAAAATTTCGAGCTGTGCTTCCGAGGCACTGCCAATACACATATGTGAATTAAATGAAATCAAAAGTGTGTTTAGTATACATGCACCTTGCCTGTCTTTAATCATCCAATGACATTATTACACGCAAATATCAATACTCATTCATTAATTTTCGTTGCACTGTTATTTTCCATTTGTTTCTAGTATGCTTGCCGTTTATAAATGTGCTTGCAAACACGCGTTTCGCACGTTTGAGTTTTTAAGGTATATACATCTTAATATTCGTGGATATGTACAAGTAGTGTGAGCCATGTCAGCTGAAATACCACACATGCTCAGTGCCACCTAGAAGCCACCACTGGGAGCTCATCTCCAGATCAAAACCACGCAGGGTTGGACTATGGGTATGCAAATGCGCTGGAGATATAATCATACAAGGCACAGAGCAAGCTTTTCAGATAGTGTGTGTTTCCACAGTGCATTGCTGTGGGCCATCCATGAGAACTGTCAATCTTGGGTTGATAAGGCTATGTGTAACATACCACTTCCCTATAAGGCAATCACAATTTCCAAGCATGGGGCAAAACAGAAGCTTTTCAGCTAATTTGCATACCCATGGTGCACGGTTGTGTGGCTCTAATTGGGAAATAGTTGGTACTCTGTGTGTGTGTGGGGGAGAGGGGTGTGTGGCTGAAATGGCTTCTTCTACTATCACACTGAAGGTAGATGATTTGATGTCTTGCTCTTTTCCTTACCCACCATGATATTGATGGTAAACTTTCTAAGCAGACTCACAGCTGCAACGCCTTCAATGGTATTAATGCATGTTTCCCTCTGTAACTCCCTAAAGTATGCCTCTAACCCCTATTAATGCACAAGGCTCTGGTGCTTCTTGAAGCTTGGTTCACGGTCATTATAGCCCCAAATAAAGTATACATTTGAAAATAAATTGACTTCCAAGTGGTTGGGAGGGGAGTCTTAAGTTATGTTTAATCACAAAATGAAAACCCTATAACACCATGCACCAGAGAGAAATATTAGCTGGAGCCAGGCAAATATTAGCTTGGAAGCTGCCCAGGGCCAATACGAGGCATGTAGACACCACCCGGAAACCCCGATGAGTCGTACGGATCTGAGCGCCCCGGCTTTAGCGGACTCATTCCAAAGTGTGACAAATACACATAGATATGTAGCAGTGCGTTACTACTATCATGAAGATGGACCTCTCACAAAAGGAGTCACTGAGACGTTGGGGGTTCGAGAGTGCATGGTGGAAGGAGGGCATGTTAGAGTTGCTCATAATGTAGTCATAAATAAATATAAACCTCTAGTAATGCATTACTACTATCATGAAGATCGACATCTCACAAAGGGAGTCACTGGGAAGTTGGGGGGTTCCAGAGTGCATGGTGGGAGGAGGGACATGTTCAGTGTTGCTCTTCCTGTATGATGACAGGCCAAGGTATAATGAGCTGCATTGCAGTACAATATGTGTCAAAATTAGAACAGAAATATACTTGCACATAGACTAAAAGACTGTTTCCCAAACTCCTAAACACTTCGAAGACTAGCAAACAAAGGCTCTGCGTAAAAACCCTCTTAAGAAGGAAATCAACAATCAGAAGCATAGCCTGGAAGACTAGCTTAGATCGGCCTTGATATTATTTCTCACCCTAGTCTGACACCAGATGTGTATTCATCTTATTCACAGGTCCCCCAATGCTTTACTGATAGCCATGCCAGTAACATGGCAGTGCACTTACTAATGCCTATGGGCCTCATTACACGTTTGCTGGTCTGGGAACTACGATACCGGCAAGCTTGCTGGTGCCGTAGTTCCCGGACCGGCAAACTACGAGTTGTGCTTGCGGGTGCCTTTCTGCCCACCAGGTCGGACCAGGCGGGCAGAGCAGCACCCGTGAGCACAGCATGCCGCATGCACCGGCACCATTCACGAATGGTGCCGGTGCATGCGACTTCCCCGTTCCCATTGAGCCCTATGGGGCTCAATGGGAACGGGGAAGAATTTTTCCCAGAGCCCTGTAATGGGCAATTACTGGGTCCGCCAGGGTTGTAATACCACGGTAATTGCCCATTCCAAGGCGCCGGAAAAAAAAACCTGTCTCTGGTGGCAGCCAGCAGGGTCGTAAAATATGTGTTAAATCTTGAGAGCCCTGAAGTTCTTCCAGGAAATGCAAACCAGGAACTTTGAGAGCTCTACGGGGGTGATGTGGCACTGTATAACCACCTTGCAACCCAATGCAACCTGATAAATCAAAAGAATTGAAGATTCCATAATTCCCATGACCGATTGATTCTTTGAGGAATGGGGATTCTTTGAGGAATGGGATAGGCCCGCATTACGAGTTTGGTGGATTTGCTGGTGGTAAATCTGACAAACTTGTTTGCCACTTCCACCACCACTGATTCTACCATCACTGATTTTGACACTAAACCTGCCAAATTATGAGGGGAGGTCCAATGTACTAGTATGGAGTCCAATTGGACTCTATTAGAGTCTGGAGGATTTGCACTGCGTGAATTCACCACAGATAATAAATATTTTTTGGGAGGAAAAACCTCAAGCAAAGTGTGGGATTTGCCCCCAAGCCGGTGCAACAGAAAAATGCACTACAGATGATGACCGACAATGTTACCGCACTCTCGTACTCGTAAAGAACCCCAACGTCACTGTGGGCCTTATTGTGACCCTGGGCAGATCTCCCACACTGGTTTGGCCTGCTCCTTAGGCTTAGATTTAGGAGTGTTTACCCTACTATCGGTTTCCGGCTCTGCAGATACTGTGGCGCCCAGAGGGCAAAGATTATATATTCTGTTCCTCTGTTAAGGATCGGACAGGCACAACCAATATAGTGATAATTTCTAGGTAGTGTTTTCAGTTTATACAGAATTTGTACTGAGCACATAGAACAAGTGCACGCTGTTTCCCAAAATTGGGAAACATACATGTTCAAATCAAACAAAAATGCTCCCTACTGGGACTTTTGAGTTGGGCTCAATCCTGGATGTTGCATGAAGAATTAAAAGATAGTTTATTGCTTCCTTTAATATCCACGTCCTAAGAAGTACTGACATTCTTAAAAAACTGGAATTGACTTGTCCACGTGAGGTGGTTGTTCTAAACACTTAAAATGGAGATCAACTCGCAATGTACTTAAAACGATTTGCATTCCCTTATGTTTGTGCTCTATGAGATGGCATACCTAATGCTCACGCCATGGGTCAAGGAAAAGGGAATTAAATTCACTGGAGAAACATAGCCTGGCACAGTCACACAGTAACACAGGGTGTGTAAATGCTTGCCTTTGGGCGGGCTATCAAACCTCTGGATTCTGGAGGGGCTGTCTGAAGAAAGCGCACTGAGGCAGATGCACAGATGTTCTGCACAATATTCAAGAACACTCTGATCAAACCTTAGATGAGTCAGCTGTGGACATCTTGCTGATGGCCACAAAACATACAACAGCCACAGCCGTGCATCTCTGAATACCCCAACAAAGGCTTTATTACCCAGGATCTCAGCCTCTATGAAAAGTCTGCGTCAGGGGTACCAGCTTGTGTACTGTCATAGCCCCAGCATGGCATCACCCGCTGGCTCCGAATATGAGTGTTCCTGAGGTGCAAATGAACACAAACGGGTTTTATTGATCAAAGTGAACACATATGGCTCCATAATAACAGTTTAGTACACACTAACACATGACCTGTATCCCAAAACCAGATGGAAAGTGGCTTCCTGTGGATCCGAGGGTCATGGAAAGTTTCTGAATACACAAACGTTCACTATGCACTACACTCCTGGCCACTATACTACAGACGAATGATTGTATTAATGTGGTGTATTAGCCCAATGCATGGTTCTCCTGACAGATCGGACCCGAACATCTACATGGCATTTAGGTTGAAACTTCGTGAGTTCAACCCAGCCACGGTCTTGGAGCTTCTGATCACATTTTCCGACCGACCAACTGTACATTTCCTGAACGTGTCTGGCGTTTGGACTAAGGTCGCCCAGGCTTGGCTACCGTGTATTACATGTAGATGCTCTGGGTCAGAGCCGCAATGGAGCAATGCATTGGAATAGAACTTCCCCAAGAATACAATCGCTTTTTTTCTGGTTTTGTCGATCTCTGTTTTTTTCGTTGTAAATTCGACCTATGTCAGTCATTTTGACAGTTTGGTTTTCTTATAATGGGGGCTGCCCCACACACCACCCGTCCCCCTGCCATACTACACAAATATACATATATGTTATACATATATCTTTTTATGTCGAACTAACAAACTAAATCAAATTAACTTACCACGAAGAAACTAAGGCCATTATAACATCAACGAAGATATGCTAAATGCGAACCCTCCGTCACATAAGCTTCAAAAACAGAGGGGTTTCTGCTCAGCCGGTCAAGGCAAGGGAACATTTTAGGTATCCACACCTGTTTGAAAGATTAGTCAGACGGATGAAATATCTGCACATCTGGCTAACTAGGCCCTTACAGACATCCAAGAAGCGTGATTTGGTGTCTGATTGTGGTGAAAAGGGCACTTTGGGAGGCTGAACGCTTGCCGCTGGCTTGCCCTGGCCATGAGGAGAGCCACCGTATCTCATGATTGATGGTTCGCATCTCAAGGCATGTCTATCAAACTACTCCCCAACAAGATGTCACATGCCCAATCTGATGTTCCGTAACCCCCCACACACTCCCAACTCATTACATATTCATTATTATCCGCCAATTAAATACACCAAAAACGTGACATTCCTCTTGACACTTTCAAAAACAAATTATAATTAACCAACATTACTTACAAAAGTATCAATCGAACAACGTCAGAGAACCCACCGATGACCATAAATAAGGTTTCAAATTATAAAGCAGCACATCAAAACCGACTAAGTGGGCGTTCTTCCTCTGCCACAGCACCCCTTATCATCGAAATCAATACACATATTATGAAACATGTCGCGGGTCATTTCCAGCCTTGCCTTCCAGAGATAACTCTGCTTAATTCCCTCTCCCTCGGGATTATAATTATAATTGTTCTTTTATAAAGTGCTTGATATTAGAGATTGGTTTCTAAGCGCGGGACCGGGACTGAAACTTGTGTTGCGGTGTGTTGTCTTGCTTCCAGGACAAACGCGTTGCCCCTGAGCTATCGCCGTCACAGGAGCCTCCCATTAAGTGCATGTTAGGGTCCTTCTGTTGCTCATAACAATTTAGATTCGTCCTTAGGTGTATGCTTTTGGAGTGCCCTATGTGTCTGACCAGAGTTAATAAAAAGCAGAATGATCCCTGACTTGTCCATTAGTTTGACTATTTGCAGAAACACACCTTTGCAATAGTCAGCAACACTGCACCTGTCAACCCTGTGAACGCATATCTATTCCTACTATTTCTATCTCATCTTTTGATTACAAAATTAATAGATTGGGGCTCATTATGCGTGTGCCAGTCTGGGAAAAATGCTGGAGAAAATGCTGGTAATTCTGGCATTTTTACAGGACTGGCACACTCTGAATTTGCCAGTAGGGGCAGTGAGCTACTGCAGACCTGACCTGCCAGGATTTCAGGCCCCTACCAGAAAACGACTGTGGTAGTGATTGCGGCAAATGGGAACTTACCGCCATTCTTGGCACCTGTAATATTCTGGTAACACTGGGATATTGGGTGCTGGTAACGGTAAGGCGGGTTTGCCGGTAACCTGCCGGTATTACAGATGGGTTACCAGCAAACCCACAATGAGGCCCATGTTTACATTCTGTCAGTTTCTCTGGTGCAGCATATAGACAGTAAACACGACAATATTGCCATTTTTGTAAACGTTTAGGTAGAAGGTGCTGAAGCCCAGATTGCGTATGGTAATCCTCATTACAGTACCCACCCTCTTGTCACAGTACTCACTAGTTGAGGCTCTGCCGATCAACAGAATTTACCTACATTTAACTGATCCATCAATACCAGACCAGCCATTCCCATCTAGACTCCCAATGGATGAAGAGGCTGGTAAGGCAAGTTCTGGTGGTCATACTCACCATAATGAAGACTCAACCAGCCGCACTTGTCTCATGGAACGGGGGTGGGATGTGAGTTCTGTGGTGGGTGAGGAGCACCACTGAAATTAACATCACATGACATAACCTGGGCATTAGTCCTGGTCTTCCTCACTCATCACTGTGCCCACAGTCCTTGAGGATAATCCATTGTCGCATTGGAACGAATAGCCTTACTCAGAAAAAACACATAAGCACTTCATTAAAAATGGAGAGGATACAATTATCCAGAACAGATTGCAACACTGTCCTATCTACATTACTGCAGCAGACACATCTGCCAAGAGCTGTTAGTGTGGAAAGCCCAAGTGGTGGCCCTATAGATGGCTATCAGAGGGAGATCCAAAGCCTTAGCCAAGATGTCAACACCCTTCTAGTGGGTTTCCCCTGGGCAACCTGAGGCTGTGGAACACCTTTGGATTCATAAACCAAAGTAATCAAACACCAAATGGACCTGCCGCGTGTTGACAGGGACAGCTCCAAGCCCTCGTATACACCACTAAAATAAGAGGTTGCAATATCCCCCTGGAACTAGAACCAGTCCCTGATAGGCATTGTGTTCTGCTCTAATAAACAAGCAAGCCTTTTCTGCAGCATTAGCACTCTGGGCTGTGTAAGAAAAACCCTGTCCAAGACTGTGTTGAAGCTAGGCCTGATTAATGTCAACTCCTTGGGTGGAACATGGCTGGCAGATTGATCAGGAATCCTAGCTTTCTCTAGAACCCAGCAAGTTCTCAATGTGTGATTTAGAGACAAGTCCAGACACGGAATATAAATGAACCAATTATCTAGATATGAATGGATCTGAACTCCTTCCTGGTGAAGACCAACTCCTAGCGCCACCATCTTCATGAAAATGTTGCAGTTTTTAGGCCGAGGGACAAGACTATAAATGCAAAAAGTTGAGTGAATGGTGATCTGAAGAAACGTCAAATGACCCTCCAGAATGGGAATGTAATGGTAAGCATCCGGTAAATTGTTGGAGATCATGTAATCCCATTTCTGTACCAGTGAAGAAATTGCCAGGAGAGTCTCCATTTTCAAATGGATAGATGGCAGGAAGCTGTTCAACTCTCTCAGGCCCAGGATCACCCTGAATCTCCTGATGCCTTGGGAACCAGAGACACCCTGAGGGAAAACCCTTAGTTGACTTCCTGTTCGAAGATCTGTTCATTTGACTTCTTCTGTAGGAGGTCCCTTATGCACCTAGCCAGTGCTTATGCCTTGGTCTTGTTTCTCTGGAACCCGTGTGAACCAGACCCACATCTCTGGAGGATGTGAAGAAAACTCCAGCCTGTAGGTATTCTACACAATATCATATGCCCAAAAGGATCCCTGCCCAGCCCTCTCCAGCTGTTGGGAAACAGGCTCAGACGACCTCTGACAGGATTAATACCCAGCACTGCCAGCATCAGATAGTCAGGAAGGAAGAGGCTTCCACAGGGCAGAAGAAGCAGAGGGTTTGGAGTGCCCAATTGCAAGTAAATGGGGACATTCTCTCAGTTTGACGAGGACCTCCATATGGCCATCAGGTGTATCTAAATGCTAATGGTCTTAAAGGAATCTTGGGCAGAGAAGCAACGAATACTTGCCTTGGAGTGGATATGCATACTTTCAGTCTTTAAAGGTCATCTTGAGCATACCGTGAAGTTTGGGGCCAAAAAGCATTTCACCCTTGAAAGGCATATCAATAGCCACTCCTTTCTTCATGGCATCCATATTCCTATGACACATGTGAATATTGCACCGCCGAGCAGTGACTACCCATTACATGTAAGAGCTGATGATATTATTGAGCCCATAGCTGTATCGGACATAAGCTGAAGCTGCCTTTCCATAACTTTAATGTCTCCCCACAATCCTCTTCTTTATCCAACTTCTTACATCCCAAAGCCATTCTAATTGGATTGTTCCAGATAGACCATGTGCATTCCTGAACCCAAAGACATATATGAAACTTTGTAGGCTTTCTTGCCTACAGCATCCACCTTCTTGTCAGTTGTGTCTTTAAGGGCCGTGTCTCGACGTTCATTGAGAATCTACCAGTGAGATTAGTAATCATTGAATCAACTCTACTCTTCTCAGAGAACTTGGTGGAAACATCCTGGATGGGTAACGGTTGGAGGAGAATTGAGGCAACATCATCTTCTCTGGATCCTGCCATTTATACTCAATGGCCTCTTGAATGGTTCACAGCACAGAGACCTTCTTGCCCGGTATAGATTACTATCTGCTTAGGCAATCCTTAATGTCCACCTCCACAGGGACATCATCTGGAAACAACAGCTCCTATTGGCATCCTGGACCTACTCCTCCTCATCTTTAGATGACCCCATCTTAGGTCTATGTTGACGAGAAGGTGAACAGCTCCTACAGGAGGAATGATATCTCATGGAAGTTGAGTGGCTGCCTGCACCCTGCATAACCGCAGAAGAAACTGAGAAGGAACGTAAAGAAAAATGACCTACATACAGATAAGATCACCATCTAAAGACATCTGATAGACATCTGATCACTGCACCAGGCCCTTTCATCTTCCCAGCGAATACGCTACTGCCAGCCCTGCCCAGCTGAGAAGCATATTAAAATCATGGTCTTTGCCACCATACCCTGCCTCACCAGGCACAGCCCAGTGTCACACAGCACATCAACACAGTCTTGCTTCCTCCCGGCAGCAATGAAAACCGGACCTGAATCTTTTGGAGACGCATGGGCCCAGACGCGTGGCTCACTGTTCGATGCTCATAGAATGAAAGAACCGGAGTGGCCCTGGCATCTCCAGTCTCTTTTACCATTGGGGAGTCTAGATGGTAGGGGCTGGTGATGCATGGTTAAGTATGTTCGATAGATCGGCAAAGCTTCAGCTATGAGGACTCTGACGGGGGAGGAGGACCAGTGGTAATGCATGTTTTTAACGTTTCTGCAGAGGTGAGAGGTGTCACGTTGTTGGGGAGTGGGCTGTTAACATTCGGGGCTGCTTGAATGGTGGAGTCCAGGCTAAGAGAGGAGCCGTGTACAATGTTGTGATTTTCTGATCAGCATTTAAATGTATGCCCTCCAAACGATCTCATTTATTGATATTATATTTGAAAAAAATATATACCTCTCTCACAAACTGCCTCTTAATATTTTTTTCGTTCAACTCCATAGTCCTCATTTTATCAACGTAGACTGGCCAACGTAGAAGTATGTCCAGCTCGTTTCAAACATGTGACCTACATGTTGCACACAGGTCTCTGCGCAGATTCCCTTCTAGGACTGCATGCTGGTACAACCAGATTAGGCAGCACAGCAGATTCCCTTCTAGGACTGCATGCTGCTGCAACAAGTATAAGCAGCACAGGCTGATCGGTTCAAGGTAGGTAGCATAGCTCATAGTTCTCTAGAGCAATGGATGGCAGGTCCAGGCTTGGAGCACGAGGGCAGGGAACATGGCGTATTGATCGCTAGAACTGTATCGTTAAATGTTCAGCTCAGGCCAACACAGCAGATTCGTCTCTCCCACTGTGGGCTGCTATGCCCAGTAAACGCAGCACAGAATATTCCAGCACTGCAGACTGGCAACCTCGGACCAGGGTAGGCAGCGGCACTCATTCTATACTGGAGTGACAGGGTGGTAAAACCAGAGCAGGCCGCGGCTTATTCCCTGGCCTTTCCAGGTCTGGAAGTGGAGACAGCTGACGTAAAGGCAGCAGCTTACACGTTAATCCGCACAGACCGAATGCGCGGGCGAGGCAGGATTTGCTGTTCTGATTAACATGAAGTCTGGATTGGGTTGTGTTTGTGTGAGCGTAAAAGCTTTAATAATTCAACGGAGGTAAATAAGGTTCACAGAAACGTGCATGGTTAGGTTACCGACGACGAGGGAAATGAGGAGCGAACAGGCGCAGCGTTTGGAAAGAAGAGCACGGCATGCCCACTGCCGCACGTCACGCCAGATCTCCATGGACACGGGTTTGGGGCATGTTACTTTAGATAGTATCTTCTCAGGGCAAACTGAAGGGGGATTCTGGCGTACTGGAAAATAAAGAGTCAAGGCACTGTATGAGAGGACACGGAAAACTCGTCAAAACAGAACATACCAAACCTTCATAAGTGGTACATGTATGTGGCCAACGACAATCCAATTGGGACAGGGGGGCGGTATCATTGCATGTTCATCCAGCATCCTCCAACAATGTTCAACCCCCATTTCCAATTCCAATACCTGGCATCATTGAGTGGCTCTTCGCTTTTGTTGATAAACATGCCAGGGCACCAAATCACATATTTGATAGAACTCCTCGTAAAACATGTGAACATGTTACAGAGGTTTTGGAAAATGCATTGGCTCGTAAGAGGACTATGTCCAGAAGCCAAAACACCCAGAGGTGTGTGTTCACCCTTTCAATGTTTAACGCCCACGCCAATCAAGGTGTGAAAATACAACGTCATTTCAGTGCTGTTCAAAATGGAGCACAGTAGGGCAGAAGCTGCCATCACGCCTCGTGCAGCTTTCACTGGAAATAAGGGTGTCCCGCTGAAAGGAGAACAAGCAGGCCCTCTTCTCCTATCTGTACACCCCTCTGTACTCATCTAAACACGAAACTGAGAGAGCAGCACGCCACCTTGTGTTCAGAATATGCAACCCCCATCAAGATGCCAGGGCCTTGCAGAGGATCAATGGAAAGGTGCAGGGAGATGGTGCAGCATGCATGAGTTGACTTTTTTGACTCCATCACACTGAACAACACACACTGTTTTCTATGAAAACACGTGACCTGTGTATGTTTATTTCAGGTGCGTAAAGAGCCTTTCTCAGGAGAGGAACCTTTGGCATTGGACGCCGGATTGTGCAATTAAGCTTCAAGTGTTCATTAATGTCCGAGCTTGTTTTAAGCACTCTTTATTTAGGCGTCTAGCAGAGCTGGAGCAGCAGTGCAGAGACTGCGATTAAAAGTTCATTCTCATGTTCCTTTACCCACTATGAAAAAAACAAGGGGGGTGCTGGGACATGTTCCTTTACCCACTATGTAAAAACAAGGGGGGTTCTGGGAGTTTCTCTACTACGGCCTATACCCTGGGTTAGAGTCTCAACCAGAGTCTTTAGCTCACCATCCTTTCACAGAAGAGAAATGTCCACTACATATTAGTCTCTCTCCTGCCCTACTATGTCACCTTTCCTTCTAGTTCAGTCGCATGCTCCTGGGGGCTTATGTGCTATACAACTAAAAAGAAATAAACAGGTCTGTGTCCTTTTCTATTTTGGACAGACAATGCGATGTTCCGACTAAACAGGAGCAGAAAATAAATCAGAATTTATCTGACTGGCTGCATGGTGGCCCTCAGCAAATGACGTGTTTTGTTCCTCCTAAAACCCACGCTCACTCATCAATCTCTTGCTCTGTATAGTTGCCAATCTTCGGTGTCCATTTAGGACAAGTGGGCAACCCCCATCAAGATGCCAGGGCCTTGCAGAGGATCAATGGAAAGGTGCAGGGAGATGGTGCAGCATGCATGAAAGGACAACCTCGCCAACCAACCCAAGAGCAAGCTTGTGCGCTAGGTGGCTGAGGAGCCTTTTCCTTGTCCTATGACAGGGAGGAAGGATAGCTCAGGGGCACAGCATTTGTCTTGGAAGCAAGACAACATTGTGCAACACAGTTTCAAATCCAGATTCCGCGCTTAGAAACCACTCACTGGTATTAAGGAGTTATAAATGAACAATAAAACAAATAACTTGTCCTGTCTGAAGATTACCTATCTGCATAGAATTCCACAGCATGCTTAAAGGTTGGGTTGCTATGAAGATATGAAGGCATCGTTGCTACTTGTTCCAAGAGTTGGTTTGTACAGCACAGATGAGATAGCTGGGTAAACTGCATGCACACGACAGTTAAACAAACATCATTTACACCAGTGCCTAAACCGTTACAATCTTAAATGGTTTATCGTGTCTACCAAACACACGCCTAACAGTACAAGCATAGTCTACATGATAAGAAGCCTTCTCTTTTAGCCAGGATCAAACAACTCACACCATTCATTGATGAATATAGACATGTGCTTATAGTCATCAATCCATGATGAGTGCACCGGATGCACACAGAGAATTAGGAAGATACCGGACCCATTAGGTCCGCCCATTCCTTAGGGCATATCAGTGTGTAGCTTCGATGTTCTCTATTCATGCCAACGTAGACACTTGAACACAAATAAACTACAGAGTCATTAATGAATATTGGGGATTGTGCAAATATCTACTGAAGTCCCCTCTTATGGTTGCTCACAAATTCAGCATGGGTTCAACGTTTTGCCATCATTTCTATGTCTAGAGCGAGGACATATATGCGCAATGAATGAAATACTTGTTTTTCTTGTGTACAATACCCTTAAAATCAATATATGCCCTAACATTGCCTCTTGTCTTTTCTTGTAGGTTTCGGAGATGGCCAAGACCTACACAAAAGCCAAAGAAATGGAAGAGCTTGTCAATGTTCAAGCATGGATGGATGACACAATGAGTTCTCAGGATGACATGACGGAGTCAGACAACCAACATTCTGCCTATGACATGCTCAGCTCCTTAAATACTGAGGATCAAGGCAGCATGGAGGAGGAAGACGAGGAGGATGAGGGGGATGGTGATGGCGAGAAGCCTAAAAGAAGAGGACCTAAGAAGAAGAAAATGACAAAGGCGCGGATCGAGAGATTCAAAGTACGACGCGTGAAGGCCAATGCCAGAGAACGTTCACGGATGCATGGGCTCAATGATGCTTTGGAGAACCTTAGACGGGTGATGCCTTGCTACTCAAAAACTCAGAAGCTCTCAAAGATTGAAACATTAAGGCTTGCCAGGAACTACATCTGGGCCTTGTCCGAGGTGCTAGAAAGTGGACAGACAGCAGAAGAGAAGGGCTTTATTGAAATGCTCTGTAAAGGACTATCACAACCGACCAGCAACTTAGTCGCTGGTTGCATGCAATTAGGCCCACAAACCATGTTTTTTGAAAAACCAGAAGAGAAGTCTCACATGTGTGAATCAGTAATTCCAGGCCACCCTGGACATCCATTCAGCTACCAATCTCCTGGACTTCCAAGTCCACCCTATGGAAGCATGGAATCACATCTGTTGCACCTAAAAGCACCCACCTTCAAAAGTTTAGTGGACCCTTCTTTTGTCAGCCACCCTTCAGACTGCACCACACCACCTTATGATGGCCCTCTCACCCCTCCACTGAGCATCACTGGTAACTTCTCCTTGAAGCAAGAAAGTTCTCCAGACCTGGACAAATCATACGCCTTCATGGCCCATTATCCCTCTGTCAGCATGGGCGCAGCCCATGGACATGGGCCTCACTTCCAAACCTCAGTGCCTCGGTATGAGATGCCCTTGGACATGACCTATGAGTCTTATCCACATCACGTGGTTGGATCCCATGTGATATACAATGAATAGTAGCGTGCTATCCATTCAGCTTCCATGTTCCAGGAAATGCCAATCAGCGCGAGCTCTGAAAATCCTACACGTGTTAATGCAACCCCAAATGCAAACTCATTGACGAAAGGGTTGGTTGTGTGTAACTATGGGATTTGCTGACTTACAACGAAGTGCTCTGAAAGTCCAGGCTGTTCAGCAAACACACATATTGAATAGCTAACGCAAGCCATCACATATTGCTGCACTGAGCTTGCTTGCAGCAACCCTTCTGAACAGACATCTTGAAGCGTTCCCCCTCTTCAGAGGATGGGATGATGCACCCCTCACCCATCCCCCAGTCTTTCTTCACCCTGAGGTGAGGAGGGCCAGCTTACACATCAAGAGTTGTGCATTCCTTTATAGTCATTGAAAGTCTCCAAGATGACTCGTTTTGTGGGTGTACTTTCTGTGACACTCTAACAGGCATTGAGAAGAATCACATATCCTTGCCTGTCAAGAGAGCAAAAAAGACTCAATTATGGCCTGGGCTCCCCGTGATGCACGAATCTCGCGACAGCGTTCTATCAGCACATTTGGCATCCAGATGTTTCAGGCACAGTCGCATTATCCACTTGGGGGACAGCCTTTGTGCTTGCGTTGTCATCAAAAGAACCTATCTTCCAGTCAATCCTATTATGCTTCACCTTGACTTCAGGGTTAATAAGGCTTACGTCCAGAGCTTGAAAAGCTCGTAACGGTGTTGCAAAAAGGCCAGACAGTCCATGGGGTATATTTAGCTTACAAGATCACTGGACTGCCAATCAAGCAAGGATCCCCGGGTGTGTGAAATGTCAAACAAGAAGGAAGAGGTGTGGCACATTTATAGAGCAGATTCAGCTGTGTAATATGGCAAATTACACACCCAGTCATCCTTTAGTTTTCTATTTTCTCTATACTATGAGACACATCTTTTGTGATAGGAGAAGTGACCTCATGTTAGCTATGGGTGACCGCCTGAATGAAAACACAGTGTCACCTGCTGCATGTGATCCTGATCACACCCTTCACAGTGATCAATTTATAGAATAGGATGTCGGCTACTTGCGTACAAGAAATGGCTTTGTTTGCACATGTGGCTACTGTCCCTGCAAGTAGTACTTACTGAACATGAAGACTCCAAATGGAAATTGCATGAAGGAAACAGATCCATCCTAAAAAGGGATGCGCTGATTAACATGGGGGTGGCAGCGCAGATGCGCACCTCATCAGGACCACGCACAGACCTATGTATTGGGTCCTCCCTGAGCCAATATTTATCCTGCTAGATCAAGTAATTTTCAAACAGGATTAAGTTACTAATATGTCCATATAATCTATCAGTATAATTTACTCAAAGTAGTAACTGATGACCCAAGCTCACGTTGTAATTGACATGACCACTTGCTATACATTATCTATACACTTAGCATTCACTTAACATATTTTAATTGAAGTGTATATTTAGTTTCTTCTTATCAAAAGTCATTAAAGAGTGCCCAGTCACTTTGTTTTACCGTGACTTTAGCATTCCAAGATCCTTTATCCTAAATCCTATAGATTTCTTCTATTTGCTTTTCCTTGCCATCAAAGGCAAGTGTAAGAATACTCTACTAATAGCCCCTATAATCTACTTCATGTCCAACTCTCATACCCTTATTATTATCAAACTAACATTCTTAGTTCTCCATTAGAAATAGGTACACACATTTGTTTGCCTTTTCCCTAATGGTGATATGCCTGGTAGCGTTCTCTCTTTTGTCAATTTTTTTCCTTAAAATCGATTTTAGAGCTTTCATTCATTAGTGACCAACTTAACGTCACTTGAATTTCTCATTTGACAAAACCAGGATCATATGCATATCTAAATATAAACATATATATTCAAATGTATATCAAAAACCTCACTTTAAATAATAACATTTTAAACATTCTCTATGATCCTCCATTTACTACTATACCACTGAAATATCATGCCCTGTCTATGCTTTGTCACGTTTGCAATTGCCATATTCAATTTAAGTTCCATAAACTCTACTTGATTTGGTCAATTTATGAAGTCGCGACCTATATGTGTTGCACATGTGTTGCACATGGCAGGAGTCGCAAGCAGACATACAGCTTAACTGGAGAGCTTGTATGACTCTCAACCATTGCCCTAAGCATGACAGAACCCTTTCCACATGTTGCATCCCACGTGTCATCTGCATGGGGTGTGCGGTGCATGCCCTATTGCCATACACGCTACTGTGGCAATCACAACACGTTCTGGGCCAGAAGTGATAAACACAATGCATAGCGGTTCCATCACAGAACTTGAATATGTTGGCACATTTTATTTAAAATTAATGCCACGCACGTTTCACTGATTCAAATCCATTGCAAAGGATATGTTTCAAACAATGTAGACACACAAAAAGGTCTATTTTAAGCATAGAAGCCTTACCATTACGTTTTTGTAAGAAATCAATGAGGTAAAGAGCTGAACTGAACTTGTTCGATTCTTTGATGCAGGGACATTCTGTTTTTCCTAAAAAAAATGATCCTAAATGTATTGCGACAAATGCAGATTACCCCATAATGCACTGCACAAGCAGAAGGGGAAGGCAAGGCCAGCTGAGTTCCGCTTTGTACACCATACAGTGGCCTGAGACTTTTGAGACACCCCAAACAAAATGCCAGTCTCATTTAAGCAGCCTGCTGTGCAGACAGGAATCCAGCAAACCCTGTGGCTAGTAGTGTAATGGCAGGAGTGAGGCATCAGCACCCTACCATTCACACATCACTTCCCCTGGCAACTTACCATTGGCTGTGAAGAGTTAAATACAGACACATGGGGAAGTGGGGCAGGAAGGATATCCCTTCACATAACCAGGCAGGCCAAACTATTGATAAACAGTTGGAGGACAAACTTACCAAAGAATAGATTTACAATTTGAAATCATAGCTATAAATATATACATTAAAGATTGTTTACACGTGGGGGAGGGTATTTGAAGGAAAGGAGAATCAGCATGCCAGCCCTCCACTCCGGCGCTTGCTATGAGTCCCTTGTAGTGGATTCAAAAGGCCTTAACATTTCAAAAAAGCCCACTCCATCCGTCTTGTCCTCGATGGATTTTCCAGAAGTTTTATACTTGTTATTGATGCATAGCACGCCTCAGTAGTCTCAGCAGCAGCAACACGCCTCAGAATATCTTGTAAACTCACTGTGTGAGAGGCAGGTCTACAAGCGAGACTTTTGTCCAACACCTGATAGTAATATCTTGCAGGCATAAGCACAGAATAGGATGTGGGGCTCAAAGCCTTGTTTTGGAACAGTGTCACAATCAGAAAGTGCACTCTCTCTCGCTCTCTCTCTTTCTCTCACACACACACTCATGCGCCCCCTAGAGCATCCCTGCAGAATAACCCACATATTGATCACATCCCATGTAGGGGGCGGTGGGAGGAGGGTTGTGCCTCACACGATTGCAGCTTCAGTGAAAAACACAAGATACCTGCATGGAGGGGGCGAACACACAATCCTCGTAAAGTAAAACTGATCACTGGTCGATTCAATGACTTGTATGTCTTATACTGGCACCCACCCATGGACACGCGTCATTGGACTGAGGCGAAACACGCAAAGATCAGTAAAAACTGTTTAAATGAAGGGAGCATGGAATGACTTTTCAAAAATGTGTCCTTCAAAACAAAAACTTCTTGGGACCCTACTTTAATATACATAATGCGTTTTCTTCTTTCTTCTTTAATTTATTGTTTCTTTATAGTATTTGCATAAAATGCAGACTGTGGTGACCACGTTTTCTAGCCTCAGTTATTGTCTAGTTTTGTCACATTCCCGTGCTTTGCTGTAATTTGTGTCTTTTGTTGTATTTATTAGTTGTTATAATTTATTTAATTTATTTTGGAGGTTGATATTATTTCCAGAAGGATCCGGGATGCCACATTTGGGATAGCCACTTCCTGCATCCACTTTTCCCTGACCTATACATATGTAAGGCCAAAGGGGTCTGCCAAGGGTCCCAAATCCCTTCAGGGGACCCTCCCTTTGGTCCCGTCCCCCCTACCTGAGACGGCCGTCACAGAGAAGAAACCAGCAATAAGTCAAAAAGACTATGCAATTATTTTTTTGCTTGATGTTTTCCTTAATAGAGAAAAAACAAAAATAAGAATCACAAGCTGCACATATTTTTAGGATGCGGCAGGTGCAGCCCGGTGCTGGGCCCGTGGACGTATGGTATGGCTGTAGTATTCCGTATGCAGCTTGTAACCGCAGATCTCCTCTTTGTACAGTCCAACCTGCTCGGCTTTCATTTAATTTTATACTGGAAGCAAATGTTTTATCATTTTGTAAAGAAATGGACAGCAGCTTATTGTCTCAATAAAGTTTGATTCTTGTCCGAGGTGTGGCTCTTCTAGAGTTTATTGCATGAGTCGTGGGGCAGGGGTATTTCCATGTACTTCATTTTAGCAGCGCACAATAGTAAACTGAGTGGAGATCGTGAAACAACTCAGGTGGACTTGGTGGTTTTAAACAGCCTCTTGTGTCTTCTTAAGGAGTCTCCAGCACACTGGCATGGCAAGGTTACCATGGGCCCCAGTGCAAGTGATGAAAATAAGCTGCCAACCCACACCCTGCAAAACTGCCACCCCTAATCACCATATTGAGCATGAGAGGGCACAAAAGTGCAACAATGAAAGGAAAGTAAGAGAGAAAATAACCATCATCCTGTCACAAATATGTGTATACGAACATCGGTGAAAAAAAAGAAATAACCTATAAAAGATGTTTTATTTTTATTTTCATAGGCTTTTTTGAAACATTTCACACATAGGACGGTGTTCATATGTCTTTTTTATGTCCAACATGTTTCGGTCACAAGGATATACATGCAGACGTTCTTCAGGGAACACCATTTCATAATGTCTCTCTTCAATGCAATATTTCCAAAGCCCATTTTCTTTTTTTTTCTTGTCCGAATTTTAGTTTAGCAGTTCCACACAATGTATATGTGCCTCATTAGGACTCCGGCGGAAAACCATGTTGCTATTAGCACCATGGTTGATGCCGGAGTCCGCCATGGCGGAATGGGAAATTACCACCCCATTCCAAGGTTGCCGGGCGGTAATTCCCTATGCCACCATGGCCCTTCCCTATTCCCATTTTTGCCCCATCGGGCATAATGGGAATGGGTAAGGCGGTAAATACGGTACTGCAAATTGCAGTACCGTGCTTACCTTGAGAGTCCCTACTTTAACAGCCGGTCTAGACCAGCCGTTAAGGTCGGGTCCCGCAAAGGGACCTCTTACTAAGGCATTAAGGGTTTAACAGCGCCGACACCTTTTACGGCGCTGTTAACCCCTTAACGCCTGGGTCCTAATGAGGCCCTATGTCTGTAGAGGTATATAGTGTGATGTTCAAAGTACTCAAAGCATACAAGTTGGTTCTCAAACCCCAAAAGATGATGAATCTAAATAATAATAACAGAAATACTAATTAATTTGACTTTCAAAAACGGCTAATGCTATCAATATATATATATATTGCACTGTCATACCAGATATAAATAGCATAGGACTTTATTCACATGGACCAGCTTCATAAATGTGCTTAATATCCGCAGGATATTCTGCCATTTCTCATGTGTCTCTGCCAATATATAAGGTACAGAATCACCCCTCTGTTTCCAAATGGAAGATACATATTACATTTGCACATGTGCTCCCTTTTCAGCTTGATATATACACCCAAAAAGAAACGAGCTTACTTGACTGTGTTCAATAGTGGAGTACTGGTAACTTAGTGTCAGTCATACAATTAAAAATCAGCACCTCGCTGAGCAGGAACTTTCTACATGTAAAAACATAAATGTGCTATAGATCAAAGTATATCAATATGAAGCTGATGGCTCCTTTAAATATCTCCATGTCAATCTCTCTCATGCCTCATCATTGTTTATCATGCCTGCAGTGCTAATTACTCACACATATACAAGCTTTCAAATGGGAAGAGGCAGGGTCTAATATTCCTCTGGTCACTTAATTTAGGCAGCTTTGGTGAACAGAAGACTGACGCGGATACGGTATAAATCGACTAGGTTCCTTCAGTGAACCTAACAGAGGTTGAAGAACATGATGCATAGACAAAGGAATAGGAATAATTATTTGGCACAAGGCCGCATCAGAGAAGAGTAGAGCATTACACAGAAGAGTAGCCATTAGTGGTTAACCTTTCTAATTATATCTTCACTGAAGATGAAGAAAGAGTCTTAAACTTAGGTTTAGACTTCTTACCAGTTAAAACGTATGGTCCGTTTCTATTTAGAATGAATTTCAAGATTTCTCAGAACCATCATATTAAAATACTCTTTTAAAGATTCTTCTGAGACAACTGACGTAACTACTCCAGGTTTTAGAAGACCCTCCAAGTGGTGTCCCCCGCCACAGAGGTTTTCAAAAGACTCCCTCTTATTTCATACAAAAAGTTCTACAAGATCTAGAAAAGATATAAAAGGAGGAAAGAAAATATGCATAATTTATCTAAAAAAGATTTTGCCTGTCTCAAGAACTTCGGGGCTAATAAGGATATAGTAATTAGGAATGCCAATAAAGGTGGAGCTACAAAAGACTATAACAAAGAATGTCAGACTCCTCAGTGACCCCATCAGCTAAAAAAAAATGCAAGCGGATCAGACAAATGAACTAAGAACATTGATACAGGAAAAAGTCAAGCACAGGAAGAAGTTTGGATTTCCCAATGGGAAAGGCAATACTTAGTTTAAACCAAGCCTTCCATACCGGTATCCAGTAAAAATTTGGAATGCACAATTTCGAATGCCTTTTTGTCGAAAAAAAATGCCGAAAAAAAATGTTGAATATATATTTGTTTATTTTCTATTTTTTTGGGTTTAGTTAGTAAAAAAACGGTCAATAAAAAAAATGGGGGGTCAGGGGGGAACCCCCCATAAAAAAAAAATATTCACATTTTTTTTCCCCGGCATTTTTCATTCGAGAAAAAGGCATTCGAAATTGTGACATTTGAAAATGTCACTATAAACCTTCCATACGAATATTATATACAGTAAATAAAATACACAAAACATTGTCCAATCCACTGGGAAACCCCATTGTCAGTGGGGTCTCCTCTGTAATAGAACCACCCTCTAAATATGTGGATAATTTTTTGAATCCGCTAGTCCAAAAAATTGAATCATATATTAAGGATTCGACGGTGGTGATGAATAAGTTGCAAAATTTGGAGTTTGACCAATCCAAGCAACTATTGATCTGCCTAGATATTGAATCCATATATATTAGTATCCCACAGGTAGCAACACTAGAAATGGTAGAAAAAAGACTATGAGAAAAAAATATATACTACCGGTTCCCAATGCATTTCTATAGTGGTGCATAACTATGCCACTCACCCAAAACTATTTCCAATTTGATAATGTTGTATTTCAGCAGATAGAAGGCACAGCCATGGGCTCAACCATGGTACCCAGTTTGGCAAATGTATAGGTAGACTGGTTTGAGAAACAAATAGAACCCTTACCTAACACAGATTAACTTGTGGATAAGACATATAGATGATATCTTGGTCATATGGACAGGGAGTCGAGACAAAACCATGGATTTTATACATTGGTTGAACCACATTTTCTCAAAGGTACACACATGATTAGTGACATTGAGGTAAACTGTCTAGACCTTAGGATCTATGTAGAAGATAATATACTGAAAATAAAACCCTTCCATAAACCAACGCACAGAAATGCCCTTTTTATTACCAGAGTCACCATGCTGGAAATACCAAAATCAACATCCCATTTGGCCAGTTTCTTAGATTAAAAAGAAACAGTACAGAAATAGATCAATACAAGGAAGAAGAAGAAGTGCTTTAATGAAAAATAATAAATAGAAGTTATCCAAAGAGATTGTTTAAAGATTCAGCCAAACGTGCATTATATCATGACAGAGATGCTTTACTCCTAAACTAAAATGGGCAGGAAGTTAGTATGCATGACTATGTTTACAGACCTGTCACTAAAAAATAAAACATGATAAATAAAAGAACTGGAAGAAATGCTTCAATTAAGAACATATTGTCATGAACCGTCGCCTGCATCCATTCTGGACTTCGTGGTCCCTAACCCATAGAGGACTGAATGCAGTAATCCTCCCAACATGGCCGCCTGATACGGAACGCAGCCTGCCAGTCTTTGCGCTCCATGCTTTGCACACTACTAAACAGACACGCCCCGCGGCGCTCCACGTCTCAACGCTACCGCTCGCTGTAGTTGGGCGTGTGTTGCCGGAGTTCACTCGGGGCTTTTTTCTCACTCCTGTTTTCCAGTTCCTTGAATCCCTCTCCTTCCTTCCTTCCCTCTAACCTACCTCTGAACTTCCTGGATTTTCGCCCGCGCTCCAGTCACAGCGTTCCGTGCCTCCGAGCCCGGACACTATTCCTTCCTGGTTCCGTCCTGGACTTCTGAACGTATCCTGGAATTGAAACATCTTTCTCATGCTGGAATCCAAAGACCAGCACACAGGCTTATATAAATTCCGGACCGTGCGAAAGAAGTCACTAAAGAAGGTCACAAGCAAACGAGAAAAACAGGTGAGAAGGGGAGAGACTTGTGACATATATGGGCATACCATGTTCCTGTTCTGCCTAAAAAAGCATGAGTATAGGAGGGATGGTGAAGAAGATTGACATTAGATAGAAAATGAGACATACATGGGTCCAACACGGGATCACAAATGATTGGGGATTAGCCCCATTAAAGGGAAACTATGCATGTGGCCAATGCAGTGTCTGTGAGCATACCATACACACAAAGGAAATAGTCACTGGGAGACCTCGTTTGTGGCCACAAAATGATTTCGCAAAAATGACAATCAAAATGACAATCAAAACATTTGATTTACCTTATTCATTGTCCGTGCATTCAAAAATATGCTGGGAAAACACGTATGGTGAAAACCAGAACAGTTGCACATACGAGTTGTATCAAAAATAAAATCATGTCGGCCTCACTTGTAAAACACTTTGTGGACAATTCACATAAATATAATCAATTCAAGTGGGCAATAATGCAAAGTAGGCAGTAATCAACAAGATACAGAAAGAAAGCTTATAGAACAAACGTTCATTTTTGCAACTGAGAGTCATGTGCATGGTCTGGTAATTCATAGAATTCAGCGCACAAGTAGCGCACGCGGCTGGCGCACAGCGTGCGCGTGCGATAGTCTGCGCCAGCCGCGTGCGCCAAAACCGAATCCGGCGCACAGCGTATTCATGGATTTTAGCTTCCCCAGGCAGCCGTGGCGCACAGTGGCGCAGCGACTCGCTGCAGCGCCAGTTACGCCCCCAGGAACGCCCCTTGCGCTGGGAAATCTCATAAAAATCCCAAACCAGCACAAGGGGCTGCGCTAACCCTGGACCATCACGGCAAGCGGCCCATGCGATTTTCAAGGGTGCGCGGGAAGTTTCACACGTCAAATCCCAGGCTACGTCCATTTCAGGGGTGCGCGGGAAGTTTCACACGCGAAAAGCTAGGCTACGGGAATTGCAGGGGTGCGCGGGAAGTCCCACACGCGAAAAGCCAGGGTACGTCCATTACAGGGGTGCGCGTGAAGTTTCACACGCGAAAAGCTAGGCTACGGGAATTGCAGGGGTGCGCGGGAAGTCCCACACGCGAAAAGCCAGGGTACGTCCATTACAGGGGTGCGCGGGAAGTTTCACACGCGAAAAGCTAGGCTACGGGAATTCCAGGGGTGCGCGGGAAGTCCCACACGCGAAAAGCCAGGGTACGTCCATTACAGGGGTGCGCGTGAAGTTTCACACGCGAAAAGCTAGGCTACGGGAATACCAGTGGTGCGCGGGAAGTCCCACAAGCGAAAAGCCAGGGTACGTCCATTACAGGGTTGCGCGGGAAGTTTCACACGCGAAAAGCTAGGCTACGGGAATACCAGGGGTGCGCGGGAAGTCCCACACGCGAAAAGCCAGGGTACGTCCATTACAGGGGTTCGCGGGAAGTTTCACACGCGAAAAGCTAGGCTACGGGAATACCAGGGGTGCGCGGGAAGTCCCACACGCGAAAAGCCAGGGTACGTCCATTACAGGGGTGCGCGGGAAGTTTCACACGCGAAAAGCTAGGCTACGGGAATTGCAGGGGTGCGCGGGAAGTCCCACACGCGAAAAACCAGGGTACGTCCATTACAGGGGTGCGCGGGAAGTTTCACACGCGAAAAGCTAGGCTACGGGAATACCAGGGGTGCGCGGGAAGTCCCACACGCGAAAAGCCAGGGTACGTCCATTACAGGGGTGCGCGTGAAGTTTCACACGCGAAAAGCTAGGCTACGGGAATTCCAGGGGTGCGCGGGAAGTCCCACACGCGAAAAGCCAGGGTACGTCCATTACAGGGGTGCGCGTGAAGTTTCACACGCGAAAAGCTAGGCTACGGGAATTGCAGGGGTGCGCGGGAAGTCCCACACGCGAAAAGCCAGGGTACGTCCATTACAGGGGTGCGCGGGAAGTTTCACACGCGAAAAGCTAGGCTACGGGAATACCAGGGGTGCGCGGGAAGTCCCACACGCGAAGAGCCAGGGTACGTCCATTACAGGGGTTCGCGGGAAGTTTCACACGCGAAAAGCTAGGCTACGGGAATACCAGGGGTGCGCGGGAAGTCCCACACGCGAAAAGCCAGGGTACGTCCATTACAGGGGTGCGCGGGAAGTTTCACACGCGAAAAGCTAGGCTACGGGAATTCCAGGGGTGCACGGGAAGTCCCACACGCGAAAAGCCAGGGTACGTCCATTACAGGGGTGCGCGGGGAAGTTTCACACGCGAAATCCCAGGCTACTTCCATTTCAGGGGTGCGCGGGAACGTTTCACACGCGAAATCCCAGGCTACGTCCATTTCAGGGGGGCGTGGATAGTTGAACACGCTACTCCGATCGTTGGGTCTTCACAGGTCTTCCCTGTACAGCCTCCATGTCCCCTGCATGCAGTCCACACCACAGGGGATTACCCTGCACACCTGCTCATGACTCCCACCCCCCAGCAGTCATGGGGCACCCTCCACCAGGCCCCCACCCATGTCCCACTCATGCCTCCCACCACCCCCACCCCCCAGCACTGTGGGGCACCTGCCAGCAGGCCCCCACTTATGTCCCACTCATGCCTCCCACCACACCCACCCCCCAGCAGTCATGGGGCACCCTCCACCAGGCCCCCACTTATGTCCCACTCATGCCTCCCACCACCCCCACCCCCCAGCACTGTGGGGCACCTGCCAGCAGGCCCCCACCCATGTCCCACTCATGCCTCCCACCACCCCCACCCCCCAGCACTGTGGGGCACCTGCCAGCAGGCCCCCACTTATGTCCCACTCATGTCTCCCACCAACCCCACCCCCCAGCAGTCATGGGGCACCCTCCACCAGGCCCCCACCCATGTCCCACTCATGCCTCCCACCACCCCCACCCCCCAGCACTGTGGGGCACCTGCCAGCAGGCCCCCACCCATGTCCCACTCATGCCTCCCACCACCCCCACCCCCCAGCACTGTGGGGCACCTGCCAGCAGGCCCCCACTTTTGTCCCACTCATGCCTCCCACCACACCCACCCCCCAGCAGTCATGGGGCACCCTCCACCAGGCCCCCACTTATGTCCCACTCATGCCTCCCACCACCCCCACCCCCCAGCACTGTGGGGCACCTGCCAGCAGGCCCCCACCCATGTCCCACTCATGCCTCCCACCACCCCACCCCCCAGCACTGTGGGGCACCTGCCAGCAGGCCCCCACTTATGTCCCACTCATGTCTCCCACCAACCCCACCCCCCAGCAGTCATGGGGCACCCTCCACCAGGCCCCCACCCATGTCCCACTCATGCCTCCCACCACCCCCACCCCCCAGCACTGTGGGGCACCTGCCAGCAGGCCCCCACTTATGTCCCACACCAACCCCACCCCCCAGCAGTCATGGGGCACCCTCCACCAGGCCCCCACCCATGTCCCACTCATGCCTCCCACCACCCCCACCCCCCAGCACTGTGGGGCACCTGCCAGCAGGCCCCCACTTATGTCCCACTCATGCCTCCCACCACACCCACCCCCCAGCACTGTGGGGCACCTGCCAGCAGGCCCCCACCCATGTCCCACTCATGCCTCCCACCACCCCCACCCCCCAGCACTGTGGGGCACCTGCCAGCAGGCCCCCACCCATGTCCCACTCATGCCTCCCACCCCCCCCACCCCCCAGCACTGTGGGGCACCTGCCAGCAGGCCCCCACTTATGTCCCACTCATGCCTCCCACCACACCCACCCCCCAGCAGTCATGGGGCACCCTCCACCAGGCCCCCACTTATGTCCCACTCATGCCTCCCACCACCCCCACCCCCCAGCACTGTGGGGCACCTGCCAGCAGGCCCCCACCCATGTCCCACTCATGCCTCCCACCACCCGCACCCCCCAGCACTGTGGGGCACCTGCCAGCAGGCCCCCACTTATGTCCCACTCATGTCTCCCACCAACCCCACCCCCCAGCAGTCATGGGGCACCCTCCACCAGGCTCCCACCCATGTCCCACTCATGCCTCCCACCACCCCCACCCCCCAGCACTGTGGGGCACCTGCCAGCAGGCCCCCACTTATGTCCCACACCAACCCCACCCCCCAGCAGTCATGGGGCACCCTCCACCAGGCCCCCACCCATGTCCCACTCATGCCTCCCACCACCCCCACCCCCCAGCACTGTGGGGCACCTGCCAGCAGGCCCCCACTTATGTCCCACTCATGCCTCCCACCACACCCACCCCCCAGCACTGTGGGGCACCTGCCAGCAGGCCCCCACCCATGTCCCACTCATGCCTCCCACCACCCCCACCCCCCAGCACTGTGGGGCACCTGCCAGCAGGCCCCCACCCATGTCCCACTCATGCCTCCCACCACCCCCACCCCCCAGCACTGCGGGGCACCTGCCAGCAGGCCCCCACTTATGTCCCACTCATGTCTCCCACCACACCCACCCCCCAGCACTGTGGGGCACCTGCCAGCAGGCCCCCACTTATGTCCCACTCATGCCTCCCACCACACCCACCCCCCAGCACTGTGGGGCACCTGCCAGCAGGCCCCCACTTATGTCCCACTCATGCCTCCCACCACACCCACCCCCCAGCAGTCATCGGGCACCCTCCACCAGGCCCCCACTTATGTCCCACTCATGCCTCCCACCACCCCCACCCCCCAGCACTGTGGGGCACCTGCCAGCAGGCCCCCACCCATGTCCCACTCATGCCTCCCACCACACCCACCCCCCAGCACTGTGGGGCACCTGCCAGCAGGCCCCCACTTATGTCCCACTCATGCCTCCCACCACACCCACCCCCCAGCAGTCATGGGGCACCTGCCAGCAGGCCCCCACTTATGTCCCACTCATGCCTCCCACCCCCCCCACCCCCCAGCACTGTGGGGCACCTGCCAGCAGGCCCCCACCCATGTCCCACTCATGCCTCCCACCACCCCCACCCCCCAGCACTGTGGGGCACCTGCCAGCAGGCCCCCACTTATGTCCCACTCATGTCTCCCACCACACCCACCCCCCAGCACTGTGGGGCACCTGCCAGCAGGCCCCCACTTATGTCCCACTCATGTCTCCCACCAACCCCACCCCCAGCAGTCATGGGGCACCCTCCACCAGGCCCACACAGATGTTCCCCTGCCAATAGGAAATCACAATACAGATCCCAGGATCCCATGGGCAACCACATCCCACCCCATGTCACCCCAGTCCATACACACATCCAAGGTACACATCCATTCAAAAATCAAATACCCATTACATGATACATAACCAATGAGCAGTATGCGCATGAGTCCAAGTCCGTCAGACTCACACAATGGCAACATATGACTGTGAAAACCCAGATTGTGACAGTCAACAAACCAATGAGAGAAGTCCACACAATAGAATCAAAAGAACAATGTATTAAAATGTAAGAAGGAAAAAAAAAGAAACACCTAAATGAATACACAAAGTAACAGGTAAAAAACAAAAAAAATCTAATGAAAGGTGAAATCCAAAAGAACGGGTGCAAAGTCAATCAAAATGGAAATCAAAATCAAACACATTGCCCTATGGTCCAAATAATAAAATCGAAAATATCCACAAACTATGTACAAAGATGATTGTCCGGGTCCAATATCCCTAAAAACCATAAAATGAAACCTACCCAAAACCTAACTAATGCTAACTATATACAAAAAACGTGGGCCATTGTCTAATCAACCCAAATAATAAATAAAAATAAAGGAAACCTACTATCTACATAACTATATACAAAGGCGGCGGGCCAGTCCTGCGGCTCACTGAGAGATGTTATGGGCCAGGGCATCATCGAACTCCCTTTCTATCTCCCCGAGGCGTTCATCCTCAATGGCCCCGAGGGCCCGCAGGGCTGACGCAGTGTCCACCTCCAAGCCCCTGCGGATCTCCTCGAGGCACTCGGCACGCCTCAGGGCCCTCTGCATGGAGTCCACCGCCCTGACCATAGCGAGCCGCCCCTCTTCTGCCCGCCGCCTCTCCGCATCTATTGCGTGGCCTAACCGCTGCCACACGGAAGACACATTCTGTCCAGGGTCCTCCTGCCCTCCAGCCGATGGCTGCCCCTCCAATGTTGATGGCCCCGAGCCATGACGCCTCCCACGTCGCTGCCTCTGCAGCCACTGCCTCTGCCAGCACGACGGCATCCAGGCTGATGGTATCCACCGACGCCGTCGTGCACGTGCCCTGCCTGATGATGCCGGCACATCCTCCACCTGCAGGGGTCCAGTTGCCATGGTGTCCACACCAGCTGGACCACCGACTCCCGACTGTGGCAGGGATGGGATCCCCACTGAGCCGGCTGCATTGGTCGGGGCAGGTCCACAGGGGGCCCTGGTGTCAACTGGGCCGGAAGACGGCAAGGAGAACGACCGGCGCATACTTTCCACAGAGGAGGAGATGCCCGACACATTGGCCATCACCTGCAGAAAACCCGCGGCAATGGCAGATCCCAACTGGGCCACGTCGGCACGGTGCTCTTCGTGATGATGTGCGTGCTCCTCCCGGGAAGCACGCACGTCATCACGAATGACCCCAGTGCGCAACGCGACCCCAATCAGGACCTTTTCCATGCGCCCACGGGTCCCCTCGTCCGCAGGTGGAGGGGAGTCAGATGACATAGACACCCCCTCCACCTGCGGACGGGCCTGGGACGGGGCATCCATGCTGGTGCATGGTGGTGCACTCACAGGGTCAGGGACAGCGACATGCACAGGCACCTCCACGGCGACCTGTGCTGCCTCCTGCCCCTGGCCCTGGACTGCACCACTTGCACCAGCAGGGATGCCCCCACCAGGCCTCAGGTGTGCCTCAGTCTCGGCCGCCTCCTCCTCTGTAGAAACCACCAACCTGGATGGCTCCTTGCCCTCTTCCGCTGTAGCTGGCCCCTGTGGGGGCTCACCCACCCCTTCCGCCGCAGCCGTGGGGGCATCCCCGCCGTCTACCTCCACAGCGCCGTCTCCGCCCTCTCCATCACTAGCCGCTGCATAGAGGGAGACATAGAACACAAGCATCAGGGCACTGTACAATAGGGGTGTCACGGTATTAGTTTTATGACGGTACAATAAACTTCTTGCCAAATGACGGTATATCATGGTTATCGTGGTATAGCAAGTGGAGTTAACTAATCTTAACAAATATTTTCTAAAAGGTCATAAATTGTCAGATTTATCATCACAAACAAAACCAGGCACCCAGTGCCAGAATTGAGCTTTTCAACATACTTTCCACTGAAATGCCACCACTTGCTTCCACCAAACACAAACACACGTGTGGAGAGGAGGAGGAGGGGGGGGAGGAGGAGAGCCCTGCTGCGACTGGCAAAGCGAACTGAATAGCTTTTCTTAGGTTATCATTTAGGCTTTTAGCTCCCCCACTGGCTACTGGTGAAGATGAACATGTTGCCATCTTGATAACCTGCATGCCACAAATCAATGGAGTCTGATGGTAGTATACGGTTGTGCACACACACGCACACACACGCGCACACGCACACGCGCACGCACGCACTCTCTCTTTACGTTGCAGCCTTTAGTTTACTTCCGGGCCAAAAGGTGTTCAGTAATCACGGACATGTTACACTTTGGTATGGCAGCAGGGAATACCCACAGAGATGAGTACATTTCATAGTGTGACTTATTATATGTAAATTCAATGATAGAACCAGGGAAATCCCCCATTGTCATATGTTTAGAAAACCTTATCCATTATAAATATATAAACCCCAAAGCCGCCAACTCAAAGTCCCGTGAGGATAGCTCAGTGCCAACGCGTGCGCATAGGAAGCAAGACGACACAAAGCAACACAGGTTCGATCCCCGGGTCCGCGCTTAGATACCTCTGGGTGTTTAAGTGCGTTATAAATACGCAACTAAGACAAAAACAATTTCTTAACAGCGCCTCGATGCCCACGGGCTGTGTGAGCGCTTTAAAAGAAAAATGTAAATAAAAAAAATAAAAAAAGTAAACCCTTTTCCTTCTTGACACTGTATTTATTCTTCCTATTGCTAACATACTGATTTTGTGTCAGGCACGTGTGGTTTATGGAATGGCATTAAAAACTTCTCAAACTGAAACTACTTGGCAGACGGCACATCCAACAGTGCCTTACCAAGACTGCGCAGCACTTGCTTATTGCAGCCTCTCCAAATCAGATTGAAAAGCACACTTAACGGTATGAACGGTATACTGGTATAAACAATGTGACGGTTATTATTGTTCAATTAAGTGGTTCACGGTATCTTTAACGGTATACCGTAATACCGTTACATCCCTACTGTACAATGGTCCCCTACACAGGAAGCAATATCAGATGACTGGCAATGGTAAAGTACACTTCTATCATGTCCCTCCACAACACATGGGTCAGGCAATACACACACGCAACACCCATGGTCCATGGCATGCACATCAACATACATGTCCACTGCACTCTTCTAAAGTACGATGTCATGGAACTCACATGCATCATTGGTCATGCAAATCACACGCACACACTTCACCTCTGTCACATCCATGTGGCCTCGTACATCACAAACACAGTGGATACAAGGATGATTAGGCAGCATCAGTGAATCTGTACAGTGTCACAGACATGTGTCATGCATCCATGCCATTCAAAAGTCACAGACATGCAGGTCAAGCACACCGACCTCGACACCATACATGTACCTGGCATCAGCATCCATCCCTCACCCACACCCATGTCCACGAACATACACTTGCATGCTCACATGTGTCCAATCTGCATAGGCCTCCTCAGGTTGCATAGCAACACATACAACAACCATGTGATCCACAAACTACTGGTCGCACATGCATCGCCATGACAACACTGCACACATACATGCCTACAAGGCCCATTCCACACATACAGCATCACACAACCAGCACACTGCAACATGCACTGTCTCACACAGCAATGCCTGCACACTTACCGCTCAACTCCAGACGGGTCTCCCTCTCAAGGACCTGGGAGTGGAGCGCTGGGTGTATGCGTGCCAGGACCCTCATTTGGATCGAACTCATGTGGCCCCGGCCCCCCTCCACGAGGCGCCGGGCCTTTGAGAGGGTCCTGGACCTGCAGTCCTCCCAACGCTTTCTGACATGTCGGTTGTCGCGGACTGCCACCCCCTCCGCGTTGATGGCAGTCACGATGTCGTCCCAGATCCGAGTCCGTCCTTCATAGTTGGCGCGGCTACTTCCGAAGAGGGCATCATACTGCCCCAGGACTCGCTCCACCAGGACCCCAACCTCGGTGACACTGAAGCTGGGGCCCCTCTGCCTCTCTGGCTGGGGGTTGCCAGTGGTGCCAGATGTTTCAGTGCCCGACATGGCAACCCCAGAGGCAGGAGTGGGTGGGCAACTTGGTCCTGGAGCTGGGCTGTGGAGTGGTGTTCTTCCAGTCGGGAGTCTTCAGTTCCAGCAGGGGTGGACACAGCAACTGTACGCCTGCAGATGGCTGATGTGCAGGCACCAAATGGCAGGGCACGGTGGCAGCAGGCAGGCAGGCAGCAGCAGATGGCACGTGGGAGGCTGCTCGGGGCACTGGGGGGCAGTAACTCAGCCTTCTGGGCAGGAGCGTGGTCTTCCGTGTGTGAACGCGTGGCCAGCTTGATACGGAGTGAATTGGCACGTGAAAATCATGCACGTCTGCGTGGAATCCGAGGAAAGGCCCTCAGCGCGTAAGCACGTCAGCACGCGTACGCGATTTCATTGGTCCAAAGGGCCAGGCGCGTAAGCGCGCCTATGACGCACGGGTGTTTCCCAACCCACGTGAAAAAAATACACGTGCCGCGCGAGCGCGTCAGCACGCGTACCCGATTTCATTGGTCCAAAGGGCCAGGCGCATAAGCGCGCCTATGACGCACGGGTGTTTCCCAACCCACGTGAAAAAAATACACGTGCCGCGCGAGCGCGTCAGCACGCGTACCCGATTTCATTGGTCCAAAGGGCCAGGCGCGTAAGCGCGCCTATGACGCACGGGTGTTTCCCAACCCACGTGAAAAAAATACACGTGCCGCGCGAGCGCGTCAGCACGCGTACCCGATTTCATTGGTCCAAAGGCACACAGCGAGTAATCGCATATTCAACAGCGCGCATGAAAAATGCCCGGTTACCATTTACATCTGAATACAATTACAATATTAATAACGTACATTTAACCTGGTAAACCTCGAGCATGTAGTCACACACGCTCGGCCACGACACGTGCAAAATTACAACAGGCAATACGGAAAGACGTACGCCTGCAGGAAGCAGGCGTACGTGACCCGGCACGTCTAAATATTCACGTGAAAACATCCTACAAGCTCAGTGCAAAGATGAACATACCGTTCCTAGCAGCAGTGGCTGTGGGTTACCAAAGGAGGAGGAGGAGGAGAGTCAGGGCCAGAATTTTCTCACCCAGAACCAGCCTATTCGGGATGCCTGATGACCAGGTGTATGGGAGGTACAGGTTTCCAGCACACATCATACTGGACCTGGTCAGTGAGTGGGAGGATGACCTCACATCACCCACCCTGTGCTCCCAAGCACTCAGCCCCCTGCAGAAGGTCCTGAATGTACTGCACTTCTTGGGCACTGGATCTTTTCAACGGACAAGTGCCATAGTGGGTGGTGTGTCACAGGCCACGCAGTCACGCTGTCTACACCAGGTCTTGAACATCATCACTGCACGGCCATCAGTCCGCAGGCACATATATCTCCCCAGGACTCCTGCAGAAAGGCGGGCGTGCATCCAGGAATTCTATGGTGTGGCTCAATTCCCCAAAGTGCTTGGTGCAATTGACTGCACCCATGTGGCTCTACGTCCCCCCAGGGCAACAGAGCACATCTATAGAAACCGCAAGCACTGGCATTCCATCAACGTGCAAGTTGTATGCAATGCCAAGGGAATCATCACATCAGTATATGCCAACTATCCCGGGTCCACCCACGACAGCTTCATCTACAGAATGTCTACCCTAAGCCGGGACCTAGAGGCTGGCCGGCATGGAGATACATGGCTGCTTGGTGAGCATGAATGCCACTGCACATGCATGCATGTCAGATACAGGGTCATGTCACAACACCACTAATGATACCCATCACCACCTCCGCAGGGGACAGTGCCTACCCTATCAGCCCCCACATGATGACCCCAATCCGGAACCCCACCACGCCACCCGAGGTAAGGTACAACACAGCCCACATTGCAACACGGGGCATAGTGGAGCGCACATTCGGAGTGCTGAAGTCACGCTTTCGCTCCCTTGACCGTTCTGGCGGGCAGCTGTTATATGCTCCCCCACTAGTGTGCAGGATCATAGTGGCAGCATGTGTCCTGCACAACGTTGCAACACGCCGGGGCCTGCCCGTGGACATGGTAGTGCCCCCACATCCACAACCACATGCACGCCCGCTGCGCATGGGAGGGGAAAGGGCACGGGGGGAGGCAGCCCGTACGCAACTGGTGGTCAACTTCTTCACCTAGGAATCACAGTGCTGGCTAGTGCACACTGCTCTGGCACATACCATCTGACGATCAATGATGACACTACCTGACAATGTCACAAAATTCCTTGACAATAAACTGTCAGAAACACATCAGCCTGAGATTGTTAACATGGAAGTGTCACTATGTGTGCACCCCTACCTACACATACACCAGCAATGCATAACTATGAAAAGACACAACTCCATTCATCAAATATGCATTGGCACAGGCGAATTGCTACATGACAACATTGCCATGTCACCCAATCCCTTCACAGTCCCGCCACAGAGGACACCATGTCATGGTATGTGAGAGCAAACAAACTGACCCTCACAACATGACACCGGTGTCACAAATTGCAGTGCCCCAAATGGAACATAGCCGCACTTGAACAGCTAACCGTGATGGAGGCACTACTACACACCTGTGTAAGAGTCATTTCAATCAAATTACACACCAACCCACCCTGAAGCCCACCAAAACAAGACACAATGCATGTAATCAATGGTAGTCTCAATACCTGATTGTGCTGGTATGTCCACACCGTCCAGATGTACAGTGATGGTGCCACGCAAAAGTGTCACTGCACATCTACCGACATGTAGTCTGACTCCAGAGAGTATGCTCGTGTGAAGAACTGTGTGAAATACCTGAAAAACATGAGTAACATATGTAAGTTGAGGCACATATCAAACCATCATGCATAGTTAGGTGCAACAACAATGTACACTATGAATGTCTACACAGTATTGACTATGGACTGCCCAACAGCTCATGGGAGTCCAATGTCACCGTGTAATTTGCTGTCACTTGGGCACACCCTTTGCAAGCCCATGGAAACGGAAGCAGGAGGGGTGTGGATGTCAGGTACCCAAGCATCGAAACCAAACTCAGGACAAGCCTGCATGTGCCCAGCCACAATACAGTGTATGCCCAGGTACCCACACAAGGCAACACACTTGAAAAAGAAAAATATGATAAGAAAAAATGGCCATGAAAGGGCCGGCGGGGAGGGGGGGGCCACCTATGAGGTCCGAGGACAGGATGCACGCCACAATCCACCTGTGTGGATCATGGGAAATAAAAACACCCCATAGGCTCGTGGCCCACACGGCTACTCTGTTGTGGGAGATGAGTCGCTATCGCTCTGGCCAGACCCTGCAGCTGACTCAGGAGGTGGGGGAGCTGCCTCAGAAGATGGTGTGACAATGGGAGGCAGCCCACGCAAAGCCCGAGTTTGCTCCTCCATGGCTGCAAGCAGGCGGGTCTGGAAGGTCTGGTTCTGGATTATAATCATGCGGAGGTCCCCATGCAGTAACTTCCGGGATGACCTGACCTCCGCACGAGTTGCCTGCATCTCGGCCGAGAGCGTCCGTGTCAGACGCTCCAGCTGCTCCTCTGTCCTTCTATGGGATGAAGCCTCAAGCTCTAACAGGGTCGACCTGAGGTGATGGAATTCTTCCCTCAGGCCTTCCCTGTGGCGCTGGGACTCCATGGAAAGTGATTCCCGCAGAGTCGCCAGTCCCGCCAGCCTGTCCATGTTGGACGCCAACATGTCCTCCTTGTGTGCCTGGCAGATGGACTCTGTAGCCTGCTCCAGTCGCTCCATCAGCCTTTCTGGGGGGAAAATGGAAGTGGCCACCCTATCCATGGCCTGTGCAATCATCTCGGATGATGCTGCCTGTTGGGTGGCCATACCGTAGATGGATTGCTCCCAAGCGGTATTGCCAGGTGGCATACGGCCACCACGTTGGCGGGCACCACACCTGCCTGGGGCAAGGCGGACTGCGCCTTGCTGTGCCGGCAAAGCCTCAGGCTGCAGGACTGCATTCCCTCTCTGATCTGCAGCCCCAGGAACAGGATCAGAGATTGTGTGGTGTGGCCCTGCATCCGTAATCACCGGAGGCTGAGCTGCCGACACTGACATCCCCATTGAGGGCAATAACCCGGCTGCAGGTGGGTCGGACAGAGGAGATTCTCTCCCAAGAACACTCACCTGCGACTGCACATAGGTGTCATCCTCCGAGTCTACACCTGAATACTGCTCGGGGGAGGAACCCCCAGAGACACCCCTCGACAGCACGACCTGCAGCACTTGTGGGTTTTCACCCACAAACACACCACGTCCCTCACTTGTGGAAGGTCGGCCCGGGTTGCCCCCCTGGGACGGCTCCACCACCACATCCCCAGCATCAACAAGTGCGTCGTCCCCTGCAAAGACATGAAAGAGAGAAATGGAAACAGGCATTAGCACCATGGCATACAACAAGGGCTGATGAACAACAGAGCCAGTAGTTCAATGACACATGTCCCACATGACTGGGAAACCTCCTATGCATTCACCATCACTGGGTCTGGAGGGGAGGCTCAGGGCACACAATGATGACACAGAGAATGGAGAGCAACGCCTGCTCCCCATGCTGCCTAGCACTGGCATCACACATTGGCCGGTGATTGCCATGTCAAATGCACATGCCATCACACACATGGCATGTGACATAGCCACCAAGTGAAGAGGGAGAGGAGGGAAACTAATTTGGATTTTGGCCACTCTGGTCCTGACATTGCTTCATCACATCAAGAAGTTAACATGTTGGACATGGATCTGCTAGTCCCAATTGGCCACGATGCACAGTGCCTTGTCAACATTAACAAAATGCAGTAAACAATGAGATTCCACCTCCCCATCACCTGTAATGGATTCATATAGCATTCGTGAAGCACCTGTACAGAAATGTATGAAGGTACAGCGGAGCACTGAGGGGTGGTGGGGCAGAAGGGGATGCCATTCAACAATCCTACTGGTGCTGGTGTCATTCATGTAACGCAAGTGCAGAGGTGGGTGGCACAATGAAGTGCAAGGGGAAGTTGCGGCTGGAAGTGCTGTACAAGGTAAGTAGGACTTAACGTCGAGGGCAGATGGTGGTAGGCGCAGACAAGTGCTGGGGGGGTGGCCTATAGGGGTACAGAGACAGTCATGCAGTGCTGTGGGCTCGGAGGGGACAGGGGAGGTACACACTGCATCTGGCTCGGCAAGGTCCTTGCAGATTTCAATGTGTCCTGCAGAGTTGTCAGATGCCGCAGATATGTGCCCTTGGATTGGGGCTCTCATCTTGGTGAGAAGGGTGAGACGCTATTGCCTTTGGAGCAGGCGGCAGGCCAGTTTGCCAGAGGATGAGCATGATGCAGGCCATTTCCTCTCTGCCACCCGGCACCTGTGTTTTGGGTTCACAAGATCCGAGTCATGCCAGGAGTCAGCATTGGCATGGGGCTTCAGGCGGATTGTCATGACCGTGGCAAAGACATCCAGTGTACCTGACATAGAGTGGAGCATGGAGTGGGCCCTGTCAGGATGGGAGTGAGCCTAAGGGGGAGCTGGATGGGGGGGAGATTTTGGCAGCATAAGCCTCGACTGACACATACTTCATGGGTTGGAATACCAAGAAGGTGTGTGACAGTGGTGAGGGTGGCTTTGCCTGTGGGGTGGTGAGGGTGAGGTGGGAGGAGAGGAGAAAGTGATCACTCCAGGAGAGAGGAGTGCAGAGAGGGATGGAGAGGGGAAGGTCAGATGAGATCAGAGCATCAAGAGTGTGCCCTGCAGAATGAGTAGGGACAGACGGGAGTTTAGAGGGTGATAGGGAGTTGCTGAGGTCACGGAAAAGTCACGTGGGGGGGACAACAAGCATGCAGGTGGATGCGTACATCACCAAGGAAGAGGATTTCAGTGTCTGGGGACATGAGTGAGGAGGAGAGGTGAGGCCACTCGGAAAGGAAGTAGTACATTTGACCAGTTTTCCAATACACAGTACGCACAGTTTGTGAATGTCGAGGTGAGATGGAGAGAGACGTCACACAAGCCATTCCAGAGGGGAGTAGGTCTACGTAGGAGTGACAGTGGCAGGAATACCCTCAGGGAAGGCAAGGGCACACCCCCCCCTGCACAGTAGTGCCGGGCCAAGGAGAGGATCTCCTGAACGTCAGGTAGGAGTGTGTCAAAGATGCAGACAGAGCTGGCCGTCAGACATGTTTCCATGAGACCAAGGATGTCAAGGTGCATTACCTCATGTAAGTGACATATATTGGAGGAATGCCTGATGCAGCGGCAGAGTAAGGAGTGTAAATGTGGAGGAGGTTGACAGCCTTGTAGGACTTACGGGGAGTGCTACAGATCAGAGGTGCAGCATGTGTAGGAGTTGGAGTGGGAGGCGGAGAAGGATCATGGGAGGGTGCAGGGAGGCAGTGCAGGATAGATGAGGAGAGAGGAGGGGGGACAGCAGGAGAGGAAAGGAAGTTGATGAGATGTGGGTAGCATTTGTCAAGGAGAATAAGGTTGGCCTGAGGGCCTTGGACTGAGATGCTCCCATTACCATACACATCAATTGTGGCCTCTGAGGATTGGAAGGAGGCCAAGAGTACACCCCAACGGGTCACACCATTGATGGTGGAAGAGGAGCAAGGAGAGAGGACTGGGACCATGTGAAGGGTCCATGGGACAGGCAAAGGCATGTATGAGCAGATGTCAGTGAGAGTTAACCTTGAGTAGGCTCAGATGTACTTGTCAGCAATAGGGTGGGTCGCATTGGAGGGCAGGGTGCCCTCATTTGACTGTTTGCAAGCAGGTGTCGTGAGTAGGGCACGATGGTCTGAACAGTAGAAGTCAGGGAAGATAGACCATGAAGAGCAGCATGGAGTGTGAGGGAATGGGGCTTGAAACCAGACGGAACAAGAGCACACAGGTAGGAGGTGGGTGTCAAGGCAAATTCCAGAGTATGACAGCATGTTGAGTGCCATGTATATACAGAGGACGCATTAGCATGTGGTATCATTGCATGTCAGGCATGTGACGATGGAACTTGAATGGCTGGGGGAAAGTGTAGGAATGGTATGTAAGACATAAGATGAATAGACAGGGGAGAATGAGCAACAATGTCGTGACAAAATGACAATTCAAGGGGAACTTCCATGGTGTAGGGCCATATGTGCACTGTTGGCAGTAGGGATAGTGCTGTGGGCACATGGTGTTGCACTGAACATACTGGATGAGGCACATGGGTGACACTATCAACTCTGCCACACACCCCCTTGACAGGCACCCAACATGAAGGCTTCGCACACACACCATGCACATGGATATAACACACATGCATGTGCACTCACCGGATGATGCCTCGTAATCAGGGAGATCTCCCACACCTTGGAGTTGTCCCTCGGTGACGTAGGATCCAGCTACGGACTCGTGTGGTGTGAGTTCTATTTCCTGTGCTGGGGACCCACCTCCAGTCACCAAGGTTGCGGCATGACTTGAGGCCAGCTTATCCTTTGCCCTGCGCTTAAGGTCATTCCAGTGCTTCTGGCAATCACTAGCTGTGCGCCTCACTACTCCAAGGGCACTTATTTTGTCAGCAATGGTCTGCCAGTGTGCCTGGCGTCTGGCATGTGTGGTCTTGGACCCTGCAACGATGACCATTTCCCTATCATGGTCTGACACATACTGAACAAGTGCATTCAGTTCGGCGTCTGTGAAGCTGGGCTTCCTTGATGGGCCGGACTGTGCAGCCGTGCCTGGGGCATCAGCCTGTGCCGGACGTGCACTCTTCCTCTTCTGCTTGGAAGGGGGTGGGGATCCAGAGTGTCCTACGCCCCTGTGGACACTAGGGGCAGGAGCCGTGGTGGACTCAGTACTGGGTGTGTGGGATTGCACACTCAGCATGGGAGTAGGTGCAGGCATTGGGGGTAGAGGGATAGGGTCAGGCCTGATCTGAGGTGCATGAACTAGGACCGACACAGTCTTGGCAGGGTGTATGAGAGGTGGGGTGGATGGAGCCACACCCTGCCCACGGGGGGCAGTAGATGACCTATCTGGCATAGATGCGCGTGTCCTGATGACACCAATGTGCACCGGTGCACGTGCAGTGGACCTGCTGACCTGGATGTCAGCGATGGAGTCACCCTCGGACAGGTCTGGTGCCACAATGGGCTGGTCCAACAAGGGCTGATCAGGGTTGGTATCAGCCACATGACCCTCAACCTGGGGGGGGGGAGGGGGGGGCATGGGTGTCCCTGACTGGTCCTCCAGACTGGGGGGGACAGGGGCACCCTGCAAGTCACAACCACGTCCCCTAGTGGATCCTCCACGGCCACCACGTGTGGCTCGGCCACCTTTGCCACCCTTACGCCTTGCACGCCTCCCAACCATGGCACTGATGTTATTGTGCGTATGGGAGTGGGTGTGCACAATTGTCCTGGGCAATTGGGTGTCAAAGGGGTTGGGTACCAGATGGTATTCGTACCCTAGTGCAGTGGCAAGGCTATATGACACCCCTGGGGAAAGATGACGGGTCACGCAACGCACAGGCACCCCAAAAAAGTTAAGGAACGTGCACGATACCCCTCCTAGACCACGTGTGCGTATAAAAAACCCTGCACTACGCTGTGGCATCCAGTAACACAAGAATGAACGTATGCGTGTCACACGCAGCCTAGATTGACCTCTGAAGAGGTACGTGACACACGGGGCAAGCACAGATGATAGATGCGTGCGCAACTCACCGTCTGCCAGGGAGAAATGCGTCAAAAAGACGCGCGTGTGCGCGTTGGCAACACCCCCGCCAAAAGAAGAATGGGACGCTGTCTGAGGAGACTGGACAACAGTAGAAGGGAACGCTGTGTGAGGAAACAGGCCCAGGAAAAAGAGCAAAAGAGAAAAAGCTGTCAGAGGTAACAGGGAGTACGACCTTTGAACGCCGTGAAGTAAATCGCGTGTCAACTGACAAGAAGTACAGAATACACCAACTCGCTCTCCACGAAAAGCACGTACAAGGAAATGGCGTTCTACATGTACCTTTTATGCAGGCCCACAGGTCCTGCGTCACTTCCGCGTGTAGGCGCTGAAGGGCCAGCCTCCAATCACACGCATTGACACTGGCTTGTGTTTCTTTCACGCGGGATGGGAAACGGCCGTGCGTTATAGACGCGCTTACGCGCCTGGCCCTTTGGACCAATCACGCGGGTTGGGAAACGGCCGTGCGTTATAGACGCGCTTACGCGCCTGGCCCTTTGGACCAATGAGATCGTGTACGCGTGCTGACGCGCTCGCGCGGGAGGTTTATTTTTTCACGCGGGTTGGGAAACAGCCGTGCGTTGTAGACGCGCTTACGCGCCTGGCCCTTTGGACCAATCACGCGGGTTGGGAAACGGCCGTGCGTTATAGACGCGCTTACGCGCCTGGCCCTTTGGACCAATGAGATCGCGTACGCGTGCTGACGCGCTCGCGCGGGAGGTTTATTTCTTCACGCGGGTTGGGAAACGGCCGTGCGTTATAGACGCGCTTACGCGCCTGGCCCTTTGGACCAATCACGCGGGTTGGGAAACGGCCGTGCGTTATAGACGCGCTTACGCGCCTGGCCCTTTGGACCAATGAAATCGCGTACGCGTGCTGACGTGCTTACGCGGCCTTTCCTCGGATTCCACGCAGACGTGCATGATTTTCACGTGCCAATTCACTCCGTATCAAGCTGGCCACGCGTTCACACACGGAAGACCACGCTCCTGCCCCGAAGGCCGGAATCCTGCCCCCCAGAGCCCCGAGCACGCTCCCACCTGCCATCTGCTGCTGCCTGACTGCCTGCTGCCCACGTGCCCTGCTGTTTGCTGCCTGCACATCAGCCAGGGGTGCAGTTGCTGTGACCACCCCTGCTGGAACCAAAGACTCCCGAGAGCCGTACCATCGCTCCACAGCCCAGCCCCAGGACCCAGTTGCCCACCCACTCCTGCCTCTGGGGTTGCCATGTCAGGGAGCACAACATCTGGCACGACTGGCAACCCCCGGCCAGGGAGGCAGAGGGGCACCAGCTTCAGTGCCACCGAAGTTGGTGTCCTGGTGGAGCGAGTCCTGGGGCAGTATGATGCCCTCTACGGACGGATGCGCCTCGACAAGGAAGGACGGACCAGGATCTGGACGGACATTGTGACTGCCATCAACGCAGAGGGGGTGGCAGTCCGAGAATTCCATCAAGTCAAGAAGCGCTGGGAGGACTACAGGTCCAGGACCCTGAACAAGGCCCGGCGCCTCGTGAAGGCAGTGGATGCCAAGGGGCGGCGGGGCCACTTGTCGCAAGATGAACTTCGGGTCCTGGAACGCATATCCCCAGCGCTCCATGTCCAGGTCCTTGGGAGGCAGACCCGTCTGGAGTCGAGCGGTGAGTGTACATGCATACTGATTGTAAGCTGTGTGTGTGGTGGTGTGCCAGGAGTGTGCATGTTGCACATGTCTTTGTGTGGCCATGTATAAATGTGTGTGTGCAGGGCTGTGAGACAAGCACATGTGTGCCTGTGATGTGTGAGACAAGGATGGTGCATGTGTGTGTGTGTGTGCTTGCAGTGCAAATGCTTGTGTGTGGGCACATGTGTTTGACTGTGCATGTGAGTTGGCATGCTTGTGGTGTGACACATGGATGTTGATTCCAGGTGCATTAGTCTGCAGCGTGTGCGTGTGTGTAGTTGTGAAGGGTGCAACAGTGTTGCTACATGGATGCAGGTGACACTGTCATGTTGGAGAGTGAATTGCAAATGTGACATGGATGTTCATCTCATGACTGACAGTTTGCGGAGTGGTACACATGCTTGGATGTGTGCTTTGCATGTGTGCATGTGTATTTGAGTCCGTGTGTATCATGTGATGTGTGGCTCACCTTTGTCTGCTCATGCTGCTGTATGTGAATGTATGTAGCGGGCTGTAGCAATATGGCTGTTGAATGACTCATGTGTGTGCGTTGAGGAGACAAGTGTGTTGGGGATTGTGATGCCAGGTCTGGAGTATGACAATGCCACTCTTGTACAACTGTTATGTGTGTGAGTCAATTGTACAGTGTCCTGATGCCTGTCTCCTGTCTCTCCCTGCCTGCAGCGTCATCTGATGTGGAGGGCGGAGAAGGTGCTGTGGAGCACAGCGGCAGGGATGCCACCGCCAGCCGGAGACGCAAGGCCCGGCTCCCCTCCCCTGTTGTCATCTCGTCAGGGAGTGAGGAGTCCGGTGCTGTGTCCCAGGTCGCAGCTGCCGAGGGGAGGTCCAGGAGGCGCAGGAGGAAGTTGGACTCCTCGGCAGCAGAAGGGGCAGCTGAGACCCCACAGGGTTCCGCGGCGGAAGATGGCAGGGAGTCATCCAGGTTGGTGGTGGGTTTGGTGGAGGAGGAGGCCGTGCAAGGGACTGAGATGGGGTCTGGAGGTGGGCATTCCACTGGTGCTAGTGGTGCAGCACAGGGGCAGGGACAGGAGGCAGCACAGGCCGCCGCGGAGGTGCCTGTGTGTAATCCTGTCCCCGGTCCTGTGTCTGCATCATCTTGCACCAGCAGGGTTGCCCACATCCGGACCCATTCTCAGGGAGACCAGGCTGTGTTCCTCCATACACTGGGCCTTGTTCCGACCCCCTCCTCACCTGAACCCCCTATGCGCCAGTCGTCCTCCGTGCCATCTTCCTACCCACCTGTCACCTGGGTGCCCTGTGGAGCTGCCTCTGACGATGGGGCCAGGCTGGTGGAGGACACATCCCTGCCCCAGTCTGGAGTCGTGAGTCCAGCAGGGGTGGCCACCGCAACAACAGCACCCCAAACAATGGAGGATGTGCAGGCAGCAGGTGTCAGGGCACCGGCACCAGCACGTCAGCAGCAGGAGGAAGAAGGTGGGAGCCTTGATGGCTCGGGGCCATCACCATCAGAGGGGCAGGCATCAGCCGGAGGGCAGGAGGACCCTGGACGTCAAGTGGCTTCCGTGTGGCAGCGGTTGGGCCATGCCATAGATGCGGAGCGGCGGCGGGCGGAAGAGGCGCGGCTCGCTATGGTCAGGGCGGAGAACTCCATGCGGAGGGCCCTGAGGCGGGCCGAGTGCCTCGAGGCCATCCGCAGGGAGTTGGAGGTGGGTACATCGGCGTCCCTGCGGACCCTCGGGGCTGTGGAACGGGGCCGCCTCCGGGACATCGAGCGGGAGTTCGATGATGCCCTGGCCCGGAACAACAATCAGTGAGCCGCAGGACTTGCCCGCCGCCTTTGTATATAGTTCTGTAGTTTAGTTGTAGTTAGGTTTCCTTTGTTTTAATGTTATTATTTGGTTGCCAAAGGACAATGCACCACATTTTTGTATATAGACATTTTCTTACTTAGTGTAAATAGTTAGGTTTCATTTATTAGGGCTCATGGACCCGGATCATCATGTTGATAGTTTGAGGGATGTTAATATTTGTTTTAATTTTTCACATGAGGCAATGTGTTTCTTCTTTCATTTGTACTTGGATTTAATTTTGGACTTTGACTTTGGACCCCTATTTTACTTTATTTTTGTTAATTAGTGTTCCTGATTTTTTTGGTTGTACTTTTTTATTATTTAGTTTGCATTGCATGTTTATTGTTATTTTTTATTTTTACCATCCTTGTTTATTTTTAATACATTTTCATTTGATCCTTCAATGTGTTGTATCATCTCATTGCTTTCATGCATGACATGTGGGGTGTTTGGACATTCACTTGCAACATCTGTGTGTGACAGACATGTGTTCATTCATATGATTTACATTGGGTGTGTCACATGTCATTGTGTTTGATATGTGGGTGGATGGGATAGTTGTTTGGGAATTCTTGCAGGGCAGACTGTCCATTACGGTCATGATTGTGTGGGGTTGTGACCCAGGTGAAGGTGGACATGGATGGTACATGGGTGGGGGCCTTCTGGTAGGTGCCCCTGACTGCGGGGGGGTGGGGGTGGTGGTAGACATGGGTGGGGGCCTTCTGGCAGGTGCCCCTGACTGCGGGGGGGGTGGGGGTGCAGGGGGACATGAGTGGGGGCCTGGTGGAGGGTGCCCCTGGTGGCGGGGGGGTGGGGGTGGTGGGTGACATGAGTGGGGGCCTGGTGGAGGGTGCCCCTGGTGGCGGGGGGGTGGGGGTGGTGGGAGACATGAGTGGGGGCCTGGTGGAGGCTGCCCCTGGTGGCGGGAGGGTGGGGGTGGTGGGAGACATGAGTGGGGGCCTGGTGGAGGCTGCCCCTGGTGGCGGGGGGGTGGGGGTGGTGGGGGGCATGGGTGGGGGCCTGGTGGAGGGTGCCCCTGCACTGCTGGGGGGTGGGGGTGGTGGGAGACATGGTGGGGGCCTGGTGGAGGGTGCCCCTGGATGGTGGGGGGTGGGGGTGGTGGGTGACATGAGTGGGGGCCTGGTGGAGGGTGCCCCTGCACTGCTGGGGGGTGGGGGTGCAGGGGGACATGAGTGGGGGCCTGGTGGAGGTTGACCCTGCACTGCTGGGGGGTGGGGGTGGTGGGAGACATGAGTGGGGGCCTGGTGGAGGGTGCCCCTGGTGGCGGGGGGGTGGGGGTGGTGGGGGGCATGGGTGGGGGCCTGGTGGAGGCTGCCCCTGGTGGCGGGAGGGTGGGGGTGGTGGGAGACATGGGTGGGGGCCTGGTGGAGGCTGCCCCTGGTGGCGGGGGGGTGGGGGTGGTGGGAGACATGAGTGGGGGCCTGGTGGAGGCTGCCCCTGGTGGCGGGAGGGTGGGGGTGGTGGGAGACATGAGTGGGGGCCTGGTGGAGGCTGCCCCTGGTGGCGGGGGGGTGGGGGTGGTGGGGGGCATGGGTGGGGGCCTGGTGGAGGCTGCCCCTGGTGGCGGGGGGGTGGGGGTGGTGGGAGACATGAGTGGGGGCCTGGTGGAGGGTGCCCCTGCACTGCTGGGGGGTGGGGGTGCAGGGGGACATGAGTGGGGGCCTGGTGGAGGGTGCCCCTGGTGGCGGGGGGGTGGGGGTGGTGGGTGACATGAGTGGGGGCCTGGTGGAGGGTGCCCCTGGTGGCGGGGGGGTGGGGGTGGTGGGAGACATGAGTGGGGGCCTGGTGGAGGCTGCCCCTGGTGGCGGGAGGGTGGGGGTGGTGGGAGACATGAGTGGGGGCCTGGTGGAGGCTGCCCCTGGTGGCGGGGGGGTGGGGGTGGTGGGGGGCATGGGTGGGGGCCTGGTGGAGGGTGCCCCTGCACTGCTGGGGGGTGGGGGTGGTGGGAGACATGGGTGGGGGCCTGGTGGAGGGTGCCCCTGGATGGTGGGTGGTGGGGGTGGTGGGTGACATGAGTGGGGGCCTGGTGGAGGCTGCCCCTGGTGGCGGGAGGGTGGGGGTGGTGGGAGACATGAGTGGGGGCCTGGTGGAGGGTGCCCCTGCACTGCTGGGGGGTGGGGGTGGTGGGTGACATGAGTGGGGGCCTGGTGGAGGCTGCCCCTGGTGGCGGGAGGGTGGGGGTGGTGGGAGACATGAGTGGGGGCCTGGTGGAGGCTGCCCCTGGTGGCGGGGGGGTGGGGGTGGTGGGGGGCATGGGTGGGGGCCTGGTGGAGGCTGCCCCTGGTGGCGGGGGGGTGGGGGTGGTGGGAGACATGAGTGGGGGCCTGGTGGAGGGTGCCCCTGCACTGCTGGGGGGTGGGGGTACAGGGGGACATGAGTGGGGGCCTGGTGGAGGGTGCCCCTGGTGGCGGGGGGGTGGGGGTGGTGGGTGACATGAGTGGGGGCCTGGTGGAGGGTGCCCCTGGTGGCGGGGGGTGGGGGTGGTGGGAGACATGAGTGGGGGCCTGGTGGAGGGTGCACATGGTGACTGGGGGGGTGGGGGTGGTGGGTGACATGAGTGGGGGCCTGGTGGAGGGTGCCCTTGCACTGCTGGGGGGTGGGGGTGCAGGGGGACATGAGTGGGGGCCTGGTGGAGGTTGACCCTGCACTGCTGGGGGGTGGGGGTGGTGGGAGACATGAGTGGGGGCCTGGTGGAGGGTGCCCCTGGTGGCGGGGGGGTGGGGGTGGTGGGGGGCATGGGTGGGGGCCTGGTGGAGGCTGCCCCTGGTGGCGGGGGGGTGGGGGTGGTGGGAGACATGAGTGGGGGCCTGGTGGAGGGTGCCCCTGCACTGCTGGGGGGTGGGGGTGCAGGGGGACATGAGTGGGGGCCTGGTGGAGGGTGCCCCTGGTGGCGGGGGGGTTGGGGTTGTGGGTGACATGAGTGGGGGCCTGGTGGAGGGTGCCCCTGGTGGCGGGGGGGTGGGGGTGGTGGGAGACATGAGTGGGGGCCTGGTGGAGGCTGCCCCTGGTGGCGGGAGGGTGGGGGTGGTGGGAGACATGAGTGGGGGCCTGGTGGAGGCTGCCCCTGGTGGCGGGGGGGTGGGGGTGGTGGGGGGCATGGGTGGGGGCCTGGTGGAGGGTGCCCCTGCACTGCTGGGGGGTGGGGGTGGTGGGAGACATGGGTGGGGGCCTGGTGGAGGGTGCCCCTGGATGGTGGGTGGTGGGGGTGGTGGGTGACATGAGTGGGGGCCTGGTGGAGGCTGCCCCTGGTGGCGGGAGGGTGGGGGTGGTGGGAGACATGAGTGGGGGCCTGGTGGAGGGTGCCCCTGCACTGCTGGGGGGTGGGGGTGGTGGGTGACATGAGTGGGGGCCTGGTGGAGGCTGCCCCTGGTGGCGGGAGGGTGGGGGTGGTGGGAGACATGAGTGGGGGCCTGGTGGAGGCTGCCCCTGGTGGCGGGGGGGTGGGGGTGGTGGGGGGCATGGGTGGGGGCCTGGTGGAGGCTGCCCCTGGTGGTGGGGGGGTGGGGGTGGTGGGAGACATGAGTGGGGGCCTGGTGGAGGGTGCCCCTGCACTGCTGGGGGGTGGGGGTACAGGGGGACATGAGTGGGGGCCTGGTGGAGGGTGCCCCTGGTGGCGGGGGGGTGGGGGTGGTGGGTGACATGAGTGGGGGCCTGGTGGAGGGTGCCCCTGGTGGCGGGGGGTGGGGGTGGTGGGAGACATGAGTGGGGGCCTGGTGGAGGGTGCACATGGTGACTGGGGGGGTGGGGGTGGTGGGTGACATGAGTGGGGGCCTGGTGGAGGGTGCCCTTGCACTGCTGGGGGGTGGGGGTGCAGGGGGACATGAGTGGGGGCCTGGTGGAGGTTGACCCTGCACTGCTGGGGGGTGGGGGTGGTGGGAGACATGAGTGGGGGCCTGGTGGAGGGTGCCCCTGGTGGCGGGGGGGTGGGGGTGGTGGGGGGCATGGGTGGGGGCCTGGTGGAGGCTGCCCCTGGTGGCGGGAGGGTGGGGGTGGTGGGAGACATGGGTGGGGGCCTGGTGGAGGCTGCCCCTGGTGGCGGGGGGGTGGGGGTGGTGGGAGACATGAGTGGGGGCCTGGTGGAGGCTGCCCCTGGTGGCGGGAGGGTGGGGGTGGTGGGAGACATGAGTGGGGGCCTGGTGGAGGCTGCCCCTGGTGGCGGGGGGGTGGGGGTGGTGGGGGGCATGGGTGGGGGCCTGGTGGAGGGTGCCCCTGCACTGCTGGGGGGTGGGGGTGGTGGGAGACATGGGTGGGGGCCTGGTGGAGGGTGCCCCTGGATGGTGGGGGGTGGGGGTGGTGGGTGACATGAGTGGGGGCCTGGTGGAGGGTGCCCCTGGTGGCGGGGGGGTGGGGGTGGTGGGAGACATGAGTGGGGGCCTGGTGGAGGGTGCCCCTGGTGGCGGGGGGGTGGGGGTGGTGGGAGACATGAGTGGGGGCCTGGTGGAGGGTGCCCCTGCACTGCTGGGGGGTGGGGGTGGTGGGTGACATGAGTGGGGGCCTGGTGGAGGGTGCCCCTGGATGGTGGGGGGTGGGGGTGGTGGGAGACATGAGTGGGGGCCTGGTGGAGGCTGCCCCTGGATGGTGGGGGGTGGGGGTGGTGGGAGACATGAGCAGGTGTGCAGGGTAGTCCCCTGTTTTGTGGGCTGCCTGCAGGGGCCGTCGAGGGTGACAGGACCCACCCAGCCTAATCGCGTGTGTAACTTCGCACGCACCCCTGTAATACACGTACCAAGCCAAATCGCGTGTGATAATTCCCGCGCACCCCTGAAATACACGCGCCCAGGCTATTCGCGTGTGGAAATTCCCGCGCACCCCTGAAATACACGTACCCTGCTGTAATCGCGTGTGGGACTTCCCGCGCACCCCTGAAATTCACGCGCCCAGCCTATTCGCGTGTGGAAATTCCTGCGCACCCCTGAAATACACGTACCCTGCTGTAATCGCATGTGGGACTTCCCGCGCACCCCTGTAATACACGCGCCCAGCCTATTCGCGTGTGAAACTTCCCGCGCACCCCTGTAAATGACGTACCCTAGCTTTTCGCGTGTAGGATTTCACGCGCACCCCTGGAATTCCCGTAGCCTAGCTTTTCGCGTGTGAAACTTCCCGCGCACCCCTGTAAATGACGTACCCTAGTTTTTCGCGTGTAGGATTTCACGCGCACCCCTGGAATTCCCGTAGCCTAGCTTTTCGCGTGTGAAACTTCCCGCGCACCCCTGTAATTGACGTACCCTGGCTTTTCGCGTGTGGAACTTCACACGCACCCCTGATATCGACGTGGCCAGGGCAATCGCGTGTGGGACTTCCCCGCACCCCGGGATACACGTACCCAGGGCAATCGCGCGAGTGACTTCTCGCGCAACCCGTTGTACACACACGCGCGAATTGTTGAACAGTGGGTGTCCGTGTTAATGGCGTACACCTTTGCACCTCATTTGTCCTTTGGGGTCACGGTATGGCCCATTGCTGTATGTGGGTGGTATTTGTTGGCGCAGGTTTTGGCGCACTTTCGTTAAGTGCGTCGGGACGCTACCGCCTGCTTACTTGTGGCGTACGTTTTTGGGCCTGTGCGCTGGTTTGATCGAGCGCTGTTTTGCCCTGTTCGAATCCATGAATACGTGTTGCCGGAGAGCGTGTGGGCGTTCCGTGCACTTGCCTCCTGTAATTCCCCGTGCCGCCCACATTCTTCCCCATTCCGAGTGTTGTGCCCCATTTTATTCCCCATTCCGAGTGTCCCGCCCTGTGTTCCGCCTACTTTAGAGCTGTGCGCTGCGCTCGTAGTGATAGCGCAGTGGCCGTGGCGCACGCCGTTGGTTGACCTGTGCGCCGGCGTGCGCCGCACACTTTTTCAGCGCACGTCCTATGCTTTTCTTACGCACGGACTTCCATGAATCGACGTGCGCTGGTTTCCCTGCGCTTTTCGCTATTTTTCGGCGCAGCGCACGTATAGGCCCCTCTGCGCCGGAATTTTCGGCGCACATTTATTCCATGAATCGGCCTGCTATGAACATTGGTAATGGCTATTTTTCAGGTGTCACACCAAGTTGTTGGATGGGCCATTCATTATGTCTGTAAACTAATCGGTATCTGTGTACTTAAATGAAAATACTTTCATACTTGAATAGTATGAGAACACAGGTGTCATTCTAAAGACATTCTGCTTGTTACATACATAGAAAACTGTGTCTAAATTCCCTATAAATTAAGTTAACTGGTATATGACTATTTTTATTGAGGTGATCCGATAAATGATATATAGTTTTCCACGTGACTTATCACCAGATACAAACATATATTAAGAGTGGATAGTGCTGGTGGATAGCACAACCTTGAATAAATAAGTTCCAGTTTCATTTGAATGTTTGTGGTGATTTGGAGTGCACATAAAATACAAAAGGAATGACATACCATTGTAAAATACGTACACATTACAAGATGGCTGCTACTATACACATATTCAGTAATGTCAAGGTGTTTTGTGATCACATGGTTAGTTTCCAAACAGAGTTACATGGTGGCACCAACAACTAATATAGTAGTACGCAGCAGAGAGACATAGAATGGATTTAAATACAGCTACGATGGCTGAACGGTTTCAAGAAAGTTACAGTGCTCTGTATACATCCTCACTCAAACAATACATGACAACAACAGAGGGAACCCAGTCGATTTATACTGATGTATACCGATTTATGCCACAGTCTTCTTTTCTCCCTGTATAATATTGGACCCCGGTTCTCCCTTTTGAAAACGTGTACACACATCAGTATTTAGCACTACAGGCATGATAAACAATGATTCCAAGTGATAGAGATTGACATGGAGATATTTAAAGGATTCATCAGCTGCATATTGATATACTTGGAACTAATGCACATACATGTTTTTACATGTAGATGGTTCCTGCACAATGAGGTGCTGATTGTACAGCTGATACAAAGTTATCAATCCTCCACTATTAAATACAACTAATTTGATTTATTTTATTGTTCATTTATAACGTGCTTAATACAAGCTGGATCGGAATTCGAACCTGTGTTGTGACGTGTTGTCCTGCTTCCAAGACAAAAACATTGCCCCTGAGCTGTCCTTCCTCCAAGCAGTTGGCCAATCCAGTAAGCTCATTTCGTTTTGGGTGTATATTCAAAGCTGACAAGGAACACATATGCAAATAGAATGTCTTCCATTTGAATACACAGTGGTGATTCTGTACCTTATATATTGGCAGAGACAAGCCTCCTCTCTAGACAGAGGTCAAGCAAGACAATTGCTGTCAAGGTCTCAACTGTTCTCATGTCGAGTTCCATGTTTGTACAAATACCTTGGCAGTAAAAACTAACATTAACTTCACACCTTTACTTTGGCTAGCTGCACTGTAGACACAGTCTGTTTTAAATCCCACTGCTGCCACCAGTGTGATCAATTGGATGTTGCTTCGCAGGAGTACAATGATGAGTAGGGGTGAAATGGCCCACTCAGACCTCACACTTCCATAAACTAAAACACAAAGCAATCATAAAGGTAAAACAGGAACAGTTAAGAGCTCTACCTCATTTGTCTTTTGTGGTACCGAGGGAAGGCTATGCTCTCAAGAGGAGTGTGAAGGTGAACCAGTAGTAACCCAAACAACACAGTATGACAGTTCAAAATAAAGGGAATTCCCAATCAAGGTTCTATAAAAATATAAACACGTTAATCAAGCGCACCATCTGCACTTAGAAAGAATAGAAAACACTGTAAAAAAAACACCCCAAAAAAGGAACACAGAAGATGTGACAGACCGGAGAAAGCATTCTGTACATAGTTCCAGGGGTGGTTGGTAAGGTTCTACCATGAAAAGAATACCTAGTACAAAACAGGAGCAATCATGACCTGACCACTCTCTAGAGTCCAAGTGAATCGTGGGGGCAGGTCAGAGTCAACAGTACCTGGATTCAGTTCTTGGTGGGCTGATGCAGTTAAACCCAAAGTCAAACATCGAGCAAGCTGATCAGGCTCAGTTCAGGCACATAGGATCGTGAGGCACCAGCAGCAAGCATGCATCGAATAGGGGCAAAGGTGGGTGCTCTGTGCAGCAGAACAGTGGCTCTTCAAGGATGCAGGTCAGGGCAGTCCTAGGAACACTTTGCAATTGGCCTGGGAGTAGTCGATGAGTGACACTCCATCAGTTTGAGTCAGTGGGCAATGATCATCGAAGAGGTGATTTTGGATTTTGGATGAGTATGTGCGATCGATCAATGAGTTGTCAGGTGACTCTACAGTGTTTTGGTTTGCGTGCTGGCATTGAGCAGTCACTTTGGGCTTACCAGGTGACGATCCTTCGCTGGTACACAATGCTGTGTCGAGCTTGTTGAAGGTGCAAGCAAACGTTCAATTGGTGGAGGAACACAGCAACCAGTGCCAAAGACCTCCCTCTGTTTCCAGGTGTGGTGAAGATGGAAAAAACAGTTTAGAGCAGTGCACAGGGAGATTCAGCTGGTCTTGTCCTCTGGTTGCTATGAGGCCCTTTTATGGAACCTTGAGGAGAGGGTGATTCCATTCAGGATCCCAGCTCAGGACATTCCGGTGCAGAGTGGTAGGTCCTGGACCACAACAGAGGTTACTCCAGATGTGCCCTAGGTGTGTGAGGGGACAGAGCTTCCTTCTGTCTTGGATGATTCCTTCTTCACCTCAGGCTGAGGGCTTTGGAAAGTACAACACTCTCAGAGAAAGTCCAGTGGGATCTTAAGAATTAATCTGCAGCCTCTGAGTATCTGAGATGAATTTAGTGAATCTGCTGAAGGGGTGGGAGACTGCTTTTTTAAAGGCAAAAAGTCCCCAGGTGATTGGACTAAATCTAGACTGCCTTAGTGGTCCAATCCCTGCTCTGGAACAAAGTGGGCCGTGACCTTTTGATGTCACACCCAAAGTGCTTTGCTCCAGAGGAATTGGAGGGGGCAGGAAAGAGGGAGAGAGAGGCAGTGAAATCCAAGATGGTGGAAGCCTCCTTCCCTTCACCAGAGCCCTCCTGCCTATTATGATCCTGCCCCTTCCCTCCTCACTGAGAACAAAAGCCTCTAGATATGCAGCACCCTGCTGTGAGGTTACTCCTTTTTAATGGGTGTTCTCACTTGATGCCACGGCCAAGGACAGTGGATTGCTGTGTGGCTGTCTTGGGGTGGAGGGTTGTACCTGCCCTGACAAAAAATCTTAGAAGAGGGCTGGCCCTCCAGGTTCTTGTCCTGCCATTTGGCAGACTACACCTGGCTGGCCAGAATACACATCACCTTCCACAGCAGAGCTGATTCACTGTAGCTGACACATGTGCAATATGAATTGACCTGTGACAGTCGTGATCATAAGAAGAACCATGCACTAGGCCTAAACATAGCTTTTATTTAGAGTTCATCCTGCCACCAACATGGGTGACCCATGATCACCACCATAGTTTTGGGTACATAGGGGAATACCTTAAATGCTGCAACTGCTCTGCAGGCAATTTGTTGCCTCTGGGGCTGTCAAGTGGGCATTTCATGACCTTTGAACTTGCTCTGTGCCACAAGTAGATTTTGTTCCGAGAATCAGGCTACTGATGCGTCAGGGCACGAGTGTACTATGCTTTTGGCATGGACTCAGCATACAAGGGGAATCTGGTTAGCAGATTACCTCTTTTTGAGACAAAACTACACTCATCATTCAATTTGTTATTAAAAAACAAATATTTCAGGGCTTTACACCCTTACCAGATGAAAAATCCTCACACAAGCCTAGTGTGCAATAGGTCCACTCTGTAATTCTTCTCCTTTCCACCATTTAGTGAAAAAGTGAGCAGTAAACAAAGGCAATTGTCCGCCTTTACTCTTCAGTTTTCCGCTACATGGTGAAAATGTGTACATTTCATCTGGACTGTGAGATTTGCAAGGAACATTCACAATGTATTCCAATTGAATCCTCCTGCTTTTAACGGGTGGCAATTGCAGAAGGGTTCCATAGACTGCTGCATTAACGACAGCATGATATTCCATGTTGGCTTCAATGTAACCAATCTCAATGTCACTCCAAAATACAAATTGAGTAAAATAAGGCAGAACAAAGGACATTATTGTTGTAAACTCATTTACCACCATTTTTGTGACTCTCTTCACCTGGAACATAATCGACTATTAACAAAAATGTTGTATTCAATAAACCAGTAATACGTTTGTTTGAAAAACTCAGAGTCCATAGAGTTTGACAACAATTTCAAAGCAGCATGGCAAGACGTGTACATGCTCAGTGGTGATTGTTTTCCTTTCCTCCTCATCTCACACAGGAGTACATGCTAAGTTTGTATCACACGATCACAAGGATGCACTAAAATAATCTTTGATTTCCCAGTGATGATTGATTTCATCTCCTCCACAAAAGCATATAAGAATTATGTATAACGTGTTTGGCCAAAACCACAATGCCACACTTCAGTGCAGGCCTACATCTGCCTGTGCTAATTACTTCCCATTCCTTCCCATGAAACACAAGATATTACTTCACCACCACCTCTGTGTAATAGCCACCATACTATATTTCCAATTCAATACTATCAGCACTTGTTGGAGTACTTTTCTCTCTCAGCATGTAAGGTCGGGAGTTGTTCTTTTTTCTCTTTTGTCTATTCATGTTACTGATGTTTTCGGAGGGTGCTTGAATTGAGAATTCATTGGAGTTTAACAATCAATACCATGTTCAGGGCCAACCTTATTTTGTGCAGTGTAAAAATTACATAGGTAATTAAATGTCACAATTTCAAACCAATGCAGTTTTTAGTACAGTTATCTTTGTTCAGTTTGAGATTATATTTATTATCCAAATCATTGTATGCTTTAGGAAGTTTTTTTAAAAAAAGGTGAAAGCATTGGTAATTGTACTTAACAAATGGCTAGTTTATTTTGGCAGTTGGCAACTAGTCACCACTACATTTTTGCCCCATACTTGACACCTGTTTAGAACACACATGTGCTGTGGGGTCTATTCAAAGGCCCCAAACTGAAGGTCCATGTCAAAAAGGCCTTCCTGTCATTACCAAAGGAAAAGCAGCATTTTAATTCACAAAGCAAAAAGAAATTCAAAGGTCCCTTTCACATGAAAAAACAGGATTTTTAAACGCTGACACAAACTTGGATCCGAGATGAATTTAGTGAATATGCTGAAGGGGTGGGAGACTGCTTCTTTGAAGGCAAAAAGTCCCCAAGTGATTGGACTAAACCTAGACTGCCTTTGTGGCCCAATCCCTCCTCTGGAACAAAGTGGGTCTTGCCCTTTCGATGTCACACCCAAAGTGCTTTGCTCCAGAGGAATTGGAGGGGGCAGGAAAGAGGGATAGAGAGGAAGTGAAATTCAAGATGGTGGAACCCTCCTTCCCTTGACCAGAGCCTTTCTGCCTATTATGATCCTGCCCCTTCCCTCCTCACTGAGAACACAAGCCTTTAGATATGCAACACCCTGCTGTGAGGTTACTCCTTTTGAATGGGTTTTCTCGCTTGATGCCAGGGCCAAGGACAGTGGACTGCTGTGTGGCTGTCTTGGGTGGAGGGTTCTACCTGCCCTGACAAAGAACTCTTAGAAGAGGGCTGGCCCTCCAGGTTCTTGTCCTGCCATTTGGCAGACTACACCTGGCTGGCCAGAATACACATCACCTTCCACAGCAGAGCTGATTCACTGGAGCTGACACATGAGCAATATGAATTGGCCTATGACGGTCGGGATCATAAGAAGAACCATGCACTAGGCCTGAACATAGCTTTTATTTAGAGTTCATCCTGCCACCAACATGGGTGATGCATGATCACCATAGTTTTGGGTAATGAGTGGAATATCTTAAATGCTGTAACTGCTCTGCAGGCAATTCGATACCTCTGGGGCTGACAAGTGGGCATCTCATGACCTTTGAACTTGCTCTGTGCCACAAGTAGATTGTGTGCCAAGGATCAGGTTACTGATGCGTCAGGGCACGAGTGTACTATGCTTTTGGCATGGACTCAGCATAAAAGGGGAATCTGGTTTGCAGATTACCTCTTTTTGAGAGAAAATTACACTCATCATTCAAGTTGTTATTAAAAAACAAAAATGTCAGGGCTTTGCACCCTTACCAGGTGGCAAATCCTCACACAAGCCTTGTGTGCAATAGGTCCACTCTGTAATTCTTCTCCTGTCCAGCAATTAGTGAAAAAGTGTGCAGTAAACAAAGCAACTTTCCGCCTTTACTCTTCACTTTTCCACTACATGGTGAAAAAGTGTAAATGTCATCTGCACTGTGAGCGTTGCAGGGAACATTCACAATGTATTCCACTTGAATCTTCCTGCTTTTAATGGGTGGTAATTGCAGAAGGGTTCATAGACTACTGCATTAACGATAGCATGAAAATCCATGTTGGCTTCAATGTAACCAATATCAATGTCACTCCAATATACAAATTGAGCAAAATAAGGCAGAACAAATGAAATTGTTGTAAACTCATTTACCACCATTTTTGTGACCCTCTTCACCTGGAACATAATCGACTATTAACAAAAATGTTGTATTCAATAAATCAGTAATACGTTTGTTTGAAAAACTCAGAGTCCATAGAGATTGACAACAATTTCAAAGCAGCATGGCAAGACGTGTACATGCTCAGTGGTGATTGTTTTCCTTCCTCCTCATTTCAACCAGGAGAACAGGCTAAGTTTGTATCACAAGATCACAAGGATACAGTAAAATAATCTTTGATTTCCCAGTGCTGATTGATTTCATCTCCTCCACAAAAGCATATAAGAATTATGCATGAAGTATTTGGCCAAAACCACAATGCCATACTTCAGTGCAGGCCTACATCTGCCTGTGCTAATTACTTTCCATTCCTTCCCATGAAACACAAGAGATTACTTCACCACCACCTCTCTGTAATAGCCACCATACTATATTTCAATTTCAATACTATCAGCACTTGTTGGAGTACTTTTCTCTCTCAGCATCTGAGGTCTGGGAGTTGTTCTATTTTTCTCTTTTGTCTATTCATGTTACTGATGTTTTCGAAGGGTGTTTGAATTGAGAATTCATTGGAGTTTAACAATCAATACCATGTTCAGGGCCAACCTTATTTCGTGCAGTGTAAAAATTACATAGGTAATTAAATGTCACAATTTCAAGCCTATGCAGTTTTTAGTACAGTTATTTTTGTTCAGTTTGAGATTATATTTTTTATCCAGATAATTGTATGCTTTAGGAGGTTTCAAAAAAGGTAAAAACATTGGTAATTGTACTTAACAAATGGCTAGTTTACTCTGGCAGTTGGCAACTAGTCACCACTACATGTTTGCCCCATATGTTAGACCTGGTTAGCACACACCTGTGGGGTCTATTCAAAGGCCCCAAACTGAAGTTCCATGTGAAAAAAGACCCTGGTGTCATTACCAAAGGAAAAACAGCATTTTAATTCACAAAGCAAGAAGAAATTCAAAGGTCCATTTCACATGAATAAACAGGATTTGTAAACATTGACACAAACATGGATTTACATGTGTGTTTGCAAGTTAAAGCAGTTTAAATGTGAATAATGTATGCCTGCTTAAAAAAAAAAAAATATCAGTGAAAAAGACCTGGCATGTGTTAATAAAAAGTAATCTACATTATGTTTTGCATGCAAAATACCAGCAGATAGGTGAAAAGAAATTCCAACTTCAAAAAGGCAACCAACTTCAAAGAGACTGAAAAAAACACTGGCCCAGAAATGGTAAAATGGCGCTGGAGGAAGGGAAGCTCATATGGGCACGGATGAAGATTCCCTTTGTTTAAAAGGACAATTATCATTTAGGGCTTTTTCTCTGTAACTATAAGTCAGATTTTCTTTATTTGTGTATCATATTTTAGATACATTCCAGGTGATTCTGGTGACATAAAATACATCCACCTGCAACATAGGGAACTGTAATGGCCAGTTAAACTAGGTTTCTGGGTGATCTGAAAATGTTAAAATTTGAGAGTTGGTGAATGGGTGGAGGGTAAAATGAGGATTATTGGTAATACATTACACATTCCTAACTATTTCGATTTGGTAAGAATTGCCACATGGCCATGCAAAACGGTGCAGAACTGCCGTCTTACTTAATTTCCCATGATTACCTGAATTGTAAAATATATATATTATTGCAGTTGCAAGTAAAATGATGATGTTTTGGTACATAACTAGTTCTTGCCAAACACCTGACATGACACAAATGGGGATTTTAAATGGAACTGCCATATGCGTGCTCCAGACCCTTACACCAATCCGTAGAGAGATGGGCTGGAGTTGGGAGTAGAGAGATGGGTGACTGTCTAATCCTATATGTGAGAACTCTTGCAGGGTTCTCCCCCACAAAATTATAAACTGGATGGTGTAATTGCTGCTATATAAGGGGGAATGCACTATGAGGAGGGGACAGAGCGGCAGAAATTTACCATCAGGGAGAGCTGCTAAAACATATCATCTGACAGCTGCAAGGAAACACCAGCAGAGATCGCTGAGAGTGCATCTGGGTAGAGCTGTCTATATCTAGGTAGGTCTAAAAGCTGACTGGGTCCTATAGCGGAGAGCTGGAGGCCATCATTGAGAGTGGAGTGACCAGACCCCTGCCCTATCTATCCAGAGGGTCCTGCCATGCAGCTGGCTGTCCTGAACTTTAAACCGAGGTTTTCAATGTAAGTAGACTTGAGTCCTTTGTAACCAAAAGGTGGGGGAATCTGCTTGCCTTAAATCCTTTCCATTTATAGTGGGTGAAAGGTGGGGTGGGACGGTGTAGATCCTTAGCATATTTAACTAAAAATATTAATATAATTAATTCCCTTTGGCAGAACACTACGGTGTGATTTTTGTCAAAATTTGAAATTAACAAAGCTAACTTCCCAGTTTATGTAGAAAACACTATATCCTATCATTTAATTGAGTAATCCTTTTGTCCTGTTAACCCTGGCCTCTTTAATGAAGAGGGGTGTCTTTGTTCTTACCTCAGTCCAATCTTGTCTACATTTCCCCAACAAAGGCCTTTCAGTGAAGGGGGTCTGAAATCCAAAATGCTTCAATCATCCTAATTTTTCTGTCAGACTTCACCAACCCAGTTCAAATTAGGGGGGGGTCTAGAAACAAACTACTGATTCACCCTGCATTTATTTTAAACCAAAAGTGTGGGTGAAATCATAATTGCTATATGAATTTATCAAAATCTGAAAAATCAAACTAGCCTTTGAAGTGTTCAGGAAAATCAAAATTGCACCTCACTTCATTTGTAAATTGTGTTCACTGAGCAGTGCTAATTATTTCTTGAAGTGAAATTTGTAGAACGTAAAAAAATGTGATGTGTGTTCTTTTCAACTCACTTGTGGGATTTATTTATGTTGAAAGAAGTTTATTGTGTTGTTCCACAGATAAAGTGATGTTTGAGATTTCAGTGCGAGTTTCGTAACAACTAATTCAAATAAATAAAAATATCTATTATCTCAATACCCCGGCCTGACTCTAGGCTTAGTTAGGCACAGTGGGGTGTAGGGTATTTTGTGTAGATTTGGGGCCTAGCGGTATTTTCTTACCGCCAAAAATAAAGTAATTCAACAATAATCACTCCTTGCATTCAGATTGGGTTTGGTATTATAGTAATATAGTGGATATGCATTATTTCAGTACACAGATACATTTAGTTGGTATGCATTTCGTTGTGGTACAGTGATGAGCATAATTTCTTTGTTTTATTTGTGGCCCCAACATACAAAACCCTTTCTTTTGTTTAGACTGTTCTTGTGATCTCTAGAGGCCTCAGGCTTCTACATTATTCAAGAACACCACATTTTCATATGGAATGCCACTTATGGCTGTTATCACTGATTTATCTACACCAGTGAGCTACGCTTCCATAAAGTATTCACAATAACATGTGGTATAATCACTAATTTATTTACATTAGTGAAACTATTTCCAGAGGCCTCTCTTTCTGCTGACTCATATACGTCCCGCAAACTATTTCATTATGTTCCACTCAGAAATCACACACACATATATACACTGAGTGGAACCACGCACACAGCTATTTATAATTGCTCATAACATTACTTTATCTGCATAGAAACTTGCCGCTTTAAGCATCATTCCCTCTATGGCATAATATTTTTTTTAGACACCAAATGAAACAGAAACAAAAATACTCTTAGGCAGACTGTTTTATCACAATTTCATTTTACAATGATACATTACCATTTGTGAGACAATCTCTTCTGAAATAAAAACATGAGAAAGACAAAATGCAAGAACACTATGAATTTCATTTCATATTTGCACAAGAGAGAGAAAAAATTACATTGTTTGTTTTGCCTTCAGCTGGCAACATTAAAATGTGTCATTTGAACACAGTGAAAAGCTATCGCTACGCTGCCTGTCTAAAATAGGTCTCATGCACATACCGCACCCTCACTTTCATGCAAAATAATTAGCAGCGAGTTGTAGCTGTTTAGCACGCGAACTCCCCGGACTGGTCGCTTTCTTTAAATGGCTCAAGGCTTTCCTTCAAAGCACCCCAGCGAGGACATGCAGGTCTAATCTGCGGTCTCTCAAGCCGGTGCTTATCGAATGGAATCTTCAGTATGGGAAAGTCAGCAATGGACTGGGACGGCACTTCTCAATCAGGAAATCCCATAGAAACTCCAGCCAGTTCTTCCCCGGAGCTGTGTAAAATGTCCTCTGCCTTTCTTCCTTCCCAAAATGTACCAAGAGACCTCTGTTACAGCCCTTCAGGTGACGTGTCACCAATGAAAATGCACAATAATCTATACTCCTCTTTTAACAATGGCTTGGCTTATACAGTTTAGAAACTGTATCTACTCATTTCCTGGCATGCAGATTTCGCATCCAGCTAACACAGTGAACAGAGAAAAAAAAATGAATCCAAGTGCACGTTTAAATGACTTTCAGAGCCTGTTTTTTTTACCTCATTTTGCACTGGAGAACACATTATGATCTTAATAAATTAAGATCCTGTTAGTACTGTTAATTATATTAGTTCATTAATCCTCTAATGTGTCTCCTGCAACAGAGGCATTTCAGGTGAGAGAGAAGAAAAAAAATGCATTTTTCAATGTGATAAAAATTGCTGTGTTTTTGACTGAGTAGCCTGTCTTCATTTACATGTCCATGTCACATTGGCAACACATGGCTTGCCCCATTATAGCAATACATTAATCCCATGCAATGGTGCTGTGCTCCCTAAACACGCTAAATAATCCTACATATCCCCTCCTTTTTCTGAGAATTTTGGCAATGGTCCAAGCCACAATTGGAAGAAATCCAACTTGCTCCCTTTCTTCTTTTTTAAAATGTAACAATCCAATACAATTAATATTCAGGTGTGAAAAATGTAAATTGAAAAATCACTGTTCAATCATCATAATATTAAAATTCATTTTTTAGTCCATCAGTTCTTATAAAATGTTCTATATTTTTCTTCCCAATGGAAGTGCCCATAGTCCAGTGTCTTACTTTTGTACTTGAGTTCAATCACAAAATAATAAAATAAAACAAATAACTAAAACAAAGAATTAACATAACAGATTAAAATAATTAATTAAAATAATAAATACTTGGAACTCCATAATCCAGGACACTTGTCTGCCTCTGATATGTCCCGACCGGCGATGTCACATCATTTGGTTCATTCGGGTACTCTTCCATCTTGGCACTCTTGGATCCTTTCCCCATAGAAGTCATCACTTTTTGGCATTCCGGTTACTTTGTCTTCACCTCCACCCAGAGGCAGGCATCATTCGATCTTCATCCAGGGGATTCCAGGACTCCATCATCTCCCGTGACCTCCGGCCGGTACAAATATGTTAATATTCTAAACCAAATAGAAAAGAAACAAATTAAGTACATAGCACAATACTAACTTCACCCTTTTGCCAAAAATAAAACATGCTTTATATTTCGCCCGTTTTCCTCTTGCTTTCTGAAATTAAACATAGGTTAAAGAGAAAACAAACATACATAAAACAGCATTCAATATCTAATACATTTGCACACCAATTCCATACATTTTAGCTTCCATTTTCTTATATATATTTACATATATTACAGGTTTATGTGCCATTATCATAATCAACCATCTTTATTTAACTTCTCTGCCACTACTATTGACTAGACCCATTTACTTTACCTTTTTATGTTCAAAGGACTTTATCTGTTTCTACACGCTCAAGTTGTTTAATTTCATGTCTGGGGTGGCATGGTTTCATTTGATTCACATGAACAAACTGTTCTGTTGCTGTTTCACCTCCAGCCTTCAAAATTGTATAGACCATAGGAGAGACCTTATCTATAATTCGAAATGGCCCCTGCCAGGCTGCTAGAAATTTGGAATTTTTCTGTTTACCTTTTCCAAAATAAAATTTATACACCTGATTGCCCACACAATATTCCTTTACTGACGTCTTTTTATCATAATATGACTTTGCACTGTCAGCAGCTCTTTTTAAATGTTTCTGTACAAAAGCAAATGCATGTTGTAAATGCTTCCTCAGTTCATCAATGTATTCATGAACTGTGGATGCGCTCACAAGTATTTGCTCATGTGTCCTGTATAGCAGGTGTTGTGGTAACACCATTTTCCTACCAGTCAAAACTTCATGAGGGCTAATACCTGTTGCTTTGGCAGGTGTTGATCTGATTGCCATCAGAACCAAAGGTAAGTGTAAATCCCAGCTGGAACCTGCTTCTGCCACGAATTTCTTTAAAATGTCCACAACAGACCTATTGCTGCGTTCAATTCCACCTGAAGAAGCCGCCCGATATGCGATATGTAGCTTTCTCTTCACACCCAATATTTGCCATACCTTCCTCATTAGAGCACTTGTAAAATGACTTCCTCTGTCTGATTCTATTCTTTGTGGCAACCCAAACCTTGAAAACACATGATTCACCAGCAATGTGGCTGCTGTTTGCGCACTACAATCTGCTGCAGGAATACACTCAATCCACTTCGACATCAAACATACCACACTTAAAATATACCGGTTCCCCCTGCTCAACCTCTTTACAGGCCCTACATAGGGCCTCCTTACAACCCAGGCGTTAAGGGTTTAACGGCGCCGACGGCGCCGTTAACAGTTAACGCCTGATTACCATTTTAACGCCTGCTTTTAGCAGGCGTAGAAATTTTTTGGCGCTAACCCGCCTTGGTGCTAATTACGGCACCGTAATTTACGGTGCCGTAATTAGCGCCTTCCCCACACCCATTATGCCCTATGGGGCAAAAATGGGAATGGGGAAGGGTAAATGGGGGATGGGGATTTACCGCCCCACTCACCTTGGCAATGGGCGGTAAATCCGCCATCCACCATGGTGTAAACAGAGTTTACACCATGGTGGTAAAGTAGGGAACTTACCGCCAGGGTTGTAATGAGGCCCCTAGTCTATTTGCAAATCTGACCATGGAAGAGTTAGGCCTCTTTTCATTAATGGAGCTCTATGCATTGGTGAAGAAGGTTTAAATTGGGCACATACTAGACATCCTCTAGTATATAATTCTACATCTTGGGACATATGTGGCCAATAAGCATAATCTTTTACTATTTCCATTGTTTTCTGTGAGCCTCTGTGGCCTGCAGTTATAGCATCATGCGCATGGTGTAGCATTAACCCTCTGGATGAAAGAGGTACCAACCACTGTATTTGTCCTGTTATGGACTCTCTAATCATGAGTCCATCTTGTAGTCTTATTCGTTTTTTATTCTTTAATAGCACCCTCAACTCTTCTTTTCCCATACAATCATTTTCTGTTAAAGGATTTTTTTCAGGATCTATCAAATGATTATAATAGATTCCCAAAATATGATCATTCTTTTGTGCCTCAATCAGATGTTGGTCTGGTGTATCACAACTCCACTGTACCACTGGTTGATCTGTCTCCTTTGGTGCTTTAGAACGTGTTACTGCATCAATTTGTATTTCACCCAGTAAATGTTCAATAGGTAGCAATTCTCCCATCACAGCCCCAGTTTTAACCAGGTGATCTGCCTTATCATTTCCCTCCTTATCCTCTCCTGGAGTTTTCAAATGCCCACGAATTTTCCTCCAGTATATTGTTAAATAATTTTCTGACACCAATTTGTCTATGGCTTGTATCATTTTTCCATGTTTAAGTGGCTTTTTATTATATGTAATCATGTCTCTCGCTTTCCAGCCAGGTAAATATTCCACAAAGCTATTTCGTGCATAATCAGAATCAGCCACCAGGACAATTTCACTGAATTTATTATCAACTGCAGTAGCAATTGCTTTATAAATGGCTGCCAATTCCGCTACCTGACTGCTCCTAGCACCAATTCTCATCCCTATACTTGGGATACCTTCACACTTCAACCAGACATTCCCTATTCCTGACACTAATTGTTCATCACTGTAATTTTCAATGTGAAAGGCACAACCATCAACATACACAGTTGGCAAGTCTTTGCATGTTTTTTCATCAAAAGCTTTATGTGGTGATTGTTCAAATTCCTGCCAATTAGGTTCCACTTCTATTTCATTTGATACTGGCTCAGCTGTACAGTAATGTAAATCTGCTAAACCTTGAGCAATTGGGCTTTTTTTTATTTTGGCCATATCTCACTTCTACAGGAAAACACTGTAATGCTAGCGCCCATGAAGTGATTCTGGACTGCGCTAGATTACCTGACATAATTCTTTTACTCTCTAAAAATTGCAAAAGTTGATGATTTGTCTCAATAATCAGCTTTTCTCCCCGAACAAAGGGGCGGAAATGTTGTAGCGCCCACACAGTGGTTAATAGGGCCTTTTCACATTCATTGAATTTAATTTCAACTTGGGAAAATGCCTTACTTGCATATGCAATGGTTTTGTGATTCAAATCATGTTTTTGTGATAACACTGCTGACATACAATGTTCAGAGAAACCTATTTCTATAAAGAAATCCCTGTCCTTTATGGGATATGCTAAACATGGTGCCTTTACAAGACATTCCTTTAATTTAGCCACTGCCTCAGACTGCTTTTTTCCCATTTCCAGGGTGTATTCAGTTTAAGCAGTTTAGTCAATGGTTGAGTGATTTCAGCATAATTTTCAGTGAATTTCCTGTTATAGCCTGTCATTCCTAATAGACTTTTTACCCCTTTCACATTTTTAGGATCTTTCAGTTTCTGTATGGCTTCTATTTTCTTCTTCTGTGGATTTAGTCCATGTTCAGTCACTTCATGGCCTAGAAAATTCACCTTTTTCTTGCACCATTGTGCTTTTTGTAAAGATACTTTGGCGCCTGCTTTCTGCAATTGACCAAGAACGTGTCTTATTTCATCAAAATGACTTTTCAAGCTTTCATTTTTTATCAGGACATCATCCACATAAATTATGGTTCCTCTTTCTGCTGCATCAAGCATAGCCTTTCTCAAAAATATGCCAGATTCACTCCCACTATTGACATACCCGAATGGAGTTCTAACCCATGCGTATTGAGTCTTATCAAATGAAAAGGAAAATAAATTCTGTATCTCCTCTGCCAATGGCATGCACCAATATCCAGAGGTGAGATCTAATGTGGTGAACACTTTTGAACCATGTACCTGAGCTAATCCTTGATCAATGAATGGCAGTGGCCATCTGGATACTGGCACTCTTTTATTTAACTCTCTCAAATCTGCACACAGTCGACATTGACCGTTTGGTTTTAACACACCTAATATAGGTGTATTGGATGTGCTAGGAATGGGCCTGATGATTCCCCGCAACTCCAAATTTTTAATAATCTCTGCCAATGATTCTAAACATGCCAGCGGTAGTTTATACTGGCGTACAAATACTGGGCTTCTGCTACACCCTTCCGGAAGTGTGGCCACATGTAAATTAGTAAGCCCACAATCATAAGCATTTTTTGCAAATACATATTTAAACTCCATAAATATCTTCCTCAATTCATTCCTATCCTCCTCGTTGTCACATGCATCCGCTAACAAAATCTGCTCCTCTACCATTTTGGTGAATTCTGGAAAATGTTCTGGCATGGGAATCTCTGCGCTTTCCTCTAATTGTGTGGCTGTGTCTCTTTGTAAAGCTGCCACATTTAAATGTTTTGGCATATCAGCTTCCACTTCAATGGGCTGATTTTCTATTTCATTTCCATTTAAGTTAAATGTTATGCAATCCTCTTTATGACAGCACACTGTCTCGCTTGAATCATAAGGGTACACAGAATTCATTTTAAATATCCATTTGGGCTGAGAGTCCAGGTATTCTGGCAATTCACCCTTAGCATCTACATACTTTTCAGGGATATTTCCAATCACCATGTTATTAAGATCAGCTGTGTAATGTGATTTTTGTATGGCCATTCCTACTGGGGAGTTTTCCTCTAAATGAATATTCTGATAACCTTTATTATTCACCATAATTTTTACAGACCCTTCACCCACATCTACCAATGGAATGTATTCATAATCCAGACCTTGCTGTTTTATGGATTCATTCAGACATGCAAATGCATCAGAATCTTTCATCTGCTGTCCATTTTTGCATTTCAGTGTTATTGCAAACAGCTTTGTGAATGCAGGGATAACAGTATCTTTCCTCATTTGTAATTCAATTGCATAAGGGACCAGCTGTGCACAATGATAAGCCCTTCTTTTGTCTTCAAATTCAGGTGCCGGCCCACCTATGTGTGACCATATATTTTGATTAAGGAAATCTAGCACCATACACATTCTGTGCATGATGACATTGCCCATGTAAAAGTCATTTTGTGTTCCACACACTATCCAAACATTATGGTAAATTGTTTTTTGTCCAATGCTAATTTTCAGCATGCATCTACCTGCAATTCGGTTTTCAAAGTCTGGACCGTCCAAACCAGAGACATACTGATTTTTAATCCTAAAATTCGGGATCTCCTCCCTTTCCATTATTTTTTGCAACAACTTCTCGTTAATGAAGCTCCTTTCCTGTTCAAGCGCTAAAGTGGCTTTTATTGTTTTAGACTAGTCATTTATCCCAACATGAACCCATGGTTGTTTATCTCCCATGTGTATTTCAGCAAGAGTGGTAATGTGTTTTTCTGAACCTGCTCTGGGAGCAGTATTCTGTTTGCATGTCTTCTCTTTTAAATAAAAAACGTAAAATATGCTCATCTATGGCAGTTTGCCATTTTTTCCTTGGGTCTAAGTATATTTGTACAGGTAATGTTTTATTTTCACTCTGCATCTTGTCTTGACACATTAATATAACAGTGACACTAGGTATGCAACTATTCTGGAGATACACCTCCACTGCATCATTTGTTTTTGCAACGGTGTGACATTCATTTATATTGCTGTTTTGTGATTTTAGTTTCTTAGGTCTCAATGGTTTTTTGGTTAAGGACCACAGTACTCCATTCACCCCATCTATGAGCGGAGATAATCTTTTCAGGCAATCTGCTCCCATTAGAAATGGAATATCACAAATGGATGTGACCAATACCTCCTGTTTCATTCTGTGTTTACCTATCTTTATGTCAACCTCGGTGGCGCCTATAATAGGCACCTCCTCCCCGTTAAAATTATGCACTGGACCTTGATTCTCCTTTACTGTGATCTGATTCTGCAGGGATCTCCCTTCATTGAAACTCTTTACTAATTCTTTAGACATAATTGTGGCCTGTGCACCAGTGTCAATCATTGCAAATGTATGGCATTTTTCTTCCACAGTGATGGGAGCATAATGCCTGTCTTCAACTTCCTCTAATACACATAGGAAATGCGAATTCTTACTGATTTCAGGGCTCACCTTTCTCAGGCCTTTTTCACTTTTGGCTAAGCACATAAGTAAATGGAAAGACATTTTTCCCTCCTTTTTGCTCATTCCTGTGTGAGAGACGTTATTCATTTCCCCATGTTCAGAGGTTTTTTGGAGTGTGGCCACCGTTCGCCCATCCATCCAGGTATCATCAGAGGTCACAATATAACCCTCCAATTGAACATGTGTAACAACATCACTTGGCAATTTGTCATTGTCTAATTCTGTGCATTTGTGATTATTCAGTATGATACCAGCCCTTTTAACCTCTTCAAAAATATGTGGTTCAAAGAATTCTTCAGGTGATTGACCTCTACCCTCCTTTTGAGTATTTCTTTTTCCTGCCTTTGTTTGGTCATTGTTTGGATTGCCCAGGGAAGGAGCTATAGCATCGCCACTTACCCCCGGTTCACTGGTATTCCCATGCATGAGTAATTTTTCTTAAACCTGTCTCTTTGTTCTTTTGGGTTTTCAGGTTTTCCTATTTCATTTGTACATGTCACCAATGTTAGATTTAGTTCTAGGTTAAACTGTACCTCTCTTTTAGAAGTATTTGCATTTTCTGTTACATGTTCATGTACTGGTATTTTCACTTTTAAATCATTAGGCATCTCAGAGTCATTATGCAAAATTACATCAGAGCAAACTGTCTTTTCGGCGCTGCAGGTATCATACTAAGTACTTAGTCACTTTTCAGAAGCCCCTCGATCATTGCTAAGGCCATCTGCCCCCTCCTTTGATGACTGTTTTTGTGTTGTGCAGAGCTTTCCTATTTGCTCAGCCAACATTTTCACTTGGGCCTCGAGGCACTGGAATCTTTCCATCTCTCTAGAATCCTCTTTCTGTGGCCTAAATCGATATTGGCTGTTTCCCCCTGATTGGATCTATTCTGATACCTCTCAGGAGAATGATTTCTATGGGTATGGTTCCTGAACTCTTGATTCATTTGTGGAGGGGAGCGGGGTGCACCCATCCTTTGGTTGTAGTTCCCTGGTGGGGAATCATTGTACTGACGTGAAGTGTAATTCATGTTTTGTCTCATGTCTTGTCTCTCAGGTTGTGGGTACTGGCCCCTATGTTGATTCCCATTATCAGCAAATCGATCCACATATCGGGGTCTATCCTGATTACCATATATCATGGTATTGGGATCAAATCTGCTTTGTGTCCCCAATGTCTGAAAAAGACCATAATTTCTTTGATCCTGATTTTTTGTCTCTGGTTATTGTTCATACCTGACATATCAGGTCGATAGCCTGCCCGTTGCCTATCTCCTAAGTACCTGGGGCTGATGTAACTCTCCCTATTACTAGGATCATGTGATTGGAACATTGGTGCAGAGTGTGATGACCTTTGTTGATTACCGCTCTGTTCAGGTGCCAAATTATTTTTACTTGGACTTTGAGCAGACTCAAGGGACATTTTGGCTGACCTGATTTCATCACTGTTGCTGAGGGTTCTTTAGATTTAGGTCTAGTATCTCTTATATTATCACTTACTCTACCCTGACAATATAGTACCTCATATAGTTTTGTGCTTTGGTGTACAATCCATTCCAGGGACTTGTCATGGTCAAATTCACGGACCAATTGGGATATGATGTCTTTCTGGAGCCCATAGAAGTAGGCAGTTTTAAACTCATTGGAATTGGGGTCAAAAGATACATCAAAGCGAGAAAATGCTCTTTTTAATTCTTGTAAAAACTGGCGAGGGGATGTATTAGGCCCAGCAGTGATTGTGTAAGTGACTTTCTTTGCCTCCTGCAATGACTGGAAAGGAGAGAAACGACACCTGATCTCTTTTCCGAACTCCGCCCATGTGATATTCTGCTGTTCATTCAATCCTCTTATAATAATGGCCGTCGGGGCATCTAAAGTCAAATGAAAATATTGCCTGTACTGTTCCTTAGGTATCTGGAGTGCTTTAAAAATGTCATGCACTGCTTCTAAGTGATCCTCTATGCAGCATTCCCCTCCCTTTTTAAATGGTTTGATCAGGGCTTTAATGGATTTCATTATCTTTATGGGGCTACTTGTTGCAATGCATGGAATTGCAATACTTGGTGATTCAACCCTGGTTCCAGGTGTATGGGATTGGTGCCGGCCCCCAATGGGTGTATCAAATCCCCCAAGGGCGTTGCAACCAAGTTCAGTCACCGGCCCAGTCACTGGGGCACTAGCCCTTTGGGTAGAAATAGAATTCACCTCAACTCCATTGAATGTGGTACCCTGCTGCCTCTCCTGGGACATGGGAATGCACATTTGCTGTTCTTAGTCCTTACACTTTTTAAGGAGCCTGTTTGCTTTGTTTTGCAAATAATTGTTTTCATCACTCATTTTATTAATTACCTCCTGCATGTCGCACATTTGCATTTAGCACTCAGTAAATTCTTTATTCCTCTTGTCTCTTTCTTGAAGCATTTTAGCCATTTCTTGTTCTGCATTTTGGAGGTCACTTTCTTTCTCATAATGTTCTTTTTGTAAAATCTGCATCTCTGACACAACCTCATCTTTATCTTGTCTAATGTGGTCCACCAATGCTTTTAAGTGTACCAATTATTGTTCACTGTCCTCAAATTGTTTCTTGCTTTTGGACAATTGAACATCAAAATCTCTGCATTTTAACTGCATGTCTTTTTGGCATACATCCAATTCTGCTCTTAACATTTCCTGATTTTTACTTGCCCCATCTAAGTCAGTCTTTAACCTGTTAATTAGCTGGGTGTCATTTTCTTGCATTCGCAGGGACCTATTCAAAATAAACCAGATGTTGGCGCATAGCCGTATCAAACAGTCTTTCTCTGCATTTGTATCAGCTGAATTTAATAACCTTAGAAGGCAGACCTGAATTATGCTGCCTTCTGCACAAATATTGTCTAGTTTTTCTTTCTGCACCTCACCCTGAATGCGGTCATGCCATTCTGAGGTACTACTTGATGACCACGTCCCATGTGCGAATAACTTTGCCTCTAAATATTGCACTAGGTCTGAGAATGTGGTTTCCCTTTGAGACATTCTGAAATTCAATTTTAGTGACACACTGCTATTATGAAATGGGTTCCCTTTAATGTACAGATGGCGGTGTGAGACACACTTGCCACGCCCAGTAGGTGCTCTATGATCACGTTCCCGGCCTGCAACGCACCATAAACATGTAGGGTATTTTGTGTAGATTTGGGGCCTAGCGGTATTTTCCTACCGCCAAAAATAAAGTAATTCAGCAATAATCACTCCTTGCATTCAGATTGGGTTTGGTATTATAGTAATATAGTGGATATGCATTATTTCAGTACACAGATACATTTAGTTGGTATGCATTTCATTGTGGTATAGTGATGAGCATAATTTCTTTGTTTTATTTGTGGCCCCAACATACAAAACCTCTTTCTTTTGTTTAGACTGTTCTTGTGATCTCTAGAGGCCTCAGGCTTCTACATTATTCATGAACACCACATTTTCATATGGAATGCCACTTATGGCTGTTATCACTGATTTATCTACACCAGTGAACTACGCTTCCATAAAGTATTCACAATAACATGTGGTATAATCACTAATTTATTTACATTAGTGAAACTATTTCCAGAGGCCTCTCTTTCTGCTGACTCATATACGTCCAGCAAACTATTTCATTATGTTCCACTCAGAAATCACACACACATATATACACTGAGTGGAACCACGCACACAGCTATTTATAATTGCTCATAACATTACTTTATCTGCATAGAAACTTGGCGCTTTAAGCATCATTCCCTCTATGGCATAATATTTTTTTTAGACACCAAATGAAACAGAAACAAAAATACTCTTAGGCAGACTGTGTTATCACAATTTCATTTTACAATGATACATTACCATTCGTGAGACAATCCTCTTCTGAAATAAAAACATGAGAAAGACAAAATGCAAGAACACTATGAATTTCATTTCATATTTGCACAAGAGAGAGAAAAAATTACATTGTTTGTTTTGCTTTCAGCTGGCAACATTAAAATGTGTCATTTGAACACAGTGAAAAGCTATCGCTACGCTGCCTGTCTAAAAAAGGGCTCATGCACATACCGCACCCTCACTTTCATGCAAGATAATTACCAGTGAGTTGTAGCTGTTTAGCACGCAAACTCCCCGGACTGGTCGCTTTCTTTAAATGGCTCAAGGCTTTCCTTCAAAGCACTCCAGCGAGGACATGCAGTTCTGATCTGCGGTCTCTCAAGCCGGTGCTTATCGACTGGAATCTTCAGTCTGGGAAAGTCAGCAATGGACTGGGACGGCACCTCTCAATCAGGAAATCCCATAGAAACTCTAGCCAGGTCTTCCCCGGAGCTGTGTAAAATGTCCTCTGCCTTTCTTCCCCCCCGAAAATGTACCAAGAGACCTCTGTTACAGCCCTTCAGGTGACATGTCACCAATGAAAATGTACAATAATCTATCCTCCTCTTTTAACAATGGCTTGGCTTATACGGTTTAGAAACTGTATCTACTCATTTCCTGGCATGCAGATTTCGCATCCAGCTAACACAGTGAACAGAGAAAAAAAAATGAATCCAAGTGCACGTTTAAATGACTTTCAGAGCCTGTTTCTTTTTACCTCATTTTGCACTGGAGAACGCATTATGATGTTAATAAATTAAGATCATGTTAGTACTGTTAATTATATTAGTTAATTAATCCTCTAATGTGTCTCCTGCAACAGAGGCATTTCAGGTGAGAGAGAAGAAAAAAAATGTGTTTTTCAATGTTATATAAATTGCTGTGTTTTTGACTGAGTAGCCTGTCTTCATTTACATGTCCATGTCACATTGGCAACACATGGCTTGCTGTACCACATTATAGCAATACATTAATCCCATGCAATGGTGCTGTGCTCCCAAAACACGCTAAATAATCCTACGGTGAAAGACTTGATGATATTATATGTGATTCAGACAGGGCTAAGCGAACTCAATATTACAGAAATAATGGTATTTGGTGTGGCACTTTAACTGGGCAGGTAGAAGGTCCTGCCCGTGTTAATAGTGATCATCAATAGATATCATTACAGTGCAGGTGTTGTTTTCTAGCGATTTTCTGGAGGCAGGCGGGGCGCCTGCTTAGATCAGGTGCCTATTTGTCATGCCATTGAGATTCCACAGGAAGCAAACACTAATTTCTTACCTCAAGTGGACATCTTATTTCTAGGCAAACATGCATTCCAATGTTATTTATTGCTGATATCATAAAGAAAAAAAAGACTATCAGTTGAATGACATTTTATTAATGTAAGAAAAAACTAGTCCTGCATTGACTGGAAGAAGAGGCCTTCTCATGACTCGGATGAAACAACCTCTCTAGACTTAACTGCAGGTGAGCAATGTATTACGTAGGGGAGACAACTACTTCAGACCTAGCTAAAGGGCAATATCTTTTTGATAAAAGTGCACTCACTGCATCCGAGCAATATTGCTAATGAGAAACAAAGCACATCAGCCTTTGTTCAGAGAGAAAATCATATACGTTAAAAAAAGCAGAACCCACTTCCTTATATCTAGGTGGACATAACATTCGGATCTTAAGGAGGACATGTTGTGTGAGAGAGAGATGAGGAGAAAGAGAGAGAGAGAGAGAGCGCGAGAGAGAGAGAGAGAGAGAGATACCTTTTTCCTACCTGTAGCAGGACAGTTTATGACACAAAGGAAACAATCACTGCATCATTACTTGAAGTAGGACATCCAATTGCTTTGTAGGAGACAACCATGACAACCTTCTGTGTAGCATAACAACGTATTAAAGGAGACAGCCATATGAACATTAACTGTAGTAACACATCATATTACTTACAAGCAACAAGAGATTTCCCCTGCCAATTTGAGGACCTGCTGCTATTTAGATTAAACACATACTCTAGATTTGCCTAGAGGGAGAAATGTTGCTTCTTACAGAATGCAAACACTCCACAGCTGCCCCTATTGTGACTTAAAGGGACAAACCACTTAAGTGTTACCTGTAAGAAGACATTCTATAACTTAGAAGAGATAACTACTCCATCCTCACATGCAGTATTACGTCTCATAACTGTGAGGAGGAAGGTGACCCAGCCTTACCTTATGGAGACAGTGTAATTACTGCAAGAAGAACAAACAATGTACACAAAAATACCTACAAGCACAATCTGGGCACAAGGGGTGGAAATCAGTCCACGTTTATCTGTACGTAGAGGTTCTGCTACAGTGAGGAGACACATGGTTCAGCATTATCTGAATAGGACACCACAATAATTATAGAAACAAAACTACTTACACTATTACTCCTAGCAAGATGCTACACAAATTCTTTGGTTGCAGGAAGACATGAAATAATGTGCTGGTGACAAACCCCACCCTCTACACTGGGAAGGCACCATATTAACCAATAGACAGGTAATCTGGCAAACAGTGCTAGCCTCACCCATAGAAGATATTTGCTGTGCTCCAGGAAAGTCGAGGCACAACCCAAGCAGCTAAGGGTTTAGGAAAGAGGTCTCCTCACACCATTTTTTGGTTGCCATATTCAGAGTTTTAACTGCCCTCTGGCACTAAAAGAACGGCAGTGCTAACATAGTTAGAACTATGCCAGTTTTAAGGAAAGTAAATACATCCTTAATTTCGCCAGCTCTCATGTTGATCATAAAGGGCACTGTAGAAACAATAGCCAAGATGCCTGACACCGAACACTATTCTCTGGCTGATTCACCAGCCCCTCAGGTAGATTCTTAGCCTAGGTCATTATGTCACTTCACCTTTTCTGTGATAAACTGGGTAGTCCCAGAGGCTATAAGGGTAGTGGGGTGTATTGCAGCAGAACTGTGTGTAGAACTGTAACTCTTCCGTGTTGTATGGGCCATAAACAACTACTCAAAGCACATAGTATACACAAAAGAAGGATGTCTGGAACATCTGAATTAGGCAAATTGTAGGAAGTGTACTACTGGGTACAACTGAAATGGTTTTTCTTCAATGGTTAAAAAATAACAGGGCTTATTGGTGGGCCCAGTGGACCCCTCAGCTCTCCCTTTCACATGACCTAAATACAACCTCCTGCCATAAGAGTCCATTGCGTGCGTAACGCAGGTTTACTGTTTAAGAGCAATATTATCTCCAACCTCAAGTAAATACATCCAACAAGAATTCGATCTTTAACGCAGGTCTAATTCAAGGGGTCTTCACTTGCAAATCTCACCTGCTTTTGTACTAGTCTAGAGAAACCCCTCAACACTCACACCAGATAAAATACAACCCACATGTGAAAAAGGCCCAGAACACCTTTTGCAGGGAGAACAAAGTTTTATTTCCACAAAAATAGAAATGCACCAGCAAATTGCTTTGCTGCATCAGAATGTTCTGGCAAAATCAGTATGAGCAACACTTTATGAAGGCATGCAGCGTCATCACTGACGTAGATGACATAATGTACAAATCCAAATGGCTGGTTAGTGCGACCCTATACATAGGCTACCTACTCCAGAAAGGATGCAAGGCCATTGGTCCCAGCCACTTCTGTATGACTTATTCCATGTGTGTCATCAGACATGAAGCTACTGTTAATGCAAAGAAAAACAATGTAGGCTCTATCTCTAACCGGATGAGCACCTGGTCCTGAGAACATGGGCTAGGAGGATACCAAGGGCTTCAAGGCCATTGCATCGAACACATTAACTCGATTCTAGACACGTCAGTGCCCATCCAAAGCTCTGCACCCTAATTTTAGCTATGTTGTTTTATCCCTCCCGGCACCTCGGAGCACAAATCATGTGACCTATGGTGAAGGCAACTGGTCCCTGCTTTCTGATCTTTGCTAATCGATTGGGGGTGTAACAGTTTTATGGTTGGTGTTCTGGGACTGACTGGTACCTTGGAATGCTGGGGGTCTTGCGACGGTGGCTTTTGGGTGCTATTACATAGAGCTGGGACAGGGAAGGTTGGAGGCTCGTGCCCTCTTTCTCGTGGGATCGCTTATCGCAGAGAGCTCTCAACCCCCAAGTGGCCTTGCAGGGCACATTCTTTCTGGGAAATGAAATGTTGGCAACATAAAGCAATGAAGGGTCTATGAATCTCTGCAGCTCTGGCCTTTCTAACCTGTGCTCAAGCTACACCCTATTCCCGCATACATGCACTTATTTCTATGTGTGTAGCTCGGGCCTGTGGCCCTGGCTGCAGCGCGAAGTTAGGCCTTTATTCCAACATGGCAGCTACAATCTAAGATGGCATTTGGTTCCCCATGTTCACTAGAACAAAATATCATCCCCTATCCTCCCTTCACTATGGCCCTTACCACCCCCTCCCACTACTGCACACTTTCAGGCCCCTGACTCATGCACTGGCAGGCCTTGCACTATTGTACCACAAGGTTCTTTAAAAGGCTATCTCTAACCTCCAAAGAGTCCTGGATGATGCAACTCGGCTTATCCTTGCTGTCAGATAGAGATATCATGTCATAGTTGTTTAGACAAATCTGTGCTGGAACTCCACCAAGAAAAGATTGAAAGTCCAAACTCTCTGCTTCACTCAAAAGGTACTACACAACTGCACTCCTGCATATCTCACTCTGAAGTGCAAATGCCTTACCTGCCAGCTGGAACTCATGTAAATCCTACACACTATGCATGTATATGAAAATAAAATGTTGGGTGGCAGACCTCCCCAAGTACAAGCTTCATCTCTTTTGTGTGCCCTTTTGGAACACATAAGACAAAGATTTCTTGATTTTTGACAATGGCCTTAAAGTTGGGCATAGTTGAACCAAGTCAATTCAGATTCAATCCTATATCAACAATGGAGATTGAATGGCTTGAACAATTTAAACTGCTTTGGTTTGACACTCTAAATGAGCCAAAAGATCTGAATCGTTAGTACTTGTTAAATCTACCCAGATTTAAAAATTTTTGCTGCTTTTTTTAATTTCACCTAATATATTGGTATATATTTTTGTATTTTGGTTTGATTCTCATATCGGACAATTATTCCTATATAAAATGAACTAGCATTATTTGAACTCATTAAATAGCTATTGTTTGGGTGGGTTAGAACCCAATCAAACCACAAATTAGTTACATTAGTGAAGAGAGGGTACTTGGAATTCCCCACTGGACCCCTATGAGCATGACAGCCCGAAGAGCCTGAAATGCAAGATGCCAGTCACTGTTTGACCAACCCACAGGAGGGCCAGTGACTTCAAAATATGCAAACAGATATTCTCTCAGACAACCATTCAAAGCTTAGCCAGCTGACATCTTCATGGATACAGGTGCCTCAACACAGGACTTGGTTGACTAATGATAAATATCCAGCTGTGCTGACATCATTAGAGACACCAGGACATAGTAACGTTAGCCACGAAGCAAACTCAAATCGCTGCACAAAATTACACAGACACATACACACAAGAAGAACATGCTTACACGGTTTTGTAAATAGAGGACAGGTACATATACATACTGTCAGAAGCCTTTTCATTATCAAAACACAGAAACGCAGAAACACAGAAAAGCAAGAAAGCAAGAGATGCAGAGCAAGCTTTCATCCGCTTATTGCAACTAACCACATACAACTAAAGGGTCGTATTATGAACCTGGAAGAACCAAGTACCACTAACCCATAAGGAAAATAATACAATACATACATATAGAAATCATAGCATAGCTATAGTAGAATTACATGAAGCAACAGGCCTCAGAATATAGGACGAAGGAATACAGAATTTGCAACACACTGTCCAGGGCTGGTGCTCGCAGCCAAGGCCAGAGATGATAAGAACATTCCTGGTTCCAGGGACAGGGAGCCACCTGCAAAATGGCAGAATAATTCATCACTAATTGCGGACAAAAAAGCTCAATTTGGCAGTCTTCGCCCACGTGATCCAGCTGAGCCAAACTTTACCTCCGGTGGGAAGAGGAGCAGTTCCCAGTGAAACAGACAAGAACTGATACATGTGCTTTTTTTCAATGCTGCAACCTGCAGGCACTCTCTAAGGTGAGGTGGAAATACCAGTAGCAACAATGGGGACACATAGGGCCTGATTCACAGACACATTTTTATAATGGTGCATCCAATTCGGAAGCGCTCCATGAATCAGGCCCAAAGTCTTTCTCATCACCTTGAAAAGGTACAAATAGTGCTGAGAACAGTGCTGGCTCCCAGGCATGAGGGGACCCACTCCAGCCATTCTGGAAACACAAATCCAGGGGTGGATGGCAAAGGGCAAGGGTCAATGGTAATCCTATGACCCTGCAACAGTGTAATAAATAGTTTTTGGGTAAGGCTCAGGCAAAGCCACCTGACATGTAAGGGCCAGTCAGCTAACTTCTATAGGTGCCATCTATAGGCACTATTACCCCAGCCACCCAACAGTGTGAGCTCTTAGATTTTTGGGGAAGAGCCCCAACTTGCGACGACACACGCCAACAGAAAGGCCTGACACAGGCTCAGTAGCTGTGATTGCTGGAGATTTCTCGTTTCCTGTGTGATCCCTGTGTGTTATGGAAAATAAAGAACAGCTCTAACTGCCCTTGGCTGAGTCTCCCGTCTTTTACTGGGGCAAGGGTTTCCTGGGCTCTGGGTACACTGCTGAATGGTGATTGTGTAGCACGAGCCCCAGTCCTCGAGTATACCTATACAAATTGATAGCAGAGGGCTGGTTCACTGCACCATCTAGGCATGGAGCCGCCTCTTCCATCGCAGCGCCTGGAAGACTGTGAGGCACCCCACTGAGCATGAGTCACACAGTGGTGCTCCCCGTGCTGATACCATCAGGAGCTGTCTTGGAAAATATCCTGCCCACGGTCCATGAGGAGCCCAGCAGTCTAGAAGTGTGGTGTGGCATTTTTGGGGAGAGCTGGTTGCCGAGCAGCATCAGTGGATCAGGGAGTGTAAGTATTGACTCAGTCACACTGCAATTGAGGGGGGTGGTAAAGAAATGCTGAGTGTGGCGTGGTGATGAAGTTTATTAGAGAAAGGAGCAGAGGTCGATGTCATTTTTTCGTGGTTAGTGAACATTCGATTTTGAGGTTAAAGGTTCAGGTGGTTAGCCTAGACTACTGATTTAAGGGTACGGATGACAGAAGTTATGTAAATATTGGATTTCCTGTGGATTGGGCATTTTAACTCATGGATGATGGTATCCCCGTGTATAGGGCTTAGCAATGGAAGCTAGCTCAAACAGCGGAAGGTGTTCTGGTTAAGTCTCACAGAGGCGTTTTATTTACGAGGCGAATCTGCAGGTACAGATTGAGCATGTGAAATATTGGTATCCCCTGTTATGAGGCAGGACAACGGCCGTGGGTATATGGTGGTTGGGTTTGTGAAAATGTCTGTGTAATGGGACAAGACTGTTGTGAGTTCTGTTAGTGATTTATATCATTCACTTACTTACTGAAGAGGTGACGTCACCAGTGAGGTCTGTCTATAGGACTCGGAGAGCACATGGAGGTGCAGAATTCGGTTTTGACAATCAAAACAAATTGACGGAGTGGGATGTTCTGTGGCGGTGGGCTGAAGGTGCGCGCGCAAGATTGGTGGGTGTGCCTGAGGACGCAGAGAGTTGCAAAAAGGCAGTGCACAGAGCACGCCTGAGAAGTTGGTTGAGAGCCAGAGAGGTTTGTGATGTTGTGAAGATAACTGCTATCTGTAAAATTGAATAAAAATAAGATAAACTGTATTTTAGTGTCTGAATAAAAGCAGAAGTGTTGAAAACCTCGACTTGATGCCAAGTAAGTATTAAAAGGCAATGTTTTGTGGTATTGGTGCGCAGGACATACCCCTACAGCGTCTATGAAAGCCCCTTCCATTCTATAAGGACAGGATTTGTAAATATATAGCATAGAATGGACACGAAGGACAGATGGTAAATTGTATAAGCCATGGCCAAAGGGCAGGAGCTTCTCCAAATATGTGCAGCAACACACAGACATACAAGAGGTTTATAAGGGGAAAAAGTTCAACAATCTTATGGCAATATCCAAGCTCTAGAAGATGTTCCAGGACAATGGAGGGGATGTGGCACAGCATAATGGATGCTGAGTCAACAGGAGACCCCAGCTGAAAAGCGCTCAACCCCCACTTCCCCACTTCCTCCTGAACATGGGAATGAAGGGGCTGCAGCAGGAGCCCAGCTATTATAGCCTATATGAGAACTAAGACCAGCTGAGGGGTACACACGGGTTGATGTGTTTTTGGGGATGAAAACGCTGGAGATTTTTGAATGTCCTGTATGATGACTGTCGTTTTTTTGTAATACACGACAGTTCTAACTTGCCCATGGCCGAGTCTTCCATTTTTGCGGGGGAAGGGTTGTTGGTTCTTTGGAGCTGAACTGGTGAGCTCGTAGCAACCTCCAGACCTATGGCACACAGTGACCTCACCAACACTGCCACCAAAGACACTGGGAGATTGGATGGGGAGATCGGGTTGACACAGTTCCCCTTGCTGGAAAAGGGAGGAGGCGACCTCAACACATACCATGGAAACATATCCATAAGGAAACTATGAGGTGTAGGCTACCCTCGTTGACCACGGAAGGTTGGCGGTAGGGGACATAAAAGATGTATTAGTAGAAACCCTCAGAGAGGCTGCCAATGACATATGGAAAAGGGCTGGTTACCCAGGAGTAACCACCCAGAACACGGCACACGATGGTTCACTATTTGATAACTGCCGAGCGTCCATATGGCAAGCTCTACGGGCGCAGTACCCAGACACGTCAGATATTGGTGCAATTATGGCATGCAGAATGGGGGAAGATGGAGACCCTCTACAATATATTCAGGATATTCAAGCGTTATGGAGACTTGAAACGTGAGACCCGTGGGAACAAAAAAGAGGTATTACTCTATCATATATCATTTCAAGGGTTGCCCGAGCAGGTGCACAGGCAATTAAAGAAGCAGGTGGGGATGGAGGCAAAACCGTGATCCGAAATTCAACTTACAATAGTACATTATTGCAGGTTAATGCGAGAAAGCATGAGGAAAAAGCATGAGAAAAGAAAGCCTGAGGAGGCAAAGTCAGTGCAGAAGAAACTGTCTAAATGCGCCATGGAAGGGGCAGTGTTAACAAGCACGGGAGGACAGAGTGCACCACAGACACAGTATGCACCACCGCCCGCGGGAGGAGGGTTCATGGTGCGGGAGATGTGCAGCATGGGTTCCGAGGAAGAGGGGGGCCACCAATGGGACACTGGTATGGGCATCAACTGCAACAAAGACAAGGGGGATTTTCAGGAGGGTATCGCGGATATGGGCAACTAATGCAACAGGGCCCAGAGGGGTTCTCTGGAGGGTATTAGAGGCAAATCAGAGAACCACCCCAGTGCTTGTTGTGTGGACAGAGACCAAAGGCCGCTGGCTGTCAGATCGTTGGCATGAGGTCCCCATCCTGTGAGGGAGGCGTCTGTCACCACCGTCACCTCTGGCCACGGCTGCCAAAACAGCTCCCCCTTCATCAGATTCCCTTTGCTGGTCCCCCACAGAAGATCCTGCGAGACTGAGAGTGGAATCTGGATGGGATCCAACATCTTGCCTGAGAATTGCGACCACTGCATCTTGAGAAACCACTGAAGGGATCTCATCCTCAGTCTGACCTCTGGCACCAGAGAAATGCAGGATGCCATGAGGCCGAGCAACCTTAAGAATTTGAAAGCCGGAAGACTCTGGGTACATTGAAATTTGTTGACCATCTGTACAATGTAATGAGCTCTCACTGTGGGAGGCAAACACTTACCCAAGGATGTGTCCACCACAGCCCCGATGTACTGGAGCTGCTGGGAAGGTGTCGTAATCGACTTCTTGAAATGTAGGGAGAAGCCCAACTTGTGAAGGGAGCGGCAGGTGAGGCTGAGATGATCCAAGGCTTGTTCAGGAGAACGCGCTCGGATCAGCCAGTCGTCCAAGTAGGGGTAGACGTGAACTCCCCTCTCCTGAGATATGATGCCACCACCACCATTAGCTTGGTGAAGACCCTCAGGGCGGAGGTCAATCCGAATGGCAGGACCCGAAACTGAAAGTGCAAGTTTCCAGCCGCAAACCTCAGTTGTTTTCTAGGCTTTGGATGAATCGGCACATGAAAACAAGCATTCTATAGGTTCAGAGACACCCACCAATCCTGAAGTCAAAGGGCCTGAAGGACCTGAGAAAGAGGGACCATCTTGAACTTGTCCTTCCTGAGAAACTTGTTCAGCCAATGCAAGTCCAAGATGGGTCTCAGTCTCCCACCTTTCTTTGGAATCAAGAAATAAGGGGAATACCATCCCCTGTTCCTCCCTGCCACAGGCACTAGTTCTATAACACCTTTCTCCAGCTGGGTCAAGATTTCCTGCACAAAGAGCAGATCTGGAAGCTCCAAAGAGAGATTCCCCGGTGGATTGTCGTGAGGCCACTTTAGGAAGGGGAGGCAGGAGAAGTGGGCTATTGTATCCAGAACCCACGCATCCAAAGTAATAGCTCACCATTCTTTGAGAGGCTGAGACAGCCTGTCCCCAACCGGTGAACAATGGAACATGGCCTCACAGCGGTTTTGGAGTGGCTGTGGCAGTGCCTGAAGGCAAAGAGGCAGCTGCCTGAGAGGCTTTGGGACATCTTTTTCCCCGTCCACCACGGGTACCATTTCGGTGGCCCCTTTCATAAGTGGCTCCTCTCGTCCTACCAAAAGAGGAGTAGTAACGAAAGGAACCCCCCCTCCACTGTTGTCCACTAGGACAAAAAGGCAGAGGTTAATGCACAGCTGCTCCCAAAGATTTAGCAGCTGCTTTTGGAGGTCTGCAACCTCTCAAGGCTCTCATCAGCCTTGCTGCAAAACAAATGAGAGCCATCAAAGGGCATGTTCAGAAGACAGGCTTGCACATCCGGAGCAAAACCCGACTTCCGCAACCACGCAAATCTGCGTATCACAGTGCTCGTAGCCATGGACCGGCTGACACTATCAGCCGTGTCCAACCCAGACTGAAGGGATTCACACATTGCATCCTTGCCATCCTGCACAAGAGCAAGAAACCCACACCTTTCTTCCCCCTTTGGGATATGCTCAGCCGCTAGAGAAACACAATTCCACTGAGTGTGTGAAAACCTTGCCAAGGCACAAGTGGAGTTGGCCGACTTTAGTGCCATACTCCCACAGAAAATATCTTGCATGCTCAAGCATCGAAGTGCTTGTCGTCCCTATCAAGAGGGAGAGTAAGGTATGCCGCCTGCCTCGAGGTGGCTGTAGCCGCCTGAACCATCAAACTCTCGGGAGTGGGGTGAGTGGATAGGTAGCTGAGGTCGCTACTGGATGGGCAGTATTTCTTATTCAACGACTTATTGAGCCTCCGGGGTCTGACAAGCAGCCGCCACCCTTTTTTGCAATGCCAAATGAAAAGGCAACACTGGGTCAGTGGACGGGCCCTGGTCCAAAATATCAGTCAGCTCATCCTGATCAAATGCAACCGGAGAACCCGACCAACTGAGATACTCTGTAACTCCAGACATCAACCTCCTAAAGGAGGATTCAGCATGAGCCCCAGGCACTGGCCTACCAAACTCCACCTCAGGAGATGTGTCAAGGCCATTGGCGTTATGTAACGACTGAGGCAACTCCTCCAACTGACTGTCTTCAGAAAAGACCATGTCAGGAGCCTCATGAGTTTCAACAGGCTCAAGCTCTGTATCTGACCTCTCCTCATCCTCATAAATATCATGCAGAGAATTAAATAACTCCTTCATACGGACAGGAGCAGCCCTGGAGTCCACAACAGGCCTTACAGTCTTGGATAAAGCCTTTCTCGAAGGCTCCACAGTACCAGGGGTATCCATCTGCAAATTCCAGCCAAATTGACCCGAAGGCGTCGAGAATGGCGCTGAAGGCTCTGAGGGCTGGATCGAAGGCAAAGCTCTGCAACCGCACTCGACGAACACAGCGCCGATGGTGTTGATGCCGACCTCAAGCCCTTTCCAGATTTCTGCTGTTTCGGTGGGGACGAGGACCAAGACCTGGATCTGGCATGTCTCTTGTGATCCACCGAAGCCTTGTCTGAAAGGGACCTCGGCGGTTCCCGATGTTTATCACGCCGAGTGCCTGGGTCCAAAGGCACGCGAGCATCGGACCCAGACCATACCCTGCCGGCTTCTTCCGAAGGTGCTGATGGAACTGTGAACAACGAATGAAAAATCCCCAGCATTTGCTCCAGGAGTCGAGGATTTAGTGGGACAAGCCACTTTACTCGTGGAGCCATCATCCGATGAGGAAGGGGAAGGCAACCGGTAACACCGCTTCCAGGAGTGCTGAGACAAGGATGAGTGGGGGGATCCACTCCGGGATCGAGATCCCCGGGACTCCTTCCAACAAGGAGAGTCCCCCCTCGAATCGTTGGTGGAAATACCCATAGCTTTTCGGGATTTTTGGGGTTTAGAAAACCAACCTACCTGTAACTTTCCCGTATGCTCTCGCAAGGCCTTGGCAGTCAACGACTGGCACTTTGAGCAGTCGTCGGTATCATGACTTTCGTCCAGACACCAAAAGCAGATGCCGTGCGGGTTTGTAATCGACATTTTGGACTTACAGTCCCAGCATTCCTTAAAACCAGAACACGGAGTCGGAGGGGTAGAAGATGAAGACATTTTCATCAAAGAAGATCACACGAGGCGCACCGAGTTCTCGAAGCAAACACGTTTGCAGAAAAAACAGAACTGAGTCTATGGGCGCCGTGCATCCTATTTATAACATCCGGTGACATCACCCTCAACAGAGGCCTTGGAGGGATATTGACCCGATGCAGGACGCCCTCTGCCGAAAAAGAAATCCGAAGCAGCACAGCTAATTGCAGACATGTGATCCGTCCCAGCCTAACAATAGCCATTTACCCGCAATGGGAAGAGGAGCAGTTCCCAACAAAGCAGACAAGAACTGATACATGTGTTGTTTTACAATGTTGCAACCTGTAGGTACTCTCTAAGGTGAGATGGTTATACCAGTATCAACAATGGGAACACATAGCCTTTCTCATCACCTTGAGAAGGTACACGGAGCACTGAGAACAGAGTTGGGTCCCAGGCCTTAGGAGACCCTCTCCAGCCAATCAGGGAACAAACATCCAGAGCTGGATGACAAAGAGCAAGGGCCAATCATAATCCTGTGACTCTGCAACAATGTAATAGATAGTTTTTGGGGAAGGCACAGGCAAAGCCACCTGACATGTAAGGATTTTTCATTTCCTGTATGATCCCTGTCTTTTATGGAAAATAAAGGACAGTTCTAAATTGCCCTTGGCTGTTTCCTCCATTTATTTTTACCGGGGGAGGGTTTGTTGGACCCAGGATACTCTGCTGAATGGTGATTGTGTAGCACAAACCCTGGTCTTCTGGTATAACTATACATCAGGGTTCTTAAGACTCAATTGAAATCCCTTCATGAGTCAGCTTCATAGAGTTTCAACATTACACAAAGGGAGGTAAGTGGCTAAAATATGCAACATCCCAGCTCCACACATATGATTATCACGAACAAAGAGTTCACATGAATTTGTGGTAGAAGTCAGCACACCATTCATAATTAAATTAAATTAAACGTATCATTTTAATTTGTAACAAGTGCATAACAATAAGCATCGAGGTTCATTACTAGTTTGGTGGTATATGGTAAAAGTGGCGGTTACAGAATTACCACCACATTTACCGTTCTGCCTAGTTATGAGTCTACAGTAATACTGTAACCGCCACTTTTGATGGTAATTCCGCTGACTGTATTACCGTTGGAGGAATTACCACCACTGAAATTAAAGCTGAGAACACTAAAGCTGTATTAGTGTTGAATTACACGTTCAGACATGGCAGTAATTCCACAGCAAATACTGCCGAAAACACAGCACAGCTACCTCCACCTTTGAGTTGGAGGTAAATGCAGACATGGGCCACAAATGAAGCCACAGGAGCACCCATTCCACTCAGGAGGGCTACCCATGGCACACACCTTTCCCAAACACACTTCCCAACACCATGCTGCCACTAGCCATTGCGGCCTGAGATATGCAGCTGCTCACGCTGCGCACGGTCCAACAGAGGCAGGAAAATCAGCCCAGGGAAAAAGGTGCAGAGAGGAGGAGACGCCATGTAATGCGAGCACCCATGTCCAGGGTCAGGCCCTCTAACTGGACCCTCACTTGCTCAACAGGGAGACCATAGGTGAGCTGCTCTCCATAATCCATGGGGACAGTGAGAGCAGGATTAACATCACAACAGCTGTGCCCCCGCTGCTAAATCTAGTGTCCATCCTACAATTCCTGGCAACTGCCACCTTTCTGCACTCTGTGGCCATGCTACATGGCATGTCACAGCCAACATTTCAATCATGCTTGGACAGGTGCTAGAACCCCTCCAGCACCATGTGTCACAATATATCTCTCTGCTCACCAAAGCAGCATGCCATAAAGGCATGGTTTTATACTGTGGCACACATGCCAAATGTCATTGCAGCTCTGGACTGCAACCATGTAGCGTTGCTGGCCCACCAGGCACATGAATCAGTGTAACGCAACAGGAAGTACTATCACTCAATGAATGTCCAGGTGCCCAGCAATCCAGACCTCTACATCACACACTGGTGTGGCCACTTCCCTGGTTCCACCCACAATTCCATGGTCCTATAAAACAGTACACTGCCTGGATACATGGAGAGGCACAGAGGACAATGGACATGGATTGCGAGTGAGTACAAGTGCGATCACACAATGTCAATGTGGTGCACTACAGAAAAGTATAGTGAGGGCGAGTGCATGGGCACAACAGCAAAATGCATGCCCTGATAATGCCATGTACCTGCTGGACCTGCACTCTCACCGCACTAATGACAGGCCTATAAACCACAGAACTAGGACATGATGGACAATGCTGTATCACATTGCAAATGCACATTTCCCCTACAGACTTGTAACACACACACATGACTACAGGTACCACAATGCAACATCATCCATCCCTACTCATTGGACCACCTGTGACACAGCACCAAAAAACAGTAACACTAGCAGTTGTTCAGCCAAGTACTCGGGTGTATGACGCCATCATGGAACAGACACAGATACCAGAATCCTGCTGAGGTAAAACTAACAAACCATCAGGCCACATGCATGAGAGCAATGTGCAGGCTCAAAACAGGCACCATGGCATCTTGCCATAACAATCATAGACAACTGCTGCCAGTCAGCTGGTTGCATGGGGTAACACAACAACGCAAATACTGCTGGATTCCACGCGCACATACTGTGATAGCAAGAAATGTGGTGTGATGAAACTCATAGTACATGCCTAGAATGTCCATCAACATGCTGTAGTAAATTTCAACACATACACAATGCACTCTGACTACACCTTTGACCTTTCTCTTGCAGGTGACTCTGGATACCCCCAGCTACCGTGGCTCGTGACACCTGGATGGGATCCACACATGCCATAGGAGGTGGCCTACAATGATGCACACAGCTCGACCAGACTCTGTATTGAGTGGACCTTTGACCTCATGGAGGCCTGTTTCCGCTGCCTGGACTATACTGGAAGGGCACTCAGGTATAGGGCTGAAAAGGTTGGCAAAATTGTACTGGTCTGTGCCATGCTGCACAATATGTGCCTCAGGAAGAATAACCCTCTACCCCCTTATGTGGATATGTCACCCCATGAGAGGTAGATACACTGCCTGTGGCTGAAGCAGTTGCATGCACTGGCTGGAATGAGATCAGAGCTGGACCAGTGGTTTGTCAGAAACTCATGGACAATTCTTTCTGAGCACATTTCATTCACCATGCCATGCACCACTGTATAAATTGTCACATTAAGGATTTAACACATGGACACAAAAAGGAATGTCCTGGCATTGCTTCAGGTGAACTATTCAATGTTTAATATGAAATTGTGCACACACCCAGCACACCCTCTACCACCATCCCCAGCACACCCTCCCCCACCAACCCCCTTCACACAACACCATCCCCAACACAACCCCCCTCAAAATACCATCCCCAACAAAGCCACCTCGCACCACTCACGTCTGCAGAACACCATCCCCAACACACCCTCCCTTCACTACCCCCTCACTTCAAAACCATCTCCAACACACCCTCCCCCACAGTCACCATCCCCACAACATCATCTCCAACACATCCTCCCTCACAACACCATCCCCACAATACCCTCCCCCCTCCGCTCCCCTCCTCATAACACCATGCCCAACACACCCACCGCCCCTCCATCCTGTGCCTATTATATACCAATATACAGTCACTTTCATCGACCCTTGACACTACAAGTGACCTCCAGCACCTGCAGAGCCAGATTGCGCACACAAAGGCACCTCGGTGTGCTAAGCAGTACTCCCTCTGTGGGGGTGACAGAGGTGGATGGGTCAGAGTTAGGCTTTGCTTGTGTTGCATGCCCAGGAGCATGTTGGCCTGCAATGCCTATGCTAATGCTGAGATGCCCTCTTTCCACTCCCTCACACTCTGCCCGACAACAGTCAGGGTGGCAGATACTGTGGCTAACTGCTGTCAGTCCCGCTCCATGGCCCTCACTATCCTACATGAGTCTTCTTGTGCGCAGTCACGGATGGCCTGTAGATGTTGGACCTGTGACTCTGCAAGGGTCTCTAGGCGCACCTAGTGCTGGTCCATGTCATTCAAGTCTCCTCGAAATGGCTTCCTATGATCAATGGATGATGGGCTGAAGGCCATCGGGAGGACTGTCGCTGACACAGGGTGACCCATATAACCGGCCATCGTTGTCACCCTTTGACTCTTGGCCAAGTTGTTGGGTGTCCCGCTCAGGTGGTGTGGGGGTATTTTGTTCCAGGTGGGTAGATGCATGTACAGTGTCCTCTGTGTATCTGCTAGCAACTGGTTCCCCTTTCATATCCTCAGTAGCTGGCTGTTGGGGGCAGTTGCAGGTTCTGGGGGTGCAGCACCAGCAGGAGTCTCATCAGATAGTGTACCAGCGCTGTCACGCCTGATGCTGCAGGGCCCAGGTGTGCCCTTCCCTTCTCTTGGCCCTTTTAGGGGTGGTAGTCGATGTTGTCGCCCTGGAGACCCGGCCATGGGACGTTGATGGTCCTTCACCCTCCTCCTCCGCCTGTTCCTGAGTCGGCTGCAACCCTGTTGGGGGACACATGACATGCTGTCAGTCACTGTCCATAACTGTAGGTTGGCTTACTATTCACACCTGCCAATTGTTTGAGGAACATCCGACACGTATGCAGAAGGGTAAGGCTGGTTGGGGGCCATTGCATGTGACCATAGTGACATGGGTATACACTGCTGAGGTGCTGAGGTAGTCCACCCCATGGGCAGGCGCTCTTTGCCCATTGTGATGCCAAGGCGACCTGTCCATACAGTTGGTCTGGGGGATCCACTTCAGCACTTGGCCTTTCTCAGCACAAATGGGCGTTGCAAATGTAGATTAATACTGCTGTTCATAGTTACGTGCACAGTTTACACACCACCCATGCATACAGTCACAGCGTTGGCCTGACAGCACACAGGGAATGATGTTATTCTGCACCCACCTGGCATGTTTGTGAGGCTGATGTGGCACCCCGGGCAACTGGCTGGTTCACCCATGCCTGCAACTGGCTCTGCATGGACATGCATTGGGTGGTGTATACTTATAGCTCTGTGGGGGCAACTAACTCTAGCCATTGGGCCCATCTGAGCTAAGGGTCACATTATTTCGTTGGTCATTTGTCCTGTGCATTGGCTGGGGGGAAGGGGTAGGAACAAACTCACCTCCTTGTTCTTGGCTGCTGACACTGGTCTCTGCTCCACCGACTCCCTCGATCCCCTCCATGTCAAGGATACTACTGGACTTCTCCTCCCATGGGGTCAGTGTAAGGGGCTCTGTGGTGCCGCCTCCTGTGTCCAGTGTGTCCTGTCGGTGTTGTGAGAGAACTCTGCGTGCCCTGACGCCGAGGTCATTCCATCGCTTGCGACAGTCCTCCCCATCCAGGTGACCATACCTACAGCTGTCACCTTCTGGCTGATGGATGATCAGATGGATGACTTGCACTGGCCAGATGTATTTCTTTGGCGGGTGCAATATAGTTATTTACAATGGACAAGCACCTCATCAGTGATGACCTGGAGCTCTCCCTCACTACCTACCTGGAAAATTGCATTACCAACAAATACGTTCTTGGTTTGGAAGTTTTTAACTCTACCCTATGCATTGTTTTATGGAGAAAAAATACAAAAACACGTAAGGCTGTGTTTTGAATCAGCATAAACTGATTGCATTGTTTTGAATGATTTGGACCTTAATTGAGTTGAGTACTTTAAGACTCTCCCACCTTCACTAAAAATGCATCACTTATGATTATCCTACAACTATTATAACTAGCATCTTTGCTAATCGAAAAGTATTGTGTATAGAGAGGCAAGTCAGCTGACCTCCTCCTCAACCCACCAGATACATCTAGCCGATCAGACACCTTAGCTAGCCATCTAGACTGGTGGATGTTTTTTGGTCTATGATTTTTCAGCTAAAGGCAAATGGGCCCATCATCATAGTGTTGTTTATCCAATATTGTTCTTACTTCCTCCATGGCGAAGCGCTCAGTGGCAGATGTCGGATTGGGTTACTTGTTATGCTACATAAGGCAGCCATTGTCACCTGTTCATATCTCTCTCATTGAAGTGTCACAGCTCTGTTCTATTGACCTTCAACACAGTGCCCATGGTCAGCAGGGATGTCCAGCTATACACAGTCGAACAGTATACAGTAGGCATCAGTCTTCATTTCAGAATACATTGGGAACCAGCGAGAAGAGTCACCTTCGGGGCTGGCATGCTTCCCTTTGCAGGCCCCGAACTGAGGGGACTTTTACTGCAATGCGTGCATGCGTTTGGCCTTTTTGTGTTATAGTGAATGCATGTCTCCCCTATTAGAGCACTACAACATTTTTCCTTCTTGGAGTCTTGTTGCAGGATTCTCCATTAACACGTCACCCCAAATGTGCAGGTGGTTCTAATCTCGATAAAATCTTCATCTGCCCATCTGCCCAATGTGCCACATAACTGACCACAGGGAACCGTATCCTCCGGCCTACCCTCCTCCTAGGGGGTACCTCAGGGTGCACTCTTAATGGTTTTAGGAGCATTACAGCCTTCAGGTGATAACTGTTCCACTAAACTCCCTTTCCTAGGATTAAGAGAGATAAATAAACCATTCTCAGGAATGGGAGTGGGACGCAGTGTGATGCTTAAACTAGGCCACTGAGCTAAGTGATCAATGGGAGCTGCCTGAGCCCTATGCGACACTCGCTGCTTGCTCCTAGGGTCCATCACAAACCAAGTTATGGTTTTCCTTCATTAAACTAAAGGGGGGTCCTCTAAAAAAGGGCAACCATTGGGTGCTCAAACATCAGCTCTTAGCATCAGGGTCGGACTGGGGCATAAAATTGTCTCCGGCACTAATGAAAAAGTGGCCCACAGTTGCAAATGGCAATTTATTTCTTTTGTGAAAAACTGTTTGAATAGTACCCAAGGGGAAGTTTTTTGATAAAAATGTAATGCAAATTGTGCAATTTCAAGAATATTTACCCATCAACAATGACCAAAACTACTAGCTGCATTTATTTATCAATTTTATTTTACTGTGCATTTGTGTTTCAAGGTGCCCACAGGGCAGCTGGGAGGGGGCAAGGGCATGACAGGCAATTATAATAACAATGAAGAGAGAGAGAGGTGTCCTACTAGGCCTTGTGAGCATTCAGATCGTGCAAGTGCCGTGAGAGGAGTAGAGCGGCAGGGGTAGGGGGGTAAGCGCTAGGAGTGCCAAGAAAGGGAGGTGCTAGGGAATAAGTTGCAAGCAGCTGTAAGTGCCGGGCAGGCACTAGGTAAGAGTGGTGAACTGGCAAAGCATTAAGTGCATGCCTATGAGATAACCCAGGCCAGTTGGAGCCAAATGGCAAGTGCTGGGGGTGGGTGTAGGCAGGGGGGATTTGGGTTGGGGGGCCAGGGCCCAGACGGGCACATAAGGGCCCTGGTCCCAATCGCAGTGATTGTGGGATTTAGCAAGACAGAGAGAATGGGAAGGTGGAGGTGAAAAGGCAAGTCTTGAGGAGCTTCTGGAATTTGAGGAGATCCGGCCCAAGATGGAGAGGAAGGGGGAAGCTGTTCCAGAGAAGGGATCCAGCCAAGAAAAGAGATTGGCCACCAGCTCACTGTTTAAAGAAGCACTTGACACGCAGAGAGTTGACCCAGGAGGAGCGTAAAGATCCGGAGAGAGAGTATTTGGTGTGAGCCAGTTGTAGATAGCATCGTCCCTGGCCCCAGACAGCTTTATGGATGATGCAGGGGGATTCAAATTTGATCCTTGTAGCAACTGGGAGCCAATGGAGAGATTTTAGGGCTGGAGAGATGCTGTCCCTGAGCTTGAGGCCAAGGATAAGTCTTGCAGACCTATTCTGGATAAGCTGGAGGGAACGTAGAGAAAAAGAGGGTAGATTGAGGAAGAGACTGTTGCAATTCTCCAGCCTAGAGAGTACCAGAGCTTTAGAGACATTGAGCTTCTGGCAAAAGTGAGGAGATTAAGGATGCCTTTGAGGAAGTAGAGTTGGAAATGGGCCTTCTTGGCAAGGTCCTGGATGTGAGGGAGGAAGGAAAAAGAGGAGTTGAAGATGACTCCAAGGTTTCTGGCTTCAGATGAAGGAGAAGGGGGAGAGCCCATAGAGGGTGACCAGAGTTAGGGGCAGAAAGAGGGAGCAGGGGTCCCAATGGGTAGGTTGAGGCAGAGATCATCGGCGCACACCAGCACTGGATGGCAGATCGGCAGTCAAGAATGATGGAGGAAGTAAGGAGGGTATCAGAAGGTAGTTTGAAGAAAAGTTGTGTGTCATCTGCATAACACTGAAAGTAAGGGGAGAAAGTGGAAATTAGGTGAGCAAGCAGAGCAATATAGATGTTTAAGAGCAAGGAATACATATTGGCGTCTTGGGGAGCACCCCAAGTGGAGATAGGGGTGGGAGAAGAGATAGCCCAGGATAACCTGGGAGGGGCGGTCCTTGAGGAAGGAGGTCAGCTAGTCCAGTGCCCTCTCCGAGATACCATATTGAATGCAGAGGAGAGACCAAGTAAAATGGGAACAGCTGGAGAGTGAGAATCAAGGGATTCAAGCAGTTCTTCAAAGGTGTTCAGCAGAGCAGTTTCTGTGCCTCTGGATGCTGAGAATCCAGATTCTGATGCATCACATGATGGTCATGTAGGCAACCAACACGCTCAGTGTGCTGGGTCAGTTGGGGGAAGACCAGCTTCCCCAAGAATTTCCCAGGGAAGGGAGTGATAGAGATGGGGTGGTAGTTAGTTGGACACAAGGAGTAGGAGGAATGTTTTTCTCAGGAGGGTGCTTGAGGGAAGAGGGGAAAGAACCAGTAGAAAAGGAATGATTGCAAAAAACAGCAAGTGCAGGGGCAAGAGAGCTGATTTGTTTTGTCCCTAATGGTTCTGGAAGAACCGGGGAGATCTGTTTGGATGAGACCTTCATAGAGCGGACAACTCTAGTGTCCTCATCGGATGTAATAGGAGAGAAGGGTGAGGGGGGATGGGAGGCCATAGGTGGTGGGAGGAAGGGCAGAGGGTGGCGAAAGTGAAGAGAGAGTGCTCAGGAAGTCTTGAGTTTTAGCAGTGAAGTGTGTGGACAATGCATTGCAGATGGCCTGGGAGGAAAGAGGTGATGTGGATACTGTGGAAGGGTTGGCTAATAGATTTTAAAGAGTTCAGCCATGTTGGTGGAAGACCCAGAGACACATGCCTGAATGTGGGCCCTTTCTTGGAATTAATGCAGAGTAGGTAATGCCTTTGTGGAAGGTGTCAGGCAAGTTTGTCAGAGGGTGAGTTTCAGGGCTGCAAGTTCAGAATAGTTCCGGGTATTAAGCTTAGAGGCATGTTTTAGGTGGATCCTCATGACTGGGGCAAGAATGTCAAGATTTTTAGTGATGGCAAGATGGAGGTTACTGATAGTGGAGTCAGAGGTAGAGTTTGCAGTGGGTGTAGAAGAGGAAGGAGGGTGGAAGCTGACTCTCGTTTCATCAGGCGGATGTCAGGGAATGAGGATGGCAGAGCTGGGGGAGGTGAGTTCAAACAGCAGAGAGGTCCCAGGTGAGAGGAGAGGAGGGAGTGGTCTGACCAGGAGAGTGGGTGGTGAGTTGGGAGGAGAGCAAAAGATTAGTGTGGATCAAGGTATAGAGAGTGTGTTAAACCGAGTAGGTAGGACCAGAGGGGAGAATGGAGAGGCAGAGTGAGGTGCAAGGTCACAGAAGAGACTGGAAGCCATGATTGAGGGGTCAAGGTACATGTTGAAGTCACCCAAGAGAAGGTGTTTAGAGGTAGATGTGAGTAGAGAGGATACAAAATCGGCCCATTCAGAGAGGAACAGGGTGATAGACCCAGGTGGCCTGTAGATAGTGGCAATGGTCAGGGAGGAAGTGGGAGAGATGACAAACTTGCAGACCAGGCTCTCAAAGGAGGAGTATAGCTGGATGGGTATGAGGGAAGAAGGGACCCGCTCAGTGAAAATCAGGGCTACCCCACCGCCAACATGGTTAGGGCAACATTTGGAGATGATCTTATAGCCATCATGGAGAAGGGAGTCAAAAGCAGTGACTGAGCTGGAATTGAACCACATCTCTGTAAGAGTGAAGATATCAAGCTCAATGTCATGAAGGAGGAGTCAAAAGCAGTGACTAAGCTGGAATTGAACCACATCTCGGTAAGAGTGTGTATATCAAGCTCAATGTCTTCAAGGAGGAGGCCGATGTTGGCAGAGTGTTTAAAAAGCAGAGCGAGCATTATGTGTGGCTAGTTGCAGTACATCATTGCCTTTAAAGGTTTCTTACGTGAAGGGGTACAGAGGCGTGTTACACAAGTTGGAGGAGGGGGGCAGAGAGAGAGGAAGAAGGAATAGCAGGTGTGGGAAGGAAGTTGATGAGGCACAACAAGCGCCAGTCAAAGAGAAGAAGGTTGGGTTGAGTATCCTGAGCCATGATAGTCCCATTGTGATAGACATTAATGATACACCTGGATGATTAGAAGTCCACCAAGAGTACTTCCCATCTAGTTCCACCATTAATGGGAGAGGATGTGAAAGGAGAGAGAGTGGATATGAGATGAGGAATCCAAAGATCTGGAGAAGGAACAGAAAAGAGGATGTCAGTAAAAATCTGTATGGAATGTGTGCTGAATTAGGTGCCAGTGATGGGTAGGCCTGGTTTATTGGACAGGATGCTTTTTTAAAACATCTTTTTCCTTCCAGACTTTATGAGAGAGGGAGGATCAGTTATAGTATAGCAGTTGGAATAGATAAGGGAGATGGTGAGTGCCATAGTGGTAGCGGAGAGGTAAGGATGGACGATAGAGGAGAAGACTGCACAGCACAAACACAAACTCACTAGTTGGCCAACTAGCCAAGAAAGCGAGAAAAACAGATGCAATAGAAATACTGTAGTACCAGAAATGAGGATGATTCGAATGACCAAATAAGCACAGAAATGCAATGCCAAATGGGGTGCAGAGTAGTTAAAAACTCTCTAGGATTTGAATTACCAATTAAGCACAGAAATGCAGTAAAGAAAGGGAAGTGGTGAGCAAAGAAAGCCAGAATGGCATGAGCACACCTAGGTTCGGCAGCTGTGTGAGTTAGACAAAGGCATAGCAGTGTCCAGAACATGACTCACAGGTATTCATGGTGGGAGAACAAAGTTCCAGAGGCACAAGTCTGTGGTGTAATAGTCTCCATGATGGGTGGCTGACTATGAGGCTGTGGGGTGGTGGAGTGTGAGGTACTGCTGCAGGGGCAGGATGGGGAGCCCTCCAATCCCTTCAAAGCCCGTACAGGCACAGATAGGGAGCCTCAGTGAGGGCCATGGGGGGAGCGGGTGCTGTCTTATGCCTGCTGGTACCCTGATTGGCTGTTAAGTGGCAATGCAGGTCAATCATTGAGGATCCTTAGCAGAGCATGGTAGGCACTCTGCTGAATATCCGGGTGACAGCAATATTGGGCTGCATAACTATGCAGCAAACTAATTTCCCTACTCAGATTTTTCTACTGAATGCAAGACAAAGGCCCCAGTCAAGATCGAAATGCTGCCAAAGTTAAAGAAAGAGGGGCAGGTTTGATGAAAAATGATATGGAGCCCTCGCCGCACCGTTCGATGAGAAACTGGTGCATCAACTCGTAAAGCCCTTTGGGGCTTACCTTGCAGGATGAGGAGGTGTAGCTGAGCTGCAGCTATGCTTAGATGTTGGGCACAATGCTGTTCTTCTGTGCTCTAGATAGTGGCAAGAGGGAGAGCGCATGGTGAAGCAGCTCATCAAACTGGCCCACATTGGCCAAAAAGGTGGCCCACTTTGGACAACACGAGCCTTTTTTGTGTTTTTGGTTCAGACATTGCTCTATTGCCCTATAGGCCAGTTTGAGCCTGCTTAGCATAAGGCAGGGCAAATTTGCCCAAAGATCACACATTTTACAAGACACTGATCCGAAAATGTGGTCACTTAGGATTATTTGAGGGTCCATTTTCAGGGTACAAACCAGCTCCCACTGCACTCTTTCAAAGCATTGCTCTGCTTCCCACAGTGCACCACGTCTTCTCTCTATCCCCAGCACCCCAAGACCAGTTGAAGCTTGTTTCCTTTCACCAGCCCATTAGCACTGGAAATAAAAAGTCGGTTTAATGACCCACTGCCCTGCGGTGGCCTGCCAGTCCACAGTAGAGCAGTGAGACATGTTATAGATCGTTTTTGGTAATGGAACAGCCTACCACTGAGGTCCCACAATTATTTAATTATCCCTGAATCCAAACTTTTACAAGTGAAGTCCTAGAAAAGTGCACATCTTTGTAGTGTCTTGACGCACCCAAACCATGGTAGGCTTAGTTTATCCACAAACTAGCGCACTGAACACTACTCACCTTCCCAATAATGCAGCACATTTTGCCAACTGGCTCTTTCCTAAGCGCTGACAATGGGTGTTATAAGGCAATGATACTCACTTTGTTGACAATGGCAGGATGTGATGCTGAGTTAACCTTCTGGGAATCAAACCTGGGCACTCCGGTTTGCACACAAATGTCTGAAGAGGATGCATTAGTCCTCAGAGCCACGTCACCAGTTTGGCAGGACTTCATTTTGCTGTGGTTGGCAGCTTCTTTATGCTTTTCTTCTTATCAGCCATGGCCTGCCACACCTGAAGATCAGGGCAAAGCAAACTGCCACTAGCTCCGCAAGAGGGATTGGGGAGCGTCATGTGGCGTTGAAAAACACTGCTTCAATGCTCGGCTCTTAAATAAGCTTGGTGAGGACACATAATTCCCATAAGGATTCAGGATTCAGAGGGGCAACCCTTTGAAAAGGCCCCATCACCTCATGGTGCTCCGCCAAGCTGCTGACCATTGTGTCAATCTTCTAACACAGCAACATACTCCTTTAATTCAGATATTAAACACAATATGTGCAGTGTACACCTTACAGGCTGCCGTTTCTGGTGTCCACAGTCCGTCACTTCCCTTGTGCCTCTTGCAGTATTAAGCAACACTCATCACCACGCTGCCTTTTTAATTTTCGTCCATATTAGCACCCTGATGTCAAAGAGTAATTAATAACTTTCCAATCAATATTTACCATTTCAGCTCCTTGCTGGCTGGCTGTCCCATAACCACCTGTCGCTGTTAACCCCCTTGTTGAATTCTTCTGATGCCATTATAATTTAAGCAGCCCTCTCTGACTGTTTTTCCTAGCTGTCGGAAGTGGGGCCCCAAAGTATCACGTTGAAATTGGTCCATTATCAGTTCTGATACATCTTTAGCTGGCCCTGCCTTCAGCCTACCCCTTCTACACATACAACTGCCACATCTGCCGCTCCAGCAGTTGTAAAACAAATTTCACACAACAAGTGACCAGACTCAGAGGCATAAATTACGAGAATGTGGTTAGCAGGAGACAGAAAATCTGGTCTATTCGCAGCTTAAAGGGAGACCTGCCACTTTAACAGGTACCATCCAGGGAGGACCATTAACCAGAGTGACACTTTGAACACTAAAGATAGGAAGATGGATGGTACATAGTAGCAAAAGGGAGTGATCCCAGAGCTCTTCCTGTTGAGAGAAGGGTTTAGCCATTTTAGTTCTGGGGCACACTGTGTTCCTGTTTTCACCCCTTTACCTTTTCTGTTGCAAGGCACTCTGGTTATGAACCCACGCATACAAGAAATTGTTGGTAGGAACTCCATGATCAGTACAGTAAGGTAGGTGCAGCCTACACAATCACTGCGGCCCACTTGGCTTTAAAAGTCGGTCAAACCCCTCTTTTGGAAGATCACCTGAGGGCTTCACAAGAAGCAGAAAAAATAACTCATCTTTGGACCCTGGCTGAAGGTACAGTTTGCCTTATATCGTCTGCCAGTGAAGTAAGGCCAGGATATCCAATGAGAGAAGCAAGATGCCCACCTAAACATCTACATGAAATACAGAAGCCAGAGGACCCTCCAGCTGCTCCAGAACAGGTATCCAGCCAGGACACGGCATGCCCTGCTAGGCTCTGCAGAAAGCTTCCTGGATATGAAGTGCCAGAAGGTCTCTGAACCTACAACCACGGACAGAAAAATAGAAATGATTTGGGGAATTTGGGATTTCAGACCCCCCTCCACTGAAAGGTCTGTGTCGGTGGAGTCAGACAGAAAGAATGGAATGATTTAAGAACAAAGATACCCCTCTTCCTTATAGAAGTTGGGGTCAGCGGGACAAAAGGGACTACCCAATTAAATTATAGGCTATAGTTTTCAGTGAAATCTGGGAAGTGAGCTTTGTTAATTTAGAATTTTAACAAAATGTACCCGTAGGGTCCTGCCAAATGGTGAATTAATTACATTAATATGTTTAGTTAACTAGGCTAAGGATCTACATTGTTTTGTCCCTCCCACCACCCACCCACTACAAAGGGAAAGGATTCAAGGCAAGCAAACTCCTCTACCTTTTGGTTTCCCAGGGCTCACCTTACATAGAAAGCCTCTGTTTAAGGTTCACGAAAACCAGCTGCATCTCATGACACTCGGGAAAGATAGGGTAGAGGTCTGGTTACTCCACTCTCAAAGATGGCCTCCCGCTCTCCACCATAGGACCAAGTCGGCTTTGAGGCCTTCCTAGATGTAAACAGCTTGACCCAGATGCACTCTCAGCAATTTCCTCTGGTGTTTCCTTACAACTCTCAGATGGTAAGTTTCAGCAGCTTTCCTGATCTGATGGTCTGTCTCTTTTCTGCCTGTCCTTTTCTATCAGTGAAGTCCCCCCTATATAGCAGCAATGACACCACCAATTTACAATCTTTGGGAAGTTATCTGCAATAATTCCCACAAATAGGATTGGACAGTAATCCTTCTCTATCTTCCCAAACCCAGCCTCAAAGTCAGGATTGATTTAGGGGTCTTGAGCAACATATGGCACTTCCCATTTGTAATTGCCATTTGTTCTCCTTTCAAATTTTGGCAAAAACGAGTTAGGTATCACAAATTCATAATTGCACTATCAATTGCCATAATATACATATTTTCTGATTCAGCTAATCCTGGGGAATTAGATAAGCCGACCACCAAGACTGTGCCATGTAGCACAGCCACGTGGCACGTTTCTGCCATTTCCATAAAAAACATAACAGTTATAAATATCTAAATTATTACCCATATGCATCATTTTATTCTCCACCCGCTTACCAACTCTCACATTTGGAACATGTTCAGATCACCCATAAACCTCTGGTCATTACAGTTCCCTGAGTCTGAGGTGGATGAATGTTATATGTCCAAAATCACCTGAAAATTACATAATAAATGGTACATAGATGAAATCCATCCACCTTTTGATTGCTGAGAAAAAGGCCTAAATGCTAATAGTCCTTTTAAAGTAATTTTGGATCTTTGTGTGTGACAAATGGCCCTCCCCCTGCCTTCCGGCCATTTGTTTTCACTGGGTCAGCCTGTACCCAGATTTTTTTCTATCCGTCTCTTTGTGTTGAAAGCTTGTTCTTTGAAGTTTTTACCCCCATTTTCACACATATTAGTCATGCTACAGCCAAGGTAAACTTCTCTTACAGTCAATGACTTTCAACTCCTTTAGCAGGACACTTTAGTGCAGTTGGTAATTAGATGGGAGATGTGACATCCAGACTGGGAGTGAGAGATTTCCTTGTGTCGTTTCCCACAGCCAGCAAAAGGGCTTGACTTGGGCTGACATTTTATTCATGAACACAAGGTGGCTTTTCAAGTCTCACTGGAGTTTTGTAGCTGAAACCTAAAATACATTGCTTTTTGTCAACCCACACATTGTCGGGGGGAAATTCTCCCAGGGTCAGCTGGACCGTCCGCGGACCTCCGGGCAGGGAGGCCCCAACTCCTCCCGCGTATCCCAAAAATGAGTATGAGACACACACAAGAAGCAAGGTGGTTCTGCTGTTTATTAAACAACGGCAGGAATGGGTCTAGGATCGTACGTGTCCATCCTGACTCTCGAAATTCATGGGGCTTGCAGGCCCTTTTTGCCTCAGTATGACGCGCTACTTGCGTCACCTGGGAAAGTTAGCAAAAAACCTATCGCCACTCTGGATTGGTTCCTCGAGTGGTAGGGTTAGTATAGCACACGTATAGAGGAGATTGTTAGTGGTTAAGGGTCAGTCAGGTGGTATACTTGGGTTGTCCCTTCTATTAGATACATGAAAATTATTACATGAAGACCCCTGATGATTGGCTAATGTTAATGGCATCAGTGATGAGTGCCCCATGTTCTGATTGGTCCACTCGCGAGCCCCCCAGCCTGGGACCATCGTTGTTCCCAGCTCGCGTTGTACCTGTCATTTGCAACAATATGTAACTATGTGTTTGTGCAGACAATGAGTGGATTTGCTCATATGCTTGAGAGCAGACTATTCCCACCGCCGTAGGTGTCCTTTGGGTCACTTCATTGTTGCAGCCTGTGTCTCAAAACATGGGACCCAGGCGACTTCTCCCTCCTGGGTCTGGCACCCTGTCAGGTTCGGCTTGGTCACGTGAGGAGAGACCGTGGTTGAGGCAGAATTCTGCACATTTAAAATTGTATTTCCCTCTGCGTGTCTGGCTTAGTTTGCAGGTGTGACCTTGGCTTCGGCTTGTGGCATGCGAGTTGCAAAATTGCCTCCTTGGCTGCCAGTTCTCGCTGGGCTCATTCTGCAGGGTCAGCAATTGTACTCTTGCTCGTTCAATGTTCGTGGAGGCTCTTGCTTGCGGCCTACTTGGGCCTGGTGCATAGGTGGGGATGTTTGATGCACGGCACTTTAAGTTACGGTATCATATTGCTTCATCTCCAGTATCATGTCTTCGTTGCATTTCTCATCGCAATGCATGCGTTAGGAGAAGCGTCAGCAAGCATTTTAGATGAGTTCTTTGAGCGTCTTGCGTTTCTGCATTTTGAAAAACCTATGTGAAAAATAATAAAGATGCGCGTCAGTGGGTGTGTCCGTCACCTACGTCATAGCACTGAATATGTTCTTCGTGTGGATTGGTGTGGGAGTGTCCAGTGTGCATGGTTGCATGGGTGTTCTGACTGTTGGCTAGGTCGTCATGGCATCTCTAACGATGTGTTTATTTACTTTTGAATGGTTCAGTCAAGTTCATCCATGCCGCAGGTGTCGGCTTGGGCAGGGCAGGCTGGTGGGCAGGCTGGTGGGCACATCCGTATGTTTCTGTACCAGGGTATTTGGTTGTCTGGTAGATAGGCAAATTCCTCTCGTGGCGAGTGTCTGGGCCGCGATCCTCTAGACCAGGGGCATGAGGGGATTGGTGGGAGTCTTTTGTCCCATTCTCCCACTTCAACACCATGCATTTTCCCTGACATGTTTCTGTTAGCAGTGATACATTTTCACATTTGAACTACTTTTATTTGCACACACCAGTGCCAGCCGTTTGTGGTGTCAATGTTTAAAAATCCTGTTTACCATGTGAACGGGATCTTTGATTTTTCCCTTTTTTGTAAATTAAAATGCTGCTTTTCCTTTGGTAATGACAGGTAGGCCCCTTTTCGACATGGCTCTTCAATTTTACTTGAGAACAAACAAAGGCCAAGCCGTTTTTGTTTCAGGGTTTAAAATCCTGCTTTTCATGTGAAAGGGGCTTCGCTTTGGCACCTTTCAATGCACCCCACACAGGGCTATGCTCTGACCCTCCCTGAGTCTAGCTCCATACTTTCTGAGAAGACTTCCTAAAAACTAATGGATTGATTGCAGCTTTAGACCAACTAAACCACATTTGTATGCAATAATTCTGACGTAGACAGTGTGACTCCAGCCTGAGCTAATCTCACCCCCTTGGGCGTGCCCTGACTGCCTTAAACACAACTCCTGAGATTTATTTGAGCTAGTTTTATCATTCAGTATCAAACTATGAGCTTTGATGTCATGTTCATTGTTATTTCTAAGTAGTCTTCTGAAAGGTAACGACTCTATTGGAGCTGTAAATTATCTCTCAGTGCCATACATTCTTTTATCCAACTCTTCCTTCAGGCACTTGATTTGTAAGCAGTATGCATGTCCTTGTATACGTTTCTTGCATTAAATTCATAACATTCGGCAAAGAACATCAGCTGTGTCTGTTTCAGGCCTTAACATCCATAGACTAAATAATTACACCATGTGTAAGATGTTGCCATCTTATGGTCGAGTAGTGCCATTATTATTATGGCAGTGCCTTGCACATAGCTACCATGTATTGATGCTGAATGCTTGTGTTATGTGGTGGAGTTAACTGTGACCTCCACAGTACCATCAGCTCTCTTCAGCAGGCACATTAATCAGATGAGCTATGTTATTCGAATCAGAAAGTCTGACCTGCACCGTGTACGTATTTCAGCGCAGCTGGTGCGTTAGCATCCTTAGCTATCCTATAGAACTGTGATCTGCTTCTTATCATTATTCATTTTTTATCCGAATATTTTATTTTAGTAAAATGTTTTGACTACTAATTAAAGATGGTGGGGGTCATTTTCTTGAAAGGGCACATTGTACAGAGGGGACCAATTATGTTTCCATTAGGTGCACATTGCCCCCTTTAAATCTGTTGTTTGCACTTCGTAGAGCAAAGTGTAAATGCCGCCACGGGAGGAGGCATTTAAAATGGATTCCTATAAAATATGATGGATTGCCACCACCATCAACATTAGATGCAGGCATTAATTCGGTGGGTCTGTATGGTGGAGTGGGTGAGGGCGATGGAAGTGGTAAATCTGCTCTGTGCCCGCCCAGTCCTCCGCTGAGCTATATGCCCCGCTGAAAATCTGAAGGAATGTAAAAAGCATGCATACATGTTTTACACACGCATGTTAGAATTGATTTTCACACCCTGCCAGGTGGAAAATGAGCCTCAGTATGTTTAAAAGATTCTTTTTTGTATACCATTTCTACTCCCTTTCATGGCAGGTATATTTTTTAGTAAATTGAAAACATGACTATGTGTAAGGCCACTCAGTTATATAAACCACGCCCCTTTTAGAGCTTTGTCAGTTACTTGCGATGTTAAGGCCACACAAGGCATCATTAGGCCCCTTTTATAATCTTGTGCTGGTAAATTGCCTCAAGTCAGTGGGATCAGGTAAACCTTCTGTATTCAGGTAAGAGGACAGGTACAGTGTGGGGATGCCCACCTGTGCCCACCATCCAAGGGAACTTCAAATGTCTCTGGGGGAACCCAACATTCCACATGCTTACATCACACACACCTATGACATCACAAAGCCCAGCAACTCAGTAATATGCTCTGCTCAGTCCGGAGGAGTTGTGCGTTTATGTAAGCTAAGTATTGATTGGTGGGTCTGGTGCACATCATCCTTTAGGATGGGGAAGCGCCTGCGTGGGTCCGCCCATGCATCCAATAATTAAGAAGAAGAAGAAGCATTCAGAGACATGCAGGTAGCAGGCTCTCATGTCTCCCCCCCCCCCCCGAAAAGAATAGAGAGCACAGGTTGCTCAGGCAGGCGGGCACTCGAGGAGCAACCAAACAGCCGCCCACGTAACAGGCACTGTTCAGTCGCCAGTGAAGTGACCGGCTTCTTTAAGGGGGCACAGCAGGGTGGACCTAGGGGGTAAGTAGGAAGGTGCCTTTATTATAGAGCTACAGTATGCCACTTTGGATACATCATGCAAGTATATATGGAACAGCCGCTGGGCAATCCACTCCCCTGCCAGCTGACGCTCCAGCTGTCATCCCACAGAACGCTCACCCAGCACTCCATCAACATTCCATTTCAAGAATCCACGCCTGCACTCAGGCACTCCAGGCACCAGCGTGCGTGCCATGGTGGGCAGCCTACTAGAGCGGTTTGGTATGTCTTCCTTATTCGGGGACAGAGAGGGAAGACCCGCCAGGACCACCAGCCAAGCACACGCTCCAGCTGTCACCAGAGGAACAGACAGGACGCAACGCTCCGCATGCTTACAACACACCCAACCATGACATGTCACTGCGGCCAAGCAGCGCTCAAACAAAGAAAAACAGGGGCCAGATTGCAGCAACTTTGCACTGGTGCAAGTGCAAAGTGGCAGAGTATTAGCACTAGAGCAAAGTTTGCCCTATTTATAAAAACTCTGGGAAATATTTGAAAACCATTGCACAATGATGAGTGCAGTTTGGCATGTTATGAGCACCAGGGCAAACATTGCCCTAGTGCAAGAAACAGAGATTTTCACTGCATGTTTGCACCAGGGCAAAAATGCATCGAAAAATGCATCATTTCTGCACTATGGCAATTTTTGCCCAGGTGCTTATACCATGCTAAACTGCACTTGTCATGGTGCAATGGTTTTCTAATGTGTCCTAGCAATTCTTTTAAATAGGGCACACTTTGCCCTAGTGCTAATATCGTGCAAACTGTGCACTTGCACCAGTGCAAAGTTTCTGTAATCTGGCCCCTGGAGTCCTAAATCAAAAACACAGCCTCGACTGCTCACATTATTTTACCGAACTGCTGCCAAAAACGAGCAGGTTCATATGGAATTAGAAACAAGGCCAGAACGCCAAAAGCGGAGAGAGATAGAGCTCAATGGGAAATATTGCTGCCAGAGACTCATTATGAAGAATTTAAATAATTCCAATTGTCTCTCCTCTTAGCAAACACACGGTAGGGTGACCAGACGTCCCGGGTTTTCCGGGACTGTCCCGGTTTTTGGTGCTCTGTCCCCCTTTCTCAAGATTATGTTTCCATTGGAAACTGCAGTGGTCCCGGTTTTTGGTAGTCGGTCTTCGTGGCTGGTAGGCAGGAATGCACAATCTGAGACAGAAGAAATTATGCATTTTACAACTTAAAATAGTGTTAGTTTATGATAAATAAATTAAAATATGTGTTTATTTCAACAGTAACACTTAAAACCCCCTTCTCCTCCAACGGCTACTGAAGTGTAGTGCCTTGCCAGCCACTTTCAAGAGTTAGTCCTACTTTTATGATAATTGCCCTGTCCCGGTTTTTCACTTTTTAAATCTGGTCACCCTAACACACGGCCAACTCTGGCAGAAGACCTCTAAGCACTAACAGCGAACCCGACGAAGGCCGCGTCATTAGACGACATCATTGAAAAATAACACCACGTGACGAAAGTCGAGCATTACTCGTTGCTCTCCATTCATGGAGAACACCGTGCCCGAGGGAGCGTGGGGCATTTCACTTTCTGACCCCTACTTGCCTCCACCGAGATGGGAGGACAATTAGGTATTGTCTCTACACGCGAGCCTACGTCCGCCCCCCGCCCCGCCTCCCCCGAGGGTAGCCCGCTCGAGCTGCCCTAACTCCCTGGCCTCGGCCCTCCAGACAACTGTTGCCTTTCTTCTCCCGCTTTCAGCTCTAAGTGGAGACATTTTCTCCCATTGTCCCACTTGACGGCTCTGATTGTGGGCGCAGTCTGCGCCAGAGCATCCCATTGTCAGAGACCCTGCGCGCGCTCCGCGGCCTGCGCCCCGGCCATTGTTGGGATCTAATGATCTGAGTCTGGTGGCAGCTGGGTCTCGACGGGCCATTGGGACAACAGGTGCTTCCGTGGGGGGTGGGGAGCATCGGCGGGAGAGGAGGCCCTGGGCGTCCCCTATCGATTCCCTACCTGAAGGGCCTGTCTGCCAATGCTGCGTAACATTGCGCAGCACTGCATAAAAGCTGCGCAGAACGTGGTTGGAACCAATCGGCTGCCATTATTGACCTCCCACGCCCCCTCGCGCTTAACTCCTAGATCACTCGTGCATACGTGCGTCACAACCCTTGAAATGTGCGCTATCTCTACAGTACAGCATATCTATCCACAGGGGCAGGCGTCTTATGGAATTCAGACACGTCGGCATCGGAAGGCAAAACGGGCCTGAGCCCCCTGCCTTGGGGCGAGTGGGGAGGTGGAGGGCGCATGTGGCTGTCTGATGCGCAGAAGTCAGTGCCCGTTTTTTTTAACTAAGCAGAAGTAACACAAAATATTATATGCAAGTGATATAAGCAGGGCTTTAAGTGGGGTAAGCAATCGAGGGGGGCCCTCATTTGGGGGCGTGGCTTGTGGGAGGGGCGTGGCCTAAAAAGTACACAAATCGTACGGTATACACACAAATATATATAAATGTTATATATTTGTGTGCGGACCTTACTATGGTTTGTGTACTATGCATGCCATCTTTTCTAAACATAGAGATATGTAACATATTTCTACGTTTATAAAAGATGGCTTGCAAAGTACACAACCATAGTAAGGTACGCACACAAATATATAATATTTATATATATTTGTGTGCATACCCTACGGTTTGCCTAGTTTTCAGGCCATCTTTTTTTTTAAAGATTTCGGGTTTATAAAAGATGGCTTTGAAAGTACACAATTCAAGCCATCTTTTATAAAGCTTTGACTACGGACAAAATTGTCCGTCGACAAAGCTTTATAAAAGATGGCTTGAAATGTGTACTTTCAAAGCCATCTTTTATAAACGTCAAGGAATCCCCAGGTTCGCCGAGGGTTAAAGACGCCTCGGCGACCTGGGGAAACAAAGGGACAGTAACTGCCTCTGGTGACCTCTCGCGTGAGGGGTCAACAAAGGCAGTTACTATGACTGACGGAAGTGGCAGCCAGTCACAGCGTCGCTGTGGCTGGCTGCCACTTCTGTCGGCTCGCCTGACTTCATGGCAGGCGCATCTCCCGTCGCGGCTGCGGCCGGGACGGGATAATGCATTCCGCCAATGTTGCGGCTGGATGGGGGCCCCGGCAGGGCCCCGGCTCACTCCCACTTTTTGGAGACTGCCGGGGCCCGGTCCCGGCAGGCCCCGGCCCACTTTAAGCACTGGATATAAGTAAATATTGTGCCTACTCATTAATCCCACTAATGCATTTCTACAAACAGAAAATCATACCATACCTTTCTTACGGCTTGGAAGTAAGGAATGCTATCAGTGAAAATAACGTGCTCGATTGGAGGGTTATATTTGGGAAAAGACTCTGAGGTTACCAGCACACCTCCCGATGACACTGATTGGGCTCGGATTGGGGCTGTAATCCCTGCAATCAATAATGGATACGGAAAAGTGTATGTTGCTGCAGAAGATCCTCAGTCCGGCGAAAACCCCACTATATGCCATATTGAACACAGCATTAAACAATCGGGCCCCTACAACCAGGGTCGGCTTAAGGCAGCATCCAGCTGTGGGCCCGCAAAGGGGCGCACAATAGAAACAGCTCATCGGGGCGCACCATGTCGCCCCTTAAACCGGCCCGGCGCAAGCTTTCTGAAGTCAGGGAGCATCTAACTTCAATGTAATGTTCTAGCGCCACGCTGCTTCTAGAAAGTTACTTTGAAGTTGGATGAACCCAACAGGGTGACAAAAAGTCCAGCTCGACAGCGACCCCCCTTTGGATTGCTAGTCACGGTGGTCTTTCCAGGTAATGGGAGCGGGGATGTCATTTTAGGGTCGCACGTGCAACCCCTCAGGGTTCCCTCTCTACCCCTGAGGTCTCCCTTGCTACCCCTGGTCTGTGGCCAGCGCCATGTGGCTCTTTGTTTCTGAAGTGGCTGGCTTTCTTGTCCAGGCCTCTTTTACACTTGGAGCAGTGACCCTAAATAAGAAGGAATAGGAATATCAAATAATGTGTCTTTCTGGAATTCTGCACAATAATTGCTAGACTCATTAAAGGTTTATTTCAGGCACACTTCAGGGGGCGAGTCCCTGATTTATTGTGTTCTTAAACACCTCAAATCCACAATGCAGTCGACAACTTCCCAAACACAGTTACAGTACAATGAAAAGGATGCTGAGCAAAGCGGCATGCTGTCTGGGTAATGGCGCTCATTTAATGCATTCTTTTTTCCTGCATACTTGAATGTACTGTTGTAAAACGTAGCGTCCTGCGGTGGAGTGAAAGAAAGGAAGGTCTCAGGTACGGGTTTGAATCGGGGAGAGGGGAATGATGACCTTTCATTAGTGCATTAGGGTTAATTGCGACTTTAGAATGCTGTGGTCCCAGAGGTCCGTGGTGGTGCGGGGAAAAAAGCAGCTATAATTCCATTAACGTCACTTTTTCCACACCTCCAAACTTGTAGAATTACCACTAGCGCAATTACTGAGTGGTAATTCGACAGATTTTTGGAGGAAAAGGTACATTCTCAATGTTTCCTCAAAAAATCGGTGAAATGACCACTCAGTAATTCTGCCAATGGAGTCCTATGGAATACAAGAAATGGGGGTTTACAATGCCTACCACGACTTGTAATCTCATGGTAAACTCACAGGATCTAGTGGTGGTAATGGTAATTCTGTTTGGCGGTATTCCCACGGGTTTACCGCCAGAATACCGCAAAACTCATAATGAAGCCCCGTGTCTTTAAGATTTATTTTAGACTTATGAATTGTACAGTATTTCTACACTGATTATGAAGTATAGCTTTCTAATTGATTTAGGCTATCTTGTTGGTGACAAGTTGGCTACTTTTTTTAAAAATTTGGTTTAATTGATTTTGAAACAAAAATAAAAATAAAAACAAAAAATGAACAAGAGATTTAAGCGTTTCAATTGTTACAGCTCTGTTAGCATATGGGTACATCAACAGAACAAAACTAAAGTCTCATTATACACTTGATCGTTCTTGTGTTCGTTTCCGATCTCTAGAAGTAACAATCAGTATAACATCTTCCTTACCCACCCCCCCTCCATTGTTGGGCAGACATCATTGCGGCATCATTTCTCTGTTGAAACGTTCATAGCGAGTAATGTTCGGTTCACTATTGTGAGATTTCCTTGATTTTTGGGTCATAACTGTCCTGTATTGAGAGTTTTTGGGATTCTTGGTTCAATTAAGATCCTGTAGCGTCTTCGGGTTGGGAGTCCGTCGTGTCGGAGAGATGTTTGCCTCGAAAGTCTGACCATAAGATCTCACATTGCGATGCTTTGTTATGCAGGGATGCCGTGATCAATTCCATTGTGTAAATGTTGGTTGACAAATTGATCCATTCCTTCTTACTTGGAATCTTTTTGGATTTCCATTTTGTTACTAGGAGTGCGCGGGCTGCTAGTAGTAGATGTGGGGCAAGACCCCTGAGTCTAGACCACTCATCCTCGTTTTTTTCCATTCCAAAGAGAACCAAACATGGATCAACGTCTCTTTGTATGCCATCTATGTCTTTAATCCATGCCAGGACTTCCTCCCAGAATACTTTAATGCGTGGGCAGCTCCACCACATGTGCCAATAGTCGTCAGTTTCTCCACATTCTCGCCAACATCTCGGGCTCAGATCTGAAAAATCTTGGACAATTTGAGTGGGTCGTATTGCCATCTGTGTAGGAGTTTGATGGCGTGTGATTTGTGTTGGCTGGATAAGGACGTCTTGGATGCGTTTTTGCATATAATTTCCCATTGTTCTGGGTCAATCTCCTCTCCTAAATCCCTACCCCATCTGCTTCTAAGATGTTCTGTGGACCCGGTGCCTGCTTCAATAAGTTCTTTGTACATAGCCGATATAAAACCCTTAATTTCAGACTTGGAATCCAAGAGTTGTTCGAATGGGGTGAATTCTCTCTGCAGTTTTTCTTTCCATGCTGGTTTTGTGAGGACTCATTTTGTCTGGATGTATTGGAAGATGGATAATGGACCTATTCCTAGGGCTTCAGTTAAGTCTGGAAGAGTAATGAATTTGTCCTTCTGCTGGAGTTGCCCTACCCTTTCGAGTCCCGCTTCGTACCAGGATTGGAATCTTCCTACCTCAGGTATATGATCGTTTATACCAGGGGACCATAAATGGCTAAGTGGGGAGGGCCAGGTGGTGATCTTTTTCATTGCCTTGCTTGGTTGCCAGATGTTCCAGATGGTACTCAGTATTGGATGGCCCTTAATTTTCCGTTGTATCCTTTTGTGAGGGGTCCATAGCCATTCTGACACAGTGGCCGGTGTGAAGTAATGGTTGTCCATGTGGACCCATTGTAGGTGGTTGTGATCATGTAAGTGTGGAATAAGGATACGTAGTTGTGAGGCTTTGTAATATGCTTGCAGGACGGGGAGACGTACTCCTCCTTTGTCCTTGGAGAGTGTCAGAGTGTCGAATGCAATCCTCACCTTCCTTCCCTGCCAGAGGAACTTAAGCATACGTTTTTTAGCTTCATCAAAAAACGCATTTGGTATCTCGATAGGTAACATCTGGAAAGGGTATAGGAATCGGGGGAGGCATACCATTTTAATGGCGTTAATTAGCCCTAACCACAAAATCGTTAGTTTGTCCCACCTGTTCAGATTGTCCAAGAAGCTCTGGAGGAGGGGAGGAAAGTAAGCTTCCTAGAGGTCCGTTATGTTTTTGGTGATCTGGATGCCCAAGTATTTAAAGGCAGAGTGTTCGAGTTTGAGGCCTAAGGGCAAGAACTTAGTTTTGTTTTCCTCTTTCATTCCTTGCAAAGGGAACAATATTGATTTAGTCTTGTTCACCTTAAACCCAGAGAGTTTTCCATATTCTTCTAATAGTTGGAGAGCATAGGGGACAGATACAGAGGGGTTGGTAATGTGTAAAAGTATATCATCAGCATAGAGTGCTATCTTATATTCTTTTGTTCCCAATCGCATGCCTTCTATTCTGGGGACGGCTTGTATTTTTTGGGCCATAATCTTAATCTTGATTGAGCCCCCATTCACCCCCCACCATTATTTACATGGTCCGAATTTCTTTTGAGCCTAGACATCCTTACGCAGTTCGGGCCACGGACATATGTATTAGAGTATATGTCGTTTTACCAGTGTTGTGGATCGTCAGTTCTCCCCCCCGGGGGGGTATTACCTCTCCGAAATGTCCTCGATCCCTTGACACGTTTCCGTCTGGGGCCCTGTATACGCCATCCTCTTTCTTTGTGACGCAGATCTCCCCAATCGTGTCCCTCTGCGCTTGATCCAAGGAGGTCAGAGATGTACGTCTTGATCTCCCCCTCTGAGTTTAGCTTGATTTTGTTTCCGTCGTATTCAAAGGACAGAGAGAAGGGATACCCCCACCTGTATCTAATGTTCTTTTCTTTCAGATGTTTGGTGATAGGCCCGCACATGCGTCTGTAAGAGGATTCAATTCAACACTACAGCTAAGTCAATGCCTAGTCTGGGATACTGAATGGAAACCCTTATTGATATATCTTTATGTCCAGTTCATGAGTTCTGGATGACTACCCCTATATAACACCCCTCTCTTGGAATCCCCCTGGCCCCACTGAGCCAAGAAGTAGTTCTGTTTTGCAAGTTAAAAGGTTTATTTGAGAATTTAAACAATATATATATATATATATATATATATATATATATATATATATATATATATATATATATATATATATATATATATCACACTTTATAATAAATTAATAATTGAATATCACACTTAATCTGAGCAGTAATCAATAATGGATGGTCTGGCACTAGCACACTTCTTTATAATCAATGATGAGTGGTTATAGGATGGATAAGATAGCAACAATACTTTTATGGTTTCAAATGGATGCAAGGTGGAATGAAAATGCAGTACAGAAAAAAAACTTGATAGGGTTTCAGCAAAAGACAATGTAATCACTTTCTTGGACAATTCACCCCCCCCCCTTTTATGCAATGCAAGGAAATGGAAGGAAAGCACACAGTTCTCAGAAAATGCAATCAAATGTAATGCAGTTCACCCCAGCAAGCTTAGACTACAGAAGTTTGAAACACAGGCCCAAAATGTTTTTATATGTGCTGGCAATGAAGTGAGGAATATGCTGAAAATGATTTTAATTCCCTTTAGGAGGTTCAGGGTGAGTGAAATATACTTGGGATGAGTTCAGGCTCACTTTAGCAAGGATCTAGGAGTAACTAGCAGGTTAAACAAATTTTTGGCAAAGGAAAGCAAGGAAGCTGCTGTTTTCACACGTGGCTGGATTTTTAACCAAATCACGATTACGGCAAAAGTATGAGGAGTAGCAAGCTTGTTGAAAAGCTGAGATTCCAAGCTTTCAGAGGAAAGTTAAACCAAGTTCCTAGCCCAAACGGTTCCAGAGATACGGACGATTAAATAAAGGTAGTTTTTCGGATTTTAAATTTTAAAAGTTCAAAGTGACAGGTTAAAGCTTGCAGCTAGAAAATGACAGGTGACAGCTTTGCAAATGACAGGTGACAGTTAGGAGGCAGTTCTGGTTAGATTAAAATAGATTGAATTATATTATTTTAACTAAGAGATTGGTTCTGCACAGTTCTGCTAGGTACTCACAATATATTTTTGAAATAAGCCTCCCCACGGATCTGGTCAGGTTTTGGACTGGACTCCGGTTCTGGTCTCGGCACTTCACAGTGATCTGGGTCAGCTCTCTGGTTCTGCTAACAGTGGTCTGGGTCACTCTGGATCTCTGGCCTCTGGTTCTGGATACTGCTCTGCTTTCTCTGGGTACAGCACTGCTTCTGGATCTTTCTGCACAGCTTACTCTGGACCCAGCGCTGATCTGCACGGCTCCTGGATGCTGCTACCGCTGTTAGGTTTGCTGGATGCTGAGGCCTACTGAGAAGAGTTCTCAATTTGTGGGTTTAGGCCCTTGCTTTGAGTTCTGAATCAAGTTCTTTGGAGTTTTAAAGTCTAAGTGTTAAATCTGGTATCTTCTGGATGTTGTATGGTCCGGCAGAGCGCGTTGCAGCAAATGGAATTGAATGTCCTCTCTAGCTTCCAGTGGCTCTTTTTATGTCTTTTGAAAGTGGGTGTGTGTGCAGCATCACTAGCCAGCCCCTCCTTCAACTTGTCATTGGCTCAATACTCCCCTCTCCCATGATTGGGGAAGGAACTGTGAGTCAGAGTGATGCTGTAGGTTTTATGGGTCAGAGGATCCTCCCCTGGTCAGTTTGCCCACAAATCTATATTTGATCAAAATGTACATTTCTCAAATACATAGTGGTTTGTCATTGCATGTACATATTACCTATCACATGAGGTAGTCTCTGTCCCAAATCTGCTCTTCCTGAGGGCTTGCATTCAGAAACGGCAACTTATTTTCGATTTTAGTGGGTAATGCAATCTTGGTTCTTCATTAAAAGTTATACACATATACACGGCCTGTCCATACATACTCCAGTAAATTCCCATATCTCTAGCTTAAACACAGAGTCTGTACTATACATAAATAGCAGGGATTTGCCCCAGAACATCACACAAATTCCAAACTCGTCTTAAAACGTGCACAGAAAAATCACAAGAATTATAGTATCATTTAAATAATTTTGACAAGTCCGCACTGTGAGTTATACATCTTTCTTAAAATCATATTCTGGCCAACAGGGGTGTGTCTTTTCAGGTCACATGGTGTAGAAACCAGTTTATCCAGTTTCTGCCAAGCTCAGAGACCCTGCCCCTCCCAGCTTCTGCCAAGAGGAAGCTATTTTACGGCCACCCTAATAAACCATCTGCCTGGGCCCAGGACAGGCCTTTGTTCAACTCCCTGTAGCTGCTCCACCCCTAATCGAAACAGAGAGGTGACAACTCCTTTTGGCAAGGGGAAGAGTGGCTGAGCAGGTTTTAACTCATGTGGGGATAGATGTCAAGCAGAATTCAGTTTCATTAAGCCAGGTTTCAGATAAAATGTCATTTTTCTGTTCCCCAGTTTAAGTCAAGACAATTTGTACATATGCAGCTAGAATGCTGATTCTAAGTTCAAAACCATGGCATTTCAACAGTGACAAACTATGTGACACTCAAAGTAGGTCACTCAGTTAATTTAAACATTTTCGATTTTTGGTAGTTTTAAATCCAGTTTCAGTTAGGCTGCTGCAGACCTGCAGAGCTCAGCCAGTCTTGTTATGAACATTGTTTTGGGGCTCTTCAACTTCCCAGATTTAGTATGCACACATACTTCATTCTGCCAGATGTCCGCTGGTGTTCAGTGAGATTTTTGGATGTGTTGCAATGTTTGAAAATAGGCATTTTGAGCTGGCATTCAGAGAAACAAAAGGTGATTTTAAAGTGCGGTTTTTCCTTTGGCACACATTTCACTCATGGCACCCCGGCCCATCCTGCTCGCACTGGTGGGTGGCAAGTTAGGCAACCATTTTAGTGTGCACAAACTGCGTGGTTCTCCTAGATTCTGGCGCACATGTGGGCTTTTTGGCCATCTTGGATTTTCTAAGCCCACAGCGCCAAATGTTGCAGCATGATAGCTCAAACGTGGGTCAGGACACCCAACAAAGCCCCCCCACGTGACTGCCCTTTGAATTTGAGTCGATGGGGAGTCGGGTGCACAAGGGTGATGACCCACCCACTGGTATGTCCGCATAATCTTCTTCCAATTCTGCAAATGGCACAGTTCAGCATCTTTTCCTCCATCCGGTCGGATCGATCGGTTCTCCTCGCCGGTCCTGATGGGAAGATTGGGCCGTACCCCGGGCCCCTCGGATCGTCCTCCCAGTCTCCGGATCGTCCTCCTTGGACAGTCCCCAGGTTTTCTTTCTCCTAGGACGACAATGGAAGAGCGGCAATACCTATTCATAGACATTTTTCCCCCACCATTGATATAGTGGGGTGGCATATAAATTTATAGTCAAAACATATGAACATGCACATTTCTTTTTGCATTCAAAAAACAAAACACCCACATTGAGAAACTCAGAATTTGATAGGCGATATGTTGGATATTTTAAGTTAGAACTGAATTAATCTGAGACAGTACCCTCTAGGATTCCAGAGGATTCCTCCAGTTGTTGCAGAGTGTGCCTGGGATGGCAACACTTCAACTGGTTAATGTGGACCCACTTGTCTTCCCCCTCTGCCAAACCGCCTTTGGGGATGCAGATCTTGTAGGCCACAGGGGAGATTTTGTCTATAATTTCAAACGGTCCCTTCCATGTAGGCAAAAATTTTCGCTGTTTCGTCTGGTTTCTTTGGAAATTGTATAGATAGACCCGGTCCCCCACCTGATATTCCTTCCTGGAAGTTTTCAGGTCATAGTGGGTCTTCATGCTATCAGCTAATCTTTCTAGATTCCGCTGAGCATAAGCAAAAGCATGTTGAAGGTGTTTCCTTAAATTCTCCACATACTCGTGAGTTGTGGAGGCATTTATTAGTGTCTGCTCTTGGGTCCTGTAGAGCAAATGCTGCGGAAGCACCATCTTGCGTCCAGTCATCAACTCGAATGGTGACATTTTGGTTGCAGATGAAGGGGTAGATCTGATGGCCATTAGGACCAGAGGTAATCGGATATCCCAACTTGGCCCAGAATCTGCCACAAACTTCTTTAATATGCTCACAATGGTTCGGTTGTATCTCTCTACTGCTCCAGAAGAAGCTGGCCTGTAAGCAATGTGTAGCTTCCTTTTAACCCCCAGTATCTCCCACATCTTTGTCATTACTTCACTGGTGAAGTGGCTACCCCTGTCTGACTCAATCCTTTGAGGTAGACCGAAACGGGAAAAGATGTGGTTAATCATCAGGGCAGCTGCAGTTTCTGCCTTGCAATTTGGGGCTGGGAGACATTCCACCCACTTGGTAAACAAGCATGTAACGGTCAACATGTGCTTGTTTCCTCTAGACGAGCGAATCACAGGGCCTACAAAGTCGATTTGCAAATCTGACCATGGCAGTGTCATCCCCCTCTTTTGGAGGGGTGCACGGTGCATGAGGGATGATGCCTGAAATTGTGCACACACAAGACACCCCTTCAAGTATTGGTCAAGGTCCTGCCCCATGTGTGGCCAGTATGCAACCTCTCTTAAGATTTCCAGTGTTGTGTGAAACCCCCTGTGACCGGCGGTGGCCGCATCATGGGCGTGACTTAACATCAGGCTTCGCAATGAGGTAGCAACCACCCACTGATCGTGGCCAGCTTTGGATTTCCTTACCAGCAAGCCGTCTTGGATTCAGAACATTTTTGGACATTTCATCAACACTCTTAGGTCCTCTTTCCCAATGTAATCAGTATCCGTCAGGGGAAAGTTCTCAGGGTCCTCAAGGTGTTGGTAAAACTTACCAATAATTGGATTCCCCTTCTGAGCTGTAATCAAATCAGCATCAGGGGTCTCCTTACTCCATTGGGCAGTTGAAAGATCATTGAGAGCATTTGTCTGGGACCTAGTGATAGCAGTGACCTGGATTTCCCCCAAAAGGGACTCAATCTCAATTAGATCCCCTTGGATGGCCCCGGTTTTGGCCAGCTGATCAGCTAAGTCATTTCCAGTTTTGTCTGGTCCCTCTATTTTGGAATGACCCTTGATCTTCTTCCAATAGATGGTCATCCCCTTCGAGGTGACCAGATCATCAATGTTTTGGATCAACTTCCCATGTTTCAAGGGTTTGTTGTTAGCACATAACATGCCTCTGGTTTTCCAATTAACCAGGTGCTCCACGAACCCGTTCCGTACATAATCCGAATCTGTGATTATGACCAGTTCGTGGAGTTGATGCTGGACAGCAGTGAGGATGGCCTGATGCACAGCCATCAATTCTGCCACCTGACTACTTCGGGGACCAATTTTGTATCCGGCGGAGGGTTCTGGGGACTCATTCACCCATGCATTCCCTACGCCGGCCACCAGTTCCTTCTCCCCATTGTTGTCAACATGGTAAGAGCATCCATCCACATAGTCAGTGGGCATTCCCTCACACTTGTCCTCTTCAAAGACTTTGTGTGGGGAATTAAGGTACGCCTCCATGTTGTCCTTGATTTTTAGACTTTCGTCCTCGAGACAGTTTTCGCTGGCACAATCATGCAAGTCAGCCAGACCTTGCGCGAGGGGACTCTTCTTGTTTTGGCCATATCTGACCTCCACAGGAAAGCCTTGCATTGACAGAATCCAGGAAGTAATTCGGGAATTACTCACATTTCCGGCCCGGATTCTATCACTTTGGAGATATTGCAGAGGCTGGTGTGGAGTCTCCACTATGATGTGTTCCCCCTGGATAAACGGGCGGTAATTCTTCAATGCCCACACCGTTGCCAGGAGTGCCTTCTCACAATCGTTGAATTTTTCCTGCACAGAGGATAAAGTTTTGCTCGCATAGGAGATTACTTTATTGACCTTGTCATGCTTTGGTATAATACTGCCGTCAAGCACGTATTAGAGAACCCTGTCTCCAGGAAGAACTCCTTGTTTCTGACAGGGTAAGCTAGGCAGGGCGCTTGTGAGAGGCTTCTTTTGAGTTGTCTTACTGCCTCGGATTGTTCTGGACCCCATTTCCACTTGACCCCCCCTTCAGGAGATGAATCAGGGGTCTGGTGATCTCTGCTTAGCCCTGAATGAACTTTCTGCTGTAATTAGTCAGTCCAAGAAGGCTCCTTAGTTCCCGCAGAGTTGTGGGGTCTTTCAGTTTCTGAAGTGCTTCCACTTTCTTTTCCTGGGGACAGAGACCCTGAGGAGTAATCTCATGCCCCAAGAAATTAACACGGGTTCTACACCACTGTGCTTTCTGAAAGGAAAGTTTTGCTCCGGCGGCCCTCAACTGGGTCAGAACATAACGGATCTCCGCTATGTGTTCCTCCACATATGAACTTTTGATGAGGACATCATCTACATAAGCCAGGTTACCCCTTGCACCCAGGTCGGGCATGGCCTTGTGTAGGAAAATGTTGAATACATTGCCAGAGTTGAGGTATCCGAAGGGAGTCCGGGTCCATGTGTACTGCTGGCCCCCAAAGGTAAAAGCCAGCTTGTATTGGTCCTCCCTACTGACAGGCACAGTCCAGTATCCATTGGTCAGGTCTATTGCACTGAATACCTGTGACCCCTGGATCTGGGCCAGCCCTTGGTCAATGTAGGGCAGAGGCCATCGGGAAGTATGGAGCCGTTTGTTGAGCTCCCTGAGGTCGGCGCAGAGTCTCCACTGGCCGTTTGGCTTCAATATTCCCAGCACCGGGTTATTGAAGGTGCTGTGAACTGGACGGATTATTCCCCGGGACTCCAGGTTCTTAATTATTTCAGTAAGGGACTCCATGGATGCGAGAGGCAAGCGATATTGCTTCACAAAAACTGGAGTCATTCCAGGGTCCGTGGGGATTGTTGTTGTGTGGATGTCGGTGCGACCACAGTCATATGAGTCTACCGCAAAGAGATCTTGGAAATCCAAGAAAATTTGTTTTAACTTTTGCTTTTGTTCCAGAGTCACACAGGCATCAGCTAGGTCTGCCTGAAGCCTGGAAAGACTTCTGGTTTGGCTATCTCAGCGGCCTCCTCCAGCTGGGTGGAGAAGTCCCTGGTCAGAGTGCTGATTTGGACTGGAGGCCTCAGGTGGGAAAGGCAACCCTCATGGACCTGGAAAATCACCTCATCCCTCTTGAAGTCACAAGTCACATCTTCCTTACCATAGGGGCAGGAAGTGTACACCAGGAAGTTCCCCCCATGCCGGGTAAAAATCCTGTCTGGTGTTGTATTGTCATCACTGTCACTGTCAAAACAGTCCTTGGGGATTGTTCCTAACAGTTAATTTCCTAAATCGATGGAAAAATGTCGGTCATCAACCGCCATTCCAATAATGGTGCCTGCGGCTAGAGTAATACTCTTTAAGTCGCTGTTATCCACCTCTATTAGAATGGTGTCATGTTCTATGTTGACTAATGGAGTTGGGTTTACCCCCAACCCTTGCTGTTGGAGAGAAGTGTTTAGATGTATGTAAGCATCAGGGTTTTTCAAATGTTGTCCTCTTTTAGCTTTCACTTCCAGGGAGAATTATCGGGTCCTTTCTGGGATGGTGACTTCCTCTTTGATCTGAATTTCAACTGCACAAGGTAGCAATTGAGCTGACCTAAATGCTTTTTCTGGATCATCAAAGCCCATGGGATTATCCGCTAATCGGGACCAAGCTTTGAAGTTTATTAGGTCCAAACTAATGGCAAAGCGATTGAGAATGTCAATGCCTAAGTAAAAAGCGGCAGTGACGTCTCGCACGACCCAACAATTGTGGACTATTCTCTTGTTGCCAATGGAGATTTTGAGCATACACCTGCTTGGCAGGTGATGTTTGGAATTGGGTGCTTCCAGGTCCATTTCCCATTTGTCTATCAGTTTGAATGTGGGAATGGCTGGATCTTTTGGTAGTTGGCGGAACATGGCTTCGCTGATGAAGCTCTGACCATTGTTCACGCACACTCGAGCGAGAACAGAGTCCTTCCCATCATTTAACTGAACAGGGATGAACAACTGCTCTCCAATTTGCTGAATATCAGCCAGGCTCTGAGCTGATTTCACATCTTTCTGGACTATAGGAGTGAGAGTTCCTGATTGTGGATTAGTAAAGAATTTCAGGGTGTTTCCTTCCAGTTCGGAATACCACCTTAAACTGGAAGGAAGGTTGATTTTCAGAAATAGAGAGGACACCCCATCACCAGTCTGTTGTCCTACTGCTATTTCTGTCACGTCTGGAATTTGGTTGTTCTGGAAGTGAAATTCTACTTGGTCAGATTTTTGTTCAACCATGTGGCAGGTGCCGTTTAAACTAACATGGTTGACACTCTGTTTTAATTTTATTGGTCGGCTAGTCTGGGTCCAGAGGACCTTGTTTACACAATCTATTAGGGATGACAACCTTCTCAGGAGGTCATTCCCTAGTAAACAAGGGGTGCCCTCTGGAGTCACTACTATGACCGGGTGTTTCACCTTGTGTCGCCCAATTCTAATGTCCAAGTCTGCAGTCCCCTCAATGGGAATTTCCTTCTCGTCAAAGTTCTGCAGTTGTCCAGGAAGAGAGGTGAGAGGAATTCGGTAATTCTCCCCCCTTCCTGCGTTTAGTTCCTCAAAGGCCCTTTTGGACGGAAGGGTAGCTTGGGATCCAGTGTCCACCAGTGCCAAAATTGTACCCTGCCCCTGTACTTGTACCGGGGCATAGTATCTTCCCTCCTTCTCCTCAAGGGGGCACAGATAATGCACATTTTTGGACAACTGGTGGGCTAACTTTCTGGTTTTGGACATTGCTAGCGAAGAGATTTGAGCAGAATTCTGTGGAGAGCCTTGGGAATCTGAAAGAAAAAGTTGGCAACTGGAGATCAGAGCCATTGTGGGTTCCCCTGGTTCCGGTTCTGGGCCGCCCCCCCCTTTTTGGAGGCAGTCACCAGGATGGGTTTGAACCAGGGGATTTCGGTATTGTGGGTTCTGGGATGAGATGATGGGCGGCGGTAGCTCAGTCTCCATATCTCCCCAGTCTGAATTGACATCCCTTGGGACCCATTTTTCTTTGGGAGGAGTTCCCCCATCTCTGAAGGAGAAGATCCTTTTCCCAGGATCTTCTGAGGATCCCTCTCCCTCAAATTGGAAGACCTGAACCACCTCCACAAATTGGGTCTGTTTGGGTCCTTTGTTTCTCCTACCCCCCCTCTGCTCCTTGGGAGGCAGGCTTTCAGGGGCAGGACATTTTGTTTCCGGTTCCTGGTTTTCCAGGGGCTGTTTACAAGTTGGGAAGGAAGCTTCCTCCAAGGCTTTACACCCCCCTTCCCCTTGTGCCTCCTCCCTGGTAACCGGTGTGTTATCGGGGTGCTGCCCCCGTCATTGTTCTGGAGCACCAGGTCCAGAGTTTGGGGCATTCTGCGGTGGCATGCTCATCTGAGGGTTCTGTTGAGCCCTCAGTATGTGACCCAGATCCCGTGCCATATTTTGGACCTAGCGCTCTAACTGGGAAACCCGCTCAGGCTGATACGGGGCTCTATTTTCTCCCCTGGGCTGATCCCGGGAAGGGTAGCTATCCCTTCTCTGGTAGTACCCCTGGTTGGGAAGATTTTGGTACCCCTCCACCCTTGGCCTCCCCTCTCCCGGATTAGGTTGTCTGGGCTCAGGGAATTGGGGAAAGAAGGATGGATGATTTTGGGGCTGGAAATTGGGCGGATACCTGGGGAAAAAGTTCTGCCCAGGATTTGGAGAATTTCTGCCCTCCTGTGGGAAGTTGGGAGGGAAGTTCCTTGGGTTAGGTGCTTGGCCGGATCCCCCCCCTTGGGCTGGAGGAGTCTACACATAACCCAGGATTGGTCGGTTTCCCTTATAGCGGGGACTTACATAGTCAGGGGAGCGGGGGACTCCATGTGTGGGACTACCTCCTCGACTCCCTGTCTGTGACTGGCCCGAGGGCCTTCTGGGCTGTGAATTATTAGGTGCAGGTAGGTTTTTAGGCCCCCCCATCTCCAAATCCAAAACTGGGGTGACCTTTACCTCTGCCACCTTGGCAGCAGCAGGGGTGCTGTTGGTTTTGGGATTTTTCTGGGTATTGCTTTTATTTTCTATGGGCTTCTGCACCTCATAGATCCGGGTAGCCTGTTCAATGACCCAGTCTAAAGATCTTTTCTCATGAAAATCTCTCACGAGCTGGGTCATTATATATTTGGGCAAGGCATGGAAAAATGTATTGACAAATTCTCTGCTGTCTGTGCGCACCCTTCTAGTGGTCTGCGCAAAGGCACGTTTCAGTTCTTGCACGAATTCTTGTGGGGCCTGATCCTCCCCACATTGCAAATTGTAGGCTGCCTTGCGGGCCTCTTGAGGATTTCTGTGAACAGAAAAATGTTTCAAGATGGCCGCCTTATAGGTGGACCATCTTAAATGATTTTGGTCCTCCAGCCCCGCAAAGAAACTGGAGTATTCTGGTGAGAAGGTCCACTTTACATATTGAATACAGCTTTGGCTGTCCTTCAAAAGGAAAGTCTCCATCATTTGCTCGTAAAGCTCCAAGTGTTCCCAAACAGAATACTTGGCGTTCTAGTGATAAGGCGTGATGACACTCCTTATTGCCTTTATTTGCTTCAATGGGTCCTTAAGGAAAGCCCTTTTTGCCTTATTGGCCTTTTTGGTTCGAGTAACCCTGGTCCATTCATCCTCTGACTCAGAGGCACTGCTCCCAGAGGTTCCTGTCTGATCTTCCAGGTTTTCCCGGATTCTGCGAGCCTGGGATTGGCTGGCAGAATGTGGGTACCTGGTCTCTTGTGTCCTGCGCCGCTCAGAGGAGTCTTCAGATTCCTCCTTGCTGGCAGGATTTGATGGGTACCCCCCCCCACTGACCTAACTGGGCAGAAGTCTTCAGGATGCCCTTAATGGGCCTATTCTCCTGGGGTTCCCCACTAAATTGCACTGTGCTTGGATGCCCATACCCGGATGCCCGCCCATCCATTCCTGGGAGGTACTGGCCTATGAGCCCCATGCTTCTGGCTGGATAGTAATCTGCCATCTCTGTGGCCTGGTGCTCATGTGCGCCAGGGGACATGGGGGTGGCAGAGTCCAGGGACTGAGAGAGATAAAGGCCTCTGGTACTAGGGCTCCTGAGGTTATGCTCAGGAGTTTCCCTTTCCCAGCGAACCTGGTCTCTATCCGCCTCTGCTCCCTGTTGCAATGCAAGAGCCTGCGCCTTCAGTTCCTCAGTTAAGGCCTTACTAGACTCTATCAGTCTCTCCTGCATCGCTACCTGTTGTTGGAGCCTATCATTGTGCTGGCAGAGAGCCTAATTCTCTCTCTGCGTTTCCTGATTGGTCCTGGAGCACTGGGCCAGTCTTTGCTGCAGGAGGGTTACCTCCTGAGTCCCATCCCTACTGGCCTGCCAGAGCCTCCTCCACCCTCCTGGTGTGCTCTAGCAAGTCCTGGTGTTCTTTTTGGAGGTCACCCAGTCCCTGGTGGGCCAGGTGATTTTCTTCCATTTTTCTCCTTAAGTGGCAGACTTCCTGGCCTAAGGTGTCCCTTTCCTGACCAAGAGTTTGAATTTGTGACGCCAGGTCGTCCCTTTGCCTTTGGAAGGCACCAGCTTTCTGGCGCTCCTGATCAAACTCTGCCTGGGTATCCAGGTCTTTCAGGATCAGTTTATTGCTCTCCTCTTTCTCTCTGTCTAGTTGGATTTGCAGGGTGGCTACATGCTCTGTGCATGCCCTGTTCAAATTGATCTGTTGCTCCAGCTTTTTCTGGCTCTGCAGTAGGGAGTCCAAACTGTCTTGGCGTTCCTTCTGCAAAGCCAGAATTTTGGTATCCTGGTCAGCCTTTTCCTGTTGCAGGATATCCATATCCTTCTTTATTTTAATGATGTGCTGTCTACTCTCATTTTCGGACTCCTGGCTTCTGTGCAGCCTCTGCTCAGAAGAGTCCAGATCAGATTGGGCCTTCTGTAATGCCAGCAGTTGCCTACTCGCCAGATCTTGGCCTTCAGCACATTTGTCCTGCATGGCTCCCATATGTAAATATAAATATGCCGCTACCCTGGCAATCTTGTTGTGCTCATCCTTGGCCTTAGGGGCCATATATAGTTCACTCAGGGCCACATGTAAGGGACCCTGGTCTCTCCATATATCTGACCCTGTTTCAGTGATCTGGGGTGCGATTGCCTGCAACCAGACCGTCTGGTCGTGATGAGCCCACTCACGTCTCACACATAGCTTATGTAAGAAGTGCTCTCTGGCTATTTTCATATCTACCAAGGTCGTCATTCTGGAATTTGCGTTCCCTCCTGACTTACAGAAGTTTATATTTTATTTTTGCAAAACAGAACTTTTCCTTAGGGCTTTCCTTTGAGGAGATCTTTACAGCGTAACACAGCGTGGTGTTCCGACCGGATATGTGTATCTGGTCAGCTGGCACACTGTATTAATCTGCACAAGTGATAGATCTAACCCAAACGTCCGGCTCGAGCCCCCAATTTGTAAGAGGATTCAATTCAACACTACAGCTAAGTCAATGACTAGTCTGGGATACTGAATGGAAGCCCTTATTGATATATCTTTATGTCCAGTTCATGAGTTCTGGATGACTACCCCTATATAACACCCCTCTCTTGGAATCCCCCCGGCCCCACTGAGCCAAGAAGTAGTTCTGTTTTGCAAGTTAAAAGGTTTATTTGAGAATTTAAACAATATATATATATATCACACTTTATAATAAATTAATAATTGAATATCACACTTAATCTGAGCAGTAATCAATAATGGATGGTCTGGCACTAGCACACTTCTTTATAATCAATGATGAGTGGTTATAGGATGGATAAGATAGCAACAATACTTTTATGGTTTCAAATGGATGCAAGGTGGAATGAAAATGCAGTACAGAAAAAAAACTTGATAGGGTTTCAGCAAAAGACAATGTAATCACTTTCTTGGACAATTCACCCCCCCTTTATGCAATGCAAGGAAATGGAAGGAAAGCACACAGTTCTCAGAAATGCAATCAAATGTAATTCAGTTCACCCCAGCAAGCTTAGACTACAGAAGTTTGAAACACAGGCCCAAAATGTTTTTATATGTGCTGGCAATGAAGTGAGGAATATGCTGAAAATGACTTTAATTCCCTTTAGGAGGTTCAGGGTGAGTGAAATATACTTGGGATGAGTTCAGGCTCACCTTAGCAAGGATCTAGGAGTAACTAGCAGGTTAAACAAATTTTTGGCAAAGGAAAGCAAGGAAGCTGCTGTTTTCACACGTGGCTGGATTTTTAACCAAATCGCGAATCACGTCAAAATTCGCAAATGCGTGAATCACGATTACGGAAAAAGTATGAGGAGTAGCAAGGATCTAGGAGTAACTAGCAGGTTAAACAAATTTTTGGCAAAGGAAAGCAAGGAAGCTGCTGTTTTCACACGTGGCTGGATTTTTAACCAAATCGCGAATCACGTCAAAATTCGCAAATGCGTGAATCACGATTACGGAAAAAGTATGAGGAGTAGCAAGTCGGTTCTACGCTTGTTGAAAATCTGAGATTCTAAGCTTTCAGAGGAAAGTTAAACCAAGTTCCTAGCCCAAACGGTTCCAGAGATATGGACGAGTAAATAAAGGTAGTTTTTCGGATTTGAAATTTTAAAAGTTCAAAGCGACAGTTTACAGCTTGCAGCTAGAAAATGACAGGTGACAGCTTTGCAAATGACAGGTGACAGTTAGGAGGCAGTTCTGGTTAGATTAAAATAGATTGAATTATATTATTTTAACTAAGAGATTGGTTCTGCACAGTTCTGCTAGGTACTCACAATATATTTTTGAAATAAGCCTCCCCACGGATCTGGTCAGGTTTTGGACTGGACTCCGGTTCTGGTCTCGGAACTTCAGAGTGATCTGGGTCAGCTCTCTGGTTCTGCTAACAGTGGTCTGGGTCACTCTGGATCTCTGGCCTCTGGTTCTGGATACTGCTCTGCTTTCTCTGGGTACAGCACTGCTTCTGGATCTTTCTGCACAGCTTTCTCTGGACCCAGCGCTGATCTGCACGGCTCCTGGATGCTGCTACCGCTGTTAGGTTTGCTGGATGCTGAGGCCTACTGAGAAGAGTTCTCAGTTTGTGGGTTTAGGCCCTTGCTTTGAGTTCTGAATCAAGTTCTTTGGAGTTTTAAAGTCTAAGTGTTAAATCTGGTATCTTCTGGATGTTGTATGGTCCGGCAGAGCGCGTTGCAGCAAATGGAATTGAATGTCCTCTCTAGCTTCCAGTGGCTCTTTTTATGTCTTTTGAAAGTGGGTGTGTGTGCAGCATCACTAGCCAGCCCCTCTTTCAACTTGTCATTGGCCCAATTCTCCCCTCTCCCATGATTGGGGAAGGAACTGTGAGTCAGAGTGATGCTGTAGGTTTTATGGGTCAGAGGATCCTCCCCTGGTCAGTTTGCCCACAAATCTATATTTGATCAAAATGCACATTTCTCAAATACATTGTGGTTTGTCATTGCATGTACATATTACCTATCACATGAGGTAGTCTCTGTCCCAAATCTGCTCTTCCTGAGGGCTTGCATTCAGAAACGGCAACTTATTTTCGATTTTAGTGTGTTATGCAACCTTGGTTCTTCATTAAAAGTTATACACATATACACGGCCTGTCCATACATACTCCAGTAAATTCCCATGTCTCTATCTTACACACAGAGTCTGTAGTATAAATAAATAGCAGGGTTTTGCCCCAGAACATCTCACAAATTCCCAACGCGTCTTAAAACGTGCACAGAAAAATCACAAGAATTATGGTATCATTTAAATAATTTTGACAAGTCCGCACTGTGAGTTATACATCTTTCTTAAAATCATATTCTGGCCAACAGGGGTGTGTCTTTTGAGGTCACATGGTATAGAAGCCAGTTTATCCAGTTTCTGCCAAGCTCAGAGACCCTGCCCCTCCCAGCTTCTGCCAAGAGGAAGCTATTTTACGGCCACCCTAATAAACCATCTGCCTGGGCCCAGGACAGGTCTTTGTTCAACTCCCTGTAGCTGCTCCACCCCTAATCTAATCAGAGAAGTGACAACTCCTTTTGGCAAGGGGAAGAGTGGCTGAGCAGGTTTTAACTCATGTGGGGGTAGATGTCAAGCAGAATTCAGTTTCATTAAGCCAGGTTTCAGATAAAATGTCATTTTTTTGTTCCCCAGTTTAAGTCAAGACAATTTTTACATATGCAGCTAGAATGCTGATTCTAAGTTCAAAACTATGACATTTCAACAGTGACAAACTATGTGACACTCAAAGTAGGCCACTCAGTTAATTTAAACATTTTCGATTTTTGGTAGTTTTAAATCCAGTTTCAGTTAGGCTGCTGCAGACCTGCAGAGCTCAGCTAGTCTTGTTATGAACATTGTTTTGGGGCTCTTCAAATTCCCAGATTTAGTATGCACACATACTTCATTCTGCCAGATGTCCCTGGTGTTCAGTGAGATTTTTGGATGTGTTGCAATGTTTGAAAATAGGCATTTTGAGCTGGCATTCAGAGAAACAAAAGGTGATTTTAAAGTGAGGTTTTTCCTTTGGCACACATTTCACTCATGGCACCCCGGCCCATCCTGCTCGCACTGGTGGGTGGCAAGTTAGGCAACCATTTTAGTGTGCACAAACTGCGTGGTTCTCCTAGATTCTGGCGCACATGTGGGCCTTTTGGCCATCTTGGATTTTCTAAGCCCACAGCGCCAAATGTTGCAGCATGATAGCTGAAACGTGGGTCAGGACACCCAACACGTCAAAGTGCCAGGGTCATGGATGATAGGTCCTGGTATATCGAGATTCGGGATCCTTGGAGGATAATTGAGTCGCTGCCTCTTGCTTTCTCGAGGATTCGTGTTTTGTCCTGAAAGCGGTGAAATCGAGCAAGGACAGATCTTGGTCTGCCTGGGGGCCCTCTGGCTCTGTGTATCCTCTCTGTCTTAGGTTCGTCAACTGCATCATCTGCGACTAAGAGTTTGATGATGTCGTGCAGGGTGTTCTTCAGATCGCTCTCCGTCTCCCCTTCTCGTTCCGGGATTCCGAAAATCCTCAGATTGTTCTGCCTCTCTCGGTTTTCCAAATCATCAAGCTTGAGTTTGAAGCTCTCCTCTCGTTGCTTCAGTTCGGTCATCCGCTGGTCGAGTTGCATTTCAAGAGTGTCTATGGACACTTGGTTGTTCTCGACCCCTTCAAGCCTCTCCTCCATGGTATCTAGACATTGGGTAATCTTGGAGCCAATGCTGGCGCCCATATTCTTTATTTCGCCCAGCAAGGCGGCAATGTCCCTTTTGGTAGCTGCGGATTCACTTCCCGAGGGATTTGGGTTCGCCATGGTATGGGCACAGTTTTCGGATGAAGTCGAGACGTAGGAGAATGTGGCTAATTTCTCCCTAATGTCCATTGGTTCTCCCAAGGCTCCTTAGTGTCACCTATGCTGTTCGATGGGGAGATGGAGTCGGGGGCAAAGGAGGCACACGCCCCTGGGTCGGGGGCCCTACCCTCTGCACTCCGACATCGACGTTCTCTGTAAATTAGGTGTTGGGAGAGATGTCTGTTGTGCGTTTATTGATATGCCCAGGGTATGGGTGGTTCAGTACTGCGTATGGGTTACCCGGGGTGCCCTTTGGGCAGCGTTCAGGTCCGGCAACGCTTTGGGGGTGTTTTCCTCTTGTGCAATGTGAAACATTCAGGCCGAGAGGGGTCCAAACCGCCGCTGCGTGGTGGTGGTGCCGTTGTTCACGGAGTAGATGGGATGGGCCTACTGTCTCCCCGCTCAGCGCTGTCTCAGGGCCTAGGCTGGTCCCGCTCTTCGGAGGCTCCGCCGACTCGACCGAGGCTGTCCCGTCCCCTTTGCGGCAAGGAATGTCGCCGGGAGTGTGAATTTTGTGGCCGGGGTTGAGGGTCTTTCAGGTTTTCTCCGTTTGGCAGGCCTAGGGTCTGCTTCCGACCGTTGGCCAGTTTCCTGCGAGCGGGCCGCGGAGCCGTTATGTGTGACGTCTTTTTGAGGGATGTATATCTCCGGTTTGCAGGGGCCATTTTCGATCGGGTTTTCGACCGAACTGAGGGGGGGGGGTCCACTGCTGGCGGCACACCGACATAGAATCTTGGGGGGTCGTCAAAGCGGAGCTCACGCAAAGTCAAACCACATCCGCATCCCCCTGGTGGCCAGTAGTTGGCTACTTTTTGATGTTAGAAGCAAGGCATTTTAAATTGGTAATTTTTTTCAGAATGATAAGATTTTAGTAATGCAGTACCGTTGAATTAGTCTGCTAATCAAAGGCCTAAATATAGCTTACAGGTGGACACTAACTTGTAGACAGACCCGAAATTGGAGCATATGCCGTAAAATGTAATGTGTATGAATGTACTTGTAATGTGACGGTTTGTGTATTTGGAAGTACACAGGTTTAATGTTAAACCATGTATACTTATTAATTAAACAAAGATGTAATTCTATTGTATGGTGTGCTGCTGATGCCTAGCACATGTGTACAAGTGCATTCCATAGTGATCCGTTAATCATGTAATGCATTATTCGTTCACTGTAGTGCATAGCTGTTGTGTTCACTATATCACACGTCATGCACCTTTCCTGCCTTTCAGTGTGGGCTATATCGATCGCGTGCAACAATCAATGCAGAATTGCATATTGATAGATTTGAGTGCCAGAATGCTTCTGAAGCTAGCTCAGTATGTTAAGTACTCGTGGCAGAGAGCTGTGTTCATATTCCAGATTACAGGATCGAATTCCACAAGGCTGAGTTAGCCTTTTCTTTTCCTGAACTTGAAAGGCTTGTGTGTCCACACCATGTGTCATTAGTTATCAAAACTAGCATAGCATCAATGTGGTGCGGGCCTAGAACTGCTTTCCTCCAATGTGGGTTTTAAAATCTGAGCGGCCACTTTCAGTAAAGAGGGAGCAGTGACTGGGTAGCCACGTTTCAGATGGTGGAATTAAAGTGTTGAGGCTCACATCACGACTCTGCCGGTGGACGATACCATGATCCTGGACAAGTTGTCTTATCTCACTTTAAAGTATTGTGCCGCTTTCTGTAAAAAGGTTTCCCTGTTCACAATTCAGTGGCACTGCGTATTCCATTCCCTTCTCTTTCTTTTCAGGCAGCCCGTTTGGACGGGGTGTAATACCAAATGTAAAAAGGCCTCTGACTGCTTGTTATCAGCACTGATTATTTGACACAAACATGGTTTGCTTGCTTGTACATTTTCAGATGTTCTGCTGCATATGATGAATAACAGTCCACAAGTTTGTATGTTCGCTGTATTTAAAGCTTGACATCATAGTAGGACATCCTGGATGAGATGTTTAGACTCATAAGGGTTAATATTCTGGGATTTGCATACTTCCCTTCACGATGGAGAACATAAGGCTAGAATTACTCTCCACTTGCATAATATGTTTCTTCATTTTTGAATATTGTTTTTTTTAATGTGATTTCCATACTTTCCAAGTCAGATATATAACAGGGGAAATATTCTAGTTCATGAAAGGCAAGCCTTCGCATGTACATGCACCTTGCTCTCTGACAGGAACTGGGAATCAGTGGTAAGTGCAGGAATTGCAGAGTGGGCTCCAATCCGAGTTTCACCTCTTAAGCAACATGGGCTATCCCTGGTAACTCATTTACTCTCACAGGGACTCGCCTGTCAAAATGACTATTCAATTATTTCAAAATTGACACCCCTCAAGAGCGATTTGCTTCTCAGGTTATACTCTTCAAAAACCCCCATTGCTGGTTTAACTGGCTATTGTTTTGCTTAATATATAATGTTAATGATCATCAACATGATATTGCAAGCTTGAACCAACCTTCCTTCCTTCCTTCCTTCCTTCCTTCCTTCCTTCCTTCCTTCCTTCCTTCCTTCCTTCCTTCCTTCCTTCCTTCCTTCCTTCCTTCCTTCCTTCCTTCCTTCCTTCCTTCCTTCCTTCCTTCCTTCCTTCCTTCCTTCCTTCCTTCCTTCCTTCCTTCCTTCCTTCCTTCCTTCCTTCCTTCCTTCCTTCCTTCCTTCCTTCCTTCCTTCCTTCCTTCCTTCCTTCCTTCCTTCCTTCCTTCCTTCCTTCCTTCCTTCCTTCCTTCCTTCCTTCCTTCCTTTTCTCTCTTGTAATTGCAAGCTATATCTGGATGTGTTCACTTTACTGTTAGTTGCTAATCTGCACCCACAATATATGCTATGGGCAACTTTCATGTTGATGCCAATCCGACTCCAGTGTTCATGCCGGAGCACTTTTACCTTCTATGAGGCTACTCATTTGAGTTTTGTGACTATGCTGGAGCATTTTTGCTTTTTTGTTGGACTACTAATCTATACCCTGCATTTATAATACCGTTTTTTTGCTTACCTTGCTTGCGGCTGCTGTTGTTAAAATGTGCCGTGCGCCCGCGCTAGAACAGAATGGCCCTCATTGAAGACGGCCAATGTTGCAATTGACATCCCACGTATTCATGACCCTGATTCAGGAAAGGGTGATGGGGTTGAGGATTCAAAGGGAATCCCCATTCTTATTGTGATCACTGCTGGGGCAGCATATCAGCTCATGGGTTGCGATTGCACGCACTGGCCAGAGATTCTGTATCCCTTAATTTCTGGGGATAGGAGGGCGAAGGGAGAATATGACTGTGTATAGGCCCCGAAATGTGTTTATGATGGTACAGGAATTAGATTTAAGGGGGGGCACACAGGAGTTCACATGCAAACGTCAGGGCTGCAGCTATAATTGCTGATAAGAAAAATTAAATATATACAAATACAAGCTTTTATATATTTCCCAGAAATCTGCATGAAAGTGCTACCACCTCACTGCCCACCCATTCATAACCTAGTCTCATTCAGTTTCATACATGCCAGTATAAACAAGTGATTCAGTCATATCTCAAGAAGCAAACATCTGCTTGGATCTGATTTTTTGTTGGGCCTGTCGGAAGCTGGAGAAGAGTCACAGTAACCACACAAAATGCATTCTAATATAAGACCATGTGCCTCATTACGAGTCCGGCGGTAAACCTGCCGGTGCCAACGGCTGGTCGACGCCGGACTTGTAAAATGTTACTGGTGCTTGACTTCCCGGTGCCACCGGGAGATTCCAAGTCTGGCTGCCAGGAAGACAGGCACTGGTAAAATGTAAGTCCTCATTCCTATAAAGCCCCATATGGCTCTACGAGAGTGGGGACACGGAAGCATTGGCACTGTTGTTAATGGAGCCAATGCTACCATGGCCGCTGCGCCCGGCATAGTCAGACCTGTCGGGCACAGTGGCTCCGGCAGGCAGACTCAGAGTTTGCTGATCTGGAAACAAGGGTGCTGGTGAGTTTACCGGCACCCTTGCTTCCGGACTGGCAAACTTATAATGAGGCCCATGAAATTATTCTGAGCCTTTGCTTTGAAATATTAATCATAATATTTAAGCAGTTATGGAATAATGTGTTAATTATATTGCACTTTCACAAAAGCACTTTATATAGAAGACTTTTATATATTATCATTATTAGTACCCGGCGAGGGCGCAATCAGAATGAAAGAGCCATTCTGATTGGCCCTCGTTGAGTCGTTACCAGGTGGGAATCCCTCAGTCGGGATTCCACGGCCTTTGTCTCCAGTGGGGGGCGTGGCAGCCCCTCAGCCAATGAGGAGGCTCGAAGCAGGGCCTTCTCTGCTCCGAGCCTCCCAAAGGCTGAGAGCCTACCTTCGCCCCCTGCCGGGGACAGAGTTAAGGCTTTTTTTTTTTCCTTCCCTCCCTCCTCCCACCTCCCTGCCCTCCCCACCCCACTTACCTTCTATGCCTTGGTCCCCGCCGGGGGACGATGAAAGCCTCCAGCCGTGTAAAGACTTGGAGCGGGGCCATCCCCGCTCCGAGCCTCCACGCGGCTGGAGACTTCCATTGTCCCCCGCCGGGGACCCAGGTACGTTTATTTGTTCTTTTTTTTGTTCCCTTTCTTCTCCCTTCCACCCTCCCAACCCCACTTACCTTCTTTTTTTTTTCGGAAGCGGACGCGCTGGAAACACTTCTGTTTCCAGCGCGTTCGCTCCCGATGGCCGCCATGGAAAGGGAAAACTGAGTCGTTTTCCCTTTCCATGGCGGCCATTTTCTTTGACGTCTTTTTTTTTCTTCCTGAAACGCTGCAGCATATGAAAGAGAGCTAATCTTACAGGAACGTAAATGAAGGGATAGACCCAACAATATCCACTACCCTCGCCTCCTTTGCAGAAAGTTAGTTATTGTCAAGTGTCTATTATTTTATTTATGTGTTTATTTGCTGTTTCATTTATTTGTGTATCTATGTTTGTTTAGGGGATGCAGGTCGCATTCAAGTCACTGTGGAGTACTAGAGAAGTTTGCTACCTTCTCACGGAGTTTGCTACCTTCTCACGGTTGGGGGGTGGGGAGGTCATACTTTCAGGGATTTACAAGCAACTTTGTGGCAAAAGACGTGAGGGCCCCTACAAGTGTACATTTATTCACAGCAATGAAAGTGAGCTCAAAGCGTAGGCCATCACAGGGACAGGCTTCAGTATTTCATGTACCAGGGCACCATGCAAAGCTATGTTGCATGATAATGCAATGTGTAAGCCAATAGACACATAACTTTGTGGTGTTCAATATACAAATGTTCCCTGGTATTATTATTATTATTATTATTTTTATTATTATTATTATTATTATTATTATTATTATTATTATTATTATTATTATTATTATTATTATTATTTTGTATTTATAGTGTGCTATAATTTAAAAGAAAACAGTGCTCACACTTACATCATTATGTAAAAATAGACATTAATTAAATATACAATGCATACATACAATCCAATACACAAAAGCACAGATCATCCACATTTCGATCGTAAGTCGTTAAAAGTGTATAGGAGATTACAATGAATCCTGTCACAAAAACTGAAGAAAGAATGATACGTTTCTCAATTTCAGTGTTGGGTCCTGAAACCTACCCCGAGATAGGTAGTCCTAAAATGGCAATGAAGACTCGATCCACAGCCATTGTCGATTGTTATTATATTATTATTATTATTATTATAATTATTATTATGCTTTGCATTATTATTAGGAATAGTACACTTATATATGCAGAGACACGCCTTTTAAAAGTTGTCTCGCTCTTACTTGCACAGGTGATCTGTGGTATCAGTGATGTCACTGATGATGCATTAAGTGATGTCATGTGTGATGTCAGTGGTGTTATTTGTGATGTCATTAGTGTGTGTAGGGGCTGGCAGTGGTTGTTTCATCAGTAAGGGGGCATTGCTTCTAACACCTGCTGAATTTCAGGGGTTTTGTTGCATTACATTGACACCTTTGCACTTCAACAAACGTTTTTTTCCACTGAATTACAAGGGGTTTGTTACACGGAATCTATTCACATGAACTGTCCCTCAACTAAAGATTGGTTTAATTCATAGATATATCTGTGTATCTATATATTCAGTGAAAATCACTGTCAAAGGGGTGTTATGGTTAAGTTGCTCCAGTAAAAACCATTGAAATTCACTGAAAGAACTATGTTAAAGGGACGTTTTGGTGAAGTTGCTCTAACAAAAACATTTTAAATTTCGAGAAAACGGTTGTCAAAGTGACGTTATGCTTGAAGCGCAAAATCGAAAAACCAAACAAATTCACCAGTTATGGGACCCTATGCAACCATAACTTGCACCCTCAAAGTGCTCTCCTCACTGTAACACCTAGAAAATCAATGATGACATCACAAATGGCATAATAGATGCAATCACTGATGGCTTCACTCATTTATAACAATCTTGACAGAAAGTCCTGACAAAGTGCTTACCCGTGTTTTCCTCGCAGCTATTTAACCGTTTGCATATTTGCAGTGGTGTTGTCACCCCGGCCGTTTTCGCTGCATTTAAAAACTAAATACACCTGTTGTGTGTTTGGGGTAGGGTATTAGGGAGGTGGGTGGTAGGGTGAGGAGCCGGTGTGGGTTAGAGTGGTGGGAGAACCCCCCTCCTATAAAAATAAAAAGCACAGCAAAAACGGACATGGTGAAAACACCCCAGCAATTATGCAAACAGCTAAAATAGCTGAGAGATAAACAAGGAAAACCCTGACAAAGGGTTGCGTCGATGGTATTCCTACCAACATTTGAAGGGTGATAGGTAGGCCTCTCATGAACTAGTCCATCTATAACAAAATGAACATATTCAAACTGAAATTTTCTTCTGAAATTCTGTAGATTATATAGCAGTCTAATAATACATTTACATAGTCAATGGCTGCAGCATGGATCATAGGAGTATTATTTTGGTCAGTCGAATTATAAGTCTGAGCATGTTTATTTACACAGTTTACCATAACTAACACATTTTCTAGCATTTCGATTTTACACTACAAGCATAATATCCATTTAACATTTTTTGTCAGACTTTCAGAGATTTGTTTTAGAGTAACTTAAACATTACATACCTTTAACAAACTTTCTTTCTCTGAATTTGAAAGGTTTTTTATTAGGGCATCTGAACCATAACGTCTGTTTAATAAACAGCCTGATTAATGGAATTATTTGAGCTGAAAACGCAGATTTGTGCGCCTTTCTGCCCGAAAATCCTTGTTTGAACTATGGGGATTTTCGGGTAGAAAGGTGCGCAAATCTGTGTTTTCGGCGCAAATAATTCCATGAATCAGGCAGAAAGACTTTCCATTGCATTTGAACGGTTTATGTTGGGGAAGCATAACCATAACGTTCCTTTAGCAATGTTTTTTCACTGAATTTCATAGGTTTTTATTAAGGCAATTTAGGCCTAACTCCCCTTTAACACTGATTTCACTGAATTCCACTGTGTTAATAACTGAAGATGTTTCATGATGTTCCAGGACTGTATGCCAGCTATTAATAATTCCACTTTTAACATTAATGGAGTTTTAATGCTGCTTTAACAAATATATATATTTGTTTCGCAGCCCATACTGATGTGTGCCACTTTGAGCAGCACGTGTTGGGGACGCAAGTCATAGTTCAGTTGCCTTGGGCATGAGGCTCAGGCATAACCCCAGGCCCAGACCCACCAAACCAAACTTAATATTCACTGGACCTAGCCTGCAGCCGGGTCCCGTGTCCCATAAAATAAGCTCCCCTATTAGCTTGGGGGCTGAGGGGAGCACTGTCAAGGGCTTGCAGCCATGGCCAGTGGCAGCCCCCAACCAATCCACAGTAGAAATTGGGCAAGGCAACTTTACAAATTCCACTTTAAAATATATGAAACAACTGTACATTTCCTTTAACATATATGTTGCTCTGCACATTGGCATTTGTTACTTTGAGCAACACATTCTAGGGATGCAAGTTATGGTTGAAGTGCCTGGGAATGAAGTACATGCACCAGACCCCACAAAGCCACCCACGAAAGCCACTGGAACTAGCCTGGTGCAGTTCCCACTACAGCATGATGATTATTATTATTATTATTATTATTATTATTATTATTATTATTATTATTATTATTATTATTATTATTATTTGAGTGCGGACCTAGCTTTGAGAAGCAACAGAGCGCTTTACAGAGGAATACTCCAATACAGATACAGAACAGAGCGCTTTAAAGAGTTGTACAACATTACAGATGCATAACAGAACGCTTTTCAGTTGTAACAACAGAACAGATATACAACGGGGTAAGATTCAAAGGGTGACAGAGGAGGGGTACAGCTGTATTGGGTGACGTGGAGGAGAGGGGCCGGTGGCGTCTAATGAGTCAGCTGGTGCGAGTAGCGATGTGATGGCGGTGTTGAGGATGAGCGACTCCTTGAAGAGGTGGGTCTTGAGTACTTTTCTGAATTGTAGGAGCGTCAGGCTAATCTGATGCCGATGGGGAGGATGTTCAATAGTTTTGGGGTGTAGGTAGAGAAGGCTTGTTTTCTGGTCCTTTCATTTTTGCAGTTGCGGAATACAAGTCTGCACGTGTCCTGGCTTCTGAAGGTGCGCTGTCCGCCGGAGATACAGAGTTTCTCAGTGAGGTAGCTGGATGACTTGTGGATGACTGCCTTATAGATGAGATGATTCAGCAAGATTTGAAGGTGATTTGTGCATGCAGTGAGATCCAGTGACGCTTTATGAGGGCCAGGGTGATGTAGTCGTATCTGTGTAGACCCTTGAGTAGGCAAGCAGCCACATATAGAACACTTCTCAGGGGCACAAGGGAGGATGACGGGAGGCCTTCAAGGAGTGCATTTCTCCCATCCAGGTCTGATAGGACCAGTGCTTGGTGGTGAATCTAAAGCTACCCGGAGGGAGGAAGGGCTTGCCTTTTCACAGGTGGGAGAGCTGATACCAAGCTGTCTGAGTTTTCTTAGCTATGTGTGTCTTGAACGAGAGGTGTTTGTCAATGGGGAACCCGAGGGTCTTGGCGCAGGAGGTGAGCGGGTGGCAAGCCCTCACAGTTCATGGTTGATAGCCAGGTCTGTATGTCTGGGTGTTCAGTGTTGTTGGTGAGGAGTAGGAATTTGGTCTTGGTGGGTTGAGCTTCAAGTATGCACTGGAAATCCAAGACTACATCAGCGAGAGGCAGATTTTGAGTCTATGGATGTCCTTGATGGAGTTGATTTTGAGGTATAGCTGTGTCTGTGTATTGGTGGATGTGGATGTTGAGTGTGGCTAGGAGGGCTCCCAGCGTCTCCATGTACAGGTTGAAGATTACTGGGAATAGGTTGGAACCCTGCAGGACTCCACAGGTGACAGATAGCACTGGCGATGTAGAGGGGTCCATCTGAACAAACTGCTTCTGGTTGGCGAGGAAGGACTTGAACCAGTGTAGGACAAGGTTGCTGATCCCCATGCACAGATGTAGGGTGTCCGTAACTACACCTGTAAGTTAATCAGAGCATGTAGAGCATTCCTTTCCCAAGCCAGTTGCATCATCATAGCTAATGCCCTAATACCCTTGAAACTTGAATATTGTAATGCCATGTACCTAGGAGCCAACAAACACATAATCAACAAACTCCAAACTCTTCAAAACAATGCACTCAGAACAGCCCTCAACCTACCCTCCAAAGAACACATCTCCACCAAAAGAAGAGAACACAAATGGCTCAAAATCTGCGACCGCATCGCCCTCAAAACAGCATCACTTACTTTCAAATGCTTAAACAGTGCAGCCCCCTCCTACCTTGCTCCCAGGATTGTAAAAAAGACCTCCACCCGCCCCACCAGAATGATTAATTCCTTCCAACTCAGGTCCCCAAATTCAGACAAAAGAAAACGGGTGGCAGTAGCTTCCCTGTCATGGCAGCCCTACATTGGAACGCCCTCCCCCTCAACATCAGAGCTGACCAATCCTATCACAGCTTCAGGCGTAACATTCTCACCTGGTTACGTTCCAATGATCCTCACGACTGATCATACCCACAGACCTAAGCCTATCTGAATGTATATATGTATATTCACTCAACTGACCTGCTGAATTGTAATTACTGTATGTAAATATGCAAATATGTGCCTATCCTGTAACTAAGTTTTTATGTAACCTTATCTTCCTGCCCTCTGTTGTGCCCTGTTACCTCTGGGTTTTGCGTGCTATACCAAATAAACAAACAAACAAACATACAAACAAACTGCCTGGTGGTCTACTGTGTCAAAAGCAGCCGAGAGGTCGAGTAGAACGAGAAGGCTGGGGTGGTCGCCGTTGAGGATGTTGAGGGCATCATCGACCACCTGTATGGTTGCTGTCTCCATGCTGCATCTGGGACTGAATCCAGATTGGTAGGTTTGGAGAAGATTGCTGGTTTTGATGTCTTGCTGCAGTTGTGTGGCTACTGCTTTCTCTATGATCTTACATAGGAAGGCAAGATGAGTAATTGGGCAATAGTTACCTAGGTTGTCGGGATCCAGAGTCGGTTTCTTTAGTAAAGGGAGGATGTGTCCTGTTTTTAGGGTCGATAGGAAGGTGCTTTGAGTTATGGTGCTGTTGATAATCTCCAGGTAGGGAAGTAGAGCTTCTGCGGGTAGGGTCTTGAGGATGGATGCTGGGGGGATGTCATCTGTATTCGATGTGGCTTTGAGGGCAGCCAGGGTTTCTACCAGGTCCTCTCTCAAAAGTGTCTTCAATGTTGTCCTGGGTGTGGCGATTTTGTGAAGAGGGGCGTGAGGTCGGTCTGTGGATGCAGAGCTGGCATCTATGTGCTGGCAAAATGTCCTAATTTTGTCGATGAAGAAGGTGTTGATGGTGGATTTTTCAATGGAGTTTGGTATGGGTAGCGGGTTGATGCACTGATTGACCGTTTTGAAGAGGGCTCTGCTTTTGGTTTCTGCTTCTGATATGGTATTCTGATAGTAGGATGCCTTGGCTGTGTGGATTAGTTGTCAGCGGGTTGCTCGACGTTCCTTGAAGAGCCCCATGTCATATGCAGACCTGGAGTAGCGCCACAGTTTCTCCTGTTTCCTGACCCTTTTTCTGAGGGTGAGTTCTTGCTTGTACCAGAGTGCTGACGGTTTCGGTTTGCAGGTTGCATGATGGGACCTGAGGCCCAGCAGCATTGCTAGGGGAGGATGAGTGGGCTATAGCCCAGAGTCTTTTGTTTGTAGCCCGGGATAGAAGCTCATGGGCTACAACCAAAGGGCCAGCTAGCCCAGATTACTGACAGTCCAGACATTAGGGTAGCCCCAGATCTTTTCCAGACCTGGCAACACCCCTGCAGAGGCCGTTCATCATGGCTTATGGCCATGGCCCATGGCCTCAAACCCTTGAGCATGGGCTTCACAGATGTTGCTGGCCCCAAAGATCAATCCACTGTAATGATTGGACATGCCATGCAGCATTGCTCAGTGGCCACTATACCTCAATTGTAGGACGGACTGTGGGCCACAATACATTAATTTTGGCCATGGCAATTGCCCACACATAAGATTCAGTCATATTGCCTGACCCATTAATCAACCCGCAGTTTACATTGGCTATGGCCTGTAGCCTTGCCCTTTGGCCACTATACCCCCATAGTTGGACTGTGAACCACTGTTCATAGCTTGCAGCCATGGCCAGTGGCCAACAACCCTGGGGGAATGGGCTTCAGCTTTGTTGCAGTCCCAGTTTAACATCTCTAGCAGACATTGGACATTGTCTCTAGCAAAGCCCAGTGCCCACCTTAACTCCATCATCAGTCCCTAGTGGCTGTGGCAACTGGCCATGGCCGTAGGCAATAGTTAGGCCCCAAAGTTATATCACTATTTATTTGTACCAACTTATTGGCACGTTTTAAAAACATCACTAGACAGATTAAGTGCTTAAAACAACATTTCGGGGTGGGAAATTCATGATTTCTCATTAGGGTAGAGGTATGAAGGCTGAAAGAGGACCATATTTGTCATTCAAGATTTTAGGGTGGGCTGGGGAGCCCTTTTGTGGCAGAATATTATTGTGTTACCCGGGAATTCCTAAGGTATCTAGAAGGATTCTCATGATAAGGTTGCAAGATACACTTGGAAAAAACCGTGTCACACAAAACAGCGAGCAATAGGGAATAATAGGAGGGGTTCAGGGAGGATGTACACAAAAGGGGGGACCTAGAAAGGAGAAGGGGAATGGGGCAACATGTTAAACTGTCGTGTTTTTTTCCCATTCCTGCCGTATGCTGCCATCCCATTTACATTGTTGAAAGCCTGTACCATATAAGCCTGGGCTACTAAAAAAAACATTAGTTATGAGACTGACTCACGGCAATGTAACCCAGGAAATCTGGCAGGCATGGGAAGAGACAATGATCTTAACTCAGAGCTCTCTCCCCATAGAAGCCCAATATTATTTAATGTTGTATCTCTTTGTTGATCCCTGATGTGAACTCATGTATGTGTTCAGGTGCTGTCCCAGGGGTCTACTCTGAGTTAATATGTTCACCACTTCCCATACCTATCAAAGTTCCAGGGTTTTGTTGTAATGAATCAGATCTTCTTAACTCTTCCTTAAATAATGTTCTTTTACCAAATGTCAAGGTATTTGTTATTCTATGTCTTCTCCAAAGAGTACAGGGTACGGCCATGGCCTCTGTCCATGTTGCACCAATTAGTAAGAAAAACCATGGTGCATAGCTCCATGCTTAGTAAATAACCAAGTTCCACTGGCCACGGATGATGGCCATGGGCAGTGGCAAGGGTGTTCAGCTGTGACCACTTTCCATTTTGCAACGAGCAGGTAAAAACACTGACCAACATGTCATGGGCTTTATCCACAGACAGTTGCCACTGCTTATGACCATAGCTCATAGCCCTTTACTAATAAATAATCACATCCCACTGGTCATGACCTTTGAAACACATTGGCTACTCTCCACAATGCACCAATTAGTTCAATTGAGTGTCACCAAATGGCCTAGGGACATGACCAATATCACCTTGATACCGCCATGCTCATCTGCCATCGCCTTCCACTGGCCCATTCCCCTTCTTTTTTCCTCCTCCTTTCTTCCGCCTCTCTTTCCATCAGCAAATTGTCACCAAAACATACTTTTTATTTGATCTTATTGTTTAAAGTGTAGAGCACTGTACAGGATGTGGGTAGCAAGCGTTTGGGCTGGCATCCTTTAACAGTAGAGCAGTAATGTGAGTTGTGATCTGTGTGTGCAGTCTGTAGTCTATTGGGAATAATCCTTGGTCAGGTGCTGTTGAAAATGGTACTTTTTGAGAGATTTGTAAAACTGGAGAATTGTGCGGGCCTAACCAGCTGATACCAGGTTTGAGTTCCAAAGTGTGGGCGCGTGGCAAGAGAAGGGTTGCTTGCGGGTCCTTTCTTTGCGAATGAGCCATGATTCGAACCGGGTGGTCGATTTGCTGCATGAGGAGTGTATGCCACCAGATATGTGAAATTTATCTGCTATGTACGCTGCTGTGCTACTTGTGACAGCTGTGTGGATGATACAAGCAGTCTTCAACAGTATCCTTGCCTGGAGAGGAAGTCAATGTAGTTCACTTGCCCTACTTGTGTTATGGTACTATGCAAGGGCTATGGTATGCATAGAAGGAGGTACCTGAAACCCTTGTTCAAATTGCACAGAATACGTACCATTGATCAAGCCCTACACTTTTGCAAGCTGACAGAGAACATGAATGTTGGGTATTCTGTTTCAAAATGCTTTTTTTGAGTCATGGCGGAAAAGAAGAGAAAGTCTGAAAACTACGGTATGAATTTTGTTCTATGCTTATTACGCACTGGCACTTTGGGTTGTTCCCTCTGCACTAGAAGGGCTGATGTATTCTTATATGAAATGGATCCATTTTGCACCTGTTAAAAATAACTTTTTCAGATGCATGTGATTTTATAAGGCTGCTCTTTAAATCTTTTAATCTATTTTAAACTACATGTGATGTTATGTAAATGACTGCTATGCACATATATGAAGACATTGATCAATCTGGCACCTTTTAGAAGATTTCTTTAAGATGCTTGTGATTTTTAGGTTGCTGTTTAGATCTTTTATTTATTTTAATTTTATGTGATGTGTTCTTTCTGTACCTAATGGCATATTGCAGAATAAAGGTTATACTGACTGACTATAGTTCATGTAGGGTGTAATTCTGTCAAAATGTCACACACCCATAATAAGACGTGCTGCAGAGATGTGGATTGATTTTAGGGGAGTCAAGTGAGCTGCAGGGAGGGCATTTCCCCGTCAATGTGCAAGACCACCAGGGCCTGTACTATGGTGCAGAAGTCCTGCGATGGGATGAAGGGATTGATTTTCAAGGGTGTAGATTTGGAGCCAGGCCGTTTGGGCCTTCCTGGATATGTGCATCTGGAAGGACAGTCTGCTTTCAATGGTGAAGCGTAAGGATTTTGTTGAATCCGAGAATTGTGGATACAATCCTTCTATGCACCATTGTTGGACAAGTTCTTAATTAGCGGGGGACTGATGAGGATGAAATGTGGTCTTGGAAGGGGTTAAGTTTGAGATGCAGTTGACATCCTGGACTGAATTATAGCTAGCTAATCACAGAGATGAATGCTGTTCTGTGGACTTTTTACTATCAAGTACAAATGAGTACCATCTGTGTATTAATAGATGGTTATGTTGGAAGCTTTGAGGAGTGTGCCAGAGGCTCCATGTAAAGGTTACAAAAGATCGGTGGGAGGAAGGAGACATGGGATATTCTGCACGAGGATATAATTTGATTAAAACTCAATGTGTTGATCTGGACAGCCTGGTGTCTGCCGTAGAGGTAGAAGGTAAACTAATTCAAGACAGGTCCAGAGAATCCAATCCTGTTGGCGAGGAGGAAGAAGAGGATGCAGTGCAGGGATTGACAATGTCCAATTCAGCCAAGAGTTCAAGGAGGACAAGGAGCCATGAGTTCATTATCTATGATTGGGAGGGCATCATCCACCAACTAGGTGGTGGGTGTCTTGATGATACACTTGGGGAGAAACCTCAACTGATAATCATTTAGAAGTTGCAGTTGTATGATTCTGGTAAGTAGTTGAGTAGCAACTACTTTTTCCAAGATTTGTGTCACCTCAAGATTATGTTACAGTGGTAATGAATCCTCCCACGGTAATGCAGCCTTTACAGATGATCACGGAATGGGAAAACATTTGAGAATTTAAAAGTCTTCCCCATCCCCTTAAAAACTCTCCATGTACACCAGTCACCCTTTTCTAGATCCTTCACCACCCTCACTGTATAAATACCTACTGACCTTCAATCATTCCACGTTCACCGGCCAGCTCACTTGATGTATTTCTTTCTATAATTTCTTGTGGCGTTACGTCAGGATTCCTTCAGAAAGACAAACATAATCTGCCTCAAAGTGGACACTCTAGCCCTCCTGAAAAAACCTTCAGCTATACATGTGGTCATTTTTACCCTTCCTCACCTCTTCCCTAATGTAGAACCAGCCCTTTCCTGCCCTCCAGATATTGTTTTGAGCATTTTTCTTTTTTGACTTCTCGTAGGATTACCATGCAAATCGCTTTCATCAAGCAAGAAAAAAAGCAGATTTCCATTCATGAAAATCCTCAGTGCTGCATTGCAATTTGGAAGATATATGGAATTTATATAAATGTTTTTTGGACAATGGCAACCCATTCTCTGACAATATTTTAAAAAATACTGGTCGGATTTACAACAAACCAAGCATTGCCTGTGATGCTTTGTACTCAAATTGTTTCTTATTTGGTGGAAATCTCGTCAGTGGTTTTTATTTGATGGGTGTTCCCATTAATTTTCGAGTAGGCCGAAAACATAATTTTCTTTACTTTTTGTTTGTTTTCTTTATAAGATTCGAACTTTTTAATACATTCTACCCAATGATTTTCATGTGCAGGGGATCATGCTCGACATCTTTTCTGGAACATTTCAGCCACATTTGACCAGTGATTCACAAGGTATTAGCAATAGAATTTGGGAAAAGCAAAGTGTACATTTATTTTATCTTAATTATTGGCCCGTGATCATCCCTCCTGGCAAAATTAGACATTTTTAGAGTGTTCACATATGTCCTGAGGGTATTCAGAGCGTTAAAGAAACCAATAATCATTGTAGCAATGCACACCTACCCTAGGTATTATTTTGGGGAATTCACAACTGTGAATCAGGGCCTAAATCTTTATGTGCCGTACCAGTCATGCACCACACTAGAGGAATTCTGATATATCAATATGGTGACTTTATGAAAGTAAACTTTTCAAATAATCTTAAAATCAGAAATCCTATGATGGTTGCACATAGTTGAAATAGCTCTAATACATGTGTTAATCCTGTGCATTTTTGCCACAGGTGCCATTGATACGATGAGCAGTGGCAGTTTTCAAGGTGAAAGATTCTCATTAAAATTAATTTTCATCAATGAGCCTTGGAATTAGCCTGGAACATATTTCCAGATGTTCAGCCTAATGCCCAAGATGTCTATGTAGGACCAGAGATAAAATGTTCCAGTCAAATGCTATTTCAGCATTTAATGATGAAGATATTGCAAAGTCCATCACTTCTAACCTACCGCTAACATTATCCCCTTGTTGTTTACCTTTGAAAAACCTTGTTTAATCAGAATGCTTTAATCCAAGTAATGTTGGTTCCAATCATGAGAGAAGAAATATTTTCAATAGATTTTAACAATCTTAATATAAATGTGTAATCACCATTTCTGACCCAGTCCCACTACCTGAGTTCTGAATGGAACTGAATAGCTTTGCAAGTGAATGATGCAGAAGATTGCTAAATAATCTACAGAACAACAGGTTACATTTTTCTGCTCCCAGGGCCTTTTCCAATTAAACATTTTAAACACCAATTCCAATTTGGCTGCCTCTCTAGAACCCTCAAGGTTTGCTTTTTTGACATCCTTTGTGATGGTGCAGATGAGAGTTGCACTGGGTCTGGCCACGACACTACCGGTTCCCAAGCATGAGTGAAAGTACAGACTGACAAACATTGTATAAAGAGTCAGCAAAACACTAATGGTCACAAGGCCACCTTAAAGAGCAGAATAGGCTGTGGAACACAAGTAGGGGGAGAAGTAGTGTGCATTCACAAAAGCAGGGCCAGGTTGCACAATACCCACACAGGGTTATACAAGTTGCAGAGACATGGTAGGTAGGCAGAGGTTGCAGTATACAGGGGCAGGGAATAATGAATGGTGGCATGCAAGACACAAAGAACACTAACATGGCGGAGGAAGAGCAGAAGTACTGGCATTTTGCAGTCCAAACCCTGAAAGGTGTCTATTCTGATAAATTACTAATCAAGACATCAACTGTGGTATTTTTGTAACTTAAAACCTTGTTTTTCCTAACTCCATTTTGGAATTGTCTTTTGTATGCTCTTCCGGCCGGATCTGAATTAAGCTGGGTTTTCTCATGCACTTGAAGTTACTCCCTTTATTGAGTTTCTCATCTCTATGGGTATACCTTAATCCTCGAAGGCACTGCTGAGTCTGTCGGAGGGTCGAGGACTCCTAGCTTCATCACCCCTGGACAGCGTTAGACCTGCTGGCAGCGGTCTACATGCACACCTAAGAGGTTGGCATGAGCCTAGTTTCCACAAGCCCTGCCTGGTCTTGCATGTGGCATGCTGGGCACAGAGGGCAGAGCAGGTAGATACTGGAGGCTCAACACTGACGACATCGGGCCCTATTGCTTGAGTATATTTGTACACGAAAAATCTGTGGTGCAGATATTGAGGGCGGGAGTTGTTGATTGTTGTTTTAAGCTTGATTAAAGAGTATTGAAGCGAGAGAAAAAATGAGAGATTTCCAACCGTAGTTGGGGAAGAACATGTGTTATGGCGTAGAAATGGAGCCGCCTATGGGAGATAAAAGAGGAGATTCCCCGTAAAGGGAAGACAGCTTTGTAAAATAGATTTTATTTGATGTTAATTATTTGAAGGTATTGTTTTGGTATATAATAGGATGGTAGAGGTGTTTTGTGGTTTGTATGTCAATATAGTTGATAGTGTAGCAGTTAGGATTGTTTGGAGGTAAGTATGAAATAGATCGAGATTGTGTGCTGTTGGTGTTATTGAGGGAGGACATTGTGTTGATATTGTAAAGAATTGTGTGTGAGGGGAGCGAGAAAACGAAAGGGAAAAGGAGAGTGTGTTGAAATGGTGATGGTTGCATTTTATGGTATGTTGACTTTTATATGATTATAATGGCAGACACCCCCATTGTTCATTTCAGTAAGGTGCTTCCCAAATATAAGGAAACAATCGTTAAATATCATGTACAATTTGCTAAAGACACAGCCGGCTAGATGTATCAGCCATGGCCTCAAGAAGCAACGTATTCCAAATATCTGCTGCAACATATGTGTTAGTACCTACTCGCCACACACAAGGGAAGACAATTACAGAGCGGACTGAGCATACGTGAATTATGGAAGATGTCTGAGGAGGAGTGGCAGATCAAAAAAGAAAGTATAGTTAAAAAAGGAGATGAAGGGCGTGGGCAGCCCACAGATCCTCCTTCCCCTCAACCATGTGCTCCGTTCTCTAATGGGCCAGGATTATATCTAATGCAAACAGCTGCTGCAGGGTACATTAATCCCTGATTTGCGCCCCAGAGGGGGAAGGTGATATTAGAGAAAAAGAAACAAAATATGACACAAAAAGCCCATTAGCAAAATGAGTAGAACATTAAAAACAGGGCAGTTTAGAAGCACAGCTAAAGGAAGTAAAAGAAGAGTTGAAGAAGATGAAAAATATGAAGTGAGGGGGCAAGAAGGAGAAGTTACACCAGACAAATGGGTGGGACGTCAGATATTATTTAAAATAGATGGATAGAACACTGAAAATGAAAATGGGAAGGCCCTGGAAAGAGAGGATGAGCAGGAGAAAAGAAGAGAAAAAGAAGGCTTGTTAATGATAGCATTAGAAGGAAGGTGATGGAGGACAGAGAAGGGCAAGAGAACATGAGAGAGATTGCTGATAGTTTAAGCAGAAACATAATAAAGAAAATAGAAAGAGGAGTGTGCATGAGGCAAGTGTCTTGGAGGTGTCCGAAACAAGGTGACAGAAGTGATAGAGCAAATGGAAGAAGAGTGGGAACATGAAGGAGAGGAACACAAGCTTCTCAAGCAAGTAAGCCTGAAACACCAGAATATCCACTGATAATGAGCTGGGCCAGAGCAGGGGAGGGGTCTATCACCCGCAGGGCATCTCCTAATAAACTCACAAAGAACAATGCCATATGTAACCATATTAACAATTCTGCTAACCTGTCACACAGGCCATATGACGATAGTGTCAAACAGATGAGGACAATTTGATGGCTAATTTATCATTGTTAACAGCGGGGCCAGGCAAGTGGATTTATGAGTTGGAGAAAACAATGGTAGGAATGAAATTGGCAATAGGGGATATGAAGATGTTATTTGCCTCAAAACTGTGAGAACAATGAGATGATATATGAAGAAAGGGCAGGGCTTTGTGATGTGATGGCACACAATACTGCACATGATGGTTCACCTTTTAACAATGGCAGAGAGAACATTTGGAGGGCATTGCAGATGCAAATCCTAGATAGATCAGACATGAGTGTGATTATGATACATAAGATGAGGATAGATGAGGACCCAGCAGCATATATACAAGAAATACCAGAGAAGCGGAACTTGGAAACAAGGGAATGTTGGGGAAAACATATCCCTGTGGAGAAACAGCTAAAGAAAAATGTAGGGATTGGGATGAAACAATGGCCCAAAATACCGTTGAATATTGTTCATAAATGCTGAATGAAACAAGAAAAGGAAAGGAACAAACTAGGATAGAGGCAGAGCGAGGAAGCTAAATAGGTGCAAAAGAAATGGTTGAAGATAACAGTAGAGGGAGCAATGATAACCAACGTTGTGGGAGAAAATTATGAGCAAGAATATCAACAGCAGGGGGCAAGAAGATAATCTGGAGGGAGAGGAGAAAGTAATTATTAACCCAGTGGGAGGGGGTATCTACCGAGCGCAAGAGGGTATGGGTCCGGAGGTGGATATGGAAGAGGTTTTGATGGAAGGAGACCATGGTTTGGAGGTTTTGGAGGACAATTTTGGACGTGTGGGAAGACAGGATATTATACACTAGCTTGTTGGAGCAGAGGGGAAATTAGTGAAGTATGGCAACAGTATGGTCCAAGAGAGGGGCCCGTATACCCCCCGCCACAGTACACACAGTCACAGCTATAGCAGGGCACATTTCAATACAAGCAAAAGCAACCATTTCCACCACATAATGCACAGCCATAGATGCACCAGACACTGCAGCAGCAACACCAGATTGTGCAGCAGACACCTCATCACAACAAACACTTAATCCATTAGAACTGCAAACACAACAATCTGGGATAGGAACATATTGCTGCAAACTCCAGTGCCCACAACAGGGGTGCAAACGTGGTGGGAGGGAACCCCTTTATTGGGAAAGGGAGAAACATCTATCCTTAATACGACAGCCCACAGAGAAGCTTTATGTGTCCAGTGCTATCAGTAACTCCTGGCCTGAAAGAGGAATCCCCCATGGAGGTGACAATAGGAGGTGGAACGTTTTCCTTTTTAGTTGACACCGGAGCAACAAGACCTTGCATCAGGGAGGGATGGTTTCCACTATCAGGAATAATGATGGATGCACAGATGACAAATGTTCCATTCACAGAAGAGTTACCTATAACAGTGGGAGAAAATACAATGGTTGCACCATTGCTGTATTCCTGAAAGACACCAGTTAAAGTATTGCAAAGAGATTTGATGAGTACCTTAAATATGATGATTTCATTCACTGAGGAAGGGATACTATGTTCAACACCAGCCATTCATTATGCAAACATAAGAGAGTTTATAGGAGAATTATCTGGTCGGAATGCATTATCAAAATTGCCCTTCAATTTAGCCTTATTCCTTTACAATTATTAGAATTATTAGGATGGCTCGCACAAATACAGGATAAATTAATATGATTTCCCACAGAGTTTTTATTTTGAGCAGAAAGACCAACAGATATGGTGCTAGGGGAATTAATAATACATTTAGAAGCAGCAGTGGTGCAAAAGGACAGAGTTGGGTTACATGGAACAGACGAGGAAGGTGTTAAATGGTGCACAACAATGGCACTAGACTCATCACAGCCGTTGAGTGGAATGACAGATGATGAACTGTTTGAAGACAATGATACAGATGATGCAGTCGTTTTTTAGATTTCTATTCCATACCAGTTGCAAATGCAGTACAGGGAAAACCTCAGATAATATTGTTGGCTAAAAAGGTACCATCTTTTATGCAACATGATTTGCACCAAGTGAACTGATGTAGATCTGCCGAAACAGATTGGAGCGGTACAAATAAAATACCCCAAGTCAAACAGTAGCCATGTCAAAAGGTAGAGACAGGCATTTATTAAACTATTGCTGCCTTGATGCGACAGGGTATCAATGTGCCATATGAATCCCCATGCAACACAGCAGAGTACCCTTTGAAAAAAGCAAAAGGAGGGCCTTGTAGATTTAGGACATTGTAGAGGCAGAATTTGCAGCTGTGCCTAACCCGGCTACGATTATGTGTAACATACCGCCTAATGCTAGACACTTCATGGTCATTGACCTGAAGAACTCCTTCTTTTCCATACCACTGCACACAAATAACCAAAGTCTCACAGCGTTTACGTATTGCAGGATCAGTCTTCAACACACAAAGCTTCCACAGGGGTACTGTGAGTCCCCCAGTGTCTTCAATAGGGTGATAAAGATGTACATTAGAAATATACAGCCACCCAGTGCAATTGTCCAGTATGTTGACAATTTGCTAGTGTGTAGCACCACAGAGGAAGAGTGCAGAACAGAATCAGTGATCTCATTAACATTATTGTCTGAGAATGTATACAAGGTGGACAAGGAACCATTGCAGTATTGCCAGGAAGAAGTATCATACTTGGGCCAGATAATATCAAAGGAAGGGAGAAAGATGATACTTGACAGAACAGGGGCACTTGCAAATACACGCAGCCCAGTGACAGTGAAAGAATTACACCAATTCCTGGGGCTATGACCTATTGTTGCTTGTGGGTTTTTGACTTCAGCACATACGTTCAACCCCATTTGGAATAATTAAAGGATGTGCAGAAAGTAAAGAGCCCCATAATGTTGACAGACAAAATGGTCTATGCATTTGAGGAACTAAAACAAGCAATAATTACAGCTCCATGTTGGGAATAGCAGATTACAAGGAAGAATTGTAACTATTCTCCCATTCAAATGGATACATGATGATGGCTTTCCTTATGTAAAACACTTCAATGGGGCACAAACAAATGGCGTACTACAGTGTGATCTCAGATCCAGTGATGAGAGGGCATTTCCCATGTGAACAAGCACTGACTGCAGCAGCCTTTGCAATAGAGAAATCATCCACAATAATGATGGTCTCCACAGTAACATTGTAAGCAGAGCAAGCCCTGTTTGCCATTCTGCAAAAACCGAAGTCAATGTTCACTACACAGCGAGTATCTGGATATGAGGTCACACTGTCCAATCCATCCATAAACATTTTCAGATGTCGCAGAGTGAATCCTGCGAGATTGATTGCTGAACCAGTGCAGAAGAATGGGTTCATGACTGTTCTACATACACTGGCATACATGACAAGATACCCCCACTAAGAGAAACGTAATAAGATGACTCATCGATGATAGATAAGAGCATGGGATTGAGGCATTCATGAGCAGCACTGGTAAGGAGAAAGGGTGGTGATGTTGAGGTAGTGACAAGTGCCAGATTACCAGCACATTTCTGCACGCAGGCAGCTGAGTAAGTAGCAATGATACTAGCCTTTGAACAGCATGCAGACCAGATATTGGCGATATATTCAGACTGTGCCTACATGACGTCTACAGTACATGCTGGACTGTGACTGTAGGGAAGGAGGGGTTTTTAGCATGCAGGTGGCACACCAGTACAGCATGCCCCATCACTAGAGGGATTACTAAATGCACTGGCATAATATCCCATGGTGGCTGCCATGGTGAAGTATGCAGCTCACATTAAGGGGCACATACTTAATTTCTCATGGTAACGAAGCAGCAGATGCAGAAGCAAAAAGAGCTGCATATTTCCCACAAATATCAGAGATAACAATTCCTCTGCAGAAAATGTTCTTCAAGATGATGTTAAAAGAGTGCTATAATGCATTACCATTGACAAGAAAGTGGAATTGCAGGTACATGCACCATGGACATGTCAGGATTTGTGGATAAAGCAGGGGTGTTCTTTATCTCCCACTGACTTGGTGTGGTGACAGAATAGCACAGGAAAGCCTGAAATGTCCCTTGAGTAACTTAAAGCCATTTTAGAACAAATGTCTTACCCAGCACACACCACAAGGGAATATGTGGCAGCAGATATTTCTGAAAATTGGTTTGTCCCCACTATGCACGTAAATGTTGTAAATGTTATTGCTAACTGTGCCACGTGCCAACATTACACGGCTGGACAATCCCTGAGAACAGTGAGAGGAGCAATAACCCACCCTACAGGCAAGTGTTTGCTTTTGCATATAGAATATGTCAATATGCTCCAAGGTTGTGATCGATACCAATACATGATTGTGGTAGTATGCCCCTTTTATACTGGATTGAAGCAGGACCATGTACTCATGCAGATTCCAAGTCGGCTGCTAAGTTCCTTGTACGTGAATTGCTTCCCCGATGGGGAGTGTGCAAAGTGTTGTGATCGGATAATGGGCCACAAGTTATTTTCTGAAGTAACATCCCTGTTTGGCATTAAGCACAAGCTTTGTTCTGCCTATAATCTCCAGGCCAACAGCTTTGTGGAACGTCTCAAAGGAACGTATAGCAAATTGCAAGGTTAAATAACAGTTGGCTGCACTGCCTTCGCATGGCTCTCTTTGCCTACCTAAATAATCCAGGTTCTGACCAGCATCGTACGCCCCACAAAGTGGTGACTGGTAGAAGAATGTATTTTCCCATTGCTCCTCCCACAAGTGCGCAATCAGATGAAAAACATTCAGCAACTGTGCTTGGTAAAGAATTCCACGCTTATCTGACTGCTATGACTAAATCACTGAACAGGTCCTTGTGTGTAGGGGACCCAGCAACTACCAACAAAAATGTACAAGAAATAATAGATCCAAATGTTGCAATAACACCCAGCTGTTACAAATGATCTTATTCGCAATCACATTTGAAAATGGCAAAAACCGTGATTCACTGGCCCCTATAGTGTAGAATACGCCACATCCTCGGCTGTAAAAGTGAAAGGGCGGAGGACGTGGCTGCACATACCTGACTTAAAAATATTCATTGGAATGGTGCCCCTGTCAGAAGAAACAGAGGAAATGGAACACAAAGAAGTGACTGGACCCAAGCTGAAAGCAAGAGCAAGAGCAGACCAGCAAAGTTACACGTGACAACACAGAAGAATGTATTTGTCAAGAACAAAGGACACTGGGTCTCATTATAAGTTTGCAGGTCCAGTAACAACAGTACATGAATGGTGCCGGTGCCTCCGGCCCACCATTCCCGTTGAGTCATATGGGAATGAGGACTAATATTTACCGGCACCTGGGAATTGGAATGGGCAATTACCAGGTCCGTTGGGGCTGTAATGCCCCCGGTAATTGCTCATTCCCGGGTGCCGGTAAAGGCATGACTCCGGCGGCAGCCATGCCGGTATTTATCAGCACGGCTAGCGTCAGGGTCATAATGAGACCCACTGTCTCTTTAATATCTGAACAAATGCAGAAGAGAGATATTTGGCATGTGGGAGAAAACACGTTTTCGAAAGTGTCTGAAGGTTAAACATTACTTTTTGAAGAGAAAGATGAACATATTAAAGCATGTGTTGACCGAAAGGCGTTCTGAATACAAACCATGTGATTTCTGAATAGCGAACTTAATTAAAATTTTAACAAGCGCAACCTTTGCTTTTTGAAGACAAAACTTTACATAAACTATATTTAATGAAGATCAAACTGAATACAAAAAAGAACAGAGGCATCCTGCACACATTGAAGAGTATACTGAATACAATTGTTGGCTTCTTGTATACCGAACTTAGTGGACACCTCATAAGATAGTAGAACTGTTACATACTAAGTTCAGAATTAAATTTGAGCTTTAATTTCTAGCCAAGCCATTAAATGCTGAATATTAAAAGTGAATTCTACTTTTTCCTCCAAAGGTGAAAACAATTGTATTGTGAACTTTGCATATTGAAACAAAGCTGGAAGATTATTTCAACACAGCACAATTCAAACATGCAAAGGGAGCACAAGAGTGATCACGATCTTTAAAGAGACAAAGGATATTTTGTACTGAAACAAAGTCTTGACAAGGGAACCCTAAGACTTGAATTCTTAATAGACTTACAAACAAGGTTCTTTTTGGAGCTTGGAACTGTGTTACTTGGAACTTGGGGATGTAAACCCAGAGTACTGGTTAATCTACTTTATCCTGAACTCAAGAGAAGTAACTTTGAGACTTTTTGTTGGAACTTCTTTATACTTGGGGAAGGGAGCTGAAGGGAAGCTGAGAGCTGGAAGAGGTTCTGAACTGTATGTTTGACACTGTTTCCTTTGGTTGCTGACATACCAATGCATTGTATATATAAGTTGTTCAGGCAAGATAGGTTTTGGACACAGACAGATTATTCAGTTGAACTCTTTGACTCAGACTTTCCTTAGTTTGTATTAGGCAGGGACAATCCACCTAAGCATAGGGCAAGTTAGGCCTTTTTCCATTGTGACATTTAAGTTACTAAAAGTGGTTTAAGTAAACATTGAATCTGTTGTTTGTGTCTTGCTTCATGATGTCTTCACAGATATTGTCAGGAGTGGGATGTGGCTCAACCGATACAACTTGGGGGACCCTAAAATTTGAGAAGCTAAATGCCAGAGCATCAGACTCCTAGGAAGCCACTCAAGGCTCTATCAGTTTGATATATGTATGAGTAGGAAGGAAACATTTCCCTCAGGAGAAAGGAGACTGATACCTACTGACCTAATACTGATTCCAACTCGTTGATAGATACATTAGACAAACAGCCAAGTCAGGTTTAGCATGGAGATTTGGGATTGATGTCTTAGTGGGGGTAATAGAACCAGACTTTCATAGTGATGTTGAAGATTTACGACAGAACCACAGAAATGATTCATTTCAGATCCACCAAGGAGATATGATTGCTCAAGGGGTGCTCAAGAAAGCAGTGTTCCCTAAATTCATAGAAAAATCTGGGGCAGAAAATACAGACAGACTCAAGGCTTTGGGGAGGCTGACGAAACACCTGAAGATCCTCCCAAAACTAAAACCAGAAAACCTATAGAGGAAGAGACTGACCTGGTGTTCGCTCAGAGAAAGGAACCCTTATTGGCTGAAACATTCTTACAAGAATTTCGGAATCTGAGGAAATCTGGAATTGTCATAAGTGGCTGGTATTAGAAATAGCCCATCCCAATCTGATCATAGGTCAAATGGGTCAGTTGAAGACTCAATCACATATAGCAAATAAGTTCAATTGGTTCGGAATTTACGCTGACATTACATCCTTTATTCTATCATGCGCAGTCTGCCAGAAAACTAGCACACACATGCTTCCACCAGCTCCCTTAAAACTGTTACCAATAATTGAGGTTCAATTTTCCAGGATTAGTATGGATATTGTGGGACCCCTGGAAACTTCTAAACTGGGGAATAAATATATCTTAATCATTGTAGATTAAGCCACTGTTATCGGGAGGCCTTTCCCCCGAGGGCCAACATGACACAACAGTTCTTGAAACACCTACTTCCTTTTTTCTCCAGGGTTGGGTTTCCGAAGGAGATCTTAACAGATCAGGGCTCCATTTATATGATCCAGCTTATTGGGGAAGTTAAAGAACTATTACACATCATTACTCTTAGAACATCAATATAGTATCCCCAGACAGATGGCTTAGTGGAAAGATTTAACAAGACCCTTAAGACCTTATTACGAAAGTTAGTTGAACAAGATTGGAAAAATTGGGATTGTTTGCAGTTCGAAAAACTCCTCAGGCCGCCACTGGATTTATGCACAAGAACCAAGGGATATCCTGGATATTTTGAAGGAAACTTGGAAGGAGAGAGAGGCAGTTCCAAATTCCCTCTTCCAAACTGCAAATAGATGGAAAGAACACATGAAAGTTGTAATATCTCTGGTACAGTCTCACATAGTTAAGGCACAAGAGCAACAAAAGAACTCTTACGATAAAAAGGTTTCCCTCAGATTCTTTTCAATCGGTCAAGGGTACTTTTACTGTTGCCCCACCTCAGAAAATAAACTTGTGTCCAAGTGGCATAGACCATACAAAGTAATAGAGCAGACCGGTCAATATAATGATAAGATCTCACAACCTTATTGCTGCCATAAAACACAAATATATCATATCAATGTGTTAAAGGCATATCTCTCAGCTTCTACAACCATCGGTCTGGCTTCAGAGCAGCCAGAGGCACAGAAACCGCTCTCCTGAACACCTGGGAAGATCTGCTCTCTCTCTAGTTCTCCTTCTGTCGTCATTCTCCTCAACCTTTCTTCTGCTTTCGACACAGTCAATCACTCCACCCTGATCAATCGACTTTGTGAGACCCTGGGCATCATGGATCAGGCTCTTGCGTGGCTGACCACCCATGTCCAATTTGGGTTCTTCCTCTCCACCACCAATCTCTCTACATGTGGTGTGCCCCAGGGCTCTATCCTCTCACCCTGGCTCTTAAATGTCTATCTGGTCCCTTTGCCCCCCCCCCACTGATTACCAACTATCATATCCAACGTTCAGTGTTATGCAGATGACACTCAGCTCTCTCACAGGCTTCTATCAGCCACCTCTCCCGCCTTGCTCATTGCTCACTGTCTAACCGCGATGCAGGATTGGTGCTCCTCCAATGATCTCTTCCTTAATGCCAGTAAGATAGCCATCCCTCTCATTGAGACCCCTGCTCCCGCTTTCCCTCTCTCACTCTGGCCGCCCTCCTTGGGCCCTCTACCCTCGCCTTCCTGTGATGCAAAACACCTTGGTGTCATCTTCGACTCCACTCTCTCCTTCTCTCCTCACATCATGGGCCTTGCCAAGAAGGCCCACTTCCAATTGCACCTCCTCAGATGTATTCTACCTTTACTCACTTTCCCCCAGAAGCTCACTTTCTCCAAAGCTCCGGTTCTCCCTAGGATGGACTACTAGAACTGCCTCTTTCTCAATCTGCCTGCCTCTACTCTGCGCCCTCTGAAACTAATCCAGAACAGGACTTATCCTTGGCCTCAATCCCTGTTACTGTATCTCTCCAGCCCTGAAATATCTCCACTGGCTCTCAGTGACTGCAAGGATCAAGTTCAATACACTCTGCATCATCAACAAGACTTTCTGGGGCTGGAGTCAGCACTTCATCCAACTCTCTCTGTCTGAGTACCTTCCTTCTTGAGCCCTTCACTCAGCTACCTCCAACTCTTTAAGGGACGCTTCTCCAGACAGATAGTGGGGGGTAGATCTCTCTCTTCTGCAGGTGCCTCCCTCTGGAAAGGTCTCCCTGTCCCTCTCAGACTTGAGCTGGACCACCTGAAGTTCCCAGAAGCAGCTCAAGACCCTGTTTTTCTCCTCTGCCTTCTCTCTCTCGCTCCCTTGCTAGCCTTCCTGTCTGATGCGCGGACTGGTTGCTTGGTACCCTCAGAGTCTCACTGGGTACCAGGCTCCTCTGTGACCAGTCCTCCTTAAACTGCTGCCTGGCCTACTGCACACTTAGGGGCTGTAATCTGTAACCTCGACAGCCACCCTGCCGTCTTGCACTTACCCAGGGATACAAGGCCCTGGTCGCACTTATGCTGAGCCTTAGAGGCCCTGACTGCACTTCCCCCTACCCTCCCCCTTGCACTTCCCTCACTCCCTTCCCCCGCACCTCCTGTTGTCGCACTTGCACAATCTGAATGTCACAAGGCCTTGTAAGATCGTTTGCCTTGTCTTCCGCCTGTCTTCCCTTCCATGTCTTGTGGTGCTTAGAAACACTTGTGTGCAGATGCATTATAAATGCTATATCATATCATATGATATCAAGTAGTGGAAAGAAAATCCCATGGAATCTCCGGCCATAATATTATCTTGTTTTTTAACAGAGGACACAAAAAGTAAGGATTCCGGGTCCATTCTTTCTCCATTTCAATGTGTCCCTGATGCCCTCCCTGCGTGGTGGTTGACAACATTTCTTCATAGTGGTGGCTGCTGCCCTTCTGGCCCAGGATGCACCTCCCTCCCCCTGACTGAAACAAGCCAATGTAGCCCACCTGGAAAGGGTTGATGCAACCCTGCTATGCAAGGTTAAAGCCATCCTAAGGGATGTTTTCACTCCAACAAGAGACTGGGTGGGACTTCTCTCCAACGCCTTTTCTTTGATAAATCTTTCTTTCACTGTAGGTCCCACTTCTCTGCCATTCTCTTGACTTATCGTAATTCCTTGCTTTGATAGTGGTGTTCTCTCTCTCCTCTGTATCTCTCTCCTGTAGGCTTGCTGGTATAGCTCCTCCTCTATTTCGCCTTCATCCTTTGCTCTCCCACCTTCAGTAACAGCTTTTTCTTGTTGGTGTGTCCTCATTTCTTCCTCGATTCTGTACTCTTCATTCTGCAATGTCAGGCTTTCCTTACTTGTATTTCTTCTCTTATTCTCCTCCTGCAGCTCTTTCTCTCCTTTCTAAAATGTCACCATTTCCCTGCCGGTTTCTCCCCCTCTCTCCTCCTTTGTCTATAATTCTACCTTTTGCAATCCCATCCTTTTCCTGCTGGTGTCTCTTATCCAATAATCCTCCTTCATTCTTTTCTCTTCCTCCTGCAATGTGAGTCTTTATTTGACACTTAAATCTCCTCTCTCATCAACTCATGTTTTTCCTTTCTTCAGCTTCAACCACACCTTAATGTTATCCCTCTTGTTCTTTTTCTTAGCTCTCTCTCACAACTTTATCACTCATTCTCCTTTTATCACTCATTCTAAGTTCTTCCTTCCTTCTACTTCCTTCTTGTTTACTCTCCTCACTCTACCTTAAGATATTTGATCACCTAGCTTCCTCCTTCCCCTCGTCATGCCTTCTTTCAGTTTCTTCCTCCCTGTTTCCTTTCCACTTCCCACTGTTCTCTTCCATCTCATGTATACAGTCTGCTTCCACGTCTGTTAACCTCCTGAACCAAAACCCTGATATGCTGTCTCCAAGATCTTGTCGCCTCTTGGCCTCTGTGGGATGTTTTCACCCACGCATCCAAGCCCTACAACATCGCTGGCAGCAGAAACATTAGAGTGGCCACCGGAAAGCATGCTGCTCGCCTGAAATTATCCCAAAATGTGCAGTAAAAATCTGAAAGATAGGCTGCCATTTCTTTTGCCTCTGTCAGTGTTAATACAGGAGACCATTGCCAGACCCCATCCTTCGGCTGCACACAGAGCAAAATCAGTGCAAAGGAATATAGAGCTGTTCAAAATCCGTTTTATTTGATGTCAAAAATTGCTAAAATCATTGCTCACAAAACCACCATATGGATACAACTTCTTGTTGGGTGTTCTACATTACTCTACTGCAAGAATCCACATCAGTACAATGTCAGCAATAATCATACGTTATTAGGTCAAAAATGGGTGCAATACCGGCGCTCACCACTGACAGGTGCTGGCGATTCCTAATCCTGACAGGAGAGCTGTCTTGCAGAAGCTAAACCTGCCAAAGCAGAGGAGTCTATCAAAATGCCATATAGAGTGCCACACATTGATTTAATGTGGAAAAAGACTTGATTAAAGAGATGTTGCTTATTTTCAGTTTATAATGTTATGTATTTTTCCATAAGGAACTCTACTGCAATTGATCAGAACAGTAACCTGATGTAGCTAAGACTTCAAAAGGCTTGCTGTCCCTGGGAAGCCTTCACACCTAGTCTTCTCAGCAACAGCACAGGAGATGGCATGGTCATGTTAATTAGATGGAGAGTGGCACCCTGGTATGCTGGCAGGAATACAAGACAATAGACTCTTTAAATTGAATAGAATATGCTGATTTGGGGTGTGACAACAACAACTGCTCTGGGAGAAATAAGACATGTGACCTCTGAGTCAAGTCAAGCTTCTAGGGGCGGGGACAAACCAATGGGTGTACTGAAGTGAAGGCAAATAAATGTTTTATAAGAATACTGATAACTAATTGTAACCTGCTGATAGAAATGTACAATTTAGAGATTCTTAATATGAAAACTGCATTCACAGTTCAAGACTAAGTTGGACGCCGTGGGATGTTCTGAGGCCAAGCCCCATATTTATTAATATTGTAGACACTGTGAATAAGTTGTCATTTCTGAACCCAAGCTCTTAGAAAGAGCAGGGTTAAACAGAGACCTGTCTTAATTAATCTGTGATATGTACATGTATTCTCAACAACTTGTGTACCCTGGAAACATGTTTGATTATGAAAACTGTTTTTCTAAGTAAATACAAAGGGGAGTGTTCTTTCCGCAAGCCATAAACATGACCCCTGATGACAATGGATGACTCACTACTCCTTTCTCCAGTCAGAGGACAGTAAATCCTTTAACCTATCAGGATCCTCAGAGGGTTGGGCATAGAAAGTCAGCCTTCACACACCCTTTGGAAACACATAAAAAGAACCACTGAGACCCAGATAGACACATTCATTTTTCCACTACTCATCGATTCCTGCACAGCACGCTGCCCGACCAGATCCAGACAAAGACTCCAGACTCCTGAGGCTCCAGATTCCAGACAGACTCCAGAACCAAAACTCTAGAACCCAAACTCTAGAACCTTGGAGAAGCTGAGGCCTAATCCACAAGCTGAACTCCTCTCAGCAGGCCTGAGAATCTAGCAACCTAACCCAATCTTTCAACAGCCGGGCAAGCTGTTTTGCTTCTGGCTAGTACCCTGTGCCAGAACCAGATCTAGACCCAGAAAGCAGAGCTGTATCCAGAACCCGTAAGAACCAGACCAGACCACTGTGCAGTGCCGATAGCAGACCAGAGGCCATGCTGTGAGCAGAACCAGTGCCTGACCATCCGGTGGCGAGAGTGCAGTCCAAACCTGACCAGATCTGTGACGAGGTCCATTCTATTCCAAAACTAGGAGTGAGTATCCAGTCTAAGAACTGTACAGAACCAATCTCTTGGTCTAAAGTAATCTTATCCCATCCATTTCAACCTGTCCAGAACTGCATTTTGAATTTTGTGTCCATCCTGTGATTTCAAATCTGTAAAAGCGTCATCTGTCATTCTGAAATCTTGACTTCATTTCTGAAAATCTACCATCTCAAAAAACGTCTGTATCTTTTGAACCACACGTCCTAGAAGCAACATTAAACTGTCATCTTAAAGCTAAGATCCTAAGCTGTCCAACAAACCTGAAAGGACATTCTTCCTTATAGATTTTCCGTAAACGCGAATAATTAGCTCCATTTCACCACCTGTCAAAATTGCTGTCTTTTGCTTGCAACTGCTGAATTTCGTTTTCAATCTGATAATCATTCATGAATCATTGCTAGTGTTGACCTGTACCAATCTAAAGTAACTATCACCTACCCTGAATCTCCTTTAGTGAATTAATAAGCAATTTAGCATATTTTCTCATCCAATGCAACCACATTTCAAAGCATTTGGCCTGTGTTTTTAAATCATCCCTGTTTCTCTAAGCTTGCTGGGGGGAACTGGAACTGAACTGGATTTGATTGTATTCTGGAAACCTGTGTGCTCTCCTTTCCATCTCTTCATATTGCATTAGGGGGGAGTGAGGGAAAAAGTGATCATTTTATCTCTTGTTGAAACCATATCGAGTTTATTTCTGTGTTGCATTCTTTCCCATCCTGCATTTCCTTGAAACCATACAATGTATCCTCTGCTACCTTATTCTTTCTATACCAACTCCTAAGTGATTAAAGAATTGTGCTATTGTAATATTACCCATTGTTGATCACTATTATATTCATAAGTGTGCTACCAAATATTAATGTATTCATAAAAGTGTGATATATATATTGTTTTATTCCTCAAATAAATCTTTTAATTTGCAAAACAAACTTACTTCTTGGCTCAGTGAGGTCAAGGGGATTCAAAGAGAGGGGCGTTATATAAGGGTTTATCATCCAGATTCAAAGAATTTGACATAAAAATATATTAATAAGGGCTTCCATTGGGCATCCCAGACTAGGCATTGACTTAGTTGGATTGCTGGATTGAAGTCACTTACAGAGTGGGGGCTCGTAACGAGACGTGTGGATTAGATCTACCACTTGTGCAGCTCAATACAGTGTGCTAACTGATAGGATACATAAATCCTGTGGGATCACCACGCTGTGTTATGTTGTAAAAGCACCCCTCAAAAGGGAACACTCTCGGGAAACGGTCTGTTTTGCAAAATAAAAAAAAATAAAAAAATAATTCTGTAAATCAGGAAGGAAATCAATTTCCAGAATGACGACACTGGTAGACATGAAGATAGCGAGAGAGCACCTCTTACATAAGCTATTTGTGAGAGGTGAGTGGGCTGAACAGGACCAGAATGTGTGGTTGCAGGCAATCACACAACAGGTCACTGCAACTGGGTTAGATTACTGGAGAGATCAGGGCCGTTTACAAGTTGCCCTGAATGAACTATACATGGCCCCTAAGGCCAAAGATGAGCACGACAAGATTGTCAGGATAGCGGCATATTTATATTTATATATGGAAGCCACACAGGACAAATGTGCTAAAGGCCAAGATCTGGCAAAAAGGCAACTGATGGCATTAGAGAAGGCCCAATCTGACCTGGACTCTTCTGAGCAGAGGCAGCATAGGAGCCAGGAGTCAGAAAATGATAGTAGACAGTATATCATTAAAGTAAAGGAGGATATGGATATCCTGCAACAGGAAAAGGCAGACCAGATACCAGAATTCTGTTCTTGCAGAAGGAGCACCAAGAAGGTTTGGACTCCCTACTGCAGAGCCAGAAAAATCAGGAGCAACAGGGCATGCACGAAGCAGGTAGCCACCCTGCAAAGCCAATTGGATAAAGAAAAAGAGGAGAGCAATACATTGATTTTGAAAGACCTGGATACCCAGGCAGAGTTTGATGAAGAGCGCCAGAAAGCTGGTGCCCTTCAAAGGCAGAGGGACGACCTGGCGGCACAAATGCAGGCTCTTACTCAGGAAAGGGATACCTTAGGCCAGGAAGTCTGCCACTTAAAAAAGAAAATGGAAGAAAATCACCTGGTCCTCCAGGGACTGGGTCACCTCCAAAAGAGCACCAGAACTTGTTAGAGCACACCAGGAGGGTGGAAGATGCTCTGGCAAGAAAGGAGCAGGCCGGTAGGGATGGGACTCAGGAGGTAACCCTCCTGCAGCAAAGACTGGCCCAGTACTCCAAGACTAACCAGGAAGCACAGAGAGAGAATGAGGCTCTCTGCCAGCACACTGATAGGCTCCAGCAACAGGTAGCCATGCAGGAGAGACTGATAGAGTCTAGTAAGGCCTTGATTGAGGAACTGAAAGCACAGGCTCTTGCAGGGCAACAGGGAGCAGGGACTGATAGAGATGAAGTTGGCTGGGAAAGGGAAACACCTGAGCATAACCCCAGGAGCCCTAGTACCAGAGGCCTCCATCTCTCCCAGTCCCTGGACTCTGCCAACCCCAGGTCTCCTGGCGCACATGAGCCCAGGGCCACGGGGATGGCAGATTACTATCCAGTCAGAAATATGGGGCTCATAGGCCAGTACCCCCCAGGAATGGAAGGGCGGGCATCCAGGTATGGGCACCCAAGTACAGTGCAATTTAGTGGGGAACCCCGGGAGAGTAGGCCCTCTAAGGGCATTCTGAAAACCTCTGCCCAGTTAGGTCAGTGGGGGGGTACCCATCAAATCCGGGCAGCAAGGAGGAATCCGAAGACTCCCTGAGCGTCACAGGGCACAGGAGACAAGGTCCCCACATTCTGCCAGCCATTCCCAGGCTCGCAGAATCCAGGAAAACCTGGAAGAGCAGACAGGCACCTCTGGGAGCAGTGCCTCTGAGTCAGAGGATGAATGGACCAGGGTTACCCAAACCAAGAAGGCCAATAAGGCAAAAAGGGCCTTGCTTAAGGACCCCTTAAAACAGATCAAAGCAATAAGGAGTGTCATCACTCCTTACCATAAGAACTCCAAGTATTCTGTTTGGGAACACTTGGAGCTCTTTGAGCAAATGATGGAGACTTTCCATTTGAAAGACAGAAGTAGCTGCATTCAGAACGTAAATTGGACAATCTCCCCAGAATACTCCAGTTTCTTTGCGGGGCTGGAGGACCAGAATCATTCAAGATGGTCCACATATAGGGCGGCCATCTTGAAACACTTTTCTGTTCACCAAAATCCCCAAGAGGTTCGCAAGGCAGCCTACAATTTGCAATGTGGGGAGGATCAGGCCCCCCAAGAATTTGTGCAGGAGTTGAAGCATGCTTTTGCGCAGACTACCAAAAGGGTGCACACAGACAGTAAATAGTTTGTAAATACGTTTTTCCATGCCTTGCCCAAATACATCATGACCCAGCTACTGAGAGATTTCATGAGAAAAGGACAATAGACTGGGTCATTGAACAGGCCACCCGAATCTATGAGGTGCAAAAGCCCATAGAAAATAAAAGTAATGCTCTGAAAAACCCAAAACCGACCAGCACCCCTGCTGCTGCTAAGGTGGCAGAGGTAAAGGTTGCCCCCATTTTGGATTTGGAGATAAGGGGGCCTAAAAAGTTGCCTGCACAGAATAATTCCAAGCCCAGAAGGCCCTCGGGCCAGTCACAGACAGGGAGGTAGTCCCGCAAAAGGGGTCCCTCACTCCCCTGACTATGTAAGTCCCCGCTACAAGGGAAACCGACCCATCCTGGGTTATGTGTGGACTCCTCCAGCCCAAGGGCGGGGATCCAGTCAAGCACCTAACCGAGGGAACTTCCCTCCTAACTTCCCCCAGGAGGGAAGAACTTCACCAAACCCTGAGCAGAACCTTTTCCCCAGGTCTCCACCCAATTTCCAACCCCAAAATCATCCATTCTTCTTTCCCCAATTCCCTGAGTCTAGACCACTTAATGTGGGAGAGGGGAGGCCAAGGGTGGAGGTGTATCCAAATCTTCCCATCCCGGGGTACTACCAGAGAAGGGATAGCTACCCTTCCCAGGATCAGCCCAGGGGAGAAAACAGAACCCCGTATCAGCCTGAGCGGGTTTCACAGTTAGAACGTCAGGTCCAAAATATGGCACAGGAGCTGGGTCACGTGCTGAGGGCTCAGCAGAACCCTCAGATGGGCATGCCAGCGCAGAAGGCCCCAAACTCTGGGCCTGGTGCTCCAGAGCAATGACGGGGGCAGCACCCCGATAACCCACCGGTTCCCAGGGAGGAGGCACAAGGGGAAGGGGGGTGTAGAGCCTCGGAGGAAGCTTCCTTCCCCACTTGTGAACAGCCCCTGGAAACCCAGCAACCGGAAACAAAATCTCCTACCCCTGAAAGTCTGCCACCCACGGAGCAGAGAGGAGGTAGGAGAAACAAAGGACCCAAACAGACCCACTTTGAGGAGGAGGTACAGATCTTCCAATTTGAGGGAGAGGGATCCTCAGAGGATCCTGGGAAAAGGATCTTCTCCTTCAGAGATGGGGAACTCCTCCCACAGAAAAGTGGGTCCCAAGGGATTCACATCCAGACTGGGTAGATGTGGGGACTGAGCTAGCGCCGCCCATCATCCCATCCCAGAACCAACAGCCTGAAAATCCCCTGGTTCAAACCCATTCTGGTGACTGCCTACAAAAAGGGGGGGCAGCCTAGAACCGGAACCAGGGGAACTCAAAACTTCTCCTATCTCTAGTTGCCAACTTTTTCTTTCAGATTCCCACGACTCTCCACAGAATTCTGCCCAAATCTCTTCTCTTTCAATGTCCAAAACCAGATAATTAGCCCACCAGTTGTCCAAAAATGTGCATTATCTGTGCCCCCTTGAGGAGAAGGAGAGAAGATACTATGCCCCGGTACATGTACAGGGTAGGGCACAATTTTGGCACTGGTGGACACTGGATCCCAAACTACCCTTCTGTCCAGAAAGGCCTTTGATGAACTGAGTTCAGGGAGGGGGGAGAATTACCAAATTCCTCTCACCTCTCTTCCTGGACAACTTCAGAACTTTGACGGGAAGGAATTTCCCGTCAAGGGGACTGCAGATTTGGACATTAAAATTGGGCGACACAAGGTGAAACACCCAGTCATAGTAGGGACTCCAGAGGGCACCCCTTGTTTACTAGGGAATGACCTCCTGAGAAGGTTGTTGCCCCTGATAGATTGTGTAAACAAGGTCCTCTGGACCCAGACTAGCCGACCAATAAAACTAAAACAGAGTGTCAACCATGTTAGTTAAACGGCACATGCCACATGGTTGAACAAAAATCTGACCAAGTAGAATTTCACTTCCAGAACAACCAAATTCCAGATGTGACAGTGATAGCAATAGGACAACAGACTGATGATGGGGGGGGGTCCTCTCTATTTCTGAAAATCAACCTTCCTTCCAGTTTCAGGTGGTATTCCACACTGGAAGGAAACACTCTGAAATTCTTTACCAATCCACAATCAGACATTCCCACTCCTATAGTCCAGAGAGAGGTGAAGTCAGCTCAGAGCCTGGCTGATATTCAGCAAATTGGAGAGCAGTTGTTCCTCCCTGTTCAGTTAAATGAAGGGAAGGACTCTGTTCTCGCCCTAGTGTGTGTGAACAACGGTAAGAGCTTCATCAGCGAGGCCATGTTCCGCCAACTCCCAAAAGATCCAGCCATTCCCACATTCAAACTGATAGACAAATGGGAGATGGATCTGGAAACACCCAATTCCAAACAAATCCTGCCAAGCAGGTGTATGCTCAAAATCTCCATTGGCAACAAGAGCATAGTCCATAATTGTTGGGTCTTGCGAGACGTCACTGCCGCCTTTTACTTAGGCAGTGACATTCTCAATCGCTTTGCCATTAGTTTGGACCTAATGAACTTCAAAGCTTGGTCCCGATTAGCGGATAATCCCATGGGCTTTCATGATCCAGAGAAAGCATTTAGGTCAGTTCTATTGCTACCTTATGCAGTTGAAATTCAGATTAAAGAGGAAGTCACCATCCCAGAAAGGACCCGACAATTGTCCCTGGAAGGGAAAGTTAAAAGTGGATAAAAATTGAAAAACCCTGATGCTTATATTCATCTAAATGCTTCTCTCCAACAGCAAGGGTTGGGGGTAAACCCAACACCATTTGTCAATATAAAACATCACACCATTCCAATAGAGGTGGATAACAGCGACTTATCACTCTAGCCGCAGGCACCATTATTGGAATGGCGGTTGATGACCGACATTTTTCCATTGATTTAGGAAATAAACTGTTAGGACCAATCCCCAAGGACTGTTTTAACAGTGATAGTGATGACCATACAACACCAGACAGGGTCTTTACCCGGCATGGGGGGAACTTCCTGGTGTACACTTCCTGCCCTTATGTTAAGGAAGATGTGACTTGTGACTTCAGAGGGGATGAGGTGATTTTCCAGGTCCATGAGGGCTGCCTTTCCCACCTGAAGCCACCAGTCCAAATCAGCACCATGACCAGGGACTTCTCCACCCAGCTGGAGGAGGCCACTGAGATAGCAAACAAAACCAGAAGTCTTTCCAGGATTCAGGCAGATGGTGGAAGAGAAAGTCAACCGAGCTCATGCCTGTGTGACTCTGGAGCAGAAGCAAAAGATGAAACAAGTTTTCTTGGATTTTTAAGATCTCTTTGCGGTGGTCGCACCGACATCCACACAACAACAATTCCCACGGACCCTGGCATGACTCCAGTGTTTGTGAAGCAATATCGTTTGCCTCTCGCATCAATAGAGTCCCTTACTGAAATAATTAAGAACCTTGAGTCCCGGGGAATAATCCGTCCAGTCCACAGCACCTTCAATAATCCGGTGCTGGGAATATTGAAGCCAAAAGGCCAGTGGAGACTCTGCACCGACCTTAGGGAGCTCAACAAACGGGTCCATACTTCCCGATGGCCTCTTCCCTACATTGACCAAGGGCTGGCCGAGATCCAAGGGTCACAGGTATTCACTGCAATAGACCTGACCAATGGATACTGGACTGTGCCTGTCAGTAGAGAGGATCAATACAAGCTGGCTTTTACCTTTCGGGGCCAGCAGTACACATGGACCCGGACTCCCTTTGGATACCTCAACTCCGGCAATTAATTCAACATTTTCCTACACAAGGCCATGCCCAACCTGGGTGCGAGGGGTAACCTGGCTTATGTAGATGATGTCCTCATCAAAAGTTCAACCGTGGAGGAACACATAGCGGAGATCCGTTATGTTCTGACACAGTTGAGGGCCGCCTAAGCAAAACTTTCCTTTCAGAAAGCAAAATGGTGTAGAACCCGTGTTAATTTCTTGGGGCATGAGATTACTCCTCAGGGTCTCTGTCCCCAGGAATAGAAAGTGGAAGCACTTCATAAACTGAAAGACCCCACAACTCTGCAGGAACTAAGGAGCCTCCTTGGACTGACTAATTACAGCAGAAAGTTCATTGAGGGCTACGCAGAGATCACTAGACCCCTGATGCATTTTTTGAAGGGCGGGGTCAAGTGGGAATGGGGTCCAGAACAATCCAAGGCAGTAAGACAGCTCAAAAGAAGCCTCTCACAAGTGCGTTGCCTAGCTTACCCTGTCAGAAACAAGGAGTTTTTCTTGGAGGCAGGGTTCTCTAATACATGCTTGACTGCAGTATTATATGAAAAGCATGACAAGGTCAATAAAGTAATCTCCTATGCGAGCAAAACTTTATCCTCTGTGGAGGAAAAATTCAACGATTGTGAGAAGGCACTCCTGGCAACGGTGTGGGCATTGAAAAACTACCGCCCGTTTATCCAGGGGGAACACATCATAGTGGAGACTCCGCACCAGCCTTTGCAATATCTCCAAAGTGACAGAATCCAGGCCGGAAATGTGAGTAATTCCCGAATTACTTCCTGGATCCTGTCAATGCAAGGCTTTCCTGTGGAGGTCAGATATGGCCAAAACAAGAAGAGTCCCCTCGTGCAAGGTCTGGCTGACTTGCATGATTGTGCCAGAGAAAAATGTCTCGAGGACGAAAGTCTAAAGATCAAGGACAACATGGAGGCATACCTCAATTCCCCACACAAAGTCTTTGAAGAAGACAAGTGTGAGGGAATACCCACTGTCTATGTGGATGGATGCTCTTACCATGTTGACAACAACGGGGAGAAAGAACTTGTGGCCGGCGTAGGGAATGCATGGGTGAATGAGTCCCCAGAACCCTCCGCTGGGTACAAGATTGGTCCCCGAAGTAGTCAGGTGGCAGAGTTGATGGCTGTGCATCAAGCCATCCTCACTGCTGTCCAACATCAACTCCAGGAACTGGTCATAATCACAGATTCGGATTATGTACGGAACGGGTTCGTGGAGCACCTGGTTAATTGGAAAACCAGAGGCATGCTATGTGCTAATAACAAACCCTTGAAACATGGGAAGTTAATCCAAAATATTGATGATCTGGTCACCTCGAATGGGATGACCATCTACTGGAAAAAGATCAAGGGTCATTCCAAAGTAGAGGAACCAGACAAAACTGGAAATGACTTAGCTGATCAGCTGACCAAAACCGGGGCCATCCAAGGGGATCTAATAGAAATTGAGTCCCTGTTGGGGGAAATCCAGGTCACTGCTATCACTAGGACCCAGACAAATGCTCACAATGATCTTTCAACTGCACAATGGAGTAAGGAGACCCCAGATGCTGATTTGATTACGGCTCAGACGGGGGATCCAATAATTGGTAAGTTTTACCAACACATTGAGGACACTGAGAACTTTCCCCTGACGGATACCAATTACATTGGGAAAGAGGACCTCAGAATGTTGATGAAATGTCCAAAAATGTTCAGAATCCAAGATGGTTTGTTGGTAACGAAATCCCAAGCTGGTCATGATCAGTGGGTGGTTCCTACCTCATTCTGAAGCCTGATGTTAAATCACGCCTATGATGCGGCCACAGCCGGTCATAGGGGGTTTCAGACAACACTTGAAATCTTAAGAGAGGTTGCATACTGGCCACACATGGGGCAGGACCTCGACCAATACTTGAAGGGGTGTCCTGTGTGTGCACAATTTCAGCCAACATCCCTCACACACTGTGCGGCACTCCAAAAGAGGGGGATGACACTGCCATGGTCAGATTTGCAAATTGACTACATACGGCCCGTGATTCGCTCCTCTAGGGGGAATAAGTACATGTTGGCGGTGACATGCTTATCTACTAAATGGGTGGAATGTCTCCCGGCCCCAAACTGCAAGGCAGAAACAGCAGCTGCCCTGATGATCAATCACATCGTTTCGCGTTTTGGACTACCCCAAAGGATTGAGTCAGACCGAGGTAGCCATTTCACCAGCGAAGTAATGACAAAGATGTGGGAGATACTGGGGGTTAAAAGGAAGCTACACATTGCTTACCGGCCAGCCTCTTCAGGTGCAGTAGAACGTTACAACAAAACCATTGTGAGCATCTTAAAAAAGTTTGTGGCAGATTCTGGGCCAAGTTGGAATATCCGATTACCTCTTGTCCTAATGGCCACCAGATCTATCCCTTCATCTGCAACTAAAATGTCACCATTTGAGTTGATGACTGGACGCAGGATGGTGCTTCCCCAGCATCTGTTATACAGGACCCAAGAGCAGACATTGATCAATGCCTCCACAACTCATGAGTATGTTGAAAATTTAAGAAAACACCTTCAACATGCTTTTGCCTATTCTCAGCGAAATCTAGAAAGATCAGCCGATAGCATGAAGACCCACTATGACCTGAAGACCACCAGGAAAGAATACAATGTAGGAGACCGGGTTTACCTGTACAATTTCCAAAAGGAACCAGGCCAAACAGTGGAAGTTTCTGCCTACCTGGAAGGGACCTTTTGAAATTGTAGACAAGATCTCACCAGTCGCCTACAAGATCCGCATTCCCAAAGGCAGTTTGGCGGAGGGGGAAGACAAGTGGGTCCATATTAATCATCCTCGGCACACTCTGCAGCAACTGGAGCAGTCCTCTGGAACCCCAGAGGGGGCCGCTCAGATCAGTAAAATTCCAACCCTAAAATATTCCACATATAGGCTATAAAATATAATGATAAGAATTCAAATGTCTCCTGATTTATAAAATGTATATGTTCACCCCACTACATTAATAGTGGTGGGGAAATGTCTACGAATATGTTTCTGCCGCTTTGCTTTCTCATCCTAGGAGAGATAAACCATGGAGACTGACTAAGGAGGACGACCCGGGGACCGGGAGCAAAAGATCCGAGGGACCCGGGGTATCGCTCAATACTCCCATCAGGACTGGTGAGGGGAACCGATCGATCCACCCCTGATGGAGGAAAAGAAGCTGAACTTGCCATCTATGGAATTCGGAGAGATGATGCGGACATCCCAGTCTTGCGAAGTTACATCGATGAAAGATCAGAATGCCCATCGCAAGAGGGGGGCTTGTGGGATGTTTTCACCCACGCATCCAAGCCCTACAACATCGCTGGCAGTAGAAACATTAGAGTGGCCACCGGAAAGCATGCTGCTCGCCAGAAATCATCCCAAAATGCGCAGTAAAAATCTGAAAGATAGGCTGCCATCTTCTTTTGCCTCTGTCAGTGTTAATACAGGAGACCATTGCCAGACCCCATCCTTTGGCTGCACACAGAGCAAAATCAGTGCATAGGAATACAGAGCTGTTCAAAATCCGTTTTATTTGATGTCAAAAATTGCTAAAATCATGGCTCCCAAAACCACCATAAGGATACAACTTCTTGTTGGGTGTTCTACATTACTCTACTACAAGAATCCACATCAGTACAATGTCAGGAAGAATCATATGTTATTAGGACAAAATCCCATGATAAAGACATTTGATTTAAAGACAGCTGTCAAAAATGGGTGCAATACCGGTGCTCGCCACTGACAGGTGCTGGCGATTCCTAATCCTGACAGGAGAGCTGTCTTGCAGAAGCTAAACCTGCCAAAGCAGAGGAGTCATGTTAATTAGATGGAGAGTGGCACCCTGGTATGCTGGCAGGAACACAAGACAATAGACTCTTTCAATTGAATAAAATATGCTGATTTGGGGTGTGACAACAACAACTGCTCTGGGAGAAATAAGACATGTGACCTCTGAGTCAAGCCAAGCTTCTAGGGGCGGGGACAAACCAATGGGTGTACTGAAGTGAAGTCAAATATATGTTTTATAAGAATACTGATAACTAATTGTAACCTGCTGATAGAAATGTACAATTTTGAGATTCTTAATATGAAACATGCATTTACAGTTCAAGACTAAGTTGGACGCCATGGGATGTTCTGAGGCCAAGCCCCGTATTTATTAATATTGTAGACACTGTGTTATTACTAGAAAAATGAAAACTTACAGTAATATGCGCAGAGAGGGTGTGTACCTCCGTGTACGATTTGGTGCAAAACCAATATTTCAAAACCCACTAAAATCGTGAATAAGTTGTCATTTCTGAACCCAAGCTCTTAGAAAGAGCAGGGTTGAACAGAGACCTGTCTTAATTAATCTGTGATATGTACATGTATTCTCAACAACTTGTGTACCTTAGAAACATGTTTGATTATGAAAAATTGTTTTTCTAAGTAAATGCAAAGGGGAGTCTTCTTTCCGCAAGCCATAAACATGACCCCTGATGACATAGGATGACTCACTACTCCTTTCTCCAGTCAGAGGGCAGTAAATCCTTTAACCTGTCAGGATCCTCAGAGGGTTGGCCATAGAAAGTCAGCCTCCACACCCCCGTTGGAAACACATAAAAAGAACTACGAAGACCCAGATAGACACACTCATTTTTCCACTACTCATCGCTTCCTGGGCAGCACGCTGCCCGACCATATCCAGGTAAAGACTCCAGACTCCTGAGGCTCCAGATTCCAGACAGACTCCAGAACCAAAACTCTAGAACCCAAACTCTAGAACCTTGGAGAAGCTGAGGCCTAATCCACAAGCTGAACTCCTCTCAGCAGGCCTCATAATCTAGCAACCTAACCCAATCTTTCAACAGCCGGGTGAGCTGTTTTGCTTCTGGCTAGAACCCTGTGCCAGAACCAGATCTTGACCCAGAAAGCAGAGTTGTATCCAGAACCAGTCAGACCCAGACCAGACCGCTGTGCAGTGCTGATAGCAGACCAGAGGCCACGCTGCGAGCAGAACCAGTGCCTGACCGTCCGGTGGCGAGAGTGCAGTCCAAACCTGACCAGATCTGTGACGAGGTCCATTCTATTGCAAAACTAGGAGTGAGTATCCAGTCTAAGAACTGTACAGAACCAATCTCTTAGTCTAATGTAATCTTATCCCATCCATTTCAACCTGTCCAGAACTGCATTTAGAATTGTGTGTTCATCCTGTGATTTCAAATCTGTAAAAGCGTCATCTGTCATTCTGAAATTTTGACTTCATTTCTGAAAATCTACCATCACAAAAACGTCTGTATCTTTTGAACCGCACGTCCTAGAAGACTAGAAATCTAACTGTCATCTTAAAGCTAAGATCCTAAGCTGTCGAACAAACCCAAAACGACATTCCAACTCCTTATAGTCTTTCCGTAATCGTGATATACGCACGCAGAAAAAGTGCAGCGCATTGAAAAATTAGCTCCATTTCACCACCTGTTAAAATTGCTGTCTTTTGCTTGCAACTGGTGAATTTCGTTTTCAGTCTGATAATCATTCATGAATCATTGCTAGTGTTGATCTGTACCAATCTAAAGTAACTATCACCTACCCTGAATCGCCTTTAGTTAATTAATAAGCATTTTAGCATATTTTCTCATCCTTTGCAGCCCACATTTCAAAGCATTTGGCCTATGTTTTAAAATCATCCCTGTTTCTCTAAGCTTGCTTGGGGGAACTGGAGCTGAACTGCATTTGATTGTATTCTGGAAACCTGTGTGCTCTCCTTTCCATCTCTTCATATTGCATAAGGGGGGGGGGGGTGAGTATTCACAGGGGAAAAAGTGATCATATTATCTCTTGTTGAAACCATATCGAGTTTATTTCTGTGTTGCATTCTTTCCCATCCTGCATTTCCTTGAAACCATACAAAGTATTCTCTGCTACCTTATTCCTTCTATACCGTCTCCTAAGTGATTAAAGAATTGTGCTATTGTAATATTACCCATTGTTGAACACTATTATATTCATAAGTGTGCTATCAAATATTAATTTATTCATAAAAGTGTGTTTTTTATTCCTCAAATAAATCTTTTAATTTGCAAAACAAACTTACTTCTTGGCTCAGTGAGGTCAGGGGGATTCAAAGAGAGGGGCGTTATATAAGGGTTTATCATCCAGATTCAAAGAATTTGACATAAAAATATATTAATAAGGGCTTCCATTGGGCATCCCAGACTAGGCATTGGCTCCACAAGCTGAGGGTTTAAAGGGTGGGATTGCAATTTTGGAATCAGGAAGCTTTGCCTTGTTGGATAACTGGTTCTCCTGTGGGTTTTGGACGCATTTGACTATCTAAACTTGCTAAGTCCGGCATGGACAAAGGATCGCTCAGAGAGTGCAAATACATAATGTGGGGAGTGCATATTCCTCTCAGGGAGACGCTTTCACAAAAGACATGTCATGTGATGTGGTAACCAAACATTGATATAAGAGAAGTACTAGACCTGAATGAAAGTATATACTGTAAAGTATTGTGGTTAGGTGAAGTGAGATATTCGTGTCTGAAGGCCCATTGTTTATTTACAGAACGTTGTTAAGTTTATAATCTTTCAGCTGACTATTCACCTATATAGGTGAGGTGTCTGGAAAATGGACCAAATTACAGCAGTCAGTTCCTGGTACACGTAGAAGGCTTTGTTTCTTGTCTTGCAAGACAACAATAAATCTGTCTCTGTTTTTCATCACCCGAAATGGATGCAGAGCTGGGATTCTCTGACACAGGGGAATTAAGGCCCAAGTATTCTGTTCCTGGTCCGAAATGAATAAACAAAACATGAATGTTGTGGAAGGCAACCCATGAGTGCCACCCTCGACAAAGTCAGTCTTTTGCTTTGCCCTCTTTTCGTGGTCCACTAGTTACCTTTAGTAAACCCCACTGCCCTTTTCCAGCTTTCCTCCAGGCCGCGTCCACGAAAACAGACGTACACCGCGTCACATACTTTTGTGCAGAATTTTGTACATCAGATTTTCAAAAAACAGTCTAGAAACCACATTTGGAGGATTCATAGTAAGCAGTTTCAAATGTGGCCATGGTTACCAGAAGTATGATGCATTACACAGTTCTCAGCTTATATTTCATGCAGCTCAAACTGTGTACCTCTTATCTTCCCCACTATTGTCTGTGGACGTTCAGCTTACCCTTCAAATGTGAAGTGTAGACCCTCAATTCAGACCCTTCAATCGGCCCTATCACCCAATGCTCCCATATTGCAGAAGTGCCCACCAGACTCAATGGCATGCCTTTTCATCTAAGCTCCTAGATCGCCTGCCTGAAAATAGATGTTTTTTTTAAACCAAAAAGGAACTGTTGACCTTGTATTTTCGTGATGGATCTCCCAACCATTTCTCCCACCTTCCTTTCCCACCCCCACACATTTCTCTACAATCATTCGTACAGTAGCTCCCTTGCAGTTACTGTCAGACAATAATAACTAATAAAGTGTAATAACAGTGGTCAAAGTGGGCAGGAGCGGTTGAGAGAGGTGATCCTCTACTTTTTCATTTTACTTTTACTGTTCGTATACTTTTGTTTTCAAATGAAACCGTTTCGGAATGGTTTAGTTTTAAAATAAACGTGTAGGAAGAAGTTGAAACTTGCACTTCAGTGCACTGCACTGCACTAATTCCCTCAAATAGCAAGTGTTTTTGTTTGGGGGTGTGGCAATAGGGTTCGTGGGGCAGACTAGCAGAGATCATAGTTACACTACTTCTTTTCGTACACTTCCACCACTGTGTAAACAAGAACAAAGAGCACATTTGAACTCTTCCTCCTTTTCACCAATATCACAATTCAGAACTAAACTAACCAGAAGCAAACTATGATCTAGTCCTCCAAAAATGAAATTGTTATAACAACCCACAATTGGACACGTCATACAGGACAGGCACCTGTATGAACAGCCCCACTTGAGATGATTGCACTGTGAACCTCTCTTCAAGGGTTGCAATTACTGTGGAGCCCAGTAATGCTGTCTTGAATCTAGGCAACAGTGGTGTTACATTCGATGCTCGAGCAACGTCACACTTATTCGATCAGGGGAGCTCAGGGTGCATGACCAGAGATGAGGGAAACCACAAATTCATAGTTTGCATTTTTACTTCCACACAAGACAAATGCAGATTTCTCCCAGAAATAAATGTGTGTGTAGTTTTCTATCTGCAAATATCTACTATAACTTCAAAGTAAAGGTTCTCCGTATATAACCTTTGACATTTAAATTAATGCAGGAATATACAGGTCTGAACCACTACAGAAACTGTTTGCAAAATAGTTTCACCACATTTGTCATATGAACAAAAGAATGGGTTGCACATCGACAATCATCAGCGCCATGCAGCACCAGTACTTCACAAAGTAATTATGCATTTCATTATGATCTAGCAAATTGGGATTGTGAAAAATATTCCACAAAGACATTTCTAGAACATTACTGTTCCAAGTCAAAGGTTTTTGTTGGGAATGGGCAATCGAGAGCATGGCACGTGTAGCATGAGATAGATTGCATATTGTCTTCTGCTTCCCGTGGTTGGTCAGTGCCCCAGGGACCTCTGTTAGGAAACAAGGAACATGTGTGTGTCATTTTGTATTTGTGGTGGAATTTCTTTCCTCTTCTGCTCTTGGAGCAAGTGAGTTTGCAGCTGCTTCAAAACTACTGGGTACATTGTAAAGTAGTGTCAAATTGCACTATGCCATAATAACTCATTCCTTTTGTTGTATCCATATACTTGAAGTACATAATTTTAAAATTATAACCGTTGAATACAAACAAAAAACAACAAACAAACAGTTCAATCAAGGCATAGGGGAACCTGAGAGATCTATCTCAGAAATACGAGTATAGCTTGGGAAGAGCCACACTAGTTGTGTTTTCCTCCACTGCAAAGCTCTGAACAGATTGTGGTGCACACATTGCGTGTGGCATTCTACCTCACCTGGAGGATACATGCAGCATTTTAGAAAACTTGGCAAAACAAAATAAAATCTGGTTCCATGGTCTTCTGATATTTATTAAGATTTTTAGGTTCATCCCGGTTCCAGAAAGACCATTAAAAACCTTTTGTTTCGTGCGAAGCATCTCTGCTCCTGCTACCATACCGTGGGCCTTATTACGACCCAGGTGGCCACGTAATGAACGGTGCCAGTAAGGGACCTGCAGCGTTCATTATGGGCTGCCCTATTACAGGGACTGCCGTGGGTCCTGCTAAGGAACGCCTGGTCAGACCAGGCGTCCTTAGCGGGACCCGCTAGCAGTCCAGGATGCTAACAACGGGCCCGTCATTAACAGGCCCGTTGTTAGCATCCTCCCCATTCCCATTGAGCCCTATTGGGGCTCAAATGGGAATGGGGATGTACCGGATCTGGGTCCCGCGAAAGGGATTTACCGGGCCCTCCAAGGTCGGAATGGCCCGGTAAGTCCCCTTTCGCAGGACTCGGACCTGGAACCCGGTATGGAGGTAGCCATGCCGCTTCACCTCCATTCTCTAATGAGGCCCTGTGGCTCTTACTCCGCAATATCTTGTAAATAAAGCCGTCAACATTAGGCCAGACAAATGTCTTAAAAATGGACCCACAGGCCACTGGAACCTTTTAGGCAAGATGTGTCTTTTACTGCTTGTATGGGTTGGGTTTTGGATCAGATGACTCCCAGTCGTACTTGTGGCTTACTTCTGGCCACTGGTGTTAAGTCATCATCCAATCAGGAGCCTTGAATATCTGGTTCATTTATTGAGTTCATCAAGCCAATCAGAGCCCTACTAGGCAGATTTGCTGAGCTTGTTCAGCCAATCGTAGTCCTAGAATTGCCTAAAGAATGTTCAACCCTCCATCGGTCCCATATGTCCCAGCTCTCTTTCTCTTCCCTTGTGGGTTTTACTGTGTGAGGGGAGTAGTATACAGGGCAGGCTAAAACATCGAGGATTTTTGCAGGGAATTTGATCATTTGAGCATTGCTTTGATGAATTTCTTGGAATTTTATCTGTTTGATTTTGGTTTGTTGGTATTTATTGTATTGCTGAACATTTTTCCGCCATTGTTTTAACGTTAGTTCAGTATGTTGTTTGTGTACCCAAAATGATTAAAGACAAAAAATAAGTTTGAAAAAGTCAAAACGATTATCCCTAATCCTTTCTCCAAACAAACACAAAAGCAAACATAAATAGCTTACCCCTTCCAGGTGTTCCCATGCATGTTTGTTGTTGTCATCTTTTATCCCCATTTGATGTTCTGTTGCTTGTACTGATTGGTTGTGATGTTGTGTTTGTAGCAGCCCATGTTGTTGTGGTATAGTAGTATTGTTTAGTAGTAGTAGATTATGTCCCCATGTTTACTTGCATGCAGGGTTGTGTCCAGGGTTTTTCTGGCTTAACACTTGTGTGTTCTAAGAGGGTGCTTCATTTTTCACATTTCTCAAGTTCACTAGTATCACAACTGAAGATGAAAACGTTGGGAGTAGACTAGGAGGACCTGCATTTCTCCTCAAGTTGGAGGAGGATTTCCTGATGACAGATATGGAGGGGGGAACCTGGTACCTTTCGTTGGCACCAGTTTGTTGATCTATGCTAAGCAACATCACCAATCATGTGGTTTGGCGGGGAAGCCTGAGGCATTGGGGGAACCCTCAGTAGAAGGAATGACAGAAGGAACATGGCCTGTGCATGAAGCTCAGACTACTTTCATGGAGGGTGGAAAGGCAGGGACTCTTGTGGATACTCTTTCTAGTGGGAGCCCACAAAAAGACACGTCCATTGGGTGTGCAGGTGCCATTTTTCATTTGGGGGAAGAGGGGCAACACAGAAACAACCTTGAAGAACACTATGGGAAAGCTTGTATCTGGTTGGGGGTAATTAAAGGGGAATTAATCTCTACCCAGCAGGGTGACTGTGCCAATAAACAAGTGCAAGGTATGTCAAGAGGGGGTTCAGTAGGAGGTCCATCATGTGGCAAGTGGCCATGGTGGAAAGATGGACATTGGTTTCGTATAATAATAAGCTACGAAGCCTAAAGGAGAGAGACCATGGCTGCAGAATTGACATACACTGGAAAAACAGCTTTGTGCAAAAAACAAAGAATATATGTTTGGCTTGGGATCAAGGATGCCATATCAAGAGGTAACTGCGAGGTGCAAGGGGAGTTAAAGAGGATAAGCTACATATGCATGACACATTTCTCTTATATTAAGTAGAGGAGAAAACATTTGCATGTGCCAAGTATTGATCAATGAAAGATGCAAAAAGCATATGCAAGACAGAGCAACTAACTCTCCAGAGGCCAAAAGGAGTAATAGTACTCACCTTCATTGAATTAATGAAGCAATAAATAAAAGGTCGAAATGGAAAAAATCTTCTTCTCCTAACAGTTGGTGCAAGACTCGAAAACAAGTCTTATTCATTAAGCTTCAACTGAAGATAGCGATGTACCTACACACCCTTAAAAGTCCTAAGGAAGAGTACAGTCAGCAACGTCAACTACAGAGAAGAAGCCTTGACTTAGGGCCTAACTGATGAGAGATGGAAGGCTAATTGGCCAAGTGGGCAGTAATCTGACATTGTTTCCTGCACCTGGGTGTTTTGCTTACGTGCTTCTAACTATCTGAATGCCCAAGGTTGGGAGAGAATGCCAATCAATCACAAGGGCCTATGCAGCAGTGTACCATACATTTCTGCAGAAGCTAATCCGTTGCTGTTATTCTGCTATTAATCTGTATTATACTTAGTAAGAGTTAGTTCAAGGTGTGCAGTCCTGATAGGGAGCAGCCAATTAGGTTGCTGACATCTAAATAAAGTATAGGTATATATGTTCCTTTAACCAATCCTCCTTTTGATAGGATAGCTGACTTACATTAGAGTATAAAGTCTTTGTGTAATCAAAATGTAGATGAAAGTGAGTGAGCTGCAATCATGTGTTCACCAGGTTTACCTACTTTATTTGAGCTGATAATAAATTAGTATTTTGCCATATTCTTTGAGTCTGTCCGGTTATTTGGATCTGAGATCATTTATTTGTAATTCCATCTGGCACTTGTAATTCTGTCTGGTCCCCGCAGGCCCCCAGTGGACAGAAAGCAAAGTGGTTGATTGGGGAAGAGTCAAAACCGAGGGACTCGAGCTGAGCAACATATCTAAGTAGAGCATCGAAAGTGGCTAATAAAAGGGAGGGATTCTATTGTAAGTGTAAATATATATAGTAATAGAATTTGGGTTAAAGAAAGAGACACCTAGATTCCGGGTTGCAAAGGGGCAGAAGAACATGCATTAAACTCACCGTGGGGTGTTTTTAGGGATTCCTAAGGCAATGCTGTAATGAAGAATGTGTGTCAAACTCCAAAATGGAGAAAACTTGAGATGAGATACATTTACTAGTAAAAGTAAAGGAAGGTGATTGCAGAGATTAAAAAGTGCCACATTTGTTCGGGTTATATATATGTCAACATAACACATTTATTGTGTTTAAACTAGGAGGAATAAAACAACAGTATTAATCTAGCTGGTTTTCAGCCATGAAGTGATTGACATCAATCGGAGAAGGATAAAAGTTGAGAGAAAAACAATTATTAATAAAAAAACATTCTTAGAGTGTTAATAATAGAAAAGCAGCAGGACAGCAAGAATTGATCAGACTATAAACAAAGGAATAAAGATACACCATTGCTTTTAAGGCTGGTTAAAAATAGTGTTTTGGTAATGGGTGGCGATTGCTTGATTATTGTGGTATATTTGATTAAAATATTACAAGAATAAAAGTCTGGTAATTATTGACAGTCAAAAACACCTTGTCATCATGGGGGACACATCCCCGCTACACCTGTGTAAGGCACTACCGAGATACACACCCAAGATTAGGAAGTATTATTCTGAATGGGTAAAAGGCACAGCTGACAACATGTATATGCCTTGGCATCAAGAAGTTTAATTATCAAGAACCGTATTGCAACATATGACAACATAGTTACATACTGCATATACTGGGAAGAAGTTGCAGAATAGATCAGCCATTTTCGAGCAATGGAAAATGTATCAAAGTGAGTAGGAAGACTGGCCCGAAAAGCAGTGGATGCTCAATCAGCATAAAGGGGAGGACAACACCTCCTTAGCTCCTCTTTCTCCTTCTGAAAACAAGAGTACAGATACAGAGAAACAGGGATTCTATCCTATAAAGGAGCTAAAGGCAGCAGCAGCGTATGTTAATCCAATATATGAGCCCCCCACATATAACAGTGAGGATGACATGGAAGAAAGCAGGATTAAAGAATGCAAAAATGTGTCCACCAGTGATGAATATAAAGGGTGTGATGAAAGAAGGGACAGACAGAGAGAGATAGAGGAAGGAGCTAAGAGACAAAAAAAGGGAAGGATAAAGTCAAGGAAGCAACAATAGTGCAGAGTGAGTCTATAGGAGGACAGATGTTACTCAAGTTAGATGGAAAGGGCATTGATGGCGTTAGAGAAAGAGAAGAAAGAGAGGAACAGCACCAGATGGAAAAGGAATCAGAGAAAGCATACAGAGAGGATAAGGAGAGAGAGAGGACGTCAAAGGAAGAACAAAGAAGGTTTGAGGAACAAAAGAAAGAGAAAGAGGGATTATAGGAGAAGAAACAGGATGAAGTAGAAACACAGGGATTAAAAGAACACAGGTTGCAAAGAAAGAAGGTGAGACTAAGAGGAGAAAAGGGAGATGAGAAGAAGGGAAGAAGAAATAATAAGTAGGGGACAAAAGGATGATGAAATAGATCACTTGGTTAGTAGAGGTATAGTGCCAATCGAAGCAAGTGAAAGAACGGCAGAAGCGAGAGTATCACAACAGCCCCACAGGAGCTGCAAGAGATACTGAGAATACAGACATGGGCTGATCAGCATGAGGCACAAGACTTAGGGAAATGGATTGGGGATTTAAATATGCAAAAGAGGGATAATGATTGTTATATAACTAAAGGGAAAATCACAGGATCTCCACCAAAGGAAACAGGAGGAGGATTGGATGACGTAATAATGGACAAGCACAGAAGGTTGTTCTTAAGTAGACTAGATCTTGATGATGAGGAAAGCGATGACAGCCATACAAGCTGGGGTATAAGGATGTCTGAAAGGGAAGAAAGCATGAGCGTGAAGAGAAGGTACATGTGGTTTTTCGATAGACCCAAGCATAGAAAGAGGGGTAACGTGGTCAGATTTAGAAGATCCCAAAGAAAAAACACCAGACCAACACCATATACTGAACGACGACCAGCACTGTTGTGCAGCGTAGGGAATACAATCCCACCCTATGAACACAGACGAACAGAGGAATCAAGCCCCACCTGTAAGACAAAAACTCTAGGTGGGTATTATTGTGGTCCAGTATTTACTCAATTCCCATTATTAGAGAAAGGGGAAGGACGACCACTCCACTTTAAATACCGCGGCCACAAATAGATAAAGAGAATTTGAAATATAAATTACCTAGTTTGACTGTAGGTGAGGGGAAATTGAATAATGAGTAAAATAAAATGACAGCAGGAAAAGACGTTAGCAGTGGGTGACATAAAAGGCCTGCTAGCAGCCATTCTAAGGGAAAGAGCTGATGACATTTGGAGACAAGCAGGATATGCAAATGTCACAGCACAAAACACGATACTTGACAACCGTCATTTAATAATTGCAAAGCAGACGTATGGAGGGCGCTTAGAGAACACTATCCTGACAGATCAGACATGGGTGTGATTATGACAAGGAAAATGTGTGAGGATGAAGATCCTGCTGCCTTTATTCAAGAGATTCAATAACATTGGCGTCTTGAGATGAGAGAACCATAGCAAAAACAGTAGCATTATTCTATCACATGTTATGTAAGGAACTGCAAGAGCCAGTGTAACAGCAAATAAAGAAACAGGTAGGGATGGAAGCAAAGCCATGGCCAGAAATACAGTTGACCATTGTACACCATTGTCAATTGTTACAAAAACAATGAGAAGAAGGCAGAGAGCAAAAAGCAGGAGTTGGTTGAGAAACAATTGTCAAAATTGCCATAGAAGGATAAGCATTGACAAGTGGTGAAGGTGTGGCAAAACTAGAGGTACAGCCAGCTCAGCCATGAGGTAGAGGGAATGGACCGAGAGGAGGACAAGGTGGATTTCGAAACCCCCAAGGAGGAGGGGGATTTAATGCAGGATAGCTGCAGCAATGCTGGCATTGCGGGATGATAGTACAAATGGCCAGAGCGTGTAGAAGTAGAGGGTTGTCATGCCCTCATGGAAAGTATGGGACAGATGGAGGCACCATTGACATGCTTCATTACACTCATGCCATTCGACAGTGAGCGGTCTAGTCTTTTTTCAAGATGGCCACCTCCCGTTTATTGGGGCCTCAGTCTCAGCGTTCAGTGCGTTGCACCTTGTTTTGCTTCCGTGCTGACGCTAGTGCTCTCTCGCTACTCTGCTAATTCTCTGTTGTTCCTTCGAGTAATTTGGCAGAGCTTACCTTACTCCTGTGCAGTTTTCCTTGCTGCCGCACCTTTTCTTCCCTCCTGTTTACGGTAAATGTTTGCTGTGTATTTCTACCTTGCCTTCTCCCATCCTTCTTACCTTTCTCTTGTGTATCATTCCCATCACTCGGGAAGTGATTTCATCCTTTGTACTTCCTTAACCAGAACTCTTTCTGGTCTATCTTTTCCTTCTTTATTACTCAGACTGCAGATCTGTCCTTCCGCGTAACCGGAGTACGCCTCTTCCTCCATCTCGCATCCGTAACTATCAGAACAGAGTCTTTTCAGCCAGTTACAGGAACTGCAAACTACTGTTGCACATTTCATCAACTCTTCAGGAGAGATCCTTCATAATCAGAGCAGGACTCACATAGTTTTTTGCCAGGAGGCGTTTTCTCTGTACTCACTCCCTGAGCGACCACACTGTTTGGGCCCTCCCAACCGACAGTGTGGCATCCAGAGGAGAGAGACCTTAACTTCATCAAAAGAAAAAAGACAAGAAGGGGCAAAGCACTCAGAAGCTACGTCGGCGAATGAAGAAGGATCCTGAGGACAGTTCTACGGAAGATCCAGGTGAGGAGGAAGGGAGGGGGCAAACAGCAGAACTTGCAAACTCCAAGTGGGGGCATGGGCTATTCTACACAGTACAATACAGAATTACAAGAATATTACAAGAATATTATGCCCAAGATCACAGGCAAATAAGGCAATCGAAGCAAGTTTCATTACAAGCACAGTCACAACAAGGATAAACACAGCAAGCACCTATGCAGACGCAACAAGTACAGACCCAGCAGGTACAGACACAACAAGCAATAGTGCCACAATGCAATGCGAATACATGAGCCCCACAAGCATCCACAACCAGGATAGGAATTGTGGCTGTGGTAGGATGAAATCCTTTCATGGGTGAAGGGATGAATTTATCTGCACAATAGGAAAGCTGTTAGAAATGTACCATTCAATATGTTTAAACAGTGGTCATGACAAGGAAAGAAACCTTAGAGCGTACTCACCGAACGAGCTGAGTATTCATACCCACTTGTGACCGGGATTCGGGAAAGACGAAGCTGGTGTGGATTCCACTGAACCTCCCTCCTCTCCCGTGGCGAAGCCCCGGAGGAGGAGAGAGAATCCAGGGAAACCCTCAGGAGGGAAGAAAACCCTGCGTGTCAGTCGATCGTCTGCTTCTGGTGTCCTGTGGCAGTGGGGATTCCAGGTGAGGTTACCTCGTACTGTAGACTACAAGGAAAGTGGACAATACACAGTAAGTAATGGTGGCTGGTAGAGTAGGATCATGTAAGAAGGAGAAGGTAAGGGTAAACACCTTGTTGCGGACCGGAAGAAAAGAGTACCGGACACCGGAGTCTCTGCCTTTAGGAAACCTCGGAAGACTGCACTGTGATAGAGAAATAGGTTTAATTAGGGCCGAGCAGGAGAGCGAGAGAGAGAGAGAGAATGAACAAAGAGTACCTGTGGTAGGAATGGTCTGACCGTTGAACTGTAGTTTGAATAGAAGTCCCGTCGTTTGGCAGAAGTGTAAGATTGACTGCGATAGAGGGAGAAACAACGTCAGGATAGTGCTACAGTGCAAGGGAGATGAGAAAAAGTCAGCCCCGGCTTCATACCTCGTATGAGATCAAAGAATGATTGTGATTGAGGTTCACTTGGGAGAGAGAGGGTTCGAACGGCGAGTGGAAGCGCCACGGTAAGGGCGCTGCAGTTTGTGCAACCGCTGGGAAGTAACGGGAGCTGGTATGGGAGACAGACAAGAAGAGATGTTAGAAACACAGAAAGTATTAAGGACAGATAGGAATAAACCCTAAATCCGAACTCACGTAGCGTTGGTAGGTAGGAGTAGCAACACTTCTGTTTCCGGTGAGGTGGGAGTTCTGCACATTCAGTGTCCAAGAAAACCATGTTATAGGGTTGATAGACGTCTGGAATGCCCTGAAGGTGGTTAAGTATAGTAGAGCTTGGACAATGTTCTTGCAAAGATGGCCCATGATGAAACCCTACAGCCTCGTTAGCCAGACAGTATTTGATACAATGTTCTGACCCCATAAAAAGGGTTTCTACCGTCCAGTTGATATACGGATTATGGATCTTGAGCCAAGGTAATCCAAGTATGATTGGATAGTGAGCGGTTCGAATGAGATCCAATGTGATTGTTTCACTATGGGAAGCTATTCTCATATGTAGAGGTTGAGTTTGTTTAGTTATAGGGCCTGAAACCAAAGTGCTTCCATCAACTGATTTGACTGGGATGGCTAGCATCTTAGAAGAGGAAGGCACCCCTACTCGTTGAGCCCATTGAAGAACAATAAAATGTCTTGCCGCACCACAATCGACCAAGGCGGGTACATCCACGGGCTCAGCATTATTGCATTGAAAACAAATGTTCAGAACGACCATTTGAAGATTCAAAATTTCTGTGACTTGAGTGGGCATATGCAAAGGCGAGGAACCATTTCTCAATTCCCTATCTGCAGTTCCCCTGACGGTAGAGAACAAGCGTTTCCCGATCTCCTTACTGGAAGGATGGGACAGTTCTGAACAGTGTGATCTTTGGACCCACCGTACATGCAAAGATTCTGCTGTCTTCACCTGTTACGTTCTTCTGGGGTTAGACGACCCCATGCCAAGCCAATCTGCATCGGTTCATCGGGTGGAACCCTGGTGGGGATAGGTGCATTATCTGAAGTAGAACGTGAATTCCTGGGTCTATGACGTTCTCTATGTCTTTCCTGTATCCGGTAATCCATTTGCATTATCATGGAGATTAGTTCTGTAAGATTGGGGGGACGAGAGACTCGAGATACCTCATCCTTAAGCTCCTCATTTAGGCCTCTTCTAAAAAGAGTAATGAGAGCGTCATCATCCCAGGAAGTACCGGCTGCCAACTGTTTAAACCTAGTGATATAGGTCAGTATGTCCTGTGAACCTTGCCTAAAGTCCAGGAGGTGTTCCTGAGCAGAGATAGTAATCTCTTGCCTACTAAACATAGTCCTAAGGCTATTTAAAAAAGCCGGAAACAAATCTAATAATGGATTATTATTAGTGACCAATGGTGTAGCCCAAGCTAAAGCGGGACCGGTTAAGTTTGAGATTATATGCCAACCTTATCCCTATCGGTATGAAAGAAGGCAGCCTTAAATGAAAATTGGACGGTACAGGCCTCAATGAATGCCTTCAGTTTATGGGGATCACCATCGAATAATCCTCTGGGAATCTGGCCAGGAGGTAGCTTCGAGCAACTTGGGGCTCTCCCCATCTGTTGGCGTAAGATAGCATTTTCTTGTTTGAGGGATTGAACCTCGGTGGTCAGAGACTGCACCGCTGCCAGCAATTGTTGCTGTTGGGCAGGATCCATGTTGGGGTATACAACCGGAGAGTAACCCAAAGAATCAATACGCGTCACAACCACTGATTATTTCTATGAATCTTTTGGGCGTTGCTAACCGTTAGAAATGTACCATTCAATATGTTTAAACAGTGGTCATGACAAGGAAAGAAACCTTAGAGCGTACTCACCAAACGAGCTGAGGATTCGCACCCATTTGTGACTGGGATTCGGGAAACACGAAGCTGGTGTGGATTCCACTGAATCCTCCCTCCTCTCCCGTGGGGATTCCAGGTGAGGTTACCTCGTACTGTAGACTACAAGGAAAGTGGACAATACACACTTAGTAATGGTGGCTGGTAGAGTAAGATCATGTAAGAAGGAGAAGGTAAGGGTAAACACCTTGTTGCGGACCGGAAGAAAAGAGTACGGGACACCGGAGTCTCTGCCTCTGGGAAACCTCGGCAGACTGCACTGTGATAGAGAAATAGGTTTATTTAGGGCCGAGCAGGAGAGAGAGAGAGAGAGAGAATGAACAGGGAGTACCTGTGGTAGGAATGGTCTGACCGTTGAACTGTAGTTTGAATAGAAGTCCCGTCGTTTGGCGGAAGTGTAAGATTGACTGCAATAGACGAAGAACAACGTCAGGATATTGCTACAGTGGAAGGGAGATAAGAAAAAGTCAGCCCCGGCTTCAGACCTTGTATGAGATCGAAGAATGATCGTGATTGAGGTTCCGAGGCGACCCAGAAGTTTCCCTTGGGAGAGAGAGGGTTCGAACGGCGAGTGGAAGCGCCACGATAAGGGTGCTGCAGTTTGTGCAACCGCTGGGAAGTAACGGGAGCTGGTACGGGAGACAGACAGGAAGAGATGTTAGAAACACAGAACATATTAAGGACAGATAGGAATAAACCCTAGATCCGAACTCACGTAGCGTTGGTAGGTAGGAGTAGCAACGCGTCTGTTTGTTGTGAAGTGAGGTTGATATTCTGTGCTTGGTCAAGAGGGTGGAGCCGTGTCGCTGTGTGGGAGCCAAGACGCTAGACTGTAGCGGGTGGTAGCAGCCGCCATCTTGGGTGTAAAAATGGACGCCTTATGTCTCCGAACCCAATGGTGCCATAAAGACCAGCGCTTTCTAAGAGGCATGACAAAAGCCCACAGAGTGACCTGATCTGTTCAGTACTATCGGTGACACCAGACCTCCAAGAGGAACCAAGGGTCTGGGTAACGATAGAAGGCAAGACATTTTCATTTTTTGTACACAATGGAGCGACTTATTCCTGTGTTTCAGATGGTAAGCACCCAATGACTGGCATTGCCATGAATGTGCAGGGATTCACTGGCGCTATAAGCTTAGTTCCTTTCACTGATGAACTACCAATTTCTATACAACATGATGTATCTATGCCACTATTGTATTCTCAGCAGACACCAGTTAACATATTAGGATGTGATTTGATGAAAATATTAAACATGACAATGGGCCTCATTACGACACTGGCGCTAATGGTTTAACGGCGCTGTAAAGAGCGTCGGTGCCGTTAAACCATTAGCGCCTGATTACAAGGTCCCTTAGCGGGTTGGAGGCTTTAATGCCTGCTTTTTGCAGGCGTTAAAATCCAACCCGCTAAGGGACCTTGGAGCTAATTAGGGCAACCGTAATTTACGGTGCCGTAATTCGCGCCTTCCCCATCCCCATTATGCCCTATGGGGCAAAATGGGAATGGGGAAGGGCAAATGGTGAATGGGGAATTACCGCCCGCGCCAACCTTGTGATGGGGGCGGTAATTCCGTTATCCACCATGATGCTAATAGCACCATGGTCCAGCGCCTGGGTCGTAATGAGGCCCAATATCTTTTACTGACTTTACAGACAAAGGGATACTGTGTTCCACTCCAGGGATACATTATATAAATGTAAGAGAGCTTATATCAGTATTTGCGGGCCAAAAACCATTATGAGGAGTTCCTCAAGACCCAGAAGTACTTTTATGTTATGTTATGTTATCTTCATTTATATAGCGCACGGTCGCCCGAAGGCATCATGGCTCTGAAGAGGGAGGACTGGACAGCTGAGGACAGGTTACAAGGGAGGGTGCTAGAACAGAGTGGTCTTGAGAGCTCTTCTAAAAGCAAGTTGATTGGGGATTTTCCTCATGGCCGGAGGGAGAGCATTCCAGAGGTTGGCCACGGCCATAGAGAAATCCCGACCACCAACCCTCATACAATGATATCTTGGGATTACAAGGAGATCCGTGGAGAAGGAGCGTAGGTTTTGCTCTGGATGATAGCGGGAGAATTTGACCTGCAAAAACTCGGCCCCTTGACCGTGGATAGCCTGGTGAACTATGCACAAGGCCTTGAAGCAGACACTCTGGCTGACTGGTAGCCAATGGAGTGAGCGCAGTACTGGAGTGATGTGAGCTCCATATGGGGTGCCAGTAGATAGCCTGGCCGCCAGGTTCTGTATCCGCTGTAGCCGCTGAATCATGCCAATAGGCTGTGATAGATACAGTGTGCAATAGTCCAAGCGGGAAAGAACTAGCGCTGCGACCACCGGGGGGCATAGTTGTAACGGTATCATAGGTAGAACCTTCTTCAGAACCCTGAGGTGATAATAGCCTGCCTGACACACAGCCGTGACTTCATGTAACATAGAGAGAGAGGCATAGAGAATAACAGCTAGGTTTTTGACCTTACTAACTGGAGTGGGGAGGGGACCCAAAGAGGAGGGCCAAATAGCAGTGGCCCATAATAAGGGAAACGGTGGGCAACCCACCACCAACACCTCAGTCTTGTCACCATTGAGTTTGAGCCAGTTCTGGTCCATCCAGCCGCCCACGGCACTCAGACAGTTACGAAGGCACGGTGACACCTCACCACGATCCTGATCTAATCGGATCAAGATTTGGGTGTCGTCAGCGTACGAGTAACAGTTGGGGCCATGGGTGCGGATGAGGCATATCAGAGCCCAGATATAAATATTAAACAAGAACAGTGAAGAACCTTGTGGACACCACACATGAGAAGGTTTATATGCTGTACATATTTTACTGAGATTGCTTCCTAGTGTGATAGGTAAAGTGTTGAGGATAAGTGAAGAATTTTTGTTTAGGCCAGAAATACCCTTGGATGATGAAGGAGGACGGGTTATCTCTTCAGAGTTAGAAGCAGCAATGGTACAAGAGGAAACAGTGGTTGTCAATGGGACAGATGATGAGGGAAGAGGATGGAGAGCAGTAATAGCTCTTGGTGAAGGATTTAGGGCCTCATTACACGGACGGCGGTGGACCAAGGTGCTATTAGCACCTTGGTCCATGCCGGTAAAATACCGGCACCGCCTTGGAGGAAAGGGGAATTACCGCCCTATTCCAAGGTTGGTGGGGCGGTGATTCCCCCTTCCCCATTGCCCTTCCCCATTCCCATTTTTGCCCCATAGGGCATAATGGGAATGGGGAAGGTGCTAATTACGGCACCGCAAATTGCGGTACCGTAATTAGCTCCCTGGTCCCTTTGCGGGTTGGTTTTTAGCGCCTGCAAAAAGCAGGCGTTAAAGTCTCCAACCCGCAAAGGGACCTCGTAGTAAGGCGGTAAGGGTTAACGGTCACCGGTACCATTAACGGTGACCGTTAACCCTTACCGCCATCCGTGTAATGAGGCCCATAGACTAACAGATTTGACAGAAAAATAATTGTTTAGAGATTATTTTTCAGATGGTGAATTAGTATTTTTCATAAGTCTTACTTATTGGATTGACGTAGAGACATACCACAGAGAATGGAATTGTTACAAAAAGAAACTGTAATTTTTCCTGCAAGATTTAGAAAAGGTGCCATGCGTCTTGTGGACCAGCAATCCATATGACATGGGCATATTGAGTGGAGCAGGAGTAGTTAAAATTAAGCTCAAACCACAAGAAATTTTGCCATGAACAAATCAGTACTCTATGTCCAGAGAAGCAGATGAAGGTATATTTGAAACCATTTCCACTTTAGCACAGCAGGGAATATTGGTACCATCAGAATCCCCATGTAACACAGCAGTGTACCCAGTGAAGAAATCAACAGTGGTGTTGTGGAGATTTATTCAGGATCTCTGTCCTCTAAACAAAATAGTCGAAGCAGAGTTTCCTCTGGTTCCGAATCCAGCTACCATATTATGCAATTATCCAGCCACAGCCAAGTATTATACAGTAACAGACTGGTATAGCATGCTTTCATTGACACCTGTTTTTACAACAGGTGTTTTGCCGCAGCATTTTTGCCGAAAAAACATTTTGCAATTTTTGTTGAGGGGTGGGCAAGGGCATTTTAAGGGGTGAAGGTAGGGAAGAAAAATAAATAGGTAAATGACAGTGATTTGGGGGGATCCCCCCAAAAATAATTAAAACACTTTTTTTAATGTTTCTTCAGCAAAGATTCCAGCAAAACACCTGTCATAAAAACAGGTGTCGATGAAATGCCATAGAACCATTAGACTTAAAGAACACCTTTTTCTCAATTCTACTTTATGAGGACAGGATTTGATCCTTGTTTATATATAGAAACCAGCGTTGGAAACACACACTATTGCCCCAAGGGTACTGTGTGTCCTCCTCGATCTTTAACAGGGTACTCCAGATGGACCTGCCTAGCGTACAACTAGAGAGAACAATAATTCAGTGCGTAGATGATATATTAGTGTGCAGCAAGACAGAAGAAAAGTGCAGAAGAGACTCAGTTCAGCGAATGACCATATTAGTAGAGAAAGAGAAATTGTAATATTGCCAGGAAGAAGTCCTGTATACAGCAGAGCTCATCTCTCAATAAGGGAAAAAAGTGACAACTGAGAGAGCCGAGACAATCATGAAAACTCCAATACCAGAGACAATGAGGGAAATGCCACAATTTGTAGGCTTATGTAACTATTTCAGGGGCTGGGTTTTTGATTACAGTACATATATTTGACAACTTTTAAAAAGACGTATGGAAGCACAGGTAGGCAAAAGTAAGATCAAATGGACAGATGAGATGACTGAAGGATTTGAATAACAAAAAGGGAGATTTGTTCAACCCATATGTTAGGAATTCCAGACTATAACAAAAAGTTATAGTTTAATCTATTCTCACACTCAAATCGAGAAGTAATAACAGCAGTCCTCCCATAGAAAACAGCATTGGGACATGGAAATAAACCATTAGCTTATTCATGTTGGATTTGAGAGCCGGTGATGAAAGGACATTATCCTTTTGAACAAGTGATAGCTGCTGCTGCTTTCAAGATTTAATTTGTTGCAAGTATTACCCTGGGGTGCCCAATGACATTATTTGTCAGGCATTCCTTATTTGCCATTTTAGAGAAGCCCAAAATTACATTGAATACGGAAAGAGGATGTTAGATTTAGTGTAGTGAATCCAGCAATATTCATAGCAGAAGCACTGGGGAAGGAGTACTACGTACATGAAAGCACAATGTATTCTGAATTTTATGATATTCACCATTTTAGAGAAAATGCTCTCTTATGGGGGAAATCCTATTCATTGATGGTTCTTTGGAAATTGACCAAACGACTGGAGAAATGCATACGGGAATGACAGTAGTGAAGCTAAACAGAAGTGGTGAATTTGAAGTAGTGACAAGTGCAAGACTGCATTCAGATTGTTCAACACAGGCTGCAGAATTGGTAGTGCTTATCGCTGCACTTCAGAGATGTGAGGATGAGGATGTGATGATGTACTGTGAATCTGCCTATGTGACGTCAACCATACACGCAGGACTGTCATGCTGGAAAAGTTGTGGCTTCCTCAACGCAGACAGAACACCAGTGCAACATGCGTCCCTATTGGATAAACTTATTAAAGCACTAAAGCTCCCATTGGCTATCGCCGTGGTGATGTGTGCAGCCCATAATAAGAGGGCAGACATGATTTCTTGTGGTAAGAAAGCTGCAGAAGTTGAAGCCAAAAGGCCAGCATATTTCCCAAACTATTCTGATTTTGTAGAAAGTGTTAAGCAAATGTCAGGGCGATTTATGATGGTAAAGAAAGGTTGTAATATGTTACTCATTGTACAGTTAATTGGGTTACAAGGTCGAGCACCTCAAGAAGAGCAGAATTTAAGGAAGTGATGAGGTGTTCTTTATGCCCCACTGATGCTATATGGAGACAGGATAGCACTAAACACTCAGTGATACCTCTAGCATTATTGAAGGTGGCCCTGGAGAAGCTTCACTACTCTGCTCACACAACTAGAGAGAGTTTTGCTGCCATGATTGCAGAAGACTATTTCTCACCAAATGTATTAGAACATGTTGCACAGTTTATTGTGAACTGCACTGTATGCCATAAGTACACAGCAGGGCACACTTTGAAAACAGTGAGAGGAGCGTTCCCCAGACCTAATGGTCCTTTTCAGCATCTACATATAGATTATGTGGATATGTTGCAAGCATGCAACGTTTATAGGTACATCTTAGTGGCAGTATGTGCCTTTTCCAGATGGATTGAGGCAGATCCATGTACACACCCTGACACCACATGTGCTGCCAAGTTTCTCGTATGTGAGCTGTTTCCTAGATGGGGGGTGTGCAAAGTCCTGCAGTCTGATAATGAGCAGCATTTTGGAAATGAGTCATTTGAACAGGTCACTTTTTTATTAGGTATAAAGCATATGTTTTCATCCGCCTATGGCCCAGAGGTGAATGGTATATGCGAGAGATTAAATAGACTCCTTAAAGAAAGGACAGCTAAGGTCAAGATAACTTTGAAGAATGGATGGATTCATTGCCTACCCCTTGCATTATTTGCATTTAGAAATCAGCCTGGCTCAGATCACCACTTGTCTCCTCATGAGTTGGTGACTGGACAGCACATGAGAGTACCTCTTGCTTCTCCCACTCAAACATAAACTGATGCCCATAGTGTAGCAAAAACATTAGGTGAAAAGATGCATGGTTATTTAGCAAACATGACCGCTAGTGTTTCTTTTATTTCTCAATGGATAAAAAATCAGAGGGTAGGGTCAAAGAACACTAAAGAAGACAGCCAAACAGTTGATCCTAGTTTTTATCCAGGAGACCAAGTGCTTGAAACTTAGAGGGGGGTCACTCCCACAGCAGTAAAACTTGTAGGAAGAAGAGCCTGGCTGCATCTGAATGACAAATGGCTGTATTAAGGAGTTCCCCCTCCTGACCCACTTACAGTTAAGCAAGAGAAGAAGACTTGTGGATGATGACAAGATCAGCTACCAAGAGCTAAAATAAAGACTTACCAAAATAAAGACACTTTGAATGTTTAAAAAAGGTCTAAGTCTAAGGGGAAAGAACAAATACTGTTTTCAGAAGCTCCAGAACTATTATAGATAGGCAAAAGAGACAATGGGCCCATCAGGGGTTGGGCGGTATCCCAGCACTAATTGCAAAGGGATACCACTGAACTCTATTAGCGTTACTGCAACTCAGTCTGGTGCAATTGGAGCCGGATCTTGAGTTGCGGTGGGAAGGTACATCCCCATTCCCATTGGATCCATTGGACCCAATGAGGGTTTCTTGGTGCTATTAGCCCAGGCTTAATTAGCGCTGCGCTAATAATGCCGAAAAGGGGGGGGGGGAAATGGGATGTCTACCTCCAGCAAAAGGCTCTAGGTAAAACTCCCATTTTCCACCCAACTCGAGATTGTGCAGACTGCTAAATGCGGCGGTAATAGTGTTACTGCTGCATTTTACCACTCAGCCCAACTTGTGATGAGGCCCAATGTGTTGGTGATCAAATAAAAAGAAGAAGAGCACATGACACTGTGTTACCTATAACAATAACATTGCACGCATTGTATGCTGTTTTCACTTACATACTGCAGTGTTACCCAGCTTTAGTAAGATGACAAGTTGATGTTGTAACATTCTTTTGGAAATCCTAAAAACAGTCCAAATATTTTCAGGATCATCATTGTGATAATTTTACAATGTCTGACATAAAAAAGTGTGGTTTATAAAAAAGAAAATAATTACACGTTGAATTACAGTATGGGAGCTTTCCAAGGTATAAGAGAATCCCTGCCAGCAAGAAGATCGATATGTTTCTTTTGAATACTTATTCTAACCTCATTTTGTACAATGATTTGTATTTTCTTCCTTATTATGATGGCATTTTGCCAAAAAATGATTAATAATGCAGATGAAGTATTGAGCAGTGAGACATCTCCTTTTATCCCTAATAAAAGCACAAGTAATTTTTTTCCCTGATAGAGATGCTGGAGAAGGTCATGAGAATATAAATGCATATATTGATAATTCAGCCGATATAAAGAATAATATTTGGTATCAGCACATGAAGGAGGTGGGAAAGAGTATGTCAGATGAAAGCTGCTATGTGTGTTCTCTCATCCCTTATGCCATGAACCCATCCAAAACAATTATTGCAAGAGAAATACCTATGCATGATGTGAAGTGACTCAGCCATCTAGCAGTGTGCACAACAAGAACAATTTGAAGGAAAATGGGCTATCCTAAGATGGAGGTTGAGAAAGACATTTCCATATGAGGATGAATACATAAAAACGCAGCAAATGGAAAAAGACTTAATCTGGTTGAGTAGAATGCCCTTGTATTCTCTCAGTGGTATGACTAGAGATCAGATAAGGATTGTCAAACTAAAGAGACTGGGTTGTGCAGATGCATGGGAAACACCAGGATTACCAGGATGCTGGGAAAGACCTCAGCTATTAGTATATGGACAAGTAGCAACCAGCACAGGATGGGAAGATGGAATGCTAGCCTGTAGTTCACACATATTGATGACAGTGAATGATGAATGTTTGAAGTCATGGGCCAAGTATGCAAAGTTATTAACATGGGACACAAATAAAGCATGACCTTTTTCCATACTGCAAATGACAAATGTCACAGTGTGCCTCAGGAACAAGGGTTGACTAAAGTTGGAGAAAACAAGGAAGGCAAGCAGATAATTGACGTACCAGGAATGAATGGAGAAACTGTTGTACTGATGGACCATTATTGGGCCTATGGCTCAAGAGCTTATATACAGTTGCCTAAAAATTGTGCAGGAATATGCACTGTAGTAGTCATACATGTTTGTGCATTGGTGATTCCCCAAAGTGATCTCCATATTGAAGACTTTCCGAAGATGGATGCACACCAGAGAAAGAAGAGGTCGCTTAACCTCCATTAGCTGAAGAGAGATAATTATTTCTCAGCAAAATCAATAGCAGCTTATTATGACAACCGAGCTCAGCACAAACTATATTTACAGCACTATTCATGCCAGGAATTCAGACTGCAGTGAATGCCAAGTGGTTAAAAATAACAAGGTGGGAGCTGTTGCAAACAATAAACATAACAATAAAAGGATTTAAAGTGATTCAAGAAGAACTGAGGATTATCAGACTCATGACCCTCCAGAACAGGTATGTGTTGGACCTAATTACAGCACTAGAAGGCGGTTTGTGCTTCATGTTTGGGCCTTCCTGTTGCACATACAAACCTTCCCATGATGGAGGAAATGGAACCCTGACAGAGACAATAACTTTGTTGTCGACCCTACATATGAAGATGGAGGAAGAAGTAGATTAGACTGAAGAGGAGGATTGGTTCTTTTCCCTGTTTTTGTGGGTTCCAACCTAGTTGGCACATGCTTTCAAACTGTTCAGAGCAATACTAGTGTTAGGTGTCTGGTCATTGCTGTCATCTGGGGTCTTCATATTTATTCTTCACCACTGACCTTCATGTCTTTGGGCAAGGGGCATCACAACAGTACTTCCTGATGTCACTAAAATGAAGCCATGATCTCTATCCCTCTACTTTAATGGCAGAAGAGGTTGCTGATTATACAACATAAGACCCTTCAAACCTAAACTTGTGCCAACATCTCACAAAATTACTACAAAGAACTTCATACCCTGGATAGAGCTAGAAGGGCTGTAACAACCTATCCACATCAATATGTCCAGTTGAATCTTCAGTGACTGTCTCGCATGCAACTGTTTGGAGATAAACTCCTGAGATTTAGTCATAGCAATCACATAGTCATGTATTTCTTTACCAAGTACAGTAGCTGCATCCTCAGCATCAGTTTGAGCCTGTGTGGGAGGAGTAATGGGGCAGTCATTTTGTGTCCTGTCACCAGCCATGGGGTGCCAGTTAATGGTCATAACTTGACTGGTTGCATATAGCAAACAGAGCCAGGAGAAGGCAAAGGAGCCAATTCATATGCAATTTATCTTTTATTTTTGCAATATGTTCCTTCAAGATGCCGTTGAGGTGCTTTCAAATTCTATTTGCTTGTGGGTGGTAGGCAGATGAGAATTTGTGTCTTATACCCAATAGGCATGCTATGTGTTCGAACACTTTCTTTACAAAATGGGGTCAGTTGTCGTAGCGTAGCACTTTGCACACTCCCCATCAAGGAAACACCTCTATTATGAGGAATTTTGCAGCTAATTTGGCATCTGGATCTGTGCATGGACTTGCTTCGATCCAGTGGGAGAAAGTGCATATGGCTACTTTCATATATTTGTAGACATAACAATTTCTAAATCGTCATGTAATGTAATGTAATTTAATGTAACAGGATTTATAAAACGCAGCGAAGACCTGGAGGCATCAAGGTCCTGAGGAGAAAAAATAAATCACCAGAGAGGAGAGGAGGGCAACACATGTTTAAAACAGCAGAGTTTTTAGCTGCTTATGAAAGATAGATAGAACGTGATTGCTCCTGATATGAAAAGGAAGGGCATCCCACAAAGACGAGGCCAGTACCGAGAAAGATCTGAATCCCGCAAGAGCACGTCTAAAGCGGGGGACAGACAGCAGAAACTGGTTGGACGAGCGGAGGGGTCTCTTTGGCTGATAAAGGTTGTAAGAGTGGGACAGTCTGGAGGTGCTAAGAGCAAGCTTGGCTGCCGAGTTCTGGAGAATCTGGAGGCGTTGAAGTACCACCTCTGGCTGGCCAAGATAAATGTTGTTGCAATAATCAATTGCACCCGTAATAGAGAGAGTAACCATTTTGGTCCTAGCCTCATTAGGAAGAAACAGAAGCAGCTTCTTCAAAACCTTCATTTTAGCAAAGCCACTCTGGCAGACCAAAAAGATTTGCACTTCTCTGAAGTCTGAAGTCATACCCTTAATACAGAGGCTCTTCCCTACAGTAGAAGGTTTCAGGCAAGGTCCAAGACAAGCAGGCCAATAATCAGGGGTCCAGCTATTGGGAGCCTGGCCAATCACCAATACCTCGGTCTTCTCCCCATTTAACTTAAGCCAGTTTTCGATCATCCACTGACCCACAGCTGAGAGGCAATCTCTCAGGAGTTCAGGGGGGCTTTCCTTAGGGGCATTACGATGGAAGAAAACCTGGGTGTCGTCCTCATATATAAAAAAGTGTACACCAAAGCTAGAAATGAGCTTGGCTAATGCCACCATATAAAAATTAGAAAGCATTGGGGAAAGCGCTGAATCTTGCAGGACTCCACAGTCAAACACCATAGGAGGGGAAGTGAAAGGGGGAAGGGACACCAACTGGGTGCGATCAGTTAAAAAGGACGAGAACCATTTCAAAGGAAACCCCAAAACTCCAGCATCAGAAAGGCACTGTAAAAGTATCTGGCGCTCAATGGTGTCAAAGGTTGCAGAGAGATTGAGCAAAATAAGAATACTCGTCTCTCCACAGTCCTGTGATAGAGAAATATCATTGTGAAGTGCAATCATTACTGATTCTGTACCCATCCCAGGCCAGAAACCAGCCTGGAAGGGATGGAGAATGTTGTTGGCCTCGAAATCGGTCGAAAGCTGGGGAGTAATAATAGATTCCATCAGCTTAGGCATGGCAGGGAAAAGCAAAATTGGGCGGTATTTTTCTACCACTGCCGGGTCTTGTTGGGGTGTCTTAAGCAACAGGGAAACAACAGCATGCTTAAGGGGTGGAGCAATGAATCTGGTGGCACATGAATATTCAAGTGCTTCTGTGAGCAGTGGAACCAGATTCATAGAGGTATCCTGCAAGATGTGAAGAGAGATAACATCAGAAGAAGAAGCAGATTTAAGTTTCAATAAAGCATCAGTCACCAGAGTTTCAGTGACTGTCACAAAATTAAAAGTTCTAGAGCAACAATTCACTGCGAAACTCATAGATTTGGTAGTGCCAAGAGAAGTACATCTCTCCACACATATCTTCTCCCGTATAGTACACACTTTCTCTTGAAAAAAAGAAGCAATATGGTTGCAGTGGGCTTAAGTGCGGGTAGTCATAGAAGGGGTTGGAGCAGGAGTGGACAGTTCTTTAGCTACCAAAAAAAGCTCTTTTGAAGAGTGGGGAGCATTATGAACACTGTGAGCATAATGCTGAGCCTTAGCTGTTTTTATGGAACATTGATAGTGATTCTGAGCTTGTGCAAAACCACCTTTGTAAGGGAATCAGGCGACAACCACCATTTCAAATCAAAGAGACGGCACTTTTGTTTCAATAGCCTAAACTCTGGAGAGTACCAGGGGGCTGAAGGCACAGTGCGGGTGGAAAGCAGCTGAGGAGGTGCCAATGCATCAGCTGTGTGCTTAATAGCAGTGACCAAGGCGTTGCAAATATTCATGCCATTGTTTCTATTCTGTTGAGTTGTTGTAACAGCAGAATTAGAAATGGCATCAATAGGAACCTTGGACCACCACTGTTGTAGTTTCAAAAGGTGGAAGGGGTTCGTTTTGGAGAAGATACAGGGAAGGACAAACAGGATCAAAAAATGATCGGACCTCAACACGGGTGAAGGTTTGGAAACCCAAAGACAAGGAATGTTAGAGAAATTCAGGTCAAGCTGATTACCACCTTCATACGTAGAGCTGTGTATTTACAGAGAGAAAAGCCATAATCTGCAAGGGATGCAACAAGGCTCTGCGCATGAGGATCCAAAGGCTGCAGAAGGTGGAGATTAAAATCTCCCAACAACACTAGGGTAGGGTAGATAAGGGCAAGATGGGCAATGGCTAGCGCAAAGTAGCCACAAATTGATTAGTGACATAGCCTGGAGGGTGGTACACAGCAAGGAAATACATAGCATATTCCAGAGATTCCTGCAACTTAATGAGAAGCAACTCACATGGAAGAATATGAATGAGTTGTACTAACTGACAGTTGTAGGATTTCTCAACTATAAGGGAAACACCACCTCCAGTCTTGGGGGGGTGACTGATCTAGTTTAAGTATATTATAGTTAGCTGGAAGGAGGTGGACAATGTCAGGATCCGAGTGGGCTTTAAACCATGTTTCAGTAATGCAAAACACATTAGGAGAATGGGTTTCTAAAATGTATCTGAGGTCATCCCAGTGCGCCACCGCGGAACGGGCATTGATCAGAAGTGCCTTTAATAAGGAAAGTGGACTAGTAGTGTTCTGAAAAGCAGAAGGAACAGTTACAAGTTGACATAGAAAGCCACAGGGCCAAAACAGATTAGTAGGTGCCAGGGCAGTAAGTTAATTATGTGAGTAGGAAATATCGTTGTGGGGGGAATCAATACCTTCGTCAGCTATAGCCCAGAGCCATGACTTGTCAGGGACGAGCATAGACAGGCTTGCTTTAAGCACGCCTTTCATGCGCTGACAGCACGCCTGCTGCACCCGTCCGATTGCGGGCGTTCTCTCCAGCACATAAGTGCAATTTATAATAAAACTGGTCACATGCTCATTGAGATTCGGGACAAACCAGTCATCTGAAATCAATGCTGCAATGCATTCTCTGGTGATCTGTGCTGGTTAGTGGAGTTGTTACAGCGCTACTGTGAGCAACTTGACAGGCTGGTTGTATCAAGATTTTGAAATCCATCTGGTGCCTGGTGGAACGACGGGGCATAAATCGATACTTGATGTTTGGACATCCACAAGAGAAGTAATAAGCTGCAGTTACCTCTTAAGAGGGTGGAGAGCGACCTGATTGGGTCCCCGCATATGAGTGACTGATCAGGTGAAAACCTTATGTGATGGCAGGTTTTTGAAGATTAAATCCTTCATTCCATTTTTAACAACAGTCAAGTAGTGAGGAAGACAGGCATTAGCACCATTATAGCTCTGGATGCCGGATTGTCGAAACTTGGAGAAGGGAAGGTCAATGTAAAGTGGAAAAACAAATAAGATGTTAGGACCTCCTCCAGTTGACAGATGACTGTTGTATTTCCTTTTTTTGCCGAATCATGATTGGATATTACAATAAGATATCTTTTATCTATTTGAGAAAGCACTGTAGGTATTTAGACACTAATTCCTGGCACTTTATGGTGTGTATGAGGAGGGGAGGGCTTTATGTAGCATACATGCTCTTGACTCCCTTTTTAGTGGGGATTGAATTGCCTATGTTGCACTATACAATCTGTTATTTCTCTATGTGAATAAATGTTCTACGTATATATCTTTTTATGTTTAACCAAGTGAGAGCAATGGTTTTTTAAAGATAATCATGATGTTATTATAAGAATTAAATATGTGAATCTTACAGAGCATTTGTGTCACAATTGTGTATATCTGTCTAAGGCCCTTTTGTGAATTGACGTTAATTCCGTGAGACACCAAGCTTGTAGTTTTCTTAATGATTATTCCCCAGGTGTCTCCGAAGGAGGGGTGCACCCACACATAGTTGATATTCACTTTGGTTAAGCACATTGTTTCATGGAGCGTAGTTTAACTCATATTATCGTCAACCCCTAGGTTCATGGGGTGGTAAGGCTGTCTCAGTCTGTAACGTCTCTCACCTGTTTGGTAATGGGGCTGGCCGGGTCAGAAGCTAGTAATGACGTATTCATCTGCGTCATCACACCAACATCCTTCCCTCTGATACAGATTTGTTAAGGACAGAAATAATGAGGCCATCATGGGAAAGGGACTTGCCTCACAGGGAGACGCCCCACACATGGCAGCGGTTGTGCGAGAGCTGGAGAACCTTAGAATATTCTCTGTGAAAGAGCTTAAGATGTTTAGTATGTGGCTGGGTCATGTGAAATGGCCCAAGAACCCAAGAACCTTAAGCAGGGGCTCCATCCGGTAAGAGATCCTGAGAACCTGAAGGGTTGGCTGCACCCTTTGAGCAAATTAGAGAATGTTAATGGGTAACTGTATCTTGAGGGTGAACTGTAGCAGGCAGATGCCCCCTATGAGAGAACTGGAGATGATCCATAAGCGATGTTGACACCTTGTGAGAGAACCCTAGCATCTTAGAAGTGGCTGTGCGTTAAGAGAGAACTAAAATAAAATAGTGGCTGACCCTTCCCTGTGAGAGCACTTGAGAAATGTAATGGACAGATGTGTTGTGTGAGATATCTGGAGAACCTTAAGGGGCGGTTACACCTTGTGATAGACCCTGAGAACCTTGTGGTGTGGCTGCAACCTGTGAAAGAACCCAAGACCTTTGGTAGGCAGCTCCACCCTGTGAGCGAACCTAAGAACTGTAGTGCCAGGTGAGTGAACCTGAGGAAAGTAAGGGGTGGCTGTGCACTGTGAGATTACCTGAGAATGTTAGTGGATGGATGTGCCCTGTGAAAGAGCCTGAGAGCTTTAGTGGGTGCATTAACCCAGTGGAGAACCAGAGAAACCTCAATGTTGGCTGATCCTATTGAGGGCACCCCTTAACTTTAGTGGGTAGGATAGATGTTAATCCATAGACTTCTGTAGTGAAGTGACTGTTCATTTTTTTTTACATTTTATTTCAGTTGCTCAACATGAAGCACTGTGAGACTTCTCCTGCAGATTGACACAACAGCTATGCCTGAACAGAAAATTCAGATGGGAAACTTGTGGGGTGCAGTTTAGCGATTCAACTGTTGCCACTAGCCATATGGACTACTTCCTTGGTGGGGGTCTGCACCCTGTGAATGAGCTTGCGAATGTTAGTGGGTGGCTATGCCCTGTGAACGATCCTAAGAACCATAGGGGGTAAATACACCATGTGAAAAATCTGGAGAACCTTAGTGGGTGACTGTGCCCTGTGAAAGAGTCAGAGAACCTTAGAGGGTGGCTGTTCACTGTACAAGTGCCAGGTAAATGTAGTCGATGGCTGCGACCAGTGAAGAGCATGAGAACCATTGTGGGTGGTTGTGCCCCATGTACGAAGATGAGAACCTAAATGAGTGGCTAGACCCTATGGGAGAATATGAGAACAATTGACAATAGGTGTGTTCAGGATTTGAAAAACATTATTTGCACTAAAGTCAACAGCATGCATAAAATAGCAACTGGTCAGGGCCTCACACTCACAGCCATTACTATAGCTATGCATTTCTCATCAGACAACCCTGCTCCAATTCCCAGGGTCTGGCATGTACCAGGTAATAAATCATCATCATAATTTTACTGGGATCTCTCTGCAGTGTTTGACACAATACATCACACCCTGCTATGCAAACACTTTTGTGAAGTAGCATTAGCCTTTTAAACACAAAGTTAAATGGTGTTCCTCTATTCTAAGCAACCACACATATTGTTTGAAAATAAATGAATTTGCCGCAATTCGATACATTATGCAGGGCTATGAGGGAGGTGTGAGAAGGTTTTCCGGTTAGAGCAGTACAATAGACTAAACCAATTGAAGGGGGCGAATGGATTGTTCCGGATCCAGGAAATAATTTTTTTGCTGGTTCATGGGTCTGGCAAATCTGGCTCAATGTGTTTAGGGTGTTCCTGCACCACAACCAAGGGTCTGGCAAATCTGGCTCTTTGTGTTTAGGGTGTTCCTGCACCACACTCAATGGAAATTGGCCCCTATTATCACAAATAGGGCCCACCCAGAAGAGAATTCCTGGAGCCGGGCCTGGTTTAATGCAAATGTTCATCCAGGTCTACTCAGTGCAAAGGGAAGCCCACATTCAGAGCCCTGCTTTAACGTTGCTGTGTTCCACACAAGGGTAAAGGATCTGTCCTAACACCTAGGGACAACTGCACGCCTTGGGGGGTGATTTGCTTGAGGATCTGGAGTTAAGGAGAGGGAAGATGGACGACTTGTAGTTTAGTTTATTTATTTGCATTCGTAGAGCGCACTGCAGCCCAGAGGCATTGAGGTGCTGTTGCATATGAGTGTCTTGGGTATTGTTACGAAAGCTGGATCTGGTTGTTGCTTCAAGGTTACATACATCAGGCATTCTGAGCATAGGGACTTCCTTAGGAAACGTGCACAAACATTTCATATGGGAAAGCAATGTTGATCGGTACAAGTGCGATTAGCCTAGCACTGGGTAAGGTAACATACACATTTCGGTGTCTACAGCTTTAATGACTCGTACTGTAGCGTCAGCGAGAACATTAATTACAATGTTATACGAATAGCCTGGTCTTTATTGCTTAATGCTAGGTGTGAACCAATCCTCCTGATGTGAGGGGGTAGCGAGTTCCGGTGGGTTGCGGCCATGGTTGGGAAGCTGGTGCCTCCTGCTCGAACTCTACGTGTTTTAAGGATAGCAATTAGATTGCTGTAGACCGTTCTCATTGGTCTAGCAGAGATTGGTTTGGATATCCTTTGCACAAAGTAGGTAGGTGCCAGGTTATGGACACATTTGTGCGGAAGGGCAAGGGTTTTAAAGATGATCTTCTCTTTGACGGGAAGCCAGTGAACCTGTTTACTGGTCTCAGAAATATGGTCCTTTCTGGAAATCCCAGTAGTGCATTATTTTGTACGTTCCAATGATTCTGGTCATATTTTTTTGCACAATATATCTGATTTTGGGCTAATGTTTGGCACAGTATTTTTTGGGAGTGTCAGAATGTTGCACTGCCCTCTGATGATAGTCAGATGTTCTAGTGCAGGGGATCTGATTTTACAATTATTCCCTGTTATCGATATTCCGTGATGGACTTTCTCTCTCGCTTGGGACATCTGATATCAGAGGTTTCAACAGCATTTTCAGACTCACTGGCACTGATTTGATGTGGCAATATTTTACTTCGATAACATAATGACCACACATGTCTGTCGCAACTCCAAAACTGATTTAAACTGGACAGAGATCATTCGAAATGCAACAGCGATTGTCTTCCCCGAACACGTTGGGGAAAGGCAGGCATAGAGAGAAAGAGAAAAGGGGGGAAGAGGACGAAGGCATGACGAGGGAAAGGACAGGAAAAGGAATGGGCCAAGGGATGGGAATAATAATGGGAAGAATACAGGGAGAGGGGATGTAAGAGTTTTCGGGGGTGAACGGCAGAGGAAGGAAGGAAGGAAGGAAGGAAGGAAGGAAGGAAGGAAGGAAGGAAGGAAGGAAGGAAGGAAGGAAGGAAGGAAGGAAGGAAGGAAGGAAGGAAGGAAGGAAGGAAGGAAGGAAGGAAGGAAGGAAGGAAGGAAGGAAGGAAGGAAGGAAGGAAGGAAGGAAGGAAGGAAGGAAGGAAGGAAGGAAGGAAGGAAGGAAGGAAGGAAGGAAGGAAGGAAGGAAGGAAGGAAGGAAGGAAGGAAGGAAGGAAGGAAGGAAGGAAGGAGAGGGAGGGGAAGGAAGGGAGGGATAATGCTATCCAGAAGAGTAAATTCACAGGGAGACATTTACACATAAGTGTACACATATATAGTTTGAAAAAAGAAAAGAAAGAGGCGAACGATAGAAAAATGGATTTAGATTAAGAAAACCATCGTTCCCTTTTTTCCTAAATCTATGTTTTTACTATCCTCATTTCACAGATTGTAAGTGTTCTTGGAAATAAATGTAATCCAACAGATTGGCACTGATCCCAAAATTAATGCTTTGGAATATTCATTGCACCTCAAAGAACATCGTGTTAAGCGTGCATCTGTTGTTAAGGAATCGCTCTGCACTGCCCCACTGGAGAGAAACCAGGAGCTGATTTCCATATTCATGTTGCATAATCCGCCTGCCCAGGCATTGCTTCCCATAACTCGCTTCACTGCCACGCGCTCTGGCACTGCGTCCCGCTGCCAGTGCTGGGCACCTGGATGCATACCTGGCGCTTAAGGCTGTGCTTTTTATCGCACATGCGCTTTATATCACAATACATATTGGGCCTGATTTGCAAAGCCTTTTTCAGTGGAATTGCGCCATTGCAAAACGCTTTCGAATAACAGGCCCATCAACTGTTGTCGTTTGGAATCGTGCTATATCCCGACTAATCCTCAACATTATAGGCCGCTCTTTAGGTGGCCTCATATTTTTGATGATGTTGGTGTAGTCTTTGAATATTTTTAGTCGACAGAGCTTTGCACATAGAGATAATGCAAACATGTGCGTCGCGTCACGGATGTTATAGCAATGGCGCTGCTCGAGTAGAAGTCGCGATTCTACCTTCGCCTTTTATTAGGAGTGCGTTCTAGCTAATGCATCGCGTAAAAAACATTTTTTTTCGACATTGTTCACATTAAAGGACTGCTCTGCTAATTTTCTGCATATCGTGGACAATATTTGTGAGGGATTTCTAACACAAAACACATTCCTTGATAAGGTCCTTTAGTTGATGTTGTTCTCCCTCTTCTCTGTATTGTTTTAATGTTTTGCTACAGTCTATTCCTATAGATAATGTATTAAATGCATGCCAGAAACAGCATTTTTCGTAGGAAGAGGCGCCGGGCTGGGATGCAACTCCTCCCGAGGTGCACTGCGTTCTAGTGTGGCTACACTTGCCTTTTATCAAATCCCAGTTGTCACCACCACCCTTATAGACACAAAACCGTGGGCCCCTCCGCATCATCTGCAACTTTCTCGGGGGGCACACACTGGCACAGTAACCTAATCCGTGCCATCTGCCACGGGTCACAAAGGGTTAGCAATATTCCTCGGCCCTCTTGACCCTTCGAGTATTTGCTCTCATTACAGCAGATATCCTAAACCCCTCTGCCCTGACCCTTGAGCGTCCCCGAGGAGGATGGACAGTGACCTCAGGACACCCATATCCCTGCGTTGCTGGCTAACTGTACCACAGGCAGGGACGTGGGAGCGGAGGGGGGATTTGGGATGGGAGGGGACCCGGAGCAGCAGCATGCAGAAAGTTTTGATCAATGTATGGTTTTCCATTTTTCCTGGACAGGAAGATGCCTCTCAGGACACTGTTGTCCTGAATAATCACTGAAGCGCTCATTACAGGTTATTGGTAAGAGCAGTCCACTCCCAGCACATAGAAGGATAAGATGTCAACTTGAGTCAATTTCAGACCTGGGTCAATTTCTTTCGCGGATATTTTAAGGTAAGGGCTTATCTATGTGTTCTTTATTTTTTTCCCAACTTTATGTTTGGCGTTTCACAGAGAACAAGTAAGCACTGCAAAACTTAAGCTACTGCAGGTTGGGAAACACAGTCGAATGTCCAATTTTACATTTTTACAACAACCGACCCCCCCCAACTCCTCCACCGCGTCAGAAAAAAAAGAAGTTGAGCCAACTGCACCTATTTACAATCAGGTCTTGTACGATGGGTTCCTATTTTCCAAAGCTCTGTATATGTACCCCACTGTTGTCTGAATTCAGTGTTACAACCCTCCCCCCAGGGCTATCCTCATTCCTAGGACAGATTGTTAAACAATTGTGGCCTGTTTAGTTCTCTATCCCACACATAATCCAAGAAGGGTGTTCATGTGCATAGATATTTAGGCATGGTATCAGACACTAGCACCAAGATGCTTTCCTTTGCTAAAATCGCCCATACCTTCACCCACCAATATTTATTTATTTATTTATTTATTTATTTATTTATGTATTTATTTATTTATTTATTTATTTATTTGTAAATTTATAAGAAGCACACATAACCCAGGGGCATCTAGGCGTTGGTTACAGAAATAGGAGAGAGGAAGGGAAAAAGAGGGGGTGGGTACAGGAAAGAGGGGAAGTGTCAGTTGAAGAGAAATGTTTTTAGCTGTGTTTCTAAGTCGTGGTAGGAGGGTTCGTCTCACAGGTTGGGGAGAGCTTCTTCCAGAGAGCAAGTGCGCGGCCTAGGAAGCTTGCCCCTCCAGCTCTTTTCCTGTTGAATCTTGGTGTGACAAGACAGTGGTTGTTGACTGTTATGATCGGTCTAGTTGATGTACGTTTTTTGATGGTGTTGGTGAGATATTGGGGGGCCTCATTGGCAATGCACCGGTGAGTGATTGATAATGTCTTGATCTTAATTCTGTTGACTGGGGGCCAGGGGACAGACTTTCTAGCATCCAATATGTGAGCATGCTTGTCAATGCCCAGTGGAGCCCGGAAGGCATTGTTTTGGATTGATTGAAGCCTGTGCATGTTTTTTTCTGAAGTGCTGCCGCAAAGTAGGGAGTATGAGATTAGTGGTCCCTCTTGGGTCTTCCAAAATCGAGGTCAGGTTATTCTCGCTGCCATGAGTAAATGGGAGATCAGTTCCTCCTTAGGCCCTGCCATGATATTGGTGTCATCATCAGGCTCATCCCCCAATACGATGATTAGGGGACTCAAAGAAACTGCACAGCCCAAATTGTCTTTTATTTTAGCCAAAATGTCCTTCCAATAGGTTTGTATCATTGGGCAACTTCCCTACATATGAGCTATATCCCCTTTTGACCACAGTATTGACAAAAGTGATCAGAGACTTCTGGATATATGTTATTTTATGTTATGTTATGTCATGTACCATTGATAACATAATTCAAGGGCCCCTTCTTTTATCAAACTGCAACTAGAGCTTTTTTGCGCTCTTGTCCAGATGTGTTGCCAGGATTCACACGATATGTCCATCCCAAACTTCTGTTCTCATTTGAACATATACAGAAGTTTCTCAAGATATGATATGATATGGCATTCGTAAAGCGCCTATACACCAGTGTTTGAAGGTGCGATGAGGCAAGGAAGGGGGAGCAGAGGGAGGACAGAGACAACGATCTTATTAGGCCAAGTGACATTGAGATCGTGCAAGTGCAGGGGATAGGGTGGGGAAAAGTTCCAGGGTAAAGGGGAGGGGGCAGTGGTGTACATGGGATCAAAACAATAACAGGGAGTGTGGCCACCAGTTGGCAGGTGCAAGGGTAATTGCAGACAACAGGTGTCCAAAAGTGCAGGTAGGGGGACTGTAGGGTTACAGATACAGACCCAAGTGCAAGGGTTGCCGGGAGGCAGTGCATGTGTGCAACTGGGTGGGTAGGGGCCTGGGCCCGAAATGAGATGGTAGCCAGGTGACCAGTGCAGTATCAGAGAGGAAATCAGCAGGGGAGAGGAAGAGAGAAGCCTGAAGCAAAGAGGAAGGTCGTGAGGTGCTTCTGGAACAGGTTCTCCTCGAGATTCAGAGAGGCAGGGAGGCTGTTCCAGAGGGAGGCCCCACCAATAGAAATAGATCTATCACCAACTCGCCGTTTGGAGAAGCGACTGACCCTGAGGGAGTTGGAGGTGGAGGAGCGAAGAGCTTGAGTAGGAAGATATTTATGAAGAGAAAGTTGGAGGTATTGAGGACCCAGGCCCCAGAAGGCCTTGTGGACAATGCAGAGGGTCTTGAACGTTATCCTTGCAGCCACTGGGAGCCAATGCAGAGATTCCAGTGCTGGAGAGATACAATCCATGGGCTTGAGGCAAAGGAAGTCTTGCAGTCCTATTCTGGATGAGTTGCAGAGGGCAGAGAGTAGAAGCAGGCAGATTTAGAAGCAGGCTGTTGCAGTAGTCCATCCTAGAGAAATCCAGAGTTCTAGATACAGTGAGCTTCTGGGGGAAGGAGAGGAAAGGAAGAATACCTCTGAGGAGGTGCACTTGGTAGTATGACTGCTTAGAGATGTCAGAGATGTGAGGAGAAAAGGAGAGTGTGGAGTTGAAGATGACCCTGAGGTTCTTAGCCTCACAGGTGGGAGCAGGAAGAGGGCCAAGGGAGGCCGGCCAGAGAGCGACAGGAAAAGAGGGTGCAGGTGTGCCGATGAGGAGACTCTCCATCTTACTGGCATTAAGGCAGACATTGTTGGTGGCACACCACTCCTGGATAGCAGACAGACAGTCAGAGATGAGAGATGGAGAAGGAGAAGTGGTGGCAGAGGGGAGCCTGAAAATGAGCGGAGTGTCATTCGCATAGCACTGAAAGTTGGAGCAGAGAGCCGCAATGCTGTGGGTGAGAGGTGCCAGGTATTGGTTGAACACCTGACATGCTCAGATAGTTTTCCTAAGAGTCAATAGCAGTCAGGATCAAAGTTCCCACTCGTTTCACTCATCCATTGGTGTCTTATTTGCGTGTAACGGAAATGTTTTCCTTCTGGAAGAGACCATTTCTCTTTACATTCAGTATAAGAGGGTGACCTTCTCTATATAGCTCCCCAAGTGTCAATGGACACCGTCTCTCCCAGTTCATAAAGCTTCTCTTGTTCAGTCCCAGAGTAAAGTCAGGGTTCTGGATGACTGACGAGAGTGGAGTCCTGTTCTAAGTCCAAGCTGACAGCCCGCTGTATCTCAGTGTCCTAGAGAGCAATTAGTAGTAGCTAGGAGCTTTAACAAAGTTCACCTGGCTTTCTTTGAAAGCAACGGAAGGAGAGAGAGCAGAGAGTTTGAGTGTGTTCATTCAATCCCCTTACATTTTGCGTCCGTCAATGAATTAGGCCAGTCCAACATCAGGGCTATTTGGGCTGCTATAAAGTACCTCTGGACTGAATGGACATTCAGTCCCCTGACTCCTTCAGATCTGGTAAGTACTTTCCGTGGAACCCTCAGGGGTGTATGGTCCCATATAAATTTCCCTATCACTCTAAGGAGTTCCACAAGACCTTTACACAGCATCTGGATTGGTGGAGGCTGAAACGCATAAAGCAACCTTGGGGAGAAGTGTAATTTTTGCTGCTTGTATCCAGCCTAACCAGAAAATATCTTACAAATCCAACTGTGCCAATTGTTCCTTAGCCTCACTCCACAATTTAGGAATATTGTCTTTCATTAGGGTGTCATATTTTGATGTAAATATTACTCCTAATTATTGTATCTCTTTCATCTCCCACCTAAAGGGAAACCTTTGTTTCGGGGACTCAAGTATTTCGGGGGATTCTGTGAAACTGAGTCCAGTGGATTTTTCTTTATTTATATGGAAGCCCGAGATGTCGCAAAAGTCCACCAATCTAGACAGCAATTCCAGTAAAGACATTAGTGGGTCCTGGAAGAAACAAAGATTGCCATCAGCATATAATGTTATTTTATGTATTTTATGAGAGGAGTTCCCATGTGTAATCCCCTTGATTCTAGGGTTTAAAGAAATCTGTTGGATCAATGGTTCCATTGCTAGAGTGATGTCGACCAATGGTTCCATTGCTTGAGTGAAGATCAGGGACAATTATCGAAAGCCCTGTCTGTTTCCTCTCTCTAAGGGAATTAGGGGTGGCAATTGCCCATTAACCCTCACTTTCATCTTGGGGATATTAAAGTTGGCCATAATAAACCTGGAGATGTTAGGGGCAAACCCAGGCACCTTTAACATAGTTTAGAGATATTCCCAGCCTGTACTATCAAATGCCCTATGTGCATCCAAAGGCAGTATCACAAACTGATCAGGTCTTTAAGAAAATCCACTACCCTCCTGGGGCCAGGAGTCTGAGCATTCCACTTCTGTCACTCCCACACAAGGCTGACTGCCTGGCAGCACCCGTTGGTGGTCAGAAATAAATATGTCACACAAACAGGCAGATCAAGCTACATTGCCAAAAGGTGATGAAAAATACACCTGAATACACATGACACTCATAACAGGCACAGGAGGGCGTGGGTGTTGGGGATGAGAGAGGTAGTAGGACAAGCTTGTTGGGCATTAGAGCTGTGGGGCGACATGGGCATTAGGGATGAGGAGGTGCGAGAGCAAGGATGTTGGGGATGAGCACAGGTGTCAGGGTTGATGGAGCTGGCAGTGTGTGTTTTGTAATGAAAATAGTACCACATATAGGGCTTCATTACAAGCTTGCTGGTGTGGTAAAATCGATGCCGGTAAGGAAATACCAGCATCGTTTACCGGACAAGATCATTACGACCCGTGAACATGGTGCCACTGGCACCGGCATGGCACCTCAGTGACTGGTATCCCCCATGCCGGTATCAGCCCTGACACAGGCCAGCCTGCCAGTGACACCGGCATGCCGCAGGCAAGCACACATACCGAGGTGCACGACATGCAAAATACAGGCATGAACATACCGGTAATAATGCCTAAAATGATGCCGCAAACACTGGCATTGTGCGACTGTCGTTAACAGGAATCAGGTGAGCGGAAACCTGCCACAGGTGACCACAATCAGCACAGGTGGAGAACACTGAAACCCAGGCACAGCATAAAGGCAGCACACCCACACACCACACCCATCCCTAAGCAAATATGCTACCACTAGCACTAGCTCTGCTGGAGCAGGAGTACATGCAGGAACAGCTACTCTATGAGGAGACAGTGAGCCAGGCCATGCAGCGAATTCGCCGGAGGAGAAGGAGGGCGAGAAGGGGACAGCACATGCCCAATGTGCAGGCCATTGTGCCCCGCAGGCGCCCAACAATCCCCCGCCAACGTGCCAGCCCATTCACCCTAACCCCTACACAAATTCACACCCTGTAACGGCTCGACAGGGACACCATCACCACACTAGTAGACCTCATACACAACGAACTTGTGAGCGTCATCAACATACAGACAGCCACCCTCCCCCCTCGCTGAAGGTAGTGTGTGTGCTCCACTTTTTGGCAACAGGAACCTATCAGCACACAGTGGGCCAACTGCAGAGGATATGTTGATGTTTATGTTTATGTTTATTGAATTAATATAGCGCTTTAAGCCAAAGCGCTTTACAATGTAACAACAGGTACAAAAGTGAGAGAAGCATATTTACAAACATGAACAGGTCATTAGAACAATAAGTAGAACTATTTACAAGGGGGTGGAGAGGGGGAAGGGCGGAGGAGGGGGGAGTTGAAAGGAGTTACGGTGTAGAATTTGAGGTCGGGGAGGGGAAGGGAAGGGGGAGTGATCTGGTGTCCTCATTGCCCTTAAGTAGTATTTATTACCAATTTAACGTCAGAGGGGAAGGAGAGAGGATGGGGGAGGGAGAGGGGAGGGGAAGAGAAGGGGGAGTGATCTAGTGTCCTCATAGCTCTTAAGTAGTATTTGTTACCAATTTAAGATCGGAGGAGAAGGAGAGAGGATGGGGGAAAGGAGGGGGGCAATGGTAGGAGGGGAGGGGTAGGGAAAGGAAGTCAGACGGGAGTGAAGAAGATGGGCTTTCAGGGAGTGGCGGAAGGATGAGTAGGTAGGGGTGGAGCGGATGGAGAGCGGGAGGGAGTTCCAGTGTAGGGGGGCCAAGAGTTGTAAGGAGCAGAAGGATGAGGAGGCAGATGGGGCTGGGGGTACAGTGAGGAGGTAGAGGTTTGCTGAGCGGAGAGAGCGAGAGGGGGAGTAAAATGAGAGGAGGGAGGAAAGGTAGGGGGCGCCAGGTCATGGAGATATTTGAAGAAAAGACAGAGGAATTGAAATTTCAGTTGTGAGAGGAAGGGAAGCCAGTTAAGTTGAGAGAGAGAGGAAGAAATAGAGTCTCGAGGGCCAAGGAGACATAGAGTATGGATTGAGGAGTGGTAGATGGATTTTAGGGGAGTTAGGTGAGAGACAGGGAGTCCAAAGAGGAGAGAGGAGCAGTAGAAGAGGCGGGAGAAAATAAGGGAGGAGATTTGGAGTTTGGAAGCATGGAATGTGAGAGAGGAGCGGATCTTGTGGATGTTATAGCTCAAGAGGTTAGTGAGATGTCTTTGGAGAAGGAGAGAGAGGAGTTAAGATGGAGGCCGAGATTGCGGGTCATGGGAAGATATGGGGAGGTTTGAAGGTGGAAAGTGGATGAAGGGAGGGGGAGAAGGGGAGAGAGGGAAGAAAAGCACCACAGTCTTGTCAGTATTGAGGGAAAGAAAGTGGGATGACATCCAATCTTTTATGGCCGTGAGGCAGGAAGAAAGAGTGAGGTGGAGGTCAGATGTGAAGGAAGAGAAGGAAAGAAAGAGTTCAGTGTCATCAGCGTAGAAGTGGTGGGAAATGCCGAAAGAAGAAATGACTGGGGAGAGAAGGGAGGTATAGAGAGAGAAAAGAAAGGGTCCCAGCACGGAACCCTGAGGGACTCCATAGTTCAGGGGAGGCTGGAGGAAGTGCGGCCGCCCCAGGAGACAGTGAAGGATCGATTGGAGAGGTAAGAGGTGAGCCATGAGAGAACAGAGTCTTTGAAGCAGAAGGAGGACCGAGTGCTAAGAAGTAAGGGGTGATCTACGGTATCAAAAGCTGCAGAAAGGTCAATGAGGGTGAGAATTGAAGATTGCTTAGCATAGCGAGCAGTGAGCAGTGAAAAGAGAGTTGAGGACATAGGTGAGGGCTGACTCAGTGGAGTGTTTAGGGCGGAAACCAGATTGAGAGGTGGGGAGGAGGGAGTGGGATGAGATGAAAGCAGAAAGTTGAGAGTAGGCAAGGCGCTGAAGGAAAGGTGGCAGAGGAGAGACAGATGTTGAAGAAGGTGGTTAGGTAGGGAATAAGGAGGGGGTAAGTTTTGGGGATGAGGGAGGTGGGGATGAGGTCAGAGGGGACAGCAGTAGGGTGAGTTTTGGACAGGAGGTGTGAGACACATGCAGGGGTGATAGGAGAAAAGATGTACAAGTTGGCAGAGCTGGAAGAGGGGGAGGGGGAGTGGGGGAGGAGGAAGAAGAGGAGAGGATGTTCTGGCGAAGAGAGAGGATTTTGGATGAGAAGAAGTTGGCGAAGTCAGAGGGAGAGAGGGGAGAGTTTGTGGAAGGGTCGGAAGTGGGAGGGGAGAGAAGCCGAGAGAGGGTCTGGAAGATACGGTGAGGATGAGAGGATTGTGAGTGGAGGAGGCTAGAGTAGTAGGAGCATTTGGCAGATGAGAGGCAAGAGTCATAGAGAGAGTGATATGAGAAATAAGAGGATTGATTAGTCAGAGAAGGGGATTTGATCCAGCGTCGTTCGAGGCATCGGTGGAGGCGGCGCATGGACAGAAGGTGTGAAGAGAGCCAGGGTTGGGAAGGTTTGTGAGAAGGGGAGAAGGGAGTGAGAGGATAGAGTTGGTCAAGACTGGAGGTTATAGAGGAGGACAGTGAAGAGAGGGCGTTATATGCTGAGAGGGAAGTGAAATCAGAGAGGGGGGAGGGAGGAAGAACATGAGTCGTGGAAGAGAGTAGGGTTAAAGTTGCGGAGGTCGCGACGAGAGAAGGAGGGAGAGGAGGGAGAGAGGTGGGGGAAGATAAGGGGGAGGAGTGAGGGAGAAGGAGAGCAAGGCGTTATCAGAGAGATAGTTGGGAAGAGACGATACAGGGGAGGAAGAGTAAGAAGAGAGAAAGATGAGATTGAGTGTGGAGCCAGAGGAGTGGGTAGGGGGGGTAGGAAGGGGAGAGAGGAGGTAGGAGTCAAGTAATGAAAGAAGAGGAGAAGAATGAGATGTGGATGAGAGAGGGATATTGAAGTCCCCAAGGACTGAGAGAGGAGTGGGGGAAGGAGAGATGAGAGAGAGAAGATGGTCAAGGTCTTCATAGAAGGAAGAGAGGGGGCCAGGAGGTCTGTAAATAATTAAGAAGGAGATCGCGTGAGGATAGGTGAAGGATTTGAAAAGAAAATCAAAGGAAGAGAAGGTGGTAAGGGTAGGGGATGAGCAAAGACATTTAGGGTGAAAAATGAGGCCGACACCGCCTCCGCAACCAGAGGGGCGTGAGACATGAGAGAAGGAGGTAGAGAGAGATGCAGGGACTGTGGAATTGAAGAGGGGGATCCAAGTTTCGGTGATGCAGAGGAAGTGAAGATTGAGTCGGAAGAAGAGGTCAAGGGTCGTAGTGACTTTATTGCAGATGGAACGGGCATTCCAGAGGGCAATGTTGATGATGCTGGAGGGGCTAGCAGTGGGGAGGTGGATAAGATTGGGGCGAGGATGTGGAAACAGAAAAATTGATATGAGGCCGGGAAGCCCAAAAGGAAACACACCAACACAGGTTACAAAGGCCATACAAAGCGCTTTATTCAAAGGTACAACAATTACCAAAAGTCAATTGACATACGGATAGCTATTCGGCCCTCAGAGTAACAGAACGAACCATCAACGGTAGTTCGCCGTTTTAGTGTGAGAGAGCGAACATTGGGATACTCAGGTTTTTATACTTTTTATCCAGCTCTGGCCAACCCCCTCGCGGGTTAACCATTCTCAGAACCAGGCCTAGAGTTCGTTGCCAGGTCGATCCCATAATGTATGCATTTGATCAGTTCCGCTGATACAGTTCTTCATTTACACATAGGTCAGGGATAGGACAAGGTCTCAGTTCGCGACCCCAACAAGTGGCCTGCAGGCATATTTCTTATTCATGTGTGCGGAGGTCACAACGGCCAGAATCCCACTCGAAATGTCATTCGGCCTCCATTTTGTTGTTCAGGGTGACTTCCACACTACAAGAGAAGGCTAAATCCAAGATGGCGATTTACACAATACATTAAGGTCAAGACCTTGCCGCGGAATCTATGTACACGATGTTTTTAGACAACTTGGCGTAGGCCAACATACATTCAAACAATGCGATATGAGGTACAATATTATTTTTTGATTTCCACAAGGAGGGATAGTGCTGGGAGGAGGAGGTGGACATTAGGATGATGGGGAGGTAGAGAAGGAGGAGGAGGGAGAGGGGGAGGGAGATGGAGTGAAGACAACAAAGGGAGAGACAGATGGGGTGCATGGCAGGAAGGGGAAGAAGTAAGTGCTGGTGGATGTGGGAGAAGTTAGGACAGCAGGGGCCAGGGATAGGGGATGCAGCAGAAAGTGATCAAGGGGGGTTGGAGAAGTTAGCAGAGCAGCAGAGCGTCCAGGGCAGAGGGTGGCAGAGCGTCCAGGGTAAAGGGGTGGGTAGCAGATGTCAGGAGGGGTCCCAAGGGGTAGGGGCAAGAACGGTAACAGCAGGGGCCTAGAGTAAGGGTTGCAGCAGGGTGCGATCAAGGGCAGCTGGAGAGATCAGCAGGGCAGCATAGTGTCCAGGGCAGATAGCAGCAGAGCGTCCATAGAAGAGAGGTCAGTGGCAGAGACAGAAAGGGGCAGTAAGGCAAAGGCTCCTGCAGGTGGTGGACTCGGTGCCAGGGGCAAGCAGCTCAGCAGGTGGGGAATGAAGACCAGTGACAGCACCCAGACGCTGGTGCTTTCGGCGAGGGGCACAGCAATGTCCTGGGAAGGGCAAAGCGGCCCAGGAGGCGGTAGTGAGGCAAGGTTACTCTGGTTTTGGTGCTCAGGAGAGCATTGGAGGTGGCCCAGCAGGTGGGCGAATGAGGGCCAGATAGTGTCCCAGAGACAGAGCTTGAGGGCGCCAACTTCAGCCAGCTACTTGTGGTTCTGGCGAGGGGCTCTGCAGGCGCACAGTCCTGGGCAGGACGAGGTGATCTCGCTGGTGGTCGTGATGAGTGCTGATACCCCTTATGGTGACCTGGGCCACCTGTGGTTACGATATCACTGGTCCCCGCACTTGGGACGCGGTTCAGATCTGTGCTTCGCAGTCAGTCTGCATATCTTTGCCTACTGTGGGTAATGGATACCTCTCTGGCCGCCCACCTGGTACCAACTTGAGCTTTGGGATTACGTTTCTCCACTGGATCTCTCTCATACAGGGGTATGTTGTGGGAAGCGAGAGATAATTTCGATGATCTGCAGCTGCGTGGGTGAGGTGTGTTCAGCTACATCAAGGTTGCCGCCCAACCGCCACTCGGGCTGCATTCTGTGTTTAACAGTTCGCCTCCAGCTGTGGTCACTGTTGGTATTTCTGCGCTTCTATGGTTCCGATTTCGATTGGGATTTCTCCCAATTGGTGCCTCAGGGGTTCTGCAGCTCGCTATGTGGTAAACCGCTCTTCATTGATGGGTGGATGGGGGCTTAATTATGGTTTTGGGGGCCAGGGGTACCGAGAGGTACTACCTTGCTTCCTCCATCCGTGCGCCCCCTGGTGGGATTGCATTTCCCCCCTCAAGACAACGTCAATGGATGAGCTCTGAATCCGCTATTAGCTCCCTACTCAAGTGGGCAGTTGGTGGGTTTCAAGGTGCTTTTTTGGTATCTCCCGTGGCTGCATTGTAGCAGCTGTTTAGGGCCCAATTCAGTGAGCGGATGAGGCTTTGAGAAAATGTCAGGTGTAAAGGTGCGATGCGTTGCGCACGGGGCCTACAGGCGTGTGCTTTCCCTATTTCCGTACTTTCCCTGTCGCTGTTGATGAGTTGGATCGCAGCTGCTGGGTTTTTATAACGATGCGTGCGGCAGCAGGGGCTGATCAAGGGCTCCGTTTGGAACCGTAACTTAAGCGCCTCTTCTGATTTGATTTTGATTTTTTACATTTGTAAAGCGCACCAAACGAAATAAACCGTATATCGGCGCAGATGACACAGCTAAAGGTAGCAACAAAGTTGAAAAGGATCCCAGATGAAATAGGGACAACTACCTAAAAAGGAAAGTCTTCAGTGCCTGGCGAAATTGAAGAAGTGAGCTCATGGTTCTTAGGGATTGCGCAAACGAATTCCACAGCCTGGGACCAAAGACAGAGAATCTTCTGTCACCTCTGGTTCTAAAAGCCGAGTAAGGAAAGGTTAAAAGATGTCTATCACAAGATCGCAGTTGTCTCATGGGTTGGTATGGCTGTATTAGCTCTTGTAAATACATGGGAGCCAGGCCATTGACACATTTATAGACAATACAGGCTGTCTTAAATTTAATGCGATCTTCGATTGGTAGCCAATGCAACTTTTGGCGAAAAGATGAGACATGATCAGTTTTCTTCAGTCTAAATATCAGTCTGATTGCCGCATTTTGCGCCCTCTGAAGCCGCTGAAGCTGTTTAGTAGGAATACCCAACAATTGACTATTACAATAGTCCAAGTGGGCACTGGTAAGAGCTCCTACAACAGAAGCATGATCTTTGGTTGGTATGTAGAGGAGTGCTTGACGTAGTATTCGAAGAATGAAATGTACTGCTTTTGTCTTAGCTCCGACCTGGGCTTCACAGCCCAGGTCTTCTTGCCACATACAACCCAATTTTTTTTACTTTTGATACAAATTTGAAACTCTTGCCCAGAAGTGATGGAATAGGCAACTTCTTAGCTGCCAACAACTGATTTTTTGGTCCAAATAGAATCAATTCAGTTTTAGCAGCATTAAGTTGCAAGTAATTCTTGGACATCCAGCTGCCTACAATGTTTGGGCTGAGGTGTTCCCGCTTGTCCTCTGGACTGGTGGCTGGCATTAGTGAGGAGCGGTAGCTCGGTCGAAGCGTGGGGTGGTCAGGCGGCGGGAGGGCTAAAGCGCTCTCAGACCCTCAAGCGTTATGTGGGTTACACGCGCACCTCGGCTCTCCTTACCGGTGTTGTCCACTCAGCTGCACCGTTGAGCCACACTTTAGGGCAACGATCGGGTTGTATGCTCTGCACGGACATTCATAGCCACTGCGGCTGAACTCCTTCCACTTCACAAGGAAGGACGGTGACTCTCCACCATGTTAACGATGCTGCCTCTGGGCAGAGTGCATTTCTCACGAAGTCCTGTTCACCTGGAAAAACACTGCAATTTCTCTGAAAACGTTACCACAGTGTGCCCGGAGCGTTTATAAGCAAAAATTTGCGATCAAGGCATTATGAAAGTTCAATTTTAGATGTTTTATTGCCATGTTTTCTGTCCTGGAGAGGGAGACATAGGCTTAAGCAGCCATAACGTCTGCGCCCCCTGGTGGAATATCATACCTGTTGGAATCATACCTATATATAATTATTAAATAAATTGATATAATTTATAAATAAATAAATTAATAAATGTATAAATAAATAATTTATATATAAATTATAATATATTTATAATATGAATTGATAAAATCATATTGATATATTTGCTATGATATCATATCAAATATACATAGTATATTTGATATGATATCCACCATTCCACCATATCATACCTGGTTGAATGGTGGATATCACAACCCTGCTTCTCCCATCTGCTGACGCAGGTACTCGAAGCAATCCTCAAACATGTACGTGACCACATCAGCATGCCACGGACTGCAGCAGAGTTCAATGCAACCAAAGTCGTATTCCATGCGATAGCAGGCATGCCCAACATTATTGGTGCGATAAACTGCACACATGTGGAGCTGGGGTGCGACATGCTATTGAGGTGGTGTACCACAACAGAAAGCAGTACCATTCGCTAAACATACAGATGGTGTGTGACTGCTGTGCAAGATATCCAGGCTCCACACACGACGCAATGGTCCTGCGGAACTCAATCTTGCCCCGCTACATGGATCGACATGCTGGACTTCATACATGGCTGTTTGGTGAGCCTGACCACAGGGGCATACACGTTGATGATTTGGGAGGGGGGTATGTTGGCAGCAATGGCAACCTGCCTGCAGGGTGGGCCATGTGAGGTAATGATGGTGGGGGGTTGTTGGCAGTACTGGGAATGTGCCTGCAGGGAGGGCCATGTGGGGTAATGATGGGGAGGGGTTTGTTGGCAGCACTGTGAACCTGCCAGCAGGGTGAGCCATGTGGGGTGTGAGAACATAGCACATCACTGCTTCATCCTGGAGCGCAAGTGCACACTGCATGAATGAATTCCCCTTGAACCCTGGCAAAACACATAGCCACAACCAGGAGGGGTACATGACCCAAATCATCACAGGTACCCTTTCTCTTGCCAACATGTAGGCGATGCCGGGTATCCCCTGATGGTCTGGATGTTGACCCCAATCAGGCATCCACGCAACCGACATCAAGAGGCCTACAATCGCTCCCATGCATGGACTTGCGTGACTATCAAACAGACATTTGGGCTGCTGAAGAGCCAGTTCTGCTGCTTTAGCAGGTCTGGGGGTGCCCTCATCTATGGTCCCAAGAGGGTGGGTCAAATTGTGATGGTTAGTGCAATGTTTAGTTTAGTTTAGTTTATTATTTGATAATGCGCACCAAACCCAGAGGTAGCTGGGCGCAACGGTTACAAGAATATTTAAGCTTAGTTACAGTACATGATTATTACAGTGAATGCAAAACATATATACATAGATACAAGGAACATAGCACGGTAGTGGATGGTGGTAGTCTAGAATACACATTCATGAGAAGCAGGCCTATTTTGAGCAGAAATCCGGGGATTCAATAGGGGGATGCAATTTATTCAGAGTCATTTATCTGGAGCCAAGTTATCATGTTGCATCTGAATCTAGGGTAAGACTGCTCCTCTCTCAAGGCAGTAGGTTGTGCATTCCAGGCACGTGCCGCTCTGACTGGGAAACTGGCACCACCCGCTGTAGATAATCTAAATCTGGGAATTTCTAGGGAGAGATGGTTAGAGGCTCTGGGGTGGTGAATGGATGTTCTTCTAGTCAATCTGGCAGAGATATAAGGGGGTGCGGTATTGTTAAGTCCTTTGTATGTAAGGGATACCGTTTTGAGGAGTATTCTATCGCTGATTTTTAACCAGTGGTGGTCTCCCCTAATATTAGATATATGCTCTCTGTGGGGAATGTTCAGGGCTGCTCGGAGGGCATTGTTTTGCAATATTTGCATTTTGTTAAGATGTTTTTGTTGGCGCCTGCATATAGGGCATTACAATAATCAAGCTTAGACATTATTAGTACGTTGGCTAGTGTAGTACAGTTGGTTTTGGAGAGGTAAGGTCTGCAGACCCTAATCAGTTTACAGGTGTAGGCTGTAGAGGAAGCCATGGAACTGACTTGTTTTTTGAGGGATAGTGTGGAATCAAGGTAGAAACCAAGTGTTTTAACCTCGGTTACTACTTTAATTGCATTGCCATCGATATTGAAGGTGGTGTAGCTGTCGCTAAGTTTTTTGAGGTTGAAATCGGAACCCAGAATCAAAATCTGTTTTATCGTCATTCAGGCAGAGGCCGTGTGAGGCCATCCATGCCTGAATAATGAGGTACATCTTATTTACCAGAGCCATGTCTTTGACAAAGTTGCCAGATAGGGGTATGAGGATTTGGGTGTCATCCACATAATTAGTATAAGTGGTCCCCAACCTGTCAAGTTTGTCGAATAGTGGCTTAGTAAAGGTATTATACATTGTAGGGGAGACACATGAGCCTTGTGGGACACCACAAGTGATTTGTATTGGGTCCGCTGAAGCTAAGGGGGAGAACACTCTCATTGTACGCGGTTCGCTAGGAAGGCTATAGCTCCACTTGAGAAAAGGGCGGCTGACGCTAGATGTTTGCATAACACTGCATGGTCCACCAGGTAAAAGGCTGCCGATAGGTCAAGGAGGAGGAGCATAGCTGTTTTACCTTTATCCTTCAACTTGTCGATTTGTGTCTTGAGGTCCATTAAAACCGTTTCAGTACTGTGTTGTGGTCTGAATCCTGATTGGCGTGATCCTAGTAATTGGTTTGCTTCCAGATGGTTTTGGATCTGGAGGTAGGCTACTCTATCATTGATTTTGAGGAGGAATGGGACCGTAGTAATGGGCCTGTAATTAGTGGGGATAGCCGGGTCTAGAGTCTGTTTATTGAGGAGTGCAAATACCCAGGACTCTTTGAGTATTGCACAACATGTGCATAAGTTGTAATGTACCTCTGCCCCCAGACTTGGAGATGATGCCCCACGATGATGATGATGATGATGGGGATGAGGATGCTGGAATCCCTCAGAAACACCACGGCCATGATGGACAAGCCACATGACAAGCATTGGTTGCAAATTATTTTTGATGACATTTTTGACACATGGGAATGGGCGTGGGTCACACTGGGTGACATGCACTGTGTGAATGAATGTCCAGACAAATTTCTTTCTTCCAACACCAGTGTATTCATGTTTGCTGAACCATGTACATCCTCAGGGATGGTGATTGTGGGTCTTCGGCCATGTCAGTTCTGGTGACACTGGTTCAGGTTGTGGAGGCGCTGGTCTCACGATAGGTGTCCTGGGGTGACATGCCGGGTCTGCCACTGCTGTTGTTCTATGCTGCTGATGACTAACAGCAGGTGTTTTTGCCTTCTTCTTCTGGCTGGCAGGTGTGTGGTAGTGGCGGGTATGTTGCCATTCTTAATGGTGGGGGCATGTTTATGTTCAATGGTCTTGTTGGTGTCCTGCAAGGTGGCAGGTATGTGGTGGCACTGACTTGTCATAATGAAAGGCACGAATTACGATGGGGGCACATTTCTTGGATTTGGGATGTTAGTCATGGTCACTCACTGGCATCTCGAGAAGATGTTGCACCGGCCTCCGCATCTCATACGCTGATTGGAGATCCTTTGGCTTGTCGCATTTGGTACTTTTCCAGTGCATTATCTATGGTGTCTGTAGAGTGTAATGGGTGAATTGTGTAATGGTCTAAAATATTGGATTTTGTAGCAGGGTCTAGAAGTTGAAATTGACCAGTTTCTGGTGACTCTTGAATTATTTTAGTGGTTTCCCTCAGGTTTTCTTCATTATTAATTTCTTCGTAGTATTCATTGTTGTCTTTTAGATATTGCAGGGCTTGTCTAACTTTAGGTAAATCCATGAGTTGTTGCCAAATTGTTTTGTCTTTTGTAGGTATGCCATTTACTAAGATAATTAAAGATTGATCTCTTGGACTTTGCACTCACAGAGTGTGTACATTTTCTTTGAGATCTAATGGCAAATAAACTACTTTGCCAAGAATGCCTTTCACTAATTCAGAGGGAGGTAGTTTTTCGGTTTTCGGTTGAAGGCATATTATTGCTTGAAATTGGTGCACTGTTTGAATTATGATGCTGTCATATAAGTTGAGTTGTTGCAGGGGTTTTGGTAATGGGAATAATTCCAAGTAATTTGTGATAGCACGTGAAGGTGTTTGGTTGCTGTCAAGTTTTGCAGTGCAGTAACTGCAAAGTATTAAGGGGTCAGTCATTTCTTATTTGTTTTCTGCTATAAGATAGAGAGCTAATTGGAACCATGTGGAATCTTCATTGTCTTCTATTTTGTATGTTATTTCTACAGTTTTTGTCGTATTGTTATAAAAAGTCCTGCGACAACCTACACACAAATGGTTGGGCACTTCAGCAGATGTACTTTTAAACTTTAGTATTTCTTTTTTGTATGCGTGTAATAGAAGGTTGCCATCTGTACAGTTATTGGTAGTCTGTTGTAAATCTATTGCATTTTGTAAGTGGCTTTCAATTCCAAAATATTTTCTCAGGATATGCTCTATTTCTCAGAGTAGTTGTTTGGCTGTACCATGTAGAGGATTGTTATTTAAGTTGGCTAGTGCAAAAGCAGGATTTATGGACAAGATTTCGTATAGTTGAATGATGAGTTGATATAATTTTGATATGATGGAAGGTGCTTTTGCAGATAGGTCCAGAAATGCAGGGTAATGAATGTCCTTTTAGTCCTGTGTATTTGCGCACTGGACAGGGGTCCATATTTTGTAGTAGTTTAATTTTGAATTTGTCTTTGCCTTTCACAAACTGACTGAGGAACTGGCGTAAAGATTTGAAAGATTTTATGTCAATGTTACACATTGATGTGCATGGCTATTTGTAGACTGGATGTATTGGTTCAGTGGAATGGACAGGTGCTACTGAGTTTTCTGGGGATATTTTTGTGAGCAGCGTTTCTTGTTCCATAATGGTATCATTACATTTTTCATACCCTCGTCCACTGCTATGTATGGCAATTGGGTGTATTTGCTTTTGTTTGTATGCTTCTGCATTGAAATATGTTTCTGTGCTTGTGGTGTGACTCCATTCACCTCCACGGATGTTTGTGAAGTTATCCTTGTTGATATTCAGTTTATTGAGAAGTCTTTTTTGTAGCTTAGTACTTAGTTGTGTTAGTGGTTTAATTCTGTTTTAAAAAAAGTAATTTCCTTTTGAGAAGGATTGCGCTGTCTAGGAGGCAAAGATTCTATACTGGAAGCTTGTTTTATTCGCTTAATGACTGTATTAGCTGTTTTGTTTGAAATTGTTGTACACATTCTACTAGAGGTGGATGCTTATTTTGGAGAGTTGCTTTTTGGTAGGCATTCTTTGGGGTCTGTTGGAAAAAAAAAAAGTGTGGGTTGGGCTCTTGTGCAGTGTATGTGTGCTTTGTGCCTGAGTATCTGAGTATGATGGTAAGAATGTATGTAGAGGTATGTGATTGTGCAATGGGCTGCTACATCAGGTTGGGAATGCTATTCTTCTATTTGTGTGTTACTATACTGGTATTCAGATTGCAATAGAAAGTATGGAGCTGGTGAGGGGAAGCACTAATACTGAATCTAATGTTGCATGGTTAATACAATTGTTAGTTCTAGAATACTAGAATTCTACAGTTTTTGATTAACAGTTAGAACATTATGGCAGTATTGCATTTACTTTTTTGGATGGAAAGAGTAGGTTTCTTCTGAGTTCTCGTTCATACTTAAGACACTCTTTCTTTTCAGGAGAGTCATCTTCATTGCAATTATGAAAGAAAGAAGTTAGTAAATATGAGTGTTAATAGCATTGTTGTTAATGTAGACATAGATTTCTTTGTATTTGCAGTAGTAGTGCTTTCTGATAACTGTGCATAGCATGTACATGCGCTTTTCTTTGCCCATGTGCATTCTGTATATTTTATTTAGAATTTGTTAGTTAAATGTGCTTTAGAAATGAGTACAATAGTAAGCGCACAGAGCACACTTGGCTTTGTAAGGCGGTGTTATTGGATGTTAGGAGATAGAATATATAATCGTATGCTTTGTTTGCTATTTTTACAGGGAAAATGGCAGGAACTGTATGGAAAAGTAAGCAATGTATGTATTTGTGAAGGTGTGGGAAATAAATCAGAAGGATTAGATGGGGTCAGCAGCTTATTACTCAGTAGGTGATTACTAAAGTACTGGGTGATTTTGTGGTGCTTGGAGATGGGAGAGTCTGAAATAAAGTAAGGGTTGCAAGGAAGGACCCGGTGCTTGTGTTGCAGACTGAAGGGAAGGGGGGAGATGTTGTATGTCTTGCCTTACAACACTGTACACAGTTGTAGATGATGTGATAGATATGACTGCACTTGTGCATAGTTGAATGCTGTTGTGAAATCTAGCACGGAATGGGCAACCAGCTGGCATGAGAGAGCTGTCTAGATTGGAAGAACTGTTGTAGAGACAGTGGTGTTGTTTCAGCTGGGAGCCTTTCAAATGATATTAGCAATCTGTGTGCATAAATAAAGATGCATGTCCTCATCCTGGCTGTGTGTCATTTTATAACACACTAGAGAGCCTTTTTCCATAATTATACTGTTATTTCTACCATCTTGTTACATGAAATTACACTTTGTTAGATAGCTGTGTGTGTTGTGTCTGATTACTAATATAGTAATTTGTAAAGGAAGTTGAAATGATAGAATGTATGTGAAATATACAGAATGTATAGAAAGGAAATTGTATGTACATCTTATGCACTATAATGCATTAAATGTTATCGTGGTTGAAATGTGGTTAAATATGTGGCCGGGGTTACAGAAATGATAGAATGAATAGAGAAAATAACAGTTTGCACATTGCAGTTAATAATATGCGTAAATAAAAATGTGGAGAGCAGACAACTTTGCAAGTGACACTTGATGATAGTATATGGGAGAAATGACAGTAAGCTTGTTTTACAGATTGCACAGGGTAAGTGGCAGTTACTCTGTTTATATGCATTTATACAAGAGATGTACATGTACCATACATGCCAATCTTCCCGATTTTGGTGGGAGACTGCCGATTATTTTTCCATCAAAAATACTGTTATTTTTCACGTTCTTCTGCCAAAAATACATCTTTGCCAATGCATTCTTATGACACAAATGTTGCCTCCCGATTTTTCTGAGGAAATGTCCCTCCGAGGTGGGTTGGAATGTTGGCATGTATGATGTACTGTGCAAAAAATATTCATACCTGTACTTTATGTTCATGCATGTGATTGTGCATGAACCTGCAAGTTATAATGTTAGAGAGTTTACTAGTAGTTGCTGTAGGTGCTTTGCAGTCACAGCGCAATTGTACTCGGAGTGATCAACAGTACATCTAAAGTGCTGAATTGTGATGATGGAGTTAGATGTAGAGGTCTTGCATGTGATTGGTGGATGGTTGTGTGACTGCTTAACAGTGGCCAATGAGAGAATGGTGCAGAGAGTGAAGTGGAAAGGGTAGGAGGGCTGCCCCAGTGTTACGTACGCGCTCTGCAGACAGCACGGCTGTTTGCAGATAGGACATGCCACATCCGGGGCTTCCGAGCATGAAATGAGAGTGTATTTTGAGGATTGGCAAATCAGGTGTTGAGGTTCTGCTTCGTATTGAGAGAGGCTGTGTGTAGTGAAGATGGCAGAGGGGGAGCAAGTCAGGGTCGAGGTGCTTGGAGATATGTTGGTGAATGGTATGGAGCAGTATGCAAAATGTAGGAATGTGGGAAAGAAATTTTGATTTAAAAGGAGTGGGGGTGGTGTGGAGCACTGTGCCTGGTTTCAATTTGCAGGCAATGGTCGAATCTTGCCAAGATATGGCTAGGGCTAACAGTCCACATGTGGTTGTCCTGCACTGTTGTGCTTTGCATTTGAGTTATGTCAGTGTCCCTACTTTGGTGGAAGATATGCAAAACATGGTTCAGGAAGTAATGAAACTACTTCCAAATGCCAAGATTATTTTTTCTGGTTTGATACCTAGGGCAATATGGGACAATAGTTCTGTTTTTTGTCCTCAGCAAAATGTTGCTAGGTGCTTAATCAACTGAGGCATGTTTGCTTTTATGACTATAGCTGGCATGTTCTTTTGCAACAATGAGAACATTGACTCTGGCAATTTTGATTACTTTAAAGAAGAGAGCATGTCTTTATCTTATATGGGAAATGCCATGCTGTTTTGGAACATAAGGGTTGTGGACAGTCCGCAGACTTATAAAAAGGCACAGGGCCCTCTGCATTTCATTGGCCCTCATTACGACCCTGGCGCAAAGCGAAAAACGATGGCGGTAAACGATTACCGCCATCGTCTTCCGCTCGGGCCGATTACGACCCGTGACCGTAAACTACGATGTCACTAGCGGCATCGTAGCTAACGCTGCCGCTGACTGCGCCAAGGGTGCGCGCACGCGAACATCCACACCGTACTTAGCGCCATGGCGGAAAGGTACGCGAATGCCGACCCAAGCGGACATGCCCCTAACGCCATCACCCAGCCCGTTAAGTACCTTACCGCCATGGTGCTAATTACGCCATCGCGAACCAACCGTAAAGGGCCATGTAAAGTGAATGCAGCTGCCACAGGTGCACAGAAACAGCACAGGTGAAGGCAATACAGACTCAGGAAGTACAAAAAGAGCACACCCCACCCCTTCCCACACCCAGTCACACTCCACAATGATACCAATACGACTAGCAATGTTGGGGCTGGAGGACCTGATAGCAATGCGAGTGCTACAACAGCAACTACAACAACAACAACAACAGGCTGCACAGAGGAGACGCAGGAGGAGAAGGAGGGCAAGGCAGGCCCAGCAAGCCCCACGAGCACAGCCAGTGCCACCACGCAGGCAGCCCCCAATCCCACGCATCAGACCCAGCCCATTCAACCTCACCGCTGAGCAGATCCACACCCTGTACCGACTGGACCGGGACACCATCAACACCATTGTGGACATGATACACAACGACATCGTCAGCATGATTGAAACACCCACTGCCACCCCCCCCCCTACTGAAGGTAGTGTCCGTGCTCCACTTCCTGGCCACAGGCACCTACCAGCACACAGTGGGGCACTTGCATGGCATATCACAACCATTATTCTTGCGTACACTGATGCAAGTGCTCGATGCCCTCCTCAAGCACACAGATGACCACATCTCATTACCACGGTCTGCCCAGGAGATTGCCAACACCAAAGTGGGTTTCCATGCACTGGCCGGCATACCTGGTTGCATTGGTGCCATTGACTGCACCCATGTTGAATTGGTGGTCCCACATGCCATGGAGGTACCGTACCGCAACCGTAAACATTTCCACTCAATCAACGTGCAAATGGTCTGTGACTCCAACAGGATCATCACACATTGTTGTGCCAGATTCCCCGGATCAACCCATGATTCTATGGTCCTTCGGAACTCAACAATACCACGCTACATGGAGCGACATGCAGGCCCAAGATCCTACCTACTCGGTGAGTCTAATGACATGAGCATGGAAATGCAAAGTGGGTGTTGAATGACGTACCAATGCATATTACATCTGGCAGATACAGGGGGGTGGGTGCAACTAGCAGTAGCCAGATCATTCCCTGTGGCAGCACTGACGTCAACAGAGTAGTGTACACATCATGCCTGACCTAATCATCCCAACATGTGAATGAAAGTGCATCCCAAAAACGACACAACCATTTGCAAGTGCATTGTGCAAATTGTGGCCGCATTGACCCTAAAGAAAAACACCAACATGCACGTCACCATGCACCAACTACTGAAAGGCCTGTCCCCCACAACTGCGCACAAAGGAGGCACATGACAGACAGGGACATCAATGCACCACTACAAGACCCACAAACTGTCCCCATTGACACCAGTAATGCTCACTGGGGTCATAATGAGCCAGACATCAATGTTGCTATCATGTGAGCTTCAAGCTCACAGGACACGTGCAAGGTCACATGAATGACGTCCTGAACGGACACAGTGGATGGCCACTCACAAGGCAATCGTCCCCCCTGCATTGTGTTTTTGCATGCAAAACAGTACATGAGAGCCATGAACACATACTGGTTGCACAGTGTAAATCCATAACCACAACTCCAATTGGTGCACAGTAACAGTCAGAATCAAGGCATGGTTGTGCGTCATGTTCACATATCAATCTCGTTCCTGACACATTCTTTTCTCACATTTTACAGGTGATGCGGGCTATCCCCTGAATAGGTGGCTCCTCACACCAGTGCGGAACCCATCGAACCAGCATGAGGAGGACTACAACCATGCCCATGCACGTACCCGTGTGGTGATAGAGCATGCTTTTGGCCTACTGAAGGCACGTTTCCGCTGCCTCAGCAGGTCTGGCGGAGCACTCCTGTACCGCCATGAGAAGGTTGCAAAGATCGTCATGGCATGTGTCATGCTACACAATATGTGCATCAGACGAAACGTGCCTCTGCCCCCTGACGCAGAACCACAACCACCTGATGATGGGGATGATGATGATGGGGATGGGGCAGCACCTCAGGGAGGCAGCGATGCACAGGAGGGCCATATAATGCGTCAGAATGTCATTGACCGATACTTCTAGCACACACAGCGAGTGTGTGACATATGGATGGCACTTGGGGCACTGTGTGTGTCTGGTATGTCAACACTGTGGACTGTAACAATAAAGCACACATACGCAATGAGCAATGTCCACACTTTTCGTTTGTGAGAAAAGAAAAAGTGTATTGTTCTACTGAATAGGTATAACAGTACCCCTCCACCTCCCCCCTGAACACTCCAACACACCCAATTCCCCCCTCCCCCTCCCCCCTGAACACTCCAACACACCCAATTCCCCCCTCCCCCTCCCCCCTGAACACTCCAACACACCCAATTCCCCCTCCCCCTCCCCCCTGAACACTCCAACACACCCAATTCCCCCCTCCCCCTCCCCCCTGAACACCCTGCAAACATGTGACAGTGCCCGTGGTGAAGTGTGTATAGTTCAGCACACTATTGACTGCCCCCTCTCCCGGAACCTGGGGCCCCCCTGCCTGTGCTCCTCAGGGTCCTGGATGACCTGCGGACGGGAGAGGCTTGTGCTGAACTCGCAGCTGAGGATGTCCCGGGCTGCTCAGTACGGCATGTGTCCAGAATTGTCTGGATGAGCTGGCTCATCATCCGCCGCACTGCAGCAAGTTCGGTGCATATGTCCCTGCTGGCAGTTTGGATGGCAGCCCTGATGCCATCAGCACTCCTCTCCATGGCTGCACTGGTACTTCCACATTCTGCAACATGCTGCGTGAGGAGTGTGCCCAGTGCTTCCTGCCTGTTGGCAATCTGCTCCAGCGACAGCTGGAATTCTGGCCCAATGGAGGGTGCCAATGGGGGACCAATGGGACTACTCCCAAACCTCCACAACTACCACTGGGCTTGGAGTTGCTGGCCATGAATTAGCTAGCGATGGGCCCTGGGTGTCATCTCCATGATGGCTGATTGGGGATAGGTGTGGTGAGTGCAGTTGCGTGTTGTGGCCAAGTCCAGTGTCATCCTCCTCATCACTGTCGGAGCAGGCAGCGATGGCTGCAGTCTCCCCAACAGTACTGCTCCCTGCTGACACATTGCCCTCAGTGGGCAACAGTGGGTGTGGTTGGGCTGCAGGTGCTGTCACGACCCCTTCCTTGGGGGACTTTGCTGCCCTGGGCTCTTCAGCCTGGCGTGGATTCTGCCTGGGTCCAGCAGAGGTGGATGCATGGTTCCCTTCTCCCACTTTCCTGGCCTTCTTGGCTGGGGTGCTGGTGCTGTCGTCCCTGCCAGTGTCCGATTGCGAGCCTGTGGTGGAGCAGAGGAGGGTGTCTGTTATTGATGGTTCAGCGGACATTGAGCAGGCATTGTGAAGAGTGTAATGGATAGATGGTGGAGTTAGTAGCCCGTGACATACAGGTTGCCTCCCTTTAGGTTCGGTTTTGCATGCAGGTGTGTGTCTGCCTACTGTACAGTGTACATGCTGCATGTGCGCAGGGCGTGGCTCATCTGCTGATGTGTTGCGTCTGCCACATTGTGATTGTCACGTGCAAGTGTATCAGGGTGTCTTGCAAGGCTGGATATGAGGCACCTACCTGTGTCTCCAGATCTCGGGGCCCCTCTCTCCATCTCGCCGACACCTTCGATGCACTCAATGCCAATCAGAGAGGCACATGTCTCCTCCCATGCCTGCATCTTCAGTGGGGAGTCTGCTCCCCCGCCAGTTCCCAGGGCCAGGTTACGGTTGGCAGACATAATGCCCCGGACCCTGATCCGCAGGTCGTCCCATCTCTTGCGGCACTGTTTGGAGGTGCGTGGGGTGGTTCCAACAGCACTGACACGTTGTGCCACAAGTTCCCACACCTCCTTTTTGCGGCCTATGGCTGTTCGGGTCATCTCATTGGAGAAGACAACATCGGCCTTCTCCTGGAGCGTGTCTGCAAGCATTTGCAGTTCCTCTCGACTGAAGCGCTCCTGCCGCTGCCTGTCACATGCCTTCTTGACAACTTTAGGCATGGTTGGCTGAGGAAATGGGTGGGTTATGGGAATGTCAGGGTTTGAGGGTTGGTTGTGGTGTGGTTGGGTAGGATGGCAATGGATTGTGTTTTTTAAGATGGCCGCTGTGCTGTTTCCCGTTCCGCCGCGATTACGCTATTTCCGGTTCCGCCTAATTGCGGTCACCGCTAATTACGGTGACCGCTGACTACGGTCGGCGCAATGATGGGTGGCGGTAGGTCACCCTGCGCTGTTAACGAGGGCGGTAAGGGCTGTTTACGGCATGGCGTAGTTTACGTTACCGCCATGGCGTAATGCTCGTGCGCGATGGTTCGTAATATGGCGCTCTTATCGCCATCGGACCATGGCGTTAACGCTCATTACGCCATGGCGGTAATTTCAATCACTTACCGCCTGAGTCGTAATGAGGCCCATTGACACTTCTCTTTTTGAACTGTGAAAGGCGGCTCTGAAAAGAGCCTTTTTATTTTTTGGTTTTAGTTTTTTTACACTTTTTTTGGTTTTTTAAACATGACACTAAAGGAAAGGAAGGGAAAGGAGGGTAAGGAAGGGACACCAACCACGGCGATAAGAAAGGGCAGGTAGAGAGAGGAAGATGTAGGGTGGGCCATATTCAGGTAGGTAGCAGTTCTTCTCATGCTCCTTGACCACAGTCTCAAAAGCACTTCGAAGGTTCTCGCCCCTGCATAGGACTGCATCGCAGTACTTGCACAATACTGTGACCCTCGAAAGGTAAGGATCAACAGCATCATGTATGGCTGGCGAGGCAGCTGGAGCGATGCGCTGCCTCACAGGTGTGTCTCTTTTGGTGGCAGGAGCGAAAACGGAGGATGCTGCAGGGGAAATCAACCTACTGTTTTTATCGCAAGGGACAACCTTACGAATAGCCCCACCGTGGAACGATTTTAGCGGTCGCTTCATTGAGGTAGCACCATAGCTGTACAAACCTGGTTTCCCATGACTCAGCATCATCTTGTACTGATTGCAGGTCACCTTGTGTGCACATGCTTTTGGTACTCCATCAACAGTGGTAAATAACCTCCACACCCAAGATTCACGCTGAGAACTAGTAGTAGGGACTTCCACTACCTCATCCTTTTCATCCTCTTCATCACTCTCCTCTGTATCCTGATGCCTGTTCCCCTCTGCAGGTCCTCGGGGAGGTGTTGGTGATGGAGGGAGTGGGCGTGCTGCTGAGACAGCAGTAGCACCAGCAGCAGCCATGGATGCCATCAGGACAGCTGTTTCAAAGAGCAAGAGCAAACCAATGCAACAAGGAGCAGTCTCTGTCCTGGAAGTCCAAAAACAGAATAAGGAGCAGCTCTGTTGTGTGTCTTTTTATAGGGGTGCTGGGGCATGCTTCGCGGACACCCACACTGTCCCCGAACATTTCAAACACCAAGAAAGGGCTAAAAATATTCCAAAAAATGTGCAGATTACCAGGGACATAGTGTGGGACATGTGCAAGGGTGAACTTTCGCAGGAAAATACCTTGGATTTCTGAAATAAACACTTTTTAGGTGTCCGGGGGCCCGGACAGTGTTTGTTACGTTTGGCGCAGGTGCGGTCACAAGATGACATTGAGGAAACGTTGGTGAATGGGACGGCTGTATGTAGGACACCAAATGCGCAGCGTCGGGTCTACGCATGCGCGAGGGTGTTCTACGGACAGTGTTCTAGTCCCCAAACTAATTAAAATTGCGACACACGTGTGGCTGACAGTTGCAGACAGGCACGATGTTCGTAGGGGCAAGGGTGTGCTACGCATGCGTGCGGGTGTTCTACGGACAGTGTTCAGGTCCCCAAACAAAACAAATGTGCATCACAACTTTGCGGACAGGTGGACAGGCTATGTGTTCTACGGACATATTAATTCTCGTTACGGACAATGCGAACAGGGGGAATGTTCTTAGGACACTTTATTTTGCATAGCTACGAACATGCAGATGTGTTTAGTGTTCTGCAGACACCCCCATTTTGACTACAGAAATTCGAACAGGTATGGTGTCCTTAGGACACCCCCCTTTTGGTTAATTACGGACAGGCGGACATTATGTGTGTCCTAAGGACACTTCCATCTTGATTGAGGACAGTGCAAACAGATATAGTGTCCTTAGGACACCCCCATTTTTGTTAATTCAGGACATTTGGGACAGCCGCGCTGTCCGTGGACACCCTAACTGCCTTTTTAAAAAAAAAAATAAGACAAAAAGGAATATACTAACAACACACAATATTTTATTATTGTATAAAAGTATACACATTATGAAAGAGAGGGGGAAGCAGAAACTCAAAGGAATACAGGGGAATTAGGGGTTTGGACATGATGGACGTAGGGGAGGAAGGGATTGAAGTCTCATCATAAAGGTTTTGTTGCTGGGGAGGTTTTGGGGATAGTTGGCTGAGACATGGAGAGGGGGAACAGGTACTGTGGGACACTGATATTTAATGTTTTCTTTCATATGGTCCTTCACAAAGCTTTTCAAAAGAATTAGATTTTTCATTAGCAGATCAATTTTTAGCTCCATTTGCTGCAGAGCATTTTCTAACGTCCCTCTTGGTATATTATTTTGTCATGATTCCTGCCCCTCATGTCCCCAGCCCTCCAAGATGTCAGGCTGGAGCCAGACCACGATCACCTACATGGCCCTCAAGGGCCTCTCCATCCCTCCAAAGACCTACTTGGAGTCAGACTTGCTTGTGGCACCAGACTCACTCACTCCGATAGGATAACATTGGGGATTGGACTTGTAGTGCATTGATGGGGACAAGATGGATGCCCCCACATATTTTGGTTCCCAGAACTGCATGTGCAGTCTAGTCTTTTGGGTGTGGTTCAGCCCAGAGACACCTGTGATACCCAGAGACTATTTAAGCCATGCCCAGGCTGAGAAACATGCTTTGTGTTTTCTGCACCTGCAGCGTGACAAACACTGTGTTCGGATCGGTCTCCAGTAGGCCTGCATCTTTCTTCTGCGCTCAGCTCCTGCAAGAACAAGAACACCATTAGGAACAGCCTTACCTTGCAGCACTTCTGCCCATCATTCATCGCTCCTTCTGTTCTGCGGGCATCTTCGGCAGTGTCATTCCCATCCCGGCACGCCGCTTCCTAAGGAAAAGGGAAAAGAACAGAAAAAGGCATTAGTAAGCATTCAGCAAATCTTCGCTTATTTTTAAAGACTGTACGAGCTTCAAACGCTTACCTAAATCCCAGCCGCTCTGGGGGAACTCTGTCTCCGGAATTTCTCATCCATCTGCAAGAGGGAAAAGACACTCCAGGTTAGCGTGGAAACATCTAGAGGCGCCGCATACCGCGCATACTCACCGCATTTCTTCTTCATAACCGGCATCCACGCTGAAAACGTCGCAGCACCTAAAAGACACAGAAAAAGAACTCAGTTCAATACAAATATGAATGGGTCGCATTGCGCATCGCGCTCTCACTCACCTTCAGCGCTACTCATCTCAGCAGCATGTCGCCATCCCCGGACGCCGGCCATCATCTAAGAAAGGAAAGGAACAACGTTAGAGAACTGTCCAAAAGACTCATTATACTTACCTGTCGGACTCTTGCCAGTGAAGTTACTAGGCAGCAACAAGCCTGCATCAATCAACGCGTCCCTGTGCTGAAAGCAGGACCGAGAGCACACTTTCCAAGAAAACAAGGTGAGCTGTGGATCAAAGGAAAGGGTTGGAAGAAGGGGTTCAAGCACACAGAGACAATAGGGAGTTAAACTCTGCCAATCCTGTGTTTCAGGCCCAGTCTCCAGTCGAGTAGACTCCAGGGAAGGGTTCGAGGTCATAAGAGGTCAGAACAGGCTGAGTGACATCCCCGTGGATACCAGGTGAGCGTTACAATTTTTAATGTCTGTATGGTCTGTTAAAACAAAAAAAAATGTGTGAAGTACCCATAAAGTAATGGTTATTAATTGGCTTGTATAGAGACGTGTAGTGTCTACAATTAGTATCACTGTCTTCACTCATTTCATCCCGAGGAAAATTTTCTTCAAGCCATTCCAAAGTACTGGACATTTCTGTTTAAAAAAAAAAAATATTAGTTTTAGTGTACCTAATACAGAAAGTGTATAAATATAGACAACAAATGTAGTGTACTCACTTGTTTCTTGCCAAGTTTTGCTGTTACTGCTGTGTAGGTGTCCTGTTGATTTTTGCTGTGCAATTTCTGTGAGGTAATTCTGTTGGAGTCATATTTATTGTGTTTTTGTATATTCCACTATGTTGCATATGCTATGTAATTGGACTGTTAGTGTCTTACATATACAGTTTCACTTCTTATTTATTAATGAATCCAATTTATTTATATGCTGCTTTTTGAACATGTTTAGTGTTTTTTTGGGATGATATAACAATCTAAGATACCCCCTGAGTTTTTGGATAGTTTTGATGTTGTCTGAGTCCGTCCGCCAACAGGCACATGGTCCGCGGGTATCAGATCCACTAGTGCAGTTAGGGGGTTCAGTATGTTCTATGTTATATGTATATAAACTAAGGGCATCCTAGTAAACATTTATCAAATTTACATTATCTATATATCTATATTCAGTGAAAAAACGTTGTTACAGGAACGTTATGGTTAAGTTGCTCTACTAAAAACCTATGAAATTCAGTAAAAAAAAGTTGTTAAAGGGACGTTATGGTTCCAAGTTAAACCGAAAACCCCCTGAAATTCGCCAGTTATGGTAAACTAAGCGACCATAACTCACGCCATCACCATGCACTGCTAAGACTAACACCCAGGACATCAAAAATGACATCACAAATGCCATTGATGACATCACTGATGACATCACATGTGCATTTACTTTTCATGAAAAGTCTGTACAAGGGGTTCTCATTGTAATGTTGATAAAAAAAAAGTGTCATGGATCATTGGAATAAATATCATAAGGTATGTAGTGCATTAAGCAGTGCAGTGATACACATAGCATTCTATTATGAAGTTTTTTCAGCATACTAAACTACTCATGTAGAAACCTAGGCATTGTGTGGAGCATACATGATGGAGGTGCAATATTAATAATCTTGCCATGTTGAATAGCAAAATGATAAATGCTTTCTTGTGCATTCTGTGAAACATGTAGCTAATAAAACACAGTTACTGCACAATTGCATTATTGCACACAAAAACAGAAACAGACAACAACACATACAAATATGAGCATATACAGGGGAAATGAAGTAAACAAAAAAACAGTATCACCAGACAATCTTCATAACCTAACTGATTATCTTCATGCACAGAAATGATGGCTCTGCTTCAAAGCTACTACTTCCCTATGTACAAGTATCAAATAATGTGACTGGACCCTAAGGAAAGTAGTGTGAATACAATGTATACAAATATGAGCATATCCAGGGAAAGTACAGTAATAAAAAAAACCAGCAGAAATATAAAAAAGTGATGATAACCATACTAATCATCTTCATACATACAAAGCATTGCTGTCTTCCAAGTCTGTGTATTCCCCTATATATATGTTTCATATGCTGTGAGTGAACCCCAAGTGAATTACTGTAATAACATATTTGAAAGTATAAGTCTACAAATATAGTACTTTTTGAATTTTTAGTTCCTGACTTTTACTGGCCTAGATATGTCAGTAAAGGAAAAAAGAGGGAGCCAGACATGTGATGTCATCAGCGATGTCATCAATGAGATTTATGATGTCACCTTTGATGTTCTGGGTGTTAGTCTTAGCAGTGCACGGGGGTGGCATGAGTTATGGTTGCTTACCTTACCATATCTGGCGAATTTCAGGGTTTTTTGGTTTTACTTGGAACCATAACATCCCTTTAACAATTTATCTTTACTGAATATATATATCCATGTAAAGAGGATCCTATATTAAATTCATGTAATCATCAAAGCCATTAAAAACGTGCAACTGCAATGACAATCGAAGTTTGATACATCCTAAAAACCGATTCCATAAATGTTCTATGTCAGTAAAATTCAGTTAATCGGCCTGTTTCATAAATTGCAAAATGCAAAGCAGAATGAATGCTGCACAAGTTAACATCAGTTGCTTGAGTGTTTCCTCAACATTTATGTTACCACAAAACCTGCAATGGGGTAGATCCCGATTGAACAGACCTCTGTGGGTTAAGATCTGTCTAGTCGGTAGGATGTCCAATCGAAATCTCAGGAAAATCCTACCTATCTATTTGGAAAAAGATGATGCTAGGGTGCTATGATGCCTGATTATTTATATTCCAGACAGAGGACAGTGTGAAAGCAACTTATAAGTAGGGAAAGAAACAACCGTATCAGCCCCATCTTTCTGATACTGCAGGCTTTTGATTGAGTTGGGGTCTATTTGAAAATCTGCAACAGTTGCGCCTATTGAAGATGCAAATGTATTAATATTCTTTCTTTCTTAGTTGTTATTAGTTCATGAAAGTCACCATGAAGGCTATTTTTGGGCGGATCTAATGTTATAAAGTAAGGATAAGTATCTCCATTTGGCACAGTTCACCACTGATTCCACATCCAATTGCTATCTTAGTGCTGCCATTCGGAACGTAATTGAGCAAACAAAGCACCCTTCTTCAAGTTAAAGCCTCATAAGATACTAATTTTGTCAAAACTCACTCTTGAAACTTTCCTACACCATACATCTTCGGGATCACCTTACCCTCATAAAATTTCGAGAAGTGGTTGCATTGATAATGTGCCATATTTGGCGTTCATTTTGAACATTTGACCCACCAGACTCAACGCTCAAAAAACCTGTTCTAAACAAGTTTTTGCAAGGGATTTAACTATCTATCGGGAAACATAAATCAATTAAATTACGACAACTTTCGAACTCAACCTTTTTCAAAAACTACTTAAAATTGGACAACATTTTCAAAACGTAAGTTGCGAAATGTTTGTTTTAGTCAGGTAAATTTTAAGGGATTTTCAGACACATACTTAGAAAATAAGATAATAAGCCTTTGTAGGTCAGTTGAAAAGTAAAAAATCGTCTCCATAGGCAATGCAGGCATAACTGTTTTAAGCCATCTGACGGCAAATAAAGGCCTCCTTAATTAGAATTTCTTCTGCATCTGAAACTTACAAATTAAAAAATGTAGAGGCAAGGACACACCCCTGACACTGTCCCGAAACTGTAGAACTCTTACTGTGCCGATCCTCAGCCTGGTTCAGCCTCATCCGAATGTTAGACTTTTTGTGGAGGCCCACAATCAACTTTAGTAAACCTGCTGGTATCCCCAAGCTAGTCAATTTGGCCCAAAAGCAGCTTTGATTAACTCGATCGATTACAGATGATAAGTCTATGGATGTTGCATAGATAGATTCATATTTTTTTGACCATGCCAATTGTTGTACATTAAGGGACAGTTGTTGTTTCCTGTTCCTGTACACCTATTCCAATGACTTGGAGGGCCACCAATGAGGCATCTATCCAGTACTAAGTTGCAGGGATGTTATGTGGGGTGGGCTTGTGCATAGAAGTGTGCCTTTGTTGCATTTATGTGCATTTACCTGTGCAGGGCTGGTGGACAGGGAGATGCTGTGGGTATGCTGCATGAGTGCGTCCAGCAGCTGGGTAAGCATGATATTAAACGTGGGCTTCAGACATGCCATTCAGGATCCCCAAGGTGTGCTGAAAAGTGCCTGTGCCAAGAAAGTGCAGAACTGACACAAGATTCAGCAATGATGATATTGAAGTTCTTATGTTGATCCGCTTTGTAGACCAAGGCATCATCTGCTAGTGTCTCCCTGTTGAGGAGGTAGATAGTTATCAGCTGCCCATCAGTAAGTGCATAGGGTGATGGCCTGACCCAATGAATGAGTGCTCTCCTTGCATGGCATCTCCTCTGACTTTCTACTGCTTGGAATCTGTGGTGCTTTTGTGAATGCAGCTCAGTGTAGAGTAGTAGGTCTTGGATCTCAAGGTTTGCCACTGCTAGTGGCAGCATTGTGTTGGGAAGTGTGTTTGGGGAAGGTGTGGACCTTACACACCCTTAAAGGACCTACTGGGTTCACCTGTGGCTTAATTACCATCACCTGTATGCATTTGTGAAGGTAACTACACTATGTTTTTGGCAGAATTAGCACCCATTTTTGGCAGTTTTTTAGTGGTAATTCTATTTTTAATGCAGTGGAATTACCTTTTCTTTCTGGTGCTAATTCTGCCAGTGGAATTAAAACCAGCATTATTTACTCCAGGGGTAATTTGGCAAGTGGAATTAGCACCCATTTTCACTATCCCTTAATTCATCAGAGTGGTAAACGGGATGGTGATCCCATTGCCACCACTTTTCCCATTTACCTCCAAACTCATGAGGCCCAAGGTCTGTAACTGTGTGTTGTATTTTAGTTGGCATACAAAATAATAGTTTCGGAGAAATAGTCCTAGTTCTTGGTAGGCAAGAAGAAATTAGATTCAGTGGTTGTACATGGGATTACTGACTTTTAGTGGCTACAGGACATTCTAGCTGTAGAGAAAATGTCTTACATTTATTAGTAGACAGACACATACTCTATTTAGAGTATATTGGCTCTATTGGCTGCAAATCAGGCCATTGCCTTTTAGTATTCATATCAGATACTAGTTGCAGAGGAATGTTCTTTCATTGCTTGGTTGGAAGGATGATATTATATTCTGAGAATGTAAGCAATCGTGCCATCCTTTAGTGCAATACTAGTTATCAGTAGTTCCAGTGAAAACATCTTAACATCATTTGAAGGCAGAGAAATATTATATCCAATGTTTCTAAACTGTGTGTGCTGTCTTTTAGTAGCCACCACAAAGACTAAATGCATAGAAAAGGTCTGTACCATTTTTTCCAGAAGTCTTTAGGTTCTAGATTATGTGATGAATCTTGAGGTTTTGTCCCTTCTTCCTTACAGCGAGCCACCCCCGTTGAGGCTAGGAGTAGAGCCCCCAACTAAGCAAAACCCTCCCTAGTGTATTGGGAAGCTGTATCTCACTGGGAGTGGCTCCCTACCAGTGGAAAGGGACTCTGTAGGGTATTTTGTGGAGATTTGGGGCCTGACGGTATTTTATTACCGCCGAAAAATAACTTAGCAGTAATCACTCCTCGTATTCAGATTGGGCCCTGTACAACAATAATACAGTGTACATGCATTATTTCAGCACCCAGACATGCATATTTGGTGTGCGTGCTTGGTATGCGTATTTGGTGGTATTTTGGTGAGCATTATTCCCTTGTTTTATTGGTGGCCCCAATGTCCAGAATCCCTTATCTTTGCTTAGATTTTTCGTGTAATCACTAGAGAGACCTCAGGCCTACATTTCAGGAATACCACATTTTCAGTGTTAGTGTTAGTGTTAGTGTGCCACCATGGGCAATCTCACTGACTTATTTACGACAGAGAGCTATATGCGGTAATTTTGTGGTAATTTCCACTACCTTATATACGGTAGGGAACTATGTCCAGAGAGTCTCTCTTCCCGTTGGCTCATGTACCTCCAACGAGCTATGCTACAGTCACTCACAACTGTTCATACTGAATCTGACATGCACACATCTGTCTTAAAATGACCATTGCATTGTTTAAAAATCTCCCCACATCATCAGCATTGTAATGGTAAATAGTAAACACACCACCCGTCTGCTTTCAAATATCTTTCTGTATTATAAAAGTGGCATTTAAACACGATCTCATTCTTTACAGAAATAAATACAATAGCACAGTAACAGCTTTGTCTATGACACACTGCAAAGAGAGTGGCGGAGAACAGAACTCAAATTGCAACATTAGCATTTGATTAAGGCATGCACAGGAATCCTACACTGACTGCATATTCTCGTACACACTAAGCTCCCACACTTCTGTAATTACCTTATCTCTTTAGTTGTTCTCTTTCTGAATGTGGCTCCCTTGAAGATTAACCCCAGTGAAAACGAACGCTTTTCGTTCTCAAACCGGGGTTATTATCTGGAATCCTCAGCTTCTGCAGATAGGAATGCCTCAGCCAGGGGAAAGGTCCTTCTTCCAGCTCTGCCAAATCTTGACTGCCTTTCTTCTTCCTCAAACTCCCCCCAGCAAAAACCTGATCACTCCCTCTAGCATGATACTTGCTATGACGCTGCTCCAATCAGAATTAATCACGCCATCTCCTCCTTCTCTACACAATGGCTCATTTTTCTAGTAATACTTTGTAACCAACTGATTTCCTGTTCTTTCGAGCCCATTTGCTTCCTGTAGTTATATGGACAGGGCAGCAGAGAGAACAGAAAAAAAAAAATGGATGTGCGTTTAAAAGTTCACTTTCAGAATAGGCCTAATTCTGCAGTGGAGACACATTTTTTATTAGTGGATTATGTTTCATTAGTCAGGTTAGTTATAAATTATGTTAGTTGTTATTTTCAAATGTGTCTCTCGCACCATAGGCATTTCAGGTGAAGATAGTGTGCATTTTTAAATGAGCACGTGTGCTTTTAACTGTAAGAATAGATTTGCATCTTATATGTTAAAATCGTTTTTGACTGAATGGCCTGTCTTTCCTTGTTAATCTGGTAACACATATAGCAATGCACCGCACCCTTGTGGTGGTGCTGCAAAAAAAAAATTTCTACCTGTGCAGTAGTGCTGTACTCTGTGCTGTTTGCTACCTGTGCAGTAGTGCTGTACTCTGTGTTGTAACACGCCAAATATCCTTACATACCCTCCTTTTGTTTTTAGAATCTGGCTACGATCCAAGCCAATTCCTAAAAATAATTTGTTCTTTTTCTTCTTTTCACAATATATCAATCCAATAAAATGAATATTCATGTGCATCAATGAAAAAGTTGCAATCAATACAGTATTCATCTGAGTTCATTAGTTTACAAAATGTTCTATATTTGCCTTCTCAGTGGAAGTGGCATTACTCTAAGTTTAGATTTTTCAAGTCAATTAAAACAATGAAATAAAACAACTAACCAAAACAAATAATTAATATAACAAATTAAAATAAATAATTAAAATAATAAATACGTGGAACTCCATATGTCAGCACTCTTGTCTGTCTCTGATATGTTCCGACCAGCGATGTTATTTGGTTCATTCGAGTACACTTTCATCTTGGCAATCTTAGATCCATAGGAGTCATCTTTCTTAGCATTCTGGTTATCTTGTCTTCACCTCCACCTGGAGGCAGGCATCTTTTGGTATTCATCCAGGGGACTCCAGGACTCCATCGTCTCCCGTGGCCTCTGATCCCGGAACCTCCGACCAAATAATGTTAATTTTCTAAATTAAATAGAAAATAAACAAATTAAGTACATAGCACAATACTAACTTCACCCTTTTGCCAAAAATAAAACATGCTTGGTAAAAATATTTCGTTTTTCTTTTTCTGAAATTAAACACAAGTTAAAAGAAAACAAGCACACATAAACAGCATTCAATCTTTAATACATTTTCTCTCTGCACACCAACAATGAGCTTCCATTATATATTTATTTATTTATTTATTTATTTATTTATTTATTTATTTATTTTATATTATATATTTTTACATATACTACAGTGTTTATGTACCATCACAACAATCAACTTTTTTAACTTCTTTGTCACTGCCTCCTGGTTACACCCATTTATTTTCTCTTTTTGTGTTCAAGGGACTTTATCTGTTTCTACATGCTCAAGCTGCCTGATCTCATGTCTGGGATGGCATGGTTTGATTTGATTTACATGGACAAACTGCTCTATTGCTGTTTCACCTTCATTTTTCAAAATTTTATAAACCACAGGAGAGACCTTATCTATAATTCGAAATGGCCCCTGCCAGGCTGCTAGAAATTTAGAATTTTTCTGTTTACTTTTTCCAAAATGAAACTTGTACACCTGATCCCCTACACTGTATTCCTTTACTGATGTCTTTTTATCATAATACGATTTTGCACTGTCAGCAGCTCTTTCCAGATTTCTCTGCACAAAAGCAAATGCATGTTGCAAATGCCTCCTCAGTTCATCAATATATTCATGAACTGTGGATGCACTCACAAGGGTTTGCTCATGTGTTCTGTATAGTAGGTGTTGTGGTAACACCATTTTCCTACCTGTTAAGACCTCATGGGGGCTAACACCTGTTGCTTTGGCAGGAGTCGACCTGATTGCCATCAAAACCAACGGTAAACGTAAATCCCAGCTGGAACCTGCTTCTGCCACAAATTTCTTTAAAATATCCACAACAGACCTATTGCTTCTTTCAACTGTACCTGAAGACGCCGCCCGATATGCGATATGTAGTTTCCTTTTCACACCTAGTATTTGCCATACCTTACTCATTAGAGTACTTGTGAAATGACTTCCTCTGTCTGACTCAATTCTTTGTGGCAACCCAAACCTTGAGAACACATGGTTCACCAGCAATGTGGCTGCTGTTTGCGCACTACAATCTGGTGCAGGAATGCATTCAATCCACTTCGACATCAAACATACCACACTCAAAATATAACGGTGTCCCCTGCTCGACCTTTTTAAAGGACCTACATAGTCTATTTGCAAATCTGACCATGGGAGAGTTAGGCCTCTTTTCATCAATGGTGCTCTATGTATTGGTGAAGCAGGTTTAAATTGGGCGCATACTAGACATCCTCTAGTATATAATTCCACATCTTGAGACATATGTGGCCAGTAAGCATAATCTTTTAGTATTTCTAATGTTTTTTGTGAACCTCTATGGCCTGCAGTTATGGCATCATGTGCATGGTGTAGCATTAGTCCTCTGAATGAAAGGGGTACTACCCACTGTATTTGCCCTGTTATGGACTCTCTAATCATGAGTCCATCCTGTAATCTAATTCGTGTTTTGTTCTTTAATAACACCCTCAACTCTTCTTTTCCCATACAATCATTTTCTGTTAAAGGATTTTGTTCGGGGTCTATCAAATGATTATAATAGATTCCCAAAATTTGATCATTCTTTTGTGCCTCAATCAAATCTTGGTCTGGCGTGTCATGACTCCACTGCACCACCGGTTGATCTACCTCCTTTGGTGCTTTAGAACGTGTGACTGCATCAATTTGTATTTCACCCATTAAATAATCAATAGGTAGCAATTCTCCCATCACAGCCCCAATCTTAGCCAGGTGGTCTGCCTTATCATTTCCCTCCTTATCCTCTCCTGGTGTTTTTAAATGCCCACGAATGTTTCTCCAGTATATTGTTAACTCATTCTCTGACACCAATTTGTCTATGGCGTGTATCATTTTTCCATGCTTAAGTGGCTTTTTGTTATATGTAACCATGCCTCTTGCTTTCCAACCAGGCAAATACTCCACAAAGCTATTCCGTGCATAGTCAGAATCAGTCACCAGGACAATTTCACTGAACTTTTTATCAACTGCAGTAGCAATTGCTTTATAAATGGCTGCCAATTCCGCCACCTGACTGCTCCTGTCTCCAATCCTCATCCCTATACTGGGGACACCTTCACATTTCAACCAGACATTTCCTATTCCTGCCACTAACTGTTTATTACTGTCATTTTCAATGTGAAAAGCACAACCATCCACATATACAGTTGGCAAATCCTTGCATGTTTTTTCATCAAAAGCTTTGTGTGGTGATTGTTCAAATTCCTGCAAACTAGTTTCCACTTCCATTTCATTTGGTATTTGTTCAGCTGCACAGTCATGTAAGTCAGCTAACCCTTGAGCAATTGGGCTCTTTTTATTTTGTCCATATCTCACTTCTACGGGAAAACCTTGTAATGCCAGCGTCCATGAAGTGATTCTGGATTGTGCTAGATTGCCTGATCTAATTCTTTTACTCTCTAAAAACTGCAAAGGTTGATGATTTGTTTCAATAATTACCTTTTCTCCCTGAACAATGGGGCGGAAATGTTGTAGCGCCCACACAGTGGTTAATAGGGCCTTTTCACATTCATTAAATTTCATTTCAACTTGGGAAAATGCCTTACTTGCATATGCAATGGTTTTGTGATTCAAATCGTGTTTTTGTGATAACACTGCTGACATACAATGTTCAGAAAAACCTATTTCTATAAAGAAATCCCTGTCCTTTATGGGGTATGCTAAACATGGTGCCTTTACAAGACATTCCTTTAATTTAGCCACTGCATCAGACTGCCCCTTTTCCCATTTCCAGGGAGTATTCAGTTTAAGCATTTTAGTCAATGGTTGAGTGATTTCTGCATAATTTTCAATGAACTTTCTGTTATAGCCTGTCATCCCTAATAAACTTTTTACTCCTTTCCCATTTTTAGGACCTTTTAATCTTTGTATGGCCTCTATTTTCTTCTTTTGTGGATTTAGCCCATGTTCAGTCACTTCATGCTCTAGAAAGTTCACTTTTTTCTTGCACCATTGTGCTTTTTGCAAAGATACTTTGGCGCCTGCTTTCTGCAATTGGCCAGGTACATGTCTTATTTCATCAAAATGGCTTTTCAAACTTTCATTTTTTATCAGGACATCGTCCACATAAACTATTGTTCCTCTTTCCGCTGCATCCGGCATGGCCTTTCTCAAAAATATGCCAAATTCACTCCCACTATTGATGTACCCGAACGGAGCTCTAAGCCAGGCATATTGAGTCCTGTCAAATGTAAAGGAAAATAAATTCTGTATCTCCTCTGCCAATGGCACGCACCAATATCCAGAGGTGAGATCTAATGTGGTAAATACATTTGAACCATGTATCTGAGCTAGGCCCTGATCAATGAATGGCAGTGGCCATCTAGATATTGGTACTCTTTTATTTAACTCTCTCAAGTCTGCACATAGCCGCCATTGACCATTTGGCTTCAATACACCTAAAATAGGTGTATTGGATGTGCTATGAATGGGCCTGATGATTCCCCGTGATTCCAAATTTTTAATAATCTTTGCCAATGATTCTAAACATGCCAGCGGTAGTCTATACTGGCGTACAAACACTGGGTTTCTGCTACACCCTTCTGGCAGTGTGGCCACATGTAAATCAGTTAAACCACAATCATAAGCATCTTTTGCAAATACATCCTTAAACTCCATAAATATCTCCCTCAGATTGTCCCTCTCCTCATTGCTTTCACATGCGTCCGCTAAGGAGATCTGCTCTTCTACCATTTTGGAAAATTCTGGAAAATCTTCTGGTAAGGGAATCTCGGCGCTTTCTTCTAACTGTGTGGCTGTGTCTTTTTGTAAAGCTGCCACTTTTAAATATTTTGGCATATCAGCTTCCACTTCAATGGGCTGCTTTTCTGTTTCATTTTCATTTAAATTAAATATTATGCAATCCTCCTGATGGCAGCACACTGTCTCATTTGAATCATAAGGATACACAGAATGAATTTTAAATATTCCTTTGGGCTGAGAGTCCAGGTGTTCTGGCAACTCGCCCTTGGCATCTACATATTTTTCAGGAATATTCCCAATCACCATGTTATTTAAATCTGCCGTATAATGTGATTTTTGTATGGCCATTCCTAATGGGGAGTTTTCCTCTAAATGAATATCCTGACAACCTTTATTATTTACCATGATTTTTACAGATCCCTCACCAATGTCTACCAATGGAATGTATTCATAATCCAGGCCTTGCTGTTTTATGGATTCATTCAGGCATACAAATGCATCAGAGCCTTTCATCTGCTGTCCATTTTTGCATTTCAGTGTTATTGCAAACTGTTTTGTAAATGCAGGAATAATAGTATTTTTCCTCATTTGTAATTCGATTGCATAAGGAATCAGTTGTGCACAATGATAAGCCCTTCTTTTGTCTTCAAATTCAGGTGCCGGACCACCTAGGCGTGACCATATTTTTTGATTAAGGAAATCTAACACCATACACATTCTGTGCATGATGTCATTTCCCATGTAAAATTCATTTTGTGCTCCACTCACTATCCATACATTATGGTAAATTGTTTTCTGCCCAATGCTAATTTTAAGCATGCATCTGCCTGCAATTCGGTTTTCAAAGTCTGGACTGTCCAACCCAGAAACATATTGGTTTTTAATCCTAAATTTCGGGATTTCTTCCCTCTCCATAATTTTTTGCAACAATTTCTCATTAATGAAACTCCTTTCATGTTCAAGCGCTAAAGTGGCTTTTATTGTTTTAAGGTAATCATTTATACCAACATGAACCCATGGTTGCTCATCTTCCATGTGTATTTCTGCCAGAGTGGTAATGTGTTTTTCTGAATCTGTTTTAGGAGCAATATTCTGTTTGCACGTTTTCTCTTTTAGATAAAAACATAATGTGTGCTCATCTATGGCAGTCTGCCAATCTTTCCTTGGGTCCAAGTATATTTGTACAGGTAGTTTTTCATTGTCGCTCTGCATTTTGTCTTGACACATTAATATGACAGTGACACTAGGTATGCAGCTATTCTGGAGATATACCTCCACAGCATCATTTGTTTTGGCAACGGTGTGACATTCATTCATATTGCTGTTTTGTGATTTTAGTTTCTTAGGCCTCAATGGTTTTTTGGTTAAGGACCACAGCACTCCATTCACCCCATCTATGAGAGGAGACAATCTTTTCAGGCAATCTGTCCCCATCAGAAATGGAATTTCACAAATAGATGTGATCAATACCTCTTGTTTCATTCTGTGCTTTCCTATTTTTATGTCAACCTCAGTTATACCTATGATGGGCACCTCCTCCCCATTAAAGTTATGCACTGGGCCTTGATTTTCCTTCACTGTGATCTGACTCTGTGGAGGTCTCCCTTCATTGATACTCTTTACCAGCTCCTTGGACATAATTGTGGCCTGTGCGCCAGTGTCAATCATAGCAAAGGTGTGGCATTTTTCTTCTACAGTGATGGGTGCATAATATCTGTCCTCAACTTCCTCTAATACACATAAGAAATGTGAATTCTTACTGATTTCAGGGCTCACCTTTCTCAGGTCTTTTTCACGTTTGGCTAAGCACATTGGTAAATGGAAAGACATTTTTCCCTCCTTTTTACCCATTTCTGCGCGAGAAATTTTATTCATTTCTCCATGTTCAGAGGTTTTTTGGAGTGTGGCCACTGTTCGCCCATCCATCTGGGTAACATCAGAGACCACATTACAATCCTCCAACTGAACATGTGTAACAACATCATTCAGCAATTTGTCATTTTTTAATTCTGTGCATTTGTGATCATTTAGTGTAATACCAGCCCTTTCAGCCTCTTCAAAAATATGTGGCTCAAAGAATTCTTCAGGTGATTGACTTGTACCCTCCTTGTGAGTATTTCCTTTTTCTGTCTGTGTTTGGTCATTGTTTTGCTTGCCCAGGGAAGGAGCTATAGCATCCCCACTTACTCCCTGTTCACTGGTATTCCCCATGCATGAGTCATTTTTCTTAAATCTGTTCCTTTGTTCTTTTGGAATTCCTAATGTTTCTTTTTCATTTGTGCAAATCTTTACTGTTTTATTTAGCTCTAAGTTAAACCGTACCTCTTTTTTAGAAGTATTTGCACTTTCTGTCACAATTTCATTTACTGGTACTTTCATTTTTAATCCATTAGGCATCTCAGAGTCGTTATGCAAAATTATATCAGAGCAATCTGTCATTTTGGCACTGCAGTTATCATGAGTACTTAGTCACTTTTCGGAAGCCCCCCGGTCATTGCTATGGCCATCAGCCCCCTCTTTGGAAGGTTGTTTTTGCGCTGTATAGAGCTTTCCTATTCGCTCAGCTAACATTTTCACTTGGGCCTCAAGGCACTGGAACCTTTCCATCTCTCTAGGATCCTCTTTCTGTGGCCTAGGTCGATATTGGTTGTTTTCCCCCTGATTGGATCTATTCTGATACCTCTCAGGTGATTGATGTCGGTTGGGATGGTTTCTGAACTCTTGATTCATTTGTGGAGGGGAGCGGGTTGCACCCATCCTTTGATTATAGTCCCCTGGTGGGGAATCATTGTACTGGCGTGGACTGTGGTTCACGTTTTGCCTCATGTCCTGTCTCTCAGATTGTGGGTACTGGCCCCTATGTTGATTTCCATTATCAGTAAATCGATCCACATATCGGGGCCTATCCTGATTACCATATATCATGGTGTTGGGATCAAATCTGCTCTGTGTCCCCAATGACTGGTAGGGACCATCATTTCTTTGATCTTGATTTTGTCTCTGGTTATTGTTCATACCTGCCATATCAGGCCGGTATCCTACCCGGGGTCTGTCCCCTAAATACCTAGGGCTGATGTAGCTCTCTCTATTACTAGGATCATGTGATTGGAACATTGGTACAGGAAATGGCAATCTTTGTTGATTACCCCTTTGTTCAGGTGTCACATTATTTTTACCTTGGCTTTGAGCAGACTCAAGGGACATTTTGGCTGACCTGATTTCCATTACTGTGGCTGAGGGTTCTTTAGATTTAGGTCTAGTATCTTTCATTTTATCACTTTCTCTACCCTGACAATAGAGTACCTCATATAGTTTTGTGCTTTGATGTACAATCCATTCAAGGGACTTGTCACGGTCAAATTCACGGACCAATTGGGATATGATGTCTTTCTGTAGCCCATAGAAGTATGCAGTTTTAAACTCATTGGAATTTGAGTCAAAAGATACATCAAAGCGAGAAAATGCTCTTTTTAAGTCTTGTAAAAATTGGCGAGGGGATATATTAGGTCCAGCAGTAATTGTGTACGCGACTTTCTTTGCCTCCTGCAATGACTGAAAAGGAGAAAAATGACGCCTAATTTCTTTTTCAAACTCCAGCCATGTCATATTCTGCTGTTCATTTAATCCCCTTATGATGCTGGCCGTCGGGGCATCTAAAGTTAAATGAAAATATTGTCTGTACTGTTCCTTAGGTATCTGGAGTGCTTTAAAAATGTCATGCACCGCTTCTAAGTGATCCTCAATGCAGCATTCACCTCCCTTTTTAAATGGTTTGATCAGGGCTTTAATGGATTTCATTATTTTTATGGGGCTACTTGTTGCAATGCATGGAATTGCACTATTTTGTGATTCAATCCTGTTTTCAGGTGTATGAGATTGGTGGCTGCCCCCAATGGGAGTATCAAATCCCCCAAGGGCGCTGCAACCAAGTTCAGTCACCGGCCCAGTCACTGGAGCACTAGCTCTTTGGGCAGAGCTAGAATTCACCTCCACTCCATTGAATGTGGTACCCTGCCGCCTCTCCTGGGACCTGGGAATGCACATTTGCTGTTCTAAGTCCTTACACTTTTTAAGGAGTCTGGTTGCTTCATTTTGCAAATAATTATTTTCATCACTCATTTTATTAATCACCTCCTGCATGTCGCACATTTGCATTTGGCATTCATTGAACTCTTTATTTCTCTTGTCTCTTTCTTGAATCATTTTAATCATTTCTTGTTCTGCACTCTGGAGATCACCTTCTTTTTCACAATGTTCTTTTTGTAAAATCTGCATTTCTGAAACAACCTCATCTTTATCCTGCCTAATGTGATCCACTAAGGCTTTTAAGTGTGCCAATTCTTGCTCACTATCTTCAAATTGTTTCTTGCTTTTGGATAACTGAGTATCAAAGTCTCTGCATTTTAATTGCATGTCTTTTTGGCATACATCCAATTCTGCACTCAACATTTCCTGATTTTTACTTGCCCCCTCTAATTCAGTCTTTAACCTGGTAATTAGCTGAGTATCATTCTCTTGCATTCGCAGGGACTTGTTTAAAATGAACCATATTTTGCCGCATAGCCGTATTAAACAGTCTTTCTCTGCACTTTTATCGGCTGCATTCAATAATCTTGTAAGGCAGACCTGAATTATGCTGCCTTCTGCAAAAATATTGTCTAATTTTTCTTTCTGCACCTCACCCTGAATGCGGTTACTCCATTCCAACGTGCTATTCGATGACCAATTCCCATGTGCAAACAACTTTGCCTCTTAATATTGCACTAGATCTGAGAATGTGGTTTCCCTTTGTGACATTCTGAAATTCGTTTTTAGTGGCACACTGCTATTATAAAATGGGTTCCCTTTAATGTGCAAATGGCAGTGTGAGACACGCTTGCCACGCCCAGTAGGTACTCTATGATCACTTTCCCGGCCTGCAACGCACCATAAATATGTAGGGTATTTTGTGGAGATTTGGGGCCTGACGGTATTTTATTACCGCCGAAAAATAACTTAGCAATAATCACTCCTCGTATTCAGATTGGGCCCTGTACAACAATAATACAGTGTACATGCATTATTTCAGCACCCAGACATGCATATTTGGTGTGCGTGGTTGGTATGCGTATTTGGTGGTATTTTGGTGAGCATTATTCCCTTGTTTTATTGGTGGCCCCAATGTCCAGAATCCCTTATCTTTGCTTAGATTTTTTGTGTAATCACTAGAGAGACCTCAGGCCTACATTTCAGGAATACCACATTTTCAGTGTTAGTGTTAGTGTTAGTGTGCCACCATGGGCAATCTCACTGACTTATTTACGACAGAGAGCTATATGCGGTAATTTTGTGGTAATTTCCACTACCTTATATACGGTAGGGAACTATGTCCAGAGAGTCTCTCTTCCCGTTGGCTCATGTACCTCCAACGAGCTATGCTACAGTCACTCACAACTGTTCATACTGAATCTGACATGCACACATCTGTCTTAAAATGACCATTGCATTGTTTAAAAATCTCCCCACATCATCAGCATTTTAATGGTAAATAGTAAACACACCACCCGTCTGCTTTCAAATATCTTTCTGTATTATAAAAGTGGCATTTAAACACAATCTCATTCTTTACAGAAATAAATACAATAGCACAGTAACAGCTTTGTCTATGACACACTGCAAAGAGAGTGGCGGAGAACAGAACTCAAATTGCAACATTAGCATTTGATTAAGGCATGCACAGGAATCCTACACTGACTGCATATTCTCGTACACACTAAGCTCCCACACTTCTGTAATTACCTTATCTCTTTAGTTGTTCTCTTTCTGAATGTGGCTCCCTTGAAGATTAACCCCAGTGAAAACGAACGCTTTTCATTCTCAAACCGGGGTTATTATCTGGAATCCTCAGCTTCTGCAGATAGGAATGCCTCAGCCAGGGGAAAGGTCCTTCTTCCAGCTCTGCCAAATCTTGACTGCCTTTCTTCTTCCTCAAACTCCCCCCAGCAAAAACCTGATCACTCCCTCTAGCATGATACTTGCTATGACGCTGCTCCAATCAGAATTAATCACGCCATCTCCTCCTTCTCTACACAATGGCTCATTTTTCTAGTAATACTTTGTAACCAACTGATTTCCTGTTCTTTCGAGCCCATTTGCTTCCTGTAGTTATATGGACAGGGCAGCAGAGAGAACAGAAAAAAAAAAATGGATGTGCGTTTAAAAGTTCACTTTCAGAATAGGCCTAATTCTGCAGTGGAGACACATTTTTTATTAGTGGATTATGTTTCATTAGTCAGGTTAGTTCTAAGTTATGTTAGTTGTTATTTTCAAATGTGTCTCTCGCACCATAGGCATTTCAGGTGAAAATAGTGTGCATTTTTAAATGAGCACGTGTGCTTTTAACTGTAAGAATAGATTTGCATCTTATATGTTAAAATCGTTTTTGACTGAATGGCCTGTCTTTCCTTGTTAATCTGGTAACACATATAGCAATGCACTGCACCCTTGTGGTGGTGCTGCAAAAAAAAATTTCTACCTGTGCAGTAGTGCTGTACTCTGTGCTGTTTGCTACCTGTGCAGTAGTGCTCTAATCTGTGTTGTAACACGCCAAATATCCTTACAACTCCAATACTGTTAAGCAACTCCCAACTCGAGGTAATGTATAAAATGTATGTGACCAGTTGGATCAAGGCATTGCTGGCCTCTCAATGGGCTTGACAGTTAAACACCACCCTTTTATATCTGGTAAAAATAATAAAAGGAATTTCCCCCTTGAATTGAGAATGAGAAGTGACACGCACATGTGAGCCTCTGATGCACCAATGTCATTTGCAGGCAGAGCTGCGTTGCCGAGTGGAACCTGATGTGGTGCAGAGAAGAACGCAGCGTGAGGCTCGAATTGATACACAGTGAGAAGCTTGTGAGGATGAGAAGTAAGGCTGACGAGACAGGACTGTGTGGAGTGGGAAAGGCCAAGCAGAGCCGGTCCAGAGTGAAGGCATGAAAATGCGAAAGATGTGGTGGTCCTGAAGCCCTAGAAACAATGGCAAACCCAGCAAGAGAGGAATGATTCTCCCACTAACACTAAATAGAAGAAAAGAGAGATCAACATAGCAAAGAGTGAATAAACATTACTGTGCGTTCAGAAGAGCACTCCCAGAAACTGTGGAGACCGCCAGTGGGACGAGGTTAAATCCACCTACTGGAACAGGACCTTTTTTATGGAAAGGTGCTCTGGGTGCTCACATCAGAGGGGCGTACAGAAACCAGGAGGAAGCACAAAGAGGGTAGATCCCAATGAGGGACAACCAAGTTCAGAGAGGGAGACAGACATCCATAATAAGAGGGCTTATTGGAGCTCTATAAACCTGAGTCTTGAAAGCAGGCAAACGTCTCAAAGCAACACAAACGAATCAAGTGAAATAGATAAAAAATAAATAAATAGAAAATAGATATTAGGTGGGATAGCCATATCCCTATGAAACAAGTGAAACCTTTGGAACAAGATAACCAAGGGAGCTAGTAGGGCCCTATACAACAAAACACAATCATCACCAGGTAGAAACCAGAACCAAACAAGAGTACAATCTTGTGGGGAAAGACCTGTGTAGTTGGTGGAAGAGGATTAAATGAATATCACTTCATGTATGATCACAAAGAGCATTGACTTTTGTTAGAACTTGAGAGTTTATGATAGATAAATCAAAGGAAAACCTTTTCTTTATTTGGAACTTTGACCAGATGGACACAAAGTGATAAAGTCAGGAGACTTGTTGATAATTGTGGAACTTGAAACTCAGAGAGATTCCTAAAAATATTGGGATACAGCAGAATAAAGAACTTTTAGAGAAACCCATATTGCCCGCGTTCCCATTTTAGTTGTTTTTCTCTAAGTGGTAGGGCCAGTTTAGAAGTGAGGATTTGGACTGAAGAAAAGATTTATGATGAGAAATCTTAGTTTAGTTTTGTCAGGTATGGAACATCTATATTAGCAATAGGTTCAGTAAGGCGTTTTGTTAGATTTGAATACACTTCCTGTAGTAAACTATGTATTCTGGTCTGATTTCTTCTTCTAGTTCTCCAGTATAAGTAGAAGCAGATTACATTTAGAGGACATTATTGCCATATTTTTAGCACAAGACCAAAACTAGTTATTTCTAGTTGCAGAGAAAGCATATAATATAATTCTTGAAAGGCAGGAGAATTAACAAGGGGGTCATGGGAGTCCCTCTGCCAGACATTAGTCCTGGTTACGAGAGACTTACCCAGAGTCTTTAGCTCACTATATTTCACAGAGAAGAAATATCCCAAACATATCAGTCTTTGTCCTGCCCTGGGGCAGTCCAGCACCGAAATGCTAGGCAATTCTCCTCTGAACAAGAGTACCAACAGAAACCCCAGACACGTGTTTCAGTCTGGTTGGACCTCATCAGTAGGGTGGATCTGTGCCTCTCTAAGAATAGTGAGCAAGGGGTCCACGTCTGGATTCCCCTAGTAACTTAGGGTGAGACCCAAAATTACTTAAATATGCAAATTAACAAGGGGGTCCTGGGAGTCCCTCTGCCAGACATTAGTCCTGGTTACGAGAGACTTACCCAGAGTCTTTAGCTCACTATCTTTCACAGAGAAGAAATATCCCAAACATATCAGTCTTTGTCCTGCCTGGGGAAGTCCAGCACCGAAATGCTAGGCAATTCTCCTCTGAACAAGAGTACCAACAGGAACCCCAGAGGAGAATCTGACTGAATGAACTGTGAAAAATAAGCAACAATGTTGTGGCAAGGTGACACTTCAAGGGCAACTGGCGTGCAGTTGGGCTAGATGTCTACTGTTGGCAGAAGGGATACTGCTATGGCCAAATGCAGCTGCGCAGGATGTATTGCATGAAGCACATGGCTGACCCATACGACTCAGGCGCACACACTCTCACCTGGCACACAAACAGAAGCCCTCACACACACCATGCACATGGATGACACACACATGCATGTGCACTCACCGGACAATGCCTCGTGATCAGGCAGATCTCCCACGCCTTGGATCTGTTCCTCCGTGACGTAGGTCCCAGCGACTGACTCATGTGGAGTGAGTTCCATGTCTACTACTGGAGACCCACCTCCAGTCACTAGAGTTGCGGCATGACTTGAGGCCAGCTTACTCTTTGCCCTGCGCTTTAGGTCATTCCAGCGCTTATAGCAATCATTGGCTGTGCGCCTCACGATTCCAAGGGCACTTACGATGTCCGCAACGGTCTGCCAGTGTGCCTGGCATTGTGCAGGTGTGGTCTTGGATCCTGCAACAATGACCATCTCGTTGTCATGTGCAGACACATACTCGATAAGTGCATTCAGTTCGTCATCCGTGAAGCTGGGCTTCCTGGACGGGCCGGACTGTGTAGCCGTGTCTGGGGCATCAGCCTGTGCCGGACGAGCACTCTTCCTCTTCCGCTTGGAAGGTGGTGGTGATCCTGAGTGTCCTGCACCGCTCTGGACACTAGGGGCAGGAGCCCTGGTGGACTCTGTATCAGGAGTGAGGGATTGCACACTCAGCATGGGAGTTGGTGCAGGCATTGGCTCAAGTGTGATGGTGTCAGGGGGAATGTCAGCAGGATGGACTAGGACCGACACTGTCCTGGCTGGGTGTGTGAGGGCTGGGGTGGATGGAGCCGCAGCTGCCCCTGCAGCCTCTCCACCCTACCTACTTGGGGCAGCAGATGACCTTGCTGCCCCAGATGCACGTGGCATGGTGACATCAACGTGCACCAGCGCACGTGTCATAGGCCTGCTAACCTGGAAGTCAGCCATGGAGTCAGCCAGGTCTGGTGCCACAATGGGCTGGTCCAACAAGGGCTGAGCATGGATGGTGTCAGCCACATCAGCCTCAACGGGAGGGGGGGGATTATGGGTGCCCTTGACTGGTCCTCCACACATGGGGGGACAGGCTCACCCTGCAAGTAACGACCACGTCCCCTACCGGATCCACCACGGCCACCACTTGTGGCTCTTCCACCTTTGCCACCCTTACGGAATCCTCGCCTCCCAGCCATGGCACTGATGTAAATGTGCGTATGGGAGTGGCTGTAAACTATTGTCCTGGGCAATTGGGGCTCAAAGGGGTTGGGTACTAGATGGTAATTGTACCCTAGTGCTCTTGCAAGGCTGAATGTAACCCCTGGGGAAAGATGACGGGTCACGCTACGCACAGGAGCCCCAAAAAAGGGAGATGACGTGCACGCAACCCCTCCTAGACCACGTGTGCAGAAAGAAAAACCTGCACTACGCTGTGGCACCCAGTAACACAAGAATGAACGTATGCGTGTCACACGCAGCCTAGAATGACCTCTGAAGGGGTAGGCTACACACGGGGCAAGCACAGATGTTAGATACGTGCGTGACTCGCCGTCTGCCAGGTAAAGAGCGTGAAAAAGGAGCGCGTTTGGTTGGCAACACCCCCGCCAAAAGAAGATTTGTACGCTGTCTGAGGAGACAGAACAACAGTAGAAGGGAACACTGTTTGAGGGAACAGGCCCAGGTAAACCAGTAAAAGAGAAAAAAGAGAAAAAGCTGTCAGAGGTAACAGGGAATACGAACTTGAAACGCCGTGAAGTAAATCGTGTGTGAAACGACAAGAAGTACAGAATTCACTCACTCGCTCTCCACGAAAAGCACGTACAAGGAAATGGTGTTCTACACGTACCTTTTATACAGGCCCACACGTCCAGCGTCACTTACGCGGCGTGTACGCGCTAGGGCCATTTCCACCAATTACACGCTTTGTCACTTCTGCGTGTAGGGCCATTTCCACCAATTACACGCTTTGTCACTGCCGCGTGTACGCGCTAGGCCCATTCCCACCAATTACACGCGATGACACTCTGACGTGCTGTCCAATAACACGCGATGACACTCTGACGTGCAGTCTTTCCACGTGTGCTCTGTCATCACGTGCTGTGTGGGAAACACCCGTGCGGGTCACGTCACAGACGCGCTTACGCGCTGAGGGCCTTTGGTCCAATAGAATCGCGTATGCGTGCTGACGCGCTTACGCGCTAAGGGCCTTTCCTCGAATTTCACGCTGACGTGCAGACTTTTCACGTGCCAAATCACTCCGTATCAAGCTGGCCACGCGTATGCACACGGAAGACCACGCTCCTGCCCAGAAGGCCGAACTACTGCCCCCCAGAGCCCCGAGCACGCTCCCACCTGCCATATGCTGCTGCCTGACTGCCTGCTGCCCACGTGCACTGCCATTTGCTGCCTGCACATCAGCCAGGGGTGCTGTTGCTGTGACCACCCCTGCTGGAACCGAAGACTCCCGACTGGTATTCCATCGCTCCACAGCCCAGCCCCAGGACCCAGTTGCCCACCCACTCCTGCCTCTGGGGTTGTCATGTCGGGGCAAACACCATCTGTGACCACTGACAACCCCCGGCCAGAGAGGCAGAGGGGCACCAGCTTCAGTGCCACCGAAGTTGGTGTCCTGGTGGAGCAAGTCCTGGGGCAGTATGATGCCCTCTTCGGAAGTTCCCGCGCCGACAAGGAAGGACGGACTCGGATCTGGACTGACATCGTGACTGCCATCAACGCGGAGGGGGTGGCAGTCCGCGACTTCCAACATGTCAGGAAGCGCTGGGAGGACTTCAGGTCCAGGACCCTGAAAAGGGCCCGGCGCCTCTTGAAGGCAGCGGATGCCAAGGGGCGCCGGGGCCACTTGTCGGAAGAACAGATGAGGGTCCTGGAACGCATATCCCCAGCGCTCCACGTCCAGGTCCTGGAGAAGCAGACCCGTCTGGAGTCGAGCGGTGAGTGTACATGCATCCTGATTGTGAGCAGTGCGTGTGGTGATTATTCGGTAGTGTGCAGGTTGCACATCTGTTTGTATGGGGTCGAGTATGGGTGGGGGTGTCCAGGGCCGTGGGGCTGACACATGCGAGGGCTGTAATGTGTGAGACATGGATGGTGCTTGTGTGTGTAGGCTTGCATGCCAAATGCAGTTGTGTGTGCACACATGTTTGGATGAATGTGTATTTAAGTAGACATGTACTTGATGTCACGCATGTATGTTGTTTTCAGCTGCATGTATGAGCACTGTGTACATGTGCATGTGTGTGTATTTGACAAGGGTGCAACAGTGATGCAACATGGATGCATGTGACTGCGGTATGTGGAATCCTGATTGGCAGATGTGACATGGATGCCCGTCTGAACAGTGCGACACTTGGCAGAGGTGTACACATGCATGCAAGTGTGGTTGTGGTGTCTACATGTGTGGTGCACTTCCTGTGTTGCATGTGATGTCTGGGTCACCTTTGGCTGCTCATGCTGTTGTATGTGTATGGATGATGGTGGCAGTTGTGATATGGCTGTGGTATGGCTCATGTGTGCGAGTTGCAATGACATGTGTGTTGGGGATTGTGATGACATGTCTGAGGTTTTCCAATGCCACTCATGTGCAACTGTCATGTGTGTTTGTGTCCATTGTACAGTGCCCTGATGCCTGTGTTTTGTTTCTCCCTTTCTGCAGCGTCAACTGATGAAGAGGGCGGAGAAGGTGCTGTGGAGCACAGCGGCGGGGATCCCACCGCCAGCCGGAGACGCAAGGCCCGGCTCCCCTCCCGTGTTGTCATCTCGTCGGGGAGTGAGGAGTCCGGTGCCGCGTCCCAGGCAGCAGCTGCCGGGGGGAGGTCCAAGAGGCGGAGGTTGGAGTTGGACTCCTCGGCAGCAGAAGGGGCAGCTGGGACACCACAGGGCCCAACAGGGGAAGATGGCACGGAGTCATCCAGGTTGGTGGGGGGTTTGGTGGAGGAGGAGGCCGTGCAAGCACCAGAGACGGGGTCTGGAGGTGGGGATCCCACTGGTGCTAGTGGTGCAGTCCAGGACCAGGGACAGGAGGCAGCACAGGCCGCCGCGGAGGTGCCTGTGTGCAATCCTGTCCCCGATCCTGTCCCTGCATCATCTTGCACCAGCAGGGATGCCTACGTCCAGACCCGTTTTCAGGCAGGGGATGAGCTGACGTCAACTGGCCTTCCTCTGCCTGCGGACGTGGCTATCCAGGTCCGGGTTGAGCCTGTCCTGGCTGGTGTGGCGTTGCGTCAACGGGCCATGCGAGGTGACCTGCAGTCTTTTCATGGAGAGACTGCACGTCATCTCGAATGGCTCGTTGACAACGTCAGCCTGCTGGGACAGGTCACCCAGACCGGATTCCTCCGTCTGATGGGGCTTGTTCCGACCCCCTCCTCAACTGGACCCCCTACGCACCAGTCGTCCTCTGTGCCATCTTCCCACCCATCAGTCACCTGGGTGCCCTGTGGAGCTGCCTCTGACAGTGCGGCCAGGCTGGTGGAGGAGGCATCCCTGCCACAGTCGGGAGTTGGACGTCCAGCAGGGGTGGCCACATCAACAACTGCACCCCAGCCGGCGGAGGATGTGCAGGCAGCAGGAGGCAGTGCACGGGCAGAGGCAGAGCAGCAGCAGCAACATGGTGGGAGCCATGAAGGCTCGGGGCCTTCGACATCGGAGGGGCAGGCATCGGCCGAAGGGCAGGAGGACCCAGGACAGAGAGGGTCTTCGTGTGGCAGCGGTTGGGCCACGCCATAGGTGCGGAGCGGCGGCGGGCGGAAGAGGCGCGGCTCACAATGGTCAGGGCGGAGAACTCCATGCGGAGGGCCCTGAGGCGGGCCGAGTGCCTCGAGGCAATCCGCAGGGGGTTGGAGGAGGACACGGCGTCGTCCCTGTGGACCCTCGGGGCCATGGAACTGGACCGCCTCTGGGACATCGAACAGGAGTTCGATGATGCCCTGGCCCGGAACACCACGGAGTGAGCCGCTGGACTTGCCCGCCGCCTTTGTATATAGTTCTTTAGTTTTAGGTTTCCTTTGTTTTTTCTTATGATTTGGAGTCGACGGACACTGCTCCACTTTTTGTATATAGTTGCTTTTTAGTTAGGTTTTTTTTTAGGTTTCCTTTGTTCAGTTGGGCTCATGGACCCTTTCGAGTTTTTTACATAGTTCTTGATTTGATAGATAGTTTTTTTACATTTGACTTTGGACGACATTTTTTTGGATTATGATTTGCAGTTCTTTATTTTTATGCAGACATGCAGCTTGATTTTTTTTACTTCCCATTGTAGTTTGTTTCATTTCTTTAGCATTCTTTCTTTTTTTCAATACAATTTTGTTTTCATACTTCACTGTGTGGTATCATCTCATTGGTTTCATGCATGTCATGTTGGGTGTTTTCCCATTCAATTGCAAACATTGTGTGTGACGGACATGGGTTCATTAGCTTCATGAACATTGGGGGTGTGACATGTAATTTCCATTTCCATGTGGGTGAATGGGTTACTTGGTAGGGCTTTTTGGCTGTGGAGGCTGACCATAACGCACATGATTGGGGATTGTGAGGACCTGGTCGAGGGTGCCCCTGGTGGCTGGGGGGTGGGGGTGGTGGGAGACATGAGTGGGGGCCTGGTGGAGGCTGCCCCTGCACTGCTGGGGGGTGGGGGTGGTGGGAGACATGAGTGGGGGCCTGGTGGTGCTGCCCCTGCACTGCTGGGGGGTGGTGGGAGACATGAGTGGGGGCCTGGTGGAGGGTGCCCCTGGTGGCTGGGTGGTGGGAGACATGAGTGGGGGCCTGGTGGGGGCTGCCCCTGGTGGCTGCGGGGTGGGGGTGGTGGGAGACATGAGTGGGGGCCTGGTGGAGGTTGCCCCTGCACTGCTGGGGGGTGGGGGTGGTGGGAGACATGAGTGGGGGCCTGGTGGAGGCTGCCCCTGCACTGCAGGGGGGTGGGGGTGGTGGGAGACATGAGTGGGGGCCTGGTGGAGGATGCCCCCGCACTGCTGTGGGGTGGGGGTGGTGGGAGACATGAGTGGGGGCCTGGTGGAGGCTGTCCCTGCACTGCTGCAGGGTCGCTGCGATTCTCTGCGCCACGGCTGGTTTGTGAGCCTACAATCCATGAATACGCTGTGCGCGGAAATCGGTTTTAGCGCACGTTCCTGGCACACACAATCGCACGCGGACACTCTGCGCCAGCCGCTTGCGACACTTTTCGGCGAAATTCTATGAATTACCCTGTAAGTCTTCTGTATCTTCTTCATAGTGACACATGGTGTTCTCTACTTCTGTCATAGCTAATTTTGCCTCATTTGCTATTAGTGGCTGTCCCAGTGGTTCTTGACTTCCTGTTACAGAAAGTTGACTACTGTCGGGAGTGTCCTTATCTAGTTGGGCCTGGAGTTCTTCTTCGTGTTGCTGGTCATTGTGCAACATTATTTTGTACTGCGTAAAGTTTATATCGGTGATAGTGCTTTCATTTGCTTTGAAAGTGTCTTCATAGGAGTCATAGTTTTCTAGTATCTCTTCTTCTTTTCGCCATGGTTTAAAAAGTTGTAGCAGGGATGTGTAATATAGTTGTTTATGTTGAGGAGTTTTTAATGACAATTTGATAAGATTAATTAAGCTTTGTTTGGTAAGTTTCACTAAGCTGCTTTCACAATCTGTCACTCTATATCCACCTTTTTTTTCATCGGATTTTATATTATTTTTGTATGTGAAGTTTTGGGCTATGTCGTATAGACACATGGTTTCCAAAGTGGTACTCCTGTTCGGGTAGTATGTGTCTAGTAAATTGTTTTTCAAAATGTCTTGGCTGTTAGGATCATTTCTGGCTATTGTTTCTATGTCGTCGTATGATTTGAGAACTCTTTTTCTAGATTTAGCAGGAACAAGACTTAGCCATACAATATTTTCTGATTTTCCATACAAAGCCATACCGGTTAAACGATCTGCAGCTTCATAGAAGCCACATTCATTCTCTATGAGAGAGCATTTTTATGCCAAAGCTGTACAATTTCTGAGATAGTTTTTTGTCCCATGATAGGCCATTCCAGAGGTCTTGAAGCTCTGTTTTTTCTGCTTTTGTTAAGTAGGCTGTAACATATCGTGCAACTGCAGTGGAATTGTCTGTAGTGTACTGCACATCTATGTTTACATTCCATAAGAGGATAATGATTGCATTGTAATTATTGATATATTTTGATTCTTCTGTTCTTTTTATGTAATACGTGTTCTTAGGTGATTTACCTTTAACACTATGTCTAACTGAAGACATGGGGGGTCATTGCGACCCAGGTGTTAACCATGGCACTATTAGCCCCATGGTTGATGCCAGTATTTTACCGATTGTGCCATGGTGGATGGCGGAATTACCACCCCATTCCAAGGTTGGCGGGACGGTAATTTCCCATTCACCATTGGCCCTTCCCCATTCCCATTTTTGCCCCCATAGGGCTCAATGGGAATGGGGAAGGTGGTAATTACGGTACCGCAATTTGCGGTACCGTAATTACCTCGAAAGTCCCTTTGCGGGTTCCTTCCTTAGCGGCTGGTAAAACCAGCCGTTAAGGTGGGGACCCGCAAAGGGACCTCGTAATTAGGCAGTAAGAGGTTAACGGCACCGCCACCTTTTACGGCGCCGTTAACCCCTTACCGCTTGTTTCTGTAACTGGTCTAGGGAAACCAAAGCTGCATTTTGTGTAGTATTTCCCTTTGTTTTTGTATTTGCGACGACAATATTTGCCACATTTGTGTCTTTGAAATTGTACAATTTGTGCATGAAGATCACTATTTGTTATTTCCGATGGAATTTCACAAGTGACATATTTTTCGATAAACTGTAAAACAGTGGCATCACTGTCTTGACCAAATTTAGGAGCATCTTTAATCCATAAAAGCATGTGGATATGTGGTGCTCCGCTGGCTTGGTATTCTTTTCTCCAAAAGAACTGTTGCACTTCTCCAAGGGGAGGAACAGTTTTATTACAAATAAAGTGTACCATAGCAATGAAACGATCATGGAAATATCTTGAAACATTAACAGGATCTAGAGAGCAAAGTTCTCCAGGTGTTAGTATATCTATGTTTTTTTTATTTTTGTTTGATATGCGTAGGAAATCATGTAAATCTTCCCATGCATATTCTGCACAACTTAATGTAACAAACCAAGTGGGTGGACCAAGGTTTCTGATCATACAATGTACATCTCCGTGACGTCTGAGCCAGTACTCTTTCGTACCACGCATGTTTGCTAACAGATTTGTAATGCTTGATTATAAAACCTCATTGTTTTCTTGCACTTTTTGTATTAATTGCGTAGCTGACATATTTTGAAAGTGGGTTCCTGATTTCAATATGTGTGCAACTCCGTAACATAGAGTTGCTAGTTCACTTTGAAAGAGTAGGTGGAATATGTATTCCACATTTTGTCTAAATCTGGGATCTTCAGAATACATTTGTAACGAGTGGTATTCTGATGGGGTCTATCATCGTACATTCCTCCTTTGCCAGTAGGAAAGAGTAGAGGAAAAACATGTGCTTCTATACTTTTTTCCCATATGCTGATTGGTGATGCTTTGGTTTGTTGCATTTGGTATGTTTCTAGTGCATCATCTATGGTGTCATTAGAGTGTAATGGATGAATTGTATAATGGTCTAAAATATTGGATACTGTAGCAGGATCTAGAAGTTCAAATTGAATAGTTTCTGGTGACTCTTGAATTATTTCAGTTGTTTCCCTTAGGTTTTCTTCAATATTTATTTCTTTGTAGTATTCATTATTGTCTTTTAGATATTGCAAGGCTTGTCTAACTTTAAGTAAGTCTATGAGTTGTTGCCAAATTTGTTTGTCTTTTGTTGGTACACCATTTACTAAGACCATTAAAGATTGCTCTATTCGATGTTGCACTCCCAGAGTGTGCACATTTTCTTTCTGATCTAATGGTAAATAAACTACTTTGCTTGCCACGAATGCCTTTCACCAAATCAGAGGGAGGTAATTTTGCTGTTTTTGGTTGAAGGCGCATTATTGCTTGAAATGGGTGCACTGTTTGAATTATAATGCTCTCATATAAATTGAGTTGTTGCAGGGGTTTTGGTAGTGGGAATAATTCCAAGTTAATTGTGTGCACGTGTGGCAGTCTGCGCCAGCCGCTTGCGCCAAAATCCATTTCAGCGCACAACGTATTCATGGATTTTAACATCCATAACCAGCCGTGGTGCAGAGTGGCGCAGCGACCCTGCAGCAGCGGCAGTTACGCCCCCAACCCAGCCCTGTGCGCCAAAAACATCGCACAAATCCAGTACATGGCACAAAGGCCAGTGGACTAGCGTACAGCCCCCAACCACGAAAACTCGTGAAAAACTCCCCGCACACCCCTCGGAATACTAGTACCCCGCTCGCGCTAGCGAAAACACGTGTAAAACTGGCTGCACACCCCTAGGAATACACGTACCCCAATCTTGCTAGTGAAAATGCGTGTAAAACTACCTGCGCAGCCATCAGAATACACGTACCCATCTTGCGCAGGCAAAAACGCGTGTAAGAGTAACTATGTACAAGTCTTGAATTATATACACTGAAAGTTTGAAGGGTCCATGATGGCCAAACAAAAGGAAACCTACCAAAAAACCCTATAAAAATAACTATGTACATAAAGTGGAGCAAAGTCCATGAACTCCAAAATAAAAAAAAAAACAAAGGAAACCTAACACTAATGAACTATATCCAATGGCGGAGGGCAAGTCCTACGGCTCGCTAGTTGATTTCCTGGGCCAGGGCATCATCGAACTCCTGTTCAACGTCCTGGAGGCGGGCCTGTTCTCTGGCCCCGAGGTCTTGCATGGATAAAGCCATGTCCACCTCGACCTCCCTGCAAATTCCCTCGAGGCACTCTGCTCCCCTCAGCGCCCTGCGCATGGAGTTCTCCGCCCTGACCATAGTTAGCCATTCCTCCTCCGCCTGCCGCCGCTTCGCATCTATCTGCTGGCCCATCCGCTGCCACACGGAAGACACTCCCATTCCAAGGTCCTCCTGCCCTCCGGCCGATGCCTCCTCCTCTGATGTTGATGGCCCCGAGCCATGATGCCTCCCACGTTGAGCCTGCCGCTGCCTCCGACGCAACGTCCTCTGCCAGCACAACAACATCCGGGCTGATGGAATCCACCGGCGCCGTCGTACATGTGCCCTGCCCGATGATGCCGGCACATCCTCCATCTGCTGGGGTCCAGTTGCTGGGGTGTCCACCCCTGCTGGAACTCCGACTCCCGAATGTGGCAGGGATGGGATCTCCACCGAGCTGGCTGAGTTGGTCGAGGCAGGTCCACAGGGGGCCCTGGTGGCATCTGGGCCAGAAGACGGCATGGAGAATGACTGGCGCATAGTCTGCACAGAGGAGGAATGGGCCGCCAGAGTGCCTGACACATGTATGAAACCCCCGACCATGGCCCCTCCCAACTGGGCCACGTTGGCAAGCAGCTCTTCTTGATGATGTGCGTGCTCCCCCCAGGAAGCACGCACGTCATCACTAATGCCACGTGTGCGCAACGCAACACCAATCAGGAAGGTCTCCATACGGTCACGGGTCCCCTCGTCTGCAGGTAGAGGAGTGTCAGATGATGGGGACCTCCCCCCTACCTGCGGACGGGCCTGGGATGGGACATCCCTGCTGGTGCATGGTGGTGCAGTCACAGTGTCAGGGACAGTGACATGCACAGGCCCCTCCACGGTGACCTATGCTGCCTCCTGCCCCTGCCCCTGGTCTGCACCACTTGCACCAGTGGTACCACCCCCACCAGGCGGCTCAGTAGTGGCCTCCTCCTCCTCTGTGCAAACCACCAACCGGATGGCTCCACACCGTCTTCTGCCATTACAAGCCCCTGTGGGGGCTCACCCATCCCTTCCGCTGCAGCCTTAGTGGCAGACGAGGCACCAGTCCCCTCGCTTCCGGACACCAGTCCCCTCGCTCCCGGATGATGGTAATTCCTGGGAGGGTGACTGGTCCTTGCGTTTCCGGCCAGTGGAGGCATCCCTGCCACTTTGCTCCACAGCGCCGTCTCCGCCCTCTTCTTCACTCGCCACTGTGTAGAAGGAGACATAGAACACAAGCATCAGGGTACTGTACAATAGTCCCCTATACAGGAAGCAATAGCACATGAGTGGCACTGTCAAACGTCACTTCAATCATGTCCCTCCACAACACATGGGTCAGTGCAGGCAACACACATGCAGAAACAGGCATGGCGCATGCAAATAACATTTGCATACATGTCCAAGGAACTGTTGAAACATACAATGGTGGTTTGAAACTCACATGCATCATGGGTCATACTGATCACATGCACACACATCACCGTAGTTTCATCCATCTGGCATCGTACACCCCAGACACAGTGGATACAAGGATGACTCGGCTGCATCAGTGAATCAGAACATTGTCACGGACATGTGTCATGCATCCATGGCATTTACAAGTCACACACACGCTACTCAGACACATAGACATGTACACCATACATGTCCTTGACAGCAGCATCCATCTCTCATACCCCATCCATGTCCAACAACAGAGACACGCATGCATTCATGTGTGCATTCCGCATGTTGGTCTGCATGTTGCATTGTAACACATGCACCATCCATGTGGTTCATGCATGACTGGCCTCACATGCAGCACCATGATGTCCCTGCACACACACATCCATACATGGCCTATGTCACACATACAGGCAAGCAGCTGACTACCAACACACTGCAACATGCCCTGTTTCACACAGCAATGCATGGCCACTTACTGCTCGACTCCAGACGGGCCTGCATCCTGAGGATCTGGTGGTGAAGCACTGGGCGAATGCGCTCCAGGACCCTCATCTGTTGGTTGGTAAGATGGCCCCGGCGCCCCACTGCATCCTCTGCGTCTAAGAGGCACCGGGCCTTCTTGAGGGTCCTGGACTTGTAGTCCTCCCAGCACTTCTGGACGTGTTTCATGTCACGGGGTGCCACACCCTCCGCGTTGATGGCAACCACTATGCCCATCCAGATCCTCCTCCGTCCTTCCTTGTCAGCGTGCAATGGTGTGAAGAGGGCTTCATACTGCCCCAGGACTTGCTCCACCAGGATGCCAACTTCATCGGAAGTGAAGCTGGCAGCCCTCTGCCTCTCTGGCTGGGGGTTGCCACTGGTGCCGGAAGGTGTTGTGTCAGGAGTGGGTGGGCAACTGGGTCCTGGGGCTGGGCTGTGGAGTGATGGAACACTAGTCGGGAGTCTTCTGTTCCAGCAAGGGTGGTCACTGCAACTGGACCCCTGCAGATGGCAGATGTGCAGGCACCAAATGGCAGGACACGTGGCAACAGGCAGGCAGGCATCAGCAGATGGCTCGTGGGAGGCTGTGTGGTACTCTGGGGGGCAGGAAAATGGCCTTCGGGGCAGGAGCGTGGTCTTCCGTGTGTTGTTGCATGGCCAGCTTGATACGGAGTGATTTGGCACGTGAATAAACTGCACGTCAGCGTGTAATTCGAGGAAAGGCCCTTAGCGCGTAAGCGTGCCTGTGATGTTACGCGCGCTGGCGTTTCCCTCATGACGGGTGCATAGTGAATCAGCACGTGAAAAAACTGCACGTCCCTCTGTTAATGCGTGTAAAGCGAGGAAAGGGCCTAAGCGCGTAACTGACGTGACACACAAAGGTGTTTCCCTCAGCACGGGTTAAATGTGAGCGGGGCCAGCAGTTTGCTGTACGTGCCTTTCGTGGAGACCGACGTGTGTGTTGCTACTTCGTGTTGTTTCGCGCGCCATCACTACTTCACAGCGGATCAAGAACGTATCTCTTCTTTTGGCAGGGGTATTGGCTATGCGTGTTTTTCATTATCATGCTAGTCAGACGGTGAGTTGCGCATTTTATTTGTCCCACTGCGGGCCCCCCTGTGTATCGCATACCGTTTTTGAGGTCATAGTAGCCTGCGTGTCCCACGCGTAAATGTTTTTCGTGTTACTGGGTGCCACCGCGTACTGCGGGAGGTTAATTCCACACACGTGGGCTACCGGGGTTTGCGTGCACGGTTTTACAGCAGTTTTGGGGTGCCAGAGCATTGCGTGACTCGTCACTTAATCACCGGGGTCACATACAGCCTTGAAGGTGCAGGGGTGCTGTTAACATCTTGTATCCCACCCCCTTCACCCCAATTGCCCAGGACAATTGGCGTGTACACCTACCATTGGCACTACTACATCTGTGCCGGCACTACTCCATCTGTGCCATGGCTGGGAGGCCACAAAAGGTGAGGGGCGCCTCAGCTTGGAGTACTCCCCGTGGTGGGCGTGGTCAGGGACGTGGGCGGGGTGACTAGGGAGTAGGGGGACTCCAGGGTGTCCAGGGTGGCTGCAGAGGGGCAAGGCAAGAGGCAGGGGGGCGCCAGCTCGGCACGATGTTGTGCCACGTGTTGGTGCAGTTATGCCACCACCCCCTGTGGCTCTGGGAGATGCAGTTCTTGCATCTGGCACTGGTCCCATGTGACCCGGCAGTCCGTTTCATCGACTGCCACGGGCCTAAGGGTAGTGGTAGCTGCAGGTGCAGCTGTGGACACCACCACCCAGGCTCAGGGTCTTTGAGCGCAGGCTGCGTTGGCACTTGAAGAGTCCATGGAAGATTTCCAGGAGGTCAGGAGGCACACCGTAGGTGCACGCAGGGCTGCCCTGACCGAGGCACGTGTCCCTGGGGCAGTAATGTCATCTGCTGCCCCGACCAGCCGGGTGTTGGCAAGTGCATGGGCAGATGCAGCCGACACGAGCCCGTTTGCGAGTCTACCATACAGGACAGTCCCGGTCAATGACCCTGGCACAGCGGATGTTGCTGCGCAGGGTCCATTCCAGGGCACCCAGCAGCCAATGACAGAAGTCAGGGCTTCCGTCCTTGTTCCACATGCCACTCCCTCGGTTCAATCCACCAGCGCCACTGCCCAAACTGATCAGGGTGGCATTTGCCAGCCAGGGTCCGCACCACTGTCCAAGAGGAGTAAGGTTGCACCTGCAGTAGAGGCTGGGACCCCAGACACAGCTCCGGCCTCCGGCACGTCAAGGAAGAAGCCTTTCTGCAAGCAGGAACTGGACTTCCTTGTGGACTACGTGTGGGACCACAACCGTAATATGCTAGTGGGGCCCATTTGTCAAACTATGGCTGCCCATCGTATGTCCCACTGGATGCAAGTTGCAGATCATGTGAGTGCATTCGGCCATGAGGTGCGCACAGCTCAAGAGTGCAAAAGCATTCGGATGACCTCAAACGCAGTACTAAGGTGAAGCGTGCCTCTAATTATAACATGACTCTGGTGACGGGCAGTGGGCCACCACCTGAGGAGGAAGACCTCTCTCCGCACGAGTCTGTCGCTGCGGAGTTCATACCAGCAGGAATGGTCGAAGGAGTGGGAGAGATGCTGGACTTTGATGCCCCGTCCAGTAAGTGTTGTAGTGTCTTTGTCGAGGACATGTGTGGTTTGCTTGTGTGATGTGTTGTGCTTGACTGCCACTACATGTCATGTGTACATGGTTCCTGCTGTGCAGGATGCTGGACATGTAGAGCAGACGGGTATTGTCGTCATGGACACACTTGCACCCTACTCACATGCTACTCACCCGGCTGCCCCTCCGGTCCATGTTCCAGCTCACTGGCCATTCTGCATGTAGCCTGGGGTCACTTTCTTCTCAGCACTGGGGCTATGTGATTGCATGACTGACATGCATGTGTCTTCGGCCTGCATTGCTCCCCTGCCCTTCCACCCCCCCTGCACCACAATTTCACCATGGCACTGGTGTGCATCATGTTGGCATACTGCAATGGCCTGTTGAAGGTTCCTGTCTCCATGCAAACTTCCACCAGCCAACCTGCCAGACACATGCAGAGGGGTACATCCTCTGTCCTTGATGCAGGGTGTCTCACTTGGACTGTGCAGATGGCAGATGCTCTGCAGGGACATGAGTGCCCATTCATGCTCCATGTGCATTCCATGCATGCCCCTATGTGTCCTTGACACGATGATCACAGCAGTAAGTGTCCAGCCTGACCTACATATCCTGGCATTTCATCATCAATTCCATGCCCACTCTGTCTCAGGCCGGCATCACACACAGGTTTAGGGTGTCGCAGTCTGTGTGGGGCAAAGGCCTCACCCTGTTTCTGGCCCACTGACTCTGTTCAACTGGTGTAGTGGCTTCTGCACACATGGGTGTACTACTGGGGGTTCATCATGTGTCCTGCTTACTGTCCCATCATCATCTGCTGTGTCGTCAGTTGAATCAGATGATGCAATTGACGCTACTCAACACTGTCTGGCAATACACAGGTCTCAGGTTACCCTTTTGCTGCAATGCAATGCCTCCCTGCATTTTCATTTAGGGGGGTGTGGGCGGTTTGCTTATAGCCATGCAACACATTGCATGCACATTGCACGTGACGCCTGAACTTGCCCTTGCACTGCCTTCATGTCTATTGGTGTACTTCATGATGTACTTGTTCATGTAGATAGTGGCTCACGTGCACATGTCCTGCACTGTATCAACCCATGTCTGAGCCGGGTTTCACCCTTCTACATTAGTACTCACTGATGCATTGTCAAAGTCACCTGGCATGTATGGACTCTTTTTCATCCCTTCTCTATCATGTATGCGACGGGCATGGGTGCATCCTGTGACACATGTACACAGTATCTGGACTCCCTAGTGGTTGTTTAGAAGGGTGTATTGGTCAATGTGCGGCCTATACCAACTTGCGTAGGGCAGTGATTTGGTGTAGCCTGCAAATCGGGTTGTGATGACTGTGCAGCATCCTTCATGTGTGTATGTGTGCAGTTCCACATACATCAAAGCAAGCAGCATAATGGCTGCTTGCTTTGGTCTATTGGAATGCTGGTCATGTTCACAATACAGGTGTAAGGGGAAATAGGTGTATCTGAAGACTTTCATATGTACATATGCAGGCAGCTTCAACGTTTTGTGGTGCAACATTGCAAGTACTCACTTATGTATTCGTGAAAGTGTCCATTTACACATGTGTCTTCTGCAGCTTTCTTGTTGACTGACAAATATGTAGTTGATTGACGGTTATGCTGTAGACATTTATGCATTGCACACGTTATGTGGAAGTGGCAGTATCCCAAAGGTTCACTGTTGTGCAGTATGTGTATGGCCAGGCCCACTTAGCTACTATGGTGCCTCCTGGCCGTGAACATTCCCAGAAGAAATGATGTAATAGGCACAATCATTGACCAATGTGCACAATCAGGCCCTGAGGGGTGCTGTGGAGGCCTCATGTCCTGCAGCTCGGACGGTACAGGGCGTTATGGTCCCTCATGCTTGGTTGCAGGCCCTTGCTTTGCTTGTGACATTCACTACTTCTACATAGCCCATGTCACCCGGTACGAGGCGAGCTGCAGATGGATGTGGCAATATTGATGATGATGCTTCAGTGATGCATGGCTACATGCATGTTACCTGTGTCATTGTGTGTTTGTATTCCCTTGCAGCAGTGGTCAATTTGCAGTCCAGGCATGGTTATGGTGTGTTGCATCTCTTAGTTGCCATCTGCCTTTTCTGCCTGTGACATGTGCCGGGCAGAGGTGTCTGATGCAGTTCATATACTACATTTTGTTATACTGTAGGCTTTGCTATTTACACACATCCATTTCTGATTTTGGGATGTGTATGCATATCATGGCCACTGGATGCATGCCAGGTTCTCCTTTGTGTGTGACATGTCTGCTTCATGTGTTGGCTGTGTATGTGATATCTATGTGTGTGTGTTTAATGTGCTTCTGACATGTGTAGTAATGTTCATCTTTTCTTCCATTTCCAGATGATGACGCAATGGAGCCAGAGGATGGTGTTGTCATGCCAGACACAGAGTTGCTATCACAACAGCAATCCAGCACGAGTGGGGGTTGTGGGGTGGTAGGCCACGAGAACCCACTTGTGTTACAGACCATCTTGTCTAGGGCTGGCAATGAGTCTAGCTCGAATGATCACTCTGATGACAATGTTGAGTTGGATGTGCATCGGGTCCATTCTTCAGGGGTGAGTGATTCTGATGTGGACGCTCCTCTGTCCTCCACAACTGCACTGAAGGGCCAGACAGTGGTGGGACCTCTGCATCTGGTGGATCAGGATACAGGGTCATCCACCACTCAAGTTGCTGATGTGGCTGTGGCATCAGGTCAACGGAGGAATGTAGTCCTGCAGCCGCGGGCAGTGCCAACCCAACAAGAACATCAGCGCCTTGGGCCCCGCAGGTGTCAAGCCCAGCAACGCGGTTGCTGTGCGCCACTGGGATATACTGAGTGGGAGCAAGCCATGGTTGCCAATTCAGAACACCAGGTAGCAGCAATTGATAACATCACTGAGAGAATGGAACGTGTGGCCCAATCCGTGCTACCCCCTGCTAGGCAGGTGGAACTCCAGCAGCGGGTGACACAGTCCACAGCCCGCTGTCAGGCTGAGAGGTCCTGTGTCCGCGGAAGCTGCTGAACCCCCGACAATCCCCCTGAAATGTAATTCCCAGAACTAGATTTCAATTCAGCTCTGCAAAATACACCCCAAAGGGAAAGGGGGAAGTGGATAACAAAACAACACCAGGCTGACTGCGTCAAGGCTAACCAAAGCTGAACCTGCAGAGGATATAAGAAAAGCAGATACAATTCCTTTATTTACTTACTTAACCTTAGGAATGGGAAAGACTTTAAATCCTTAACTAATAATTAAGAATCATACCTGGCTCTTCTCTTGAAATTTCTTAGAGAAGCTTGTAAAGAAGCTGAAAATCTCTCTTACTTGAGACTCTTGAAGTTCACAGCAACTTCTTAATTTGGGCAAATCTGGAAAGTTTAGTTCTTTGCCTCTTTTCCAATATTCACTAGTTGTCCAGTTAAATTGTCTTTATTTATTCTTTCCTTTTCTTTCAAACTTTTCTTTTGTTTTTTCAAACTATTTACAATTCAATAAAGTTTGTGAATTCTTGAAGAAACACGTGTTAAACACACACTCGGGTTATTTCAATACAGATGAATTGCACGTTGAAAACTTCCTGCGTTGAAGAACACGCGCACCGTAAGCAAAATCCACGCGCAGAAAACACACGCGCTTGCCAAAACACGCCAAGTAGAATTCACGCGCAAACGAGAACACGCGCAGAAAACACACGTGCTAATAAATTCCCGCGTTGATGAACTTCCGCGCCTATTCACACGCGCCTTATAACCCACCCGCAAAGAGTTCACACGCGATCGAGTACACGCATTTAAAAGGACACGCGCAAGAAACCACACGCGCAATTGAGTTCTCCTGCTGAAGCACACGCGCTTGAAAACACACGCGCTATAGAGTTCTCATGCGGCAAACAGATTATCGCGTCAGGAAGCACACGTGCTGGAAACACATACGCTTTAAAGTTCTCACGCGACGAACGAATCTCACGCTAGGAGCACCCACGCTGGAAAACACACGCGCTATTGAGTTCTCGCGCGGCGAGCCGATTCTCGCACCAGGAATCACACGCACTGGAAAACACACGCGCTATAGAGTTCTCACGCGACTAACAGATTCTCGCGCTAGGGAGCACACGCGCTGGCAAACACACGCGCAGTTGAATACTCTAGCACGCGCAAAGGTTCAACGATTGTCTCTGATTACACGTAGTACGCGTTTTTACTAATAGCGTTCAAGCGCACTCAGGGAGTTCAATAGTATAAATTCAAAGGTAACTTTTTACGATTTCTCAAGTAAATGTCATTAAGATGAACAGAGCTGCGGTACAAACAAAGTCACTTATCTCCAGAGCGAATTCTTAAGGATCTTCAGAGTTTCCTGTCTTCAAAACGAATTCCTGACAACTGATAGCTTCTCCAGAAACCCCCAAGAAAGTAGCTGCTCAACTGCTAACGCCTGAAGGAGTAAATCCACCAGGCCCAAGTCTAAAGCAGGAGCAGCCACTAAACACGTCCTCTCAGCTGGGGTTTAGATGATGAAAGGCAAAGAGTGACAGTTTAGAATGTTCATTGTTGTTCAGCAGTGTCTTCTAACCAATCAGAGCTGTCACTGTGAGACTCCATTTTGCCTTGGGTCAGAACCAGGATTCTGAATCAGCAAGTTAAGGCCAAACCAACTACAATAGAAAACTTCCCACCCACACAAGGCTAAACTAAAAAGGATAAATAAAGAGAAATAATGAGAAGGAAACTTGAATAAGGGAAAATAGCCTGAATAGGGGAAGGAAACCTGACACCCGCTCGCTGAAGCTGGGCATGGTGGCCTCAAACAGGGCACGCCGAGCTGAAATGGTGTTTTTGCGTCAAGCAATTGCTGCTCACGTAGAGCCACACATGGAGGCCATGAGGGCTGAGTATGAATCCCTCAGATCTACTCTGGGTTTGCTCTTGGTGTCCCGGAGGCAGCAGTCAGAGGAGAGGTTGGAGCAGCTAGAGAGTACCATCTCGGCTGAGCTACGTGCTTGCCGGGAGGTATACCAGTTGTCCAGCCAGGCCATGCAGGAAGAACTCTCTGTTACACGTGCTAACTTGCAAGAGGAAGCACACATATCACGCGAGGTTCTACATGCTGACCTACATGTTATTACCGCACAGAACCAGGCTCACCCGTCCCGCAGACTTGCTGCTGAAGAGGGGCAGGCTGCGCCTAGGCATGGTCATGGTACTGTGCCACGTCAACCTTTTCAGTCAGAGGGTGACTCGGACGACGAGATATCTCCCACACAGGTTGGGCTGTGCAGGCGTTGAGCCCATGGAGGTTTTTTGTTTTCTCAACATCATTGCATGTGGGTGTTGAGGTGCACCCTGTACCTCCCCCCTCCTGGGTGCCTCCCCCTCCAGGTTGTATGTGGCCATTTTTGATTTTTCATTTTAGTTTAGTTAGTTAAAATTGTTTTTAATAGTTAGTTTAATTAGGTAATGTAGGTTTTTTATAGTTAGATTAATTAGTTAATATAGTTTAAAATGGCTTGTCTATTGTGCATTCATGTGACGGTATGGTGCTTTGTGGCTTTTGAAAGCATCCACTGTCTGTTCCAGCTGGGCCCTTCAAGCTTGTCTTGTGTATGTGTTTGCAGCTTGGGGTCCTGACTCAAATAGGCCACTCCTTCTTCCCTTATCCTTGGGCTCGCAAGGATGGTTCGGTGTTACAGTCATTTACACAGGGCTTTGGACTGTCATATTTGTGGCCTGTCTGCTGCTGTAGTACTTGTGTTAACACCCCTAGTGGGGATTGTGGGGGTTTTATCCACGACATGTCTGTATTAGATTTGGGTGGGTTCATGATTGATGTGTCCATTAATTGATATACATTGTGATTTATGTTTCTTATCTTTGCTGTACATGTGCTTGATGCACTTCATGCTGTAGACAGTGGCCTGCACCCTTTGCCTGTCAAACTGATGGTGGGAGGAATTCTGATGTAGGTCTCTAACATGGCCCAGTCACAACCAGCATGAAGAGACACTTTCCAGCGTTAATTATATGTTTTGTGCCCTTTCTGCAGGATAATGAGCCCCCAGACCACCTTTGCCAGCAGACATGGGGCATGGTACTACAGACAGCTGGCCACGTTCGGTGGGGCAGACGTGTGCATATGTGCGCAAGCAGTGGCACAGGGCTTGTGCTCAGACGTCCAACAGAAGCAGACGTGTTCCCAGGAGTTCAAGCAAGGTGAGCATCACAAGGGGGCCTCACCGCAGCCAACCTTCCACCAGGCCACTTGCACATGCATGCTAAGTAGTGTCACTGATGGGGAGCTTGGACAGATATTGTTGTAGAAGTGCACAGTACAGCTAAGATGCATTTGGGGACAAATGGCAAGTTGCTTTCCAAGTTGTCAGGGGCACACACAGGGGCTGTCACACATATCCTCCGGTCCCCCCTGCTCCATAGAAGCAAAGTTATTAGCGCAGTAGCTTTCCTAGCCAGATACTTATACAGCGCACAGGGACACCCAGCGAGGCACAAACTTGTGTGCATTGCATATCATTTGCATGTGCTAATTGCAACTTGCACTGCATATTGTAATCCACGGCTGGCAGGACATGACTTGTACTGAAGTCCCACCTCGCTATACGTGTCTAGCAGCTCACCCAGGGACCATTCTATCATGTGTGAATCTTGAGGCATTGCACTTCCATTTACCGCTTGGCCACGTGTGCCGCCCTTACTGCATTGACAGTGTATGAACCATCATGATGGCAGGCTGACGTTTACGTACATAGCACCAGACAAGAGTCTTTATTTGTGTAGAAGTCAGTGACTTTGGGGCATTGATGGTGTTACGGATTATTGACTCTCGCTCTCTTTGCAGCATGGTACTGATCCTGTTGCCAGTCCTGGGAGTGTGCATGTAGAACTTGGTTTCTCTGATTGAGTATGTTATTGTGAATTGTGGATTTTGTATTTGGCCTACTTTCCTTTGCCAATCCAACTCCCCACTCTGCCCCTCTTTCCGATTATCCTGAATAGCAATGCCTGTCCAACCAACGGATCCCTGACCCTCTTTCCCCACTGGGATCTCGGCAGCCTGTGTAAGTTTTAACTTGCAGGCCCCCACACCACTGAGGGGGTGGTTGGTTCGTGCCACTCCTGCACCAGGAGATCGGAGCTGTGACACTACCCATCAGTTGTTGCATCCTCATTGGATGTGGTTTCCAGAAAAAGGTACCCATCCTGTTGGCCCATTGTTCGACTGTGTTACCTTGGCAGTTGTATCATTGTGCTTGTACATGTGCCTGGTCTTAATTTTGCACTTCAAGTTATCTACTGGACACTCTTCCAGGGTTTTCTGGTGCCTAAAGCCTCTTCCCATGTGTTTGGGGTTTGGGTCCTTTGAGTTCTCTGCAATTTGGTATGTTTACCAGTCAAAGAGGCCTCTGAGGGGGCTGCACACTATTTACATGCAAGGTGGGACTTGAACACCAAGGGGTAGGGGGATCCTGTAGCCAGGTAGACTAGAAGGAAGAAGGCTACATACCACAGACACAGTTGTTCAGAAGGTCATGGTGATGTGTAAATGAGAGTGGGTCTTTTGTTGTTGGACAATAAGCCTGGCCTACAGGGTTTGGGCACTCTCTGACAATGTCATTGTGTTGTACTATTTACATGATGTGTTGTGCTGGCCAATGGCCGTTCCTGTGTTGTATTTACTTTTCAGGTGTCAGGGGATTGTTGTGCTTTGACATGCTGGGGTGTACACATGGTCAGTGTTAACATGTGATGTGTACAGGACACTGAGGGTCACTTTATTTCACATGCATATATTGAGTGCATGTCCCTACTGACACACACAGTTGCACAATTCCCAACCAAATGTGCAACCACTCTTCCGTGTCCACAGGTGCACACATATTGCCTTCTCGGGCACGCTGTGTCCCTCCAGCACATGATGAATTGACATTTGGGGATCCTGTACATGCGTCAATAGTTTATTTTTTACCTTAGTCCTTTTCATGTGGTGCTGAAGGTGTATCCCCAACACAAGGGCTGCTCAATGTGCTGTGTGCTGAGCAGTGTGTAGCAGGAGAGGCACACAGCACACGGGTTGGGGAGTAGCGATGTTGCCTTGCCGAATGTGCATGTGAACAGGCATTCAGTGCTGTGTTGAAGCTACCACTGGTGCAAGGCATTTGTATATGACTTGGTATGTGTGGGAGGTTGTTGGTCAGTCATTTCATTGGATTCCATGTCAGGTGTCATTGTCACGGCCCACTTTCCATTTCTCACATGTCACTCCGTATCTGATTGGTCATGTGTTTAGCTTTTGCTGTTGCCTGCCATGTCATGGTGTGGCAGACCAGGGTGATGTGGTTTGGGAGGGTTTGGGTGACATACCAGGGATTGTCATGGCCTGTTTTGTGGGGGGGTGCGATACAAAGCTTACATGTGTTCCTTTAGGTCACACGGGATTGGATATGTTTAAGTAGCTAGGGATGCACACAATGTAGCACTTCCATGGCAATCTCCTCAGTGTGGTAAGGTTGTGACAGTTGACTGTCTCTTTGTCATCATCAGTTGTCACCTGGTATGTGCAAGGCCTGTGTGCACTCCACAGAGGTGGGAGTTTAGGTGAAAAATGTTGCCACAAGCTGGGTCCGGGCTGCCTCGCCACTTGCCCTTTCCCCTCCCATGGGCAGCGCCGGTGCATGTGGTTGGGGATGTGGGGGCACCACCATGTCCGCCGGTATGCCCTGCCATGTTGCAGCATTGTGCAGGACACATTCTGCCACAATGATCCTGCACACAACTGGGGGTGCATATAGTAGCTGTTTGCAAGAGCGGTCAAGGGAGCGGAAGTGTGACTTGAGCATTCCGAATGTGCGCTCCACTATTGCCCTGGTTGCAATATGGGCAGCGTTGCATCTTACCTGGGGTGGTGTGGTGGGGTTCTGGATTGGCATCATCATGTGGTTGCTCAGAGGGTAGGCACTGTCCCCTGGGGAGGTGAGGATGGTTGTGATTAGTTGGGTTTGTGTATTTGTCTGTGTGTGACATGCATGCATGTGCACAGGCATTTATACTCACCTAGGAGCCATGAAACTGTCATGGGTTGAGCCAGGGTAGTTTGCATAGACAGAGGTGATGATTCCCTTTGCATCACATACAACCTGCACGTTGATGGAATGCTAGTGCTTGCGGTTTTGATAGATGTGCTCAGTGACCCTAGGTGGACGTAGGGCCACATGGGTGCAATCTATGGCACCGAGCACTTTGGGGAAGTGTGCCACCCTGTAGAAGTCCTGGACCATGGCCTGCCTTTCTGCGGGTGTGCTGGGCATGTATATGTGCCTGCAGACTGAGGGGTGTGCAGTCATGATTGCCAACACCTGGTGTAGGCAGCGTGACTGCCTGGCCTTTGAGACCCCCCCCCACTATGGGAGTTGTCTGCTGAAATGACCCAGTGGCCAAAAAATGCAGGACATTGAGCACCTTCTCCAAGGGGCTCAATGCTTGGGAGCACAGGGTGGGGGATGTAAGGTCTTCTTCCCACTCCCTGACAAGGTCTAGGATGATACGAGGTGGAAACCTATACCTGCCATATACCTGGTCATCAGGCATCCCAAAAAGGCTGGTCCAGGGCAAAAAAATGCGGGGCCTGGCTATTCTCCTCCTCCTGCAGTGTCCCACGATCAGAGCTGCGACAAATGGGGCATTCATCAAAGCTGTGTATACGTGTTTTTTGTTGTGCGTACTTTTATACTGTGCACGGGGACGCTTCCGCCTGCCTTTCTGTGGCAGACGCGTTGACGCCTGTGCGCATCTATTAGCGTGTGCGTGTTTCCCATATTCGATTCCATGAATATGTGTTGTTCGCGTGCGTGTGGGCGTTCTGTGTATTTCCCTGCAGTACTTCCCCAGTTACGCCTTCTTTTTCACGCGTTGTTCCCCATTCCGCGTGTTACGCCCCGTGCCCCACCCCCTTTTTGGTGTGTTCGCCGACGCTGTGCGCTATCGCTGTGCGCGTCATGCATGGCGTTCAGGATGTTGGAATGACGTGTGCGCCTGTGTGCGCCACGGAAGGATTTGGCGCACATCCCACAGTAAACATGCGCAGGCCCTTCAATGAATCGCATGCGTGCACGTGCGCTTGCTTTTTCACACTTGCGTCAGCTTGCGCCAGCTTGCGCCAAGATTTTCGGCGCACATTTGTTCCATGAATCGGCTCCTAAATCGGGACGGCTGGCATGTATGCATGCACAGTGAATACAAGATCGGGAACATTTATTTTTCCTGTAGGATTGCATTGGGACTAGCATTAATTTAGGTGGGAGGTGGTAAAAAATAGTGTGATTTTTCAATGAAAAATCGGGAGTCTCGCGCCTAAATCGGGAGGGTTGACATGTATGTATAGGTTATGCGGGAGACAGTAAAAAATTGTGCGATTTTTCAATGAAAAATCGGGATTTTCGCGCCTAAATCGGGAGGGATGGCATATATGTATAGGTTATGAAGGTTTAGTGGCATTACTCTGTTTATATGGATTCATAAGAGTTGTACATGTACTGTAAATAAAATATGCATACCTGTAGTTTGTATTCATGCATGTGGGTATGAATGCAGCTGTAAGTAGAAATCTTGGAGACTTTTAGAGTCGTTTTTGTAGTAGGTGCTTTCCAATGATATGAGTACTCAGAGTGATCAACAGTACATTTGAAGTGTGGAACTCTGATGATAGAGTTAGATGCAGAGATCTTGGATGTGATTACTGGATGGTTGTGTGACTGCTTAGCTGTATCCAATAAGGGAATGGCACTGAGAGTGATGTGGAAAGGATAGAAGGACTGGTAAGAGTTACGTGCCGCGCGAACACTGCGGCTGTTCGCGGGTAGGGGGTGCCACATCCGGGGTTTTCCAGCAAATCCAGTATGGAAAGAGGACTGTAGGGATCAGCCAATCAGATGTTGATGTTATGGATTTTTGTAGAAAGAGACTGTGTGTAAAGATGGCAGAGGTGGAGAAAGTCAGGGTGTTGGTGCTCGGAGATATCTTTGTGCATGCTTTACAGCAGTATGCTCAATGTAGGCATGTAGCAAACAATTTCGATGTTAAAGGAGTGGAGGTGGTGTGGAGAGCTGTGCCTGATTGCAATGTAGAACGAATTCTACACGTTTGTGAAGATATGGGCAGGATGAACAGTCCCCATCTGGTAGTTTTGCACTATGGTGCTTTCCATTTGGGCTACGTCAGTGCCCCTACTTTGTTGGCAGATTTAGAACAGTTGGTTCAAGCAGTAATGAACATCCTTCCAAATGCGAAAGTAATTTTTTCTGGATTACTACCTAGGGCAATATGGGACAATAGTTCTGTGTTTTATCCCCAGCAAAACATTGCTAGGTGTGCAGTCAACCGAAGCATGTCTGCTTTCATGCTTAGAGCTGGTATGTTTTTCTGTAATAATGAGAATATTGATTTGAGTAATGCTGTTTATTTTGAAGAAGATGGCATTTCCTTATCTTTTATGGGAAATGCCATGCTGTTTTGGAATGTAAAGGTTGCTTTGGAGAAGGTTATGTGAAGATTTTAGTAGTTCAAAAAAGGTAGCAGGCGCTTCTCTCCAGAAAGAACATGGCATGATAACCTGTTCTGAGATGACAGTTTGCAACCCACGCTTTTTGCTCAGTGTACCTTTCACAGATGGGAAATATCCATTTGCATATCAGTCTTTGCCCTGCCCACATGGGCAGTCCAGCACCGAAATGCTATGGCAATTCCTCTCTGAATAAGAGTACCAACAGCAATCCCATACACGTGTTTCAGCCTTGTTGGGCCTCATCATTGAGGTGAAGCTGTGCCTCTCTGAGCACAGTGAGCAGGGAGTCCACGTCTGGTTGCCCCCAGGTAACTCAGGATGACCAACCCCAAGTTCCTTGCAAATACTTCAAAAAAGGTAGCAGGCGCTCCTCTCCAGGAAGAACATGGCATGATAACCTGTTCTGAGATGAGAGTTTGCAGCCCACGCTTTTTGCTCACTGTACCTTTCATAGATGGGAAATATCCATTTGCATATCAGTCTTAGTCCCGCCCACATGGGCAGTCCAGCACCGAAATGCTATGGCAATTCCTCTCTGAACAACAGTACCAACAGCAACCCCATGCACGTGATTTTAGTAGTAAAGTAAGAAGAAACCCCCCCCCAAAAAAATACAACAGGTGTCTGTCAGGCATCTGCAAACAATACAAAGAACAGCTCTTTTCAGAGTCAACCTCAAAGGGGAAATGGGGTACACTATTTAAATTTACATTCAACATGCTGAGATGTTCGATATGTCCACGGACATGGTGGTAGTCCGTGGCCAGCACGTATTAAATATGGGGATTCTGGGGTGGAGAGGCATGCAAATGAGAATGAGCGGAGCTAGGGATTGGCCAGTAAAGTTTACTGGGTGCGTTGTGTAAGGAGAGATTTTGTCAGAACGTCTTTTCCTGAGAGAGTAGTGGCTGTGTGTTTCCAAAAAAAGATTATCTGGATTTTGGGAGACTCATGGATACATTGGTTGGAGGTGCATGCAGAACGTTGTGGAGTAGTTCAGATCTTGGATTCTTTCATGTGGAAGTGCACTGGCATGGAGTGCGTGAAATGAAGTGGCTGGACTTGGTACCTCTCTGTGCTACTTTAGAGACAGAGCATCATCCAGACATAATTATAATTCATTGTGGAGGGAACAGTTTAGGACATGTGTCTGGAATTTCTTCGCAATTTGCAATGGAAGAAGGACTTGGGAAGGTCATGGACATGTTTCCAAATTCCCAAGTATTTTTTTCTCGTATTGCGCAAAGACAAATGTGGCTGCGTTCTTCTTCATTTGCGTGATGAGTCAAACGCTTTGCTATATTCTAGGAAGCAGATACGTCATTTGCTACCCTTTATCTCTACAGTATGTCTAATCAAATATGCAAATAACAAGGGAGGTCCTGGGAAGTCCCTCTGCCAGACATTAGTCCTGGTTATGAGAGCCTTACCCAGAGTCTTTAGCTCAATATCTTTCACAAAGGAGCAATATCCAAAACATATCAGTCTTTGTCCTGCTCTGGGGCAGTCCAGTTTCTGTCTCGTTGGACCTCATCAGTAGGGTGGAGCTGTGCCTCTCTAAGAATAGTGAGCAAGGGGTCCACGTCTGGATTCCCCTAGTAACTTAGGGTGAGACCCAAAGTTACTTAAATATGCAAATAACAAGGGGGGTCCTGGGAAGTCCCTCTGCCAGACATTAGTCCTGGTTACGAGAGCCTTACCCAGAGTCTTTAGCTCACTATCTTTCACAGCGGAGAAATATCCAAAACATATCGGTCTTTGTCCTGCCCTGGGGCAGTCCAGCACCGAAATGCTAGGAAATTCTCTTCTGAACAAGTGTACCAACAGCAACCCCAGACACGTGTTTTGGTCTGGTTGGACCTCATCAGCAGGGTGGAGCTGTGCCTCTCTAAGATTAGTGAGCAAGGTGTCCACATCTGGATTCTCCTAGTAACTTAGGGTGAAACCCAAAGTTATTTAAAATATGCTAATAACAAGGGGGGTCCTGGGAAGACCCTCTGCCAGACATTAGTCCTGGTTACGAGAGCCTTACCCAGAGTCTTTAGCACACTATCTTTCAGAGAGAAGAAATATCCAAAACATATCAGTCTTTGTCCTGCCCTGAGGCAGTCCAGCACCGAAATGCTAGGCAATTCTCCTCTGACTCTCACTTTGGGTCTCACAGGGACAAACCATTGATGAATGCCAATAATATGTTGTCACAGGTAACATGAACTGCACCATGAGCACAGTGTGAGTTCTGCAGTCAAAATGAGAAAAGTAGACAAAAATGGTGGTTGCTATTCTTTCCAAAATCAAAAGCAGAAAAAAGAGGACAATATTCAAAGAAAACTAATAAAATGGCTGATACATATTGACTGCAACCTATCACAAAGAAGTACACATTTACAACATTGACACCTGCCAATTAGAAACACTGAAACACATACACAACCCTGCCCAGCATCTCTAGTGGCCATGGCTACTCAAAGCAGCTACAAATCTTGCTTGTCACCGCTAAACATACTTTTTCCACAATATAAAAACCAAACTAAACCAACCTTCAAAACTTTAAATAAAACAAGGGAACACTTAAGCACACAAAATAGCAAACACAGATAACATTTTGACCTGTATTATCCACATACAAATATTATGGCACAGAAAATGTACAGTAGCTGTGTCTATCAGAACAACCAATGAAAAGGCAAAAAAGCATTGACGCGGCCATGCATGCGCTTGTTATAACCACGGTTATAGAGGAGCCTCGCTGGTTCAGCAAATATTACACACATTCTAGACTCATCTGCAAACACTCAACGTGCCATTTGCTGGCATATAGCCACGGCTGCACAGGGTACCACTTTTAACCACAGATAGCAACACCGCGCAATGGGTGGGTGCAGTGCAGCCGCAGTTATTACATTGAAGAAAAATAAATATCTGAGTATGGAATATGAATGAAAAAAAAGAGACAGTAGTGATACAAAAGTAGTTAAAAGGAGTTATGTAAGGAAATGGTCATTACAAGAGCACGTCAAATGTGCTAAAATACTACACACTGTGTACTTCAAAACTGTCCTTTTAAAGACTACTTATCACATATAAATACAATCAAATAACATCCATCACATATAAATAAACAAATACAATGACTGTTTGCTATGCTGTGGACTTGTCCCGAGGAGTCCGTCGTAGCTGTCCGCCTTGCTTGTTGGTTTGGCTTCATGGACTTTGGCACTCTATTATTCCGAGCTGCCGTGCTGATCGAGGAGGGAGTCTTTCGGAGCGACACCGCTTCGTGCCTGACCTGCGTCAGAGCAGGAAACAGGTGTTTGGATTTGGTCACGCCTCCTACTCACTGTGTAACGCCCTTCCGGTTACCATAAAATCACTCTGCTCCAGCGCACCCGCGCTGCGCACCGCGAAGCACTGCAAAGGGCTGTTTGCTGTTCGCGTTGCGTGGTGCGTGGTGTCTGGCTTTCTTTTTGGTAAGATTTGTGGACTTTGGGTAAGACCTGTTTAGTTATCACTAGCCTGATTTTGACGCCGTAAGCAGCACTTGTAGTTATGTTCAGGCATTCCTTTGTATGATCTAAAACGCCATAGGTCACCTGTAGACAATATATTGGTTAGACGTTATTCTGTCTGATTCTGTATAATTACAGGAGCTTAACTTTATGGATTCCACTCCACTGACTCTAAGGAACGGTAAGCGTCTGAGGGAATCTGTTAAAAATCTTGGGCACAAGATGTTCCCAAAAGCGAAAATGGAAGGGCCATATGCTATAGCAACAGGTCAGCAATCTTTTCTATCTGTTTCCATACCTGCAGCTTCCTTGTCCAACGCTGTAGAGCAGGTGCCTCTTCAGATTCCTAATGATCAACTCATGGACACAGAGCGGGCTGCTTCCGCATCAGAGGTAAAAGAGAATATATCCTTTACATTAAAAACTGCCAACGACATGGACATTAAGTCTGACGCTTTCTTGGAGACAAATGACAATGTTCACATCCCTATCTCTGACACCTCAATGCTTGCACCTGGTGTAATTGCTGCCCTAGAGAGGTGAATTTGTAACGCTCACCTGATTCCCACGGAGGTGCCGACCTGTTCTGGACTGCCATGACCTCTTCTAAGGTGATGCGCAGGACTCGGAAGACGGACTGGACCGGACTCCCAAACCTCGCCTGTCTGGCCCGTGGAAGAATCCTTCTGTAGATGGAAAAGGGGGTTAACTGTCTGCTGGATAATGTGTCGGATTCCCCCCCCTTCCCCCTCTCACACTCCTCGAACCCCCTCCGCGATTCCCCGTAGAGTCTCACCTTAGAGTCTGAAAGGACGAGCTCTCCATCCTGCTTCCGATGCAGGGGCACGTTGATTTCCAGTTACTTCACTGGATCTCGGGTTTGGTGAGTATTCAACTCTGCTTGACTTTTCCGATATGAGGCCGTAAGTATTCAGTTGCAAAAGTTCAAACCTTAATTGTCCGTTGTCCTTTTCTCTATTTCAGATGTAGGATGAAGAATCCGCGTAGAGGAATGGATTCGCCGAAAGTAAACTCTGGTGAGTCTTTTTGATGGATGGTTCCCTTAGTGATCTTGCTTTCACCCACTAATGCGTGTGTCTTTTTCTCCTTAGGGGCCGGGGTACGGAAGTGCCAAAGAAGCGGCGCCGAGCCGAGGTGAGGAAAGATTGTCCCAACAATAATCAGGTAAGTCTTAAGGTGGAAGAATCAGGCCTTCCTCGATCTGTTCCTTCGCTCACCTTTGTTTTGTCTCTTTTTCCCCTTAGGGGCCAGGGTACGGCAGTGCCAAAGAAGCGGCACCGACCCGAGGTGTGGAAAGATTGTCCCAACAAAAATCAGGTAAGTCTTAAGGTGGAAGAATCAGGCCTTCCTCAATCTGTTCCTTCGCTCACCTTTGTTTTGTCTCTTTTTCTCCTTAGTCGCTGAAAGGCGACGGATGGTGCCAATGGTCGCTGAAGAGCCCGAGGGCGCCTCGTGAAGGTGAGTGGAACGCGGTGCTGCAGCGAGCGATGCGATGCGCTTCTAAAAATAATGTCTTTTCTCAGGATCGTCGGAGTGATGGTTCCGGACTCTGGATGGAGGTAGGTAAAGTTCAATTATTCACCTTTCTCTCCTTTCCTTCCTTTTCAGGTGTTCCAGGTTGCAGGCGGGCGTGGCTGGAGCCAGGATGCAGGAGCAGACACGGTGAGCGTCCAGCTGCTAGATGCAGAACAACGCGAAGCGTGAGCTGCTGTCTGGGCATGGTTTAAATAGCCCCCAAAGTAGTTCCAGGTAAGTATTCTTCCTCAGCCACGCCCGAGTGGTAAAATAGTCCCATAGGTAAAATAGTCCCTTTCAGACCTCAAGGAGGTCTGGATATGGCAGCATGGTCTGCATCAGGGAAGTCCATCCAAGCACTCCCATAATGAGCCTGGCGCCTATGGTGCCAGGACTGATGCCTTCTATGAGCCTGGCGCCAAAGGCGCCAGGACAATGTCCAAAGAGCCCCTATAAGGGGTTGCTGGGTCCCTCCCTGGGGACATGATGTCTGCTTTCGGGGACGCTGGGCCTGAACTGGCTTCCCGGGAGTAGGCATCATGACAGCACTCTCCCCCAAGGCCCCTCCCAAGATTGTTCCCTCCGGGGGTTTTGGTTTGTTTGGGAAGATCCGGTGGAATTTCTTAATTAATTGAGGTGCATGTACATGGTGACTGGGTTCCCACGACCTATCCTGAGGCCCGTATCCCTTCCAATCGATTAGATAGAAAAGTTTTGACCTTAACATCTTTGACTCTAAAATGTTCTTCACCTCGAATTCAGGTTCTCCATCTATTTGAATGGGTTCTGGAGGCTTGATTAGTCTGGTTCCAGGTTGCACTGGTTTCAAAAGTGACACATGAAAAACAGGGTAAATTCGCATGTTAGCTGGTAAAACAAGTTTAACGGCCGCTGGATTGATTATGGCCGTAATGGAGTAAGGCCCCAGATATTTTGGATTAAAAGTTCGAGGTCCCTTGAGCGATAAGTGCCTGGTAGCCAGCCATACTTGGTCCCCAATCTGGTACTGAGGTGATTCACTCCGATGCAGGTCAGCATTCTTCTTGTATTTTCTCTTGGCTTGTTGTAAATGTGTAGTTGCTTCTTTGAAGGCTTGGGTAATTGTAGAATGCAGATGGTCCACTGCGGGCATTCCGAGGCCTTGAGGCGAGTCGAGGTCTGAGGTTCGAGGGTGATGCCCATATAAAGTATAAAAAGGACTTTGCCCAGTTCCAGAGTGTACCGAATTATTATATGCATATTCGGCTATCCAAAGAATGTCTTTCCAGTTACTTTCAGATTGCTGCAACACACACTGTAAATATTGCTCAAGGGTCTGATTCGTCCTCTCTGTTTGACCATCGGTCTGAGGGTGGTGACTAGTCAATAATCTTACATCGATTTGTGCCAATTGACAACATCTACGCCAAAAGTGGGAAATGAATTGGCTTCCCCGGTCTGAGATTAGTACAGACGGGAATCCATGTAAACAAACAATATTTTCAAGGAATTCTTTGGCTAGAACTGAAGCTGAAGGTAAACCTTTCAATGGAATGAAGTGGGCCATTTTGGAAAATAAATCCACAATAACAAGAATAGTGTTATATCCTGAACAAGGAGGTAAATCCGTAATAAAATCCAATGACAGGGTGTGCCAAGGTGCTGGCAGAATGTCTAAAGGTTGAAGGAGACCGGCTGGTCTTTTCTTTTGGCCTTTATTTTGGGCGCAAACACCACAGGACATCACAAATGATTTAACATCTTTTCGCCAAGAAGGCCACCAGAATTGTCGTTTCACCTTTTCTTCCGTCTTGGCAGTACCGGGGTGCCCCTCTATTAGTGTATCATGATAACGAGAAATAACGAGCTCTTGTAATTCCTTGTGTGGCAGAAATAAGCGCCCTTGGAAATAAGGTAAATCATTATTTATAGTAAAGTCAGATCCCTTTTGTACCCAATCCTGTAAGTCTGTAGGGTCCAGGAGTTGTTTAACTCTAGCTTGAATGTCTTCAAGCGTTTGTAAAGAAGTCATGCCCAAACTTCTCTGTTCGGGAATTATCGGTACAGGTTCTGAGTTAGTATCAGTTTCTCCCATTCCTATTCGGGATAGAGCATCCGCTTTGCCATTTTTACAGCCAGGACGGTAGGTGATTACAAAATCGAATTCTGCAAAAAAACAAAGCCCAACGGAGCTGTCGAGATGACTGAGCCTTGGCGGTCTTTAAATACTGTAAATTCCGGTGGTCTGTGATCACCGTGATGGTATGTCTAGCGCCAAGTAGATAATGCCGCCAGTCTTTAAAGGCGGATTTAATGGCTAACAGTTCTTTGTCAGTGATTGCATAGTTAACCTCGGGTGCCGAGAATTTTCTGGACCAAAATGCAACGGGATGCAGTTGGTTAGTTTCGGGATCTCTTTGAGACAGGACAGCTCCCATGGCTAGGCTGGATGCGTCAGTTTCGACGACATAAGGGAGATCTGGGCGCGGGTGCTTCAATACAGGTGCGGAGGTAAATTTAGCTTTTAGTTCCTGAAAGGCCTGCTCGGCTTCTTCAGACCATTTGAAACGTTTATTTTTCCTTAAGAGCGCAGTGATGGGTTGAACCACACGAGAAAATTCCGGGATAAACCTGCGATAAAAATTGGCAAAGCCAAGCATGCTTTGAACACTTTTCACGGAGCTAGGCGATGGCCATTTGAGGATAGCATCCACTTTTCGTGAGTCCATGCGGACTCCTTTAGGTGTCAGGATGAAACCAAGAAACTCGACTTCTGCGGCATGGAAAACACATTTTTCAAGTTTAGCAAATAGTTTGTGTTGGCGCAATTTCTCGAGAACTGCCCTGACATGTTTTCTATGATCAGATTCCAAAGAGGAGTACACAAGAATGTCATCGATATATAAGACAACACAAACGTCGATGAGTTCCCGAAAGACATCGTTCATGAAGTATTGGAAGGCAGCCGGTACATTGCACAATCCGAAAGGTATCACCAGGTACTGGAATAGCCCATATTTGGTGCGGAAGGCAGTTTTCCATTCATTGCCTTCCTTTATTCGCACCAGATGGTAGGCACCCCGGAGATCTAAGTTGGTGTATATGCAGGCATCCTTCACCTGGTCAAGGAGTTCAGGGATCAGAGGCAAAGGGTATCAGTTTTTAACAGTTATCTGGTTCAATGCGCGGTAGTCAATACAAGTTCTGAGGTCGCCTTCTTTTTTAGGCACGAAGAATAAAGCCGAGGATGCAGGAGACTTAGATGGGCGAATAAAACCATTGGCTAGGTACTGATCTAGATATTGTCGTAAATTAAGATTCTCGGGTTCGGTAAGGGCATAGATCCTGCTGCAAGGGGGTTGTGGACCGGGCAATAGATCGATCTGGCAATCGTACGACCTGTGAGGCGGTTGAGTGTTGGCCTGTTCCTTTTGTAAGACGTCTTGAAATTCTTGGTATTCTGGCGGTATTTGCAAAATGACAGGGGTTACTGTAGCTAAGCCAATATTTGGATTTCTTGGATAACAGGTTTGTGCACAATCTGGAAAGGTTATCCTCTTTGCTCGCCAGTCAATTCGAGGATTATGTGTTTCCAACCAAGGGATTCCTAGAATTACTTGAAATTCCGGAGCCTTGATTACATCAAACACAATTGCCTCCTGATGTCCGTCTTGACCCAACAATGTCACTTCAGTAGTGGAGTGTGTTACCGGCCCAGAGGCGATATCGGTTCCATCAACTGTGGTGATGACATCCTTACTGGTTTTAGGGCAAAGAGGGAGGTTGATCCTGGAAGCCAATTCACGATCCACGTAGTTTCCTATATCCCCACTATCGATGTATGACTTAATGGCATGTAACCGCCCAGGCTGCTTCGGATTTACAAGGACCATTGGCATGATGAAATGCGAGGTCAGAGAGTTAGTTTTTAAGCTCGGCAAGCGGACCCCTACGCTTGTCGGGCGTGGTCGTTTCCCGACTCAGATTCCATCAGGTTCTTATCAGTGACTCCTACTGCCTTCTTAGACGGTTTTATAGGGCAATCTCGTAAAAAGTGTCCAGAAGCCCCACAATAAAGGTATAATTGCATTTGCCGTCTTCGTTCACGCTCTTTTTGAGTTAAAGGTCCTTTAACCCCTCCAATTTGCATAGGTTCAGTAACATCGGCACCCTTGGGGTTAACATGGGTTTTGACCAAAACCCGGGTCTCAAACTTGGACCGATCTGCCTTTCTGTTTTGAAGCCTGTGATCTAATTCGACCACCAAGTCTATATATTCAGAGCAGTCTTGGGGTGGATTTACGACCTGGGCCAGGACATCCTTAAGTTCTCCACGTAGACCTCGATGGAATAACGTGATTCTTTTATCCTCCGGCCATCCAGTCTCCACAATTAACCTATTGAAGGTCGCGATATAGGCTAAGAGGTCCAGGTTACCCTGTCGTAGGGATAGAAGCTCGTTGTGCAGGGCCTGTCCCTGAGAATGCCGCGCAAAAAGTCTTTCCATGCTTGTCTGGAAGGCTTGAAAGTTCTGAAGAATTGGGTCATCTTGAGTAACCAGTGGAACTGACCAATCCGCAGCACAGCCGCTGAGATATGATAGTACAAAAGCGACCTTGGTTTGGTCGTTAGGGAAGGCCCGAGGTCTGCAGAGGAAGTGCAATCAGCATTGATTCATGAATACGGCGAACCTTTTGGGGTCCCCGGCAAACATTCCAGTGGGGCCAGTAGCATATTTCCAGGTAGATTTATTTGCACTGGGTTATTTGAAACCACTGGGGCGGAATTACCCCCAGAACCTGATAAAGGAGTTTGACCAGCCTCACCTTGTAATAGCTGTCTGGCAAGATCATCAGTTCGTTCTTTAGATACAATGAACTCTCTCCTGAGGGCATTCGTCTCCTGGCGAGCGGAATTAACTTCAGCCCGTAATTCCCCCAATAGCTGGGCCAGCTGGTCTGTCTCGGAAGTCTCCATAGCGCCCGGGTGGGAAATTGTAGGTAGGCTTTGCGTTCTGTAATGCTCACCTGATTCCCACGGAGGCGCCGACCTGTTCTGGACTGCTATGATCTCTTCTAAGGTGATGCGCAGGACTCGGAAGACGGACTGGACCGGACCCCCAAACCTCGCCTGTCTGGCCCGTAGAAGAATCCTTCTGTAGATGGAAAAGGGGGTTAACTGTCTGCTGGATAATGTGTCGGATTCCCCCCCTCTCACACTCCTTGAACCCCCTCCGCGATTCCCCGTAGAGTCTCACCTTAGAGTCTGAAAGGACGAGCTCTCCATCCTGCTTCCAATGCAGGGGCGCGTTGATTTCCAGTTACTTCACTGGATCTCGGGTTTGGTGAGTATTCAACTCCGCTTGACTTTTCCAATATGAGGCCGTAAGTATTCAGTTGCAAAAGTTCAAGCCTTAATTGTCTGTTGTCCTTTTCGCTATTTCAGATGTAGGATGAAGAATCCGCGTAGAGGAATGGATTCGCCGAAGGTAAACTCTGGTGAGTCTTTTTGATGGATGGTTCCCTTAGTGATCTTGCTTTCACCCACTAATGCGTGTGTCTTTTTCCCCTTAGGGGCCGGGGAACGGAAGTGCCAAAGAAGCGGCGCCGACCCGAGGTGAGGAAAGATTGTCCCAACAATAATCAGGTAAGTCTTAAGGTGGAAGAATCAGGCCTTCCTCGATCTGTTCCTTCGCTCACCTTTGTTTTGTCTCTTTTTCCCCTTAGGGGCTGGGGTACGGCAGTGCCAAAGAAGCGGCGCCGACCCGAGGTGTGGAAAGATTGTCCCAACAAAAATCAGGTAAGTCTTAAGGTGGAAGAATCAGGCCTTCCTCAATCTGTTCCTTCGCTCACCTTTGTTTTGTCTCTTTTTCTCCTTAGGTGCTGAAAGGCGACGGATGGTGCCAATGGTCGCTGAAGAGCCCGAGGGCGCCTCGTGAAGGTGAGTGGAACGCTGCGCTGCAGCGAGCGATGCGATGCGCTTCTAAAAATAATGTCTTTTCTCAGGATCGTCGGAGTGATGGTTCCAGACTCCGGATGGAGGTAGGTAAAGTTCAATTATTCACCTTTCTCTCCTTTCCTTCCTTTTCAGGTGTTCCAGGTTGCAGGCAGGCGTGGCTGGAGCCAGGATGCAGGAGCAGACACGGTGAGCGTCCAGCTGCTAGATGCAGAACAACGCGAAGCGTGAGCTGCTGTCTGGGCGTGTTTTAAATAGCCCCCAAAGTAGTTCCAGGTAAGTATTCTTCCTCAGCCACGCCCGAGTGGTAAAATAGTCCCATAGGTAAAATAGTCCCTTTCAGACCTCAAGGAGGTCTGGATCCGGCAGCATGGTCTGCATCAGGTAAGTCCATCCAAGCACTCCCATAATGAGCCTGGCGCCTATGGTGCCAGGACTGATGCCTTCTATGAGCCTGCCGCCAAAGGTGCCAGGACAATGTCCAAAGAGCCCCTATAAGGGGTTGCTGGGTCCCTCCCTGGGGACATGATGTCTGCTTTTGGGGACGCTGGGCCTGAACTGGCTTCCCGGGAGTAGGCATCGTGACAGCTTAGCCTCTCCTTAGGTCCTTCTACCCCTGTGGCAGCGTCCTGTGGACTGCGAGAACAAGTGCACTTTCATCCGACACCCTTTCCCACTTTAGCTCCGATCAATCACCCTACAACATCTAGAAACCCCTCGAGGGATCTTTTTGCACCTAGCAAAATGGGAAGCTAGCCTACTCCTGAATTTCATTCCCAAAGGAAATTATAGTTAGATGATCCTTTATTTCATGACTCTCCTAATAAACATGTGCCAAAAGAGCTTATATCTGTCCCGCTCTCTCCCCATCCGCCTTTGTCTCCAATTCCGCCTAATGAAAACTCCTCTCATCTGTTAGAGCAAGAACTACATTCTTTTCCGGTCCTCACTCGCATTCTAAACTTACTCGATAAAGGACATGAATTTACTCATGTGCTACTAAAAGACATAAAAGACGCAATCTTAACTAACTCCATCAAACTCTCTAAAATCGAAGAGTTCATGTTAGCTCATGAAGCTTGTCACAATTTTCATATAACCTGTCCAGAACGGACGGCTTAGCTTGTAAAGAGGAGTCTGCCCGCTAATTTTTCAATGCAGGCTTCGACATCGCAAAGCACTCAAACGGCTGAAGTCACCTTTCTGCTAAATGGCATAACAACATCATTTGCTAATGTCGTTGCTAAACCTAATTCACTGGAGCCCTCAACATCAAATCCTCCAGTGACAGATGTAGTAGAAGCAGCGAAACTTCAACATGAGAGAATTCTACAAATTGAACAGGTCCTGTTTAAATCACAATTGTTTTCGGCCGAACTGCTCCAAAACAATACAACTGCTCCGACTTCAGCTTCTGTGGAGCCCTCTCCTGATAGTCCATCAGCATTCACAAATCTCCTTGAGGAGTCTACCTCCTTAGAATCAAGCGACATGTCTAAAAATATTTACCATCCATCGCGTAGAATGAAAAAATCATATCAGAGAGCATTGAAACGGAGAAACAAATAAAAGAGGAATAGTGGCTCTATCTCTAACATTAGCAATGCAGCTGTCTCCTTACAATGCTCAGTCAAAAACCGTGACAATGTAGATGCGAGGCTGAATATCTCTCAAACGGGAAATGAAGATTTTCAGTTCAATTCTAGTCAATTGAACAAAGAGAGTTTGACGGCACTTCAATTGAAATCGTCTAAAAAAGCACAAAAAAGAGTGATGAAATGCATGTGTTCTTCTGCTCTCAAACCTATTGATGAGAATGTACGTGAAGATCAAATTATTGTTGGAACAGCTGCTGGTTGTGAAGGCACTACATCTTCCAGTGTCTTAATACAAGCTAACTTGAATACATTTTTTCCTCTTGTAGAAAATAAAAAAACATCATGCTGTGGTACTACTAGTAATTCAAACAAAGGGGTACCTGAATCTGAGGGCCTAGCTCCTGTGGTTGTTCAGGCATTGATTCATCAACCTCTGTCTGCACCACCTTTGCTAGAACCCCAAGTATCCATTGTGCAGAATATAGCACCCCAGGTGGCATCCCTAGGCAAAGTGTCACATGTTTCTAATTTACCAAGAGTTGAACCAGTAGAACAAGTTGCCGACTATTTGAACATTTGTCCGCCTGTAGCGTCTGTTCAAGTACCTGTTGCACCTTGCATCGTGGAATCAAAAAACATGCATGTGCAGTCTACTTCCACAGACGCACCTTCTGTCCCTCTTATCATTATTATCCAAGACTTATTGTCATTTAATGAATTTCCGGATGAAACGCAAACCCTAATTGGATGGTCCAGCAACCAACAAATTAACGGTGTGGTTCTTATCAATCGCACATTTTTGATGAACACTCTTTACAAAATTCCTTATTTGCGCAATTTAATTTCGCAAGATATAGAGTGGGTAAAGTTACCTTTGATTAACAATAATTGCATGCTGTGCAAAGTAATATCGCCTATCATTGCGAAATTAATTTGGGAGTACAAAACTGATTTGCTCTTTCTGGGACTGGAATTACAAGCATTTTTTCTTTTGAAAAGACAATACAATTTTTGCAATTCTCACCTCCTTCAATTCTAAAAAATTGTACTGCTGCGAACAATTCTGTTTCTGTTCCATTGGAGAATGAAAAAATATTAATGCAATTGGCCTCTCTTACCTCTGCACTGAATGGTATCTTGGGGATCTTGCCTTTGGCAAAAGGCCCTGCAAGTCTAGCAATTACGAGCCCCTCTACTACGACGACCTCATAACGCAACAAGCTCACTATTCAGTCTTGGAACTGTTGTGGATTTAACAATCTTTTAACATGGTTCGCAAATAGGAGTAGGAACGACCCTCCATCTATTTTTTTTTGCAAGAAACCATGTGTTGTAATGAATTAAATCTTGATGGGTTTACTGCCGTTCATAATGCCGCGGCTCAGCCTTGGTCTGGGCTTCCAGTCGGGGGGATTTCTATTTTACCCAACAATGACCTCTCCTTTGTAATAAATTCCAATGTGTCCAATCAATTGTTTTTATTGATTGATATTGACATTAACATTTTTGGGCCGAAAAAGTGGTCCTGATATCCCTTTATTGGAATCCCTCTACCCTTGGCATTGAAGAGGCCATTCATATCTCAAATGAAGCGTTAATGGAAATATTCTATAAATATCCCTCTGCAGAAGTCCTGATCTGTGGTGACTTCAATGCAAATTTATACGCATCTTTAAATGTGCCCCCACCACATGAATCTTCATACCACTTTAAAACTGCCCACGCAATGGTGTAAGATGGACACAGTTCTTTTCTTGTTGGGATCTTGTAGTGATTCAACCTCAGCGTCCTGAGGCCTTTTTCACTTGGGGCAGAGGAAACTCATGCTCTTCCATTGATTACATAGTTGCTTCTCAATATCTCTCTGGTATCATTTCTCTCATCAATGCCCACTTTCCATCTTATGGCGACCATGCCATACTCCCCGGTACTATGATTGTAGAAACTGAATCCTTTGATAGGATGCAGGCACTGGCCTTAGTTCAGAGCGATCGACAGCTTTTGTCAATTCGCTGGAATACTTCAACTTGCCGACGATTGACATTCTTAGTCAATCGGGACTGGTGGCCAGATTCCTATCTCGAGGATAAACCCTCTCAGACTGTTCTCGAGTGGAATCTGCAGATGATTCAAGGTCACCTAACTGCTATAGCAGAATCGGCGCAGTTACAGCCAAACACTAACGCCTTAACCTTCCTTTTAGCAAATATACTTGCTAAACTAAAATCGGAAAGAAATAACGAATTAAGAACCGTTAAGCGAAAGTTTTGTTCTATCGATTGCATTAGCTACTTGGCAGCCAAAAAACCTCTTGTACGAAAACATAAAAATAGCATAAAAGCTGCCCGAACCTCGTTTCATCTAATAGGTAACCAAAATATGGTACGCCTGATCTGTAAGCATAACATTCGAGATTTATGGAAATTACTTAGGGCATCGAACAAAAGCTCCATGTCTCCTCTGGAATCTGCCATAGACGGCACTTCATGGTTTGATTTTTTTGAACAGAAATATCTTTTACCTCAGAGATTCACACTTGCTGATATAACTAATTTAGTTACCTATATTCCAGTGCTTTACCCATGGTCTGTTGAGGACATACTGTGTGCTATTGCACAGCTAAAATCCTCGAAATGTGCAGGCCCGGATGGGCTGCCTCCCTGTGTAATTAAGGATGACCCATTCTTTGCGGCAACCATATTTTTGAGGATTTTTCAATCAATTTTTACTTTAAGATCTCTCCCGCCCTCCTGGGTTAGTTCCATTATTATTCCATTACACAAAAAAGGACCTTTAAACAACCCTCTAAACTTCAGGCCTATTGCGCTTATGGACGTGGCGTCTAAAATTTTCGCACTTCTCTTATTGAAGGATGTCGAAACCCACATAACGGAAAATCGCATTTTAAACAAAGTCCAGACGGGCTTTCGAAAAAATATGGGGACACAACTAAATGCCACGATTCTGACGCATTTAAATGCAGAAGCGCACGGTCCTCATCATGGACCAATTTTTATAGCGTCTTTAGACTTATCCTCCACATTTGACTGCGTAATTCGCAGTAGACTGTGGGATAAAATGATAAAACTTAAATTCCCGCTTTCCTTAGTAGCACTCATTGCATTGCTACATCACAACACGTCTTTTAGAGTACGTATATCAAGCAAAGGGAGTCTGACCGAGCCTATTCCAACGGCAATTGGCGTCAAGCAAGGCTGCAACCTGGCGGCAGTCCTAGTCAATCTATATTTATCAGACATCGAAGGGTTATGGGACTCTTCCAAATCTTATATTGTCCGGCTTGGGAGGCTTTAACTCTCGTGGTTGGTGTATGCCGACGATGTGCTTTTGTTTGATAGTACCCATTCGGGTCTTCAGAACAAATTGTAAACTTTTCAGCACTTTTGTAGAGCAAACAACCTAACCATAAATTCCTCAAAATCGAATATTCTTGTGCTTTCTTCAAGGATGAAGGTGCGCAAATTTTGCTGGCACATAGACTCCCCCTTTATTCAAATTGTCACACAGACTACATATTTGGGTTACAATCTTGCAAATAACTCTTCTGCTATTTTTTGGCAAAAAACTCTGGCTGAAAAAGTTTTACCATTACAAAACCAAATGAAAATAATTTTTCGTAAATGTTGTACGTTTTCTTTAATTCCATTGTTTGAATTTTATTCTAAAAAGGTGGAGGCAATCATCTTGTATGGATTAGATCTATGTTTATTAGATCTCTCCACCTTTCTAAATAAATTGCAAGCCAAATTGTGGAAAACTACCCTTTGTCTACCGTCTTATCTTCCGAATGCAATCTTACGACATGAACTGGGATTAAATTCCCTGGCATCGCGTCATAATTGGCGTATATTGAAAAATTATGCAAAGATGTGTTTTCCTTTTGAAAATTCGATATACGAGGATTTCCTTGTTATGTTGAGAGAATCCTATCCGGTATCGATTGTAACTTTCCACAAGCGTATTCTAGCCATTTTAGCCGACATTAACATTTCTTCTGGAGAGTTGCAATTAAAACTAAGCACAGCTCACAAACGCTTGTTTAGGAATGATTGGGCTTCTACCTGTTCCGAGATATTTTCTTATGTATCATTTGCTGAATATGCGATATTTAGACACAAACGATTGCCACAATTACAATACCTCTTGCTTTGCCCCAGTGTTGAAACCAGGACTCTATATATGTGATTTTGCTTAGATTTAATTCACACGAAAGCAAGAACAAAATACTGGGTCTGTAATTCTAATATTCCTTCTGATACCACCTGCAGATTTTGTAATAAGGCTGAATCAATTGAAACTTTAAAACATCTTTTTCTTACATGTTCTTTCTTTGAAACCGAGAGGTTAAAAAACATTAACTCTTTCTGTTCCACTCATTCAGTCAATGGAAGGGAATTAATATGGTCACGTTGTATGTGGGGCTCCTGTAATTCAAAAATTCTAGCGACTGTACGCCTAGTGAAAATCATTGAGGCAGCAGTAGCCACCCATTCAGAGACCTAGAATTTCTAAGGTTTTGCTTATGCCTGGTTTAGTGATAAGATGTTTTTCCCAGAATTTATTTGTTTTTGTTTTTGTGAATGGTGAAATGTTTTTATGTGAAGGGATAATCATGTTTTATATAGAACAATTAACTTGGGATGTTTTTCTTCTTTTGAATGTTATGTGTAATGTAGACACCTGTAAATATCAGATTTTTCTTTTTAATTTTAAAAAAATGGTCTTGAAATATGCATAGTGAATGTATGTAAAGATTTTTATTGAATGAAATTTAATTTATTTAAGCTATAATTTTGTAAGGATGCGTAAGCATCAAAAACAAAATTTGAACAATAAACTTAAAAAAAAAATACAATGAAATTACATACAAAAACATCTTCCTAAATGAATCATCACTTATAGTCGCAGCTAGAGTTCATTTACTTTTTTCTAGCTGTGGTTACAATATGAATATATATATATGGCATGGCCACGGTAGTGAGTGGCCATGTAGTTATGGTTAAGTTGCTGTTTCCATAGGAAGAGCACTTTTTGGGTGGCTTATAACTTCGCTCCCCCTGGACGAATCCACACCAAACAAAAAAAGTATATGGCCCACTCTGAATTTTTTTGCAAAGTTTGGTGAGGATTCGTCCAGGGGGGCAAAGTTATAGGGGGGGTCCCAAAATGTTTTTTTTCCCCATAGACTGAATGGGGAAAAAAATGTGCTCGTGCCTACAGTCCAAACCGCTGGACGGATTTTCACCAAATTTGGACCAGGAGTAGCGGCTTGGTCCTGAAAGCGTGCTGTTGCAGATTTGGTGAAAATCCGTCCAGTAGTTTTTTGTAAAATGACCAAAAAGTAGGTCATAAGAAATTAGTGATATCTGTGTTTGGTCTGCAGACACACTTCCCTGTTCGCTCCGTGGACAGTGTCCTGATTGGCCAATCGGCTTGCGTGATGTCCGCGGACATGCGACGTGTTCGCTGATTGGACGGCGTGGAGCGTGAAGCGCGTCAGATTTTCGGTAGCGCCCGCCATCTTGCGTGGTGAAACTTGGTTTAAAATTTGTATTTAGTTGAGTGTGTTGGTGTGTAAGAGTGTTTGGGGAGGGTGGGAGAGTATGAGATAGGTTAAATGTCGTGTTTTTTATGTGGTAGACACTCTTGTTGTGTTCGATTTGTCTGCGGACAACACAGCTGTTCTGAAATGTTCTAAATAAACGAAATGTGGGGTGTTCTGAGGACGCAATATGTGTCCGTTTTGTTCGCAAGCAAGCTGAAACTGTTCTAAGAACACTCACGGTGTCCTGAAATGTTCCTAAATAAACAAAATGGGGGTGTCCTAAGGACGCTGTCCGTATTGTTCTCTTGTAAGTTGAATGTGTTCTAAGAACACTTGTGGTGTCGTGAAATGTTCGTAAATAAACAAAATGGGGGTGTTCTGAGGACGCTGTCTGTATTGTTCGATGGCAAGTTGAATGTGTTCTAAGAACAATTGCGATGTCCTGAAATGTTCGTAGGGGGTGTCCTGAAGACGCTGTCCGTATTGTTCTCTGGCAAGTTGAATGTGTTCTAAGAACACTCGTGGTGTCCTGAAATGTTTGTAAATAAACAAAATGGGGGTGTCCTGAGGACGCTGTCTGTATTGTTCGATGGCAAGTTGAATGTGTTCTAAGAACAATTGCGATGTCCTGAAATGTTCGTAGGGGGTGTCCTGAAGACGCTGTCCGTATTGTTCTCTGGCAAGTTGAATGTGTTCTAAGAACACTCGTGGTGTCCTGAAATGTTTGTAAATAAACAAAATGGGGGTGTCCTGAGGACGCTGTCTGTATTGTTCGATGGCAAGTTGAATGTGTTCTAAGAACAATTGCGATGTCCTGAAATGTTCGTAGGGGGTGTCCTGAAGACGCTGTACGTATTGTTCGCTGGTAAGTTGAATGTGTTCTAAGAACACTCGCGGTGTCCTGAAATGTTCGCAAATAAAAAATGGGGTGTTCTGAGGACGCTGACCGTATTGTTCTCTTGCAAGTTGAATGTGTTCTAAGAACACTTGTGGTGTCCTGAAATGTTCGTAAATAAACAAAATGGGGGTGTTCTGAGGACGCTTTCCGTATTGTTCGTTGTCAAGTTTAAAGTGTTCTAAGAATGCTCGCGGTGTCCTGAAATGTTCATAGGGGGTGTCCTGAAGACCCTGTCCGTATTGTTCGCTGGCAAGTTGGATGTGTTCTAAGAACACTTGCGGTGTCCTGAAATGTTTGCAAATAAAAAAATGGGGGTGTTCTGAGGACGCTATCCATATTGTTCTCTTGCAAGTTGAATGTGTTCTAAGAACACTTGTAGTGTCCTGAAATGTTCGTAAATAAAGAAAATGGGGGTGTTGTGAGGACGCTGTCCGTATTGTTCATTGTCAAGTTTAAAGTGTTCTAAGGACACTCGCGGTGTCCTGAAATGTTCGTAGGGGATGTCCTGAAGACGCTGTCTGTATTGTTCTCTGGCAAGTTGAATGTGTTCTAAGAACATTCGTGGTGTCCTGAAATGTTCGTAAATAAACAAAATGAGGGTGTCCTGAGGACGCTTTCCGTATTGTTCAATGGGAAGTTGAATGTGTTCTAAGAACACTCGCGGTGTTCTGAAATGTTCGTAAATAAACAAAATGGGGGTGTCCTGAGGACGCTGTCCGTATTGTTCTTTGGCAAGTTGAATGTGTTCTAAGAACATTCGTGGTGTCTGAAATGTTCGTAAATAAACAAAATGGGGGTGTCCTGAGGGCGCTGTCCGTATTGTTCAATGGGAAGTTGAATGTGTTCTAAGAACACAAGCGGTGTTCTGAAATGTTCGTAAATAAACAAAATGGGGGTGTCCTGAGGACGCTGTCCGTATTGTTCTCTGGCAAGTTGAATGTGTTCTAAGAACATTCGTGGTGTCCTGAAATGTTCGTAAATAAACAAAATGGGGGTGTCCTGAGGATGCTGTCTGTATTGTTCTCTGGCAAGTTGAATGTGTTCTAAGAACATTCGTGGTGTCCTGAAATGTTCGTAAATAAACAAAATGGGGGTGTCCTGAGGACGCTTTCCGTATTGTTCAATGGCAAGTTGAATGTGTTCTAAGAACACTCGCAGTGTTCTGAAATGTTCGTAAATAAACAAAATGGGGGTGTCCTGAGGACGCTGTCCGTATTGTTCTTTGGCAAGTTGAATGTGTTCTAAGAACATTCGTGGTGTCTGAAATGTTCGTAAATAAACAAAATGGGGGTGTCCTGAGGACGCTGTCCGTATTGTTCAATGGGAAGTTGAATGTGTTCTAAGAACACAAGCGGTGTTCTGAAATGTTCGTAAATAAACAAAATGGGGGTGTCCTGAGGACGCTGTGCGTATTGTTCGATGGCAAGTTGAATGTATTTTAAGAACACTTGTGGTGTCCTGAAATGTTCACAAATAAACAAAATGGGGGTGTCCTGAGGACGCTGTCCGTATTGTTCGTTGTCAAGTTGAAAGTGTTCTAAGAACACTCGCAGTGTCCTGAAATGTTCGCAAATAAAAAAATTGGGGTGTTCTGAGGACGCTGTCCGTATTGTTCTCTTGCAAGTTGAATGTGTTCTAAGAACATTCGCGGTGTCCTGAAATGTTTGCAAATAAACAAAATGGGGGTGTTCTGAGGACACTGTCCGTATTGTTCATTGTCAAGTTGAAAGTGTTCTAAGAACTATTGCGGTGTCCTGAAATGTTTGTAGGGGGTGTCCTGAAGACGCTGTCAGTATTCTTCGCTGGCAAGTTGAATGTGTTCTAAGAACACTCATGGTGTCCTGAAATGTTTGCAAATAAAAAAATGGGGGTTTTCTGAGGACGCTGTCCGTATTGTTCTCTGGCAAGTTGAAAGTGTTCTAAAAACACTCATAATGTCCGCAGACATTAAAAGTTTCCATAGGCCACAGTTGAAATGTTTGACTCTATGGGTGTGATATGCTGCGGTGGTTGTGGCCAGGGCATAGAGTCTTGGGTGCATGGCCATTTGGCCATGCACCCAAGACTCTATGCCCTGGCCACAACCACCGCAGCATATCACACTCATAGTTGCTTATAACTTTGAGTCAAAAACAAATTTTTAAGGAACAAAGTTATAAGCCAGTATGGGTGTGATATGCTGTGATGGTTGTACTTATTATAATATACTTACTGTTTGGTTTAGTAACTGGAGTACATGTATTTCTTGTTCATTTCTGTGATAAAAGAAAATAGCATGTTAGTATTAGTATTTTGTAATGACTTATTACATTGTATAATCAACATTTATTTTTTGGACCCTCATATTTAGTAGATTACAAACGAGAGTACTGTGCAATTTGCTCAGTTTCTGTGTTTGTTGCTAAAATCATTGGGTCTGTGGGAGAAAAAAAATCCATGTTGGATTAAAAAACGTTTTCTGTTATGCTACAGTTTGTTTGTTTGTTTTCAGTGTTCACTTGTTGTTTCTGGCTAATGCTTTATACATTGGCTTGTTGCAGTTTTTTGGAGCAGTAGCATATTATTTATTTGTTTGGATTTTGTAAAATTTTGGAGTAGTTAGATACCAGTAGACATATTCTAACTGTCTATTTCTTTATATATTTTAGTGGTATTGATTTATCTGTTTGGATATTGTTCAATTTTGGGACAGTTAGATACCAATTGGCATATTCTTACTGTCTTTTTTTTGCTCTAATTTAGTGGTATTCATTTATCTGATTAGTTGTTGTAGAATCTTTGGGCAGTTAGATAGCTTTTGGAATATTCTAACAGTTTATATTTTTTTACTATAAGTTTACTTAAGGTTTAAGTACAGTTTAGTTATCAAATTCTGGTTTTAAGAACATTAAATAAGCGTTTGTAAGATTTGCTGGTAAGCTCTGCTTTAGAGTAATGGTACTATCATTACATTCAAACCATCCACATTTCTTTTTTATATATGCAGTGTAGTGCCCTGAATTGGTTGTGGCTCCTGCATGGTAGATTATACCTATTGTTGTGAAGGTTTTCTTACCAACTGATATTTGGCCATGTGTGAATCCAGTCAGCTTGCAGTTGTTTTTGGTACCATCTGCATTGTAACATAGAAGCATTAGTATTACATATTTACTATTTGTTTGTATTACTAACGTGGAGCGATTATCTGAATTGCAGGTAGTACATAATCTACCATGGTTTGCATTTTGTACAAGTTGCTGAAATGGAATGGATTCACAATTAGGTATTGATATATATATGAAGCGTTCATTGGGTATTTCTTCTTGTGTCACATTGTTGCAGAGAGTGCATGTATGTTTCCACATGTATGAAATCTGGAATATTTCATTTATAGGTATGTTTTTATTTTCCAGTACTTCCTGTGAGTTTATAGTGAATTTAACCATTCCAGCACAGTAGTCCAATTGTTGTCTTATTCCATAAACACTATACGTGTTGTCAGGATTGTTTGTTGCATTTCTGTGAAGTACTAACATTTGCAAACACAATTGGTCTGTACTGTGTATGTAAATGTTGTCAACAATTGGTGGCAATTGAAATAGAATATTCATTGCTACATTTGCGTAGCAACTTACTCCAACTATATTTGAGAGTTTAAATGGACCTGGTAGTTCTGTATCTGATTGATTTTTTTTTAGTTTGTCTTCCTTCTTTGATGAAGTACCTGGTTTACTTTCCCTAATGGGTTCTTTTATGTTTGTGGTACTTGATGAAGTTTTAGTGTCTTTTACTCTCTTTGGAGGATTTGCAGTGACATCCTGTTGCATTTCTGTTTGATTTAGTTTTATTTTACAACATTTTACTTTTTGTGGTACAGAATATGTGTTTAGATGGGGGTGTATAGCGAAGTCTATTGTATTCCAAAATGCAAGGAATATCAGCGTTTACTTTACTTGCATCAAAGTTGATTAGAAATAGACCGTCAAGTGTACGTATGCGTGACAGTGCTACGTAGCTCATGCCTTCTTTAAAGACTGTGTTACCAATGTCTATCATTGCTTTGTCTAGGGTAAGACCTTGTGATTTATGAATGGTGACTGCATATGCAAGAGTTAGAGAAAATTGTTCTCTGCTTACCGACGTGTCTTTGAAGAGAAGGAATCGAGCTGTTGAGCGTCCTATCCTTTTTACTTCTGAAAGTTTGTCAAAGAGAATATTGACAAACTGAATTTTGTTGTCACGTGGGTATGTTTGAAAGCCAACAACTGTACCCAGTGCTCCATTAACTTGTCCTTGGTCCACGTCAATGTTACGTTTAAGCATTACTCTGCAATTTAAGGATAATTTTAATATCTTTTCCAAGCCTGCTGTGTTTGAGATTGATTTTTCTAAACTATTTAGTTTTGTTGTGGCTCGGTCACACATGGGTAGTGTCATACCATGTACATCTAGTTTGTCTGTGGCGCTAATTTCCATTATTGGTTGCATTTCTTTACTTAACACTATTTCATTGAATTTGAAACAGCTTGCAAGAGTTGGCATTAAGGACATACAATTGACATTTTTGTGGGCTAATTGTTCCATAACATCTGCAGCACGTGCATTATCACCATAAAGTGCATGAATGTGCCGGGTTTTCAATATTTCTTCTGCTTCTTTAGAAAGTATACCAACTCTGTTACTTTTAAAGATGTTGGCATAAGTGAGATCTGCAGATTGCTGCATGTTTTCTGTTAATTCTCTGTATTGGATGGAAATGTTGCAAAGGTTGACATTTCCAATGCCGCCAAAAGTTTTATGGCAGAGTTTGTGTCCTAATGTTTTAAAAATAGGCTCACCTTTTACTGGTGCCAATTGAAGAAGATCTCCGAAAACAATGTGTTTTCCTGCAAAAAGCTCTTCATAGTTTGTTTTGAGTACTTCTTGTAATCTGAGGTGAATCAAAGCCAACATTAGGTTGGACACCATGCTCACTTCATCTATTAGAAGCATTTTCATTTGTTTCAATACTCTGCGTAGTTCCATTGCAGCTTCCGTAGAAAGTTTGTAATAGTCTAATTTGTTTTGTTTTTCTACTGGCAGGAGTAGCAGTCGGTGTAAAGTGACACCACCTATGTTGTAGGCAGCTAAACCTGGGGGGGCAGTTACAAAAGCTGACAGTTTGTTGTTTGTCAATTGTTGAAGGAACCTACTGATGATTTTAATTAGGAATGTTTTGCCAGAACCAGCTTCACCACTGACGTACAATAGTATAGGTTTGTAATTTTGGCAGGTGCATTCTTTGTTTTTATGTTGTACACCATGTGCAATTTCTTTTGTTACTACGTTGCTCATTGTTTAGTTTTGATTGTAGTATAGTTAAGTCTTCTTTATCTTCATACTGACGCATGGTGTTTTCTACTTCTATCATAGCTAATTCTGCCTCATTTGTTATTAATGGCTCTCCCAGTGGTTCTTGGCTTCCTGTTGCAGAAGGTTGACTACTGTCAGGAGTGTCCTTATCTAGTTGGGCCTGGAGTTCTTCTTCATGTTGCTGTTCATTGTACAACATTGTTTTGTACTGTGTAAAGTTTACATCAATTATAGTGCTTTCATTTGCTTTGAAAGCGTCTTCATATGAGTCATAGTTATCTAGTATTTCTTCTTCTTTTCTCATGGTTTAAAGAGTTGTAGCAGGGACATGTAATATACTTCTTTATGTTGAGGAGTCTTTAATGACAATTTGATATGATTAATTAAATTTGGTTTGGTGAGTTTTACTAAGCTGCCTTCACAGTTTGTCACTCTGTATTTACGTTTTTTTTCATCAGGTTTTTTATTATTTTTGTATGTGTATTTTTGGGCTATGTGATATAGACACATGGTTTCCAAAGTGGTACTCCTGTTTGCGTAGTATGTGTCCAATAAATTGTTTTTTAAAATGTCTTGGCTGTTGGGATCATGATTGGCTATTGTTTCTATATCTTCGTTTGATTTTAGAACTCTTTTTCTAGATTTAGCTGGACCAAGACTTAGCCATACTATATTTTCAGATTTACCATACAGTGCAGTACCAGTTAAACGATCAGCTGCTTCATAAGATAAGCATTCTCTATGGGACAACATATTTATGCCCAAGCTGAATAATTTTTGAGACACTGTTTTTTCTGATGACAGATCATTCCAGAGGTTTTGCAGCTCTGTCTTTTTCTGCTTTGGTTAAGTATGCTGTGACATATTGTGCAACTGCAGTAGAATTGTCTGCAATGTACTACACATCTATGTTTGCATTCCATAAGTGGGCAATGATTGCATTGTAATCATTGATATATTTTTCTTCTTCTATTCTTTTTATGTAATATGTATTTTTAGGTGAGTTACCTTTAACACTATGGGCCTCATTACAACTCAGGCGTTAAGGGTTAACGCCATCGTTAACCCTTAACGCCTGATTCCAATTTTAACGGCTGCTTTTAGCAGCCGTTAAAATCCATGATGCTAAACCGCCTTGGTGCTAATTACGGCACCGTAATTTACGGTGCCGTAATTAGTGCCTTCCCCACTCCCATTATGCCCTATGGGGCAAAAATGGGAATGGGGAAGGGTAAATGGGAAATGGGGATTTACCGCCCCACTCACCTTGGAATGGGGCGGTAAATCCGCCATCCACCATGGTGTAAACATAGTTTACACCATGGTGGTAAAGTTGGTGTACTTACCGCCTGGGTCGTAATGACCCCATATGTCTAACTGAAGACATGAGGTTGTTCACTTGACCTGTATTTGTAACTGGTCTAGGGAAACCAAATCGGCATTTGGTGTAATATTTCCCTTTGTTTTTGTATTTGCAACGACAATATTTGCCACATTTGTTTCTTTGAAATTGTAACATTTGTGCATGAAGATCACTATTTTTGGATTCTGATGGAATTTCACAAGTGACATATTTATCAATAAACTGTAAAACAGTGGCATCACTGTATTGACCAAATTTAAGAGCATCTTTAATCCATAAAAGCATGTGGATATGTGGTGCTTCCCTGGCTTGGTATTCTTTTCTCCAAAAGAAGTGTTGCACTTCTCCAAGGGGAGGAACAGTTTTATTACGAATAAAATGTAGCATAGCAATGAAGCGATGGTGAAAATATCTTAAAACATTAACAGGATCCAGAGAACAAAGTTCTCCAGGTGTTAGTATATCTATGTATGTTTTGTTTTTGTGTGATATGTGTAGGAAATCATGCAAATCTTCCCATGCATATTCTGCACAACTTAATGTAACAAACAAAGTGGGTGGGCCAAGGTTTCTGATCATACAACGCACATCTTCATGACGTTGAAACCAGTACTCTTTAGCACCACGCATATTTGCTAATAGATTTGTAATATTTGATTGTAAAACCTCATATTTTTGTTGCACCTTTTGTAATAATTGTGTAGCTGTCATATTTTGAAAGTGTGATCCTGATTTTAATATGTGTGCAACTCCGTAACATAAAGTTGCTAGTTCACTTTCAAAGAATAGGTGGAATATGTATTCCACATTTTGTCTAAATCTGGGATCTTCAGAATACATGTGTAATGAGCGATATTCTGATGCTGATATTTGAATAGGTCTATCATCGTACCTTCCTCCTTTGCCAGTACGAAAGAGTAGAGGAAAAGCATGTGGTTCTATACTTTTTTTCCCATATGCTGATTGGTGATGCTTTTGTTTGACGCATTTGGTACGTTTCCAGTGCATCTTCTATGGTGTCATTAGAGTGCAATGGATGAATTGTATAATGGTCTAAAGTGTTTGATATTGTAGCAGGATCTAGGAGCTCAAATTGACCAGCTTCTTGTGTCTCTTGAATTATTTCAGTTGTATCCTTCAAGTTTTCTTCAATATTAATTTCTTTGTAATATTGATTATTCTCTTTAAGATATTGCAAGGCTTCTCTAACTTTATGTAAATCTACCAGCTGTTGCCAAATTTGTTTGTCTTTTGTAGCTACTCCATTTACCAAGATAATTAAAGATTGTAGCTTTGGACGTTGCACTCCTAGAGTGTGCACATTTTCTTTTAGATCTAATAGTAAATACACTACTTTTCCACGAATACCTTTCACTAATTCAGAGGGAGGTAATTTTGCAGTTTTTGGTTGAAGGCATATTATTGCTTGAAATGGGTGCACTGTTTGAATTATGATGCTCTCATATAAATTAAGGGGGTAATTCATGGATTATTTGCGCTGAAAAAAATGGGATTTGTGCGCCATTCTGCCCGCAAATCTCTGTTTAACAAATGGGGATTTGCGGGCAGAATGGCACACAAATCCCGTTTTTTTCGGCGCAAATAATCCATGAATTACCCCTTAAATTGTTGAAGGGGTTTTGGTAGTGGATATAATTCCAAATTATTTGTGATAGCACGTGAAGGAGTTTGGTTGTTGTCAAGCTTTGTAGTGCAGTAACTGCAAAGTATTACGGGGTCAGTTATTTCGTATTTGTTTTCTGCTATAAGGTAGAGAGCTAATTCAAAGCATTTAGAATCTTCATGGTCTTCTATTTTGTATGATAGGTCTACAGTTTTTGTGTTACTTTTATAAAAAGTTCTACGGCAACATACACACACATGGTTTGGTACTTCAGCTGATGTACTTTTAAATTTTAGTATTTCTTTTTTGTATGTGTGTAGTAAAATGTTGCCGTGTGTATAATTGCTACTAATTTGGTTTACAGCTTTTTCATTCTGTAAGTGGGTTTCACTTCCAAAATACTTTTTCTGAAGAATGTTATTTAAATTAGCTAGTGCTAAAGCAGGACTTTTAGAATAGTACAGTTTATAAACTAGATTTCTTATAGTTGAATGATGTGTTGATATCCTTTTGATATCATGGAAGGTGGTTTTGCAAGTAGGTCCTGTAATGCAGGCCAATGAATGTCCTTGTAGTCCTGTGTACTTGTGTACTGGACAGGTATCCATATTATGCAGTAGTTTAATTTTGATTTTGTCTTTGCTTTTCACATATTGATTGAGGAATTGGCGTAAAGACTTGAACAATTGTTTGGGAATGTTACACATTGATGTGCATGGCCATTTGTACACTAGACGTTCTGATTCAGTTGAATGGACGGGTAATTCTAAGTTTTCAGGACATATTTTTGTAAGGAGTACTTCTTGTTCCATTATGGTATTATTAACTTCTTCATAACCTCGACCACTGCTATGTATGGCAATTGTATTTGTTTGCTTTTGTTTGTACGCTTCTTCATTAAAGTATGGTTCTGTGCTCGAAGTGTGACTCCATTCACCTCCGCAGATACTTAAGAAGTTCTTTATGTTGACATTTCGTTTATTGAAAAGTCTTTTTTGTAATTTAGTTATTAGTTTTTTTAGTGGTTTCATTTTGTTTAACACTAAAATAAATAACTTTATTTTGAGAAGAATTGCACTGTCTATCAACGCTTCTAAGATTAATTTCCTACATTAGGTTTTAAGTGTTGAACCTGGTTTCTCTCCTGTTTTTATAATATTTTGAAGGACTTTGTGACGGAACATTTTGGTTAAAATACTTTTCTTGATATGCTTACTTTGAACTATATCAAGATTTAAAGATGCAGTTTTATCTGTAGTCATAGCTGATTTTCTGCTAATTGCTTTTTGGTTTGGTTTACATTTTGATAGAGTAGGCAACGTTTTTGTACTTGAAACTTCTTTTGTTTCACTAAATGACTGTATTAGCTGTTTTGTTTCAACTTTTTTTACAAATTGTGCTAGAGATGGATGCTTATGTTGGACACTTGTTTTCATTTGCTCTACTTCTGCGTTGTTTTCTACGGACTTGATTTTTGGTAGGCATTCTTTAGGGTCTGTTGAAAAAATAAAGAAGGTATGGGTTGGGGTGTTCTGCAATGTATGTGTGCTGTGTGCATGAGTGTTTGAGTAAGATGATAAAGATGTATGTAATGGTGTGTGATTGTGCATTGGGAACTACAACTAGTAGGGATGGGTATTCTTGAATTAATGTGTTATAAACTGGGGTTCAGAAGACAGAACAAAGTAAGCTAGTGGTGTGGAGAAGTATTAATAGTATATCTAATGCTATACAATTAAAACGGTTGTTTGTTCTATAACATCTAAATTATAGCGGTTGAGTTGGGTAATTTGTGTGTCGAAAAATAGGAATGTGTGGGCCATTCTGGCTGTAAATCGCTGTTTAAGACATGGGGACTTTTGGACAGAATGGTGCAGAATCTCTATTTTTAGGCACAAAAATAGCATGAATTAACCTTACAGTGTGTTTGAGTAATAATACAAATATTATGGTGATATTCTACTTACTTTTTTTCTAAAATGAACAGGTTACTTCTTAGTTGTTCTTTGTACTTCAAATTCGGTTGCTTATTTTCAGGAGAATGATCTTCACTGCAATTGTAAAAGAAACAAATTAGTAATTTTGTTTGTATATAGCACTGTTTTTAATTTAGACATTGATTTTTTTAATTGAAATCCTCAGCACCTTCCTCAAAACCATAAAAACTATCTTATTTACATAAGATACATCGCACCAGTTGAATACATATGATATGTTCTTAATGAACAAATTTTATTGCAATGACTAACTGTAGCAAACAAAATATCTTTACTATGTCTTGTGAAATTCATAATGTACCACGGGATACCATTATTCCTGTAACTAAGCTCTTCCAAGTAATAGTGCCTCAATGTCATGGGCTGCTTGTCCTATATAAATGTAAGTAATTAAATAAATATAGAAATAAAAAAAATATGTAATTGTACAAGTATGTTTGTTTGAGATTTGAACATAGAGTGTGCATGCAATTTTATTTGACTATATGTAGTCTATATATTTCATTTCAAAAATGTTAGTTTAACATGATTTGAGTGTGTGTGTGTATAAAGAAATTAAATAGTATAAAGATTTGTAAGTGACAGTTGATTTTAGGAGATTGAAAAAAGACAGTAGATTCATTTTACAGATTATACAAGCTAAAAGTCAGTTAGAAAATGTGTTCATGTACTGTACAGAAAATATGCATACCTGTAGTTTGTGTTCATGCATATGGATATGCATGGAGCTGCAAGTAGAAATCTTGGAGACTTGTACAGTATTTCTTGTAGATGGTGCTTGCCAATGATATGACACTTGTACTCAGAGAGATTCACAGTACATTTGCAGTGCTGATCTATGATGATGCAGTTAGATGTAGAGGTCTTGAATGTGATTGGTGTTTGGTCATGTGACTTCTTAGCTACATCCAATGAGGGAATGGCACAGAGAGCGAACTGGAAATGGTAGAAGGGCTGTTCATGTTACGATATGTCCGCGGACATGGCGGTAGTTCGCGGACATCGGGTGTTACATCCGGGGATTTTTGGCTTCAGAAGTCATGCAAATGAGAATGATCACTGAAAGGGATTGGTCAGGAAAGTTTAGTGGGTGTGTTGTGCCAGGAGAGAGTTTCTCAGATACTCTTTTCGCTGAGAGAACAACAGATAGCTATGGCTGTTTGTTTCAGAAAACAGATTGTTTGGATTTTGGGAGACTCGTGGATACATTGGTTGAAGGAGCATGCAGAAACCTGTGGAGTAGTTGTAGATCTTGGATTCCCACATGTGGAAGTACACTGGCATGGAGTACGTGGAATGAAGTGGTTGGACTTGTTACCTCTCTGTGCTACTTTGGAGACAGAGCGACATCCAGATATAATTACAATTCATTGTGGAGGGAACAGTTTAGGACATGTGGCTGGAATTTCTTTGCAATTTGCAATGAAAGAAGGACTTGGGAAGGTCATGGACCTGTTTCCAAATTCTCAAGTAATTTTTTCACGGATTGCGCCGAGACAAATGTGGCTTCGTTCTTCTTCATTTGGTCCACAAATGGAGAAAGCAAGACGCAATGTCAATAAGGCTGTTTGTGCCTTTCTAAGAGATCTTTTCATGTTCTCTTTTCACAATGAAAATATTATGTTTATTATTATGTTTCGTAGTACATACATTTTTCGCAGAGATGGAGTACATCTAACTCATGGCAATCAGATTTTTCTGAGAAACATACAAAATGCATTGCGACCTTTTTTAGAATTACAGCATCCATTTTGAAGTAGGTGTTGAGTATTTATAATTTTTGAAACACAAACACCTCCCAAAGGCTCTTTTCAGAGCCACCACTTCCTCCCAGAGAAAATTGCAATGGTTATGATAGGGTAGCACCCCAAAATTCTAGATGTCCGCGGACTGTCCGTGAACTTCTAAAAAATACAAAGGACCCTGCTTCATTTATTTTCACTTCTATTTTTTAACTGTGAAAGGCGGCTCTGAAAAAAGCCTTTTATTTTTTTATTTTTGTTATTTTATATTTCTTTTGGTTTTTTATACACGAGACACTAGGAGAGGAGGGGAAAGGAGGGGAAAGGGGGGACACCAACCACAGGGATAAGAAAGGGCGAGCAAAGAGAGGAAGATGCAGAGTGGGTTTTATTCGGGTAGTGAGCCGGTCTTCTCGTGCACTGAGACGATAGTCTCAAAAGCACTACAAAGTCACTCCCCCCTGCAGAGTACTGTGTCGCAGTACATACACACAACTGTGACCCTCGAAAGGTAAGGGTCATCAGCATTATGTATGGCCTGTGAGGCAGCTTGAGGAAGACACTGTCCCACAGAGGTGTTCCTTGTGGTGACAGGATCAGAAATGGAGGATGAAGTAGAGGAAATCAACCTACTACGCTCCTCGCAAGGTACAACCTTGCGAATGGCCCAAGAGTGAAATGACCTTAGGTGTCGCTTCATGGTAGTGGTCCCAAAGCTGTACGAACCATGCCTCCCGTGACTGAGTACCATTTTGCACTCATTGCAGGTGACTTGGTTCGCACGAGCCTTAGGACCATCCCCATGAATGGTAAATAACCGCCACACACAAGACTCACACTGAGTGCGGGCAGTAGGGATTTCCACTACCTCATTCTCGTCATCCTCTTCTTCCTCCTCTGCATCCTCACTCCTGTTCCCCTCTTCAGGCTCTTGGGGAGGTGGTGGTGGTGTAGGGGGTGGGGGTGGTACTGAAGCAGGTGCAGCACCAGGTGGCAGTAGTGCAGCCATGGATGCCATCTCGATGATGGTGTAATCTGCAAGTTGAAGGAAAAATAGCTGTGCTCTGAAGAATAGCCAGAAACACAATGAGAATAAGCTCTAGGGCGTGGTCTTTTATAGGGGTGCTTGTACGCGGTTCGCGGACATGCGCGCTGTCCGTGGACAGATCGAACACAAAAAAGGTTCAAAAACTTTTTAAAAGTATATAGAAACTCAGGATTAGAATGTGGGACTTGTGCTATGGTGAGTTTTTATTGAGAAATATTGTGGATTACTTGACAATGTACTTTTAAATTGTTCGGTGACACGAACAGTGTCTGCATTCAGAACACGCGATTAGCATGGGCGCAGTCACATGATCGCTTCGCGAACATGTTCGCGAAGGAAGCGGCTGTCCGCAGGACACCAAATGCACGGACATTGGTTGGCACATGCGCGTTGATGTTCTACGGACACTGTTTGGGTCCTGAAGTAATTAAAAGTGCGTCACACGTCAAACGAACAGTTACGGACAACAGTTTGTTCTTAGAACACTTTAACTTCCTTGTGAACAATACGGACAGACATAGCATCCTCAGGACACCTCCATTTTCGTTTATATTTACGAACATTTCAGAACACTGCGTGTGTTCTTAGAACAGTTTCAACTTGCTAGCGAACAGTACGGACAGGTATACTGTTCTTCAGGACACCTCCATTTTCGTTTATTTACGAACATTTCAGGACACCGCTTGTGTTCTTAGAACAGTTTTAACTTGGTAGTGAACATTATGCACAGGTATAGTGTTCTTCAGGACACCTCAATTTTCATTTATTTACGAACATTTCAGAACACCGCGTGTGTTCTTAGAACAGTTTCAACTTGCTAGCGAACACTACGGATAGGTATAGTGTTCTTCAGGACACTTCCATTTTTGTTTCTTTACGAACATTTCAGGACACCGCGTGTGTTCTAGAACAGTTTCAACTTGCTAGCGAACAGTACGGACAGGTATAGTGTCCTTCAGGACACCTCCATTTTCGTTTATTTACGAACATTTCAGAACACCTCATGTGTTCTTAGAACAGTTTCAACTTGCTAGCAAACACTACGGACAGGTATAGTGTTCTTCAGGACACTTCAATTTCCGTTTCTTTACGAACATTTCAGGACACCGCGTGTGTTCTAGAACAGTTTCAACTTGCTAGCGAACACGACGGACAGGTATAGTGTTCTTCAGGACACCTATATTTTCATTTATTTACGAACATTTCAGAACAACCGCGCTGTCCACGGACACCTAAATTGTTTTTTATTTTCAAAACTGAAACTATTTACAACACAATATAAAAATTTCACTTTATTTAACATATATTGACAATTTATGACAGAGAAGGTGAGGCAGAAACGGAAACAAAAACAGGAGAATTAGGGGTTTTAACAATGATTGGTATCAGGTGAAGAAGGGATGGAAGTCTCATCAATGACATTTGTGATGTCATCTTTGATGTTGTGGGTGTTAGTCTTAGCAGTGCATGGTGGCGGCGCAAGTTATGGTTGCTTAGCTTACCATAACTGGTGAATTTCAGGGGTTTTTCGGTTTTACTTGGAACCATAGCGTCCCTTTAACAAAGTTTTTTCACTGAACTTCATAGGTTTTTAGTAGCACAACATAACCATAAGGTCCCTTTAACAAAGTGTTTTCACTGTATATATATATATATATATATATATATATATATATATATACAGTGAAAAAACTTTATATACCCTTTATACTTTATACTTTATATATAACAGATCATTCTTAGAAAGGAATCTTTCAGGTACAAACAGCATTATTTTTTGCACATGGAGACCTATACCCCGTGTATGACCCTTCCCTGTCGTTGCTGCGGTTAACCACACATCTGGAATTCAACACCCCATTGGGTGATACCGTAGCTGTGAATATTCGTCTATGTTTAAAAAATATATATCCTTCTATCTGTAAAAAAAAGAAAAACATAATTAAAGAACACACACACTTTAAGAAAAACTATTTAATAGACACGTGTTTATGACCCTCATAACTTGTATGCAGTGGATCACAAGCACTATATAAGATACAACATTTAAGCATACAACAATGTTGTTCTCTTTGCACATACTAATCACTGGGACATTGGGGTAAAAATTCTTCTTGGATTAAAATAAAAATATATGTATATAACAAAGTTTAAAAACTTCACCTATAATAAACAAACAGGGATGTTTAAACTGGATGACAATAAACAAAGGACGATATACTGGGTGGTAGCAGGACAAAGGATGGGGAAGGTGGCCATAGCTAAAGGCCACACCTAGTGCCCATGAATATCTTAGAATATACAGTCTTCATGGGCAAAGGTGTGTGTACAATAGTGGATAGGGACTCGGGTGTCTGGATTATGTGTGTTTGTTGTGGGCTCTGGACATATTCTTTGGTCCATGCCCATATTATGCTGTGGTAGGTGTGGCCATGCCCTAGACTCTTGGGTGTATGGTCAGAGGCTGGCACAAGCATTGCACAAACATGGGTATAGAAATACAATGTACCCATTACAAAGAAGCATGAAACCAATAAGCGTATACTCACTGTACATATTGCTGAGGCACTGTATACCTTTTTGGAACACAGTGACAGAATACCATTTAGGTGGTAATAGCACATTTGAATATTGTGGCACTGCAGGCACATATTTTTTGTTGCATGTGGAAATGCAGGAGAAATCTTTGTTTCATTGTCTGTGATGAAAAATAAAACAACATGTTAGGGAAGGTACTTCATAATGTCGTATTGTACACAATTTCAGACATGTATGTACTTTGTGGACCCTCAGAATCAGTACATTACAAGTACTGTGTTTCAAGCGAGAGTACTGTGCAAATGTGCTCATTTCCTGTGTTTGTTTGCATAATCATTCGGACTGTGGGAAAAAAATCCATGCAGGATAAAAAAAAATCTTCTACATTAATTTGAAGTTCTGTGGCACACTCTGTTTCATTGACGTGTGCAGTACTTACAGGAATGTTTAAGGTGCACATCTATATGGTCTTGCTGTTATAAGGACTGTTGCAGTAGCAGGAATTGAAATGGTGTATGCGTTTTGCTTTTTGGAAGTGTTGGTGCTATGGTTGCTGTTAGATACCAGTTGGCATATTCTAACTGCTTTTCTGTTTCCTCTTTTGAACATTATCCCTTTATCCTGTTTGCTGTTGGTGCTTTCTAAGTACTGTAATATTGAGAACTAATATTGCAGTATTGTGTATTCTAACTGTTGGTAGTTTAACAGTTGTTGAGGTATGCTTTGTAGCAGTTTAATTGTTGAAGGGCGATTTTAGCAGTTTGACCGCTGGAAGTAAAATTGCAGTACTGTAGGTGCACTGAGATACCAGTTGGCATATTCTGGTTTCTGATACTTAATAAGTCTTGAAGGACTTCCTCAGAAGAACTTTTATATTTGCTGGTGGATTTTAAATATTGAAATAATGGGAAGTAATATTGCAGTATTATGGTTGCAGTTAGATACCAGTTGGCGTATTCAAACTGTTTATAGTTTCACAGTTTTGCAAAGTATGTTTTCAAGCACCATCATTCTTGTTGGCGGATTTCCATTTCCCACTATTGCCAAGTGCCATTGCACTATTATGGGTGCAGTTATATGCAGTTGCGTATTTATTCCAGTGTATGGGCATAATTAGACAGCTGTTGCCTTATTCTAACAGTTGGTACTTTTACAGGGCAGTGAGGACAGTTTGTAGACCCTCATACTCAGTACTTTTCTTTTTAAGTTCTATGGGTGAAACAATATTACTGTGTGTTTTTCACAGTTGTTGCTTCTGTGACTATAATCATTGGGTCATTGGGGAAAAAATGGTATAGCAATGCAACTGATTTACTCACTGGCCAGTTGCTGTATGCTAAATTGTTCCAGTTTCACAGGGCAGAAGGTTATTTTCCGTTTGCAGTTACATACCTGTTGGTGGTTAGTTGGGCAGTAGGCTATGCTACATTTTTTAGGTCAGTGAGTACATTTTGGTTTCAGGAAAATTAGGTAGGCATTTGCAACATTTGCTGGTAATCTTTGCTTCAGAGTAATGGAAGTATCATTGCATTCAAACCACCCACTTTTCTTTTCAATGCATGCAGTATAGTGACCTGCAGTGGTTGGTGCACCCGTGTGGTAGATTATGCCTACTATTGTGAAGGTTTTCTTGCCAAACAATACTTGCCCATGTGTGAAGCGAGTAAGCTTGCAGTTGTTTTTGATACCATCTATTTTGTATCGTAAAACCATTAATATTATGTATTGGCTATGTGAGTTTATCTGTAAGGTGGAACCATTGTCTGAATTGCAAGTAGTACATAATATGCCATGATTTGCATTTTGCACTAGCTGCTCAAATGGAATGGATTCACAGTTAGGTATAGACACATACACAGCGTGCATTAGGGACTTGACTACAGAGAGTGCAGGTTTGTTTCCACATGTATGAAATCTACATTTATAGGTATTTTTTTGCTTTCCAGCACTTGCAGTAAGTACATTACAAATTCTTGTGGATCTTCTTGTGTGTTTATAGTGAATCTCACCATTTTCACACGGTAGTCCAATTCATGCTTTATTCCTGAGGCACTGTAAGTGTTGTCAGGATTGTTTGTTGCATTTCTATGAAGGAGTAGCATTTCCAAACACAACTGGTCTGCGCCGTTCAAGTAAATGTATTGAACAATTGGTGGCAATTGGAATAGAACATTGATTGCTACATTTGCATAGCAATTTACACCAGTTGTGTTGGAAAATTTGAATATACCAGACGTGTGTGTCTGAGTCATTTGATGGAACTCCACTTGCTTTTTTTGAAGAGATACTTCTCTTTATTTGTGCAGTTGGATATGCATTTGGCCTTTTCACTAAATCCTTCTGTGGTTGTGCTAATTGATGGACTAGCAGCTGCTTTCAATTTCTTTAGTGGTACTGTTGGGAGATCCCTTATAAGTTGTGTTTGCACTAGTTTTCTTTTACCAAGTTTTTCTTTTTGAGGAACAGGGTACATTTTGAGATGGGGTGTGTAGCGTGAACATAGTCTGTTGTACTCTACGATGCAAGGAATGGCAGCCTTGACTTTGTTTATATCAAAAACAACTAGAAATAGTCCTTCTAGTGTTCCTGGGTGTGACAGTGCTAAGTAACTCATGCCTTCTTTAAGGACTGTGCTGCCAATGTCAATCAATGCCTGATCTAGGGTTAGACCTTGAAATTTATGAATAGTGACTGCATATGCAAGAGACAGAAAAAACTGTTCTCTGCCTACATACATACATGTTTTTGAAAAGAAGGAAATGGGCTGTTGAGCATCCTATCCTTTTATATTCTGAAAGTTTGTCAAAGTGGATGTTGACAAAATGAATGTCGTTGTCACGTGGGTATGTCTGGAAGCCAACAACTGTACCAAGTATTCCATTAACTAAACCTTGGTCCAAGTTAAGGTTATACATTAGCATTTCTCTACACTTCAAACACAATGGGCCTCATTCCAACCCTGGCATTAACCAAGGCGCTATTAGCGCCTTGATTGACGCCGTTATTTTTCCGACTCCGCCATGGTGAATGGCGGAATTACCGCCCCATTCCAAGGTTGGCGGGGTCGGTAATTCCCCATTCACCATGGGCCCTTCCCCATCCCCATTTTTGCCCCATAGGGCTCAATGGGAATGGGGAAGGTGCTAATTAGCTCCTAGGTCCCTTTGCGGGTTGGTTTTTTAACGCCTGCAAAAACTGCACCGGTCTCGTTACCGGTGACCGTTAACCCTTACCGCCCTACTCGGAATGACCCCCAATGTTAACATTTTCTCCAAACCAGCTGTGTTGGAGATTAGGTTTTCTAAGCTATTTAGTCGTGCTGTGGCTCGTTGACACATAGGCACTGTCATAACGTGTACGTCCAGTTTGTCTGTGGAGTTAATTTGCACTATTGTTTGCATTTCTTTTTTCAACATTGTTTCATTGAATTGTGCACAGCTTGCTAGGGTTGGCATTAAGGACTTACATTTTACATTTCTGTATGCTAATTGTTCCATGACATCAGTAGCAGATGTGTTATGCCCGTATAGATCATAGATGAGTGTGCTATGTAAGATAGACTGTGCTTCCTTAGAAAGCACACCAATCTGAATGCTTTTCAAAATGTTAGCATAGGTGAGGTCTGCAGACTGATGCCTGTTTTGAGTTACCTCTCTGTATTGGAAATTTTGCCAGAGATATACATTTCCTATGCTGCCAAGTGTGTTACAGCACAGTTTGTGTCCTAAGGTTTCATAGTTCATTTTAAGAACCTCTTGCAATCTGAGGTGAATTAAAGCCAACAATAGGTTGGAGACCATGTGCACCTCATCTATTAGGAGCATTTTCTTTCGTTTCAGAATTCTGCATAGCTCCATAGCAACTTCTGCTGAAAGTTTGTAGTGCTCTAATTTGTTTTTGTGTTCTACTGGAAGGAGTAGCAAACGGTGTAAAGTAACACCACCTATGGTGTAGGCAGCCAGACCTGTGGGGGCAGTTACAACAGCTGAAAGCTTATTGTTTGTCAATTTTTGGAGGAACTTGCTGATGATTTCTTTCAAGAATGTTTTTCCTGAACCAGCGTCACTACTTACAATCAGGAGTACAGGTTTATAGTTTTGACAGGTACAAGTTTAAGTTTTGTGCTGCACACCATGTTCAATTTCTTTAGTTACTTCCAGGAAAATGTTATGCTGTTCATCAGTCAGTTGTGATTTCAATAGAGCAAAGTTTTCTTCAGTTTCCTAATACTAACACATGGTGTTTTCTACTTCTCTTCAGTCAGGGCTAATTCTGCCTCATTTTCCATGAGTGGCTCTCCACGTGATTCTTGGCTTCCTGTAAGAGAAGGTTGACTGCTCTTAGGAGTGTCTACATTTAGTTGTGCTTGAAGTTCTTCCTCTTGTAAGTGTTCATTGACCAACATGTTTCTGTACTGCTTGAAATGTTATAGTGCTTTCACATGCATTGTAGGCATCTTCATAGAAGGCCTGGGTGTCCAATAAATCTTCTTCTTTTCTACATGGTTTAAAAAGTTGCAGTAGGGGCAGTAGGGGCATCTAGTAACGTTCTCTATGTTGAGGAGTTTTAAATGATATACGTATTTACCTTTTTTCTCATCTAGTTTAATATTATTTTTGTATGAGAAGTTTTGGGCTATGTGGTATAGACGCAAGGTTTCCAAAGCAGTACTCCTGTTTGGGTAGTATGTGTCCAATAAATTGTTTTTCAAAATATCCTGGCTGTTGGGATCGTTTTTGGCTATTGTTTCAATGTCTTGGTATGATTTGAGAACTCTTTTTCTGGATGCAGCAGGACCAAGGTTCAGCCAGATTATGTTTTCAGATTTCCCATATAAGGCGGTTCTGGTTTAACAGTCTGCGACTTTGTAGCAACCACATTCTCTATGGAAGAGCATTTGTATGCCAAAGATGTATAATTTTTGTGACAGTGTTGTATCAGATGATATGTTATTGCAGAGGTCTTTCAGCTTTTTTTCTCGGCTTTGGTTGAGTAGGTTGTGACATATCATGCAACTGCAGTGGAATTGTCTGCAATGCACTGCACATCTATTTTTCCATTCCATAAGAGAGCAATGATTGCATTGTAATCATTTATGTACTTTGATGCTTTGCTTCTTTTAACTGGACTTGGGAAACCAAAGCAGTATTTGGTGTAGTATTTGCCTTTGTTTTATTGCATAGACAATACTTGCCACATGTATGTCTTTGAAACCACAAGATGTGTGCATGTCGCTCACTATGTGCGCTTTCTGAAGGGATTTCGAAAGTGACATATTTGTGAATGAACTGCAAAACAGTGGCATCACTGTCGTGACCAAATTTAGGAGCATATTTAATCCACAGATGCATCTGGATGTGTGGTGCTCCTCTAGATTGAAATTCTTTTCTCCAAAAGAAGTGTTGCACTTCTTCAAGGGGAGGAATTGTTTTATTACAGATGAAGTGCTGCACTGCAATAAAGCAGTGATGGAAGTATCATGCCACATTTACAGGGTCAAGAGAGCAGAGTTCTCCTGGTGTTTTTCGCATGTATCCCTGCTTTGTTTTCGTTTGTTATTCGTAGGAAATCGTGCAAATCTTCCCATGCATACTCTGCACAACTTAAAGTGACAAACCATGTGTGTGAACCAAGGTTGCGTAGCATACAGCGTACATCTGTGTGATGTCAGAACCAGTATTCATTCATACCACGCATGTTTGCCAAGAGATTTGTGATACTTGACTGTAAAACATCCTCTTTCTCTTGCACTTTTTGAAGTAGCTGCATAGCAGACATGTTAAAAAAATTGGAACCTGTTTTCAATGTGTGTGTGTAACTCCGTAACATATAGTTGCTAGTTCACTTTCAAACAGGAGGTGAAATATGTATTCAACGTTTTGTCTGAAACTGGGGTCTTCAGAATACATTCATAGTCTGATGCTGTTATTTGTGTGCATCTTTCTTGATACCTTCCACCTTTTCCAGTAGGAAAGAGTAGAAGAAAGGCTTGTGCTTTGACACTTTTTCCCATATGCTGATTGGAAATCCTTTGGCTTGCCGCATTTGATAGTTTTCTAGTGCATCATCTATGGTCTCTTTGGAGTGCAGTGGGTGAATGTCTTATTGGTCTAAAATATTGGATGCTGTAGTAGGATCTACAAGTTCAAATTGGCCAGTTGATGAGGAATCCTGAATTATTTTGGTGGTTTCTTTCAAGTTTTCTTCAAAGTTTATTTCTTTGTAGTATTCATTTTTCTATTGTAGGGCTTCTATAACTTTTTTTAAGTCTACTAGTTGCTGCCAAATTGTTTTGTATATTGTAGGTACACCATTCACTTGGATAATCAAAGATTGATCTATTGGCCGTTGCACTCCCAGAGTGTCTACATTTTCTTTAATATCTAATGGCAAATACACTACTTTGCCAAGAATGCCTTTTAGTAATTTAGAAGGAGGCAACTTGGCTGTTTTCGGTTGTAGGAGTATTATCTTTTGAAATTGGTGTTCTGTTTGGATTACAATGCTCTCATATAAATTAAGCTGTTGGAGTGGTTTTGGAAATGGGAATATTCCCAAGTTATTAGTGATAGCCCGTGAAGGCATTTGGCTATTATCAAACTTTGCAGTGCAGTATGTGAAAAGTATTCAGGAATTAGTAGTTTCGCATTTGTTTTCTGCTATAACGTAGATAGCTAATAGAAACCATTGGGATTCCTCATCGTCTTCTATTTTGTATGCAATATCTACAGTTTTGCTGCTCCTTGTATAAAAAGTTTTGCATCAACATAAACATACTTGGTTTGGTAATTCAGCAGATGTGCTTTTAAACTTTGCTAGTTCTTTTTTGTACGTGTGTAATTGAAGGGTGCCATCTGCAAGGTTGTTGCTACTCTGTTTTAAAGTTACTGGATGTTCTAAGTGCTCTTCACGCCCAACATATTTCCTTTGGATGTGGTCTTTTTCTACCAGGAGTTATTTGGCTGTGCCATGTAGGAGAACATGATTTAAATGCTCCAGTGCTAAAGGAGGACTTTTTGCATAATATAGTCTCTGAACGAGATTACTTATAGTAGAATGATCTCTTGCTATCATTTTGATGTGGTGGAAGTTGCTTCTGCAAGCAGGCCCCAAAATGCAGGCTAATGAATATCCTTGCAGTCCTGTGTATTTGTGCACTGGAAAGGAGTCCATGGTTTGTAATATTTTCATTTTTAATTTGTCTTTGGTTTTCACATACTGATTGAGGAATTTCCATAAAGATTTGAAGGATTGTTTGCGTACATTAAACATTGAGGTGCACGTCCATTTGTAGACGGGACGTATTGGTTCGGTGCAAAGGAAAGTTGATTATAAGTTGTTGGGGATTTTCTTTCAATTAGTGTTTCTTCTGCCATAATGATAATGTCTACCTTTTCATACCCTCGGCCACTGCTATGTATGCCAATTGGGTTTGTTTGCTCTTGTTTGTATGCCTCTTCATTGAAATATGCCTCTGTGCTGGTTGCGCTAATCCACTCACCTGCACAGAAGTTTGCAAAGGAATTTTGTTAGTGGTTTCATTCTGTATACAATGAATATAAACAATTTCCTTTTGAGGAGCATTGCACTGTCTATTAGAGCTTCCAGGATCAGTTTTCTGCAGTAAGTTTTAAGGGTTGAGCGTGATTTCTCCCCTGTTTTTATAAGGTTCTGTAGGTTCTGAAGGATTGCAAAATTGATTTTTTGGAATGCTTGCGTGTAGCTACGTTAGCATGGGTAGATGCAGTGTTAGCACTACTCGTAGTTGCATTCTTTTAAATACATTTCTTTTTAGTTTTACATTTTGGAAGGGGGCTCACACTTTTTTTCTTGCTACCTGGTTCCGTTTTGGTCAGTGACTGTATTAGCTGGTTTGTTTGAACTTTTCATACAAGTCTGCTAGAGACGGGTGGCTCTTTTGCATGCTTTGAGTTTTATCTGCTCTATTTCTGCATTGTTTTCTAGGGAGTTGCTTTTTGGTTGGCATTGTCTAGTGTCTGCTGGAGAAAAAAGGAAAGTTTGGGTTTGGAAGTTGAGGAATGTATTTTTGTGCACTGTGCATGAGTGTCTGAATATTAGGGTAGGCATACATAGAGGGGTGTGTGATTGTGGAAAGGGCTGTTACTTTTGGTTGGGAAGGTTGTACTGGTATATGTGTGTGTTCCTGTGTGAAAGGTTTGTTTTAGTGAGTATGACAGTGTACTGTGCCTAAAGAAGTAAGGACATTACAATGTTTTCACAAAACTAGTAGGTGTTACCATATTGGTGTTCAGATGACAATACAAAGAGTGGACCTGCTAAGGTGCAATGAGCAAGAGTGAAGCAAGTGCTCTGGGGTTGTATAGGATTGTCTAGGCTAAAATACAACAACACTGAACTGTCTGAGTAACAGGCGGAGCACTACTACAGTACTGCACTTACTTTGTTGGATGTGATGAGTAGGTTTCTTCTGGGTTTTAACTTCCAGTATAGACGTCACTGGCTTTTAGAATGCTGTTCTTCACTGCAATTGTGAAAGAAGGAAGTTACTGGGTATGTGTGGTAATGGCACAGTAACAGCACTAGGAGAACACATTATTTTCGATTGTAGGAGGAATTGTTGGCAGGAAGAGTCCAATTGTACAGCATTGCATAGGAGTGGGGACTTGGGAGCATCAACATTGTTCCTATGGGGGCCAGTGCTTTAGTGATAACTGTGCCCTATGGGGCTACACTTTTGCAAGTGTGTGACATGCTGTTGCACTCCTTGCCTTGGAAATGGATTAGTGTAAGTCCCAGTAGGGTGCGAAAAAGGGCAGAAAGATGTACAGATTGGAAAGGAGAAGGTAACCGTGTGTGGAATTTTGTTATGTTTCCCATACATAGATGCTTGCTACGTGAGTGCAGAAATCCTTTCCTGTTCTTGCATTTATTTATTCAGATTTACAGAGAGCACTGTTGCCACTTGTTGGGGAGAAGCTGGACCCCCACCAGGGCAGTGGGGGCCAGCAGCCATACCCTCACCAGCTATGGGAGGCCCCAACACCTCCCATATGGCCCCCAGAAATGCAACAGAGTCCCAAGCAGGCAGCAGCATGTTTCAAACTGCATTTATTTCTGGGCAGCAAAAAAGAAAAAAAAAAAACACAGAGCATCGTGCTCATCGCGAGTTCAGGCGCCGTCTCCCCCGGGGCTGGCTTGCAAGCCAGCTTTGTAATCACACTGCAGGCTGACCTCACAGAATTGGATCAGCTCCCAGAAACCTATCTCCTCCTGCTATTGGCTGCCAAGTGGTAGGTTACCTATGTAGCCCTTATAGAGAGCCTGATAATTGGATATTAACCTTTTGCGTCAGTGGGTTGATTTAGCTGTGCCAGCCCCCATTACCTAATTCTACCTTGTTGCAATATGACCTTGTTCCCATAACTTTTTAGCTGAACAAGCAGTTCGCACCTGGGCTCTGGGCGCTGGGCTGCGCCATTCTTGTTACAATTATGTTTCAAATGTTGTGCGAGTCCTTGAGAAAATGTCTTTCTTTCCCGGAAAGAAAAAATAAGCACACTGGGTTGCCGTGATTTATTCGCATTTGTGGATAATTAAAAAATGTCTGTCTGCAGAAAGCAATCTTATCTTGAATGTGCGGCCTTGGCAGGTCGGATGTTTTGCTGAAGGCTTCTGCAGCCAGTGTTCAGTGAGGGAAATGAACTTGGCTGTAATTTTCCTGAAACATGGCTTTACACTGTGCAATTAGACCATGTTAATTCATATAGGCATTTGCAAGCCTTTAAACAGGGATTTTTATGTTTGTAGATTCTGATATTGCAGCATTGATTCTAATGTAGCATGGAAGTTGCACTGTTGGTGAAGTGGGTGTGTTTCAGCATATTAGTCACCCATGGGTGCGCTGGGGCCTGGTTCAAATGATAAGTGCGCTCCTTGTTCTTCCTGCTGTTCTTCTATATATGCGCTTGGGGTGAGGGGCATGGGTTTGGTCTCGATTTTCCCTCTTCAGTCCCCCCTCTGGTCGACTTTGTCGACCACACCACCAAGCAACATTCACCTCCTTCCGGTCTGCATATCTTTGTCAATTCCTTTAAGTGTCCATAATTTTCTGCATTGTTGTTGATGAACAGTACATATAGGAGTGTTCTCCTTCTGTGTTCCACCACACTCACTTCCCTTCGTACTTCCTCTGATCACAGGGAGTGGCCACCTTTATTACTGCTGGAACCATGTTGCACACCGCTATCTTAGTCCGGCTCTTCCTTTCACCATGTCTCTTATTTGCATTCCGATGTCTTCTTCTGTTGTTCTCTTACACCTTGCAATGTATCTCTATCTTGCACAATGATGCTGTGCTCGGTACTAGTCCTTCCGTTATCACCTTCAATCAACCAGGCAGTCATGATGTCAAACATTACCATGCAAGCACTAGCTAGTTCTTTGCTTTCTCTTTTCAGATGCATTTTTTGCTGATCATTCTTTAGTATGCTGGTACTGCACCCAATCATTCTTCTGTCTCGCTCGAGAAGTAATTCCCCCCTCTTTTTACTCCTCTGTCTGTTTCTCTTCTTCCGTTGTTTTCCATCTTGGTGAATGTGTCACTCTTCACATCTTCCTTGGTCATCACCAACAAGGGCATGCTGATGCGCACCAATGAACACTCTCCTCCCCAATTCAGTGGTAGTTTCTCTTGATCTTTAGATGCATGTGCTCAATAGTAGTCCATAAGCAGTGATGGTCCTGCTCTCATCTCGCAACTTCTCTCAACCTTCTTGCATCCAGAATGATTGTCCAATTCTTGTCACTGTTGTGCTGGTAACATAACGCTGGTACCCTAACAGTATACGTCCTTCTTCATTCTCCACCCAAGTGACCATCTTCGCTCTTTTGTCTCACTCCGTTAGGCACTTATCATATTTTTTGTCTCTTTTATTTTATTTTTTCTTCTCTCTTTTTGTTTTTCTTTCTTCTTTTATTATTTTTTTTTTTTTTTTATTTTTTTTTTTTAATCAATCTCAATGTTGCTGTCTTCCTTGCAATCTTCTTCGCACCTTGGGATACATGGGCGTTGTGCTCTGCTGTAGTAATTTCTGTTGTAATCAATTCTCTTCCGGCATATGTTAAAGAACAGTCAGGACAGCTCTCTCCAGTGGTGTCCCTACCAATTTTGTACATGTGTGCATGTTGTTGGCCACTTCTGATATGTGTGTTATGTGTATGTTTTACTCCCTTCGTGTCTGCCCTTAACTCTCCTTACTTTAGCAGCAGCTTTTCCTCACCCACTGACGCCGTAACTCTTCCTGCTTAGGTTAGGGAATGTTAGCAGGGGATACAGCGGTAATGCTCACTATTACAAATAATTTTCAAATTACCATCCCCATTATTTCGTTCATCATTAATAGTCCCATCATGAAGGTAAAAGTCCTTATTTGCTTGCCCATAACCACTTACGCTGCTGGGTCCTTGCAGCTGATGAGATGATAAAGTTGCCCGCCTGAAAATCGCAAGAAAGGCGTTAATAGTTAGTACTTGTTAGTAACCTCAAGCTCCGCGAACTAAACAATCACTAAGGGCAAAAATCAAACCTCCCCCTGGACATTTCGTGTTTTCAAAATTTCTCAATATGGGTAGGGAAAATCTTGGGCTGTTTATTCAATGGAAGCAAGGAAATATACTTCAGGGAAACATGCTCCAAGGGGTCTGAGGTTCTTGATAGGGTGGACAATTAAGTGGGGAATGCTTCAAGATGTTTTAATCAGTAGGCCTCACAATTTCTAATGGAAGATAACATTAAGGAAATTTCCTACACATTTCTAACAGCATACATATGCAACAACCTGCATGTGCGGGGAAAAGAGAAGAAATAAAACAGTGTTACAGCTGTAGGTGCACAAAATGTAATATGAAACTCAATTAAACTTTGGAAATGCGTGTGTCAGTCCCTATTCTAGTTGCTAGTGTGCGTTGGACCATAGGATGGCCATGTTTCCCTAACTCGGGAGTGTTCGTGCTATTTTGCAGTTCATGAAAATCTCTTGCGTTGGCCCTGTTGATCATTGCTCCCTCGTTGCCAGGGTGGCCACCGCTTTGTAGGGCTTGACGCCTCACACATCTAACAAGGTCTGTCAGGAGGGGAAAATGTCCCACTGTAGTCCATAGCCATTGGGTGTTGGTTGTCCGTTGTCTTCAGGCCTGCCCTGGGTCCTTTATATCTGGCGAGAAATGAAATGGAAGCGCTTGAGACCTGAGAATTTACATATTCTTCAATTTCTTGACCTAACCTCTCTTCACTTCTCTCACACTATTCAGTTTCCTAGTGGGAGGAGCCAATGGTACACCTATGCACCATCCTGTCACCACCTGGTGGCGTTTAATGGCGGTCTGACTGTAAATTATTACAAAATTCGGAATGTACCCAGAAAATGGGTAGGCACTTAATTTATGTGAAGATACTCATTACACACTTGGATCATATATTTGCAATTTGGGTGCTAGTGTACAAATGGGCCTTTGGATCTTTATATTTACTGTGCTTTTGTTGTAAGCTATTTATAGTGCGTGCCTTTGTCCCGTGGGGCATCAGGCACTGACAAGCTAAATAGGGAAACATCAGGGTGGTAAATTTGTCATATAGGGTGGCTGTGTTTCTAAATTAAGTGCACCATGTTACTTAGTTAAGATAATCGCAGGGTTTTTAAATCTCTTTTTTTTTCTATGGCTCCTCTCTCACTTCTCAGGGCGTGCCTCGCAGTGAACTGCAGGCACTTTAAGCTGGTACTAATGAAATCCGCTACCAATTATTCGCTACCTGTCTCTCCCCCCTCTTTTGTATTTATTTATTTATTTATTTATTTACTTATTTATTTCCTCTTTTCTTTCAAACCCAACCCTCACAATTTACTCCCACTCTCTCTATCCCACCCCATGTCCACTTTTTAAACCCTACCTACTCTGTTAATTACTCATTTAGTCTAGTATTTTATTACTCCACTACTGTAATTACTGTTACATTTAAACAATATATTTCTCCCCCCATTATCTGCTCTCAAATTTTAAAACAACCATCATTCTTCAGTTCGTGCAGCAATGACCTCTTTCCCTATGTGTGTTGGCTAACGCATTTGTGCAAGTGCTGTTTTCAAAAGCGCTAGTGGCATTACCACTTGCACTGTTATTGTGTCGCCAAATTCATTCTGTTGGGAGCATGGATCATCCACCCTTTACCTCCATTTCTCTCCTCCCGTGGTGAACTGTCAATGAAATGTAGGCCTCCCCCCTCAAGCGCACCTTCTTCCACCTTGTGTGTCTCATTTAATTGTTCTGTGTTATTCGTGTATTCATGAGTCCAGTCTCCTCGCTGAAAGATGTGTGCTCAAAATGTCGCTAAATGTACTCTCTTGTGATGCGCTATCATTATGCACCCCCCTCTGTACCGTGCACCCCCATTATGCTTAAACAATCTTCCTTACTTTCAACATGTGTATGCCTGGTGTTTAACAAGTTATGGATTTCTCTGTTAATAAGGTGGTCCTATCCACATTGCTCATGATGTCACAAATCTCTCTTCCCTAATGCATGGCCTAGTCGCCCCACTGTCACCCAGAAAAGAAAATGTTTTGATACCTATCACCACCCCTATGCAATTGTCCTCTGCATTATTGAGTGTGCGTGAGTGTGTGTGTCGGCGCGCGTCTCGCCCGCTCTGTCGGGGAGGTGGAGCATGAGTGTGTGTGGCAGAGTGAGTCAAATCAAGTTTGTCTTGGGCTGTCCTATTAGCGGTATAATGTCAATCTATGTCCTTTGAAAGTTTTGTTTCCCATCAGGAAGACCCCTCCCAGTCATGTAACCGGTACCATTGCTATTGTGTCAGTGTTCTGTATGGGTGCTGGCTGCTGTGCAGTGCCCCTGTGTTGTGATTCTAGTCAGTCCTGGGGTAGTGGTGCTGTCATTTGTTGTGTCTGTACATGTAGTGGTGACAGTACCTGCGTTGGTGCTTGTGGTGTCTGCTGAAATGATCCCATCCTGCCCCATGTATCCTCCCCACATGGGCGGTGCATATTGTGGTGATTGTTGACACTGCTATTGTGATTCTTGTGCGTGTGTGTTGAGGCTGTTTTTAACTGCCCCTCCCATTGCATACTTTAATAATTTATTTTGTGCCTACTTGTCCTCATCTGCCTTTCTCTGCCCCTGTGTCATCAAATATTACACTCCCGGAGGTTCAGAAGGGTGAGTCCCCTCTTCCCTCTGCTCGCGCTGGTTCAGCATCAGCTGACCCCTCGCATCTTCCCTTTCCTTCGTGCACACAGTTAAACTGTAGCCATGTGCTTTTAAAGCTATTCCCGTGTAAGTGCTGTGTATGTGTGTCCTTAGCGATTGCTGCATGCTTCTGGAGAAGCAGCCTATGAGCAGCCATGGTCTTTTTTAATTTACCTTCAGTACTTTTGAATCTTTGCACACTATGTTTTACTGACTTATTTCGGCATGGAAGCTGTGTGCTACACAACAGGTGAAGGGGAGTCATTTCTGTATTGTGTGATACATTTTACCTCTATTCAATTCTAAAATTTCGATAGTCCGCTGTTCAGGGAGCAAAAGTTAGAAGATAATTGAACATTTTTCAACTTCTGTGAGCCTTCTTGGCTCCGCACCTTAGCCAGTGCACTCCACGTGCAGCCCATCTTCACCAAACCATTGCCTTCTCCGGCACACCCCCACAATCTTGCGCATGCGTCTTCCACACACCGCCTCTGGGTCACCTATTCTCCAAATCCAAAACCACACCACTATCTCCTCACCATCAAAACTTTGTGTCCTATGCATCAATCTGAAGGTGACGTCACCAAACTAAAAACACAGTGCAAATGAAAAGACAAATGTGCATACACAGAACAATAACCCATTTCTCCCAACCCCACAAAAATCCCAAAATAAAACCCCACAATCCCCACAGCTGTCTTCCTGTCTCAACTGGAACAAGGTAAACCACAATAAAAACTCTTATAATTGGACTGCACACGCTGCGTCGCCTAACGTGTGATACGCTCCTCACCAGGGGACCTTAACCAGCCAACTATCATCCACTCACTGAACTAAAGCGCTCAATTAGCAGGGAACCTCATCTACTCATTGATCTATAACGTCAATTCATAGGAAATCCAGACCCCGTACATGAAATCACCATCCAGACCAATCAGCGCGGCACTCCTGTTCTATATGTAGGGAGTCACTACCCCACCCAATAGGCTCAAAAACACAAGAAGGGACCACTGCCACCGCCCCAGTCCCAACTACAATCCACGTGCCGATCACCACCAATGCGCTGAATTTTGCGACAATGTACAATCACCCACCACCCAATTTACAATCCCTCCCTCAGTTTCTACCCAAACAAAAGAACTTAACATTTCTGCAATATACTGATCAACAATGCATCATAATACTTTAAACATTTCCCCCCCTCAAAGCCCATGTTGCTAGTTGACTTACATTTTCCTATGCTGCACTGGCAGTTGCTCCGCTGCTGGACACCCCCTCAAGGCGCTTCACCGGACCCCTTCTCCTGCAGGGCTCTCACCTGCCCTCAAGCGGGGTATTTCCAAGTGGCCCCCGAAGCCTTTAGCCGGTTACGCGTTTTCCGGTGGTCTTCAGGTGCAGGCGAGGGTCCCACAGCTTCCTTGAGTCGGCGGCAGGGAGTTCAGTTCAACGCAGGGCTTGCGCAGGCAGTGCTCATTCACCCATGTTACAATGAGCAATGAGCCTCACAGAGGGCACCAACTTGTTGGGGAGAAGCTGGACCCCCACCAGGGCAGTGGGGGCCAGCAGCCATACCCTCACCAGCTATGGGAGGCCCCAACACCTCCCATATGGCCCCCAGAAATGCAACAGAGTCCCAAGCAGGCAGCAGCATGTTTCAAACTGCATTTATTTCTGGGCAGCAAAAAAGAAAAAAAAAAACACAGAGCATCGTGCACATCGCGAGTTCAGGCGCCGTCTCCCCCGGGGCTGGCTTGCAAGCCAGCTTTGTAATCACACTGCAGGCTGACCTCACAGAATTGGATCAGCTCCCAGAAACCTATCTCCTCCTGCTATTAGCTGCTAAGTGGTAGGTTACCTATGTAGCCCTTATAGAGAGCCTGATAATTGGATATTAACCTTTTGCGTCAGTGGGTTGATTTAGCTGTGCCAGCCCCCATTACCTAATTCTACCTTGTTGCAATATGACCTTGTTCCCATAACTTTTTAGCTGAACAAGCAGTTCGCACCTGGGCTCTGGGCGCTGGGCTGCGCCATTCTTGTTACAATTATGTTTCAAATGTTGTGCGAGTCCTTGAGAAAATGTCTTTCTTTCCCGGAAAGAAAAAAAAAGCACACTGGGTTGCCGTGATTTATTCGCATTTGTGGATAATTAAAAAATGTCTTTCTGCAGAAAGCAATCTTATCTTGAATGTGCGGCCTTGGCAGGTCGGATGTTTTGCTGAAGGCTTCTGCAGCCAGTGTTCAGTGAGGGAAATGAACTTGGCTGTAATTTTCCTGAAACATGGCTTTACACTGTGCAATTAGACCATGTTAATTCATATAGGCATTTGCAAGCCTTTAAACAGGGATTTTTATATTTGTAGATTCTGATATTGCAGCATTGATTCTAATGTAGCATGGAAGTTGCACTGTTGGTGAAGTGGGTGTGTTTCAGCATATTTGTCACCCATGGGTGCGCTGGGGCCTGGTTCAAATGATAAGTGCGCTCCTTGTTCTTCCTGCTGTTCTTCTATATATGCGCTTGGGGTGAGGGGGCATGGGTTTGGTCTCGATTTTCCCTCTTCACAATGTACAAATGCATTTATTTGCTTTCCTTCAATGGTGCATTTTGGTGCAATGTATGTACTTGCCATGCTTTGCTAACCTACATGCAGTTTCCCTTTTCTGTGTGCATTCTGGGCATTTAAAACAGGATCTGCCAATTGAATTTGCTATACAAATGTTCCCAGCGTGGTTTTCTTTTTTTGTTTTACTGTAGAAATATAAATTTAACTATGCCTAAGAGTTTTTATGGTGGCCTAAACCACTCGTATCACTTTTCACATCATGAAACAATGTTGCAACATGTGAACCTGAAAATCATTGCTTGAGAAGACATTTTGTGTAAGGAGGCCATTTTGAGTTTTTGTTCTGCTCTCTGCTCATTGAAAATATATATATTCTGGTTTTCAGCTTGAGCAGAGTAACCGACTGCTGCTTGACCCTTGAGTTGCTAACATAGTTAGGAATGCCAGGCTGCCACATGATTTGTTTTGTCTTATAATGAGGGAACCTTGAAGCTGTACATAAGCATATGATATGTTTTCCTCCATCCAGATGCACCCAGGTCTCAGATAGTAAATTGTCTTGGCACTGGCAGTAAGAGTGTAGAATGTTTTGGTATAATGAATTACGCAGTAACCCTTTGAACCCTAGCCTGATGATGTCTGGACAAAGGGGGCTGCGCAATAACTTCTAATGCTGCGAAGTTTGCTATATATGCGCCTGCTGTACTTAGGCTCTCTCTCCCTCTCTCCTCACTGTGTCCTTTACATTATGGGGCGCTGAGATCCATTTAATCAAATGCTAATATTGAATAAATATATTTGACTTTGGATCCTCGTGACTGGCGTGTCATTAGTATATGGTTGGATGCCTTAATTCCGGTCTTTTGATCCGTCAAGATGGCGCCCGAATAGGGACCCTCCCACTGATGCCCCATCGCGGAGACGAGTGAGGACGAGGTGACCAGACCGAGATCGACATGTGCCTTACGGGCATCCGTATGCAAAGTGAGGAGTGATTCCTCCGCAGATCTGCACACAGCCCTTCTCTGGCCGACAGACCGCGTCTTGCGAGCACAGCGGCGAGGATCTCGGAATCGAGGCAGTTTGGGCCAGGACACGCCAGACACGACGACTGCGTCTTTCAAGACGATTGTTGAAATCAGGTGAGTCGTTCCCCGATACCCGAAATCCCTGATATTTGTTGTTGAGAGTTGCCTAGCAAGAAGCAAACGCCCAGGTAAAGAGAGTACGGTTTGTAACAATGCCTGGGAAATTGGCATCCTGCTTTTCTAGATTTTTGCATTGCGGAAGTCGATCTTTGGAATATGGCCAACCGGCGCCACCCGAAGTGTCGCCAGCATATGAAATGTATGTAAACTATGGATTAGGAGCAATAGTTTTTAATACGATTTGGCACAGACAAACTAAGCACGAACCCGAACTTCAATGGCCGAATTACGGCAGTTTTGAGCTAGCCCGCATAGCACATTTAGAAACTGTATTGTTACGCAAAAAAGCCAGGCCCGCTGCATTTGACACTATCAGGGACTGGAGGAAGGAAGCAACACAACGCTTGCGAAGTAGAGAAAAGCATGCACGCAAACATAAAACTAATGCTGAAAAAGCATTAGAGCATGACCAACAGAGACAAGAAGATAAAATCAGGGGTTTAGACAGGGCATTCCAGTTAGAGATACAGAAGATATATCCCTATCAGGATATTCATGCGTCAGACGAATTGATAAATAATATTTTGAATGAGTGAAGGTCTGACCCAATTGATGATTCCACTGCACCACCTCCCTATGTACCGCCTCCGGCTGCTCCTCTGCTTGCGCCCCCTCCTGTGTTGGCACCTGTGCCAGTTGTTGCAGTCGCTACTCCCTCTCTCCCATCTACGCCACTGGCTTCATTTCCTCTGCCACCTAGCAAGGCAGATTTGCATGTTGACTCTCGCCCGAGTGGTTCTGCTCCATTGTCGGAGGTTTATAATGATTATAGGGAAACCCGTAGTACAGTTAGCAAAGAAAGGAAGATGGAATTGCACCGGTGGGCTGAAACATATGTTGAAGGGGGCGATGAATGTGCCACTTTGGCCTCTTTATCCGATCATGAGGATTTCACCGACCAAAAGGTACTGCTTGAAAGAATGGCTTCATATTTGGTTGAGATATGGGGTGATTTAACGGATGAAGTTGCGCCACAAGAATTGCATGACCAGGTGGTCCTTGCCCAGACTTGTAGTAACAGCACGAAGATGTAAAATGATTTGAGTAGAATATTTGTGTTCAAGAGAGAACTTGATTGTTTACACAAATCCCTTGTAGACAAGCATAAGACGCAGACATTGTATGTTCAGATGAGCTTTTTCACCAGAAACCCCATTGACTGCATTTTCTCTTGATCTGATCCTATGTTCCGCCAACATTTGTTGCCAAGGTAGAAATTCCAGCCGTGATGCACGCATGATTGAAGTGCATTAAATTTCCCAGTTTGTCCATGTCCCATTTTTCAGGCAAGAAGTTAATACGCTTAAGCAATTGATTCCAGATATTAGAAAGAATCCCTCTGAATTCTAAAAGGAAATTGAATCTGTTTTGCATTCATCAGTGTTTACATTGGGCGATATTGATTTGCTATTTCCTGTGATTTTGCCTGCTGACATATGGAAACAGATCAGGTCTGTGGATGACGCAACGGGATTAGGCGACACATGGGTTAACATGACACAAGCAGACAGGGATAGGAAGGCTGGAGAGCGACCGCCGCTGATTATCTTAACATTGCCTATGAACATTGTCACTAAATTGAAAACGATTGTCCCAGAGAAAAGAATTGTTTGGGACAAACTCACTGCTTGCATGCAAAACAAGTCAGAAGGTGCTACAGAATATTTTACTAGGTTTGAGGAAGTGTTTTCGGATTTCAGTGGACAGGATCTGAGTATGGAATCAGGTAAAAGATTGTTTGTCGACAAGTTTGTGCGAGGTTTGTTGCCCGAAATACACTGATTATGACATCTGAAAGCGCATGGCAAGCATAGTCAAAATCTGAGGTTCTGCACATGGCTCATTATTTTACGAAAATAGAGTGAATGCAGAGAAGGATAAGATGGAGAAAAAGAAAAGTGAATTGAAAACAAGGGTCTTGCTTCAGTAAGTCGCAAGGGGAGGTAGAGGGGGTAACGCACAGTTTAGAGGACATTACGCACCACAGGGCCAGGCCAAATTAGGTCTCCCATCCATTAACCAACCTGCATACTGTAGACAAGAAGGCCATTGGTGCGCACAATGCACAATTCTCCAGCAGAGAGCGAATGGTACCTTATCTAGGCAATCGAGGGGACGTCCAGGCCTAGGGGGCCCTGGAAGGAATAATTATGCAAACAATTCACAATCACAGCCACAGACACAACCCCAAGAAGACCAAGGGAACCAAGAACAGAATACAGGTGGCAGGAACATAGTCGATAATCCCTCCAATGCATATTACACTGAAGACTTTACATCTGATGATATACTTTTCCCATAGGACAGCCCAAAACAGCGTCTGGAACCAGTACCTAGTCCCATTGATCAAAAAGGGCCCTACGTAGAGATGAGAATTGGGAATAGGGAGCATGTATTCTTAGTAGTCACCGGTGCACAGAAATGCTCAATTGACCATCAGCAGGTTCCAGATATACCGCTGTCAGGGTAAAGCAATGTTTCCGTAGGGTTCTCAGTTACACCAGTAATCTGCCCGGTTTCAAAGCCGGTGCCCATTGCATTGGGTCCCTTCACTGAGCAGTGTCCAATTATTGACCAAGAAGTGTGGCGAGAATTTGGTGGGGTTAAATTCGTTGAAGAAATTGAATGCTGTGATTTACTGTTCTCCGGATTGAGTGTATTTGATGATCTCACTGCAACAAAATCCTGTTTCGCAGTTTGTATCCATGCCATTGCTAACTGAATTAATTACAGTCCCAGCATGTCTATGGGCTGTGAATTTTAATGATGTCAATGTCTTGCAAGTATAGCCAGTCCACATTACCCTGAAACCAGGTGTTCCCTTTCCACATATCCCGCAGTATAAAATCTCGGTTGAAGGTGAGCAGGCCTTGAAAAGCATATTCTCTGATTTGGTAAATATATGAGTGATTGAATAAATTGCAGGGAGTGTGTGTAATAGTCTGATTCTTCCGGTGTACAAGAAAGGGGATAATGCAATCCTGTTCCGTTTTATTATTGATTTGCGTGCGATTAATAAGATTGTTGCTCCACAGTTTCCGATTGTCCCAGATGTTACTACAATTCTAACTATGATCCCGGCCACCGCCACTCATTTTAGCGTGATTGATTTGAAGAATGCCTTCTTTAGCATTCCAGTGCATGCTGATAGCAGATATGTTCGCTTTCACATTAGGTGGCCACTCCTTCACCTTTACATGAGTACCACAAAGCTATACAGAAAGTCTGAGAATCTACAGCAGGGCCCTGAAAGAACAGTTGGACACATTAGAATTACCCCCCACATGCACATTATTCCAGTAAATTTATGACTTACTGATAGCCACAGATTCAGAGGACGCTTGCAAGGAGGACACTGTATTGTTATTGACACACTTAGCAGAACACGCACATAAATCATCACTTAAGAAATTCCAATATTGTCGCCAGGAGGTGGCCTATTTAGCATACCTCCTATCGAAAGAGGGCAGACGCTTGATGCCAGAAAAAATTCAGAGCATATCTGATATGTCTGTCCCAAATACACAGAAAGAGGTCAGAGCTTTAATTGACATGGCCTCATATTGTAGACAGTAGATCCCATACTTCAGTTTGATGATTAAGCCTATGTTGGCATTAATGAAGAAGGATATTTCTTCATCCTTGCCATGGAACATGGACTGTCAGACAGCAATCGATTTGCTCAAAGCTGCATTGTGTTCAGCTCCAGTTTTGGGCACACCAAATTATGAAAAAATGTTTGTCCTGTATGTGCATGAAAGAGATGGATGCGCTTTGGCTGTATTGACAGAGATCCATGGGGGGAAGAATAGACCATGCTGTTATTTTTCCTCCACACTGGATCCTGTTGCATGCGCTTTGCTGCGTTGTCTGAGAGCTGCTGCTGCAGCCGCTGTATCAGTAAAGCAAAGTGAGGCTATGGTTCTGGGTCACTCTTTAACCATCATGGTACCTCACTCAGTAGACGGTCTGTTGAATAGAACGCAGACACAACATCTCACAACGGCTCGGCTAACAAGGTACTAGCTGATTCTCTTTGCTCTGCATATCCAAATTAAGAGATGTTGTGCTTTGACTCCGGCTGAATTGCTACCTCCTCCACAGGAGACAGAAAACTGTGACATTGTATCACATGATTGCCTTTTAGTAACTGAACAAGATAATAAGGGAAGGGTTGACCTCACTGACACCCCCTTGAGGAAACCAGATGGAGAGCTATTTTGTGATGGCTCATGTTTCAAATTACCAGACGGCAAATCCACTGCTGCCTATGCTATCACCACTTTGACTACTGTTGTAGAAAGTAAACGAATCCCACATAACTCAGCACAAGCCGCAGAAATAATCACCTTGACTAGAGCCTGTGAAATATCTGGAGGTCTTAGTGTAAACATATTTACCGATAGCCAATATGCATTTGGGATAATTCATAACTTTGGACGTCTGTGGGCTGAGATGGGTTTCTTAACATTGCATGGCACGAAGATCCAGCATGGCACTTTGATAGTGTAGTTGCCAGCACTCGCACCCCCAAACAAACTAGCAATAATGAAATGTGCCGCACATCAAAAAGTGACGGATGACGTGGGAAATGGAAATGCTTTTGCAGACCGAATTGCCAAGCAAACTGCAAATGACGTGCACTCCAAAATGTACATTCGAGATTCAGCAAAATAGGTCACTGACACATGCGTAATGGAGGAAGGGAATGGTAGCGTAAAGGAAATTCAGACAGAAGCTACTCCCGAAGAAATCAAACAATGGTCAGAGGGTCCCGCGGGACTAGACAATAAGGGTTGTTGGCATGAGCATACCAAACAAAGATGGATGTTACCCAACGCATATGTTACCGCCATAGTCACCATGGCACATGGTCTGACACATATACGTGCAAAAAAGATCTGGGCGCTTTTAGACCCTGTCTGGTATAACGAGAACATCCCAAAGGATGCTGAACGAATTGTGCAAAACTGTATGGTCTGTCTTCAGCATAACACTGGAAAGGGAACACTGACACCAAAAGGCAGTTTTGGTCCTCCCTCCATGCCATTTGAAGTGATACACTTTGACTTCTTTGAGATGCAGCGTTGCCAGAAAAACAAATAAGTCCTGGTGGTAATTTGTGGTTTTAGTAAATGAGTTGAAGCCTACCCACTGAAAGATTGTATAGCTATGTCTACAGCCAAATCCATGCTGAAGGAGTACTTCCCCAGGTTTGGGTTGCCAAGAGTAATTTGGTCTGACAATGGCCCGCATTTTGTTGCAGCAGTAATACTGAAAATATGCGCAGGCCTGCAAATTGACGTTTTCACTCAGTGAGGTATACTCAGAATGCCAGACTTGTTGAACGTCACAACGGTATTCTGAAGAATAAACTTGCAAAAATATGCGCCCAAAGCAAATCTAAATGGCCAGATGCCTTGCCCTTAGCCTTACTCTCAATGCGGACAACTGCTCAATCAAGAACAGGTCTCTCGCCCTATGAAATCATCATGGGGAGGCCAGAGAATGTATGGAATGTACCTAGGCCCAAGAAGTTGAGTGACATAGAATACCCTTTGTTGGCCGATTACTGTTATGAGTTGACTCAATACTTGCGTTTGATTCATCAGCAGGTGTGAGAGGCTCTTCCTGCCAAATTCAAAGGGCCAGGTCATCGTCTGCGGCCAGGGGACTTGGTGCTCACAAAAAACTTTGATCGAAGAAACTGCCTTGAACCTCGGTGGAAGGGCCCCTTCCAGGTCCTCATGGCCACGCAGACTGCAGTACGTGTCGAAGGCTGAAAGCACTGGATCCATGCCACACAAGTTAAGCAGATCCCACTACCTCTGCCCTACGACAAGTGGGACGACAAAGACATCGATGACTCCATCTCTCAGAATGCATCGGCACTGATTGACTCCCAGAATGCCAAGCCTGAGTTGAATCTACTTCCTGAGCCTGAAGGGCCTGGGGAGCTTGCAGAGCCATCTTTGCTGCCTTCCCTATTGTGTGCATCATCCTCCGCCAACGCTGTCTCTGCATCTAAACCTGTTTCTGGAGACAACAGCGTTTTGTTTTCTGATCACTCCCTGCTTGTTGCAACCAGGTACAATCTGCGACCATGTGACAAGAAGAATGCTACAACTTTGCAGTAGCCTTTATCTTCAGCCCTGCCACTTGAAGGGCTGGGGAGAGGGGCTAGGGAAAGGGAGCATATGAGCCAGAAGGAGGCACTGACACGCACTTTCCCGGTGCTTTTTGAAGGTGTAAGGTCTTTGGTCCTTGTGGGGACAAGCAAAGTCATTGCTCCGACACCTATGTGATCTACTTGTGTTCTGTTTGAACCAACAAATTGAATGATACCTGAATCACGCCAGCCCCCTCATCAACCCTCTGCTGGAAGTTCAAAAGAGGGCAAGGGGTTGGCAAGGACAGACAAGCTGCCTACAGAAAATACTAACAGTGCGATCAGGTGCTGCCTATGAAGAAACTGTAAGAGTTCAACAGTGAAGCTCTAAAACGGACCCTGAGAAACATTTAGAGAACTATGACTCCGTTTGGGGCCACCCGTACAGACAATGCTGATGACCAGTTTGATGAAATTAGACATGTGCAAATGAAACAGCGGTCCTTGAAGGCCAAATGTATATTGATCACAGTATTTTCATGTGTTGCAATAGCTCTGATAATCCTGTTATGGTATTTGGAGCACTTACACCTGCTTGATACTATGCTACCAACTATGAGCACGACCGCAATGGTTACCCCATGCATCCTTTCTCATACTCTCCATCCTCGGGATGTTAAACATAGAGGGGGTTATGACAACAACACCCTCTTGCTGATAATGAACGCTGCACATGCCATCCTGAACAAAACAAACTGCTGGGTTTGCTCACATCTAACACAGCATGGGGAAAGAGGGCTGGGTTGGTACATACATCCTCTCCCACTGACTACGCCCTGTTATGCCTCTCTTAAGGTGCTACATTTTGGAAGATGGAATGATAGTGCTACAGGGAACTTTGATGGTATTAACATTAATGATTTTGAGAGACTTGTATTGACACCATTGGGTTGTTCGACATATTCAGACAAAAGCAAACCAAACATTCCATCCACCAGACCTGTCGATAGGCTTTCCAGACCCTATCAATCTATGATCACTCTTAAGATGGCTCCCATGGGCAACAGGGATGCCATACCACCCTCCTACACAATAAACCATAGCCCACACTCTGTTCCGTTTTGTATGCAAAAAAATGGCACTCGCCAAATGGGCAACTTTGATCGGTGCGCAAATACTGCTGTTTTAGGGCATGAAGACAGACCATTGTACATAGGGGGTCCCGTTTATTTCATATGCAGGGATGAGGCATACCCATGGTTACCCAGGGATTGGGGAGATACATGCTACTTGGGGATACTCTTTCCAGGAGTATATCTTGCAACTACTTCCGAAATTTCAAAAGCACGACCCCAGGCAGACAGATGGTGATACAGCCTGGGAAATGTTTGGAGATGTGGCAAAATCTTTTGTACCCTTCTGGGGACAGGTAATCAACTTGTACAACATTAGGAGATTGGCCAGAGTCCTGGAGAAGATGATTAATGAAACAACAGACATAATGTATAATATGAGATTAGAGCAAAAGGCAATCAGGCTGGTGGCCCTTCAAAATAGGATGGTGCTTGATATCATCCTGGCAGAGCATAGTGGTGTATGCAAATTAGTAGGGTCCGCATGCTGTGTTCTCGTACCTGACTCCTCCCCCACAATATTTAAAGCAATAAAAAGGTTGCATTTACTAAGTACAGAAATTCATGTCCCCAAAGGTGATTGGAACATTGATGGCTGGTTCTGGAATATGCTAAAATCCTGGGGTTGGAAGATATTCTCATTCTTGGCCATACTACTCAGTATCATACTATTCTGTTGTTGCTGCGTGCAATGTCTACCTGCCATTTGCACCATGATACGGGGTAGCTGTGCGCAGGCTGTCACAAAGATCAAGCTGAAACCCGAACTGTCCCAAATAACCAACAATGCAATGGTAGCATAAGATGCCACAATTAAAGAATTCATGTCCATTGACATTTTTGATGAAAATGATTCAGGTTGTTCTGATGACGACAGCTCAGACACTTGGTCTGAGGAAGATGCAGTTTTTGGGGGATTCTCTTGGCCTAGGCCAAAAGAAGGCTTTGTAGAAATATAAATGCAACTATGCCGTCTGATTATATGTTGGCCTAAGCCACTCGTATCACTTTTCGCATCATGAAACAATGTTGCAACATGTGAACCTGAAAATCATTGCTTGAGAAGCCATTTTGTGTAAGGAGGCCATTTTAATTTGTTCTTCTGCTCTCTGCACATTGAAAATATATAAATTCTGGTTTCAGCTTGAGCACAGTAAACGACCGCTGCTTGAACCTTGAGTTGTTTACATAGTTAGGAATACCAGGCTGCTACATGATTTGTTTTGTCTTATAATGAAAGAACCTTGAAGCTGTACATAAGCATGAATAATCTGCAAAACCAGGTGCCGTTCTGTCTACTTAGGCCATTACAGCAGGCAGCTAGAAAGAATTATACATGGCTGTATGTTCTCCCCCGCGGGAGTTGTTATTAATTTCTGCTTGAGAACTGTCTGACGTTAGCACAGGGAGATAACATTGGATGGCAAGACAAGGAATGCCACCTGATTATATTGATCATGATATGTTTTCCTCCATCCAGATGCACCCGGCTCTCAGATAGTAAATTGTCTTGGCACTGGCAATAAGAGTGTAGAATGTTTTGGTATAATGAATTACGCAGTAACCCCTTGAACCCTAGTCTGATGTCTGGACAAAGGGGGCCGGGCAATACCTTCTAATGCTATATATGCGCCTGATGTACTTGTGCTCGCTCTCTCTCTCTCTCTCTTTCTCTCTCTCTCTCTCTCTTTCTCTCTCTCTCTCTCTCTCTCTCTCTCCTCACTGTGTCCTTTACATTGTTGGGCGCTGAGATCCATTTGATCAAATGCTAATATTGAATAAATATATTTGAGTTTGGATCCTCGTAACTGGCGTGTCATTAGTATATGGTTGGATGCCTTAATTTCGGTCTTTTGATCCGTCATTACAACAACAACATAGAGAGTGCTGATAAAATTGAAATATGTGGTTTGCAGCTGGTCTGCAAGTGGGCATTACAAGAAAACTTTGAAAGCACACAGCATTGTAAGTAACTGCCAATTGATGTCAGGGGATGAGATAAATGAGAGTACAATTATTCAGTTATGCAGGGTAAGTGGCAGGCAGCCTGTTCAAATGCATTTGTGACAGAGTTGCAAATGCACTCTACAAAATGTATGCATACCTATAGTTTGTGCTGATGGATGCAGAGGTGGATGAATATGGAAGCACAAATCTTGTAGAGTTTTGCAGTAATTTTTGATGGAGGTGCTTTTTAATTACAGGAGATCTGTACTCTGAGTGTTCAACAGTACATCTAAAGTGTTGAAATGTGCTGACAGAGTTAGATGTAGAGTTGTTGCCTGTGATTGGTGGATGGTTGTGTGACTGCTTAACAGTAGCCAATGAGGGAGTGCTGCAAAGAGTGAAATGGAAAGGGAAGAAGGGTTGCCCCTGTGTTCCGGGGTCCGAGAACACCACAGTATTTCGCGGATAGGGCGTGCCACATCCGGGGCTTCTCAGCATGCCTGGCATGGAAATGGACTATGGGGATTAGCCAATCAGGTGTTTAGGTTGTGCTTTACAAGAAGGAAGAGTAGTACCTTTTCTCATTGATTTGTTGGTTGTGTAGTGAAGATGGCTGTTGTTGGATGGAGGCAGAGACTTATTGTTCGGATAGTGGGAGATTCATTTGTGTATGACCTGGAGAGGTATGACCAGGGAAGAGGTGTTTCTGGTGATCTTGGGAGACATGGATACTTTTGGTAGTCCTGATGTTTTGGTGGTGCAATGTGGAGGAGAACATTTGGGCTACATCAGTGCTCCAAGTTTGGTTCCTGCACTGAAGTTGTTGGTAGAAGAACTGATGCTGCTTTTCCCTACTGCAAAGGTGTTTTTTTTCTGCAAAATACCACCTAGAGCACAATGGAACAACCCCTATGGCGTTAATCCTCAGCAAAATGCTGAAAGGTGCCTCATTAATAGAGGCATGGGTGTTTTTTTTGGCAACATCCTGAGATTTCTGTTTTCTCTGATGACAACATTGATTCCCTTAGTGTGCACTATTTTACCACAGATGGTGTTTCGTTTTCCATCCTTGGAAATGCTAATTTTTTTGTAATCTAAGGGATGCTTTGCAGAGGTTGATGTAAGGCAGTAAGGAGGAAAGGAGGAGAACCCCCCAGCGCCCCCAAAAAAGGAAAACAAAAGGTGTTTGTTTAATAGCACCTACAAATAAAAAGGCTCTTTTCAGAGCCACCACAATAGAGGAAATGTCCTACCCTGGGTTAAACCCCCCCCCTTGATTTGGACGATTTATCCTCAAACACTGCAGTAGTTCGTGGATCGCACGTGCCACATCCGGGACCTTTAAGGATGGCAGTCATGCAAAGTGGACAGTGGAGGCCAGGGGATTGTCCAGTAAGGTTCCCTGGGCGTGGTGTGCAAGGAGAGAGTGTGGCAGAGGCTCTGTTTGCTGAGGGGAGTGCAGATGGCTATGGCTATGGCTGCATGTTTTAGGAGGCAGAGTGTCTGGATTTTGGGGGACTCTTGGATACATTGGTTGCAGGTGTATGCAGAGCGCTGTGGAATGGCTGCACATCTTGATTTCCTTCATGTGGATGTGCACTGGTATGGAGTGCATGACATGAAGTGGCTGGATTTGCTTCCCCTTTGTGCCACTTTGGTGATGCAGCATCATCCAGCTATTATTATAGTTCATTGTGGAGGAAACAGTTTAGGCCACGTTAATGGAATGTCTCTGCAGTTTGCGATGAAGGAGGCACTTGGGAAAGCATGGACATGTTTCGCAACTCTCGAGTAATTTTTTCACGCATTGCCCAGAGACAGATATGACTGCGCTATTCTTCATTTGGTCCACAAATGGAGAAAGCCAGGCGCAATGTTAACAAGGCTGTTTGCACATTTTTGTGAGACGTTGGTATGTCTTCCTTCCACAATGAAAACATTACATTTTGTAGCACCAACATTTTTCACAGAGATGGTGATCATTTTACTGATGCTGCGGAATTGTCAAAATGCTTTGAAGCCCTTCATGCAAATATAGCAAGCATTTGCGTATTAGGTGTTGGCCACTTCAAACCTTCAAAAAACAAAATAACAAACAAAAAGGCTCTTTTTAGAGCCACCACTTTCTCCTAGAAAAAAGAATGCAATGGGTACATGCTGCCACCACCTGAATGTTTTGGAAGTCTGCAGACTACCGCACTGTCTGTGGACTTCGCCGACAGCGCAGGGGCCTGTCCATTTCATTGGCACTTTTATTTTTAAATTGTGAAAAGCGGCTCTGAAAAGAGCAATTATTTTGTGTGTTTTCTTGTTTTCATATTTGTTTTGGTATTTTTTAACATGACACACAAGGAAGGGAGGGAAATGGAGGGTAGGGAAGGGGCACCAACTACAGGCACAAAGGGGCAGGTGGAGAGCAGAAGATGTTGGGTGGGCCTCAGGGCACTTTTCCTGATGCTCCCAGACCATAGACTCGAAAGCATGCTGGAATTGCTCACCCCTGCAGAATACTGTGTCGCAGTACATACACAATAAAGTGACCTTTGAAAGGTAAGGGTCTACTGTCGTATGTATGGCCTGCAAGGCTGAGTCAGGGATCCGCTGTCTCACAGGAGTGTCCCTTGTGGTGACAGGAGCAGATGGTGAGTATGCTGCAGAGGAACTCAACCTACTACCCTGTTCGAAGCGGACAGCCATCTAAACTGCTGCCTTGTGGTTGGACCTCAGGTGTGCCTGTATGGAGGTGGTGCCATAGCTTTACAGCCCAGGTTTGCAGTGACTGAGTACCATTTGGCACACATTGCAGTGAACCTTGGCTGCACAAGCCTTGGCTACCCCCCCAGTGGTGGTAAAGAGCCTCCACACCCAAGAGTCACCTTGGCAGCTGGTAGTGGGGACTTCCACTACCTCATCCTCTTCTTCTTCTTGTTCCCCCTCTGCATCACCATGCCTGTTCCCCTCCCCAGGCCCTCCAGAAGATGGTGATGATGCTGGTGGTGGGGGGGATGATGAGGAGGCAGTAGCAGCAGAGGCAGCAGTAGATGCCATCCTTCAGAAAATTTGAGTTGAGCAAACAGGAAACCAGGAAGCAGCAATCTGGTGTAACCAGAAATCTGCCACAGTGCTCTGTCCAGGAAATCCCAAAACAGAATGAGGAGCAGCACTGGGTTGTGGCTTTTTATAGGGGTACTTGGGGGCACTCCGCAAAAAGTCGTGCTCTCCACAAACACTTCAAACCACAAGATGGGCTCAAAAAGTTCCAAAAAGTCTCTAGATCGTCAGAGGCATGGTATGGGACCTCTGCAAGGGTGAAGATTCCCAGCAAAAAACTTTGGATTGCTCAGAAAAGCACTTTTTGGTATCCAGGGGCCCAGATAGTGTTTGCGAATAATGATCGATGCTCAGCGTGGGTATGGTCACATGATGACGTCGTGAAAATTTGTGAATGGGACAGCTGTCTGTAGGACACCTATTGCGTGGGATGCAATGTGCGTATGCGCCTATGTGTCCGTAGGGCAGGCCGGGGATCCCCAAACGAATTAAAAGTGTGACACGTGCTGTGGACCTTGCGGACAGGCGTGGTTTTCGGAGGGCATAGGGGATCAGATGCGCATGTGCCCAGGTTTCCATAGGACAGGGGCGGGACCCCCAAACTAATTAAAAGCACGCCACAAATGTATGAACCTTGAGGACAGGTACTGTGTTCGGAGGGCAAGGCGATCAGATGCGCATGTGCCCAGGTGTCCGTAGGACAGGGGCGGGACCCCCGAACTAATTAAAATTTGCGAACAAATTTACAGACCTTGCGGACAAGCGTGGTGTTCGGAGGGCACTGGGGGTCGGATGGGCATGTGCCCAGGTGTCCGCAGGACAAGGCATGGGCCCCCGAATCATATAAAGGTGCGTCCTGATTTTACAGACATGTCCAGACAGGTGCGCTGTCCGTAGGACACTCCATTTTGATTACAGAGAGGCCAGACAGTCGCACACTCCGTGGACTTCTAATGGGGCTTTTTAAAAAATAAAACACACACACACAGCAACAGTAAACACATACAATTTATTAAGCCACATTAAAAACATTCCATTAAGAAAGGGAAGGGGTAACGGAATGGGAAACATACACAGGGGATGTGTGGTTTTCCACAGGCTGGTTATCAGGGGAGGAAGGGAAGGAGATCTTATCATAGCATCTCTGAGTGCAGGACATTTGTGGGGAGGGTTGGCTGGGGAAGGGGTACAGGTGCAAGTGGGGCAGTGGTACTTTATATTTCCCATTATATTTCTCTCTACAAACAGTTTCAAGTCGGCAAAACTGTTGGTGCATTTTTGCCACTAGGCTCACTAGTTCATTTCCCACAGTGGGAGTTTGGGTTTGTAAGTGCCCATTCACTTGTGGAGCAGCTGGTGTATCTGGGCCATTCTCTTCATGCATAGTTTCTACTGTGTAAAAAAAGAAAATGTTTAAGTTACATGTTAAGCAAAGTGCATTAATGTTCCTACTTTTTAAATTGCACTGTGTAACATTACAGTTACTATCTTCACTCATTTAATCAAGAGGGAAATTCTCCTCAAGCCACTCCAGGATGCTTGCCAATTTTGTGCAAAAAAGAGCATTTCACTAGGCATGTACACAGAGCAAACTGCACAGTTACAGGAAGAAATATAGAGCCTAATTCACAGAGTTTTTGCCAAAGGGGTGTTGGCATTATAAATCACTTCTGTGAATTAGTCCCATAGTGTACTTACCACTTTCTAGTATGGTTCTGCTGTTGCTATGTTGCACCTCTCCCATTGGCAGTTTATTCACAGGGTATATGCAAAGCAGCAATGAGGTAATACTGTTGGATGCACAGGTTATTTTACTGCTTGGTGCATTCCATTAAGTTGCACATCCTATGTAATTGCACTGTGTTGCTCTGTACACATGTTCAGTTTCTTTGATGCACGCTACAACAATATAAGGCAACCCCTGAACTTTTGGGCAGCGTGGATGTCCGCGGACAGTCCCATAGTCGGCGGACACTGTGGCTATTACAATGACCAAGGGAGTCAGTATGTTGTATGGTACATGTATACAGATCAAGGGTATACTGGTAAACACCTGTGAAATTAAGTGAAAACTTTGTTAAAAGGACATTATGGTTAAGTTGCACTCATAAAAACCTATCATAACCACTGGAAAACGTACGTGAAAAGGATATTATGGTTACAAGTAAAATCAAAAACCCCCAGAAATTCACCAGTTATGGTAAACTAAGCAACCATAGCTTGCGCCACCACCGTGCACTGCTAAGACTAACACCCATGTCATCAAAGATGACATCACAAATTACATTGATTACATATTTTACTTATTTTGCGCCGCCACTGATTCTACACTACGTACCTCCTCTTCATCCCAAAGAAATAGAGGTGTAGGAGAAATCGTGAATATAGCCAGGTTACATGTCTTGTATACATTGTTATATGCCACATGTAGTACAGGACACTTGATAGACAACACAAAACTACAAGGCACAAAATGCAACAAAAAAACAAGAACTGGATGGGCAACTTCTGAATTACATGGAGACATGCACACACACACACACACGCACACACACACACAAACGGACACTGAAAACTGACATTTGACATGTCACAATGCTCACATACATACACAGGTGCACACTCGCCTTCACAGAGCAAATGCACACTGCACACACAATCCCTCACAAACAACTTTACAACATGTACACGCACACACTAACACAAACACGCACACATTGCATGCACACCCTCTCAGATGACATGCACACCCTCACACCACACCTTCCCCCTTACACTGCACATATATTCAAAAAGAGGACTACACCGCCTCTGGCAACATAATAAAACAGAAAAAAAATATCACATTTATGCTGAAATCGGAGACCCCTGGCCTGAAGAAGTTTGAGACGCAGCACTTAACCATTAAGCTACAATGATGTTGATGTTATTGTTTGTGGCCTAGTGGTTAAATGCTGGGCCTTAAACTCTGGCAGACTGAATGTTTTTTTTTATTTAACTAATTTAATTTAATTGTATTAAATGAAAAGCAACTGAACTGGGAGGTGGCAAGGTTTGTTGCAGTGCAGTCCTGTGATCTTATTTGGCATGAGGGAGTTTAAAAGTGGCTGCAATGTCAGCCAGGTCCAAACATCCCTTGCACCAAAATAACAGCACCGGAATGGTTTTAGTGCTGAAAAGGGTATGCCGATATGGGCGGTGCAGCAGAATGGATGTGCCAAATCGGGCCGCGCCAAAATGATGGTGCCGAAAAGGGTTGTACCGCTTGGAGCATACTGCTTAACTAAAGTGTGTGCTCCATGTTAAATAATTTAATCTCACAGCGCATTGCCTAAAACAATTGTGAGTTCTCAAAGCCTGCAAAAAGAAAGCCAATGGTGGCTGGTCTGGTAGTGTTTTAAAATGGACATTGGGCACGACCAAAGACAATGCCCCTGACCATGGCCGAAGACCATGCCAGTGGTCTGGAAGCATTCTAAACATCTATGGAATAACAAAACCTGAAATTCAAGGAAACATCTTTAGATGTAGGGACGTTAAGGTGAGCAATACATTGTAAAAAAAAACTTTGAAATGCAAGGAAAAACCTTTAGTTGCAGGGGCATTAAGCTGAGAACTTAACACAGCAAAACACCTGAAATTCAGTTAAAGCCACATGACCACAATGATGACATCATATATCACCCCACTGATGACATCACTAATTACATTAAAACAGTAACTGGCATTAAGCAGGGCCTTCAGTGATGGTCAGTGTGCATGGCGAAATATATTTTAACACATAAATGGGTACTAGTCATGGCCTTCAGGTATGGACAGTGGTCACACCCTTCAACCAAGTTCACTGAATATTTGAAAACACTAACAGGCTACCAACCATAGATTTTGGCCTTTGCCAATTGATACAGCTTTCAACTGTGTCCACTATATATTATGTACACTGGTCAGACACTAGCCATGTATTTTAGCTCAATGCTGGCCACTGGCCACAATCTTTGGCTCTGCCCACTATATATTCTAACATATAAATGGTCCATTAGCCATGCCTTTGACCTTGAGCAGTTTGTACATCTTTTGGCCATGTCCACTGTATATTTTAAAATTAAAAAAAGGCAATAAGAAATGGCCTTTGGCCGTGCCCAGTGTGTATTATACAGCACTAACCAGCCACGAGCTATGGCCTTCAGCCATGCTCACTGTATATAATATACACTAACCAGCCAGTAGCCATGGTGTTCAACTCAATACTAGCCAGTGGCCAAGGACTTTGGCTGCGCTGACTGTATATCCTAAGACATTCATGGGCGCTAGCTATGGCATTTAGCCATGGCCACTGTCCACAGCTTTCAATCGTGCTCACTGTATATTTTGAAACAGTGATGGGCTTTAACCATGCACATTTGTATTTTTGAACACTAACCGACCATGAGCTATGGCCTTTGGTACTGACCAGCAACCCCAGCCGTTGGCAAAGTCCAAGACCTAAATTGATATTAAGGTAATCAAACTTTTGATGAGATAACTTATAAATGATGTTATGTCTAATTCCATTATTGATGTAATCAGTTATATTCAATGCAATTAGTGTTGTCACTAGTGAGGGCATCAGTGATGTATTTGTAATGTCATCAGTGTTCTCATACAACATGTAATTAGTGATGTCATCAGTAATGTGATCTTTGATATCATCATTGTGGTCATAGGCTGCACAACTAGGGGCACACAGTTAAAGTGGCTTTAGCTGAATTTCACGGGTTTTGTTGCTTTAAGTTCTCCCCTTAAAGTCCCTGCAGCTGACGTTTTCTTCCCTGAATTTCAAAGTTTTGGTTACAATGTATTGCTCACATTAACGTCCCAGCAACTAAAGTGTTTTCCTTGATATATATATATATATATATATATATATATATATATATATATATATATATATATATATTGAAAAAAGAGAAGAAGTGGGTTAATGCACAGTCCGAGATATTGGATCCACTAGTCTTGTCCTACAGTCCCTCCCATGCCTATAACTATACATCAGTGAGAATAGATCTATTCAAATTCCCGCGCAAGTTGAAACTCAGGAAATGTTATGCTACGCAAGTTAAGGACACCAGACATTCTAAAGAATGGTGATCAAACATATCCACTGATACTTCATTTTGCCAAGAGACATGGAAACAATGTAAAAGACATGACCATTTGTGACTGGCACATGTGCCACAAGGTTCTAGGTCATTTGGTCGAATATAAATGGTCGACAGGACAATTGGTCGACACCAAAAGGTCGACAGGTCAAATGTTCGAATGTTATTTTTTTTGTTTTTTCATTATTTTTTTTTTGGGGGGTCCCCCCCAACCCCTTTTTTTTTTGCTAAAAAACGCTTTTTTCCCTAAACGAAAAACTTCCAAATTATATATAAAGAAAAAAAAAATCGACCATTTGACCTATCGACCAAATTGTGTCGACCAATTGTCCTGTCGACCATTTGTCTGTCGACCATTTGACTAGACACCGTGCCACAACACAAGAGGCTTGGTAATAGAGAGCTGAAGTTGCGCTAGCTGGAAGCTAAACTAATTTGTAAAGATGACACTTGGAAACCAAAAGGCCTTAACATCGACACAGAGTTATATGCTTTCTACATGAATGAGAAATATATGAACATTCATAGCAGTAACAGCTTGAAGGTTTTGAATGACATATATGTGCTCCATTTGTGAATTCAGCATTATATGATATAATTTAATGAGGTTTCTGAAAAATCGAGCTTTGAAAGTTTCGCCCTCCATATATTTCCTTGTATGTGTGTGTATATATATATACATCATCAAACAACTTTATTCAGCCTGAAAGGCCAGCAGAGTGCATCCTAAAAAGCAGTTCTAATACATGATTACAAAAAGACACGTCAAAGAAAAAACAACAAGACCGTGCAGAAGACCAGGCCCTCCATGAGTGCCCCTGAACAGATCTTTTTGGCCAATGATCAGGAACCATCCTCCCCTTCCCTCTGGTAGCTCCAGTAGCGCCTCGGGCCCAGGGCAGTTAAATTTGCCCCTGAAAGGGGACTAAAACCAGAAGGAACTCCTGTGGGGCACACAGAGGCAGATATGGGAGATGCACTGACTGTGATGCCACTTTTCCCTGCCTGCCGGTGGCCGTTGCAGTTGACCAATACGTCCCTTGTCAAATGGGCATCTGCAAAAACCAGTTTGACAATATCCAATTTGGCTGAAAATCTAGACAGTCTAGAGCACTCCAACAGAGAACACCTGGACACAAACCCACACTGTCACACTCATGCTCTTGTCTCACCTGTTTGTCTTTTGAAGTATTCTTTCTTGGATTTGAAGGACTTGCTTTTTTCCTGGTCTTTCGAGACTTGTACAGGAACGGACGATTCTCCTCCATCGCCAGTATGCAGGTGTATGGATGCTGTTCAGATTCCTGCCTTAGAAGGATGGTAAGATTTGAAATGTTCAGAGTTCCAGGAGGGGTTTTGTGGGTATCAGGCAAATTTCCAGGAACAATCCAGGGTCCAGGAAGGAGCAGGGTACTCGCAGGAATCAGGAAGGTGGAAATCTGAGGAGCAGTTCAGAACTTAGCCCAGGATCCGGGAAGGGACAAGAGGCTCGCACCAATCCGTGAGGTGGAGAATGCGAGGAGCAGTACAGCACTGGATACCAGGAAGGAAGGGAACGGTACCACTGGAGCCAAAGGGAGAAGGAGGCGGAATAGGAAGGATAACAGAGTAACGGCTTGTCGGTACAACAATGCGGAAAGTTAGCGTTGAGACACGCAGAGCCGCGGGGGTGTGTATGTTTTCTAGGAAGTGGCAGACATAGCTAGAACACTAGACCGTGGCTTGCCTAGCAGCGTTGACCATGTTGGTAGTATACTGGACATGATACTACGGTGCTTCATACACCATGTTTTCCAGAAAGGGCGGAAATTATAAATCATGACACATACTCCCCACCACCCTCAACCAATGTAGATATTTATTCCGCAGGACGTCCCTTGGCTCTCTTGTGCCAGGCGAAGGTTTTGGGACATTTTACGAATTCCCCTGGCGTGGTGAGTAGGCCCAGGCCCCCAGCCCCCCAGAGCATCCGATCTTTATTTTACTTGTGCTTTAAAAAGCACGTGCAGCGCACTCGACGACTGCTTCTCCCGGCAAGCCCCACTGCTTCCTGACTCCCTGTGCCCGCCTCCCGCACCACCCCCGCGACCGGATTGGTGCTTGGAAGCACCCAGCAACAGAGGCCCTAATGACCCTGCTGGCTCGCCGCACCCGCGCCATTTACGAATTCCCCTGGCGTGGTGAGTAGGCCCAGGCCCCCAGCCCCCCAGAGCATCCGATCTTTATTTTACTTGTGCTTTAAAAAGCACGTGCAGCGCACTCGGCGACTGCTTCTCCCGGCAAGCCCCACTGCTTCCTGACTCCCTGTGCCCGCCTCCCGCACCACCCCCGCGACCGGATTGGTGCTTGGAAGCACCCAGCAACAGAGGCCCTAATGACCCTGCTGGCTCGCCGCACCCGCGCCATTTACGAATTCCCCTGGCGTGGTGAGTAGGCCCAGGCCCCCAGCCCCCCAGAGCATCCGATCTTTATTTTACTTGTGCTTTAAAAAGCACGTGCAGCGCACTCGGCGACTGCTTCTCCCGGCAAGCCCCACTGCTTCCTGACTCCCTGTGCCCGCCTCCCGCACCACCCCCGCGACCGGATTGGTGCTTGGAAGCACCCAGCAACAGAGGCCCTAATGACCCTGCTGGCTCGCCGCACCCGCGCCATTTACGAATTCCCCTGGCGTGGTGAGTAGGCCCAGGCCCCCAGCCCCCCAGAGCATCCGATCTTTATTTTACTTGTGCTTTAAAAAGCACGTGCAGCGCACTCGGCGACTGCTTCTCCCGGCAAGCCCCACTGCTTCCTGACTCCCTGTGCCCGCCTCCCGCACCACCCCCGCGACCGGATTGGGGCTTGGAAGCACCCAGCAACAGATGCCCTAATGACTCTGCTGGCTCGCCGCACCCGCGCCATTTACGAATTCCCCTGGAGTGGTGAGTAGGCCCAGGCCCCCAGCCCCCCAGAGCATCCGATCTTTATTTTACTTGTGCTTTAAAAAGCACGTGCAGCGCACTCGGCGACTGCTTCTCCCGGCAAGCCCCACTGCTTCCTGACTCCCTGTGCCCGCCTCCCGCACCACCCCCACGACCGGATTGGTGCTTGGAAGCACCCAGCAACAGAGGCCCTAATGACCCTGCTGGCTCGCCGCACCCGCGCCATTTACGAATTCCCCTGGCGTGGTGAGTAGGCCCAGGCCCCCAGCCCCCCAGAGCATCCGATCTTTATTTTACTTGTGCTTTAAAAAGCACGTGCAGCGCACTCGGCGACTGCTTCTCCCGGCAAGCCCCACTGCTTCCTGACTCCCTGTGCCCGCCTCCCGCACCACCCCCGCGACCGGATTGGTGCTCTGCGCGGCCATAAGGAACACTCCAGGGCAGCCCCCTGCCTGGCAGCCCCTGCGGCTAAGGGCCCCAAGGCCAAGGGCGGCTCCGACAGAGGCGGCTCCAAGATGTGTCAGCAGGTGTCCGCAGGGGAAGCCAATAAAGCCAGCAACCAACAGACACCACCAAAACCGTGAGTGTGGTATGGGTAGGGGAGTAGAGCAATCACTCCACTCCAGAAAGCCCATGCCACTCTATCTTACCCCCAAATAACATTGATTGCCATAATGTTAGCATGTCCACTCCTAGATGGAATTGTGAAAGTTAGCATGTCCACTCTTAGATAGAACTGTGAAAGTTAGCATGTCCACTCCTAGACAGAACTAAGAAAGTTAGCACGTCCACTCTTAGATGGAATTGTGAAAGTTAGCATGTCCACACTTAGATGAAATTGTGAAAGTTAGCATGTCCACTCTTAGATAGAACTGTGAAAGTTAGCATGTCCACTCCTAGACAGAACTGTGAAAGTTAGCACGTCCACTCTTAGATGGAATTGTGAAAGTTAGCATGTCCACTCTTAGATGAAATTGTGAAAGTTAGCATGTCCACCCCTAGACGGAATTGTGAAAGTTAGCATGTCCACTCTTAGATAGAACTGTGAAAGTTAGCATGTCCACTCTTAGATAGAACTGTGAAAGTTAGCATGCCCACTCCTAGACGGAATTGTGAAAGTTAGCATGTCCACCCCTAGACGGAATTGTGAAAGTTAGCATGTCCACCCCTAGACGGAATTGTGAAAGTTAGCATGTCCACTCTTAGATGGAATTGTGAAAGTTAGCATGTCCACTCTTAGATGGAATTGTGAAAGTTAGCATGTCCACCCCTGGACGGAATTGTGAAAGTTAGCATGTCCACTCATAGATGGAATTGTGAAAGTTAGCATGTCCACTCTTAGATGGAATTGTGAAAGTTAGCATGTCCACCCCTAGACGGGATTGTGAAAGTAAGCATGCCCACTCCTAGACGGAATTGTGAAAGTTAGCATGTCCACCCCTAGACGGAATTGTGAAAGTTAGCATGTCCACCCCTAGACGGAATTGTGAAAGTTAGCATGTCCACTCTTAGATGGAATTGTGAAAGTTAGCATGTCCACTCTTAGATGGAATTGTGAAAGTTAGCATGTCCACCCCTGGACGGAATTGTGAAAGTTAGCATGTCCACTCATAGATGGAATTGTGAAAGTTAGCATGTCCACTCTTAGATGGAATTGTGAAAGTTAGCATGTCCACCCCTAGATGGGATTGTGAAAGTTAGCATGTCCACTCTTTGATGGAAATGTGAAAGTTAGCATGTCCACCCCTAGACGGAATTGTGAATGTTAGCATGTCCACCCCTAGACGGAATTGTGAAAGTTAGCATGTCCACTCCTAGATGGAATTGTGAAAGTTAGCATGTGAAAGTTGCACTTAGAAAGTGTGCCCTACAGCCTCTCTGTCAAGCTTAGAAATGTGCCCAATAGCCTCTCTGGCAAATGGAATTTAGAAGTGCGCCCAAGATCCTCTGTGAAAGATGCATTTAGAAGTGTGCCCAATAGCCTCTCTGACAAATGGAATTTAGAAGTGCGCCCAAGATCCTCTGTGAAAGATGCATTTAGAAGTGTGCCCAATAGCCTCTCCGTGAATCTTAGAAATGTGCCCAATAGCCTCTCTGGTAAATGAATTTAAAAGTGTGCCCAAGATCCTCTGTGAAAGATGCATTTAGAAGTGTGCCCAATAGCCACTCTGTGAAAATTGCATTTAGTAGTGTGCCCAATAGACACTCTGGAAAGCTACATTTAGAAATGTACCCAATAGACACTCTGGAAAGTTCCATTAGAAGTGTGCCCAATAACCCCGCTGTGAATTTAGTAGTGTTCCCAATAATCACTCTGTGAAAGTTGCTTTTAGAAGTTCCTAATAGCCTCGCTGGAAAACTGAATTTGGAAGTATTCCCAATAGCCTCGCTGGAAAATGGATTCTAATAGTGCGCCCAGTAGCCTCTCTGTGGAAAATTGGATTTAGATATGGGCCCAATATCCTCTGTGAAAGCTGCATTTAGAAGTGTACCCATTAGCCACGCTGTGAAAGCTGCATTTAGAAGTGCTACCAATAGCATCTGTGAAAGTTGATTATAGAAGTGTATCCAATAGACACTCTGGAAAGTCGCATTTAGAAGTTTGCCCAATAGCCTCTCTGGAAAATTGAATTTAGAAATGTGCCCAGTAGACGCTCTGTGAAAATTGCATTTAGAAGTGTACCCAATAGCCTCTGCGAGAGTTACACTTAGAAGTGTGCCCAGTAGCCTCACTGATGAATTGAATTTAGAAATGTTCCCAATAGCCTCTGTATGGAAAATTGTACTTAGAAGTTCGCCCGGTAGCCTCTCTGGGAAAGTTGATTTTAGAAGTTTGCACATTGAAAGAGCATATAACCACTCTTACCACACCCCACGCTTACCCTCCCCTTTACATCACCACTCAACTAGAACACAGTGATACTATGACACCATTCGGTATAACTGTTCTCATACGAACATCCGCCGCTTACTCCACATCATTCTTTGTAAACACTGCCGGTCTCACACCCCCAGCCAGGCGTTTTCCTCAGGCCTAACGCAGCCACATCCGTTCCGGATAAATCCTGCCTGAACGAACACATTCTCCTGATCTCTCAACCACCACACCTACCAATAAGAATCAGCTATCACACGTGTACCGCACGAGCTGCACACATATCCGGTGCACACATGCACCTTTTGACTCTCCCTACTCTCTCTACTGATCTGAACTTCGGTTCCCAAGGGCGTTCAACCTACCAGCACCTTCAGACCATACCAATGGTATATAAGTGCAAAATAACAATAACAATAACAATAACAACATCATGGAGTAGGACCGTAGAACTACTGCAGCCTTCAAATGTGTGATGCTCCGACCAAGGCCCCCCCTGACCAGGGGTTAGGGCACCAACCCGCCACCTCACTGGGCGCATGTTTCCCTGGGCTACATTTATTCTTCACTCATTCTGGTTTAGCCAATTAGAAGATAGATTATTTGCCGTTACACATATTTTTTCATGGATTAGTAGTGTGCGGCATGTCCATCAGGAAATAACGATCTATGGAATGCCATTTGAGATTCTAATATTGACTAGTTTTGTTGCACTGTGCACTTTGTTGGGAATAAGAGATTTATTAAGGTACCTGGTCACTATGGATCATGATGTAACTCAAAATGATACATTTGGAGCAACAGGTATTAGTACATGGATGCATTTGCACTTTAGACCCTATAGGCACTATTGTACTTTATAACATTTTGCGTAGCTAGAATGCTTTCCTTAGACAATTGCATCTTGGACATTACTGATTATTAATTGTTATATGGTGTTTTCGATCTGTACATTTTACACCAGTTTCGTTTTTTCAATGCTGTCATCTACACAGGAATAAAACATTATGCTATTTTGCACAGAACATGCATAGAAGGAATATGAGGCAATTTTGCACAGAAGTGCTAGCACTTTAAGTGTTGCATTAGATAATATATACTGTTGTGAATTTAGGAGAAATTGCTATTTATAAAATATATGCACTTGCACTTTATCAACTTTTAAATGCAATATTATGTGATCCCCTCTTTTCTCCCTTTATCAATCTACAAGGCACTTCTTTTTAGAATAAGAGGTTTTAAATTTTGCAGTTTTTGCATATTCCTGTGACTCCATACTTGAGATTTTTAATAACTTTTGTAATTGATAGATGTCGCATTAGATGGTGTGCCAACAAATCAATACTTGAATGTGGTTACAAACTGTCGCTTTACAGCAAAGTCGTTTAACAAACACAGCAACGTAAATAATGGAGTGGTTGCCAGTATGTGAAATAACTACAAACACGATGTTATACCTGCATACTTGCCGACCCTATCGATTTAGGCGGTAGGATACTGCTTTTTAAGCAGTCCTACCGCCTACTGATTTTTTTAAACCAAATACCGATTTATTTTGTAAAAAAAAAATATATATATATATATATATATATATATATATATATATTTCATATTTTTATTTTTTTGCCCACGCCAGCTCGGGTGAGTCTTTCAAGGGCTTTCAAGGGCCGAGCTGGTGTAGCGGGAGAAGGCACGGCATGCAGGCTTTTAATATCAAAGGCACCCACGGCGGTGGGCTAAAAGCACCCCTCCGCTGCGGGTGCCTTTGGCAAAAGGCACCATTAGCCCCCCACCACGCCAGCTCGGGGGGAGTCTTTCAAGGACTTCCCCGAGCTGGCATAGCAGGAGAAGGCACGGCATGCAGGCTTTTAATGTCAAAGGCACCCACGGCGGTGGGCTAAAAGCGCCCCTCCGCCGCGGGTGCCTTTGGCAAAGGCACCATTAGCCCCCCACCACGCCATCTCGGGGGAGTCTTTCAAGGACTTCCCCGAGCTGGTGTAGCAGGAGAAGGCGCAGCATGCAGGCCTTTGATGTAAAAGGGGCCCACGGCGGTGGGCTAAGTGCGCCCCACCGCCGCGAGTGCCTTTCACAAAAGGCGCCTTTAGCCCCCCACCACGCCAGCTCCGGGGAGTCTTTCAAGCGCTCCCCCGAGCTGGAGTGGTGGCAGAAGGCGTGGCAGGTGCCTCATTGTCATTGAATGCACCCGTGGCGGCGGGCTCATTCAATGACAATGGGCTGATGACGCGTCCTATTCCCATAAATGCCAACCCTCCCGATTTAGGCGGGAGACTCCCGATTTTTTTGTGAAAAAATACTGCGATTTTTCACGTTCTCCTGCCTCAAATGGTTATTTCCCCAATGCGTTCCTATGGGGAAATTGTTGTCGCCGGTTTTCTCTGTAGAAATCTCCCTCCCAGGCACGTCAGAATGTTGGCTTGTATGCCTATTCCTATCATTACCTCCTCGTCTGACTATTTTTCAACCTTTAAGATTCCTACAGATTTTTGGTCACAGAATGTTGGCATGTATGTACCTGTAGACATGTGCTCCATTATAATGCATTGGGGGTGAACATCTGCTGGACTCATTCATATGAACTTCACCCGCAGTGTGGACTTTTGCCGTATAGAATGGGAATTTTAATCCCGACACAATACAGCAACAACTATTAGATCAGCGCACTGGCGCTTTAAGATCGTGTTTATTTTTAGAAAGACATGTTTTAGTGAGGCGAATTGGCTGGCAAAAGCCTGTGCGGCAGATTGAACGCATTTTATCAGCTTTATAATTGAAAGCCATTCTATGTTAATCAAATGAAAATATGAGTGCTATTGCACATTATAAGATGGCAGGTCTGTTATTTACAGGGGCCATAGAGTCGAGAGATGATTCTAGCATTGCAGTATACACATGATGTGCACTGCCTAGCAGGGTGGAGCCAATCGCTAGCCTCACGAAAGCTATAAACACACTAACAAACAAACGCACGGAATACTTACAAGACTGAGGAAGCTCACGAGTTGAGCGGAACGCTTGGCGGTTTCCACCCGCTGTGGGTGAGTGCTGCAGAACCCCTGGTCTGCCTAATTTTTGGTAACATGTATGTTGCTTATGAACTATGCACTTTTTTGATTCAATAAAATGATTTTCAGAATACAGCTTGATCTAGAGTGCTTGGGGGATGTTTTGATGTTTTGTTCACAGTGAACCAATATCTCGGACTGTGCATTAACCCACTTCTTCTCTTTTTTCAATATATTGAGCATAGCCTGCTCTAAACCCATTAGAACCAGCCCTGTAAGTAGGTAGAGTGCATCCGAAAGGCTAAAACTTATGTTTTCATACATATATATATATATTCAGTGAAAAAAACGTTGTTAAGGGGACGTTATGGTTAAGTTGCGCTACTATAAACCTATCACCTTTACTGAAAATACTACAATGAAGGAACATTACAGTTAAGGTGGCCTACTAAAAACCTATCAAATTCAGTGAAAAACTTTGCTAAAGGGACGTTATAGTTACTTTGCAGTAACAACAACCTATCCATATTATGCTTACAAGTAAAACCGAAAAACCTCAGTGAACTGGATAGTCCAGCCCCTTTGATGAGCAGCAATTAACCTCGAGATGGATGGGGATGCAGACCTTACTCATACATCAATAATGGAGCCGTATCAGGAAGTTGACAAAAGGAAGACTGTTTTAATGTCAATTATGTAAAACAGGTAGCATAACGAACATCACCTCAGATCTTCAAACTCAAAGTACTTTAAGAAAAAAAACTGCATTTTTATAAGCAAAATGTGTCATCAATGACGTCTAAATCACATGTGTACTAACGTCATCCTACGTGGTAAACTACAAAAACGTATAAGCATGGGCTATTGGTTCACAGTCAACGTCTAAGCATATGTTTATGTTTAGGTTTATTGAATTTATATGCCGCTTTAAGCCTAAGCGCTTTACAATATAACAAGAGGTACAAAAGTGAGAGAAGCATATTTACAAACATGAACAGGTCATTAGAACAATAAGTAGAACTATTTACAAGGGGGGGAGAAGGTGGGGGGAAGGTAAAGGGGGGGTGAAGGCAGTTACAGTGTGGGATTTGAGATGGGGGAGGGGTGCGAGGGGAAGGGAAGGGGGAGTGATCTGGTATCTTCATTGCCCGTAAGTAGTATTTGTTACTAATTTAAGGTCAGAGGGGGAGGAGAGAGGATGGGGGAAAAGAGGGGGCAAGGGTAGGAGGGGAGGGGTAGGGAAGGGAAGTCAGGGGGGAGTGAAGAAGATGGACTTTCAGGGAGTGGCGGGTGGATGAGTAGATACAGTGGTCGAAGTGAGCGGGAGCGGCTGGGAGCGGTGCTGCTCTACTTTCTTAAATTACGTTTTACAGCTCCTATACTTTTATTTTAAAAAGAAACTGTTCCGGAACAGTTTCGTTTTAAAATAACAGTGTAGGAAGAAGTTGAGACTTGCACTTTCAGTGCACTACATTGAACTTTCTCTTAAACAACAGGTGCATGTCTTTCGGGGTTTGTATTGTGTGTGGGAAGCGGTGTGAAGAAGGGGTTTGTGGGGAGTGGGTGCAGGCTGGCAGGGAACATACCTCCACTACTTCTTTTCATGCACTTCGACCACTTAGTAGGTAGGGGTGGAGCGGATAGAGAGTGGGGGGAGTTCCAGTGTAGGGGGGCCAAGAGGTGGAAGGAGTGGAAGTGTGAGGAGGCACATGGGGCTGGGGGTACAGTGAGGAGGTAGAGGTCTGCTGAGCGGAGAGACAGGGTAGTTGAGTAAAATGAGAGGAGGGAGAAAAGGTAGGGGGGCGCCAGGTCATGGAGAGATTTGTAAACAAGTCAAAGGAATTGAAATTTCAGTTGTGAGAGGAAGGGAAGCCAGTCAAGTTGAGAGAGAGAGGAAGAAATAGAGTCTTGAGGGCCAAGGAGAAATAGAGTACGGATAGAGGAGTGGTAGATGGATTTTAGGGGAGTTAGGTAAGAGAAAGGGAGTCCAAAGAGGAGAGAGGAGCAGTAGAAGAGGCGGGAGAAAATAAGGGAGTAGATTAGGAGTTTGGAAGCATGGAATGTGAGAGAGAAGCGGATCTTGCGGCTGTTATAGAGGTGGTGGCGACAGGCTCGAGAGGTTAGAGAGATGTGGTTGGAGAAGGAGAGAGAGGAGTCGAGGTGGAGGCCGAGATTGCGGGCATGGGACGATATGGGGAGGTTGGAGGGTGGAAAGTGGATGAGGGAGGGGAGAGAGTGTTAGGAGGGAAGAAAAGCACCTCAGTCTTGTCAGTATTGAGGGAAAGAAAGTGGGATGACATCCAATCTTTTATGGTCGTGAGGCAGGGAGAAAGAGTGAGGTGGAGGTCAGATGTGAAGGAAGAGAAGGAAAGAAAGAGTTGGTTGTCATCAGCGTAGAAGTGGTGGGAAATGCCGAAAGAAGAAATTACTGGGGAGAGAAGGGAGGTATAGAGAGAGAAAAGAAAGGGTCCCAATACGGAACCCTGAGGGACGCCATAGTTCAGGCTACCCCAGGAGACAGTGAAGGATCAACAGGAGAGAACAGAGTCGTTGAAGCCGAAGGAGGACAGAGTGTTAAGAAGTAAGGGGTGATCTACGGTATCAAAAGCTGCAGAAAAATCAAGGAGGATGAGAATTGAAGATTGCTTAGCCTAGCGAGCAGTGAGGAGAGAGTTGAGGACATAGGTGAGGGCAGTCTCAGTGGAGTGTTTAGGGTGGAAAACCAGATTAAGAGTTGGGGAGGAGGGAGTGGGATGAGACGAAAGCAGAAAGTTGAGAGTAGGCAAGGCACTCGAGGAGCTTAGAAATAAAAGGGAGAAGGGAGATTGGTTGGAAGTTGGAGGCAAGAAGAGGGTTAGCTGAAGGTTTCTTCAGGATAGGGATTATGGTGGCATGTTTGAAAGCTGAAGGAAAGGTGGCGGAGGATAGACAGATGTTGAAGAAGGTGGTGAGGTAGGGAATAAGTAGGGGGCACATTTTGTTAATGAGGGAGGTGGGGATGGGGTAAAAGGGGGCCGCAGTAGGGTGAGTTTTGGACAGGAGGTGGGAGACACATGCAGGTGTGATAGTCGAAAAGGTGGACAAGTTGGCAGAGCTGAGAGAGGGGCAGGGGAGAGGGGGGAGAAGGAAGAAGAGGATAGGAAGTTCTGGCGAAGAGAGAGGATTTTGGATGAGAAGAAGTTGGCGAAGTCAGAGGGAGTGAGGGGAGAGTTCGTGGAAGGGTCCGAAGTTGGGGGAGAGGAGCTGAATGAAGGTCTGGAAGATACGGCGAGGATGAGAGGCTTGTGAGTGGAGGAGGCTAGAGTAGTACGAGCATTTGGCAGATGAGGGGCAAGAGTCGTAGAGAGAGTGATGTGAGAAATAAGAGGATTGATTAGTCAGATAAGGGGATTTAATCCAGTGTCGTTCGAGGCGTCGGAGGAGGATGCGCATGTACAGAAGGTGTGAAGAGAGCCAGGGTTGGGAAGGTTTGTAAGAAAAGGAGAAGGGAGTGAGAGGATAGAGTTGGTCAGGACTGGAGGTTATAGAGGAGGACAGTGAGGTGATGGCGTCAACTGCTGAGAGGGAAGCGAAATCAGAGAGGGGGGAAGGGAGGAAGAACATGAGTCGTGGAAGAGAGTATTAAAGTTGGGGAGGTTGCGACGAGAGAAGGAGGGAGAGGTGGGGGAAGATAAAGGGGGAGGAGTGCGGGAGAAGGAGAGCAAGGCGTGATCGGAGAGATAGTTGGGAAGAGACAATACAGGGGAGGAAGAGTAAGAAGAGAGAAATATGAGATTGAGTGTGGAGCCAGAGGAGTGGTTAGGGGGGTAGGAAGGGGAGAGAGGAGGTAGGAGTCAAGTAATTAAAGAAGAGGAGAAGAATGAGATGTGGATGAGAGAGGGAGGTTGAAGTCGCCAAGGACTGAGAGAGGAGTAGGGGAAAGAGAGATGAGAGAGAGAATATGGTCAAGGTCTTCATAGAAGGAAGAGAGGAGGTCAGGAGGTCTGTAAATAATTAAGAAGGAGATCACGTGAGGATAGGTGAAGGATTTGAAAAGAAATTCAAAGGAAGAGAAGGTGGGGAGGGTGAGAGTAGGGGATGAGGAAAGACATTTAGGGTGAAAAATGAGGCCGACGCCGACCCGCGACCAGAGGGGCGTGAGACATGAGAGAAGGTGGAGGAGGAGGTGGAGAGAGACGCAGCGACTGTGGATTTGAAGAGGGGGATCCAAGTCTTGGTGATGCAGAGGAAGTGAAGATTGAGTCGGAAGAACTGGTCAAGGGTCGCAGTGGCTTTATTGCAGATGGAACATGCATTCCAGAGGGCAATTTTGATAATGCTAGAGGGGCTAGCAGTGGGGAGGTGGATAAGATTGGGGTGGGGAGGAATAGTGCGGGAAGGGAGGGGTGGGCAGGGGGGGAGATGGGAGGAGGGGGTGGACATTAGGATGAGGGGAAGGAAGAGGAGGAGGAGGGAGAGGGGGAGGGAGATGGAGGGAAGACGACAAAGGGAGAGACAGATGGGGTGCATGGCAGAAAGGGGAAGATGTAAATGCTGGTGGATGTGGGAGAAGTGAGGACAGCAGGGGCCAGGAATAGGGGATGCAACAGAAAGTGATCAGGGGGGTTGGAGAGGTCAGCAGAGCAGCAGAGCATCCAGGGCAGAGGGCAGCAGAGCTTCCAGGCCAAAGGGGTGGGTGGTGGAGGCTAGGAGGAGTCCCAAGGGGTAGGGACAAGAACGGCAACAGCAGGGGCCTAGAGTAAGGGTTGCGGCAGGGTGCGGTCAAGGGCAGCTGGAGAGATCAGCAGGGCAGCAGAGAGTCCAGGGCAGAGAGCATCAGAGCGTCTATAGAAGAGAGTTCAGTGGCAGAGCCAGGAGGGGGCAGTAAGGCAGATGCTCCTGCAGGTGGTGGACTCGGGAGAGCTTGCCAGGGGCAAGCGGCTCAGCAGGCGGGGAATGAAGACCAGTGACAGCACCCATACGCTGGTGGTACCGGCGAGGGGCACAGTAATGTCCTGGGAAGGGCAAAGCAGCCTAGAAGGCGGTAGTGAGGCAAAGTTCCTGTGGTCGATGGGCTCAGGAGAGCGTTGGGGCTGGCCCAGCAGGTGGGTGAATGAGGGCCAGATAGTGGCCCGGAGATGGAGCACGAGGGTGCCAGCCACACCCAACTACTGGTGGTTCTGGCGAGGGGCTCTGCAGGCGGACAGTCCTGGGCAGGGTGAGGTGATCTCGCTGGTGGTCGTGAGGCAGTGGCTCAGCAGTTGTTGATCTCAGGAGAGTGCCAGATGCAGGGTGGGGCAGTCCGACAGGTGGGCGAGTGACGCCCAGAGGGTGGCCAGGAGGCAGAGCACGAGGGCACTAATAGTGCTCAGGCACTGGTGGTTCAGGCAAGGCGGCTCAAACCTGGGAAGGTTGAGGCAGCTCAGTAAGTGGGCGACTGGATCCCAGAAGGTGGTTCAGAGGGTGAAGGTGGGAGAGGTTTCTCTGTCGGGTGTCACGGCAGCAGCCATGAAGCAGGTGGTATTATGCTCCTGGATTCTACTGGTCAGTGCAAATCCATATGGGGGAGCACAACCCGCCACTCACCTCACCTGGGATCAGGCAGTTCTTTGAATAGGCTCCTTTGCCTATAGCGCGTTTGCCTGGGGTGCCAAAAGAGGGGCCTTCAAAATCACGTCCAGGGTCCGGTTCTCTTTACCAAGTGCTCGGAATGGCACAGTGCGCCTCCTCTGAAAAGAATATATGTAGATTATGGAGGTTTTGGGTTAGTGCATCTATGAGGGGATCAGCAATGGGCTCCTGTTTTTGTGTTAGCGAGAGCGTGGTTCACACATTCCGGTTCTCTCCTTTTGTTGGTGTCTCTTTCCACATCTTTGTGGGGTCAGGGGGCAAATACGCATGGGGTTGATAGTCTGCATGGCAGAGACGGCTGCAGAAATGTTGTAGAGGGCCGGCTTCCCTACGAGCCAAGTGCCGTGTGTCTTATGGAACTTCGTGGGCGTGTACAAAGTTGCACCGCTTACCGCCGCCTAAGTGTGCACTGTATTTTAGTGATAAGGGTCTTTGCGGGTAGCATTCCAGCAGGGAGATTAGCTATGTATATGATCCATACTAGTCTAAAAAGTGCAACTATGTGATTTGTTACTTAACATCAGGTGGGGCAACTAAGCACTTCCAAAAAATGACCACTAGGAACGTCACTAAATACACAATGTCCCGTTAGTTTACACACTATAGGACCCCTGAATATGCAGGTCCTCTACAATTGGTTGGCACTTTTCCACCTTCAGTACTTTTCCACCTATGTTAGCAGCCTGCAGGCTGGCCATTCAGATGCTAGTGAGGTTGCCTTAACTTTAGCACCACCAATTAGCATATCAATCCATTATCACCTCAGTGTCAACTGTGGCAATAAGACCCGAGGCGACGGGCCAATACCACCCCAGGTAATGCCCCCAGGACCATAGTTAAAGGCCTGAGTGTAGTGATGGCCTTAACGAATCCCCGGGGGCATTACCGTGGGCGGTATTGGCCTGCCGCCGAGGGCCTTATAGCCATTAGACCTTATAGCAATTACTACCTTGGCACGTTAGACCAGGGTACTAATGGCCTTTTTTTCTGTTTCGAAATGCTGCCGCGTTTCGGAACAGAAAAAAGAAAAGAAAAAGAAAAAGGTGAAAAAAAATGCCCACCGGGAAAAGGAAAACATAATCCGTTTTACCTTTCCATGGCAGCCATCGGGAGTGGACGTGCTGGGAACAGAAATGTTTCCAGCGCGTTCACTCCCAAGAAAAAAAGAAAAAAGAAGGTAAGTGGGGTTGGGAGGGTGTGGAGGTGATAGTTTGCGGGGGAAGGGGGTGGAGAAGAAAAAAAACATACCTGAGTCCCCGGCGGGGACGAAGGCAGCCTTCAGCCATGGGGAGACTAGGAGCAGGGATTGCCCCATTTCAAGCCTCCTCATTGGCTGAGGGGCTGCCATGCCCCTCGCCAGGAACAGAGTACCCGGCACGCGCGGGATGCACTAACGTTCACAGGAATACCATGTGGTATGGCTTGGAAAAGAGCCAATCCATACGTAGTATTACCAGTGTACAGCGCTCTTCTGGTACTAATGTCAATTAGGCCTTTGAAACTCATCCTTGAGAGTGTTCTTAGCTCTGAGAAAATTAGGGAGTGAGAAGCACAGTCTGCCATCATGCATAGGTGTGAGCATCTCGTTCATCCAACTCCATGCTTGCTTCTGACTAGAGACCATTAAATCGAGCCTTTTCATGTATTTTGATATTATTTTCTAATTGACCTCTGACGTCTTCCTTGTTATGTTCATTCCTTTTCAACAGGAGGTTTGTTCTGTCACACGATTTTGGATCCAAAACAAGTTTACTCCAGTTTTGATAAGACCTTGGCTTCTTGGCTCTCTCAGCCTCACCTTTCACTAATACTCTGTAATTCAATGTCTGCTTTTAAACTGCAACACACTGAACTGAGGCCTTTTTGCTAATGTCCAACCTGCTATAATATGTTTAGTGCAAACATCCATAATTCTCTCATTCCTATGTATGTATACGTTGGCGCATGCCGCAATATATTTACTATAAGCTTAGAGCTAGCTTCACGATTCTTTTTCTGCTTGTGTTTCTTCTGCATCTGTACACATGTAAAATGATTTAATATCACCATCTTTTTCTGTGGCATAAGCTTCTTCACCTTGAGCCCAAGATGTCACTTATACTTGCTGCTTTCTTGATGCCTTATAGAATATCTGCATTCTCTAGTCACTGCATCTCTTCTATGTACTTCATCTTCAGCTCCACATAACATATAATTGGCAATGGTTAGTGATACTAACATTCATCCTTGCCGTTTATTGGCTCTGCTTCTTCAGGGATTTTATTCAGATGGCCATCATATTTCTTTGTATGCAGATATGGTTTTATCAATGGGTACATTGGCTCCCAGATTTTCTTTGGTACTGTCCCTTTCACTGGTACTGGACTGAGTCCATATTCTGCTCTTTGTCGATTCAGCTGTTCTGTATATGTCGCATACTCTGGTTTCCAGCATACAGATAAAAGGGGTGGGTCGATTGAGGTGGGGGTACTTAGCTCCTCCTCTACACCCCCCCTCTGGGCAATTAATCGACCACTCCCACCTCATCCTTCACATCCAGGCAGCTTGGCCTGAAGAACAACTTCTTTGGGACCCATGTCTTTATGACACCCTTCAGGCATCCTGCAGTTTTCGCATTGTCCACTTGGACTATAGTAGATCCATCTTCCCCTATATTTATTATGATTCTTCGGATTCAGGAACATTGTCCCCTCAGGTGCATGGATACTGCCATTCACAAAATCTCTGATTTCTTCATCTGTCAGGTCTTTGGGATTCCATCCTGATTCGACATTGATCATAATCTTCTTCCCTATGGCTTTCTTTGCTGTGTTCTTGCATTGTGAGATTATTATCTTGATAACACAACATCCAAGCAATATCATCACTACGAGGGATCCAAGGAACTTGTCTGCCATCCATTGTGGAACCCAATAGAAGAGTGATCCAAACCAGCTATTATCAGCAATGTTTTCTTCTTCCTCTATCATCTGTCAAGGTTCCATCTCGTCATCATGAGAAGGTATAAATGTGCAACATGATTCTCCGATGTTTGCACAAACACCTCCATCCATTGCTATAGTCATAATCAGGACGTATCTGTTCCGAAGAGTCATCAATCTTATGGCTCTCATCTCTTCTCTGATTGCATTAAATCATTTTATTGTCAATTTAATTGTCTGCAGCATTTCCCATCTGGTGATTTGTAGCCACTTAGTGTTTGCTCCAACCTGGACAGCTGGCATGAAGATCATGAAGATCATGAAGATCAACTTGAATACAGATGAGTTCTGGCTAAACAGCCTGTGCTCGTATAGAATGGCATCGAAAGCTTCTATTGACTTCGCTGAGAAATAGTTTTCTCTCTTAATCCTCTTTATCAGCTCCACAGATCTCTTCTTCCACAGGTGAGCATCTGCCTTTGGGAAATCGTCAATGTGCAAATCATTCTTTTGAATCACCTAAGCTGGAACATGGACATTCACCAGTGTGCATATGCCTCCTCAATCTGCAGGTAGTATGATATAGGCTCTGGCTGCACTAGCTCAATAATGATCCATGATCACTGCTGTACCGTGTACCATTCCTGGAACATCAAAGATTCGACCAACATTTTTATTTTCTCCAACTTTTCTTGTGCTATTATTTCTGAAGCACAGCTTTGAACTTTTCCAATGACACTATCTGTATGGGTCCTCCTCTGTCTTCGACCCATGTCAGCAGTTTAGCAAGTCTTGGCCATAATGGCTTGCAGCCATTCTGCACGATGTCAATGACTGGTTTATAGCATCCAATGATCACCCAGGCTCTGTAGATGACCACTCCTTCTTCCCATTCATCGGGTGATAACACAGATCCCCAGATCTGCATTTGGCCTCTATTCTTAGATCTTCGAGCATCCTGTGCAGATTATCCTGCAACCTCCAATTTCTTATTCACTTCCCATCTGATTCCAGACCATTTTACTGCACGCTTCTCATATCTGATCACATGATTCTTGGTGTGGCTCTGTTTCTTGTCTTGCTATCTTGCACATAGTCATCTTCATCTGGATATGTCCATTCAGTTGCCCATTTAAGGTAGGCATCTCGACCCATGAACTGAACTCTGGTTTTGCAAAGCGCTATGTGTGAAAAACAATGAGTGGTCTGGTCGTCTATTTCGATAGCTATGAAGATTTTAGACTTTCGCATAGTGTATGGCAGAAGTGCACACACAAAGCATTCCTCATTGGAGGTCCTTCTTTTTACTTATTTCATATTCTGGCTCTCATCTCTTCTCTGATTGCATTAAATCATTTTATTGTCAATTTAATTGTCTGCAGCAATTCCCATCTGGTGATTTGTAGCCACTTAGTGTTTGCTCCAAACTGGACAGCTGGCATGAAGATCATGAAGATCAACTTGAATACAGGTGAGTTCTGGCTAAACAGCCTGTGCTCGTATAGAATGGCATCGAAAGCTTCTATTGACTTCGCTGAGAAATAGTTTTCTCTCTTAATCCTCTTTATCAGCTCCACAGATCTCTTCTTCCACAGGTGAGCATCTGCCTTTGGGAAATCGTCAATGTGCAAATCATTCTTTTGAATCACCTAAGCTGGAACATGGACATTCACCAGTGTGCATATGCCTCCTCAATCTGCAGGTAGTATGATATAGGCTCTGGCTGCACTAGCTCAATAATGATCCATGATCACTGCTGTACCGTGTACCATTCCTGGAACATCAAAGATTCGACCAACATTTTTATTTTCTCCAACTTTTCTTGTGCTATTATTTCTGAAGCACAGCTTTGAACTTTTCCAATGACACTATCTGTATGGGTCCTCCTCTGTCTTCGACCCATGTCAGCAGTTTAGCAAGTCTTGGCCATAATGGCTTGCAGCCATTATGCACAATGTCAATGACTGGTTTATAGCATCCAATGATCACCCAGGCCCTGTAGATGACCACTCCTTCTTCCCATCCATCGGGTGATAACACAGATCCCCAGATCTGCATTTGGCCTCTATTCTTAGATCTTCGAGCATCCTGTGCAGATTATCCTGCAACCTCCAATTTCTTATTCACTTCCCATCTGATTCCAGACCCTTTTACTGCACGCTTCTCATATCTGATCACATGATTCTTGGTGTGGCTCTGTTTCTTGTCTTGCTATCTTGCACATAGTCATCTTCATCTGGAGATGTCCATTCAGTTGCCCATTTAAGGTAGGCATCTCGACCCATGAACTGAACTCTGGTTTTGCAAAGCGCTATGTGTGAAAAACAATGAGTGGTCTGGTCGTCTATTTCGATACCTATGAAGATTTTAGACTTTCGCATAGTGTATGGCAGAAGTGCACACACAAAGCATTCCTCATTGGAGGTCCTTCTTTTTACTTATTTCATATTCTGGTACAAAATGTTATTTCCCAAATGTGCTGTACTGTCCAGGTAATCATTTAGCTTAAAATCATCTTCTTGAGTGTTTCTTTTAGTTCTCATTCTCCTCATGTGACCTTCCATAATCATATCATGAACTGTACCAGCATAACTCCTTCTTTCTGGATAAATCATAGGCACATCTATCAGTGGACGGGTACACCTACATGGGTTCCCTGGGTAGGAGGAAGTTCAGAGAGTTTCATCCTCTCACCATACCATTTAGGCCTAAACATGTCTTTTAAAATCTCCATGTGTGTTTGTCTTCTGGGGATTACCTTTGGGTCATTCATCCAAGGATCAGGTATTTTTGCATGCATTATCTGTATAGGAACATTGGGGGTCATTCCGAGCTTGGAGGTAAGTACAGGGCTTTACCGGCATGGAGTAAAGAACAAGTCCGATCTGGTGAAAGACCGCTAATTGCGGCGCATTACGACATCGCAGTCACAAGCTTTGCGCCATGCCGGTAAAGTACCTAGTGGCATGCCGCAAAAGGGCCCGTAAAACCCCCCACCGGCATGATACGTGCCGTACTTAACAATACCGCCATTGAATCAGCGATGTCTGCAAATAATGATGGCCATAAATTACGGCTACCGTAAATTATGGCCACCGTTAAATAACGGAACCGGAAATATCGTCATCGCACAGAATGGGAAGGAGCGCGGTGGCCATCTTTAAAAACACAATCCATTGCCATCCTCATCAGGCAGCACCCTTGGGAGCATTCTGACCACTGGAAAAGGCAATCACACTGTTAGGGAGAATTCTCTGTTTAGGCTGAATTTCCTAACCTAGTGAGTCCCCCAGCAGCTTTGCTGGATTTCTGGAGTTTGTTTTTTCCATCCTGCCAAGAGTGTGACCCTTTTCCTCTCACTCTTGGACATGTATGTGTGGAATTCCTTTGAATTGTCAATGTGTTCGATGGGCTATGGGGTCTTTTACTCCATAGGGTCTCATAAGTTTTTCTATGTGTGTCATCCCGCACCTTACGTGTCGTGACACGGGGGCACCCTAGCTGGTCCCCCCACCATAGACTCCATACCCGGGGACTGACTACCGTCTCCCCGGGCATGTAAAGTCACCATTGGCTTTACTAGACCTAAATTTGCTAACAGAACTAGTACCAACCATCTTATTATGGACGTGCTAGTAGGGGTAATTCGATTACTCCTGGATCTGTTACTCGAGGGGGCACGGTCCCGTCCCTCCTCGTCGAGTTTTGGCTGGTGGCAGTGGAAACTACTTGTTATGTTCGACCCCGAGCATAACCCTATGGGATTCGTCCCATTGTTGAAGATTGATACTGTTTTTCGTTAATCTCCAACGTACCACCGATCTACTTATCTTAAATAGGTTTATCGAGTGGTATTTTCTGCCAGAACTCGGGTTGTAAAATGGCGTCTGTGTTTTTCTCTGTGACTCCTAAACCAAAGGTTGAGCCCTTTGTTCCACTTTTGGCGGGCCTCTGGACAGAGACCCTCCAAAGTGGCGCCATTCTGTCTGGGTTACCTCAGGGGTTTGGGAGGGGGTTTAGACACCCTGGACCGAGTTGCCTTGCCAACTCAGGTCGCACTCTGAAGTGATTGGCCCAGGTGGTGAGCCTTCCCGCTCACCACTTAGCATGTGTTGATTGACAAGCTAGGCTGAATGAATGGGGGACGTCTGCATAAAAGCAGGGTCTTTGGGACTGGATCTTCAGGAAGTCGCCACTGGACCTAAAGAATCCGACGAGGGTAACGCTGAGTCGACCTGCACGACAACACCTCCGGTGAAGCCCTGCGGAATCGTCTCACAATCTCCCGACGACAGAAGAGATCTCCCTGCCGGAGAGGCTCTTTCCCTGGCTGGTGGGAACAACCAGTCTTCTTCTTCTTTGTGCTTTTTGGTTGCCCAGGACGCAGTGGTCGAATTGCCTGTGCAGAGCACCCGGCAACCGGATAGCCACTACTCCTGCACCGTGATCGAAAGGTGGTGCCTTGTGACGAAGCACTCCGCGGTTGGTCTCTTCCCTGGTGGTGCACCGGACATCTTCTCTTCGACGACGAGAGCATCTCTTCTCTTGGCCAAGACCCGTCGTGCATCCACCACCAGGAACAACTGCCCCCGTCGGAGCTGTCTTCCACAACAAGGTACCGTAACCGCCTGGCTTCCCTTTTCGATCGGTTCGTGTGAGGTATCTGATTCCTCTCTGTTCCGTTGGGTTGCCTCCAAGCTTTATTCACTCTTTGTTCTGAACTGGTTCAACCTGTCGCTAACCAATTTGCTACACAAGACTTGAATGCATCACCCGTAGAGACTTTCCAGGACATCGTGCCTTGCCTCTCACCGAGTGGGCCTGGCCGCCGAACTTTAGTATCTAGTGTGATTAATGCTTTCTTGCCTTGCATTTTTACCTGCTTCAGTACGAACCGTGTTGACTTCGTTACCTGCCTTCTCTTCTCTCCCTTCCTCACAAAATATTCGAGTGTCATCTGGGTTGAGGTATACACCTCTGTCTGAAAATAAGTGGTGCCGTAGGACCTAGAGTTGTCGATATTGTGTTTCGGGGGATTGAGCTGTATTCCATTCTGCAGAGTAATTGTATTTTGATTTGTTTGCCGTGGTTCACTTTAGTATTTTTCGTAGACGTTCTGTTATTAATAAATAACTTACTATCTTTATACTAAAGCCTGGTTGCGTGTTTACTCGTTTTGCTGCGAAGAATTACCCTATCTTGTATACTCCCTATACTGACCAACTTTTCTTGAGAGAAGTCTGACTGCTCAGCCACAGCTACCAATTGGATCTGTGTGGTACAGACTGCTACCAAGTGGGTTCATCGCAACACCTGTAGTCCTAAATCTTTTGCAGTGGTCCCAGAGGGAACTGCACAGGTTTCCGCCTAACACTGGTGTACAGCGGTGGGATTAGTATCGAGTATACAGTTAGAGTGTTTTCGACTCTGTAGAACGACTAACCACAAAACTTTACAAAAGCAACTTTCAAAAAACATGTCTACGATGGAAATTTACAGCCAAGAGTCTTTGTCGGATAAAAATACTGAGAGTCTGCGAGCTCTCTGTAGACAAGAGAATCTTCCTGTAAAAGGCAAGAAGTTAGAACTGATAGAGAGATTGCTGGCGAACCAAAGTCTGGGTACTGGTTCAGAGGAACCAAACTCTCCAGCAACTGTAGATAACAGTAATGGTGTTGATCTGAATCGTAATTCTGATGATAGCGATGAAGAGGCTGACGAGGACGGCGAGGCTAACGAAACTGTCTCACCTGTTCCTCTACCTGCCTTACCAACTGTGCCTACGGGGCCAATACCAGGTCCCACAAGTAATTCTGCTTATTTTGAACTTGAAAAAATGAAGCTCGAATTAGAACATGAACGGTTCTTGGCTCAAGCTGAGCAGAGGCGAGCTGAGTTAAGACTCAGGGAAATAGAGCTTAATCATGAGTTACAAATGAAAAAGTTGTCTATGGAAAATGCTTCTCTCTCCTCTGGTTCCTCTAGGAGCTCCAGTCCCAAAAGACCCCGGATGCCGAAGGAATTAGTGGGTATGTACGAACCGAGATTGGATGTGTTGGATTGGTTGAAACTGTTTGAATACAATCATGGGCTCCAGGACATCACCGGGAATGCGTTGCTTCCCTGGTTGTTCTCTAGGCTTCCTCCTGTTGCGACTGATGTGGTAATGGAATTGGGGGAGGTGGATAAGACGGATTACGAAAGTGTGAAACTAGCTTTGATAGCTAGATTCGGGAAGACCCCTTCCCAGTATCTTAAGAGGTTTAGAACCCTCAAAAAGCATGATGGTACCCCTTGGGCTACCTGGGTGAGTGAAGGGTTGAAAAACTTAGAGGGATGGATTAAGGGTTACAAAGTTGACACTTACGAAGGTATGCGAAATCTTTTTATGTTGGAGTCGATTTATGATGCCTGTTCTCCTGAGCTCAGACAGCACTTGGCTGATTCGAAGGAATTAGATTCCAGGGCTCTAGCTAAGGCTGCTGACTTGTGGGTTGCCAACCGGGCTACTCACAAGGATTCTGGGGTAACTCAGAAAAAGGACGAGGGAAAACAGCCTAAAAAAGACTCAAAGGAGAATTCGAATAACTCACATTCCAAAGAGGGCCCCAAACAAAACCAGAAGGGTAAGCCACCGGGAAAACCACAGCAGAATAGTGTGTCTTCTGGTGCCAAACCGGAAGGAGGTCAGAACAAGCCACCATTCCAGAAAGCATTCGGGAAATGCTTTGTTTGTGGCTCGACTGATCACGTGAAAGGAGATCCCAGATGTAAGGGTAAACCTTCAGGGGTCCAGCTTGTCTCCTTAGCCTTCGCTCCAGAGGAGGAAGTCCAAATGGCAAGTGGAAACTTTCTACTGCTAGCTGACGAACCCATTGGAGTCTCAGCCAGCGTTTCTTTAGTATCTCTGGGGTTGTGGGAACAACAGAATTAAGATGTCTATAATTCTATCCCCGATAATACTAAAGAGTATTATAAGGACAGTGTCCAGGTGAATGGTCAGGAGACGCCTGCCATTAGGGACACTGGGGCCAGCATAACTGTGGTGGATAAATCGTTTTTTCAGGCTGAGGATGTTGCTAAGGCACCCAAACGCCTCACCAAGTTAGCTGGAGGGTCTGTGCAGATGCTTCCCCAATTACCAGTTCTCATCCAGTGTAACAACATGACTGTAAAGATACCTGTCAGCATACAGAGTGAGGTACCAGGACGCGTACTGTTGGGTAACGATTTGAAAACTCTCGGAGTTGTATCGCATACTCCCAGACCTCCTAGTAAACGGTTACAGGAGCTAACCAGACCTGCAAGAGAGAGGACCCTGCGCGGTACTCTCGGGGAGATGATGAAGAAAGAAATCACTCCTGCTCCATTGGAAATGGCGGCCGCTGTCTCTAGGAACACAGAAGTCAAAGGGAAACCTAAAACCTCTAAACCGAAACCAACAGCCCGCATTCCAATGCAGCCGACACGGACTTCCCCGCGGTTGTCCAACGTCGCACCCGTAACTCCACCTCCAGCTGAGGCTGAGGGGGAAGTACAACCCTGTATGGTAGAATTAGACTCTGAAGAAGAGCTAATAGAAGGCCAAGAACTCATTGGAGATCTGGATCCTGTTGACCATCCTGAGCTGCAGTCGTTACTGGCAGAAGGTGGACCCAGCAGGGCGGACTTCAGTAAGGGACAGAGGGAATGTCCAACTCTGGAAGGTCTTCGCCATCAGGCAGAAACTCAGGCTGAAGGGCAAGAGCCTGGGAAACATAGGTTGCACTGGGAAGATGGCCTCTTCTATAGTGAACCGACCGAGTCTGCACCTGGAGACTACAAACGCCTTGTAGTACCCCAAGGGAACAGACCACAGTTCTTGCAGTTAGCCCACGAGATTCCTTTGGCTGGTCACTTGAGTTTCAAGAAGACTAAGGAAAGGCTCTCACTCTACTTCTATTGGCCAAAAATGGGGGCCGAAGTAGAAAAACACTGCAGAAGCTGCCATACCTGCCAGATCTCTGGTAAGGTTGGGTCCAAGAATGTGGCACCGTTAGTGCCTCTTCCCGTTGTGGGAGTCCCATTTGAGAGAGTAGGGATTGATATCGTTGGTCCCCTTGATCCTCCAACCTCCTCAGGCAACAGGTTTATACTTGTTGTAGTAGACCATGCTACTAGGTATCCTGAGGCAATTCCTATGAGGACTGTTACAGCTCCGGCTGTGGCTAAGGCCCTCCTTGGTATTTTTACTAGGGTCGGATTTCCTAAGGAAGTTATCTCTGACAGGGGGTCAAATTTTATGTCCCACTACATGAAAGCCATGTGGAAAACCTGCGGGGTAACTTACAATTTCTCAACGGCTTACCACCCACAAACCAATGGGTTGGTAGAACGGTTCAACCGAACCATGAAGAGCATGATAGGTGCTCTAGAAGAACCCCTTAAGCGTAAGTGGGACCTTCTATTGCCATGCCTTCTTTTTGCTTATAGAGAAGTCCCTCAGGAGGGAGTAGGCTACTCTCCCTTCGAACTGCTCTATGGTCATCCCGTCAGAGGTCCATTGGCCCTGATTAAGGAGGGGTTGGAGAGTGCTCCTTCCCCCAAGCCAGTCAGAGTGACTGACTAGGTGATAGGTCTCCGGAGGAGAATGTCGCACCTGATGACAGAAGCAAGCGATAACTTGAAAGCTGGACAAGCATTGGTCAAGCACTGGCACGATCAAAAGGCTAACATGGTTGAGTTCGCTCAAAACCAGCTTGTTCTTGTTATGATCCCCACAAGGCAGAGGGCCTTGCAAGATAAATGGATGGGACCCTACCGAGTAGTGGGTAAGCTCGGTGAGGTTAACTATCTGGTGGACTTGGGCAACCCCAAGGAGGCTCCGACAGTCTTTCACACCAACCGACTTAAAGCGTATGTCTCACGACCTGACGTAGGAGCGTTGCTTCTAGCATCAGCCGAGGAAGAAGAAGAGAGTGAAACTCTTCCGGATCTCCTCAGAGGCTTACCTTTAGATGAAAACATTGAAGGAGTAAATCTCTCCTCCAATCTGACGCCCGAGCAACAAGAAGAGTGCAAGTCTATGTTGAATCAGTTTGCCTCTCTGTTCTCGCTCTCACCAGGCTTAACCCCTTGGGGCCAGCACGAGATACTTACTGGTGACTGTCTGCCTGTAAAAAGCAGAGGATATCGCATGTCAGAAAACGTAAGAACCCACATCAAAGGTGAGGTCAGCAAGATGCTTGATCTCGGGGTAATAGAGCCCTCTACTAGTCCATGGTCTAGCCCAGTTGTGTTAGTACCAAAAGCCGGATCTAAAGAACTTAGATTCTGCGTGGATTATAGAGCTCTTAACGCAGTCACCACGACTGATGCCCATCCTTTGCCAAGAACAGATGAGTTGGTGGATAAACTTGGCGCCGCCAAGTTCCTCAGCACATTTGACTTGACGTCAGGCTATTGGCAAATAGCCCTGACCAACCATGCCAAGGAGAAAACTGCATTTTCTACCCCCGTTGGTTTATACCAATTTACGGTAATGCCTTTCGGACTAAAAAATGCACCTGCTACGTTTCAACGGATGGTAAACCAGGTTCTAACCGGGATGGAGGACTTCTGCATGGCATACTTGGATGACATAGCAGTGTTCAGCAATTCCTGGGACGAACATGTAACCCACCTGAGAGATGTTTTGCAGGCTCTTGGACGAGCCAATCTGACCATAAAGGCGAGTAAATGCCAAATTGGACAGAGTAAGGTAGTCTACCTTGGGCATGAGGTAGGCGGTGGAGAAATAAGGCCTTTGCTCAGTAAGATTGAAGCTGTGCAAAATTGGACAACACCGACTACTCAGACTCAGGTGAGAGCCTTCCTAGGCCTCACCGGGTATTACAGGAATTTCATAGAGAACTATGGGACCATAGCTTCTCCACTGAATGTCATCTCCTCGCCCAAATTCCCTAAAATGGTTAAATGGAACGAGGAGTGCAATCAGGCTTTTGAAAACCTGAAAAAGGCTCTTTGCCAAGCCCCAGTACTCAGAGCTCCTGATTACCGCCAACACTTCATTGTGCAGACAGACGCTTCCAATGTAGGGATAGGTGCCGTACTCAGTCAACTGGATGGGAAAGGTAGGGAGCACCCCGTTTGCTACATCAGCCGCAAGCTGAAGGATCCTGAAACAAGGTGGGCAACAATCGAAAGAGAATGCTTTGCTATCGTGTGGGCTCTGAAGAGGTTTAGGCCGTACTTGTATGGTTCTACTTTTGTTATTCAGACTGACCACCAACCCTTGAGATGGTTAATGCAAATGAAAGGGGAAAACCCAAAACTACTGAGATGGTCGATCTGCCTGCAAGGGTTCGATTTCACCATTGAGCACAGGTCAGGGTGTCACCACCAAAATGCTGATGGTCTCTCTAGGATGTATATCATTGACTAGAGGTATGAGATTCATCCAGGAGTGGATTAAATCCTCCTGTCCCTTAGTCTGGGGGGGGCGAGTGTTAGGGAGAATTCTCTGTTTAGGCCGAATTTCCTAACCTAGTGAGTCCCCCAGCAGCTTTGCTGGATTTCTGGAGTTTGTTTTTTCCATCCTGCCAAGAGTGTGACCCTTTTCCTCTCACTCTTGGACATGTATGTGTGGAATTCCTTTGAATTGTCAATGTGTTCGATGGGCTATGGGGTCTTTTACTCCATAGGGTCTCATAAGTTTTTCTATGTGTGTCACCCCGCACCTTACGTGTCGTGACACGGGGGCACCCTAGCTGGTCCCCCCACCATAGACTCCATACCCGGGGACTGACTACCGTCTCCCCGGGCATGTAAAGTCACCATTGGCTTTACTAGACCTAAATTTGCTAACAGAACTAGTACCAACCATCTTATTATGGACGTGCTAGTAGGGGTAATTCGATTACTCCTGGATCTGTTACTCGAGGGGGCACGGTCCCGTCCCTCCTCGTCGAGTTTTGGCTGGTGGCAGTGGAAACTACTTGTTATGTTCGACCCCGAGCATAACCCTATGGGATTCGTCCCATTGTTGAAGATTGATACTGTTTTTCGTTAATCTCCAACGTACCACCGATCTACTTATCTTAAATAGGTTTATCGAGTGGTATTTTCTGCCAGAACTCGGGTTGTAAAATGGCGTCTGTGTTTTTCTCTGTGACTCCTAAACCAAAGGTTGAGCCCTTTGTTCCACTTTTGGCGGGCCTCTGGACAGAGACCCTCCAAAGTGGCGCCATTCTGTCTGGGTTACCTCAGGGGTGTGGGAGGGGGTTTAGACACCCTGGACCGAGTTGCCTTGCCAACTCAGGTCGCACTCTGAAGTGATTGGCCCAGGTGGTGAGCCTTCCCGCTCACCACTTAGCATGTGTTGATTGACAAGCTAGGCTGAATGAATGGGGGACGTCTGCATAAAAGCAGGGTCTTTGGGACTGGATCTTCAGGAAGTCGCCACTGGACCTAAAGAATCCGACGAGGGTAACGCTGAGTCGACCTGCACGACAACACCTCCGGTGAAGCCCTGCGGAATCGTCTCACAATCTCCCGACGACAGAAGAGATCTCCCTGCCGGAGAGGCTCTTTCCCTGGCTGGTGGGAACAACCAGTCTTCTTCTTCTTTGTGCTTTTTGGTTGCCCAGGACGCAGTGGTCGAATTGCCCGTGCAGAGCACCCGGCAACCGGATAGCCACTACTCCTGCACCGTGATCGAAAGGTGGTGCCTTGTGACGAAGCACTCCGCGGCTGGTCTCTTCCCTGGTGGTGCACCGGACATCTTCTCTTCGACGACGAGAGCATCTCTTCTCTTGGCCAAGACCCGTCGTGCATCCACCACCAGGAACAACTGCCCCCGTCGGAGCTGTCTTCCACAACAAGGTACCGTAACCGCCTGGCTTCCCTTTTCGATCGGTTCGTGTGAGGTATCTGATTCCTCTCCGTTCCGTTGGGTTGCCTCCAAGCTTTATTCACTCTTTGTTCTGAACTGGTTCAACCTGTCGCTAACCAATTTGCTACACAAGACTTGAATGCATCACCCGTAGAGACTTTCCAGGACATCGTGCCTTGCCTCTCACCGAGTGGGCCTGGCCGCCGAACTTTAGTATCTAGTGTGATTAATGCTTTCTTGCCTTGCATTTTTACCTGCTTCAGTACGAACCGTGTTGACTTCGTTACCTGCCTTCTCTTCTCTCCCTTCCTCACAAAATATTCGAGTGTCATCTGGGTTGAGGTATACACCTCTGTCTGAAAATAAGTGGTGCCGTAGGACCTAGAGTTGTCGATATTGTGTTTCGGGGGATTGAGCTTTATTCCATTCTGCAGAGTAATTGTATTTTGATTTGTTTGCCGTGGTTCACTTTAGTATTTTTCGTAGACGTTCTGTTATTAATAAATAACTTACTATCTTTATACTAAAGCCTGGTTGCGTGTTTACTCGTTTTGCTGCGAAGAATTACCCTATCTTGTATACTCCCTATACTGACCAACTTTTCTTGAGAGAAGTCTGACTGCTCAGCCACAGCTACCAATTGGATCTGTGTGGTACAGACTGCTACCAAGTGGGTTCACCGCAACACCTGTAGTCCTAAATCTTTTGCAGTGGTCCCAGAGGGAACTGCACAGGTTTCCGCCTAACACACACCCTGCAGGAATGCCAAAAGCTCCAAAGAAGACGGCAGACCGGCTCCGCAAGCAGCGATTTAGCCCAGATGAGTTGCAGGCCTTGGTAGACACACTGCAGGAGCACGCTGACATTGTGTACAGCGCGGACATGCGCCGAGAGCCGGTGCTCCGCAAAAAGAACATCTGGGCACTAGTCGCCCAGAGGGTAAGCGCAGTTGGCACCAGCCCCCGCACACCCAAGGAGTGCCGCAAGTGGTGGGATGACCTGCGGTTGAGGGTGCGGAGCATCCTCTCTGCCAACCGCAGGCAGGCACTGCAGACCGGAGGGGGCCTGTAGGGTATTTTGTGGAGATTTGGGGCCTGACGGTATTTTCTTACCGCCGAAAAATAACTTAGCAACAATCACTCCTTGTATTCAGATTGGGCCATGAACAACAATAATACAGTGGACATGCATTGTTTCAGCACCCAGACATGCGTATTTGGTATGCGTGGTTGGTATGCGTGGTTGGTATTTTGGTGAGCATAATTCCCTTGTTTTATTTGTGGCCCCAATATCCAGAATCCCTTATTTTTGCTTAGATTTTTCGTGTAATCACTAGAGAGACCTCAGGCTTGCATTTCTGGAACACCACATTTTCATTTTTAGTGTGCCACCATGGGCAATTTCTCTCTGTCTTATCTACGGCAGCGAGCTATCATGTGGTATTTTCACTATCTTATATACGGTAGTGAACTATGTCCCGGGCCTCCCTTTTTGCCTACTCATAGACCTCCGACAAACTACAACACACACAGTTAGTTATAACTGCTCATACTGAATTACATTGTGCACACGGCTGCAACCAAATTTGATGTTTAACTACCTTGAAAATGACAATTGCACTGTCTAAACATCTCCCCACATCATCAGCACTGCTTTGGTAAATATAAAACACACCACCCGTCTGCTTTCAAATATTTTTGTGTATTATAAAAGTTGCATTTAAACACGATCTCACTCTTTACAGAAATAAATAAAATACCACAGTAACAGCATTGTCTGTGATACACTGAAAAGAGAGTGGCGGAGACAAGAACTCAATTTGCAACATTAACATGTGATTAAAGCACAGGAATCTCCTTTCCTACACTGACTGAATATTCTCGTACACACTCAGCCCCCACACTTCTGTAATTACCTTATCTGTTCAGTTTTCTTCAGCTCTTCTCTTTCTGAATGTGGCTCCCTTGAAGATTAACCCCGGTGAAAACAAGCGTCTTTCGTTCTCAAACCGGGGTTATTGCCTGGAACTCTCAGCTTTTGCAGCAGGAATGCTCCAGCCAGGAAAACAGGTCCTTCTCCCAGCTCTCCAAATCCCGACTGTCCTCCCCCTCTCTTCAAACTCCCCCCAGCAAAACTCTCATCACTGCCTCTAGCATGATACTTGCTATGACGCTGCTCCAATCAGAAATTAATCATGCCATCTCCTCCCTCTCTACACAATGGCTCCTTTTTACAGTAACCATTTGTAACCAACTGATTTCCTGTACCTTCGAGCTCTTGGCTTCCTGTAGTTATGTGGACAGAGCAGCAGAGAAAAAGAAAAAAAAATGAATGTGCGTTTAAAAGTTCACTTTCAGAGTAGGCCTATTTCTGCAGTGAAGACACATTTTTATTAGTGGGTTATGTTAAATGCAGTTTTATTAGTCAGGTTAGTTATTAATAATGTTAGTTATTAATTTTCAAATGTGTCTCTTGCACCATAGGCATTTCAGGTGAAAAATAGTGTGCATTTTTGAATGTGCACCTGTGCTTTTAACTGTAAAAATAGATTTGCATCTTATATGTTAAAATCGTTTTTGACTGAATAGCCTGTATTTACTTATATGTCCATATTAATCTGGTAACACATATAGCAATGCACCACACCCATGTGGTGGTGCTGCATAAAAAAAAATTGCTACCTGTGCAGTAGTGCTGTACTCTGTGCTGTAACACGCCAAATATCCTTACATACCCTCCTTTTGTTTTTAGAACTTGGTTACAATCCAAGCCAATTCCTAAACACAACTTGTTCTTTTTTTTCTTTTAAAATGCATGTGTATTGGGATATCTTTCTCTTCCTGACGTAGCTAGTAAAACCAGTAACATTTTCATTTTTACTGATAGCACAATCAACCGTCGACCCATGATTAGCACCAGGACAGCCAAACCCACTATTGAGCGTTCCCCCCAGGTTCCCCAATTAAATCTTTCCACTTCTATTATCCCCAGATTACTAATTGTAATATTATTTTTTCTCAAATTCATTTTTATAACATGTCTTTCTTTGTGATTCAATAAATATTCCACATCCGGATCTATTGGAAAAGTATCCCTTTGAAAAAAATCGATATTTTCCACTTGGCTTTCCCAAACATCATTTGTTACATGAAACAATGTTAACCCCCCAATTGACACAATTGTATCCTTTGGAACCTGTAAATAAAAAACATTATATTTCACCTGTTTAACCACGTATGTTCCATGGTTTAAATGTACTCCCGTCATGTTCTTTAAACAGGTGCTGATCAACCATTTACCTCTGACCATCTTAGCCTGTGCCATTTCTTCACTACCCATATTGCTAATAATCACTTCACATCCCTCTGATATACTTGGGTCAGATTTCAAACCACAAATAGCATCTGTGGCATCAGGAACAAACGGTTTACCTGGACACATATAATTTTGTTCTTTAAACTTTACACATGTTTCCAGGTTTGGTATTAAATAAACTTCAGGTTCCCATGACTGAAATGCCACCACTTCTGGAGTCTTAATCTTAATAAATTTGTCCTCTTGCCAAAATCCCACGTTGTGTACCCACTTCGTTTGATAAATAAGTTCAGGGGCTACATATGGGATGCATAGCAAAAATCCGATCTCTAGTCTTTCCAAGTCCACATATAACGGCATTGCATTACCCATTTCGAATGCAATTTTTACCTGTATTATATCAATTTCCCTCCTGGTCAATCTTTCTATCATTTGACGAATAATATCCTGCGAAACAAAATACAAGGGGATATGTCCTTGAATCAATTGTGAAACTGCAGTTTGAACTTCTCTCATATAATTCGTTAATAGTCTATCAACAGGACTCATTATGTTCAATATTTCATTTAAAGTTCTGTCATGCTTAAGTATTATTTTAGTCGCCCGTTGCATTACATCCGCTTGTTCATTTAGAATGATTGCAGTTTCATTTATGAATCTTACTTGTTCATCCAGTCCCCCTCTAATTCCATCTAATGTTTTTTGTATTATTTCTAGGTCAATACTCAGTTGTTGCACTTTAGTACTCAGTGTTCCTACCGAAATAGAATTGGATGTTGATATTGTGGTACCTATTATGGCTCCAACTATAGACATTACCAATGATATCGCGAGCATCACCGCACCTCTCTTTCCTCTCCTCTTCTTAATGTCTGCTGAATTCACAAATGTCTTTTTCCAATTGCATTAATATATCTCTTATTGACTGCTTAGTGTCCTCTTTTCTTATTTCCAGCCACTCTTTAGTCTGTTCAATCTTAATTCCGGTATTGTTCAAGTGTTTTTCAATCAAAATCTCAGGATTCAATGGTATGCATATATTTTGGAAAATCATCCTTCTATCACTCATGATGAATCCTGGTGCCTCTTCCACCGCGATACCAGATGCTGGTCCAGGTTCAATGACAACCTGTGCTTCTGAATTCTTGAAGGTCCCTCCAAATATCATCATCATTAACCATATCATCGGTATCATCTTCAATGCTGATCGCTTTGCAGCCTTGGTCTTCACCCCTCTTTGGGGCTTTCCCGGAATCCGTCCACGTGGGCTCCAGGACTCCATCGTCTCCCGTGGGCTCTGATCCCGGAACCTCCTACCAAATAATGTTAATTTTCTAAATCAAATAGAAAATAAACAAATTAAGTACATAGCACAATACTAACTTCACCCTTTTGCCAAAAATAAAACATGCTTGGTAAAAATATTTCGTTTTTTTTTTTTTTTTTTTCTGAAATTAAACACAAGTTAAAAGAAAAGAAGCACATATAAAACAGCATTCAATATTTAATACATTTTCTCTCTCTGCACACCAACCATGAGCTTCCATTATATATATTTGTTTATTTATTTATTTATTTTATATTATATATGTTTACATATATTACAGTGTTTATGTGCCATTATAACAATCAACTTTTTAACTTCTTTGTCACTGCCTCCTGGTTACACCCATTTATTTTCTCTTTTTGTGTTCAAGGGACTTTATCTGTTTCTACATGCTCAAGCTGCCTGATCTCATGTCTGGGATGGCATGGTTTGATTTGATTTACATGGACAAACTGCTCTATTGCCGTTTCACCTTCATTTTTCAAAATTGTATAAACTACAGGAGAGACCTTATCTATAATTCGAAATGGCCCCTGCCAGGCTGCTAGAAATTTAGAATTTTTCTGTTTACTTTTTCCAAAATGAAACTTGTACACCTGATCCCCTACACTGTATTCCTTTACTGATGTCTTTTTGTCATAATAAGACTTTGCACTGTCAGCAGCTCTTTCCAGATTTCTCTGCACAAAAGCAAATGCATGTTGCAAATGCCTCCTCAGTTCATCAATATATTCATGAACTGTGGATGCACTCACAAGTGTCTGCTCATGTGTTCTGTATAGTAGGTGTTGTGGTAACACCATTTTCCTACCTGTCAAGACCTCATGGGGGCTAACACCTGTTGCTTTGGCAGGAGTTGATCTGATTGCCATCAAAACCAACGGTAAACGTAAATCCCAGCTGGAACCTGCTTCTGCCACAAATTTCTTTAAAATATCCACAACAGAACTATTGCTTCTTTCAACTGTACATGAAGACGCCGCCCGATATGCGATATGTAGTTTTCTTTTCACACCTAGTATTTGCCATACCTTACTCATTAGAATACTTGTGAAATGACTTCCTCTGTCTGACTCAATTCTTTGTGGCAACCCAAACCTTGAGAACACATGGTTCACCAGCAATGTGGCTGCTGTTTGCGCACTACAATCTGGTGCAGGAATGCATTCAATCCACTTCGACATCAAACATACCACACTCAAAATATAACGGTGTCCCCTGCTCGACCTTTTTAAAGGACCTACATAGTCTATTTGCAAATCTGACCATGGGAGAGTTAGGCCTCTTTTCATCAATGGTGCTCTATGCATTGGTGAAGCAGGTTTAAATTGGGCGCATACTAGACATCCTCTAGTATATAATTCCACATCTTGGGACATATGTGGCCAGTAAGCATAATCTTTTAGTATTTCTAATGTTTTTTGTGAACCTCTATGGCCTGCAGTTATGGCATCATGTGCATGGTGTAGCATTAGTCCTCTGAATGAAAGGGGTACTACCCACTGTATTTGTCCTGTTATGGACTCTCTAATCATGAGTCCATCCTGTAATCTAATTCGTGTTTTGTTCTTTAATAGCACCCTCAACTCTTCTTTTCCCATACAATCATTTTCTGTTAAAGAATTTTGTTCGGGATCTATCAAATGAATATAATAGATTCCCAACATTTGATCATTCTTTTGTGCCTCAATCAAATCTTGGTCTGGCGTGTCATGACTCCACTGCACCACCGGTTGATCTACCTCCTTTGGTGCTTTAGAACGTGTGACTGCATCAATTTGTATTTCACTCATTAAATAATCAATAGGTAGCAATTCTCCCATCACAGCCCCAATCTTAGCCAGGTGGTCTGCCTTATCATTTCCCTCCTTATCCTCTCCTGGTGTTTTTAAATGCCCACAAATTTTTCTCCAGTATATTGTTAACTTATTCTCTGACACCAATTTGTCTATGGCTTGTATCATTTTTCCATGCTTAAGTGGCTTTTTGTTGTATGTAACCATGCCTCTTGCTTTCCAACCAGGCAAATACTCCACAAAGCTATTCCGTGCATAGTCAGAATCAGTCACCAGGACAATTTCACTGAACTTTTTATCAACTGCAGTAGCAATTGCTTTATAAATGGCTGCCAATTCCGCCACCTGACTGCTCCTATCTCCAATCCTCATCCCTATACTGGGGACACCTTCACATTTCAACCAGACATTTCCTATTCCTGCCACTAACTGTTTATTACTGCCATTTTCAATGTGAAAAGCACAACCATCCACATATACAGTTGGCAAATCCTTGCATGTTTTTTCATCAAAAGCTTTGTGTGGTGATTGTTCAAATTCCTGCAAACTAGTTTCCACTTCCATTTCATTTGGTATTTGTTCAGCTGCACAGTCATGTAAGTCAGCTAACCCTTGAGCAATTGGGTTCTTTTTATTTTGTCCATATCTCACTTCTACGGTAAAACCTTGTAATGCCAGCGTCCATGAAGTGATTCTGGATTGCGCTAGATTACCTGATCTAATTCTTTTACTCTCTAAAAATTGCAAAGGTTGGTGATTTGTTTCAATAATCACCTTTTCTCCCTGAACAATGGGGCAGAAATGTTGTAGCGCCCACACAGTGGTAATAGGGCCTTTTCACATTCATTAAATTTCATTTCAACTTGGGAAAATGCCTTACTTGCATATGCAATGGTTTTGTGATTCAAATCGTGTTTTTGTGATAACACTGCTGACATACAATGTTCAGAAAAACCTATTTCTATAAAGAAATCCCTGTCCTTTATGGGGTATGCTAAACATGGTGCCTTTACAAGACATTCCTTTAATTTAGCCACTGCATCAGACTGCTATTTTTCCCATTTCCAGGGAGTATTCAGTTTAAGCAGTTTAGTCAATGGTTGAGTGATTTCTGCATAATTTTCAATGAACTTTCTGTTATAGCCTGTCATCCCTAATAAACTTTTTACTCCTTTAACATTTTTAGGATCTTTTAATCTTTGTATGGCCTCTATTTTCTTCTTTTGTGGATTTAGCCCATGTTCAGTCACTTCATGCCCTAGAAAGTTCACTTTTTTCTTGCACCATTGTGCTTTTTGCAAAGATACTTTGGCGCCTGCTTTCTGCAATTGGCTAAGTACATGTCTTATTTCATCAAAATGGCTTTTCAGGCTTTTATTTTTTATCAGGACATCGTCCACATAAACTATTGTTCCTCTTTCTGCTGCATCCGGCATGGCCTTTCTCAAAAATATGCCAAATTCACTCCCACTATTGATGTACCCGAACGGAGCTCTAAGCCAGGCATATTGAGTCCTGTCAAATGTAAAGGAAAATAAATGTTGTATCTCCTCTGCCAATGGCACGCACCAATATCCAGAGGTGAGATCTAATGTGGTAAATACATTTGAACCATGTATCTGAGCTAGGCCCTGATCAATGAATGGCAGTGGCCATCTAGATACTGGTACTCTTTTATTTAACTCTCTCAAGTCTGCACACAGCCGCCATTGACCATTTGGCTTTAACACACCTAAAATAGGTGTATTGGATGTGCTATGAATGGGCCTGATGATTCCCCGCGATTCCAAATTTTTAATAATCTCTGCCAATGATTCTAAACATGCCAGCGGTAGTCTATACTGGCGTACAAACACTGGATTTCTGCTAAACCCTTCTGGTAGTGTGGCCACATGTAAATCAGTTAAACCACAATCATAAGCATCTTTTGCAAATACATCCTTAAACTCCATAAATATCTCCCTCAGATTGTCCCTATCTTCATTGCTTTCACACGCATTCGCTAATGAGATCTGCTCTTCTACCATTTTGGAAAATTCTGGAAAATCTTCTGGTAAGGGAATCTCGGCGCTTTCCTCTAACTGTGTGGCTGTGTCTTTTTGTAAAGCTGCCACTTTTAAATATTTTGGCATATCAGTTTCCACTTAAATGGGCTGATTTTCTGTTTCATTTTCATTTAAATTAAATATTATGCAATCCTCTTGATGGCAGCACACTGTCTCATTTGAATCATAAGGATACACAGAATGAATTTTAAATATTCCTTTAGGCTGAGAGTCCAGGTGTTCTGGCAACTCACCCTTGGCATCTACATACTTTTCAGGAATATTTCCAATCACCATGTTATTTAAATCTGCCGTATAATGTGATTTTTGTATGGCCATTCCTAATGGGGAGTTTTCCTCTAAATGAATATCCTGACAACCTTTATTATTTACCATAATTTTTACAGATCCTTCACCAATATCTACCAATGGAATGTATTCATAATCCAGGCCTTGCTGTTTTATGGATTCATTCAGGCATACAAATGCATCAGAGCCTTTCATCTGCTGTCCATTTTTGCATTTCAGTGTTATTGCAAACTGTTTTGTAAATGCAGGAATAATAGTATCTTTCCTCATTTGTAATTCGATTGCATAAGGAACCAGTTGTGCACAATGATAAGCCCTTCTTTTGTCTTCAAATTCAGGTGCCGGACCACCTAGGCGTGACCATATTTTTTGATTAAGGAAATCTAACACCATACACATTCTGTGCATGATGTCATTGCCCATGTAAAATTCATTTTGTGCTCCACTCACTATCCATACATTATGGTAAATTGTTTTCTGCCCAATGCTAATTTTAAGCATGCATCTGCCTGCAATTCGGTTTTCAAAGTCTGGACTGTCCAACCCAGAAACATATTGGTTTTTAATCCTACGTCTCGGGATTTCTTCCCTCTCCATTATTTTTTGCAACAATTTCTCATTAATGAAACTCCTTTCATGTTCAAGCGCTAAAGTGGCTTTTATTGTTTTAAAATAGTCATTTATACCAACATGAACCCATGGTTGCTCATCTTCCATGTGTATTTCTGCCAGAGTGGTAATGTGTTTTTTCTGAATCTGTTTTAGGAGCAATATTCTGTTTGCATGTTTTCTCTTTTAAATAAAAACGTAATGTGTGCTCATCTATGGCAGTCTGCCAATTTTTCCTTGGGTCCAAGTATATTTGTACAGGTAGTTTTTCATCGTCGCTCTGCATTTTGTCTTGACACATTAATATAACAGTGACACTAGGTATGCAGCTATTCTGGAGATATACCTCCACAGCATCATTTGTTTTGGCAACGGTGTGACATTCATTTATATTGCTGTTTTGTGATTTTAGTTTCTTAGGCGTCAATGGTTTTTTGGTTAAGGACCACAGCACTCCATTCACCCCATCTATTAGAGGAGACAATCTTTTCAGACAATCTGTCCCCATCAGAAATGGAATTTCACAAATAGATGTGCTCAATACCTCTTGTTTCATTCTGTGCTTTCCTATTTTTATGTCAACCTCAGTTACACCTATGATGGGCACCTCCTCCCCATTAAAGATATGCACTGGGCCTTGATTTTCCTTCACTGTGATCTGACTCCGTGGGGGTCTCCCTTCATTGATACTCTTTACCAGCTCCTTGGACATAATTGTGGCCTGTGCGCCAGTGTAAATCATAGCAAAGGTGTGGCATTTTTCTTCTACAGTGATGGGTGCATAATATCTGTCCTCAACTTCCTCTAATACACATAGGAAATGTGAATTCTTACTGATTTCAGGGCTCACCTTTCTCAGGTCTTTTTCACTTTTGGCTAAACACATTGGTAAATGGAAAGACATTTTTCCCTCCTTTTTACCCATTTCTGCGCGAGAGACTTTATTCATTTCTCCATGATCAGAGGTTTTTTGGAGTGTGGCCACTGTTCGCCCATCCATCTGGGTAACATCAGAGACCACATTACATACTTCCAACTGAACATGTGTAACAACATCATTCAGCAATTTGTCATTTTTTAATTCTGTGCATTTGTGATCATTTAGTGTGATACCAGCCCTTTCAGCCTCTTCAAAAATATGTGGCTCAAAGAATTCTTCAGGTGATTGACTTGTACCCTCCTTGTGAGTATTTCCTTTTTCTGTCTGTGTTTGGTCATTGTTTTGCTTGCCCAGGGAAGGAGCTATAGCATCCCCACTTACTCCCTGTCCACTGGTATTCCCCATGCATGAGTCATTTTTCTTAAGTCTGTCCCTTTTTTCTTTTGGAATTCCTAATGTTTCTTTTTCATTTGTACAAATCTTTACTGTTTTATTTAGCTCTAGGTTAAACCGTACCTCTTTTTTAGAAGTATTTGCACTTTCTGTCACAAGTTCATTTACTGGCACTTTCACATTTAATCCATTAGGCATCTCAGAGTCATTTTGGCACTGCAGTTATCATGAGTACTTAGTCACTTTTCGGAAGCCCCCCGGTCATTGCTATGGCCATCAGCCCCCTCTTTGGAAGGTTGTTTTTGCGCTGTACAGAGCTTTCCTATTTGCTCAGCTAACATTTTCACTTGGGCCTCAAGGCACTGGAACCTTTCCATCTCTCTAGGATCCTCTTTCTGTGATCTAGGTTGATATTGGTTGTTTTCCCCCTGATTGGATCTATTCTGATACCTCTCAGGTGAATGATGTCAGTTGGGATGGTTTCTGAACTCTTGATTCATTTGTGGAGGGGAGCGGGTTGCACCCATCCTTTGATTATAGTCCCCTGGTGGGGAATCATTGTCCTGGCGTGGATTGTAGTTCACGTTTTGCCTCATGTCCTGTCTCTCAGATTGTGGGTACTGGCCCCTAGGTTGATTTCCATTATCAGTAAATCGATCCACATATCGGGGCCTATCCTGATTACCATATATCATGGTGTTGGGATCAAATCTGCTCTGTGTCCCCAATGACTGGTAGGGACCATCATTTCTTTGATCTTGATTTTGTCTCTGGTTATTGTTCATACCTGCCATATCAGGCCGATATCCTACCCGGGGTCTGTCCCCTAAATACCTAGGGCTGATGTAGCTCTCTCTATTACTAGGATCATGTGATTGGAACATTGGTACAGGAAATGGCGATCTTTGTTGATTACCCCTTTGTTCAGGTGTCACATTATTTTTACCTTGGCTTTGAGCAGACTCAAGGGACATTTTGGCTGACCTGATTTCCATTACTGTGGCTGAGGGTTCTTTAGATTTAGGTCTAGTATCTTTCATTTTATCACTTTCTCTACCCTGACAATAGAGTACCTCATATAGTTTTGTGCTTTGATGTACAATCCATTCAAGGGACTTGTCACGGTCAAATTCACGGACCAATTGTGATATGATGTCTTTCTGTAGCCCATAGAAGTATGCAGTTTTAAACTCATTGGAATTTGAGTCAAAAGATACATCAAAGCGAGAAAATGCTCTTTTTAAGTCTTGTAAAAATTGGCGAGGGGATGTATTAGGTCCAGCAGTAATTGTGTAAGCGACTTTCTTTGCCTCCTGCAATGACTGAAAAGGAGAAAAATGACGCCTAATTTCTTTTTCAAACTCCAACCAAGTCATATTCTGCTGTTCATTTAATCCCCTTATGATGCTGGCCGTCGGGGAATCTAAAGTTAAATGAATATATTGTCTGTACTGTTCCTTAGGTATCTGGAGTGCTTTAAAAATGTCATGCACCGCTTCTAAGTGATCCTCAATGCAGCATTCACCTCCCTTTTTAAATGGTTTGATCAGGGCTTTAATGGATTTCATTATTTTTATGGGGCTACTTGTTGCAATGCATGGAATTGCACTATTTTGTGATTCAATCCTATTTTCAGGTGTATGAGATTGGTGGCTGCCCCCAATGGGAGTATCAAATCCCCCAAGGGCGCTGCAACCAAGTTCAGTCACCGGCCTAGTCACTGGAGCACTAGCCCTTTGGGCAGAGCTAGAATTCACCTCCACTCCATTGAATGTGGTACCCTGCCGCCTCTCCTGGGACCTGGGAATGCACATTTGCTGTTCTAAGTCCTTACACTTTTTAAGGAGTCTGTTGGCTTCATTTTGCAAATAGTTGTTTTCATCACTCATCTTATAAATCACCTCCTGCATGTCGTACATTTGCATTTGGCATTCATTGAACTCTTTATTTCTCTTGTCTCTTTCTTGAATCATTTTAATCATTTCTTGTTCTGCACTCTGGAGATCACATTCCTTTTCACAATGTTCTTTTTGTAAAATCTGCATTTCTGAAACAACCTCATCTTTATCCTGTCTAATGTGGTCCACTAAGGCTTTTAAGTGTACCAATTCTTGCTCACTATCCTCAAATTGTTTCTTGCTTTTGGATAACTGAGTATCAAAGTCTCTGCATTTTAATTGCATGTCTTTTTGGCATACATCCAATTCTGCTCTCAACATTTCCTGATTTTTACTTGCCCCATCTAATTCAGTCTTTAATCTGTTAATTAACTGAGTATCATTCTCCTGCATTCGCAGGGACTTATTTAAAATAAACCATATTTTGCCGCATAGCCGTATTAAACAGTCTTTCTCTGCACTTTTATCGGCTGCATTCAATAATCTTGTAAGGCAGACCTGAATTATGCTGCCTTCTGCAAAAATATTGTCTAGTTTTTCTTTCTGCACCTCACCCTGAATGCGTTCACGCCATTCTAATGTGCTATTCGATGACCAATTTCCATGTGCAAACAACTTTGCCTCTAAATATTGCACTAGATCTGAGAATGTGGTTTCCCTTTGTGACATTCTGAAATTCGTTTTTAGTGGCACACTGCTATTATAAAATGGGTTCCCTTTAATTTGCAAATGGCAGTGTGAGACACGCTTGCCACGCCCAGTAGGTACTCTATGATCACTTTCCCGGCCTGCAACGCACCATAAATATGTAGGGTATTTTGTGGCGATTTGGGGCCTGACGGTATTTTCTTACCGCCGAAAAATAACTTAGCAACAATCACTCCTTGTATTCAGATTGGGCCATGTACAACAATAATACAGTGGACATGCATTGTTTCAGCACCCAGACATGCGTATTTGGTATGCGTGGTTGGTATGCGTGGTTGGTATTTTGGTGAGCATAATTCCCTTGTTTTATTTGTGGCCCCAATATCCAGAATCCCTTATTTTTGCTTAGATTTTTCGTGTAATCACTAGAGAGACCTCAGGCTTGCATTTCTGGAACACCACATTTTCATTTTTAGTGTGCCACCATGGGCAATTTCTCTCTGTCTTATCTACGGCAGCGAGCTATCATGTGGTATTTTCACTATCTTATATACGGTAGTGAACTATGTCCCGGGCCTCCCTTTTTGCCGACTCATAGACCTCCGACAAACTACAACACACACAGTTAGTTATAACTGCTCATACTGAATTACATTGTGCACACGGCTGCAACCAAATTTGATGTTTAGCTACCTTGAAAATGACAATTGCACTGTCTAAACATCTCCCCACATCATCAGCACTGCTTTGGTAAATATAAAACACACCACCCGTCTGCTTTCAAATATTTTTGTGTATTATAAAAGTTGCATTTAAACACGATCTCACTCTTTACAGAAATAAATAAAATAGCACAGTAACAGCATTGTCTGTGATACACTGAAAAGAGAGTGGCGGAGACAAGAACTCAATTTGCAACATTAACATGTGATTAAAGCACAGGAATCTCCTTTCCTACACTGACTGAATATTCTCGTACACACTCAGCCCCCACACTTCTGTAATTACCTTATCTGTTCAGCCTGAGTTTTCTTCAGCTGTTCTCTTTCTGAATGTGGCTCCCTTGAAGATTAACCCCGGTGAAAACAAGGGTCTTTCGTTCTCAAACCGGGGTTATTGCCTGGAACTCTCAGCTTTTGCAGCAGGAATGCTCCAGCCAGGAAAACAGGTCCTTCTGCCAGCTCTCCAAATCCCGACTGTCCTCCCCCTCTCTTCAAACTCCCCCCAGCAAAACTCTCATCACTGCCTCTAGCATGATACTTGCTATGACGCTGCTCCAATCAGAAATTAATCATGCCATCTCCTCCCTCTCTACACAATGGCTCCTTTTTACAGTAACCATTTGTAACCAACTGATTTCCTGTACCTTCGAGCTCTTGGCTTCCTGTAGTTATGTGGACAGAGCAGCAGAGAAAAAGAAGAAAAAAAATGAATGTGCGTTTAAACGTTCACTTTCAGAGTAGGCCTATTTCTGCAGTGGAGACACATTTTTATTAGTGGGTTATGTTAAATGCAGTTTTATTAGTCAGGTTAGTTATTAATAATGTTAGTTATTAATTTTCAAATGTGTCTCTTACACCATAGGCATTTCAGGTGAAAAATAGTGTGCATTTTTGAATGTGCACGTGTGCTTTTAACTGTAAAAATAGATTTGCATCTTATATGTTAAAATCGTTTTTGACTGAATAGCCTGTATTTACTTATATGTCCATGTTAATCTGGTAACACATATAGCAATGCACCACACCCATGTGGTGGTGCTGCATAAAAAAAAATTGCTACCTGTGCAGCAGTGCTGTACTCTGTGCTGTAACACGCCAAATATCCTTACAGGCCCAAGTTCCCCAATGAAGTTGATGGCATGGGAAGAGACATGTGCTGCTCTGATTGGAACGGAATCCATAGAGGGCGTCGGCGAAATGGAGTGCGGGGCACCATCGTCCGCCAATGGAGGTGAGTGTCCATAGTCTACACTGCCAATGCCAATCACATGATATATACACTCCCAGGGGCCGTCCAAGGCATCTTGTCATGCTGCCCACCCCCCATCAAAATCTTGTTGAACCAACTGCCACCCAAGCTACGCCCAAGTGCAAGACATAATGCACATCTCACACAGTGCACAAACTGGCACATCCCATGATGCACACTGTGCAGCTGGGTGGCCAGTGTGCGAGTCAGACTGCAGAGTACCAGGCCTGGATGAGTGACTCCGACACCTACGTACATATCATACACATGATTATAAAGTAGTGCTGTTGCATACCCAAAAGGCCACAAACCCCAAATGAGTGAAATGTGAATGTAGCCATTAATGTCATTAGCGTCTCAAACAATCACTCATGCCGTCCTTCTCTTTTACCCCCACAGGCAGTGACAATTGAGAGCGGGGAGCCCGAGACCAGCTGTCCCTCCACCTCCAGGGGCAAAGGCAGGGTCTGCCGCATACCAGAACGGAAGGACACACCCACCCCGGCTCCTCAAAGGCCCACCACCCCCATCCCTCCCTGCATCAGCGCAAGGTATATCGACCAGCCTAAGGTTAGAGGAGGCTAGCATCGCTGGGGAGGTGGCAGCCAGGGCCCCCCTTGTAACCGTGGACAGCCCCTTGTCCATCTGTGGAGCATCAGAGGAGGAATCAGACCCCACCGTCCACACTCCAGAGCCCTGCAATTACCCCCAAGTGTCGTGCAGTGACTCATGGGAGCCTGACACACCTGGCAGATGTGCACGTGGTGAAGCACAGGAAGACGCCAATCCCGTGCCCAGTCTCCCAGTCGAAGCCCTGTCAGAGCATGTAAGCCCAATCCCCTGCAGGGATGACACCACGTCAAATGATGCACGGCGTGCGGCACAGCTCACTACACTCATTACTGAGCTGATGGAAGACAACCGCCAGAGCAGGGTGGAGTGGATTGACGAACTAAGGGCAATGCGTCAGGTGGTAATGGAAACTACAAACCGCCTTTGCAAATTCCTTGGACGCATTGCAGATGCCCTTGAGGCTGCGCGTCCCACTCAGCCTCCTCAGCAAGAGGACACCCCCTCATCCGGTCGCTCAACCCCGGCAAGCCAACTGCGACGTTCTCTACGAACACTGCGCCGCTGGGACATGCCTCCCCCGGGCCCCGGGAGCATGGAGTAGTTAGCATAGCTGCCACATGTGGCCTTGATGGACTGTGGCATGGTGGTGAGGCACAGGCACCACCTTCAGTTGAGGGGGGATAGCGGTGTGCATTTCGTTGATGCTCACTATATCATCATTTCTCAGGCCAACTATGGTGGTGATGGTTTCACAGTCAAGCTGGTACAGGGTGTGGATCTGCTCAGGGGTAGCTTGAGGCACCAGACCTGATGCGTGGGAATGGAGGCTGCTGGGGTGGTGACGTTGGCTGCACTGCTGCTGTATGCCAGGCCTGTCTCACCCTCCTTCTCCTCCTGTGTCTCCTCTGTGGTGGGGCCTAGTGTTGTTATTGCAGTTGTGCCCTTGTAAGCAGGGCCTCCTGCTTCATGTACTGCTACCAATATTGTTGTCATCCTGATGTGGGAGGGGGTGTGGTGTGTGGGTGTCAACCTTTTCTGCTGTGGCAGACTCCATTGGCTACACCAGTGCTGATTGTGTGGACCTGTGGCTCTGGAAACTACTGCTCAGGGTTCTTTACACCTTCTCTGAGATGCCTGTATGTACTCCATGCCGATAAAGTACTTAGCGGACTTGAGGAGGCCGTTATTTACGTGTGCGTGTTCCTTGTGATCAGATCCTGTTTACGTCATGCCGCTAATTTCGGCATGGTGTAACGCACGCGTGACCCAAGATCGCTATTTACTGCATCGTACTTTACGGTCTGGTTGGTCGGAATAGGCCGTAGTGGTAAAGGATGCCATAAATCACTTACCGGCATCCTTTTTCCCTTACCTCCAAGCTCGGAATGACCCCCATTGTCTGGCAACCTCTCATCTTGCCCATTTTGCCAGGCCTGTTTTTTTGTGTTCAGATAGAATTTCTACAACCTTTCTCGCATGTGAATGATTGCTAATGATACTTATCTCAGACTCAGGTAATTGGTCATCTTTCTTTGGAACAGGAATAACTACATAGGGCCCACCTTTTTCTTGTTTGTTTCCAAATTAGGACCTCATCTCCAGCGAATAGTTGGGGAAGATGAAATTCTTGAGATTTACTTGTTGAAGCATTTCCTTCTGTGTTCCGTACTGCCCTGCCCCTTGTTGCTGTAGCTGTCCTGAAATGACAGAAATACTGGAAGTCATATAGTTCAAATAATCATGCATTTCCATTCCAAACAGATCTGCAGTTGACTGAGCATCACTTCTAACTCTGGATGGGGGCTTTAGGGGTGTTCTCATTCGCCTCCGAGTCCCAATTATGTGAGGCGTGAGATGGTGGTCAGAACCCGGTTGGTTCCTCAAAAGATATGATGCCAGTGGTAGGCAATGCAACCACCCTTTCTTCAGAGGAAGCTTCAACGTGGCTATCCTTTCCTTAAGCAGGACGTTGAGCCTCTCACAGATCCCATTACCTTGCGAACGATAAGCTGAGGAAAACCTGTGCTTTAAACCAAGCAACAAGCTGATCTGCTCAAATGTCTGGTTCACAAAATGCAGTTCATTATCTGACCTTATTGCCTCATATACTCCCCATCTAGGAAATACTTCCCACACTAAGAATTTAGCTGCACAGGTGGAATCTGGATGTGTACAGAGACCTGTCTCAATCCACCTTAAGAAGGGACCCACTACAACAATCATGTATCTATATCCATTACATACTTGGATCATATCGACATAGTCAATATGCGAATGCTGAAAGAGGCCAATGGGTCTCGGAATAACCCCCGTAACTGTGCGCAGTGTATGCCCAGCGTACAGTTTTGACAGACTATACAATTTGTCATAAAAAATGCAACATGCTCTAACAGATTTGGATCAGCACAAAACAAAAACTGATTACCCCCCTCTCTGCCCAGAATGTTGCATAGATTGGTACCTCACACACAATGATTCATCACATAATCATTTTAGAGATCACTGCCATGAAACATCACACAACTCATATGTTTGCTTCAATACACTTAAATTTTATTCAAAACATATGAAAAATGTATTTTACAGCACAAGTGTGATGTCAATAAACAATCATTAAAAAACTAACACTTACATGACATAATTTTAATCAAGTGTTACAAAAATCAAAAAGGGATTAAAAAAAAACATTAAAAGGGGAAAGACTAGACAAATGGGATGACCATAGCTTGATAGATTCTTGTTATCAAAAAACCTTCTACATACATTTCTGAAAGGAGCTATAAGAGGATTGATGAAACTCTTTTACACTCTTTTGTACGACATCCAACATTCTATATGCTGCTAGACTACAATTACTGTTCCAAAAAAAAACCCAAAACCTTACAGAATTTTGGTATGGTCTTTTTTAGATAGTCGACATGTTTTGGCCACTTTACCAACAAAGCACTATTTCTAATGGCTTTTTACATCATTCTGTTGGCCTTCTTCAGGATAAGGACATTTCTTCAGTTTTTGTATTAATCTTCTATACCCCTATTGTATATGCTAAGAACATACTACATGAAAAACAAAAGATAAAGACAAACAGCTTAATGATTCATGGTGGGACTTGATGTTACCACATTTCAACAACTGTTCTATAAAGAATTTGTTTTTATTATTAAACTCATTGCCCAACATGCCTCATTTTGGGGCAGGTGATGTACCAAACAAAGATTCCACGTTTTAAAAAGAAAAGAAAATTAAGAACAGGAGAGTTTTTCATGTAGTCCGTTTTTACCATAAACCATGGGGGTATAGAAGATTAATACAAAAACTAAAGAAATGTTCAAGTCCTGAAGAAGGCCAACAGAATGATGTATAATTTGTTTCCAAATAAACCTAATATGAATGAATGATGTAAAAAGCCACTAGAGATAGTGTCTTATTGGTAAAGTGGCTGGACATTAAATGGGGCAAGACTAGAAAAAATGGGATGACCATACCTATTTCCAAATCCAGTACTCTAACTATACACCTAATCTATAGACCCCAAGGACCTATTGGATCCTTTGAAGAGGATATCTCTACTTTATTATCGGAAAATACTAAAGTCTCAGCTCAAATACTTTTACTAGGGGACTTCAATCTCGGGTTTAATGACCCCAACGACTCACAGGCCTCATCTATCGCAAACACACTCTCTGAGCTTGGCTTCAGCCAAAGAGTGGCACAAGCCACCCACGACAAAGGCAGAACCCTTGATTGGGTGGCGAAACTAAATTGTAATATAACTATGTTATCGATCACTCCTCAAATGTGAACTGACCATTACCTCCTAACCTCCTCTCTCTCTCAAGCAATATTCTCAGTCCAAAACCTAACACTATGGCCCCCCACCCTCACCTGCAACAAAAAGAATGTCACAGCAGACAGATTCTCCCGCTCATCATCCTAGCCTGAATGCTCTGTCAGAATCCTCTGACCTTGACACCTTGGCCACCACAAACAACTCTGCCATAACAAATGCACTAGATACAGTAGCACCCCTCAAACTGTGCAAAAGTAAACCAAGAGCACATCTGAACTCTTGGTTCACGACTCACCTTAAATCATTAAGAACAGAAAAAAGGAAGTTAGAATCCACTTGGAGACTCCTTCCTACAGCAGATAACAAAACCAACCTGGTCAACTGTATTGCTCATTATAAAAAAGAAATACTGCTATCTAAACAAGAAATCTACAACAACAGAATTCAGCAGGCCAGTTCCAGTTCCAAGGAACTTTTCATAATCTTAAGAGAACTAGAAGCACCCATCCTGCAATCTGATGACTGCATTAAAACAAACTTTGGTGTACTAACACCCAAAATGCCCTCTCTAACAAAATTTCCCTTTTACAGAAAAAGATTGAAATCAAAAAAACATCCTTATCCACTGTCGATAACAATATCATCCCTCCAGAGTGTGGTAACGAATCTGCTCAAAGCTTCAAATTCTCTAAAGTCTCTACAATGGATGTTGAAAAAACGATCATTTCACTCAAACCCTCCAGTTGCAAGGGAGATAGTTGCCCTGCCCAATTTATCAAAGATGTCGCTAGAGACCTACGTCCATTCATAACTAATTTAATCAATGCTTCCTTCACCTTCTAAAAAAGCAATCCCTGCACCCTACTATACCCACCAATTACTGCCCCAACACTATTGTACCATTTCTTCTCAAAATACTGATAGAATGGCTTTTATCCAGATTCAGAAATACCTTGAATCCAACCACCTACTAGGCGTTTGCCAACCAGGTTTCAGGGCACAACATGGCCCAGAAACAGCCCTATTAGACCTTAAGACCCAAATTGGCACCCTTAAAGACTCTGGTAAAACATCCCTCTTACTTCTCCTTGACGTTTCGGCCGCTTTTGACCTGGTCGACCACAAAGTACTGTGTCAACACCTGGCTAGTGCTGCCCTCTTCTCCAAGGACGCTATCACATGGATTAAATCCTTTTTTGAATAATAGGACTATAAGAGTCTTCTCCAACTCTGACACTGCTGATCCTATTCCCATTACCTGTGGTGTGCCACAAGGCTCATGTGTCTCACCCAAAGTGAATAATGTCTTCACGAAACCCCTGTTTTGACAAGCTGGACCATCTGGGTGTCACCTACACTAACTATGCAGATGACACCCAGATTCTCATTCCACTCAAGGGCGACTAGACTGTGGACTTGACCTTGGTGAACAAAACGTACCTAATCATTCAGGCATGGATGGCTGCCCATGGCCTATGCCTGAATGATGATAAAACAGAACTCCTCATACTTGGGTCGACAGCCAACCTAAGCAAACTTGACCCAATCTACTCCTCATTCAATATTGATGGAAATACAATCAAAGAGGCAAAGGAGGTAATGACACTAGGTTTCTACCTCAAAACCACATTCTCTCTAAACAAACAAGTAGGCGCCATATCATCCTCTACAGCTTACACATGTAAATTGATTAGAGCATGTAAACCCTTTCTCTACAAAAATAACTGCTTGATCCTGTCAAGGGCTCTTTTTTTATCTAAACTGGATTACTGTAACGCTCTTTATTTAAGAGCTAATAAAGGCATCATTAAGAAAATCCAGATTCTACAGAATAATGCGCTGAGATCTGCATGTGGGGTTGCTCGGAGAGAGCAAATTTCACACGTAAGAAGACAGAATAAATGGGTATCTACCACAATAAAATTACCCTTAAAACACTCTCCCTCACCTACAAATGCCTGAACGGTGTGGCCCCATTCTACCTAGCTGACAAAATTACCAAGAAAGTTACCTCCCGACCGACTAGAACAGCCAACTCTGCCAAACTGATAGTGCTGAGATTCAAAGTAAAAAAGGCAGGAGGGAACAGCTTCTCTGTCCTGTTGACACAACTATGGGCAGCCTACCTCTTTCACTGAGAGTGGATCAACCCTTCCCACACTTCAGGGGCATTACCATAAACTGGCTTGTCACCAATGACTCTTGACTTTTATCCCTCTTACGACCATTACTGCAGCCTCCATGAGTGAAATAGTACCCTCCTGAAGTGCATGACTCGTGCTCCCCTCAAGCACTTGCCCCTTTGCCTCTATAAATGTTTTGATATATGTTACATATACACTATGCTACCCTATCTTTTACTACCTCTTGTAATACACTTTGACTTGTTTTTCACTATGTATACTGGATATGTCAATCACATATCTTGTCTTCTCTATAGCTGTCTGTAACATCAGCCTAACATATACTTGCTGTCCTGTGAATTTCTGCACCCAGATACGGGTTTGGCGTGCATTGCAAATAAATAAACTGTACACTGTCACTTCCTGGTCTGCATGATTCTCGAGCGCGACAATCAGCGCTATTAACCCTGCAGCTTGTGCTGAATAGTGAGACGGTAGTCATGCACTTACCAATGTCTGAAACTCCCCATTAGCTCTGTATTTCACCACAGTGGAACCCGTATATCTCTGTCCATCATTTTGTTCGATTCTTGAAGAACCGTCAATAAAAACAATTTCTCCACCTCGCAAAACATATTCTTTTACTCTTGGGATTTCGTCACAGAACTCTTCATAATTCGAATGGTCATGCGCATGCTCGTCCTCTGCCATGGTTCGGCTACAAACATGGCTACAAAAAAGGCTATTCAATTTACTCAGTGAGTCAAGATAAACAAAATATCACCTCCACTAGATTTACACAAGTTTCAAGATGCAAAATCCTACCTGGTCTTCAACAGCCAATAGTGGATAGGAGCGATGCACCTGGTGGATTTCCACCGTGCATTGTAAGAGAGCACGGTGTGAAAACACCAGGGAAACCCTTGAGGGGAAGAAAACCCTGATGATGGTATTTGTCGAAAGTAGGATGCCGAGTGGTTTGGATGGGCGTCTTCAGAGGGAAGTTAGTTACCGTCTCGTCGTCCTTGGGATGTCACAAAGTCTTTCCAGTTACGAAAATAGCTACAATGAGAAGGGACAGTTAATATTCAAACCAGAAAACAGATAAGTGGAATAACTGTAGGAAATTCCTACCATGTATGCTTTAGTAGTAGTCGGAACTGTTGTCGGTTGTGATTTCAAAGGTGGGAGAGAGTGGAACACCAAATGAAACAATAAACACTTAATCCTGTTCAGTAAGAACAGAGAATAAATGAAAAGAGAGGGGAAGATTGTCGTACCAAAATCCTACAAGGAGGATGGAGAGAGAGATTCTGTGAAGTGTTCAGCGATCGGGTTGAGGTGGCTGCTGGTTGTTGTAGTTCGAGCCTGACCGAATCACGTGAGTGGCTGAATAGCAGGAGAAAGCGAATTAGTGATAGGAAACTAGGCTGGGCTCATGTTAAATAAGAAAGGATAAAGGATATACTCCTACCAAAGAGGCGCGATTCTCGAGAGAGAATCGGGGAATGTATTTCCGGGGAAAGCGAGCAGAGTTGCTCGGTCGAAGTGTTTGAACTTCTAAAAATGGGAAGGAAGACAAGGAAGACGTGATCAAAGGGTAGGGGGTTAGTTTAGAATATAGGAGTTCCTAGTAGCGATACTCACGCAGCATAGCTTCTGTGAACAGTAGCGATGCGATGCAGTCCTGTGTTTGGTGCCAATATACTTTTGCGTTGTGGATGGGTGGAGCAGGTTCTATCCCTTTCGGAAACTCTAGACCTGCACCTTGTGATATAGTGTCATTTTAGGAGTAGTGATTTGTATGCTTGAGGTATTATGCCAACGGCGCCACAAGGAATGTTGCCGAAAAATCCTGTGAGGGTTTATAACACATGGCAGGATTCACTAATCTGCATCAATCTATTTTGATTGCTTGATTTGATATGACTACCTCGTAGGCAGAAGCCCTTTGAGAAGTCAATGTGCCCTTAGGTTTGCCATGGAGCATCCCATCACTATGCTTGCAGCTTCTTCTATGGCGAATGTGGCGGCAGCCAGAGACTGTTCCCATGGAAAGTGACCTCTCATTACTGGGTCTAAAATCCCACTTTAATATGCAAGGAGCTTGTACCCCAATGTGGTTCTCTGCGTGAGTGCTGCTGTCATAACAGTAACATCTGTGTGTGAGAATAAAAGGATCCCTCGCATAATTAGGAATCCCTAAAACTGCAGCTGTGCAAATTGCTTTTTTCAGCTCTTCAAATACTTCCTTCATTCTCTCAGTCCATACGATTTTTTCCTGTGTTGCCTATGATTTCTTTAAAGCCTGCAGTAAAGGCCTTATATATGAACTGTAATCAAAGACCCATGCACTGACGTAATTACATAATACCAAAAACCTCTGCATGTGTTTTATCGTGTGTGGCTTTGAAGTTTTCAAAATAGCGTCAGCTCTCTCAGGAGTAAACTTTTTTCCTTCATGTGAAATAAATTGGCCAATATACAACACTTCTTGTTGACAATACTGTAACTTCTCTTTGTCAACCTTATATCCTTTGTCAGCAAGTATTATCATCAGCTGAACAGAATCGCGTCTACACTCTTCCTCTGAAGTGCTGCAAACTAGAATGTCATCTATGCATTGCAGAACAACACTTTACAAATCAATATTGCGTAAGTCCATCGGTAGGACTCTATTGAAAATCAATAGAGAATCGCAATACCCCTGGGGCAAATGAGTGCTTTTCAGTCGTGTTTGTCTGAATGTAAATGACGTTGGATCCTGTGAGTCTTTGTGCAATGGGATTGAGAAAAACACATTTTTCAAATCAATCACAGTAAAATATCATGTTCCAACTTGTCTATTACATAGAATTGTAGATGGGTTAGGGACTAGAGGGAACTCAGCTTCTACATTTTGGTTTATTGGCCTTAAATCTTGGATAAGTCTCCAAGGCCCCCCTTATATTTTTTGTTAGGGTACAGAGCAGTATTACACGGTGACTTTGATGTCACTAAGATGCCCTGTTCAATCATGGTGGAAATTGTCTTGAAAATACTTCATCTGCTCTTGAGACATGGGATACTGTCGTGCTCGAGGTAAAATTGTTCCTGGTTTCAGTTTAATCTTCACTTCTCTGACTCACTTCAATAGGCCTACGTCATAGGGGCCTGTGGTCCATAATGAAGCTGGCACTTTCGCCATTTCTTCCTCAAAATACTCGGGACGTTGTTGTGATATCATCATTTTCTGAGGTAACTCCCGTTTAATTTCCTTTACCCAATAAGTTATACTCATCTCAAATATCACTTCATCATCAGATTGCCAAATATGTCCTCCTCAGTGATGTCAGTTAATCTATAACCGTCTCCGATTGCAATCACTGCACACCATTGTTTGCCTTTGTCATCATTCCCTTCAAGCAAAGCCATTTCACCTCGCACTATGGCTGCTTGTAACTCTAAAGGAAACACTTGCCCTTCTTCTTCACGCATTGGTATCTTTGGTCTAAACAGAAATTGGTCTAAACAGAAATTCATCAGGTATTCTCATTGCTCTGCCTGCTAAGCCTGGCAGATTTGCCAACAGAACACGTACTCCATAATGAAAAGCTTCTGACTCTAAAGGTATTGCTATCATGGCTACTTGTCCTGCAAATGCTCTGATAACTTCGCACATGTTTAAGTAATGCATTCCTGGTGTTGAGCACACTATGCCTTCATCTGTAAATGAAATTGTCATATTGAGCTTCATCATCAAATCTCAGTGCAATATATTGACATGTGTCTGCCTTGAGTATAGCAAAGGCACCTTCATGTTACATTCTCTTATAGAGACTGGTAACTCTTCAGTGAAAGGAACTCTGCTTGTAGCTCCTGAAAAGCCTTGAGTATTGATGGCAGACATTAAAAACTTTCCCTCACGTCTACATGAGCGTGTTCTACCGGTGTCTATGAAAAACAAAAAACTCTTGCCCCCTACAGTGATGTCTACCCTTGGTTCCTCATGAGGATTCAGCATCACGGATAGGACTGAACACAGCAAGTCTCCCAGTAAGCTGTCCTATTGCGGGTACAGACTCGTTCCGTTACTGTAAAAATGGATTCCCTCCACTAACTGTGACACTCCCTATCCTAAGTGTTATTAACTGCCTTGTACTTTTACTCTGCTGAATCTGCATGTGCTCATGCTGTTACTGCCCTTGTGGTGGAGCCACTGCTGCCTGCTGTGTCTGCAAGCCTTGCTGCACTCTCAGCGATTGCTGCTGCTGCATCGTTTGATTCTGAACAAACCCATCACTGTACTGCTGTGAATATGCAGGCAGCCTTGAAATCCCCCCTCTTGAAAATTGGTTGTTTTGCACAAACCCTTGTGCAAATGCGAGCAAAATGCCCTGTCATCCAGAATGTCCAACATATAGGTGCCCTCCTAATCTGCCCATCCTGTATGTTCTGACCGTCATTTTGCATATTTTGAAATCCACCTTAATTGTTCTGAAAGCCTCCCCGATTATTCTGCCAGTTTCCTTGATTATTCTGAAAACCTCTTCCTCGAAATCCACCCCTTCCACATGGAGTAAACCTATTATTACTCTGGTCAAACTGCCTTTGGTTATTCACCTGTGGCATACTTGCATTTTGCTGTTGATTCGATCCATCTACACAATTCAACATCGCCCCTTCAATGGCATATTTAGAAAAAAAACTCTGCACTAATTTTGCCTCCTCGCCCTTCTGGGCATCGTCTTTTTTGCGATTCTTTTCCTGCAAGAGCCTGCAATAGTGCGCAGCTGAATCTCTGACCACAGTTTGGCTTCTATACCCACTAATTTCTTGAGCTGCTTCTGTACAGGTTCTGGCAGCCCCAAGCATAATATATGATAGAATACTGGTATGGATTTTGCACAAGACTTGCGCGTTTCCAAAGACCAGGATTCTTGAAAAGGTTGAATGTAAATCAACAAATCATCTCCGTCCTTTATCTTTTTCATCATTATAGCTCCCATTTCGGATGTGTCTGGATACAGTACTCTAAACGCTTTCTAGACTGTCACGCTACCGTTATTGAATGGTGCTCCATCATGAGCTGTATTGACTATAGTCACACCAGGGTACCCTGCCCTGGTCCACACGTCATCAGCTCCCTCATCAAGTATGGTAATTAAGAGACCCTTAATGTCCCCTATAGCCAACGTGTTTCCTTCCGTCATTTTCTCTAATTCATGTATCCATTTCCCAGCCCCCGAAGTTAAACCGGGGAGTTTACATCTTAAATTATCCTTGTCCATTTGGGGCCACGGAATATACTGTGGTCTGACCCCTCCTTCCTCTAGAAAGGGGATCTGTGATGCCCCAAACTCATTCTCATCTCTCATTGTTTGTCTGTCCAATGCAGGAATGATATTACCACATCGTCTTCTATGAGGTAGCGATCTTAATCTGCTCACATATGGTGGTGATTCTCCCCTTTCACTGTGGAATTGCCCCCTGGGTCGATCTGACTGTATCAGTGGTTCTGACACCCTGGTTACAAGTGCATTTAAATCTGACCATCTGACTTATTTCTCCATTGAAAAAAATCCTTCAGGGCCACATATGTCCCTTCTTCCTTCCCCATGGAAGGTGTCTCTGTCTTCATCTGACATTTCCTGCCCCCAACTCGTGCAACTTCACTCCTCGTCATCTCTGCTCAGACAGCTCCTTCTGCCTCGTACTACATGAGGCTCCTTCTGTGTCATATAACTGAGTACTCTCGAGTCGATCGTTTATTCCTTTCCCCTTTAACTCGTTCTGGGCTTTCATTTCATGATATTCTTTATCAATCGCCTCCCCAATGCTCCTAGAGTCAAACTCGTCTTCTAGATGTACTCTAGATGGGCCTGGTAATGATTTGTACTCTTGGAAGAATTCCTCTATGTAATCCCATGCTACTTCTGGCTCAGGATCACTTATCTCCTTTGCCAGGCGATCGAGATTGCGTGCTCTCTGCCTTCTCTTACGTTCCATATCATCATCAAATTCACTTCATTTCCTTGCTTCCTCTCTGACTCTGTCTTCTTTTTTCTTCAGATCCCTTCTCTCATTTGCCCTGCGTATCTCCTCATTCTTTCGGCTCTGTATTCTTTAACCCTTAATTTCTGTTCCTCTGCTTCTATTCTTTTTTGTTCTAAACTCTCCTGCTTATCAATCGCGTTCTGTCTATTATCGCATTTTCTTTGCTCTTCTGCTTTCTCTTGTTTTCTTGAATGCTCTTCTTGGTATAACTGCTCTCGTCTTTGCCTATCCTTTCTTTTCACTCCTTCATCTTTCAATCGTTCCTCTCTTTTCATATCTTTTCCATCGTTTTATTTCTCTTCCTATATCTAGAGATTTACTTCCTTGATCACTTCTTTCCTTATCGCGTCTCTCCTTGTTCCTCTGGACTTTAGAGATTACATCTTTCCCAGTATTTTTCTCGGTGCTCTCGTCACTGCTTTGCACAGATGACTCATATGCCGGATTACTATAGCCTGTTGCTGCTTTAATCTCCCTCAGTGGGTATAACCCATTGTCTTTCTTGCTCTCATCTCCTATATTAGCTGGGGTGGGGAGAGCAGAGGGCTCCTCACCCCATCTCTGTGTATATTAAGAATCCAATCTATAGGAGGCTCCTCATCTTACTCTTGTTGATACATTTTCCAAAGCTCTAAACTAGCTAATTGCTTCTCTAGGTTCTTCCCTGTGTATGCTGCATGCAGATATGTCGTTATATGCTGCAGGACTGCCTTCGATAATAAACCTCCTTGTGGCCACGGCATGAACATTTTATCTGCAGTTCCTTTAACCCATTCCGCACTATACTGTTTGAGCTTAGGTGCATGCTTCAGTAACTGCTTACAGAGATGCACAAGTGGAGTAATATCCTACATTCTTGACTTGTCTGTTCTTAACTCAGTGTAACACTTGTTTATTTTCAATCACAGATTTAAAAGGTATTTTTCATAAAAATAATATAATATGAGCGAGCACCAATCGTCGCAAGCTCCAATCCCACTAACCACAATTATTTACTTTAATCTTACTAAAAATAACCATCAGGTTCAATTCTAATCAATCAAATAATATGTCACACTTATGTCTTCATCGTTCACAAAACCACATAAAACAAACATACAAACTCAACCGGTTACAAAAAATGTCTTACGATCTTCTCTGTAAGACTCGTCTTAACCTCTAAAAATACTTCAAGTGAAGTTTAAATTCCGTCTCCTTGCACTCCACTATGGAACTCTGGGTTCAAACTTCTTCTGTTACGTTGTACAAAATGCAAGCCAGGGCGTATTCTCTTATTGTGACCTCTCTCACGATTTATATTATTGCTCGGCCCCACTCGAGTCAATGGGCCTCATTACGAGTCACCCGGTCTGGAAATAACGGTGGCGGTAAACCCGCTGCCACCTTTGTTTCCAGACTGGGTGATTTTGAGTTCTGCAGACGGGAGGTGTCATTCCCACCAAGTCTGACCTGGCGGGTTTAACACCACCCGCCTGGAGGCGGACGTGGAAACACCGGCACCATCACGAGATGGTGCCGGTGTTTCCACTTCCCCATTCCCATTGAGTCCTACGAGATTCAATGGGAATGGGGATTTACCGAATTCAGCCTCTGGAATTCCCGGGTCACCGGGGTCGTAATGCCCTGGTAATTCCGGGAATCACGGAGGCGGAATGGTAATAGGAGTCCAGCGGTAACCTGCCGGAATTGTAGGCACGGTTACCGCCGGACCCGTAATAAGGCCCAATATCTCATTGTCCACATATATTATACACTTATTCTCACATTATATTTTTTCCCGCCACCCTCCATTACTTTGTTTTTTCTTCACTCATTACCCAAGCGTTTGTCAACTCACTCAGGTTTTTACTCACCAATATCAATTTTTGTCTTCTGAATCTCAGGATCATCCGCTTTTTTACTGCCTTTACAACCTTCCAATCGATCCGCTTCATGTAGAAGTGGGAGGGGATTCTATGCAAACTAGGGGACCCATCACACCCAATGTTGCAGGATTTTATGAACTTTACACTAACCGCTATCCACGGGGAGCTTCACGTCTTTTCAGTCTAATGGCAAAGGTCGTACGATATTGCCGAAACTCTAAAGTCTATTCAGATCGATGGCTCTTAAACCATCCTCTCTCTGCTACCAAGCGACCTGGATAGTCCAGCCCCTTTGATGAGCAGCAATTACCCTCGAGATGGATGGGGATGCAGACCTTACCTACACATCAATAATGGAGCCGACTCAGGAAGTTCACAAATGGAAGACTGTTTTGATGTCAATTATCTAAAACAAGGAGCATAAAGAACATCAACGCAATCTCTCGATCTTCAAACTCAAAGTACTTTAAGAAAAAACTGCATTTTTATACGCAAAATGTGTCATGAATGACCTCTAAATCACATGTGTACTAACGTCATCCTATGTGGCAAACTACAAAAACGTATAAGCATGGGCTATCGGTTCTGAGTGAATGTCTAAGTATATGACCCATACTAGTCTAAAAAGTGTAACTATGTGATTGGTTGGTTAACATTAGGTGGGGCAACTAAGACCTCCCTAAAAATGACCATTATGAACATCACTAAATACACAACGTCCCATTGGTTTAAACACTATAGGACACCTGACTACGCAGATCCTCAACAATTGGTTGGCACTCTTTCCACCTTCAGTACTTTTCCACCTATGTTAGCAGCCTGCATGCTGGACATCCAGATGCTGGTGAGGTTGCCTTAACTTTAGCTTCCCACCAATTAGCATATCAATCGATCATCCCCTCAGTGGTCTACTGTCAATTAGGCCACTGATCTTCGTACTTGAGAGTGTTCTTAGATCTGAGAAAATTAGGAAGTGAGAAGCACAGTCTGCCTTCATGTGTAGGTGTGACCATCTTGTTCATCCAACTCCATGCTTCCATGTGACTAGAGACCATAAAATTGAGCCTTTTTGTGTATTTTAATATTATTTTCTAATAGACCTCTGACTTCTTCATTGTTATGTTAATTCCTTTTGAACAGGAGGTTTGTTCTTTCACACGATTTTGTATCCAAAGTCAGTCTACTCCAGTTTTGATAAGACCTTGGCTTCTTGGCTCTCTCAGCCACGCCTTTCACTGATGTTTGTAATTCAATGTCTGCTTTTAAACTGCGACACACTGAACCAAGGCCTTTTTGCTAATGCCCAACCTGCTTTAATACGTTTAATGGAAACATCCATAATTCTCTCATTCCTATGTATGTATACGTTGGCGCTTGCAGCAATCTATTTACTATAAGCTTAGAGCTAGCTTCACAATTACTTTGCTGCTTGCGTTTCTTCTGCATCTGTACACATGTAAAATGATTTAATATCTTCATCTTTTTCTGTGGCATAATTTCTTCACCTTGAGCCCAAAATGTCACTTATCCTTGTTGCTTTCATGATGCCATATAGAATATCTGCATTCTCTAGTCACTGAATCTTTTGTATGTACTTCATTTTTCAGCTCCATATAACATATACTTGGCAATGGTTACTGATACTACCATTCATCCTTGCCGTTTATTGGCTCTGCTTCTTCAAGGATTTCATTCAGATGGCCATCATATTTCTTTGTATGCAGAGATGGTTTTCTCAATGTGTACCTTGGTTCCCAGATTCTCTTAGGTACTGGCCCTTTCACTGGTACTGGATTGAGTCCATACTCTGCTCTTTGTCCATTCAGCTGTTCTGTATACGTCACATGCTCTGGTTTCCAGCATACAGGTAAAAGGGTTGGGTCGATTGAGGTGGGGATACTTGGGTCCTCCTCTAGACTAGAAATTAGCAAGTAATGGTAAACTAAGCAACCATAACTCGCACCACCACTGTGCACTACTAAGACTAACACCCATGACATCAAAGATGACATCACAAATGTCATTGATGACATCACTGATGACATCACCTGTCTGGCTCCCTCTTTTTTGTTCACTGACATATCTAGGCTAGGTGGTTTTCTTCACAGACAGTCAGGAAATAAAAAAAGTAAAAGGTACTATATTTGTAGATCTTACCCTTCTCATATGTTCTTACACTACTTTCCTTAGGGATCAGCCACATCATGTGATACATAAAAATAGGGGAAGAAGCAATAGTGAAACATAGCAATCATTTCTGTGCAGGAAGATAATCAGCTAGGTTATGAATTCTTTCTGGTAATACTGCAGCTTTTTTGCTTACTTTACTTGTTCTATATATGCACATATGTATAATTGTTGTGTGTTTATGTTTTCTGAGTAGTAGTAAAATTATGCATTAAGTGAGGCATTAGTAGCTACTTATTAAATGTTTCACAGTTCGCAAAACTGTGAAATGAAAGTATTTATCATTTTACCATCCAACATGGTAAGATTTTCAATATTGAACCTCTATGGTGCATTCTGCAGACAATGGCTATGTTTCAACATGACAAGGTTCATGTACTGGAAAGAACAGTGTAATGCAATGGTGTGTACAACAATGCATTGCTTAATGAACTTTCTATGTCATGATAGTTCTCCCAATGAAATGTGATAGTTTTCTATTTCTAGCAACATTATAAACTCAATCCTTGGTGAGGCTGTTAATGAACACTAAATGCACATGTGATGTCATCAGTGATGTCATCAATGACATTTGGATGTCATCTTTAATGTCATGGGTGTTAGTTTTAGCAGTACACAGTGGTGGCGTGAGTTATGGTTGCTTAGTTTACTATAACTTGCGAATTTCAGGGGGTTTTCGGTTTTACTTGTTAGCATGATATGGATAGGTTGTTGTTACTGCAAAGTAACTGTAACGTCGCTTTAGCAAAGTTTGTGCACTGAATTTGGTAGGTTTTTCTTAGGGCAACTGAACCATAACATCTCTTTAACAACTTGTTTTCACTGAATTTGATAGGTTTTTAGTAGGCCAATGTAATGTTCCTTCATTGTAGTTTTTTCAGTAAAGGTGACAGGTTTTTAGTCGCCAAACTTAACCATAACGTCCCTTTAACAAGTTTTTTTTCACTGAATTTCATAGGTTTTTACCAGGATACTCTTAGTTTGTATGGATGTACTGTACAGCATACTTAACCCACTAGCTCCATGTTAATGGCCACAGTGGTCATGGACTATGCGTCTGTTTGCAAACATCGGGTGGCGTCCAACGTGCCGAGAAATGCAGGGATGCACTTACATAGTGGTACCATTCACCACTATTCAAAGACAAGGAACATATACAAACAGCACCATGTACGAGAATCTGAAGGGAACATGCAGTAGGTCTGCAAATGGTGTGCTTTTGAAAGAAACAAAGCAAAGGCATACGGTATGCAGTATAATGGAATGCACCAACAAGAGAAGTAATGTGCGCCTTCTGCAAGCTTACAGCACTGCTGCTTAAAGCAACAATGGCCATACCAATGCAAGAAATACGCAAATATTATTAAGTACACCCATGGTGCTCCAAAGGAACTTCACATTATTGAAAAATGTAAATGTACCAACAAGAATGCACGTGCTTCAAGACATACCTTGTAAAAATGAGAAACTGTAAACAGTTAGAATATGCCAAATGGTATCTAACTGCAACCATAATACTTCAATATTACTGGCAGATTTCAAACTGCCAAACTCAACCTTCAGCAACCACAGTGCTACAAACATACCCCTCAACAACTTCCAAATTATCAACAGTTAGAATACGCCAACAGGTAATTAACTCCGACCCCACAATTCTGCAATATTACAGTGCAATGCCACAATACTTACAAAACATCAACAACAACCAAACACATAAAGAAATACTGCTAAAAAGAGGAAACAAATAAACATTTAGAATACGCCAACTGGTATCTAACTGCAACCATACTACCACCACTCCCAAAAGACAAATCATACACCATTTCAATTCCTCCTACTGCAACACTTAAACATTGCTGTAAATAGTGCAAAAGTCACTGAAAGGGACTGTGCAACATAACAACAAACACACTTAGAAGGTTTTTTTTTTAATCCTGCATGAATTTCTTTTCTCCCACAGACCCAATGATTATGCGAAGAAACACAAGAACTGCACACATTGCACAGTACACTTGTATGAAGTACTAATTATGAGGGTCCACAAAGTATACACATGTCTGCAATGTAATGAACTACAGCATCACAAAGTACCTACCCTAACATGTTATGTTTTCTTTCATCACAGAGAATGGAACAACGATTACTCCTACATTTCCACATACCATGCACAAAAACTGCATAGGCCCTCAACAATACAAACAGTAAGTATAACATTATTGGTGTCATACTTGTTTATAATCTCCAAATTGTAATTTGTACATATATTTATGCTATCCATATACCAGCATCACATTCTTGAATGCATAGGTATATTATACTGTGGTGCTGGTACCCAGGGCCTACACTCTTGAGTGCATATCCTACAGTCTACGGCCTCCAGCCATGCACTCTATACTCTAGACCCTGGCCACAACCACCACAGCATAATACAGCCATGCATGCAAACATCTACCCACTTACCACAAACCACAAACATATCTCAGCCACCTGACCTCTATCCACTTCAGTTCACATAGTATTGCAGTATTTCCAGCCAATGGACAAAGTGATGCATGGCCTCAGCACCCAAGGCTCTCATAACTGCCCACAACCAATACATCATAATACAATAAGCTACCAAATTATCTGCCCAGCGGCCACAACCCAAATACAGAATGCATCCATATCTCGTGCATAACTGTAGTGTCTTCTGTAAGATTTGCCGCCTTGCATGCCGGTGGCATGGTTTAGCCCATTACTTGATCTTTCTTCTTATGTAGGCCATTTGAGTGGAATGGTTAGGAGACAGAATGGACTAGATCAGATGGTGCATGTTTTTAGGTCTGCTCTACTTTTTAAAGTTGTAAACTTCTACTTTACTCTTTTGATATCTAATGGAAACACTATTTGAAAACAATGTCCCACAATCTTTTTAATAGTTTTAAAGTAATTTCTTTGGTTTGGTGGACGGGGGGCTCAAAATGTCTGTGCCCAGGGCTCCAAAAGTGCTTAAGATGGCCCTGCCACCCACTTATGTTCAGCAGTCTGACACAAACAGTCTGTCACACACAGTGTCTAAACATGCACTGTTGATTCGTAACACACTGTACATAACAGTATTACATAAGCAGCGTATCTCTACAATTATGTTTTGCTCATCCGTCTATTCATTGCACCGTGTGTGAAGAAAGATCATCTCTCCATGTAGCTAATGCTAAGGTCTATGTAACTACACTTGTTACATTGTGAAATACACGATAATATCCTAACAGTGCCCCAACTCAATGCCTTTTTTTCCTGCATTCTTTCCGGAAATTAAAACCTAAACGTGCCTGCCTTTGAATAGGACAAGTGCTTATTGTAATTTGGCCTTCAACGCTATGCATCAATTTCTCTAAGGACATACATTGTGCGAAATAGAATAAAAAGAAAAGATAACTTTAACTATATTCAGACAGGACATATACCACCAAGTTACTCTGAAAGTGTGTGATACGTCGTACAGAGCGGTAGCCCGTGGAAACAATCTAACCATGGAATTTCCAGAAATTATGTAAATTGAAATTTACATAACATTTTTATTGGGATTAAAAATGAGTAGGATAGAGTGCTGTATGCATAATTATAAATTGACGGTGGGGTAAACGTTGTCCACGTGCACTGTGCTCGGTTGTCGAACAGTAATCTTGCATGCTTCGTTACAATGACATCTCTCCGGGGTTCAAGCTGAATGATTGTTATGATTGTTTTTTGTTTTCTCCATGTGGTTTTCCATCCCGTTCGGAGCTATATCTAATTCACAGCGCTCAAATTGTATGCAACTCGTTGTCTCAAACAATACACCTTCTTTTCATTTGTGTGTTAAATATTAGTTGTATTGTGCTTATGATTAGGTTTCGAACCATTATGAGTTATACACTAACTTATTATAATAATTAAAGAACGGCTACTTAAATGTATTGTTATTGTGTTTTGTTCGCAGATACTTTCTGCCGTACTGCCCGTGTCACAGCTTCCAAGTGCCAAAAGACGTATCCTGGAACTAACATTGGAGGGTTGTAGGTCAAAGGATCGAATCAAAAGGATCTAAATACAATAGGGTCGAATCAAAAGGACCTAAAACAAAAGGGTCGAATTTTTTAATTTTTCTTTTCAAATCCCCGTTTTTGCTGTAAAAATCACTTTTTTTTCCTATATGGAAACAAAAAAAAATATACATTTAAAAAAAAAATGGACCCTTTTGTTTTAGGTCCTATTGACTCAACCATATTGCATTCGATCCTTATGCATTTGATCGTTTGACCGGACACCCATTGGAGGATTACCATAAGCGGTTTTTTTTCGCTCACCAGTATCTGGGATGATCGATATGGCCCTATATGTCCATTTGCGTTTCCGGCAATAAGGAGCAACATGTCAGCATTCATGATGTAAAAAGCCACAGAAACAAGAACTTTCACCTTTCAAAAGGCAAAAAAGACTTATGTTCTCCCACCCAGACCACCAAGGACATCATTGAATTGCTTTGCTAATGTGCCATATGGCAAGACAAGGACACACAAGGACAAAAAACATTGTCACCTCTATTTTACCCACAAAATTAAAAAATCATTTGTTTCATGGAGTTTACAATTTCTTGTGAACATTCTTTCCAAAATAAAAGCACTTGCAACATTGCACACTATTATTGATGAATTATTGAAATATTCACTTACAAAATACTATTTATGGCAAGACACAGAAGGTACAGTGTGTGTGAGCAGGTCTGTTTTATCTTTTGATCATCTTCCTGTTTAAGCGGGCATGGGTGATGCTGTGGTACATTGGGTTACGCTGGCCACAAACGTATTACAAATAGCTGGAGCAGACCGTTGGGACAACTGATGTCAGCTTAGGGGGCGGGTGTTTAGATTTATTGCCACAAGCTTACCTAAAAGTAGGGTGATCAATCCACGCATAATATTAGCACATGATGGCCACACCCAACATGTTCTTTTCGCACCTGTAAAAGTGAGGAAAATTAAGGTAAGATGCATAGGAAAAATGTTTACGATTGATCAAGGTATGCTTGTAACGACTTGCCGAAAAGATCGGTACAATAAAAATGTTGAGTGCACTACTCCTTTTACTCCAATAAGCCAGCCACCTGACAACCTAGCCACTTTTCTACACATACCATTACAGTACTTCAACCAGTGGACACACTCTTGGACTCTTATATGCATCGCCTTGAACCATACACCTAAAACTATAGTAGCTAGCACAATTACATCCCACTGTATACAATCTAGTACAAGCAAGAATCTCAAGACAGTCCAACAAACCACCTGATACACACCCTATCAACTTTTGTACACCTAGTATTACACTACTTACAGGCAATACACAAACTCTTGGGTACATGGCCTCCAGTCTACATCATAATGCAGTAAGCTACCAAATGATCTGCCCAGTGGCCATGCACCCAAGCGTCTAGGTGCTTACCAACACAACACAGCATAGTACACCCTATACAAACATTCTCATATCATCTGCAATCCACTCCACTTCCCTAATTAAGCCTGCCTGCAGTCACCACATAAACTGCGTGTCTCAGGACCTATCCTACCCTAATGAAGAATGCCTGCAGTCACCACAGAAGCTGCTCGCATGAGGATCTACCCACATAAAGCCACAGTATCTGCGGACACCGCAGACACCCCACCGTCTTCTTCCACCTAAACAAATAAATCATATGAACCATTTTTCACTCTCCCACCCTTTCCAGCCCCACTTCACACCACCAGATGCCTCGAAGCATGTTTTCAAGCCCCTTTCACTGCTGCACTATCCTCGGATACAACATGGCAGGCGGAAATTATAGTGCACATCACGCTTCCCTCTAGCCAATCAGCGGGTGCGTCGTATGTCCGTGGACATCACGCCGCCCTCCGGGCCAATCAGAGTTTAAATAAGTATTTTTTTTTATATGTGTCGTAGTTCACGACAGGTCTCCCAATCTCCCTTGATATGTTGCTAACAACATTCTAAAATGAACCCCTTGTAAGGACTTTGCATCAGAATTGATATGATATATGTTGTCATCTTTCATTTCCTGGGTGTTAGTCATAGCAGTGAATGGTGTTGGCACGATGTGGGTTTCATAACTTACAAATCAGACGCACTATCCGCGGACTAATTAAAAGTGCGTCATGCAATTCCAAGATGGCCGCCGGCTTAGAGTGACCCCGCTGACCGAGCTCCCGTACCCCGAAGGCAAAGAGGTGCCCACCACCCCGCCAGCGGGATAAGCTACACTGAAAGGGCCCCCCGTGTGAGAGACTGGGAGAGCTGGAAGTGGCGAGTGCCAGTGGGCCGGCATCAGAGGATCGAAGAGAGGCGGCTGGCGGCCGCGGGTGCTCGCGACTCCCCGGGCCCGATCGCGGGGAGAGAAGCGAACTCCCGAAATTCGAATCCCTGCAGCAGAGGAGGAGCTGTCGGTGCAGCCCCCTCTCCGGCGTGAGACTTGCGGGGGGCTGCCCCTGTGGAAGCGGCAAGCCCGATAGCTGGTTCCGCATTTAACAGAACTATTCAACACATTTCGCGGTGAAGGTGGGATCACCCCCATTATGGAGGAATCCAAAATCTCTCTTATCCATAAAGTGGGGAAAGACCCGGAGGACTGCACCTCCTACCGCCCGATCGCTCTTATCAACACCGAGGCCAACATGTTCACTAAGATATTAGCGAGGCGCCTGGAAAAGCATTTGCCTTCTCTTATTTACCAGGACCAGGCAGGATTCGTGCTGGGAAGACAAACTTCCGATAACATCAGGAGAGTGGCCCATCTGGTAGAGAAATCCCGTAAAACGAACACTCCGGCGATCCTGTTGGCGCTTGACACAGAAAAAGCGTTCGATTGGGTGGAGTGGTCCTTTCTATTCCAGGTGATGGTGAGAATGGGCCTAGGGTCAGGGTTTATAGACTTGGTCGCTGCCAACTATAGAAATCCCACCTCGCGAATCTTGGTGAATGGTGAGATGTCTAGGTCATTTCGGTTACGGCGGGGGACAAAACAGGGGTGTCCCCTCTCCCCTTTGCTTTATGCAATATATCTGGAACCGCTTCTCCAGGCAATAAGAGAGGCGGACGACATTAGAGGGATACCGTTCGGGGGGGCCCAGCATAAGGTAGCAGCGTTTGCGGACGATATGTTACTCTTGTTAACAAATCCTAAGGGGTCCATTATGGCCAGCCTAGAACTACTTGCCAAATTTGGGGAGGTGTCTAGGCTGCGTATCAACCTGCAGAAGCCCGAACTATTGAACTTGTCTTTGGGGGAGGGGGAAGCGGAAGAGACAAGAGCACTCTCTCCGTTTAAGTGGAGTCTGGCTGGGCTTCGTTACTTGGGGGTTAGGATAACGCCCTCATTATCGGGTTGGGTTGGGGCAAACTATGAGCCCATATTAGGAGCAATCAAAAAGGATTTGAGGAAATGGGGGGCCCAGAAGATTTCCTGGCTGGGGAGGGGGGCGGTTCTAAAAATGGTTACTCTTCCCCGTTTTTTTTCAAATTGTTCCAGGCTATTCCCTTACCGGTCCCAGAAACGTTCTTTAAAAAACTGGATCGGGCGGTCAAGGACTTTGTCTGGGAGGGCAAGAGGCTGCGCCTGTCCAAACGCCTCCAAAGGCCTCTAGGGGAGGGGGGGGCTGGCTTTCCCCGATTTTCATCGCTATTACGAGGCCGCGCAGCTCAGAGTAATCAGGGAGTGGTTCTAGGCGGAATATCTCAAACACTGGGTAAAAATGGACAGAGCTGTTGCTCAGCGCCATTTAGGAGAGGTGTTGTGGCTCCCACGAAGATTGAGACCACCCCACCTTTACTTAAGCACAATCACGGAGGGTGTAGTGGATAATTGGGATAGGGCAGTGGTTAGGAGAGGAATCACGACCCTCTCCTCTCCGTTTACCCCGATCTTTAAAAATGGTGACTTTACCCCAGGACTAGAGGAAGGGGCGTTTTGGAACTGGGAGTCTGGGGGTTGTAGCACCCTGAGGGACATGTTCAGTGGGACAGGAATTAAAACGTTTGAAGAATGTAAGCGGGAATTAGGGATAGGAGAGCGGGAGAGACACCGATATTTCCAAATCAGGCACTGGGTCATGTCTACAGAGATAAGAACGGCTGCAACCCGGGATCTGACTGAATTCGAAAGATTCCTTCTTACTCACGATGGATCTAAGGGGTTAATATCCGACCCTTATAGGCAGCTAGAGCTCACCGGCTCGCACCCTTCTTGGGCATATATGAAGACCTGGGAACAACAATCAGGAGTCAGTTTAGGGCTTGAGGGATGGGAGAGGCTGCGTAGACAGATCCTGAAACTGGCAAAAGCGGTGCAGCTACAAGAGGCATGGTATAAGTATATATACGGTTGGCATTACACCCCGGCCCGCTTGCACGATATCTATCCGGCTACTTCAGGGGAGTGCTGGAGAAGGTGTGGGGGGGAAGGTACTGCGGCACACATATGGTAGGATTGTCCGAAGCTCCAGCCGTTCTGGAATGATCTCGCATGGGCCCACTCCCATTATCTGGGGGCGGGCGATCGCTATGATCCCACGGAGATACTTTCGGGTAGGGGTGGTCAGGGGGAAGTGGGGGGGGGGGCAAGGTCATCCTAAAGCGAGAGTGATCTCTACATTGGCGGCGAGGGCCCTCATTGCACAGGGGTGGAATTCTCCCTCGATCCGGACAGAACAAGATTGGCTGAGGAAAATGTGGGACATTGTCTCGATGGAATGGGCTGCGTATGCAGTCAATAATAAGTTGGAGAACTTCTCAGTGGAGTGGGGAGAAACGCTGGCCTATTTGAGAGGGGAATTTAGGGAACAATGGTGTCCTCAAAGACTCAAACTGTTGGATATATATGGTTATGGGGTGGGAAAAGGACGAATGGGGGGGGTCCGGAGGATGCTGTGGAATGGGTGGGGAGGGGAGGGGGTTGTTTGAATTGGTTCACAGTTCATTTGTATGTATTACGGTGAACATAATAAAGAGAAGTTTAAAGAAAAGTGCGTCATGCAAGACCGGACATGTGCAAACATGTCACGATGTTCACCGGCCTCCCTTTTATGAACTGACACCCCGAACAGTCATGTAGTATGTACACTATTCATTGTTCTTTTTTTTTAAAGGAATGTATCACAGAATAATATACAAGATATTTATAGTATAAACAATAAATGTATTTATGAAAGCAATGGGGTATCGGAATGGGAAACGTAAATGGGGGAATTTGGAATTTTGAGAAAGTCATCATTAGTGTAGGGAGGGAGAGAAGTTTCATCAAACTGTCTATTATTTATATTTTGTGAATTTGATTGCGGTGATTGCTGGGGGAAAATGAACAGGTGCAAGTAGGACAGTGATAATGAACATTTCTAATAGCATGATTGTTAAGATAATGTCCAAGTTCTTTAAAGTGATTGCTAAGTTCATCCAATTTTCAGACAAGATCATGATTTGTGTTGTAGTTTCTTCAAGTAAAGAATGTACTATAAGAAAAGAAGAAATTATTATTTCAATGAACTGTGTATACATTACATTGTTTATATTCAAAGATGTATTGTTTGCCATTAGAGATTTCATCATCAGTCATTTCTTCTTTAGGAAAGTTTTCTTCTAGCCACTCAAGTGTGTTTATCATTTTGTCAAAATAACAAAAATGGTGATATTTGCTTATGAGAAATGTTTATATGATGAATGGTAATAATATCATTGGTTAAGTTGCTTAACTTATAGAAATAGTACTTTTTTGGGCATCTTAAAACTTCGGAGCCGTTTGACTAATAGTCACCAAACTTTGCACAGAGAGGCATACTGATTGAATTTTTGGGGGTTTTATATTCTGAACCAACAAACATTCTATTTTCACAAAAACTGCTTCTAATTTCTTTTCTGTTTTTGTTTATTAATTACGACAGCTGCTGAAAAAAATGCTTCACAACATATTTCAAAAGTTCACAAAAAATGGTGTCAGTGCATTTTGGATTTTCAAAAGAAAAATCAGATTTTCGACATCAGTCAAATGCATTCCATACCCTCGAAAAATATTTATGCCATCCAACTTGATATTTTCGTTGTCAAAAGATGCCATTCCTAAAGCATATAAAAAAGCACATACACCTTTATTGAAATGTTGTCTAGCATCTTCCATTTGAGGACAAATAAATTTTGGAGTCTCCATATTGTTTTTGATTGATTTCAGAAAAAAAAAACTTTGCAGCTAGAAAAAGTTCCATTAGGCTTCAAAACATATCCTTGATGGCAAACTGCAAAGTTCCTGCAGTCACATAGCCCAAACTGTTGCCTCCAAAATACACAATAATAATATCTGGATGTTTAAAGTGAGCCATACTCTCACAGAATGGTAATAAAGTTACCCACTGTAATCCACAAACTGTTTACCATGAAACCTTCACTTCACCCAATCCAATAGCAGCAGGGATGCCACGAGATTCAGTATAAACCTTTAATGAATCGATCCAAGAATTCTCTCACCATCCACACACTCTGCATTTACATAGCCATATACTACTGTACACTTCCACTACTCCTCCATACCCATAAAACCTGATTGGCTAGTCCCCCTATCTCCTCTTTCCATGTCAAGCATCCTTCAAAGAGCCAGAAGGCACGTGCTGGTCCGTGGGCTACCGCGGGGGCTGTGGACACCATCACACAGGACAGCCCTTCTACCTACATTGGCCAAAACCACCAAAATACAATTAAACCATATAACAAATACGTAAAATACACCTTCAAATAACAAGACTCACCTTGAACCGCCTCACTCCCAATGGTGTCAGCGGAAAGCAAAGATGACTGCGGTCTTAGCGGCACCAGCGACACTTTTATTCACCTATGAAAACTGCTCCCGATCAACTTTTTTCCACTCCCCATCCTTTCCAGGCCCTCTTACGGCCCCAAAATAACTCCAACTGCATTTTCAAGACCTATTTCTCACCATACTGTCCGCGTCAGCGGCAATGTCCACAAATCCAACATGGGGACTGTTCCAAAAAATCTGACGCATCTCACATTTTTCAACATCCAAACAGTGTGCATTTTTGGTGTCCGTGGAGATTGAGCAGCTCACTGTCCCAGTGGTGTCCACGGACTCCGAATCAGGAAATTAGTCTGTGGACAGGACCCAGATATCACTAATTTTTTTGGCCTAATTTTGGGCATTTTATAAAAAAAGTACTGGACGGTTTTTACACCAAATTTACAAAAGCATGCTTTTGGGACCAAGCTGCCACTCCTGGTGCAAATTTGGTGAAAATCCATCCAGCAGTTTGGGCTGCAGGCACAAGCAAACATTTCTTACCGTTATGCGCTATGATGATTTAAAATATTTTGGGACCCCTCCTATAACTTAGCCCCCCCTTGATGAATCTGCACCAAACCTCACAGAATCATTCCGTGGGGGCCAAATACTTTTTTTGCAAGGTTTGGTGAGGATTAGTCCAGGGGTGAAAAGTTATAAACCACCCAAAAAGTGCTCTTTCTATGAGTTAAGCAACTTAACCATAACCACAGGGCGGCTACCACAAGCCCTGTAATATATATACATGTATATTTCTACTTTGCTCTCTTATTCTCTGTCTCTCTGTCTTGGCTCTCACTATACTCTACTTGCCTCCAATTACTCCAAGCTCTCCTCCTTCATCACCTTTCTTTGTATTGAGGTATTTTTCTCCACTGACATAACTTTTTAATATGCCACACCTGCTCTCCCTGGTTCCATCCCTAGTCTTGCTGGGACTATAACCGTGACCGGGGGTGCAGAGCTCTTCCTGTTTTCTCTTTTTGATTAATAGAACTTGACAAGGAAATGGCATCAGCAAGGTCGCTGGTGTGTTGAAGAAACTGGCTTTATAAAAGGAATGGGGATGGAGCCCGGGCCTACTGTTGGATTCGATGTGGCCCACTTCCATAGCAGAAGTAATATGATAATTAGCCTAATGGCACTGGGCTTGTAGAAGCCCACACATTAAGCACCTGGGACATCCTGATAACAAAGGAGGAATGGCACTGATGTTCAGATGCCAGTAACCTTCAGTGGCAGATTGCACTGAAACTACGGGAGGCAAGGTAAATATCACACTATATTGAATGATCCTAGGGCGAACTAGGGAGTCCCACGTTTGAATACTGAGTCCTACTGATGCTAGCTGTCCTGTTATTGCCCTTAGGCTCTGAGTACTATCAGTTTGGGAGTTGGGCAAGCTGCTAATATGAGCATCCTTGTAGGTCAATGTGCTGTGAGTATTGCACAGACCGGAGGAATGGTTTAGAGATTCTCTTCAGCCTCCTTCTCCTCAGGATTTTGGCAATTTCTATGATTACAGGTGAGATCCAGTGATCCTTTGTAGACAAGTGGGGTGGCTTGCGTCCTGAAAGCCTACCATAGATTTTCAGGTGTGTGAACAATATTGAATGTAGAAGTTGGGGGTACTCAAGCACAACATTCCAGCCTTGGTAGCATGATGAGTTTATAAACATGGGCCCTCATTACAACACCGGCGCTAAACCATGGCGCTATTAGCACCAATGGTTGGTGCCGGTGTTGTAAGGAGTCTGCCATGGGGAAATGGGGAAATACCGCCCCATTCCAAGGTTGGCGGGGCAGTATTTCCCCATTTCCCCATGGCCCTTCCCCATTCCCATTTTTGCCCCATAGGGCTCAATGGGAATGGGGAAGGCGGCAATTACGGTACCGTAAATTGCGGTACCGTAATTGCCTGCGAGGTCCCTTTGCGGGTCCCTACTTTAACGGCTGGTCCAGACCAGCCATTAAGGTTGGGTCCGCAAAGGGAGCTGGTAGTAAGGCACTAAGTGGTTAACGGCGCTGCAGCCTTTTATTGTCTTTAATCCCGGTGGTGATGACTTAGTCCTTTACCATCCCCATCTCCAGATAAAGTATTTACACACCAGATGTGAGTAATGAAGATGACTGAAAATGTATGTCACTTTGCCCTTACACACAACCTCATCGGATCTGGAACTATGCAGCGTGTGACCTGCTTACTACTTGGCCAGGGACTTGGTCTATGGGTCCATTGATAGGAGAATGGAGTTACTGCTGTAAAATGGCTATGCCGGACTGACTGTCTTTTGAGCACGTTATTATCTGAGGGACAAAACTCAAGCTATACTGAAGATTCTTCCATCCATATGTGCCACCCTAAAAAAGTAATGTGACTGGAATACTGACTCCAAAAATGTCATGTTGGTCAGATATCAATCGGGAGCCTGTGTATGGTCTATTATACATGAAGTGCTGCAGTTGCTTCTGCGGGTCTAATCATTTCTGGCTTGCAGAGCAGGTTTTTTAAAACTAAATTGGAGGATACTGCACTACATAATATCAACATCTTTCTTATCATACTTGTTAATGCCCTCTGCCAAGGAGGAACAGTAGCAGAACACTGGGTTTTAGTCCTTGTGCAAGTTGAAGATTCAATCATAGGACATATTGTAACAGACTGATAAATGTATTACTAAATTGTGGTTCCCGATGCATGTTTTGAACTGCAAAGTTCTTCTTCAAAGCTCTTGTCTACTTTAAATTACTGTGGTTTGGTCTCATTAGTCTCATACCTCTGTCATCTCTATCTGTTATGCTGGTTTATATCACCTCTAAAGTCTCTTCATGTAATAGATGATTCATCCCAACAGGGCAGGAGATACACTGACCTTGGGCATCTGGACAATTTTGAGATAGATTCAACAGGACTGACCAATGGGTCTGAAATATCAAAGGACAGGCGTTTATGCATGCATCCAAGCTTCTATATCATGAAGCGATTCTAGAGTAGAACATGGGTACTGCTCATCCAGTTCTAGCACTCTGTGGTGGCATAGGGCATAGCCACTATACCTTGTGAATGCAGCAGTCCCACAACTTGACAACTTCTTGATATCATAATTGGTCACCCACCACTGTTACGAGGTGGCCTCCATGCCCACTTTATTTGTTTAACAGCTGCAGAACACTGTCATGGTGGTTCCTATCAGAATGATAGATGTAACCATATTAGACACAACTCTTCTGAACACACATCAGTTACAAAAAGGTGCTCAGAAATGTTTTTTGGGTGTGTTGCATAATTCAAATTTAGGTGTTTCTTTTTCGCTTGCACCATCTGTATTCACTGATTACTGCATTTAAAAAGTTTTGGGTGTGTGTTGCATAATTCGAATTTGGGTGCTTCTGTTTCCCTTGCACCATCTCATTCTCTCTCACACAACCTACTATGCCTCCTAATGAGTTAGCCAGAACTGTACAGTACTTTCTTGCCTCATTCCTTGATTTAAACCTCTGCCTTCCTATGGCTCTCTCCATCGGTCATATAATCTCTAACTGCTACACTATCTCCTATCCCCCATCTCTCTCCAAGTCTGGCACGAAAAAGCATAAAAAATATATCCTGAGTGCAAATCCTGGAATTCCCATTGCAGACACCTATGTCAGTGCTTTCTCGAGATAGGTTTCCACTGATATCTTTTTCTCTGTCCCCTCTCCAGGTCATTGGACTCCCCATCTCATCTCCACTCTCTCTCCTTCCTCACACTCTTCTATTAACAGTAGCACCAAGTGGGAAGTACTCTTGGCGGGCCTCGCATCCTCTTATTGCTTCATTAATGTCTATCACACTGGCACCATCCTGGTTCAGGGCCCACAACACAACCTCCCACTCTTTGACCGCATCCTGCCTTCTCTCATTAACTTCCTTCCCTCGCCTGCATCTTCCCCTTCTACTCTCTCTCCCTCTCCTCCGAATGGTGTACCACGCCCATGCGTCCCACCTCAGAAAACCTTAAAAATCACTGACCACCGCCACCTGGCGACTCTTAATGACCGCTTAGCCAGCAAACACTCCTATGACATCTGTCTTGTTCTTGAAGACATTGACCTTGACATTCTCAAGCTTATCGAGACTTGGTTCAATGCCAGCTCAGTCACTGCCTTTGACTCCCTCCTCCCTGTCGGATTCAAATTCATCTCCAAGCCTCCACCTCAATGCACTGGCGGAGGGGTTGCCTTAAATTTCCCTGAGTCGGTGCCTACCTCCATCTCACCTACCCAGACCTATTCTTCCTTTGAAAGCCTGCTCTGCAAGTTGGTCACCTCTCCCACCTCCACCCTGACCATTGCACAATCTACCGTCCTCGTGGGGCCGTCTGGCTATTCCTCTCTTAATGGGCTGACTTCTGCTCTTCTTTACTTGCTTCCACTTCTCACCTTCTCCTCCTGGGTGACTTGAACATTCATTTGGACTCCACTGGCTCTTCAACTTCTATATTCACTGATCTCTGCTACTCGCTTTCCCTCTCCATTCTCCCTTCCTGGCCGACCTACACAGCTGGACGCACTCTGGTTGTCCTCATACACTCGGACCTCTCGCTTTCCCCCCGAATAGTCACCCGTCTATCCTGGTCTGACCACTCTCTCCTCTCCACTCACCTGGGTGCCATTGGCCCCCTGACCACCTCCCAAAAAGTTGCAACAACCTAGTTTCACAGACACTTGCCCGATGACATGAGTGACTGCGGCTGCTTTCGCCTCCACCTACCTACCCCCTCACCCTCCCACCTCTGACTCTACCTTTGACTATCAGCAACCTACACCTGCCCATCCCCAATGCCCTTGACATTCTTGCCCCAGTCATGAGGATTCGTCTGAAACCTGCCTCAAAGTGTAACACTTGGCAGCTCTGAAATGAAATTGTAGGGCATAAGAATGGAAGTGGCCAACCTCATGCTTATCCTCTGACAAACTGGCCTGCCATCTGCTCTAAATGCAATACAGACTCACCATCCGTGCAATGAAAAGAACACACATTTAGGCACGAGTGTCCAACGCATCCAATAACTTGGCTGAACTTTTCAAAATCTGCAGGGAACTAACCATCCCCTCCGCAGTCTCCTCCTCTTCTTCTCCTTCACATGCCCTCTGCAATGCATTCTCCTCACACTTTGCCACCAAAACACAAGACATTCTGACCTCCCTCTCTACAATCATCCACTTCCCATCCCACCCCCCACACACCTCTCCCTCACTCATCCTTCCTCCTTTCCTTCTTTCTCACCTGTCACTCCTGAGGAAGTTCCCAGTGTTGTCCGCTTCTAAATAGGTCTCCCCTTGCTCATTCAGGACCATCAAGGATAACATTGGCTCTCTTGCCCCTGCTCTCATTGAGTTCTGCAATAACTCTTTTACCATGGGCTCTTTCCCCACTCCCCTAAAGCAGTCCCTTGAACACCCACTCCTGAAAAAACCTTCCTCTGACCCTACCTGCCCTGCCAGCTATCGCCCTATATCCATCACCACTTTCCTTAGGAAGCTTCTTGAGAAGCTGGTCTTGGCCCAACTTAACTCTCACACTGAATTTGTTGGTGGCCTCCATGACCATCAATCTGGAATCCGAGCATCAAGAGGCACAGAAACTGTTCTGCTGAACACCTGTGAAAATCTGCTTGCTTCTCTTGACTCCAACTCCCCAGTGGTCCTTATCCTTCTTGATATGTCCTCTGCTTTTGGCACAGTTAACCATTCCATTATCATACAAAGGATCCTTGATACACTTGGTATCCTGGAGCGGGCCTGGACTGGATGTCCTCTTTCCTCACTAACCGCTCTTCACCAAGTCACTTCACCAGCCCCTTTCCCCTCCTCTCCCTCCCTTTTTCTGTTTTGTCCATTAGCACTTACTCCTCTCATTTGTCTCATGACTTCTGATATCAGCTTGTCTGTCCCCTCTTCCCTCCTTGTCTCATCCTCCCTCTCCCCTCCTTTGACTATTCTTTATCATCGTCTGAGCTATTATGATAGTTGTTTGTTTGTCTCTCTCCTCCTCCCTCTCTCCACCCTCCTCTTTCTCCCCCTCTGCTTGTTATTCATGCACTACAACAATTGTCATCAGGCATAGTAATGTTACTGCTGGTTTGTCTCCTTTCCTTCCTCCTCCCCTTTTTCCCTAATTGTTCCTTGCACTTGCACGATCTGAAACATCTACAGGCTTAGTATGATAGTTATTTTCACATTCTAATTGTTTCAAGGACTTGTAAGAATGTAACTGTTTTCCTCCCATGTTTCCTCCCTCCTTGAAGCGCTTTGAAAACCCTTGTGTATAAGCGCTTTACAAATAAACATTCAATACAATACAATTCAAAACATTATGGGCCCATTCTCCTCTCCTACTGCCATCTCCACCTGTGGCTTCCCCGTGGGCTCTATTCTCTCCCCATGGCTCCTTAACATCTACCTTGCTCTCCTTGCATGCCTCATCTCCTCCTTCTCCTCCAACTTCAAGTGTCATGCAGATGACACACAGCTCTATTTCAGACACCTTGCTGACCTTCTTGCACCCTCCATCATCCCTGGCTGCCTTTCTGCCATCCAATCATGGTGCACCTCTAATGATCTCTGCCTCAACGCTTGTAAAACTGAGATCCTCCCCATTGGGACACCTGCTCCCTCTCTCTTCCCATCACTCTGGCCCTCCTCCTTGGAGACTCTCCCCCTGCTCCTTCAACTGAAGCCATAAGCCTTGGAGTCATCTTCGACTCCTCTTTCTCCTTCCTCCCTCATGCTCAGGACATTGCCAAGAAGTTCACCTACCAGCTTTTCCTTCTCAAAGGAATTCTACCTTTTCTCACTTTCCTGCAGAGGCTCATTTTGACTCAAGCCCTAGTTCTCTCTAGACTTGACTACTAATCTTCTCTCCACCACTCTGCAACCCCTTCAGCTTATCCAGAATAGAGCAGCAAGACTTATCCTTGGACTTAAGCCCAGGGACCGCATCTCTCCTGCTCTAAAATGTCTTCACTGGCTACCAGTTGCTGCACCGATTAAATTCAAATCCCTCTGCATCATCCACAAGGCTGTCTGGGGCCGGGGACCACACTATCTTCAACTATATCTCACTAAATACTCTCCCGCTAGACATCTTCACTCCTCTGGCACCAACTCTCTGTTTGAAAAGCATTTTGCTAAAAAGAGGGCAGGGGGTCGCTCACTTTCCTCTGCAGGCTCCCTCCTTTGAAATAGCCTCCCCCTCCCATGCGCCTTCAGCAGGACCTTCTCAAATTCCGGAAGCTCATTAAAACATTCCTCTTTTTCTCCTCCTTCCCATCTTCTCCCCTCTGCTTGTCCCAGAGTTGCTGAATCAGTGTCCTTGGCCCTTATGCCTTGACCTCCCTCATCGATTAGTCTCAACTCCTGTCTATCTACAGCACTTTGCATCTGCACACCCTCAGCTCTGGAGACTTGCACTTACACCTCCTGCAGCTCTGGCCGCATTGCACTCAACATTTATAGCACTCCTCCATGGCTCTCCCAGGAGCTCAGACTCCCTAGCAGTTACCCCCTATTCCCTCTTCCTTTCTGCATTTGCACTCTCTGAATACTCACAAGGCATAGTAGGTATGTCCCTCTTCCTCTTCCCCTCAGCTCTTATCTTGTGTTGTAATGTACCCTCCCTGTCTCCCTGCCCTGTGGGCGCTTTGAAACAGTATATTCTTTCTGTATAAATGCCTAACAAGCAAACAAATAAATATGGTGAATACTGCTGTTTTGCCTGTGTAGGTACAACTATAGCTGATTGCACACAACTGGAGGAGGATTGTTACGGACCTTGTGAATAACAGAAGAAGAAACACTTGCTTAAATGAGGATCTACCGCAGTGGTTTATGCAAAGTGAAAATCTAGAATTCTGCTTCCATTAATAGGGAGCTGGTCCATTTTTGGAAACAGGGTCAGTTCTTTTGGGGCAAAAGCATGTGGGGTATATGTTGATGCTCATCTTTAAGAATCTCAACAAGTCTACACAGGTTTTCATTTTATAGTAGTGTCCCTTCATGAGGTTCTACCTCCATTACAGCAAAGGTTGTCTGGATGGCTTTTTACTTGCAGGGCCTTTACCATCTCATCCTATTAATCACTCTGCTAGATCCACAGGGTTCTCATAACAGTCATCATAGTGGTCCAGACACAGTACTGATAACCATGATAATGTGTTTCCTTCTCTAAGAGGGATAATAAAAAAGTGCTTTCTTGGGAGGCAGGGTGGACTTCAGAGTCTTACATATGGAAGTGGTCTGAAAGATAGTATTTCATCCTGAGTAGTAAGGGGAGTCATTGTGGCAATGCCAGATGGATCTGATATGGATGCTAGAAGGACTGGTTTGAGATTGCCGGATGGGAACAAATGTGGCTGCTATCTTCCTGGAGCATTGATCTAGTTATCATCTGTTGTTTTTGGATCAATCATGTTTTAGGCAATTGGTCACCCCAGGACGTTAGTGAAAGTATTTCTTCCACTCACTCAGAAGGTCAGTCACAGTGTAATTTGGCAAACTGATCCCAGGATCGAGGGACAGGGGATATGCCTTGTTTCCTCCCGTGCCCTATGGTGGCATCATCAGATACAGGTGTTGGGGGTTATAAAGAAGAAACAGCAGTTGGCAGTATCTATAGACTCCAGCAAGTTTGCTCCAGGATGTGTTGTTAGTCTTCAGACTCACAGACCAAAGAGTGCTTTCTGTCTGGGAAACGTTTTCCTGTTGGCACTGACAGTGTTACACTTTCATGGTATTCTGATGGTGAGGACATTACTATTCTATATTACCGGCCAGCGGTGCTTTACTTCAGGTTGTTAGAGGAAGACGTGTAACTCACTTAGTTAACTGTTTGACTTCCCACAGTAGAATGATGGATTTAGTCTACTCGACAGCAGTCATTTTTGCACTAGGGAGTAAGTGTCACACTGGGCACAATAGTCCAGAAAAAGTCAGGGCATCCATCTTGTTCACTTCTCCAAATGGAAGCACATTGTAATTCTTCAATCATGTTCTCAGTCACTAGAGGAGTGGGTGTGGGGTAGCTATGTCCTGGACAGGATGTGACCATGATTATTGCTTTATTATTCCACCATTGACCTCTACATTTTGGAGTCATCCAAGGCAGTATGGGAGAAGAGGAAGGTGGCACATTTATAAGCACTTTGAGGGTCCTGGTAAACATGATCCATCTTATTCCAGATGTATCAGTGTCCCGGGATTTCTGTTTCTCCCATTGTGACTTTCCAGGTGACAGGTTCCTAAAGCAGTCACTTCTCAACCTTTCAGCTTGTAGGCTTAATGCCGGGGTGTGTGGCCAGGGGGTTATTGGCTGATGAAGCATAGGTGGCCCTGGTTTCTAGGCATGCTTTGTGATGTGGTCTCACTCTCCTAGAATATTCATCTTGGTTATGATATACTTCAAGGTAACATCCTTCCATAGTGAACACTTTAAGTTTGTGAACTTCTTGCTGGTGGCATGATGCATCAGGTTAGCATGCAATTGATTAATGGTGTACTAGGATTCCATCTAAGTCATTGGGAGAAGGTGCAGAAATAGACTATTTTTTCCTGAATGTTATGCTCTCATCCTAATGGGAATAAAATGGTGGTGTAAACAAAGTATGCAATGGAAGATTGTTTCTTTGATGGTATATATGGTTCCCAGCTCTCCTACAAGATTGTGTTATTTCAAACTCCTTGGAAGGGGGGTGAGGGGGAGAACCACCGTTGGATTGCAAACTTTTTAAGAATCCAGGCTTTGGGGGCACCCCATTGACCATTAAACCAAGCTGTTGTCTTCCTTGGCTGGCTCCTGCAGACCAATGGCCAGCAGGTGCCTTTATATACTCTTCAACATGGTCACTGGATACCGGCAGAGCTCATTCAAAACTGTTCTACTTTCCATACAAGGGATGCTGCAGTTCTTCCTTCTGACATGGCTGGGTTCTGTTTGGGACAAGCTACATAACATAATGCTGCCTCTGCAAGAATACATTGTAGCTCTTCCTTAGCATCATTTGCTATGTTATAAACATTCATACATAAACACATCTTCCCGTCATACTCTCAACACTTTACTCTGGAGTTTGAGTCCCCAAAATGTTCAATGATTGGAAATAAATACCTCAACATAGGTGCAAATTGACAAGTAAGAAGACCTGGCATAATGCGGATAATTGGGCATAATGTAGGATTTTACACTTTTATCTTTGTGGCATGCATGTACCAGACTTTTGCAATATTTAAAATTGGCACTCAGATGCTGTAATCAGTCTCTGCAGTCTCACGTTTATCATCTGAATGTGCGGTGTCAAAGTATCCCTTCCAGTTATCCATTTTCAAATCATTTGAACAGGATCCAGTTGCTCCGAAATTGACATTACTTTATCTCTTTAAAGGGGAAGTTCGCTCAAAAATGTTACTGTCCTGATCGTTCGGGCATGTATTTTGAAGCATACTGTAATCGATCTTACTCATTTTTCCTATGCATCTTACCCCAGTTTTCCTCACTTTTACACATGCGAAAACAACGGGTTGGGCGTGACCATGGTGTGTTAATCTTATCCGTTGATGCATCGCCCTAAAATCAAGTGCCATTGTGGCAAGAATACAGATTGCCCGCCCCTCAAACTGACATGATTATTCCAAATGATATGCTCCACCTATTTTCATGACGTTCATGGCCCCGTCATCACCCACACCATAATGTTACTTAACGTAGAACCAGGAAGATAAACACACATATCCTCTCACAGCGCATAACTTTTCTTTCTTGTGCCAAATAGGAGAGCAAAACATAATTTTTTAGAAAACATCAATAGTCTGCAATGCAACAAGTGCTTTTATTTTTCAAAGAACGCTCACAAGAGAATATTAAGTCCACAAAATGAATGATATGTTTTTGCCATACAAGTTATAGCTAGCGAGCATTGCATGATTCAAATGTTCTTTACAACATCTTCATGATACGCTGAATACGATCAGCGATAATCAATCCCTGTACTCCAATTCTTGTTTGTCCTTATGTCACACCAGCAAAACATTCTAATGACGCACATGGTGTTCTGTTCAAGAGAAGATATGGATTCTTTGCCTTTCAAGTGCAACGCTTTCGCATCACCACATTTTCACATCAGAAACAATGGCAGGTTGCTCCTTTTTGCTGGTACCGCCAAAGGGCAGATTGGTCCCTGTCGGTCGTCCTGCATTACGGTGATCAAATAAGCACCATTGATGTTTATCTGCCAATGTTGGTTGAAGAATCCATCCGACAATAACTGTGTAGAAAACAGAATACAATAATATATTTTAGTAGCCGTTCTGTAATCGAATATAACCAGTTACTGTATAATTCTGAACCAGATTAAACCTAATCATAAACACAAACCACACAGAATGAACACACTCATGTCAACATGGGGGAGTATTTGAGACCATGACATGCATAAAAGTTTAGCGCTGGGACATAGGTATTGCTCCCAATGGGATCTAGAACCAGATGCACCCGCTTCAACTAGTGGGCCCTACCAGAAAATAAGGACAGAGAAAGTAATGTTTTATGTTGAACCACAGATAGATGGCATTGTAATGGAACTGGTAAGATTAGTGATCGAAAAGAGAACCAAGTGCCCACAGAAAAGGTTCAGCCCCATTCCCCCATCGCCCACTTTATGGTGCACAAGAATGCAACGGTGGCAGCACACCATGATATTCCATGGGACAAAGCGGTTTGGATATCATTAGTCTGCATACAGGTTATGGTTGCGGGTCTTCGAGGAATAATCATCACAATATGTTCCATATTACAACCCATAACTCTGCACAGAATATATTGGTGTGCAAGGCCATTAAGCAATATGTCCCAAATAATCATACCTCTATTCACTCCACTTTGAACTATACACAAATAATCATTACTAGACCGATAAACAAACTGTGAGTTACGCACTCGGTTTTTTATAGTGTGTGGTATAAATATCATTCAACATAACATAACGCACTTTGTCAATTCTTTTGGTCAAATCGCACATTTGCACATCACTGAATTAGTCGTTATGCATACAGTACACATGCTATTTTTAATCGCACAAATATTATGGGCCTCATTAGGACCCAGGCGGTAAGGGGTTTACGGCAGCGTAAACAGCGCCGACCCTTACCGCCTGATTCCGAGGTCCCTTAGCGCCATGGAGGATTTAACACCTGCTTTTAGCAGGTGTTAAAATCCATGGCGCTAAGGGACCTTGTTGTTAATTACGCCACCGTAATTTACGGTGGCGTAATTAACGCCTTCCCCACTCCCATTATGCCCTATGGGGCAAAAATGGGAATGGGGAAGGGTAAATGGGGATTGGGGACTTACCGCCCCGCCAACCTCGGAATGGGGCGGTAAGTCCGCCAACCACCATGGCGTAAACCTAGTTTACGCCATGGTGGTAAAGGTACGACCCAGGCGGTAACTTACCGCCTGGGTCGTAATGAGGCCCAATGTATATTTGAGCGTACATAATTTCTGGAAGTTCCATTCTACCGATGTCACTTTGACTAACCGCTCCGAACCACAGATAGCAGAAATGGGAACAACATTTTCATATGTCCACTTTCAGTATAATGAATGTTATCATTTTTGGTGTGTATTCTAAACATTGTGTCCTTCGAACAGTTGCTGACTTTTGCTCAAATCCAAATAACAATAGCATCCTGTTCTCAGTGACTGAAGCCAGAGACGTGTAGGTTTCGATTTTGTGAAAGAATGCCAAAAAAAAAGAAAATCTGCCCAAGATGCTGTTTAGGGCAAGTGGTTCAGAAAGTCGAGAACAGTTACAAACAGCTATGTAGAATATGTTTCGCCACAGGAACGTAAGAACAATCCAGAAAGGTATGTGTTGCTGCTACCTCGGAGGATATATATAATCTCTGTTAAAAAATTCAATCGAAACTCCACCTCTCCCTCTTCCAGCACTGTTTCATGGCACAAAGCGCAGAATGCGTGAGTCAGTGTGACTGTATTTCTACTTCCCTTCCACCTAGCACCAGCCCCCGAGCCTCCCAGGTGCATTCCATAGTGATGTAGTAGTAGGCTGAGCATATTACCATAGTTTTCACAATGTAACATATGAGAGTCCTGACCTTCACTCCATGGAGCGATGAGCCCAGCTGACCCATGTGGGAATTGACAGACAGCTGAGAAACAAACCAATTGTAGGCTGGCATCCCCTATGGAGCGGGATTATGTATACTGTCTTGACAAATCAGTTGTGCGGGTCCAGACCCTATATGTGATGTCATTACTGATGCTGTGGCCTCTGAAAAGGCAACAACATTCATTCTGGAGTCAGAACGTTCTCGAGCAGCAGAGTGCTTTGCTGATATATTTTGTATTCTGTGCAATTAAACCTTGTTATCCATGCAAGCTATCTCTTGGCTTCTTTCCTTACAGGGTTGTATTCATTCTGGCATGAGCGTAACAGGGGACTGCCTTCAATTGCGCGGTGCTTACTACAATTATTATGCGAGACAGGTGACATTGCATGCCCATACTAAATAATTTACATTCATGCTCCGACTATGCCTTGCGCCAGTCGGCAGCACAGAGCATAGGGGATGGAAGGGTGACCCTATGGTTGTACAAGTGCTGGAGGAGGGTGTTAAGATTGATTTCTAAACTCCTACCTGATGGGCCAAAGTTTAGGAGGCCACCTTTGGTTTAGCAAAACAGGGGAACTTTATGGAGAAGCCAAACCAATCTAGATAGCTTGGCAGGCGGTCAAGACTAACTCTCAGATAGTGATCGGAAGCCCACAATGAGCACACACAGCAACAAACCACAAATTACTCTTAGACAAGTGTATATGAAAGATATCTATACATTTATTGTCGACAGGACCAATTGATACAAGTAAACTTTAGTTATGCGAAAAGAGTTACCATACACAATACTCTACTATACAGCATGTATACAATGCGTTTCCTAATGCAGCAAATGAGGATAACACAGCAACAACCTGTAAAGAGAAGGGTTGGTGAACACACTAGGAATATTAGACAGGGAAGGCTGTAAAAAGTCAGTAGGGGGGCATGAGGCGATGAAGAAGTGGTTTCCACTATTCGAGAAGGATGTGCCCTTGGCGGCAGAACACTTTTCAAAAGGTGAGAATAGCTGGGGAGCGCAGGCTAACACATCCAACATCAAATAAATGTATGGGATATTCGTGCATAAAAGGTAGCGATTGTGCCAGTGGGAAACCGTCAACGGATGCAAGGGCTTGATCCATGTAGCCAACTGGAGCCATGGGATAGATTTTATGCCTGCAATGACATCCTTTTTACCCCTTTCCATTGCCCTTTCATCAAACTTATTGTTGACGGGACGTACCTCCACTTCGTCCTTATAAAAAGCATATACCTTATTGGAACGACTTATTGTGTCTGTTAAGGGGAGGCTGTTAGGAAAGCTTTTTTGAAGTCCAACTAAGGGCTTAGTAAAGTCATTCAACTGAGTCAGTCCAAGACTCCACTCTTAGTATACGGCTGTACCGCCTGAGTTCAGAGTACCGTAGCCAGAGCAGCCAGGCTTATTTTAGGAGGGAGAGAGGACTGTAGAATCAATACAAATGAAATTTTAATACAAGCGGTCCAAAGAAACACTGAAACTCTATGTATTGTAAAAAATAAATGATTTCTTTAAATACGAGTGGCCGGCTAAATCTTGGGGGAAATAAGTACTATCACATTAGATATGACCACATTTATAAAAACACAACACTTGTGCTTTAAGGTACACAGACCAAAGCATATCACATTATTTTGAACACCCAACATGAGTTTTTGGGAAGTCAAAACCAATAGTTACTTTTAGATTAATTTCAGTAATACCAGGGTAGTAGACACTATCAGTTGTACCATGACGCTCAACAAGAAATCACATAGTAATTTCAACTGGACAATATACTTTTCCGTTCCAGTGAAACACAGATACTACACACAGTATAAACCTATAACTCTGATTCAGGATAACACATTTATTCTAGGGGAGGTGGACCTTGGGGTGTAATATTCAATCACAGTTGTTTTTCAGTTCACAGACTAAGGGAAGCAATAACTCTAACTTATTTTAGGATAACGCAATTACATTCAAGGTAAGTAAAACCTATACACTTTTTACAGGAGCTATATGCAACTAAAAGACATGTGTAACCTAAGACTCTTGTTGTGTCTGTCAAAGTCAGGGGAAGCAAAACCCAGTTGGGGGATACTTATACAATTATTCTAACAGCAAGTAGTATATTACTTTGAAAAACCGACTGGTAAAAAAATCTTTTCTGGGGATCGCACACCTTAGGAGTACCAATTATACTACTTGCTACTTTGGTCCACATATTGTTTCAGCCACAATATAGGCACTCCATGTGCAGACCCTGGAATCACTAAATTCAACTGGCACAAAGGATTCGCTTTGGAGAGGATTTAAGGCTGACACAGGCTGAAAAATCTGTTTTTCAAAATTATTCTAACAGGAATATTAAAGTGAAACCAACAGCATTACTTGTGTGGATGAGGCACAGCAATTCATAGGTGAGTAAAATAACTTTATATCTACTTTCCAGAATCACAGAACATGTTTAAGGCAAGTAAACTAACTTTTTATATACTTTGCAGAAAGGTTAGAACATAATTTCCTATACTGTGAAGACACTTTAAAGTCTCATGAAGTCTAGGTAAGCCTTTCACATCAGTAAATGTGTTCAACAAATGGCTGCCACCAGCCATTAATGGTAAAGGTGGATTGGTGCTGGTCTCACTTAATAAAATGTAAAAAGGGATCCAAGGATCCTTTCTAGACCCTTGGGAACTGTAGTTCTCTCAAGGTTAGCCAGAGAAAGTTCAAAGTGGAGCCCCTAATGCAACCCAGCAGCACCAGGCACTTATTGCCAACATGTTGTCAAAGAGGACACATTTTAAAAGACACTATGGAGAGCCCAAAACATCACACCCATAAAAAGAGTAAAATATTCTGTGAGTGTGGAAAAAAGGTTCCCACTCACAGAGGTATAAGAAAACATTATCCACCATTAAAGCTAAAGGTTCTGGGGTTGACACAGGAGGATTTATCATTACTATGAAAATATTACCTAACAGAGACCATCAACGCAAGTGCCATGGATTGCATGTGTGCATGGGGTTTGGGTCTAGCAGAGGGTTCGACCGACACCAAGCCTCAGTGTACCTTTCACAGATGGGAAATATTGATTTGCATATCAGTTTTTCTGCCACCCAAATGGGCAGTCCAGCACCGAAGTGCTAGGGCAATTCTCTTCTGAACAATAGTACAGATAGCAACCCACAAGTGTCTTCTAGACAGAGGATAAGCAATATAAATGAAGGAAAGGTAAAATATATACATTAATGCATCGTAAACCTGATTATATAGGCGCAAATAAATACTTTGTATTACCTTATCTAGCATTGAAATTGCAAGTGTAATAGCATTAGAATGTTTCTATACAATGTCCAAACAATGGGCAACATATCTAAAACGTTATTGTGAGCAGATTTTGAAGACAGCTATAAATCATTTAAATCTGGAAGTCAACCTTTCAACAATTTCTGATTTTGGAGGACAAGGCTTGTTTGCAATTTTTTGTGACATTGAATGTGTCCTGGAAATAAAATCAGGATCCATTCCCTGGTATATTTGCTTGGACAGCCATTGTTTACTTCATTTTGTAACGTAACATCCCGAATGTTCCAGCAGTTTTCACTTGTTCCCTCTCAATGTTCTCATTGTTCGCAAGTACAGCTAGTCTTGTTCTGGCCTTCATACCGTCTATGCTAAAAACAACTTTTTGAGCCTGTAGTAGGCACATATTATGGAACACCTCAAAATCTCCAGTATGACAGAATTCAGTGAGTCCCTGCACATCTCTTGAAAGAGTTTTATTGTACACAATCTTCTCAAGTGTTTTATGTGGAATGCAACATGGCACCAACCACTTCTTCTTGCATTCCTGCTTCTTCAATAAAGGTCCATGTGCAAATTCTTGGAAATGTTGGTTTTCTGTCCATGCATATACGTTAGGACAGTGGTGCATTAATAAACGTCATATTTCAAATAGAATTTCTAAAGATCCATCACAAGTTATGGAGCCCCACCAAAGATGGTTGCTGAAAGACTGAGACCACTGTATCAGGTTTTCTTACCCCTTTTTTTACCAGCAGCTGCAATTTTCTTATTGATTGATTTGGCAGCGTGCCATACATCAAATTGATGCTGAATGTGTGGAAACTGTTCTTGCGTGGCCTTGGCTATTGAAACATGCTTATCAGTAGCTATCAGGTCTATTTGCATTCCCCTGGATTCCAGTTGTTCAATGGATTTAATGAAAGCATGTTTCTCCATGGCCACTGACGATGTACATTCAGACACTTGCATGATGACCGAACTCACAATTTGTTTTACTTTCCATGTCTTGAAAGTGGTATGTGCAGTACTTAGCGGAAAATCCTAGATCATCACACTGTCCATCACCAGCTAGCCTGACACATTTACCAGAGAATGCACTGTCTATTGACATCTGTTTTTCCAGACTTGACTGATAGCGGGGAATAAGAATTCCCTCTGATATTTGCAGTGCTGGGTTTTAGCTAGGAACTCAAGTCCCACAAATTGACAGAAACTGGATATCTTCCGGGAAGTGGATCCCCTGAACAGTAAAGCTGCTGAACAAGGTACATTTCCCGCAGGCACTTTTCCGAGCATCGGTTGAGCAGACCATGAAAATGTATTATGGAGGTGGACACAGCTGGCCTGGATTTTCAGGTTGGTGCCTTGTAATACATGAGACAAATTTACCAATGGCTCCCAGCATATGTTCCCTCTTAATTTATGATCATATTTCAGCCTTTGTAAAATCTCGAGCAAACAGCTGTCGAATACAATGTATTTCTGCTCCTTTAATAGCCAATTGTTTGTTTGTTTGTTTATTTATTTGTATCCAGACCCAGGGGTATATGGGCGCTCAAAGATATGGTTACAGGCAATACATTGGATCAGTTGTGCAACATATATACAATTACAGAAATAATGTGCAGGACTTTGTACAGTATACAAAAATACAATTACTGCAGATAGCAAGCAAACAGAATGATAGAGGCGTTGAGCAATTAAATAGCAGGTACACAGAGATGCAGGAGCTGTATTAGCTAGTGGCGGCAGATACACGGTAGTGGTGAGTGAGTGCTGGTGTAGGATCCCTGAATTATTTATTTAGTAGCCAGGTGATGATCTGGGTTCTGAAAGGTTGAAAGGTGGGGATGGATTTAATGTTCAGTGGAATAGTGTTCCAGAGTTGGGCGGCTAGAACCGGGAAGCTAGTTCCGCCGGCTCTTTTAAGGGTGCATTTGGGCACCATCAAGTGTAGTGTGTTGGTGGATCTGGTGATTCTGGTAGCAGGTTTTAAGGTGAATTTATTGGTTAGGTAAGGCGGGGCAAGGTGATTAAGGGATTTGTAGGTGAGGCAGATAGTTTTTAGATCATTTTTTTGTTGGATTGAAAGCCATTTACATGATATTCTAGTGGCCGAGATATGTTCTCTTCTAGGAATATTAAGAGCAGCAAGGAAGTGCATTATTTTTGAGGACCTGCAGTTTGTTGATTACAGATTTATTTGCGCCTACATATAAGCCGTTGCAGTAGTCCAGTTTAGACTGTATAAGTGCTGTGGCTAATGTGAGGCAACTGCTGGAGGATAGCAGGGGTCTACAGGCCCTGATCAGCTTAGCTGTGTAAGCAGTGGCTGAGGTCGGTCATGTTGATTTGTTTGGAAAGGTTGGTGTTGGTATCTAGATAGAATCCAAGGGTTTTTACACTTTTTGCGATAGGAATAGTGTTTCCATCAATAGTGAAACTGGTGTAGCTGGGGCTAAGCTTCAGGATAGTGTTAGGGGAGCCAACAAGGAGCAATTCAGTCTTGTTATCATTCAGGCAGAGGCCATGTGTGGCCATCCATGCCTGAATTATGGAGAAGACTTCATTAATCTGGCTGACGTCCGAGTTGTAGTTACCGGATAGAGTTAGGAGTATCTGGGTGTCATCTGCGTAGTTGGTGTAGGTGACATCCAGATGGTCCAACTTGTCGAATAAAGGCTTTGTAAATATATTATACAAAGTAGGCGAAACACAAGAGCCTTGTGGGACACCGCAGGTGATGGGAATCGGGTCAGCCGCTGCTAACGGTGAGAAGGCGCGCATGGTCCTGTTATCGAGGAATGATTGGATCCATGTGACCGCAGAGTGGGAGAAATGTGCTGCCGATGACAGGTGGTTGCATAGGATTTTATGGTCCACCAAGTCAAAGGCAGCGGAGAGGTCTAGGAGAAGAAGGATGGCAGCCTTACCTTTATCTTTGAGATCGTCGATCTGGCTTTTGAGATCAACAAGGGCCGTTTCTGTTCCATGTTGAGGGCGAAAGCCAGACTGACGAATTCCCAATAATTGGTTTGTCTCAAGGTAATCTTGAATTTGTACGTCAGCCACTCTATCAAGAATTTTTAGTAAGAACGGTACGGTGGTGATAGGTCTATAATTGGTAGGTATAGATGGGTCAAGTGTTTGTTTTTTTAACAATGGTAGAACCGAGGATTGTTTCAAACTGCTTGGGACTGCATTGATAGTGAGTGATAGGTTTATTAGTTTGGTAATGAAAAGGGAAAGATCCCTAGCTGCGTCTTTTATGACCTGAGCAGAGCAGCTGTCCCCCTTACAGTTTGATGGTTTCAAGGAGGCTATAAATGTTTGTACTTCTAGTATAGTTACCTTTTTGAAAGTGAGGCCTAAGTTGTTGGCAATGGGCGAGTGTAAGGTTGGACTAGAAGTTGTGCCATGGGTAAGTTGTTTTCGTTTATTTTATTTTAGTTGGCGAGGGCATTCTGGATACCTGTGCACCAGGGTTTATCCTTAGTACAGGTATCTGTGGGAGGATTAGGGTTTTCTAATTCCTTTAAAATGTTTCGAGTAGAGTTGTGGGAGGCCATGCTCAGCTAGTGCAGTAGCCAGGGAAGTAGCTGACGTGTCATGAGGGTCGTTAAGGGGTCATGAGGGTCGTTAAACCCAAGATTGAAATCCCCAAGTATGATGATTTGAGCTGAGGGTTTAGAATTTTCGGCAACTAAGGATGTAAAATCTTCCTCAAATGAACCAGGCGGTCCCGGGGGCCTGTATATTAGATGCATCGTAATTGTACTCTTAGGGGACGTTTGCAGTTTGACTGTGAGATGCTCACATGATTTTAGTGTAGAGGAGGTGGCTAGTCTAATGTCAACTGATGATTTAAAGATGATAGCTACACCACCTCCTCGAGCGTTATGTCTATCTACGCTGAGGATGGCATAATTATCAAGGATATCTACGGTAAGAGAAAGTCCTGCAGCGTCATGCAGCCATGTTTCAGCCATGTTTCAGTCAGCAAGGAAGTCCAGGTTGTTGGTCAGAATGATGTCGGAAGCCTCTTTGGAGTGGGCGACTAAGGATCTAACGTTTATAAGTGCTCCTTTTAACGGGAGTAGGTTGGGGTTGTTAGAAACTTCATTCTGGTTGTTGGTCTTGTTGGGTAGTTTGGCTAGATGGTTGCTATTCATATGGAGGATTCTGGCACCTAGTCTATTGTTACGCTCGGTTAAGTCGAGAGTGGTAGTCTGTGTGTCTGTTTGGACAATGGTTCTAATAGGGCTGTAACCAGGATAAGGGCATGATGACCTCATGCTAAGGTGGTCCCACTTGGGTCTATCAGTGTTGCTATGGGCTAGGTAGTCAGTTGAGTGGGCGCTACCATGAGAAGGATGGGCGAAATGGGAGACTGGTGGGAAGGCTGGTGTAGTGGGCAAGAAAGGTGTGGGGCAGGCGATAGGGTGATGTCTTGGGCAGGCAGGCCTAGCTAGACCATTTTTATGGGCTATGTGGCTGTTACCGTAGCAAGGTACATTGTTTTGTATGATACAGAAATACAGAAAGGGACCATGACAAAGGTGAGCCAGAGTTGCATGGTGGTGGCAAAGAGACAGAGGCACAATATCTAGACCAGGCCATATCAGGCAGAGGCACAGTGTCTAGATCAGGAACAGATCTAGACCAGGCACGTATCAGGCGGAGGCACAGTATCTAGATCAGGCACATATCAGGCAAAGGCACAGTATCTAGACCAGGCACATATCAGGCAGAGGCACAGTATCTAGGACAGGCACATATCAGGCATAGGCACAGTATCTAGATCAGGCACATATCAGGCAGAGGCACAGTAACTAGATCAGGCACATATCAGGCAGAGGCACAGTATCTAGTTCAGGCACATATCAGGCAGAGGCACAGTATCTAGATCAGGCACACATCAGGCAGAGGCACAGTATCTAGATCAGGCACATATCAGGCAGAGGCACAGTATCTAGATCAGGCACATAACAGGCAAAGACACTAAGCAGGAGCAGTCACAGAGTCAGGTAGAGGCAGCAATACTATGTTTAGGTAAGAGATGCAGGGTTAGTTGTTGAAAGGTCACGTAAAGGCAATGAGGACAGTGCAATGTCAGGGTGATGGGGACAGGCCTCGCAGTTAGGTGCGAAGACCGAAATGCTGATTCAGTTTTAAACTAAGGGCTGTATGGGCAAGCACATTAGGGAGGGTGTGGTGCTCAAGGATCATTTGCAAGTGGCTCAGAAGGGGGCAGATTGCAACCAAGTGGACAAGGTAATCCGTAAATGATGCACGATTGGGGATGACAATTAAGCCATAGTGGCAAGGCAACATTGGTGGCAAAGCAAATTCAAGCATTCAAGTACAAAATGGGCCTCATTACACGGATGGTGGTAAGGGATTACCGGCACCGGTAAGGGCACTGGTGCCGGTAATCCCTTACCACCCTACTACGAGGTCCCTCAGTGGGTCCCGTCCTTAACGTGTGGTCAGACAACACGTTAAGGACGGGAACCGCTGAGGGACTTTAGAGAAAATAACGGTACCGCTAGTTGCGGTACCGTTATTCTCTCCTTCCCCATTCCCATTGAGCCCTCTGGGGGCTCAAATGGGAATGGGGAAGGGCCATGGTGAATGGGGAATTACCGCCCCTGCCAACCTTGGAATGGGGCAGTAATTCTGCCATTCACCATGCTGGACTGCGGCGGCAACCATGGCGCTAGTAGCGCCATGGTTACCGCCATCCGTGTAATGAGGCTCAATGTATTTGGTTAGCGGGGCTGAAATGCAGCTTTGCAATGCAGCGTTAATTGTCATGCAGTACTGTGTTTTGCGACTCGACAGTGGTGGACAATTCGCCCATACTTGGCAAGTCGAGATCTTGAGCAAATTCATCAGTCAGTTGCATTGAAGCTTCAGCCTCTTTTAGTTCAGGCTGTAATATTTCCGCATGAATTGGAGAAACAGGTAGCATTGAATGTTTGGTGGGTGGAATATTTCACGAGGGTGTAGATTATGTCAAAGCATCAGCGAGCAATTTCAATGCATCTTCATAATCTTCAGTTTCATCTGGTTGAGTTTGCACAAAGTAGCAATAGTCCATGGTAACTTTGTACGGTTCGCAGGTGAGATTCCATTCATTTTCCGGCCACTGGACATGTGCATCTGAATATTGACTGGACCACGCTGTGCCTCAAATAGTAGTTGCTCCATTGTGAAATCCGTTTGGCAAGCAACATCTTTGGTTTCAGTTGTTGTCTGAGTCTTTATACTCCTCTTCCTTCTGGGCCACTAAAAGATTTATAGAAACATATGCTCAATGTATAGCACACATAAAGAAGATGCGGTTTTCCAACTGAAAGCTTAAAATGACTAAAACATCCCCTTTAAAACGTCTCTAAAACAGACTAGTTTGTTCTACACCCTTGTTTTCTTAATTTGCTTAAAAAGCGTGGCCTTCTCTTTGCCAACCACATCAAGCTGAAAAAGAGCATTTCATATGGTTTAAATCAAGCAAATTCTACTTCCACTCAAGCAAACATATGTACTTATCTACAAACAGAACCAACCTGACTGACTTCAAAACATTACAACATTATATACATGTATTCCCGATCCAATGTGATGCCCAATTGTATTTCATATTAGGTTATGTATTCCTCTGGTCCATGTACCTCCTCGAATTCCACATCTTGAGTACATTCCTTGAAGAGAAAAATCATTCAAAAAAAATGAAATGTCAATCGTACAGAAATTTAAAATCTTTCATCACACAGAGCACATCTGCACAAATTATTTTAAGATGATTACAAACCATATACTCTATATAAGGTTTGCTGTTGCAACATGAATAGAACATTGGTACGAACATACCCTCGAAAACAGTGTACGTGATTTGGTCACAATCAACATTTCAAATTTCACCTAATAGCCTTCCGAGATGACACATGGACTTGATCTGAGATCTCCCTGCAAAACATAATGATTATAATGTCGCCTTCAAAAGTAGTTTGTTTTGTAATGTTTCCTTTCTAATCTATTCTGCAAGAGGGAGCAATTGTAACATGAGAACCAAAATCAGAAAAGTTTGAAACAGTGCAAGGTTACATGCATTTCAGTCTCAAAGTATATCCTTTGTAGGATTTACATTCATTCTAGTAAGGAAACTGTAAGTACACATACCACATATTCTGGCCCTGTTGAAAAGGAGGAAGTGATTGTGGTCAAAGTTCCAGCATCCCCCTATTACATAGTACTTGTTTTAATATGGATGAAAAAGTCAAATGAAACTGAAAAAGTTTGATGCAGTCAATGGTACATACAGAGAGATACCCATACATGCCACTTTGTGTAAATCACCAATACTATACATAATAATTTTCAGTGTGTTGAAATTCCAAGCATAAAACATGAATGTATTGTTAATTCGCATATAAAGGACTAGTACAATATAATTACTTGATAGGCACGTGAGGTTGATATTGAGCACGGAAAAGTAATTGATACAGAATCTTGCTCCTTCATTTTCAGTACATTGTCAGAAAATAGTACAATGGAAAAGGTAAATTAGCATTAGAAATGTTGTCACATCCAATGCTCTAAAAAAGAAAATGTTGCTAGTCGTTAGGGCTCGCCATTGGGATACTAGACGTGTCGGTGGTTTCATCACTGGTGAGGGAGTGTGCATCCATCTGTGTGCTCTATGTAAAGAAGAACATGTCAACCAACACATTTCAAAAACATTATGGGTCTTTTAAAGGGAACTATGGAAGATTTTACTCAGGGTCACATTTCATTGATTTATTAGAGGGTCCATAAAGCGGGGAGAGATAAAGTATACTAAAGTGAAACATTTTAAAATTCAGGTGATTCTGGTAACTATGGAAACTTGAGTAATACAACATTGATGAAAATAAACCCCAACAATTCTAAACCATTCTTGAAGTTACCTTTTTAATACACTATTTTATATAAATTTGAGAGATCATAGAGAATACATGTTTATACGGAGCTCTGTCCTACATAGCAACAAGCATAACAAATTCATCGTCCACTACTCACCTGAGCCAATGTGTGCCGAAATTTAGTCAGATTTGCATTTGGATGCAATTTACAAAGAATTCTTGGTCAATGCTTTTTTATGTACTTTGATTGTTTGTACATATCATCGGTGAAGTACAGGCTGCAGACACTGAATCGATTGGCCCTCACGTCTCCCAAGACAGTCTGAGCTCTACTTTCAATCTCATCCACTGGAAAACCACAATTTGTAATCCATCTTCTAATTAAACCAATATCCTCCGGGAAGATATGCAGGACTGTGCCCTGAGTTTTGGCATGGCTCACCGAAGGGCAACCGATAACGATACATGAAGGCATTATTGAATAGTCTGATCTGTATACAAAACCAAATTAATTATTACTAATAATACTATATAAATGTGAATGAATCAATTATTACACAGCTTTCACTGTAAAGTTTGTTTTAAATAAAGAAAGAAAACCCGTGTAACCTAGTCGAATAAACACAGAGATAACTTTCTTACAGAATTGATTGTTTTACCGCTAATCGTAACGTATTACTCGTCCATTGAATGAACTTTCAAACATCAAAAGAAAACATGCTTTCAAACATGGACCACAAAACATTCCATTCTATTACAATGTACAGTGATGCAATGTGCTATATACCTAGATCAAAACACATAAAACATTTCATAATGGTTAAGTCTTTGAGATAAATGAACATTAGAATACTGGGTACATTAGGTGGAAATCGATATAAACGTTCAGAGCAGTGATTGATGAACAAGCAAATAGGTGACCTACCCTTACTTGCACGAACAAATGAGCAAATTCAACAAGTAGGGGAACAGGTATCTGGGGAACAGGTAGCTCGATGATGACATACCTTGTAGATCTCAGAGATGTTCTCCTGGTAAATGTCAAGGTGTTTATAAAGGCTTAGAAAAGTGGGTGTGTATATGAATGTGTGACGTGTTCATTGACACCCACTCAGCGTCGATGCCAATGTTTCACATCTGCCATACCCACCTGCCCAGCTCCCTTGCAAGCGCACAGGCATAGGCCTGCTCATGCTGCCTGTAGGGCAATAGGACCAGGGTTGAACCACAAATGCAAAATGCTTGTGTGGGTCATTTTTATTAGGAAAGTGGCCACATTTTGGGGTAATGTGGGCCAGTTTGATGAGCTACTTCAATATGCGGCTAGTAGTAGTAAACCCTGTTGCTGAATATATTTTTTTTAAATGAACAATTGCACCACCTTTTCATCAAAATATTCACCTTTGGGTAATATTCAAACAGTTTCCGAAATGGAATGAATAGCGACGTCCAACTGTGTGCCACGTTTTCGTTGGTGCCAAAGACAAACCTTTGGCCCTGTATGACCCTGTTCATCGGTGCCAAATGATATTGATACTAAGGAGGAGGATGGATAGGGATGAGGTGAGCACAAAAGTCCCGGAACACTGCTCAATGGACAAAAACATATGTTGATTGCAGGGACGGGGTCTTGAAGAGGGGATTTAGGTGACGCTTGGTCTGGCCTGGCCATGTGGATAACGGATATCACAGAATGTCGGATGCATTCTTTGAGGATAGTCACAGCCACATCAGAATGGTGTGGAGGCATGTGGACAGAACTAGTCAACAAGATAAGAGGCTGGACATCACATTGTTTCACAAGATGTTTGGGACCAGAGCTAACATGAGCAATATATTTTAACAAATAAGAGAAGCCCTATGAATCATCATGTATTGTGGGACATTCTTTTGTGGGTAGTGGATCCCTTTGAGTTGTACATGGTGTTTGGCACCTTGAGTGTTCCCACCCACCCGCTACTGGAGGGGGGATGAATGGGGACGAGGTGGGCGCAAAAGGTCACCAACCATTCTTTCATGACCATCATAGACAATTGAGCGTATTATTGGCTCCCTGAAAAATTCAAACAACTATTTGTATATGCTCATTTGTATTTTATATAGTTTGTGATGTTGATGGCACAAACAAACTACAAATGATATACTTGTGGTTGCAGCATAGTGTGTGAAAATCCCCTTTACTGTTCACTGTCATGGGGAATTTGGCGCTAATGGCTCAAACGACAACGTTGGGTATTACTCGTTGAAAGCGAAATCCAAGCCTGCCATAAAGAAACCATGTAAATGAACGGTAGGCCACCAATCTGTAGCACCTGTGAAAGAGAAACATAAATATTTTTATTGCATGAACCAGATATGTGTACCACCTTATTCAAAAATGCATCCTAAATTCTATGGCATAGTTGCCCTTAGAAAAGTAACTTCCTGGAAAAATGTACTTGGGCTTTGAAGTATCGAGACATTACAAAAATGAACACCCATTCAAGCCAGAACAGTTTGGGCCATAGAGAAATATTGTTTTTTAGTTGAAAGTGAAAGACACGTAAGTGATAAACACTTTGATTTGCAATAAGCAAGAGAAATGTATTCAATTTACATACTAAATTCATTTGTCAGTGATCGATCGAAATTATGACAATGTTGGAGAACAACATGAAATGTTAGTCGTCTCAGTGGTCAAAATTACACCACGTCTAGAGTATACTTACTCGTTAACTGTTGCGTGAAGTTCGTGCATAAGCACCATCATAATCCTCAACAACACAGACCTTGTGAGGCAGGCTGCCCTGAATTCATGCAGCTCAGTAACGCATAGCAGTGGTGTGTCTTCTTCAGCTATGGAGGCCAAGCATCCATAGTTTTCTTTGCAACAGCTGTTCTCCACCTCAGTTGGTATGACCTCGCAACGATTGCAGGTACACCAGGTTGAAATGTTTTCCATGCGACTATGCTCAGGATCATGCTCCAGTGATTAATCTTCCCAACTATCATCCAGTTCCCTATCGTTTCCAGTTCTTTCTCTTTCTCTTTCCATTAGCTCCTCTTCAGAATACTCAGGCTCATACGGGTAGGGCTGTATTGTTGCCATTGTATGGCAAACATTAAATAAAACGCAAGTACCAAGTTAAATCAGTGCTGCTAGTGTAAGTACCTGTTTGCGGTGCTTCATACAAGGAAGATAGCTGAACAGAGCAGAAATGAGTCATGGGCGATCAAAACTAAATACAGTGAAACAATTGAAAAAGCAATGTTCTCTGCCCAGAAAGGGTCTGTTTATACTTGTTGAGGAAAGAAGTGTCCTGGCATTTCCATGGAGCCACGTCAATAGCTTGCGCACAAAGAACGTTGACACAAGACGTGCATTGGCGTTGTGAAAAGGGGCGTAAGCGTCTAGTGATAACAGTTTGAGGGGCGGGCAATCTGTACTCTTGCCGCAAGGGCACTTGAACTTAGGGCGATGCATCAACGGATAAGAATAGCACAAGATGGCCGTGCTCAACCCATTGTTTTCGCAAGTGTAAAAGTGAGGAAAACTAAGGTAAGATGCATAGGAAACATTTTTATGATCGATTACAGTATGCTTCAAAATACATGCCTGAACGATCAGGGCAATAACATTTTTGAACTAACTTCCCCTTTAATGGTTATTATGCAGATTTCATGGGCGGTTTTATTTCTAACACAGCACCACAGTTATGACATGCTATACAAAAATCCTTTTGACTATATATTTTTGCATACATCGCTGTAACACACCAATCTATGAAAATGGTGTGGAATTGACTTGCTAATATGATACACATATCTATCTACAACCGCTGCTCAACCAACAGATCAATGATATTGGGAAAAGCTGCCGTAACCTGCAGGTAACACACAAATCTCTGCCGTACTCTAACTATTTGCAACCCCTGTTTTTACTCAGTTGCTGCCCTGTCTGTTAGGCAGAATTATATGCAGTAGTATCCATTAGGAACACCACACAAAATTAAGGCTACAAGTCACAGTACAATTTCACCTTTGGTAGAAGCCTGTACTACACAGCAAAGTGGTAGCGACGGCTGAGCAGCCAGACGTATCTCAAGAGTAAAGTGAGCAGTATCAATAGTTACACAAAGGACAGCAATTACTATGGTTTAGGCAGACACGGACTCAAGGTTTCTGAGTTAAAGAATATACATTTATTTACACATCAGTTATAAAACATTTCACTATTATCAAGCAGTTGAAAAATCACAATCTTAATACACTACACCACACCCAAAAGATTCTGGACAAGTTAAGCTGAAAATGAAGTGTGAGCAAAATGGCACTCCAGTAATTTAAAAGGGAGGGAAAGACAAAGGTAGACAGAGGTTGAGCAGCACCAACAAGTAAGTAAGCAGGGCAATCTAGAAAAAGGAACTACAGTGAGGAAATCAAATCAAGGGGACTGTAACGCTCACCTGATTCCCACGGAGGCACAGGTCTGGCTTCGAGTGCTGATGCTTCTTCAATGGTGAAGCGCAGGACTCTGAAGATGGACAGGAAGGGCCCCTCTACTCTGGCTTCCCCGGCTCGCAGAAATATTCCCCTGTGCGTGAAAAGGGAGTATTACCTACTGACTGAGTTATGCTCAAGCCTCCCACTCTCTTCCAACCCTCCACGATACCCTTCCACAATTCCCCGTGAAGTCTCACCTTAGGGTCAGGAAGGATGAGCTCTCCATCCTGCTTCTGATGCAGGGGCGCGTTGAAACCCAGTTACTTCACTGGATTGAGGATTATGGGAGTTCAGGTAAGCTTGACTATTCAGGTAAGGCTCTGTAAAAGTTCTGTTGCAAGTTCAAAAGTCCAAGCTTAATAATAATGTTCACTGTCTTTTTCCCCTTAGGGGCCGGGGTTCGGAATGCCGGCGATATGGCGCCGACCCGAAGTGATACGTGCAGTTCCAGTAAATGACAGGTAAGTTCTGGATGAGCGCTCGGGTAATGTCTTTGCATTCGCTCATTCAATGTCTTTGTCTTTTTTCCCCATAGGGGCCGGGGTCCGGATGCCTGGAAGCGGCAAGACCCGAAATGAAATGGGAATGACCCAACAGGTAAGACTTAGAAGGAAACTGAGCTTTTCCTATTCCCTTCCTTCTCTCACCTTGTTCTTGTCTTTCTCTCTAGGTTCTGGGAAGTGGCTGCGGATCCGGATGATTGCTGCTGAAGATGGTGGCATCCAGGAAAGGTGAGTGAAATGCAGCGCTGCAGCGATCGTAGCGAAATGCTTTTAAAATGATGTCTTCCTTTTCAGGATCGTCGGTGTGATGTCTCTGTGGTGCTGATTTAGCAGGTAAGGTCTTTTGTCTCCCTTTGCAGGTGACCCAGGATACTGACAGGCGTGGCTGAGGTCCAGATGCAGGAGCTGACACGGTGAGCGTCCAGCTGCGAGGAGCAGAACAACGCGAAGCGTGAGTTGCTGATCGGGTGTGGTTTAAATAGCTTTGGAAGAAGTTCCAAGTGTGTATCCTTCCTCCGATCAGGTATGTATCCTTCCCCGACCACACCCGGGTAGAAAGTAATCCCACAGGTAAAGTAGTTCCATTCAGGCCTCAAGAGGGCCTGGATGTGGCAGCATGGTCTGCATCAGGTAAGTGCACATTAAAACACTTGAACACATGTCTAGCTTTATGAGCCTGGCGCCTAAGGCGCCAGGACAGGGGTCCAACATGAGCCTGGCGCCTAAGGCGCCAGGACTGCGTCCAAAGGGCCCCAGCTTGGGCCCGCTGGCACTCCCCTGGGGGAAATGATGCCTGCCTCTGGGGTTGCTGGGTCGGACCTGGCTCCTTGGAGGTAGGCATCATGACAGGGACTGGGCCAAAGTCAATGAACCAAAGTCTTTGCAGAGGATCACACAGTTCAGGGTAGTTTGCGGTTAAGTCTTTGCCAAGAGTCCAGAACGAAGTTGGTCGGACAAAAAGTTACTTTAAAGAATAGAGAAGGACAAGCCCTTGGATTGGCGAAAGATTTCAAACACTTTCACTGTGGTTGGACAAAACAAACAACCGGGTTAACACAGTACTTTTAGAGCAGAAGAATGCTGTAGCTGAGGCAGACGTTCCTGGCAGGTCCTGCAGGCTCATGGTTCCTGAAGAGACTGCCAGACTGACAAGAAGGAGGAAGACTGGAGGGTCCTGCACTGCCCAGGGAAGAAACCATCAGCGGAGCAAAGCGACAAATAAAAGGTGCGCTCCTTAAAATCCAAGCAGGGTCCGATCCTCCTGGCTATCAGGTTCACTGTAGTTGTGCATAGCAAATTCGACCAGAGGAGGGAGGCCTGGCTTGAAGTTTGGCGAACTGGTTGTTCCCACCAGCTCAAGGGGAGAAGATTCCTTGCTAATCTTCCCTGTCGTCGAAGTTTGGAGATTCGGATCCTCAGCAGGGGCTTCACCAGGAGGTTCAGTCGCGCTAGAGGTCCTCTTCTGTCAGCTTCTCTTCGGCTCTCTCGATCCAGTGGCAACTCTGCCTTCTCAGTCCCAGAGATCTGCTTTTTATGCAGTTTTCCCCCATTCACACAACCTGGCTGTCAATTACACAGCAGGGTGGCTGTCCTGGTGGGACAGTCACCTAGCCAATCAAACAGGAGTGCAAATTGGGTTACCAAGGGAACCCATGGCAGGGGTCCTAAAAACCCTCCCTCACATCCTGCCTACCCAGACTTTCAAGCCCCTTAGGAGGGTTTTTGTGCAGAAGCCCGCCAAAAGGACGGCAAACAAAGGAACGAAACCTTGTTCGGCACACAGAGTAAAACAGGAGAAAGACCTTTACAAAAAGAAATGGCGAATAAACCCAGCCGGAACCAAATAAAAGTAAATGTGGTCCAGCGGATTTAAGTTTGAGGGTACTAAGGTAGCCTAAAACAATACCAAGCTATTTAATATAATCGCTGTAGGAAAAATAGGGTAGATACCACTGCCACCAGCCAAATCTTAATGAAAAGGGAACGAAACAATGTTCCATGAAAGACAGACAAAAAGGGATAACTATTAACCCTTTCCAGAACTCTATGCAAGATAGGTTGTACTGGGTCTGTGAATTTAAAAAGACTAATAAAGTCAATGGCAACTTTACATGTTCTGGGAGACAGTAGTCAGTCTCAGAAAATTGAGTTTGAAGTGGGAAGCCGGAAAAAGACAACCCTGTGTCACTGCACTGAGGGTGCTGTGTAACACACAGTAAAAAGATGATGCCTATGGAGTAGGTGAGGCTCCAAAGTCTATGAACACAAAAATGTTAAACACACACAGCAAAACACATGTAGGAGTGGGAAAAAAGGCTCACACTCTTACCAGGTGAAACAAATAAATCCTCAAAATCCAGCAAAAGCTGCTGAGGGACTCAGTAGGTAAGGGAAATTAGCCATTCTGGAGAATTCTCCCTAACACTATCTTTCCTTCAAGTGTTCTTGCCTCTCTTTCTCACTGTATTCCTCTACAAACCTTATGCAAAATCAACAAATATTGGTTTTCCCAGTGGTTGTTTAAATATAGCCATCCAACATTTAAAATGAAATATAGGTCTGCGAAATATAGATGATCCAGAATCTCGTCTTCATCAGATTACACAATAAACCCTTACTGCTGTGATTGCTGTCTGAAAGCTCCTAAGAATAGAGCCCAAAAAGCATTGGTTCTACTGCAAATGTACAGGTGTATAACCCATTAATTGATGTATAAATAACATTTTCTTGAAGTATGCGTTTTCGACTGCCAGGACAATTGCGTCCTAGAAATGCATCCCTAAAATATACAGTGTAGCTATGACAACTGTAAGATTGGTTGCTCTGCATTTCATTTACATTTTACATTTCAACATTATGCTTTTAGGTCGTTTCCTTTTCTTCTAAGCTGCTATATTTGCATTAGCAAGTACATTAACAACAGGCCTTCCCGTCTGATATTGTTTTAAATGCATATATGTTATTCAGCACACTGAACATAGAGCCATGCACCTTAAGGTAGTAATGTGAAGAAAACAAAAACTAGAAGAACAAGTCAGCACCCATGGCAAGAACCGCGGTGTCCATTAAACTACTCCGTTATTTGTGACCCGTAATACATTTTTATAAACCCTTCTTTGTGCATTTCTATTCATATGAAAACAAAATGGCCAGATTCTCAAAAGAAATGTTTGCACAAGAACTTGCACCAAAAAAAGAGCCGGCCATTTGTTAAAGGGCATCTGAAGGAACTCATCTTAGATGCGCTCATTCAGATGCCCTTTTTCCCCACTTTGCACATTTGCACAAATAAGAGGGAGTTTCGGGGCATTTTAAAGCACATCCTGAATTTACAAATGGGATTTGCTTTAAAATGCCTTTTGGAACAGGTGCAGGGGGAGCCACAAATTGGCCCTCATTACAGGTTTGCCGGTCCGGAAAAAAATGTTGGTAACAACAGTTACCAGCACACTTTCCGGACCAGCAAACTACAAGTCTGCCGGTAGGGGATGTGTACTTCTGACAGTCCTGGCTTGCCAGTAGTTCTGGTCCCTACCGGCGGATTTTTCACTGAAGCGCCGGCACCGTTACTAACGGTGCCGTGCCATGGGAATGGGAATTTACCGTCTTTCTGCCACCAGTAATATCCTGTATTACTGGGCTATCAGGCGGCAGAAACAGTAAGGCGAGTCTGCCGGTAACCTGCCGGTACTACCGGCAGGTTACCGGCAGATTCGTAATGAGGTCCAAGGTCATTTCTGGCCATCAGGATTTTTTATTGAAGTGTGACGGCTGCGGTATAAACTGTGGCTGTCACACTTACATTTCTATCCTCAAAACCTGGGTGGAAATGTTTTTCTTTTTTTTACAATCATTTCACAGAGATGGCCTTTAAAAGGCCTGTCTTGGTGAAATGCTATCCCAACAACCTCATCCTTGCAGGGAGCTTTGGAAACATTAGTGTCGGGATGCAAGGGTGCTGGGTAGCACATCCTTCCCTGTGCAGCGTGTCCAGAAATGCTCACCTTTGAGAATAAGGTGAGCCGAGCATGTCTAAAAGTAGAACAAATGAAACAATTGCATTCTCTGTGCTCCTTTCATTTGCACTACTTTCCGAGAATCTGGCCCAAAGTGTTTAAGCTAGCAATGAGAAGAATTGAAATAGAAAAAGGGCATTACAAAATAAAAGCAGAGAGTAGAAATATTGGTTTAACTGACCTACATCACCTAACCCATTCACGGTGAGAGGTGGTGCATGGAAATGGAAGAATCACTGGGTACCCATCAACACGCACAGAAAGCAGGGGGCGTTAGCTCTGGGGCAATAATGGTGTAAAACACATAAATTGAATGTATTTTTGTACCAGGGCAATGTGTTTCCTAGTGCTAATTATTTAGCCTGGTGCAAAAAATGGAGTGAAAGAATTACTTTTTTTGAAGCACGCTGACCATTACCAAGTGCCAACTGCACTTTCACCGCTCTGTAATACCTCCCTTGACTTCTCAGATCATGCTGCTTGCTAGCTACAAGCATCTCTCATTATCCAAAACAAAATGGATCCCTACGTTTAATAGTATGATTTTTACACATGATTGTAGTATTTTGAAACAATACTTTTCCCGATTTTATCCCCCTACCCCGTTTCTCTCGATGCCAACTTTATCTGAGACTATGCCAAGCAGCATCGTCAAGGTAGCACCCACTCAAATGTTCCCTCTAGGTTAATGTAGTGATTGGTAAATTTAAAAGGCAGCGTGAAAGGCACGCAAGCCCCCCTTCCATTTCAACAATAGATTATGGACAACCACAGGACACTGAAGGCGCCCATGGATTTCGACAGAAAACTTTTAACAATCAAGAAAACTACACAAAGAAGGCGAGGGTGCTGAAAATAATAATTTCGTGAATTAATGAGGATATCTAGCAGTCCCTTGCATGATTTCCATCTCTTTCTTTTGTAAACAAAATAAAACCAATTGATTAAAATCAAATCTACTATTCATTTGGATATGTCACTCCAGATGTTTTACAATAACAAGTAGAGCAATCAAGCAATCCTGTCACGCGCAATATAGCAGAGCAATGTACTGACTCTGTGCACTGTTTTGGATAGCGCGTGCACAATTTGTTTCATGTATCTGTAATTGTTTGCAATAAATAAAAGAATCTATACTTTGCAAATATAAAAAGATCACAATAACATACTGGCCACAGCGGCTGAACGAAGAGGTATCCAGTGGAACAGGGCCATGGAAGAAAAAAATATGTCAATTCTCAAAGGTTCAACTATGGATGATTCCCCAGCACAAATAACAAGGGAAAGCTCCACAAATGGGCAGATCCTAGACCATATATTCATCTCAGACACTTTGACCTCTTCAAATAACAACATGAGAGTAATCCAAATGCGAGATAGCGATCATAACTTGCTATCTGCGACATTGTTGCCAATCTCTCGCAGAGATGATCATATGGATCCATTATGTCTTGAAGTAACTATAGGTAAAAATCAGCTGAGAATACCATTGTCAAAACTACCGAAGCTAACCGATGCTCTGATTACCTCAATTAATTCGCCACAAGTCAAAGGGTCAATTGACACACCTGAATACATAAACCTATTCAAAAACTTTGAAATTACCAAAAAAGGAACAAGAATTATGTATCGACATTGGACCCACAAATTTGATGCTCAAATTGCAACAAAAAAAACACGATGAGGCAGCAATTGAATGCATTAAAACATGACAGACCTTCGACAGCCTCGATCCAGAAACATAGAATTTGCCAACAGTATCGAAACTGGACACAGCGATACAAAAAGATCGTAATCCATAAAGATGCTGAAACCATGCTGTACACATTAAAAAATAGGAACACAGCTGAGAGGTGGAAAATGATTAACAACTCAGAAATAGAACAAGATTCAATACTTATGACACCTATGGCGCCGGAGAAATGGATTGCTCACTTCAATTCCTTCTTGGATAAAACTGAACATCCATGCCCCATGAACAAAAATGAATATCCATTCTCAGCACCAAAATCAGTGGAAAAATGGCAATTAATAGACACATCCAGTCAAACAATCAGGGAAATCATTAACAAGCTATTGACTTCGCAAGCCTGTGGTCCAGACGGCCTCAGCAATGTACCACTGAAAACAGATGCTGCCAAATGGGCACATTTTTTCTCAATCTTGTTCACTCACATTGTCATTGTCAACCAAATTCCATCATCTTGGAAGAAATCCATTATAGTCCCTGTTCACAAAAAGGGCGATAGAGCTGAACCATCAAATTATCGTCCTATAGCATTACTTGATACCCCTGGCAAGATCTTTGGCACTCTGATTCTTAAAGCACTACGCAATTGGGTGAAAAAATCCAACCATATAGACATATGGCAAGCAGGATTTGTTTGCGGGATCGGAACGGCCCTCAACATATTCATTCTATATCTACTGAAGACCAGAACTGAGCGAAATGCGAACTACAAAATCTACGTTGCTTTCATTGATTTAACACAAGCATTCAACAGTATATCACGACCACGACTTTGGGCAAAATTACAACAATGGAGTTGTCCCCAATCCATACTAGCCCCAATTCAGGCATTTCATCAAAACACCACAATACAAGTCAGACTCAATAAGACAGGATTGCTTACTAAATCCATACCAACTAACAATGGACTGAAGCAGGGATGCCCTATGGCATCCAAACTATTCAATCTCTTTACTTCAGATGCCGGTGATAGCTTTCAAGATGTTAGGCACTTTCCACCATCAATCGCCGCTACAAAAATCAACAGGTTTATGTATGCTGACGATGTGGTCCTCATAGGCTAGACCCCAGTAGGCCTCCAAAGACAACTGAATACTCTTAATAACTACCTACAAATTAATGGCCTCACAATCGACCCAAAAAAATCAGCCATCTTACCCATGGGCTTGCAACATCATCAGACAAAATCTAAAAATCTAAGCTGGTCGTTACTGGGAACTACTATTCCAGTAGTAAAGATGTTTGTTTATCTGTGAGTCTGCTTGAATACTAGCAAAATAGATGCACCAAGATAACAAGCCTTGACCAAGAAAACCGCAAACTGGGCAAATTTGGCTAAGATTTTGCTAAAAAGGTACTGCAACTACAGTCTCATACCACTAATTCAATTCTACAAAGCCAAAGTCATTCCGATTCTAACATATGGCACTGAGACATCATTCCATTTTTAAATGAAAAACTGGGCCCTACTGGAAGGACGTTTTTTGAAAACGGTGTTGAGACTTCCAAAAGGAACCCCAATACAATCAATAAGAATGGAATTGGGTCTGAGTTCTTTAGCGGTAATTGTGGAATAGAAGATGCTTGCATTTTACAGGAAATGCAAAGATGATCAACCAAAAGGAGGCTTCCTACATTTACATAATGCACTGGAAACTAGATCTGAGCCAATATTGAATGAATGGGAAGAAAATTGGCTAACCAGCATACATTCCTTACAAGAAACCAATGAAACCTTAATGAACAATCCTGATAAAAATCAAAAAGAAACTTTATTCATTAGATTGGTTCAATACCGAAGAGCAAAGACCCAGGTACAAAGGATATGGCAAACTTTGGGAAATCAGTCAGAAACCATATTCAATCCAGAACTATTTGAAGATAGTCCCTCATTGGTTCTTCCGAGATCAATTCCTATGATTCAAGTTAAATCTGATTCAAACTAAAGAAACTACATGGTCCAAAACCATACAAGCAGAGCCCAAACTTGCTGTCTATGTAATGAAGGAAAATCAGTTGAAAATCTACAACATCTGATAATGGACTGTTCAACTTTTGAGAATCAAAGAACATTGATAATGTGTGATGTCATCAAAAAATATGGATACAGACCAAAGGACATGTGGTGGAAAAGGCTACTAGCCAATGAAAAAACATCAATAACCATAGCATTGATCAAACTGTTAATCATCATAAAGAATCACCTACTAAATTGGACTAGAGGAAACTGTTATAGCCTACATGACATATATACAATGCTGAGGTCTCTGTATCCATCTTGTCTTATCTTTTCTCGTTCTTTCTTTCTTTTTATTTTCCAAATATGAAGTTAAAACATGTGATCAAAGGTTGTCTAATGTATAACCGTAAAATCACGTTAAATAAATAAAAATAAAAATGATAATATTAAAAGATCTGCAAATAGCAGCTGGGACGAACTCCACAGATTCATTTAGACTTAGGTATAACAGAACACTGCATCCAGCTTCTGTGTCATAAATACATTGTGATTATAGTTTGTCACTATGAATGGGGACCTTTATTGTTTTTCTACAAAGTGAAACCACTTATTTATACAGAACCATGCTGTATTTGAGAGACCACTCGAGCTAAATTGCCTAGGTCAAATACCATGGGTGCAAGTAGAGTTCATAATTAATACCAGAGTAGTCCTGCTACTCCACTTTAGACATTGTAGACAATCCTGATAGGCCTGTCCCTCAGCTGCTCACTGTCACATAGATTTTAGAGGTGACTGAACCGTTTCCCTCCATTTATGTAAGTGACCTCTAGATCCTCCTCCACATCTCATCCCAAAAGAACCTGAGCATAGTTCAACTTCGTAGACTATATTGCAGTTCCTTTACCAAAAATGAAGAACAAATACCTTCCTCTGTCTTCCATTATCAACCCCCAACCTGGATGCCCTTATACAGTTACCTTGAAATGAGTGCTACATATCTGCACCAACATTTGCATAGTTATCTGCTAGAACCCTCTGGACATTATCGGCTACATGACATTTGGACATGCCACCCCATTCCCCGGATTTCAGCACATGTCAAAATGTATTTGTGGGTTTGTGGCTTGGTGAAGCATTGATCCTTATTCAATTCCACCTCATTTAACCAATCTGCACCACATTTTGCATAGTTACCTGTTAGGACCCTCTAGACATTACTGGCTACCTGACATTTGGACATACCACCCCTTTCCCCGGATTTCTGCACCTTCACACAAGAGACAGTTGCCCGAAATCAGCAAAACAACAATGTGGTTGGAGAAGGACCGGTCCCGACATGAGAAACAAAACTCAAGGTCCAGGCTCTAGGATCAGATGCAGAATATGCTTCCGGGCATAATTACTGAGTACATCTCAATTAATACGGTGGTGGATGCCGACAAAGCCGTAAACTATCCAACAGATTTCCTCAACTCACCCGACCCCCTCTGGAATGCCACAACATCACCTTAGACTGAAAGTTGGGTCTCCCATCATGCTGCTTCCCACTCTCGACCCACCTAGACTGTGTAATGACACAAGGCTATGCGTTAATAAATTGCTTCCCAATGTAATTGAAGCAACAGTGTTCACTCGGAGGTGAAACAAAAAATCTTGTTCATAACCAAGCCTTAAAGTGAACATGTACTTTAGCCGTATCGAACTTTAGGTCCATAGTTGGCATCATGTCACCTATCATGCTGCTCAGAACTCTCCATGTTGTTCTCATGTACAGTTATATGTTTCAGAATGCGTTTTTAAGAAGAACAATAAATTGTGTTGTGTAGTCTTTATAAGAAAGCATTTGTAAAATGAGAAATAATCAAAAAGTTTTGCACATTTTTCTTTTCACCTTTCTTATGGAGCCTCTCCGAAAAGTGTAAAACTACCTTAAGGTATTTCTAATAAATAGTTCCTATAAGAAAATACAATCTCGGGCACCACCAGGTATATCAACTAGTATCACAATAAACAAATGTTATTACTGCTCTGTTTTTCACTTACTCAGTATATCAACCTTGAAACATGAGGGGCTGAGTTGGGTCTCGTTATCTTTGCTCAGTTCAATAGCAGCAAGGGGAAGCCCGGCTGTGGTGTCAAGGGCGGCGCGTTAGTGGGAACAGAGCTGTTAGGCTGCTGTGGCTCTGGTGCATTCAGGATTGCATTGGTGCTTCACTATAAAACTGTATCCTGTATCTATTATTCTTCAGCCACGAGCGACGTGTGAGACAGTGTGAACAGTTTGAACAGTTTGCTTTGAACAGCCGGAGCGGTGTGTTTCTTTAACACTCCTGAAGAGCGTAGCCTCGCCCCCTGCCTATGGAGCAAACCAGGAAGTTAAAATCCCGTCACCCAGCCCTCACGGCGTGAAGCCCGGCTGCGGTGTCAAGGGCGGCGCGTTAGTGGGAACAGAGCTGTTAGGCTGCTGTGGCTCTGGTGCATTCAGGATTGCATTGGTGCTTCACTATAAACCTGTATCCTGTATCTATTATTCTTCAGCCACGAGCGACGAGTGAGACAGTGTGAACAGTTTGAACAGTTTGCTTTGAACAGCTGGAGCAGTGTGTTTCTTTAACACTCCTGAAGAGCGTAGCCCCGCCCCCTGCCTACGGAGCAAGCCAGGAAGTTAAAATCCTGTCACCCAGCCCTCGCGGCATGAAGCCCGGCTGCGGTGTCAAGGGCGGCGCGTTAGTGGGAACAGAGCTGTTAGGCTGCTGTGGCTCTGGTGCATTCAGGATTGCATTGGTGCTTCAATATAAAACTGTATCCTGTATCTATTATTCTTCAGCCACGAGCGGCGAGTGAGACAGTGTGTACAGTTTGAACAGTTTGCTTTGAACAGCTGGAGCAGTGTGTTTCTTTAACACTGCTGAAGAGCGTAGCCCCGCCCCCTGCCTACGGAGCAAACCAGGAAGTTAAAATCCCGTCACCCAGCCCTTGCGGCATGAAGCCTGGCTGCGGTGTCAAGGGTGGCGCGTTAGTGGGAACAGAGCTGTTAGGCTGCTGCGGCTCTGGTGAATTCAGGATTGCATTGGTGCTTCACTATAAAACTTTATCCTGTATCTATTATTCTTCAGCCACAAGCGACGAGTGAGACAGTGTGAACAGTTTGAACAGTTTGCTTTGAACAGCTGGATCAGTGTGTTTCTTTAACACTCCTGAAGAGCGTAGCCCCGCCCCCTACCTACGGAGCAAACCAGGAAGTTAAAATCCTGTCACCCAGCCCTTGCGGCGTGAAGCCCGGCTGCGGTGTCAAGGGCGGCGCATTAGTGGGAACAGAGCTGTTAGGCTGCTGTTTGGCTCTGGAGGCGAAGGAAGCGTGAAGCGTGCAGCCCTCCCTCCGTGCCCCAGCCGGGTTTTGACAATAGCGGGCAATCCACCTCCATCTCACTAACCCCTCTGGAGGAAGCAGAATTGTATAAGGTCCCACATTGATGCGGGAGTCAGCGTGAACTTCTGGAATACAATTGAAGACCAAAACAGAAGGTGAGCGATTCTTGAGCAGTTCGCCCCATCAAATGATCTAATGAACCCCCATTTTCTGCTTCGTGCACGATAACTCAAACAATCCACAAGGGCTGTAGTAGTCCATTACTGTACTCTATGCAACTGCAACTGCAACTGCGGAACTTGATGCATTGAGCAGGTGTGTCTACACACACAGCCTCCAGCCAGATTGTTAGGCTTGACTGTGACTGTGGGGTTCTACCCTTTGAACAGTCGAGCCAATTGGTGTGCCTTGGACACTTGGGACAGCATACATACAGCATCCAGCTAGATTGTTAGGCTTGACTGTGACTGTGGGGTTCTACCCTTTGAACAGTCGAGCCAATTGGTGTGCCTTGGACATCTGAGATGGCACACGTGTGGATTCTGTAAGAGCCTTCATTTACTCCATTGATTTGAATTCCCTCTAAAACACTTTGTGACATTTGCTGACTTACACTTGCCATCCACTTGTGATCATTAACTATGGTACGCAATTCTTGGAGAAAATAATCTGTTGAACTGTTGGGAGACATAAAGACCAAAGCATCACAGTGGATTGGCTTAACAACCTGATTCATCTTTGATTTTGGGAAAAAAAAGCGCATTATGGCATACAAACTAACAACAAGTATGCCTCAGAACATACCGCACTTAGCACTAGTGAGGAAGCCATCGAACACAGGTGATTCAGAACCCATTCAGCAGCACTTTTACTCAGCCACTTCAACCACACCAATGCGAACATCATCCATTTCAAAATCAAAATTCACTTTTGCGAATCAAATGAATGATTCTATTGTTTCAATCTCTTCTATGTCAACCTCCCATTTAGTTGTCTATAACAAATCTAGTGGGTCTGTGATAAATAATTTGCCACCCCCCTGTGAGCACACCATGTGTGAAGGTCAACCCACATCTGCTATCTGATCACACAATGCTTGCATCTACGAATCATATACCAAGACACTCCTCATCCCATATTATCACTTCCCCCATAAAGTTTCCCTCTTTATGTAACGATCATACTTATCTGTCCATCCATGCAAGCCAATGTGAATTTCCAGTATTATGGAGCGATAAGAATTGTTATGATGAGGTTGTTCACACGAGAGAGGAGTCTTATATCCAGGTAGACTCACGAGAACAAACGTGCAAATCGATTCTTCAATCCTTTGCACTTCCTACACCTAGAGCCACCAAAATCATTCCAGCTGATCTCCTTCATCAGCACACAACGATGATTCAGCCGGCTCTTATTGCCATTAATACCACTGTCATGAGTCTATGCAAATTATTTGAGTCATTGGATACAAATGTTTCACATCAGTCAAAACAATTTGATGACTTAACAAAGTGGTTGGTGACATATTTTTCCACTGTTCAGTCGAAGAGTATGTTGGTGCATAATGATTCTTCCACTGTTCAGTCAAAGAGTATGCTGGTGCATAACGATTTAGGCACAGCGACCAATTCAAGTGAATGTGTTGATGTAAATGTTGATAGTATTGAGCACAATCAGATCAAGATTAGTGAACAGTTAGATATTGCTAATCAAAAAGTGCCAATTGGGGTTTGTACATTGCCTCTGATATCTGGAATTATATGTTCTAACATGAGCCCGTGCTATGGGCCAAGTGAGCAAGCACAGCCCACTCCTATACCTCAAAAATGTGCAACTGTTGAACCTCAGGCTATTATGGTGTTACCACCCGAACGGCCAGTAGGCCAAGGTTTAAGCCACTTGGAGGCTTTAAAAGTGAAAAATCTAAAAGCAATAAAAAAAAAACGCTCTCTGTATTAAAAACAAAACGAAGAATATGGTGAATGTTAAACACACCAAAAAAACACTTAATTCCTTTTTAAAGGCTTTGAACAAAACGTCTGTTCCCCAAACAAAAGAACATGTGACAAGTGAAACAGCTCCTATTGCCACCTCAGTACCAGAAGTGCCCCCGCTCTCATCTTTAGCACCTGTAATCACAGAGAGACCAGGTAATAAAGCTGAGCATAGTGGCCCAATGTCCCCTCTGACACAACTTGTACTATCGATAGCCCGTAACAATGAAGCTGACAAACAACTCGCTACGTTAAAGAAACTCAATAACGAGTTGTTTGGTCTAACTAAAGTCAAGTCTATTGACGAGGTGTCAAAGCATCCAGCAAGTGATCCATCTACCATGTTTAACAAATTGTTCAGTGCACAAACATGTGAACCAACCACTTTGACTGTTGCCACCAATGCTATTGCTTCTCTTTGAAAATTGCATTTACCGTTAACAGATGGTTTGATAACACAACATGTGTTTGAGAATTTTAAGCAGAAGGTAGATGAATACTTGGCTGTGAATATTGCCAGGGTGCAAAACACCACACCTGCAGTGGTGGCGACTGTAAATGAACATAATTCACAACGTTTCAGTCACAAAGAACAACAGATGCAGGAGGAAACACATAATGATCACTGCCATACAAACACTGACAATTCGAAACTAACATGGAAACCACCAAACCACAATCTCCAATCAGTGTCACGCCATATACACCCATGCAGGGCACACTTCCACACCTTCATCTTGAAATGTAGAGATGGGAATTTCCCATACTATGACTTAAATCGTCAAAGTGTATTAAACATCTTTGGGGACATCCCTGATCTATGCAATGTATCAACACAAGATATTGATTAAATTGAATTCATCTCTGAGATATCTCGAGCAATTGTCAGGTTATGGCTCCCTTCTGGTGTGGTTCGTGACTCCATTTGGAGATGCAGAATGCAACTGTTTGAAATGGGTTTTCTTCTAGCAGAAGATCCCTGTAAGGGTCACCCCAAAGTTCAAAATGTCTATGTGAAACCGAACATTTATCGTGGAGTAAATTTCAGATAATGTAGCTGTTCAAAGTGGTGTGACTCATGATTATTAACCACCAATAAGTGCAGCCCTTTTAAAATAGCAAGTTGGAATACAAGGGGCAATTCCCACTTGCAGTCTTCCATTTCCAAATTTGTTCATCATCCAGAAACCTGGCTCATTGATTGCCCACTGTGGGAAGGATATGAGATTGCACTTCTTCCTGCGCTTCCAAGTGGGGGCAGACCGCCTTCTGGTCTCCTTGTCGCAGTGCACATTGAAAGTGGGCTGCATGTCAAGCCTTGGTCATCTGTTGGGGCGCAAATACAACTAGTGCAAGTTGTCAGTCACACACAAATGATAGCACTCATTAACATCTATAGAAATACCATTGTTATGCCCGATGACATCTTCTATGATAGTCTATCTGGAATATTAGACCTAATAGCGATGCATAATATCATCTCAGAAATTATCATTGCGGGTGATCTCAACGTGGACTGCTTGAACATCACAAACAGCTCTCAGAATGCCCAGAGATGGAATAACTTCATGCAAGACCATCATTTTCATATGCTTAATGGTGCGATTGCTGGAGATATCCCTTCTCAACACACTTGGCAGCGTGGGTCTAGCAAAAGCACAATTGACTACATCTATATGAGTGCTCGTTTATTTAAAAATGTAATTAAACTTATCTGTGACCATGCACATAGCGATCATAGGTTGTTAATTGTGCACTCTACTTGGAATGTGGTACCAATTAGAGATAAGCTAACCCCACATGCACAGGTAACTGTTAATGCTGTTAGAAACCATCTTTGATGGAATTTTAACACTCTATCTAGTTTTCAGAATAGTGTGGAACAAAATGCTTAGGAAGACCATCACAATCCCTCGGACCAACAGAATAAGACACCCACATATTTTTAATGCAGACATACATCGCATTAAAGCAGAATACAAAAATCTCCCAAACAAATTTGCGGCGTCCATGGATCCATTACAGTGGCAACACCTAAAAACAGCCAAATGCTGCTACAAAAACTGGCTGAAGAGTAGAAAGGCAGCTCAATTCCAACGAGACAGTGAGGCCATGTTAAAAGCCATGTCGAATAAAAATTCTGCCAATATGTGGCAGTTACTGAATGACCACAAATGTCATCTGCAAGGTGACGCACAAATCAATGGCGTTAAGGAAGTGAACTGGATTTCCCACTTTTCTTCTCTGTATGCAGACTCTGTATTTTCACAAATTGTCTATTCACCTTCCTCTCTCTCCATGTTGCAACTACATATCTCTACGGATAGAATACATGATATCATTATGCAAGCAAGTTCCTCCAGGGCGATGGGTCCAGGTGGACTTTCGAAATGTATGTTCAAAACCCATCCTGATGAATGGGCGGATATTCTATATTCCATCTTTAAAGGAATCTTGTCCACTCGAACCATCCCCCTCTCTTGGAAAACGTCCATTATTGTTCCTATTTTTAAAAAGGGGGATCAAAGTACACCTGCCAACTATCGGCCGATCACCCTATTAGATGCGCCAGGAAAAATATTCACTAAACTAATCCTTCGTGAATTTAATGCCTGGACCCTCCAACATCATCTACGAGACCCACACCAAACAGGTTTCGTTGCAGGCATGGGAACCACTATAAACTTGTTTGCTCTCAATTCTATCAAGTCACAATGCCAGAAGTTTAAACAACAAGTCTTCTTCACATTTGTGGATCTAAATGCCGCTTTTGATTCAGTGAGCCGGGTACTCCTGCTGATTAAATTGTCTAGAGACAATTGTCCAGCGACACTATATGATATCATACACTCATTACACTCTCAAACCTCTATTAGAGTCCGACTAACCTTAGATGGCTTGTTGTCTGAACAGATTAGTACATTTTGAGGTCTGAAGCAAGGTTGTCTTCTAGCTTCAGCAATATTTAACTATTTTATTCATGACGTCCGAACTGCTCTGATAAATGTAACGTCGGACTCTCCTAGACTCCAAAACCAATCCATCCAATCGCTGATGTATGCAGACGACCTAGTTCTAATATCTTAAACTCAAGCAGATCTTCAGCGTCTACTAGAGGCGTTTTACAGCTATACTCAAGACAATGAACTGAAAATCAATTTGAGTAAAACTCAAATTGTAGCTTATTCACCCAAGCGGTGAGGTGCATTATCATATGTATGGGCATTTGATCAGCTTCCCATACAAATGGTACCCCAGTACACTTACCTAGGAATCATTTTTGAAGGCCAGTACAATGCAAAAGCTCATATAGCACAAGTAGAGACAAAACATATATCACTTGTCTCCCAAGCCAAAAAAATAATGTTTAAATATGGCAAATTTTCTATAAAGCCAGCATTGTTGTTATGGAACATGAAAGCTATTCCGGCTCTTTTGTACGGCCTTGAAACACTAAATATCAGTTTGAAGCTTCCGTTTGATAAATGGGAGGCTAAATATTGGCACCGTATTTTACATCTAACAAATTGCGTACCAGTAACCTGGATTAGATATGAACTGGGGTTGATCTCTATGAATGCAATATATCAATGGCGTCTGTGTGCTTTTTTAGGAAATGTTTGATTTCAACCACAATGAATGTCCTATTGAAAACCTTGACAGACTACATATTTACCACCAGTCAACCACACATTAAACAATGGCTTACAAAGGTCTCCCACATATTAAATGCAGCAGATGTGTCATTAGAGCTATTAATCCGGAGTCCCAATAAGGCCAAATCAAAATTGTTTGATCTGGACTGGATAACTACCAGAACCTTAAGTTTCTCATATTACAATGTAGAGTTATCCCGATTTCCTCATAAAAAAGCACGAACCTTGCCACCCTATTTGATTCGGTGTCCCTCTCATAGAATTTGTAATGATATTCTAAGACTACGTTTCAATTTATGGAACACCAGAGATATGCAAACAAAGCGGAAACAAATAGCCATAATTGACAACTACTGCCATTTTTGTTTGATGGGAGACGTTTGTGAAACTCTGGAGCACATCGTTTCAGAATGTTGTGCCCTACGAGCTTTGCGTGAAATACACTACACAAGACATTGTAAATATTTGTGTCTTACACATCAAGAACTGTGTTGGTCATTAATTCTGAGTGTTGGCAACCTACCCTTACAAATCGCAACCATCAACTTTTTAAAATGTTTAAAGTTGGAGACCATTGACAATCATAAATGACATTGTACAGGGCACAACATGATCACTTATGTGATCTCATGTGTTGAATTAAATTAATAACTTTAGGTATGCTACATAGGATTGATGCAGAATTAGGCACTAACGGGAATTCTTTCTGTATGACGTCATTAAGTGGGCGTAGGTCCTGTATCATCCTCCAAGCCCTGCCCCTTACTTTTTTGATCAGAAAAATTGCAGTTTTACATGGTGAATTGGACGGCACTATTATCCCTTGGTGTAATAATGCATTTATTGTTCCTCGTATCCCTTCCTCTGCCTCTCTTGATAGTGGGTACTGTTTTACTCTAGGCGGTATTGCACCTGGTTTCAGTTTTATTTTGTTGGGCATGACCTCTTGGAATAGCCATATGTCATGGGGGCCTGTGGTCCAGTACCTTTTCCATGTCTTCCTCAATTATAGTGGGTGGCACATTAACACCAGCCATGAGAGGGTTGTGTATTTCTCTGTGTTAGATCATGATGTCACATGTTACACTTGTTTCCATTAGTATTTCCCCATCAGTATCACTGTCAGTGAAGAATACTTCATCAGTTAAATCATGTAAAGTTATGTTTGAGTCTATGCACAGCACTGTTCTCCATTCGCAACCATATGTGTCCAGTCCTATCACTGCAATATTTTTGCTTTAGACCTGTACCCCTTCCAGATCAATAGACAAAATTGTGCCGGGCACAACAACTGTATTTACAATTGGGCGAAAGACAAAATCAGAAGGCACATTCCATTATTTTCTTGTTATTTCTGGTAGCACCCTGGCAAGCACCCTGATCCCATATATGAACATGTCCATATCTATGGGCACCCCCCCCCTTACAGCAATTTAGTTTGTCATGGTGCTTATCATCAACATCGCTTTTACTGGGCACACCCCTGGAGTGGAACACACTATTCCCTGCTCAGTGAACGAGATGGTCATGTTCAATTTACTCAGGAAATCTCTTCCCAACAAATTTATTGGCGAGTCTTCATGAAATAGTATAGGTGCTTGCACTGTTTCCCCCCTCCACCATTATGGCAAGATCTTTTGTGCAAGGAACTTTCAAAATAGCCACAGAGAGCCCTTGCGTTTCCAAATCTTTCCCCGAGAGCGGGAACTGGCCTTCCATGAGACACAATTTTTCAGCTCCCCAGTCCACCATAAAGATGAACTGTCTGTTGCCATTGGCCATATGCCATTGGCAGAAGTTGCAAAAATGTTGGTGTTCACGTTTCCTAAAGTGTTCTGCCTTGCCATTTGTTGCTGCATACCTCTCTGCTGTGGTTGCTGTCTTTGTTGCATTTGTGGCTCTCTCTGTTGTGGTTCATTATAGCATTGTTAGTTCTGCCAACTTCCTCCCATTGGTAATCCATAGGGACTGCATGGGCGTGGGTGGACATACTGATGTTCGTTTCCCATAGGGTGTTGCCCTTGGTAATAACTCATGGGTCGCATTCTGCACTCTCTCATAAAATCTCCCTACCACCCGCAATTCCAACATGACCCTTGTGGTCCTCCTCTCATCCCTGGCCTTCCAAATCCTCTATTTCTCATTCCTTCAAATCCCCCTCTCTGTCCTCGGTACCCACCTCGTCCTCTTGCGGGCCTGCCCTGCCATTGGGGGCCTCCGCACTGCTCCTCTCCATCCCATTGCTCTTGTCCGTTTGCAGACCAAATTGCGACAATCCTTGCTGGTGTGTTTCCTAACCCCTCCTCTCTGTCCCCCTGCCTGTCAGTCGATGTTGTTGCATTCATTGCCACGACCTTCACTAATTTATTTTGTACTAACTTTGCTTCGTCTGCCAACCTTCTCTGTGCTATCTCTCTTTCTCTTTCTTTGATCATCCAACAATGGTGCACAAATATGCTCTAAATCTCTGGCCAGCCTTTGCTTCTATCCCAGCTATTTTATCCAAGGCCTTCTGTACCTCCTTCGGGAGCCCTTTTTTAATTATAAAGTAGAACAAGGGGGTGGATTGGTCCCACGCCGTGCCCGTTTCAGATCTCCACAGGTCTTGCACCCGAAGGATGAATTGCGTAGGCTCCTCCTCCTCTCCCATAGTGCATTGCATCACTAAGTGTAAATCTGGAGTGTCTGGAAAAGTTCTCCGCAATGCATCCCATACTTGTGCTCTAACGTTATTAAATGATGACCCATCATGGAGGTCACAATTCATTGTAACCCCCGGGAAGGCAGCCTTCACCCACACTGCGTCTGCTTGGTCACCAAGGGCGGACACTAATAAACTCTTTGCATGCCCTATAGCTAATGGCACCCCTGCTGTGTTCTTTTCAAATGCATGTATCCACTTCCCCGCCCCACCCAAAAGTGGCGGGAGAAGTTTCAACAAGTTATTCTTGCCCATTGGGCCCATGGTATGTAGTGTGGTTTCCCTGCTCCCTTATGTATCAGGGGCATTTGTAGTTTCACCTTTCCTCCTTTCTTACTTACCGTTCCCTTCTTTATTTTACTTACCAGCATGTACCCTACTCTTTGCCTTAACCTCTCTTGCCATCTTGGGGCGGCCCTCTCATCCTCTTGGTCAAACGGGAATGGTAGCAGAGACCCCGTTGCTGCTGCCCCATCTTCGTATTTGTCTAGGTCGCTCCATACTTCCTCTATCTCTTCCTCTGACTCCCTTTCTCCCTGTCCCTCCCCTCTTTGGCTGTCTGGGTTTCCAGGTCGTATTATTCTTACAGGTTTGCCATTTAAATGGAAAAGGAACTCTCCTGATTGCCACTCTTGCTCCTGCCCTTTTGGTATAGGTGCTGGTGGCGGCGGGGACGGTGTAGATCCCCCCGCTACACTTGGTGGAGGTGTGAGATCAACTGCTGCTAATGGTGGTACGTCCCCTCCCCCTGGATATATCTGGCCCTTATTACACAAGGCCCTTATTCGTGTTATTTCCATTTGGCATGTGCAAGCTGCCTGTCTAAATTTCTAGTCAGCTGCGCTAGATTCACTGGAGGGGCACTAGTCAGTCCGTATAACCCTCGTGTTTCATATGGGGGTGGGGCTGTGGCAGCTGCTTCTGCCGGGGTGTTTGGTGCATTTGGTGCCAGCACATAAGTGGGCTCACTGTATCCCAACGTATCCCATGTCAATTTCAGGTACATTCTAGTGAGGTCATTCTCTCTTGTTTTTATTGTACATTCTTCCCCTGCAGCACCCCCTGCCCCCCTCCGGGCCCTTCTCTTTCTCTGTGGATGTATCTTTACTTACCCCGCCACTAGGGGTTACCTCTTTGAACATTTGCCATAAGTCTAGTACTTCCCTCCTGTTTTGCAATTGCTTTCCCCTGTATTTTGCTAGCAGATGTGTTGATACAAGATCTAATACTCATTTCTCAAAAGACCTTCCCTGAGGCCATATTGGCGAGACACTCTCTCCTTTTATTTCAGACAACCACTGGTCGTGGTATTTTTGTATTTTCTCAAAAGGAGGTGTTGGCAGATATGCGGTAACGGTGTGGTTCCTCCCATGATACTGTATTTCTCGCTCTTACCAGTGTTCACTCCATTTCTAGGTATAATTACCCAATGTCAGTCACCAAATAAACTCCTTTCTTTGACACCTCTTTTTGACCTTATTTTACTGTCAACATCAAAAAATATCAACAGCCTTTTTTACTTACACCCTTTTGCAGGAATCACAAATTATATATCAACATTTCTCATCACACCTTATATTGGAGAATACACAGATACACATGCACTTATTGACAAACCAACATGGAAGACTTTAACACGTTGAGCATGTACATTTCAGTTTTACTCCCCCTCTTAATTACTTTAGTTTTCTACCCCTTGTTCTTATCTTCTCAGTCACTCCCCACCTCTGAGCCCCCTTAGGCTACCTTTCAAAGAATTCTGCTCACACGGAAAAAGAATATTCTAAATTGCTACTCCGAGTCTACTAAATATATGAGACTCCTACTTTTTTTTTTTTTATCTCCACTTGTTCCCTGCACTGGTTGAGACAATACTATGCGGCGCCACCTTCTACCCCCCTTCCGAGGTAGGATCCTGTATTCCTTTTTATCTCTTTTTCCACAACAACTTAATGGCCATATAAAGGATAGATAGGAAAAAGCCTCAGTTACATTCACACAGGCCCTGAACCTCACCCTCAGTTTCTATGTTCCCACTATTTTGTCCCTCTTGTTTTTTATACCCCTTTCCCAATTTCTTCTTTTCTCTCCTGAGAGTCTCGCAACCAGTACTCATGTGTTCAGAAAGGGTGGTCTGAGACCCACCGTTCACGGTCTATCCACAATCTGGTCCGCACCCCAACCAAGCCGTGACCCGCCTTGGTGAGCAGTTAGTTGGGTATTTGCAAAGATGACTGGAACCTTTCATTTTGCTTGTGAACTGACTGATCAACTGCAGAGTCGATGGTTTTGCTGGCGGCGTCCCGGATATCGCGGTATGGCACAGGGCCTCGGCGCACCTGTCCCAATCACCTTGCGGGGGTCACCAAACGTAAAGGCTCACTCCCCGTTTTACACATGCAGTACTAAAAAAATATGAACCACCACAATGGGGAATGAGACTAAGAGAACAGGTTGCAAGAGTTAAGTTTTGTTTATATGAAATTGGCATCCAGAGAACTCTGCTGCCTCGAGAGCATCTGGCAAACATTTTTACAAAATCTTGAACTTATAAAGGGAAAAAGCATCATCGATGACATCACTCTATACGGGACTACAATTGCTTGGGATTGGATTAATGAAATGGACAGATATGGGCTGTGGGCGCTGCTTCATCCGGATTGGTTGCTCCGTTGCCGGTAGGGTGCACATCACGTGGTTCGGCTGGTAGTGTCCATGAGGGGTGAGACTCAGGTATTGGTGAGGTAGGGCAGACACTAACTAAGCTAGCATAAAAAACTACCATTAGACATGTAATAAACAATGATCATTATTATTATTCTTAAGCAAATCCTTTTGAACCTATAAATTGCATGCATACAATCAGAACATCACTCATTGGGGATTACATGGAGTACCAGGCTTAGGGGTCTTGGTCAGTGTGATAACATTGATCATGGGGTAGGTCTGTATGCATCAAAGCAACTATAGGACACGCTGACATTTGTTAGTTCTAGGGTGCAATATACTGTGACAGAGGTCTAGTTTTAGTAGGGGGCACACTGGGTGGGCTTCACAGCAGGGTCACACTTCTGGTACATCAAGGGAATACCTTAAGGAGCACAGGGTTATCGTGGCAGTAATTTTCCAACAGCAAGGGTAAGAGGACAGAGGCAGGTTTGTGGAGATGAATGAGCTACAAGTCATGGTTCGGGCCGGTTCACACACAGGACAGTGATCTCAGAAGAAGAGTGAGATGTTACATTAGTATATTTGTTTCAATTGTCCCCGGCGCATCCGTGAGAAATTGAGCTGTGAAGCTTTCAGACAGAGTGAGAAAAGGTGTGGGCCATGAGTGCAGAGTGTGCAGCGCTGCAGAGAGGAGAGAAGCCTTTTCGTATTATCGCAGTGAGGCCTAGTCCAAAGACGGAGTCGAGGGCACACAAAATGGGAGCCAAGTGTCCCTCACAACAGCCCCACATCTGCTACTGTTAGCATGCATGCGAGCGATGGAGGCGTCCCCCACTATTGTACGAGCAAGTGGTTTACATTGTGCTGAATGTATGAGGGGGGCCTAAATGACCCCTCGCTCCCACACCCAAAGTTCAAACCTTTGCTCTGCAGGGTGAGCACAGATGTCAGAGGCTTGCACTTAACTCACTGAGCTATCTTTCTGGGTTTGATGGCATTGAGGTGGTCTATTTCTGTAGGACCACTACAAGGAAAATCATATTTTAGGAAATTAATTGCACACTGAATATGCTTCTGAAACAAAATAGGGAAAACACTGAATTGTAATTGGGACAGTGTTGCATTTTGGTGTGTTCGGCTGAAATGATTTAGATTGAATGCAGCACTGGACATGCTGTTTGTCAAGATCAAGGCAAGTTCCTTTACAGTTTTGAAATGCAAATGGGCTGGATGAGATATAGTTCCTTGAATATTTTCTTTTGACAAGTGTGCTTATCTATTTCACATGCAGCCCCATTGAGGCTCAATTTTGGGCGACAAAGCCTCCTGCAAGATGTCTCCAACCACTGGCATCACCCACAAAACGTTGCTCCATGTAGATGCTGAAGACGAGCAAGATGCAGCGCCCGATGGGTCATACACAGTTTTGGCATGGTGGATCTTCCTTAAATTGTGTGGAAGGGATTGTGACTGCATAGTGCAAGCATTATGGGGGGAATACATTAAATGGGGCTGATGCAGGTAGTCCTAAAGTAGGCACAGAAAGGGGTCAGTGGGAAGCCCTGAGAAAAAGAAATGCATGGAAGCATAAAGGTGGTGCTGGGGGCTGCGAGAATGGGATAGGACCTTTATAGGCGGGAGGGAGCATCAGAGGTGCTCCCCTAAAAAGAAAAACGTGAGGAGGAAAGAAGGAGGCTAGCATATAGTTGGAAAGGAGACACAGGCTGCATCATATATGCAGTGTTTCCTCGGCTGAATGCAAATGGCTTCAAGAAATCTCTGGCAAGAGGACCTAGAACCTGAAACAAGGCAGAATTTAGAGCTAAATGCATTGGAGTTTAAAGCTTAAGCATGTCAGTCAAAGTCTCATATATTTATAGAATTATAAGATTAGGTGAAAACGGAAGTCGAAGTGGCCATTCACGAGGACTCCTGTTCAATCACACCTGGGTCAGAAAAAACGTTTAAAAAAAACCCAAAACATTTTCCCTGGTGATTTTCCCATTCATTTCCTTTGGTAACTCCCCAAAACCAAAAAAAGGAACAGGCCTTTTCCAAGCCGTTTAATGTTTTGGCGCAAACATTTTTTTTTTGTAATTAAAATAAAAAAGGTCCTTTCCTTTGTCTTCCTAGTATCTAGTGGCTGTGTGCTTCTATTTCCAGTCATTGTTTGACTTTTCCATTTGTTTCCCTTACTTTGCCTTTTACACAACACTACACCCAGTTGTTACCTTTTGCATTCCCATTGGTTTTTGAATGCTAAAAATCTTCACATTTGCTTTTGAACCAGAGAATTCTTCCTGTATTTTAGTCGTCTTCTTTTGTATATCAGAGAATCTGCTTTCCAATCCAACCTCCAATTCTCATGTCAATCCATTTGTTTTCCCTAGTCTCTAGTCTTCGTTTTAAAGACATTGAAATTATGAATCAAGAATGGGCATTGAATTAGAAGACAGAGGTGTTGAAGGAAGAGGAGGTGCCCTTCTCAAAGATCAAGGATGTTTGCTAGGTCTTGGAGGAGAATAGCGTGGCTCTTGTGTTTGAGAGGAGCAGTTGTACTGCCAGTTGTCCACACTCACAGCATAAGCTATCTGAGATGGGAGAGACATTGGGGATGGCTCATGAAGAGGAGAGGAGGCGGGACAAGGGAGGTTCTGCCACAGCCACATGAGGAAGACACATCATTGGAGGCGAGGGAGGAGAGGATAGAGCAGGAGAAAGACGTGCAGTAGGAGGCAGAGCTCTCAGATGGGGCTATGATGATGAAGTTAGTCATTGGGCCTCATTACGACCCAGGCGGTAAGGGGTTAATGGCGCCGTAAAAGGTGGCGGCGCCGTTAACCCCTTACCGCCTAATTACGAGGTCCCTTTGCGGGTCCCTACCTTAACGGCTGGTATTTACGGTACCGCAATTTGCAGTACCGTAACTACCGCCTTCCCCATTTCCATTGAGCCCTATGGGGGCAAAAATGGGAATGGGGAAGGGCCAATGGTGAATGGGGAATTATCGCCCCGCCAACCTTGGAATGGGGCGGTAATTCCGCCATTCACCATGGCAGAATTGGCAAAATACTGGCGGCAACCATGGCTAGTAGCGCCATGGTTACCGCCTGGGTCGTAATGACCCCCATTGTGTCAGAGATGGTGGAAGGAGCTGGTCAGGTGCATGGTAAAGGACGTTTGTAACTAATAATGAGACAATGCAGGAGGTCTTGGTAGCGGCAGAGAAACAGCATGACTTTCTGGGCCTTTGCTCTCAGGTTTCTGACCAGAGAATTGGAAAGAAGAGTTGGTGGTAACTCAGCAAGAAGAGGTAATGCAGAAGCATGGCATCCCAAAGAAGGGCAAGGAGGTCTGCATGTTCTTCTGCTGCAGGGGACTGAAGGGCACGAGATGAAGGAGAATGAGGTGGATCTCCAGCACATGGTTGAGGAGGGTCAACAAAAATAGGCTGATGTAGGTGTTCTGCCCTTGCAGATGTGGCAAGGCAGGCACATTCTTCCCATGTCAAGTTTCAGGTGGGACATGGGACATTCTCACTTATGAAACCACAGACCGTGACATGGGTCTGGCATTGCCATTTGCTTGCCAGAGGGGAAGACTGTCCAGGGGAGAAATGCAATGCAAAAATGTCAACAGCTAGAGAAAAGGGTTCTACAAAGAAAGGACTGAACAATGGGAACCATGGCAGTGCCCAAGCACATCCACCAATGCTCTATCTCATTCTAGTGAACACAAATCAACATGAACCCTCTTCCATAGCAGACTTTGGTGGTGGCCAGGACAACTTTTGATTACGTTGCATGAGGCATTTTCCATACAGCTACAGCATTTTAACTGTGTACTTTTTCCTTCATCCATGTCAGAAGAATGTTGAAAAACACTGTTTCCTATGGGCTGGGAGGAAAGCTCAGGGGCAACGCGTTTGTCTTGGAAGCAAGACAAGGTAGAGCAAAAGCGGGTTGAATCCCGTGCCTAGAGACACTTGTCTAGTATTGAATGTGTTAAAAAAAAAAAAATAATGAATTCCTAGCTGACCGTTTTTTTCATACTCGTGATTAAAATTAAAACCAAAAAAAAAAAAAAATGGGAACAGGTGGAACTGTATTCATTTGATTGTTGCCTTCAGATGACATTATAGCCGTAGTAGGGGTAAGTTTTAACATTGGCCAACAATACATGTCATTGAGTGAATTGTGAATCATGAAATTGATTCTGGACCTTTTGTAATTAGGAAGACAGTTTTGGAACTTCTAGTGTCAAGTATGTTTGAATTGCTATTTTTAAAGTACAATAAGGCATCTGCAACTGATTCGGTTTGTGAGATTCTTGTACAATGTAAGTGACTCTCCCAAAGGATAAAGCCACTTCTCCAATATTTGAGGAATATCCCACTAAATCTGTGGACAGTGACTCCACAACACACGGTCCTTTGCTAAGTTCTTGTCCATTCACCTATTAAAGGGTAGGTGGGTGCAAGAGTATGAGCCTTTTGAAGACATTCTCAACTGCTGTGGGGTCCAGCTCCCCATGAATGATGGTCATCTGGCAATACAGGGACTACTGGCCCACATGGCATATCAGTCTCTCCCTATTTAATTGCCAAAATAGCACAACACCCACCATGCTAGCACCACCATCAAAAACAAGCTACTTTGGTGGTGATTGTTGTGGCAACCCTTTTGTGCCGGTGGAAGTTGCAAGTGGTGCAAGTTGCATGAAGGCCAGAAATGCCAGGGCGGGATCAGAAAGTGCAGTGACTGAGGGCTGCCTGTGGTGGTGTGTGCTATAGGGAAATGTATGTTTTCATGAGAGCAGACACTCACCTATTATTTGTATTTATTGTTTTTATATAGTGCTTTAATCCAAAGCGCTTACCCAATGCATGAGGGTGCTGTGGAAGATGTGGCAATCAAAGGTAAATATGTGCAAACTAGGACCGCTCAGACCCTGCCGTTGTTTCATGTGCTTGCGTGTTGCCGTGGTTTACACATTGCAAACCTTACGTGTTATACTTCACCTGACTAGCATCTTGCATAGGTTAAATATCCTGGTACATTCATCCCCACTAAGCAATTATTATTATTCACCCAAAGCCAGCATCACATGACTTTTCACTGCATTCGGGTGATTCAGCTAAGGCCCAGTCTTTGAATAGATTCAGATGTTAGAATTAGGTTTAGTTAATGAACATTTCATGCTGACGAAACGTTGCTGTAAACATTGGGTTGAAGAGGTCAAGCCTTTTCATGCCAACAAAGCAACCAAAGTATAAAGTTAATGGAATAAGTCTGACTTTCCGGCCACGAATGCTCAAAGAAAGTATGATGATGACTTGCACCTGCATATTTTATTAATATAGAAACCAAAATTAAGGATTTGTTTGTAGCTGATAAATAATTGTAATCTTAAAAAACAAAGTGCAACATTCAGTAAGTAATGAACCTTAAAAAAATGCAGAGAGGGTGCTTTTCTTACTTTGGGAAATGCAACGGTAACCTTATTTACAAATGTTGTGAATAGGGCATACATTTTTTGGGCACAAGTAATGAGATAGACTGGTGCATATTACTTGCGCCAACACATTTATGAAAATAGACCTCTTACTGTACCTATATTGTATGTTTTTTCCAGCTATAGTGCTCATGAAATGGTATTCCCTTAAGTAACATCAGAGTATACATCATGAATGCTCTTGACATGTGACTTACTCTGTCTCAGTCCTACAGGCAATTCTGAGGTTATTGACCTCTAATATCCATTATTAAATAAATAACATCAGCTGTCATCATAGAGTCAAACTCAGCAGGTTGAAACGTCATGCACCCCAAAATAATGCCTTAGTTGCTCTTCCGTAGCCCTACTGGCTTTTCTGGGTCCATATCTGGTATGAATTCCCTATATTACAAGATTAAAACCTCTATGATACGCAATGTGTTGACAGTTGAATTAGGAAAAACAGACCCGGGCATCTCTGGCTTGTGACCAACTCTGCTGGTCTGACATGCATTCTTACGATTCCCCACTTCAACTTTACTAATTTGAGCAACTTCAGAAGGTTGAAAGGCAGAGTTTTCATTACACAGAATGAAACCTGGGACTTGGGGGTTAAACATAATAATAATAATTAAGCATTTGTGTAGCGCTACGAACCCTCAGGTATCTGAGCACTGATTATTATTACCCACGGTGTGTGGTGCTGATTTATCGACCTAGGAAGGATGAAAGGTTGAGTTTGTGCTCTACTCGTTGTGCTATCAGACCAGCTAACAGAGATCTCAGCAGTAGGTGCTGTAGTCTACTGAGATATATTATTGCAGAGTTTAATATGCTGTTCTACATATTTATTTTTTATTTATTTATTGGGTATTTATAATGGGCCTACACACTATGTGTATCAAGGCACAACAAGACAAGAGGGCGGGAACAGGGATGACAAAAACAAAAACGGTCCAACTGTAACATTCAGATCGTGCAATGCAGTAACAAAAAGTGCAGCAGAGAGGGGAAGGGGGAAGTGCTGATCAGGGCGGAAGGGCCCATGGGTTAAGTGAGTGCCAGGGGAGGCTAGTTGGATAGAGCTAGGGAAATGCAGAGAGTGCACAGGAAGAAAGTCAACGTGTTAAGTGCAAGGTACGAGGCTGGAAGGGCTCAAGGCGTGCAGGCTGAAGCCAGGCTAGTGCTAAGGAGGGGGCCCAGAAGGCAAGTGCAGGTGGGGGATGGACGGTCAGGGGAGACCAAGTGCAGTGCTAGACTGGTCGAGGAGGGCCTGGTGCCATGTAAGAATCTGAGGGAATCAGGCAGCCAGTCAAGAGGCAGAGGGGTACATTGGCAGGGGTTGGGGAGAGGAGACGAGGAAGAAAAAAGGAGGGTCTTGCTAAGCTTACGGAACTTAAGGAGATCGGGTTCACATCTGAGAGGGGCAGAGAGGCCGTTCCAGAGCGAGGCCTCTACGGAGGCGAGAGATCTACCACCCACTCTCTGCTTGGCAAAGCGTCTGATCTGCAGAGAGTTGGATCTAGAAGACAGAAGGGCTGTAGCAGGGAGAGAAAGTTGGATGTAGCAGTGTCCCAGGTCCCATAAAGCCTTGTGGATGATGCAGAGGGTCTTGAACTTGATCCTCGCAGCAATGGGGAGCCAGTGAAGATATTTTAGGGCTGGAGAGATACGGTCCCTGGGCTTGAGGCCAAGGATAAGTCTCACAGACCTATTCTGGATTAGTTGAAGCGGGTGAAGGGAGGAGTTAGGAAGAATGAGGAAGAGGCTGTTGCAGTAGTCCAGCCTGGAAAGGACCGGAGCTCTGGAGACATTGAGTTTCTGGGAGAAGGTGTGGAAAGTGAGAATACCTCTGAGGATCTGGAGCTGAAAGTGAGCTTTCTTGGCAAGGTCTGTGATGTGAGGAGAGAAGAAGAGAGAGGATTCGAAGCTGACAGCAAGGTGTTTTGCCTCACAGGAGGGTGTGGGGAGGGTGCCCATGAAGGGCAGCCAGAGTGTAGGAGGGAAGAAGGGGACTTGGGTCCCACTGAGAAGGATCTCAGTCTTACTGGCATTAAGGAAGAGCTTGTTTGCAATGCACCATGCCTGAATAGCAGACATACAGTCAGGAATGAGAGAGGGAGGAAGAGGAGGAGCCAGAGGAGGGAAGCTGGAAGTAGAGCTGTGTGTCGTCCACAGCTTGAAGGAGAGATGTGTGTCATCTGTCTGTGGACAACATTCAGAGTTGAACATGACATTACTTCTCCTTGCTACTCCCTCACCAAATGTCATCCAATCTTTGCCATTCCCCTTACTTCTCTCTCCTTTCAGAAGCCGTTGAAGGTATTTTCTGTATGTTTTTCCCCAAAGAATCAACCCAAACCTACTTGTACTACTCCCAAGCCTTCCTGAAGATCTGTGTTACTTAAAGGATATTTGGGCAATTCAGGCTGGAAGAAGCCTGCAGAACAATTTTGAGAATGTTTGCCCATGCTTTCTCCCCACTGACAACCCTTCTCTCCTGCAAGCTAAAATACTACTAGGCCCATGACATGGACGGAACTGTCATTTGTGGCAATATCCTCAGTACAGCCTTAAACCGCACAAGGGATTCCTCTGCCTGCATTTTTCCTCTGCAAGGGCAGACATATCTCCAAAGGCCTCAGTCCCTTCCTCCATCTGTGCAATCTGCTTGAAACCAGAGTGATTGCCTCGCCCTGCTGTTCTTCCATTACTTGCAGCACCACAGTCTGCCCACTGACTTATCCTGCTTCAAACTACCCTACTCCTGCCAATGTTTTGCCAGCCCTCCCCCTGCTGAGCTACCTCCATCTCTTGTCAAATTCCAAGTTTAAATGTCTCAGGGACATTGTCCAGCATGTCCTGGAGTATAATCACAACTACCTACTGCGTTTTTGTGATATTAGCTATGGACCCCAATACCCTATACAATTTTCCACTTCCTTCCACCGCCTCTGTCACAAAGGCTTACAGCAGCTGCACGGCCTCCCCTGACATCCCTCCCTTCTCTCTTCCTCCTCTTCCTGATGTGGCAGTGTGTCAGGCCTGCCTCCTCTCCTCTTCCCTGAGCTATCAATCACTAACTCTACCACCTCTTGTAACACCTGCTGTGGCTGTAGGCAACTAGAAATATGATCTTCCACCACAAGCACAATAGACACACCATTGCATGGTCACTGCTTCAGAAGAAATCTTCTCAACAAAAGGGAAGATCTGTCGACATCTCGCTAAGCACATGGCAAAGTCTATGGTCTGTGAATTGGTGCTCAGCAAAGTGGATTAATGAACAGGCCTACCCCTCTACTGCTTCACCTTAAGGAACTAAGATCTCAATTTTGCTACATGAACCCTCTAACTCAAAACACCAATAACACGTTGGATGGCTCTCCATGCAAAAACCATTCCCATTTTAAGTTTCTACTACACATCTTTAAATTTGTCCACGGTCATGTCCCCAGTTATCCTGCCGGCTGTATCTTTTAACATTCTGCCTTTGAGACTCAGCAATCCTCATATTTCTTATTTGTATGCCTTTAATAATCTTTCCCAAAATACAAGACAATGGAAATCGTTTTGGAAAGGGGTAGTTCCGTACTTCATATCGCCGGTTCAATCTGCGTTTTTTTCAGGATAGGATTGCAGTTGATAACATTGGGAGAGTACTGCATATCGTTGACAAAATATCAAAATCGACTGCAAAGAGATCAACCCTACTATGAACCTTGGATGCTGAGAAGGTCTTTAATCATGTAAACTGAGCCTTCATGCTAAAGGTAATGTGGAGCGTGGGGGTAGGATTTCACTACAGGAAGATGGTTCAAGCAAACTACAGAAACACCAAAGCCAGACTAAAATTAAACAAGGAATTGGTCATGCAACCATTCACACAGAGAATAAGGGAGAGTCAGGGCATACAAACAATCAAATGGGCTATTACACAACATAGGATATGTCTATTTGCACATGGCATGTTGTTGACAGTCACAGAATCTATACAAGGAATAATGTGAGAAACCGACCAATGTGCTAACGTGTCGGGTTCCAAAATAAATGCCTCACAATCAGAGAGCTTACATTTATCAGTGCCAATGGAAAGAATAGTACAAATACAGAAAAGTGGCCCATTCCATTGGGCTAAGTCATCAATTACCCCTGGAGTGAGCTGGAGGAGCCAGTTTCCCAGTCCAAGCTGCCAAACGTTGGAACTCCATCCCCATCCCTCTTGGACTAGAACCCTCCTTCCTCACCTTCAAGGCCAGCATAAAATAAATGGTTGAGTAACAAACAGTAAGACGGTACCATCTTGATCATCTGCCATTGCTACGGACAACACTCCTACTTTCCGACCCATCTGTAAGAGGGATCTCAATCAATGTATATATTGTATAAATTGTATATATTCCTGCCAATGTTGAAGTTTTTCAAGCTTCTAGTTACGTCAGGGTTCGGTGGGCGATATAAATAATAAACAAATACAAATACAAATTAGACACTTGGGAATAACCAAAACCCTATGCTTGAATCGAGTGCACAAAGCAACCTACGCAGCCCTACTAAACCAGATCCAGTGCAACATCATAACGCATAAGGGCAGCAAATTGCAGTTCATTAACACAGTGATAGTGTGATTGTAAAGAATAATGTTATCAAGGCATTAAGAGGCATATGGCAGCATATAAAATAAATAACCATAGTGATCAAATCATATTGAAAACAGCCAACAAAAAGGTAAAAGAGGCTATCTTAGATTAAAACAAATGATTATGAATTATGAAGTGACAATCCTAATCTTTCGATTATCTATCTGTCGCCATTCATCCCTCCACATTCGGTTCTTCTCCCTTTTTACCCCCCTCAACTGGAAGGCTCTCATCCCGGCCATCAAACGCATTCCAGAGTTTAAATGTTTAAGACCCGTCAAAAACTCCACAGTTTAGCCGGTATGGATGCATTGTCAACACTTTCTCTGCTCCCACTTTTCCTCCACAACTGAATGCCCTGGTGCCTTTCCCAGGAGTGCCACGTATGCATGGAAGCAGGCAAACACTGCTTATGTAAATATTGACTCTAGGCCCTCAATGTATGTTTGAAATTGCCTCTTTGCTACCACTAAACAAAATAGAAAAGAGAAATACAACTTCTCTTCCTCAACCTCACAATTTAAATATTCATGCTCAGAGAAGTGAGGCCAAGTTGAAAGCTCTGTCCCTCATCATGGTACCAATTTCTTTCTAAGGAATCCAACTAGATAAAACAAAAACTAGAAGTCATTAGGACCAACAAATGGAATCACATGAGACAAATTCACAGAGACAATTGGAAAGAGTTCACGAGTACACAAAGAACAATGCCCACAACACAGACCTCTTCGCAAAGAAATGGGAAAGCTTTTTAAAAAGAAAGCTAAAGGAAACAAGCTTAAGTTTGACAAACACACAACCAAATAGTATTCATAATACAGAAGGCAAAGTGTTTTTCCTTGGTCTCTTTGAACATTTATTGGGTAAAACTTGAAAGGGTCCCTAAAACATTCTTGTTTATAGCATTAGGGGTGCCAAAAAGGGAAAGGCGAACATTGTAAAGATTGTGTTTTTTTACAACCTTTTTATGCAGGATAACAATCGTAAAAGGAATTGACAAAAGTGACCTAATCAATACACAAGCAAACAAAAGGGCAATTTAGGATCAATAACAAGTAGTGAAAATGTGCACACTCACAAAATAAGACCCCACACTCCAGCAGAGATCCTCTAATACACATATTATGAGTCTGTCCTCTATACATTGACTATTTCAGTCTAACAAACCCACAAACAATACATGAACGTAAGATAATCCTTCCATAGGGCCAATGAGCCCTCCGAGAGACTGTGGCCACCTCAAGCGATGTGGTGGCATTGATTGACTGTAGGCCTCCTCAAGAGATGTGGTGGTATTGATTGACTGTAGGCCTCCTCAAGAGATGTGGTGGCATTGATAGACTGTAGGCCTCCTCAAGCGATGTGGTGGCATTGATTGACTGTAGGCCTCCTCAAGAGATGTGGTGGTACAGATTGGTCTGCTGAAGTTGGGCAAGTCTCACTGAATGCTGAACGTCTTAAAGTGCTTTTTTAGGCTGGCTCTGAATCCTTGACGTGTTTGTGGGTACTTAGAATACCACCCACAGGATGTGATTCGAACTATGAGATTGGCACGGGAGAAGTTCATCCAAACGTAATATCCCGTCACATTACATAATATGGAGGCAAGTGGTTTAAACTCCATGGGGTCTACAGCAAGATCATTTATCATGTGCACTCCATGCCTGCTCCACTCATAGTGTTACCCTTATGTTTCCTCCTTACATGAGGTTTGGTATGTTAATTCGGTCTGATCCTTTCTAATGCACATCTTAAATTCTTTTGTGTAACTCATTCACCTAATTTGGGGGTAGCCAGGGGAAACAGCTGCTACCCCTTCTTCACTGCTGCTACCCCTAGACCTGACCTTGGAACCCCTGGGCCACTGGACAAAGAGGCAGTGCCAAGAGCAGATATCTCTGCTGCACCTGAAAAGGGCAGTTGTAAATGCAGCTAAATGTGCCACTGCTTTTTTCACCTGGAATCTAAATATCGTTAGCTGGAGAAATAGCAGGGAAGCAGGAAAAACTGTGAAGCTGCCATCAAAAACAGGTTGACAGACTATTAGTGAAGAATGCCTGAATGGTTGAGTTCAGAGGGGGGATGTCGGTGCAGCTCATGTCCAGTACTGTAACAACAGGAAGGGTATGAAGGCCAGGTCTAGCTAGCTTGGAATGGCTAAGAGCAGTCGGCAGTATTCAGTGACAGCACAGAATGAACGCAAATCTCATCAGTGTTTCTCCTTGTCTGCTTTGCACATCCATTGAGCCACTGGATCTGTGATGAGAGCGGTGTGCAGTGGCTTCTGCCACCAATCCTGCCTGGGCATTATGTGACCTGACCCAGATCTGCCAGACCTGCATCACAGAAACACTGTAGATAGACGCATGGTGAGACAGTTAATTTTTGCACAATATTATGGCACTAGAATGCAGATATCCGCATCGACAAAAATTGGTCTAGCTGCTCACATAATGTCTCTCGTACCTCAAATACTTTGCACAACACCTCTGGCACTAGAATGAAGCTATCCCCCATGATAACATTTGGTCTAGCAGCAAACATAATGTCTCTCTCACATTCACTCCGGGCTACCTCACCACACCCACCCACAACCATGCTCAACATGGGTGTCTAGCAGGGTTTTGGACAACCCTACTTACCTTCATGCTGGCAAAGTGCACAAATGCACTCTATTTCTCTCTGACACATTTTCCCATAGCTAGACGTCGGTCCCCCAGCGGCGTTCTACAGCGCGTTGAGACCATACCAATGGCTAAAGGCGCTATACATATACCCATTACAATACAATACAATACAATACCTGAAGTTGCCCCTGCGCCTTTGAAGTAAACCATCTGTTGATTCCTCAAGCAAGGCTCCAATGCATTGTTGGTGACCTGCATCCATTGGATTTTTGGATGCTTTAATATCACACCAACTGGCAATGTAGGGGCTCTACTTATCATGGCATGGCAATAGCTGATGACATGCAGCTATAACTAGCATAATATGGAAGTAACTGGCTATACAATGCTGAAGTGGCATATCTATGGCAGTGCCTTGGCCTATGTTGATTCTATTGGATCTAACCCTATGATATCATGATCCCAACCGTGGCATATGAAGACGACACCCTTGCTAAAATGTGGTTGGTATCTAAAGATATTCTTGTCTGATTTAGTAACTACTTGATATTTGAAAATGGTACATTTAGGTACTTTATTTACACCACGAAAGCCACTTCATGGTAATGTCCCCAGGGTTAAAGAGGAACGGATGCCATCCAGTTCAAAGGTCATGTGACATCACTTCCTCTGATGTCATCAGTTATGTGATGTCACTTCTGGAACTTTGGTGAATCGACATCCCTGGTGTAACTGTTCTCATTGGCTAACTCTCAATCCATGTGACAGGCGATTTGCATGTAGTATTTTTCACGTGTCACTGAATATGATCAAAATAGAACTACTTAATAATTGTTTGCCAAAATGTGGGTGTCCGTCAACTGAGAAAGGACACAGCCTACCAACCTGTTCTATAGGAGGGTCTACAACCAAATTTAAGCTCATTGTACCTTTCACAGAGGACTCATAGCCAATTTGCTTATCATCCTCGTCCCACCCACAAGGACAGTCCAGAACCAAAATCCCAGGCAATTCTCCTCTGAACCAGAGTACCAACATTAACCATTGACACATGTTTCTGCTTTGTTGGCCACCATCAGTGAGATGAAGCTGTGCATCCCTATGCACAGTGAGCAAGGGGTCCACATCTGGATTGAAACCTGAATCTGTCGAGATTAATTTCAGACACCCAGTTCTAGACTTCTGCATGCTTAGTGGGGTTTCTCATGAGTATTAATTTGACCTTTGCAGGGTTAAGCTTCTGGAAGGTGCTTGATTCCAGGATTTGATGAGGGACAGACAATGCCTGAGCTGATGTATCACAGTGATGCAATTGATATTTAGGTGAAGCTGCTTGTAATCGCATATTAAAGTACCTTGATATTAGTGTTGCTGAGGAGTACCCTCCACCCCTCCCCGATATTCCATATAGATGAGCATAGAATCAATAAAGCCTGGCCCATGACTTCATAGAAAGGGTATATGGCATTTTCTTTACTGGGTTTTGCTTTCTTTTTGGGTTTCTGTGAGAAGAGGCGACATGGTTATTTTGATTTTTTATATGCTGCTCTCATGCCACCCCATGCCACCACTTTCAATGCCTGGGGTGGAAAATGCATGTTGGGGACAGTGAGGACCACAGCGTATAGTCATAGATGAATAATGTTCAACTTTCGCGTGCATTCGCCATTGGAGTTCCTAATGACATCTTAGAAAACTCAAGCTTCGCTCTTGTTGTCTATTTCATTTTACTCAGAACCCTTTGTTGGATAATAACCCATCTATAATTCGATATGTTTAAACTATTTATAATAATTAACAATTGTATTGAAAAAGTAAAGTTAAAGGTACATTATACTAGAGTTCATGTTTCTTATTTCACTGAATAAACCTTTTACTCAGCAACCACTGCCGCCTGGAGGGACTCTCAGACGTCTGAAAAGATGTCATGCAGGTCTGGTCTCCAATGTAGGCGAATCTGAAGCACGTTGTGAGCCCTGGCCAAGCATTGCTGCCGGAGGATTTGCAAGTTGCAGGCAGGTAGTACGTCATCAGATTGGTCATATTACTCGCACGAATCTTTTGACCTCCACTCCTATAAATTAGCAATAGACTTGCTAGAATACCAATTATTTGATATTGAGTGTGGTTCAATCAGAACAGGAACACTTATCCTTTTGTAGACAAATGTTAGAAGGACACATTTTACACAGTCCCTGATTTTTAGACAAAATAATGACGGGACTTGACCTATAATTGCAAAGGAGCCAGCAAGACCACAAGTGGCGGGAGGCTGGCTATCATCAGAGTAGGAGTCATAATATGAAATAGGGTTGACCATTTTGTTGACAATTGTCATAAGGGCCACTTATATGCACACACAGCTTTTTAGTCATCGGCGTGGTGGGGCTTTTTTGACCTATAATTGTCAAGGAATGAGCAAAACTACAATTCCCAGAAGGCAAAGTGCTATCAGGTAACGAACTAGTACTGGATCCAGATCATCCTTAGACACGGGGCTGATTTACGGAGATGCATGTGTGTAGTATTTTTACATAGCAAAAACAGAGATAGGGAACAACCATAACTAAACACTACACAATCGATGGGGATGCAATCTTTTCAACCATATTCAAATTGAGATTATAGGAAAGCTGCAAAGTGTTTCTCTAAACCGTATTCCCAACACAGGAATCCCCGGGTCTTGGATGCCTTCCATTCCCCCCACATTATTCTCAGGAGGATCACAATGCCAATGGAATGTATTTTACTCCAGCTGAGGGAGATTAAAAAATGTGTTCTGTTCTAATCCACCGCAAATTACTTTTGAGCTTTTGATTTGGAGGTTTCAAGCCTAGGCTAAAATCCGACATAATCAGGAAAGCGCACTTGGCCCTATTTTTATGGTTATTAAAATCGTACTCTTTTTAGGCAGAACAGAAGGATTGCACAAAGAGTTTCTGCATTAAACCTTTCAGTGCATGCTAGAGGTGAAGCCGAGGAAATTCTGAAAGCAAACCATAAACAAGTATTGTATGGGGAGCAGCAATTCAAGCTTACAGAGCACACTTACAAAAGGGAAAGCTCAGATACAGCCCTGGCAGTAGCAGTGCAAGCTTCACTCACACAGAACATAGGCAACTCTGTTACATCTGTGTAAATGACTCCTAAATGTGGAGAGAAATTGAATGCTTCCCAGCGTTAAGCGAATGATGCAAATACCATTTGATTGGTGTAAATTAGTCTTAGGACCAAAAACATCATAATGACACCGGCGGAAGTTAGGATTAATTCACAAAAGCACTTACATGTGATTCTCCCAAAAAAGTGGCCATGCTAGTATGAGCAGTAATATCATATGCTTCTGTAAAACTAGCAGAGGGGGGAGTTCCTTGGATCCTTTCTGGGAATCGTAGGTTAATCAGAGCAGAGTGTGTATGGGAAACACTGTTCAGTTGTATATGCGCCTCACAAATGCTCAATAAAATAAATAAACAATAAACCGGTCCACCCCTACAAAACAGTCACTTTATGTATATTCTTCATTTAGAATTTCCTCAGATAATTATGTCCGTAGACTTAAGTTACAGGTAAAGGTTCTAGACAAACATACTGCATGAGCGGGGAAAGAAAATGTGTCTAAAGGTTTGTGATGTGTGAACTAAGGTGAAATGTGTGATAGGAAAATATTCTGGAGTGTGTGAACAAAGGTTTGAAAAGTGTTTTGATTAAATTATGTTGTTACCCCATTTTGATAGTGCAAGCTTAGAATGGTGTGTAGTTACACCATGTCAGATCACCTAATTGGCCTCTGTGACTAATGATCCACGTACAAAATGCTGACATGCAAAATCAAAAATCATACTTTTTAATTTTTAAATGGGTCTTTCCCCAGATTCATACCCACGTGACCTGCTAAAGGGAAACAATAAAATGTTATCATTCAATTCACTGAGTCAAGGTGGTGAACAAAAAGACAAAAGCTGCACAGAACTATCACACAATGATCACCGTGAATGGGATAACACAAAAGAAAGACAGGAAATTACCATAAAAAATGTTTATCTGTTTGAGCTCCAAAGCACAGCTCATGGGAAGAAGCAGATTGTAACGCTCACCTGGTATCCACGGGGACGTCACTCAGCCTGTTCTGACCTCTTACGACCTCGAACCCTTCCCTGGAGTCTACTCGACTGGAGACTGGGCCTGAAACACAGGATTGGTAGAGTTTAACCCCCTATTGTCTCTGTGTGCTTGAACCCCTTCTTCCCCGGGGTCCAACCCTTCCCTTTGATCCACAGCTCACCTTGTTTTCTTGGAAAGAGTGCTCTCCGTCCTGCTTTCAGCGCAGGGGCACGTTGATTGATGCAGACTCGTTGCTGCCTAGTTACTTCACTGGCAAGAGTCCGACAGGTAAGTATAATGAGTCTTTTGAACAGTTCTCTAACTTCGTTCCTTTCCTTCCTTCGATGATGGCCGGCATCCGGGGATGGCGACGTGCTGCTGAGATGAGTAGCGCTGAAGGTGAGTGAGAGCACAATGCGCAATGCGACCCTTTCGTATTTGTATTGAACTGAGTTCTTTTTCTGTGTCTTTTAGGTGCCGCAACGTTTTCAGCGTGGATGCCGGTTATGAAGAAGAAATGCGGTGAGTAAGCGTGGTATGCGGCGTCTCTAGATGTTTCCACGCTAACCTGGAGTGTCTTTTCTCTCTTGCAGATGGATGAGAAGTTCCAGAGACAGAGTTCCCCCAGAGCGGCTAGAATTCAGGTAAGCGTTTGAAGCTTGTACAGTCTTTAAAAAATAAGCGAAGATTTGCTGAATGCTTACTAATGCCTTTTTTCTGTTCTTTTCCCTTTTCCTTAGGAAGCGGCGTGCCGGGATGAGAATTACACCGCCGAAGATGCCCGCTGAACAGAAGGAGCTATGAACGATGGGTAGAAGCGCCGCAAGGTAAGGCTGTTCCTAACTGTGTTATTGTCCAGAAGAAAGATGCAGGCCTACTGGAGACCAATCCGAACACAGTGAGTGTCACACTGCAGGTGCAGAAAACGCAAATCATGCTTCTCAGCCTGGGTGGCTTAAATCGTCTCTGGGTATCCCAGGTGTCTCTGGGCTGAACCACACCCAAAAGACTAGACTGCACATGCAGTTCTGGGAACCGAAATATGTGGGGGCATCCATCTTGTCCCCATCAATGCACTACAAGTCCAATCCCCAATGTCGTCCTATGGGAGTGAGTGAGTCTGGTGCCACAAGCGCCAAGTCTGACTACAAGTGGGTCTTTGGAGGGATGGTGAGGCCCTTGAGGGCCATGTAGGTGATCGTGGCCTGGCTCCAGCCTGACATCCTGGAGGGCTGGGGACATGAGGGGCAGGAATCTTGACAGCACTCCCCCCCAAGGCCCCTCTCAAGGTGGCTCTTCTGTCTGGTCCTACTTTGTTTGGATGGTTTTGATGAAATCGTCTAAGCAAGCAAGGTGCATGGATGTACTCACAAGGCTCCCATGCCCTGTCTTGGGGACCATACCCCTTCCAGTCTACTAAGTAGTATAATTTGGATCTGATGTACTTTGAATCCAGGATGTCCTTGACTTCGAATTCTGGCTCCCCGATGACTACTATTGAATGCGGTGGCATTCCTACCCGGGTCCCAGGTTGAACAGTTTTAAGAGAGACACGTGGAACACAGGATAAATCTGCATGTTTGACGGCAGATCTAGTCTGACTGCCACAGGATTTATCACAGAGGTGACAGTGAATGGACCCAGGTATCTTGGACGTAAAGTTTGGGTTCCTTTAATGGACACATGTTTAGACGCCAGCCAGACTTTGTCTCCCACTTGGTAGTTGGGAGCCTTTGCTCGGTGTTGATCAGCAAACTTCTTTTGGCGATTCTTAGCTTGAAGTAGGTGTTCACATGCCCTTTTAAAGGTTTGAGAAATGGTTGTGTGCAAGGTTTTGACTGCTGGCATTTCCAGGGTTGTAGGAACGTCCAACTCAGAAGTACGTGGGTGCCTGCCATACATGGGATAAAAGGGCGTCTGCCCAGTGCTGGTGTCTAAGGAATTATTATAAGCATATTCAGCTATCCATAACAGGTCGAGCCAGCTTCTTTCAGCTTGGTGTAATATGCAACGCAGATACTGCTCGAGCGTCTGATTTGTCCTCTCAGTTTGACCATCCGTTTGGGGATGGTGACTGGTGGATAGCCGGATATCGATCTGGGCCATAGAGCAGCATTTTCTCCAGAAGTTACATACGAATTGAGTACCTCGTTCTGAGACCAAAACTGAAGGAAACCCATGGAGCCGTACGATGCCTTCAAGAAATACCTTTGCCAGAGTGGAAGCATTTGGGAGCCCCTTAAGAGGAATGAAATGTGCCATTTTTTGAAAATAGGTCCAAGACCACAAGAATAGTATTAAACCCTTGACTGGGTGGTAAGTCAGTAATAAAATCGCGAGACAACGTGTGCCAGGGTGCTGGTGGGATTTCCAATGGTTGTAATAGCCCAGCCGGTTTCTGCTTGGATGACTTGTTTTGAGCACACACTCAACAAGATAGGATGATTTGGATAATGTCTTTACGCCATGTGGGCCACCAATAATTTCGTTTTACCTTGGCTTGGGTTTTAGCAATTCTGGGGCAGCCCTCGATCAAGGAATCATGATAACCGGACATGACCTGTTCTCGTAGTTTTTGGTTTGGTAAGAATAAACGATTTCTGAAGTTGGCCAACTGATTTTTTAACATGTAATGTTCTCCTTGTGCACACCAGACTTGTAATTGCTCCGGACTCATCGGGTTTTGGATTTCTTCATGTAATTCGTTCTGAGTTATGGTTGCTGTGATTCCTAGGAGCTTGTCACTCGGGATGATTGCTATTGGGTCAGGGGTCTGATACCCTTGCTCTTCCACCCCCATACGGGAAAGGGCATCGGCCTTCCCGTTTTTCACCCCTGGTCGAAATGGAATCACATAGTCATAGTCAGCAAAAAAAAGAGCCCAACGTAGTTGTCGTGAGGATTGGGCCTTTGCTGTTTTTAGGTACTGGAGGTTCCGGTGGTCAGTTATTACGATGATTGTGTGTCTGGCGCCCAAGAGGTTGTGCCGCCATGCCTTAAAGGCTGACTTAATGGCCAGGAGTTCTTTGTCTGTGATAGCGTAATTGAGTTCAGGGGGTGTGAATTTACATGACCAGAAGGCAACAGGGTGTAACTGGCCCGTTTCGGGGTCCTTTTGTGAGAGGACGGCTCCCATAGCCATGCTTGAGGCGTCCGTTTCCATCAGGTATGGGAGATCAGGGCGAGGGTGGCGTAAGATTGGGGCAGATGTGAATCTTGCTTTGAGTTCCTGGAAAGCTTCCTCGGCTTCTGTTGTCCACTGGAACTTTTTGTTGCTTTTCCTTAGCAATGACGTGATGGGATGCACGATTGGTGAAAATCCTGGGATGAACCGGTGGTAGAAGTTTGCAAAACCCAGCATACTTACAACCCCCTTGAATGAAGTTGGGGATGGCCAGTTCAGGATAGCATCTACCTTGTGTACATCCATTCGGATTCCATTCGGGCTGAGAAAAAAGCCCAGGAATTCCACATCAGAGACGAGGAATGAGCACTTTTCGAGCTTGGCATAGAGCTGGTGTTCACAGAGTTTCTCCAATACGGATCAGACATGTTTAACATGGTCGTGCTTTGATGCAGAATATACTAGAATATCGTCGATGTACACTAGAGCACAGACATCAATCAATTCCCGTAGGACATTGTTCATGAAGTATTGAAATGCTGCAGGCGCGTTGCAAAGGCCAAAGGGCATTACTTGATATTCGTACAAGCCGTATTTGGTGCAAAAAGCGGTTTTCCATTCGTCCCCCTGTTTTACGCGAACAAGGTGATATGCCCCCCTCAGGTCTAGTTTTGTGTAGATTTGGGCATCTTTGACTTGATCAAGCAATTCTGGGATCAGTGGCAGGGGGTAGCATTTTTTTACGGTAATCTGGTTCAGTGCCCGATAGTCGATGCACGTTCTCAAGTCCCCCTCCTTTTTCGGTACGAAGAATACAGGACTGGCTGCTGGAGACTTTGAGAGACGGATGAACCAGTTGGCCAGGTATTGGTCAAGATAGGCCTTCAGGTGCTGGTTTTCTGGTTCCGTGAGTGTGTAAATTCGGCCACAAGGGATTTGTACACCGGGTATCAGGTCGATTTGGCAATCGTATGGTCTATGCGGTGGCAGGGTATTAGCCTGTTCTTTCTGAAAGACATCTTGAAAGTCCTGGCATTCACTTGGTAGGGTGCCGATTGCCACAGTCGCAAGCGTGGAGGTTCTGGTGTCTATTGGTTGTTTCTCTTGGCGATAACATGTGTGGGTGCAAGTCTCGGGAAAGGCCAATTCTTTTGCTCGCCAAACGATTCGAGGATTGTGAGCTACCAACCATGGCATTCCCATAATCAACCGGAACTGTGGTGCCTTAATGAGGTCGAAAACGATAGATTCTTGGTGTCCATCCTGGCACAGAAGGTTTAAAGCTGCAGTGCATTGGGATACTGGACCAGAAGCTATTTCCATGCCGTCGACAGTGGTAACAGTGTCGGTGGTTGATTTAGGGCATGATAGAAGCCCCATCTTTGCTGCAAGATCCTGGTAGATGTAATTCCCAACGGCTCCACTGTAAATGTACGCTCTTACTGCGTGCATCCGAGATGGTTGTTGGTGATTGATCAAGACCACAGATAGTGCAAAATGGGAGGTCTGTAGTTCACTTTCTTCGCTCGACAAGTGGACCCCTACAATTGCCGGGCTGGGGAGTTTTCCGATTCCTTGATGGTATCTTCCTTGTCCGTGGCCCCTACCGTCCTCCTCGGTGGCTTCACAGGGCACACTTTAAGGAAATGACCTGACCTTCCACAGACATAACTGCTGCTATCTCCTTTTTATCCCTTTCCGCTTTAGTCAAGGGGGATCTGACCCTTCATATTTGCATTGGTTCTCCTGAATCTTCCGTTGTGTGGGCAATGTTGTCCTTTGAACGCACATACATAGGGCGAGGGTCCGGTCTGGTTCAATCGGCTCTTCGGTCCTGCAACCTATGATCCAGTTGAACAACAAGGTCAATGAATTCTGAGCAGTCTTTCGGGGGGTTCACTACTTGTGCAAGAACATCCTTGAGCTCCCCCCGCAACGCCTGATGAAATAACTTGGTTCTCTTCTCCACTGGCCATTCTGCTTCAACTACGAGTCTATTTAACCTGGCTATGTATGTTAATAGGTCTTGATTCCCTTGGCGTAGGGACAGAAGTTCGTTGTCTAATGCCTGCCCATGAATACGACAGGCGAACATCTTTTCCATCTCCTGCTGAAAGCCCCCGAAGTCATGCAGCAAAGGATCGTCTTGGGCCACAAATGATACAGACCAGTCCGCAGCGCTACCAATTAGGTAGGATAGCACAAAAGTGACCCGTGATTGGTCATTCGGAAAGGCCCCTGGTCCACAGAGGAAGTGCAGGCGGCACTGGTTCATGAACGTTGCAAACCTCTTGGTATCCCCCGTAAATCGTTCGGGTGGGGCCAAGGGAACTGCCCCAGGGAGGGTTATCTGAATGGGATTGGCTGATGGTGCTGGCATCGTGGGCACGCTTCCCGGCAATGGTGCATGCCCTGCTTGTGACTGGAGAAGTTGCTGGCTTAAATCATCAGTGTGTTCTTTGGCTACTATCAGCTCTCTCCTCAGGGTGTTGGTCTCCTGCCTGGCTGCATGTACTTCGGAACGTAGCTGCCCCAACATGTGGGCTAACTGGTCCGTTTCTGACGTTTCCATGACGCCCAGGTGGATTTTGATGTGAGGCTTTGCGTTCTGTAACACTCACCTGGTATCCACGGGGACGTCACTCAGCTTGTTCTGACCTCTTACGACCTCGAACCCTTCGCTGGAGTCTACTCGACTGGAGACTGGGCCTGAAACACAGGATTGGTAGAGTTTAAGCCCCTATTGTCTCTGTGTGCTTGAACCCCTTCTTCCCCGGGGTCCAACCCTTCCTTCCCTTTGATCCACAGCTCACCTTGTTTTCTTGGAAAGAGTGCTCTCCGTCCTGCTTTCAGCGCAGGGGCACGTTGATTGATGCAGACTCGTTGCTGCCTAGTTACTTCACTGGCAAGAGTCCGACAGGTAAGTATAATGAGTCATTTGAACAGTTCTCTAACTTCGTTCCTTTCCTTCCTTCAATGATGGCCGGCGTTCGGGGATGGTGACGTGCTGCTGAGATGAGTAGCGCTGAAGGTGAGTGCGAGCGTGATGCGCAATGCAACCATTTTGTATTTGTATTGAACTGAGTTCTTTTTCTGTGTCTTTTAGGTGCTGCAACATTTTCAGCATGGATGCCGGTTATGAAGAAGAAATGCGGTGAGTAAGCGCGGTATGCAGCGCCTCTAGATGTTTCCACACTAACATGGAGTATCTTTTCTCTCTTGCAAATGGATGAGAAGTTCCAGAGACAGAGTTCCCCCAGAGCGGCTAGGATTCAGGTAAGCGTTTGAAGCTTGTACAGTCTTTAAAAAATAAGCGAAGATTTGCTGAATGCTAACTAATGCCTTTTTTCTGTTCTTTTCCCTTTTCCTTAGGAAGCGGCGTGCCGGGCTGGGAATTACACCGCAGAAGATGCCCACTGAACAGAAGGAGCGATGAACGATGGGCAGAAGCGCCGCAAGGTAAGGCTGTTCCTAATTTTGTTATTGTTCTTGCAGGAGCTGAGCGCAGAAGAAAGATGCAGGACTACTGGAGACCGATCCGAACACGGTGAGTGTCACGCTGCAGGTGCAGAAAATACAAAGCATGCTTCTCAGCCTGCTTAAATTGTCTCTGGGTATCTCAGGTGTCTCTGGGCTGAACCACACCCAAAAGACTAGACTGCAGATGCAGTTCTGGGAACCGAAATATGTGGGGGCATCCATCTTCTCCCCATCAATGCACTACAGGTCCAATCCCCATTGTTATCCTATGGGAATGAGTGAGTCTGGTGCCACAAGCGCCAAGTCTGACTCCAAGTGGGTCTTTGGAGGGATGGAGAGGCCCTTGAGGGCCATGTAGGTGATCATGGCCTGGCTCCGGCCTGACATCCTGGAGGGCTGGGGACATGAGGGTCAGGAATCATGACACAGATTTAAGTGAACAAGGTGAAATTGTCAAGTTAAAACTGTCAGACACTAAACTGCTCTCTTTCATGAGTAAGTCAAATAAATCCCTCCTAGAGTCTTTGAAGAAGCAATGATAATATCAAGGACTCTATGCTTGCTTCAGGCAAACAACATTGAGAAGGCTGCTGGTCACGTGCCTGGGCCCTGCCAATCAGTTACGCTGCCCACCACCAGTGTTTGTGCCTTCCAGGCAGCCTCTTTTAAAATAATGTGATGCCACGTGCTATTCTCCCCAACGCACCCAGTCCATTTTCACTTCAAATACAAAATACCCAAGCCTGACAACTTCTTCCTCTAAGACTTCACGGTTTTGGTCACCACATTCTCTCTCAAGCATGCCAACAACATTGTCCTCAATGACTTCAATATCTCTGCCAACCCAACAACCAAGTCAATGAAGAAAGCTATCCACTGCCTAATCGCCACTCTGAACCGTACAGAGCACACAAATGACCCAACTCACAGAAAAGGTAATATTCTTGACCTCATCCTCACCGCCCTGCCAACCCTCCATCTGAGTTCTCCAATCCCGCTCCACTAGTTAGACCAACAAGCAATCCCCTTTGACATTAGTCACACTACACCAGTCAATCAAATACATTGGAAACCCATCAGACAAGTCTTGCGCTCATTCAATAACTTCCCAGTGGAGGCTCTCACAGAAGACCTCACACAAATCCACTTCATGTGGGCTGATCTATCTCCGATGAAGTAGGACTGTAACTTGTTTCTCCAAGAAGACAGCACCATCCTCACAACCAACATCAAATGCTATCCCCCAGTGAAACAACACACCCTCAAGCCTAAACCTTCTGCACCCTGGTACAATCAAGAACTCTACTTCAACAAATGAACCATCCGAAAACAGTTAACGACTTTGTAAAAATCCTTCAGTGCATCCACACCCGACCTGTTCAACGAACTGCGTGCTACGTGCAGAGAAATTATCACCACTCTCAAGACCAATTACTATCAAAAACACCAAAGCCTAGGCCAATAATGAAAGCAGAGCCCTCTTCAAAGCCGTTAAGCACTTTATCAACCCTCTGCATAACCGACCTGTACTGCACCCCATCAGAGAATCCACTGCCATGAACTCTTAGTTAACAACAAGATCAGCATGATCCACCAATGCATAGACGCTGACACCACAACTGGCAGCACACTTCACAGCCATCTCCCAAAATCACAATTACCTGGTCAACTTTCAAGACACATACTATGGAAGACCGCACAGAAACCCAACCATGCCTCAGGGCCACATCGTGCACAAACAACATCTTCTCTGCCTCTGTACTCAAGGCCCTTCCTACTGAAGCACTCCTCACTTACCTGGCAATCATCAACAGCTTCCTTACTCAAGACACCTTTCCCTCGACCCATAGTTGGAAAAATCTTCCTGCTTCTTGAGAAAACAACGCTGAACCCTAATGACTTCAGAAACCACTGCCTCATTACCAATTTTACCTTCCTAGTTAAGATCCTTGAGAAAGCAGTAGCCACACAACTCCTCCAACATATCAAAGCTAACAACCTCCTTCAGTCCTGCCAATCTGGCTTCAGACCCAGATGCAGCACAAGAATGACTAACATCAAGGTGATTGACAATGCTCTTAAAAACCTTAATGATGGCCAGCCTTATATCCTGGTTCTCCTTGATCTCTCGCAGCATTTTACACAGTAGACCTACAATCTACATTGCTGCATGGGGATCAGTAAGATTGTCCTCAGCTGGTTCAAATCATATCTTGCTAACAGCCATCAGTTTGAACAAATTGATTCCTCCAGATACCCAACACTACCCATCACCTGTGGAGTTCCTCAAGGATCCATCCTCTCCCTCATGATCTTCAATCTTTAAATGGAACCACATGGAACCCTCCTCACTCCACAACACCTCCTCATCCACAAAAACTCAGAGGACATGCAGTTCTACCTCAAGATCTTCTCCATCTAAGACATCCACAGGTTCTAGACCTTACTCTTATTGATCCAGTCGTGGGTGTCCAGCGATTTCCTGAAGCTCAACCCCTCCAAGACTGTATTCCTACTCCTGAAATCCAGACCTGGCTGTTTGCTATGAACCTTCACAACCCAGATGGCCGCGTGTACCTAATTCCTTGGGTTCGGCATCAACAGGCGCCTCTCCTGCAAAAAGCACATAGCTAGGAAGACAAAAACAGCTTGATTTCAAATTTCTCTTCTGCAAAAATGACCCCTCTCCACCTCATTCACCCTACCTCACACCTCTCTAACCCCACCAACTCTACCTCACCCCATTCAACCCCAATTTACGCTGCGTCACCTTTTTGAGAGTAGTCACCAACCGCTCTACCTCCAACCGTTTCACCACTCTCACCCCTTCTCACCTTTCTCTACCCAAGCCACTCTATCCCATTTCCTACCCCCACAATTTTCCATCACACCCAATCTCCCTAAGCCCTCATCACCTCCATACACTTTACCTCCACACACTCTAAACCACCCCTCTCTGCCCCAACTGCCAACTACCTGACTCATTCCTCTCTGACACCACCCTAACTCACATTTACCCCCACATATCCAACCTACCTCACACCTCTCTACTCCCACCATACTTCACCCTTATCTACACACTCTTTTCCACCATAGCTGATCCCTCTGTGCCTCAACCAACTTACCATAATGTGAGGAATTGCCATCTGGCAAGGGTGCCAAAAGCCCTGGCTTTTTTTTATTTGTATTAGTATATACAACAATGTGGGTGATTCCTTCTCCAAAGAGGTAATCTGTTAACCAAATACCCCTTTGTCCCAACTCTACGCCAAAAGCATAGTGCACTTGTGCCCTGCTGCATTAGTAGCCTGATCTGCAATACTTGCTCTGCTCATGGAGGCAAGTGGGTTCAAAGGTCACAAGATACCCACTCAACTGCTGCAGCGACAGCAAAGTCAATGCAGCACAAACTACCTAAACTACGATGATCATGAGTACCCCATGAATGTGGCAGGGTGATCTCTAAGCATAAGCCATGCCTGAGTTTAGGCATAGTGCATAGTGATACTTATGATCATGGCTGCCACATCCCAATTGATACTGCACATGTGTCAGCTCCTATGAGTCGGTTCTGCTGTGGAAGGGAATGTGCCACACGGCAGGACAGAAACCCAGAGGACCCAGCCTCTCTCTGAGTCTCCCTGGGAGGCACAATAATATTCTACACCAGAGACAGCCACCCAGCATTCAGCTGTCCTAGGCCCAGGTATCAGAGGAGCACACCCATTCAGGAGGAGTAGCCTCACACCAGGGTGCTGCATTTCCAAATCTCTTTGATGTCAGTATGAGGGAAGAAGGCGGGGGCAGTAGGATAAGTAGGAGTGCTCTAGACACTGGAATAAGCCTTCCACCTTCTTTTTTCTCACTGTCTCTCTCTCCCTTTCCTGTCTCCTCCATTTCCTCTCGATTAAAGTACTTTGGGTGCAAGATCAACAGGGAAAGGTCCACTCCAGCCAGGAGCAGGGATTGGTCCCATAAAGCAGAGTAGCTTTAGACCAATCACCTGAGGGCTTGTGCCCTTAAAAGAAGATGTATTTCACCCCTTCGGCAGAATTTCTTCAGCTCCTCAAGGATCCTTTAAGGATGAAGAGACGTTCTGAAGAAGGAGCCATCCAAGACAGAATGAAGCTAACCACTACCAGGGAACATTGGCAGTGCTGTGGACCCAGACCAAACATTCTGCAACAGATCTTCTGTGTCAGAAGAGCAGACCCTGAACTGGAGTATCCTGTCCTTGAGTCCTTTGTGAAGGTCTCACAGCAACTGGAGAGCCAGGGTTCCCTGTCATTCCATCGCCCGTTTTTATTTCACAGCATTTTTTGCTGCGGATTATTTTGCCGCAAATACTCATTGAATCTTTTTTTGTTTTTTGTTGTCCCCCCAAACCACCTACCCACCTATTTAGAATCTAGTCTCCAAATACCCCAAAAACTTATATCCCTCTACCCCCCCCATATTTTTCGATAGGTTTTTGCGGTAAAAAATCTGTGGCAAAAAATGCCACGTAAAAAAAAAAAGGCGATGAATGGACATCGTACCAGGGCCAGACCAGCTGAGGCTCCCTGTTCTCTCGCACCCAACCGATCGCACCGTATTGCCCACATCCTGAAATATAGAGATGGCACTGGTGCTGGTGACTGCGTTCATCCAACAAGCTGAGCTATTGCACTGCATTTAAACCAGCTCGACACTGGATTGTGTCCTAGCGAAACACGTCATCTACTAAGCCCGAGCGTCTGCTCAACACTCTGAAGAGAGTAACAACACAAAACCTGGTGAAAATAATCCAACAGACCAAATAATCACTGCACCTCTTGGTCTATTACATGCAAAAAGGTTTCAGAAGGTCCCATTGAATGAAACTGACACAGAGTTCCTCACACACCAAGAAGTTACAAGTTATTAAGAGGAAAACCGCAAAATCTTCATACACAGGTTACAATGTTATCCCACCATCCTCATTGGCTACCACGTATAGAACATGTTAATAGCCCCCTCTAGTGCCTGGACTGATTAGCCACACTTTATCTAAACCGTTCCCCTTGAAACGTGGCCAACTATATTGTCACTATGGAATCCAGGTACGGGATTCGTCACTAAACACAATGACACACTAATATATCATGACCATCATGTGATATGTACCCCTCCGATCCAGACTGATGAGACCAACTCTACTTTGATAAGACAAAAGGCCTTCTCATTATACAAGATGCCACAGCGCACACAAGCTGCACCCGGACCTTGTACTAAATGTATTGGCATCACCTCTGCTCCTCCTATCCCAAATCACAGAAAGTTATAGACACAGCTCCCACTAATCTCCTTCAAACCCCAGGTGGGCAGTAATAACATGACCAGGGAACCATTCTCGAGTCTGAATTTCAGGTTTTTATTTGTTTTGGATGTGTGACTGCTTATAATTCAATGGAATCCAAATCTTTGCCAGGCCTATTGGCATCACATAACCCCATGGTCTATTCTCATGAATTTGTTCTTCAAAGGGTGCATCCCTACTGCCTTCCCTACAACTAACATTCCATTTGCAGCACATTCGGGTCTTGCAACTGTATACAATTAGCATTTATCTGTTCATTGTGGGTGCCACTGACCTTCGCCTCTCTGCTGGGGAACGGAAAAGAGATTTGGCTTGGGACTGAGCCAAACAGAGTCACAGCTCCATAACACGGCCTGCGTTCTATATTGTTCATTGTGTACTAGGCCTTAAAATCCAATCTAGTGAGACTCCTGGCATGTTAACATGCTGATCTCGCTTATACCACAGTACTTTTCTGATTCCATCTTTCACCAGCTTTAACACTTTCCTCACACCTCACTAAAATACATAATGGGCCATATTACGAGGTTGGCGGTAACCCGCTAGTGCAGCCGGCAGGTTTCTGCCGACGGCATAACACCATTCCCACCGCCTGACATCGCGGTGCCACCGGGATATTATGACAGGCGGCGGACTGGGATGTCAGGTGGAGGAAATGGTAAGTCCTCATTACCGTGGAGTCTCTTAGGTCTCTACGGGAATGGGGACACAGAAGCACTGGCACTGTTGCTAATGATGCTGGTGTTGCCATGGAAACCATGCCTGCAGGGGTCAGTACCCCCGGCAGGTCAGACCTGCCGATAGATCCGTCCCCTGCAGGCAATCTAGTAGTATGGCGGTTCCGGCACCCTTATTTCTGGAATGCTAGACTTGGACTGATGCCCATTGTATACAATTACAAAACACATGGCATATACACTGTCCTATCTATAACTTCTGCAACCACAACATTAATACATGCGTCGCTCCTTCTGTGTTGCTATATATGGATATCTAATATGTGTCAAAACTAACTACAAGTGATATGTGCGCCTTCTGCCTCGCCAATCTCGCTATGCTCACACTATGATATGCTCTGTGTTTCTCAGCTTGAACCTTTTTGCCAGGCTGGGATGCTGTAAATGCATCCCAACCACACTGGCACTCAAACTGAATCACTGGTGGTTCACTTGCTGCCTATAATGGGGGTTACAACTACAACTAGGCCCAGCTACCCCAAGAAACACCACTTCATTGATTGCAAATCGACGCACCCTCTATCATCACTTCCATGACCGTCGTTGCCGACTCAAACTGCTGGAGCATCACTCGCCAACCTCTCCCACTGGCCAAAGCTCATGTCGGCCTGGTCAGCTGTGAAGCGTTCTTGGGACAGCCAGAACCTGCAACATCGAATCGCCACAGTTTGACTGCACTGAGAACCCGCATTCGACCCTACCCAACGCCCGCTTGCTGCCAGTGCTTAGACAATCCTACGTGTCCAACTGAGCCTGATCAGTTTGCATCAACCTTCGAACGCGTCTGCCTCATCAGCCAATCACGTACTGAATCCAGGTCCTGTGACACTGAACTGACCCAACGGTCCATTGATACTCTAGAGAATGGTTAGGTCATGAACGCTACTGTTTTTAACCCAATATCCTTTTAATGGTAGTATCTTACCTACCTCCCCTGGAACTACGCTCAGAGGGTTCCATGTGTTAATATCCCCACAAAAATATCGCCATACAAATATATCACCATATTTTTACAGTGATATTAAGACATAGAACCTGTGGGGGACACCCCCCACAACCCTCACATTATTTTTAAAGGAGCGGGGGACATCCCAGCAACCCGGCTCCTAAAACCCCCAAAAAGTACCCCCCCAAAATTCCACCTATGGCCGTTCCAGACGACTATATGTATGGCCATATTTTTGGTGGCCAATATCTAGTGATACCGCTCAGAGTGCTACTTTCCCCAATCTGTCACAACTTCTCTGTTCTTTCCTTTTGGATGGGTCTTTGTATAGTAATACCTTTTCGTTTTAACTTGCACATGGTGTGTTTTATTAACCTGTTTATATTTCTATAGAGCCTATATTGGGCAATGCCTTTATTTTGGACTGTGATACTGTGTTGTTTGGATCACTACTGGTTCATCTTCACACCCCTCTTGAGAGTATAACAGTCCCTCGGTCCACGTTACCATAAAAGGCGAATGAGGTATTTCTCTTGATTGTCCCTGTTTTATCTTTATGCTTACATTGTGTTTTGGTTTGTAGAGTTGTGAGGGCTCAGTGGTCCATTTTACCCCTACTCATCCTTGTACTCCTGCCTCTCTCAACACCCAATCAAACTTCCCTATGCTTTTTAACCCAAACAACTCACCTTACCTCACCCATCTCTATGCCCATCCACCTTACCTCACCCCTTGCTACTTAAATCCACCAATGCTACCTCACCCCTCTCTATCCAATACTTCTCTTGATGCCACCATCATTACCCAACCGCACAAAACACCCAACCCACTTGACCATCACTGGTTTACCCACTCCTCGCTATCCCTCTTTCCCAATCATACCCAGTCTAGCCCACTCTATCAGCCTATATGCACTCCCCCCACCCTGCTCTACCCCCACCCACTCTACCCCTCACTCTAAACCCCCGCTGACTGTACACCACTCCCCTCTACCCCTGCTCACAGTACCCTACCCCTCTCTACTCTCACCCATGTTAACTCAAACTTTTCTACCCACACCCTTCTATCATTCTCCCCTACTTCAAAATTGTCTATCCCCAACTGAATCCTACCTCCCACCTCACTACACCTATACCATGCCTCTCTGTCTACGCAGACCCACTCTTCACCACCTACTCTAGCCCAATCTCCATACCTTGCCCATCTTGACTTTACCTACTGTATACTTAACCCTCTCAACACCTAGTCAACTTACCTCACTCTGTTGTGGTTTGATCGCCACCCATCCCACCCCACTATACCTTACTCTCCGCACTTCACCTTTCTCTCTCGCATTCACTCCCCTTCCATTGTCTTCTATCCTACCTACTAAACCCAACACACTCACCCGTCATTCTACCTCCATGTACCCTTCCCCTCCTACCTCACCTAGCTCTACCCCCACCTTAACTCATACTTTTCAACCCCAACTTGCCCACCTGCTTCACATATCTCTACCCCAGCTGCCCTCTATCATCCCTCTCTTCTCCCACCCACCCACATAATCTCACACCTTTTTACCCCAGCAGCCCTACCTCACTACTCTCTAACCCGACCCACCTGAACACAAACTTCCCTAACTCAAGCCTGTCTACTTCCACCCATTCACTCTACCTCACACCTCTCTGCCTCCTGCCGCATTGAGGATCCACAGGCTATCCTTCTTCCATCTGGCCTCCCCTCTGGCAGCCTGTCAAACCTCACCTGGCCCAGCCACATGCCATTCAGCACAGGTCACATGACCAAGCAAGGACTTGTTTGACACTGTGCTCTCTGTGAGCCTCTTACCGCCAAGTATACCATTTTTCCGCCGTGAATAAATCATGCAGATCCTGCCTTGGTAGGATCTGCATGATTTATTCACGGCGGAAAAATCTGCGACGGAAATGTTTGCATGGGAAATGTACGCACCGCACCACAAATGTTCGTACATTTCCCAGGCAAACATTTCTATTACAAAACCGTACATACATACACCCCCACCCACACCCACATCACACCCCCACCCACACCCCCAAAATACCCCCACCACCCTACTTAGCTTTCCTTCCTTCGCGTTGTGTCCCTGCAGCGCCAGTTCCCTTTCACTTCCGTGATCAGGAACCGGCGCTGCAGGGCCCTTTTTTTTTCTTCTTTTTTTTGGGCAGCTGCAAGGGTTTCCCCCGCAACCCCCACTCACTATACTGTTTAGTATAGTGAGCGGGGTGTTGCGGGAACCCCCCCGCAGCCCCTGTTTTTTTTTACTTCTGTTGGGTGTGCTGCGGGGGTGTCCCCTGCAATCCCTGCTCACTATACTGTACAGTGTAGTGAGTGGGGTGTGACGGGGGACACGCCCGCAGCCCCCAGATTTTTTTTTGGTTGTTCAGGTGAGCTGCAGGGGTGTGCCCCACAACACCATTCTCACTATACTGTTTACTATAGTGAGCGGGTTGTTGCAGGGGACAGCCCGCAGCCCCCAGCTTTTTTATTTTATTTACTGACCCACCAAAACATGTACCACAAAAAGTTCAAACATTTGGTAGTTCGAACTTTTGGTGGTATGTGTTTTAGGTCTTTTGGTAAGGTCAGTACATTCTATTCAGACATTTCGTCCTATCCCCCAAGGCAGCTGCATTGAAGCCTGTGGGGTAACCTTCTTCCATCCAGCCTCACCTCCAGCTGCCTGTCACCACCCCACCTATCTCAGCTGCACAAGATCTAGTGTGTGTCATGTGATTGGTCACATGGCCCTTACTGCCCCCTTAATACTAATCACCATTGGGCTCCCCTACCCTGAGCACCCTCTACAAAGGGCAACCCACTGAAGGATGATGTCTATTCCTGTTTGACCCTGTTCTCACCTGGTGGTGCGCCTCTCTCTCTAGTCACCCTTTACCTTCTTCATGACTCTTCTGTCTACTTTACCCATTTGTACGCCATGCCATATCCCTACCATTCTCTCCCGCCTACAGTTTCCCCCTGCTATTTACGGTTCCCGAAATCCTGCAAGGCTCTCCTACTCACTTATTACTTCTGACCATCTTCCTATAGTCTCGCATGCTCTATCCCACTTTAATAAAATACATTACATTCTTGATCTTTTTCTTTGATTCAATCATCCCTTTCTCTGCTTAACCGACATCTGGATTTCTCCCACTCATTCTACCACCCATACTTCCTCCGCTTCCGCCAAATTCTCTCCCTCCCTACATGCTATTGGCCATACTGGGATGCTTTACTATTTTTAAGGGACTCTCTCACACTCTCTTCCTGACCTTCCACTTTCTTTCTCCTTTGAATATCATTTTTACTCCTTTACTAAACCTCTTCCTGTTTCATGCCTTATTCTATACTAATCTCCAGGTCCTAGCTTGAATTTCTATGAGGACCTTGATTCTATTCTTTCCTTCCTATTACCTATTTCTTCTCCAATCATTTTACTTGCCGATTTCAATCTTCACTTCTAACTTGTTCTTATTCCCCAATGTCTCTCTTCTTGACTTTTACCACCTTACTCATTTCTCCAACCACTCCTCTTTTATCTGTGGTACGTCCTTAGATTTTATATTTTCCTCTATTTCTCCTACTACTTCTGATAGTGCCAACCCATGTATCTTTCTGATCATTTCCTTCTCTGCTTTTACCGCATACTTCCTCCCAATTCTCAAACCCCTCCTTCAACAACCACTTTCCTTTGTCGAGATTTACGATCTCTTGATACGTCATCTTTTCGGGCCACTCTTAGTTTTCACCTCCATATAGTCTGATCAGATGGCTTCTTCTATTAATACCAATTTGCTTTCTATTCTTGGTTTTGTCCATCTTCTTAACTCGTTTTCACTTTCCCACAAATCTTCTCAGCCATGGCTAAATCCCTCTGTCATTACTCTTCATAAAACGCTGCATCAGGCTGAGCACCATTGTAAAAAATCCTAGTATCCTGTCGACCTTACTACTCTTTCTTCTCTTCACTTGTCCTATGATATTTCTCAACTGGAAGATAAAAAAAGCTATTTATGTGACCTCATAATTTCTTTGTTGCACCATCCTCTTCATCTTGTTAAGCTTCTTAGCACTATTCTTTCACTATTACTCATTCAGATCTCTATTTTGACTCTTCTTCTTTATCCTCCTTCACTCCCCTAATTGACTTAGATACTGCAGATCTTCTTACATGTGGCCACCCAACTGATTCCCCTCTTGACCTTCTTCCTCCCTCTCTTATTCCCTCAATCTATCCCATTTTATCCTCTATCATATTTGTTTTATGAACATCTTTCTTCCTACTGCTTTCCCTTCCTTTGAAACATGCCATCATCATTCCCATCCTAAAAATAATCCAATCAAAGCCCACCAATCTTGCAGGTTTCCAACCTATCTCCCTACTTCTTTTTCTTTACAAACTCCTAGACCATGCTGTCTACTCACAGGTATCTTTTCACCTAAAAGCTCACTCATTTCTTCCTTCAGTCTGTGTTCGGTCCTGCTCACTCTACCAGGACTGCTCTTCTTCATGTCACTAATCCCCTTCTTTCCACATGGCACTCTAAACACTCTTCTAAACCTATTTCTTTCTACAGCTTTCAACACTGTCAATCACTCTATTCTTCTGTCCGCCCTTTCCTCCCTTGGGTTTTCTGGTTTAGCTCTAAAATAGTTTGATCTCATCTATCAAACCGCTTCTACTTTGTCTCATGGTCTGGTTCCACTGCTTGGCTCTGCCCCCTGCACCACAGAGTCCCCCCAGGCTCTGTCCTTTGTTCTCTACTCATTTGTCTATATAGTATTCCACTATCTAATCTCATTTCCTCCTTAAACCATCTATCTAGTCACTTTTACACTGATGACATCTGAATCTTCTTCTCAGTATCTTTCTTTTGTGCCTCTCTCCACTTTGCTTTTTCACACTGCTTCTCTACTATCCATTCCTGGATGATCTCACTTTCTCTATCTTAATTCTACTAAAAGTGAGCTTCTCTTTTTTCCAGCTAACACTCAAACTCCCCCTCATTGTTAGCCCTTTTGCCTCTTCCCTCCTACTAGTCTTACTTTTTCATCCTCTACTGAAAATCTAGGTGTCAGCTTCAAATCGTCTCTTTGCTTCTCCACGCACATTTCCAACATGGCTCGGGTCTGCTACTGCCATCTCTATAATCACAAACATTTCTATCTGTCGCTGCCAAAAAACATCTTATTGTCCCATTTATTTTTCCTGTATTGACAATTCTGTTGCCCTGTTAGTCGGTCATCCTAGCTCTCATCTTGCACCTTTCTGCTCTATTTAGAATGCTGCCATTTGTCTTCTCTTCCTTCTTTGCCCCATACTCACATTACCTTTCCTCTGTTATCCATTTCTTTGCTTCCCTTTGACTCTCATCTCTTGTTCCACTTTCTTGTCATTGGTTTGAAGTGCTCCCATTATCTCGCTTCTGCATACCTTTGCTCCCTTGTTTCTCTCTACACTCCTTCCCGTACCTTACGTTCGTAATCTCACTTCTTCCTTGATGCTCCCGCCCCTCCTTCAGCCTCTTCTAATTTCCGTTCTTTCTCACTCCTTGCACCCAAACTTTGGAATTATCTCCCTCACACTATTTGCTCTACTCCCTCATTACATCACTTTCCCATTTGTCTTCAATCTCATCTCCTTTCTAGTCTCTCAAATTAATTGTGTAACTTTTTTCTTATAAATCTTATGCAATATTTGTGCAGTTATAATCAATTGCTCAGCAGTTTGGTGAAAGCATTGTATAAGTTCAAATAAATACATATACCATGCACTCACCCTACCTATACCCTTCTATCCACACTCACCTGTGAGGGGTATGAAATGTGAGACAGACAACTTTATGAAGGTTTTTTCAACAGATGCCATTTTATTAACTCAAAAGGTAGGATAATGCCTCGCTATCCTTACCCTGATGAGGATTTCCCTACCTAAAATAAACTAAAGGAAAACACTCTAACAAAAGGTTTCTGTACCTCAAACCTGTATACACAGCAAATGAATAAGGACATATATGTCAATTTAACAACAACAAATATAACAGCATAACTTACAACACAATAGCTCCTTCTCTGATAACCTGGGCAAACTCCCCTTCCCCAGATTCAGGCAGGCTGTACTTTAACTGTTAAAAAAGGATTATAAAATCCACTATTATAATGCAAAGGTCCACTTCAGTTCCCTTCCTAATCCTACCTGACAACACAAAATTCCAATTTGGATTACAAGTGGATTCACAATTGTTAACAAAGCGTTCCTCATTCCACTTGTAGCCAAGGTCTTGAGACAAGTTCTTGTCATCAACCATGCATTCATCAGCAATGATCTTGAGATCGTTTTTTGTCATCAACAATGCAACAAAGACCTTGAAACAGTTTCTTGTCATCAACAAAGAATATTTCAGAACTTCATTAGCTTCAAAACAAACGTCTTTGTCAGATATTTTGGCACCACTTTAGCTTCATTACTACTTCACTAAAACACGCCAGTTATTCCCAAATTGCTTTGTCATAAGCTTTACCCCACCACAGTACTTCATGAGCTTCCACCTTGTTTACTCTCATGCCAGGTTTGATACTACTACAACTCTCTGCTCCAGTGTACTGATGCCTAAACCGAACCTATTATTATTATTATTATTATTATTATTATTATTATTATTATTATTATAAAGTCATTTTTATAGAGCGCAGCACGCCCAGAGGCCTCACTGATCACGAACAACAGGAGGCAGAATGCACCAACATAACAGTGGCCAGTCAGGGTCACAGATGTGTAATCATCAGATAATCCAGGTTATTCAGAAGATCCAAGAAAAGGAGTCTACTCTTTGGAGTTAAAAAGAAAGGTCTTAACAGCTTTTTTAAAGCTAAAGAGGCATGGGATAGTTCTCAATTCCAGTAGAATAGAATTCCAAAGGCTTGGGGCAGAGGTGTGATAGCTAGTATCTCCAAAGTTCTTCAGTTTATGTCTTGGCTGATGTTATTTATCAAAGTAATTTGAGGGAAGAGAATGTGTGGCTGGAGCCTTCCATTGTCACTTCATCAGGTATATAGGTGCATTCCCTGCCAGACATGTGTGTGTTAATGTTAGCATTTTGTAAGAGATGAGATGGTGGACAGGCAACCAATGAAAACATCTCTGGGCCTGTGTAACATGGTCAGTTCTTGCCAGTCCACATACTGCTCCAACAGCTCTATTTTGGGCCACCTGTAGCATATTTTATATTTGGGGGTGCCTATGAGGAGACTATTACAATAGTCTGTTCTCGAGTTCACAAAGTTTGTGGCCCCCATAGATACATTGGCAGGTGATAGGTAATTTGGTCTGCATAATTGATTTTGTTGTGCAAGCACAAGAGGCTTGTATTTGCGTCAAGTGTTTTTTCTTGTTTAGGACTCCAAGCGTTTTCACCCAAGAGATTACTTGAATGACACAATCAGCTATTTTGAATTGGCTGTATCTGGACTCAAACTTTCTCAAACGTTGATTGGAGCCTACCAACATGAATTCGGTATTGCTACTATTTAAAGCCAGGGAGTTGACGTTCATCCATCCCTGAATCATGTTGTATGTTTGACTAATTCATGGTGTATCCCTCGCATAGTCACCCATCAGCTCACATACCACCTGGGTGTTGTTGGCGTAGTTGTTATATTGAATGCCAGGACTGTCCAGGAGGTCAAAGAGCAGACGGGTGTACAGATTGAACAAAGATGGAGAGAGACATGCCCCTTGTGGAACTAGACAAGTCATCAATTGCAGTGGTGCCTGGAAGCCCTCAGAGGCCACTCTAGCCATACTTGGCCCCAAGAAAGATGCCCTCCAGAATAGATCAGGTTCAGAACAATTTGCAATCTCTCGGGCAGCAAGGTATGATCGACAAGATCAAATGTTCCAAGAGGTTGAGAAGCATTAATAAGGCCACCTTACCACAATGTTGACCACGTTTGTTCTTAAATCAAACAAAGCGGTTTCCATGGCATGCATGGTAAGGAAACCGGATTGCTGATTAACGAACAGGCCATATTTATCAATATGGTTCTGAAGCTGCAGGTATGCAACTACCTGTCCAAAAATGTTAATAAAAAAGGGACATTGGTAATAGGGAAGTAGTTTACCACTACCACAGGGTCTAGTGTTTCCTTTTTCAGGATAGGTGTAATCCATACATCTTTTAGAATGGGGGCACCATCGATGAGGCAAATGAGGAATTTATAATCTTAGTAATATAAAGGGCCAGACAGCCAATGGCATCCTGAATGATGGTAGCTGGGCACACATTACCAATACAAACTGAAGGATTCAAACCGTTGACAATACTTATCAGGTCGCCCTAAGATATTTGTTTGAAGCAGTACTGAGGAGAAAAATTCATATGTGCACTTTAAATTATTGAACACACTGATAACCGTATGAGATGAATTCATGTAGTGTGCTTCAATGCTAGCTCAATAAGAGTTAATTTTAGTTGTGAAGTCATGCTGAACTTCAGTACAGCACCATGTGTCACTGTTTTCTATAGCAGGGTGGGTGATCATTTTTCCCTCAATCTCCTTGAGAACAGAGAACAGTTCTCTTCTGCTTGACTTTGCGGTAAGGATCCTATTTTCAAAATGATTGATTTTTGCTGCAACAATTAAGTTTTTATATTACAAAAGCTCTTTGTATGGTACTTTCCTGCCAGCCAAGACAAACTACTGGTGTTCTCTGCTCAGGTATACTGTGCTGGCCGAACAGAACCAATATGCACAAAGCCCAATGACCTTGTATACTCCCTTGCCAGGCCAAACTTCTACCTCTAAGTACTTCTGTCGTGAGGGTCAACTTCAAAGGTTTTAACATTGTCTTCTGCTTCACACAAATAGTGTTTGCCATATGCAAGACAGGTAATCCTTCCTTCTTCCTCAACCTCTTTATCAGATATGCAAATGGATATTTCCCTTCTGTGAAAAGTGCAGTGAGCTAAAGTGTGGCTGCGGACTCCTGACTGGGTACCTTATCAAAGAACAGGTCAGTAAGACATGTTCATTTTCATAGAGGGGTGCCTATAACTATTTTTTGTTTGTTTAAAGGACTTGGATTTAGTCAACCTGAGTTTCAGACGGTCATCCAGATGTGAACCCCTTGCTAATTTTGCTCAGAGAGGCACAGCTCCACCTCACTGATGAGGCCCAAAAAGGCATAAAATGTGTCTGGGGTTGCTGTTGGTACTCTTGTTCAGAGGAGAATGGCCATAGCATTCCGGTGCTGGAATGCCCATGTGGGCGGGACATAGACTGACATGCAAATAGGTATTTCCCTTCTTTGAAAGGCACAGTGGGCTAAAGTGTGGCAGTGGAATCTCGAGTGGGTACCTTCCCAAAGAACAGGACATTTAGCCATGTTTGTTATCGCAGAGGGGCACCTATGACTATTTTTTGATTGTTTAAGGGACTTGGGTTTAGTCACCCTAAGTTTCCTACGGGCATCCAGACGTGAAAGCACTATGACTGCTGCTCTCCTGCTACTGCTGGTGCTTCGGCTGCCTCGCCATCTTCCACCTTGGCTCTATGGCCTGCACCTCAAGGGGCCTTTTATGCTTCTCAGCCACCCTCAGGTGTGGGCCATCAACCTTAATGGGCAGCATTCTGCAGCCTTGTGCCTCTGCAGCCCCCTTCTTTGTCCCAGTACTCTGGGAATTCAGGGACTCAAAGTCCCCAACACAAAAGTCTGTTTTCTCAATAATAAGTTCCCCACCAAGTTCCTTTCTCTCCTTAAGCATATTTCATAAAGGTTTATCATAATGATAAAATGATACATTTGTTTTTACAGAGAATTGAGCTTTTTCCAGTTTCTGAATGTCAATTCCTCTCTGCATGCTTTTCCTGGGACGTGTATGGACTCCTATTTCTGGCAGTGTTATACATTTTGCAAGAGCCTTTCTCACTCTTAATACATGACCAGCTATAATTGTCTTCCCTCACACGATTACAATTAACTTTAGGGAGACACCATTCTCTTTGACAACATTTCATTATATGTGCTGGCATTAATGATATTGCCTTCCATGAGGAAGTACCATATCTCATCCCATGAAGTCCCCGAGTTTCTCTGGGAACCTTCTCCTCCCAGGTGATCCTTCCAGCTAACAACGCCCCCAGGTTCAGGAAGTGTCTGCCTTTCCCTGGCCACCAGAGTGGAGACTTTAGGTAGGGTTTTCATAAGAACTCCACAGGATTCATCAAACACCCCACAACACTCACCTAAAATAAAGCACAGGCAAAAACTCAGTGACCACATGCTAGAATTGGTTCGCACTATGACGAATCAACTTGCGATGCATCATGGTCCAGGGGTGAATAATGGTTTCTAAACATCAATCAGCCCCAAACTTTTCATTCACCAGAAGGCATCCAAACAGACTAGAAACATAAGCAAATTATAAACCTCCTTGTCCTTTTTGGTAACAAGGACGGAATGGCAGGCTTATCTCCGAAAGGTTGTGTAACATTGGTCAGTCGCAACACATCAAAAATACAACTATTACCCAATGATAAAAGGGACTGTTCAACCAAGGTTTTAAAAAATATCTACTTTATTGTTATCATAACAGACAGTTCTAGCAAAACTGCAAAATACAACCCACCCTGGAAAGGAATGCAGAGGACAGACAGTTTCAAAGAAGGAAAAGGGATGCACTCTGAATACTGACAGGAGGGTATTGGGCATAGTAAATCATTTCAACAGTTCAAGGTTACTTGGTCTCGGCACAAAGGGAGCAATGGGCCAGAAAATGTCTCTAGGGGCCATTGGAGAAGGACCAGGTGGACAGAATCACAATGTACTGTGTGCTTGTAGGTGTTCTTAGTGCTTGACACGGTCGAGTTGATTTCAGAGCACTGTGCAGCTTCTGCATCAGAGTTCAAGGTGGGAAACAGCAGTGGATATCATGCAGCAAACAGTTCCGTGAGTGAAGCTGGATGGACGGTTTTAGGCTGGCCTACACGGTGGCGCAGGGTCAGGAATTGTTGTCTATGTGCTGGTTGGCGGTTCTGAGCACTGGTTGACGTGTCTCGGATGTCTTTAGTTGACTGCGGTGTATCAACGGTAGCATTGTTGTTGGTTGCAACTCGAGGGACTTGACTGGCTCAAAAATGTTCTTTAAAGCTAATGTCGGTAGATTCTTGTTGATGTACTTCTCCTATATTCTTCACTGGGCTCATATCATCATTTAAGGCAGATGGCCCTAAGCCAGCTGTGTTGCAGGCAGATGTCTTGTCCTTGGTTTAGGGTTCAAAGACTTTCTGGCACTTCCCACCCAAGAAGCTTGCTGCAGAGACTAGCAGTGCACATGGTGTGCTGGCAGAGTAATGGTTTTGGAGCTGCTGCAGGGTCCTCAGGATTTGGCATCTCCCTCTGTTCCCTGGGAGATTCTATGGGGAGGTATCTTGCTTCCTTCTTGGGGGTCCTGGCCTTCCTTCACTGGCAGAAGATGTATGGCAGACTGTACCTTTAGCCAGGGTCCAATTATGAGTTCTTCTTTCTGCTTCAGGTGAAGCCTTCTTTTAAAGCCAAATGGACCACAGGGATTGGTGAAGGCTATGCCTAGATTAATGAACCAATCCTGGGTCCCCACCACAAATCTCCTGTATGTGTGCGGTCATAACCAGAGTGCGTTATTAAAGAAAAGGTAAATGTGTGAAAACATTTAATACTAAGTTCAACCCATCCTTCTGTCTATTGTGGATCAAAGGGTCTCTCTAGTTAATGGAGCTCTCTGTGGTTCCTGATTAAAGAAGTTGTTCTCCCTTGATGCTGCAGTGAAACCAGACTCTCTGGCTCTTGCAAACCACATTCTCGTACCAACTGAATGTGTTCTACTGTAAACACGCAGTCTCAGACATGACAGTTCACTGTCAATCAATACTGAGAGCTGGAGCTGGCTACAGGTTGGCAGAGTGCATATGAAAGATTTTTGAGGTTCCTATCTCCTTTGTTAGCCTCTGCAGCCAGGCTCCATTTGGGTCTGTTTGAATTACCCTATGAACGGTAAATGAATTACAGCCACCAGCTGCAGGGCCCAACAAAAGGACAGGGCAGATCCGAAGAGGCTTTGTTAGTTAATCAGACTGGCAATGGCAAGGGGGAAGGTTTGTTCCTCCCCCTTCTGGAGATGTGTTGCGTACTCCTCCTATCAGATACCAACTAAATATGACAGGAGGACTGCGCCTGTAGGCAGTGCCCTCCCAGAGTACACGGTTCTATGTGTATGTCATACAGTGACCATAGGAAAGTGTGTGCGGATTAGCCCTGCACATTTTCCAGAGGTTGATCTACCATAATTCAATTTCATTTAAAATTTCAAAAGAATCCTAGGCAAGCGTAGACCAACCATGCAGATGGTTGACTTCCTCATAGGCACAATTGTTAATGTTAATGTTAATGTTAAAGGACATTTTTACCACGCACTATCACCACCGGAGTGGTCCCCTGGCGCTCTGGCAGCTATGAAAGAGGAAGGGAGGGGAGTTAGTGGGAGGAAGCTGGAAAAGTGCAAGAGAGCAGTGATGTGCTGTTGGCGGCCTCAGCCCCGTGGGTCCGTTGGCTGGGCCTGGGGTGTTTGCAGCCGGTAGTCATTGTGTACTGTTGTGCGAGTCTATGTGTGTTTTAGTTTTGTTGCAATGTAGTGAAGTTTGTTCGGTTTGTTGTGCTGTAGGTTTGTGGTTGTGTTTCGTTCAGAGTTTGAGAGATGTATGCGGAGGGCGGAAATTGTTAGTGCAAATTGATTAGTTGGCATTTCTATGGTCATTTGAGGCGGTGGGCTTAGGCTTCTGTAGTCTCCCCCGATGGGTTTCGGGGCCACCTCAGCGCCTCAGTCCTGATACAGGGTCCATCGGGCTTTGAAGGTCTCTTTCAGATCTGGCCCCCTCCTTATCTCCCTCGCAGCCCTACCTGCCTTCCCTTCCATGGGTAAGAATTAGTGTAGTCCAACTGGTGTGTGACTACACAAGACATCTCTTGGTATTAGATAGCCCACCTTTTGATATCGGCCTGTACTACACAAGTTGGTAGCGTGACTGAGCAGCCAGCCTTATCTTAAGAGGGGTAATGTGAACTGGTAGAATTGTGCAACGAAGCCAGTAAATACAAGTATCCAATTAAGCGCTTACACACTTAGTTCTATAATACATATTTATTTATACGCAAAGATATTTAAAGCATTCCTTAAAAAGCAGTAATTAGCTGTAACATTAATCCCAAGTTAGGATTCAATTCAAAAAGTTAATAAAGTAGGTGAGTAATTCATATGTTACACATGTTCCAGCACCCGGAGGTGACGTCATTTGTGGTCAGTGTGGCATTTATATACCATCACCTTGGCAATATAGAGTTTTTAAGGAATGAAAGGTTAGGGTTAGATACGAAAAGAATGCTAGGTTACAAGAACAGTTAGATTCTCCCAAAGGAATGCAGGCATCCCAGCATTAAAGCATCCAATAAGCGAACAAGCACTGCCAAAGCCAGTAGGTTCAGAAGGAGTCCTTTAGGGAGCCAGGACAGTCAGTCAATGGGCAAAATAAAAGTTATGATGCTCTTCTTCTTAGAAATATGTTCTTAAATAGTCAGTGTTCCAAAGATAAATCACTGCAACTCAAGAGGAGTCACCTTTTGGCAGCACAAGCTCTAAGGCCAATGAAGATAAGTTGAGGTCAACTTAGTCTAGGGTTAAATCGAACTACCACTGATAGGAAGCAACCTAAATGGCAACAGGATCAAATACTCCAAGCCCCAGGGTACTTTGAAAAATAAAGTGCTCCATCTGGTTGCCCTCACGATGCAATTCAGTATACCCTTGTTCCTGGTCCTTGGTTGTAGTGATGAAAGGGAGGGCATCTGGCTGCTCCTGTGGCAGCACCAAAGAGAGGATCTGGGAAGCAATGGATTTCCATTGATTCAGCAGCCCTCTGGTTTTGGTGCCTTTTTTTCAGTGCCAATGTAGTACGAAAACCTCTGGTTAGGATTTCCTTTATCCTTCAGTCCTGGACTCTGGTGAGGGGACACTGGATGCAGATTTCTTGCTTCATGCTTCTTGCTTCTGTAGGGACCTCTGATTGCACTCAGATGGTCGAAGGACCCCGGGTATTGCGCTTCTGCAGCCTAGGAAAGTCGCAGAAAGTCAGGGGTTGCGCCATAATAGTGTTTGTCTTGAGGCTAGTTGTTCCCACCAGCCTAAGGGACAAAGTCGTCCTTTACGGGTCTTCCCCGTCAATTCGAACACTGGGTCAATACAGCTGCAGGGCTTCACTTGGTGGTCCAGGAAGGTGCTGCTAAAATCTTCTGCTTCAAATTCTGTCCTCCAGTGGTCGACCCTGCTCTTAGTCCAACAAAGCCTTGCTTTTCATGCAAGTTCCCATTAATTCACAGCAGGGTGGATGTCCTCCAGGACAAATTGGAACTTGTTTCCCTCAGGCACACCTAGAGACAAAGGACAGGGAAGTTTCAGTATCCTCACTCATTTTATCCCTTTCCAGACACTGCAGCCTGGGCGAGCTTCAGGGCTAAAGCCCGCCAAAGGCAAACTACAAAAAGGACTCACAGCTGATGCAAACAGAGTAAAAGCCTAGAAGAAACTAAGAAATGGCGAAAAAAGAAGACTGGCCATTTTGAGAAAATGGTCACCCTTGGGTGCAGCACTGCAGCTGAGGGATCAGCATGCAGATACATGACATTAGGTAGTTAAAAAAAACACTGTCACCAGCCATTCAAGGGAGTAAGTGTAACAAAAGGAACAAGTTACTAACCTGTAACTATTGTTCTCTAGCATGGGTCTGGCATGGATTCACATGCTCATGAATATTCCCAGTCACCAGGCCGGGAATCCTCTGTAAAAGAAGTAAAACAGTTTCACTTTCACTTAAAAACTGTATGTCTCCTCTAAACCAATCATTGAGCTCTGGGTCATGCTGCTCTCTCCCCAAGTCCCTCCTCCGGCAGCCATCTTCAGATTTGGTAAGCACCTAAAGTGGCAGTATGACCAAGAAGTGCGGCAAAGGGGATGTGGGGAGGGTTTGCATGTGAATCCATGCCAGACCCAGGCTGGTGCATAGTTACAGGGCAGTAACTTGTTCCTTCTCCAACATGGGGTCTGGCATGGATTCACATGCTCATGAATAAAGAATACATAGCAGTACAACATTACACAACCACGGGAGGTGGCAAGGCTCAACAGAAGCAATTACTCTTGTCTCCAGAACAGGCTCACCTTGAAGCAATAAGGTTGCGTAGCACTGCTTGGCCAACTACTCTCTGGAATCTCTGTCGACGCAGTAGAATCTTGTGAAGGTGTGCGTGGACCTCCATGTAGCAGCCGTGCAAATGTCCAACAGGGCACACCAGACAGGAACGCTGTCGTCACAGCCATCACTCTGGTGGAATGGGCTCTCGGACAGCCGAGCAACGGTCAGTTTGCCAACCGATGACAATGTGTGTTAAAGCCGGTTAGCCACCTGCAGTTTGATACCTTGGTCAATGCATTCCGACAGACCCTTTGGGGCAAGGGAGGGGTGCGTGTGCAGCAAAACCCTTGCATCGTGAAAAGTCAGATAAGGAGGGGAGCACCGAGAGACCCAAAGTGAAAGCCAAGGCAGGCAGAAACACTGCAGCATTTAGCATTTCCCATTTGGGGCTCTCGGGCCCCCCGTGGGGAGCCCAAGAGCCCCAAATGGGAAATCAGCTGTAGGCAGAAACACAGCGGCATGTAAACACAACCGCGTTGTGTTTCTGCCTGCCTTGGCTTTCACTTTGGGTCTCCGGTGCTCCCCTGAGGGAGCACCGGAGACCCAAAGTGATAGCCACAGCAGGCAGAAACACAACGCGGTTGTGTTTGAAAACGCTGCGGTTTTTCTTTCCGAGTTTCTCAGGCTCCTCCGAGCTGGAGGAGCCTGAGAAACTCGGAACGAAAAACCGCAGCGTTTTCAAACACAATGTTGTATTTATGTTTGCGGTCGCTTCAAAAGCGACTGCAAACATGAATACGTTTTTAAAGCTGCTGTTTTATTTCTAAGTTTTCCAGGCTCCTCCAGCCCGGAAAACCTAGAAAAAAAAATGCAGCTAGTGCTTATTTAAAAAGAAAAATAAATAGCACTTACCAAGATTCAGCTGCAGCTTTCCTGCTCTGGTCTCCGGTTCCCTGTCCTCCGCGTACAGCACCAATGAAGGAAAAGCCACCCAGCGGTAGCTTTTGTTTACTACAGCTGGCTGGCTTTTCCTTCATTAGTGCCGCAAAAGCAAAAGCCAGCACAGGCGGGCATCCATTTCACAAAATGGATGCGCCCATGTGCTTGCTTTTGCGAATTTTGAGCTTGAATAGCTCAAAATTTTACATAGGAAGTTTAAAAATAAAAAGTGCTAGTATTTTTTTTTTAATGTTGCCTACCTATTTTTTAAATACATTTTTTTGCTGGACTACCCCTTTAAGATGGATTTCTAAACTCTGACTTGTTGAGCAGAAGTTTAGGAGGCCACCCTAGTTTAATGGAAAAGGGGAACTTTATGGACAAGCCAGACCAATCACGGCAGCTTGGCAGGCGGTCAAGTCTCAGGAGGGGTGAGAGTTATCGGAAGCCCACAATGAGCAAACACAGTAAAACTCCACAGAATACTCTTTGTGTATATAAACCGTACATATACATTTATTATAGGACTTAATAATTAAACACATATAAACCACAGTAATAACAAAACAGTTACCACACACGACTTTCACTATTTAACATATATACAAGTACATTTCACCAGGGAAAAATACAGTCACATCCTGCAACATAAGGCTAGGTTAACACAGATATAGCATTATGCAGTTCTTCAGAATCTAACCCTAACTTAAGCAGTCCAGCCGCTCAAAAGTATATTAGTGCATTGAAAAGGCGCAGTCATGTGTAATGAGAGAAAGTGGGTCCTCTTCAGAGAGCTGTAACAGTTCAGGAAGGGGCTTGAGGTTATGAAGAACAGTGTCCCACTATTTGAAGAGGGTCTACCCTTGAAGGCAGGGTGACTTTCAAGTTTCAGGAATAGCTAGGGATGCAGGCTAGCTTAGCTAAGGTGAGTATCTTTTTTGGGATTATAGTGTGTAAAGAATAATGTCTGTGCCAGGGGGCCACCGGTATGATATAATATGGCATTTGTAACTTGCCTATACACAAGTAAGTGATGAAAGTACTCACTGACCCTGGACACAGTCCAAGTCAACTTTGCCAGTTTAGGCCAGGTCACTTGTAGGTTCAACCCTTGCAGTTGCACATCGCTCCGGCTCTCAGCGGCTGCAGGACTGCACAATCGTCAGTGGTGGGACTGCAGCCTTTTCTTAGCTCTCGATGAAGAAAAGAGTAAAGTTCCAGTGCAACAGATCTCAGGGCACAGGGGGGCAGGCAGGCAAGGCTCCTACAATGACCGTCACCACAGCAGGGAGACACTGGGACTGCACATGCTCACTGCATTGTGCACTCTCATAAATCGTGACACAGAAGAGCTAGGACTGCAAAATCAGGTGGTAGAGGGCCCAGGACCACAAGTTGGCGATTCCTTGAGTCTCGAGTGTTAACTCGAGACAGCAGCGCTTCTATGTGTTACCCCAGGTTTGAGCTGGTCAGTTCACTGCATGGCCCAGGAACACTTCCGGAGCGACTCTTTGGCAGGGTAATCAGGAGGTGCCCAGAGTAGTTGTTCCCACTTCTCCAAAGGGTCGAAGCACCCTTGCAGGCCTTCAGTGATCGATGCAAAAACAGGCGTCCGACGGGACAACAGCAGGCTCAGGATGTCAAACCTTCCAGCATGTCTCCGGCGGTTCCACAGGTCTGCTTTAGAGTTTCAGGATACTTGGCTCCTTCTTCAGTTTGGAGTGAACTTCAGGCGGGTGATCGACATGGAATGGATGCAGACCCCCTTGTCTTATCCAAGATTCGTTTTGCGCTCAAATCTGGGATAACCAATTGAAGATCTGCTCTCTTACATGCCTACCAGACTTGGACCAATCACGGTCCACGGCGGTCCCAGTCATTCAGGCATTCCAGACATACTGGCACCGGTAGCGTGGATTGGGACCAGACAGTCCCAATCCTCTTCCTGGGCCCTAGCACACGTGACATGCAGGAGCCCATGAAAGTTGCGGTATTCGTGGGAGGTTGCATGCCCAAATAAGGAATTGCCAGGTCTACTCGACATGGGGGAAGGCAAAGGGACAAAATGGCCAGAGGACACAACAAAAGACTTCGTGCCTTGGCCATTTTCGGCATGAGCTACAGTCTTGAGCCAAACGTGGTAAACACACAATATGGTTCAGTAAAAAGATGTAAAAATACTATAAAAGTAAATTGCTGCCATGGGTTCATCCTGGGCTCACTTGTACAATCACCAAAAAATCCTAAGAGGGTGTCTAGGGACATAGAGCAAAAAGACTCCTACGCGCGGTACACGGTACAGTAAGGTACTTGGCACACAGATAAAAAGTTACCAAGAAATGGTAACATAGCCATAGACTAATTTGAAACATAGTTTCCCAGTACTGGCAGCCTGAAGGATGTGTCAGTTTCCCCATAACAGTTGAGCAAAAGCCCAGAGGAGCACAGCTGTAGGCGTGCTCAACTGGAAGTAGTCAGGTTAGGCTAGCCAACTAAAAGCAAAACGTTTGGGGGGAAATTGCACCTAATGGAAATATTTCCTAACACCTATAAAGCATCTTGAATATTCTACCATACGCCACCCAACCACCCTATCACAAAATCAAATATTCTATCGTACCTCTTTCTACCACACCCACTCTAACTCCAGTTACCCTACCTCAACCCTCTCTACTCCCACCTATGTAACCCTACCCATCCAACTCAGCCCTGTAATCTCTTCCCCATCCACCCAATTTCAACCTCTCTATCTACACTCATCTACCCTCAATTAACTCTACCTCATGCCACTCGCCTAATCTTAACCCTCTCTATCCCAGCCTACTCAACCTACCTCACCACACTTGACCCAAATTCACCCATTCTACTGGTGCCCTTTCTACGCCCACCACTTTCTGCCCCCTCTAGCCCACCCCTCTGTACCACACTTACCCATACTACCGGCCCCACCCCTCTCTACCCTCTATACTCTATCCCCCTCTAAACCGCCTACCCCGCCCAAATGACCACACCCCCTAACTCCACCATATCTCAGCACACCCTACTTCACCCCCTCTAACACCCATCACATTATCCTACCCCCTCAAGCTTCCTACTCCTCCTTAACCCTCAAAACCTCACCCCACTCTGCCCATACCTAACCCTTCTCTAACCATTCTGACTCACCCTAACACAAACCTTTCTGCACCAATCACTGACCCTACCTCACCCTACTCTATCACTGCTCACCACCTACCTCCACCTCTTCTACTTCTACCCTCCAATATTACTTCATCCATTCTACCTATATCTGCCAATCCTGCCTCACCCCTCTCTTAGCTCACCCACCTACCGTACCTAGCCCAACTCTATTCCACCCCTCTTTATTCCCACTGCATAACCTATCACACACCCTCTACCGCAATCACTCACCATGCCTCACCCTCCTCTACTCCATCCCACACTTCACCACCCCCTGTACACCCAGCTACCCATCCTATTTTATGCCATGCAACCCCATCCCACCCTACCTCACCCATCTCTGCCCTCACCCACACAACCTCCTCACCTTCTCTACCCTACCCAGCTTATCACAACCCTCTTTACCCCACCTGCATTTCCCTTTCCCCTCTCTACCAACCACTCCCATCTCTACCCCTAATCAACCTACCTCACCTTGTCAGTAGGCAGACAGCCACTCACTACACCGCTACCTTTCTCTACCTCAGCTGTTCTACCCTCAATCACTTTACCCCTATGTCTCTCTACCCCAGCACTCTGTTTCCCATTCTTCCTTACCCCAAGCACTCGACTCCACCTACATTATCTCCACCACACTCTACTCCATCCCTCTCTAACTCTACAGAGTCCACCTCACTCTCTCTACTCCCACACCCTATATCCCACCCTATCCACCCAAGCCTACTCTACTGCCAGACATCCTACATCACCCTGCTCTACCCCACCACCCTCTACCACTTCTCTTGGTAAGGGTGCTAAGAGGTATTTCTTGGAGTGCTTTAGACAACTATTCCTAAGGTGCCATAAGTCAAATAAGTCAATCTGTCTCTTTATTTATAGTTATATATAAACACATTTGCACACCTACCAACCCCACAAACACACAAACAAGCATATGTATATGTGCAAACACACATTCATAACTCACACCTCTATACCAACATACATCCCCTGACATACATCCCCTGACATGTCGTCTCTACCACCAACTGCCCACTCACCTTAGTTCTCCCCTTTCTGCCCACCTGCTCCTAACATTCCCTTTTCTATCCCTACCCACCCCTCACCACTCTATGTTTCACTCACCTAAACTCACATGCACTTGACCCCAACCATCCGACCTAACCCAACCATGAAGGAGCCTTTCTGTTGGCAGTCTGGACAACGGAGCCCTTCTAGGAACCCTTTTTAGGTTATTTTAATTGTTTATTAAAACTGCCCTTTCTACTCCAATTCACCATAACTATCTCATCCCATTCTGTCCTCACCCATAGAACATACAACAGCCTCTCGACCCCCAGCTACCTACCCTACCTTCCCAACCTTCTGCCCCTCTGTAACAGAATACTGGAAACACACTACCTAATCCTGTTTGCCAATCCACTCTACCTCCACGATCTCTATATCACTCACCCTATCTCACCCGTTTTACCTCATCTATTCTACCCCCACATTTATCTCCCCCACTCACTCTACCCCACTCCCATCATCCCCATGCACTCAACCCCATTTTCTCTCTACCCACCAACCCCACCACATTACATTTTACCCTAATTCACCACCTTCTTCCCTCACTTACCCTACCTCACTCCCTCTCTACTGCCCACAAGCCTTCTTCAAACCTACCATCCCTTGCCCACCCTATCTCTTCCCTCTATTACCCACACCTTACTGCATCCTTCTCTGAACCCCATCCATTCACCCAACCTCACCGGTCTCAAACCAAAACACTTACCCTTCCCCCCTATTTGCAAATACCCACTCTCCCTCAAACCTCTCTACCCCTGACATCCAACCTTTCTCATCCTCCCCTCACCCAGTAAACTACCCAACCTCAACACTCTGTATCCAAACCTCTCTCTACCCTCTTTTCCACAAACCTACCTACCACACCAACACTCTTCTACACCCAATTAACTTCTCTCCATCTCACACACACTTGCTTACCCTCATGACCCCTATCCGCCCTACACCACCCCTCTTTTGACCCACCTAGCCATGTTAGCTCAGCTTTAGCTCACCTATATCTACCCCAACTACAATACCTTACCTCTTTCTACACCCAGCCACCCTAACTCACTCCTCATTCCTGCCCACACAATCTATGCTAACCCACCCTACTCCATGCATGCCTACTTTCACTCAACACTGCTTATCCCCAGCTACCCACCTACTCAAACCCACCCATTAACGCCTCCACTTAGACTCGTTGGCCCATGCTTTCTGCTTCCCACCCTAGTATTCCCCTGTTCCATCCCACCTAATCTCACACCTGGCCCATCATTCAGGTTCATCTCTGAAAACTGTATCCTTATTTTAAAAGTTCCAAACATGAGTGTAAAGCAGTGTTTGCTGACACATATCATTAGTGATAGACATTATAAAAAAATATCTGCATGCCCCTTGAATAGAAATTGTTCTACTATACTTACTACTATTTTGCTTTTTGTATCTGTAAACGCTAATCTGCCGACATGTTTGGTATGAATGGTTAAATAGTGTCCAGGTATGTATTGTATACCTACCTATAAATGTAAAATGCTATGAGGAACTTCTAATGTCAAATCCATTCGCGTTGCTGTTGCTTGTTTAAGATAGGTTTGAATCAGATTTGATCAGTTTCTCCCACCTCTTTGTAACATATCTGATTACTCTTTCCCTGGTACAAATACAGGTTAACCTGGCATAAGTACAATAGTAGGAATGAACCCAGACCTCAGGAGGCATGAGTGATTACCGCAGTAGGAATGATACCACCACATAGAAAATTGATAGAGTTAATGAAGATATTGATGAAACATAATAGACAAAATCTCGGTTTTGAAAGAAAGCTAATTTACTTTTGCATGAAGTTTGATGCCATGGCAGCCAGCTAGGGAGGAGGGAGAAAAGGACTCTGGAAGGTGGTCGAAGAAGGTGAGCACAAAGACCTGGATCACCCACATATCAGAATCCTCTTTTGCATACAATATTAGACCATCAACACTAGACCATGTAATTTATAGCGCTTTCAGAAGCTTCCAGTAGCATTTAGCTACAACGCATTGATGAATATTGTGTCACCCATGCTCGCAACTAGACCTCAAGTGTAGTGGCCTGATCCTGATACCATTAGAATGATCTAAGCACTTCTGTGAAGACCCTTGGCATCCAAGCTGGCCACTGTGTCATTTAGAACTCATTTAGTTTTGCCACTGTGTACATTTTACCACAATTGAATAAGTAAGGACTTGTAATCACAATATATTTATTTGATTTATGTAATTGTCATATCCATAGATTGGCTTATCAATAGAACTTCTTGGTTATGTTATCCAAACACAGTCTTGAAAGAATGCATTTACGATTAAATGCAGATCAAATGCTGCATCCTGCTACTATGCAATTAATTCATTTGTATAGAACAATGCCTGGTGTTGTGGTCTATTCTACTTGTTCAACTCTATGCAATCTTTCTCCAAACACTACAGTTTATTTAAAAACCAGTAGGCCTGGACAAACATTACTGCTAGAACATCAATTCACCTGAATTTTTTGTGAATTCGATAAGGATGAACCTTTGAAGATGTAGGCCGAGTTTGACTGCATGCCCTACAAACCAGCCCACATGGTTGCTGGAGGAGCCCCAGGCATTCTGTTTCTAGGTGACTTTAAGAAACACAATCTCCATGATAAAATAAAAATATATCCAGCTTGTGCTTCTCACTAGAGAGGAGGAGGAGGAGGATGAGCATGGACTCCCTGGGGGTAACTGGGCAAGTCATATTCTTGCATGATGTTTGAGGGAGGACATAGCAGGGATTCTAGTGGAGGAGGGTGCTACACCAGTCAAGGCCATCTCTTGAAGCGAGTGGATGAGACACATGACCGTGGTAGATACTTTGCAGGAGGAGCAGAAAACCCCTTATTGTAGCTTGTGCAAGGCTCAGCCTCAAATGATTTTTGCAGGAGGAGGTATCCAAGTTTGAAGGAGGTGGGTGATATACCAGTCAGTGGGCCTCATCACGAGTTGGGTAGTAGCCCTTGAATGCAGAGGTAATGCAATTATTGCCACATTTAAGGGTCTGCCCAATCTTGAGTTTGGCGGAAAGTTAGGTGTTTTACCTTGAGCTTTTTGCTGGAGGTAAATCTCCAGCTTTTTGCTCGTGTTCGGTGCTATTACCGCTGGTGCTATTGCTGCCAATGGTAATAGTGCTTAAAATCCACATAGAGTCCCATCTGTCTCTTAAGGTGAATAGATGAGAACCATGTAATTGAAATACAATTTTTATGTGGTGCAGAGAATCCTTAAGGGCAGCTTGTGTGAGACTCATGCTTGCATGTATCTTGAGAGTGGTAGTAATAGGGATTCACGGAGGTGAGTGTGACACCAGTCAGTGAGTAAACAACCTGTTGAGACAACATGTCTGGGCTCAAATGAGAGGGAGTCCCTGAGAGTGAGAGCAGCTTGTGTGTAACTGTGACTCTCGATTTTGTGAGCCAACTCTAGCTGTCTTGAGAAAGTTTCAGTGATTATTGTAGGCAGGATGAGACTCAAGCATTCTGTCACTAGATTACTTCATTCAACACACCTTCCAAGAGAAGAGCAGAAGGGGGGGGGAACCCCTGAGGCAACATGCAGATTCTTCATTGATTTTTGACAGAGGAAGAAGAATATATTCCTTGAGGAGGGTGTTACACCAGTCAGTGTTGATCTCTCTAAGAGAGCGGATGAGACACATGCCAGTGAGTGGATTAGGAGGATCAGGGCTTCTATCAGTGTAGCTTATGCAAGGGTAAATCGTTTTGTGATTTTTTGTATGAGGAAGTAGCAGACATTCAAATATGATGTGATGCAACCGTCAGTGCCTGTCTCTTACAGTGAGTGCATGCAGCACTTGCCAGCGGGTGCTGCCTTGGAGGAGGAGCAGGGATTATTTTAGGGTAGCTTGTTCGACGTTCATTGACATTGTGACATTTGTGGGAGGAAGTCGCAGAGATTCAAATAGAGGGTGTCTCTTAAAGTTAGAGGATGAGACACATTCCTTTGGAAGACAGTTTGGAGACAGTGCAGAGAATACCTGAGGGCAGGTTTTGTCACTATCAGGCTTGAATGATTTTTTGACACAGATAGTAATATGGATATAGGGATGAGAGTGAATTACCACTCAGTGAGTAAAACATGCAGTGCTACTATTTATTAATGTGAAACGTTTATTTGAAAACTTAAAATAGAAACAGTTTATCATAATTCATCAATACAAATGCATGATTGTTTACACTAAAAAAGGACAGTATCGAGAAATTTCTCTGGCAACTTTACGTGTCACGCCTCCAATTCTCTTTCCAAACTCATTAGCGACTCCTAAAAAATAAAAATAAAAATAAAAAATAAAAATCCTAGATCAGATAAATATACATCTGTGGTCATAAAAGATTCTAAGTCTTAGAGCCATAAAAGATTATAGTTGGTTACCGCAGAGAAACCTTAAAAGTGTTTGTTGTTAATTCTTCAAAGTTTTCCCAATCTGCTCCCAGATACAGTATAAAGCAATTTCAAGGGCTTTATTCTGAGTATTTAAACAATATGACCAGAAACTATCTTCTTTAATACCGTCGTAATGATTAACAAGCATCCCAAAACTGACATATATAATGCTCCCTTCTCTCTGCATTTTGTTAGTACATGTCTCACTGTTTTGTCCACTGTTGGTAGATTACACAGTCAACACGTACGCTCTAATTTTATGATGCTCGTTCTGCCCCTATGATCGTCAACATGGGCATTCTGCCCGCAGCCGTAGAATAAATTTGCAAAGCGGCAAAGCTGGGGTGATGTAAAATGATGGCTTAGCCTTGCTACAGCTTTATAGGATTTATAGGATTTCAGGGTTGCCATAAGATCCTAGTTTGCCGCCCAGTCCCCTTATTCTAATTTTCTGTTAAACGTTTTCTCCAAAATATAATTTTCACTGTCTCAGTTGGGATGCCAGTTTATCAAGTCAAATGTAGTTTTGACTAGCCTAGTGTAATCATCATCGTTCCTGTCTCTGCCACAGGACCTCCCCAACAATTCTAGTAATGGGCATGTGGGCTTTGTTTTCTGATTTTATGTATAGGAGGCATCTCCGCTTAAGCGCCATGGTGGGAAGAGATGACAAGCCCAATTCTCATCTTAGCAGTTCAATAGGGACACACAGGGCCATTCCAAGAATCCTCCTCCAAAATGTGCCCTACATAACCTTAAACCAGGTCAGATCGTTCAAAGTCAGCGCCTGCATTCTCTATAATACCATAGCACAGAGGCACTGTTTATAGAGCATCATGTTTCCAGCATTGCTTAAACCTGTTGTTTCCACCGCAAACGTGGAGATGAGGGGAGTTAACACGGGTACCCTTCTGTTCTTGGGTGAAAACATTTTTCAATAGTCGCCCTTATCTGACAGTTCAACCCCTAAGCATTTGAAACTGGTGACATACTCAACAGAGTTCCCGTTAACAATCAAATTAGGCTTTCTTGTTCTCTTTTTAGAAAAATGCATTAACTTGGTTCTGGCAAAGTTGATGGTCAAACCATGCTCGTCTGCATGCTTATACAATTCTTCCAGAGCTCTCTTAACTCTGGCAATGGTGAAATCAATGATCTCTAAGTCATCGACACACGATTGACATCCTATTTTTTCACTACCTAACTTAGGGGCACAATTGTCAACCTGCTTCAAATTAGAAAGCAGGTCAGAAAGGTAAATGTTGAAAAGCATTGGAGCCAGCACGCAGCCCTGCTTGATGCCTTTATTGATGGTGATTGGGTCTGTGACCACTCCCCTGCTGTTCAATCTCACCTGTATGCAGGTAAACTTGTGCATCATTGTTATTGCCCCTAGAATGTTCCTGGGACAGCCCAGGTACTCCATCTTACTCCATAACCTCTCACAGTTTACTAAGTCAAAGGTGTCCCAGAAATCTACTGGAGCCGCATGCAGACCGGGATTGCCCTTTTACTCGCATGTTTAATCAGCCTGTCATTTAATCTTAAATTGTGGACAACCCCTGAGCCAGGCCTAAACCCTGTTTGAAATGTGCCCAACAGATGTGTATGATCTACCCACCTCTGCACCTCAGCAAGCAGAATTGGGGAGAATAGTTTTCCTGTTACATCAAGCTTACATAGAAGCCTGTAATTAGAGGGTTCTACATGCTTGACCTTTTTATTGCAGAAGCCAAAAGCACTCTCCGCCAAGATACTGGTATTGTAGCCTCGACTATCACTTCTCTAAACATTATCTCCAATAAAATCGCCCAAGCTTCTGGATCTTTCTTTAGGACTGCGTTCTCAAGTCCATTAAGGCCTGGAACACGCTATCCTTTAAGCTTGGTTATTTTATTTAGAATGTCTTCTTTGTCTATTACAACATTGAAGCCACCAGATGCTTTCTTAACAGTTTCAGGATTATTGGTTACACATTTCAAGGTTTTCAGTTATGTAACGCGACCACTGTACAGAATTTGATGAGTTTACTACCAAGTTGCCTTTTTGCAGATCTCGCTACACCCAGAAACGTCCATACTTTCTTGTGGTCTTTAGTTTTAACGACCTCAATTAGATGTTACCACTGAGAGTTTTTATGGGAGATAAGGCACCATTTAATCCATCTCCAATATCTGATTTTTACTGTTCTAATTTCCTTCTTCCTTATGAAGGGCATTGGAGTAGTATACTTATAGCTATGAATAAGAAGCAGCATCACGACCAGGTACTGAGCCGTGCACTGCTAGCACTCCTCTTACCCACCCCACTTCCCCTGTGGACCATCCACCTCTGCCGCACCTCTAAACCCCACGGATCAGCTCTTTTGTGCCCCTCCTCACTGCCGACTCTGCCGTCTCAACACGAGGATCCTCCAAAATGGCGGACGCAAGTTTTGTTTATGCTGGTTGCCTAGCAGCAGCCAAACCTTGCCAGTGATTGGCCCGCCGTTCCTGCAACCAGCGCAGAGGAGCTCCGGAAGGCGTGAGCCGGCCCTTCCTGTAAAGGCACCCTGTAAAGGGAGAGGCCTGTCTGTGCCCCCACTCCACTCTCGTCTCTCAGGTGGGCAGGAGCCTAGCCTGCAACGGCAGAGGAGAAGGAAGCAAATGGTGTGACCCGCACCGAAGCAGCATCACGACCAGGTTCTGAGCCATGCACTGCTAGCAATCCTCTTACCCACCCCATCTCCCCTGTGGCCCATCCACCTCTGCTGCACCTCTAAAGCCCACGGATCTGCTCTATTGTGCCCCTCCTCATCGCCGACTCCGCTGTCTCAACACGAGGAGCCTCCAAAATGGCGGATGCAAGTTTTGTTTATGCTGGTTGCCTAGCAACAGCCAAGTCTTGCCAGTGATTGGCCCGCCGCTCCTGCAACCAGCGCAGAGGAGCGCCGGAAGACATGAGCCGGCCCTTCCTGTGAAGGCACACGGTAAAGGAACAGGCCTGTCTGTGCCTGTCCGTGCGTGGCCAAGGGGCCATTGCCGATCGTGTCTTCACCACCCTTTTACCTCCCCATCAGCCCGGATCATCTCCACCCAGCTCCCTCCGAACAGTTTGCAGGAAAAGAAAGTAAGACAATGCGCATCACTGCTATGAGTTTCTGCCTATTTTTGTCCACCTCACTCGGTCGAGAAATGTAGAGGCTTCCTGAAAGTAATACTCTCATGTACATGTCATATCAACCAATAGGCTATAATTGCCATGCGTTAATACTACCCCCTACATGTACATGTTAGTTAATGACCTTGCCTACTCATTGATTGCATGCACACTGTGTCCTGCCCAAATGTTAGCATACTATTGGTTGCCTGCACACTGCATTTTATTGATTGCCTGCACAATGCATTTTATTGATTGCCTACACCTTGTGACCCAGCCATCTCTCACTAGTCACCACATAAGGCCTACCACCTGCTTATCCCACACCTGCCTACACAAAGGCAGCACCCCAACATGGCCCCAAACCTGTCAGCATGACCCCAAACCTGTCCACTGGTATACTCATGCCACCATGCTCACAAAGGATTCTTCTGACATCCTTCCTCCCTGCACTCATCATTGGCCAGCTGTAACGTGCCCCCACTAAGATCTTCCCAATCCAGCTCCCCAGCACAGCCGCGCCGCAGTCAACAAAAACAGTTCAGGCTCACTCGATCCCTCCTCCCGTAGACCTAAGGAACCATAGACTTGGATCCCGCTCCCACAAGGCCTCCACTGAAATTGCTAAATGCCTAGATAGAACCCCTCCTGGGTTCGCTCACACCTCCTTCTCCACACCCAGTATTCCTCAACCAACCATATATCTGTCACTATTACAACTAAACCCAAATCTAGCCACAACCCAACCCATCAAACACAATTCACTCTCATCAATGCTAGATCTATGCAAGCCCACACCACAGAAATCCACAACCTCATCACCGACCTTGAGCTTGATGCCTTAGCCATCACAGAAACCTGGCTACATTTTGCCTCCAGACCCACCATCTGCCAATCCCTTCCACCGTGATACACCATCCTCCGCCAGGATAGACCTTCCAACAAAGGTGGGGGGGGTTGCCCTTAATGTCTAAGAATCACTCAAAGCTAGACAAATCAAGTCAGCCACCTCAGATCACTTTGACGCACTCTCCGTAAAAATCTCCTTCTCTCCTAACGACACCATGACACTACACCTAGTCTAACGTCCTCCGGGCCCTTTGCTGGACTTCCAAGCTAATGTCCTACACCTCATTGGAAGTAACCTCAAAACCAGCACCAGAGCCATTCTCTTGGGAAACTTCAATCTTGGCTTCCAGGATCCCAAAGATAAAAAAGCAAAGCCTTGGCCAAATCTCTCCTTCACCTTGGTTTTATCCAAAATGTTGACAGCCCAACCCACATCAAAGGTCGCATACTAGATTGGCTAGCCGATCACAACTGTGGTGCTGACATCAGCTCCAACACCCCCTGCCCCTGGACTGACCACCACCTTCTGCACTTCCTCATTCCATCCAAAATACCTGCACAACAAAACCCTCCAATGCCGGCCACCTTAGCCAGATCCAAAAAACTGCTCACTAAAGAAAGAATCCTCCCCCTTCTTGAAGCATCAGCCTTAGCACGGCCTCTACCCAATATTCCCACAGAACTGGTCGATCTCTACAACTAAGTCATCAAAGAGGCAGTCGACTTCATCGCCCCATTAGAAAGTAAAAGAGCCAAAAGTACCAAACACTGCAACTCCTGGTACAATCAAGACTTACTTGACTTAAAAGCTCTCAAAAGACAAGCCTTGAATAGTTGGCAATCCAGCCCCTCCACCCTTGCACGAGAGTCATATCTCTCAATGGCTAAACAGTATAAAAATGCCATCGCCACAGCTAAAGCCGCTGCCTACAACTCCAGAATTAACAATGCAAAATCCCAATCAAAGGAATTATTTGCCATTTTCAATGAACTGACTGTTCCCCCCACGTCTACACATCAGACCGTAAAAGGATGAAAAATGGTGTAACAACATCCAACATGCTATGCTAGACAAGATTAACCTACTCCAGGAGAAAATTAAAGCCAATCTCAGCAGTTTACCGAAAGCCTCTCCCCCAACACAGGTTGGCACTGAGCCACAAACTTCCACCTCCTCAGACTCAAATCCCCTCACACCCTTTGCTTTCAGAGAAGTAACCATCCCTGAAGTCCTACTAATCTTAAAGCACATAAAACCCTTGCTATGTAAAGGCGATATTTGCCCTGCTAGAACCCTTCTTTACAACCTTTATTAATGCCTCATTTACCTTGGGCACTGTACCCTCCTCCCTTAAGGAAGCCTGGGTCCAGCCACTGATAAAAAAGCCCACACTTGACCCAGACTCCCCTAACAACTACAGACTGATCACCACTGTGCCATTCCTTCTGAAAATTCTTAATAAAGCTGCCTACTTACAGATACAATCCTACCTGGAATTGCACAACATCTTGGGTAAGAGGCAATCTGGGTTTCGCCCACGGCACAGAATCAGCCCTGTTAGATCAAAAAAATCAGCTGCGAGAAAACATGGACAAGGGCAAGTCTGCGCTTCTCCTGCTCCTCGACCTATCAGCAGCGTTCGACTTGGTCGACCACAAAATACTAGGAAAGCATCTCATAACCTCTGCTCACTTCTCCCAAGAAGCCACAACCTGGATAACTTCCTTCTTAGAGGGCCGAGCCATGAGGGTCTTCTCAGACCAGGCATCAGCCGCTCCCTCTCCTATCAGCTGTGGAGTGCCTCAAGGTTCATGCACCTCACCAACCCTCTATAACCTCTTCACTCTACCACTATTTAATGACCTGGAATGTCTCGGCATAACATTTACCAATTATGCCGATGACACACAAATTCTTCTGCCACTGTCTGGTGACTATGAGAAAGACCTCAGAACCTTACAACAGACCTATGCAATCATCCAGGCTTGGATGGGGGCCAAGGGCCTCTGCCTTAACAGGGATAAAACGGAACTCCTAATTGTAGGCCCCAAGGAAACCCTAAAAAAACCTGACACCACCTACAGCAACTTCAGCATCGAGAACACTGTCATCACAGTCTCTGCTGCAGTAAAAACCCTCGGGGTCTTTTTGGACTCCACCCTCTCCATGAATAGACAAATTAATTATATTTCCTCATCAGCAGCCCATACCACTAAAATCATCAATGTGGTAAAACCCTCCCTCTCTGCCAAGAACTGTCTCAACATTGCCAGAGCCACCATAGGCGCTAAACTGGACTACTGCAATGTCCTCTTGCTAGGTATGTCTGCCAAGAACATTAACAGGCTACAAATTGCACACAACAATGCACTCAGAGCTGCTCTCAGTATCCCCAGGAGAGAGCATATCTCCCAGGCCAGACAAGATGCCCACTGGCTCCCTATCGAAGAACACTTACTGTTCAAAGCGCTCACAATCACACACAGATGTCTCTCCCAATCTGCGCCCCGATACCTAGCTGATCGAATACACCTTATACAATCACTTAGACCCAAGCGAGAACGTTACTCTGACCAACTCTCGATCCCTGTCTTTAACAGAGCCAAAGCCGGCGGTGTGAGTTTCGAAGTGCTAGCACCAAAATCTTGGAACTTACTACCACCCAAACTCAGAAAGGAAACATCACTCTTAGCCTTTAGAAAGGCTTTGAAAACCATACTATTAAAATAACTGCTGTTACACTGTAATCAAGGAACCTGATTACTGCCTAATCTGTATGATCTTGATCCCTAAAATTGTACACTGTTTTTGCTTGCACCCAAGTGAATATGCTGTAACAGCGCCACGATGCCCTAGGGCAGTTGCACGCTTTATAAATGGAAATAAATAAAAATAAATAAAATAAATATGAATGGCCCTTTGCATCTCCATTTTAGCATCACATGCATCCCTGTCATAATAGAATTTAGAAATGGTCCTTGTGGATACCATATAATTGCCCTTTTTATTGCTGTGGAGGACACTGTTTCTTTAAGCCAGTCTTACATCTCATTAAAGGCCAGAGTGTTCCTTGGGCATTTGTGGTACACTGTAACATCACACTTTTCGGCTTCATTATCTCAGTTTCTAGGCACTCTTTCAAACTTGTTCGGCGAGTGTTGAAGTCCCCTCTGATTGTAATCCTTTTGCTGCCATCCTTTTGTACTCCTTCCGTAAGTAAGCAAGCCACTATGTCAAAGATGTCCTCTGTATATGCTCTACCCGGCGGATCATAAATGTTAATCACAATCAATCTGTTCCTACTTTCGGGGGGCCTACAGCAACAGCCAGAACATTCATATTTATTTATGGCACAGCAATTACACATGCAATGAGATGGCTCTTCAGTCCTATGATGACACTCCCGTATGGTCCTCCCCTGTGCCCCTGCTTTGCAAAATTGTAGCACATTTGGTATCCAGACACACTGAGACGCCATGTCAGAATCCAAATGAGCCAGAGGCAAAGGGAGATGTGCTGTCCATGGTCTGTTCCTATCTTGATCAGCAATTACTGTGTGCAGTGTGAGTTGAGAGAATTGCACTTGTTCAATTGAAGATATCATTTAAATCACATTCCACAACCCTGTCATAGGTTTCTGCAGAGTACATGTCCAGTAAAAGTACATGCATGGGTTTTGCATCATGGCAGAGAACATCCACCAAGGTCTACCTAGGAGGTTACAATTTCAGTTCCTTCCACTATATCATGGGCAGAAGGGGGAGGGGTGTAGATCTTACCAGCTGATGATCAGGGAAGGACTGCACACAGCATAGTTAAACTGTGCAAGGAGATTTAAAAATCCAGGTCTCTGTCTCTGCTGCTTCATCCACTGATGAGGTAGACAGTAGTGATAGTGATGACATGGATGGTGATTAACACACACATTATGTCAGTCAAACAAAGCTTTATTCGTCATAAAAACCTTTCAGTACAAAAATAAATATTTGACAAATTCCATTAAAATATATGCTAGATGAGAAAGTTTGTGTTGGTGATTGTTCTAAAATACAATTGACATAAAAAGACCATCAGATGCAAAAGAAAATTTGAGGAATTTCATAAAATGAACTGAATGAAAAAAACAAATGTGTAATCAATTATTCTAAAAACAGAACAGGCCAGACAGGAATATGCCTGTCTGTTGAAAAGTATTAATAGCGAGGAGGTGGAGAATGACATCACAGATTCAGAGGCTGTAGAAGTAAGGGAATCATTCCACTTCCCATCTATGTTCAGTCTTGTAGAGAAACAGCCTTCCTGTTGCAGATCAGAGGGTGCATGACATCATTATGTAGAATGTTTTAATAGTAACAGTGAACCTATGAAATAAATATTGTGGTGTCTGAGGAGATTGGCTCACATTTTAGACAGGCTTACCATGACAAAAACACATGGAGCCAACTGCAGGTGTGACACAACTTGCCACTCTACAACCTGGACACTTCAATGACAATCCATCAGAGCTCTACTTTGCACAAGTTAGGCAGGCTACTTGAGCAGTGCAATGCCATTACAGTTACTGCAACACACAAATCAGAGCTCCAGGTGGACCATTCTACACAGTCAGGAATGCTTGCTGGCAATGTTTACTCTGACTTTATGAATTTGTGAGGCAGTCAACACGTATTTAGATATCATACTGTGTTCTCTCAGTGACGTCCTCCTTCTGGAACACAAGAATGCTTTGCTGCAACAATTGCAACATGAATTACAGAAAGAAATCAGGCAGCAGGAAGACAGTTAACCAGCCCAAATGTTTCCACCTGCACTGGCCCCCTAAAGCCCATGAATTATGGCATCAATGGGCAATATATCACTGACACCTGTTAAAACTATGTGAGCAGTGAGGACACAGACCAAAGTAAAGATAAAGAGATTTTGTGGGACTCCCTCCTATGTGAGTTGGCCTCTTAAAAACAGAAAGGTCATCAAGAGAACCAAATAACCACCCGTCAGCCGAACTGAGGCTTAATCACTATCTACTGGACACTTCACCTGTGGAAATGTATGATCCGCCTTTATACTATTGGTAAAGCAGGCAATCTTCCAGGTGCATTTGTGCGAGTTGATGTAGATTCACTAAGCTACACCCCCATACGTGTGAAGTAAATTTAAATGTAATCTTTCTATTAAGATGTTGAGCAACATACAGAGGGCTAAAAAACAGATCAGGCATAATACATTTAGCATTACAGATCAAATCTTATGGGCATTTCAGCTGCCAATCTAACATTTCAATCCTGTGGGCATAACCGCAATCAAGTCATAATCATCATCCTCATCAACAACACCCCTCCCACCCTCAACATTACTGCCCCCCCACTTGTGCTCCAGGCATGCACGATGTGAACAGAGTGATATATAGTTGCATATATATATATATATAAGGGTCAGCCTTACTACAAATGTCCTTAACCATTCATCCTTAGACAATCCTCTTTCTTAGTATATGTGCGGCTGAGGGATTCTGTCACATGCATGGTGGGTCTACAGGTGTGTGAAAGTCTTTCTTCATCATGCTACCTCCTGGTGCAAGTACCTGGGTATTGCATGGGTTGCCTACCTACAGCACAATATCCATTAAGTAGCCAAACCTGTCATCACAGGAATGAGACATTGCTTTTTCGATATTCAATTTTTCTCGATTGCAGATATTTGCTGGTAGACCCAGCCATTTCTGCTTATCATGTGCGGCACTCGATTTCCATCCAATCAAAATGGCCTTTGTAGCAGAGAATAGAATGACTTTCACATACTGACGTGTCAAAGAGTCGTCATGGCAATACTCTCTATGGAGGACAAAGATCATTGCCAATGGTGTCACAGTAAAATTGCAGGTTCTAATTTTGGCCAGGTAGCATGGCACAAGACCCCAAAAAGTTTGGTTGATTGGGCACGTCCAAAGGATATGACCAACTTAAGCCACCGCCCCAAATTTAGTCCAGCAAAGGGGAGATCAGGAAAGACCCATGTCATATAATTTAGATGGTGTGTAATATGCACTGTGCATAATCTTGTACTGCATCTCCCTATGTTGCAGATTGCAGGACACATTTCTAATCCTGTCAAAAGTATCATACATATCCAGTGAGCAGAGTGGTGTGTCTAGGTCATCAGTCCACATCTCTGGTAGTGTAACGTTTCTACTGAGGTTTTGTGGTATGCAGAAGTCATAGAAGTTCTGAAGCCTGGGGAACTCGCATGTATTGCACCCAAATTCTGCCTTGCATGCCATTGGCTCCCTACCTCTAGATTCTGCCCTAATAAGTTTAGACACAATCGAGTGTATGAAGAGGTACACCAGCCAGTCTGAGGCTGCATGGCCCAGTATTTCCTTCATGGAAGGGAATGGCAGAATCGCTTGTTCATCGCAGAGATCCATTACCCTTAAGTCACCCCAATGAGTGTTTAGTCGGCTATGCATTTGTGTCACAGCCCTGAAGGATAGCAGAGCGCTGATAGTAATCCATGGTGGGATTTCCCGTATCTGTGATCCAGTCAGGGTATGCATGCAGTGCCATTGCACCAGGGTGGGGCCTATACTGGGGTGGGTCTTAAACATGCATGGAAGTCAACCGGGCAGGAAGGCTAATATTTCCCGTGGTGTGAATGGACTCATCACCCGCAGCTGTGTATCCTACGAGCTAGTTGTGTCAGCAGCATTTACCCAGCGTTTGGTCCAGGTAACCTGTGCAACCAAATTGTAAATATTCTATCAAGGGACGCCTAAGCCCCCCGTTAGTGCTAGAATCCTGTACAATAAACTTATTTAGGCGAGCATTCATGCCCTGCCAGAAACATTCCCCATTTACCTTATCCAGGGCAGCATACAGCTGATGAGGATAGGGCGCAGGGATCATAGTGGCCAAATAAATGAGTTTGGGCATCAAATTCATTTTTACAGCATTAATCCTGCCAGTAAGCGACAGCAGGATTGCATGTCAACCCTCCCAGTCAGCGTGTATTTCTACACTATGGTCGGATAATTTAGGTCGCTCAGAGCAGACAGGTCTCTGCTTACATTAATCCCTAAATATTTAACATACTTGATTTGCAGCTGAAATGGTGTGACACCGCCGGGGTCCCATGGTATGTCTAGTGGCATGACTTGAGGCTTGTCCCTGTTTACACAATAGACTGCAACTGGCCTATAGTCTAACAGGATAGCTCGGATTCTGGGCAGGGGCGTGAGTAGTCACTAATGTACAGCAGGATGCCATCTGCAGAGATGGAGACTCAATTCTCTACCATCCCTTTCATAATTCCCATCTATCCTGTATGCACAGCATTGCAAAGACGACTATACTGGCAGTTAGTAGGGTGGGTGGAAGATGGCCTATCTCAACCGCTTCTCTAAACATCTGTGCCAGTTTAGGGGCAAATACATTGCCCAGCTGTTAATATAAATCAATTGGCAGGCCATCCGAGCCCGAAGGTTTGCCAACGGCCAAGCCTCTGATAGCGTTGAGAACTTCGTTGTCTGGAATTAGCAAATTGGGCATATCTAGATCTCCCTGGGATATGGTCAGGAGGGGCAGAGGTCGTAAAAAATCATGCACCAACTCCCAAATCTCGCACTGGTGGTTCGGCATTTAGTTCCCTATAATATTCTGCGAAACGGTTATTAATAGTTGTATCTCCAACCAGCACATTCCCTGCATTATCCTTTGTGGCATCAATGACCTGTGCACGCTGTTTTCCCCTCAGCACCAATACCAGGAGCGGCCTATGCCCCTCCGTATACAATATATGGGCCCACCTGCTGAATGCTTTTTGTGCTCTCAGTGGGGATAACTGTGCCAGTTCCGCTCTAGTGCGGGCAATGCGGGCATAGAAAAGCGGGTCCATCGTTGACTTGTGTTGCCGGTCATCCAACACTAGGGTGATGGTGAGCGTCTTTTCCTGTGACTTCCATGTGTGCAGTTTTTGTGCCCACCGTGAGTTACATTGCCCCCGCAGGTATTCCTTAAATGCATCCCAGCATCTGATTACGTGAACTCATCTCTGATATTATCCATCCAGAAGCCCTCTGTATCCTCTATCAGGTGCTGTACAAAGTCAGTATGAGTTAGCGTCATCAGGTTGAGGCGCCAAGAGGGAGTGCGCTGTAATTCGTCTGTCAGCGTAATGTATAGAAAGACAGGAGCTTAGTCAGACAGGGTCATTTGGAGGATGGAGCTTGTCTCTACCATATACATAGCGTTACAAGGCAGGAGCCAGTAGTCTAGTCAGAAATAACTGCGGTGGTGGTGCGAAAAATATGTAAAGTACTGTTTTCCTGCATGTCTCTGTCGCCAAGCGTCTATACACCTGAGCTGAGTCATCAGTGAAAGAAGTGTTTGTGCTTTTTTCGCCGGTTCGGGTACAGTGTTTGGCATACTCTGCCTATCCAGTGCCGGGTCAAGGGTGACGTTAAGGTCACCTCCGATTAACGTTAGATGGCCTAAAAAGGGGGAGCAGACAGCTAATGTGTGATTTTAAAACCCTGGTGTGTCCGAGCATAGATGTTCATAAAGTTGATGCATTGGTAGTATAGGGTGCAATGGATCAGCATCAACCTGCCTTTCTTATCTGTCTTGCCAACCAAAACGGTGAGGAGGACCCTTTTGTGGACAAGAATGGACACACTGTTTCCCGTGGAATGGGGAGTGAGACGCCACCCCCACCCAACACCTGCAAAGTTTGGGGGATTCAGCAGCATTCAAGTGCTGGAGGAACAGGACATACCCATTGAGCTCTCTAACATAGTTAAGTAGCCTCCTTTGCTTTAAAGGATGCCCAAGCCCGTAAATATTGATAGTAATACACTTAAGTGATGTCAACATTCTAGAATATGTGGCACAGAACAATACGTGGGTTGTAGGGCAGCCCCAATGCATCACTATATAGGCGCAAGCATACACAGTTCAGGCGAATCATGCAGAACAAAAGTACAGCATAGGTCCCCGCCCATGAGCAGTTATACGTCATATAAAACCTCAGCGCGCTGGAACAACCCCCACAATCGTTATGGAGTAATGTACCGAGAATGGTCGGTGTGCAACAACAGGTGTGGAGGAGTACTTAACCTTTGCGTGGTGCACAAGTGAAACAAACAAACCCCAGCAAACCAAACCCACAAACATGCGGAAATGAGAATGGATAACATTGGGGCAACATTGGGGCCTATAAACGCGAACCCAATATAACAATGTAAGAGCCATTGCTGTGAGTGGCGTGCAACGCCAGCAGGATCTGACACTGGTCCACGGCAGCCATTCCACTCCATGTTACTGGTAGTATACAGGGGGAGACAGGGGTAGAAAGGCAGGCCCCAGGCAGCGCCCTGCTCTGCAGAGTTTATGATCGTACATCAAACATCTCACAAGGTTCCATGGTGGATGGGTGTGCTACCCCAGAGAATTGTGGTGTCTAGAGTGTCCTCCCTTCTGCAATGGGAATGGAGCAGCAGTATCCCACAGAGCAGGCCAAGTCTTTTCATGCCACCAGTGCCCATAGGCCCCCTGCATATCATCTCAGTGCTGCATGGGTTGTGCTCCTATGGCCCGGGGGGAGCAGATACTGAGCAGCCCTGGTCATCCACGTCACCATCCATTTGGTGTCGCATGGAAAATCCATAGACCCATCAAGTCGTCGGCCACTCCGAATCGCTTCTACTTTTCTCCATGTCCCCTTGGGTGCCTGCCACCTCTCCTCCAGCGAGTGCTCATGGTATAGGTCTATCGGGCTGTCGATTTGATGGAGTGGGCTGTGCCACACTCTGGTTGCTCAGGGAGGGTGTCAATGCAACTAGGTTTTTAAGAATGTAATAATGTCCACGCTTCCTTGGGATCGTCGAAGGAGTGCCATTGTTTGTCGATTTGAATGGTGGATATCGCCGGTAATTGGAGTTAGTGTCAGTTTTCAGTTCCCCGAAGTGCGGTGAATATCGGGTTGAAGCCTCTGCAGTATCTCAATTCTTCCATTGAATAGTCATTAAAGATATGCACTGTGGTCTTATCAATCTGTATGGTGCCTATAGCTCTATGTGCTCTTAAAATGGGTACTTTGTATTGGAAATTAAGCAGGCGAAATGTGATGACCTGGGGCTTTCCCAGGCGTGTGGTTTAGGGACAGGAGCACGATGGGCATGCTCTATGGTGAAGGTGCATGGGTTAGCTAGCTTCAGCTTGTCACTGAAGAAGCCATATTGTCGAACGGAAAATTATATCGTGCCTCCTATACTGTATGAATATATGTGTATTGGCCTACGCCAAGCTGTTTATAAGTCGCTTATGGGAAATCCGCGTTGCAAGGTCTTGACCTTAGATCAGTGTAAGCCGCCATTTTAGGTCTATCCGCCATTTTAGATTCTCCCTCTAAAGTCACCCTGTGTTCTAAGATGGTGGACAATGTCAGTCCGAATGCAACATGGCCGTCTTGACCTCTGTGTATAAACTAATGTATAACTTGCCTGCAGGCTACATGTTGGGGTCATGAACTGAGATCTTGTCCTTCGATGACCTGTGTGTAGAGGATTACTTGCACCAAAGAAGCTAATCCATGAGCATATGTTAAACACAATGTATTCAAATACTGAAATGTGAACACTTGCTTGACTACATTGTACGAGACTGTTTGAGAAGGTTTAACATGAAATCCTAAGATATACTATTGCCATTTAGGCTTGTTAGTGAATACATTAACGGTAAACCCTAAATGTACAGATGTACGAACTCGGCACGAACCCTAGATCCGTAATGTATTAACTAATATTAACTGGGAAATGGGTTGAACATCATGATTTCGAGGGTATAAAGAGTGCGACTATTTTAATGTACAGTCCCACTCACTGAGCACACCGAACCATGCTGGAGTTCGCTGTGTTGTACTGACGGCCGATAGCTATCTGTTGCTTTGCCCTTTGAAACTGTTCAGTATAAAATAAAGATCTTTTGTATGTTCCTTTGTAACCCGCGTTTGGTGTATTTCCTTTTGGGGTACTCAGCCTCGATATCTTCTTTTTGTTTTCACAGTTGGCGCCCGAATAGGGACCCTCAAGATTGATCCCGGATTATCGAAGATTGACGCAAGCTATCGGACCGGGATCAGACAGTGTGACAAAATAAAGGGGCCCCTTTCTGAAAGAGACGCAACACCTCAGCAGCGCTGCATGACCCGATCCCTGGACGATGAGCTTGTGGTCTGAGACGGCATCTTGACGAGGGTCCACTTATCAAGGCGGGCAAATTTGCCGAAATCACCAAACACGAGGTAAGATTAGTTAGAAAAGAATCTTTGTAATCCGATCGGACCTCCTTAGGATTGATCAGGTGAGTCGTGACCCGATTCTTAAGTATCCTGATAATTTGTTTTGGCGCATTGTATCTGCAAATACAATTATTGACCAGTTAACACCAATATTTTGATATGCCTGGGAAATTGTCTACCTGCTTCAGGGCGTTATTCCGCAGCGATAGGCAAACTTTGGAATTTAGCCGTCCGGCACCACAGGAGGGGTCTCCGGCTTGTACTATGTACTGAAAGCATGGCATTGGTAGTATAGTGTTTAATGATATTAGGCACAGACAAACCAGCCATGCTTCCGAACTTCAGTGGACGATCAATGGTAGTTTTGAAATCCCTCGCATTGAATATTTAGAATCTATTTTATTAAAGAAAAAGGCTAGACCAGCAGCATTCGATGTTTTACAGAATTGGAAGAAAGAAGCTTTGTCACAGCTTAAGAGTAGAGAAAAACATGCGCGCCGTCATAAGATGAACGTCGAAAAAGCGTTGTTATATGACCAAGATAAACAGTCTGAATCGGCTAGGAATATGGATAGGGCTTTCTCACTTGGTATGCAGAAAATCTATCCTTCGAAAGACTTTCATGTTTCTGATGAATTTATTGATAAATTGTTAAATGAACGAAGGCCTGGTGCCTCTGCGCCACCTCTGTATGTTCCTCTTCCTGCTGCTTTGCCTCTTCCTGCTGTTATTCCTGTTCTTTCTGCTGTTGTGCCTGTTGTCCCTGCTCCTCCTGTTGTCCCTCTTCCTCCAGTCGTTGTTCCTCCACCTGTTCCTCCGCCTCTTCCTATTGCACCAGTGGCTGTACCTCCATTGAATTTACCTGCTCTCCCTCTTCCAAGTGGTCCTGCACCGCTTGTAGTCGATCAGGGAGCGGAATCGAGGGTTGTTACTCGTAATACTGTACCTCCAGAGACAAAACGGAACTTGATTGCATGGGCTAAGCATTGTATGGAGAGAGATTATCGAGCTAATGTTTTTGCCACACTTTGTAATATGGACAATTTTCCTGAGAAAAATATTTTTATTGGGGGATTAGGGATTCACTTAAGTGTAATGTGGGACAGACTAAACAATACAGATCTCCCACAAGGGTTGAGGGATCGGAACACCGTAGCGCTTTCTAGAGACACTGTGGAGAAAGTACAAGAGCATGTTGAGAGGATATTCGAGTATAGAAAGGAGTTGGAAAGGTTACAGAATGAGGATGACAATGAGGATAGTATGTATGTACAGAAACGGTTCCTTCCTTGTCGTAAATCGATATCCGAGGAAACACAAATTTGTACGAAAGATGCGATTAGATGGATTTCAGACATATCGATAACTCCAGTTGAAGTATATGACACATATAGTCAGTATACGCTAGAAATGCAGAGGAAAGTGATACAGGTAATGGTAGAGTACCTGCAGGATGAATGTGTGAAAAGAAAGATTTGTTGTCCCACGGAGTTATTGAGTATTTATAAGAGACCTTTTTCACTTGACACTTCTTCGACTGTTTTAGCGCTCGACTTGGCTCTGTTGCTTAGTAAGCGTTCGGAGTTGCCTACTTCTCAGTTGCCTATGAGAGAGGTTCCTCCGACATTTTTACCGGAAGTTGAGATTACGGCTAATGTTGCAGCAGGTACACCTGCTCGAGAAATCCCTGCACATTATGTGTCACAGTTCGTTCACGTCCCGTTCTCAAGGCAGGAAGTGAACACCATTAGACAATCTATTCCCGACATTAGGACAAATCGACAGGATTCTATAAAGAAATGGAGTCTGTCTTGCAGTCCTCAGTATTCACCTTAAGTGATATTGATCTGTTGTTTCCTGTACTCCTGCCCGTAGATTTGTGGAAACAAGTTAGGACTATAGATGATGTAGCAGGGTTAGGAGATACATGGGCTAACATAATTAGACTCGATGGAGAAAGGCCAGCTGGCGAGAGACCGCCTCAGGTGATACTAACTTTACCTGATAGAATTATTGCGAAATTGAAAACCATAATTCCTGAAAAGAGAATTATTTGGGACAAGCTTACGGCCTGTGTCCAAGGGAAGTCTGAGGGTGCTACCGAGTTCTTTAATCGGTTCGAACAGGTATTCTCAGATTTCAGTGGACAAGACTTAGGCACACAGTCTGGGAAAAGATTATTTGTAGACAAATGTGTGCGTGGATTGTTGCCTGACATCCAGTCACAAATTATGTCTTCTGAGAGCACTTGGCAAGCGAGGTCTCAATCAGAAGTACTGCACATGGCTCAGTATTATGAGAATCGTGTCAATAATGAAAAAGAAAGAGTCAAAAAAAGGAAAGGTGATTTGAAGACAAAAGTATTATTGCAGCAAATTGTTAGGGGTCCTAGAGGGGGTAGTTTGCGGATTAGAGGTCAGTATGTTCCACAAGGAAGTATGCCCTTGGGTCCTGTAAACATTAACCAGTGTGCCTATTGTGGGCAAGAGGGTCATTGGCGTGCACAATGCCCGATCCTTCAACAAAGGTCAAATAATGCATTTGTAAACATGGGTAGACGATCCAGAGGTCGCCCGGGTGTAGGGGGCCCTGGTAGAAGCCAGTTTGCACAGGATCCACAGCAACCTTTTTCGCAGGATAATCAGGTACCAAGTGTGGATACTAGAAACATATTCAACCATCCTTCTGCTGCTTACCTCTCTGAAGAACTTCCTTTGAATGACATTATGTTCCGTTAGGATTGCCCTAAGGAGGGTTTGGAACCGACGCCTATTCCCGTTAATCAGAAAGGTCCCTACATTGAAATGATAGTGGGAAATAGGAAGCATCTATTCTTGATAGATACAGGGGCACAGAAGTGTTCCATTGATCATTCTCGGGTTCCAAACATTCCACTGTCAGGGCAAACCAATGTTTCTGTAGGGTTTTCTGGCACACCAGTTGTTTGTCCAGTCTCTTAGCCAGTACCTATTTCTTTGGGTCCCTTTACGGACCACTGTCCATTCCTTTTGACTTCGAATTGTGGAGAGAATTTGCTGGGGTTGAATCTGTTGAAGGAATTAAATGCTGTAATTCATTGTTCTTCTGATGGAGTGCGATTGACGATTCCACCACAGCAACTTTCTGTCTCTCAATTCTTGACTAGACCTTTACCGCCAGAATTCAGTGATGTACCAGAGAGTTTATGGGCAATTGACGACAATGATGTCGGTGTTTTACAGATCGAGCCTGTTAAAATAGTGTTGAAACATGCAATAAAGCTGCCACGTATTCCACAATATAAGATTTCAGTTGAGGGTGAACAAGCTTTGAAATGCATTGTTTCTGATTTTGTGCATCGAGGGGTGATTGAGGAAATTGCACGTAGTTTGTGTAATACTCCAATGTTGCCCGTGTACAAAAAAGGCGATAATGCAATTCCATTTAATTTCATAATTGATCTACGTGCCATCAATAAGGTCGTCGCTCCACAATTTCCAATTGTGCTTGATGTGACGATGATATTAATTATGATTCCGGCTTCAGCTACTTACTTTAGTGTTGTGGATCTGAAGAATGCTTTCTTTAGTATTCCTATACACAAGGACAGTAGATACTTGTTCGCGTTCACCTTAGGGGGACCTCGTTCACCTTTACCCGTGCACCGCAAGGTTACACGGAAAGTCCTAGCATTTATAGTAGGGCTTTGAAAGAACAGCTTGATATCCTTGAGTTGCCCTCTACTTGTACACTGCTTCAGTATGTTGATGACTTGATTTTGGCTGCCGATTCTGAGAGCGCTTGTAAGGAAGGCACTGTGTTATTACTTATACATCTAGCTAAACATGGACACAAAGCTTCGCTTAAAAAATTCCAATATTGTTGTCAGGAGATCGCCTATTTAGGAGTCTCCTGTCAAAGGAGGTAACAAGATTGACACCTGAACAAATAAAACACATTTCTGGCATGTCTGTCCCAAATACGCAGAAAGAAGTTAGAGCCTTGATAGGAATGGCTTCTTACTGTAGGTTATGGATACCGAACTTCTCACTGGTGATTAAGCCGATGTTGGCTTTGACGAAGAAGGGCATTTCTTCACCATTGCCATGGAACATGGAGCACCAGCAAGCATTTGATCTGCTCAAGACTGCATTGTGCTCGGCACCGGTTTTGGGCACACCAAACTATGAAAAGGCCTTTGTGTTGTTTGTGCATGAATGTGATGGATGTGCTTTGGCTGTATTAACACAGGAACATGGAGGGAAGAATAGGCCATGTGGTTACTTTTCTTCCGCCCTTGATCCTGTAGCATGCGCTTTGCCAAGATGTTTGTGAGCTGTCGCTGCTGTTGCTGCATCTGTAAAACAGAGCGAGGGAATGGTCCTAGGCCATCCTCTAACCCTGATGGTGCCTCACTCTGTAGATGTTCTATTGAACAGAACTCAAATGCAACACCTCACTTCCGCACAGTTGACAAGATATGAATTGATCTTGTTTGCTCCCCACATACAAATTAGGAGGTGTTGTGTTCTTAATCCGGCTGAACTCCTACCTTTCCCGCAAGGTACTGCTTGTAGTGACGAAGAGTCACATGACTGTCTGTACACTAACAAAGGGTAGAATTGATCTAAAGGACACTCCTTTGAATAATCCACAAGGGGAGCTGTTTTGCGATGGCTCCTGCTTCAAACATCGGGATGGTACATCCACAGCTGCTTATGCAATCACCACGTTAAGCACAGTCGTGGAAACCAAGAGAATTACGCATAACTCTGGCAGGCCGCAGAGATTATAGCATTGACCCGAGCTTGTGAACTTTCCGAAGGGCTTACAGTAAACATATATACTGATAGTCAGTATGCCTTTGGGGTGGTTCACAATTTTGGTAGACTTTGGTCAGAAAGAGGTTTCTTAACTTCACACGGTACAAAGATTCAGCATGGCTCCCTAATAGTACAACTGCTCTCAGCGCTCGCACTTCCCACTCAGTTAGCTGTCATAAAGTGTGCAGCACATCAAAAGATTATAAATGATATAGGAAAAGGGAACGCTTTCGCTGACCAGATAGCTAAACAAGCTGCCACCAACCTTTCTACAGAGATGTACATTTCAAGGGAGACTGTAAATGCCTATGCAATGGATGAGGGTGTCGACCCTGAAAAGGACATCCAAGCCGATGCCACACTAGAAGAATCCAAGAGATGGGCAGAAGGCTTGGGGAAACTCGATGATGATGGGTGTTGGGTGGATGTAGTTGAAGGAAGATGGCTACTTCCTGACGCATATGTAATGATGATGGTCGTCATGGCTCATGGCCCTACCCATATATGTGCCCGGAAGCTTACACAAATGTTGGAGAAAGTTTGGGCAAATGACAAAATCTCTAAAATAGCTGAGCGTTCTGTTCAGAATTGCATGATCTGCTTACAGCACAATGTGGGAAAGGGAACATCAACTCCCAGGGGAAGTTTTGGTCCACCTTCTGTCCCCTTTGAGGTTATCCACTTTGATTTTATCGAAATGGAACGGTGTAATAACTTGAAATATGTGTTAGTTGTCATCGGTGCTTTTAGCAAATGGGTTGAGGCTTTTCCTGTTAAGTACGCTACAGCCATGACTACTGCAAAAACTATGTTAAATGAGTATTTTCCTAGGTTTGGGCTACCAAGAGTAATCTGGTCGGACAATGGTCGACATTTTGTCGCTGCTGTAATTCTGCAGATATGTGCGGCATTACAAATCGACAAACGGTTCCATTCGGCCAGACACGCTCAGAGTGCCGGACTAGTAGAAAGACACAATGGCATCATCAAGAACAAGCTCGCTAAAACGTATGCCGGCACCAAACTAAAATGGCCGAACGCCTTACCGATCGTGTTACTAGCTATGCGTACAACCCCTCAAACTAAGACTGGGCTCTCTCCATTTGAGGTAGTAATGGGGAGACCTGCGAATATCTAGAACATTCCGAAATGTCAATCTTAAAAGAATGTTGAAAATGTACTTCTTTCAGATTACTGTAGCCAGTTGACTAAAAACCTGTATTTCATTTATCACGAGCCGCAAGAGGCTTTACATGTACGATACGAGGGCCCAGGTCATAGCATCCGGCATGGAGACTGGGAGTTAACAAAGGCATTTGAACGATCCTCTTGTCTTGCACCTCGGTGGCGGGGCCCATTCCAGGTCCTGCTGGTCACACAGACTGCGGTGCGTGTCGCAAGCAGAAAACATTGGATCCACGCGACGCTTGTCAAGAGACTTCCACACACGGTGCCATACGATATAGAAGAAACAGAACCCCTCACCAATACTGCAACCAACGATCCCGAAGCAGTAAACAGCAACGAGAGTGTATCGGACTCCATCTATGAGCCTGTGAGGCCTGGGGAACCAGTCATTTTGTCTCTACACTCTCCAAAAGTTTCGTTTCCGGAAACTGTTGTTCCGGATCTTGCATCTTCACTTGCTCTTGATATGTCGCTTCCAACAGGAAGTGACTACACATTGTTCTCGGATCAATCAGTACCGGGGGCAACAAGGTACAATTTGCGTCCAAGGAAATAGACTTACGGCACGGTTCGGCTGTGCATGCGAAGAAGAAAGGAAAATCATAAAGGGCTTGCTTTTTTCCCAAGTAATTGTTTGAAAAAGGGGATTCTGTTGGCTAGGGTTGTGGAAGGACTAAGAAGTCGCTCGGCCAGGAGGTCGCCAGCAAATAACATTGGGGTTTTTCGTTTGAAGACTGCAATGCCTGCAACCGCTACCGCTCGTACAGGACTGATAAATAATCGTGTGACCAGCAGTGAGAATGGACAAATTGTTTGGGCCCCGAAAACGTACTGTTGTTTTTTTATAATGTCAATTGGTTTTATAATAGTAACTGTGTTAAGTTTTTGGTACCTGGAAGAAGTGCATCCATTCAAAACCTTGTTACCGACTGAAAATGTACCCACTGTCCCTGCTCCTTTTGTGCATTTGCATACTTTATCTCCTAGAGACTCTCAGCATAGACAGAGATACTATAACAACACATTATTACTTTTCATGAATGCTACACATGCCATTTTTAATGAATCCAACTGTTGGGTCTGTTAGCATTTACTGCAACACAGGGACAAGGGGCTAGGTTGATATATTCATCCTTTACCTTTGACAACTGCTTGTTATGCTTCTCTTAGAGCACTATTCTTTGACCGATGGAACGATAGCATCTCGGGGAACTTTGATGGTACTAATTTGAATAATTTTGAGAAACGTGTTCTTACGCCCTTGGGATGCTCGCTTTTCGCGAATAGGAGCAAGCTCAACGTTGCTTCTATTAGTCCTTCTGATAGACTGTCTTGTCCTTTTCAATCTTTGATCTCTTTCAAGATGGCTCCTATAGGCAATAAGGATGCCATGCCTCCATCTTACACTGTTAACCATAGCCCCAATTCAGTTTCTTTCTGCATACAGAGGAATGGTACTCAGTCAATGGGAAATTTTAAAGGTTGCGCCAACGTTACAAATTTGACTGGGGAAGACAGACCTTTGTATGTAGGCGAACCTATCTACTACGTTTGCGGTAATGTAGCATTTCCATGGTTACCCAGGGATTGACAGGGAACGTGTTATTTAGGGATCTTGTTACCCGGGGTATTCATAGCCAGTACTGTAAAGGTTTCAAAGGCTCGTCCACGACGGGATGAGAATGGTGACACTCCAGCACAGGTTCCTGGAGATGTAGCGAAATCCCTTGTGCCATTTTGGGGACAAATTGCGAACTCTGAAGACATCAGGAGATTAGCGAGAGTACTGGAGAGAACCATCAACCGGACCACGGACATACTCTACAATATGACATTAGAACAGAAAGCAATAAGATTAGTAGCACTTCAGAACCGGATGGCATTAGATGTCATTCTGGCTGAACGTGGTGGAGTTTGTAAATTAGTGGGGTCCGCTTGCTGTGTTTTCGTGCCAGATTCCTCCCCAACTATCTTCAAGGCAATACAGAATCTGCACGTCCTTAGTTCAGAAGTGCATGTTCCCGAGGGAAACTGGGATCTTAGCGCTTGGTTCTGGGACTTCTTGCGATCTTGGGGTTGGAAGGTGCTTTCGGTCTTGCTGATCTTTTTGGGAATTCTGTTGTTTCTTTGTTGCTGTATGCAGTGTTTACATAGTATATGTTTGATGCTAGGGGGATGTTGCGCACAGGCAATAGGTACAAGGTATATGCCCCAGATAAGAGTTCCAAACAGTATGTGCTGGAAGAGATTTTTATAAACGATTTAATGGCAATAGATAGTTCTGACAGTGATTCAGGGTGTATGGATGTTGAGGCATGGAATTGTTCGTAAAGTGACCAGAAGTAGTTTAGAGCTTGGCATAGGCCAAAAGAAGGGTTTGACAAACAGAAAATTATATTGTGCCTCCTATACTGTATGAATATATGTGTATTAGCCTACGCCAGGCTGTTTATAAGTCGCTTATGGGAAATCCGCGTTGCAAGGTCTTGACCTTAGATCAGTGTAAGCCTCCATTTTAGGTCTATCCGCCATTTAGATTCTCCCTCTAAAGTCACCCTGTGTTCTAAGATGGTGGACAATGTCATTCCGAATGCAACATGGCCGTCTTGACCTCTGTGTATAAACTAATGTATAACTTGCCTGCAGGATACATGTTGGGGTCATGAACTGAGACCTTGTCCTTCGCTGACCTGTGTGTAGAGGATTACTTGCACCAACAAAGCTAATTCATGAGCATATGTTAAACACAATGTATTCAAATACTGAAATGTGAACACTTGCTTGACTAAATTGTACAAGACTGTTTGAGAAGGTTTAACATGAAATCCTAAGATATACTGTTGCCATTAAGGCTTGTTAGTGAATACATAAAAGGTAAACCCTAAATGTACAGATGTACAAACTCGGCACGAACCCTAGATCCGTAATGTATTAACTAATATTAACTGGGAAATGGGTTGAACATCGTGATTTCGAGGGTATAAAGAGTGTGACTATTCTAATGTACAGTCCCACTCACTGAGCACACCGAACCATGCTGGAGTTCGCTGTGTTGTACTGAGGGCCGATAGCTATCTGTTGCTTTGTCCTTTGAAACTGTTCAGTATAAAATAAAGATCTTTTGTATGTTCCTTTGTAACCCGCGTTTGGTGTATTTCCTTTTGGGGTACTCAGCCTCGATATCTTCTTTTTGTTTTCACAATATAAAAAGCTTTCAATGTCCGTACCTTCCAGGTTTTTGGGAATGCCGACCAAACGCAAGTTCTTCCAGCGTGACCTGTTTTCTTAGTCTTCCATGCTGGCTCTGAGGCCTTGGAGCTCTCTAATCAATGCATCCGCATCAGTGGAGGCCGATTCATGTATGATCTCAAGTGCACTTATGCGGCTCTCTCTTTCTGCTGTCTGTTCGGCTTGTAGGTCAAGGTGGCCCCTAATGTCTTTACGTTCTCTCATCACCTCTTGTACAATGCCATGTGTCTCTTGAGTGCACTGTTCCACATGTGTGACGTTAGAAAGAGTTTTTATTGTCTATAAGTGCCTTCAAGGCCATGTGCGCATTCATTTTGAACAATAAACATTAAAAAAATGAATAGCCACACTGCCGAAGACTATGAAATTACATCTACTCATAGCCAATGCAGCAGCTCAAAAAATATTGCTGATTTGTTATCCGGTACATTTCAGACACCAAAAAGCGGATTGGGTTGTATCGTGGTCCATGTGGTTGATAAATGGATAGCTGTAGCAGTTACTGAGATACCCTGACCAGTTGCTGACATACCTACCATTCCAGTACTCTTTTTGAATTCAACTTTTTTCATGATCTCAAGCACCACTTGTCAAAAGATGTTCTACTGTCTCACATAGTGCTACCACCCATAAAGTATTTTGGGCATTTCCACAGAGTGCCGCCACCTCTGAAATTTCTCTGCTCACTCACAGAGAGATGCCACCCCTTAACGTTCACCAGCTCTCACACAGAGCTCAGCCATCCCTTAATGTTCATATTCGCTCTTTCAGAGATCATCCACCTATTAATGTTCTCAGGCTCTCCCACAGAGTACTGTCACCCAGTGAACATCACAATTTCTCCCATAGAGCGGTGCCACCAATAAAATTCACAAGCTTTCCCTAAGACCACTCACTCATGTGGGAATCCTCCTCATAAAGCAAGTCCCCCCCATCATAACCGCTTAATTTCTCATTCCTGAACAGTGATCGATAAGAGGGAAGGATGGTGCTGCTGCATCTGCTGATCGATAGTAGCCACAGCTGCAGTGAAGTCCCACTCCCCTAAGCAATGAGTGCTGCATACCTCATCAACTAAATCCAGGGACTCTTCCAAATCCAGGGACTCTTCCAATACAAACTCACGATAGAAAATATTCAAGGGGGCAATATTTACCCTACGTTGCACACTAATTAAAATCAAACACTTTCCCCAATAATTCTAGGACTTGAATTTAGAATAGTAAATAACACAATACTCAAAATATGGTAGGGAAGTCTTTTACGGGTAAAGAAAAGAAAATCATCTAACTGGCAACATTTTCCCAACAACATTTTCACAGGCGATCTTATATATCTGTGTCCAATGATTGTATATGCTGGTGTTTGTTAAGAATCGTTTGTGTTCCCGCAGTATGAACAGAGTTCCCTTTCATCTTCTCTATGTTTATCTTCTTTGGGGTATCTAAGTCTGTTCTTCTTCATTACTAGTGACTACGGCTACTGAAAGGCACTTACGATCATTGCCTCTTGCTATGAATCTTGTGCTGGTGTCAAAAACCTACAATTCTTTTTCCTCTTTTTCACATTTCAAGTTTGCTCTTATGTATTGCCCCGTTAGGATATTCTTTATTTCACATGTCCTATAGCAGGCTTGTCCAACCTTTTTGAATGTGGGGTTGAAGCATTAACTTTTTGTCACCCGGTGGGCCGGCGAGCCAAAAGTCAACACCATCACCCAAAGCAGTATATTCAAAAGCGATGGTGTTTGACCTTTGACACAATAGCATCACAGGCATAGCCATGCAGTCCCAAAGATAGCTTTTGGTGTCAGGGGCAGTGATCAAAGGTTAGTTTCTTGTGACTTCTTCCAGTGTGTATGTGTTGATATTTCTCTGAAATAGTGGGGGCGACTGAGCGTCAAGGGGGAGCTATAATGATCTAGGGAGGGTTTGGGGGGTCCCCCCCAAGATTTTTTTTCCAAATATGGGGCTGAAATGGTGCATTTTACAGCAGGAAGTGTGACCAAAAAGCCATAAGTTTACAATCAGTTCTAAAGGGGAACTTGAGAACTGGAGGTGGCTTGAACCCTGCAACATTGACCAAATAAATAAATAAACTGGGCCGTGGCCTTTAACTGCCTCTGGTTCCCCCTTCCTGGGGGCACCAGAGGCAGTAACAGTCCTCCACCATGGCCTGGTTTATTTATTTATTTGTTCAACGTTTGACAGGTCCGTGGACCCGATTCATTTATTTATTTTTCGCAACGTTGGTCGGACCCAACATTGCAGAAATAAATAAATTAATCAGGTACGCGTACCCGACAAACATTGAACAAATAAATAAATAAACTGGGCCGTGGCCTTTAACTGCCTATGGTAATCCCTTCCAGGGGGCACAAGAGGCAGTAACAGTCCTCCGCCACGGCCCGGGTAATTTATTTATTTCTGCAATGTTGGGTCCGACCAAAATTGCAGAAATAAATAAATTAATCGGATCCACGGACCTGACAAACATAGGGCAAATAAATGAATAAACCGGGGCGTGGCCTGTAAGTAACTGCCTCTGGTGCATCCTTTCAGGGAGTACCAGAGGCAGTAATAGTCCTCTGCCACGGTCCGTTTTTTTATTTATTTGTTCGAAGTTTTCTTTTCGGGCTAGCGGGCCACGTGAAATGGCTTGGAGGGCCGCATTGTGGCCCGAGGGCCGTATGTTGGACAACCTTGTCCTATAGCAACTGCTTGTGCTTGCCTGACATATGGAGTTTACCTCTCAGTGTTTCTAAAATGTTCAGCTCTCAATTTTGTTTATTTTAATACAGATGTGCAAGGTGAAGCCGATAATATTTTCTGTGCTGCACGTTGATGTCAAATCTATTTTAAAAGCATTTTAATTCAATCTTTCATTATAAAGATTAAACTTTTGAAGTTCCTTTTCCATATCAGAAATATATCACACATATACTTGGACCAATTAATAACAATTATTTCCAATCCATCAATATTGCTCCACAGTCCATGTGTAATCTCAAAATGCCCCATGGAAAGGTTTGTCAATCTTGAAGCATATTTTGCTGCAATAGCGACACCATAATATTACCTGCGAAACAACAAAACATTACTTATCATTTTAAACTCTGTATTTGTATAATCATCTTGTGATGCAATAGATGAGCGTCTCTGTTTTTTTGGGCAAAAAGAACTTCTGATGTTGTATGGCAAGATCATGTTCAATTGATGTTTATATGCGTTGGTATCATATACAAATTGAATATAATCATCTTCCCATATAATTTGGCTGAATTTATAGAGAATGGGCACCAAATTCCGTGTATATTGTTACAGTATGTTAACTCATTTGCTCAGACGTGTGTTACTGTACTCCGACATAGGATCTGCATTCCCGATAATGCCACTCACCGGTGGTGTAACTGCTGATAGGCCTTTGTATGGTGGGGGTACTTGGAAGAAGGTAAATAGTCATTATTTTTGGGATATTTACCAGTTAGGTATTCCTTTTTTATCTGTAATGTGTCCTAATGTAAACAATTTCTCAAAAAGCATGCTAGTCTGTAGATTGACTTGTGGAATGACTCAGAATTACCTAGAGGTTTAATTTAACAATTAGAGGGTGCAAGATGTTCACTTCCTTGACTAACATAGTCTTGTCTTTTAATTGACACTATGGGGATAATTCATGGAATAAATGTGTGCCGAAATCAGTGGCGCAAGCAGGCGCAAGCGTGAAAAAGCCAGCACACGCGTGCGAATCGCACGCGTGCGATTCATGGAAGGACCTGCGCGTGTAATTTCCGGGATGTGCGCCAAACCCGCGCGTGGCACACACCGGCGCACGCGTCATTTCCACATCCCGAACGCTGTGCGCGACGCGCACAGCAAAAGCGCACAACGTCAGCGCACACATCAAAAAGGGGGCGGAACAAGGGGCGGAACACGCAGAATGGGGAACAACGCGTGAAAATAAGGGCGTAACAGGGGAAGTACCGCTGGGAAGTACACGGAACGGCCACACGCACGCGAACTACACGTATTCATGGAATCGAATAGGGAAAACCCACGCATGTCAAAACACATGCACAAGCACAATTACGTCCGCCACATGAAAGCAGGTGGAAGCGCCCTCGTGCAGCATAAAAGTGCGCGCAAACAACAAACAAGCATATACAGCTACGATGGATGTCCCGTTCCTCGCAGCAGTGATCGTGGGACATCGCAGGAGGAGGAGAATAGCCAGGCCCCGCATTTTTTTGCCCAGGACCATCCTTTTTGGGATGCCTGATGACCAGGTCTATGGTAGGTATAGGTTTCCACCTCATATCATCCTAGAGCTGGTCAGGGAGTGGGAGGATGACCTCACATCGCCCACCCTGTGCTCCCAAGCATTGAGCCCCTTGGAGAAGGTGCTCAATGTACTGCATTGTTTGGCCACTGGGTCATTTCAGCAGACAACTGCCATAGTGGGGGGGGTCTCACAGGCCACGCAGTCACGCTGCCTACACCAGGTGTTGGCAATCATCACTGCGCGCCCCTCAGTTCGCAGGCACATATACATGCCCAGAACACCTGGAGAAAGGCAGTCCGTGGTCCTGGACTTCTACAGGTGGCACACTTCCCCAAAGTGCTCGGTGCCATAGATTGCACCCATGTGGCCCTACGTCCACCTAGGGCCACAGAGCACATCTATCGAAACCGCAAGCACTGGCATTCCATCAATGTGCAGGTGGTATGTGATGCCAAGGGGATCATCACCTCTGTATATGCAAACTTCCCTGGGTCCACCCATGATAATTTTATATTCAGAATGTCCGCCCTGAGCCGGGCCCTGGAAGCTGGGAAGCATGGCGACACATGGCTCCTAGGTGAGAACAAATGCCTGTGCACATGCATACATGTCACACACAGACAAATACAAAAGCCCCACTAATGACAACTATTATCACCTTACCAGGGGACAGTGCCTACCCCCTGAGCACCTACATGATGACGCCCATATGGAACCCCACCACACCACCCCAGTTAAGATACAACGCAGCCCATATTGCAACTAGGGCCATAGTGGAGCGCACATTCGGAGTGCTCAAGTCACGCTTTCGCTCCCTTGACCGCTCTGGTGGCCAGCTACTATATGCACCTCCAGTAATGTGCAGGATCATTGTGGCAGCATGTGTCCTGCACAACGTTGCAACACGGCATGGCGTACTGGTGGACATGGTGGTGCCCCCACATCCCCAACCACACAGTCGGCTGCTGCGCATGGGAGGGGAAAGGGCATGTGGCGAGGCAGCCCGTACCCAGCTTGTGGCCACATTTTTCACCTAAACTCCAACCCCTGCGGAGTGCACAGAGGCCTGGCACATACCAGGTCACAATTGATGATGACAAAGGGACAGTTAACTGTCACTACCTTACCACTCTGAGAATGTGTCCACGGAAGTGCCACATTGTGTGCATCCCGAGCTAATTAAACACAACCAATCCCATGTGACCAAAGTGCAAAGTGAACACATGCAAGGTGCTCCCCCCCTTGCTAAACAGGGCATGAAAGTACTGGTATGCCACCTCCCAACACCCCTGAACCCCATCTGCCACACCATACCATGGTATGCAACGGCAAAACATCAAACCATATGCACAACACATGACACAATTGTCATGAAGTGGCACGTGAGAAATGTAAATAGGCACCAGACAATTACACCTGACATGGAATCTGAAGAAATGACTGACCAAAACCCCAAACCATGAAAATGGTGACACAAATGCATGCCACCATTGGTGCAATCAACAAAAGTCAGAATACCTGTTGCCATGCACATTGTACAATTGCAAATGGCCATATCAAATACCACACACTGCACAGCACAGTGAGTGTGCATTGCATTCGTGAAAACACCTGTGCATCATTTAAAAAAATGGCATACAACCAAATATCACCCTTCCATGCATGTCCACGAATAATGACTCGGAAGTGAACATGGATTGTCGTGACACAGCATGCATGAGAAGGCAATCTGGGTGCAATGTATCTGGGGGCGGTGTTGCCTAAGTGTATTCGTCAATAAGGACATGTCTAGAATACATGCATGTGAAATGAAGTGAATGCCAGTGTCACGTACACAGCACATATGAACATAGCACCAAGGACCCCTCTGTGTCTCAAACTCACCCATCCCCTAACACGTCAAAATAACTCACTACATTGCATCAGCCATTGACCAGCAGAACATATCATGTACAGAGTACACCACATCGGCAATGGCAGACAGTGACCCATCACTGAATCATTGAAATTGATGAAATGAACAACACACAAACTTCATCAAAGTGCATCAATGAGGGTGTGAATAAGGGAGAAGAACAGTACATTCCTACATGTCCTTCAAACAGTCCACAGTGTGAGAATGAAATGGAAAAGCAAAGTACATATAATAAATGCCAGGACCAATAAGGGGGAGCCTAGGGACGGATTGTAGGATGACATAACTTGCATCAACATTCCCATGCCTGACGGTAATAGTCGCAGTGCAGGAGTCACATAAGGAGGGGAGTGACGGAAGAGGATGGAAGAGGTGAGGAGAGTAACAAAACAAGTGACAAACTATGGTAGGTCTACAAAGATTCAACATAGTGCTGGGGAGGCGGAGAGGAAAGACAGAAGGTAAAGGGGGATGAGATGACCTGTAATCAGTAGTGGAGGGACTAATGATCAAATAAGCTGTCAAAATAATACTGAAAATGGTGAGGGTGGGGCGTGGAAGGACGGAAGCAGAAGGGCAAATGTCTGCAAAGAACAAGCGCCTATGTATCACCATGGTCAATGTCAATTGGGCTAGTGGTTGAAAATGACAGCCAGAGTACAAGGAGGAGGCCAAAGGGGGGTGGAGAGGGAGAGGTAGAAGAGAAGGGAGGAGGGGGCCAAGCTCAAAATGACCAATGGGGGAGATGGTGAACGAAAGCACACACAGGGGGCAGAGGGAAATCTGCTGGTAAGGAGAGTAGGGGATGTGATGATGAAGGGGGAGGCAGAGGGACACTGACAGGGGCAGGGGAGACAGGGCGGCCTTCAAGTGACTGAGAAGGCTTGTGGACAGGTCTAGACAGGGGCACCTTAGTGGGCTTTTGATAGTGGTGGCAGACTCAAGCATCCTGATTGGCCGGATTGTCACAAGGGCCAAGTGCAAACAGTGGGAGGGGGGGATCAGGTCCAGGACACAAACTGATAGTTAAAATGACAAACAATGTAGTCATAACTCAGATGTCACATCCAAAAACCAGCCAGGGCTGGGAAATGGCCAAAGTGGTGCTAGCAAGGAATGGGTGGTTGTTGAAATGCGTGGTGACAGGGGTAACTCAGCGTGCAGCCTTCATGTGGCATATCAAAATCACTGTGGGAAAACTGTCCCAATTCCACATTCTCAGCACATGGACCCCTCCCACCATCAGTGTGTAGTATGCAGTCAAAGGGTGCATGATACCAGCTACAGCAGGAAGTGCATCAACATACACATTCAATACATAACAAACATCTCAAGCAACATGATGAAATGTACAGTCAGCTTAATACTCACCAAAGTGAACTGCAGACATGCATTGGAGAACCCATCTGGAATACCTACTAGGGGTGTACACACAAGTAGAATTGCAGGCTGGCCACAGATATGACAGAAGCCCAATGCCCATGTGTGATATGCTGTTACACCGAGCCATCCTTGTGAGCCCATGGAAAAGGGAAGCAGGAGTAGCATATGTGTCAGGACCCCAAGCAAAACACATACACAAGACAAGCCTGAATGGGCCCAGCAGGAACATACAGTGGATGCCTTCCGATGCCACAAAGCACCACACTGTGACATGTATGCACAATAGACAAAATAAAATAGAAGAAAATAGAATACTAAAGAAAATACAAATAAATTCAAATAATGTATTGAAAGAAATAAAATGAAAAGAGTAATGAATTAAACAAAAGCAAAATCAATAAAATAGAAGAAAACCTAAAAAAAACATAACAAAAATAAATAAGTGAAATAATTGAAAAATAGTAGCAAAATAACAGAAAATTTAAATCAAATGAAAAATTAAAATGAAAAGATAACATACTTACCAAAAACCATTCAAATTTGATGAAAAATCAGAAATAGATTCAGATTAAAAACTGCTGGAAAAAAGATTGCCCATATGTGACCTGGGGGGTGGGGGGGCACCCAGGAGGGGGGAGGTAAAGGGTACACCTCTACACCCACATGTGTAGATGTTGAGGTAAAAAAAAAACCTCACTGGGCTCAGCGCCTGCACGGCCCGACCTATGTGGGAGATAGGTTGTCATCGTCACCCTCTGGATCTGAATCAGAAGGTGGAGGTGGTGCAGTTGACTCACCACACCTGGCCACGCCTTGCCCCTCAACTGCAGCAAGTATGCGGGTCTGGTAAACCAGGTCCTGGCGGGCAATGAGAATGAGGCCAGCATGCATTACCTCACGTGTCACATGTGCTTCCTCCTGCAGGGACTGACGTGTGAGACGGAGTTCTGCTTGCATGGCCTCACATGACAAACGGAGTGACTCCCGGCTTGCACGGAGTTCAGCCGAGATGGTTCTTTCAAGCTGTTCAAACCTGCCTTCTATCCGCCTACTCTGATCCATCATGAGGTCATTTAGAGTAGATCGGAGGGCTTGTTGTTTTACCCCCAGGGACTCACGGTGTGCCTCTGCTTGAGCATTAAGTGCTTCACGCAGCGCTGCCATTTCAGCCCGTCGTGCCCTGTCATACGCCATCATGCCCAGCCTGAGTGAGCGGCACGTAGACTGCGTAGCCCGCTGAGGGAGCACCATTTGCCTAACAGAAGGGAGGATGGAATGGGCCACACGTTCCATACCTTGAGCCCATCTCAACTGCTCCCCCCTGTTGCTGTGCTATGGCAATCATGGAACGCTCCCACTTAGTTGACCCCGGTGCCACACGGCGACCACGTTGCCGGACACCACACCTGCTGGGCCCAAGGAGACGTGGTCCTTGCTGGGTCGGAGCCACCTGCGGCAGCAGGACTGCATCCCTCCGTCGACCTGATGCCCCAGGAACATGGCCAACTGGTGTTGAGTGTGACCGTGCACACTTAACCGCCACAAGTGGACATTCCAACCCTGCCTGGCCCCCTACTGCAGGTGTTGCAGACAGAAGACCATCCGACACAGGATCACCTACCGGCGATGACATGTCATGATGCAGATCCAGCTCAACATAGTTGTCAGAGGATACATCAGAGCCTGACTCAGAGTCGGCTCTGGACACGATGGCCTGGAGCACATGTTGGTTCTCATGGGCTGCCACCCCACAACCACCACTGGTGCCTGGTTGGTCATGTGAACTGACCACCGTGTCTGGTATGACATCTTCATCCTGCGCGGCCAGTGCGTCATCACCTGCAACATAAAAAGAAAATCAAGAACACGCACGTCAGTAGCACATACCACACACGTACAGTTCACAACATTGACAGACAAATAATGAAAAAGCCATGTCACAGGCAAATCAAACCCCAACATGCATCCAGTAGCATTGCAATGCAGGGCTGTTCGAAAAGCAGTAAAGGATATGTCCAAAATGTGACTGCAACACATGTATTGCATGTTGCACATCACCTGCATCACACACAACTTCTAGAGGGCATACATGCAAATCAAAAATGAGAGATGGTAACAAATAGTCGGCATAAGCATGTGTTACCACACAGATGGACACAGCTAGAAATGTAACCAAACACACCATGATACATGTAACATGCATGTTCATGTGTAGCACTCAACTACAATCAACTATGCACAGTACATGTGTCATAGGAGGCATCTACGCTAGTGCATTTCCAAACTGTGATGGGGGGGACATAGTTACATACATGTCATGTCAACATCACACAGCACCATCATGATTGCACATGTACACAAGTGGCTCAGAGCGCAAACAAGCAAAGGGAGGGGAACAGGGGAGAAAAGGAAATCAAAACAACTATCATACTGGGCACAGTGACATACAGAACACGCTAGTACATGGAGAAGGGTTAAAGGGTTGAAGACCCAGGAAGGTGGAGAAGGGGAACGTGCCAAACAGAACAGACCAAAGAAGGCAAACGAAGTGCAATGATAGAATGTCCATTCAAATAGTGGTAGTGCAGCCAGCAAGTGGCAAGTGCAAGATGATTTGGACAGGGCAAATCTGATGAGTGCAGACAAAGAGTGCTGGACTGTATGGGGACAAGCACTGGACCCATTGATATGGGAGGCCTGTAGGCAGTGCAGCAGGGAGGCAGGGTGAGCAGGTACCTGATCCGAGTGTGTGCAGGGGCACAATGCCAACAGAGGAAACTGTTCAGCTGGGTAGAAGAGGGGCAAATGCAGGAGGAAGAAGAAAGGTGTTGAGGGCTACCAGAAGCAGATATATCTCCCCTTAAGATTCAACGTGGCCAGTTGGCAGTTCAAAAGTGAGCTCCCAGCTGTACACACAGATCTGCTCCTACCTCATTCATTGAATTTAACAACTGAGCTTGAGGGAGTGTGGGGTAGAGGATGAAAGGACTCAAAGGGGGAGGAATTGGTAGAGGGATTGTCGAAGGTATTTTCTACCCAGTCCCAAAGAAACCTTGTGCACAATGCAGAGGGTCTGAAGTAACATCCTTGCATCCACTAGTAGCCAGTGAAGGGGTCACATAGCTGGAATGATGGGATCCCAGGGCTTGTGGCCAAGGACAAGTCTTGCAGTCCTGTACCAGATTAGTGGTGCAGGGTGGAGGCCGGTCGATTATTGAATGAGACTGTCACAGTACCCCAACCTTGAATGAACCAGAGCTTGACAGACTGTGAGCATGTAGGAGAATGTTAGGGAGGGCACAGTACCCTTGAGGTGGTGGAGCAATAAGTGAATCCATTCCAAGATACATCACAAATGTGTGTGTAAAAGGGATGTGTTGAGTCAAAGGTGACCCAGAGGTTCATGGCCTTGCAGGTGGAGGCAGGAGGGGGGCCAAGTGGGGCTGGTCAGAGATTGATTGCAAAGCATGGAAAAGGTGCATCAATGAGGAGGATGTCAGTCTTGCTGGCATTCAGACAGAGACCGTTGGTAGTACACCAAATGCAAATGGCAATGAGGCTATCTCAAATAAGGGAGGGACAAGTGGTGGCCAAGGGCAGCCAGGAATTGAGTTGGTTGTCATCAGCATAGCACCAGAACTCATACAACACTTGTCATTGAGTTGCATGCATCAATACTCATCAGCTGATGCATCATAGTCCATCCTCTCTCCCACTCCACGGATTTGTTCCTCTGGGATGAACTCTGAAGCGATCTCCTCATGCTGAGTGAGTTCATCCTCCTCTGATGGTGGCCCACCACCAGTCACCAGAGGCATGGAGTAATTGGAGGTATGCTTTTGCTTAGCACTGCGTTTGAGGTCATTCAGCGCTTGTAGCAGTCCTGAGCTGTGCGCACCTGGAATCCCATGGATGTCACACCATCCGCAACATGCTGCCAGTGGACCCAATGCTGGTGATGTGTTGTATGGCACTGTGGGCCCACAAGCATATCGTGTTGGTGTTCCGACACGTAGCGCACAAGGAAGTCCAGTTTCTGATTGCAGAAAAGCTTCTTCCTTGACGTGCAGGAGGCCGGAGCCGTGTCTGGGGTACCAGCCTCTTGTGCAGGAGCACGCTTCCTCCTTTTGGACGGTGGTAGTGACCCCGAGGGGGCAATGTTGCCCTGATCAGTGGGGGCAGTGGTGCTGGTGGACTGGACCAAAGCAGTGGGTGTAGGTATGAGGACAGGAGGTTTTGCTTGGGTCTGAGTCACTGCAGATGTCAGTACTGTCCCAGATATGTGTGCCATAGTCACAGCCACAGTGGACGCACATGAGCCCACCTTCCGGACAAGATGGAAATCGTCCTGGGAGTCCTCCTCACACAACAAAACATGTGCTGCCTGACCCAGAGCCCGGGTGGAGGTGTCCACAGCTGCATCTGCAGCTACCACCACCGGTGGGCCTGTGACAGCAGATGTAAATTGCTGTTGGGTGATATGGGAGCCAGGTTGTGATGCAACAGCTGCATCACCAAAAACCACAGGGGGTGGTGGCATGTCTGCACCAGCACATGGCTGTGCATCCTGTCCCAGAGGGGCACCCCTGCCTCTTCCACCCCTGTAGCCAACCTGGCCACCATAGATTCCCCGTCCTCCCTGGTCTCCGCGCCCACGTGCCTGACCACGTCCAGTCTTTGGAGGAGGGCCAGCTTTGCCATCCTTAGCCTTTGGTGGCCTCCCAACCATTGCACCGATGGAAAATGGGCTATGGGAGGTTCACTCAACAATTGTCCTGGGCAATTGGCTAGAAGGGGGCAGGGTACTTGATGGTATAGGTACCCAAGTGCCCCTGCAAGGCTGTCTGTGAACCCTGGGGAGAAATGACGGGTCACGCAATTTTCAAAAAAGAAAAAAAGACAAAATGAAAATGAATTTCAGCTCACGAAATTAGAATAAGAAAAGAAAATTGTGCACGCAACCCTGGTAGCCCACGTGCGTGAATATTACCTCCAGCAGTACGGTGTGGCACCCAGGAACACAAAAAAAACATACGCGTGGAACACAAGGGCTACAATGACCTCTAAACGGTACGCATGCACAGGTTGAACCACAGTGGGAAAAAAGCGTATGCGACTCACCGTCTGCATTGCGTGAAAAAAAAAAAACACGCGCTTGTGCGCCTAGGCAACACCCCACCAAAAGAAGAGGTACGGACTTCAGACGCTGTGAAGTAATTGCGTGTCATTCCAGCAGAGTAAACACACGCGTCGGTCTCCACGAACAGCACATACAGTGTTTTGCTGGCACGCGCTCACCTTTAACCCGTGAAGAGAGCAACACCTGCGCGTGTAGCGTCAGATACGTGCTTACGCACTTGGGCCCTTTCCTCGAATTACACGCATTTACACACGGACGTGATGTTTTTTCACGTGCTGAATCACTATGCACCCGTCACGAGGGAAACGCCAGCACGTAACGTCACAGACACGCTTACGCGCTAAGGGCCTTTCCTCGAATTACACGCTGACGTGCAGTTTTTTCACGTGCCAAATCACTCCGTATCAAGCTGGCCCGCGACAACACACGGAAGACCATGCTCCTGCCCAGAAGGCCATTTTCCTGCCCCCCAGAGCCCAGAGCATGCTCCCACCTGCCATCTGCTGATGCCTGCCTGCTGGCCACGTGCCCTGCTGTTTGGTGCCTGCACGTCAGCCATCTGCAGGGGTCCAGTTGCTGTGACCACCCCTGCTGGAACAGAAGACTCCCGACTGGGATTCCATCGCTCCACAGCCCAGCCCCAGGACCCAGTTGCCCACCCACACCTGCCTCGGGGGTTGCCATGTCGGACACAACACCATCTGGCACCAGTGGCAACCCCCCCAGCAGAGGGGCAGAGGGCTACCAGCTTCAGTGCCAATGAAGTTGGTATCCTGGTGGAGCGAGTCCTGTGGCAGTATGATGCCCTCTTTGGAAGTTTACGCACCAACAATGAAGGACGGAAGAGGATCTGGATGGACATTGTGGCTGCCATCAACGTGGAGGCAGTGGCAGTCCGCGACATTCAACACGTCTGGAAGCGCTGGGAGGACTTCAGGTCCAGGACCCTCAACAAGGCCCGGCGCCTCTTGAAGGCAGCGGATGCTGAGGGGTGCCGGGTCCACCTAACCAACAACCAGATGAGGGTCCTGGAACGTATACACCCAGCGCTCCACCTCCAGGTCCTTGAGAGGCAGACCCATCCGGAGTCGAGTGGTAAGTGTACATGCGTACTGATTGGACGCTGTGCATGTTGAGGTGTGCCAGGAGTGTGCAGGTTGCACATATTTCTTTGTAGGCCCATGTATGGATGTGTATGTACAGGGACATGAGCATGCCGCATGTGAGTCCTGTCATGTGTGAGACACATCAATGGTGTATGTGTTGAAATGCATGCTGGCCGAATGCATGTGTGGGTGCACACATGTTTACATTTCTGTGTATGTACTGTGGCATGGTTGTGGTGTCACACATGGATGCTGGTTCCACCTGCATGTATCTGCACTATGTACATGTGCATGTGTGTGTATTTGACAAGTGTGCAACTGTGATACACCATGGATGCATGTGACACTGACATGTCGGAGGCTGATTGGCAGGTGTTACATGGATGGCGATGATATCACTGTGACAGGTGGTGGAGATGTACAGATGCATGTATGTCTGGTGGCGTGCGTGCTTGTGTTCTGCACTCCCCGTGTTGCATGTGACGTCAGGCTAACCTTCGGCTGCTCATGCTGTTCTATGTGTATGGATGGTGCTGCCTGGTGCAACATTCCTGTTGATTTGCTCATGTGTGTGAGTTGAAATGATATGTGTGTTGGGGAGTGTGATGCCATGTGTGAAGTTTGACACTGCCACTCATGTGCAACTGTCATGTGTGTATCAGACCATTGTAGAGTGCCCTGATGCCTGTGTTCTATCTCTCACTGTCTGCAGCGTCAACTGATGAAGAGGGCGGAGACGGTGCTGTGGAGCAAAGAGGCAGGGATCGCACCGCCAGCCGGAGACGCAAGGCCTGGCTCCCCTCCCATGTTGTCATCTCGTCGGGGAGTGAGGAGTCTGGTGCCACATCAGTGGCCGCAGCTGCCGAGGGTAGGTCCAAGAGGCGGAGGTCGGAGGTGGACTCCTCGGCAGCAGAAGGGGCAGCTGAGACCCCACAGGGTCCGATGGGGGAAGATGGCACAGAGTCATCCAGGTTGGTGGGGGGTTTGGTTGAGGAGGAGGCCGTGGAAGGGACACACACAGGGTCTGGAGGGGGGATTCCACTGGTGCTAGTGGTGCAGTCCAGGGGCAGGGACAGGAGGCAGCACAGGCGGCCGCGGAGGATCCTGTGTGTAATCCTGTCCCCGATCCTGTGACTGCATCATCCCGCACCAGCAGGGATGCCTTCGTCCAGACCTGTTTTCAGGGAGGGGATGAGCGCACAACAACTGGCCTTCCTCTCCCTGTGGACGTGGCAATCCGGGACCGTGTTGAGCCTGTCCTGGCTGGGATGGCGTTGCATCAATGGGGCATCCGAGATGACCTGCAGGGTTTTCGGGAAGACTCTGCACGTTATCTGGGATGCCTCTTTGACCGCGTCGACCTACTAGGACGGGTCACCAGTGCTGGATTCCTCCGTGTGCTGGACCTTGTGCCGACCCCCGCCTCAACTGAACCCCCTATGCGCCAGTCGTCCTCTGTGCAATCTTCCGGCCCAAGTATCACCTGGGTACCCTGTGGAGCTGCCTCTGGTGAAGGCTGGTGAAGGACACATCCCTGCCACAGTCGGGAGTCGGAGGTCCAGCAGGAGGAGGACGTGCAGGCATCAAGAGGCAGGGCACATGCACGGCAGCAGCAGGCTCAAGGTGCGAGCGATGATGGCTCTGGGCCATCAACATCAGAGGGGGAGGCATCGGCCGAAGGGCAGGAGGATTCTGGATTGGGAGTGTCTTCCGTGTGGCAGCGGTTGGGCCAGCAAATAGATGCGGAGCGGCGGCGGGCGGAAGAGGCACGGCTCACTATGGTCAGGGCGGAGAACTCCATGCGCAGGGCGCTGAGACGGGCTGAGTGCCTCGAGGCAATTCGCAGGGAGTTGGAGGTGGACATGGCTTTATCCCTGCGAAACCTCAGGGCCATGGAGCAGGCCTGCCTCCAGGACGTAGAACGGGAGTTTGATGATGCCCTGGCAATCAACAAGTGAGCTGTAGGACTTGCCCGCCGCCATTGTATATAGTTAATTAGTGTTAGGTTTCCTTTCTGTTTTTCTTTCATTTGGGGTGCTTGGACAATGCCCCACCTTTTTGTATATAGTTGTTTATTAGGTAGGGTTTTTTGTAGGTTTCCTTTGAATAGTTGAGCTCATGGACCCTGGATTTGTACTTTGTATATAGTTGAAGACTGGATTTCAGTTCATTATTTTTTGATTTTACCATGGATCAATGGATTTGTCTTATTTTCTACCTTTGGATTTGGTTTGAGGGACGGACGCTATGGACCCATTTTCAATTGGATTTATTTGGATTCTGCTTTCATACATCTTTTTGTATTATTTTGGACATGCTTGATTTTGTTTATTATTTCCATTATTGTGTGATTTCATTTCATTCCCTTGCTTTTGTGTTTAATACATTTTTTATTTCATACTTCAATGTGTGGTATTCTCTCATTGGTTTCATGCATGTCACGATGTGGGTTTTCTCATTCACTTGCACCCATTGTGTGTGTGTGACGGACAGGTATTGATGTGCATACTTGCCGTTTGGGATGTTTCATGTGATGGGGATTTCAATGTGGGGTGGATGTAATACTTGGTTGTGTGTTTGGACTGGGGTGGCGTGGGGTGGGATTTGGGTGGCCATAAGGGCGATGAACGTGGATCGTGATGACGTGTTGGGGGGACATGAGTTGGGGCCTGCTGGCAGGTGCCTGTCACTGCTGGGTGGGTGGGGGTTCAGGGGGACATGAATCGGGGCCTGCTGGCAGGTGCATGTCACTGCCGGGTGGGTGGGATGCAGGGGGACATGAGTCGGGGCCTGCTGGCAGGTGCATGTCACTGCTGGGTGGGTGGTGGTGCAGGGGGACATGAATTGGGGCCTGCTGGCAGGTGCCTGTCACTGCTGGGTGGGTGAGTGGGTGGGGGGACATGAGTCGGGGCCTGCTGTCAGGTGCCTGTCACTGCTGGGTGGGTGGGGGTGCAGGAGGACATGATTCGGGGCCTGCTGGCAGGTGCCTGTCACTGCTGGGTGGATGGGGGTGCACGGGGACATGATTTGGTGCCTGCTGGCAGGTGCCTGTCACTGCTGGGTGGGTGAGTGGGTGTGGGAACATGATTTGGAGGCCTGCTGGCAGGTGCCTGTCACTGCTGGTTGGTTGGGGGGACAGGGGAACATGAATCGGGGCCTGCTGGCAGGTGACCGTCACTGCTGGGTGGGTGGGGCTGCATGGGGACATGAATCGGGGCCTGCTGGCAGGTGACCGTCACTGCTTGGTCGGTGGGGCTGCATGGGGACATGAGTCGGGGCCTGCTGGGGGACATGTGTGAAGTCTCCCAGGTGCATGGTGCCATGCGGCCTGCCTGCGGGGCATGCCCAGGGGTGATGGGCTGCCTGCGGGGCATGGGGAGGGGGGTAGGGACACACCAGGGAGGGACCACAATGCCAAATCGCGTGTGTAACTCCCTGTGCACCCCTCAGAATACACGTACCCCTCTCGCGTTAGCGAATATGCGTGTGAAACTCCCCGCGCACCCCCAGAATACACGTATCCCGCTCGCACAAGGCCTATCACGTGTGATACTTCCCGCGCACCCCCGAAATACACGTACCCCGCTCGCACAAGGCCTATCGCGTGTGATACTTCCCGAGCACCCCCGAAATACACATATCCCGCTCGCACAAGGCCTATCGCGTGCGATACTTCCCACGCACCCCCGAAATACACGTACTCCTCTCGCGCAAGCACTATCGCGTGTGAAACTTCCCGCTCACCCCAGAAATACACGTACCCCGCTCGCCCAAGGCCTGTCGCATGTAAAACTTCCCACGCACCCCCAGAATACACGTACCCCGCTAGCACAAGGCCTATCGCGTGTAAAACTTCCTGCGCACCCCCGAAATACACGTACCCCGCTCGCACAAGGCCTATCACGTGTAAAACTTCCCGCATACCCCCGAAATACACGTACCCGCTAGCACAAGGCCTATCGCGTGTAAAACTTCCCGCACACCCCTGATATACACGTACCCTGCTCGCACAAGGCCTAGCGCGTGTAAAACTTCCCGCGCACCCCCGAAATACACGTACCCCGCTCGCACAAGGCATATCGCGTGTGATACTTCCCGCACACCCCCGAAATACACATACCCCGCTCGCCCAAGGCCTGTCGCATGTAAAACTTCCTGCGCACCCCCAGAATACACGTACCCCACTCGCACAAGGCCTATCGCGTGTGATACTTCCCGCGCACCCCCGAAATACACATACCCCGCTCGCCCAAGGCCTGTCGCATGTAAAACTTCCCGCGCACCCCCGAAATACACGTACCCCGCTCGCACAAGGCGTATCGCGTGTGATACTTCCCGCACACCCCCGAAATACACATACCCCGCTCGCCCAAGGCCTGTCGCATGTAAAACTTCCTGCGCACCCCCAGAATACACGTACCCCACTCGCACAAGGCCTATCGCGTGTGATACTTCCCGCGCACCCCCGAAATACACGTACCCCGCTCGACCAAGGCCTGTCGCATGTAAAACTTCCTGCGCACCCCCAGAATATACGTACCCCACTCGCCCAAGGCCTGTCGCATGTAAAACTTCCCGCGCACCCCCAGAATACACGGATCCCACTCGCACAAGGCCTATCGTGTGTAATACTTCCCATGCACCCCCGAAATACACATACCCCGCTCGCACAAGGCCTATCGCGTGTAAAACTTCCAGCGCACCCCCGAAATACGCGTACCTCGCTCGCACAAGGCCTATCGCGTGTAAAACTTCCCGCGCACCCCCGAAATACACGTACCCCGCTCGCACAAGGCCTATCGCGTGTGATACTTCCCACGCAGCCCAGAAATACACGTACCCCGCTCGCACAAGGCCTATCGCGTGTGATACTTCCCGCGCTCCCCCGAAATACACGTACCCCGCTCGTCCAAGGCCTGTCGCATGTAAAACTTCCCGCGCACCCCCAGAATACACGTACCCCGCTCGCCCAAGGCCTGTCGCATGTAAAACTTCCCGCGCACCCCCAGAATACACGGACCCCGCTCGCACAAGGCCTATCGTGTGTGATACTTCCCATGCACCCCCGAAATACACATACCCCGCTCACACAAGGCCTATCGCGTGTAAAACGTCCAGCGCACCCCCGAAATACACGTACCTCGCTCGCACAAGGCCTATCGCGTGTAAAACTTCCCGCGCACCCCCGAAATACACGTACCCCGCTAGCACAAGGCCTATCGCATGTAAAACTTCCAGCACACCCCCGATATACACGTACCCTGCTCGCACAAGGCCTATCGCGTGTAAAACTTCCCGTGCACCCCCGAAATACACGTACCCCGCTCGCACAAGGCCTATCGCGTGTGATACTTCCCGCGCAGCCCAGAAATACACGTACCCCGCTCGCACAAGGCCTATCGCGTGTGATACTTCCCGCGCTCCCCCGAAATACACGTACCCCGCTCGTCCAAGGCCTGTCGCATGTAAAACTTCCCGCGCACCCCCAGAATACACGTACCCCGCTCGCACAAGGCTTATCGCATGTAAAACTTCCCGCACACCCCCGATATACACGTACCCTGTTCGCACAAGGCCTATCGCATGTAAAACTTCCCGTGCACCCCCAAAATACACGTACCCCGCTCGCACAAGGCCTATCGGGTGTGATACTTCCCGCGCAGCCCAGAAATACACGTACCCCGCTCGCACAAGGCCTATCGCGTGTGATACTTCCCGCGCTCCCCCGAAATACACGTACCCCGCTCGTCCAAGGCCTGTCGCATGTAAAACTTCCCGCGCACCCCCAGAATACACTGTACCAGCCCTGTAAACTGGTGCAGGGTTAGTGCGGCCCTTTGCGCTGCATTGGGGATTTCAATGCCTTTTCCTTGCGCAAGGGGCATTCTTGGGGGCATAATTGCCGCTGCGGGATGTTCTCTGCGCCAGCGCTTAAAATGGCTTTTAAATTCCATGAATACGCAGTGCGCCAGAATGGTGTTTAGTGCACACAGCTGGCGCACGTTGGCGCACGCTCCCTCTCTGCGCTGCTCGCGTGCGCTGCCTCTGCGCTGAAATCTATGAATTACCCCCTATATTTCCACCTTTGTTCACCTTCCTTTTTCTTTATTTCGCCTTCTTTTTTAATAAACAAGTTGGAGCTTCCTTATAATTTCTTGTTAGATTGTTCATAAACTTTGTATGTTTATTGAAACATGTGTTGTAAAAAAGTAAAAGATATTTTTGTACGTATTCAAAAATATTTAGAGTATTGTCTGCAAGTACATGTGATACATTTAAATGTAGTCATCAAATCAGTGGTTAATACTTCACACGTTTAAAAATGTAGTTATTTTAATATTTGTGATTTTAGTGTTTCAGTGTCTTCTTCAAATTATGGTAGTAATTGGGTGAATTTCTGGTCACACATATTAATGTTCAGATTATCCTTTGTGTTTCAAGTGGAGAGCACAAAGCGTTTTGTTATATATCTTTATTTGACTTTTAGTTTTTTCATAAATGTACACATATCATAGGTAGTAGAAATGTTACAAGGACTTCTAGGCACACATGGCACTTCTTTTTCCAATGCACCTACCTGCATGGTGTCTAGAATTATGTCTGAAAGATTCATACATGGACTTTCCATTTCCTTTTAGACCTGTCTTACTGTGATTGGGTTTATGATCTTGTTGTATTAGTGTATGTGATTTCTCAATCTAAATCTGCCTGTGCATCTACTTTCTTTTCTGATCTGATTATGACTGAATTAAAGACTGCAATTGGAAAGCATAACCAGGATGATTCCTGGAGAAACTACCATTTGGATATGGCACATATTGCTCAATCAAAGAACAATAGCCTGATTGAAAAATCAAAATGTTCAGTTGTGGTAAAATGGACATGCCAGCAAAACAACTCAGTGAGTAATATGTGTTACAGTGGCTGGTAAGGATATCAAGGTTGTCTGCAAACCTTTTCAGCTTCCACTAGCAGTTTAGTTTATAGTAGTAAACAGAGCTGCTCACTAAACAAATGGAAGCAAAATCAAGCCTTTTTTTATTTGTTTTGGGCTAGTCTAGTCATATTTTATTAAATACCATGATAATATTGAAATGTGCTTAATTTCCTGGCACAGTTTGTAATTATTTCATGTTCAATATAACGCGAACCATATCTTATCCCTAATTAATCAAGTTCTATAACTCCAAAAAAGCACAGTACTTGTCATCAATATTTATAACCTCTGCTGAGACATGACAAGCTGTTTGACATGACACGATTGTCTGCATATCACTTGGAGCGCAGGGAATTGCTTTGTTGCCTTCCACACTGTTCTGTCAGCATTAAAAGAAAAAACTATTTATATAACAGTGGCAGCCATCATGACATTTGTTTGCAGCCACTCTTTAGTACAGTGTATGCAAAATACTTACTAAGCCATTCATTAAATACCTGACTTGATGTCCAATATTAACTATTTTTATATTCCGTTTAAGTGCTGAAAGGTCCTTTTTGTAAAAAAAAAAAAAACAGCTGATTTTTAAGCCTCTGCAAAAAATAAAATGTTACTAAGTGGAATTGTGTACTTTTTTTCAGATAACATGAGACTGCACTCTGTTCTTATTCACAAAATGTTTCTTTACATTCGTAAAGTGCATGATTTTTAATCGGAATGGAGGGAGCCATTGTATTATGAACCGATTGCTCCATGCTTGCAATTTGGACAGCTGCCATCTGGATGTGTGGCACTGTATTGTATCAGTTCCTGGCCTGATCAAGGCTACTACTTCTCAAAGGGATTTTTCTCACTGGAATTACTCAATGAGATGAGCACCTCCATTGAGGAAAAAGAGTGGCATGTCCCTGTGCTACTCCCAAGTACAGTATTGTTCCTTAAGGAAACAAAATATATAAGTATTTGAAATAATATAGGATCCTCAGGCTCACAGGTAGGTTCCATTATAGTTCCTTTATTACAGCATGTGGGAAACCTGAGGGTATTCTCCCAGATAATCTCTGCAAATCCCTTATTCAGGTGGTGAGGGCATGGCCATTGCTGTTGGATCCAGTTCCTGGGGGTGGACCAGTGGGGGAGGATCACCTGGGTAGGGGAACACGGGGTTATGCTTGGGAGAATAGCCAAGGTGAGACGCAGTATTATGCAGAAGAAAGGGACGAGGAAGATGAGATTCCTGATGCTTTTATAGGTTGCACCAACTCAACCTCCCTTTCACCTAAAAGATCCTCCTTACTCAGATCCAACAACCCCTTTGTGCATATCCAATCATCTAAGGCCCCAAACCCTGGGACACTCAGAAACCATCCCTCTCAGTATGTTTGTTTTCCTGGTCCCTGCCCGAATACTCCTAGTCATTTGTTTCCCCGTCCCTCTGATTATTATTTCCAGCGCGCCCAACCCTCTCAGATGAAACACTACCATTCCCACAATCCTCCTTGTTTATTTCAATATAGAAATCCCAGTCATTCCCGTTTGTCGCATCCTTCTAAGTTTGACAAACCACCTGGTACAAAAGCTATAATTCCATCTAACACCTTTTTCCCAACTTACCACGCATAACACTTGGAAACTCTACCCCCCCCTTTCTGATACCAACCCTCTCTCCCGATATAGAAGACAATGGACTAACACTTTTGTGAACTGTGATCAAAACCGGACTAATGTTTCCTGTGTACCTGACTTGTCCCAACCCAAGGGTCAGGCAAAGTCAGGCAATTAACCTAAATAACACTCACCTGACAGCTCTTCCCTTTCCCCACAAGGATAAAAGGTGGAGCAAGGGAGAGCAGTACGAGCAAGGTGAGTACGGCAGACAGCACAACGAGATGGCTAATCAGGCACAGCAGTTAAGAGAAGGAGAAAGGCAGCAGGAATCAAGAGGGTGGCGAGGAGAACAATAGCACAAGTGTCTTGCAGCAGATGTCCACAGTACACAGGGAAAGCCTATGCCAATAAGCAGGAGAGAGGGAAGCTCCTGCGCCCGTGGTACCAGCCTTGACTCCAGAGCGGTTCATCAAAGCCGGTGTGTCAAGGGGAGAACCAATAAGAACCGGTCTGTGTTGAGTAAGAATTGCAAAGTGGCAAGAGCGAACCATGATTCGATGAACTGTAAAAGTGTAAAAAGGGGGACCAGCTGCCAAGTGAAACTGGCACCACGTGGGTGCTAACTGAAGAGACTCTGGTTGATACCCATTTGAGCGAAACTACAGAAGGCCATAGGAAGGCCAGCGAAATAGGTAAAAGTGGTCACACAGAGGGTGAAGCAAACTCCCTGTACAATTGAAAGACATTGATCTACAAACTGTGCGAAATAAAGAGAGGTTAATCCCACAAACATTGAACTATGTAAAAAGAGAACATTGAAAGTGAAGAGGGGTCAGCGCCCTGAAGAGGGGGACCCAGGGGCAAACCACTATCACCCTGATCTAGAGCCACAGTAAACCCGGTGAAGGGAGGCTAGGAATCGAGAGGGGCCGGGGCCCAGCGGGGGGGGGATCCAAGGGTAAAAATGTGTCACCCCAAGATTGAGACAAGTGAAAGCAAAAGTTAAGAGACGGCAAGAGTGAACCCGAAGGAGGGATGCCATAGAAGAAGGGTCTGAGCCGGGCAGAGGGAGTTCCAGAGATGAAGCTGTCACATAAGTACTAGCTGTCAAGAGGGGCCAGAGCCCAACTGAGGGAGACCCAGGGGTAAAGCCATCACCATAGTACTGACGTTCAAGAGGGGTCAGAGCCCGACCGAGGGAGAGCTATCATCCAAAATTCATAAAGAAAAGAACTGACATATAAATTTAGGAATACGATACGTGAAGGGCCAGCGTCCAGAAGAGGGGGACCCAGGGGTGAAATCATCATCCTATCGAAACTGTGGTTAACCATTGAAAAAGAGTTAGCAACCAGAAGAGGGGGACCCAGGGGTGAAGCCATCACCCTATATGAACATAGGTTAACAATTAGCGTCCAGAAAAGGGGAACCAAGAGGTGAACCATTATCACTCTAAAGAACTTTCATTTGGTTAAAAGAAACGAGACTTGGCCATTGACGGTCCTTAGAACTGCCATTGGAACTGTCTTTTCATGCTGGAGAAGCCAGAGACTGTACTGTGCACCAAGCTCCAATCTTGCCCCGTGCTCAAAATGCAGGGAAGGGAGACAGAGGTTACTGCATCCTGACACATTATTTGAGAACACTTCTTTCTTTGAGAGCTATCCCACATCCCTTTTTGTATTAGTTATAAGGTTTGGGAATAGGTTTCTTAGAATAGGCCCCTTTTATTTGCCACAACACCACTAGGACTGTCTTATTTTTCATTTGATGGTTGACGCTTGCTCCCATCTTAGGTTTAGATTAGGTGTTTTCTAACCTGCATACACCATTTCATTGTTCAATAAATGCACTTCAACTGTGATCAATTGTGTCTGTCTTACTTGTTGCCACCATTAGTTCCTTACAAGTGTCAGTAAGTTACATTAAGATATTACAGAGATAACCACTGGCTCCCGTGGCCCAGGCAGGGCCTCCCCAACTGCCTGTCTCTAGAACCTTGTCTCATTCACAGCCAACATTCTCTCTTACATCACCAGGTTTACACATCCATCCAAGCACTATACAACACATCTCCCTTCCTTCCAGGACTCAAAATAACAAAACAAAGCACATCAGAACACGATTGAACTATTTTTATATATTCTGATCAACCAACCTGTAGGTTACAATTAAATATAATCAAATGTACAAGTATATTTTAATAGTTTAAGAAAGAATAATACAAAAACACATTACAAAACAAATGGAAAGACACCAAACCTGTACAGCTCAGAACCAGGGATCAAAATAGAACATGATAATCACTATATGTAGGTCAAATTGAAACACATCCTTAACTTATATGTACATTGCCACTTCCATTCTACGAATGTAAAAAACCTGCATTCATGCTGTCATGCGCACCGCAGATATCATGTACTAGATTAAGCCCTCAAAAATATGCCAAAAGTTGCTGTTCCAAGTTACAGGGAAAAACTTATCTTAGTATTAATATATACAAGGCAATTCCTTCTTTTCCTAAATTGAAATGTCTACTGACAGCAGGCAAATGTCTGCATTGTGAGATACACTGCGGTTGCTATGGTACATGCCATTGCTACGGTACAACCACAGTGTGCCCTATCTTTAAAATGATGAGTGATTAGAAATACTTAGTTCATGTGAATGCGCATTGCAAAGCCCACAGTTTTTCCACATGTGCATGGCCAAACCCCATTCTCACAGGCTTAGGTTGACACGGATAATGTTTGCCTCATCTGAAAAACAGAAGGATGGTATCCACTTCCTGATGTGCTACACAGAGTAAGTGCAGATGGATTTTTGGAAGAAATAAAGTATTCATGCATTTTTACAGCAAGGAAATGGCCAGTGTTTTCTCGGGTAGGTCGTTGGGCTGTTTTCAGTGATACCTGATGTTTCAGATTAGGAAATAATACATGAAGATGATAACATAGTTATCCGACCAGCAGACAAGGGTGGTGCACTGGTGATCCTTAATGTGGAAGACTTCGAAGAAGAATGTTCGAGACAACTTGAAGATGCCAACATATACCAACTCTTGCCCATTAACCCAGCACGAGAAATCACAGAGAATTTAAAGGCCTTTCTGGACATGGCCTTACAGATCAACTGGATCAACGAAAGAACCTGCACATTTCTTCTACAAGATCATCCAAAAATTTCTCATTTTTATTTACTTCCAAAAGTACACAAATCATTGGATAAGCCACCAGGACATCCCATAGTGGCTGCCTCCAACAGCATATTGCAACTTTTAGGAATTTATATAGACACAATACTACAGCTGATCATACGGAAGTACCCAATATATATAAAGGATATCACTGACTTCCTTAACAGGCTTAAGAATATTATCATTCAAAAGATTAACATTTTAGTTACCATTGATGTCTGCATCCTGTATACGTCGATTCCACACAGCTTGGGACAACAAGCGATTGAATGCCTTCTTTTGCATGAAGAGAACGTTGGAGCATCTAAAGAGTGGATAATAATTCTCCTAGAGTTTATCTCTCAGAATGCATACTTTGAACATAACGGCAAATACTGCAAACCAGTGGGACCGCTATGGGGGCCACCATGGCCCCACATATGCAAATGCTTTCATGCTCAAATTTCAGGACAAGAACATCATTAAACATCCTGCATGGCACAAATATATTACCCATGGGGGTCGCTATGTAGACAATTTTTTCATGGTCTGGAATGATACTCCAGAGACACTGGAAGTATTTTTAAGATAGATAAAAAGATACAATTCACATATGAGATTGGAAGGTCTAGCATCCATTTCTTAGATGTTCAGATTACGCTGAACGCCCCTGCATTAGATACCACGCTATATCATAAACGCACTGACCTCAATAACCTGCTGCTTCACAGGTTGAGTTTCCACCCTCCATCCACAATCAAGAGTCTGCCATATAGTCAACTCTTACGAGTCAAACGTATAGTCAATTTGGACACAGAGTATTATCGAGAACAAGAAGAGGTGCTCCAGAAATCTCCCTACTCACTTCAAAAACCAAAACAATTGCAGATTATAAACAATTAGTTTTTGTGAGCAAATATATCACACAGACTCCAAGACTCAAAACAACCATCCTCAAGCATTGGAATATCTTACAGAGCAACAATAAACTGTAGGACTTATTCAATGAAAAGTCAATTTTCGCTTACCAAAGAAGTAACAATTTCTGAGATTTGTTACTGAGAACTCATCCAAAGGAAACCAAGAATCAACTAACTAAGAAGAAAGGTACGTTCCGCTGTATGTCTTGGAATAACAGTAATACCATCACCAAATGAGGCACAGTCAATTACCTTAGAACAGGGGCTAAAATCAAGCTTCAGAATTATGCAACATGCAACAGTGAATGTGTCATCTACTCAATCACATGTCCCTCTGGTCTGCTGTACATAGGTCAAACTAGCCATAAAGCTAGAATCAGGTGGAATGAGCATAAATCCAATATTAGGACTAACTACCAGCAATCTCCGGTCGCTCGACATTTCCAACAAGAAAGACATTAATTATCACAAATTAAATTCCAGATCTTGGAAGTCATTAACACAAAAAGTCACAATATGAACATCGTTAAAAATTGCAACCTAGAGAGGCTTTTTGGATGGATAAATTTGGGACAGTTTCCTCCCAAGGTTTGAATGAGGAGTTAGATCTTTTCTGTTTTCTTTAATGGACTATCCAAGCACATGTGTGTGTGGCTATAACTAATACAACATACAAATATGTCATATACAGCTAAATAACATGTATGCAGGCACCATTAGGATGCACAGTTTATGTAAAGATACATTAATTTGTTATCAACAGCACCCTTCTATGTGAATCATTTGGGACATTGGGACTCATTATGGGTCCGGCGGTAACCGGTGGGTTGCTGTTGGAGCCGTAATATTTTACCTGCACCTGACTTCCCGGTGCCACTGGGAGATTACAACTCCAGTGGCCCAGGAAGTCAGGCGCCGACAACATGTATGTCCCCATTCCCATAGAGTCCCATAGGACACTATGGGGGTGGGGACATGGAAGCGCTGGCACCATTGCTAACGGTGCTGGCACTTCTGTGAAGTATTTGCCTACCATAGCCCTGGCAGGTTCAGACCTGTCCGGCACAGCGGCCACGCCAGGCAAAATGAGCTTACCGGCACCCTTGTTTCTGGACTGGCAAACATGTAATGAGGTCCAATGTGTGTAAGACATAGTGGACATTTCCTGTTCAGGACATAAAGTACACATTTAGCAAATATGTGCCTTGGAAACTGTTAAGAAAACTCACCTACTTGTCACTTTTTGTTATTTCTTGTTCTGCATTCACCACTCTAGTCCAAGACCCTGATGCTCTTGTAATGTACTTCTGTTATGCACTATCCTGATGCACTAGCCTGATAATGTAACTCATTTCTGTGATCATTTCCTTCTACCCTTCTGATGATCAGCTGTACGTCTTAGAAGTAATCTGAGACATTTATACTGTATTCTGGAGTGCAATCAGTTTTATCAGCTGTTTGTACTCATTTGGGATATGTTGGTTACCTTTACAGGAACACTCTCCCGCACTTGCATTACCACATTCATTAGTTTTTCATGATTAGGTCACACTACCAACGGCATCCCATCGCCACTATTGGATGGGTTGTCAAATTCTGCCACTTCCGTTCATTTTTATACCTTTGTCCATAACATGGCCAGCCATACTGCACTCTCACCGAAGCAGCTGTCATGACAACCACCAGCCCCAGCCTCACATTTCAATGTAATCGTGTTGCCTACGCACACACGCGCTATGTAGCCAAAAAGATCCCTACTGGCATCTTTTCCAAGACAACCTCGTTTTCTGCAGCATCCCACCGTGAAACTGATCAACGTTTCTGCCTTCACATGTCAGACACAGAGATTTATCAGTGCGGAGACCGTCAACTGACTTTTCTGCATGAAACTTTGCCACTCGTAGACTCCACTCGACAACGGAACACTAGAGATCCAAAGCTTACCAACTTCAATTACTGGATGCTCACAGTATTCGGATTCCTACACTGACATGGAAGGTAAGAGCCATCCAACCCTACAGTCACGTCTCATTTATTCTTCACCATTGAGCTGTTTAGATAGATTCTAGAGCCCAATTTACAATTCAACTCTTTGGGCCTAATTCATAGAAGCATTATATAATGCCAAAGCGCCATTAGAAAACGTTCTGTGAATTAGGCCCTATATGTTTTTCAGATTTGAGAACCATAATGTGAGTCAATTAACGTTGAGAATTAGACCATCATACAGAGAGCTATTTTCCACCAGCTGTTTTATCGTGGTAAACATCCCCTATTTTTTTTATCCACCTTTTTCACCACCATGTTTTGATCGTGCACTCCAACATTAGGCTAGTTTGAAATGTAATATTTTTTGTTGAATCATCTTAGCCTAAACTCTAACAGATCTACTTTCCATGGCAAAACACAGTATAGTAGGCTCACATATATAATTTCCTTGTAGGTTACATACCATGAGCCAATCACACAAAGACGCATAATGATTAGAGCTTTCTCAGAATCTTCTGGTTGAAGTCAGATACTATGGTGCCACTCCGACTATTACGAGTTTCAATTAATAGTCTGTGTGAGAACGAGTAATATGAAGCCAAATGCGTGCCAAAATGAATGTATCAAATTTATTTTGTAGAGATCGCCCTGATGAAGGACTGAGGTCCGAAATGCATCTGCGACCTTGGCCTCTGTATTATATTTAAAGCATGCAAAGGTTAAAAGGAAGATTTCCACACAACATTTGTTTTTTTGAAGATCATTGTTCTATTCTTAAAATGTACCAAATGAGTACTTTTATGAATTACTGATAGTAGTGTTTTTTACCCCCCTCCACCCCCTGGCGTCAATAGGTCTGGTGAATGATTCACCAGACAACTTTTATGCTTTAGGAAATAATGCATGCCTTTGACATTTATGGCAGCATCTCTGTCAAATGAAAAATATCCAGGATGTTGAGATGATCAAGGAGAACATGCATTCTATACTCACATGCTCATTGAAAATCTGGGGTGTAAACTTGCACTCGAATACCTTGAATATGACATCTAGTTACTGCCTACTTGTTCCGACAGACTATACAATAGTGTCCTTCCATCTTGAGCGGTCATTATTCATATTAGGTTACTACATTGGGCTTAAAGATTGTCTGTGCTACTTGCCAAAGACTTAGGCAAGTGTACAGCCTGTTGCAGTAGCCTTGCTTGCTGCCTACTTGGAGCATTTTATGAAAGTGCTTCAGAGATTTCACTATTCAGTTAACCATCATGGCCTGTTAAGTGCCGGATCTCTCCAGGTTCATGGTGTAATCAGGAAATCAAGACAATAGAGGCTAGATCCAGTTTCTCCAGGATAAGGTACAAGCAGACTTTGACTAGGAGCAAGTGGTGACATGAGAGGATAACCTTCTTGAACATACTGAGACGACTGAACCATACTATACTAAATACAAAATATATAAAAACAACCAAAGACCATAGTCTAGGATGAAGGCTGCCTGAAGGCTTCTTACTCACTAGAAAGGCCTGTGGTATAGTTCCTATATGGGTCATGGGGCTACTGAAAAAAAGCATTTTTGATCGAGTTTAATTAAGTGAAGTCCAGCGTGTGCCTTAATCTGAAGATAAATGTGGTCAAGAGAACAGAGGCTGACTAATATTAAAAAAGAATGCTTCACATTGATAAGAAGTAAAACTACATTCAGACTGCCATAAGGTGTGTTTTGGATGGAGTGTGAATGGAGAATCCCAATTCTATTGGTGTCCATGTTCAGACAAAAACTCTCTTAATTCACTTGAGTGTACCAAAACTACATCTCTGAGGGAGAAGAGCCAGCAGATGTAGTTGATGTGGAGTGTTGCCTTTGTGGTGAGGCAGCCACTGCAATACTCGCAGCCAAAAAGCTAGTTCATAGTTGCAACTTTTTTAGAAATCAGTCACTTTTTCAGGTACAGGGAAACTCTCCTGCAGAATGAGTGGATGTCTCGATATCTATAATGATACTTGGTCTACCTTCTGAGAACATGAATTATAATTAAACAAATCAAACAATCTGATGAGGTGTTGCAGGTACCCTTCTTAGGTTCCTTCTCCGTCCCAATCATGCGCAATGGCAAGTTTCTCTCCAGCCTTTCCATCCCCCCTTCTATAAATAATCCAAAATACTGCACTATGAAAACAAACGTATAATTGAAACGGTGACATGTAGATTGGTATTTACAATTATAGTTATATACCAACCAACCTTTCTGTTGGAATTAAATTAGTGTTGACTTTGCTTTTCTTTGTATTGTAAGTGATGTGAAAAGCAAAAAAAAGAACAGATAAACTCAGACTTTATCTATTGAAAATTGTCAGCAGACACGTGAAGTGCCTCATGTTCATGGAAGGAGGGACTGATAAGATTTTGATATGGAACATATGTTTCAATGGATTGGACGCAAAGTAGATCAAAGAGCACGTGTCTCAAACACATTCTGAGGGCATGTCTAGAATGCTCTGGTGAGGATTTTCTTAGATAGAAACAGTATATGCTGTTGTTTTTCTAGATACAACAGAGTTGTTTAAGATGTGATGCATAAAATGTGATTCCAGGAAATATTTAATTTAATTTCAGCAATTGAAATGTGGGTGCCTTTAGTTCATATTATGTTAAATAGTTCCAAATGAGAAATGCTGCTTTCTGATTATTATTTGAGAAATGATTTGGCCAATAATATTCGTGGTTAGCTCCTTTAGCTATTATCGAAAGACTTCAGTCAGCGAAATCCCTGTATTTTCTTTTAGATTTCAATGTATCTTTAGCAATGTGTGCGGCAAAATAAGCACAAGTGACCTAGCATTAAATAGCATTATTCAATTAATTTGGTTGACCATGAATTTGTACTGTCCCATATTTAAGGGAAAATGCATTCAGCAAAGGTCTCAAAAGCTGCCCCTAGATATCTAAAATAAACATTTCATGCTTCAGCCAAGTTGTTACATGATTCTTAGTGTGATTGTGGAACTCTGGTTCTGGTCTTTTTTGGACATGCTATCTTTGGAAGCTTTGATTATGTTTAAACTTGAATGCTTAGCATACAACACTTTGCCACTAAAGTAGCCCTCGTGTCTAGCAACTGAATCAACCTTTTCAGGATTCAACAGAGCTTCTTGGAGCAAAGCAAATCTACTTTTCGATGTTCCTAAAGAAAGTTCATAAAATCCGAACTCAAAATCAGGTGTTTTCCTGTTCAGTACCCTGCTTAGTACAATAGTTCTGTTGCTCTGTGATTGGCAATCTGTTGGTATTTTGATGCCATATGAAAATCTTTTTTATTTCTCAACTGATTCAACATTTTTTTTTCCTCTTATTAGTTTTACGTTTGTGGTGTTTTTACTCGTTTTTCGCTATTTTCCCTTGCTTGCTCCCAAGTTTTGGAATTATGTTCCTCTCACCATTTGCTCTTCTACTTTTTGCTCCACTTTAAAAGCGAACATTCTGTCACACTAATTTTGCTCCTATTCTTTCCATTAATTGTTTTTGATAAAAACATTTTATAAAATCAACAAAATTAAATGAAATGAAAGTAGCAGTAAGACCTACTAGCAATAGTTAAGTAGTAGGTGTTACCACAGTTCAGGAATCAACTGACTGCCCAAAAAAACATCAACAAATAAACAATACTATTAAGAGTTGATTGGAAATTGTCCCAAGAAGATTGTAGTAGAATATAACAGCAACTGCTATATAACAGTAGCTTTAATCAGCAATATAGGTGGTGTGATGGGTCAGAAGACGAAAGTGGACTCTTTGAGGAAATTTTATGTAAGGTTTATTAAATCAAAGTCTGAAAGGCCTAGCTATCCCTATGGGTATGGGGTGTTCCCTACCTAAAGAAAAACTAAGGTGCTTGCTCGTCAGACGTCTTTTTCTCAATGTCCAAAAAGAATCTGTCCACCATCCAAACTAATGTATCTGACGCTATCACTATTGTAACAAGATAAAGGAAGGAGAATGACTCCCTTCTCCTGCTCTGTGCTTCCTGCACTTGTCTTCTTGATATATATGTTCTCTTCCTCTGCCACGTTCTTTATCAGTTCAGATCATTTCTTTCTCACACTAGACAATTTAGGTAAGTTGTTGCTTTGTTCAACTTGTATTGTTGTATAGGCTAGGTGGGCCTTTAACTTGTGACATTCTCTCTTTCTTTTAATTAAGGTTTTCGCATTCATTCAGGTTGATCTTAGGTTTCTTTCATTCTTCTTCCTCTTTGGGAACGTTATTCTTTCTTCTTTTGTATTGGCAGTTTTCATAGTAAACGAGGGAGCAGTCTTGTTCTTTCACTCAAAGTGTGACAGTTCACATTTAACAATGATAATTCACTTGTTTTCAACTATCCTTCAATGAGCATTATTGGTTTCGTATTTGTATTTCACTGTTCCAATACAATAACTCTCCTTTCTTATTTGTACTGAGGATGAGTTATTCATTCTGTATTATACTCTTTGTTATTCTTCTGGTGCCTCTCATGTCCCCCGTTATGATCCGTCTTCTTAGGAAATGGTGCTGGGACTTTTACAGGTATAGCGTCAGTTCGGCATTTTTGCTGTGCGAGCCGGCTTCCTCATTGTCACTCACTTGCGGTCATCGCACTTTTCTGGTTTCCTTGGACACTCATCAGGAAGCCACGTCGCTGGTTCCTGCGGATGGTCTCGGAATTGTTGCGACGGCCAGTAGCACGGCCGGGTTCTCTCAGGGTCATGCCACCATTAATTATTCTTGGGTACACTGACCCTTGAGCTTTCATCTTCTTGCTACCCAGCTAATTTTGATTTTGTGGGTTCTGCATGCCGCAAAATCTCTGCCTCTTCCCAGGCTTACATCAGAGGGCACTTCCCCTGCGTGAAGACACATTGTTCTCTCTCTCTTCGTCCTTGTTCTCATTCTCTACATAACAAGTGGATTGGTTACTTTTCCTTAAAGAGATATTTTCTGTTTCTCCTGAAGAATAGAATCCCATAGCCTCTTCTTTCGTCCATTCTTGATACGTGAAACGTTTTGGTAGACCCATGTAGACCATTCTGTTTGCCTGTGAAGGGATTTCCTCACAGCAATGGGAGTCCTTGACCCCAAGTCTCTACCGATGAGCTCCCACTTGGCTCAAACTCTAGGCAGAGTTTTGAGGAGCAGGTTCACCTCCTTAAACTCACAGGGGGATCCCTGTTGGGGAGAAGGGACACATTCCCTTGATTTGACACAGTGGGGAGCGATTCAGATCTATTTCCTGTTGCTTTCTCAGAGAACTCCAATTTAATTTGGATAAAGTGATGATAGAAATCGAAATAGAATGTGAAGTAATATTGATGACTGCTGTAGTCTTGGGTAATTGAATTGTATTCTAGAATGTATAAGGAACAGTGATTTATTTAACATTACTATCTCAGAACATTTGGGGAAATTATTCTATTTTTAATGTCAAAATATTTCTTTTCCACCTTCGTTTTTGTCTTTTTGTCAACCTTATTTGTCTCATGATTTGATTTGTAAATACCTTATTTCTGACTGATGTCGATGTCTTCTTTGTTGATTTATGTTTCTTTATGATTTTCAAAAAACGATATTTATTCATGTGTGCACAAAATTCCCCAAAATATTAGTAGAATAACTGTCAATATTTCAGGGTGGGTACAAAGCAGATGGGTCTGGATCAGGAGGATCTCTCCCCATAACAGTGTAGGGAGATGATGGGTTTGTGGGATAGCTGGCTGGCAGAGGCGTATACGGAACAAGGTTGCAAACCCATCCCAGCTATAAAACCACGCCCCGGACCACACCCTGCACTTAGCGTTCTGTCTGCTTCCTAACAGAGCAGTGTCACGCTTACCACTCCTGTTTCTTTTGCACGTGCAATCCGCACCTACTTAAGATTGCGATCTTCTCACTAGGAATTGAGGGGTTTCTTGGTCCGGTGGGCCTCTGCTTCGTATCGACCTTGGTCCTTACCTGGACCTCTATAGACGGTGGCATCCCATCCTGGTAACTCAGTGCCTCTGATCATTTGTCTGCATTCCTCAGCAATCACAGCTCCTGTGAATCGGAAATCAGAACAAACGACAATAGTAAGAGACTGAATACCACATACTTTCCAATTCCTGTACCCTGTTTTAACTTGGACTCACCTGCATACAAGTTCTTGCTTCTTAGCTCCACTCTGAGTCCAGACAGCGTGCCTGTGGTTTGCCTAGGAGAGAAGAAATAAAGAGACTATTAATGTCCAACGCATCAACAAAGACATTGTACGTACAAGCTATGCTTCACATTGAGGAGCGGTCAAAACTCAGAATAACTCTTCACCAGAACTTACCTGTCCATCCTCTGTATCCAGTACGTCGCAGCTAGTCTGAGCCATGAGTCTTCAGGAAAGTAAGTGGAGTCAGATACATACCTGCTAACCTTGGTCTTCAGTCTTCAGTTCATTACGGTGAGCAAAAGCTGTGATGCGCCATCCAGCCAGCTTCCTAAGGGAAAGGGAGAGATGGTAGGTGGGAGAGAAAGCAATAGAAATTAATACTAAATACATACACTTACCTTTAGGTTATCCAGACCCCCCGAACACCATTTTCCAGAGGAACCAAGTTCATCCGGGTCCCTCCCAGCCTCACGATCCTCTGGAGGTTAATCCAAAGGCCAACCATTGGGGAAGAGAGTGGCTTGGGTATTCTTCCATGCAGAGTACACTTGAGTGAGGGGGCAACACATCAGAACAGTCCAGACCAATCACCCCTGCAGGGCATCAGAGGTAAGTGTTACACTAACTAAATGTCCTGAAGTTGCTCTAGAGCTGGTAACAAATGTAACTTTGAATAAAAACACGATCATTATTTGAATGCAATATTTTTGTTTTCTTCTTTTCATTTGATCTTCATTAATAAGGACACATTTGCAACCTCATTATGAATTCAGGACATAGGATATCATTTTAGAAGTGCTAATACCTGCCATCAAAGATTCCAAATGTGGCTGGCATCTCACTAGACATAATAGGTCTTTAATAAAGGTCCCCTTTATAAACGTTTCTTCTCTTACTGCTGATGAGGCTGCTTCTACTCTCTCATCATCTGTCTCTTTTTGTCTCGAACAACTTTACCCTCTTTCTGCTTTTCAGCCTACCTGTAAACCTTTTCATCCCTGGCTTTCCCCTCATCTTCGTGCTATAAAACATCTTCTTCGTCGGCTAGAGCATTGTTGGATCAAAACTAGATCCTAATCTAATCACTCTGCGTATTTCTCTTATCACGTCTTCTATGATAGTTGACTTCTGCTAAACGTGACTACTTTTCTTATCTTCTTCACAAGCAATCTACCCACCGTAGATGTCTCTTTCAAACTTTAACACAGCTCCTTTCGCCCCCTTCTCCTGATCACTCTATTAATTCTACTTTGTCTGCTTCTGAGTTTGCTCATTTCTTTTCTTCTAAAGTTCAGTCTCTTTGTCTAGACATTTTAAATTCCTCTTCCACAACTATTGTACCTGCGCCTCAATCTACTCCATATGCTTTCATCTCTAATTTCTCTTCAGTCTCTGAATCTGATGTACTACTTCTGTTTGCTAAAGCATATCCTACTGCTACTCCCACTGACCCAATCCGACCTGCTCTTATTCCTAAAGTCTATCCTCATCTCATACCTTATCTTCTTTCTTTTTTCAACACCTGTTTTAGCACTTCTGTCTTTCCCACTGCTTTTATTCCTATTCTGAAAAAGCCTACTCTTATTGTCTCTAATTTTTGACCTATTTCTCTCCTACCATATCTTTCCAAACTCGTTGAACGTCTTGTTTATTCTCAGATTTCAACTTTTGTCAATGACCTATCACTTCTTCCTTGTTTTCAGTCTGGTTTTCGTCCTTGTTACTCCACTGAAACTTCTTTGATCTGTGTACTTAACTCTCTTCTATCAGCTCGTTTCTCTAAACACTCTTCTTTCCTTATTCTGCTTGACTTATCTGCAGCTTTGACACTGTGGACCATTCTTTGCTTTTGGAGTCTCTTTCCTCTTTCAGTCTTAGGGGTACTGTTCTTTTTGGTTTTCTTCCTATCTTTCAAATTAAATGTTTACTATCTCATATGCGGGTCAGACTTCTTCGCCCTCTCCCCTCGATCATGGGGTTCCCCAAGGGTCAGTCTTGGGTCCCTTTCTCCTCTCTTTTTATACCTCTGAACTCTCACCTATAATTTCCTCTTTTAGTCTTTCTCATCACTTTTACACTGATGATACACAACTTTTCCTATCCGTCTCCTCTTTTACTCATGAAATCCACCATACCCTCACAGCTTGTCTCTCTGCTATCAAATCCTGGATGGCTTCCCATTTCCTGACCTTAAATGCAGGAAAGACTGAGGTGGTATTATTTCCTGCTAATACAATTCCGCCTCATCCTCCACCTCCTTTCATATCTTTTCCACCTTCTAGTCTTACGATTTCTCCCAACGCTCGCAATCTTGGTCTTTAGCTTGACTCTAATCTTTCCTTTGTTCACCATATTTCTTTTACTTCTCGTTCCTGTCGCTTCCATATATACAATATTCATAAAGTCTGTTCTTTTCTCACCTTTCAGGTCACCAAACTTCTTATTTCCTCCCTAACCTTTTCACGACTCTTCTATTTCTCCAACACTCTCTTTGGCCTTCTAAGTTCCCCTCTTGCTCCTCTGAAATCAATTTATAACTCTTCTGTTCCTTTAATCTGCAATCTTTTCTATAGCGATTCAATGTATTCATCACTTGCCTCACTTGGCTGGCTACCTTTCCATTCTCAGCTCCAGTTTCTATGTTTAGTCTTCAAATGACTTTACCAGCTTGCACATGTCTATCTTGCTTCACTTCTTTCTTTTTACATACCATCTCGCCCCTTACGGTCCTCCGGTCTTTGTAGACTGAATGTCCCATGCCCACCATGTGCACAGTCCCGTTTTCCGCTCTTTCCAGCTTCTTGCCCCCCTCACTGGAATGCCCTTCCTATGGCTATTCGTTCTATCACTGACTATTCTACATTTCACTTGTCTTTATTTATTTATTTATTTGCATTTTTAAAGCGCTCGCACAGCCTGTGGGCATCAAGGCGCTGTTACAGGAATATGTCTTAGTTGCGTATTTATAACGCGCTTATTAACCAGAGGTTTCTAAGCGCGGACCTGGGGATCGAACCTGTGTTGCTTTGTGTTGTCTTGTTTCCATGGCGAGCACGTTGCCACTGAGCTATCGTCCCTTTGAAATCTCACCATTTACATTGTTCTTGATTGTCTGCTACCAGCATTGATGCATTGTTGTTTTGATGTCTATTTAGCACTATTTTGTACTGCACTCTATTTTAGTTAGTTTAAAGGAGAAGTGCAGCTCTTTATAGACATCATTTATTGTAGTTGGAACATCTCAATCAAAATAAGTTGCAGCTGAGCAATATGGTTTGTGGTGTCTGGCTGAAATCGGGCTACCAACAGAATGAAGTGATAGGCTCAGCCCAAAACATCTTTGTGACACAATATCAGCGAGCACAGAATACAATGACTTTTTACATTACACCTATTATTTGTAAGTAGGTACATGACAATTAGGATTTCCCCACTGTCACTAGTTGTTTGACCAAGTGCCAAAACTAGGATTAGAAACGTGATCTAGCAAGATGCTTCTCGGGCTGTAGCTCAGGGGCAACGTGCTCACCTTGAAGGGTCGGAGCAACACAGGTTCGATCCCGGGTTCGCACTTATAAAGCGCATTATAAATAACCAATTACAATTACAAAAGCAGCTCAGCTACTAGACAACACCACCTCCTGTGCTTGCTTTTCGGGATGTGAAAGCAGTTACTTGGGATCCGTGTGCACTTCTTGGGATCGTGTTATTGTGGAGAAAAATCCCACCATTCGCATGTGATGAGCACATGCCTACAGGGCACAAGAAACGTTCGCACCAGAAGAGAATATGCAACAGCTGCTGTGCCCCAGGCCCTTGTCATGTGTTGGCACTGCCCCCTCTCTTTTCACAATAGTACATTATTTATTTTATCATAATACAGACAAGTGCCAGAGCTTTCAGTGTCTAATCCCCAATGCAGGCTAGATTCCGAGTTATTTAGGGAGACTTGTAGGCTCTGGGAGATTAGGTTTCATCTTTAATCTTGTAGGACGAGGGTTTTCCGGATGTTTTAATCAGAATGTGTACATCGATAATCCCATCTTTATACCCTTTGGTTCGGTCAATCTCCACACAATGTTGTAATCAGTCAAGATAATGGTTTATGTGCGGTGTGAGGGTCCCAAGGCAGGGCATTCAAAAGTGTGCAAGAGGAGAGTGCCTACAGGATATTTACTGAAGTGTGTCTGTATGATGAGGAGGGGGTTGTGTGCATTGTGGTTAGGGTGTGTACACTGAAATGTGTGTATTTTAGCTTGTTGGTATGTGTCTGTGGACTGTGCACACGTTGGATCATGACACTGTTCCATTATCTATCCCTACTAGTGATCTGAATATGTTTAATGATTGTGCAGTATGTTGTTTTGTTTTAGAACTATGTTCTGTCATGGTGCATTGCTATGGCCTTGTCGCACTGCGGGCTGCCACTGTGTTAGGTGCACTAAGCTTTGGGGCTTTGGGGTAGATAGTTTATAGCATATGATTAAAGAGACAACAAAGATTTCAGCAGATCATAGTGGCATTTTGGAAAACCTTAAAAGTATTTGTTGCATAATGGCGCTTCAGTGTCAAGGTCTGCAGCAAGGCTCCCATCTTTGATGAGCAGGTTGGCTCTGTGGATGCCGGCTGCGTGACTCTGTGCGTCATTTCATGTTCTGGTTGTAGGTTACCTGGCATGGCAGAAGGGAAATGAGTATGGTTAAGAGATCAACATAGTAATGGTCATAATGGCACTGCTTTGTTATTGTGTTTCATTCCAAATTCCTCCCACTTCTAAACCAAGTAATAATAGCAGTTTTGGTTTAATAGTGCTCGTTGTATCTTCCTGAGTCTGAGGACAGTCGAGCAAAGGATCTTGAATAGCATGTGGTAAGGCATCTGGCACAGCTGGGTGTTCCCATGCGTCTCCTTGACTCCACCTACCTCACAAACACAGAAACCTCCCAGCCACCACTTTCTTTTCCTACTGGCAGTTTTCATCTTTCAAACGCATCTTTCCACCTCTCCAAAGCCTCCTTGCCCCGTGACACCATGCGCAAGCCCACCTCCTCCTACCACGCATCTCACGTTTTCCCAGGCCAATATTCACTATCACCACCAGTCACGTCTCTGGAAATGCCCACCCTTTTCACATTGCTCAAAAGATAGAGAAGACAGTAGACATTTCACATGAATGCTGCTAATGACGAATGCTGCATATATGTGTATGCTGCCCTTACAACTCTTTATTTAGATGGAAGTAGCAGAGTTAAGTGTAGGGAGATGCAGGGAAGGGGAGGGCAGTAAATGGATTTTAGCAAATGCAAAGTGGGTCAATGAGGTGTAGAGGGCACAGTAAGAGGGGCTTTGGGAACCCCCATCCAGAAAATAAGAAACCACATTTAGGGAGGAAGCACACACAAAAACATGGCAAAGCAGAATTGTCATATCGGGGTTATGTTGATGACCTCCCCAGCTCCTTACCCATAGAGTCTGTACTCATTCCCTGGCCTCTTTCCTTGACACTCTCTTCCCTAACCCCACACTCCCTTCTCCCAGCACCCACTATTCCCTTCAAACCTCTTCTGCTTCCATGCCACTCTAGCTCCTCCACCTGCTCTCCTTCCCTCTTTTCACCTCTGCACCTTACTTTCCTTTATTCAGTTTCTGCACTCTAGGAAATGCTCTGTTTAGGCAGGTCCCTCCCAAATGCACAACTTTATGTTGGTCGGGGAAGGGAACATGTGTCGGGCTAGGAGTGAATAACCTCAGTGATGAGGGTTCAGATTCCAAAGCTTTGAACAAAAATTAGGTTCACCAAACTTTCCCTCCAGGGATGGGATGTTTGAAAGTGCCGTGCAGGAGGTGAGTTGAGACTGTGCCTTGTAATTTGTCTGTGGCCTTAAAGAAATTAAGGTCTTTCTACAATGGAGAGCTTATGGCTGCAAAGAATTTAAAAGGAAGATTTTCATAGTCATCTTGAATTCCAGGAAGTTAGGATACCGGTGAATAACCTAAGGAAGGTTATTTCAGAGCACGTCTTATTGAGGAGGAACAAGGTTCCGTCAAGCATTGCCATAGTGAGCGGCAGCTTTTTAAGCTACTATGCAGTGTGTGCTCTGGGTAAGTGCCTTGGGATGTAAGCCCACAAGTTCACTTTCTGGAATCTAGGCTGTTCTATGTGGACTCCGCTATGTAAGATAAGGAGTGCCTTCAAGATGATTCTGCAGGTCATGAGTAGTCAGTGCTAGACGTGTAATACAAGAGTGATGTAGCTCCTTGGGGCTCTGAGGGGCAGAACCATTTGAGCCATGTTCTGTGATAGCAGGTGATTTGCTAATAGGCAAGCCAGAGTCCCAGGGTAGAGCTTCTGGTATTCAGAAGAGCTCTGAGTCCAAAAGACCCCTTGTTTTCTGAAAATGTCTTTTGGAAAATCCCATTGTCTCATTGAAGGGGGCCAGGGAAGCACATGGGGAATCAAGGATGTGTTTTCAATCATTCTGATGACATTGTTACGTGGGTAGATGAGAAGCTAGCTCAGAGACATCCAGTTGTCGATCTCCTGAAGGCATGCCACCAAGGCATGGGCTGGCAGACCTTGTGTTTGCACATATTGAACACAAGTTGAATGTAGTATGTGCATTAGGTCAGTACAAAATTGTGAACTTCTGCCCAAAACAGGCACATTCAAATGTTGAAGAGCAAGGCAGGCGGCCTACGGAACAGGAACGTTCATTAGCCATGGCCAGGTGATAAAAGGGTGTGTGTGTACTTTATGCAGGTGGTTGGAGAAGAGGGATTCAATCCACAGATCTACCGGAGTTGGTGGACCCTAGTGGTGAGGATTGCGTGATCAATGGTGTTGAAAGGGCAAAGACGTCCAAACAAACTAGTGCCGCAAGTGCAGCCGCATCCACCACGATCTTCATGATGTTTCAGGGGACAGATTTTCTCCCTCTGCTGCATCTAAAGCCTGCCTTGAAGGCAATTACTAGTGTTCGGTTTTCATGGTTCTGTAGTTGTTTATCTGGAGGTGTCTAGGAAAGTTTCCCGCACAAAGGTCCAAGCAAATGAGATCTTGATATCCCAACAGAACAATCCCTAAAGAGAAAAGCATTGGCAATGGCAGTAGTTTGGGCGTTTACTGTTGTTCTTTGCATTTTGCATTTATAGGCAACAGGGTGCAAGTGGGAGAATGCAAAGGTTCAGAGGAGGATGCAATAAGGGACGCAAGTGCAACAAAATGAGAAAGGGAATAGTGCAACGGAGGAAGCCATTGATAGAGGGTGCCGATGATGAGCGAAAGGAAATATGAGCGAGAATGTGTGAGAGAGTAAGAGAAAAAGTGAGTGTAAGAGGAAGGATGAGAGAAAAAGCAAGGGCTGAGAGTAAAGGTGAGGTTTGGATAAGATGGAATAAGGGGTGTACACGTACATATTGGGAAGCACATACAAATATCATAAAACGTGTTTGTTGCGTTAATATCTGCTGGTATAAGCATTTACGACTAAGTGGTTACTTTTGATAATCAGTTACACATAAATAAGGCGATGTATGGAAGAATGTAATAACTTCAATGCAAATACTGTCGAACCTATTTTTTGCTGCTGCAAGATGTTAAGGCAGTTTAGGAAGTCAGAAGTGCAGGTTTCTAAAGAACGAATGGTCGTTTGATTCGAGCACTCTGCAAAATTATTTAAGTATCACTTGCAGAGATCGGGCCCAAACAATGATGTGACACGAGAAGGGTTGGGTGATATTAGGCCACCTGAGTAATTTATATGCTACAACACAGCTGCTACGTCACCGCGAGCTTACAAGTGGCGTGAGACGCCCAATTGTTATTGTATTTCCACAAGCTAGATGGATAGCTTTCAGTTCAAAGATAAAGCCAATGTTAATTGACAGGTAAGAACAAAGTTTGAAAGGCATCCATCAACTAATGAACGCTTGCCCAGCACCCCAGCCCACGGAGTGCAACACGTAGCAATTTTGAGGCAGGATAGTTAGTTGGGTGTGTGCAAGCAAGCTAGCGTGCAGGCACCACACAGAGCCTGCTCAATGTGAGGCCGTGTGCGTGTCAGTGTGGGGATCGGTGCTGCACGGACGCAGGAGTTAGCGGTGCCTCAGACTAGTACATGTGATCTCACACAAGCAGAGCATGTTGAACGACTAAAGTACTGCCCCTGGGAGCGTGGGCAGCGGGCCGCTGCAACAGCACTAGTAAACTGGATTCACAAATGTTTTCACCCTATATCATACCACAACCCTGGTTTTCAGCTCAGTGGGCCACAGCAGTTGCTCCTTAAAGATGATAAGAGCCAGGCGTCATCATCCTGGCCAGGAGCAGCACAAGCAGTGTCCCAATTAAAACCATGAGCAACACCCACAAGACATGGGCAATGGTGGTACATTCACCCATGATTCTATACACACAGTGGGGAAATCCCCGCCTTCCACGTTAACACAGGGTGTAGCAGAAATGGCCTAAGACATCAAATCCACTGCCAAGCACCCCTTACCACTTACCTTATGCCAACCTGCCGGCAGCCAGCGAAAATGCACTAGGAGAGTCGCCTCGCCGGAGCGTTGCATTTCGATTCCCCCTCCTCCAGTGGCCGGCTGTCTCGGAGCCAACCTCAGCTCCCAGTACTGCTGTTACTTGTGAGCACAGCACATTAGCAGAGCGGGAGTGAAAACTAGCCAGGAGAGTCACATTCGGACACCTCCTCCTCCAGCAGCTGCCTGTCTCCGTCCCTGGCAGAGCCAGCTTTATCTCCCAGCACTGCTCCCCACTCTCAACGGCTCAGCGCATGGGGTCCTCCGGCAGACCTCCTCACGACTCCTGCTGGGTGGTGGGACACCTATACAAGGGGCAGAGAGCCGTCCCCTTGGTGTGCTTTCAGTGACTGTCTCCGGAGCGTTTGTTCCACTCATTGAAGCGCGAATGGCGGAAGCAGATGGAAAAAAACATGGCCAAGCGAATGGAAAAAAAACAAAGCCCAGCTGATGCTTCGGCCATTTCATCAAAAAGCATCAGCAAGTTGCCATGCCAATGCCATATACGGCTCCCAAACTCACCTTTCTCTTATGCAGTATAAATGTTTTGGCAATATTGTGGCTTATGTCACAAAGCGCCAAAACAAAAAAGGAGTTGAGAATGCGTGTATTGGTGTCAACTTCTATGAATGTTTCTTAACCAGTTCAGAACAGAACAGTGTAGGGCTTTGCAGGAAAGCTTTCCTGCATGAGGTCAACAGTTCCTGAAGATTAGTACTACCTAAAGGGGATTGTCCAATGACACCAAATGCCTGCTGTGTATGAAATAAGATAAGCTTTATTACAAGTTCTTCTTGTTAAAAGATATGTAAGTTATTAGTACCCGGCTAGGGACAATGAGATTGTAACATGCAATCTCATTTGCCCTCGCCAGGGCATTATCCGACCTGGAATCCCTCTCCCCATAATGTTCCTTCCTTGTCCCCGTTGGGGGTGTGTGGCAACCACTCAGCCAATGAGGAGGCTCAGAACGGGGTTATCCCCACTACAAGCCACCCACTACAAGCCACCACACGGTTGGAGGCTGCCATCTTCCCCTGCCGAGGATCGAGGTAAGTGTTGTTCCCTCCCCCACCACCTTAAATCCAAAGAATCCCCTCCCCGCCCTCCCAACCCCACTTACCTTTTTGTCCATTGCGGGAGCGGACGAGCTGGGAACACTTCTGTCACCAGCGCGTCCGGTCCCGATCCTCAACAGTCCCTTCTATTCTTTCCATGGCAGCCATTTTCTTTGTTTATATTTTCACTATTTTTTTAATGGCCACCATGGAAAGGGAGAAGGGACTACTTGTAGTCCCTTCTCCCTTTCCATGGTGGCCATTTTGCTTGTTTACCTTTTTCCATTGATTTAAAATGATTGCCATGGAAATGGAAAACAGACTTTGTTTTTCCTCACCCGGGGGCCTTTTACATTTCTTTCCTGTTCCGAAACGCCAGAGCGTTTCGGAACAGGAAAAAAAATGCTCTTAGTACCCCGGTCTTTTGGGCTGGGGCACTAATAGCAATAGGACCCTCACAGGGGGGGGGTGGGCCTAATCACTTCAGGTAATGCCCCAGACCCACAAACAGTGTACAATTCCATGACATCACACACATAATTTACATCTAATTTCCGACATGCAAGATATGTAAGGCAGGTTTTGACCAGGGGTGGACTAGCAACCAAAAAAGGCCCTGGATTTTTTTTTCAAGAGCCCCATTTTTCACATTTTCAGCAACCCCAAACCTTTTCCTATGATAAACTTTGGAAATAACATACCACACAAAAGAGGCCCAGGTTGAAGCCTACCCGGCGTTCCCTATAGGACAGTCCACCCCTGGTTTTAATATATAATTTCCTTTGCACAAGACCTGAGCAAACTTGTAAGGCAGCCTGTAACATATCATCCTCTTTTAACAACACAACTCAGATCATGTGTACAGACACATATACAGGTTGTCACCCACCCTACTTGCTTATGAAATATATTAAACAAATCTCCATTCTTCAGACTTAGAAAAAAGTGGGTGCCCTAATATTTTGCAGCATATATAGGAAGACCCCATACCAGATAAGGAACAAAAAGTATTAAAAAATATAGATGTACAGAGTAGAAAAGAATACAGCAAAAAAGACGACACAGAAAATAAGTGTGCACAACAACATTTAGGCAGGAAGCACAATTTGTACCGCATTTGATAGCCCCTGTACGTTTTGCTGACTTTTCTGAATTTTGGAATTTGTTTTTCTCCTGGCCAGGTGTAATCCCAAGTCTAATGAAGACTGGCCCTTGTTTTTATGGGCACTGCCCTATTACTCCTTAAGACTCCTAAGGAAGAGATGTCCCAAAGGTACCCTGTTGTCTCCCGGAAAGTGTACCCTCTCTCTGTTAGTCAAGTGGCTAGTCTGGTGGGGTTATTTTCCCTGTAGCAAATGGTTCCACTATGTTGTATCCATTTTAACTGGATGTGATCTTTTTTAACCCCATCATTTCACCAAAATTGAGGTTTTCTTTGTCTCGAAGACCTGCGGGGGTCACATGACTATCCTTTGCTGCCCTTTGTGTGAATGAGAAGAATTGTCCATTTTGGGCCACTGTACACCTGTATACCAGGATTGGGGGCTGTAGTCATCCTGAAACTAGTTCTGACTGACATATGTAGATTCTTGTCAAGCAAATGGTGGATTCATTCCTTTATGTGAGAGGCACTTCCAGAATGCATGAGTGTGCTTGGAGGGATGGACTGCCATTGTCCTTCCACGCTACTGTTTGAATGATTCTTGATGTGTGGTTGTGTGCTGTGTTTCCTCACTCCCTTCTGATGCGATAACATCAGATCCTTTTACTCACATACCTTGTCTACTGCTGGAACTCTGTAATTGAATTTCTGCAAGGGTTGCTGCGCCTGGAAAGAATGAAGATTTGCTCCAGCATCTTTTAAGGATCTAAAGAATCTCATAGCGAAGCTCTGCCTCGGCATATGACCAGAATGGACCTATTGTGATGTTCCTTCCCCTGACCATAGAGGACAACTGGATCACACCTTCTTCTCAAAGCTCAGGACTTTGAAGACACTCTCGGCTGAAACGACCAGTGAGTCTTCATTCTGGGACATTAGGCAAGCACCTGCTTTTCATTTTCCCTGACTGGGATGCTCCAGAGGCCTGTGCTGCCTTCGTTCCTGGAACTGCACAGCTAAACATGGCTTTCATCACAGGCTTCTCTCCGATGTAACTTCTTTAACTTGTATTCAATATTCAGTCTTCCCGGGGGTCTCTTAAACTGGCCCCATCCTCAGAAACTCAATCCTTTGCCTGAGAAGGAATGAGATAGGAGTCCTGCATCAAAGACTACCACCCACTTCAGCTGACTCTCATCATTTCCACTCCTTTGGCTCCAACCTTTGACCTGGGAATCACCAAATCTCTCGCAATGGAGTCTTGTCACTGGAATCTATGGGGGTCACCAAACAATGTGCACAGCTACTGCCTTTGGAAAGCGCCATCCACATGTACCAGGCTATTGCTATCTTGACTCTCCAGCACAGCTGTCAAATCTTCTCTTCGTGCATTTGGCATCTTCAGTCATCTTCTTCATCACCAAAGGTCATCTGTGGTACACACTGCACCAAAACAACAGAAACCTCTCCTTGGGGACACTTTCACAAAAGATAAAATGTTCCCACGAAGAATGCTCCAAATCTGCATTACTGGTCTCCCTTGGTCTGTGTAAAATTGGTGTCCCTCCCTGGTCTCTTTTGCTGTCTGTCTACAATTGTAGATAAGAAAACTGTTTACATATCTTTTAATGTGTTTTCTTTTGTAAGAAGAATTGTTATTACACTCTAAATAACTCTTATGTAAACTGTGTCTACTTAACTAATATATTTTGGCATTTGCTGTTTTACAATGATTATTTACCTATATTTGTAGCGATTTTTCCATTTGCCTGATGTTATGTAAATATAACAGTTGTATAAAAAGGTAGTTTGTGGACATTGGCATAAATGAATGGTGTGCACTGTACCAGGTAATCACCACACTCCACCTCCTAAGAGAAAGACCTTGGCTTCTCTGACATGCCTACCACTTGGAGAGTCTGGTGAGCTTGAGGGAATCACTAGCGGTACTTATATCAAGAAAATAAACCTAAATACCCTGACCACTGGGTTGAAGGAGAATCTCCCTTACAATGACCAAAGCTCAGGCTCTTGAAATTGTGATTACCCCTTCATCCCTCTTCTTTGCCCTAATGATTACATTTTGAACAATGGCTGAGCCTTTCTTTAGACAATTAATATCCCTATTATACCTTACTCGCCTTAGAATCACAACTCACCGGCACTGCCAAGTGCAGAGAGGGACATTGCCATACTAGGCTTGGCCTATGGGTAAAGATCTACACCATAACGTTCCATCCAAAATGGCAATGAGCAGCTGGAGGCAGGTATTGTGGAACAGCAGGTCTGTGGCATGTTCCAGAAGCAGGATGATCACCCAGGAAATGCCATAGATTTTGGGGATGAGCAATCCTCCACAGTCATGAGCAGGGCCTGGTGTGGCTTTGAATACTGGGCAGAAATGGGTAGTTTCCTGCTATGTAAGTGTACATCTACAACACGGGTAAAAGAGGCTAATTATTGTGTCTGTGTGCACAGGGCTTTTTATCCTGTGGGCTTTGGTGGCTGTTTCATCTGTGGGCTGCAGTTGCTGTTCCATTTTTGGGCATCAGTGGCTGTCATGGAGGGCAGGAAAATTATTCCCATGACATAAAATTTGGGAAAGAAGCACTGCCTGAGTAAATAAAAATAGGTATCATAGTAGTAGCAGGGACCAAACAATTTATGAAAAAATTCAAAATATAAGAACGGTTGATGTACTCAAGAATAAAAGTGGGGACCATCACCTCATCACCCTCATCTTCAACCTATTTTTCCACATCTTCTTCCTCTTCCATTGGAGAGAATCCAAAGGGCTCAGAGGTTTTTCTGATTTTGTGACATAAATCCATTTTAAAATTTATATGGGAGTCTTTGCTTGTTTTTGTTTTATTTATTTTTTAATTTGTACATCCCACACTCTTTTCTTATTGAGACATACGTCTAGTTCAGTTATACTGGCATGCTATATGAAGACATGGTATATCACGGATTAATGTGTCATGCCCTGTTATATCATTTCATTTAATTGTCACATCACTTTAAGAAGGCTGACGGTGCTGTGAGAAGCAGGAAGGTGGCATTTAGCACCCCACAATCTCCCAAATAAATAAATAACACCTGTTAGCAGCACTCTGTTCATTAATGGGCCACAATGTCCAAAGTGGCCCTTCCTCAGCCCAAGATGAATCCAACCTTCCATACCATTATTGGCATCCCTACAAAGCTCCAAGCAGGCTTCTAGATCTTCCAGTTAACTCGGTACAGGTAGTTGGTTCCACTGTTCAAAACCCATTCTCATTTAGGAAAGTTCAGCATTTCATCCATCTTTCCTTTCTTTAGATATGATATGATATGATAGGTTATTTATAGCACACTTAATACCCAGAGGTTTCTAAACGCAGACTCAGGGATCGAACCTGTGTTGCTCCATGTTGTCTTGCTTCCAAGGCGAGCATGTTGCCCCTGAGCTATCCTCCCGAGATCTTTTCTATCTGTTGCTGTTGGAGCAGAGGGAACAAGTAGAAGAGCAGTTGTTCTGTTCCTGTGTGCACTAGTTGGTTACATCCAGATGGTACAGGAAGAACTCAAAGCTTAACCACCCTGAGCAAAAGGAATAATGGCATCAGGGGGATTTTTCACACTAAAAAAGTGTGAGAATTTCACTGTATTAGGGCCTTATGATAGGTAGATCCACTTCGAGATGATTGTGCTTCAGTGAATATTTCCTCTGATCTAGCGAGCATCACATGCATTATTTTTTCAACCATTCCACTGAATTATTGTATCTGGCTGTGAACGTCTCTGCATCTCTCTGGAAGTATAATTACATTGACTGTGTATTACTACACCTAACATTGTGGTGGTAGCACTAGAACAGCACATAAATGCATCACACAAATGATGCCCTGACAGTGGGAAACTGCATTCTGGCCATTCAGAACCATGGTAAAATCATGGCTACTAGCCTAAACATCCAGAATTTCACCGACATGACTGGCTAGCTGCCGCGCTCGACTCATAGCAATGTTTACTCTATCCATAGCATATTTAGGACGAACCTGTAACCCGGTCCGCATCTGCCACTGTAACTTGCCTTCTGTACATTCTGTTCTCGGTATATTCTACTCCTGTAGAAACTTTCAGAGCCTGAACTAATGTACGCTCTGTCTGTTGTATTTATGATGTTCGTGTAACGATATGTAACTCTGCTGTACACATCATTATGCGCCCAGTTACCTGAGGGTTCGGATGCACTTTATAAATAAACTAAACAAACAAACAAACAAACACCCAGCTCTCCCATCTCATTAGCAAATTCACCCTTATAGAAAAGCCATGAGGTTATAGCTTTTGCAAGGTGGTTTTCACTTCCTCATCTCTATTGCCTCTCTCCCATTGTGGTTTTCCCACACTCACCTTATTTACCTCCAAAATTATAGACCCATCTCTCAAATTGATGTGGCCTCAAAAATATATGGGAAAATATTAGTGTGGAGACTAGAAGACTGGCTATCTCAAAATGAAGTGTTTTCCGATCAGCAGTCAGTGTTTAGAACGCTGGACCAGGTTATTAGGCTATCCTTGCTCTGCGATAAGTATATGAGATTGAGAAACCAAAAGCTGTATTTAGTGTTTATAGATTTACGCTCAGCCTTTGACTCCATATCTAGAGCACAGTTATGGGCGTACTTGTTTCTAGTTGGGGCTCCCTTTAAACCTCCTAGCAGCTATTCACAGTTTTTATTTGGGCACTTATGTGCAGGTGCACTTTTCAAATGACACAGGCTTGTAAAAGCTATTTTTAGTTTATAGGGGTGTTAGGCAGGGTTGTGCTATGGTGCCTACACTGTTTATTCTATATATTAAATATATATATTATATATTAATCAAATTGTGGAAGAAATCCAAAGGTGCAACATGAATGCCCCTATGCTGGGAGGGGGGTGGGAATCCTTTTGTTTGCCAATAATACGATATTGATTAGCAAAATGTAGAGGAGCTGCCTCTCCCCCACTCTCTGGTGCCAGACAGGTAAATATGGTATTTAGGGTCAAGACCCCTCTCTCCTTTCCAACATTGTAAACATCAGGAGTATAGTCTGTTGAGGCAGCTGGGCTGCCCTTATTTAAGGCAAGTTCATTGCAAACAGGTAACACAGGACACACTTATTTTGGGCAACATAGAACATAAAGGTATGCTTACATTGCGCACAACATAATTAACACAGAATATAGATTTCTGATGTCGAATATTGGTTAGGAAAAGACAGCTATTGCATTATAGATGGCTGCAGGCATCAGAATCTCATGAAGGTTTAGAAATGCTGAAAACACAGAAATGTATTGCCGTGTACAGAAAAGGGAGTGTATTGGGCCGAAGCCAAGGTACAGTGATGTGGCAGATTCAAATAGCAGAATATGTGATTTTGAATGGTGGGACTTGTAAAGGTGAACCAGCATACAGTCAAAAGTAGATGAACAACGCGAGATGGCATTGGACAGAATGTACTAGAAGTCTGGAAAAGTAAATGGGTTGTTTGCTAAATTAGGTTTGTTCAGTTTTAAGTTTGCAACATATATCTCGTGGTTTAGTGAAATTTGGGAAACTGCATAATTTTGCTAAATTATCATAACAGTCATGTATTTAAGGGAGTGTTTATGTCCAATGAAATCAAGTGATTTTTGACCTTTAAGTAAAATGGCCAATCAAAAACCCATTGAGATATAAGGTTCATTTTAGCATAAATGTGTGTTCAATATGTTGTCATTGTATGAAACCCATGGTGTATGTATTAAAACGTTGGGATTTTCCTTTTTCAACTGTAAGAAGCAGTGACTAAACAAATGTACACCCAGCCAGTGGCCATATGTCTCTTCTTTGCACAAAAAGTAAATTTATTTTCAGGGATGGCTGACTGCAGAAAATTATGGTTGAGAATTAGGGGGTAATTCATATAATTCAGTGCACAACTGGCACACGCGGCTGGCGCACAGTGTGTGCGTGCTACAGTCTGCGCCAGCCGCGTGCACCAAAATCCATTTCCGCGCACAGCATATTCATGGATTTTAACATCCATTACCAGCCATGGCACAGAGTGGCGCAGCGACCCTCCAGCAGTGCCAGTTACGCCCCCAAGCCCTCCCTGTGCGCCATGTACAGCGCACAAATTCTGTAAATGGCCCACAGGCCAGTGGACCAGCATACAGGCCCCCAACCACGAAAACACCTGTAAAACTCCCCGCGCACCCCTCGGAATACACGTACCCGCTGCACGGGGAGAATCACACGCGATTGGCCCTGTGCGAGTGGGGTACGTGTATTACTGGGGTTCACAGGGAGTTTCACACGCGATTGGCTCTGTGCGAGCAGGGTACGTGTATTTCAGGGGTTCGCGGGGAGTTTCACATGCGATTGGCCCTGTGCGAGCAGGGTACGTGTATTTCGGGGTTGCGCGGGAAGTTTCACACACGATTGGCCCTGTGCGAGCAGGGTACGTGTATTACTGGGGTTCGCGGGGAGTTTCGCACACGATTGGCGCTGTGCGAGCGGGGTACGTGTATTTCGGGGGTTCGCGGGGAGTTTCACACACGATTGGCCCTGTGCGAGCGGGGTACGTGTATTTCGGGGGTGCGTGAAAATTTCACTCACGGTTGGCCGTGTGCGAGCGGGGTACGTGTATTACTGTGGTTCGCGGGGAGATTCACACGCGATTGGCCCTGTGCGAGTAGGGTACGTGTATTTCGGGGGTTCGCAGGGAGTTTCACATGCGATTGGCCCTGTGCGAGCGGGGTACGTGTATTTCGGGGGTGCGCGGGAAGTTTCACACGTGGTTGGCCCTGTGCGAGCGGGGCACGTGTATTACTGGGGTTCGCAGGGAGTTTCACACGCGAGTGGCCCTGTGCGAGCGGGGTACGTGTATTTTGGGGGTGCGCAGGAAGTTTCACATGCAATTGCCCTGTTCGAGCGGGGTACGTGTATTACTGGGGTTCGCGGGCAGCTTCACATGCATTTTCGCTGTCAGAGCGGGGTACGTGTATCCAGTGGGGTGCGCGGGGAGTCCCACACGTGAATTGGCAGTGTGGGTCCTCCCAGGTATGCCCTCTGCCCCCTCCACAGCACCTGCAGGCAGCCCACACCACAGGGGACTACCGAGCACCCCTGGTCATGTCCCGCAGGCAGCCCATCCACCATGGGCATGCCCCCCAGCCAGCCCACATGTCACCTTGCACTAGTGATCACCAACTCATGTCCCCCTGCCTCCCCACCCCCCAGCGGTGAGGGGCACCTGCCAGCAGGCCCCGACTCAGGTCTCCCAGCACCGCCACCTCCCAGCAGTGAGGCTCAGGCCCTGACTCATGTCCCCCAGCACCCCCACCCACCCAGCATTGATGGGCACCTGCCAGCAGGCCCCAACTCATGTCACTCACCACCGCCACCCCACAGCAGTGAGGGGCACCTGCCAGCAGGCACCGACTCATGTCCCCCAGCACCCCCACCCACCCAGCATTGACGGGCACCTTCCAGCAGGCCCCAACTCATGTCCCCCAGCACCCCCACCCACCCAGCATTGACGGGCACCTGCCAGGAGGCACCAACTCATGTCCCCCAGCACCCCCACCCACCCAGCATTGACAGGCACCTGCCAGCAGGCCCCGACTCAGGTCCCCCAGCACCCCCACCCACCCAGCAGTGAGGGGCACCTGCCAGCAGGCCCCGTCTCATGTCCCCCAGCACCCCCACCCACCCAGCATTGACGGGCACTTGCCAGCAGGCCCCGACTCATGTCCCCCAGCACCCCCACCCACCCAGCATTGAAGGGCATCTGCCAGCAGGCACCGACTCATGTCCCCGAGCACCCCCACCCACCCAGCATTGACGGGCACCTGCCAGCAGGCCCCGACTCATGTCCCCCAGCACCCCCACCCACACAGCATTGACGGGCACCTGCCAGCAGGCCCCAGCTCATGTAACCCAGCACCCCCACCCACCCGGCAGTGAGCCTCAGGCCCTGACTCATGTCCCCCAGCACCCCCACCCACCCAGCATTGATGGGCACCTGCCAGCAGGCCCTGACTCATGTCCCCCAGCACCCCCACCCACCCAGCATTGATGAGCACCTGCCAGCAGGCCCCGACTCATGTCCCCCAGCACCCCCACCCACCCAGCATTGACGGGCACCTGCCAGCAGGCCCTGATTCATGTCCCCCAGCACCCCTCACCCCCCAGCAGTGAGGGGCACCTGCCAGCAGGCCCCGACTCAGGTCCCCCAGTACCCGCCCACCCAGCATGGACAGGCACCTGCCAGCAGGCCCCGACTCATGTCCCCCAGCACCCCCACCCACCCGGCAATGAGCCTCAGGGCCTGACTCATGTCCCCCAGCACCCCCACCCACCCAGCATTGACGGGCACCTGCCAGAAGGCCCCGACTCAGGGCCCCAGGACCCCCAACCACCCAGCAGTGAAGGGCACCTGCCAGCAGGCCCCGACTCATGTCCCAAAGCACCCCAACCCACCCAGCATTGACGGGCACCTGCCAGCAGGCCCCGACTCATGTCCCCCAGACCACCACCCAACCGGCAGTGAGGCTCAGGCCCTGACTCATGTCCCCCAGCACCCCCACCCACCCAGCATTGAAGGGCACTTGCCAGCAGGCCCCGACTCATGTCCCCCAGCACCCCCACCCACCCAGCATTGAAGGGCATCTGCCAGCAGGCACCGACTCATGTCCCCCAGCACCCCCACCCACCCAGCATTGACGGGCACCTGCCAGCAGGCCCCGACTCATGTCCCCCAGGTCCCCCACCCACACAGCATTGACGGGCACCTGCCAGCAGGCCCCAGCTCATGTCCCCCAGCACCCCCACCCACCCGGCAGTGAGCCTCAGGCCCTGACTCATGTCCCCCAGCACCCCCACCCACCCAGCATTGATGGGCACCTGCCAGCAGGCCCCAACTCATGTCCCCCAGCACCCCCACCCACCCAGCATTGATGAGCACCTGCCAGCAGGCCCCGACTCATGTCCCCCAGCACCCCCACCCACCCAGCATTGACGGGCACCTGCCAGCAGGCCCTGATTCATGTCCCCCAGCACCCCTCACCCCCCAGCAGTGAGGGGCACCTGCCAGCAGGCCCCGACTCAGGTCCCCCAGTACCCGCCCACCCAGCATGGACAGGCACCTGCCAGCAGGCCCCGACTCATGTCCCCCAGCACCCCCACCCAGCCGGCAATGAGCCTCAGGGCCTGACTCATGTCCCCCAGCACCCCCACCCACCCAGCATTGACGGGCACCTGCCAGAAGGCCCGGACTCAGGGCCCCCAGGACCCCCAACCACCCAGCAGTGAAGGGCACCTGCCAGCAGGCCCCGACTCATGTCCCAAAGCACCCCAACCCACCCAGCATTGACGGGCACCTGCCAGCAGGCCCCGACTCATGTCCCCCAGACCACCACCCAACCGGCAGTGAGGCTCAGGCCCTGACTCATGTCCCCCAGCACCCCACCCATCCAGCATTGACGGGCACCTGCCAGCAGGCCCTGACTCATGTCCCCAAGCATCCCTCACCCCCCAGCAGTGAAGGGCACCTGTCAGCAGACCCCAACTCAGGTCCCCCAGTACTCCCACCCACCCAGCATGGACGGGCACCTGCCAGCAGGCCCCGACTCATGTCCCCCAGCACCCCCACCCACCCGGCAGTGAGCCTCAGGCCCTGACTCATGTTCCCCAGCACCCCCATCCACCCAGCATTGACGGGCACCTGCCAGCAAGCCCCGATTAGGTCCCCGAGCACCCCCACCAACCCAGTGGTGAGGGGCACCTGCCAGCAGCCCCCGACTCATGTCCCCCAGCACCCCAACCCAACCAGCATTGACGGGCACCTGCCAGCAGGCCCCGACTCATGTCCCCCAGTCCCTCACCAACCCATCAGTGAGGCTCAGGCCCCGACTCATGTCCCCCCGCGCCCCCACCCACACAGCATTGATGGGCACCTGCCAGCAGGCCCCGACTCATGTCCCCCAGCACCCCCACCCACCCAGCATTGATGGGCACCTGCCAGCAGGCCCTGACTCATGTCCCCCAGGACCCACACCCACCCAGCATTGACGGGCACCTGCCAGCAGGCCCCGACTCATGACCCCAGCACCCCCACCCACCCAGCATTGACGGGCACCAGCCAGCAGGCCCCGACTCATGTCCCCCAGCACCCCCACCCACCCAGCTTTGAAGGGCACATGCCAGCAGGCACCGACTCATGTCCCCCAGCACCCCCACCCACCCAGCATTGACGGGCACCTGCCAGCAGGCCCCAACTCATGTCCCCCAGCACCCCCACCCACCCAGCATTGACGGGCACCTCCCAGCAGGCCCCCACCCACCCAGCATTGACGGGCACCTGCCAGCAGGCCCCAGCTCATGTCCCCCAGCACCCCCAGCCACCCGGCAGTGAGCCTCAGGCCCTGACTCATGTCCCCCAGCATCCCCCACCTACCCAGCATTAATGGGCACCTGCCAGCAGGCCCCGACTCATGTCCCCCAGCACCCTCACCCACCCAGCATTGACGGGCACCTGCCAGCAAGCCCGACTCATGTCCCCCAGCACCCCCACCCACCCAGCATTGACGGGCACCTGCCAGCAGGCCCCGACTCATGTCCCCCAGCACCCCCACCCACACAGCATTGACGGGCACCTGCCAGCAGGCCCCAGCTCATGTCCCCCAGCACCCCCACCCACCCGGCAGTGAGCCTCAGGCCCTGACTCATGTCCCCCAGCACCCCCACCCACCCAGCATTGATGGGCACCTGCCAGCAGGCCCCAACTCATGTCCCCCAGCACCCCCACCCACCCAGCATTGATGAGCACCTGCCAGCAGGCCCCGACTCATGTCCCCCAGCACCCCCACCCACCCAGCATTGACGGGCACCTGCCAGCAGGCCCTGATTCATGTCCCCCAGCACCCCTCACCCCCCAGCAGTGAGGGGCACCTGCCAGCAGGCCCCGACTCAGGTCCCCCAGTACCCGCCCACCCAGCATGGACAGGCACCTGCCAGCAGGCCCCGACTCATGTCCCCCAGCACCCCCACCCAGCCGGCAATGAGCCTCAGGGCCTGACTCATGTCCCCCAGCACCCCCACCCACCCAGCATTGACGGGCACCTGCCAGAAGGCCCCGACTCAGGGCCCCCAGGACCCCCAACCACCCAGCAGTGAAGGGCACCTGCCAGCAGGCCCCGACTCATGTCCCAAAGCACCCCAACCCACCCAGCATTGACGGGCACCTGCCAGCAGGCCCCGACTCATGTCCCCCAGACCACCACCCAACCGGCAGTGAGGCTCAGGCCCTGACTCATGTCCCCCAGCACCCCACCCATCCAGCATTGACGGGCACCTGCCAGCAGGCCCTGACTCATGTCCCCAAGCATCCCTCACCCCCCAGCAGTGAAGGGCACCTGTCAGCAGACCCCAAATCAGGTCCCCCAGTACTCCCACCCACCCAGCATGGACGGGCACCTGCCAGCAGGCCCCGACTCATGTCCCCCAGCACCCCCATCCACCCAGCATTGACGGGCACCTGCCAGCAAGCCCCGACTAGGTCCCCGAGCACCCCCACCAACCCAGTGGTGAGGGGCACCTGCCAGCAGGCCCCGACTCATGTCCCCCAGCACCCCAACCCAACCAGCATTGACGGGCACCTGCCAGCAGGCCCCGACTCATGTCCCCCAGTCCCTCACCAACCCATCAGTGAGGCTCAGGCCCCGACTCATGTCCCCCCGCGCCCCCACCCACACAGCATTGATGGGCACCTGCCAGCAGGCCCCGACTCATGTCCCCCAGCACCCCCACCCACCCAGCATTGATGGGCACCTGCCAGCAGGCCCTGACTCATGTCCCCCAGGACCCACACCCACCCAGCATTGACGGGCACCTGCCAGCAGGCCCCGACTCATGACCCCAGCACCCCCACCCACCCAGCATTGACGGGCACCAGCCAGCAGGCCCCGACTCATGTCCCCCAGCACCCCCACCCACACAGCTTTGAAGGGCACATGCCAGCAGGCACCGACTCATGTCCCCCAGCACCCCCACCCACCCAGCATTGACGGGCACCTGCCAGCAGGCCCCAACTCATGTCCCCCAGCACCCCCACCCACCCAGCATTGACGGGCACCTGCCAGCAGGCCCCCACCCACCCAGCATTGACGGCACCTGCCAGCAGGCCCCAGCTCATGTCCCCCAGCACCCCCAGCCACCCGGCAGTGAGCCTCAGGCCCTGACTCATGTCCCCCAGCATCCCCCACCTACCCAGCATTAATGGGCACCTGCCAGCAGGCCCGACTCATGTCCCCCAGCACCCCCACCCACCCAGCATTGACGGGCACCTGCCAGCAGGCCCCGACTCATGTCCCCTAGCACCCCCACCCACCCAGCATTGACGGGCACCTGTCAGCAGGCCCTGACTCATGTCCCCCAGCACCCCCACCCACCCAGCAGTGAGGGGCACCTGCCAGCAGGCCCCGTCTCATGTCCCCCAGCACCCACACCCACCCAGCATTGACGGGCACCTGCCAGCAGGCCCCGACTCATGTCCCCCAGCACCCCCACCCACCCAGCATTGATGGGCACCAGCCAGCAGGCCCCGACTCATGTCCCCCAGCACCCCCACCCACCCAGCATTGATGGGCACCTGCCAGCAGGCCCCGACTCATGTCCCCCAGCACCCCCACCCACTCAGCATTGATGGGCACCTGCCAGCAGGCCCCGACTCATGTCCCCCAGCATCCCCACCCACCCAGCATTGACGGGCACCTGCCAGCAGGCCCCGACTCATGTCCCACAGCACCCCCACCCACCCAGCATTGACGGGCACCTGCCAGCAGGCCCCGACTCATGTCCCCCTGAACCCCCACCCACCCAGCATTGACGGGCACCTGCCAGCAGGCCCCGACTCATGTCCGCCAGCACCCCCAACCACCCAGCATTGAAGGGCACCTGCCAGCAGGCCCCGACTCATGTCCCCCAGATCCCCCACCCACCCAGCATTGACGGGCACCTGCCAGCAGGCCCCGACTCATTTCCCCCTGTACCCCCACGCACCCAGCATTGACGGGCACCTGCCAGCAGGCCCCAACTCATGTCCCCCAGCACCCCCACCCACCGGTCAGTGAGCCTCAGGCCCTGACTCATGTCCCCCACCACCTCCACCCTCCCAGCATTAATGGGCACCTGCCAGCAGGCCCCGACTCATGTCCCCCAGCACCCCCACCCACCCAGCATTGACGGGCACCTGCCAGCAGGCCCCGACTCATGTCCCCCAGCACCCCCACCCACCCAGCATTGACGGGCACCTGTCAGCAGGCCCTGATTCATGTCCCCTAGCACCCCTCACCCCCCAGCAGTGAGGGGCACCTGCCAGCAGGCCCCGACTCAGGTCCCCCAGTACCCCCCACCCAGCATGGACGGGCACCTGCCAGCAGGCCCCGATTTATGTCCCAAAGCACCCCAACCCACCCAGCATTGACGGGCACCTGCCAGCAGGCCCCGACTCATGTCCCCCAGACCACCTCCCGCCCGACAGTGAGGCTCAGGCCCTGACTCATGTCCCCCAGCACCCCTACCCACCCAGCATTGATGGGAACCTGCCAGCAGGCCCCGACTCATGTCCCCCAGCACCCCCACCCACCCAGCATTGACGGGCACTTGCCAGCAGGCCCCGACTCATGTCCCCCAGCACCCCCACCCACCCAGCATTGAAGGGCATCTGCCAGCAGGCACCGACTCATGTCCCCCAGCACCCCCACCCACCCAGCATTGACGGGCACCTGCCAGCAGGCCCCGATTCATGTCCCCCAGCACCCCCACCCACACAGCATTGACGGGCACCTGCCAGCAGGCCCCAGCTCATGTCCCCCAGCACCCCCACCCACCCGGCAGTGAGCCTCAGGCCCTGACTCATGTCCCCCAGCACCCCCACCCACCCAGCATTGATGGGCACCTGCCAGCAGGCCCCGACTCATGTCCCCCAGCACCCTCACCCACCCAGCATTGATGGGCACCTGCCAGCAGGACCCAACTCATGTCCCCCAGCACCCCCACCCACCCAGCATTGATGGGCAGCTGCCAGCAGGCCACGACTCATGTCCCCCAGCACCCCCACCCACCCAGCATTGACGGGCACCTGCCAGCAGGCCCTGATTCATGTCCCCCAGCACCCCTCACCCCCCAGCAGTAAGGGGCACCTGCCAGCAGGCCCCGACTCAGGTCCCCCAGTACCCCCCCACCCAGCATGGACGGGCACCTGCCAGCAGGCCCCGACTCATGTCCCCCAGCACCCCCACCCACCCGGCAATGAGCCTCAGGGCCTGACTCATGTCCCCCAGCACCCCCACCCACCCAGCATTGACGGGCACCTGCCAGAAGGCCCCGACTCAGGTCCCCCAGGACCCCCAACCACCCAGCAGTGAGGGGCACCTGCCAGCAGGCCCCGACTCATGTCCCAAAGCACCCCAACCCACCCAGCATTGACGGGCACCTGCCAGCAGGCCCCGACTCATGTCCCCCAGACCACCACCCAACCGGCAGTGAGGCTCAGGCCCTGACTCCTGTCCCCCAGCACCCCTACCCACCCAGCATTGATGGGCACCTGCCAGCAGGCCCTGACTCATGTCCCCCAGCACCCCACCCACCCAGCATTGACAGACACCTGCCAGCAGGCCCTGACTCATGTCCCCACGCATCCCTCACCCCCCAGCAGTGAAGGGCACCTGTCAGCAGACCCCAACTCAGGTCCCCCAGTACTCCCACCCACCCAGAATGGACGGGCACCTGCCAGCAGGCCCCGACTCATGTCCCCCAGCACCCCCACCCACCCAGCATTGACGGGCACCTGCCAGCAGGCCCCGACTCATGTCCCCCAGCACCCCCACCCACGCAGCATTGACGGGCACCTGCCAGCAGGCCCCAGCTCATGTCCCCCAGCAACCCCACCCACCCGGCAGTGAGCCTCAGGCCCTGACTCATGTCCCCCAGCACCCCCACCCGCCCAGCATTGATGGGCACCTGCCAGCAGGCCCCGACTCATGTCCCCCAGCACCCTCACCCACCCAGCATTGATGGGCACCTGCCAGCAGGACCCAACTCATGTCCCCCAGCACCCCCACCCACCCAGCATTGATGGGCAGCTGCCAGCAGGCCCCGACTCATGTCCCCCAGCACCCCCACCCACCCAGCATTGACGGGCACCTGCCAGCAGGCCCTGATTCATGTCCCCCAGCACCCCTCACCCCCCAGCAGTGAGGGGCACCTGCCAGCAGGCCCCGACTCAGGTCCCCCAGTATCCCCCCACCCAGCATGGACGGGCACCTGCCAACAGGCCCCGACTCATGTCCCCCAGCACCACCACCCACCCGGCAATGAGCCTCAGGGCCTGACTCATGTCTCCCAGCACCCCCACCCACCCAGCATTGACGGGCACCTGCCAGAAGGCCCCGACTCAGGTCCCCCAGGACCCCCAACCACCCAGCAGTGAGGGGCACCTGCCAGCAGGCCCCGACTCATGTCCCAAAGCACCCCAACCCACCCAGAATTGACGGGCACCTGCCAGCAGGCCCCGACTCATGTCCCCCAGACCACCACCCAACCGGCAGTGAGGCTCAGGCCCTGACTCCTGTCCCCCAGCACCCCTACCCACCCAGCATTGATGGGCACCTGCCAGCAGGCCCTGACTCATGTCCCCCAGCACCCCACCCACCCAGCATTGACAGACACCTGCCAGCAGGCCCTGACTCATGTCCCCACGCATCCCTCACCCCCCAGCAGTGAAGGGCACCTGTCAGCAGACCCCAACTCAGGTCCCCCAGTACTCCCACCCACCCAGCATGGACAGGCACCTGCCAGCAGGCCCCGACTCATGTCCCCCAGCACCCCCACCCACCCGGCAGTGAGCCTCAGGCCCTGACTCATGTTCCCCAGCACCCCCATCCACCCAGCATTGACGGGCACCTGCCAGCAAGCCCCGACTAGGTCCCCGAGCACCCCCACCCACCCAGCAGTGAGGGGCACTTGCCAGCAGGCCCCGACTCATGTCTGCCAGCACCCCAACCCACCCAGCATTGACGGGCACCTGCCAGCAGGCCCCGACTCATGTCCCCCAGTCCCTCACCAACCCTTCAGTGAGGCTCAGGCCCCGACTCATGTCCCCCCGCACCCCTACCCACCCAGCATTGATGGGCACATGCCAGCAGGCCCCGACTCATGTCCCCCAGCACCCCCACCCACCCAGCATTGATGGGCACCTGCCAGCAGGCCCCGACTCATGTCCCCCAGCACCCACACCCACCCAGCATTGACGGGCACCTGCCAGCAGGCCCCGACTCATGTCCCCCAGCGCCCCTACCCACCCAGCATTGACGGGCACCAGCCAGCAGGCCCCGACTCATGTCCCCCAGCACCCCCACCCACCCAGCATTGAAGGGGACATGCCAGCAGGCACCGACTCATGTCCCCCAGCACCCCCACCCACCCAGCATTGACGGGCACCTGCCAGCAGGCCCCGACTCATGTCCCCCAACACCCCCACCCACCCAGCATTGATGGGCACCTGCCAGCAGGCCCCCACCCACCCAGCATTGACGGGCACCTGCCAGCAGGCCCCAGCTCATGTCCCCCAGCACCCCTCCCACCCGGCAGTGAGCCTCAGGCCCTGACTCATGTCCCCCAGCATCCTCCACCTACCCAGCATTGATGGGCACCTGCCAGCAGGCCCCAACTCATGTCCCCCAGCACCCTCACCCACCCAGCATTGACGGGCACCTGCCAGCAGGCCCGACTCATGTCCCCCAGCACCCCCACCCACCCAGCATTGACGGGCACCTGCCAGCAGGCCCCGACTCATGTCCCCTAGCACCCCCACCCACCCAGCATTGACGGGCACCTGTCAGCAGGCCCTGACTCATGTCCCCCAGCACCCCTCACCCCCCAGCAGTGAGGGGCACCTGCCAGAAGGCCCCGACTCAGGTCCCCCAGCACCCACACCCACCCAGCAGTGAGGGGCACCTGCCAGCAGGCCCCGACTCATGTCCCAAAGCACCCCAACCCACCCAGCATTGACGGGCACCTGCCAGCAGGCCCCGACTCATGTCCCCCAGACCACCACCCACCCGGCAGTGAGGCTCAGGCCCTGACTCATGTCCCCCAGCACCCCTACCCACCCAGCATTGACGGGTACCTAACAGCAGGCCCGGACTCATGTCCCCCAGCATCCCTCACCCCCCTGCAATGAAGGGCACCTGTCAGCAGACCCCAACTCAGGTCCCCCAGTACTCCCACCCACCCAGCATGGACGGGCACCTGCCAGCAGGCCCCGACTCATGTCCCCCAGCACCCCCACCCACCTGGCAGTGAGCCTCAGGCCCTGACTCATGTTCCCCAGCATCCCCATCCACCCAGCATTGACGGGCACCTGCCAGCAAGCCCCGACTAGGTCCCCGAGCACCCCCACCCACCCAGCAGTGAGGGGCACCTGCCAGCAGGCCCCGACTCATGTCCCCCAGCACCCCAAACCACCCAGCATTGACGGGCACCTGCCAGCAGGCCCCGACTCATGTCCCCCAGTCCCTCACCAACCCATCAGTGAGGCTCAAGCCCTGACTCATGTCCCCCCGCACCCCCACCCACCCAGCATTGATGGGCACCTGCCAGCAGGCCCCGACTCATGTCCCCCAGCACCCCCACCCACCCAGCATTGATGGGCACCTGCCAGCAGGCCCCGACTCATGTCCCCCAGCATCCCCACCCACCCAGCATTGACGGGCACCTGCCAGAAGGCCCCGACTCATGTCCCAAAGCACCCCCACCCACCCAGCATTGACGGGCACCTGCCAGCAGGCCCCAACTCATGTCCCCCAGCACCCCCACCCACCCAGCATTGACGGGCACCTGCCAGCAGGCCCTGACTCATGTCCGCCAGCACCCCCAACCACCCAGCATTGAAGGACACCTGCCAGCAGGCACCGACTCATGTCCCCCAGCATTGACGGGCACCTGCCAGCAGGCCCCGACTCATGTCCCCCTGCAGCCCCACCCACCCAGCATTGACGGGCACCTGCCAGCAGGCCCCAGCTCATGTCCCACAGCACCCCCACCCACCCGGCAGTGAGCCTCAGGCCCTGACTCATGTCCCCCAGCACCCCCACCCACCCAGCATTGATGGGCACCTGCCAGCAGGCCCCGACTCTTGTCCCCCAGCACCCCCACCCACCCAGCATTGACGGGCACCTGCCAGCAGGCCGCGACTCATGTCCCCCAGCAACCCCACCCACCCAGCATTGACGGGCACCTGTCAGCAGGCCCTGACTCATGTCCCCCAGCACCCCTCACCCCCCAGCAGTGCGGGGGACCTGCCAGCAGGCCCTGACTCAGGTCCCCCAGCACCCCCACCCACCCAGCAGTGAGGGGCACCTGCCAGCAGGCCCCGACTTATGTCCCAAAGCACCCCAACCCACCCAGCATTGACGGGCACCTGCCAGCAGGCCCAGACTCATGTCCCCCAGACCACCACCCACCCGGCAGTGAGGCTCAGGCCCTGACTCATGTCCCCCAGCACACCTACCCACCCAGCATTGATGGGCACCTGCCAGCAAGCCCCGACTCATGTCCCCCAGCACCCCCACCCACCCAGCATTGACGGGCACCTGCCAGCAGGCCCTGACTCGTGTCTCCCAGCACCCCTCACCCCCCAGCAGTGAAGGGCACCTGTCAGCAGGCCCCAACTCAGGTCCCCCAGTACTCCCACCCACCCAGCATGGACGGGCACCTGCCAGCAGGCCCCGACTCATGTCCCCCAGCACCCCCACCCACCCGGCAGTGAGCCTCAGGCCCTGACTCATGTTCCCCAGCACCCCCATCCACCCAGCATTGACGGGCACCTGCCAGCAGGCCCCGACTAGGTCCCTGAGCACCCCCACCCACCCAGCAGTGAGGGGCACCTGTCAGCAGACCCCAACTCAGGTCCCCCAGTACTCCCACCCACCCAACATGGACGTGCACCTGCCAGCAGGCCCCGACTCATGTCCCCCAGCACCCCCACCCACTCGGCAGTGAGCCTCAGGCCCTGACTCATGTTCCCCAGCACCACCATCCACCCAGCATTGACGGGCACCTGCCAGCAGGCCCCTACTAGGTCCCCGAGCACCCCCACCCACCCAGCAGTGAGGGGCACCTGCCAGCAGGCCCCGACTCATGTCCCCCAGCACCCCAACCCACCCAGCATTGACGGGCACCTGCCAGCAGGCCCCGACTCATGTCCCCCAGTCCCTCACCAACCCATCAGTAAGGCTCAGGCCCTGACTCATGTCCCCCCGCGCCCCCTCCCACCCAGCATTGATGGGCACCTGCCAGCAGGCCCCGACTCATGTCCCCCAGCACCCCCACCCACCCAGCATTGACGGGCACCTGCCAGCAGGCCCCGACTCATGTCCCCCAGCACCCCCACCCACCCAGCATTGACGGGCACCTGCCAGCAGGCCCTGACTCATGTCCCCCAGCACCCCCACCCATCCAGCATTGACGGGCACCTGCCAGCAGGCCCCAACTCATGTCCCCCAGCACCCCCACCCACCCAGCATTGACGGGCACCTGCCAGCAGGCCCCGACTAGGTCCCCGAGCACCCCCACCCACCCAGCAGTGCTGGGCACCTGCCAGCAGGCCCCGACTCATGTCCCCCAGCACCCCACCCACCCAGCATTGACAAGCACCTGCCAGCAGGCCCCGAACATGTCCCCCAGCACCCCCACCCACCCAGCATTGACGGGTACCTGCCAGCAGGCCCCGACTCAGGTCCCCCAGCACCCCCACCCCCCAGCAGTGAGCCTCAGGCCCTGACTCATGTCCCCCAGCACCCCCACCTACCCAGCATTGACGGGCACCTGCCAGCAGGCCCCGACTCATGTCCCCGCCACATGACATAAAGATGCACAATCATGGCCCACATCTCCACCAAAATACCACAGCACGCCACCCCAGCCTTGAGACGCAATGATTTCCCAATCCACCCCACACTGACATGCCTATCTCAAGACACAAACCAAAAGTCAACTATGTACATCAACACGTGTCCGTCACACACACACACTGGTTGGTATTGATTGTGTGAACCCACATTTTCACATGCATGAACTCAATGAGCTAATTACACACATGGAAGTAAAATATCAAAATGTATTATGGACAAAAATAAAGCAATGAAATGAAAGCATAAAAAAATTGCAAACATGAAATGAAAAGCATGTCCAAAAGTTGAGTACATGAAAAGTATTACCAATCCAAAGAAATCCAAAAGAAAAATAGTCCAAACTCGCCCTCCACCAAAGCAAATCCAAAGGAAACGTAAAAAGTAAAATCCATTAATCCATGGTGAAATCCAAAGAAAAAGTTCCAATAAATCCATTGTCCAACTATGCACAATCAATTTTCAAGGGTCCATGAGCCCAACGAAAGAACAGAAACCTATGAAAAAAACTACCTAATAAAAAAACTATATACAAATGTGTGGGGCAAAATCCAAACACCCCAAAAAAAAGGAAAACGAAAATGAAACCTAACACTTAAAACTATATACAATGGCAGCAGGCTAGTACGATGGCTCACTTTCTGATTTCCCGGGCCAGGGCATCATCGAACTCCTGCTCAATGTCCTGGAGGTGGTCCTCTTCCATAGCCCCGAGGGTTCGCATGGACGATGCCATGTTGACCCCCAACTCCCTGCGAATTGCCTCGAGGCACTCGGCCGCCTCAGAGCCCTCAGCATGGAGTTCTCCGCCCTGACCATTGTGAGCTGTGCCTCTTCTGCCCGCCGCCGCTCTGCATCTATGGCCTGGCCCAACCGCTGCCTCGCGGAAGACACTTCCAATCCTGGATCCTCCTGCCCTCTGGCCGATGTCTGCCCCTCAGATGTTGAAGGCCCCGAGCCATCATGGCTCCTACCTTGTTGCTGCTGCTGCTGTGCCTGTGCCTGTGCCCTGGCTCTTGCTGCCTGTACGTCCTCCACCAGCTGGGGTGCATTTGTTGAGGTGGCCACCCCTGCTGGACGTCCGACTCCCGACTGTGGCAGGTATGTGTCCTCCACCAGCCTGGCCGCAGGGTCAGAGGCAGCTCCACAGGGTACCCAGGTGATACATGGGTGGGAAGATGGCATGGAGAACGACTGGCGCATAGGGGGTTCAGGTGAGGAGGGGGTCGGAATAAGGTCTAGCATACGGAGGAATCCAGCCCTGGTGACCCATCCCAGTAGTTCAACGCAGTCAATGAGGCATCCGAGATGACGTGCAGTGTCTTCACAAAAACACTGCAGGTCACCTCCTATGCCCGTTGATGCAATGCCATCCCAGCCAGGACAGGCTCAACCCCGTCCCGGATTGCCACGTCCACAGGGAGAGGAAGGCCAGTTGTTGTGTGCTCATCCCCTCCCTGAAAACGGATCTGGACGTAGGCATCCCTGCTGGTGCAGGATAATGCAGTCACAGGATCGGGGACAGGATTACACACAGGCACCTCCGCGGCAGCCTGTGCTGCCTCCTGTCCCTGCCCCTGCACTGCACCACTAGCACCAGTGGAATCCCCACCTCCAGACCCCGTGTGTGTCCCTTCCACGGCCTCCTCCTCCACCAAACCCCCCACCAACCTGGATGACTCCATGCCATCTTCCTCCGTCTGACCCTGTGGGGTCTTAGCTGCCCCTTCTGCTGCTGAGGAGTCCACCTCCGACCTCCGCCTCTTGGACATAACCTCGGCAGCTGCGGCCTGGGACGCGACACCAGACTCCTCACTCCCCGATGAGATGACAACCTGGGAGGGGAGCCGGGCCTTGCATCTCCGGCTTGTGGTGTGATCCCTGCCGCTTTGCTCCACAGCACCCTCTCTGCCCTCTTCATCGGTTGATGCTGCAGACAGGAAGAGATAGAACACAGGCATCAGGGCACTGTACAATGGACTGATACACACATGACAGTTGCACATGAGTGGCAGTGTAAAACTACAGACATGGCATCAGACTCCGCAACACACATGTCATTTCAACTCACACACATGTGGCACACCACAACACGCACAGCGTACAATCAGTAGGCATGTACACTTACCGCTCGACTCCAGACTGTTCTGCCTCTCAAGGACCTGGACATGGAGCGCTGGGTGTATACGTTCCAGGAGCCTCATTTGGCTGGTGGTAAGGTGGACCCGGCACCCCTTACCATTCGCTGGCTTCAAGAGGCGCCGAGTCTTGCTGAGGGTCCTGAACGTGAAGCCCTCCCAGCACATCCGGACGTGTTGAATGTCGCGGACTGCCACCTCCTCCGCGTTCATGGCAGTCATGATGTCCATCCAGATCCTCTTCCATCCTTCATTGTTGGCGTACAAACTTCCAAAGAGGGCATCATACTGCCCCAGGACATACTCCACCAGGACACCAACTTCACTGATACTGAAGCTGATGGCGCTCTTCCTCTCTGGCTGGGGGTTGCCAGTGGTGCCAGATGGTGTAGACATGGCAACCCCAGAGGCAGGTGTGGGCGGGCAATTGGGTCCTGGGGCTGGGCTGTGGAGCGATGGTATCCCAGTCAGGAGTCTTCAGTTCCAGCAGGGGTGGTCACAGCAACTGCAGCCCTGGCTGACGTGCAGGCACCAAATAGCAGGGCACGTGGCAGAAGGCAGGCAGGCAGCAGCAGATGGCAGGTGGGAGCATGCTCGGGGCCCTGGGGGGCAGGAGTGTGGTCTTCCGTGTGTGTGTTGTTGCGTGGCCAGCTTGATACGGAGTGATTTGGCACGTGAAAAAATTGCACATCAGCGTGTAATTTGAGGAAAGGCCCTTAGCATGTAAGCGCGTTTGTGACGTTACACGTGCAGGCGTTTCCCTCCTGACGTGGGCATAGTGGTCAGCGCATGAAAAAACTGCACGACCGCGTGTGAATGCGTATAATCCGAGGAAAGGGCCTATGCGCATAAGTGACACGTCGCGCGCATGCGTTTCCCTCAGCACGGGTTAAAGGTGAGTGGGGCCCGCAGTTCGCTGTACGTGCCTTTCGTGGAGACCAACGTGTGTTGCTACGTCGTGTTGTTTCGCGCGCCATCACAACTTCACAGCGGATCAAGGACGTATCTCTTCTTTTGGCGGGGGTATTGGCTACGCGTGTTTTTCATCATCACGCTAGTCTAACGGTGAGTCGCGCACGCTATTTTTCCCACTGCGGGTGTCCCTGTGTATCGCACCCGTTTTCGAGGTCATAGTAGCCTGCGTGTCCCACGCGTATGTGTTTTTCGTGTTACTGGGTGCCACCGCGTACTGCGGGAGGTTAATTCCACGCACGTAGGCTGCAGGGTTGCGTGCACGGTTTTACTGCAGTTTTGAGGTGCCTGAGTGTTGCGTGACCTGTCACTACATCACCGGGGTCACATACAGCTTGCAGGTGTAAGGAGGATGTTAACATCTTGTATCCCACCCCCTTCACCCCAATTGGCCAGGACAATTGTGGTGTACATTGGCACTCCTCCTTCTGTGCCAGCACTACTCCATCTGTGCCATGGTTGGGAGGCCACCAAAGGTGAGGGGCGCCTCAGCTGGGCGTCCTCCTCATGGCAGGCATGGTCAGGGACGTGGTCAGGGTGACCAGGGAGTAGGGGGATCCAGGTTGTCCAGGGTGGACGCAGAAGGGGAAGAGGCAGGGGTGCGCCACTTGAGCACGATGTTGTGCCATGTTTTGGTGCAGTCATGCCACCACGCCCTGTGGTTCCGGGAGATGCAGCTTCTGCATCTGGCACTGGTGCCCGTGTGACCCAGCAGTCCGTTTCATCGACTGCCATGGGCCCAAGGGTAGTGGTAGCTGCAGGTGCAGCTGTGGACACCACCACCCAGGCTCAACGTCTGCCAGCGCAGGCTGCGTTGGCACTTGAAGAGTCCTTGGAAGATTTCCAACAGGGAAGGAGGGAAACCGTAGGTGCACGCAGGGCTGCCCTGAACGAGACACGTGTCCCTGGGGCAGTAATGTCATCTGCTGCCCCGAACAGCTGGGCGTTGGCTAGTGCAGGGGCAGATGCAGCCAAAAACACCTCGGTTCTGAATCTGCCAGTCCAGTGAGTGTTGCTGCGTGTTTGTTGAGGACATGTGTGTTTTACCTGTGTGATGTGTTGTGCATGACTGCCACTACATGTCACATGTACATGGTTCTGATGTGCAAGTAATGCAATGCTTCACTGATGCATGGCTGCTCTGCTGGATGGTGGACATGTGGAGTGGACGGGGACTGTCCGCATCACCTCTATTGCACCCTAGTCACATGCTGGTCACCAGGATGCCCCTCCGTTCCATGTTCCAGCTCACTGGCCCTTCTGCATGTAGCCTGGGATGACTTTCCTCTCAGCCCAGGGACTATGTCATAGCATGACTGACGTGCATGTGTCCTCTGCATGCATGCGAGTACTCCATGTAGGCATGCTCCCTTGCCCCTCCACCCCCCCTCTGCACCCCAATTCCACCTTTGCACTGGTCTGCTTCAATTTTGCCATTAAGTACTTAACTGTTCATGCGTCCTGTGTACATGCTAACTTCCACCGGCCAATCTGCCAGACATATGCTGTGTGGTACATCCTTTGTACTTGATGCAGGGTGTCTCACTTGGACTGTGCAGAGGTCAGATGCCCCGCGGTGACATGAGTGCCCATTCATGCTCCATTTGTATTCCATGCATGCCCCTATGTGTCCTTGACTGGATGATCATTGTAGTACGATTCCAGGGTGACCTACATTGCATGGCATTTCATCAGCCTTCCCATGGCCACTGTGGCTTAGTCCTAAGTCGCACACATGTTTCGGGTGTGACAGTATGTGTGGGTCACAGGCCTCAGCCTGTTTAATGGCCAATGACTCTGTCCAGCCGGTGTGGTGTCTTCTTCACACGTGGGTGTACTCCGGAGGTTGCATCATGTGTCCTGCTTACTGTCCCATCATCATTTGCTATGTTGTCACTTGACTCACATGATGCAGTTGATGCTAGTCAACACTTTCTGTCAATACACAGGTCTATGGTCATCCTTTTGATACCATGCAAGGCATCCCTGCATTTGCACTTGGGGGGAGGGGTGGTTTGCTAGTAGCCATGCTACCCATTGAATGCACATTGCACGTGATGCCTGAAGTTGACCTTGCACTGCCTTCACATTTTCAGATAAACATCATGAAGTACTTGTACATGTAGATAGTGAGTAACGTACACATTTGCTGCACTGCATTGACCACTTCTGAGCAATATGACACCATTCTACATGCCTAATCACAGAAGCAATGTCAAGTTGACCCAGCATGCATGGCAGGTTCCCTTTTGTGTGTGACATGTCTGCTTGATGTGTTTGGTGTCTGTGTGATGTCTGTGTGTGTGTGTGTGTGTGTTGTGTGCTTCTAACATGTGTAGTGACCTTTTTTCTCTCTACTTTTCAGATGATGACGCAATGGAGCCAGAGGATGGTGTTGTCATGCAAGGCATAGGGTTGTTATCACTACAGCAACCCGGCACAAGTGGGGGTTGTGGGGTGGTAGGCCATGAAAACCCACATGTGCTACAGTCCATCTTGTCTCTGGCTGGCAATGAGTCCAGCCCTGATGAACACTGAGGTCCATGTCGAGTTGGATGTGCATAAGGTCCATATGTCAGGGGTGAGTGATTCTGATGTGGGCACTCCTCTATCCACGACACCTGCACTGAGGAGTCAGACAGTGTTGGAACCTCCGTCTGTGGTGGATCGGGAAACAGGGTCACCCTCCACACCAGTCACTGATGTGCCTGGGACATCACATCGACCGGGGCATGTAGTCGTGCAGCCACGGGCGGTGCCAACGCAACGAGGACACCCGGTCCTTGGGTCCCGCAGGGGTCAAGCCCAGCAACGTGGTAGCTGCGCGCAACCGCAGTATACTGAGTGGGAGCAAGACATGACTGCCAATTCTGAATGCCAGGGGGCAGCAATGGAGAAAATCGCTGTGAGCATTGAGCATGTGGCCCAATCTGTGCTCCCCCCTGCTAGGCAGGTGCTTCTCCAGCAGCACGCAGCACGGTCCACGGTCCGCTCACTCAGGCTGGGCATGGCGGCCTCAGACAGGGCACGCCAGGCTGAAATGTTGTCTCTACGTGAAGCAATTGCTGCTCACGCAGAGGCACACATGGAGGCCCTGAGGCAGGAGTATGCTTCCCTCAGATCCACTCTGGGTGTCCTTCTGATGTCCCAGAGGGACCGGTAAGAGGAGAGGTTTGCGCTGCTTGAGCGTACCATCTCGGCTGAGCTACATGCTTGCCGGGAGGTGCATCAGTTGTCCAGCCAGGCCTTGCAGTAGGAAGTCCGTGTTACACGTGCTACCTTGCAAGAGGAAGCACATGTATCACGGGAGGTTCTGCATGCAGACCTATGTGTCATCGCCACACAGAACCAGGCTCACTCGTCCGGCAGATTTGCTGCCGACGAGGGGCAAGCTGCGGCTAGGCGTGGTCAGGCTCCTGTGTCACGTCCTCCTTTCCAGAAGAGCCAGACTCGGATGACAATGTATCTCCCACATAGGTCGGGCTGTGCAGGCGTTGAGCCCATGGAGGTTTTTTTTTCCTCAACATCATCGCATGTGGGTGTTGAGCAACACCCTCTACCTCCCCCCTCCTCAGTCCCTCCCCCCCCCTGGGTCGTATGTGGCCATTTTTGATTTTTCTTTTAGTTTAGTTAGTTAACTTTCAATTTAATAGTTAGTTTAATTAGGTAATGTAGGTTTTTCATAGTTAGTGTAATTAGTTAATATAGTTTAAAATTGCTTGTCTATTGTGTTTTCATGTGACGGTGTGATGCTTTGTGGCTTTGAAAGTATCCACTGTCTGTTCCAGCTGGGCCCTTCAAGCTTGTCTTGTGTATGTGTTTGCAGCTTGGGGTCCTGACATATGCCACTCCTGCTTCCCTTATCCATGGGCTCGCAAGGATGGTCCAGTGTAACAGCCTATTACACAAGGGCTTTGGACTGTCATATCTGTGGCATGTCTGCTGCTGTCCTACTTGTGTTAACACCCCTAGTGGGGATAATAGGGGTGTTATTGACCACTGTTCTTCTTTTGCTAGATGGGGGGTTTCATGATTCATGTGTACATTAATTGCTATACATTGTGTAGTATGTTTCTTATCTTTATTGTACATGTGCTTGTTGCAATTCATGCTGTAGATAGTGTGTACCACACTTTGCCTGTGAAAGACGCACTGATGGTGTGATTTCTGATGTACGTCTCTGCCATGGTCCAGTCATGAAATGCCTGAAGAGACACACACAGGTGATTTTAAAGCATTAATCATGTGTTTCATGCCCTTTCAGCAGGGGGATGAGCCTCCAGACCACCTTTGCCATCAGACATGGCCCATTGGATGTCTGGAAGCTGGACATGTTTGGTGGTGCAGATATACGCATGTGTGCGCAAGCAGAGGCACAGGGATTGCGCTCATACATCCAAAAAAAGCTGACATGTTTCAAGGGACTCCAGGCAATGTGAGCAGCACAGGGGGGCCACACCGCAGCCAACATTCCACCAGGCCAGTTGCACATACATGCTTAGTAGCAGCACTGACGGTGAGCTTGGACAAATATTGGTGTTGAATCGCACAATACAGCTGAGATGCGTTGGTGGACTAATGGCTAGTTGATGGGAAAGTTGTCTGGGGCACCTGCAGGGGCAGTGGCACATACCATTGAGGCAGTTGTATTAGCCATGTAGCGTTACAAGACATGGAAAGAAGCAGCTCACAGGGACAGACAGTGAGGGACAGACTCATGTGCAGTGAATTTCATTTCCATGTAGAATTTGACACATGCACTACCTACTTTATTTCGGTTATGGTGGAACACGACTTGTTCTGAAGTCGTACCTTGCTATATGCGTCTGGCTGCTTACCCAGGGAACATTGCATGTTGTGTGAATCGTGACACATTGGTCTTCCATTTGCCACGCACCCACCGGCGCCTGACTTACTGCATTGACTGTGTATGAACCATCACAGGGGGAATGTTACGTATGGGTATGAAGCACCACACCAGATTGTTTGTTTGTAGAGTAGTGTGTTACTTTGGGGCATATATGGTGGTGTGTTTGTGTGTTATGGGCACGCACAGATTAGTAACTGTGGCTCTCTTTGCAGCATTGAACTGCTCCTGTTACCGGACTGGAGAGTGCGCAGGCAGAAGCCCAGCACTCACCCCAGAGATAAGTTTCTCTTTGACTTCCATTTGAGTAATTTGGTACTATGTCCATGATGAACAAGTTCGGTCTAATTGTGTATGTGGTAATGTGAGTAGTACAGTTTTGTGCATTCCCTACTTTCCCGTGTCAATCCTACTTCCCTCTCCTGCCCCTCATTCTGGTTATCCAGCACACCAATGCCTGTCCCGACTGCATATCCCTGACCCTCCTTCCCCACCAGGGTCTCAGAGGCCTGTGTGAGTTTGAGCTTGCAGGCACCCTGACCACAGTGGGGGTGGTTGGTTTGTGCCACTCCTGCGACTGTACACGGGAGCTGTGACAGTACACATCAGTTCATGGTGCATCATTCTATGTTATGTAGCACACATGGTACACATCCTGTTGTGACATTGTTTTACTGTGCTACCTTGGTTGTTACATCATTGTGGTATTACTTGGGCTTTGTGACATACTGCTACTTCAAGTCCTCTACTTGAGGCTCTTCTGGTTTGTTTTGCTGCCTGCAGGCTTTTTGCTTAGCTTCTGTGTTGGCCTGCTTTGAGTTCTCTTTGATTTGGTGTTTTTGCAACTCAAGGTGGCCTCTGAGGGTGCTGGACACTTTTTACACACAAGGTGAAAGATGGTGACAAAGGGGAAGGGTGATCCTGTGGCCAGGTGAACTTCAAGGATGAAGACTACATAACCCAGGTCCAGTTGTTGTTCAGTGGGTCATGGTGATTTGTGAGGGGGGTGGGGTGGGTGTTTTGTTGTTGACAGTTGCCTTGCCCTACAATGTGATGGGCACCCTGACATTGTAATTGTGGTATCCTATGTACATGATGTATTCTGTTGATCAATGCCTGTTCATGTGTTGTGTTTACCTTTCAGGTGTGAGGGGATAGTTGTGGTTTGACATGCTTGGCTGTACACATGGTCAATGTTCACATGTGATGTGTAGAGGACACTGATGGTCACTTGATTGCACATGCATGTATGGAGTGCATGTCCCTACTGACACACATACTCGCACTATGATCCACAACATGTACAACCACCCTTCCATGTCCACATGTACACTCAGTTTGCCTTCTGGGGCCCACTGTGTCCCTGCAGCACATGATCTATGACCATTTGTGGATCCTGTACATGCGTAATTTGCTTTTTGATGTAGTTTGTCGTTTTGATGTGATGCTCAGGGTGTTCGTCACACACAATGGCTGGTCACTATGCTGTGTGCTGAGCAGTGTGTTGCAGGAGATGGACACAGCACACAGAATCTACAGAGTTGATTTTGCAATGCACAATGTGCATGTAAACAGGCATTCATTGTTATGTTACAACTACAACTGTTGGAATGCATTTGGGTATGACTTATTTTGGGTGGGAGTTTGTTGGTCAGTAATTTCATCTGATTCCATGTCAGGCATCATTGTCTGATACATTTTTCACATGTCAATGTGTACCTTATTGGTACTGTGTTGGTGTCTTGCTATTGCTTGCAATGTCATGTTGTGGTTTGGGAGGGTTTGGGTGACATACCAGTGATAGTCATGGCTTGTTTTGCAGGTCTGTGTGATTCACACCTTGCATGTGTGCCTTTTGGTCACACAGGATTGCTTATGTTTAAGTAGCTAGGGATGCACACAATGTGGCCCTTCCATGGCAACATTCTCAGGGTGCTAAGGTTGTGACAGTTGACCGTCTTTTTGTCATCATCGATTGTCACCTGGTATGTGCCAGGCCTGTGTGCACTCCACAGGGGTGGAAGATGAAAAATGTGGCCACAAGCTGGGTCCGGGCTGCATCGCCAGGTGCCCTATCCCCTCCCATTGGCAGCGCCTGTGCCTGTGGTTGGGGATATGGGGGCACCACCATGTCCACCAGTACGCCCTCCCGTGTTGCAACATTGTGCAGGACACATGCTGCCACAATGATCATGCACACTACTGGGGGTGCATAGAGTAGCTGCCCGCCAGAGCGGTCAAGGGAGCGGAAGCGTGACTTGAGTACTCCGAATGTCCGCTCCACTATGGCCCTGGTTGCAATATGGGCAGCGTTGTATCTTACCTGGGTTGGTGTGGTGGGGTTCCGGATTGGAGTCATCATGTAGTTGCTCAGAGGGTAGGCACTGTCCCCTGGAGAGATGATAATGGTTGTGATTATTGGGGTTTGTGTATTTGTGTGTGTGTGACATGCATGCATGTGCACAGGCATTTGTACTCACCTAGGAGCCATGTGTCACCATGCTGCCCAGCTTCCAGGGCCAGGCTCAGGGCAGACATTCTGTATATGAAACTGTCATGGGTGGAGCCAGGGTAGTTTGCATAGACAGAGGTGATGATTCCCTTTGCATCGCATACCACCTGTATGTTGATGGAATGCCAGTGCTTGCGGTTTCGGTAGATGTGCTCAGTGGCCCTAGGTGGACGTAGGGCCACATGGGTGCAATCTAGGGCACCAAGCACTTTGGGGAAGTGTGCCACCCTGTAAAAGTCCTGGACAACGGCCTGCCTTTCTGCGGGTGTTCTGGGCATGTATATGTGCCTGCGGACTGAGGGGCGCGCTGTCATGATTGCCAAGACCTGGTGTAGGCAGCGTGACTGCGTGGCCTGTGAGACCCCACCACTAAGGCAGTAGTCCGCTGAAATGACCCAGTGGCCAAAAAATGCAGGACATTGAGCATCTTCTCCAAGGGGCTCAAAGCTTGGGAGCACAGGGTGGGGGATGTAAGGTCATCTTCCCACTCCCTGACCAGGTCTAGGATGATACGAGGAGGAAACCTATACCTGACATAGACCTGGTCGTTAGGCATCCCAAAAAGGCTTGTCCGGGGTGAAAAAATGCGGGCCCTGGCTATTCTCCTCCTCCTACGGTGTCCCACGATCAGTGCTGCGACAAATGGGGAATTCATCCTAGCTGTACATACGTGTATGTTGTTTGTGCGCACTTTTATACTGTGCGTGGGGACGCTTCCACCTGCCTTCGTGTGGCGGACGCGTTGACACCTATGTGCGTCTTTTGCCGTGCGCGGGTTTCCCGTATTTGAATCCATGAATACGGTTTGTTCGCATGCGTGTGGGTGTTCCGTGTAGTTCCCTGCAGTACTTCCCCAGTTACGCCTTCTTTTTTTTATTTCTTTTATTTATTTAAAAGTTGTTTATTTGTTTTTAGTCAAGATCCAAAAGTCATCAAGACCTTTACAAATATTTCGTGTTTACACTCGTATCCTTTGTAATATTTACACGTTACAATTCACAAATTAAAAGATAAATCAAGTACAATCACCTATTACAAACAACACAAGCTTGATATCAACATGACAATCCAGCTACAAAAAGTCATAAAAGAGAGGCTCCATAGACCTACAATAACGTACTCACTAAAAACTATGGTCCATTAAACCAAGACTAAACATCTACACACAAGTGTGAGAAACAGTACGTTAGCATTACTTTTTTAACTATCAAGTGTTAGACTGTGGAATTGAGTCAATTCAAATTCAATGGTCTTTACTAGTCGTGTAGTTTGAATTATCGAGCCGTTTGTCGTACCCCACATGCTTTTAATCCAAATCCATTCCCTCCCTTTAATCGTATTTGCATCTACAAACGCTTCTATCATTCTACAGCGCACATTTTCAAAATAAATGCAGTAAAGGAAGAGATGTTTAAGGGACTCTACTGTTTGCTTGCAAAAGCGACATCTTTCACAAGTATCATCTGCAGCTTGCTTAAACCAGTGCTTTTGTCTAACCTGTGTATGTAACAAATCAAATCTAAACAACATAAAAGTTTGACGAATCTTGGGGCAAGGACATAGAGTTAAATACGCCATGCATGGTACTTGTTTGTGCACAAATTTATAGTATTCTGCAAAAGAAGAGTAACTAGCAATCTTCGTGCAAGTGTCCACCCAATCAGATTGAAACTGTTTTTTTTTTATCTTTTCCTGAAAGAGTTCAAGATCCTCACATGGTAGATTGATCTTTTCCATAATCCCTAACATGCGTTTTTTGAATTGCAATATGGAGAGTGGATTATTATTCAACATCATAGTATGTAAATCTATGTATAATGAATTTCTTGGCGGATATAACATTTTCGCAAAGTTCACAAGTAGTCTCCAATTGTATTTGACGGATAAGGAGTTCAATCCCAATTCATGTCTAACGATCGCATTTGGCATGGATGAAGGTAGACCAAGGGTGTATTTCCACATCTGCCCCTGCAATTGATCTAATATCAGGCCCAAATCGCAAAGATATAACTCTACACCATACAGCAATATTGCCTCTACTTTTTTTAGATAAAATTCTAGCAGAGGTATCAATGAGAATTTGCAGATCTTATATTGGAGCACCTTCATTTGACATTTAAAAGTAGTTGCCTTAATGGTCAGCACTTCCTTAATTCTTTTAAAAGACATGTTTTTTGTTAGAATAAGTCCGAGATAGGGAAGTTCCATTACTGTCGTAAACAGGGCATCATCAAGTCTCCATGTGAAATGACACACTTTTTTTTTGTTCGCAAAAACAATTATGTTAGATTTTTGGGGATTCACCCACAAATTATGAGTTCCACAATAACCCAAAAAGCTTTGTAGTTTTTTTTTTAAGCCCAGCCTGTGTGCGGTCGAAGAGCAAAATGTCGTCCGCATATGCAAGCCATGACAAGGAAAATGATCCAATACGAATCGGAAATGATTTCTCCTTGTCCCAAATCTCATCGATTCCTACAAGATATAAATTGAAAAGAATCGCTGCGAGATTACAGCCTTGTTTCACCCCTATCCAAGACGGTATTGCCTGAGTAAGACAGCCCAACCGATCTATTCTTAGTTTAAAGTTTGTTTGTTAGTGTAGCATTTCTATCAGTATAATGAGATATTGTGGTATTAGCTCTTTGAAGTTTTTCCCATGACTTCCCTCTAATCACGCAGTCAAACGCTGCTTTTAGATCTAAGGACGCCACAAAGATAGGTGTATTATCAGAGCTTGTAGCGTGAGCAATAATATGGGCCAAGATGCTTGCATTAAGCGGTGTTCCCATCCCTTTACGGAAACCAACTTGAGAGGCACACAGAATATTATTGCTAGCAGCAAAGCTTTCAAGCTCTTGAAGAATTAGTGCAGCAAAGATATTGGCTGCCACGTCAATAATTGCTATTGGTCTGAAGTTATTGGGATCCGAGATTCTGCATTTTTTATGAATAGGGATGATGATTGACGTGAGCCAAGAACATGGAATTTCTTTAGAGCGAAATATCTCTTGATAGACACTGTGAAACATAGCAGACCAAAACAGTGGATCATCCTTAATTAAGCATGGTGGGAGGCCATCCGGCCCTCGGACATTTGGAGCTTTTGAGCCTATAAATTGCAGCACATATATCATTCCTGTTCCAAGGACAGCAATCTGGAATTAACTGAGAGTCAGGAGGGTGTTCATACGCCAAGAATTCAACAGGCAGCGCAAAATTTTTGAGAAAGAATGAATACCATGTTGTGCTGTCGATGCAAGATTCGAAATCTTGAGGCACCTCTTTTTTGAGAGATCTTATCTTTTTCCAGATTTCTTTGTTTTTCCTGTTACATAACAGATTAACAATTCTTTGATTTTGTTGAACTTTCTTTAAGATACGTAGCTCTTTAAGAGCATTTTTATAAATCAACACTATTTTTTTTTTCTATAAGCTATATTCGCTCTGGGACATGATGAGCCTGGATTCTTTTTAGACCAGCAATGACAGCACAGAATGGTCTACCTTCTCCCTCCCTCCCATTCTTCGTGACTCCGGATGTAGACAACTTTGCTAGATGTGCAGAAATCATCCTACAGTTCCAATTTATAATTATTGAGTTATCAATATTATTTCCACTGTAGGTTTTCCAGAGGTCTCTATTTACCAGGGCCGTTAGCATCCTACATGTTTTCAAAGACCAGTTAATAGAGAGCGTTGGTCTGTCACATTGAATGAGAGCCAATTGAGGTGAGGGTAAAGAGCGTGTAAAATAGTTTGCTATTGATGATATAATAATGCAATGATCCCCAAATACAATTTTAGAGGATTTAACTGGGGCAAGTCTCCCCGACAACTCTTTAGATGCAAACATGTGATCAATCCATGACAGCCTATTACCTCTTTTCCACGTAAATTTTCCATGAAATGCTGACACTGAAACTAGAAAGAAATTCCAAGCTTCAAATAATTTGACCCACATATCTCCTTTACTAATAGAACCCTGCAAGTAAGGAGAGTTAGCATTTCTATTACTGTTATAGGCAGCACATACTGCATTGAAGTCTCCTCCAATAACTATTTCCGCAAGAGGTGCTTTAGAAATGGCATCGGTGAGGGTCTCACCAAAAAGCTCACATGATTCTTCTATACTAAGTTGCGAGGGATTCCAATAAAGAGATATCAAGAGTAGGTGACCATGTAGATTCACATCCAAATAAATATTGCATATAATAAATAGATCAGTATGATATATGTTATTAATAATAAAATTTAAAGTGGTATCGATCAAAATCATCAGGCCCCCAGAGGGTCTACCTTCTGTGCCTTTCTTTGCATGATGAGAACATACAGTGAATCCCTCAATTTCCACATTATTAAGCGCCATAGTTTCCTGCACAAGGAGAATGTTTGGAGCCTGCTCTAAATTGAGATTTTCTCTCCATTTTAAAAGGTTACCTATGCCACAACAATTCCATGACATGATGACTAAATCATCATTTTATGATGTATTTACAGGTGCAATTGTATTAACAACGGTTTTCACCAAAGGTTCTAGCCATTTTAGCCCGTTAAGGGCATTTGTGAGGGCGGTGAGCTGTTCCATCATGACATTTTGGGAGTTCTTTTGTCCCGGTTGGAAGCATTAGGTTCAGAGGCCACTACCGGTGGTGGGTGTTGGAATTCCATGAACTCCATAGCTGATCAAACCCCACCATTTCTAGCCCTAGAAACACTAGGTCGCTGCGATGCTCCCAGATCAGTTTGGCAATAATTGGTGATATCATATTTGATAACATTCTGTTGTTATTCGATGCTGGTAGACGAATCCATTCTATATCATTTGTCACTAAACTTCTTAAAGATGGAATTTTATAAAGTAAGTTCATGAGAAATTATCGATTAATGCGGACCATGCCGTTAATCTTAGGATCACTTCTCCAGCTGATGATATTTTGCATTTCTCCTGGTATGTTGTGAAATTGCAAAATTATCTGAGAGACTTGCTCTTCTCTAGATAGCTCTTGCGTTTTGTTTTCAGTCTCCTCCTTATCATTTCCTTTGAAGGTACCCCCATCCCCCTGCGACTGACCTATCAAGAGGGTACATGGTTCCGGGTTGTTATTCACCTTGCATGGCTTTTGCAGTGGATGCTTCACTTCCTCGAGCGATGAGACACATGGTATAAATTACAATTGCTTGTGATCATTCTTCTGGGCATGTGGCATTTGTCTATCTAGTTTGTTTCCTCCATTTTTGATAGCTGCTTCCACTGTTGCGTTGCCTTTTGCATTCACGTCAAAGTCGTGCGCAATCGTTCTCTCAGAATCTTTGCCAATCTCCGTTGACTTTGAGTATTCTGTGCAGCCATTATTACATTTGCTTTTGGCATTTCTCAACAGGCTATTGGATTTTTTAAAGAACGCTGTTACCTGTGATTGGATCATATTTTCGCTGATAGGCTGTAGATCCGCTTCCTTTGTCATTGATTTCTCTTCCACTACACACTTTTGGATAGGAGACTTCAGCGTAGTCTTTTTTTTTTAGGTGAGTTAGGCTTTACTGGCGAGCTAATTACCTGAACCTTTGTAGGTCTAATTTGCAGTGCAGTCTTACTTTCGTCATTTAATTCATTTAAATTCAGATTTTCTTCTACCGGCTCTGGAGATGTTATTGTTTTGGTCAATGACGATGATGCCACGTTATCATTTGCAAGTTCAGAGGCTAATTCACATATTTTTCTCTCAGCACTTACAGAGTGCCCCTTATTTTTGTGTCTTCTTTTCAATGCTTTCAAATGATTTCTTTTGGCTCGTCGAGATACAAAATGGAGTTTTTCTTGAGCATTGCTGTGGTCCTGCGCAATTTCATTGAGATTTTCTTTTTCAATCAGCTTTATCAAAGTCGAAGGACTGTCTGGTGAGCTGAAAGGCAGGCTTACATTCAACCCAGTTTCTCCATGTTCCGAGAGTGTTTTCTCTAGCTTCTCATTCGCTTTGGCTTGAAGCAGAATTGATTCGATTTGACAGAGTCTGTCGTGTTGGAGTTTTGCCATTTCCAAATAGTCCATATTGTCGCAAGTTACGATATTGGCTTTTTGGGTTCCACTGTTATCTTTACGCTGAAGTATTTGTGCGAAAGATATCGGAATTCCATTGGACAGAAACTGATCATCTGAAGTCTGAGAAGCAGCATTTTTGTTTTCCACAGGATGAGTGGAACGGAGCAAATCCTTTTTTACTATTGAGGCTGCTCTGATATGACATTCTGAATGGTATACATGGCATGCTTCTTGTGCTAACATATATCCCTCAATTTTTGAGAGTTGAGCCTTATTATTTGCAAGCTCCTTTTTCATCTCTTGTAATAAGAGATGTGAATATTCATGGCCGCGATCGAGCAAGTTTAGGACTCTCGTGAAGATAGGTAAGTCATTAAATTTTTGCTCTATACCTTCTTGATCAATTATGTCTTGAGATAAGGGCACATCGGGGACATTTGAAAAGTTGAATATAGGTATAGACGTGTTAAAGGGTCTCTGTTCCATTGTATTTTTCTGCATGTTGCTAATGTCTGCTACGTTCTTAGCTGGCAAGCTGGTTACAGGAGTTTGGCTCACAAGATTAGCAATGTTTCCCCTGTCGGGACTAATTAGTCCAACAGGCAACTCACTAGGTTTGTGAAAGTGTACATGCTCTCTCCATGGCCCGTGAGTGGACACCGGTGTTGAGGGTCCCAAGGAAAGCCTAACTCTTTTATCGAGGTCGGACATAATCACTGGTGCCAGCATAGAAATATCCGAAATAGGCAAGTATTTGTTATCATGGATGTCAACAATGATTTTTTGCACTTCATTTTTTGTTCATCATCCGTGAATGGATCATTAGTGATGTTTTCATTCGCTGCTTTTATGGAACAGACTTCTTTAATGTCCGATGCCACCTGGTGGCTTTCAGGTGCCAGGTTAATTCCCAGAGTGTCCATCAATTCGTCCGAGTGAAGAGACATCGACAAGAATGATGTCTTCCCATTCAACGAAGGAGCGGAACTAATATCGTCATTTTTTTTTTTTTTTGCGTTTTTTGGGGATTCCAACGTGGGAAAAAATTTTGAAGGGCACTCCTTCCTCTTTTTCCCATTTCTCAATGTGGAATCCATAATTTGTGTGTGTAACCCCTAACACACAATCAACAATATCTTGTGGGCCACGCTAAAGTCAAGACTCTCACTCCCTATGAGGGTAGAATACTTAACTTGCCAAATCTAAAGACAAGCTTCCTAAGTTACACTAGGGCAAAGCCCCTCTACTTACAAGCCAAGCTGCCCCACTAATAGAAGCGGCACCACACACCCACTCGCACACCGTGAACAGCAAACAGCACTTCGCTGTACTTCCCGGTGCGCGCGCAGGTGCGCTAGTGCCCCGGGTTTTATGGGAGCCTAGACCACGTCACGGAGATGAAGGGGAGGGGCTGCTTACAACGTTAACACCCTAAGAGAGAGCAGATGATAAAAATCAGTAAAGGACTAGTATGCACAAAGGTACCACACTAATATAAGCAGCCTTGTAAACAGTTGCAGTGGTCCATTCAATGAATACAAACTAGAAAAACATTAGCGTGTGCGTGACCTTTCACAGCACAGCATTCTCCGTCTGCAGAATGCAGACGTCTGCAACGTATACACAACGTGCGGAAAGCGCACAGTCCACGGAGTGGAAAAGGACACTAAAGTCTAACAGGTGCTCGCACACACAAGTTCATGCAAAAGTCACCTCGGTCTCCACTTCCGAGTCAGGCAAAGAGTGCCCCGTTCAAAGACGTCCTCCAGACTCCAGACGCGGCGTCAGGCACAAATCCTCCTCAACAACCACGGTAAAGTCGAGACTCAGCTCCAGCAGAGTATCCTCCCAGCAAACAGCACTTCGCTGTACTTCCTGGTGTGCGCGCAGGTGCGCTAGTGCCCCGGGTCTTATGGGAGCCTAGACCACGTCACGGAGATGAAGGGGAGGGGCTGCTTACAACGTTAACACCCTCGGTCTCCACTTCCGAGTCAGGCAAAGAGTGCCCCGTTCAAAGACGTCCTCCAGACGCGGCGTCGGGCAAAAATCCTCCTGGGCAACCACGGCAAAGTCGAGACTCAGCTCCAGCAGAGTATCCTCCCAGCAAACACACGTTGTTCCCCATTCCGCGTGTTACGCCCCGTGTCCCGCCCCCTTTTTGGTGTGTGTGCCGGCATTGTGCACTTTCCCTGTGCGCGTCGCGCACAGCGTTCGGGATGTTGCAATGATGTGTGTGCCCGTGTGCGCCACGCACGGGTTTGGTGCATATTTCGGGAAAAACACGTCAGGGGCTTCCAATCGCATGCGTGCACGTGCGCTTCATTTTTCACGCTAGCGCCTGCTTGCGCCACTTTTTCTGGTGCACGTTTGTTCCATGAATCAGCCCCTTAATCTCTTTACAAAAACAAGAGTGGATGTCCAGAAGGATTTGAATTTATTTGAAACCATAGCAACAACGATGGGGCTTGAAATTAACCTCTCTAAAACTAAGGCAATAAAATGGGCCAAGTAACGTGGAGAATAATTTCCCCCTATCTGTCTGGGAACCAGGGAAATTGAGAGGGTGGGTTACTATGATTATTTGGGGGTTTGCCTTGATGAAAGAGGTAATTATGTAAGGCAGAGTTAGCCGTGCAGGGTTTTATGCAGCAGTATGGCGGTAAGGCAGTGGTTCTATGTGATATTTCCACATTTTAAAGACCAAGCACAAAAAAGACAGATTTTTTTGTGCCTCTTTTGTGTTGCGTCTAAAATTCCGAAATATCACATGCTTCCCCCTCATTCCTCACAAGGTGATTCCTTACCCACCTCGACCCTCTCCTGCAGGTTGTCCTGTTAATTGGGGGGGTTTAAGCACTCCAAACCCCTCATTTCACCACCCACCACCCCCTTCCCAGCACAACACACACTTACTTTCCACACATACATACATACATAACACATACATAACACAAACATATTTACCTCACAGGATTTGCGTTTCCTCTCCTGCCCGTGCTTGTCAGCCCCTGCGCGCTCTCATGTGCGGCAGGAGTGTGACAGTTTGGTTTAGAAAGACTGCTCTGTGCGGTCACAGAGCGGTCTTTCTAAATTGATCTTTTTTTTCAATTAATAAAACTATTTGTTCACTTAACACCACGGCAGTTCCCCAAGGTCTAGAGTTTTTGAGTGCCTGTGCTAATACTTCAGCTCTACATGGAGCCGTGATTTGGGGGCACGCCGACCTTAGGAAGATGGAGCAGAAAGAAATGGCCTCCTTGATGAAGCTTCTCTCTCTTCCAAGGACTGCCCTGTCTCTCCCCTTAAAATTAGTTAGGGGAGGGAGACTTTGTGTATGATGTCAAGTTGCGTTCTTTATACAATGACGTCCCTACTAAAATATAAAGCAGCCTTTTTGTACGTCCTTGCCGAATATGTTGCAAGAATACGTCCAAGGGTATTGGTCTGAGTGCAAAACTTGACCTTCCACCAAACCTTGCTGCTGCGCATCAAGAACATTTGACCACGAAAGACCATATCAAGCAGAAGTAAAAGGAATGGTATTATAAATCAAGGTGTCTGGAAATAGGCCCAGTACACACAAAAGTGAGATATCTTGACCTGAAACATTCCTTTGGGCAGGAAAAGTACCTCACGTTGATTGAAGATAAAGAGGCACAAACCCTGTTTGTGAAAGCAAGACTAGGGATACTTCCACTCGCAGGGGTTATGAGCTACCGCGGCTATGGGGTCACGTCAGTGTGTACAATATGTGTGAAAGAGGTTGAAGATTTAAAAACATTTGTGTTCCTCTGCCCCTTGCATAGGTATGTGCGGTATAAATGGTTTGTTCCAATTTATGAAAAACATTGTATAAAGAGTACAATAGTGGCATTAAAACTCTTTTTATGCAACCAAAGTAAAGCAGGCACAATCACAATTTTTGAAAAGAGTTGGGCACCTAAGAATGAATATATTGTTCAATAGCTTTTTCTTGTCGATGTTTGTATAGTTATGTTTTGTACCTATTTATATTAATGCTATTTTGTAATTAATAAGACCATGGCCTCCTATAGGTAGCTTCTTTGCCAATTTAAGTCTGTAATATTGTGTAAGTTCTTAATTTTAAATTGCCATTTGTCTGTGATTTGTATTGTTTTTAGGTTTACTTTTATGGCTATTTGCCAAAATAAAGTTTTGTACTACTACTCCTACCTTCTTTAGATTGCCAATCCTTGCCTATGTCACTTCTGACAGCTGACAAAGCTTCACAATAGTGTTGCTCCTGTTGGATTTGAAACTACAAACCTAGTTCACAAAAAGGCAAATGCATAAAATAATGAATTTACTTTGTTGTGAACTAGGTTTGTAGGTTTTTATTCGGTTTACTATTTCGTTTTTTTTTAGTTAATTTTGGTGGAGTAGGATTATGAATTTAGTTTGAAAAAATGCACTAAGGGCCTGTTTCACAGAGCATTTTTCAACGGAATTGCACCATTATAAAATGCTTCTCTGAATGAGGCCCTTAATGTTCATATTTAGTTAGTTATTAAACAGGAGAGTTACCATTGTAAAGCTTTGTTACGGGTCCTAGACCCTGCTTGAGCAGCGATGTCCCCTACATGTCAGAGTCTACTTCTGACAGTTGGCCTGTAATGCTGCTCCATTCCAACACATAAACAGAAGGTCATTATTTTCATTTGAACTTGTCCCACATAACATGCACAGCCACATTGAAATGTCATACAGTTGCAGCCCTAGGGTGTTTGGGAGGAACCGTTTTCATATATATCCATGCATATGTGCTCAATTAATTAAACCCTCGTTTTAATAGAAAGAGTGGTCAAACAGGATATCAAACATGTAGTGTTATGGGAATAAGCAGACATGTAGAAGGCGTCCATCTGAAAATGTACACTGAAGCTGTATGAAGATGCTAATTTCATCCGTCCAGCTGTAGTGCAGTACTCAATATTGTGGGCTGATTGTCAGTTTTGGCAAAAGGCACAACCCTAACTGTTCCAACTAATGAGAAGGCAGAATCATGCTTAAAGAAAGCCTTTAAAAGGTGGGCTCTGGCACTAAGAATGGGGGCATACATAGCCTCAAGGGCCAATTCAGTCCTGATCAGATCTTCAGTACCTCAATTCAGGGTTGAACAAGGAAATTAACTGTTCACTAAATCTACCAGTAATTTAGACATCTGTAGAATTGCATTTGACCATTTGAGGGTCAATTCCCTGGCTAAGGAGCTACATTTTCTGAACAGGCATAACATGGGGCAAAGACTGTAAGATGGAATGATTGTAGAGTAGATTGCCATGATGATTTTATTTAGAAAACTGTTGTTTGGTGGCACATTATTTTTTTTTGTTGCATTTTTAAAGCATTCACACAGCCCGGGGGCATTGAGGCCCTGTTACAGGAATATGTCTCTTAGTTGCATATTTATAATGTGCTTAATACCCAGAGGTTTCTAAGCGCGGACCCAGGGATCGAACCTGTGTTGCTTCTTGTATTCTTGTTTCCAGGGCGAGCACATTGCCGCTGAGCTATCCTCCCGGGACGACATTTTGACAACGTCTTCAAGAGGGCATTTGAAGGTCATTAAATGGTCCTTACTTTCAAGTAGTACCAAAAAACCCAATTTCTTCAGTCAGTGAGAGAGTCATTTTGCAAGCCTTTTCAGCAACATAAACACAGACAGACAGGGTGGAATAGACCTTAAAGCACTCATGTGCAAACGTGCAAGCATCTCCCACTCATCAGACACCATGCTCCAGGGAAGAAGCAGAACATGCCATGTTGGCGGCTGCCGGTTTTTATTTAATTAACCCTTTGTGGAAAGAAAATATTTCAGACACATGGGCCATGTATCCAGTCAACTATGGCCCTCATTACGACCCTGGCAGAAAGTGACTGACCGGACCGCCACAGCGTAAATAGCGTTTCCGCCATTGCACGATGGAGCAAAGTGCGGCCCATTCCGACCCATCGGTAACGAGCACCACGGCATGGCGGAAGTGCAAAGTCCGCGTTGGCGGAAATGACCCCAAAACGGCCCACACCGCCGCCGTAACGCGCCCTAGGTGCAATACCGCCACCCATCTTAGCGGACACCGCAGTGAGCGCCAACCGGAAAGTACGGTGACCGTAAATATACGGAAACGGAAGTAAAAACATGGGCCCGGAACGGGAAACATCCCGCCGTACACCTATAAAACCACAAAATCCACACAACCACTAAAAACACTACCCTGAGACACACCCCAACCCGTCATCCACCCTAGCGAAACCAAGAAAAATGGGAAAAGTAGCGAAGAAAGCGTGCGACCGCAAGCGGCAGGTCCACTTCTCCCGTGAGGAACTCACCGTGCTAACAGAGACCCTCCAGGAGAATGCCGCCGCCGTCTTCTCCACGCAAATGACCAGGACGGCACTTGCGAACAAGAAGGCCATATGGGCTCTGGTGGCACAGCGGGTAAGTGCGGTGGGGACCGCACCCCGCAACCCACAGCAATGCAGAAAGCGATGGGACGACCTGCGGATACGCGTCCGTAGCATACTTTCTGCCAACCGCAACATTGCCACAGCCACCGGGGGAGGATCGGAATCACCCATCAAGTTGACCCCCTGGGAAGAAATCTGTGCCTCCACCATTGGAATGGAGAGCATAGAGGGAGTCGGAGGGATGGAGAAAGGAGTGCAGACATCCGAAGATTCAGGTAGGTGCCCCAAATAAAACAAAGCTAAATCCACAATGTCCAATCATGTGAAGTACCATGTGTCCACATAGTGCAACAGAAACACATGTCCAGGAGAACGTCCACACACACTGGCCTGATAGCGCACTTTAAAACTCACAATAAATACATAAATAATTAAAATCCCCTAAAACACCCACTACACGTGCAGCAGGCACACCCTAACTGCAGGCTGCCAAGCAAGCGCACTTTAAAACTCACAATAAATACATAAATAATTAAAAACCCCTAAAACACCCACTACACGTGCAGCAGGCACACCCTAACTGCAGGCTGCCAAACAACTGCACCCTCACTCCACACACAAATGAAAGCACCTCCAAGGCCCCGACCCAAATCACCCTCAGGTACCACCGCAATGCATGTGATACAATGCCATTCCAATTCCCACAGACCCATTAATAACCCTCGCCCTCCTTTACTCCACCACAGGGTCCGATCCAAACGACAAGCTTCAGGACACCCCTACCAGCACACCTGCAAAGAGGGCCAAGACCAACGGCCAAAGACCCTCCACCTCAGCTGCACGCATCAAGACACGGCAGCAGCACAAATCAGGTGGCAGCACAGAGGAGGGAACATCAACAGGCACCCCAGCAGCCAGCATGCCCACAACAGCAGCACCACAGGTCCCCCCAATGGATGCCACAGAAGGCACTGCCTCTGGTGGCAGCAGCACCATAGGTGACACCCCATTGATGGCAGCATGCTCCGACACAGAAGACGGGGATGTCGAAGTCAGATCCATCCATGACCTGTCTCAATCCCCCTGTCTGTTTCATCCTGTACACCATGAGGATACCACGCAGGTGCACCCACAAGACGACGACTGGCCATCCCCCACAAGCCCTGTGGCAGGGCAACATGAGGCGAACAGCCACTCTGTGACACCACCGCAAATGGCCATGGCCCAGCAGAGGCAACAGTCCCTCGACCAGTTAATCGTGCAACAGCAGCAACTGGCCACGCTCCTCAAGGACCATGCCGATGAATGTGGGGGCACTAAGGCAGACATAGAAACATCAACTGAGACACTTAGGGCAGAAATGGAGAGAAGTACAGAGACACTAAGGGCACAAATGGAGAGTAGCACCGAGTGCCTGAGAGTCCAAATGGAGAGTAGCACCGAGAGCCTGAGAGTCCAAATGGAGAGAAGCACCGAGAGCCTGAGGGGGGAACTGCATGCGACGTCCAAAGACGTATGTGCCGAACTTGCCGCAGTGCGCCGTGTGCTCACTGAGCTCTCACAAACCCTTAGGGACATGCATGGACATGAGCAGGCAGAGACATCATCCGTTGCAAGTTCCGTCCAGGGCAGCCCCCAACCTAGATCTGGGAGGAACCTGCGCTCCACAGGCAGGGGTGCCCCTGATACCCGCAGAGGGGGCTTGCAATAGCGACTGCCCACTGACAATGAGCATCTTTGGACACTGGTGTTCGGGGGGGAGGTAGGAGGGTGGAGGGGGTGTGTTGGGCTCACTTGGGTGGCGGGTCGATAGGGTGTTTGACATGATATCACATATGCCATAAACAATGCACGATCAACCAATGAGATGTGTGGACAATGATCTTTGTGTACTAGGCCATCATAGGCGTACAGTCCATATTGTGCATGTACCAGACACACACGGCCACGAGTACCGTGTCCATGTATCAGCCACCAGGCATGAGTGCTAGAAGCATGCATCAATGAGATGCTGACGAATGTCACGGCCCTCCTGTGCCTCGCAGACTCCTTGAGGTGCTGCCACATCCCCACCCTCATCATGACCATCTTCAGGTGCTTGCAGTTCTGCGTCAGGGGGCATGGGCACATTTCTACGTACGCACATGTTGTGGAGCATGACGCATGCCATGACCATCTTTGCAACCTTCTCATGGCGGTACAGGAGTGCCCCGCCAGACCTGCTGAGGCAGCGGAAACGAGTCTTCAGTAGGCCGAATGCCTGTTCAATGACTACACGGGTACGTGAGTGGGCATGGTTGTAGTCCTCCTCATGCTGGTCCCGTGGGTTCCGGACTGGTGTGAGGAGCCATCTCTACAGTGGATATCCAGCATCACCTGTATGTGGACGATAAACGTATAATGTGGAATGCCATTGCTACGTACGCACACCCCCCCCCCCCTTCCTGCCAGGTCATTGCCGAATCACATACCCCACATCATCATGCATGAAATGAGACTCACCGAGTAGCCAGGATCTGTTCCCTGCGTGTCGCTCCATGTAGCGTGGTATTGTAGAGTTCCTCAAGACCATAGAATCATGGGTTGATCCAGGGAATCGGGCACAACAATGTGTAATGATCCTGTTGGAGTCACACACCATTTGTACATTCAGAGAATGAAATTGTTTACGGTTGCGGTACTGGGCCTCCATGGCATGTGGGACGACCAATTCCACATGGGTGCAGTCGATGGCACCAATGCAACCCGGTATGCCGCCAAGTGCATGCAATCCCAATTTTGTGTTGGTAATTTCCTGCTCCGAGCGTGGTAGAGAGATGTAGTCGTCTGCGTGCTGCAGGAGGGCATCGAGCACTTGCAATAGTGTCCGTGAGAACAGTGGCTGAGAAATGCCATGCAACTGTCCGACTGTGTGCTGGTAGGTGCCTGTGGCCAGGAAGTGGAGTACAGACACCACCTTCAGTAGGGGTGGGATGGCGGTTGGGCTATCTATCATGCTGACAAGGTCAGCCTGTGTCATGTCCACAATGGCGGCTATGGTGTCCCGGTCCAAACGGTAGAGGGTGTGGATCTGTAAATCAGTGAGGTTGAACGGATGTGCTCGGAGGCGTGGGATTGCGGGCTGCCTGCGTGGTGGTAGTGGCTGTGCTGGCGGCCCTTGCTGGCCCTGCCTTGGCCTCCTCCTCCTCCTGCGTCTCCTCCGTGCGGCCGGTTGTAGTTGGTGTTCGTCTTCTTCTTGGAGTTGGAGTACTTGCAGTGCTATCAGGTCCCCCAGGGCCAACATCGTGAGTCCTGCCGGTAGCATTTCGGAGTGGGTGTGGTTGTGGGAGGAGACTGGGTGTGCAATTTATGTGTTTTCAGGCTGTATGGCCTCCACCTGTGGTGATTCATTCCACCTGTGCAAGCTGCTCTCCCCTTTGGCCGAGCACGTCCCGCACACAACGCTGCAATTCGAGGAATGGCATCTTGCTATTGCAATCATGTATTTGTACCCGATGGCCGTGTAACATTGGTTGATATGTTCATTCGGCTATGGTCCCATTGTTTCACATACAATCTTTGCAGTCGCGAACAGACTTGTGAAGGGTCAGTGGAACGTAGTACTCGAGTAACGGTGGGACCTCATGCATCACTGTACCGAGTTGCACCGACGGGCGGGGCGTCCCATTTGTGAGTGAAGGCAGTTGCCATTCTCACACACAGCCGCACTAGATGGATTAATTTGTGATTTCAAGCGGCCACAGATGCCTTTTCGACGTGATGTTGCAAATGAGGAATTCGAAGGGCGGCGCTTTCGGTTATCAGCTAGCGGCGAGGAGATGCCCACAGGTCTGACTGCAAATATAACGTTCTATTGTTCAATGTCCTTGAGACAGGGGCCATGGCGAGGATGCAATGATTGATATGAATAGTTTGGGATGTGCAATAGCGACGTGGGCGATGAGGCCGGACGTTCCCAAATACATGTTACTGGAATAACGGGCTGGGGCACTGTGGATTTTGCAGGCTGCATAACGCACAGACTCAATGGATATTTCTAATGTTATGTGAGTAAATATTCAGGCGTTTTCATACCGGGATGAGGGAATGATGAATGGATGCATGGGCAGGTGATTTGATACAGAGTTTGCCATGTACAGGGCTTCTTGGAATCTGTCCGCCTCCCCTGCGCTATGTGATGCAGGGCTGCCATAGTGGGACCATCGTCTATCTGGCCTTGTTGAGCCCTCCCTGTCTCGACGCGCCTTCAGACACTTGTGTCCATGCACGTTAACAATCCCATCAGATGGATTCTGTTTTCACAGACGCATGCACAGGTACACTCGTTTGTGATGGTGTTTACACCTCGATATAGATAGTTATGAGTCGCAAGTGGTTTTGGGGTGGTGATGATCCTTTGGAGTGGGCTAGCATGCATATGGCTGTGGATTTAGTGTGATCATTGAAGTGAGTTGTTCGAATGTTGTTCTGATGGCCATTCTGTTCTTTTTCTTTTCTTTTGGTTGACAGGTATCTCCTCCACTTTTGCCACTGCCATCTGTATGCCACTCCTGCAGATGGCTTTTACTCCCGACACCTGCTGCTTCGTGTTAATCAGTGGAGCAGCATTACGATCTTATGGGACGATCGCCAATGGGCCACATGCCCTTACGCAGTACTAGTGGCTCGGAGCAACATTTCGGCCTTTCAGCTGGACTAGTGCCTCCCTATTGGGACGGCCCTGCGGTTCTAGGCGCTTCCATGTTGCCTTTTCGTACGGGAATGTAGCCCCTGTGTACCATGATGGAACAGGGCGTCACACAAGTAGTAGCTGGTCATTTCTTGCGGATGCAGCCCACAATGGTGAAATGTGTTTTGGAGTTCATGGCCTAATGGCTGTATGGGCTTGGTGATTTTGTTGTGCATTAAATTTCTATTCTGATATGGGCCGTGTAGCGTTCTTCTTTGCAAGTGATGTGGCATATTCCTATTTGGGGAGCGATGTATTGTGAGGAGATCTGCATTGGGTTCCAGCTTCGGAGTATAGTTGCGTGGTACTGTGCTGGGCGTGTTTGCCTACGAAGCCCAGTGAGGTCAGGGATGAGGGCTGCCAATATGACTGTTTGAATGATGTCATGCTCAGGGGCGGGGGATTAGGTTTTGTGTAACAGATGCCGGTCAGCCAGGTGGACTGGTGGAATGATGTGATTTTCGGAATATTGCTGGTCACAGGTGCCTGTGTTTGCGTGCGTTTCTTGGTGGGGGACTGTGGTCATGTCCATTGGAATGGCTTCTGTATTCGTGCCATCTGTGCCCTGCAGCTCCCATTGGCCCCTCTTGTGATTCTTTTGTTCGTTGGCATGCATGGATGACTAGTACATTTCACTGGTTGCATTGTGACTTCATTGCACCTACGGGGAGTTGTACTATGTGGCCAGGGAGCGGTGTACAGGCACTCAGTGGGGCCGTTTACGGTTGATTCGCGATGCCGTACTTCTCACCATGGCGGAATGGTACTTTCCGCCGTGCTTGATGGCGTTAGGTACATGTCCGCTAGGGTCGGAATTCGCGTACCCTTGCGCCATGGTGGTATTTACGGTTTGGCATGGCACGCGCGCGCGTACTTGGTGCAGTTAGCGTTGGCGTTCACTACGGTGTCGCTAATGGCATCGTACTTTGCGGTGACGGGTCATAGTCGCACCGAGCGCTATTCGATGGCGGTATTGCATTTCCGCCATCGTTTTTCGATTTCCGCCAGGGTCGTAATGAGGGCCAATGTCTATTGTTTAGAAATCTTAACCAGGAGGTCCTGGTCCGGTGGTAGCTAAGATTGACAAAGCACCTTAGACTTCCCCAGCCTGATCCTGAATACACCAATTTTTCCATCCACAAGAGTGGGACCTCAAGTCTCCTGAATACTCGGTCAAATGCAAGAACCAGTACCGACTGTTTGGTTACAGCTGATTTAACAAATAGGAATGCTTTTGTGGAGAATTGGGCTGGACAAAGAACAAGGTGAGGGACCTTTGAAAGGGAGGTCTGAAGGACCCATAAGCAAGAAGTCAATATCTGAGACTACACAGGCTAGTGCACCCAGTGGTCGAAGTGAGCGGGAGCAGTTGGGAGCAGTGCTCCTCTACTTTTTAAAATTAAGTTTTACTGCTCCTATACTTGTATTTTAAAAAGAAACCGTCATGCACTGCAGTCGACGTTCCCTTAAACAGCCGGTGCATGTGTTTGGGGGTTTGTATTGTGTGTGGGAGGCAGTGTGGAGATGGGGTTTGTGGGGAGTGGGTGCAAGCTAGCAGGGAACATAGTTCCATTACTTCTTTTCGTACACTTCGACCACTGAGTGCACCTGCACAAGGGAGGCAACTAATGGCTCCTAAGTCTTCCCATGCCCAGCATTCCACTTGCCAAGTGGACTAATGTTCTCATCAGAAGTTACAACAGTGTCGGACACAGAACAGTGCAATCTCTATTCAGAATATTGCTTAATTACTCCTGGTATCGAGTCAGGTGACCCCTGTTGCCCACAATACAATATGAACACAGATCTTTACCAGAGCTGAGGTTCCTGGTATTGGAATTAAGGTATGCATGGCCACCTGTCATACACTGCATACTCCACCGTTTCAATGAGAACTTTAATAGGAGGTAAAAGTATAGGTTTCATAGAGAAAATGTAGAATGAGGGCCAATGTTTTACCATGTTCTTCTTCATTAAACATGCCACTCTCAACCATACAGCATAGGTGTTTGAGAACTTCTTCTTTCCCTCCTATATACAATGTGAGATCACTTCCAGTTATGGCTGATTTTGAGCCAGGTATGCAAGCACACATGGAGGATACATGACACAGCATCATTAACCGACAACTAAAAAGACTACACGCACTGTGTAGAGAAGGGAACACAGCAGGGATTAATTTCATATGATAAACAATCCGGAATGTTGGTTTCTCACGGAAGTAAGTGGTTCTGAGAAATGTCCTGCTTCTGTAGCACAGTAAAGCACAGTTGAACACACTTTAGATTTGCAAATTCAGCCCTAAGCTAGGTAAATCTTTCTGATTATTTTCCCATCCCCCAGAGAGGTTGTTCATCAATATCCAATAGAATAAATATAGATCAATCTGAACTTCACATACATTGTATCGGTCAAATTAGACCTGCCTATAGGTGATATATGAACTCAAGGGCCTTGACGTTGTCCTACTAAATGTAGTTCCTGACTTGCAAATCAACATTCATGGACTTAGAACACACTGGGCCTCATTATAAAATGTGCGGAATGGGTTTAACGGCGCCAGTATTGGTGCCGGCGCCGTTAAACCCACTCTGCACTATTACGAGGTTCCCTCGCGGGACCCGATGTGGACGTCTGGTTTATCCAGACGTTCATAGCGGGGTCCGCGAGGGAACCAGGGAGCTAACAACGGGCCCATTATAAGTGGGCCCGTTGTTAGCTCCCTCCCCATTCCCATTAGCCCTATGGGGGCTCAAATGGGAATGGGGAAGGACAAGGCCTGGGTTCTCTGAAGGAGGAATTACTGGGCCCTCCATACTCGGAATGGCCCAGTAATTCCCCATTCAGGGAACCCGGACCTGGACACGATTTTGGAGGCAGCCATGGCGCTAATAGCACCATGGCTACCTCCAAAGTCGTAATGAGGCCCGCTGTCACCAACACCGCTGACAATGGGTCAAACACTTTCCCTGACATTTCAACTGAAAGTAGACTTCTCCTGATTAACCAAGGTCATATCTGAGCATAATATCAGAAAAAAACATTGTCACGTGAATTCCCAAACAAGACTTCATCCAGTGGGCCATCATGGCAGCCCCCAAAACAACACAGAATGACATCCCATCACTGCTGATGGCTGGCACAAAAAAGGAAGTTGGACCGCCATCAAGCACGAAGATGGCTCCAGAATCTATGGCCACTGATTTTACATCTGAGTTATCACCACTGAAACCGTTCAATGCACAAACAAATATCACCATTGGAAAATCTAAAAATATTTGGTTGATGTAAAGTTAGTTGTAGGTAACATACATAATTGGGAAAATTAAATAGTGTGATGTTCGAGTCTCTTTGAAGATAGTGAACGCATAATAAATAATCTTAAGAAAGATGTTGAGACATTGAAGAAACAGATGGTCAACTTGGAGAACAGAACATGCCTCTACGGGGTGCCAGAGGGATGCCAGTGTGGTGATCCCCTCAGCTTTATAGTGAATGCACTTCCACAGATTCTCAAGTTGCAAACTTTCCAAACCTTAGATATGGAATTAACCCATTGGTTGAAGCCCACACTTTCAAATGTGTCTAATTCGAAAGCAAGATCCACTATTATCCAACTCTTAAGGTTCACTCAGGTTATTCAAATTCTCAATGTTGAAAAGAATATCAGACCTTTGAAATGGTTCTTTCACACAGTGTACATAAATGAAGTGTTTTGTACAATGACTGCTGATAATCGGAAAGGTTTCTGTCAACGTGCAAGGCTTTTTGTACCTTAAACATTAAGGGGTTGATTCATGGAAATAATGTGCGCCGAAAATTCCCGCACAGAGGTGCCAAAATGTGCGAATCGCAGTAAAAGTGCGAAAATCGCAGTGCAAGTGCGAAAATCGCAGGCAAACCAGCGCACATCGATTCATGGAAGTCCGTGCGCTAGAAAAACATTGGATGTGCGCTAAAAATGTGCGCCGCGCATGCCGGCGCACAGGTCATCCAACAGCGTGCGCCACGGCCACTGCGAAATCGCACATAGCGCGGCGCACATCACAAAAGTAGGCGTAACACGGGGCACAACACTCGGAATGGGGAACAACGCGTGAAAATATAGGCGTCACGGGGGAAGTACAGGAGACAAGTGCACGGAACGCCCACACGCTCTCCTACAACCCGTATTCATAGAATCGAATAGGGCAAACCAGCGCACGGTCAAAGACGCGCACAGGGCCAAACAAGTACGCCACAAGAAAGCAGGCGGTAGCGCCCCTGCGACTGAAAAAAATGTGCGCCAAAATGTGCGTTAACAAAAAGCACCCATATACAGCCATGATGAATGGGCCATACATTGGCCCTCTAGGACAAATGAGGTTCAAAGGGGTACCGACAAACACGGACACCCGCTGTGGGAAAAATAGCGTGTGCGTGTGTTCCTGGGTGCGCGGGAAGTTCCACACGCAATTGGCCTGGCTACGTGTACTTCGGGGTGCACGGGATGTTCCACACGCGATTAGCCTGGGTACGTGTACTACGGGGTGCGCGGGAAGTTCCACGTGCGATTGGCCTGGGTACGTGTACTCCGGGGTGCGCGGGAAGTTCCACACGCGATTGTCCTGGGTACGTGTACTTCGGGATGCGCATGAAGTTCCACACGCAATTGTCCTGGGTACGTGTACTTCGGGTGCGCGGGAAGTTCCACACGCAATTGGCCGGGGTACGTGTATTCCGAGGTGCGCGGGAAGATTCACACGTGATTTCAGCAGGGTACGTGTATTTCATGGTGCCGGGGAATGCTACACATGATTTGGCCATGTGGGTCCTCCCAGGTGTTCCCTCTACACCCTCAACGGCTCCTGCAGGCAGCCCACACCACAGGGGACTACCCTGCACCCCTGCTCATGTCCCACAGGCATGTCACCATGGCCACCAGCCAACCCACATGTCACCTTGCACTACTGATCACCAACACATGTCTCCCAGCACCCCAACCCCCCAGCAGTGCAGGGGCACATTCCACCAGGCCCCCACTCATGTCCACCAACACCCCCACCCCCAGCAGTGCAGGGGCACCCTCCAACAGGCCCCCACTCATGTCCACCACCACCCCCACTCCCCCGCCACCAGGGGCAGCCTCCACCAGGCCCCCACTCATGTCTCCCTGCACCCCCACCCCCCAGCAGTGCAGGGGCAGCCTACACCAGGCCCCCACTCATGTCTCCCTGCACCCCCACCCCCCAGCAGTGCAGGGGCAGCCTCCACCAGGCCCCCACTCATGTCTCCCTGCACCCCCACCCCCCAGCAGAGCAGGGGCAGCCTCCACCAGGCCCCCACTCATGTCTCCCACCACCCCCACCCCCCAGCCACCAGGGGCAGCCTCCACCAGGCCCCCACACATGTCTCCCACCACCACCATCCCCACCCCCAGCAGTGCAGGGGCACCCTCCACCAGGCCCCCACTCATTTCTCCCACCACCCCCACCCCCCAGCAGTGCAGGGGCAGCCTCCACCAGGTCCCCACTCATGTCTCCCACGACCCCCACCCCCCAGCAGTGCAGGGGCAGCCTCCACCAGGCCCCCACTCATGTCTCCCACCACCCCCACCCCCCAGCAGTGCAGGGGCAGCCTCCACCAGCCCCCCACTCATGTCTCCCACCACCCGCACCCACCAGCCACCAGGGGCACCCTCCACCAGGCCCCCACTCATGTCTCCCACCACCCCCACACCCCAGCCACCAGGGGCAGCCTCCACCAGGCCCCCACTCATGTCTCCCACCACCCCCCCAGCCACCAGGGGCACCCTCCACCAGGCCCCCACTCATGTCTCCCACCACCCCCACCCCCCAGCCACCAGGGGCACCCTCCACCAGGCCCCCACTCATGTCTCCCACCACCCCCACCCCCCAGCCACCAGGGGCAGCCTCCACCAGGCCCCCACTCATGTCTCCCACCACCCCCACCCCCCAGCCACCAGGGGCAGCCTCCACCAGGCCCCCACTCATGTCTCCCTGCACCCACACCCCCCAGCCACCAGGGACAGCCTCCACCAGGCCCCCACCCATGTCTACCACCACCCCCACCCCCCAGCAGTGCAGGGGCACCCTCCACCAGGCCCCCACTCATGTCCACCACCACCCCCACCCCCCAGCCACCAGGGGCAGCCTCCACCAGGCCCCCACACATGTCTACCACCACCCCCACCCCCCAGCCACCAGGGGCAGCCTCCACCAGGCCCCCACACATGTCCCCCTGCACCCCCACCCCCCAGCAGTGCAGGGGCAGCCTCCACCAGGCCCCCACTCATGTCTCCCACCACCCCCAGCCACCAGGGGCAGCCTCCACCAGGTCTGGGTACGTGTATTACGGGGTGCTTGAGAAGTTCCACCTGCGATTAGCCTGGGTACGTGTACTTCGGGGTGCGCGGGAAGTTCCACACGCGATTAGCCTGGCTACGTGTGTTTCGGGGTGCGCGGGAAGTTCCACACGCGATTGACCTGGGTACGTGTATTTCGGGGTGCGCGTGAACTTCCACACGCGACTGGCCTGTGAGAGTGTGGTACTTGTATTCCAGGGGAGGGCGGGAATATTTACTCGGGACTGGGCCTGGGAGAGCGTGCTACGTGTATTCCTGGGGTGGGCGGGAAGATTCACACGTTCGCCTACGACGCGCCGAAAAATAAATGGTCCAATCCTGAAACACGTACGACAGCATGAAGCAGGCGTACGTTGACCCGCGCAGCATAAAAGTGCGCGCAAACAACAAACAAGATCAGACGCCAGGATGAATATACCGTTCCTAGCAGCAGTGGCCGTGGGTTACCAAAGGAGGAGGAGGAGGATAGTGAGGGCCTGAATTTTCACTCCCAGAACCAGCCTTTTTGGGATGCCTGATGACCAGCTGTATGGGAGGTACAGGTTTCCACCACACATAATACTGGACCTGGTCAGTGAGTGAGAGGATGACCTCACATCACCCACCCTGTGCTCCCAAGCACTCAGCCCCCTGGAGAAGGTCCTCAATGTACTGCACTTCTTGGCCACAGGATCATTTCAGCGGACAAGTGCCATACTGGGTGGGGTGTCACAGGCCACGCAGTCACGCTGCCTACACCAGGTCTTGAACATCATCACTGCATGCCCATCAGTTCATAGGCACATATACCTGCCCAGGACACCTGCAGAAAGGCAGGCTGCCGCCCTCAATTTCTACGGTGTGGCACAATTCCCAAAAGTGCTAGGTGCCATAGATTGCACCCATGTGGCACTACGTCCCCCCAGGGCATCTGAGCACATCTATAGGAACCGCAAGCACTGGCATCCCATCAACGTGCAGGTAGTATGTAATGCCAAGGGAATCATCACCTCAGTATATGCCAACTATCCAGGGTCCACCCACGACAGCTTCATTTACCGAATGTCCACCCTAAGCCGGGACCTAGAAGCTGGGCGGCATGGCGATACATGGCTGCTTGGTGAGTATGAATGCCACTGCACATGCATGCATGTCAGATGCAGAGTTATGTCACTACCCCACTAATGATACCCATCACCTGCTCACCAGGGGACAGTGCCTACCCTCTGAGCACCCACATGATGACGCCAATTCGAAACCCCATCACGCCTCCAGAGGTAAGATATAACACAGCCCATATTGCAACCCGGGGCATAGTGTAGCGCACATTTGGAGTGCTCAAGTCACGCTTTCGCTCCCTTGACCGTTCTGGCGGGCAGCTGTTATATGCGCCCCCAGTAGTGTGCAGGATCATAGTGGCAGCATGTGTCCTGCACAACATTGCAACACGCCGGGGCCTGGCTGTGGACTTGGTGGTGCCCCCACATCCCCAACCACATGCACGCCCGCTGCGCATGGGAGTGGAGAGGGCACGGGGTGAGGCAGCCCGTACGCAGCTGGTGGCTAATTACTTCACATAGAAATCACACCCCAGCGGAGTGCACAGAGCCCTCGCACATACCATCTGATAAGCAATGATGACTCGACCTGACAATTAAGATGAACAAAGGGACAGTCAACTGTCAGAACCATAGCAGCCTGAGATTGTTCATGTGGAAGTATCACAATGTGTGCATCCCTACATACACAAACACCACCAATGCAGTGTCATCAAAACACACACTTCCATGCTGCAGAAATGAATACCCACTCGCAAAATACTACATCAAAACAGTGCCATGTCACCCAACCCCTCCCCGGCATGGCCACACAACACACCATGGCATGTCATGCAATGTGTGAGGAAACTAATTGATCCCCACAACATGCCCCAAGTGTCACCAGCTACAGTGTCCCTAATGGAAACATGGCCACACATGAAATGCTCACAGTAATGCAGGACCTACAACACACATTACCAAATACTTACCAAGAATACCAATCACCTACACAACCTCCAACCTACCTTAAACATGACATTACAGACTTAAAAATTTGCTAGCCTCACTACCTGATGATGCCACCCCTCCGAACACTTCCAAGTATACAGTGTTAGCGCCACGCAAGAGTGTAGGTGCACTGCTTACAACATGGACTCCAGTTCCAAGGTGGACCGCATTGTGAAGACATGAGGAATGGACCTGCAAATTAGGAGGATGAGATGGATGCAGAGGCACATATCAATACACCATGCAGTGTACAATACAACAACAATATGCACTATGAATGTATACACAGTATTGACTACAGACTGCCCACACATCGAATGGGAGTCCAATGTCACCATGTACGTCAATGTCACTTGGGCACACCCTTTGCAAGCCCACGGAAACAGGAAGCAGGAGGGGTGTGTGTCACAAAAACCCAAGCATCTGAACCAAATTCATGACAAGCCTGCATGTGCCCAGCCACAATGCAGCGTATGCCCAGGGGAGCCACACAAGGCAACACACTGTCCCAAAAAATAAAAAAAAACAAAAAAATGGGCCATTAATGGGCCCAGAGGGGGGGGCGTGGGGGAGGCCACCAAGGAGGTCCGAGGACAGGGTGCACACGAAAACCCACCTGTGTGGATTTTGCGGAAAAAAAACACCTCCATGGGCTCATGGCCTACACGGCTACCCTATTGTGGGAGTATCACTGCTGTCACTCTCCTCACCCTCTGCAGCTGCATCAGGAGGTGGTGGCACTATGGGAGGAAGCCCACGCAAAGCCCTAGTCTGTTCCTCCATGGCTGCAAGCATGCAGGTGTGGTAGGTCTCGTTCTGGAGGATAAGTGTGCGGAGGTCCACATGCAACAACTCACGGGATGCCCGGACCTCCTCCCTAGTTGCCTGCATCTCAGCTGAGAGCGTACGTGTGAGACGCTCCAGCTGCTGTTCTGTCCTTCTGTTTGTTGAAGCCTCAAGCTCAACAAGAGTCGTCCTGAGGTGAAGGAGTTCCACCCTCAGGGCTTCCCTGTGGCCCTGGGACTCTATGGAAATGGCTTCCTGCAGAGTCGCCAGTGCCGCCCGCTTGTCCCTGTCGGACGCCAACATGTCCTCCCTGTGTGACAGGCAGATTGAGTCGGTTGCCTGCTGTAGTCACTCCATCAGCCTTTCGGGGGGGACAATGGAAGTGGCCACCCTATCCATGGCCTGAGCCATCATTTCTGATGATGCTGCCTGTTGGGTTGCCATACTGTATATGGATTGCTCCCATGCGGTATTGCCAGGTGGCTGACGGCCACCACGTCGGCGGGCACCACACCTGTCTGGGGCAAGGCTAACTGTGCCTTGCTGTGCCGGCACTGCCTGAGGCTGCAGGACTGCATTCCCCCTCTGATCTGCTGGCCCAGGAACAGGATCAGATGTCGCGGAGTGTGACCCTGCATCCGTAACCACCAAAGGCGTACCTGCCAACACTGACATCCCCATTGAGGGTTCTAACCCTGGTGCAGGTGGGTCGGACAGAACAGAATCCCTCCCAGGAACACTCACCTGCGACGGCACATAGGTCTCATCATCCGAATCGACACCTGAATACAGCTCGGGGGAGGTGCAGCCAGAGACACCCCTTGAGAGCACGACCTGCAGTAGTTGTGGGTTCTCACCCACCACCACACCACGTCCCTCACTGGTGGTCGGTCGGCCCTCAGACCCCTCCTGTGTCTGCACCATCTCCACAACCCCAGCAGTATCAAGTGCGTCATCCCCTGCAAAGACATAAAAGAAAACAAATGGAAACAGGCATTAGCACTATGGCACACAATTAGGGCTGAGAGGCTACAGAAACAGTACTTGATTGACACATGTCCCACATGACTAAAACCCTCCCATGCATGCACCGTCACTGCGTGTGAAAGGTAGTCAGATGGCACCATTGATGACACCAAGATGGAAGATGAACACATTTGCTGCATGCTGCCTAGCAGTGGCATCACACATTGGCCAGTGTTTGGCAGGTCAAATACACATGCCATCACACATATGGCATGTACCCTGCCATGAAGTGAAGAGGGAGAGGAGGTCACCAATTGTTCATTCAGTCCAGTTTGCTAATGTAATTGATTTTTTCATTGAAATGGTTCAAATGTTTAACCTGCAGCTGCCAGTCCAAAATGGTCCTATAGCACAGGGACATGTCTAAACAAATCATGTCCAGGAAACAAAGCCAGTCCACTGTACAATAGCCATGTCAGACATGTGACAATAGGACTAAGAAATCCCGAGTAAAAGTGGTGGTATGCAAACAATCTGCCTGAATAAACAGAGGTAAATAAGCAACAATGTTGTGGCAAGATGACACTCCAAGGGCAACTGGCGTGGTGTTGGGCTGGATGTCTAATGTTGGCAGAAGGGATGCTGCTATACCCAAATGCTGGTGCGCAGAATGTATAGGAAGAGGCACATGGGTGACCCAAACCACTCAGGCACACACACCCTCATCTGGCACCCTAACAGAAGCCCTCCCACACACACCATGCACATGGATGACACACACATGCATGTGCACTCACCGGACAATGCCTCGTAATCTGCCAGTTCTCCCACGCCTTGGATCTGTTCCTCCGTGATGTAGGTCCCAGCAACCTGCTCATGTGCAGTGAGTTCTATGTCGTCTGCTGGAGACCCACCTCCAGTCACTAGAGTTGCAGCATGACTTGAGGCCAGCTTATTCTTTGCCCTGCGCTTCAGGTCATTCCAGCGCTTGTAGCATTCAGTAGCTGTGCGCCTCACGATTCCAAGGGCACTTATGATGTCTGCAATGGTCTGCCAGTGTGCCTGACGTTGTGCAGGTGTGGTCTTGGATCCTGCAACAATCACTATTTCGCGGTCATGTGCGTACACATACTCTACAAGTGCATTCAGTTCGGCCTCATTGAAGCTGGGCTTCCTTGACGGGCCGGACTGTGTAGCCGTGTCTGGGGCATCAGCCTCTACTGGATGAGCACTCTTCCTCTTCCGCTTGGAAGGTGGTGGGGATCCTGAGTGTCCTATGCCACTCTGACACTAGGGGCAGGAGCCCCGGTGGACTCTGTACTAGGAGTGTGGGATTGCACACTCAGCATGGGAGTTGGTGCAGGCATTAGCTCAAGTGTGATGGTGTCAGGGGGAATGTCAGCATGATGGACTTGGACCGACACTGTCCTGGCTGGGTGTGTGAGAGGTGGGGTGGATGGAGCCGCAGCTGCCCCTGCAGCCTCCCCAGCCTGCCTACGCGGGGCAGCAGATGACCTAGCTGCCCCTGATCCACGTGGCCTGATGACACCAACGTTCACCGGCGCACGTGGCCTAGACCTACTGACCTGGAAGTCAGCCATGGAGTCACCCTGTGCCAGGTCTGGTTCCACAGTGGGCTGGTCCAACAAGGGCTGAGCATGGATGGTGTCAGCCACGTTAACCTCAACCAGGGGGGGGGGCATGGGTGTCCCTGACTTCTCCTCCACACATGGGGGGCTAGGGGCACCCTGCAAGTCACAGCCACGTCCCCTACCGGATCCACCACGGCCACCACTTGGGGCTCGGCCACCTTTGCCACCCTTACGGCTTGTTCGCCGCCCAGCCATGGCACTGATGTTATTGTGCGTATGGGAGTCGATGTGAACTATTGTCCTGGGCAATTGGGGGTCAAAGGGGTTGGGTACCAGATGGTAATCGTACCCTAGTGCTCTAGCAAGGCTGTATGTCACCCCTGGGGAAAGATGACGGGTCACGCAACGCACAGGCACCCCAAAAAAGGGAAGTAAGGTGCACGCAACCCCTCCTAGACCACGTGCGTGGAAAAACAAACCTGCACTACGCTGTGGCACCCAGAAACACAAGAATGAATTTATGCGTGTCACACGCAGCCTAGAATGACCTCTGAAGGGGTACGCGACACACGGGGCAAGCACAGATGTGAAATACGTGCGCGACTCACCGTCTGCCAGGAACAAAAGCGTGAAAAATATGTGCGTGTGCGTGTTGGCAACACCCCTGCCAAAAGAAGAATTGTACGCTGTCTGAGGAGACAGGACAACAGTAGAAGGGAACGCTGTTTGAGGAAACAGGCCCAGGAAAAAGAGGAAAAGAGAAAAAGCTGTCATAGGTAACAGGGAATACGAACTGGAAACGCCGTGAAGTAAATCGCGTATGAACCGACAAGAAGTACAGATTTCACCCACTCACTCTCCGCGAAAAGCACGTACAAGGAAATGGCGTTCTACACGTTCCTTTTATACACACGTCACAGACGCGCATACGCGATGAGGCCATTTCCACCATTTACGCGCTTTGACACTCGGACGTGTATCTCTTTTTTTTTACACGCGCCATTCTCTACGGCCATGCGCGTGACGTGACAGCTGCGCATGGAGGCCTTTGGGCCAATGAAATCGCGTATGCGTGCAAACGCGCTTACACGCTAAGGGCCTTTCCTTAAATTACACGCAGACGTGCAGGACTTTTCACGTGCCAAATCACTCCGTATCAAGCTGGTCACGCGTAAGCACAGGGAAGACCACGCTCCTGCCCAGAAAGCCGATTTACTGCCCCCCAGAGCCCCGAGCACGCTCCCACCTGCCATCTGCTGCTGCCTGACTGCCTGCTGCCCACGTGCCCTGCCATTTGCTGCCTGCACATCAGCCAGGGGTGCTGTTTCTGTGACCACCCCTGCTGGAACCGAAGACTCCCGACTGGGATTCCATCGCTCCACAGCCCAGCCCCAGGACCCAGTTGCCCACCCACTCCTGCCTCTGGGGTTGTCATGTCGGGCACTGCAACATCTGGCACCACTGACAACCCCTGCCAGAGAGGCAGAGGGGCACCAGCTTCAGTGCCAGGGACTGGCTTTGTTTCCTGGGGCAGTATGATTCCCTCTACGGAAGTGTGCGCGCCGACAAGGAAGGACGGACTCGGATCTGGACGGACATCGTGACTGCCATCAACGCGGAGGGGGTGGCAGTCTGCGACTTCCAACATGTCAAGAAGCTCTGGGAGGAATTCAGGTCCAGGACCCTGAACAAGGCCTGGCGCGTCTTGAAGGCAGCGGATGCTAAGGGGCGCCGGGGCCACTTGTCGGAAGATCAGATGAGGGTCCTGGAACGCATATCCCCAGCGCTCCACGTCTAGGTCCTTGAGAGGCAGACCCGTCTGGAGTCGAGCGGTAAGTGTACATGCATCATGATTGTAAGCTGGCCGTGTGGTGATGTGCCAGTAGTGTGCAGGTTGCACATCTGTTTGTATGGGCCGAGTATGGGTGGGGGTGTACAGGACCGTGAGGCTAACACATGCGAGTGCTGTCATGTGTGAGACATGGATGGTGCTTGTGTGTGTAGGCTTGCATGCCAAATGCAGTTGTGTGGGCACACATGTTTGTATGAATGTGTATGTAAGTAGGCATGTTCGTGATGTCACGCATGTATGTTGTTTTCAGCTGCATGTATCAGCACTGTGTACATGTGCATGTGTGGGTATTTGACAAGGGTGCAACAGTGATGCAACATGGATGCATGTGACAGCGGGATGTGGAAGCCTGATTGGCAGATGTGACATGGATGCTCATCGGAACACTGCGACAGTTGGCTGAGGTGTACACATGCATGCAAGTGTGGTGGTGTGCGTGCATGTGTAGTGCACTCCCTGTGTTGCATGTGATGTCTGGCTCACCTTTGCCTGCTCATGCTGTTGTATGTGTATGGATGGTGCTGGCAGTTGCGATGTGGCTGTGGTATGACTCATGTGTGCATGTAGAAATGACATGTGTGTTGCCAATTGTGATGCCATGTCTGAGGTTTGCCAATGACACTCATGTGCAACTGTCATGTGTGTATGTGTCCATTGTACAGTGCCCTGATGCCTGTGTTTTATTTCTCCCTGTCTGCAACGTCAACTGATGAAGAGGGCGGAGAAGGTGCTGTGGAGCACAGCGGCGGGGATCGCACCGCCAGCCAGACGCAAGGCCCAGCTCCCCTCCCAGGTTGTGATCTCGTCGGGGAGTGAGGAGTCCGGTGCTGTGTCCCAGGCCGCAGCTGCCGGGGGGAGGTCCAAGAGGCGGAGGTCGGAGTTGGACTCCTCGGCAGCAGAAGGGGCAGCTGGGACCCCACAGGGCCCAACGGGCGAAGATGGCACGGAGTCATCCAGGTTGGTGGGGGGTTTGGTGGAGGAGGAGGCCGTGCAAGCAACAGAGACGGGGTCTGGAGGTGGGGAATCCACTGGTGCTAGTGGTGCAGTGCAGGACCAGGGACAGGAGGCAGCACAGGTCGCCGCGGAGGTGCCTGTGTGCAATCCTGTCCCTGATCCTGTCACTGCATCATCTTGCACCAGCAGGGATGCCTACGTCCAGACCCGTTTTCAGGCAGGGGATGAGCTCACGACAATTGGCCTTCCTCTGCCTGCGGACGTGGCTATCCGGGTCCGGGTTGAGCCTGTCCTGACTGGTGTGGCGTTGCGTCAACGGGCCATGCGAGGTGACCTGCAGTCTTTTCATGAGGAGACTGCACGTCATCTCGAATGGCTCGTTGACCGCGTCAGCCTACTGGGAGAGGTCACCCAGGCCGGATTCCTCCGTTTGATGGGGCTTGCTCAGACCCCCTCCTCAACTGAACCCCCTATGCGCCAGTCGTCCTCCGTGCCATCTTCCCACCCATCAGTCACCTGGGTGCCCTGTGGAGCTGCCTCTGACGGTGCAGCCAGGCTGGTGGAGGAGGCATCCCTGCCACAGTCGGGAGTCGGACGTCCAGCAGGGGTGGCCACATCAACGACTGCACCCCAGCCAGCGGAGGATGTGCAGGCAGCAGGAGGCAGTGCACGGGCAGAGGCGCAGCAGCAGCAGCAACGTGGTGGGAGCCATGATGGCTCGGGGCCTTCGACAGCGGAGGGGCAGGCATCGGCCGGAGGGCACGAGGACCCAGGACGGGAAGTGTCTTCCGTGTGACAGCGGTTGGGCCACGCCATAGATGCAGAGCGGCAGCGGGCGAAAGAGGCACGGCTCACGATGGTCAAGGCGGAGAACTCCATGCGGAGGACCCTGAGGCGGGCCGAGTGCCTTGAGGCAATCCGCAGGGAGTTTGGGGGGAACATGTGGACGGCCCTGCGGACCCTCGGGGCCATGGAGGAGGAGCGCCTCTGGGACATTGAGCGGGAGTTCGATGATGTCCTGGCCCGGAACATCCCGAAGTGAGCCGTCGGACTAGCCCGCTGCCCTTGAAATAGTTCTGTAGTTAGTGTTAGGTTTCCTTTGGTTTAGCATTTTTTTTGGACCTTTTGGACAATGGGCCAGATTTTTGAATATATTATTTTTTTTTTTTTAGGTAGTGTTAATAGATAGGTTTCATTTCTTCTGTTGGGATCATGGACCCTGGATTGTTTATATCTGTATATAGTTGACTTTTGGATTTTCATTTTTTTTTATGATTTCCCCATGGAGCAATTGTTTTCGATTTTAATTTTCCATTGGATTTACTTTTGTGGACTGTGACTTTGGACACCTTTCGTTTGCATTATGATTTGTGGTTTTGCATTATTTCACGTACCTGCTTGTTTTTTTTAAAATAATTTCCATTATTGTTTTTTTATTTTTGGTTCAATTTATGTTGCGTTTAATACATATTTTTCTTCAAACTTCAATCTGTAGTATCATCTCATTGGTTTCATGCATATCATGATATGTGTTTTGACATTCACTGACACCCATTGGGTATATGTGAGTGACATGTGTTCATTTCCAAACTTGCAATTGTGGTTATATCATGTTTTTGCCATTTCTAAGTGGGTGGATGCAATACTCAGGTGGGTGTTTGGCATTTGGAGGCTGACCATAAGGGCCAGGGATGTAGAGTGTGTTGACATGTTGGCTGGGGGACATGAGTGCGGGCCTGGTGGAGGCTGCCGTGCACTGGTGGGGGTGGTGGGAGACATGGGTGGGGGCCTGGTGGAGGCTGCCCCTGGTGGCTGGGGGGTGGGGGTGGTGGGAGACATGAATGGGGGCCTGGTGGAGGCTGCCCCCGCACTGCTGGGGGCTGGGGGTGATGGGAGACATGAGTGGGGGCCTGATGGAGGCTGGCCCTGGTGGCTGGGGGGTGGGGGTGATGGGAGAATTGAGTGGGGGCCTGGTGGAGGCTGCCCCTGGTGGCTGGGGGGTGGGGGTGCAGGGAGACATGAGTTGGACATGAGTGGGGGCCTGGTGGAGACTGCCCCTTGTGGCTGGGGGGTGGGGGTGCAGGGAGACATGAGTTGGACATGAGTGGGGGCCTGGTGGAGGCTGCCCCTGGTGGCTGGGGGGTGGGGGTGATGGGAGACATGAGTGGGGGCCTGGTGGAGGCTGCCCCTGGTGGCTGGGGGATGGGGGTGGTGGGAGACATGAGTGGGGGCCTGGTGGAGGCTGTCCCTGGTGGTTGGTGGGTGGGGGTGCAGGGAGACATGAGTTGGACATGAGTGGGGGCCTGGTGGAGGCTGCCCCTGGTGGCTGGGGGGTGGGGGTGGTGGGAGACATGAGTGGGGGCCTGGTGGAGGCTGCCCCTGCACTGCTTCGGGTGGGGGTGGTGGGAGACATGAGTGGGGGCCTGCTGGAGGCTGCACCTGCACTGCTGGGGGGTGGGGGTGATAGGGGACATGAGTGGGGGCCTGGTGGAGGCTGCCCCTGGTGGCTGGGGGGTGAGGGTGATGGGAGACATGAGTGGGGGCCTGGTGGAGGCTGCCCCTGGTGGCTGGGGGGTGGGGGTGCAGGGAGACATGAGTGGGGGCCTGGTGGAGGCTGCCCCAGGTGGCTGGGGGGTGGGGGTGTGGGAGACATGAGTGGGGGCCTGGTGGAGGCTGCCCCGGGTGGCTGGGGGGTGGGGGTTGTGTGAGACATGAGTGGGGGCCTGGTGGAGGCTGCCCCTGCACTGCTGGGGGGTGGGGGTGATAGGGGACATGAGTGGGGGCCTGGTGGAGGCTGCCCCTGCACTGCTGGGGGGTGGGGGTGGTGGGAGACATGAGTGGGGGCCTGGTGGATGCTTCCCCTGGTGGCTGGGGGGTGGGGGTGCAGGGAGACATGAGTTGGACATGAGTGGGGGCCTGGTGGAGGCTGCCCCTGGTGGCTGGAGGGTGGGGGTGGTGGGAGACATGAGTGGGGGCCTGGTGGAGGCTGCCCCTGCACTGCTGGGGGGTGGGGGTGCAGGCAGACATGAGTGGGGGCCTGGTGGAGGCTGCCCCTGCACTGCTGGGGGGTGGGGGTGATGAGAGACCTGGGTGGGGGGCTGGTGGAGGCTGCCCCTGCACTGCTGGGGGGTGGGGGTGCAGGGAGACATGAGTGGGGGCCTGGTGGAAGCTGCCCCTGCACTGCTGGGGGTGGGGGTGATAGGGGACATGAGTGGGGGCCTGGTGGAGGCTGCCCTTGCACTGCTGGGGGTGGGGGTGGGGGGAGACATGAGTGGGGGCCTGGTGGAGGCTGCCCCTGGTGGCTGGGGGCTGGGGGTGCAGGGAGACATGTGTTGGACATGAGTGGGGGCCTGGTGGAGGCTGCCCCTGCACTGCTCGGGGGTGGGGGTGATAGGGGACATGAGTGGGGGCCTGGTGGAGGCTGCCCCTGTACTGCTGGGGGGTGGGGGTGAAGGGAGACATGAGTGGGGGCCTGGTGGAGGCTGCCCCTGGTGGCTGGGGGTGGTGGGAGACATGAGTGGGGGCCTGGTGGAGGAGGCTACCCCTGCACTGCTGAGGGGTGGGGATGATAGGGGACATGAGCGGGGGCCAGGTGGAGGCTGCCCCTGGGAGGTGGGGGTGGTGGGAGACATGAGTGGGGCCCTGGTGGAGGCTGCCCCTGCACTGCTGGGGGTGGGGGTGATGGGAGACATGAGTGGGGGCCTTGTGGAGGCTGCCCCTGGTGGCTGGGGGGTGGGGGTGCAGGGAGACAGGAATTGGACATTAGTGGGGGCCTGGTGGAGGCTGCCCCTGCTGGCTGGGGGGTGGGGTGGTGGGAGACATGTGTGGGGGCCTGGTGGAGGCTGCCCCTGCACTGCTGGGGGGTGGGGTGGTGGGAGACATGAGTGGGGGCCTGGTGGAGGCTGCCCCTGCACTGCTGGGGGGTGGGGGTGATGGGAGACATGGGTGGGGGCCTGGTGGAGGCTGCCACTGCACTGCTGGGGGGTGGGGATGCAGGGAGACATGAGTGGGGGCCTGGTGGAGGCTGCCCCTGCACTGCTGGGGGTTGGGGGTGATAGGGGACATGAGTGGGGGCCTGGTGGAGGCTGCCCCTGCACTGCTGGGTGGTGGGGGTGATGGGAGACATGAGTGGGGGCCTGGTGGAGGCTGCCCCTGGTGGCTGGGGGTTGGGGATGCAGGGAGACATGAGTTGGACATGAGTGGAGGCCTGGTGGAGGCTGCCCCTGCACTGCTGGGGGGTGGGGATGATAGGGGACATGAGTGGGGGCCTGGTGGAGGCTGCCCCTGCACTGCTGGGGGGTGGGAGTGATGGGAGACATGAGTGGGGGCCTGGTGGAGGCTGCCCCTGCACTGCTGGGGGGTGGGGGTGCAGGGAGACATGAGTGGGGGCCTTGTGGAGGCTGCCCATGCACTGCTGGGGGTGGGGGTGATAGGGGACATGAGTGGGGGCCTGGTGGAGGCTGCCCCTGCACTGCTGGGGGGTGGGGGTGCAGGGAGACATGAGTGGGGGTCCGGTGGAGGCTGCCCCTGCACTGCTGGGGGCTGGGGGTGATGGGAGACATGGGTGGGGGCCTGGTGGGGGCTGCCCCTGCACTGCTGGGGGGTGGGGGTGCAGGGAGACATGAGTGGGGGCCTGGTGGAAGCTGCCCCTGCACTGCTGGGGGGTGGGGATGATAGGGGACATGAGTGGGGGCCTGGTGGAGGCTGCCCCTGCACTGCTGGGGGTGGGGGTGATGGGAGACATGAGTGGGGGCCTGGTGGAGGCTGGCCCTGCACTGCTGGGGGTGGGGGTGATGGGAGACATGAGTGGGGGCCTGGTGGAGGCTGCCCCTGGTGGCTGGGGGTGCAGGGAGACATGAGTTGGACATGAGTGGGGGTCTGGTGGAGGCTGCCCCTGCACTGCTGGGGGGTGGGGGTGATAGGGGACATGAGTGGGGGCCTGGTGGAGGCTGCCCCTGTACTGCTGGGGGGTGGGGCTGGTGGGAGACATGAGTGGGGGCCTGGTGGAGGCTGCCCCTGCACTGCTGAGGGGTGGGGGTGATAGGGGACATGAGCGGGGGCCTGGTGGAGGCTGCCCCTGGGGGGTGGGGGTGGTGGGAGACATGAGTGGGGGCCTGGTGGAGGCTGCCCCTGCACTGCTGGGGGTGGGGTGATGGGAGACATGAGTGGTGGCCTGGTGGAGGCTGCCCCTGGTGGCTGGGGGGTGGGGGTGCAGGGAGACAGGAGTTGGACATGAGTGGGGGCCTTGTGGAGGCTGCCCATGGTGGCTGGGGGGTGGGGGTGGTGGGAGACATGAGTGGGGGCCTGGTGGAGGCTGCCCCTGCACTGCTGGGGGGTGGGGTGGTGGGAGACATGAGTGGGGGCCTGGTGGAGGCTGCCCCTGCACTGCTGGGGGGTGGGGGTGATGGGAGACATGGGTGGGGGCCTGGTGGATGCTGCCCCTGGTGGCTGGGGGGTGGGGGTGCAGGGAGACAGGAGTTGGACATGAGTGGGGGCCTTGTGGAGGCTGCCCATGGTGGCTGTGGGGTGGGGGTGGTGGGAGACATGAGTGGGGGCCTGGTGGAGGCTGCCCCTGCACTGCTGGGGGGTGGGGTGGGGGGAGACATGAGTGGGGGCCTGGTGGAGGCTGCCCCTGCACTGCTGGGGGGTGGGGGTGATGGGAGACATGGGTGGGGGCCTGGTGGATGCTGCCCCTGCACTGCTGGAGGGTGGGGATGCAGGGAGACATGAGTGGGGGCCTGGTGGAGGCTGCCCCTGCACTGCTGGGGGGTGGGGGTGATAGGGGACATGAGTGGGGGCCTGGTGGAGGCTGCCCCCGCACTGCTGGGGGGTGGGGGTGATGGGAGGCATGAGTGGGGGCCTGGTGGAGGCTGCCCCTGGTGGCTGGGGGTTGGGGGTGCAGGGAGACATGAGTTGGACATGAGTGGAGGCCTGGTGGAGGCTGCCCCTGCACTGCTGGGGGGTGGGGGTGATAGGGGACATGAGTGGGGGCCTGGTGGAGGCTGTCCCATGCACTGCTGGGGGGTGTGGGTGATGGGAGACATGAGTGGGGGCCTGGTGGAGGCTGCCCCTGCACTGCTGGGGGGTGGGGGTGCAGGGAGACATGAGTGGGGGCCTTGTGGAGGTTGCCCCTGCACTGCTGGGGGGTGGGGGTGATAGGGGACATGAGTGGGGGCCTGGTGGAGGCTGCCCCTGCACTGCTGGGGGTGGGGGTGATGGGAGACATGAGTGGGGGCCTGGTGGAGGCTGCCCCTGGTGGCTGGGGGGTGGGGGTGCAGGGAGACATGAGATGGACATGAGTGGAGGCCTGGTGGAGGCTGCCCCTGCACTGCTGGGGGGTGGGGGTGATAGGAGACATGAGTGGGGGCCTGGTGGAGGCTGTCCCTGCACTGCTTGGGGGTGGGGGTGATGGGAGACATGAGTGGGGGCCTGGTGGAGGCTGCCCCTGGTGGCTGGGGGGTGGGGGTGGTGGCAGACATGAGTAGGGGTCTGATGGAGGATGCCCCTGCACTGCTGGGGGGTGGGGGTGATAGGGGACATGAGTGGGGGCCTGGTGAAGGCTGCCCCTGGTGGCTGGGAGCTGGGGGTGGTGGGAGACATGAGTGGGGGCCTGGTGGAGGCTGCCCCTGCACTGCTGGGGGGTGGGGGTGATAGGGGACATGAGTGGGGGCCTGGTGGAGGCTGCCCCTGCACTGCTGGGGGGTGGGGGTGATGGGAGACATGAGTGGGGGCCTAGTGGAGGCTGCCCCTGGGGGGTGGGGGGTGGGGGTGCAGGGAAACATGAGTGGGGGCCTGGTGGAGGCTGCCCCTGCATTGCTGGGGGGTGGGGGTGATGGGAGACATGGGTAGGGGCCTGGTGGAGGCTGTCTCTGGTGGCTGAGGGTGCAGGGGGACATGCGTTGGTGGGCAGTAGTGCAAGGTGACATGTGGGTTGGCTGGGGGGCATGGCCATGGTGGATGGGGGGGCTGCAGGACATGTGCAGGGTAGGCCCCTTGTGGTGTGGGTCACCTGCAGGGGCCGTGGAGGGTGTAGAGGGAACACCTGGGAGGACCCACACGTGCAAATCACTTGTGGTGCTCCCCGCGCACCCCTGTAATACACGTACCCTGCTGCTTTTGCGTGTGATACTTCCCGCGCACCCCTGGAATACACGTACCCTGATGGAATCGCGTGTGATACTTCCTGCGCACCCCTGAAATACACGTACCCTGCTGCTTTTGCGAGTGATACTTCCCGCGCATCCCTTGGAATACACGTACCCTGCTGCTTTTGCGTTTGATACTTCCCGTGCACCCCTGGAATACACGTACCCTGCTGTTTTTGCGTGTGATAATTCCTGTGCACCCCAGGAATACACGTACCCTGATGGAATCGTGTGTGATACTTCCTGTGCACCCCTGAGATACACGTACCCTGCTGCTTTTGCGTGTGATACTTCCCGCGCACCCCTGAAATACACGTACCCTGCTGCTTTTGCGTGTGTTACTTCCCACGCACCCCTGATGCACACGTACACATGACAATCGCATGTGGAACTTCCCGCGAACCACTGAAATACACGTTCCCCGTTTGGCGTTTGCTGTTTGCCAGCCCTGTGAACTGGTCCAGGGTTAGCGCTGCCCTTTGCAATGATTTGGGGATTTTGAAGGCTTTTCCTTGCGCGAGGGCGTTCTTGGGGGCGTAACTGGCGCTGCTGCAGGGTCGCTGCGCCACTCTGCGCCACGGCTGGTTTCGGAGGCTAAAATCCATGAATACGCTGTGCGATGAAAAGGATTTTTTCGCACGCGGCTGGCGCAGTGTATCGCACAGGGACACTGTGCGCCAGCCGCGTGTGCCATTTTTGTGCAAATTTCTATGAATTACCCTGTAAATGTAGAATTCTTAGGACAGCAAAGATGAGAATTACATAAGACGTTATTTCCCTGGTCTTCAATGGACCAACTCAACTACACGACAGCACCAAAGCTCTCCTGCACTCTCTGATGCACATGCCATACTTTTCAGAACATGCATGCAAAATAGTCCAGAGCAGTGATAACGTGAAAATAACAGTTTTACCTTAGAAGATAATCTCAACTTCTGAAAAGCACATACCACTTCATAATGCCCCGAGAAATAGCCCACATTGTCCATCAGAGTGATATTGTTATTTCGATTGTCACAGATTTGGGCGCCAATAACCCTTTAACTCTGGACATGGCCTACGACCATGACCACTGCAACTTTACAACCATCACATTAAGAGTCTGTGGCCCTGGGCCACATCCTTTGGCTGGGGCCAGTACCTATCTCTACCCCTTAGGACTCTAGGTCATTTTAGATGAAGGGGGTTGCATCTTTCCACCAATTAAGTTGAACGACTTTGTCCCATTAAGTTAAACGATTATGTAGTGTGATGCATGTCTTTTCTTTTCTGCTTGCATGACTATCCCGTGGGAGTTTCCCAAATAATTATTGCCATTTGAAGCCATGCACAGATGGTCCATTAGCGCAGGAATGATTCTTGCAGCATCTCAATGTTCTTTGATTGTCACTCTAAAAGGAAAATGCCTTTAAAATAAAATGTCTTTTTAAGCCTCCCTTTAACTCCATATGTACACACTACCTCCTTTTTAGGTGTAGATACACATCCCTTCTGAATTCAATCTACCCCCAGCCCCTCTCCAGTCTAATTGTCCCTCATTTCTACCTGTGATGCACTTCTGTCACCGCAATAATCTTGCTCTTTACTCACGAAGATCCCGTGGAATACCACTGCAAGGCAAAACATTATTTGTCTCAGAAATGCCTCTCTAGACCTCCCAAAGTATCCAATTCAGCATGTATTTTTCTGTCAACCTCCCTCACTGTAGCCTGTTGTGAAACCTCCCCTATCCAAACTCCAAATCAGATTTTGAGCACTCCACAACATGAAATAATTGTTCAGAAATAATGGTGGATTTTAATTTCTGAACATTATACAGTCCCAACCACCTGTGCACCATGGAAGATTTATTAAAAATGGGTACCAATGGCAATCTGCTTTCCATCCAATTTTTAAAAAAAATGCTATATTACATGTATAATATATATATCAAGGAAGTGAGCTGGGCCTGAATTTAGCAAACCAAGTTCAATTATTGGTAATTGTAGTAAATCATCCATTGAAAAGGGGTTTAGACGTGTAATACCACTCCATGAATAAGAATCTACAGGCATGGTGCTGATTACCAACTAAATGCCTACAAAAATGATGCCATTGTTGCCAAAAAGGACAGAAAAGATATTCAGTTCGTCCTTGCTTTAAGAAAAGTAGATGAAAAGACGTTTCCTGCAATACACCCTGGGCCTCATTATGGGTCCGGTGGTAATGATGCCAGTGATACTGGTGGGTTGCCGCCAGACCTGTAATGATTTACCGGCACCTGACTTCCTGGTAACATCAGGGGATTACAACCCCGGCGGACCGGAAAGTCAGGTGCTGGGAAATCGTAAGTCCCCATTCCCGTAGAGTCCCATATGACTAAATGGGAGTGGGGACGACAGAAGCATTGGCACCGTTAATAATGGTGCCAGTGCTTCCGTGAAAACTCTGCGGGCGGGTGCCATACCGCCCGGCAGGTCTGACCTGCCGGGTGGGACGGCACCCACCTGCAGACCTGTAATATGCCGGTCCGGAAACAATTGTGTGTTAAGCTTACCAGCACCGTTGTTTCCAGGCACCGTTGTTTCCAGACCGGCAGGCTCAGAATGAGGCCCCTGTCTCTGGAACAAGTTCCCAAAGCAGATAAGACTGCTCCCTTCATTCCGACACTTCTGGAAGGACTTGAAGATCTGACTATTCACAGAACAACTTGCCAATTTCTTATCACGTCCCTCAGCCTTAATTCACCCCTCTGAATCGCCTCACCTCCTTTTCTCCGCACACCCATCCCCACCGCTCTTCTACCCCCGCAGCCTTACTTGTATCCCTTGGCTGTGTCCCATATGCACTGCGATCCTTTGCTTCCCAACTAGGTTTGCACCTTATATATCCCATGCATATAAATCCCACATATACATGAGATGGTATGACTTTTATATACATCCCCAGTGCTGACTTTCATTGTTTGGAATCACAATAAAGGTGTTTTCGTCCTAATCTAAACTTATTTCCCTTTGTTGTGGGAGGAGAACAGGTTGCAGCCTGTTTTTAAACTCCTTGTTTTTAACAGCTCTCTGAGTGCATGTGTGCTTATTGGAAGGATTGTTATTAATTTCTGTGACTTTCACATGGATTCAGTAGCAAATATGTGTAATTGGCTTCAACTGGTATTCCTGACCATTTCTCAGCATTGATGGGTTGATTCAGTAGCAAAGGCAGCTTTTGCTGCCAGGAGGGGGTGGCTAATAAGACACTAGCATGAGGCCGTGGGCGCAATGGGCACCAAGGGTGATCCGGGGGGGCAGGGCCCCCTCAGTCGCCACCCTGGCTACGCCATGGGGTTGATTTGGAAGAGCAGAAGCTGGAAAGATTTACAGTCATCCAAGTTTATTGGAGGTAAAATAGAAAAATTCAGCTCAAACTCAACGACTAGGCTGAAAGTTGCAATGGCATGCTTCATTCGTGGTCACAGTGAGACTGAAGGTCATGCGTAAGCAAGATTGTTTTGTTGAAAACTAGTCTTCAAATAAAAGCGAAGGATCTATCCTTAAGTAAAGAGGATCATGAGATTGCTATCGGGATGTAGGACTATTCCAGCAGCAGGATAATCGGTACCTGAAATCAATTTTCCAGAAAAGTAGAACCCCCTGATTCTGCAACAGTGGAGAAATGCATCACAATCAACAACTTCTTTACAATCACACTACCTCCACTAACATAACCCCAATTACCAGCCCCCTAGGATCATACCTGAATGGACATACTTCAGGTACAGCATTACCAAATAAACTGCCAACATCCGGACTTCCATCAAACACAACACTTACGATGATGACGTGCTTTCTGCCACTGTCTCTAAATCATTTAGGGATCATGAGCTATTGCTGCTTCATCAAATTAGCAACATAATTGGACTTCACCACATCTCTCAACACTGATTTAATACACGCAGTTTTTAAAACAAAAAGCTATCTGCAGAAGAGGCGCTCAAATACTGCTGGGTCACCAAACCTACCTCCCTAGAAGATGCAATCGAGAAAATCATAGTCACACAATTGAACGAAAAAATAGGGCAATGTAGAGCAAAAGATCCTACTGAATAAATGTCATTCAAATAAATGTGGGGATAGAACGTAACAAAGTGAAGAGTTGAAAATAACTTCTAAATTGTGAAGTGTAGACACAAATAAGAAAGGCTGGGAGCGATATGTTCAAGTGAGGATGTGCTAAATCTTTTCTATGCTATAGGATTCTGCTAATTTCTTGATTATTCACTTTTGTGATATTGCCACATTTGCCAGTTGTTCTCCAATTATTCTAGCAGCAATGCGTTTTGCTGCACCACTGTTTTGTCAGATTAAATCGACTTCCAATTGCTGTGGCCAAAAATCATTGTAAACATGGATGTGCATTAAATGTTTCCACAACTTCACAAAATAGAGTTTTGCATAATAGTATACATGCATTTACTAATTTTCTGAAATTGTTGGCTAGATACACTTCTGTGGCGCATGAAACAGGAATAAGTACCTTCGCAAATATTTCCTGGCTGGATATTGATTTCTAGATGATGTACTTTATTCCACATGTGCATGGTATTTGTGGGACAGTAACACTTGGCAAGCCTAGGGTGGGTTTACTTTATTTTTATTGATTTTCTTTTTTCATTTATAAAGCGCACTAAACCCAGGGGCATCAAGGCGCTGTTGCAACAAAAAAGAGATTGTAGGGATTGTAGGGGCAAGAGTACAGTGTTCAGGCCACGTTTATGCATCCTATCATGCGTAGTTATGCAAATAGACAGGGTTTTAGTGATCTTCTGAATACCCAATTGGATTTCTCCACTCTCTAGAATGGGGAGAGGGAGTTAAACTGCTTTGCTGAGTAGGTGAGGAAGATAGCACCACCCACTTTGGTACGTTTGAATTTAGGTTGCAGTAGTCTGTTGCTTTGGGCTGCTCTACGAGGTCCGCTAGACTGATCCCTGATGATTTTCTGAGTGAGATGGGGGGGGGGGGCAGAGTTGGAAAGACATCTGTGTGTGATTGATTGTGAAATGAAGATGATGTGCTCTCTGATTGGGAGCCATTGGACATTTATTTTTCCTGGCAGCAGAAATATGTTCGCGTCTTGGATTATTCAATGCAGCTCGAACAGCATTGTTTTGTATCAACTGTAGCTTTGCAATTTTCCTGCAAGAAGTGCCCGCTAGTAGTGCAATGCAGTAGTCCAACCTTGAACCTATGATTGCCCGGGCAATAGTGAGACAGCTGACATGGTAGAGGAAGGGGCTGGTGGCATTAATCAGCTTAGTTGTGTGTGCCACAGATGAGGCAATGGCATTCACTTGCTGTGTGAGGGAGAGAGTAGAGTCAAGGTAAAAGCCAAAGGTTTTTACTGAGGGTGAAACAGGGATTTGGATGCCATCAATGCAGAAGGAGGTATATTGGGCATCTAGATTCTTCACTGTAGCCGGCTGCCCCACTAGGAGGAGCTCTGTCTTGTCATCATTAAGACAGAGGTGGTGAGTGGCATGCCTCTATAATGGAGTTAACATTATCCAGAGCAGGGGGTGTCTTCAAGAGAGTTGCCAGAAAGGGGTAGGAGGACTTGAGTGCCATCAGCATTGTTTGTCTAAGAGATGCCAATGAAGTCGGGTAGATTGAAGAGGGGTCCTGTGAAATATGCTATAGAGCATTGGGGGGAAGCAGGAGCCATGGGGGACTCCAGAAGGTATAGGGGCAGGCGGGGCACTGTGGTTCTTAGTGACCACTGTCATTAATCTGTCCTCAAGGAAGGAAACCACCCAAGCGGTGGCCTCTGGTGATAAGCATGCTGTGCTGGCCAGGTGCTGGCAGAGGATCTTGTGATGAACCAGATCGAACACAGCTGAGAGATCCAAAAGAAGGAGGAGGGCAAAGGTTCCCTGATCTCTGATCTCATCCATCTGGTACTTTAGGTCAAGTAGGGTAGATTCTGTGCCGTGGCTCAGTCAGAATCCTTATTGTCGTACGACCAGGATGTGGTGGGTTTTCAGAAATTTTTGGATCTGTATAGATGCAGCTCTGTCCCGAATTCTTAAGAGAAAGGGGACAGTGGTGATGGGCCGGTAGATGTTGGGATCTGCCAGATCAAAGGAGGGCTTTTTGATCAGAGTGAGTACTCGTACCTCTTTGAGGTTGGCTGGCACTAGGCCTGATGAAAAAGAGGCATTCATGAATTTTGTGATAAAAGGGATCAAAATCTGCGCCATCCTTAATGATGGGTGCAGGGCAAATTGCCACCTTGGCATCTGGAGGGTTTCAGACTTTTGCTAATCGAGGCTACTTTAGTATGGGTGACTGGTGAAAGTGAACCAATGGGGGATGCTTGGTTTCAGGAGTAGTCACTGGATTGGGTGGAGACAGAGGAGTAGCAGTAGATTTGATCATGGATAGCTTAAACATGGCTGTTTGGATTCTGGCGCACCAGGCCTCATCTTTGACGATGATGGAAGGGGGTAGTTGGGGATTATAATTCCCTCAGGTTTGTGAAAATCTCACTAGTGTTGGATTTTGCATTGGCAATTCTCGTATTGTAGATGGTCAATTTTGACTAGACAATAGCTTGTCTGCATTGTTTAGCTGCCACAACAAATATCATTTTAAAGTATGCTGAGGGTTGGCTTCAGCCAGGTGTTTGGTTTTATGTGGCTCAGTGAGTACTGGGATGTACCAGGAGTTGGCATGTTTGGCTTTTTTTGATTTTCTAGGTGAATTAGTGGGGAAACTGCATAAACTGCAGCCAAGTGTGTAAAGATCAGCTAGTGTGGAAGTGTTTTTTGGAGTGCAAGTTTTGGGGTTGGAGAGCTTGCAGTAGAGGCTCAATACTATCTCTCATGAGATTTCATGAGCTGCGTTTCCATGCTGGGGACAAGGATGGATGAGCATGCAACCTTTATGTGGGTGGGGTTCTGGACACAGTGTTGGAAGCCAAAGGCACTGAGTGCCTTGGCTACTGGGGATGCAGTCCGACAGGTCGTTGAGACCCAAGTTAAGGTCTCCTACAAGGTTAGTTCTGGAGGTGGGCTTAATGTTAGCTCGCACAGCATGTGTGAGTTCCTCTTCAAAAGTAAGGTTAAGGCCTAGCAGTCGGTAGACAACAAAGGCAGTCGTGGTGTCAGTCTGTGACAGGGACAATTTAGCAGAGAGGAGGTCGTGGTTGCCCACCATGGGTATTGTGGATTGTCTAATGCGGATGCACACTTTGGCAATCAATGCAACCTCACCACCTTTAGCGGATGGTCTGTCTGTCCTGTATATTTGTATTTATTGTATTAGTATTTATTGTGTTTATATAGCGCTTTAACCCAAAGTGCAATATATGACATAGCCAGAGGGGATGGCAAGGGCTAGTGCAGAGCTGGCGGATAGGTGCAGCCATTTTTCCAAAATGACCAGGAAATCTAGGTTATGGGTGCTGATGAGGTCATTTATATCAAGGGCATGTGTGGGTATTGATCTGGCATTGATCAGGGCCCCTGTTAGGAGGTTGGAGGGTGAGTCTATCTTGTTGGGTGCCGAGGGCGTGTTCAGGCTTAGGCTCGTGGGAGTCAGTGGGTTTACTTTCTAGGACCTAAGAGGGCCCCTATCAGGTTCAGAATATTGTAGAGTTTTCAAGGCACTGACTGGATGTGCTTAGGTGCTGGGTAGTCTGTGCTTTGCGTCCAGACAATGTGGTATTGTGAGGGGGGCCTGGTTTGGGAAAGGAGAAGGAAAGTTCAACCAGTCAGCTGTTCCTGATCTGACTAGTTTGAGGGCGTGATGTGGTTAGGGCTCAGCTGGTTCTGGAGCTGAGCCTCCCGTTCCGGTGTGCAAGACACATGGAAGGAAAGGCATTGCAAGCCATGGCAGTGTGCTGTTATTCTACCAGTCTGGGGGACCTCAGATGGGTAGTGCTGAACTGTCTGGTTAGGCGAGTGGATACCTGGAAAGGGTTTGTAGCTGTATTTAAGACAGCTGTGGCTCTCTTCCTGAGGACAGTGTTAGGTGGATTGGGGCAACATGGATGAGTGATTGGGTGATAGTGGGGTGTGGATAAAGGTGTGATGAGGTGGGAAAGTGGTACACGCTGTGCAGGGCAGGCAGGGGTGGCAGTCTCAGGTGAGAAAGGAGGACAGGTGTTAGTGTGAACCTTGAAGGCGAGGGGGTTTCAAGGGCAGTGACAGAGGAGTTGTTGTTGGCAGGCAAGGACCCGAACTGAGTAAGAGCAGTATTGGCAGCATCACTATTGCAGGGCTGGTGGGCGATGTGTATTACGCAATCAGACTAGGGGTGGGCATTGTCAATAGGTAACAGCAATAACTGCACCACAAGGGGCATGTGGCATAGCATACCAGATGGGGTGCTAGCATTAGCGCAAGCATTGTATGTAGAGATGGATTTACATTGCATGCTTTAATAGGATTCTGGGGATCACCATTCGTGGGTACTGCAGACTCATGCAAGGCTTTAGTTTGAACGGTGGAATTTGTAGGCAGGCAAGGTGGCTGGGAGGGTGTGCGGGAGAGTGGAAGGGAGAGTGTAGGGGCTGAAGGGGCATTGTCACAACGGCAACCTTAGTGAACAATACTGCAGGCTGCAGGTGCAATGCAGCCAGATACATCCACACGTATTATTTGTATTTGTATTTTGTATTTTATTTATTTGTAGAGCGCTCCCGGGTCTGGGGCAGCCGGGTGCATATCTTACAGCTACTACAGCTCTTAAGGCAGTACAGTTATGGAGGATTATTCAGTTAAACATTACAATAGGTTACAATAATAGTAGGCAGTACATAGTATTGAGTGCAGACAAATACTGAAGGGTTCACCGCAGCCGCGGCCATGCTAGTGAGAGCCATAAGGAGCCTGGCGGACTAGTTCATGTAACCAAAGTGTGGATTCTCTTTTGAAGATATGGAAGGAGGGCTCAGATCTAATAGGCGTCGGAAGCGTATTCCAGAGTTTAGCCGCCTGGACAGGAAAGCTGGAACCCTCTGAGTTCTGCAGCTTGAATCTAGGAGTGGCCATAGTGTGGGCTTTGGCCTATCTTTGGGGCCTTGAAGAGGTGTGTGACAGGAGTCTGTTGGAGAGGTATAATGGGGTCAGGTTGGCACTAGCTTTATGTGTTGAGGCTAGTGTTTTGAGGGCGATTCTGTGTTTGACGATAACCAGTTCAGGTTGCGTCTAGTGTCAGATTTGTGCGACTTCTTCGGGATGTTAAGGGACGCTCTGATAGCGTTATTCTTTGTCACTTGTTCTGGTCAGGGTGATGCAGTTAGGTGTCATACGGAAGGGCCTGCAAGCAGTGATTAGCTTGCAAGTGTAGGCAGATGCTGCAACCACAGCGTTGGTTTGTCTGTTGAAGGATAAGGTGTCATCTAGGTAAATACCGAGGTTTTAGTGTCATTGGAGGCCATAATGGTGTTGCCGTCAATAATGAAGGATTTCAATGATGGGTCTAGTTTGTTCGGTCTAGAGCGGGAGCCAAGTATTAGTATCTCAGTTTTCTCATCATTTAGACAGAGTCCATGGTGTGACATCCAGGCTTGGATTAATGAGTAAATACCATTATGGACTTTAGTGCCTTCATAGTGGTTTCCAGAGATTGGGATCAGTATCTGGGTGTCGTCAGCATAGTTAGTATATGAGACACCCATGTTGTCAAGAATATCGAATAGAGGCTTAGTGAAAACATTATAGAGCGTAGGGGAGATGCATGATCCTTGAGGGACCCCACAAAGTACAGGAGACGGTTCAGCAGAGGCTGAAGATGAGAAGACTCTCATGGTTCTATTAGCAAGGTAAGACCTAATCCAAGAGGTAGCAGAGTCAGAGAAATGTGCGGCTGATTTTAGGTGTTGGCACAGTATTTGATGGTTAACAAGATCAAAGGCGGACGGTAGGTCGAGTAGTAGTAGCAGTGCTAATTTACACTTGTCTTTCATATCATGTATTTGGGTTACAAGATCAATCAAGGCCGTTTCCGTACCATGTCTAGGGAGGAACCCAGATTGCCTAAAGCCCAGGATATTATTTGTTTCTAGATATGCTTGAATTTGTAAGTAAGCAGTGTGATCCAGTATTTTTAGTAGAAAAGGCACCGTCGTAATAGGTCTGTAATTCGAGGGGTTACCAGGGTCAAGTGAAGGTTTTTTGAGGAGTGGAATGACCCAGGCATCTTTTAAGTTGTTGGGTACCGTGCCTGTTTTGAAAGAGGCATTGATAAGGCTAGTGATGAAAGGGGCGTGGTCATGCGCTGCAGTTTTAATGATTGGAGCGGAGCAGGAGTTACCTTGACAATTGGACGGTTTTAGTTTCCTGCTGATGTTTACCACTTCCCAGGTGTCTAGTGGTGATAAGCTAAATGGTTTAATGGAAAGTTCAGGGTTGGTGTTGTTAGTGGTGAGTATCTTATGATCAGGGTCGGTCAGCAAGAGTTGTTTTTTTTGGTTAATTTTAGTTTGGAGCATTGATATTTTATCTCGTAGAGCCTTCTGGATGTTTGTACACCAAGCGGGATCTGTGCTACAATTGTCATGGGGGCGATGGGTGATTCAAGTTCTTTAAGAATCTTGAACAATTCTTTTGTATTTGATTCAGCTAGCGTAATGCGTTTGTTGTAGTTATTTTTTTTTGGCTTGAATGATAGCTTCTTTGTAGTTAGAGGATGCTATGGTCAACATGGTTTTGTTGTTAAGTGAGTGGCAGTTTTTCCAACATGCTTCTGCATTTCTTTTAGTTTTGCGAAGTTCTCTCAAATGAGATGTGTATCAGGAATTGAGATGGGCGCGTGGTTTGGAATTGCGCATTTTTAGTGGGGCGATGGTGTTTAATGCTTTCAGGATGGCCTGATTGTAAGTGTTCACTAAGACTGTAGGGTCTGCCGAGTGTAGTGTATTCTTGAGAATGGGAAGAATGAGAGGGAGAAGTTTTTCTGTAGTGATGTTTTTCTTATTACGAGTGAGGGTCGCTGGTGCCATGTTGACACTCGGACAATGTGGAGTAGCGTTAATGGCATAGGTTATTTTGTGATGATACGACCAGATACACGGTGTGATGGTGGTCAAATGAATACTGCAATTAAGGTCTGCAAGCCAATCTAATGGTCTACCTTTGATATGGGTCGGTTTATGAATCTGGTGGGTATACGCTAGGTCTGAGAGCGTGCTGGCTAAGTCAATGGCGTTAGTGTCTGCTAGGTCCTTAAAGCCTAGGTTAAAGTCTCCTAGTATTATACTTTGCAAATTAGGTTTGGCATTATTAGTAAGAAGTGACAAAATATCCTCAGAGAAGGTTGAAATAGGACCAGGTGGTCGGTAAATGAGATGTAATGTGACCGTCTGGTTGGAGGATAGGGGCAATTTGAGAGATAGTGATTGAGCAGATGGGATCTGGGGATTAGGAATGGCTCTAATGTCAAGTGAGTTCTTGAAAATAATGGCAATTCCTCCCCCTTTAGCTTGGGCAGTATTTCTGTCACATCTGATTATGGAATAGTTGGCTGGGATGGCTAGAGCCAGTAAAGGGCCCGAAGCTGCATGTAACCACGTTTCAGTGACAGCTAAGAAGTCAAGGTTTTCAGTAGTTATAAAGTCTGCTATGTCCAGTGCGTGGGCTAGGATAGATCGAGCATTGATAAGGGCTGCCTTGATCAATGTGTTCTTTTGATTATTTTATGAATAGGTGTATGACTAGTGTCAAAAATTAATCCTGGGGCAGTTGTGTTCAGGGCCTTGGTTACCGGATTTTTTATGATCTTGGATACCTGTTGCTGTGAGGCTTTTGTACTAAGTCTGGATCTTAATCTGAAGTTTCTTAAGAGAATAAGTTGTTTGTTAGGTGGAAGTTTAGTTGAGGGGTTGTTCTTTGTAATAGTCATGAGGTGAGCAGGAGCCTTGCTGAGTGTCCTTGTGCAAGAATAACTGGTTAATGAGTGAGTTCTGGCTCTCAATGTAAGATTTCTAGAAGCTGTGGGGCGTGGCTGGTTGGATGTTGGTTTAGAGGCGAAGTGTTGTAGCCATAGAGCAGGATCGTTTAGGTACGGATTAGGATGTGACAGTAAATCCATAGACCTATACTGATGAGCACTAGGTGACGGCACTGTGGAATAGGCCGAGTCCTCCATAAAGCAAGTACTGGATGGGATAAAAGGGTGTTGAATAAGTGGAGAGTCACTGGCAATAGGGAGAGGTCTGGGCTGGTTGCTACAGTGCAGTATGAAGAAGAGCGTGGTCAGGATCGTATACATAGTGAGATAGAGTCAGTATACGTAGATGTCACTATAATATCACAATGCGAAACCCCCAGGTAGTGTTATAGAAGGAGATTCCCATGAAGACACAATTTACAGTGACTATTGACATGGTATACGGGTATAACAGTGAGAATCCCCCAGTAAGAAGGTATACAAATATAAAAAAATTGCAATGAGAAATCCCCAAGGAGTAATAATATGGTCCCAGCAAAACACAACGCAAATTATAAGGGCTGTTGAGAGGAGGTGTTACACAATATCTGATTCAGCCTGAAACAAAATGGATATGGATCTTTTGTGAGGAGGTAATCATGTGAAATGGCTAAGTCAAAGTAGGACAGGTTAGAGCAAGTTAGCAACCAATGAGGACCTATGCATAATCAACACAGTAGGTACAGTGCAAATAGTCATGCTCATGCGAGGATTACATTAGGTGGCAGAGTTGATAAAACGTCATATCCTGAGATTGCAAGAGAGGGGAAACATTACAGTTAGCAAGGTGGCTAGTGATGGGGTCAAAGTGTTATGGAGACAGACCCACGAGTAGCTCAAACAAAGGTCACGGGAAGGCAAATGTTCTGACGCACTCACGTGCGTTACTGGCAAGACTGGCAAGTAGTTTGAAGGGTACCGGCGTACGGTTAAATACGGTGAAGGTAAGAATGCAAGAATGGCGGGTGATGTGAATTATCTCCAATAGTTAGGAGACTTATCAGATTGTGGGCGCCGAGGGAGAATAGGGCGCGGGGTTCAGAACAATAGGGGAAAAGTTCTGGCCACAGCCAGTCACTGCACAGGATTCGTCCTTGTTCGTAGTCCTTGGGAAGCGGCTTACCTTTCAGGTCACGACCACTGCAGAGGATTGATAGGATGGTTGAGTCCAGCAGTCCTTGAGGATCAGGTAGCTCAGCCCGGATAGGCACAGACAAGCAGCCTTGGAGTCCGGCCTTCGAGAACGGCCCGCTCTGCTGATTGGTGCAGTTTTCAACACGATTAGGCCAATCCAAGTCCATCTTGATTGGAACTACAGTTCCTGCCTCGGTGGAGGCCAGGAAGGGCTTCTTTGTGTTAATCCTTGCTGCGTCGGCCATCTCTGGCTGAATTAGACACACATTGGATTCCATGAGCCTTGGTGCACAGTGCAAGTCCTCCAGAGTTTGTGCATACTGTGTGGGGCCAGCTCCTCTTCGTTTCTTCGTTACTGTCCCGCACATGACATTCACTGTATACATCATTTAATCTGTAAATGTGGAGTGTCGCTCTGTTGTTTGCCTAGGCACTAGTTTATACCAAAAGCAGGAGAAGCTTCAGCATGTTATGCAAGAGACAAAGGCTTGTGGCTTCCCTTCTGAGTGGGTCTCTAATGGTGTAAACCAGCCTTGGCTGGCAGAGGATTATTGGGACAAACAGATGCAGATAAGAGAAAACATCAGCGTTGCTCCCTGTGGGGGTGTTGTGAAAAATTCGACCATCTGCACAGGGAGAGTGTCTGGGCATTTTTGATTTTTTAATGATGAAAATGCAGCATGGGAGACCAACCTCAGAGAAATATGCAAGGCCATTCCGCGCACATTTCATCTGCTTACCGCACAAAACGCATAGACACATGTACTCCAGGAAGACACAGCCTACAGCACCGTCTTCCCCTGTCATAGTCAGCTGGAATGTCACAGCCCTGGGTACATGCAAGCATCTCAAGGATGGGGAGGGCACAGCTTCCTCCAGCATGGGCAGCCTAATTTAAATATCAAAAGCTCCATGGATCTGCATTCCATTTGTCCTCCAGCTGATGGCAGTGCATACTAACAAGATAATTGAAGCAAGCACTTAGCAGATCATCTGAAGACTTTGAAAGGAGTAAGAAGAAGGACTCATTTAGACCCAAACTGAAGGTGCAGTCTACCTTACATCTTCCATTAGTGAAAGAAGGCCAGGGAGATACCAAACTGAAAGGACCCATCCAGAACCGGTTCCCACCCAGCACACAGCATGCCCTGCTAGGCTCTGCCAGCAAGCTTCCCATGTGCCGGAGAGTCTCTGGACAAAGGACAAGGCGGTTTCCTGCAATCACTCTCCTGAGCTTTGGGCAGTCCACCTTGAAAGGACCCAAGCCCTGTGGAGAAGCTAGGAGGAGTGCCACACAAGCATCATCCAGCATCCATCTTTTAAGGACATTTTCAAGACAGTCAAGCCCTCGAACGCATCCGGCTGCACCTCTGACTGTTGACACGCCGCAGTCACAAGAGCTGTCCGAGCTGCCTCGACTAGCATTCCAGATCCACCAACCAGCACAGAGACAATGATTCTTGGCCCCGAGCCGTCACGCCTGACAGCCTGCAGATATCTGTCCAGCCTTGCTTGCCGAACTGCCTGCCGCCTGGTACCAACAGCTGTCTCACGCCACCAACTCTGTCTCAAGGGCTGCAAAGCACCCTGGATCTGCCTTGACGATTTTGAGCACCAAGAACTTCTTCAGCACCAGGTACATTGTGATTCTGCCTCCCTGGTCCTTCTCCATGGGCCCCTCAAGACAGTTAAGGCCCTTTGCCCCCTTGAACTGTAAGACTGATTAATTTACCAACTACCCATTGTGGGAGAAGGAGTGGCAGGCGCCTCATTGTCATTAAATGCAGCAGCGGCAGCGTGCTCATTTAACGACAGTAGGGTGCTGACGTGCCTTATTCATACCATTACACCTGCGCCGGAGCGAGGAGGTTAAAAAAAAGTCCTTGGGCCTCATTACGACTAGTGCGGAATGGGTTTAACGGTGCCGGTAATGGTGCCGGCGCCATTAAAGCCACTCTGCACTATTACGAGGTCCCTCGAGGGGACTAGGGAGCTAACAACGGGCCTGTAATTAACGGGCCCGTTGTTAGCTCCCTCCCCATTCCCATTGAGCCCTATGGGGGCTCGAATGGGAATGGGGAAGGACGGGCCCAGGTTCCCTGAAGGAGGAATTACCGGGCCCTCCGATGTCGGAATGGCCCGGTATGTCCTCATTCAGGGAACCCGGACGCGGACACGATTTTGGAGGCCGCCATGGTGCTAATAGCACCATGGCTACCTCCAAAGTCGTAATGAGGCCCCTTACGTCTCCGCCCCCATTCCGCCCCCTGTTAACCAGGTGCGAGGAGGGGCGCCAATTCGCCCAGGGCGCTGTTGCCCTTAAGGCCGTCCCTGGGCCTCTGCACCCTGGGCCTCTTGTGTGGTAACCTTTTTTATTTCCACATTTTCTCATAGGAAAATGGTTGGGCTTGTGAAAAATGTGCAACTTGGGCCACTGTGAAAATTATTTGCAGGTCCTCTTTTGGATCCCAGTTCACCCCTGTCTGCATCTCTTACCGTTTGTTTTGTAATATTTTCATTAGACATTATCATGAGTTACAAAGGGGGATTAAATTGAGAGTTCTCACTCAAATCCTGTTGAGGACATTCCTACTGCTGGACATTGGATTTTGATTGAGCTAAAGGCACAATGCATACTTCATAGCAGACTGCAGGTGCATATAGTCTTAGTTGACTGTTTCAGTAGTTACTGCGTGGGGTGGGGCAAGATGCCTTGAGGGCTGCCTACTCCACGCATGCACCCACCCTATTCCTCCCATTCCAGGGATCTCCCTTCATGCTCACCTTCCTTTAGGTTTGGGAAAGGGTAGGGTGGGATCCAGTCATGGATAACTGCACTTTGCTTCACAAGCGCAGTGTGGCTCTAGGCCGGTGGTGCTTGCAATGCATGGCAGAGGTATTCTGAATGTATGGTCGATTTGGAAGGGTAACACAGTCTATTATAACAGAACCCCACTTGCTGAGGCCAAAGATTGCTCCTATGTCCTGTGTTGTCCTTATCCCAGGGGTGTCACGTTGAGAAATAGATTCTTAAATCCAGAGTTTTCCCTTAGAACAAAGGATGTAGCTCGTGCCTTTTACTGTATGATACCAACACTTTCTCTAGTATGTTGCCTTAAAAGCGTTCTTTCTTCTGCCACTGGTCTGGGGAGCCGTGTCCATATTGAGGGATCCCCTCACTGGCCTGCTGGCAAACTATCTGCAAGCAGCCATGGGAGAAATAACCTGGGCTACAGAAATGCATAGACCCAAAAAGCATGCAGACCTCTCACTAGGTCCATGACACATTGTGACCCACTGACTGTGGTTGTTTTGGAAGACCCCAGTCTCTTTGTTGCTTCCAGTCCTTTTTAGGGTTTATGTCTTGGGACTTTGGTCCTCTGCTGCAAATTCGAGACTCTCTACTCGTGTAGTTGTTTTCTCTTCTTTTAAAAAGAAGTGACTACAATCTGTAAACTGCCTGCTGACTGCTAAAATGAACAAAACCAGGAGGCTTTCGGATGAAGAGGTGGCCTGGGTGGAGGGGTGGAACACCCTCTATAGTCGTTTTTCTAAGAAACGAGGTGGGGGTAGATCTCCATCTTCGGCTGGGGCCTCCCTCTGGAACAGCCTCCCTGCCACTCTAAAACTTGAGGAGAACCATCTCCGGTTCCGGAAGCACCTCACGACGTTCCTCTTTTTTTCTGCCTTCGCTCCCCCTCTCCCCTGCTGATCTGTTCTCTCTTGGCACCGTGCACCTGGCCACCCTCTGTCTTTTGGGCTCATCCTGCCACCCTCCCACACTGCCTCCGGGACACCTCTTGCACTGGGGTCTGTATCTGTACCCATACAGCCCCCCTTTTTCTTCCTGCACTTATCAGACCTACCCTGTCTGCTGCCTTAAACCTAGCACTTGCAAAAGCGCGATAGAAATAAAATATCAATCAATCAATATAAACCATGGAGGCCATTTCAAACAATGTGAGACCAGGACAAGAGAGCAGCATCTAAAGAAGCAGGTCAGCCATCATTGAGACAATGTCCAGCACAATGAGCCAAATGTTCTTGCCAGACCAAAGGTAACGTTATGCCTGAAACCTTTGCCTCAAACGAAATGTGTGCTCAGTGTGGAAGGAATAGGGTGTTTCTTTTTCTTTAAAAGAGAGCCGAGAACCAATGAAATGTGTAACCAGTTTTTAAATGAACAAATTACATGTGTGATCAGTGTTTGTCAATTGAAGTGGCAGAGGACTAAAACTCCTAAATTGTGCGTGTGTGAGTAGATTAGCAGTGGTAAGCCACGCGTGAGACTTCCAAATATTCCATATTGGTCTGAACTCAAGAAAACAGCCATTGAGTGAACCGTAAAATAAAGTCTGCTATAACTCTAGAAGTTTGGTAAAAAAATGTATTTTGTGTATGTGTATTCAACAAAATACAATATGGAAAAACAGGACCGGTTGACACAGGGTAGTCATGTCCATGCAATTGACTAATGATACTGCCCTTCTACAACAGAAGTTATTTACTTGCATTGGTTATCTAGGAGGTATTGAACCTTGATTAATTATGACATGTTCCAGACTCATTTTGTCCCTTCGGTCAACCATACCCAGCCCATCTTGGGTTTCAGGTTTGAGGTACCAACTGAATAGTATCCCTCATTGAGTATTACATGACTTAATGTGGGCAGAGTCAAGCGAATCCAGGCAATTTACAAAACAAACAAAAATATTGCACTAGAGCATGAGTGACCTACATTTCGAAAGACCCACATATCAGGATTAATTATTACGAGTAAATAAATGATGATCAAAGGAAGAGTAGTGTTGGGCCAAATGTACTTCCTATCAATTGAAGTTACCCAGAACTATGAGCCCCATAATACTTTTGGTGGGAAATTGAAAGCCTAGAATCCTGTAGCACAAGTGTGAAGGGGGTGAAGTCGGACAGATGACCAAAGCCTAGCAGCACCCTGTCAAATATTGATTATAGGCACTTGACAATTGTTTGAAGCTGATCCATTTAAATGTCCAGTCTTAAAATATAATTAAAGGAGGGCATCAGTGATGTTGAAAGTTGTCTTGTGAAAAAACATTTAGATAAATATGCCTGTGTTTGTTAAATGTAATTAATAAAAATAAAAATAAAATAGAACAAGCACATTGATGATGCAGCTTGAATCCAGTGCTCTTGACTGTTGCTTTCCACTCAAGAGAACAAACCTTTAGTCCCCGATAAGTCATAAATCTTATGTGCATGGGAAAGGTGCACACTAATGTGTTATGGACAGTCCCATGTGAAGGAAAACAAAGAGGTGATGGCTGGAAGGTTTAGAATGAATCTTAACCTCTGGCATTGCTCTGGGCAACCCTCCAGACCACTGTTCTTCGCCTGCCAAGCCATTACAGAAGGGGAAAGACCATATGCAAATCAGGCTTGGCCCCACCCCAAAAGGGGCAGTCCAGCCCGAACTGCTAGGTCACATCCCTTCTGCACGACACCACAAGCATCCCCAAACATGTTTCGGCCTTGTTGGGCCTCATCAGTGAGGAGAAGCTTGGGTCTCTAGGCCCAGCAGGCACGGGACCCAGGTCTGGGCATACCCGTCCCACTCAGGGTGACAAAGCAAAAACAAAGAGGTGATGGCTGGAAGGTTTAGACAGTCCCATGTGAACAAGAGCCAATGCCCAATACCTAATAATGCATTAGACAAATAGAAACATTGAAAGGAATTTGAATTCAACTCTCTTCCCAGAGCGAGCAGTGGAGGCCTGCCTTTTACACCTTGGCCGCACTGCCCGTTATGCGTAACACTGGTGTGTGGCAGCAAGAGCACCACACCATCATGGCCATCTCCCCCACCCAATCTGCTGGGAGACTCACCTCCCCAACCAGCCTCTGATAAGCCATGCCATTGGCTGGGAGCATCTTCATCTGCAGAAGCTGGAGTGAACCGGATGGCGGAGCCGGCCTTGCCTGACATTGAAGGGTGACATAAAATTCCTAGGACCCCTGTCTGGGCCTGTTCGGACGCGTTGCAGTGCACCAAAGCTAAATCCCTTTGCACTCTATTGTTCACTGATGCTTCTAGCAGATTCACAAAGACTGTCACTCTTGTCTGCCCACACTTTGCCGTTCTTGCCCTAGGTCCACTTTCTCTGTGCACACCTACTTCCAGTTTCATCCTCTGCCACCGCTGGTGGTCACCATTCCCTTTTGGTTCACTCAGGCTGGATATCCTCAGCATCTACGCTAAATCACCAAGGATGCTCACCTCGTCTTCACACCTCAGTGGCCTTTACCAGGTAGACCGGCTACCGTCTTCATTTTTGGTTTAACCTACTTGTCTGCATAGCTACTCCACTGACTGGCGCCGCAGATGCAGCCTGTGCTATGCAGGGTATGTTCAGTCGGATTGCCTGGTGTTTGTCCAGGACCCACTCATCCCGTCCAGCATTTTTTTTTTGCATGCCTAATACACTCACCACGAAATGAGTCTCCTTGAGGGTTATCCCGCAAAGCCGCTCTCCTGCAGTCCTGATGCCCGTTAGACAGTCCATACCCCAGAGTGTCATGATTCTCCTTGAAACTGGCAAAGGACCAGTCTTCGGCAGTGTGGTGTGTGAGGACTCTGACCACAACTGCCTTTTGCTTCCTGATACTGCTTAGAGCGTGTCTACAGCGTGGAAAATAGCTACTGTGCCCTTAAGGATTTCTGTAGGCGTGTGTACTAAAGTCGTCGGTGGCAGGTCCGGCAAAGAAGCAGTCTTCAGCAGTCTGCATCAAGTAGCGGGCTCAGGGCTGCCCCTTGCTGCACTTCTATGCCGTGTGGCGAGACAGGTTTGTGGAGCATCGTGTCGGAAAATTCGGCAACCTACAAACACAGAGAGCGGTTACGTAACCAAATCGGGAACACCAGGCATAAATCCGGGGAGAAACTGACACAAAAGAAGGTAATCTGCAATCTGTTGCTTTTCTTTCTTCTACACTGTCATTTTCTGACTGTTTTTGAATACATGTGCGTGTGTATCTGGTGGAAAGAAGAAAATATGACTTTAAACTTAAGAAGCAATAGGTTAGCAATTAACAAAAGGGTATGACAGACTGAGACAACCTCCATATGGACCTCTGAGAGACTGGGAGCACCACACAAGCCCCTTAAATAGCCTATTACAAGAGCAGGCTTGCTTTACTCCTCCCCACAGACCAAAACAAACTTTAAATGACAACTACTTTACACCAAAAAACATCACTATGAGATGGAGTCCAACATCTAGCAACAAATGGACACACTGGGACTAGCATCCATTTCAGCATTGCTTTTGGTGTTGGAATCACTTCTGCGCCTGTACGACAACATCAAAGAGGTCGTGCAGGGAAATGCACTAAAACTAAACACTGTAGAGCAGGGATTGAAAAGCCTCTTAACATAGAAAAGGGATCTAGATACCAGCAAGGCATGTCTTCATGAAGAGAAGTAGAGGTACAAGAACAGATGAGAAGAGGAAAGGCGAAACTCAAGGTTTCTGAGTTACCACACATACACACAAGTCTATGGGTGGGGACAAGCACCAGAGGGTGCGAACCGGAGCTGGAATGGTGAGATCCAAGTCATGAGACGGAGACCCTGGATTCACCAACACCTCTCTGGGACCAGTTAAAAACAATTGAACAACGAGAAAACAAACAGGCGGAGGCGGTGCGAGACCCCATACCAGATGTGGCACTGAAATCACAGTACCAAATCAGGAACTGAGTTTAGGGGTGGGTAAACTCAAACAAACAGAAGAGGGGAGCAAATACACAAAAAAGAGAAAGAAAAACAAGAACTTACCTGCACTGAAGATAAACAAACGTAATAAATCAAAATATTTTCTGGATGCCCTCTCTATGGGAGAAATAAAAACAAGAAACCAACCTAAAAAGGTGACAAAAATCAGCTAAAGTGGCTTAACAAAGGAAACAAAGGGATAACCGAAGAAAAAACAGGCCAAAACAACCACCTTTCTAGGAAGCCAAGATACTGGCATAGAGAATATAAATACTACAGAGAATGGTGAAAATGGGGCATTGATGGAGGTGATACTGGTGGAGGAAATCCCTCAAATAGATCAAGGGTTAATGGAAACACCAGAAAGTACATCACCACTAGTCTCTACTCTGGAAAAAGCTTATGTGGATGTCACAAGAAAGGGTGGTTGGATGGCGCTTAAGGGAGGAGTTTCTGGGCCGTCACATGACTTGGGACACAAAAGTCATAATACCGAAAAGAACCAAAACATCTTCCAAGGCACGTAAATGGGGTGGAAATCTGCTTTAAATGAAAACATGAACAGAGGGAACATAATCAGAGGGTTCCAGGCTGTACCTCAGTTATGAGCCTTACGATCAGATGACATTCTCAGAGTGGCCTTTACGGAAAAAGGCGTGGAAAGATCAGTTTGTTATTTTGCTTCAAACCTGATTGCTCAAATGGTCTGGAGCAATCGGGATGCCCTAAAGACTTTGGGGTTTTGCCTATGGAGTTAACATCACAGGAAGAAATAGACACCTCCCGAAATCCGACACCACAAAGGGAAGAAATTATACCATGCACATTGGAAATGGTAGAAGGCACAGTGGGTGCAACCGTGAATGGAGTCGAATGGGCCTGATTGGAAGGGGTGATCGAAATGTTTGAAAAGGTGAAACTAAACCAGCAGCACTTTGAAAGTTTGGACATGAGAATAATGTCATGGAACATGTGCGGCTTCCAGAAACTAACAGGAAGCACCATGGCATGTCTAGAGCTAGCAAACGTCATAACTTTACAGGAAACCATGGCTGTGGGCAATTTCGAACTAGTGGGGTTCTCAACGTGCTGCAAGCCAGCTACACAGGGTGTAAAGGGATGAACAAAAGAGGGGCTGGCAGTGTCCAAAGAGCTAAGTTGGTCTGGCACACACTGTGAGGTCTAGGTTGACTCACCTGATTTAATGGCTGTACATATTGCCACGCCACAGCCAAAGTTTAATCTCCTGATTGTAAACGTTTATGGAAACCAATCCATGGTACAAACAATGGCGTTACAGAATGTGCTGGATATTCTGTTCAGGGATTGGTTGGGGAGACATGAAAATGCAAATGTGGTAGTGGCAGGAGACTTTAATACGGCCTGTGTCCAGACTCAGCTAAAGCAGATAAACAGCGAGGAGGGAAAACAGACCTAGGAGTGAACAAACGGGTGATCTTTGGAAGTGTTTTTTGGCTGACTGGGACCACTCACCTGGTATACCGGCAGAAGAAAACATCAAGCACTTCTATGCATGGAAGAGGAGAAACAAGACCTCTTGGATTGATTATATTTTTCTCTCCCCAATATCGAGTGGGAAAAGTGACTGGGCCTCATTACACGGTAGGCGGTGAGCCATGGCGCTATTAGCGCCATGGCTCATGCCGGTAAAATACCGGCACCGCCTTGGCGGAAAGGGGATTTACCGCCCCATTCCAAGGTTGGAGGGGCGGTAAATACCCTTTCCGCCATTGCCCTTCCCCATTCCCATTTCTGCCCCATAGGGCTCTATGGGACTGGGGAAGGCGCTAATTACGGCACCGCAATTTTGCGGTGCCGTAATTAGCTCCGAGGTCCCTTAGCGGGTTGGATTTTAACGCCTGCAAGAAGCAGGCGTTAAATCCTCCAACCCGCAAAGGGACCTCGTAGTACGGCGGTAAGGGTTAACGGTCACCGTTGCCATTAACGGTGACCGTTAACCCTTACCGCCGTCCGTGTAATGAGGCCCACTGTCTAACCAGGGGAGAGGCTATGGGGAGCGACGACTTTCCCATAATGCTTAAGTTACATATGGGATTGGTTAAACAGCACTTTGAACCTGCCATAGCCTTTACCACCATAGTGAGGGGGCGGGGCATCAGATGGAACTATAAGGCATGCAGATCCTTTATGTTCATATGGGAGAAGGAATTAGCTTTGATGGCAGAGCGGGGAGTAAAATGAGCAGCCGCAAGCTACAAAAGCAAGTTGTTAACTTGCATGAATCTGCTCTCATAGAAGGGGAAATTGCAGGGAATGACTGCCCATAAAAACCTACATGATATGAGAATACAGAAGGCTTAGGCCGTGAAGAGAGTGGAACTTAGAGCATGCCTTACAAAATCTACTTCCTGTTAAGCCTTCTGTGAAGGAAAGAGGAAGATTTTGGCAGGCCATAAACGGGTACTGAAACTAATCGGGAGGGAAACCTCAATAAAGAGAAATCAGGAGATGGTAGGGACATTAGTCAGGAAAGACGCAGTACATTTTTGGTCCCTCATGGGGGGAGCTACTGGGAAGACTTCCACTACAATAGGGGATTGACATATAATGGTGCAGGTTTGGATTAAATACCTTCAGGGAAAATACTCTATACCTGAAAACGTACCTGCATGGGACCCCGAAGGAGTAGGGAAATCCTTAGACAATGTATGCCCATGGGAACTGGAGGATGTCCCATGGGCAATTAGTAAAGCCAAACCCTCAAGAGCACCAGATTCTGATAACATCCCACCCATCATTATTAAACAAAATCGAGAACTATGGACACTCCCACTTTGGGAATTATTCCAACACGTGTGCTTGACACATGTAGTACCTGACACCTGGAAACAATCTTTGATAGTTCCGATAAACAAGAAAGGGGACATGTCAAATCCGCTAAACTTTAGACCCATAGCATTGCTGGATTCGTCCAGCAAAATGCTTGGAACCCTGCTCCTGAGAGACCTTAAAGCCCAGATTAATAAACATAAACTCCTCTCTGAACGTCAAATAGGTTTTCGTGCTCGGATGGACACCCCATTAAACATTTTCACTATGGTTCATATGAGAGCAGCAGTCAAATAGAAGACCTTGGGCACTGTCTATATGGCCTCTATAGATGTCAAAAGTGCGTTTGAGAGAGTTAGCTGAGGGCGTTTGTGGCACAAGCTCTTGTTGGCTAGTGTCCCGCCTAAGCTGGGCAAACTGTTGGCCGACCTGCATACAGACGCAACAGTAAAGGTACGACTGGATAGGGGTGGGGCTATGACAGTGCCTGTTAAGATCTTTGTGGGGCTAAGGCAGGGCTGTGTGGTGGCTCCCACACTCTATAAATTGTACCCTGCGGACATGGATAGAGTGTGGGAGGGAGGCCTGACCAATCTGCTGAGGGTGAGTTCAGCAATGCTGAATTGGATTGCTTCCGCCGGGGCGCTGAAGTCCTGTTCGACCTCAGGCCAATAGGGCTGCATCCTAAACTTGCACTGTTCCAGCTGTATGCTGTGAAACTAATTTAAAAGCAAATAGCCTTAAATTAAACGACTGTGTATTCTCGACCAAGAGAAGCCGTAAAATCATGACATGGAGGGTGGAGATGAACCGCTTCAGCGGGTGCCACCTCTGACTTACCTGGGTTATGAAGTTCTGAATTCGACCTCAAAACAAGGAGGCACACTATACTTAAACTCGAAATATGGACCCCAGTTAGCAAAAATGAAACCGGTGTATGAACAGTTATGCACTTTTTTCTTTGACCCCACTGATACAATTTTATTTGATTCAAGTCGAACCAACAATTCTCTATGGGCTTGACATCACTCTTACTGACTTGAAGGACAGTCTAAACAAGATCCAGGGCATGCTCTGGAGGAACACCTTAAGGTTGGCACGTGCTACACCACACTCTGTAATAAGACATGAATTTGGGCTGGTTTCTTGTTCCACCAGGGCCCTGTGGAAGAAGATGCTGGTATATGCAAAACTTTTAAACCCACCAATACACACACTATGTGAGAAATGGGGTGACGTGCAATCGCGCTCCTTGGTGGTGTCAATCACAGACCTGAAAGAACAAATAAACGCCTTATTGTTTGAACTAGGGTCTTCCAGAGAGGAGCTAGCTAAGCTTAAAAAAAGCTTTTTCAACATGACTGGGAGAAAACATCAGATGAGTTGGCAAAATACTCCCTATATACGGAATATGACAAACTAGTCTATAAACAGGAGCAACTCTCTAAATATATACTTATTTTCCTTTGCCCAAGAAAGAGAATATTGTATCATGGTTTCCGCTTGAACCAATTACCAACATTGGAAAAAGTGGCAAAGTGGAAAGGGGCAGTAGGAAATCTGGGTTTTAGACTGTGTGCTGTGTTGGAAATGAAAGAAACCACAAAACATTGGGTGATGGAGTGTAGGGCCCTGGAGGAAGAACATGAGAAATATTTAGGCATGACACTACGCAATGAAGCCTGCTGGTGCAGTTTGATGAATGGTCAATCGCAGGGCCTGATTTTGGCGCCATGTGACTTCCCTTTCAAACTACTGAACAGGTTGAAAAAGGTTACCTTCTAAAGAAGAGAAAGGGGGAGTTAAAACACTCACAGTAGTCCATAAAAACTGTGAGACTCAATTTGGTAAAGGCCTGCTTGTGACTTTCTCATATTTTCTCTTTCTCTCCTCCTTTTCTTTTTGCATAAAATTGGAATTTAGTTTCTTGTTTTAAATTTTATGTTAAATTAATGTTTTTCTTATTTTTTTTGTATTTGTGAAAGTTTCTCAAAAAAGAAATAAATCAAAAAAAGAAACTTTTTTTTACCTTTGGCTGAACATTAGTGCTCACGCCTTGCGCATATGCACTTGGCCCTGGGCCATTATAACTTACCTGTAACGCTCTCACTCTCACTGTCAGTCTCGCGCTGCAGCTACAATTTTCCCAGACACCTTACTGTTTATGTCCTGTACCTTACCTGATATTGGGTCTCATTGCACGGTAGGCGGTAAGGGTTTACCGGTACCGGTAAGGACACTGGTACCGGTAAACCCTTACCGCCTTACTATGAGTTCCCTTTGCGGGACCCAACATTAACGGCTGGTTTTACCAGCTGTTAAGGAACGGGCCCGCTAAGGGACCTTGGTGCTAATTACGGTACCGCAATTTGCGGTTCCGTAATTACCTCCTTCCCCATTACCATTGAGCCCTATGGGGGCAAAAATGGGAATGGGGAAGTGCCTTGGTGAATGGGGAATTACCGCCCCCGCGGTAATTCCGCCATCCACCAAGGCAGACACGGTAAAATACCAGCGGCAACCATGGTGCTAATAGTGCCATGGTTACCGCCTACCGTGTAATGAGGCCAATTGTCTTTTCAGCCCTTGTGCAGTACATCGAATCTGCTTGAAACTCACCTGAATATGACTTCAGCCTAGTGCTGCACCTACAATTGCATGTAACCTACCTTGTCTATGACTGTTCAGCCTTTGCAATGTACTTTTAATTTGCCTGCAATTTATCTGACTAGTGCTGCACCTACAATTGCTGTAGCTTACCTGTCTATGGGGTCATCACAGGTTGGGCGGAGCAGTCAAAATGCAGTGGTAATGATATTGCCGGCACATTACCACTCCGCCCAATACCGAGTTTGGGCAGAAAGTGGGAGATTTGCCTCCAGCTTTTTGCTGGAGGTAAATTCTACCACTTTCGGCACACTTGTGGTGTTAATAGCGCTATGGTAAAAGTGGCCAGAATGTCCCATTAAGTCCAAAGGACCCAATGGTAATGGGCACTTACTGCTCCCCCAGCCCCTGCAACTCAGGATCTGGTGCTAATAGCTCCAGACCGAGCTGCGGCTAGGCAATTTGTGCTGACGGGATCCGGGCGGGTTTACTGCCGGGATACCACCATGGTCATATCTGCTGAGCCTTGTAACATGAAATCTGCCTGTAACTTAACTGAATATGACTTCAGCCTAGTGCTGCATCTACACGTCTTCTTTATCACTTTTTATGAATTTTTGTCTAAGTGTCGTCATGGTCTTGCTCCAAATTATCTATGTTCTCTTATTTATTTCTATCAACCATCAAAATTCCTCCTATCCCATTCACAATTTATTGACATTGGGGGCCTCGTTACAAGATGTGCGGAATGGGTTTAACAGCGCCGGTAACCCATTCCGCACGATTACGAGGTTTTACCAGACGTCCTGAGCGGGTCCCGCGAGGGGCCCAGGGAGCTAACAACGGGCCGGTCGTAATCGCCCCGTTGTTAGCTCTCGCACCCATTCCCATTGAGCCCTATGGGGGCTCAAATTGGAATGGGGAAGGTCCGGGCCCGGGTTACCTGAAGTAGGAATTACCGGGCCCCCCGAACTCGGACCTGATTTTGGAGGCAGCCATGGTGCCAATAGCGCCATGGCTACCTCCAAAGTCGTAATGAGGCCCTGGGCCTCATTACAACCCTGGCGCTGACGTAATGAACGAGACCGGACCCCTTCATTCTGTCAGGGACGATTACGAGGTTCCCTTTGCGGGACCCGGATCAGACGTCTGGTAAAACCAGACGTCTTTTCCGGGTCCCGCAAGGTGAAGAGGGAGGTAACAACGGGACACTTGTAATGTGCCCGTTGTTACCTCCATCCCCATTCCCATTGAGCCCTAAGGGGGCTCAAATGGGAATGGGGAATGGTTCCTGCAAGGAGGAATTACTGGGTCCTCCTATGTCGGAATTACCCAGTTATTCCTCATTGCAGGAACCCGGTAATGGAGCCCGGTTTGGAGGCAGCCATGGAGCTATTAGCTCCATGGCTGCCTCCAAACTCATAATGAGGCCCATTGTCTATTTCCCCGTCCCACTTGTGCTCAATCTTGCTTTCACTCTTTTTCTTTGGATCCACAATATTTGAACAAACCTCCACTTCCTAATGGGTAATCTGTCTCTTTTTTATACTTCTCATTTTCCCACAAAGATCATATGTCCATTTCTTCTACTTGTTAAATTTTGATTTACTACTCTATCAGTTTCATGTGTTGTTTACTGTTTATGTAATATTGTTCAGCACTTTGGCTAAAGTGCTACATAAAAGTAAAAAACAAATATTAGTGGTATGTACAATGGGTTCAGAATTGTGGCACAGATGAACTCCTTGGGGTAACAATGTCTGTGTTGATCTTTATGTTTGATTCTAAGCACCTGAAAGTGCTGTAGACCTAACAAAGAGTTTCAAAATCCTTACAATATCGAAAAAATGCTTTATCACTACAATGATCAGGTCTTTTATGGCATGACCATGGGGGATGACTTTGCTGATGGTAGTTCTGTCATTGCTGATATCCTGTGTAGTGTATTCAGTGGATAGAAGACTCTGGATGAGCTGTTATACTGGATCCCATTGACAAGGAGTCAGAGACATGGAGGAAGCTACCTCGTGTGCCCCACATCAAGTGGTTTTTGGCTGCTTTGCCGACTCAAATTCTCTTTGGTGAAAGGCTCCTTATTAGGCCAAGCAAGGGAAGTCATTAATTTTTTTAAGCCTTTTTTACAGGTTTTGGGGCTTTAATAGAATCAGTGAACTGTCCACACACTTTGCATCATATTATCATTTGTTGGTAAGCTCTTCTTCCTTTTATAAGATACTAGTTGGGGTACCCGGCATTGCCCGTATCGTGATAGAGTGGTGTCTCATGTACCCTGGAGGATGTTGCTCTTGTCCTCTTGCTGGCAAGTCTTGCTTCGGTTTGCTCTTGTGTCTCATGTGCCTTGGAGGATGTTGTTCTTATTCTCATGTCAGCAAGTCTTGCTTCAGTTTGCTCTAGCATCTCATTTGCTCTGGAGAGATTTCCTCTTGTCCTCTGGTTCGCAAGTCGTCATGCTGTTTATTGTTGTGTTTCAGAAGCTCTTGATATTGATTTTCACTTTGCATCAGATGGAGCGTTTCCAAGTGATGTTCTTGTTTGTGCGGCATGTTTCAGTCGCTCAATGGCTTAAGCACATTTGAGAAAATGTCCCAGAAAAATGGATTGATTGTGCTCTCTTCTCGTGAATGAACTTAGGTTAACTGTATTCTCTTTAAAAATGCTTTAAGTTTAAAAAGCTTTCTAGTACCTACCGTAGTGAATCGGGGAAAGCATCAGTAAATGAGGGTGTCAACGGAGTGAAGTTTATGCATCCAAACATAGACTACAATCTTGCTCCAGACAAATGAGGAATCCATGCAATATGCGTTAATAGTGGGTTCAACGGTGTGGTTTTTAAAGCCGGACCAAAATACACCCACACATACATACATTCAGCTTTATATATTAGATCCTGTACTTGCAGGCTCAAGCAACATGCAAACCAAGACAATCGGGAAAACATATGATCTGCATTTGCATGCACAGTGTTTCCACCATTGTCTGATACAGTCAAACCAACAGACACAGGGCCTCATTACACGGATGGCGGTAAGGATTTACCGGTACCGGTAAAATACCGGTACCGGTAAATCCTTACCGCCTTACTACGAGGTCCCTTTGCCGGTTGGGGGATTTAAAGCCTGCTTTTTGCAGGCGTTAAAAACCAACCCGCAAAGGGACCCAGGGAGCTAATTACGGTACCGCAATTTGCGGTACCGTAATTAGCGCCTTCCCCATTCCCATTGAGCCCTATGGGGCAAAAATGGGAATGGGGAAGGGCAATGGTGGAAGGGGGCATTACCGCCCCGCCAACCTTGGAATGGGGCTGTAATTCCCCTTTCCGCCAAGGCGGTGCCGGTATTTTACCGGCATGAACCATGGCGCTATTAGCGCCATGGTTCTCCGCCATCCGTGTAATGAGGCCCACAGTCTTTTGTTGAAGCCTTCCAAAAACCTGAGCATTGATTACCACTAGGATGTTTGCAGCAGATTTGCTGTGATATATTGAATCATGATGGACTCAATCTTCATTCATACCTCGTGGATGAATGTTGCAGATCTTGCACTCTTGGTCATGTTCTTCTCCTGTTTTTATCATGGCTTTATAAAAAAAATATTCTTTTAAAATTTAAATCAGATTAGCATCTCAAGCATCGGTACAGTGTGGGGGAGTTTGCATTTTATATGGTGCCTCTTTATGAACAGAAATTCCTGCAGGATAAGACATAGACAGGCACTATAAAAGATGTAGACTCTTCGATAAAATAATATGAGAGTCTCAAGCATGAATCAGGATCTGCCCCACAGGATTCACAAAATCGATATGTTTGCGTATGACTTGCACATGCAACAATCTAGAAAGTTGGAATGCTGCCTATTACACTCCACGGTGAAATCTGAACTCCTTCAAGTGGTTTATAAGGGCAGAGCCATTCTTGCCATCCAGGGCTCTGCAGGCAATGTATTGAAAACATGTTCAAAGGAGCATCAGATGACTCTTTGCCCAACCGCCTGCTCACCTCTCTAACACATCTCAACAGCCAACTCATTAATTGATAAATGTTATATTTGTAACCTGTCAGGCAGATTTCTGGATTCCAAAATAAATATCAGTTAATTCACATGGCTCTCTCAAGTCAGTGACCTCTTTGGGAATGGAAGCCCTAACCTCATGTTTGTATAAAACATTTAAAAAAAACATTTAAAAAATACAAATACAAATACAAATTCACCTATTCTTCAGAATGGGTTCAACTCCCTAAATGACACAAATCATTGTCCGTCCCAAATCTATGAATTTCTGAACTGTGATCCTCCTACAAAAAATGTTGCAGCAACCACAGGAAATGTAAAATGATTGCCCTCATCTCACTTATGAAACTACGACCAATCTAACTTAATCTTGAGGTAGTGATTACAACAGACAAGTTCGTGACGTTCTGCAACACACCAAGGTATGCACAAGTCATCACCTGCTTCTCAGCCTGAAAGCTGAGAAAGCATTTGATAATCTCTTTTGCAGTCCCTTGTCTACATCATGTGAACTTTGAAATATCCGTGTGAAGCAGACTAATACTCAGGAGCTTCTGCCCAGATAGACACAGAAAACCGGCTCCCATAAGAGGTTCTGCTATATAAGAGGATCAAACATTTCTGGGTCCTACCATCCCTCCCTTTTTCACATTGCCCTCAAGGAATTGGCGCTATTGATCCAACAAAATAGAAACATTAAACGCTTCTAGTTAGGCTATCATGAAACACAGGTGCTTATTATGAGTATGGTGGTGAACGGAGCAATGGCAGAAAAGTGGTGGTAATTACATCACTGCCACAATACCTTCACATTACTGCACCACTGTACTACGAATTAAGGTGGTCAGGTGGAAGAGATATCTCCTGTAAACATCCACTTTATAGCCAAAAGGTGACAGATTTACAGTGCAGAATTAACACTTGTGGTGAATCTGCAAAAAATCCCCATGGACTCCTATATGATTTTGAAAATGGGGAGGAACATGATTGTGTTGCCACTAGTATTCCTGTGGTAAGTCTTCAGGACCAAGTGGTGGTATTTCGAAAATCTTATACTTTGCCCTGTAGCTAAGCAGTGTTGATAGTAAATGACTGGATTTACTGTTGATTCAGTTGCAGCTCACCACTATGGGTGGGGTGAGCCAGCCTCCCGCCTGAGTTACAGGCCACCACCTCGCCTGAGTGACATATAGCACAGTGCACTGTGTGCTTTATTTGCATAGTGTGCTGTTCTACATGCCTCTCAGCAGGGGCACAACCCCTGCAATGTATTGTTTATTTGTTGCAAAGCCCTTTTCGGCTCTACAACAAACATAGTACACTATGATGAGAGTTGGTGGAGCAGCTAAAACTGGCCATGCTGCCTCTCATGATTGCGTTAACCTCATAGGCACGCTGCCTGACAGGACTGGCTGACAGGAGAGTACTTCTCTCCTGTCATGCAGCATGTTTACCTCACAGTGAGGAGAAGAGAGCCATCCGGTCCTCCCCATAGAGTCAAGGGAGCATTTGGAGGGTGCATGCAGCTAACTTAAGTGTTTTATGTTTAATTTAATGTGTAGGTAGGCATGCACGTATCGGTTGTATGCTTGTATCTATGTATGAAGGTGTTTTATTTTTATGAATGTTTGCATGCAGGGTGTTGTATGAGTGCTGTGTTTTAGTGTGTGTGTTTGTGCGTGTGTGTGTATGTCAGCTCCCACCCAGAGACGTCTTTCTGGGAGGGAAAAAGGGGCACTTGCCCAGGGCCCCCACCTTGGAGGGGGCCCCAACAAGGCTGCCTGATCTAAAGTAAGATTACTTTGTTCACCAGACAAATAGCACACGCCAGGAGATTTTATGGCATGCTGCTGAGGCACTAAACCTATTGTCTGTCTGTTTTGACAAGTACATTCTGCCTTGATCAGTGTAATGCTTTCTATGTTCACTGTGGAATACAAAGTGTGTGTGTTTCATACGGCTTAACTTCTGTAGCATTCTTTCCTTCTTGTGGGAATTACGTTGTTCATGTGCAATAGCCAAAGTTGAAATCCATATTGATAAATTGAGTGCCACAATGGTTCAGACGTTAGCTCAGTGTGTTAAGCACGCATTTCAGAGATGTGTGTTCATATGAAAGATTAGAAGAGCACATTCCAGCAAGGCTGGCTGAACTTTTCCTATGTCTGAAGTTTATAAACCTACCTGCATATGTACTTGGTTTTGCAACATAAGAGGTGCTATTATCAGCAATGCTCCTGCACCAGATAGGGGTTGCTATAAAAACTAACATGTAATTTGTATGGTGATGGTCTAGAAATTGGTTTGTTCAGATCAGGCGTTCTAAAACCTAGGCAATCCCCTCCAAAGATGAGCATAAACTATTAGTCCAAAAAGTGAATAAAAGACTGTGGGACCAAAGTGGTCATGCTTGTATCCAGGCTTTGCCAGCAGACGATACAGTGATCCTGATCAAATCATATATCTCTTGCATTACTGTGCTGTCTTTCTGTGAGGTTTGCCTTCTTGCTTGCTGGTGGCATCGTTTAGCTCATTACTTAATCTTTCTTCTTATGTAGGCCATTTGAGTGGAAGGGGTGGTAGACAGGAGAGAGCGGATCAGATGTTGTAGACATTGGGCAAGCATATTTTAAGGTATGTTCGTTTTACTCAAACAACTTTTAGCTTTTGTATAAAAGTCAAAGGTTTTTCTGCACATTTATGAATGTCAATTTCACAAGCCATTGTTTTGGAAGTATTTAAAGCTTAAAAGTATGAGAGACATACATACCTAGATTAAAAACTGTTATATCACACCAATTGGTATGCTGATACTTATATACTTCCCTTGATGATGGAGAGAATGTAGCTTGAATCATTCCCATTGTTGCGTACCACCATTCTGTAATATTTTGGTTTTAAAAATTGTCATGTTTGGAAATGTGATTTATGTACATTGCAAGTCAGTTTTATAAAATGAAATTGTTTTAGTACATGGTACGAGCTGGAAAAGAAAGTGTTCAAATGCAGAAATTGCAGAGTTGGCACAAATCCCAGCTTCACCCGGTAAAGCAATATGTGATCCTGGGCATCTCATTTAATGTTGTATTGCCTAACCTCTGTGTTGCCAGTCCCTAAACCTTTCAAATTTGTCAGCCTCTCAGTGTGATTTCCTTCTCAGGGTATGATCTTCATAAAAGCCTCACTCATGGTTTCACTGGCTATAGGTTTGCTTCCACTATAATAGACCTGCTATTGTTACCCAAGTGTGACACTGATAAAACAGAGGAATTGGTTTGTGTCTCAACTTTCTGCCAACACAGTAATGTCATTAAAGGCATTATATTGAACAATTGGCGCATTCTTGATGCATCAGGAACTACTATGCCCAAACCCCTGTTTGCATTAAAAAAAAGTAAGAATTTGAAACAAAAAATTACTCGCGCCAGCAGAACCATATTAAAAATTCCTTCTATTCGAGATACCAACCTTAATCCAGTGATTGGGCATTATCCTTGTACCTCTTGTGTTGCTTGTAGATTTTCAAAGAAAATGACTTATTTTACTATGCAAAAAAAAAGTTGGGATCTTTGTACTTTCACAACATGTAAGAGCAAAAATGTTATTTATGCCATTCGTTGTCCCTGTCAGAAGATGTATATTGGGAAACGACAAGAGAGGTTAGCACTCGTATTAATGAGCACCGTTCAAAAATTAAAACTCGTAACCTTGATGTCCCCATGGTCATCCACTATGCAGAGATGCGACATAAGGCAGAACAAATGGAATGGTTCTGCGTAGAGAAAGTGTTTGCGCAGAATAAGACTCAAATGCTAACAAATCTGGCCTATAAAGAAGAACTATGGATTTTTAATTTGAAGACACTAACACAAGGTTTGAACACCTTGGAACCATGGCATCCGAGTTCCTAAATAGCCAAATTGGGTAACCTTGATTTCGATTCACATTGTCCTTCCGTTCACTGAATAATGATCCAAACCCCTAAGCTAGTGGATACATTATACTCCTGTATTGTGCTAGTTAAGCACACTCATTGCCAAGTTCTATTACGTGACAAATAAATATATTTCAACTATCACTTTAGCCTTTTAATTAGGGCACGTATGAGTTCTTTCCGGCATATGATTTCTTCGTGAGTCTTTCCACATTCGCACTGTTTGGCCCGATGTGTTGCCATGGCAGCACGCTACTCGCGAGGTCACGTGACTAAACGTCTGATCACATGGGCCCTTTGAACACTATTTACACTCGCCCTAACAGCGATGTTGTGCTGCTGAGCTTTCGCGTCCACACAGGCTTGTCCGCTTGAAGCTTTCCACCCGCGGACCGCTTGCCGAGTCAACTCGACCATCTGTTATAGGTAAGCGCACTCATGCTGTGGTACATTGACCACGTGCTGTCGGATTACGATATTGCAGAATTATACCATTCTTGAACCTTTAGTGATAAGGTTCAAAGTTGTATTGTTTTAAACTGTATTAGGGATACCTGGTAGATTGTTAGACACCGCTGTCATACTTAGTGTATTCCAAACGTGAGGCTCACCCGTTATAGAATATGTCCATTGACATACATATGCAACTGGTTGATTGGTCTCTCTTCTTTGTTTAGAGATGCAGGTGACCCTGTGACTGTATCACGATTGGTCAGAAGATCTTTGGAGGAGTTAGAACATCCTCCCTTACATTTTCCTAACAATTGGGTAAGATCACTTGCAAAATCTTTGGTCCACTCTCTTCTTTTGATTGGTACATCATGAGCTGTTTAAACTTAAAATTTATGCCAATACACTATAGATTGGAGTTCAATTGCTAGCCCAGCACACAGCTGTGCAGGAAGTTATATCTGGACACTGTCATTTTCTACAGCAGTGATTCCAGACCACCATATAAGAAGTTATGGATTCCTTCCCTCCTTCTTTTATGCTAAGGTTAGCCTTTACTACATGAGCACATTTTTGTTCCACCTTTGGGAGCCACTTTCCATAGAAAGTGTACACAATTTTGCCACTTTCTATTTCCTAAGGGCAGCTTGGCACTATGTGATGAATGCATTTGCACTTTAACTTATTGGTATCTTTGACTGCCATGACCCTCTCCCCACTGCACCCTGGGACACCACTCCATGATGGTAGCACTTTCTGTCAGACACCTATGGTCCATCTTAGAGATAAGAACTCAGGGTGAGATCAGGCTGTTGTTTATGTGTAGAATTTGGTTTTTAACAATGATGTGATTGTTGTCAATTTTTGCTTTCCATTCTGTTATTCAATTTTAAGATAAAACTTAAGAACAGGGAACTTATGAGTTTATGTTTCCCTCTTCTTTTAGAATGTAATCGTTATTTCCTGATGAAGACGTTACTTAAATAACGTTGATACGTCGAAACCGGTAGAGAATTTTGAGATGAGGTCGCATTTGAAGATCTCTGGGACCCATCTCAATTGTTGACCACGTTTATAATCTACTGTGGCCATGAGTTTTTGCACATTTTTGTATAACAATTAAATTGACGATTAATTGTTTGTTATGACCTTTATAGGCTTTTTATCTTATACCTATTGTTGTTTGGTATGAGTGGATTGATGTATGTTGGATGTATGTGGATCAATGGTTGAATGATTTAACAGTATGAATTGTATTTAATTGATGTGATCTTAAGTTTCCTGCTATGTAAACTATTGCCTAAGTGCAGATTAAATCGTGATTCAAGTTTAATAAAATCCTTTGATACTGTATCTTTAAATTGAACCCTCTGTATCTTTTTTCAGAGATTATTCACTATATGAATACCCTAATCTAGAGCGTAGGGTTCCGTGTGCCTTTCAGAAATATATCCACTATAATAGTGAACATTGATATACTGCACACCACAGGCACTCGTTCCCCTGAGCTCTAATGGCAACGCTATTTGAAAACCATGTCCCACTTCTAATCTCAGTCTGTCTGTATAGAGGCCCCTTCCTGGTAGCTTTTAATCTGCCTCCACTATCCATGGTATGGTATGTGTAGCTTTCTCCTTCCTTACAATTGCTCTACTCTATCCATGCTTGAGCACTTTTGCATTCTCTGAGTCAGCTAATGTGTGCTCTCTGCCTATTCTGGGTGACATGTACCTTTTACATACAGTACTGCATCAATGCTACAGGCTGCATACCTTCCCGGATGATATTGATAAAAAGTATCCTGTTTCTATACTAGAAGAGAAGTAACCTCTTCGCAGATTGCTAATGTTGGCCTTCAAATGCTACTTGTTTATCAATCTGATCAGAGCAAGAATGAAGAGGGTAAGGGGATTTAAAGAGAGTAAACATGCTTATTTTGAATGCTGCGAGGCGGCATGTCTACCTATGGGTTTTGCTCATGGTGGGGGTGGGTGCCACCAGATATACTTGATCACTTAATTCCTTTGGTTTGATTGAGGGGGACCCCAAAGATGTCCATGCTCGGGGCCTGAAAAAAGCTTAAGATGGCCCTGCTCCCACCTCTAAATGTACAGGCCCCATGCTCTGAGATCTCTACATTTAGGGACAGGGCTGCTGGGGACATGGTATTCCTTTTTGATTCAACCTTGATGCACAGTAACATCCATCAAGGGTAAGGCTAAAATGTTAAGTAAAATGTTATTGCATGGATTGGCTGGTTTACAATGAATGTAGGCCGGGCTAGGCATGTAATAGCACTTATGTTTTTTCTAACCTTGATACACAGTTACTGGACATCAAGGGTAAATTGAACATGACAAATGTTATTACTTGGAAAGACTGGCCTGTATTGAAGATAGGCCAGTCTTGCCACATAATAACATGTATGTTTGCTTTACCCTTGATCCACAGTTAATGTGCATCAAGTGTAAAGCAAACATGACACCTTCTGTCACATCCTAGATTTAATGTGAGCCAGTCTGGCCAGGTAATGACACATATCATGTTTGTTGTAGCCTTGATGCACAATTGTTGTGCATCAAGGCCACAGCAAACATGGTAAGTGTTATTACACGGATAGAGTCTTCTACATTAGGTCTGCCAGTCTGCATATAGTTTCTTATTGTGGCATGGCATGTTTAGCACTTATGTTTTTTCTAACCTTGATACACAGTTACTGGACATCAAGGGTAAATTGAACATGACAAATGTTATTACTTGGAAAGACTGGCCTGTATTGAAGATAGGCCAGTCTTGCCACATAATAACATGTATGTTTGCTTTACCCTTGATCCACAGTTAATGTGCATCAAGTGTAAAGCAAACATGACACCTTCTGTCACATCCTAGATTTAATGTGAGCCAGTCTGGCCAGGTAATGACACATATCATGTTTGTTGTAGCCTTGATGCACAATTGTTGTGCATCAAGGCCACAGCAAACATGGTAAGTGTTATTACACGGATAGACTCTTCTACATTAGGTCTGCCAGTCTGCATATAGTTTCGTATTGTGGCATGGCATGTTTTACTTAGCATCAAGGGTAATGCACACACAATAAGTGTTATTACATGGCTAGATTGGCCTACATTGCATTTCATGCTTGCCAGGTAATAAAACTTATCATGTTTGCATTACCCTTAATGTTAAGCAAATAATGACATGCCACATTAAGAAAGTATATGGAGAATGTCACTACTATTGTCAGTCTACATATACTTTCTCAATGTGACATGGCATATTTTACTTGGCATATATGTATATAAGAGCAGAAAGGGAGTTCCTACCTGGTTCTATGTATACTAAATTTGTTGATGTATACTACACTGGGTTAGCGAGAGAAAGGGCTCTTTGAACTGATAGTCTTTGAAAAAATAGACTCAGTGTGGGTCCAATGTTACCAAAAAGATTTTTATAAAACAGTATTTAATAGAAAGTTACTCATTAAGAAATTATTTTCATAAAATGTTTTAGACCCAAACATTACATACATGATGAAAAACAAAAACCCAAAAAACAACTAATACAAAAAAGGGACTACACTCAAAAATTGAACAACAGAAAAAACAACCAAATGACACAGTACAATAAATAAGCTCATTGAGTATATCACTCAAATGACATAAAACAATCCCAACATGTTTCAGTTCTTGCAGGCTGTAATTGCATGAACTTGCTTCAGGGGCGAAGACTATTTTCTTATTAAACACCATGCATTCCAGGGCCACATGTTGGTATATATTCCATAACAAGAAGCAAAAATTGCTCCCAAAAATAAAACACATACGAGACCTTTAGAGCACACCTATACCCGGTTTTTCATGTATACTCAGACCAATGCCCAAAACGTGACATTACTAACAATATATCCATGGCCTCCCCAAAACTTCAGGGCCACTGGACCAAGTCCAAAGGTAGGATCACTACCTTGACCATCACATAAATAAAGCAATGTACCTTGAATGGTATTTTGCGTAGCTGCTGCCTTTAGTGCATACAATACTAGCTCCAAGTAAGGCGGCTTCCATAAAACAGGATGACACACTCTGGCTCAGGTTATAAACAAAAGGCATTTCAAAACATGGTTTGAGGCCCGCTTGGTCTTCCATGTTAAAGTCACTTATTGCATCTTTCCAAAAGTTCTTTCGCAGTTCAAAAAAAGTTTACATAGGTCTCCCTCTGTCAGACTCAGACCTCTCAAAGCATCAATAGCTCACGTAGGCCTCCATCAGTCAAGCTCGGACCTTTCAACCAAAAATTACCCTGATTCAACATAATCTCCCTCAGCCGGGCTCACACCTCGTAATTACATGACTTGCAGGGGTTCCCTTCCCCAAACTTCATTCACGTTCTTTAAGGCTTTCCTTCCCTAACTTATTTCATGCTTCCGGTCTCCCTCAGTCAGCCTCTGACCTTTCACTGCAGTCAAAGACTTTCGAATGTGCAAGGCTTTATCATAGACTGCCGCAGGACCACTTTGAGTTTTACTTTAGTCTTCATTAATGTTATTTGCAGCACTGTCTCTTGGTATTGGTAGTTCTATACCACAATCAAGCAATCACCTTTTAACTTCCCCTTTCATCATGGTTAATCTTGGCAATTGTGTATTTCAGAGTTTGTTTATGTCACTTTAGTACAAGTCAACACATATTTTGTGCAGACTTTCTAGTGGGTTACTTTGTTTTGCTGGACCACTGCGCTACTCTGTATCACTGGCTTCACAGCTACTGGCAAATTAAAAGTTCAGTTCTGGTTTGCTCTCTTTCGCATCTCATCAGCAACTGTGCAAACTGCAATCATGCGATACCCTGTTGCGGCTTCAATCTTTGCTTGACACAAACCGGCCTTTCATGTCTTTCACTAACTCACTGTTTGTGTGCATTTGTTTCTTGTTTCTGCAGCTTTGATTCACAAGTCAAGGTTGATACCACAAGCTTGGCATTGCCTCCCCAAATCTGCCATTCAACCAGGAGGGTCACTGGCATCCTTGAAACACAATGCAGGTTTCTTCTTGTCTGCGATTTGTCTTTCTCTGCGTCTTCTTCATGGTTTCCCCGAGGCAACAACCTTCTTCAGCTTCAGGGAACTTTAGGGTTCCTCTATCCCTTGCTCTGGTCCCTCGATCGGTCATTCTGCTCCAGTGGTTTCGCTGTTGCCCTGGAATACCTGCTCCTTCTCGTGTCTCACCTTGCTCAGAGTGTGTCTCCACATTCCGTCTTTTATCCGTGTTGAGGGAGCTAATGGGTGTCAGATTAATGTGATTACGATCAAGTGCCTGACTTTGCCTGACCTGATTAGCGGGACATGTCCAATGAGCTATTTACATGTTAGCTTCTTAACTCTCAGTCGCCCTCTTCCTCGGCCCAGTGTTTGTTAGAAAGGGGGGTGGAATTCGGGGCATTGGAGAATCCAACAAAATAGGATGGTTATGGGTACGGGAAAGGGGGGAATACCATATCTCACCATCGGTTGTCTCACACCCACTCTCTGAACACCCCCCACCCAGGTGATCCTCCCACACTGGTCCACCCCAGAGTATGGATCCAAATGTCATGGCTGTTCCCTGGCCACCTGAGAGAGAGATATCCAGGGACTAGCAAGTGAGTCACCCTTTGGTTTCTCACAGTATGTGAAGCAGAACACATAGTAAAGTCTGATTTATTTTTGCATTAGTGCAATTTGGATTGGAACAAAAACCTGTTTGCTCTATTCCATATTATCAAAGGAGTTGCTCACTTTTTTAGAACTGGTGAAAATGTTAGATAATCTGACCCGAGGATAAAGAAAACATGATGAGTGTTATCACATGGCTAGACTGCCTTACATTGGTGACTACAGTCTAGCCATGTATTATTTCTGTGTTATCACATTTTTGTACTTTGCATCAAGGCTAAAAGTAAAACATAAGTGTGATTACTGAGTACAGTAGTCTATCTTGGTGTAGCCAGTTTGGCTATATTTGATTTCTGTGACATGACATTTTGTACTGGGTGGGTGTCCTTATATGGTAATACTATCTTATATTGGTGCAGCATGCAAGGCCATATAAAGTCACAGCAAGTAGGAACATGTTTTATTTACTGAAATATGTTGTGAACATAGGAATAATTAAAAGGTTTTGGAAAATGGTTCTGTGCACTGTTGGTAACTTGCATCTACTTTTTTTATGTGCTGCTATAAAAAAAGACTGCAAACTTTGGGGCTTTTTACCCATTTTGTTACAGAAAATACTATAAAATGCACCATTTTAACCAATTAATTACAAATGTTTCTTGGGGGAAGAAGCCTCCCAAACAACCCTTCCGTGGATTGCATCCCTCACACCTCTCGGTTGCTCACACATATTAGACACATACATTTACGTCTCTCCAGTTCCAAGATTCACCAGCTGCCACAGTGCTGATTTATCACCAATCTCCCATTGAGGACCACAATATTTTTATACACAGTCAACATGGTGTTATTTTTGCCATTCCCACTCAATTCCATAGCAGAGCTAATTGTTGACATCAATAATTGTGGTATTTTCCGAAGATTACTAATCTCTCTTCTATATGCTTTCTTTCTCTCACAGAGAGCTAGATCAAAGCCATGAACATGTCTCTTAAATGGTTTATTATAGACGGGATATAGATTCGCAAAAGAGCTTAAAACATCTATGTAAGAATCAGCCTTGTGTAGCCTCTGACTGCTTAGAATGGCATCATTCAGTGCTAGTAGTTTATCAATGGACCACTTGAAACGATTTCTGCCATTATTGACTAGAGTCTGTGTATAACAAAGTGCAGTTTCTGAGCGATTTTCAATTTTGACCGACTAAAATAGCGCTAGGAGATGATCGCTAGCTGTCTGTTTTACAACAACAAATTTGCTAGTATTCATAAAGATGCTGTTAGACATGAAGATATAATCAGTTGTAGATTTTTAAATACCTCTCTCCCAGGTGTTCATTGGAGGGATGTCGCCTGTGATCGCACCATTTGCCATTTTTAAGTCAAGATCTTCCATGAAGGACATCCACCTCGTTCCCTCACGATTCTTATTCCTTATATTCGACTCAAAGCAAGAAAAGTTCAAATCACCCATTACTAAAATTCCAGAAATATTGCCTTGAGCAGAAATAAGTTCAAAGAGAAGCGAGAGAGCAGCATAAAAGCTATCATCGATGATGCCCACCAGATTACGATAGAGGTTAATAGGAGCATATATCTGCGAGTTAAAGGAAATCTTAACCAATTGCATGAATTTGTTTGGTGCTTGCCAGGGAGAGATTTTAAAACCCTTGCTCGCTTTCACCGCAACTATCAGGCCAGCAGTAGGTCTCCCTTTACCACCTTGTTCTTCTGGAAGAAGTATAAGCTCATGACCATCCCATATGGGAGGATTTACTAGCCACGTTTCTTGTAAGGCTACTATATCATATGTATTCAACTGATTATTTAGTGTCCATTGCAGGTGAGAGGAGCCTCGCGTATTCCAACTAGCAAGTGAAATTTCAATCGGGGGAATGCTTATTTGTGGTTATGAACGAGAGTTAGCAGAAAACAAGGAATCAGGAAATGATTCTTGAGTACAAAAATTGCAGGCGCACAAGGGTTCAGAAGTGGTACCTACAATAGATTCATTGACATAAACCTTCTTAGATTGATGACGTGCTGGATCTTGTGCTAATAGAAAACCAAGATTGAATAAATCCATTCTAGCATTCCATAAAGTGTTGCGAACAATTCCAGACTTTATCCATAGTCTAACAATGGAGAGATTCTTGTCACAAAGAAACTCAATTTGCTAGTTCAATATTGCTAGTTCAAGATATCGAAATTGGGTTCGGTCAAGAAAAGCTGCATTATATCAATTAGATAGTGAACATTTTCTAGCAGCTTGTTGTAATAGAAATTCTGCCTTGGTCTGGGAACTGCTGAATAAATGTAACACAGCACCCCAAGTTCACTTGCAACTTAATGGAGTATCTGAATCCGTGTGGGTTACTCATTTTTCAACACTATATGACGATTCTAAGATGAGCTGTTACAATTATAACAGCAGCTCTGCGAAATGTTGGGACTTGCATTGTACACAATACATCATTCAAGAATTTATTAAAGCATCATCCTCGTCAAGAGCGGCAGGCCTTGACGGGCTCACGAATTTGATGTTCAAACAGCATATAAAAGAATGGGCGTTAATCTTGAACAATGCTTTTCACCACATTTTGAAAAACTAAAAACATTCCAGAATCATGGCGTTCATCTGTGATTATTCCGATCTATAAAAAAGGTGACCGTATGGATGCCAAAAGCTATCGTCCAATAGCATTATTGGACGCTTCAGGAAAAATATTCTCTAGGTTGGTGCTCGGAGACTTTAATGTCTGGTCAACAACGGCAAGTCAACGTGATCCAGCACAAACTGGTTTTGTGGCTGGTTTGGGCACTGGCGTCAATTTAAATACTTTAAATTCCATAAGACAACAAGCACAGAATAAGAGACAACCCAGATATTTTGCATTTATGGATCTTCATTCCGCCTTTGATTCGGTATCAAGACCAAAACTCATAGATAAATTAATCAAGGCGGGGTGTCCTTCCACTCTTGTTGACATTATTTTTGCTCTCCATTCAAAAACTAAGGTCTACATAAGATTAAATGCAGAGGGCCTCTTATCTTCCCCAGTTCGCACGTTTAGAGGGCTAAAACAGGGTTGTATTTTAGCGTCAGCCTTGTTTAATTTTTTTATTAATGATGTACGCTGGATCTTTGACAAAATAATAACTGATGCGCCTAAACTGAATGGTGTGAAAAATTAGTGCTTTGTGGTACGCGGATGATCTTGTCCTAGTATCAAAAACACCTAGTGGCTTACGCAATCTTCTGTCAGCACTTTGTTACTACTTTAAAGAAAATGAACTGGTAGTAAATACTGGTAAAACACAGATTGTCACGTTTGTCCCTTAAGGTTTACGCAAGCACTTGCTAGAATGGCAAATTGAGGGAATCCCCATAAAGATGGCTCCAAATTATGTTTATTTGGGCCTTATTTTTGATGGTTGTCCTACATTAGATTCACATCTGAAAAAAATCAAACAGAAGCTAACTATGGCGATCTGTCAAACACGGTTGATTGTTTCCAAATATGGCAAATTTTCAATCAAAGCTGCCATTAGATATTGGAATCAGAATATTGTAGCAACTATCCTTTATGGTCTTGAAACGCAAATCATTCCCACAGGCTTCCTCAATTTATTAGAAGCCAAGTTCTGGCGTGCCATTTTACATCTACCACAGTGTATCCCTGGTGTGTTGTTGCGCTATGAATTAGGTCTAATTTCATTAATGGCCTTACATAATTGGCGACTATTTGCCTTATTTCGTAAATGCTTGCTATCTACACATGATAACTCTACATTATCTTTCATTTCTAGTTATTTACTTAACTCATCAGAAGTATTTCCAAAAAACTGGTCCACAAATATTCTAACAGTTATGGTGAATGCTGATATATCACTTGATCTTCTCGTGTTTCACCCGGAGCAAGCAAAGAAGAAAGTGTATATGATGGACTGGATTAACACTAGAGTTCAATGCTTAACTTACAAAGATTTTGACTCTGCAATATTTGGACCTAAACGATGCAGAGATACTGCTTCCTACTTATGTTTGGCTCCATCTGCTGCTATTAGAACTCCTACCCTACGGTTGCGATTCAACATCTGGCCCACTCGTGAGGTTAAAACAAGAAAGAAGCAAATTCCCTCGGACCTCAATTGGTGCAGGTTTTGTAAAAATGCAGCGATTGTCGAATTTCTGCAACATATAATATTGGACTGTCCAGCCCTCATGAGCTTGAGAAGTTTTCATTTTGTTAATCATTTTGCGTACTTTGCACAAATTGACCCGAGAAATAGATGGGCCGCCTTGGCAGCAACTGAATGCATGAGCATAAGAATTGCCACCATTAATTTTTTAAAGGCCTTGAACATGGAATGAAAATTGCGTCACACTGTTTATCTTCATCGTTTTATGCTTATGAAATTTTTACCATGTAAATATTGAAAAAGTTAATGTGATTTCAACTATATTCAATAAAAAAAATAATAATAATAATAATAATTGTGGTATAATCTCAGGATACAAAATTAAGCAATATGCCCCGAGCAGCGGGGGCATTACCGACTCAGGTAATGCCCTGTGGCCATTAGTTATAGGCCCGAGCAAAGTGAGCATTACCTCCCTCATCTTCTCCAGACTCTTCTACTGTTCCTCCTTTCTCTTTAAACTCCCCTCCATTCATCTCTCCCCTCTTAAATCCATCTACCACTCTGCCATCCGCTCCCTTTGCCTTCTCTCACCTCTTGATTCCATCTCCTCCTCTCTCACCTCTCTAGGTTGGCTCTCTTTTCACTCCCAGCTCAAGTTCAAGTTCCTCTGTCTTGTTTTCAAATCCCTCCATTGTCTTGCCCCCCATACCACTCCTCCCTTCTTTCTTTTTACCCCCCTTCTCGTTCTCTCAACTCTGCTAATCTTTTCCTACTCTCTCCTCCTCCTCCACCCTGCGCCTCCTCCCGCTTCTGCTCCTTCCAACTCCTTGCTCCCTTCCACTGGAACCGCCTCCCCCTTCACATCTGCTCTTCTCCCTCCTACCCTTCCTTTCGCTCTTCCCTAAAATCTTATCTCTTCCACTCACCTCCCTAACACCCCACGTTTCCTTTCCTCCTCCCTGCCCCTCTACACTCACCTCTTACTCCTCCTCTTCCTTACCCTCTCCATACCACCTACCTCCTTCCTCCCTTCCCCCTGCTCTCTTCTGGTCTCACTTTTTCCTCTCTTCTTCCTCTCACATTATTGCATTCCGTCTTTCCCCCTGCTCTTACCTCCTCTAACATCTACTACTCCCTTGCACACCTCTACCCATCCCTACACCCTCCTCACCTCTGCAATATTGTAAGTTGTTCTTTATACTGTTTTCAGGTTGTGGTTGAATTGTCATTTTATGCTTGCTGTATGTTACTTGTTCTCATGTAAAGCACTTTGGAGTAAAGGGCTATATACATTCAATAAAATACAAATACAAAGGTATAAACTGCTGAATATTGATTGAACAGAACATCTTGAGATGGCAAGGGGTGAGACATCCACACTGAGGCTGACCAATGATGTGCCCTGTGGACAGCAGCAAGCACTGTGATGAATTCAATGGAGTCATCAATGATCCCCTAGGAGTAACCTCCTCCCATGTGGCTAGAGGGTGACAGCTGTTACTTTATCCTCACCCTGGGGGTGGCTATATGAGGCAGGATCATATGGGAGGAGACAGCCTCCGGGGATATTTCATGCCTTCTTTGGATGAGACATGGTATTCCCCATTTGCCCACCAAGAAAACCACTTAATACCCAATACCCTAATTGCATACTGCCATACATCTATATCCCACCTTAGGGAAAATAGAGAAACCTTTTCCCAAAACCCTTTAGGCCAAACCTCCATCAATGGTCTAAAAAGTAAAAGCTCCAAGAATATCTTCTCCAGTTCTAATTCCCCTCCATATAGAACTGTCTTGTCATATTGAACTATTGAAAGTGATTTCCCAAGTAATCTGCATCTGTTAACATCAATGGACAACTTTTCCCACAAACACCTAAGTTCTGGGACGAGGAGGAAGAAGGGAATGATGTAGAGCAGAAGGAGCCTCAAGCTCAATGAGCATGCTAGGTGTTTTCAGAAGGCACCTCTGCATGCACATTTAAAGACCGAACACAAACTGTAGAAGGCTGCTGTTGTGGACAAGTTGTTGTACCTCTATGAGAGTCATGTGGTCCCTGAACGTATTGACCTGTGTGGCAGAGAAAAGGGGCTCACCAGCAAGGAGGCAGCAGAGAAATGTTGCAGAAGCAGGATGTGCCACAGACATGCCAGAAACCAACAGGAGATTCCTGGTCGTTCAGCAAACAGAGAAAGCAACACTTCACCTACTGGGACCTGAAGGAAGGCAGGCGTGCAGACTGAAAGCCACAAGAGGAACTTGAATGATGTCGAGTGGAAAGCAGGTGGCAAAGGCATAAAGAGCCAGTGAGTCAACCCAAGCAAAGTGGGACCCTTGGACATTTCGGCAATCATGCCAAGCACAGTTTGTACACTTTAAAGCCACAGAAATAGAGGCATTAAGAATATTGTTTGAAAACCAAGAAGGCATATTGCAAATACAAGCTCCAGCCGTATTTGAGTGTATGGAGTGGAGATATGGGGGGAAACCCAGGGCAAATGTTGAAACAACACCATATACAAAAACCAAAGAAGATATATACAATTGTGGAATTAAAAGAGGAACTGTTACCCATAAAATTAAGACGTCCTGGCAGGTGAGAAAAGCAAGCAGCTACAAATGCACAAGATGTCATGGCAGGGGTGTATACCAGGCAGTTGCAAATCTACAGGAAGACTGAAGTAAAAACTGTGTTAGTTGAACAAAAGAAGGAACTTTTGAAAGAAGGAACTACCAGTCTAAGGACCTTTAAAACTAACAGTATTGTTGTGAGATCAGAATGACACAGAGAACTGGTAGACCAAGAATTATCGGCATAGTATTAAAGAATCCAGTGGAAGAGAATCACCCTCTGGAACCAAGGTTCTCTTGCGTGATCTCAATGTCACCTGGCCTAAGATCATTGTCTCTATCTTCCCTCCGTTTCCCACCCTTGCCTCATCATGCCTTCAAACACTTGTGTATAGGTGCGTTATAAATACCATATTATATCATATCACACCTTGGAGAACATTTATGGTGGAGCTGTTCTATTTTCCCTTTATAACATCTTATTGCAATCACAAGGTTAAAGACATTTCACTTTTCCTCTTATAATGTGGTTTCTAGCGTGAGGGTCAGGATAGAACATTTGGACACAAGCACAGTTTTGATTTTGCCATCCTGACATGGACAGATCCTTAGTTTTTGGTTTTAGGTAGGGACATTTTTCTAAGAGAAGGGTCAGAGAGGCATTTTCTCAATCCATTTTATTTTCATAAAAGTCCTTAACCAAAAACATGGCAACTTTGTGTCCAACTTTCATTTCTGACTCCTCACACGACACTTTACAGTGTTGGCCCCTAGGGACACTGAAACCTCCCTCTGCTGATTTTCTCCCTGTCAAGTGCCTTATAACACCCTAACCCATTTCTCTGGCCCACACCTCCCTTCTCACACCTTGCTGCCAAACATAGTCTGGAAAACTCTACCACACCATGGCTGGATTTTAATTAACTGTATTTGATTTCTATTTCTCTGCCAACTCTCCTTGTGCATCCAGGTGCCTAGTTCATTGGCCTTGAAAATATCTCCTATAGTGATTTTGTTGGGACTGTGTTCTCCTGGAAAAAAATCAGCCATGCACCATTTCTGTGCATTGTTTCTGCTGAATGTTCACAAAAGCTTTCAGCACTTTTATTATGATCTGCCTGAGATAAATGCTTTCCTAATGTGGGTCTGCAAGAAAATTGCTTCTATACTGTTCACATATTACTTATAAAAGCCCCCCTACCACATTAACCCCCTGATGTCACTCACCACATCACTCTTGACATCACCATGTTACTTGCACAACTGATAAATGTGCCCCCCTTGGCAGTATTGAACGTGGACCTTCACAACATTGCCCCCTTCGATCGATCTATCCATAGACACATCTTTTGTCAGCAGCCCTTTGTTCTTATCCTATGCTATTCATATCGTAGTTACCCTGCGTATGCTCACCCCTTGTGCCTCGTACTCCTCTGAGAAGCAATCCAGTATCAAACAGGCCTCTTCATCTGCTGAGCAATCTAACCAAAAGTCCTCATAGTTATCTTTACCCAGCGCTGGCAATGTAAACATTCCCAGGAGAGCATATTCATGCATGTTTGTTTGTGTTTGTGTGTATCATTCATGAGGTGTTGCTCCTCTTGCCCCATCAACATTCAGGTGCAACATATATGTCTCCCCTCCCCTTTTTCTCCTACAAATTCTTAACCCTAATAGACATTCACAAAATGTGATGAGTACCAGAACGAGGATTGGGACTGCTCTCTTAAAAACATTAGCCAACTACATGGGGACCCAGGTGAAGATGTTTTCGAGCCAGTCATCAGTTGTCATATGTTCCTGGGCTTGTTTCTTTTGTCATAGTTTTATGGAGTGCGTGCAGTTCTTCAATAGCTTTGGACATAGTTATATTGGCTACATCTTTTGCAGGCATGAAAGCCCTTCTGCGTTGATATCACCAGCTGCAATAGTTTGTAGCGGGTTACATGTAACCACTTAGCGTTTGTCGCTGCCCTGACGCCAGGAAGTTCTAATGATGCAAACAATGGTTACGCCTTGCTGAACAGTCGATATTCTTTTGAAATAGCAGCCAGTCTGTCGGATGATTTCTGGGAAAAGTAATTACTGTATGGGACTAGTAGTTAATGCATTTTCTGTTCAAGTTCAGAGATCGGCCTGATTGTGTATGCGAACCCTTGCTCAAATCTTAATTAGTGTCTAAATCTTTATTCAATAGTGCAGGATGATCGGCAAATGGAATGAGTTATGAGCGGGGCACCACAAGGGCAGGACTGTGCGGAATGGAGCAAGTTCCTCCCCAGTCTGGAGGAAGCTGGCAGCATGCCTGGGTCCTGCATAGCCACAATGTGTCCAATAAAAGTCCTGCTTCTCATCAATGGTAAGCTCATCACCTTTGCACAACCAGTGTTGGTCCCCAAATAGATTGAGCCTTTAGATCTAAAACACAAAGAAAAGCATGTGAATTCCCTTATGTGTAAAGGTTTTTTTTTTTTTCTCATCTATCAACGTTAGAGCATGAACATGCTTGTTCCAAATTTTATGGCAGCTGTCATTCATCTTTTTAACTACATATTCTTCAAACCCCACCCGTCCTTCCATTATACATTGCAACATTCCACTCTCCCATTCCCCATCATGAATGTGAATGAATGGTCTGGTATGGCACCACAGAGGACTGTGCCCCGTGACAGCCTTGCAACACTTCAATCTGCTGTGGGTTATAAACAGTTGGCCCCACTTCTCACCCCCTCCGTCACATATTCTAAAATGATATACATTGTGGCCTCTTTGGTTGCCATTTTTGTGAGTTTCATATAATTGTTAGCATATACTTCCTCCCCCTCATCCATCAATTGAAGAGTAACAGTGTGTCCCTAAAACAAACCCATTGCTTTACATAACACCAAATGCATCAACCCCCCTCCCCTCTTCAGCTGAAATCTCTTGAGGGAGAAAGAGCTTGGGAACCCCTGTAACACGTGGAATGAGAGAGAACACATAGCATGTGTCATTGGCCCTCTCTCACCCCACCAGTCTCATATTGTCAAACCATATGCTGCCAGACGCAGTGCTCTGTATAAAGGTATGTATTGTATGTATGTATTGTTTATTTATATAGCGCCTATACACATGCAGTGTTTCAAAGCGCTCAAGGAGGGTGGGAATAAGGGGAAACAACAATCACTCAGAGCCCTTAAAAATCTGAGACGATAATAGTCTGCACAGGCATAGTAAGTGCATGAAATACATTTAACAGTTGAGAAGCAGCAAATAGGCCTGACGGTTATTCTACAGTTTTACCAGTGCAATTAAGGGGAGAAGGCAAGGGGGAACAGACAGACGATCATCAGGCATGTTGCATTTGGGTTGTGCAAGTGAATAGAGGGTCACAGGGAGGCAGATGTCCAAGTGAAATGCACCCATTCGGCGGAGACTGGGGTAAGTGCCGAGAGAGCCACTCTCTTGGGTTATTCTAAGTCCAGTGGAAGTGGGTGGGTGTAGGGCCCTGAGGCAAGTGTGAGAGAGGACTGGCGGGGATGTCCAGGACAGTGAGATTCAGAGGTACACCAAGCGGACAGTCAGCAAGCTGTAAGGAAGAGGAGGGAGAGATGGAGAGAGCAGAAGTCTAGGTTAGCAGAAGGCTAGTTTAGCAAGTGTTGAGGGAGAGCGAAAGAAGAGGAGAAGAGGAAGTTCTTGAGGAGTTTCCTGAACTTTAAGAAGGTCAGGCTCAAGATGGCAAATATCTGCTTAGAGAACTGGCTCACTCACAGAAGGTTGGAGGTAGATGAGCAGAGGGCTTGTGAGGGACAGTATTTAGGTAGGCAGCATTGCAAGTAGGTAAGTCCCAGGCCTCAGAAAGGCTTATGGACAATGCAGAGGATCTTGAACTTGATCCTTGCAGCCACAGGAGCCAGTGAAGAGATTTCAGTGCCAGAGAGATGCAGTCCCTGGAATTGAGGCCAAGGATAAGTCTTGCAGTTCTGTTCTGGATGAGTTTCAGAGGACGCAAGGCAGAAGAAAGGAGGTTGAGGAAGAGGCTGTTGCAATAATCCAGGCTAGAAAGAACCAAGGCTCTGGAGACAGTGAGCCGGTGAGGGAAAGTGAGAAAAACCTTGACTTGAAAATCTGAGTACCTTGAAAATGTTACGCATGAGTGCCCCTAAGGCCATCTTCAAACAATTCAGAATTAAATGCTTCTCTTTGGGTACATACTCCTTCATTATTGCTTCTACTAGGGGCAAACTGTCCCCTTTGAACTAAACAGCAAATAAACATAAAACCAGCAAACAAAAACACTACACTAAAAAAACATAGCTTATGCAATGCCCTTCCCCCTCCTGCTTCTTCTACTTGCTGCAACTCCTTCGGACCACTAACATATCTTCTTTAAAGGCAGCTGGAAGATAAAAATGTCATGGTTATCTGGTGTATACTTCCCATCAGTCAGCCCCCTTCTCCTCTCCTGTGAGGGCAGTGCCAGCCATTCCCAGCGGACATCTTTAAGATGAATCCATGGGTGCCTCTCTGCTATCTTCACTGTTGTTGGAGTGCAATACGTCACTATGTAGGGATCGGTGAAGCACTGCTCCTTCCAAGACATTGTAAAGTTGTGTATTAATATATTGTCACCTGGATAAAGAGGTGTTTGTGCTGTGAAATTCTCTTTTTCCAGTGCTATTGGAGTGTCTGTGCTTGATGCTGAGTTGGCTGGCCTGTCTTGGCATGGTTAAATCTGATGCAAAATGTATTTGAGAGAATTTGTGAGCTCACTTAGGAAGACTTTGAATTCATCTCCCAAGTACTGTGCAGTACTATTAGCATCTGAAATTATACGTGTGGTAGTGAGATGTGCATGCATTCTCCTGCCAGTGACAATTTTATGCAGAGTCAAATAATGATCCGTTCCTGGGGAATTGTGTAGTGCAAATAAAGCGAGAGGCAGTTACCAGTTCTTGTGAATTAGGCACAAACCATTGTTCATTAATATCTGAAGCAACATGCTCTTTTGACACACGTAGTGGGTAATGCAGCTGATCCAGGGTGGTTTTCAGCAGCCCCTGCGACATCACCAATTTACATTTACAGTTCTGTCTCCTCACCAGATCCATGGGCGATAGTGAGAAACCTCTCTTTTTCCATAACTCATGCTCCTTTTGGGGTGCACCCCCTGCAACTCTATCACTTGGACCATGGGCAATGCATTGAATGACTCCACAAGTGTGGGATTTCTGCAGTAATTCCATCAAAGGTGCTTCATCTTTTTTAGAGGGCATAATAGTCTTGTGTGTAGTGGCAGATATGCTGCTTCTTTCACTGAAGCGTCACCCTTCTCGTCTTTTGAAAAAACATCTGTGCCATTGGTATAGGTGGCACATTTTACAACCGTCAATTCTCCTGGGAGAGGAAGTACATCCATTAGTTGGGACAATAGTTCTGCATTTTGCAAGGGGAGTCACCAGTCCTCCAAAACCCTCTCCTTTTCCATCTGGCCAGTCCCGAGTGCACTGCTGAGGTGACGGAGGCAGAATCTGAGAATATGTTGACAGAATGTCCTTCTGACATATTTACGTCCATTATCAGAGCCATTAATTCCGCCGCCTGTGCTGAACAGTGCAATTGCAACCTCATCTGAGCCCACCTTAATTTCTCCTTTATAAGAGCAGACCACTGCCACACACATATGTCGACAACTCATGGTCGAATCTATCATTGTTGACCCATTAATGAAGAGCATCACTCTTCCTGCCATGGGTTCTTTGTGTATCGTAAACCTGCCCCCAATCCTGTCCATAAATGAGGAACAATCATGCACATGCTCCCCTACCTCCATTAGCTGTGCTTCAAATGTCACTGGGTTAACAACAGACACCTCACTACCTCAATTGCTGGATTGGACAAAATCCCCTCGTACCTTGATGCTCTCTGGGCTGTTAATGTGGATTTTGATTTGTCCAATATCGGAAAAAGTGAATGATCCACATAGAGCGTCATTGCGTAGCCGGTCATTATTGTTTCTGATTTCTCAATGGCAAATGCTGCATTAGAGAGTACCTGTTCGCATGGGAAGTAGCACTGCATTACTGGGTCTAGGAGACAACTGTAATAGGCAAGCGGCTTTTATCCTTGTGGCTTCTTTTGAGTGAAGACAGCAATCATCACTATGCCATCAGAATGCAAAAACAGAAATAATGTTCCTTTATAGGTTGGGTTTCCTAAAACCGTGCATGTGCTCATGATTCCTTTAATCCCTGAAGGAGAGGCTTTCCTAAAGGTGGAATAGTCAAAGACCCATGCCCGGCAATAATTGCACAGTCCTAAGAACTAATGCTTCTTCTTCACCATGCATGGTTGTGTGCTGTGTATTGCTGCTGGCCTTCTTGGATGGATCCTCCTGCCTTCTACTGATATAACCATCCCCAGATACACTACTTCTCTTTGGCAGTACTGTAGCTTCTCCTTGTCCACTTTGTACCCCTTTTCTGCAAATATTGTGAGGAGTGTCACTGAGTCTTCCCTGCACTGATCCTCCATTTTGCTGCACACCAGGAGGGCATCCACATATTGGATCACTGTGCTGAGCATTTTCAAGTTGCTTAGGTCTATCTGGATCACGCTATTGAATACACTATGGGACTCACAGTACCTGTGTGGTAAACAAGTGTGCTGGAATGTTTTACTGCGATACGTGAACATGTGAGATATTCTAAATTGGGTTATGATGGAATGGAAAATAAAGCATTCTTTAAATCAATAACTGTGAAGCATGTCACTTCTGGGGGTATGTTACATAATATGGTGCCTGGGTTTGATACGAGTGGAAATTCTGCTTCCACTACATTGTTCAAGGGCCGGAGATCTTGAATGAATCCCGATGCCCCACCTTTCGATTTCTTGACAGGGTAAATGGCCGTGTTACATGGGGATTCTTTTTTTTTTATTATGCCCTGTCACCATAGTGCAAGGAGTGCATCATATATACCCTTGTCTGCTTCACGTGATAGTGGGTATTGTTTAACCCAGTTTAGCAGTAAGAAACATTGTATAGGTATGGTAGAATGAATGGTCGCCTACCTCCTTACCTATACAATAGAACAAATGGTATATACACAAGCCTTATTCATGTGAGGCTATTCTGCACTTTTTTTTATGTTTCTTGGGTTATTGAGAAATGAGACATTCCAAATTCCTCATGATGGCAAAATTATAGTGGCTATAACTCAAATTGAAATAGAGGAACAAATTCTTTCTATTCTTTCATAAGTCTTATGTGGCAGCTACAGTCATTCTACCCATTAGACAGCAAACATTTTCATATTTATTTTTTATTTTATTTAACATACCCTGTAAAAAGAGGGTGTCCAGGGGATGGGAGTGTCCATCAATTGAGGAAACTTTATCCTTTGCAAACCATAACTCTGTCCGACAGGGGAAAGAAGGACACCCTCCTTAATGCAGGATTTGGTGGCTCCCGTGAGGACCAAAAATGAGAAATATTTCTGTCCAATCGTCACTGCTAACTCACGTTCCTGGTTGGGGTCTTCTGTTACTGAAAGGATTGGGCAAACAAGTATCCTCTGCGGGCTGGCCTATTGGGCATTCAAGCCTTGTCCTGAAAATGGGAAAGGTTTACCTCCAAGAATAGTCCCTTCTGTATAGTGTGGTACTTTGTTTTGAGCTTACAATGTGCTGTTGGCCTGTGCATATATTTGTGCTTCAGCCTTTAAGCTGTTCCGAGGTACTATCACTTGCTGCTGGGTGTTTACTGATGGTGTCTGGGTAACTCTGGGCCCTACAGGTTGCATTGTCTGTGTGAAGGGCACCTGCATCTGCTTTGGTGGCATCTGTGCTCGCTGTGACTGCGCCTGTGGTTGTATGGGCTTCTTCAGTGGCTGCATGGGTTGCATTGCATTGGTGGTTTTACAGGATGCATGGGTTGAACATATGCCTGGGCCCTCCCTTGTCCATACTGCTGCTGTTGTCCGTATGGGCAAATCTGTGGAAATAATCCCCTCTATCCACATATAAAGCATGGTCCTCCAAATCTGTTTCCCACTCTTCCATATCCAAACCCTCCTCCTCTCTGAGAGTACACTCAGCCTTGTTGCTAATATCCTGTCTGTGGGTAGTACCCCCTGTTGTTGGTAATATCACTGCTGCTGATACACTCCCTGTTTAGGATGCCCTCCCTGTTGCTAGAACTCACCTTGCGGATATGCTCCTCCCAGCATGCCCCCGCGGGAAACCCTCCTTGCTGGGTCGGTGCTACTTCAAGCCCTTCCATAGATATGCTCACTAATTTATTTTGCACCAATTTTGCTTCTGCCTTAATTGCATTGTCTGCCGTGGGTATAATGTAAAAATATGTATTTTTTAAAAAGCAAAACCGAAAACGAACGATTTAGAAAGACCGTTCTGTGTGCGAGAGATCAAGCTGATGGGGGTCAGATGTAAGTGTGTGTGTGTGTGTCTGTTAGTATGTTCATGAGTGTGACAAAATGTGTGTGTATGCAGAGGGAGCATGGGGGGCAGCAGGAAGCAAAAGGGGGCTTGGTGAGTGTATCACAAAATCGACCAAAAGAAAATAATTCTTTTGATATGCAACCTTCAGAAAATGGGAAATTACACAGAACCCTGCTGTGTCCTTCTATCTTTCCTGTTTCCTCTTATTAAAGTATACTACGGTGGTCTGTATTTATGGCCATCCCTTCGCTCTAATCCCAACCACCTTCTATAGGGATGTTTGCACATCTATTGTGTTGCCTCGAACCAATATGTGATAAAATATTGGTACGTACACTTCCCATGATTGTCTCGCCTCTAATGTCCACATCTCCTGTATCTAATGTATGTCTTGCGCAGGATCTTTGTTTGGTTTCATATTGCATGTCAAAATAATCCCAATGTCTGATGTGTCGGGATAAGTTCCACACGTGTGCACATCAGTTGTTAAAGGGTGCATATTCGTAGATGTTACTACTCAATTTCACACTGTAATATCCTCCCTGTTCTCATATTTTGTCACCTTGTTTTCCCAATATGGCTGCGTATAAGCACTTCATATCGCCAATAACGAGTGCATTTTGTTACCAGCAATAATGTGGCATACACATGTAACCAGTCCTGTGTTGCCGGTATAACAGGTGAATATGTGGCTGGAGGCATGCAAGGTATGGAATTCATAATGCAGCCAAAGCCCAATATAATATAAGCAATATAAACTAAGCAAAAGTGCATCATTTTTGTTTCTCTTTCTCTGGATTCCCTCATGCATACAGGACTACATTATTGAATATTATTTATATAACTGACTGATTTAATTAACAAGTACTAATCACTATTGCTAACTTATTAACATTATAATGTAGTCCGTTGTACAAAGTGAGGTGAAAATACATATTTTGAAATTCGTTTTTAAACGTGCACTGGATTTTTCTCTCTTCTTTTCTCTTGCTGTGTTGAATGCAGAAAGCAGGAAGGCAGCAGGAAATTGAAAAAGATACAGTTATTATAATCTGAAGCTACCATTGTTTGGGAAATGAGGGTGTTATCAGAATACATTTTCTGCTAATATGATTGGAAGCAGGTGTATCTGCAGCTATGCAACGTAGGCAGAATGGGACGGTGCAGAGTTTTGCTGGGAAACAAGGACTGGGGGAGAGTTAGTTGGAGAATGACTGGGCTTCCAGATGGGCGTGCCTGGTTTTACTTAGCACTGGCTTGAGAACTATATGTTTTCGCCACACACTCCAAACATTCGAGATAACAGAGAAAACCCCTGCTGACTGGGCCTGTTCGAGTGAAAAGGAGATTGTGTGGGAGAGGAGACTGTAAATATTTGGTGAGCATCCAAGGTCGAAGTGAGGTTATTTTTATGTGACTTTTTGGCGAATGTGTTCTAAAATTACCAGGCAGTTAGTGTAGCAAAGCAAAAGAAAGTCCCTTGCATTTTTATTTGTCATGTGTTGAATCCTAGTTTGAAAAATATGTATTTGCACTGTATCTGTGGCTTTGTCTTTCTCTTTTATTTTGTTACAGGTAGAGATGAAATGCACATGGTAAGAACTGTTTCATGACTTTGTAGCTGTTTGCAATGTAAGATATATATATATATATATATATATGTATATATATATATTCAATGAAAAAACTTTGTTAAAGGGACGTTATGGTTAAGTTGTGCTACTAAAAACCTATGAAATTCAGTAAAAAAACTTTGTTAAAGGGACGTTATGGTTCAAAGTAAAACCGAAAACCCCCTGCAATTCACCAGTTATGGTAAGCTAAGCAACCATAACTCGCGCCACCGTTTACTGCTAACACCCAGGACATCAAAGATGACATCACAAATATCATTGATGACATCACTGATGACATCACATGTGCATTTACTTTTCATGAAAACTCTGCAGGAGGGATTCTTATAATGTTGACCAAAAATTGTCAAAGATCATTTGAATAAATATCATGAGCTAATTAGTGCATTAAGAAATGCATTGATATAAATAGCATTCTATTATGAAGTTCTATCCAGTATACTAAGCAACTCATGCAGACACTTAGGCAGTGTGTGCAGTATAAATGGTGAAGGTGCAATATTCATAATCTTGCCATGTAGAAAAATGAAATGATAACTGCTTTCTTATTAGAGTTTTGAGTACTGTGAAACATGTAATAAGTAGCTAATAAAACCCACTTAATACATAATTACACTTAATACAGACAAAACACAAAGAGACAACAACACATACAAATATGAGTATATACAGGGACAGAGAAGTAAGCAAAAAAGCAGAAGTAGTAGGAGAAAGAGTTCATAACCTAACTGATTATCTTTATGCAGAGAAATGATTGCTCTGTTTCAAAGCTGCTACTTACTGTATGTATGTGTATCAAATGATGTCAGTGAACCCTAAGGAAAAGGAGTGTGAGTACAATGTATACAAATATGAGCATATACAGGGAAGGTATAGTAATACAAATAAAACTATGAGGAAGTGCTGATAACTCTAATGATTATCTTCATGCACAGAAAGGATTGCTCTCTTTCAAGCGTGTGACTTCCACTATATATATATGTTTCATATGATATGACTTGACCCTAAGTCTACAAATATAGTACCTTTTCAATTTTTACTTCCTGACTGTTACTGAAGAAAACGATGTGGCTTAGATATGTCAGTAAAGGAAAAAAAGGGAGAGCCAGCCATGTGATGTCATCAGTGATGCCATCAATGACATAGGTTTTTATTAGTGCAACTTAACCATAACGTTCCTTTAACAAAGTTTTTTCATTGAACATATATATATATATATATATATATATATATATATATGTATTCAATGAGAACACTTTGTTAAAGGAACGTTATGGTTCCAAGTAAAACCGAAAGACCCTTGAAATTCGCAAGTTATGGTAAGCTAAGCAACCTTAACTCGCACCACCATCATGCACTGCTAAGCCTAACACCCAGGACATCAAAGATGACATCACAAATGTCATTGATGACATCACTGATGACATCACATGTGCATTTACCTTTCATGAAAAGTCTATACAAAAGATTCTTAGTGTAATGTTAATAAAAAGTGTCAATGATTTTTGGAATAAATATCAAGTGCTAATTAGTGCATTAAGCTATGCATTGATATAAATAGCATTCTATTATTAAGTTCGATCCAGTATACTATGGTACTCATGTAGAAACATAGGCATTGTGTGCAGCATACATCATGGAGGTGCAATATTCATAAGCTTGCCATGTTGAATAGTGAAATGATAACTGTTTTCTTATTAGAGTTTTGCATACTGTGAAACATGTGATAAGTAGGTAATAAAACCCACTTACTACATAATTGCATTATTATAGACAAAACACAAAGAGACAACACCACATACAAATATTCATTTATACAAGGAAATAGAAGTAAAAAAGAAAACAGCAGTAGTAGCAGAAAGTGTTCATAACCTAACTGATTACCTTTTATGCAGAGAAATGATTGCTCCGTTTCTAAGCTGTTACTTACCCTATGACTATATATCACATGATGTGCTTGGACCCTAAGGTAAATAGTGTGAGTACAACATATACAAATAGGAGCATATACAGGGAAAGTACAGTAAGAAAAAAACATCAGAACTATCAGAAAGTGCTGATAACTCTACTGATTATTTTAATGTACAAAAAGGATTGCTGTCTTTCAAGGTTGTGTCTTCCCCTATGTATATGCTTCATATGATATAACTGGACCATAAGGGAATTATTGTTAGAACATACTTGAAGGATAAGTCTACAAATATAGTACGTTTACAATTCTTAGTTCCTAACTGTTACTGAAGAAAAACATGTGGCCTAGATATGTCAGTAATGAAAAAATGGGGAGCCAGACATGTGATGTCATCAGTGATGTCAACAATGACATTTGTTATGTCATCTTTGATGTCCTGGGTGTTAGGCTTAGCAGTGCACGATGGTGGCGCGAGTTATGGTTGTTTAGCTTACCATAACTTGCGAATTTCAAGGGTTTTTCGGTTTTACTTGGAACCATAACGTCCCTTTAGCAAAGTTTTTTCACTGAATTTCATAGGTTTTTAGTAGCACAACTTAACCATAACGTCCCTTTAACAAAGTTTTTTCATTGAATATATATATATATACATATATATATATATATATATCTTACATTGCAAACAGCTACACAGAGAAAAACAGAACATTGAACCTATCTCATACTCCCCCACCCTCCCCAAACACTCTTACACACCAACACACTCCACTAAATCCAATTTTCAATCCAAGTTTCACAGCGCTGTCCGCGGTCGTCGCCGAATGCAAGATGGCGGGCGCCACAAAAAATCTGACGCGCTCCACGCCCCACGCCGTCCAATCAGCGAACACGTCGCATGTCAGGGCACTGTCCGCGGAAAAACCGGGAAGTCTGTCCGCAAAGCGAACGGAGATATCACACATTTTTTTGCCTTACATTTTGGTCATTTTAAAAAAAACTACCGGACGGAATTACACCAAATTTGCAAAAGCACGCTTTCAGGAGCAAACCCCCACTCCTGCCACAAATTTGGTGTAAATCCATCCAGCGGTTTGGGCTGTAGGCGTGCGCAAAGATTTTTCCCATTATGTCTATGGGAAAAAACTAAAGTTTTCGGACCCCCCCTATAACTTTGCCCCCCCTGGACTAAACCTCTCCAAACCTTGCCAAAAAAAATTCAGAGTGGGCCATATACTTTTTTTGCAAAGTTTAGTGAGGATTCGTCAAGAGGGAGCGAAGTTATAAGCCACCCAAAAAATGTTCTTCCTATGGAAACACCAACTTAACCATAACTACATGGACGCTACTGCGTCCATGTAATATATATATATATACATATACATGCTTTTGAGTCTTCATTGTTTTAGGTTTGCCTATGCGGATGTGGGGAAGATTCATGTTCTTTGGTAATATAGCCGCCCATTTGTTCATGCCGGTGGAATAATAGATAGAATTAGCAGTGATAAATAGATGTATGCGTGTGTTCCCCCCAGTGCATGGTGTCTGGGGGAATCTAATACAATATATAGATTACGGAGGGTCTATGAACCAGTAATGGGGCCATGGACGCATAGTTCATTATGTAGATAAATCAGTGATAACAGCCACAGGTGACAATCTATGTGAAAGTGTGGTGTTCCTGAATATAGGTCCAAGGCTCTCTATAGATCACAAGAGTATTATAAGAATAAGGAAGATTTTGTGTATGATGGGGTAATAAATAGGGGAGGAAAATATGCTCACTACCAAGTAGTTTACCACCAGAAAATACCACCAATGGTGTATATTACAAAATTATCCAATATGGTATAATAAGATATGGTCACTGGAAGGAGGTAAGGCCAAACCCAATCTAGATGCAAGGATAAGTTATCACCAAATTACCACTCTTCTTTTGGTGGTATGAAAATACCACCAGACCCCAAATCTACAGAAAATACCCAACAAATATGGTGCGTTGCATGCCGGGAACATGATTATAGAGCACCTACTGGGCGTGGAAAGTGTGTCTCACACTACCATCCGTGCATTAGAGGGAACCCATTTCATAATAGCATTGTGACACTAAAAGTGAATTATCCGAGCTAGTGCAATATCTGGAGGCAAAGTTATATGCACATGGGACATGGTCATCAAATAATGCCACAGAATGGCATGACCACATTTATGGTGAAGTACAGAAAGAACCATTAGACAGCATTTTTGCAGAAGGCACAATAATTCAGGTCTGCCTTTTGAGACTATTAAATGCAGCTGATAAACATGCAGAGAAAGACTGTTTGATACTGCTATGTGCCAAGACATGGTTTATCCTGAACAGATCCCTGCGAATGCAAGAAAGTGATACTAAGCTGATTAACAGGTTAAAAGCTGATCTATATGGAACAATTAAAAAAGAGGAAATGTTAAGAGCAGAATTTGAGGTATGTCAAAAAGACATGCAGCTAAAATGTAGGGATCTTGATACCCAATTGTCTAAAAGCAAGAAACAGTTTGAGGATAGTGAACAAGAATTGGTACATTTGAAAGTGTTGGTAGATCATATTAGACAAGACAAAGATGAGGTTGTTTTGGAAATGCAGATTTTGCAAAAAGAACATTGTGAAAAAGAAAGTGATCTCCAAAATGCTGAACAGGAAATGGTTAAAATGTTTCAAGAAAGAGACAAGAGAAACAACGAATTCAATGAATGCCAAATGCAAATGTGCGATATGAAGGAGGTAATTAATAAAATGAGTAATGAAAACAACTATTTGCAAAAAGAGGCAGATAGGCTCCTTAAGAAGTGTAAGGATTTGGAACAGCAAATGTGCATTTCCAGGTCACAGGATAGACGGCAGGGCACCGCAGTCAATGGAGTTGAGTTGAATCCTATTTCTACCCAAAGAGGTAGTGCCGCAGTGATTGGGCCATTTACTGAACTTGGCTGCAGCGCCCTTGGGGGATTTGATACACCCATTGGGGGCCGCCACCACTCCCATACACCTGAAACCAGAATTTATTCACAAAGTAGTGCAATTCCATGCATAGCAACGAGTAGCCCCGTAAAGATAATGAAATCCATCAAAGCCCTGATCAAACCATTTAAAAAAGGAGGGGAGTGCTGCATAGAGGACCATTTAGAAGCGGTGCATGACATATTTAAAGCCCTCCAGATACCTAAGGAACAATACAGACAATATTTTCATTTAACTCTAGACGCCCCCACAGCCAGTATCATTAGGGGATTAAATGAACAGCAGAATACGACATGGGCAGAGTTTGAAAAAGAGATTAGGCATCCTTTTTCTCCTTTCCAGTCATTACAGGTAGCGAAGAAAGTTGCTTACAAAATTGCTGCTGGGCCTAATACATTCCAGTTTTTGCAAGACTTGAAAAGAGCTTTTTCTCATTTTGATGTATCTTTTGACCCCAATTCCAATGAGTTTAAAACTGCCTACTTCTATGGGCTACAGAAAGACATGATATCACAGTTGGTCCGTGAATTTGACCGTGACAAATCACTTGAATGGATTGTACACCAAAGCACAAAACTATATGAGGTACTCTATTGTCAGGGTAGAGAAAATGATAAAATGAAAGACACTAGAACAAAATCTAAAGAACCCTCAGCAACAGTGATGGAAATAAGGTCAGCCAAAATGTCCCTGGAGTCTGCTCAAAGTCCAGGTAAAAATAATTTGACACCTGAACAAAGGGGTAATCAACAAAGGTCGTCACTCTCTGCACCAATGTTTCAATCACATGATCCTAGTAATAGGGAGAGCTACATCAGCCCTAGGTACTTAGGAGATAGGCCCTGGGCAGGCTATCGGCCTGATATGTCAGGTATGGATAATAATCAGAGACAAAGTCATGATCAAAGAAATAATGGTCCCTACCAGACATTGGGAACACAGAGTAGATTTGATTCCAACACCATGATATATTCTAATCAGGATAGACCCTGATATGTGGATCGATTTACTGATAATGGGAATCAACATAGGGGTCAGTACCCACAAAATGAGAAACAGGAACATGAGACAGAATATGAATTATGCTCCACATCAATACAATGAATCACCACCACCAGGGGACTACAATCAAAGGATGGGTGCACCTCGCTCCCCTCCACATATGAATCAAGAGTTCAGGAACAATCCCAATAGAAGTAATTCCCCTGAGAGGTATCAGAATAGATTCAATCAGGGGGAAAACAACCAATATCGATCTAGGCCACAGAGAGAGGATTCTAGAGAAATGGAAAGATTCCAATGTCTCGAGGCCCAAGTGAAAATGTTGGCTGAGCAAATAGGAAAGCGCTGTACAGCACAAAAACAGTCATCAATGGGGGGGCAGAAGGCCATAGCACTAACCGGGTGGTTTCTGATAAATGACTAAGTATTTATGATACCTGCAGTGCCAAGAAAACAGATTGCTCTGATATGATTTTGCATAATGACTCTGAGGCTCCTAACGATTTAAAAATGAAAGTACCAGGAAATGAACATGTGACAGAAAGTGTAAATACATCTCAAAAAGAAGTTTGGTTTAACCTAGAGCTAAATCAAACATTGGAGATTTGTATCAATGAAACAGGAAAAGCTGAAATTCCAAAAGAAGAAAGAGACAAATTTGGGAAAAATGACTCATGCATGGGGAATACCAGTGAAAAGGGAGTAAGTGGGGATGCTATAGCTCCTTCCCTGGGCAATCAAAACGATAACCAAACACAGGCAGAAAAATTAAATACTCAAAAGGAGGGTACCGTTCAATCACCTGAAGAATTCTTTGAGCCACATATTTTTGAAGAAGTTAAAAGGACTGGTACCATACTAAATAACAACAAATGCACAAAATTAGACAATGAAAAATTCCCAAGTGATGTTGTTACATATGTTCAGTTGGAGGATTGTAGTGTGACTTCTGATGATTTCTGGATGGATGGGCGAACAGTGGCCACACTCCAAAAAACCTCTGAAAATGGGGAAATGAATAGAGTATCTCGCACAGAAATGGACAGAAAGGAGGGAAAAATGTCTTTCCATTTACCGATGTGCTTAGCCAAAAGTGAAAAAGGCCTGAGAAAGGTGAGTCCTGAAATTAGTAAGAATTTGCACTTCTTATGTGTGTTAGAGGTAGTTGAAGACAGGTATTATGCTCCCATCACTGTGGAAGAGAAATGCAGTACATTTGCAATGATTGACACTGGCGCACAGGCCACAATTATGTCCAAAGAATTGGGAAAAAGTATTAATGAAGGGAGATCTCCACAGAATCAGATCACAGTGAGGAAAAATGAAGGTCCAGTGCATAATTTTAATGGGGAAGAGGTGCCTATTATAGGTGTTACCGAAGTTGACATAAAGATAGGAAAACACAGAATGAAACAGGAGGTATTGATCACATCTATTTGTGGAATTCCATTTCTGATGGGGACAGATTGCCTGAAAAGATTGTCTCCTCTTATAGATGGGGAGAATGGAGTGCTGTGGACCTTAACAAAAAAAAACATTGAGACCTAAGAAAATAAAATCACAAAACATCAATATAAATGAATGTCACACCGTTGCCAAAACAAATGATGCAGTAGAGGTATATCTCCAGAATAGCTGTATACCTAGCGTTACTGTTATCTTGATGTGTCAAGATAAAATGCAAAGTGAAAATGAGAAACAATCTGTACAAATTTATTAAGACCCTAGGAAAAAATGGCAAACTGCAATAGATGAGCACACATTACGTTTCTATTTAAAAGAGAAGACATGCAAACAGAATACTGCTCCTAAAACAGACACAGAAAAACACATTACTACTCTTGCTGAAATACACATGGAAGATGAGCAACCATGAGTTCACATTGGTATAAATGACCATTCTAAAGTAATAAAAGCCACCTTAGCGCATGAACAGGAAAGAAGCTTTATTAATGAGAAATTACTGCAGGAAATAATGGAGAGGCAGGAGATCCCAAAATTTAGAATGAAGAACCAATATGTATCTTGTTTGGACAGTCCAGACTTTGAAAACCGAATTGCAAGCAGATGCATGCTGAAGATTAGTATTGGGCAGAAAACAATTTACCAAAATGTGTGGATAGTGAGTGGGACACAAAATTACTTTTACATTGGTAATTATATCATGCACAGAATGTGTATGGTGTTAGATTTCCTTAAGCAATATATGGTCACGGCTAGGTGGGCATGCACCTGAATTTGAAGACAAAAGAAGGGCTTATCTTGCACACAACTGGTCCCATATGCAATTGAATTACAGCTGAGGAAGGATACTATTATCCTTGCATTCACCAAGCAGGTTGCAATAACGCTGAAGTGCAAAAATGGACAACAGATGAAGGATTCTGATGCATTTGTGTGCTTGAATGAATCCATAAAACAACAAGGCTTGGATTATGAATACATTCCATTGATAGATGTTGGTGAAGGGTCTGTACAAATTATGGTGAATAATAAAGCGTGTCAAGATATTCATTTAGAGGAAAATTCTTCATTAGGAATGGCCATACAAAAATCGCATTATACTGCAGATCTAAATAACTTGGAAATATCCCTGAAAGGTAGGTAGATGCCAGGGGTGTGTTGCCAGAGTACCTGGATTCTCAGCCCAAAGGGATCTTTAAAATTCAATCTGTGTACCCTTATGATTCAAATGAGACAGTGTATTGTCACCAAGAGGATCATATAGTATTTGACTTAAATGAAAAGGAAACAGAAAATCAGCCCATTGAAGTGGAAGCTGATATGCCAAAATATTTAAAAGTGGCAGCTTTACAGAGAGACACAGCCATGCAGTTAGAAGAAAACACAGAGATTCCTCTGCTGGAAGAATTCCCAAAATTCTCAAAAATGTTAGAGGAACAGATTTTGTCAGCAGATTCATGCGATAGCGATGAAGATAAAAATGAATTGAGAAAAATATTTATGGAGTTTAAAGATGTCTTTGCTAAAGATGCATATGATTGTGGACTAACTAACTTACATGTTGCCACAATACCGGAATGGTGTAGTAGAAGCCCAGTATTTGTGTCCCAGTATAGATTACCACTGGCATGTTTAGAGTCATTGGCAGAGATAATAAAAAATGTGGAGTCACGGGGAATTATCAGGCCTATTCATAGCACGTCCAACACACCCATTTTAGGTGTGTTAAAGCCAAACGGTCAATGGCATCTATGTGCAGATTTGAGAGAATTAAATAAAGGAGTGCCAGTGTCCAGATGGCCACTGCCATTCATTGATCAAGGCCTGGCTCAGGTGTATGGCTCAAAAGTGTTTACTACATCAGATCTCACATCTAGATATTGGTGCGTGCCATTGGCAGAGGAGATTCAGAATTTATTTTCATTTTCTTTTGATAAGACCCAATAAACATGGGTTAGAGTTCCATTCGGATACGTTAATAGTGGGAGTGAATTTGGAATATTTTTGAGAAAGGCTATGGCTGATGCAGCGGAAAGAGGAACCATAGTTTACGTGGATGATGTCCAGATAAAAAATGAAAACTTGAAAAGCCATTTTGATGAAATTAGACATGTTCTTGGCCAATTGCAAAAGGCAGCTGCCAAAGTATCTTTACAAAAAGCACAATGGTGCAAGAAAAAAATGAATTTTCTGGGCCAAGAAGTGACTGAACATGGACTACACCCACAAAAAAAGAATGTAGAGGCCATACAAAAACTAAAAGACCCTAGAAGTGTGAAAGATTTGAAAAGTTTATTAGGAATGACGGGGTATAGCAGAAGGTTTATTGAAAATTATGCTGACATTACTCAACCATTGACTAAACTACTAAAGCTGAATACACCCTGGAAATGGGAAAAAGAGCAATCTGAGGCAGTGGCTAAATTAAAGGAATGTCTTATAAAGGCACCATGTTTAGCATACCCCAGAAAGTATAGGGATTTTTTTTATAGAAATAGGTTTCTCTGAACATTGTATGTCAGCAGTGTTATAACAAAAACATGATTTGAATCACAAAACCATTGCTTATGCAAGTAAGGCATTTTCCCAAGTTGAAATTAAATTCAGTGAGTGTGAAAAGGCCCTTTTGACCACTGTGTGGGCGCTACAGCATTTCCGCCCCATTGTTCAGGGAGAAAAGGTAATTATTGAGACAAATCATCAACCTTTGCAGTTTTTAGAGAGTAAAAGAATTAGGTCTGGCAACCTAGCACAGTCTAGAATTACTTCATGGACACTGGCATTGCAAGGTTTTCCTGTAGAAGTGAGATATGGCCAAAGTAAAAAGAGCCCAGTTGCTCAAGGTTTGGCAGATCTACATGACTGTGCAGCCGAACATGTATCAAATGAAGAAGTGGAATCTAGTTTACAGGAGTTTGGGCAATCACCACACAAAGCTTTTGATGAAAAGACATGCAAGAATTTGCCAACTGTATATGTTGACGGTTGTGTTTTTCACATTGAAAATTACCGTAATAAACAATTGGTGTCAGGAATAGGAAAAGTCTGGTTGAAATGTGAAGGCATTCCCAGTATAGGGATGAGAATTGGGGCTAGGAGCAGTCAAGTAGCAGAATTGGCAGCCATTTATAAAGCAATTACTACTGCAGTTGATAATACATTTAGTGAAATTGTCCTGGTGACTGATTCTGATTATGCACGAAATAGCTTTGTGGAATATTTGCCTGGCTGGAAAGCAAGAGGCATGATTACATACAATAAAAAGCCCCTTAAATATGGAAAAATGATACCATAGACAAATTGGTGTCAGAGAATGATTTGACAATATACTGGAGGAAAATCTGTGGGCATTTAAAAACTCCAGAAGAGGATAAGGAGGGAAATGATGAGGCAGATCATTTAGCTAAAATTGGGCTGTGATGGGAGAGTTGCTACCTATTGAACATTTACTTGGTGAAATACAGATAGATGCAGTTACACGCTCTAAGGCTCCAAAAGAGGTAGAACAACCAGTAGTGCAATGGAGTTATGATACACCAGATCAAGATCTGATTAAGGCACAAAAGGATGATCCAATTTTGGGAATCTATTATAATCATTTGATAGACCATGAACAAAATCCTTTAACAAAAAATGATTGTGTGGGAAAAGAAGAGTTGAGGGTGCTATTAAAGAATAAAAAAAATGAATTAGAATACAGGATAGACTCATGATTAGGGAATCCATAACAGGGCAAATACAGTGGGTGCTACCCCTTTCATTCAGAGGGTTAATGCTACACCATGCACATGATGCAATAACTGCAGGGCACAGAGGTGCACAAAAGACATAAGAGATAATGAAAGATTATGCTTACTGGCCACATATGTCCCAAGATGTGGAATTATATACTAGGGGATGTCTAGTATGTGCCCAATTTAAACCTGCTTCACCAATGCATAGAGCCCCATTAATGAAAAGAGGCTTTATTCTTCCATGGTCATATTTGCAAATAGATTATGTAGGGCCTGTAAAAAGGTCGAGCGGGGGGAACCGTTATATTTTGAGAGTGGTTTGTTTAATGTCAAAATGGATAGAGTGTATTCCTGCACCAGATTGTAGTGCGCAAACAGCAGCTACCTTGCTGGTAAATCATATATTTTCAAGATTTGGCTTACCACAAACAATAGAATCAGACAGAGGAAGTCATTTCACAAGCACTCTAATGAGTAAGGTGTGGCAACTACTGGGAGTGAAAAGAAAACTACATGTTGCATATCTCTTCTGGTGGAATTGAACGCTGTAATAGGTCTGTTGTGGATACATTAAAGAAGTTTGTAGTAGAGGCAGGTTCCAGTTGGGATTTACGTTTACCTCTGGTTTTGATGGCAATTAGATCAACTCCTGCCAAAGCCACAGGCATCAGCCCTCATGAAGTAGTGACAGGTAGGAAGATGGTGTTGTTGCAACACCTGCTATACTGGACACATGAGCAGACACTTTTAAGCGCATCTGCAGTTCATGAATATATGGAAGAACTGAGGAAGCATTTACAACATGCATTTGCTTTTGTGCAGCGGAATTTGGAAAGGGCTGCTGACAGTGCAAAGTCATATTATGATAAAAAGACATCGGTAAAAGAGTATTGTGTGGAGGATCAGGTGTATAAATTTCATTTTGGAAAGGGTAAACAGAAAAATTCTAAATTTCTGGCTTGGCAGGGGCCATTTCAAATCATAGATAAGGTGTCTCCAGTGGTTTATACAATTTTGAGGACTGAAGGTGAAATGGTAACAGGGCAATTTGTTCATGTTAACCAAATTAATCCCTGGCATCTCAAACATGAGGTAAGGAGGCTTGAGCATGTAGAAACAAATCAGGTCCCTTGAGTACATGAAAGAAGACACATGAGTCTATTCATAGGGCCGAATAACAGAGTAATAAAATAAAGGTGATTGTTGTAATGGAATAGATGTAAAAAAAAAACTATATGTGATAATCACTAAAAGGGGGCTGAGGCTAATGAAATTATTTTTACAAATTTGAAATATGTTAAATGATCAATGATGCTTTGTGTATGTTATTTTCTCTCTAACATGTGTTTAATGTCAGAAAACAAAAGAAAAAGGGTGAAATATTTTTGAATATATAGATATTTTATTTTTGGTAAAAGGGTGAAATTAGTATTGTGCTATATACTTAATCTGTTTCTTTTCTATTTGATTTAGAACACTAATCTGTGTTTTGAGGTTGAAGGTCACAGGACTGGAGGACACGGGAGATGATGGAGTCCTGGAGTCAACGGGATGAAGATCAAGTGATGCCTGCCTCTGGATGGGGGTGAAGACAAAGTAACCGGGATGCCAAAAAGAGATGACTCCTATGGAAAATCATCCAAGAGTGCCAGAATGAAAGAATTCACCAGATGAACTAGATGACATGTAGTGATAATCAGGACGTCTCAAGGTGGACATAACAATATTGGACTGTACCTGCAGCGTTGTAGGTGCATTCATTCGGATGCATTTTGGAAGTATGGAGTTTAACACCTTTATTGTTTTAATTAATTATTTTAATTTGTTATGTTAATTCTTTGTTTTAATTAATTATTTTATTTTATTATTTTATAATTAAGTAAAAAAAGAATTTAAAAAATTATAAAAAACATTGGACTATGGACATTCCAGTTGGGAAGGAATATGTACAATATTTTATGAGAACTAATGGACTCATTTGCGATTAATTCTGGTTTTATGGTGGTTGAGCAGTGATTTATTGTGTAAAATGTGAATATTCGTTTTGTTGAATTGCTATGATGGAAAAATAAAAAGGGAGCGCAAGTTGGGTTTCCTCCAATTGTGGATTTGGCCACTGCCAAATTGTCAGATAAGGAGGGATAATGTAGTATAATGTATAGCTCCTTGACGTTTATAGCAACTCACTGAATGTGACGGCATTTTGTTACCAGCAATAATGTGGCATACACATATAGCCAGTCCTGTGTTGCCGGTATAACAGGTGAATATGTGGCTGGAGGCATGCAAGGTATGGAATTCATAATGCAGCCAAAGCCCAATATAAACTACAGAGAGTAATTGTGCATCATTTTTTTTTCTCTTTCTCTGGATTCCCTCATGCATAGAGGACTACATTATTGAATATTATTTATATAACTGACTGATTTAATTAACAAGTACTAATCACTAATGCTAACTTATTAACATTATAATGTAGTCCGTTGTACAAAGTGAGGTGAAAATACATATTTTGAAATTCGTTTTTAAATGTGCACTGGATTTTTCTCTCTTCTTTTCTCTTGCTGTGTTGAATGCAGAAAGGAGGAAGGCAGCAGGAAATCAAAAAGGATACAGTTATTATAATCTGAAGCTACCATTGTTTGGGATATGAGGGTGTTAACAGAATACATTTTCTGCTAATATAATTGGAAGGAAGTGGATCTGCAGTTGTGCCACGTAGGGAGATTGGGACGGTGCAGAGTTTTGATGGGAAACAAGGACTAGGGGAGAGTTAGTTGGAGAATGACTGGGCTTACAGATGGACGTGCCTGGTTTCACTTAGCGCTGGCTTGAGAACTCTATGTTTTCGCCACACACTCCAAACATTCGAGATAACAGAGAAAACCCCTGCTGACTGGGCCTGTTCGAGTGAAAAGGAGATCGTGTGGGAGAGAGGACTGCAAATATTTGGTGAGCATCCAAGGTTGAAGTGAGGTTATTTTTATGCGACTGTTTGGCAAATGTGTTCTATAATTATTAGGCAGTTAGTATAGCAAAGCAAAAGAAAATCCCGGGCATTTTTATTTGTCATGTGTTGAATCCTAGTTTGAAAAAGATGTATTTGCACTGTATCTGTGGCTTTGTCATTCTCTTCTCATTTTGTTACAGGTAGAGATGAAATGCAAATGGTAAGAAACTGTTTCAAGACTTTGTAACTGTTTGCAATATAAGATATATATATATATATATATATATATATATATATATATATATATATATATATATATATATATATATATATACATGCTTTTGAGTCTTCATTGTTTTGGGTTTGCCTATGCAGATGTGGAGAAAATTCATGTTCTTTGGTAATATATCCGCCCATTTGTTCATGCCGGTGGAATAATAGATAGAATTAGCTGTGATAAATAGATGTATGCGTGTGTTCCCCCAGTGCATGGTGTCTGGGGGAATATAATACAATATATAGATTACTGGGGGTCTATGAACCAGTAATGGGGCCATAGACGCATAGTTCACTGGTGTAGATAAATCAGTGATAACAGCCACAGGTGGCACTCTATGTGAAAGTGTGGTGTTCCTGAATGCAGGTCCAAGGCTCTCTATGGATCACAAGAGTATTATAAGAATAAGGAAGGTTTTGGTATGATTGGGCTATAAATAGGGGAGGATATTATGCTCACTACCAAGTAGTTTACCACCAGAAAATACTGCAATAGTGTATATTACTAAATTATCCAATATAGTGTAATAAGATATGGTCACTGGAAGGAGGTAAGGCCAAACCCAATCTAGATGCAAGGATAAGTTATCACCAAATTACCACTCTTCTTTTGGCGGTAAGAAAATACCGCCAGACCCCAAATCTACATAAAATACCCAACAGGCTGCTTTGAACAGTTTCTAACTGCAGCTTTGCATCTTTTTCTACGTCAGCTAAGCTAATTACTTCTTGTTACTTGCTGCTGTTCTCCCAGTAGCAGTGCTCCTAGCATCTGGCTTTCCCTTCCATACTTCTGTCTTGTCTCTACTTGGGGGGGACACCCGTCTTGGGTTCATGTAACATGCTTCAGGCTTCAGCGTAGGGTAGAACCAATAGGGAGGTTGCGGTATGGTGGGCGACATCACTTCGTCACTACCTTTCCCGAACTCTATGGCGGGTTCCTCCTTTTTCTCCTCTTATAGCTCCCATAAACCCTGAATATTTTGCCTACTCTTCAATTTGATGCCCTTATATGTCACCAATAGATAGGAAAACATGTTGTCTATTGTGTCACTTTCAAACTTTCCTTCTTCTGGCCATTCTCGAAAACACTGCCCTATGGTGTCCTTCACCCACTGGAAGTGGTATTTAAAATGTTATCTCGCTGTTGGGGCAATTTAGTACACAGGTGGCCCTAAGGTGTATCCATAATCCCACTAAACCGCATCCCTCTACCCCCATTGTCCCCTGCTAGTTCACTCTGGCTCACTTACCATAGTGGAGAGTTCCTCCCTCCTGCCCTTTTGCAGTTAAGCATCCCTGCCAATTTAAATAAAAGCCAACCACAATTTTTTCACTTGTGCAAGGTTCCAAAACATATCCCTTACAAACCTCACTCAACACCCACACCTATACACTATTCATACCACTTACCTCTTAACCACTCCATCATCCTTTATATTCACACCTTCAATCCAATATACAACATATCAAAACAAACCTCTGTGGCCCTGTATTGCTCTCCTCTGAAAAGTGCACAGAACTACCATAAATCACCAATGCAATTATAGAGCAAATACTTCAACCCAAAAACAGACACAATAATTCACAGCCACGCACCCTTTAGAAGATAATCAGCTCTTTACGGCTATTTATTCAAAGATTGCAAGTACATGGAAATAACTCATAAAACTAACATGGACAAAGATCACAGAAAAAGTAAAGAAGTCAAAGAAAGAACACATCACCGTGAGCGAATTATCATTCTTCATCTCGCCCATTTACGGCTCGAAGACCCCGAGGACAGCCAGGACGAGAGTGCCACAGCTCACAGGAAGGCCAGACGGAGCGTCCTTCTCTGGCTGAAGTCTCACCTGACTCTTCCAGGTTTCCGCCTATATAGGCACTCCAAAAAAAGGAGTTAATTCTCGAACCTTATGGAATTGCACCTGCGCAGTTGAGGAACAGCCGTCGGTTTCCAGCTGGGTCAATCGAGAGCCCCCCGACAAGGAATGCAGGGCCTCCCTGCTCTAAAAACATGCTCCACGGAGAACAGTTTCCCAGCAGAAATGGCCTTGACTGCATACCAAGTTTGAAAAAATCATGTTTGTCTCAGCACTGTGAATCTAACACTTCAGCAAAATGTGTGCAGCCTTTCACCGCAGAGTGAAGTAAATATCCAACATGGCTCCGAGCACTCCCAGAATGCATTGTGCTCCCACGCCATTTTAAACTAAGCATAAATTGAGCAGAACATCTCCACCCTTTTGGATATTTATCTTCCGTGACCATGTGGCACTGAAACTGGTCTTTAAAACCTACGAAATGTTAAAACTAAATTGGGAACACATTGAAGGCAACAACAAGCAATTATAATAGACAATATAATAAAAATGCAAGCAAAAATATAACGTATCAGGTATCCATGAAAATAATCAATCCCACCAGCTTCTGTTTTGATTTTGAAACACTAGAGAAATGAGATCCCTCAAACCTCTAATATGACTTTCAATGAATCGTGAGTGGTCACTCAAATTGAAGCAACACATACCTTCAAAGGCATTACACCCTAAATTATGTTTCAGCAATAAGTAATCAACAGCAGCTCTGTTCTGCAAAGTAGCTCTTCTAATAACTTGACTATCAAGGTCTAAAGCTTGCGAAGTATGATTAAGACTCTTAACTACTAAACATGCTAATTTCATCAAAGATTTGTAACCTCCAGCAGATAAACCCCAAACACCTACTAATGAAAGGGTTAATGCTAAAACCTCAGCTTCTGATAGCAAATGTACATGTGAATCACAGTCAGCAGGTAATCCCATAGATTCAAAGGTTGACCTTTTACCTCGAGTTATCACTGAGTATAAAGGAAACATCATTAGTCCTAATCGAGTCAAAGCACATGGATCTCCAGAAATGTTAGCTGGAATATAAGTATATGTAATGTTACCACATGAAAAGAGCCATCCTGTTTCAAATGCTACCATCTCTAATTAGAGCTCACACACTTGGCAGCATTACTACAAATCAAAGGCCTTAACATACGCACAGCTAACTTGAGTATGCGCATTCCTTTTATATCAAAATATATCATGTTCCTGCTCGCCCAACGCTGCTGCCCCAACAATTCATGAATCATTTTCCTGGCTACATGCAATGTAGTAATTTTGGAAAAGGCAAAACATCTCTGGTTAAGGCAATTCAGTGGGAAGGGCAAAACATTTCATTTTTTCACAGATTAATCTCAAAATGCATTTAAGAATCAGGTTTCAACATGTTGGCATTGAAGTGCTGTTTCACACAGCTGTTTGTGGTGCATGATGTCACAGTCCACAACCCATTGTCCACAGACCTTTAGACAAGAAAGGCAAAACATATCAATAAGGTCATTACAACCGTCGACTGAATCATTTGAATGTGCAGCATCAAATGTTTGACAATATGCCAAGTCTGCACCGTGACGGTTCTGGAAAAGTTATTACTTTGTTGGACACTTCTCACAGGTTGCAGAACAAACGTCCTCACGCTTCACGCACATTAGTAGCGGTGCAGGACAGGTTCGAAGTTCACATTGCACCTCGCAGTGACCCGCTTTCTCTGAGAATGCGTCTGCTTGACTGATCAGTGTCACCCGGCAATTGCACACGTCTACCCCCCAATCATAGCACGCTACTTTCTTGGTTATTTGCCTAGGCAAAATACAAACAGAAATGTTAAGATTTCATCAAAAGTGCACTATCACTGTTATCCACATTAGGATGTCATCAAAACTTCAATATCAGCGTTGTCCACTCCTTCCCTTCACACCACCCCCGACTTCAGAAGTCTCATCAGGTAACTACACACTTTATCCATATCATTGCTACAGCAATTATTTGTCACCCTTCTGCATGTTACTGGGGGCTTATTTGCACTCAACCATACGGGGTGTAACCGCCTAGTCACAAACTCATTTGTTCAATGCGATCATAGTTGGTCAATGGTACCTCAGACTTATCTGTGATTTTACAATATCCATATAATAAGTACCCAGGTCGCACTTCTCAATGGGTCAATGCTTTTCTTTTTCACCAAAGAGATCACGAATGCCAGGCGCCAAGCGCCAACTTGCTTCCAGTGTTTCATGATCTTGATTTAGGTTGCCCTGCTGGCATCACTCCATTTTTCAAAGATAAAGTCTTTCAGTCCAATACCGTCTGCAGTTGCACAAGCAGCTTTGTTTATATTTTCTCCAGTTCTCCATACAGGCAGTGTCTTTAAAGCCTCTGGTTTTCCACTTATTAGTTTCCCAAAGGGTGTCTGCTGATTTCTTGGGCCACCCCTTTGAGAGCGATAGTCTGAGTCAGTTTCTCTAGTTGCTTCAACAAATCATTCATTCTTGCACTAAGCCGTGAGGCTTATGGATCATGGCTAATGTGCAGTGTTCATGTTAAACTCCAAAGCCCCGCTCTGCATGTTGTCTCTTGCAAAACGGCTACCTTTGTCAGTTTTTTTTGCTTCCACCTGGAACGCCATAATGTCTTTGTCAGTTACTCCAGCCCTGGCAATGTAGCTTGCATTTTGCCAGCTGTGTATTTTCACTTCTTAAAGCGCTTAGAGGTTTCTTCTCCAGTGCACAGCGCTTTACTTCAGTTCGCATCACATGGGGCACTGGGATGCAGCTTGCATGGCAATGTCTCTTGAAATGGGCAGCTTTCTTTTCTTAGCCCATTCACAGATGCACAGTTTTCCCAAATGTTCAAATGCGTGATGCGCCCAGCCTGCCATTTGCATGCATCATTTCGTTTTTCTTCCAGTGTTGATACTGGGCAAATTACTTCTGATCAGCTCTGTTATTGCATGCCAGTGTCAGAAAGCATGCGTACATCAGCATGTGTAAGATAGATTGCGCTCTTTTTCATCTTCTCACTCACAGCAATTATTGCCTTTAGTTCAGTTTCAGCATTCTGGCTTTGCAGCCCCACCTCTGACTTTGCTCACACTGACGGTGTCTCTCACAGGGGATGGAATGCAGGAATGTCATTGTTTATCTTTCCTGTGCACATGGCAGTGCCATATGCACGCGGCAAGCTTGTCTCTTTGCTCTTAGGCTTATAACTCTTAAGCTGGGGCGGCTTCAATGGAAGGCACTCATTTCAGACAGTTCATCCAGATTAACTGTTTTCTGCGCTGCTCCAGCAACTCATAAAAAGCTCCCATATCTGCCAGCTTCTATAAACACCATTTTACTGAACAGGCGCGCGGCATTCTGCTTTTCTCATTTCTTCCACTAATAGCCATTTCACGCAGCCAGCCCATAAAAGGAATTTCTGTGCAAGTTATCTTCAAGCCACAAGCTCTTCACAGCAACATCATTGTAGATAACAATTTCCAGTTCAAAAGTATCAGTTTTCATCATGGGGCCCAGTGTGATGTAATTCGGCAAAGCGTCTTTTAGCCTGTTTAAAAACAGGCTGCTAATCATAGTCCCATTTAAAGGTACACATTTTTCTTTTTCCTCGTAACCTTGTAGTTTGGCTTCACAAACTCACTCCAATGCACTGTGCGATCTTTAAAAAGAACCCTCAACCCACTGAATCTTTGTGCTGTCTTATCACACACAGATTTTTCATTTTGTTGTACCATTGCCAGAATATAACCACTTATTTCAGTGCATTTAAAACATGTCATGTGTAGTGCAGCTCCCTGCACGTTTTCTGCAAGAGCAACCCACACTCTGTATTGCTTGTGGGCTGTTAATGTGTCAACAACATTTTTCACCATGTATCACAGTCAACAGGTCCTTGCCTTTTAGCAGCAAATCCATGGCATAGCGTGGGGAGCAGTCAAAATACTCTAGGGGAAATTTAGGGGCAGTTTAGAAAATATAAATTGTCTTTTCCCCCCAAACCATTGCAAACTGGTTCTGCAATTTCAAATCAATACACACAAATCGAAAATTCAAATGCCATTTACTCACTTTTGTTTTTTTTATCAAGTGAGTCTCACCCCTTGCAAACATGGCACAGCTAAAATGCAATGCAGGCAATTTTAGTGTGTTCCTTTAAACAGAATGCACCACCAGCACATGGAATTTACAGTTGCCAAAAACAAACCCTTTAGGCTTTCAACACTGATGTTACTCTTTCTCCTAAACACTGCTCATTCCCACGTTATCTTCAGGAATGTGAACACTTCAAAAGCATACATTATAAGAAAGGCGCACCTTCGCCTCCTTATATTACAGCCCCCCACTCGCTAGCACACTGGGGGGCTGAGTCACAATGTTTAAACACTAGTCACAATTTGCCTGTCAAATACTTGCAATTTTTTTCTTTCTCTGCCCTCATGCCAAAATAGAGCAAGCTTTCACTTTGCAACTTTGTCAAGGGAAACCGCATGAAAAAATTCTTTCCTAATTGAACATAAATCTTTCTTCACGATTCATCGGAGCACTGTGAATATAGCCATTTTTCCGCTTTGCTCACTGCTTTTCGGCTCCGTTCCCAAGCAGTAAGTCAGCCACGACTGATTTACTGAAGGGGAAAGATCTCAACCACACATGCTATCGGCCGTGGCAGGCAGACACAAAAGTGCTGTCTATTGGCTGTCTCAGAGCTGCAGTGAGACGACCAAGGAAAGGCGACAGCCTGCTCTGCATTCTCTCACACAATCGTCATTTCACAGCAAGGGAAAAGGAAAAAAAACAGCTTAACACAGTTCAACACTCACTGCCCAATTACTTTTGTTTGCAAGATAACCGAAGCCTGTCTGCGTTCAAACCGATTATTTGGAACACTTCATCACAAATAACCCTGATCACAGCGCCATAATGTATTGCTCTCCTCTGAAAATTGCACGGAACTACCATAAATCACCAATGCAATTATAGAGCAAATACTTCAACCCAAAAACAGACACAATAATTCACAGCCACGCACCCTTTAGAAGATAATCAGCTCTTTACGGCTATTTATTCAAAGATTACAAATACATAGAAATAACTCATAAAACTAACATGGACAAAGATCACAGAAAAAGTAAAGAAGTCAAAGAAAGAACACATCACCGTGAGCGAATTATCATTCTTCATCTCGCCCATTTACGGCTGGAAGACCCCGAGGACAGCCAGGACAAGAGTGACACAGCTCACAGGAAGGCCAGACGGAGCGTCCTTCTCTGGCTGAAGTCTCACCTGACCCCTCCAGGTTTCCGCCTATATAGGCACTCCAAAAAAAGGAGTTAATTCTCGAACCTTCTGGAATTGCACCTGCGCAGTTGAGGAACAGCCGTCGGTTTCCAGCTGGGTCAATCGAGAGCTCCCCCCCCCAAGGAATGCAGGGCCTCCCTGCTCTAAAAACATGCTCCACGGAGAACAGTTTCCCAGCAGAAATGGCCTTGACTGCATACCAAGTTTGAAAAAAGCATGTTTGTCTCAGCACTGTGAATCTAACACTTCAGCAAAATGTGTGCAGCCTTTCACTGCGGAGTGAAGTAAATATCCAACATGGCTCCGAGCACTCCCAGAATGCATTGTGCTCCCACGCCATTTTGAACTAAGCATAAATTGAGCAGAACAGGCCCACACATTTATTTGAATCAAACGTAATGGCTCTCTCCATAGGCCCACAACATTGTAACCACCAATTGATCTATTATATTATACCACTACCTGGACCCTCCTCCTCCTCGGCCCACCAAGCTACTTAAACAGCCCTACTGTTTACATCAACACTCTTGTGCCAGCCCTTCCACCTCAGCCAACACAATGGCCCTCATTACAAGTCAGGCGGTGGACCATGGTGCTATTAGCACCATGGTCCATGCTGGATTCCGCCATGGTGAAGGGCGGAATTACCGCCCCATTCCAAGGTGAGTGGGGCGGTAATTCCCCATTCACCATTTGCCCTTCCCCATTCCCATTTTTGCCCCATAGGGCATAATGGGGATGGGGAAGGCGCTAATTACGGCACCGTAAATTACGGTGCCGTAATTAGCACCAAGGTCCCTTAGCGCCTTGGACTTTAACGCCTGCAAAAAGCAAGCGTTAAAGTGTGAATCAGGCGTTAAGGGTTAATGGCGCTGACGGCGCCGTTAACCCCTTAACGCCTGACTTGTAATTAGGGCCAATATACCACAATATTTTGACTCTACTGTGCATGCTCCTCAACAATAACCAGGCTTACCTCTATTCTCTCTTCTCTCAATCCCCATGAAGAATGATGCAACTATACAATCACCTGCACTACAAATCACACACACTCCTCTGTTCTTCTGCAGATGTATCTGCCACATACCCTTTCCCTATCGGAGGGTTGGCACTAATATATATGACTACTACGGCCAATCATCCTGCCTGCTGTAGGATACATCCTATGCATCTTAAATCCCCTCCCTAGTGCATGCATGCATTGTGTGGAGCATTCATGCAAGGGTGCACTCACATGCTCTAGAGATCCTTGAGTCCTCTGGATGCTGAGTCTTCTCCCACAGCCTGCACCTCCCTTTGAGCATTGACAGCACTCAGGACCTTGGTGAATTTAGTGTCTTCTGGGGCTCCACATTAGTGCACTTCAAACTGGTCTCAGCCCGCTTGCCCTGGACTCCCAGAAGTGTGGCAAGAATACCCTCAGCTCACCAAGGGAACGGAGGATCTCGCTGGGACCTCCACAATGTGCTAGGGGACTTCCGTCAAAAGTAATTCCAGGAAAGAAAAAGTAATCCAAAAACTGAGTGTACACCAAGCAAGAAGTAATGCAAATTAATTGGATGCAAACTTCTGGGACGCATGGTTCAGACAGCCCCATGGAACTGAACTGAATGACATGAGTTGTCAATGCTGCCCAATGCAGATACATATTTATACACAAAATAGAGAATTATCATACAACAGTGTAGTTAGATTCCTTTGTGCAGCTCACAGCAGCTGATTGGTGGAGCTATGTCAGTCCCTTATATGAATGTGTATATTAAGTGACCCTGATTGGGTACAACTTTTCTTGCCTAAAATCACATGTTCACCCCTCATGACTTTACAAATCTTCCCACACTGCCCCACAATTTCATGAGGGTGCTGACCTGCCAAAAACATGTGTTTGCCATTGGTTGACATTGTTTGACATTGCCCAATATACAAAAGGGATAGACAGATGCATACTGATTGTACAGACCACCTTGAGATGGCAAAGGGTGAGACATTCACATCAAGTCTGACCAATGATGTGCCCTGCAGACATCTGCAAGGACCCTGTACAATGTTGCACATGCGGGATAACAAAACCTCCCAGCACTGATAGACCCCCTGGAGTGTGCTCCATAATCCATACCCCATCGCTAAGGGCTACCAGCTCCCTTCTCACACCTTGCTGCCAAACGTAGTTTGAAAACACTCTACCACACAGTGGCTGGATTTCTTTTAACCGTATTTCTCTGCCAACTCTCCTCAGGCACCCATGTTCCTAGCTCATTGGCCTAAAAAGCATCTCTTAGAATGACTTCAAAGCGACTGCGTTCTCCTGGAAACCCTCAGCCTTGGAACATTTCTGTGCACCGTTTCTGCTGAATTTTCAAGAAATACATACTGCTGTCACAAAAGCTTGCAGCCCTTTTATTATGAGCTGTCTGTGAAAAATGCTTTCCTAATGTGGGTCTATGAGAAAATGTGTTCTCTTCTGTTCATATATTGCCCAAAAGCCCCCCAAACACATTACCCCCTAAGACACCCTACACTGCACGACCTATTGCATTACTACAGCTAATCACCCACCCTTCATTGCATTCTCTCATGGGACTTTCTTCAGTGTCCCTGTGTGTAGGCTGTGGCATGTCCAATGACATCTCACTCGCAATGTCACCCACCACATCACTTTTGACGTCACCATGTTACGTGCGCCCCCCTTGGCAGCACTGAGTCTGGCATTAACAAAAAGACCCTCCGGATCACAACCTCAACTGTGGAGGTGTGCAACGTCTGACCTATACACGGATGGGTTAAATTGCAGAAAAACTCTGATGGGACTCTGGCCCGTCTTTTCTTTGTTGTAAACAGGAGGGGTATGGACCTGTACACTTAAAATCAATCTATGTGAAGGTGCATCATGAATAACAGCACTTTGATGGTTTTAAAAAGTGTTTCAAATTTAAATTGTATTCATAACATGCTCAATATGATCAAAAATATTATTCAATAATAACATATAATATAATCCCAATTCATTTTACATATTTCATAAAAACAACCCCTAAACAAAAAGTGTAAAACACCTAAAAAGCTAAAGTGACTAATTCAATTTCCTATCCACAGTTGAATCTAAGTCGTAAGATAGGATGGGGAGAGTTAAATTAATAGGTTGTCCTCCCTGCTCAACATGTTTCATTTCTTTAACCCATAGTGGTGAACTTTCTTTTGGAGCTTTTCGTTCTGTCACTTCTCAATAACCTATCTTATCTTGCTTTAATGTAAAGATCACTTCCTCCACAATCTCCTCCTCTTAACTGTGGGGGATTTCTGGCGGTGACTGGTGGGGTGGGTATCCAAATCTCTGTCTGAGGTCCCACTGCTAATCCACCACTAGGAGCACCTGACAGGACATGACCGACAGAGCGGAAAGGCAACGGAAGGACAGGCCGAAAATATACAAATATATATGGAAGAAGCGGACCATGCAGTATAGAAGAATGGTTATGCCGCTTGCGATAACCATGCCACATTAATAACAGACTCAGCAGAAGAGTGCCTGCACACCGCCTAGTTATAGAAGTTCTTTAGCAGCAAGATAGATACCATCTGGCTCCCCATATATATCGCCAAAACATCTGCCCAACTCCCTTCCTGTGTCCCCACATGGGCCCCTGAAACCTGGATAGCTTTCTCCCCCCTCTGGCCCAAGAACCACCAATTTACAAAAATCAAGGATCTTGGCTTGTTATTGGGATTACCAATCTGGGCCCCACTGCACATGCAGCACTGAAACAACCCCCAAACAGGTGGCTGATAATGTCCATCAGATTAACAGTAAATGGGACGTATGCATGATAGTCCTATTCTACCTCTCGGCTGCATTGGGAAAAATCAGCCATCACACACTGCTCACCCTCCTTTTATGTACGATGGGCTTCCCTGGCACTGTTCTTAACCAGTTCACGTCCTAACTATCTGGCAAACACCAAGCAGTCCAGATGGGCTCCCCAGGACGGAACACCACACTTTCACCTTTGGAGTTCCTCAGGATTCCTTTCTCTCCCCAGTCATGTTTAAACTCTATGTGGAACTTCTGGGCTTTTTCCTAGATGACCCTACATTGTCGTACGACATTAAACCAATGATATACAGTTGTACCTAAAGGTTTGGACCCCATAAGATATTCTACATTCAAACACGTTTGACAAGTGTCTACTTAAAGTGTAACCCCACCAAGACTGAATGTGTGCTCTTGTGCCACTCAACAAAGCAGGAATTTACTCAAGGTTTGCTGGACAAAATGACCTTGGACAGATTCAATCCTCTCCCCCACACTTAAATGTGGATAGCAATCGATCCTTCCAACAATGCACTGTAAAAAAGGCTCAAATATAAAGAATAAAATCCAAATCCACTGGACTTCTGAATGGCGGTGCATACCTTAGTGATCCTTCAAATCAAGAGAAGTAATGCCCTTGTCACAGGGCTCCTAGCTGCTCACCTGGCCCCACACAAATCATTCCACCACGCCGTGGCTAACCTTATCACCAGCTATAGGAAATTTGATCACCGCTCCCTCCACCTTATGCAAATAAACTGGCCCCATCCATCAAAACTGCATTCCTCAGCTAGAAGGCAAATAGAACAGCTGGCCTACGTGATGATTAAACCTTAAACATCAGAGAGCACACAGTTATCATGCAGTAAGATTATCACCGGACCAGAAACTAGACTCACTTACAAGGAGAAAAACGTCCTTCCCATGCTAAATACTGTTCCACGGAAACTGATCCTAGTAGCAATTGTGACTGCTCTAAAGCTCCTTCAGTTTCCGAAAGAACTGAACACCTTGCTTGTTTAATAAAACCTTGGTATAACCTAGATGCCTGCTGTCTTGCAAACACCCCATCCATAAACTGTACTGTGATCATGATTACTTATGTTTATGTGATACCCATTAAATTCTCACTACCAATGTTTTGCTCTATGACCTGTACTGTGCTCTTCTAATAGGTTTACATACACTGTAAAATTAAATATTAATAACAATAATAATAATACAAATAATAACATCCTTTTGAAATGGAAGTAATTGTTCATGATTTGGAAGCAATAATGTATGCAATCTTTGTTTTATGTGTATATTTCTCTGCATACAACTCCACTTCTGGTGGGAAAAATTGCAAACCATAAATTTGCAGATTGGTTTGAGAAAAGCTGTTTCCAGCAGATTCTCTATCAACGAATAGCGGTGTCACACCTCCCTTGAAGTGGAACAGCAAGTGTGATTGGTACTTGATGTAGTGTTGACCACAGGAGGATCCTCAAAAGGCTAAGAGAATGGGTTAGAATAACAGGTTAAGCCTTAGATAGGATCTCATGCTTCCTCTACAAAGGAAGCCAACACTTCCATATGGGTCCAGTTGTGTCATCAGTATGCAAGGCAAATTGTGGAGTACGCAAGTGTCCCTAGCTCTCCCCTTCCCTTCATCGTATACATGTGATCGCCGGCAGAGATCCTCAAACAGCACCAGATGATGCTGCAAATGTAAGCAGATGTTCCACAAATCGTCTTCTGACTGATTATTATCAATAGTTCTTAGAATACAATGCCAGGCTGACTAGATCTCATCTACAGTTTGATTGAAAAAAGTGCCTTTTAAAAAAAATTAAAACAAGAGAGAGCTCCTACTTCTGGAAACACTTAATCCACATCACCTTAGCTTGCCTCTCAATATGCCTTGGGGGTCCCAGTAAGAACAAATCTAATCGCCAACACAGGGCCATATGTGATCCTGGTCATTCATTTGATACACTGAGCCGCACCGTGGTTTTGAGAACATACTTCCAGCTTCCCATCCTCTGGAAAATGATTCCACAACTTGGGGTGGGGTAGAGGTGTGGGGATAGTGTGGGTAGGGGGCTGAGTTCGAGTGATTGGGGGAGGGTGGGTAGACGAAAATATTTTATAGTAACACACACTATCTTAAGACTCACATTTTCCATAAATGTTTGCTATTTATAGATTTCAAACACATTTTATAAATAACCAACATTTAATGCAATATAGCATGTGTTCTCATCTACATGGAGTGAATGTATACGAATATACAAATATTCAAACATGATTCAACACGTTGGCACGCATGCTATTACAATTCTATTAAATAGTAATTGTTCAAGGTGCGTGTACAAAACACGTTACTCAGAGCGAGCTTTATAACCCCGAGCAGTTTTCAAAAGTAAACTGTAATTCATGTACACTGAGCACCGTGCTCCCTGCTGCAATGTGACAGGGTGGGGTTATGGATTTATTGCATGCAGTACGTCCATGCTGATACGTCTCCAGTACACACGAAAGGCAAATATGTAAAAAAAAAAAAAAACGAAAGTACTACGGGAGAAGGCGGCCATTACCACCACATCCACTCTTCCTCGTCCCAGTACTTACCTCATGAGGCCCCTGCCTCCGACACAGGACCTTCTTTTATTTATTTTATCCCCATAACTCCTCCCCCTTCACCATGTCACTCAGTTTTAATTTTTCCTGCCTCCAGCAGGTTGGGCTTGTTTTTTCCGGCACAGGGTGCTGGGGAGCGACGCGTTTGCTGGCCCCCTGGTGGGGCTTTGTGGCAGAGTTGCAGCGATACTCCCGGGTTCCCTGCGGGGCTCGTGACCCTGTGGAATTGGTTGCTTTGCCTGGCTTCAGCGGGGCTATGGCCAGTGCAGGGCTTTACAGCCCGGGTCCTGGAGAAACATGCCTGGGTGCAGGTAAGGAGTTTTGGGGAAGGGACTCTGCGGAAGCAGGAGTCTGCCTGCTCCTCTGTCGAGTGTAATCATTTGTTGATATGTTTCCTGCTAACGCTGTTCTGCTCGAGCGGTTTTGCAGCTTGTGTTGGTCTCTCTCTCTCTCTCTCTCTCTCTCTCTCTCCCCACGTTGCTCCGGAAGCGGGTGGGCTCCGCCTCTGGTGCCATAAGTGAGGTTGCTATAGGTTTGATGTGGTCCTATTGGTTGTTTTGTTTTCTGGCCTCTATTTAAGGAGTGGAGGCTAACGGCTGGTTGGCGTTTTTTAAAATGTTTTGCATCAGTGTTGAGAAGTCTTGGCATCCTTTTGTAACCTGCATTCTGTGAATACACGATGGGCAAACATTCCTCGAAGAGCAGGCATTTGGTAATGTCTTCTTCCTCATCATCTTCCTCTTCTCCTGTGGTCTGCAGAAAGAGAAAGTAGAAGGCTAAGCTTTTTTCCCTGTCCAGCAAGGAGTTGAAAAAGCTACTTAAACATCATGGGAGGAGGCAGGCAAATGCACATGGACACAAGCGCAGGCGTCTGTCTGCCTCTTGATCTTCTAGTACTGAATATTCGGTCTCTTCTTGTTCCTCTTCTGGTTCCTCCTCGGCTGATTCAGAAGGGAAGTACCTGGACAGAGAGGGAGTGGAGGAGGTGCTTGCTCAAGTGAGGGATTGCATTGGGTTTTCGGAGCCCCTGGTACAGGTGGAGGGGGCCAACCCTTCTATTTGCCAGTATAGGCATACCCCTAGGTTGGGGTTGGGGTTGCTGTTGGTTTCTCATAACCAGGATTAAATCCTTCGGGAATGGCTTGACCCAGAGAAGATTGCAATGCCCCACTTCATGTACAAACTTTATCCATTGAGGGGCGAAACTTTGCTGTCTGATCCAGTTGAAGTCGATGATATCCTCACTAGCCTGGTGGGTCGCTCCTCTATGTCGGCCAAGGAGGCGGCGGGTCAGGATCCAGTGGACCGCCTGGTAAAATCCAGCCTTAAGAAAGTTCATGCAGGAGAGCATCTGGCCCTTAGGGCGAATGTTTATGGTTCCTACATGGCTGAAACGGTGCTGGATGGTTTCAGGAAATTGAAGATGGCTGTCAATGAAGGTTCTGATTGTGCCCCTTTGCTATCAGACATGCAGATACAGGTTGAACTTTTGGCCGATCTGGCTTTTGATGGGGTGCGTGGTTCGGCCATGGCCATGGGGGCTGGTGTGTCTGCCCGTAGGCATGTGCACTTGAGGGACTGGAAAACTGATGGGTGTCAGAAGGCAGCTGCCCCGAAACTTCCTTTCTCTGGGTCCAGAGTTTTTGGGGATTGCCTTGAGGATAAGGTGCACATAGTTTTTAGGGCGGGCAAACATGCTGACAAACTTTGACGCAAGCCTCCTTCAACGGCCAAGAAGTCTTCATCTGGTGCTGGTGCAATGACCAGCAGGTCTTTCCCTGGCTCCTCATCACATATGGGAAAGGTGGTGTTCCGACTCCTGGGTTCTGGACACAGTGCGAAGGTGTTATCAAGTAAATTTCCTGTCTCCTCCTGTCCAGCATTGCATGGTTCGAACCGTGGTTCCCAGGTCTCGGATCAAGAGGATAACCATGGACGCCGCTCTCTCTGAATTGGTGTTGAAGGTGGCCATAATGCCCGTTCCTCTCCCTGTTCAGGGTCAGGGTTTCTACTCGCGGATGTTCCTGGTCCCCAAACCTTCTGGGAAATCGTCGCCTAATTTTGGACCTTAAATCCCTGAACTGCTTCGTCCAGAAGGAACACTTCAAAATTGAAACTTAACAGAACATTCTTCCAATGTTTTTCAAGGGGGATTTGATGACATCTCTGAATCTCCAGGATGCTTATTACCATGTGGCTCTCCGTCCCTGGCACATGAAGTTCTTCCGCTTTGCGGTGGGATCCTGACATTTTCAGTTCAGAGTGCTCCCGTTCAGACTGCGATCAGCCCCCAGAGTGTTCACCAAGCTGGTGGCTCCCCTGGTGGTGCATTTATATCTGCGGGGCATTCAGATTTTCCCCTACCTGGACGATTGGTTGATCAAAGCATCCTGCTGGCAGACTGTCATGGCTCATCTTCGATTGGTCTGCCAGGCGGTGCAGGGCTGCAGTTTCCTGGTGAACTGGCGGAAGTCTCAACTGGAAGCTTCTCAGGATCCATTTTCATTGGTGCACAGGTTTGCACCAGGATGGAAAGGGTGTTCCAGTCCCTCGAGATGGTCTGTCGCTTACTGGCTGTTCTGAGCGGGGTTCTCAGGAGGCAATATGTCTCGGCTCGCCTGTTGCTGAAGTTGCAGGGGCACATGGCTTGTTGCGTGTTTCTAGTTCCCTGGGCCCATCTTCATTTACATAACCTGGTATCTTACCTTCTCTCCCAATGGCTCCCGACATCTCAAGCGTTCGAGGCTTTGATTCCGGTGTCCCCAGTGTTGCGGGTCTCCCTGCTGTGGTCATTGGGGGTTCCAAATCTACGGGCTCGGATTTCCCTGATCCTTCCTCCTGTGACCAAAATTACTACCGACGCCAGCGGAAGGGTTGGGGTGGCTAAGTTGGGGGTCCTCTCTGCTCAGTGGTTGTGGGATCCGGAGGAGAGCCATCGGTCATCCAATTGGCGAGGGTTGTGTGCCATTCTCTGGTCTCTGGTGTACTTCAGGAGGTTGCTGGTAATCTGGGCGGTTTTGGTCCGGACAGACAATACGACGGCCTTGGCACACGTCAACCGCCAAGGGGGTTCTGGCTGCTCCTTGAATGCCCTGGCAGCTCAGAAAGGTGCATGGAGGAATCACATCTGGTGTCCCTGGTGGCCTCACATATCAGGGGGGTGGACAATGTTCAAGCGGATCTTCTCACCCGCTGGTTTCTCTCCTCTGTGGAACTGGTCCTGTCGACTCAGGTCTTTGCAGAGATCTGTGCCAGGTTCGGGACCCCTGTTCTGGACCTGTTTGCATCTCTGGCCTCGGCGAAAGTTCCCCTCTTCTACTCTCGTTTTCAGGCCGAGGGAGCTTGGGGGGTGGACGCCCTCTCTGTGCAGTGGCCTCAGGGTCTCCTTTATGCATTTCCGCCTATTCCCCTTCTGCCCCAGGTGGTTCAGCGCATCAGAGTGTCCAGGGTGACTGTATTATTGTTGGCTCCGTTCTGGCCAGAGTTGGTTCCCCTCTCTTTTGGAGCTTCGGGCCCAGGAGCCTTGGCTGGTTTTAAAGTGGTCTTGTCCCCTTCTAGGGGATCTGCGGTTGGGAGTCTGCCAGACGCAATGGGCCGTGTCGCTATTGCGCGGGCTAGGCTGATATCTCAGGGGTTCTCTGGTCCTGTGGTAGAGTCCATCATGAATGCTCTTAGGCCCTCCACTCTTAAAGCTTACGGCAGGCATTAAAGCCATTTCTGGGACTGGTGTGGGATCCCTCTCCTACATTCTGGCCTCCCCGCTATCCTTCAATTCCTCCGGGATAGGTTTGACAAGTACTTGGCAGTTTCCACGCTTCTCTCTCAGTTGGCCTCCATAAAATTCCTTGTGGGGGACTCTGATGGGCACTTGGATGGGGAGGTGTTGGTGGGGAAGTTGCTCCAGGGTTTTTCTTCTTCCCGTCCTTGTACTTATAAGGGGCTTCCACCTTGGGATCTCCCTCTTGTCTTAAGGTTCCGTCAACGGCCTCCTTTTGAGCCATTTCGGAGATTGATATAAAACATCTAACGCTGAAGACTGCCTTGCTTATTGCCATCACTTCTGCCCGTATGCTTGGGGAGGTTGGAGCCCTTTTATGTCAACCCCCTTTCCTGAGGGTTCTGCCGGACTCGGTGGTGCTGAGATGTGATCCTAAGTTTCTCCCTCAAGTTGGTTCCCTATTTCACACCTCTCAGGGTCTGGTTCTCCCTGCCTTTTTTCAGAATCCGCAAACGCCAGAGGAAGTGGCTTGGCATAACATTGATGTGCGGCGGGCGGTGTTGGAGTATTTGGCTAGGACTGCCCCTTTCCGCCACTGTGATAGTCTTGTGATTACTTTTGGCCCAGCTGGTGCTGGCCGTAAGGCATCTTTGGTGTCCATTAGCCGGTGGATCCGTGTTGTGGTCTCCATGGCCTATGTGGCTTCTGGCCTGCCTGTGCCTGCGCACGTTCAGGGAGGTCCACCAGGGTTTGGTGGCTTCCTGGGCCGATGCAAGGGGGCTTTCTCTACAGGAGATTTGTAGGGCTACCACTTGAACTGATCAAAGCACTTTCATCAACCACTATAGGTTGAATTTCTCCCACTCGGGGGTTGGTTACTTCGGGGTTGGAGTTTTGTCTGTGGGATGTGAATTTGGAGTTGTTAAAGGTGTATGTTTTTCTGCAGTTTTTGGCTCTGTGTCTCATTGGGACTGTTCCCCGTTGCTGCTTCGGTGTACCTCATGAGGTAAGTGTCTGGAACGAGGAAGAGTGGGTGTGGAGGTAATGCTCAGATTACTTACTGGTTATCTTCATTACTCCTAGTCCTACTCTTCCTCGTCACAGTACTGACGACCCTCCCTGCGGGTAAGGTCCCATGCTCCGGCTTAGTGATATGAAACTGAGTGACATGTTGAAGGGAGAGGAGTTATAGGGATACAATAAATAAAAGAAAGTCCTGTGTCGCAGGCAGGGCCCTCATGAGTTAAGTACTGTGATGAGGAAGAGTAGGACTAGGAGTAATGAAGATGACCATTAAGTAATCAAAGCATCAATCTCATACTAAACCAGCACTCTACCATCTGAGCTAACTCCAGTTCCCTGTCACCCATGTTGTTTCAATGACTCATACAGGAAGGTAAACTGCAGAGTGATATAATTCCAAGAAGCCATGAAGTATTCTTCCATTTTCAGAGAAGGGAAGTGCTCATGTAGTTGGAACGCTCAAAGGAAAGAAGTTGCTCAATATATGTCAATTACTGTTCGATTATAAAACAATAATTAAAGGGCACAAAGATTGCTGCCAAAAGTTGCCCAATTGTACATGAAATAGCCCAAAATAGCCCATTTAGGCAAGTCACTGCCTGCTGGAAAATAGACAGTCTGGTTGACTTGCGTATTACAAATCTGCTGATTGGAGCAAATTTTGTTACGGATCTCCTCATTGGGTAGTATGGCAGAGCAGTTTGGAAAATTCATTTTAGTGAGTTGGCCATTTCATTCTGTGGCGTTGCTGGTTGCTATGCCAACCAGATATATTCAGTTTGGAGTTCGGAGTATTTTCCCTCTCTCACTCTTTGTGACAATGGTTTTGGCAAATGTGTGCCTTACGCCACAAACGTTTGCCAAGACCAAAAAGGAAGAGGACAAACGTCCAAGAAAATAAATTAGCAGGAGAGTTTGTCATGCCTTTGTCCCCTACTCTATTTTCTGTGGCAGTAACCTGCCTCTGCTTTGTCGAACATCTTATAAAGCGGTCTTTGCAAAGCATACAATGTGTATTCATTGCATGTACTGTAGTTGAGCAGGAAGTGAGTTTTAAGGCATTGCTAGGGAATGACATTGTGATAAAACCCTGGCTGGCCCCACACATGTTCCTCTTTGTGGATCATTGTTTCCTGAATGCGAAGCCACTGCATCAGTCTTGGCTCTCCTCCCAAAGGAGACAACCAACATGGTCGCTGCTTTGTGGAAACGTTGTTATTTTTTTTTTTAAACAAAAGTGTGCGTACATTCCTGTTTTGAATATTGCGTGTGTGCGCGCATGTAAGAAGGTTTGAATGAGTGTGCATGCATGTGGGTAGGTCTGTGTGCATCCCTATGTGTTTGAGGGAGAGAGTGACTCAGTGAATGTGATTGTGCGATTGTGTTGAATCCAGTGTGTATGTGTGTGTATGGGTATTCCTGTGCGTGAGCGAGTGTGTGTGTGTGTGTGTGTGTGTGTGTATGTGTGTGTTTTTAGCAGGGGATTGAGTGTTCACCTGCTATACAGTGGCATCATGCAGGCATATTGTTTTGGCATCTTTATGAAATACGTTTACAAGGCCAATAGTGGCATTTGTTTTGAAACAGGCAGCACACAACCTTTACAGGGGCATGCTTTCAATGCATTTATTGTGGTTCCGTCATGAAAGTGTTTTACAAGGGCACACTTATCATGAAATGTGTTAATTGCTGGTCCATGTTCACATATTTTGTGGCACCTTCATGAAGGTTTTTACAGTGGCTACTGGCACAAATCTGGATACAGGAAACATGAAATATGGTTTGCATGGCCATGTTGCCACAAGGTGTGGACACACAGGCAAGTACCAAAAAAATGGCACCATGAAATATATATTGAGCACGCTATCATGAAAGATTTTTACGGGCACATATTTGGGCATAGGCAGCATTAGAAGGCTTTGCAGTTTCTTCCTAGCACATACCCTGGGCACCATCATGAATGAGAGGGGCAATATCATCATACATTTGGACACAGAAATCATGAAAGTGTTGTAACATTTTTTGTGTATCGTTGGTGAACTGTCATCTATTGAATGTTTTCAAGTGCGACCATACAGAACCAACACAAGAATTAATGTTAGGGCTGTGCGGCCCTTTTTTCTCAAAAAAGGTGGTGAAAAGACAATAGTGTAACCCATTATTTTGAGCATATCTCAGGGGGGTGCATCCCTAGAATCCACCTTCCTTGCTGAGGACTACCTTGTTAAATTCTCTCACATGCATTAATGAAGGGAGCATATTAATGACCCTCCACGCAGGGGTAGCATTTCACAATAATCCCAGAGGTAGCAGAAGTGATATCATGAATCAGATTACCTCACTGGGAGTGACATCTCATGATCTTTTTACTCCCAACATCACGGGGAGTTATGTAACAGGAATTCTGAAGTATCTTAGTGTGGTATGACACAGGCAGGAATACTCAGCAACCACTCTAGAGCCAGTATTGTAGAAAAGGTAAGTCTTCTTTAATGTTACAGGTTATAGTGGGAAAGTAGATAGGAGATGAGGTGATGTGCTTCTGCTTCCCTTGGCTCTCTCCCTGCCTGTCCCCAACCGTCCTTCCCGGAATCCTTACACTCGCACCATTCCAGGCCTCGCACCAACACTCCGAGCTCCACTACTCAATCACATAGTCACACAGCACAACATAGCATATATGATGCTAGGATACTACACATCCCCCTCCTTTGAAGAAAAGGAAAAGTATAAACATACATGTGTTAAAAGGAAACAACCCTCGAGGTACATTTCGCCTTATGTCCTGGTCTGCCCCCCAGGACCTCAGGGCTGCCACCCCCAAGCACAACCTGCTCTCTATGAGCAAAACACATCTAACTCACCTAACCAAACTATACAATAACTTTTCTCCTTCTGTAAGGGCCTGCCACGCCCAAACCCTGGACCTGCCACGTCCCGGCACAACCTCTCCCTAATACAGGACACTCCCGTCGCTGTAATTAAAGCATACTCACTACATCCAACATCCTATAAATTATCAAAGATAAAACACATGGGGAATAACTAAGGTTTGGATGACACTCACCTAGCTTGTAACCATCCTAGCCAGTAACAACATCACCGCCCCCTCTCCTCACCAATAACAGAAAGGAAAAATAAAGGATAGCCACTCACAACACAAAGATCACAAAAACACGACACAACCACAAAAGGCGTGGAGTGCAAAAGCCAAAGTGCACAGACACAACCGTGCAAACACAGGAACTTCTGGAACAAGTGTTGGAAAGATGAAAATGAAACACTGGCAGAATGTTCCCGAAAACTCAAATTGTACACCAAAGATGAAAAATGCGGTGTATTGCAAAACATCAATTTGCAAAAAAAAAATTAGTTTAGACGCACATGAGGTGAAAAGTAATGTGCAGATCCAAACTCTCCCAAAAATGTTTAGAATAATTGTTAAAACGGTTGTCAGTGTGGTTTAAACCACACAGTTTAAAACAGCAAGCTCCCCAAAAGAAAAGCACCACACTAACACGACTCCAAAACTGTGCGCCACTCCAAAACAACATTTTGATAGCAAAATCAACTGGCGAGCCGCTACTCCTACTGAAGCATCGCCTGGCATAAAAGAAAACCCATTAACAGTGTAAAATTAATCGACTGGCGAGCCACTACTCCTCTTGAGGCATCGCCTGGCGTCACAGAAAACGCATTAACACTGTAAAATTAACTCTCAAAACAGTAACCTCCACAGTGAGGAAACAAATTGTGTGAAAACCTACAACGCACCAAAATCTACTACATGGGCCCCGTGCCCTAAAACTCTAACGTAACAACTTGCGTAAAGACCTTCAACTACTTAATGGGCCCTTGCCCTGGCAACAACGCCACTACCTAGAACCAAAAGGTTTTAACTCTCTGGCGCACTCAAAAGTAAAGTGTCCAACCCCTGAAGGATTCTCAAACAGCAACCACACCTGGCCACAGTGCGGGAGCCAAAACCACTTCATATGCATGCCTCTAGAACAAACGCGTCACACCAAACACGTACACTACAACTACAAACGTGTCACACTACTCACATGTACACACTGCAACAACCACAATGGGTCACACTACCCCGTGTACACACCAAAACATCCACTTCTCACTACATTGTAACACAATTGCAGAACCCGCTGCAAACTGTGTGCATTTTTGGGTCACAATCCAAAACTCCCAAACACACCCAAACTCCAAATGCATACACCACAGAAAACTACAAAATAACCCATACCGCAAATCCATGCTCCCACACATGCACTCCACTCACTCCATACCACAAAACATCCAAATTACTACAAATGCGCATAAAAATCTCCACATTTCCCAAAACAGGAATGAGTTGCACCTTCAGCCATGGTGGTGATCAGTCACCATGCTGGGGGCGCAATTCACAATAAGTATTGTGAATCCCCAATAGACTGTAAAACCAATATTGTGGACATTTAAACTATTAAACTCCTTTGCATAATTGTACCCTTACAATCATTGAATTATTCAATAAAATGCATCATGTGCTGCACATTAACACTCATGCATACCAAAATTGCAATTACATCCACATTACTTCATTTCTCCTCCACAAGCCCGTATTACGGCATAAACTTCTAAAAATAAAACATTCATATCCCCATAAATTTAGTTACACTGTAGCATTAATTATAAAACGTTCATCTGAAAGATAAACAACATGTTTCCTTTTTTCTCCGTTGACAGTCACTTAACCGCAAACCAATCCTGCGTAGATGGATGCCGCCCTAGTAACAGTACCTTATAGCTTCCCCTTAAAGCTACTGCTGCGGATGTCAAAAAAAAAAAAACAATTGAATAATCTTCTTTGCAGCACGGACGAACTCAAAATCCGTCCGGAGCTCCAGCTCTCGCGTAACGTCACAACACACTGTCAGGATAGATTACGATCTTACCGCATGCATATGACAGTCACTGGGTATGTGAAAGTCACTCCTCCAGCTTCCCGTTTCAACATCGCTGCCACCAGCGATGCCATGTCTGTCATGCAACGCTTCATCTTTAAGAAAACTACACTGCCCGCCACATCCGCTTCAACCTCCTATTGGCCACGTTACTTTATGAAAACAAATGCTTCCGTGTACGTCATCTCGCTATTGGACGCACGAAAGTCCTTTCTTCAGATGCCTTCTACGAACACGGAAGGCAAAGTCATGGCGCCGGGCACTGTCAGTAGGCTGGACGCACTAGCGTTCCAGCCCAACGGCAGCGGGTGGAACGCAGGAGGGCACATTTGGGCGCGCGCCACCCACAGCCCTCCAAGCACCATGAAACTCCCCAAATCTCGCCCGCAATTCTCCACGGCACCTGTGCCACGACCACGCGGCACTCACTCCCCTCCACACGAGGGTCGAAACGCCCAACATCCGCACCTCTCCAACTCACATGGCAGATGGGCATCCACTCGAGCATGGCTCGGCTGCTGTGCAATTCGAGGGCTGGTCTCCTCTCCTCTCCAGGCAGCACAACAACTGGCCGCTCCACTCTCCAGGCAGCACAACCACTGGCAGGACTCCCCATGCCAACATCGCCTTCACTCCGGCTCACATCCTGAAGCTCCGGTCTGGCCCGGACTGCTGCAAAATGCCACCCCCGCCCGATGTTGCTGCCATCTCCGGTGCCCCTCCAGTTACAAACAGTCCAGCGAGGCAGCTCCTCAGAACTTCCAACTGGCATCAGACTCCTCTACTCTCCATGTACTATGGTCTCCGCCTCAACTTCTATGGACCCCTGCTTTTCACCTGGTCCGACATCACCTCTGAGGCCTCACTTCACTTTCTCAGGATCTCCTTCTCCAAAGTTCAACTGCTTCCCACTGTTCTTCGGGTCTCTATTTGCTCCTCGTCGCCAAATGAAGTATCTTAGTGCAGTATGACACAGGCAGGAATACTCAGGAACCACACTAGAGCCAGTATTGTAGAAAAAGTAAGTCTTCTTTAATGTTACAGGTTATAGTGGGAAAGTAGATAGGAGATGAGGTGATGTGCTTCTGCTTCCCTTGGCTCTCTCCCTGCCTGTCCCCAACCGTCCTTCCCGGAATCCTTACACTCGCACCATTCCAGGCCTCGCACCAACACTCCGAGCTCCACTACTCAATCACATAGTCACACTGCACAACATAGCATATATGATGCTAGGATACTACAAATTCCAGTACCAGTGGCTTCACAGAAAGTGATGTCACTTTTGCAAAACAAAGGTTGCACATTTTGTAAAATAAATACAAGAGTCAAATTCTTAGGGCACAGAGAGGTTATTTCAAGTAGTTCCCTAGATAACATATGTTTGATGCCAAGTGGTGACTGATGTATAGCAATTATTTTCCAGGGGAACACAAATCAGATACATCATAGGTCAGGGGTAGCATTGTCTTATGCCAATGTAGGCTGACATAGACAGTTACTGCCATTTTGTGCCATGAGAAGCCTCATAAGCCAGGTATTGTCATTGCAAGTGACACACAGCTTCACATGCCGGTGAGCTGCTGTTATTAATTGTTCAGCCTCACATCTCAGGGGACTGCTGTCAAATGCCAGGTGTAACAGGAAATACCTAAGCACTACCACCTTATGCCCAGTAAAGCCTTATAAGCCAGGGGTAATTATTGTATGCTAGGTACAGTGTTACATACCCATGTACTGCCATTAGACGCTAAGTGCAGCCTGAAATGTCCAAATCCTGACGTCGTAGGCCAGTGTCATCACCTACCAAGGGCACTTTAAAATGCCCAAATGCCTTCTTATAACAAGATGAGTGCCCCAAAATAATATTCTGTGTCATTTTGCAATGCAAATGGATGCAAATGTGTTCCAATACTCGGCTGCCCTATGAACGCAATTTTATTTTATTTTATTTTTGAATTTATAATGTGCAACTCCCAAGGGACCGAGCAGAGACTGCATCTGGGTGCCGATTTTTCAATCGAGAGACCGGAAAGCTGATGAATCTGAAGACTCTTATTGAAAAATAATAGTTGTTAATCTCTTTCCGAACTGAGGAATCGAGATAATTTCACGAATATCAGTTGGTAGCATTATCCAGGCTTGCGGGCCCGCAATAAAGCAACATCTATCACCACGGTGGGCACATTTGGACCGTGAAACCACCAGAGGATTAGATCTTGGGAATGAAGAGGACGATTAGGTTGATAGAGAACAATTTTGGATGAGAGATAACAAGGAGCCAGATTATGATGGGACTTAAAAAACAGATAAAGTGTTTCCAAAAGAACCCTTTACTGCACGGGATGCCAGTGAATGTCTCTACGATAGTGGGACAAAGATGAGCCCTTAGGTAAAGTATGAAGGAGCCAAACAGCTGTATTTTGAGCAACCAGAAGATGCTGCATTTGGTTAGTGGGAATGCCCATAAGAAGGGAATGACAGTAGCCTAATTTAGAATTAACTAGAGCCCCAACTACGACAGAACAATCTTTTTCCACAATGAGGGGCAGAAGGGGCTTCAAAAGCTTAAAATGAAAGTAGACAGATTTCACAGTTTCGCTAACCTGTAGGATGCAATTTAATTTGGCCTGCCAGAAACATCTGAGATGTTTTACTTTGATAGAAAAATCGCATCTGAGATGTTTTACTTTGATAGAAAAAGCAGTTGGGACACCCAAGAGTGCTGTACAAGGAACACAAGGTATCATATTGGCTATTTTTTCTTTTGTCCAAAGACAAAAATCTCGGTTTTAGTGTATTTAACTGATGTTCACGCTCCAGCATCCATTTTTTAATCTTGCTCGTGCAGGACAGCACAATGCACTGATCAAGAGGGTGATTGATCCGAACACAGATTTGAGTATTGTCAGTGTATGAGTGGTAGTGAAGGTTAAACTGGGAAAAGATACTCAGCAATGGGCTTATATAGATGTTTAATAACAATGGTGACAAGATGACCCCTGAGGCACACCACATCCAACCGGTAAGGAATGAGAGTAGTGCGGACCCATTTTAACTTGCTGAGTCCCGTTCAACAAGAATGAAGTGAACCTTTTCAGAGCATCCTTATAGTCCCTAGCCACCAAAGGTCAATCTTGAGATGAGGATGGTGAAGTCAACAATATCAAAGGCCGCAGTTAAGACCAGCACGACCAGCATGCTCATGTTACCCTCATTGGCAGCCCTCAAGATGTCATCCCAGACAGAGACGAGTGCTGTCTCAGTGCCATAACCTGCTCTAAAACCGGATTGATGCATATCCGAGATTCTGGGTTCTTCCAAAAAACTGTACATGTGTGGTAACAATATTTTATAGGATTTTGGATGGTCAAGGAAGGCCAGCAATGGGTCGGTAATTTGATAGCATCTTATGATCCAATGTTGTCTTTTTAAGTAATGGAGTGAGGCATGTTCTTTTTAGATACATTAGAACATGTCCTTGACCCAACAAGGTATTAATAAAGGTGATTATAAACCCACTCAATACCAATGCATGCTGTCTGAATAGGGTCGTAGTTGAAATTGGTTGGTTTTAGTCTATAAATAAGACTAACAAACACTTCTGGGCTAACAGAAGACAATGCAGAGCAGGGTGATGTGTGGTCAGCTATGAATTCTACATATGTGCCCCATATAGGGGAGTCCTGACTGACAGTCAATATTCAGCTGGATGGTATTGATTTTTTCCATAAAGAATTCATGACATTTGTTCACCAACCTAGATGATGGAAGTGGGTGAAGAATAAGTACATCAAGGGGAGGCTACACTCTATATGAGTGTAAGGAGGACTTTTGAACTATTGTCAGCATGAGCAATTTGATTCTTTAAAGATTTTGCTGAATGTATATCTTGTTTAAATGTTCAAGGCTGTTTTTGCCGCCTGACGGACCATAGTATTTCTGGTCTTGCACCATTGTTTTTTCATTCTTCAATAATCCGCCTTAAGCATTTCTGGGGAGTCATTTTACCATTGATTACTCTTGTTTTTAGTTTTATTAATAACTTTAAAGGGAGCAATGGCATCACAATTATATTGTAAATATGTGATATTGGACTGATGGAATTCTGAGCATTTTAGAGCATCTAATAAAGGACTTACACTCTTCGATAATTGATCACTTCTGATAGTGTTCAAATCTTTATTACCACGAGAGTACAAAGTGTTAGTTATAGGAACTTTCCAAGAGTCAATGCAGAGAGAGCGAATGGAAAACACCACAGCGAAATGGTCGGACCAAACAATGGGTATGTTTTCTTTATGACACAGGTGTTTTACCTCTAAATATCACAGGGTACAGACAGTAACCACCTACATTGTTGGCAGAGTCTGATAGTAGTGAAAGGTCATGTGATTGCAAAATTTCTTTGAGCTTAATGCAATTTGGGTCGTCAGGTGTTACGCACCATATAAACAAATCACCCAGTATAATCATATTGGAACAGCACTACGCTTCTGTGCCGAGAAAAGCATCTATATTATATTTTTTGAAAGCTATGAGGGCCAGGGCGTCTGTAACATGGAATTAGCTGACAGGATTCATTAGGAGATAAAAAGAGTGCACAGACAAACATTTGGGAAACTTTGTCCCAAGTCAAAGTACGAAAGTTAAGCAACTCGAGGGAGGATTTAGCAATAATATCAATTCCTCCTCCAATCTGGAAGTGGGTGGCAGAACAGGCAGTAAACGACGATTCCGTTATAAAAAAAAAGTATATCCAATTGCAGAGAATTGATCAGTTCATTAAGTGCTGTTCCATTTTTAACAGCAGATCTTGCATTAATCCTTGCAGCCTGCAACATTGTACGGGGCGTCAAACCAGCAAGCTGTGAGGAGTTGCTACTGTTAAATCTAGCTAAATGTCTAAACTTTGTTAAAGGCACATACAGTAGGCATGCCGTAGTCGTTGTTTAGTTTCAGTAGTGACTCTGTTGTATAGTGTGGCATGATGTTACCACAACTCTAACTGGATAAAATAACCCAGGGTTATAGTGGATATTCGATACAGTTAACAAATAAGCACTCCAGCAAGAAGAAAAATAGTACAGAGATCAGTTATCTATTAAAAACGAACATAGGACGAATGCAAAAACTGGCACAGACAGGCTTCGCATCAGCACGACTCTTCTGTGCCTGCAGCACAGTTCAATGGCAAGATGGTCAGGCGCCGTGCAATAGGAGCTGGCAAATGCAGTCCAAGACTTCAGTGTGGCGCTAATAGCATGCACTTTCAAGTCAGTGCAAAACGTTAAAAGCAGTTTAATCGAATGAAAACAGATCAGGCGGACTCCCTAGCAGATTTAGGCTTTTTACAAATCTATTACAATCGCGAAATGTAGTATTCTAAAAATACATTAAGTACAACTGAAATAGATAGAAAGTAAGGTAAGCCTATCCAAGATATCAGCTTGTGAAGGCGAGCGACACTGTCTTCTGACAGTGTAGCAGTCTCCGAATAAATGGAGGAGGCACTGGAGTGACAGAGAGACCCTGACGTTGGTAACTCTGACGCAAGCGATTTCTGTGAACTGTGCGGGTTGGAAGTCAGATAGGACCAGTTGGAGAGGAGAAAGAGCAGAATTTATGTCCAGTTAGACATATATCTGGTCGTAGCGTTCTTGCAATTTAGTTAGAAAGGGAAGAAGAACTGGAACGACAAGTGTAATAGACAGAGAATCTAACGTATTTTTTTAAGTATAGGCAAAACTGTGGCACATATATTATAATCTGGAAAGAGACCAGTGGAGAGGGAGAGAATATAAAGAGAGACAAATCCACTTGGGATGGAGTATTGTCCTTTAAGAGGTGTGAATGGTGGCTCATAAGACATTGGCGTGGTGCATAACACTGCGTGCTGGTCAAAATAATGACTCATTGGGCCAGATTGCAGAAACTTTCCACTGGTGCAAGTGCAAAGTTTGCACGGTATTAGCACTAGGGCAAAGTTTGCCCCATTTTTTAAAAACAATGGCACACACAAAACTATTGCACAATGACAAGTGCAGTTTGGCAGGGTATAAGCACCAGGTCAAAAATTGCCCAGTGCAAAAAAAAAGATACATTTCAATGCGTTTTTTTTACCAGGGCAACGTTTGCCCTAGTGCTAATACCATTCCGTATTAGCACTAAGGCAAACTTTGCCCTGTTGCAATAATGCAGTGAAAATGTATCTTTTTTTGCCTAGGGCAATTTTTGCCCTGGTGCTTATACCGTGCCAAACTGCACTTGTCATGGTGCAATCGTTTTCTAATGTGTCCCATTGTTTTAAAAAATAGGGAAAACGTTGCCCTAGTGCTAATACCGTGCAAACTTTGCACTGGTGCAAAATTTCTGTAATCTGGCCCCAGATAATAACATAATATATTGTGTTTTCTTTTACTTTTACCTTCATAGTTCTGTTTTTATATATAGCAGTACTACAGTTTTGTTATTTTGTGTGCTCTTTATGTGTTAAAATGCCATTTGTGCCAAGTGTGTGGAGTGAGGCAGAGTGTCTTGGCGGTGTGAAATGCCGTTTTCCCAACAGAACAGAGTCTGTCTTCGATTGCTGTGCATTTTGGTAGAGGCGGACCTTAAAAGCCTCTCTCCCCAGGCAGAGCCGTGGCGGAGTGAGGCAGAGTGTCTTGGTGTCTGGGTGCGGGTGCATGGTTGGGGGCTATGTGAACTGATTCCTGCATACCCATTGCACGTAAGCTGGAGTAGAACTACAGTGCTGCTGTCATCAAATTCCAGGATCAACCGAGGTCTAAGAAGCAACATAGCGAGTGGCGATTAGACTCTGTATAATATTGCTACAACGCACCAGCACATCTCATAATAATTCTTGAGACAGTGCACTAGTCCTGCTGTTAGGTGGTTTATGCTAAGATTCAGGATAAATCAACTCCCTCTTTTGGTGACCTGTGGGGCACAGTATAACATCCTGTTGCAGCATAGGACTTGTCGCATCTGTAATAGCCGGGTTCTGCTTGAGGCTGGCAAACACCTATTCAAGGAGTGCTCATATTTAGGACCAGCTATTATGACTATGTTGGGTGGCTTTGCTCACAGCTACGAATCTATAAAGCTGGATTCTTTTTGGAACTTTTGCCTCAATATAGAGAGCAAAAGGGTACAGTTAGTTTTGTACAGACTGTGGTGCATCATTAAGAAATTGTTACCTAAGGATCTCTGCGGGACCAGCTCGTGTGTGACATTACAATAGATATTGATGAGAAGGATTCCTGTTGTGGTAGCAGCTATTAACTAATTGTAATCTTAATTGCATAGTTACTGGACGACTTGCACATTTTAGTATGTATAATATGAAACATTTTAAAATGATATATATATTTAAGTCACTGATTGTTTTGGGAATTCATATCAATACCTGTAATTGACACTCATGAATTGAAGGTCTATTACTCCTGTTCACCCTCTGGCTGCTATTAGATGAATCTGGTTGTACTCAACATGATAGGCTACAAATGGGAAGGCGTGAACTGCCTGTACTATTTGAAATACTGTACAATGCCCTGTATGTAATATGGATAACGTCATGCATCATTTGTATTTTGTATTTTAGCTTGCTCTGTCGATGTCATTCTTATATGTATAATTTATGATGTTTTTAATTTGTAAAGGTTTAAGAACTATACACAAATAAATATAATAAATAAATGTGTACCAATGCTACCAAAAAATAGATATCCAAAAAACAAGCATTGTCAAATCCAATAGTTTTGGCGTGTTCTTTGAATTTTGCATTCATAGGCATCAGGGTGCAAGGAAGAGAGTGCATCGTTTCAAAGACAAATGCGATTAGGAGTGCAGGTGTGCAATGGAGAGTAGAGAAAGGGAGATATACACTGATAGAGGGTGTCTTCGATGACAAGCAAGAGGAAATAAGAATGAGAAAGGGTGAGAGTTAGAGGGTAAGATATAAAATGAGAGTGTGAGAGAAAGGATAAGGGGGTAGAGGGGATGGGGGAATAGAGGGCATAGGGTGTGGTATGGTGGTTTGTGTAACAGAATGGATTGAGTGGGTGGGAGAATATGGGAGATAGGTGTTGTGTGGCTAAAGAGAGCATGATAGGGTGCGTGAGTCAGGGTAAAGAGAGAGGGGTTAGGGTTGAGTAAAGAACGGGGGTAGGTGGGGTTAGAGATGGGGATGGTTGGTGGGGGTAGACAGTGAGGGGGTAGGGTGGGTGGAGGAGGCTAGAGAGATGGAATAGAGCAGGTGGCTGGGGGTAGAAAGACAGGTTAAGGTGGGTGGGGTACAGAGATTGGGGTTGGGTGTGTGGGGGAGAACATGGAGGTAGTGTGGGTGAGGGTAGAGCGTGTGGGTGTATGGTGGGGGAGTAGAGGGAGTGAGCTTTGAAGAGGGTATGTGGACTAGTTGAGAGAGTGGGGCTATTATGGGTGGGTGCCAATAGAGAGAGTAGGGCTAGGGTGGGGTAGAGAGAATTGAGGTAGGATGGGTGGGCGGGGTTAGAGAGAGTCAGGGAATGGTGGGTGATGGTAGAGAGAGTGGGGTGGTGTGGGCGGGCCAGGTTAGAGAGTAGGTGGGTGGGTCTGGGTAGAGATAGGGGGTAGGGCAAGTGGAAAGGGGTAAAGAGAGAGTGGGTTAAGTGGGTGGATGGGGGTAGAGAGATTGGGAGTAGTGGGTGTGGGTGTTGAGAAAATGGGGGTTGGGTGGGTGGGAGTATGGTAGCAAGAGCTTGGTAGGGTGCATGGGTGAGGGGTTGCGGTAGAGAGAGTGGGAGTAGGGTGGGGTAGAGGAAGTGGAAGTAGGGTGGGTGGGGTAGAGAGAGTGGTATTCGGGTGGGTGGGTGCAGTCAGAGAGAGTCGGGGTATGATGGGTGAGCAGGGTAGAGAGAATGGGATGGGTTGTGTGGGTGGGGGTAGAGAAAGTGAGGGTGGGGCAGCTGGGTGTGGCAGAACAGAGTGCGGGGGTGGGGTGGCTGGGGATGGGTAGAGAGAAGGGGTAGGGTGGTTCGGTGGGGGTAGAGAGACTGGCGGTGGGGTGCCTGGGTACAGGTAGAGAGAGTTGGGGTAGGGTTGGTGGGTTTGGGTAGAGAGAGGGGGTTAGTGTGGTAGATAGAGAGAGTGGGTGTAGGGTGCTCAGGTTTTGGTAGAGAGAGTGGCAGTTTGGTGGGTGGCTGGGGTAGAGAGAGGGTGATTATGCAGAGAGAGTGGGGAGTAGCCAGGTAGAGAGAGTGGGTGCAGGGTGGGTTGGTGGGGGTAGAGGAAGGTGGGTAGGGTGTTTGTGGGTAGAGAGTGTGCAGGCAGGGTACGGTTCGAGAGATTGGGGTAAGGTGGGTGGGTGGTATTAGAATGGGGATAGGGTGGGTGTTTAGGGGTAGAGAGAGTAGGGGTTGTTAGAGAGAGTTGGGGTAGCATGGGCGGTTAGGGTTAGAGAGAGTGGAGGGGTGGGGTTTGGGGGAGTGGGAGGTACAGTGGATGTGTGTGAGTGGGGTTAGAGAGAGTGGGGCTGCGTGAGCATATGTAGGTAGTTGGTTGGGTGCAGAAAACATGAAGAACAAAGCAGCCTCAGGTGGACTTGCCAAAAGTAGCCCAAAATAGCCGAAACAAAACCCAACCAGCACATTTATTGGGGGTGGGTGGATGGGGGTAGAGAGTGGGAGTTTGGCAGGTGAGGTAGAGAGAATGGGTGTGGGAGTAGGGAGCATGACCATGGGGTGGGTGGTTCTATGTAGTGAGGCAGCATCGGGAGGGCTACAAAAACGGATCTGTCATAGAAAGAATCCCAAATACAGCCCAATTGTACACAAAATAGAGCAAAATAGCCCCATTTCACACGCTTCCAAATCACTGTATGGCTGGGAAATGGAATGGCCGGCACCTGACTTGCCTCATACAAAGCTTCTGATTGGAGCAAATATTGTTTGGGAACACCTCTAAGGAGTTGTAAAAATAAACGGCTAAGGAGTTTGTAAAAATAAACGTTAGTGAGTTTACATTTTCATGCCATGTCATTGCCAGTCACTATGCCAACCAGATATTCTCGGTTCAGAACACCCATTTCCTCTCTCCCTATAATAATGGTTTTGCCAATTTTGTGGTAAAATTAGCTAAAACGAAAAAGAGAGGTGTACAAGACTATGGCCCTCATTACGACCCTGGCGGAAATCGAAAAACGATGGCGGAAATGCAATACCGCCATCGAATAGCGCTCGGTGCGATTATGACCCGTCACCGTAAAGTACGATGCCATTAGCGACACCGTAGTGAACGCCAACGCTAACTGCACCAAGTACGCGCACGCGCGCCATGCCAAACCGTAATTACCACCATGGCGCAACGGTACGCGAATTCTGACCCTAGCGGACATGCACCTAACGCCATCAAGCACGGCGGAAAGTGCCATTCCGCCATGGTGAGAAGTACGGCATCGCGAATCAACCGTAAACGGCCCTACTGAGTGCCTGCACACCACTCCCTGGCCACATTGCACAACTCCTCGTAGGTGCAATGAAGTCACACAATGCAACCAGTGAAATGTACATCTCACCCATGCCTGCCAACGAACAAATGAACCTCAAGAGGGGCCAACGGGAGCTGCAGGGCACAGATGGCACGAATACAGAAGCTACACAAATGGACATGACCTCAGTCTCCCTCCAAGAAACGCACGCAAACACAGGCACCTGTGACCAGCCATATTCTGATAATCACATCATTCCACCAATCCACCTGGCTGACCGGCATCTGTCACACAAAAGCCAATCCCCCGCCCCTGAGCATGACATCATTAAAACAGTCATAATGGCAGCCCTAATCCCTGACCTCACTGGGCTCCGTAGGCAAACGCGCCCAGCACAGTACCACGCAACTATACTCCGAAGCTGGAACCCAATGCAGATCTCCTCACAATACATCGCTCCCCAAATAGGAATATGCCACATCACTTGCAAAGAAGAACGCTACACGGTTCATATCAGAATAGAAATTTAATGCACAACAAATTCACCAAGACCATACAGCAATTAGGCCATGAACCCCAAAATATAATTCACCATTGTGGGCTGCATCCGCAATAAATGACCAGCTACTTCTTGTGTGACGCCCTGTTCCCTCATGGTACACAGGGCCTACATTCTCGTACGAAAAGGCAACATGGAAGCGCCTCGAACCGCAGGGCCGTCCCATTAGGGAGGCACTAGTCCAGCTGAAAGGCCGAAATGTTGCTCCTAGCCACTAGTACTGCGTAAGGGCATGTGGCCCATTGGCGATCGTCCCATAAGATCGTAATGGTGCTCCACTGATTAACACGAAGCAGCAGGTGTCGGGAGTAAAATCCATCTGCAGGAGTGGCATACAGATGGCAGTGGCAAAAGGGGAGGAGATACCTGTCACCCAAATGAAATGAAAAAGAATAGTATGGGCATCAGAACTGCATTTGAATTACTCACTTCAATGATCACACAAAATCCACAGCCATATGCATGCTAGCCCACTCCAAGGGATCATCACCACCCAAAAACCACTTGCGAATCATAACTACCTGTATCGAGGTGAAAACACTATTACAAACGAGTGTTACTGTGCATGCGTCTGTCAAAACAGAATCCATCAGATGGGATTAGTAACGTGCATAGACACAAGTGACTGAAGGCGCGTCGAGACAGGGAGGGTTCAACAAGGCCAGATAGACGATGGTCCCACTATGGCAGCCCTGCATCACATAGCGCAGGGGAGGTGGATAGATTCCAAGAAGCCCCGTACATGGGAAACTCGGTATGAAATCATCTGTCCATGCATCCATACATCATTCCCTCATCCCGTAATGAAAATGCCTGATTTCATACTCACATAACATGTGAAATTTCCATTGAGTCTGTGCGTTATGCAGCCTGCAAAATCCACTGTGCTCCAGCCCGTAATTCCAGTGTCGTGAAGTAACATGTATTTGGGAACGTCCGGCCTCATCGTCCACTACGCTATTGCGCATCCCATACTATTCATATCAATCATTGCATTCTCGCCATGGCCCCTGTCCCAAGGACATTGAACAATAGAACGTTATATTTGCAGTCAGACCTGTGGGCGTCTCCTCGCCGCTAGCTGAAAACCGAAAGCGCTGTCCTTCGAATTCCTCATTTGCAACATCACGTGGATAAGGCATCTGTGGCCGCTTGAAATCACAAATTAATCCATCTAGTGCGGCTGTGTGTGAAAATGGCAACTGGCTTCACTCACAAATGGGACGCCCCGCCCGTCGGTGAACCTCGGTACAGTGCTGCATGAGGGTCCACCGTAACTCGAGTACTGCGTTCCACTGACCCTTCACAAGTCTGTTCGCGACTGCAAAGATAGTATGTGAACCAATGGGACCATAGCAGAATGAACATATCAACCAATATTACACTGCCATCGGGAACAAATACATGTTTGTAATAGCAGGATGCCATTCGTCGAATTGCAGCGTTGTGTGCGGGACGTGCTCGCCCAAAGGGGATTGCAGCTTGCACAGGTGGAATGAATAACCACAGGTGGAGGCTATACAGCCTGAAAACACATAAATTGCACACCCAACCCCCTCACACAACCACACCCACTCCGAAATGCTACCGGCAGGACTAGCGATGTTGGCCCTGGGGGACCTGATAGCACTGCAAGTACTCCAACTTCAAGAAGAAGACGAACCCCAACTACTACAACAACCGGCCGCACGGAGGAGACGCAGGAGGAGGAGGAGGGCAAGGCAGGGCCAGCAAGGGCCGCCAGCACAGCCACTACCACCACGCAGGCAGCCCGCAATCCCACGCCTCCGAGCACATCCGTTTGACCTCACTGATGAGCAGATCCACACCCTCTACCGTTTGGACCGGGACACCATAACCGCCATTGTGGACATGACACAGGCTGACCTTGCCAGCATGATAGATAGCCCAACCGCCATCCCACCCCTACTGAAGGTGGTGTCTGTACTCCACTTCCTGGCCACAGGCACCTACCAGCACACAGTCGGACAGTTGCATGGCATTTCACAGCCACTGTTCTCACGGACACTATTGCAAGTGCTCGATGCCCTCCTGAAGCACGCAGACGACTACATCTCTCTACCGCGCTCGGAGCAGGAAATTACGAACACAAAAGTGGGATTCCATGCACTTGGCGGCATACCGGGTTGCATTGGTGCCATCGACTGCACCCATGTGGAATTGGTCGTCCCACATGCCATGGAGGCCCAGTACCGCAACCGAAAACAATTTCATTCTCTGAATGTACAAATGGTGTGTGACTCCAACAGGATCATTACACATTGTTGTGCCCGATTCCCTGGATCAACCCATGATTCTATGGTCTTGAGGAACTCTACAATACCACGCTACATGGAGCGACACGCAGGGAACAGATCCTGGCTACTCGGTGAGTCTCATTTCAAGCATGATAATGTGGTGTATGTGATGCGCCAATGACCTAGAAGGAAGGGGGGGGGGTGCGTACGTAGCAATGGCATTCCTCAAACATCCTTTATTGTCCACATACAGGTGATGCCGGGTATCCACTGAAGAGATGGCTCCTTACACCACTCCGGAACCCACGGGACCAGCATGAGGAGGACTACAACCATGCCCACTAACGTACCCGTGTAGTCATAGAACAGGCATTCGGCCTACTGAATACTCGTTTCCGCTGCCTCAGCAGGTCTGGCGGGGCACTCCTGTACCGCCATGAGAAGGTTGCAAAGATGGTCATGGCATGTGTCATGCTACACAACATGTGCGTACGTAGAAATGTGCCCATGCCCCCTGACGCAGAACTGCAAGCACCTGAAGATGGCCATGATGAGGGTGGGGATGTGGCAGCACCTCAAGGAGTCTGCGAGGCACAGGAGGGCCGTGACATTCGTCAGCATATCATAGATGCATGCTTCTAGCACTCACGCCTGGTGGCTGATACATGGACACCGGACTTGTGGCACTGTGTGTGTCCGGAACATGCACAATATGGACCGTACGCCTATAATGGCCTCGTCCACAAAGATCAATGTCCACACATCTCATTGGATAATCGTGCATTGTTTATGGCATATGTGAAATCATGTTACACACCCCATCGACCCGCCACCCAAGTGAGCCCAACACACCCCCTCCACCCTCCTACCTCCCCCCCGAACACCAGTGTCCAGAGATGCTCATTGTCAGTGGGCAGTCGCTATTGCAAGCCCCCTCTCCGGGTATCAGGGGCACCCCTGCCTGTGGAGCGCAGGTTCCTCCCTGATCTACGTTGGGGGCTGCCCTGGACGGAACTTGCAACGGATGATGTCTCTGCCTGCTCACGTCCATGCATGTCCCTAAGGGTTTGTGAGAGCTCAGTGAGCACACGGCGCACAGCGGCAAGTTCGGCACATACGTCTTTGGACGTCGCATGCAGTTCCCCCCTCAGGCTCTCGGTGCTTCTCTCCATTTGTACTCTCAGGCTCTCGGTGCTTCTCTCCATTTCTACTCTCAGGCTCTCGGTGCTACTCTCCATTTGTGCCCTTAGTGTCTCTGTACTTCGCTCCATTTCTGCCCTAAGTGTCTCAGTTGATGTTTCTATGGCTGCCTTAGTGCCCCCACATTCATCGGCATGGTCCTTGAGGAGCGTGGCCAGTTGCTGCTGTTGCACGATTACCTGGTCGAGGGACTGTTGCCTCTGCTGTGCCATGGCCATTTGCGGTGGTGTCACAGAGGGGCTGGTCACCTCATGTTGCCTTGCCACAGGGCTTGTGGGGGATGGCCAGTCGTCGTCTTGTGGGTGCCCCTGCGTGGTATCCTCATGGTGTATGGGATGGAACAGACAGGGGGATTGAGACAGGTCATGGATGGATCTGACTTCGACATCCCCGTTTTCTGTGTCGGAGCATGCTGCCATTAATGCAGTGTCACCTATGGTGCTGCTGCCACCAGAAGCAGTGCCTACTGTGGCATCCATGGGGGGGACCTGTGGTGGTGCTGTTGTGGGCATGCTGGGTGCTGGGGTGCCTGTTGGAGTTCCCTCCTGTGTGCTGCCACTTGATTTGTCCTGCTGCCGTGTCTTGATGCGTGCAGCTGAGGTGGAGGGTCTTTGGCCGTTGGTCTTGGCCCTCTTTGCAGGTGTGCTGGTAGGGGTGTCCTGGAGCTCGTCGTTTGAATCGGACCCTGTGGTGGAGTAGAAGAGGGCGAGCGTTATTGATGGGTCTGTGGGAATTGGAATGGCAATGTATCACATGCATTGGGGTGGTACCTGAGGGTGATTTGGGTTGGGGCCTTGGAGGTGGTTTCTTTTTTGTGTGGAGTGAGGGTGCAGTTGTTTTGCAGCCTGCAGTTAGGGTGTGCCTGCTGCAGGTGTAGAGGGTGTTTTTAGGATTTTTAATTATTTATGTATTTAATGTGAGTTTTAAAGTGTGCTATCGGGCCTATGTATGTGGACGTTCTCCTGGACATGTGTTACTGTTGCACTATGTGGACACGTGGTACTTCACATGATTGGACATTGTGGTTTTAGCATTGTTTTATTTGGGACACCTACCTGATTCTTCGGATGTCTGCACTCCTTTCTCCATCCCTCCGACTCCCTCTATGCTCTCCATTCCAATGGTGGAGGCACAGATTTCTTCCCAGGGGGTCAGCTTGATGGGTGATTCCGATCCTCCCCCGGTAGCTGTGGCAATGGTTGGCAGAAAGTATGCTACGGACGCGGATCCGCAGGTCATCCCATCGCTTTCGGCATTGCTGTGGGTTGCGGGGTGCGGTCCCCACCGCACTTACCCGCTGTGCCACCAGGGCCCATATGGCCTTCTTGTTCGCAAGTGCCGTCCTGGTCATTTGCGTGGAGAAGACGACGGCAGCATTCTCCTGGAGGGTCTCTGTGAGCACGGTGAGTTCCTCACGGGAGAAGTGGACCTGCCGCTTGCGGTCGCACGCTTTCTTCGCTACTTTTCCCATTTCTCTTGGTTTCACTAGGGTGGATGTCGGGTTGGGATGTGTCTCAGGGTAGTATTTTTGATGGTTGGGTGGAAATAGTGTTTTTATAGGTGTACGACGTGATGTTTCCCGTTCCGGGACCATGTTTTTACTTCCGTTTCCGTATATTTACGGTCACCGTACTTTCCGATTGCCGCTCATTGCGGTGACCGCTAAGAGGGGTGGCGGAATTGCACCTAGGGCGCCGTACGGCGGCGGTGTGGGCCGTTTTGGGGTCATTTCCGGCATCGCGGACTTTGCACTTCCGCCATGGCGTAGTGCTCGTGCCCGATGGGTCGGAATGAGCCGCACTTTGCTCCGTCGTGCAATGGCGGAAACGCTATTTACGCTATGGCGGTCCGGTCGGTTGCTTTCCGCCAGGGTCGTAATGAGGGCCTATGTGCAAATCCACGGGCACCTTTGATTGCTCCTGATGTGCACCCGCATCTAATGTGTCCTGCAAAATCATTTGACAAAGTGGGCCATCCAAAGATCAGAGGGGTCAGAGAGACTAATCTTTGTCAAGCCAGTCAACTGATCCCTCCCAAGACCCACCAGCCTTTCATAGTAAGAGGCCTTGTAAATCGCCCAGCTGTGCTGACATGACAGTTCTCTGGGATTCCAGGAACCATTCTAGGATCACACAGAAATGAGAAATCACGAGGACCAGATCTCCTGCACGGACCAGTTAAACTTCCAGGCAGAGGGGAAGTTGTGACAGCATTGACTTGTGACTATTCCATGGCTGTTTTAGAGCAGGATACCGCAGGGGATGTCGGAATCCCTGCCGGCAGGGCCTGCTACCAAGTGGACAGCTGAGGATGTCATGCCCTCTCTCAGAGCTAAAATGCGACAAGCTCAGTGTTTACATTTCTGTCCACCGCCTCCTTTTGTGACACAAGGCTGCGTTTCAATGAGCCACAATGCCATGATCAGGCGAGTACAGATGGGCCCTTTCAGAACAGCGTGCAGCTTCTGTCTCGAGCTTGCCCGGGGGGTAGGATCTGAGCACACACAAAAAACTGCAGTCTGAATGGGGCTGCCGCCATTACAGCCTATTACTCCCGGGAGCATGCGATTAGCCAGTAAGCAAGTGAGAACGGGAAGACATGGGCTCCCTCGCTTTTTCTTCTTCTTTTTCCTTTTATAAAAGCCAAAGCTTTCACCCGAAAACGAACTTAAAATGACAATTTTGGAAACATTCTTGTAAGAGACTGTGGTCATAGGTTAAAGATCAAAGGCTTTGACCCTACAGACCAATGAGACGCAGCGTTTATATTTGTTATTAGCCCATTTTGCAGTTCACAAAAATGAAACCAGAACTTGTAATGTGGTTCCTTCTGCACTGCGTTTACAAATGTTTATTCAGACAATAGCTGGAACCATATTTTTTATATTTTCTACATTGCAAAATGTAAATAGCTAAATGTAACTGTTGTCGCTGTCGTTTCCTGGCTAGGCCGCTTATTATTATTATTATAATTATTATTATTATTATGGTCACCTCCCAGAAGCAGTAACTATACCAAAAGAAAGGAATTAAAAAGCAGTCTGCATCACATGGTCCCTACAAGTATGACCTCTTGCTTATATAGGTGCACATGTGAACTGTCCAAGAAAAATTTGGAAACTCGTTATGCAAATCCAAAATAAATGTACCCCCAGCACCAGACTAGTTTGATAGTGAGCCTGAGAGCATGTGTCCAGGTAAACCCTATGCACACACACTATAGTTAAACAAGCATTGGCAAAGCCAACAGTTTTGGGTTTTCTATAACTAAACAAGACGCACAACCGTGTGTTCCTCCTCACATGCCCCTAAAGAGAAGATCAGCTGCAAGTGAAACAGACATTGATGAAGCCAACAGTGAACGATGGTCTGGAGGGTTGCCCCGAGCAATGCCAGTGGTTAAGATTCAGTCTAAACCTTCCAGCCATCACCTCTTTGTTTTTGCGAAGCCAACAGTGTTGGCTTTTGTGTACGCATGGTATATGCATTTCTTAGGCACTGCCAATATGGGACTACCAGGTCATAAAATGGCAACAGCTGGTACATATTGTGATTATTCCGGCCGTGATAGCAGTGCCTGGCAAATGCATATCTAATGCATGTACAAGCAAAAACATATGGCGTTGTCAATGCTTGTTTTTAACATGACTTTGGTGCAAAGAAAAGATATAAATCATGTGACTAAAGGCATACTTGCTAAGGCATTTATATGACACATTTATCACATATACAACTGCAATTAAGACATTGGGCCTCATTACGGGTCTGGCGGTAGCCATGCCTGTAACAAAGGCACGGCTGCCGCCGGACCCCTGATTTTACTGGTACCCGCGAATGGGTAATTACCGGGTCATGACGAGGTCAGCAGAACCGGTAGTTGCCCATTCGCAGGTGCTGGCAATAAGGGACTCCCCACCCCCATTCGCCCCCATAGGGCTGAATGGGAATGGGGAGCTCGGATGCAGCGGCACCATTCATAACGGTGCCGGTGCATCCATGAATTGTGCTCGCGGTTGCCGCACTGCCCGCCAGGTCGGACCTGGCGGGCAGTGCGAGACCCGCGAGCAAAACTCGTAGTATGGCGGTACAGTAGCAACAGTGCTGGTAGCGATACAGACGCTGTTGTTGCCTTACCGCCATACTTGTAATGAGGCCGATTAATTCTTAGAAGACTGCATATAAATAACTCTGGCATGACAACTTTTGATTTTACCTGGGGTAAGTATTTTGGACAGGTAAGAGCCTCTAGTGGGTGGTAATGTCCATAGCGATTAGCATGCCCATGGGCAGTCAATGGGTGGATAAATAACCAAACAACACCCACAAGCTGTGTGTTCCTCCTCACATCTACTATCTCTCCTCTCTGTAACGAAATGCAATAGTTTCAGCTTATAGATTGCACTCAAGGAGATTGGCTCCCAGTCACTGATAATATTGCATTTAATACGTAGTCTTTGAGTCAGAGAATTGTCATGGAAGTAGATCCCAGGCTCCTTCAGTAGTGATTCCAGTGTGGCCCTGGAGACCATCAGCTGCAGTAAAGGAGGCACACCTATTCTGCATTGTAGAACGGGAGCTGTCAGGACAGGATGAGTGGAACAGAAAACACCACCTTTCTGTCAATAAAAGAATACAAATATAATAAATAATCAAATAATGTGCCCAATAAAAATGGTCAGAATGTTAATAAAAGTGCACGGGCCGCTGGAACAGCGATTGTCCTTTCCGCATGAGAATGCCCAAAAAGATACCTTAGCTGGGTTAGCCTGCGCTCCCTAGCTATTCCTGAAACTCAAAAGTCGCAGTGCCCACAAGGGTAGACCCTCCTCGAATAGTGGGACACTGTTCTTCATCACCTCAATCCCCTTCCTGAACTGCTATAGCTCCCTGAAGAGGACCCGCTTTCTCTCATTAGGCACGACTGCGCATTTTCAACACATTACTGTACTCTTGAGCACTCTTCGTAGGACTGAACTGCTTCACTTAGGGATCGATTCTGAAGAACTGCCTAATGCCATATTTGTGTTAACCTACCCTTATAGATAAGACCTGCATGGTAACTGTTTTGTATTACTGTGGTTTTTTGTGCTTAATTATTAAGGCGTATAATAAATGTATATTTATTTTTTATATACACTTTTCTAAGCATATTCTGTGGAGTTGTAATGTGTGTGCTCAAGGTGGGCTTCCGATCACTCTCACCACTCCTGATTGGTCTGGCTTGTCCAGAAGGTTCCCATATTCCACTAAACTAGGGTACCCTGCTAGACCTCTGCCCACCAGCTCAGAGTTTAGAAATCCATCTTAACACAATGTTTTTACTATGTTATTGTGTTACTGGAGAGAGTGTAGTGGTGTGTTGTTTTGTGTAAAAAAAATGTTAACCAAACTGGTTTTTGCTCAACATTGTTCACATACACCATTAACTTTATATTTTCATATAATCTCTTGCATAGCACATTTTTCAATCAACATTATATACTATAATATCTGCAGCTTCTCCCCTGCCCATCTCCCCCATCCTCCCAAACAGTTTCCTGCAAGCAGCCCCTTGCATCCTGTTAGTTGCGGCTCAGTCCTCTTCCTCCACTAGTATACCCAGTGCCCTCAGTCTCTTCGGGATATATAGGTGTGTAATGTCCTTGATTGCATAATTTATGAAGGGTGGCCAAACTTTGCTAAAGTTCCTCGATGATCCCCGTTCTGTCCCCGTCATTTTCTCCACATCTACCATGTCCCATATTGCATAGTACCATTGATGGCAGCTCCTTCTGTTTCCATTGCTTCACTATATACCGCGTTGCGGCCATCATTAAGTTTGCCCATAGCGTTACAGCACTGCCACCTATTCTTTGTTCCCCATCAGGCAAAGTGCACAGAAGCACCATCACTCCATCAAGCTCCATACCTAAACCCATTATTCCAAACACTCTTGATTTCACCTTCTGCCAGAAGTGTTTAAGCTGCGGGCAACCCCATCAGATATGTTCCATCGTTCCCACTTCCTCACACCCTCTCCAACACGCTGCTGACATTGAGGTGTACATTTTATGGAGTCTCTCCGGAGTGTAGTGCCAATGGTGTAGCAGCTTGTATTGTAGTTCATGGTGCTGTACTGAGGTGAATGAGGTGTGCCATTCCTTTAAGTATTTGTTTCATTACTTGCACCTGAGTACCTGTCCCCTTCTCTTCTCCCATTTGACCTTCAGGGCCCCCTCCTCCCTGCTTAACAAAATCCTGTAGATTGCTGAGATCTGCCCCCTGCTGCTCTCTGTATTGGCCATTAGCCTTTCCCACTCTGTCTGTTCTCTTGTGGCCCCTTCCATCATTGTGGGGGCTCCTGCCCAGTGTCGGAATTGTTGATAAGCAAATAGGTCCCCCTTCCTTAGGCTTAGCTCTTTACTGCAGATTTCAAATGACCTGAATTAGGTTCCTTCATACAGATCCCCAATCTCTCTTATCCCTCCCTCCACCCATTGTTTAAACCTGTTATAGTCCCTTTCTTGTGGGAAGGCAAGATTTCCAAAAATGGGCATCCGCAGTGACGGCCACAGAGCCAATTTAAACCTCTTGTTTAAGTAATCCCAGATCTTCAGGGTGTTCCTAGTGATTGGGTTTCCCATTAGCCACTTTCTCATCCCCAATACTTTCCAAAGATGCTCCCCTGCCACTGCTTCCTCCATGCACACCCAGTGTTTTTGAGTCTCTGCCCTCCCCCACTCAGCCATAGCCAGTTGTGCCAGTTGTGCCACCACGTAGTATTTCATTATATCACACAGCCCACTCATCCCTGGGTCTTGTTCCTGAATAGGATTGTCCTCCCTATCATTGGCTTCTCCCCCTCCCAGATAGAACCCACAATGCACTCCTGAATGTCCTTCATCAGCCTCCCCAGGATGACCAGGGAGATCGCCTGGAAGAGATACAAGAGCCAAGGGAGCATGTTCCTTTTGACAGCAACTATTCTTCTAAACCATGATATGTACAACCCTTTCCACCTTGCTAGGACCGCCCTAATTTGTTTCAGCAGCGGTGGGTAGTTTTCCCCAAATATTTGTTTTATGGAAGTTGTCAGGTTCATCCCAAGATATCTAACTGTTCCCATTGCCCAACTGAACGGGTTATATGTTTTCAGTGGCATCCTTTCCCTCCCCCGAATTGATAGGTTTAGGATCTCTGATTTTGCAAAGTTTATTTTGAAGCCGGACACTTCAGGGAAAGCCCTTATCTCCTCCATTATTGCTGGTAGTGAGATCTCCAGCTTGGTGATCATCAGGACCACTTCGTTGGCAAACAGGACTATTTTGTGGTGCGTCTTCGCCCACCTGACCCCACGGATCTCCCTATTCCCCCTTATGCTGCGCAAAAGGTTCCATCACTAGGGCGAAAAGGAGCGGGGAGAGGGGACATCCCTGCTTTGTTCCTCTTCTTATCAGGAATGGGCTGCTTAATCTCCCATTCACTTTAACCTTAGTTTGGGGATTCTGATAATTAGCCTGTATAATTCTCAAAAAATGAGGTCCTACTCCCACCTTTCTGAGTGTTCGCTCAATGAAGGCCTACATGACGCGGTCAAACACCTGCTCTGTATCTAACATTAATGGGCAAGTAGGTGTGGCGCCCCCCCTTCCAGCCTTATCAATTATGTGTAGGACCCTTCTTATATTGTTGAACGTGTTCCGACCTTGAATAAACCCTGTTTGGTCCTCTGCTACCAAATCTGGGATAATCCCTTCTAATCTTGCCGCTAATACCCTTGTGTAAAGTCTGGCATCTACATTGATGAGCGCTGTAGGGAAGTACGAGGAGCATAGCTGTGGGTTCTTCACAGGCTTTGGGATGAGAGTGATGTGGCCATTTTCATGGATTTGGATTTTTCCCCCTTCTCTCGGAATTCATTCAATACCTCTGTAAGGGCTTTGGCGAGCAGTTCACTGAATGTTGTGTAGAATGCTGCCATTAGCCCATCTTCCCCCTGGGCTCTTATTTGCCTTTAGTTGTATTATTGCTCTTTGCACCTATTTTGCATGTTATGGATTCCTCTAGTTGATCTTTTTACTTGGGGGATAATCTTGGCCCTTCCCAGCCTGCTAGGTATGCCGTTTGCCCTTCCTCATCCAATGGTTCTGTCCCTGTACAGGTCTGCATAGAATTCTCACTACCCCGCATTTGGCTCTCTCCTTCCCTACTTGCTTGCCCCCTTTATCCTCCAAAGTGATTATGAATGCCTTCTGTTCTTTGGCCATTATCTGTCTCACTAGGACTGTCCCCACTTTGTCACCGTGCTCATAGAATGTCTGCCTGCTTCTTAGGCGGGTGCTCTCCACCAAACTATTAGTTAACTGTTTAAGTTGCACTCTCACATGCGCTAGTATCCTGGCTACCTTATTTGGTCCATTCCCCTTATGCATTCTCTCGAGTTCCTGTATTTCTCTTTCCAGCCCCCTCTCTGCCTCTTTCCTTGCCTCATGGCTCTGTTTTGATGTACTTATGAAATGTTCCTTAATGTGCTGCTTAAATGCATCCCATCTCTCCATCGGGCTGTTTCCCCCCTCTCTCCTCCATGAACTTGTGTATCTCATTCTCCATTTGCTGTCTCACTTCATGATCTCTGAGAAGATATTCTTCCAGTCTTCATCCCCAAGTCCCCCGTGTGCCTCCTCCCTCCCACTCTAGTGAGACCGGAGCGAGGTCCGATACTGTCATGCTCCCAATATGGACCCTTCTAATTGCTTGAACCACCCCTCGTGTTGCCATGATATAATCTATTCGGGAATAGGTCTTGTAAACATGTGAGTAGAAAGAGGAGTCCCGCTCTTTTGGATGGTGCACACCCCACACATCATTAATCCCCTCTTCCTTGAGCATTCTTCTCAGACATTTGCACATTGTCCCTACTGCATGTCCCCAAAGCCCGTCTGACCTGCCTAAAACAGGGTCAGCTGCCAGGTTAAAATCCCCTTCCACTATCAGCTCCCCTTCCCCGAATCTGCCCAATTCCTCTAGAAAACTTTCAAATAACCCTTCCTGACCGTGGTTGGGGGCATAAACTGATGCCCATGTATATGCCAGGCCACCCATGTTCCCTTTCACTAGCACATACCTCCCCTCCGGATCCCGTTTCTCCTTAATCCCTTCTATTCTTAAGGATTTATGGAATAGGATTGCCACCCGTGCCTGTTTTGTTCCCACGGCTGAATGGTACTGGAGGGGGTAGTTCCTGCTATGTAAGAGACTCTCATCTCCCTTCATCAAGTGTGTCTCCTTTAGACAGGCTATTCCCACCCCCACATTTTCAATTTCCCACAGGACTGTAACACTCCTATTTGGTTTGTTCAGTCCCCTTACATTCCAAGAGTTTAACATATACATTCCTTCTTGTTACTGTACGCACCAAGTCTCCCTGATGCCCCCTGTTTCCTTTGATCAACTGAACTATTGCCTTGCTGTACCCGGCCGCCCCCAGGACTGGTTGTATATCCCCAACTTGTAACTGTCCCTGGATCCATTGTCCAGGTTCTTGAAGTGGTCCTCTTATGCGAACCGTGTGTTATATTCACTCCCCTCCCGTTGCTCTCCCAATTCCTTACCATGCATCAGGCTATATTCTAGTCCTTTAGTCCTTCTTAGTGAGTCTCCATCCATATCACATTGTCCTTCTTCATGTTGTGGGATGTTTTAACCCACTCTGCTCTGCGGCATCACTGTGTGCTGGTGGCACCAGAATCAGCAAAATGGCAGCGAAAACCCTATGCGCGCCAAAACCTAAGGAAATTGCGCTCTACCAAGCACGAAAAGATGGATGCCAAATCTACCTTGCCTGTGTCAGTGGTGGAACGGAAACCTCACTGCTGAAATATGCCACTGGGCTGCCCACCAAGTAAAAATGGCAACTGCATGAAAGGCAGTGCTTTACTGAAGAAAACCCAGAAATTGTTCTTAAATCCCTTTTTCTTGGTCTCTGAAAATACAAAATACCAGTCCAAAACACCACAAAACATCCAATATCCTTGCTGGGTGTTACCCGTCACCTCCTTTAAGAAATCATTATGAACCTACAATGTCATGGAAAGCGGAATCTGTCATCAAAATATCCACAGTAAAAAGTGTGCCTGCCTGTGAAAATCTGTCAAAATATGGGCGCAGTACCAGCGGCCGCCTGTATGACAGCTGTCAGTAATTGCATCAGAAGTTTAAACTTGTGCAATTTAAATCAAATGTCTGGAAATTAAGTGACCTGTTATTAAGAGGAACTTAGGTTGTAACTATTTAATTTCCATGGTTTAGAAGCTGGAATAAGAGTTCTAGCTGCTTGTGTGAAAATTGGAAGTTTTGTTTTAAACAAAGAAAAATGTAAGAAATTGACATTGAATTTAAGCTGGCTCAAAGCCACCCAACCAATTCCACAGCCCCCCGCCAACAAAAGGCATCTCTCTCCTGCTTCCCACCAAGATCAGGAAGTCATACCTTTGTGAGAATTAAATCAGGGGAGGAGATCTTGGGCTGCACCAGAAAAAGACAATGTACCTTCCTTGGCTGAAAAGATATTCAGATTGCGAAGTGTCAACAGTGGCCTCTCCCAGAAGGAAAGGGCGGATTGCTTCACACCTGCCAGCAGGAAAGGGAGACGGGGACAGTCACTTGTGGATTCACAAGCACAGAAAGCATATTTTTAAAAAAGACTGATTAAAGGACTGTGCGAATTTGTAAAAACTATAGAATTAATAGCATTGTTAATGTGATTTTTGGGTGCACATTTTAAAAGATGCCAGCACTCTGTGTGATGTTCAGGGAAGGCACAGTGAAAATTCTGGTTTTGCAGCAAATTTATTTATGTCAGAATAATGAATCTTCACACACTTATGCCCATAGACAATGCGCACATATGTACCAATTTTTGGACAAATTAGATATTGTGTCCCGGACAAAAAGTGTGAAAGTCTGTCAAATACAGATCCGAGATTCCACAGCAATGGGACTTGGAAGAGGGTTTGCTCCACAAAATATGTGATCTATGTATGTTATTGCTATAAGGATTGCACACATGTAAATAGGTATTATACCAAAAGTAGATTTCATGTTCAAAAGGCAAAGGGGAGGTTGTTTTGCCTCATAAAACCACATCATCATGGTGAAACACTGTTTTCTCCTCCAATCAACGGAGAGAGCGGAGTCCAGCCAATAGACTACCTAGGGGGTGCGCCTAGGATAATTCAGCATACCCACCCCTTTATTAAATGCATAAATAGAGAAAGCTGAGGGCTTAGGGACACACAGATTCACCCACCAACCGATTGCTGGTGGAGCACCCTGCCAGAGGACCTGACATCTCCCTTGCTCTAGACTCCAGAAACTCGGCAAGCAGAAAGGCCCATTTCCATAGCTGAACCATTCTCAGCTTGGCCTTTTAAAATTCCTGAAACCAGAATTTACCCCAGACCCCTAGGGGCAACCAAAGAACAGCCTGGCAGTGCTGTAACTGCTTTCCTGCTAAGAATTATTGCCAGAATCCTAAAACTCAACCCAGTAGAGCCGTGTTGTGATTAGATAGCTGAGAACCAGAGCCATTGCAGATCCAAACCAGTCCTACCGTGCACAGCACCTTGCTGATTGCAGACCAGAGTGCCTTGCTGTCCAGTCCGGTATGCCCAGCAGAATTCCTGTCCAGAAATCTGACTGACCTGAATCCCTGACGGTTCTGTCCAAACCTATATAGTAAGTATCCTTAGTATAGGACTGTCACTAGCCTATGTACTGTCCATGGGCATCCCTATCCAAACCCATCCTCTCTTATATCCAGAACTGCATTGTTAGAATATTTTTGAACTGCCTGAACTCTCTACCTCATCCCTATTATCCTCTGTACTAGTAGTGTTAAACCGATCCTTGCGCTGATATATATTTCACCTGAAGAAGGCGAGCGTCTCGTCAGGCAAAAACCATCCAGAGACATCCTGGGCTGGTGGCTGTGCTGTCGTGTAGTTTGCATCTTCATAATCCATCCCTAGTGTAAGGAAATCCTGTTTGTCTTTTTAAAAGTGCATCCTTGTTTTACAATTTGCCTCTATCTGAAATAAACGGCTTCCACAAAAATGTTTATAACTCAATTTTCATGCTAGAAACGAAATTTATTGTCTGCCTGTAGCTAACATCCTAAGCTTTCCAGAGAACCCAGAACCGCATCTCAAAATCCTTATAGTTTTCCCGCGATCGCGATTACCGCGTGCAGAAAAGTTTGCCACACTTTTTTCGTTTTGGCAAATTCTATAACGTGTAAAATAGCTTCTCATTTCACCCAACCTCAAATGTAAGTTTTTCCATTGCTATTTACTCTCAAATCATTGCTAGTGTTTTTTTTTTTGCAACCAGATAAAGCGGCTCCCATTAGAATTTAAACAATTTTAGTGATTCAGACCGTTTTTAGTGTTTTACCTATTCATTCCAAGCCAACTTTAAAACCATTTTGACAGTTTGCTAATCAGTTTTATTTCTCTCTTGTGTTTGCTGGGGGGAAATTGGGATTGACATTGTATTTGAATTCTGCATTCCTGAAACCTGTTTTCTCTCCTATCTCTTTATATTGCATATTGGGGGGACTGAGGGGTGTGCAGGGGAAAGAGTAACCACATTGCTATTGATTTGAACAAACCTAAAAAAGTATTATTGCTGTGCTGCATTGTTTTTGCTCATTATTACTCCTTATGATTAAAGAGATTGTTTAGTGTGACATCACCCCATTGGTGATGATTGCATAACCATTAAAAATAGTATGATACATATTGTGAAATACATAAATAAATATTGTAACTTTGCAAACCAGCCTGATTCCTGGTTCAGTATGACTGGGGGGATTCAAAGAGAGGGGCGTGATATAAGTGGTACATCGTTCAGAATAAAATAACTTGTAGACACAAATAAATAATTAAGGGTTTTAGTTGTGCATCCCACGCTACGCATTGACTTTTGGTGAAGTGCCGGATTGAAATCACTTACAAGGTCTTCTTCGTCTTTTCCGTACCCCACCACTGGGACCCAGATCTTGCCTCGCCCGACATCTCTTCTGGGTGGTTTCCTATGCTGTCCTCCCCTGCTTATCTTGGTGCCTCCCCCAATGCACTCAGACCGTCTGTGTCCTAGAAAAAGCGTTTTTCTTCATTACCCATACGAAATTGGAGACTTGTTGGCAAGAGCCAGCTATATCTCATCTTCCTCATGTTCAATTCCTCTCTTGAGCAGTTTAATATGGCTCTGTGGTGGGACATTGGTACACCTCACTTCTCCCTTCCACCACTATTTTCCAACCAGACTCATACAACACCAAACAAATTCTCACGTTTGTTTATATAATCTATGGGCATGGTTCTTTGCACACGTGATGGCTCTCATGACCTTATTGCCATCAGACAGCTACCCAACTCCATACTCATGCATGGGGGGCACAGGAACATACATTTCCATTTAGCAACCATATACACTGACCTTAAGTCACATTGGCTCTTATTTGCCACTTAGAAGTGCCACCTTTCCAGTGCTCAACACTGCATTGACTTAAGCATTTAGACACATGAGATACACAATTCTCTTGTTAGGAGGCCACCCTGTATACCAATGAGTTTGCTAGACAGCACATCCCAGAATTAATAACACACTGTACACTGCCTCCATGGTATATTTAATACACACTTTCATAATAACATATTGGCAATCATATGCCTTTTAGAAAAATGTATGGATTCAATGCCAGGCCGCACATTGGCCTAGCCATGGTATCTTCTATACTTACCAATGGGTGCCATATTTCGCAATCGTCACTCGAGATCTGACCCCTCGCCCACCGCCCCGCCCTCCCGTAATGTATGTGGATGTGTTTTTCTGTTTAGATCGCGTCCACCAGGCAGGCTTTTCTTCTACGCAGTGGACTGAGCACACAGCGCTTTTCCAACAAAGCATTGAGGAACACATTGACTAGGTAAGATTATACACTTTTAGACGTACTTCTTCCATACTTATGCAACAACTCTGCATTATGGAGTAGCGTACCGCTCCCTCCTAATCCTCCGGTCCGTTTTTCCTCTTCTGCAGAAGAACGGTCTGCAGATTGAGAAGCTGCCTACTTCAATACCACGCTGGTCTCCTGCCGCTCGTCAAGCACCATGGCTAAACAGGCGGGCACTTCTACATATATAAAATGCTTGCTTTACTGTCATAGAGTCAAGTGAGCACCAGGCACTTGATAGTTACAAAATCAAGTCGGATATATCAATCCAGTCTTTTGACAGAGTACCATCTTGCAACCAATGTGTTTTCTTTACAATTCCACTCCCCTCTTTCTACCCCTTCCCTTCGGTACTGGTGCAAGCGCACTGCTACAAAGTTATGTGGCAATGCATATTCATATGCTACATGTGAATTAGATTTAATTCTCTATCCTGTTAACAATGTGATCCAATAGTTGTTAGAAAATCAGTCTAGACTAAACTATGGGTTTATTAATACCCAGGTTTCCACAATTGTTTTGTCTCCCTACAGGGGACGAAGCAGCTCACCCACATTTCCTGATCCTGAGACACGCTGGAAGACTGAAACATCACAGAAAACAGTAATGGTCCTGAAGAAGATGGTTAAAATAGCACAAACCATTGAAACCGGTCTACCTTCCTGGTCATCGGGGTTCCCATGACTATTTAGATATCCCTGACAATCAAGGGGGATACAAAAAAACACAATAATATCTAAAACTCACAAATATCTAAAACTCACATTACGTGAGCCTTTTAAGGTGTCCCATTGACATGGGTATATTTCTATATATCGATCTATCAAGCACAACACACTTGCATGTGGCAAACTTGATGCCCTAGGGTGAATAAAACATGTACAGAAATCCCATGGCTAAATAATGTTTATGCCAGCTAATTAGCTGTTTCAACAAGTTCTAATAACCAGTCTTGTTGTCTGCAATAGTTAACAGGTTGTGCTTTGCTGGTTGCTCTTTTGTGATAAAAAAAATCTTAAGGAAATTTGATATACCCATACAATTGGTAGAGACAAGGGACCGCTTCTTCTCTATCTGTTCCTGTTAGATAGGCGTTGCACCATTTGCCATCTAGGGCTAGGCACTCCCGTCAGGGTCATGGTGTTCCTCCTTCAGGGATAGATAGCACATTGTTTTCCCAATTGTTGTTTGTCTAACAATTGCTAGTCAACCTTACATTCAATTTTATTTCTCCCAAAGAACCGTTCATGTTGTGATACAATACTTTTTGATTAACAGTTAGGGAAGGTAGTTGTTTTCCCACTATGTCTTTGAATTCACCCTGTTGTTACTGCTTGTAAAGATGTGTAGAACATTTTTAAGCGGCACTTGGTGTGTGGAAGTTTTAATTGTTGACAGTACATATGTACTTGCCAACATGGCACATTCCATTCTGTAGGTGCTTATAAAGTCTTGTTTATTTCCTTGCATTCTGTGAATTGTAATTCCACTCCTCACAGTGAGGAGTGAAAAACAATGTACAATTAAAAGATATACACATTTAGATACAAAGCATCCAGACCAAATAAAAACAATTGGACAAGTGCTGGTGCTTCAGTGAGAGACATGCTGGTAGGGAGAGATTTGAGAGACTTGCCAGTAAGGCCAGGCCTGCTGAGGAATCTGTGACCCCTACCGGCATTCTCTGGGACGCCATATTTGTAATTAGGCCCATTTTCTGGCTAAACCTTGGTCCAGCTTCATCCCAAAAAGAAGACTAAAATCCTACTAATAGATAGAAACACTAGCCACAAATTATCACAACAGTTAGGACATTTTAAAAAACAATTTAATTGACACATACTACCCAAACAGAAGTACCGCTTTGGAAAACATGTGCCTATACGACACAGCCCAAAACTACTACTACAAAAACAAAGTCACACCAGATGAGACAACTGCCAAATATTCAGTCTCAACTTGTGAAGGAAGCCTATTAAACCTTGAAAAGCCCACCCTAATTAATGATTTGAAGTGATCATTTAAATCTTTGCAACATAGAGAACTTTATTACATGGCCCTAATGCAACTTTTTAAACCTTGGAGAAAAGAAGAAGAATAATTAGGTGACCATTACACAGTTGAAGCTGCATTCAAAGCAAATTAAAGCAGTATACTAAATGTCAATTTCAAACAATACAAACAAATTGTGGACAATGAACACAAACAAGAAGAAGAAATTCAAGCTCTACTAGATAAAGACACTGCTGAGGAGAGTCCACCTTGCTTTACAGGAAGCCAAAAACCACTTGGGGAACTACACTCATTCTAAATGAAGCCGAAATAGCCATGACTGAGGTAGAAAATATCATATATCAATCTAAACAATCTGAAGAAGACTTGTTAGTGCTCAAATCACAGCTAATTTATCCACAACTCATCATTTATCTAGAAGTCGCTAAACACATTTAATATGGTTTTAAACATGAAACTAAAACTTGTAGCTGTAAAAATGATAGACCTCTGCTCCTGTATGTAAGTAGTGAAGCGGGTTCTGGTAAAGCAGTCTTAATTAAAATAATTAGCAAATTTCTACAAGACTTAACAAACAACAACCTTTCATCTGTTCTAACAGCCCGCAGAGTTTTAGCTGCCTACAATATAGGAGGTGTAACTTTACACCAACTACTGTTCCTCCCAGTAGAACACCAATACACATTAGAATACTGCAAATTATCAGCAGAAGCTGCTACTGAAGTATGCAGAATTCTGAAGCAAATGAAAGTGCTCCTGATAGATGAAATAAGCATTATTTCCAACCTCATGTTGGCTTTAATTCATCTCAGAATGCAAGAAGTCCTAAAAACTGACTACATAGAACTTTTTGGGGGAAAACACGTAATTGTTTTCGGATGCCTCCTACAATTAACACCAGTAAAAGGTCAACCTATTTTCAAAACATTAGGACACAAACAATGCCGAAACACACTCTGCAGCATTGGAAATGTAAATCTCTGGCAACATTTTTGCTACAGAAAACAAACTCAAATCAGGCGTCAGTGTGCAGATCTGAACTATGCTAACATTTTAAAAAGCATTAGAACTGATCTGCCTACTAAATATGCAAAATCCATATGAAATACTAGACTTATCCTTGAGCTATATGGACAAAAAACATCTGCTCCTGATATCATGGAACAATGAACTCAACAAAATATAAAATGTATGTCCTTAATGCCAAACCTTGCAAGCTGTAGTCAATGCAATGATACAATGTTGAAAAAAGAAATGCAACCCATACTGCATGCCAGCTCCAGAGACAAACTAGAAGTGCATGGGATAACAATCACTATTTGTCAACAAGCAACATCATGACTAAATAACTTAGAACAATGTATCTTCAACACAGCTGAATTAGAAAAACAATCAACTCAGTGTCTAAACTGCAGAATAATTCTAAAACATAACCTTGATGTAGAACAATGTTCAGTCAAAGGAGCAATTGGTACAGCTGTTGGCTTCCAAACATATCCACATGACAACAGCATTCAGTTTGTCAAATCCACTTTGACAAACTTGCAGAAGATAAAAAAATAGGGTGCACAATAGCCTGTTTCCTTCTTTTCAAAGACGCGTACATACGCAGAGCACAATTCTCTCTATTTCTTGCATATGCTGTCATTATTCACAAAGCGCAACGTCCAACCCTAGATCAAGCATTGATTGACATTGGCAGCACAGTCTTTAAAGAAAGTTTGAATTACATAGCACTTCCACGTCTGTGCACACTCAATCTGTGCACACTCAATGGTCTATTCCTAGTTTACTTTGATGCAAACAAAGTCAACACTGACATTCCTTCATTCCTAGAATACAACAGGCTATGTGCACAGTACACCACCCATCTAGATATGTATACTGTACATCAAAAAATAAAAACTTTAAAAGAAAACTAATACAAACAGAACCTGTAGCCGGTCTCCCAACAATACTTCTAAAGAAACAAAGAACAACTGCTGCTCCATCAAATAATACAGCCACAAAACTGTCTAGTCTTAAAGCAACTGCACGTCCATCAGAAGACAAAGACAAATGTCTTTTCTCAAAAAACAACTGCAGGCCCATCAAAGTATATAGAGGAACAACTTTCTGGTCCATTTACTTTCAACAACACAACTGGAGTAAATTACTATGCAAATGTAGCAATCAATCTTCTCTTCCAATTGCCATCAATTGTTCACAACATCTACTTAAATGACACAGACCAGTTGTGTTTGCAAATGCTTGTCCTTCATAGAAATGCTACAAATAATCCTGACAAAAACTTACAATGTCTCAGGTACAAGGTAAGAATTGTACTACTGTATGGGAATGGTAAAATTCACCATAAACACACAGACAGACCCACAAGAATTCCTAATGTACTTACTACAAGTACTGGAAACCAAAAACATCCCTATAATGAAATCTTCCAGATTTCATACACGTGGAAACATACATGCACTTTCTGCAACCAAGTTTCACAAGAGCATATCCCTAATGAACGATTTGCTTATGTAGACATACCAAATTGTTAACCCATTCCATTTCACCTGCTTCTGCAGAATTCAAATCATAGCCTATTATGCCCTTTTTGTATTTTCAGACACTCAGATAAACTCAAATGGCCAAGAAGTGATACTAATGCGTCTAAGGTACAATGCAGATAGTACCGAAAATAACACATCTGTTACTCCAAAACATAGGTTACCAGCAAATCTAACAAATTCCTTCATCCCAAGTTTATCCACTAACACATAGCACAATAAACAGTTGGAATACTCCAACCGGTTTCTAACTACATTCATAATACTACAATAGTACATTTAAAACCCAAGACAGTTAGAATATGTCAACAGGTATCTAACTACTTTAAAAATACCCTTTATTGCAATACACTTCAAATATGCCATCACAGTTATTGCTACTACAAATCTTCTTGTAAAATCCAACATAATTACAATACGCCAATGTTACCACCAAATCTAACAAATGCCTACTTAATATTCCTTCACCCCAAATGTACTCACTAAACTATAGTACAATAAACAATTAGAATACGCCAACTGGTACCTAACTACATCTAAAATATTATAATAGTACTGTTAAAATCTGCGAAAGTTAGAATATGCCAACGGGATTGTAATACACTTCAAATATTCCATCACAGTTATTCTTACTGCAAAACGTCTTGTTAAGTACAATATGGTTAGAAAACGCCAATAGGTGTCTAACTACTTAAAATATTCCCTTAATTACAACACACTTCAAAAAACCATACTACCACACTTGCACTCACATAATTACAGTAGTATTTTGTAAATTGTTTTTTCCCCAATGACCCAATGATTATTTCATGTCAATACAACAACAGCGTAGCACACAGTATCAAACATACCAAACATAGTACGTAGAATATACTATTTATGGGGTCAAAAAAGTAGATCTATATGTAAAATTGTATGCAATTAAAGCTTTTAAACTATCCTGCTTAATAAATGATACTGTTTTTTTTTGCACAGAAAAAGAACCAGAGATTCCAGCTTTATTACCAGATGAAACTGAGTAACCCTACAAACTGTTTTCCTATTTGTTATGTTCAAAAAGAACCATAAGCACTGTTCTCAATTTTACTGCGATCATAAATACCATATAAACTTCAATGTTATCATTCCATCATATTACAAATACTGTATACTACTATATACATATTACTATAGTATGTGTGGCCAGTCGCCCAAGAATCTGTCCACTGGCCACAACCACCACAAAATAATTTAACCATATAACAAGCGCATACACTACACCTTCAAATAACAAGACTCACCTAGAACACCCTCCAATCCAAATGATTTCCGCGGACAGCAGAATTGATAGCAGACACGGCAGCACCTGCACACCCTTTTTCCACCTATAAAAACAGCTCCATGTCAACTTTTGTCCACTCCTACCCCCTTTTAAGGCCCTATATCAGCCTCCAAATAACCCCAAATGCGTTTTCCAGAATTTTTGCTCACAGCCACGTCCGCGGTCAGTGGCGGCTGTCCAGGGATCTAACATGGCGACCGTTTCAAAAATTATGATGCTGCTCACGTTTTCCAGCATCCAATCAGTGTGCATTTTTGGTGTCCGCTCACACCAAGTTACCCCTTGATTTGTACAGAGGTGTCCAAGGACCCCGAAACAGGAAGGGAATCCCTCTTCTGATGATAATTGTATAGACCCAGATATCACACTTATTTCTATCTACTTTTGGGCCATTAAAAAAAAATACTGGACGAATTTACATCAAATTTATAAAAGCACACTTTCGGCACCATGCTTCCACTCCAGGCTAAACTTTGGCGGAAATCCATCCAGCAGTTTGGCCTGCAAATGTGAACAAAAAATGTTTCCATTACGTTTATTAGGATTGCAAAAATGTTGGGACCAGCCTATTACTTTGCCCCACTTAAAAAAACCACAGCAAACTTTGCAGAATCATTCTGAGGTGGCAATATGCTTTTTTTGCAAAGTTTGATGAGGATTCGTCGAGGGGAGCAAAATTATAAGCCGCCCAAAAAGTGCTCTTTCGATAAGGTGAGCAACTTAACCATAACTACAGGCCCCCTACCGCAGTCCCTGCAATATGTCAGATGTATATATTACAGTGCCTGCAATAGCGGCCCTGTAGTTATGGTTAAGTCGCTCAACTCATAGAAAGAGCAAACTCTGCAAAAGAAGCATATGGCAAACTCTAAATTATTTTGCTAAGTTTGGTGCGGTTTGATGTAGGGGGTGATAAATTATAGGGTGGGTCCCAACATTTTTGAAATCCTCATAGACACAAAGGAAAAAAATGTTATCTTGCGTCTACAACTGAAACCGCTGGATGGATTTGCACCAAACTTGCCTGAGCAACACCAGCTTGATCTCGAAAGCATGCTTGTGCAAATTTAGTGTAAATCAGTAGTAGATTATTTTTTTTTTAAATGGCCAAATGTAGGTACAAAACAATTATTGATATCTGGGGCCGGTCCGCAGACTCATTCCCTGATTCAGATTCTGCAGAGAACTCTGGACCAATCAGAGAGCAGCATGAAATTTGCAGGGGAGGAGGCGTGGCCAGGGAGCCATGGACTGAGTCGGGCATCCGTGCAGCTCCTTATGAGCGACATTCATCCTGCATCGGCACTCGTGAAATCTGCTGCCTTTGACCCATAAACCCAGCTGCTGTTGTACGAACATGTGGTGCATGGACTGAGCACACTCTGTGGCTGAAGGGCAAGACGAATGCTGTAATTATTGAAGGAACTCATTTGGAGGAGGCTCCGGTGCGGCATACAAAATTGTGCCTGCATAAACATTACAGGACAAAGGGACTCCTTGCGTGAAACTGAAGCGTGTCCTGAGCGGACTTTGGCTGGGGACCGCTTTTGTTGTGGCAAGTGGCTGCGAGGGGTTGCACTACTGTGGGGAGATGAGCAGAGGGAACCCTGTGAGGAGCAGGGGGCTGAGCATGCAATGGGCCCCTGTGCCGAAACGGAAAGTATGAGAAAGCAGCCCCTTCATGATAATTTGAGGCTGCTGTGCCGGGCTTTGTAGCTGACGCTGTGATTGTCTACCACGATACTATGGTGGTCACAATTGTTGACCTACAATACTGAAGCATTGCTGAAGGCATCCCGGAGCGGAGCAAAATTAGTCGCGTACAATAATACCCGAGCGGGAGCTCTTTTCCCTTTTTGTCCCCGCTCCACAAAGTGTTGCCAGCAGGAGGCCCCGTCTGAAGGCGGCCACTCCCCAGCTGATAGAACGGCAGTAAGTGTTCCTGGGAGGCCATGGGGACGTGGAATACACTCGCCAGGCAAGTTGCGTGAAGACTGGGGGACTGGTGAGCTCTCCGGTGCATGCAACATTGTAGCACACTTAAGAAAAGCGCAGCGTTTAGGTGGAACCCGCTGAGCAGCAAGGATAGTGGAAGACTCTGGAAAATTTCTGCAGAAGTGCGGCTGTGAGCCTATGTACAGGACATAGATGCACACCCACATGCCATAATGAGATGCATGAGAAAGACACGGATGGCTCTGTGATGCAAGTAACCCCTGGGGTCCTGGAGCATCACTGTCCTAGTGGTCCTGTGGACCCTGCTGGAGAGGGGAAAGTTGGGAAAGACATAACTGGCCTAAGCCTCAGGGGGGGAGCCAGCTGGAGAAGAAGCAAGAACAGCATTGACTGTGCACTGCTGATGTGTGCATACCATATGAGGGTCGCCCCCTTCGGCTGATGGTGTGGTCGAGAGCGCAGGAGCACACCGGCAAGAGGGAACTTTTTAGGGCACAGCACATAACAGGCCGCTTTGGATGTGAGAGTGGCTGCAGTGGTGAAGCTCACAGAAACAATCACATGTGGAACACCTTACTGTTAACCAACAAGGAGGTTGAAAGAGCTACAGTACATTGACAACGCCCCCTGAAAGGCAGACCATTCAAGAAGGGGTTGGATGCCCCTAGCCCACCGCTTGATGCCTGCAGTGGCTCTCCTCAATAACGGTGCAATTCATCAAGTCCTACGGTGGATGCATTGAGGCAGCAAACATTTGAGTAAACACTGCTACAGCAGCTGGCAGGTCTACAGACTTGAGACTGAGGAAGGGCTGAGGAACCCCTACTGTGGTGACAGTGAGGGCACAGGTCCGGTGATCTGACAGACGTGTGATGTGGATCCCAAACAAGGCAGCCCCACCCGTTACACAGAAGTATTGTGTGTGAGACTGGATTGTGAGAGCCCCTGGCGCCCCCTGTGAGAGGGCTATCATCCAGCATTGGAACTGATATTGCATTGGTGCCTCGCGACAGGTTGCAGACGGCAGGTGGAGCCGGTGACGAAAGGAGAAATGGCGCTTAGGAGTAGCAAAGGTAAAGATAAACAGCGGACAATGGTTATTTTCGCCAAACCGCCGCAGCCCCCAACCGCGCCTGCACAGTCTAAAGGTAACGCACAGGACACGGCCGCCTTACCGCGGGATGATCATCTGATCCTGGATGCTATACCAGAGCTGAAATCCTCATGGGGGACCACGATAGCGGATCTGAATGCGGTGGGCGTGGATGTCAACCTTCTGAGACAGGATGTGAGAGTGCTGGCGGAATGCACAAGTAACCTGGAAAGCGTGGTCAAAACCAATACAGAGATCAGCACTGACAATGACAAGAAGGTCCACATATTGAAACAACAGGTGTGCAACTTAGAGAACTGAGCGGAGGAGGTGGAAGGGCGAGCTAGACACAACAAAATCTGAGTGGTGGGGCTGCCTGATGGTGAAGAGGGCTCGGACCCTACGGACTATGTGGCAAATATGTTGATCCAAGAAATAGGGGCTGGTAAACTTTCCCAAGGCTTTGCGGTTGAACGGGCACGTAGGGCCCAGGCGAAGAGGCCTCAGCCTGGGGCTCCGCCCCGTGCAGTTATTGCCAAGATTTTGAACTACAGGGATAGGGAAAAGAACTTGGAGTACTTTCGTAAGGGCGGTACGATAAACCGAGCATTGGCGACTGTCACTGTGTACCCGGATTTCACCATGTTGGTGCAGAGACAGCACTTCAGCTACGTGGCAGTGAAAAGAAGACTGAGAGCAGCTGACTTCAAATATATGCTTTTGTATTCTGCAAAGCTTAAAGTACTACACAAGGGTAAGGCACATCTCTTCGACGTGCCGGAGGATGCTTCGAATTGGCTGGACGCCCAAGTCCTCCCTGAACATCACATCCTTCAAGGCCTCCGCTCTAAGTTTCCACGTCGGGATCCTCGCCCAGGGTGGAGAATACTGCAAATGTACAATCAATGCCGAGTGATCCGAAAGGACTCTAGCTTTATACTCCGAACGCGCTAATTCACCCAACAAGTCTTCTGAGTCAAACACATAATCCAGGCGCTGATGTAAATCCTATGGCGCTGCATAGTGAGAGTAATGCCTGTCTTGTCTTTGACTATGATGGGAAGGGTGGCATTGGTAAAAATGGTGGTGATGCCCAGGTTATTGCACTTCTTCAGAAACATACCCTACATGATACCTAAGAGGTTCTTTGTTAAGCCCCAAAGCTTGTGTATGGGGTTTATATGGCACAACGCAAGGAATAGGATTGCACTATGGAAATTGCAAAACGCATATGATAGGGGGGGGGGCATTAAATAGCCTAACTTCGAGATGTACTTCCTCACTATTCAGTTGCAATACATAGCCAGGTGGTTATTAGATGACTCAACACAGGTGTCTAGGTTATTGAAAGCAGAATGCACCCCATACTTTCTGAAGGAATGGGTCTGGCTGCCGAAATTGAGACAAAGGGAATGCACAAATATGCTGGGATTGGGAAGGAGGGTTTGGCAGAGGGAGAGCCAGGCCATGGGGTTCCTGATCCCGTGTTCCCCACAGATGCCACTGGTTGGTTGACTGGGGTGGATGACCAGTTGCGGAAGGTGATCCGAAGACACTGGGAACCAAATGGGGTTGCAACGTTGGGAGACGTGTGGCAGAACGGGAAGGTTTTGGATTTTGACACGTTAGTTGGAAGCACCGGTCTTGGTCGGGGACAATATACTGCTTATGCTAGGCTGACCCGGGTGTTAAGAAGTACGTGGGGGGAAGAGGTATTGAAGAGGCAGCCAGACACAGCCATAGAAACTATTTATGACATATCAGGGGGGGGGCCATGAGGTCTCCCGGATGTATGAACTGTTCTAAAGTTGGGAAGGAGGTGTTCCAGTTGAGGAAGGACTGGGAGGAAGAAGCCAGAGAACCCAAGGGGAACGGGTTGTGGGTGCGGGCCCAGAGGTATCACAAGAAAGTCTCTAGAAATGTGAGACTACAACAAATTCAGTTGCATATCACCCATAGGGCGTATATGACTCCCCAGAAGATTGTGCAATTTAAGGATGCAGGGACGCAGAAATGCCCTAAATGTGGGGAAGTGAATGCGGGCATGATACATATGTTTTGGGCATGCCCTGAGATAATGTGATACTGGAGAGTGGTTGCTCGCTGCTTGAATGAGAAAGGCATTCAACTAGAAGTGGATGCCCTGTGGGCGTGCATGGTGGGAGGGTTTCCCAGGCGACTTAAGATGGAACATGTGAGTAAACTAAAGGACTTGGCTTACATTCTGGCCAAACGCAGGATCGCCATGGGCTGGAAGGCTGTCAACAGGCCAAGGGTGGAGGTGTGGTGGTGTGACCTTCAGAAATGGTTAGAAGCAGAGACAGCGGTGTGGAGCGAAGCAGCTAATAGAAGAGGGGATGGCTCGAGAGAATCATTGATGGCTTGGAGACACTTAGTGGCCACACTGACTCGGCGGGAAATGACTCTGGGGAGGAAGACTCCTCAGGTGGTGCAGAGGTGTGCACACCCTTATAGGGCGAGACAGGGATCGATGTAGCGTAAGCTCAAGTGGGAGGGGGGAGTAGTGGAGTAGTGGTGTGGGTGTGATGTTTTTGTTATATTTATGAGTGTTATGGTTCATATGTTTTGTTTATAAATGTTGTTAAAAAAAAGAAAATCAATAAAACATGTACAAATAAAAGTTTGCAGAAATCATACAAGCCTGCTGATTGGTCAATTCAAAACGTGAGATGTGTCAAAACATTTGAAACAGATGCCTTGTTGGATTCACGAACTGCGCCCATAGTCCGTTGACATCACGATAAAAACATATTAAAAAACACAACATTGCATTTGTCAAACTCATGAAACAATCTCTGGGGAGGTGAGGGGTGATGAGCATGGGATGGGATATGGCCATAAAAAACTAAAATCTGGTATTTTATCTTTTACGAAGTCCGCAAACACCTCAAATGTTCACGGGCATTCCTGTGATGTTCGCTAACATCTTGGATGTTCGGGGACATCCATGCATATTTCTGCATTACAGGGTCGGTGAAAAGCAGTTTTTGGATGGCTTATAACTTTGGTGCCACTCAATGAAACTGCACGAAATTTTAGAGTATCATTTTAGAGCCAGCCCAAATGGTTCTGCGAAGTTTGGTGCTGTTTTGCAAGGAGGGGTCAAAATTAGACAGGTGGACCCAAAGTATTTGAAAGGCTTTGTGCCGTTTGATGAATCTGCACAACAGTTTGCAAATAGATTTTGGACTCAGATTTGTAGCAAACTCATGCAAGGAGCATTGGCAAGGACCCTAAAGCATGATTTTGCAAATGTGTCAGTGTTTTATTTTTTGAAAAGTGTCAAAATGTAGGTACAACAAATAGTGATATATCTCTGGTACCTGAGGTTTAACCTGTACCCATGGACAGTGGTCAGATTATCCGGGTCATGGCCAAAGGCTATGACCTAGGCAATCTGGCTACTGCCCATGACCACAAGGGACTGGCAATGGGGTTAAAGTGGGCATGGCCACCAGGGACTGGCTATGTGGTAAAAAAAATTGAAATCAGAATAGGTTTGAATGGGAAACGAAATTCTGCTTGTGCCTGCAGCCCAAAGTGCTGGACAGGTTTGCAGAAAACATTTGCAAGGAGCATAACCACAGACCTCAAAGCATGGTTTGGCAAATCTGCCTTGTGTTTTATATTTTCTAAAGCATGAAAATTTAAGTAAAACAAATTGTGATATAACTTTGGTGCCTGGGCAATGGGTCTGGCCCTGAGCAAGGGCAAATGTGTACTCTGATTTGCTTATTGGGGCATGCGGCATGGCCGAAGCGTTAGAATTGAAAGGGAAACAAAATTCTGCTCATGGCTGCAGCCCGAAGTGCTGGACAGGATTTCAGAAAACATTTGCAAGGAGCATCATCATGGACCTAAAAGCATGGTTTTGCAGATCTGTCCTGTGTTTTACTTTTTTGAAAGTGTCAAAAAGTAAGTACACAAAATAGTGATATAACTTTGCTGTCTGGGCAGTGGACCTGGCCCTCAGCAATGACAAATGTCTACTGTGATTTGCCTGTTGGGGAATGTGGCATGGCCGAAACCCATGGCCCATGGATTGTGGAGACTGGACATGGTTGCACGCCATAAGCAATGGCCATTTGTTCACATTATGAGGGTATAGAGGACACTGAATTAGGATCCAGGATAGGTGCAGTGGATAACATGGCTGTTTTGGTGGGGCTGGGGTCATGGTCGAGCCTCATGCCCTAGGAACGTAAACCATGACTTGAATCCCCAGCATGTAATGCTGATAACGACACACATCAGTATGTGTTGCAAAAAATATGTTTGTTTAAGGAGGTTTACAGTTCTTTCATATATGTTAAAAGAGGAATTATTGAAAACTTATTTACAGTGATGTAACATCATGAAACATGTTCACTCATAAAAAAAAATTGAAATTCACAGGACAATCTTTGTTAAAGGGACGTTATGGTTAAGTTGCACTAATAAAAATGTAGGAAACAGTGAAAAAACATTGCTAAAGGGTTGTTATAGTTGCAAGCAAAATCGAAAACCCCCAGAAATTGACCAGTTATGGTAAGCTAAGCAACCATAACTCGCACCACCACAGAGCACTGGCAAGAATAACACCCAGGACATCAAAGGTGATATCACAAATGTCATTGATGACATCAATGATGACATCACATATGAAATACATTTTGATGAAAAGTCCCTACAAGAGGTTGTGTTTATAATGTTGGTAAAAAGATGTCAGGAGTGATCAGGAGACATATCATGAACTATTTCATGTATTAAAAAATATACTCATCTAAACAAAACATTATACTGGAGTGTTGTTGTTAATACAGGAACCTAATAATACATACACATAGCTGCAGCATGCACCATAGAAGTACAATATGTTTAATCTGGTAATTTTGGATAGTAAAATAATGAATACTACCGTATCAGAGTTTTGAGTAATGTTAAACATGGAATAAATAGCTAACAATTCAAGACTTACTACACACTTGTGTTAGTACAAACAATACATATGAAGACCCACAATGCATACAAATCAGAGGCACATACAGAGAAACTAGAGTAAAGAAGAAAGAACCAACATCGCCAATAAATGTCCATAACATTTCCGTTCATCTTCATGTATACAAATGAATTGTGTGTTTGATCGCTGTTTATTGCCCCGTGTATGTGCAGCATGAGCTGAGACCAAAGCTTAAGGAAAGTACTTTAAGAACATAAAACATGGTTAACGTCTAGATATATAGCACCTTTTGAATGTTCATGTTCTGTCAGTGAACAAAAACAAGTGGCCTAGATATGTGATGTCATCAGTGAAGTAATCAATTACATTTTTGATGTCATCTTTGATGTCCCGGGTGTTAGTCTTGGCAGTGCACAGTGGTGGCGAAAGTTATGGTTACTTAGCTTACCATAAATGCTGAATTCCTGGGGTTTTTCAGTTTTACTTGTAACCATAACATCCAAAATGTTCACTGAATTTCATAGGTTTTTATAACTGCAACTTAACCAAAATGAATGTCCCTTTAACCATGTTTTTCACAGAATTTCATAGGTTTTTATTAGTGCAACTTAACCATAACGTCGCTTTAACCAAGTTATTTCACAGAATTTCATAGGTTTTAACTAGTGCAACTTAACCATAACGTCCATTTAACAAAGTTTTTTCTGTGAATTTCATAGATTTTTCTGAGTGAAAATGTTTCATGATGTTACATCAATGTATATACATTATTAATGCTTCCACTTTTAGCATATATGAGAGAACTGTTAACATCCTTTAACAAACATATTTTTTGGAATACATACTTATGTGTCGTTATCAGCAGTGTATGCCAGGGATGCAAGTCATGATTGAATTGCCTAGGGGATGAGGCTTGACCATGACCCCAGCGCCACCAAACCACCCCCCTTATCCATGGGATCTACTCTGCATCCTAGTTCAGTTTCCACTATACCCTCATAATGTGACCAATAGCCAGTGCTCATGGCTTGAAGTTAACAATTGGAAATTGGCGTTGTCGAGTGCCAGGCCCACTGCCCAGGGAGCAACGTTATATCAAAATGTTTTGTACTTACTTTTTGATACTTTCAAAAAAGTAAAACACAGGACAGATTTGCAAAAGCATGCTTTCATTTCCTTGGTGATGCTCCTCACGCAAGTTTTCTGCAAAACCCCATCCAGCACTTGAGGCTGCATCCGCAAACAAAACAATGTTTTTACCATTCAAACCTAGGGCTTCGCCCATGCCAGACTCCACAAAGAGCAAATCAGAGTACACATTTATCCTTGCTCTGGGCCAGGCCCATTGCCCTGGCACCAAAGTTATATAACAATTTGTTTTACTAAAATGTTGACACTTTATAGAAAATAAAACAGAGTACAGGTTTGCAAAACCATGCTTTGAGGTCCGTGCTTATGCTCCTCACAAATGTTTTCTGCAAACCTGTTCAGCACTTCGGACTGCAGCCACAAGAAGAATTTATTTTGCCATTCAAACCTATTCTGATTTTTAAAAAAACTTTACCACATAGCCGTTCCCTGGTGGCCATGCCCACTTTAACTACCACATAACCGTTCCCTAGTGGCCATGCCCACTTTAACCCCATTGCCGGTCCCTCGTGGTCATGGCCAGTAGCCAGATTGTTCGTGTCATGGCCACAGGCTATATACCTCAGTCACCAAAGGTTTATCACTATTTTTTGTACCTACATTATGACTCTTTTCAAAAAATAAAATACAGACACATTTGCAAAACCATGCTTTCGGGTCCATGCCAATGCTCCTCGCACAAGTTTGCTGCAAATCTGTCTACCTTTTATTTTCTGAAAAGTGTCAAAATGTAACTTAGCCCCCACTTGACAATGTACATTCAGACTCTAAACAAACATTGAAGGTTGGCTCCATATTCTTTCTGAAAACATGTGTGCATATTCTTCAAACAGCAACAAAGTTATAAGACATCCAAAATTGTTGAGACCCCCCTCTAAATTGTCCCCCTCCTGCCAAAATCCCCCCAAACTTTTCAAAAATATTCAGATCTGGGTCTAAAATCGTTTTGCAAACTTTTGTGCAGATTCTTCAAATGGCACCACATGTGTAAGCCTTTCAAACATTTTGGGACCCCCCCTCTAATTTTACCCCCTCCTGGCAAAACAGCACGAAACCTTGCACGACCATTAAGGGTTAGGTCTAGAATGATATTGCATATTTACATGCAGTTTCATTGAGTGGTGCCAGGTGCCAAAGTTATAAACCATCCAAAAACTGCTTTTGATCGACCCTGTAATGCAGAAATATGCAAGGATGCCCCGGAACATCGGAGCTGTTTGAGAACTTCATAGAATAAAATACACCCAATTTTGGCTTTATATGGCGATTTTCCATCCCATCCTCATCATCCCTGCCCAACCCAGAGATTGTTTAAGTAGTTTGACAAGTGCAATGGTTTTTTAAAAATATGTTTTTACTGCGATGTCTGCAGACTACGGGAGCAGTTCGCAAATCCAACAGGGCGTCAATTACTGAAGTTTTGACGCACCTCACGTTTTTAATTGACCAAGCAGCAGACGTGTATGATGTCTGCAAACATCATGCTGTTCTCTGATTGGTCCAGAGGCGTCCGCAGATACTGGATGGATTTACACCAAATTGGCAAAAGCACACTTTCCAGGCCAAGCCACCACTCCTCATGCAAGTTTGGTGCAAATCCGTCCAGACGTTTGGGCTATAGGCGCAAGCAAAACATTTTTTCCATTGTGTCTTTGAGGATTATTTAAAATTGAGGGACCTTCCCTATAACTTTTCCCCCAATCCTGGGCGAAACTGCACTAAACTTTACAAAATCATTCAGTGGTGGTCATATACTTTTTTTTGCAAAGTTTGGTGAGGATTTGTTGAACTGCGCCAAAGTTGTAAGCCGCCCAAAAAGTGCTCTTTCTATGAGTTGAGCAACTTAACCATAACTAGAGGACCGCTACTGCAGGGCCTGTAATATCAGTATTTGCATCAGGTGCTGCCATCTAATCTTATATTTTCTCATATGGCTAAGGCATGGCCTACTGCACAAATTTGACTGCAGAGATGGTGGTAGAATTGGTATTTGTGGTGATGGGGTTAGAGGTCTGGCTACCAAACAATTATATTTTGTATATTCCAGATCTGACAGACCGTCTACAAAGAAAGAGAGTAGCATTAACTTCCTCCCCATAGTTGTAACACATTTACCTAATGGTGCCTAGAAAAAGGCACAAAGATGAGCGAAACGTGACCGAAACGTGTTGAGCCAGTTTCTGGGGATGTTGACAAAGTGGGACTTAGAACAGGGAAAAAAACAAATTAAAACAAAAGAGGAAAGGTGACTGACAGAGCTAACATTAATGTATAGGGGAAACTATGCAAATATACAAAATTACAATGTTACACAGAACTGGATGGAGTGCTGGGGTCTGTATGGAGGCTATGGTTAGCAGTGGCAGGGACTACCTCTTTGGCAAGTAAGTGAAGATTAAGCTGAACTTTGAATAGATCAACAGTTGAGCCTGCTTTCATTGTGATTGGCAGGAGTAATACAATGGAACCAAGTGAGCAGGGTTTAAAAGCAGAAGGAGAAGGTGGCACCTGGGGCATGGGAAAATGACATTTAGTACAGAGGAGGAGCAAAGGAAATAAGATAGTGAATAGACAGACACAGTCAGCCAGGTATTATGGAGCAAGCCAATTGACAACATTGTATACTAGAAGAGATTGGAAAAAGGGAGCGGTTGTGCATGGAGAGCCGGCCAGCTTGGTGGTGGTAGATAGAAGTGGCTGAGAATATGGATATGTTGTAGAGTGTGTGGGTAGAGTCTTGAGGGAGGAAAGTGTAGAGCAGAAGGCTAAGGAGGAAACATGAGCAGTAGTTGATCATGAGTGTTGAGAAAGAAATAGACACATTTTCTGAATGTTGAGAAGTTTAATGCAGGCAGCCGAGTACGTATTAGGAATGAATTGTTGCAGTCAGAGGTCGCTATCAAAGACCACCCCTAGTGTGCAAGCCTAAGGCATGGGAGCATGAAGTTCAAACAGGAAGAAGGTAGAAGAGGTAATGGGAGGACTGGAGTTTTAAACCTAGAGACAGATTTGCCTTTGCCCTGCACTATCCCCTTCGCCTCGAACATCTCCGCCCATGCCCTTACCAGGCACCTCTGGCACTCCACCCCTCTCTTCCCGTGGGGGACCCTAATAGCACTTACCCCCACCCCCTCTTTTTTCTCTCTCTTCACTGCCCTTGCATGCTCTGAATGTCACAAGGCCCAGTAGGACCATTGTTTGTATACTTGTACTCAGTGTTAATTTTCAAATGTATATTTGCTCCCTTGTTCCCGTCCCTTTTGCATTGTGGCGCTTTGATACACTGTCTTGCTGTATAAGCACCTTATAAATATCCTATAAATAAATAAATAAGATGACTTCCATTTTGAATGAGTTCAGCATGAGGCAGTTGAGAGACAAATGGCAATGGATGCAGCAAGCCAACTGGTAATCTGCTCTGATAGCTGGGTGAAGAAGGGAAATAAGGCAAAGGGCCCCATTACAAGTATGGTGGTAAGTCGTAGAATTGGTGGTAAATCTGTAACTGCCAACTTTACCACAATGCCATATTCTGATTATCCCAAATTTGGTAATAATTCCACAGGTGGAATTACCTCCAGCGGAATTACTTCCAGCTGTAATTCCACCAATGGAGAAATTACTGCTGGAGGTAATTCCGCCGGCGGAATTAACCCCCAAAACATAAAACCTATTTCCGCCTAAACACAAGATCAACATCAGCAGAATTACCTCCAAAAAATTGAGAAAAATGCAGACAGGTGACTGAAATCAAGGAACGGGTGCACCAGATATGCCCAGGAGGAGCAGAAAAGGGTCACATCTTCCCCCGAAACACATCCAAGCAACACGCAGCCCCAAGCAGAAGTCAAATATGTGATCCACAACCTACTACCATACATCCAGCTACAGCAGCATGCAAGACCACAGCAGGGAATGAGACAGGCACCACAAAGGCGCAGGTGACGTGTGCTGCAGAGGGCACCCGTACCAGGTGTCCACCCATTCCCATGGACACTGATGGACAATTACAGTATACACTGACTCACGCAGAGGAGTAGCAGTCAACCCAAATTAGACATATCAATGTGACTCACATGTGGGACGGAATGATGAGTAACGTGCCGCAACTACAGGTCCCATGATGCATCAACAAAAAATCTCAGAACAGGCAACAAACCATGACTGACCTACCCCAGTACACAGACTGAACTCATGTGACTACACAGGACCTCATAGCATGCAATGTTGAAGGATGCAATCAGAGCACCCATCGAATCCTCATCCTGACAAAGCATTGATATGGTCTCTACATGGCCTACATCGACATAAATAGCGACAACTGCATTGGTGAGGACATTGCATAGACAAATAAACAATGAATGATGTTCCATACACTGTGAATGACTGCAAGTGTACCATGTAGATCAATTCCCATCCACTACATTGTAATCAGTGTGCACCGTCCACATGCAATGATGTGCGCACATTGGCTAACATCACATCATGTGCATGTAAATGTACCCCGAACCACACAACATCTCACACAGTCTATTCATGTATCGCAGGTGAAGCAGGCTATCCCAAGTCACCATGGCTGATGAGACCTGTGAGGAACCTTGGTACAACACATGAGACAGCCTAAATAAGGGGCAGAGGAAGACCAGGTTATTCATTGAGGGCACATTCGGATTGCTGAAATCCAGGTTCAGGTGCCTCTATGACACCAAGTTCCCTTGAGTACAGCCCTGAGACAGTAGGCAAAACAGTTGTCATATGTTCTTTGTTGCGCAGATTGTTCATATGAAAGTGCACTGAATTCACATATTCTAAAACAAATTAACCTCAGCCCCAAGACCATCACCCGCCCCACACCCTCAGCCCCAACACCATCACAAACCATCACCAACTACCTCCTCCTCTTGTCCACTTTGTCCCTTTTGTCCTCATGCTTGGAAGTGTGTGGCATGCGGCACAGTGAGCCCCTTGGTGGGGTGCTTGCCAAAGACGCCTCTTTATGGGTAGGGGACACCGAACTCGCTTGCATACTGCCCTGCAGGTGTTCCATGGTGAGATTTATGCCCCTGTTCATGGTCTCATGTGAGGCTGATAACTGTCCGCCAGCTCCCTCACCCTCTGGCACACAAGGCTGTTGCTTGCATTGCTGTGGACAGTGCTCATGCACAGTCAATCAATTGATCGGGACACCCGTCTTGCTGCCCCCTGGGTGACATCGTGCATGGCCTGGGAATGGCCCAATTGTTCCTGCGCTGTTGCGCACATTTCGGCCTGCCCTTGTTCCATTCTGTCAAGCCAATCCCAGATGGCTTGCAGCATGGGGCCCGGTACTGGCTGTGGGGGTTGTCTACGTCCAAGACCCATAACGTATAAAGCACACCGATCTGGCTCGGCCTGCTCATCAGAGGATAATTCCGGTGGATATTGGAGTGCACAGTGGAATGACCAGTGCAAAGGTGATGAGTGCAGTGACGAGAGGCTTCGCAGTGGGGAGAATTCAGGGGAGAATTTCAGAATGGGTGATTGTGGTTGGCATGATGTAGGGGTTGATCTCTCCCACAGGACATCTGCAGTGGTTGCTGTGGGCTGCTGACATGGCAGGTTGTTGTCCCCACTCTGGCTCGTGTGTGTTTCAGCAGTTACCACATCAGTGGTGGTGGCTAGCCCTGTTACTGGTTGAGCTGCCTACCCAAATGTGTGCTGTGGAGGCCTTTTGGTGGTGTCCTTGGCACCAGTAGATATGGCGGTTGATGGCACAGGTCCCTGAATCCTTTTTTTGGGCGGCCCCTCTCCCCCTCTGAGACCTGTCCTGGCCTGTGGGCTTTGTGACACCTGTTGGTGCTGGTGTCGTGGATGTTCTGGCCTCATCAGATGTTTCCTGGGTGTCTTAACTGCCTGTTGGGAGACATTTAAATTTGTTTTAATGCATTGGGGATGATGTACACGGCGAGTCAACATTTACTGTCAATCATACTAAGCGGTCACAGCATGTTGGGCCTCCAGGCGGACATGTCTCATGTTGCTGCCTGTATGGTAGTTGTCTGCATTGATTCAGGGCAACCATATTGTTGGTGTGGGGAGCCTTGCCTGCTTTGGGTGTCCAGTCCTGGTTTGAATGTCCTACAGGGTCACCTGTCCACATGTATGTCTAAGCGGTTGATGCTTGGTTTGCATTTAGTGCTGTCAGCTGATTGGTTAACAGATAGTTGTGAGAGTGTCATGTTGACATGATGTCGACAACATTTTGTCAATGAGGGCCTTTGTGGTACGTTGCAGTTGCTGGGGTGGTTGGTCCGACACACAAATCCACTGATATTCATTGATGGACATGGGCTATGTGATTCATGCAATGATTGCTGTGTTGACTGTGCATGGATGACCAGTGTGCGGGAAAAGGGTGGTTGTGATGTGCACCATGGATGTGCATTGTTCCTTCTACCTTGCAGTTCAAAGGTGGTACTTGACTATGGCATCCCTTCCGCATGCTGCCTGGTGGTCATGTAAGGGGTGTCCTGGCTTCACTGACTCCTGTTGTTGTGACCTGCAGCCTCACGTGGATTGTTCCTGCATTGTCTGGGTTTATGTCAGATGCATGCATGGGAGTCTGTGTATATGTATATGCCTTCATGGTTGTACAGCAATGGGCCCATCATTCACTCAGATACTCACCAGATTCCTCCTGGCTGCTTTCTCAAATCTCTGCCATGCCCACACCCTCAATTCCCTGCGATCATGTGGAGGATTGTGAGCTGGAGTGGTTCTAACCTACCAGAACCAGTGGCAGCTAACTCCCTTTTATGGATGAAACTCAGGCTCTGTACTCTGGCCTTCAAGTCTTTCCACCGTTGGTTCATGTTCACTGCATGGTGTTGGACATGTCCTACGGCAGCCACCTTGTCCCTGATCTCTGACCAGATCACATTTCTGCGCTGCTGGCTTGTTTTGCGGTGTTGGACCCCATATAATTATTCTGAGTGGGCCACCATCTTCTCATCCAGTACAATGACCTCCTGCTTGTTGCTTGATACATTTGGGCTTCCACATCCTCATAGCACGCACCCTGGCTTTTTCCTTTCCTTCTAACATGATTCCACTTGTCTGGTGGTATGGTTGGTGCCTCTATGGGCTGATTTTTAACAGATTGTTTTTTCCAAAATGGCCACCACAGTGTTCCCTTGTCATGCAATGATGAATTTCCGCTGACGGAAATTCCGTCGGAAATTCCGTCAGCGGAAATGTTGCTGGTCAACACAGCAGTAACAGTAATTCTGCTGAAAATGTACTGAATTACTGCAGTGACCTTGGTTTTCGGCTGAGGTTCTGCAGGGCGGAATTACCGTCACTGCTATTGTTGTGCGTATGCATCAGCCATTTGTAATACAGTGGTTATTCAGCTGCACAACACAGCAGTAACCGTAATTCCGCTGTGGAGAAATGACTGCCAATTCTAACCCACACCTGTAACGATGGGCAAAGAATTAGGGTCCTCTTCATAGGAGTGACAGTGAAAGCAGCAGCATGAAATAAGTCTTCCAAGGGCAGAGGTATAAAAGGTGCACAGCAGCAGTACAAGCACTGATCCTTAGGGATCATTTACATGAAGAGGGGTGGGGTGAAAGGTTTGAGAGTTCCAAGAGACTTTTATGGTATAACCATCCAGGTAGGAGCCAATCCAGGCTAAATGGACCGGGAGGAAAATTCAGGGGCAATAAGCTTGTCTTGGGATCAATACATTGCAGAGCAACATTGGTTTGATATCTGATCTCAAGCTTAGAGGCTGTAGTCCAGCATGAAGTGCTATATAAATGTCCAATTTTATATTGAACATAAGTACCTGGATTTTGAGGAACAAAAAAGGAATGGTCGACGGTGTCAAAAGTGGCCAAGGGATGCAAGAGGATGAGGATAGCACAGAGTAGGGACTATTGAGGATCAGCAACAACGTTAAAGACATGCATTAGTGCAATCCCAATGGAGTGTGTGCCATGGAACCCTGATGGAAGTGGATCTCCCGGGCCGTAATGTAACTATCTATGTTGTGACCCAGTTGAAGACCGCCTGATCCATTACCTTTGAATAATGAAGTTGTACGAAAATGGGGCAATATTTTGATACGACATTTGGGTCAATAACAGGTTTCTTCAAAAGGGGGAAGGACAGTTGTGGATTTGAATGAGGCAGGGAAGAGTCCAGTGGAGCCTGAGATGTGAAAGATCTCTGAGGGGTAAACAGAGGTTTCTAGGACTAAATGTGTGGCATGTGCATTTGTGTCATGCAATTTAGTCACTAGGATTCTATCCGACAAGTAAAATGATTGGACAAACTATCTTACAGCCACTGAATAAAATCTCTCTCTACCACTAAAGAATTGCATGTTTTCTATGCAAGAAACAATTATTTTCTCTTTCCATCGAAAATGCTGCACTGAGTTAGAGCTACTAACTATAATATCCTGCCTGCTGCGGCCTCCCAAACATTCTGTGGTGTTCTTCTCAATCTGAAAAGCAATCTTGTTTTTCACTTTGTGGACAACCATTGATAAACAACACAGGTGGTAAATGGCCAAGGGACAAGCCACTGAGATCCGGGAGAGTTTGGATCAGCATGAATTACCAAAGCTAGGCATCACAATTTAAAATGTCTGGCAAGGTTTTGTTTATTCATTCTTCATTTTACCTGTTGATTGTCAGCAATTTTGAGCTTAAAATTAAAACCATGCACAACGAGTGATGCTCACGGTTACAAATATGTGTCCCAGAACTTGTACTGTTCCTTGAATTAAAGCTTTGGCTGAAACAATCAGGCCTACTGCAAAATGAGCTTCTATGCAAAGCTAACGTATCCCTTTCAAGTAGACCACCAATAGGAAAACAATGCTTTATGACGGTTCTATTTTTCCTGTTGAATAACACGTTCTGCTTTGTGCAGGTCCACACCTTTGAAGCTCCATAACAATATTAGTATGGCTTTAATGTGTTGTATCATGAACAAACCTCAACATTGTTAGATGAAAGGAAAATGCGTTCATATAACTATCAAAATTAGGGGATGACCATGTTTATTTGTAGACAAATTGGTGAATTAGTGATGTCATGGACACAGAATGAAGATGTCACATGCATTTATGTCAGGTAGTGTAAACGCTAGTGACAAAAAGACACTTGCCTATTCCAATGTTCTACACCTCCCTCATCTAAATTATATTTTAGTTTTCTACCTCACACTAACTCAAATGCTATAATAATGGCCTGATCACGAGTTTGGCCGTAACCCTTAAATATGGCGGTAACGCTATTACCGCTGCATTTAAGGGTCTGCCAAATCACGGGCTTGGCGGATTTTCCCCCCGCACTGAGGTAGAGGCAAATTTGCCACGATTTTGCCGATTTTCGGTGCTATTACTGCCGGTGCTAATAGCACCAGTGGTAATACCGCCAAACTTTCCCCATTGAGCCACATGGGGAATGGGAAATTCCCGAATGGGCCCAATGGGGAATGGGGACTTACCGTTCCGCAAAACCCTTGATCTGGCGCTAATAGCACCAGGGGGTTTGTAGGTAGGGCTAATAGCCCCGGCGGTAATACAGCCGGGGTTAGCGCCCAACTAGTGATGAGGCCCTAAGTGTCTTCTCTCCCAGAACTGAATCCGATTTTATTGTTCTACCTATTAACCAACTTAAGCCTATTTCATCACCTGCTGCGTACATTTATCAATTCAGACAAGCCCGATTTATAAGATTTTGGTTCAAATCACCCAAAACACCTGCCCATACCATGTACAAATTCAACAAGCGTGTTTCGGGCAAAGCAACCGACATGTGAGTAATTTGGAGTGTTTCCAAATATGCTTCATTAGGTTTAATCTGCACCAGAGGCTGTGAGGCTGTGCCAACCTTAATTGAATTCAGAAAACATTGACATAGCTTCTACATATGGCTTTTGTATAGGCATTTGAATGGCATTGGTATAATATCCCCAGGCACCTAAAATATGTGAATGCTGGCACCATAAAATGCTAACAAAATGATCAGGTGCAAGGTTTTACCAAGAATTGCTTTAATACTTATTCCAACTGGTGGGTACTTCTATCACATAGCAATACGTGTCACCATCATATGCCTTCATACTCACATCATTGCTTGGTTTTGCCATTGATGCTTTTATACTCAAATCATTGCCTCGCAGTGCCATCAACATCTCAGGAACTTGTATCATTTGGCGGTGATTACCATGTTTTGTTTAGGAACTCCCCATTTGTTAGGTCAGCACCATAAGTACCTGCCCACAAGGTCTGTGTTCTACCTTCTGGACACAGGTTTGAATCTCATTGGAGCCAACTCAGTCCTTAATCATTCTGACATTGATAAATCGAGTACCAATAAAATTGGTGAAGATGACACCTGTTATTTTTGTTATTCAATTTTCTTGCCAGTTATTGTGATTATTTTCTTAAACTCTTACATCAAATGTCAGATATTGATATCAAGTATCCAAATACTGACAATGGTGCACAATGTGACCTCTGCAACAAACCTTAGCATTCTTCAATTTCTCCTCTCTTGTTTAACCTGTGTTCTTTTTCCCGTTTTTCTTAAACATATCACCTCTTTTGCAATACAATGCCGATGCTACTTAACTATTACAGAAACTCCCAAATATCCATGGATTGACCAACTGATGGTGGCTAACTGCTTGTTTCTTAACTTTTAAAAAACAGAGATCACTATTACATGCAAGCACCCACCCCTAAATATTTTCCTTCTATATGACCTATAGAATACATCCTTTACACTTAGTCCAAAGTCAAGAACATGCGTATAACGAAAGACTCCGAATTGACTCAGGAGCAACAGGTGACAGCTGTTGCCAGACAATATATTGTCCACCTTAAACATCTGGGAAAAATATTCTCTTTCCTGGACTTCCCACAAAAATAAATAATCACGACCATCATCAAAGTAATGAAAAAAAATCATCAAAGAAATGAAAAACACAAATGGAAACTAGAACAAGAATGGAGAATAAAAACTAAAACCAAGCCAAAAGAATAACATTTCAAAAACAAATGTGATCATACAAAATAGAAATGCTTAAAGCAAAAAATAAATACTACGATGACCAGTTCACAAAATCCACCAACACTGAGAAAGAACTATTCAACATCGTAAAATAGTTCAGAAATACCAACGGGTGCAATAAAACAGAGGTGCCTTCGCAAAAATTATGTGATGATCATTTTAAGAATAAAATCACTGACATACATCAGATCATACAAAGTAGACTGATCAACCAGACTGTGTACCATTTCCTACCAAGCCTGGGACCACAGATACCACTGAACAGAGGTTCCCAAATGTCAACAGAATAATTCCTCATCTTGTTGAAAAAAAGCAACAAGTCAGCCTCCCCAATGGGCCCCTGTCCACCAGACATCAACAAATCAATCCTTACACAGGTTACACCATCAGAATTCTACCTCTTTAATCCATCACTTTCAACGGGGGCAGCACCACTAGCGTTCAAATATTCCTGCATCAAATTGCTCCTCAAGGATGCAATGGGAGATGTGGAAGACCTCACAAAATACAGACTGATCTCAAACATTCCTTACCCAGCAAAAATATCAGAGAACTATATCTACGAACAAATACTTGAATACATAGAAAACCAAATATTGCACCAGGCACAAGTAGGCTTCAGACCCATGAGAGGAATGGAGATAGCAATACTCTCTATGTGGGACGACCTAAAGACCAACGCAGAATCCAACGCTAACTTGGCACTGATACTACTCAACCTCTCCACAGCATTTGATACAGACAACCATAAACTCATCAAGAGACTGGAAGAAATAGGGATAGCCGACACGGCACTGTTCTGGAGTAAATCTTTTGTTTCTGAAAAAAACAGAAACAGTATGGATAAAACCATTCAAATCCGTACAAAGGGACACCACCTGTGAAGTAGCACAAGGCTCCACATTCTCACTGCTACTCTTAAACATCTATATGACACCATTAATCAACCCCATCAAAAGGCATGACTTCATATGCTACAACTACGCCAATGATACCTAAATCATTTAGAAAATCAGTGATAACCAAGAAGAGAATACAACACTAATAGACGGTCTCAAAGAACTCTACCAATGGATGAACACTAATAACCTCAAAATCAACCTGGACAAGACAGAAATCATGATTACATCTGACAACCAAGGAAACAACCAGTACATTCCATGGCCCACAGAACTAGAAACGCCACCCTCACCATCCAAAGTTGTCAAAAACCTTGGAATCCTAATGGACGAGTGAACTCTAGAACCACAAGTAAGCGCAATAATTAAGAATTGCTTCTTCTATCTGTACACGATCAAAAAGATTGTACCATTCCTCTCCTTCATGCACAAAACACTGCCCGTCATCTCCATCATCATATCCAGGATAGACTACACCAACAGCATATACCTGGAATGCTGGACTATCTATTGAGGAAACTGCAACAAATACAGAATGCAGCTGCCAGGCTTCTCCTCAAACTTTCATAAAGGGGTCACACCAGTGCTAAGGATATTTCATTGGCGCCCAGTCAGAAAACAAATCAGCTTCAAAACAATGTGCATAACACACAGAGCAATCCACAGTCAAAAAGCAGAATTCATACAAAAGAAAATCACCATTTACAATCCAATTAGAACTCTTAGATCCAGTCACAACATCCGCTTAGAACCTAACAATACATGAGGAAAAAACTTGGTGGATCAGCATTCTCTTGTATAGCCGCAAAGCACTCACTCTAGAGAAATACGAATCATAAAGCACTATCTAAAATATAGAACACTTCTAAAAACCTGGCTCTTCATCTCCGAATGGGATGAACGTGATTGAAGAACTTCCACGAACCATGAAACGAATACACAACAGAAAAGGAATGGGGAGTAGGCTGAACCGGAGTGGAGGGTAGGGGAAAAGAGAGGCGTCAAACTGGGAAGGGTGTTTTTAGACCGGGAGTGTACCCATACTCATAGAGTGCCTAAGGTGGAAACAGGGGAGGGAGATGTGTCCCACTTAATCGGACCACCGAGGGTGAGACTAGTCACATAAAAAGGAATTGGGCTTGACGCAGAAACCAGGCAGCCCACGGGCTGACCACTGGGCACAGGGAACACACTACACCTGAAGGATCTTGTGGGGATGGAAATTGCTAAACTCTAGAATGATCGACAGGAGAAAGGATATGGATCGCATTTAGTCAAAACAGCAGGGATTGGGAATGTACTGCCACTAACAAACCGAACGAATAACTCACCCTTCTGCATACACCCCTCAAACTCTGACCTAAACACAACCATACCTCTATAGCACCACAAATCACAGGTACTTCACAACACCACAACAACGAAACAAACCACACATAATCTCGCCCAACACCACAACGCTGCCACCAACCGAAAATCACATCCACTGTCAATGAACGGCGTATCCGTACTGAAGCTGCCAACAGCACATCACATCACTCTTGCTCTTTTTGCTCCTACTAACCACCCTCCTTGCACTCCAGATCTGCCAGAGCGCCAAGAGACCACGCAGGTGGCAACAGTGCATGGTATAAGAACCTTTAACATAACTTAACATGACATCATTGTGAAAGGAAAAGACAATGTTAATACCCAGGAGAATGGTTCAAAGGCAGAATGCTCACGTTGGAACATTATGATGTTGTGTATCTTTGGCTCGATCCCCTGTTAAGCAGTTAGAAGGTGAAGGAAGCTGAAATGCAGGGGAATATAACCGATACTAATAATCCCTGGGCACACCAGCGTACCTATTTTCAATATTGTGAAAGGTCAAAAATTCAGCACCCTGCATTCTCTTGTGACCAGGGCAAAGGGAATATATCTCCCTGGCAGAAGCCTAACAACATTGGCTTGCAATAGGCCGTAGAATTTCTTTAGAAGCCCAATTTGTGAGACTGGGCTTGCACAGTTTCTAGTTAGACAGTGGTCCTTCTAACCACTCCTTCCTTCACATTACTGTTAACATTCACCTATTCTCCGTTCCTGGTGTCTTCTCTTGACAGTTCCAGTATTACAATGTTCCTCCTTATTTAGTGGTGACAGGAATTGCATTCTCAGATGCCAAACATCGCCATACTCCTGGGACACACATTCATACACTGCAATCTATCATACTCTATAATAAACCTGTCTCTAATTACAGTTTCCTTTATATACAGACACTTTTTGACATTATTTTAATGCTCAGAATAATTCCCTCATGTTCCAGGATTACTGTGTAACTTTCACAAACATCATCCGTCTCCATTTTACTTACTGGTTAATGTCATCCCCTGTTCATTTTCTATATCTTACATATTTTTTCTTTTCCCCCACTCTCTACCTTTTTGCACTTTCTTCATGGAAATCATTCTGAGAATGCTATGGTGGTATTTGGCACAGTATAACTACTTTGTAAAATTACAAATAGTCTTCAGAGGGCCATGTGCTGGCTCATTCTATTGGAAGGTATTCTCATGAAATGCGTGAGTTGCCACATCATTGCCATGGATTGTCATCAGATGTCAAGCTACTTGCACCATATCCAGAATTGCCATCACCCGCCGAGGTAGTAACATCATTTTCCAGGTCTTGCCATTCAATACCCACCAATTCAAGGCGGTTGATTGGATTACTATAAATAAGCCTGGATAGACATCAATATTTAGATGGTTGGAATATTTTTTGTTATCTTTGTGTTCATTGTTTTCTGAACAATTGTCAAAACATTTGGGTTAAAATTAAATCCATATGCAATCATGGTTGGCTATGTCAGCAATGTGTGTCCTGGAACAGTATTATTTAAAGGATTGCTGTTGAGTAACTGTAAAATACAGGAGCTCTTGAAGAAACAAGTCCTTCTTAAAAAGTGTCTCTCTGCAATACCAGAGTATTCCTTTCAGGTAAACAATCACTAGGAAAACAAACACAATGTAGATGGATGGAAAATAAGTTTTATGACTATACAGGTTGTCCTGTTGAATAACAAGTTCTGCATTGTGCATGTTCGCACCTTTGGAGGACCTTAAAAATAGTGTTAGAAGAAAAGGAACATGAACACCAGAAATAAGGACATGTGCAGACCTGAACTCCACCACTTCAGAAAGGAAGGATCCGGGAGACAGGGCTTCTCGGTCTATGCCCCCAAGACTCTTGAACCTCCTCCCCATCAACACCACACTAGCCCCTCACTTCTACGGTTCAGGCAGGCTCTCAAGACCCTCCTCTTCAAGGAATGGCTCCTCCTTATTACATTCCTCTACCTACCCTACCTGAGACTGGGTGATCTGCTCCCCGCTCTTTCCTTCCCTGGTTGCTTGTAGGTCCATTGGTGACAAAATGCCCATTTTCCCCCTCCCCTGTTGTTAGCTCTCCATTCCCTTGTTTCTCTGCTCCCCTCACCATGTCCTTCCCCTTATGATCGCAAAGCGCTCTTTTGATTTTTGAAGCAAGGTGTGTGTTCAATAAGAACAATGATAATAACAATAATAATAAACATTATTAACATGTGTTATGGGAACTATTAACGGAATGTATTCAATTATTGTGTGAATGGAAACATAAATAAGTGCTAAATTTTGTAGATATGCTAATTGACTCAGTCGAAGAGAACAGGGGTGCATTTATTTATCCTGCTTGCAGACGCCCCCATCCTCCCAGAATTGCGTAAAATGTGTGTAACTTTCACAATGATTGTGCTAATAACCCTTTGGATTAAATATGTTTTAGGGACTTCAGATTTAGAGTTAGGGTTGTTTTGAGGTGATTCATAAAAAATGAAATATGCTGGCAGAGCGTTAGAGGGATCGTCATTAAAAGTCCGTCCAGTAACACCATTTTAAGGGATTGCCAGTAAATGGGCATTTAATCATAACATTCCCTGGGATTACCATGACCTGTCCAAAACGTATACCATTGCCGGTGTGCACCACCAGCCCCATAGGCCCCCCCTATGGGACATGATGCTCTCTGTCTGGGCTCCACGGTCGCACTAGCGTTCCGTGCATGCCCCGTTTATTACGTGCACATGCGGCAGAATTGCGTCACTCTGCCGCGTGTGTGCCCTTAAAGGGGCAGGCACCACATTGCCCAGGATAGCCATCACAACCAAGATCTTTTCACCATTGGAAGGGACTTCCATCAACTGTCATCAGATGTCCCCTTAATCCTCCCATTGGCGAAAAATTGAATGTAAATGCCTTGCCACTGTAATGCCTTGAATTGTCATCAAATGTCCAGTTGTTGCCCTTGCCTACGCCTCTTTCATTTTAGGAGGGCACTGTAAGCAAAGTGCAGCATATCGGCTACCTTTCATGTGAAGAGAGCCTCCCCAGACCCAGCCAGAGTGAACTGGGAGACAGCATGTGCGACCAGCCACATTTAATGAATGTCCATATCAACAATCCATGTATGTGATCAGAAGGAAAGGTAAATGGAGAACCTGCAAAGATCGGAAAAAGTATGGGTACTACAAATGGGATATGGAGAGAAAAATGATGGCAGCAGTAGGGGGGTGGGCAGGTGGTATGGATGCTGTTACCACCATAAAAACACATCAAAGTTTAATAGATCAGAAAAAATGCATATTTTCAGGAAGCTCTTCAAAGGTTCCAAATCCACCAGGGGAGGGACCCAGCCTCATACATTGTTGGGAATGGGGTGAAAGTTTTAAAAAGCAGGTTGCAAGTGGGCCATGAAGGATCACCCTATGTTCATGCCCCTCCACTATAAGAATAGACTGAACACAAATGGGGGATTGTAAATGCATACAGAGAAAAAACTCTCCAGACCACCTAAGGAAGCAAGGAATGTACAAATTCACTTCCAACCAGAGCTTTTTTAGTGAGCAGAGCCAATGGTCTGTTGGCCTGTAGCTATATCCTGAGGGTTTATGGTTCTGCTTGAAATTCACAACCTAATCAAAACAGTGAAGCTCTGAACTCATGCCCTGTTGGGCAGATTGCAAGCTATGAAGTCCTTGAGCTGGAAGCAGGGATAATTGCACAGAGTGAACTATATTTTGCATATGGGTGGCATATTAGCTCGACCTATTATCCAAAACTTAAAACTTCCATAGAACTGCAATGCTTCACTTTTCTCCTACAAACCTGCATTACAGAGAAGCTGGCTGTGTGAGAAATGGGCGACATCCTTCTACTTACACAATCTCTTTGCTGCCTTTGACGGCCATCAGTGAGGTGATGTGGGGTGTGTCATCCCTCCACCCCTTTAGCCTCCCACTTTCCCTGTATCATTGTCTTCATCAACAATACCACAGAAGCAGTGGGGCAGGGAAACTCACAAAGCATGGTGGGAAAGGGCAGGCAAGGACAGTGACGTCATTTGGGGTGGTCGAACCTGTGACGCCTGTGGTCTCTCTTGCTAAGCCTAAACAAAAATATATTTTTTTTCTTATTTTTTTTACATATTGAAGCTCCTGGGCTGTGGCCAGAGCCCTGTGGCTCCTTGTTTCTAGAATGGCTGGCTTTCTTGTACAGGCTTCTTTAAAAAATAACAGGGAGTTCAACAAGTGTAACAATTTCAGCAGTGACCCTAAATAAGAAAGAATTGGAATAACAAATAATTTGTCTTTCAGAAATTCTATACAATAATTGCTAGACTCATTAAAGTTTAATTTCAGGTACACTTCAGGAGGTGATTCCCTGATTTAGTCTTTTCTTAAACACCTCAAATTCACAATGCAGACAAAATCCTCCCAAAAACATTTAGAGTAAAATAAGCATCCATTTCGGACTATGTAGTTTGCTTTTCACAAGTTGCAATTATAGCATGTTTTTTTTCTGCCGTTGTCCCTGTTACGATCAACGCAAGACATTCCATCTCTGTGTCCTCGGTCACTTGACAAAATCCTTGTGCCTCAAAGCTTGTTTACAGTGTAGAATTGTTTGACCATAGCACATAAAGTGGCCCTTGGTTTCATTGTCCCACAATTAAGGCTTTGTTTTAATGTGTCAATCTTTCCTATCTCCATGGCATGCTGTTCAGGATGTTTGTATGCAGGAGGTGATGAGTGCCCAGAGTATTGGATGCCATGTGAGTGTGCTGCTTTCCCTGCGCAACTCTACATTTTTTAATACACAGTTATGAACCATCCCAATGGTATGCATTTTATCAACCTCTGAAGCCTGAAAAGTAGATTCACGCAGGCTTGACATGTGGCCAGCTTTGCACCAGACCTGCAGAGGAACTATCCTGTTAAATCTCAGTTACCAGTTTAATGGTATCCACTCCAGAGTGTAATGTGCTTTCTGGCTTTGAGAACATTCAGACATGTAATTGCTCATTTTACTGTAGCCGGTAAACTAGCAATAGCCAGTAAGATAGCTCCGGGGATTGAGCAGTTGCTGCTGCATTGTATGTGTACTATGATGAACACAGGTTCGAATCACGGCAAGGCCAACTCAGCTTTTCATCCTTCTGAGGTTAATAAATTAGTACCAACACAGGTATGTGATATTGTATGTACATTTGTTCTATATAAAACACTTAACCGTGCTATATGTTAATACATCATTATCATGTGGCCTTGGACAACTGCTTGCATTCACATTAATGTGGTAATATGGGCCTATACCCAGTGATATTAAAGATGAATATGGTGTACATTCTTGTATGAAATCTATATCACATTATAGTGATATTGTAACCACATTTCTCATAGATTACTTAGGAACAATGCTATGTGCTGCCACTTCCTGTTTTGTTAAGGGGTGAAAGGTTGCGTTCCATCGCTTCCCATGTTGTTACATTGAGTTGGGCTCAATTGGCATCACTTCCTGTGATTTCATCAGAATTCAAAGGTCATGCATTGTCACTTCCGCTACCCCAGGCATTTTGGTGAAATGATGTCCCTGGGCAAGGGGAGTGTTGGGATGTTGTGGGAGACAGCAAGATGAGGAGCACCACAGGGCCGTGCAAGCAGGTAAAGGGAGAGCAGGAATGTGGTGCCCTGCCCAGTGTTGTGCCCAGAATCTTTTGACTGGGGTGGCATGAAGTACAGGCGTATGCGCATACACACACACACAACATAGTTTATGACAATGGGTTGGCACCTGGGCTGGCCAATCAGATTCCCTGGACATGCCTATAGCCCTGCCCCCTCCCCTTCTTCCAGGAAGAGAAGAGCATGGTGTTGCTGCTTTCTTCCTGCTAGGCTGTGTGTGCATAGAGACTGATTCATGGAAACTTGCTGCGCCAGGACACTATATTTGCTGGGTCAAAATACAGTGTATGTTTATAAATTGTTGTATTCCCGCATACTGAAACATTTTGTCACTTTGTTGCCTGCGATACTAAAGAACCAAAACGCAAAAAGCTATGTGGTTTAATGTTAGGGTAATACAGAGCTGACGCCTAAACAGAGTGCACGATGGTAAACCATGCATTACATGGACTGAATAAGGGTGACAACCAGTCCTTCAAAGCCATTAAAGTCTTTAAAAAAACATAGATGTAATATCCCACTAGAAAACGACCTATCAAAAGTCACTTTCCCAGACCAGTAGATTGCTTCGTGCACCAGTGTGCACATCAATGGTTGAAAATTACAAAAATAAAACCACTTCCAAATTAGGCCTACGTCCTTCAGGGAATTGTGGGACATGCTACAGAGCATGCATTTGAATTCAGGGTATAGTCTCAGCCTAGAAGACCTACAGCTGAAAAACACAATAAAAAGAAGCTTGGAAGCGACCCAGAAATGCCTAATTACCATGTTAAAAAACTGTCCCCTGGCACAGAAAGGGTTAGTTTTCCTCTCTCCGTTCATAGTCACAGTACAATGTATAGCTGCCTTCTCCTGCGCGCCTTTGATAGCAGATGTGCCCGCGTCCCATCGGGGTAGTTAGAGCCGTATCACTTACTCTGGGGGACTTACAGGAGGGGATTAATCTGCCTACATTTAGTGCCGACCTCCCCTAAGGCCTTGCGGATTAGTGTGTAATGCAGAAGCTTTGCAGAAATCTGGCTCGATGAGAACCTAACCCCTTTTCATCCGTTCTTTTGAAAAAGCAATAATAGTTGGCTGTGCTGCTTTATTTTTGCATCATTAGTGGGCCGGCGTGCGTCCATTTCGCTCCTTTGTCTCCCATTGGCTTGTCCTCCCTTGCAGTTTCCCCCGAGCGTTTCAGCACCCTGGTTGTGCTGGAAAGCACGATGAGTGTGTTCTCTCTCCTGTAGTGTTGCCCCCACAATTGAGCTGCCAAGAACAGCTGAGCATGCGCATTGTGTAGTGCCTCCACGTACGGGCGTTCATTCTGTGTTTCATGAGCGGCACAGATAGCATAAATAGAGCCTATTTTTAAGCTTACAGATTCACTTCTGTCAAGGTGCCTCAGAAAGGTACGTTCAGTTTAGTGCCTTGTGCCTCATCACTTCAATTGTAGGTGTTGTCCAACTAAATGATACTCATTGTATCATCTCAAAAAAGTATGAAAGGCAGAATCAGCTGGGCATGGTTTCAAACACTTCACCCATACATTATCTTATGTGAAATTACAGTGGTAAGGGTGGCAAAGCATCCCGTATTTTGTGGCACACTCCCGTTTTGGAGGACTTTGTCCTGTGCTGGACAGTGAAAATTCCCACCTCTATTAATTTAGCAGTCTGGAGCCAGGCCTTCTTTGCATGCCTGCAGGTCAAGCTGCTGCAGCCACTCAGTCAAACTGGGCGTCATTACGACCCTGGCGCTAAGGGATTACCCGTACCAGTAAGGGTACCAGTAATCCCTTAGCGCCTGATTACGAGGTCCCTTTGCAGGTTCCCACCTTAACGGCTGGTTTTACCAGCCGTTAAGGAATGGACCCGCAAAGGGACCTTGGTGCTAATTACGGTACCTCAATTTGCGGTACCGTAATTACCGGCTTCCCCATTCCCATTATGCCCTTTGGGGCAAAAATGGGAATGGAGAAGGGCCATGGTGAAATGGGGAAGTACCGCCCCGCCAACCTTGGAATGGGGTGGTACTTCCCCATTTCACCATGGAGGACTCGTTACAATACCGGCAGCAACCATGGTGCTAATAGCGCCATGGTTTAGCGCCGGTGTTGTAATGAGGGCCACTGACAGTTAATGCTCTAACTCCATGTGACAAATCAACTTCCGGGGCACCAGTGGTCCAGGGATGAATATCGGTTTCTAAACTATGAATCAGCCCCACACCTCTAGTACACCAGAAGGGATCCGAACAGACTGGAAACACAAGCACATTTTAAACCTCCTTGACCAATTTTGGTAACGTGAACGGTAGGTTTATCTATGCAAGGTCGTGGATCGTTGGTTGCAACACAGCGAAAATACAATTATTATCCAATGATAAAAGGGACTATCCAGTCAAGGTTGTATACAAATATCTACTTTATTATTATTCAACAGACAGTTCTAGCACACTACAAAATACAACCCACCCTGTAAAGGAATGCAGACGACGGACAGTTTCAAAAAGGAAAAGGAATGCACTCTGGATACTGACAGAAGGATAGTCAGCAAAGTAATTAATCGCAAGAGTTCAAGGATACTTGGTTTCAGCACAAAAGGATCAATGAGTCGTAAAATGTCACTAGGGGCCTTCGGAGAAGGGCCATGAGGACAGAACCACAAAGTACCTTTTGCTTGTAAAAGCTCTTGTTGCTCAAAGCAGGACGTCGGTTTCAGGGTGGATTGCACCTTCTGCGACAGAGTTCAAGATGGGAGACAGCTGCAGATATCAGGCTCTAGGCAGATCAGTGAGCGAGGCTGGATGGACAGCTTCAGGCTGGCCTACACAGCGGCTCTCGGTCAGGACTCATTGTCTCAATGCTGGTTGGCGGGTCTGAAGCACTGGTTGAGGCGTCTGACGGCTTGAGCGACTGCTGCATAACAACAGCCAGCAGTGCAGTCAGTTGCGGTTTGAGGGGCTCGACTGTCTCGAAAATGTCCTGTAAGGCAGACACTGGTTGATGCTTGTCGATGCACTCCTCCTAGCTTCTACACTTGGCTCATGTCCTTTAAGGTGGTTGACCCAAAGCTGAGGAGAGTGTTGCAGGCAACTGTCTTGTCCTTGGTTTGGTTCAGAGACTCTCTGGCACTTTCCACTTAGGAAGCTTGTTTGCAGAGTCTAGCGGAGCATGCTGTGTGCTGGCTGGGTACCGGTTCTGGAGCTGCTGGAGGGTCCTCTGGGTTCAGTATCTCCCGCTGTTCCCTCTGTATTTAGGGGGGGTCTGGTTTCCCTCTTTGAAAATTGTGACCTTCCTTCACTGACGGAAGTTGTAAGGCAGACTGTACCATCAGCCAGGGTCCAAACAAGTTCTTCTTGTTACTCCTTGCAAAGTCTTCAGATGATCTGCCAAAAGAGAGGATCAGCCCTCTTTTAAAGCCAAATGGGCCACAGTGATTGGTGTAGGCTAAGCCTACCTCAATGGACCAATCCTGGGGCCCCTCCAACAATCCCCTGTATGATTGAGGTCATAACCAGAGTGCTTTGCAACAGAAATGTTGGAGGGGTGAACACATGAAATACTAAGTTCCACCCATCGTCCTCTCTGTTGTGGATTGAAGGGTCTCTCTAGTTAATTGAGCTCTCTGTGGTTGCTGATTAAAGTCTCCCTTGAAGCTCTGGCAGGTCAAACCACATACTCATATCTTCTGAATGGGTTCCCCCTGCGGGGATGACTTCTGTAAATACATAGTTCCAGACATGACAGGTCACTGCCCTCGATACTGAGAATCAGGAGCTGGATTCAGGTTGAAACAGCGCACATGAAAGGTTGTTGGGGTTTTCCTGTACATTATTAGTCCTGTGACCAGGCCTCCCGTGGGTCTGTTTGAAATAACTCTGATTAGAATGCAAACCTGCCACCAGCAGCTAACAAAGGAAAGGACGGATCCATGAAGCCTTTGTTAGTTAATTAGGCTGGCCATGGCAGGAGGAAGGTTTTGCCATCCCGCTTCTGAGATGCCTTGATTTACTCTTGGCTGTCATATTCCAACTAAATATGATGGGGGTACGGCACCTGTTGGCTGTGTCCACCCAGAGAAAACGGGTCTATATGTATGTCGTGCAGTGAGCATAGGAAAATGTGCCCAGATTAGCCCCACACATTTTCCGGAGGTCCATCTACCCTCATTCAATTTCATTTACAATTTCAAAAAAGCCCAGACGAGCACACACCCACTGTGCGGATGGTCGAAATCCTCACGTGCCCCACAGCCTCAACATGTGAATCACCACCTGACTGAGGGTCTGGCTCATCATTAGGATGAAAGTACAGGCTGAGACCATCTTCCTTTCCATGCTGGGAGCCTGGCATGTGCTGGATGTCCATATCTAATCCCTGTAGCGATATGGCCCAACACAAAAGCTTAGGGTTCTCCCATTGCATGGCCATTAACCATCAACAAGGCCAGTGGTCTGTCTATGGAACCACATGATGAAGGAGTGAAAGAGTGCAAGAGGAAATGTGGCATTAGTTGGTAAGCAATTCTGAGAAAGTGGCATGTCAGGTTTCTGGTTGGGTTGCAGGAAATGGCACTGTGTCTCTGTTGAACATGTTGGTCAATGTAAAATGGGGTCACTCTCTTCCCACTTACTGAGATCAATTGACCTAGGTACAACACCTGTTGACAGTACTATAGTTATGCTCTATACACTTTGTACCCTTTGTCACCCAACGGCTGTAACAATGTAATGGGATCTTCCCTACACTGTTGCTCAGTAGTGCTGCACAGCAACAAGTCATCCACATATTAAATGATGGTGCTTGGAACTTGAATGTTACCTAGATCTTCATTCAGAAGCCTGTTAAAAAATACTAGGGGACTCACAGTAGCCCTTTTGGAGCCTATTATGTTGGAATCACCTCCCAGCAAATGTACATGCAGTGAGGTGTTGAGAATCTGGGTGCAATAGGATGGAAATTAAAGCATTCCTGAGATCGTTAACAGTGAAATGTGTGGCTGCAGTGGGTATGTTACACAACATTGTGGAGTCGTTGTGGGCCACAGGAAACTCTGCCTGTACGATATTGTCAAGAGGACACAAATCTTGAATCATTCTCCAACTGGACCCCTTTGATTTCTTCACAGGATAGATGGCCATATTGCATGGGGATTCAATAGTACTATGATGCCTTGGTGTAGGAGGGCCAAAATGGGGTTATATATCCCTTCCTCTGCTGCTTTGTACATGTTGTACTTTTTGACTCTGGGAAACACTGCACCTTGCTTCAATGTGATGTGGACCAGTGTAACACTGCACAAAAGCCCTACACCGTGAGGGTTACTCGTCCACAACTGGTCAGGTAATTGAGATAAATCTGCATGAGTAAATGAAGCGGCATTCCCTATCAATAACATGGCACATTGGACATGTTGATACTGTATCATTATTTCACAAGGCACATATATTTCCAATATTAATTCCCCATCGTTGACCTTATTCTCAAAAATATCCTCATGTGTTATGTCTCTCAGGCACACGTGTAGCAACAGTAACATCTGTACATCTTTTTGTTTGTTTTTATTTTTAGAGCACGCTTATTCATGTTTTTGTTATGTGAGCACATAGGTCTTTTCTGTCTGTCTTTTATTTTATTTTATTAGCATAGGTGGAGCAGAACTCTTGCTCCTAGGTTGTATTAACAACATTTTGGCACATGCAGGTAACCACATTTGTATTATTACATTGAAAAAGCAAGGTAGAATTAGGTGTAAAATTGGAGTAAAATGAGCTATTAAGTGTATTTATGAACCACAGTTTGGCCATATTTTAGAAGACCAGTGCAGACTTGATAGGATCCATTTTTATTGAGTGTCTTAAAGGCCACAGCACACAGTAAAATTGAATTTCTGTTGACACTAAGAAACATTAGATAAGCTCACCAAGATTCACACACAAAGAGGTCCATAATATTTAATTAATTGTTGGAAAGGGAAATGTTTCACCTGGGAGGAGAGCTCAACTCAGACCACAGGTGCAGTTCCACATGGTAGGTTTCAAGGGAACTGTGTTGGGTACTGAGGGCTCAATGGGAATGGAGATGCCTGTAGCACCAGCATCAATCATTACAGTGCCTGTGCTACAGGGATGCTGTGCTCGCGGGTGCCTTTCATGCCGCCAGGTTAGACCTGGCGGAATGAAAGGCACCCACGAGCACAACTCAGAGTTTTCCAGTCTGGATACAACAGTACCGGCAAACTTACCAGTAGCATTGTATCCGGATTGGCAAACTCGTAATGAGGCCCTATGTGTGTGTTGAACTGTGCCAGCCAATTACAGCTAAGCGTTTTTCTGCTGGTTAGCTTAAGTGATGTAATTAAGGGGTGGGATATTTTAGTATCATGATATCCAATAGAATTACCCCAATGTGTGGGGCACTAGAGGGGCTTGATAAGGTTTCACCAATCACCTTGTTCGACCTGCCCCAAAATGTAACTAATGTAACCCACGGTATTTAAATGTGTTTTTTTTAATCCTGTGGGTTATTTCTATAAAAGTTGCAGCCGCAGTAGGCTGAGTTAAGAACTCCTTCACTCAGTTGAGCCACAGGACTGTCTGAACCTATTCTCCCAGCTGCTGGGGTTTAATGAAGCTGTGTTGTTCTTTCACAGTGTTTACTCATCTTTGGATTGCATGCATTACATCTTAATTTTATTAAGTACCCATTCATAATCAAAACTCAATTTCCCAACCAACAGCAGGATATTAATCACTGTATCCTATATTAGGGGGATAGGCCTATATTTTCCTTTAATGCATTTTTCCCAAGTGTCTTTGCAAATCGGGTTGACCACCACATTATCCTTGCTATGTTTTACACTTTTCAGGGTATGCCATATTTGCATGTGATCCCCCGTACATAATGTCGATAAAAGGTGGTGCCATCTGTCATTTCTGATGGATTATTTTCTTCACTTGACCCAATTATTACAATGGTTCTTTTGAGTTTTTATTAAAAACCCCTTAGCCCCGTTGTGTGCATAATGTGTTTTTATTTGCCCAATTGGTGCATTATCCTTTTTTCAATTTTTATTTCAGGGTCATACACAGCATTGTGTTATTTACCACCAATCACTTTATAATCAGACCTTCCAGGATTTTGTGGCATGAAATGGCAAATTTTGCGGCATGAAACGGCAAATTTTGTGGCACAAACCTTTATTTATTGCGCCATTTTTGCGGGACATTTTGTATTAACTGGAGGGTGTAAGATTGCCACATTGCAGAAAATAGGCAGAGTGCAAGGCTACAAGAGAGCCAGGGTATCATTATTATGTATCTTTTGTATTAATTTAATAGGAAGAGTCCCAGATGTCTCTGGCTTGGCAGAACAGTGTTTGATTTGGCTACATTTCTGGTTTAATGTTCATGCCTATTTAATAGTATTCATTAAATTGATCATTATCAATTGTAATGCTGAAAATATTCCCCTTCTATGTTCTCCAATCCCCCAAACACCCACACACCTCTCTCACCAATACACATTTCACCAACTCTCCACCACAACTTACATTCGTTAACCTCTTACTCTGTCATACAAATACTCACGTACTATGTCACACTGTCAAGTCACAATTTGCACTGCCCAGCCCCTGCCACACTCCAAATCATACTCCCACCTCACACCTTACAATCTACAATTCCTCCCGCAATGCACAGTCCTTCATTCTTTTGTGCTGCTTCTGCATCTTGCATCCTTTCTCCCATTCTATCGCACTCTTCCATCATCCTTTTTCTCATTCTGCAGCTCACCTCCTCTTTCTGGCCAACCGCTTCCTCTCTGCTTTCTGGCTCACTGACCACAAGCTCCCTCTACTTTCTGTACCTCTACTCGCTCTCAGATTTTTGGCCCACTGCATCGCTGCTTCCTCTGCTCTCTTGTGCAGTGCTTCCTCCTCTGACCCACTGCTCTCCCTCTGCTTTCTTGCCTATCACTTCACATCTCACCCATCACTCTCCTTCTCTCTCATAGTGTAACCATGTTTTTATTTTTTTTTAAATGTAGATTTTGACCCATTTCCTCAAATAATGGGGCTTTTAAAAAAAGAACGGAGGATATGCTATTTTTAGACAACTCATTTTTGGAAATGAGCAGGTCACCTTATTCTCAAAGGTGACTGGTGCATTTCCACAGGCTTGAGCTGTTGCGTAAATTGTGCGCTGGCCAGCTGCCTTGAATGGTGTTCTGGGTTGTTTGACCGAAGTGTAATTATTTGCGGCGGAATTGACCGTAGTCAATTTCGCTGCAAATTGATTTGCACTTAAGCCAAACAACCCAAAATGTACCTTTCACCACCACACCACCCTCTCCCCTACTTAACTGCTTGGTCGCTACCGCTTCCCCTGCAACTCTGCGGTGCCAGATCCGTCCCTCTAATGTGGGTCAGATCCGACTCCGCAGGGTCCCTTTTTCGTTATTTTCTTTTTTTTCTGTCCCCGCCTCCAATTTTGAGGAAAAAGGGGAAAACACTTCTGCAACCACCCTAGACCAAAGATACTGAACATGGGGAGCGGGTGACACCCCCGCAACACATGTTCAGTATTTATAAAAATCGATCGAATAGTACTGGACGAAATAGGTCAAATTGTAACATTCAATAGATTTTTGTCATCGAAATGGGCAGTACTTTGAATAGAATCACTCCCCCGACAGTGTTCTGCATGCTCCCAGCGCCTTTCACAGGGACAGGCCCTCCAGGTGCCTGCCGCTGTAAAATGCGACCCAAAAAATGCATTTTTATCCTGTTTGAGGGACAGAAATGCATGCGACACAGCAGCGGTTCATACCTTAAAAGAAATGCATGACAGGGTGAGGAAAGACCCTGTCATGCAGTGGCAGCCCCACATCCCGTGCGCTTAGGGTTGCCTACAATTTCTGCACATTTAAAAGTGCATCTTGCTTGGAAATGAGGGATGCACTTTTAAATTGGCAGAAACGCCACTTTATTTGATCAAGGAGGTGAAAAAGGCCATCTGAATGGGCGCGCATATAAAATGTGTGCATTCATGTGTCCCTTGTGGATTGGGCTGCACTTGTTTGGGGCGCAAGTGATGAGATGTGTTAGTGAATTTCATTTCTTGTGTAAAAAAAAGTTGACAACCTGGCACCCTGAGTATTATTTTTTTTTAAACAGTAATTTTTCCAGATAACTTTAAAAAAAAATGTTTAAAAAAATTATATATTTTTTTTTTAAAGATGCTGTTTTTGCACAAAACGGCCATTTTTGCGGCATTTTGCGCAAAACGGCCGTTTTCGCAGCATTTTGCGGGATCGTAAATTCGCTATAACTGGAGGGTCTGTATAATGTCTATCTGCAGAAGCATACTGCATCACAAAGAGACTAAAAATATGTTTCGACAGTAACAAAGAGGAAAGTCAAGACCATTTGCTAAGATCATTTAATGTCAGCACGCAATTATGCCTTGTAGTCTTAGAAAGGTGTCATGATTGCGGGGCAGTGACCGAACTTCCAAGTAATTTCCTGAGTTGAAGCTCAGGGTTCATTATCCCAAGCGATCGTGACCCCTTCCAAGGTCAATAGGCCTAAGAGCAAATGGGGCTGTGCAACTCAAAAGAAAAGTAAACAATGTGTATGTACTGCTCAAGTCAGAATGTCAGAGATAATGGATAGCATTCCAAGCATTCTTATAGGCTGAGAGGAGCTGTACAAGTCAACCTATCTGCTAATTAATAGTATCTTTGTAGATGTTGGCCTCTTTACTGAGACACTGCTTCAGTTGCAAATAGGAGCTTTGGTCCCCTGAGTGTGGCATTGATCCCTAAGTGAAACATGTACATAATTGTCAGATAGCCATTTATTTTTTCGCTCGGTTTTCCGTCATATTGTCATGTCCAGAACCAGGTACTCAAAGCCTTAACTACAGTAAACAAACACATCCATCCTTGATTTTACCTTCATCCTGGTCTAGTTATTACTCTGAAAAACACAGTAACCCTGAAGGCATCGATGGGCCCACAAATTCCATTGGGGAGCTCAAATTGTCCTCTCAGCAGGCTTTCCATGGGTAATACAATCAAGCGTGGATCACTGAAGAGTGTGTGAGGATCCCTGCATCTGGCTATAATGAGAGAGTCCATTCAGTGACCCTGTAGGAGTTGAGGGGGGCTCTGAATAGCTGGTGGGCTTTGAATTACAGGAGATTATTAGGTTACCATGCACAAGTAGTTTTAGTGTGGGTTTTAGTGTGGGTCTTAGACAGAGACAGAATGCAGACATATGAAAAGCATATGTTGCCAATGAAACAGGTGCGCTCATGGTGGAAATTGCGCAGTGTTTAGAAATGCAAAGCATATGTTTAAACGTGTTTATTATTTCAGGATGGTATTTCAATTGACTGAATTGCACTAAACCTAATACCTAATATACATTAATATAATTAATCCAACCACTGTAACATTTCCCATGTCCTTAACATTGAGTGCAAATGAGTCTATATGAAAATAAAATGAATCCAAATTTTAAATGCATATGGCTTTCTTTCAGTGAGGTTTTTAAACATGCAGTATGAGCTTGTGTGGCAAGCTAAAAAATGTGAAGATCCATTTTACTAAAGACAAGCTATTGTGTGAGCAGGAAATGCAGGAAGAGATGTATCTTCTTGCTCTCCAACAATAAAACCACGTGGGGTTCAGTGGTATGATCTGGTCAAGGGGAAGGATCTCCCTTGAGTGGCAGGAAGAAGTAATAAAAAGGCTTTGCTTGGGTGTAAATGGGTCAGACATCCTCGAATGCTGGGCTAAGACTATCTGGCAGGGAGACAGCCTCCGGTGCTGAAAGCCGTTTGATGTGCTTATCTACGTGGGACCTTATCTACGTGACCACAGGGCAGGCCAGGAGAGAAGACTGAGGGGGATTCCCATGTCCAGCTAAGCCAGGAATATCATCGGCCTCTGGGTAAATATAGGTCAAAAGTGAGTCCTGTCGATCAGTTAGTCAGAGAAATAGGTCATGTCATTCTAGATGCTGTCAATGTTAAAAGTGGATGCAATTTCCAATTTACATTAATGTCTTTGCGGTTTTATTCACCTTTTTCTCGAAGTATAATTCTTGCTATGTTCTTTGCTTTCAAGGTCGGATCAGTAATTCTGGTCACAGATCTATGTTTGAAATGTGCTACTGCTCTTTGTAATACACTTGCAATGAAAAATCAGTCCCATGCATAATTGCTACAATCTGTAATTGGTAATTTTATCTGTTACAATAAAACGAAACATTATAGAATCACTTGGTATTCTGGTACATGCTTGCGACAGTCAGTCATTTTATATGATCAGCACACAGACAAGTGCACGATAATAAATGTTTCCAGGTGAAATAACTGCTGCAAACTATCTAGTTAGAAAGTGAATGAATGTGCAGTGTTTCAATTTGTTGTTTATGATTTTGAAGTTCAGCCACAAGGGCATAATGCAGCATTGTACATAAAATGCTGTGAGGAGAGAAGGTATAAGTTACCTTTCAGAGTGTACCAAGTCCAGTATTTTGTTAGAGGAAGTAACCCTGGTAAAAGCAGTTGTCAGGCAAACTCCTGACGTTAGTCTCACAAATGTAAAAAGAGACACCCCAATAAATTACCACAAGAGGTACTACAACCATAAAATACCATACTTCACCACCATAATAAAATACCACAAAGTTAGGTGTAACCCAGAATATATCCCACAACCCTTAAAAGAAGACCCATAAATGGGGTTGCTTATGGTCACATTCCAACCTTAATCCATCATAGTGTGGGAGGACAGAGTTTAAGGTCCAGCCAGACAGCAGATGAAAGCATGGGTTTAGGGAGGAATGAGAAAGGGGAGAGTAAGTAAAATAAAAGGTCTAGCGCATTCATGAATAGAATAAAGAAATTCACTCTATTTCTGTCTCTGTGTGCTTCCTTGTGGAGCTGTTGAATGCTACATCAGGTGAAGAGTAGAACAACTTACTTGTGGTCACCTTTCTACTTTCACTGGCCCTGGGTGCAAACTATCCCTTCTGTGCTGCTTGTGCTTACTCTGTATGGTACCCTTCACCATGAAGCCCTGGTAAGAGAGTGCTTGGTGATGTTGTATGCTACTTCGTACAGGGATGCTGATCCAGAAGCATGTCATTTAGCCTTATAACTGTCAACGTGTTTGGGAATGGCTGCTCAAGCTCCTTGTCCCTTACCAATGGTACTCACTCGGAGTGAGCAGGTTAAGCCCTGCCTTTCGTTCCTTTGGTTATGTTGAAACGAAGCACAAATCAACTCTAGACACTATCTGAAACCACTCCCCTTTCACCAAAAAGAGTGTGGTTTGCTCCAGTTGTGTCAGCTGCAAAGTGCAGCTATTCATTTTCACTCACCCTTTGAAACACTTGTCTATAGGAGCGTTATAAATGCCATATCATATCATATCCCATGACCCTCACTACTTCCTAGCTTATGGGGTGCTCTTGTGGTTAAGAGTGATGCTGGCCGTTGTATTCTGTGCTTCAAAAGCCCAGGTCAATGGATGACATACTAGCCATGGCACCTGTTAAATCATAGGCAGATATGAAGGAAGAAGCCATGGAATGATCACAGCTCTCAAAATCTCAACATGGGTTGGTGCATAAAATCAGTGACTGTTCAAAGCGTCCAACTATGGTAAGAAAGGTCGTAACAAAGGGTGCTTCCACTGTTGTCAGGAACACTTTAATGGGGGAAAATGTTCAGTAATTGGACAGGTGTTCAATGCTTTCAATACAAGTCTGTCAAGCTTCCAGTTGCCCCCTTGAGTAACAACAGGCCACGATGATGGAACCAAGGCTCCAATGGTCACCCTAGAAGAGAAGCTAAAACCATGAAAAGAGAACTCTGTCTAGATAACAGGTCTGAAGGTCAAAGTTTCACACAATCTGTTTTGGATAATTCAACAGCCAGCAACTACATTTTTACACTGGCAAACAACTATTCTTGGAGCTGCATGGAAAATTGTGAAATTCCTCCTCATGGACACTGGTGCCAATGTGAATGGGATGTGTGAAGACGTATAACTTCAAAACATGTACAGACCTCAATTTTTCCCAGCCATTACAAACATTTATCCTTATGGCTTTGATCAAGTTCTTCCATGTGAAGGAGTATTTCAGACACTACTAGAGTACAAGTACCATGAAGGCACTGTGGATATATTTCTTGTAGACAAATGTAGAAAGGGCTAGGCAGGAAAGTAGAGCATGGTGGTAATATGGGAAAAGTGAGCCCCAGTATCCTTTCTGATATTGCAAGAAAGTCAACATCATAACTAATGATCTGGTGCTCCTCACACTGTATCGGAACCCAAAACAAATGTGTCTCCTAGGATTGAGCTTTGGGAGTGTTAGAGATATTTTGGGCTATATTTTTTGTATCTCATGGGATTTTTGTGGTATTTTGGTATAGTGAGGTTTTTGTTAGCACTTAGTAATATGTTGTGGTAAACTTATTATGGTATTTTCTTTAGTGGTGAGACTAACTTCAGAACACTGACTAATAATTATTTTACCAGGGTCACTTACAGTAAGCAATTACTGGACTTAATAGACTCTTATCTGCTTGTGGATTTCCTATGTACAATACCACTCATGTAAATCCTTTTGGCTGTGTTTCAATATCTTAACCATGCAAATGAAATACAAAAATCGATTCAGCCTCTCAAGAGTAAAACAATTTACAGTGACTAACTTTGCTTTGATATTTTTTACTGCATGTTCTGCATCTCCCTGAATGCCAACCCACTGAAACTGAGTGCAGAATAAATACACTGAGACTAAGTCACCTTTTCGAATTGTTATTCTTCATCAGAAGCCTGAAATATGCAACATACATAGAATGGCATGTGCATCCATGTTGTAATTCAAACATAAACAAAGTATTTTCTGCAATGGATTTCAACACTCTATTTGCGATAATGCCCAGAATTCTGCCAACATTGGCCTTGAACTGAGCAACAAAATTGGCATATTGAATATTGCAGCAAAACTTGAGAAATATGAACACCGATTTACATACATATTTAAAATGTGATTATTCAGTGCCTAAAAATGAAATGACTTATTTACCCTACATTACATAGAATCAAGCCTCCACTTAGCATGCACCTCAATTACTGTATAATTAGCTAGATTCAGCTGGCGATATTCCCCAACTCAGCCTAGAAGTAACCCACAAAGTCCTTCCCCAGCCTTTCTACTTGCCGCACCACCCAGGTTCAACCACAGATAAGGGTGCTCGAGACTGCAACTCTTATGATGACTGCCAACCCAGGAGAGAGACAGACAGCTCACAAGACAGTCAGCCTGCAGCACTGCCAGCAAAAACACAAGCGACTCAGTCTGCCCAGGAGCTAATTCTCTCCCAGTCGTACGCTCCCCAGCCAGTGAGTGAGTTAATGACCAGGCCCTTTCTGCTTCAAGCCTTTTTCTAAATCTCATGTGTCATTCAAACCACCTGCCTTTGTGTCAGTCAGCCAATCCAAGAATGTTCTGACCGTGCCCAGAACTCTTAGGAGTGGAAATAAATAGCTACATCTCAGTGCCGTTTTCCTGCTCTGAAATTTGTTTAAACCATGCAGTGTCTTCACAGAACGGATCTCACATTCTACACTTCTGATTTGTCACGTTCACATTCAGACACAGCACAACTTTAAGTCTGCACATTTAATTCATTTAATTACCAAACTATCATGCATTTCCATCAATCTGCACCAAGTTTTATCATGGACTGGTTTGCACTAATGTTAGTATGGGATCTGTTTTATGTTAAATGGATAAGGTAAACTTGTATGTTAGTTTCATGTTCGTTTTATTTTTTAGTGCAACGCAGCCACAACTGTTGTATCGTGATATATGATATGATATGATGTGGCATTTATAATGCACCTGTACACAAGTGTTTATAGGTGCGACAATACAAGGAGGGGGAAACATGGGAGGACAAAATAATGTTCTTACTAGGCCTTGTGTCATTCAGATTGTGCAAGTGCGGGGAAGACAGAAGGGGAGAAGTGCCATTGGGGAGGGAAGGGGGAAGTGCAGTTACCTCACAAGTGCAGCCAACGGGTGGCTCATAAGTGCAGAGAGAAGGGACTGTAGGGTTGCAGATACAGACCCTTAAGTGTTATGGAGCCCAGAGGCAGTGCAAGGGCCACTGGAAATGCAAGAGCCTGGGTTCGAGTTCTGAGTGTGACCAGGTGACCAGTGCGGAGAGCAGCCAGGGGAGAGGAAGAGAGAAAGCAGAAGTGAAAGAGAAGGTCTTGAGTTGCTTCCGGAACCAGAGGTGGTTCTGCCCAAGTTTGGGAGAGGCAGGGAGGCTGTTCCAGAGGGAGGCCACAGCCCAGGAGATAAAACTGCCCCTAACTCTCTGCTTGGAGAAGTGTCTGACCCTCAGAGAGTTGGAGGTGGATGAGCAGAGAGCTTGAGAAGGAAGATGTTCTGGAAGAGAAGGTAGGAGGTAGAGTGTTCCTAGGGTACGACGTCCTTTTGTCGTGGGATGTTTTTTCGCAGGGCTTTTTACCGCACATATTTTTTTTAAATCATCGAATATTTAAGAAAACAGGGGGTTGAGGGGGGGAACCCCCCCCCCCAAAAATCGATGGTTTTTAAAAAAAGAATCACGGTAAAAAATCCAGTGAAAAAACATCCCGTGATGAAATGACATGGAACCGTTCCTAAACCCCAGAAGGCCTTGTGGACAATGCAGAGGGTCTTGAAGTTGATCCTTGCAGCAACAGGGAGCCAGTGAAGAGATTTCAGAGCTGGAGAGATACGATCCCTGGGGTTGAGGCAAAGGACAAGTCTCACAGTTCTGTTCTGGATAAGTTGCAAAGGTCAAAGTGTAGAGGTAGGAAGATTTAAAAAGAGTTTGTTGTAATAGTCCAGCCTAGAGAGGACCAGAGAGCTGGAGACAGTGAGCTTCTGGGGGAAAATAAGATGAGGAAGAATGCCTCCTAGGAGGGACAGCTGATAGTTTGAGTTCTTAGAGATGTCCGAGATGTGAGGAGAGAAGGAGTGGGGGAGTTGAAGATTACACCAAGGTTTTTAGCCTCACAGGAAGGAGCAGTAAAATGGCACAGAGTGGGTAGCCAGAGAGAGAGAGAGAAGAAAGGATGGAGCAGGTGTCCCAATAAGGAGGATCTCAGTCTTACTGGCATTAAGGCAGAGATCATTGTCAGCGCACCTTTCCTAAATTGTGGCCAGACTGTCTGGTATGAGAGAAGAAGCAGAGGTGGCTGAGGGGAGCTTGAAAGAGAGCTGAGTGTCATCTGCATAACATCGTGGAGCAAAGTGATCATTTTTTAGCATGTGTTATGTGCATTCCCAACATTGGCATCTATTAGATTCAACCCGATTCGCATGTGCTTCAGTCACACATATGAGTCTCACACCCTTGGCCCTAGTTACATTTCAGACCTTTGCTAAATTATGCATGATGAAATGTGGAGCTACATTGTTGAAATTCGGAATAGGAAAATATTTTAACCTATTGCATTTCCCTACAGACCCTCCTTTTTATTCTGCTGGGACACAACCAAAATAATTGCAGGAAAAAACAATACAATAATCCCAGCTTCACCACATAATCAATGTGTGACCTTGGGCACAATTTTACCTTGATCTTAACAGTTGAGAAACAAACAACATGCAATGGGTAATATTCAAATGTAAAACATTATTTATATATTTCCTTTTTGTATTTTGTTTTAGATTGCAATATTTTGATCACCTTTATCTTTCATTCTCTTTTAATTGGTGATCTCCTATTTGTTTTGTTTTTTTGTTTTTTTCAAATCAACCCTAAGTCCATACAACTATGCCAGCAGCCTCAGTCTGATGTAAAAATCAGTAAAAAATCGGTTGGGGTCTCTGCTTACAAGAATATAATTTCAAGATTGCTACAGCAACCAGGTAAAGATCACAAACCAGCTGACGTATTTTTAATCATCAATTCAGTCCAGATTGAGCATCCACCAAAAGTGGAAACATGTGTTGATTATATTAGGCAAATTGTTAAACAACTGCAAATTTCTCTAAGTGACATAGCCCTCCTGTTTTGTAGAAATCCAACGTTATCATTGATCATGGGCCTCATCAATTCACAGAAATGGCGTTGCATCGATGAATATGCAAGAAAAGTGGTGGAGCTCAAAGTTGATGATGTGAGCACGTCTAAATGAAGGTGAACTTTAGGTTACCAGTGATGGTCCTCTCTTATAGTACCCTGGATGGGAGACTTACCAGGGAGTAATCAGAGCCAGACTTTCACCTCAGAAGGGTGGAAGAAGTTTAAAGAGTCCCAGGTGCTATCCCTCATTCGGTTGGTGACTGAGTAATAAGTTGGAGAAGGGGTAATTGTGTGGAGGTGGGGGTAGTAGTGTGGGGGAGGTAGTAGTATTGTGAAGGAGGGAGTAGTATTGTGGAGTAGGGAATAGTAAGTTCTGTAATTTAAATTATTGTATTTTGTAGTACAGTGCCACTCAATATGATAACATCATTGCCACCAATAATGTGGCACATATAGCCAGCCCTATGTGGCTAGTGTAACCTATAGGTATGCAAATGGGGACAGGCTGCAGATTTAAAAGCACCAGAATATATACATATATATTTTTTTCTTTTTTCTCTTTTTTGAAATGCCTCATTTACAGGAGACTACATTAGCTGTCTAATTGACTGACTTAATTAACAAATACTAACACTAGTACGAACTCAATCACATTATAATGTGCTCTCCATGTGGTAAAAGCGGCAGAAAAGACATGCTCTGAGAGTCATTTTAAACGTGCATTTAGGTTTTTTTTCTTGCTCTCTCCGTTTACTGTGTTTGCAGGAAGCAAAATCTCCATGCCAGGAAATTAATTTAGATACAGTTTCTTACTGTAAAATTTGAGCTATTGTAGAATGAAGGAGGATACGGTCTTTTGTATTTGATTGGTGCAGAGTGTCTGCAGTGATTACACGTAAGCATAGGGGGATGTAACAGAGTTCTGCTGGACAAGCTCTGACAGAACTAACTTCAGATCGCTTTGGATGAGCTGCTTTGAGGCAGGTCCAGTCTCACTTGGCACTTGCTTGAGAACTGCAGATTACTGCATGCTCTCTCTGTGCCCTTCAAACTTCAAGATTACAAGGACGACCCTGGGCCCATTCCTCGAAGGAGGCGAGTGCGGGGAGGTCGCATGTGGGAGAGCTACAGATAGCTGTTAATTATCCAAGTGAATTGAGGTTGTGTGGTATGGATGTCCTTCTATAAATACCAGGCAGGGAGAATAGCAATAGGGAATCCCTGTGTTTAATTGCCACGTTATAATGTTGCAAAGTGAATGCCATGCTATCGCTGTATTTTTTTTTCTTCTTCTTGTTACAGATGATGCAAAGTGAATTTCGTTCTGTTGCTGTATATTTTTCTTCTGTTTATTGCAGAGAATACTGTAAAAAAAAACGGTAAGATGTTGTTTGGAGATGCAACTATTTATAATACAAGTATAATATACACAAACCATGTAGAGTGCTTTTGCTTTTGGCTTTTTATTTGGTGCATCTAGAATAATATTCCAAGAGAAGGGGAAGATTTTTAGGTAATACATGTGTCATTTTTCCCATACAGGTGGAATAATATCACTAGCAATGAAAAATAGCTGTGTGCGTGTTTCCACTCAGTGTGTGTCTTCTGAGTGGAATATAATACAATAGATTTTGCTGGGCGTACATGAATCAGCAAAGAGGCCTAATGAACATAGATCACTAATGTATATAATTTAGTGATAGTACCACAGGTTATTGAGAATGCTGTATGTGAAATTGTGGTATTTGTGAATGTAGGTCCGAGGCCTCTATAGATCACACGAACAGCCTAAGAAAAAGAAGGATTTTGTATATTGGGGCCACAAATAAAATAGAAAAATTATGCTCACCTAAATACCACCAACAATAATGTATACCAATAACTGATAACTGAATAATGTAATAAAGAATGGTCCCTGAAAGGAAGTAAGGCCAAACCCAATCTAAATGCAAGGAGTAGCCACCGCCAAATTACCATTATTTTTAGTGGTAAGAAAATACCGCCAGGTCCCAAATCTACACAAAATATCCTACATATTTATGGTGCGTTGGCCGGGAAAGTGATCATAGAGCACCTGCTGGGCGTGGCAAGTGTGTCTCACACTACCATTTGTACATTAGAGGGAACCCGTTTCATAATAGAAGTGTGTCACTAAAAACGAATTTCAGAATGTCTCAAATGGAAGCCACATTCTCAGAACTAGTGCAATATTTGGAGGCAAAGTAATATGCACATGGGACATGGTCATCGAACAATGTCACAGAATGGCACGACCGCATTTATGGTGAAGTGCAGAAAGAACCACTGGACAACATTTTTGCAGAAGGCAGCATCATTCAGGTCTGCCTTCTGAGATTATTAAATGCAGCTGATAAACATGCAGAGAAAGATTGTCTGATACGGCTATGCGCCAAGACATGGTTTATTTTGAATAGGTCCCTGCGAATGCAAGAAAGTGATACTAAGCTGATTAACAGGTTAAAAGCCGACCTAGATGGGTCAAGTAAAAAGGAAGAAATGTTAAGAGCAGAATTAGAAGGGTGTAAAAAAGACATGCAGTTAAAATGCAGAGATTTTGATATTCAATTGTCCAAAAGCAAGAAACAGTTTGAGGACAGTGAACAAGAATTGGTACACTTAAAAGCATTGGTGGACCACATTAGACAAGATAAAGATGAGATTGTTTCAGAAATGCAGATTTTACAAAAAGAACATTATGAAAAGGAAAGTGATCTCCAAAATGCAGAACAGGAAATGGTTAAAATGTGTCAAGAAAGAGACAAGAGAAACAAAGAATTAAATGAATGCCAAATGCAAATGTGCGACATGCAGGAGGTAATTAATAAAATGAGTGATGAAAACAACTATTTGCAAAACGAAGCAGAAAGGCTCCTTAAGAAGTGTAAGGATTTGGAACAGCAAATATGCATTTCCAGGTCCCAGGATAGACGGCAGGGCACCACATTCAATGGAGTTGAGGTGAATTCTATTTCTACCCAAAGAGCCAGTGCCCCAGTGATTGGGCCGGTGACTGAACTTGGTTGCAGCGCCCTTGGGGGATTTGATACACCCATTGGGGGCCGCCACCAATCCCATACACCTGGAACCAGGGTTGAGTCACCAAGTAGTGCAATTCCATGCATTGCAACAAGTAGCCCCATAAAGATAATGAAATCCATCAAAGCCCTGATCAAACCATTTCAAAAGGGAGGGGAATGCTGCATAGAGGATCACTTAGAAGCAGTGCATGACTTATTTAATGCCCTCTAGATACCTAAGGAACAATACAGACAGTATTTTCACTTAACTCTAGATGCTCCCACAGCCAGTATCATAAGGGGATTGAATGAACAGCAGAATAAGACATGGTCAGAGTTTGAAAAAGAGATTAGGCATCATTTTTCTCCTTTCCAATCATTGCAGGAGGCAAAGAAAGTTGCTTACACAATCACTGCTGGGCCTAATACATCCCCTCGCCAGTTTTTACAAGCCTTAAAGAGCATTTTCTCACTTTGATGTATCTTTTGACCCCAATTCTAATTAATTAAAAACTGCCTTCTTCTATGGGCTACAGAAAGACATCATATCACAGTTGGTCCGCAAATTTCATCGTGACAAGTCCCTTGGGTGGATTGTACACCAAAGCACAAAACTATATGAAGTACTCTATTGTCAGGGTAGAGAATGTGATAAAATAAAAGACACTAAAGCAAAAGTTGAAGAACCTTCAGCAACAGTGATGGAAATCAGGTCAGCCAAAATGTCCCTTGAGTCTGCTCAAAGTCCAGGTAAAAATAATTTGACACCTGAACAAAGGGGTAATCAACAAAGGTTGTCACTTCCTGTACCAATGTTTCAATCACATGATCCTAGTAATAGGGAGAGCTACATCAGCCCTAGGTACTTAGGAGATAGGCCCCAGGCAGGCTATCAGCCTGATATGTCAGGTATGAACAATAACCAGAGACAAAATCAGTAGCAAAGAAATAATGGTCCCTACCAGACATTGGGGACACAGAGCAGATTTGATCCCAACACCATGATATATGATAATCAGGATAGACCCCGATATGTGGATCGATTTACTGATAATGGGAATCAACATAGGAGTCAGTACCCACAACATGAGAGACAGGACATGAGGCAGAATATGAATTATGCTCCACGGCAGTACAATGATTCCCCACCAGGGGACTACATCCAAAGGATGGGTGCACCCCGCTCCCCTCCACATATGAATCAAGATTTCAGAAACAATCCCAATAGAAATCATTTCCCTGAGAGATATCAGAATAGATCCAATCAGGGAGAAAACAACCAATATCGATCTAGGCCACAGAGAGAGGATTCTAGAGAGATGGAAAGATTCCAGTGTCTGAAAGCCCAAGTGAAAATGTTAGCTGAGCAAATAGGAAAGCTCTGTACAGCACGAAAACAGTCTTCAAAGGAGGGGACAGAAGGCCATAGCAATGACCGGGTGGCTTCTGAAAAGTGACTAAGTACTTATAATACCTGCAGTGCTAAGAAAACAGATTGCTCCGATGTGATTTTCCGTAATGACTCGGAGATGTATAAGGATTCAAAAATAAAGATACCGGTAAATGAACATGTGACAGAAAGTGCAAATACCCTTATGAAAAAAGTTTGGTTTAACCTAGAGCTAAATCAAACATTGGAGATTTGTACAAATAAACAAGGAAAACCTGGAATTCCAAAGGGACAAAGAGACAGATTTAAGAAAAATGACTCATGCATGGGGAATACCAGTGAACAGGGAGTGAGTGGGGATGCTATAACTCCTTCCCTGGGCAATCAGAATAATAACCAAACACAGGCGGAAAAAAGAAATACTCAAAAGGAGAGTACAGGTCAATCACCTGAAGAATTCTTTGATCCACATATTTTTGAAGAAGTTAAAAGGACTGGAACCATACTAAATAATCACAAATGCACAGAGTTAGACAATGATAAATTGCCAAGTGATGTTGTTACACATGTTCAGTTGGAGAATTGTAATGTGACCTCTGATGATACCTGGATGGATGTGCGAACAGTGGCCACACTCCAAAAAACCTCTGAACATGGAGAAATGGATAAAGTCTCCCACACAGAAATGGGCAAAAAGGAGGGAAAAATGTCTTTCCATTTACCAATGTGCTTAGCCAAAAGTGAAAAAGGCCTGAGAAAGTTGAGCCCTGAAATCAGTAAGAATTTGCACTTCATATGTGTGTTAGAGGAAGTTGAAGACAGGTATTATGCTCCCATCACTGTAGAAGAAAAATGAAATATGTTTACAATGATTGACACTGGCGCAAAGGCCACAATTATGTCTTAAGAATTGGCAAAGAGTATCAATGAAGGGAGATCCCCGCAGAATCAGATCACAGTGAAGGAAAATCAAGGTCCAGTGCATAATTTTAATGGGGAGGAGGTGCCTATCATAGGTGTCACCGAGGTTGACATAAAGATAGGAAAACACAGGATGAAACAAGAGGTGTTTATCACATCTATTTGTGAAATTCCATTTCTGATGGGAACAGATTGCCTGAAAAGATTGTCCTCGCTCATAGATGGGGTGAATGGAGTACTGTGGTCCTTAACCAAAAAACCATTGAGACCTAAGAAACTAAAATCACAAAACAGCAATATAAATGAATGTCACACCGTTGCCAAAACAAATGATGCAGTGGAGGTCTTTCTCCAGAACAGCTGTATACCTAGCGTCACTGTTATCTTGATGTGTCAAGATAAAATGCAGAGTGAGATGAGAAACAATCTGTACAAATATATTTAGACCCAAGGAAAAAAAAATGTCAACATGCAATAGATGAGCACACATTACGTTTTTATTTAAAAGAGAAGACATGCAAACAGAGTACTGCTCCTAAAACAGATACAGAAACACATCACCACTCTTGATGAAATACACATGGAAGATGAGCAACCAACGGTTCACATTGGTATAAATGACTATTCTAGAACAATAAAAGCCACTTTAGCACTTGAACAGGAAAGGAGTTTCATTAATGAGAAATTGTTGCAAAAATAATCGAGAGGGAGGATTTCCCAAAATTTAGAATTAAAAAACAATATGTCTCTGGTTTGGACAGTCCAGACTTTGAAAACCGAATTGCAGGCAGAAGCATGCTGAAGTTTAGTATTGGACAAAAAACAATTCACCATAATGTTTGGATAGTGAGTGGGACACAAAATGACTTTTACATGGGCAATGATATCCTGCAAAGAATGTGTATGGTGTTAGATTTCCTTAATCAAAAAATATGGTCACGCCTAAGTGGGCCAGTACCTGAATTTGAAGATAAAAGAAGGGCTTACCATTGTGCACAGCTGGCCCCATATACAATTGAATTACAACTGAGGAAGGATCCTATTATTTCTGCATTCACCAAGCAGTTTGCAATAACGCTGAAGTGCAAAAATGGACAACAGATGAAGGATCCTGATGTATTTGTGTGTTTGAATGAATCCATAAAACAGCAAGGCCTGGATTATGAATATATTCCATTGATAGATGTTGGTGAAGGGTCTGTAAAAATTATGGTGAATAATAAAGGGTATCAAGATATTAATTTAGAGGAACATTCCTCATTAGGAATGGCCATACAAAAATCACATTATACTGCAGATCTAAATAACATGGTGATTGGAAATATCCCTAAAAAGTATGTGGATGCCAGGGTTGAGTTGCCAGAACACTTAGAATCTCAGCCCAAAGGAATATTTAAAATTCATTCTGTGTACCCTTATGATTCAAATGAGACAGTATGCTATCATCAAGAGGATTGTATAACATTTAACTTAAATGAAAATGAAACAGAAAATCAGCCCATTGAAGTGGAAGCTGATATACCAAAATATTTAAAAGTGGCAGCATTACAGAGAGACACAGCCACACAGTTAGAAGAAAACACAGAGTTTCATCCACTAGAAGATTTCCCAGAATTTTCAAAAATGGTAGAGGAGCAGATTTTATCAGCAGATGCGTGCGACAGCGATGAGGATAGAAATGAATTGAGGAAGATATTTATGGAGTTTAAAGATATTAAAAATGTGGAGTCTCTAGAATTATCAGGCCTATTCATAGCACATCCAACACACCTATTTTAGGTGTGTTAAAGCCAAATGGTCAATGGTGGCTATGTGCAGATTTGAGGGAATTAAATAAAAGAGTACCAGTATCCAGATGGCCACTGCCATTCATTGATCAGGGCCTGGCTCAGGTACATGGCTCGAAAGTATTTACCACGTTAGATCTCACTTCTAGATATTGGTGCGTGCCATTGGCAGAGGAGATTCAGAATTTATTTTCATTTTCATTTGATAAGACTCAATACGCATGTGTTAGAGTTCCATTTGGGTATGTCAATAGTGGGAGTGCATTTGGAATATTTTTGAGAAAGGCCATGCCTGATGCAGCGGAAAGAGGTACCATAGTTTATGTGGATGATGTACTGATAAAAAATGAAAGCTTAAAAAACAATTTTGATGAAATAAGACATATTCTTGGCCAATTGCAGAAAGCAGGCGCCAAAGTATCTTTACAAAAAGCACAATGGTGCAAGAAAAAAGTGAATTTCCTAGGCCATGAAGTGACTGAACATGGATTAAACCCACAAAAGAAGAAAGTGGAGGCCATACAAAAACTAAAAGACCCTAAAAGTGTGAAAGGGGTAAAAAGTTTATTAGGAATGACGGACTATAACAGGAAGTTCATTGAAAATGATGCTGAAATTACTCAACCATTGACTAAACTGTTAAAGCTGATTACACCCTAGAAATGGGAACAATAGCAGTCTGAGGCACTGGCTAAATTAAAGGAATGTCTTATAAAGGCACCATGTTTAGAATACCCCATAAAGGATAGGGATTTCTTTATAGAAATAGGTTTCTCTGAACATTGTATGTCAGCAGTGTTATCACAAAAACATGATTTAAATCACAAAACCATTGCCTATGCAAGTAAGGCGTTTTCCCAAGTTGAAACTAAATTCAATGAATGTGAAAAGGCCCTTTTGACCACTGTGTGGGTGCTACAACATTTCCGCCCCATTGTTCAGGGAGAAAAGGTGATTATTGAGACAAATCATCAACCTTTGCAGTTTTTAGAGAGTAAAAGAATTAGGTCACAGTCCAGAATCACTTCATGGACGCTGGTGTTACAGGGCTTTCCTGTAGAATTGAGATATGGCCAAAATAAAAAGAGCCCAGTTGCTCAAGGTTTGGCAGATCTACATGACTGTGCAGCTGAACATGTATCAAACGAAGTAGAAGTGGAATCTAGTTAACAGGAATTTAGGCAATCACCACACAAAGCTTTTGATGAAAAGACATGCAAGTATTTGCCGACTGTATATCTTGACGGTTGTGCTTTTCACATTGACAGTAATAAACAATTAGGGTCAGGAATAGGAAATGTCTGGTTGAAATGTGAAGGCATCCACAATATAGGGATGAGAATTGGAGCTAGGAGCAGTCAAGTAGCGGAATTGGCAGCCATTTATAAAGCAATTACTACTGCAGTTGATAATAAATTTAGTGAAATTGTCCTGGTGACTGATTCTGATTATGCACGAAATAGTTTTGTGGAATACTTGCCTGGCTGGAAAGCAAGAGGCATGGTTTCATACAATAAAAAGCCACTTAAACATGGAAAAATGATACAAGCCATAGACAAATTGGTGTGAGAGAATGATTTGACAATATACTGGAGAAAAGTTTGTGGACATTTAAAAACTCCAGGAGAGGATAAGGAGGGGAATGATAAGGCAGATCACCTGGCTAAAGTTGGGGCTGTGATGGGAGAGTTGCTACCTATTGAACATTTACTTGGTGAATTACAAATTGATGCAGTAACACGCTCTAAAGCGCCAAAAGAGGTGGATCAACCAGTAGTACAATGTAGTTACGATACACCAGATCAAGATCTGATTAAGGCACAAAATTATGATCCAATTTTGGGAATATATTATAATCATTTGATAGACCCTAAACAGAACCCTTTAACAGAAAATGATTGTGTGGGGAAAGAAGAGTTGAGGGTGCTATTAAATTATAAGAAGCGAACTAGGCTACAGGATGGGCTCATGATAAGAGAGTCCATAACAGGACAAATACAGTGGGTGGTGCCCCTTTCATTCAGAGGGCTAATGCTACACCATGCACATGATGCAATAACTGCAGGTCACAGAGGTTCACAAAAAACATTGGAGATACTGAAAGATTATGCTTACTGGACACATATGTCCCAAGATGTGGAATTATATACTAAAGGATGTCTAGTATGTGCCCAATTCAAACCTGCTTCACCAATGTATAGAGCCCCATTATTGAAAAGAGGCTTAACTCTTCGATGGTCAGATTTGCAAATAGACTATGTAGGGCCTGTAAAGAGGTCGAGCAGTGGGAACCGGTATATTTTGAGTGTGGTCTGTTTGATGTCAAAATGGATAGAGTATATTCCTGCACCAGATTGTAGTGCGCAAAAAAGCAGCTACATTACTGGTGAATCATATATTTTCAAGATTTGGGTTACCACAAAGAATAGAATCAGACAGAGGAAGTCATTTCACAAGCGCTCTAATGAGTAAGGTATGGCAAATACTGGGAGTCAAAAGAAAATTACACATTGCATAAAGAGCTGCTTCTTCTGAGGAAGTTGAACGCTCTAATAGGTCCGTTGTGGACATATTAAAGAAGTTTGTAGCAGAAGTAGGTTCCAGCTGGGATTAACGTTTACCTTTGGTTTTGATGGCAATCAGATCAACTCCTGCCAAAGCAACAGATATTTGCCCCCATGAAGTTTTGACAGGTAGGAAGATGGTATTGCCGCAACACCTACTATACAGAACACATGAGCAGACACTTGTAAGCGCATCTACAGTTCATGAATACATGGATGAGCTGAGCAATCATTTGCAACATGCATTTGCTTTTGTGCAGCGAAATCTAGAAAGGGCTGCTGACAGTGCAAAGTCATATTATGATAAAAAGACATTGATGAAAGAATATTGTGTGGGGGATCAGGTATACAAATTTCATTTTGGAAAAAGTAAACAGAAAAATTCTAAATTTTTGGCAGCCTGGCAGGGGCCATTTCGAATTATAGATAAGATTTCTCCCGTGGTGTACACAATTTTGAAAACTGAAGGTGAAACAGCAACAGAACAGTTTGTTCACGTAAATCAAATTAAACCATGGCACCCCAAACATGTGGTAAAGAGGCTTGAGCGTGTAGAAACAGATAAAGACCTTAAATGCTTGAAAGAGGATACATGAGTCTATTCATAGAACAATGACAGAAAAAAAATAGAAGTGATTGTTGTAATAGAATAGATGTGAAAAAATGACTATATGTGATGATTATTATGATCATATGTTGTGTATGTTTGTTTTCTCTCTAACATGTGTTTAATTTTTTTTTGCAAAAGGGTGAAGTTAGTATTGTGCTATATACTTAATTTGTTTCTTTTCTATTATGATTCAGAATACTAACAAATATTTGGTCAGAGGTCACAGGAGCGGAGGACATGGGAGACGATGGAGTCCTGGAGTCCACGCAGCAGATTCCAGAAAAGTTCCGGGGGGGACGAAGGCCAAATCTACAAAACAAGTAGCATTGATGATCACGCCAACGATATGGCTGATTATTATGACAACCGTAGGGAATTTCAAAACTTTGGAAGCACAGGTTGTCATTGAGCCCGGACCAGCATCTGGTATTATGGTAGAAGAAGCATCAGGATTCATCATGAGTCATAGAAGGATGATTTTCCAAAACATTTATATACCCTTGAATCCTGATACTCTGGTGGAAAAACATTTTAATAATAATGGAATTAAGGCTGAGCAGACTAAGGAGTGGCTGAACTAAGGAAAGAGGACGCCAAGCAGTCGATAAGAGATATGTTGATGCAATTAGAGAAAAAATTTGTGAATTTAGCAGACTTAAAGAAAAGGAGAGGAAAAAGAGGAGCAGTAATGCTTGTGGTCTCATTGGTGATGTCTATAGTTGGAGCCATAATAGGTACCACAATGTCAACAGCCAATGCCATTTCGGTAGGGACGCTGAGTACTAAAGCACAACAACTGAGTATTGACTTAGAAATGATACAAAAAACGTTAGATGAAATTAGGAGGGGATTGGATGAACAAATAAGGTTTATAAATGAAACTGTAATCATATTGAATGAACAAGTGGGTGTAATTCAACGGACAAGCAAGATAATTATTAAGCATGACCGAATATTGAAAGAGATCCTGAATATAGTTAATCCTGTTGATAGACTGCTGACGGATTACATGAGGGAAGTTCAAACTGCAATTTCACAATTGATTCAAGGACATATACCATTGTATTTCGTTTCACAAGATATTATTCATCAAATGATAGAAAGGTTAACCAGGAGGAGATTGATGTGGTACAAGTGAAAAATGCATTTAAAATGGGTAATGCAATGCCCTTGTATGTGGATTTGGAAAGGTTGGAAATAGGGTTTTTATTATGCATCCCATACGTAGCTCCTGAACTCATTTATCAAACTATGTGGGTACACAATGTAGGATTTTGGCAAGAAGATAATTTTATCAAGATCAAGACTCCAGAAGTGGTGGCATTTCAGTCATGGGAGCCTGAGGTTTACTTGATCCCAAATTTGGAAACCTGTGTAATATTTAAAGGACAAAATTTGCATGTGTCCGGGTAAACTGTTTATTCCTGATGCTAGACGCTATTTCTGGTTTGAGATCTGACCCAAGTATATCAGGAGGATGTGAAGTAGTTATTAGCAATATGGGGGGTGAAGAGTTGACACAAGCTAAAATAGTCAAAGGTAAATGGTTGGTCAGCACGTGTATGAAGAATCTAACGGTAATACATTTAAATCATGGAACATTTGTTGTTAAACACGTGAAATATAATGTATTTTACTTACAGGTTCCAAAGGACACAATTGGTTCAATTGGAGGTTTAACATTGTTTCATATTACAAATGATATTTGGGAAAGCCAATTACAAAATATTGAATTTTTTCAAAGGGATGCATTTCCGATAGACCCGGATGTGGAGTTCTTATTGAATCATAAGGAGAAGCATGTTGTGAAAATGAATCCGAGAAAGAACAATATCACAGTTAGTAACCTGGGTATAATAGAAGTGGAAAAGTTTAATTGGGGAACCTGGGGGGAGCGCTATGTGGTGGGTTTAGCTGTTCTGGTGCTAATAATGGGAGGATGGTTAATTGTTTTGTCTGTAAAGGTGAAGATGTTGCTCATGTTATTAGCTACAACAGGGAATGAAAGATATCCAATACACATACATTTTAAAGGAAGAAAAGGAGCGTGATTAAATTTCTTGCAATTGTGCTTGGACCATTGCCAAATTCTCAGAAAAAGGAGAGATAATGTAGTATAATTTATTGTGTTTTGGAGTACAGTGCCACTGAATACGATAACATTATTGCCAGCAATAATGTGGCACATATAGCCAGCCCTATGTCGCTAGTGTAACATATGGGTATGCAAATGGAGACAGGCTGCAGATTTAAAAGCACCAGAATATATACATATATTTTTTTTCTTTTTTCTCTTATTTGAAATGCCTCATTTACAGGAGACTACATTAGCTGTCTAATTGACTGACTTAATTAACAAATACTAACACTAGTACTAACTCAATAACATTATAATTTGGTCTCCATGTGGAAAAAGAGGCAGAAAAGACATGCTCTGAGAGTCATTTTAAACATGCATTTAGATTTTTTTTTCTTGCTCTCTCTGTCCACTGTGTTTGCAGGAAACAAAATCTGCATGCCAGGAAATGAGTTTAGATACAGTTTCTTACTGTAAAAATTGAGCTATTGTAGAAGGAATTAGGATACAATCTTTTGAATTTGATTGGTGCAGAGTGTCTGCAGTGATTACACGTAAGCATAGGGGGATGCAACAGAGTTCTGCTGGACAAGCTTTGACAGAACTAAATTCAGATTGCTTTGGCTAAGCTGCTGTGAGGCAGGTCCCTTCTCACTTGGCACTTGCTTGAGAACTGCAGATTACTGCATGTTCTCGCTGTACCCTTCAAACTTCAAGATTACAATGACGACCCTGCGCCCATTCCTCAGAGGAGGAGAGTGCGGGGAGGTCGCGTGTGGGAGAGCTACAGATAGCTGTTAATTATCCAAGTGAATTGAGGTTGTGTGGTATGGATGTCCTTCTATAAATACCAGGCAGGGAGAATAGCAATAGGGAATCCCTGTGTTTAATTGCCACGTTATAATGTTGCAAAGTGAATGACATGCTGTCGCTGTATTTTTTTTCTTATTATTACAGATGATGCAAAGTGAATTTCGTTCTGTTGCCGTATATTTTTTTTCTGTTTATTGCAGAGAATACTGTAAAAAATAAAGGGTAAGATGTTGTTTGGAGATGCAACTGTTTATAATACAAGTATAATAAACACAAACCGTGTAGAGTGTTTTTGCTTTTGTCTTTTTATTTGGTGCATCTAGAATAATATTCCAGGAGAAGGGGAAGATTTTTAGGTAATACATGTGTCATGTTTCCCATACAGGTGGAATAATATCACTAGCAATGAAAAATAGCGGTGTGCGTGTTTCCACTCAGTGTGTGTTTTCTGAGTGGAATATAATACAATAGATTTTGCTGGGTGTACATGAATAAGCAAAGAGGCCTATGGAACATAGATCACTAATGTATATAAATTAGTGATAGTATCACAGGTTATTGAGAATGATATATGTGAAATTGTGGTATTTCTGAATGTAGGTCTGAGTCCTCTATAGATCACACAAACAGCCTAAGAAAAAGAAGGATTTGTATATTGGGGCCACAAATAAAATAGAAAAATTATGCTCACCAAAATACCACCAACAATAATGTATACCAATAACTGATCCTATATAATGTAATAAAGAATGGTCCCTGAAAGGTTGTAAGGCCAAACCCAATCTAAATGCAAAGAGTAGCCATTGCCAAATTACCATTATTTTTGGCTGTAAGAAAATACCGCCAGGCCCCAAATCTACACAAAATATCCAACAGTTCAAAGAGAAATTAGTGATTATTTGTTTTCTGCTGTACTAGTGTGCCTGATTTGTGCAGAATAGAATCATAGAATACTGTTTACTTCAGAAATCTACATGTTTTTTACTTGGAATGCCAGTGTCAATGATTTGCTTCATGTTAGGCCACTTTGAGGATTATTTGTGCTTCACAATCACCTTAGAAATGTTTATCTTAGGTAGGACTGTATAGCCCAGCAGCCTTTTCTCCTATTTAGTTTCTCTGCAGGTGCGTCAGTGCCGGCACATCAGGGTTTAGCTTGTATGTGCTGCTCTGTGTTGTCTGCATTTTCACGTGACCTGCTTACCATTTGCTGAGACCTCTCAGGAGCATGTGTACTGCGTTTTGTCCGCACGTGTTCACACGTGTGTACTCGAGACTTCTCAGTCTGACATGCGTCCACTGGATACCTTAGACCTGGCTAGAATACATCTTACTAATAATGCATTGGGGGATAGCTCTCCCCCTAAATGCCATTGCAGATATGCTAGACCACTACACAGCATTGGAAGGCATATTGTCCACCTATTTTGTGACATGTATTGCTCCGGCTGAAGGCATAACCCAAGTGATGAATAGTAATGCACTACTACAACTCAGATGAAGGTGCTGAGTGCATATGATGGGTCGAGCTACTCCAATCCTCCATGCTTAGCGCCATTAGTAATTCAGGTTCACATGCAGCAGGATGTTATTTCTAAGGAAGTTCAGGTTGAGTCTTCTATCACTTCTGTTGTATACACTTCCAGAACCTCACCTACCAAGCAGGAAACCAAATCTATCCCCTTACATTCCCACTGTACTGAATTTAATGACCTAGAATGTGCCCTCATGAACACACGTTCTCCAGTTAAACATGCAACTGAAGTTACTGACTTAATTTCTACACAAGGCTTAGACATACTATGGGCCTCATTACACGGATGGCGATAAGGATTTACTGGTACCGGTAAAATACTGGTACCGGTAAATCCTTACCGCCTTACTACGAGGTCCCTTTGCGGGTTGGGAGTATTAACGCCTGCTTTTTGCAGGTGTTAAAAATCAACCCGCAAAGGGACCCAGGGAGCTAATTACGGTACCGCAATTTGCGGTACCGTAATTAGCGCCTTCCCCATTCCCATTGAGCCCTATGGGGCAAAAATGGGAATGGGGAAGGGCAATGGTGGAAGGGGGAATTACCGCCCCGCCAACCTTGGAATGGGGCGGTAATTCCCCTTCCCGCCAAGGCGGTGCCGGTATTTTACCGGCATGAACCATGGCGCTATTGGTTCTCCGCCATCCGTGTAATGAGGCCCTATGTCTCACTGAGACATGGCTAACAGAGACTACTAACCATGCAACCTTGCTAGCCACCCTTCTGGATTCAAGATTAACAGGACTGTTCAAACTGATACCATAGGCGGGGTGTTGCCTTTATAGTAAGAGATTCCTTAAACGTGCATGTCATTAGAACTAACAAGATGGATAACTGTGAACATACCTCCGCCTCTTGACCCTATATAGACCTCCTGGGGTAGCCCCCTTTTTAAGGAACAACTTTTGACTTTGCTAGGGGTTTTTCTCAAGACAACCACTTACATGATGACTCTGGGTGATTTCAACCTCTGGCCACATTACAATGCCGCCCAGGATTCCTTGGCACTTCTCTCCTCTCTTCAGGACATAGGGTTTACCTAGGATGTTAATCATTTCACCCACAAAGAGGGTAACGCTCTTGATTGGCTGATAACCCACAATCTTTCAGTCTCCTCTCTTGTTCTCACCCTGTGTCGTTGGACGGATCATCACCTGATCTCTTTTGTCCTTGCAATCTGCAGGAAGCTAATTCCTATGCAAAATTGGAATTAAGGGTGATACACATTAGAAAGGCCACTCATGAGGCCTTTGCCAATCTCGCGGAGTCCCTATGCTTCTTTATAGAGTTTCTTCCTATGACACGAATGTCTTAGTCCATCAATTTATTGGCATTACTTCTACTGTCATCAATACCTTGGCTCCTGTTTGTGTCAAATATGTTAAGGGTGAAACCATGGCTTAGGGATGATATCATTGATCATAGGAAAATCAAAAGGCAATGTGAAACATATTGGAGGAAAGATCCCGGTCAGGAAACCCAGTCTACATATTGGCTTACGGCATCAAGCCACAGAGATGCTATTCTCTCATCTAAAATAAACAACTATAATATTAGCAGCTCGAGAAGTCTGGGGACAAGATTCGGGTGGGGGTGCTGAAGGAGGACATGGGGCTTTTGGAGTCTGAGGTATGAGCATGAGGTAACAAGGATAACATAACATGAGGGGAACTACTAGCCACCATCATGGAGCGAAAACCACAGGTAAATAAATAATTTGGGTTTAAAACTGACAGGCCCTGCATAGTGGACACTTACGAATTTAATGAGCACTCCGAAGCAACAGGGTACTGGAGGAATTTTAAAAGCTGGCTGATCCCAGGAGACAGCAGTCACTGGGAAAAGGTACCAGCAGATACATACACGGCCCAGGCGATCGCTGGGACCAGGGGAAATTAAACAAGTAAACACATGCTATGGGAAGTACAGGTAAAGTAGGGTCAGCGGGTTCAAATCGCTCCTTAGCAGGTGGGCCTGTAAAGAGGAATGTGGATGAGGGGATGACACAGTAATCAACAGGTGAGTTTTGATGTCACTAAAAGACAACAAGTATATTGTGTTCTCACTGATGTTTGCAAGGCCCTCATTGGTTGCATCCAGTCTGAATGTCTCGCTTCCCAATGGCTCAGGATGTCTTGTGTTTCTTATGTGTGCTGACCAACAGCAGAATAAAGTCCTGGATGCCAGCACGATTACATATTGCAAATAAAAAGTAATTTGTGAGGTGGAGCGGGAAGGAATGTGGCACCACAAGTGTGGCGATGAACAGAGGGTTCAATATTGTTTGATCCAATCATCTCTGATTAACCTATGTGTAGCTATAGAAGACTGACGTAGTCCCACCAATCAGCTTTGGAGGACATTTAATATTTAGCTAAATTAATTAATTGCAACTGTTTCTCACTATTCAAATACATTTAACTGTATAAAAGATCTGACCACAGTGGGCAGTGTTGTCAGCTCCTATCAATCATATATGTCCCACTGTGTTGATTGATTTGTGCTCGCCCAGCTGTTATAAACAGTGTTACTTCTTGCTTGGTGTACACTCCTTTTTGGATTACTTCTGGTATCCCAGTGATTACGTGCTCATGGAGGATTCCAGCGTGATCCTCAGCTCCCTTGGTCAGCTGAGGGTATACCAGCGGCCCTCCAGGAGAAGAGTCCAACTGCACCACTGAGGAGGTTCTGGAGAAGCTGAGTTCACAAAGGAGCGAGCCAGCGAGGAAGTCTCAGTGCAGAGAGGGCTCTAGGATCTCTAGAAGACGTTAGTGTACCCATGCATAAACACACTGGGATCATGGTTGCATGCCCCCAAAGGAGGGAGGGTTATTCTTTTATGGTGTTTAGGACGTATCCTCAGGAAGGGAGGATGAGCAGCCATAGTAGCTGTATATTTTAGTTCCGTCCACCCCATAGGGAGTGGATGTGTGGTGGGATTGTCTGCGCTAGAGCAGAAGAGTGTGTAAAAAGTAGCAGACCTCATTAGATGGGAGTTGTGCATAGTGCAGGCGATTGTATAGTTGCTTCATTAGGGGAGAAAGGTGTTTTTTCTTGATTTGTTGAAAGTGGTGGAGGAAGCGCACTATAGAGTATTATATGTCGGGACGTTCATTGTGACAAATTATTGGTGATTACTGTTTGATCATTTGTGTGGCTTTGGCCGAGGTGGAAGTGTCGACATCTAAGGTACCAGGTAAATAATATTGCACATGGCATAGTAGCAGTGGACACCAGCCTGGAGAAAGGGCATGGTCTGGCATCCACATACACTAACATATGTAAAAAGGGCCGATGGTATAATAACACAGAATGAGTGGATGGTGCTGAGGAGAGGGCTGCTGTGAATGGTGGGTGTGCATGGGCAGGTCTGTGGAGAATGCCAGAGATTGTGAATAGGGCTTAAGGAGGAAGAAAGGTAAGCATGCATGTCTAAGACATGAATGAAAATGAAGGGGTAAACAGGGAAAAAGAGAATGACAGGGGCAAGGGTGATACGAAAAAGAGGGAAGGGACCATGGGGATGGAGTGGGGGAGGAGAGGTTTTTAATAAATACAGGGCTGGGTGTATTGATAGGGCAGGATAGTGGCTTTTCAGGAAAGGACAACATTGCACCCCTTACACCAGCCTTGGCTGATTTCTGCAATCACGCCTTTGCCAATGGCTTCTTCCTGCTACCCCCTCAAGCACTCCCTTGTGCACCCTCTCCTCAAAAAGCATTCTGCCGACCCTCTCCTGCCCAGCTAACTACTGCCCTATCTCCATTACCCCCTTGCTGGTCAAACTCTTGGAGAAGTTGGTCATCTCCCTCTTTCCCACTTACTCTCTGGCCACCCTCAATGGGCCCCCTCCGATCACCCTCTTTTGAGGAAAAAAACCTTGCTGTCATCTTCGACTCCTCTCTTTCCATCTCTCCTCACATCGGAGACCTTGCCAAGAAGGCTCACTTTCAGCTGCACCTCCTCTGAGGCATTCTTCCTTTACTCACCATCCCCCAGAAACTCATGGTCTCCCGAGCTCTTCCTCAATCTTCCTGAATCCTCCCTTCACCTCCATTACTAATCCCGAATAGGACTACAAGACTTATACTTGGCCTCATGCCCAGGGAGCGCATCTCTCCAATCCTAGAATCTCTCCACTGGCTCCCGGTTGCTGCAAGGATCAAGTTCAAGAGCCTCTGCATCATCCACGAGACATTCTAGGGCCTGGGACACTGCTACCTCAAATGCCCTCTCCCTAAATACCTCCCTGCTAGAGCCCTTCGGTCTTCTAGCTCCAACTCTCTGCAAATCAGACGCTTTTCCAAGCAGATAGTGGGGGGTAGATCTTTCTCCTCCACAGGAGCGTCCCTCTGGAATGGCCTCCCTGACCCTCTCAGGCTTGAGCCGTTTCTCCATAAACTCCAGAAGCTTCTAAAGAACCTTGTTTTCTCATCTTACTTCCCTCTCCCCTCCCCTGCTAATGTCCCCCTGTGCTGCATTTGTCTGGCTGCCTGGTTCCATCTGAGTCATACAGGGCACCAGGCTCTCCTCGCCCAGTCTACCCCAAAACTTTGTTCCCCCATGACCCTCCATTTGCACTTGCCCTACCGGGCTCCTTCCCCCTGTACTGGCCTCGGGGGTCCTACACCCCTACTAAGCCCGATCAAGCCTGTCCTTGCACTTAGCACATGGATCCTCATTCCCTGCACTCCCCACATACCCCTGGCACTTGTCGATCTGGCCTACAGCACTTGCGTTCCCTCCACTCTTCCCTTCCCATCTTAACATTTACACATTCCACTCTGACAGGCACCCCCATGCACTTCCTGTTACTGTAATTGCATGATATGAATGAGACAAGGCCTAGTAGGACTGTTTTCTATTATTCTTCACCCCCCACCCCCCTTTTGTCATGTGGTGCCTTGAAGAACCATTTGCTGTATAGGCGCAGTATACATATCCAATAAATAAATACATTAAATATATATTACCAAAGTCCAAAGGTTCTAAGCTTAAGAGCAGACAACGTATTTAAGGGCTGTGGAAACTCTACAAAGAGAAAAAGGACGAGCCTGCAAAGCAGTTTAGTTAGACAGACGATGTGACAGAAGCACCCAGTGCCCCGCCTCGCCTGTACAGAGCATACCCGGCATTAAAAACTGCAGCAGGGTATACCAACCCATGGCGGGTGTCCCCAGACACAGGGAAGGAGAAAAGGGGAAAAAGAAAAGCAGGGGGACAAGATGGGGGGAGAGACCTGACAGCGGAGACAAGAAGTATCTGGCGGACATAGAAAAAAGCACACATGGAGCCATCAGGGGGTGCAGAGATGTATTAACGCATCACCATCATTCTCCTCCACCGGGTCTCTCTGAAGGGAACTGAGCCCCCCCGACCCGCAGAAGTATGGACCCAACCCCGACAGGAGCCATCCGAACCCCCGGGGCTCCAAACATGAGAGTCTTGACTCTCCTACGCCTCATAGATCCGGCGATCAGAGCCCTTGAAGGCGGAGGTGGAGCTCCTCTGTTTATTCGACTGCACCGAGTCTCTGGGACGGCCCGCTTCAATGCTTCAGACGGAGAGAGTCCGCTCTACCCCGAGCCGCATGCATCTCGCTACACTCTCCCTCTTCACACAGACTTTGGATGTGAAGCAGGAATCAGGGTCCCGCTTCCCTGCCCTGGACTGTACCTCCGAGGGGTACCTGCTGCCCAACCTGCACCACTATTCCTCCCCGGGATCCACCGGGCCGCAGGCCTTCCTGCCAAGGAGCACGCAGTGGAGAACCCATTGAAAGGAGCTGTGCTCGATTGCTCCTCTCCTCCATCTCAGCCACCTCCAGCTGTACCTCGCATCACCCCTCCCCGCTTTGGAACGGGGAGAGGGAACAAAAACGCATCAGCACCGGACCCACAGCCCGTGACAGGCAAACAGATAAGTGCTTGCAGCGAGGGAGCAGCGGGGGGTGCATGTGGCAGCCACCATATTTTAGACCTGGACCCCTAACTGTGGAGTCCCTATAGTATGAACTTTGCCAGCATTCTGCAAGGCCTCCAACTGCCTACCCCCCCTCGACTGCACACCATAATCCCCCTGCTGTCTGTCTCGTGGGGAGGGCCCAGGACACAAGACCCTGCATCTGGATCTCCCACACGTGGATATTCGCTGCAGCATTCCCCAGCGCACCTCTGTCCCTGAGGGACCCGCTCACGCTCTGCAGACGCCCACAACCCACCATCCACCCGAGGAAGGGGGTAACTTTCCAAATCTCACTGGCCCTCCTGCCACTAGGCCCGAGGACGTACAGTGGTCCAACGAACCCAGCTCTCCATAGCTTATCCGCAGCAGCCCTCCCGAGCAGACAGCGCCTCTACTGCCTGCTTCCTGCTGCACCGGTTCCAGGCATTGGCACTCCATACCGCAACACAGACCGCCGGCCCTCAGATACCCTACCACTTGGTTTACTTCAGTTTGCTGACCACATCAGATCACCATCGGAGGCTCCTACCACACCTCAGCTGTACTCTGCACCCCACACTGCAAACTCGTGGGCCTCTTCACCTCGCACCTGCCCACCTGGACGGTGTCCTCTACCCTTCTCTTCCTAGTTCAGCCCTGTGCAGAGAGAAACCCCACTCCCCACATTGTCTGGATCAGGGGCTAACGCACACCCAAACCATCTGACAGGGAACGGTGCTGTTGGGAGCCCACCCAAGCTATAATCTACTTGAGCCTGAGATTAGAGAGGTCTCCAGGCTACTTTTTCTTTGTATGGGGGAAAGGAGAAAGCTTCTAGCTGCCACATCGTATGCTCTTGCACGAAACCCCAGTTGATAAGTCTGCAACCACCTCAGCGCAAGCACCCTACTCGGATCACTGTGGGACCCTCTGCACTCCATCCTGTCTCCCCATCTGTATTTTGGGGCCCCCCCGTACGACAGGGGACCACACTGAGGAGGCCAGGATCTGACTCATGCATGAGGTGCTGGACACTGCTTCGCCCTCCCTTCAACCAAACTTCCCATAGGGGCCATGAACCTAGTCCAGTGCCTCACTGTGCCTTCTGTCATCGACCCGAACTCCTGACAAGTGGAGGCGCTCCCATTTGGATCTTCCTTCAACTATTCTTTGGCCCTCGGTGATGGTCCCTCCGCACCCTCCTCTGGTTGGGAGCCCATGCTACTCCCTGAGGGGGTCAACCCTTAAAGCCCCTGCTGATAGACTGAGCCCTTTCGCTATAAAAGTTCCACCATTCCCCGACCCCTACAGTGGAGGGGGTCAGTATGCCTGCCACTGTGCAACCAGAAACATTGGACGCCCAGGCGGACACCAAAAACATGACAGCTCTTCTGGACGAGATCCGGGGCTTTAGGGCAGACATGGGCAAAAGGCTGGATTCCCTTGATAATAAGTTGGACTGGATGGATGACCGTGTCCAAGCCCTCAAAGCGCATCAGTCTTCAGTTGACTTTCTGGAGACCCAACTAGACAGGCGCTTAGAGGAGGAAGGAGAAATGCACCCTAAAACTTGATGACCTGGAAAATAGAGAGCCCCATAGCAACCTGAGGTTCTTGGGGACCCCGGGACACAACAGAGAATTCCCGGCTGGAATCGTCAGGTGCATCAATGGGGTGATCAACAAACTATCCAATGAAAGCAATACCAACAAGCCGACCGTCCACAGGGCCCACAGAGCAGGAGCTCCCCCCAGGGGCCCAGATCAATCTTGGTGAGATTTCATTACTACTCAGAAAAGAATAAGATCCTGGAGCTGGTGCAGAAGAAGGGCCCGATCGATTGGGAAGGTGCGAAGGTCACGATTTACCAGGACCTCTCTGCCCTCACCCTGGTGAGACGTCGACTATGTGGCCCCCTAACGAAATGGCTTCAGCCCAAGGGCGGCAGGTACAGATGGGGCCACTCTTTTTCCCTCTCCTTTGAATACAATGTCTTCAAGTACTCTCTGGTCACAGAAGACGACATACAAAGGGTGACCTCGGAACTGCTGGATGAACTCCCCCCTTGGGGGCAACACAGAAGGTAGAGGAGGAGAAACAGCAGAGTCTCGAAAATCTAATTGTTTCTCTGAAAGGCGCAGAGTCCGCTGCAATAGAAAATTCAGGAGGGTGACCCCAGCCTCTCCCAGGCCCGCGCCAGACTGATCACAGCCCTTCTTTTTTGTTCTGCATCAATACATTGAGCGGAGAGACTTGTCTCTCTGCATGAACCTCGGCAATCCAAGGCTGTCCCTGGTCACTTGCCCCTGGATAGTCTGGGTGGCAAAGATGTGCAATTTACCTGGTGACTGCTCCTGGGGGAGGGCAAAGGGGGTTCAAGTGTGATGATCTTGTTTGAGCATGGAGATGGGGGGCTCAGAGATTTGTTGCTTACTTTACACATTGACCCGATGGAGGTAGCCACTGGTGGCCTGGTCAGACGGCATTTCCTATGTTCCAGGCAATCCAGGCACTTGGGAGGCGGGGGGGTTGTTGTGGATTTGGTTCTTGTTTACAATGGGGGGCTGTTGTATGAAACTAGCGATTGGAGCCTCGGTTCCTTTGGAGGCCGTTTTTTCAGTGAGGGAACCAACGGTACTGACGCAGGAAGTGGTCTCGGAATATATGTGCTCCCCTAGAGAGTTTTTCAGAAAATGGTATCCCCGGACGGCTGACACAATTCATTCACTGATGTTGGGTTCGCTGAATGTTCGAGGGTAGAAATCCCCGCACAAGAGATCCCTAGTGGTGACAGAATTCAATAGATTGAAACTACACTTTTTATTTATACAGGAGACTCATTGGGCTAAAGGGAGGGAAGTCTCTCTTAAGGCCAGGTCCATGCAGGACACCTCCCATGCATGGTGCCTGGCAAAGAAAAGGGGGTTGGCAATACTTGTGTCCTCCAAGGTGCACTTTTGTGCCAAAGGCTCAGCACATTTCACATTTCTGCGATCCTGAGGGTTGATTTGTGATGGTCAAAGGGGACATCAGGAGCAACAAAGTGACATTAGTATCGATCAATGCCCCAAACGAGGCACAAGACCACATCTGGGAGGGAGTGAAAACAAAGATCATGGCCTTCACAGCAGGGACTCTCCTCGTGGGGGGGTATTTTAACATGGTTCTCCACCCCAATCTTGACAGGAAATCCGAGCGCCCCTATACGGAAACACAAATCCAGAGGAGGGTGGCCGTTTCAGACTCCCACTCAACGAAGCAGGGATGGGATCCTCTGTTTATTTCCTTCTCCACCCCACATTCCACGTTCTCCAGAATAGCTTACGTGTTAGTTGATAACTCATGGCAAAAGCGGATAGTGGATTTTCATGTGGAGGCTGTCCCGTGGTCGGATCACAACCTGGTCAGGGCTCAAATCGGGCTGCCCCCGAGTCCCCCAACAAACTCAAGGTGGTTATGTAACAACCTTTTGCTAAAGGATAAGGAATTGTCCAACTCCCTGCTAGCATCTATAAAAGAATTATTCACAATCAACGACAATGGCGAGGTGGGGGAGGCGGGAGTCTGGGATGCCTTCAAAGCCACCATTAGGGGGTCCTCATCGGTATGGGGGCTAGAAGATAATGGGAGAGGGGTGGGGAGGAGAAGTTCCATAGGGACAAAATAGAGGCTATAAAACCAGAGGGAAAACTCAGGTCCCAGATGTTTCTGGGTAAATGGGAGGAACTACAACAACTTAAAGCTAAACTGGCTGCCCTTATGGTGAAGCAAATCGAGAGGAGACTGGCCTTCCTCAAGCAAAGATACATGGAAAAGGTGGAGAAGGCCGTTAGAATTCTTGCCTGGGGATTAAGTGAACTTAGAAATAGTAGAAGAGTTGACTCATTGTAGCAAACTGGAGGGGACAAATGTGTAGATGACACTGCAATAGCAGAGCAATTCCGCCTTCACTACGAAGGCCTCTATAGATCAGAAGATCAGAATATTCGGGAGACGGTACCGAGGCTGACAAGTTCATGGAGTCTCTCCCAATCCCTTGCCCACCCCCCCCGGAAAAGGCAGGCCCCTTTGAAATACCTATTACAGCCCAGGAGGTGTTTGACACTATCGCCTCTATGAAAGGTGGCACCACACAGGGGGACTATGGCTTCATGGTTCTCTTCTATAAAACCTTCCATTCAACCCTCGCTTTCTGGCTAAGATGTTCAATGCAGTCCTAGACTTAGGAGCCCTTCCCCAATCTATGTTATCGGCCCTAATTGTGGTTATCCCAAAAGAGGGGAAGGACCCAATACTCTGCCAGTCCTACCGTCCCATTTCTTTACTTAACACTGATGTGAAAATGTTGGCGAAGTTACTCGCTAATAGTCTGGCCCAACATCTCCCGTCCCTGATCCACCGGGACCAAGTTGGATTCTTCCCGGGCAGACAAGGGTCTGATAATATTAGGAAGACCTTAGACCTGATGCACGTATCCGTGAGTAACAATATTGAAGCCTACCTCCTCTCCCTAGACTCATAAAAGGCCTTTGACAGGGTCGAATGGCCATTCATGGGCAGAGTCCTACAAAAGATGGGGCTGGGCGAAGGATTGTGTGGGTGGATTGCCTCTCTCTACAATGGCCCCTCCACTAGAGTGGCAGTCAATGATACGGTCTCCGCCCCATTTCTCCTCTTCAGGGGGACTCGTCAGGGCTGCCCGATCTCCCCCCTCCTCTATGCCCTTGTACAGGAGGGCGGAGCAACCTCTGACGGACCCATGGGATCAGAGCTCACCCTTGAGTACTTTAAGATGAGATAGCTGCACCTTGATGTGGATGGGGTGCAGAATTATCTTACTCCAACACCAATCAATAAGGACAACTCAATGGTTTGGCAAAGGGAAGTCTGTTTAATGACAAGTACAAAAAACAGGGAATAATCAATAAATCATCAGTGATGCGATCGCCCGTCTCGCTTCAACTTCCAAATTCTTCATTCAGACACCAATAGTCATAGCAAATTCTCGTCATCATTGATGTGTAACACTCAAAAGTTTGTCATGCAATTCTTTTGGTTAAAAAGATAACTTAGGTATAGGTACTATATCTGTATATGGTAACGGAGTGTGAGGATTGGATAACTTATCGGTTGGCCGTCTAAGCCCATCCCTCTACACCACTCATGCTAGATGTCACTAAAAGTACGATGTCTCGTTGGTTCTACTAGCTATAGGACCCACGATTATTTGGTCCATTGTGATTGGCTCGGTTACACCCCTAGGCATAAATCTCCACTTTAATTAGCGGCATGCAGAATCGTCGCCCAAATGCGGTATGCCCCTGGATTCACCCTGCCTCCCTTCCATCAATCAGTATTTTAGGGCTATGTGTCAATTAGTTGGCTGAGGATGGCCTCGAAACTGTAGCTTCTTATCATGAAAAGTTATGGCATCCTCTGGTTTTGGGTGACATCAGATGTTGGTACCTCTCCTCTTGGCTGGTCACATGTTAGTACACCGTGAATCTGCTTCATTTTCCTTCTATTTGCGTATTTGATTCTCCCTTCGGCCTTGCCACCTGCCTGGGCCTCCTTATCTTGACCTTCACAGGGCAGGCTGCTATGCTCTTAAGTTTCGATTTTTCGGAGTTGCTGCTCTCCTCCCTTCTTTGGGTTGACCTCAAATTCCCAGGCATGAGCTTTTGTTGCTAAGTTTTGATTCCGCTATTTCGTCTGGCTTTGTGCTGGCATACGAATCCTGGCTTGTTTGACCCCTAGCAACCTGGGTTAATTCTGCTTTTGTATAAAGTGACTTTGCACTTATATAATGTGCTTTATTGAGGTAGATATATAGTTGGTGCTTGCCGCACTATTCTTCTACTAAGCATAGCAAACAGTACTGTTTCCTTTGTTTCTTGCGTTCCGAGCCTATTGACAGGCGTTAGCTAGTTGCGTATCTTCATCCTGTTTTATGGTTACGTTTCTTTAAAGTTCAGCATCGTTTCTCCTTTTGAGTCCATTACATCATTATTCCTTACATTTTGTCTTTGTGTGTCAACTTTTGATTGTCGTTTCATTCATCTGAACGTCTGTCTGGGCCCTTGTGTCATCACCATTTGCCTTCAGTTATGGCCCTTTGGGTCTCTTCGGGGAAAGTTTGTAAGGAGTCTTCATTTTGTGTCAGCTGCTGGTACGGTTGTCTCAATGGGTACTGCGCTGCCAATGCTTGCCTGGTTACTGGCACTTCAACAGGTATTGCTCTTCTGATGGGCACTGGGCAGAGCCCTAGTGCTGCTCTGTGTTGGTTTATTTGCTCCTCATACGTCACATATCTCGGAGAGTATGTTCCTGGTATTTCACAATGGGTGGCTGGAGTGCAGGCCATATCTGGGACCTCCTCTACACTCCCCCCTCTGGTTGGTTCATCAACCACTTCTGCTTCCTTCTTTTGATTCATCTTACTTGGTTCTTCTGGATGCATTTCTTTGTCTTCTGGGTTTGTACATGATGGTGTGAATGTGTGTGTCTTTGGAGTCCATATTTTTATCACTCCTTTCAAACTTCCTGCTATTTTCACATGTTCGTCCTTAATCCATGTCATTAGTTGACATTGTCCATTTGGGCTACAATAGATCCATTTTCCTTCATAATTTCCACGTTTCCTGGGGTACAGGAACTTTGTTTCTTCTGGTGCATATTCGCTGGCTTTCACAAAGTCTTTTATTTCTTCATCAGTCAGGTCTCTGGGCTTCCATCCTGGTTTGACATCAATCATGATCTTCATCCCTATGGCTTTCTTCGCAGTTTTCTGGCATTGTGAGATTATTATCTTAATGACACAAAATCCTAGTACTATCATCAATAGCAGGGCTCCCAGAAACTTGAATATGTTTGCCATTCATTGTGGGACCCATGACAATAGTGTTCCAAACCAGCTGTCATCATCAACTTCATCAGTTTCATCGATCATCTGGTTGAGTAGGTTTGTCAGTATACTTATGGCTTCTGTTAACATTCCATTTTCTCCGTCATGTGAAGGTATAAACATGCAACATGATTCTCTGATTTTTGCACAAACACCTTCATTCATCGCTGTGATCATGTCAAGTACATATCTGTTCTGTAGAGTCATCAATCGGATTGCTCTTAGTTTTTCCTTAATCCTTTTATGGTAGTGTTAATGGTGTGCAATAACTCCCATGTGGTTATCTGCAACCATTTGGTATTTACTCCAACTTGGATTCTTGTCATGAGGATCGTTGTGAACACTGATGAGGTGAGGCTGAAAAGCCTGTGTTCATATGGGATTGCATGAAATGCTTCTTCTGATTTGGAAGAACAATAATTGTCTCTCTTCACTCGTGTTGTCAGTTCCACAGATCTCCTTTTCCTCAGGTGGGCATCTGCTTTCGGGAAACTGTCAATATTCAGTTCACTTTTCGGGATCACTAGTGCAGAAATGTGGACGTTCACTATTGTGCATATGATTCCCCAGTTTTTCAGCAGTCTTCTGTAAGCTTTGGATCCACACGCCCAGTAATGATCCATAATTACTGTGGTTCCGTGAGTCATTCCTGGAGCTTCAAAAATGTGTCTGCAGTTCTGATTCTCTCCCATCTTCCTTATGCCACTGTTCCTGAAGCAGAATTTTGGGCTTTCCAGTGGCACTATCTGCAAGGGTCCTCTGTCTTCGACCCATGTTAGTAATTTTGTGAGTTTCGGCCATAAAGGTTTGCACAATCTCTGAGTTTTCTATTGCTTCCTTGCAGACTCCAAGCACCATCCATGCTCGGCAGATCACCACGCTTTCTTTCCATCCGTTTGGTTAAAGCACTGTTCCCCAAATCTGGATCTGGCCTCTGTTCTTCCAAATTTGAGCTTCTTCTGGAGTTTTTCCTTGTACATTCAGTCTTGGGTTAATTTCTCATCTTATTCCTGCTCCTTTAGCTTGTGGCTTTTCATACCTGATCACGTGATTCCTAGTATGGGCTCTATTTCTTGTCTTAATGTCCTGGACGTAGTCATCTTCATCGGGGAAATCCTTTTCGGTTGCCCATAAGAATGAGGCCTCCCTTCCCATAAACTGGCCTTTGGTGTTGCACATTGCTACGTGTGACAAACAGTGTGCTGTCGGGACATCAATTTCTACTGCCACAAAGATCTTGGATTTTCCCAGGCTGTACGGTAGAAGTACACAAAATGAAGCATTCTCCTTCTGGTTACTTCTTCCGACTTCCTTCATGTGTTGGTACCAAATTTTGTTTCCTAGATGTGCTGTGCTGTCAAGGTAGTCATTCAGCTCATTGTTATCAAGCAGGCGTCTCTTCATTCTTAGTGTCTTTCGGTAGTTTTCTATAACCACATCCCTAAATGCCTCCGTATGGCTTTTCCTTACCGGAGGATTCTCAGGCTTTCCGGTCCACGGAGCAGGTTTCTTTGTCTGCATCGATGTGGCAGGTGGAGGTTTTGCAATTCTCTCCTTCTCTTCTTGCATTCTTTTCTTGCCCTCTATAAGTGCCTTTATCAACCACCAGCCTGTCACCGGCCCAGTGTCTGGCTGCATCGTGGGCCTGGTACCTGTTCCTTGTGTTGGAACTTGTGTGCTCATCAATATAGTCTCTGTGGTTTTATTTTTCAGTACCTCATGCCGTTTCTTTGCTCTAGCTATAAACGGGAATACATTATCTATTAACATTTGTGTCCATGCAGTGAATTCTCCTACAGCCGCTTCTGTCTTCTTAAGGGCTTTTGTTAAGTCTTCTTTCGTTGGCCTTTGTCTCGATTCTTTTCGGTCTCTCTCATTATTTTCTGGGACTGATTGTTTGGTAGGCAGTCTCATGCTCTCTGTTGCCTTCGCTTGAGGTTCTGTGGCCACTGACACATGCCCTGGTTCCTGTGCATTCAGTGTGTGTGTGTGTGTATGTGTGTGTGCAGTTGTCAGTGCTATGTTTTCATTCATTCCATGCTGACCCTGTCTCCAGCTTGTCTCTTCATTCGTTACCTCAAGTGTGTATGTGTCACTGCTAACTATATTCATTCTCAAGTCATTTACCTTACCATCAGATTTTCTTGGGACTGGGATTACTATATAGGGTCTGGGTGCTTTTGTAGGACTCATTCGTACATCATCAGGTGGGTGCACTGAAATTGGACTGCTCCGTGCACCAAGAAAAAATGCAGTTCTGATTGTCATTGACAGCAAAATAATGATAAACACAATGGGCCTCATTACACGGATGGCGGTGAACAATGGTGCTATTAGCGCCATGGTTCACACCGGTAAAATACCGGCACCGCCTTGGTAGAAAGGGGAATTACCGCCCTATTCCAAGGTTGGCGGGCGGTAATTCCCGCTTCCACCATTGCCCTTCCCCATTCCCATTTTTGCCCCATAGGGCTCTATGGGAATGGGGAAGGCGCTAATTATGGTACCGCAAATTACGGTACCGTAATTAGCTCCCTGGTCCCTTTGCGGGTTGGTTTTTAAGCCTGCAAAAAGCAGGCGTTAAATTCCCCAACCGACAAAGGGACCTCGTAGTAAGGCGGTAAGGATTTACCGGTACCGGTAAAATACTGGTACCGGTAAACCCTTACCGCCATCCATGTAATGAGGCCCAATGCATAAATACATGACGGTACGGTAAGTGAGGTGGCAGCATTTTCTCCCAGAGAAGCGAGAGTGTCCCTCTGCTTGTGGGAGGACCAGGTTACTGTTCTCGATCATTTATTCAATGTCAATGTTATTGAATTTCCCAAATTCAATATTGTTCTTGAACAGATTGTATCATAAAGTGTCTGGTGCTTCACAAGTGTCCCCCCCCTCTTGCGGGTTACAATTGTCTCTTGATACAGGATGCAATATCCTTGCTAGACTATGGAAAAATAGATTAGAATAACACTTTGATAAGTCACTTTTACTTTGCATGTTCAAAGTAGATGAGTTGCCAGTCCACCCCCCCGAATCTGCTTCAGTCCTTAGGACATGCTGGACACTGGTCACTGTGAAGATATGGGAAAATGGCAATCAAACAACAAAAGGTGAAGTTCTTGTCACTGCTCCCTCGATCTGTCCCTCGGCGGAATGATGACGTGCTTGACTCTGCTTCATCGATCTGTCCCTCGGCAGAAAGAGTCACTGGAATCTCCTCAGATAATCTCTCTGAAAGTTCGACAGCTCCACCTGCAACATTATGCCATGGAGGAGCGCTCCCATCTGCGCCACATTAGTTGGATCTCTGATGAAGGTGAGGACGTCAACTTCGACAGGTCTTCCCACCATCTCTGGAAAGTCAGTGACTAGGCGAAAGAGGACGTTATGTGCCAGTCGGCTGTCTTCAGGTGACAGGGATATTTGTCCTGCCTAGCTGGGTGCAGGATTACAGGCCCTTCCCTTGACGTGAACAATCCTTGCACTTTCCTGAAGCGTGGATTGCGACCAAATAGCTTAGTTTGTTCCACAGCTGGCTCAAATGTTCAGTTTGCTGGATCTCGAATAAAGGTCAGAGTGTCAGTTGTTCTCCCGACAATAGATGGGCACTCTTCGATTATGCGAAAGAAAAGTGTATTGATGAGTTCATCTAGAATCGCCTCTGGTGGAAGCATTTTATGTCCTTATCACTGTATTCAGGCAGCACAATGAAGGCTTCCGCGATGATGGTAAGTAGTTGCTGGCAGGATCTTGGATAAAGTCTGTGACACTAGTGACCCTCCCTAATAGTGACGGATATGATACCAATACTAAATGGAAATAGTGAGCACGTCCTTTGTGATGTCTCTACTAGGGGACACCATAAGTGTTGCCACACAAAGTCTTAGTATTGGATGATTCAGGATGCTGTATTTTGCTTTTACTATAAAAGTCATTGATCAACGTTTGTCACAGTCTTTTCCGTAATAAGTGCTTAAGTGTGGCTTGGTTTACAAGTTCATGTCAGCAAACGTGTTGTGGCTTACATGCGCAATTTTCTTCTTCACCCCGCAACTAGGATGCACAGAACGTCCGTTTTATGTCCTTATCCCCTTTTTGCTTAGAGGAAATGTCCAATTTAAGCCACAATTTTGCAGAAGGGTTCTTTTGTTTTGGCTTTGCTGCTCATGCGTCCTTCTTCCTCGTCATGGATATCGTCTGTACCTGCTGTGGTTCTTCCCCGTTGTCTGTAGTTTCTTTGTGGTGGGGTGCAGTTAGTGGGCTCTCTCCGATATAGGGCTTAATTTCATTGAGAAAAATCCATGCTCTCCTGCCCTGTAGTTTTACAGCTGAAGGAGTGCAGTCCTCCACGATGAAAGGACCATTGAATCTCGGCTCGTCCCACTTTTTTCTTGTATGGTTTTTTACCAACACGGCATCCCCAGGAAAGATGAGTGGAACACATAGACTTTGAACTGTGTCTGTTTCAGTGTCTCCTGCTGTGTTTTGTGCTGTGCTGCACCCTTTTTTGTTGCTGCTGCAGTTGGTCTGAAATGACAGTAAGACTGGATGTCATGCAGTTCAGGTATCTCTGCATTTCGGATCACAGGACCTCGCTGGTTGGCTGGGCATCACATATAGCTCTGCCTCAAGGGGTTAGGGGAGTATTTATTCTCCTTCCTGTGACTATCTCATGCGGTGTAAGATGATGGTCAGAGCCGGCTGGTTCCGAAGAGCATACAATGCCAATGGAAGGAATTGCAACCATCCCCTCTTTAGAGTAAGCTTCAACTTTCTCACAAACACCATTACCTTCCGGATGATAAGCCAACGAGAACCTGTGCTTTATACCAAGCAACAAGCTAATCTGTTCAAAGACTGCATTTACAAAATTAGCACCATTATCTGATCTCATCACTTCACACACCCCCATTTAGGGAACATTTCCCTCACTAGGAATTCGGCCGCACAGGTAGAGTCTGGGTGTGTACATGGACCTGCTTCTATCCATCTAGAAAATGGACACCACTACAATTAAGTATCTGTACCCGTTACACACTTGAATCATGTCGACATAGTTGATATGTAAGTGCTGAAAAGGCCCATTTGGCCGGGGGATGACTCCTCTCACTACTTTTAATGTGTCCCAGCGGTGAATTGCTGGCAGATTATGCAGTTCACCATAAAGAATGCAACATGCTTTGCTAATTTTGGTATGAACCAGTCTTCCGCGAGCGTTGCTGCTAGATTTTCTTTTGACATGTGTATATGGTAGTGTAGCTGTTCCAATGCTATTTTTAGTAGGGCTACGGGCATTACTGGTTTACCAGTGCCGTCTTGCTGCCACAATCTGTCAGAGGGGTTTAAAGGACACCCTCGACATTTCCACAGGTTCTTCTCGTCCTGCGGTGCCTCCCCTTGAAGCTCCACTAGTTGGGTCTGCCCCAGATTACTATAGGCTTCGGGTGTGGTACGTGCCACCATCATTCTCTCATGGGTCCACGCCACTTCCATTTCCATGATCATCTCACTTTTGGAGGCCATACGCTTGGCTTCCGTGTCTGCTGCATGGTTTCCGCGTAACACAAATTCTGTCCCTTTGGTGTGGGCGGTGCATTTCACGACTGCTATGCCCACTGGGAGCTGTAGTGCCTTAATTAGCCTGTCCAATAACGCTGCATGCTGCACTGGCGTGCCACCTGCTCGAAGGTAGCCCCTCCTTTTCCAGCGTGCTAGTCCTGCGTGCACTATGGACGTCACATAGGCGGAGTCACTGTACACCATAACTTCCTGGTCTGCGTGACTCTCAATGGCGAGTATCAGCACCAACAATTCTGCAGCCTGCGCTGAATAATGAGATGGTATTTGTGCACTGACGAGTACTCGAAATTCTAGGTTTGCTATATGTGTCATCACAGCGACGCCTGTGTATCTTTGTCCGTCCTCTTGGTCGATTCTCGAAGATCCATCAATAAAAACGATCTCTCCTCCCGACAGGGCATTTTCTTTCACCCTGGGGATTTCATCATAGAATTCTTCATAGTTTCCACAGTCATGTATCGGCTCTCCTTCAGTGACTGGCTCAGCTATGAACGTAGTTGAGTTCACCTTTTTTACATTGAAATATTTGATCGATGGATTAGATATAATCACTTCATAGGCAGAAGCTCTTTGAGATGTCAATGTGCCCTTTGGTTTCTCTAAAATGGCGAATAATGAGTACTCGACGTATAACATCATAGAACATCCTATTACAATGGTTGTCGCTTTCTCTATGGGGAACACTGCGGCAGCTAAGCTTTGTTCACATGGGAAGTGGCCTCTCATTACTGGGTCCAGGTTTCCACTGTAATATGCCAGGGGCTTCTACCCCAAAAAGGTTTTTTGAGCAAGCACTGCCGTCATAACGCTGCCATCTGTGTGCGAGAACAGGTAGAATTCCTCTGCATAATTAGGAATCCCGAGAACTGGAGCCGTGCAAATCTCTCTCTTGACTTCTGCAAACCCCTTTTCCATTGCCTCAGTACATTGAATCTTTTCCTTTGTCAACTGGGCCTTCTTCAGGGCCTGGAGCAAGGGCTTGGTATACAAGTTGTAATCGAAGACCCATGCTCTAACATAGTTCCAGAGGCCTAGAAAGCTCTGCATTTGCTTTATCGTGCGTGGCTTAGCCATGTTCAAGATAGCTTCAGCCTTTTCTGGGGTCACTTTCCTGCCTTCATGTGAGATCAATTGGCCTATGTATAGCACCTCCTGTTGACAAAATTGTAGTTTTTCCTTGTCAACCTTATAGCCTTTCTCAGTGAGTATAGTCAATAGCTGGACGGAGTCGCGCCTGCATTGCTCCTCTGTAGTGCTGCAGATTAAGATGTCATCCACATACTGCAAGAAGACACTTTCTAATGCAATATTGCTTAGGTCCATCTGTAGGACTCTGTTAAAAATGGACGAGGACACACAGTACCCCTGTGGCAGCCTTGTGCTTTTCAGACGCATTTGTCTGAATGTGATTGACATCAGATAATGAGAGTCACGGTGCAACGGGATTGAGAAAAAGGCATTTTTCAAGCCAATCACTGTGAAATATTTTGCCTCGATGGGTATGTTACATAGGATTGTGGATGGATTAGGGACTAGAGGGAACTCGGCTTCAACAATATTGTTTAATGCTCTTAAATCTTCGATTAAATGCCAAAACCCTAACTTTGATTTCTTGATGGGATAAATCACCGTATTACAGGGTGACTCTGACGTCACTAAAATGCCCTGGTCCACCATGACGGAAATTGTCTTTGAGATCCCTTCATCCGCCTCTCTGGACATGGGATATCGTCGCACTCTCAGCAAAATTGCTCCTGGTTTCAGTTTAATTTTCACTTCTCCCATCCCTTTCAAGAGGCCTACGTCATATGGTCCTGTAGTCCATACTGAGATAGGCAACTGGGCCATGTCATCATCAAAGTATTCCGGGCGTATCAGCGCCAACATCATTTTCTGAGACACTTCTCTTTTGATAATTTTTACCCAAAATATGAGACTCACTTCCACCCTTGTCTCTTCTGAGTCTGGTTGTTCTTCAAACAGATAGTCATCGGTGACGTCAGTCACTCGATACCCTTCTACAATGGCGATAATTGCGCTCCATTGTCTGCCTTCATTATCGTATCCGTCGACCAATGTTACTTTCCCTCGCACTGCTGCTGTGTGTATCATCAAGGGAAATACTTGTCCCTCCTCTTCATGCATAGGTATTCTCGGTCTGAATAAAAACTCACGAGGGGTTCTCATGGTCCCATCTGCGAGGCCTAGCAATCCTGCCATGAGCACACGCATGCCATATGCAAAAACATCTGGCTCCAGCGGTATAGCTCTCATGGCTATGTGTCCTGAGTACGCCCTGATAATTTCGCACACATTTGAATAATGCATTCTATGCCCTTCTCCGTGGACGAGATCGTCATGTTCAATTTTGTTATTAAGTCTCGACCAAAAATGTTTACTGGGGTCTGACGTGAATATAATAAAGGTACATTCATCTCGCACTCTCTGTTAGGCAGAATCCTGTGCAATGCCCTTAGGGACCACTACACACAATTAAGACCACAGGTGGCAATACAAGTTTACCTTTGGTGCAAGCCTGTACTACAAAGTTATAGTGGTAGCAGTAGCAGAGCAGCCAGGCTTATCTCAAGAGTATATGAGCAGTAGCAGAGATTACACAAAGGGACCACAATTACTGTGATGCATACTGTGATGCAAGTAAACACTGACTCAAGGTTTCAGGTAAGAAAATATAAGTACATTTATTTTTAAACCATCAGTTATAAACACAACACCTGTATTAAACTTTAAACAAAACCACACATTAAATATACTACAACTAACCAATACACTTTGTATAGTATGTCTCAAGGTAAGTACCCTGTGTTTGAATGAACAGGTGTTATGAACAAAACACGATACCGTGGATACGGTTGCGATCACTTTTTGACAGTTCGGTCTACTCAATAAACGCCTATCCATGACATGAAATGCTACCGGGGCAAAAGCCACTTAGCATCTGAGATACCCAGAAGGGGCTGGAGGAAAAAATCACTCAGAAACAGGAGTTCAAAAGTCAAAGGGTCGGAGCCAGGTTTAAGTGACACCGGAGACCTGTGCCGAAGATCACACCATTATACAGTTCATGATTCAGCGTAGCCCAAAAGTACTTGGATATTGTCAATGTTCGGAAGCAAAAGTTATAAGAAGGAGTGAAGACAAGCATGAGCCTTGAGGATGAAGAAAAGGGATTCACCCAGTTACTCGAGTAGAATACAGTACCTTATTTCAACGATGCAGCTGGTGCCCTGGCAGTTGTTCTAGTTGGTTTCCCGCAGACCCATGATTCCTGGAGCTTCGTTGTGAAGGAGGATGTCTGAAGGGGGTCTGTACCACACAGGGATGAAGCCGGCAGTAGCGTCACCAAAAAGGCTTTGCGCCTTAAAAACAGAAGAGGCCCAGCAGGTGGCTATCCGGACCACTACAGCAGTGTGCAGCGATTTCGACCACGGCGGAGATCTCTGGCTGAAGAAGATGAGCTGGTTATCCCCACCAGGCTCAAGGGAAGAAGACTCCAAACTGGATCTCCTCTTAGTCATCGAACGGTAGATAGCTCAGGACTGCAGCAGGGCTTCACCGGGACGGGGTAGTTGCAGCAGCCGTCGTTCTCTCTGCTTCTCTTCGGTTCCTTGTAGTTCCAGAGGCAACTCTGATTTCTAGCCCAAGAGACCTGCCTTTTATGTGCAAAACCACCATTCGCACAGCCTGGCTGTCAATCACGCAGCAGGGAGGTTGTACAGCCGGGACAACCACCTCAGCCAATCATGGCAAAGTGCAACTTGGGTTTCCTAGGATACCATGTGCAGGGGTGACTACACCCTTTCGCCACATTCAGTCTACCCAGGCGCCAAGTGGAGGGCTTCTCTGCAGAAGCCCGACAAAAGACGGTGAACAAAGAAGGCGAACCTAGTTTGCCGTGCAAAGTAAAACACAAGAAGGACTTTAACAAAAAGAAATGGCGAATAAACCCAACCAGAGCCAAAAGAAAGACGATTTGGTCAAGCGGGTTTATGTTTGAGGCTAATATAATAGCCAAGAACAGTACCACGTTTATCTAATACGCGGTAGAAAAGTTAGGGTAGATACCACTGCCACCAGCCAAGTCTAAATGTTAAAAGAGCGAAACAATGCTCAGGGAGGTACAGACAGAAAAGGGGTACAGATTAGCCCTTTCCAGTACTCCATGTAAGATGGGGTCTACTGGGTCTGTGGTACAAATGACTATGTAAAGTAAATGGCAACTTCACCTTTCTCTGGGGGACAGTAGTCAGCCCCAGCGAAATGGAGACAGAGGGAAGTCGTAAAGACAACCCTGATTTACTACACTAAAGGTGCTGTGTAACCCGTACAAGAACAGGGGAAACTGGAGGGTGTGCTCCAGTGCCCAAGATCACACAGTGAGTAAAAACACAAGCCAAAACACATGTAAGAGTGGAAAAGGATGTACACTCTTACCAGGTGGAAAAAATAAACTCCAGAAATCCAGCAAAGCTGCTGGGGGACTCACTAGGTGAGGGAAATTAGCCCTAGAAGGAGAATTCTCCCTAAGACTCTCCTATGGAGACTGGCAGTGCGTCTATGAAGGGAACTTGACTGTGAGCTCCTGTATCTATGGCCTCACCGGACATGGAAAACTTGCCTTCTAGTATGCACAAGTGTGTTGCACCCGTGTTGACTAAGAAGGAATATTCTTTACCCCTATGATGACATTTACCCTTGGTTCCCTATACGGGTCTGGTGTCAGTGATAGGATAGAGCACATCAGGGTTCTCAGTGAGCTGTCCTAGTTCATATATAAGTTCGGTCCACTGTACACTTGTGGATTCTCTCCATTCCCTGGGTTGCCTCCCTTTCAGAGTTTGTGCCCGAGACGTTTGCGGTGGTGCCTGTTAAAATTGCCCTTGTGGCAAATTCCCCATGTTCGGGGGTTGAACCCCTTGTTGCGCACCTTGCTGCACTCCTGGTGCTTGCTGCTGCACTTTGTGATTCTGTGCACTGCCCTGTTGTGAGATTGCAGGTGGATTCGCCATGACTGCTCCCATTCCTTGGATATTCTGCCACGCGCCTTGCCTTCTACATGTGTGCGCTAAAGGCCCTGTCATTCCACACAGCCATTATATTGACGGTGGTCGGATTATTTGTCCGTTTGACATATCTATGCTGCCCGTTTGCAGGTTTTGAAAGCCTCCTTGATTGCTTTGGAAACCTCCTTGATTACTCTGCCATCCTCTTCCTCTAAATCCTCTTCCCCTCGGGTACAGTCCTACGTTACCCTGGATGCTCTGCTGTAGATTAGCCACCTGTTGTATGTTCTGTTTAGCTGGGTTAGTTAGCATGGCTCCTTCAAGAGCATACTTTGATAATTTCTTTTGCACCAGCTTTGCTTCCTCATCCTTTCGAGTTGCCTCCTTTCTCCGATTCTTTTATTGCAACAATTTACAGTAATGTGCGATAGTTAACTGTATTTCATCCCAAGGTTTAGCCTCAACCCCTACCAATTTCTTGAGCTGTGTCTGCACTGGTTCTGGCAACCCTTGGCACAATATGTGGTAAAACACCAGTATAGATTTCGTCCAAGATTCATGCGTTTCGAGCACTCACACGTCTTGGAAATTCTGGATAAAAATCAATGGATCTTCTGACTCCTTCCTTTTTTGAGTCATTGTAGCTCCCACATCTGAAGTGTCTGGGTAAAGCACTCCTAGCACTTTCCATACTGCTGCTCTGCAATTATTACATGGCGCTCCATCGTGCGCAGTGTTAATTATGGTTGCACCCGGGTACCCTGCCCGGGTCCACACATCGTCTGCTCTCTCATCAGGTATGGCGATCAGGAGACCATTAATGTCCCCTATTGCGAGCGTGACTCCCCCTGTCATTTTTTCTAACTTATATATCCACTTCCCGGCTCCCGATGTCAGCATTGGAAGCTTATTTTTCAGGTTTTCTCTGTCCATGTGTGGCCATGGAATATATTGTGGTCTTGCTCCCCCCTTTTCTAATAGTGGAAATTGGAATGTGCAGCCTTCTTTCTCTTCCCCCATAGCTCTCCTGTCCATCGCTGGGGTAACATTCCTGCATCGCCGTCTGCCTGGCAATGGCCTCAACCTGTCTACATAGGCAGGTGCTGACACCCCCTCTGACCATGAGGTGCTCCTTCATGCCGGACAGACTGTGTGGCGGACTCTGATGTCCCCAGTGCGGACTCGCTAGCGTCTGACCATCGTACCCCTTTTCCCTTGGGAGCCGCTTTTCACCCCATCTTCCTTCTTCATTTGTCTCGCACTCCGTCTCCTCTCCGGAGTCAGACATTGATCGTTCCCAATTCACGCAACTCCTTGTGTCATCATCGTTTTTACTGATTTCTAATCTGTCCAGGGACAGTTTCCTGCTCCCACTACTTTGGGTGATATCCTCAGTGTCATACAGCTGAGTGCTTTCCAAGCATTCGTCTTCCTCTTCTCCATTGGATATTTGCTCTAGGTCCATTTCATCATATATCTTATCAATCGTTTCCCCGATGCTTCTGGGGTCGAAGTCATCTTCAATATTTACCCTGGTTGTGCCTGGTACTGAGACGTTCGCTCGAAATAATTGTTCAATGTCTTCCCAGTCTACAACTGGATCTGGTTTTTTAACTTCCCTCTCCAAATATTCGAGATCGCGTGCCCTCTTTCTAAGCTTACGTTCAATATCATCCTCAAATTCTTTGCACTTCCTCTCCTCTTCTCTGGCCTTATCTTCTTCCCTTCTCCTTTCATTTCTATGTTCCTATGCCCTTCGAACTTCCTCATCCCTTCATCTCCTTATCCTTTTCTCACGTACCCTTTGCTCTTCTTCCAACCTTAGCTTTTTCTGTCTGTACTGGTCATAGGCTGCTTTCTGTTTGAGATCGAGCTGTTTTTCTTGCTCCTCTCGATGTAGCTGTTTTCGCCTGCTCGGCCTTGCCACCTGCCTGGGCCTCCTTATCTCGACCTTCACGGGGCAGGCTGCTACGCTCTTCAGTTTTGATTCTTCGGAGTTTCTGCTTTCCTCCCTTCCTTGGGTTGACCTCGAATTCCCAGGCATGAGCTCTTCTTGCTAAGTTTCGATTCCGCTCTTTCCTCTGGCTTTGTGCTGGTATATGAATCCTGGCTTGTTTGACCCCTAGCAACCTGGGTTAATTCTGCTTTTGTCTAAAGTGGCTTTGCACTTATATAATGTGCTTTATTGAGGTAGATATGTAGTTGGCGCTTGACGCTCTTCTTCTACTAGCAAGCACTACTGTTTCCTTTGCTTCTTGCGTTCCAAGCCTATTTACAGGTGTTAGCTAGTTGCGCATCTTCATCCTGTTTTATCGTTATGTTTCTTTAAAGTTCAGCATCATTCCTCCTTTTAAGTCCATTGCATCATTATTCCTTACATTTCGTCTTTGTGTGTCATCTTTTGACTGTTGTTTCGTTCATCCGAACGTCTGTCCGGGCCCTTGTGTCATCACCATTCGCCTTCCATTATGGCCCTTTGGGTCTCTTCGGGGACAGTTTGTAAGGAGTCTTCATTTTGTGTCAGCTGCTGGTACCATTGTCTCAATGGGTACCAGGCTGCCCATGATTGTCTGGTTATTGGCACTTCAACAGGTATTGCTCTTCTGATGGGCACTGGGCAAAGACCTAGTGCTGCTCTCTGTTGGTTTATTTGCTCCTCATACGTCACATATCTCGGCGAGTATGTTCCTGGTATTTCAAAATGGGTGGCTGGAGTGCAGGGCATATCTGGGACCTCCTCTACACCCTAGCAATGGAGCCACTTGCCATAGCGATAAGGTAGCACAAGAGAATCACAGGGATTCAATGCGGGACCTAGATTTTAAACTATCACTTTTCGCCAATGACATCCTTCCCTATTTATCTAATTTATATGTCTCCCTTCTGAACTTCCTAGATCTGATACAAGCTTTTGGTATGTTCTCCGGGCTCAAGATAAACCCTTCGAAATCACTCATAATGCCAATGGGGAGGGGGGGACGACAGACATTGAAGGGAGGTAAATAATATGGGGTATGAAAATTGAGCATAAGGCAACCCCATACCTGGGCATCCTGCTTCCGAGGGACCTGGGAGCTCTTTTTGAGCTGAAAATCCTGCCTATCCTCTCCAAGATAAAATCAGACCTCCATCGATGGGCTCCCATGACCCTGACATGGTTTGGGCATATGGTTACCATTAAAATTTACATTCTGACTAGTCTACCTCTTCACCTCCCTCCTGATCTCAATCCCAGGTGTGTATTTCAGGGCCCTACACACCCTTGTCCTGCGTTTCACATGGAATGGTAAGAGGCAGAGGATTAACCACACAACCCTGACACTTCCGAGATCCCTCGGGGGGTTTGGCCTTCCGGACTTCCATTAGTACCACAAGGCCGTCCAGCTAAGGGTAATGTTGGAACACATGAGGGATGAAATGTGCACTTATTGGACATATATAGAGGATACCCATACACATCCCAGAAAAGTAAGAGACCTCCTATTGTCCTCTAATGAAGACCTTCCAGACCACGTCAGAAATCACCCGACATTGTCGGTCCTATGGGTGCTATGGATGTGTGACAAAAGGAATTTACTCCTTTCTTTTTGCCCCCCCCCCCCGCTGTCCTCCTGTGGGTTCCCCCAATGACTTAGCTAAAAGGGGCCTGTGTGACACACAAAGATGGTCGGACATGGGCCTAGAACGGGCCACCCAGGTTTTATACCAGAGCGCTTTTGTCGAATATGATCGATTAGCAGAGGCTATGGGGGATAACCTGATGTCTATCTTTTATTTTCTCCATATTAAAGGAATCCTAAACAACTCCCAATGGAAAGATGACCTTGCTCACCCCCTCAAGCCCCTGGAGAGAGTAATTGCAAAATCCTGTTTGAGGAAGGGGTCGCTGTCTAAGATGTACAGGGTCTTGGTCACAGCACACTTAAATGGTAGACAGGGGTTCAGGCCGTTCTGGGAAGAGAAACTGGGAAAGGTTTTGGAAGAGTCAACCTGGGCTAAAATCTATGGGGTTCTTTTCTCTGGCACTCTATACACTTCCGCTATGGAGCACAATTTCAAGATACTCCACACATAGCATCTCTCCCCCGACAGGTTGGCCAGAATGTTCGTGGTGGTTTCCCCCCTTTGCCCAGAGAGTGCGGCCAACGAGGGTCCTGGTATCACCTAAGGTGGCAATGCCCATCGGTTCAGATCTATTGGGCTGAGCTCTTGAGCTGGATCAAGGATATTGTGGGCATCTCCCTTGCTCAACACCCTCTGGAGCTCCCCCTTGGTATCTCTTCCCCAGAGTCTGAATTAAATAGCTTCTCCAAAGTGGTACAGGCCATGCTGAGAGCCGGGAGACTTGCCTTAGCCCAGAAATGGAAAAATAAATCTGTACTATCTAAGGCAAAATGGCTAACTAAGTTGTGGGTGATCTTCACTTATGAAAAAACTGTCGGCTTTGACCCATGGATTGCAAATTGGGTATTTTCCCTAATTTTTGTTTATGGGGGATCAGTTTTTAAACGGGAAAAATTCAAAAGATCAACAAGAAACAAAAACTGATTTCCCCCCTCTCTGTCCAAAATAACGGATATAGGAACTTTAAGGACTATTACACCGAACAAACATTTTTTAGGTCATTTTGTAGATCATTTAGGAATCACCGCCATGAAACATTACATAACTGATGTGTTTTCTTTTATTTTTTCATTTTATTAAGACACATGAAAATTGTTACTTTCCAGCACAACATGTGTGATGTAAGTTAACAATCGTTAAAACTTTCACTTACATGACAAACTCTTAGTGAAACATTAGAAATTAAACACAAAAAAGGGTAATGCACAACATTAAATGCGGCAAGGATAGAACAATGGGATCACCATGTAGTGATGTCTAAATATTGTCAGACACTGCAAAAATGTTATTGAAAAACGATGTAGGACATGTTATTATAACTAATATGCACTTTTTTATGCTGATTTGGCATTTATATCAGCAAGCGTTCAGGCATGACATCCACATATTATTCAACACCCTTCGTTCTATCCAACAGTAAACTTGAATTATAGTTTAGACACAAGAACAAAAACCTGAGATTGTAGGTCTTTTTTAGATAGTCAACATGTTTCGGCCACTTTCCCAATAAGACAATGGGCCTCATTAAGAAATTCGCAGTAAAAAGCAAACCTTACCGGCATGGAGGCAATACAGTCTCCGGGTAGCACTGACGCCGCTAACAGCAGCCGATTATGAGAATGCGTGCACGCGCGTACCGGCATGCCGGTATTGTCTGTACCGGCGTGCCGTAAATGACCCTAAAACCCCGGTTAGCGGTATCATGCAAATCGCCTACACCTCCTCCTCCTTCGTCCACCCCTACATAATGGGCACCGGCAATAACGGGTCCAGCAATACCGGGCCTGGCAATACCGGGCCTGGCAATAGCAAAACCAGAAGTAACGTCATCGCACCGGAATGGGAAATGCTACAGCGGCCATCTTGAAAAACACAATCCATTGAAATCCTCGAGACACAGGACCTAGATCCACACAACACCAGCTACATCTCCAGCTACACCTCCAGCACAATGCCAAAGGCCATTAAAAAAGGAGCATCTCACCAGCGAAAGGAGCGCTTCTCCGAGGACGAGTTAAACATGCTGGCAGTCACTCTGGCACAGAATGGAGACGTGGTGTTTGCAACAGACCTGAGGCAAGCTGCCTAGCTAAAGAAAAAAGAAAAATGGGAGGAAGTGGCCCAGAAGGTCAGTGCAGTCGGCACCACCCCTGCACTGTCAAGGATGTCAAAAAAAGGTGGGATGACCTGCGCCTCTATGTGCACAATGGTTACCAGTCAAATGGTCGAAAACATTTGGTCGACAGACAATTTGGTCGACACCATTTGGTCGAATGCCAAATGGTCGAATTTTTTTTTTTTTACCCATTTTTTGGTCTCCCCCCCAACCCCCTTTTTTTTCTTTTTTATTTTTTTTCCCCACACGAAAACCCACAAAACACATATATATATAAAACAAAAAAAAAATCGACCATTTGGCATTTGGCATTCGACCAAATGGTGTCGACCAAATTGCAGTCGACCAGTTTGTTGTCGACCAGTTGACTGGACACCGTGCACAATATCCTATCTGCAAATCGGAGTCAGGGTCTGGCTACAGGCGGCGGGTCCAACTCCCCCATAAAGCTCACTCGATGGGAACAAACATGTGCAAGCTCCATTGGCATGGAGGTAATAGAGGGAGTGGGAGACATGGAGTGTGAAGTGCCGTCATCGGCAGATGGAGGTGAGTGTCCACACAAACCACTGGAATGCAAAGTATGATGATGGGCCACAAATGTGACATGAGCCAATGCATTGGCCATCACACACACATGGACACATCCCTGCCAAACAGCGTAACGGCATGTGTCACACTGCACGCAGTCCACAACATAAAGGTATGTCACACAGCATACACCACTTTACACATGTGTGAACCAGACGTATGCATGAATAACTCCCACATATAGCAAGCAACCTCTATGTCACAACTCCAAGACAGCAAATCATCAAATGTGTACAACTGCTATAATACTAATGTATGCATGATGCATGTACAACCATCACTGATGCCGTCCCTCTCTCGGTCCCCCACAGGCTCAGATTCCAACAGCGATGCTGAGGACACAGCTGCACATGCCACGACTCCATCAAAGAAGGCCAGGGGCAGGGAAGACGGCAACAGGCCTTCCACATCTAAGGGCCTAGGCAAGCAACAACAGCCGCCCATCCCTGGGCAAACACCCCAGCACACCCCAATGAGCAGCCCCAATAGCACCACGCTTGACCAGTCTGAAGCAGAGGCAATACCAGAGGCCTGCAGCCCCACAGATGACCCACCTGCATTGGGCCACTTGGCAGATGTCCCATCCACCTCAGCAGGGTTCCGGGACCGAGAGTGGTGCATGGCACAAATGGAGGGGTGGCAGCAGGAGCTGACAGGGCTCATGAAACAGTATGTTTCAGATGGTGCCCTGACAAGGCAGGAGGCCCCTGAGAATACTGCGGCCATGAAAGGGGCCATTGAGTTAAGCACCATGCGCATATGTGAGGAGCTGTCAGCACTGAGGCAGGTCCTGGCCAGGATTGCCGATGCCTTGGAGGCTCAGCGTCCCGCCCTGACAGTGGAGCATGCAGGCACGGGGTCTTCGGCCAGCTCCACCCAGACGAGCCCCCTGCGCAGGTCTTCGCGCACCACGCGGCGCACTGACATGCAGCCCCCAGAAGCTGACAGAGGACACAAGTAGCAGGGGCAGCCTACATGTGTGCCCTAATTTAGACTCATGTTGCATACCATTGCACACCATGTGTGGGGGAGTTGTGGGGGAGGGGTTTGTGGGGGAGTTGTGGGTGAAGGGGGTGGAGGGGGGAGAGGTGTGTGTGAGGTAGAGGGTTAAAGCACTTTGTTCATATTACCTGTTCAATACACCCGTTGTGTACCAAAAAATCACATGACTGGACATTGCTTATTGTGTATGTGTGCTTTATTGGTTTACAGTGCACCGTGTCCATGTACCTCCACACCCAGTGGCCAGAGTCCCACATCCAAGGCACCCTCTGCATCCATGTGTCTTAGAAATATTGGCCTATTACAGATTGCCGCACAGCACGTCCCTCCTGTTCATCGCCACCTGGCTGATGTGCAACCCCTTCTTCTTCATCATCTTCATCCTCACCTGGTGGTTGCTGTTCAATGTCAGGGGGCAGAGGCATGTTCCATTGGATGCACATGTTGTGCAGCATGGCACATGCCATGATGATCTTGGCCACCTTCTCATGCTACTACAGGAGTGCCCCACCCGACTTGCTGAGGCAGCGAAACCGTGCCTTCAAAAGGCCAAAGGTCTGCTCGGTCACCTCACGGGTACGGGTATTGGCCCAATTGTAGTCCTCTTCGTGCCTGTTCTGCGGGTTCCCAACAGACGTGAGGAGCCATGTCTTCAAGGGATAGCCAGCATCACCTACATGGGTGCAAAATAAGGTATGTGTGACTGAATTCCAAACATGACACCTTTACTCTCATGCCTGCAGATATTTGATGTTCACATGCACATGTCCCTGGATGTATGCACACATTTTAACTTTCACAATGTGTGCTATCCCATGGTCTACAGGTGTGGGTTGCGTCGTCCAGATGATGCAGGGTGTCCACTTCCTTGCTGGTGTTCATGCACTGTGGATGCCTACCGCTGTATTTGCTATCATCTATGTGATGTGGAGGGATTTGTATGTTTTTTTAATAGCAGCATTGGCACAAGTCTCATCATGATTTGTCATTAGGCACTTATTATTCCCATGGTGACATGCAGCGCTACTCTGGTGGTGGGCCAGTGACAAGCAGGGTATTCCCTTGGTGGAATTGATTTGTGCGCACTCATGGGTGCATGTCCTGTGTTGTGTTTTGCTGCGGTCATTTACATTGTGCATACTCACAGCATGTTGCTGCATTGTGTTACAGAGGGTAAGGTCTGATGATATACAGTGGATGTGTTGTGGGATTTGGGCTGGTTGCAAGTCAGGAATATTGTCATTGGTGTGCAGCTTCCATCATTTCTATGAGGTTTAGGTGTCATGTTCAGTTGGGATGCTTTGGAGCACAGTGTTTTGCAGAATGGGCATTGTCCAGTCACCACCCCAATCACACCCCGGTGGTGTGTGCATCTCTCCCCCCCATTACACTGCCATGTGCCTGTCATGCAACTGACCAAGCAGCCAGGCACGTCGTCCAGCATGTCGCTCCATGTAGTGTGGTAGTGTGGAGTTCGGCAGGACCATTGAATCATGAGTTGATACGGGATATCGGGCACAACAATGTGTGATGAATTTGCTGGAGTCACATACCATCTGCACATTGACGGAATGGTATAGCTTACAATTGCGGTACGCTATCTCCATGGCATGTGGGACCACCAATTCCACATGGGTGCAGTCGAGGGCCCCGATACAATTTGGCATTCCTGCCAGTGCATGGAAGCCAATTTTTGTGTCAGAGATCTCCTGGGCAATCCGTGGTAGGGATATGTAGTCGCTTGACTGCTTCAGGAGGGCATCCAGCACTTGGATCAGCATGCATGAAATAAAAGGTTGTGATGTGCCATTCATCTGCCCCACTGTGTGCTGGTAGGTGCCTGTGGCCAGGAAGTGGAGCACAGACACTACCTTCAGTAGAGGGGGGATGGCGGTGCATATTTCAATCAGGCTAGCAATGTTGTTGTGTATCATGTCCACAATGGTGGTGATGGTGTCCGATCGGCTAGGACCGACTTCACTTCGCGGCTAGTCAACACCTTAAGCGGATGACGGACCCTGGCTCTCTGGTGATTAACATTTGAAGCGCACGACCGATCCGGGCTCCCTGGCGCCTCAGGTAACCTCCCTCCCCTCCTTTTTTGGATTTCCCCCCTTTTTTCGAACAACCCTTTCAAAACTAGTTTAGAGGGGTCTGCATTCTTGAATTTAGTTCGGTAGGCAAGTACTTTGTTAATATCGTATAGACTCATCGGCTGCCTATTGCCCTCTATATTTGCTAGATCTTGATGGATGCCGTATTTTTTAACTAACCCGTTAATGGGACATCTATATGCCCATTCCCAATATGATTTGTATAAGTTTTTTTCCTGGAGCTATCTTTGGGAGCCGCTCGAGGTAGTAGATGCAATTTATTGAGGATACATCCAATAGACATCCTTTTTACATCTTAATTTGTCTTCCACCTTAAGTTTATTCTTGTGGTTCATATAAGCAAATTATTGGACCCTTGACTTGAATGTTCCGACCCACTCTAATGTTCTTATCCACAGAAAGGCAGACACTTACCACCTGGTTGTGCACCCTTCTCCGATTCCTAAATGCAGTTCCTCTGCATAATGAAAAGATGCAGCGTTAAAGGACAGTGGAAGGAGCGCCGGTGACTTAACCACATGTGAGTCCCCATCCAGCATAATTTTTGAATATGATTACCTAAGCTATTCTCCAAATTAGCTTTCAAAAACTTGTTTTAAACTTCTTTTAAAAAATGCGAGACGATTGTCAGCATTATATGAGTATACATTTTTGACCTCATTTAAAATATGTGAACATAATTTTATATGTCCCTTCCTTTCTCTTTTCTCTTTTAACTTAAGAGAATAGGATGTGGTATACCTTGCTATAGGTTCTACAATTTGTGCCACTAATGTGCCTCCAAACGAATATAAAATAATTCCGAGACGGATCAACGTCTGCATCCACTCCAACACACTTGACCCTGTGGAATTAAGTAAGAGATTGCTCCGATTCAATTGTCACTCAACTATGAGTTATCCGTATGTTTTTCATGTTGTCTGATTGTTAAAGTGATTTTTAAAGTGTACAACTTTTGTCCCACTATGTATAGGTGACAGTTTTCTGATACTGCCCTCTGAACTTTTTTCATATATTGCAAACGATGTGAACATCACCAATAGATAACTACTGCAATAAAATATGCACGGTGTTTAATGAACTAATTATGTATATACCTTTTTAGATCACGTTGTCTCTCCGCAACTACACATCAGCCTCATCTTAAAGAAATTTGTTGTCCTGAAGATGGCCCTTCCACCTATTTTTGAATGGATACCTGAGAACGCATCCAATTTGATATTTGGCCGAAACATGTCGACACTTTTTTTCTCGAATAGCATTTAAGTCCATTTGCGATAGTTAATTTCTTTAAATGTGAAAGGAGGACTGATAAAATTCCCCCCTTTCCCCTTATTGTATGTTCTATCATATAGACATTTGACTTTTGTGTTTTTTCCGTGATTTACTATTGTACAAAGATATATTGTTTTTAATATTTATGATTAAAATAAGATTTATACAAAAAAAAATTCTTTTTCTTTTGCTCCCAGTTTGCTTGATGTTGTTCCCTTCTTAATGAGTTCGTTTGCAATGTATTGTTTTTTGTGACAGACTTTTGGTGTTGATTTGTATGTGACAATAATCGACCAATCTCTAGCCCCCCTGGGTCTTAGTAGTGAGGGGTTTTCCAATTCTCTGTGCTCTTTGCACCTATCTTTTGCTCTTGATTAACGTCCCTGTTTGAGAATTGGCCCCCCGAAAACAAATATTTGTTGGGACTTTGCCTTTTTCTTGCATATCTGGTCAAGGCGGTACAGGTTGTGGATCTGCTCAGGGGTTAGGTTGAAAGTACTGGCTCTGATGCGCGGGATTGGAGCCTGCCTGTGTGGTACCACTGGCTCCACTGATGGGACTTGCTGTGCCTTTCTCACCCTCATTCTCCTCCTGTGTCTCCTCTGCGGTGCCTGTTGTAGTTCTTGCTCATGGTGTAGCAATGCAAGCATGTCCTCCAGCCCCACTATCGCAACTGCAAGTGGGATCATTTTGGTGTGGGAAGGGGTGTGGTGTGTGGGTGTGCTCCTTTTGTGCAGAGCCAGAATCCATTGCCTCCACCTGTGCTGATTGTGTGCACCTGTTGCAGTTGGGAACACTGCACATTGCTGTTAGCAGGTGATACATGATGCCGGGAATGCCGGCATCGCGGTATCCCTTATTACCGCCTTTGTGATGCAGTAGTTGCCTGTCCGCGTGACTTGTGATGTCCTCCTGTTAGCGGCATCCTGATACCGGGTTGTCGACTCGTAATAGGCCAGAGCGATATACGGTGCCGGTATTCCCTTACCGGCATTGTTTTTCCATTACCGCAAATCTCATAATGAGGCCCAATATCTCTAGTGCCTTTTGAACGTTATTTTGCTGCCCTTCTTCAGGACAAGGACATTTCTCTGCATACTGTGTTAATCTTATATACCTCGAAAGTTTACAATAAAACATACTGCATAAACAGAAAAAACACGACTTTGCGATTCATGCCAGGAAACGATAATACTAAATTCCAACAATTAAAAGAGTATATATACTTTACTTAAATTATACTCATTAGCCCCTGAGGGATTAGGCTGGGGCTGTTGATGTACCAATAAGAAATTCTGCATACAACAATGAAGGACAGGAGGACTTATTTTTACAAAAGATTGCAAAAAATTATTTTTGTTTTTTTAAAAACTGTACTTTCATCAATAAAGCGTTCACTGTATATTTAACCAGAGATTGTATCCGGGTTAAATATACAGTCGGGTCGATTTAATCTATCTGAGACTTTATTACCAACAAACAAAGCCGATTTTCCAAAGTTTACCTTTCCAATTTTTTATTCCCAAAGCACTCGGTATTGGTTTCAAGCACCCAAGGTGTTATCCTTCCACATAGTTTCCGGACGGTAATAATGCGTCATGTTTTCGTGATGGCTTACACAAAATCGGCTCACTGTAATGCAAATACATATAGATTTTGCATTTTGTTTTTAGTACAATTTAATCTAGCTCACGTTCTCCTGTGAGTTGACAGAAGGTATGGCGTTTTTAATGTGAATTTCGCTGCATGCAAAACTGCAGTTATCATTGAAAAAATCCACTAGTTTACGCTCAATATTCCGCGGTGAAAAGAGGGACACATTATTATAGCAGAACGCTACATTGTCAGTTGTTTATCTTCTGAGCTAGCCTGAGTTGATCAGTTAGAATGACTTGAAACAAGTTTAACAAGAAGCCGTGGTTGAGAGGAATATAACTACTCAGGTTATAACAAAGTGTGCTATGTCATAATAGACTGCCATTTATAAGCAAATCCAATTTCTCTTCGGTGAATGTGCTTACTGCATTATTTTTCGCATGTCTGCGTCTTGTAGTTGATACCTTTCTGCAGGTCACATACTCTGGTTGCCGAACGAGCCTCATCCAAAGGAGTCTTTTTATATGTTCTATTAGTCACTTGGAGCTCATATTTTGACACGTGATTTGATTACCACTGCCATAGACGGTGTTCTCCGGGTGTCCCGGACCGCCATCTTTAAACGGTGATATTTATGGACCTAATTGTAACTGACATCACACATGTTGTGCTGGAAACTAACCTTTTTTATGTGTCTTAATAAAATGTTATGGTAGCTAAGAAAACGCATGAGTTATGTGATGTTTCATGGCAGTGATTCCTAAATGACCTTCAAAATGTTTGTTAGGTGTAATATTCCGTGAAGTACCTATGTCTGTTATTTTGGACTGAGAGGGGGGACATCAGTTTTTGTTTCTTGTTGTAGCTTTGACCCATGACACAATAGAAGCCTTCCTGCTGGACTGGACATTGCTGCTCCTCCGCAAGGTTTGTGAAGCTTTAAGGCTTTGACTATTCCCTACTAAGCCCTTTATTTCTTTTCTCTTACTGTTTGGTTGCAGTATAAACCCTGTCATCCGCTAGCTGTCATCTATTGACTGAACACATCTTGTCAGGCCAGTCTGGTCACACATCATTCATATTGGTTACTAATTGTGCCCAACCTTAGGTTGGCCCCGGTAGTTTGTAAGGGGGGGTGGGAGAGAGGGGTAGGGTCATCTCTAATGTTGTTCCTCGGGATTGACTGTTTGCTGTTGCAAGGTCATTGTTGTCTTTTGTCTGATGAAAAACGTTCAATAAAAACTAAGTTTAAAAATAAAAAGCACACGTAAACAGGTGAATGCTTTGTTCAATGAAGCAGAGAGAGTGATAGAGAAGGAGGTGAGGAGAAAGGTAAAAGAAAGAAGGGACACAGACGAAGGACATAGGTGGACATTGGGGAGGATAACATTTAAATTAGATAATGAAGAGCACGACAGGAGGGAGGAGGAGATGGAAATATGGGACGAGGATATTGTTGTGTCTGACAAAGAAGAAGAGGAAGAGGAGGCTAGTGAGGTGGTGGATGAATAGGTTAACACGGATAAGGAAAGGGGAAGGGGCAAAAGCAAAGGAGGAAAGGAGAACAGGGGCAGCAAAGTAGAAACTTCTCTACCATCCTCCACAACCGGAGTGGGAAGACGAAGATAGGACTGGCACACGCAAAGAGAGGGGCACTGGAAACAGTGCCATGGTTAATGCAAATGCTGCTACTACAGAAGCGAAGGGGAGACACACACTATGTACCATGGCAGAAAATGGACAGAGAAACTCATTTGTAGCTTGCCCTCCCTCATGGTGGAAGCTAGCAAGTTGATAAACGCATTTGAAAAGGAAACAGTGAGGTGACACTAGCAATAGGGGACATGAAAAGTTTATTTGCTGTAATAATGGGAGACGGAGGGGATAACATATATCAACAAGTCGGGTACAATGGGGTGAAAGTAAGCACCAATGCACACAATGGAGCACTGTTCGATAACTGTCAAGTCCACGTGTGGGGAGTATTAAGGAGCCTGTCATTGAGCTGTCATGACTTGTAAGATGAAGCCAGAAGAGAACTCTGTAGAATATATACAACAGGTACAGGAGCTCTGGACTTTAGAGCCGTGCAAACCATGGGATGAATACATCCCTTTGCTTTACCATATATTGGTTAAAGGACTCCTGCCAGATGTGCAGGCCTCCCTAGATAAAATAATAGCAAAAGAGGCAAAGGGATGGGCAGAAATATAGACTGCCATACTACACTATTGCAAAAGGAAGCAGGAGAGTGAGAGGCAGATGGCAGAGAATGCTGCAAAGGTAGAGAATAGGCTAATACAGAAAAAGCTTGCTAGGTTTGGACCGGAAGGGGCAATGCTTATACCTGGTGCTGGTGAAGTGGTCCCTACCCTACAGGGAGTTTCCCAGAAGGGGATGTACCCAGCATGGGGGATACGTGCCACCACAGTACGCCCCACAATGAGGGTACAACCACAGGGGTATTGTCCACAAGGGGGGATGTACCAGCCCATGGGATATTACCCCAAAGGGAGAGGGTATTTGCAACAGGGGGCAGGGGCTGATATAGAGGTGCAGGATTTTGGTTCCTTGGGCCATGTTTCATATGCGGGGAACCAGGGACATTTCGTGCATACATGCCCCTTTAGGCAGCAAGTGTAAGCATATCAAGTAGCAGAACAGCAGGGCCCATTCATACAGCAGGCACAGCCAGGCATCGGTTCCAGCAACTGAAGACACAGCCCCAACAACTACAAACACAGCATGGACAACCACAGCCCCCACAGGTACAGCCTCACACTTCAGCAGAGCAGTTAGTGGTCCCATGGGCACCCCCAATTGTATTGCAAGCACCTGCACAAGCACCATGCGACACAACATTGCTAGGACAGAATGTGGTACCCCACTACACAAGAGTAACTGTTCTGGGAGTGAACCCTTTACCGTTCCCACAAAACATAACATACCAATAGCAGAGCCCACAGGAAGTGCATGTGTTTCCAGTCCCAGCAGTAACTGAAGACCCAGAAGAGGACCCCGAAGCAGTTTTCTTTCCGGATAGATACAGTGGTCACCAGGGGATGTACGTTGAGAGATCGAGTCCCAAAAGATCGAATTACAAAATTGCCAACCCCACTTGTTCGCATTTTGTAACTCGATCTGGGAGAGGTTGTCCCACACCATGCATGTAATGTATCTCGGGGACACACCCACAACCCCCGAAACCCATACTACTAAACTAGGGGAACGGGGGACACCCCTGCAACCCCTGCTCTGCTTTTTAAGTATTATTTTGGGATTCAGTCTTTTTAACCAAGCGGAATACACACTAATTATGCATTCAGTCTTTTTTTCTGTCTTTTGGGCCAAACCCGCCCCCAAGTTGTGTATAAAGGAGCGTGGAGTCCCACTGTCAAACAAAGTAATGGACATGCAAGGCTTGTGTGGGGCAATTTTCACGGTTCCAGTAACAAAAGATTTACCTTTAATGATAGGCACACAATGCCTCGTAGCACCTCTATTGTATTTGAAAGACAGCAATCCTCCATGTCATATATCATCACAGCACGTTGCGAGGACAACCCACAAACCCTGAGCTATTTTTATATGAAATAGGAAAACTTCTAGGGTAGGTGCCTGGGGTAAATGTTAAGACATTTTGATGAGCTTCAGAATGCTTGTTCAGGCCTTAGTGCCACACTAAAGTTGCTGCAGCTCAAAGAAGTGATCACTACAAAAGACATGGTGATACTCTGTGGAACAGATGAGGATGGCATAATGGTGTACAATACCCTGTATTGACCCCACACTGACAATAACAGATGTGACTGATGAACATCTTTTTGCAGGTGGGGAGGATGAGGAAGAGGGGGAAATAGTGTTTCAGCTACACATTCCTTGCACCATCAGAGTATTATACAGACTAGTACCACAACTTACAGATGGTGAGAGAAGAGGCCAAGTACACACAGGAGGAATAAGAAAATGTCAGTGGGAAATAGTGGACAACTAGACCCCATGATGTGGGAGTGGTAAAAGGAGCAAGGGCTGTAAGAATCAAATTTAAAGAGGGAGTATTGTTACCAAGAGCAAAGCAGTGTCCACTGTCCCCTGAAGCAGGCGTGGATAGCTCAGGAGGATAGCTCAGGGACAACATTCTCAACTTGGAAGCAAGACGAAACGAAGCAACACAGGTTCGATCCCTGGGTCCGTGCTTAGAAACCGCTGGGTATTAAGCACATTATAAGTAACCAATCATATCATATCATTTTCACCACGCTTTTTGCATTATGGCAACAGGGCATAATACTGACTTCCACTTACCCATGCAATACGGCAATATCCCACATCAACAAATCAAAGGGGGGATCTGGGAGATTCTTGCAGGACCTCTTCCCCCTAAATAATGTTGAAGAGGCCGAATTCCTGCTTTTGCCGAATACAGCCACAATACTATGAAACATCCCACCAAAAGCAAAATACTTTATGATAATTGACCTTAAGAATGCCTTCTTCTCCATCCCAATACACCCAGGTTCCAGGTACCTGACAGCGTTCACGTACAGAGTGGTCTGATTGGAACACAGCAGAGTACCAATAGGGTACTGCAAATCCCCCAGTATCTTTAACAGGGTGATCCAGATGGACTTGAGTAACTTGCAAATGCCAAGTATGATGATACAGTATGCCGGTGACCTATTGGTGTGCAGTGAGACTGTAGAAGAGTGCAGGGCAGACTCAGTCCACCTATCAACATTGCTGGCTGACAAAGGGTACAAGGTGGACGACAAGTTACAGTATTGCCAGGAAGAGGTAGCATACTTGGGACAGATAATATCCACATAAGGGCAGAAGATAACACCAGAAAGGGTTGTCGCAATATACAGGACTCCACTTCCATGCACAGTGAAAGAGATGCAGCAGTTCCTGGGCTTGTGCAATTATTGCAGGGAATGGGTGTTCGAATACTCCACATTCACAAAGCCCCTCATTCAGGCACTCAAAGAAGTGCAGAAATTAACGAGAATGTTGCTGAACTCAAAGAGGCATTAGCCCATGTGCCAGTGTTGGCAACCCCCAATTACAAGGAAAAACTCTACTTGCTCTCACATTGAGACGGCTCAGGTGTCCCATATGACTTATTTGAGTTTTACTGTATGAAACTTCCTATTCCTGTGTCGGAAGCCCCAGTGAGCACACAGGATATCTTTGGCTTGGGGAGACAACATTCTTTAGGTTAACAATGCTGTTTTCCAATGGAGTGGAACCGCACTGGAGGCAATATCGTGGATGGAAATCAATAGAGCTAGTCACGGGGCAGACCCTCACCCCACATTTGGTTAGGAGCATGCGCATCTGCTCTGCCGCATCGGCCCCTGAGTGTCTCATATGGCGAAAAGGTGAAGAATACATTGTGCCCTCTCCTGGCACCCCATCTCGGAGTAATAATGGGACAGGGACCTGTCTGAGGCCTGTGGCTACAGTTGGATAGTTATAGGTGTCCCGGGGGTGCTGGCATTCCGGGAATCGGACCTGATGGTGGCCGGCTTGCCTCGCAGCAAGATGGCGGCCTTGGGCCTGGCCTGGACGTGAAGGTGTGTGGCATAATCATCTCCCGGCTCGAGCTGCACACAGAGAAGCAGCGGATCACCACCCCCCCCATGAGCACCATCCTGTGCAGGAAGCGTTGAGGCAGCCCAGCATGTGCAGCACCGCAACGGAAGGAGGGGGAAGGTCGGTGGTGTGCACTGCTGCAGGGAGACTGGTACCTGCTGGCTATGCCTCTGGAGCGGTGTGCTCCTTACCTGCTGTGAAGCCAAGCCAACGTAGCAGGTGAAATAGTGAACAGCTTTGCCTGCGGTGAGTTGGGGGTGTGCCGCCGTCCCCTGAGAGTTTGCCGACATTTGCTGCAAATGCATCTGCAGCGTTGGTAGTGAGCGCTTCGCATTTCTATGTGCCAGACACAGATGAAATACAAGCTTGGTCCAGTGAGGTTGGCCTGTTTTCTGTGGCTCTTCTCTGCATGGCCCTGGCCACCAGTGGTGCAGGATTTGGAGGGGAGCTGCCTACCTGTGTGATAAATGTGCTGGCTTCACTACTTTACTGCTACATGATGAAGCCTTTTGCAGCACCCTTGCCTTCCACAGCATTGGGCCCATAGCATTTGGTGAGACCCTGGTTTAGAAGATTACAATATTGAGATTCTTTATTGTGAGGCTTGCACCAAAAGGTGGCTTGCTCGCACTGCTCCTGTTGCAGCCTCTTGCAGAGCGCCCTGTGATTGTTTCTAGATGGGCCTCCTTTACTGCATTGAACACAGCTGTGCATGTAAAAATCATTTAAGCTGTGCCTCCTTTCCTGCTTGAAATTAGCTGTGTGTTTGAAAATCATTATAGCTGCCTCCTTTCCTGCTGTTAAAGCGCCTGTTTGCTTGAAAATAATTTTATCTGTGCCTCCATCCTACTTGTTACTTTACAGCTATTACCTACTGGCCTACTGTGCCATGTGGATGTCATGATGCCTACCCCTGGAGCACCAGGCCAGGCCCAGCACCCCCGGGAGCAGGCATCATGCCCCCGTGTAAAAGCCCAGCGGCCCCTGATAGGGGCTCTTTGGACTCTGTCCTGGCGCCGTTGGCGCCAGGCTCATGTTGGACATCAGTCCTGGCGCCATAGGCGCCAGGCTCATAAAGGAAGGTGTTTTGTGCACTTACCTGATGCAGACCATGCTGCAAGATTCAGGCCTCCCTGAGACCTGAAAGGGACTATTTTTTCATTGGGACTATTTTGCCACTCGGGCGTGGCCAGGGAAGGATACTTACCTGGAACTACTTCGGGGGCTATTTAAGCTACGCCCAGACAGTAGCTCACGCTTCGCGTTGTTCTGCATCCAAGCAGCTGAACGCTCACCGTGTCTGCTCCTGCATCTGGTCTCCAGCCACGCCCGCCTCGATCCTGGAACACCTGTAAGGAAAGAAGAGAAGAGAAAGGTGAAAATCAAGAATTTTATCAAACTTCTTACCTGCATCCGGAACCTTCACGCCAGCGTTCCTGAGAAAAGACTTTCTTTTAAAAGCACCGTGTTGCTTGCTGCAGCGCCGCGCTTCACTCACCTGTCCTCGGGAGTTCTTCTGGCTCCACCGTGACTGTCTGCACCGGTCGCCACATCTCTGCGCCTTGGGGAGAGAAGAAGAGACAAAAGGTGAGCAGAAGGAACATATGAGGAAAGCCTAATTTTCCGCCATAACACTTACCGTTCTTCTGTTGGTGGACCATTCCTCATTTCGGGTCGGCGCCGCTTCTTTGGCAGGTACCGCATCCCGGCCCCTATGGGGAAAGGACAAAAGACATTACTGGAGGAATATAAAGACATGGAGAGGGATCGCCCCCATTGCTAACTCACCTGAGTTTACCATCGGCAATTCAATCCCTCAACGCATCGCCTTCATTCTGCACCTGAAATAAAGGACAGATCACAGGTTAAGAAGGCAACAGAAAAGGAGGCTCAACACTTTAACTTTTGTAATCTTCATACTTACGGCGTTCCGCTCGGAAAAGTCAAGTGGATTTTGCCAGCGCCATTCTGAAAACCAGTGAAGTAACTAGACAAACACGTGCCCCTGCACCAGAAGCAGGATGGAGAGTTCATCTTTTCAAACCATAAGGTGAGCTTCAACCGGGGATTTCGGAGGAAGTTAGAGAAGAACGAAGGGGGCAAGAGGGGAGCAAGCACACTATTCTGCAGACTGTTAATCCCCTTTCTCATCTGCAGAAGGCTATTCCTACGGGCCAGACAAGCAAGATTTGAGGGTCCTGTTCAGTCGGTGTTCCGAGTTCTGCGCATCACACTCGAAGAGGCCACAGCAACCCAGACTAGACCAGCGCCTCCGTGGGAGTCAGGTGAGCATTACAGAACGCGAAGCCTTCCTACAAATTCCCACCCAGGTGCTATGGAAACTTCTGAGACTGATCAGTTGGCCCAACTACTGGGGGAATTACGGGCCGAAGTACACGCCGCTCGTCAAGAGACTAATGCTCTCAGGAGGGAAGTGATTGTATCAAAGGAAAGAACTGATGACCTGGCAAGACAGTTTTTGCAAGGTCAAGCTGGACACACTCCTCTACCCGTTTCCGGGGGGAACCCCGCTCCTGTGGTTCCCAGTAACCCTGTGCAGATTAATCTACCTGGAAACATGCCGCTGGCCCCACCCGAACGCTTTGCTGGGGACCCCAAACGATTCGCCGTATTCATGAATCAGTGTCGTTTGCACTACCTATGCAGACCTGGGGCCTTCCCTAATGACCAGACCAAGGTAGCCTTTGTATTGTCATATCTCAGCGGCTGTGCTGCCGATTGGTCAGTTCCACTGGTTACTCAAGATTACCCGATTCTCCGTGATTTTCAAGGATTTCAAGCAAGCATGGAAAGGTTATTTGCTCGACACTCTCAGGGGCAGGCTCTGGATGACGAACTCCTATCTTTGCGACAGGACAATAAGGACCTCCTATCCTACATTGCAACCTTTAATAGACTAATTGTGGAAACTGGGTGGCCAGAGGATAAAAGAATCACGTTATTTTATCGAGGTCTAAGCGGAGAACTTAAAGATGTCCTGGCCAAAGTTGTAAATCCGCCCCAAGAATGCACAGAATATATAGACTTAGTGGTCCAATTGGATCACAGACTTCAAAGCAGAAAAGCAGATCGGTCCAAGTTTGAGACCCGGGTGTTGGTCAAGACCCACGCTAACCCCAAGGGTGCTGATGTCTCTGAGCCTATGCAAATTGGAGGGGTTAAAGGACCTTTAACTCAAAAAGAACGTGGAAGAAGACGGCAGATGCAATTATGTCTTTATTGTGGGTCCTCTGGACACTTTCTACGAGATTGCCCAGAAAAACCGCCCAAGAAGGTGGTAGGAGCCGCTGATAAAAACCATGAAGACTCTGTTTCGGGAAACGACCACGCCCGACAAGCGTAGGGGTCCGCTTGCCAAGCTTGAAAACTAACTCTCAGACCTCGCATTTCATTGTGCCAATGGTCCTTGTAGATCCAGAACAGCCTAAGCGGTTGCATGCAATAAAGGCATACATCGATAGTGGGGCTATAGGAAATTATGTGGATCGTGAATTGGTCTCTAGGATTAACCTCCCTCTGCGTCCTAAAACCAGCAAAGATGTCATCACCACAGTCGATGGAACCGAAATTGCCTCTGGACCGGTAACACATTCCACTGATGAGGTGACACTTATAGGTCCGGACGGCCATCAGGAGGCAGTTGTGTTTGATGTAATCAAGGCTCCACTGTTTCAGGTTATTCTCGGAATCCCTTGGTTAGAGACACATAATCCTCGAATTGATTGGCGAGCGAAGAGAATAACCTTCCTGGATTGTGCACAAACCTGCTACCCAGAAAATCTGAAGATTAGTCTAGCATCTGTAACCTCTGTCTCCATGCAACTACCTCCGGAATACCAAGACTTTCAGGACGTCTTACAAAAGGAAAAGGCCAACACGTTACCTCCCCACAGATCGTACGATTGCCAAATCGATCTGGTGCCCGGTGTACAACCCCCTTGTAGCAGGATTTATGCCCTTACTGAACCTGAGAATCTGCATTTGAGACAATATTTAGATCAATACCCAGCCAATGGTTTCATTCGCCCGTCAAAGTCTCCGGCATCCTCGGCTTTGTTCTTCGTGCCCAAAAAAGAAGACAACCTTAGAACTTGTATCGACTACTGCGCATTGAACCAGATAACTGTTAAAAACCGTTACCCTCTGCCTCTGATCCCTGAACTCCTTGACCAGGTGAAGGACGCTTGCGTATACACCAAGTTAGATCTCCGGGGGGCTTATCATCTGGTGCGAGTAAAAGAAGGCGACGAATGGAAAACGGCCTTCCGTACAAAATATGGATTATTCAAATACCAGGTGATGCCTTTCGGGTTGTGCAACGCGCCTGCTGCCTTCCAATTTTTCATGAACGATGTCCTTCGGGAACTCATCAATGTTTTGTTGTCGTATTTATCGATGACATTCTTGTGTACTCCTCTTCGGAATCTGATCACAGAAAGCATGTCAGGGCCGTCCATGAGAAATTGTGCCAGCACAAACTGTTTGCAAAGCTGGAAAAGTGCATTTTCCATACCACCGAGGTTGAGTTTCTTGGATTCATCCTGACACCTAAAGGGGTCCGAATGGACTCACGAAAAGTGGATGCCATCCTCAAATGGCCATCACCTAGTTCGCTGAAAGGTGTCCAAAGCATGCTTGGTTTTGCTAATTTTTATCGCAGATTTATCCCGCAATTTTCATGTGTGGTACAACCCATCACTGCACTCTTGCGAAAATATAAACGCTTCGAATGGACCGAGGAAGCCGAACAGGCCTGTCAGGAATTGAAAGCTAAATTCACGTCCGCACCTATTTTGAAGCACCCGCGTCCCAATCTCCCTTATATAGTCGAAACCGACGCGTCCAGCTTAGCCATGGGAGCTGTCCTGTCTCAGAGAAACCCTGAAAGCAACCAACTGCACCCCGTAGCATTTTGGTCCAGAAAGTTCTCGCCACCTGAGGTAAATTATGCAATCACCGACAAGGAATTATTAGCCATTAAATCCGCCTTTAAGGCTTGGCGGCAATATCTTCTTGGCGCCAGGCATACCATCACTGTGATCACTGATCACCGAAACTTACAATATTTAAAAACTGGCAAGGCTCAATCGTCACGTCAGCTCCGATGGGCTTTGTTCTTTGCTGAGTTCGATTTTGTAATCACTTACCGCCCCAGCTGTAAGAATGGCAAAGCGGACACGCTATCTCGAATAGGAATGGGAGAAATAGACACAAACTCAGAACCTGTGCCGATAATTCCCGAACAAAGAATTTTGGGGATAACCTCTTTACAAACCCTTGAAGACATTCAAGCACAGGTAAAACAACTCCTGGACTCTACAGCCTTGCAGGATTGGATCCAAAGGGGGTCTTACTTTTCGGTCAACGATGGCCTACCTTACTTCAAAGGACGCTTATTTCTGCCAGAAAAGGAATTGCAAGAACTGGTTATTTCCCGTCATCATGATACCCTGATGGAAGGACATCCTGGCATTGCCAAAACTGAGGCAAAAATTAAACGACAATTCTGGTGGCCTTCCTGGCGAAAGGATATTAAATCTTTTGTGATGTCCTGTGGAGTTTGCGCCCAAAACAAAGGCCAAAAGACAAAACCCGCCGGTCTTCTTCAGCCTTTAGACATTCCACCAGCACCTTGGCACACCTTGTCACTAGATTTTATCACGGACCTGCCCCCTTGTAATGGATACAATACTATTCTGGTTGTGGTGGATTTATTTTCCAAGATGGCCCATTTTATTCTGTTGAAAGGATTACCTTCAGCTTCTGTCCTAGCCAAGGAATTCCTCGAAAATATCATCCATTTGCATGGATTCCCGTCCATACTACTCTCTGACCGAGGAAGCCAGTTTATTTCTCATTTTTGGAGAAAGTGTTGTCAACTGGCACAAATCGACGTAAGACTCTCAACCAGCCACCACCCACAGACCGATGGTCAGACGGAGAGAACGAACCAGACCCTTGAACAATACCTACGATGTATGTTGCACCAATCGGAGGGTAATTGGAAGGATATTTTATGGGTGGCCGAATATGCATACAATAACTCGGTACACTCTGGAACTGGACAAAGCCCCTTTTATACCCTATATGGACATCACCCTCGTACTTCAGACCTGGACTCACTTCTGAGCCTTGAAATGCCTGCAGTGGACCATTTGCATTCCACAATAACTCAAGCCTTCAAGGATGCAACTGCACATTTGCAACAAGCGAAAGGGAAATACAAAAAGTATGCGGATCTGCATCGGAGTGAGGCACCTCCATACCAAATAGGGGATCAAGTATGGTTGGCTACCAAACACTTATTGCTCAAGGGACCTCAACTTTTAATCCAAGGTATTTGGGCCCTTACTCGATCAAAGCTATAATTAACCCAGTGGCAAACAAGCTCGATCTACCAGCTAACATGCGGATTCACCCCGTTTTTCATGTGTCACTTTTGAAACCAGTGCAACCAGGAACCAGATTAATAAAGCCACCAGAACCAATCCAGATAGATCGGGAGCCTGAATTCGAGGTGAAGAACATTTTGGATTCTAAGATCTCAAAATCAAAACTTTTCTATCTAATTGATTGGAAAGGGTACGGGCCTCAGGAAAGGTCTTGGGAACCCAGCGACCACGTACATGCACCTCGGCTGGTAAAAAGGTTCCATCGGAATTTCCCAAACAAACCGAAACCTCCAGAGGGAACGACCTTGGGAGGGGCCTTGGGGGGGGGGGGGGAGTGCTGTCATGATGCCTACCCCCGGAGCACCAGGCCAGGCCCAGCACCCCCGGGAGCAGGCATCATGCCCCCGGTTAAAAGCCCAGCGGCCCCTTATATGTTGGACATCAGTCCTGGCGCCATAGGCGCCAGGCTCATAAAGGAAGGTGTTTTGGTGCACTTACCTGATGCAGACCATGCTGCAAGATTCAGGCCTCCCTGAGACCTGAAAGGGACTATTTTTTCATTGGGACTATTTTGCCACTCGGGCGTGGCCAGGGAAGGATACTTACCTGGAACTACTTCGGGGGCTATTTAAGCCACGCCCAGACAGTAGCTCAAGCTTCGCGTTGTTCTGCATCCAAGCAGCTGAACGCTCACCGTGTCTGCTCCTGCATCGGGTCTCCAGCCACGCCCGCCTCGATCCTGGAACACCTGTAAGGAAAGAAGAGAAGAGAAAGGTGAAAACCAAGAATTTTATCAAACTTCTTACCTGCATCCGGAACCTTCACGCCAGCGTTCCTGAGAAAAGACTTTCTTTTAAAAGCACCGCGTTGCTCGCTGCAGCGCCGCGCTTCACTCACCTGTCCTCGGGAGTTCTTCTGGCTCCACCGCGACTGTCTGCACCAGTCGCCACATCTCTGCGCCTAGGGGAGAGAAGAAGAGACAAAAGGTGAGCAGAAGAAACATATGAGGAAAGCCTAAATTTCCGCCATAACACTTACCGGTCTTCTGTTGGTGGACCATTCCTCATTTCGGGTCGGCACCGCTTCGTTGGCAGGTACCGCACCCTGGCCCCTATGGGGAAAGGACAAAAGACATTACTGGAGGAATATAAAGACATTAAGAGGGATCGCCCCCATTGCTAACTCACCTGAGTTTACCATCGGCAATTCAATCCCTCAACTCATCGCCTTCATTCTGCACCTGAAATAAAGGACAGATCACAAGTTAAGAAGGAAACAGAAAAGGAGGCGTTCCGCTCGGAAAAGTCAAGTGGATTTTGGCAGCGCCATTCTGAAAACCAGTGAATTAACTGGACAAACACGCGCCCCTGCACCAGAAGCAGGATGGAGAGTTCATCCTTTCAAACCATAAGGTAAGCTTCAACCGGGGATTTCGGAGGAAGTTAGAGAAGAACGAAGGGGGGTAGGGGGGAGCAAGCACACTATTCTGCAGACTGTTAATCCCCTTTCTCATCTGCAGAAGGATATTCCTACTGGCCAGACAAGCAAGATTTGAGGGTCCTGTTCAGTCGGTGTTCAGAGTTCTGCGCATCACGCTCGAAGAGGCCACAGCAACCCAGACTAGACCAGCGCCTCCGTGGGAGTCAGGTGAGCGTTACAGTGGATCAGGTTCAGAACTGTGCTTTCAGCATTTCTGCTGCACTGTGTTTCTTTCTGCCTTAGCTAAAATCGAACTTGGCTGTGCGCATTTGCTTTTACTATTCTTAAAATCGCTTCTTGCTGGGTGCACAACTGTTACTTACCACCTTTTTTACAAACTGTGCTTGCTACTGAGTACATCCTGCAACAACGCCCTGCACATCCCATCTTGTCCTCTTTCCCCAACCCCTGTGTGTTTTTTTTGCCCCACACACCCCACCACCCTCCCGGTGCCTCAGTACATCAGCCTGGTAAATTTCCTTGTCACCATTGCAGCTAGCTATGTCGCTATCTATCTCTCCTATCTTCTCTAACTGCTTCTCTATTTCCTATTCCTCTCCCATCACCAAATCTGGATGGAAGAAACGTAAGAAGGATATACTGGCCTCCAACCTAGGCCTTCCATTTGCAAACACCTATGGCACGGCTTCCGCCAGAGAGACTCTAACAGACATTCTCTTTGTTGTTACCTCACTCGACCTATGGACCCGGTAAATGTTCACCTTTCTCTCTCCTATCACCTCTTCTCCCATTAATGGTGGCACCCGCTGGGAGGTCCTCCTTGACCTCTTTGCCATTTCCAGGGTCATCATTAATATCTATCTGAATGGAACCATCATGGTTCAGGGTCCTCAACTGAACTTTCTTCTCTTTGGCAGGCTCCTACCCCGTCTCTCAAACTGTGCCTCTCCTCCTGAACAGGCTCCCTTGCCTGCCTTGCCTTCCTCCTCCTCTGCACATGCTCCCTTGCCCACTGTATCTTCCTCCTCCTCTGCACAGGATCCCCTGTCTGCTGTGCCTTCCTCCTCCTCTGCACATGCTCCCTTGCCTATTGTGCCTTCCTCCTCCTCTGCACAGTTGCCCTTGCCTTGCCTCACTGTCCTGGCTCCCTTGTCCGCCTTGACTCCTCTGACATACTCCACTATCCATCTGGCTCTCTTGCCACCCTCGGAGAGACCACCATTCCCTGAACCACTCCCCCCCTTCACCCACAGAAGACCTTCAAAGCTGGCAAGCTGCTCCATATTGCCATGCTTAACTCTTGCTCTGCTGTCAAACACTTGTCTGACATCTGTAACCTCCTTCAACACATGGATCTAGATGTGCTCACTATCATGGAGACATGGTTCAAGGACAGCTCTGTCACAAGCTTTGACACACTTCTCCCTGAAGGTTACAAGATCTTCTCTGTGCCCAGGTCCAAGAGGTCAGGAGGGGGAGTGGCATTGATCTTCCCAGAATGGATACCTGCGTCCATCATCCCCACTCAGGCCTACTCCTCCTTTGAGTGCCTAGTCTGCAGGCTCTTAACTCTTTCATAAATCTTCTCTCCTTATGGCCACCTTATATCGGCCTCCTGGACAGTGCACTCTATTCTTCTCAGAATGGGCTGACCTGGCCTCCTCCCTACTCTCCTCCTCCTCTGAACTCCTCCTGCTGGGTGACCTCAACATCCATCTGGACTCTCCTGACTCCTCAGGACTTTTCTGCAACCTATGCAATTCTCTCTCCCCCTCTATCTTACCTTCTGGCTGCACTTACGCAGGGGATGCTCTCACCTCTACTGACATCCCTCTCTCTATCCCCCTCACTACCTCTCTCTCTTGGATGGACCACTCTCTTCTCTCTTCACACTTGAAGCGCTCCTCTCCTCTTGCAGCAGCACACCCGGCACAGCCACTCTGTTTCAAAGTCACCAGACCCATGAAAAGAGTGACACCAGATGCCTTTGCCTCCACCTACTCTCTGCCTCCTACTCCTGCAGCTGACTCCCATCATGACACAGCCCTCGCTAACCTTATTCTCTCTATCTCTAACACCCTTGATACTCTTGCCACTGTCATGAGCGTCTGACTGAAGCCTTACAAAAAGTGCAACTCTTGGTACGACTCTGATCTGGCTGCCTCTAAACGCAAGTATAGGGCATCTGAGCAGAAATGGAATTCGTCAGACAGACCCCTGACAAAATGGCCAGCCGCCTCCTACAAAGGCTATATCGACTATGCATCCACACCAAGAAAAGAGTCTTTATTCAAGCCTGCATATCTGCACCATCAAACAACATGACCAAACTTTTCAAAGTATGTAAGGAACTGGCCAATTCTACAGCAGCCTCCTCTTCTGTCACACCCACCCAGGACCTTTACTCAGCCCTGGATGCACACTTCACCAAAAAAAAGCAAGCAATACTTTCCTCTCTCACTTGTACACCACATCATACACCAACACCTCTAGAGCCTCCCTTGGTCCCTCCACCACTTCTCCTCTCTTCTCTCATCCCCATTACACCCGATGAGGACGCCAGACAAGTCTGCTCTGTGAAGGCCTCATCCAAACAGGTGGATTCCAGCCCCTCCAAAACCATTGAGGACAACATTGACTCTCTCGCTCCAGCCTTGGCTGATCTATGAACTCTCTATTTTGCAACTGGAGTTTCCCAACATTTCTTAAGCACTCCCTTGTGCACCCTTTGCTTAAAAAACCCTCTGCCGACCCCTTCATTCTGGCAAACTACTGACCTATCTCAATCGCTACTTTCCTGGGAAAACTCCAGGAGGAGTGGGCATTCTCCCAGCTTACCCTCCACACCGAATCTGCTGGTTGCTTCCACAGCCATCAGTCTGGATTTAGAGCATTCAGAGGCATGGAAACCTCTCTACTGAACACCTGTGAAGACCTGCTCTCAAATATCGTCACTAACACTCCCTTTGTCCTCATTCTTCTTGACCTCTCCTCTGTCTTTAACACAGTAAACCACAACATCCTGATCACACGTCTCTGTGACACCCTGGGAATCACAGATCAGGCTCTGGCATGGTTAACCTCCTTCCTTTCCGACCGCCCAGCCCAGGTGGAAATTAGGTCCTTTCTCTCTACAGTCACTCTTTCAACCTCTGGCATTCCCTACGGTTCTAACTTATCCCCCTGGTTTGTCAATCTCTACATGGCTGCCCTGGCATGTGTGATTGCCACTTTCATCTCTAACTTACAATTTCATGTGGATGACACACAACTCTCCTTCTGACTACCCTCAGCCACCTCCTCTACCTCGCTCATATCTGACTGTCTGTCTGCAATTCAGTCATGGCGTGCTGCAAATGACCTGTGCTTCAACACCAGTGAAACTGAGATTGTTCGCATTGGGACCCCTGCTCCTCCTTTCCCACTCTCACTGTGACCGGCCTCCCTTGGCCCTGCGCTGCACCCACCTGTGAGGCAAAAAACCTGGGGTCATCTTCAACTCTACTCTCTCCTCCACTACATTTTTGGACATTTCTAAAAGGTCCAACTACCAGTTGCACCTCCTCAGAGGTACTCTTCCTTTTCTCACCTTCTCCCAGTGACTCACTGTCTCCAGAGCCCTGGTTCTCTCAAGGCTGGACTACTGCAACCGCCTCTTCCTCAACCTCCATGTCTCGGCTTTGCGCCCTCTGCAACTCATCCAGAACAGAACCGCAAGACTTATCCTTGGCCTCAAGCCCGGGGACGGCATCTATCTGGCACTGAAATCCCTCCACTGGCTCCCCGTGGCTGCAAGGATCAAGTTGAAGACCCTCTCCATTGTCCACAAGGCTTTTTGTTGCCTGGGACCTACCTATCTGCAACAATGCCTACCTAAATACTGTCCTTCCCGAGCCCTCCGCTCATCTGCCGCAAACCTTCTGCGAGTGATCCTTTTCTCCAAGCAGAGATTTTGAGGGAGATTTATATCCTCAGCAGGGGCCTCCCTCTGAAGTAGCATCCCTGCCACCCTCTGTCTTGAGCCTGATCTCCTTAAGTTCTGAAACTCCTTAAGACATTCCTCTTCTCCTCTTCCTTCTCTCCCCCTCTACCTTGTTAACCCCTGTCTCCGCTCTATCCCTCTCTCACTCCTTATCCACACAGCTTACTGACTGGCTGCTGGGTGTACCTCAGACTCTCAGAGGTCCCTGGCACCCTTGCCAGTCCTCTCGCACTTACCTACGGGCCTGCACTTGACTCATCACTACTGCACTTGGTCAATGACCCATGAGAGGGGCATCTCTCAGCACTTAACCCCAGTTTCTGACTGACTAGGCGCACTTGGACTCCCCCCTGCACTTGTCCCCCCGCCCCTCCTGTACCGTCTGTGCACTTGCCCGATCTGAATGTTCCATGCCTTGAAGATCGTCTATCTATCTTCCCTGTCTACCCTCCTTGCATGATGGTACCTCAATGCACTCGGAAAAACCGCAGAATCATCGTCAGACCTATGTTGTGGCATCTACACCGTTAATTGTATTATATGCACTTACTCTGCACTTACTCTGCCTGTGCAGACTTGTATCGTTCAGAAATTCAAGGGATCTGAATGACTGTTGTTTTTTCCCCGTGTTCCACACTCCTTTAGTGCTTTGAAATGCTTGTCTTGTGTATAGCCACTTTACAAAAAAACATTACCATACCATACCATACGCAGAAGAAACTGCAGGGACACAAGCATCTGGCATACTATAGCGGTCTCTTAGAACCAGTGATGTAGGGACATTGTCCCTGTCAGCAGGGTGTGCCATAAGCACTGGGAATTTCGTATTGTCATGATGCCTACCCCGGGGACCCAGACCAAGTCCAGCAACCCCGGAAGCAGGCATCAAGTTACCCCAAGCAAGCCCAACAACCCCTGCTAGGGGCTATTTGGGTGCAGTCCTGGCACCTATGGCGCCAGGCTCATATGGAGAGTCAGTCCTGGCGCCATAGGCGCCAGGCTCATAGATTAAAACTTACCTGATGCAGACCATGCTGCAAACTTACCTGATGCAGACCATGCTGCAAGAGCTCCAAGCCAAAAGAGGCTTGGAAGGGACTATTTTATCTAGGGTCTATTTTTCACTCGTGTGGGGCTGGGGAGGAATACTTACCTGGAACTACTTTGGAGGCTATTTAAACCACGCCTGAAGAGCAGCACATGCTTCGCGTTATTCTGCATGGAGCAGCGTAACGCTCACCCTGCCTGCAAGTCTGCATCCAGTCTTCTGCCACGCCCGCCTCGAGTTTGGAGCTCCTAGAAAAAGGGAGAAAGAAGGAGAAAAGGTTAGAACAGAGCAATACCTTTGATCCTTACCTGAATTCCAGATCCATCGCGCCTTCGAGCTGGAAGAAAGAAGTTATTTTATGCGCGTCGCCTCGCCTGCTGCAGGGCTGCACTGAACTCACCGGCCTTCGCAGCATCTTCACATTTCACTGCATCCTCCTGCACTCCAGCACCTAAGGAGAAGACAAGAACGGCAATGTGAGCCAAGGGAATACACAGAGGAATACCCCCCATAGACTTACCTGATTTACAACCGGGGGTACTATTCCTCTTCACGGGTCGGCGCAGCTTCCACTGCATTCTAGCCGAACCCCGGCCCCTAAGGGGAAACAAAAGGACAGCAAGGTGAAACAAAGAGACTAACAAGGGGAACCCTCCTCACCACAAAAGACTTACCTGATTTTATCGCCGGAGGCATTATTCCCCGAGACTGCATACTTTCTCTCAGCGCCTGAATAAGGGAGAAAGCAACAAGGTACATATGGACGGTTACCAGTCATTTGGTCGAAAAAAAAGGTCGACAGGACAAATGGTCGACACCATTTGGTCGAGAGACAAATGGTCGAATTTTTTTTTTTTTTAGTATTTTCACCTTTTTTTTCTTTTTTTGGGGGGGGTCCCCCCCAACCCCCTTTTTTTCTAAAAAACCCTTTTATCCTTAAAGGAAAACCTAAAAAATATATATATATAAATAAAAAAAAAAAAAATCGACCATTTGGCTTTCGACCAAATTCCGTCGACCATTTGGCTTTCGACCAAATGTCTTTCGACCAAATGACTGGACAGCCATATGGACATTATTTTATCGAACCGTGTTGGATAATACAAATCCTTACCAGAATATTACCGGTTGCCACCAGGAACTCTTCAGTAGGGTCAAGCTGCAACCTGCAAGGAATCGGACAAGAGTGAAAGTCAGGCATTTGAACTCTTACGAACTACATACTTACAGCGTCTTGCCGGGAATATCAGAGTCAATATTGTCCTAGAACTCACCAATTCCTTCGAGCCAGTGAAGCAACTGGTTATCTACGCGCCCCTGCGCTCAATGCAGGATGGAGAGCTCATTTTTTCAAATTATCAGGTGAGACTATAAGAGGGGACATCCAAGGTGATCAGTGGGGAGAACAACGGGGTGGGGGGATTTACGCTCAACTCCACGGGTGGTTAATTCCCTTTCTCCATTTGCAGAAGAATATTCCTACAGGCCAAGCAAACAAAGCTAGGTGGGCCAGTCCAGTCCGTCATCTCGGCCCTACGCGTCACATTGGTGGAGACCACAGCAGTCCAGTCCAGATCGACACCTCTGTGGGAGCCAGGTGAGCGTAACAGAATGCAAAGCCTACCTACAAATTCCCACCCGGGCGTTATGGCTACCTCAGAGACTGACCAATGTTCCCAATTACTAGGGGAACTAAGGGCTGAAGTGCATTCCGCCCGTCAAGAAACCAATGCCCTTAGGAGAGAACTGATTTTGTCAAAGGAGCAAACTGATGACCTTTCTAGGCAACTATTGCAAAGCCAGGCTGGACAAGCACCCCTACCTGGTTCCGGGGGAAATCCAGCTCCTGTGTGATCGAGTAACCCTGTGCAAATAAACCTACCCGGAAATATTCCATTAGCTCCACCCGAACGCTTTGCTGAAGATCCCAAAAGGTTTGCTGTGTTTATGAACCAATGCCACTGGCACTTTTTATGCAGACCTGGAGCCTTCCCAAATGATCAAGCCAAGGTAGCCTTTGTATTGTCATATCTCAGCGGCAGTGCAGCTGATTGGTCAATTCAACTAGTTACTCAGGATGACCCAATTCTTCGGGATTTTCAGGGCTTTCAAACCAGCATGGAAAGACTATTTGCCCGGCACTCCCAAGGACAGGCCCTGGATAACAAACTTTTGTCCCTACGACAGGGTAACTAGGACCTTCTATCTTACATCGCAACCTTTAATAGGTTGATAGTGGAAAGTGGATGGCCTGAGGTAAAACGAATCACGTTATTTCATCGAGGGCTTCGAGGAGAACTCAAGGATGTCTTGGCTCAAGTCGTGAACCCACCTCAAGACTGTGCTGAATATATAGACTTAGTGGTCCAGTTAGATCACAGACTTCAGAACAGAAAGGCTGATCGAGCCAAGTTTGAGAACAGGGTGTTGGTCAAAACCCACGCTAACCCCAAAGGAGCAGATGCTTCAGAACCAAAGGAGCAGATGCTTCAGAACCCATGCAAATCGGAGGGGTTAAAGGACCCTTAACCCAGAAGGAAAGAGACAGGAGACGGCAAATGCAATTGTCTCTATATTGTGGAAGTTCTGGGCATTTTCTACGGGATTGCCCTGTAAAACCACCCAAGAAGGTGGTAGGAGCTGCTGATAAAAGCCATATGGAGTCTGACTCGGGAAACGACCACGCCCGACAATCGTAGAGGTCCGCTTGCCGAGCTTGAAGAAGGATACTCAGACCTCGCATTTCATCATACCAATGGTCCTCGTAGATCCAGGGTAGCCATTGCATATGCACGCAGTAAGGGCATACATTGATAGCGGGGCCATAGGAAACTACGTGGATTACGAATTGGCTTCCAGGATGAATCTGCCTCTCTGCCGAAAAACCACTTCAGATGTCATCACCACAGTCGATGGAACTGAAATTGCCTCTGGTCCTGTAACTCAATCCACCGCAGAGATGACATTATTGGGTCCGGATGGGCATCGAGAGGCTATTGTGTTTGATCTAATCAAGGCCCCACAGTTCCAAATAATACTGGGGATACCTTGGTTGGAAACACATAATCCTTGTATTGATTGGTGAGAGAAGAGAATAACCTTCCCGGATTGTGCGCAAACCTGTTACCCAAAGAAAATCTGAGCGCAGGCCTGGCCACAGTAACCACAGAAGTCATGCAACTACCTCCTGAATACCAAGAATTCCAGGATGTCTTCCAAAAAGAACAGGCAAACACCTTACCTCCTCACAGATCGTACGATTGCCAAATCGATCTCATACCCGGTGCACAACCCCCTTGTGGCAGGATCTATGCCCTTACGGAACCTGAGAACCTTCACCTACGACAATACTTAGACCAGTACCTTGCCAATGGCTTTATTCGCCCATCTAAGTCTCCTGCATCTTCAGCTTTGTTCTTCGTGCCCAAAAAGGAAGGTGACTTCAGAACATGCATAGACTACCGCGTATTGAACCAGATAACTGTTAAGAACCGATACCCATTGCCTCTGATCCCTGAACTACTAGACCAAGTGAAGGACGCTTGCATATACACTAAATTAGATCTCCGGGGGGCATACCATCTGGTACGTGTAAAAGAGGGCGACGAATGGAAGACTGCTTTCCACACTAAGTATGGGTTATTTGAATACCAGGTGATGTCTTTCGGGTTGTGCAATGCACCTGCAGCCTTCCAATACTTCATGAACGATGTCCTTCATGAACTCATTGATGTTTGTGTTGTCGTTTATATCGATGATATTCTAGTATACTCCGCTTCAGAATCTGACCATGTGAAGCACGTTCGAGCAGTCCTTGAGAAATTGCGCCAGCACAAACTATATGCAAAACTGGAAAAATGTGTTTTTCATGCCACAGAAGTTGAATTCCTTGGGTTTATCCTGACCCCAAAAGGAGTCCGAATGGACTCACGAAAGGTGGACGCAATCCTTAAGTGGCCATCACCAAGTTCAGTTAAAGGAGTACAAAGTATGCTCGGCTTTGCCAATTTCTACCGCAGATTCATCCCGGATTTTTCACATGTTGTACATCCCATCACAGCACTCCTGCAAAAAAATAAACGCTTTATGTGGACTGAAGAAGCTGAAAATGCCTTCCAAGAGCTGAAAGCGAAATTCACGTCTCCGCCTGTATTAAAGCACCCACACCCTGAACTTCCATACATAGTGGAAACTGATGCATCCAGTCTAGCCATGGGAGCTGTCCTGTCTCAAAAGGACCCTGAAACTGGCCAGGTTCACTCAGTAGCGTTTGGTCCAGAAAGTTCTCGGCACCTGAGTTAAACTATGCGGTTACCGATAAGGAGTTATTAGCGATTAAATCCGCCTTCAAGGCTTGGCGGCACTATCTTCTCGGAGCCAGGCATACCATTACTGTGATCACCGATCACCGGAACTTACAGTATTTAAAGACAGCCAAGGCCCAATCGTCATGTCAACTCCGATGGGCATTGTTCTTTGCCGAGTTCGATTTCGTGATAACCTATCGACCAGGTTGTAAGAATGGTAAAGCAGACGCCTTATCCCGAATAGGGATGGGAGAGGCAGAAGTGAACCCTGAACCAGTACCTATAATTCCCGAACAAAGGATTCTTGGCATGACTACTCTACAGACTCTAGAGGACATTCAGGTAAAGATCCAGCAACTCTTTGATTCTACAGCCTTGCAGGACTGGGTAAAGAAAGGCCCGGCCTACTATGTCACCAATGATCTGCCTTATTACCAAGGACGGCTATTTCTGCCACACAAGGAACTACAAGAGATAGTCATTTCCCGTTATCATGACACCCTAATGGAGGGGCACCCAGGTATTGCAAAAACTGAAGCTAAAATTAAAAGATAATTCTGGGGGCCCACCTGGCAAAAGGATATTAAATCATTTGTGATGTCTTGTGGCATTTGTGCACAAAACAAAAGTCAAAAGAAAAAACCAGCTGGACTCTTACAACCTTTAGACTTTCCGCCTACAGCATGGCACACCTTATCGTTAGACTTTATTACTGATCTACCCCAATGCAATGGATTAACACCATTCTAGTCATTGTGGATCTTTTTTCCAAAATGGCCCACTTTATTCCTTTAAAGGGATTACCTTCTGCTTCATTCCTGGCCAAGGAGTTCCTCGAAAACATTGTTCGCATACACGGATTTCTGTCCGTATTGGTCTCTGACCGGGGCAGTCAATTCATTTCACATTTTTGGAAAAAATTCTGTCAATTGGTGCAAATCGATGATAGGTTATCGACCAGTCATCACCCCCAGACCGATGGTCAAACGGAGAGAAGCAACCAGACTCTTGAACAATAGCTGTGTTGTATGTTACATCAGACAGAGAGTAGTTGGAAAGACATTCTTTGGATCGCCGAATATGCATACAATAATTCAGTACACTCTGGAACTGGACAAAGCCCCTTTTATACCTTATATGGGCATCATCCTCGAACCTCAGACCTTGACTCACCCCAACACTTAGAAATGCCTGCAGTGGACCATCTGTACGCTACGATTACACAAGCCTTTAAGGAAGCAACTACACATTTAAAACAGGCGAAAGAAAAATACAAGAAGGATGCTGATCGGCATAGAAGTAATTCTCCAAAATACCAAATAGGGGACCAAGTATGGTTAGCCACAAAACATATACCTCTAAAGGGACCATGGACCTTTAACCCCAGATATTTGGGACCTTACTCTATTAAGGCCATTATCAACCCGGTGGCTGTCAAGTTAGACTTACCTGTGAGTTCATCCCGTCTTTCATGTGTCACTTTTGAAGCCAGTACAACCGGGGACAAGACTAACCAAGCCACCAGACCCCATCCTTGTAGACGGAGAACCCGAATTTGAAGTTAAGAACATCCTGGACTCCAAGCTGATAAAGTCAAAACTTTTTTATTTAATCAACTGGAAAGGTTACGGACCACAGGAAAGGTCATGGGAACCTAGTGACCATGTTCATGCACCCCGATTGGTGAAAAAATTCCACTGAAATTTCCCAGACAAACCGAAACCACAGGGAAGAACGACTTTAGGAGGGGCCTTGGGGGGAGTGCTGTCAGGATGCCTACCCTAGGGACCCAGACCAAGTCCAGCAACCCCAGAAGCAGGCATCAAGTTACCCCAAGCAAGCCCAACAACCCCTGCTAGGGGCTATTTGGGTGCAGTCCTGGCGCCTATGGTGCCAGGCTCATATGGAGAGCCAGTCCTGGCGCCATAGGCGCCAGGCTCATAGATTAAAACTTACCTGATGCAGACCATGCTGCAAACATACCTGATGCAGACCATGCTGCAAGAGCTCCGAGCCAAAAGAGGCTGGAAAGGGACTATTTTACCTAGGGACTATTATTTACTTGGGTGGGGCTGGGGAGGAATACTTACCTGGAACTACTTTGGAGGCTTTTTAAGCCACACCCGAAGAGCAGCACACGCTTCGCGTTATTCTGCATCCGGCAGAGTAACGCTCACCGTGCCTGCAAGTCTGCATCCAGTCTTCTGCCACGCCCACCTCAAGTTTGGAGTTCCTAGAAAAAGGGAGAAAGAAGGAGAAAAGGTTAGAACAAGAGCAATACCTTTGATTCTTACCTGAATTCCCTATCCATCGCGCCTTCGAGCTGGAAGAAAGAAGTTATTTTATGCACATTGCCTCACCTGCTACAGCACCGTGCTGAACTCACCGGCCTTCGCAGTATCTTCACATTTCACCGCATCCTCCTGCATGTTCCCGCCGCACTCCGGCACCCAGAAGACAAGAACAGCAAGATGAGCCAAGGGAATACACAGAGGAATACCCCCCATAGACTTACCTGATTTTACCACCGGGGGTACCATTCCTCTTCATGGGTCGGCACAGCTTCCACTGCATTCTAGCCGAACCCCGGCCCCTAAGGGGAAACAAAAGGACAGCAAGGTGAAACAAAGGGACTAACAAGGGGAACCCTCCTCACCACAAAAGACTTACCTGATTTTACCGCCGGAGGCATTATTCCCCGAGACTTCATACTTTCTGTCAACGCCTGAATAAGGGAGAAAGCAACAGGTTACATATGGACATTATTTTATCGAACTGTGTTGGATAATACAAATCCTTACCAGAATATTACCGGTTGCCACGAGGAACTCTTCAGTAGGGTCAAGCTGCAACCTGCAAGGAATCGGACAAGAGTGAAAGTCAGGCATTTGAACTGTCACAAACTACATACTTACGGCGTCTTGCCGGGAATATCGGAGTCATTATTGTCCTGGAACTCACCAATTCCTTCGAGCCAGTGAAGCAACTGGTTATCTACGCGCCCCTGCGCTCAATGCAGGATGTAGAGCTCATCTTTTCAAATCATCAGGTGAGACTATAAGAGGGGACATCCAAGGTGATCAGTGGGGAGAACAACGGGGTGGGGGGATTTACGCTCAACTCCACGGGTGGTCAATTCCCTTTCTCCATTTGAAGAAGAATATTACTACGGGCCAAGCAAACGAAGCTAGGTGGGCCAGTCCAGTCCGTCATCTCAGCCCTACGCGTCACATTGGTGGAGACCACAGCAGTCCAGTCCAGATCGATGCCTCTGTGGGAGCCAGGTGAGCGTAACACGTATTGCCTCCCAAATGAGATTTCCATCACACAACTCAGCACATGCAGCATAATTAATGGCCATGATAAGTGCACGCCACATGACAGAAGGACACCTGGTCAATATTTTTTCTTTGTATTTATGCTTATGTTACATCAACCATACACTCAGGGTTAGACCAGTGGGAATGCAGCGAGTTAAGGAGGAGCAACGGGTCCCCATTCCAACATTCTGAATTAATAATTGAACTGATTGAAGCATTAAAACTCCCTCTGGAGGTAGCCATAATGAAGTGCTCCACTGACAGTTTGGCAGGACTTCATCTCCCAAGGAAACTATCAGGTTCTGATGTCTCCTTCCCCAAATCCGAGGCACTCCAATCCCCTTCCTCCTCACCTGTGAGTTCTGATACCAAAGTTCCACCGAACCTTTTCTTCCACAGCTCTTCTTTCTTCTTTCCTTTTTTTGTGGATTGGATCTGCCTAAGGCCCTAGCCGATGCATCTGCTTCTACAATGAAAGGCTTGGTTTGGTCTGGCTGGCTGAAGACCGGAGCAGTACAGAACTTCTCATTAAGCGTTAGAAAGGCTTGGTTGGCTTGTTCCGTCCAGAGAAAGGGTCGTGACTCTTTCTTGAGAAGGGCAGTAATAGGTAAGACTATTTGGGAGAACTGTCCGATAAACGTCCTAGAGAAGTTCGCTAACCCCAGGAAGCGCTGGACCTCCTTAAGGGAAGCAGGAGCAGGCCACTCCAAGATGGCCGAAACCTTCCTTGGATCCATGGTGAGGCCTTCAGAAGAAAGGATATACCGCAAATACAGGATGGATGTGGCATTAAAGAGACATTTCTCTGGTTTAACCTTCAAGTGTTGGGATTGAAGACGGTTAAGTACTGTCCTCAGGTGCTGAATGTGTTCTTGTTGTGTGGATGAGAACACCAGAATGTCGTCAAGGTAGACTATGGTATTCAAAAAGAGTAAATCCGAAAAGAGACGGTCCATGAAGCGCTGGAATATGGCCGATGCGTTGACTAGTCCAAAGGGCATAACTCTATACTCGAACAGGCCGAAAGGTGTTCTGAACGCCGTCTTCCATTCATCCCCTTCTCTTATACAGAGGAGATGGTAAGCGCTCCGCAAATCTAATTTTAATTTAATCTAACTGAGGTACCTTGTACTGCCTCTAGGATGTCAGAGATGAGTGGCATTGGGTAGCTATCCCGAATAGTGACCTTATTCAGGCCATGATACTCAATATACGGTCAATTCTGATGAATCCCGTTTAGGTATGAAAAATAACACGGCTCCTGCTGGGGATCGTGATCGTTGTATGAGCCGATTAGTCAGATGAGTGTCCAGATAGGCGCGAAGGACCTTCTTCTCTACCAAAGATAAAGGAAACATGCGCCCAAAGGGCACCAGAGCTTCCGGTAGCAGCTCTATGGCGCAGTCTTCCAGACGGTGTGGAGGCAGATCCAGAACGGGACTTTCCTTGAATACTTCTTGGTATTCTGACAGTTCCGGAGGAATACAACAAACTTCGCATACATTCTTATGTTCAGGAGTAAGGATTTGCACTGATTCAACTTGCGGTTGTGTTAGACAGTTCTGTTTGCAAAAATCCGATTCGAATGCCATAGTGTTGCGGGTCAAATCTATGGTTAGATTGTGTTTCCTAAACCATGGAATTCCGAGAACAATCAGAAAATGAGCAGCTGTGATAAGATCGAACTGCATCTGCTCAGAATGTTGAAGGATGGTCGCTGTAAGAAACTCTGTAGACTTGGTAATAGGTCCGGAGGAAAGTGGGGTACCATCTACTCCTTCTACCTTCTGGGCATCTTCACATTGCACAAGGGTAATACCTTGTTTGTGGGCCCATACAGTGTCCCTGAACACCCCTGCTGCCCCACAATCAAGCAGCGCCATGTGGTAAGTTCTACGTGTCTTGTCCTCAGCTGGATGGTGCTAGGACACTCACCCGGGAACAGGAACGTCCGTATCCTCGTGGGCGGGGAGATGCCTGGCGGCTGTACCCGTGGTATCGTCTTGGCCGAAGGTGAATCCTCCGAGGTCATCGCTCATTTGGGGTGCGTGCCCGCTCTGGGCGAGTCGGGGTGCATGCGTTCATACGCGGAAGCGGCATGGAACGGGCTTGTGGTTCAAGCCTCGTTTCCATGAATACCTTGATTCCGCGCATGCGCCGATTCGGATTGCGGTTCAAGCCTCGCTTCCATGCCGAGTCTCTATAAAAGAGCTTCCTGGTCTTGTACTCGCCGCGTCTCAACGCGGTTTGGTCCTGATCTCCCGCTCGCTACTGGATTACCTTGTCCATACTCGGTTACTCCGCTTGCCTTCCTTGTTCCCTTCCTGTTTGCCCTGCCTTCCCCTGTCCTGTTGGTCTGGTTCCTTGGTTGGGGGTCTGGCCTCCCTGGGTTGGGCTTAGTCTGGTCCTGGTCTGGAGCCTCTTGTCCCTTCCTTTTCCCTTCTGGCCGCCTTACCCCTTTCCTGCCTGCCCACCTTCCCTTGCCTGAATACTCCTCTGCTTTGTGCTTGGGTACCAGTGCCTCTACGGTGCCTTTACTCTGCCTTTTCTGCTGCCTGCAGTTGCTGCCATACTACAGTCTCGGCTGCCTTCTTCCACCATCTTCGAGAGGGTCTCCGCAGAATCACAAGCAACGCACTCAAGCTTGCTGTTAACATCTACCGACCTTCCCTGTTCAGTGCTCGCACTGTTCTGGCGCCACGTAAATCCAGGGAAGTGTCCATCCGTGGCGTCAGGAATCGGACCCATTTTCAATCCTGCAAATCAGGACGGGACCTGGGCCGGTTCTTGGCGTTACCCTGTCGTCTTTCGTTCTACAATCAACGTCCTGGCGACCCCGGCACGCAAGCCTTCAGGAAACACAGGTACGCAGCGTCCTCGGGACGCATATCTTGACAGATTGAGACGCCTAACCTCCGATTCGGACCCAGAGATGGAGGAATCCTCTGATCTTAGAGACGAAATCAGATGTTTAAGGGCTGAAATGACAGCGCTTCGTCTAGAAAATGAGACACTACGTCAGATGGTGGTGCATAGGGCTAGCACCACAACTCAGGTTGATTCTGCCATGACACAGACGACACCCATGAAGTTTGATGGGGATTCTAGAAGAGTGGCCGAATTTTGTAATCATTGCAGGATTAATTTTTTGTTCCGGGCTTCCAGTTTCACCGACGAGAAGGCGAAGATTGGGTATATTCTAGGGAATCTAACCGGAAATGCGCTTGCATGGGCAGCTCCTTTGGTGTTCTCAAACAGTCTAATTCTGAGTGATTTTGCCGCCTTTGAGAAAGCGTTCCTGGAAGTGTTCCAGTCACCTAACTTGGCCACCACTGCACAAAATCAATTGATGGATTTAAAGCAGGGTTCAAGTGATCTGATCACATACATCGGTCTGTTCTGTCAATTGGCGGTGTATTCTCAATGGCCAGAAGTTACACAAAAGACGCTTTTTCGGCGAGGCCTGAGAGAGGAGTACAAGGATGAACTTCTTCATATACCAGAACCGGATACTTTACAGGTACTTCAGGAACTGGTTCTTCGAATCGATCACCGTTTGGCTGAACGGAAGGGAGAAAGACGTCGGTTGGAGAGGACGTACTCCAGGTCTTTTCCATTACCTGCTGGTGCTTCAAGTACATCAGAAACGGGTCCGGAACCCATGCAATTGAGGGCACTCAGAGGACCTTTGTCCGCGATGGAGAGGAAACGAAGAAGGGACTTGAACTTATGCCTGTATTGTGGTGCAGCCGGGCACTATTTGGGTACTTGTCAGTTACGACAACTCAGGAAGTCGGAAAACTAATAGGCCTGTCATGTATAAAGAAGGCAATGACAGGCCCACCGTTTAAACCAGTCCTTCCGGATACCGATGGTTTCTTACGGCCCATGTCACCCGCAGCCCTTTTGGTACTCCGAATTAAAGTACCCTTGCAGGACAAGTCAACCGTAATCATGGGTCTTCTATATTGTGGAGCATCTGGCAATTATATCGATGTTGAGTTCGTCCTGAAGAACCAGATACCACTACTTAAGAAGAATCAAGCTACACCGATTGAGGTCATTGATGGTACACCTTTGTCTTTTGGTCCCATTCAACATCACACCGGAGTTCTGCAGTTGTGGATCAATGCACATCAGGAAAAGATATCTTTTGATGTGATTAAGTCACCATCTTATCCGATCGTGTTGGGTTTACCCTGGTTGTTGTATCACAACCCTAAAATTAATTGGGTAACCCGTACATTGACATTTAATTCAGATCGTTGTTTACTGGATTGTTCCTCCTCAGGGTTATCTGTTGGGATATCCACAACTGCCACACAGACAGAGTTGAATGGAATGTCTTATGTATGCCAGATATCTACCGTACCATCTGAATATGCAGACTACTCTTCTGTGTTTTCGGAACCAGGGGACATTCCTCTGCCTCCTCATAGAAGTTTTGATTGTGCCATAGATCTGTTGCCAGATTCTGTGATTCCACATGGACGAGTGTACTCCTTATCCCCACAAGAAAGAACAGACTTACAAGAATATCTAAACAACTGTCTTCAGAAAGGGTATATCACCCCTGCCAAGTCTCCTGCAGGATTTCCGCTGTTTTTCGTCAAGAAAAAGGAGGGCACTTTACGTCCCTGTGTGGATTATCGGCAGTTAAATGATCTTACTCGGAAGGACAGATATCCGTTGCCTCTAATACGTGATATCCTGGAATCCTTGCACTCTGCCTGTATATTTTCTAAGTTGGATTTAAGAGGGGCATATCATCTGGTACGAATTAAGACTGGTGATGAGTGCAAAACGGCTTTTAAGACACCCTTGGGGCATTATGAATATCATGTAATGCCTTTCGGACTATGCAATGCCCCAGCCGTTTTCCAGCGTTTGATGGATCACGTATTTTCGGATTTATTCGGAATATCTGTGTGGGTATATATAGATGATATACTGATTTTTTCAAGAGATAAGAAGGAAGACATTTTACATGTCAAAGAAGTTCTCAGCCGTTTACGTCAGAACCACTTATACGCCAAGGCTGAGAAATGTCTCTTCAATCAAGACAAGATTGAGTTTCTTGGGTACGTGATTTGCCGTTCTGGCATACAGATGGACCCAACTAAGTTACGGGCAATTCAAGAATGGCAACAACCTAATGATGTGAAGGCCCTTCAGCGATTCCTTGGATTCGCCAATTTCTATAGGCGCTTTATACCAGGTTTCTCGAATCTCACAGCACCTTTAACCAGTTTAACCAGCAGTAAGATGTCGTTTGTGTGGAATGAGGAAGCTACTAATGCGTTTGAACGTCTCAAGGAAGCCTTCAGCACCTCTCCCATCCTACATCATCCCGACGAGAGTAGACCATTCATTGTGGAAGCAGATGCGTCGAATTTCGCCGTTGGATCTGTTCTGCTAGAGAAGGACCCGCAGTCAGATGTTGAATTCCCAGTGGCTTATTCTTCCCGAAAATTAACGTCAACCGAACGGAATTATGCCGTGATCGAGAAAGAACTTTTAGCTATCAAATTAGCTTTTGAAGAATGGCGCCATCACCTTTTGGGAGGTCGGTTTCCTGTTGAGGTCCGTACCAACCATAGAAATTTACAGTACCTACGATCTCTTCAATATCGCACTTCCCGCCAGGCCCGTTGGGCGTTTTTCTTTTCACATTATGATTTCACAATCACTTACATACCCAATGCTCGAAATATGAAAGCAGACGCATTGTCTCGCTCCTTGGAAGACATCAAGCAAGACAGCCAGAATCAGCTATTGCTAGCCCCAGAACATTTTTTGTTTTCCGTGTCTCATTGTCTGGATACGTTCTTACAAGAAACGTTGGCAGATCCCTACAGAACGGAACTATTGAAATTACCCCAAGTTAGTGAGAACGAGGGGTTGCTCTTCTTCAGTGGGAGATTATATGCACCTACCGACTCTCTTCGAATTGCCATTTTGCAAGCATTTCACGATTCCAAGATTGGGGGCCATCGGGGCATACGTGCAACACAAGAACTTGTCGCCAGACAGTTTTGGTGGCCAGGATTGGCTAAACAGATTAAACAATACGTGGAATGTTGTCCAGTATGTGCCCAAGTAAAGATACCCAGAAGGAAGCCACTCGGTCTACTCCAACCAATCGAGACACCGCCATATCCATGGCATACTATAGCTACTGATTTCATAGTGGAACTACCACCTTCCGAGGGCTTCACATGCATAATGGTAGTAGTGGACTGTTTTTCCAAGATGGCTCATTTTATCCCCTTGGTTAAAGTTCTCTCTGCTAGTTCCATGGCCCGAGCATTTCTGCACAACATTTACCGGTTACATGGACTACCCGATAAGATCATCTCGGACCGTGGTTCCCAGTTCATATCATCTTTTTGGAAACAGCTGTGTCGTCACCTGGGCATACATCGGGCGCTTAGTTCCGGCTATCATCCACAATCCAACGGACAGACTGAGAGGACCAATCAGACGTTGGAACAGTATCTGCGCTGTTTTTCGAACGCCTCTCAAACCAACTGGGCATTGCATTTGGACTTAGCTGAGGTGGCTTATAATAACTCAATCCATTCTGCTACAGGATTAAGCCCCTTTCTTTGTTCCTATGGACTCAATCCGAGACTTTTTCCGTTTGCTCCTGTACGACCAAGCACGGTTCCCTCTGCTGATCAGCTGATTCAAGAGATACGAAGACTGCATACTCAGGCGACTGGTACCCTGGTTAAGGCACGTGAGGACATGAAGGCCCAGGCAGATAGGAGGCGTACCCCTGAACCCACATTTAGGGTTGGAGGGAAGGTATGGCTTTCTTCCAAGAACTTACCTGTTCGCAACTTACCTACGAAACTTGCTCCCCGTTTCCTATGGCCCTTTAGAATTACTAGACGGATTTCCCCGGTGGCATTCAAACTAGATTTGCCCCCATCATGGTGGGTGCATCCCGTTTCTCATGTCTCCCTGTTTAAGCCTTACCTGGATGACCCCTATGGGCGCTCGGGCTCCCGTCCTGGGGCCATTGAGGTACAGGGTGTTCCTGAATATGAGGTCCGGGAAATCTGTGATTGTCGTTTCCATCGGGGTCAATTGCAGTTCTTGGTGGACTGGGAGGGGTATTCAGCTTGTGACCGCACTTGGGAACCTATTGGGAATGTCCATGCTCCTCGTTTGGTGCGTGAGTTCTATTTACGCCATCCTTGTAAACCGGGGGCCCTGGGTCTTTCTGGGAGGGAGCATGGTGTTAGGACACTCACCCGTGAACAGGAACGTCCGTATCCTCGTGGGCGGGGAGATGCCTGGCGGCTGTACCCGCGGTATCGTCTTGGCCGAAGGTGTATCCTCCGAAGTCATCGCTCATTTGGGGTGCATGCCCGCTCCGGGCGAGTCGGGGTGCATGCGTTCATACGCGGAAGCGGCAGGGAACGGGCTTGTGGTTCAAGCCTCGTTTCCATGAATACCTTGATTCCGCGCATGCGCCGATTCGGATTGCGGGTCAAGACTCGCTTCCATGCCGAGTCTCTATAAAAGAGCTTCCTGGTCTTGTACTCACCGCGTCTCAACGCGGTTTGGTCCTGACCTCCCGCTCGCTACTGGATTACCTTGTCCATACTCGGTTACTCCGCTTGCCTTCCTTGTTCCCTTCCTGTTTGCCCTGACTTCCCCTGTCCTGTTGGTCTGGTTCCTTGGTTGGGGGTCTGGCCTCCCTGGGTTGGGCTTAGTCTGGTCCTGGTCTTTAGCCTCTTGTCCCTTCCTTTTCCCTTCTTTCCGCCTTGCCCCTCTCCTGCCTGCCCACCTTACCTTGCCTGAATACTCCTCTGCTTTGTGCTTGGGTACCAGTGCCTCTACGGTGCCTTTACTCTGCCTTTTCTGCTGCCTGCAGTTGCTGCCATACTACAGTCTCGGCTGCCTTCTTCCTCCATCTTCGAGAGGGTCTCTGCAGAATCACAAGCAACGCACTCAAGCTTGCTGTTAACATCTACCGACCTTCCCTGTTCAGTGCTCGCACTGTTCTGGCGCCACGTAAATCCAGGGAAGTGTCCATCCGTGGCGTCAGGAATCGGACCCATTTTCAATCCTGCAAATCAGGACAGGACCTGGGCCGGTTCTTGGCGTTACCCTGTCGTCTTTCGTTCTACAATCAACGTCCTGGCGACCCCGGCACGCAAGCCTTCAGGAAACACAGGTACGCAGCGTCCTCGGGACGCATATCTTGACAGATGGCCACTATCATGAGGCGTGCATCCTTCGTTGCGACTTGGGACGAAACAGTCACTGTAACATAGGGACTAAGAGTTAGACCTTGGATGCTAGTCCCCTTTAGGTCCGAGGTCGATCATTTCCCGCCCGTCGAGGAGGTACATCTGGCCAGTTTTGTAGGAGATGGGAATTGGATCTGCAATACATGCACAGTCCGGAATCTCTCCTTCGTTTTCTCTCCTTAGGTGTCAAAGGGGGCCAGGCAGTCCCAATCTGCATTGGTTCCTTCCTTATTGCTTAAGGACGGTACAGGATGTAGTGAGGAGGTCCAAGGGAGATGGGTGACTGGGGTCTTATGCTTCCTCCTTTCAGCTTTTCGTTCTGAAAGCTGATGTTCTATCTGTAGTACTATCGACATCAGATCTGATAAGGTTGTGGGTTGTGCGATGCGAGCTAGCTTGTCCTTAAGTTCCTCCTTTAGACCTCGGCGAAAGAGGGTATACTGGACCTGTTCCGGCCACCCTGCTTCCGTAGCCAGTCGCTTGAAGGAAGAAATGTAGGAAAGTAGATCACTGGATGCTTGCTGTACTTCGAGAAGCTCTTCAGCTGTTACATGTGTGATGTCGGGTTGTTCAAAAGTCTGTTTGAGCAAATACAGGAAGTCTCCATGGTCTCGGATGACCGGGTTGTTGGATGTCACCAAAGGTGTAGCCCAAGCCAGCGCATTTCCGGTCATATTAGACACCATAAATCCCACCTTAGTGTGGTCTGTGGAATAGGTCTGTGGGTGAAAGGCGAAATGGACAGAACATACTTCTAGAAACTCCTTCAACCGTTTTGGAGTTCCGTCGAACTTGCCCGAGGACAAGGGCATGGGAAGCAAGTCAGATTCACGAGGTTCTCGGTTAGCAACCAGTTGCCTCAGGGAGGCATTCTCGGTTTTAACATTCTGCAGTTCTACATTCATAGCCTGAACTGGGGCTACCAACTCTTGAATTTGCTCACGAGTAGCCATTGACGTTTTTTGGCGTTGCAAACTATCAGGTTCCGATGTCTCCTTCCCCAAAATCCGAGTCACTCCAATCCCCTTCCTCCTCACCTGTGAGTTCTGATACCAAAGTTCCACCGAACCTTTTCTTCCACAGCTCTTCTTTCTTCTTTCTTTTTTTTTGTGGATTGGATCTGCCCCAAAGGGAAGCCGCCCTGATCCCTAAATAGAAGGTCCGGTGGGCCCTTCCTCCTGTTCAGACCAAAGGGGAAAAAGCCGTAGGCACAAAAAAAACCTTTCCGGTAGTATCTGGTGGTTTTCACTTTTGAAGATGTAGATGGGATGATCCAGATAGGCAGGGATGAGATGCCGGTAAGGGTATGGTATACAGCTAAAGATAGCAGTCGAGGAGTCAGAACAGGTAACCAGGGGCAAGCCAAAAGACAGACAACAGTACGGCCCGTAACTATAGCCGAGAGGAGAATGCAGGAGGGAAAGAAAAGAAAGGGGGAAGAAAACCTAGGAATACAGGGGGGAGCCCTCGAGCCTCAAGAAAGCAAGAAGAGGCAGACTAGAGATAGCCAGCAGCGGGGAAGAGCAAGCAGGGAGAGAGAGAGCAAAGGCCCACAAAATCCGAGAGAGAACACTTACGAGCGCTCCAACCCGAAAGCCTGACGCGAGTAGGTTGCAACACGCAGACTTCCGGGTTGGAGCTACTAAAAAAGGCCTTCCCCGGCGCCGACAGAAAGACTAGACCGCCGTTGAGTGTTATGCGGAGACGTGGCGGAGCGGCTAATGGCCGCTCCAGCACCATCGGCTCCATACACGCCAGCTACGGCGGCGTGTGACAGAAACGACATGGCGGACAAAGCAGCAAAAGAGGAGGCCTACCTGCCTGAAGGGACAACTAGGGAAGGGTATTGATAATGCTTGCAGAAGAGGTGTGTGATACTGGCAACACGAAAGGTGTGGACGCCAGTTTAATGGCAGGACTTGCAATGGCTTCTGTATGAATTTGTAGATGCAAACCTGTTCACAAGGCTTTGCCGTAACGTAGGTGTAGAAAGAGATCATGTGGCCTAACCTAGGTGTAGAAAGAGATCATGTGGCCTGTGCAGACCCTCGTGTCTTGCAGAAAGTTATTTTAAATTGTTTGTTGTGTTTTAATTTTTGTACAACACCCCCTTGGGCAGGAGAGATAGTGTGTGTTGCACCGTCGAGGTTAAGCGCAGAGTGCCAATAGAGTCTTTCACCAAGTTGCCACCAAGTCGCCTTCGGTACTCATAACATGCTTGCTGTGTAATGATGCAGCCATAGCATTTCCAGAACATTAAATCAAAGCGAGTGTCTGGTGTGGCGAGGAATAAATATGTGTATATTCTGTTGCAAGGAAGATGATTCAAACAAGTAGAAAACAAATAATGGAGGCCCATGGGGACTGTCACAATTATGACGGTTGTAGTAAAACATAAATGTTATAGAGTCTAAAAGTATCAAAAGTAAACAACTCACTCCAGGTTCATTGGCCACCTCAGCGTCCACAGGCCTCCAGAAGCCACCCTATCGCTGGGCTAGGCATGCGTCCGTGCATCGATGCAGATACCCTAGGCAACACAATAACACTCTCCACACTCTGCACGCTCCACAGTGCGAGAGGTTTTTGACGGTAGGACGCCACCCTCAGTAGTGGAAAGTGTTGGAAAAATCAACTTGGTCTTGTAGCAGGTCCAACAGAGGCAAATTCAACCAGGCAGACACAAACAGTGGGCAAAACAGTTTATTATTTGCACAAACCATGCCCCTTTTTTCCCAATTAATCAGGTGCTCCCCAAACCTACTGTGCACAGAATCAGAATCATTGATAATCACTAGTGCTGTGAGTTTGTGGTTTATGTCAGTAAGAGCAGTTTGATAAATTGCCATCAGCTCTGCCACCTAACTGCTTCGGGGAACTATTTTGTAAACTGCAGTATGGGAAGGTGTTTTCACCCACTCATTCACAATGCAACCAACTCATTCTTTATCCTCGTCTTTAGTCATATGGTAGGACCATCCATCTATATAGACTCCAAGTGTCCCATGACAAGTTATTTTCAAATACCTTGTGCAGGGACGCCAGGTATGTCTCCATATTATCAGTGGTTATCTGACTTTCATCCTCAAGACAATGTTCTTCAGCATAGTCATGTACGTCTTCCAATCCTTATATTATAGGACGCTTGTTATTTAGGCAATACCTGACCTTCACATGATAGCCCTGCATTTACAGAATGCAAGAAGTAATTCTTGAATTGGAGACATTCCCAGCTCATATTCTATCACTTTGTAGATATGACAACATGTTGATGGAAGTTCTCCACTATGTTGTGTTCCCCCTGCATAAACAGGTCGTAGGTCATCAATGCACACAATGTTTACAAGAGAGCCTTCTCGCAATCATTGAATTTTTCTTCTATGGAAGATAATGTTTTGATCACATTGAAGATTACCTTATTGACTTTGTTGTGTTTTTCGTATAACACTGCCATCAAGAAGGTGTCTATGAAACCAGCTCCTAAGAAAAACTCCTTCATCTTTATAGAGTAACCCAAACAAAGAGCTAGGTCTTCTTTTAGTGCTCTACTGATCGGGTGTATTATAACTCCATTGTACAACAGGCTGTTCGACCTCTTTTGGAGATTTGGAGCATGTAACCACATATACCTGTATTTCACCAATCAGGTGTTCAATGGGGAATGACTCTCCCATCACAGCCCCAATCTTGGCTAATTGATCTGCTTTGTCATTTCTCTCCTTATGTAAGAGGCTATGGCAGTGCTCTCAATGGAAGCAGCCAGTAAAATGGGTGCAGATGGGAGCAGCAAATTATGCAGGCATGACAGTCATTGTAACAGGGTCAGTAGAGATAAAGATAAATAGGGATAGCGAATTATTTAGTGCAGGTGAAGGCAGAAAAATAAAAATCACACATTGATTTCATGAGGGGCAGTGAACTAGGCTTTTAATGTTGGCAGAAAATGGATGATAAAAGCAGCAGATTCAAAACGCACTGAGCATATATATAAAGTGACTCATGTTGTATATGAATTTCCATCTGTGTAATGTTGCATTAAAGAAACTAACCCAGATTAATTAACTAACCATCCTTATTAAATAATATCCCAGTACCTAATGAATCCTCCTGTTAACATTACAATGAAATGCACAGGTGGAACATTCTGGTTTGTTCCTTCTGGAAAATGTGTGATGCAGAAATGAATGGGCTGTTTTTTTTTCCATTCAGAGAGGTTATTGTTCGTCCAGAAAGCAAGAAGATACAGACAAGCTCTTCTTGTTAGGTGATTGGACAGAGATGTCAGAATTCTAGAAATTGCTGAAAACATCAGAAAGTGGGCAGGTTTAGTTTTGAATGACAGGCAGGAGAGATAAACAGAGGTAGGAGAAAGGGTGTGGGGTACTTTTGCTGCTGGCTGTCGGGAGATGAGATGAGAGAGCATTGGATGCTGGTGGGACTCCGAGGCTGACCTTCGGGGGTGCGAAAAAGCAGTGCGGAATTCGCAACACTCATTGCAGATAACCACGACTGAGGAGGGGGTTTTCCAAATAAATCACAGAAACTTCATAGTTTAATGTAAGTGGCTGTTAGAAATTGAGGAGTGTGGACGATTGTCTGAGCGGGTTCCCATCAGTTAGGACAAGGGGTTATTTTAACAAAATGTTTGAGGTTTTTTTTTTTTTATTGATATAGTTGAAATTTAACAACTTTTCAATATAATGAGTTAAAATATACAATTTACAAAAGAGAAGAACATAATTATATAAAATTAGATCAAACTGTGTACAGAACAAACATTTGTGAGAAAGAGATTATTAAAACAAAACAAAGTAACATTAGACACATAACAACACAACGGCAACAAGATCAACAGCTGCATCTTGCATTGGTTTCTAAAGTTCGTAAATTGCGTTTTATTTTTTTACACATGCTCAAGAGCTCAAGAGCTCAAATGAAGCTAATGTTACAAATCTTTTCCATGTACTGGACTGTGATTCATATTTCTTCTCTTAGATAACCACGGCAGTGTTGATGCATTTGTAAGAATCCACAAATGTATTGTTGTGAAATTAATTATGCTTTTATTGTAAATAACATGATTTTAACACATAAATAAAAGGGTTAAAAACAGAGTTGGTATAATGATTTCTTATGTCTCTGGCGATTATTCTCTAGATGAGGAGAGGTAATTAGGAAGTGCCTTATTGCATAAACCATAGCGGTAAAATAAGTATATAGGGCAGTGCTATGAATATGCTCACCACTGATTTACCACAACACTAAGATATTGCCAATTTACCACCAATTTAATGTGATACTAAAATACCCTCAAGTTAGGTAATAGCTCTATGACAAAATCCCTTACAGAAACCAGCCCCTAAGAAAAACTCCTTAATCTTGATAGAGTAACCCAAACAAGGAGCTAGTGATAGGCTTCTCCTTAATTGCTTTAGTGCATCGGATTGTGGTTCACCCCACTCCCGCTTCGCCAAGAGTTTCAAAAAGTGGAACAAATGTTAAGTGATCTCTGCATAATACTTTTGTGAATGTTCTACTATAATTACTGAGCCCAAGGAGGCTTTGCAATTAACGCAGAGTTGTGTTTTCTTTTATTTGGGTAGTACCTGAACCTGCTTTTTCTGGGGATTGAGTGATTTCATGTCTCAGAAAGATCACTCTGACTTTGCGTAATTGTGCTTTCTAGAAAGATACTTTGGTACCAGCCTTTTGCAACTTCAACTTGGCAACAACATATCGAATTTCTGTCAGATTTTCTTCTACAGTTGAGCTTTTGATCGTCAGATCATTCACAAAGGCCATGTTTCCTCTTTTGCCAATGTTGCCTTTTCTTTCCTGAACTGATGCATCCAAATGGTGTATGGGTTCCAGTATGTTCTTTCCCCCTGAAGTTAAAGGCAAGCTTACCACAGAAAGCACTTTGAAGTCCTCTGCTGCTCCCTGCTCCTGCTGTGAACGCTGCTTCACCACGCTTCCTGGAGGAGGCGTGGCATCATAGACACGTGACCCGATCACGTGACTCGGGCCGGCCTTCAAAGGACAGAGGCTGCCGCCCGCTCAGTGCGTGGAACTTACCACAGAAAGCACTTTGAAGTCCTCTGCTGCTCCCTGCTCCTGCTGTGAACGTTGCTTCACCACGCTTCCTGGAGGAAGCGTGGCATCATAGACACGTGACCCGATCACGTGACTCGGGCCGGCCTTCAAAGGACAGAGGCTACCACCCTTGCGGCGTTAAGCCCGTCAGGAGTAAAGCCCAGCGACTGTTAAGCGACTGTTAGGCACTGGTGGCCTCATTCTACGTACAGTTGCCGAGCCGTCACAAAAACAATGACTCTTTCGGCAGACGGCCCCCAGACCCGAAAAAAATGCTTACAGCAACGACGCTCTACAAATCCTTGGTCCATGATGAAAGCAGCAGTCGGCCTAAAGGTAAGCAAAGCTACTGGACGTGCACTCATGGCGACAAATGAGTTACTACGAACAGAAGCTAGCAGCTCTCCAAAGTCTTTAGTCTTGTTGACTCTCTAAGAGCAATGCGCGCAATCTGATGCTTTAACTCCACCAGCATTGCTCACAGTTCCATTCCATGCCTTTGCAACACAGGCAGATAATTCCGATCCATCGAGACTCTTCAACACCAATTTGGAATGTAATTCAACCCCTAACGATGAAATCTCACCCATTAACGAAACAGACACATCAGCAAACAGAGTGAGCAAAGTGGTCTCACCGAACTTAGTGATCGCTTTAGGCGACATTCCGGCACCTCAGTTCAATGTTAAGACATCTGATACATTACGAACGACGCGACCGGCTATAATTGCATCTACATCCCATCAAACCAATAACTTCATGAATGCTGCTAGTCTCTCTTCAGACAAAGGTCTCTTGTCGCATTTAGTGACCGATGAAGAACTGTTAACTATCCCGAATCTTGAGTCGGGAAACTGTGGGATGAATGATTTACTTCCCAAACAAATTTTGAATAACAAACGACCTTCTACGCCAACTGTGAGGCTGACTTGTCGCCCCATAGCCAATGACACTCTATTACAGAAGAGAAGCATTTGTCACCTTCCGGTGCAGTTGTGTAGCTCCAAGAGCACACTGGCCAGCACCGAAAATTCTATGATGGCCCCTGCTAATATCTCACGTCTCTTGGCCACAACTAAGCCAACTGATTCCCAAATGGATCCTCACACTTTAAGAATAACTAGTCATATTGCTCCAGGAGCAACCTTTGAACCCACCGAACTCGACAACGAAAGCGCTTTGGCATGCCAAGCTCCAGACGTTGGCCGCTCTTCCATTTCGAGTGCAAATGACCAGTTTAGCGACGTTCAGCCATTTAGCACCCCTCAGCTACCGGCACCGGCACTCAATCCACCCCCTATTCCATGCGATCGGAGTGCGATTGCTCGTGCTAGTCGTCTACAAAGAGTTGCCGAGCTTAAAGCAAAACGCACTTCCATCATACCCCCTGTTTGTGAAAACACAACGCTAAATGCAAGTACTCCACACCCAAGGCCATCTCAGCTTGGCGAAGAAGTCCATCCGACGATTTCTGCAAAATTATCTACCACTTTTAATCCACACTACAACTTGGACAGTTCTGTTGGCTCCTTGTCCCTTCATGACTCTGTACCTCAATCATTTGGCATTTCACCCGAAGCGCTTTCTCAGATACACAACAACGTTTTAGCAGCCTCGGCCGTTGCCTTAGCTCCATTTACAAAAATTTTTGAATCATTGATTGGATCAATAAGTGACCAAGGCGCAGCCATTTCCAACCTAACGGCAAAACTCGATAAACTTGAACACTTTTCATGCTTCCTTCAAGCCCAAATGACGTCAAATGCTGAAAATGCGGTGCAATGGCAAGACAGGTTGAGCGATCTCGCTGCTCGTCACCACTGTCAAAACGATTCCTTAATGGAAGGCCTGTTGGACGCCGTGAAATGGATGTGAAAAAACACAATCTCTGCCTCCTCAGATCCACGCAAGAAACAAGAAAATTCATCAAGATCCCCCCATTCTCAAGTATCGACCGCATTTGCGACATTTGGGAAAGAACCACCGCAGCCTGATCCAACAATGAGAAATCCGGCTCTCTCCCATAACATTCCGGTCTCAAACTTGACAAACCAGGGATCAGTCCTGCAAACAAGCAGTCACACAACAAAAGAAATCTCGTCACAAGGACTTGTACCAGCACAAATCTCCACATTAGTGAACTCATTTAATATATTCAAAGGGCCAGCAAAAACAATCACTACAAGTGTTGAAACTAATTCGAAAAAGCCTGCCGGACAGCAGACAGAGCTCCCTAACAAAAAAAGCACACAACCTAAACAAAAACAACAACAAATCAAAAAAAAATGTATAAGGAACCTAACAACCCCCAAGAAGACAAGCCTGTTCACTCGGCATGTTCATACAACGACTTTAACAAAACCTACAAACAATGCACCAGCAAGATCCATAGGCGCTAGACTGAGTCCCTCAAAGACCTCAACAAAACGGCGGCGCATAGCCTCCAATGACGTTTCCACTGGAAATGGTTCTCAAGATTCTTCTGTTGACCTATGTGATCTATCGACTTATTCAGCTGATCTTGAGAATTCCATCAATGCTTCTCTTGTAACTCCAGCTGTAATATCAACTGGGCCATCAATGAGAGAGAAGCTAGAGGAAAATAAAATTTCGAAGATCGTACAACCAAGGCCGAATGCTCTACAAATCTCACCATCAACAAAGAGGAAGGCACAGCAATCATTAAGCAGTAGGCTAAATCCCAAACACACGTCAAATCAGCTAAAATTGTGCTTGCCTTCAGTTCAGCGTGCCCCCGGTCCCGCCAACTTTGAGTCTCAAACTAGCAAGTGGAAACTCCGTCTCCAAAACATCCACTCAGATGGCAACGAAGTTAACCTAAATAGAGGAAACATTCTAAAACTGTTCGCATGTATACCACCACTGCGAGCCATCTCATCAGACGACATCAAAATTGTGGAATATATAACAGATGCGTCTTCCGACCAAGTGATTCTCCACATTTCATCAACGGCGGTAAAAAACATGCTACTCCAAGCATACGAAGATCTCCTGTTTTACGGATTCGACCTCACCCTCGAACCTCTTACTATGAGAAACGCTTCATTTTCCAAGGCAAATCGTGACCATGAAGCTAGTCACTACACCGCCAGGCGTCAGGCCCTGCGCCAATCTTTAGTCTCATCACCCGACATTTTAGACGCTGCCACGCATCAATCATTTGAACGGAGAGCCAACAACGCAAAACGATTCCCAAATGGACCACGCAAATAACAATGCGCCAACGTCAAAAAACAAGAACTAATCCTACTGTCATGGAACACGAGAGGATTCACGCATCTGTTTAACACTTTTCAAGAATCTCTGGTGAATGTCTTTGCGATATGTCTACAGGAAACGTGGCTACGAGATCCCCCGACTCGTGATGGATTCATTACGCTGATAAATCCAGCTAGAAAGAACCCAAACGGTCGACCATTTGCGGGCCTGTTAACACTTCTGAAAATCCAGAACTGGTGGTCGCTCGTTGTCTCCACGAACCCTAACCCATTCGTGCAAAGCACCTTGATCAAACTCTCATTAAAAGCAACCGTTTCCAATCTTCTAATAATAAATGGATACTGGAATCCCGCCATGATATCATCAACATCTTTCATTCAGTCAGTATTGAATGAAATAGATCACACCTTTGTAGAACACAACAACGTTTCAGTACTCATATGCGGCGACCTCAACTGCAGTTGGTTTAAATATGATCCACTCACTAAAAAAAATGTTCGACTTCCGGATCTTGAAGTAGCTCAGCGAGGTCAAACTTGGTCAAAGGAGCTTTTGGAACGCAATTGCCAGATGCTAAACGGAACTACAAAGGACGACTCTCCTGCAAATCCGACGTGGCATAGCATGGCCCGAACAAATACCCTCGACTATATCTGGGCCTCGGCTGATCTATTCCACAAGGCCTCTTCCCTTAAAGTGCAGCCGATGTCATCTAGCGATCATAACCTGCTGCGGCTTGTTTGGCATGAAGAACTCTGTAAAACACCAGACAAATACTCTTTTCAATTACAAACAAATGCAGCAGGAAATCGACTAGTAATCAATGGCTCTGCCATCGTCAATTTATGCCATAGCGTAAACAAATTCGAGACAGTAGAATACACACATCTGCTAATGGACCACACACAAATAATTTCCAATTCAAGATCGTTCGGATCACTGCCGAAACATTTATATAGTTCTGAAATTGCACTGGCAAAAAAACTACTAAGGAAAGATCTCAGGCAAATTAAAAGAGAGCCGTGCAAGCCATGTTATAAGGCAATGAAGATCAAGAACCGACGACAAGATTATCGAAATTGGCTAAGATCACACTCAACCATCATCGATCAAGGTCGAGCAGAAACGATGTTAAAATTCCTTGTACAGAAAAATACCCGTGAAATCTGGGCCATCCTGAATAAGCGCTGCGCCAAATCATCCCCAGCAATATATAACAAAATCACCAGCGACAAATGGCGCGAATACTTCACCAAAATGTACGAAAAATCTGAGCCTGAAGATCCCCCGCAGCCTGATGTGACACTCTCTACTTGGGTCATTATACCTTCTTGCAAAGAGATTGAACATGCAATCTCCAAGCTCAAAAATTCAAGAGCTGCTGGTCCGGACCAAATATCAAACCTCATGCTCAAAAAACATAGCACACATTGGGCGAAATTTATCTACAAGCTATTTTGTAAGATTACAAGCTGCAAGAAACTGCCTTCCTACTGGTGCAGGGCAATTGTAGTCCCGATATATAAGAAGGGATGTCGAGCCGATCCTACTAACTATCGCCCGATTGCCCTCCTAGATACTATTGGGAAAATATTCGGCTCCTTTTTGCGACAACAGCTGGTGAATTGGGCAATCGCAACAGGAAAACTTGACTGTCGCTAAACAGGGTTCACGAAAAATGCGGGGACTGATGTGAATCTGACAATATTATCATTCTTAAAGTTGTCAGCGATGGAGGCGAAAAAAAGAATCTTCCTGGCGTTTGTAGATCGACAAGCATTTGACGCCATAAACAGGTCCAAACTATGGGCCAAACTACGTCTGTGGCACTGTCCAGAGCATTTGTTAGAGCCCATCATCGCCTTGCACTCCAACACGTCCATCCAAGTCAGAGTCAATTCACAAGGCGATCTTACAGATCCAATAAGAACATTTAAAGGCGTCAAACAAGGCTGCCCCCTCGCAGCAGACCTTTTCAAACTCTTTATAGCTGACTTACCCGACTGGCTAAAATCTGTCCATTGTTTTCCACCTAAGTTAAACGGAATCTTCATCAATCATCTGGTTTATGCTGACGACATAGTGTTGGTTGATCAAACCCAAATTGGCCTTCAACATCTTCTACTTCGCCTGCATGAGTTCTTATCCATTAACGAGCTCTATCTAAATGCAGAGAAAACAAAAATCATGTGCATCGGCCAAGGCAGGTCAAAAAAAGACAGGTCTTTCCAATGGCACATAGAAAAAAAAGTGCTAAATGTTGTCAAGTCCATCCGCTACCTTGGAGTAATAGCAAACGACTCGGTGTGCGAAGATGCATGGACCACTGATTTGATGGTCAAAATAAAGATCCTGAGTCTTCAAGCTGCCAAAATAAACACTGAATACGGGAAATTTTCTATCACTCCTGTAGTAACGTTTTATCTTCAAAAAGTAATTCCTACTATCACTTTCGGCGGCGAAGCAGCCTTGAATATCAACTACAACTAATGGTGCCAACTGGAGGGAAAGTTTTGGAGACGCGTCCTAAGGCTTCCGAATCATATCTCCATGTCAGCGTTGAGATACGAGTTAGCTTTGAATTCCATGTATATGACAATTGTTTGGAAATCTTTATCTACTCTGCGTAAAACACTACTCAGCTCCACCATCCAGGCATATAACATCTTTAAGCCTGGGCTGGATTCCACCGACAATGTCCTCATTCACACATGGAAGCGCAAACTAAATTCTATCATGGCTGACGCAGGAATATCAGAGGAAGAGCTTGTCAAACGCCCACAACATGCCAAAAAGAAGCTGGCAGAATGGGATTGGATCACAACCTACAACACCCGCTTAGCCCTTAAATCAACCCTGCCCACTTCCAAAAGTCAAGTTAAACTGAATCGTCAACCAAAATATCTCACGAACTGTCCGTCTTGCCACCACAGGGCACAATTCTTAAAGCTGCGACTGAATGCTTTAAATACTAATGAGTTGCTCTGGAGGCAAAAGAACAAAGAAACAATAAATAACTACTGCCGATTTTACAAAACCACAGAAGTTGAATCTCTAAAACACCTAGCTATATTCTGCCCAATGTTGACAGATCTCCGTGAGGTGCATCTAAATGAATTCAAAACACAATCTGAGGAACCCGACGATTGGTGGGATAATGCAATCGCAGGGCATAATGTCAAGCTCTCATGCAACCTCATCAACTTTTTTGATGAAGCCTTAAAGCCAGCACCCAACTGAAGGACGTCAATATCTGAAAGATCTGCCTTTTCGGTGGTTGTCCTTTTGATAACTATGTTACCCCAAAGTACAACATCTATTGTCAAATTTAACTAAGACTAGTAAAGGAGGAGGCAGAAGAATCAGAATTTTCTTTCTTTTGGAAATGTAACAAAAACATGATATGAAATATCAAGTTGAAGTTTTACAATAAAATAAAAAAAAAAAAAAAGGCAAGCTTATCCTAATCATCCTTATTCAAGGGTGCTATCCAATAACCACTTGTCAGGTCAAGGGCTGAATACACGTTTGATCCTTGGATCTGGGCAAGTCCTTGGTCAAAATAGGGTAGAGTGCACCTTGACATGTGGACCTGTTTATTCAAATCCCTCAGGTCATCACAGAGTCTCCATTGTTCATTTGGTTTTAAGATCCCACATACTAGATTGCTAAAAGTACTGTGGATAAGACAAATTATCCCAAGGGATTCCAGATTTCTGGTAATGTTTGTGAGTAATTAAATAGATGTGAGAGGCAACCAGTATTGTTTTACAAACATGGGAGCCATGCAGAGTCCATTGGTATTGTTGTTGGATGAATAGTTGTATGCTTGCAATCATATGAGTCAACTGAGAAGATACTCTCGAAATCCAGGAATACCTGTCTCAGTTGTCATTGTTGACCAGACTATTCTCTTCTTTGACTGACCATCTGCTGGAAACCAAGAAATGCCTCCAGATTTGATATTTCAGAAATAACCTCCATTTATGTGGATAGATCTCTTTTGGTGGTCTTTATATGGACAGGGTGTTTCCTTGGAACCGAAAATATTGTTATTATTATTATTATTATTATTATTATTATTATTATTTCATTGTTATTATGGTATTTATTGAGAACATATCTAGTTTTGAGAAGCAATGGAGTGCTTTACAGACGTATGCACCAATACAGATAAATAACAGAGCACTTTACAGAGGTGTACAACATTACAGATGCATAATGAGAGCTTTTCAGTGGTAACAACAGAACAGAAATGCATCGGGGTAGGATACAGAGGGGGACAGAGGAGGGTTTCAGCTGTACCTGGTAGCAGGGAGGAGGGCAGAGGGTGGCTTCTAGCGAGTCAGGTGGTGTGAGAGGCAACGTGATTGCATAGGTGTTGAGGAGGAGAGACTTCTTGAAGAAGTGGTCTTGAAGAAGTGGTCTTGAGTTCTTTTCTGAATTGTAGGGGCGTGGGGAACGAGTTTGATGCAGACAAGGAGGAAGTTCCATAGTGTTGGGGCATAGACAGAGAAGGCTTGTTTTCTGGTCCTTTCCTTTTTGCAGCAGCGGATTTAAATTCTTCACGTGTCCTGGCTTCTGGCTATGCGCTGTCCGCAGTAGATGAATAGTTTATCCACGAGGTAGCTGGGTGACTTGAGGGTGACTGCCTTATGGATGATGCAGCATGAATTGTAGGCAATTTGTTTGTGGAGTGGGAGCCAGTGCAGTTCAATGAGGGCCAGGGTGATGTGGTCATATCTGCGTAGACCCTTGATGAGACATGCAGGCACATGTAGGACACTTCTCAGTGGCAGAAGGAAGGATGACAAGGTGCCTTTTTGGAGTGTATTGCCACCATCCAGGTGGGATAGGACCAGTGCTTGAACGATGCCCTGAGGGAGAGCTTTTTGCAGGAGGGAGAGCTGATAGCAAACTGTCTGAGTTTTCTTAAGTATGTGTGTTTTGCGGGAGAGGTGTTTGTTGATGTGGAACCCGAGGGACTTGGCACAGGAGGTGAGTTTGGGTGTGAAGCCCTCAGAGGTCAAGGTTGATAGCCAGGTCTGTAAGTCTGGGTGTTCTCTATTGTTGGTGAGGAGGAGGAATTCGGTATTGGAGGGATTGAGCTCTGTACATCCAAGACTGGATCGGCGAGAGGCAGGTTTGGAGCCTATGAATGTCCTTGAAGGAGTCGATCTTGAGGTATAGCTCTGCGCCGTCTGCATATTTGTGGATGCGGATGTTGTGTGTGGCTAGGAGGGCTTCCAGTGGCTCCAGTTACAGATTGAAGATCACTGGGGAGAGAATGGAACCCTGCAGGACTCCACAGGTGACAGGTAGCGTTTGGGATCTAGAGGTGTCCATCTGAACCAACTGCTTGCTGTTGGCAAGGTAGGACTTGAGCCAGCATAGGCCAAGGTTGCTGATCCCCATGCACTGATGTAGGGTGTCCGTAAGCGTCTGGTGGTCTAATCTGTCGAAAGAGGCTGAGAAGTCGAGTAGAACCAGGATGCTGGGGTGGACATCGTCAAGAATGTTTAGGGTGTCATCTATCACTGGTATGGTTGCTGTCTCCTTGCTGCATCAGGGTCTGAATCTGGACTGGTAATTTTGGAAGAGATTGTTGGTGTCGATGTGTTACTGCAGTTGTGCGGCTAGTGCTTTCTCAATCATCTTACCTAGGAAAGGAAGATGGGCGATGGGGAGATAGTTACCTAGGTTGTCGGGATCCAGATCCAGAGTGGGTTTCTTTAGTAGAGGGAGGATTTTAGGGTCAATGGGGAGTTTTCTTGAGTTATGGAGCTATTGATTATCACCAGCTAGGGAAGGAGAGCTTCTGTGGGGAGAATCTTGAGAATGGGTGCTCGGAGGATGTTATCTGTATATGATGTGGCTTTGAGGGGACCAGTGTTTTTACCAGTTTGTCTGTCGAGTGTTTTGAATGTTGTCCAGGGTGAGGAGATATTGCGAGGCGAGACGTGAGGTGGTTCTGTGGATGCAGAGCTGGCATCTATGTGTTGGCGAATCTTGCTGATTTTGTCGATGAGGAAGGTGTTAATGGTGGTGGATTATTCGATGGAGTGTGGTATGGCAGGGTTGGGTAGTGGGTTGACACATGCTTGACCGCTTTGAGGGCTCTGATTTTGTTGGCAGTTACTGCTGTGGTATTCTGATATTAGGAAGCCTTGGCTGTGTTGATTAGTTGTCGGCAGGTTGCTCAGAGTGCCTCGAGGAGTGCCAGGTTGGATGCAGTCCTTGGAGAGGTTTTCTGATGACTCTTTTGCTGAGGGTGCATATACAGGGTGCTGATGGTTTTGGTTTGCAGGTACATTTTTTCAGAGGCACATGTTGATTGATGGAGGCTGAGAGGGTGGTGTTGAGTGCTTCCAGTAGAGTGTCACAGTTCGGTTGGTGGTGTTCAGTTCATGTAAGGTGCAGGATGGCAAGGTATTCTGTGAGGGCTTCCCCTGGGAAGCTCTTGAAGGACCTAAAGGTTTGTCTGCTGGGTTTCTGCTCTGAGTGCTTGGCTGGGATAGTGTGCAGGAATTTGAAATACATGACTAGGTGTTCAGACCAGTCAAACAGGAGAGGAGAAATGTAGTGGAGGGAGGACATTGCAGTGATGATTAGGTTGAGGATGTTACCTTTTTTGTGTTAGGTCTGCTGTGTGCTGTGTGAGGCTGAGGGTGTCAAGAAGGCTGAAGAGAGCTTCCTTCATCGGATTGGTTGCCTTGTTGGCTGGGAGGTTAAAGTCGCCTAGGAAGATGTTGTTTTCGTGCATGGGGGACATGGTGGTGACCAGGTCAGTCACGTCTCATCTGAAGGCGATTTTAGGTTTGGGTGGTCTGTAGAAGGAATATGACTGTGTCTGTCGGGGAGAGTGGGACGTGGCAGGAGAGGACTTTGAAGGAGCCAATGTTGTCGACGTTGAGTCTGGTGCAGGGAGGCAAGGACTTATTTATGACTGCAAGGCCTCTGTCTGTCTTGTTCAGCCAGGCTCTGTGTTGCATGCTGTAGCCATCAGGGACAATGACATCTTTGATGCGGATGAAGTTGGGTGTCAGCCGGATCTCGATGATGACGATGGCATCAAAGTTATGTGTAGTGATGAGGTTGACGATGTCTGATCCATGGGTGATAGCTGAACAGATGTTGGCGAGCATCAATGTCTGTGTTGTGGACGGTGATGGGATGTTGATGGGCTTGATGTTCATAGTTATTATTAACCATAAATGCAACCTCATTTTCCAAGATGTTACAGGTAACATCTATCCTGCAAGAGCATGAAGAATACAACAAAAAATGTAGTCCCTGTCAGGTACTAATATTTTATGGTCAGATATTGTTGGTCTTGTTGTAGCAATCTTCAAGAATTGGACCAATAATTCAATTTTTAAATCAATAAAATAGTATTGGGACTCAACCACCATTCCAATAGAGGTGGCTGTGCCAAAAATAACACTTTGAGCATTGCTGTTAGCCCCCCATATTTGAAATGGTGTAGTCGTTAATGATAGAGGTTAGCAGTGTTGAATGTAGGGACAATCCTGGAGGGTCTGAGTGCTCCCTCCTTTATCAGAGTTAGTGGAACTGTTAACTGTCACACCTGCCCTTGGATAGTAATATTTTCTTTTGCTTGGACCGGAACTGCATAAGGCAACAATTGAACTGACCAAAATGCAATATACCAATATCTCCGAGTGTCCAACCCCTGTTAAATAGAATTTTGAAAGATTATGGGCTTTAACAGCATGCATTTCTATATCAGACATATATCTGTTTAAAATTTAGCACTCTTACACCGAAATTCACACTAAACAGAAAAATGCAAAATTTTCTTGCTCCTATTTTAGAACTGTCACTGAGTCACTTTCAACTCAAATTCGAAAATTATATTTTTCTACACAATACATGTGAGCCCAATTCACTAGTGAAGATATGAGTCGTAAGTCCAACATATGCCCGAAATGAGTCCGAACGTAGATGGAGGTAACTTACACAAATTTACGAAAAGGACTTACGAATAAAAATCAGAAAGGCAGAAGACAAGAAAAGGAGCGTACGTCAAGGCATTACTTCTGGCAAAGTCGGAAGTTACGCAAAGATGAAAAGGCGTAAATAACCACAACTACACATTAAAACCAATATCACTGCCAATCAATTACCAGAAAATGCATAATTCCCAGAAGCACCACTAAGCCTCCAGAGAGGAAACTGCACACACAAAAGCCAACACATGTCACACACATACTGCCACATCATACGTTCAACCAATACCACAAGCCTGAAAAAGGAATGACACCCTCATGCAAAACACACACACAATGCCAGCAAACTAGACACACCTGAACACCCCACACACACACATAGCTGCAGAACATACCACATAAACATGAACCAATCAACCAATAAAACAATGATGCACATCAGCACGCACATCATGATTCCACATGTCCCGATACAAAGGCATACAACGCCACTCCATGACTCCCATCCTGGTACATGTAGCACTCTACAGCCAAAATGGCACGATGCCACAGTCACAACAAATGCCCAACCCAAGTCGAGGAGATGGCAGGAGTGGGTCTCCTGCACCTCGGTCCCCCCCTTCACCACATCACACAGAGGACTATGGAAGGTATCACTTCCCTCCACACGTCACATGCCATCAGAGCACATGTAAAGCTCCTGGCTGCCCTGCACTTCTTCACCACTGGCTCATTCCAGAGGACCAGTAGCATCACTGTAGACATTTCACAGGCCATGCAGTCATGCACACTACATCAGGTCGTGGCATGCATCATATCGTGCAGCCAACACCATGTCCACATGCCCTTGACTCTGAAGGAACAAAGACAGGCGGCTCACACATTTTACGGGGCACACCGATTCCCCTATGTCATCGGAGCCATTGACTGCATCCATGTCACACTAAGCCCTCTCCAGAACCGAGTGCATATGTACCAGAACCGGCACCACTGACAATCAATGGCCAACTTGTCTATAATGCCGGTGGGCTGCTCATGGATGTATACACCAATTTCCCAGGACCCATCCACGACAGTCACAACTTGAATAAAACCAATTACGTTACAATGATGCTAGCAATGCTAAAAATCCTATATTGGTTGGACCTCCAATTTGTATGATGTTTTAATCAGTGATCAGGCAACATCTAGTTCAGGGGAACTTTTCACCCACTCTAATCAGCCATGTACCATTTGTATTTACTAAACAAATTCTTTTTATGAACCATGGGTATGCCAGTTCAGCAGTATTGATTCACTAGAGCCTTTGTCACTTCCAGGGCTGGAAACACACAGAGTTGCACAGAAAGTCTATTTTCTTTTTTTTTATTGAAATATTCTATGCAATTTAAAATATAAAGAAAGTGTATACTTTTTCCATTCTCTATGAAATCTCGATGTCAATGATTTCGACAATGATGAATGATCATATACTGGTTAATTGAATTAACAAAGCTGCATTTAACTTGAATGTAGACTTTTTAAAGCACACACATCACGATAAGTTGATTTTCTTTAACCTAAGCGTATATTCACCATGTGGAGAAAAGTGATTTAGGATTCAGGGCAAAGCTTTCATTTTATAGAAAGAAAAATTCAACCAGAACATCCCTGCCTATCTAAATCTAATTGATTAAAAATAAATACCTACTTTTTTAACAACGGATATGTCAGTGTTTCAAAAAGCACTTTAGAAAACTTAATTTAAAGATAGGCTACTTGACATTCTTGTCTGTAAATTGCTTGCAAAAAGTAAAATGTTATTTAATGTGTATGATTTCGAGATCCCTTCGACCAGGATAGATTCTTCTGGTTTCATCAAGGCAGCATTAAGAGTTGTAAAGCCACCTTCTCTTGGTGGACTCAGAAGTTTCCGGTAGAAGGTTAATGTTTTCCAAACCTTGACGGCATAGAGCGATGTTAGGCCCAATTCTCTCTGAATCATATCCATGGGTAGAGATTGTGATAGGACTAAAACTCGCCTCCAAAAGAGGCCCTCTATTTTAGGCCATACCGAGCCAGAAAGAGAGAGTTGGGTTTCTGCCCCATATGTTAAGATAGGAGATACCTTGAGTTTGTAAAAGTCAATGGGCCTCATTACGAGTTTGGAGGTAAGGGAAAATTGATGCTGGTAAAGGATTACCGGCATCCTTTACCGTTCGGTCCATTATGACCCAACAACCCGCTATTCGCGGTACCGTAAATAACGGTGCCTCTAATAGCACCATGGGCGCGGGCACGCAACCTCACATGCCGGCAATAGCGGCATGGCGTAAACAGGAGCTAAACACGAGTAATACGGACATGCTAATAACGGCCTACAGAAGACAGAAAAGTACCTTACCGGCATGGAGCAAATACTGACATTGCGGACCACCCATAAACGGCCATGTGCAGTGTTCCCAACTGCCACAGGTGCACACAATCATCACAGGTGGAGGCAATCTAGACTGGGCCAGCACAAAAGGAGCACACCCCACACCTTCCCACACACAGTCACACCAAAAAATTATCCCAATACTACTAGCAATGCTGGGGCTGGAGGACATGACTGCAGTGGAACTCCAGCAACAACAACAACAAGCAGCACAGAGGAGACGCAGGAGGAGAAGGAGGGGGAGGCAGGCAAAGCCTGCACCACCATTGCAGGCAGATGTACCACAGAGGCAGCCCCTAAACCCCCGAATCAGAGCCAATCCATTCAGCCTAACCCCTGAGCAGATCCACACCCTGTACCGTATTGACCGGGACACCATCACCACCATTGTGGACATGATACAAAATGACTTTGCCAGCCTCATAGACATTCGTACAGCCATCCCCCCTCTGCTGAAGGTGGTGTCTGTGCTCCACTTCCTGGCCACAGAAACCTACCAGAACACAGTAGGCCAGATGCATGGCATATCACAAACATTATTCTCACGTACGCTGAACCAAGTGCTCGATGCCCTCCTGAAGCACACAGGCGACCACATTTTCCTTCCACGGACAGCCCAGGAGATCTCCAACACCAAAGTTGGTTTCCATTCACTGGCCGGCATCCAAGGTTGCATTGGCGCCATCGACTGCACCCATGTTGAATTGGTGGTGCCACATGCCATGGAGGCAGTGTACCGCAACCGTATGTTATACCACTCCATCAACGTGCAAATGGTATGTGACTCAAACAAGATCATCACACATTGTTGTGCCCGATTTCCTGGATGAACCCATGATTCAATGGTCATGCGGAACTCCATGGAGCGACACGAAGGGCACAGATCCTGGCTACTTGGTGAGTTGCATGTCAGGCTCATGGCATCGCGATGTGGGTAGGTGATTGGGGGGTGAGATGCATACTTCACCTGGCTGAAATGGGGGGGAGATGCATACTTCACCTGGCTGAGATGGGGGGGGAGATGCATACTTCACCTGGCTGAGATGGGGGGTAGAGATGCATACTTCACCTGTCTGAGATGGGGGGTAGAGATGCATACTTCATCTGGCTGAGATGGGGGGGGATGCATACTTCACCTGGCTGAGATGGGGGGGAGAGATGCATACTTCACCTGGCTGAGAGTACCTGACAGGACAGACCATGCTCATACCCCAAAGCAGGCCAGACTGGACCTAACACCTGACCGCAAAATGCAAGACGTAAGCTGCTCTACCATGATAATGATGCAGTGCTACAACCATTCCATAGCCATCAACATGAACACTGCACATAATCAGACCGTAGCCCCCGCAACACAATGCAGCGACAAGCAATTAGTATGGCCAATGCACAGCACCAAATACCATCATCAAAAAGGACATTTGTCCATTACTGCGTACAAAGGAGTCACATGAGGGCAAAATACATGAACACACCCCTACACCAACACAGAGGTCCACCCAAACAGCATGTCAACATCTGTTGTGCAAAGTGAGATCATCATGAGTCAGCCATCAACTGTGACAGGATGAAAGCATAAAATTGACTACACATCACCCAGATCATGGGAACAACCGGCGTGGGCTACCACAGTGCATGAGCATTCACAAGGAATAGGACACCCCTGCGCCCACTAGACGATGCCACGCACACCTGTCAATCAGATTAATTCACACATTGCAGTTACATCATGAGGCTCTATTCATGCATGGATATGTGGGTGCACACAGGGAATACATGCATGCTATGGTGTCATTGATACAGGTCCCATATGATGTGATCACTTACACATAACCATTGTTGCACACATGCAGGTGATGCTGGCTATCCCTTCAAGAGGTGGCTCCTTACCCCGGTCCGGAACCCGCAAAACAGGCACGAAGAGGACTACAATTGTGCGCATACACGTACCCGTGTGGTGATTGAGCAGACATTTCGCCTTTTGAAGGCACGGTTTCGCTGCATCAGCAGGTCTGGTGGGGCACTCCTGTACGGGCATGAGAAGGTGGGCAAGATAGTCATGGCATGTTTCATGCTACACAATATGTGCATCAGACGGAATGTGCCTCTGCCCCCTGACGCTGATCTGCAACCACCTGACGATGAGGATGAGGAGGGTGGAGATGGGGCTGCACTTCAAGGAGGCAGCAATGCACAGGAGGGACGTGCCGTGCGTCAGACTTTGATTAACCAATGTTTCTAGCACACATGGATGCAGAGTGTGACACTCAGGGCACATGGTCATTAATTCGCTTCCCCCATAATTGTAGGTCTGTTTCGATCCTAGATCTGGGTAGTAAGGCTTGTGTGGATACATCCACCCTCTCTGCTTGGCGTTGAGTTTTTTCATGCAAAGCAACACCCGACTGGCCATGTTATGTGGGGGGGACAATTTGCATTTATGGAACCATTAATACCCATTTGTGGGCTTCTAGTCTCTGTGCTTAAAGTTTGTTTTTGGTTAAGTACGGAGGTAGACCTTTGTTCAGTTTTCCCATGGTTTTGTTGGATTGGAGAAGGTACACTTGTGTTTTGTCAGTGTCTTTTTTCCAAGTATAGAAAAAGCGCTGAGTTCCTTTGCAGAGTCGAGGGGGTTATTCCAAAGGGTTCCCATAACGATGTTGCCTTCAATTGAGGAGATGCATTTTGCTGTACTTTTTTCACTGTGGCTCTGAATGTGTATCTATCAGCAATGTCATTTCCTCAACCTTTGGGCTCAACTTCTACCCCCAGCTGGGAATCAATGGCAGTCACTCGGTGCTCCTCTGTGACTTGTGCATCTGGTACCACAACTAGTAAGTCAGACTTTGAGGTGTACTCTGTTTGCTGCCTATCCGCCAATTCCATCTCCCCCCTTCCTGTGAGTTTGTGGGATATTTTACATTCACTGTTTGTTATTGTCTTGTTTACTTCACAATCTGCATCTACCGTGCCTGACCGGTCCTCCTGCAGGATGCTTTTATGGGAGCTGGTTTGCTGACTGATGTACACCAGCAGTAATAAGGGGCACCCATCGCTGTGAAGTGGCTGTGTTTGAACTATGTCTTTGAACGGGCTCGTAATTCGAGCCTCAAAGTCAATTGAACTCAAATCTGCTACCTCCAAGTTCGAGTCGTTCGTTGGAGGTGACATTGGTGCCATTGGTCTCAGTCGGTCGCGGTGTAGCGGAGTATACACAACTAGAGAACCAGTGGCTTGATACTTGAGTCACAAGTGATCCGATTTTATCGATACCACTAATTCTTATGCAGGTTTTAAACACCAGACAGGGAAAGAATTACCTGCTCACCCGCGTCCTCCCGTGGACTGCCGTAGACTGCACTTGTCTTGGCACTCCGCGTCCGCTTCGTGGAGCATGCGAGATTCTGATACCAGCAGGGAGTGGAGCGCGTCACGCTCGACACTGTCCCTTAAAGCGGAAGGCACCGTTTTTCCATTGCTACCATGCCTTCTGCAAACTGGTGCTGACTTTCAATGGAAATTCTCCTTGAAAGCAAAGAAGTGGTAAACTGAGGTCCCAGCAGTGTTCAGGAGAGTGTGCTGCCATAGACTGTGCTTGTCGTCGCACTTAAGTGGGTTTTCTATTGCATTACTTTGTAAAAAGTGTACATTTGTCATTTACCAATGGGGAATTTAGAGTGGGAAAAATAGGAGCCAGTCAAAAATCATTTGCTTTTTTTCTTTGAGTGGTTCAGAGCTAGTAACAGTAATATAACCACAAAAGTTCTTCAGTTACATACATTTTCCATACACGTGCAGAGTGAGATATTATATGGCTCCCAGTCTGTATTTGAGTGTTAGAAAGAAAATGAGTCTGGGGTATCCCAATAACCCCCCCTTCACACATCAGAGGGGCTGGGATTAAAAATATTCCCCTTTAGAGTATATATGCCCATAGAATGACATTTCCCGTGGCATATTACCTACATAGGAATGTCTTTTCACTTTCTCACAGACATGTGTGTGCCCTCTCTGACTTGTTTAATTTTCCCCTTCTAGTAACTGGTGGACATCAGCAAGATGAGTCAGAGTCCCTCTAGAGCTTGTTTTTTCTCTCTTTCTGCAGTGGGTCTCTCTGCTTCTTTTTATAATGAGGAAGACTCAGGTTGAATTACAGATGAGATTCTACCAGTGGTCTTCCAGCAATCCAAAATGTATCCAATGGAAAGCAGATGATTCTAGTCTGCTTCCAGAAGTTGTCAAATCACCTTTCTATCCATCTTCCAGTCAGACTCCCCTCCCCTGAGTCAGCCCGCCCATCAATCTATCCCAGTCAGTGTGTCCCCTTCAATATATGGAGCTCATTTTGCTGCATGCCAAAATTTGGTGGTGGTAGTGGTTATGTGTAGAAATACACGTAGGCAGCTCCCCACTGCCACATTATAGCCATTTGCATAGTGGTTTGCAAATGTGCAGGGCACAAGGTGGCGTACACGCTGTCAGACCGGCTTTTTCCCTGCACACTTTCACTCCACCTGTAAATGAGTAAATGCTGATGGTGCATATGTATGGTGGAGAAGGGAGTCGAGTTGCATTCTGCCCCTCCTCTCCACTATACAAATGAATGAAAATGGGGTGTGGTGTTAAAGGAAGATGTAAAAGCCTTACACAAGCCTTTTACACCTCCCATTAACGCCCCAAAGAAAATGAGCTCCTATGGGTTTGGAATTTTATATATTGGAACCCACTTCCTTTAGAGGTATATATAATGGGCCTCATTACGAGTCACCTGATATGAAAATAACGGTGGCGTTAAAGCCGCCTCCACCGTTGTTTCCATACCGGGGGATCTCGAGTCTTGCAAGCGGAGGTGTCATTCCCGCCAGGTCTGACCTGGCGGGTTTAACACCACCCGCCTGCAGGTGGGCGTGGAAACACCGGCACCATCACAAGATAGTGCCAGTGTTTCCACTTCCCCATTACCATTGAGTCCTATGGGGCTCAGTGGGAATGGGGATTTACCGAATTACGCCTCCGGAATTCCCAGGTCACCGGGGTTGTAATGCTCCGGTAATTCCGGGAATCACGGAGGCGGAATGGTAATACGAGTCCGGTGGTAACCGAGCCGGAAAAAACGGCAGGTTACCGCCGGACTCGTAATGAGGCCCAAGTCTTATTTTTGTTGGTCACTCAATGTTCTAATGATATTTTATACAGTGTTTGCCTAGCAACTCCCCTGCCATACAAGCCCTTAAGCAATAGGGTGAGCCGGAAGGTGAAAGCCAGCCCCCCCTAGTATAGGTGAAGGGGCCCCTAGGGCACCCTCACGTATGGAAACAAGGCACAATCACCACACACAAACTGATATGCAAGACACAAGGTTGTATTCCCAAAAGCTAGGGTTTATTGCAAAGCAAATAGTCTCAGTTGGCCAACTGGGTCTCAAGCCCTGCGATGTTGTCTCCAGACCCCGAGGGACGCAAGAGAGCAAATCATTCTACAGCAGTTACATATATACAAAATGAGCATCTTACAATCAGTGGTGACACATTCAATACCACCCATAATGCATTTCCTTTGAACTGGGTTGGATGATTGACAATTGTGACGAGTATGACACCTTCAGACATTCATTTTAGCAACACTTTGTAATTTTGTGAGCCTGCAGACAAAGTTCTTTGTTTAAGAGAACACATTGCTTCTGTTTTTGCAAGCAAGCTGCGTGCAGGGGAGAGACACATTCCAGGCCTCGCTATCTCCTAGTTTCTATTCGTGTGCTGGGGTCAACTCGCTCTCCAGGGCTCTACAGGGCTCAGAAAGGGGGGGACACAAAGAAGAGCATAATTCAAGCCATTAATTGTTCGTTTCTACCGTTCCTACCGCATGAGCGAGACTGGCTGGCACCTGGGTAATGATTAAATGTCTTGCTGCTTACTTCCAAGGACTTGTGAGGGAGGAGACCGGGCATTTCTGTCTGGGTCGCCTGCTATATGTTTCAACAAGTATCTCGCGGCCTTGCTCTATGCATGAACAATAAAATAATATTCGAGCAGAATAAGCTTTCAGCAAAGCAGTTTTGACAGAAAAGTAAGAGGCGAAAGTTAAAAACAAAATGGCAATTCCAATCACTTCAAAATGCCCGCACTTTAGTCAAGCTGATAGATGCATATTTCTAATACCGACATACGAGGCGGTTGGTCTTCGGCCAACAAAATACATTGCCTCCATCATGGGGGGGTACCTACTTTTTTTAGACTGACAAACCCTCCTTTTGGCCGTATGCCAAACGCCTCATCCATACATTGCATCCGCTTCTGACCAAGTATCTGATTCTGAATCTTGCATACTGCTAGTTTCCTCCTCATTATCATTGTCATCAATATTAATTGACATGAATTGTTTCACTGTCTTTATTTCATCATTTATTTGAGTATCTGTTTTAGTGGTGCTCTTTTTTGTTACTATCTGTATACACTCCTCACTTATTTCAGTACAAATTATTGGTAAGCAGTGTATACAACAACAACATGTCATAAATATTCCAAGTACTGGCCAAACCCAGATAACTTGTATCAAGGACAGCCTGGGGTCAGAACGGTGGTCTGACCAACATATTCTGGAGGTCTTGACAGACTTTTACTCAGAGCTGTACACCCAACCCCCCGAGCACAGTGAGTCCCAAATGCGCGACCTCCTCGAGCAGATCCCCATGACTATCGTCTCCCCCGCTACCAGGGACCAATTGGATTCCCCCATCCTGCTGGATGAAATAGTTGAGGCTATATCTAAATTCCCTAAAGGAAAAGCACCTGGTCCCGACGGGCTGACAGCTGAGTTCTACCAGGAGCATGTGGCCATCTTGGCTCCCAAGCTGCTTGAGGTTTGGAACGAGTCACTTCGGCTGGTCACTCTTCCCCCTTCGCTGCGCGAAGCCACCATCACGGTCCTGCTCAAACCCGGTAAACCCATTAACGACTGTGAATCATATAGGCCCCTCTCACTGATGAGTTTGGACACCAAAATCTTCGCCAAAGTGATTGCCAACCGCTTCCTCCCGGTCATGTCGTACATGGTCCACAAGGATCAATCAGGCTTTGTACCCGGAAGATCAACATCCCACAACATTAGGAGGCTTCTTAACATCATGGCACGTATTGACCAAGGGGCGAGTGCGGTTGCGGTCACACTGGATGCCCAGAAGGCATTTGACATGGTGTCTTGGAAATACATCTGGTTGGTATTGGAAAATCTGGGGGTAGGGCCCAATATGATAGCATACATTAGGTTACTGTACACTTCCCCGGTAGCCAGGGTGTGAGTTAACTCTCAGACGTCCGGTCTGTTCCCTCTCTTTAGAGGTACCCGACAAGGCTGCCCATTTTCCCCGATCCTCTTCGCCTTGGCAATCGAGCCGATGGCCGACTACGTCAGGGAGCGGCATGCGCGGAGGGGGGTGCGGTTGAAGGACTCCCCTGAGATCATCTCGCTGTATGCGGACGATGTGCTACTCTTTATAAGAGACCCAGCTGTTCATCTGGACCCGATCTTACGTGACGTCACCCGCATAGGCACATACTCGGGGTTCACTATAAATTATGCGAAATCTGAGATCCTCCCTCTCACTAGCTCAACGATGCAGCCCACCACCGAGTACCCGCTCCGTTGGTCCCCGAATGGGATTAAGTACTTGGGAGTCCAGGTGTCCCTCGCCAGAGAATCGCTACTAGCAGACAACTACCAGGCAGTAGCTGAGCAAGCCGAGGCCAAAGTCACGCGCTGGCGTACCCTTCCACTATCACTAGCCGGCAGACTCTTGCTGGTAAAAATGATTCTGCTACTCAAGTTGCTGTACATATTTAGTAATGTTCCTGTCTGGCCAGGTAGGAAATATTTTACAAACCTGCATAAATTGTTTCCCCAATTCCTGTGGCACTCTGGCGCGGTGCGTAAAAAGTGGTCGGATATGTCACTACCCTACGACAGAGGGGGATTCACAGCCCCAGACTTGCTGCGATATTAGACTGCTTCACAGGCGCAGTTCGCATCTTACTGGTACCCTGGGCCCCCACCCCGTCCCCACGTCAAACTTGAGGTTCTGGCAGCGGCAGGCACTGATGTCATGTCTTTGATTCTCAACCGGCAGTATGTGCCGGACTCTCCCATTGATCCGGTCCAGACCACGGTACAGGCTTGGGGCCAGATATTCAAAACTTGCGACGAGCAATGTCCGTACTACAAATGGCTCCCCGCCTGGAGGTTTCCTGGGCTGGAACCCACGCATGACACCGCCCTGGCGCGCCATTGGGAGGCCCTGGGATACCGCGCCCTTACCGATTTCTATCCAGAGGGACAGTTTATAACACCGCAGACGTGGAGGCCCGGGGCACTCGGGTTCCGTTGTGGAGCTCCTGCAGTTCTACAGACTCCGCGCTGCCTTCCGAAATGTATGGCCTGTCTTCCCCATTGAACCCCGGGACTCTCCTGCGATTGCTTATATCGCCAACTCGGGTTGCGCCCGCGGGGTGGTTTCCTCATTATATAAGCTCCTCTTGACCTCGCCCTCTCCACTTCCGTCCAGGGCCCGTGATGACTGGGCCTCCGAGCTGGAACTGGTACTTACTGACCAACAGTGGGAGAAGATGTGTTCCCATACTAGCAGAGTGTCCCTAAACTTCTGCTACCGCACCATACAATATAAACTGCTTAATAGGCTGTATTAGACTCCAGGTAGAGTGTCTAGGTTTGCTTGCTCCGATCCTCGGCTGTGCCCCCGCTGCGGTGCGGAGGGCGCTGACCATTTGCACATGTTTTGGGGCTGCCCGGAAATGGCCACATTCTGGAGTAAAGTCATAGAGACACTGTCTGAGATCACTGACACTGAGGTGGACCCTGATCCAATGGGGGTTCTGTTTGGAGTGTGGCAGGCCGGGGGAGCAGGAGACATTATTAAATTCTTAAATGTAAGTTGTATCATAGCCAAAAAGTGTGTCCTACAAAGCTGGAAGAACCCCAGCCCCCCACATTCCAGAAATGGTTAAATTTACTCACCTGGTCCCGGAACTGTGAGGAGGAGTTTCTGGGTATGCTCCCAGCACGTTCTCGTCCTCGAAACATATGGACTGCATTCAACAGCTACTTGATTAGCTTAAATGACACTTCCTCTGTGGATGAATCCCCCTAACGTCCCTATTGCTGTTCGGCTCCTTGGTGCTCTGTGATATGTTATTACTCAACCGCTGTTACCATAATTTTGCCTATATGCTCTGTATTCACCTGTATATGCAACACATTTGTGGCTATTGCTCGGATGTGTGTGTATGCCTTTTTCCCTCTGTCAGCAAAAATAAAAGTTTAAAAAAAAAATATATTCCTAATACTGATACTAGGATCGCAACTAATTTCCATCCCCATGAGCGTAATACTACCCAGAACTAGGAGCTTATGTTCAATTCCCAACTTCCTTCTGGGGGGTGCAGGTCAGAGCTCAAAACGTGCAACTTTCTTATAGCGAGAAAATCCTAGGGGAGGAGTCGCTTACAAATACGCAACATGCTGATCCCATGATTTTGCAAACTCCCCCACGATCAACCAAGATTACATCAAGAGCCATCCTGTTTTGGAGTGTCATCAATCTAATTCCTTTCTCCTCTAATGTCATATTGTATAATATATCTGTTGTCCCATTTATTGTTTTTTCTAATATTCTAGACAGTTGTCTTATATTATAGGAGTTTATTGCTTGGCCCCAAAATGGTATGAATGATTTGGTATATCTTCCGCGATCAAACCTCCTTCCTCATTTCACCGTGGTCTTGACCTGGACAATTTGGCTATATCTCCTGTTCTTGAAAGGAATACCCCGGGGAACAAAAGTCCCAGGTAACAAGTACCTCTCCAATTTCTAGGCAACCAAGGATACGCTTTTTCTCCACATATGAAATAAACAGGGTCACCTACGTAAACTGGTTCTCTCTCTTTATCAAGGAATTCTATATTCATACATCTAGTGAATGTCCCCTCTGAATAGGAGCCTTTTTTTTCCTTAGGCAAAAGGGGACAAAGCGTGGACTGTAATTTACTGTATAGGAGGGGGGCACTGTATCTTTATTTCCTTCTAGGTTCATATGAAACGTGATTACAGATGATTTATAGGGAACACATTATCTGTCTTGTGGCATCACTACTGGTGTGATCAGTCGTGCTTTGTGAAATATAGAACAACCTACAGGTTTCATAACAATCTCCTCAAATTTATTCATATTTGTTCTATCTAATTGACCAGATTCACTTTTGTTCCATTTCCCATAATATAATGCTCTCAAGGACGCCTAGCATGCAGAACTCAATGGCAGTGGCTGCACATACCAACCAATTCCCTTACCACCATGCTGTGGCAAGTGGGCACATACCAAACAAATATTTTATCTTAATATTGAGTGAGTCATATTCATTATCAACAATAATGTGTTGTTTCCATAACCTTCCCTGTATCTTTCCTCCATTGGGGACGAAGTGTAAGTAATCACATGGACTGGGCTTTCAGTAGTGGAGATGTTTCTAACAGGCAAGAGCACTTCTAATGGGCGTATTTCTTCTAAGTACCATAATACCAGTACTGTTATTATTGGAGCTAATATACTCATCAGACACATGACTATTGTTAAGATCAGCATACAATTTTTTCGGCAATTTCTTTTTTGGAACCTTCCAGTCTCTATAGTTAACTCATTATCAGCAGTGGTGCAGGAGGAGGCAAAAACTGGTCCCGGCATTTTTCTCTCGCTGTCCTTCTTCTCCAATTCAATGTTCGTCGTGAATATCTCTTCTAGTTGCACTCGTTCAAATGTCAATAGGTTCGGAAAATGTCAACAGTTTGTTCTGCCAGTTCTCAGCAGCCTGGATTGCTATACGTTGGGCAAGATTTCTGCGCATCTGCACATTGCTCAAAGAACTCCAGAGCAGTTATCAATTGCCTTTATACCATGCGAGCCCCTCTTGTCCGTAAGGGTGATCTGCACATGGATGTTTTTAGCACCGAGGAGCCGCGCTCTTGGGCTGTCCGATTTGCACAACCCTTATGCCGCCCTCCCCTAGGCCTCCGGTTCCTACTTCGTCCGTGATAGGAAACAGAGGCAACAAAAGATTAAAAGAAATGAAGATTTGATCACTCCTTCTTCCGAGGCCGTAAATTATACCACCTTGCTCCTGGTATCATGTGATCATTGAATAGTGCACTTCCAGACTCAGGCTCCGAGTCAGCTTGCGGTGCAATGGCAGATGTTGGACGCCAAAGTGGTACATGTTTTGTGTCAGCCAGCAGTGATGCAGGTTCTGCTGGACATCGTTGGGGCACTCTTTGCCCTTTCTACTTTATAGCAATTTTTTCAGGCTTCGTTTCAGGCTATTTTTTAGGATCAGACAGATTTTGTGGCAAAGAACTGGCAACAATTTCTTTTGTCTCTTTTTGATCGTCTCTATCGGGCAGTTCTTCAAATGGCGATGGGACCTTGTTTGCATGTGTTGCATGTATCCACCCCTTTCTCCCGTCAACACGGATTTCAGTCAGTGTTGCTAAAAGTATCTGGTAGGGTCCACGCCATCTGGGTGCAAGTGATGACTTCCTCTCATAATTCCTCACTAGAACCCACTCTCCGGGTTCCAGTGAATGCCCCGGACCAGTGTACCTGATGGGTAGAGCCTCCTGCACCTGCTGATGAATCAAACTCAATTTCTGAATTAAAAGATTACAGTAAATGCTGAGCACAGGATATTCTATCTCATTTAGCCGCTTTGGCTGTGGTGCACAGCAAACATATCGCCGGCCTCCCCATCACTATCTCATATGGGGAGAGCCCCGTTCTTGCCTGCTCAGATGTGTGCACGCACAGTAACGCTATCGGTAATGCGTCCACCCAGCTCAACTTGTTTCCTGCACAAATATTACTTATTTTGGCCTTTAAAATGCTGTTGTGACGTTCAATAAGACCGGCACTCATGGGGTGTCTAGAACAATGGAATCTCTTGTCAATTTGGAGACCTGAGTAAATCTGTAATATCACTGCGCCCACAAAATGCAGGCCATTATCTGACCATATGACACAGGGCAGACCAAACCGGGAAAAATACTCCTTTCACATTACTTTTGCAGTGCTCATGGCGGTGCAGTCTTTTAATGGATATGCTTCCACCCACTTACTGAACGCACATATAACCACTAAAACATATTTCAAGTTTTGGCACCTCTCCATCTCTATGAAATCAAAATGGATTACCTCAAATGGCATAGAAGGAGGGCCGAAACTGCCTGTTGGATTCACCGTTCCCTTCCCCACATTGTGTTGTAGGCATGTGATACAATTTTGGGCCAGCATCTCTGCATTATTCTTCATGTGTGTGTTCTCCCATACCTTGGCTAGATGCTGGACTATCTTCTTAGCACAAATGTGTGTAGGGCTGTGGGCCATCATGACCATTGCAGTTACATAGGAGTTGGGCAGCATCCAGTTTTTACTTTTCTTGTCTACCCAGCAAACTTCTAGATCTAATTCTGCAGAGCCCGCAGCCCACCCTTTTATCTCGTCAGCAGTAGCTTCTGCCTGCATCTCTTTCACAGTGGCAATTCCATTTTCTATCATGCAGGGCACTTCCTCAGACTGTACTGTCAACATTTTGGTATTCAAATCAGTGGCAGTTTGCTTCGCAATTCTGTCTGCAAATGTGTTTCCCTCTCCCACTATACATGTTACTTTTTTATGCGCCTCGCATTTCACTATTGCTAGGCGCTTTGGACACGTAAGTGCAGACAGTAATCGTACAATCAAAGGGCCATGTTGAATTCTGGCTCCATGTGATGTCAAGAAACCCCTCTCAGCCCAGAGTCGGCCAAAGTTATGAACCACACCAAAGGCGTATTGGCTGTCAGTATATATGTTTACACTCATGTTTTCAGAAATCTCACAGGCTCTCTTCAAAGCTATTTTCTCTGAGGCTTGTGCAGAATTGTAGGGGATTCTTTTGGTTTCTACAATTCTTTTCAGTGTAGGGATAGCATAAGCAGCAGTTGATGTGCAATCAGGTAATTTAAAACAGGAGCCGTCACAAAACAGTTCTCCATCTGGCTCTTTTTGTGGGGTATCCGTTAAATCAATTCTTCCTTTCGTTTCTTCCTCAGTAACCATTAAGCAGTCATGGGGAGGTGATTCATTCTCACCTAATTCTTCCGTGGGCAGTGGCATTAATTCTGCAGGATTCAAAGCGCTACACCTCATAATTTGGATGTGTGGCGCAAACAGGACAATTTCGTATCTAGTCAATCTAGCAGATGTGAGGTGTTGCGTCTGTGTTCTATTTAATAGAACGTCTATGGCATGTGGCACCATCAAAATTAAGGTGTGCCCCAGCACCATTCGTTCCGTTTGTTTCACTGAAGCATCAGCCCCTGCAACAGCTCGCAAACAACGTGGTAGTGCGCGCGCTACAGGGTCCAGAGCGGAAGAAAAATAGCTGCATGGCCTATTTCTTCCACCTTGTTCCTGTGTCAAAACAGCCAATGCACAGCCTTCACTCTCGTGTACAAACAATCTGAAAATGTTTTCATAATTTGGTGTGCCCAAAACTGGAGCAGAACACAATGCAGTTTTGCGCAAATGCTCTCTGACATTCTTCATTCCACTGCAAAGGCATCACAGCATCCTTTTTTGTCAATGCCACCATTGGCTTCACAATCAATGCAAAATTCACAATCCACTGCCGGCAATAATAAGCCATGCCTTATATAAGCTCTGACTCCTTTCTGTGTTTTTGGAATAGGCATACCAGAAATACTCTCTATTCTCTCTGGCGTCAGTCTTCTCCCCTCTCTCGAAAGTAGGTAGCCCAAATAAGCAACCTCCTTTCGACATTATTGGAATTTCTTTAAGCTCGCTTTAGGGCCATGCACTGCTAAATGTGACAATAGTAAAACAGTACATTTTTTACAAACCTCTTCTGTATCAGCAGCGATTAATAGATCATCTACATATTGTAACAATACACATCCAGTCGGTAATTCTAGCATATCTAGTTGTTCTTTCAATGCCCTTCTGTAAATACTCTGACTCTCTGTGTAGCCCTGTGGAATGCGCGTAAATGTAAATGATCGTCCTCCTAATGTGAAGGCAAACAGATATCTACATTCCTTTTGTACTGGATTACTGAAGAAGGCATTCTTCAAGTCTATAACACTAAAGTACTCTGCCGAGGCGAGAATCATTGTCAAAATCGTGGTGATGTCTGGGACAAATGGGAATTGAGGGTCAACCACTTTGTTTAATGCCTGCAGATCAATTATGAAACGATATGGTACTTCATTACCCCCTTTCTTATACACCGGGAGAATGGGGCTGTCACATATACTGCCGGTAATCTCTTCAATCACTCCCAGTTTTACCAAATCTGAAACAATAATATTCAATACTTTCTCTCCTTCTGCTGAAATTTTATACTGTGGAATACATGGCAACGTTACTCCCTCTTTTAGAATCATTTTCACTGGCTCTATTTTGAAACATCCCACATCATTGTCATTCATCGCCCATATGCAAGTTGGCACTTTACTCAATTCTCCTGGCAAAGGTTTGGAGAAAAATTCAGATACTGGTACATTATGTGGCAAAATTGTCAAGAACACTCCATCAGGAGTGCAATGGATAACTGCACTCAGTTTTTTCAATAAATTCAATCCCAAGAGATTTTCCCCACAATTTTATGTTAAGAGAAATTGACAATATTCAGTGAATGGACCTAATGTCACTACTACTGTTTGGGACACTGGATTGATCACTGGGGTACCTGCGAACCCTATTGAAATATTTCTTTGCCCTGACAGTGGTATCTCCGGAACCAAGTGATGGTCTATTGAGCACTTTTGTGCCCCTGTATCTACGAGAAAGCTATGCTCTCTATTCCCGACTTTCATTTCTACGTAGGGTCCTGTTTGATTCACGGGAATAGGCACTGGTTCTGACCCCTGTCCTATTGACGGAACAACACATCATCTGATGTGTAATGACTACTATAATACGTGTTTGGTTGTGTATCAAAAATGTTCCCGCCCCTCCCTCTATTTCCATTTTGCGTGTTCTGTTGGCTCTGGTTTTGGTTAAAGACAGTCTGACTTTGAGCTTGGTTCTGATTCTGGGTAACATTTCCTTGATTATTTTGGTGCTGCTGCATATTATTTCTATTCTGCCCAATTGTTCCTGGGTGTCCCCTATGCTGTCTTCTCTGTCCATACCCATTTCTATTTTGTAAATGTGGACAATGCGCTCGCCAGTGGCCTTCCTCTCTGCAGTACGCACACTGATTTAATCCCAGAGGCCCTCCATGCATGTTTCGAATTACTTCTGCCTTGTGCGTTTCCTCTTCCTCTATTGAGTCCTGTCACTTGCTGAAGTAGCACCCTTGTTTTCAAATGCACCCTATCCTTTACCTCTTTCTCTGTATTCACTCTGTTCTCATAATATTGGGCCATATGCAATACTTTGCTCAACGTTTTTGCTTGCCATGCACTTTCTGATGTCATTATTAAATTTTGGATTGGAGGTATTAACCATCTCACATACTTATCAACAAATAGTCTTTTACCTGCTTCTGTGCTTACATCCTGTCCACTAAAATCTGTGAATACTTTGTGTATTTCCATGGTGGAAATACTAGGATGTGTAATCCATCTTAACGCCTCTCCTATGCGTACTTTTAATTTCTCACTCGCCTGTCTTGACGACGGAAGAAATCGCCGCCGTACATATGGTATCGCCACCTCCCCCCTGTCTCTCCCTATATCCTTTTTCCTAGACCCTGGTATGGCAGACATTTCAGCATGTGCATCATCAAGTTCATTCTTAAATTCAAAAAGCCTGTCTACATGTTCCTTTATTTCTCTCATCTCTCTCTCTACACCGTGCCAACGCATTCAAATCCAACAACTGCTGCAGCGGTCCCCTCCCAATCAACTGCTTCCATTTCCCCTTTAAATATTCCCCCATGCATTTCAACACTACCTGTCTTTCATTGCTCCTCCTGAAATCATACATCGAAGCCAGCGTCAACGTTTCATCATTCCCTTCTATAAACATCTTGGCCTGTTCTTGCAGCTCTGGTTTTCTCTCCTTGCTAATCGCGCTACGGGTCACCCTAGTGCATTCACTTTGTCCCGTCCCCTCTCTACTTTCAGTGAGCTCAATTTCAATAATTGGAGGTGTGGATGGGACAGCGAGAACAGGAAGGAACTGCTGCAGCGCTGGCTGGCTAATGGGAGGCGCTGCTTGTATGATTTGTGGCTGTGCTGGGATCTGAACAATAGGGAGGGGCTGAGCAGCTGGTGGGGGCTGGGCAATGTTCACTGGTGCGGTCTTCTTGGACCCTCTCATTGGGCGCTCTTGCCTTGTTTCAGTTAGTATTTTGCTTATCAACTCATCTGATGAATGCAGCTCTTGTGGATATATCGTGTCTATACTCAACTGACCACGTCTGTCTGATTTTCTCAAACTATCATCACACTCCTCCTCCTGCTTTTCTTTCACTCTTTCTGCTTTCGAATTATGGCTGCACACGCTCTTCTCTCTGCTTTTCCAACGAAGCATAGCTTCCTTCCTCTAGTCTCTAAGGATATCAAAAGCTGCCGGGCTGTTTTCTTTTTCAACAACACCTTCTCCAAATAATCTATCCTCAAAATCTCAAAACCCCCGTGATTCGGCCATTGTAAATCTTCCTCTTTTCTGGTTTGCCTATGCCAAATCTCACAAAACATTATCCCCCCTACACCATAATTCACATACATCTCATACGCCGGCGACCCCACGAGTGGCGCAACCTGGCCAGTTTCCAAAGATTGTCTACCGCAGTGGAAAAATCCCACTAAGGTGGACAATACCCAGGCATGTTTTAACCTTACCCTCGTCTAATCAACCTTACACTGTGTGTTTGATTTTGCAAAATCAACTCTTAACCAATATCAGGGTTACTTTGAATCGGGGCATGACTCACCTGATCAATCTAGTCGTCTTTCAAGACGCAATTCGTCCATATACTGACGCAACAATAATCGTTGTGTCTGCGTATATTAGCTCACTCTGCCTCATTTCGGGACCCTCGCCTACTTGTTCTCTGGCCGGGCACGTCGATCAGGGATCAGTTGTGTACAGATCTGCAAAGGAGTCCCTCATCACTTTCACAGGGGCACCTGAAAACCTCTTGATCCCGGCTCGATCATTCCGTCCTCGCCATTCTATCTGCCTTCCTTATTTTACAACGTACATGATGGAATAAGTGGGGGAGGGTCCCTATTCAGGCGCCATTTTGAAGGGGCCTCTAGGGGACCCTCGCATATGGAAACAAGGCACAATCACCACACACGAACTGGTACGCCAGACACAACGTTGTATTCCCAAAATCTACAGTTTATTGCAAAGCAAATAGTCTCAGTTGGCCAACTGGGTCTCACGCCCCGCGACGTGTGTCTCCAGACCCCGAGGGACGCAAGAGAGTGAATAATTCTACAACAGTTACATATATACAAAATGAACATCTTACAATCAGCCGTGACACATTCAATACCGCCCATAATGCATTTCCTTTGAACTGGGTTGGATGATTGACAATTGTGGCGAGTATGACACCTTCAGACATTCATTTTAGCAACAGTTTGCAATTTTGTGAGCCTGCAGACAAAGTTGTTTGTTTAAGACAACACATTGCTTCTGTTTTTGCAAGCAAGCTGCGTGCAGGGGAGAGACACATTCCAGGCCTCGCTATCTCCTAGTTTCTATTCGTGTGCTAGGGGTCAACTCGCTCTCCAGGGCTCTACAGGGCTCAGAAAGGGGGGTCGCAAAGAAGAGCATAATTCAAGCCATTAATTGTTCGTTTCTACCGTTTACCGCATGAGCGAGACTGGCTGGCACCTGTGTAATGATTAAATGTCTTGCTGCTTACTTCCGAGGACTTGTGAGGGAGGAGACCGGGCATTTCTGTCTGGGTCGTCTGCATTATGTTTCAACAAGTATCTCGCGGCCTTGCTCTATGCATGAACAATAAAATAATAGTCGAGCAGAATAAGCTTTCAGCAAAGCAGTTTTGACAGAAAAGCAAGAGGCGAAAGTTAAAAACAAAATGGCGATTTCAATCACTTCAAAATGCCCGCACTTTAGTCAAGCTGATAGATGTGTATTTCTAATACCGACACATGAGGCGGTTGGTCTTCAGCCAACAAAATACATTGCCTCCATCATGGAGGGGTACCTACTTTTTCTAGACTGACATAGGGCCCACAGTGCCAAAGGTCCTTCCGTCCGTCTCTATCGCCTATCAGCCGTGAGTAGTTTGCCACTAACTGTCTGATGTTCAGTCCACCAAAACCTGCTATTCTGCATGCCGCAGTGGTGGCATACACATGTTTACTATTGCAAGTCCAGCACTCCCAAAACCTGGGCAGCCATTTAACAATGGTTAAGACATTACTGTGACCCTCCCTAAATGTATACCCGCAGAATCTCAAAGTCAGCACCACCCGTTCTGAACAGCCCAGTCACCACGTATGAGACAAATAATGTAATCACAGCACTCGCCCTCTATCCATGACCCATGCACCTTCTCGGCACTATCTCGCTCACTGTTGCCGGCACCAGGCCTCAAAGTACCGTATTAGCATATTGTTTCCTCACAGCTACTTTTCTTAGCTTATGTGTATTACACTGCAACCGCAGTACACCTTCTATAGGAGCCCTAACTGTGTCAAGTATTACTGCCATTATGCTTATCCACAATTGTTTGCAATATGTTTTTCTCAACTCAGCACTAGGGCGCTGCATGTTAGGCATTCCCATTCTAAGCCGCTGCGTAGAACGGAAACGTCTTGATCAAACCCACCATTATTTAAGCATTGTATCTCTCCAATCTGTGTACATTGCTCTGTGACATCATTAGCTTACATATATATATGATTTGACCTTTGTTAGACTAAGCTAATCCCACCTGTACCTTAAGTGTAATGTTTGAAACAGTTTGGTACCCCTGTTGAACTGTGTTATCCAACCAGAATATTCCTGCATGTATCTTTGCAACCAAGTGTAATTCATCCAATATGCATCCTTGCAACCAAGTGTAATTCATCCCATATGTATTTTTGCAGCCACGTGTAATTCATTCCATATGTATCTTTGCAACCAAGTGTATTTCATCCCACACGCATCTTGCAACCAAGTGTAATTCATCCCATACGTATCTTTGCAACCAAGTGTAATTCATCCATTATGTATCTTGGTAACCAAATGAAATTCATCCCATATGCATCCTTGCTTATAAACTGTATTCATATAATACCGCCTTGCCATGACTATTGAACTAAGCCCATTCACATTGCACAGAAAACCGTGTTTGAAATGTTTCAATTTTTGATCAACGTTGCCGCCATTTTAAGAATCATTTTGATTTAAACTCTTGCTTGTGTCCTAAAATGGTGGACTCTGTTTTGAACTGCAGCCGAGCGGAACAACCTTTGAGTTGTGTCAACATTCAGGCTGACCGAGAGCAGACTGTTTGCTCTATGCAAAGAAACCTTGTGACTCGTATGAACTGCAATCCAAGTGTTGTCTGCGCTCACAAGCCTCATCCTCATATAAACAATGAGACAATGTAGAACAAACTCAGATCATGTGTTTTTGTTGAACTCCATTGTAGAGATTCTTGAAACAAGGCTTACTGTGGATCGGAGAACCAATGTCATCATTGTAACTTCATGGACATGCAAACTTGTTAAATCCATTGTGCAATATTGTAATATTTGTTATGTGAACTGGGCACGAATCCTAGCATGTAAATTATTAGTTTGGAGAGGGGATGGACAATGTTTGGAAAATTGTATAAATGTGTCTGCATTAAGATGTCCAGCACTCTCACCACTCACTGTGTCTGCTGGTACACACTGCGAGGTGTTGGGAGCCAGATAGCTATCTGTTTGCTTCGAATATGTACAGAATAAAAGTTACTTGTATCTTTTTGACCCGTGATTGGCATATTTCATTTTGTGGTATTAAGCCTTGATATTTATTTGGTCTTTCATTGCAACCAAGTGTAATTCACCCTACTGCAAGGTACTATATTGACTGGCATACCTTAGTATTGACTACTGCTGCCATTACAGATTATATGTCCATGCTATGCTTCTTAATAGCCACTATGTTTCCTTTTTGCATTGTAGAAGACAGGACACTGTGTACAGGAAGCTACTTCCACCCACAAGGTAATGGCTTATCCAGAATGGGTTGCATTAGGCACCATCCTATCCCCTGTCCTACTCCTTTCCTACCCCCACACTACCATTTCCACCCACCCAGGATTATAACAGCAACCCAAATAATGTAAGCTTCCGTAACATCTCAGAGCCTACGACTAGCTCACTAAGGACTGACACAAAAATGACTATTACCAACACGGACACTAGTGCCCATTACCCTATCCTGGGTAACACCAGACTATGGCACCTAAGATCCTGCATGATGCAGGTCCATAAACCTCATAATGGGTTGCCTACCAAGTTGAAACAGCCAAAGCATAACCCCCTCCCCAACTGCAAACACCATAAGGCTCCATTCATAGCTGCTGCCGAACTACACCTTAGCACCATAGCAGTGCAGTCACCTACCACTACCTTAACACATCCTATAGAGCCACCTCCCAACTTGAAAGGAGCTCTCATAAATGCCTGCTCTTTAGAAGCCCAGTCTATTGAAATCCACATCCTCATCATTGAACAACAACTAGACCTGCTTGTAGTTACTGAAACGTGGCTACACGACTCATCTGGCCCTCTACTAGCCCTTGCCATTCCGCCAGACTACAATATTATTAGGACAGACAGAGCCAATGCACAAGGAGGTGTAGTAGCCATAATAGCTCAAACTAATTGTACAAATCAGATCTTGCCCCCTGGAAGAGATACCAGGATACAAACTTCTCCTAGCCAAATACTCTCCCAACCCTAAAACCACAACAAATATTCTGGTAATTTACAAATCATCTAATGTCACCCCCCACCCAGACCTAGATATCCCGCTCCTATTAGTACCTCACATCAAACCCAATGCCAAATGCATCATACTAGGAGATATCAATTTAGGCTTTAATGATAAGCAGGATCATGAAGCAGAAAATGTCCATGCTTCACTCTAAGACATGAACTTCACATAAGTAGTGAAGGCACCCACCCACAACAAGGGAAGAATACTCGATTGGGTACTCACGCTTAACTTCCAGGTTACAATTGAGTCAATCCTACCCCTTGACTGGACCGATCACCATTGCATCAATTTTACCATCAACAATAATGAACCTTGTATGCCTAAAACCATTATAACGGACACGTTTGAAACAAGAAATATCCTTAAGCTAACAGCCGAAAACCTCTCTCCAATACTCAGTAATGCCCTCTCCACTTATCCTGTCATAGGTGACAATCCTTGTCACCTTGCAGACCTGTACCACAAATGTCTCACAACCACCATTGATTCAGTGGCAACCATTATAATCAAAACTCGATGTGCCGACAAACTCACAAGCATTTGGTTTAATGAAGAACTAGTTGCGCTCAGGCGGACCAAAAGATCCCTTGAACACATCCATAAAAAGTCTCCTACAACAGATTCAGCCAATGCATTTACAGTTGCCAATAAAATCTAGCAGCTATTATAACTCATAAAGCAAACACTTATAACACTTGCATCAATAATGCCACCTTTAATTCTAAGGAGCTCTTTACCATCCTCAGAGAACTGGAAAACCCAACTCCAGACACCACCCCAGCTAATTCCATCAAAGAATGGTGCACCACCATCCAAAATGCGCTAACCTCAAAAATTGAACTACTCCAAAAGAAAATCATCATCAAAAGGAAAATTCTAGCTGACAAAAATATGCCTGAATCCACGCTTAACTCAACGATATGAAAACAAATACCCTGTTCCACTTCTCTCTGCTTACCCAAGACTCAGTATCAGACACCATCTCCAAACTAAAAGTTTCCAACTGTAAGGGGGATAACTTCCCAGCACACTTAGTTAAATGATGTGCCCCTACTTTCACTCCCATTATCAACAACTTCGTAAATGCCTCTTTCAATACGAACATAGTGGAAGCAAGTATAAAAGAAGCATGGGTAACCCCCTTCTGAAAAAACCTTCACTAGATGCATCAATACCAACGAATTACCAGCCAATAACTACGGTCCCATTCCTTCTCAAGATCATTGACAAAATAGCATACACCCAAATTCAAGCCCATCTAGAACAAAACAACTATTGGGAGCTAGACAATCAGGCTTTAGGCCTAACCACAGCACCGAAACAGCGCTCCCTGGCCTGACAATTCAGATGGACACCATCAGGGACACTGGTAAACTATGCATATTGCTGCTGTTAGATCTGTTAGAACTATTCGATCTTGTGGATCACGATAAACTATGTGCAACACTTGCAATGACTTTAGCTTCTCTAAAGATGCCAAACTTTCTAGCCAAATGTACAACCAGAGTATCCATTGGTAAAGAGGCTGCAGATCCTATACCAGTCCCCATTGGGGTTCCTCAATTATGATGTCTCTCACCTACCTTATACAATGCATGTGCCAAGCTTCTGTTTTCTGCATTGGCTGCCATGGGTGTCATCTACACTAACTTTGCAGATGACACTCAGATCCTCAGTTCAAATATGACCATGTCACCATGATCAGCAATAAAATATACGCAATAATAGAAAACTGGATTGCCCTGAATAGCCTATGCCTCAATGGAGAGAAAACGAAGATTCTCAACGTGGGCTCCCAATTCAAAATCAGCACCCTCCATTCAGACTATACCGCTATCAACATAGACAGTACCTTGATTCCAGTCTCAAAACAAGTAAAAACCTTAGGAGTCTATTTAGACGCAAATTTAACAATGACATAACATGTGAAGGCTCTATCCTCATCCACGTTTTATACATCGAAGTTAATACCCCTAAGTCATCAGTTTCTCTGTCCCACAAGCTGCATCACCTTAGCCAGAGCATAAATATTATCGAAACTGGACAATTGTAACATACTCTTATTAGGGACATTCAATACCAACTTAAGCAAACTACAACTCATGCTAAATAAAGCGCTACAAGCAGCCCAAGAGCTAAAAAAATCTGATCATATCTCTATCATCAGCAGGGAGAACCACTGGTTACCCATTAAGGCAGAATCATATTTAAATCTATGTGTGTGACCCACAAATGTCTCAATAAGAAAGCACCCATCGACATGAACAATTCAATAAGTAAAAAAGAATCCAATAGAACGCTAAGATCAAATAATAATGCTCTCCCCGTGATCCCGTGCTTCAAAAGCTCCGGAGCCGGCGGTAGCAGCTTCCAAGTCATTGCCCCTAAACACTGAAATGCCCTTCCTGTAAGCATACAAAATGAAGAGTCATTCCAGCGCTTTAAAAAACTCCTAAAAACGTAGTTGTTCAACCAATTTTAGGCAAGGAACTCCCTTCAAGATGTAAATAATAATATGAATACTTCATGATGTACATGTTAACCAATGTCTGTAAATAACTCACACTATGGCCTCATTACGACCCTGGCAGTAAGTGAAAAACGATGCCGGTAAAGGATTACCGGCATGGTTTACCGCTCCGGCCGATTATGACCTGATAAAGTGCTATTAGCGGCACCGTAATTAATGGTGCTGCTAAAAGCGCTAAGGGCGCGGGCACGCGACCACCCATGCTGCAAATACCGGCATGGCGCAAAGTGGGGAACATTATGAGTCGCGCGGACATGCAATTAACGCCCTAGTGAAGGCCGTAAAGTACCTTACCGCCATGGTGCAAATACCGCCATCGCGGACCAACCGTAAACGGCCATGTGCAGTATTCCCAACTGCCACAGGTGCGCACAATCAGCACAGGTGGAGGCAATACAGGCTGGGCAAGCACAAAAGGAGCACACCCCACCCCTTCCCAAACCCAGTCACACTCCACAATGATTCCAATACTACTAGCAATGCTGGGGCTGGAGGACCTGATTGCAGTGGAAGTGCTACAACAACAACAACCACAACAACAACAACAACAACAACAACAAGCAGCACAGAGGAGATGCAGGAGGAGAAGGAGGGCAAGGCAGGGCCAGCATGCCCCACCAGCACAGGGAGTGGAACCACGCAGGCAGCCCCCAATCCCACGCATCAGAGCCAGTCCATTGCCTAACCGCTGAGCAGATCCACACCCTGTACCGTCTGGATCGGGACACCATCACCACCATTGTGGACATGATACATGACAACGTTGTCAGCCTGATTGAAACACGCACCGCCATCCCACCCCTACTGAAGGTAGTGTCTTTGCTCCACTTCCTGGCCACAGGCACCTACCAGCCCAGAGTGGGGCACTTGCATAGCATTTCACAACCATTATTCTCACGTACGCTGAACCAAGTGCTTGATGCCTTCCTCAAGCACACAGACGACCACATTTCCTTACCACGGTCTGCCCAGGAGATCTCACACACCAAAGTAGGTTTCCAATCACTGGCCGGCATACCTGGTTGCATTGGCACCATCGACTGCACCCATGTGGAATTGGTGGTCCCACATGCCATGGAGGTAGCGTACCGCAACCGTAAACTATACCACTCAATCAACGTGCAAATGGTATGTGACTCAAACAAGATCATCACACATTGTTGTGCCCAATTCCCCGGATGAACCCATGATTCAATGGTCCTGCGGAACTCCACGATACCACGCTACATGGAGCACATGCAGGGCAGAGAGCCTGGCTTCTCGGTGAGTCGCATGTTATGCCCATGGAAATGTGATGTGGGTAGGTGATTGAGGTATAGATGCATACTGCACCTGGCTGAGATGGGGGGGATGCATACTTCACCTGGCTGAGATGGGGGGGGATGCATACTTCACCTGGCTGAGATGGGGGGCAGAGATGCATACTTCAATGGGGGGGGAGATGCATACTTCAACTGGCTGAGATGGGGGGGGAGATGCATACTTCACCTGGCTGAGATGGGGGGGGAGATGCATACTTCACCTGGCTCATATGGGGGGGGAGATGCATACTTCACCTGGCTGCAAGTGCCAGAGGGAATGGAGCATGCTCATACCCCAAAGCAGCCCAGACTGGAGCTGACACCTGACCACATAATGCAAGATGTAAGCAGCCCTACCATGTAAATGAAGCAGTGTCACAACCATTCCACAGCCATCTGCATGTGCACTGTACCAAATCAGACCGCATCCCCCTCAACAAAATGCAGCTACAAGCAATGACTATAGCCAATGCACAGCACCAAACACCATCAACTGAAAGGACAGTCCCCCATAACTGCATACAAAGGAGTAACATGAGGGTCAAATACATCAATACACCACTACACTGACACAGAGGCCCAACTGAATTGCATGACATCATTTGTTGTGCGTAGTGAGATTATCATGAGGCTGACATCAATGGTGCCAGGATGAAAGCTTGCAAATTACTGGACATCTGCCAGATCACAGAAACAACCGCCATGGACTGACACAGTGCATGAGCACTCACAAGGAAGTGGACCCCCTGCAGCCACTAGTTGCTGGCATGCATACCAGTCCATAAGAGGAATACACACATAGCAGTCACATTGTGTGTCTCCATTCATGCATGGAGATGGGGTTGAATCTAAGAAATAAATGCATGCCATGGTGTCACTTAATGAAGTCAATTATAATGTGATGACTTACACATACATTGTTGTTCACATGCAGGAGATGCAGGCTATCCCTTGAAGAGGTGGCTCCTTACCCCAGTCCGGAACCCACAGAACAGGCACGAGGAGGACTATAATCGTGCCCATACACAAACCCGTGTGGTGATTGAGCAGACATTTGGCCTCTTGAAGGCAGCAGGTCTGGTGGGGCACTCCTGTACCGCCATGAGAAGGTTGCAAAGATCAACATGGCATGTGTCATGCTACACAATATGTGCATCAGACGGAATGTGCCTCTGCCCCCTGATGCTGAACTGCAACCACCTGACGAAGAGGATGAGGTGGGTGGGGATGGGGCAGCACCTCAGGGAGGCAGCGATGCACAGGAGGGATGTGACATGCTTCAGACTCTGATCAACCAATGTTTCTAGCACACATGGACGGGGGGTGTTACATGGAGATGGCACTCGGGGCACGGGGTGTGTCAGGGACATGGACACTGTAGACTGTTAACTAATAAAGCACACGTACGCAATAAGCAATGTCTACACATGTGAATTATGAGTAACCAAAATGTGTATTGAAGAAGCAAAACTAAGTGAACAAGCCCTCCACCACACACACCCTCTCCCCCCTTCCCCCTCAACTCCCCAACACACCCTCTCCCCATCCCCCCTCAACTCCCCAACACACCCTCTCCCCCCTCAATTCCCCAACACACCCTCTCCCCCGTCCCCCCTCAACTCCCCAACACACCCTCTCCCCCCTCAACTTCCCAACACATGTTGTGCAGTACAGTGCACCAGTGGACCACATGGCAGAAGTATGCAATGCTGTGCCTACTGGCCTCCCCCTCTTCCAGCACCAGGTGCCCCCCTGTCTGATCGGCGCAGGTTCCGGCCAGACCTGCGCACGGGGCTGGTCGTAGTGGAACTAGCAGCTGAGGATGTACTTGGCTGCTCTGATGACTGTGGTGGATGCATGTCCCGCATTGCAGCCACCATCTCAGACAGTACGTGCCACCATGCGGCCAGTTCTGCACATATGTCCTTTGAGGTAGACTCTATTGCTGACCTCAGGGATGCAGCACATTCACGGATGTCGTCCCTTACACTACCACATTCAGTAATGTGCTGGGTCAAGAGGCCAGTGAGCTGCTGCTGGCGCCTTACAATGGGCCTCATTACGACCCAGGCGGTAAGTTACCGCCTGGGCCGTGACTTTACCACCATGGCGTAAACTATGTTTACGCCATGGTGGTTGGCGGACTTACCGCCCCATTCCGAGGTCGGCGGGGCGGTAAGTCCCCAATCCCCATTTACCCTTCCCCATTCCCATTTTTGCCCCATAGGGCATAATGGGAGTGGGGAAGGCGTTAATTACGCCACCGTAAATTACGGTGGCGTAATTAACTCCATGGTCCCTTAGCGCCATGGATTTTAACACCTGCTAAAAGCAGGTGTTAAAAGCGCCATGGCGCTAAGGGACCTCGTAATTGGCGGTAAGGGGTCAGCGCAGCTAACGCTGGCGTAAACCCCTTACCGCCAGGGTCGTAATGAGGCCCAATGTCCTGGATCCCCTCTTGGGTGTTTGGGGCTGGGGTGGATGTTTGAGGGGTTCCCGAAATACTCTGTTCCTCGGGCACAGTTGGGGTGGGGCTGGGAGTTGCTGGCCATGAGTTAGCCGGAGACAGCCCGTGCATGCTAGTGTCGGGCAGGCTGCATGGGGACAGGTGTGGGGAATGCAGGGGGCCAGCGGGGGGAGTTGCAACATGCAGCACATCCCCTTCCTCGTCATGAGAGATTGCTGCTGTGGCAGCTGTTTTGCAAATTGTGCTGCTTGCAGTCGATGCAGTCCCTTCTGCCGCCGACACTTGGGTGATGCTGGCTGTTGTGGGCGCCATAGTGGTGGACGTAGAGCACATTGGTGCTGTGGCCTGTGGTGTGCTCTTGGCCTTCCGAGGTCGTGGCGGTTGGCCTATGCCCCTTGAAGTGGAGGGGCGGTGTTGTCCCTCCTCTGCCCTGGCCTTCTTACCTGGTGTGGCACCGGTGTCCTCATCAGTGCTGTCAGATTGTGTGCCTGTGGGGGACCAAAGGAGGGAGAGGGTTAGTGATGGGTCTACGGGCATTGAGCATGCATTGGGGTGGCTGCATTGATATGGATTGGTAGATGAGTCACATTGGGGCGAGTGACATACAGGTTGCCTCACTCTTGGGAGGGTGATGCATGGAGGCATTTGGGTTGCAACACAAATGGGGTACATCATGCATGTGGATGAGGTGATGCTCTGCACTGCCTGTAGGCAGTATTATGCTTATGTGTCTGGTGGACCCTGATATAAATCATTGCACTGTCAATTCATGTGGACATCATCGTGGTGGCATTGGCATTGTTTGATTAGAGACACCTACCTGCATCGGCTGATGACGGGGCTCCTCTCTCCATGTCCCCAACTCCCTCTATTGACTCGGTGCCTATGGTGGAGGCACATATCTCCTCCCATGGTTGGAGTTTTATGGGCGACTCTGCACCTCCACCTGTCGCCATCCCAAGGTTTCAGTTCGCCGACAGTATGCTTCGCACACGTAGACGTAGATCGTCCCATAGATTGCTGCATTGTTTTGGTGTGTGGGGTGTGGTGGCGACAGCACTCACTCTCTGAGCGACCAATGCCCAAATCTGCTTTTTGCGCAGCAGCGCTGGTCGGGACATGTCTGTTGCAAACACCACGTCTGCATGCTCCTGCAGTGTCTCTGCCAACATAGTGAGCTCCTCTCTGGAGAAGCGCTCCTGGCGCAGCCGATCTCCAGTTTTTTTGACAGCTTTTGGCATCCTAAAATGAAACAGGTGGTGGTTGGGGTGTATGGGAGTTCTGGGGGTCATATGGCTCCTGGTTGTGGAGGATGGCAATGAATTGTGTTTTTAAAGATGGCCGCCATGTTCTTTCCCGTTCCTGTGCAATGACGCGACTTCCGGTTCCGCTTATTTATGGTCACCGTTATGGGGGCTCAGATGGGAATGGGGAAGGTCTGGGCCCGGGTTCCCAGAGGGAGGAATTACCATGCCCTCCGAACTCGGAATGGCCCGGTAATTCCCCATTCTGGGAACCTGGTAAAGGAGCCCGGTTTGGCGGCAGCCATGGAGCTAATGAGGAGCTAATGGAGCCATTTCATTCCATACATTTGATTACATTACAAATTTCTAGATTGATCTTACTCAGGTGAATGAAATGATGGTAATCTCATCCCTGCATGACATTTGATGTGTGTATGACCGATTGCTGCTTCTCATTCTCCGATACTGTCACTCAAATATTCTATTCCCATTTCAAAATTTCGGCCTAGCTGACAAAGACGCTAGGATTTATCAATCACTGACATGTGACATGTCTAGGCTCAAATGTCTACAGTCATCTAAATTGTATAATTAAACACATACCAAAAGATATTATTTTACATCCAGCTGATAGAGAAGTTAGTATGACACTGATATCAAAAAAGTATTCAGGAAAATGTGATGCACTCATTTCCCTTCCAATATGAGGAGTTCACAAAATATTAATGATATTTCCAGTTCCTGGCCTGACAACAGGCAATATGGTGCGAGTCCCTTTGATGCTCACAGCTGGGTCATGTATGCCCATTGAGAGGCCTCGTTGTAATGACAAAGGTTTTTTGAAGTTCAGTTGCTCACAGCCATTTGTTGAGGAATTGACTTCTATCCTGCAGGACAAGGATGAGTAGAGGCTAAAATGCCCAACAGTCCTCACACAAGACTTCTACAAGCCAAGAGCTAACATAATCATAAAGGTGAAACATGCACGGTCAAGAGACATACCTACTTCACCTTTTGTGGTAAGTTGGGCCATGGGAAAGCTATACTCTCAAGAAGGGTGTAAGTTTGGATCAGTAGGAACAAAAAAGTGAAGAATAACAATCCAAAATAAAGGAATGTTCAATCATGTTTCTATAAAGGCATATTCACTTTAATGAAACATGCCATGTACAATAATAACTAACTAGAAAACACTACACAAAACCCACTCTTCATGAAGGAACACAGAATAAGAAAAGATAGTAGATATAGCACTCTGGGTAATGAATCAGGGGTGAAGGGAAAGCAAAAGCAACAATGTTCTTAACAAATGATATGTACTTGTGAGCAAAAAGGGTTCTAAGTGACCTAACCAGTCTCTAGGTCCCGTAAATGGACCAAAGGAGCAGTTAACGGTCAAAAGTACCTTCTTTTGCCGTTCATGTTTTTTTTGGCAGTGCCAAACCAGACGTCTTGGCACTATGTGAAGATCAGGAGATAGCAAAAGGCAGCAACAGAGGGTCCTGCTTGTTCAAATGTACTGAAAAGGTCTTAAAACACAGATCAGGTAGTTCAATGGTGAAAAACTCTAGGACCCCAGCTGTCTTGGCTCTCAGGGTGCTGTGAGTCCCAATCCGGGGGATTGGGGACAAGAGGAGTCATTTTCTTGTGCTCCCAAACATGAGGGAGGCTGGCACCCAGCTCCAGTGGCCCTTAAACACGGTGAGGCTCTGGGTACGACTGTGGCTGGCAGAGAAGTGGTCTTGCTCCAACAGCAGGTCACTTCTTACGTTTCTGTGAGTCCCAATCCAGGGCCTCAAGGACAAGATTGGTCCGTGAACTCAGGCTGAAAAACACGGGGTAAGCTGCAGGGGTCCTCCAACATGGTGAGGTCCTTAGTACCACTGTGGCTGGCAGAGAGGCAGGTCCTGTTCCACAGCATATCACTCCCAATAGTCCCTGGGATGGTTAGGGGACAGAGCTGGTCTCTGCCCTGAAACACCTGCCTTGATAACTGGAGTACATTAGAAAGGATTACTCTCTCAGCAGGATCCAGTGAAATCTTCAGGATGGTTCAAGATGACTCGAAATGATTCAAAGAATTGGTGTCAAACCCCTTCTTTATAGGCACAAGTCCATAGGTGAATGGATGAAAGCTAGCCTACTTTAGGGGACCGATCCATGCTCTTGAAATGTGTGGACCTTTCCCTGATGATGTCACACCCAATATGCTTTGCTCCAGAGGACGTCAAGGGGACAGGAAAGAGAAAGAGAGGCAAAGGGAATCTAGATGGCAGAAGACTCCAAAAACTGTACAGACGCCTCTCTAGCTCACCCTAACTCCACGCTATACCCTCTCAATAGGATCAAAGGCCTTTCGAAATGCTGCCCCATGGTGTGCGGCCTGGCTCTCTGTGAATGAGTTGTGAATGAGTGTGCCTCTTGGTTTATCTTCTGGGGCAGCTTCCTGTGGAGTGGCTGTCATGGGGAAAGGGTGTTACCTACCCTTTAAAAAGGAACAGAGAGAAGCAATCCCGCATGGCTAGCCTTGTCAGTAAACCCGGTGTGCGTTGTTTGGGAGGAATACACATAATCCTTCCAATGCTGAACTGGGTGCCAGGGTTGTCACATGTGCAAAATAAATTACATGTGGCTGATATAACTCTGAAAGATGCTGGCCACCATTCCGTAGCTCAGAAATGGTTTACTTTTATAGTTTTATGTGTCACCAGGACAACATCTTCAGGGTGATATAGTTTTTGGAACAAGTGTGCATATTTTAAATACAGCCCCAGCGCTGCAGAGACTTAAGTGTCACTGAAGTTGTCAAGAGGGCACCTGTGGCCTCTGAACCTGCGCTGTGCCATTGGTAGAGCAGGCGCTGTGAATCAGGATACTGATGCAGAAAGGCACAATTACACACTTGGCTTATGTCATGGAGCGTATGAAAGGGGAATCTGATTAGCAGATTTCCCTTTCATAGATAGAAATACCCACAACATTATATCCTTTAATAAAAATTAAAAAAACAAGGTTTTCACACCCTTGCCAGATAGTAATTCATCAGATTGACATAGTCCTGTGCCCCTAGAGTGATTACAGCAACTTGTTGTCACAAAGGCTTCATGTCTGAGTAACTGTGAAGGGCATTCTTAAGGGAGGACCTGCTTGATGAGAATTTCTGATGACTTGGGTAATTCTACTGCTGTCCCACTTCTCAGACTATATTTCTCTGTATTTTTAGGAAATTGTGGGGAAGACCCAGTGACAAATGGAAACTGATTATGGGAATTGTTTGCTATTCTTTCAAGGCCTGTTTTGTGGAACAAAGACAACATTTGGCCCGTTGATGAATCCAGGCAGCGTCATACTGTTTATAGCCCAGCTTCAAAACCTGTTTTCACTCATTTTCAAGAAATGTATTTTTTTCTTTCTAGCCCAAAGTTGCTGGTTCATTCAAAAATATAGCATTTAAAGTCATTTTCTTTTCCACAGTCCCATTTTTTATCTTGTTCGTTAATCACATGTATTATAACATGTTTGCAACAAGGCTCTTGTGGATGAAAAAAATACAATTCAAGTCAATGGGCCTCATTACAAGGTTGGCGGTAAGGCAAAAACGATCCTGGTATGGGAATACGGCATTCTAACGCTCCGGTGTATTCTGACCCTGCAACCCGGTATTAAATAACGGTGCCGCTAATAGCCGCATGGGTGCTTACACGCGCCCCTTCGGGGAGCAAATACCGGAATGCCGGTAATAGGGGGACATCCCAACCCATGCGGATATGCAAATACCGGCATCACGAAGCCGGTAATCACGGGGTGCACGATGCCGGCCATACAGGCATCGCGGACCACCCACAAACAGCAATCAGGATGCAAGGCAACTGCCAGAGGTGCACACAATCCCCACAGGTGGAGTCAATGGAGGCTGGGCCAGTATAAAATGAGCACACCCACACAGCACACCCCTTCCAACACCAAAATGCTACCACTAGCTGTTGCAATCATGGCGCTGGAGGACATGCCAATTCTGCTACAACTACAGACACAACTACAACAACTACAGCAGCAACAACAGGCACCACAGAGGAGACGCAGGAGGAGAAGGAGGCTGAGTCAGGCCCAGCAATTACCACCAGCACAGCCAGCAGTGCCTAGTAGGCAACCACCAATCCCTCGCACCAGACCCAGCCCTTTTAACCTAACCCCTGAGCAGATCCACACCCTGTACCAGTTGGACCGTGACACCATCACCACCATAGTGGACATGATACAGAACGACATTGCCAGCCTCATAGAAATACGCACTGCCATCCCCCCGCTACTAAAGGTGGTGTCTGTGCTACACTTCCTGGCCACAGGCACCTACCAACACACAGTAGGCCAGCTGCATGGCATTCCACAGCCACTATTTTCATGCATGTTGAACCAAGTGCTGGATGCCCTCCTGAAGCACGCAAGCAGCCACATATCCCTACCACGGACTGCCCAGGAGATAGCCGACACCAAAGTAGGCTTCCATGCACTGGCAGGCATGCCCAATTTTGTTGGTGCCCTCGACTGCACCCATGTGGAATTGGTAGTCCCCCATGCCATAGAGGCGGTGTACCGCAATTGCAAGCAATACCACTCGATCAATGTGCAAATGGTATGTGCCTCCAGCAAGATCATCACACATTGCTGCGCCCGATTTCCCGGATCAACACATGATGCCATGGTACTGCGTAACTCCACGCTAGCCCGTCACATGGAGCGACATGCTGAACCACGTGCCTGGCTGCTTGGTGAGTTGGACAACTGTCCCATGGCAGTGCTTTGGGGTACTGATGTGTAGGTATGCATAAGGGGGGGCATACTGCACCTGGGTGGGAAAGGCGTGGGGGCATACTGCATCTGGTTGGCAATCGCCAGTGATTGGAGAATGCATGCAGAGCTAAACACTCCTGACCTGAACTGGCCAAACGGAACATGACACATCACTGGGCCACATATCACAAATAATGCATATCGATGACAACAAGTAAGAGGCACAACCAGGCCACCATGGTGATGGCAAGCAATGCATGAATGAACAGGATGGCAACTGTGGCAATGTGGTCAGTGTGACCATGCATAGTGAAGAATGAGAAACATGAATTGGAGGCTAAACATTGTTGCACTACCACAGCACATCTGCCTCAGCATGCATGATTAGACCCTGCATCATCTAATGAATGATATCCAGACTACCACACCTCATATCAGCTTGGAATGCATCTAGGTGACAATTTTGCATACGTACAGGGACATGTGCATGTCCACACCAAATAGCTGCCGCCATGACTGTGCTTCCTGAAGGTGACAGCTCAGAGTGACACACACCTATTTGTATTTGCTTGCAGGTGACGGAGGATATCCCTTGAGGCCGTGGCAACTTACCCCTGTGCGGAACCCGCAGAACAGCCATAAAGAGGAGTACATTTGTGTGCACACCCGCACCCGTGGTGTGATAGAGCAGCACTTTGGCCTGTTAAAGGCGCATTTCGGCTACCTAAGCAGGTCTGGTGGGGCACTCCTATATAGGCCTGAGAAGGTGGCAAAGATCACCATGGCCTGTGTCATGCTGCACAACATGTCCGTCCGGAGAAATGTACCACTGCCACCTGACATTGACATGCATTCCCCGGGTGAGGATGATGAGGATGTAGACGGAGGTGAAGTAGCCCCCCTGCTAGTACATGATGCATGGGATGGCCATGCAGTACGCCAAGCACAGATTCACGAATACTCCCGACCCACAGGGACTATGAAAGACATGTGTCAGTCAGACACTGGGCCAATGTGGACATGCACACACGGAATGTTGGGAGTTGGGCACTAAACACTGTAACACATTAAATGGATGCACACGAAAATAACAATGTCCAGCCATGGATTTTTCTTATCACAACGTGTGTATTATTTACAACAGCAAAGATGTGCCCACTCCCCCCTCCCTAACACCCCCAACAAACTCCCAGACCCCTCCAACAAACTCCCAGACGACCCCAACAAACTCCTAGACCCCCCCAACAAACTCCACAACCCCCCCAACCAACACCAATACCCCCAATAGACTCCACAAGATGCACCCCTTCACCCCCAACCTTGTGTCCCACTCCCATTGTCCACCCACACTACTTCCGGGACTTCTTCCTGTCCGGAGGTGGCATTTCAGTGTGCCTTGCACTCCTACGTGTCTGGCGCACTGGGCTGGTGGGGACAGATGAAGCTGGTGTGGAGGTAGTAGGTGATTCGCTGGCAGGTTGCACACCTCCTGCAAGCCATGGCCGCTGTATATGGAGCAGCATTGAAGTCGACACCTGTGTCACCGCCCCCAGGCAGTCCCTCATTAGCCGAGCCGATGCATTAACAGTGGCTGTGTTGGCTTCGATGGCCGCTGTGGTCCCCGCAATTGCTGTGGCAATTCCCCACCTGGTTTCCTCCCCGTCCGCTATGTACTGGCAGAGTAGGTCTAACATGGCCTCCTGTTGGGCCTCCACCATCGACAATCGTGTCTCCAGGGTTTTGGAGGGGGCTGGAGTGGTGGGTTTTGCAGTCAATGGACGGCATTACCGGGACTGCACTCCTCAGAGGTGGATAGGTCACAGTCACGGAGGCAGGGATCAGCTTCACTGCAGGTGGGTGACTGCAGGTGTTGGGGCGAGGGGGTAGGCACGGGGCTCAGGGTGGCCGGGCATGTCACCTCGGTGTCTCCCTCAGGCTCCACACTGGCATCAAGTTCTTCTTCAGTGGAGGCGGTTGCTTCCAGGGACTCCCCTTGTACAGGTGTGGGTGTGACCTGCTGGGTCAGTAGTGTGTCAGGCACACTGCCAGCAGGTGTTGCTGGCTGTGTCCCAGCTCGCACAGGCACACTGGCAGTGGCTGTGGCCTGCTTGCCTCCAGCGGAGGTGGTGGTGGTTGCACTCTTCTTAGGGTGTGAGGTGGATGCCCATGCGGTGGTCTCCTGGGTTGCTTCTTCCTCATTGGTGCCTGGGGGGGTAGAAGAGATGCAGGGCATCAGTGATGGTGTGACATGGCAGAGGCATAAAATGGTGCTGTTCATTATTCATTTGCTCATGCATTCATGTCTTACAGGTGTGTCACGCAGGGTATTCAGAGGGGGCATGTTATCATTCACTGCATAGCAGATGGCATGCCCTTGATTTGGGGTTTGTGTGATGTATCACATGGGAAAGGTCCAGGTGTGTTGGCTGTGTGTTGGTTATGGGATTGGCACTCAGCATGCATTTCAGTCTGGCAGCGTTTGGCCCGCCATCTGGACATGGATATGTTCATGTGGGTGTTGGGACATGCATTGCCTTGCCTAGACTCTCTACCACTTCATGAGTATTGAAAAGCACATAAACACCATAAAAGAAAAATGCATGGGTCCCATTCCTTGTATCAACGGACATCAGCACCTTCATCTACCAGTGCAACAATAATACCAACTAGAAATGAAGCCTCAACTTCAACATAGTTTTCAAATGCACAGAATCTTTTTTTACCGACTCTCCGTCTTTCCATGATGCACATCATGTGTAAACAATGCCTTGAAGGGGTAGTCAAGGGAAATGCCACAATTGAGCAATGGCAGAAGTTAATCGTTGAACCTCATGTCATGCTAAGTTTTATTTTTTAAGTAGGAATTTTTTTTCCACTTTTTTCAAAAATGTTTTAGAAAACAAATACAAAAACAAATATATATTGTTTTTTATTTTAATACCGTTTGTTATATGTTTCATCCTTATGTGTTTACCTCCGCTAGTGCACCCCCGTCTTTCCATCCTCCAATACGGTCCTTTTAAGGGCGACCTTTTACGTTATAAATGTAGATAAAATTGGACACAAACCGCAAAATAATTTTACAAAATCTATTGTCATTTATTTTATGCAGTTGCAGTAATCAAAATCCCTAGTTGTTTGTGTATAGCCGTGGTTACACTGCTAACCCGTAAATCACTTCAGCCACGGATAAAAGCACCCCAGTCATTGCTCGCTTTAGCTGCGTAAGCAAAATCCTGCAATTCATTAGCTGATGCTGTACCCCCAAGTACAAAAAATAATATAAACAAATATACAGCTCTGTGTCTGTACATATCTGCACTATAGATATAGATATGATATTGATCAAATAACTTACCTTTATTTATTTTTTATCTTTATTCATGTTCTCTTCTTTCTTCTATATTAGTAACTCTGAAACAAAATGTAATGTATTTTATAACAAAATAAAAGCAGAATTATTTGTTTTTTTTTTTTACAATAGTACCAAGTGAATACTGATTGTATTCCCAGTACACAACCATTAGTAGGTTGTATTCATTAATCATATTATAGAGGGAAACAACTTCTCGTTGGAGAGAAAAAACCTCTCTTCAGTTATTTTAACTATTTACAATAATGATATATACATATACAGATTATACAGTATCTTACTTTCTACAAGTATATGTATATAATAACATGTAAAATAATCTTAAACATTTTTATAAAAAACATTGTAACATAAAACACCCTTCAGAAAATAACACTTTCAAAAACTAAGAGCTTCTACAGTGCCGTATAGGAAAACAAATGCAGTATTATCACTTCAATTATACTAACCATTTAGGTAACTACAAACTAGATTTTGCATTAGCAAATTCTAAAAGGTTTTGCCCAAAACATCAACAGTTCGTACGCCATTTAAGCCATTTCACTACAATGAAGATTTGTTAAAATACTGTACAAACATTATTTAATATTGAATTATGACAAATTCACAGAACCTATGCAACCTTAAACAGGAAAACAAGACATACAACCTAACTATGTCTTCAGTTCTACACATAAATAAATGAAGATATGCCAACAGTGTAACATTATTTTGAGTATGCATCTTTTAAAGTATATTCATACCTATATTTCACATAATAGGTAGACAATACAAACTTTTGTGTGTAAACATATTTACACTTACCAAAATCTGCACTAATACCCCAACAAATGTCATTTCCATACTTCTTTTCAAATCGGTGTGCATCCTGTGTTTGGGAACTTAGACACATGAGAAGTAGATAATGACATTTTATAATGTACACATCATATTTACATTCTTAACTACTAAGAATTGTTATTTAAACTTCTATTGGCACTCATAGTTGCACGCAGTGTGCAATGCCTTTTTTTACTTATGAATTTGCACTCTAAATTATAAAAATGATATCTACATTGCCATTTGATAACCTCTTTCATAATTTGGTGTGTCCTTTTTAGCCACCTGCACACCTAATAAGCTATAGACAATTTTCTTAAACCTACCATACAAAATAGAAAAACGTGCAGCGTGAAATAGCTCGATAGATTTGACAACTTTTCTGAAAACTTCACACTATGTACAGAAGTCATTTATACATTTAACAAACTTACACTCTCAGTACCGTATTTTAATATTTTATTTCATTTGGAATAATTCTTGAAAAAACATTGTGTGCATACTTATGTTTACCACCTCTACACATAATAAGTAAACACAGTATACCTAAATTGTTCCCTAAAACTCTTATCAGTAGTTACATATTATTTGTTTTTCTAGCATTGAACTACATGGTTTTTGTATCTACATCCTACAGTTTACTTGTTTCACATGTAAACAGTAATTCCATCATACACTCCCTCACACTCAAAACAATGTATAAGGAAACATGTATGTGACCTAGCACTTATAGGGAACACTTGTAGATATTAAAATATACAGTGTTTACACAATAAAACAGAGGTGGAAGATTTCAGAATGCTGTTTTCTCTTCTAGTTTATATACTCTTCAGAACATTTTCACTATATATATTTTGTACTATTTTTAAAGTACATCCTAGTAACAATCCATCTACAACTTTATATAAAACACTCTATTCTTCTATTCTTCCCTATTCTTCCATTTCAAACTATTATTTTGCATGTTTATATTCACAAAGCATTTAACACCTATATTTCAAAACTTTGGTTCTAACAACATCAAGGAAGCATTCTTTAAACCGTTTGGCCATCTAGCTTCATGTGTGACTAACGAGTTATTACAAACAAGTCAATCTACTTCTGAACGCACCCATGTCATGAAATGTCCACATTCAATTGATGCCCCTTCATGAAAAATAATTGCACATGTTTTAAAAGTGTTCTTACAAACAGAAACTTGACCACATTTATAATTCATTATTGACGTGTTCATTTTTCTACCATCCACACTGTATCTTTGAAACATAATCAATACATAATCAATACATACTTATTAAAAACCAGATTTTGCAGTGTTGATTGTAAATTACAGCCACAGTAACTACATTGCATGCCATGAAATTATCCATTGTCCAGACATGGATCCCTTGCTTACTGTGCCTAAAGACGCACAGCTTCACCTCACTGATGAGGCCCAATTAGGCCAAAACATGTGTCTGGGTTTGCTGCTGGTACTCTTGTTCAGAGGAATATCGCCTATAATTTCGTGCTGGATTTACCAAGTGCATGGGACCAGACTGATATGCAAATGGATATTTCTCCTCTGTGAAAAGTACAGTGAGCTAAAACATTGTTGTAGACCCTGGCGAGTGGGAACCTATCCAGAGAACATGTTATTCTGCTGTGTTCGTTCTCGGTACAGGGGCTCCCAGACCTTTTTTTTATAAACGTTTAGGGACTTGGAGTTGCACCCTAAGTTAACCAGGGTAATCCAGACATGGACCTCTTGCTCACTGTTCTCAGAGAGGTACAGCTTCACCTCACTGATGAGGCCTGACTGGGCTGAAACATATATCTGGGGTTGCTGTTGGTACTCTTGTTCAGAGGAGAATTGCCTAGCATTTCGGTGCTGGAATGACCAAGTGGGTGGGACAAGACTGATATGCAAATGGGTAATGCTCCTCTGTGAAAAGTACAGTGAGCTTAAACATGGTTGTATACCCTTGCGAGTGGGAACCTACCCAGAGAACAGATTATTTGGCCATGTTTGTTCTCGGTAGAGATGCTCCCAGACCTTTTTTATATATGTTTAGGGACTTGGCGTTTCACCCTAAGTTACCCAGGGGAATCCAGACGTGGACACCTTGCAAATTGTGCTCACTGATAAGGCTGGACTAGGCTGAAACACATGTCTGAGGTTGCTGTTGGTACCATTGCCTAGCATTTCGGCACTGACCTGCCCAAGTGGGTGGGACCAGACTGATATGCAAATGGTTATTTCTTCTCTTTAAAAAGTACAGTGAGCTAAAACGTGATTGTAGACCTTCCCAGAGAACATGTTATTTGGCCATGTTTGTTCTCGGTAGAGGGGCTCCCAGGACTTTTCTATATATATATTTGTGAATGTGTGTTTGTATGTTTGGTGTTGGCTCCATCCCCATAACATTTGGTGGGCTGCAATTGTGGCCCAAGGTGAGTATATCAAACTGGGGTGTCCTGGTGAGAGTAAAAGTTGACCAATCGCACCCATTCGCCCTGCACATGGCCGGGTTCCAGTCCGGTGTTATCAGCAGAGGCAATTTTGGGAGATTGACGGTTTTGTGATTGTTGGCTCCAGCCCACAACAGTTGGTGGGTTGAAATTTTAGCCCGAGGTCGGCATACCAGTCTTGGGAGTACTGGCGACCTACAAATTTGACGAATCCCACCCATTCGCCCTGCACAGGTGTGGAGGGGTGTCTGGCCCTCTGATATCAGTATAGGTGATTCTGGGAGATTGACGATTTTGCAATTTTTCAAAAGCAGGCAGTTAGGCCACAATAAAACATGCACAAGGCTATAGCAGGCCCCCACGTGCATGTCAGCTACAGACCCTGGCAATGCCGGGGGGTATGGCTAGTATGAAGATATTGATAAAATGGATTTCCAAAATCAACCCTAAGGGTGGTTTATGGGTGGCCACACTAATATTGTGAACAAGGAGACACTGAGTACTAGCCAAACGCAATCAAGGTAAGATAGCAGAGCGTCAAGGCTTTGTGTCAGGAAGGCTGAGAGAGTGGTCTTGGGCCACAAGTCTACACAGAAAAACATCAAGAATTCAAGTTCTAGCACACAAATAAACAATGATTTATTAGGCCTTTAAAATACACACTAAGCAAGTAAAACATCTAGTCAAATATTGTCACACACCTACTACAAAACAGGTATATACATTTACCCTTAGGAGAAGTCAGACTTAATTTCATTCAATAACCAGTGCAACATAGGTTATTCCGATGCAGAATAACTCCCCTAACACTTGTGCCTTAAAGTCACCAGTTCCAAAATTATACTTCACAGGCAGGTTGATTAAGAGATTTGGACTATGCCAGTGGATATGATCAAAAAGTGAAAATGGCAAGTACATTTCATTTAAGTAAGCTATTGCCATCCCAGTAACTAGGAAAGGCCTAGGAAGACATACATGACAAGGCCTCCGCTAAACAAAGTCTGGAAAGAATAGTTTAGGGACAGGAATTTACACCAATGTAACCCTATGGAGGATGGGGGGACAGAAATGTATGTTAAAGAATTATACGCAGGGGAATCTTAATCAATCTCCCCAATTACCTGCAAGAAAAACGGGGTGAGGAAATCCCCTGCACCAAAAAACTGAAGATTCAGCAATAGGACAAAGTTTTACTGTCTTTGTTAAAATTCAATGACAGAGATCAACGCATGAACAATGTATCATTCTCCACACTCGCTCTCATTCATCTCAAGCCTGTCATCCAGTTTTGGTAATGAAATGACATCACAAAATGAAGTTACACCCTAGAAAACCTAACAAGGGTTCAGATTGGTTAGTGAGGTAAACTATATACACATTATCTAGGGGGCTAGTTTGATAATTGGGTAAAATATATATGGTGGCTCCTCCTGAGACCACCACTAAATGTTGGGAATACAAAAGTTACAGGTTAGTGTGAGGTGATTGGGCAGTGCAACAAAGTGTAACATGGAAGGTGACAGGGGATTGGGCAAAGGGGTCTTCTCAGCCTTGGAGCTTTGGAAAGTTACCAGGCCAAATGCAAGTATTGAAGGTAATGGGAACATCCCGAAGGTGCTACATGTTCTCAACAAGTTACCATCTCTGATCTCCTAGCCCTTGGGACAGAACACTTGGCTTTGAATCTGTATTACTTTTGTATAATCTTGCCTTTAGTTTAATGGGAACAGCCACCTCAGTCTGGCTCGAAAGAATAAAATCTGTCTTTCAGGTTCAGGTCACGTGTGTAAGGACCACGAAATGGATCTCTCCAGCTTGTCATTATGAGTATTTCCAGCTTGCATTCTCTGCAGGTGTCCTATCTCTTCAGTTAGCTTGAATCTTCCCTTCTCCCGGTGTCTATGGCAAGGCTGTGCACAGTAGCGACACTGGAAGCCTGGCCTGGATGCTTCAGCAGGATAAGCCTGTCAGCCTTTCTCTGTACCTTTGAATCCTTTCTTTATTCACTCCAGTGTACCTGTGGCTTCCATCTTGATTTACATGGCCACCCATGTTAGTTGAGTTTAAACATCAACAAGCAGTTCATTTGTATTTTTGTGCCTCTAGCGGTTTCTGTGTGGCAAAGGTGTACATGTGTGAGTCCTCTAACTATGTGAGTCATAAGCATGCTCTTTGCATCTGCCAGCAATAAATCTAAGTGTCTGTGTAACTTCATGCAGGGATGCCTATGTGCTTGATGTTTAAGGAATCTATGTAATGGTGTCAGTTGTGATGTCATCAGCTGTCTCCAAAGATGCTGTCAGTCGACGTGTTTCCTTGATTACAGCTGTACTTTTTTGACACTGTCATCAGGTTAGGGTCTGAACGATTGTCTGAGTGAGTAGCGTTTCTCACACCTGTGATACATCGATAATGGGGAGTGAAGGCATGCACCTAAATGCTCACACCAGAAAATATACAACCCGCTAAGGAAGAAGAAGGCCCAAGAAACTCTTGCAAGGATAACAAGTGTTTGTTTATAAATAAAATAGGTGCATCAGCAAAGAACTCTGCTGCCATGGAACCTTCTGACGAAAAGCGTGCAAGCAGAAGCTTAAAAGGAGACACAGCGTCATAGATCACATAATTTTATACAGTGTAAAACTGTGTGGCTGGTTGGTGCAACCCTATACATGGTCGACTTGCTCCATAGGGGATGCCTGGTCATTGGTCCCAGCCCAGTCCATTTGCCTTCCATCACATGGGATCTGCTAGGCTCATCGTCTCTAGGGAACCAAGGCCAAAGAAGCAATTAGCTACATCTGTGAACATTGCTACTCTATCATTACACAGTGCACCTGGCATGCTCAAGGACTGACACAGGGGGAGTCTTGAGGTCACACTAACCCAAAAATACTTCCCTCATCCTGATCATGTCTCTCGGCTTCCACCCTTGTTTTTGAAGTGTAATTGATAATTCCATGTACCTCACATTACAAAACATGTCCTTATGAAATAAAACTGGGACAGACATGCTCTTAGAACTTTTATGGTTGATTGGTTTATGGTCGGTGGTCTGGGGTCGACTGGTATCTTGGAATTCAGGGGTCTTGGGGCTAGGGCCGTTCTGGGGGCTATAACTCGTAGATGGCTGGATGGGGGTCGGAGGCCTTCGCTGGCCTATTTCTGCTAACACGTACACTAAAGAGCCCAGTACTGTCTCATGGTTTTGCGGTGCATATTCTTGCTGGAACAAACATATTGGCAACAAGTTTAGAACAAAGAAGGGTTTCTGTGGAATTTAGCAGCATGGGCCTTTCTCCTCAACGCTTGGGCCTATTCAGATTTCCCATTCAGGCTTGCCATCCGTGTCTAACACACTTAGATACTGCATGGCCGTGCAGGCCCTATGCTTTGACTATGGCTACTTAATATCTGCAAAATGGTGCCTGTTTATTTACGTGCACTATGTCTAAACATCTAAATGGAATGTGCAGAAGATGACCAAGATGAACACAATGAGGGGTACCAGCATCTTCACAATAGCACCTAACCAGGATGGGGCCCAATCGAATGCAACGTCAGACCAGTAATTTCCTTGTAATCCTTCTTCTTTCTTAATGCGGACTCAAAGACCATGTATGGCTGCAATTATATGACATAATGACCCATTCTCTGCTTCCTGGGGAGATACAAATATGCAGCAGGAATCTCCAATTTGTCGACACACACCTCATTCCATTGCCATCGACCCAGTAGTATTCCATTACTGCTGCTGCACCTCTCTTCAGATCTGGAATCATAAGGGTCCTATTGCAGTGTTCATTCGAGTCGATAAAAATAGTTCCTTCACTGTGGAAGCAAAGTTCATATGTTTCTTCTCTGGGCACTTTCACTGGTTTTTCCATTGCTGCAATCCATGTCAACTTTGCAATATGCTGTGCCCAGATTTGTGTGCAGGTTGCTTCCACTCGAGCCAGGGGCTCCTCTTCATATCCTAGGAGGCCCTCCAACATGCAGCTAATTGTGATCTTTTGCCATTTGTTGCTTATATATTTAAATCCTTGGATCGCCAGGTATGGTTGTTGCAAGCATATAATGTCTCGTGGGTTATCGTTACATTGCAGGGGATCTGGATACACAAGCTCTAGTCGTACGCTGTGTGCCTGGAAGGTGCCCTTAATCATACATAGCGCAAGATGAACCGGGCACTGTGCCTCTATGATTGGTACTTCTTGTGGTACTAATACCTTGGGTGCTCCCAACATATATGGGATTAGTGAACATACATAACAACTCACTTTTGCTGTTTTTCTCCCCATTGTATTCATACAGTACTAACTGTTGGTCATTTTGGGGTGTCTCGCATCTTCAATAGCATCAAGGGCTAGCCCATGGTAGGCATCATACTTTGCCCTTCGTGTTTGTCTTTTCATTCTCTTATGTGGCCCAATGGGTTTGCTCACAACACTTCTACTGCTAATATCATCAATAACGCTTGTGTTATAAAATACATTCTTAAAAATAAATGGGAAAACATTTTCTAATATCATACTCATACCCTTGCTCATACATGCAGGTGTACGTGTTGGTATGCTATGACTGTTTTTACGATCATTATTAATGTTATACATATTTACAGTGATGTTGGTGATGGTTGTGTATGTACTCCCTTACAGCTACCTTTTATATGATGTCCCCATATAAAAGATGCGCCCAATAAATCCTCAATAGGAACATTATGATGGGAAATAATCCTGCACTAAAATGCATGCCACACATATATGAATATAAGCATGTAGGAACAATTCAATAGCTCAAATGTATTCTAACATACATATACAGATGTATCTGATGCTGCTGGCTCTATTGTCTTTTTCACCTATAAAGAAAAAAAGAATGCATGCAAAAGGTAGGGTGGGGAAAGAGGGAGAGCGGGAGAAAGGGGAGAGTAAAAAGAGAGAGAGAGAGAGAGAGAGAGAGAGAGAGAGAGAGAGAGAGAGAGGAAAGAGAAAGACATTTTATAAAATCTTTATGTTCAAGCAGTTGTGTGTGTGCACAAATGGGACAGGGTTTGTAAGAAATTGTGTAATCTGGCCGTATGTTTAGTAAAGGAATAAATGAGCTGTGGCAGGTGCTTTTAAGGCAGTTGTGTAATGTTTGGCGTGCCATTTGGATGTCAGAAAGGTGTATCCAATAGTACAGCCCCTTTACTTTTATAGAGAGGGGAGTTGAAATTACCACTTAGTATGGGCCATGAAATCTGAGCTTTTTCCATTTTTGAGCAAAACTCCTTATGTCGATAAATTCTCCAGGCAACAGTGGTTGGGCAGGCGGGGAGTCTGTCGCTGTTGTGTTTGCAGTGTTTGGTGTGTACTCTTGTGGGGGTGGGGCAATCTGTGAGGATGCACATTCAATTGCATGTGCTAGGGTTGTCAAGTTCTCTTTAAATTATTCACCTAAAACCGATGCCGCTATATGTGCATCTGATGTTCTCCTGAGAGGGGATATGGGTGTGCTCATGCGCCGACCAGTAACCTCATCGGGGGATAAATGGTGGTCTTTGATGGGTGTTGTGTGTGAACTTAAGAGTGCCTAGGGTAAGCAGTGCACCCAGTTCTTTTTCAACATGGTGCAAAGCTTAGATAGTTTGCTTTTGAGAAGGCCATTGATCCTCTCCACAAAGCTGCTGGCCTGGGGGTGATACATTGAACACAGGCAGTGCTTAATGACAAGTATTGCTGTGATCTTTTTAAAGAGCTCATTGAAAAAACGTGTACCATTAATCGGACATTAGCACATCGCAAATGCCCCACTGGGGGAAGACCGCATGGACAAGAAAGTTAGCTGCATATTTGGCATCCAGGTATGCACAAAATCCTGCGTCAGCCCTCTGTGAAAAGGGACAAACCACAACAATTAAATATCAGAACCGATTGTAACTCTCCCCCATATCTGCATAATCTATGTGTAGCTCATGGAATGGCCCAATGCAGCGTCGTAGAGTGCCCCATGCATTTCGGAGCATCATGCCTGTGCTGAAACTTTGACAGGTGGTGCAGTGTATGATCATGTTAGTGAGGTGCTCCTGGATACTGGACATGAACCAATATTCTCGGATGTCAGCTGCAATATACTGCTTCGAGCTGTGGGAGGGGTTGTGAAGTTGGTTGAAAGCTATTGCTAGCAGCTCCTGAGGCATTACTGCTTTACCAGTGCATTCCTGCCTCCATAACAAATCAGTCGGGTATTTCTTGCCTCCTCTTTTTACCCATAATTCCCTTTCTTTATTTTGTGTTTTGCTTTGCAATTCAATAAGCTGTTCAATAGAAACTGCTGTATATGGAGTGTTCTGCTGGTTATTTGAAGAAGTGGTCACAAAGCACTCGGCGGTTGAGGGCCTGGGAGATATACCACTATTTTGGCTGCCTCATCTGCATCATCATTTCCCAGGGAGATTTTGTCTGTGTTATTGGTGTGGGAGGCGCATTTGATAAACACCACTACAGAAGGTTGGTACAACACAGAGAACAATACATGCGGCATGTTGAACTGGGGTACCTTCCGCTGTCTGGAAGCCCTTCCTTTTCCACAGTGACAGATCAGCATGCACTGTTGTAGTTACAAATGCAGAGACGGAATATATGGTCACGTGACACCCCTGTGAGACAAGCAGCGCCTCAATGAACGCCATGAGCTCTGCTGCGTGGACCGAATAATACTTTGGCAATCTTTTCCTAATAAATGTCTCACAGTCCCCTGCTTCAAGGTGCACCACTGCAGCGCCCGCATGCCTCTGGCCCATCCCCTTATCAATTGTTGCCGATCCATCAATGAAAAGAACCTCCCAGTCATCCAATGGGCTGTCCCTTGCCTTGGGGATGCCATCTTCCCCCCTTCATATATCACACAGTCATCCAATGCAAAGTCCTCCTCAGTACACATTTCTGTTAAGAATGTGGAAGGGATCCCTGTCTTGCATCATACAATGTGGAGGTTTGGGCTTGAGAGAATAATCTCATATGCCGAATCACTCTTTGTGGTCAGGGTAGATTTCGATCTTTCTAAAATGGCAAACACTGAATGTTCTACATGCAAAGTGATGGAGCATCCCATGACAATAGTGAAACTTTTCTCGATTGCGAACGTAGCTGCAGCAAGTGCTTGCTCTCACATGAACTGTCCTTGCATCACTGAATCTAGCGTGCCACTGTAGCTGTCCAATGGCTTGTGGCCCATTGTACTCTTCTGGGTCAATACTGCAGTCATAAGCTGACCATTAGAATGTGAGAATATGTTTAATTCTTGTTTGTATTCTGGTTGGCGAGCACCAGAGCTATAAATATGACTTCTTTCAACTCATTAAATGTTTTTATCATGTCTGATGTCCACTCGACCTTGATATTGTTTTTTTGTACTTCCTTGAGGGCCTGCAGGAGCAGCCTGGTGTATGTTGACTAATCTACGATCCATGCACAGCAATAGTTAAACAACCCTAAACATTTTTGCAAGTCTTTCACTGTGGTGGGGAGGCGCACACAGACGCTGCACGATCTGGTATGATCCTCTTGCCATTTGCTGATATTAACTGACCTAGGTACAGCACTTCCTGTTTGCAGTACTGCAGTTGCGCCTTGTCAACCTTGTACCCCTTTTGGGCTACTAGTTGCAGGAGTGTGAAAGAGTCTCTCCGGCAGTGCTGTTCGCTCTCACTACGTACAAGCAAATCATCCATGTGCTGGATGATCATACTAGTACTTGAATGTTTCCTAGGTCATAGTGCAATATTCTGTTGAAAATGCTTGGGCTATCACAGTACCCTTCAGGCAAACAAGTGTATTTGAAGGGCTTTCCGCCATGGGTAAATGCTTTAAGATACTATGAAACGGGGTGCAAAGATATTGAGAAGAAGGTGTTTTTCAAATCCACCACTGTAAAGTCGGTGGCCTCCTTGGGGATACTGTATAGAATGGTGGCGGTGTTTGGGACCATAGGACATTCATTCTGTACCACCTATTTTAGGGAGCGTAAATGCTGGATCATCCTGCAATTGCCTGCTTGCCTTTTTCACAGAGTATATAGCTGTGTTGCATGGGGATGTCGATGGCACTAGTATACCTTGATCAAGCATGGCCTGTATTGTTACTCTAATTCCCTCCTCTGCTTCTCTTGATATTGGCTACTGTTTCACTCAGGGCAGCACTGCCTCTACTTTTAGTGTTATGTGTACTGGGGTCACTTCCTGTTAAAGCCCAACGTAGAGTGGATTGGTGGTTAACAACTGCTCAGGTACATAGTTTAAGACTGCTTCGAGGAAGGGGACGGGGCCACAATGTCCAGGAAGCGGCATTGCACGCTTAGATATTGCACCATAACTTTGGAAGAGATACAAATCTCCAGTATTATCTCTCCATCACTGTCATTATTTTCAAACAATTTTGCATCTGTCACCTCCTTCAGAGGTACAGTGGGGTCAATGCAAAGCATTGTGCGCGACTCACACCCATCCCCGTGTGTCCCTAATGTGACCATTCTCTTCCCTTACACCACCAATCCCTGCCGTTCTAGGGACAATGTTGTGCCCACTGCCAACTCTGGGGACACCACAGGGCAAAAGATAAAATCTGTCGGCATTCTCTAAAAACTCTTGGCAATCTGTGCCACTGCCTCCACTGTTATCCCATAGATAAACATGTCTGAATCAATGGGTATCCCGCAGACCACTGCCTCCCCTGCCATTGCATGTATTACCACCATTGCTCTTATTATGCACATCCCTGGTATGGCACAAACAGTGCTGTGATCTGTGAATGAGATCGTCATGTTGAACTTGCTAAGCAGGTCCCTGCCCAGCAGTTTGAAAGGAGAGCTCTCAGAATACAGTAAAGGAGCACACACCACCTTTCCTCCCACCTTTACATCCAGATCTTTAGTGTATGGAACCATAGAAATAGCCCTAGAGAAGCCCTGCATGTCAAGGCTTTTGCCCGATAGTGGGAAGTCCCCTCACTGATGCATGATTTCGCTGAACCCAAATCGACCATTAAAATGAATTGCTTATTCCCTATCTCTGTCCCCACCAAGTGTTCCTCTTCAGGGTAGGAGTTCAATGATAGAACTGGTCTCAAAGCTCAGAATGTAGGGATCCTTAAGCAGGCATTTAGACCGGTTGTTCCCACTGGTCCAGGGATTGTAACACCAAGGAGGGCCTTCTTGTGATCAAGCAGAAGAGCAGGGCTTCACCAAGACTTCACTAGAGTTAGTGCTGGTCAACTGCAGGGGTCTCAATGGACTGCTCTTCTTCATAGAGAACTTTGCTCCAGCAGCGATCTGCCGAATGGCTGTAGGAGAATTATTTTTATCCAAGATCTGAACTGGAAGCTTGCCCAGGTCCACCAATGGAAAGCATTCGCACCATTCAAGCTTGCAATGGCTATCCAATCATAGATAGCTTCTGTCAACATCTGCCCAGCAACAGACATTCAGGTGCCAGGATGTGTACTGGGACCAGACAGTACTAGCTGCCACACCTGCGCTCACACACAGACCGCCTCTTTGCCTTAAAAAGCAACCGCTTTCCCGGAAGGAGCATTCCATGTATGGCCTTTCTAATGTCCAGGATACAGCAGAAACATTGTGGCATGGCCATTTTAGGGTGCTGGTCACCTTAAATAGCCATTGGCAGTAAATGCAAAAGTGCACATGAATAATGTATAAAACACTGTCGAAAATGTATGCGCCACCAGTTCATCCTAGGCACTAAAAAGGCATTAGCGAAAAAGTTATAAGAATACTAAGTATCCTAACTGTACTTCACTTTAGGATGATGTTTGCAAATGTAACAATACAGGAAATGTACTAGAGAGAGAGAGAGAGAGAAGGATAGAGAGAGAGAGAGAGAGAGAGAGAGAGAGAGAGAGAGAGAGAGAGAAATAGGGCCTCATTAAAGGTTTGGTGGTGTGAGAAAAAAGTGGTGGTAACTGTTACCTACACTTTTTTTGTTGGTAACTGAATCACTGCAGTTTTCCAACATCACTAAATTATAACTTTTGTGGTGAAGTGGAGGATTTACCTCCAGCAAAAAGATGGAGGTGAATCTGCGACTTTACGATAAGTACATTTACAGATATACCAGAATTCCACAGCTGGCAAATCTACCAAAAGTCCTCATGGAGTCCTGTGGAGAACTGGGAATTACCACCACTTCTGATCCTATGGTAACTTCATGCAACGAAGTGGCAGTGAGGATAATCAAGTTTTCCAGTAATTTGACTTATTTACTGCCGACTTACCAGCAAACTCGTGGTAAAACCAATAGCCAATCAATACTGATTTAATAGGCCTCATTACGAGGTTGGCGGTAGCCCGCCGGTGCCACCGGAGGTTTGCCGCCCACCCCGAAACACCAAATCTGCTGCCTGACTGCTCGATGCCACCGGGACATTACTAATACCGGCTGCACGGGAAGTCTGGTTTCGGATTTGGTAAGTCCCAATTCCCATAGAGCCCCATAGGACACATTGGGAATAGGGACTCGGAAGCACTGGCACTGTTGCTTACGGTGCCAGTGCTTCTGTGACAACTATGCCTGTAGGGGGCACACTGCACCCGGCAGTGTCAGACCTGCCAAGTGCAACAACCCCTGCAGGCAGATTTGTAGTGTGGCGGCCCGGAAACAAGGGTGCAGTTAAGCTTACCGGCACCCTTGTTTCCGGACCACCTCACTCGTAATGAGGGCCATAGTCTTATGCCTAATCAGTTTCCTCAAATGAATGAGCAAAAGGACAAGAGAAGTAAAGCAGAAGGCTTTACTTACATCCAAAGAGTTAGGACAGGTTTCAAGACAAAGCAAAAAGAAAGGGTGTCCTATAGGAAAGCAGTAAAAAGAAAATCTATCATACAAATATGTCCAAAGTAGCTTTCTAAATACATTATCTTTATGCAGTCAACACAACAGATGATTGACACTCAACACCCCCTGCCCCACTTACTGAGGTATTCTTCTTTTGACAATTTAAGTATACGAATGGTGTGAAGATGAATTTGGTTTATCTATCTTTTTTTGATCCCACACTGAAACGGCTGACTTCTTTTTCATTACATTAACTTACCAAATCATCTGAGTGATTTCATTAGTGGTGATATTGGGACATTAACAATCATGTTGCTTTACTGGCAGCGCATCCATCTTCCAGAGTTAGCTTCTGCCACCCAGAGAAAGGATCGCAATGTCCCCAGTAGGTCCACCTGAGGCGAGTCACAGCTCACAATTAGATAGCCTTCCTCTTGACTCTCTTAAAGGTCGCTGTGATGCGTAGGAAGAGTTAGTCCGCAGAATGTGACTTGAATACAAGAAAGGGAATCCATGCCCGGCAGTAGGATGCTGCTTGGTTGCCATGGGCATCAGCGAGGCCTAGGTTGTTATGTGGTTGCCATGGAACGCGTACAGTACCTTCCAGGGGAGTTCACCTTCGAATGGATGCCGGGTGAGAGGAAGATGTAGCAGGAAGGAAGGGGTAGCTGGAGCTCTGATGACTGGCACTTAAGGCTTTGCCATTTCACTAATCTGCTCAAAGTCAATTTCGTGGATCTCCGGAGAATAACAGTATTAGCAACGAGGGAACGGCACTCTGTGCATTTGATATAATTTGTGGAATTAGCTCCAGTGCTCCACACATATTGAGAGTTATTGTGTTGCTTTTCTGTTCACATTTTTTTTTAAGAATATCTTTTCAAGAAAGGTCTTAAGTGAATAGTCAACGGATGTATGTCCGTTCGTCATAAACAAGTACGTGAATAATAGCCACAGAGCCCGGCCACATATGAAAAAAGTAACATGGGCCTAGCAAACCGCCAGCTGCATGTGCACTACTCTCCATAGATCGCAGTTCTAATGGCAGCGGGATCATCCCAAGCAGCGGATGGAATGGGAGCCAGGCAGAATGGAAGAAAGCCAATGCATGAAGCAAGTAAAAAAGATGAACCGCTGAGGAAGAAGAGAGAAGGAAGAGAAGGCAGCATTTAAAGAAATAACGAGGTCTTATCTCGAAAAGTAACAATGCTACGGCAATAATTAATATAACAGGCCTTTTTTTCTTGGTGACTAGTGATGGCTGATACATAAATAGCAATGTTATCATGACACTGATCTACATGTTTCTTGGAGTGGTTATGGGCATAACGTGAGCCTGCAAGGAAAAGAAGGTCACACATGTGCTTGTTGTGTTAGAGAAAAGAAAAAAGGCAACTTTGGGGTGGCAATGAAGAAAAGGAAAGCTGGATCGCCTACACTTCACACAGATGATGAAGAGAGTGCCAGTAAGCCCCGTGGGAGAGGCTCGAAAAGAGACTGCATTGTAGGAAAGTATTTACACCCATACTTTAAATATTTGTAGAGGTTACAGATAACAATCACTCAAGAAAAAAGCAGTGATATTGTGCAGTGATAGAAGGTGTATTTCTAGGATGAGACCAAACGAAGGACGCTCAAGTAAGTAGCACGTATCCCTGATTGCGAAACTGACATCCTCAACTACCAATATATAGGAAATAACTGAACAAAGCACACACAACCTTTAGAGAAGACAAGGGAACACAATGAGGACATACCATAAGCAGAGGGGTGGACTGGCCTATAGGGAGCTCTGAAGATTTTCTGGTAGGCCTCTGCACCTTGGGACTCTGTTGTGTGGTAGCCTATTTTATTTCCAAATGTTCTCATAGGAAAAGGGTTGGGCTTGCAGAAAATGTGTAATATGGGGCCACTCTGAACATTATTTCCAGGGCTTCTTTTGGTTCCTGGTCCACCCCTGCATAAGCAGCACGAAGAACCGAAATGAATTCTCAAATAGGCCGTTGGACAAAATCTTGTGGGACACAGAAGAAACACTTTAAAGGTGAACAGCAAGAAAGCAAGGCAGTCAACTAAAACCTACAGTGTGAGGTAAGATGGGTAGTCATTGTGCAACTGGCACCAAGAGACCAGGAAATGTGGCTTGCAAGAACAAAAAAGGTAAATTATAGAGATCTTTGATGAGGAGAGGTACCAGACCACGGCAACGTCATGTACAGCAGTCAGAAATCAACATATATGCAACATGAATTGAACGTACCTATACGTTTCAAGGTTTAACATGCATACTGTAGTATACTCCAGAGGTGGGCGAACATTTTGCCCAGGAAGCGAAACCAGTGGAATTTACACTGGTTTCCGCTTCCACACGTTCTGCGAAAGCACCCTTACGGTTCTCCCATCACTGGAATTTTGCACACCAAGTGGAGTGTTTCGTACGTCAAAGTTTTGCGTGGGTACTCGCGAGTTTCATGCACCACTGCCCGAGTTTTCCCACGCAAATCTTTGCACCGGTACAAAGGTGAATTTTGCATTTCGGGATATGATGAAATGTCTCGGTCTCGCAGTGACGAAAAGAGGCACTAAGCACATACATGCATACAGTCATGAAATGTGTGTCTGCAGTGGCCGAAACCGAAATGGACTATAATGCACATGTGCGCACGAAAGCGAATCATACGAAATATGTGAGGTACACGAAATTCGGCACATTTGCTGACTTGGGCGTGTTTCGGCACCCAACAGCAAATATTTTCAGGGTAATTCATAGATTTCAGCGCAGAGGCAGCGCACGCGAGCAGCGTAGAGAGCTAGCGGGTGCCAGCCGTGTGCGCTAAACAGCATTCTGGCGCACCGCGTATTCATGGAATATCAAAGCCATTTTCAGCGCCGCAAGAACGCCCCTTGTGCAAGGATAAGGCATTGAAATCCCCAATGCATCGCAAAGGGCCGCGCTAACCCTGCACCAGTTCACAGTGCCGGGACAGTGCATTTGGGGGGTGCGCAGGCCGTTTCACAAGTGATAGGCATTGTGCGAGCGGGGTACGTGTATTCCGAGGGGTGCGCTGGGAGAATCACACGTGATAAGACTTGTGCGAGCGGGGTACGTGCATTTCGGGTGTGCGCGTGAAGTATCAAACGCGATAGGCCTTGTGCGAGAGGGGTACGTGGATTTCGGGGGTGCGCGGGGAGAATCACATGCGATAGGCCTTGTGCTAGTGGGGTACGTGTATTTCGGGGATGCACAGGGAGAATCACACGCGATAGGCCTTGTGTGAGCGGGGTACGTGTATTTCGGGGGTGCGCGGGGAGAATCACATGCGCTAGGCCTTGTGCGAGCGGGGTACGTGTATTTTGGGGGTGTGTGGGGGGAAACACACGCGATAGGCCTTGTGCGAGCGGGGTACGTGTATTTCGGGGGTGTGCGGGAAATAACACATGCGATAGGCCTTGTGCGAGTGGGGTACGTGTATTTCGGGGGTGCGCATGAAGTATTAAACGTGATAGGGCTTGTGCGAGCGGGGTACGTGTATTTCGGGTGTGCACGGGGAGAATCACACGCAACAGGCTTTGTGCAAGCGGGGTACATGTATTCTGAGGGGTGCGCGGGGAGTATCACACGCAATAGGCCTTGTGCGAGCGGGGTATGTGTATTTTGGGGGTGCGTGGGGAGTATTACACGCAATTCCGCTGGGCAAATGGGGTACGTGTATTCTGAAGGGTGCGCGGGGAGTATCACATGCGATAGGCCTTGTGCGAGCGGGGTACGTGTATTCTGAGGAGTGCGCAGGGAGTATCACACGCGATAGGCCTTGAGCGGGGTACGTGTATTTTGGGGGTGCGCTGGGAGTATCAAACGCGATTTCGCTGGGCGAGCGGGGTACGTGTATTCTGAGGGGTGCGCATGCAGTTTAATACACGATTTAGCTGGGCGAGCGGGGTACGTGTATTCGGAGGGGTGCGCAGGGAGAATCACACGCGATAGGCTTTGGGCAAGTGGGGTACGTGTATCTTGGGGGTGCGCAGGAACTATCACATGTGAATTGGCAGTGTGGGACCTCCCAGGTGTGCCCTCTCCCCCCTCCCCAGGCCCTGCAGGCAGCCCCCACCACAGGGGACTACCCTGCACCCCAGGCCATGCCCTGCAGGCATCCTATCCACCTTGGGAATTCCCCGCATGTAGCCTATCCACCCTGGGCATGCTCCCCAGCCAGCCCACATGTCACCATGCACCAGTGAGCACTGACTCATGTCCCCCTGCACCCCACCCACCTGGCAGTGAGGGGCACCTGCCGCAGGCCCCGACTCATGTCCCCCTGCATCCCCACCCACCTGGCAGTGAGGGGCACCTGCCAGCAGGCTCTGACTCATGTCCCCCTGCACCCCCACCCACCCGGCAGTGACAGGCACCTGCCAGCAGGCCCCGACTCATGTCCCCTTGCACCCCCACCCACCCAGCAGTGACAGGCACCTGCCAGCAGGCCCCGACTCATGTCCCCCTGCACCCCCACCCACCTGGCAGTGAGGGGCACCTGCCAGCAGGCCCCGACTCATGTCCCCCTGCACCCCCACCCACCCAGCAGTGACAGCCACCTGCCAGCAGGCCCTGACTCATGTCCCCCTGCACCCCTACCCACCTGGCAGTGAGGGGCACCTGCCAGCAAGCCCCGACTCATCTCCCCCTGAACCCCCACCCACCAAGCAGTGACAGGCACCTGCCAGCAGGCCACAACTCATGTCCCCCTGCACCCCTACCCACCTGGCAGTTGGGGCACCTGCCAGCAAGCCCCGACTCATGTCCCCCTGCACCCCCACCCACCTGGCAGTGAGGGGCACCTGCCAGCAGGCCCCGACTCATGTCCTCAGCACCCCCACCCACCCAGCAGTGACAGGCACCTGCCAGCAGACACCAACTCATGTCCCCCTGCACCCCCACCCACCTGGCAGTGATGGGCACCTGCCAGCAGGCCCCGACTCATGTCCCCCTGCACCCCCACCTACTTGGCAGTGAGGGGCACCTGCCAGCAGGCCCGATTCATGTCCCCCTGCACCACCACCCACCCAGCAGTGACAGGCACCTGCCAGCAGGCCCCGACTCAGGCCCCCCCCAACACGTCATCATGATCCACAATTATGGCCCTCATGGCCACCAAAATCCCAACACACGCCACCCCTGCCCAAAGAACCAAACAAGTATTACATCCACCCCACATTGAAATGCCCATTACATGAAACAACCCAAATGGCATGTATGTACATCAACACATGTCCGTCATACACACACAATGGGTGCCAGTGAATGTGAAAACCCACATCGTGACATGCATGAAATCAATGAGAGAATACCACTCATTGAAGTATGAAACAAAAATGTATTCAACACAAAATGAAGTGAATGAAATGAAAACACACAATAATGGAAATAATAAATAAAATGCAGCATGTTCCAAAATGAAAAAAAAATGAAATCAGAATCCAACTAAATCCAAATGAAAATGTGTCCAAAGTTACCGTCCATCAAAGCAAATCCAAAGGGAAAGAAATAAGTAAAATCCATTGTTCCATGGTGAAAAAGTGAAATAAAAATGACGATAAATCCACTGTTCAACTATATACAAATAACAAATCCAGGGTCCATGAGCCCAAGAATTGAAATGAAACCTACAAAAAATACTACCTAATGAAGAACTATCTACCAAAAGGTGGGGCATAGTCCAAGCGCCCCAAATGAAAAAAAAACATAAATGAAACCTAACACTAACTAACTATATACAATGGTGGCGGGCAAGTCCTACGACTCACTTGCCGATTTCCCGGGCCAGGGCATCATCGAACTCCTGTTCTATGTCCTGGAGTCTGGCCTGTTCCATGGGCCCACAGGGATGACGCCATGTCCAACTGCAACTCCCTACGAATTGCCTCCAGGCACTCGGCACGCCTCAGCGCCCTGCACATGGGGTTCTCCGCCCTGACCATAGTGAGCCGTGCCTCTTCCACCCACTGCCGCTCCGCATCTATGTGCTGGCCCAACCGCTGCCACACAGAAGACACTCCCAATCCAGGGTCCTCCTGCCCTCCGGCCGATGCCTGCCCCTCTGATGTTGATGGCCCGAGCCATCATCGCTCCCACCTTGAGCCTGCTGCTGCTGTGCCTGTGCCCTGGCTCTTGATGCCTGCACATCCTCCTCCTGCTGGAGTGCAGTTGTTGGTGTGGCCACCCCTGCTGGACCTCCGACTCCCGACTGTGGCAGGGATGTGTCCTCCACCAGCCTGGCGGCTGGGTCAGAGGCAATTCCATAGGGTACCCAGGTGATACATGGGGCGGAAGATGGCACAGAGTACGAATGGTTCATAGGGGGTTCAGGTGAGGAGGGGGTCAGAAGAAGGTCCAGCAGACAGAGGAATCCAGTCCTGGTGACCCGTCCCAGTAGTTCGACGCGGTCAAAGAGGCATCGAGATGACATGCAGTGTCTTCACAAAAACACTGCAGGTCACCTCGCATGCCCCGTTGACGCATCGCCATCCCAGCCAGGACAGGCTCAACCCGGTCCCGTATTGCCGCGTCCGCAGGGCGAGGATGGCCAGTTGTTGTGCGCTCATTCCCTCCCTGAAAACGGGTCTGGACGTAGGCAGCCCTGGTGGTGCGGGATGATGCAGTCACAGGATCGGGGGCAGGAATACACGCAGGCACCTCCATGGCGGCCTGTGCTGCCTCCTGTCCCTGCCCCTGGACTGCACCACTAGCACCAGTAGAATCCCCCCTCAAGACCCCGTGTGTGTCCCTTCCACGGCCTTCTCCTCAACCAAACCCCCCACCAACCTGGATGACTCCGTGCCATCTTCCTCCATCAGACCCTGTGGGGTCTCAGCTGCCCCTTCTGCTGCCGAGGAGTCCACCTCCAACCTCCGCCTCTTGGACCTAGCCTCGGCAGCTGCGGCCACGGGCACGGCACCAGACTCCTCACTCCCCGACGAGATGACAACCTAGGAGGGGAGCTGGGCCTTGAGTCTCCGGCTGGCGGTGCGATCCCTGCCGCTTTGCTCTACAGCACCGTCTACGCCCTCTTCATCAGTTGACGTTGCAGACAGGGAGAGATAGAACACAGGCATCAGGGCACTGTACAATGGTCTGATACACACATTACAGTTGTACATGAGTGGCAGTGTCAAACGTCAAACATGGCATCACACCCCCCAACACACATGTCATTTCAACTCACACACATGAGCACATCAACAGGAATGTTGCACCAGGCAGCACCATCCATACACAAACAACAGAATGAGCTGCCGAAGGTGAGCCTGACGTCACATGCAACACGGGGAGTGTAGAACACATGCACAGACGCCACCAGACATACATGCATCTGTACATCTCCACCACCTGTCGCTGTGATAACATCCCCATCCATGTCACATCTGGTAATCAGCCTCCTACATGTCAGTGTCACATGCATCCATGGTGTATCACAGTTGCACACTTGTGAAATAGACACACATGCAAATTTAAATAGTGCAGATACATGCAGCTGGAAGCAGCATCCATGTGTGGCACCACAACCATGCCACAGTACATACACAGGATTTTTATGCACCCACAGCTGTATTTGCCAAGCATGCTTGCCAAGACATACACCATAGATGTGTCTCACACATGAGAGGACTCACATGCAGCAGGCTCATTTCCCTGTACATACATATGCATACATGTCCCTACACAGACATATGTATAACCTGCACACTCCTGCCACACCTCAACATGCACAGCGTCCAATCAGTACACATGTACACTTACCGCTTGACTCCAGACAGGTCTGCCTCTCAAGGACCTGGAGGTGGAGTGCTGGGCGTATACGTTCCAGGGCCCTCATTTGGTTGTTGGTTAGGCGGACCCGGCACCCCTTTGCATCCGCTGCCTTCAAGAGGCGCCGGGCCATGTTGAGGGTCCTGGACCAGAAGTCCTCCCAGCGCTTCCGGGCATGTTGAATGTCACGGACTGCCACCCCCACCTCATTGATGGCAGTCACAATGTCCATCCAGATCCTCTTACGTCCTTCATTCTCGGTGCGCGAACTTCCAAAGAGGGTATCCTACTGCCCCAGGACTTGCTCCACCAGGATACCAATTTCACTGGCAATGAAGTTGGTAGCCCTCCGCCTCTCTGGCTGGGGGTTGCCAGTGGTGCCAGATGGTGTTGTGTCCGACATGGCAACCCCATAGGCAGGTGTGGACGGGCAACTGGGTCCTGGGGCTGGGCTGTGGAGCGAGGGTATCCCAGTCAGGAGTCTTCAGTTCCAGCAGGGGTGCTCACAGCAACTGCACCCGTGCAGATGGCTGACGTGCAGGCACCAAATAGCAGGGTACGTGGGCAGCAGGCAGGCAGGCAGCTGCAGATGGCAGGTGGGAGCGTGCTCGGGGCTCTGGGGGGCAGGAAAATGGCCTTCTGGGCAGGAGCGTGGTCTTCCGTGTGTTGTTGCATGGCCAGCTTGATACGGAGTGATTTGGCACGTGAAAAAACTGCACATCAGTGTGTAATTCGAGGAAAGGCCCTTAGCGCGTAAGCGCGTCTGTGACGTGATGCGCAAGGGCGTTTCCCTCAACACGGGTGCATGTTGATTGTACCCATGCAAAAACTGCACGTCGGGGTGTGACTGCGTGCAATTGGAGGAAAGGGCCTTAGCGCGTACATGCATAAGTGACGTTGCACGTGTGGGCTGGCTTAAAAGGTACACGTAGAACGCCATTTTCTTGTACATGCTTTTTGTGGAGAGCAAGCGGGTGATTCTTGGACTTCTTGTCAGTTCACACGCGATAACTTCACAACGGTTCCAGTTCGTACTCCCTGTTTACTCAGACAGCGTTCAATTCTTCTTTTGGCGGGGGTTTTGCCAACACACACACGCACGTCTTTTTCACATTCTTTTTCCAGGCAGACGGTGAGTTGCGTACGTATTTTCCAACTGTGGTTGCCCCCGTGTGTTGTGTATCCGTTCAGAGGTCATTGTAGAATGCGTGTACCACGCGCACGCTTATTTTTGTGTTTCTGGGTGCCACAGCGTAGTGCAGGTTCATTTTTCCACGCACGTGCTCTACCAGGGGTTGCGTGCACGTTAAATATTGTTTTCGGGGTGCCTGTGCATTGCGTGACCCGTCATCTTCCCCAGGGGTCACAGACAGCCTTGCTAGAGCACTAGGGTACAAATTCCATCTCGTACCCTACCCCTTTCACCCTAATTGCCCAGGACAATTGTTTAATGCAACTCCCATACACACAACAACATCAGCGCCATGGTTGGGAGGTGACCAAGCAATAAGGGAGGAAAAGGTGGCCGAGCTCAAAGAGGTGGGCACGGTAGGGGACGTGGCCAGGATGTGCAGGGTGGCCCAAGAGGCCAGTGTGTGGAGGACCAACCAGGGACACTTATGCCCCCACCCCCCAATGGTTGGGGAAAATGTAGCTGACACCATCCCATCTCAGCCCTTGTTAAACCGGCCCATATTGTCAACAGAACTGGCACAGGAGGACATCCATGTCACCAAGTCTAAGCCACGTGTGGCGGTGAAAGTTGCTGTCACCAGGCCACGTGGATCTGGGGCAGCAATGTCATCTGCTGCCCCAAGTAGCCAGGGTGAGGAGGCTGCAGAGGCAGCTGCAGCTCAATCCACCCCAGCTCTGAGTCTCCCAGCCGGGACAGTGTCGGTCCAAGTCCATCACACCGAATTTGGTCCTGCGACATCACCCTGCAGCCAATGCCTGCAGTGAGACCTTTGGTCATTGTGCCTTTGGAAACTTCCAGTGCCCCGTCCACTTGCGCGTCTGCCCCTACCAACCAGAGCGGCGTAAGCCACTCAGGGTCCGCACCACCTTCCAAGAAGAAAAAGGGTGCTCTTGCAGTACAGGCTGGGACCCCAGACATGGCTACACACTCCAGCACATCAAGGAAGCCTAGTTTCAATGACGCTAAACCAGATGCACTTGTTGGCTATGTGTTGGCCCATAGCCGCGAAATGGTGGTGACTGCAGGGTGCAAGACTACGACTGCTCAACGTAGGGCTCACTGGCAGACCATCACGGACCGCATTAGTTCCCTTGGATTCGTGAAGCGCACAGCTGATGATTGCTCTAAGCGCTGTAATGACCTGAAACGCAGAGCAAAGAACAAGCTGGCTTCAAATCATGCCTCTACTCTGGTGACTGGGAGTGGGTCTCCACCAGAGGAGGAACAACTCACTGAACATGAGTCTGTCGCTGGAGGCTTCATCACAGAGGATCAGATCCAAGGCGTGGGAGGCCTACCAGATCTTGAAGCAATGTCCGGTGAGTGACCATGCATGTATGTGCAAACCATGTGTGTGTTGCTTGGGTGATTTGTTCTGATTGAGTGCCAGGTGAGGCTGTCTAGTCATGACTGCTATGGGTCACCCATGTGGTCCCTCAAAAACATTCCCCAGCCTTGTGTTGCCCTTTCACAGTATCCCTTCTGACCACAGTTCACTTTTTGCACATGATTAATCCACTTGGCCTTCAGCTGTCCTCTTGCCACAACATTGTTCATACTCTTTACCTCTTCATTCAGCCTGACTGATGAAATGATTAGCATATTTACCAGACATTTTTGTGGCATACTGACCCAAATGTGACATACTTCTGTCATTGATTACACCACACAATGGCCCACATTTATTGACTTATTAGGGGAAACATTTCTACTATCAGGCTGATTGAGTAATGTGCACCTACACATGGCCTGCACACTATCATTTTGGGGCCCTGTTTGAATGTTGAACATGAAAATTGTATCCGCTCATATTGAAGTGACCAACCATTGCTGTATCCATGTGCCTGCCATCACTGCATCAGTGAACACTGGCTTTGTTGCAGCGTGTGGCACATGCGTGTTATCTCACTCTTATTTACATGTTTTATTTCATGATGCCCATCTCACATGGATGGGTGACAGTACTGATTTGCTACCATCTGGGTGTCCTTGTCTAATCTGCCATGGCTATGGTATGTGCCGTCTGTGTGCTGGCATGTGCCATGTATGTGGATTGTTCGATACCGCTCACAGGCTAATGTTTGATGCCAGTGCAATCCAGCATGCAGAACATGTGTTGGTTTTCCATCTTGCAGTCATCAGTGTGTGCCTTTTGCCTCCCCTTCCAAATCATTGACAGTGCATGCATGCCAGAGTTATTGTCATGTGGAACATGTGTCATTTATGTACTGGATCTCTGCCTCGTCAGGCCTATGTGTGTGTGCTATGGTGCTCATGCCTGTTTCCATTTGTTGTCTTTCATGTTTTTGCAGATGATGAGGCACTTGGTGCTGTTGAGGAGAAGGAGATGGTGCAGACCCAGGATGAATAATAGCCACAACCGGGCACCAGTGGAGAACGTAGGGTGGTGGTGGGTGAAAACCCATTTCTCCTACAGACCATGATGTCCACGGGTGCCTCTGGGTACACCTCCGGAGACCTCTATGAATCAGGTGCTGAATCGGACATTGAGACATATGTGCCGTCGCAGGTGAGTGTTTCTGGCAGGGGTGCTGTTCTATCCAACCCACCTGCACCGGGGGTAGACCCCACTATGGGGATTTCAGTGTTGGAAAGTCTGCCTGTGGCGGTTACGGATGGAGGGTCACACTCCACAATATTTGCTCCTGTTCCTGGGCCAGCAGATCAAAGGAGGAATGCAGTCCTGCAGCCTCAGGCAGTGCCAGCACAGCAAGGTGCACATCGCCTTGCCCCAAACAGGTGTGGTGCCCGCCAATGTGGTGGCCGTGCGCCACCAGGCAATACTGTGTGGGAGAACTCTATGTACAGTATAGCAGCACAACAGGGGGCATTGTGTGAAATGATGGCTCAGGCAATGGATAGGGTGGCCACTTCCATTCTCACCCCTGAAAGGCAGATGGAGCTCCAGCAGCAGGCAACAGACTCCATTTGCCACTCACACAGGGAGGACATGTTGGCGACTGACAGGGACCGACAGGCTGGACTGGAGACTCTGCGCACAGCCATATCTGTAGAGTCACAGGCCCACAGGGAAGCCCTCAGGTTAGAACACAGGTCCCTCAGAGATACTCTGGGTGAACTTGAGGTGTCCCGGAGTACAAGGGCAGAACAGCAGCTGGAGCAGCAGACACGCACACTCTCAGCTGAGCTCCAATCCGGGCATCAAGCGAGGCCATGCAGGCAGAAATGCGTGCTACCCGTGAGGTGCTGCATGGGGATCTCCATACCATCATCCTGCAGAACCAAACCTTTCACACCCGCATGCTTGCTGCCATGGAGGAGCATGCCAGGGCTTTGCGTGGGCTGCCTCCCATATCATGCCCACCTTCTGATGTACCACCAGAGGGTGGTGACAGCGACAGCAGTTCTCCCAGTGTAGCATAGCCGTGCAGGCCATGAGCCCATGGAGGTATTTTTTTTTCTCAACATCCATGCAAGTGGGTGTTGGGGTGCACCCTGTAACTCGTCCCTCCTGGGTGGCCTCCCTCCCCCCTCTGGTCCACACATGGCCATTTTTTTTTTTTTTTTAAAACAGTGTGGTGCTTTGTGTGGCTCCCGTATGCATCCACTGTGTATTCCAGCTGGGCACATGCAGGCTTGTCCTGTCTTTCGGTTAGATGCTTGAGTTCCTGACACAAACACCCCTTCTGCTTCCCCTTTCCATGGGCTTGCAAAGGGTGTGACCAAGTGACAATAACTTACACAGTGACATTGGGCTCCCATAAGTTGTGTGGACAGTCTGTGGTCAAAACTGTGTATACATCCCTAGTGGGTATTGTTGTGGAAATCTCTACTGCATGGTGGATTTATGTATGGTTCTACATCACTGAATTTTCCTTATATACATGTACCTTCTTCATTTCTTAACAAGGCCATCTACTTTGCAGATGCAGTTCATGTTGTATGCAGTTCACTGATACATTTGCCTTCCAGCAACAATCTGCAGTTGGAAGGGGTCGATGTGCTGCCTTAGTCAGGTTGTGACACTTGCACTACTTTTATTTTTTATTGTAATATATTGCCACTGTTTGACCATATACTGATGTTTTCTCGTGCTGGTAAGTATTTGTTCATGTGTGTTGTTTTTGTATTCATTATTGAGAGCAAATTGTCTGTGGCCTGTTTCCATTTAGGACAGTGCACTTTGTGACACTTGTGTCATGTGTTGTGCATTCATTTGATTGCTTTCACATTGCATGCCATGGTGTGTTGGGGAGGTGTTGGGTGACATGGCACTATTTTGATGTGGTATTTTGCAAGGGGGTAGTCCTTCATGCTGCATGAATTTGTGCCTTTTTGTGACACATCATTGGGTGTCTTTGAGTAGCTAGGGATGCACACAATGTAGCACTTCCAGGTGAACAATCTCAGGCTGGTATGGTTGTGACAGTTGACTGTCCCTTTTGTCATCATCATTGATTGCGAGCTGGTATGTGCCAGGCCAGTGTGCACTCCGCAGGGGTGGTATTTTAGGTGAAGTAATTTGCCACAAGCTGGGTCCGGGCTGCCTCACCACGTGCCCTTTCACCTCCCATGCCCAGCGGCCATGCATGTGGTTGGGGGTGTGGGGGCACCACCATGTCCACCGGCACACCCTGCCGGGTTGAAACGTTGTGCTGGACACATGCTGCCACTATGATCCTGCACACTACTGGGGGCGAATATAGCAGCTGCCCACCAGAGCGGTCAAGAGAGCGAAAGCGTGACTTGAGCACTCCGAATGTGCGCTCCACTATGCCCCGGGTTGCAATATAAGCTGTGTTGTATTTTACCTCGGGTGGTGTGGTGGGGTTCCGAATTGGCGTCATCATGTAGGTGCTCAGATGGTAGGCCCTGTCCCCTGGGGAGGTGATAATGGTTGTCATTAGTGGGGTTTTCCCATTTCTCAGTTTGTGACATGCATGCATTTGCAGAGGCCTTTATACTCACCAATTAGCCATGTGTCGCCATGCCGGCTAGCTTCCAGGTCCCGGTTTAGGGGTGACATTCTGAATATGAAACTATCATGGCTGGACCCTGGATAGTTGGCATATACTGAGGTGATGATTCCCTTGGCATCACATACGACCTGCATGTTGATGGAATGCTAGTGCTTGCGGTTCCAATAGATATGCTCAGTGGCCCTGGGTGGACGTAGAGCCACATGGGTGCAATAATTGGCACCTACGACACTGGGGAAGTGTGCCACCCTGTAAAATTTCTGGACAACAGCCTGCCTTTCTGTAGGTGTTCTGGGCATGTATATGTGCCTGATGACTGAGGGGCATGCAGTCATGATGGCCAACACCTGGTGTAGGCAGCGTGACTGCATGGCCTGTGATACCCCCCCCCCACTATGGCACTTGTCAGCTGAAATGAACCAGTCGCCAAGAAGTGCAGTACATTGAGCACCTTTTCCAAGGAGCTCAGTGCTTGCGAGCACAGGGTGGGTGATGTGAGGTCATCCTCCCACTCCCTCACCAGGTCTAGGATTATATGTGGTGGAAACCTGTACCTCCCATACACCTGGTCATCAGGCATCCCAAAAAGGCTGGTCCTGGGTAAAGAAATTTGGGGCCTGGCTAACCTCCTCCTGCGGTGACCCACGACCACTGCTGCGAGGAACAGTATATTCATCATAGTGTCTGAGCTTGTTTGTTGGTTGCGCGCACTTTTATGCTGCGTGGGGCTACTTCCGCCTGCTTCCTGCTGGCGTACGTGTTTCCGGATTAGCGCGTCTTTTTTGGCGCACGCCTTTCCCCTATTCGATTCCATGAATACGTGTTGTTAGCGTGCGTGTGGGCGTTGCAAGCAGTTACCTCCTGTACTTCTTGTTTGTTTCTGGGGTCCAACAACAGATCTCCATACACTTTCCCTCATAGTTATGTCAACCATTTGCATAATATTGCACCAACTTACATTTACCAATTCAACTGTAGTGTGCATTATTCTGCTCAATACCTTTTTCCTCATTGGTTCAAAAATGTTAACCATTTTTGTGACAATGCTTTCTCTTTTATTGAACCAGTTACATTTCACCTTGTCATCATGTTTACAACCCCATTAGGGGTGCTGATGAGATAGTTCAGCGAGCTCTTGACATCTTTGTAAACATGCACTCACTGGTCCAAAACCCAGCAGGGCAGACAAAGTGCTTCCTAGGTCAAAACAATGGGCCTCATTACAAGTATGGTGGTGTGGTAAAAAACGGCAGTAAAACTGAGGTAAATATGTTACCACCGCATTACCGCACCACTGTACTGTAGGTTTGGTGGTGAGGTGGAGGAAAAATCTCCAGCAAAATGCTGAAGGTAATTCTGACACCTTCCCGCCAAAAATCAGCAAAATTGGCAGAATTAACGCTGACAGTAATTCCACTGAAATCCACCGTGGAGTCCTAGGGACTCCATAAATGGGGATCAATACCACCATACCACCACGTGTGATCTGGTTGTAATTGCGCTGGACCAAGTGGGAGTAATGGTAAATCCGTTTGGCGGTATTCTGGCGGATTTACCACCAAAATACTTCCAAACCTGTTAACGCGGCCCAATGTCCCTTCACACCAAGGAAATTGGGTCTTCCTTTGTATCCAATGCCACATCTGCCTACCACATTTGAAGGGGTGTGCAGATGGTAGTCCCTAGTTTCTCCTTCCCTTCCTCTCACTCACTTTAGCCCGATCCTTCTGACTGTTTAATGTGTCTATCAGGTAGAGAGCAATGGAACAGGATGTGGCTCTCCATAGAGACCGTTGGACAAGAGGAGAGGACTGCAGACGTGGGATTTCCTGCCCACTCACCTTATCACTTTACTCCCCATCTACGTTCTGACTCTCTGTAAAAACTTTTTTTTCCGGTGTCACCAGCCTGATTTGTGTTCCAAACGTATCCCCTCTTCTCCACCATCCTTCCTTCTCTTTCAGTGCCCCTTCCCTTTCTCCTCTACCTCTGCACATCTTGGAAGCTTTCTGGAGGTGGCTTTGGGCGCTATTCAACAGACCTACATACATTACAAATACCACTCCAGACAACTTTCATACAGGGGTCAAGTCCTAAAAAAAAAAAAAAGTGACGGGACTCTTCAACATACGCAGTGGGGTGTGAATTCACCAGAAATAAGCATATCAAGGTGAAATATGCACATTTCATTCAATTGGTTTTCCATAACCATACAAATTGCAAAGGATGAATGGCATTTGCCTTTCTTAAAATCAGCACCCACCAAAAACGAAAAGAGGATATTTTCTTCTAATAGTGTTTGCAAACGTTAAAATGTGTGCATGTTTTACACTCCAAGAATCAAACCAATGTTTGCCCTGGAACATACAGTCCCAAAATATGGCATTTCAACTTTAGTTGTATTGTATTTTTTAACAGGTTGTATAGTGCAGTGTTGAAATGCCTGGCCTGATAACCTGGTGATAGTGGTTCTAATCCCCTCTAATCTTTTTCACCACTTAGCAAGCCCCGCCCAACTGGTGCCTTACTGCTTGCTGCTCTTTTTCACCACTTAGCAAGCCCCGCCCACCTGGTGCCTTCCTGCTTCCCGCTCTTTTTCACCACTTAGCAAGCCACGCCCACCTGGTGCCTTCCTGCTTGCCGCTCTGTTTCCCTACTTAAAGAGCCCTCCAACTTTTTTTCCTTTGCAGATGGGGAGCAGGTGCAAGTGGACCTAGGTCACCTGGCCTAAGCCCTGCCCACCTGGTACCTTCCTGTCTGCTGCTCTTTTTCACCACTTAGCAAGCCCCGCCCACCTGGTGCTTTCCTGCCTGCCGCTATTTTTCACCACTTAGCAAGCCCCGCCCACCTGGTGCCTTCCTGCTTGCAGCTCTTTTTCACCACTTAGCAAGCCCCACCCACCTGGTGCCTTCCTGCTTCCTGCTCTTTTTCACCACTTAGCAAGCCACGCCAACCTGGTGCCTTCCTGCTTGCCGCTCTGTTTCCCTACTTAAGGAGCCATCCAGCTTCTTTTCCTTTGCAGATGGGGAGCAGGTGCAAGTGGATCTAGGTCACCTGGCCTAAACCCCGCCCACCTGGTGCCTTCCTGCCTGCCGCTCTTTTTCACCACTTAGCAAGCCCCGCCCAACAAGTGCCTTACTGCTTGCCGTTCTTTTTCACCACTTAGCAAGCCACGCCCACCTGGTGCCTTCCTGCTTGCCACTCTGTTTCCCTACTTAAGGAGCCCTCCAGCTTCTTTTCCTTTGCAGATGTGAAGCAGGTGCAAGTGGATCTAGGTCACCTGGCCTAAGCCCTGCCCACCTGGTACCTTCCTGCCTGCTGCTCTTTTTCACCACTTACAAAACCCCACCCACCTGATGCCTTCCTTCACTATCACTGTCTTGTGGCCAATGCTGGATTTGACTTTTATGGACTTCATTCATTCACGGTGCGTCACTCTTTCTCAACTCTCATGCTGGACTTCCTTTGCATCTTGTACTCATGGTGGCCCTGAATCATGCTGTTCCCATCTTAATCTTGTATCCTGGCTTGCAACACTATGGCCCTCATTACGACCCTGGCGGAGGACCATGGTGCAATTTGCACCATGGTCCATGGCGCAAAGCTGCCAACTCCGCCATGGGGGTTGGCGGACTTACCGCCCCATTCCGACCTTGGCGGGGCGGTAAGTCCCCAATCCCCATTTACCCTTCCCCATTCCCATTTTTGACCCATAGGGTATAATGGGAGTGGGGAAGGCGTTAATTACGCCACCGTAAATTACGGTGGCGTAATTAACAACAGGTCCCGTAGCGCCATGGATTTTTCCGCCCGGAAAAACCAGGCGAAAAAAGCACCATGGCGCTACGGGAACTCGTAGTAAGGCGGAAAGGTACGCCATGCATTACGCTGGCGTAAACCCCTTTCCGCCAGGGTCGTAATGAGGGCCTATGTGTTACTACTGACTTCTGCAATTGTATTCGCTCTCCACTCTTGCTTCTCCACTCTTTTTGACAGCTTACTCTCTTTTCTCTCCTCCTTTCCCTTCTCCCTTTTCCTATCTCCTCCCCTTACTTTCTTCTATGCACTTACTCTATCAGAATTGTCCCTGGACCTAATATGATAGCAACCTCGTCTGTTTCCTCCATCCTCCCATTACTGTTTATTTCCTCCCCACCACCACTCCAGCACTATCTGAAATGTCGTCAGGCCGAGTACATCCTTACTGTTCATGGCCTGTAAGAATGTGGTTGTATTTTCCCTTGTTCCCTCCCTTGCCTTGAAGCGCTTTGAAACACATTGTGTATAGGCGCTATATAAATAAACGATCATATCATATCACATCATATCATATCATGTTGGCATAAATTCAAAAAAGACATTAAAATGTCCTCATTTTACACACAACCTCTAAAATACCCAGGGGGGCTGCGTCCACCCTCTGAAAAAAGTGAGTGGACTCCGTCCACCAATGTGTATCTTCAACATATCACAATCATTGAAATGGACATAGACCCACTAAACAAGTAAGATGAATACACAAAGGCTCCAGTCAGTGCACACATACATATGCAGACTTCCTGAACTATTGGGCTTAATGTGATCCACCTTCGCAAATTGTGTGGTGACAATAGTGTGGCACAGTGTAGTGAGAGCAAAGTTATAAGACATTGGTATAGGGTAACTATTATTTCTGACCATTGAGTCACAATTAAACAGCACCTTGATAAATAGGTACTCCTAGATAAACAGCACCTTGATAAATAGGTACTCATAGATAGACATTCTAGTATGTTCAGTTAGAGCTGTGGCAGGCATGGGATACACCAACGAGTTAATCAAATTACAGTCAAGTTCAGATAGCAGTAGCCTCACCCTGCTATTACTTGAAGTCAATCTTTTGTTCAAAGCGGCCTAATATCTTTCATGATATGGCATGCAACTGCTTGTGGCATTTGAGAATCCTCATAACATTTCATCCAAAAAAGATATACAGGCCTTCCCTTTATATAATCGAATGGAAGAGTAGCAGGGGGCTTCATATCTGCATGCGCCGGATTAAATATTTAGATCGCTTCGGGGAAAAGTGGATTTAGATATTTAGACTTTTTTTGATCTTTTAATCTCTGGATCATAGCTCAGAAATACATTCGGTTTTTGAGAGCCTCCGTGGTTTAAGAGGCTCAGGCGGCAGGGCTTCCGACTAAAAGCAGAGTTGGCGCTGCCCAACTGTGGCTAGCATGAGCTTCAGCAGCGATTTGAACATCCAAAGACCTTCAAATGCAGGCAGCAGTCTGGGGACCACGCCAGAAAAGCAGGGCCAGGGTGGGGTAAAAGCTCAAATGGTCATTTTCCTATGGAGGTTGATTGGAGCCTTAAAACCACAATTTTGAATAATTATGTTTTAGTAGTTATCTATATTTATCGTCTCAACTTTGTATTTTAATGACCCATCCACAGCCACCAACTACTGAGTGTCTAATCCTGGCCTTGTTCTACATTCTATGCAGGTAGACTGGTTCAAAGGGAAATCTGAAGATTATTATAATTTGTATAAAAGACTAAGCTTTTGATATGGTAGCAGAACAAAGGAACAGTCAATCTCCAGTTCAAATTCCTTTCCACACAACACGCTCCACTCACATTACCTCTATGGGGCCCTGAACAGGATGGATGCTTCCCACTGAGTTCCATCATACTGCCAGTAAAGATTAAAACAGCACATATGATACAATGACTTGCGTTTCATACATAACGATTGTGAAAATGGCAGTCACCGAATGAGGGTCTTGCGACTTCCGACAACCTGGATAGTGGTGCAGTCAGCGGAGCGGTTGCACTGTGATGTGGCAATGCTCATTCAATCACAGCAACTGATAATAGCTGTCCACGACAAGATGCTAGACAGCCTACCATCTCTCACGTAGACTAGGATGACTAAAAGCCAGACACTAAATCTGATTACACCATATTGCACAGTTTTCTCATTGTGGGCAACAGCTTCATTCGATACTTTCTCCCAGGGACCATTTCATGTAGATCCCATTTCTTGTAAATAATACTGGTAAAATGGCGCCCAACCACTATTTATCATATTCTTCTCACACCCACACTACCTGTACTTGTTCCATGCAGGAGATATGAAGCCAAAATATAATATTCTATGTTGGTATTCACTTTCATCAAGAGTTTACATAGTGGATACAGTAGGGAGGTCCAGCAATTACAAAAGTGGCACAAGAGATTTGCGATTTAAACTCAGTTTTTTATGTTTCAATAAGCCTGAACAGGAGGTTTACCAAAAGCTTGCAGGAACTAGTTGAAAATGAGCAAATTGTAGACAAAGGGCCTCATTACAATTGTGGCGGACCGGAAATAAGGGTGCTGGTCGCACCGTACAGGCACCCTTTCAGGATCGCCACAGAACAACTGTAAGATCTGACCTGCCGGACGCAACGTCACCCGCCCGCAGAGTTTTCACAGAAACAATGACACTGTTAGCAACGGTGGCAGGGCTTCCGTCTCCCCACTCCTATGGAGTTCTACGGGGTTCATGGGAATGGGGAACAACATTTTCTGTCGCCTGACTTCCCATTCCGCCGGGACTTGTAATGTCCCACTAGCACCAGGAAGTCAGCAGCTGGTGAAGTGTTACGAGTCCAGCGGCAATCCGCCAGTAGTACCGACAGGTTACCACCAGACTCATAATGAGGCCCAAAGACTTGTTAAAGCAGTGTCCAGGATGGGAGCCACACAAAGCGTGACATTTTTGTTGTTTCTGGCATCTAGGGTGAGTCTTCCAATAAATCATAAAGTTCATGACCCTAATAGTATTGAGTGCTTGTCCCCCAAGGGCACCAAAGTTTAGAAAGCAATCTCTAAAGAGGTGGCCAATAGAAAGTTCCACACCTCAAAGTTTCTCCTGCGCATATTACTTGCAATCTCAGCCGCTCTTCAGTCTTCCTGTTTCAAAGATTCATCTTTAGTCCACTCCATGGACTCTTGTACCTCCAACATCACTTCTAGACCTATTCGGAGCATCTTGTATCCCAGATTTCACTTCTAGGCCTCTCTAAGTCCTCTTGCCTGCCAGCTTTCACAGTAAGTCTTTTGACTCAAAGTTGGTTCTCTCCTCAACCACATGATTTTCAACATTATTAGATACATCTTTCCAGTCTAGGTTTCTTCAAAATGACGTGGTTGTCAGAATTTAGTTACAGGTTTCTACAGGACTTTTTGTTGCTCAGAATTCTGTTGCTTTAGGACCTCTTGATTCATAGCAGTCAGGTATAGGTCTCTTCAGAACCTCTTGGCTCTCAGCATTCAGCATTCAGTTATACGTCTCTCCAGGACCTCTTTCCCCCTCAGCATTTAGATATTGTAACGCTCACCTGATTCCCACGGAGGCGCTGACCCAAACTGGACTGCTACAGTTGCTTCTATGACTATGATGAGGCGTAGAACTCGGAAGACGCTCTGGGCAGGACCTCAGAATATTGACTGTCTGGCTTGTAAGGTGAGTTTTCTGCAGGTAGAAGAAAAAGGGGTAATTACAAGCTGGTTGGATAAGTTCTCCCACCAATCTTCTGCTTTTCCCACTTCTTGGTTCTCGACTGGTCTCCACGAACTCTCACCTTTGGTTTAGTAAAGCCGAGCTCTCCATCCTGCTTCTGGTGCAGGGGCGCGTGGAATCCAGTTACGTCACTGGATGATTTCAGTGTTTAGGCTCAGTGTCCTTTTGTGGCTTGTAATAGTCCTTCAGGTGCCGAGGAGCTGTTGGCGACACCACCACTGCTGTGCAAGAAGAGGCTCGTGAGTATAGAAGATCTGAGGCCGCTTCTGAAGGAGCACCCTTTTATAATGTCCTTTTCTGTCTTTCAGGTGCCGAGATGCTATGGGCGATGCCGCCGCTGTTGCACGTGCGGTGGCACGTAAGTATAACTGAATTGTGGCCGTTTCCAAATGGGCGCCTCTGATAATGTCTTTTCCTTCCTTTCAGGTGCCGAAATACTGAGGGCGATGCTGCCGCTGCTGCGAGTGAAGAAGCGCGTAAGTATTACTGAATTGTGGCCACTTCAAAATGGGCACCTCTAATAATGTCTTTTGTCTTCCAGGTGCTGGGATGCTGCTGAAGCGAAGGCCGCGGTGAACTCCGGTGTGATCACGGATGGATAAGGTAAGCGAGCGCAGCTGCGAGCGTGTTGCCCGTTTTCTAACCTTATGTCTTTATTTGCAGGATGTCGGAGACTGGACTCTTGTGGCTGAATTCTGGTGAGTAGATGTTCCTGTGCCTTTTCTTCATCCACAGGTTGCTGCTCGAGAAGCTGAGGGTGTGTCTGGACCTGGAATGCAGGGGCCGACTCGGTGAGCGTCCTGCTGCTGTTCCAGCATAACTTGAAACACGTGAATTCTATCGGGTGTGGTTTAAATAGTGGAGAAGTGCTTTGGTGCGTATTCTTCCTGCAGCCTCACCCAGGTAAGAAAAGAGTTCCAGTGTTAGAGGATTAGCATCAGCCCCACCCAGGTAAGAAAGGAGTTCCTGTAACAGAGGATTGTTCCATCCCAGCCAGTGGCTGGGACTTCACCCAGCTTGGATTGTTCTAGGTGAGTATGCAGCATGGTCTGCCACAGGTAAGTCCACCCAATCACTACTGCACACTTTAAGAATTTGAACCCGGCGCCCATGGCGCCGGGACTGTGGTTCCTTATGAGCCTGGCGCCAGAGGCGCCAGGACATGGTCCAAAGGGCCCCTGTAGGGGTCTGCTGGAACCGGGGGTGTGGATGATGAGCCTGCTTCCGGGGACGCTGGGCCAGTTTTGGCTCCTCGGGAGTAGCGCTCATGACAGATATAGGTCTGTAGTGGACCTCTTTATTGGCCGCATTACGCATAGGTCTCCTTTTGCACATCTTGGTGATCAGAAATCAGTAATAAGTCTCTGCAAGAGGCCACCAGGGGGCGCACGGGCGATGGAAGCCTGAGTCCACAGCTCCCACCACAACAGGCCGTTAAGGGACTGAGCCCCCGCTAAGTGACCCCCCGAAGTGTAGAAAGTGTGAGAGTGAGCCGGTGATAACCTGCAGGATACCCAGGAAAGAATTCAGAGATCTGGCGTCCATGCAAGACTGAGAACAGCTGCCTGTCCGGCGTGCTGGTGAGGCGGAACCCCTGCAGCAACGCAGAGCTATACAAGTGGCTGGCAGGGGAAATTGAGGCTGCGATGGAGGCAGGCCACTAGACCCAGCGAGATCGCCATCCGGGCTGGAGTACCCCCGCGACCCGTCCAGACTGTTATTGCAAGGGTGGAGAGCAGGAGCCGCCTAGGAAGCCCATGCTCCGGGCCGATGTGGGACAAGAGCCGGCGGGGGACACCTCTGAGGCTGCACTTGGCGGTGGGGTGCCGGCTCTGGGAGGCTCTCCCCTGGAGCTGAGGAGAAGGCGAAGGAGGCCTGGATCGGGCTGGAGGGCGCCCGGTGAGGTACCCGCAGCAGTAAAGGGGAGCCACCATGGTGCGCGGACGTCCGGTGAGCCGTCCTCAAATCCTGCTTGAGGGGCATCCGGGGTGCACCAGCTGGGTAAACTGCGCAAGGAGGCAGAGGTGGGCCCAGAAGGGGCCCGGGTCAGCAGGTCTGGAGGACCTCGCACCGGCGGGGACACATATAAATACAAGATAGAGACCGGAACGGTGCGGAGGACGCTGTGTAGTGGAGACCATCCACACAAGGACAGCCAGAGGACCACTGTGCAGGTGGCCAGGAGGATCCTGCAGGAACATGCCACAGAGTTGTGAGGTGAGGAGGCCCGGACCAAGGGAAGAACCCCCCCCACAGTGACGGGTAGAAGGACACAACAACAGAAGCACTGCTCTCCCTCACGCTTACGAATCCATAGGCAATCAGCAGAGGTAGCAGTGGAGGAAGAGGACTCCCAGGAGATAGAATAGCAAGACACAGGGAGGGCGGCCATCAGAACACGTGGTCCCCAAGCCACTAGGGAGCCCTAGGGAGAACTGTGACCCCAGTGACCGAGGGTGGTGGCCCCGGGCCCGTACCTGGGGCGTGTGCCCACCCAACCACAGGAGGACAAGCGGGAGCAGCAAATAGGGTCATCCCCCACAGTACAAGATACCCGTAGAACGCCCAAGCATGGGAACTCAAGCCTGCCATGGGGCGGGGGTCATTACAAAAGAAAATTCTGTCTTTGTCGTACGGATAGAAGAAAACTGATTTGTGATCCCCCCAGCTGTATGCGTCTTCAGTCACCAGTAAGCGACAGTGTACCAGTTGAGAGCCCCCAGGAACATCCACAATGGCGTGTGCCTGCATTGAAGGGTACAACCGCCCACCACGCCTAACCCAGGTGGGGGAAAGGGTTAACAAGGGCCATACAAGCTAAACGCAAGAGAAGGCGTGGGGAAATAGTAATACATCCTGGCTCCGCTGCAATCCCTCACCAAGCATGCTAACGGTGAGGCGTAGCGGGGACACTGGAGCCAGAACTAACACACCAGTCCCCGGACACAGCAGAGTTCTATGAGTTGGAAAAGGCTCTCCAGGGGTTCTGATTTCAGGAGGAGCCAGGAAGCCAGGATAGTCACAACCCTTAAACCTGGATGGGAAAGTCTGATCACCCGGCCAAGACCGCCGCAGTAATCGAGAAGGGCTTCACCTCTGTGCTTCAAGAGATAAGATACATGCGGTTGGACATAGCTCAAAAAATGGAAGAAATTGACCAAAGGGTGGACAAAGTAGAGGATAGACTGCTCCAGCTTGAGAACAACCAGTCGTCATCCACCGTCCTGGAAACGCAAATAGACTTGAGATTAGCGGAACTGGAGATGAAAGATGAGGAGAGAGCCCACCAAATGGATGACAGGGAGAGATTTTTCGGCATCCCGGAAGTTGAAGGGTAGACAGAGAGGGGTATATGCCAAATGTTAGGGACGTGATCCGCCTCCTGTTTGGGAACGAAGCAACTACGTAGTCCACGATTGACAGGGCACATAGGGCGGGAGGCAGAGCGGGGGGGCCCGCTTTATCCTAATGCGCTTTCACTATTACACCAAAAAAATAAAAGTCCTTGAGGAGGCCAGGAAAGCTCAAAACATCACTTATAATAACGCAAGAATCACAATTTTCCAGAACCTGTCTGCCTTCCCGCTGGCGAGACGGAGAATGTGCCGTCCCCTAACCAAATGGCTCCAGGAAAAGGGGGTTTGTTACAGGTGGGGATACCCATTCTCCCTTTCCTTTAAATACATGGGCCAGAAAACCACTGGGGTCACTGAAGAGGACATCAGAGGAGTAATCCAAGAATATGTGGAAGCCGATGACAAACGGAGACAGCCCACGAGGGAGGCCGCAGCGGGAGCAAGCAGTAAAGGGAAGACCAGAAACAGGAGGAGAATCCCAGGATCCAGAAAGTTAAACAAAAAAAACAATACTCCCCCTCCAACCCAGGACAGAGGTTGGGGAAGCCCCGAAGGATCACAAGGGCCCCGGGTTGAACTGGGGAAACTCTCCAGTGCTCTGAACTAGGGCATAGCAGACTTCCACAGTGAAAAGCAAGTATGGGGTGGACTCATCTGCGTGCACATTACTGAAGAAGGGGGAGTTGAGGGGGTACATGGGGGGGCTCAATGGTGGACATAATTCCAATAGAGTCCCGGTTCAGACAGGCACGATGGTGGCCCAGTCAAAACTCCAGGAATGGTTAAACATCTTGACCGGGCGCCGGGAACGGGAGAGGGGGGCACAGGGAGTAAGGGGGATGGTTTGCGAGAAAAGAAGGTGGGTAGTTGGGGTTGAGCTCCAACTGTGGGAAAGGGGGTAAAGAGGAGGGGTAGGGAGGGGTTTGGTGGATTCTACAATAAGACAAAGGCCAGTTGCTGGGCGATGGCGAGGCATATATGGCCAAGGGAAGGTACCTGGGATGCGTCTCAGTGAAAACCACAGGTTAGGTAATGGCTGACCAGCTACCTGTGCTTGATATAGGCTCCCTCAATGTTAAGAGGAATAAACTCGCCCATAAAGAGATCCCTGCTCGGTAGGGAGTTCAGACGAGCCAAATTGGATCTACTGTTCTTACAAGAGACGCACTGGGTAAAGGGGAAAGAACCAAGGATTCGGGGCAGAGGGAGAAGGGAGGTGTATCATGCCTCATGCAAAACCAAAAAAGGGGGGGTGGCAATTGTAATGGCCAACCACCCGGCCTACTCAGTCGAAGCCTCGATTAGAGACCCGGAAGGGCAATATCTTTTTACAAAAGGTCGGTTCCGAGGATCCCAACTGACTCTGGGGGTGGTATAGGATCCGAATGAAGGTCAGGTGTCATTCTGGGAAGGAGTCAAAGATAAACAGAGGCTTTTTGTTGAGGGCACCCTAATTGTAGGGGGAGATTTTAATATTGTGATTGACCCGACGACAGATCGGAAGAGAATGGCCCCCCATACCTCGCTGGCCTCAGATGACTCCACGTCCAGGAACTTCTGCAGAATTAACCGGGAGTTGGATCTCAAAGACACCCTCTCGAGCTCGGCAGAGGGTGATCCCCCATAGATATACTACTCTAAAACCCATGAAACTTTCTAAAGAATTGACTTCATCCTGGTGGATAGTTCTTTGCTCGCCCACACAACAGACCTGAGGACAGACCCGGTCCCCTGGTCCGATCATGACTTGGTGAGAATCTCCTTGGGGGGAGGGGGATGGAAATGAAATTATGCCCCACTGAAAGACCTGTTTGTCGCCAACATGGTGCTTGAGAACATATTAGAGCATTTTGACATGAATGATAATGTGGCGGTTGGCCCACACATGCTGTGGGATATATTTAAAGCCACGATACGGGGGACCCTCATAAAAATCAGTGTGCAGAAAAAGAAAAGGGAGAGGGACCTCCACAAGAAGGCCCTTCAGGACAAGATTGCAGGGCTACAACCAGGCCAGTCACAGGGCCATTCTATCACCCCAGCGCAATTGACAGCACTGGACTTAGAAAAAACACAACTAAAAGGTCTTCTGTTGACCAAAACAGAGAGGAGCCTTCAATTTGTTAAACAAAAGTACTATGAAAAAGGAGACAGGGCAGACAGAATATTGGCTTGGAAGCTGAGGGAAACCCAGAAGAATAAAATGGTCAAGGCCGCAAAATCCAAGGAAGGTGCGGTGCACTATGAAACCATGCGTATAAGCAGGGCATTTCAGCACTACTATGAAAAGTTGTATACGTCTGAATTTGGTGGTGAGGAGTCTTTAATTGAAGATTTCCTCAAAAAGATACCCATACCAGGCCTATCCAGGGAGGTTGCGGAACACTTGGAGACCCCGATTGAAGAGGAGGAAATAGTCCAGGCGATAAAGGCCATGAAGGGAGGCACAACCCCGGGGGAAGATGGGTTCTCAGTTAAGTTCTATAAACTGTTCCGCTCCGCACTCGCCCCACACCTGGCCAGGGTTTTCAACGCTGTCTCCAGGGAGGGATCCTACCGGATTCAATGATGGGGGCCATTATAGTGGTGTTACCGAAGGAGGGGAAAGACCCAATTCTGTGCTCCTATTATCGCCCAATATCTTCACTGAATGCTGAAGTCAAAATGTTGCCCAAAGTACTGGGGAAAAGAATAGGGGGGTCCTACCATCCTTGGCCCATGGAGACCAAGTAGGCTTTGTGAAGGGACGCCAAGGATCGGATAACATCCGGAAGACCATAGATTTGATACACTACGCACAGGGCTCGATCTTGATACTAATATTCTTTCTCTCGACTCAAAAAAGGCCTTTGATAGGGTGGAATGGCGGTACGTGATGGCCCTCTTACAGAGAATGAGATTCGGGAGCACATGCGAAGATGGGTTGCAGCCCTGTACAGGGGCCCACAGCAAAAGTACAAGTAAACGGGGAACTCACAGACTCGTTCAGTCTCTCCAGGGGCACGAGATGAGGCTGTCCCCTGTCACCCCTGATACATGTCCTCACCATGGAGCTTCTTGCGATAGCAGTGAGGACCCACCCAGGAATACAGGGGCCCCAAAGGGGGCTGGTAGAATTTAAGATCTCCCTCTTCACAGACGGCATCCTGGCCTATATAGTACACCCTCATATGTCACTCCCGCCCCTTTTCTTCCTGATTGACATCTTCGGGACCTTTTTGGGGTTAAAAATTAACAAATCAAAATGCTTGTTGCTACCGCTCCGGGATCAGGACCCGAACCTAGACCCATTGTGCACACTCCTGGGGGTTGAAAAATCGTCTCTCACATATCTGGGGGTCCAAGTTACCAAGGTCCTCTCGATGCTAACAACAACCAGCTACAAACCTTTGATAGCTGCCATTAAGGCGAATCTAAAAAGGTGGTCTAGTATGATTCTTTCAAGGTATGGGTGCATGACAGCAGTAAAGATAAACATCTTACCAAGAATACTGTACCTGTTCACTGTCCTCCCCTCGAGGCTGCCTGACCACACCTTTACAGAACTCCAAAAGGCAGTGCAAAATTTCATTTGGCAGGATAAACCCCCGATCAGTGCTCACTCTCCCCAGGGAGGAAGAGGGCTTCGGTCTCCCCGACTTCCGACACTTCTACAAAGCAGCCCAACTCTGGGTCCTCCAGGACATGCCGAATGGGAGGGACACCTACTGGACATACCTGGAAGACATGGATATGCACCAGCTTAAAGTGAGAGACCTACTATGGGCCCCCCATAAGGATATCCCAGGCAGGATACTTGAGCACCCCACTTTGGGGGTGTTGTGGTCACTATGGACACTTATCCACATGACCTTCCCCGATGGTCTCGCCATGGGGTTCCATACTCAGACTGGGGGATAGGGGATTCCGCATGGCACAAACGTGGTTGTACATGGGCATGGAGAGGACTGGGCAACTAATTCGGGAGTGGAAATTTCTATCATTCGAGGAGGTAGAGGACGCCCTGGGTCCTAACTCGATCTTGGTCTTTGAATATCTCAGATTGAAGGTGGATCCTATTGGATCACAAGTGGGACGATAAATTCAAAAGACCACTGACCCCCTTTGAGAAAGTGCTTGAATTTGCCAGCTCGAGGAGAGGTATGGTCTCGAAATTATATAAAGTCATGAAAACTAACACCCTACCTGAGAGACGGGAGTTCAGACAATACTGCAATGTCATGGCAGGGGGGGATCTCATGGAGGAGGAGTGGGGTAAGATCTTTAAAATAGCTTTCCACTGGAACCTCTTCACAGCTGACATGGAACATAACTTAAAGGTCCTCCAGGGTTGGCACAGGGACCCTCTCAAGATATCCAAGATGTATCATGGGGCGACTCCACAATGCCCGAAGGGGTGTGGCCAGGTGGGAACGAAGGTTCACATGTGGTGGTGGTGCAAGCAGATACAGGGCTACTGGGAAAACATGCGGGGGTGGATGTCCGAGGTAACAGGGGAACTTCTCCCCCAAGTCCCGTTGACAATGCTGTTGGGCCTGCCACCAAGAGATTTGGATATATATAGGTACCTCAGAATGTGGGAGACGATGTTGCTGACAGGAAGGGTCACCTTGGCGCAAAAATGGAAGTCCCCCTGTGTTCCAAACAAGAAAGAATGGCTGGCCAAAATGAAGAATACGTTCTTAATGGACAAATTAACAGCCCTGGTAAATGACGAAGCAGGCACCTTCTGGGCAGAATGGGATGGTGCTCGACAAATGTGGGGATGGGAAGTGCACTGAGTAATCATGAACACTTGTAGGAGGGGCGAGAGGGGCAGGAGGGTGTGCAAGGGTGGGGGTGAAAAGTTTGAGTCTCCCTCTCCCACGGAAATCGGGGGAAGAGGGGAGGGGAGCACACGACCATTGAACTGCACATTGAGGAGTATCTGATCATAGTGGGACAATCAATGTCAATGGTTCCCCGCTACTGAGTATCACATCCCCTCGATGGGGGACGTGGACTGACAGCCATCTATTTGTCGAATCGTCACATCATTAGAGGATCAAGACGCCAGCGTTGTTGTTCTGAGGGTTAAGGGGGAGAGGTGGGGGAGCATGTTATGACGTTTCAGGATACGAACTGTAGTAGAGTGGATATGTACTGGTGATATGTGACACATTTTTCATCTAAAAACGTTAATAAAAATTCAAATTAATAAAAAATAATAAGTCTCTGCAATACCTTTTGGCTCCCAGCATTAATAGCAGTATAAGTCTCTCCAGGATCTCTTGGTTCAGCATTCATGTATAGATCTCTTCAGGTCCTCTTGGATTTCATTAGTCATGTAGGGGTATCTCCAATACCTCCTGAACAGTGCTGAAAGTGTTGCTGGGGGGTATGGGGGAACATAGTGAGTGTACACTGTTCTGTATCTTAGCATGTAACACTGCAAAACAGGGCTACTGTCAAAATTATTTGAAATGTCAGGCAACACACAATGCACTGTTTGCCTTGGCCACTCACTTCTGGTTTATGGTCAGGCCCAGTGTATGCAGGTGGAAACCATGCTCACCATGTGCAGAATTTTGTCAGAGACATTTTTTGTAGCTTTTGTAACTGTATAAACGGAAACAGAAACAGACATAATTGGAGCAGCAATGAGCAGCCCATATGGCAGTTCAATGGGATTGCTACGGTATCACTTTGTAGATGTGTGTATTATAACCTTTACACCTTTTCACATTGGATCCTGCTTCTGCAAAAAACAGTACAGACATGCAACCCTGCAAGATAGGAGCAAAGTAAGAATTACGGCTGTGCACCGCTTCTGCGAGAAAAGAGAAAGATACAAATTGAGTGTTGGCCCTCATCCCTGATGGGCAGGAAAGATGTTTAAAATTCAGACAGTGCCTCAAATTTACAGAAGACATGTAGAAGTTGAGTCTGTTGTACTTTAGCACCTTAAAGCGTTTCTTGTGCTAGATGGGATGATCAATTTCGATCGTAGATCAAATAACCGGACAGACTCAAAGAACATGGCAAAGTAATACTTTTTCTCAATTTAATAAAGCAGGGCAAAAACGTCAGACATTAGACTGATGCTTGCACACTCACACACAAACTTGATTACACAGAGGTCTTACACCCCAATATGCGTCATCTATGATGTCATTCTACGTGGCAAACTGTAAACCTATTGACGGAAGGGATTGGTTAGGGGAACATATCTACGTATAGAATACATGTGGGTTAGTACACCATTGGCTGTCTTTTATTTGTAAAACAGACCTCGATCTACCTCTAGATACGTATAATACTAATTGTAGCTGAAAAAATGGCAGCAGGCAGATTGGTCTATGCAGAATTGTATAGCAGATTGCACCATAGACCCACTGATTGGTTGGCATCCCCACCCAACCTTGAACTTTTGACTAGGCTAGCAGCACGAGAGCAAAATAAACACAGGTTATTGAGTCACGTAAGATTACTCCCCACTTTCCCAATTAGTCCATCATCTCTCATAAATCCAGCCATGAGCCAACAATGAGCCAACGTTTCCATCTGTTGTTGACGTTGTAGCCTGCTCTCTGTTCTGGGATATTAAAGGGATTGCAAGCACATCAATATGTGCTTGCACTATTGACGGAAGGGATTGGTTAGGGGAACATATCTACTTATAGAATACATGTGGGTTAGTACACCATTGGCTATTGATGGAAGGGATTGGTTAGGGGAACATATCTACTTGTAGAATACACGTGGGTTAGTACACCATTGGCTGTCTTTTATTTGTAAGACACACCTCGATCTACCTCTAAATACATATAATACTAATTGTAGCTGAAAAAATGGCAGCAGGCAGATTGGTCTATGCAAAATTGTATAGCAGATTGCCCCATAGACCCACTGATTGGTTGGCATCCCCACCCAACGTTGAACTTGTGGCTAGGCTACCAGCACAAGAGCAAAATGAAACACAGGATCTTGAGTCACGTAGATTACTCCCCACTTTCCCAATTAGTCCATCATCTCTCATAAATCCAGCCATGAGCCAACGTATCCATCTGTTGTTGACCTTGTAGCCTGCTCTCTGTTCTGGGATATTCAAGGGAGTGCAAGCACATCACTATCTTCATCCACAGCTTCATTAATAGCTTTTATTTTTGACTTCCAAATCACATGTGAAGAAACTACAAATGGTCCATTGCAACCTCTTATTTACTGTTATCTGATTCAATTATACTTGGTGTCATTGCTCCTCTTGGCCTCGAAAGTGAGCAGTCCCCCAAAATACAATCCAAACTCCCCAATGAGAGTCAGTAAAGGACGCACCCCAATAAGGAATGAGAATGAGACCAAGTGCGGGTGAGTTTAAGAGGTAAAGTTTATCTAGATAAGATAGGGCATGCAGAGTACTCTGCTTACTCTGAGAGTGCTCTGCCAAACAATACACGGTTATTGCATTAAAAAGGTTTACAGCGTCATCAGTGACAAAATCATATATGGTACAAACGTTTTATTACAATTGGTGGAGCCACAGATCCAGTATGTCTTCATAGGGGCTGCTTCCATTCGAATGGTTGGCTGCGTGGAAGGAAGGCGGGCATCACGTGTGTCAGCTTGGCTGGTCAGTGCGAGGTGAAGGTCATGTGGTTCTGGATGAGGTGATTTATACTAGATCTCTAATCTAAACACTACTTCTGCAATAAAAAGACAATCATTTGTATTTCTGACAGGTTGGGAGAAAACCATATATTTCACAGGTTGCTTTTATATACATTGCCCTGAATTACTGGTCAGGTGAAAGGTATGAGGGGCAATCTCTGTCAGGGGCAATGGGGGTGAACGCTCCGTGTGGGCCCAGTGGAGGCATAAGAGGATACATTTGTTGCGCTGGGACATCCGTGAGAAATGGGCCTGTAGCAGCATAGTCGCAGGGAGAGGAAAAGGTGGAGGCCGTTTGCACACCGTGCGCAAGCTGCTGAGGAGGGAGAGAAGGCTGTGGGGCAGGTAGAGCGTGGCCTAGTTCAAATATCAAAGTTTAAAATACACAATAAAATGGAGTTCGAACAAGTTTTCATGGCCTCTTCTGCAGGGCATAGGGGAGGAGTTTTGGTTGTAACTCGGACCAGATCTTCATATATGTAGCGTACATGGGTGTAACAATGTCCGCTCTGCAGCAGGATGGCAGTATTTATGTTGGCTCTATGGGTGACACATTATACATCATAACACATGATTCCCTTAACATCTTCCATCCTTACATGTGCATACATTACGCGAAGGCAATGGAGCTGAAGCGTAAAACAGAAATACATGGGCCCAAATATCTTATCTACTACAATCAGTTAGCTAACACATTCATCAAAACATCCCTTTAGATCTCTTAGAAACAGTTTTATCACACGTGAGTACACACGAAAATATATGGCCACAGACGGGATTAGTATCAGGGGTGAATCTGGGTGTCACGCAGTTGTGGGGCAGGCATCTGTTACTTCACATAAGGGGTGAGGGTAGAGGTTGTATGAGTAGTATATCCTTTGACTAGGGTCTCTGGGTGCTGAGCAGGTTTGAAGAGATGGATGGGTTTTTTTCCAAGACCAGGCCTTCCCCCAGTCATTTGTAGGGCAGTGATGCTGGCAGGAAGGCGTAAGATACAATGTTTTATTTGTAAACTTTTGCGCCCAGCTTTTTGTGGGAACAGGACAGTCGCAGAAACACCGGTGGGGAGGAGGTGGGGGGAGTAACAGGCTGACTGTACGCAGCCCCACGGGAGAGGTGCAGGCCTGCAGTCTAGCATTTCTGTGAGGCCTGCTGGAGCATTTGCAAAAAGAAGTCGATGTTTGTACAAAATGGAGTTGGCAATCAGTCTGCTTATGGATGTTTGCACCTGTATGTGCCATCCCGACACCTTTGGCCAGAGGTGCATGACAAGCCGGGGGACGAGCATAGTGTGCGTGTGGGGACGGGAATGTAGGGGAGGGGGCCAAAAAGACCTTTCCTCCCACACAGCCTCTAGAGACATGCCCACGCTATCTTGTATGGACTTTATACACGTTTAAGTGTCCAATACCTGGCTCTTGCAGATGTTTTCTGCTTTAATAGAAATATGTTGCACGCATATGGTTTATCCGTCTGCCTCCCATTGTGCCTTGCAGCTTTCCTTAAAAATAGCAAACTTGATCCCAGTCCAACATGGACTCCTCTTGGTTTTGCACACAAAGCTGTTTCCCAGTGCCTCCTGACTCTGCACCCCTGGTCTGTCACTGAGGTAGCCGAATTGAATCTTTACACAAGCCAATGTTCATTTTCCTATCATGGCTGTCCTTGCCACGTTATATTTAACTCTATAGCAAGCTTCTATATGTCTTATCTACCTTACGTTGCTGCGTATTTACACTTATTGGTCAGCAAGTTACTTTATCTTCTTTACTTATATGATCACTTTATCATTTCGTACATGTTTCTCTTGTCACTTTCGTTACATCATCACTCTTCTTTTCATATCGTTTCAGTACGTCTACGTACCTCTTCTCAATGACATCACTCTGTCCTCATCAGATTTCACTCAATGCTCCATGATGTCCAATGGTGCGTGCTGACATCCATCCACACAATATCCTTCCAAGTATCCGTAGAAATGAATGAATCCCAAAAAAACAAGGAAGAAGTGACTGCATTTTTTGGGCCAATTATTTTCAATGTTTTGGTACATTTTTATTAAAATATAGGTGTGGGGTGGGGAAAGGGTATGAGTTAAGGTAGGGGATGAGGGGGGAGTTCACAGGGTCTCCCCACACTTTATTCAAAATAAAAAAGTGCAAAAAGCAAGTAGGAATTTTGGTTTTTCCACCGAAAAGATGTGTTAATTTCTCCATTCATTTTTAAAGTTCGGTTAATATATGTACAACCATCCTTTCACACTCTCAGTGCAAGGATACATTCAATACGGTTGTCTGGGTGGACATAACACATGGGGTCCCAAATAAGGCCCTTCTCCAGCTGTTCCAGTATGACATCGATGAGGGGGTGGAAGTTAGGGAAAGCACGTCCACCTGCTTGTCAACATTCCCCCCTATGGTCAAGTCCTTGACAACATTCTCCTCTTCAATCTCCTTCATCTTCTCTTCATGATGTTGTTTCTTTGGAATCCAGATCTTAGTCACACCCTCAGGAGACCTGAATTCTTTATATGCTCATCCATAGTCCAGGTCATGTGTGAGCATTCTCCTGATGGTGGACAGAATATCCAACGTCCTACATATTTTTTATGATCTCTGAGGTAGTAGTACTTTGTTACTGGAGGTGCAAGGGTGCTTTTCTTTCTATGCTCATGGGTATTTTCTTCATTTTGCATCTGCTCACCAGTTCCTGCATCTATGCCAATCATCGTCATCCCAATAGCTTTCTTGGATGTCTTCTGGCACTGTCCCAAGATAATCCTAATAAGACAAAATCCTAGCAATACAAAGACTAGTATTTCTCCATGTATTTTGAAGGCATTAACCAACCAGGTTAGAATCCACGTTAATAGAAATGAGAACCAGTCATCTCTTGCTGTTTCATCAACTTCATAATAATAATAATAATAATTTAGCATTTATATAGCGCTATGAACCCTCGGGTATCTGAGCACTGCTTATTATTACCCACTGTGTGTGGTGCTCATTTATCGACCTCGGAAGGATGAAAGGCTGAGTTTGGCCCGGCCGAGATTCGAACCTGCGTCAGCACGCTCTGCACAGATGTAAAAGAGAGCACTCTACTCGCTGTGCCACTTGACCAGCAGATCTTCCATCTAGGAATGCAGGGCTGTCAGGATAGTTATTGGTTCTGCCAGGGTCCCATTTTCTTCATCATGGGAGGGTGTGAATGTACAGCAAGAAGGCCTGTCCTTGGCACACACGCTTCCTTCTATTGATGCAATTAATTCCAGGACATACCTCTTCTGCAGAGTCCTCAGCCTGATGGCTCTCAATTCTTCTGTGGTTGCATTGAATCTTTTATTTGTTGCATTGATCGTCTGTAGCAGCTTGCATATGGTAATCTGCAGCCACCTGGCGTTCACTGCAATCTGAAGTCCTGGCATAAATATAGATGTCATTATCATTGCCGTCTTGCTGAACAGTTTATGCTCATCTGGAATGTCTTATTAGTCCTTTATTGATTTTGATGAGAAAACATTCTCCCTCTTCAGCCGGCAGAGGTTGAGCGCTATCTTCCTCCTCTGAGATTCATTCATTTTTGCAAATCTATCAATGGTGAGATCACTTTGAGGAATCACTAATGCTGGAAAATGTACCATCACAATAGAGCATATTCCTCCCCAATCTTAGGCAACTGCATGAAAGCTTTGCGTCCACAAGCCCAATATCAGTCCATTAGTACGCCAGTTTCTCCATTCATTCCTCGGACCTCAAGTATCTGTCCACCGCCTTTGTTCTCTCCAACCAGAACTCCATTCTTGAAGCATGTTGTTGCATTCTTTAACGGTATTATAGATACTGGTCCTGCTTCATTATCAACCCATGTTAATAACTGAAATACTTTTCCCAGGATTCTAGACATCTGTCATTCACTATTTGCACTACACTTATTGGTTCTTTCTTCAATAAGTGTGCAGGGTAAGATAATAGTCCATCTTCCCATCCGGTACTGGTGGCAACACGCCCATATACCAATAGCTGAGTTCTCTTCCAGCATCACCATTCTCCTGACCTTACATTCATATCTGAGCAGTCCATCCTCTTCATCTCACCAATTTTTATTTGTTCTCCAATCTGAGATGCATACATACATTTTTGGCTTCTCCACCCCATTCCACTTTCCTTCCTTTTTGTCATCATTGACATTTGTGATGTCATCTTTGATGTCATGGGTGTTAATCTTATCAGTGCACAGTGGTGGCGCGAGTTATGGTTGCTTAACTTACCACAACTGGCAAATTTCTGGGGTTTTTCGTTTTTACTTGTAACCATAGTATGGATATGTTGTTGTTAGTGCAAACTAACTGTAACATCCCTGTAACAAATTTGTTTGCACTTTATTTGCTAGGTTGCTCTTAGGGCAACTGAAGCATAACGCCCCTTTACCAACGTTTTCTCACTTCATTTGTTTATAAGTTTTTAGTAGGGCACTGTAACCAGAACCTTCCTTTAGCATGGTATTTTCAGTAAAGGGGATCGGTTTTTAGTAGCGCAACTTAACCATAACGTCCCTTTAACAATGTTTTTTGTTAGTCAAATTCATAGGTTTTTAGTAGGACACTGTAACCAGAACGTTGCTTTAGCATGGTGTTTTCAGTAAATGTAATGTTTCTGGTACCGCAACTGAACCATAATTTCCCATTAACAAAGTTTTGTCAAATAATCCTTGGCTGCCCTCATGACAAACTTGTTCAAAGCCCAAAATCCCCCGTGTATGTATCCATTTGTGCTACCCCTTCCATTTCCTAATAGTGTCGGTATATCTTAGAAATTAAAGGTTACATGGTAAGTGTGGATGAGTGTGTGAGTGGTTTTTGTTTTTGTGTTAACATTGCATGGTGAGTCTGTGCTGCACATTACTGTCCGAGATGACTGCAGGTAAGCAATATGGAGGATTCCTAGGGAAACTGCACCTGGCCGGTGTATGTGCAATCGCAATGCAGGTATCCGTAGGACTCCAGTACTGCTTGCACCTTCTAATGCACTTTTATTTAGTTGTGGGAGCGCACATCTGTCCGTTGCACAGCTATGTACATGTGTAGGGCATCCTCTGTGTGCTGGTAACACTGCCCCTGTCGCCAGCCCTATGGATTCAAACGGTAGGCTACCACATTTCAAGTAGTTCTGGTGACTACATGGGTTGCTGTGCAAACCTACCAATTTATGGCTGCAGCACGCCTGGCTGTATGAGTCCCACTGGAAAACAAGGAACATCAACCTCCAGTGTCTGGTGGGCATGTTAAATGTTGCATTAGTTTGATTGATATGCTGCTTGCCTTTCCGTGACCTGTGAAACAGACACACCGGGCCTCATCACGACTTTGGCGGTAACCCTTAAATCTGGTGGTAGCGCTATTACCGACGGATTTAAGGGTCCTCCAAGTCAGAACTTCGGCGGATTTAGCCCTAACTCTGAGCTGGGGGGAAATCCGCTGAAAATTCACGCTCATACCGATGGCGGGAAATCCTTTGGCGGTATTAGCGCAAAATTTCCCCATTGAGCCCAATGGGGAATTGGGCATTCCCAAATGGGCTCAATGGGGAATGGGGATTAACATTACTGCCGAACTCGTGATCCGGCGCTATTAACGCTGGGAGTTTGGCGGTAGGGCAGATAGCACCGGCGCTAATAGCACAGGCGTTACCACCCAAGTCGTGATGAGGCCCACTGTCTCTGCACTGAGCAATGTGATGGAAAGTGTCAAGGGTTTGCATGTGGGTCGTAGGGTTGGAGAAAACATTTAACTGCAGGTGTGACAGTTTGTAGGGAGTCTGCAAAATGGCAAAGCTGGTGCGGCTTGGTCACTCACATACTAGTGCATGTAAAGAGAAGTAAGCAAACAGCATATTCTTCACAGCGCAAAGAATATCAGCTGTGGTTAGAAAAGTACTGTAGCCGCATGGGTCTCGCTGAATAATTATCTTCCTGCTCCATGTAATGAAGCCACGTTTCTCGTTGTTGTAAGCATTCTTGTATTTCAGAATGAAGTGTCCGTACTGCATGTGACGAGAATTGAAATCGAAGCACAAGGCACCAGTGGGCAGGGTACTGCCCTACCAACAATGCAGTAGGGTAATTTCTTTACAGCATTTTCCACATCTGCTTCGGGCAACAACAGGGGCACTCCTGTAGGGTAGTGGATCTTTAAAACATCCTTGAAGACAATATACTGCGCTACAGACCCTTGTTTGTTTGTTTGTTTGTTTGGTTATTTATTTGTTTGGTAATGGGCACCAAACTCTTGGGTAGTCGGGCGCAACAAAAACAAGAAATCTTAATGCTTAGTTACAGTGCAAAGGTAGCAGTAAATAGAGCAGGTGATTGAAGTAGGAGCAAAATACAAGATACAAGATACATCAAATACATAACAGTGGTCATGGTCAGTCAAGGGAGCATAACATGAGTATCAGTCTATGCACACATACATATACACATAAGTATATACAAACTCAAAAGCCATGGTGCATGCAAATATGACAGAGCAGACAACTGTGCACGGTTAACCAAAGTACAATGTGAGGGGGTCATGTAGGGACCAGAGAGGTGGAAGTGGAAGTAGTAAGTTAGGTGTCATTGGTGGATAACCAATTGAGTATCTTATGTCTGAATTTAGGGTAGGGTTGTTCTAGTCTGAGGTCAGCTGGTAATTTGTTCCAACATTGCGCAGCTTTAACAGGGAAGCTAGTTCCTCCCGCTGTCGAGCGTTTGAACCTGGGAATCTCCAACATATATGAGTTGGCAGATCTCATAGGATGGGTAGCTGTTCTCCTGGTAATTTTATCCATTAGGTATGGGGGTGCTAGGTTATTCAGGCATTTGGAGGTAAGGGACGCTGTTTTAAGGAGAATTCTGTCCGTTATTTTCAGCCAGTTAACCTCTTTCCTGAATTCAGTAATATGCTCTCTGTAAGGGATATTCAATGCTGCCCTCAAGGCATTATTCTGCAGTCTTTGAATTTTATCTGTAATATAGTTATTGGCTCATGAGTACAGTGCATTAGAGTAATCTAATCTTGACATGATAAGAGCATTGGCTAGTGTGGTGCAGCTAGCTCTTGAGAGGAATGGTCTGGAAGCTCTGATGAGTTTGCAAGTATAAGTTGTGGATGAGGCGAGTGAGTTGACTTGCTTTTTGAGAGTGAGAGAGGAGTCCAAATAGAATCCTAAGGTTTTAACTACAGACATCACCTTGATTGGGTTGTTATCAATGTTAAAGGATGTGTAGTTTGGGCTGAGTTTTTGGATATTGGCTTCTAAACCTAAGATTAGTAACTCAGTTTTTTCGTCATTCAGGCAGAGGCCATGGGATGCCATCCATGCCTGAATGAGGGTGTATATCTTGTTCACCAAGACTTAGACCGCCTCGAAGTTGCCCGAAAGGGGTATCAGGATCTGTGTGTCATCTGCATAGTGTAGGTGACACCCAGTCTGTCCAGCTTGTCAAACATAGGCTTGGTGAAGATATTATACATAGTAGGGGAGACACAGGAGCCTTGTGGGACCCTGCAGGTTATTTTGATGGGGTCGGCAGAGCCTGCGGGGGAGAAGACTCTCATGGTCATGTTAGCTAAGAAGGATTGGACTCAAGCTATAGCATCTTTGGTGAAGTTGGCGGCAGATTGGAGGTGATTGCATAACACTGCATGATCCACCAAGTCGAACGCTGCCGACAAGTCCAGTAGGAGTAGCAGAGCTATTTTTCCATTATCCTTTAATTCTTCCATTTGTGTCTTGAGGTCTAGCAGCGCTGTTTCAGTGCCATGGAGAGGGCGGAAGCCCGGTTGTCGTGAGCCAAGTAGGTAGTTGGCTTCCAGATAATCCTGGATTTGTATGACGCAGCTCTATCTAAAATTTGAAGTAGAAATGACACAGTGGTGATAGGTCTATAGTTGGTGGGGATGGTGGGGTCCAGAGTTTGTTTTTTAAGTAGCGGGAGGACCCAGGATTCTTTAAGATTGGCTGGTACTGTATTAGTTTTAAATGAGGAGTTTATCAGCTTGGAGATAAAAGGGGCTAGGTCTCTAATGCATCCTTTATTGTCCGTGTTGGGCACGTGTCACCTTTACATTTAGAGGGTTTGAGGGAAAGTATTATTTTTTCTGTTTCAATTATTGAGATAGTCTTGAATCTAAAGGGTGTGGTTGTCCTAGTCACCGAGGGTTGACTGGTTTGTTGGTCAATGAGTGGTAGTGAGGCCTTTTTTTTAGCAATTTTACATTGTAAGGACGAGATTTTATTTGATAGGGCATTTTGTATGTTAGTACACCATGCTTTATCCTTTGGGGCATTGTCTACCGATTGGATTGGGGATTCGAGTTCGCAGAGGATAGAGAATAATTATTTAGTGTTAGATTTAGCTTTCTCAATCCTGTCACTGAAGGTGTTCTTTTTAGCTTTGGTTATTTCTTTTTTGTCCATTTTTGCAAATTCTGTATTTTCGTTATTTTCGGAAGGGGAATGACGCCAAATAGACTGGAGTTTCCTTTTTTGTGATCTTAAGGATTTGAGTTGGGGAGTGAACCAGGCATTCAGGTGCGCTACTTGCCTAGCTTTGCGCAGTTTTAAAGGAGCGATCATGTCCAATGCCTTAGTCATAACATTATTGAAGGTATTTACCAATGCGTCAGGGTTGTTACTTTCCATTACAGCGATGGCAGGGAGGAGAAGAGAGATACGTTTTTCAACAGTAATATCCTTCTAACTTCTGGTAGGGAGAGGCGGTGCCATGTTATTAGACTTAGGGCTGAGGAGGTCTAGTGTGGCAGAGAAATGATGATCTGTCTGAGATTGTGGGACAATATCGGTAATGTTGATGTTGCAGTTTAGTTCGGATACCCAGTCAAGGCTCCTTCCTTTGATGTGCGTTGGGGAGAGCACTTTTTGCGTAAGACCGTAGTCATTTAGTAAAGCTGCAATAGATTCAGCATGTCTGTTGTCAGTATCATTAAAACCTAGATTGACATCTCCCAACAGTAGTGTTTGAGAGTAATCTTTTGTATTGTCGTCTAGAAGACTGGTTAGGTCGTCTTCGAAGGTGCCTAATGGCACTGGGGGTCTATATATCAAATGGATGGTTAGAGTGCGGTTGCTAGAGAGGGGCAGTTTGGCGGTGAGTACTTCACAGGATGTGAGGGGAGCTGAGGTGGCAAGTCTAATAGGGTGGGTTGTTTTGAAGATGATGGCTAGGCCACTACCTCTGTCATTAGGCCGGTCCACTCTAATGATTTAGTAGTTGTCAGGCAAAGGGCATTGCTACTCTACAGGGGGAAGCTACTTGGAAGTGCTTGGGAAGGGTCGGTCATGGAGCATGACAATGACTGCCGCCTATTTAAGTAAGGGCCACCCAACATTTTCCTCTCTGTGCATGTCCCCTATGTTATCCCTGTAGGTGCTGCCCCTTCCATACCGGCCCTTACCGGCCCTTGCCTTCCATTCTGTGCATTCAAACCACACCCAGATACCTTATTGAGCAATCCTGTAGCCTCCACAGGCCCATTTCTATGGCTGTCATTTGCAAAAGGGCCGTAAGTGACACGTGCAACCCTGCAACTATCGCGATGTCCACAGACTTCTCATGCTGTGCGTGTGCGGGAGTGGGGGAATACATTTCAACCAGGGTAAGGGACTTCGTTAGTGGTGGTGGCTCTGAAAAGAGACTTTTTTTTTTAAAGTGCTTCCATAGAAATACCTTTTTGGAGGTTTTTATCAGTATTTTTGTGTTTTGTAGTTCAGCGCACATTCTTACAATAGGGTCTTCAGTGCAGCCTGCAGATTGTAAAACAAAATATCATTGCCACTGGTCCACAAAGAAATGCCATTTGCATTGATAAGGTGTATATATCGGGAAGAAATGTTGTCATTATCACAGGAGAACATCCCAACCTCACTCAAGAAGTCACACATGCTTCTGTTGGCGACAACAATCATTGGAATAGTCCCATACTATTCTTGGTGGTATACATGAGAAAAGCACCTTGGCAGTGGAAATCAGTTGACGGTACACACGGGAACAAGCCATGGAAACCAAATGCAACGCTCCATAGTGCACAACCACACCACGTACAATCATAAAAGTGGCCACTCATCGACATTCTGCTAGCACAATGCCGAAACTGCGCACATCGCCACAGAACCACAAAGCCTCCACTCCCTCCAAATCAAAATTGCCATAAAAGCCTTTTTCAACGGCATACTGGAGCAGATCTTCCACAAAGGCATCATCAACTATCAAAAAAGTGTGTCTCTCCATCTCTGCCTGGCACCCTCACTACACAGAGTAATGGAATAAAATATTGCTGCCCTTTCCAGCGACGCATACCCTGAACACCTGATTGGACAATCCCCACAGTCCCATTTCCATGAATGTGGCACGTGTGGTTCCCCAAGTACCGCGAGGGCTGCGCCCCAGTAAAGCAGGAGCAGTCCTTCTTCCCTTTCCACTATTTTCTGTCCATCATTACCTCATTGGGTACTGTTAAATAGTCACACATGCATCCACAAATGGCTTCCAAGACGGTAGCATCTAACACTGTCACTTCTGTACAACACTTCATATGTACCGTTGCAAATTAAGCCTCCAAGTGTCGTGCCATTGGAAAGCACGTCCAGTGGAAAGTTCAGTAAAAGAATGCAAGAATTGTGCATCAACATTCATCCACATAAGCACCCATAACCACAAAGTGGAGGTATGAAAACTTTTTCTGCAGTATGTTTACAACTCCGTTATAAGTGCCTGTGCGCACGGTATCTGCCAGTGAGCGTCCATTACGTGCTTACAAAGGCTACTGTTTTTTTCTCCCATCCACTACCATCAAGTGGCACTTGAATTGTATATGCTTGGAATGTTTCCATTTACCCATGTCACCCATTGCAATATCGAACCAGAAACTCGCTTCTTTCCCTACGACAATACTATGAATTTTCTTCCCCACTAACGCATCTCCCACATAAATCGTAAAAATATGGCACCAAAACCAGCACTGAATGTATGTTACCAAACTTAAACAATGTCCGAAAAGCTTACGGTCTCCACAGCTGTGGATCTCTCTAGACTAGACTATTGGAACAGCCTTGTTCTAAATATGCCTGCTTGTACTCTCTGCCCTCTGCAACTCATCAAGAAAAAGACTGCACATCTTGTGCTTGACCTCAAGCCCAGGGATCATATCTCTCCAGGACTGAAATGTCTACATTGGCTCCCAGTAGCTGCGAAGAGTAAGGTCAAAACCCTCTGCATTATGCAGAAGGCCTTCACGGCCCTGGGGCCTCAATATCTGCAATTTTCACTTCCTAAATATCTCTGTGCTCGAGCCCTTCCCTCATCCGCCTCCAACTCCCTTCAGCGTCACTCAGTTAAGAAAGCAACCAGTTGGTGGTAGATGTCTTTCTTCGGCTGGGGCCTACCTCTGCAAAGCCTCCCTGCTTCCCTGAAACTTGAGGAGAACCATTGCTAGTTCGGGAAGCACCTCAAAACCTTTCTATTTGCGCCTGATTTTTCTCCTCCTATCCCCTGCTGGCTTCCTGGCTGAAACTGATTCTTCACTGGTTACCTGGCCACCCTCTGATATCAGGGCCAGGCAACCTCCCACCGCCAGTCGCACCACTGCACTGCTTTTCTGGCAAACCCTGCACTTGTGGACTGTTTTATGTATCCCTAACAGTTCCACCACCACCTGATGTCTGCACTTATCCTTGCACTTGCCACCATCGGCCCGTATTTTTACTTAGTGTCATTGTTTCTTCTTCCCATGTACTGCGATTTCTCCTTTCCCTCCCCATGCACTTCAGAGATCTAAGTGGCACCTGGCTTAGTAGGTTTGTTGTCTCTTTCTCCCCTCTGTTCCCCCTCCATTGCCTCGGCGAGCCTTCAAAAACTTGTGTATATGTGCAGTATAAATGGCATATCATACAATATCATATCATATGATATTATACACACATTGCATTCATAACAACAGGATGCTTGTCACTTACATTGTACACGTGACAAATTATTTTCCGCAGCACCCCACTTACTGCAAACTTATGAAAAATTATCACAGAAAAGCAACACTAAGTGTATGTTAGCAAATTCAAACAAGCACATACAGTGTATGCATACAAACAGGATGCCTGCCCCTTAGCCTGCACATTTCCACATACTCTTTTGCATTTCTCTATACATATTGGTCCCTCGGAAAAGATGTTTTTTTGTTGGTTTTTGTGTTTTTTACAGGATTGTCTTCAACACTTTTTATACAGTGTAAGACAAAACAGCATTGCCAATGTTGGCCAAAAAAATGCCATTAGCATGGAACCAGTGCAAATTTGACTCACTAATGATGTCATAGTCAGTGGAGAACATCCCAGCAGTGGACTTAAATTGACACATGCTTCTGTTAATGAAACACCTTCCGACCTCTGGCTGGGGACAAATTACACCGGCATGGTCCCATGCTCCTCTTGGTGGCATGCTTGAGAAAACCACCTTGGCATTGGGAAAAATCTGCATCACTCTTCCATCAAATTCTTTAGGCGGTGGAGCAAACGTCCACATGACATGTATCCCAAATGTAGAGCTCCATAATGCAGTACTACAACATTAACAGTACCGACATAGGCCCCACATCTTCAAAGGTCAAGCATACTGCCGAAACTGCGCTCATAGACAGTGCCCTAAAGGCCTCCACTCCATTCAATGCAAAATTAGCAGCCATGCCTCTTTGCACGGCATACCTGTACAGTTCTTGCACAAAGGTATCACCCACTATTAGGACTCTGTGTCTCTTCATTGCTGCCTGGGAACAAGGTAACAGTACTCTCAATTTCTGCTCTTCCTCTTCTTTTCTTCTCTTTTCTAGCCTGTCTTGTTCTTCAATTGCTCTCTGCCTGTTGTCATATTGTTTTTACTCTTCTGCTCTTTCTTCCTTTCTTAACTGCTCTTCCTGATATAGTTGCTCCCGTCTTTGTCTACTCTTTCTTTAAGCCTCATCTTCCTTCAATTATTTCTCTCATTCCCTGTCCTTTTTATCTTGATCTTCCCCTTGCCGTACTTCATCAATGCTCTTCCTATCAAGTTTGAGCGATATCTGACTGCCCATCAATTTGTTCTGTATGAGCGCTATCTTGTCAGCTTTCTCCTTTTCTCCTTTCCATCTCTTAATTTCTCATTCTATAGCTAAAGTTATACTTGATCATTTACTTCTCTCTTTATCCCGTGGGACTTTAGAGATTACATCCCTTTCTGGAGTTTTTTCTGGACTCTCGTCAATACTATACGCAGGCGGCTCATGCGTAGGATTACTGTATCCTGCCGCTGGTCTAAGCTCCCTTAATGGATACACTCCTTTGTCTTTTGTACTATAGCCATTTACTTCAGGCGTGGTAGGGGGAGCAGAAGGCTGAACACCTCCTCTTTACTGTGGTTAAGCATCCAGTCTTCAGGAGGTGGGTCTTCCTGTTCCTCTTGGTACATTTTCCAAAGCTCTAGGCTAGCTAACCTTTTTTCCAATTTCTTTCCTGTGCACGCAGCGTGTTGGTATGTGGGCATGTGTCGTAAAGCTGCTTTTGACAGTGATCCCCCGTGGCCATGTCATGACAATTTTGTCTGCTATGCCCTTAACCCACTCTGCACTATATTGCTTAGGCTTGGGTAAGTATTTTGGCAGCTGTTTACACAGGTGCATGAGCGGAGTAACATCCTCCATCATGACTAGTCATACTTGACTGTCAATACTTACCATTATTTTACACAGAAAATGCTTTCCAGAAAAATAACACAATATGAGTGTGCATCAATCGTCAAAGCTCCACACCTCTATGTCTCACTTTACTTCAGTCTACCTGTTCAGTCAATTCCTTTAACAACTAAATAAATAAATGATCTACTGTCAGCCTTTTACCACAATCTATTTATTGGTTGTTGCTCTTCGACATTTCATAATTTCATTAACACATACAACACATACAATATACAAATAGACAGACTAACTGGCCTCACATATAACCTTCTGCCAACGCTCCTCGTGGCTACTCCCGCCCCTAAAATGACTCCAATCAGAGTGTGAATTGTTTTCTTTAACACCATTGTTTTTTGTAGCCTAGGTATATCCACTTGGATTTTAAAACAACTGCTTCTAGACGTCCCTGGACGTAGGATTCTGGGCTTATCTTATGGATCTTTGCTCGTCCATATATCTTTACTTGACGCTCTTTGTCATTAACTCAAATACCACACCAACCCTCCGTTAATTTCTCCCCATTATCACTTTCCCATTTAATACACAATTATTTTTGCCACCTTTCTCAATCTACTCACCATTTGCTTTTCAGCTCTTGACCCTCGGGATCATATCCTCCTCAATGACCAGTTTACCCTTCAGTCCGCTCAGCTGCCTCTAGAAACCGGTGGGGAATTCCATGAAAGAAGGACCTGTCCCACATGCTTTCTTTGCCTTGCAAGATCTTGTGTCGCCCGCTATCCACCAGAAGCCTTGCGATCCTCCAGCTAACTGGCAGAGGACATCCAATATTTCCAAGACCCTTAAAAGCCTACTGGGTCGATGGATCTTGAACCATACTACCTCTGCTACCACATGAAACCTAGGGCCCTTTAAGATGAGGTAGCAATACTTAGAGATAGATGGGGATGCAGAATTTACTCAAACATCAATATCAAACCGACTCAGGAAGTTGGTAAAACTTGGTCTGTTTTATTTGCAATTATCTAAAACAGGGAGTTACAACAGACATCAACTGACGTTTGCTCGATTTCTCTCAGCGCATATTATAAAAAACACAACTTTTATAGTCAAAACACGTCATCAATGATGTCACACTATGTGGCAAACTATAAAAACCTACTTCGGGATGTGATAAGCTTACAAGGAACATCTAACTATACGTTCCCTACTAACGAGGGAAATGTTTGGGTCTCTACTGTCAGGTGGGGAACTAAGCCCACCCCAAGTGCAAGTCATCTTCCGTGTCATACTAATACTCGACACTTTATTGGTTACACAAACTATAGGGCTCTTTGATAAGTGGCCCTCTACAATTGGTTTGGCACTCTTGTACCCTTCTGAAATATTCCACATGCTAGCGGCATGCAGGCTTCCACTCCAGGTACAGGGAGGGTGGGTGTGACCATGCCTGACCTCCACATCAGCCCAACATCTATCATCAGTCTTGCAGTCTGTCAGTCAATTAAGGCTTTGAACCTGGCCTTGCAGAAGCTCTCTGTGCCTGAGAATAAAAGGGAGTATCTTCTTGGTTTCGGTGTAGCTCGACCCAATGTCTATTTTGATCTGACTATGTGACTTGGAAACCACATTTTTAAGCGCTTTAATGCATTTAATATTATTAAATGATGAACTATTGATGCCTTCAGTGTTTTTCCGTTCCACCTCAAACAGAAGTTTGTTTCTTTCTCACGTTCATGTAACAACTGGATGGATAACCAGGCTCACGGTGGCATCGACTTCTTGGTGCTGGGCCAGCCAAGCATTTCTTGTATTTCTCCTTCGCCATCAGTTATTTTCCAACTGAGCCACACTGAAAACCCTTTCCAATCACAGGGTTTCAAGCCTTGCTAAAAGTGCATCGTGCAATATCCAGGTTCTATACATTCCAATGTATTATACGCTGGCCCATCGCTGCAATTATTCACTACATAGCCAGCCTTCAGATCACTTTGTCTACTTGCGTTACTGTGTCTGTACATGTGTAAACTGATTTTGCATTTTCTTCAGCCTTTATTTAGCATGAGCACCTTCATCTCGAGCCTGAAATGTTACTCATCTTTACCACCTCCTCTTCAGATCCTATAGAATGTCTATGTTCTTTTACCTCGTGCATCTTTTCTGGGTTCATCAGCTTTGCTCTGCATGATGTCACCAGTCTTCTTTCTCACTTGTTTGCACACTTCCTCCGGGACTTTGTCCAAAAGGCCATAATTTCTTTGTAAATGCTTATAGGGTTTTCTCAATGGATACCTTGTTTCCAGGATTCTCTGCAGTACAGGCATCCTCACTGGAACTGCACGTGCCTCAATGTCTGGATCAAAACATAAAGGCAACATGGGGGCGGAGGTTTTGGTAGGGGTACTTGACTCCTCATCTAAACTGTCCTTTCCGTTCAGACACCATGTGTGCGCTAATAGTTGGCCATGCGTGCATGTGACGTTATTGTGGGTAATGGTCAGCATGTGTATAATTGCATATGAATGCGTACTGCATCCATGTGACAAGGTAGGCCATTTGAAGGCAATGGCCCTCATTACAACCATGGCGCTATTAGCACCATGGTTGGTGCCGGTGTTGTAATGAGTCCGCCATGGTGGAATGGGGAAATACCACCCCATTCCAAGGTTGGTGGGGCGGTATTTCCCCATTTCACCATGGCCCTTCCCCATTCCCATTTTCGCCTCATAGGGCTCAATGGGACTGGGGAAGGCGCTAAGTACGGTACCGCAAATTGCGGTACCATAATTAGCACCAAAGTCCCTTTGCGGCACCCTACTTTAACAGTCGTGTCCCGCAAAGGGACCTCGTAATCAGGCGTTAAGGGTTTAATGGTGCCGACACCTTTTACGGCGCCATTAAACCCTTAAAGGATAGTTCCGGGACTTTTTTTTTATTGTTCCTATGGTTCGGCCATGTGTTTTTAAGCATAAATCGGTAGATCGTAGAAAACTTTCCTATGGACCTTACCCGACTTTTCGTCCATTAACGCACTCGAAAACATCCGCCATTTTATGATAATCCTCTCACTTGCCGCATCGCCCTGGCTCACCTGCTTTTGCGGCACTAAATCAAATCCCCCGCCCCTGAAACAGACTTGATCAAAACATTCATATTCCCCGCCTCTATCCGTGACGTGACTGAGCTGCGTAGGCAAACGCGCCCAGGCGTCTTCTACGCGACTCCACACAGAACCAGGAAATCAACACAGATGAGCTCAAACAACACAGCGCGCCACAATTGGGAATATGAAACTGTGCTTTTAAATTAAACCGCAAGATTGTAAATTTGGTAAAGTACATTTATTTGACATCAAATGTTTTGAGAATATTCAGCGATTAGCATTTTTATTTGCTCACGTTCCAAAAAGTTTGTTTCGAGGCACACGATGTTCCTATGCTGTACACAGGGTCTTAGATCATCTCACAATACAGCGCCACAATTCGGAATATGAAACAGTGGTTTAAAAGCAAACGGCAAGATTGTACATTTGGCAAAGTACATTTATTTGACATCAAATGTTTTGAGAATATTCAGCGATTTGCATTTTTATTTGCTCACGTTCCAAAAAGTTCGTTTCGAGGCACACGATGTTCCTTTGCTGTACACAGGGTCTTAGATCATCTCACAATACAGCGCCACAATTCGGAATATGAAACAGTGGTTTAAAAGCAAACGGCAAGATTGTACATTTGGCAAAGTACATTTATTTGACATCAAATGTTTTGAGAATATTCAGCGATTTGCATTTTTATTTGCTCTCGATCCAAAATATTTCGTCTTGAGGCAAGCGATGTTCGTGTGCAGTAGACAGGGTGTTGGTTTACGATAAAATAAGCTCTTCGGTCGCACTGATAATCGCATGGCTATTCCAACAACGAGGCACTAGGGCACCACAACGGTCTGTATGTTGCATCTAGCCGCTAGTACCGCGTAAGGGCATACTTGTACTTGGCGATCGTCCCACAAAATGGTCAGGGTGCTAACGTTGTTCACGCGGAGAAGCAACTGGCGATTATAGAAGCCATCCGCTGGTGTCTGGTACTCGTGACAATAATGGACGATGTATCTATTTGAAAAACATAAAAAAAGGAAATTAGTCTCACCATCAGATCTTTATTAAAATTATTCATTTTATATATTAGGTCTGGAAATTATTTCATAGCTAGGACAGTGCAACTGGGTTTTATACGTCAAGGGGGGCTGTAGGATACTGAGACAGTCCCCCAGTGCAGGGGTTGACAGGGAGTGCAGGTGGAGAGTGGAAGGGCCCAGGACCGAGGTCACAGACAGTGGACAAGTTGTAGCAGGGGAGAGGGAGAGAGAAAGCAGAAGCAAAGAGGAAGGTTTGGAGGTGCTTCCGTAAAAGGAGACGGTTCTCCCCAAGATAGTGCGCGGTACAAAACAATATGCCACATAGAATGAACAAGTACAACTTAACCCGTCTTTAAAGCTACTGTATAGTAATTAAATTGCGGTATAAACTCATCTAAAGAGTTACTTACATTATATTTGCATTTTCCATTGTGTCTGTGCGTAGGGCAGCCCCGAAATACCACTCCTTCTATGCCGACGTTTTATTTCTTCTAATGAACGAACATGAAATGGCTTTCGTTTCTGAAATTATATTCATTATCGTTTCTTACGTGGTCCCGGCCTGTCAAGGTCAAATAACAATAGAACCTTATACTGAATCGTGGGCCATTCTGGCACTCGAGAAAAAATCAAAGCAGCTGACCTTCACTTTGAACGAACACACATTCCTAGTTAGCTAAATTCAGTGTACGGCCGTTTTACAGGACTTGAAATTTACACTCCATCTTTGCATTTTGTCTGCTTGCTTTGCTGCCCCACAGAACCATAAATACGGAGACATTCTATATTTTTGGAAAAATCATTTATATTACTGTTTGGTTTAATTTAATGCGCAAATGAACAAGGTTGGATATATAAACATATTCAATGGGCCTGCGACATGAGGAGACTCGAGAGAACAGACAATCAAATTACAATCATCCCTGTGCCTCAACTATTATTAAAACCTGTCCCCCCTCTCTTATTCATGCCATATGTAAATTTGTCAACACCTCGCTACAGAGCTGTTCGGTCCCAGACGATTTGAAACAAGCTTGGGTCACTCCCTTGTTGAAAAAACCCAGCCTGGATCAAAACGTCCCTACTAATTATAGGCCCATAACTAACACTCCTTTCTTGCTCAAGATATTGGATCGAGTTGCTTATATTCAAATTGCGCAACACTTAAATGCCCACCCCATTCTCAACCCTTTTCAGTCAGGATTCAGACAAGGGTTTGGTACGGAAACCTCGCTTCTTGATCTGAAGTCTCAGTTACTACAAAGAATGGACTCTCAAAAGACCTCTCTCTTAATCTCCCTAGATCAATCGGCAGCATTCGATCTCGTCGATCATGCCATTCTAGCAGATAGGCTCATGTCAGTAGCTAACTGCTCACAGGCCGCTACCAACTGGATACTTTCATTCTTATCCAACAGGTCTAGCAGGGTATGTGCCAACAATGCCAAAGCGCCTGCAATTCAGACATTGTTTGGAGTGCCACAAGGTGCCAGTCTGTCTCCTTGTATCTATAACATCTTTATGTCCCCTTTCTTTGCTCATCTGGCCCATGAGGGCATCCTCTTTTCCAACTATGCAGATGACACTCAATGTGTCATCCCTCTTACAGGCCAGCATTCGGAGGATGAAAAGGAACTTAACCGCATCTTCGCCATGATTGAACAATGGATGATGTGGAATAATCTTGCACTTAACCGCAGCAAGACAGAACTTATGATTGTAGGATCGGACAGCATCATAGCCAAATTGGACTCAATGTATAAACATTTCCAGCTGGGAGATGTTCTGATTTCCACTCTTCCCAAGGTTAAAATCTTGGGTGTGGTATTGGATCAATCACTCAAGATGAACTCCTATGTAGCCAGTACCGTCTCTTCCGCTAACTACTACATTAAATTGTTATCCCATCTGCGTCCCTACATTTCCCAATCCAATGCTGAGACCATCGCCCGAGCCATTATAGGCTCCAAACTTGACTACTGTTGTAGCCTATTAGCGGGCGCCAGTAAAAAAATCGTCAAACGACTTCAGGTGGTTCAGAACGGAGCAGTCAGAGTGGTATCCGGTCTTGCTCACAGGGTACATGTCTCGGAGGCACGTCGAGCACTACACTGGCTGCCCGTAGAATCAAGAATCTCCTTTAGACTTATGGTCATCACCTTTAAATGTCTTCAGGGCAAGATGCCCCCATACCTGCAAAGGTACATAGGAAAAAAATCCTCTGCCAGAAACCTTCGGTCTAACAACCGGAACTTGCTTCTGCAGCCCAGAGTCAAAAGCAAAAAGGCACAATGTGGTGCTTTTTCCTCAGTGGCACCGGCACTTTGGAATACTCTGCCAGACCAACTGAGAAACTCATCTTCTCTGAATTCATTCAAGAAGGGCCTTAAAACCTTCCTCTTCAAATAGCTGCCCCTGGTTTATTAATTCTGCTACCCCTTAGATCGTTTTAGCCTTTCTTTCTTCCTTCTCTGCTTTGTTTTTGTTTGTCTGCGCCCTCACACCTATGGGTTTATGGTGCGCCATATAAATGCAATGTAATGTAATGTAATGTAAACCGTGATGTGTATTTCTCAATGAGCTCTTCTTTAGGTGGACATGGAACAGAGGCAATGTTGGGTGGCAATGCAGTTGTCACCTGCACAGGTTCGTTCACAACTCCATTTATGTGCCTATCTAGGACGTCAACAATAAGTCTCTCAATAAACTCATATTGCATATCCTCAAACACTGGTTTGATCACCCATTGTTTACTTCTTTTAGTGAAGGCCTTATTGTAGCGAAGCGTCCCTAAAGTTCCGGTCGTCCTACTTTGTTGACGTCCAACGTTATAGTTATGTGCCAAGACCGCTAGAAGAGTCGGATTTATCATGCCCTCCATGCCAAAATGCAATCGTTTTGGCCTGTACTTTAGGCACATATTGTGGAACACCTCCAAATCTCCTGTGTGGCAGAATTCCGTGAGTCCCCTCAAATCTCTTGTTATAGTTTTATCAAATACAATCTTTTCAATGGCTTTGTGAGTGGGTGATGAAGGAATCAACCACTTCTTCTTCCGTGCCTCCTCTGTGGACAAATGGCCATGTTCACAATTGTGGAAATGTTGGTTTGTGTTCCAACGATGAACGTTTGTGCAGTGTGGCATTACTGACGGCCATTTTTCCAGTAGAATTTCCAACGACCCTCCACATGTTTTTGAGCTCCACCAAAGATGGTTGCTGATTGACTTGGACCACTGTGAAATACCTTGCGTTTCTTTTTTTTTACCTGCAGCAGACATTTTTTTATTGATTGTTTTTGCAAGATGCCAAACGTCAAATTGGTGATTTATATTTTTGTACTCTTCTCTCATTGTCTTGGCAATTGAAACGTGTCTGTCCGTGGCTATCAGGTCGATCACCATTCCCCGCGATTGTAGTTCTTGCAATGATGCTACAAAGCCAACTTTCTCCATGGCCACTGAGGATGTACTTTGTGACACCTGCACAACCACCGAACTCACAATTTTCTTACTTTCCATGTCCTGAAAGTGGTAGGTGCAGTACTTGGCTGAAAATCCTGGGCTGTCGCACTGTCCATCACCGGCTAGCCTGAACCGTTTGCCCGCGAATGTACTATCAATAGACATTTTTTCCATTCTCCAAGCTTCGCTAATGGCTGGAAATAGATAATCGGTTTGGTATTTGTAGAACTGAGTTTTCGCAATGAAACGGATTCCCACAAACTGAAAGAAAGACTCTAATTTTTTAAAACTTGAACCACTAAAAAGTGCAGCCGCTGCACAAAGTAGATTGCCTGCTGGCAGTTGTCCCAGCATGGGTTGTGCAGACCATGAGAAAGGATGATATTTTGTACAGGTGGCATGTATTTTAAGGTTAGTGCCTCGAATTGCACGAGTCACATTAATCAATGGCTCCCCACATACTTCCCCACCTACCGAATGCCCACATTTCAACCGAATAATTATATCAATCAAACAACTATCGAATACAATGAATTTGGCCTCTTTCCTTATAGTGTCACTCTGCATCCCAGCTGGTTCGGCCTGTAACGTTGAGGACATGTCACTCACATGAAAGGTAGAATCTCTGATATCGTCTTCCGCTATGTTCAGTGATATTGAAGGTGTTTCATTGTAGTCCACTTCATTCTCTTCCATTGCAACATCTGTTCCTTCTCCGGCAATGGGTGAATAGGACAATTTCTTCAACTTTCTCGCGGTCTTAGTTTTTGCGGGTGTGGATTCTGTGAATTTATCTCCAACTGCATCCGAACTACCAGGAGGACATTCACTATCAATGGCTGGTGGTGGTATAGCTCCGTTGTCAATCACTTCATATTCTTCCCATTGGCACGATGCATCTCCAGTCTCAAGTCCCTGCCAAAAGGTTTGACAAGCAACATCTCTCGTTCGCTTCACTGTCTGTGTAGATCTAGTTCGTACACCCACTCGCAACTAGAGGACAGATTGGAAAAGGGATGTTCAGTTTAAACACAACTTACAGTATTGAACTATTAACAGTGAAAAACAACATAATATAGTGACCAGGACACTAACCTTCTTTTGCTTTCTTTTCTTTGAAACTTTCTTGCCTCGAACTTCAACATCAGGACGCTGTTGCTCCGACTCGTGTGTGCATGTCTCCACTTCCTCTTGCGCTGCAACGACTACATTTTCATGATAAGCACATCCATCACGCACTGACGCTCCATCGACTCCCTGAAACATAGAACTTTCATTAGTATGTATAATAATATTGAAAACACAAAATGTACTTGGGGACCAATACCCACGTACATCTCAATAGCAAAACACGAATGAACGCTTTGTGTCGAACATTCAAACGACAATTATTCACGCATTGTTGATCTAGTTAGATGGAACTGTCAAGATCCATACCTCGGGCTCCTCATAGACTTCCATTGATGATATTATTGAAGATGATGCTTCAGTGACTCCCTGAAACACAGTAATTGCATTAGTATGGTTTTCTATTTTGATAAAAAGAACAGAAACTTTGTGCAGGCGTGAACGGCTCATCTAAATAGACCTGCACAAATGATCAGTTGTCTAAAATAAAAAATGGATATGTAAATATGATTCGATTTGCTTGATCGTTGGAAGTGTCACCACCCAGAGATCTGCATCAACTACTAGGGGTGATGTTCTTGTAGAAGAAGCTCCGTCATCTCCCTGAAACATAGTACTAGCGTTAATAAAGAAGGAAGTATAGCGGATGTAATCACGTCATATGATTTCGCTTGATCGAACTGTCAGTATCCATACCTCGAAATGCATAAGAACATCAAGGGACGATGTAACTGCGGTGCACACTTCTGCAAGCTGTTGCGCCGACCCGTAACTGCATGCTCCCCCTTCTTCTTGGACTAATGCTCCATCGACTCCCTGAAACATAGGACTTTCATTAGTAATGAACACAAAATTGAAAAAAGAAGACACATAGGAGGGCGACGTAACTGTCCTGAAACGTACCTCGAGCATCTGAGTGACATCAACGGTAGTCGTCAATACGTTGGACTCCTCAGCATCTCCCTGAAAGACAGTACTTGCGTTATTTTGGATAACAATAATTATAACTGAAAACAAAGACTAGAGGACGAGTACAAGGGTGTACCATTAGGTAACATAATTACACGATAAATTAAAACTATTGATTTACATGCCTAAAACAAGTCAGTGGCAGAATAGCCAAGTAAGATTACCCGATAGGCGCTTGAAGTGGCTGATGACTGCAATAATGACACGGATGGAGAATCTTCCGCCTATATATTGAGTGGATACATAAATGGGGAAATTATTGTTAGCTAATGCTACACACTACCGCAAGGCCAAGAGATAAATACGTAAACTTGACTCACCAGTGTAGGGATGTGGACGAATAGAGTGGGAATAGCGGTTGAGAGCAATTTTCGCCTCGCTCGCGGTGTGTTCTTCTTTATTAGCAATGATGTGGAGTACATGTCAGAGGTAAAGTGCCTGCTGCAGATGTGGTATCGATCACCCCTCTTGTCCGCAAAGACCTCTAGGACTCTACTTTCAAGCTCAGACGGTGGATATCCGCAATATCGGACCCATTCTATTATCTGATCTATTGTCTTAGGGAAAACATGCATTATAGTACCTTCTGATTTATTATGGGTCTTCGAAGGACAACCGCCAATGGAACAGGCAGGCATTGTGGAAAGTTCTGAAAAGAAAAGATCAACAATTCTCTATGAATACCAATGTAAACTCAGAACATGTGACTAGTTCCTTGCATGTACTGTCTTGAACGAAAAGAAATTGGACGCAAAATGATTATGGTACATGGCCTTACCTTGACGAACAAACAGTTAGATGCAGGGATCAGAGTAGTTTCTTGTCGTAGAACAGGGAGCAGTTCACAGGTTGCAATCTGACGAGTTTCCTCGAAGTGGTCACGGAAGTTCACAGAGACGAAGAGCAGATAACCAGCACCTTCACGGGTTGACTAGCAAAGCGCAAAGAAGTGCTCATTAGAAATATGAAGTGGGTTATAAAGAATTCGAAACAGGGGTGTGTTTGTGAATGAATGACGTGTATATGTCGTGGCATTATGTGGATTGCAGGGGGCCGTCCAGCGTGAGGGGGGATGCTTGGCAGGAGACACGGGGTCTGGAGGTAGACATGGGAACAACAACCCATGCTCTATAGACCACTTTGAAGTGTACATGGTCTTTGGCACCTCTTGGCCTTTATCGCTCCCTGACTGCTCCAGTTGCCAGCACAAGTACCCCGGTGCGAACTGCCTTTGATAGGGCGGGGGGTGGATTGGGGCGGTGGTCGTGCAGACAAGACACAGGAAGACTCGTGAATGGAGACACACTTATGTGGATTGCAGGGGGCCGTCTAGCGTGAGGGGGGATGCTTGGCAGGAGACACGGGGTCTGGAGGTAGACATGGGAACAACAACCCATGCTCTATAGACCACTTTGAAGTGTACATGGTCTTTGGCACCTCTTGGCCTTTATCGCTCCCTGACTGCTCCAGTTGCCAGCACAAGTACCCCGGTGCGAATTGCCTTTGATAGGGCGGGGGGTGGATTGGGGCGGTGGTCGTGCAGACAAGACTCGTTTGCCGCAGGGCCTCACCCAGGAGAGGCCATCTAACTGCATGTAAGAGGCTGGCTGCAGGATCTAGTACATGGAAGGCAGGGGGGTGAGTTTATAAATACCTCACCCTCCCAGGAGAATATATGGGTGCAGTTCACCCTGGAGACCCTGGATGCCTAGGCAGTTAGTCAGCAGCAGGCTGGCCTGTGGTGGGAAGGCGGCACGGGCCAGAGGGGGTCATCTCTGTACCCGGTGACCAAAAGGATGATTTATTATGATCAACCATATTTACCTATAACCATGTTTTGTATCAATAAAATACAACGGCCTTCCTTTTATTGCCAACGCTTGGACAAATCAAAACAACCATTGTTAAAATATATATTGGGTTTTATTTTGGATCTTAATTTCAATTGAAGATAAATAATAAACATTACACATTGTAAATTTGCGGTTGCAGCACATCCAGGGAAAATCCGCGGTATTGTCCACTGTCGCTGGGGAAATGTTGTCTAATGGCAAGTACCGCACAGGCAGGTATTACTCTCCGAACGCGGTGTCCGAGCCTCCCGTGAAGCCACCAAGTGAAGCAACGATAGGCCACCAGCCTGTACCACCTGTGAAAATGAAAGATGCAAACTGTATTAAAATGACAAAACTTTATCACTATCGATTCAGGTAAAAAATGTCATTCTGCTTTGAAAAAAATTCTATCTAGAAAATGCACAATATGGAACCAATTTACATGCATTCGAATGATATGTAGATGTAATTTTATATGTGGGAGACGACCATGACATAGTAGTGGCATCACTGACATCACAACCAGAGTATACTTACTCGTTACTCGGATTACGCGGACGAACAGTGCCGCGAAGTTCGTGCATAAGCACCATCATCATCCTCAACACGGTCCGTGAGAGGCAGGCTTCCCTGAACTCTGGCAGCTCGGTGATGCATTGCGGACTTTGCTCGCCTTCCTGCAGACTTTGCTCACCTTCCGAAATGTAGGCCAGGCATCCCGAGTTTTCTCGGCAGCAGCAGTTCTCCTCCTCAGTTGGCATTAGCTCGCACCGATTGCACGTGCACCAGGTGGAGACGCCGTCCATGCGACATGGTCCAGGCTCTTCATCCGTTGACTGGTCCTCCCAACTGCCGTCCGAATCCCCATCGTTTTCGCGTGCTTGCCTTTCCAGTAGTTCTTCCTCGGTGTACTCGGGCTCGTACATATACGGCATTATTGTAGCCATTATGTGGTAAAGAAAGTAAAATAATTTATAGCGGTGGTACTGGTATCTGTTCACACGGGCTACAATCAACGAAGGTAGCTGACCAGAGCACAGAAATGAGTCACAGAATACTCAAAGTAACACAGAGAGAGGAATGGATTCGAAAATCTGCTGCTGTGTGTTGTGAAACGGTCTGTTTATACTTATTGAGGAAAGAGGCGTCCTGCCATTTCCATGGCGACACTTCATTAGCTGAGGCGCAGCGATTGTTGACACGAAACGGGAAATGGGCGGTACGCGTCTGCTGATGTCAGGCTCAGGGGCGGGGGATTTGATTTAGTGCCGCAAAAGCAGGTGAGCCAGGGCGATGCGGCAAGTGAGAGGATTATCATAAAATGGCGGATGTTTTCGAGTGCGTTAATGGACGAAAAGTCGGGTAAGGTCCATAGGAAAGTTTTCTACGATCTACCGATTTATGCTTAAAAACACATGGCCGAACCATAGGAACAATAAAAAAAAAGTCCCGGAACTATCCTTTAACGCCAGGGTCGTAATGACCCCCAATCTACTTGATTATGTAGCTTTTTTTTAAACACAGCATGCAGATTTCAGTTTCCTATCAAGAGCGTGGCTTGTCAGACAAAAATATGCCCATTGAACGGAATAGCGCACAGGTCAGCACTTTAATCATCCCTGCTGTCGAACCCTTTTATTGTATGTTTGCCCTTTCTGCTTTTAATACTGGTGAGCATACATATTCATTGGTTATGCTTATTTGTATGATTATTGTTCATTTTTATTAGGGAACCTAAAAGAAAATATTTTATCCATGTGAAATTACTTGTGTTTTAAAGTGTATGGTGCTTTGTTTAAAATATATATGTATATGCTTTCATGGTTTAGCTCTGAAATAAAGCTTTTATGATGATGATTATGATGATGAATGGCTTTGTTTATCATTCTGGTTGGCCACCGAGCCCAGGCCGAGGGCGGTAGACATCCCCTCTTGACAGTGCCAGCTTACTGATCTTGTCACAACAGACAGCGTTTTGATGATTCTGTCCTTTGCCAATGGCACTTGTGAGTACAGGTAGACTTGGAAGACACACATTGCAGGTAGAGTTATGCATTTTATTTTGAGTTTAAATGTATTGTTTTTTTATGTGTGCATTTGTGCCAACATTTCTAATTATACTTAACATATTTGGCATCACCTTTGGTTATTGCACGCAGGCTCATTGGAACCTTCTACTTAACACACACATTGTGCAGTGCATATAAAGGTGGGGCTACAACAAATTATTTGTTTTCTCTATATATGTGTACATATATGGGGCTTATTTGCAGAGCCAAAAAAAGGTATAAGAATGACTTACGCCCCAATAAATGGTGTAATTTACGCCAAAATAACATGCCAATTCACTATCAGGGTTTAACCCTTTTTAATGGGAGGCCAGCAAGGTTAGTAAATTGGAGTATCTCCTGTCTCTCCACTTATACAGAGGCTCTTCTGCTGTGTAGGTTTTGGTGTAACCTTCCGTGGAGGTAACTTACACATATTTACAAAAAGGACTTACCACAAAAAAAGAAAGACGGAAGTCAAGAAAAAGAGTGTACGTCCTTGTGGAACTTAGGCCAAGGGCGGAAGGTACAACAATTCAATTGTACATTTAAATCGAATATGATGCATACAAATACATAACGTCAACAAAGTTCCATAAAATAAACAACAACTACCATATTCACCACTAAGCTAACCAAGATGAGTATAGACCCCCAAAAGCCAACATATGTACCGTAACACACCACAGAATACAACACACATACTGTTACATCATATGTGGAACAAATTCAACCATGCCGAAAAAAGACAACACCCCCATGATAAACACACAGACAACGCCATCAAACAAGACAACCTGAATGCCACACACACACACAGCTGCAGAACACTTCCCACAAACAAGATCAAACCAACCCATACAGCAAGGATACACATAAGCACACACATCATAATGCAACTCGCCCGTCATAAAGGCATACAGCGTCACACCACGACTTCCATCACAGGAAATGTATCCCTGCGTCTTAGCGATAGTGCCCTGTGTGCAGGAATGGCACAATGTTGTCACACACCAGCCGAGGAGAAGATGGAGGGAGTGGGTTTTCCGCACTAGGGTCAGCCTCTTCAGCATGGATAACACAGGGGTTTACCAAAGGTATCGCTTTCCTCTGCATGTCATCATGGACATGTTGCAGAAACGGGAGACTGATTTGCACCCCACCACTGTATGTTCACATGCCATCAGGGCATATGTGAAGTTCCTGGCTGCCCTGCATTTCTGCACCACTGGCTCTTTCCAGAGCATCAGTGACATCACTGAAGGTATCTCACATGCCATACAGTCACACACCCTGCACCAGGTAGTAAGGAGAAAGGTTTTGTGGGAACCAAAAAAAACCAAGACGCTTCGTATTTCGATTCCTTTGTGAACCTGGTTGATTAATTTATATTAAAAATCAAGGAATGATCAATCTTGGTTAAAGTGGGTTTGCCTTGTTGTTTACATTGTTGTTTTTATTAGTATTCAAGGTGCCGACACATGCTTCAACCCAACATGGGTCTTTATCAAGGCAGTTTATATAATCAAGATGGTTTGTTGGTATTCGGTGTGCCCTGTTGAGGGCTTCTGAGTATTGTTCAGCTGAATAGCGAGCTTAAAGGCCAATAGGGGCTCCGCAGTAAGTATGTGCAGTCACAGAGATCTTTTTGATGTGTTCCTAGTGCTCAAATCTCAAACCATATGCATCAGGTAGTGGCATGCATTATATCACATGCCTTTGACCCAGGAGGAACAAAGTCAGGTGGCACTTGGATACTATGTGGCGCACCGATTCCCCAGGTCATCAGTGCGATTGACTGCACCCCTGCTCCCAGGCTGATGCATAGATGTAGCAGAAAAAGGCACTGCAGGCACTCCATCAATGCACAATTGGTATGCGATGCTGGTGGCCTCTTCATGGATATGTATGCCAACTTCCCTTGCTGCATCCACGGCAGCCAATTCTGAGTCTCCAGAATATGTGTGCAGTTGGAAACCAGACACTACGGGTACATGTGGCTGCTATGTAAGTACAGAAAAACCCACCACTTCCTAAAAAATACATGCAGCCTCACAACCACACATGGTGAACAGACACATGACCATTGCAACACAGTCACGCCACCACAAGGTCCACACAAAGACAACTACCACCTATCCAACACTACCCACAAAGAAACACTCAATGCGCACTGATGCCATGCATGTTCTTCCTCATGCAAGTGATGCTGGTTACTCATTTCAACCCTACTTCACGACACCCTACAGGCGGTTCGCCAGTGCACAACAGTAGAGGTAAAATACATAACACAGAGCCAGCAGGAACATTATTGAGTGGTCCATAGGCCCCCTGAAGTCATGATTGAGATGTCTAGATCACTCTGGTGGGGTGCTCCTGTACATGCCACACATCATGTATGACATAATAATGCCTGTTGCATCCTGCATAACATCACAGTGTGTAGGTGAACATGCTGAAGTAGTACCTAACCTCAGGCCACACACCAGGCTATCGACCCAGGCAGAGGCCAATACGACTGTGGCATGAGTGAGGGAGTGGCTCCTTAACTGTGCCTTGAAATGAGCATGCATGCAACTTGAGAAGAAACGTGACAGCACACGAGATGGTGTTCATGATTAAAGGATGACAAGTGCCAGGAATTGCCTGAACACAGTCCCCTGCCTGAGACACCCACGTAAACAGACATGTATGCATGCAAACGCATCAGAAATATGGACTCCCCCACACCCATACCCCCCCACATGCAGTGCATGAGACATGTCACACATGACCAATTGTCTGCATGCCGTACTCACAACTATGAGCAGTAGCATGTGACACATCATGACACAATGACAGTGCAGTCGAACAGAGTCCAAAGGCTCATCAGTGCCATAACAAAGATGTCACACTGGCAGACTGACAAATCAACATTGGCTATCGTGGCATGCCAGTAGTCATGTAGAGAGATTACTGTATCCACCAGCGGAACTTCCGCAACCCTTACATTGGCAGTTAGCAGGCAATGGCAAGATAGAATTACACCACACTCATCACAAGTCAGTTGTGCTGTAGGGGCAGAGATTTCATGGGACACAAATAAGAGTGCTGATGGGTGCAGTTCGCATTCATGTGTTGCATGGTTGTGGTGCCATTATACATAGGCTGACCTTTACCCACAATGATGTCACTTGCACACATGGCCAACTAATAGCGCACGCATGGGGTCTGACGGGAAAGGACACCTCTTTTAATAGGTGCAGGAGTTGCAAAGTGTCTCTGTGAAGTGGCCAAAGCAAACATCCCACAACCAAAAACTGGCCCATGTACGACTGGAACAATGAAAGTGGCTGAACATTCGCATGCACACATGATGTACCCTGGCCTGGTGAAATGACACCAAGCATCGAACGAGATGCACTTGTGCAACCCAGTATAAGATCTAAAGGTGCACACATCACCATCTGGTGGTGTGGGGGGCAGCGGATGCACATGGGTGAGACCAGTGTGCATCCCAAAGTGAACTTACCATGAAAAGTACAGATAGTGACGCAACATTTGCAAGCAGGTCACATGCACTGGCGCTGAGACAGCACACAAGATGGGGCATGACGCATTCAACAGGAATGGAGATTGTGGGTCAACATGACCCGGCTCACCAACAAGAACATTGCCAGGTAAGGCAGGAAACAGTACATCCTGTAGAGGCACTGAGAACAAAAGTCCCTGCAACTCCAAACTCCAACAAGCAGAATGTCAGTGTCAACGAATTCAAACATACATGTGACTCAACTCATGATGCCACATTATCGCTGGCATTGAGTGCTCTGATAGTATGGCCAGGTGTTGACATGAGAATGTTGTTGCACACTGCATACCTGCATTGGCTGGCAAGAGAGATCAGGGGGAGAGTGCACTATGTGTAACAACGTTGACACACCTGGAAGGTTCACCCACACAGTGGCTACAACTCAACTTTACCCATACAAGGAAGTACAGAACCACATACTCCCACTGTGGACAACATTAGTCGCTAAATTCAAGACTCCCACATCATTCCACCCAAAATGACAGCCCATGTCCAACCCTGCACACATGTGAACATAATTAAACCATGACTCCCTCATGTAGGACTCCGACACAGTTGACCTTACGGAAAGCACCACAACACATTTACCAGAAGAATGCAACATGATCCCTACATTTCCCCAAAGGAATGTCACATCTCTCCACAATGGACCTTGCACTCACCACTCCTGCATAGCCTTTTAGCATGCACATGAGATAAGCTGAACATTCCAATGATTCCACCAGGACAGCAGGATGAGCAGCTATCAACATGTACGACACGCAAACATGTTCATGGTGCCTTGGGCGACAGTACACTTATTCACAAATTACACAGATAGCATTACATGGACAGCATGACGGTATTGGTCAACATGCATAGCACAACATGTGGGCACCTGAGCCCTACATGTCACTGTGCAAGATCAACAGTGATCTGCCAAATGAAAGGTGATTGGCTGTCACATCAATTTTCTGGGACAAATAACCTGCACCTACTGCAAACACCAACAATGTATCCAGGGACAAGGGAGGAAGGCACAATCAGAAGCCAAGATGTTCCAATATGGGACGTGAGACCCCATCCCTTCCCAAAGCTTGCAGAAAAACACATACATGGATCCATGCTGGTAAAGAAGTGTCTTTATATCGGATGTAGATCTCCGTGTTGACATCCTTGCCTTCTGCACAGTCGCACACTGAGCTTGATACATATAGACACATGCTCATGCAAGGGCCCGTAAAGCACATAGCTATGCACACAGTAGTTCATCATATTATACACAAGTATAAGCATACTCACAATGTTTCCATCTGTAGTCTGATAGTATCCAGATGAGAAGTGTGGTGTATATACGTAAATAATAGTTGGTGTTGGTAGAACCAGAATGTGCAATGGTGAAAATAAAGAAAGGAGTAGTGAAGAGAAAACGAGATTTGTTGTGTAGTGACTCAGTGAGAGTGGAGAGAGTGTGCTCAGGAGCAGTGTTGGAGAAAAGAGGATTTTAGGAAGCATGGTGAAGGCGCGAGGGTCATGGGCGTGACGTAATGAATACATGTTATAATAAAGATGGGAGGTAGGCGGTGTCTATATATAAATAATAGTTTGTGTTGGTAGAATCAGAATGTGCAATGGTGAGAGTTCCTAGCCTGCACTGGGAATTCTGGTATGGGGGTTCTAAAGGAGGCGATTGAAGCAGTGAAGGAGAGGTGTGGAGTAGCAGGAGTGGGGGCATTGCAGATTGCTTATCACAGTCTACGCTCAGGAATAAAAGATGATGTTATCAGACATCCAGAGCGACTTGCCTTATCACGAGCAGCGGATGGATGTGCAAGGAACCCTCTCCAGATCCCTTCCTTGCAAATCAGTGCAGAGCCCTTTGGTACACCACATGCAACAGATGAGAACTGTGAGCGGAGTTGCCCAACTGAGCCTGTTGAAAGAAAGAATGGATCCACTTCAAAACAGTGCCTCTGAGGATGACATCAGATAGTTGAGAGAGCAGGACACTATGATCCACTGTGTCGAATGCTGCCGACTGATTTCACAGAATTAGAATACTCATGGCACTGGGCACCCTGCTACCCTCTGATTTCATGCCCAGATCTGCGTCCACCCTGCCGCTTACCCGTACTGCCTCCTGACAACCCTTGCAATTTGGGTCTGTATCTGCATCCCTACAGTGCCCTTTCTGCACTTATTAGACAACCTTTGTCTGCACCCTATTCTTGCACTTGCCACCTGCTGGCAGCACTACATGTTTTATGTTTTGCGCCACAAGAGATTAAGGTTTACCGTAAATCATTTCCTGCCAGATCATTGTTTTGTTTGTTGTTTTCTGGTAATAAGAGGGTGATCTTATTGAAGATTTTGATCCTATCACAATTAAGGGCTTCAATTAACTCATTATGATCAATGTTGCAATCGGGTTTCCTTAAAGGCAGTATCAGAAGCTGGAATTTAATTTTGACATAATTGCAATAAAAGGTGTGTTTTTGACACTTTGGTCACCAATTTCCACATTCTTGAAGGAAGTGAGATTTAGGGTGGCAATTTACAACATTTTAGAGGGTCAACTATAATCTGAAAAACCTGCCACAATGATCTGACCAAGATAAGAACGGGAGAATCTATAGCTACAGTTCGGTCTTTGTTAGAAAGCTGATGTAGTGTGTGTCCAGCTGGATGAGTGTGATATTACTATCCAAGCCAAGACCTGCTAGGGAATCTAGCAGCTGAGTCACTGTCAGATCTGTATGCAGCTCCATCAGAAATTCAAATCACCAAGCAAGACAGTCTTAAAGTTGTGCATGGTAAATCAAGTATGGATTCTACAAGAGAGTGTGTGCAATTGTTCTGATTGCCTCGAGCTCTATAAAGTAGTACAAAATGGACACAAAAAACATCTTTAGATTCAATTTGAAATTTAACTGTCAAAAAGTTGGAAATGGGTAGTAGATAAATATTTACAACTGATTTACAGTTTTTAGCTAGGACCCCGCCTAGTTCAGATGAGCGTGATTTAGATGTAAACTGGTATGAGGGTGGGGTCAGGTCAGTCATTAGGCTGGAATTTTCATCTGGAATCCATGTTTCTGTAAGCAACAGAATGTCCAGTTTGAGCTGTGAAATTAAGTCATGAATTATGAATCTGTTAATGACTACAGATCGAGTGTTCAGCAGTAGACAGTAAAGACCAGTAACATTAGTTAATGGTGCATTTGTAAGAAATGTATGAGTCTGATGTTTTTTAAAACACATGTCTTTAGCAAAAGGGATATAAATTCTCTGCTTTAATTTTGGAAATAGTTTCCTGATTCAGGTTTGGAGTGGAAAACCTATCCAGAAGTATCTTTCAACTTTCCTGTGCAGCAAGATCTAACGAGTCTGGAGGACATGATGTAGCCTCATGCGTGGACTTGGCGCAGACGGACTTGCCTTTGGTGCACCTTTACATAGAGCTCCTAAAGGGCAATAGACTGGAAAGGACTATGCCAGCTGAAAGAATCTGCTATCTTCCAGTCAGTTGTCAACAAAGAAATAGCTTATATTGTGTTAGGTCCCTCAAACCCAAGGACTGGCGCTTTCTTTCACTTATTTATTGCAGTTCAAGAAATAAAAGCAGAACACACAATAAATCAGCAGCAACACATTTAAAAAATACAATCAATTAAGGTAAAGCACTTAGATTTAACCTGGGGTGAGTATGTAAACTGCTCTCAAACTGAGCAAGGGAGAATCCAGGGACGTCATTTCAACAAAATGCCAGGGGTAGCGGAAGTGACATCACAAGACCCTTGAACTCTGATGGCATCACAGGAAGTGATGTCTTTTGACGCCACCCAAAGTGACATCACAGAAAGTGATGGAACACCTTTCATACCTCGACAAAACATTGTTTCTGAGTACACTACGAAACATATGGTTATGATATCACTGTAAAGTGAAATACATTTCATACAAGTATGGATCAGCATATGTATCGTTAATATCAAAGCGTATAGGCCCATTTACCAAATCACTGTGAATGCAAGCATCCATCCAAGGCCAAACGATAATGATGGGTTATTATATAGCACTTACGCTTGAGCGTTTCATATAGAACAAATATACATACAATATCACTCAAACTGTGTTGGTACTCATTAATCAACCTCAGCAGGATGAAAGGCTGAATTGACCTTGCTGGGAGTCAAACCTGCAACCTGCAGATCACACACACATTGCAGCAGCCAACGCTCAACCCACTGAGCTATCTTACCGTCTGTAGCTATGAAAAAACCAGCCACTCCAGAAACAAAGAGCCACATGCTGCTGGCCACAGCCAATGAGCCTCAATGTAAAAAAATATATATATAAAAACTAAAATACCTTTGTTTTCAGATTATTATTTTTAGGTGTAGCAAGGAAGAACACAGGGGTAGCAAGGGAGACTTCAGGGGTCGCAGTTGCGACCCCTGTCGACCCCTAAATGACATCCGTGTGAGCATCCAGCTTCAGAAGGTTCCATGACAGGTGCAATTCCTTTACGCCTGTCTTAAGGTCATTTATGTACACTCTGGGGACTTGGAAAACTACCACCCGTGAGTCATCATTCGCTGTCTAGATACATTGTTTGCCAGTGAGGCACAGTGAAAAGAATCCTCCACAAATTACAATCAGAAAACACGTGGCACTCACAAGATCCTTGGCGATGTCAGAGTGGAGGCGAAAGTAAATAATTCCTAACAAGATAGGCAAAATAAGTCTGATATGAGGAATCTCAATCATATCACTCCAGCCCAAAAATGACTCCAATCCAGTTCAAGATCATTGATTTATTGCACGGAGGGATGTATGTGCTATGGGATGAAATATCTGCAAGCTGGCTTCACACTGCACCCTAGCAATGAACTTTAAACCCAGCCTTACTTTTGCAGTCATTCAAATAAGGGGGCAAATCCATCAAGGCTTTAGGTACCCAGTATACGCTCGAACCATCCTTGTAGGCCTAGCAGAACTACCTTGCTTTCATATAGATGACTAACATCAGGCTGGCCCATTCCCGTCTTCCTGGTAATATTATTACTGTACTCGTTGCTTAGGTGACTTCAACACTCTCTTCCACCACGGCTCAAATTTCGAAATAGCCGATTGCAGAAACCGGCCAGCTCTACTCACTGCCTAGGACCCCCGAATGCTATTGCCAATATTATGGTTTCTAGCTAAGCGAGCAACAGCCTATGGTAGCAGCACTATTGCACTGCTCTAGCCAACCAAGCTAATTTTGATCTAGCCTACTGTGCGTGACTTAACTATTCCACCAATTCTGAAATAGCCTATTGCTAATAATCTACCCATTGTGCTAATTTGTGAACCAGCCCACCGCTTGTATTTCACCCACTGTACTAATACTGAACTAGCCAACTGCTTACACTGCTTAGAATCTACCTATTGTGCTATTTTGTGACCTAGCCTACCACATGTAATCCACCCACTGTGCCATTCCGAAATAGCCTACTGCAAGTAACCTACCCAGCAGGCACATTTTTGACCTTGCAGACTGCATGTAATTTCTCCAATTTGTGTTAACGCCTGAACCAAAATATTGTTATCAGCCTGCCCATTGTGTCACCTTGAGGCAGCCCTCCGATATTTTGCCCGGGGTCTACTCCAAAACCAACCCTACCCAGCCTACCGACGAATCACCATGTCCTCGTTCCACAGAGCCACACTGGCCCTGGCCTCATTCCTCCCCCTAGTTCACTCGGCCACCCTTCATACTCTCTGCCACCTCTCCACCCACATTCGACCTCAAACCAACCAGCTCAACACCCTCAAACACTGCTACCAGTGAACCACTGAGCCCTCTCGATTGGCTACATCGCTTTGCCACACCACCAACACCTGTTATCCCAATCGCAGTCCACTCCAGGAACCAAAGACTAGGCTCTCGATTCCTAAACCATAAAGCCAACGCCCAGTCCAAAATTCCTATGCTTATCTCCCAGAACTGCATCACCTCATTGCTTAAAACAACCCCCTCCCCTACTGTGACCCTGAAACTACCCAACACCATTCCACAACCTTCTAACATCAAATGAGCCCTTATGAATGCTCGCTCCCTTGTGGCCCATGCTTCTGAGATCACTGATCTAATTGTTACAAACAGCCTAGACTTCTTGGCAGTCACAGAAACCTGTCTTCACCAAGCAGCAGGACCTGTACTCTCCCTTGCCCTACCTGAGCTATCATCATCAGGGCAGACAGAACGTCTGGCAAAGGCGGAGTGGCCTTCATCGCCAAAACCCTTCCAACCCTCAGAGCGATTCCCCTTGCTAGCTTCCTGACATACTGAACCTCCTTTCTAGTCGTACCAAACTTGGTTCCCAAACCATCCTTTTAGGAGACATAAACCTCGGCCTCTTAGACCCTAACAATCATCAGGTTCTATCTGTGGACAACTCGATCACCAACCTGGGCTTTATACACAGAATCACAGCACTAACCTATTCCAAAGGTAGAATGTTGGACTGGGTCTCTGACCTGAACTGCTCTATCTCCATTATCCAAAATTAACCTGGTCAGACCATCATCTCATCCTATTCTCCATCCCTGGACCCTCTACAACCAAAACCACTCTAGCACCTCCTTCGTTATCCAGAAATTGTTGCAACATAACCATAGCCTCCAGCCACTCTTTATCAACATCCTTAATGAGTCTAAATTCAGCAACCTTGGCCTGCCCAACTTGAAAGACCTATATAATAACACTCTAAAATCTGCTCTTATTCTGGCAGCCCCTCTTAAACTCAGGAAAGCCAAACCACTGGCTCACCTCAACAAATGGTTCACCCCCGAACTAAAAAGCCTCAGAAATACAAAAAGATCAGCTGAATCTACCTGGCGCAAATCTCCGTCCATAACAAAACTGCATTTATGTCAGCCTCCACTACCTAAAAAGCGGCTATCCTCGCAGCCAAAAAAGAAACGTATAATTCCAGAATCCAGAATGCAAAACCCAGCTCTAAGGAACTCTTCAGTATCCTAAAAGAGCTCGAATCCCCTGCACTGCCCACACAAGATTGCATCAAAGATGCAGAATGGTCTACTAAAATCTAGCAAGTGTAACCACCCTTGTGTGATCCCCTGTGTTGCTGACTATGGTTGCACTTGCTACTTTATTTTGATTTAATTTGATCTATCTGTGTTCATATTGTGTAATATCAGACTCAGAAGAAGAGCTAGGATAGCTCGAAACATGTGTCAGGCTGTTCACCGTTTCGGAATAAATACAAAATTGACATTCAATTATTGCACAAATGTGGCACAGTGTTACTGGCACCTTTACCTGCTAATTGTCAATTTCTGTGGTAGTATATAGGCTGCATACCCACATCCCCCAGGGACCTGCAGCCTCCAGTGCATAACCTTATCACTTGTGCAAGCGCTGTGGGAAACACTGACTTACTCTGCCGCCTGATTTCTTCTGAAAACCAATATACCATCCATTTCAACAAATAATACACATACCACTGAAGACAGGAACCTGCCCTCCCCTGCCCCTTCTAATTTGTATCCCACCTCGAGCAACTTGTAAAGCGCTCCACTGCTCTCTAGGTTGGTATTCTCTAGAAATCAAAAATACTTGCACATGCATAAATACATATATATATATATATATATATTACACAGCCACACTAGTGGCTGTGTAGTTATGGTTAAGTTGCTGTTTCCATAGGAAGAGCACTTTTTGGGCGGATTATAACTCCACCCCACTTGGACGAATCCTCACCAAACTTTGCAAAAAAAGTATATGGGCCACTCTGAATATTTGTGGAAAGGCTGCAGATGTTTGGTCCAGGGGGGGCAAAGTTGTAGGGGGGTCCCAAAACGTCTTTTTTCCCATAGACTGAATGGGGGAAAACTTTGCGCACAGCTACAGGCCAAACCGCTGGACGGATTTCAACCAAATGTGTGGCAGTGGCAGGGGCTTGGTCGCAAAAGCGTGCTTTTGTAAATTTTGTGACAATCCATCCAGTATTTCCCTTAAAAACGATCAAAAAGTATGTGTGTACAAATTAGTGATATCTATGTCCGCTCTGCGGTCACACTTCCCTGTTTGCTCCGTGGAGAAGATTGTAATTGGCTATTCCGTGGCGTGTTGGCCGTGACCATGTTGCGCTTTCACCGATTGGTTGTGGCACAGCGTGAAGTGCGTCTTAATCATTCAATACGTCCGCCATGTTTACTTCGTTTTCTGTTGAACGCGGACATCGCCGCTAATATACCTAAACGAAGAACACACAAATGCACTTGTTAGACTTATGGAACACTGTTTGGAAGGGTGAGCATTAATGAGACTTGGTAGTAGAAAGTGAAACATTGAAGTATTCTTGTTAGCACTGTCGTACGGTGCTACTCATTGTACGAAATGAACTTACTGCGTCCATTTTACAATACATAAACAACATTACTGTGATCAGACTGGTGGGAATGTGAGGCAGCCACCTGCTCTATTTCGTACACAGAGCAGTTCTGCGTGTGTACGGGAGTAGCAGTTCTCATGAATAGCCGCTGATATGCTGTTGCAAATTGAGAATGTATTTGCATTCGCAGTGAAGGCCACTTCATTTTCTGTTTGAAATACAAGCTTGGTACGGCTGCATATTTGTCGACAGCCATAAGGGGCAGTTGTTTATTAACCTTGAGGTCCAGGGAAAGAGCACAAAGAATGTAGGGAGTACCAGTTAGAAAAACATATCGTTTGCTAAGGTTACACTTCAAAAACGTTTGCACCAACCATGAAATATTAGTTACACTACTGTATGTCTGCAGCGAACGCAATGGAGCCGGTCCACATCATGTAAGTGTATTTTTCCTGCTATATACCAAATTGACATTACATTTTTACTTTGGGGGGAAAAAAATATTTTTTCCTTCTGCATTACAAGGTCTATGTGCCGTTGAATTTTTTTTCCCCATTATGGACATTGCACATTGTCGCCTTTTGTAGGGTGCCAGTACATTTCCCCCAATTTAAATTATTCTTTACTAATAAATGTATGTGTTACAAATTTGTTTTATGCAGAGGTTGCGTATTGATATTCCTTTTATTTACGCTTTTCCACTCAGATACTTAATTCCCTATTGTGATTGTCACGGATTACAGCTGCTGAGTGATGCCTTTTTTAATCGTCAAATGCAACTGTTCATTACCGGTTGTCTGTGCGTTATAATTGAGTGGGATGATCATGTTGGACCTCTCTGTCTGTACGCTGCTGTCTCAATAAGAAGTAACATTCCATCCTTTCTGGTGGTGTAGATCACAGCGGTTGACATCGTCTTGCACATCAATGTGGGAGGAAAACGACTATTGTGGCGGCAAACATCACTTTCTGTCTGTGAAAGAAACCAACGTGCCCATTTCCATTTTCATTGTCGACGAAAGACAGAAACGTACTACTTGTATGGAAATGTGCATAGGGCAATCATTTCCCACAGTTCATTGTGAAACACAACTACTTTACGAATTGCTTAGGGCGATGATTTCGCTTAGTTTATTGTGAAATAAAACTACTGTACTAATTTTGAAATGTCAGTGTTTTTTTACAAATTTACTCTCTGCTTTCACAATGTGGCATGCTACATTGCATGTTGTAATGTATTCTTTTGTAGGTGCTACATCACGGCACGTACGTCAATATGGACGCATTTATTTAAGCTGCCAAGGAACGTTATAGAGAAAGGTACTGCATACCCCATTTGCTTTGGCTACGGGAGGGTCAGGCCCATATCATATGCTTTAGTGCGTCAGGCCAATTTCCGTCACCGTCAGACCAATTTTTGTCACCCAGATGCGCTATTAACCAACATTAGTTCAGAATACTTACTATCTTCTTAAAAGTGGGAAAATGAGGTAGGTGCACTGAAAGTGTTTGGTGCAGAGAAATGTTGTAAAATAATACATGGTTACACCCTCCCAATACACATATCTTCACACCTTTTCGACCTGTGCCACTTACGAAATTATGTGTCGAACGGTGAGTGGTAATGGTGTTTCTTCTAGTATTTCTAACATCATTGCGCTTCCCATCACAGAGTTTGTTTCAGATTTTATGTAACCATAAGTAGAGCACTCCTTTGCTTTTTGTAAGCACATTTTTACAGAAGAAAATGTGTACATTTACAACACATGTGAGTAAAGGTCATTGCCAACACCCGAAAAGGTTTATGTTGCGTATGTGATAGTGTTTTTATGTTTAACAAGTGTACTCATCTACATAATAAATCAACGGTACAGCTTCTGTCTCTGAGGGGTAACCTCTATGTATGGTTAGTGGCCACAATGTCGGGGATGTGGCTACTGGCCATTACTGGAAGGGACAAAACATTGCATTGAGGCCGCCATGTCCACCAGGGACTGCCTTTCTGGTAAAGGTGTTGCTTATAACCATACATTTCTCAAGGAACACAAATGTGGTGCTGCCTTTACGGTCATACAGTTTCATTTTTGCTTTCTGTAGCCTGCAATGGAAAGCGAAGAAGGGTTTCTATTCAACACCCATCTTCCCTTTCTATGGTGGCCATCTTGAAAAAGGATTTGTTTTCTTCAGCCGGGAACGCCAGAGGCGTTCCGGTTGAAGACAAAAAATGCTCTTTCTTGGTAGCACGCATTACTGCTGTAAAATCTTGTTTGCTTATGGCATTCATCCCCCACTCTTTGGAGGGGAATGGGGGTTAATGATCCAGATACATCGGTATGCACTCTTGCTTATATTGTGTTCATACAAGAATATACAATGTACTTCTCCATTATCACCCAGTTACACATGTCATTGTGAAGTGTGTATGACTTTTCGATCACGCCCCCATGCTGTGCGCCAGCATATGATAATGTGGAATTCTTCGGAAGGTGGGCAGCTACTTCAAATGTTCCTTTACAGTGGTATGCTTATGTGTTACTATTAGAACCCTGATAAATATAGTACAACATTTTTGTTTATGTACTGTTATGATGTATTTACACTACTAAAAACCTATGGCATTCAGTTAAAAAAACGTTGTTAAAGGTACGTTATGTTTACGTTGCTCTCACAAAAACCTGTAAAATTCACTACAAAAAAAACGTTGTTGAGGGGACGTTATGGTTAAGTTGCCCTACGAAACTCCTGTGCACTTCACTAAAAAAAAATGTTCGCCCTCCCCATTATGGTTCAAATTAAAACCGAAAAACCCCTGAAATTCGCCAGTTATGACAGACTGAGCCCTCATACTTGCCATCACCACTGTGCACTGCTAACAGTCACACCCAGAACATGAAAGATGTATCTCAAATGTAACTGATGACATCACTGACCACATCACATGTTTAGCCCCTTTGTTTTCGTTCCCTGCTCTACATATATATATGTACATTCAGTAATAAAAACTTTGTTAAAGGGATGTTATACTTCACAGTGAAACCAAAAAACACTGCACATTCCCCCAGTATGGTAAGCTCAGCAACCATAACTCGCATCATCTACGTACATTGCAAAGACTAACACCCAGGACATCAAAGATGACATCACAAATATCATTGATGACATCACTGATGACATCACATGTCTGCTTCACTTATTTTGGTGCATTGCAAAATCTAGGCAGGTGGTTTTATTCATTGACAATCACAATATAAAAATTGAAAATGTGCTGTATATCAAAATGGTAACCTTGTGGTGTGTTCTTAAAGTACTTTCCTTAGGGTGTGGTCTGAGCTCATGATGCATATGCATGGGGCAAAAGCAGGCCTCACACTCACAATTAATTTGTATACAGGAAGATAAACTTTCTGATGATGCTGTTTCTTTCTTCCTTACTTGAGTTTCCCTGTATGTGCCTTTGATTTGTATGCATTGGGTCTTCATATGTATTGTTTGTACTAGTACAAGTGTGTATTAAGTCTTCAATTGTTACCTAGTTATTACATATTTAACATTACACAATCACCCCTGACATCTTGCTACCAACATAATAGAAAGAACCCCTTGTAGGTAGGGACTTTTCGTCAACATCATTTTCACATGTGATGTCATCAGTGATGTCATCAATGATATTTGTGATGTCATCTTTGATGTCCTGGGTGTTAAGTCTTAGCAATGCACGTAGATGCTGCGAGTTATGGTTGCTGAGCTCACCATAATGGGGGAATGTGCAGTGTTTTTTGGTTTCACTGTGAAGTATAATAACATCCCTTTAACAAAGTTTTTTTTCTGAATGTACATATATATATATGTAGAGCAAGGAATGAAAACAAAGGGGCTAAACATGTGATGTGGTCAGTGATGTCATCAGTTACATTTGAGATACATCTTTCATGTTCTGGGTGTGACTGTTAGCAGTGCACAGTGGTGATGGCAAGTATGGGGGCTCAGTCTGCCATAACTGGCGAATTTCAGGGTTTTTTCGGTTTTAATTTGAACCATAATGGGGAGGGCGACATTTTTTTTTAGTGAAGCGCACAGGTGTTTCGTAGGGCAACTTAACCATAACGTCCCCTCAACAAAGTTTTTTTTGTAGTGATATATATATACATACATACGCACATACATACATACAAAGATCTTTGATAGATAAATGCACATTTTGCAACTGGATTACCCATTACACTGGTACCATGTCCTAGTTCGAGAAACACCTACTCAACCATGTTTGGCAGTATCTTCCTGCAGGAAGCGCCTTTATTCGGATGTCTAACCACAACTTCTTGTATGAAGCATGGATTGGAAAGTGAGGATTATGGTGCTGGAGCATCTGGTGTCATCATTGATGGATTCAACAATAATGTTATTTTTTTCAAAGTTATATTGTAAGTGGTTCAAACATTGTGGGCAGGATGTGCTGAAAGAAAGCCTCCTATCCTGCACAAGGCCCTAAGGGTTGTTGACAGAGTGCAACTGGGAGGTCGCTCCTCTTCCTCCTTTTGCTATTAATGACTTTGCTGGTTTCAGTAATGACACTTTAATTAGACCTCTGGGAATTTGAGATTTCTGACTGGGATCCCCCTGCTTGTTTCATGAAACCCTTGACTGCGGTAGCTCAAGGAACATATATAAACAAAATCAAGCTTCCTTGGTGAATCAAGGTTTTTCCTCGACACACACAGATAACATATCTCTGAAACCCTGTGGTGGCGAAGGGAGCAGAGAGGCTGATCAAGCTGGCAACCTGCAGCGAGATGCGCAGCCAGCATGGCGAGAGAAAAAACACTTTTCATCTGCAGGAAAAAGACTTCAGCCTCCCTCAGCACTGAATAGCAGCACCACTGAAATAGTACCGTGAATGGTAAAACTGATATATCTCATGTAGAAGACCCAGGTTTAATTCCCCATTAATGACTGTGGGTAAAGTTAATCTAAATGTAGTAAATAACATCTACATCACCACAAACACATGCGTAAATACAATAAAATCTTCTTACCTACCATCTACCCAGGAGGAGCAAACCAGATAATCTGGAGCAGATCTCTTATATGGGAGAGTTAACTGGAACTCCTAATTAAGCCAACTGTTATTTGAATTAACCAATAGTGGATGACCTACCCTGGAAGGATATGATTTAAGCACTACTTCCACCAATGGTGAAGCCAGACAGTTCAGTCCATCAATAGTTGGCCAAGGGGAGAAAAGACGGAATAAAAGGAGAGCCAGTTCAGTCGAAAGTTGTTTCAGCTGCGCACTGGTTCTCTGTTTCACTGGTTAAGGGAAACAGTGGAGAAGAAGCTGGAAGCAGGGTTAGGAAGGCTACTTGCCTTGTAGCTGTCCTGCAATTTTTGTTTATTTTTATTATTGTTTATTACAAACTTTTTTTACACACACAAAAAAGAAGAAGAAAACACAGCATCCAAGCCTTCCCTTTTCCAATTTATCACATACATTCAGAAAGGTTATTGTCTTTGTTATTCCCTGTTTCCATAATTGTAAGCCTTGCATGCCTCATTGCTTCATAGTTCTCATTTTCGTTCTGATCTAAGCACAAGAGGAATGCCAGCCACGTAGAGAGTTTCTAATATTTTGTCAAGAAAGTTAAAACCAGCACAAACACAGGATGATTTTTCACCCTGCAAGAATAGATACCATCATTCATCAACAGACAGTGAGTTTGCATCACTGATGTGCTTTCCTATGTATAATGTTCTCTGTGTTTTTATTCCAGGGCACGCAGTTAACAGATGTTTCGCTGATTTTATGTTGGTGGCTTGGTTGCAGAACCGGCAAAGATTATTAAGGCAGTACTTTTGATTTCTTCTGAACATAATCTCTTTAGTGTGATATAGGTTAAGACTTAAGCGTAAAAATTGGTTACGATGATGTTGGCTAGGAAACCTTTGGAGATACTTTAGCACAGTATTCAGCCTATGTGGTTCTTTTGGATGCAAAATTAGAGGTTTATATTTTGCTCTTTGATTTAGCGTTTCAATCCAGTCTCTATTTTGCAGCTTTCTTTTAACTTCTCAGGGTTCGTAATTAGGCATTGTAAATCTGAGTCCAACTCTTCAAGATAGTTCAATTTGTATACATTTCATTCATGTCCACACTTGAAGTCCATTTGTTGGCTTGCGAAGAATGTGATACAGGGTCGCCAAATCTTTCATTGAGAGTTTCCTAAGAAGCTAAAGGCTTTTCCATATTGTTGTCGAGTGTAGGGATTGGAGACCTAATTCATTCCTAATGACACTCACTGGAATACTTTTGGGTGATTGTAATACGGCTTTCCAAAAGAAACCTTCAAGCAGATTCCATGTGGCCCAGATTAAGCTCAGGGCAGCTTGTCCGCCATATGGCATTGTTGGTATTACTTTCTGCTTATTGTATATTTTCCTTAACGAACATGAACTATCTCTCCTTGTGATGCGAGCAGCTTAATTTTAGATTTTAGGATGTTTAACCAGGTTGCTTCTCCAAAGACCTTAGTAAAGTGGATGCCCACATATCTGATTGAATCGACTTGCTCTAGAGCTTCATTCCCTACTTTCCAATTGAATGAGGATTTTTTCTTATGCACATGTAAAAAACATATGATTTTAGATTTCTTGCTATTAATCATTAGCTCATTCTTTAACATATATAGTTTTGCAGATGGTTAAATTTGCACTGGAGTCCTATTTGTGTGCGATCGATAAGCACTAAGTCATCTGCATATGGGATCCACTCAATATGTTGACTATTGATTTTTGGTGGGAAATCAGCCACATTTGTAAGAGCTGTCAGCAAGTCTGCTAGATACAGATTAAATAATGTGGATGCTAAAGGGCATCCCTGTTTGACCCCTTTATCTGTTTTTATTTCGGTGGATAAATCTCCTTGGTTGTTTAGCCTTATATGAATGGAGGTGTTAGTATGAAAGGCCGTAATTATCTATTTGTCCCATAGTGTTGATCTATTCACGCTATCAAATGCCTGTTAGAGATTGACGAATGCCAGATGTAAATAGTTTGTTTTGATTGTTTGTATCTTCAGAGCATTTAGAATAAAAAGATTCAGATCTGTTCCTATTCCTTTTGTGAAACCTGTTTGCCTAGTGTCCATGATGTTTGATTTGTTGGCCCAGTTTACGATTTGTTTCTGAATGTTTGCTCCAAGTAATTTTCCAATTACATCCAGTAAGGCAATGGGTCTGTAGTTTCATGGTTCCATTCTGTCACCCAGTTTGTAAACCGGGACAATGATGGCAGTTGCCCAGGATGGAGGTAATTTGTCAGTTTTTGTTATCGGCTCAAATATTTGATGTATACGTTTGACCTACTCTTCCAGTGCTTTCTTGAGAATATTGTTTGTTAGGCCATCAGGACCTGCTGCATTAGAAGATTTACATTTTTTGATTCCCTCGCTTATCTCAGTTTGATCAATTTTGATATGCCACAGAGTCTGAAATTTAGACGTGGAAAACTCTATCTTTTTATTTGAGTCTGTAAAGACTTGGGTATACTGTTCCATCAATTGCCCTTCAGTCACTCCACTGCATAAGATGGCCTGTTGGTTTAAGGTTGTTTTGTTTAAGAGTGCCCAGATGTCTCTAGCGTTTGACTGGCATCTCCTCACCTTGTTCTTGTTCACGTAATAGTCGAAATGCAATCACCCAATTAGGGCATCACTGTTTCCTTTTTTTAATGGCCACAAACCTCAACAGCGTTTGTCACTTTTTTGCCTTTTTAAGACCATTCCTCAAGCATTTTCTCTGTTGTGCCAACTCACTGCTAAATTGGTGTTTTGGTTTGTAATACGGATGCGTAAACCCTGTTTGAGTCACCTCATAGCATGCTAGTAGTGGGGCATAGGATACTCCTGTGTGATCTTCTTTCGATTGCTCAGGATATTTTTCCAAGTCACACACATTGCGTCATGGTCACTCACTTGCATGGGTAGTATATCTAGTCATTCAATGTTGTGGCGGAAGTTACACAAACTCCATATATAGTCGATGGTGTAAGCAGTATCATTTTGCTTCCATGTTGTTTTTTTGGGAATGTCCCCAGTCGTTTGACCATTGAGCATGTAACAATACCACAGAGTTAGTTCTTGATACAACATATAGTTTCTTTGCACATGATTCAAAGCCGTGGTATGATTAAACTTTTTCGGAATTCCATTCTGGTCTAAACATTTTAAATCAGCCACAGATTAGAAGATGGAAGTTTATTAAGGACATGTGGCAGTTGTTGATTGTGCTGCTTATTGACTCGATTAACTTGTTTGTCAAGATCAAGGTCAGGTTCCAGTATGTATTTAGGATAACCATGTTTGTGGGGAAGTCTCCATCTATATGTGTGTGTTGTAAAATCCTTACTTGGATAAAAGGATTCATATATTCACTTTTCATAAGCGTGAGGCCAAGATACTTTTTTAACAATGTCAGTAGCCCTGCATAAGGTCTTTCACATTGGCCTTTTAAGGCAAGATTAAGGAATATGGCATATCCATCTCGTGTAGGTATGTTTCACATCCATGTCTCTTGTAGACAAATTAAGTCATATTGTCCCAATTTTGCTGAATGGTCTCCAAAGAGGATGTTGAACCCTCTGGTGTTCCACGAGAGCAAAGTTCCTAATTTTGTTGTCCAGTTGTCTTGTAGCTAATCAGACGTGTTAATTGTTAAGACTCTCGGTAACCAGTTCCTGGTCGCGGTATCCTCATCTGAGTTATTCATTTTTGTTTGCAACACCTGTTTATTTTGGACTAATCTATTATAAAATATGACAGTCAGGAGTGTGTTCCTTGTCTCGAAGTTTAGGGCACTTCTTTGCACTAGATCTTTCCCTGGCGAGGTTTTGTGTTTGATTGAATGAGCTTTGAGATTTCGCATATAATAATGCTCTTTCGGCAGGATGTGTTCCCTTATTTCAAAGCTGAAAGGTAGGAGTGATGCCCTGGCTGATAATAGTGTGTCTTTTGCAAACTGTGACTTCATATATAGAATTACCCAATCTAATCTGGTCTACTTTGCATATTCTATACTTGCGATATCATCCAAAGAAACAGTAAAGCTGGTACGCAGTGGAGTAGTTGTATTACATTTTTCCTGTTTAGATTCACTTCATTGTTTACTCTCGTGTATATTTTCTAAGACCACTTTTTTCCATTCTCTCCTTGACTTTTGTTTTGTTTTCTCCAAATAGTATGCCTCTTTTGTTGATTTTAGAGTTCTGTCACAAGGCTTTGTAGGATGAAGAGTTCTGCCATTACTAATTTCCATGTAGTCGCGTTTAGAACGGGTACCTGGTTTCATCGTTTCGAGTAGCTTCCTTCGTTTTGGAGATAATGTTATAAAGATCGGAGAGGTGCACCAGAGTTCTTCTGTGTCGGAATTTGAATCTTCCAACCTCTGCTTGATGTTTTTTTTACCCTTTCTCTGGCTACTGGTATCGGACTATAGAGAATTTCTTGCACATCTGCGTTAATGGTAATTGGTAATCTCTTGGCAGTTTATGAGACTGTCTTCATTATCTTCCAGATATTGAGACAAATCTTCCAATAAATTGTGATCTTCTGGACTAATCACTTCTTGAGTCATTAGGAGAGAGTTTTCTGTCACAATTCCAACCAACGTTAGTAATAACCGCAGTGTTCACCACTGAAACATGTGCTTGCTTGTGATGTACTTCTCTTCTGGAGCCGTTGTCTGTGCTGTTATGTGGCGGCGGGGGGTGCAGGTGTCTTAAGATGGCACAGGACCCATTTAATTTCAGTTTTGTTTTCTCTCCGACATTTTTAGAATTCACTTCTTTTTGATTGGTGTCCTTTATATTTACGCTGATTTTGACTCTGGCTGCCTTTGATTTTGGTTGTTTTTTAAAGATGTCGAACACTTAATTTTTGTCATGTCATGTGTCAATGTGGTTACTCATATCAAAGATAACATTCAGCATCAACTGCATTTTGTTTATGATGGTGTTCATTTTCTTCTGCAGAGGGTTGACAAGATGAGATTTAGGAATGGCTTTATTTTGGATATCAGTCATACAGATTACGACTCCTCTAGCGTCTGTGACTTGGTCGCCTTCTGTAGGAAGGTGGTCTTCATGATCTGGTCGGGCTGTTGTAGTAGTTGCATCTAATGTCATTGGGGCGGGTTGGCAATGCACTGGGTGAGATGAATCGCTGTTTTGTTTCATTTTGTTGTTTTCTATTGATCTTGTTTTCTCTTTATTTTTAGCAGATTCTTGATGATACAATGTGCCAACATGAACCGTTTGCTCATATGCCATGTTGTTCATTGGTGGCTTTACATTTTTTCTCATCCATTTTATGGGTTCAAACAGGGCATCCATCATGTTGGTTTTATCAATGTATTCACCCTGTGCCATGTTGCTTAATTGTGCTTAACACCTAGTTGAAGAATCCAAAAATGGGAAAAAGGATTGGGACACAACTAAAGCCCATGCAAAGTTAGTGCATGAACAGCAACAGGCATAAGCAATGCAACAGAATAATTCACCACAAATAAAAGTAGAATTAGTGAATTGGCAATATCATATATACCTAGCAAAAGTAGAGATATAAACATATCGACACATTTCTTGTAGAACCTAGAAATTGGAACTTCCTTGATAATGCTTAATAACCAACACGGCAGAGTCCGGAGTGAACTCACATACTACAAGATAGAAAGCATTTTCCATAGAGCGACAAATAGTAAGTCCTATTTTTCAGCTAAATAAAGTATACACATATTCTAAGAGGCATTGCCAGCATAATTATCTGATACAAATACTGCATCCTTTTAAACCCTACAGGAACAAGTAATGCAAAATTGAAATACACCAGAAAAAACAATAATTGGAAAAAAACTCTATATCCCCTGAAGAACTGTCCAACAACAAGACGGGGAAACACATCCTGGGATAGAGAAAATAAGACAAACAAGGCAAACGCCTTCTGGACATTTAGCCATACTTTTACATTTTTGTCTGGAATCGAATAATTATTCTTTTACTTTTTCATTGTAACTTTGGAGATCCACACCAAAGATCTTTATTTTACCCATTTAAAAATAAGAAGGCAAAATGATTTTCCAACAATAACATATGTTTATGAAGACACAATAAACATGTCGGTTGAACTAACATTAAATAAGTGCGATCATGTTTTATTGAATATAATTTGAATTCAGTGCATGCGCAGACAAGCTGATCCTCTACAACAATATCAATTCAAGTACAAAGTTCCTGTACAGTCTTAGGCTTGGAATCAGCAATCAGCAGCAAAAAGCACAAAAAAGACTAGACAGTGGAAACTATTAGGAGGAGTGCCGCAATCTGCTTAGACTGTAAAAAAAATATTTTTTAACATTATCTAGTTGAAGAATCCGCCTCAACATCGAGTGTGTCTCGGACAGTTGTCATGAAGGTTTCTAAATGCAGGAGTTTAGAATCTATCATGGCAAACAAAGTATTGTGGTCCTTTAGACTGGTGTGATGTCTTCATACAACTTTGAGAAAGAGACAAGCGAGATTGTGAGTCCAGCCATTACATTATTGTGAATCTGCATCACTGCCGCACTGGATAGTTGCAGCCTTTGTGTGTTTGACTCGTTTTCCAAGGTGTGATTGACTGCAGGCGAGTAGGTTGATGAGCACTGCGCATTTGAGGAATCAAAATGTGTCACTTGAGATTTATCCTTGTGCAAGTTGCCGACATCTACAGGCGAGTGTTCGTCAGCATTTGCAGTTTCCGCCCCTTGTCCTTGTCCGATTTCGTCGACATTATTTTATTTATTTATTTATTGCATTTGTTGTACATCCAAACCCTGGGGTATCACGGCGTAGATTTACATGGATGCTTAGTCTTGGTTCTTACATGTTGATGGACACATACATAAAGATACATCTTCGTGTTACATAGCATTACAAGCATCTAGTTACATATATATTACAGTATTAATGGTTGAATAGATCATCTAATATGCACACAATTGAACAATAACAAGAATTACAGAGTAGCTCCAGACATATTTACAAAGATAGGTTAGATGTCATTCTGTGAAGTTGTTGTGTTTTAGAATTTGTAAAAGAGCCAAGTTTTGTGTATTTTTTTAAATTTGATCAGGGAAGGCTCATTGCACATGTTGGCTGGGAGTGAGTTCCAGAGTCTAGGAGCAGCTACTGGGAAGTTGGCCCTCCACGTTCTAGTATTGTTGAAGCGGGGGATGAATAGGTGTGAATGGGTGTTAGATCTAAGTGTTCTGGCTGAGATTTTGCGGGTAAGACAGTGGTTGAGATAACTGGGGGCGTTGCCGGATACACATTTGTGTGTTACAGTGAGAGTTTTATGCAGTATCCTATCTTGAATGGGTAGCCAGTGTGCCTCTCGTCTGTGTTGCGATATGTGTTCCCTCTTTTATGCCTAGTGCTGCTAGGGCTTTGTTCTGTATGGGTTGCATTTTATTTATGTTTTTTTGTGAGGTGCCTAGTAGATGGATGTGACAGTAGTCTATCTTGGCCAGAATCAGTGCTCTGGCGAGGGTGATGCTGTTTTGGGGAGTGAGGAATGGTCGGCTTAATGCAATAAGTGTAGCTTTGTAAGCTGTAGATGATGCAAGTGCACTGATATGTTTGCACATGGTCAGGCTAGAGTCTAAATACACGCCTAAGGTTTTTGACTTGGTTAGATATTTTAATGGGGGAGCCATCTATGACTATGGCTGTATGATGAGGGTGGAATTTACTAAGTTTGGTGGGGGAGCCTACTATGAGGGGCTCTGTTTTTTCCACATTTAGACAGAGTCTGTTTATTGCCATCCAGTTCTGAATAATGGAATACATTTTGTATACCTGAATGGTGTCCTGTTCAAGGTTGCCTGTTATTGGTATGTGTATTTGGTATAAATTACCCCCATTGCGTCTAGTGCTGCAGAGAGTAATTTAGTGCACATGTTGCATAGCATGGGGGATAAGCAGGATCCTTGGGGGACTCCCAATGGGACTGGTATAGGGTCAGCTGCTACTACCGTCTATGGCTACTCTATATGAGTGGTCTGTAAGGAATGATTTGATCCAGGCTGTGGCTTTTCTGGAGAAATGGAAGTTGTTGGTTAATGTTAGGCAAAGTTTATTACCACAGATAGGTCAAGTAATAATAGTATGCATAGTTTTCCAGAATCCCTAATTGTGTACATGTGATTTTTGAGATCTAAGAGAGCTGTCTCAGTGCTATGTCTGGGCCGGAAACCTGATTGTCTTTCACCTAATAGTTGGTTATTTTCAAGGTGGGCTTGGAATGGTTATATGCAATTTTATCTATGATTTTGAGGAGCAAAGGGACTGTGGTGATGGGTCTGTAATTAGTGGATATGGTGGGGTCCAAGGTAGGTTTTTTGATGAGAGGGGTTACCCAAGCTTCTTTGATGCTTGTAGGGATAGTATTAGTTTTGAATGAAGCATTTACAAACTTAGTGATCAAAGGTGCTAGAGTGGGAGCACATTCCTTGACTAATTTAGCTGGGAAGGTGTCTCCTTTACAATTGGATGGTTTAAGTAAGTCAATGGTTTTTAGAAACTCTTCCTCAGTTACAGGGCTGAACTGGAATTCTGGTACATTGATTGTGTATATGGGTGGCCGGGGCATTGGCTCTATGGTGGTTGTAAGGAGTTTTTTCTGCAAGTCAATTTTGTTTTGAAGGGTGTTCATTTTGGAAGCTAAGGCATCCTGGATGGTGGTGCACCATTCTTTATTTACTAAGAGTATGCTGGCGGGAAGGATGGGTGTTTCTAGTTCTCCGATTATGGTGAATATTTCTTTGCTATTGGAGGTGGCATTATTGATACGCATAGTCAGTGAGTTGGCTTTTTGGGTATATACTTCTTGTTTGTAAGTTTTAGTTATTAATTGAAGATCTCTTTTGGTTTCGAGGGAGTTTTTTTTTCTGGCCAAGTGTTCGAATGCTCTTTTTTTTCTCCTAAGTTCAACGAGGTCATCATTAAACCACGTGTTACTGCGCTTGAGTTTGGGGAGCTTTAATTTGAGGGGAGCTACTTCATTAATGGCTGTTTTCAGACAGTTGTGATATTGATCTGCTATGGTTTCACGGTTGTAATTAGTTGATAATTGTGTATTGATTCATTTATTCAGTACAGGAAGAGAAAGGTGTACGTTTTCTAGTGTTTCTCATGAGGGTGGGTGCTATGGGGGTGCTGGTGAGAGAGGGGTCTCCCATTGTGTTCATGTTGAATATAATGAGGGGGTGGTCAGTGCATGACAATTCTGTGATGTCTTCTAAGAGGACTGTAGTGTTTATTGTGAGAATCCAATCCAGGATCCGTCCTTTGGAGTGGGTTGGGGCGTTGACAATTTGATTGAATTGCATTTCGAGGAATGCATTGTGGAAAGCGTTGTCTTTAAGGTCTGAGAGGTCATTGAACCCAAAATTGATGTCTCCTAGCAGGATACTTTTGGTGTTTGGTTTAAGGGTTGGTGAGATAAGTAATGGTAGTTCTATGTCTGTATTGTTGGCGGAGCCTGGGACTCTGTATACTATTAGGAAGTTAATAGTTGTTTTGGGGTTAGTAGTTAATTTAAGAGCTAAGAGTTCTGATTTACAATCTCTAAATTGTATGGAGGTTTTGGATATAATGGCAACACCTCCTACGGTGGCCTTGATACGGTCGGCTCTGAGTAGTGTGTAGTCTGTGGGTATTGTGAGGGTTATCAGTGGTCCTGATCATATATATCAGTGGCATGTGCGCCTAGGGACCTTAAGGAGTGCACCCTTTAAAGGCGCTGTTTCAGGGGGGCCACGAGGTGTTTGGGGTGCGAGTGCTGGTGTAGGGTGAGGAGTAACATGCTGAGCTAGTGAGTTGTTATCTTTTACTTTAGGGTGCAATAGCGTGGTGGGGTTAGTGTCAGATGATTGAGGGACTTGATATACTGAAGTTTTCCTTTAGGTGCAGCAGCAGGAATTGAAAATTATTTCCTGCCGTCCTTAAATAAGTGCCTTTCCTCAAAAGAAAAACGCAGAGACTGTTCGCATATGTGTTCCCTCATTTCTGCGGCATCCTGTTTCAATCTGGCAACAAGACGATGGTTGCGCTCTGCATTGGGATTTTGGTTCACTTTAAGGGGGTAGCACTTTTAACTGGTGATTTCTTTTACGGCTGCTTGTTCCAAGTTGTTTACATTATGTTTGTTTCCATTGCTGGAGCTATTGGTAGTCCGTTTGTCAATCTCTCAATATGGCAGTATGTTTGTTTCTACACCACAGACACCAGGTGTCTTGTCACCACATGCTGCAGGCAAAGAACTGAGCTGAGCCTTTGGGCTGATAAAGTGATTTTCGCGTTGTAGTTCTTGCCTCAATAACGGCTTCAGTTAATTTGTCATTATCACCTCGCTCACTCGGATGCATGTGCTTGTTCACCTTAGCTGCATTCATTCCGTTGGTATTTACAAGCTACTGCTCATATTCATTCCGTATTGCCTCAGAGCTCCCCAACTGAATAGCCTTCAAACGCTCAAACACATTGTCGGCTTGTAATAGTTCAGGGTCAGTTACATCATGACTATTCAGTTTGGTTTCAGTGTCAGTTTCAATTATCGCTACATTTAGTGCTGTATTTTGGGCGTGTTTCTGTCACTATGTTAGAAGCACTATGTGCCGAGACTCAGATGTAAGTGGCATTTCGGACAAGTTTAACGCTGCAGGTTCACTCACCTTGATATTCGCGTCAGCTTCACTTTGTCTCTAGACCGTGAGTTCATCTGAAGCCGTTGTTGTTGCCTGGCACGAGGACCCACTTGTCTATTTATTCCACGGAAAGTATCGAGGGTGAAAACTGGAATTCAAAAGGGAGCAGGCTTGGTAGCGGTCTGGGAGTGACTGGGGAGAGACTGAACTCTCCTGCAGGACTCATGCGCCAGCCCTACATGCCTCCTTCAGTCTTTAAGAGCTGGGCTTGTGAATTAAAGCACAGCAGCTCTACACAGGATGCACCTCCATGAGAAAATAAAGTGGAACTGGGGAGATACTGGACTCCCCTGCCAGACTCACGCTGTCCTGCTATGCGAAAGAGGGAAACCTGAGAGAGCCCAGCTGAACCCAGAGGGAGAGAAGAGACCCACGCCCCTCTGATCCAGGAGGCCAGAGGAGCTGGAAGAAAGTCAGTCTGTGCGACCCTGTGGAAGGGGCAAGGCAACCTAAAGTTCCCCAGTGAAGAAAGGACTCTGGGCAGCCTGACTACTCCTGGAGGGCGAGAACGAGTGAGCACAGTGCAAAGGAGTTACATAAGAGACTCATCCCCTATTTTTAACATACGAGAGTGAAGATACCCTGAGAAGGGATGTGAGAGTGAGGATACCCCAAGAGAGGGGAACGAGAGACATGTGACCTCAAGAGAAGGAGAGGGGAAGAAGCGTGAATGGGTGAGCCCAGTTTAAAGAGTTACATAAGAGACTCAAACCCTTGCTCATTGTGAGGATACCCCAAAAGAAGGAGACGAAAGTCAACAAAGGAGAAATCCCAAGAGAGGGGAACAGAGATCAATAGACCCCAGAAGAGGGGGAGAGAGTGAACACACCCTGGAATAGGGATGAAAAAGAGAAATACCCCAAATGGAGTGTAAGAGTGTGTGAAACCCTGGAGGAACACTTAAACACTCCAGAGTGGGATTAAACACATGAACATGGCAGCCATAGCTGTCAGGAGAAAGAGATACTGAAATACCCCAAGTAACATTTTATATGGAAATAAATTTGGAAGATTTAGCCATTATAGTGGCACCTGTAGAGCATTGTATCCAAGGGAGACAACCTGAAACAGAAGTAGCAGTGAAGCATCTTTTTAGTTGTTAAACCCTTTGGATAAAAATGTGTTAGTGCTGGAAATGTGTTAGGCTCATATAGGATTTGGGCTTGGGACTTTGTTTTGATTCATCCTGACAAGATTACCCTTTCCCTGAACCTTGAGCTTTAGTATAGGGAACGTAGCACTTTAAGTTAATGTGCATTATTTTAGTTTTTTATTTTCCTTGAAGCTGGCCAAGAGGTTAGATTAATTGTAAAAGAATATCAAAGAAATCCATGAACATGATGTCCCAGAGTCCGACTCCTACTTCTGGTTTGCAGCAGGATCTAACAGTATTCCTTCTTTCTCAATCGACGTATTATTTTCTGTTAATTTCTATTGTATTCTGCCTACTTTGTCCATACTTTAATTGGCTGAAAAAAAGGTTGTGGGTCCCTATGGTGAGGCATCCCATACAAAGTCAGGGGTCAATCCCAAGTTCTGTAAATGTGAACAAAGATTACCCAGTGAACCAATGAAACTTGATGGCAAGGTGTGGGCAGTGAACGTGGGGTAGATCAGGAACATGGCTGTGAGTGGGGTCCTGGCATCCAAGTAATATTCATACAGGGGCACAACTAAAGCCTCAAAGCTTGCGTCTAGTTGTGCTCCAGAGATGTGGTAAATGAAAAGAGCACACATTTATGAGGCGATAATGGGCAAATGCTAAAAAAGTGAAAAGATTTTCACCAGCACTGTGTGGCAAATCTGGTGGCACGCTACAATAAGATTACTCACTGAAATGACAAGTGGCACCTATGATACAAAACTAGGAAGATCTGTATCCATGAAGATTGGCTGTTGTGCCTTTGACAATGGCAGTTGCTTAAGGTTCCATTATTTTGTGAAGACATGGTGTCCATGCTGGCTTTTAGGCATATATGCCTTCAGGTTCTTGAACCATCAGTAAGTTGTGTGGCCATAAAACCCAAAATAAGTGTTTAGGTCTGTGGTGATAGGATGACAGGCCTATAAGAAAATGAGAGAATTCCTAACTGGTAATCAATCCAGTTAGTCATTTGTTGTGCCTGACATGCAACTGACATCATGCCACCCCCATAGGACATCACAAAAGGCCATCTCCCTGTCAGGAATGCTATTCCCTCACAGTTTCTCCCTTAAACACAAACAATTCCCCCTCACATAGTCCAATATGTTTAGCAGAAGATTAATGCCCTGAAGGTTATCTGCTTTAAATGGCGGGAGAAGGGTGACGTGGACATGTTTTGACCAAGATGTGTTGTTCCCATGCATCTATGGAGCCCGATTCCCACACATTTCTTTAATTCTTTACCAATAATTTTGGGAGTTCCTCAGAGATACTGCATCTCCTGAAGGACTAGTGTCTACAATTGTTCCTTGTAACTCAAAACCTGTCAAATCAACAAGGAATATAATTCAATAGAACTCTTGATCTGACATGGAATGGTCAATTGTGGAAAGGTAAATGTTGGCAACTTTGAAAGCAGTGATTGGCGGGATGAGATGATGTATTAGTCATTGGTGATTGGGAAAAGGAAGGGACATGAACTACGCACATGACTGTGCAGTACAGTGGACAGTAAGAGGGAAAGATATCATAAGCTGTTTTGGTAAATTGCGGGGTAAAGATCCCTAACGTGGGCCCGCACTTGAGCTGTGCTTCAAATGGAGACTTTTTTCTGCACCTCACTGATGATGTCCAATGAAGCCTAAAGATGAGGGGAATAAAGGAAATGTGTAGGTGTTGCTAGGTGACACAGCTCCAACCCTTCTTGGTGTTGCTTTCAATTAGATGTGGAATAAGCTACACTGTTCTTAAAAAACATTATAAAAAACATATCATTGTTTACTTAATATTCAACATTCACCACTTTCATACAACAATTTATTTCCATAATAGGGTAACTTGGTCTTGCTCTTCTTTTATAATAATGCAGTCATTTAGTTATGTAAAAGAAATAGGGAAAAACATTTGGGTTCCCTAGCTGGCCAGCTTTTATTGTTATAAAAGAAAAGCAAGGCCAAGTTACCCCATTATGGAAATAAATTGTTGTATGAAAGTGGTGAATGTTGAATATTAAGCAAACAATGATTTGTTTTTTATAATGTTTTTAAGAAAAGAAAAATAAAGAGAATTGTTACAAACCATTTTTTGATATAGGAAAGTGTCAAAGTGGAAGTGGGTGGTTAATCTACCAAATGTCTTAGTAGATTTCGATCCTCCTGCATGCTGTGCAAAAGGGACCTCTAGAGAGGGGTAGTCAATCATATTCCATAGGTACAATGCAACTTTATGATTTAGCCAACAACAACCTGTTGGCGCAAGTGCCCTTTGTTTCGCCAGTCCATTGGCATCCTCTAAGCTATGTTAAACATGCCTGGTCTATACCAGTTCAATAGAAATAGTATTAATCAACTTTTGCATTTACTCTTGAAATTTCCTTATGTGTTTAAGTTAACCAACTCCTGTTTAATAACAGATTGTTACTCATACTATTAGCACAATACAGTTGCGTTAACATTTTTACAATATGATCTGGAGTTCCATTTTTTCTGATTTGCCTCTGCTATTCTGCTTTGGGGAGGAGATATCTGGGAGTATTGTTCTTAACCCATGGTATTCACTCAACTATAGAGGCCATTGCATTTTCAGCAAACACCAAGACAAGTATCAAAGGAAAGAACATGAGTGGGGTCGCTTGTGGTCTCTTGTAAAATGGGTTCTGACCTAGCAGCTAAGTTTAAGTCCCCCCTTCATCCTGATTGGTGTGTGACCACACCCCTTCTTTAATGGTATGGTAAGCTGAAAACCGATTGTCTGGACGGTTACCCAGAGTAACTATTATTGAAGGACCAGAACATATGGGTGCCTTACAAAATGACAATATTCAATGTAGTTATTAGAGAATGAGTGGTACCTTGTCGTTGAGAGCAGTGATAGGAGTCATCCACAATAATGGGAATGAACATCATCTGCTACATTATCAATCAATCTCCCTTATTAATAGCTTGCAAACGATCATGATCAGATATTACTCAACCACCTAGAAGACTGGATTACACAAAATATCATCATGTTGCATCTTCGAGCTGGTTTTCTGGGCAGGAATTGATATAATTGGCCAGGTTTCTCACCTTTATTTGTTGATACCCAAATGTTTACACATAAGGGGGGGGTACTCTATATGCTTTTGGGATGGCATTCAACAATGGAGATTCCGATTGGACTTTCATCTATCTGTTCTGTACTCCAACTAGTTGCCATTACTGAACTGTTCAGCTTCAGTCAGTGCAAGGTAATTGATAAATTCCCAGCCTCTGGAGGAATTAAGTGGGTGGAGGGGAAAAATACAAATTTGGCAGCTCATCAGAGACTTAGAGCAGGCTTACTAGGTGAACGCAAAGTAGACTATTATAGTAACTATATTCCAGATATTCCTGGATGAAGACAACGTGACAAATATGTACTGTCATACTGCAAAAATGCCAACCTCCGGCTTTGTCCACATCGAGGGGTGGAGGGCATAGAAAATTAGATGCACAAAAAAGAACAAGGTATCTCAGTACCCTGCTGTCTAGTGGCGCACAGAATGCATTCGAGATCTAAACACCATAGCCCAGAAGCCTCAGGCACCAAACCGTGCGATTCGAGGTGAGAGCGGGTGGAGAGGGGCAGAGGGAGTCGCGCAGTGGTGGGCAGTACAGGGGAAGACCACCGAAAGGGACCTGGAGAAGGCCAGTTACAAATGGCAGAACTTGCAGAATGCAGCCTTTTGTTCTAGAATCTGCAAGTTCCGTCATTTGAAACTGGTCTTTAAACATATATCCAGGGTCTGAGATCATTACAGAATGGAATAAGAGGTGGCAGGGGAAACCAGTAGAACCAAAAGAAAATCAACAGGGCTCGAGTGCAATCTCTGTCCAGTCCAGAGCCCAGGAGTCTGTCTGGAAATGATGGAGCAGTGCAGCAGTGGAACAGTGGAGTGGTGGGATGTAAAGGCTGGAGACACTGCACATGAGGTAAATCAATAGACCAGTCTGGCCAGCATCTGGTGCTTAGATCAATCAATTCGCTAGTGTAGCTGCTCCACATGCGCAGCACATATATGAAACAGTCAACAAAGATGATTTAAGGACAACTTCATCTACCAGCTAAACTTAGGCCAGTCTACTGCAGTGCAATGGTCCAGCAACAGTTTTGCAGGTTAATCAGCATGTCGCAGAAGCTTCAGCCTCCAGTCACCTCTGGAAGCAATTGCATATCATTTGGAGAAACTATGTACCCAACAAAGAAGTAATTACTGAATTGGAGGGATCCACTTCATAAACATATATGTTTCCAGTTGTTATGCCAAATGGTACCTACCATCCTGACCTTGCTGGAAGGGTAGTATTAACACTAAAGTAAGGTTGAAATTATACGGCTTGGCAAATTGAAGGGTGCAAATATGATTATTTCAAGGTGACATGGTTAGGGACTGCTTAAGTTCATAACTAGGACACGAAGGGGAACAGTCTGTCACATCTCAGGATAGTTCAGAAACACATCAACAAAGGTTGCAATGGTTCTTTGTTTTTTTTTCACCAAATAAAGCTGAAGAAAATTGAAGACCAAAGCGGGATTGCCGAGGAAGACATGCTTCACAACATGAGTTCACGGATGTGTTCTCGGAACAAGAGCAAGAAAAGATTTGACTCCCCATTGCACATTCCATTACCACTGCATTATCGCCAGATTACTGCACTGCCATACCACATATTTGGTGGTAAGGTAGAGGATTTACCTTTAGCATATAGCTGGAATTTAAAACCTCCAGCTTACCTGTATACATTGGCAGAATCGGTGGAATTACCAGCAGCAATAATTGTGCCGTTATCCCCAAGGAGTCCAATGGAGTCTGGAAATGGGGATTAACACTCCCCCCTACCACCACTTGTAATCCTGCCGTAAATCCTTGTGACCAAGTGGTGGTAACAGTAAAGTAGTTTGGCAGTAATTCAGTGTATTTATCCCAAATTACCACCAAACTCATAAAGAGGCCAAAGATTCTGATTTATTGAAGCAATCCTCAAGATCACATGACAAATTGAAAAGAAAGCGAAGGCTGAGAAGACAACCCTTGAAACGCATGTCTTTGTTTTGTGTCTATAGTTTAATTCTTTTAAATGATGTACTATCCAAAGATGCTATGTCTGTGTTCCTAGAAGTGTCTCAACAATCCCTTATTGGCCATCTCTCCAGCTGATCAGAGAGAATCAGTGAGTCTTAGGACTGGCTAACTTTCATAGGAAATTTATGAAACAATATACTCATAGCTCGGCCCATATAGCACACTTGACTAAAATAATCAATTTCAATAAACAATAAAAGCAGCGCTAGCCTTCCAAAAACTGACCCATTTCTCATGATGACCGTGGAGAATAAACCTGCCCCTCTAGGAAGTGTCCAGAATCACTCATGGAGCCCATTAAAGACTTACTCGGGAACATCAATGAGAGTTAGGCTTAATGGCACAGGACAACTCTCCAAACCCATGGAAACCACTAGAGGAGTTAAACAGGGGTGTCTGCTGGTGCCAGCTCTTTACAACGCCTAGATGGGAGACATCAAAGAGTGAAAATGAAACTATATCCTTCGGCCAAGCATAGGGGACGAAAAGATCACACATCTCCTTTACACGGATGATATCATCTTACTGGATCAAACGGACATTGGTCTCCAACGCCAGCTAGACACCATCGTAAAATATATAAAAGAAAATGACTCCGAGATAAACACAGACAAAACAAAAATAAATATCTTGGAAAAACCGACTAAACAAGCAAAGAAGCCGCAGTGGTACCTAGAGGGCGAACGACTGAGATTGTACCGAATTTCAAGTACCTGGGCATTACACTAAACAAGAGCTGGGTAGAACTCCCAATGCAGGAGACACTCTTCACAAAGGTAAAGACCCTAATCACCCAGACACAGGCACTCGACAAAAAATACGGCAGTTTTTCTTTTATCCCAGTCGTTAACTTCTACAAAGCGAAAGTAACTCCTGTAATTTCGTACGGCGTGGAGGCAATGCCTGGACTACCAGAGAAGATCTGGAACTAATTAGAAGGCCTGTATTGGCACAAAGTCTTGAAACTGCCACCATCAACACCAATAGCTTCGATAGGAAGAGAGCTAAGCTTGCTGTCCTTAAAATCAGTCATTGAGAGAAACTCCCTGTTATTCTGTGGGAATATTCAGTGGTTTCTTCGCCCGAAAATTCTTGAACTCATGAAAACTGAAATGGAGGCAGGCAACAACAAGACGCTAAATGAATGGCTAACCAAGAATAAAATGCTTCTAGATGCTATGGAAACTCAGAATAGGAATTGACATATAATCCAACCAAAGTCAAGCAAAGAATAAAAACGAGGGACTGGATCAAGGCTCTTGAAGCAACACTGAAGAACAAATTAACTGCCCATCTGCCAGCAAACACCCAAAAAGTGAACACAGTCCTTAAATACGAAATTCCTGGATAAACACTTACGCTCGATATTTCTGAAAGCTCGCTTAAACGTTCTAAAAACGAGATGCAAGCAATCATAGGATTGTCAGCATCCAGTTGTTGCAGATACTGTAAAAGATCAGATCAAATTGAAACAATCAGACATCTTTTATTGTCATACCCATGCCTAACGAAAGAAAGATCTGCCTACCTGAACAAGCACGTTCACGCTCTTCGCAACGACGAGGAAGAAGACTGGCGGTTCAGAGTGATAAGTGGGCGACCCATAGCCCTGGTTATAGCCGCTGCGTCAATTCTGCAAAACATCGGCCTGGAGCAGGAACAGAGAAAGGCAAATTAGCACAGCAGGGAATTTGTTAGACATAATAAAACGTCTAACAGAGACTTTACTTGAAACCTTCTGAAGCGCTCTTCGAAATCATGTTTTATTTCGTCTACAGTAATGGAGGATTAGTGCACGTTTTCATGAACTTGATGAACTGTACCCTTGTAAAAATTGCGAAAAACACAATGAAATGAAATGATAATACTAAAAAATAAATAAAAAGAACCTGCACTTTTGAAATCCTAATAAAGAGCTTTGCAATAATTAATGGAAAAAATAACTGCTTGCCATCAAAAAAGCGTGTATTGAGTGGTTGCACCTTTTTATAGATGCACGTTTCCTGGTATAAATAAAGGGATCAGTGGAACCTGGGAGTGTTACATCAAATGAAATGTAGAAGTGGCAAACAGCCCATGTGGACACATTTCCTTTGCCAATACAACTTTGTCTTGATCCACAATGGATCAAGAGATATCATCTCTGGTGCTTAATCAAGGCCTTATTGTCTAACAGTGTCTGAAGAAGTTCCAGCAAATCTACTCTTACAAGAAAATAAATTATGTCTGTGGTTTCATTCTTTCTCCAAGAGTAAAAAAAAAAGATGATTCCCAAAAGTGTGTTCAGGAAAGCCTGATCAATTCTAATTGCATGGTAGCACTATATTTCAGAAACATTGCCTGGGTATACCCAATGAGAATCTCCAGAAAAAAGCTCTTCATATGTGGGATGATACTCCACTGCCAGGGCATTGAGGAATCATTTCAAACAAATAGTTTTGGAGGGCAACTGTATACGTTTATGTTCAAGACAATGTTGCATCCTGCAGTATTTGTGCCAATTTCAGTGCCTATGGCAACTTCCTCAATGATACCTGCAACAACCAGAACTTTCCGCTGCACTGCGTCTAGTGATGGCCACGGACTTCGTTGTTGACCTTTCTACTTTTGTATATGCATCAGTAACAGCTGTTGTGGATATCTTTATTGATCTGGCAATTTCTGCTCCACTTCTGTCTTTCTCTACACCAGTTTAAACGCTTATATTTTACTTAGGCGCATCTGTCGTTTACATACTTACCAGACAAAAAACTTGGATTGTGGATTACTATGTGTCTCCTGCTTCTGGAAAGTGATTTTTAATTCTTCGGACATATAGCATGCTTTCTCATCTGGATACCATCTACAACCTAATGGATTCATGGAATGGTTCGGTCAGACCTGAGAACAACACCTGCATTGTTTAGCTTCAGCACCACAGGATAATTGAAAGCACAATTTGCCTGCAACAATGCCACACCTTCAGACAAATGATTCAGTTTATGCTGGCATGGCCTACACCATGACTGTTTCTTGCTGATTAACTCACACACTCGCTTATTCCTACTATTGAATTTTAGTGTAGGATGCTTATATCACATCTAGAAGCCAGCACCTCGAGTCTACCAAAAGATAAAACCTGCTTTGGGTTATACAAAGACAAACATTACCACCCTAAGCCTTTATATAGGATAAGTGATTTGGAGTGGCTCTCTTTGCAGACTTTACCCTCAATGGTGGCCCACATTAAGCTAATACCAAAATAGACTGTTCCCTCTCTTGCCCATCCATCATTGTTCCTCTGGTCTTTCAACTTAACCGTCCTTCTTCCTCATGGATCAATTATGTCATGCATACTTCTCTTGTACAGAGTTGTTTACCCCAATCTGATTGTTTGATGATTGTTGATGTCCCTAATTACATATCTCCCTGTTCGCATCTTAAATTTAAGTTGGATTTGAAAGTTTTAAAAAACGGGAAAAATGGAACAGGCTTTCATTGTCTATGCTCCATTGTTGGTTAGTTGCTTTGTATGTATTCTAGCACACTTGACCCAAAAGAGGTAAGGGGGTCCATATTGTCACATATCTCCACCATAGCTCGATTGCCACATTAATACCATGGTGGTTCTAGAGACTATTTGAGCATGCAGGCAGAGAGCATGATGATCACAGTTGTTGGCACTTGCGTTCTTCAGTAATGACATGGAGTCAGGCTAGTGTGGGTAACATTCCCAATCAAGATCGCTGCAGGTTTGTGACTTGTTCCTCGAATTGAACACAGGGTGGTGGGCTACAGCAGCCTGGCAACCATCGTTAGTTCCTATCTTTTAAGGAGTATATATATAACATAGCTTCACTTTCAGCTTTCCCCTAATTTTTCTACCCATATTATTGTGGCATATCATCCTCCATGTCCAAAACTGTCTTTTATAAAGAATTGTACACAATTGATGTCAGACTTTACACTGCTTTATGAAAATTTGATTGTACTAGGCAACCTCAATATGCACCCAAATTATTCTTCTGACCATCATGCTGCTAAATGAATAGCTTCCCTGGGCGATGATCGTCTCTAGATGCATAATCATTTACCTACTCATATTTGTGGGTAACACCTTGGATCTAATTTTCTCAGACACACCTTTGACAATAACGTTCAAACCTCTTCCTGTTACCTGGTCTGATCACTTTGTGCTTCCATTTATAATTTTGTATCCCCTTTCCAATGAACCAGGACCATCAGTACGCTACACTCAGCGATGCTGGAAAGATACTTCCCCGGCACTAATAGCTACTATTTTAGAGACTAATACATTATCCCTGAGAATTGTTGATAACCTAGAACCTTGTATAGCCCTTTTAAAAGCCATGACCTTGACTGCTGATCAGGTAGCCCCTAAGAAAATGGTCTGCTGTCGCTCCAAGCCTTCAGCCCCCTGGTTTACTTCAAATCTTAGGATGCTTACACACACCTACCGTAAAACCAAAAGCCAATGGCGTTTGGATTACTCTTCGTCAGCTAAACAGATATATAATGCTACTTTGATAGCTTATCATCCGCTATTAAAGACGCAAAATCTTCATTATAAGCGAGTCGCATTATTGAAGCAGCTTGTTCCTCTTGTGAGCTTTTTAAAGTCACTAAGAAGCTCTCTGCCGCTCCTCCTCTTACAATAGACGCTTCGCGGTATCAAGCTAAATGCAATGCCATCAGTGTTTTTTTACTGAAAACATTTGTAAAATTCAATCTCAAATTGTTGCCACTGAAATAATGAATCTTCGTGGGCTCCCAGCCTTAAATCCTGTTATTCTAAGACTGGATATCGATATGTTCTGCTCTGAGCTCATCACAATTGAAATGGTTGCCTCAGCTTTAAAAAAGCTCAAATCGTCCTCTACTTTGCATCCTATGCCCTTAAATATTGTTCAGTCTCTCCCAACTAACCTTATCCGTCTATTTTCCGAGGCTATATGCCACTCATGTTCAAGTGGCTTTATTTCTGAATTATGAAAACATGCCAAACAAATTCCTTGTTTCCGTTTAAGTCAAACCCTAAACCTGTTACATGTGGCGTTCCCCAGGGATCTTCCCTATCGCCCATTCTTTTTAACATATATCTCTGCCCTTTGGCGGATCTGATCCTGTCTCACAGCATGCAGTTTTATATATCTGCGCCGATGATACCCAACTGTTTTTTTAGTCTCAATGACCCTGAATCTGACAAATATTTAAAATCCTGCCTAGTTGATATTGGGGATTGGATGGTGAAAAACTGGTTGAGGTTAAACGCTGAAGATCTTGAGTGTAACCTTCAGAAGCCAGATCTTTGACCTAATTCATTGGGCCATCGTCCAGAGGTCTGTGCGTTGGTCAAAAGCCTGGGCATCAAACTTCAGGCGTCAGGGTCTAGAGAGGCACAGATTGCCTCGATGTGCAGTGCTGGCTTTCTCAAACTTAACCTCTTAAGGAAAGTGTTGGCTTTTATCCTGTCACATCTTCATTCCCGAGTGGTTACAGCTTTTATTATGGGATCATTTGATTATTGCAATGGTATTTACCTAAGACAGCTAGAGTTCTTATTGCAATGTCTCCAGAAACTGCAGAACTCTTCAGCCCGTCTTGCACTCAATGTCCTCAGATTACTCATACGTTGCCTTTGCTCCATCAGCTACACTGGCTTCCTGTGAAGCAGCGCACTGAGTTTAAGATCCTCTGTATCGTCCATCGCACTGCTCAGCATGCAGGCCCCCCTTTCCTTGAACAGAAACTCTGCAATATTTTCCATCAAGGATTCTCCTCTCTGGTTCTCAGAACCTGTTTATTGTTCCTAGATTTCACAGGGCTCGCAAGGGTGGGCGTGCCTTCTCTGCTTTGGCTCCAAAGCAGTGGAACGCTCTTCCTTCTAACCTCCACGAGCAGTCTGACCATCTCTCTTTTCGTAAAGCGCTAAAGACATTTCTTTTTGTCTAGGCTTAGTTTCAGGGACTCCTTTTTCCTTCACCTTACTTTGTCTTTTTTTTCACCGTTTTTTAACCCGTCTACGCCATTGCAAAACTCGTCCAGCCATATGCAGCTCAGTCAGGTACTGCCACCAATGGGAGCACCCAGCCCGAACTGCTAGGCCAGGTCCCCTCTGAATGGAAATACAAGCAACCCCAAACATGTTTTGGCCTTGTTGGACCTCGTTAGTGAGGTGCAGCTTGGTTACCCATGACGCAGCGAAAAAGGGACCCACTTCTGGATATACCCTCTCTCACATAGAGAGACAAACTATAACCAAAATAAGTGATGGGTGGAAGGTTTTGAATTAATCTGAACCACTTGCCCTGCTCTGAGCAACCTTCCACACTACTGTTTTTTAGCCCTTCTGTGCCATTGCAAAAGGGGTCCCGTCATATGCAAATCAGCCAGGTACTGCCACCAATGGGAGCAGCCCAGCCCAAACGGCAAGGACAGGTCCCATCTCCACTGAAACACAAGCAACCCCAAACATGTTTCCGCCTTGTTGGGCCTGATAAGTGAGGTGCAACTTGGTTCCCCATGGCACAGCAAACAAGGGACACATGTGTGAGGATACCCTCTCTCACACTGGGAGAGAAACTATTATCGAAAAAGTGATGGGTGGAAGTATTGAATGAATCTGAACCACTGGCAGTGCTCTGGTAAACCTTCCACACCACCGTTTCTTTGGCTGTCTCTGCCATTGCGAAGGTGGTCTAGCCATCTGCAAATCAGTCAGGTACTACCACCAATGGAAAAAGTCCAGCCCGATCGGCTAGGCGAGGTGCCCTGTGCATGGAGACACACGCTGTCACTGTAGTCTTGGTTTCTGATGGTTACCCCTTCTGGGGTCCCACTGCATCCTTCTGCTCATCCACATTGTGCCTTCCTTCTGCTGCTTCTCTCCAGTGCTCTTTTTCTGTCTGGTATTGCATTGACATTCTAGCTAAACTACTATGATGTGGCTTATTCTTGCATCTCCTGACTCCTGATAGATCTCTTTGGTTCTTGATAGTTTTTCCCAATGGGGATTTGTCCACTATCCTTGCATGACTCTCTGTGGGGCTCTGTGCCTTTTCTCCAGTACACTCTCTAAGCATTCAAAGTTGGCTTTCAGAGAAGTAAGGACCTATCTTCTTTGCAATGCCTGGAAAGACAGCATTTAGGAAAGATGTATTCCTAATTCTAGGTGTCACCTTAGATGGGCTCAAAGGCATCTAACAGGTTCTGCAGGAGTCAACAAAGAAGACTCTGACCAAAGTAGAACATCTCAGAATGAGAGAGTATTCTTCCAGAAGTAAAAGAAATAGCAGCTACATGTTTCACAAGATTTATCTCTTCCGAGCAGTTTCCTGTGTGCATCATCCCTGGAGCTAAAGACTAATAACTGGGCGCAAATTGCTGGTGACATTCAGCCAGAGACACACTGGCATTATGGCAGGTCGAATGAACAAGTTAAATCAATCAACCATTTATGGATCAGTGGTGGAACAGGATATGACCAGTGCATTAAGATACACCGTTTAGCCAATAACATACATATTGACAGCAATTTTTTATTATCATTAGAAAGCCCACACATCTTCGCAAGCAATCAGCACATAGAGTCCCTAGATAGCTCCATCACTAATATTTGAGTTTTTGTAGACACCACAGAGCCCCAAAATATGATTAGAGCTGGACATGACTAAATTGTATGCCGGATGGAAACATTTTAACCTTCTGCGTACAAAGACACAGAGAAGACCATAGTTTATCATCATGTTCCATCCCTACATCTATCACCACTTAGACATACATGGAGGATAATCCAATCCAGAGGGGCGGATCTTATGTGTAATTTGGAAAATAGTAGAGATAACTTTCCTAAAATTAGCTGAATTTACAATGTACTGCAATATGAGAGTTTTGAGTGGGTTTTGAGGGAATTGATGGGTCCAAGCTCAAAAGGCCAAGAATAGCCAAAAGTATTGATAATTCAATTGATAATCGTGTCTCAATTTATCTATGAACTGTTCCCCAGGAAACAAATTCCCCACCCAGGGAGAAGTCACACATACAATTCACTCCCAGTCATGACCAGTTTCAAAGTATTGCATCATCACATGGCCGGCCTAAACCCTCAATACCCCAAACACACAATTTTGATGCATAAGGAGAAGTGCTTTAACAACCTCCTACGTGCATCCACCATGCAGGATACTGGGTCAAACTTACATGTATCGTTAATGTTCGTAGACAACAGAGCTTCCTGCAAATAATGAGCACCACACACCGTGGGTAATAATAAGCAGCGCTCAGATACCTGAGGGATTGTAGCGCTATATAAATGCGAAATTATTATTATTATTATTATTAATGGGGGTGAACCGACATCCTCTCGATCCTAACATGAGGGAATGGCAATGAACCTGGCATCCAACACGATGAAAAGTGTGCCTGGCCCGCAAGTTAATAGAGTTCCTTGTCAGGAGCACATAGTCCACCCTGATCATATGGTCGAGTGAGCGTTTCCCACTTAATCCTCAGTAACTTTGGATGCCAAGCAAGTCTCACCAACAATGTGCGAAGTAACACAACAAATGTAGTCCCAGGCTAAAAGGGAATGTTCTGAAAAAAGTTAAGTAATGTAGGAACTACCACCATTGTAACCACTGCAATGCAGCCAAACGTTGATAGAGGAAGTGTAATCCACCTCTCGATTTTCCACCTAAGGTGATTCAAAAACAGATAGTGACTTTTAACTCACTATGCGTATTTGAAGTTATAAAGTTATGAGGGAGGTATGGTCCCTATTCACCTTAATGCCCAGATACTGAACTGATGCCTGCCCCCACTTATAGGAGCCAATGCTGCTACGTTTAGGGGTATGATCATTTAATGGAAACAGGATAGACCAATTTATTTGTAGTCAAGAAAAATCTCCAAACACCTCAATTTCCTGTGTAAGGGGCAATACATTGATTTCAGGGACTTTAAAATAAATAAGTGCTCGTTATACCTGTGGGGCCCCACAGGTAGTCTCCTTGATTCCCTAAATGTGTTAATACAAGCTGAGCAAATGTAATTTCTGTCATGGAATGTGGCAGGAGTTCAAATTAGGCAAGCAGTCTCTATTTGAAGAGATGGAACTCATTCTCCTGCACGGGACGTGGTCTCAGGATGAAATCAATGTGGATAATTATGTTTCCTATGTGGAGGTGGCCCAAAGAAATAAGAGGGGGTGGAACTATGGAGGTTTGTTCACTCTGGTTAAATCTAATTTGTAGAGTAAGCTGGTTGTATTTAAGTGCCCTTCCTCTTTTATTTTGGTGGACAGAATTCTCAGACCTTGCACGTATGATAAATTGGTTTGGGTATCAACTTCTGTGCTAGTCTGTGCAGTCAATGTGAGAAGAACTGTTTACATGCCCTTGCTTCAGTGTTAGTGGATTTTAGCCTCCAGATAACCTTGAAAAGTGTATGCTTGGTGTTAGGGGATGTTAGGCAGAAACCTGTGCAGTTCCCTGTGGGACCACTGCGAAAGATTTAGGACTACAGGTGTTTGGCAGTAAACCCACTTGGTAGCAGTCTGTACCACACAGATTCATTTGGTAGCTGTGGCTGAGCAGTCAGACTTCCCTCAAGAAGAGTTAGGCAGTATACAGAGTATTCACAATAGGTCAAAAGAACACAGTAGAACAAGTAAACACTGACCAGAGCTTGGTGTAAAAGAGATATAATTATTTATTTAAAACCACATCTAGAAAAACACACAGGCACTAATAGTAAGCAATTCAAAAACACGGTCACTAAAAGATATACACTCCCTTAAAAGAATATTAGACAAGTCTTAAGTAAAGCCCCACTTATTTTCAGACAGCGGTGAGCGCTTAACGTAGATGGCACTCTAATAATTTGTTTTAAAAATAAAGAGAAAAGCAGAGAATCAAATGAAACAGATCCCAACACTTTTTCACGAACACAACAAGAGAGGAAGGCAAAGTAACACTGTGAATTCAGAGTCAGTAGGCCCGATCCGCTTTAAGAAGATCAAACGAAATGTGTCCAAGGTCACACGGTTGCAGTGCACAAAAGTCTTGTAACGGTTAAAAAAAAAGGAGTTGAACCAAAGAAAGGGACCAGTTAGAGGGTGAAGGCGGCCAGCCCAGTCCAGAAGTTTAAGGGGTTATTATTACCTTGTAGCAATCTTTAGAAAGGGAGGCCTGGCGGACACGGTACCTTAAAGTGGTGAGAATACTCCAGCGGGGGCAGTTGTTCCTGGCAGCGGATGCAAGTCGGTGCTTCGTCCGGGGGAAGAGAGGATCTCGTCGTGGAGGAAGACAGGAGTCCGTTGCACTGCCAGGGAAGAAAACAGCTGCAGAGTTTCTCAGGTACAAGGAGCGGTCCGTTGGTTCGTGGTCCAGTGGTAAGTGGCTATCCAGCTGCCGGGGTGCTTGGCACAGGCAATTTGACCACAGACCGGTCTGGGTTGCGAAGAGAAGAAGTTAAACTGGTTGTGCCCACCATACAGGGGAAGAAGCCTCTCCAGCCAGGAGATCTTCTCTGTCTTCGGGAAGTGGTGAGTCGGTTCCGCAGGACTCCACCGGTGGTGTCGTCGTGGTAGGTCAGCTCAGCTTCTCCCTCGTCAGATTCTCAGGTCCTGTGGCGACTTCTGAAGCTCCAGTCCCCAAAGCCCTGCTTTTATGCAGCATACCCCCATTCACTCAGCCTAGCTGTCAATCAAACATGCTAATTGGTGAGCCGGCCGGCTCACCACTTGGGCCAATCACACAAGAGTGTGACTTGAGTTACCAAGGTAACTCAGTCCAGGGTGCTTAAACCCCCTCCCACACACCCTGTGGTACCCAGACAGAGTGGCACCACTTTTGGAGGCTTCTGTAGAGAAGCCCGCCAAAAAGTGGAACAAAAGGCTCGACTTGGGTTGGAGTCACAGAAGAGTACACAAACGCCATTTTAGAATCGAGTCCTGGCAAAAAATACCAACCAGCGAATTAATATTAAATAAATAAACCGGCGGTATGTTCGAGGCTATGAGAATTAAATAATTAAAGTTGGTAGCCTCGAACAATGGGAAAATCCCATAGGAATATATTCGCCGTCGAATATAAAAAGTAGTATCCACTGCCACCAGCCAAAACTCGATCAGGGGGGACGGAGACGTGCCCCCTCGACTAACAGACCTCGGGGCAATCAAATTGCCCCGACCAGTACGTCCAAAATATGTTGGTTTGTACTGGTTGCTGTTAATAATTTGGGACTAGTAAAGCCAATGGTGACTTTACATGCCCTGGGAGACAGTAGTCAGTCCCATGGTATGGAGTCTATGGTGGGGGGTCACTATGACACCCCTGTGTTACTGCATGGAGGGTGCTGTGTAACACACATAGAAAAACACATGAAACCCTATGCAGTAAAGGACCCCATAGCCCATAAAACACATTAGCAGTCAAAGGAACACCATAAATCATGTCCAAGAGTGGGAGAAAAAGAGTCTCACTCTTGGCAGGAGAAAAAAACAAACTCCAGAAATCCAGCAAAGCTGCTGGGGGACTCACTAGGTTACGAAATTCAGCCTAAAAGGGAATTCTCCCTAACAGGGGAAGACTTCAATGTGAAGTTGGCTGGAGGGCCAGGTAACATAATGTGTGATAATATGGAGAATGTGGTGGTGGGGATTCAGCCCCCAATCAGAGGAGTCGGCTGCGGGCAGTGAGGTTCTCTCATTGGTGCAGTTGAAATTCTGGCCCAGTATGGGTACGGCCGAGCAGTCCCTTAATCTTAAAATGGTGAATGCTCATTCTATCTATAGAAAGGAGCAACCAATTTACTTGGCATTCATGGATCTGAGTACGGCTTTTCACAAGCTCAATCGTGCCAGATTATGATATGATATATGATATTTTATTTATATCGCGCCCATACACAAGTGTTTCAGGGCACAACGAGGCAAGGGAGGGGTACAAGGGAGGACAAAAAAAATGATCTTACTAGGCCCAGTGACATTGAGAACGCGCAAGTGCTGGGGAGAGGGAAGGGGGAAAGTGCAGACGGCAGGAGCGCAGTGGGAAGTGCTGAACACGAGATCAAAACAACTACAGGTAGTGTGGTCGGCAGGAGGCAAGTGCAAGAATTAAGCACAGACAACGGGTGTCAATAAGTGCAGGTAAAGGGACTGTAGTGTTGCAGATACAGACCGAAGTGCAGACAGTTGCCAGGGGGCAGTGCGGGTATGCAGCTGAGTGGGTAGGCATCAAGGGGCCTCATTACATGTCACCCGGTATGAAAATAACGGAGGCGGTAAACGCCGCCACCGTTGTTTCCTTACCAGGTAATCACTAGTCCTGCAGGTGGAGGTGTCATTCCCGCCAGGTCTGACCTGGCGGATTTAACACCGCCCACCTGCAGGCGGATGTGGAAACACCGGCACCATCACGACTCAATGAGAATGGGGATTTACCGAATTCCGCCTCCGGAATTCCCGGGTCACCGGGGTTGTAATGCCCCGGTAATTCCGGGAATCACAGAGGCGGAATGGTAAGACGAGTCTGGCAGCAATCGAGCCAGACTCGTAATGAGGCCCCCTACTGAATTACCAGGTGCCCAGTTCAGAAGCAGAAGAGATCAGCAAGGGAGAGGAAGAAAGAAGGCAGCAGAATCAAAGAGGAAGGTCTTGAGGTGCTTCCAGAACCAAAGATGGTTCTCCTCAAGATTCAGAGAGGCAGGCAGGCTGTTCCAGAGGGAGGCCCCAGCTGCAGAAAGAGATCTACCCCCAACTCGTTGCTTGGAGAAGTGACGAGCACTGAGGGAGTTGGAGGTGGAGGAGCAAAAAGCTTGATTTGGGTGTGCGATGTGCTCATATCTATGAATTATCCCCCAGCGCTAGTGAGTCTCCTGGCCAAACTGTATGGGTCAACACAGGCCTGTGTCTGTAGTGGTGCCAACGGGAGATGTACGGGTACAAGGAAGAGAGAAAGCAGAAATGAAAAAGAAGGTCTTGAGTTGCTTCCGGAACCGGAGTTGGTTCTGCGCAAGTTTGAGAGTTGAGAGAGACAGGGAGGCTATTCCAGAGGGAGGCCCCAGCCAAGGAAATAGATCTGCCCCAACTCTCTGCTTGGAGAAACATCTGACCCTCAGAGAGTTGGAGGTGGATGAGCAGAGAGTTCAAAACGGAACATGTTATGGAAGAGAAAATTGGTGGTAAAGCGGTCCCAGGCCCCAGAAAGCCTTGTGGACAATGCGGAGGGTCTTGAAGTTGATCATTGCAGTAATAGGGAGCCAGTGAAGAGATTTCAGAAGTGGAGAGATACGATCCCGGGGCTTGTGGCCAAGGGCAAGTCTCGCAGCCTGTTCTGGATACGTTGTAAAGGTTGAAGGGTAGAGGCAGGAAGATTTAGAAAGAGGATGTTGCAATAGTTCAGCCTAGAAAGGACCAGAGCTCTGGAGACAGTGAGCTTCTGGGGCAAAGTGAGAAAAGGACTAATACCTCTGAGGAGGTGCAGCTGATAGTTTGACTTCTTAGAGATATCCGAGATGTGAGGAGAGAAGGAGAGGGTGGAGTCGAAGATGGCACCAAGGTTCTTAGCCTCACAGGAAGGAGCAGGAAGAGGGCTCAGAATGGGCAGCCATAGAAAGAGGAAAGGAGGGAGTGGGTGTCCCAATGAAGAGATCCCAGTCTTATTGGCACTAAAGCAGAGATCATTGGCAGCAAACCATTCCTGAATTGTGCCCAGACTCGTATGGGAGAAGAAGCAGAGGTGGCTGAGGGGAGCCTGAAGGAGAGCCGAGTGTCATCCACATAACATTGAAAATTGGAGCAGAAAGTAGCAATGCGATAGGCAAGAGGTACCAGGTAGTGGTTGAAGAGCCAAGGAGAGAGGTTAGACTCCTGGGGAACACCACAAGTAGAGAGAGCAATAGAGGAGTGGAAAGACCCTAGTTGGACCGGAGAGGATCGGTCAGTGAGAAAGGAGGTCAACCAGGCCATGGCCTGATCAGTAATACCAAGGCTGGCCTGGAGATGATTGAGCAGGATGGCATGGTTGACCGTGTGAAAAGCAGAGGATAGATCAAGGAGAATGAGGACAGAAGGGAGATTAGAGTCAAAATTGCAGAGCAAGTCTTCACAGGTGTTCAGGAGAGCAGTTTCCATGCTTCTGACAGCTCTGAAGCCAGACTGGTGGTCATGGTGGCAACCAACAGATTCAGTCTGTAGCTTATTTCAAAAAAGGTAGCAGGCGCTCCTCTCCAGAAAGAACATGACATGATAACCTGTTCTGAGATGAGAGTTTGCAGCACACACTTTTTGCTCACTGTACCTTTCACAGATGGGAAATATCCATTTGCATATCCGTCTTTGTGCCGCCAACATGGGCAGTGCAGCACTGAAATGCTATGGCATTTCTTCTCTGAACAAGAGTACCAACAGCAACCCCATACACGTGTTTCAGCCTTGTTGGGCCTCATCAGTGAGGTGAAGCGGTGCCTCTCTGAGCACAGTGAGCAGGGAGTCCACGTCTAGTTGCCCCCAGTATGTAGATTAGGCTGGGAGTTGGCCAGCTTTTCCAAGAGTTTCCCAGGAAAGGAGTGATGGAGATCGGGCAATAGTTAGACAGAGAGGAAGGATCGGCTGAGGGCTTCTTTAGAAGAGGGTGCACACGGGAGTGCTAAAGTGGTAGGGGAAAGTTCCAGTGGCAAAGGAGTGATTGCAGAAATCGGCCAAGGCTGGAGCAGGGGTGTCAATGTGGTACTTGATAGTTCTGGATGAGTGGGGGGAACCTGCTTTGTTGTACTTTCATAGATCAGATGTGTCTAGAAACATTGTCAGGAGTGAACAGGGGAAAGGAGGAGGAGTGATGGCCTCAGCTGGGCCAGGAGTGGTAGAGGAGGAGTAAGAGGAGTTAGAGGAAGAGAGGGTGGACAGGATGTCCTGAGTTTTAGTAGTGAAATTAGAGGCCAAGGGCGTGCAGATGGCCTGGGAGGGAACAGAAGAGGTAGAGACTGCAGCATGATTGGCCAGCTCCTTGCAGATTTTGAAAAATGTGGCTGAGTTGTTAGATGCCGCAGAGATGCGGGCCTGGATGTACACTCTCTTCTTAGAGAGGACAGAGAGTCTGTACTGCCTTTGGAGCAGGCACCACGCCAATTTTTCAGGGGGTGCGCCCAAGGTCCTTCACTTCCTCTCTGACGCCCTATACTTGCGTTTAAGGGCAGCGAAGTTGGAATCGTACCAATAGTTGCACTTGGATTTGGGCTTCAAGCAGATCCTCAGGACAGGGGCAAGGACATCCAGAGTTTGAGAGATAGAGAGATGAAGGTTAGAGAGGGATGTATCAGGGTGTGAGTCAGTGAAAGGTGCTGGAGGAGGAGGAGAGAAAGTAGCAGCAAATGCCTCAACTGACACACGCTTCATGGGTCGGATGACCGAGAAGGTAGGTGGCAGTGCTGGAGTTGGATTGACCTGCGGGGAAGAGAGAGGGAGGGGGGAAGAAAGGAGAAATTGAACCACTCCAAGAGAGAGGAGTGGTGAGAGGGTTAGAGAAGGGGAGGTCTAAGGAGATCAGAACATCCAGGGTGTGCCCTGTAGAGCCACTCAGGCCAGAAGGAAGAATAGAGAGAGAGAGAGAGAGAGAGAGAGAGAGAGAGAGAGAGAGAGAGAGAGAGAGAATCATAGAGGTTTGCGAAAGAGTCCTAAAGAAGGGCTGGTAGCAATCAGATGGATGTTCAAGTCTCCAGGGAAGAGAAGTTGGGATGCAGAGGCAAGGAGTGAGGAAGCGAGGGCAGCCCACGCAGAGAGGAAGAGGACGAAGATGATCTCAGGAGTCCAAATCAAACCCTTTCTAAGAACCTAATATGGCCCTCAGAGCCTGAACACCTGGTTCAATTTGTGCAAGCATCATAGATGCTTGCACAAATAAGCCTAAGTCTAAGCCTAAGGTTTAAAGGCATTGATTGAAAATGCATAAAGCCTGATTGATCCAAAAGAATAATGGAAGATACATGGGGCAGAAGTCGGTCATCTAGGATCTTGGAATAGATTTTAGTGTCTACATGTATCAATGAAATTGGTCTTTAGGCCGCACAGTCCAAAGTGTCTTTACCACGCTTCAAAATCACTGAGATTATCAATTATCACATTTTGGGGGGAAGTATGCCAGTCATTAACAACTCCTGCCACACCTGCAATACTAAGAGGTCACATTGGGCCCAAGCTCTTTAAACAATTCTGCTGTGATCCCATCAAAACCAGGGGCTCATTATATCACCAGTCATAATAAGGGCATCAAGAAATTCTGATGCTTTCCTGTCAATGCTGGGCAAGGATATGGTGCTCAAATAGTTGTGACAATCTCTAGGGTCAGTTGTCCCCCTACCAGCATACAAATCCTCAGGTTACTACAGAAAAATACACAAAATCCTATTGGGATCTTCCTTCACTGTTCCTAACAACCACTATATCCACAGGGCTCCCTTTGGTTTTGAGCAGTCGAGCCAAATGATGAACCTGTCTACCCTCCTCACCATATTAACAAGCTAACTTTGGAGCCAAAAGGAATTTCACTTCCCTATTTGCCTCCATACGGAAGAAGTCTAAAATAGATTTAATGGAGGCCAGGACTCCCTCATTGGCTGTTTGACCCAACTGCCAATCAAGACAATCAAGCTCTGTCTTGAGATCAGCCAGGCTCCTCCTAATAGTTTTAAGGACTGTGTTTTCAAGACCCCAAAGATAAACTTTAAACGTTTCCCAAATTTTCGCCATCAAGGGCACTGAGCCAATATTATGCTAATAAAAACGTGGTAATAACCTCCAATATGTCACTACAAATGGACACATCCTGCAATGCATGAGACCTGAAATGCCACAATGGTCTTGCAATAGCCCCACTGTACAGTTCAAATCGCCACAGCAACAGTGAATGGTATGAAAAGATACTAGGAAGGAAGGTACATTCTTTCATTTTATGATGTTATCTAGCCCCGGTCAAAATGTAAACGAACCTCGATAGCATGTCATGGACAGAGCAATAATATGTATATATTCCCTGTCCTTAGGGTGTAGTGTTCTCTACATGTCGAGAAGCCCCAGGTCTGCCATATCTCTATGAATTTTCTGCACGAAAAGTGAAAGAACTTTCGGGCTCACACTGGATCTACACATAACAGTATGCAAAATTCTATTGAAATCCACAGCCCAAACAATGTGAGTGTCTAGATAAAGGGGACATTTGTCAAGCAGGTGTTTGAAAATAGAAGGGTCATCAATATTTGGGGAATTAATGTTGACTATTGTCAAATGTGTGCGAGCTAAGGCGATTGCAACTATGACATAGCGACCCTCTGGGTCCTGTTCATGCCCCAAAACCTTGAATCTAAGAGACTTATGAATGAGGGTGATAACACCACGTGAAAGTGATGAAAAATGAGTGTGAAATCAGGAGGTGCCCAGGATATAGCTCAAACCATCAACATTGGGTAACCGCCCATCGGAGTCATGGAGAACCAGGCTAGCATCTCTAGTAGTTGGGAGAAGAGTAGACCCTTAAAACATGATATAAATAAAAGCAATGGGGGAAGGCATTACATTCCAAAACATGCATGAAATAACCCAGACAACAAAAAGCTGTTTGATTCCAAGGCTCCCCGCAAACCACAAAGTGGCTCATATACTGTGTGAGAGACCCTCCATAGCAGGTGGAGTGAAACAGCGAAACCACTATACAAACACCTCTCGTTCTGATTGCCTGGGATGGTCCCAGCCTCTTGAGAAAACACAAAGCCGGACTCTCATCCCAAGGATTAACTTGGTTACTCAAACAGCCCTACGGCAAAGAGTTCAAAAAGCAATGGGCATCTGCTGGTTCAGTAAAAAAAAGTGAGTCTTGTTATTGTGAACAACTCATAGCTTAGAAGGATACAACATAGCCTACTGTAGGCCACATTACCACCATTGAAGTTTTACAAAGGCAAAGGAAAGGTGAGCCTTCTAAATCAAGGATATAAAGTCCAGGTAAAAGGAGATCCTGGCTTCCTGGTATCATAGTTCACCTTATTCAAGAGCTAATTCAGTGTCCTTACCCCTATAGTACAATAGTCAGGCAATCACAAGTGGAGGATTCTGACCAGGTTCAGGAGACTGACCAGCAACTAGAAACTGCGTAGGCAGTAGGGGATTTGACAGCATCTCCCTAAAAAAGTACTGCATGAACAGTTCCATGTTTTGTGGTGTGACTGATTCAGGTATGCCAACAACCCATATATTGCTCCTCCTGAAGTTAGCTTCTAGGTCATCATTCTTTGTCTGAATCACTTTCACCTCTTGTTGCAGAGCGACCAAGGCACATTTCGGAACTGGTGTCCTCCAAAATCTCAACCCTGTATTCAGTTTCCCAAATCCGCCCACTCTCTTTCTCAATACGCTGCTGCATTCTATCCACCTTAAAGAATAAATTATCCAGCGTGCCATTAACTGACTCGAAGCTGGATGTCATTTGGGCCAGGGTAATAGATCATTCAGATGGGTCACTCGAATGATCACTCCCAGCAATACTCGCCTCAGGGACCTCCTCGTCTGACATCTCTTCCGCTGTCGATCTTCCTCCTGCAGCAGGGGTCTTATATTTAGGAGCAACTGGAAGCTCCTTATGGGAGAACAGTGTTTGTTCCCCTTGGCCATGTACACATCACAGCACTCCAATCGGCGCGGTTCAGTTGCAAAACATAATCATCGGCTGAACTTATGTAGAATAGCAGCACACTCCCATGGGGTCCCTTGCCACCCCCTATTTCCACAGCACTCATATCTCACAGCTCTTCCCTCAGAGCAGAATGCCTACTGCAAAAAGATGGGTAAATTAAACCAATCAGTGCTATATGTAGTAAGCAAAGCACGTCCTAGCCAGCAGGCCTCTGAAATGTCACTGAGACTTCCACTAAAGAGATCAGAGCTGCCACTACCCACGCATTTACAGCTGAACACAAATGAAAACAGGTCAGCTATGCACTCCTTCCATGCAGACCATACTATAAGGGCAACACACCTACCAACTCCGGGGGCTCAGTCATGGCTCACATCCCGATGACAATGAGCATATCCCACTAGGAAGGATCCTCCCACCAACAGCCATATCCCACTCCTCCAGATGCAACAAGCCGTGATGTAAAAGTCTCCGACCTCCAACATCCACCCCCTCCCACACAGGGCTTGGGACGTGCAGCGTGCCAGGCTCAGCAGTCCATGCGAGTGGTGACCAGCCCCTGGCAGGAGCCACAAAGGTAGGACACTGCTTCCACACATCAAACCAAAACGTGGCCAGCCTGTTCCAGGAGTGTTTGCTCATCAGGATTGCTTCTCCATGGGGGCTCTATGGGCCAAAACACCCTGTGCAGCCTCGCTCTTCCTCCCAACCTCGACAGAGCTTAACAGGATGCAGCCATCTTGGTCATTGCACTCACTAGCACCGCAAAGCCTGCTTCTCTTAATAGGGGTTTCAAAGTGCTAATCCTAATGGAAGTATATGCATGACAAAATAATAAAAAGTGAGTTTGATCTTCTTCAGCAGTTGAACATAATTGGAGATGTGTATCATCTGAGTTTCCTGACCAGAGCGAAGTCTTCACTCTCAATGGAAGACAATTGAATCTCACCCTCGTTATTAATATCCTGTGGTTCGGATCAGTAACCCACGTCAGAAAGTTTTGTCTGTATACCGATTAAATTATTAGATAGTTCTGATTAAAAGATTTTCGAAATTCACAGGATTCTCTGTTCTACTTCACTTATATGATATGATATTTTATTTATATCGCGCTCGTACACAGGTGTTTCAGGGCGTGACCAGCCAAAAGGGGGGAACAGGGGAGAAAACAAAAACAACGATCTGACTAGGCCCAGTGACATTGAGAACTTGAATCCTTACCCCATTCTTTAAAACAGTGGCTATTTTTTCTTCCATAATGGGAACTTCTTTCAAATAGGACTGTGCATGAATAGTTGTTAATGGTGTATGAACATGATTCCGCGAAGGAATTTAAAGTGCATACATTTTCGATAATAGTGCCTTCATGATTCATTGGGTAAGGGAAGCTCTCTTAGTGCTCCAGACGTGTATCCACTGTAAGGTTGGCTGAATTACTAAATCATCTTCCAAATGAGTGAGTCCAAACTTTAGGTGAATCCCATAATTTGACGCTGAACGAGACAAAACTAGGACTTTTTTAAGAAAGTCGCTTTCTGTGAACATGAAGGCCTGGAGCCTACTCATACCCCATTGTGAGGACCCGTATTTAGTTACTACTCTAGCCTCAGTGGCATAAACCTTCTTGTTCACGATAATGAGTTTCGATTTGGACATATTCATAAACTTGGAAACTCCACCCAGGGCTTGTTTGAACCTGTTTGTCTGTTTTATTATATGAGGAGCTCACGAAAATGTGGACACAAGCCAAATTCCTAGGTAATCAAACTCCTTAAGCACAGGGATTAAGGAGTTGTTACCGTACATTGGAGAAAATGTCAGTCAGCGATTGCCTGTCTGGCAGACCATGACATCAGATTTGTCTGCATTCACTTTAATGTCCAGATTGGTCATAAATAGAATATAAGCCGTAATTGAAAAGCATGGGGGTGCGGCCAAGTATCACTGTGACATCTGCATTCACCAGCACAAGGAACACGGTGCCATCTAACTTAGGCACATCCACCCCTGTTTCAGTCAAAACATCTTTTAAGCCATTGATGGGTAGAAAAACAACAAGGGGGGCAGTATAGAACCCTGACGGATCCCTGCATTGACATCAAAACACTGTGTGCAGGGTCCATATTTCCTTCTCCTTACACATGCTGCTGTGTCAAGATGAATCATGCCCAATACTTTTAACATTCCCAGGGACAATTCGACAACCTGAGCACAGCCCACCACTTCTAACAATTAGCCTTGTCAAATTCTGTGCTCAGCTCCATAAAAGCCAAATAAATTGGCTCTTTGTTCAGAAAAAGAGAATTTGTGATTAAAAGATACACATTTGGTGCCTGCTCGCTTGTGCCCACCCAGGCAAAAACCGAGTTGGACACTGGAAAGGATATGATCCTTCATGATCCACTCTTCTAATTTTGCAAGTATTGCTCAGCCAAACCTTTTAAAAAGAGAATCCAGTGAGGAAATCAGGAGATCAGCATATATGATTTTTTATCTTGCTGATCACCTTTTTTATAAACTAGCTAGATTATAGCCAATTTCCATGACTTAAGTGACCTTTCCGACATAATGATGGCATTAAAGTCAATGGTTAGTATAGATGCCCACAGCTCAACCTCGGCTCGGGAAACATATCTGTCAGTATTCCTTCCGGTCCGGAACTACGATTTAGCTTTTGTTTGCATATTGACTCTGATATATCGATAAGTGAGAAAACCAAGTTACTAACAATCAAAACGTGACAGGGTTTGGGGGCTATAGTAGGCACAATTGCCAAGTTAGGTAACCCCTGCTGCTCCTGACTAAAGTTTGCCATATAAAGAGCAGAGAAATGATTGATCCAGTCCTTGTCCTTTACTATAGATGCCATACCTATGGTGTTTATTTTATGGGCTGGGTCAGGAGTTGTCAATTCCCAGAATTTCTTGCAGTTATTTTCTCCTGCTCCAGTGATTAGTTCCTCCCAACCGCTGCAATATAATTCTAACTATCTATCTGTGATAACCTCTAGCACTAACAATCAACGATTTTGGTGTTACAGGATTTATTTTGTAACAAGTTTAGTTTCTTCTTTGCACCACTGCAGACATTTTTAAACTAGCCAATATGGCAAACTTTTAATGAATCAGTCAATAATACCTTCTCAGTGTCTTGGTAGTTCGACAAAGGCGAACCAGGCTTCTCTGTGCTGTTTGGCGGTTCCATGTGGTTCAAAATGCAGCAGTCATGGAGGTCCAACGGCAAGCAGGAGTCGAAGTGGGGTCGAACTGAAGAAGGCTGCGGATTGATAAGTTACTCAGGCACTGCAGATTGTGGATGTCTTCAGATTTTGCTCAGCAACAATGACTGATAATTGGAAATATTCCCTCCATGGATTTCCAACAGTTGCATTTTAAATTACTACTGAAATAGTTCAAAGACTATGGAAGCGTGTGCCGAAATTGGGCCATCTAGTCACAGTCAAATCTCCCTGGGGAATAACTAGGTTGAAGCAATCCACATCATATGTGGTTTTTGTTAAGCTCACATTCCAATAAATAGTGATCATATTGATGAATATATATATATGATCCATCTAAAATAGAAGCGACCAAAGAAAATGTGAAGGTGGTGGAGTATGTACTACAGCTGTATAACCACCGCTATCCTATATGGCTGGTAGGTGATTTTAATGCAATGATTAGTGCACTTCCACTAAATGAAAATTATACGAACATGAACACATCATCTTCTGTCATGAGCGCAAACTCAAACAGGCAAGGGAAAATGTGGTACATGATATTAGCCTCTTATGATTTAATTAGACTAAATGGGTTTACCCCAAGTGATGCAACATCAGCCTTTACCAGAATTGACGGAAAGTCTGCGTCAACACTTGACTATGTTTTCTCCAACTTGAATGGCCTCGAGTACCTCAGGGATATGAGCATTGTAGGTCGTGAGGAAAGTTATCATTTCCCACGCTCTCTATTGGAATTCCCCTCCCAAGCGGTAGGAACGGCAGAATATGATGGGAATGCCTAACTATATCATAAGTAAAGGCTTAAATAGGATTCATTGGCATCAGAAGAATCTAGACTCTGCAAAGAAAGTGGTGGAAGAAATTGTAGCACAGTTCATCGCAAAGGGATCAAACGAGGTCAATTCTAATGAAATGATGTTGGAAAATTCACCAATATGATACAAACAATTAGAACAAAGGTCTTTGAGAAAAGGGTGTACAGAACAGCTATAGAGAGATCTAATAAACGTGTACCCTTGAATAGGGGTCATGACAAATTGATTAGTGTTGCAAAACAAGCCACGCGTTGTGAAATCGCTAAAGTTATAGTGAAGCAAAACAGCTGAGCAGAAGTAAAATTGGCATCCATAATAGTAAAATCTATTAAGCAGAATTATAGACGCTGGTTAAAACAACCTAAGAACCAGTGTGAAATGAATCGATGGAAAACAATTGCAAACCTTGTGTTATGCACAAACCATGGAAGGTATGGTATCAATGGAGATACACCTAACATGGATGCCATTAGGTCCAGTAACGGTCTAGTCTTCCACCAAGATGGCGTCCGGAGCGCATATACGCTAACACACTGTAACATCGGTGCATTGTATCATCGTTTACTCGTAACTTTGGTTGCTGCCCTTTTGCTCGTGTTTCTCTGTTTACAGAAGCCTTTACTCAACCTTATCTTTCGCATTTTCCATCTGCAGGCACTCGCGGTGCTATTTTCTTACAGGTTTTTCCTTGTTTAGCTGTATCTATCTGGTAAGATCACGGGAGGGTTTTTGTTCAGCTCCTTCTTTGGTTCTCTCCCTTCATCTTTCGTTTCTAAATAGTGTCATAACCTGTCTTTCGGGTCTACGCCCTTCATTCCTCTTCTTGTTTTCTAAGTTATGCCTGATCTACTTCGCCTCTTTAACTTTCTTTTCTCTATTTTTCGTGTGTCTTAGGCTCTTACCTTCTTTCAGGGCACTCCGTTCAGTTTTCCTTACGGCTACCCTTCTTTCTTTTCTTCACTACCGACTTCCTTGGTGCCGCCAGTTCTACGGTGTCGCCTAGCCTACGGCACTGCCTGTTCCTGCGGTGCATGCTGGATATTGCAGTTCCCTACGACACTGTTTGTTTCCTGCAGTGCATGCTGGACCTTGCAGTTCCTACCAATACTACTAAAACTGTTCTTACCATCAGATTGCATCGAATCCTCCAGCAGTACTACAGCTCTGTACTTCCTTTCATCATAAGTTGGAACTATTAGTTTATTAGACTGATTCTACTGGTACTTTTTCAAGATATCAACCGGCAGTACCAAGAAGAACATCTACTACACAGGGTTTTTTCAGCCAACGGCTTTTTCCCTGGAGTTTTGGGACTGGCTCCTGGGAGATCCCCGGATTTGGTACCCATCTGGTCAAGGTGGCCTCTGAGGAGCCACGTCCTTACTTACGTCAAAAAGAAGTCCAAAAAGAAGAAAGAATCATAGAAGTACCGAAGGAGACACGATTGGGCAACTTCTACAAGCTCAACCAGAGATTCAGGTGAGGAGGAGTTGGGTGAAGTTAAAGGGGAAGTTGTGAGTTTTGACAGTATACAACGCCAAAAGAAGATTCCAATGACTACTTCGGAACAGATACAAGAGATGTGTAATGCCATTCAAGGCCTACGAGTTGATATGCAAGCACTCCAGGCTGAAAACCTAGCATTACGTCACTAGGTCACTGTTAGAGATGAAGGAAGAGTTGAATTACCGGCAATGCCTTTCTCCATGCCCAAGTACGACGGAAATTCCAAGGGTATAAAGGAGTTTCTTGACGCATGCTCAGTATACTTTTCTTTCAGAAAGAAGTCTTTCGAGTCTGGAAGAGCATGGGTAGGATTCTTTATATCCAACCTGACAGGTAATGCTTTGAGATGGGCAACACCTTTGGTAACGGTGGAAGATCCGTCAGTGAACGACTATGATTTGTTTGTTCGCAATTTACAGAGACGGGTCGAGAGACCAGAAGTTCAGTACTCAACATATGAGGCACTGTTGGATGCAAGACAGGGGAACCAAGATGTGCAATCCTACGTATCCCAATTCCAAGGGTTGGCTACCGTGGCCGGATGGCCAGAAACAGCTCAGCAGACCATATTTCGTAGAGGACTCCAAGAGGAGATAAAGGATGAATTAGCTTGAGTGGCCAGACCAGACACTTTTGCTGAACTAGTAACTTTGGTTCTACGGATTGAATTCAGATTAAACGAGAGACACCATGAGAGGAAGAGAGTCTGAGGAGGTCAATCGAGCTACAACCCTCCTTCAATTCCTAAGGACAGATCCTTCACTGAGGAACCTATGCAGATCGGCGCTACCCATGGACCTTTGACTTCTGAAAAAAGAAGACGCAGACGTGAACTGTACTTATGTAAGTACTGTGGGTCCTCCAAACATCAATTGAAGGACTGTACAGAGATTCCTTCCTGGCGTTTGGGAAACGCTCAACCTCGTCCCTCTGCAAGGGAGGTTACGGGGAGAGTATCACAAATCCTTGCAACCCCACAGGATCAGGAGAAGGAGTAGAGGATAACAGATAAATGGTTTTTCAATTGTCATTAACCATTACAACAGGAAGTAATATTCTGGTTTTAGCCATGTTGGACTGCGGAGCAGCAGGCAACTTTATTGATATCTCCTGGGCTAAAGACAATCAGATCCTTCTTCAACCCAAGAAGAGGATAATACCTGTAGAAGGAGTAGATGGCCGTCCATTATCCTCTGGACCTATCACCATGGAAACATTTCCCTTGTAGATATCAATGGGTAACCACCACGAGAAGGTTGTTTTTGATGTGATTAGAGTGGCACACTTTCCTCTCATACTGGGAATACCTTGGTTGAGGCTTCACAACCCGTCTATCAATTGGAGTGCCAACCGTCTGAGTTTTTATTCAGAATACTGCGATAACAATTGCATCAAGGTACCACAACCTGAGGTACAATGCGCCTACCTTGTAGCTCAACCTCAGTTGACTATTTCAGCGATTCCGGTGCAGTACAAAGAATTTGAGGACGTATTCGAAGATGTTATGCCCAAACTCCTTCGACCTCATCGCCCTGAAGACTGTTGCATAGAGCTTAAGGAAGACGTGCCCTTACCTTTTGGGAGGATGTATCCTTTATCCCACCTAGAACGGACTGCACTTAAGGAATATCTCTATTCCAACCTCAGAAATGGGCTAATTAGAAGGTCAAAATCCTCCGGCGGAGCATCTTTGTTTTTTGTAGGAAAGAAGGGTACCAAAGAACTCTGTCCTTGTATCGACTACCGCGGTTTGAACAATATTACTGTTCAGGACAGATACCTCATGCCCCTCCTCATGGATATCCTAGAAGCAGTTAAGGACTCACAAATCTTCACTAAGATCCACGTACGTGGTGCCTATCATTTGCTAAGGATACGCCATGGCGATGAATGGAAGAGCGCCTTTCGAACACCGTTGGGGCTGTTCGAGTATTGTGTAATGCCTTTTGCTTTAGTAAATGCCCCCGCGGTGTTCCAGAGATTCATGCAGCGGGTGTTTTCAGATACAGATATGCTCAACATTTCTGTTGTGGTATATCTGGATGATATTTTGATATTTTCCAAGTCTCTACATGAACATCGTACTCAGGTTAAGGAGGTACTTTGCAGGCTAAGAGAGAAAGATCTGTTTGCCAAGCCTGAAAAGTGTTCATTCGAGGTTACAGAGGTATTCGGATGGATCCAGACAAGGTTAAGGCCATTCTCAGATGGCCAGTGCTCTCCTCTGTCAAGGAGATCCAACGCTTTCTCGGATTGGCGAATTTCTCCCGCAGCTTCATTCCCCATTTTTCAGAGATAGTGTTACCTTTAACCTCGCTCCTTAAGAAAGGAGTCTCTTTTTCCTGGAACCCAGCAGTTCAGAAGGCCTTTTCGACACTATAGGAATTATTCACCACAGTTCCTGTTCTTATACAACCAGACTAATCGAAGCCTTTCATCGTTGAGACTGACGCCTCCGGCGGCGCTCTGGGAGCTGTGCTTTTCCAGGAAGACAGAGAAGGCCAGGAACACCCTGTAGCCTACTATTCGCGAACCCTTACCATCTGTGAACGGAATTATTCTGTACTCGAGCGAGAATTGCTGGCCATGAGAATGGCGTGTGAAGAGTGGAGACACCTCTTACAAGGAGCAACCAATCCATTTCTCATACATATCGACCATAGGAACCTAAGAGTTCTCCAGCAGATGGAGTGTCGTAATTCCCTCCATGCCCGCTGGGCCTATTATTTTTCAAACTTCGATTTCCAGATCACCTTCATTCCGGGTACGTTGAATGGGGTAGCTGATGCCCTTTCCAGAAGTTGGCCTGAGTCCGGACAGGAGAAGGCAGTTTTGATCAATGAAGAGAGGATATTACCCAAACAAAGGTTCATAGCCATGATCAATCTCCAGAAGGTACAGGAGGGGTATAAGTCCTGCACGAAAAAGACTCCTGCAACCAAGGGCCTAAAACAGAGTGAAGGGTTATGGTTTTACAAATCAGCTCTTTTTCTACCCACTCCAGAACTTCAAGAACAAGTTCTCAGTTTATGTCATGATCTTCCATTGGCTGGACATAGAGGCCAGAAGGCCACATATGAACTGCTAACCCGAAGCTTTTGGTGGCCTTCAGTAAGTTTGGATGTTAAATCTTATGTCGGATCTTGTTCAGTTTGTGCCAGTGCTAAGGTATCTAGACAGAAGCCTATTGGTCTATTACAACAACCTGACCTACCCACTCGCCCTTGGGAAAACATCTCTATGAATTTTATTGTGGACCTTCCTCCCTCTCAGGGAAAGACAGCTGTAATGGTAACGGTCGACTCGTTTTCAAAACAAGCCCATTTTTCTTCATTAAAGGGAGTACCCTCAGCAGCAGAGACAGCGTTTCTCAGAGACATAGTAAGGCTACATGGACTGCCTCGAGTAATCATTTCTGATAGAGGTGTTCAGTTCACTTCAAAGTTCTGGTCCATACTTTGTAAGGAGCTAGGTATCCATAGAGCAATGTCATCGGGTTATCACCCGCAGTCCAATGGACAGACAGAGAGACTAAACGCTACTCTTGAAGAGTACCTCTGTTGCTTCTGCAATAAGGAACAAGACAATTGGGATTCTTTGATCCCTATGGCTGAATTTGTATATAACAATACTAGCGACACAGCTGTATGTATGAGTCCATTTTTGTGTACCTACGGCTATCACCCTCACTTTTTTCCCAAGATTGGATCCAACGATACCAAGGCGCCATCTGTGGACAAAATATTGGCTGAGATTCAACAGATACATACTTCTGCTCTACATACTTTGGAGGAGAGTAGAAAGAACTCCAAGAGATATGCTGATACTAAGTGAAGACCAGTTCCTCAATGGGGTCCAGGGTCACGAGTCTGGTTATCCAACAGATACTTACCCAGGTGAGCACGGTTAGGCAAATTTACCCCGAGATACATTGGTCCTTTCCAGATAGAGGCTAAGATAAACCCTGTAGCTTACAAGCTAAAACTACCTGCTAGATTCAGTAGAATACACCCTGTATTCCATACCTCCTTATTGAAGAACCATATTGAGGATCCATTCCACAGAAGAACCAGGGAGAAGGATATCAAGTCTCCCCCAGTTCCAGAAGAGTATGAGGTAGCCAGATTGATAGATTCATGCTACAGACAAGGAACATTGCAATATCTGGTTCATTGGAAGGGTTACCCAATTTCCGAAAGGACTTGGGAGCCCAAGTCGCATATCCATGCCCCGGACCTCAGAAGGAGATTTCACAGACTCTTTCCTAGTAAACCAGGAGCATTTTGACATCGAATGGGGCATACTGTTATGCACCAACCACGGAAGGTATGGTATCGATGGAGATACAACTAACACGGATGCCATTAGTTCCAGTAACGGTCTGGATCGCGTCCAGAGCGTATATACGCTCACGCACCATAACATTGGTGCGTTGTATCATCATTTACTCGGATCCTGGGTCGCTGCCCTTTTGCTCGTGTTTCTCTGTTTACAGAAGCCTTTACTCAACCTTATCTTTCGCATTTTCCATCTGCAGTCACTCACGGTGCTATTTTCTTATAGGTTTTTCCTTGTTTAGCGGTGTCTATCTGGTAAGATCATGGGAGGGTTTTTGTTCAGCTCCTTCTTCGGTTCTCTCCCTTCATCTTTCGTTTCTAAATAGTGTCATAACCTGTCTTTTGATTCTACACCCTTCATTCCCCTTCTTGTTTTCTAATTTCTGACTGATCTACTTTGCCTCTTTAACTTTCTTTTCTCTATTTTTCATGTGTCTTAGGCTCTTACCTTCTTTCAGGGCACTCTGTTCAGTTTTCCTTACGGCTGCCCTTCTTTCTTTTCTTCAGTACCGACTTCCTTGGTGCCGCCAGTTCTACGGTGTCGCCTACCCTACAGCACTGCCTGTTCCTGCGGTGCATGCTGGATATTGCAGTTCCCTACGACACTATTTGTTTCCTGCAGTGCATGCTGGACCTTGCAGTTCCTACCAATACTACTAAAACTGTTCTTATCATCAGATTGCATCGAATCCTCCAGCAGTACTCCAGCTCCTTACATCCTTTCATCATAAGTTGGAACTATTAGTTTATTAGACTGATTCTACTGGTACTTTTTCAAGATACCACCCGGCAGTACCAAGAAGAACATCTACTACAAAGGGTTTTTTTCAGCCAATGGCTTTTTCCCTGGAGTTTTGGGACTGGCCGCTGGGAGATCTCCGGATTTGGTACCCATCCGGTCACGGTGGCCTCCGAGGAGCCACGTCCTTACTTACGTCAAAAGAAGTCCAAAAAGAAGAAGGAATCAAAGAAGTACCGAAGGAGACAAGATTGGGAAACTTCTACAAGTACAACCGGAGATTCAGGTGAGGAGGAGTTGAGTGAAGTTATAGGGGAAGTTGTGAGTTTTGACACCTTGCTCTTTTGAACAAATCCGAAGGGATATGGCGTTATTACATAGTGGTAAGAAAAGTGAGGTATCCATAAACTGCATCTCAGAAGCGAAATGGAGAGATCATATACAAGATACCTTCAGTTGGTTAGAGGATACCAAAGACATCTTTTTCACCACCAGAGGAGGGTTGGGAATGCAAGGTGACAACATTGGATATAGTCCTTATAATAGAACAGCTAGACAACTCTCGAGCAGCTGGGCCCGATGGGGCATGCAACAAACTATTGAAGATGGAACCAGAATTATGGGCAACTGCTCTACATATGTTATTCAATCAAATAGGCACATCAGGGAAGATTCTGGATATCCCCTCCAAAATCTTTGCCCGTGTCGTGCTGCAGGAGCTTAATGACTGGATAGTAGACAAAGAAATCTTCCCCCTAATCAAATTGGATTTAGACCTAAGTCCCTAAGTCAAGCACAATGCATAACATTATAATGGTAACATTTGCAATAGAACATGCATGGAAGCGCAGGGAGCTTAATGGCTACTGCAGTTTCATTGATTTCTCTGCCGCATTTGATACAGTATTGAGAAATCTTTTATGGCGGGTGCTTTATTCAATGAAATATACTGAAAAAGATTGCTAAGAATGCTAAAACTGCTATATTCAGACACATGTGTCTGTTTGTGACTGAATATTATGGGTAAGTTATGTGCATTAATGCCTACTAGAAGCGGAGAAAAGAAAGGATGCATAGTAGCAGCTACCCTCTTCAATTTGTATCCGGCGGACATGCAAGAAGCCTTTAACATCACCATTGCCAATCCGTTAAAAGTTAGTACACCTGTGATTGGTTGGCTTGCGTATGCAGATGACTTGCTACTATTGGATTACACCCCCACTGGCCTACAGCAGATGTTAGATACGCTGGCCGCCTACTCTAGTGCAAATGGTCTGACAATTAATATTGAAAAGAGCAAAGTGATGGAATTCCCAGTAAAAAAAAAACAAAAAAAGTTGTTTGGCGGCTGAATGATAAGATTCTGGAAGAAGTTTATACTTACAAATATCTAGGCATAGTGATTGATGTTGAACTGACTTCGGATGCCCACTGGACAGCACTTAAATCGCAGTGTCTAACATCGACCGATGCACTTAGTGCATACATGGGCAGTAATATGAGGTACTTTCACGATATACCTTGCAAAAATCAGAGCAACTCTTTTATACACCGTAGCCATTTGGGGACATAAATATTGTGCACGTTTTGTCGTATTTGAAGCAAAATTGCTACGTAAACTATTGCGGCTGCCTCAAAATGTATCTGTAGAATATATATATGTATATATATATATCTCAAATTTGAGCTAAATACCATACTGGCAGCATAAATACGTCAATGTGTAATGCTCTTTGATAGCCTGAACAAAATGAACTCAGAAACCATCGTAGTAACCTATGTCCAAGCATTTTTGAGGTTGAATGGTTGTACAACTGTTGGCACACTGGGTAGGATTAAGGCTATGCATGAGAAATGGACAGCGGGATCTATACATACCACAGCTAATGGTGGGCCTAAGTCTTGGTTAAAGAGAAAACTCAAAGACTTTAGTTATGAACAAAACATGATTGAACTAGCCACTAAAGTCCACAGTGGATCTTATTGTCAGGTTAGGGCAATTCGGAAATCATCACCAAAATACATCATTGCCTATCCAAGCGTGACAACATTTCGCACATACATGCTTATGAAATTCAATACATCTGAGGCACTTGAAACAAAGGGAGCTAGGATGGAGTTGCTCCCCGAATTGAGTTTTTGTCGTCTGTGCGGTGAAACAGAGATTGAGTCATTCGAACACCTGATAATAGACTGTGAAAGTCTAACTAAACTTTTAAAATCATATAGCAATGCGATTGATCTTAACATTACCACTGATATATAGAATAATTTCATGATTGGTGATGATATGAATCTTATTTATTTTTTTGTGTTATTTTATCTGAAGATTGTAGATATTTTTTAATGCCTTATGTAAAGACAAGTGTTTTATGTGAGACAGATGTTTTATTTCGTGCCAAGTGATATGTAAAAGAAATGTTGTACCGTTATGTGTTTTATATATATATATATATATATATATATATATAAAGCCTGCCGTGCTATAACTATATTAATAAAACTTTGAAACTTTGAAATTGGGAGTGGGTTTGAGTCACAGCTCTCTATAGTATATTAGGACATTATACTTCAAATGTAAGCAATCATATCCGTGCATTAATTAAGACTGGCAGGCCACGATAGGAGTGATCATCGTACATTAGAAACCAACTGAAATATAACAGCTCAAAACATCTTTAGTATCATCAGTGCATCATCACCATCCCCTGCCTCCCCACCCCAACAACAAATTACACAAAGTGCAACAGTAAAATAGCAGCATGTAAAAAAGAAGCAGCACGGTATTTGTTTACTTTGCATTGCCTCTAATTGTGTACTTGATGATCAGCGCTTGGAGGATGCCCATGTTCAGACCCACTGCCACTTGCATATCAATCATTAATAATGTTTGCCTGATGGGTGGGTGACATTGTGAAGCAACTGGAATTTAACAGCAGAGTCCGATGTTTTAAGACACGCTGATGTGTACAGAGTGGACAGAAACAAGGGGCTCTGTTCACCTTCAGTCACAAATACATTCGCAATTAAGTGTTCATGTTTCAAATCAGACTCCCCTGAGAAAGGACTGAAAGCAAAGCGGTGGTCCCTCCCCCCACCCCCTTCTTTGAAAGTCTGTCTCAGGAGGCGGTAACTCTCCTCATATGATTAGAACCGTGTCAAGGAGTAATGACGATTACAAGTAAGTAATCAGGCCTTTTCAAGGAAGCACTTCTGGAGTCCCTGATTGCCATTGCATAGTCAGTTCATTGAGCCTCAAATCTTCTCCAATAACCTCCAACTAAGTCGTGCAAGGGGGTTGCGCATGCCCCCCCCATGCATGCTTGATTAAGGAACAGCTGATTTAAATGTTTATCACTCAGAAAGCATGTTTACCTGTCCAAAGAATACGTGAAAGGGGGCATCAACAGCTGACTGACAGCAATACAGCATAGTTCATCCAGCACGTGTACCTTTAATGTTCCCAGGATCATAAAACACACAATGGGATGTCACCCGTTTCGAAGTATTTAGCTTAAAAGTCTCCAATGATCTCCCAGGACATCTGTGGTCCAAACACTGAATCTACTTATTTTTAAAGCGGTTAAAAATAAATCTCTTTTAATATTAGAACTTCAGCAATAATCTCTCTTTTGATTTCACTTTCAGCGTGGTATTTTAAAATGCATGACACTTTCTTATCTAGTAACCAGAAGATTATAACGATTTACAAATAAGTGTTGCATTAACATTCACGAGTACAGCTTTGGTGCATTATTACGATCGTTATACTTAATGATCTTTGGATACGATTATTTCGTCCACATTGGATGAGCCGGAAGGCGCTTTATGCTTTTTCTGGTGGTCCTGCTGTGTTTTTCAATAAGTTACCCAACAAACAAACCCATCCTCGAAGATATAAAAACTCATTCTGTTCATAACATGTATATCAGAGTTGCATTTTTGATACATGTTCCTAATGCCTGTCTGGACATGTGCAAGCTTGTCTTCACAATGCACTTTCTGCAGACATGTTTAGCAGCAACTGTGTGTAGGGCCGAGATAGAAATGCATTCTAGAGTTTGGATCAACGGAGAATTGCTATTGCTACTGGGTAAGTCACTTGTTCTCTCACGTTTACATATTTCCACGAAAAAACCTACGCTTTCTAACTTTTGGCAAACTTGCAAGGCATACTTTTGCTGTATTAACAAACAAGCAACATATATGTTTGCTTAAAGATAACACCCTGGTAAACATTCCTTTCTTGTCTGAATGGCTTACACTACCTTTTCAACCATTCTTTTAATTTGATTTATGCATATGCAAATTCATGTAAACCTAATGGTTTGCATATAGGTACAATTGTAGTAAAAGGTGTGCAATCATAATGTACACCCTTTTAAATTCTGTGTTAACACCAAGTAGCATTACGCTTGCAAAAGGTTTACAAGTGCACTCCACATTTGAGGCTAAACAATGTATTACACATTTGAGAAAACCACTGCTTTCAGTTTGAATTTAGGATATATAAGCATAAATCAGGCTTTGAGTTAGATGCTTAGATGATAGGCTTGTGTGAACGAATATCCAATCGCTGCATGTGCGCGTGTCAGTTTTTGTGTGCATGGTGTGTGCGCATGTGTGGTGTGTGTGAGTATGTGTGAGTGTGTGTGTGGAGGTTTAAGTGCCCATGTTCAGTTGGCATCCCCTTGATGGGTGCTGAAATGATGGAGGATAGGTCATATGTATGTACGATAAAATTGTTGGAGTAGGCTGGAGAAGGCAGGATCTTTTCTATGGCTCTAGGGGGTATCAGGTAATAAAATTGCGGCAAAAATGTCGCAGGTAAAATAAATAGCGGGAAAAATGCAGTGGTTCGACCTGGTAAAGGTTTACTCCATTATACCATTTAAGGGGACCAGGGTTTGCAGGGGTGTCCCCCGCATCCTTTACATGATTGTGGTGCAAAAAACCACTGTATTTTTGCCGCAATATTTTGTATTCACAGCCATTTTTGCCGCAATGTTAAGACATGGAACCCTCTAGGGTGGGGTTTTGTTGGAGCAGGATGTGGCTATTATATGGGCATGTATGTGGGATGGAATGTGGATGAGGCTCAGGATAGAGCTCCACCTATGTAATCTATATTCACATAAAGAAGCATGATCGTGCCCATGCCTGTAGAAAGAAGCGGGGTTGAACCACTTGCTGGGGTTCATGATTATTGGATTTAGTGTGGAGATCAAAAGGATGTGGTCCCAAAGCCATGGATAGAGTGCAGGAGGGCCACTGTATAGTCCTCTTCGGGTATGACATGAAAATGACACAAAAGCTGAATGTGGCTGGTGAATATAGGGTGGAGCGGCAAGAAGCATTATAATGTGGGCCATTGCAGTGGTATACAAAAGGTTATAGCAGCATGTGACTCATGGTTGTGTCCTGCAGTGGGAGATCAGCAGTAGGTGTCACAGGACTCAAGATGGAGCAGGAAGAAAGTGGAACATGCACGTGGGTATATAACTGAGTGTTAGGGAAGAGATGAGATCATATCTATTTATATATAAAACCAAGTTGTGTTTGTATATGGCATTGATTTTGGCGACGTAACTCCTCATGAACGGTGAGGTCTGGTATAAGGAAATTTGCATGGAATATTCTTTATTTCATTGCTGAATTAATGCAACTATTTCTACCTCGATAGGTCATCCCGTTCCCGAGATAATTAATTTGGGGTTTTTTCGGCATTGCCTTTTGTGGTGTTCCACGCACCATCTACAGGTCATTTGTAGAAAGTGTTCATCATTGCTAAAACTCTTGCAAGTTACTCTGTATGCAACCATGTTGCTGCACTGCCTGTGCCCACTGAAATGCCTGCGCCCAATCATGTTAGTGCACTGCCTGTGCCCACTGAAATGCCTGCGCCCAATCATGTTGTTGCATTGCTTGTGCTCACTGAAATGCCTGAGCCCAATCATGTTGTTGCACTGCCTGTGCCTACTGAAATGCCTGTGCCCCATCATGTTGTTACATCGCTTGTGCCCAATGAAATGCCTGTGCCCAATCATGTTGTTGCATTGCCTGTGCCTACTGAAATGCCTGCGCACAATCATGCTGTTACACTGCCTGTGCTCACTGAATTGCCTGCGCCCAATCATGCTGTTACACTGCCTGTGCCCACTAAAATGCCTGCGTCCAATCATGTTGTTGCACTGCCTATGCCCACTGAAATGCATGTGCCCAATCATGTTGTTGCACTGCCTGTGCCTACTGAAATGCCTGCGCCCAATCATGTTGTTGCATTGCTTGTGCTCACTGAAATGCCTGAGCCCAATCATGTTGTTGCACTGCCTGTGCCTACTGAAATGCCTGTGCCCCATCATGTTGTTACATCGCTTGTGCCCACTGAAATGCCTGCGCCCAATCATGCTGTTACACTGCCTGTGCTCACTGAATTGCCTGCGCCCAATCATGCTGTTACACTGCCTGTGCCCACTAAAATGCCTGCGTCCAATCATGTTGTTGCACTGCCTATGCCCACTGAAATGCCTGCGCCCAATCATGCTGTTACACTCCATGTGCCCACTGAAATGCCTGCGCCCAATCATGTTATTGCACTGCCTGTGCCCACTGAAATGCATGTGCCCAATCATGTTGTTGCACTGCCTGTGCCTACTGAAATGCCTGCGCCCAATCATGTTGTTGCATTGCTTGTGCTCACTGAAATGCCTGAGCCCAATCATGTTGTTGCACTGCCTGTGCCTACTGAAATGCCTGTGCCCCATCATGTTGTTACATCGCTTGTGCCCACTGAAATGCCTGCGCCCAATCATGTTGTTGCATTGCCTGTGCCTACTGAAATGCCTGCGCACAATCATGCTGTTACACTGCCTGTGCTCACTGAATTGCCTGCACCCAATCATGCTGTTACACTGCCTGTGCCCACTAAAATGCCTGCGTCCAATCATGTTGTTGCACTGCCTATGCCCACTGAAATGCCTGCGCCCAATCATGCTGTTACACTCCCTGTGCCCACTGAAATGCCTGCGCCCAATCATGTTGTTGCACTGCCTATGTCCACTGAAATGTGTCTCCCTTCTCATGCTGCTGCACCTCCAATGCCTGGCACTCCATGCACATCTAACCACTCTGCATGTGACAATCTTGCCCCCATTGAGCCACTCACTACCTCTTTGCCACTCCGCACAACACCTCTACCCCATCTCACATCACCCTACAGCACCCTGACCATACTCTAAAGTGCGCACTAGTTAATGCACGTTCTATTCCTGCGCATCCCCTCGACATTCACGATCTTATCACCAAAGACAATCTCGACATACTGTTACACCTTATCAGCGTTGGTCATGGTGGCAAAGCAGGAGATTAGAAAGAACGGCACATAACGTTATAATGCAGGCTCCCATAGCGACGGTCCTTTGTAAGGATGACCGCAGTCTAGTTGTTCCACGCACATCTGACGTTCCTTAGTCTGCTCACGTGACTCCTGATAAGGAAGTAAGTGCTGCTAGCATATGTGTTGCTACTGTTCATACCGACGCTCCGTAAGTTCGCCGCTAGGATTTCCTCCTTATGATATTGCTAACTTGCATTCTCCTCTGATATCTAACTTCCCTCTTTTCTTTCTGCCTCCCATACCCACAGTCGCACTCACAGACCGTATCCCGCCTCCACCATAGGTTTCAAGTTAGGAGTTCTGCCCTTGTCAGTAAGTTCCCTTAAACTTAGTGTCCTCTTCAGCACACTCAATCCTGCCATATCTAACATTTATTCCTTTACTTCTCCGTTCGCTCAGCACCACAGTCCTAATCCTAGTAATCAGACTCTCGGTCATCCGGAGAGTCCCAAGAACGTCCTCATCCCATTGAGGATCACATTCTGAACATCACGTACGTGTCACTTCCAAACCTTAGTACTCTCCTTTTCTCCTTCCTACCTGGCACTTACCTGTTCTATCTTGTGTTCCCGGAAAGGTTTCCAATCCTCTTCGTGCTCCAGCTCGCCTAGAGGGACCATCCAAGCTGCTACCATCCTTTCCGAAGAGCCACTGCAACTCAGGGTTTTATTCCTCAAGAGGGTTTCCCTGGGGATTCTGCCTCCCTCCGCTCTGATATTCAATCCGGGGAGTGAGAGAGAGCAGGACTCCACAGGGGATTCCTTAATCTCTGCCAGTTGCCTCTGTTGCGAAACACAGTCTGCCCAGGTTAGTGGTATTTAAGTCTTTGATTCTACACCAGCTGACAGAAAGCGACGCCAACAGGTATCGGTGTGCCAGGGCAGAGATGATCTCGATTACCATGCAGATAGATTACCGGGTGCAAGAACGCCATAATGAAAAGAAGAAGAATAAGTGTCCTCGAGCTCATTTGGAGTTTCTCCCTGGGAATACTAAACCTATTTCTATGGAAGAGCCCATGCAAATTGGGACTATGAAAGGTTCTTTATCTAGCACAGAAAGGGAGAGGAGAAAGAATTTAGGACTGTGTATGTATTGTGGATCATCTGTACACATTCTAAGAGACTGCCCCTTAGTACCACCTTGTAGAAAGCAATCCCAGGTTTCGGTAAATGCCAAACCCCTACCGTAGGGGGAACCACAGTAGGAGTATTTAGACAGGGTTCCCCTACTAGCAACAAATCTTCCCCAGACATTGGGTTGGTTGACCAACCCATGGTCGTGATCCTTTTGACAATAACCCTCCCAAATAATATCCTGAAGAATGTACCTGCACTCATCGATTGTGGGGCGGCAGGGAACTTTTTGGATGACGAATGGGCATCCAGTAAAGGGATCCCTAGAGTAGCCAAACCACTAGTAACTCCTATTCAAGGGGTTGACGGGACTCCTTTCAGTTCAGGTCTCATTCGAGAACACACAGTACCTTTAAATGTTCTGGTTAGGACTCACCAGGAAACCATAGAATTTGACCTTACCAGAAACGCCCATTTTCTAGTGATTTTGGGACTACCATGGTTGAGATTACATAATCCTTTCATCAAATGGATCATCCAGTACCCTCTTTTTGGGATCCGAATACTGCACCTCTCATTGTTTGTCAGGCTCTTTGGTGGGAGAACATATCCCGTCGGAGATGGAAAGTTGCCAGAAAGTTCCGTCCATCAGCTACATCAGTAGGATTCCTGAATGCCATCAGCACTATCTTTCAGTTTTCTCTACTCCCAAATTTCCGACCCTTCCACCACATCGCAGAGACGACTGCCACATCGATCTAAAGCCAGATCAGCCAATTCCCTTCGTTCGCATGTATGTGCTTTCCCAGAAAGAAAGGACAGCTCTGAAAGAGTACCTACAGCAAAACATCCAAAATTGACTAATTTATGAATCCAATTCTCCTGCTGGAGCTTCATTGTTCTTTATCCCGAAAAAAGATTCAGAAGAATTACGACCGTGCATAGATTACCTCGGTTTAAACAGGATTACTATTCCAGACAAGTACCCCATGCCGTTGATTCCTGATATCCTGGAGGCTGTTCGAGGGGCATCATTCTATATTAAGCTGGACCTCAGAGGAGCCTATCATCTCATTAGAATTACCCCCGGGGATGAGTGGAAAACGGCTTTTCGAACCCCTTTTGGACATTACCAGTATCATGTTATGCCCTTTGGCATGGTCAACGCACCAGCAATCTTTCAAAGATTCATGGACCATCTATTCGCAGATATCCTTCTTCACTTTGTCATCATATATCTTGATAATATCCTGATCTTTTCTAAGGACAAAGAAGAACACATCCATCATGTCAATCTCGTGTTAGCTCACCTTCAAGAGAACCAGCTATACTGCAAGCCTGAAAAATGCGAATTTCACCAAAGTCAAGTAACATATTTAAGGTTTGTCCTGTTTCCACAAGGGATTTCTATGGATCCTAGAAAAGTATCATCAGTTTTGGATTGGCCTTCATCATCGTCCATCAAAGAAATCCAGAGATTTCTGGGTTTCACAAACTTTTATTCCAAATGTATCCCCTGTTTCTCTGAAACTGTTCGACCTATAACTAGGCTCCTAAAGAAGGGGGTTATCTTCGATTGGGATGAAGAGGCACAGAAAGCCTTTGAAAAGCTAAAATGCCTTTTTTACTTCTGCTGAGATACTGGCTACCCCGGATCAAGATCGACCTTTTATTGTGGAGACAGATGCTTCTCATCATGCATTGGGAGCGGTTTTACTGCAAAAGAACGAACAGGCAGACGAGAAACCAGTAGCATATCTATCCAAGACGTTTAATCATTCAGAAGAGAATTATTCTGTCATTGAAAAAGAGTTATTGGCTATTAAAAGAGCCTTTGAAGAGTGGAGGCATTTGCTATTGGGAACAAGATACCCGGTCGAAGTACGCACTGATCACCAGAATCTCAAAGTGCTGCAGCAAGCACATACTACCAACAGCAGACAAGCGAGATGGGCCCATTTTTTTTGCCATTTAGAATTGGGTTTACATACCTCCCGGGAAATAGAATCCTCCATGCAGATGCTCTTTCACGCAAAGATTTCTCTCCTTATCAATTCACTCCCGAACCTTTATTCGCTAAAGCTAGATTCGTAGCAATGACAACCAACTTTCTTCAAGAGCTGAAACTGGCAATGTCACAGAACCGACAGACATGTGAAGAATTAGCGAGCCAACATCCGCTTAAATTGATTCAAGGCTGTTACTTCCATAAAGCTCAAGTCCTGATTCCCTCAGCCTCTTTACAAAAGGAGATACTAAAAATGTGCCATGACTCCAGAGCTGCCGGACATTGAGGCTATCGAAACACCTTGGAACTCATCTCTAGACATTTCTGGTGGCCTACAGTAAGAACTGATGTCCGTGATTATGTTTCCGCCTGTGTGGTGTGTCAACAGTCCAAGACTTCTCGAGTTCCATCTTACGGCTTACTATCCCGCATGCCTAACCCGGATCAACCATGGAAATTTATTTCTACTGATTTTATTGTTGATCTCCCTCTTTCGTCTCAACACACCACTATTATGATAACAATCGACTAGCTTACTAAATTGACCCACTTTACACCCCTTACCAAGATTCCTGGTGCAGAACAGATGGCAAAGGTGTTCTTAGCAGAAATCTTCTCCAAACATGGACTTCCAGATACTATTGTTTCAGATTGTGAGTCCCAATACATTTCTAAATTTTGGAGATATCTGTGTCAGGAATTGGGAATAAAGAGGTCTCTCAGTTCCGGATATCACCCGCAGACCAATGGTCAGACTGAGCGTTTAAACCAAACGTTGGAAGGGTACTTTCGGTACTTTGTATCCTCAGCCCAAATTAACTGGTTGGAGTTACTTCCACTAGCAGAATTTTCTTACAACAATGCATACTATTCTGCATTGAACTCAACCCCGTTCTACTGCTCCTATGGTTATCACCCATCCTTTTTACCCTCCATCTCGCCTCCTTCTTCACAATGCCCGGGAGTCGACTGCATGATTTGCGACATTCAGAAATGTCATCGTCTGGCTCGCCAATCTTTGAAAGCAGCCCAGGATCGGGCTAAGCGATATACAGATCATCATCGCAGAAAGGTACCTCCACTTCAGAAGGGAGATTTGGTTTAGTTAGCTTCCCGTTTTCTCCCCAAACATTTGGTTCCTTCCAAATTGCCTCCTTGGTTTTTTGGACCTTTTAAGATCCTCTCCCTAGTAGGAGCATAAGCGGTTCGATTAGAGCTACCTCATTCCTGGTATCGAATACACCCGGTTTTTCATGTCTCCCAGATATTAAGTTATCCGTTCCGGACAGCTTTGCTAGAACTCATCAGTCTCACCCTCCGCCAGTGAGCACTGAGACAGGTCCGGAATACTAAGTGGCCAATATCTGTGATTCAAGATACAGACGAGGTCACCTTCAGTTTTTGATTGATTGGAAAGGATACTCACCTTCAGAAAGAACGTGGGAAGCTGCTTCAGGGGTCCATGCCCCCAAATTGGTGAGAAAATTCTATCGCTTCCACCCTGGAAAGCCAGGTTCACCTCCCCTGAGAAAGGGGCATACTCTGACACATTATCAGCGTTGGTCATGGTGGCAAAGCAGGATATTAGGAAGAACGGCACATAACGTTATATTGCAGGCTCCCAAAGCGACGGTCCTTTGTAAGGATGACCGCAGTCTAGTTGTTCCAAACACATATGACGTTCCTGCGTCTGCTCACGTGACTCCTGATAAGGAAGGAAGTGTTGCTAGCATATGCGTCGCTACTGTTCATACCGACGCTCTGTAAGTTCGCCGCTAGGATTTCCTCCTTCTGATATTGCTAACTTGCATTCTCCTCTGATATCTAACTTCCTTCTTTTCTTTCTGCCTCCCATACCTGCAGGCGCACTCTCAGACCGTATCCCACCTCCACCATAGGTTTCAAGTTAGGAGTTCCGCCCTTGTCAGTAAGTTCCCTTAAACTTAGTATCCTCTTCAGCACACTCAATCCTGCCATATTTAACATTTATTCCTTTACTTATCCGTTCGCTCAGCACCACAGTTCTAATCCTAGTAATCAGACTCTCGGTCATCTGGAGACTCCCAAGAACGTCCTCATCCCATTGAGGATCACATTCTGAACATCAAGTACGTGTCACTTCCAAACCTTAGTACTCTCCTTTTCTCTCAGTCCTTCCTACCTGGCACTTACCTGTTCTATCTTGTGTTCCCGGAAAGGTTTCCAATCCTCTTCATGCTCCAGCTCGCCTAGAGGGACCGTCCAAGCTGCTACCATCTGTTCCGAAGAGCCACTGCGACTCAGGGTTTTATTCCCCAGGAGGGTTTCCCTGGGGATTCTGCCTCCCTCCTCTCTGACATTCAATCCGGGGAGTGAGAGAGAGCAGGACTCCCACGGGGGATTCTTTAATCTCTGCCAGTTGCCTCCGTTGCGAATCACAGTCTGCCCAGGTTAGTGATATTTATGTCTTTGATTCTACACCAGCTGACACATACTTGTAATCACTGAAACTTGGCTGAATGATAGCTCTGGACCTGCACTCTCTTTAGCTATCCCTACAGGCTGTGCTATCTTCAGGAAAGACCGCACCAATCAGAGAGGTGGGGGTGTTGCCCTCATAGCCAATAACTCCCTTAGCATCAGGGAATCACCGGGACAACAGGGACAACATGGACTCAACTGTGACTACCTCCCACTTAAAATCAACCTGTCTCACACCTGCACCATCAATATGCACATTGTATGCCAACCTCCCGGCCCCTGCACTGACTTCCAAGACTCTCTCGTCCATGCCCTATCGGATAATATCAAAAAAACCTGGAAGCAAATTTGAGTGGGCACCACAGGAGTATCGAATCCTTCTGGCGTTATCAAAAGTTTCTAGTGTGATAAGTCTTTGTTAGGAAGTTAGATCCTCTATGCAGGAGCTGGCTGAAAAAGGCCTGGAGACACCCAAACCCAAAAAATACAGCAAGAAACAAAGATTAGGTGAAAACCCAATCATACAGCCGCTCTCTGGAATCCCATACTGGGTTTGTTATTAGTTGTAATTTCACTATGTATAGTTCCTTCGATCCAATTCTTGAAAAAATACAAAAGTCAAATATATAGTGATTTTTCAATGTTGAAAATTATTTTATAGAAAGAAGTGACTAGTAGCCACCAAAGAAGAACAATTTTGGTGGCTACTAGTCACTTCTTTCTATAAAATAATTTTCAACATTGAAAAATCACTATATATTTGACTTTTGTATTTTTTCAAGAATTGGATCGAAGGAACTATACATAGTGAAATTACAACTAATAACAAACCCAGTATGGAATATCAAAAAAACCTCCCAAATAATCCTCCTGGGCGATCTTAACCTGGGCCTCAATGACCCTAATGACCATCACGCCAAAGCCCTTAATAAAGCCCTTACCACCCTTGGCTTTGCACCGACCATCTCTGAACCCACTGACATTAAAGGACGCACCCTGGATTTGGTCAACCAGCACAATTGCTCCATTCTGGTCACTACCAATACCCCCACCCTATGGTCCGACCACCACTACATCCAGTTCAACCTCACTGCTAAGAAAAAGCATTCCGTCCCCATCACCCCTTGTCCAGCGGCACTCGCCAGGAGTTCCCATAAACAAACAGCGGAAAATCTGGCGCCATTCCTAATGGTTCCCGCGCTTTAGACGCCCTTGTCCAATAACCCAGACATTCTCGCTAGCCCCTTAAAGAAAAAGAACATCACCAAAGCTATAGACACCATTGCTCTCCTGGCCCCTAAGAAAGCCAAGAAAATCAAGCACTCCAACACTTGGTTCTCCAATGAGCTGCTCAAACAACGCTCAGAAAAACAATCCGCCCTCTCTTCCTGGAAAGCTAACCCCTCAGAATCAAATAGCGAGGCTTTCAAAACCATCTCCAGGTCATATAAAGATAATGTCATCAAAGCTAAAGCCCTCTCATTTAACTCAAGGATTAATGACGCCAAATCCAACTCCAAAGAAATATTCTCTATCTTTAGAGAATTGGAAAAACCCTCTACACCCCTCCTACGCTCATGAAGGATGCAAACTAACTGGTGCAACAGCATTCAATCAGCAATGCTAGACAAGCTCAAAACCCTTCAGTCCAAATTCATTGGCCACCAAAATGTGCTCGAAGAGCTAATAGCTAGCCAGCACAGCAAAGCACCCACCTCACCTGCACTGAACCCCCATTCGAATTCAGAGACATCACAGAATCGCAGGCCATTACCCTGCTCAAATCTATTAAACCCTCCAATGCAAAGATGATGCCTGTCCAGCCCAACTCATCAAAGACTCTGCTCCCACATTGGCTCCCTTCCTCACTGCCTTTATCAATGCTTTGTTCAGGTCAGGTCTTGTTCCCAAAGATCTCAAAGATGCCTGGGTACCCCCACTAATAAAAAAGCCATCACTCGACCCCACCGTCCCCGGGAATTATAGACCTACCACCACGGTCCCATTCCTGCTAAAAATTTTCGACAAAGCTGCATATATGCAAGTTCAAAAATACCTGGAGGAGAACCAACACCTAGGCCTGCGGCAATCAGGTTTCCACCCACGACATGGCACTGAATCAGCCCTCCTCAATTTAAGGAACCAAATGGACGACATGAGAGACATAGGCAAACCTGCACTCCTCCTGTTCCTCGTCGACTTATCAGCTGCATTCGAACTGGTTGACCACAACACTCTGTGCCGTCACCTTGCCTCTGCGGCTAACTTCTCCCCCAAAGCATGCGACTGGATTACCTCCTTTCTCCAAGACAGGGCTATGAAAGTTTTCTCTGACTCAGCCTCTGCCACCCCTAGCCTCCTCAAATGTGGAGTCCCAAGAGGGTCCTGCATAGCGCCAACGATCTATAACCTCTTCACCAGGCCACTGTTTAGCATCCTGGATTCCCTGGGCATTTCATACACCTATTATGCGGATGATACGCAGGTGTTAATCCCACTCACAGGTGACTACAAAACTGACATATCTAATCTCACGGCTATCTACTCAACTATCCAATCCTGGATGGCTGACAACTGGCTTTGCCTAAATAGCGAAAAAACAGAACTCCTACTTATTGGCTCACCCACTACCTTGGGTAACCTCAGTCAGGAATACTCCTCTTTCACTATTGACAACACACCCATCAAGGTGTCTGACTATGTCAAAACACTTGGCCTCTACCTAGACTCAAACCTCACCATGGACAGACCAGTGAATGCTATTTCCATATCATCAGCCTACTACGCGAAAATCATCAATGCAGCCTGACCATTCCGCTCACAACAGAATTGTCTCGCCATAGCCAGAGCCCTCATTGGTTCCAGACTAGACTACTGTAACGCCCTACTATCCGGGACGTCATGCAAAAACCTTTCTAAACTACAACTAGCGCAAAACAATGCCCTCAGGGCAGCCACGGGGACCTCAAGGAAAGAACACATTTCCGAAAATCAGGAGACAGGTCCACTGGCTCCCGGTTAAACAGAGAATAATTTTCAAAACTCTCTCCCTGGCACACAAATGCCTCCATGATGCTGCCCCTCCATACCTTGTACAGAGGATTGTCAAACACACTTGCACAAGACCTGTTAGGGAGGAGTACTCTAACCTTATCATTGCGCCTAAAACCAAAAAGGCCTGTGCAGGAGGATCCAGTATCCCCACTATAGCCTCCACACAATGGAATGCTCTTCCGGCTAACCTAAGAATGATTCAGTCCCACCAAGCCTTCCGCAAAGCACTCAAAACACAACTCTTCATCTAACTAATCAATTGTTTTCTTATGTCTACTAAAATATGTGATGAATACTGGACCTGTAACTAAAAGACCTCTTGGTCACGTGTAACCCTGCCTACTGAAAATGCTTATAAAATTCCTGTAACAAGAGCCACAATGCCTCTGGGCTATAGGTGCGCTATACAAATGCAAATAAATAAATAAATAAATTCTGCTGCCTTTGCTAAACTGGTCTTGGTTTTTTTTGTTTTCAAAGTTTTTTAGAAGAGAGTTAGTGAGGCCGATTCATGGAATAAATGTGCGCCGAAAATCCCGGCGCAGAGGGGCCAATACGTGCGCTGCGCCGAAAATTAGCGAAAAGCGCAGGGAAACCAGCGCACGTCGATTCATGGAAGTCCGTGCGCAAGAAAAGCAGAGGACGTGCGCTGAAAAAGCGCGCGGCGCAGGCCGGCGCACAGGTCAACCAACGTCGTGCGCCACAGCCACTGCGCTATCACTCCGAGCGCAGCGCACAGCTCTAAAGTAGGCGGAACACAGGGCGGGACACTCGGAATGGGGAATAAAATGGGGCACAACACTCGGAATGGGGAAGAATGTGGGCGGCACGGGGAAAGTTTAGGAGGCAAGTGCGCGGAACGCCCACACGCTCGCATACAACACGTATTCATGGAATAGAATAGGGCAAAAAAGCGCACGCTCAAAGCAGCGCACAGGCACAAACAGGCACAAACACGACCGCCACAAGAAAGCAGGCGGTAGCGTCTCTGCGCCTGCAAGAAATGTGCGCTAAAAGGTGCGCCAACAAATAGCACCTATATACAGACATGATCAATGTCCAATACTGTGGCCCTCCAGGACAAATGACGTACAAAGGGGTACCTACAAACACAGACACGCGCTGAGAGAAAAAATAAACGTGTGCGTGTATACCGGGGTGCGCGGGAAGTTGCACACGCGATATGGCCGGGTACGTGGATTTCAGGGGTGCGCGGGAAGTTCCACACGCGATTAGTCAGGGTACGTGGATTGCAGGGGTGCGCGGGAAGTTGCACACGCGATATGGCCGGGTACGTGGATTTCAGGGGTGCGCGGGAAGTTCCACACGCGATTAGTCAGGGTACGTGGATTGCAGGGGTGCGCGGGAAGTTGCACACGCGATATGGCCGGGTACGTGGATTTCAGGGGGGCGCGGGAAGTTCCACACGCGATTAGTCAGGGTACGTGGATTGCAGGGGTGCGCGGGAAGTTGCACACGCGATATGGCCGGGTACGTGGATTTCAGGGGTGCGCGGGAAGTTCCACACGCGATATGGCCGGGTACGTGGATTTCAGGGGTGCGCGGGAAGTTCCACACGCGATATGGCCGGGTACGTGGATTTCAGGGGTGCGCGGGAAGTTCCACACGCGAATAGTCAGGGTACGTGGATTTCATGGGTGCGCGGGAAGTTCCACACGCGATATGGCCGGGTACGTGGATTTCAGGGGTGCGCGGGAAGTTCCACACGCGATATGGCCGGGTACGTGGATTTCAGGGGTGCGCGGGAAGTTCCACACGCGAATAGTCAGGGTACGTGGATTTCATGGGTGCGCGGGAAGTTCCACACGCGATATGGCCGGGTACGTGGATTTCAGGGGGGCGCGGGAAGTTCCACACGCGAATAGTCAGGGTACGTGGATTTCATGGGTGCGCGGGAAGTTCCACACGCGATATGGCCGGGTACGTGGATTTCAGGGGTGCACGGGAAGTTCCACACGTGAATTGGCTGTGTGCTCCCAGGCATTACCTGTACACCCTCCACGGCCCCTGCAGGCAGCACACACCACAGGGAACTACCCTGCACACCTGCTCATGTCTCCCACCACCCCCACCCCCCATCCACCAGGGACACCCTCCACCAGGCCCCCACCCATGTCTCCCACCACCCCCACCCCCAGCACTGTGGGGAACCTGCCAGCAGGCCCCCACCCATGTCCAACCCATGTCTCCCACCACCCCCACCCCCCATCCACCAGGGACACCCTCCACCAGGCCCCCACCCATGTCTCCCACCACCCCCACCCCCCATCCACCAGGGACACCCTCCACCAGGCCCCCACCCATGTCTCCCACCCCCCCCACCCCCAGCACTGTGGGGAACCTGCCAGCAGGCCCCCACCCATGTCCAACCCATGTCTCCCACCACCCCCACCCCCCATCCACCAGGGACACCCTCCACCAGGCCCCCACCCATGTCTCCCACCACCCCCACCCCCCATCCACCAGGGACACCCTCCACCAGGCCCCCACCCATGTCTCCCACCACCCCCACCCCCCATCCACCAGGGACACCCTCCACCAGGCCCCCACCCATGTCTCCCACCACCCCCACCCCCAGCACTGTGGGGAACCTGCCAGCAGGCCCCCACCCATGTCCAACCCATGTCTCCCACCACCCCCACCCCCCATCCACCAGGGGCACCCTCCACCAGGCCCCCACCCATGTCTCCCACCACCCCCACCCCCCATCCACCAGGGACACCCTCCACCAGGCCCCCACCCATGTCTCCCACCACCCCCACCCCCAGCACTGTGGGGAACCTGCCAGCAGGCCCCCACCCATGTCCAACCCATGTCTCCCACCACCCCCACCCCCCATCCACCAGGGGCACCCTCCACCAGGCCCCCACCCATGTCTCCCACCACCCCCACCCCCCATCCACCAGGGACACCCTCCACCAGGCCCCCACCCATGTCTCCCACCACCCCCACCCCCCATCCACCAGGGACACCCTCCACCAGGCCCCCACCCATGTCTCCCACCACCCCCACCCCCAGCACTGTGGGGAACCTGCCAGCAGGCCCCCACCCATGTCCAACCCATGTCTCCCACCACCCCCACCCCCCATCCACCAGGGACACCCTCCACCAGGCCCCCACCCATGTCTCCCACCACCCCCACCCCCAGCACTGTGGGGAACCTGCCAGCAGGCCCCCACCCATGTCCAACCCATGTCTCCCACCACCCCCACCCCCCATCCACCAGGGACACCCTCCACCAGGCCCCCACCCATGTCCCCCTGGCCCCAGGTCCTGACGATACACAATCATGGCAGTAATGGCCAGCATACCCAGCACAAACACCCAGGCAAGGATTGCATGCACCCACATAGTGAATGCAATCACATGACACAACCCCAAAGGCAAGTATGCAAAAGAACACATGTCCGTCACACACACATACACAATGGGTGCAAGTGAATGTCAAAACCCATATCATGACATGTAAGAAACCAAAGAGAAAATGACACAAGTGTAAGATAATATAAAAATGTATTAAAAACAAAAAATAAGTAAACTAATAAAACATACAACTATGTGGCAAAGTAAATAAAAGGTCCATGTCCGAGAACAAAAATGATAAACCAAAAAACAAAGGATTAAAAAATCAATAGAATTTGTCCAAAGCAAAACCATGTAGTAGGAAATCAAAGAAAAACCATTACGTCATGGTGTAAACAATAAGAAAATAAAAAAATGTATCTCCCAAAAAATAACAATATATACAGGAATGTTCCAGGGTCCATGAGCCCAACACCACAAATGAAACCTAATACTAACTAATTAAAAAAATATGTACAAAAAAGTGGCCATTGTCCGAGCGGTCCAAAATAATAAAAATAAATAAAGGAAACCTAGCACTAACTAACTAAAAAACTATATACAAAGGCAGCGGGCTAGTCCTGCGGCTCACTTGGTGATGCTGGCCAGGGCATCCTCGAACTCCATGTCAATGTCCTGGAGGCGGGACTCAGTCCTGGCCCCGAGGTCTCGCAGGGACAACCCCATGTGCTCACCAAAATCCCTGCGAGCCTCCTCGAGGCACTCAGCCCGCCTCAATGCCCGACGCATGGAGATCTCCGCCCTGGCCATGGCGAGCCGCTCCTCTTCCGCCCGCTGCCGCTCCGCACCTATCCGCTGGCCAAACTCCTCCCAGACGGAACACACCGCCATGCCAGGGTTGCCCTGCCCTCCGGCCGATGCCTGCCCCTCTGATCTTGATGGCCCTGAGCCATGATGCCTCCCACGTCGAGCCCGCTGCTGCCTCCGACGCCACTGCCTCTGCCAGCACGACGGCATCCAGGCTGATGGTAACCACCGACGCCGTTGTGCACGTGCCCTGCCCGATAATGCCGGCACATCTTCCATCTGCTGGGGTCCACTTGCTGTGTTGTCCACCCCTGCTGGACCTCCGACTCCCAACTGTGGCAGGGATGGGATCCCCACCGAGCTGGCTGCATTGGTCGGGGCAGGTCCACAGGGGGCCATGGTGGCATCTGGGCCGGAAGACGGCAAGGAGAACGACCGGTGGATAGCCTGCACAGAGGAGGAGAGGGCCGTCAGATTGGCCAACACATGCAGGAACCCCCCGAACATGGCCGATCCCAATTGGGCCACGTCGGCACGGTGCACTTCGTGATGACGTGCGTGCTCCTCCCGGGAAGCACGCACGGCATCACGAATCACAGCCGTGCGCATCGCGACCCCAATCAGGACCTGCTCCACGCGGCCAGGGGTTCCCACGGCCGCAGGTGGAGGGGAGTCAGTTGACATGGACATCCCCTCTACCTGCGGACGGGCCTGGGACGGGGCATCCCTGCTGGTGCATGGTGGTGCACTCACAGGGACAGCGACATGCACAGGCACCTCCACGGTGACCTGTGCTGCCTCCTGCCCCTGGCCCTGGACTGCACCACTTGCACCAGCAGGGATGCTCCCACCAGGCCCCATGTGTGCACCAGTGTCGGCCTCCTCCTCCTCTGTGCAAACCACCAACCTGGATGGCTCCTCACCGTCTCCCGCCGTAGCAGGCCCCTGTGGGGGCTCACCCACCCCTTCCGCTGCAGCCGTGGGGGCATCCCCGCCGCCTTGCTCCACAGCGCCGTCTCCGCCCTCTTCTTCACTAGCCGCTGCGTAGAGGGAGACAAAGGACACAAGCATCAGGCTACTGTACAATGGTCCCCTAGACAGGAAGCAATAGCAGATGAGCACCCCTGTCAAAGTACACTTCCATCATGTCCCTCCACAACACATGGGTCAGTCCAGGCAAAACACACACAGTAACAGGCATGGTGCATGCCATGCACATTTCCATGCATGTCCAATTGACTCTTGAAACATTCAATGATATGTAACTCACATGCATCATGGCTCATGCATATCACATGCACACACTTCACCTCAGTCACATCCATCTGGCCCCAAACACAACGAACACGGGCGAAACAAGGGTAAGTTGGGTGCGTCACTGAATCTGTGCATTGTCACACACATGTGTCATGCATCCATGGCATGCACAAGTCACAGACACGCAGGTCAGGCACACAGACATGGCTACCATATATGTACCTGGCATCAGCACCCATCCTTCACCCCCATCCATGTCCAGGTACAGAGACTGGCATGCTCTCATGTCCTAAATCTGCATAGGGCTCCCCATGCCGCATTTCAACACATGCAACAACCATGTGGGTCACACATCACTGGTCGCACATGCATTACCATGATGTCCCTGCACACATACATGCATACATGGCCCATGGCACACATACAGGCAAGTATCATAGAACCAGCACACCGCAACATGCCCTGTCTCACACAGTAATGCTTGCACACTTACCGCTCAACTCCAGACGGGCCTCCCTCTCAAGGACCTGGGCGTGGAGCGCTGGGCGTACGCGTTCCAGGACCCTCTTCTGGATGGAACTCATGCGGCCCCGGCCCCCCTCCACGAGGCGCCGGGCCTTCACAAGGGTCCTGGACCTCAAGTCCTCCCAGCGCTTCTTGATCTTCTGGACGTTGCGGGTTGCCACCCCCTCCGCGTTGATGGCAACCACACAGTCGGCCCAGATCCTTTCCCGTCCTTCCTTGCTGGCGCGGGACGATCCAAAGAGGGCATCATACTGCCCCAGGACATGCTCCACCAGGACACCAACTTCGGTGGCAGTGAAGCTGGTGCCCCTCTGCCCCTCTGGCCTGGGGTTGCCACTGGTGCCAGATGTGGAAGTGCCCGACATGGCAACCCCAGAGGCAGGTGTGGGTGGGCAACTGGGTCCTGGGGCTGGGCTGTGGAGCAATGTAATCCCAGTTGGGAGTCTTCAGTTCCAGCAGGGGTGGACACAGCAACTGGACCCCTGCAGATGGCTGATGTGCAGGCACCAAATGGCAGGGCACGGTGGCAGCAGGCAGGCAGGCAGGCAGGCAGCAGCAGATAGCACGTGGGAGGCTGCTCAGGGCACTGGGGGGGCAGTAACTCGGCCTTCTGGGCAGGAGCGTGGTGTTCCGTGTGTTTTCGGGTGGCCAGCTTGATACGGAGTGATTTGGCACGTGAAATTCCTGCACGTCAGCGTGAAATCCGAGGAAAGGCCCTTAGCGCGTAAGTGCGTCAGCACGCATACGCGATTCTATTGGACCAGAGTCCCTCACCGCGTAAGCGCGTCTGACGTGATCCGCACGGGCGTTCCCCACTCAGCACGTGATGACGGAGCACACGTGGAAATACTGCACGTCCGAGTGTCATCGCGTGTAATTGGCCAAAAGTGCGCGTCCACGCCATTGGCCTATGTACGTGTATTTCATCGCGTGTAATTGGCCAAAAGTGCGCGTACACGCCATTGGCCTATGTACGTGTATTTCAGGGGTGCGCGGCCACTTACACACGCAAGTACGTCAGCGCACCTGTATGCCTGCTGCGTGGGAATTTCCACACGCTATTGGAGTGGGAACTAGATTCCAGGGTTGCGAGGGTCACACGCTCGCCTAGAACACGCGCAAGGCATTAATTTGCGCACTTTTCAATAAACAAGCCAGATGCCAGGATGAACATACCGTTCCTAGCAGCAGTGGCAGTGGGCTACCAAAGGAGGAGGAGGAGGAGAGTCAGGGCCAGAATATTCACACCCAGAACCAGCCTATTTGGGATGCCTGATGACCAGGTGTATGGGAGGTACAGGTTTCCAGCACACATCATACTGGACCTGGTCAGTGAGTGGGAGGATGACCTCACATCACCCACCCTGTGCTCCCAAGCACTCAGCCCCCTGCAGAAGGTCCTGAATGTACTGCACTTCTTGGCCACTGGATCCTTTCAGCGGACAAGTGCCATAGTGGGTGGTGTGTCACAGGCCACGCAGTCACGCTGCCTACACCAGGTCTTGAACATCATCACTGCACGGCCATCAGTCCGCAGGCACATATATCTCCCCAGGACTCATGCAGAAAGGCGGACGTGCATCCAGGAATTCTATGGTGTGGCTCAATTCCCCAAAGTGCTTGGTGCAATTGACTGCACACATGTGGCTCTACGTCCACCCAGGGCAACAGAGCACATCTATAGAAACCGCAAGCACTGGCATTCCATCAACGTGCAAGTTGTATGCAATGCCAAGGGAATAATCACATCAGTATATGCCAACTATCCCGGGTCCACCCACGACAGCTTCATCTACAGAATGTCTACCCTATGCCGGGACCTAGAGGCTGGCCAGCATGGAGATACATGGCTGCTTGGTGAGCATGAATGCCACTGCACATGCATGCATGTCAGATACTGGGTCATGACACAACACCACTAATGATACCCATCACCACCTCCGCAGGGGACAGTGCCTACCCTATCAGCCCCCACATGATGACCCCAATCCGGAACCCCACCACGCCACCCGAGGTAAGGTACAACACAGCCCACATTGCAACACGGGGCATAGTGGAGCGCACATTCGGAGTGCTGAAGTCACGCTTTCGCTCCCTTGACCGTTCTGGCGGGCAGCTGTTATATGCTCCCCGAATAGTGTGCAGGATCATAGTGGCAGCATGTGTCCTGCACAACGTTGCAACACGCCGGGGCCTGCCCGTGGACATGGTGGTGCCCCCACATCCACAACCACATGCACGCCCGCTGCGCATGGGAGGGGAAAGGGCACGGGGGGTGGCAGCCCGTACGCAACTGGTGGCCAACTTCTTCACCTAGGAATCACAGTGCTGGCTAGTGCACACTGCTCTGGCACATACCATCTGACAATCAATGATGACACTGCCTGACAATGTCACAAAATTACTTGACAATAAACTGTCAGATACACATCAGCCTGAGATTGTTAACATGGAAGTGTCACTATGTGTGCACCCCTACCTACACATACACCAGCAATGCATCACAACGAAAAGACACAACTCCATCAATCAAATATGCATTGCCACAGGCGATTCACTACATGACAACATTGCCATGTCACCCATTCCCTTCACAGTCCCGCCACTGAGGACACCATGTCATGGTATGTGAGAGCAAACAAACTGGCCATCACAACATGACACCGGTGTCACAAATAGCAGTGCCCCAAATGGAACATAGCCGCACTTGAACAGCTAACCGCGCTGGAGGCACTACTACACACCTGTGTAAGAGTAATTTCAATCAAATTACACACCAACCCACCCTGAAGCCCACCCAAACAAGACACAATGCATGTAATCAATGGTAGTCTCATTACCTGATTCTGCTGGTATGTCCTCACCGTCCAGATGTACAGTGATGGCGCCACGCAAAAGTGTCAGTGCACATCTACCGACATGTAGTCTGACTCCAGAGAGTATGCCCGTGTGAAGAACTGTGTGAAATACCTGCAAAACATGAGCAACATATGTAAGTAGAGGCACATATCAAACCATCATGCATAGTTAGGTGCAACAACAATGTACACTATGAATGTCTACACAGTATTGACTATGGACTGGCCAACAGCTCATGGGAGTCCAATGTCACCGTGTAATTTGCTGTCACTTGGGCACACCCTTTGCAAGCCCATGGAAACGGAAGCAGGAGGGGTGTGGATGTCTGGTACCCAAGCATCGAAACCAAACTCAGGACAAGCCTGCATGTGCCCAGCCACAATACAGTGTATGCCCAGGTACCCACACAAGGCAACACTCTTGGAAAAGAAAAAAAAAATTGAGAAAAAATGGCCATGAAAGGGCCGGCGGGGGGGGGGGGCCACCTATGAGGTCCGAGGACAGGATGCACGCCACAATCCACCTGTGTGGATCATGGGAAACTAAAACACCCCATAGGCTCGTGGCCCACACGGCTACTCTGTTGTGGGAGATGAGTCGCTATCGCTCTGGCCAGACCCTGCAGCTGACTCAGGAGGTGGGGGAGCTGCCTCAGAAGATGGTGTGACAATGGGAGGCAGCCCACGCAAAGCACGAGTTTGCTCCTCCATGGCTGCAAGCAGGCGGGTCTGGTAGTTCTGGTTCTGGGTTATAATCATGCGGAGGTCCCCATGCAGTAACTTCCGGGATGACCTGACCTCCGCACGAGTTGCCTGCATCTCGGCCGAGAGCGTCCGTGTCAGACGCTCCAGCTGCTCCTCTGTCCTTCTATGGGATGAAGCCTCAAGCTCTAACAGGGTCGACCTGAGGTGATGGAATTCTTCCCTCAGGCCTTCCCTGTGGCGCTGGGACTCCATGGAAAGTGATTCCCGCAGAGTCGCCAGTGCCGCCCGCCTGTCCTTGTTGGACGCCAACATATCCTCCCTGTGTGCCTGGCAGATGGACTCTGTAGCCTGCTCCAGTCGCTCCATCAGCCTTTCTGGGGGGACAATGGAAGTGGCCACCCTATCCATGGCCTGTGCAATCATCTCGGATGATGCTGCCTGTTGGTTGGCCATACCGTAGATGGATTGCTCCCAAGCGGTATTGCCAGGTGGCATACGGCCACCACGTTGACGGGCACCACACCTGCCTGGGGCAAGGCGGACTGCGCCTTGCTGTGCCGGCAAGGCCTCAGGCTGCAGGACTGCATTCCCTCTCTGATCTGCAGCCCCAGGAACAGGATCAGAGATTGTGTGGTGTGGCCCTGCATCCGTAACCACCGGAGGCTGAGCTGCCGACACTGACATCCCCATTGAGGACAATGGCCCGGCTGCAGGTGGGTCGGACAGAGGAGATTCTCTCCCAAGAACACTCACCTGCGACTGCACATAGGTGTCATCCTCCGAGTCTACACCTGAATACTGCTCGGGGGAGGAACCCCCAGAGACACCCCTCGACAGCACGACCTGCAGCACTTGTGGGTTTTCACCCACAAACACACCACGTCCCTCACTTGTGGAAGGTCGGCCCGGGTTGCCCTCCTGGGACGGCTCAACCACCACATCCCCAGCATCAACAAGTGCTTCGTCCCCTGCAAAGACATGAAAGAGAAAAATGGAAACAGGCATTAGCACCATGGCATGCAACAAGGGCTGATGAACAACAGAGGCAGTAGTTCTACGACACATGTCCCACATGACTGGGAGACCTCCTATGCATTCACCATCACTGGGTCTGTAGGGGAGGCTCAGGGCATACAATGTACAGATTGGAGAGCAACGCCTGCTCACCATGCTGCCTAGCACTGCCATCACACATTGGCCGGTGATTGCCATGTCAAAGGCACATGCCATCACACACATGGCATGTGACATAGCCACCAAGTGAAGAGGGAGAGGAGGGCAACTTTTTTGGATTTCAACCACTCTGGTCCTGACATTGCATCATCACATCAATAAGTTAACATGTTGTACATGGATCTGCTAGTCCAAATTGGCCACGATGCACAGTGCCTTGTCTACATCAACAAAATGCAGTAAACAATGAGATTCCACCTCCCCATCACCTGTAAAGGAATCATATAGCATTCGTGAAGCACCGGTCCAGAAATGTATGAAGGTACAGCGGAGCACTGAGGGGTGGTGGGGCAGTAGGGGATGCCAGTCAACAATCCTACTGGTGCTGGTGTCATTCATGTCACGCAAGTGCAGGGGTGGGTGGCACAATGAAGTGCAAGGGGAAGTGGCGGCTGGAAGTGCTGTACAAGGTAAGTAGGACTTAACGTCAAGGGCAGATGGTGTTAGGCGCAGACAAGTGCTGGGGGGGGTGGCCTATAGGGGTACAGAGACAATCATGCAGTGCTGTGGGCTCGGAGGGGACAGGGGAGGTACACACTGCATCTGGCTCGGCAAGGTCCTTGCAGATTTCTATGTGTCCTGCAGAGTTGTCACATGCCGCAGATATGTGCCCTTGGATTGGGGATCTCATCTTGGTGAAAAGGGTGAGGCGCTATTGCCTTTGGAGCATGTGGCAGGCCAGTTTGCCAGAGGATGAGCATGATGCAGGACATTCCCTCTCTGCCACCCGGCACCTGTGGTCTGGGTTCACAAGATCCGAGTCATGCCAGGACTCTGCATTGGCATGGGGCTTCAGACAGGTGGTCATGACCGTGGCAAAGACATCCAGTGTACCTGACATAGAGTGGAGCATGGAGTGGGCCCTGTCAGGATGGGAGTGAGCCTAAGGGGGAGCTGGATAGGGGGGAGATTTTGGCAGCATGAGCCTCGACTGACACACACTTCATGGGTTGGAATACCAAGAAGGTGTGTGACAGTGGTGAGGGTGGCTTTGCCTGTGGGGTGGTGAGGGTGAGCTGGGAGGAGAGGAGAATGTGATCACTCCAGGAGAGAGGAGTGCAGAGATGGACGGAGAGGGGAAAGTCAGATGAGATCAGAGCATCAAGAGTGTGCCCTGCAGAATGAGTAGGGACAGACGGGAGTCTAGAGGGTGAGAGGGAGTTGCTGAGGTCACAGAAAGGTCACGTGGGGGGGTCAACAAGCATGCAGGTGGATGCGTACAGCACCAAGGAAGAGGATTTCTGTGTCTGGGGACATGAGTGAGGAGGAGAGGTGAGGACACTCAGAAAGGAAGTAGTACATTTGACCAGTTTTCCCAGACACAGTACGCACAGTTTGTGAATGTCAAGGTGTGGTAGAGAGAGACGTCACACAAGCCATTCCAGAGTGGAGTAGGTCTAAGTAGGAGTGACAGTGGCAGGAATACCCTCAGGGAAGCCAAGGGCACACCCCCCCTGCACAGTAGTGGCGGGCCAAGGAGAGGGTCTCCTGAACATCAGGTAGGAGTGTGTGAAGGATGCAGACAGAGCTGGCCGTCAGACATGTTTCCATGAGACCAAGGATGTCAAGGTGCATAACCTCATGTAAGTGACAGATATCGGAGGAATGCCTGATGCAGCCGCAGTGAAAGGAGTGTAATTGTGGAGGAGGTTGACAGCCTTGGAGGACTTACGGGGAGTGCTAGAGATCAGAGGTGCAGCATGTGTAGGAGTTGGAGTGGGAGGCGGAGAAGGATCATGGGAGGGTGCAGGGAGGCAGTGCAGGATTGATGAGGAGAGAGGAGGGGGGACAGCAGGAGAGGAAAGGAAGTTGATGAGATGTGGGTAGCATTTCTCAAGGAGAATGAGGTTGGCCTAAGGGCCTTGGACTGAGATGCTCCCATTACCATGCACATCAATTGTGGCCTCTGAGGATTGGAAGGAGGCCAGGAGTACACCCCAACGGGTCCCACCATTGATGGTGGAAGAGGAGCAAGGAGAGAGGACAGGGACCATGTGAAGGGTCTATGGGACAGGCAAAGGCATGTATGAGCAGATGTCAGTGAGAGTTGGCTTTGAGTAGGCTCAGATGCACTTGTCAGCAATAGGGTGGGTCGCATTGGAGGGCAGGGTGCCCTCATTTGACTGTTAGCAAGCAGGTGTCGTGAGTAGGGCACGATGGTCTGAACTGTAGAAGTCAGGGAAGATAGACCATGAAGAGCAGCATGGAGTGTGAGGGAATGGGGCTCGAAACCAGACGGTACCAAAGCACACAGGTAGGAGGTGGATGTCAAGGCAACATCCACAGTATGACAGCATGTTGGTTGGCATTTATATACAGAGGACGCATTAGCATGTGGTATCATTGCATGTCAGGCATGTGAAGATGATACTTGATTGGCTGGGGGAAAGTATAGGAATGGTATGTAAGACATCAGATGAATAGACAGGGGAGTATGAGCAACAATGTAGTGACAAAATGACAATTCAAGGGCAACTTCCATGGTGTAGGGCCATATGTGCACTGTTGCCAGTTGGGATAGTGCTGTGGGCAGATGGTGTTGCACTGAACATACTGGATGAGGCACATGGGTGCCACTATCAACTCTGCCACACACCCCCTTGACAGGCACCCAACATGAATGCTTCACACACACACCATGCACATGGATAATACACACATGCATGTGCACTCACCGGATGATGCCTCGTAATCAGGGAGATCTCCCACACCTTGGAGTTGTCCCTCGGTGACGTAGGATCCAGCTACGGACTCGTGTGGTGTGAGTTCTATTTCCTGTGCTGGGGACCCACCTCCAGTCACCAAGGTTGCGGCATGACTTGAGGCCAGCTTATCCTTTGCCCTGCGCTTAAGGTCATTCCAGCGCTTCTGGCAATCACTAGCTGTGCGCCTCACTACTCCAAGGGCACTTATTCTGTCAGCAATGGTCTGCCAGTGTGCCTGGCGTCTGGCATGTGTGGTCTTGGACCCTGCAACGATGACCATTTCCCTATCATGATCTGACACATACTGAACAAGTGCATTCAGTTCGGCGTCTGTGAAGCTTGGCTTCCTTGATGGGCCGGACTGTGCAGCCGTGCCTGGGGCATCAGCCTGTGCCGGACGTGCACTCTTCCTCTTGCGCTTGGAAGGGGGTGGGGATCCAGAGTGTCCTACGCCGCTGTGGACACTAGGGGCAGGAGCCGTGGTGGACTCAGTACTGGGTGTGTGGGATTGCACACTCAGCATGGGAGTAGGTGCAGGCATTGGGGGTAGTGGGATGGGGTCAGGCCTGATCTGAGGTGCATGAACTAGGACCGACACAGTCTTGGCAGGGTGTATGAGAGGTGGGGTGGATGGAGCCACACCCTGGCTACGGGGGCCAGCAGATGACCTATCTGGCATAGATGCGCGTGCCCTGATGACACCAATGTGCACCGGTGCACGTGCAGTGGACCTGCTGACCTGGATGTCAGCGATGGGATCACCCTCGGACAGGTCTGCTGCCACAATGGGCTGGTCCGACAAGGGCTGATCAGGGTTGGTATCAGCCACATGACCCTCAACTGGGGGGGGGGGGCATGGGTGTCCCTGACTGGTCCTCCAGACTGGGGGGGACAGGGGCACCCTGCAAGTCACAACCACGTCCCCTAGTGGATCCTCCACGGCCACCACGTGTGGCTCGGCCACCTTTGCCACCCTTACGGCTTGCACGCCTCCCAACCATGGCACTGATGTTATTGTGCGTATGGGAGTCGGTGTGCACAATTGTCCTGGGCAATTGGGTGTCAAAGGGGTTGGGTACCAGATGGTATTCGTACCCTAGTGCAGTGGCAAGGCTATATGACACCCCTGGGGAAAGATGACGGGTCACGCAACGCACAGGCACCCCAGAAAAGTTAAGGAACGTGCACAATACCCCTCCTAGACCACGTGTGCTGATGGAAAACCCTGCACTACGCTGTGGCATCCAGTAACACAATGAACGTATGCGTGTCACACGCAGCCTAGAATGACCTCTGAAGGGGTAGGCTACACACGGGGCAAGCACAGAAGTTAGATACGTGCGTGACTCACCGTCTGCCAAGTAAAAGAGCGTGAAAAATGAGCGCGTTTGGTTGGCAACACCCCCGCCAAAAGAAGATGTGTACGCTGTCTGAGGAGACAGGACAACAGTAGAAGGGGACACTGTTTGAGGGAACAGGCCCAGGTAAACCAGTACAAGAGGAAAAAGAGAAAAAGCTGTCAGAGGTAACAGGGAGTACGAACTGGAAACGCTGTGAAGTAAATCGCGTGTGAAACGACAAGAAGTACAGAATTCACCCACTCGCTCTCCACGAAAAGCACGTACAAGGAAATGGTGTTCTACACTACCTTATATACAGGCCCACACGTACAGCGTCACTTACGGCGTGTACGTGCTTGGCCCATGTTCACCAATCACACGCTTTGTCACTTCTGCGTGTGGATCCTTTTTCACCAATCACACGCTTTGACACTCCTGCGTGTAGCTCACTTTTCACCAATCACACGCTTTGTCACTCCTGCGTGTAGATCCATTTTCACCAATCACACGCTTTGTCACTCCTGCATGTAGATCCATTTTCACCAATCACACGCTTTGACACTGCACGTGCAGGTAACTATAGACGCACATATGCTGGTGACGGGTTTTCACGCGATTCGCTGAGTGTGGGGTTTTCACGTGCAAAATCACTCCCTATCAGGCTGTCCACGCGTTCAAACACGAAAGACCACGCTCCTGGCCAGGAGGCCAAATTACAGTCCCCCAGAGCCCTGAGCACGCTCCCACCTGCCATCTGCTGCTGCCTGACTGCCTGCTGGCCACGTGCCCCACAGTGCTGGTGGGTGGGGTTGGTGGGAGACATGGGTGGGGGCCTGGTGGAGGGTGCCCCTGGTGGATGGGGGGTGGGGGTGGTGGGAGACATGGGTGGGGGCCTGCTGGCAGGTGCCCCTGCACTGCTGGGGGGTGGGGGTGGTGGGAGACATGGGTGGGGGCCTGGTGGAGGGTGCCCCTGGTGGATGGGGGTGCAGGGGGACATGATCAGGTGTGCAGGGTAGACCCCTGTTTTGTGGGCTGCCTGCAGGGGCCGTGGAGGGTGTACAGGGTACACCTGTGAGGGCCCACCCAGCCTATTCGCGTGTGATAATTCCCACGCACCCCTGTAATACACGTACCCTGGCCAATCGCGTGTTGAACTTCCCGCTACCCCTGTAATACACGCACCCTGGCTGTTCGCGTGTGATAATTCCCGTGTACCCCTGTGATACACGTTCCCTGGCCTATCGCGTGTTCTACTTCACGCGTACCCCTGTAATACACGTTCCCTGGCCAATCACGTGTTGAACTTCCCGCTACCCCTGTAATACACGCACCCTGGCTGTTCGCGTGTGATAATTCCCGCGTACCCCTGTAATACACGTTCCCTGGCCTATCGCGTGTTCTACTTCACGCGTACCCCTGTAATACACGTACCCTGGCCAATCGCGTGTTGAACTTCCCGCTACCCCTGTAATACACGCACCCTGGCTGTTCGCGTGTGATAATTCCCACGTACCCCTGTAATACACGTTCCCTGGCCTATCGTGTGTTCTACTTCACGCGTACCCCTGTAATACACGTTCCCTGGCCTATCGCGTGTTCTACTTCACGCGTACCCCTGTAATACGCGTTCCCTGGCTGTTCGCGTGTGATAATTCCCGCGTACCCCTGTAATTCACGTTCCCTGCCTAGTCGCGTGTAGAACTTCCCGCGTACTCCTGATTTGAAGATTGCCCGCTTTGCTTTCCTTGTTTGCCTGCCCTGTGAAGTGGTCCAGGGTTAGCGCAGCCCTTAGCGATGATTTAGCGATTTTGATGGCTTTTCCTTGCGCGAGGGCGTTCTTGGGGGCGTTACTGGCGCTGCTGCAGGCTCGCTGCGATTCTCTGCGCCACGGCTGGTTTGGGAGCATGAAATCCATGAATACGCTGTGCGCGGAAATCAGTTTTAGCGCACGTGCCTGGCGCAGACTATCGCAGGCGCACGCTGTGCGCCAGCCGCGTGCGCTACTTGTGCGCTGGATTCTATGAATTACCCTGAGTGTGTCTTTCTTGTCATTGATTTGTTTTGTAATAAACTCAATACATATTAATTTCACTAATTAATTGAACATCACCTTTATTTACCATCGATTTAACGTCTCACATGAATATCATATTTGAATACTTACTCTGATTATTTGCAGTGTGTGTTTAGCAGCGAAAATGGCCACCACTGCTAACAACACAGCAAATAATCAGAGTATGCATACAAATGTGATATTCATGTGAGAACTTAAATTAAAGATAAATCAAAATGTGGTGTTCAATTAATCAGTGAAATTAACATGTATCGCATTTTTCCGTTGTGGCAAACAACAATATTCGTTCATCTTTTTCGGTGGAATATGAAAAGAAATCTGAGAATGGTCATCCCGGGCAAAGCCGGGTACTTCAGCTAGTTGATATATGTTAATGCAGGGTGGCATGGGGGGCAGCTTCCAATTGAATCTCCGTGGGTGGTCAGTTAACGTGTGCGATAGCTGCAGGTTCTGTGTCGGCAAAGAGAAATGATGGGTGAGAGACAAAGCACTTGACGTGTTGACCAAGAGCATGACTAGGAGCTTGCGTGCTACCTCCTGCAATGTTTTTTTTTTGTATTGTTATTTTTTGTTGTGCTCTTTGTTTAGACATTGACAAGTATAGTATGGTAGTAAAACATCTTTGACAATATGGAGGTCAAAGCTTATGTACACTTAGAGAAGACATTAGCCTCACAGACTGTTTGCTTAGCAGATTTGTCACCACCTGGGCAACAATGGTTTATAATTGGAAATAATCCCTCGTTGGATTGCCAACAATTGCATTTTTAATTACTACTGAAATATAGTTCGAGAAATATAGAAGTGTGTGCTGAAATTTGGAGTAGGTTTGTGTCACAGCTCCATTACCACTTATTGAAAACATTACATTACTTTATAGTCTAAGCAGAAGTGAAACCAGGATCAGGACCACAGTTAAGTGGTATAGAAGAGCTACAGTCAACTCTCTCAAAGTGCCCCCTCCAAGGCATGATGGGCCAGTGTGTTATTTATTAATACAGACTTGTGATGACCAGTTTATGCTTTTTAGAGCCTTGTGTTAGACTCCAGTAAGGTATCTGGTTCTAGAGGTCTACTGCCCTGTGGACTTGTTTATCGGTGTCTCTTGCAGAGCTGTGGATTTGCACCTTTATAATTAGCTATTACTGTATACCTGGTATCCAAGTCGAGGTTTAGCTAGATTGTTACAGTGTGTTACCTATAGGAGTGTCTGCTTATGCATAGCAGTTTGTAGCAGTTTGTGGGACCACCCAACCCGATTCATAAGTGTGACATTGTTTTGCACACTTCTCTGGCTTGTCGCCATTTTCCAGGGGTATTATTGGGCTTCATTCAAGGACAGGTGCACATACAAGAAATTAAATCAAGTATCAAATCCCCCAAACTTGGCTGCATAATACACAAGGTTAAGGTGACATTTTCCAATGTTTGCAATCCTTTTAAAGACTGAATTCATGCTTCCCCAGCCATCCAGGCAGACCTGTATTGTTACAGTATAAGACACAACAATAATTCAGGTTTTTCCCTTTGTACGCCACAGAAGTGTTGCTACTCTGTCTTTGTTGTGGAATTAGACATTAGATGTAATATTGTGTTCAGAGGGACAGGCTTGGCCTCCTGTCAGGCCAAACTAATTCTGCAATGCTGAGGACACTGTATGTGTACTGTGGATATAACAGTATTCTAGGTTTGTGGCATTTTGTTCTAATGGGTAGTTGTTTTTGGGGCGCCACAGTGCACTCAAGCAACATACATATATCCTTGGCGGTATTATACATATGCTAGAATAATGCCAATCAGTATTACAAAATGGTGGCTATGTCTACTGTTGCATACAGTAATTTTAAAAACAAGATAAAGGGTCACACACAAACCTACTGTAGGGTTACTTTACCTGCTTGTTCTAAAGTTATTTTGCCATTGGGAGGAACAGGACAGTCAGGAGGTCAGCATCATGTATGTTGGGGTGGTGCTACAGTAGAAACTCTCAAAGCTGCATGTATTATCGTTTAACATGAGTGCTCTAGGGCTACATGTTCCAGAATGCATGATACCTACTGACAAATATTGAGGACAAAATACACATCCTGACATTATGAAGAATGTGTGATGAATTGCCATGTGGCAAGTGTGTAGAAGCCCTGGCTTTTTTTATTTGTATAATTTAATACAATTATGTGAGTAATTCCTTTTCATGCTGATCAGAATTCCATTTCATAAGCTCCATGACAAAGGCATAGTGCACACCTGTGACCAGCTGCATCAGGAGCCATATCTGCAGCTCCTTCTCTCCAGTGGCACAGAGCAGGTTCAGAGGTCACAGGTGCCCATTTGACAGCTGCAGTGACAGCCAAGTATCTGCATTTAAGATTTGCACCTCTGTTCCAAAACCTTCATAACTACAAGATTGTTGTACTGATTAAACTGTAAATATAAGGAATGCCTGGGTTTAGAGAATGGTGGCCAGCATCTCTAATAGTTATCCAAGCCACATCAATCTGATATCACACAAGTGTCAGCCATTTGTGCCCAGCTCACCCGTGAAACGATTAAGTGTTTGCTGCCCAGGCACACTGGAACTTGCCCGTGCTGACAGGACTGTAGTCTTCAGTGTTGCCTCTCTTTGTTCCTTTGTGAGGGCTGGTAACACCTTCCCCACAGAGACAGCGACTCCACAGCAAGCTGTTCTGGGAACAGGAACTAAAGGGTACACCCATTCTCAAAAGGAATAGCCTTAAACCAGGGTGCTGCATATCGAAATGCCTTTGAGTTTATTGGGAAGGGAAGAATCAGGGTTAGTGTAGAAAGAGTAGCTCTTTGCAGCCTGAGGAAGGTTCCCCCTATATTGTTTTGCTCTACCTCTATCTTTCCTTTCTGTCTTCTCCACTTCCTGCTGCACAAGTCACATTGGGTGTGATGTCAGAAGGCAAAACCACGTGTTACAAGAATGGGAATTGGACCCCTAAAGCAGTATCACTTTAGTCCAATCACCTGAGGGCTTTTCCTTTAAAAGAAGGGATCTCCAATCAATTCTTTGTGACATTGGTAGACTTTAAACCTTCAGGAAGATTTTGTTGGACCTTGTTGGGAGAGCAGTCCTTTCCATATCGCTTCAGTTATGAGGTCACGGGAGGTGTTACTAAGGCAGAGGCAAGCTCTGTCCTCTAACCATCTCAAGGGACAATTGGTGGTGAACTGCTGCTGGAACAAGACCTGAATCTTGGCCAGCTAAACTGCTGTCCAGGACCTCACCTGTTGAAGGACCCCTGGAAGGTTTGTGCGAGCCTCTCCATTTTTGGAGCATGAGAAAAGGACCCATCCTGAGAGCCAAGACAGTCAGGATTCCTACAATTGGATTCCTACTATTTTAATGTTGAACCACTGCAAGCCATGATTTGAGTATGTTCAACCCAGATCGAAACACTAGGACCCTCTGCAATTGCATTTTGTCACTCACTGATCTTCAAACTGCGATTCCGGATGTTCAAACCTGAAAGCATGCCAGTGCCTCCACTCGAATGAAGTACCATCACTTCTGCACTGCCCAAACTGCTATTCAGACCTGCAGCTTATTCATTGCCCAATAATCAACCCGATCCTGGTGTTCTTCCAGAACTGTGTCCATCGAGCTCCTGCCTCGAGCTCCTGCATCAAACAGACTAGCCTGCACAGCCTGCACATTCTGCACATTCTGCACATCCCATCATTGGCCTGCCTGCCATCAGACAGTGGTCATGTGTTGCAGGTGTTGGTGAGCTGTGGAGGCAGAGGATGTTCACGATGCACTGATAATAGTAAAGATGTTTTGAGCTGTTATTTTTGAGTTGGTTTTAAATTCATGATTATCACTCCTCCCTTGGCTACCTACCATTCTTAATTAATGTACTGACATTATTGCTATTAAAGAGCGCAAGAACACAACTAGCTACCCAACTTTCCCTACACAGGGGTGGTGCGGTGGGTACTCCTGTAAGCAATTGTTAATTTTGCTTAGCTGTATTGATCACATTAACATCAGTATCAGAAAAAAATGTTTTTAATTAATATACACATGTTTAAAACGATCATCTGTAAGCCAGGCAAATCAATGGTTTGACTAAAACACAAAAAGAGATATCAGCGTTGTATTGGGGCACTTCAGAGTACAAATCATAACATCGACATCACATACATCACAAGAACATAATAGTGACAACTTTTCAACTTTTTGAATAGATAGATATCTCATTATTTCTATTAAAACAATTGTGATGTTAGTACCAAGGTGACATTTGGTTAGCATGACACTGTTACTTTTGTCATGACACGTCTACACCGACTTGTGTTTCTGGAGGTAGAAAAACAACACAACCAAGAAAATCTTGATATTAGGTGTGTGATCTGCCCACTTCTTCAGGACGCTATCAATCTTTGGGTATACAAACAGTTAGGCAGTGAATCATGTACCCTGCATGTTCTGCCTGCAAAAAAGACAGATAAACACTACATTTAGAAACAAAGATACCTATAGTGGTTGTGATCATAATTATTTTAACAAACAACACAGGGGGTCAGCACCCTACTAACCTGCTACTGACGTAGCTTCTTTCGAGTGTGGGAGTCAAATCGCATTATTTGGCATCATATTTCAACCTCTGGAATCATTCCTGACTGCAACACAACAAAAGGGGAGAGACCTGTATTGACTCTCTCCTTTTTTTAATCTCTCATCTCTTCTTTATTATGTATCGTATCTGAACATATATTTTTATTTTTAAATATACATGTTGGTAGGTTGGAGCACAGAATGCTTCATGGTGCAATGTCGCCTTGTGTTATATTGCCAGGGCAAGGGCGACACTGTGTTTTCTCAAGCCACCTCTTGGACTGTGCTGCTACCGAGAAATGGCGAATGAAAGGGGAGAAAGGAGCAAAGGGGTGCTCGATCAGAAACTCAATTGGAATATATGCGTGGTGAGGGAAACGTACCCCTACCCTAACACTTACTGGGTAGGTGCCTGGTGCGTGGATGTACTGCCGCCTTTATATTTATTCTCGCTGGGCAAACTCGGGTTGGGATTTCAGTGTCCGCTGGAAATTAACGCTGCACGCTGTCTATGGATAAGTCCTCCAAGTGGCAAAACACGTCCTAGGGGCCCAAGAGTAATTGTGAGTCCTCCTGGGTGGAGATGCCTCTAATTAATGTCCCCCATGTGTCCATTCATTCCCCATACACTTACTAGTTTATTTATTTTATTTTTTACATTTGTAGAGCGCTCTACAGCCCAAGGGCATTGAGGCGCTTAAAACAGATAGTAAGAAGACATATTTAAGGGTTACAAAAGCCGCCCATCAAGTATTCTTGAAATTACATGTTACAGAACACATTGGCACATACATTAGCAGTAAATATACAGATTGTTTAGGATGTGCACGTGGGGCCTGCAGGTTTACACAAAGAGCTTGGTTTTGATGGCCTTACGAAAGGCACCATGGGATTCAATTAGCCTAAGGTGTGGTGGTAAGGCGTTCCAGTGGGTGGCAGCCATGGTGGGGAAGCTGGTGCCACCAGCATGTGCTTTGTTGGTTTTTGGAACAGTAATCATGTTGGCATATGCTGTTTTGGCTGGCCTGGTGGTGCAAGGTTTGGCGATCCTTTGGACAAGGTAAGGTGAGGCCATGTCATGTAGGCATTTGTGCATCAGAGCAAGGGTTTTGAATATGATTCTTTCCTTGACTGGGAGCCAGTGGTCTTGTTTTGTGAGACCTGAGATACAGTCCCTGCATGAAGTGCCGGTGGCAGCCCTAAGGGCATTGTTCTGAACGAGTTGTAGTTTAGCAAGGTTTTTCGCTGATGTTCCTATGAGTAGGGCATTGCAATAGTCAAGCCTTGAGCCGATTAATGCCCTGGCGATTATAAGGCAGTTCTGTTGGTAGAGATACGGCCTCACAGCATTGAGCAGTTTAGAGTGGTAGGCTGCGGCGGAAGCTATGGCATTGACCTGCCTGTCCATAGTCAGGTTCGGATCCAGGTAAACACCAAGAGTTTTGACTGTTTGAGAGACTAGGATGGGGATGTTGTCAACGGTGAAGGAGCTGTATTGCTTGTCCAGCCTGCCCACGGTGGACGGGGATCCAATAAGCAGAAGTTCGGTTTTCTCAGTATTGAGGCATACCCAGTTTTCTGCCATCCAAGATTGGATAGTGGAGTAGATGGAGTTGAGGGTGTTAAGGTCAGATGTGTAATCACCCGAGAGGGGGATTAGAACCTGAGTGTCATCAGCATAGTTGGTGTATGAGATGCCCAGGGCGTCCAGAATTTTGAAGAGGGGCCTCGTGAAGAGATTGTAGAGGGTGGGAGCAATGCAGGAACCCTGTGGGATGCCGCATTGAATGAGGCTAGGATTGGCAGAGGCTGTGTCTGAAAAAACCTTCATTACTCTTTCTTGCAGAAAGGAGGTTATCCATTTACAGGCCCTGGGGGAGAAATTAGCTGCGGTGACGAGATGGTGGCATAGGGTCTTGTGATCAACAAGGTCAAAGGTAGCAGATAGGTCCAGAAAGAGAATCAGTGCTGGTTTGCCTGCATCTCTAAGATCGTCCATCTGATTTTTAAGATCAAGGAGGGCCATTTCGGTGCCATGTCGCGGCCGGAAGCCAGATTGCCGAAGCCCTAGGAGGTGGTTGTCCTCCAGGAACTTTTGCACTTGCAGGTAAGCTGCTTTGCCCAACATTTTTAGTAGGAATGGGACAGTGGTGATAGGTCTGTAATTCCCTAGGACCGATGGGTCTAGGGCGGGTTTTTTGAGGAGTGGTCGGATCCACGCTTCTTTGAGTCCAGCTGGGACGTGGCCAGACTGGAAGGATGCGTTGATGAAAGCGGTGATAAAAGGCACAAGGGGGATTGCACAGTCCTTGATGACCTGCGCAGGGCAAGCGTCCCCTTTGCAGTTAGATGGTTTGATAGACGTGAGGAGGGCAATGACTTCAGACTCAGTCATGTCCTTGAATTCAAAAGGAGGGGGTTGGTTGGTGTCGGTGGTTGGTGAGGGTGGGCTGTGGTTGTTGGCTATGATATCGATAAGAGCCCTTTGGTGGACCAGGATTTTGGAGCGCAGGGTGTCCAGTTTCTCGAGCACGGCCGATTAAATTTTGTTGCACCAAGCCTCGTCTTTAAAAAGGGTGGCAGAAGGGGAGGTGGGGGTTTCAAGCTCTCTGGAAATGGCAAAGTTTTCTTTGGTGGCGGATTTGGCGTTGACTATCCTTGTGTTAAAGGATAGGGCTTTGGCCTTGATAATGGCTGTTTTATATTCATTACACAGTGCCTTGAAAGCAGCTTTGGTGGAATCTTTGGGGTTGTTCTTCCAAGAAGTATGAGCAGCTCTCTTCTTTGATCGCAACTGTAGGAGCTCCTGGGTAAACCAGGCGTTCGTATGTTTGACTTTCTTTGCTTTTTTGAGGGTAAGTGGGGCTACCGTGTCTATGGCTAGAGTGATGCTCTTTTTAAAGTCATTGGCAAGAATAGTGGGGTCATTGCTGAAGGGGGGAGCAGTGCAGGCACCAGAAGGTATGGAGTGAGATTTTCCCTGGTGAGCAATTTAGTTTCTTGAGAGTGCGGCAGGAAGAGGAGCACTCGGAATGGGGGGTCCTTTGGTCCTTTAGAGGTGTTAATGTCAAATATAATGCTGTGGTGGTCGGACCACTGAATGGGAGCGATCTCTTTGATATTTAGTGAGCAGTTGTGGTGGGAGACCCAGTCTAACGTGCAGCATTTGGTGTGGGTGGGAGCAGTGATTGCCTGGGAAAATCCTAGAGTGGAGAGGGCCTTGTGTAAGGCAGTGGTGTTGTGGTCACTGGGGTCGTTTAGGCCGAGATTGAGATCTCCTAGGAGGATGACTTTAGAAGTTTTCTTAAGATTGTCAGACAATGAATGGATTAGGGCATCATGGAAGTCTGAGCCGGGTGCAGTTAGGAGATGAATTGAGCTTAAGTAGAAGGTAATCAGAGCTTGAGCCCAGGTCCGCCTGGACTCTCCTGATTGAGAGTGTCTCCCTTGCGATGTTGTAAATCGTTGTTTACAAGTATGTTGTAAATCCCAGTAGCTATGCAGGCTTCTGTCGAAGCGCCGATCCGACTATGGCTTAGTTTGTCCAGCCGCCATCTTGGGTGAGTGTGCTCTATAGCGTCTGCTGCACGTAGATGCATGTGTGAGTGAGCACGTCGCCGCCATTTGTGTAGGGAAGTTGGGTAGCTAGTGGTGTTCTTGTGCTCTTTAATATAGTCCTTTCCTCACACAACCTAGCCCCAAAAAAAAGAGGAAATTCCTTGCTCAAATTTGTAAACTAATATAGTATAGTATTATATGAAACCTTATGTGAAATAGAGAACTTTTAAATTTCCCCCTGAATAATTATAATTATAATTGTTCTTTTCTAACATGCTGTGGGATCGGGATTCAAACCTGTGTTGCACTGCGTTGTCTTGCTTCCAAGGTGAACAATTTGCCCATGAGCTAACCTTCCACCCCCAACATGATTGTCATGCTATCTAACATAAGACTTGCCTGTGCCATGTTTTCTGTTTAAATTGATTGGGGTTATTTTGTGTTAGCAATGACATTGTGTAGGGTTACATTTCATTTTCATACAGTTTTATATGTGATTGCTCTAGTTTAATGGGTGTTTATTTAATCAACATTGATTGAATAAGTGGTGGGGATTATACTTCTTCGATATCTCTGCAAACACTTTAGTCCTGGTTTTGAGACATATGACTGCCAGACCTCCATGTCTAGGATACTCTAGGAGACATGAAATTGACAAAAGATTTTGCTTAGTTACAGATAAACTCACGTCTAGTCTGTGCCTGAATGATACATTTTCAAATGTTCTTTTTCCTTCTGTAGAGAGCTAGATATAAATAAGGAGCCATTTATAGTCACTACTGTAAAGGTGCAGCCAAGATCACACAATTAGTGAAAGAAAATGCTCAATGATGGAAGTCTCAGGTGCACGTCACAACCCACCTTTTTTCAAACAATGAATCCTAGCTGGGCACACTTGCAACCATCTCATTTTCATAGCTCTCAACTTTTTCAATGAATGCAAGCAGTTTTTATACCAAACCTACATCAGTGCTGATGTCACATTACACTATCAGTTTACAAAGCATACGGGGAAGTTGGGTTGGTTAATAAATCAAACCTCATATATGATGCATAGGGCTTAGTTACTCTAATTGTCTATACCTATCTGATGGCCCCGCCTGGACCCATCCAATCATAGATAATATGTCTATTGATTTAAGGCTAGAGTACTGGTGTATGTGTGAAGAGTGGGAGGAGAATTTGGGTGAAGAACGCATTATGGAAGGGAGCCTCATTGGGTTTATCGTGAAGAGACACACAGGGATTTGTTGTTTTCCTTTGTGCTTTGTGAATTGGGGGTGCACCGTAGAGGGCGGTCCCTGAAAGTCTGTGTTGGAAATGTTTTTTTTAGTGACCAACGTTTTTGTTGCCTATTACGTTGTTGTGATTTTTTGTTTAAAAGAAAAAGAAAAATGTGCACACTGGTTGAGCATATGTGTAAAGAGCTCCCAATTTATAAGGAGAAAAGTCTCAAATATCATAATGAATGGGTGACAGGGACAGAAGGAGAACATTTGTACTGGATGGCCTGCCCAATGTACACACAATAGGGGTATCATTGAGCATAAGTGCACACGTTTGTTATCAACATACAAAGGTACAAAATTAAAGAAGAGACAGAGTGTATACTTGAGTTATGGAAATTATATGACGAAATAGAAAGGGATCCAGGGAGTAGAAATCGAAAAGGGGATAGGCACCTGTGCTGGCACAGCTGTGTCCCTTTCAGGAGAAAGCACCAAATCGACATAGGCTCCAATGCCTGCATATGCAACAGCACCCCCATACCCAGAATCTATCCTAAACAGTCCGCTGTGGAATATACATATCCCTGGTACAAATCCTCAGTAGATTCAAAACCTAGAGTGTTTTGGGCTGGCTCACCTAGGAGACTAAGCACAGGGAGTTTCGGGCACCACCCTCACATCCTGTCCACCCCAGACACTCAGGCGCCAGAGGAGGGCTTCAGCACTGAAGCCTGCCAAAGTCCAACTAACAAAGGGACCAAACCTGGTTTGGCGCGCAGAGACAAACACAAGAAGGACCTTTCCTAAAAGAAATGGCGAAAAAGATGACCGGAGTCTGTTTTACAGATAGGTCTGGGGCACCATATTGGAAAACATGGCTGACCCGATTTTTAGCTACCGTTGTTAGCGGTCGAAAAAAATCACAGTATTTGATCTAAACCACTTCCACCAGCCATTTAAAATAGGAAAGGGTAACATTTTACTGTTACATGAGTGTTTTGATTCAGGGGAACCTAGGCAACCCCTCCAGCACTCTATAGGAAGATAGTGTGTGCTATGTCAGTAAATTTAAAAAGACTAGTAAAGCCAATTTAACTTTACATGCTCTGGGAGATGGTAGTCAGTACCAGAGAAGGTATTTAAACCTTGGGGAGTCCGAAAGATACCGCTGTGCCACTGCACGGAAGGTGCTGTGTGACACACAGAAAAAGATGATGCCTATGGAGTTGCTTTAAAACTCCATAACCAAAGAACACAAAAGTAAAACACACACCAAACACATGGAAGAGTGGGAAAAAAAAGGCTCACACTCTTCCCAGGTAAAAAATTAAATCCTAGAAATCCAGCAAAGTTGCAGGTGGTCTCAAAAGGTAAGGGAAATTAGCACATCTCTCCCTAACATTGACCAACTCAAACCTCTCTAGAAGGTGGACTCCCCATAATGAAGAAGCAAAGAGTAGTTTTGTTCCTTTGGGCCATTTTTATCCCATTAGATGACTTTGGTATCCAATCTAATGTTTGTTGTTCCATCTACTATCGAGGGGAGGGTATGTGGGGAGAGAGGGGAGCTGTCATCCAATTCAGCATTCTCTATAACCCTTCTAGCCTCTATACTCCCCACGCCCAATCATACAGTACCGAATAGAGGGGCTGTTATGGTTGAGATTCAATATTATTTCCTATCGACCATTGAAGAGAACAATTGACTGAATCCAAGTCAGCCCAGGGATCACAGTGGGACTTTGATGGGGTTTTTGGATATAGGTTCTGCGGTTGGAGGTGTGAGTCCAGCAAACATTGTCACTGACGGACTATCCTTGGTTTCATGGAATATTGCCAGTGCAAAGACAAAATTCCAGCGCCACAAAATCTATTATTTCTAAAATCGTTCGATGTTGTACTCCTGCAGGAAACCTGGGCTGAATCAGAAGGAGAGCTCTTTGTGGATGGCTTTAGATCTTTCTGAGTGGCCGCCTCTAAGAACAAACAAGGCCGATGTTATGGGGGAATGTTAATCCCTAGTCACTTTCCTTACAGCACATTGACATGATTCCCAGTAAGGTGCATCCGTTTTATATCATTATTTTTTACAACAGCCCACATAAATCCGAGGCTGACAGTTTGGACAACTTGAAGACGTACATTGAGGGGTGTGTCCTCCTAGGCCGAAAAGCGGATACCCTCCTCATTGTGGGGGGAGATTTCTATATAGAAATGGGGAATTGTAGATGTACATATCTGTGTCAAAGGTTTTCTGCTTCTCTCTTGGGCTCTGGAATAGTGGATGCAACCACTTAATGGAAGTGTGGCCCCTGACATCCCGGAGCAGGTGACCTTTCATAACCATATGGGAACCTCGACAATTAATTATTTCCTCATGGCGAGGAAAAACTGGCATTTGATCCAGGAGTTTGATGTCCTGAGCTATCCACACAGCAACCATTTTTCAATTTTTCTTACAATATTATGGCAAAGGGGGGCACCTGAATTTCGCGTCCCATAAGCATCTTGACGGGTTATTAGTCAACCTGTCTTGTTAAAGGTGAATAAAATAGGAAAGGTTTGATCTGACTGATCTATACCAGAAGATAGACCGTGTATGTTCTCCTTGGTTGTCTCGAATACTAGACTCTGTTAAGACCCCTCGGGCGATCACCAAAGCTTTTTGTAATCTTACATGCACACTGACTGATTTTGTCTCACAAGATTTTTTGACAAAGCATAGACCGGTCAGGAGATGGTTCAATGAGAACTGTCGTAAGTGCAAACGCAAACCTCTCTCTGTTTTGAAGGCACCTGGATGAGAGAGTCGTGATATCATGCAGGCAAGATCTGCGTGTTGCCATGCCATAGCCAATAGGAAACAGGAAATGGAGGTTGAAGTGTGGGAAGTATTGTTGAAAGCAGAAGAAGTGAACAATGCAAAAATATTCTCACAATTTGTGGCAAGTGGCCCGGCCTATAATCGTAAATCAGTGGGTACCGAAACACTAGTAGCGGCAGGGACCTGGACACAACATTTTTCAGGACTCTTTTTGGGTGACCCATAGCAGTTGGTAGACTTTCCTCTCATATTATACCTTGTCTTTTCTGTGAATGAGGTCTCGTGAGCCATAGACAAACAAGCCCACAACCGGGCCATGGGACCTAACGCTATACCTGGCGATCTGTTTTGGTCTTAGGTATCAATGTGTGCCCTGTTGCTAACATGCACATTTAATGCAATTTTGGACATGGTGGTCATAGCAACATTCTGGAAGAGTCATTTTTGGCCACATGGAGCAGTGGCTTTTGGCTTGTAATGTCTTGACTGACATACAACTTGTATTCAGGCCGGGGGTTGGCACAGCCGAACAAGATTCAAACATGCACCTGCTGGTGGACAAGTCTGTTTTTGTCTGTAGAGAGAAGATTTATCTGGCTTTTACAGACCTGAACACTGCCTTCAATAAGGTCAACTCGGCAAAGTTGTTGGCCATGCCCAGGTCCATAAATTGCCCTGAGGAATTGATTAGGTGTTTAGGCTGGTGCATAATGGGAATCAGGCCTGAGTAAGATTTGTTGGCCTGGGTGAGTGCACTTCCTTTATCGAGATGAATCTTGGGGTTCATCAGGGTTGTGTGCTGGCCCTGCTTCTTTTCACTCTTTACATAAATAGTCTTTATCAGGCTCTTGTTGCCCCCAGGGTGTATTTTCCTAAGGTGGGTAATCGGGCCCCCTACTGCTAGTATACGCAGACGACCCCATCCTCATTGCCAAGACTCCCTATGCCCCCCAAAAAATTGATAACTGAATACACTAGTTTCATGAATTCCCTAGATGTATAGATCAACACAACCAAGTCAGCAGTATTGGCACATGAGTATGGTAGGACGTCTATTGAGATGCAACCTATGGTAAGCGACAGCTCAGTGATAACCTGTGTTTATTACTTTGAGTATCTTGGCATTTGCTTTAGTTCACCAGTCACGGGCCATGCACACATTAATATGAAAGTCATTAACATGGGCCAATCACTGGGAGGACTTTCTCGATTCACAGCTAGGTGCCAAGGACAACCATTGAATATGATTCTGGAAGACTATAAGGCCAGGACAAAGGCATCCAGTAACAATGGTGCCTTTCTTTCTCTGGGGCAGTGAGAATGTAACTGAGCTGCAAACCAAGGAAAACGAATTCCTCATGGGTCTTTTGGGCCATCCTCTCTCGGCTCCCTCATACGCTGTTCATACAGAGGTGGGTTTCAGCCAGATCGAGGACGACTGGTTGTTGGCCCCGGTGCTATTTTGGCTCAGACTGTGGCTCATGACAGGGCGTCCTTGACCAACCATATATTGGGAAAAATTATGGAAGAGGAGAGCTATTGTAAAAATCCTTGGTTAAAATATATTCAGTCTAGGTTATGCCAGATGAATGCCCTTGCGCTCTTCCCCCAGAAATTCTTTTGAGTTTCCAAGGGATGAGCTTTTACAAGATAGGTTTTGTAAAAATGTGTAATGCCCAGAGTGAGACATAGGGACTGCTTATTAGGGAAAATAGGGCAAATAGACATATAGCTCTAATAGGTAGGGCAGATAAAATGCAGCCCTATCTTGCTTTTGGCAATCTGAGAACAGATATATGGGTCATCACAAGGGCCTGATTTAATCTTTTTATGCTGACTTGCTACAAGGCATGGATTTCCCGAGGAGCCAAATTGTCCACTTTGTGACCACCCTCAGGAGGATCTCCCCCATTTTGTTCTGTTTTGCCCAGCGTATTGTTTTATCAAAAACCAAAAAATGGTGCCAATTCCAAATGCTGCAAACCTTACACCCCGACACTCTGCTCTGTTGTATCTGCTGCAAGCCGACGAAAAGACAGTAGCATCGGCACTACTGTCCCATACCAAAAGAGCATTGATAGTCAGGATATGACAATCATGATTTTATCTTGCTTGAATGTGTAATGTCTTTGTAACTGGTTTTAGTTTGTTATGATGAATTCTGTATTGTATGTGTAATGGATTATTTATGATCCGAATAAAGTTATATAACAATGAGGTATCTTATAAACAACAGTGGCAACCAAACCTCAATATGCAGTTAAATATGTTCTATAAGGAAAGATGAAAGCACTACACATTGCGTGCTATAATGAATGTACGCACTGTATGTACTATGGTCAACTCTGAGCACCTTGACTGTGGAGATTGGATCTTAGTTGTGAATAACATCCAAGTGGCAGGCTCAGAACTTCACCAGCACGCTGGACGATATTGTGATGTATTATTTGAGTTTGGTAGTCTTACCAATGTGGGAGCCCAGACCATGTGGCCCTTTTACCATCCAATTAAGATGTCTCTGTTTACAAATGGACAGACGATTGTTAGATTGCGTGCAGTTTATTTTTGCAATGTAATCTACACAGAAAAAGACACATGCACACAAAGCCAAGCGTTTGGATTTTGATGTATGTTTTATCTCTATCGGGAATAAATAAGCAAGAACGTGTGGCATGTGTCTCAAAATCTGTGTGCCAACCCTGATAGCTTTTCACCAACCACATACTTTTGTTAAATTCTCCTAGAAGCCCTCCAGGCCATGCAGCTGTGGAAATTGCAATCAGGTACTCATACCTTCTACATATTTACCAACATTATACATTCCATTTGGAGATGCTGATCCAATCTAGGTTTTCTCTTGGCATTTTGTCATCAGGAACAGCGAGTTCTTTTAATGTGCCAATGTAGATCCTTGTGAGAGCCTCAGAATGCACATGTAATACCTGGAGTGGACAGGCGTCTCTGAAGTGGAAGGGATAATGTTGGCATGCATGCTTCTATCTGTGGTAGAGGAGTGGTAGAGGCGTTCAGTGGAGCCATCTTGAACGAACAGACTTTCTATTCCCAAAGTGGCAGAGGAATCATTCTGTTTCCCGCAAAGTTCTGTCTACTCTGGCACTAACAATGACACCTGGGCAGTCTAAAGGTTAACAAGGTTCAGTGATGGCTTTAGATAAGGAAGATCACATGAAACCAAGCACTGCCTGTCCTCCGAAGAATTCCAGTCTGAGATGTATTTTGGTGAAAGGTAGTTTGGGTGCTAATAAAGGCCATTTAGCACAGCTTAGGAAAAAATGCCAGTCTGCTATCGGAAAAGCAAAGCCATCAGTCCTGGCTAAGTAAACACACTAGGCCCTAAAAGGTACGGGTACGGAGTTTATTGTAATTGAAAAACGCTCTATTGTTGTATTTACGTGTTGCTTTTTGGCTAACGCCGCAATAAAGCTTAATGACTGACTGATAATTGAACAACCCGTTAGCAATAGGAATATAAACGTTATAGTCAGAAAGCATCGTTTATGATGAAGTTACAGAAATTAGTCGATACATAGAGATTTCAAGCATTCATTAAAAATAACAGCTCAGACAAATGAAACCTTTTTAAACGCAAGATTCAAACGTGGAACAAGTGCAATATATTTCCCTGCAGTCCGTTTATCTGCTCCTTGCCTGCAGTCAAACCATGAATGCGTCACCCGTTCAGCGTGACTTCCAGAAGTGGCAGAAGCAGAGCTTTAAGTGGGCTGGGGCCCCTGGTCCCTGGGCACGGTTTCCAATGCATTCTAAACACAACGTAGGGCCCTACTGTGGTTAGAACCCTCCCTCCTCTGGAATGTGTTGCTGCTGCTGATGTGACAAGTGTTCAACCTTGAATGCCTGGAATGGATGCAATGAAACACACAAGGATCTACATTGGCACATTGAAAGAACTCGATGTTACTGATCACTGATTAGTTCTGTTAGACGGAAAGCCTTTGTTTTGCTAAACACACGGTACACTTTCTCATACTGAGAGCATGGCACAGCAGATCTTTTGTTGCTTTGGTGGAGGGTGATGTGTCCTGCATGTTTCAGGCAGATGGTTGCAGCAGGCTCATTGACCGACGGATCTGTCTTGTTGGATATTTGACCTTCAGCATATGAGTAAAACTCTGCAGGGGGCACTTTACAACTCAGAGTATTGTTTCATGGCTTATCGACCTATTATAGTTCGATTTTTTATTTTTTTTTATTTGAAGATGTTTATATTAATGACGTGTTTTTGGTTGTAGATTCAACCTCTGCATACAATTTGTGATTGCAATTCCAAGCAGATTTACCTGCAATCGATGTCACTTGTATTCCGGTTAAGTCTGTTCTGTGAAAAGAGGAACCTGAAAATTAACAAAATTCTAAGATTATAAGGTTGACCTCTGGGGCAAATAGGATTTGCACATACACACTAGAATATGCCAAATTAGCAAACATTGGATTATTTGGGCTTGAGTTTTTGTTTAATTCTCTGGATCTTGAGCTGCCCAGGAAATTAAAGCCTCCTTCACTTTGTACGAAATGGTTAATGGGGAATTAAGCCTAAATGCGTGCTTTCATGGCCAAGTAGAGCAAAACACCAGTGAGGGATGGCATTGTAAATGTATCGTCTCATACAGATCTGAAATATGGTGAAAAAAGTGACCATGCAAGGTTATTAAAGAAGGGAACCAGTATGTTAGAAGACTCCTTGGTGTCCTAAAGTGTACATCAAATGAAAGTCAATCTGGGCATTGAGCCATTGGGTTTACTGGGCCAGTTTATATCTATCCCATTGCTTGGGAAGCTGTGGACCAAAGTAGCAGTCTGTAGTAAGAAGCAATAATGGATGCAAAATCCATTGCTAGTTCATGTAAAATTCAATGTCAATACTACATGTTTAAAGGGAGGGAGCTTGTGTCCGAAAACAAGTGGTAGAATCCCTCTCAGATATCGAAAGTGCTATCGTTGAACTAAAGACTGGTTATTGAGAGAGCTTGCTGGAAGCCAACCTTGCAGGCACTGCCCTGCGGAGATAGGTAAAAAAAACATGTATTAAGTGCAAGTTAATCATTAGCAGACACCAGTTTCAAGACACTGTGTGGAAAAACATAGAGACAGAATAACTTAAAAGATAATATTAGAAAAATACATAATCAGAAAATACATTTAAAACATAAATAAAACAGTTTTTAAGGAATCATAAAACCAGACAAGTTCCAAAGACAGTTTCTGCTTTAAGGATCTATATGAATGAACAAATGCTGTTTAAAATTCAATTTAAAAATCTTAAGAAGGAACAGTCCAGGATGACCTGAAGAAGAGCATTATATGTGATAACTGTAACCTTGTATGATTTGCCACCCAACCAAGCTTTCTGGAAGTTGCTATCAGCATGTCTAAAGCACATGAACGACGTGTGCACCCTGGAATATAAGGTTCGGGTAAATCCTCAAAATATACGTGAGATAACCCGCTGAGCGCTTTCACAATTAGTATCATAAACTTTGCTTAGCTTTGATGACTTACAAACCGCCAGCCCAAAGAAAGTGTGATATGGACCATGTATCTAGTACCAGGACCATGAGTTCCTGGCAGAACACTACCAAAGCTGATAATATTAAGCAGGTGAAAGTGAGCAGACTTTACCACATTACTTTCAGGCAAAAAAATCCTGGGAACTGGAGCGGTACCTGACCGTGATGGGGAAAGCACTAACAGAAAGTTGCTCACCAGAATTCACCAGGTCCACTTACCTATCTTGGAACTTCAGGGTTGTTGGGAGCGGACGGAACAGGATGCATACCTATGCAGCTGGACCTGTGGTAGGTAGAGATTTTAGTCAATTTCTGGTTGTTTTGCCACACTAGTCTTGACTTACGACATGCTCGTTAAAAGCGTTGTTGCAACGAGCTAGGGGGGGGCACTGTTGCACCCTGTATTTGAAGAATGGGACATTTGTGTTGGTTACAGCCTTTACTGTATGCTGAGATAGGTGAGATGAGAACCCGCTGTTGCCACTGTTTCATAAGAGAGCTGCAGTCCCTTCTACCTTCTCTACCATCTCCTTGCAAGCAGACAACTCTGTGTTTTGCTAATTTTCTCTCGACTGATGGGCTGCAATCTGCGAGCAAGCACCTGCCATCCACCTCCCTTACACACACATTCAGTTCTAGAATGTTCCGTAGCTTTGAACATATAGGTTCCAGTTAAGAGGTGATGTTCTCAGTCTAAAAATGTAGCCACTTGTCACCAGAGAGGAACAATTGCACAGCACGCTGATCCGCTGCACCTCTTAACCAATCACCCCCAGAACAGACACACAAGCATATCTGAATGGGCAAACATGTACAGGACAAGCAGTGCATATTTGCCCAGATTATTGGTTTAGTACCCCAAAAAAACTATTGGGACCGGCAATCCCAGATTAGCAAATAGACAAAGTAGGCACCGATTTATGGGCCCCACTTCTTTTAGGGGCCCCGCGACAACGGTTCAAAATAATATTGATTTGATCTCGAAAGAAAATTACAATCAAACGTTCTTAAATTGTTTCAAAAGATAGAAAAAAAAGGATCAACTCAATTAAACAAAAACATTCCATTAAAGAATCTATAGAGAAAATACTGTATTAATGTAATGTACCCATTAACAATTTAAAGTAATATAAACCAGAACATCAGATTCACATAACAGTTTGTCTCTTAAAAGCTCATCGTCTGGCAGCTGTCAGTTTGTACAAAAAATCTGCTGCAAACTACTAATTTGCGAGACGGGCCCTGAAATTTCGACTGCCTAGTGGCCTACACTGGGCTCAATCAGGCACTGGGGAACGATTGGTAATTTTTAAAGAATCGTAGGCATAGTTATCAGCTATTGCCCACGCAGTCTCAAAACTGTGTCAGTCTCTATATTGTTTGCAGTTGGTTGGCGCTAATCTCAAAAAACATCCTGAACTATGTTTAATGGGAGCCACTAGGTTCATTCTGAAACAGCAATATAAAAAAACATTATTACGATCCGACAAATTCAACAATTTTAACGGTTTTATTATATTTTCACATTATAGATAAAAACAGTTACATACCAGCGTATATAATATATCAAGAGAATACAACATTGCAAGCTATTTAATATACGTATTGAGAAAGATTTACATGTGGCAGATGATACTAATTTCATATCTGCATGAATGTTTTGTAAACATTGAGTTTGATTTGTAAAGTGCAACCTTGTCACCTTCCTCACACAAAAAACAGGTACAGAGACAAAGTTACGTTATTTAATGTAAATCAATAACAGGCAGTCTTAAAAACAATTCCCTGTTGTAGAAATCTGTCAGAGAACATGACTTTCTCAATTTTATATGAATCTCTACTTTTAGGGCCCGAATCATGGAAATGTGCACAGAAATCCCAGAAAGTGCTGCGCGCCAAGGACACTGCACCAGTCTGCGCAGAATAAAAAATGCATGCTTCGCGTATCCATGGAATTCACTGCTCAAAGTAACCGTATTCACAAGTCGCACCTGGAGCACCCCCGACACGTCCCCACGCAAAGCAAAAACAGCCAGAACAGCTACCTTTACGTGCTCCCTGGGTGCAAATGCACATATCCTTCAAAAAAGTGCGTGGGGTCCCCCGCAAGCTGGCCTTCATCTCGGGGACCCTGCGCAGGGTCCCCTGTAGCTGTTGCCGGCACCCTGACATCAGGGATATGAGAAATCGTAGCTCGGTAAATACTAGGGAAATCTACACACGAACCCCCGTAAACTGTTCCTGCCCCCGCTACACTGCCTACATGCACCCATGAGTTAGATCGGATCTCCTTTATATCCGACATGCAAACTCACCTCTGTGCTGCGATTCCTACGTGCAAGTGTACTTACGCCTGCGTATGGGTCGCATAGTGATCGAGTGATTTTCGTGGCCATTACTATGCCAAAAGGCTGAGCGGGTGGTTCCATGAATACGTGTCGTTTGGTGCAATTGTGGGCATGCGAGCGACTGCCTGTGGGCCCTCCGTCGGAACATCCACTTTTTTGCATGTTCATCCCCATTTTCTGTCTAAGCCACGCTCACGCTCAGGGTGCTGGTTTGCGCAATGCGCTCAGCGGCTCGCAGAGATGTGCCGAGCCTGAGCGAACTCCACACAAGTCCAGGAAAAGTCCAGCGCAGTCCATTCCTTGAATTGATGAACAAAGATTTTGCGCGCAAAATGGTGTGCAAATCCCCGATTTTACACCCAAATAATTCCATGAACCGGCACTTTAATGCAGCAAATATGATGGGGTACTGGTTATTATTACTTTTTAGCGGCTTGTGTGCCGAAAATGTTTTTCATTTTTGATTATTTCTCCTTTGTTAATAAATACAGTGCGGCCCCAATAATTGAAACATTTGGGCTACTGAAGTGCTTGCAAAACTAGAAAGGCTAAATGTTATATTATTATGTATGTAGAAAAAACTATTTTCTTATTCAGTTTACCTTGATGAAAATCTTGTTTTGGCGGTTTTACTATTGTCAAAGCGGTTATCTGTATTTTGTATATCTTATATGTATATCTTCAGGGGTTAAGTCCTAAAAATAAAAGTGGGGGACTCATCAACAAATGCAATGGGATGTGATGTCGACAGAAATTAGCATATCAAGGTGAAATATGAATATTTCATTAAATTGGCTTGCATAACCACCAAAATTGGACAGGACGAATGACATTTGCCTTTCATAAAATCAACACACACACAAAACCAAGAAAGGATATTTTCTTCTAAAAGAGTTTTTGAAAACTTTAAAAGGTGTGCCTGTTTTAAAGTCCAGGAACCAATACACATGTTTTCCTGTAACATGCAGTAGCGAAATGAGACATTTCACCTTTAGTTGTTTGTTATTTTCCATCAGGTTATAGCGTGCAGTGGTGAAGTGTCCGGTCTGTAAACCTCCAAACTGCTGTTCTATCCTCGAGGTCAGCCCTGATTCATAAATTTAAAGAAGACATTCCATATTTCTCATTTTAGCTGGGGGGACTGAGTCCACCCTCTGAAAAAAGTGGGTGGACTCCGTCCGTCCACGTGTAGCCTCGACTTGAGCCCTGTATCTTCTTTTGGGTAATTTATTAAATATCCTCAGTCATTACAATGTGGTTTCCAAATCTGCAGGCTCGAAATTAGGTATTAGGGGCTGCAGTTTTCAGCAAACATTTTAGATATGTTTAAAAAATATTTCAGTCTCTCAAGAATGACGTCAATCACCTCGAGCGTATTATTTGTTTAACTCTGAGGTTCTTTAACCATCCAAATGGGATCATATGTCGGTTTTGGGTACCGCTCCTGCTAATACAAACATATTGCTACTTTTACAATGCAATCAGCATTTCAATCCCATCTCTATAAATACACATTCCAATAACTCTCTCTTCATAGAGCTTACTTGCCTCTACATAAAGGATCAAACTCGAATCGTTTCTCTGCGGTCATAGCTCTGCAGTATCTTGTGTGTAGTCAAAACATCCGCCTCTGATTTGTGTGTCCTTATGGAAGCATGTTGTAAAAATTGGACTATTACTTCCATTTTGGCCACTGTACTGATTATGGGAGCCATGTTTGTGGTTTTTTAAGTGAACGAAGTGGTGCTGTCTTTTAATCATCCTGATCTGCATAGCCATTAACACTCATTAATTTCTTGTCCATGCAATATTCCAAAATCCCAGGTTTGCCTGACAAAGTATCTTTTTCTGGGATTAGATTTCTATTTCTCATTTTCTCAACAAAAAAAGTCACATCTAGGTATTCTCAGATGATATTATGCCACTCAACCTCTTCAATCGAGACCTTTCTGACAGTTCTTAGTGAGAAAAATTAATTCCTTTTCCCTTTTTAGCATTTTTTGATGCAGCAAAAAAAAAATGCAGTAATATAACTGACATGAATAACTGTCCACTCAAATTCATCAAATTTGTGGTTCAACATTATAAGGTACTTAAGCATTGGAGCATCCTCAATTTTGTTTTTAAACAACTTCCATGTGGCATAATTCTGGTCTTTACTTTTATTGTAGTTTTGCCTATATATTGTTTCCACACAGATATCTTATAATATGCACAACATGTTTGGAATCGCAATTTTTAAAGCATTTGTCTACCCATTTCCTGATTAGCCCAATATCTATTTCTGTTGATCTCTGTGTGAGATGACATACCACAATGGGTGATGGCCAACTATAGGTGACTGGCCCCAATTCTCAGTAATCCAAGGTTATGTTTGCTTATTTGTTCTATAATCGTATCCCTAATATTTGTTTTTCTTTTGAAAGCAAAAATTGGACACTCCCATTTTCTGTCCTGTTTTTCAAAAATCCTTCAGTTTTTGCTAATGATGCATTTATCTTAATTGATAAAGTTGTAAATGAGGTGACACTAACCAAATTATGATTTTCTTCTTTTTTGATCCTCAGTGCCAACTTTCACGATGTATACATTGGCCCTCATTACGATGCTGGCGCTAAACCATGGCGCTATTAGCACTATGGTTGGTGCAGGTATCGTAACGAGTCTGCCAATGTCCAATGGGGAATTACCACCCCATTCCAAGGTTGGCGGGGTGGTAATTCCCCATTGAACATTGGCCCTTCCCCATTCCCATTTTTGCCCCATAGGGCTCAATGGGACTGGGGAAGGCGCTAAGTACGGTACCGCAAATTGCGGTACCGTACTTAGCACCAAGGTCCCTTTGCGGGTCCCTACTCCGTTCAGGTCGGGTCCCGCAAAGGGAATTCGTAGTAAGGTGCTAAGTGTTTAACGGCGCCGCAGCCTTTTACGGCGCTGTTAAACACTTAGCGCCAGGGTCCTAATGAGGCCCATTGTGTGTTACAAGTCTGGGTATACCTACCATGGTATTTGCCATTCCGGGGGATCCCCCAGTCTTATATTAGCCTCTGATCACCCAACACATGTGGCCAGAAAGCAGCAAAGATCCATGTGGAACTTCATCCAGGCTGCCCTGGCCTAACTGCCTTCAACAGATAAGGGCCGTTTAAAATATATATTTAAATAAAGTACACTTTACAGACTTTTTATAAAGATTATTTTTATAATTGTTAAGCAGCTAATTAGTTAGGGCAGGTTTTAAAATTAGGGATAGTTAAGCTGTAATACGTTTAAGAAAGTGAATCTCTTCATTATTTAAAAAAGCCTCTAAAACGTCTGGTGTACTGGAGTGGCTTGCTCCCACTGGACCTCGAGGCAAGGTCAGAGATGGAATAAGAAACCTCAAAATACTGATAAAACTGTACATCAATACATTTGTGTCTGAGTATCTTTATGTTACATTTTAGGTATGTATGTGTATGTAGTCATAGGTCCTAATTATGAGTTTGGTGGAAATTCAGCTGTAAATCCAATGAACTACTGCCAATTGTGTTTATCATTACTGCAACTGTTAGGGGAAACTCCCAAGTATGCCAGAGGGATACTAGAAGTTCATGGACTCAGAGGGCCCAACACCCTCCCCCAGGACACACAGAGGACTCAGCCAACGGCAAGTTCAAACTGTGGTTTATTACAGGCAAACTTTTCTCAGGATATCTTGTGCTTTGCTGTTTCTGCATTGGTGCACTTGGCTAATGGTAAAAATAATAAAAGCAATGACAGTATATATATATATATATATATATATATATATATATATATATTATATGTCCTCTAACTATAGAACTGCATGCTCGTGTTCTTCATGTATTCATGTATGTGTTTGTGTCCCGAAGTGTGGATGGAACGTGTTCTTCATGTCTAACGCTGCTATGTCATGGTGTCTCTATCAATGTCAGCAACATGGCTTCCCGGTGCTCTAGTCCAGGCCAAATAAGTGTCTCTGACCCTGGCCTGCAGCTCTTCATCCACACAGGGATAGATCTGTACCGCACCTGGTTTATATGGCTGTCTAAGGGGATACCTCTCAACGTATTTATCAATCATTGTTCTATTAGGAATTGGTCCGAAATAGAATGGATGATTGCGGTGTGTTCTGGCCTTTCACCATGTCATGAATTTAGTGGTGGGGTAGGAGGGGGGTGGCAGGCTTCCGACTCACTCTTCACTACTCTGTCCTATGTGCTTAACACAGAATTACGATTGGTGGAATGGTGGTGAAAATCCCCATTTTTGCAAGCAGAAATTCTGCTGCTGTAATTCCACTAATTTTGGAAGAAAAAGTGGAGGATTAACTTCAGATTTTTGCTGGATGTGAATCCTCCACATTTCCTCCTAACTCGAATTCATCAGTGTGGTAAAAGCAGTGGTAATTCCTTTACTTCCTTTACTTCCCAAAAAAGTGGTGGTAACCAAGCTACTGTCACTTTCTTAACGCACCACCACACCTCTATAGTGTCATAAACTAGTGTTTAACTTAATTTAAGGGATTGGGGCTCTTCCCTTGCTAACTGCCTTTCTATTTCCTAACATTCCTACCCCTAATCACAGCATTACTTGGGAGTGGGGGGTTGTAATGAGCTACAGAGAGGGCAGAGCCGCTCGAGACAGGTAAGAAGTGGGCCAAAGCTGTGCTCAATATATGTCACTCTCTCTCTCTCTCTATATATATATATATATATATATATATATTTATATATTCAGTAAAAAAACTTTGTTAAAGGGACGTTATGGTTAAGTTGCGCTACTAAAAACCTATGAAATTCAGTGAAAAAACTTTGTTGAAGGGACGTTATGGTTAAGTTGCACTACTAAAAACATATGAAATTCAGTGAAAAAACGTTGTTAAAGGGACATTATGGTTCCAAGAAAAACCCCTGAAATTCACCAGTTATGGTAAGCTAAGCAACCATAGCTAGTGCCACCACCGTGCACTGCTAAGACTAACACCCATGACATCAAAGATGACATCACAAATGTCATTGATGACATTACTGATGACATCACATGTCTGCCTCCCTCTTTTTTCCTTTACTGACATATCTAGGCCACATGTTTTTCTTCAGTAACAGTCAGGAACTAAAAATTATAAACGTACTATATTTGTAGACTTATCCTTCAAGTATGTTCTTACAGTAATTCCCTTAGGTTCCAGTCATATCATATGAAACATATACATATGGGAAGACACAAGCTTAAAAAACAGCAATCCTTTCTGTGCATGAAGATAATCAGTAGAGTTATCAGCACTTTCTGACAGTTCTGTTGTTTTTTTTATTACTGTATGTTCCCTGTATATGCTCATATTTGTATACATTGTACTCACACTACTTTCCTTAGGGTCCAGTCACATCACGTGATACATGTACATAGGGTAAATAGCAGCTTTGAAACAGTGCAATCATTTATTTGCATAAAGATAATCAGTTAGGTTATGAATTGTTTCTGCTACTACTTCTGCTTTTTTGCTTACTTCACTTTCCCTGTATATACCCATATTTGTATGTGTTATTGTGTCTTTGTGTTTTGTCTGTAATAATGCAATTATGTTATACGTGGGTTTTATTAGCTACTTATTACATATTTCACATTATACAAAACTCTAATAAGAAAACAGTTTTCATTTCATAATTCAACATATCAACATTATGAATATTATACCTTCATCATGTATGCTGCACACAATGCCTATGTTTCTGCATGAGTACCTTAGTATACTGGATAGAAATTCATAATTGAATGCTATTTATATCAATGCATTGCTTAATGCACTAATTAGCTCTTGATATTTATTCCAATGATCTTTGACACTTTTTTCTCAACTTTATAATAAGAATCCCTTGTATAGATATTTCGTGAAAAGTAAATGCACATGTGATGTCATCAGTGATGACATCAATGACATTTGTGATGTCATCTTTGATGTCGTGGGTGTTAGTCTTAGCAGTGCACGGTGGTGGCGCGAGTTATGGTTGCTTAGCTTGCCATAACTGGCGAATTTCAGGGGTTTTTCGGTTTTACTTGGAACCATAACGTCCCTTTAACAAAGTTTTTTCACTGAATTTCATAGGTTTTTAGTGGCGCAACTTAACCATAACGTCCCTTTAACAATGTTTTTTCACTGAATTTCATAGGTTTTTAGTAGCGCAACTTAACCATAACATCCCTTTAACAAGGTTTTTTTACTGAATTTCATAGTTTTTTAGTAGCACAATTTAACAATGATAACTCTGACTTTATGTACAAGTAACATAGAACATACTGAACCCCCTCTACTGAATTTGATGTCCCAAACTCTTTTAATGTCCGCGGACATGTGCAGACAACAGCACCACTACCCAAAAAGTCTGGGGGGTTTGTTTAATTGTTATATCATAACATATGAACATTTTACAAATTCACAAACCAGCAACCCAGCACACATACACATTATATGTAGTAATAAATAAGAATTGTAACCCATATATATAACACACTAACCATTCATTTAAATACAATATGTTCGAAAATGGAATATACCAAAAGAAGAAAGATAGGCTTCCAACATGATTACCTCACAGAAACTCCACAACTAAGAGCAACAGCAGATCTACAGACCACTCAAAACACACCTTACCTGAAAGAGTAAGTGAACTGCATTTTACTCATATATTTGTAAACTTTCTGTATTAGATACAAAAAAAATTATATTATGTTTTTTTTCTTACAGAAATGTCTTGTACTCTGGAGTGGCTAGAGGAGCATTTCCCATGTGAGGAAATGTCAGAAGATAGAGAATCTAATGGTAGACACTTTACTATATAAACCAATTAATTAATATTATTTTATATACATTTAAAATATATATATTTTTTTGTACAGACCATACAAAAATTGAAAATACTAAAGAAAAAGCAGTATTGGATAAGACTCTTCAGCACATAAAAGAACAAATGGACCTACTCTTTGCACATTTTAATAATTAAAAAAACTTTGTGGAGGATCACTTCAAACAAACAACTACATACCATTGTCCCACATGTACCTGTCCCCCCTCACCATATCCCACTCAATTATCCCCAAACCCTCTCCATGAACCAAAATGTTTTGATGAGACTTCCATCCCTTCTTCACCTCATATAAATCCTATTGAAACCCCCAATTCTCCTGTTTTTGTTTCAGTCTCTGCCTCACCTTCTCTGTCATAAATTGAACATACATTTAAAATAAAGTAAAATTATTATATTGTGTCCTAATTCATTTCTTGTTTGTTTTTTTTTTTTTAAGCAGTTGAGGTGTCCGCGGACAGCGCGAGTGTCCGGAATGTCTGTGAAGAAACAAAAATGTAGGTGTACTAAGAACACTATATCTGTCCGTACTGTTCGCTAGCAAGTTGAAACTGTTGTAAGAACACACGCAGTATCCTGAAATGTCAGTAAAGAAACAAAATGGGAGTGTCCTGAGGACGCAGTGCCTGTCCGTATTGTTCACAGTCAAGTTGAAACTGTTCTAAGAACACAAGCTGTGTCCTGAAATGTTCATAAATAAACGAAATAGGAGTGTCCTGAGGACACTATACCTGCCCTTACTGTTCGTAGACAGGTTGAAACTGTTCTAATAACAAATCAAGTGTCCAGGGATGTTCGTAAATAAACAAAATGGGGGTGTCCTGAGGACGCTATGCCTGTCCGTATTGTTCGCAGGCAAGTTGAAACTGTTCTAAGTACACAGGCTGTGTCCTAAAATGTTTGTAAATAAACGAAATGGGGGTGTCTTGAGGACGCTATGCCTGTCCGTACTGTTCATAGGCAGGTTGAAACTGTTGTAAGAACACATCAAGTGTCCTAAAATGTTCGTAAAGAAACAAAATGGGAGTGTCCTGAGGACGCAATGCCTGTCCGTATTGTTCGCAGGCAAGTTGAAACTGTTCTAAGAACAAAAGCTGTGTCCTGAATCGTTCATAAATAAACTAAATAGGGGTGTCCTGAGGACACTATACCTGCCCTTACTGTTCGTAGACAGGTTGAAACTGTTCTAAGAACACATCAAGTGTCCTGGGATGTTCGTAAATAAACAAAATGGGGGTGTCCTGAGGACACAATGCCTGTCTGTATTGTTCGCAGGCAAGTTGAAACTGTTCAAAGAACACAGGCTGTGTCCTAAAATGTTCGGAAATAAACGAAATGGGGGTGTCCTGAGGACGCTATGCCTGTCTGTACTGTTCGTAGGCAGGTTGAAACTGTTCTAAGAACACATCAAGTGTCCCGGGATGTTTGTAAATAAACAAAATGGGGGTGTCCTGAGGGCGCTATGCCTGTCCGTATTGTTTGCCGGCAAGTTGAAACTGTTCTAAGAACAAACGCCTGTCCGTAACTGTTCGTTTCACTTGTGATTCACTTTTACTCACTTCAGGACCCGAACAGTGTCCGTAGAACACCAACGCACATGCGCAAAACAGTTTCAGTGCAACTGGTGTCCTGCGGACACCCGCTCCCTTCGCGAACATGTTCACGAACCTATCATGTGACCGCGCCCACCATCAGTGTATGTTCTGATTGCGAACACTGTTTGTGTCCCCGACTAATTAAAAAGTACATTTTCAAGTAATCTACAATATTTTCCAATAAAAACTCACCATAGAACAAGTCCCACATAGTAATCCTGAGTTTCTTCATACTTTTTGTGACTTTGTGAACCCTTTTTTCTATTCGATCTGTCCGCGGACAGCGTGCATGTCCGCGAACCACGCACAAGCACCCCTATAAAAGACCACTCCCTAGAGCTCATTCTCATTGTGTTTCTGGCCATCCTACAGAGCACAGCGAATTTTGCTGCCAATTTGCATTTTTTCAACGCCAAGCTGATGGCTTCCATGGCTCCAATCATGCCACCTGGTGCTGCATCTGCCTCAGCACCACCCCCACCCCCTCCACCACCACCACCTCCCCAAGGGCCTGAAGAGGGGAACAGGAGTGAGGATGCACAGGAGGATGAAGAGGATGACGAGAATGAGGTAGTGGAAGTCCCTACTACCAGCACTCGGCGTGAGTCTTGGGTGTGGCAGTTATTTACCATTCGTGGTAATGGTCCTAAGGCGCGTGCGAACCAAGTCACCTGCAACAAGTGCAAAATGGTACTCAGTCGCGGGAGGCTTGGTTCATACAGCTTTGGGACAACTACCATGAAGCGACACCTAAAGTCATTACACTCTGGGGCCATTCGCAAGGTTGTACCTTGCGAGGAGCGTAGCAGGTTGACTTCCTCTACTTCATCGTCCATTTACGATCCTGTCACCACAAGGAACACTCCTGTGGGACAGCGTATTCCTCAAGCTGCCTCACAGGCCATATGCAATACTGATGACCTTTACCTTTCGAGGGTCACAGTTGTGTGTATGTACAAGTACTGTGCAGGGGGGAGAAACTTTGTAGTGCTTTTGAGGCTATCGTCTCAGGCAGGAGAAGGTCTGCTCACTACCCAAGTAAAACCCACTCTACATCTTCCTCTCTCAGCTCGCCCTTTCTTATCCCCGTGGTTGGTGCCCCACCTTACCCTCATTTCCCCTCCTCTCCTATTGTGTCTTGTATAAAAAAACAAAAAAATATAAAACAACAAAAATAAAAAAGGCTCTTTTCAGAGCCGCCTTTCACAGTTAAAAAATAGAAGTGAAAATAAATGAAGCAGGTCCCTGTGTATTTTTTAGAAGTCCGCGGACATCTAAAATTTTGGGGTGCTACCCTATCATAACCATTGCAGTTTTATCTGTGAGGAAGTGGTGGCTCTGAAAAGAGCCTTTTGGTGGTGTTTGTTTGTGTTTGAAAAATGTGAAATGCTCAACACCTACTACAAAATGGATGCTGTAATTCCAAAAAAAGGTCGCAATGCATTTTGTACATTTCTCAAAAAAATCTGATTGTCAGCATAAGTAAGTAGGACTCCATCTCTGCGAAAAATGTATGTACTACGAAACATAATATTTTCATTGTGAAAAGTGGACATGCCAAAATCTCTTACAAAGGCACAAACAGCCTTATTGACATTGCACCTTGCTTTCTCCATTTGTGGACCAAATGAAGAAGAACAAAGTCACATTTGTCTCTGCGCAATCCGTGAAAAAATTACTTGAGAATTTGGAAACATGTCCATGACCTTCCCAAGTCCTTCTTTCATTGCAAATTGCAAAGAAATTCCAGACACATGTCCTAAACTGTTCCCTCCACAATGAATTACAATTATGTCTGGATGTTGCTCTGTCTCCAAAGTAGCACAGAGAGGTAGCAAGTCCAACCACTTCATTCCACGTACTCCATGCCAGTGCATTTCCACATGTGGGAATCCAAGACCTACAGCTACTCCACAGCTTTCTGCATGCACCTTCAACCAATGTATCCACGAGTCTCCCAAAATCCAAACAATCTGTTTTCTCAAACACACAGCCATAGCTATCTGTTCTTCTCTCAGCAAAAAGAGTATCTGAGAAACTCTCTTCTGGCACAACACACCCACTAAACTTTCCTGACCAATCCCTTTCTCTGCTCATTCTCATTTGCATGGCTCCCCAACCCAAAAATCCCCGGATGTAACACCCGATGTCCGCGGATTACTGCCATGTCCACGGACATATCGTAACATGGACAGTCCTTCTACCATTTCCTTTTCACTTTCTGTGCCATTCCCTCATTGGATATAGTTAAGAAGTCACATGAACATCCACCAATCACATCCAAGACCTCTACATCTAACTGCATCATCATAGATCAGCACTTTAAATGTACTGTTAATCTCTCTGTGTACAAGTGTCATATCATTGGAAAGCACCTTCTACCAGAAATACTGTACAAGTCTCCAAGATGTCTACTTGCAGCTGCATGCATATCCATATGCATGAACACAAACTACAGGTATGCATATTTTCTATATAGTACATGTACAATTTTTATAGATTCATATAAACAGATTAACTGACTTTTAGCTTGTATAATGTATAAAATGAATTTACTGTCATTTTTCCATCTCCTAAAATCCACTGTCACTTCCAAACCTATCTGCTATTTAATTTCTTTTTACACACACATTTTCAAAGCATGTTGAACTAATATATTTAAAGTACAAAATGAAGAGTTAACATATTCAAACAAAATTGCATGCACACAGTATGCTCAAAAATCAAACAGCAATACTTGTACAAAAACATAAACATTTATTTACATATATTTATATACTGCGCAAGCAGCCCATGGCATTGAGGTGCTGTTATTTACAAGAGCTTAGTTACAGAAATAGTGGTATTCAGTGGTACATTATGAATTCCACAAGACATACAAATTATATTTTGGTTGGTACAGTTAGTCATTACAATACAGTTTATGCATTAAGAACATATGATATGTATTCAACTGGTGTGACGCATCTTATGTGAAAGAGTTTTCATGATGTTGAGGAAGGCGTTGAGGGTCAATGTCCATTGAAAAAATCAATGTCTAAATTAAAAACAGTGCTATATACAAACAAAATTACTTATTTGTTTCCTTTACAATTGTAGTGAAGAACATTCTCCTGAAAAGAAGCAGCCGAATTTGAAGTACAAAGAACAACTAAGAAGAAAACTGCTCATTTCAGAAAAAAAGTAAGTTGAATACCACCATATTATTTGTACTATTATTGAAACAAACTCTAAGGTTAATTCATGCTATTTCTGTGCCTAAAAAAAGAGATTGTGCACCATTCTGTCTACAAATCCCCATTTCCTTAACAGAGATTTACAGGCAGAAATACGCACAATTTCTTATTTTTCGACACACAAATTACCCAACTCAACCCCTAGAATTTTGATATTATAGAACAAACAACTGTTTTAATTGTATACCATTAGATGTCTACTTCTCCACACCACCAGCTTACTTTCAACCATCATCTGAACCCCAGTTTAGTAGCATAGAAATTCAAGAATACCCATCCCAACTAGTTGTAGTTGCCCAATGCACAATCTCACACCATTACATACATCTTTATCATCTTACTCAGACACTCATGCACACATACATTAAGAACACCCCAACCCATACCTTCTTTATTTTTTTCAACAGACCCTAAAGAATGCCTACCAAAAATCAAGTCCATAGAAAGCAACGGAGAAGCAGAGCAAATGAAAATAGAAGTGTCCAAAACAAGCATCCATCTCTAGCAGAATGTGTAAAAAAAGTTAAAACAAAACAGCTAATACAGTCATTTAGCAAAACAAAACAAAAACAAAAACAAAACAAAACAAGCTTCAAGTACAGAAACTTTGCCTCCGCTATCAAAATGTAAAACGAACCATAAAACTGCTCCTGTAAATCTTGATATAGTGCAAACTAAGCATACCAAAAAAGTATTTTAGCAAAAATGTTCCATCACAGAGTCCTTCAAAATCTTATAAAAACAGGAGAGAAATCAAGCTCAACCCTTAAAACCTATCGTAGGAAATGAATCTTAGAAGCGTTGATAGACAGTGCAATCCTTCTCAAAAGAAAGTTATTTATTTTAGTGTTAAACAAAATGAAACCACTAACAAAACTAAATGACTAAATTACAAAAAAGACTTCTCAATAAACGAAATGTCAACAGAAATAACTTCTTAAGTATCTGTGGAGGTGAATGGAGTCACACTACGAGCGCAGAACCATACTTTAATGAAGAAGCATGCAAACAAAAGCAAAGAAATACAATTGCCATACACAGCAGTGGACGAGGTTATGAAAAAGTTAATAATACCATAATGGAACAAGAAATACTGCTTACAAAAATATCCCCAGAAAACTTAGAATTACCTCTCCATTCAACTGAATCAGAACGTCTAGTATACAAATGGCCATGCACGTCAATGTGTAACATTCCCAAAGAATCTTTCAAGTCTTTACGCCAATTCCTCAATCAATATGTGAAAGGCAAAGACAAAATCAAAATTCAACTACTGCAAAATATGGATACCTGTCCAGTGCGCAAGTACACAGGACTACAAGGACATTCATTGGCCTGCGTTTCAGGAACTACTTGCAAAACCACCTTCCATTATATCAAAATGATATCAACACATCATTCAACTATAAGACATCTAGTCTATAAACTGTACTATGCTAAAAGTCCTGCTTTAGCACTAGCCAATTTAAATAACATTCTTCTACATGGTACAGCAAAAGGCCTACTTCAAGAAATCGACTATATACAGAAAAAATATTTTGGAAGTGAAAGCCACTTACAGAATGAAAAAGCTTTAAAGCAAATTAGCAACAATTCTATGCATGGCAACATTCTACTACACACATACAAAAAAGAAATACTGACATTCAAAAGTACATCTGCTGAAATACCAAATCATGTGTGTGCATGTTGCCATAGAACTTTTTATAAAAGTAACAAAAAAACGGTAGACCTAACATACAAAATAGCAGACAATGAAGATTCTAAATGGTTTGAATTAGCTCTCTACCTTATAGCAGAAAACAAATACGAAATAACTGATCCCTTAATACTTTGCAGTTACTGCACTACAAAACTTGACAACAACAAAACTCCTTCACGTGCTATCACAAATAATTTGGAATTATTTCCACTACCAAAACATTTATATGAGAGCATCATAATTCAAACAGTGCACCCATTTCAAGCAATAATACGCCTTCAACCAAAAACAGCAAAATTACCTCCCTCTGATATTGAAAGGTATTCGGCGAAAAGTAGTGTATTTACCATTAGATCTAAAGGAAAATGTGCACACTCTAGGAGTGCAACGTCCAATGGAGCAATCTTTAATTATCTTAGTAAATGGTGTATCTACAAAAGACAAAAAAATTGGCAACAAATGGTAGATTTACATAAAGTTATACAAGCCTTGCACTATCTAAAAGGCAATAATGAATACTACAAAGAAATTAATATTGAAGAAAATTTGAAGGATACCACTGAAATAATTCAAGAGACACAAGAAGCTGGTCAATTCCAGCTCCTAGATCCTGCTACAATATCCAAAACTTTAGACCATTATACAATTCGCTCATTGCACTCTAATAACACCGTAGAAGATGCACTAGAAACGTACCAAATGCGTCAAACAAAAGGATCACCAATCACCATATGGGAAAAAAGTATAGAAGCACGTGATTTTCCTCTACTTTTTCCTACTGGCAAAGGAAGAAGGTACAATGATAGACCTATTCAAATAAAAGCATCAAAATACCGCTCATTACGGATGTATTCTGAAGATCCCAGATTTAGACAAAATGTGGAATACATATTCCACCTACTCTTTGAAAGTGAACTAGCAACTTTATGTTATGGAGTTGCACACAGATTAAAATCAGGATCCCACTTTCAAAATATGTCAGCTACACAATTATTACAAAATGTGCAACAAAAAGATGAGGTTTTACAATCAAATATTACAAATCTATTAGCAAATACGCGTGGTACTAAAGAGTACTGGTTTCGATATCATGGAGATGTACGTTGTATGATAAGAAACCTTGGTCCACCCACTTGGTTTGTTACATTAAGTTGTGCAGAATATGCATGGGAAGATTTACATGATTTCCTACGCATATCAAACAAAAACAAAACAAAAATAGATATACTAACACCTGGAGAACTTTGTTCTCTAGATCCTGTTAATGTTTCAAGATATTTTCACCATCGCTTCATTGCTATGCTACACTTTATTTGTACTAAAACTGCTCCTCCCCTCGGAGAAGTGCAACACTTCTTTTGGAGAAAAGAATACCAAGCCAGAGGAGCACCACATATCCACATGCTTTTATGGATTAAAAATGCTCCTAAATTTGGTCAAGACAGTGACGCCACTGTTTTACAGTTTATAAAAAAATATGTCACTTGTGAAATTCCATCAGAAGCAACAAATAGTGATCTTCATGCACAAATTTTACAATTTCAAAGACATAAATGTGGCAAATATTGTCGTCACAAATACAAAAACAAAGGGAAATACTACACCAAATGCCACTTTGGCTTCCCTAGACCGGTTACAAAAACAGGTCAAGTGAACAACTTCATGTCTTCAGTTAGACATAGGGCCTCATCACGACCTCGGCGGTAACCCTTAAATCCGGCGGTAGCGCCATTACCACCAGATTTAAGGGTCTGCCGAATCATGGCCTCGGCGGATTTCAACCCAGCTCTGAGCTGGTGTGAAATCCGCCGAGAATTTGCTCTCATACCGCCGGCGGGAAATCCGCCGGCGGTATGAGTGTGAAATTTCCCCATTGAGCCCAATGGGGAATGGTGCATTCCCGAATGGGCTCAATGGGGAATGGGGACTTCCAAGTCTGCCCAACTCGTGATCCCGCGCTATTAGCGCCAGGGGCTATGGCGGTCGCGCTAATAGCCCCCGCGCTAATACCGCCGGCGTTACCGCCGAGGTTGTGATGAGGCCCATAGTGTTAAAGATAAATCACCTAAAAATACATATTACATAAAAAGATCAGAAGAAGAAAAATATATCAATGATTACAATGCAATCATTGCCCACTTATGGAATGCAAACATAGATGTGCAGTACATTGCGACAATTCCACTGCAGTTGCACAATATGTTACAGCATACTTACCCAAAGCAGAAAAAACAGAGCTCCAAGACCTCTGGAATGACCTGTCATCAGACAAAACACTGTCTCAGAAATTATACAGCTTGGGCATAAAAATGCTCTCCCATAGAGAATGTGGCTCCTATGAAGCAGCGGATCATTTAACTGGTACTGCTTTGTATGGAAAGTCTGAAAATATAGTATGGCTAAGTCTTGGTCCTGCATAATCTAGAAAAAGAGTTCTAAAATCATACGAAGATATAGAAACAATAGCCAAACATGATCCCAACAGCCAAGACATTTTAAAAAACAATTTACTAGACCCATACTACCCAAACAGAAGTGCCACTTTGGAAAACATGTGTCTATACCACATAGCCCAAAACTTCACATACAAAAATAATATAAAACCTGATGAAAAAAAAGGTAAATACAGAGTGACAAATTGTGAAGGCAGCTTAGTAAAACTCACCAAACCAAATTTCATTAAACATATCAAATTGTCATTAAAGACTCCTCAACATAAAGAACTATATTACATGCCCCTGCTACAACTCTTTAAACCATGGAGAAAAGAAGAAGAAATACTAGATAACTATGACTCCTATGAAGACGCTTTCAAAGCAAATGAAAGCACTATAACTGATGTAAACTTTACACACTGAACAGCAACACGAAGAAGAACTCCAGGCCCAACTAGATAAGGACACTCCTGACAGTAGTCAACCTTCTGTAACAGGAAGCCAAGAACCACTGAGAGAGCCACTAATAACAAATGAGGCAGAATTAACTATGACAGAAGTAGAAAACACCATGGGCCTCATTACAAGTGCTCCGGTTCGGAATTAACGCTGCCGGTATAACGATACCGGCACCGTTTCCGCTACGCCCAATCATGACCCGCGGCCCCGGAAATAGCACCTCCCCCAACCGCCACCGTGGAGTTAAGGATCCCGTAAACTCCACCTGCACGGAAAACCCTCCGTTACCGGCAATACGAAACACTGCGAGCATCACAACTAGCGCGGACATGGAAACACCGCCAGAAAAATGGCGTTAAAACCGTGATCACGGTGGCGGTACCGCCGCCAACGCGAACATGACGTTAAACAGTGCCTGCTGAACTGAATCAGGGAACAGGTGCACCAAATCAGCCCAGCTGGACCCAGCATCACACTGGGAGCCTACAAAAGGGCCACACCTAGACCAACACAACACAAAACCATGCAGGCAGCAGCTCTAGTTGCACTTGGACTGGGCCTACTCAACCAACAGGCAGCAAAGCACATGATGGCAGTAATGGTGCAGAGGAGGAGGAGGAGGCGGAGGCGGAGGAGGTGCAGGCGCCAACCAGCCTACCCTGCACCTATGGCAAACCCCATTGTCCAGCCGGCACAACCCCGCAGTCAGCCTGCAATACCACGCATCAGGGCCTCACCCTGGAACCTTACTCCAGGACAGATCCACACACTATACCGGCTGGACCGTCCAACAATCCTGTACATCACTGCCATGATTGAGGACAACATCAGCAGCCACATAGACACCCCCACCGCCACCGCCCCCCTCCTGAAGGTTGTGTCTGTGCTGTATTTCCTTGGCACTGGCACCTATCAACACACGGTCGGTGAGCTGCACGGCATATCACAACCCTGTTTTTCAAAAATCCTAGTACAGGTACTGGATGCCCTATTGCGCCATGTGTCGGAACACATAGCCCTACCCCATACCCTCCCCGAGGTCATTGCCACCAAGTTGGCCTTCCATGCCATAGCAGGCATGCCAAATTGCATAGGTGCAGTTGACTGTACCCACATTGAGCTGACAGTACCACGTGCAATTGAGATGGTGTTCCGCAATAGGAAACAGTATCACTCGTTGAATGTACAGATGGTATGTGATGCCACACTACTGATAACACACTGCTGCACACGTTCCCCAGGCTCAACCCATGGCTCAATGGTACTGCGGAATTCCACGTTGCCACGGTACATGGAACGCTATGCTGGACAAACACATGGCTATTAGGTGAGTACAGCTGACAATGCTCGGACCCTGTTGAAGTGGTGTGTGTGTCTCCAGCCCAATGAGCAATGTGAGTGTGCTGCTGTGACCGCACATGCATCACCCCCCCTGCCATCAACCAAATAGACAGCGGATTCCAAACATCACAAAGGAAGACATGACAGGTCAACACAGTGTGCCTGTACACACCCTGCCACATGACACACATAGCCGATACTGTCACTGTCCCATACACCTTGTGCCACTGCAAACACCCACCCACAAATGGAACACTGCCCTCCCAATGCACATGATGCCTGTAAATGAGACGTCCTGCATTAACTACTTCATTACAGTGGAGTGACTCTGCCATGTGTGCACATCACTGCACTATGCCATACTCACAATCAAATGTCACCTGCAGGGCAGAGTACACATGCACGCAAATGAGTAGGTCAATATCCATTTGGCTACATCCACTGTGATGGCCGATAAACACTTCCAACCACTGCATGGCACACATGCATGAATGAACAATGATACAAAATAGCACAGCATCAGATTAAAACTTGATACCACAAACACTGACATGTCCCCCCATCTACATCCCATGTAGGTGATGCTGGATATGCACTCACGCCATGGATGATGACACCTGTACGGAGACCAAGGAACAGGCATGAAGAGGCGTACAATAGGACACATGTCCGCACACGTGGAATGATTGAGAGGACATTCGGACTGCTGAAGGCCCGGTTCCGCTGTTTGAGCAGATCTGGCGGATCACTGCTGTACAGCCAAGTGAAGACGGGTAAAATCAGGCTCATATGTGCCATGATGCACAATCTCTGTCTGCGCAGGAACATCCCAATGCCCCCAGTCGCAGATGAAGAAGATGGGGATGGAGATGGGGATGGGGATGGAGATGGAGATGGGGATGGGGATGGGATGGCACCACCTCCCCCTGGGGGTCCACTTGATGGCCAAAGAGCATGGGATGAACTGATTCATATTTACTTTTGAGACACAGCACATTCACAGCAATGCATGGACATGGTGATGACAATAAATAATTTGTTGTACTGCAAATGAAATGATAGATGTCCACACATGTATGTTTTGATTTCAAATGATGATATATTGATTAATTAACAACAGGGAAGGAGGTGCAATGGTTAGGGAAGCTGTACACCCGTGCCCACCCACCACCCAAACGTACCCACCCCCACCCAGACCCCAATGTTCAAACACCCAAAACAACCTCCCTCACCACCAAACCGCACCCACCCCCACCCAGGCCCCAATGTTCAAACACCCAAAACAACCTCCCCCACCACCCAAACGTACCCACCCCTCACACCCTTCAAGTCCATGTGTGCCCTGCAGTGCCCCACACACATGCCATCACTTCGTGTGCGCTTCTGTGCCTGTGCATCCTTGCCCAAGAGCCCCGTTAGCCGACTCGAGCGCCTCCTTGGACTGGCAGTAGTGGAGCTGGATGGGGTGGTGGTATTGGATGGCACAGAATCAGGTATAGATGGCATACGCGCAATATTTGCCTGTTGCCCAATCAACATGGACTCTATGAGCCTGGAGGTGTTGTCATTACCCTCCCGCACATGGCGTGCCAGGGTGACAATAGTGTTAGTTACATGCATCTGATTGTTGGGGGTATGCATTGTTGTGATATTGGTTGCCATACGGATCATGATGGGTCCTTTGGCCCAGTCATGCACTGTTGGGGGCGGTTGTTAATGGGTCCTTTGGCCCAGTCATGCACTGCTGGGTGGGGGGTTGTTAATGGGTCCTTTGGCCCAGTCATGCACTGCTGGGTGGGGTTGTTAATGGGTCCTTTGGCCCATTCATGCACTGCTGGAGGGTGGGGGGGGGTTGTTAATGGGTCCTTTAGCCCAGTCATGCCATCAACATATTCTCATTCATGTTTCACCACTTACCAGAATCTGCAGGTGGGCTCACTCCTGCCTCAGCCTCCCCGATCCCATGGATGCCCTCAAGGTGGAGGACACTGCTACAACGCTCCTCCCATGCTTGCAGCCTCAGTGGGGAAGGGGGTCCTCCACCTGTTCCACTGCTGCGTTGGCGGTGTGTGGAGATCAGGTTCCGAACCCTGAGCCTGAGGTCGTCCCACCGCTTGTGGCAGTCCTTGACGCTCCTCACAGTCACGCCCACAGCAGTGCGCTTGCGTGCTGCTTCCGCCCACACTTCCTTCCTCCGCTGCTGTGCGGCACGCCGTTGATCGGCACTGAACAGCATCTCTGCATGCTCCACTATATGCTCCACCAGAACAGTTAGCTCCGCCTCACTAAAGCGCTGTTTGCGCTGCCTCTGAGGTGGAATCCTGGCAGACATGCTGGTGGTCCCTTTTGCCTTCTCACAGTGTGGATTCTGCTTGTGCTGACTCTGGATGGCAATGGATTGTGCTTTATATGATGGCCGCCTCACTGTTTCCTGTTTTGGCAATCATAGTATTTCCGGTTCCATGTCCGTGGCGACGGAGGCGGACACGGTTTTTGCGCTACTTGTGGCAGCTCTTTGTCCATTTCCGTGACTTTTTCCGTGATGGTGGTAACAACGTTTCCGCATCTGTGTGGTGCGCGTGACCGACAGCACGTAATCGGACGGTCTTTCCGCAACCTTGCGGACACGGAAACTTTGTTACCGCCGTCACTGAATCACCGCGGTCCAACCCTGACAGGTTGTAATGAGGCCCCATGTGTCAGTATGAAGATAAAGAAGACTTAACTATACTACAATCAAAACTAAACAATGAGCAATGTAGCATTTTTGAACAAGTAACAAAAGAAATTGCACATGGTGTACAACATGAAAACAAAGAATGCACCTGCCAAAATTACAAACCTATACTACTGTACGTCAGTGGTGAAGCTGATTCTGGCAAAATATTCTTAATCAAAATCATCAGTAAATTCCTTCAACAATTGACAAACAACAAACTGTCAGCTGTTGTCACTGCCCCCACAGGTTTACCTGCCTACAACATAGGCGGTATCACTTTACAATGATTACTACTCCTGCCAGTAGAACACCATAACAAATTAGACTATTACAAACGTTCTACAGAAGCTGCAATGGAACTACGCAGAGTATTAAAACAAATGAAAATGCTACTAATAGATGAAGTCAGCATGGTCTCCAACCTAATGTTGGCCTTGATTCACCTCAGATTACAAGAAGTACTCAAATCAAAGTACTCAAATCAAACTATGAAGAGCTCTTTGGAGGCAAACACATTATTGTTTTCGGAGATCTTCTTCAATTGACACCAGTGAAAGGTGAGCCTATTTCTAAAACCTTAGGACACAAACTCTGCCATAAAACTGTCGGCAGCATTGGAAATGTCAACCTTTGGCAACATTTCCAATACAGAGAATTAACAGAAAACAAGCAGCAATCTGCAGATCTCACTTATGCTAACATCTTAAAAAGTATTAGAGTTGGTATACTTTCTAAAGAAGCAGAAGCAATATTGAAAACTTGGCACATTCATGCACTTTATTGCGATAATGCATGTGCTACGGATGTTATGGAACAATTAGCCCACAAAAATGTCAATTGTATGGCCTTAATGCCAACTCTTGCAAGCTGTTTCAAATTCAATGAAACAATGTTAAAAAAAGAAATGCAACCAATAATTGAAATTAGCGCCACAGACAAACTAGACATAAATGGTATGACACTACCCATGTGTGAACAAGCCACAACGAGACTAAATAGTTTAGAAAATTCAATCTCCAACACAGCTGGATTGGAAAAAATATTAAAATTATCCTTAAATTGTAAAGTAATGCTTAAACCTAACCTTGGCGTGGATCACGGACTACTTAATGGAGCACTGGGTACAGTTGTTGGCTTTCAAACATACCCACGTGACAACAACATTCAGTTTGTGAAAAGGATAGGATGCTCAACAGCTCGATTCCTTCTCTTCAAAGACATGTATGTACGAAGAGAACAATGTTCTCTAACTCTTGCATACGCAGTCACCATTCATAAATCACAAAGTCTTACCCTAGACAAAGCATTGATAGACATTGGTAAAACAGTCTTTAAAGGAGGCATGAGCTACGTAGCACTATCACACTTACGTACACTTTGACGGTCTATTTCGAATCAACTTTGATGCAAGTAAAGTAAACGCTGATATTCCTTGCATTTCAGAATACAATAGACTTCGTTCACTATACACCCTCCATCTAAAAACATATCCTATTCCACAAAAAGTAAAATGTTCTAAAAGAAAACTAAATCAAACAGAAATGCAACAGGATGTCACTGCAAATCATCCAAAGAGATTAAAAGAAACTAATACTTCATCAAGTACCACAATCAAAAAAGAACCTATTAGGGAGAATAAACCAGGTACTCCTTCAAAGAAGGTAGACAAACTCCAAAAAAAAAAAGCACTCAGATACAGAACTACCTGGTCCATTTAAACTTTCAAATGTAATTGGTGTAAGTTGCTACGCAAATGTAGCACCAATAGTTAACAGCATTTACTTACACAGAACAGACCAATTGTGTTTGCAGATGTTAGTACTTCATAGAAACGCAACAAACAATCCTGTGCTGGAATGGTGAAATTCACTATAAACTCACAGGAAGATCCACAAGAACTTCTAATGTACTTACTACAAGTACTGGAAAACAAAAACATACATATAAATGAAATCTTTTAGATTTCATACATGTGGAAACATACATGCACTCTGTGCAACAATGTGACACAAGAACAAATCCCCAATGAGCGCTTTGTGTATGTACCAATACCTAATTGTGAATCCGTTCCATTTCAGCAACTTGTACAAAATGCAAACCATGGTAGATTATGTACTACCTACAATTTGGATAATCGCTCCACCGTACTAATACAAACACATAGTAAATACGTATTACTAATGCTTCTACATTACAATGCAGATGGTACCAAAAACAACTGCAAACTGACTGGATTCACACATGGTCAAGTATCACTTGGTAAAAAAAAACTTCACAACAATAGGTATAATCTACCACACAGGAGCCACAACCAATGCAGGTCACTATACTGCATATATAAAAAAAATGTGGATGGTTCAAATGTAATGATAGTACCATTACTCTAAAGCAGAGATTACCTGCAAATCTTACAAACGCGTATTTAATGTTCTTAAAACCACAATGTATTAACTAAACTGTACTTAAACATTAAATAAACTTCTATTAAAAAAACTATAAAATGTTACAATATGCCAACAGCTATATAACTGCCCCAAGATTCTACAACAACTAAACAGATAAATGAATACCACTAAATTATATCAAACAATAAACAGTTACAATACGCCAACTGGTATCTAACTACCCCAAGATTTTCAATAACCAAACAGATAAATCAATACCACTTCATTATAACAAAAAATTGACTGTTAGAATATGTCAACAGGTATCTAACTGCTCCAAAAAATCTGAAACAAGCCAATATTTAGAGCATTAGCCAGAAACAAAGAAGTGAACACTGAAAACAAACAAACATATAGACTGTAGCATAATAAAAAAAGTTTTTTTTAATCCAACATGGATTTTTTTTTCTCCCACAGACCCAATGATTTTAGCAACAAACACAGAAACTGAGAAAATTGCACAGTACACTGGTTTGCAATCTACTAAATATTTGAGGTTATTTGGTGTTCGAAAGAAGGGCTGGAAAGGGTGGGGGTGGAATAAAGATAATATGGGGGTGTTGTTCTAGATGAAAAAAGGGCGTACAGGTGATGCGTTAGTCCAGGGATACCACAGTAGTCTGCGCACAAGGCTGTGAATGAACAGTTTAGAAAAGACATGGCTCAAAGAGGGTGTGGAAAGGGTAGAGGTCTGGAATAGAGATGATATGGAGCTGTTTTTACAGGTGAAAGAAAAGGTTTGAAGATGCTGCCGAATCTGCAGTCAATTTTAGTGTCCACAGACATCATTTCAATTACTGGGTGTTTCAGGGCCAGTTTTGTTATTTGAAGGTGTATTGTACATAATTGTTATATGGTTTAATTATATGTGGTGGTTGTGGCCAGTGCCAGATTCTTGGGGGCATTGTCATGCACACTATAGTAATATGTGTATAGTAATTATAGGTACTGTAGGGGGATTATACATTATTTGTAGTATGCTTGAGTGATATAATTGAAGTGTATATGGTATTTATGATTGTAGTACAATTGAGGATAGTGCTTATGGAATATGTATTTGTTTATACTTGTAATAGTTACTTAGCTTCATACAGTAATAAAGCTGGAATCTCTGGTTCTTTTTCTGTGAGAAAAAAACAGTATAGTACAGCAGGATAGTTTAAAATCTTTAATCCCATACAATTGTACATATATATTGACATTTTCTGCCCCTCATAAACAGTATATTCTGTGTACTATGTTTGGCACAACATTAGTGTGTGCTACAGTGTTGTTGTTTTGACAATTAATAATCATTGGTTCATTGGGCAAAAAAATCCATAGAGGATTAAAAGTAATAATGTCAGTGTAAGTGTGATAGTATGTTTGTTTGAAGTGTCTTGTAATTAAGGGAATGTTTTAAGTAGTTAGATAGCTCTTGGGGTATTCTAACTATATTGGACGTTAGAAAATATTTTGTAATAACAAGAACTGTGATGGTGTATTTGAAGTGTATTGCAATGAAGGGTATTTTTGAAATAGTTAGATACATGTTGGCGTAATCTAACTTGGCAGTATTAGTATGACATATTGGCTATCTGAGTTTATTTGTATGCTCGAACGATTGTCTGAATTGCAAAAAGGGCATAATATGCCATGATTTGCATTCTGCAGAAGCTGATGAAATGGAATGGATTAACAATTTGGTATGGATACATACACACATCGTTCATTAGGGATGTGTTCTTGTGAAACATGGTTGCAGAGTGTACATGTATGTTTCCATGCATATGAAATCTGGAAGATTTCCTTTATAGGGATGTTTTTGGTTTCCAGTACTTGTAGCAAGTACATTAGGAATTCTTGTGTATCTTCCTCTGTAGTTATGGTAAATTTTACCATTCCTGCACAGTCGTCCAATTCTTGCCTTATACTTGAGACATTGTAAGTGTTTTCAGGATTATTTGTGGCATTTCTATGAAGGATGAGCATTTGCAAACAGAACTGGTATGAGCTGTTTAAGTAAACGTTATGAACACGTGGTGGACAGTGAAATTGAAAGAGAAGCTTGATTGTTACATTTGAATAGCAATTTACTCCAGTTGTGTTGATGAATTTAAATGGACCAGAGAGTTGTGCTTCTGCATTGTTTGATGGCCCTTCATATCTTTTTTGAGAAGAGATATTTTTCTGTTTGTCTTCTGATGGACGTGCAGTTGAGTTTGTAGTAGACAGTTTTGTGGTTGAATGATTTGATGGAGAAGCAGTTGGTCGTTGTTTCTTTAGCGGTTGAAGACATGCTCCTAAAAACTCACACCAGAAAAAATACACTATGGAAAAAAGGCCAAGAGATTCTTGCTCGATAAGACAATTAAATATATTATTCTAACAGTGCTACTCTATTACTACACAGGGCACCTGGCATGATCATGGACTGGTACAGGGAGAGGCTTGAGGTCACTGTGACCTGCCCACATTTCACTCATCTCAGTTGCGTCGTCTGACGTCCAAGGCTTCCACCCTCACTTTTGAACTATGATTTTTCCCTCCCTGCACCACACATTACAAATCATGCCATTGTAAAGTACAGATAGGGTGACCATTCCTTTAGATCTTTTATGGTTGTCTGGTTTATGGTCAGTGGGCAGGGGTCAGCTGGTACCTTGGAATTCAGGGGTCTTGGGATTTGGACTGTTGTAGGTGCTGTAACTTGTAGTTGGCTGGGCAGGGGTCAGAAGCTGGCTCTTGCCTGGTTGTGATAACACATACAGAGAGGCGCTTAGCACCATCTCATGGCCTTGCAGGATACCTTCTTTCTCAGGATAAACGTATTGGCAACAATTTTATAACAAAGGAGGGTTTGTGTGGAAACTAACAGCGGGGGTCTCTCTCGCTCATCAGCGCTTGGGCCTATTCAAGTTTCTTCATCAGGTTTGTGGCCTGTGTCTAACGCGCTGCCATGCAGGCCCTATGTTTCTGCCATAGCTACAAAATGGTGCCTGTTTATATGCGCGCACTAAGTCTAAACATCTACAATTCGCATAATATTATGTCCCTGCAGTGTCACTTAGTACTCCCCCTTACCACCTGGCACATCACGGGTTTCCTCATGGGATTCGCCTCAGCCTAAAGCACCTAGGGGGTGGGCTAGGTTAATTTCCTTTCCAATATTACCCCCTTTCGTTACTTCTACAGCAACAAATGCCCCCCTAATCATGTGTTCATTCTCTTTTCACACTGTGGCCTCATAGAGTGGACTTCCTCTTATTGGCATCCAGGGCCTACATACTGACCACAAACTTTCTCTTGCTTACGCATATTCTTCGGGTGTTCATGCCATATAAATACATCCCCCCCATCCCCTTCTACATCAACCCATACTGTTCCATGATTTTCAGGGACAGGGGTGGGACAATGATGGTGTGGTATAAGCGATCTGCGTCATCTCCATAGGGTATGGGGAGCATTCAAGGAATGGCATGGTTGGTTTGTATTTCAGTATCCTTTGTATTGCAAGGTGCTTTTGAAACCCCAATTGAAACCATCATCATTGCGCTACTAGGCACTGCTTTGGCACAACACCAGGGTCCCATTTGGTAGGTGCAGAATATGACCAAGATGAACACAATGGCACGTACCAGCATCTTCACAATGGCTCCTAGACAGGATGGAGCCCAATGGAAAGCAATGTCAAACCAATCCTCCTGTTATGGAGAATTCTCAGAAATGTGCTAATTCCCTCCACGTTAGAGATGCCCAGCAACTTTGCTGGATTTTGAGGACTTGATTTTTTTAACCTGGAGAGTGAGGCCCTTTTTTCCCACTCTCTCATGTATTTTTATGTGATATTTGAACACTGTGTTTCTTTTGGTTATGGAGTCTGATACACTCCATAGGCATGATCTTTTACATTGTGTCACATGGCACCTTCAGTGCAGTGACACAGGGAAGTCTCTCAGATTTCCTAAAGGTTTGCATACCTTCTCTTGGTTAAACTACTGTTTCCAAGAACAGTAAAGTGAAATTGACTTTACTTACATTTGTATCTTTCTATACCCAGCACACAATATCTTACAATAGGGTGCTGGAGGGGTTACCTAGTATCCCCTTTGTCTAGCTTCTCATGTAAGAAATGTTATGTTACTTTTTCCTCACTGAATGGCTGGTGGCAGTGGTTTAATTTTAACTATTGTGGTGTGCATTTGCTGTGGGCTATGGTCACAGCTGCAGTAAAGCACCCAAGGGTGGCATTTTTATCAAAATGGCCCCAGTCTTATTTTTTTGCCATTTCTTTGTAGAAAGGTGCTTCTTGAGATTTACTCTGTGCGCCAAACTAGGTTTGGTCCCATTGTTCACTTTGCCTTTGGCGGGATTCACAAGTGAAGCCCCCCCTCTAACTCAAGGGTGTCTGGGGTAGGCTGGAAGTGAGGGAGGTGCCAAAACTCCTGTGCTTAGTCTCGTAGGAGACCCAAGTGCACTGTGTGGTGATTGTCGGCTGACTCTCCGGCAAGGACAGCCACCGTGCTGGGTGACTGACAAATAGGCTGCAATGAATGGGAGAGAACTAAATAAAAAGTGAGGCTTTTGGCTTGGAAGGCAGAGTCGACCACTGGATGAAGGAACCGAAGAAGAACTTGAAGAGGACGCCTGCTGCAACTCCTGGACCGTTGGTTTGCCCGGTGAAGCCCTGCTGCTGTTCTGAAACTCCAAATTTGTATCGACAGAGAAGCCCCTGCAAGGACGACTTCTCGCTTTGAATTGGTGGGACCAAAGTAAGCCACCTGGTCATCCATCTCGGAGCTGGTTGAATTTCCACAGAGTTGCTGCTGGAAACCATATAGCCATGGAGAGGAACAACAGATTGTGTGTGTTGCTTTTAAGCTGACCTAGAGCTCCAGGAAGATCCTCCGGACTCCCAGGAAGCAGGACTAACCAAGCATGAGCCCCCTCAACAGAGTGCGGGACCCCAGAAGCAAGGAAAGTCCATCTCAACAGCCAGGAACCCAGTCTTGCTATTTGCAGTAGACGCAAGGAGCTGAAACACTGAACAGCCACTGAAAGTGAAGTTTGCCGGTTGCGAGTTTTGACCATCCCAGTGCAGTGCAGGAGTCCCAGACGTCCTCCCTCTTGTCCCCATGACTGAGGCCCAGGAACAGTGAGATCTGCAGAGCTGCACAGGAACAGGAGTCATCTGCTGCATCTTTTCTTCATTTTTAAAGGTACTGTACAAAGTCTAAGAGAACGTAACTCTTGCTATAGAGTTACTTGCATCTTCTACTACTCACAAGTCTAATCAGCTTGTGGCCCTACATTTGATTCTTCTTTTCTTCAAAGACTTCTAAAACATTGTGCAAAGACATTTCCATGTAGCTACCAGATTTCATCCTATATAAGACTTTTTGCACATTTACTTTGGCCTAGCCTATTGTACTGAATGACTCTTCTTGGCGGGGATCCGAAAGTATTTGCATGTTTTTATTGTGGTCTCTTATATGTTCTAAATAACCTTGTCCTTTAACTTATATGATTATATATGATTCTAAATGTACCAGTGATACATTAATGTCTCTATCACCCTAGCAAGTGAAGTCACCTGAGGGTGTAGGTAGTGTCTGTGGGCCATCCCAAAAGGGTATCTACTGATTTAGAGCTATTAAGAGTGTATATTTCATGAAGTGTGTTTGAGTGTTACTATTATGTTGCTCCCTTCTGAAGAAGGCTTATTCTAACTGACTGATAAATAAATTAATAATTCAAGAAACCTTGAGTATAAGAGTTTATTTGAATACTTGTAAATGTAAATCTCTGTGTAACTCCACTACAGCTCACATTGACCCCTCTTGAGATAAGCCTGGCTGCTCAACACGCTACCAAACTGTGTAGTACAAGCTTATACCAAAGGTTGGGTTTCCTATACCTGTAGTCAGAGTTGTTTGTAGTGTTCCCAAAAAGTATTGCATACAAACTTTGCCTAACACTTCCCCTTTGATACCAGCTTCTTTTTCATGCGCACTGTCAGACCATGTACTGCTACTATTATGTCAGACAATGATCCATTCTCTGCATCTTCGGGAGGCACGAATGTGCAACACGAATCCCCGATTTTTCAGCACAGGCTTCCTTCCATTAGCGTCAGCATATTGAGGACACAGCGATTCTGCATTATCAATAACCTTAGGGCACGCAGCTCGACCTTTATGACGTTGAACCCATGCACGTGTCATTTGCCAACTGGACCAGTTTCCTGCGTACTGTCTGCAGCCATTTTGCATTGGCGGCTGCTTGTACGCCGGGCAGTAGGAGCGAGGAGAAAAAGGTTTCAGCTGAGCTGAACAATCGGTCCTTCGCAGTTTTTCATATTGGCTTTTCCAGGGGAGGATGCAAAATTCAACAGGGCACATGCCTACACTATATGTTTGCCATGGAGTTTGCTGTAAGGGGAGCCTGGTTATCAGGTCACCATTTCTGAGATAGAAATACCCACATCATTGTATTATTTTTATTATAATGAACAAAGCTAGACCTTCTACACCGTTGCCATGTGGCAAACCTACACACCCAGGCAGCCCCTGCCGTGCTCACTAACCATTGCCTTCAGTCATGCTCCAGGCCCTCCCAAGTCAAGGGTTGTGGCCACTGTGGCCATACCAAGTGTCCTCCACTTTACCTGGGGCATATCCTTTGGCCATATCCCAGGCACACCAAAATCACCCTAATGGGCCTGGACAACCTCCTAGAAACCATTGTGCCCGCTTGACATGGCCTGAAGTACTGCCCAATATGCACTTGGCCAGAGGCCTTACCTTTGCCCATCCTCCCTGCACCTCCCAGAGCCAAAATGCTTCCACTGGTCATGTCTTGAAGCAATTGCCGGTGGGCAGTTTTACATGTGGTATACTCTTCAACCAAGCATCAGGCACCTCCAAGCTTGCTGACTAAGGCCATTACCTTAGGTCATGACTGGGTTATGCCTAATCCATATGCTGTGCCTCTTAAACATGGTATTTAGCCATGCCCTATAGCACCATTCTCAGGCCTTGCCCGTGGCCATGTCCCAAGTATCCATTTGTCATGATGCCTACCCCCAGGCATCCGGACCAAGCCCATCAGCCCCGGGAGCAGGCATCTAGACATTTAGTAAAACCTCAGCAGCCCCGGCTTGGGGCTATCTGGGTTCAGTCCTGGCGCCTTAGGCGCCAGGCTCATAGTAGGAATCAGTCCTGGCGCCTAAGGCGCCAGGCTCATAGTCATTACTTACCTCAGGCAGACCATGCTGCAAATGACTCCAATCCAACATGAAGCCTGAAAGGGACTATTTTTCTACAGGGACTATTTTTTACTCGGGTGTGGTTCTAGGGACTTCTTACCTGGGACTAAGCTTGAGGCTATTTAAACCACACCCGACAAGCAACACACGCTTCGCGTTATTCTGCATCCAGCAGCGTAACACTCACCGTGCCTGCAGCCTGCATCCAGTCTTCTGCCACACCCGCCTCAAATCCGGAGCTCCTAAAACAAAGAGGAAAGAAATGGACAAGGTTAGAAAACAAACTTATTTCTATTCCACACCTGATTCTGGATCCATCTTGTCTCCGGACCTGTAAAGAACATCATTTCTGCACGCTTTGCACCTCCAGCTGCAGCGCCGCGCCTTACTCACCAGTCTTCACAGGATCCTTCGGGTCGGTGCTGCCTCCATCATTTCTTCGCTGAACTTCGGCACCTAGGAGACAAAAGAAAACCACAAGATGAGCCGAGGGAACCAACAAATATAATTCTTACCACCATAGACTTACCTGATTTATCACCGTAGGCATCCTTTTGTGACTCTCCATATTTTCACGTGCCGCATCTGTAAAGAGAGACAAAACAACACGTTTTCCTCGTGCAACATTTACCGGACAGCGCCGGGTGACACAGACTCTTATCTGAGCGCCACCAGCTGCCACAAGAGCATCTTTTCACGAGCCAGCTGCAAGACAAGAAAGGAAGGGGGGAACAAGAATGAACATCGGACATATTGAACTCTATGAACTTAATACTTACTGGTCCTCACCAGGAACCTCAGAGTCAATACTCTCCGGAACTCTCCCGAGCCTTCAAACCAGTGAAGTAACTGGAATCGACATGCCCCTGCAAATGCGCGCAGGATGGAGAGCTCATCTTTCAAGAATATAAGGTGAGATTGCTGTGAGGGCATTTCGGAGGTGATTAGTTGGGGAGGACTGTGGGGGTGCCATCACTTGAATCCACAAGTGGCTAAATCCATCTCTCCACTTGCAGGAGAATATTTCTACGGGTTAAGCAGACAAGATTAGGAGGGCAGATCCAGTCAGTCATCGCTGCACTACGCATCACGTGGGTGGAGACCGCAGCTGTCCAGGTCCGACCGATGCCCCTGTGGGAGCCAGGTGAGCGTAACAGAACGCGAAGCCTATCTACAAATCCCCACCCGGCGTTATGGAAACCTCAGAAACCGACCAACTAGCCCTATTGTTAGGGGAACTTAGGGCAGAAGTGCACTCCACGTGCCAAGAGACTAATGCCCTCAGGAGAGAACTGATTGTGTCAAAGGAGCGCACTGATGATCTTGCTAGACAATTACTGCAAAACCAAGCTGGGCAAACACCATTACCTGGACTAGGGGGGTATCCAACTCCTGTTTCATCAAGCAATCCTGTGCAAGTGGTTCTACCAGGGAGCATTCCTTTAGCTCCACCCGTACGTTTTGCTGGGGACCCAAAAAGTTTGCTGTGTTTATGAACCAATGCCGCTTGCACTTTTTATGCAGACCTGGAGCTTTTCCGAACGACCAAACCAAAGTAGCCTTTGTACTATCATATCTTAGTGGCAGCGCAGCGGATTGGTCAATTCCATTAGTTAACCAGGATGGCCCTCTTCATCAGGATTTTCAAGGTTTTCAATTGAGCATGGAAAGACTATTTGCCAAACATTCACAGGGACAGGCCCTGGATAACGAACGTTTATCATTACGACAAGGTAACCAGGATCTACTAACCTATATCACCACTTTCAATAGGTTAGTGGTGGAAACCGGATGACCAGAGGTAAAGCGAATTACATTATTTCATCGTGGACTTCAGGGTGAACTCAAAGACGTTTTGGCCCAAGTTGTGAACCCACCTCAGGATTGTGCAGAATATATAGACTTAGTGGTCCAGTTAGACCACCGACTTCAGAATAGAAAGGCTGATCGAGCTAAATTCGAGAATCGGATATTGGTTAAACCCAATGTTACCCTCAAAGGAACAGATGTATCAGAACCGATGCAGAACGGGGGGGTCAAGGGACCCTTAACTCAAAAGGAAAGACAAAGAAGATGGCAGATGCAATTGTGTCTGTACTGTGGGGCCTCAGGACATTTTCTACGGGATTGCCCTATAAAAACATCTAAAAAAGTAGTCGGAGTTGCTGATAAAAATCAAACAGAGCCTGATTCGGGAAACGACCACACCCGACAAGTATAGAGGTCCGCTTGCCGAGCTTGAAGAAGGATACACAGACCTCACACTTCATCATACCAATGGTCCTTATAGATCCAAGGCAGCCATCACGTATGCACGCAGTGAGGGCATACATTGATAGCAGGGCCATAGGAAACTATGTGGACCAAGAGTTGGCTTCTAGAAAGACCACTTCGGATGTCATCACCACAGTCGATGGAACTGAAATTGCCTCTGGGCCTGTAACTCATTCCACCGCAGAGATGACACTATTGGGTCAGGATGGGCATCGAGAGACTATTGTGTTTGATTTAATCAAAGCCCCGCAGTTCCAAATAATACTGGGGATACCTTGGTTGGAAACACATAATCCTTGTATTGATTGGCGAGAGAAGAGAATAACCTTCCCGGATTGTGCACATACTTTTTACCCAAAAAAAACCTTAAACCAAGGCCTGGCCACAGTCGCTACTCCAGTCGTGCAGTTACCTCAGGAATATCAAGAATTCCAGGATGTTTTCCAAAAGGAACAGACAAACACCCTACCACCTCACAGATCATACGATTGTCAAATCAATCTCATACCCGGTGCACAACCTCCATGTAGTAGAGTCTACGCCCTTACGGAACCCGAAAACCTTCACCTACGACAATACTTGGTCCAATACCTTGCTAATGGCTTCATTCGTCCATCCAAGTCCCCTTCATCTTCATCTTTGTTCTTTGTTTCCTAAAAAGGAAGGTGACCTCAGAACGTGCATAGACTACCGCGCATTAAATCAGTTCACTGTTAAAAACCGATACCCATTGCCTCTGATCCCCGAATTACTAGACCAAGTAAAGGACGCTTGCATCTACACTAAATTAGATCTCCGAGGGGCATATCATCTGGTACGTGTAAAGAAAGGCGACGAATGGAAGACTGATTTTCGCACCAAGTACGGGTTATTCGAATACCAGGCGATGCCTTTCGGGTTGTGCAATGCACCAGCAGCCTTCCAGTATTTTATGAACAATGTCCTTCGTGAACTCATTGACGTCTGTGTTGTTGTATACATAGACGATATTCTAGTGTACTCCTCTTCAGAATCAGACCATGTGAAGCACGTTCGTGCAGTCCTTGAGAAACTACGCCAGCACAAGTTACATGCAAAATTGGAAAAATGCGTTTTTCATGCTACGGAAGTTGAATTCCTTTGATTTCTACCGCAGATTCATTTCGGATTTCTCACATGTTGCACACCCTATCACAGCACTTTTGCGAAAAAACAAACGCTTCTTGTGGACCGAAGAAGCTGAAAAGGCCTTCCAAGAGCTGAAAGCGAAATTCACGTCTGCACCTGTCTTAAAGCATCCACGCCCCGAACTTCCATACATAGTTGAAACTGATGCATCCAGTTTAGCCATGGGAGCTGTCCTGACCCAGAAGGATCATGAAACCGGTCAACTTCACCCAATAGCATTTTGGTCCAGAAAGTTCTCGGCACCCGAGTTAAACTATGCGGTTACCAATAAAGAATTATTAGCCATCAAATCCGCCTTCAAGGCTTGGCAGCATTATCTTCTCAGTGCCATGCATACTATTACGGTAATCGCCGATCACCGGAACTTGCAGTATTTAAAAACAGCCAAGGTCCAATCGTCGCGTCAACTTCGATGGGCATTGTTCTTTGCTGAGTTCTTTCCCCTCTCCTCTGAAGCATTCCCTTCTGCATCCACTTCTCAAGAAACCCACAGCTGATAATTCCTGTCTGACTAACTATCGACCAATTTCCATTACTCCTTTTCTAGGCAAACTCCTTGAAAAACTGGCCATCTCTCAGCTTAACCTTCATTCCGATTCTGTTGGCTGTCTACACGACCAGAGTCTGACTTCAGACCTGCCAGAAGTAGGAAACTGCTCTCCTGAAAATCTGTGAAGATCTGCTCTCCAACCTTGACTCTAACATTCCCTCTGTCCTCATGCTTCTGGATCTCTCTACTGCCTTCGACACGGTCAACCATACCATCCTGCTCATCCATCTCCGTGATAACCTGGGTATCACCAATCAGGCTCTGGCCTGGTTGACCTCTTTCCTCTCTGATCAACCCTCCCAGGTCCAAATTGGGTCCTGCCTATCATCTATCTCCCTCTCTACTTGTTGGTGTTCCCCAGGGGTCTAACTTCTCGCCCTGGCTTTTCAACAAATACCTGGCAACTCTTGCCCACTGCACTGTCATTTTCTGCTCCATTTTCCAGTGCTATGCTGATGGCACTCAACTCATTTTCAGGCTTCCCTCAGCCACCTCCTCTCCTTCCCTCATCTATGATTGCCTAACCAAGATTGGTGTGCTGCCAACAATCGCTGCCTGAATGTAAGCAAGACTGAGATCCTCCTCATCGGCACACCTTCACCTCCTTTCCCCTCACTCTCTGGCCGGCCTCCCATGGCCCTCCTCCTATCCCCACCTGTGAGGCTAAAATCCTCAGGGTCACCTTTGACTCGAAACTTTCCTTCTCTGCCCACATCTCTGATGTCTCTAAAAAGTCAAACTTCCTAATGCACCTGCTCAGAGGTACTCTGCCCTTCCTCTCCTTCCCCCAGAAGCTCACTGTCTACCAAACTCTGGTTCTCTCTAGGTTGGACTACTGTAACAGCCTCTTTCTTAATTTACCCCCCTCCACTCTCCGCCCTCTGCAACTAATCCAGAACAAGACTGCAAGTCTTGTCCTTGGCCTCAAGCCCTGGGATCGTATCTCAACAGCCCTGAAATCTCTCCATTGTCTCCCAGTGGATGCAAGGATTAAATTCAAAACCCTCTGCATTGTCCACAAGGCTTTGTGGGGTCTGGCTCCAAAATACCTTCAGCTATCCCTCCGCAAATACCTGCCCTCTTGAGCTCTTTACTCCTCTACCTCTAACTCCCCCAAGGTCTGTCGTTTTTCAAAGAAACAAGCTGGGGGTTGATCTCTGTCTTTGGCTGGGGCCTCCCTCTGGAACAGCCTCCTTGCCACTTTGAAACATTTGGAGAACATCTCTGGTTCCGGAAGCACCTCAAGACCCTCCTCTTTGCTTCGGCCTTCGCCCCCTCTTCCCTGCTGATCTGTTCTCTCTCAGCATCGTGCATCTGGCCCACCCTCTGTCTTCTGGGCCGAGGTACCTGCTCACCCTGCCACCCAACTGCACTGCCTCCATGCCACCACTTCCACTGGGGACTGTATCTGTACCCATACAGCCCCCCCTTTCTCTTCCTGCACTTATCCAACATACCCTGTCTGCTGCCTTAACCCAGCACTTGCCACTTGCTGGCTGCACTACCACTGTTTGTTGCCTTTATTATTTATTTATCTATTTATTTTAATTATTTATCTGTTTCCCGTCTGCTCCGCACTTTCCACTCCCCCCTTTTTTCATGCACTTTTCCTCTTCCTCGCTCCTATGCACTTGCGCGTTTGCACTGTCACTGGGCCTATAAGATCATTGTTTTTATTTCCCCCTTGTTCCCCTCCCTTGCCTTGTCGTACTCCGAAACACTTGTGTACAAGCTCGATATAAATAAAATATCAATCAATCAATCAAACCACTGGACAAGTCCTGGGGTCATGTCCATTCTTTATTGTTTTTCACAGGGGGATCCCAGAGACACTCGATGTGTCCACTGGGCATCGTCTGAAGCTGTCGCAAACCATGCCAATGGCAACTTTGCCCAGGCAATTGCTTTCTTTGTTGTCCTCTGCACCCCGGTGGCCATGGCATATCTGCAGTCTATCACTATCCCTTGCAGATCTGGTGAGCAACCCAAAATGGTAATTGAGCATCATCTGCAGCAATGCTTATGTGGAAGCTTTGCCCAAGGCTCTTTGGCATGCCTCTTTCAAACTTACTGCCTCTGTGCCCAAGAAGGTATATAGGATACTGTTAGCACCATGGACTCAGCCTTCAGTTTAGAGCCAGGTCTGGGGGTGTCAGTCAGTATGCTATGGGTTCTTAAGAAAAGCAGACTTTTTCCAGTTGTTTGTTCTGTATTTAACGCTTATGTGCCATAATTCATATTTCCAAGAGTAGGGTGAGTCCATCCTGCCGCACCTGGTTTGATACATGGGATAATAGAAGCAGAGGAATGTGTGAAGGGAGTGGTGAGTTCCATATGCATCCCTCTTTGAACTAGAGACTCCCTTGCCCATGCCTCAGTCCTTCCACGTATTATACCCTTATCACCATGATATGATATGATATGAGTCATTTATAACGCGCATGTACTCAAGTGTTTCTAGGCGCGACAAGACAATGGAGGGAAGACAGAGGGTACCCAGTGAGACTCTGAGGGTAGCCAGGCAACCAGTCAGTGCAGCAGACAGGTCGGTAAGTAGGGGAGTGAGAGAGAAAGCAGAGGCGAAAAGGAAGCTCTTGATCTGCTTCCAGAGCTTCAGCTTGTCCAGCTCAAGTTTGGGAGGGACAGGAAGGTAATTCCAAAGGAAGGCATCTTCATAGGAGAGAGATCTACCCCCACTCTCTGCCTGGAGAAGCATCTGGCCCTCAGACAGTTTGAGGTGGCTGAGCGAAGGGCTCAAGAAGGAAGGTGTTTTGGAAGAGAAAGTTGGATGCAGAGCAGGCCCCGACCACAGAAAGCCTTGTGGACGATGCAGAGGGTCTTGAACTTAATCCTTGCAGCCACCGGGAGCCAGTGGAGAGATTTGAGGGCTGGAGGGATACAGTCCCTGGGCTTGAGGCCAAGGAGAAGGCACGCAGTCCTGTTCTGGATTAGTTGCAGAAGGCGGAGTGCAGAGGAAGGTAGATTGAGAAAGACACTGTTACAGTAGTCCAGCCTAGAAAGAACCTGGACTCTGGAGACAGTGAGCTTCTAGGGGATAGTGTGAAAAGGAAGAATACCTCTGAGGAGGTGCAGCTGGTAGTGGGCTTCATGGACAGGTCTGTGATGTAAGGAGAGAAGGAGAGTGTGGAGTCGAGGACGACAACGAAGGTTTTTTTTACTGACAGGAAGACAAAGGAAGAGGGCCCAAGGGGGAGGCCAAAGTGAGAGAGGGAGAGCAGGAGCAATGGTCCCAATGGGAAGGATCTCAGTCTTAGTGACATTATGGCAGAGATCATTGGTGGTGCAACAATCCTGAATCACGGATAGACAGTAGGAGTGAGTGAGAGAGGAGAGCAGGCTGGAGCCTGAAGAAGAGCTGAGTGTTATCTGCATAACACTGAAAGTTAGAGGAGAAGGTAGAGAACAGGTGGGCTAAAGGGGCCAAGTAGACATTGAACAGCCATGGTGAGAGGTTAAAGCCCTGGGGGACACCACATGTGGAGAGAGAGGTGGTGGAGAGAAAGGACCCAAGTTGGATCTGGGAGGGTCGGTACAGGAGAAAGGAGGTCAACTACACCAGGGGCTGATCCGTATGACCTGGTTCTCACAGAGTTGATTGCTCAGGATGGCATGATTGACCATGTCAAAAGCAGATGTAAGGTCAAGGAGAATGAGGACAGAAGGAAGGCTTGAATCGAAATTAGTGAGCAGATCTTCACGGGTGTTCAGAAGAGCCATTTCCATGCCTCTGGCTGCTCTGAAGCCAGACTGATGGTCATGGAGACAACAAACAGATTCTGTGTGGAGAGTAAGCTGGGAGATGGCCAGCCTTTCCAGCAGTTTGCCCAGCATAGGAGTGATAGAGATCAGGACATAGTTTGCCAGACAGGTAGGATCGACAGAAGGCTTTTTAATGTGGGGGTGCAAAAGGGAGTTCTTGAGGAGAGAGGCGACAGTTCCAGTGGCAAAACGATGATTTCAGAAATCAGCCAAGGCTGGAGCGAGTGTATCAATATGGTTCTTGATGGTTCTGGAGGAGTAGGGGAGCACATGTTTGGATGATACTTTCAAAGATCGGAATTGTCTAGAAACATTGTCAGTTGTAGTCAGAGGGAAAGGAGGAGGAGAGGGAGAGGCAGCCAGAGGGGGGCTGAGAGAGGTAGAGAGAAGGCACATTACATGATTGCATAATGAAGGAACATTGCAATAAGGCAATTAATCTGTGCGCACACAGTCATGCGCACACACGCATTTACTTAAAGAAGAGCACCCCCAGAAAATGTACGCTTTCCTTTCTTCAGTTGTGTGTGAATTGTGAAAATTGAGAAAACCGTTTTTTTAGAATTGGCCTCTCCAGAATGTCAGAGCGAAATGTTCGGTATTCAATTTTTAGCTTGAAGTGCGGCTAGGGTGTTTATGTCAAAGACAGTTAGGACCTACATTATTCCGTCCATTCACACTACTTTAATTTGCCTTAGGATTCGTCTACTGCTGTGATGGCCATCTGCGACAAGTTGGTTCACGAAGTAGATATTGACAAAAGTCCTTTCTGCAGACAGACTTTTCAAAAAGGTCTCAGGTGGAAGACAATATTCCGAAAAGTCTGTTCATTTGTCCCACATGAGATACCGTAGTATTGCTGATGCCCAATGGAGGGCTATGATTGGGAAACACCATCTCTTGAAGAACCTCCCTTCAAAGAACCATTTTTGTTTTAAATGCCAAGCAGAAACATGAACATGATGGTTTTCTTGCCTAACTTAATTTCAACAAAGCAGCATTTACTTTAGTAATGTGATGTAAATAGTGTCTAGCTATTATTTAGTGTTTAATTTGAGCGTTTTTCATGTTATTAATTATTCGAACCTAAATTGGGACAGAGGCCAATAATCTGAGTTGCCCAGATCCACAGTGTTTGGTTTATTGACGAAGTGGAGGCTTGAACTGAAGTTTCCTGGGTCGAATTGTGTCATATTGCACACTAAACACTAGCTTTCCCTAACATATACATTATTTTGTAATGCAGTGTCATTGCCTCGTTTGTCACGTGTTCGTTTTTTTTTAAGATTACCAAGAGTAAATTATAATTAAAACATATTGCGAATCAGCCATTCCAAAAGATAACTGTTGTTGTAGCAAAAAAACAATGCCTTATTTTCACTCAGTACATTAAAATCGACTGGGAATTAATTGGGAGGTACTCTGTGCGCTCCTTTCACTACACAATACGGTGGTGGGTTGGCTTCAGGAGGTAACCAACTATACTAACAACAACGGGGGTCTCTTTGTTCATCGCTGACCAGAAGCTTGGCAGATTCCAACGCGACACCAATGAAGACTTTGTGACAGATTGTGTAGCACATGCTGCAAATTGCCTCCTCCTGGCCTTTGCCAGCATGTTTGGGCTGTGCACGTTGTGCCCTTCAAAAGATGCCGTATTGACAGCGTTGAAGACTGACGTCCCCCTTGGCAGTGCCAGCGTTCACATACTTGCTGCCAACGTGCGTTCAACCTGCTGTGGGGGCTGCTAGAGTTCTCCAGACTCTGTGCCCATTCACTCCTTGGAGAAGACGAAGAACATATGTTCCAATTAGCGCCAGTTGTCTTGGTGCTTTCTGTGAAGCAGACACCTGCCCACCGGGAACTGGACTCAGACAACCAGCTCATTTCACAGAAGGCCAGATGGTGTTGGAATGCCATCACTTGGATCCAGGGTCGGAAATGGAGTGGAAACATGTAGGAGGATTACACCATATAACCATGTCTAGACCCCCTGGGGCAGCCTGTGAGTGTTTTGGTAGGTGTATGGATGAGCAAAGACTCTGTGGGATGCCTTAGTTGTATTTAGAGCTGGGTTATTTTTCAACTGATGCTCCTCGCTCCACCAGTGCGTTCGTATGTGATGAAAATATTGCAGTGCTTTGTCCATTGCAATCTGATGATGCTCTTTTGCAAAGCTAGACTTCATGGTTATGCGCATTTGGCTCTCGATCAAAGGCGACCTGCAGAAGCAGCACTCCGACCAAAAACATCCCTTCCATGCCTGGAAGCCCAAAGCCTAAGAGGCACGAGTCACAGATTAAAGACCCACATCAAAACCTTTGACGCCCTAACGGTACACATGCCTGGGTTATTTGCACCTATTGAGAAGACGATGCGTTGTACTAATGCACATCATTCTTAAGAGTGTTGTAGAGAAGGAGCCAAGTACCCCCCCTCAACCATCCTGCCCATATTGCCTATATGTTAGGAACCAAAGTGTGAGACACATGCAGTACCATTGAAAATACAGATACCAAGGAGAATCCTGGAAGCAAGATTCCCATTGAGAAAACCACACCTGCATACAAGACAGTATGATGGCCATTTGAATGAAATCCCAAAAGAAACAGAGCAAATGAATGGAAGAGAAGAATGGTGACGTCACACATAAAGCAAGACTGACGTACATAGAAGAGATGCAGAGACAAGAGAATGAAGAGTCTATAAGGCATCAAGAAAGTATCAAAGATAAGTGACATCTTGAGCTCAAGATGAAGAAACGTAAACTACAGAAACAATGACAATATCAAGTCATTTTATATGTGTACACATGCAAAGAAACGCAAGCAGACGAAGTATTCTAGAGGCTAGCTTTATAGTGAATAGATTGCGGCATGCACCAACGTATACATATGTAGAAGTGAGCAAAGAATGGATGTTTCCCCTAAGTGTTATAGCAGTGCTGGACTAAGGAAGGGAGGCCTTTCCAGTGTGTCGCAGTTAAAAAGCAATTGAATTAACAAGAGTGAAACTGAGAAAGGTAAGGCTGGATGAGCCCCAGGAAGCCAAGGTCATATTAGATTGGGATGAGCAGACATTGGATACAAATCATGTGAAAGAACGAAACTCCTGTTCAGAAGGCATGACCAAAAACAAGGAAGACGTCAGAGGTCTAATCGAAAATAGTATTTTAAATGCACTAGAGCTCAATTTTGTGGTCTTCAGTCACGTGGAAGGATGAAGTTGGATAAACATGACCAACCATACCTACGGATGGAGGCAGAGCGTGCCTTTACTCCCCTGAATTCTCCAGAGCAAAGAACATTGCCAAGGATGAGTTCAAAGCCTTATTTGACAGCAGACCACTGAGGTGATGATAGATGATATGTTAATTGGTGGGAAGCTATGGTTATGACCAGCTCACCAGCACCTAGAAGTCTAGCCTGTGTGCTGCTAACGTAGGTGGAAAAATACTGACAGATGTAAGAATGCCAACCAATGGTAGAGGGCTGCGTAATTGAGGGCCCTATATTATGTGTAACCAATGGGACGTCATGTATTTAGTGACGTTCATAGTGACGTGTTTAAGGGGAGGGCTTAGTTGCCCCACCTGATGTTAAGGAGCCTATCACTGTTTTAGACTAGTATGGAACGTATACTTAGATGTTCCCTTAGATCCAATCACAATTGCCACTAGGTTTTTGTAGTTTGCCACTTAGGATGACATTAGTAGATACGTAGGTTGACGTCACCTATGGCGTGCTTTTGTTTTAAAAGTAAGCTTTTTTTTAAGATGCATTGAGAAACCATGCGCTGAGACATCCGTTGATGTCCGTTGTACTCCCTGTTTTAGATAATTGATATTAAAACAGTCAACCTTTTGCCAACTACCTGAGTCGTTTTGATTATTGATGTTTGAGTAACTTCTGCATCCCCATTCATCTCAAGGGTATTGCAACCTCGTCTGAAAGAGCTGGGCGTCCCCCAGTTCAGTGTCCTACTGTTCAGTGGACACCAGAAGATGGCTCCCCCGAGACTGGTAACATATTTCTTTGTCTCCCCACGGACATTAGTGTTACACATGTGTCATGCATTTGGCAAGGCAATGAAGGGCATTTTGAGTAACATCAATTTCAGGGTCCTTTCACAGTAGATTACGACGTTACTAGCAGGTTTATAGTGCATCTTGGATTTAGAGCGATTTGTGTAGGGTTATTCAGAATGAAGAAGTATGATTTAGCTAAGCAAGATTGTACTGTAGGACTGTCTACAGTTCTTCTAGTTCTGTTGATTTGAGGGCTTCTACTTCCAATGACAAGGTCAATATAGAGATTTTCTGGTGAGTTTCACCATCTGTCAATGATTCATTAAATTTGGATGATCTGTACTTTGATCCAGCTCAACCTCATCTATGCCTCCATGTTGCTCATACAGCCCAGCTAGTGGCCACTGTCATCTCCCTGGGACTGGAGAGCTGATAGCTGGAGCAACGTATTCTCAGTGTTTAAATGGTGCTTCAGCCAACCATCAATCAGCACAATCTCTGTGGATGAAGAGACTGAAAACAAGGGGACACTGTAAGAAGCCACACAGCGGGAAACCTGCTATCATGGTGAACTCTCACACTAGCAGCACATTCAAGTATTTCTACATCATGGATCATTTTAATGCATAATTAATGGCAAGTGAGAGGCTATGGACATGTATCTCAGATGCTTTAGTTTCATCACATAACTAATGGTTTAGCTCAAGCAAGAACAGAGTGGGTTGATGTATTCATTCCGTAGATACCAGCACTGTGCATCACAAGTAGGGTACGTTTACTCGTCAACTCATTGGTGACAAGGAGGCCAATTTGAAGCTATCCATGAGATTCATAAAGCTTTGGTTCTGCCCTGTGTGCCCCGTGGACGTTTTTTTCATTAAAAGGATGATGTGCAGAGTTCCTTCTAGGAGAGCAAACCTTCTGAGATGCAGCCAGTGATGATGGTTATGATGGAAGGTGAGCGACTGGCAATGGTATTCTTACCTACTCAGACACACAATAGTTGCCTTGACATGCAAATCTATGCTGCACATATTCAGATGCCCTTTGTGAATTGGGCAAAACTTGGTCACACCTCTGGTACAGGACTGCGCTAGCACTCAACCATAAATTGTGCAGAAATAAAAACATTTAAGAACACAGGGCATTATTTGTAAATTCTCAGGCAAATGGAAGGATGTTACGTGTGGTGCCTTCAGAAAAACAAAACAGGTGATGGATGGAAGGTTTAGAATAAATTGTAACCTCTGGCACTGCTCTGGACAACCCTCCAGACCATCGTTCTTCGCCTGCCAGGCCACTACAACAGGGGAAAGACTCAGGGGTAGTCCAGCCTAAACTGCTAGGTCACATCCCTTCGTCACAAGACCACACGCATCTCCAGACATGTTTCAGCCTTGTTGGGTGTCATCAGTGAGGAGTTGCTTGGGTCTCTATGCCCAGCAAGCACAAGACCCACGTCTGGGCACACCCCGTCCCACTCGGGGTGACAATAGCCAAAAGAGGTGATGTCTGAAAGGTTTAGAATACATCTTGACCTCTGGCAGGTGAAGAACGATGGTCTGCACGGTTGCCCAGAGCCATGCCAGAGGGTAAGATTCATTCTAAACCTTCCAGCCTTCACCTCTTTCATTTTGAAATGTGGCGCCTTCAGCCAGTCCTGGTTTACAGAGTGCATGCTGTGTTTTATAGGCTCATGTTCCCTCCATTGTATGCATGGGCCTACAAGTGCCAGCAAGTAATGTGCCCAACCAGCACCAATTCCAGGAGTCACAAATGACACAGAGCCATTTATAGTGATGTAAATATAAAATAAGTATTTCTTAAAATTATCAGCAAAATGAGAGGGCAAGAGTGGTTCCCTGACAAGAGAGGGTCTCCGAGAGGTGTCATGTGACAGGCTTCCGTGAAATCTGTCTAACTGATCCCTTTTAATGGCCTTTCAGCCTGTTAATAAGTGCAAGACTGACATGTGAATGATTCCCCCCAACCCAACTGGCCTTTCAGAATTACTGACCTGTCAAAACAGATCTCCTTTTCCTTACAGGACAGCCTCAGTGTCCCACTACGTGACTGAATCCCAATTTCAGAGGACATGCAAAGAAAATGCAAAATGGAAAATTCTCAAATGCCATTTACAGTGACATGTAAAAGGTATTTTAATTTTTAATTACTGCAGGGTGTCAGATGTCATTATAAAAGTTGAGTCATCCATATTTTGAATATAACTAAAACGGAGGAAGATAGATAGAAGCCGGTGACGGAATGTTTATTCTATCACACTTAACTAGTCTCAAAACTGCCTCTTGCATATTAAGTTAAACACCATGTGTTTATATTATTATCATAAATAGATATACAATTAATTTATTTAGGTTTTATACCGTGCCACATTGCGAGCCAATCCTCTTGATTTCAATATGGGCTTTTCAAAGCACAGACAGCAAAACACTGCAAAATCTGTTACCTCTAGGAGCTATTGAGTAAATGCGGAGAAGAAGCACAAACCATTATTGCACAATGGAGTGTGTGGAGGCGCGCATCAGGCAGCTAAATTGGAGCGTGTTTATGAAGAGTATACATTTCCGCTGATTAAAAATGAAATGCGTGTTATGTATCGTATTAAATGTATAACAGTAACAACATATTAGAATTAATTACTTGAAAAAAAGAATGCATGTTTTTAACATGCAACCTCAGAAACCAAACCAACCGAAGAAAACAAATCCGTGTAAACTTGTATGCACAATCTGCACATGAGATGTACCTGCCAGTAATCTATCTGGACACAAAAATCAGACATTCTAGCAATTTAGCCCTCAAAGGATTTCCCATTGATTTTCCTGGTCTATGTATGTACCCCAAAAAACAGACTGCTCTGCCCCAAAGAGCGCAGCCGCTCATACTATGAGGTACAGTGGTCTCAAATATCGTCAACGGATCACGTCTGGGAAAAAAATAGCAGTGTCAGGACACAGAACAAGCCAAGATGTGGCACCGATTCAAGAGCCCACTCCCCTGCAGCCATCTGGATGCGTCTGTCTGCTGCCGAGCCTCCAATTGAAAACGAGCACCCCTCAGAGGCGAAGACGTCCTTCCCGCTCTAACGGCTGACCAGATTTTGAATGCTAATATGAAATTAGACGACAACAGACACTGCTCCCCTGGGTGGGGTCGCAGCTAGGCACAGATGGAGAGTAAAACTGCCTAATTCGCTCCCGCACACCGCCCCCTCAGCCCCCACCTCTCGATGAGATATCTTCTGACGAGGGCGGCGGCTCAGATGGTATTTCCCTGGCAGATGGTGTTTTCAGCTCGCGGCCATTCACCAGCGAAGGCAAAGTGATGTCAATCACTCGATCAGGGTGTTCGGCGTTCAGACAACGTAAGACGGAGAAGCTACTCTCTGTCTTTTGCATGCACACAGCAGTCCAGGGGGGCGCATGTGTGCCACCTGACAGCCAAAGCAACTGGCACTTGAGTTATGTTTGGTCGGGGCCGTGGCTAAATTTTCTTTTGGGGCAGGGTGTGCAGACTAGCAACAACTGTTATCCTCCTGAAGGCTAGATTCTAGGGTGATGCATTGTTCAAAGTTTGATATAGGGTTTAAAATCACAGGGATATGTTGCAGTTGCGCTAATTCACTTAATTTATCCAAATGTTAAGCATTGTGAAAAATACAGACAAGAAGCCCAATAGTGCATATCACATACATGTCTTTTCTCAAATAAATCGCCAAAGGGTTTACTTACCACTCTAAAGTGGATATGGTGCAATAATCCAATAGAGGTAGTTTCCTCTACAGCTACATACATATGCATGTGTCAACTAAAAAAGTGTGAGCCCCACTTAGCATGATGGATTCGCAAAGACAAAGCTTGCTATCTGGCTCCCAGTGGCTGCAAGGATTTATTCAAAATCCTTTGCATTGTCCACAAGGCTTTCTGGGGCCTGGGTCCAAAATACCTTCATCTTTCCCTTCGTAAATACCCCTAACTCCCTTAGGGTCAGGGTCAAAGAAACAGGCTGGGGGTAGATCTTTGTCTTCGGCTGGGGCCTCCCTCTGGAACAGCATCCCTGCCACTCTTAAACTTGAGGAAAACCATCTCCGGTTCCGGAAGCACCTCAAGACCTTCCTCTCTGCTTCTGCTTTCGCCCCTCCTCTCCCCTGCTGATCCTCTCTCTCTCGGCACCGTGCACCTGGCCTACCTTTCTGACTTCCGGCCCAGGTACCCGCTCACCTTGCCAGTTGTCACCCTCCTGCACTGCCTCATGGCAAACCATTGCACTGGGGCCTGTATTCTACTGCCATACAGTCCCCCCTTTCTCTCTCTGCACTTTTCAGGCTCACCCTGTCTGCTGCCTCAATTCCTAGCACTTGCCACCTGTTGGCTACACTACTACTGTTTGCTGCCTGTTATGATTTATTTTATTTATTTATTATTTATTACTTATCTACATTGCTTTGCTCTGCACTCTCCACTCCCCTCTTTCCATGCGCTTTTCCCCCTTTTCACTGTCCCATGCACTTGCGTGTTCTCAATGTCACTGGGCCTCGTAAGATGGTTGTATTTTTACTTCTTTGTTACCCTCCCTTGCCGTGTCGCGCTCTGAAACACCTGTGTATGAGCGCAATATAAATAAACAATCAATTCAATTCAATATGTTTCTTTAACAAAAAAAACTCCTTAATGTTGTGGCAAGAGAAATGACATCAGTTTTAACTACTGTGCCAGGACGTGTGTAATGGGCATCACTGTTCCATTATCGGTGAGGAGTCCATCCGCATTAGAACAAATAATGTCATCAGAATTATGGGCTTGCAGCCCCCATCTATTCCCCGGACTTGGCCACTCTCCCATCAGCAGTGCCTGCTCTGGACCAGAAATGACTGCAAGGTTTGATTTTCAGTGCTAGTTCCTGCTTAAAATACATACATTTTCATCTGACTTTTCAGAATGTCCTAATCTGCCTACTGTACCGCGTCGCCATTTGCGGCTTTCCACACTCTTCCAGCTGTGTTTCTCTTTCCATTTTCCTTTGCATTTTAGCCCTTTTTGTTCAGAATGCTTTTGTGCTCCAGATTGTCCCCTCTGCTACTTGCTTTTCCATTCTTCTCTCTGTCTGCTCTTCCATTAATGTGTACTTCTTTACATGTTTCCAAATCTGTGACTGAAGTCTGACATACCACTTCCAAACAATGGCCAGCAGATTGCACCCCGCAGGCAGCCACACATACCACGCATTAGGGCCACACCCTTCAACCTCAGCCAAACACAGATCCACACCCTGTACCGGCTAGACAGGGACACATCACAGGGACCTTGTCAGCCTGATCTAGATCCATATTGCTATCCCCCCTTGCTCAAGATAGTGTCTATGCTACACTTCCTTGCCACCGGCACCTACAAACAGACTGTGGGTGAACTGCATGGGCTATCCCAACCCTGTTTTTCGCGGGTCCTCTTTCAGGTTATTGATGCCCTCCTGCAGCATGTGTCTGATCACATAGGCCTATGCAGAACACCTTGCCAGGTTAATGCCATGAAAATTGCATTCCATGCCCTTGCCGGCATGCCCAATGCGATTGGTGCATTAGACTGCACACAGTTGGAGAAGGTGACGAGGCATGCCATTGAGGCAGTGCACCGGAACCGTAAACTATACCACTCCCTCGACGTGCAGATGGTGTGTGATGCACACCACCTCATTACCAATTGCTGTGCAAGATTTCCGGGATCAACTCACGATTCCATGGTGCTGAGGAACTTCAAGCTGTCAGGGTACATGGCACAGTGTACCTGGCTGTTGGGTGAGTGTAATTACCAAAGCATGTGCACTGTGGAATTGGGGGGGTGGTGGGGAGCACAACTATCTGCAGTACATGTGTGCAATGCAATGTGCGACACACAAATAGTATGTTAGTGCATGACTCGCGATTGCCAAATGGCCAGACGGATCATGCGCATGCATAATAACATCAAAACTGCACTGCAACATAACATGCACTACAGGTACCAGAATGCATCACACCAATGTCCCAAATCCCTGTAAAAACACACTGAGCACAACCCACACTGCCCGCAACACAGACTAATCATTCAAGTGCAGCACAACACCCCACCTCCAAACCAGTAGCGTACCCCACAGCAGGTAGCCAGGTTGCCTGCCTTTTCCAAGCGCACGTACACATATGCATGTGACATTAATGGCAACAAAATAGCTGGACATATGAATGGATGTGTGACATGACCATCATAGGACATGCACATTGAAACCAGATCAGAGCATGCATTAGACTGAGTTGTTGCTCTCGTAGTCAAAGAATCATAGGGCAAGGTGGGTGTGTTTGGGCAATGGAAAAGTGACAGCAAAACACCCATCCACCACACATAGGGATGAAGCATGTTGCCTGCATGGCAATCATCAGCCTGTCATCGTCTTCCCAATCCAATCAATTCCTTCTATGCTATCCCTCTGTGTATACATCCAAAGCCATTATTTTGCCTGATTTATAGATGCTCGTCAACCACTGCCATGCAGCATATCATGTACATAAAAATGCAAGTATGCCTTCATGCATGTACTCAATCCCTAAATAAGAGCAATTTATTTTTTGCATGCAAGAAACGTTGTCAACTGTGACAGAGCTGCAGCCCCTGGCAATGTCTGACCTGTCGGGCACACTGGCTGTAGCAAGCAGATTTGTATTTTGCAGGCCCAGAAACAAGCCACCTGGTAATGCCACGGCACACTTTCACCTGACAAGCCAAATATTGCTGTTTGCCCGTCTCCTTCCATTGACATTGATGAATGAAGACAGAAATCTGTCAGATCACTGATTCTATGCCAAACTGTCCGTACAATACAGACACATCAATTTCCATTGACAATGCACATGTTACCAGCCTCAGCTATGACATATGATATGTCTTGTGCAAATCGCATATAATAGTTTGCATTAGTAAGTAAGTGAACAATATAGAGACTGTACCAACATGATACAGGCCCCACAATGATTCTGTCCCTCCATTGCAGGTGATGCTGGATACCCTTTGATGCCATGGCTGATGACCCCCATGATGCAACAACAGAACCAGCATGAGCAGGGATACAACCGTGATCACATCAGGACACGTTGTACGATTGGGCAGACATTTGAGCTGCTAAAGCAAGTTTCCGCTGCTTGAGAAGATCGGGAGGCACTGATGTACAGCCCTGTGAAGGTGGGAAAGATAGACCTGGGCTGTGCCATGTGGCACAACATGTGTATCAGGTGCAACATACCATTCCCCCGGGACATGGACATGCACCCACCTGATGCAGAGGATGAGAATGACAGTGATGAGGAACTGCCATTGGCACATCGCAGGGATGCCTAGGGCAGCTAACGCACTCAGCACTGTACAGGAAATAAAACACTCAGTCACACTAAAAATGAATGTCCAGTCATGATTTCAATGCAACACCAAGTGTAATGTATATCATTAAATGATAAACAAATGTGGAACTACACCCACCACCCAAACTATCTCTCCCCAATGCCCTCCCCAACTTTCCCTCCCCACTCCCCTCCCCAACTATCTCTCTACAGCTCCAGTCATGTTGTCCAAGTAGTCATTGCAGAAGACACATACAGGGCACATGTCTGTTGTGGGCCTATTTGCGTCCCTGCTTGCTATCTGGAGTGCGACTGTAGGCAGATGGGGAGTGGTGCATCGAACAACACCTTGGACTGCTGGGCACAGAACGCGTGGGTGTGGAATTTGTGGATGGTGTCTGGGCCTGCTTAGTGGGCTGTCTGTTGAGGAAGGCCTGAAGGCACATTGCCGTTGTCTCAGCAATGGAAGGCATGACACTATTTCCCTTGCGTACCCTGTTGGCCATCTGGACGATGGCAGTTGTGCAAACGCCAAGGGCACGTGCATTTCACCGGCCACTGGCCTGTAAACTCCCCCACATCAACTGCGCCTCCTGCAGGTGCTGCTTCACTAGTGCAGTTAAGGCATCTTGATGTTCCCCAATGCCGCAGAGTCTGCCACTGGGGAAGGGTGGGCATTTTGGGCTCACTGGATCCAACAGGCTAAATACTGCTGGCTCATTGCTGCTGTGGTCACTGGTCTCTCCTGTGTCGACTCCACCATTATCAGCTATGCCCTCTGCACTTGATTGATGGACACGTGCATGTGGCTGCTGTGCTGGTAGTGGTGGTACTACAGCAGCTGTGGATGGCGGGATGGGCGCAGCTGTGCTCACAGTGATGTTTGGGGAGGGCGGGTTGTCTGCAGCTGTGCTCACAGTGATGGTTGGGGCTGGTGGGATGTCCGCAGCTGCACCCACAGTGATGGTTCTGGCAGGCGGGATGGCCATAGCTGTGCTCACAGTGATGGTTGGTGCTGGCAAGATGGCCGCAGCTGTGGTGACTGTGGCAGTTGTGCCAGTGGAGGCTGTGGTGTCCTGGCTGGTGCTGGTGGTGGTGGTCCATGCTGTCTGGCGGCAGCAGCTGGTGTTCTTTGAGGTGCTTGCATGGGCCACTAAATTGTCAGATGATGTGCCTGAGGTAGACAGAAAGGCATGTTGTCAGTGAACAGTGTGGATTAATGAAGCACAGATACATGCATTATGTTGTTGTGGCTGTGCTGTGTCGGGTTTATGGTGTGGTAACTGGCATGATGCAAACATGCTTGTGTTATGTGTAGTGAGCTGCAGGATGTGTGATGTTTGTGAATTATAGAGTAGTGTGCTGGGGATACTGTTGTGGTGTACTGCCACTTGCTGGGTACAGTGTTGGTGGGGGCATTCACGCTGTTGGATGTTGGGGTGGGGAGGGGTGTGGTATGGATGGGGTAAGCATGGGCTTGCTGCCTGTACTAGTTACGGGGACAGTTGTGCATTTATGCTCCGGTGTAGAGCTGGCCGGGTCGAGGAGGTCACAGGTTGACTTTGTGTGCGGACATGGAGCTTAGCACTGCTGCGATTTGGTGCAAGTGGAAGCTCTGCCGGCACACATGCAGTACACTGTGGCTGGGTGACGTGTGTCTGTGTGGGAGCAGATGCATGTTCAGTTGGCAGTACAGGGTGTCGGTGCTGGGTTCTACATGTATTTCTGGGATGGGTCATTGTTTTGTGGCCAGGGTGTATGTCCATGTATGCACCCAAGATGTTGCTTTCTTGGGGGCTTGGGGTTGTGGATGTCATGATTCCTGCCCCTCATGTCCCCAGCCCTCCAAGATGTCAGGCTGGAGCCAGGCCACAATCACCTATATGGCCCTTAAGGGCCTCTCTATCCCTCCAAAGACCCACTTGGTGTCAGACTTGGCGCTTGTGGCACAGACTCACTCACTCCCATAGGATAACATTGGGGATTGGACTTGTAGTGCATTGATGGGGACAAGATGGATGCCCCCACATATTTCGGTTGCCAGAACTGCATGTGCAGTCTAGTCTTTTGGGTGTGGTTCAGCCCAGAGACACCTGGGATACCCAGAGACTATTTAAGCCACGCCCAGGCTGAGAAGCATGCTTTGCGTTTTCTGCACCTGCAGTGTGACACTCACCGTGTTCAGATCGATCTCCAGTAGGCCTGCATCTTTCTTCTGCGCTCAGCTCCTGCAAGAACAAGAACACCGTTAGGAAGAGCCTTACCTTGCGGCACTTCTGCCCATCGTTCATTGCTCCTTCTGTTCAGCGGGCATCTTCGGCGTTGTCATTCCCATCCCGGCACACCGCTTCCTAAGGAAAAGGGAAAAGAACAGAAAAAAGTCATTATTAAGCATTCAGCAAACTTTGCTTATTTTTTAAAGACTGTACGAGCTTCAAACGCTTACCTGAATCCCAGCCGCTCTGGGGAACCTCTGTGTCCGGAACGTCTCATCCATCTGCAAGAGAGAAAAGACACTCCAGGTTAGCGTGGAAACATCTAGAGGCGCCGCATACCGCGCTTACTCACCGCATTTCTTCATAACCGGCATCCACACTGAAAACATCGCGGCACCTAAAAGACACAGAAAAATAACTCAGTTCGATACAAATACGAAAGGGTCGCATCACGCTCTCACTCACCTTCAACGCTACTCATCTCAGCAGCACGTCCCCATCCCCGGACGCCGGCCATCATCGGAGGAAGGAAAGGAAAGGAACGAAGTTAGAGAACTGTTCAAAAGACTCATTATACTTACCTGTCGGACTCTTGCCGGTGAAGTAACTAGGCAGCAATGAGCCTGCATCAATCAACGCGCTCCTGCGCTGAAAGCAGGACGGAGAGCACACTTTCCAAGAAAACAAGGTGAGCTGTGGATCAAAGGGAAGGGTTGGACCCCAGCGAAGGAGGGGTTCAAGCACACAGAGACAATAGGGAGTTCAACTCTGCCAATCCTGTGTTTCAGGCCCAGTCTCCAGTCGAGTAGACTCCAGGGAAGGGTTCGAGGTCGTAAGAGGTCAGAACAGGCTGAGTGATGTCCCCGTGGATACTAGGTGAGCGTTACAGTGGATGATGCAATTCCCATTTATGTGATATATTAGTACAGTGGTGGGTGCAGGATGGCCAGGGAGGTTGAAATTACATTGGGGTTACGTGTACTCACTGGCCTCTTTGGCTGTCCGGGCTCTGGCTTCTGCAGCACCGACCCCTTCAATTGATTCTAGCTGCAGAACATTGCTGCACATCTCCGCCCAGGGCATCAGGCGTATTGGGGATGCGTTCCCGCCACCTGTGGCCATGCCTTGTCTCTGCTGGGCCGAGAGAAGGTTCCATACCCTCAGGTGCAGGTTGTCCCATCGCTTGTGGCAGTCTCGCACTGTGCATGGAGTTGTGCTGAGTGTCGGCACCTTCTGGGCCACCTCCTCCCAGATGCTCTTCTTGCACAGCTGGGTTTGCCTGCTCTGGTAATTGCTGAAGAGCTCTGGTGCATGGTGGACAATGTTGCGATCACTTTATTTCCGGTCATGGGAATTGCGGAACCACTGTTACCGGTGCTGGGTCTGGCACTGTGAGGCCGGATTCAGAGGCACTGGCACTGAGGACGCTGGTGTTGTCAGTTTTTGGGTAGTTTGATAGTGTTTCTGTGATGCCCGCACTGCCATTAACGGCATGCCAGAATGCACATGCCCGACAACCCGTAATCATCCAGTGATTCCAGAATCACGGGTTGCCAGATACGGTGGCACCGGCATGACGGCAACTAGGAATACTTACTGGCATACTTGTAATGAGGCCCAGTATGTGATAATGGTGTTCCAAAAAGAAGTTTGGACTGCTTTAAGGATTTCAATTAAAGATGGGATAGCTCCTATTTTGACCATTGAACAGATGAATGGCAAGACCAAGGACAGGTGGTTTTCACAAGAGATTAATACATTGCAGTGACCAATGAGGAATCTACAAAGACCATGTGACTGACCCATTACCCTAAGATGGAAACTCAATTTAGAAGGCAGCTCAAGTTATATAAAAGCTCCATTCTTAAGGCAAAAAGACATTTCCTGGCTATGAACATTGACAATGCACAAAATTACTCTGAGTAACTTGTATCAATGCTTAAGGACTTGTGTAGCCTCCATACCGTTTCCTACTCCATTGGTCCAGTACAAGATATAGTGGATAATCTATTTGGAATTATCAGAACCTTTGGGGATTTATGTTCATTCTTGTGCCTCTCAATTGGCAAATTTGTATATATTGACTTCAAGGTGATCGATATTTAAATGTTCTCCTCCAGATGGTTAGAATCACTGCTTGTTATACTACATCTTAGAATCACTGAAGAAATCCTTCCCCTATTTGACTTTGAGATACAAAAAAAAATATATAACTTATCTCTGCCAACAGGATCAGTCCCAGAACAATGTGGTTTGACCTCTCTCAAACAATCTTTATTAGGACCTAAATGACTCACATAATTTCCAGGTGATCACACAGATTCCTTTCCTTGCTAAATTGCTGGAACATGAGTGGTGACAAAATAAGTAGATTTGTTGATGGAAACAAACTCCTAGATAAGGAGCAACTGGGCTTTAGATCTGGATGCAATACTGGACCAGTACCAACTACTATGCTAGACCAGTTAAGGGATGAGATCGATAGAGGTGAGGTGGACTTGGCCATGGCCTTCAATACTGAGGACCATCAAATCTTCTATCCTTTCTGTTGAGCTGAACATAGTCACAGAGAGCGGTCCAGATCGATCCTTTCACATCCAAACCCAGGCAACTATCATGTGGCGTGCCACACTATCACTGCTCCTCCTTAACCTGTATTTGCACCCACTTGCAGTGCTGTTTTGACAACCTGCCTTTTGTTTATTTTATATTATGCAGATGACCCACAGGTCTTAGAAAAGGTATATGAAAACAGGTACAGTTTGCCTCTTAAATTGAGCCATAATAGACGAAGGAATAAAAGACATATAAAGATTAATCTTACTAAGTATTGGCTATTAATGCAACTACAGAACCCTGTTGCCCTTTAATCTGACTTACATTTTTCAGCACCTGTATGGTTCCATCTGCTGCTGTGAAGAATGGGACAGGTTTATGATTCCATGGCTGAGATCCCACAGGTCAACTTTTCTTAATACACTGAGCAAAGTTGTGGAAGTAGAGAGGCCTGATGTGGTGGCATTGATGGAGGAGTGAAGTGCGATTGGGCGATTGATGAAGAACACAAAAGGAAGATGTGGGTCATGTGGGTTTCTCCTGTGAGTAAAATTAAAAAAAGATGGTGGTACTCAGGTGTCCTGCACAGGCAGTTATAAGCATTAGCCAGCAAGCTACATCCCCACCTGCAGTGGGAGAATGGGTTGCTCCCCATAAGGACTCGGAAGAGTGGTTCTGTGACACAGGAGAGAAAGACAAAAAAAGTAAAACAGGTAAGGGCAACCCTAGCAGAGAACATTATGGGGTAAGGGGAGGAGATATGTGGGTTTGGGGAGAGGAGCGCAGAATGAGGGCATTGAAGCAGCTACACACAGGGCAAATACCTTACCCATGGAACTCCAGGCCACAGAAGAACGACCTTGATCCATGAGAAACCTTGGTATCCTCATAGACTGACACCTCACACTTGACCCTCAGGTTTCTCAGGTGATAAAATCCTGTTTCTTCCAGTTGAAGAAGCTAAGGCATTTATTGCCAATTTTTTCATCTTTTCCCCATTAGAAAATGGCGGTAAACACCCTTGCTTTCTCTGGCCCAGACATTGGAAACAGCATTTACCTGGGTCTACCTGAGGTACTCTTAGGGGGTAATTTAAAACATGTTTAAAAGTGAGCAAAGCAGAAAATTAAAAGCAAAACAATTAAAGAGGAATATTGTTTTTACGCTTTCATTTTCAACTCCAGCTAATTTCCCTGCTGTTCTGAGGCGTAGGAGGGCAGCAACGCAGAGATAGCATTTCCACTTTGCTTAGCTCCCCCGTCTCAGGAGTGCTCTTCATTGTATGCCTCCCTCTGATTTTCATGCAGGTGTAACACAAATAGATTCCAATGGAATAAGACTTACATTAACATCTGCTAATAAGCAGGCAGATTCCGTTGGAATCCATAAAACAAAAAAAACTGCCCGCAGAGCATATTTGCAGGCAGTGTTTTATATATCTCAAATCGGAGAGTAAAATTGAAGAGTAAACTCAATGTTGCCTCGTTTTATTGTTTAGTTTTACTCTCCACATTTTGAGGGATGAACATTTCATCCAGGGAACACCACAGCACGTATGTGTGAGCACAGGTGGTCACCCGGCATGCCCTTTTTATTATTATTTTAAATGACCCCTTCGAGTTTTGGCTACTGCAGGCTATTTGTTTCCCACTCAAATATCGCAAGTATACCTTTCAGGCAATAACGCATGTTTTATAAAACACATCAAAAACCTAGATGAAAAATCTAAGGAAAAGTAGTTTGCACTGAGTATGAAGTAAATTGCGGGATAGAGGAATAGTTTGTAGGATACATGAGAGTTTGTGAGGGTAAGAGCAGAGAGGTGAAATGGGCATGGTGAAGTAGTGGGACTTGGCAGACTTGGCAGTGCACATGGGGTTTGTGAATGTTTGTATGTATTAAGTGGGGGGTGAGCTTTATTCCATTGACAGAGGAGGAGTTACAGGGAATCTCAGGGGTAATCCGAGGTTGAAAGCAGTGGGTAGATGGTGTAAAGGTGTAAGCAGTATACTCCATTTAAAAGTGGGTATTCAGGGTCAGTAAGAAGTCATAAAAGGTCTGTTCAATTGAGCAGGTCCAAGGGGAGAACTGAGCTAAGAGAGAGGAATTGAACTCAGCGAGGCAGGGAACTAGAAATATTGGTTTAAACATACACGTGGAAAAGAGCATGGGGAAGCGACATAGGAAGAGGTATAGCGGCTTTGAAGTGATTGATAGAGTGGTCAGATGAGCCAGGTTAGTTGCATTACGGGAGGGAGATAGAATGGCAAAGTTGAGAGCGATAACTTGATTATAAGCAGATTAATTTTTCAAGGTTGGTTAGCAAGTAGTCTGATAGGAGAATCCAGTTCAGTTGGTGGGATCAATAGATTGAGGTTAGGTTGTAGTCACCCATTAGACCAATTGAGCCTTCAGTAGGAAGAGAATCAAGGAGGAGGCTCAGGTAAAAAAAATGCAGAGTTTAGGGGGTCTGGTAGCATGTAAATGCAAAGACTGTGGGAACAGTAAGGACAAGGAGCTCTGAGGCATAGGAAGTAAGTCTAAAAGAAAGAGAGCGACAGAGGTTTTGGCTATGTTGAACATTATGCCCGCTCTACTCCTGTTCTTTGGCATCAGGGGAAGAGTAATGTGATACAATGTATAGTGCTCTTATATAGTGCCCTTTTGACCAGTAATGTTGGCCTCGCTGTGCATGGCTCTGTAAGAAAGGAAGACAGGGTGTGTTAGTCGGATAGCGGCGAGGCAGATGCAGAAAGCTTTGGTGATGATGGATGCAGGTCGGAAGTACCCACCACGCGTGTGTTGATATGAACATCTCATTGTTGTTTGTGGTTGGTTCCCGACCCAGCAGGTTAGTCATATGGTTAGCCCCCGGATTGCAGAGTGCAAAAATTAACTGCATGGATGTTGATAGAAGATGGATAGGGTCTGAATCATGAGTGGTTGCATGAGTCATATTGGTTTCCCGCGGATGGTAGTGCCAACAGTTTTCTAAAAGGCTTGTTGCAAATTAGCCTAATTTTTTCTTGCAAAGTTTTTAGTAGCCTGCTATTATTTTCCATTTCTTTCAAAGTGGGTGGTTGAAAAGTCAAGTCCTAAGCTGTTTCCTGAAAGTCAGGTGGTTCTCCTCCAGGCGCAGAGGTTTGAGCAAGGTGCCACAGTTTTGTGGTCAGAACTGAAAAGGAGGATCCTCCTTGCTGTTTCTTGTTGAAATTGGGGACTAGTACCAGTGCTGCATTGTTGACCTACGTTTTCTGGAAGGACTATAGTGTTGAAACCTACTTCTGAAGGAGAAAGGTTCCCATCGTTTTCCTCATTAATACTTACTCATTTGGTTCATGTTTATGATGGTTAAATAATAATATAAAAATGTATTGTGTATACGCAACTGTATATATGTGTCACATCACCCTCACGTAACACCAGTGTCTGATGCTCATGACAAATGGATGTACCAATGTAATGTGCTCACCAATGACTATCGTAAATAATTATGTTTTATTATCACCCAATCACACACAGCAAATCACCACTACACCACATCACCTTGGCACTCTCACCCCACACGAATTCACAGCCTTAACAAAGACCCATTTGTCAAAACACGTTTTGGCTTTTCTAATGTTAGTGGCAATAATGTTGCTCATTAACACAAGTAACCTTGGGCGAATTAGAATCTGTACCATGCATACATCAATGGCTCAGGACTCATCTTTTCACCTACCCTGAAGGAAATGTCATGAATCAGTGACCAACACTATACACAGTGCCTATTACAAAACAGGCTTCCAGCACACTCCTCTTCTTCTAAACCCACAGGACTTCGGGAGCATTGTCCCTGTAAAGGGATTTCAATCAGGCACACACCCAAGTCTCGCCCAGCATGTAGTGCGCAAATGAAACCCTTATTTATTTTTGTCTATAGAGTCAATATTCTGAATGATATACCACTCATATCACACCCTTCTCAAAATACACCCCCCCGGTCACACTGAACCAGAAATCAGGCTAGTTGTAGCGGTAAATATTTATTTATGTCTTTAGAATTTAATATCACAATATATTTTTAATAGGTAACAACAATCACCAAGGGGTGACAAGAACAATGAATAATATCTTTAATGCACTGGGAATCAGGTAAAGAACACAAAAAGAATGCAGCAAAGAAAAGAATGCTTTTGGGTTGGTTTGGAACACATAGCACTATGGTTAGAGGTTCCCCCTGCAACACCCGTCAACCCACCAATAGACAATTTAAATAGATATGAGGAGAGAGCAGGTACCCAGGAATAATGCAGACCAATCAAAATATCACTCCCACCTTCCCCCCTTAAACAAAATAGAAAAACGGATTTGACTTTTCAACTGTCAATATGGCTTGGAAACTGGCTGAGCAAAACACTAAGAGGGTAATTCATAGAATTTCGCAGAAAAGTGTCGCAAGCGGCTGGCGCAGAGTGTCCGCGTGCGATTGTCTGCGCCAGGCACGTGCGCTAAAACCGATTTCCACGCACAGCGTATTCATGGATTTCAGGCTCCCAAACCAGCCGTGGCGCAGAGTATCGCAGCGACCCTGCAGCAGCGCCAGTAACGCCCCCAAGAACGCCCTCGCGCAAGGAAAAGCCATCAAAATCGCTAAATCATCGCAAAATGCTGCGCTAACCCTGGACCAGTCTACAGGGCTGCCAAACAAGGAACGCAAAGCGGGTAACGTGCATATCAGGGGTACGCGTGAAGTTATACACGCGATTAGCCAGGGTACGTGTATTACAGGGGTACGGGAAGTTCTACAAGCGATTGGCCAGGGTACGTGTATTACAGGGGTACGCGGGAAGTTCCACACGCGAATAGCCTGGTCGCATGCATTTCAGGGGTGCGCGGGAAGTTTTACACGCGACTTCAGCAGGGTATGTGTATTTCAGGTATGCGCGGGAATTCTCACACGCGATTTGGCTGGGTACGTGTATTACAGGGGTACACGGGAAGTTCTACACGCGATTCGGCTGGGTACGTGTATTACAGGGGTGCGCAGGAATTCTCACACGCGATTTGGCTTGGTACGTGTATTACAGGGGTGCGCGGGAATTATCACACGCGATTTGGCTTGGTACGTGTATTACAGGGGTGCGTGGGAAGTTCTACACGTGATTGGCCAGGATACGTGTATTACAGGGGTACGTGGGAATTATCACATGCGATTTGGCTGGGTACGTGTATTACAGGGGTACACGGGAAGTTCTACACGCGATTCGGCTGGGTACGTGTATTACAGGGGTGCGCGGGAATTCTCACATGCGATTTGGCCAGGTACGTGTATTACAGGTGTGTGCGGGAATTATCACACGCGATTAGGCTGGGTGGGTCCTCACAGGTGTTCCCTGTACACCCTCCACGGCCCCTGCAGGCAGCCCACAAAACAGGGGACTACCCTGCACACCTGCTCATGTCCCCCTGCACCCCCACCCCCCAGCAGTGCAGGGGCAGCCTCCACCAGGCCCCCACCCATGTCTCCCAACACCCCCACCCCCCAGCAGTGCAGGGGCAGCCTCCACCAGGCCCCCACTCATGTCTCCAACCACCCCCACCCCTCCACCAGGCCCCCACCCATGTCTCCCACCACCCCCAACCCCCAGCCACCAGGGGCACCCTCCACCAGGCCCCCACTCATGTCTCCCACCACCCCCACACCCCAGCATCCAGGGGCACCCTCCACCAGGCCGCCACCCATGTCTCCCACCACCCCCACCCCCCAGCATCCAGGGGCACCCTCCACCAGGCTCCCACCCATGTCTCCCACCACCCCCACCCCCCAGCAGTGCAGGGGCACCCTCCACCAGGCCCCCACCCATGTCCCCTATCACCCCCACCCCCCAGCAGTGCAGGGGCACCCTCCATCAGGCCCCCACCCATGTCCCCCATCACCCCCACCCCCCAGCCACCAGGGGCAACCTCCACCAGGCCCCCATCCATGTCTCCCACCACCCCCACCCCCCAGCAGTGCAGGGGCACCCTCCACCAGGCCCCCACTCATGTCCCCCATCACCCCCACCCCCCTGCCACCAGGGGCAGCCTCCACCAGGCCCCCACCCATGTCTACCACCACCCCCGCCCCCCAGCCACCAGGGGCAACCTCCACCAGGCCCCCACCCATGTCCCCTATCACCCCCACCCCCCAGCAGTGCAGGGGCACCCTCCACCAGGCCCCCACTCATGTCCCCTATCACCCCCACCCCCCAGCATCCAGGGGCACCCTCCACCAGGCCCCCACCCATGTCTCCCACCACCCCCACCCCCCAGCAGTGCAGGGGCAACCTCCACCAGGCCCCCACCCATGTCCCCTATCACCCCCACCCCCCAGCAGTGCAGGGGCACCCTCCACCAGGCCCCCACTCATGTCCCCCATCACCCCCACCCCCCTGCCACCAGGGGCACCCTCCACCAGGCCCCCACCCATGTCTCCCACCACCCCCACCCCCCAGCAGTGCAGGGGCACCCTCCACCAGGCCCCCACTCATGTCTCCCAGCGTGCTACGTGTATTTCAGGGGTGCGCGGGAAGTCCCACTCGCGAATAGCCTGGGCGCGTGTATTTCAGGGGTGCGCGGGAAGTTCCGCACGCGAATAGCCTGGTCGCATGCATTTCAGGGGTGCGCGGGAAGTTTTACACGCGACTTCAGCAGGGTACGTGTATTTCAGGTATGCGCGGGAATTCTCACACGCGAATAGCCTGGTCGCATGCATTTCAGGGGTGCGCAGGAAGTTTTACACGCGACTTCAGCAGGGTACGTGTATTTCAGGTATGCGCGGGAATTCTCACACGCGATTTGGCTTGGTACATGTATTACAGGGGTGCATGGGAAGTTACACACGCGATTAGGCTGGGTGGGTCCTCACAGGTGTTCCCTGTACACCCTCCACGGCCCCTGCAGGCAGCCCACAAAACAGGGGACTACCCTGCACACCTGCTCATGTCCCCCTGCACCCCCACCCCCCAGCCACCAGGGGCAGCCTCCACCAGGCCCCCACCCCCGCCCCCCAGCCACCAGGGGCAGCCTCCACCAGGCCCCCACTCATGTCCCCTATCACCCCCACCCCCCAGCCACCAGGGGCAGCCTCCACCAGGCCCCCACTCATGTCACCCTGCACCCCCATACCCCAGCCACCAGGGGCAGCCTCCACCAGGCCCCCACTCATGTCTCCCACCACCCCCACACCCCAGCCACCAGGGGCAGCCTCCACCAGGCCCCCACTCATGTCACCCTGCACCCCCATACCCCAGCCACCAGGGGCAGCCTCCACCAGGCCCCCACTCATGTCTCCCACCACCCCCACACCCCAGCCACCAGGGGTAGCCTCCACCAGGCCCCCACTCATGTCCCCTATCACCCCCACCCCCCAGCCACCAGGGGCAGCCTCCACCAGGCCCCCACTCATGTCACCCTGCACCCCCATACCCCAGCCATCAGGGGCAGCCTCCACCAGGCCCCCACTCATGTCTCCCACCACCCCCACACCCCAGCCACCAGGGGCACCCTCCACCAGGCCCCCACTCATGTCTCCCACCACCCCCACCCCCCAGCAGTGCAGGGGCAGCAGGCAGTCGGGCAGCAGCAGGTGGGAGCGTGCTCGGGCTCTGGGGGGCAGTAGTTCGGCCTTCCGGGCAGGAGCGTGGTATTCCGTGTGCGTACGCGTGGCCAGCTTGGTACGGAGTGATTTTGCACGTGAAAATCCTGCACGTCAGCGTGAAAACTGAGGAAAGGCCCTCAGCGCGTAAGCGTGTCTGTGACGTGACCCGCACAGGTGTTTCCCACACAGCACGTGATGACAGAGCACACGTGGAAAGACTGCACGTCAGAGTGTAATCGCGTGTGATTGGTGGAAATGGCCCTACACGCAGAAGTGACAAAGCGTGTAATTGGTGGAAATGGCCCTAGCGCGTACACGCCGCGTAAGTGACGCTGGACGTGTGGGCCTGTATAAAAGGTACGTGTAGAACACGTTTCCCTTGTACGTGCTTTTCGTGGAGAGCGAGTGGGTGAATTCTGTACTTCTTGTCTTTTCACACGCGATTTACTTCACGGCGTTTCTAGTTCGTATTCCCTGTTACATCTGACAGCTTTTTCTCTTTTTTCTCCTTTACTGGTTTACCTGGGCCTGTTCCCTCAAACATTGTTCCCTTCTACTGTTGTCCTGTCTCCTCAGACAGCGGACAAATCTTCTTTTGGCGGGGGTGTTGCCAACCAAACGTGCTCCTTTTACACGCTCGTTTACCTGGCAGACGGTGAGTCACGCACGTATCTAACATCTGTGCTAGCCCCGTGTGTAGCCTACCCCTTCAGAGGTCATTCTAGGCTGCGTGTGACACGCATACGTTCATTCTTGTGTTTCTGGGTGCCACAGCGTAGTGCAGGTTTTTCTTTCTGCACACGTGGTCTAGGAGGGGTTGCGTGCACGTCATCTCCCTTTTTTGGGCCTCCTGTGCATTGCGTGACCCGTCATCTTTCCCCAGGGGTTACATTCAGCCTTGCTAGAGCACTAGGGTACAATTACCATCTGGTACCCAACCCCTTTGACCCCCAATTGCCCAGGACAATAGTCTACATCCACTCCCATACGCACATTAACATCAGTGCCATGGCTGGGAGGCGAGGATTCCGTAAGGGTGGCAAAGGTGGAAGAGCCACAAGTGGTGGCCGTGGTGGATCCGGTAGGGGACGTGGTCGTAACTTGCAGGGTGAGCCTGTCCCCCCATGTGTGGAGGACCAGTCACGGGCACCCATAATCCCCCCCCCCTCCCATTGAGGCTGATGTGGCTGACACCATCCATGCTCAGCCCTTGTTGGACCAGCCCATTGTGGCACCAGACCTGGCTGACTCCATGGCTGACTTCCAGGTCAGCAGGGCTACGACACGTGCGCTGGTGCACGTTGATGCCATCATGCCACGTGGATCTGGGGCAGCAAGGTCATCTGCTGCACCAAGTAGGCAGGGCGGAGAGGCTGCAGGGGCAGCTGCGGCTCCATCCACCCCAGCCCCCACACACCCATCCAGGACAGTGTCGGTCCTAGTCCATGCTGCTGACATTCCCCCTGACACCATCACACTAGAGCTAATGCCTGCAACAACTCCCATGCTGAGTGTGCAATCCCATACTCCTGATACAGGGTCCACCAGGGCTCCTGCCCCTAGTGTCCAGAGCGGCGCAGGACACTCAGGATCACCACCACCTTCCAAGCGGAAGAGGAAGAGTGCTCGTCCGGCACAGGCTGATGCCCCAGACACAGCTACACAGTCCGGCCCGTCCAGGAAGCCCAGCTTCACGGATGACGAACTGAATGCACTTGTCGAGTATGTGTCCGGACATGACAACGAGATGGTCATTGTTGCAGGATCCAAGACCACACCTGCACAACGCCAGGCACACTGGCAGACCGTTGCGGACATCGTAAGTGCCCTTGGAATTGTGAGGCGCACAGCCAATGATTGCTATAAGCGCTGGAATGACCTAAAGCGCAGGGCAAAGAGTAAGCTGGCCTCAAGTCATGCCGCAACTCTAGTGACTGGAGGTGGGTCTCCAGTAGTAGACATGGAACTCACTCCACATGAGTCAGTCGCTGGGACCTACGTCACGGAGGAACAGATCCAAGGCGTGGGAGATCTGGCTGATTACGAGGCATTGTCCGGTGAGTGCACATGCATGTGTGTGTCATCCATGTGCATGGTGTGTGTGTGAGGGCTTCTGTTCGGGTGCCAGGTGAGAGTGTGTGCGCCTGAGTCGTATGGGTCAGCCATGTGCTTCATGCAATCCTTCCTGCGCAGCTGCAATCCTTCCTGCGCAGCTGCATTTGGCCATAGCAGTATCCCTTCTGCCAACAGTAGACATCTAGCCCAACTGCACGCCAGTTGCCCTTGAAGTGTCACCTTGCCACACCATATTTGCTTCTTCTTCACTGTTCATTCAGTCAGTTTGTTTGCATTCCACCACTTTCACTAGGCATGTCGCTGTCCACTAGTCACATGTCTGACATGGGTATGGTAAAGTGGAGTGACTTTGTTACCTGGATATCATTTGTACACACATGTCCCTGTGCAATTGGACCATTTCAGACTGGCAGCTCCAGGTGAAAAATCTGACCTGTTAGAAATAGAAAAGCTATTACATGCGGGAACTGGACTGAATGAATAGGTGCTGCCCTCCTCTCCATCTTCACTCAATAGCAATGGTACATGCCATCTGTGTGATGGCATGTGTGTTTCACCTGCCAATCACAGGCCAATGTGTGATGCCACTGCCAGGCAGCATGCAGAAAATGTGTTCATCTTCCATCTTGGTGTCATCAGTGTGTGCCATTTGCCTGGACTTCATACGCAGTGAGGGTGCATGCATGGGAGGGTTTTAGTCATGTGGGACATGTGTCAATCAAGTACTGGTTCTCTTGCTTCTCAGCCCTCAATGTGTGCCATGGTGCTAATGCCTGTTTCCATTTCTTTGTTTTCATGTCTTTGCAGGGGAAGACGCACCTGATACTGCTGGGGTTGTGGAGATGGTGCAGACCCAGGAGGGGTCCGAGGGCCGACCAACCACCAGTGAGGGACGTGGTGTGGTGGTGGGGGAGAACCCACAAGTGCTGCAGGTCGTGCTCTCAAGGGGTGTCTCTGGCTGCACCTCCCCCGAGCTGTACTCAGGTGTTGATTCGGATGAGACCTACGTGCCGTCGCAGGTGAGTGTTCCAGGGAGGGAATCTGTTCTGTCTCACCCACCTGCACCAGGGTCAGAACCCTCCATGGGGATGTCAGTGTTGGCAGCTACGCCTTCGGTGGTTACGGATGCAGGGTCACACTCCGCGACATCTGATCCTGTTCCTGGGCCAGCAGATCAGAGGGGGAATGCAGTCCTGCAGCCTCAGGCAGTGCCGGCACAGCAAGGCGCAGTTCGCCTTGCCCCAGAAAGGTGTGGTGCCCGCCGACGTGGTGGCCGTACGCCACCCGGCAATACCGCATGGGAGCAATCCATTTACGGTATGGCAACCCAACAGGCTGCATCATCCGAGATGATGGCTCAGGCCATGGATAGGGTGGCCACTTCCATTGTCCCCCCAGAAAGGCTGATGGAGCGACTAGAGCAGGCAACCGACTCCATCTGCCAGTCACACAGGGAGGACATGTTGGGGTCCAACAGGGACAGGCGGGCGGCACTGGCGACTCTGCAGGAGGCCATCTCCATTGAGTCCCAGGGCCACAGGGAAGCCCTGAGGCAGGAGCTCCTTCACCTCAGGACGACTCTTGTTGAGCTTGAGGCTTCAACACACCAAAGGACAGAACAGCAGCTGGAGCGTCTCACCCGTACGCTCTCAGCTGAGATGCAGGCAACGAGGGCGGAGGTCCGGGCATCCCGTGAGTTGTTGCATGGGGACCTCTGCACACTCATCCTCCAGAACCAGACCTACCACACCCGCATGCTTGCAGCCATGGAGGAGCAGACTAGGGCCTTGCGTGGGCTGCCTCCCATAGTGCAACCACCTCCGGATGCAGCTGCACAGGGTGATAATAGCGACAGCAGTGATACTCCCACAATAGGGTAGCCGTGTGGGCCATGAGCCCATGGAGGTGTTTTATCTTCCCAGGATCCACGCAGGTGGGTTCTGGTGTGCATCCTGTCCTCGGACCTCCTGGGTGGCCTCCCCAACCCCCCCGGGCCCATCAATGGCCATTTTTGATTGTTTCTTATTTTTATTTTTATTTTGATTTCTTTTATTCCCAATTTTTTTGGGACGATCTGTTGGCTTCCGTGGTTCCTGTGGGCATACGCTGCATTGTGGCTGGGCACATGCAGGCTTGTAATGTATTTGCAGTAGTTTGTTTGTGCCTACACCTCTTTGCGCCAAATTTCTGATGTAAATGAATAAAAGTACGTAGTCAAGTTTCTTCAAGTATATTTTCTTAATTTATTTGATATATGTTCTGCCCATATGGATGACACGTGTTTCGGCGTTCCATTGGCGCCTTTTTCAAATCCGGGCCTTATTGAATGTAATGCGAATCTCTCTTTCCTTATTTCCGGGAATTAGTTTTTAGTTGAAGTGTATCACGGTAGTTCCAGGGTTAAATCCCACCTACAAAATTCTCTTGCTCATGCCTCAAGCATCGGGGGTCCTGTTTTGGTTCTGGCAAATCCTTGTTCATATGAAGAATACAGAATTTTGTAGGTGGGATTTAACCCTGGAACTACCGTGATACACTTCAACTAAAAACTAATTCCCGGAAATAAGGAAAGAGAGATTCGCATTACATTCAATAAGGCCCGGATTTGAAAAAGGCGCCAATGGAACGCCGAAACACGTGTCATCCATATGGGCAGAACATATATCAAATAAATTAAGAAAATATACTTGAAGAAACTTGACTACGTACTTTTATTCATTTACATCAGAAATTTGGCGCAAAGAGGTGTAGGCACAAACAAACTACTGCTTACTTTACAAACGGAGCTGAGGGACTCTATGTCTCCGTGTTGACCTACATCCTTGCGACACAAGAATAAAATAATAAAATAAGAAAACCATTGCCAAATTTAATAGCACTAACATACGGGTCGCGAGAGTACACCTTATGAGATCCCCACTCAAGAAGTTCCTCACTCAGTAGATTGTAATGTATTTGGTTCAGATGCTTGGGTTTGAGTCACACACACCCCTCCTGCTTCCCGTTTCCATGGGCTTGTAAAGGGTGTGCCCAAGTGACAGTGAATTACACAGTGACGTTGGACTCCCATGAGCTGTGTGGGCAGTCTGTAGTCAATACTGTGTATACATTCCTAGTGCATATTGCTGTTGTGTTGTACACTGCATGTTGCATTGATGTGTAACTCTTCTTCTGTGTCTACCTCCCAATTTGCAGGTCCCTTCCTCATGTCCACACAAGGACCTCTAGTCTGGAGATGGGGTCCATGTTGGCAGCAGTGCACCTACAACTCTACATGGCGACAACACTGCACAGTTGGTAGTGGTGGGAGTGCAGGCATTTCCAGGTGGTGAGACTACTAATATGTAACATTTGTGATGTCATGTTAATGGTACTACGTGCTCAAGTATGTTGTTGGTCCGGCATTGCTGTGAGCATTTCAGGTGTTGCAGGTTTCTAATAGTGCCACTGTACATAGTGAGACTGATGTCATGTTGTGGGGATTACTTTGTTTACCTGCAATTAGCATGACATGGCACGGTGTGTCGTGTGGCGGTGCTGGGGTTGGGTTGGCTGACATGGCACTGTCCTCTTGTTGCATTTTGCAAGTGGGTATTCATTTTAGCTGATTCAATGTGTAACTTCACAAAACTGCATTGGTGGTGTCTGTGTGGGTAGGGATGCACACATTGTGACACTTCCAGGTGAACAATCTCAGGCTGATATGGTTTTGACGGTTCATTCTCCAGACATTCAGGATCAGTGTCAGGTTGAGTCATCATTGATTGTCAGATGGAATGTGCCAGGGCAGTGTGCACTCCACAGGGGTGTGATTTCTATGTGAAGTAATTAGCCACTAGCTGTGTACGGGCTGCCTCCCCCCGTGCCCTTTCCCCTCCCATGCGCAGCGGCTGTGCATGTGGTTGGGGATGTGGGGCCACCACCATGTCCACGGCCAGGCCCCGGCGTGTTGCAACGTTGTGCAGGACACATGCTGCCACTATGATCCTGCACACTACTGGGGGAGCGTATAACAGCTGCCCGCCAGAACGGTCAAGGGAGCGAAAGCGTGACTTTAGCACTCCGAATGTGCGCTCCACTATGCCCCTGGTTGTAATGTGGGCTGTGTTATATCTTACCTGGGGTGGCGTGGTGGGGTTCCGAATTGGCGTCATCATGTGGGGGCTGAGAGGGTAGGCACTGTCCCCTGTGGAGGTGGTGATTGGTATCATTGGTGGGGTTGTGACCTTGCTCAGTATCCAACATGCATGCATGTGCAGTGGCATACATACTCACCAAGCAGCCATGTATCGCCATGCCGCCCAGCTTCTAGGTCCCGGCTTAGGGTGGACATTCGGTAAATGAAGCTGTCGTGGGTGGAGCCGGGATAGTTGGCATATACTGAGGTGATGATTCCCTTGGCATTACATGCTACCTGCACGTTGATGGAATGCCAGTGCTTGCGGTTCCTATAGATGTGCTCAGATGCCCTGGGGGGACGTAGAGCCACATGGGTGCAGTCGATGGCACCTAGCACTTTGGGGAATCGTGCCACAGCGTAAAAATCCAGGGCGGCAGCATGCCTTTCTGCAGGTGTTCTGGGCAGGTATATGTGCCTGCGGACTGATGGCCGTGCAGTGATGATGTTCAAGACCTGGTGTAGGCAGCGTGACTGGGTGGCCTGTGACACCCCACCCACTATGGCACTTGTTCGCTGAAATGATCCAGTGGCTAAGAAGTGCAGTACATTGAGGACCTTCTCCAGGGGGCTGAGTGCTTGGGAGCACAGGGTGGGTGATGTGAGGTCATCCTCCCACTCACTCACCAGGTCCAGTATAATGTGTGGTGGAAACCTGTACCTCCCATACACCTGGTCATCAGGCATCCCGAAAAGGCTGGTTCTGGGTGTGAATATTCTGGCCCTGACTATCCTCCTCCTCCTCCTTTGGTAGCCCACTGCCACTGCTGCTAGGAACGGTATGTTCATCCTGGCGTCTGAGCTTGTTATTGTTAAAGTGCGCAAATTTATGCTTTGCGCGTGTTCTAGGCGAGCGTGTGACCCGCGCACCCCTGGAATCCAGTTCCCAGTCCAATAGCGTGTGGAAATTCACACGCACCACGGGATACAGCGTGTGACCCGCGCACCCCTGGAATCCAGTTCCCAGTCCAATAGCGTGTGGAAATTCACACGCACCACGGGATACAGCGTGTGACCCGCGCACCCCTGGAATCCAGTTCCCAGTCCAATAGCGTGTGGAAATTCACACGCACCACGGGATACAGCGTGTGACCCGCGCACCCCTGGAATCCAGTTCCCAGTCCAATAGCTTGTGGAAATTCACACGCACCACGGGATACAGGTTCGCTGACGTACTTGCGTGTGTAAGTGCCCGCGCACCCATTAAATACACGTACATAGGCCAATCGCGTGTACGCGCACTTTTGTCCAATTACACGCGATGACACTCTGACGTGCAGTATCTCCACGTGTGCCCCGTCATCACGTGCTGAGTGGGGAACACCCGTGCGGGTCACGTCACAGACGCGCTTACGCGCTGAGGGACTCTGGTCCAATAGAATCGCGTATGCGTGCTGACGCGCTTACGCGCTAAGGGCCTTTCCTCGGATTTCACGCTGACGTGCAGGATTTTCACGTGCCAAATCACTCCGTATCAAGCTGGCCACGCGAAAACACACGGAAAGACCACGCTCCTGCCCAGAAGGCCGAGTTACTGCCCCCCGTGCCCCGAGCAGCCTCCCACGTGCCATCTGCTGCTGCCTGCCTGCCTGCCTGCCTGCTGCCACCGTGCCCTGCCATTTGGTGCCTGCACATCAGCCATCTGCAGGGGTCCAGTTGCTGTGTCCACCCCTGCTGGAACTGAAGACTCCCGACTGGGATTACATCGCTCCACAGCCCAGCCCCAGGACCCAGTTGCCCACCCACACCTGCCTCTGGGGTTGCCATGTCGGGCACTTCCACATCTGGCACCAGTGGCAACCCCAGGCCAGAGGGGCAGAGGGGCACCAGCTTCACTGTCACCGAAGTTGGTGTCCTGGTGGAGCATGTCCTGGGGCAGTATGATGCCCTCTTTGGATCGTCCCGCGCCAGCAAGGAAGGACGGCAGAGGATCTGGGCCGACTGTGTGGTTGCCATCAACGCGGAGGGGGTGGCAACCCGCGACGTCCTGAAGATCAAGAAGCGCTGGGAGGACTTGAGGTCCAGGACCCTTGTGAAGGCCCGGCGCCTCGTGGAGGGGGGCGGGGCCGCATGAGTTCCATCCAGATGAGGGTCCTGGAACGCGTACGCCCAGCGCTCCACGCCCAGATCCTTGAGAGGGAGGCCCGTCTGGAGTTGAGCGGTAAGTGTCCATGCATTACTGTGGGAGACAGGGCATGTTGCGGTGTGCTGGTTCTATGATACTTGCCTGTATGTGTGCCATAGGCCATGTATGCATGTATGTGTGCAGGGACATCATGGTTATGCATGTGCGACCAGTGATGTGTGACCCACATGGTTGTTGCATGTGTTGAAATGCCGCATGGGGAGCCCTATGCAGATTTTGAACATGAGAGCATGCCAGTCTCTGTACCTGGACATGGGTGGGGGTGAGGGATGGGTGCTGATGCCAGGTACATATATGGTAGCCATGTCCGTGTGCCTGACCTGCGTGTCTGTGACTTGTGCATGCCATGGATGCATGACACATGTGTGTGACAATGCACAGATTCAGTAAAGCAGCCAAATTACCCTTGTATCCGCTGTGTTTGGTGTGTTTGGGGCCAGATGGATGTGACTGAGGTGAAGTGTGTGCATGTGATAGGCATGAGCCATGATGCATGTGAGTTACATATCATTGAATGTTCCAAGAGTCCATTGGACATGCATGGAAATGTCCATGGCATGCACCATGCCTGTTACTGTGTGTGTTTTGCCTGGACTGACCCATGTGTTGTGGAGGGATATGATGGAAGTGTACTTTGACAGTGGTGCTCATCTGCTATTGCTTCCTGTCTAGGGGACCATTGTACAGTGCCCTGATGCTTGTGTTCTTTGTCTCCCTCTACGCAGCGGCTAGTGAAGAGGAGGGCGGAGACGGCGCTGTGGAGCAAGGCGGCGGGGATGCCCCCACGGCTGCAGCGGAAGGGGTGGGTGAGCCCCCACAGGGGCCTGCTACGGTGGGAGACGGTGAGGAGCCATCCAGGTTGGTGGTTTGCACAGAGGAGGAGGAGGCCGCCACTGGGGCACACATGGGGCCTGGTGGGGGCATCCCTGCTGGTGCAAGTGGTGCAGTCCAGGGCCAGGGGCAGGAGGCAGCACAGGTCACCGTGGAGGGGCCTGTGCATGTCGCTGTCCCTGACCCTGTGAGTGCACCACCATGCACCAGCAGGGATGTCCCGTCCCAGGCCTGTCCGCAGGTAGAGGGGATGTCCATGTCACCTGACTCCCCTCCACCTGCGGACGTGGGAACCCCTGGCCGTGCGGAGAAGGTCCTGATTGGGGTCGCGATGCGCACGGCTGTGATTCGTGATGCCGTGCGTGCTTCCCGGGAGGAGCACGCACGGCATCACGAAGTGCACCGTGCCGACGTGGCCCAATTGGGATCGGCCATGTTCGGGGGTTTCCTGCATGTGTTGGCCAATGTGGCGGCCCTCTCCTCCTCTGTGCAGGCTATCCACCAGTCGTTCTCCTTGCCGTCTTCCAGCCCAGATGCCACCAGGGCCCCCTGTGGACCTGCCCCGACCAATGCAGCCAGCTCGGTGGGGATCCCATCCCTGCCACAGTCGGGAGTCAGTGATCCAGCAGGGGTGGACACCAGAGCAACTGGACCCCAGCAGATGGAGGATGTGACGGCATCATCGGGCAGGACACGTGCACGACGGCGTCGGTGGTTTCCATCAGCCTGGATGCCGTCGTGCTGGCACAGGCAGTTGCGTCGGAGGCAGCAGCAGGCTCAACGTGGGAGGCATCATGGCTCGGGGCCATCAACATCAGGGGTGCAGGCATCGGCCGGAGGGCAGGAGAACCCTGGAATGGGAGTGGCTTCCGTGTGGGAGCGGTTGTGCCAGCGGATAGGTGCGGAGCGGCAGCGGGCAGAGGAGGAACGGCTCACGATGGTCAGGGCGGAGGACTCCATGCGGAGGGCGCTGAGGCGGGCTGAGTGCCTCGAGGGTCTTCGCAGGGAGTTTGAGCTTGACACTGCGTTAACCCTGCGGGACCTCGGGGCCAGGGAACATGCCCGCCTCCAAGCCATTGACCAGGAGTTCGATGATGCCCTGGCCCATGACAACAACCAGTGAGCCGTCCGAATAGCCCGCTGCCTTTGTATATAGTTGTATAGTTAGGTTTAGGTTTCCTTTGTTTTTTTGATTTTTTTTGGTAGCGATTGGACAATGCACCACTTTTTTGTATATAGTTCAGTTTTTAGTTAGTAGTCATAGTTAGGTTTAATTTGGTTGGGCTCATGGACCCAGGATGATCTTCTTCATGGTTCTTCGTTGGCTTATTTTTATTTTTCAGATTATTTTCTTGGACATTCATCTTGTTTTGTTTGATTTGCTTTGTGTTTTTTCTTATTTCATTTCCATTCTACTTGCTGTTCAATACATTATTTTTTTTATTCTTCAATGTGTCGTATCATCTCATTGCTTTCAGGCATGTCATGTTGGGTGTTTTGTCATTCACTTGCAGCCATTGTGTGTGACAGACATGTGTTCAATTGCATTATTTAAATTGGGGGTGTAACATGTAATTGCCTTTGATATGTGGGTGGGTGTGATAGTTGGTTGGGCCTTTTGGCAGGGGAGGATGGGCATTACGGACATGATTGGGGAATGTTGGGACCCAGGTGCAGGGGGGCATGGATTGGACATGGGTGGGGGCCTGCTGGCAGGTGCCCCACAGTGCTGGGGGGTGGGGGTGGTGGGAGACATGAGTGGGGGCCTGGTGGAGGGTGACCCTGGTGGCTGGGGGGTGGGGGTGGTGGGAGACATGAGTGGGGGCCTGGTGGAGGGTGCCCCTGGTGGCTGGGGGGTGGGGGTGGTGGGAGACATGGGTGGGGGCCTGGTGGAGGGTGACCCTGCACTGCTGGGGTTTGGGGGTGGTGGGAGACATGAGTGGGGGCCTGGTGGAGGGTGACCCTGGTGGCTGGGGGGTGGGGGTGGTGGGAGACATGAGTGGGGGCCTGGTGGAGGGTGACCCTGGTGGCTGGGGGGTGGGGGTGGTGGGAGACATGAGTGGGGCGCTGGTGGAGGGTGACCCTGCACTGCTGGGGTTTGGGGGTGGTGGGAGACATGAGTGGGGGCCTGGTGGAGGGTGACCCTGGTGGCTGGGGGGTGGGGGTGGTGGGAGACATGAGTGGGGGCCTGGTGGAGGGTGACCCTGGTGGCTGGGGGGTGGGGGTGGTGGGAGACATGAGTGGGGGCCTGGTGGAGGGTGACCCTGGTGGCTGGGGGGTGGGGGTGGTGGGAGACATGAGTGGGGGCCTGGTGGAGGGTGCCCCTGGTGGCTGGGGGGTGGGGGTGGTGGGAGACATGAGTGGGGGCCTGGTGGAGGGTGACCCTGCACTGCTGGGGTTTGGGGGTGGTGGGAGACATGAGTGGGGGCCTGGTGGAGGGTGACCCTGGTGGCTGGGGGGTGGGGGTGGTGGGAGACATGAGTCGGGGCCTGGTGGAGGGTGACCCTGGTGGCTGGGGGGTGGGGGTGGTGGGAGACATGAGTGGGGGCCTGGTGGAGGGTGACCCTGCACTGCTGGGGTTTGGGGGTGGTGGGAGACATGAGTGGGGGCCTGGTGGAGGGTGACCCTGGTGGCTGGGGGGTGGGGGTGGTGGGAGACATGAGTGGGGGCCTGGTGGAGGGTGACCCTGCACTGCTGGGGTTTGGGGGTGGTGGGAGACATGAGTGGGGGCCTGGTGGAGGGTGACCCTGGTGGCTGGGGGGTGGGGGTGGTGGGAGACATGAGTGGGGGCCTGGTGGAGGGTGACCCTGCACTGCTGGGGTTTGGGGGTGGTGGGAGACATGAGTGGGGGCCTGGTGGAGGGTGACCCTGGTGGCTGGGGGGTGGGGGTGGTGGGGGACATGAGTTGGACATGGGTGGGGGCCTGCTGGCAGGTGCCCCACAGTGCTGGGGGGTGGGGGTGGTGGGGGACATGAGTTGGACATGGGTGGGGGCCTGCTGGCAGGTGCCCCACAGTGCTGGGGGGTGGGGGTGCAAGGGGACATGAGTTGGTGTTCATTAGTTCAAGGAGACATGTGCCTTTGCTGGGGGGCATGCCCATGGTGGGTGGGCTGCCTGCGGGACATGACCAGGGATGCAGGGTAGTCCCCTGTGGTGTGGGCTGCCTGCAGGAGCCATGGAGGGTGTACAGGGTACACCTGGGAGGACCCACACTGTCAAATCACATGTGGAACTTCCCGCGCACCCCTGTAATACACGCGCCCCCAGGCTATTCGCGTGTGGTACTTCCCGCGCACCCCTGAAATACACGCGCCCAGGCTATTCGCGTGTGGAACTTCCCGCGCACCCCTGAAATACACGCGCCCAGGCTATTCGCGTGTTGAACTTCCCGCGCACCCCTGGAATACACGCGCCCAGGCTATTCGCGTGTGGAACTTCCCGCTCCCCTGAAATACACGCGCCCAGGCTATTCGCGTGTGGAACTTCCCGCGCACCCCTGGAATACACGCGCCCCCAGGCTATTCGCGTGTGGAACTTCACGCGCACCCCTGAAATACACGCGCCCAGGCTATTCGCGTGTGGAACTTCCCGCGCACCCCTGAAAAACACGCGCCCAGGCTATTCGCGTGTGGAACTTCCCGCGCACCCCTGGAATACACGCGCCCCCAGGCTATTCGCGTGTGGAACTTCACGCGCACCCCTGAAATACACGCGCCCAGGCTATTCGCGTGTGGAACTTCACGCGCACCCCTGGAATACACGTAGCCCGCTCCCCCAGGCCCGATCGCGTGAGGAACTTCACGCGAACCCCTGTAATACACGTAGCCCGCTACCCCAGGCCCGATCGCGTGAGGAACTTCACGCGAACCCCTGTAATACACGTAGCCCGCTCCCCCAGGCCCGATCGCGTGTGAAACTTCACGCGAACCCCTGAAATACACGTAGCACGCTCCCCCAGGCCCGATCGCGTGAGGAACTTCACGCGAACCCCTGTAATACACGTAGCCCGCTCCCCCAGGCCCGATCGCGTGTGAAACTTCACGCGAACCCCTGAAATACACGTAGCCCGCTCCCCCAGGCCCGATCGCGTGAGGAATTTCACGCGAACCCCTGTAATACACGTAGCCCGCTACCCCAGGCCCGATCCCGTGAGGAACTTCACGCGAACCCCTGTAATACACGTAGCCCGCTCCCCCAGGCCCGATCGCGTGTGAAACTTCACGCGAACCCCTGAAATACACGTAGCACGCTCCCCCAGGCCCGATCGTGTGAGGAACTTCACGCGAACCCCTGTGATGCACGTACCCTGCTGAAATCGCGTGTTAGACTTCCCGCGCACCCCGGTATACACGCACACGTATTTTTTGTCAGCGGGTGTCCGTGTTTGTGGGTACCCCTTTGCACGTAATTTTTCCTGGAGGGCCACAGTATGGGACATTCATCATGGCAGTATATAGGTGCTATTTGTTGGCGCACCTTTTGGCGCACATTTCTTACAGCCGCAGAGACGCTACCGCCTGCTTTCTTGTGGCGGTCGTGTTTGTGCCTGTGCGCTGGTTTGAGCGTGCGCTTTTTTGCCCTATTCTATTCCATGAATACGAGTTTTAGGCGAGCGTGTGGGCGTTCCGCGCACTTGTGCCCTGTACTTCCCCCGTGACGCCCACGTTTTGGCAAGTTGTTCCCCATTCCGAGTGTTACGCCCGTGTTCCGCCTACTTTTGTTGCGTGCGCCGCGCTATGTGCGAATTTCGCTGTGGCCTGTGCGATTTTCGCTGTGACCTGGCGCACGCTGTTAGATGGCCTGTGCGCCAACGTGCGCCGCGCACTTTTTTATCGCACATCCGCTGGTTTTCTCGCGCACGGCCTTCCATGAATCGACGTGCGCTGCTTTTCGTGCGATTTTCGCAATTGCACTGCGATTTTCGCTATTCCACTGCGATTCGCACGTTTTTGCCCACTTGCGCCGCGCTAATTATTCCATGAATCGGCCTGAAAATGTGGTCAAAAATGCTTAAATTATTATAAATTTCTATGGGAGCCACTTTGAACAGGCGCAAGCAACCAAAAGCAATGATTTAATCAAAAGAAAGCAATTGTAATCTCAAAGGCAAAGTGGGAAATAATTTTAAGGCAATTCACACGTGTAAAACTTTTGCAAAATGTAAACTTGCAGCAAACTTTTACTATGCGATTTGACAGTGTTCCGCAATGGGTTGTGGAGATAGCTAAGGATGTTAGGTATCAGTGGGAATTGAAATTTCGTTTCTATGTTTAAAACTGAGGGAGTTCAGGAGGTTTTAGTGAGAGGTGTTTTTTGGAAATAAAGACACAAGTTTAGACAAAAACTTCAAAAATATGGCTTATGCTTTTACTCAAGGCTAGAGCATGCAGACTAGACAACCAGGTCAGGATGAAGTAAGCTCTGAGACTAATTCATGACTTCAGTAACAGATCCCCAGCACCTTCCCCGGCTGAACCAGTGCAAACACTCAAAGTGGGATTTTTGGATGAGAGTTACACAAATAAAAATGACTATGAAAATGACGCTTTAGCAAATAGACAGAATACAATAGCACTAAGATTATGACACTGTTACTGGTTATGAAATTAAGGATAGTGCAGAGATTAGGGTGGGACAAGATAATGCAAGGTATACAATAGTTCTCTAGCATCCTATTAATACTCACAATCCAATGAGATTTAAAATGTTAGGCCCGTCAAGATTCTGATCAATGGATCAGGTCCATCAAGGAAGGACAACACATCAGGCGCGGGACAGGATCAGCTAGGCCGGTCGCCGGAACTGCATGGGATCTGCCCTTCTTGTTTCTGGATATTTCAGATCAGCGAGATGGTGAGTTCATCAGGCAAGCATTATGGTATGAAGCCAGATAGTTTCAGGATGCTTCCCCATACCACAGCGCTCCACTGGGTTGTAAGGATTAGTTGAGGATTAATTATTAAGGATTGAGGCCTAGCTGAAAATGGTTCAGCTACTGCTTACCCTGGTGATTGGCATCTGGATCTAGAAGCATGTTAAAGGCTGGATGTTGAATGCTGAATCAGAGTGCTTCACTGGAATCAGAAGAGAGAGTCTGTATGTGTTGTCAGCTGTCTCTATACTTTCAAATGTCATCACAAAATTGGGTGAATGGGCCAGCTTAACTAAACTTGCCCCTGTGAACTGGGATTGGATCAGAGCCTCATCTCCGCCATGCATCCAAGCGATTGGATCAAAGACAGATGATGTCAAGTTTACGGTTTGGCTTTTACAATCCTTAGAAACCTCCCCTAGCCACTAGTATCAAAATCAAATTTTGTCCTAAATACATATTTATACATTTGTAACCTCTATTAAAAATCACATACAAGGATTGTATATTTTATGGAGCATCTGTTCATCAAAATACCACAGCTGTGAGACCTTGTTTTGCCTGTTTTCAGCATTTTGTCCATTTCGCCATGAAAACATTTTCCAAACTTTCTCTAAATTTCCACATATTAACGTGTTTACCATAGGAATGTTTGTGCAAAGTTGAACAATTCTAGCATAAATACAGTTCCCATAAAACCACATATATTGCCATTCCTTTTCAGAATATGATACACAGTTCCACCATGTTTTGAAATGTAGGGCCAAAAATTAGAGTAACAAATCTGCCCTTTTCATATTTTTCACCACTTCTGATAGCGAGTTATAAGTCTCTAAAACATGTTCATTACATATTCTTAGCAGCAAATGGGGAGCCTTTTGTTTGTCTCTGGAGGCAAGGAGCAGCCCCCACCTTTGGGATTTCCGTCTGCAAGCGTAGTTTATAACCTTTTCACATGTCCATTTCCTGGCCTGCAGAATCTGCCATTGTTCTGTCCCTGGCTGCAGACATAAGTCTGGCCTACCCCACAATTATCATATGTCAGTGAGCATCTGCTGAGAGGAATGCCCTCCTCTTGGGTGGACACCTGTTTTTCAACCTCTTGCAGGCCCAGCCAGCCTAAGTTAATTTCTTCTGAATCCAGCATAAAACAAACTCGTTGCATCAGATGGCATAGATACATTACATCCTTAGATTTAAACCTGTGGGATCAAAACAACTGAGATCTTTGTTCCTTTCAGCAACAATACCTTAATATTTGTTAATCCAGCAGATCTTTAGTTTTAGACAATTTTAAAGTTTAATCAGGAGAGCCCATTTGACAGGGGCTGTCATTCACAGGTAGCCCAGTGTAGCTGCACACAGATTTGTGACATTAATTGTCATTCACAGGCAATCCAGTTTTGCTGAGAAAATGATGTGCTCTTAAAATTTCAGGACTTTGCAAATTCCTGTGCTTCATTAGATTAACTGAATTTTAGCGCCAAGCAAGAGTTTGAGTGTTGGAAAGAGTTATGTACAGGCATTTTGAAGTTTCAGCAGCAAAGTAAATGTCATTTACAGGCAAATTTTGGAGTTTCACTGGCAAAGCGCTATTGCTCCCTCTGCACTTTATGTTTCCTTGTCATGGAGCCCACTGGCACTTTTTCTGCATCGTGTGCTCTGTTCCACCACGCATGCATCATGGGTGGCAGGTTTTGCAGCCATCTTTTTGTGTGTTGAAAATCGCGATTTTGGCGTGCACAGGGGTTTTGCCACCATTTTACCATCTCTCGCACAATAGATAGCAGAGTGAGGCCGCATAGTATAGCAGAGTGGGTCAATACACCCCACATCCTGCAGGAACCCTGGTATGGCTGTAGGATCTTACAGACCTCTACCGAGATAGCACAGGGATCCGTCTTTCCCTAAAGCTTCCTCGCTCTACAACTTAGATTTTAGTTTGTTTGCTGTCATCCATGTGTCCATCTGTGCAAGGCAGTTTTTAATGTCTGGGGCATTTGGCAATGGGTGGCTCATAAATGTGTAGATCGTTTGTGTGTCATCCGCATAGTTGTAGCAGGAGGTATCAGATTGTTTGATGTCTAGTAGGGTTGTCATTTAGATGTTGAAGAGTAGAGGTGAGAGTGTCTAGCTGTAGAGTATTCTGCAAGTAAGTGGGTGAGGTAGGGAATTGTAGGGGCACAAAATTGTGGTTTCCGTTATACTCATGAGGAAGGAGAACCTGTGTAAAGCGGATTCTTTAATACCAATATCTTTCAGTCATTTTAAGAGGATCATGTGACTTATGGTGTCAACAATGGCTGATATGTCTAGCAGGACGAGCACACTCTCTTTCATCTGCATAGTGTGTAAGTGTATCCCAGATGAAGCTCAGAGCCAATTCTGTACTCCTTGATGGTCTAAATCAATGTTGTGTCTCATTCAGGAGTTTGTTTGTTTCAATAAAGTCCCAGAGTTGGTGATTTATGAATTGTTCCAGATGTTTCCTGATGAAAGGCATGTTTAAAGTGGAGCGAATGCTGACTGGGTCACAGGGGCATGTTCTCCACTTTTTGAGAAACGGTCTGATGTAAGCAGATTTCTATTTAACTGGGACTCTTCTGGACCTGATGGAGTCTTTGGGGTGGGAAGATGGGCGCAAAGTCTGAACATTTTATGATTGATTTGTAAAGCTTGGGGGGAAATGGATCCTCAGTATATCCTGATGGGTTGGAAGAGTCAATGTTAGATGGCAGATCCTCTACAGGCAGAAGGCAGACGGACAGTAAAGAGGAGGTAGTGGGAGGTGCTGAGGGGATCCTGTTGGTGGCATGCGGGTGGGAGCATCCTTTATTATCAAGGTGATCTTGGATGTCTAGGTTCTTTTGGTTGAAGTATTCAGCAATCTGGTCACAGAGCTCTTGTGTTGGTTTAGGGGTTGCATTACAGGCTGTCAGGTTTTTTATTTCTGTGATGATCTTATACATGTTGCTTTCACTGTAATACACTGAATCAATGCTTTTCCAGTAGTGTGCTTTCTTTCCTCTGAGTACTTCAGCCCTTTAAAGGAGTAGCTGTTGATAGTAGGAGAGTTTGCAAATGTGTAGATGTTTTTTTTTCCTCCAGATTTTCTCCAGTGTTTTTAATTTTCCTTTTTTAATTGATTTGGGCTGGGGTGAATCATTTGGGTTGTTTCTTTTTTTGTTTATGTTTTTGAAAAACGTTATAGGGACATTGCAGTCCAATGCAGAAATAATACTGCTGTGAATGTGGTGGAGTGTTGCATCCAACGTGGTTGATGGTCCATCTGTGGGTATGGTAGATTTGGTTGCTTATAGTCTTTCTAGAAGGGAGTTGATGTGTATTTCGTTCCAGGGAGTGGTCATGGTTCTTTTGAAGGTCCTGTGAGGCACAGTGTCTATGTGAACGTAGTGAATGGGATAGCTACGAGATCTGCCCAGGGGAGGTGCATTGGGGAGCAGATAGTGGTTATGTTTTCCTTACGCAAAATGCCATCCATAGTGTGTCCAGCAATATGTGTGAGATCCTTGACCATCTGATTGAGGTATAATGCAGCATGGTTTGTTCCAAGTGAATTTTTAATAGTGTTGTCTTCGTTCTTGAATCCGATGTTTAAATCTTCAAGTAGTTGGGGATCTACTGTCAGGATGGGAGCAGTGTTATTGAGTTTGTCAGCAAAGTGAGGGCTGTAGGAGAGAGGCCTGTTGATTAAGAGGATGCTTAGTATAGCTGCTGTGGGGAGATTGAGCAGTTCAAAGCAAGCTGTTCAGAGCCTGTTATTGTGACAATGGAGGGTGTTGAGACTCTATTTTTTTATTTTTTTTATTATTAATTTGATTTAGTTGGTACACAACTTTTCAAATTGTATAGACTAAATACAAAACAAATTCAGAAATTTATACAAACCCTTAAAATAAATCACATAAAAAAACACATAAAAAAAAGACAATTTCGATTCACACTTACATCTCAAATGATTTTTAAATCAATATACTCCCATAATAAACCGCACCGCTAAATTAAATTGAGCCGAATCACAGGCAACATATACAAGAATAAAACAAGGTACAAAGAAGCACCCAAGGGAAGCTTTGACATTAGCTTTGAGTCACAGATCTTCAGTCAGTACCGGGTCTTCATTTTAACCTTAGCGTCCTACGGGTTATTTATCCTGATGGGCGTATTCGCCCCTTGGAAGAACCAATCTCAAGAACTGAACTATTGCAATCCACACTCTTTCTCTTGTCGTTGAAAACATGACTTGCCATTTAAACTCTCCAGAGCAATGAGTGTGGAATACCAGTACATTCTGAAAGCATTTTACCCGTACCAACCTTAGGGACGGGCATTCAACTAACAGGTGTTGAAGCGTTTCTTTTTGCTGTACATCTTTACAATATCTACAATAATTCAGGTCTAGAGTAATCACTTTGCGCCTAGACAAAATATCGCGCGTACCCCATAAATTAAGCCTGAATCTTAGGAACTCTGTCCAAATAACCGGCGATGGTGATTTCGCCAAGTATGGGGCCAAAACTCTGTAAGGTTTTACACCAAAAGCCCAGATGTTAAAGTCTTTATTAATGTATACACTTAGATAGAGTCCCGGCCCAGGCGGCCCGATAGCTCTTCAGTCTAGCGCGATCTGGATCCTGAAGCAACAGTTCAAGTGTTACATTTGCATCCACCATGTGATTCAATACATGTTTCAACCATAACCTCGGGAACGTATTTCTTGATTGTAGCACTGCCGAGGCTAAAACATCTAAAACTGTGCCAATATTTACCCCTAACATACACTTGTGTAACAGGGCGCATTGTCTCCAACTTGCCTGTGCCTGCAGCGACAATAGACCCAGTTCATATCGTATCAACGCAAACGGGACTGCATTGGGCAGGCTTAAGATCTCCTTCCAGTACTTTGATTCAAAGGCCTCCCAGGAATGAGTTTTGTCTAAGACCATGCCCTCAATACCATACAATAAAATCGGCGCCACTCTCATTTTATAAAAATCCACTACATGTTTTAAGGAGAATTTGCTGAATTGGGACACCTTTTCCAGATTAATGCCTTGGATCGACCACGAATGCAGGGGATACAATCTCCTGATTGCCAAGGAGGGGCTGCATGATATTACTTGCGATTTACCAACATTAATAATCAGACTGTTTTCTGAAGCATACTCCCCAAGTCTTACAAACATACGCTGTAGACCTTGCGGAGTCTGAGACAATAAGACCAGGTCATCCGCGTACAGTAAGTAGGGGATCTGCTGTACACCAACTCTGGGAGGGTCCCCCATACAATCCACAAATTCATGCCCCCTATCCATAATAAAAGAATTAAACAAAAATGCTGCCATTGCGCCGCCTTGTTTTAAACCCAGTTGGGTTGCTATTTCTCGTGACAACTTGCCATCTAAGGTGATGCAAACCCTCATCGATGTTTTAGAATGGAACAGAATGATTAAAGACAATAATGAAGACGGGCACTCGTGTGCCTCCAGTTTTCGAAACAGCAAATCCCGTCAAATGCTGCTTTGAAATCTATAAATCCCATATAGAGGGGTTGAGCTCTTTCTGCCTGTTGTGCTTTGATCAGGTTGAGTAACATTATGTTTGGAATTGTACCTAAACCCTTTGCAAACCCAGATTGCAACGGGTCTACCAATTATTTGGCTTTCACCCAGGCTTGTAAGTCTCTCGGTATCAAACGGCTGTACAGTTTTCCTGGAACATCAAGCAGAGAGATGGGCCTATAACAGCTTGGATCTTGTCTATCACCTTTTTTATAGATGGGAATAGTGATCGCTTGCGTCCACGAGCAGGGGAGTGACTGGGTAACATTTACTGACCAGAATATTTTGTACAGAACAGCTGCCCATGCCTCAGTGAATATTTTCAATTCGAAGTTAGACAGACCATCAGGACCTCTAGCCTTTGAATTAAAGGCACAATTAAACAAAGATAGAATATCTTCCAAATCAAATTCTAAATGGAAAGGCACCAGAGGTCTAGAGTATTCACAGAGTGCTGTGAGAGGTGGGCGAGCATAAAGCCGGGTGAAGTGGTCAATCCACTTCTGAGTTTGCACTGCATTCACCTGGAGACTTATCTGAGAGCCTGTAGTGGAGTGATATATAGTTGCCCACATTTTCGCTATATTCTTACCGGCTAGAATTTTCAACATGCATACACCATCCTCTTGGAACAGAATTGCACGCTGACCTCTGACCCAGTTTCTATATACAATTTTCAATCTAGGGGCAAGAGTTTTCCTACTCAACGGTGGTGCGTTTTGAATCGCTCTAAGATCAGCGCGCAGTTTTGCTTTCTTTTCTTTTACCTCTTTGTTGAAAACATAGAGGTGAAATGTAGGTTGCTTAATCTTACTACATTAATCACAGCAGAGCTGTATTAGATCGGGCCTTTCTTTAGAATCATTTCTTACCAACAGAGCATAGTCCGGATGACCACTATCTAATAGTCGGATAAGGTTCAATACCTCCTTCTCCAACCATCATAGTTTTTTCCACCCGCAAACACTGCAAACGTTTTTTCTTTATAGTTCAACTCCTTTCTTCCAACACTCAAATCGCACTGCCATTGAACTTCAAGCTTGTTATGATCACTGTCCTCTGATTTTAACACACAAAAGTTCTCTACCGCCGGCCATAAATTCACATTTATATAGATGTAATCAATGACCGACTTACTATCACCCAATTGCCATGTCGGAGCAGGGGGGATATCATTACTAAATGCTCCATTAAACATTAGCCCTCTCGCTTTTACAAGTACATCCCATCTTCTCCATCTCATTTTGTTTTTACACCCCACTTCACTCAGACAGTATACATTTAGATCCCCCGCTACTACAATTCCCCTTACATTCTGCTCCAAAACTACCAAGTCTAGAGTATTATTGATATCCCTAAAGAAAGAGTCATCCAACATGGCTATTGGGTTCCAGTAGATGTTTAATAGGGCATAAACCTTGGTACCGGCCCTTAATTTTGCCAACAGCATATTTGGTATCGCCCAAAGCTCGGAACTCAAGCCTCTAACCATTTTGACAGCTATAACAAGCCCTGACATCGGGCGACCTACCACAGGTTTAATGGCCGGATTGAAGTGTAATTCGTGATCATCCCAAATTGGGATATTAGTGAGCCATGTCTCCTGGAAGAACACAATATCATATTTACTCAATTAATTCTGATCACTGTTTATCAGGTGAGAGAACGCCCTGGTATTCCAACTTACCATGGAGATCCGCTCTTCCCGGCCCTGACCTTCCCATTACTTCTGCATAGGAGCACTGCCCCTGTTGCCAGACGTTGGGCCAACATGGTGGGACAGCTCATGCATGTTACTGTTTATGCCTTTCCTTACACCATTCATATACACACTCGTAGAGGGTTGCTTTATGGTTTTGTCAGATATGGCTCTATGACAAACCCCAAGGCAAACAACTCGTCCTTGGCCTGCCAAATTACTTTTTGAACCACTCTAGACTTAAACCACAATATTACTGAGTTTAATAGATTTTTAACAGTAAATTCCACTAAAGACATATCTGAGGAGACAACATCCTGTAATTGCGGAATATTGGAAAAGATTGCCATCACTGCCCGCCTATTTAGATCGTATTGTATATGAGGCGGTCTTCTACAAGAAAGAACTAGAGGGAATGATGCAAGGTTACTTCTCAAAGGGGGCCTATACGGTGTACTCTTGGTATGATTTCCCTGAACTTTGGGGGTCACCTCTTCTGCTAGAGCTACAGGACTCTGCATTTTCATCAGCGCACTCTCAATTAGGGAGATAATCGATCCCGATATTTGCGCAAGATCCCCAATGGCCGCGACCCCTTGTGGTTGACTGGCCATGCCACCTCTTTGGGTGGCATTCACTTCCATACTCTTTGTAGGCTCTCTTAATTTGGCCATTGGCTGACTTGAGTTGTCTGCGGTCAGTGTTCTCGGGCAGAATGGCTTAGCTCCGACTGCTCTTTCTAAGACCAAACTATTTTGCCCCATATGTACCTTACCTGGAACACCATAGCCACTCGATTTATCTGGTGGAAGTAGTACAGTTGGCATTACATTCGTCATGTACTCATCCACTGCTTTCCTGATCTCAGCTCGCTGAGCATTCGAAGCAGGGTCTATGCCCCCCAGCTCAGGCTTCGATTTTGCAGGGGTTTTTGCCAGAATATTTACCTGAGGAATTGCCATTTCACCCGCGCCATTATCTGCCTTTGACAACTCATCCACTAGCTTATCTAATGGTGTATATTCCAAGGCATGGAGTGGGGGAAAGTTCAAAACCCCTTTCCTGCGCTTAAGGGCTCGCACTTGATATGTTTGCCTAATGGCGTCGGATGCAACACTGGTAGTATGTTTGGGTACTGTGATTGCCTTAAAGAAATGTTTAACAGAAGATTTACCTATCTTCTTCAGAGTCTGTTGATTCTTCTGGAGCTTTTTGGCCGATACTTTGGCAGTGGGTTTACCTGTTTTCTTTTTGTGTTTATCAAGGGGGTTAACTATCTCAACCAACTTGTCCTTTAAGAATGCTACAGATGGATCATCCTCAGTGGGATGCGCGACTTTCAAGCTATCATCACCCATGGCCATATATCCACCACCCCCTCTCGAAGTTTCATAAATAACCTCTTCAAAACATGGGATCACAGATTCAACAGCATTGAGTTTTACATTTTCATTAGTATCCCGACCCAGTGTGTTATTAAATTCGTCATCTTTCTCAGTTTGGACTGCCACCATCTTCATGTGGGATTTGGTGACCCTTGTTAACCCACATATATCCAAAATGTTGGCTAGAGAATCTACATTGGCCACTTTCCCTTTCATAATTTTGGACATAAATTCAGTCTGCAAGCTTAATTTCTGTTCACATGCTAGCAGAGATCTAGACATTGTGGTTAGCACTAGGTTCATGGCATGCAAAGCAATTCCCCAACCGTTATCCGCCTGCTGTGGTACCAAAGATGTATTCATACTTTGGTTGCACATAGCCACTTTTGCCAGTTCCCGCCAATCATTCATAGAGTGAGGTACACTTATTGAGCTCTCTGGCACTTTTGCCCTTTCCCACTCATCATTAATCGAGTGAGATTGGCTTATCGAGCTCTCTGAGAACATTACCGGTGAAGCAGATATATTTTCCGGAAGAAGATTCTCAAAAAAGTAATTTGCATCAAGATCAATCACAACAATATCTGCTTTATCTCCCTCTCGTTCTGTGGGTTTACAATAACCTTGAACTGGTGCACGTGTTACTGGGACTGACTCTAGTAACGCCGTGTCTGAGATGGAACCATCCCTTGACGGGCACTCCAGTGGTCGGCTCATCGGTTGCTCACCTTTTTGAGGGTTGGTGGAGTTATCATCCATTTTTTTGTACGCCCCCAGTTGATTTTCTGTTTCAAGTACATCCTTATCCACAATATTTTGAGGCGTACTCCCTGATTTAGCCCGGAATGCAGATAAAGACCTGTTACAAAATTTTCGAATTTCCACATATCCCGGACCAATATCCTTTGAGCCTCCCCTTCTGGGCGTGGAACATGTATGAGAGGGATTGCCAGTTTTTCGGGGGCCCCCCGCATTCACACTGCTGAGCGGGCTGCGGGGCGGCATGCCCGATTTTAAAGTTAGACGCATTATACTCTATAAAGTTCTTTCCCCCACTCCTCGTTAGAACTTGCTACGCTAGGCCCTGGGAGCCCCGCTGCCATGATGCTGCGGCGAAGCAGCAAAGCGGGACTCACCGGGACTACGTGGTTGCGCACGCACATTTTTATAGCAACGCCCACAGAAGCATTGTTGTGCCTACAAAGATGAAAAGAATAGTGTAAATGCACATGCCGTACTTTTAAAGTCCACTTAATCAGTCCACTTCACTCTCTTCACCTTGTGGGCGATGTAGTCCAGGCTCCACAAACAAAGAAACACTGCAGAAATCCGAAGAGCAGGGAGAGCTGGGGGCAAAGCGGGACTCACTGGGACTCCGCGGATGCGCGCGCCCGGTGCGGGCAGCTGCACATTTTTATAGCAATGCCCACAGAAGCATTGTTGTGCCTTGTGGGCGATGTAGTCCAGGCTCCACGAACAAAGAAACACTGCAGAAATCCGAGGAGCAGGGAGAGCGGCGGGCAAAGCGGGACTCACCGAGACTCTATGCATCATAGCTATGTCACCTCTTCTCTTTGGAGAGAAGGTCAAAAATGTCTGAGTGCTTGGGGACAGATTGTGCATTAATCAGGGGGCACCTTGTGCCTGTCATGTATGTGTGTGTTTGGCTGCTTGGGCCATTGCTGCTGTTTTTCAAGGCTGATTTTATTAGTTTCCCATGGCTCCACAATAAGGCTTTCAGATTCAAAGAGGTTTAGCAGGTTCCTCTTGGTGTCTAGACATCTCTTAATGTCTGCTATGTGGTTGTGATGGGTGGTGCAGGGTGTCTAGTGATGACTGGAGTAACAGGTATTGTTTCTTGTGGATCCCGTCTTATGATTATTTGAATGCTGTCCGGGTAAAGGCAGGCAAGGATGTTAGGTGGATGTTGAGTCCTGTTTCTCTGATCAATTCTAGGTCTTAGTAATGTGGTTTCACTGAATACTTCAGGAGGTATCGGGAGATTAATGCTGCCAATGGTCTATTGAGGTTAGGTATTGGGAAGCATGTAAAGTCTTGTACGTCTGATCAGAAGGGGTAGTGAGGACTGCTTCCATCTTTTCACCCTGCAGTTGCTGAGGATCAGGATGTGGGGGTGATAAGGAAGAGAGAGATGTGAGTTGTGATATTTTCCTTTTGATTTACTTCGGGCTTTGAGGTTGGTCTGTACAAGGATTTCCATATCCCTCTGTTTCGATGACTGGTTGGAAAATTATGGAACTGTTCTGGGCATGGTATAGGCCAATAGGCTTTTAGACTATACAGATGGGATGATTTTCCAGGGATCAGGTTATTGAAAGGGTTCCTCCAATCTAGCAGTGTATGCGTCTTTGCTCATAATGTTTACAGAATTTATGAGTAATTGTTTGTGTCTGATATTCTATGTGGGAGGGTTCTACCTTCAGTAAGATAGGGCTGATACAGCAGAATACGTATAATAGTTTTGTTGATTTTACTTGGTGCTGGTTATTCAGCCAGATACGGTGGGCCCAACCAGTTATGTGTTGGCGGTGTAGTTGAAATAGTAACTATACAGTTATAATGGAGATTGTACAGTTAGTTACGGTTGGTAGGTTACTGGTATGGAAAGCATGTATGTGTTTGGTATGCAGGTACAACTAAAAGTAAACTAGGTATGTACTCTGTATTTTAGCAGCAGTGATAGGTCTGCAGTTATTGTGGAGGCACAGACATTGATTCAACCTCCCTAATTGCTATGGATGCATGTAAATGATGGACCAAAGCAGGTGTAGAAGTTAATCTATCATGCAGATGTTATGAGCAAAGTACTATGAGAAAATCCCCTAATATGTTTGGTATACAGGTAAGCACGAAGAATCAAAACTGGTTGTGTACTAGCTGTTCATGTGATATATTAAGTTAAACAGTTGTTATGGATGCCTGTATAAATACAAACAATAATCGAGCTAAGTGCTAGATGGCAGGCAAAACAGTTATTCAACTACACAGTATGTCATGAACCATCGAACTCGCCCCTTCTGGGCCTCCTGGTCCCTGACACGTCGGGCCTTAAACTCCATAATACTACCAACATGGCGGCAAGCTCAGAACGCTGCTCGCTAGTCTTCACGTTCTACGCAGTGTCCTCTATAAAGAAGCCACACCCCTGCGCGTCTCAACGCTGCTACTAGCTGTGATCGGACGTGTGCTCCGAACCTTCTCTAGTGCTACTTGGTATCCCCTGGCCCCTGGATTCCCTTCTCCCGTCTTCTTCCCTATTTCCTAACTTCCCGGAATCCCTGCGTCGCTTCCGCACGCCCCCAACTCCTTCTTGAATACTCCCGGAGTTTCCCATGATCCTGGACATCGAAGCTGAACGTAATCTGGAAGCCGAGGACGGCCGAGCGGGCTTATTTATGTCCCGAACCATACGAAAGAAGACTCCACCTAAAGAGGACATCAGGCAACATAGACAGGTGAGGAGGGGGGGAAACCTGTGACAGATTGAGACGACACTTGGCCGAAGTCGATACAGACATGGAGGCGGCCATCTAGGATCTTATGCGTAGCATGCAAGAACTATCGACCGAAGTACAGAACTTGAAAGCGGAGAACGCCGCGCTGAAACAATTGGTACTTTCACGCGACTCTGCCTCAAAGGACAGCGTGCTATTGGGCGGCATTGTTGACAAATATGACGGCTGTGCAAAAACCCTCCGAGGATTCCTGGATTCTTGTTTGGCCCACTTTACCTTTAAACCTTATTATTTTTCCACCCCCAGGGCTAAAGTGGGCTTTATTATTTCTCACCTCTCCGGGAATGCCTTAGCCTGGGCCACACCATTAGTTAACACCAGAGATTCCCTTTTGGATGATTATGATGGATTCATTCAAGCACTAAAGACTATGTTTGACCATCCAGAACAGGCCTTTAGTGCTCAAGAACGTTTACTCGATTTCCAGCAAGGCTCTCAGGACATGCTCACCTACGTAACTCGATTCAAGCAATTGGCCAAAGAAGCGGGTTGGCCTTCTGAAGCTTGCTTCACCCTCTTTCGAAGAGGGCTAAATGAAGATGTTAAGGATGAATTAGACAGGGTAGCACGTCCTAGTTCTTACCAGGCACTTATGGATCTTGCTCTACAGATTGATTTCCGCATCCAGGAAAGAAAGGCAGAGAAAAGGAAGACCAAGTCAACCATCCAAAAAAATCCTCTTGTGAGCCCTTCAAAATCCGAAGATTCTCCTGTTCCTACAAATGAACCCGAACCCATGCAGCTAGGGGCCTTCCGTGGACCCATATCCCCGCAAGAAAGGCTGAGAAGGATCCATACTGGCTTATGCATGTACTGTGCCTAGGACAAGCATTTAGTCAGAGAATGTCCCTTAGACCCTCCACGGCGTTCGGGAAACGCCAGCTCCCGATCCTAGATGGTGCTCAGTTTCGGGAGAGAGATGCAGGCTCCACATCTATACCATCCTTGAACTCTCCTGGACAAAACTCCCTGGTAGTCTTACAGGCTTTTCTATCGTTATCTAAGAAGGAATCCTACCCCATTCTGGCACTAGTGGACTGTGGGGCCATGGGAATATTCATAGATCAGGAATGGGTCCTTAAACATCATATTCCTTACGAATCCCAGAACATCCTGCAACCTGTAGAAGCAATTGATGGAAGACCTCTTTCTTCTGGACCCATAACCCTTCAGACTAAGGAAATTGAGCTTGCTATAAACCATCACCGAGAAAGGATAAAGTTTGACATCATAAAATCTTCCCACTACCCAGTGGTTTTGGGAATGCCCTGGCTACAAAAACACAACCCATCCATCAGTTGGACAGCTGGTTCCCTGTTCCCAGGTTCCGAATTTTGCATGTCCCATTGTCTGCTCCAGGATCCTTCACCGACAACATCAGAAGAACATTCAAGATCCTCTTATGGTCTCCAACATCATCCAGGTTCCTAAAACCTACCAGGAATACGCCGATGTGTTCTCTTCTGCTATTGTCCAAGCCCTGCCACCCCATAGGCCTGAGGACTGTGCTATTGAAACCGAACCTTCAGCCGTGATTTCATTTGGAAGGATGTTTATCCTGTCTGAACCAGAGAAAAAGGCCCTTCGTGAATACCTAGATACTAACCTAAAAAACGGCACCATACGCCCATCCAAGTCTCCGGCTGGAGCCTCATTATTTTTTGTTCCTAAAAAAGACACCAAGGAACTCAGACCTTGTCTTGATTATCGAGGTTTTAATCAGTGCACCCTTAAGGATCGTTATCCATTACCCTTGATCTCGGATATCCTGGAAGCTGTAAGAGGAGCTGTAATATTCACCAAATTGGATCTCAGGGGTGCTTATCACTTGATTCGTATTAGAGAAGGTAACGAATGGAAGTCAGCCTTCAGAACACCCTTTGGTCATTACGAATACTTGGTCATGCCCTTTGGACTCTCTAATGCTCTGGCAATATTCCAACGCTTTATGGACAGGGTGTTTTCGGATATGCTATTTCTTTTCGTCATCGTCTACTTGGACGATATTTTGATATTCTCTAAGGATCCTCTCAAGCATGAAGAACATGTTAAATCAGTGTTACAACGGCTACGTGAACACAAGCTTCTAGCAAAACCCGAGAAATGCCTTTTTCATGTTTCCACTGTTCACTATCTAGGATTTGTCCTTAGCCCAGATGGCATAGGCATGGATCAATCCAAGGTTAAGGCCATACTATCCTGGCCAACTCCGACCTCTGTAAAACAGATCCAATCTTTCCGGGGCTTGGCCAATTTCTATCGGAAGTTTATACCATCCTTCTCTGAGATTGTTCAACCGATCATCTCCTTGTTGAAGAAAGATACTCCCTATCATTGGACCCCAGCCCAGGAGAAAGCCTTCCAACGCCTGAAAACAGAATTTACACAAGCCCCCATCCTGGTTCAACCTGATATAAATCGACCATTCCTAGTGGAAACAGATGCCTCTAACTATGCCATCGGAGCAGTTAGTTCTGAAGCAGGAACTAGATGACGGGCTGGAAGATCCTCTTGCCTATCTTTCACGGACATTGACCCCCAGTGAAACTCATTACTCAGTCTTAGAAAAGGAACTTCCAGTCATCCGTCAAGCCTTCACCGAGTGGCATCATTTACTTCTGGGAGCTAAACTTCCTGTCCAGGTTCGGACGGACCATCGAAATCTCCAAGTGTTACAGGGCCTGGAATGCAGAACAGCCGTCAGGCCCGTTGGGCGTTCTTCTTTGCTCAATACCAGTTTCAAATTCACCATGTTCTGGGAACACAAAACGTAATTGCTGATGCCTTGTCTCGGCGCCTTGACTATGAACCTCCTGATGACCGAGGGTTTCCCAAGATGGTTCCCCACACAATAATTGTAGCCCAGGCGACCAGCCTCCTAGATGAAGTCCGCAGTCAGACTCAATCCTCGGAACTCTGGAAAGATATCTCGGACAAGAACCAGTGGAAACTGAAGACCAAAAATGGATACTTGTTCAAAGACAATGCCTTGGTCATCCCAACACAAAAACTACAGCAAAGGATAATAAATCTCTGTCACGATACTCTTTACTCCGGGCATCGTGGTATTACCAATACCCTCCGATTAATACAAAGGCAATTTTGGTGGCCTGGAGTGAAAGCTGATGTACAAAGGTATAACCAGGCATGCTCTGTCTGTAATCAAAACAAACATGACAACAAGAGACCAGCGGGTCTATTGCAGCAACCTCCACTTCCAACAAGGCCTTGGGAATTCATAGCAACAGACTTTATTGTGTAATTACCACCTTCCAGGGAATACACAACCATCATGGTCACCATTGATTTGTTCACCCATGTGGCCCATTTTACACCTCTGTTTAAACTGCCATCCTCGTCAGAACTTGCTGGAATTTTCCTGGAACACATATTCCGACTGCATGGACTTCCTTCCAAGATCATATCAGTCAGAGGGCCCCAATACATTTCTCAGTTCTGGAAACATCTTTGCCAAATACTAGGAATCCAACACGCTCTTTCCTCAGGATTTCATCCCCAAACCAACGGAGCCACAGAGCGCGTAAACCAAACCTTGGAACAATACCTCAGTTGCTTCGCTACCAAGGTCCAGGACGATTGGTCCCTCTTAATACCAGTGGAAGAATTTGCCTATAATAATTCGGACCACTCTGCTATTAAGACAAGTCCTTTTTTCTGTAGCCAAGGATTCCACCCTTCAGTTCTACCCTCCCTCCTTCCTCATCCTACACCAGTTCCAACAGTCGATTCCTGGATTGAAATGCTCATTAATGTTCAAAGAGAAGCCAAAGAACAATTAGAAAAGGCCAGGACCCAGACCAAACTGTATGCGGCCTCCAAACGAACACCAAGCCCCTCCTACACAATAGGGGATAAGGTTTAGCTGTCCTTGAAACTGCTACCACGGCATTTGCGACCAAATAAATTGGCTCCCCTATATTATGGGCCATTCCTTATAAAGGAAATCATCAACCCAGTGGCCTATCGACTCAAGCTTCCAGACTCCTGGAAGAAAATCCACCCAGTCTTTCACACGTCCTTAATGAAGCCATATGTTCAGACCTCTCGAACTAACTTTCGGCCCAAACCAGTACTCATCAATGACCAACTGGAGTATGTGGTCTCCAGGATTTGCGATTCTAGATATAAACGTGGCAAACTCCAGTACCTGGTGGAATGGAAAGGATATCCCCCCAGTGAACGCACTTGGGAAACTATCTCGAATCTAAATACCCCCAGGCTACTCAGAAGGTTCCATCTCATACACCCGGGCAAACCCGGTGGAACGAGTTTCCGGAGGAGGAATGCTGTCATGAACCATCGAACTCGCCCCTTCTGGGCCTCTTGGTCCCTGACACATCGGGCCTTACACTCCATAATACTACCAACATGGCGGCAAGCTCAGAACGCTGCTCGCCAGTCTTCACGTTCTACGCAGCGTCCTCTATAAAGAAGCCACACCCCCGCAGCCCCGTGCGTCTCAACGCTGCTACTAGCTGTGATCGGACGTGTGCTTCGAACCTTCTCTAGTGCTACTTGCTATCCCCTGGCCCCTGGATTCCCTTCTCCCGTCTTCTTCCCTATTTCCTAACTTCCCGGAATCCCTGCGTCGCTTCCGCGCGCCCCCCAACTCCTTCTTGAATACTCCCGGAGTTTCCCGTGATCCTGGACATCGAAGCTGAACGTAATCTGGAAGCGAGAACGGCCGAGCAGGCTTATTTAAGTGCCGAACCATACGAAAGAAGACTCCACCTAAAGGGGACATCAGGCAACATAGACAGGTGAGGAGGGGGGAAACCTGTGACACAGTAGTGGTTGAATATAATTCAGTTATATGCTAAATATGCATTGATGTAGAATAAAAAGCCATAAAAGTGTGGGGTGAAGGCAATGTTTAAATCACTCGCTATGTCATGTGTATGTGCACACCAACATAGTCTATAAGGCTATGTACTTGGTATGCAGGCAATTAAGAAGAGTGAAATACAGCTATGTATTAGGTATGCAGTGAGCGGCATGGTGAGAAAAGAAATTGTCTTGATGACTAACTCAATGATTGCCAGCTTATGCATTAAGTATGCATGCAGCAATATAGTTATCTGTACAGATGTAGTGGATGGTAAATATAGATTCAGTCTAGATGATTGTTAGCCACGCAGTCTAACACTGAGTGAAGGGTTTTAGCTAGAATTGCAGGAAAACACAGTGTCAGTGCAGCTATGCGTTTATCGGGTCAGCAGCATGATGACCGATACAGATGTACTGGTTGCTAAACATAAATTCACTCTAGATAATTGCTAATCTAAACACAATTGGTCAATATTTTAGTTTGTATTTCAGCAAAACACGGTCAATCTAGCTATGTTATGGGTTCAGCAATATAGTGAGCTATGCAGCTGTAGTGTATGTTGAACACAAGGTTTGATTCTAGATAATTGCTTTTCATGTAGTTTACCACAATGGATCAATCAAAGATTTTCATATGGGATTTCAGACAAAACAAGAATGTATTTGTATTTTTTTACTGTGCCTTGGTTAAAAACAAATGCATCTTTCACACACTATTTCAATTAATTAAAACTCACAAAATCAGGAAAGACTTTAAATAAATATATCCAAAACACTATATACACATCATATACATTTATCAAGTTGATCAGATTATGCTCCATACTAAAGACACAATTAATCAATCATTCCTATCCATTTTTAAAATCTTAGAATATTAATTGTAAGTGAGACTGTATGGCCAGAAAAGCGATGTATCCAAAATGTATGGGCTTCAATGCAGACATTTTTGTATACAACTGTGCCAGGATGCTGGGTACGAATATATCCGTAAGGGAGGGGTATTCCACCACTAAATGCTTACAGGATTATTTCATGGCAGCCTGTTGACAATAGCAGAAAACAGGGTCAAATAGATCAGCCATATTTCTAGTGTACAATTTTTCTCTAGTTGGTATTAGATTCAACCTAAACCTCATTAATTGGTACCCGAAGATAGCATTAAGAAATGTTTCAAGGATATTTTGGCAAAGTACCCCATCTTTGATGTTCAGCCACTAGGTCACAGTAAACATAGTTTTAGGCAATATGGAACACATTATTATCCAATCTGCATCCCACATTCGCCTTTTTACTAAATCCGTCATCACCCATGCTTTTGTCAACTCACTCAATCTTTTACTCAGCGATATCATTTTCATCTTCCGACTCTCGGAATCGTCTGCCTTTTTTACTGCCTCTTCAAACTTCCGATCTATCCGCTTCACATAGAAGTGGGAGGGGATTCTATGGAAACTGGGGGACCCATTGCACCTGGTCTTGCAAGATTTTTAAATTACACTGACCACTATCTATAGTAAGCTTCACGTCCTTTCAGCCGAATGGCAAAGGTCGTCCCATATTGCCAAAACTCTAATGTTTACTCAGATCGATGGCTCTGAACCATCCTCTCCCTGCTACCAAGTGAACTGAATAGTCCAATCCCTTTGATGAGTAGCAATTACCCTGGAGAAGGATGGGGATGCAGACTTTACTCATACATCAATAATAGAGCCGACTCAGTAAGTTGACAAAAGGAAGACTGTTTTAATATACATTTTCTAAAAGAGGGAGCATGACGAACATCAACACTTAATCCTCTTACTCAATGAATTTAAGAAAAAACTGAGCATTTATAAGCAATATTCGTCATCAATGACGTTAACCTACGTGTGTACTATTGTCATTCTACGTGGCAAACTACACAGACCTATAAGCATGAGTGATTGGCTCTGAGTGAACATCTAAGTATATGACCCATACTAGTCTAAAAAAGTGTAACTATGTGATAGGTTCCTTAACATCAGTTGGGGCAACTAAGCCCTCCCCTAAAAATGACCACTATGAATGTCACTAAATACACAACGTCCCATTGGTTTACACACTATAGGACTCCTACATACACAGGTCCTCTACAATTGGTTGGCACTCCATCAAGTCCTTTCCAGCTATGTTAGCAGCCTGCAGGCTGGCCATCCAGGTGCTGGTGAGGTCACCTTAACTTTAGCTTCCCACTAACTAGCATATCAATCTATCATCACCTCAGTGGTCTAATGTCAATTAGGCTTTTGAAGCTTGTCCTTGAAAGTGTTCTTACCTCTGATAAGATTAGGGATTGAGTAGCACAGTCTGCTTCCGTGCGTAGGTGTGACCATCTCGTTCATCCAACTTCATGCTTCCATGTGACTGGAGCATAGACAAGAGAGAGGAAGGGGTCACGTGAATCCAGCCAGCTTGGCTGTATAAGTCTGTTGGAATTTATAATAATTTCTATTCCTTTGAGATTGGAATTTGGTTTGGTGCAATATGTTGGTGATTTATAATTGTACTATGCACTTTATGTTCACTTTATCCTATAATATGTTTACTAGATCTATATACACTTTAACTGGAGAGATCCACATTGATTGTCTGATTCTATGCTGTTTTATCATGATCTCAGCATTATGTTTAATGTTATTAGATATATATATATATAATAAAGATTGACTGATTTTATATGATCCTTGGCTTGGCCTATCCCCTCATTGAGCTCCGACTTTGAGAGCAATGTATCCCGCTTGATCCTTCAGCGGTTGGATTCACGTGACCCCTTCCTCTCTCTTGTCTATGGTTCTGTTACTCCCCTGGGTCTACGTGGTTGGGGACGCCTATTCTTGTTTCCATGTGACTGGAGACCATGGAATCGAGCCTTTTGTGCATTTAATACTATTTTGTAATAAACCTCTGATGTCTTCCTTGTTATGTTCATGCCTTCTGAACAGGAGTCTTGTTCTTTCACACGACTTTGTAGCCAATGTCAGTTTACTCCAGTTTGATAAAACCTTGGTTTCTTGGTTCGTTCAGCCTCGCCTTCCGAACTTCACTTTTAGTTCAACTTGCTTTTTAACTGTGACACACTAAAATGAGGCCTTCTTTGCTACTGTCCAACCTGCTATAATACGTTTAGTGGAAACATCATAGTTCTCTTATTCACATATATGTATACAGTGGCGCTTGCTGCAATCTTTTCACTATAATCTTAAAGCTAGCTTCACAATTACTTTGCTTCTTGCGTTTCTTTTCCATCTGCACATGTGTAAAATACCTTGATATCTTCATCTATTTCTGTGTCAGAAGCATTTTCACCTTGAGCCCTAGATGTCACTTATCCTTATTAATTTCTTGATGCCTTATAGAATATCTGCATTCTCTAGTCACTGCATCTCTTCTATGTACGTCATCTTCAGCTCCATGTAACATATACTGGCAATGGTTAGTGACATTACCATTCATCCTTGCCGCTTATTGTCTCTGCTTCTTCAGGGATTTCATTCAAATGGCTATCATATTTCCTTGTATACAGATATACAGATATGCTTTTCTCAATGGGTACCTTCGCTCCCAGTTTCTCTTAGGTACTGGCACTTTCACTGGTACTGGACTGAGTCCATACTCTGCTCTTAATCGATTCAACTCTTCTGTGTATGTCACATACTCTGTTTTCCAGCATACAGGTAAAAGGGGCAGGTTGGTTGAGGTGGGGGTACTTGACTCCTCCTCTACAAGAGTGTAGAAGACTAGCTTAGTTTTTCCACCTTCTTGATTTTTCCACTCTTGCCTCCCATGCTTGCTGTCTGTCCCTCGGCCAGGGGCAGTCTGGATAGGGATTTTTGGGCCTTTAAGAGAAGGTCCCAAAGAGGAGACAACATTGAAACCCCAGGTGTTGAAGTCTCGCTGAGAGGAACGACGCTCCGCTCCAGATCCTGTTAGTTGATGTGTGATCTCTCTGCCTACCTGCCTTGGGACTGGGTAGTGTTGTTGTGGCTCAGATGAAACTGTGTCCTACAACTGCCCTAACGGTGATGTATACTTGTTATGTTTGTTCTTGTTCATGTATTCATGTATAACCAGTTGCATTTATTCTATAGTTATATGTATGTTTATGGAGTGTGAATAAAGGGCCTGTAAAGAGCCAATTATTTCCTAACTAATGGTATAAGTGTATTTTATTGCCTTTCTGAGTCCAAGAACTTTTAGTCTGTGTAATAGGGTAAGTAATTATGAGGTAATTGCATGCGTCTGAAAAGAAAAACATAGTGGCGCTGTGCACAGGTTATTTGTGATTAAATTGATTCCAAATACCAAACAAATGTGAGGCTTGGACACAGAAAGGCAATTTTATCTTTAGGTTTTTGTGTTTGAGGTATTTTGATAGGGACTTGAGATAGCCATTAAAATGATGAGTTGCTTATTTAGGAAAAAGGGAAGTTCTGCAGGAGGAGATTGTCCTTAAGTGATGAGTCCAAGGTGGACAAAGAGTCCATATGACAAACTTGAACAGACTTGGGGATGTGGTGCAGGTTTGAGTGAGACCTGGGATACGAGTATAGGATAGGCGAGTCTGGCCAAGGTGGCGGCTTGCTTCCAACAGGTACTCATAGAGAAGGGAAAGGAGTGCTCAACTTTGGGCAGAAGAGGTTGGATTTTGTTGCATGCGTTTAGAAAGGTGCCTTGAGGTTGGAAAAACAATTGGCTGCTGAGAAACAGATTGTGCTAATGCAGCAACTTCAGATGAAATTGTATCATGATAAGGCACATAAATATCAGGCAGTGGCCGAGAGAGCTGCTGTAAGAGTTGCCCGATACACATATTGAAAGAGAAGCGGGAGAGTGAATACCCGCAAGGTGGAAACAGTGATTGCCTCTGCAGGGGTTGATTGGTATCCTGACCAATAGGACGGGATGTATTTGACAACACTAGTTCAGAGAGTGGTTCAGACAGAGAAACCTTGTCGTTGGTTATACCGGTTATGAGTAGACGAGCTTGACCAAATCCGCAAAATGCTGGAGGTGGTCTAGTAGATTTGACAACATTGGAGGATTATTCTCAACAAGCGCTTGGGGAAATCATTAATTGATTGAAACAGAGGGCTGGTGAATCTCTGTTATCATGGATGGTTAAGTTATTTGATGGAGGTGCGGCAGGTCTCCTGGTGGATTGAACAGATTCTCCATGATTTCTGCCTTTGTCCCATGAGACTCATATTCAGGAAGTATTGCATGCAGGGCCACCACCTTTCTTTGTTACAGTTAGCTGCTCAAGGGTGTAATCGCAAGTATGTGATTATGTCGGACTGGCCTAGCGACGAGACGAAGCGGTACACTTATGGAGCACGCTATGAAAGAAGCCATCCATATTCATGATCCAGAATGTATGGGGGTAGTGGCATTATCTGTGTTAGTCCAATTATTTGAACTGCTCAACCAGCTTATAAAAATATAATCATGACTTTGCTGGTGAGGATGATAAGTAAATTAACAGATGAAGTGGTTGATGCTATTAGACAGCTAGCAGATCTGGGGAAATGGGACAAAGCTGAAGATAGACTGTGTGAGAGAGAAGGGCGTGGTGACAAACGGACTCCTGGAAAGAGATTTGAAAGCACGGATTCATGTGTATCAAGATATGTTTTTGGCGTTACTGAAAGATAGGGTGCCATGAGAAGACAGTGACAGGCTTGAAACCCAGGAAATGTACCAGTTATAGAAAAAGCAAGGGCTTTAAGGGAAAGAGCGGTACAAACAGGTGAAAAGACAAGAGGTGAATAAGCAAGTGGGGGACAGGTCCCCTTCTGCACCGCCTGAAGAGGATGTGGAAGAGGAGTCCATGTGGGCGGCTTTACCACATCAGCCGACTGAGACCAAATACACACATTCAAATTTCGAATAGGATTGTGATCAAACTCTGGAAGCATCTGCCCAGATTAAGGTAGACAGTCAGCCTCATGTGAATGTGAAACTATTCTGGCAATCAGGGAATACGCAGGAGGTTTGAGCTTTGATTGATACCGGAGTGGAGGCCTCATTGATCCATAATAATCCTTCGAGATTTAATTGTAGACATTTTACCATAACTGGACTGGGAGGGAACGCAACCCCATAGTTCAAACAAAAGTTGATATGAAAATTGGTGATTTGAAAAGGTGTAAATATCAAGTGTTGATTGTTCCCATACCTGAATATATTATTGGTTTGTTTTTATACTCTGGAGGGATTAACTTTAGGACTTGGACGTAAAACCTACCAGTTTGGAGTAAGTGCATTGACGTGTACCCCCGTCGTTGCGGGGAAATTGAAGATGCCCCCAGTGCAGGTTCCTTTGTCAACAAAAGGTTTGTTGATGAAGCAATATTGCATTCCCAGTGGGCATAAGGAAATCTCAGATACTATCAAGGGATATGTTGAAGCAGGCGTATTACGTCCTGTGACTACGGCTTGGAACAAACCAGTCTGGCCTGTTAAGAACCCAGACTGAAGCTATAGAATGACTGTGAACTGTCACAAACTCTGTAAGTACACTCTTCCATTAGTACCCGCAGTCCCAGATGCCGTTACTCTGATTGAGAATGTGCAGACGTTTGAGGGAACTTGGTATGCGGTGATAGATTTGGCAAATGCTTTCTTCGCTGTGCCGATTGCTGAAGAGTGTAAAGAGCAATTTGCATTTTCTTGGAATGGGAGGCAGTATAAGTTTCAACGTTTGCCCATGGGGTATGTGCACAGTATGACTATTTGTCAGTGGCTGGTGGCAGAGAATTAGGATAAGATACTGTGTAAACCTGATGTATAGATTTCTGTCATGCATATCTCCTCTCACATTATTAGAACCAACCTGTCACACACCCCCTCCAGGAATAGACAACTGTTCACCCACAGCACCGCCTTAGAAGAAGAGCATCCATTTACAGCAAACCTTGGCGCTTGTATGGACATTCAAATCAGCGTACTTCCTGGTATTTGCGATCATGGAGGAGAAAGAAACAATCCATACAGCGCTCACGTGACACAGTTACCATGGCAACATGCCTTCACGGTAACTCCAAACATCCTGACACGTGATCCGCTCGATTACGATCACGTGTTCCGGGTGTACATGGGAAACAGCGTAAAGCTACAGCTTTCCCGTCACACTGTGCTTCTCAGCTGTTTACTACAGCCGTCTGGCGTCTTGTTGCCTCGAACCTCGGATTGCTTCAACTAATCGAGCATGGACCTCGTACTTGGATACTCTTGTCTTTTCCCGCCGGCATTTAAGAACGAACTCTCCATCCCTCGTCTGGCTACTGACTACGGACTGAAATACAGACTGCTTTTTGGATTCTCCTTTCATTGTTGCTGCACAAACTCTGCATCCCTCGTTTGGCTACAGACTACTGACTGGATTACGGATTGTTTTTGGATTCTCCATTCATTGTTGTCACAAGAACTCCAACTTGAACCACTCGTTTGGTTCTTTCTGATTATTGAACAAAACAAATAATCACGTTTGGACTTTATCTTGCCTCCACAGGTGCTTCCGGTGAGCCCCAATCACTGTCAACTGTCCAAGTTGACCCTGCTTCTGGTTTTGGGCTCGCTGAGGGAACAGATCTACTCCTGCACTCTGCACTTTACACTCATTCCGCTGCCCATATCATCGCTCCTGCAGAACATATCCTGGTAGGTGCCCTCGCTCTCTTATATCATACTGGTTTATAATGCACACTACCCTGTTGTTAAACTTAACCTATGCATTCCCTTGCAGCAGCCACTTGGAGGACCTGGGTTCCTGTTCCTACAACCTGTGGCCCTAATGTCCAAGCAGCGAAGATCATTGTATATTGCTGTTAGTTGCTTAGGGACGGAGGTATATATACTCCACGCAAGCAGCAAGTCTTGAAAATCTCACACTATATTGATGACAGTTTGATTCAGAGAAAGGATGAGTAAAGTGTGTGTACACACCTAGAAATAATCATTAAGGGACTGAGAAAATAGGGATAATGAGACTAGAATTCAGGGTCCAGCAGAGTCTGTCATTTTTTGGGGAATCCAGTGGCAAAATGGACATCGTGAAATGGTGCCAATGGCCAAACAAAAGATTCTTAAGTTTACTACACCAGTGAATAAGAAACAAGCTCAGCAATTCATAGGGTTGTTTGGATTTTGGAGACAGCACATACCACATTTGGGACAGATTCTAGCACCTCTTAACAAAGTGACACGAAAGATATTTGACTTTCAATGGGGTGAGGAGCAAGAAAAAGCATTTCAGCTAGCGAAAAATACTATCCAAAAATTTTGTTTGTGGATGTTGAGAGCAGGTGAAGTTGAGTTAAATGTGTCTGTAAATGACAATTATGCCAATTGGAGTTTGTGCCAAAAACAGGTCAGGAAGCATGTTCCTTTGGGATTTTTTTGTTGTAAGTTCACCGGAGCTGGTGAACGATATACTCCATTTGAAAAGCAGTTGTTGGCATGCTTTACGGCTCTTGGGGATGCCGAGCAAAGTACAGTGGGTCATGATGTATTGATCCGACCAGAAATTCCGATCATGCAATGGGTATTGAGCTCTCCTAAACTCATTGAATAGGACATGCTCAAGAGGCTAGCATCATTAAATGGAAATGGTACATTCAAGATCGTGCCAAAACAGGGAAGGGTGGAATTGAAGAGTTACACAAGCAAGTGGCTGGTGTTCCACTTGTTGATCTGGAACCAACAGATGTAACAGAAACCTGTCAATCTCCTGTAAAATGGGGAGTCCCTTATGGGGATTTGATGAGTAAACAAACTGAACATGCTTGGCTCACAGGTGGTTCAGCTAAATATGTGAGGACTGAGCAACACTGGAAGGCAGTGTCGTACGATCCCAAAACAAAGAAAATATTGACATCAGAAAAAGGAAAGAGTAGCCAATTTGCAGAATTGTATGCAGTTTACCAGGCATTGAAGCAAGAGGTGCCTGGTCAATGCTATGTGTATACTGACTCGTGGTTTGTGGCCAATGGACTAGCTATTTGGCTGTCGACATTGCAGAAGAATGGGTTGAAAATGAATGCCAAAGAATTATGGAGAAATGAACTGTGCCAAGATATCGCTGAGATGTTGATGCATAGTAAAGTGACTGTGTATCATGTGGATGCACATTGCTCGACAGACTCATTGGAACGTTGGTTCAGTTCTGTTGCAGATGAACATGCCAACATTTTGGCTGTGGACATGACGTCTGAGGAAGATGATCTGGAAGGGATTGGTAAGTGGACCCACCAGGAAAGTGGGCATCTTGGAGAAAAGGCTACTATCAGGTGGGCATAAAATTGAGGAATTAGTGTTCCTTTAGAAGTAGTGAAAACAGTGATTTTGCAATGTAGAGTATGTCAGCATCTGAAACAGAGATCCATTCCACATGTGATTCAAGGCACATTGAAGCAAGGTAAATTACCTGGACAAATTTGGCAGATCGATTATGCCGGTCTGATGCCAATCAGCAGAGGATGTGAATTTGGGTGTACAATTGTGGACATGTATTCAGGTTACTTGGTGGTATTACTATGCAAAAGAGCTATGCAGTTGAATACCATCAAATTGTTAGATCAAGTGGCAGTATACTATGGTGTACCTTTACAGATTCAAAGTGACAATGGGTCACATTTTCAAGGATAATTGATTCATGACTATTGTCAGAAGAAGGGCATTGAATGGATTTTCAACGTCCCTTATCACCCAGAGGATTCAGGATTGATTGAAAGAATGAATGGTTTGTTGAAAGAACAATTACGAAAGACTGGTGATGGTAACCTGAAAGAGTGGCGGGAGCACATTTTTGATGTGGTTCAAGTGTTGAATAACAAACCAATTGCAAATGGTCCAACTCCATTGATGCGTATTTTAAAGTCAGCTTTACAGATGAAACCAAACAGGGCATTTGAAACCTTGATGTACTGGTAAATGTTACCTGGGGCTCTAGCTCCTTATTGAGTAACACCAGAGTCTGCTGGGGTGGACTTGCATGGAATGGAGGAGATCAGACTTGAGCCAAGAGGAATTAGTGTTATTGACACAGGAATTGGAGTACAGATTCCAACAGAACATTTGGGATTGATTGCCCCTATATCTGGTTTAGCACTGAGAGGGATCCAGATACTGGGAGGGATTGTTGATGGAGATTACCAGGGAGAAATAAAGGTAATAGTAATCAATAGTGGAGAAAAAAATGTTACCTATACATAAAGGGGACCGAGCGGCTCAACTGATTATCGACCCTGTAAAATTGTCCATGGTGAAAAAGGACAAGCCACCCACAGTGATAAGTATTTGTGGAGACAAAGCTTTTGGCTCGTCACACAGAATGGTTTTGGAACCAAAAGTTTGGATTGAGAAACCTGGTGGCCTGCCGGTTCCAGCAGATGTAATTGCAACGGGATCAAGTTGTTCTGGTAATGGAACCAGGAAAGAGGAAATTGAGTCACATTCCTGCTGACAAATGTTATTTACGTGAGTGATGTATTTCGCTGATATCTTGTTTTTTTGTTTGTACATTTTTTTTTCCTGACCCTGTTCCATGATGTTTGCACTTATGGACCTGTGTGGGGTCCATTTGGGAGGGTACTCGGACATGCCAGAAGGTGTGGCGAATGTCTCCATTGTACGACCGTCTTTGTTGATCTGGAGGACGTCTGACTACTTTGAAGTTGCCATGTTGCCTGATACTGATTCGACTGCACTGCATAGTGGCTTGTCGAGAAAACTTCATGGATATGGGCGTGATGTTTTGCCTTTTTCTGTGACTTCCATGTCTTTTGTGCGGCATGGCTATGCTGCGATTATCAAGCAGCATGAGAATATGTGGGCTTTTCCAGACCGTCGAATGCTGAACATCTCACACTTTTCCTTGGCTGATATTCATGATGCTTCTAACTTGATTTCAGCGTGTCATGTGGCCAAACCTATGCCGGCACCTGTGATGCAACACATTTTCAGAGTACTGAATAATGGTTCTCTGGCAGAGGACTCGGTGTGAGGGGTTCTTTTTCTGTTCATGAATACTGCACGTTTTGATCTGACACTGATCGCAAATGGCGGAATATGACACATATTGTCACCTACGATATTACTCCAGCCGATGTGTGTTTTGTTATGCCTTATGACCCTTGGCACATTGGCAAATGGCAGCAATTGGACTTATCGAATGGAGTGAACAGAACTGACTTTGAGAAGCGTTTATGTGCACGACCTGATAGCGCATGCACTTATGTTTCTAATTCTATGTTGTGTAATTTTACTGTTGTGGCCGGCAGCCATCTTCGCCATGTGAAACTTCAGACTGGTTGGTTATTTTCCTGTGGTAACTTTACCTACACCTACATTCCTGCAAATATTTCTGGTGGGCCTTGTGCTTTGACTCGGCTCGGTTTGATGATGTTTCCTTTGCAGCCTGCAATTCATGAAGCCACACATTCTGTTCATCACCATGGCCTATCCCCAGATTGCAATTCTAATGTGCATTTGTTATCTGAACCTGATGTTTTGGCACCTGCGTTTTCCTTGGTGGGTGTGTGGGGGTTGGCTGGTGGTGGTTATAAATCCTTAATTAGATTAGCTTTTGTGGTGAAACCTCTCAAGCTTTAATGGAACTAGTTTTAGGCCTCAGTCATTTTAGAAAGGCTATTTTACAAAACAGAGCTGCAGTTGATTATTTGTTGTGGAAGCATAATTTTGGTTGCAATGCTGTTGAAGGGATGTGTTGTTCTGATATAGGTGACCATTCCCCTTCTATTGAGAGACATATTTGTAACATGAATGACTCGATTTCCCGAATAACTCAAGATAAGGGCGGGAGTTTGTGGGATCAAATGTTTTCCTGGATTCCTGAAGCATTGCAATATGTTTTTGTTTGTGTTGTCGTTTTGGTTTAGATTTTTTGTTTTTGTATTTCATGTATTCCTAATTTAGTTGGGATGTTTTTCCGGTTCCAGAAACCGTCATTTATTTCATTGGGGTATGGTTTTTGTTTGTCCGAAGGGTGGATTGTAGTGCGTGTGTGAAAATGAACTAAAAAACATTGTGCCTGTGCACGGCCATGTTGGACATTCACTCCCAAACTGCAATGAAAGTCTATGTTTCTGCAGGCTCAGTTAGGAGGCCGACATGATTTCTGCAGCAGTTGCAATATTTTTGCGCGAAGTAGAATAATTTGCGTATTGTTCATTCAAGGACAAGCCGAGAGGAGAGTCACAGATGTGCCGGTGCATTGATAAGGGGTGCTGTGAACAAGAGCGCAGAAGACGAGCTGGGTTTTTAGACCGTCTGGATTTTTCCATTCTTGCCTCCCATACTTGCTGTCTGTCCTTCGGCCTGGGGTAGTCTGCAACCTATGAGGGGTGGGATTTTTGTACCCCTTAAAATGAGAAGGTCCCAAAGAAGAGACAGAATTGGAACCCCGGTGTTGAAATCTCACTGAGAGGGAGGATACTCCGCTCCAGACCCTGTTAGTTGATGTCTGATCTCTATGCATACCTGCCTTGGGACTGGGTAGTGTTGTTCTGGCTGAGATTAAGCTTTATCCTACAACTGCCTTAATAGTGATGTATATTTGTTATGTTCGTTCTTGTTCATGTATTCATGTATAACCAGTTGCATTTATTCTATAGTTATATGTATCTTTATGGAGTGCGAATAAATGGCCTGTAAAGAACCAATTATTTCCTAACTAATGGTATAAGTGTATTTTATTGCCTTTCTGAGTCCAAGAACTTTTAGTCCGTGTAATAGGGTAAGTAATTCTGAGATCATTACACGTGTCTGAAAAGAAAAAAATCATCTCATCAAGTTTTTAGCCCTCAAGATCCCCCAAATTCCAATAATCATTGTACTTGTTCATGATCTGACTTTGTGCTATTAATAATGTCTACCAGGCTTACCTTCATTAGTATTCCAGTTGATAGAAATATGGAATTTATTTTAGAGTGAGTCAAATGGATATCGGTGGGGGTGTATAACATTTCTCAAGTGGGTGGGTATCTCTCCAAACATCAATCAAGCCAAACGGATCAATAAGGGCCAGAGGTTCAAAAGCTGTTTTGACAGCTGTCAGTGTATTGATTAGAGAAGATTTGCCCAATCGTCCATAACACCTTTTGTTCTTTAGCTAATACATGCGTTTCTCGAAAAGCAACTTCAAGTATGTTCTCTTTTGCTGTTCACAAAAGAGCTGTACTGTCTTATTTGGGGTGTTCAGCCTTATGTCAAATGTAAGCCTGGGTGAACATTTTTCAAAACGGTAGGTTTGTGGGTTCACACTGAATTTTTCTTCCAACCCGAATACGCCACAACGTCCTTTAAGAGCCATCAATCTTTAGCTAAGTTCTGGAGAAGTTGGAGCAGGTTCAGTCTGGTCTTTGGGAAGAAACAAACATACAAAAAAACTCAAAAGGCTTCAGAAGAGGAGAGAAAGTTCAGGGAAAGTAAGGGACTGCATGATTAGTAAAAAAGAAATGGAGTCCTGTGCATCTATGAATGTTATTCATTTATCTCAGTAGATAAATGCACCTAATGCAGTGACCAATGTGTAACCTGCAGGTTTGAATCTGTTTAAGAAAAACTCAGGCTTTCATCCTTCTAAAGTTGTTAATAATTCAAACGCTGATGCATTCAGTATTCGTGAGGTATATAATATAACAATATCAGGAATTTATAAAGATATGGACCTTCTGAAAAGGCTGCATGGCTGGTGAAGGGTTAGTCCTACTTTGTGGGTGCACAAAGTTTCTTCCTACTGAGTTTGTTTCCATGAGAATTAATGCAGTTATTTAATTAATAATAGGGAGTGTCCATGTTGGGGGGGTCACTGACCTCAGACAGCCTAGTATGGATGAAGCAAAGTCAGCCACATGTCAAGCATTCATGATGTGGACTCTGAAAACACCTAAGAATATACAATTTAGCCAGGTTGCATTGAAATGTTATGAACCCTGTATCTGCCAAAAAATACATTACTTTTATTCATAATAAGAGCCCTATTCTCAAACCCTTATGGGGTGAATGTGCTAGGGTGCTTCCGCTCGGGTACGCTCTTCTTGCTCTATTTGCCTGGAATTCTCTTCCCCCGGACATCTGGGAAACAGTCCACACTGAGTTGTTCAAATACAGGCTAAAAGCCTACCTCCTAGCCTCAGAGTTACCCTCTTAACCTATCTCTCATCTGACTTCTAGCCAACATGTTTTCCTTGCCTCTAACCTGCCACTGTCCCTCACTTTCTCTCTCTGCACTCTAGCACTTCATCCATCATGGTCACATCCCTACCACATCTGGCCATTGCGCCTACCTACAATTAAAAATATCTAATGTTGATTTGTTTATTGTCCTTAATCTTTGTAAGTACACCCATGCATTGTCCCGGATGACTGTTCTATTTACCCCAGTCCACAACATTATCAGAATTTGACTCAAACTCACCCCATTGTAAGAAGCTCACTGTTTTCTGTCAAATCTGATTTCTTATCTATTGTATATTCTTTTTGTGATCCAAAGACAATTGTTAGTTCATGTATATAGATAAACACAAATAATGCATCTCATCACTTGCACCTGATAAAGATGTTACCTATTCACAAAGTTCATTTAAAGGTGTGCATACAAGATGGACACATTTGGATTCCCTTTTTCATCCCTTTTGCACAGTTGAATAAAAAAGGAGTCATTTCTGTCCATTTTAATATGCATCTGGAATTCAGAAATGGGATGTACATTAAAATAAGCAGAAACAACCAGATTCCTCTGTGCCTTGTGATGAATCTGATGATGTCATAAATTCTTTCGGTGAATAACCTGTCCTCATGTGCCAGGGGACAGCAGCCGCTACCTGATCTGACACTGGTGGTGACTGTTTGAGAGAGGATCACATGAGGGGAGGCGAGACATTATCAGGTGAGATGCGACATCCCCATCAACAAAAGGGGCCCTAGACCCCCTTCCTAACAACCCTAGTAACAATCCCTTCCCTAATGGACTTGTTGGTTGTACTTATCCTACCAATCCCCTAAAAAAGTATTGGTACAAGGAAGCCTAGGCGTTATCTAAATGAAGATCCCTTTCCCTGTGACGAGAAAGATCCTCAATGACTCACAGGGAAGTTATAAGATCAGTGCTGTGATGAGGGAGAAGAATGGAGAAATTAGGATTACAAGTAAGAACCGCATAAAGAAGTCTAGTCTTTCCCAAAATTATATCAGCCAGAGCCAGTATAAAAACAAGGAGAGACGCAGGAAGTATGAGAGAGGCCCTCCCTGGAGGACCAAGGAACAGGAATTGCTTGTTGCACAAGGTGGTTTGAACTGCTGTCCTAGGCGAGAGAAGGGGAAACCCTTGCACACCAAAAGCTTGGGGAGAACTGGGAAGTGCTGGAGGAACACAGGGACCTGCTGTGGACCCAAGGGAAGGTGGGAGTTCCCTCATTGGGAGAGTTCTCCAGCTCATGGCAGAGCAAGGCCAGCAGTGGCACAGGAGTCCACATAGCTACGATGTGTGAGAGGGCAGCCATGCTTCCTGAAAGCTCCAGAGGCTGGGATGCTGTCCAGAGTACAGACGCTACCAGAGATGCTGCCTGGGGAAGATTTGCCCTCTCAGTGCTGGCCGAGGGACTGCAGAGCTGCAGAGTGCATGCAGACAACCAGCTCAGGTATAAGACCAGAGAAGGAGGACTGCAGGTGCTGGTTCGCTGTGTGGAGACCACAAGGGGAAGAGAAGGAAAGGCTTCCTAATGGCCATGGAAACCAGAGAGTAGTATCTGCACCACCCGAACACAGAGAAGCATCCAGCATGCAAGTGGGAGCCATAAAGGACGTGGAAAATGCCCAGCAAAGCCAGTGAGCTCATGAAGTGGTGGCTGGGCAGCGAAGCGCTGCTTCCCATTATCCAAGAGGGAACTGAAGAATGCCACAGAATGCCAGTGAGTCCTCAGGAGGGAAACTGGAACACTGGTGTGATTCAGCAACATTACCAAGTACAAATAAAAGCAAGTGAAGTGAATGAAAGGGAACATGAAACCCGATATTTGCAAAGGGAGAACAATAAAATGAACGTGAGAAAGTCAAGTTTGCAATTGTGTAATGTGAATCACATGAGAAAGCTCTGGCAGGAGAGTACACCAGGCAAAGACAAGTTTGCAAGCGTGTAAAGTGAATCACATGAGAAAGCCCTGGCACGAGAGTATACCAGGCAGAGTCATGTTTGAAAGTGTGTAAAGTGAATCATATAAGTAAGTCCAGACAGGAGAGTAGACCAGGCTAAGTCAAGTTTTGCAAGTCTATAAAGTGAACTGCACAAGGTCCTGGCAGACGAGTGTACCAGGCAAAGTCAAGTTGGCAAGTGAGTCACATGAGGAAGTCCTGGCAGGAGAATACACCAGGCAAAGCCAAGATTGTGAGTGAAGTTACATCAAAATGGAGAGGAACCTGATAGGGGAGCACACCCAGTATCCTACAAAGTTAGGAGTTAGGACTTGCATCCAAGTTGTTTTGCATACAAGTCGATTTTGTTCGACAGAGAATTCCAAGGAAGAGTCACGCCCTTTGGAGTTTAAAGTGTCTTGGAGAGAAACCTGGGGAAGGGAGTCATCCCCTGGAACTGTGAACTTTATCCATTCAGAACTTTTATGTTGGAGTTACATGTACCTTTTGAGTTTGAACATGTGTGCATTTTCAAGGTTAAAGAGATTACCCTTAACACCGTAGAATTACTTTTCAAATGTGATGGCCAGAATAGGATTTCAAACACAGGACAATTTGTTTTAGACATCTTGAAATCCGAACAGACGCGTAGAGGTAGGGAAATACATCTTTGAGCAGAGATAGCAAAGCATTTTCTTAACCTCTTATTATTTGAATAAAAGGCTATAACAATCAACATGAATCCTCTGTGTCCATCTCTCATTCCTGGATCATCATCAAACCCTCTATATAACAGATAAATGGGAACTGAAATGCATGAAAACGTAATTCATGATCTGTACTTGCATTTGTTTTAAGTGAGGAAATTCAACGGCATGAAATGTTGATATTATTTTCTTATATTACTGTTCCTCAAAGAAGGATAGAATTGTATTTTTTGTTTTGTTAACCCATTTCACAATGTCAAGCCCTGTATGCTGTCTGCCCAGTGGAAATGCACAAGCTACTTTAGTGAATAGGGTGTCCTAGTATTTCTTAAAGTAATGTTAATAAAAAGGCACACCCAATAAACATTTTATTTGAATTACTTTTTTGAGAATGTGGTAATACATTACTTTTGGTTTCTACACTAAAGAAACACCTAGGTGAAAGCCATTATCGATTTAGATACTTTGGAAATCTCGGGCAGGAAAGAACCCAACCTATTCCATTCATTTTATACTTTGTTTGCTTTGAAGATTTGCTAGCACAAAAGAGTCTGAACTATTCATCACAATATTTACAGCAACCTTTCAATATTTAATCTGCATAAAATTGTCATGAGCCACACTCGAAGTTCATACATCTGCACAAAGTTCAGCTAAGTCTGAATTACCTGAATTCAGTGAAAAATCAGGTGTTTTGGGGTTTGGTTATTTTCTCAGGCTTTGTTACATAGCCAGAGGCTGTGACTTGCAAATTGATCTGACATATACTTTAAGCAAGAAAAGGTATCAAACTCCATGGGAATGGGGACTAACATTTTCTGGCGTCTGACTTCCAGGGCTGCCAGGACTTGTAATGTCCCAGTGGCACTGGGAAGACAGGCACCGGAAATGGTGTTACGAGGTCGGTGGCAACCAGCCAGTCACACCGACGGGTGTCGCCGACCTCATAACACTGTTTCCGGTGTCTGAATTCCCAGTGCCACCAGGACATTAAAAGTCCTGGTGGCATGGGAAGTCAGGCACCAGGAAATGTAAGTCCCCTTCCCATGGATTGGGGACTCGGAAGCACTGGCACTGTTGTTGACGGTGCAGGGGCTTCCATGGCAACTCTGCCTGACAGGACACTGCGCCCAGCAGGATCAGGCATGTCGGGCGCAGCAGCTCTGGCAGGCAGATTCATAGTGTGGCAGTCAAGGTTACCAGTAAGCTTATCAGCACCCTTGCTTCCGGACCACAACACTTGGAATGAGGCCCAATATCATGGCCCAGTATACTACAGGTTTTATTTGTTGAGAGGCAACAGTTACTATGAGTTGCTGAGTGTTTAACAGTTGAAGTTAGAACATCATTGACAGGCAAAAGAGCCCATTCTTTCTTCATAGCCCACTGCTAATGACAATCTACCTTTTACACTCTCTGGCAAGCATTTGCATATCCCCACTCTGGCAGGATACCCATGATTTTCGAGATCATCCTGCAATTAATACCTGTGGTGTTCTTAAGGTGCAATACAGGATAGCGCACCATGGGATGTGCTGAATGTGTGGAATTGCCATCTGGCAAGGGCGTAGAAGCACTATGCTTGTATTTTAAGTAAATATTAAAATGATGCATATAATTCCATCTCAGAAAGGGTGATATGGTCTTCAGTCTCACCTTTCAGTAAGCTCTATGCTGAAAGCATAAGATACAGATGTGCCCTCCTGCAACTGTCTCATTATCTGCAGCTCCTGCTCTCTTCTGGCACAAAACTGGTTCAGATGTCAAGTATGCCCTGTTTGATAACTGATGTGTCAGCCAAGAAACTGCAGTGCAGAGGTTACATTTAAATGTACACCTCTGTTTAAAATTCCATAAAATTATGATAAACCCCTCACTTGGTGGTAGGGCAATCTGAAAATATAAGCCATACCCCATTTGGTATGGCAGTGGAGGGTTAACATAATTATTAAGAGCCACATCTGATTTATATCTTAAATGTGTCAACATTATGAGCTCAGGCCAGCGGTGTCCAGTCAAAGTTTTGCATACATTGTTTCGAAATGCAATAGTTTCAAAACAAAAGGATCAACAAAAAAAAAATCTGAATGCCTATTTTTAAATGTCTTTTTTTTGGCTTTCGTTTAGGAAGAAATACTGTTTTTTCCCCAAAAAGCAGGGGTTTGAGGCCTCCCCCTCCAAGAAAAAAGAAACGTGCATTCGAATTTTTTTTTTCGGTCCTTTTGTTTCAAAACTATTGCATTTCGAAACAATGTATTCAACCCTTTCACTATAAACCCAGGCCAGCTGTGGAAGGAGTGGGGCATTATGGTCAGACAGCCTGTTCCTGTCAGCCAACAGATCAAGAGACTGCAAGACTGTGCCTCTCCTTTGGGAGGTCAGGTAACACCTATCTCCAGCAAGACAGCCCCTCAGCAGGAGCTGTCTTGAAAAACAGGAATCAAAAGGCACACCCTAAACAAAAGTACTAGCCTCACCATAGTGCGTTGCATACCAAAGGGTCTTTTATGTTATGGGACTAAGAAGGGGAGCTCCCTTAGCCTATGCGTAGTCAAAGGGAGCTCAGGACGAGGTGGGAAGGGTTCTACCATATTTTTTCTCACTCTCCCTCTCCTTCCTGTCTCCTTCACTTCCTGTACCACAAAGTCCTTTGGGTATGATGCAAGCAGGCAAAGCCCACTTTTCACAAGAACAGGGATTTCACCTCTTCAGTCTGATCTGCTCTTCTCCAATCACCTGTGGACGTTTATCTATAAAAGAAGGGATCTCCCACACCTTCTTTGATTCACATTTGGAGCATGCAGGCAGAAGGAAGAATTCATTTGGACCTCTTTTGGGACAGTTGATCTTTCCAGACCTTGTGAGGTAAAGTTTGACCCAAGCTACTCCTCACTGATGAGGCCCAACAAGGCAGAAACATGTTTGGGGATGCTTGTAGTCTTGTGCAGAAGGGATGTGACCTAGCAGTTCAGGCTGGTCTGCCCCTTTTGGGGTGGGGCCAAGCATGATTTGTATATGGTCTTTCCCCTTCTTTAATGGCTTGGCAGGCGTAGAACGATGGTCTGGAGGGTTGCCCAGAGCAGTGGTTAAGATTCATTCTAAAACCTTCCATCCATCACCTCTTTGTTTTTGCTTTGTCACCGCGAGTGGGACGGTTATGCCCAGATGTGGGTCCCATGCCTGCTGGGCCTAGAGACCCAAACTACTCCTCAATGATGAGGCCCAACAAGGGCAAAATATGTTTGGGGATGCTTGTGGTCTTGTGCAGAAGGGATGTGGCCTAGCATTTTAGGCCGGACTGCCCTTTTTGGGGTGGGTCTAAGCCTGATTTACATATTGTCTTTCCACTTCTGTAATGGCTTGAAGGGCGAAGAACGATGGTCTGGAGGGTTGCCCAGAGCAATTCCAGTGGTTAAGATTCATTCTAAACCTTCCACCCATCACCTCTTTGTTTTTTCTTTGGGAGAACAAAAACCAGGACTTGCTCATAACCCCCCTGGATTGGGACTCCCGGCACCCTGAGAGACAGAATAACCACTATGTATTTTTTTTGCCACCTCATACCGATCAAACTGCATTTGAGCAACGTTCTCTGCATTCACTGCATTCGAACCAGAGGCACTCGTCCAAACTGTTCAAACCAAAGTGGCTACATCTTTGAACCAGCTCCATGCTGCATCATGGCAAGCCTGTCACTTGTTTGGCCTGAACCAACCACTCATTGCCAGATCTCCCCTCAAACCAATGTCAGCACTGAGTCATATTTCAACCCAAACTAGAGGTTACCAACGACTTGAACCAGCTCAGAATCGAATCATCGCTTTGTCAAACCACTTATCAGACTATCAGGATCACAGATTCTAGCCATCCCCGGACCCCGACTCGAATTGCAGGAGCACCACTCGCCAACCCTAACCAGCAGTTACCATATAGCGAACCGGTCCAATCCTCAAGGGAACCCTGGTGAGCAATCATTGCTCAAGTGCCACACTCAAATTGTTCGTAGCCACCACTTTGAACTGACTCAAGGCCCACTCGCTGCTTGCATCAACAAGACTCGCTGCAATCAAAGCTGGTTCGATCTGCTTCCATGACTAGACAAATCCTCCATTGATGCTGTCAATCAAATAAGAACAGCAAGTAGTTATTATTGACTCCTAACTTTCCTGTGGTCCAGCTTTTGTAACTAGATACTGCTTAGGTCACTTTTGATCCATTTCCTTACACAAGACATATCCTTTTTGATCAATCTTGTGCTTTATTGCCCTTTTCCTCCCTGCTAATTATCCAGAATGCTTGAACTTTTTAATTCCTGCATTTCTCTGAGTAGCTTTGAAGCAGAGGATTTTTATGTAGTGTTTTTAACAGTTAGTTGCACATTAGTATATTTAACTAACATATATATATATATTTCATAGAACCTTGATTTGAGATTCCTTTATTTGTAACTATTTTACATTGCTGTTGTGGCTTGCTACAAAAGGAGAAGGAGGTATATGTCTTAGCTGGACTTGTGTTACCTTTATGTTTGGGATCACTGTTGATTTGTAGAAGTGTGGAGCATGAATAGGCGGTTTTGCCCTTATAATTCTGTTCAGTCCGTAATGCTACTTCCCTACATTTGCCAAGTAGGCAGACCACCATTCAAATGCATTTGAAGCACAAAGGCCTTTGCCTTTTCCTTTGCCACTCTTTGAACATCTTCAAACTTCTGTGGGTCCCATCGAACCAGCTCACTGCTTCATCATGACAACTAAGCACAACACCTGCTCTGGCTTGAGTAAAGTAGCTCCTCCCTCTAAATGCCATGTTGAAGCCGTTCTTCGGAGCGCCAGCATTTTTGTTGCAGACCTAGTCAACTGTCAGACGGACCCTCTTGACCTCCTCCAACTGCGGCCTCCAATCTCCACATGCAAACTACCTAATCTCGAACTGCGCATCCAGTCACCAGCATTTTCATCATTGAATAAGCCATCAACATTTGAAGCAACCCTGCTGGCCATCACGAGCCTCTTTCTCCAGTAGCACTTCTAATTTCAGCATGACCCAGATTCAACACCTGATTTCCATTTGGGACACTGCAACTGGTGCATTTTAGCCTGGTTTCAACCACTTGCACAGTGCCAAGAAACCTTGTTGGATGCTGTAGAACTGCCAAGAACAGCGATAAGGTATTGACTCCTAACTTCAGGGCTTTGGGCCCTAGAGACTGGTTATTCACTGTTGATCACTTTTCTTGCAAAAGGCATGTACTTTTAGAAACATTGGCCCTCACTGCAGGTTTGACGGTCCGGAATTAACGGTGCCGGTAGAACCGTACGGCACGTTTTCTGGACCGGCAAACTATGAGCTATGCGGGCGAGTGCCAGAGATGCGCAGAAACACTGGCACCATTACAACATGGTGCCGGTGTTTCCGCGGTCCCCATTGTCGACTCCAGGGGAATGGGGATTTACAGAATTGCCGGGCTGGATTTACCAGACCACTGTAACACCCCGGCAAGTCCGGCGTCGGTAATTCACGAATGGTCCGGCAGCAGCCTGCCGGTTTTACTGACACGGCTACCGCCAGACTCGTAATGAGGCCTATTGTGTTACTAATTGCAATAAATTCCCAGTAACATACTTAAAATTCCCAGTAAGCTCCTGGGTTGTTCTTCAGGGTAAGTTTGACATTCCAATAACTTCTGTGATGAATCTGGCAAATGTCATCAGTGCTTATTAGGGTAAGGCTGGGGTCTTATATCCATCTTTATTGGTCTGAATCAGGAATTGGGTGGTACATGGAGGGGAAAGATATTAACAGGGTAATTCATAGAATTTCGCAGAAAAGTGTCGCAAGCGGCTGGCACAGAGTGTCCGCGTGCGATTGTCTGCGCCAGGCACGTGCGCTAAAACCGATTTCCGCGCACAGCGTATTCATGGATTTTAGGCTCCCAAACCAGCCGTGGCGCAGAGTATCGCAGCGACCCTGCAGCAGCGCCAGTAACGCCCCCAAGAACGCCCTCGCGCAAGGAAAAGCCATCAAAATTGCAAAATCATCGCAAAGGGCTGCGCTAACCCTGGACCAGTTTACAGGGCTGCCAAACAAGGAACGCAAAGCGGGTAACGTGCATATCAGGGATACGCGTGAAGTTATACACGCGATTAGCCAGGGTACGTGTATTACAGGGGTACGCGGGAAGTATAACACGCGATTGGCCAGGGTACGTGTATTACAGGGGTAGGCGGGAAGTTATACACGCGATTAGCCAGGGTACGTGTATTACAGGGGTACGCGGGAAGTTTAACACGCGATTGGCCAGGGTACGTGTATTACAGGGGTATGCGGGAAGTTTTACATGCGATTAGCCAGGGTACGTGTATTACAGGGGTACGCGGGAAGTTTAACACGCGATTGGCCAGGGTACGTGTATTACAGGGGTAGGCGGGAAGTTTTACACGCGATTAGCCAGGGCACGTGTATCACAGGGGTACGCGGGAATTATCACATGCGATTTGGCTGTGTACGTGTATTACAGGGATGCGATTTGGCCAGGTACGTGTATTACAGGGGTGCGCAGGAATTATCACACGCGATTTGGCTGGGTACGTGTATTACAGGGGTGCGTGGGAATCATCACACGCGATTTGGCTGGGTACGTGTATTACAGGGGTGCGTGGGAAGTCACACGCGATTAGGCTGGGTGGGTCCTCACAGGTGTTCCCTGTACACCCTCCACGGCCCCTGCAGGCAGCTTACAAAACAGGGGACTACCCTGCACACCTGCTCATGTCCCCCTGCACCCCCACCCCCCAGCAGTGCAGGGGCAGCCTCCACCAGGCCCCCACCCATGCCTCCTACCACCCCCAACCCCCAGCAGTGCAGGGGCAGCCTCCACCAGGCCCCCACCCATGCCTCCCACCACCCCCAACCCCCAGCAGTGCAGGGGCAGCCTCCACCAGGCCCCCACCCATGCCTCCCACCACCCCCAACCCCCAGCAGTGCAGGGGTAGCCTTCACCAGGCCCCCACCCATGTCTCCCACCACCCCCACCCCCCCCGCCACCAGGGGCAGCCTCCACCAGGCCCCCACCCATACCCCCCACCACCCCCACCCCCCCGCCACCAGGGGCAGCCTCCACCAGGCCCCCACCCATGTCTCCCAACACCCCCACCCACCAGCACTGTGGGGCACGTGGCCAGCAGGCAGTCAGGCAGAAGCAGATGGCAGGTGGGAGTGTGCTCAGGGCTCTGGGGGGCAGTAATTTGGCCTCCTGGCCAGGAGCGTGGTCTCTCGTGTGTGAACGCGTGGACAGCCTGATAGGGAGTGAAATCCCACACGTCAGCGTGTGAATCGAGGAAAGGCCCTTAGCGCGTAAACTCGTCAACAGCATATAGTCACCTGCACGTGCAGGAAATTGTTGCGTGACACGTCCCAGTGTCAAAGCGTGTGATTGGTGAAAATGGATCTACACGCAGAAGTGACAAAGCGTGTGATTGGTGAAAATGGATCTACACGCAGGAGTGACAAAGCGTGTGATTGGTGAAAATGGATCTACACGCAGGAGTGACAAAGCGTGTGATTGGTGAAAATGGATCTACACGCAGGAGTGACAAAGCGTGTGATTGGTGAAAATGGATCTACACGCAGAAGTGACAAAGCGTGTGATTGGTGAAAATGGATCTACACGCAGGAGTGACAAAGCGTGTGATTGGTGAACGTACACGCCCCGTAAGTGATGCTGTACGTGTGGGCCTGTATATAAGGTACATGTAGAACACCATTTCCTTGTACGTGCTTTTCGTGGAGAGCGAGTGGGTGAATTCTGTACTTCTTGTCGTTTCACACGCGATTTACTTCACGGCGTTTCCAGTTCGTACTCCCTGTTACCTCTGACAGCTTTTTCTCTTTTTTCCTCTTGTACTGGTTTACCTGGGCCTGTTCCCTCAAACAGTGTCCCCTTCTACTGTTGTCCTGTCTTCTCAGACAGCGTACACATCTTCTTTTGGCGGGGGTATTGCCAGCCAAACGCGCTCATTTTTCACGCTCTTTTACCTGGCAGACGGTGAGTCATGCACGTATCCAACTTCTGTGCTTGCCCCGTGTGTAGCCTACCCCTTCAGAGGTCATTCTAGGCTGCGTGTGACACGCATACGTTCATTCTTGTGTTACTGGGTGCCACAGCGTAGTGCAGGTTTTTCTTTCTGCACACGTGGTCTAGGAGGGGTTGAGTGCACGTCATCTCCCTTTTTTGGGCCTCCTGTGCGTTGCGTGACCCGTCATCTTTCCCCAGGGGTTACAATCAGCCGTGCTAGAGCACTAGGGTACAATTACCATCTGGTACCCAACCCCTTTGACCCCCAATTGCCCAGGACAATTGTCTACAGCCACTCCCATACGCACATTAATATCAGTGCCATGGCTGGGAGGCGAGGATTCCGTAAGGGTGGCAAAGGTGGAAGAGCCACAAGTGGTGGCCGTGGTGGATCCGGTAGGGGACGTGGTCGTAACTTGCAGGGTGAGCCTGTCCCCCCATGTGTGGAGGACCAGTCAAGGGCACCCATCATCCCACCCCTCCCCTCCTCCCCTCCTCCCGTTGAGGCTGAAGTGGCTGACACCATCCATGCTCAGCCCTTGTTGGACCAGCCCATTGTGGCACCAGACCTGGCTGACTCCATGGCTGACTTCCAGGTCAGCAGGGCTACGACACGTGCGCTGGTGCACGTTGATGCTATCATGCCACGTGGATCTGGGGCAGCAAGGTCATCTGCTGCCCCAAGTAGGCAGGGCGGAGAGGCTGCAGGGGCAGCTGCAGCTCCATCCACCCCAGCTCTCACACACCCAGCCAGGACAGTGTCCGTCCTAGTCCATTCTGCTGACATTCCCCATGACACCATTACACTTGAGCCAATGCCTGCACCAACTCCCATGCTGAGTGTGCAATCCCACACACCTGATACAGAGCCCACCAGGGCTCCTGCCCCTAGTGTCCAGAGCGGCGCAGGACACTCAGGATCACCACCACCTTCCAAGCGGAAGAGGAAGAGTGCTCGTCCGGCACAGGCTGATGCCCCCGACACGGCTACACAGTCCGGTCCGTCGAGGAAGCCCAGCTTCACGGATGTGGAACTGAATGCACTTGTCGAGTATGTGTCCAGACATGATAACGAGATGGTCATTGTTGCAGGATCCAAGACCACACCTGCACAACGCCAGGCACACTGGCAGACCATTGCGGACATCGTAAGTGCCCTTGGAATCGTGAGGCGCACAGCCAATGATTGCTACAAGCGCTGGAATGACCTAAAGCGCAGGGCAAAGAAGAAGCTGGCCTCAAGTCATGCCGCAACTCTAGTGACTGGAGGTGGGTCTCCAGTAGAAGACATGGAACTCACTCCACATGAGTCAGTCGCTGGGACCTACGTCACGGAGGAACAGATCCAAGGCGTGGGAGATCTGCCTTATTACGAGGCATTGTCCGGTGAGTGCACATGCATGTGTGTGTCATCCATGTGCATGGTGTGTGTGTGAGGGCATCTGTTTGTGTGCCAGGTGAGAGTGTGTGCGCCTGAGTCGAATGGGTCAGCCATGTGCTTCATGCAACACATCCTGCGCAGCTGCATTTCGCCATTGCAGTATCCCTTCTGTCAACAGTAGACATCTAGCCCAACAGCACCCAAGTTGGCCTTGAAGTGTCACCTTGCCACTACATTGTTGATTATTTTCCTATGTTCAATCAGACAGATTGTATGCATTCCACCACTTATACTAGGCATTCCTCAGTCCTCTAGTCACATGTATGGCATGGCCATGGTAAAGTGGAGTTACTTTGTTACCTGGATATCATATGTTCACACATGTCCCTGTGCAATTGGACCATATTGGACTGGCAGCTCCAGGTGATAAAGCAGACCTGTCAGAATTAGAAAAGCTATTGCATGTGGGAACTGGACAGAATGAATAAGTGCTGCCCTCCTCTCCATCTACACTCAATAGCAATGGCACATGCCATCTGTGTGATGGCATGTGTGTGTCACCTGGCAATCACAGGGCAATGTGTGATGCCACTGCCAGGCAGCATGCATGAAATGTGTTCATCTTCCATCTTTGTGTAATGAGTGTGTGCCATTTGCCTGCCCTTCATACGCAGTGAGGGTGCATGCATGGGAGGGTCTTAGTCATGTGGGACATGTGTCAATCAAGTACTGGTTCTCTTGTTTCACAGCCCTCATTGTGTGCCATGGTGCTAATGCGGGTTTCCATTTCTTTGTCATTATGTCATTGCAGGGGAAGACGCACCTGATACTGCTGGGGTTGTGGAGATGGTGCAGAGCCAGGAGGGGTCCGAGGGCCGACCAACCACCAGTGAGGGACGTGGTGTGCTGGTGGGTGAAAACCCACAAGTGCTGCAGGTCGTGCTCTCAAGGGGTGTCTCTGGCTGCACCTCCCCCGAGCTGTACTCAGCTGTTGACTCGGATGATGAGACCTACGTGCCGTCGCAGGTGAGTGTTCCAGGAAGGGAATCTGTTCTGTCCCACCCACCTGCACCAGGGTCAGAACACTCAATGGGGATGTCAGTGTTGGCAGCTAGGCCTTTGGTGGTTACGGATGCAGGGTCACACTCCGCGACATCTGATCCTGTTCCTGGGCCAGCAGATCAGAGGGGGAATGCAGTCCTGCAGCCTCAGGCAGTGCCGGCACAGCAAGGCGCAGTCCGCCTTGCCCCAGACAGGTGTGGTGCCGGCCGACGTGGTGGCCGTACGCCACCTGGCAATACCGTATGGGAGCAATCCATTTACGGTATGGCTACCCAACAGGCAGCATCATCCGAGATGATGGCTCAGGCCATGGATAGGGTGGCCACTTCCATTGTCCCCCCTGAAAGGCTGATGGAGCGACTAGAGCAGGCAACCGACTCCATCTGCCAGTCACACAGGGAGGACATGTTGGCGTCCAACAGGGACAGGCGGGCGGCACTGGCGACTCTGCAGGAGGCCATCTCCATAGAGTCCCAGGGCCACAGGGAAGCCCTGAGGCAGGAGCTACATCAACTCAGGACGACTCTTGTTGAGCTAGAGGCTTCAACACACCAAAGGACAGAACAGCAGCTGGAGCGTCTCACCCGTACGCTCTCAGCTGAGATGCAAGCAACGAGGGCGGAGGTCCGGGCATCCCGTGAGTTGTTGCATGGGGACCTCCGCACCCTCATCCTCCAGAACGAGACCTACCACACCCGCATGCTTGCAGCCATGGAGGAACAGAGTAGGGCCTTGCGTGGGCTGCCTCCCATCGTGCAACCACCTCCGGATGCAGCTGCACAGGGTGATAATAGCGACAGCAGTGATACTCCCACAATAGGGTAGCCGTATGGGCCATGAGCCCATGGAGGTGTTTTTTTTTTTCCAGGATCCACACAGGTGGTTTCTGGTGTGCACCCTGACCTCGGACCTCCTGGGTGGCCTCCCCAACCCCCCCGGGCCCTTTAATGGCCATTTTTGATTTTCTTTTTCTTTTTATTTTTTTTAAATTTTTATTTTTATTTTTATTTTTATATTTTTCCCAATTTTTTTGGGACAAATTGTTGGCTTCCGTGGTTCCTGTGGGCATACGCTGCATTGTGGCTGGGCACATGCAGGCTTGTCATGTATTAGGTTCAGATGCCTGGGTTTCCATGGGCTTGCAAAGGGTGTGCCCAAGTGACATTGAAGTACATGGTGACATTGGACTCCCACTACATGTGTGGGTAGTCTAGTCAATACTGTGTATACATTCCTAGTGCATATTGCTGTTGTGTTGTACACTGCATGTTGCATTGATGTGTAACTCATCATCTGTGTCTGCCTCCCAATTTGCAGGTCCCTTCCTCATGTCTACACAAGGCCCTCTAGTCTGGAGATGGGGTCCTTGTTGGCAGCAGTGCACCTACAACTCTACATGGCACCAACACTGTTCAGTTGGAAGTGGTGGGAGTGCAGACATATCCAGGTGGTGAGACAACTGATTTATTACATTACTGAAGTCATGTTTATGGTAGTACGTGCTCAAGTATGTAGTTTGTCCTGCATTACAGTGAGCATTTCAGGTGTAGGAAGTTTCAATTGGGGACACTGTACATCGCAACACTTGTCACGTTGTGGGGATTACTTTGTTTACCTGCACATAGCATGACATGGCACGGTGTGTTGTGTGGCGGTGCTGGGGATGGGTTGGGTGACATGGCACTGTCCTCTTGTTGCATTTAGCAAGTGGGTATTAATTTTGGCTGCTTGAATGTGTTCCTTCACAAAACTGCATTGGTGTTGTGTGTGGGTAGGGATGCACACATTGTAACACTTCCAGGTGAACAATCTCAGGCTGATATGCTTTTCACGGTTGAATCTCCAGACATTCAGGATCAGTGTCAGGTTGAGTCATCATTGATTGTCAGATGGAATGTGCCAGGCCAGTGTGCACTCCACAGGGGAGTGAATACTATGTGAAGTAATTAGCCACTAGCTGTGTACGGGCTGCCTCCCCTCGTGCCCTTTCCCCTCCCATGCGCAGCGGCTGTGCATGTGGTTGGGGATGTGGGGCCACCACCATGTCCACGGGCAGGCCCCGGCGTGTTGCAACGTTGTGCAGGACACATGCTGCCACTATGATCCTGCACACTACTGGGGGAGCGTATAACAGCTGCCCGCCAGAACGGTCAAGGGAGCGAAAGCGTGACTTTAGCACTCCGAATGTGCGCTCCACTATGCCCCGGGTTGTAATGTGGGCTGTGTTATATCTTACCTCGGGTGGCGTGGTGGGGTTCCGAATTGGCGTCATCATGTGGGGGCTGAGAGGGTAGGCACTGTCCCCTGTGGAGGTGGTGATTGGTATCATTGGTGGGGTTGTGACCTTGCTCAGTATCCAACATGCATGCATGTGCAGTGGCATACATACTCACCGAGAAGCCATGTATCGCCATGCCGCCCAGCATCTATGTCCCGGCATAGGGTGGACATTCGGTAAATGAAGCTGTCGTGGGTGGACCCGGGATAGTTGGCATATACTGAGGTGATGATTCCCTTGGCATTACATACTACCTGCACGTTGATGGAATGCCAGTGCTTGCGGTTCCTATAGATGTGCTCAGATGCCCTGGGGGGACGTAGAGCCACATGGGTGCAGTCAATGGCACCTAGCACTTTGGGGAATCGTGCCACTCCGTAAAAATCCAGGGCGGCAGCATGCCTTTCAGCAGGTGTTCTGGGCAGGTATATGTGCCTGCGGACTGATGGGCGTGCAGTGATGATGTCCAAGACCTGGTGTAGGCAGCGTGACTGGGTGGCCTGTGACACCCCACCCACTATGGCACTTGTCCGCTGAAATGATCCAGTGGCTAAGAAGTGCAGTACATTGAGGACCTTCTCCAGGGGGCTGAGTGCTTGAGAGCACAGGGTGGGTGATGTGAGGTCATCCTCCCACTCACTCACCAGGTCCAGTATTATGTGTGGTGGAAACCTGTACCTTCCATACACCTGGTCATCAGGCATCCCGAAAAGGCTGGTTCTGGGTGTGAATATTCTGGCCCTGACTCTCCTCCTCCTCCTCCTTTGGTAGCCCACTGCCACTGCTGCTAGGAACGGTATGTTCATCCTGGCATCTGGCTTGTTATTTGAAAAGTGCGCAAATTAATGCTTTGCGCGTGTTCTAGGCGAGCGTGTGACCCGCGCACCCCTGGAATCTAGTTCCCACTCCAATAGCGTGTGGAAATTCCCACGCAGCAGGCATACAGGTGCGCTGACGTACTTGCGTGTGTAAGTGCCCGGGCACCCCTGAAATACACGTACATAGGCCAATCGCGTGTACGCGCACTTTTGTCCAATTACACGCGATGAAATACACGTACATAGGCCAATCGCGTGTACGCACACTTTTGTCCAATTACACGCAATGAAATACACGTACATAGGCCAATCACGCGATGACACTCTGACGTGCAGTATTTCCACGTGTGTTCCGTCATCACGTGCTGAGTGGGGAACGCCCGTGCGGGTCACGTCAGACGCGCTTACGCGCTGAGGGACTCTGGTCCAATAGAATCGCGTATGCGTGCTGACGCGCTTACGCGCTAAGGGCCTTTCCTCAGATTTCACGCTGACGTGCAGGATTTTCACGTGCCAAATCACTCCGTATCAAGCTGGCCACCCGAAAACACACGGAACACCACGCTCCTGCCCAGAAGGCCGAGTTACTGCCCCCCAGTGCCCCGAGCAGCCTCCCACGTGCTATCTGCTGCTGCCTGCCTGCCTGCCTGCCTGCCTGCTGCCACCGTGCCCTGCCATTTGGTGCCTGCACATCAGCCATCTGCAGGGGTCCAGTTGCTGTGTCCACCCCTGCTGGAACTGAAGACTCCCAACTGGGATTACATCGCTCCACAGCCCAGCCCCAGGACCCAGTTGCCCACCCACACCTGCCTCTGGGGTTGCCATGTCGGGCACTTCCACATCTGGCACCAGTGGCAACCCCAGGCCAGAGGGGCAGAGGGGCACCAGCTTCACTGCCACCGACGTTGGTGTCCTGGTGGAGCATGTCCTGGGGCAGTATGATGCCCTCTTTGGATCGTCCCGCGCCAGCAAGGAAGGACGGGAGAGGATCTGGGCCGACTGTGTGGTTGCCATCAACGCGGAGGGGGTGGCAACCCGCAACGTCCAGAAGATCGAGGACTTGAGGTCCAGGACCCTTGTGAAGGCCCGGCGCCTCGTGGAGGGGGGCCGGGGCCGCATGAGTTCCATCCAGAAGAGGGTCCTGGAACGCGTACGCCCAGCGCTCCACGCCCAGGTCCTTGAGAGGGAGGCCCGTCTGGAGTTGAGCGGTATGTGTCCAAGCATTACTGTGTGAGACAGGGCATGTTGCGGTGTGCTGGTTCTATGATACTTGCCTGTATGTGTGCTATGGGCCATGTATGCATGTATGTGTGCAGGGACATCATGGTAATGCATGTGCGACCAGTGATGTGTGACCCACATGGTTGTTGCATGTGTTGAAATGCGGCATGGGGAGCCCTATGCAGATTTTGGACATGAGAGCATGCCAGTCTCTGTACCTGGACATGGATGGGGGTGAAGGAGGGGTGCTGATGCCAGGTACATATATGGTAGCCATGTCTGTGTGCCTGACCTGCGTGTCTGTGACTTGTGCATGCCATGGATGCATGACACATGTGTGTGACAATGCACAGATTCAGTGACGCACCCAACTTACCCTTGTTTCGCCTGTGTTCGGTGTGTTTGGGGCCAGATGGATGTGACTGAGGTGAAGTGTGTGCATGTGATATGCATGAGCCATGATGCATGTGAGTTACATATCATTGAATGTTTCAAGAGTCCATTGGACATGCATGGAAATGTCCATTGCATGCACCATGCCTGTTACTGTGTGTGTTTTGCCTGGACTGACCCATGTGTTGTGGAGGGACATGATGGAAGTGTACTTTGACAGTGGTGCTCATCTGCTATTGCTTCCTGTCTAGGGGACCATTGTACAGTAGCCTGATGCTTGTGTCCTTTGTCTCCCTCTACGCAGCGGCTAGTGAAGAAGAGGGCGGAGACGGCGCTGTGGAGCAAGGCGGCGGGGATGCCCCCACGGCTGCAGCGGAAGGGGTGGGTGAGCCCCCACAGGGGCCTGCTACGGCGGGAGACGGTGAGGAGCCATCCAGGTTGGTAGTTTGCACAGAGGAGGAGGAGGCCGACACTGGTGCACACATGGGGCCTGGTGGGAGCATCCCTGCTGGTGCAAGTGGTGCAGTCCAGGGCCAGGGGCAGGAGGCAGCACAGGTCACCGTGGAGGGGCCTGTGCATGTCACTGTCCCTGACCCTGTGAGTGCACCACCATGCACCAGCAGGGATGCCCCGTCCCAGGCCCGTCCGCAGGTAGAGGGGATGTCCATGTCACCTGACTCCCCTCCACCTGCGGACGTGGTAACCCCTGGCCGCGTGGAGAAGGTCCTGATTGGGGTCGCGATGCGCACGGCTGTGATTCGTGATGACGTGCGTGCTTCCCGGGAGGAGCACGCACGTCATCACGAAGTGCACCGTGCCGACGTGGCCCAATTGGGATCGGCCACGTTCGGGGGTTTCCTGCATGTGTTGGCCAATCTGACGGCCCTCTCCTCCTCTGTGCAGGCTATCCACCGGTCGTTCTCCTTGCCGTCTTTCGGCCCAGATGCCACCAGGGCCCCCTGTGGACCTGCCCCGACCAATGCAGCCAGCTCGGTGGGGATCCCATCCCTGCCACAGTTGGGAGTCGGAGGTCCAGCAGGGGTGGACAACACAGCAAGTGGACCCCAGCAGATGGAAGATGTGACGGCATCATCGGGCAGGGCACGTGCACGACGGCGTCGGTGGTTTCCATCAGCCTGGATGCCGTCATGCTGGCAGAGGCAGTGGCGTAGGAGGCAGCAGCGGGCTCGACGTGGGAGGCATCATGGCTCGGGGCCATCAAGATCAGAGGGGCAGGCATCGGCCGGAGGGCAGGGCAACCCTGGGATGGTGGTGTGTTCCGTGTGGGAGGAGTTTGGCCAGCGGATAGGTGCGGAGCGGCAGCGGGCGGAAGAGGAGCGGCTCGCCATGGTCAGGGCGGAGTTCTCCATGCGTCGGGCATTGAGGCGGGCTGAGTGCCTCGAGGAAGCTCGCAGGGAGTTTGAGGTGGACATGGGGTTGTCCCTGCAAGACCTTGGGGCCAGGACAGAGTCCCGCCTCCAGGACATCGACATGGAGTTCGATGATGCCCTGGCCAGCAACATCACCAAGTGAGCCGCAGGACTTGCCCGCTGCCTTTGTATATAGTTATTTAGTTAGTTAGTGCTAGGTTTCCTTTATTTATTTTTATTATTTTGGACCGCTCGGACAATGGCCACTTTTTTGTACATATATTTTTCATTAGTTAGTGGTAGGTTTCATTTTTGGTGTTGGGCTCATGGACCCTGGAACATTCCTGTATATAGTTTGTTTTTTTGGGAGATACATTTTTTTAATTTGTTATTGTTTTCACCATGACGTAATGGTTTTTCATTAATTTCCTATGACATGATATTGCTTTGGACAAAATCATTTTTATTTTTTATTCCTTTGTTTTTTTGTTTATCACTTTTGTTCTCGGACATGGACCATTTATTTACTTAGCCACATCGTTGTATGTTTGAAAAGTTCACTTATTTTTGGTATTTAATACATTTTTTATATTTTCTTACACTTGTGTTATTTTCTCATTGGTTTGTTACATGTCATGATATGGGTTTTGACATTCACTTGCACCCATTGTGTATGTGTGTGTGACGGACATGTGTTCTTTTGCATACTTGGCATTGGGGTTGTGTCATGTGATTGCATTCACTATGTGGGTGGATGCAATCCTTGCCTGGGTGTTTGTGCTGGGTATGCTGGCCATTACTGCCATGATTGTGTATCGTCAGGACCTGGGGCCAGGGGGACATGTGTGGGGGCCTGCTGGCAGGTTCCCCACAGTGCTGGGGGGTGGGGGTGGTGGGTGACATGAGTGGGGGCCTGGTGGAGGGTGCCCCTGGTGGCGGGGGGTGGGGGTGATAGGGGACATGAGTGGGGGCCTGGTGGAGGGTGTCCCTGGTGACTGGGGGGGTGGGGGTGGTGGGTGACATGAGTGGGGGCCTGGTGGAGGGTGCCCCTGGTGGCGGGGGGGTGGGGGTGATAGGGGACATGAGTGGGGGCCTGGTGGAGGGTGCCCCTGGTGACTGGGGGGGTGGGGGTGGTGGGTGACATGAGTGGGGGCCTGGTGGAGGGTGCCCCTGGTGACTGGGGGGTGGGGGTGGTGGGTGACATGAGTGGGGGCCTGGTGGAGGGTGCCCCTGGTGGCGGGCGGGGGGGTGGGGGTGGTGGGAGGCATGGGTGGGGGCCTGGTGGAGGCTGCCCCTGGTGGCGGGAGGGTGGGGGTGGTGTGAGACATGGGTGGGGGCCTGGTGGAGGCTGCCCCTGCACTGCTGGGGGGTGGGGGTGGTGGGAGACATGGGTGGGGGCCTGGTGGAGGGTGCCCCTGGATGGTGGGGGGTGGGGGTGGTGGGAGACATGAGTGGGGGCCTGGTGGAGGGTGCCCCTGGATGGTGGGGGGTGGGGGTGGTGGGAGACATGAGTGGGGGCCTGGTGGAGGGTGCCCCTGGATGGTGGGGGGGTGGGGGTGGTGGGAGGCATGAGTGGGGGCCTGGTGGAGGGTGCCCCTGGATGGTGGGGGGTGGGGGTGGTGGGAGACATGAGTGGGGGCCTGGTGGAGGCTGCCCCTGCACTGCTGGGGGGTGGGGGTGGTGGGAGACATGTGTGGGGGCCTGGTGGAGGCTGCCCCTGGATGGTGGGGGGTGGGGGTGGTGGGAGACATGAGTGGGGGCCTGGTGGAGGCTGCCCCTGCACTGCTGTGGGGTGGGGGTGGTGGGAGACATGTGTGGGGGCCTGGTGGAGGCTGCCCCTGGTGACTGGGGGGGTGGGGGTGGTGGGAGACATGAGTGGGGACCTGGTGGAGGGTACCCCTGGTGACTGGGGGGGTGGGGGTGGTGGGAGACATGAGCAGGTGTGCAGGGTAGTCCCCTGTTTTGTGGGCTGCCTGCAGGGGCCGTCGAGGGTGACAGGACCCACCCAGCCTAATTGCGTGTGTAACTTCGCACGCACCCCTGTAATACACGTACCAAGCCAAATCGCGTGTGATAATTCCCGCGCACCCCTGAAATACACGCGGCCAGGCTATTCGCGTGTGGAAATTCCCGCGCACCCCTGAAATACACGTACCCTGCTGTAATCGCGTGTGGGACTTCCCGCGCACCCCTGTAATACACGCGCCCAGCCTATTCGCGTGTGGAAATTCCCGCGCACCCCTGAAATACACGCGCCCAGGCTATTCGCGTGTGGAACTTCCCGCGCACCCCTGAAATACACGCGGCCAGGCTATTCGCGTGTGGAACTTCCCGCGCACCCCTGAAATACACGTACCCTGCTGTAATCGCGTGTGGGACTTCCCGCGCACCCCTGAAATACACGCGGCCAGGCTATTCGCGTGTGGAAATTCCCGCGCACCCCTGAAATACACGTACCCTGCTGTAATCGCGTGTGGAACTTCCCGCGCACCCCTGAAATACACGCGGCCAGGCTATTCGCGTGTGGAAATTCCTGCGCACCCCTGAAATACACGTACCCTGCTGTAATCGCGTGTGGAACTTCCCGCGCACCCCTGAAATACACGCGGCCAGGCTATTCGCGTGTGGAACTTCCCGCGCACCCCTGAAATACACGCGCCCAGGCTATTCGCGTGTGGAACTTCCCGCGCACCCCTGAAATACACGTACCCTGCTGGAATCGCGTGTGGAAATTCCCGCGCACCCCTGAAATACACGCGCCCAGGCTATTCGCGTGTGGAACTTCCCGCGCACCCCTGAAATACACGTACCCTGCTGTAATCGCGTGTGGAACTTCCCGCGCACCCCTGAAATACACCTACCCTGATGGAATCGCGTGTGGACCTTCCCGCGCACCCCTGAAATCCACGTACCCGGCCAAATCGCGTGTGAGACTTCCCGCGCACACGTATTTTTTGTCAGTGTGTCCGTGTTTGTGGGTACCCCTTTGCACCTCATTTGTCCTGGAGGGCCACAGTATAGGACATTCATCATGGCAGTATATGGGTGCTATTTGTTGGCGCACCTTTTGGCGCACATTTCTTACAGCCGCTGAGACGCTACCGCCTGCTTTCTTGTGGCGGTCGTGTTTGTGCCTGTGCGCTGGTTTGAGCGTGTGCTTTTTTGACCTATTCTATTCCATGAATACGTGTTGTAGGCGAGCGTGTGGGCGTTCTGCGCACTTTTACCCTGTGCTTCCCCCGTGACGCCCACATTTTGGCAAGTTGTTCCCCATTCCGAGTGTTACGCCCCGTGTTCCGCCTACTTTTGTTGCGTGCGCCGCGCTATGTGCGATTTTCGCTGTGGACTGTGCGATTTTCGCTGTGACCTGGCGCATGCCGTTAGATGGCCTGTGCGCCAACGTGCGCCGCGCACTTTCTTATCGCACGTCCGATGGTTTTCTCGCGCACGGCCTTCCATGAATCGATGTGCGCTGCTTTTCGTGCGATTTTTGCTATTCCACTGCGATTTTCGCTATTCCACTGCGATTCGCATGTTTTTGGCCACTTGCGCCGTGCTAATTATTCCATGAATCGGCCTGTAAGTGATGGGGTGGGGGTTTTCACTGGGGGTGGGGGTTTTCACTGGAAGGAAATGGCCCAAACAGTTTTTAGGGGTGAGAATTCATCTTTTGAGCTGCTTCTGTCCTGGAATTGACCGTCTGACCATGGCAAAAAGGTATATGTTTGTAAAGATACTCATGTTTATGTTGCATTGTCCTCTGCTTTACAGATAAGCCCAGCAGAGTTAGTGTACCAGGGGACCTCTGTCAAAAGTAATCCCAATAAAGAAAAAGAAATACCAAAAAAATACCATGCGAGAAGTAACGCAGGTTTATTGGACCAAAACAGCTGGGAGACACATGAACCTTCCCACACTGCCTCGCCATTACATTATTTTGCTGATTGGTCACAAACAAATACCGGCCATTGGTTGGCACTGTTCAATATACATACCCTACAGCAAGGACACTTCACAATATTGCACCCTAGGAACACCAAAACCTCTTTCTGCTGATTGGAACCCAGTTGTGCGTCCCTCAGCCCCATCGTGCTAGCCAACCCAACTCTCTTCTTAAGCCTTGCTGCAAGCATGCGTCTCAAAACGTATCTGACACCAAGAATATTTTCAAATTAACTATATTTGATTTGTTTTCCCCTGACAATTCGTCTCGGAGACCCAGGTGCCAAGCTCTGTGCCCTTGAAAGTATCTTATGAAGAGACTTGTGCTAGGACTGTGTTCTCCTGGGAAACATCAGTCTTGCAACATTACTGTGCGCTGTTTCTGCTGAGTATTCAAAACCTGGACATTGCTGTCACACAAGCCTGCAGACCTTTATCATGAGCTGTCTACCAAAATGCTTTCCTAACATGCGCCTACAAACCATGGCTACTCTAATGTTCACATTTGGTTCAAAAGCCTCCTACCCCAATACTCCATAGGACACCTTGCACCCCCACGCCTGTGCATGTGCTGTGTCAACTACCTCATCAATAAAACTACACAACCTCCATTGCATTCCCCTGTGGGACATCTCATGCTGCTCCTGCTCCTGTGTTTTTATCAACCTATACCTGTGTTACCGGCGCTCCATTCAATGACATCCTTACTCCCGATGCCACATCTCACTTTTATGTCACCACGTTACTTGCGTAACAGGTATGTGTGCCCCTCTTTACAGTACAAAATCTGGACCCTTACAACAAGAGGGTGCATCCCTTTAAAAAAGTACTGACAGGAACCACAAGGGTACCACTGCTCAGCCACTAGTTTTGAACTACGGCGCAAAGTGGTACAAGACTTCTGGGAAGCCCTGGAACTACAGGGGAGGCTACAGTGGAGAATCAAGTCCTCTCCACACCCAAGATTGGTAAAGTTAAATAAATGGTCGAAAATATGAAGACAACAAATAAAAAAATATACAGAAATATGGGAAGAAAGAAATGTTAGAAAATGTCAGGAAAGGATGTTAGAAAATGTTAAGAGCAACCATTGTGAGAAAATGACAGAAAGAAATGAAAATGTGGCAAGGAACAATCTGGTCCTAGCAGGGGTGAGAGATGGGACGGCAGGCCCAGCACAGAATCATGAGGCGGTCCCAGGCTATGGAGCAACATTAAGCTAACTGCTGCCAAATAAAGCATTGCTGAGGCAATTTTACATACACACTCATACCCTTGGTCATTTTACCTCATTTAAGGAGAAAGGTTTCTGAAACCTGGTTTATTAAGGTCGGGGAGGAAGTGGAATGCGGGAAGCGGCTTTGTTTTGTCTATGGTGGGAGAGCGCATGTGTGGGATGTCGATGGGATGTGTTTTTCGGATTCATGTTCTTTCGCTTCAGCATGCTAGTCTACTGTGAGGTCTTGAGGGGCAGAAGAGTGCGATCCAGAGTAGGCCCGAGGCATGAGCAGTTTGTGTGGTGGCACAGGGCCCCACTGTCAGCAGCACAGTGTAATTCAGAGAGCCCTTTAATGACCGCTTATCACTTTCTTTTTTCCAGCAGCACGTTGAAATGGGGGCGATTTAAAAATGATGGCCCATTTGAGAGACTATTGTTTTGGAGGATATGTTTGTAATATTTTGGTGTTAAGAAATGCAAATAGGCATTTTCATTCTGAAAGCACACATAAAGCAGCAGTTAGATGCCTAAATGTACCTCTCCTCTGGGTCACTTACAATATATGATACAAAACAGTTTTAAATTACAAGTATTATTTTCAGATGTTCATATTTCACTCACAAAAAAGAGTTAATTTTTGGTACACTGTGATGTTTCATCACATCGTATATGAGCCTTCATTTTTCAAACATTGAAACAAAATGAGGTAACCTTTTCACACATTACATGTTAAACATCTTGAAAATACATTTTCAAAAACCAAAGGCCATTGTTTTGCATTTTGTTGAATTGCATTCTGGTATTTGGAGTCTTCCAGTCAAGACGGGGAATAATGCCACAATTGTACACTTTTTGCTGAACATAGTGATGTAATGATTTATATATTTGTGTGGGTACCTTACTGTATTAAATTCCAATGTGTAATTCTAATTCGCGAATTTAGAATTATGCATTGGAATTTAGAGAAAAATGTGACTGTTTTATGGAAGACTAGTGATTTCCACTTGAACTTTGGCAGAATGCACTATTAGCCCTGAAGAGGACCTCGGAATTGAAGGTCGAAACACGTGTCGGCCTAGCTTACGCAATTGTATGAAAAGCATACAATAAAGACACTTAGTAATTGTTTTAATATTTCTGAAATTGTGTAACTAGAGATTTCTCAACTACCATTGAGGCCCTGGCGCAACTGGGAAAAACGGAGTGTTACTTTTTTTGTAGCTTCACAGGGCCCGAAGCTATATCCTTCGCAACCGTTTTGCAGTTTATTAGTGCCAACCTACTTAACTGAGTGTTTAATTACAAAAAAGGCTGCACAGGGCAGTGGAATACGAGCCCCCTTCCTTTTGCTTACCTTACTATGTTATGTGTACTTTTCAAGTCCTCTTTATAAAGCAGAGTACTTTTGAAAGCCAGACATGGGGTTGAGGAGGGGAAATGATGAGAGGGCAAGCGATTCCTGAATATTTGCCCAGGATGTGGCAAGAGAGGTTGCAATCCTGTAGAATGGTGAAGTTATTTTTCCCTGATTGTGTCTATGTGCTGCTTGTCAGGGCACAAGTAAAGGATGCATGTGTGTGGACAGTGTTTTTTTCAGAGGGCACAAGAAACCCTCTTGGATGTTTTTGAGGTCGACAAGCTTGCTCAAGCATTTGGCTACAAGGATTTCATCCAGCTTGTCTTGTTTTCAGTGCAAACACTTACCCACAAGACGCATAAAATGATCAACAAAGCATATGCTCATATTGGGATTTCGTTTTTTACTGAATGTTTCACTACATATTGCTGTGTTTAAAAGGTGAGCACTTTTTATACTTAAACTAAGGAAAAGCGTGTTCTCCTTCTGGTTATGATGACTGTCTTCCTGTGACTATTACATTGATATTGAGTTAGGTCTTGTATTGGTCGGTATGTCGCACTCTAAGGAATAGAAAGGAGATACCCACTCCTTTAAACATTAAGTATTCCGATTTACATACTCTGACTTTGCGCAACGTCGGAGTATATGAATCTGAATACCTTTTATACTTGGTCAGCCTATTTAATGAAAGATGTCCTCTCTCGGGTTATTTTTCTGTTGTTGATTACTGTTTTTGAAAGAAGGCCAATGCTGTTTTGTCTAGTGCAGGGGTGCACAACTGATTTTGACAGAGGGCCGAAAGTACCTTACATGAGGGCTATAGTGGGCCGAAAAGTAAAAGTCGGCGGGGCCGTAGGCGGGACATGTCAGGAGGCTTTTTCAACCCCCAACTTGTATTAAACACATGGAAAAAGAATATGTTTTTGAGGGGTAACAATATTTATTGCATTTCAAACTTACATTTTGTACTGCACATTTTCCATTGTTATCATTTATTTTGATTTAGTTATTGTATATGTCCGTTTAATTAAATTATATATATTTTATTGACCCTTGATTGGAAATTCCGTTATTTTGGACTGCTATAGTTTGCTGTTTGGGTTGCCCAAGAGGAGTATGGCCTTCGTTGAGTCAGGTTTCCTCAAAAAAGCAAAGGATGTACATCTCCTAACTGTGCCTGTTTTAGCTTTATTATTGAGTTCACTCTTGGAGTGCAACACTATGCCCCATGGCTCCCACCCCCAACCAAACACTATGCCTCATGGCCCCCTGACCCCCAACCAAACACTATGCCCCATGGCTCCCACCCCCAACCAAACACTATGCCCCATGTCCCTCACCCCCAACCAAACACTATGCCCCATGGCTCTCACCCCCAACCAAACACTATGCCCCCTGTCCCTCACCCCCCAAGCAAACACTATGCCCCCTGTCCCTCACCCCAACCAAACACTATGCCCCATGGCCCCCTCACCCCCAACCAAACACTATGCCCCATGGCTCCCACCCCCAACCAAACACTATGCCCCATGGCCCCCTCACCCCCAACTAAACACTATGCCCCATGGCCCCCTCACCCCCAACCAAACACTATGCCCCATGGCTCCCACCCCAACCAAACACTATGCCCCATGTCCCTCACCCCCAACCAAACACTATGCCCCATGGCTCTCACCCCCAACCAAACACTATGCCCCCTGTCCCTCACCCCCAAGCAAACACTATGCCCCCTGTCCCTCACCCCCAACCAAACACTATGCCCCATGGCCCCCTCACCCCCAACCAAACACTATGCCCCATGGCTCCCACCCCCAACCAAACACTATGCCCCATGGCCCCCTCACCCCCAACTAAACACTATGCCCCATGGCTCCCCTCACCCCCAACAAAACACTATGCCCCAAACACACTCTCAAGCATGCACCCATACAGACCCGAATCCCCCCACCCCCCAACCTTCCACACACTCTCAAGCATACACCATGCACCCATCCCCCCACCCCCCAACTCACCACACACATTCTCAAGCATGCACCCATACAGACCCGAACCCCCCACCCCCCAACTCAGCACACACATTCTCAAGCATGCACCCATACAGACCCGAACCCCCCACCCCCCAACTCAGCACACACACTCTCAAACATTTACCCATACAGACCCGAACCCCCCACCCCCCAAAACAGCACTCTCAAACATGCACCCATACAGACCCGAACCCCCCACCCCCAACTCAGCACACACACTCTCAAACATGCACCCATACAGACCCAAACCCCCCATTCCCCCAACTCAGCACACAATCTCAAGCATGCACCTTGCACCCATACAGACCCGAACCCCCCACCCCCAACTCAGCACACACACTCTCAAGCATGCACCCATACAGACCCAAACCCCCCAACTCAGCACTCAAACTCTGAAGCATGCACCCATACATGCATCTCAACATACACAACACAAACACTCAAAAACAAACATTCATGCACATCCGACACGCCCCCCCACCCCCATCTCAACATACACAACACAAACACTCAAAAATAAACATTCATACACATCCGACACGCCTGCCACCCCCATCTCAACATACACAACACAAACACTCAAAAACAAACATTCAATCACATCCGACACGTCCCCCACTCCCAATCTCAACATACACAACACAAACATACAGCAGAACAGACCCGACACACAAACACACAGACCACTTACCGGAGACGTGCTGGAAGGCAGGTAAGCTGGAACGCTGGCGAGGTAAGTGGAATCGTACTACAGCTGGCGTGGCAAGCAACGCTGAAATAGTGCTGGCACTCCATTGGTGCAGCACACACGCACTATGTGGCTCGTAGGAGTGACGTGGTGCGTGTGTGCTGAGCCAATGACGGCCAGTGTTTTGTCCGGCCCGGAAGACAACAAAGACTTTCCTAATGGAGGGCGGCCGATGCTGCTTGCGGGCCGCCCTCCATTAGGAAAGTCTTTTTGCCTCGTGGGCCGGAAAAAACAGCATGGCGGGCCGCAACTGGCCCACGGGCCGTATGTTGTGCACCCATGGTCTAGTGGAACTTTCCTCTAAGGGGGAAGGTCAACTAAACTAAATTTGTATCTTTCAGTTTAAGATATGTTCACTTGCTGTGCACATATTCTTGGGTGCCAGCTTTTGATTTTTGCTATGGGGGCAAAGTTTTCCTCACCAAGTGAAGAGAGGGAGCCATAATTATTCCCATGTCAGAACACCTCATTTTACAGCACATTTGTTTTGATTTATTTTTACATTTGTAGAAAGCACACAAAGCTCTTGGGCATAGGCGCTGTTGCTGCAGGAGTAGGAAAGTAGAAATATGATTTAGGGGAAGGTTTAAACGTATAACATCTCAGCAACAGTCTCCCAACCTGCTCATTTGCCTTTGCAACTTTCTGCTATAGGATCCCCTGCTATACTACACCCGGGTAACAGTTTTGGACTGCTCCCCCCCTCCAAACAAGGCTCAGGGGGAACATTAATGAGGCTACCTTCTCATTTTGTACTGAGCAGCACTTGATGAATGTAGTTATTGCTGTTCTTTTTTTGAACAGTCAAAATAATCCTTATCTGTAGCTTCTGAGATAAAAGGATATTGTTAATTTGAACAATATGCCCAAATAGTCACACAATAAAAACAATTGTGAAACTTCTGCAAAAACAGCAGTTGGTTTCAGTTGACAAAACACAATCATTCTGTGATATCACTAATGTCACTATTTATGCAAATTAGGGGCCCCACACATCTTCTGCCACCCCGGGCACCGCAAATCCTAGGGCCGGCCGTTGTGCGATCCCATCAAGAGAGAATCTTACAAGAGTCAGATTGAAACGTTCAAACAAATGTTGACAAATGTCACGTTCTGTCCACAGAAAGACAACTCCTTTTTGAAGATTTGGTAGGATCAGTGTCATTGGTAGGTCTTAAGCTATTTTGGCGCCTGTTCATTCTTTCGTGTTGGGCTAATTTTCGAAACAGAATGAAATGCCTATGAACTGATGGCATAATTGTATTGTATTGAATGAATTGATGTTACATAGTTTAAACATTCTTATATTGCAGTGTGTTCATTTTGTATATAAGATTGTATGAAAGATGTGATTAATGAAACTATGGCATACTCATAAATACTAAAAAAAAAATAAGGCATATCTGTTATCAATTGAATGGCACTGAGGAATGAAGGCTCTTTACAATCTACACGATTCAGGTCACAGGCAGAGCGAGCACCAGGCGTGTACACCATTGCAGTCTTTCTTCACCTTAAATAACTAAGCACGCGAGCACATTAGCTACTTTAACTTGATGGATGAATGAATGCTGAACCTTTGTGGCAGTTCGTAGAAACGCCACATTTATTTAATGAATCAAAACCAACCCATCTTAAAAAGGAAAGGTTATAACTATCTGTGGATACATTTTCCCCTCAAAACTGATCAACATCCTCAGCGTCATAGGAATTAGGAAGTTTATTAAAAGGACAGATGAGGCACCCTCCACTCCAGCGCACAGGGTTTTCACGCAGCACAGCATTGCAGCCCTCCTGTCTCGTGGCAGGGCCGCAGCCTGATTGGGAGCGCCTGCGCTCCAGCAACGTCGCCGTGCTCAGCCGTTGACACTGGATATAAGGGGCAGATGGCAGCAGGGCAGCAGTTTGCGCAGCGGGGGGGGGGGGGGGGGAGCCTGAGCTGCCATCTGTCAGGGTCACAGGTGACCCAGGAGATGAAGTTCGCCGAGGGACGTTGCGCTTGGAGGGGAGGGGGCAAGGGAGCGCTAAACACCGAAGGCCTGATTTATAGCGAATCACTGATTGCCGATGGATTCACGCACACGCGCCCCTCCCGCACTCTGAATTACAACGTGCTGCTGCAACAGGCGTCAATGCAAAGCAGCGTGAGGCACTGAGTGCAAAGCAGTGTGTATTCGTTATATGGCTATATACAGTGATGTAAATGGGGCGGCCCTACCCGGTCCTCAGTACCTGCACTTCTTATTTTTGAGCATTTGAGTACCTGCACTTCTCAACCCCTGAAAGATAGTACTGGTACTCAACTATGTTGCAAGGTGAAAATGAAAGCTTTTCATTTCACCTTATTGCAACTGAAAGGACTAGCTTCTGGTGGGGAAAGCAGCACCCTCTCTATCCTCCTCTCTCCAACACCCTCATTGCCCACAATGTCTCCTTCAGGGCCCACCCTGTACAACAAAAGGAGAGAGAAACATGAATATATGGTGCTCTCAGCACAGCAGGCGCAGAACACTGTTCCTGCAAGTGGGCTTCACCCGTCACATTGGTGTCCTTTCATAGAGCAGGGATTCATTTGGAAAGCCTGGGAAATAACTTTTTAAAAAATTTTTTTGTTATTAGCAGTGCCTATTCTAATATGTAAATGTTTAAGTAATTGGATTTGTAATGGAACGTTTTCAACTAAAAACTCACACAGCTCCACCTTCCTACCGAATTTCTTATTAGGCAATGCAAGTGAGCAATGATAAAACTCCCCTGCTAAAGCTTAGTTTACAGCTATGATATCTGCTAGTTTGATATGCAAACAAAGAAAGTATCATGTAATAAAATGATTCAAACTTTAACACAATGCATAACAACAAACTAGAGTTTTGTGTGAAAGGATCTCAGATACACTGCTTTACCAAAGTTTGGGCCCCATGGCACATAATACCTAATCCCCCACACTAGCGTGAGATGGGGGTTTAGATGCTATTAAAGACAAGGAGGCGAATATTATGCATAACAATCTTTACTCTGACATCACAGCAGCAAAGAAGAAAAAACCTTTGTATAAAAGTTTTGAAGAAAATTTAATCACAATTTCAACAAACAATATATATAAAATATCTCAATCCAAAATGGAGGACAGGTCATGACCTCAGGGTAACCAATGGGCATAGAGCCAGTTCCATAAATGTCCCTTTCTCTAACACCAACTCCTCTTTATTATGCTGTTCTTCCTTTGATATTCACTGCAGCAATCCACCGCGTAGCACCAGGAGTGATGATTCTCGTATGATTCTGGTATCAGGTAATAATATCACCATATATATGGTCACCGTAAATAATATTGCTGGGAAAATGTTGTGTCAATATTATTTAGGTGACCATATATATATAAAAAAAAAACAAAAAAAAAATTGGGGGTTGGTGGGGGTGTCCCCCGCATGTTCCATGTAATAATGTCGCCATTAATTGTGGCGAGATTATTACATGGAACCATGATTCCATGCAAACAGGCGAACTTGAACTCTGGCAACTGAACTTGAACCGATCTCCTTTAACCAGGACCTCTCACCCGAAATCTGTAATAGCCAGAACAAGTAATGGTGGGTGGGCGGTATAATATTCATCTCCTTGTCTTTAATAGATTATTATGCAAGTTCAAAGCCATTGCAGAACATTAACAGCTACGTGAGCAATGCGTTTATGATAAAATGTTTTGAAAGTTGACTCTCTTGACCAATCAGCTGCTTTAAGGATTTGCTCTAGGCTGCCACCCAAACAGGTGGCTTTAGAGGCCATAGTAACCCTAACTGAATGGGGACCAAAAGAGGAAGTGTCAACCCCCGCCTCCAGCATGACCCATCTAATCCATCTTGCCAAAGTGGAAGAGGATACTGGTTTATGGGGCTTCCTATAGGAAATCAGCAGCTGAGAGGTATTCGGAGGCCTAAGACACCCTGTTTTTAATTCAAAACATTTCAAACATGCTATCACACACAATTTGTTTTCTGGGAAGGCTGGATAGGATATGGAGGAAGTCATACACTTTGTTCTCCGTGAAACAAAAAAGGTAACCCCTTGAGGGGTAAACATTTTATTATCCACATCTAAAGCTCTGATATCTGACACTCTTTTAATGGACACCAGGCACAACAACATTGCTAACTTGGAGAATAGTTGTTGCAAAGACAGATCCTCATTAGGTGGCCAGGTTCGAAATAGATCTAATACCAAATTAACATCCCAAAGAACTGAATACCTAGGCTTTGGAGGGATCTTGATACGAATAGACCTGAGGGCTCTTCGCACTAAAAAATGTCTACCTACCGGTTCCCCTTTTACCAAAAGGTGACCCTCTGAGATAGCAGACCTGAAGCCATTAATGGTTCTATAAGCTTTGCCCTCTTTAAATAAATCCACTAAAAAGTTAACAACATCTACAGGAGGGGCAGAAATGGGATTGAGGTGCCTAACCACACACCAGCTAACCCAGCGGTTCCAAGCTGAAGAGTATCCCAACTTGGTAAAGGGGGCCCAAGAGTCTCTGATGACTGACAGAGTCCTGCGAAAATCCTCGGAAGCACTGAAATCTTCCATGCCATAAGGGAGAGGTGTCCCTGAAGGACCAACTCGTGAGGAAAACCTTCCGGGTTCATTAGCAACTGTGGATGAAAGGGCAGAAGATGAGGAATGTCTACTGAGAGCTCTAGGGGAGCCAGAAACCAAATTTGGGAAGGCCAAAAGGGGTTAGAATCACTAGCATGACTTCTTGTCTGCGAACCTGAACCAATACTCTGGCTATCATTGCAAAGGGAGGGAAGGCGTACAGCCTCTGACCTGACCAATCCTGTAGAAACGCATCGGTAGCTAGAGCGCCAGGATCTGGTCTCCAACTGAAGAACCTGGGCACCTGACAGTTTAGCCTCGATGCAAACATATCCACTGTAAACAGACCCCAAAGGGATTCTATCCTGGCAAAGAGGCCCCTGTCTAACATCCAGTCGCTTTTGTCCTGATGGTGCCTGGAGTTCCAATCCGCCAGCTCGTTGCTGATCCCCAGGAGGTAATCTGCCTTTAATACAATATTGCCGTCCAGACAAAAAGGCCAAAATTCCTTCGCCAGATCCGCTAGGACCTTGGACCTGGTCCCTCCCAAATGATTGACATATCTCACTGCTGAGACATTGTCCATGCGGAGGAGTACACAACAATTCCCCAGATCCTTGAGGAAACTTCGGACTGCAAAAGACCCCGCTAACAATTCCAGACAATTGATATGGCGCTCCTTCTCCCCCTCGGACAATTTTCCCCCCATGGAGACCTGACCCAGCCTGGCTCCCCAACCTGCTCTGCTGGCATCGGACACCAGAACTACATCCAGAACAAAATTGCTTTGCCATTCCAGGCCTCCATGTGTTTGAGCCACCAAAAGAGTTCCAACCTGGCCTCTGGGGACAGCACCACCATCTGAGAGTAAGAAAGACATCTGCGAAGATGTCGAGCTTTCAGACGTTGCAACGCTCTGTAGTGAAGAGGGGCTGGGAAAATAGCTTGGATGGATGCTGACAACATCCCCACTATTCTGGCCAACAATCTGAGGGAAATTTTGTCCTTCTTGAGGATAACTCGGATCTCTTTCCTTATCTTGGCTAGTCTGCTGTCTGGGAGGAGAAGGATGCAACCTTTTGAATCTATATTGAAGCCCAGAAACTGGATACATTGCGTAGGATTCAATATGGATTTTTTGACATTTAACATAAACCCCAGGCTCTGAAGAAGAGTTACCGTAAACTCCAGATGAGAGTGCAGATTGTGAGAGCTCTGGGGTAACAGGAGCATGTCGTCGAGATATATAATGATTCGGATCCCCTTGGACCTGAGAAGAGCCATCACAGGCCTCATCAACTTGGTGAAGAACCATGGGGCTGAAGACAGGCCGAACGGGAGGGAGGCAAATTGCCATACCTGACCCCCCACTGAAACTGGAGAAACTCTTGGTGCGGAGGGAACACAGGAACCACTAGGTAAGCATCCTTGAGGTCCAGCTTGACCATCCAGTCTGCTGGAAGGAGGGTGTCCCTGAGAAGGTGAATTCCTTCCATCTTGAAGTGGTGGTATACTACAAAGGAATTGAGGGCTTTTAAGTTTATCACTGGGATAAGCCCCTGATCCAGTTTCAGAACTAGAAAAATGGTACTCAGAAACTGAGATGCCCTGTAAGAGGCCGGGACTACGGCTCCCTTGGAGATGAGGTCTTTGACCTCCACATCTGTTAGAGACTGTTTTACCTTGTCCAGAACCAAACGGATCGGGAGCTGATAACTGGTAAGGAGCGGAATAAAACTCTATGCGATAACCTTGGACTGTCTGTAACACCCAGGGGTCCGAAGTGAGGGATTCCCACTGTGGGATAACCTGGCCAGTCTGCCCCCTAGACCGCTGTGGGGAAAAACTTTTAACACTCGAGAAAGTACCTGATGCTCCTCTGGACCTCCTGGTACCTCTTCCTCCACGTCCTCTCCAACCCGCATTTTGCTGAGGGAAAAATTGGTTGTGCGCTCCCCGAGCAGAGGAGGAATTCTGTGTGCCTCATGAGGCAAACTGACGGGGCCGGAATGGCCCTGGGAGAACCGGCCGTCAGAGCGGGATCAACCTCTTCCGGCCCTGGGGAAAACCTTTTGCGTAAAAACCTTTTTTATGTTGGCCTGAGCTTTATCTAAAGCTGTAAAAGTATGCACATACGCTGAAAGGCCTTTCAGAAAACTATCTCCAAACAAATTTCCTTGAGCGGAAGGCCCAGCTTCCCTTTCAGGCATATCAGCCAATTTAGAGTCTAGTCTCATCAGCAGAGACTTGCGCCTCTCCTTGGATATTGAGGCATTGGCATTGCCGAGCAGGCAGACAGTCCTCTGGATCCAACCCCTTAAAACATTAACATCCACAGGGGAATTGGAGGCCGCAGCCTCCTCAGCCATCTCAAATATCTGTGTCACAGGACCCAAAACATCTACCAGCTTATCCTGACAGCTACGCCAGGCCTTGTCAACCCCTTTTCTGGGGTCTTTACCCTTCTGAGCCAGAAAAACCGCCATAGGTTGATCTATTTTGGGAGTACAAGCAACCTTGTCCTGCAGGACTGGCCTATGGCATTCAGACCTTAACTTGCTCCTGTCCTCCTTAAGCAGCGGACGGCTGATCCAATATTCAAGGAAAGAGGAAATCTCCTGAGAGGGTTGCCACTCTGCCGATCTAGGGTGCACTATGAGGGCTGGGTCAAAAAATGGAACCCCATTAACATCTAGCACAGGGCCTTTCTGTGAAGGGACAGGAGCCAACTTCCTCTTACACCTCGTAGGGGCTAATCTGAATCCTCAGAGAAATCTGAGGTAGAAATAGGTATAGGGGATACTGCTGCAGTGAGCTGCACGTATGATGGCCAGGGGTTCGAGGAAAGGGGTATCTGGGACTCATCTCGCCTGCGCTTCTGAGCTCTGCTGGGGAAGACTCTGGGGACGTGACAGGGCAAGGACTGAGTTGTCCTGAAATGTGTTTAGTTTTCATAGTGCATTTCTTTGGGGGCTGAGGCTCGACACAGGGTCCAGCACTCAGAGGGGTGAAAATCCGCGATGGGGTTAATCAGTCTGTCAAACGCTGAGGCTAGCGTATTGTTAAGACCAGACAAGGCTGAATCCAGGGAAGACTGGATAGCCTGTGCCACAGACAGCTGTTGACACGACTGGTCTACCCCATTATCCGTTTTCTTAGAAGGCCGCACCTGCGTACTGGCATCCGCTGAAGCTGGGACCATATTCTTTCCCATGATAGTCTTATCCATATTTTGTCAGCACAGAAGTGTGAAACTTCCAACCGCCAAAGCCGAGCAGGCTGCGTGCACTTGAACCAAACTAGCCGAGCAGGCTAATAAATAACTGAATACACCCTATCTTGGTGTCAGAAACTGGTGACAGCCGAGCAGGCTATTATTCAAACACACCCTAGCAGGGTGACAAGAGTGGAGGCTAGAACACTGTATATTAAAACCACTGTCTCAGGGAATACACAAATAGGAGGACTTCTGCAACTCACCCCTAACAAGGCAATGTCAAAGAAGAAGAAGAACAGGTCTAGCGTGCGTGCCCCTCAATCCATATGCGGTCAGCGTATACAAATAAACACACGCGACGCATGTGGAGCACAATGGCAGCAAAATTCACTTAATTACAGCGACACGCGTCTGCAAGAAGCAAGCTTCTTCAACCCCATCGCTCGCGTGATAAGCCCGGCTTCAGAAAAGAGCGCGCTGGCACCCGCCGGTAACTATAAACAAAACCCTCTCAATAGGGAGAAAGCATTCCACGCGTCGCCGCCTGGGTTGAAAAAGGCAGGCGACGCGAACAAATAAAATGAACGCGGTGCGAACGCCGCTTTGACAAGAAATTAAACAAGTTAACAATTAACGAGCAGGCGCTCTACACGGAGCGTCGACACAATGTATCCCTTTGACTAGAGGTCAGCGGCGTTCGAGCGCGAACGCGTCTTCAGCACAGTAATGCAACAATCAAAGAAATGACAATTTCTAACTATATAATGATACAAATCACCAAAGCTCTTTCAACATGACATAAAGTAACACTCTAAACTCCCTGTAACCAACAGTAAGGCAAGAACTAGGAGGAGTGATTTAGCTGTGTTGTCAGCAGCAAAGAAAGAGGAGTTGGTGTTAGAGAAAGGGACATTTATGGAACTGGCTCTATGCCCATTGGTTACCCTGAGGGCATGACCTGTCCTCCATTTTGGATTGGGAGATTTTATATATATTGTTTGTTGAAATTGTGATGAAATTTTCTTCAAAAAGTTTGATACAAACGTTTTTTCGTCTTTGCTGCTGTGATGTCAGAGTAAAGATTGCTATGCATAATAGGAGCCTCCTGTCTTGCCATAGAATTTAATCCCACTGGGTATTGCCTGCAAACAACAGGGTGTGGCTAAAAGGGACCTGTGCCCAAGGTGCCACGCCGAAACAGCCAGTGCTGAAAGTGTTGCACCAGAAAAGCCTGGCTTCGTAGCTTGGTGAGTACCTGCGCTTCTTTTTTTCCCATTTAAAGCACTGGCTGTATCAGAGATCTGCTCTTACCCATGCCACCTAATCCACTTCTGTGATCCATCAATGATGATAAAGACAGGGCATCCACTTAGGATAGTCATCCTGCGCTCAATTGCCATTAATGATAGAGAGATGTATACATCTCAAGATCCTTTCCTTGATGAGTGTGTGGTATGTATTGATGACATATAGACTGCATCTAAGGTACCCATCAGTCATCTATGTTATCCATTGATTGTATTCAAGGCAAGCATGTAACGTACCAAGAGGAACTATCTTCTCACAGTATCTCTTATAGCTGCATGTAACCATAACAACTATATTTACTGTACCATCTATTTATGATGTCAAAAAAAAAGTATGTTAGCCCATCTAAATTGTTGCAGGACATGGCTCTTGCTTCCCTTTCAAAACTTCTAGCATAGATAATAGTGAATACTTGGGGAAGTGCAGTCTTTAAATAGAGCAGTCCCTCCTCGTCAGTAAGCAAGCCTCCAAGGAGTTAAGACCACCTTGGGTCTCATTGCCTGTACACATTGGTGTAAATCCAGAACTAATCACCATATTTTCCCCTCAAGTTTATTCAACGAGTAAAAGTCCATAGCACAATCATCCACCAAAGCATAAAAGCTAGCCGTGTGCATCAGCTAATACCATGCCTTTCATACGCCTAATACATAGCATCAGAGAAATAGCTCTAAGGGCGCTAGAGGCTTTACTTTTGGTAAGCGTATTATTATTACTGTATTCCTGATTACATATCCCGAATTGGTATAGTCAGTCTAGTGGGGCCTATGCTCCAATAAGTGTTGCACATGTTTTTATGACCAATACACATTATTTTAGTTTCATTTGGGTTGGCTTTTAAGCCATTAGAAACCACATATTGGTTTAACAGGGAGAGGGATCTGATAAACCCCACTGGAGTGTGGTCCAATAGGACTAGATCATCCACTTAGGTAAGCGATGGTATATGATATTTGCCCATTTTGGAGGGGAGCATTCCTAGTTGAATTAGCAGTTCTGGTAGCATCAAAAAGCTGGGATCCCGAACGCATTCCCTGCTTTAGCCCACGTGTTGTAGCTACTTTATCTAAGTAAAGATCTGCTCCATTTAATCTTGTCTGCACATAGGTGTCTGCATGTAATTATATCATCAGTTTAAGCAGGTCAGGTCTTACATTCCACTTTCTAAGTTTCAGCCAAAGAATCTCATGTATCACAGAATCAAATGTAAGGCTGAAAAATCAATGTACACAATGTACAGTGGTAGATTACCTTTTTGTAAAGCATGAATTATTTATGTGTGAAACGTCAGGATGGTGTGTGCAGCAGCAGAACCACTGTGAATGCCAGTTTGTAGAGGGCTAAGCAGCAAGTTCTCCTTAATCGATATCGGCATCTCCTTTAATATAAGCGTTAGCGTAAATCTTGCTGGATGTTCCACCTTCTTGAGAATTGGTTCAAGTAGGTAGTCATTTCAAGAATTAGGTATATAACCCTTGTCTTTAATACTGTCGAACAGCCGTTTAAAGATTAGTACTCCAGATCAAGGGTCAGACTTCAGCACTATATTTGAGAGGTCATCAGGGCCAGGGGCCCTTGAATTTTTCAATTTTGATATTATATCCATAATATCATCTACTGTGCTTTTAATGTCGGAGTGCCAATCAAACGTACAGTGGGTATCATTTTCCGATTTGAAACAGCATCCAAACAAACCTCCAATATGTCTTCCACTGTGCCTCACTTACAGGATTCACTAGTCAAAAAATAGTCCATAGGCACCCCATTGCTAGAACGAACACGGCCCATTGACCTATTCTTTGCGAAGGTACCCACTCGAGAGTCCGCTGCCACACTTTAGCTCACTGTACCTTTCACAGACGGAAGTATCCATTTGCATATCAGTCTTTGTCCCGCCCACATGGCCAGTCCAGCACCAAAATGCTATGGCAATTCCCTTCTGAACAAGAGTACCAAGAGCAACCCCTTAAAAGTGTTTCAGCCTTGTTGGGCTTCGTCAGTGAGGTGGAGCTGTGCCTATCTGAGCACAGTGAGCAAGGGGTGCACGTCTGGATGACCCTAGGAAACTTAGGGTGACTAAACCTAACTCCATTAAAAAATCAAAAATAGTCCAGAGGTGCCCTTCTGCGAGAACGAACACGGCCCATTGACCTGTTCTTTCGGAAGGTACCCACTCGAGAGTCCGCAGCCACACTTTAGCTCACTGTACATTTCACAGGCGGGTACTGTTGGTACTCTTGTTCAGGAGGGAATTGCCATAGCATTTCGGTGCTGGACTGCCCATGTGAGCGGGACAAAGGGCCTCATTACGAGTGCGGTGGTAAGGGGTTAACGGCACCGGTAAGGATGCCGGTGCCGTTAACCCCTTACCGCCGCATTCCGAGGTCCCTTAGCGGGAGCCGTTAAGGGACCAGGGAGCTAATAACGGGCCCGCTATTTGCAGGGCCGTTATTAGTTCCTTCCCCATTCCCATTGAGCCCTATCGGGGCTCGAATGGGAATGGGGAATGGTTTTCAGAATGGGGACTTACCGGGTCCTCCAAGGTTGGAATGACCCGGTAAGTCCCCATACCGAGAACCCGGACACGAGTTTGGAGGCAGCCATGGAGCTAATAGCGCCATGGCTGCCTCCAAACTCGTAATGAGGCCCAAAGACTGATATGCAAATGGATATTTCCAATCTGTAAAAGGTATAGTGAGCAAGACGCGATGGCTGCAAACTCTCAAAGTGGGATAAAAACACAGAACAGGTTATCATGCCATGTTCCTTCTGGAGAGGGGCACATGCTACCTTTTTTGAAAAAAACAGGATTAACAAGAACTTGTGAATGCTGGTGCTTGTGTTTTTTAAGAATCACCCAACAACTTCTGGTGTTGTTGCTACAGAAGCTTCCAAGGAATGGCATTTCAAATTGAGATCCTATGCTTCTTGAGCCAATTGCGGTATCGCAACTTGGACCTTTTCCTTCATTTCAAAACTTCACCTTCTTGCAAGCTCTTAACTTTTGCAATGTTGCGTATGTATCATCTTGATAGGTGTTTCTCATAGATAATCCTTCAGTCGCAGGTCTTACTACTATTTTTACCCTCATACCAAACACTCATGGAAGTCCCCCTGTAAGTAATATCTGTATGTTTTGCCCTTATCCAAGCCACAGTTCTATCTGATGTGGAACTATTTGTAGAAATTAGCTGTTCTATATATGAAAACGATTAACAGGTTTACTCATCATAGCCAAAGGATGGGTATTCCAAATAATTCTATTGGGCCTTAGATTACCTGTTATTCCTGCAGGCATATCCTCTTCAGTTAAAATTACAGCAACATTTAGTGAGAGGATCAGTCCGGCATGATCGCTCTTTTCACTTTTTGCAACCAGTAATGACACTATTTTATGAAAATCAGCTACTTTTATGAAAAAATAATGTATAGTTGAACAATGTATACCTATATACCAAGTATGATTACCAAATATGTCACCACTTACTCTCCCATTCAATATATTTAGTTCTCAATGTTTCAAAAATTCAACCCATTTTCCTCCTTGTGAATTACTCTTGTTCGGTTTGAACATATTACGCAAATCATTTTCCAGATTCACCAGGTTCGTCCCATCTCCATCGCCAATACCCTGTGCATTGGAATCTCTCCCGATAATGATTAGATCTTTAACACCTGAGATCCTGGGTACAAGTGCATCATGTATGTCAAACATTATTTTATTTGTATATTTACCACCGCGTGGATCGTAAAGATTACACAAAAGTTTTATAACAACGTGTTACACTATAAAAGAGAAAAATAGAATTAGTTTTTCAATTTACACTACATCCTTTCCAAATTTAAAACATCAATAGGCGACCATTTCTCAATAAAAATTGATTTGTAAAAGACAGTGCCATAAAATAAAAAAGGACCCCAAAAGATAAGTAGTCTTTCCCACCTATTCTTCTAAGAAGCCTTAAACAAGGCCCCAAATGATCAACCCTAAATATCCAGCCTAATTTGAGCACTGAGCCAGACGTGATGTGTGGCAGAAACAATCATGTATGACTCAGCTGCAAAGAGCATACTCCAGAATTGGTCGCTCTCATGTAATCTATACTTATCATAAGCTCTGTCATAGTTGGCAGTAAAAATTGGGCAGGATGTCAAGATATGTCTTGTGGTTTCAATTTGTTGTCCACAAATCCAACAGAGTCCTTGCTCAAACGGGATGCCCTGCCATGCTCCCCTGATACTAAAAACTGGCAGGATGTCCAAACGTAACTGCAGGACAAAATATATCAGGACAGGGAGATGCCACTTAATCAAATACTACCTTGGGCCCTCGAGAAAACCCCCTTGGTGGGCGTAGTATGAGTACTTACTGCTTTCCTTTATTGAAGCAAGAGTCCGAATCCTATCCTGGTCTTTGTTTTCAACATCAAGCTTGCTCAGAAAGATGGGGACCTCATGCTCAGAGCAGCAAGGCAAAGATAACTCCATGCTGTGAGCCTCTACTGATCTCTCTAGTTCCTTATAGCATAAACTGCAAGAATAGCATTTTACGTGGGCCACGCTTGAGTGCAGGAGTGAAGGATACCTCTTTCTGCCAAATCTCATAGTGACCCATAGTTTGCAAGCTGCCACCTTCTAGGTAGAGTGCAATGACTGCAGACCTGATTCCAGTCTTATCATCTCCTCCAGGACGTTGCCAGGCAATCCCAGCAGAGCCCTCAGGATCTTTCCCTCTAGTTTTGGTAGCCAGTTTATTGCTCTACTGGGGAAGAGTCTCCAGGGCGTACAATATCCCAGGCACGATAGCAGTTTTATATGCAATTATCTTTGCCTCCAGTGAACGTCCCCCCCACGTGTCGATCACCTTCTTAATGGTCAGCAACTTTACCCATAACTTAGGTTTTATAGTATCATATAAATAAGTATGGGTCAGGGACGGCCTTACCTGTAGTCCGAAGTACCTGTAACTATTAGTTAATTCCAGTTTATTAGGACCTAGATACCAGTTAAACTTTACTGTCCCCTGCCTTTTCCTAACAAAAACCATCATCTTCATTTTTGCCAGGTTTATCCTCAGGTCGTTTTCCTCAGCATATGACTGTAGGACATTCAAAGAATGTGGTAGTCCCACAGCTGTTCTGTCTAGAATAACAATATCGTCTGCATAGGTAAGTGTGTTTGCTACTTCAAGCCCAAACTGCGGAGGATTGTTATGAGCGGCTTTCATCGCCTTATCCAGGTCGGGCATATATAGGTTGTATAGTAGTCGTGCCAATAAACACCTTGCTTTAAGCCCTCATTTGTCTCGATGGTTTGAGACAAACTGCCGTCCTGAGATAGGCGGACCTTTACCGTAGTTTTGTGGTGAAGTTGTTTTATAAAATGTAGCAGACAATTATCTATACCCAGCTTCTCCAGTTTTTCCCCCATTTTCCTGTGGTTAACCATGAAATGCCGTCTGGTCCCATTGCCCTTGTTGGTTTCACCTTCTTTATTAGCCGCACCAAGTTTGTGGCCTCTACCAGACATCTTGCACTTGAGGCTTCTCCCAGACAAGACTTGGTGCTAGGTACATGGGGTCCCCGTTACCGTATACTTAGGGCATCTCCCGCTCTGGCCTTAGTACTAGGGCCACGAGCTTCCTGTACCCAGAAGGATTTTTATATAGGACACCCAGTCCGCGTCAGTAATAGGGCTAACTTCTGTGGCCTTTTGTCAACCTCTAATGGAGCGTATCATGAACCAGAACTTTTTAGTGTCGTGGGTACGTATGATTCTGTTTATGTGCTGCCATTTGGCTGAAGTGTCTCTGTATCGAAGGTCACTAAGACACAGTCGGAATGTCCGTCTTAAGACAGGCAACTTGTTCTTGATATCCCATAGGGACAGAGAACAACTCCTCTTTACTTTACGATACTCAGCATTCATTATGCGTTTTTTGTTCACAATGGCAGCATCATAAGGTACCCAAGGTTTATTTCCCTTAAGGTCAATGGTCCATTTCTTTTTGTCACAGCCCCTTATTGAGGTAACCATAGTTTTTAGGTCCCAAGCATACTTTGCCAGGGACTTCTCGCCCTGGAGATCATGATTTTTAATTTCTAAATTCATGTTGTCTATGTTTTGAATAGACCCACAAAGACGGTTGCTTTGCAAATTAACAGTGGGGTTGCTGTTCAATTTTTCTGAGGGGGCAGATTTAGGAATTTTGTATATTATTCTCAATGTGACATAATCGCTCATAGTCACCTCTTTAGAGTGCACGTTCGGCTTTAGATCGTGGATCACCTGGTTAGCAAAGGTGATATCAATAAGGGAGAAGTGACTGCCATTGGACCAGGTGTAGCTTGGCCCAGTCGTGTTCATGAGCAATGGTGTGAGGTCAAACTCTGCCAGGAGAGCCCTCCATTCACAGCCAAGCCCTGTGCCAAGAGAGCCCGTATCTCCTTTTTTCCCACGGGACAGGCCAAACAAGCAGTTCACATTAAAATCTCCTGCCAACAGAATACCCCTGCTGTTATTGTGGGGTGTCCATGAACACAGGGTATAACGGACTGCAATCATCAGTTCGCTTGTGTGTTTATGGCCAGGTGGATCGTATATACCCCAAACCAGTGTGTCTCCAGGTACGTGTGCAAACCCCCTTATTACCACTGCCAGAAGGTTCAGATCTTCTTTGATGCACTTGTAGTGTCTAGATCTGCACTCTGAATTTGCCCATATACATAAGACGCCCTTCGGTCTGCCCCTAGGCACTGGAAGGGCAAATTGGAAAATTGTAATGTAACCATCCATATAGAAGGAGGCAGTTAACCAGGTTTCCTGTAATAGAAAAGGTTAAACATCCGCAGTTCCAACCCAGCCAGCGGATTAACCAGAAAGGAACAATGGCCACGTGTGTTCCAGGATAAAACGGAACAAGGAGCCTCTAGTCCTGCTAGTGGTCAGTTTCCACTATCTTGGGCTTTCACCCAGGTGCCCTGCATTCTGGGTAGGTTAGCATAGTCTGCATCCCCATCTTTGGCCCAAAGACTGTCTGGCCAATTATAAGCTTGCAGAGAATCTCCATTTAATGATCTTTGTGGCCTGTATTTTCCTCCCTTTTTTCGTCGATGATTTATTTGGTACAAACAGGAGGACTTCCAAGCCAAATTCATAGAAGGACATTGCATGCATACAAATTCTTTCAGTTATCATGGGCAAAATGAAGGTGATCAATCCTCAGTTGGAGTGACTAAAAAAGGTTCGGAAGCTCTACGCACTCTATGTCTTTGAAGCGATAGATTCTAGGTCTAGAATCAGATGAAATAAATGTAGTAACCGGGATCTATTGAAGAAGAGACTATAGTCCATTGGCACCATTTCCACAATTTTTAGGTGTTTAGAAGGAGGCTCAGTGCCATTCATTGGGAAGTGGCCAGACCATTTCTGACCTGCCCATTTAGGCCATGGGATGGCTTCGTTGTTCGCCAGCCTGTTGTTCACGTGGCCATCTTTATCTTTCTGCTTGTAGTCTGTAGTGTTTATGTTTTTTGTGCTGAGGGGCGTATTTTGATTTGACAAGGGCTGGCCAGTAGTTCTTTTAACAGGAGGTGATTTGGGGCCTGGGCCAAGGATCTTCTTTTGTTGTCCCTGTAGAAGCTGTTTGATTGTCCTTCCTCGGGGCATTTGTTATTTGTGGCCTGGCAGCCACAGTGGGGGCTGCATTTACAGGAAGTAGCCAGACCCCACCACCCTCCCCCATTCCTGTGTGATTGTCTGAGAGGTCGTAGGTCCCTGCAATGTTACCACCCTTATGGTACCCTCTGTTAGTATGTTTGTGACTGAGTGTTTTCTGCTTCCCGTAGTCCCTGCAGCCAGCATAACTTGACTGCCATTTAGCAGTACGATTATTGCTAGTTTCCATTTTAGATTTTACAACCCCTCCTGTCTGCAGGTGCTGTGTTAATAAGGTGTGCTTCTTTCGAGATGGTCTGCAGGATCCATTAGGTGCATTGAGCATGGCCTGCTGTATGGCAATGATTTCAAGAGCTTGTTCCTTGGAGCTGACCCTAAATCTAACAGATTCTGACAGCATTTCTTGAGTTACCAGATCAGATAGGACGGTTTGCCTTCACAGTAACATGGGGGCTGTGTAACTCTTTAGAACACTCCTGATGGTTATTAGAGCGCAGATGCACTTGCTGGCGGTTAGGGTTAGTGTTCAGGCAATTCCTGTTGGAGGCCATGACAATGTCTACCACGAAGCAAAGAATCGGTTGGTTTCCCTTTGAGCGTCAGCAATTTTGTGCATAGTAAAAATAATGAGTGAAACCTGCTTGTTCGAGTTTTCCAGGAAGGGGTCCCAGACACACTGTTTTCTTGATAAGTTTGTTCTGGATCGTCATTGTACACAGAGAAATCCAGTTCACTGTATTTCTCTCCTGATGAGCTTTCAGATGTGACTAGTTTCTCCAGGTCCGGGCTAGCTCATAAGTCTGCCTCGGAGGCTGAGTTCTCATTGTTTCTCCTGAATGGCGTAGAGTTACCCTTAAGGCCCTTACATAGGTTCATTAGGGAACCATTATTGTCAATAGAATAAGTGCTGTCATATTCCTCTACCATTGCCGCCAAATTAGATGTAAATTATGGATTCTGAGGTGGGAGAGCGCACCGTGCGCCCCTATCCGTGCTCTCAGGGACAGTGTTGTTTCCAGCCTGGTTCGACGGAACAGGTAATCCCTCTGTACCCTTGTCATCACCTTGTGAGACTTAAAGTCTTTTTTTCCCTTTTTAGTTTGCGGTGGCAGGGAGGCGCCAGTTTAGTCATTTGTAGGACTATGCGCCTGTTGTCCTGCAGTCGGACCCGCACTGTGTAAACCTACCCTGCAGGGTTTGGTCCCTTCCTTTTTGCCAGCATATTGGGTGTTTAGGTCCTGGGTATGTGGCTATGACCCATCAGAGAACTCCATGGACCAAGTTTGAAGTTTGATTTATTTGTAAAGCGCACCAGGCCCGTGAGCAACCGGGCACATAATCTTAAGTACAGGTTACAACAATATATACAAAACAAGATTTACAGGTAATACATAAGTACACAATACAAGTTATGAACGATACAGTGTGGCATATATACACAAATGAAAAATATTACAGGTAAGGAACCGGCTAGCGTGGGGACCTTATGCTTTCTGGGTGAACAGCCAGGCTTTGGCGTTGTTTTTGAACCTTAAAAAGGAAGGTTTTGTTCTTATGTAGGTTGGCAGAGTGTTCTACAGTTTGGAAGCTAGGACAGAGAAGCTCACGCCACCCGCTTTTTGGAGTTTGAATCTAGGCAGAGTTAGGCTGTGAATTTGGGCTGATTTGATGGGACGGGAGGAGGAATGAAGTGTGAGGCGCGATGAGAGGTAAGGTGGGGCAATGGGGTCCCCCTCCTGGACAGAAGGATTGTAATGCGACCGTCCAAACCACAGACTATGTAAGCCTCCTTGTTGGCAGGACTATATTGGGAGGAAACAGCGGCCCTGTCTACAGTTTAGAGACTGGCAACACAACACGGGACATGGGCCGATTAGGGCTCCCTAAACCCAAACAAATCCTTACTTTGTTTGTAAGGCAGTGAGGGCTCAATGTACAGCAGGAACAGCGTAGTTACAATCAGCTGCTTATAAAAGTCCACAAGCACCTTATCGTAACTTGCCCAGTCAGCCCACGGCGCTCCACGGCATACCACCTCTTCTCCAAATCCGCTCCAGGTAAAAGCAGCTTAAAAGGCCTTTGCAGGGAAGAGCTTGTAAGAAGCCATTTCACTGAAAGTAATAGTCACTGTAAAAACACTCCATAGTTAGATTCCAGCACCATGACAGACCACCTCTTCACCTCCGCTCCATGTTCCATCGGTAAAAGCAGCTTAAAAGTCCTTTGCAGATTCCTAGATGGCCACTGAGGACATGTATTGGTAGAGCTCCTTCCGAGGCGGACACAGAGGGACATGCAAAGCTGAATAGAGGAGTGTTTCCCTTCTCGGTCGGGGTCGGGGTCAGGGTCGCATTTGGACATTTGGTGATCCTCTGGGGCGCAGTGAAGCGAGAGTGGCCAGCGGGATTTGGTGGTAGCAGGACTGATATGCGGAGTGACCATGCCTGCGATGTGAGAGGGGAGAGCCGCATTTCCATTCCTGCCCGATTGAGCTACAATTATGCTAAAGCAGACCTTGGAATGGTACGGTGAAGAGAGTCTGGGGGATATAAAGGCAGCTCGGTGGGGCTCCTGAAGGACTCTCCCCACCCGCGGTGAAACACCAGAGCTCTAACCGACCCAGGAGGGACACACCATCACACCAAAACGGAATAGCAGGGTCCCTGTCAGAACCTCCTCTCCTGCGGACATTCCGGAGGTTCAACAGATTGAGGAGAGACATGCCATCACATTATAAACACTGGAGGGTTAGCAGACCCAGGTGGGACACACCATCGCATTGTTACAGATCAGCAGGGCTTCTGTAAGATCCTTCTTTCCCGCGCAATACACTAGAGTCAGGCGGACCCAGGAGGGACAAGGCATCCACTCAGTAAGTTGCAGCGGGTAGCACAGAAGCCATGGAAGGCGGCGTCACGGCTTGCCACTATCAAGGGTGCTGCAGAGTATGACCATGTGGGACAGTGGAGACAGAGGCACCCATGCTCAAAGTAGGTGAAACAGTGAGTTTTCCTATGAGCTAGGCGGTGGGAAAAAGAAGGGTGTTTTTTCTCTTGGCATGAAAAGCTGGACACTGGAGGCAGTGTGCCAGAAACAATCACTCAAGTCATGTTTGTACTTCATGTGGATCCCACACTGCACTGCTTGAGCAAGCTATGGCAGTGCTAGACAGTAATATAGGTCCTCCAGTAAAAAGAAAAAAAGGGCTGCAAGGGGAAAGCTACATTGGCTACATTGACAGGATTACAAACATTGGCCTGGAGACCCCATGATGGACCAAGTACAGGAGTGCTTACCAGAAAGCAGTGGGAAATGGGCACACGACAGAAATAATAGAATGTCTCAGTTGAGTTAATAATCCCTAAAAGTCACTGCTAATATTACCTATTTGAATCAGCAGGATCATAAAGCAAGGTCCTCCCTGACGAACCACACCCTGCACATAGAAGCCAATGTTTTTTGAGATCCGGCTGCATGCAAGCCCAGGGACTGTATAGTGGCGTGTTCCGGCTGCTCCACCAGTACCTACCTCGGTGGGTATTGTACAGACAGAAAACATCAGGAAGGTTTGGGGACCATCAGGCAAAGATAGCCAAGTGCGCCATTGGGTAGAAAATATACGCAGTTCCGCGGGTCGACCCTTAAAGCTACTACCTTGGTCACAACGCCAGCATAATGGGGGACACCCCATTAGTAGTAGGCACCATATGCTGGGTGCTAAAAAGAAAGTCGGGCCGCAAATCTGATCCACATCTACAAGACATTTGGGCCGGCACATCCAGGATTCAGCAGACCAATGTTTCTAGCTCTCCGTCACACCTCTCTATAACAATGGCGAGTGCTAAAGAAGATTTCGCAAAAAGTTTTCAAGACTTTCAAACACAATTCACGGCATTCACCTCCGAAATTAAGCAAATGATCACTGACTTCAAGAAAGATCTAACAGACCTGGGGGATTGCACGGACATTAATTAAAGAGCGATACAGGAACTTACTCAAGACCACAGACAAACAGAGGAATTGGTGGACCATCTGGCAAGAACAACACATAATCTAGAAATACAGTGCAAGGATTTAGAGAATATATCCTGCAGGACAAATATTCGAGTTAGAAACCTTTCAGAAACAGTTAGGCTTGGTGACTTAAAAGAAGCAATTGTTTCTATAGCTCAGAGGAAGGAGAGATTATACCTACAGACCGTGTACACAGAGTGGGCCCAAAAAGAATGTGTCCTGAAATGTGCCTTAGGGACGTTGTTGTAACATGTGGAGACTATCCACAAAAGGAACGGATTTTGAGGGCAGCCAGACAAGTCAAACCTTTTACATATAATGGATCCTCAATATAATTATTTCAGGATTTTTCCCAGCTTACACTTCAGAAGCGCAGAGAAATGCGAACAGTGGTGAAAGAGCTGCAAGTCAGAAAGATAAAATATAGATGGACTTTTCCTTTTGGCTTAACATTTGCAATTGACGGGCGACAATATAGGGTTACCTCCCAGGTCCAACGCATGGACCTGCTGAAAATTGAAGAGGATGAAGGGGCCCATACTCATGATCAGCATCAATTGAGGAGCAGTGCAACACCTGGAGCAACGCAACAAAGTCAAAGTGGAGATACACAAGACGTACGAAGCAGAGCCCTAAACTGGTCATGGTGGAATCCACATCTTAAAGGCCTGCAATCCAACTCTTCAAAGGGAAATGGACAGAGTGAGGGAAAGGAAACGAACAAGTGGTGTGCCAGATAAGCAGCGGAACTATAGGCTCGGGTTTGGCTATCCCAACTTGGAATCAAGGGGGTGGAGGAGAAGAGGGTGTTAGTGTACCCTACTGGGCTCCCTGGAAGAAGAGATGACCCAAGAGGGAGGAGGGTACTCTTAAGCCGAGAGGGAGGAGGGTACTCTTAAGTACAATGGGTCACATCAGTGAAGGTGGGATGGACGGAGGGAGTTTGGGAGCTGTTGGGGTGTTTGGTCTATTTGTTGGGGGGATGAATGTTCAAAATTCAGGGTCAGGGATGGGATTCACCGAAAAGGTTGGAAATCATGGCACTGTGTCCGATTTACAAAATTAAAATGTTATAACCTTCAAGCGCACATCCCTTAATATTCGGGGACTGAATACCTCAGTGAAACGAAAGAAATTGGATCTTTCTATGACGGCATCAGCCACAAGTTTTGGCTTTACAAGAAACCCATATGCAAAAACAGGATAGGTCCCGAATATACATTAGACACTATCCCACTATTATTCAAGCAAACGTTCAGAACAAAACGGCTGTGGTATTAATAGCAGTAAGGAAGGAGCCACAATTTAAATTAATTAAATCCAAAGCAGATAAGGAGGGCAGATATATGTTTATTATAGCTGAAATAGAATCAATATTGGTAACTTTGGTATTCCTTTACGCCTCGAACACTGGCTAAAATAAGTTCTTGAGGACACTAGCTGAAGTGGAGTCATATATGGTGGGTGAAAGATTCATTTTTGGGGACTTTAATTTAGCATAGGATCCTCTCAGAGACAGAAGCACCAGTACCATTTATGGACACTCCCCCCCTCACATGGGTTGCTAAGTAAAGTAGAGGCGCTAGCAGTTTTTGAGGACTAGGTAACATTGAAAGTGTTGGAGAAAGGCTATACACATTATTCCCATGTTCATAAATCATTTTTGCGCATTGATTAGATCTGGTCTTCATCTATGATCCAGGGATGGATTACGAAAATGGAAATTCACCCGATTGCCTTGTCGGACCACTCGCCCCTGGAAATAGAGATTCTCTTCCACTCGGGTATGACAACGAGGATATGGTGCTGGGCATGACCGTTAGAGGTACTTAGGGATTCAGTGGTAAGGGATAAATAAGGGGGCAAGATTGAAGTATTTTTTGAGCTAAATGATACTGAGGACATCAAAATGAACACATTATGGGATGCCTTTAAAGCTACATTTCGTGGAGATCTCATTTCTGAGGGGGCTTGTAGACATAAACAGTGGAGGCCTCATTACGAGGCAGGCGCTCCTGTAATGAAGGATGTCGGTACAGGACCGGCACCGTTCATTACTGGATGCCTGATTACGAGGTCCCCTAGCAGGACCCGGAACAGATGTTTGGTAAAACTAGACGTCCTTTCCGGGTCCCGTGAGGGGACCAAGGAGCTAATAATGGGCCCGTTATTAACAGGCCCGTTATTAGCTCCATCACCATTCCCATTGAGCTCTATGGGGGCTCAAATGGGAATGGGGAATGGTTCTGTGCATGAGGAATTACCGGGTCCTTCAAGGTCGGAATGACCCGGTCATTCCTCATTCACAGAACCTGGTACTGGAACCCGGTATGGAGGCAGCCATGACCTTATTAAGGGCATGGCTGCCTCCATACTCGTAATGAGGCCCTGGGTAGCCATTGAGTCCGAATTGGGGCAGGAACTGAAACATATAATGAAAAGAATGGAAACGGATGGAAGTTTATTGGTTAAGAAGGCATATAGGAATGTAATGTAACTACAGTTATTGCAAACAGCGAAAGCAGATAAAAGTTTACTAAATGCTAAGCAAAAATATTACTTAAAGGTGAATAAAACGGCTTGAATGTTGGCTAGACAATTAAGGCAAACTCAGGTGTTGCCCACAATTCAGGGTGTGAAAGATACTAATGGGCAGCTGGTCACAACCACCTCACAGATACTTCAATTTGAGGAATTCTACTCCAAACGGTATCAGTCTGATAATCCAGACACACAGGCACATGAAATATATTTACGTTTGGTTAAGCTCCCAGAAATGTCATCTCAGCTATGAGAACTCTTGGAACAAAAAATAACATTGACGGAAATCACACAGGTTATTCATGGGCTTCCGCTGAATAAAGCCCCGGGCCCGAATGGGTACTCGGCGCTATTCAATAAAACCTTCCAATTGAAATTGGCCCCTAAATTGAAAAAACTTTATAATTTGTTTAAGGAAAGAGGCCACGTAGCGCCCTCCATGGGGGAAGCTAAAATGGTCCTTTTTCCAAAACCAAATAAAGATCCTTCGGAATGTGGGTCGTATTGACCTATAGCCTTGATTAATTTAGATGCAAAAATCTATACAAAAATGTTAGCTAATAGAATGGTGGATATTTTACTGTCCTTGATTCATCCCAACCAATCTGGTTTCATTAAAAATAGACAAACCCATGACAAAATTATGAGGGCCTGCCATTTGATTGAAAAGACAAATAAGAAACGACAATCAGCGTTGTTCTGGGCACTAGATGCAGAGAAAGTGTTTGATAGGGTGGAGTGGTCTTTTTTGTTTAGAGTTTTGCTGGCTATGGGATTTGGCCAGAATTTTATGAATAAGATACGCGTTAACTATATTGACCCCAAAATTAGGGTTTCTATACATGGTCAGTTGACTGTTCCAATTGCACTTCAACGAGGCATGAAGCAAGGGTGCCTGTTCTCCCCGCTAATGTATGCTATACATTTGGAACCCTTTTAGGTAGAATTAGACAAACAGATCGAACATGAGGGATACCATTCGGGACAGAACGTTATAAAATAATGCTGTACGCACTACGACTACTAAAATAATATTTCACAACATATTTCACGAGATCACAAAAAAATGTCAATGCATTGTGGATATTAAAAAGAAAAATATGATATCTGACATCAGTCAAATGCATTGCATCTCCTGGAAATGTTTTTACACCATCCAACTTGAAAGATGCGTTGTCAAAAGATGCCATTTCTAAACCAAACAAAAAAGTACATACAAATGTATTGACATGCTGTCTAGCTTCTTCCATTTCGGATGAAAACAAGTTTAGATGTCGCCATATTTGACTTTCATGGACTTCCGAAATAATTATCTTTGCAGTTGGAACCAGTTCCATTAGGCTTTTCAACGTGTCCTTCATTGCAAACTGCAAAGATCCTGCATTCACATACCCCAAACTGCTGCCTCCACAATGCACAATAATAATATTATCTGGACATTTAAAGTGAGCCATACTCACAGAATGGTGATACAGTTGCCCACTTTAATCCACAATCTGCATACCACGAAATTTCCACTTCTTCTAATCCAATCGTAGCAGAGATGCCACGAGATTCAGTATAAACTGTCAATGAATGGATCCAAGAATCTTCCACCATCCACACACGCTGCTTCATTATAGCCATAGCCACAGCCATAATCACTACACACAACAAAGAAAAGACTTGTTCTCCTGTACTCCTGTACACTTCAACTCCTCCTCCACGACCACAAAACCTGATTGGCTAGTCCCCCAATGGCCTCTTTCCCTGCCAGGCATCCTTAAAAGACCCAAAAGGCACGTGCCGGTCCGCCGAGTCTGCGGCACCTGCACACCTTTTTCCACCTAAAAACAGCTCCATATCAACTTTATTCCACTCCCACACCCTTTCTAGGCCCTCTTTCGGCCACCAAATAACCCCAAATGTGTTTCCCACACTTTTTCCACACTGCGCTATCCGCAGACACCGGTGGTTGTCAGCGAATCCAACATGGCGACCATTTCATAAAATATGATGCACCTCATGTGTTTTACCATCCAAGCAGTAGGCGCAGACGATTTCTGCAAACATCACGTCGCTCTCTGTTTGGCCCATATGTGTTACCTACTTTTTGGCCATTTTTTAAAAAACTACTGGACGGATTTACACCAAATTTACAAAAGCAAATTTTCGGGACCAAGTCCCCATTCCTAGGCGTGAGCAAACATTTTTCAATTGCATCTATGAGGATGTCCAAACATTTTGGGACCCCCCCTATAACTTTTCCCCCTAGGAATGAAACTGAACCAAACTTTGCAAAAATCATTCTGAGGGGGCCATATACTTTTTTTTATATATTTATAATACAGGGCATGCGGGAGGCCCTATGGTTATGGTTAAGTTGATCAACTCATAGAAAGAATACTTTTTGGGCGGCTTATAACTTTGCCCTCTCCCTGGATGAATCATCACCAAACTTTGCAAAAAAAGTATATGCCTCCCCTGTGGAATGATTCTGCAAGGTTTGGTGCGGTTTCATATAGGGGGCAAACTTACATTTGTGGAAATCCTCAGACGCAGTGGAACATTTTTTTGGCTGGCACCTACAGCCCAAACCGCTGGAGGGATTTTAACCAAATTTGCACTAGGAGTAGCACTTGATCCCAAAAGCGTGGTTTTGTAAATGTGGTGTAAATCAGTCCAGTCGTTTTATTAAAAAGGGCCAAAAAGTAGGTAAACAAACATAGTGCTATCTGTGTCTGGTCCACAGACTAATTTCCTGGTTTGGCATCTGCAGACATGTCTGGAGCTATTAGAGGTCAATGTGATGTCTGCAGACATTGTACACCTGCGCAGATTGGTTGTTGGAAAATGTGAGCTGGGTCAGACTTTTTGAAACGGTCTCCATGTTGGATCTGTGGACATACACCACTGACCGCGGACACAGCAGTGAGCAAAAAGTCTGGAAAACACATTTGGAGTTATTTGGTGGCTGAAAGAGAGCCTGGTAAGGGTGGAGTGGAATAAAGTTGATATGGAGCTGTTTTATCAGTGAAAAAAAGGTTTGCAAGTGCAGCTGAATCTGCGGACATCACTGCTGATCGTGGACAGCAGAGTTGGCAAAAAAGTGTGGCAAGCACACAAAAACACACACAAAAAAAGTTAAGATGGAGAAATTTTTGCAGGTGAAAAAAGTGGTGCAGGTTTAATTGTATTGTAGTGGTTGTGGCCAGTGTTGTCACACCTCGGCAACTGATTCTTGTGTCTCAAGCTTGCAGGATGCATTCCATAAGACACACGTCTGCCAGAATTGGCAATCACAGACTTCCAGCTGTTCGGCGTGGCATGTGGCCCTTCTCCGCTCGGTTCCTTAGACAGTGGAAGCTGCCATGGATATGGGATACAACAGCCGCTGTTAAAACTGCCTACAATTCCCAGCATGCTCAGAGTACCATGTGAGGTGCTCTACCAATGGCGATCTGAGCCTCATTTTCAGCAAGGCTTTAAATCATCGCCAGCCCACCAAACGCTGCTTCTGTTCAAAGTTTCTCCAGGCATTTTGGAGTTCTGTCTTCGTTTGCTACTGTTTGTTGTTTCCTCGATTGACCACCTGTGTAACGAACCCTCTGCTGTTGTTTCACCTACTGCTCTTGGGGAATGCTGTTTTCTAATTCTGATACTCTGTGTACTGAACCCTCTTGCTTTTAACATGGACTGCTCTAGTTTAGTGCTGTGATCATACTTGATTCCCCGTGTACTGAACCCTGCTGATGTTCACACGGTCTAGTCTTGCTTAGTGTTTTTGTATGTTAGAACCTCCATGTTCCGACCATTCTGCTGTGCCACAAAGACCGCTCTTGGCTGATTTCATAACACGTGTACCAAACCTTGCTCCTGTTTTTTTGACTTGCTCGAATGCCACCGCTCAAGGTAACTAGTGACACTGTTCTTCCTTTCCTCCCAACCTTGTTGAACCACAACCCGAATGACCTGTTCACCTACCTGGATTATCTTCACTTTGTTGGACGCTCCATGTGCACAATTGGACGCCCTGCAGTCAGTGCATCCACTCGAACCTAGTGCGCCCCTCGTGCCGCCTGGGTCTAGAAATCCTCACTAACCTTCCTTTTTCTTATTTTATCCTGCCGTTGTTTGGGCATCCATAACTTATCCTCAGCACGCCTTGTCTCCACCTAATCAATGGTAAGGATTCACTTCTTCTATGACTGTGGTACTCTAGCTCCTTGTTTCAGGTTAGCAAACTCCTTTTCTAAACTTGCAGGAAACTCGTGGTTACCATCTTCTAGAAGGGAAGGGAACTGGTTACCCAGGTATTTGTTACACCACTCTGAGTTTAGTGATCTTTGTATACCTACTACCTCTTATTGACCTGTTGTCCTTTCTATCAGCTGGGTCCCTGGTGGTGTGTTCTCCCCGCTCTTTTAGGTGATCACCCCATTCATCTGGGTTTTAATTCAGCAAATGGGCATATCATAGAAAATAGTTTTTTCCCTAAAAGAGAGGAGGCTCGGATGGAGGCTCCAACCCAAGCTTCACAATCAACCCAGGATAGACTCCCAAACCCAGTCTCCTGCTTCGGTCATTCACCAGTCCGGTGAGTAACAAGTGTAGGTAGAAAGGCAGCCCTGTGCTATTGTGTCCGTGGTCTACAGTGGTAGTCTGCAGACACCCCATGTGCCATCCGGGTCTTGTCAGGGTGCCCAGCATGGAAAGGGGACTACAGTGACCTCAGGCAGACGTGGATGTCTGCAGACATCGAGGGGATTAGCCAATCAGTTTCTGTGGTTGTGGTATACAGGAAGAGAGGGTAGCAGGTGTTTTCTTTGTTGGGTGCAGTGAAGATGTCTGTAGCTATGGCTATGAAGAATCAGAGTGTGTGGATGGTGGAAGAGTCTTGGATGCATTCATTGAAGTGTTACACTGAATCTGGTGGCATCTCCTTTAGAAGAAGTGGACGTTTCGTGGTATGCAGTTTGTGAGTTAAACTGAGTCACCATATTGCAATTCTGTAAGAGTATGGCTCACTTTAAACATCCAGATATCATTGTTGTGTATTGTGGAGGCAATAGTTTGGGCCATATAAGTCCAGTATCTTTGCAGCTTGTACAAAGATTATGATGAGAAACCTAATGGAACTGTTTCCAGCTGAGAAGATAATTTTTTTCTCAAATCAATCCAAGGCGAAAATGGAGATGTCCAGATTTGTTTATCCACAAATGGAAGAAGCTAGGCACCTTGTCAATAAAGGTGTATGTGCTTTTTTATATGGTTTAGGGATTGTATCTTTTGAGAATGAACATGTCAAGTTGGATTGTGTAAATACTTTTCAGAACGGTGGAGTGCATTTAACTGATGTTGGCAATTCTTTTTTCTTTGCAATGTTACAAATGCCTTGAAAAAGTTCATGTGAACAAGTTAAAAGGGAAGATGTGGAGTGTATACTAAAGCATTTGTTAGTAGATGTATGACATAAAAATGAATAACTAAAACAAAAAAATGGAATACTCAAAAAAATTAAAAAAAGGCTCTTTTAAGAGCCAGCATTGTCATATAAATGCTTTAAATGGAGTTTGAGCCTCCCCACCCCCTTCAATTGGTTATGCCGTCCATGAACAACACGGTAGTCTTTGGACACAATGTACCTCATTACAAGTCCGGCGATAGCCGTGCCGGAAAAACCGGCAGGCTGCCACCAGACCCATTCCGCCTCTGGCATTACAGCCCTGGTGACCCGGTAATTCAGGAGGTGGAATTCCATAAATCCCCTTTCCCAAGGAGTCCCATAGGACTCCATGGGGATGGAGGCAATGGAAACACTGGTTCCGTCTATGATGGAGCTGGTGTTTCCATTTCCACCTGCAGGCGGAGGGGCATTACTCCCGCCAGGTCAGACCTGGCGGGAGTGATACCTGCTGCCTGCAGAACTCAGAATCAGCCAGTCCGGAAACAGCAGTGGCAGCGGATTCACCGCCACCGTTGTTTCCAGACCGGCAGGGTCGTAATGAGGCCCAATATGTTCAATATGGGTATTTTAAGGATGCTAGGCATGAAAAGGGGACTACTGGTTTTGTGGGTGTGGTGTACTGAAATACTGGCAGCAGGAGTTATCTTTGTTGTGTGCAGTGATGATGGCTATGGCTTTAAGGGAGTAGAGTGGCTGGTTGGTGGGGTTAAGGTGTACTGTGAGCTTTGCGGATTAACTGTGAACCTTGGATTTCAAGAATTTGAAGTTTTCTGGTTTGGAGTTTGAGGAATAAAGTGGGCAGAATAGCTCCTGTTTTGTGAGAGTATGGTTACTTTGAAGCATCTGGACGTCATTGTAGTTGACTGTGGTGGCAATTGTGTGGGCTATGTCATTGGAATTGTATTACAGTTTGCAATGAAGGATACATTTCCAAGCAAGAGCGAATGCCAGGTGGCTGCAAATTGTCCGGTGGGAGCTGATCCAGTTGGCAAATGACACTGAAGAATGATTCAACATTATCAAGGTAAAACTCAGAGCACTCCGACTGATGACGTTGCAGAACGATACGTTCTCAACCTCCTCACAGCAATGGAGGGCAGGGTTTGCAAAAAGATCAGAAGTTCATGTTGCACGTTCATACCTTCTACAGATGCTGAAATTGGGACATTATCTCACGTGCCGGCAGCAGTAAACGAACTTGGCATCAAGATGAAGAAGGGGCCGGAGTGCAAGAAAATGGCTGGCTCAACATGGCCTTTGGCTGGGTACCTTCATGGCTTGGAACAACAATGAAGATACTGATTCCCATCATCGTGTTCATCTTGCTGATCTTCTGTGTGTGCCAGTTAGGACTCTGATGCTGTGCAAAAGCGGTCCCGAAAAGTGCAATGATGATGGTGACTATGGGTAGTAGAAATGACCATAAGGTGCCTCAAAATACGCAGGGATCACAAATACAGACAGGGGAGAGTGATTAACCCAAATACTGCATGGTAGCAATATACCACACTGGGGATGAGGTAGACAATTATTATCATACCACTAGTAAGAAAATTGAATACAAAGAAGTATGGGTACACTTGGATGGGGATGAGGGGTGTATTTATATGACTTGTACTCCAGAAGAATATGCCCGGCGTGGGGAGAGTCTAAGAAGTGTGTACCAAGTGTGGATGCCTATAAAGGGTAGCCCTGCCTGGGAAGAAGCAGAGAGAAGGGCAATTGAACATAGAAATACTGGGTGAGGGTATTCGTTACTGAAGAAGTAACAAAACGGGAGAATGTTGGGAAGGATATGGTACTATCCCACCCCCTAGGCCCCCTCCTACACTGTACAGATAAGAGCCCTGTAACATTATTAAATAGGCTAACAACACCACCCATGCCTCATCCTTAGGACTCCATTTTGTACCAGGCCTAAACGCCATCTTTCTACTAGGCCAGAAATCTATCACTATGCAAGGCTGCAGCACTCACACCCTCAGCCTCTCTCGCAGAGGGACCATGCCATTCACACATTAGATCAGCTCCGCACAAGCCTTGTTCTCACGGAAGTCCATCCGTTCACTGTCCTTTCAATGTTACAATTGTCTTGTATCATTCTTGCACAGAATGAGCTCAGTGAAGAGCGTGGGACAGGGACAAACTGCAGCACAAATGCCCATCCATCTCCACAAAACTGTCCGTGCCCCCTCACCCTCCACCAAGCCAGGCCAGCGCGCATCCACCCCAACCTTACCATTCCTTTCATGATAAGCATCTGACCCCCTTTGCTTTTACATTTACAGAACACCCACTCTAGGCCTAATCCTAGGCGTCAATATATACTTTCAAATAACAACACATGTCTGTCCGTATCATAAGGCAATAGAAGGATAGGCAGTAAATAGCTTTACTGTGCTGCCCGAGTAATTTTTGGCAGAGCGCTCTCGGACAGCAGAGTTCTTTGCTGGCATTTTTCTATATTATATAAACGTTGTCATCCTTGCAAAACTATCTCGGGCTGCATCCCTTTTTTATTATTACTACAATTATTTGGGACATGCAAATAAGGGACGTGCCTTTATTTGGTGACCGCAACATGATTTCCTCACCCCCTCTTACCTGGGTCAAGATACACGGCCTCTCCGGAAAGGCTTTGCCCACCTACAGCTGACCAGTCCCAAAAAACGCATACGCAGAAGAAAGCGGTTCATAGCGGTTCATGTCGGTTCCGGCTTTATGAATACCGTGCTGCTCATTGAAGCCGGGTGCGGCTCCAGGGAGAGGCCCAGGCGTTGTGGAATAACAGCAAATGGAGGCTCAGGAAGAACATGGGCACGTGAGTATGAATTGCAAGGATAGACAAATAGAGGGTTTGGGGAATATAGAGCATAGTGATTGAAGAGAACACACAGTGGTTGAATGTGAATGAATGGGAGGAATTTGAGGTAAAGCGCTTTCTTCTTTTACATGAGCATTTATTATTATTCTTATTTAAGAACGTGAAGAGACGATATAGAGGAGATACAGGATCCTAACACCAACCCGTGCAGAGAATAAATACACTGACAAAAGTAGGAAGCCATTTAATTAGAGGGCTCGGGAACAAGTAGTGGTTATTATTTTAACTTTTTATTTTCAGTGTTTTTAAATATGTGGTATATGTGGAGGAAGGCACAGGAGGGTCAAAACGTGATGTGAATGACAGATGAGTGGGTGAGAAAGCGGATATTGCTCTAAGGGGAGAATAACGGGGGAAATGTTGGTATGTTTACTGTTTTTTGTGTCTCTATTCTGTTGGTTAAATACTGTCTCATATTTCTATATGTTTGCCCATTTCATACATAACAAGGACAAAACATATGTGAGAATAACTTATCGACTGCTAACAACAAAAAATTAAGTTATAGAGGGAAGGAAAAGGGGAAAAGGGCTCACATGATTACACCTGAGCCTAAAGTAACTGGGATGGAAACTCCTCTGTCCCACATTTGCAAACACCTCACCCTCTATAGCGAGCAAATTAAAAAATACCATAGCCAATGGGTGACCAGATCAAAAGGGGAGGAACTATCCCATGCATGGCTGGAGCATGGGTCTTTTGATAAAGGAACATTACAACACTTATCAACATATTTAACAGCGAAATACAAAGGGAAACAACTCCGAAACAGAAGGGAGGTATTAGACACATGGTGGATGTTCAAAGAGACTCTAGCCACTTCGAAAAGGGAGAAGGGGTCAGAAACAGCAGCCATGGAGGGAGGAAAGGTGGGTGTAAAGGAGAAGGGGAAGGAAGAGCGCGAGAAAATCTATCCATTGCTCACAAAACCAGCCAAAGGGTACTCAAATCCAATTTATGAGTCAGGGGGAGTGTGTCAATGACCCCAAGCACAGCACCACCGACACCTTACAATCCCACAAGTACCCCTTCCTCCCCCGCTCACACTGGATTAAATACCCGAGATCTTGAAGTGGCCTTAACTTCCACTCGCACAGAATTGGCTCAATTATGAGCTGTATGTGAAGCAGCACAGGGATCAGAGGGAGAACCCTGACCCCCAAGTGCCACCCCTCCCCTACCAGAAGATGAATGGAAATCGGGAGATTTTCTGTTCAAGATTGACAGCGCACCCATACAGGCAGTGAGAGTAGAATGAGAAGGGGACACAGATAGTCTTGTGGTACATGAATGTGGGGTCGCTGAGGGATGAGGAATATTGGAGTGATTTTGATGACGCGGAAGAGGGTGCAGTAGAAGGCATACAGCAAGTACAATGGGCCACCCCTAGAGTGGATGACAAATGGGAGGGGAGACTAGGAAGCAGGATGGGGAGGATGGCCCTAGCCAAAAAGAAGGGGACAGGAGTAAAGGGTAGTAATGTAAAACAAACTACAGATGCCCCTCATCCACAAGTGTGCTGGGAGGCCTCCTTATTTCCCATGGGCACAGATGGATAAACCATTTGATACAAATACTGCAGGGGTGCTCCTCGCCATAGGGGATATTAAATGTCTCTTGGTATCGGCAGTAGGTGATCAAGCCGAATCAGTATGGGAAAAAGCAGGTTATCTGGATGTGACTATAAGTAATGACACCCATTATGGGGCATCACTCAATAATGTGCGAGCACAAGTTTGGGATGCACTGTGTAGGGCCTTCCCTGATACCTCTGATTTACACTTCATAATGAAATGCACAATGGGGGACGAGGAAGATGCTGCGCAATTCATTCTTCGGGTCCAAGAGATGTGGCAGGCAGAAATGGACACCGCGTGGGATTAATCCACCTCCCTATTTTATTTTAGTATTAAGAGAGGATTGCCAAAAGAAGTACAGAAAGCCCTGAACAAGATAGCGGGAATAGAAGCTATAGGGTGGCCTGAGATTCAAAGCATCATTGTGCACCATTGTAGGAGAATCAAAGAAAGAGAAAAAGAAACTATTCGTAGGAGGATAGCAGAGGAAGCGAAACTCGTTCAAACAAAGTTAGTGACGGTCACGGCAGTAACAGGAGCGCCACCCCTGGAGCAGAGAGAGGAGGAGGAGGGAGGTGTTTCTGTGGCCACACATGCGAGAATGGCAGCGGTGTGGGCAGACAACGGGCAAGAGCAGTGGGGAGGAGAGCAACAATACATGGGACACCCGTGGCAAGGAAGACCTGCAAGAGGAGAAGGTGGCTCCTGGGGACCAATGGGAGGGGGACTCGGAGGACAAAGCCCCACAAGGGGCACCAAGGGCAATGCTGGTCATGCAGGAGGTGGTGACACTTCTCGAGGGAATGCTGCAGCAGGCAGGGAGGAAACTACCAATACAGCCAACCTTATTACAACCCGCAGCAGTACAAGGACCACCACCCAGGAAGCCCACACAGGCTTCCCCAAGGGATGTACGAAATACCTCCACAGTACTCACAGCCACCACCACCACCTGGCTATAACACACTCCGTCACCCCTCTCACTTGATGCAGGCACCCCAAAATTATCCCATATGACAAGCAACACGTAAAGAAAAAAAAAACACTTTCGCCACCACCCCAAATGGCACACCTGCACCTTATCAAGGAGCATGCTTGCTTGGAGAAAATACATTCTCTTGCCCAGGGACAGACTCCTATCCTGACTAGGACAGCCCGCAGAGAGCATTTGTGTGTCCAGTACTATCCACTACCTTGCATCCAGAAGAGGAACCACTGATGGGGGCAGAGATAGAAAACAAACAGTTCATCTTTATGGTGGACTCTGGGCGGAGACGTCATGCTTCTGCGAAGGTGATTTTCTGCTATCTAGCCAACTCTCGATACGCAAGGATTCTCTGAGGCTGTAGTAATGGTTCCTTACCCAGAAGATTTGGACATTAAAATAGGAGGTAGGGTAGTGCGAGCACCCCTATTGCATCACAAAAGTTCCCCTATCAATCTATTGGGGAGAGATTTACTCAGCAAATTAAACATGACTATATCGTTTACCGAGTGATGGATTGTTTGTTCCACCCCAGGCATGTGCAAACTCAGGGCAATGTTGATTATACATGCAATAGCCAATGAAGTAAGCGTGAGAGGAATACCTGTGAATCCCGAAATGTTTATTTATGGAATACGAGTGCTAGCTAAAGCAGTGCCTGAACTCACTAGAAAAGAGTGGAGAGTGCCATCAGATTTTATCTTCAGCCCCCTTGCAACCCCAGAGATAGTGGCTGGTACAATCCTGTCCTTAGATTTGGAAGGGGTGCAAGTGTCTACCAAAAGAATTGTTGTAATAGGTACAGACATCCATGGGTGCGAATGGCGCACAGTGTTATGCATTGACCCCAATGTACCCTTGGTTGAGTTAACTAATGAAGAATTGTTCACCGACGATGACACTGATGGGGAAATCGTGCTGGAAATTAGCATCCTTTGTGATATTATGGTCCAAAGTAGAAAGTTGCTGAGCCCTCTCTTGGCCATCATCAGCGGACCACCTCCTTTTAATAAAGCAGACATGCAACAAGTACCATCCCACCTGTGGACGACCCACCCCCATGATGTGGGATTATTAAAAGAAGTGACCCTTGTAAAAATAACACTTAAGCCAGGAGCAATATTGCCCTGAGTGAAACAATACCCCCTGTCCAGAGAGGCGGAGGAAAGGATCCAACAGACAATGCAAGCGCTCCAAGAGCAAGGAATACTTGTCCCCCCGAACATTCCATGCAATGCAGCTGTGTACCCTGTGAAGAAGGCAACAGCGGGGTCTTGGCGTATGATTCAGGACCTCTGCCAATATTGTCCAAAATGAGTTCCCTCTTGTCCCAAATTCCACTTCCATTTTGTGCAGCATTCCAAATAAGGGCACCCACTTCACTGTAGTAGATTTGAAGAATGTGTTCTTTTCAATGCCCCTTGACCCAGAATCACAGTATCTCACAGCATTTACCCTGGGGGGGGGGGGGTATCAACACTTACTTGCCCCAGAGGTATTTCCAAAGTACAAGTATATTCATCAGGATATTGCATTCAGATTCCAAGTACCATCATTCAATAAGTAGACAATCTCTTAGTCTGCAGTGAGGACAAAGAAAGCTGTCAGAGAGATTCCATTGTCCTTCTCCAACTACTCGCGCAAAAAGGGTACAAGGTAGACAAGAGCAAGTTGCAATACTGTCTGCCCGATGTTCTGTACTTGGGCCAGTTGATTTCCAAAGAAGGCAAAATAATTATTCCAGACAGGCTGGCAACAGTGCGTGCCTCTGCCAGACCAAACACAGTAAAGGACATGCAAAGGTTCCTCAGAAATGCCATTACTGCAGGGCGTGGATCCTATATTGCAGCATATACTAGGCCCATTTCACAAGCTTTTAAAGATGCACAGAAGGAAAAAAATAACTATCCCTGGGACAGTAGAGATGCAAAAAGGATTCAACAGCCTAAAATAACTCATCTGTACTGACCCAGTGCTAGCAACACCTGATCATAACTGAGAATTGTACTTGTTCTCAAATTCCACTGGCACCCTAATGATAGCAGTGCTGAGACAAAAAAGCTCCATGGGTCACAAACCTCTGACCTACTACAGTGGCACCCCTGATTCAGTAATGCAAGGTCATTTTGCTGGGGAACAGGCTCTTGCTGCAGCCACCTTTGCAATTGAAAAAAGCTTAACAATTGTTATGGGGTGCTCCGTCACCCTGTACGTAGAACACTCCCTGTTTGCCATATTAGAAAGATCCAAATCCTTGCTGGCCATGCAAAGGGCGTCAGCATACGTGATCATATTATCAAGCCCCAATATACATGTGGCAAGAGTGTGAATCCTGCCACGTTCCTCACGGAACCATGCACTGTACAAGATAGGCAAGAACATGAATGCGCAACCTACGAGGGAAAAGGGGATGACATTCCCAAAGCATGTGAAAATGCCCTACAGGAAGGGAAAATGTTCTTCGTTGATGGGTCAGTGTCCATTGAACAATAAACTGGTGGAAAAACTGTAGGGGCCACAGTGGTGAGGGTGGAGGATGGAGAGAACGAGATATTGATAAACACCTGCCCATGGGCTACTCCACTCAAGCAGCAGAGCTAATTGCATTCATTGAGGCCCACCATGCGGCAAAGGGGTGTGCAGTGACAATATATTCAGACTAAGCAGACGTCACCACAATGGTACAAGCTAGACTATCGAGATGGAGAAGGAGGGGATTTAGAAGAGCAAATGGGTCCACAGTACAACATGCTGAACAATTAAATTAATCAAAGCCCTTGCAGAACTCCATGTAGTAGCCATAGTGAAATGCCAGACACACACACAGAAAATGAGGACAAAATATCTTTAGGAAATGCAGCTGCAGACCCGGCGGCCAAAGAAGCAGCACACCTTTCAATACCCATGGCCACAGAATGTATCCTAAAAAGCAAGGGAGAGGAACCAAAAGCAGAGAGTTACAATGCACTGCCCATTGCACAAGTGATAGAGCTGCTGAGTAGAGCCTCAGCAAAAGAACAAGAATTATGGATCAAACGAGGACGTACGGGTCGCCCAGCCCACTGATCTGTTATGGAGACAGGACACTACAGGGAAAGTTGTCATGCCAGTGGAACTACTGTACTTTGAATTCAAACAATTACACATTCACGCCCACAGTTCAAACAAAACCTAGCAGCTGATCTCCAGGAAAATTGGTTTATTCCAATCCTTCAAGAGTATCTCAGCAATGGTGGTTGAGTGCACAACATGCCAGGTGTTGAATTCAGTGATGACTCTTAGAACCCTGCAAGGTATATGGCCCTTCCGTGAGCTGTACATAGATTATGTGGACATGGGTGAAAGATGTAATGGTGCCAGATATCTCATTGTGGTAGTGTGTCCCTTCTCTCGATGGGGGGAAGCAGGGCCCTGCGCCCAACCAGATGCGAAGTGTGCAGCTAAGTTCCTTGTCAGAGAAGTATTCCCCTGGTAGGGTATATGTGAAGTAATACGATTGGTCAATGGCAATTATTTTGTTAATTACCTGTTCAAAGAAGTGACATCATTGTTAGGAATAAAACACAGAATGTACTTGATTTAACACTGGCAAGCAAATGGGATGGTGGAGAAAATCAACGGCCTCCTCAAAAGTAGATTATCAAAACTGTGCCACTCATTAAAGAAAACCTCAGTCTATTGTCTGCCCCTAGCACTATTTCAACTGTGCACACACCCTAGCAAGGACCACCACCTGTCACCCCATGAAATAGTAACTGGTAGATGCATGCAAATGCCACAGTCTCCAGTGAGAAGGGTTTATGATGCACACAGAACAGCAACAATGTTGGGGAAAGATTTCAAGGAATATTTCTTGCAACTCAGATGAGCAGTACGGAGTATAGCAAAACAAATTGCTCCCCCATTCACGGCAGAAAACCAAACAGACATAACTGCAGCTCAAGATAGCCCAACACTACCTCTGATGCCAGGGGAGTCAGTGTATGTGCAAAGTTTTCTCCGAAAATTGAACTCTCTGAGATTCCACGGTCCATATGACGGAGGGGATCTAATGCACCCCGCTCTCTGTAAAAGTGAAGGGGTTGCGGTATTGGATTCACCTCTCATATGTCTGAAACGCTCACGATAGTGTAGCACCAGAAATTGAAAATAACACAACAAAATGCTGCAGTACATTAGAAGGGAACTATGGTAATCGTTAGCTGAAAAACGCAGCGATACATGAAAATAACGAATGTAAATAAAAGTGAAAATTGTAAAGTGATGCATCTCTCTCGCTCTCTCTCTCTCTCTCTCTCTCTCTCTCTCTATGTTTTCTCCCATTTTATCCCTTCTCTATAGGTGAATCAATGCTGGAACTAACTCCTTTTACACATGCATGCAGTGAGACAGATAGCAATAGTAGGGATAAAGTGAGTGCAAAAACATCAAAATAGTGAATAATATGGCAGTAAAGTGCAACCCGCAATGATAACTATAGATGCCGGTTGCACTTTACTGCCATATTATTCACTATTTTGATGTTTGGTTTGGCAATATATTGGTGAGCATCTTTTATCTGGGGCTCCCATATAAAAGAAGGGGGTTAGGGGGTGAAATGGATGGGGAATTGCAACTTGTCCTTAAACTTAACTAACCTACACAAGAATGCAACAAAAGTAACCTCAAATATGTTTTTGCTTGAACATAATGAAAACTGACAGTATATTGAATGCACCAAATGATACGCTGATATCCTCCACTATGTTTACAGTTCAGCAAACTACCTCACAACCTAATATGATCTAATAAGGATACCATTTGAGAAAATACTGTATTTTATTATGTTGCAATGGTCACAGTATAGGTGTCCACCGTGTCGACAACTATACCCTTTGAAAATAATACAGATTCGGCCTGGAAAAAATCCTACATTTTGACCGACACCTATAGATAAAACTAATATGATCTCTACCTCAATGGCTGCTGAAATGCTCGATGTGTTGCTTACCCCAGTGCCCAATGCAGAACCAGGTCCCATTTACCCTGCCATGTTGTATCAACAAGTAGGCGTAAATACCGATGTTTAGCAATTGCATAGTGAACAACATAGAATGCCTGCAACCACGAATGCTGCGGTGGCAGCTCCCAATCCACACTGTGTCGCAGCCTAATGGTCCAGTTATTACCAGCTAATATACAACGGTCATTAAATAACAATGACAGATTATGCAGAAGCATGACAGGGAAACGAGACTCTCTTCTGTATAACAGTAGAAAGAAAAGACAAACACGTCAGGTTAAATATGATGCATTAGGGTTGGATAAAGTGGAGGACCTTTGCCATCCTGGGCAGTCTAACAGCTGATATTCAGATATGAGTGCAACAGGAAGGCGAACGATCAATGGGAGCTGCTATGTGTGTTCCTTGATACTGCATGCATCCGGGGCACCAAAGGTCTTAGTAGCCCAGGAATTACCTCTAGTAGAATCACAATGTTTCATCCATCTTGCACTATGTAGGATCAAAGGAACCTTTCAGGCACACAGTAAAAATGAAACTTCTCCTGCCAGATAAGAGGATATGCAAAAAGGGATCAAAAGCCATGAAATGTTTTAAAGAACCATTCCTGGCTATAGATGGCAGAAGCTTCGCTGAAAACAAATGGCAAGATTCAAATGTGCAAGGCTGAGGGCCTCTGTGCCCTCCCTGATGAAAAAACTGGACTTTGTGGAAAAACTGTGTGCACATATATGGACTGAACACATCATCAAATTTACATGGGTCACATCTCTCGAGAAACCCATCAAGGTACGGTAAGAGGAGAATTATGAACTTTTTTTCTATGTTGAAGGAAAGGTATCCATGGGTTATACCAAACATTGCAACAGAACCATCATCATTCCAGATCTTCAAAAAAGATACTGCAGCACTTTAATGGACTATTACTGGGTGTGTGGCAAAAAAAGCATACTTGCACCTCCCATCATCCTGGAGGAGCTACTGTGCTCAGACAACACTACAGTCCACACTGCTGGTCGTACCTGAGGAGCACCTAAAGGGGGGAGCGGTGACTGCAGATGGCCAGACAGCATCAAGGCCTACAGAGACACTGCACACATCATCACCCCCATCTTCTGAATACTGTCTGAGGAAGAACAACACTATCACCTGTTCTGAAAGAAACGTTCCACCAACTACCTGTCCCAAGAATCATTTGACTTGCTCTCACAGATCCCAGATGAATATAAGCTTTTCAACTCAGCAGAGACTTTTTTGCATCCCTCGTACCCAGCATCCAAGCAAGAGCGAATGCCAAGTGGCTGCAAATTATCTAGTGGGAGCTGATCCAGTTGGCGTTTTACACTCAAGAAGGATTCAACATTATCAAGGTAGAACTCGGAGCACTCCGGCTGATGATGATGCAGAACCGCTACGTCCTCAACCTCCTCACAGCAATGGAGGTTGGGGTTTGTAAAAAGATTGGAAGTTCATGTTGGACGTTTGTACCTTCTGCAGATGCTAAAAATGGGACATTATCACACGTGATAGCAGCAGTACACGAACTTGGCATCAAGATGGAGATGGAGGCCAGAGTGCAGGAAAATGCCTGGCTCAACATGGCCTTTGGCTGGGTACAATCATGGCTTGGAAAACCAATGAAGATGCTGATCCCTATCATCGTGTTCATCTTGCTAATCTTCTGTGTGTGCCAGTTAGGACTCTGATGATGTGCAAAAGCGGTCCCGAGTAGTGCAATGATGATGGTGACTATTGGTAGTAGAAATGACCATAAGGTGCCTCAAAATACTCAGGAAGTACAATACAAACAGGGGAGAGTGATGAACCAAAGTAATGCATGGTAGCAATATACCACGCAATATAACACGCTGGGAAAGAGGTAGACAATTATTGTCATACCACTGTTAAGAACTATGGGTAGACTTGGATAGGGATGAGCAGTGTATTTATATGACCTGTACTCCTGAGGAATATGCCCGGTGTGGGTTTAGCCTAACAGGTGTGTGTCGAGAGTGGATGCCTATAAAGGGTAGCGCTGCCTTGGAAGAAGCAGAGAGAAGGGCAATTGAACATAGAAATACTGGGGGAGGGCATTTGTTACTGAAGAAGTAACAAAAGGGGGAATGTTGGGAAGGATATGGTCCTATCCCACCCCTGTATTCATCGCCAAATAGAATAAACGTCATCAAAGCCAGGTGAGAAGAAGCCCCCTCCTACACTCCCCTCCTACACTGTATGAATAAGAGCCCTGTAACATAATGAAATATGCTAATAACACCACCCATGCCTCATCCTTAGGACTCCATTTTGTACCATGAAAAATAGGCACAGTTCCACCTCACTGATGATGCCCAACAAGGCTGAAACACTTGTATGGGGTTGCTGTTGGTACTCTTGTTCAGAAGGGAATTGCCATAGCATTTTGGTGCTGGACTGCCCATGTGGGTGGGGCAAAGATGGATATGCAAATGAACATTTGCCATCTGTGCAAGGTACAGTGGCTGCAGACTCTCCAGTGGGTACCTTGCCAAAGAACAGGTCAATGGGCCATGTTCGTTCTCGCAGCGGGGCGCCTATGACTAAATGTTGTCCATTTTGTACCAGGCCTAAAAGCCATCTTTCTACTAGCATCCAAAATCTATAATTCTGCAAGGCTGCAGCCCTTGCACCCCCAGCCTTTCTCGCAGAGGGACCAAACCATTCACACATTAGATCAGGGCTCACGGAAGTCCATCCGTTCAGTCCTTTAAATGTTACAATTCTCTAGTATCATTCTTGCACAGAATGCGCTCGCTGAAGAGCGTGGGACAGGCTGCAGCACAAATGCCCATCCACCTCCACACAACTGCCTATGCCCCTATTGACCATTCCAGAACACCCACTCTAGTCCTAATCCTAGACAGCAATATATTATTTCAAATAACAACACATGTCTGTTTGTATCATTAGGCATTAGAAGTATAGGCAGTAAATCGAACCCCCAAGAGAGATACAGAGTGCAGGAGGTGCAGTATCAATGAAGCACTGAATGTAGAGGTCGGAATGCCAATATAGTATCCCCTCTTCTCAAAGGACTTGCTTGCATATATCTTTCAGGTATCTGTCATTCTGTATAATTTACCAGTTTCTGTTGTTTAGCTTAGATAGTTAGAAATGTTTCACTCACTCAGACTGACCTTCACTGAGGAGATGAGCCCAGCTGACCCACGTGCTACAAGACTGAATGGGAAGCATCGGCCAATTAGCACCTGGCATCCCCGATAGAGCAGGCTATGCCATATGTCCACTCCAATCAGCATTGTGAATTTTGACTGTATGTAGTGATGTCATCAGTGGCACATTTGGTCTTTTTAGTGTGCTGCCCATGTAATATTTGGCAGCGCACTCTCGGGCAGCAGATTTTTTTGCTGGAATTTTTCTATATTATATAAACTGTGTCATCCTTGCAAAACTATCTCTTGGTCTCATTTACTGATGGGGTGCATGCCTATTTCATTATTATTGCAATTATTTTGGATGTGCAAATAAGGAATGTGCCTTCACCTTCCCAGCTGTACCGCTAGATGCTCAAAGTGTAGGAAACAATTTCCTAAATCTGCGCCCTCCAGATATGGTTGTCGTACCCCTTGTGGTAGTAGGGGTCTTGCTTGCAAGTCAGTTCATTTTGTTAAATTCTTTTGGAGTCTAACATCAGCTTGTATCTGATGGGCTGCTAGCTGGGCAATGACATTGGTTAGATCGGCCATCTCTTCTGGGGGTTTAAGGGTCCCTTCCGTGGATGGTTCAGAATCAGAAAAGAAACAAGTCTCAATCCCTTCAGATATAGTCTCAAAATGTTCAGATCTTTCAGAGTCTGAATCTGCCGAATGATTGGACTTCTGTGGGTTACTCTCTAGCCCTGATGGTCTCGCGACTGAGGGTAATTGGGTGCCAAAAAAAAGGTTCACAGGAAGGAGAGTTCAGGGCACTAAGTCCAACTAAAGAAAAAAAGGGGTTAACCTTCAATATTGTTTGATCCCACTGCTGTATGTTATAGTGTGAGAGAGCTAGGGTGTCTAGTAATTGTCATGACTCTTGCCCCTGGCCCTCACTGGCAAGACAGCCTTCCAGTTAGGGCCAGGTCAAAGGCCTTGAAACCTCATCCAAGACTCTCTTGGAGTCAGTCCTGGCGCCTTTGGCACCAGGCTCATAACCATCATGAAGACCAACATTAGAATGGGACTATTTACTTTGGATTATTTACCTTGGGGGTGGGGGGATCCAGCCAACATGGAGGCACACACATAGCTCAGTTACAAGGAACTGAGCTATGCGGTCTAGTCTTTTGGGTGTGGCAGGCCTGGGACTGAATGGGAATTACCTGGACTACTTTGGGTGTGGCAGGCCTGGGACTATTTTACCTGGACTACTTTACCTGAGACTATTTAAATCGCACCCAAACAGCAGAACATGCTCAGCATAACCCTCACTGTGTCCAGTTCTTTGATGACAGCTTACCTGAAACCAAGGACCTGCAGACAGAGAAAGAACACTACGAAACTTACCTGGAACAGTATGCTTATTCAATCCATCGCCGACTTCAGTTCCACTCACCTGAAGGTAGGAACTCCATCATCCGGCACCGCATGCATCTGGAATACCATAACCTGGAAAGAGGAGAAAGAAAGACAGCATTAGTAAGCGTTTACTCACGTTTCCTCCCAAATGAAGAAAGCCACACAATTCTTAACTGGTTAGTCATCTGGAGAGAAAAGACACTGGTTAGCAATATAAAAGGCGAAACAGCGCCACGCATCGCGCATTACTCACTGGACAGCATCGCTCACACCGTGCTTACGCCTACCGCCCCATGCTCATCTTCAAACTGCATGACAACACCAAAATACCATTCCATACCTAAAAGGAAAGAAGCAAGACATTATTATTCGAACTAAGAGGAACATAAGAACTGCATATAAAGACTGTAAAGCAGCAAACCTATGGAGTCGCAGCAGGCCTGGATTCCCAAAGGGGGGCATGCACCAGTGAAGTAACTTGGTCGCTGCTCGCCCCCCCACATCTATGTGTTCCTACCACGAGGAGCAGGACGTAGAAGCCACCTTTTACAATATTAAGGTGAGGAGAGGGCCCAAGGGGGAGGAAGGAGTTGAGGCCAAGGGAGGTGGGAAAACATAAAGACAATCTGGTGTTAAATCCAGCTCTCCTATATTGCAGACCCATCTTTACCAAGGGACCAGGAGAGGGTTCGAGAGTGCAAATCATCCAACCAGGGCTGAGTGGCGTCCCTGTGGATATCAGATGAGCATAACAGTAATACCTGAGTATTAAAGAACTGATCTTGTTCTCCAAATTACATATTCCGACTGGTCAACAACACTTCTTTAAGTGTGGATACGCGGTCAGAGTCGAGGAGTTCTACAATTTGGTTTACCCTTTCTGGAGGTACCACAATTATCAGCATAGGTTTCAATTTTTATCAGTTGAATCATATTCCACCCCTGACACCATATGTAAGGAACTCATGGTGACAACAGTAAAGACAGACACAAGTGATCACAGTTTAAGGGTGTTTATTAAACTGTATAGGTAGGATGGAAAAATGCCTAATCTAAACTCTAAGATGGGAGCAAGTATCGACCATCAAACAATAATAAGGCAGTCCTAGTGGTGTCTTTGTCAAATAAAAGGGTTTATACTAAAAAACCTATTGCCAATCCTTACGCTGAATACAAAAAGAAGTGTAGGATAATGTTCTTAAGAAAGATGGAAGTGTTCACACATAATAAGTCAGGGTGTGGTACTTGGAGTCTCCCTTCCCCACGTTTTCAGGACAAGACAAGGTAGGATTTTGGAGCACGGCAAACGCTCGAGCTTTCCCAGTACAAGCTAACCGTTACGCTCTAAGCAATCAGGGCCTTCGGTGGTTAAGTCTCTTATCTACAAAAAGTCTCTTGCCACTGTGGGCCTGATGTATTCGAAATAATAAACAACATTTCTGTTCTGCTTGGACATTGGGTGATGCCTTTCGCCCATGGATCCCCATCCTCCGGGCGCAGATACCTAGCTAATTCCTTAATGATATCAGGACCTCCGATAGATATGTTTTCTTGCTTGCTTTCAAGCGCCTGAGAGCTTTAAAATAAAAGTTTCAACAAAAAGTTCTAAAGTTTTATTTGGGTGATAGTTCTTCACCCTTGGGTTCCCCCTCTTCCGGGCTCAGATCCCTCTTGAATATTAGCTTTTCTTTGTCTCCTCTCACTCTGGCATAGCTTGCATACACAAGCCTTTTCCTCTTGTACTTTGCTTTGTTGCATTCACAGGTCGGTGGGTGTTAGCTTCTCACCCTTGGATCCCCCGCTTCCGGGTTCAGATCCGGCTCAACTGTTTGCCTCCCTTGATCGGGTTCATTATGGCTTTCAATGTCATTTTGTTGTGCCTTCGCAAATTTGTATGTCTTTTTATACACTTTAATGTAGAAATCCCACAGCCGGGTTCACTTTTGTCAACACACTGTATTTCGGTACTTTAGAATTTGCCCCCTCTTTATCGGTATCCCTCCTTCAGGATCACTCTTGCCAATCTTGTCAATCATGTTTTTCTCATTCAACTCTTACGATGAGGGATACATTTCCCTTGGATTCACATACATCTGCCAGTCAAAGACTTTCGACTGTACAGAGGATTTTACAAGAGCCCTGTATGACCACGTTGACCCCCTTCTCCCCTTTCCCAAGGCCTTTTTGTATGGTAGTTTCAACAAATCGGGTAATTGCACAGAGTTTCCTGAGTGAGCACCCACATGGTGCCGGACTCCTCTGTTGCTGGTTTTCCCCCTTTTTCACCAATCGCTGTTTATGCTTTCATAGTTCATTTAGCCATTTGCTACTTTTTGTTCAACACAGTTTGGTTTCTTATCGACTATCCCCTCAACTCACCAGCTGTGATGATCCACTTGGCTTTCTTTCTCTTTGGGGTCAAGGTTGGTACCACGGAGACAAGTGTCTCTCCCTGGCTTGGTTATCAGTGGAGGAGGGTCTTGTGTACCATGGACATCTGCTGCAATGCACAATGGCTATTGTTCGCAGTCTTACGATTCCTTCTGCAGAGGTTTCATGGGCCTTGGTCGGAAAGTGCAAGGTAGCTTCTCTCCTTGTCACCCTCTCGGTATGCGCTGTCTTTCTCCTCCTCTTGAACTGCCGTGCTGAGTTAGCTCTCATGTCGTGCGGTCTGCCTTGCTCATATTGCGCTCTTGTGCTCCACCTTTTATCCCCGTGGGGAAGGGAAAGTCAGCTGTGTGCGGTTCTGGTCAGTTGCCTGACTTTGCCTGACCATGGTGTTGGGACATGTCAGGTAACTGGCTCGAGTGTTAGTCCGTCATCTACCATAATATGCGAAAGTGTTTGCTTCAGAAAAGGGGGGTAAAGTGTTTGTGTATCCTACGTGGTAGGTTGGGGAAAAGTTATCAGAAGAAGGAGGATACTGCGTGTCACCCATCAGTGTCCCACTTCCACTACCGAGGACCCCCCATCCAGGTGATCCTTCCTCACTGGTCTACCCCTAGTAGCTGGATCCAATAGCGCTGTCCATGTCTTGGCCACCTGGATGGCAGACCACCGGGGACTAGTAAGGGAGACACCTTCAGATTCCTCACTGTGCATGCACATGAATGCTCTGTCCAAGGAATAATTAAAAGTGTGCTATGCGAGACCAGATATGTGCACGCAGTTCACGATATGTGCAGACTATTTGGTAAATGTACTCTTGAATAGTCGTGTAGTCAACTGACTATTATTTTGGGGGTAAAAAAAGGAATGCATCTCAGAATAGAAAAATACATGTATTTATCGAAATGATGGGGTATCAGCATGAGAAACATAAATATGAGGATTTGAAATATATACAAATTGATGATCGGGTGAGGGAGGGATGTTTATATAATGAATGGTAATAATAATATTGGTTAAGTTGCTAAACTTATAGAAAGAGTACTTTTTGGGCAGCTTAGAACTTTGGCTCCATTTGACAAATGGTTACCTAACTTTGTAAAGAGGCGCACATTAATTGGATGTTTGAAAGTGTGTTTGAATTTTTTAAACAGTGGCCATATTGGATCGGCGTATTATGGTCTTTGTCTGCAGACAGTGTGGTGTGGAAAAGGAGTCTGGAATATATATTTAGGATTATTTTGTTGATGAAATATGGCCTGAAATGGGTAGGAGAGTTGAAAAAAGTTGATATAGATCTCTTGTTGTAGGAGAAAAAATAATTCTGTAGGTGCTGGTTTGTTCTGCAAATATTGCTGTTTGTGGACATTATTGGGATTGGGGGGTGGGTGAGTATTGTTATTTCAAGGTGTGTTGTACATACTTGTTATATGGTTTAATTCTATTGTGGTTGTGGATGGTGGATGGTGGGCAGATTCTTGGAGGTTTTGCATAGACTTTCGGCAGGTCACTGCCATCTCGACCTTCGATGCCTATCCTATGACACGCATGGTTGAGTTAATAGATAAACTTGGAAATGCCACATTCCTCTCATCCCTAGATTTAACCAAGGGATATTGGCAGGTCCCTGTATACGGAGCTGATAAGGAAAATACAACTTTCTCGACACCAATGGAAATATTCCAATTCAAAGTCCTCCCTTTTCTACTGAATAGGGCCCCAGCCACTTTCCAATGACTTATGGACAGGATATTACAGCCTTACTCCGATTTCTGTAGGGCCTATATGGACGACATAATCATTTATAGTAAAACTTGGGAAGACCATCTTTTTCATCTTTCTACTATTATGAGAACTCTCAGAGAGGCCGGCTTAGCTGCCAACCCATCAAAATGCAAGCTGGCTCAATCGGACATGAAATATCTAGGCTTTTTTTGTAGGGAATGGCAGTGTCCAGCCCCAACAAGAAAAAGTGAAAGCCGTCCTAGATGGCCCCACACCCAAGACCAAAAGAGACCTCAGGGCATTCCTAGGATTGATTGGTTATTATCGTAGGTTTATCCCAAATTTTTCAGATAGAACAGCTAGACTGACAGACGAACTGAGAAATGCAGAGCCCCAGAAAATTCATTGGATTGATGAGGATGATGTGTGTTACAATAACCTGAAACAAACCTTATGCCAAAACCCAATACTAACAGTGGTGGACTTCTCAAAGGAATTCGTATTACAGACTGATGCCTCCCTCACAGGGTTGGGAGCAATATTGTCGCACATATGTGATGGATTACAACACCCCATTCTATTCACTAGTTGCAAACTCTTCCCATGCGAGAAAAAATATTCTGTATGGGAATTAGAGGCCCTTGCATCAAATGGGCAATTATTCATCTGAGCTACTACCTTCTGGGGAAAAAGTTCAAACATACAGTCATGCGATGGTTCTCAGACATGCAACCCTACTCTTTCAATGTGGCACACCGAAAAGGAAAGGAACAGGGGAACATTGATTTCCTTTCTGTGTTTCCCTGTGAAACAGATGTGGCTACATCGCATAGAGGAAGGGTATGTGAGAAACCAAAGGGTCCCTGGGGATTTCTCTCAGGTGGCACGGGCACGGCTATCATCTTTGGATCCAGACCCTGGGGGTGGACCAGTGCGGGAATTTCACCTGGGTGAGGGGTCTTTGAAGAGTGGAAGTAAGGCAGCCGGTGGCGAGATACAGTATTCCTGCCTTTTTATTACCCATGAATCCTCCTGTTTCATAGGATTTTCCAATGTCCCAACTCCCCACTTCCATACAAACACTGGGCCGAAGAAGAGAGCAACAGAGTAATAATGCGAACTCTAACACATCATATTGGACATGTCCCATTAATTGGGTCAGGAAATGTCAGGCACTTGACGCTGAGTGCATACATCTGATACCAATTGGCTCTCCTCACACGGATAAAAGACGGTACATAGAGACACCCTCTGAGCAAGGTGGAACACGATGAGCAGATCTTCCAGAAGCGAAGGCGAACTTACTGGAGCAGAGCAACAGACCAAGGGACAAGAGCCACGTGTGGAGCACCCCAGGAGTTCCCTGCAGAGGTTGTTGCCTCCAAAAGGCCACAGAAGACACGTGGAGAGGGCCGAATCCCAAACAAGAAGGCTGCATTGTGTTTCAAGGATGCCAGCGACCATCCTGGATAAACGGCAGAGTTGGAGATGCGAGGGCAAGCCTGTGGTACTAACCTTGACTCATAAACTGGAAGACAGTAAAGACAAGAAAGAAACGCACGCAGCCGGTGTGTTTGCAAGCGCCATGAGAGACCAGTGTGCTAAAGAAAGATTTAAGTGGCAACATTATATCGCAGATTTGAAGGCTGCACGCGTGTGGATGTGATGTGAGGAAAGGCAGATCTGCAAATGAACCTTGAAGTAATGATAGCTGTAAAGTCAGTGATACTAAGTAACAGAGTGGTCACGCAAAAGGATGTAGCCCACACAAAAGTCTCTGTGAAAGTTCAAAAGTTTGTAGCGATAAAGTGAATGAACTGTGAAAGCGTGGTGATTGAAATTTACCCTGGGAAAGGGGCAGAGTAAAAAGGTGAACTTTGAACTTTGGTACATAGTACAGTGAACTACCCAGACCAGGAAGCACTGGGGCAAATAACAGAAAAAAAACCCTTGGAGGATAACACCATTTTGATTTGACAGACTCAACTAGGACTGTTTTATTTAGCTATAGATCAAAGCAGGAGTTTCTCCAATCCCATTAAAACTTCAATAAAGGTTTTACAAATTGTACCTTTTGTGTCAGTGTCATACTTGTGATACCATGCCTCCCTTACAGTATGGACAGAATGTTTACCACAAAATAATTGGTACAAAATCCACCAGTGTAACACAGATCATGTTCAGTGGTGGGCACCAGGGGCACAGACACATGAAAATGAGGCACCTCCGCGTTACAACAGCTTCTACACAACATCATAGAAATAACAAAGAAAACAAAAAACACAACAACCCATACATCAGTACCAAATGTGAATGTAAAATGCACACACAGCACAGTAACATGTGAATACATGTAACATTTTTCCGGTCATCCATTCTCCAAATCATCAGTTTTCTCTCCCTCGTCATGTTCATAAATACCTTCTTGAACATTGACACTACACATCTTTCACAGGTTCTACTATAACTAGCCCATAGCTAGTGAGACTTCCTCAACTTGACAAGAAGCTCCACATTTATTTGTCAAGTATTGATTTGTAAAGCACACCTACACCAACGAGGGCATCATGGCGCTAACTGGGAGGCAAAAAAGCAGAAAGAGGTCGGAAGGGCACTAGAATAGCACGACGAAAGAGAAGATGATTATGCGTAGCACGCAGGGTCAGTGGCTGCGAGTCCCATAACCTGGCTGCAGTCACAGAAACAGCATAGCTCCCGCACCTAGAGCGATGAAAGCAGGGAATCTGAATGCCGAGTAGAGAGTCTGAACGAAGGGGACAGGAGGGAACATAGGGGAGACATTTTTCCTGTAAAAACTAGAGCTTGTACCATAAAAAGTCTGGTAACAATACATGGTGCTTTAAAATCAACACGCTTTGAAACAGGAAGCCAGTGGGCCTCATAAGTTTGCCGGTCCAGGAACTACGGTACTGGTAAGCATGCCGGTACAGTAGATCCTGGACCGGAGAACTACGAGTTGTGCTCGTGGGTGCCTTTCTGCCCACCAGGCCGGACCTGGCACGCGCGAACACATGTCAGATGCACCGTCGCCGTTCTAAACTGTGCCGGCGCATAGGCCCTCGTCATTCCCATTCAGGCCTATGGCGCTGAATGGGGAGCATCTTTTTTCCGGCGCCCGCAAATGTGCAATTACCGGGTCCGGCAGGGCTGTAATGACACGGTTATTGCCCAATTGCGGCCCCAGAAAAAATTGCAAGTTTTGCAGCAGCCTGTCGATTTTACCGGCAAGGCTACCGCCAAACTTGTAATGGGGCCCAGTGTAGTGAAGCAAGAATAGGTGGAGCAGATGCCCAAAAACGGGCCCCAATCACAACTCTAGCTACGGTGTTCTGAAGCACCTCCAAGCAGGTGTCAAGTCCTAAAAATATAAGTGGGGGGACTCATCAACAAATGCAGTGGGGTGTGACATCTCCATGAATTAGCATATCAAGGTGAACTATGCACATTTCATTAAATTGGCTTTGCATAACCACGCAAATTGCACAGGACAAATGGCGTTTGCCTTCCATAAAATCAACACACACACAAAACCAGGAGAGGGTATTTTGTTCTAATTGTGTTTTTTAAAACGTTAAAAGGTGTACATGTTTTAAACTCCAAGAACCAATACAAATGTTTTCCCTGGAACATGCAGTACCAAAATGTGATATTTCACCTTTAGTTGTTTGCTATCTTTCATCTGGTTATATGGTGCAGTGGTGAAGTGTCCGACCTGATGGCTGCAGGTTCGATCCTCGTGGTCAACTTTAATGTATACATTCAAAGAAGACTTTCAGAGTTTCTCATTTTAGCTGGAGGGGATCTGAGACCACCCTCTGAAAGAAGTACCCTCACCTTCAGCCCTGCCTGCAAGCGATGAACAAATAAAGGGCCCGAGCCAGATACAAGGCATTACAAAAATCCAAGGATCCAGAAACCATGGAGGATACCACCAAAGCATGAAAATGTGCGGGAAGAAAAGAGGACTTTGCTACGACCTTAAGCTTGAAATAAACTGACTGACAGACAGTGCTATCCTGAGGCTCAAAGGACAAAGTGGATGACAATTGAATGCCCAAATTCTTCACTACCTGGACCAGTAGAGCAGTGAGGAAAAGAGGCCAGAAGTCAGTGGTCCACAAGGAAGAACTCGAGACCAGAACCTCGGTCTTGTTACTGTTCAAAAGAAGCCAGTTATTGCTCATCCAGTTGTTAATCGAGAGAAGACAGGCCTGGCAGCGGGAAGACTTGGGCTGCTGCAACACATCCAAGCAGGCCAGTATTTGGGTGTCATCCGTGTTCGAATCACACTGAAAACTCAAAGAATGAATGTGTTTAACCAAAGGCTGAATATAGATATTAAAGAGTAGAGGAGAGAGAGCAGATCCCTGTGAGACACTGCCAGAGATAGATAGGGAGGCTGACAGAAAAGGGGAGAGTAGGAGAGATTGTGAGCGACCAGACAGAAAAGAGAATGGATCTATGTGAGTACCGAGCCAGTAATGCCTGCCAAGGCCAGCCTGTCCACCAAAATAGAGTGATGAATGGTGTTGAAGACAGCCGACAGATCTAACAAAATCAGCGACCAACAACACGCTGATCCACCAACAACACCCTGATCCAGCAGGTGGGCCCGGTCATCCACAACAGACACCAATACCTACCCAGTCCCTCGACCAGGCCAAAAATCTGATTGAAATGTGTCCAGAAACCCAGAATCTTCCAAGAAAGAACAACGGAATGGCATCACCAAAGACTCAAGCAGCTTCAAGAGGAAAGGGAGAAGAGACATAGGCTAGAAATGAGAAAGAACAGTGGAATCAGAGAGGGTTCTTTTAAAAAAGGAATTACCATTGCGTGTTTAGGAACAGAAGGTAAAAGCTATCAGAAAAAGAAATGTTAACCACGGATGACACCCAAGGACTGATCAGAGGAATAATCCTCTTCAGTAGAATTAACGGAATGGGATCAGACAGAGAGGTCAATTTAAGGGCATTAGTTGTCCTCTTGATGTCTAGATCCATAACAACTGGAAAAAGATGCACAGGAATGAAGAGGGGCAGAAGGACTACAGAGGCGGGCAGCAGGGTGCGACTGGGACCCCAAGTCCACTATTTTCCGGCGGATGGTAGCAAAAAGAACTCTGAGAGGGAAAAAACAAAAGCTTGGGAAGAGGCAATGGGATTTGTTGAGGAAGAGGATGACAAAGACTGAACAAGCCTAAACAGCTCCATCAGCTGATGTAAGTAGCCACCACACATAAGGAGAAGAAATTGCGTTTGGCCTCAAAGACTGCTGCTTGAAAACGTTGCAGTTGCTCTGCGCAGCGCAGGCGGTTTGCAGGTCTATATCAAGAACGCAATAGGGGGGCGTGGCCTGGAGCTCATGGTGGACAGAGGCTGAGGCGCCGAGCTCCGGCCGAGACGCCGCATCTTGATCCTTTTTCGCCGTAAGCAGGCATACCTACGAAACCACATCGGACCACGGTGGTGCGGAAACCAATCCTCATCAAGAAGCAGTGCCTCCGATAAGAAATCGGGACGTAGAACGTCCACAATCCCGCCTGTTCTGCCCACCCCCCCGTCCCCGCCGGCACCTAAGATGGCGGCCGTTCCATGACACCGCACCAACTCGAGACCAGACAGTCAGCTATTCCCGCCGCAGCGCCCGCAGGAGGAGAGAGGCGCCAAGACCGCTGTCGAGGCACGCACTGAAGACCACTGCGCTTTACCGCCCCTTACAAGACGAAACGCACCGGGCATCGGACGACCGGACACAGCTCTTTCCCCGAGTCTGACCGCGGAAGCCCAAAAACGTGAGACGTGAGGGGGAAACCGCAAGGAGACACAGCATCGGCTCCCTGCCATCAACGAGACCACTACGTTGCCGAGTCCCGTGGAGAGCGAAGCCAAAGTCACTGAGGTGAGGAGACCTGGGGGGCAGGCCACCAGACTAAGGGGGCTATTCGAATCACCAGCATAAGGGCCATAAGCGAGAACTGAGGCACGAATCTCACCAGACAGGCCCAGCGCTAAAGCGCCAAGACTTTAACATGTCCTCCAGGAGCAAGCCGAAATCCTCCACAATGGACACGTACGTCACCACCAAGTCAAAAAACTCAGCCACCCCACACCTCCACACTCCAGAACCCGCACAATCGAAGGGTGCTGATTCCGCCGTAATCAAACCCAAGTACTAGAAGCCATAGCATCACTGCGCACATTTATCGACTCCAGAATAGACAAATTCAGATCAGACATCCAACTGATGCGCCAGGATGCTAGAAATTTAACAGAAAGGGTGACAAACTCCGAATCCGCCATAAACGAGACGACGGAAGAAACAGTCTAACTGAAATTCAAAGTCGCAGACCTTGAAAGGCAGGTCGCCATCCTCGAGGCCAGAGCCGAGGAAGCCGAGGGACGTGCCAGACAGGGCAACATCAGGATACTGGGAGTGCCAGAAGGCGACGAAGGCCCGAACCCAACAGCTTACGTAGAGGCCTTCCTACAACAAGAAGTAGGCACAGGAAAACTCACACAAGGCTTTGCAGTTGAAAGGGCACATAGGTCCCTCCAGAAGAACCCCCCTCGCCCCCCAGGATCCCACCCTCGCCCGATAATCGCCAAAATACTTAATTTCCAAGACCGCGAAACCATATTGAGGCACTCCAGGGAAGAGGGCCCCATTGAACGTGGCAACGCTAAAATCTCTGTCTACCCAGACTATACCCCAAAGGTGCAAAGGGAGAGAAACTCATTCGTACCTATCAAGGCCAGACTCCGGCAACTGAACCTAAAATATATGTTACTCTATCCATCGAGACTAAAGGTCATCCACAAGGGCCGTGCGATCTTCCTAGAGTCCCCAGCAGCCGCCAATATGTGGATGGAAGACAACAATCTAGCAGAAGACGGGGACACATATCCCAAGAGCAAATGAGGAAATCCACTTATCTACGCACTTGACACATAAGCGCATACCGCACCACTACCCTACGACAACCAAGGAGGTAACCTACACCACTATTGATCAAACAGATGCGGCCCTCGCTTGGCCTCACACCAGGCACAGGACCTAGCCCCCACGAACAGACCAGGACAGGCCAGTTGCCTGCCCGACCCCGCTCGAGCCTGATACCCGGATCGGACCTGTCGGCGCGAGAGCGCCTGAGCACCGCGAGAAAAACGCATTCGCTGGGCGCACCAGTTCCAGTTTTGTTAAATGTTACTCTAGTTACACAGTCTTCACACTAGTGCAACCAACAAGGCAGAGGGCAAGACCACCACAGATCACAAGCAAAACCAGAACTAAGAACCGAGATTTGGGAACCACCGAGGACGATCAACAACTGATGAGAACCTCAGGAAAGGGCAGACGCACGGAATCCAACACTCCATCCCAATGGCGACACAATTGAAAGTGATGACTTGGAATATACGTGGTATGGGGTCATACTTGAGAAGGAATAGGATCCAATCCTATCTCCGCAGAAAGAAGGTATCCATTGCACTACTCCAAGAGACCCACCTGTCGAAGGAGTCCTTGTCCAAGTTAGCCGAGCGGTGGGGAGGCACCGCAAAAGGATCACCCTACTCTAGCTATGCTCGAGGAGTTTTCACGTGGGTGAACCCGAACGTGCCATTCTGACTACTGGGATCGGAGGCAGACCCTGAAGGCAGGTATCTAATAATATGGGGAATCATTGAACATACGGCGGTCTGTATAGTGAACTCCTACTTTCCACAACACGGAATTCCCTCACACCTTAATATTCTCTGTGCCAAAATGACGCATCACAGGGAAGGCACCTGCATATGGGCTGGCGACTTTAACTGCTACAGAAACGGAAACATGGACAGATCCACACCCCCCAAGCAACCGAGAAACGCCGCCACTCAAGCACTCAATGAAGCGCTGGATCACCTCAACTTGGTAGACATTTGGAGAGAACACCCCAACGAAAGAAGCTACTCATATTACTCGGCCCCTCACAAGATTCACACAAGGATCGATTATTTGTTCATCAACAGAGAGCAAACCTCAATGGTAGACGCAACAGCATACCTAGGCAGATCGATCTCCGATCATTCACCATTAATTATGGAATGGAAATTAAGGGGGCCCAGACCACCGATCCAGACATGGAAAATGCCTACCGCAGCCCTCACGGATCAAGAATTCAGGGTAGCCCTTGGCAACAAACTTGAGGACTACATAGACAATAATAAAGGTTCTGTATCAACCTGGAGCACGCTTTGGGAGGTGATGAAGGTAGTGATGTGATAGCGGGCGCTGGAGGCATCCGGAAACACCTGACGGCAGCCCTAGAAGAACGAGAAGCTGAAATAACACACCTCGAGGCATGCACTGTCACCACCCCGGAAATGGAAAAGACGCTACAAGAAATTTGCGAAGAATGTCGCACAACCTGGGAAAGGCTAGCCAAATTCGACTTTGCAACAAACACCGCCAAAACCCACAAAGATAAAACAGGCAGGATACTAGCCTGGTTATGCAAACGAGAACAACCAAGACACACTCCTACAGAGATCATAACTGAGAACGGGACAACATGCAGGACCCAACAAGATATCAACAACGCCTTTGCAGAGTTCTACTGTAAACTATACTCCCACAATAGGCAAATATCCAGAGAGGAAATCAAGAACACTGTGGATGAGATTGAGCTACCGAGACTATCCGAGGAACAGAGAGAAGCTTTGGAAATGGAGATCACTACTGAGGATGTTAAGGAAGCTATCAGGTCGCTGGCCACCTGTAAGACTCCTGGCAGTGACGGCCTCCCGCCTGAATTTTATAAAGCTTACGAAGACATCATCACTCCGATACTACATGAAGTCTACACGGAGGCATACGAAGTAGGGATACTCCCTAACACTATGAAAGAAACAATCATAATCCCCATGCTTAAGCCCAACTAACCGCCCACGGACTGCGATTCATAGACTTGCAAAGGTGGTGGGAACCCTGATTCACGACGACCAAAATGGCTTCATCCCGGGACGCAACATCACGGCCAACCTAAGAAGACTTCAACACACTATGGCGGAGACCGCTGCGAGAGACGAGGATCTTGCGGTACTCTCACTCGACGCCGTCAAGGCCTTTGACTCCATATTCTGGGAATGGTTGGTCGAAGTGCTGAGGGAGTTTGGATTTGGAGAGGGTTTTGTGAGATGGATCAAGGTGCTCTACAACTCTCCAATGGTAAGAGTGAAAATTGGAGGGATGATCTTGAAGCCCTGGGAGATCCAAAGAGGCACTAGGCAAGGGTGCCCGCTATCACCGATGCTATACATCTTGGGCTTGGAACCAATTGCCATCTATTTTCGACAACAGTTCTTCGACGCAGGCATTTAACTGGGCGACCAACACTCCATAATATCCCTGTACGCCGACAATGTACTCTTGTATGTAAAGGACCCACAAATAAATGCACAAGTCATACTAGACGTCCTCGACAACTACGCACTTTACTCAGGAATCAAGTTTAGCAGATCGAAATCCTGTGCATTCCCGCTGGCAATACTCAAACGCCTAGCAAAAACTGATTTACCAGTAGTGGGGTTAAAATGACAACCCGAAGCATTCCAATACCTGGGAATAAACATCCATCACACCCCAGAACTCACACACGACCACAACACCGAAATGGCGCTGAAGGGACTCCGCAACTCTATGAAATTCTGGTCAAAACTGCCACTTGCAATGATGGGTCGGGCGTCCATTACAAAAATGATAATTCTCCCCCGCTTCCTATACTTCTTCACGAACATCTGTTACGATATCCGCCCCACCTTCTTCAAGACACTTGAAATATTAATCCGAGACTTCCTATGGGGCCCTTCCAGACACAAACTACCCCTCTCAGTCCTCACGCTACGACACAAAGAAGGCGGAATACAACTCCCGACTTTCAGATGTACTACTTAGCTGCACAGCTCAGCCACGTGACAAGGTGGCTTCAAGACGAACAAAATAATGAATCTGCGCTACTGAGACAAATATCCTCCAATCTCTTCCCCAAGGATGTACTCTGGAACCCCCTCAAGCATACACAGAATGTCCCCATGATAGCGAAATTGGGAAGACAGATCTGGACTAGAACTCACTCCATTTTACAATCGAGCCATCCATATTCACCCAACTCTCCCATCCTAGCGGATGCATGTAAAACCACGACGGATCTGAGGGTAGCAAGAAGCTGGGAGAGTGCCGGGATCTACGTATGGGGGGACATGTTCGAAGAGGACAAATTCAGAGACTTTGAATCGATGCAGGAGGTTGAAGGACTCTCCAGCGGCCAATTTCTATGGTATCACCGACTCAAACAGATCGCCAGAAGCAAATGGGACAGCTGGCCCGAGGAACCCACTCCAGACCCGTTATTTCAGGAGATGTACGAGCTAGTGGACGGATGGAATCGGTAACCAGGCTCTACAGCCGATTGATGGACAAACCTAACCCCAAAGGCATAGCACTCAAGGCGAGATGGGAAATGGACCTGGGCATCACACTAACCGACAAAGAATGGGAAAGAATTTTATTGTACCCAAAAGAGGTGTCCCGCAACGCCAGGTTCAGGCAGATACAACTGAATACCCTATACAGGACGTACATGACCCCATAGCGAGTGGCTAAATTCAACAGGAAAGTCTCACCGAATTGCCCCTGGTGCGGCAGCGACTCAGCCGACATGATCCACATGTTTTGGACCTGCAACAGGGTAAATACACTCTGGTCCAGAGTTAGGCAGACCTGCACAACTGCTGGCATAACCAGATATGAGTGGGACCCGAAAGTCTGCTTATTAGGAGCTCACCCCAAAATAAGCAAATACAGACACATAGTCAAACTGATGGACCTATCCTGCATCCTTGCGAAAAGAACTATAGCTATGGCCTGGAAGTCCCCAGGGGGCCCGAGATATGAATGTTGGATTAAGGAACTAGAGAGGTGGTCCGAGGCAGAGACCAGAGCATGGCAGGAAGGGGCCAACTATGGAACAGACGAAGCAAACAACACCCTCGAATCGTGGAAGGCCCTCCTAAGAGATGTGCCCTTTACAGCAGACCACAAACCCCCCTGCAGGGAACCCCAGAAGCAACATAATGCCAGGGAGAGGTCCACCTAAACTTCCAAAGACTCCCGACTTGCCCCAACCTCGGCACCCGAACTCTCAAATTCACCTACCTCTGCCCTTGTATAGACACTGAAGATACCACAACTCCTAATGAAGGCTGTTTTGTTTGTTTAACACCTCATTTTTTGTTAAATGTTAACTATATTTAAATGGTAATAAAATATGTTTAAAAAAAATACAAAAAAATCAAGAACGCAATAGGCAGTCTGCCTGCCTCCGTAGAAATCGGAGACACGCTAACTCGGGCGCGCACCATGGCTCAGAAGGGAGCCCACAGGATTTGGCTTTCTTTAGATGAGCCAGTAGTTCAGCAATCGAGTGGAAAGCTGCTGCCAGTGCAACAAGACCAGTGTATCAGGAGGGGAACAAATTGAAGTGATATTGTCTGCAAGAGAAGCTAATACACCGCCACTTGTGATAGGATGGACGACAAAGAGTAGGGAGAAATGAAACGGGGGAGATATTACCCGAAAAAAGGGATGACAAAATGATCGGTCCACGAGACTGGGCAAACAGGAAAGATGGACACCAGTCTAGGTGCAGCAAACAACAAATCCAAGCTGTTGCCTTGCACATGGGTGGGAAAATCCAACAGTTGTGAAAAATCAAGATAAGATAAGGCAGAAATTAACTGCCCTGCCTAGGGGTCCGCAGGATCGATGAGAAACAAATTAAAATCACCTCAAAATATCAGGTCGGAAAAGGGCAAATTAAGGTGCGCCATAACCTCAGTAAGGGCCAACGGAAATAAAGAATCAGTGGGAGGAGGACAATAAAGTAAACAGACATGCATTGCTCTAGCAAAAGAAATAATCCGCAGGAGAAGAGCTTCCATATTAAGACCATGAGCCTCATTACAAGGTTGGAGGTAACCTTTCCGGTAAAACCGGGAAGGCTTCCTCCAAACTTGCATCTGGGTCCAGCATCCACGAATGGGCTATTCCGGCCCAGTCTGACCCGTTAATTGCCCTTTTGCGGGTGCCAGGCCCGGTACATCCCCATTCCCATTCGAGCCCCATACAGCTCAATGGGAATGGGGAGGGTGGTAGCACCGGTACCTTTAATAACGGTACCAGTGCTACCATCATGTTCTACTTGTGGGTGCCGGTACGGCCAACAGGTCAGCCCTGGTGGCTGCAAGGGCACCCGCAAGCAGAACTCATAGTATGGCGGTACGGTAGCAACGGTGCCGGTAGCGATACCGGCGCCATTCTTGCCTTACTGCCATACTTATAATGAGGCCCCATGAATAAAGGGAAGGGAGGAGCAAGAAAGACGAGAGTGGTGAATGAATGGCACTCCCCCACCTGCTTGGGGGGGCTCTATCAAGCCGCAGCATACAATAGTCTGCAGTGAGCGCCTGCACCAAGCAGAGCCCAGAGATTCATAGAACGGGGAAGCATGTGCCCTCAGCGAGCGTGCATTGAGCAAAAGGCACTTCATCTAGGCGAGTGACCCCATGAGGGTTTCAATAGAAGTCATTGCAGTAATGGGCCAACCCGGGGGCAAAGATGTTGCATGAGGTGCTGCTTGAAGTAGAGTTTCACGTGAATATTTTACCTGAATAGGGGGAGCACGGATGGACGCAGATGGGCTAGACTTTGGCGGGACTGTCGCACAGTGGAGGTACTTCTGCTGCGCTCATCTGCTGTGCTGCCGAGTGAGGTAGTCTTTAGAGCAGCACATGATATTAGCAGGAGCCAATCAGCTACAATCAAGTGGTAGCAAGCGAGGAAAGACTTGATGTGTGTGTGAGTATAGAAAGCAAAGACCTGTGAGGGCAGGCAATCTAGGCGTGAGATCCCAGGCAGCTTCTGTCCCGACAAAAGTGGTGCACAAGGAAAATAAATAAAATTAACAGAATCAAATTAAAATAATAACACAGAAATAAATTAAATTAGGCTAAGTGGAGCAAGGTGGAAATACTGGCGCCCAGTCAGACGCCCAAGCTATGGCAAGCACACACAGCCTGTAAAAAAGAAAAAAAAAAACAGAAACCAAGCAAAATTAAATCAAAAGAAGAGGATGGCTGAAATGTTGCCATGCCTCAACAGGATAGCCGGAAACTGGAAGAGGGAGGCAATAAGCCTCAGAACCAGCCAATTGGCTCCAATCAAGTAGTAGCAATCAAGGAAAGACTTCCTGTGTATGTGAGTATAGAAAGCAAAGACCTACGAGGGCAGGCAAGCCGGACGCGAGACCTCAGCCAGCCAAATCAGGCCATGCAACCACTGTCACGACAAAAGGAAAATAAATAAAATGAACATAATCAAATTAAAATAATAACACAGAAATAAAAATAAAACAAAGGCTTAGTTCCACAAGGTGAAAAACCGGCACCCAGCCAATCGCCGAGGCTGCGTCAAGGGCATCCAGCCTTTAAAAGGAAAGGAAATGTATCTCGAAAACATGCTAAATTAAATCAAACAGAAAAGTAAGCTGAAATGCTGCCATACCTCACATTACCCTGCATACAGTTAATAACTGTTGTCTCCATAAACCACTCATGTAGCTTCACAGTTTCAATAAGCCACTGTATGACTGACCCATGTATTGGACACATAGTGCTGTTACAGGCAACACAGTCTGTATCAGCAACCCCCCTCCCCCACAAAGATCCACCTGTGACAAGCCTGCCTTAGGTATCGCTATCCTTGGCACATGCTACCAGGAGCAGAAAAGAGAAATTGAGCGCTCAAAACTCCTTCTCATACCTGGCCATCCAAGGACTGAGGGGCTGGAGGGAATCAAGTTCAAACATAACTTTGTGATTAACATTAGATGCTCAGTTATCAGAATTAAACCAAGATATGTAGAGTTATCAGAATGTTCACTCATATCTAGATCATTCCTCAGTCATATTCAAGCCAAATGCATTAAGCAATGTTCCTTCGCCCTATACGAACAAACTATCAAGCTATTTCCTTATTGGTAGCTTTCATTGGATAGCCACCCTGTTCAGGGCGGGAAGACAAGGTCTCACTACCACAACCTGCCAAGGTCGTTCTCATATTAGTGAACAACAAAATATGATTTACCAGCAGCTTTGCCCACAATTCCTTGGCTAAGCTATTCAGTAAAGAATCTGGTTCCCAAGACCAGATTCTAGCCCAGAGATGTAGGGCTCGTGCAATCAGGAGGTTATCGATGAATGGATTATTTATTTCTAAACCTACTATTAAGTTTTTGGTTGATTTAGGAATACCCAACAGGTGTTTAATTAAAAAAAGGTTTTCGGTATAACTTAAACACGTTTTATAGGAGAGATGTCAGATCTCAGAGGCCTAATGAGCTTATAGAATTGCTTTCCAATTGTAGTGAGATCTAGCTGGCATAAACCACGAATAACCCAGGCTCTGATGAAGTGCAAACATGCTGCCCGTGCAAGATGGCTCGGGGCAGCCCATCTGTGATTATATGAATATTGTGCAGCTAACTAGTCATAGATCGGTACACTTAACAGTATTGTTAATTCATTTGAATGCCGCCTGGTTTTGCTCCTTAAACCTGAAACCATATTTTGGGATTTTGCGTGGTTAACTATCAAGTCCCGATGAGTGCAAGAGCCTTCAACGATGGATGAGAATGTTACTAAGGGCCATGGCGTGTTTGCCAGGGTGACGGCTTCATCTTTAAAGAGTAACCGTGGCACGCTCGGTTGCCAGTCTCAACGTCGTCTCACACCCCTTGGTACACTAAAGCATTTTGGGTGTTGCCCAGCGGAACAACCTTACCTAGGTCTGGTTATAACTATATGGGGCTATGATACAAGCAAGAGGTCCCCATATGTCTGCATTTTATTGAGAATCATCCAAAGCTTGTTCCGATTGACAAAGTCAAATGCAGGGCTGAGATCAAGGAACAGAAGGTAAATCTGCAGCTTTTCAATCTCTCTGGATTTTGATATCAATTGTAATTTGTTATTTATAAAGCGCTTAATAACCAGAGGTTTCTACGCGCTTGCGTCTTGCTTCCAAGATGAGCTATCCTGCAGAGACAGTTGGGCACTGATTTATTGTGCTACGTTGCACCTGAAAGCCAAGCAGACCTGGCTTTGCGATTTTCTTTTATCCAGTCTGTTAATATATTACACAACACGCTTCCAAATGCTTCTGCATGGTTCCTGCAGTGAAATGTGACTTTTGCATGAGATTAGCTGGAAAGTACATGGTCGCATGCGGCTAAAGATGGACATACCTACGCATGTATGCGGAGTCTGTATACGGGCACATGAGGCTGCACCTTTGCATGTAAGCTTGTAGCCGAGCATGTGGATGGGAACCTGGGCAGACAAAATGATCTGCTATACAAAAGAGCATGAAGGCAAGAAAGGCTGGCCCATTCACTCTGTACCTGGGTCTGAAGATATTCTGGACTTTGATACTAGGAACAAGTCCTAAAAGGTTAATGAAATAGGAAACAAACATTAATTATGTACATTTCTCTAGTTCTAATTTTAGAGTTTGGGTAGTGTAGTGTAATGTATCAATGGTAAAGGGATTTGTATAGGGCAATTTCTGACCCCATAGACATTTTAAAATGTTCATACACAGGGCCTCATTGCAAGTTTGGCAGACATTTTGCAGTAAATCCTATGACTTATCACTATTAAGTGTATCCCAAGTCCTGTGGGTTTACCACAAGGGCGTAAATCCCCATTTTCGGAGTCCATAGGGCTCCATGGAGATTTTGGCAGAATTACTTACCACAAGCTGTAACTCCACCTATTGTTTGAGGAAATGTGGAGGATTTAATTCCAGGTTTCTTCTGGAGTTGAATCCTCCAATTTCCCCCCAGCTTGGGATTTGGCGGTGCATAAAATGGCAGTAATACTATTACCTCCAAAAAAGTCTCAGTCACCGAATTACCTGCACTTTTTGCCTGCACCGCAGACTTGTAATGAGGCCCAAAAGCTTAAACCGCTATAGATGTTCTTCCTTTCTTGTGTTGAGGATCATAATGATGTCTTTGTAAGTGGATATGCCGTAAATAAAGGCTATATATTATTAGCACATGAAATGCCCAAAGCATCACATGGAGTCACGTCGGAAGACATGACGTCAGAGCAAGGCAAAGTTTACTAGGTCCTTTTAGTAAATGAGTGGCCCAATCAGACACACTCACTTGGCTGGCAATTGCAAAGTCTTTCTTTTTTGCCACACCATTGCAATCTTTAATCAGGGATGCAAAGGCTAAACAGAAATAAACCTAGTCCTCTTGCAAGACTTAACATGGCTCACTGTTCTACATTAACTTCTTAAACATGACCAGAAACAAAACGATCAGGTGACGCCGTGCAAGTCCTGATGGATTACACATCTCGTTTCCTTTTGGCAAATGCAGGGCTACACATAGTCAGATGTGTTCGGGCGCTTTGAAACACAACTTACTCGACGTATAAGCGCCTTACAAATGCACAATAAATAAATAAATAATGCCAACAGGAGAACGACAATGGTGAATACACTGGTCGGGGCATTCCCTTTTATGCGCCCAGAAGGGGGGTGAGAGGGATTAAGAGCAGGGTTCTAGATGGTGGGGGGAGCAGTAATAGTGGGGGCTAGGAGGGATGACATCTGTAAATAATGTCATTTTAAAAATCGAATGTCTGCCTTTTTACATAAAAGCAACACGTGATGCGAACTTAAATCTCACCCATCATCTCACCCCTGACATAGGATATCATGTGATTGTATGCAAATTCTCCCATTGCTTTAAATACGTGCAGATCATGCCGCAAAAGAGCCGGTGCAATATGTTCATTTGCTTTTAGTCATTCGTTTATATGGGGATTGTTTCTCTGCGTCATAAGAATGACTTTGCACTTAAAAAAAACACATTTCTGTTTAAAGTGTTCAGCAAATGTCAGGGGAAATTAGAATGAGAGCTTTGAAAAGCGTAACTTTCTGTTGTGCATCTGTTATCTTGTAAAGCAACAAACATGGGTCATGACAAGCTTGGTGGTAAATCTGTTGGGAAACCACCAAACTATATTACCATCACTTGGTCCAGCAGTATTACCACCGGATTACAAGTGACAGTAGGCACTGTTAGTCCCAATTAATTGGAGTCTGTTGCACTCCATGGGGGATTTTTGCTGGAAATACCATGGAAGTAATTCCACAGTGGTAATTCTGACAAAATTTGGCAGTAAAATTGCAGATTTACCTCCAGCTCATAGTTATAGTTGGGCGGTGCGGTAATGCTGGCAGTCTGCCTCATCCCCCTTAACCCCCAGATCACGGGTCTGGCAGCAACGGAAATTCCCCCTTCTTATTGGGTCCTTTGGCCCCAATGGGGACTTTTTGGCACAATTACCGTGCGGTAATTGCGTGGCGCTAATTGCGCACAAAAATGGGAACTTCCCCGGCACATTTACCCCCCCAGCTCAGAGCTGGGGGTAACTGCAGCCAACCCTGTGATTTGGCTGACCCTTAAATGCAGTGGTAATAGTGGTACTGCCGCATTTAAGGCCTGCCGCCAAACTCGTGATGAGGCTGGCTATACGGTAATACCGCTGCATTTGTCCTGTACCGCCCAACTTGTAATGAGCCCCAAAATGCTAACTGTGGGTGCATCTCAAGAACCCTAAACTGGAATCCAACTGTGATGGGTCAAGTTTACAATTATTTCCTGATACATTAAAAATTGTCCTTTTATGACACTTCCAAAAACCGATACAAATCAAAAAAGCCTTTTTCCGAAATTAAGCAATTTCTTGGAGTTTTCTTCCACAGGTGGATATCATTTCCATTTTTATTTGTTTAATATTTTATTTTTCATGCACCATTTTATGAAAGTAATTGGGTATTCCTTTTCTGTTGATGTTTAGATACTGTTTTGACGTGCACGCTGTATTTTCAAAGGTTATTGATTAACGAAAATTGAGCAAACCTGTTTGATGAAGTATTTGTATATTCACTTGTCCTAAAAATAACACTACTGAAAATACAGCGTTCCCTCTGGAAAAGGCGCAGCGACCGACATCCTTTTTTGCAAAAACTATTAAACCGCACTCCCATCCTCATTACTTTGGACGCATTGTTTTTCTCTAAAGGCCGCACAATGCCCAGCTCGCATGAGGGAGTAGCGCCGGCAAAGCAGATTATGTCGAAGTTTTTGTTCGCCAGCTTTTGCCGCTGTCATTAGGCCCATCTGTGCTCGCGCTGACAGATGGCAGCCTCTACGCAGCCTTCCAGGCCAGTCGTGCAGCGCCACCTAGACCCCAGAAGAGGTACTGCAAATCCTGGCATCAGAACTACGAACAAGTTGGTTCTTTTTCGCATCATTTTGATGGCATGTTTATTTCACCTCCTGGGCATATGTATTTACTTATCGGTGATTGTGTATTGCGTCATACATGCACAGTACATCGCCTTTAAGCATTAACAGACAGAGGGGGTGGGAATATGGAAAGCACTTAAGGGGAGAAATAGTTGGGAGGGAGGGATGGCTGGCCTCTAACGCAGTGAAAACCTGTTCTTCTTGTATGCCACTTGTCTAATATTCTCAAATTAAAGTTAAACCAGACTTACCACAATATAGTAAATGATTACTGAAGTTTGGAAGATCAAGGACACCCCTGCTGTTAAGGAACACCAAAGATCACCTTAAATTCAGAAAACTACTAAAAACCTACCTCTTCAACACCAGAGACTAAAACCGAAACAACAATAAAACAAACTACTCATAAAAGGACACTGACAAACCCATAGAACGACAGAAGTACTCCAAGCACCAGTAGGGCTGACGCTGGACACAAGGGTCCACCCGCGAGACCCAGGGAGACGGAGGCAACAACTCCAGCCAACCCTTACCATCCCCCTCCGCCCGTAGAGCCACAACTAGGTACCACAGGGCTGTGGTACGGACGAGATACCACCAATCGCCCCACATTCGGAAGTATGGACACTAGCAGCTGCGCTAATCATGTGGGGGGGTAAGGAGCATGCAAAGTTATTAAGGGAGCGGGCGGAGGGGACAGCTAAATCCTCAAACGGCCTCGAATGCAAAAACAGGCACATATCTCCTGAGGCACAGGGCGTACAAGCATTCCGCCGTGTATATTACACGAGCCCAACTGGCTCAATCCAGGATAGAGATACCAACTAACCAATACCACTAACAATTTCCTTCTCTGCATACACCTCTCAAACTCCAAATCAAACAACCACAAAACTCTAGCGCATCAAACCGCAAGAACTTCACTACACTGCAACGACAAAACAAAACACACAGAGACTCGCACATCAGCACACGACGACTACCGGCCGCATACACCCCAGGCCCAGCCAATGGAACCACCGGGCTGAGGCTGCCAACAGCACATCACTGCTCTCTTGCACTTTTCCAGCCTCCACCCACTAACCCACACCTCCCTCCCTCTTTCAGAGCCGCCAGAGCACCAGGGGACCACTACGGTGGTGATAGTGCGTGGTACAAATGACCTTTAACATTAACATTTAGCGGCAACAGCGACCTTTCCGAAACCAATTCTCGTCTCTGAATGTAATGTTTATTGTAATTGGGTAAACCAGAGGTTTCCAAGCAGGAGCTGGGGATCGAACCTGTATTACTCACGACGACTTGCTTCCAAGGCGAGCGCGTTGCCCCTGAGCTATCCTCTCGAGACCGTAATAGGGGGCAATCATACTTTTGCAGTCGGTGTCTTCCTGATTTTTCGGATGATCATTTCATGTCACACGTTCTCAGGGAGCACATTCCACATCTTAGGAGCAATGGGGTAAATCGGTCTATTTCAGAATTTGATGGGACGTCTGCTCTGTGCGTTTCCTTGCTCGATGCAAATTATCTCATTGTAGTATATGATATTCTAGTAATGCTAGCCCTCAATGTGGAGCCCAAAATTACATAAAATGTATCTTACAATATAGGCCGATTAGTCTGCATGAGTATCTTATTAACTAAGAGACAGTCTCCCTTCAACATACATTCTACTCTCTGTCTCGGGATTTACCATTCTCATCTCCTTTCCCTGCGGCTTCCATCCATTTCCTTTGGTGCTTTGGATTTAACAAAAGACCATGCTTAATTACATACATGTTATAAGCGTAGAAGTATACACGGAAGTAATGTAGTAATGAAGAAATTGGTACAGTAGTCATGGGCTGGGCGTAATTTTTATTTTTTATTTGTATTTATTTATTTATTTTTACACGTGTCTTTTCACAGTTAATGTTTTGCATGATCTATTAGTATCTCTTGCAAGTTTTAGACATTATTCAGGAATGTTTATAATTAATTACTAATGTTCTTTTTCAAATTTATTCAATTATATTTAAGGTTCATTAATTCAAATATAGTCGTCGCTATGTTTGCATAGGGACGTACAGAAGAAAAACTTGAATAATTCTGAGGTGGAGGTTTAATGTTTGCTGAAATGCATTGCTATTTATAATATGGTATATCTTGGAAAACGGAGATCAGTGGTGGTCGGATTGACTTTCATGTTGGTCCAGATGTCGGGGTGAGGAGACTGCATATGGACACGAGCTGGGAATGTGAGATTGCATGACAACACGGAATCTGACCCGTGCACCACCATTGATTCTAGTACTTAAATGCAATAACTCAAATATACACTCAAGGATTCGGTTGTTACTGGAATGATAGGCGGGTCTGAAAGAAAGGGGAATGAGATTGTTGGGTTTGAGTGGTGCTGTTAACATCTGCTGCTAAAATGGGGGAATTGTGGCTACCTGAGTTTGATTTGGGTGATATGGTCCGAGTATCATAGAGTTTAGGATAGTCGTTGAGTTTTTATATCTATTGGTGTGAATGAGGGGGAGTGTCTTTAATATGATTAATGAGTTTTGAATCTGATATTGAAGTGGTGATGTTTGTCTAATATATGGGTTTTTGGCTGTTTATATATATGTTTAAAAGGTTCATTAGTTTATAGGGGAGGTGTCCAGGACACTGGACTGGTTAAAATGTTATACATAGTTTGTAAAATATTTCTGTTGTTCTTGACTTGCTTCTATTTCAGAAGGAGGGGGGGGTTCAGATACACATCTGATTGTCGTTTGTCTGGGTTTCTACGTTTGACCAAGACATTTTTCATTGGCAATTTTAACATGAATGTAAGGGCGAAGGAAATGGCCAGTGACCTACGTGTGGTTACATGGAACCTTAATGGATTAAACAATTCCAAAAAAAGAATGAAGGTTATGACCTATTTAAGAGAATTGAAAAGTGACATTTGTTTTATTCAGGAAAAACATCTTCTTAAAGATGAAGTTGGAAACCTTAAGAAGGATTGGGTTGGGAGGGTCTACGGCTCCGGCTTCTCCACGCGGTCAAGGGGAGTGGCGATATTGATTCGGAGAAATTTGCCAATAAAGGTATTGCGTGAATGGTCAGATCGGGAAGGAAGAATGGTGGCACTACTGGTTAATATCCAGGGGTGTATTGTGGCTTTGTGTAATATTTATGCCCCATCTGTAGATGATGGGTCATTCTATAGGAAAGTAGCTCAATCGTTACAAGATTTAGGTACAGATAATATTATTCTGGGTGGTGATTTTAATACTGTTTTGAATAAAGATTTGGATAGAAGTGTATCAGTGAAGAGTAAGCAGACTGACCGTCACTATCTTTAAAAAAGCCGCTTCAGGAACATGCCCTACAAGATTGTTGGAGGTTGGAACACCCATCTACTAAAGAATATAGTTTCTACTCAGGGGCACAGTCGGTTTATTCTAGACTAGATATGTTATTGACAGCTGGGAAAATGACAGAGAATCATAGGACAAGTGAAATTGGTACTATTCTTCTGACTGACCACGCACATGTAACAATGTGTATTAAAATGGTTTGTGAGGAGCAGAGACATTATACTTGGAGAATGAATACTGCATTCTTACAAATAGTTGAGGAAGTGCAAAAAATGAGGACCGAAATAGAATTTTACATATCTGAAAATCACACGGGCAATTTTAGGCCAGAGATTGTATGGGAAGCCTTCAGATGTACCATGCGTGGCTATATGATTAATTTAACGTCTGGTTTAAATAAGAAATATGTTACTGGACAAAAGGACCTGGAAATGAGAATTAGTGTTTTGTCTAAGAGGATAATGGCAGATCCCGGTGACTTGGTTGGTATGGCCGAAATGTTGAAATTGAAAAGGGAACTGAAGAATATAATTGAGGAGCGGACGAAATGGAAATACCACAACTTGAAATGTGTGTATTTTGAGAAAGGAGAGAAGTGTGACCGATGGCTGGCCTACAGGCTGAAGAAGAGAATCGGAACGTTCTATTGCGTCATTCCAAGACAAAGATGGATGGATCACCTTCCATCCGGAAGAGATCAACAACATCTTTCGGGACTATTATGTTGATTTATACCGGAAAGAATCCGATAGGTCTATTGGGGGTGAAGACTTTCTTGAGAAGGTGAATGTTTCGAGACTTTCGGATGATGATTCTCAGCTACTTGAGGCGGAGTTGACACTGGATGAGATCAAAGGGGCTATTAATAGATTGAATGTGGGAAAGTTGCCAGGGCCTGATGGCTTTCCGGTTGAGTTCTACAAGCTGTTGCCGGACTCGGCCCTTGAATTGCTAAAGGACATATATGTGGCTTCTTTGGCAAATGGTCTTTTACCGACCACTACTAGACACGCAACGATTTCTGTTTTTCCTAAGAAGGGGAAGGATGAGACACTTCCAGCGAGTTATAGGCCGATTAGTCTTATTAACACGGATAATAAAATTCTGGCAAAGGTCTTGGCTATTAGACTGGAAAATCTTCTACCGGCCCTGATCTATGAGAATCAGTCGGGATTTGTGAAAGGTAGGAAGACATCAAGTAATATTAGAAGGCTGTTTCACACGATCGATAAAGCAACTGATCCGTTGGATGGAGCAGCGGTCTTCTCGTTGGATGCGGAGAAGGCGTTCGATCAAGTGGATTGGGAATTCCTCTTTTTGGTTCTTGGAAAAATGGGATTTGGGGCAAAATACAGATCATGGATTAGGCTACTATATTCAGATCCTACAGCTGAAGTTAACACCAATGGTAGACATTCGGCTTCTTTCAAATTGGAAAGAGGGACAAGTTGAGATTTTGAGATGATTTCAAACCGTCTCTGGATATAAAGTAAATTGGACCAAGTCAGAGGTGATGCCCCTGGTACCTTGCTGTAATAAACATTATTTGACTAATCTAGGGTTTAGATGGTGCCCGGATAAAATGAAGTATCTTGGTATCTGGATTACTCCAAAGATTAGTGATTTGGTGAGGGTGAACATGAATACAATTTGTAAGGATTTTCAAAACGATCTGAAACGTTGGAGTTTATTTAGTCTTTCACTATGGGGGAAGGTTAATGCTTTAATGATGGTATCGACCCCCAGGATCAACTATATCTTGAGTATGATCCCACTGAATATAGATACTCGGTACTGGAAGGAATTGGACAGTAATATTCAAGGTTTTCTGTGGGACAAGAAACCACCTAGATTGAGCTTATGGAAACTACAATTACCAGTGGAGAAAGGTGGACTAGGAGTGCCAAACTTTAGAGCCTATCACCTTGCCTTTATTTGTGACTTCAGAATTGATTTCTTGGCACCGATACCTGATGAATGGGCTGTGGCGGAAGCAAGTTGTAATGGTCCTCTGTCACCCAGAGCCTTACTGACTACAGAATCAAGAGTGAAGAGTGTGAAGGATCCATTGACTGTCTGTCTGAGAAACTCCTGGTAGAAATTCAATGGTTTGCTGGGTGTGGATGCATGTAGAGATCCTGGTGCGTCATTGTGGTTGAATCCCTCTATTAGATTGGAAAATAAGACGCTATTCTGGGCAGACTGGTTTTTGGGTGGTGTGAGTTGGATTGATGATTTATTTAAGGAGGGGAAATGGATGAGTGCTAGAGAGTTGCAACAACAATTTCATATTGAAAATTTCAGGTTTTCGGATTACAGGAAATTGAAGATTGCAGTTGGGGAGGTTGATTTCCAGGCGAGTTTGAATTTGGATTTTCTTACAAGAAAGTCGTTGGTAGGTGAAGGTGGCTTAGCTAGCCGGGTGTACAAACAAATAGTGAGTGACTATAAAGACAATGTTCAGCTCAGAGACGAGTGGAGTCGAAGAATTGGCTCTGAAATTACAGTGGAGACATGGACAAGGATGTGTGCAAATGTCAAATTTTGTTCCCTGGGTTTGACTGAGAGAACGAGACAAATAAAGATATTAAACAGGGTTTATTGGACACCTGAAAGATTATGGAAGCGAGCTTTGAAAGATGACTCTGAGTGTTGGGCTTGTATTTGTGAAACTGGTACACTGGAACATATGATGTGGGATTGTAGGAAGGTGCGTGAATTTTGGAATGAGATTGGTGTGGTGATGGAAAAGGTCTTGGATGAACCGAGAGGTCTTGATTTTGAGACATTAATACTGGGAAATGATGCTACCTTAGATATACTCACTCAAAGCCAAAAGAAGTGGTTATTTAGGGGAGCCATGATGGGGAAAAATATCATCCTTAGGAATTGGAAATCCGACATTTCTTTAAAAAAAGAGGACTGGTTGAAAGAAATGCTTGATCTGGCGGATGTGGAAAAATGTATATATAGGAAACAAGGCAAGAATGGGTTGTTTATGAAAATTTGGGGCAAATTTCTGACATTGTATTGATTCTGACAATGTCATATTATATGATGTGTACTTGGCATCTGTAGGGGGGGGTATGCATGTGTTTGTAATTATGTATATAGTTTTTGCTATGAATTTCTTTGTTATTTCATGTTTTGTTGTTATAAGTAAATGAAAATAAAACATGAAAAAAAGGGAAAAAAAAGCAAATTATCTGCATGCCTATTCACTACATTGTGATAACGACGTAGAGGCATGAATCGAGTGGAGAAAACAAATGGATTCACCCTGAGTATTTCTAGTGGTGTGTCCAGGTGCTATCCCAAGAGTGTGGGTGATGGGACCAGGAGAGGTAGGGAAGGATTATCTGGTTACCCTCAATTAGTCTCCATCTACGGGCCGTGCACAGTCACATTGCCACCACAGAAACTCCAAGGGATTTGAGGAACGACAGTCACCAGGAACCAGTTGTTCCTGCCAGCTGGGTTCCGCTATGTGCAGGAATATATAATTCTACAGAGGGGCATGATTTATTATGGGAAATCACCCCTCCATCCAAACACAAATGCAAGCACCCATACATCAACGTGAAAAAACCCAAACACACACCCATCCATCCATCCATCCATCAATACACCCAAACCCATCAACCTACCGATCAATCCAAATACACCAAACCAACCATCCATCCAAATCGAAATGCACCCACCCAAACCGAAATGCATTCATCCAGCCATCCATCATCCAAATGTGCCGACCCATCCAACCGGCCAAATAGACCCACCTATCCATTCACCGAAATACACCTAGGTGCATCCATCCACCCAAATAAACCCAGATCCACCCACTAATCCAGGTCCACCAATCCTGGGGGCAGGTTCAGGGCATGTCAATCAGAGAGAGAAGGGCTCGTGGTTAGTGCTTTGAGGAGTGAAGAAGGGGAAGGATATTGGCAGCCAATAGAGGCTTTCCAAGATGCTGGGAAGTCCCAGACCAGTGTAGAAGGTGCAAGAGATAGTAAGTCATCAGAAGTCATTATACAGGATCTGAGATGTTCTCAAATGATGGAGGAGATAGAAGACTGAAAGAAGGCACACCTTAGGAGCTGAGAGGTGCCCAAAAGAGTGAAGAAGTAGGAGATAAGAGACAGCTAGTGTAGTGGGAGACATATGCCTGCCCATTGAACAGGGAGTTGCCTGAAGGGAAGGTTTAGAAAGCAAAAGTGCATTAGAAGAGGGTGATAAAGTCAGTCAAGAGGAGAGTGCAGGAATTGGTGGTTGAGGCCTGGTCACAGGAAAATTATCTGCATTTAGAAGAGTTTATGAGCGAGGTGGAGGAGTTTAAAGCCCAAAGAAGAGCAATACGAGAATTTTTGGATATACAGCTAAGAGTGGAGGTGGAGAAAGTCATGAGAATGAGCTGGAAAGCCAATCCCACACTGAGAAAGAGAAACAAATATGCTTCGAGAGAAAGGGAGAATAGTTAACAATAAAATACATTTACAAATGGAGTTGAAGTGTGAGCCAAGAAATACTAGATGACGTGAGAGGAGGAGAGAAGAAATAGGGCCTACATGTAGGGGATAGATCACCAGTGGAAGGGCAGCACCAAGGCATTTGGTCTTGTTCTACCCATGACAGAATAGTCTCACTCATATCAAGACCACTGAACTGGAAATCCAAAGAACTATTTTGGAACACCCAAAACCCAGGCTGAAGAATCCAGAGGAGGATTTAGATTTCCCCAAGAAACCAGCGACTTTTGGTAAAGACCTTTGACTGGGATTCATGCGGGAAAGGGAATGCCCCAAGCATATTCCAGTGATGACAGTTTCAAGATCATTTGGCGGTGGTATCAGAACTAGTCGAGCACAGATGTGTGATAGATGAGGTGTGTGCAAGCTTGCCCTTGAGATGTGTTGGCTAAATTGCAATACATATTCATATACATCATGCAGCCAATCCACGCACCGATGTTACACAAAATCCAATTGATCAAGACCGGACTGCAATGGAATTTGCATAATAATGCTCAATCTTTAAATACAAATCCCCAATAGCTAGCTAATACTGGGCAGGTACAAAACATGCCAGCCAAAACCACTGAAGCAAGTCGACATCTTAGCATTAAAAATACCCTCCCTGGATTAAATTAGGACAGTTTATAGAGAGTGAAAAATAAGCAAAAAACACATCTTGTGATGATGCAGCTGAAAGGCTCAATAGTGATACAACTCAGTGCAGAAAGCACAAGGAATTTTCGGGCAAACTTAACCCGAGGAGAGCTTTACCCCATCATTGCAGAGAAAACGATAGTAGGCACGATGACATCACCCTTCACGCCAGGGCCAACCTCAAATCGATGATGCACAATATCCGAACCATTAGGTTTCATTTTAGAAAGCAAAACGAATCCCTTTTCTGTACATTCTTAAAAGCTAACCTACCATTTGCAGTCAGGACATCTTATCTGAAGTGCTGCACCTTAGTATCACCCGGTAGCGTTATACCACAGAGATGCCCGATACTGTAATTTCCTAGCATAGGACACCTACGCCCCATATTAAAGAAACCACAGTGCAGGTTACATGCTACTACTGGAGGTTAACCTCTTCGTGTGGGGGAAAGAATTGTGTGAATTATGTGATATTATTATAATTAGGGTTTTGATTGCATAGTTCAGATTCCTTAAACATACATTTCCTCGCATGTTCCACCAATCTCACAATTAAGCGTTAGGGATAGATACATGATCCCCAATTTATTGATGAAGGCACCACGGGAAAGGGAAAATAGAGCGTGTTCAAAAGAATGCATCTGTTCTTATATAAAGGTCAATGAGATGCACATTGAATATGGATAGCATTATGAAGGAACAGGTACACGGGTAATATTACACCTTTATACGGCAACTTGTTAAAGGCACATTAACACACATAGGCATATCATTTATAAAGTACGATATATAGGTTGTGCCTTGAAAATAATAGTAACTGGTCAATACAAAGTGTTCCATTCAATCACGTATTTACAGGGGGCAATCTTAGAGCCACCAGGTTGGTACCCAGATGAGATCATATCACTCGATAGGTGGGAGCCACCCTAAATGCAGCTTTTTAATTTGAGAGGAGGAGTAGCAAGTGATTAGGCATGTTAAATATATAACGCAACCAACACAGTGGTTGGAGCAAAAGCATTGAAACTGTGCAAAAGTTCCCAATGATATTCGCAGCACTAAAGGTTGATGTACCGTTTCCTACAGAAAGGCACAGCATATTGAAAACAGTGAGGATGAGAGTAGACTCCCAATGCGAGTCTTACAAATGGAAATACTGTGCCAATGAGCTAATACAAGGTTTAACAGCAGTAAATGTTGCAGTGCAATGTTAGGTATTACCCAAATTGTTCGTTTACAATTGTTCGAATGAACAATTGACCGAATTTAAAGGGTCACAATTGACCTTTTCACAACTGACCGAATATATATATCGCTTTGGCTATATATATATATATATATATATATACATGGGTTTTGGGGAGCAGTTGTAAAACGAACAATTCATATACAACCCAATGTCAGACGGTTCCTAGTGATAGTTTCGACAGGCAACGTTTTGAATGCCAAAAGTTCCCACACAAAAGGTTTTTATTGGGGGTGATACCACCCCACATCCCCCTTTTTTTTTTAAACACCTATTTTACTAAACGGAATTAAAATAAAACCTTCAATATAAAAAATAATACATTCAAAACTTTTTTTTGCGACACTTTTGTGTCTGAACTTTTGACATTCAAAACTATTGTTTCGAAACTTTGACTGGACACCATGTTAGACACACACTACAGCATTGGTGAACAAAAAAAGTGCAGCATGCCAAGTAGTTGCAGGGCAAACTAGTCTTGAGGAATCTGCAAAACTGCAAAAATGAGGAGAAATCCAGAATCCCTTCCAAACCAAATGACTTAAACCTAATGGCTACCAGTTATCCAAACTACACACCAGGAGGAGCTCAACAAAACTAAACAGTATCTTTGGAGGGAAATGAACGTCCAAACTGCTCTTTTATCACTACAGCAAAAGTTACATTTTCATATTTTAAAGCCTGAATAGACTGGGCTGGCAATAAGGTTCAACTGGAGGGTGTACCTGAGCTATGGGGGATAGCCAAGAGAAAGAAGAGCACTCTGATTTCGGGGGACGGGGGAGGTAGTGAATGACAGCAAGTTTCAGGTGAGAGGGCAATCCCAGGTTAAGGCATTTTCTGAGAATGGTTTTGAAGTCGATGCTGAAGGATTTAATAGAAATTTCCCTCCCCATATGAAGCCAGTGCACACAGAGGAAGGTACTGTGTATTGTCTTTTTTTAAAACCTATTTGAAGTAGGGTTCAGAAAGCCACATTGTTGAGTGTATTAAAGCAATATGACCCTCGCGGCGGGGGCATTACCGACTCAGGTAATGCACCAGGGCCTATAGTTATAGGCCCGAGCCTTGCGAAGATTTACGTGAGCAGGGTATTAAAAGCATTTTTTCTGTCCCAAAATGTTTCAACAAAAAAAAAAAAACAACCAAGAAAATGACCACTGGGAAAGGGAAAACGGAGTCCGTTTTCCCTTTCCATGGCAGCAATCGGGAGCGGACACGCTGGAAACAGAAGTGTTCCCAGCGTGTCCATTCCCGAAAGAAGACAGAGAAGGTAAGTGGGGTTGGGAGGGAGGAAAGAAGGGAGTGAAAAAGGAAAAAAAAAACATACCTGCATCCCCGGCGGGGGACGATGGAAGCCTCGAGCCATGTGGAGGCACGGAGCGGGGATGGCCCCCCTCCGAGTCTCCACACGGCTGGCGGCTGCGATTATCCTCAACCAGGGACAAAGGAGTAAGAAGGTAAGTGGGGTGGGGAGGGCAGGGATGAGGGATGAGGGAAAACAAAAAAAGAAGCCTTACCTGAGTCCCTGGCGGGATGGCCTCTCTTCGAGCCTCCTCATTGGCTGAGGAGCTGCCATGCCCCCCGCCGGGGACAATGGCCGTGGAATCCCGGCCGAGGGATTCCCAGCCGGGTAATGCCTTGGCGAGGGCCAATCAGAATGGTTGTTTCATTCTGATTGCACCCTCGCTGGGTACTAAGTAATCTTAATATTAGGTAAACTGGAGCACCAAGGTAAAGGCCATTGGCATAATCCAGTTTAAAGAGGACAATAGCAATGGTTAATGTTAAAGGATATTTGTACTGTGCACTATCACCACCAAAGAGGTCCCCTGGCGCTCTAGTTGCTCTGAAAAAGGGAGAGGGGGGGTTAGTTGGTGGGAATAAGCAGGAAAAGTGGAAGAGAGCACTGATGTGCAGTTGGCAGCCTCAGCCCGGTGGGTCCGTTGGCTGGGCTTGGAGTGTTTTACGGTCGGTAGTCGTCGTGTGCTGTTTGCAAGTCTATGTGTGATTTGTTTTGTTGTTGCAGTGTAGTGAAGTTTGTGCGGATTGCTGTGTTTAGGCTTGTGGTTGTGTTTGGTTAGAATTTGAGAGGTGTATGCAGAGGGCTGATGTTGTTAGTGGATTGGTTAGTTGGCATCCAAGTGTGGCACTTGTTATCACTCACAGTTTCCTTTAAGTGTAGCACATGCTTACATTCATAATCCTGTCTAGATGTGACGAAAGCTAAAATGAAGGGTGACATCTAAGTGTGACACATGCTAGCATTCATAATCCTGTCTAGATGCGACGGATGCTAAAGTTAAGGATGACATCTAAGTGTGACACATGCTAACATTCATATTTCTATCTAGATGCAACGACTATCCTCAAACAACACGTCTAGATTTCAGTGAGTGCAAAAGTCGACTGTTGGGCTTCTGCTTGGGCTTATAAAATATGATCACTTCTCTCCTGGCCAGCGTGCACTGCATTGGCTACATATTAATCAAAAGGTCATTTGATTAATTGAGTGGCTGTACCTTTGTATTTACAGCACCAACACCATAGAAGAATCGCTCTCTCCCACTGAGCCAAGAAGATAGATTTTACCCCATAAGGGAAACATCTGTGAGTTGGGAGATGAGGAAAAGTGTTGGTAGAAAAACTCAGAAATTACCATAACCTGCTTAGGCTCATGGGAAGCAACTTCTTACAGTGCATTGGAAAGGCAGCTTAGAATGTTAATACCGCAGTCTCCCGTTTTAGCTTCCTTAGTATGTTTGTTAGCAGGCCCTTTTTATGAACCACTGTGTCAAAAGCAGAGGTCATGTCTATAGATGCTAAATATATAGTACTGAGTTAATTGGCCTTGATGCCGGCTAGTAAGGGAGCCATTATTGTAGCATTAAGAGTGGTTGATATGCATTTTCTAAATCCTAATTGATATTTGGAATAGATATATTTTTTTTTTAACCAAGGAATACATCAAGGTCGGCAATTAGAAGAATGGAAAATATTTTGCCCGCTGCGTCTGTTAGAGAAATGGGTTTATAATTTTCCAGTTTTGCAGGGTCACCTTTCTTAAAAATTGGAATGAGAATTGAAGTCAGCCATGTCAGTGGAAGAGTCCCTGAGTTCAGTATATAATCGAATTTAATTTTTAAAATTCCTGCCCAAAAGCATCTCTCTGCTTTATATACACATGATCAGGGCCGGGAGCTTGAGAATTTGAGAGTTTGGCTATGGCCTGTTCTATATCAGCGATAGACCAATTAAATCAGTTTGTAGAAGCATTAGAAGCACACCTATAACCAATTTGAGTAAATCTCGCAGGTAGTTGGTATTTTGAGCTAATAAACGATCTCCAAGTTTCTGCTTGGATGGTACTCGCTGCTACAGGTTCACTCCCAGTTTGACCATTTTTTATAATAGACCAGGTGGCTCTCGTGTTATGGCAGCAGATAGATCTAATCAAATTGCAGTTAATTCTGGAATATACAGATAGGTGGATACCCTTTACTTAAAATTTGTATTGTTGTACAATACATTTTTTAAGATAAAACCTTTGTGATAACAGACAAGAGGTTTCAGAATTTTCATAAAATGTGCTAGAGCATTGGCAACCGAAGTTGAAATGATTTGGTTCATGTAGGCGGGACTAAATGTCATAAGGGCATTATAGCCTTGACACGCTAAGTCATGGGAAACTCTTGCAACAAGGTTTTCACATAAACTGGAGTTCCATCTAGGAGAACACACCTCCCGTTTTGGCTCAGGCACTGATAAGAACTCATCCATTTTTAAAGTATTACACATAGCATATAGACAAATGGATTGGTGCATGGTCACTGTAAACCATTTGATTTATAGTAACTGGTTCAATAAAGGATAACAGAGAGTTGGAAACACATAAATAATCAATCAAGGAGCACAATGCACCACGTCTCCAAGTGAATTCTTGTGAATTTAAATAATCATTTACAAATGACATATCCCAGTCTTTACAATAGGAATTTCACAATTTTCTTCTGCTACAAGGACCTTTTACCACCGTGTTACGAGGGTACTTGCTATCAATAAAAACTATGTTACACATTGAATTAAAGTCTCCTCCAATAATAACTTCTACATCAGAGTACTTTATATAAATGTTTTCCAAGCACATGTCCATAGCGTCCAATAATTCAGAATTATAATATTTAAGCAGATTCCTGTATAAACATATCAGCAATATGGGTTTAGTAGGACTGGACTTTAAAGTTAGTAATACAGCTACTAAGTGATTGGATGAATGGACCATCTTAGCAACATAATCAAGGGAATTTTTAATTGCAATAGTAAGGCTCCCAAACGGACAACCTTCAATACCTTTTCCAGCATACAAACAGAATGTGCAATATTCTGGAAGATCCAAGTCATCCTGTTTCATGGTTTCTTGGATAAATAAAATATCTGGTAAGGAATTAGAAGTAAATGAGGACAACTAACATAATATGTTACGATAACCACAGGAATTCCATGAATAAAGAACAAGTTTACATAAGTTCTATGAGTTAGATGAGCGTGATTTTGAAGCGAAGACAGATTTTAAAAAGGGTTCAATCCACGACATCTCATTATTACTCCTTGCTATGGCAAGTAATTGTGAGATGCATGATTTTTCATCTTGTGGTTCACTGGTTATAGTTGCACCTGGGCACGTCACGGCCCTCTGCTCCACTGCTTCATAATACAAAAATTCCTCTGCCATATTCACATTGTTAAATGTATGCAAGGTGAATCCCAATTCAGATAATTCTTGCCCGAATGCGCATATACATTTTAAAACTTGCTCAGAATATAAATGACAAGTCATTCGGTAGTTATTATGAGATGCAAGGGAAATCTTATCAAAGTCATTCGATGTGAAGATTCTCAATGAAGGTATTGAATATAGTAGACTTAGTAGGTAGGTACAATTGATTCTAGATTTTCCCACTATATCCGCTCTCCCCTCCAATCCCATCATATTAACACCTTTTGCATCATGGTTGTTATCATTATTCGAATAGGATAGCATATCTGAATTCTTTTCAGTTTGTTTGTGAACACTAGTAGTAGACATCACTTCCGCAAAATTCCCAACCATATTAGTACCATTAGTTGTCAATCCCAAACAGCTACTACCCGCGCTATTAAGCAATTGCAGGGTTTCAGCATTCAGGTTACTTGATGTAGGATTTACCAGTTTGTAAACAGTTTCCAATGACAGATGACCATTTTTAATAGCTTTCTCCAAATCAGCCAAATCGTACCCAATAGAATGGATATTGTCATTGGCAATGAGTGGGGTCGGTATCTCGCTCATACTCTGCATGGTGGAACCCATATCTTTAGATTTTTCGTTGTTTATAGCAGATTGCACAGGTAAGCTTATTTCCTGGAATTTACCAACTCCAATTCGAACCACAGCAGTCGTTAGAAGGAATATTTACACAAATTTCAACTTTCATAGTCTTGGTGCACATATCTGAGTACAACACTTTATGTTCTATTTGATTTGGAACAATACCTGGTTGAGATGAAATTGACTTATTATCGCTCCCATTTGGAACATTAGTCATATCGGACTGGTTGGAGTTAGTTGTGCATTTTCTACCATCACTAGGGAAATGGGTTACAAGAGTTCTTTGAGATTTTGCATCACCATTCACTAATATTTTTTTTATCCGAAATTTTGGAATCTACTGTTTCCACACTATACTTCAAAGGCACCTGTTTACAATTTACCATGCCTAATTCTTTTGAAGTGGGAGAATGGAAGACCAGGCTCCCGTCCTTCACCTCTCGCGCTTGGCCTAGAGGGTCACGGCCCAGACACCCGCCACGAGAAGAGTTTGTCCAGTTACCAGACGACCAGGTACCATGGTACAGGAACATACGGATGTGTCCACCTGTTTGCCCAGCAGCCCGCACTGGCCATGCCGACACCTGCGGCTCGGATCAGCTAGACTAAAAACCACACGTCGTTAGAGATGCCATGACGACCTAGACAACGGGACGCACATCTGTACAAATATACACACCTAACATTTCCACACCAATCTACACGAAGAATATACTCAGTGCTCTGACGTAGGCGACAGGCATATTCACGGACGTGCATCTTTATTATTTTTACATAGGCTTTCAGAATGCAGAAACGCAAGATGCATCATGAACTCATCTATAACGCTGCTTGCTCATGCTTCTCTTGAAACCTGTTACCACCATGAGAGGTATAATAGAAACGCGATACTGGTCTTGGAAATATATGCCACTATAACCTAAAGCACCCATGCCCGAAATGGATCCCTTATACACCAGGCCCACGTAGGCCTCAGGCAAGAGTTCCCGTGGACATTAACAAAGCAAAAGTCAGGTTGCTGATCCCGCAGAATGAGCCTGGTGGAACAACCAGCCAAGGTCGCAATGTTGCAAACCCACATCCAAGAACAAATCATCAAAGGCATGATGTTGCAAACTCGCACTCCGCGTACCAATGTTAAAGTCATACCTACAAATTAAACCAGACACACAGTGGAAAAGCAATATTAATTGTGCAGAATTCTGCCTCAAACACGGTCCCGCCTCACGTGACCAAGCCGAACCTGACGAGATGCCAAAACCCAGGAGAGACAGGGCGTCTGGGTCCCTCACTACGAGGCACAGGCCGGGACACTTGAAAGGCTCAATGGACACCTGCTACAGTGGGAACGGTCAGCTCCCACCTATGAATAAATCCTCACATTGTCTGCATGTACCCATATTGAAACATTGTTGCAAACACGGGTACACCGAGAGCTGGGAACAACGGTGGTCCCAGGCTGGGGAGCTCACGGATGCACCAATCAGAACATGGGGCTCTTATCTCAGACGTCAGTAATATTAGCCAATCCTCAAGGGTCTTCATGTAACAATTCTTATGTATCTAATTGAAGGGACAACCCAGATATACCACCTGACTACACCTTGACCACTAATATCATTCTCTATATGTATACTATATTAACCCTACCACTCGAGCAACCAATTAAGAGTGGCGATAGGTTTTTGTTAACTTTCTGAAGTGACGCAAGTAGCGCGTCATAATGTAGTAAAAAGGGCCTGCGAGCCCCACGATTGTGTGTGTGTCAGGACGAACGCGTACGCTCCTTGACCCATCCCTGCCGTTTGCATAATAAACAGCAGAAGTTGCCTTGCTCCTTGTGTGTGCCTCATACTCTGTCTCGACCCGAGATATACACGGGAGGAGTTGGGGCCTCCCTGCCCGGAGGTCTGCGGACGGCCCGGCCGACCCCGGCAGAATTTCCCCCCGACAAGTTGGAGGCACTGCTGAGATCTGTTTAAGATCGACTTTTATTTTTAATTTTTCCAGGCACTCCCGTTGCGAGGAGGCCCGGCGGCGCGGCCCCCTCTGCCGTTGCCCCCTTCTGAGGACTACAGGACCATCGCGGAGCTGCGAGAGGACCGGACAGCGCAATCCGGATATTGGCCCTCGGGAGCCGGTTGAGAAGTATCCCGCCCGCGGTCGGCGAGTGTCCAGACGTGGTCCAGACGAGGGGAGGTGGCGAGCCGCTTGGAGGGGTGCACGCAGTCGAGCGGCCCTGCATCGAGAGAACTTGGTGAGCATGACACGCACAACAAGCAATGTGAAATTGTGAGGGAGGGGGAGGAAGTAAATAAGGGAGGAGGGAGGTATTGTAAAGCGGCGAAGGTTTAACTGAGTGTTGCTAATGGAATGAATGGTAGCGAAACGAGTGCGAGAGCAGGCGGCTAACGTTACGCGAAAGAGGGGGGCGGGGCACGAAAACATCACGTGCAGCCGCTCGTAACAGTGAGCTAACGTTACGCGAAAGAGGGGGGCGGGGCACGAAAACATCACGTGCAGCCGCTCATAAGACACTGATTGGCCTAAATTGCGACTACGTGTGAGAGTGGGTGTGTGGTTTCCTACGATTTGATATTTATTATTCAATGAGTAGATGAGGTTCCCTATTGTTCGAGCAAGAAACTCGATAGGTAGATGACGTTTCCCTGTGGGCGGTGGCTAGTTACATAGTTGCCCAAAACGGAAGATAATTGGCTGGTTAAGCCCTCCTGTTGAGGGGCGTATCACACGCGAGGCGACGCAGCGTGCGCAGTCCGGTTATAGTATTGATGAGATTACCTTGTTCCAGGAGAGACAGGAAGACAGCTGTAGGGTTAGCGGGGTAGATTGCAAGTGTATTTTGAATTTAAAGAACATAACACGAATATACCAGTAGCTCGAAGAAATCGGTGACGTCACCAGTAGGGATTTAATAGGATATTACGAGCACAAGGAGCGTTGGGTTTAAGAGTGGTGGATGATTAAGGAGCTGATACGGAGATAAACTGTAAACCAGTGGATCGAAAAAAGAAGGGGAAAGGGGCGTGGCTGCGCACGGAGAACGCCGGCCACGGTAAATGTAAAAGGGGGAGGAGAACGAAGAAACAGGACGACTGTATAAGATCGTCGTAAGGGGTACGCAGCCGCAGGGGGCTGCGTGCGCTTCGGCCGCAGGGGGCCGTAGGGGAAGGAATATAATATAACATCATATTTATTACTATCGCATAATTTGTCAAAGGATTGTCGTAAGTCCCCACACTTGCGGGGCGAGGTAAGCAATACAAGGTTGTATATTGTAAACTGTTAGTAAGGGGAAGGGTAACAAGGGGAGTACAACCATGTCATACGGGAGAGGGTCGGGAGAGTGGGGGAACACCCTCACCACCCCACTACAGCACATATGCACCACACTGCCACCACACAGGGAGAAGTTAATTAAGTACAGCATAGAGTGGACCCAGGGGACGGACAACAAAATGTTAACACCATGGCCGCCTAATGGTAGTTTCGATCCATATGCCCAACAATCACTACTGAACCATCTACACAATACATACAAGGGGAAGAAACTGGCAAACCATGTGGAGATGTTTAACTTATGGAGGATGTTCCAGGGGTCTCGACCAGGACAAAGTGGAATGTTAACTATGGGGGAAATACCGGAAGAAAAGGAGATTAAGAAAGAAGGAACGGGTGGGGAAAGGGAGTGCGAAATAACGAAAAATACGGGGAACGAAAGACAGGGAGGAGAAAAGGTTGATAAATCAGACGACATAAAAAAGGAACCGAGCAATGAGATACCCATAACACCGGGAGTGAAAACAGAGGGAGGAGGGTTGTACCCTTTAAGAGAATTAGGAGAAATAGAAGGACAGTTAAGGGCGGCTGAAGGATACTCAAACCCGGCATACAGCCCTCCACCATATGTGGCTCATGGGAAGATACCAATGGGGGAAGGGAGAATTAGAGAAGAGCAGACTGTAGAGATAGGAGAGGATGAGTGGGTAGCTGCACAGATATTGTTGAAGTTACGAGGCTCACTAACTGGAGAAGAAAAGGAGGCGGTAAGGAGAACAAACGAGGATAGTGCCAGAGAGAGTGAAATGAGGGGAGAGGAGCTACTACGACAGAAAGAAGAGATTTTGGAGGAAAGATTAGCAAAACTAAGGGATGAGCAGAATGAACTGATCAAACAACTTGAGAGGGAGGAAAGAGAGAGAGTGAGGAAAAGGAAAGAAGGTAAGGAAGAATTGGAAAGATTAAGGGAACGAAGCGAGGAACAAAAGAGGGAAGCTGAAAGGGTAAAAGCAGCAGCAGATAGGGTATCAAGAGTAGTGCTGAGAGAGAAGAAGAAGGAAGAAGAAGAAAAGGAAAAAGAAATGGAAATATGGAGGAGGAGGATAATATCTGAAACAGCTAAAAAATATGAAGAGGGGAAGGTAATAGAGAGTATAGTAGAAAGAGAAAGGGTGAAATGGGAAAGGAAAAGGGAAGATGAAAGGATATTGGAGCAGATGAGCAATGAGGTAATGGAGGAATTAAAAAGGAAAAGAGAGGAAAATAGTAAGGAAATGGAGGAGAGAAGGGAAGAAGGAAGAGAAGGGAGGGGTAGAGAGAGTGAAAGATGGGGAGATGTATATAAAAATAGGGAGGTAGCAACGACATCAGCACTAGGGGGGACAGTTGGTAACAACGGAAGGGGAGAAAGAGACCTAATAGATTTAAAAACAGTAACAATAAAAGGGAAAAGGGCAGAGTGGGGGGTGCCATTTATAAATGATTTTTGCAGTGAGGAGGAAGAAGGAGTGGAGAAGGATGGAAGAGAGAGTGAAAGGGAAAGCTTAGATAAACTGTACCTCACTAGAACAAACATAGATTCACCCTGGATAAGTAGAAGAGGGGAGGAGCTGGAGAGAAGTAAGGAGGAAACGAAAAGAATAGGGGAAACACAAACAAATGAAACCACGCCACCCACATCCCCATCACGCCGTCCTCCTACGTCACTACCTACATGTTCAACCACCGCACGCTCGCTACACAGAGTAAAGCTCGCGCCCTTCATGAACGAACTTACCCCTTATGCATGTCGGCTTAGGGACCTCCCTAGTCGCAGGCAAGACAGACAGATAAACATACCCATATTGAACACAGGAAATGATGAAAGAAGGGGAAAGGAAGAAGAGGGAGGTAGGGGCAGAGGTAGTAAGGAAGAATTTGAAGTAGTAAAAGAAATGGGGGAAGAGGAGGGGTGTGAAGACTCAATATCATGGAGCTTAAAGGGTGACACAAGGCAGAATTTAATGCCACTGCTGGAGAGAGGAGGGGTTAGACCACAGTATGTACCTTGGAAACATACGGATAAGGAAAATATAAAATGTAGGCTCCCATCACTAAGTGGAGGTGCGGGTAAGTGGATATATGAAATGGAAAAACACACCGCAGGACAGAAACTAGCAGTAGGAGATGTGAAGGGCCTGTTAATATCAATATTAGGGGATAGAGCGGATGACATTTGGAAAAGAGCGGGATTCCATGGGGTAACAATAACAAACACATCGCATGATGGGGCACCATTTACAAACTGCAGACATGCGCTATGGCAGGCACTGAGAGTGCAGTACCCAGACACATCAGACATAGGAGCCATTACTTCCCGTAAGATGGGTGAAAATGAGGATCCTGTTGATTATATCCAGGATATTCAAGAGAAGTGGCGCATGGAAACTAGAGAACAATGGGACAAAACACCAGCCATATTTTATCATATACTAGTACAAGGGCTCCCAGAAGGAGTTCAGAAACAGCTAAAGAAAGTAGTAGGAATGGAAGCAAAACCGTGGCCAGAAATACAACTGACTATAGTACATCACTGCAGGACATGGCAAGGGAAAATGAAACAAAAGGAGGAGGACAGGAAAACAGAAGAGGCCAAATTAGTACAGAAAAAACTTACTAAATATACAATGGAAGGGGCACTAATAACTACGCCCACACCAATGGCCCAAAGCCCAACGCAAGTAGTGGCTGCACAAGATCCAGCTCAAATAGCGCCCCCACAAGGTGTAATACAGCCTCTGCCATTACAAACACCGAACATGGGAGGAGGGTACCCAATGCAAGGAACTGGGTATTATAATTTTAACAGGGGAAGAGGAGGGTTTATGAGAGGAAGAGGATATGGATATAATACCCAGCAACAGGGTGGGGGACTCAGAAATTACTACCCCACAGGGCAACCCGTATACCAGGACAACACAGGGAGCTTCCCATGGCAAAACAGGGAACCACCCGTGTGTTGGAGCTGCGGACTATTGGGACACATGTCACGTACGTGTAGGGTCAGGCCAGGAACACCAGCATGGAATGAACAAGCACAACCTAGGACCTCACAAGAACAGCAGGGCATGCAACAACAGCAGATGTCACAACAAGGGAATGACCAACAACAACAAACACGACAGCTACAAACATATTCACTGCCACAACAGCAAATAACACAGCAACTGACGCCGCCACAGCAACAAGTGGCGTTAATACATCCACCACCCCAAACTGAACGAACACAATTGGGTGGGGTGTCGGTGTTGGGACACAACCCTTACACAGGGAATGGCCAATCATTGTACCCCCAATAGGCCAGCCCACAGACGGCCTTGGTGTGTCCCATCCTGTCAATAACACCCAATAGTGCGGAGGAGCCACGCATAGAGGTAACGATAGGTGACAAAAAATTATCATTTCTTGTTGACACTGGGGCAACCCGGTCTTGCATAAGGGAAGGTAAATTTAAGATGTCAGGCGAAGCCATGAACACCCAAGGATTTTCTGGGGCTAAAGGGTTGGTTCCATTTACTGATAACGTTCCGTTATCTATTGGAGATTACGATCTGTCAGTCCCACTTTTGTATTATAGTGCCTCGCCAGTAAATATACTGGGGAGAGACATAATGAACAGGTTGAATATGACGATTTCCTTTACAGAGGATGGCATAATTTGTTCTACTCCGGGGATTAACATGCTCGCAGCACGACAGATTTTGCAAGCATACTGTGGACAGACAGCGGTTAGGGCGGAGCCACTGGATGGCGAGATATTCCAATATGGCACAGACATGGCATTTGCATGGATGCCAGGGATAGAAGGGAAAATATGGAGGAGGCCAGCAGCCTATCTATTCCGACCAGAAACACCAGCTAATGAACTGGAAGGGAAGGTGTTTGCAGTGGACATTGAGAGCATTATTGCAACAGCTGATTATGTTGCTGTGCACGCCCAAGATAAAGAAGGGAGAGCTTGGAGGGCGGTGATAGCACTAGCGGAAGGATGTAGGCTGACTCAGGTGTCAGATGAAGAGCTGTTCTCAGAAGAAAAGGAAGAAAATGAAATGGTGTTCATGATGAGTGTAGAAATATGGCTAAGAGTGGCTCACAAACAAGTAGCACAGAAAATTGCAATGGCACTTGAGGCACCAGCAGGCACCCCAGTCCCATTTTTTGAGGAGGATATGTCAAAGGTGCCCAAATCATTATGGACCATTAGCCCTTATGATGTGGGATGTATAAAAAGCATAGGGGGTGTAAGGATAAAATTGAAAAAAGGTGCCATACTACCAAGAGTGAAACAGTACCCATTGTCAAAAGAGGCAGATGAGGGCATATATGAAACCATAACGGCCCTTATAAACAATGGCATATTGGTCCCCTCAGAATCACCATGTAACACAGCTGTGTACCCGGTGCGCAAGGCTAAAGGGGGGTCTTGGCGCTTCATACAGGACCTCAGACCCCTGAACAACATAGTAGAAGCAGAGTATCCAGTAACAGCAAACCCGGCCACAATATTGTGTGGCATTCCAGCAGAAGCATCACGATTTACAGTGATTGACCTTAAAAATGCTTTTTTCTCAATACCATTACACCCAGACTCACAAGATTTGACAAGCTTCACTTACCGAAATACAAAGTGGAAACATACCAGATTACCACAGGGGTATTGTGAATCACCCTCAATTTTCAATAGAGTAATACAGATGGATTTGGGTAACGTTGAGATGGAAAGCACAGTGTTGCAGTATGTGGATGACATAATAATTTGCAGTACAAACGAAAGCAAATGTAGAGAGGACTCCTTAAAAATGTTGACAATATTGGCTGAAAAGGGGTATAAGGTAGATATGGAAAAGATACAATACTGTCAGGAACAGGTACTTTACATTGGCCAACTGATATCTCAACATGGAAGAAGGATTGCACCACAAAGAGCACAGGCCATCTCAAGCACTCCCGTGCCACAGACTGTGAGAGAACTGCAGCAATTTCTAGGGCTGTGCAACTATTGTAGAGCATGGGTATTTGACTATAGCTCATATATAGGACCCCTGCTTGAGGGGTTGAAGGAAGCAAATAAAGGGGAGAAAAAGTTGGGATGGACTATGGAAATGAGGGAGGCATTTGACGAATTAAAGGACGCGATATCAACTGCTCCAGTACTGGCATCCCCAGACTATGAGCGACGCTTCTTTATATTTTCACATTGCGACTCGGCAGTGATGAAAGCAGTGTTGGCCCAAAAAACTAGCATGGGCTATAAACCAGTAGCATTTTACAGCGGTCACTTAGACCCTATAATGTTAGGACACTTCTCTTGTGAACAAGGTCTCGCTGCAGCTGCTTTTGCAGTAGAAAAAGCATCAGCAATAACTATGGGGTGTCCAACTACACTATTTGTGGAACATGCATTATTTGCGATATTGAATAAACCTAAGTCCACCCTAACAACACAAAGGGCATCAGGCTATGAGATTATTTTGTCTAAAGCCGAACTAGCAATTGTTAGATGTAGTACGGTTAACCCTGCAAGGTTCCTAGCAGAAGTAATTGAAGAGGGAGATTACGCCCACGACTGCACCCAAGTAACTGAAATGTACTCTTGTACTAGGAAAGTTGAAGAAAACGCACTAGAGGGAGGTGAGCTTTTGTTTATTGATGGGTCATCAACTATTGATCAAGGAGACGGGATAAGAAGGACTGGGGCAGCAGTAGTGAAAATGATGGAGGCGCCGGTGTGTGTGGCTATGAAGTGTGTACAATTACCACAGCATTACTCTGCTCAAGCCGCGGAACTCGTTGCACTAATATTGGCATTAAGGGAAAGTTTTAATAAAAGAGTGACTATATATTCTGACAGTGCATATGTCACATCAACTGTCCACTCAGGGCTATCAAAATGGAGAAGAAGAGGGTTTAGGAGAGCTGATGGCACCCCAGTACAACATGCCCTCTTGTTGGCTGAACTAATTGAAGTAATAAATGACCCCCAAGAACTAGCCCTGGTAAAATGCACCGCACACACAAATGGAGAAGACTACGTATCAAAAGGAAATGCAGCAGCAGACGCACATGCGAAATATGCTGCATATTTTGGTGAGATATGGGACCCCACAGACTCACAGAGAGGGAGAGGGAGGGGAATAGCTAGGGAGATGTTAATAAGAGAAGGGTACACCCATCTCCCAGCCACACAGATTATGGAACTACAAGCGGCTGCACCAATGGCCGAAAAAGAAGTATGGGTGAAAAGAGGATGCACAATGTCACCAACTGACGCACTATGGCGCCAGGGTGGCACTGGGAAAGTTGTAATACCGTTGGCACTGTTAAATACCGCCCTGAGCCAATTACATCACCCTGCCCATACAGGCAAGGAAATAATTGCAGCACGAATTAGAGAAGATTGGTTTTGTCCCGAGTTAACCTCTCATGTGTCAAATTTTATCAGCAATTGCCTCACATGTCAACAGTTTACGGCCGGTCATACTTTAAAAGTGATAAGAGGTACCATACCCCGGCCAGAAGGACCTTTTCGGCACCTTCACATTGACTATGTTGATATGATCAACATATGTCAAGGAAATAGGTATATGATTGTAGTAGTGTGCCCATTTTCTAGGTGGATTGAAGCAGGGCCCTGTTCACACCCTGATGCGTTTAGAGCAGCCAAATTCATAGTAAGGGAGGTCTTCCCCAGGTGGGGAGTGTGCGAGGTGTTAAGATCAGACAACGGGCCCCATTTCGCAAACGAAATGTTCCAGCATATCACATCCCTACTGAACATTAAACACAAATTTGCATGTGCATACCACCCACAGGCTAATGGTGTATGTGAACGCCTGAATGGCTTATTGAAGGAGGCAATTGCTAAAACACAACAAACAACAAAGAAAAGTTGGTTGTATTGCCTTCCGTTAGCATTGTTTGAACTTAGAAACAGGCCAGGGTCCGACCACCACCTCACCCCACACGAAGTGGTTACTGGACGCCAAATGCGCCTTCCCCTAACACCAACGTCAAGGGCATTCACCGACCAAGAAAGTTCTGCGAATGTGTTAGGTGATGAAATGTATCAATATGTGTCTTCCTTGATTACTAGTGTTGTGTTTGTGTCTCAACAGCTCGAGCGCACACGGGGCGGGTCTACCAGCAACCAAGAAAAAGACGAAAATACAGAATTGGGAAAGGAGAACTTGTGCCAACTTGCCAAAGGTGACCACGTACTACTTCGAAATTTTAATAGGAAGTGGAACCAGCAGAGGTTCACTGGCCCCCATTTGGTAGAGGACGTATCAACAAGAGCAGTAAAACTAAAGGATAAGCGTGCCTGGAACCACCTACATGATGTAAAAATCTACAAACTGCAGACCCGCCCCAGCGCCAACGACAGATCAATTGGAAGAACAGCAACCACATCCCCTACAGCGGAAGAAAGCTTCACCACAGACAACGACCCAATTGTTCCCTCGGAGACAATAATTGACGGAGAAGGGAGTGATCCCCATACTGCCCACCCCATGACCACTCGCTCAAAGAGTAAAAATACTTCCGCCATTTGAGCACAAACCCCCCCATTGACTGCTAAATACAGTTGTAACTAAAACTGAAGGACATGTTTGCACTAATACACATGTAAACACGTGAATGTTCTCTTTTTTCTCTCGCACATACAGGAACTGCGTAATATTGCATTGTTAAGAAAGATAATTAACAAATTCAGTGTGCAGGTGTAGATGGTGCTGCCAGACGATAACTACCCAGAAGAATTGTCACACCAGTTCGTATACGAAATAAAGAGGCCAACATACTTAAAAAGGAGAAGGGTACGTGTCTACTACACAGCCTTCCTCCTGGCCATAGAATATCACATGCCCCACCTCCACCCATACTTGCCGGTTTTAAGAGACCCATCACTTAGAGTAGCGTGGGAGCAGCTCTTCGCCTGGGCACTGAATGACTACTTGATAGGGAGAGCTTAAAGCTAACATTTAATAACAAGCACTTTTGAGAATTTTTAGGCGGGCAACTGTAACGTCGCAAGAATAAGCTGCCAGGACTGCAGCAAGGTAAGAGCAAAATGCCGGTGAAATTAGCATATGTAATAAAAATAATAGGGATTTTTATGATCACCGGGTTCTTGGCTGCCTCTGTCTGGCAGTACAGCTATGCTATCGATTTTATTGCTGCACCCAAACCTAATATACCCCTGCCCTCTGCTGCAACAGGTGTTACGTCAGGTGGTAATAGTAACATTGCACCCAAGCAAAATAGAATTAAACGCAGCACATACTCAGACAATAAAGGTATTGATAATTATGTACAAGATTCGGCACACGTCACAAACAACATATGGTACCAGCACATGACCCGCATTGGTAAGCAGACAACTGAGGATAGCTGTTACGTTTGCTCATTAATACCATACGCCATGAGCGCTTCACGAACATTTGTTGCCACAGAAATAGATGAAAAAACAGCACAGTGCATAATATATTTGGCCCTGTTCCAAACGAAAGGAAGATTTCAAGGAACAGTAGTGCACATGACATGGAAAACGCGAGACTCGTACCCATATGAGAACAACTTCCTCAAGACCTATCTGAGCTATCACAAGACCAGTTTACATGCTGAAGCATTCAGGTACATAACAAGTGGCCCTGCAAAAGGAGAAACAAAGAAGGTAACACTGCAGTATCTACCATGTGATTGGTACGCCACTGAAGTTCCGGGTAAACAAGGATGCTGGGAGAGGCCGCTACTGACGATAACAGGAAAGGTGTATCTGGACAACAGCTGGGAGATAGGAGTAATTGGCAGCAACATGGTAACAAAAGAAACTATCTCAACCATCGAGACACACAATCATCGATGTTGGACGACGTGGATCAAGTACGTACCAATGCTCACATGGGTAGAAGAAGATGAAGACCCAATAACAATATTACCATTGACCGCGCCCAAAGTATGTTACCAGCATAAAGGAGAGGTGGACGTAGGATATAACACCAATTGTGCAAGCGTGATGGAGTTACCTGAGGGGGGTGCGGGAACAGCAGTAATAATGGACCATTATTGGGCCTGTGGAGAAAAGGCATATCATACACTGCCTCCCCTGTGGAATGGTGTGTGCACAATGGTACACGTCAATGTACCATCACTAGTGGTACCTAAGAAGCATGTCAATGTGGCGAAATTTCCTAAAATGGATGAAGGGGATAAGAGACGAAAGAGATCTGCACCACTCCCAAAGGAGCAAGAGAACAAGACCAACAGCGAGGATACTGTCCTAAATAGGAGGAAACGACAAGGAGAGCCACTGACAGGAAATTACCTGTGGGGAAGGTCGGAAACGGAACTAACGTCAATACCGCCAGAACACAGACTATTCAGCAGAGCAGCAATGTTTTTCTCCTCAATAATACATCCGGGACTGCAGGCATACGCAAATGCAAAATGGCTGCAAATAACCAGATGGGAACTAATGATGACCATCAATTCAACAGTAAATGGGTTCAACGCAATTAAAGAGGAGCTGCGAGCTGTAAGGATGGTAGCACTACAGAACAGATATGTACTGGACCTTCTCACAGCGATGGAAGGAGGAGTTTGTGCAAAGATAGGACAATCTTGCTGCACGTTCATACCTGCCAACGATGCCGACAATGGTACACTGACAGAAGCAGTTTCACAATTGGCCCAGATGCACTCTAAAATGATGGACGAGAGTAACGGTGTAAACAAGGATAAGAGCTGGTTTTCACTATTATGGTCATGGATGCCTTCTTGGCTGTCAGATGGACTGAAAATAATAGTGGGGTGTACTATTTTGGCTGGAGCTACTTTGATCATAATTAGATTTTGGAAAGCCCGGAAGGCCCGCACGGCTGACGAGTTGCTGGAAATGGTGGGAATGCACCCCTTGATGCCAGCAGATGATGGCCAGCATACAGGAGTGATAATACAAGAGAGGGAGAAGCTGCGCACCCAAATAATAACCAACCATCTGGATCCACCATCGGTGAAGATCGAGAACCCAAGGAACCCCAGGAGCTACATAGGAAGATGGGTATACTGTACTCCTGGAGGAACATGTGAATATATGTATTGGTCATTTGAAGATCATGTAAACCATTATGGACACCTCGGAGGGATAACTAAGATATGGAGAGTAAGAGGAGATAACGAGAAGGATATGTTTGTGGTCGACAAGTCGACCAGAGGGGGGACTGAAGTGGGAGAATGGAAGACCAGGCTCCCGTCCTTCACCTCTCGCGCTTGGCCTAGAGGGTCACGGCCCAGACACCCGCCACGAGAAGAGTTTGTCCAGTTACCAGACGACCAGGTACCATGGTACAGGAACATACGGATGTGTCCACCTGTTTGCCCAGCAGCCCGCACTGGCCATGCCGACACCTGCGGCTCGGATCAGCTAGACTAAAAACCACACGTCGTTAGAGATGCCATGACGACCTAGACAACGGGACGCACATCTGTACAAATATACACACCTAACATTTCCACACCAATCTACACGAAGAATATACTCAGTGCTCTGACGTAGGCGACAGGCATATTCACGGACGTGCATCTTTATTATTTTTACATAGGCTTTCAGAATGCAGAAACGCAAGATGCATCATGAACTCATCTATAACGCTGCTTGCTCACGCTTCTCTTGAAACCTGTTACCACCATGAGAGGTATAATAGAAACGCGATACTGGTCTTGGAAATATATGCCACTATAACCTAAAGCACCCATGCCCGAAATGGATCCCTTATACACCAGGCCCACGTAGGCCTCAGGCAAGAGTTCCCGTGGACATTAACAAAGCAAAAGTCAGGTTGCTGATCCCGCAGAATGAGCCTGGTGGAACAACCAGCCAAGGTCGCAATGTTGCAAACCCACATCCAAGAACAAATCATCAAAGGCATGATGTTGCAAACTCGCACTCCGCGTACCAATGTTAAAGTCATACCTACAAATTAAACCAGACACACAGTGGAAAAGCAATATTAATTGTGCAGAATTCTGCCTCAAACACGGTCCCGCCTCACGTGACCAAGCCGAACCTGACGAGATGCCAAAACCCAGGAGAGACAGGGCGTCTGGGTCCCTCACTACGAGGCACAGGCCGGGACACTTGAAAGGCTCAATGGACACCTGCTACAGTGGGAACGGTCAGCTCCCACCTATGAATAAATCCTCACATTGTCTGCATGTACCCATATTGAAACATTGTTGCAAACACGGGTACACCGAGAGCTGGGAACAACGGTGGTCCCAGGCTGGGGAGCTCACGGATGCACCAATCAGAACATGGGGCTCTTATCTCAGACGTCAGTAATATTAGCCAATCCTCAAGGGTCTTCATGTAACAATTCTTATGTATCTAATTGAAGGGACAACCCAGATATACCACCTGACTACACCTTGACCACTAATATCATTCTCTATATGTATACTATATTAACCCTACCACTCGAGCAACCAATTAAGAGTGGCGATAGGTTTTTGTTAACTTTCTGAAGTGACGCAAGTAGCGCGTCATAATGTAGTAAAAAGGGCCTGCGAGCCCCACGATTGTGTGTGTGTCAGGACGAACGCGTACGCTCCTTGACCCATCCCTGCCGTTTGCATAATAAACAGCAGAAGTTGCCTTGCTCCTTGTGTGTGCCTCATACTCTGTCTCGACCCGAGATATACACGGGAGGAGTTGGGGCCTCCCTGCCCGGAGGTCTGCGGACGGCCCGGCCGACCCCGGCAGAATTTCCCCCCGACACTTTATCTACATGAGGTTGTTTATCAGAGGTAGTAACATACATTTTTGCGTTATTCACATTAGGGTTCAGATGTAATAGACTCTCTTTGGATAATTGCTTTAGGTCTATGTTGTCATCTTCCACACATATACTGGAATGGGGTTCAACAGAATTGACATTTTCTAGCTCTGGAGTAGTAATTTTCATTTTTTATATTTTTAATTGGTGGAATGCCTCTTCTTTTCTGCATGTTTTTTGGATCTTTGCTGTTGCTTACGATATCGGCGTGACAAAAACACTGGTTTGTCAGACAGTAATTCAACAAATGATTCCATTTGCGCATCCCTCTCAATAATATTAGTCAACGCAGTGAGGCTATCAAGTGGCTCACCTATTATGGCGTTTGAATTGGTTGAGATTTGATCTTTAGCATTAATAACATCATTACTGAGATGTTGCACTGCTACATTAGTTAACCTTCTCGTTCATAAGGTCGATAAGAATGCCATTCGTGTTTGGATTAATTGTCACCGAAGTCGCCATTAAACTGTGTACCATGTTCATGCCGGATTATAGATTTTAGTTCTTGGTGCACAGAGGCAGACTTCATACACGATTCCCTAGCAATTGTAAATCCTTCCAATTTAAACAATTTAGTTTTGATTTCTATAATGGAATGTTTGATGACACGTAGCTCTAAATGAGTGACATCATGGCCTTTATGGAGTAGGTCTAGTATCCTAATTATTACAGGGAAAGTATATGGATCCTGATTGTCCGGAGTAGACATTGGCATATTATTTCTATTGCTAATAAGCAATATATTATCTCCACTCTCACCTAACTGCTCTTTAGATATTTCATTTGCATGTGGTAATGGAGAGACAGACCCGGAAATGTCAATATTCATTGTTGCCGGTATACTTACATTTCAATGTTGCATCGACCTGTGTAGAAATAGCATTACTACTATTCCTAGGAACCAACGGGGTCAGCAGACATATTGATTGTTGGACACGCTTATTTAATTCCTTCATGTGATTGAGTCCGAAATCACCATTTAGCATGGAATCGGAATTATTAGTGCTATTCGAAATAGGCTCATTATTATCATTCTGACCCCCATTATGGTAAAAAGGCGGGCTAGATGGAATAATCTGGTCCATATCAACGTGAATACCCAATGAGGGTAGGATTTCATTGAATGCAGGCATTCTGTTGTCTTGAACAGGAGGGAAAGTTACTACCTTATCATAAGATACCTCATCATTGTGCGCTTTATACATGGGACTAGAGCTAGAGGCTACCTTGGACATAACTTCTATAGTTCCGCCCTTCCCACTTCTTAGCCCACTTGCCATTGAGGTGAATATGCAATGAAAATCTAACAATGAGTATTTGCTACCGACACATGCATGAAAAACAAAAGAATACAATATGTAAGTAGTGTTTTGAAAGTAACTTCTCTAGTCACACATCCACACCCCCACACACCCAAACACCTCAACACCTACACTTGTACACACTTGATGCACGCGCCAATGCGCATGCACTAGGGTTTATGTTGCTTTCTGGGAGGTTGTGGGTGGGGCATTCGCTCGCATAGGATCTAAATTAGAAAAAAAGACAATTAGGACGTGTTGAGGACGTATGAAGTGAGTGTATTGACGAGGGTCGGACAATTGAATTAGAGCAAGCCCACTCCACGGGTGGAGAGACTTCACCACCCGACTATCTGGTATCTTTTCATGCCATTATCGGTAAAGCGGCAGACCTCTTCAATTTGCAAGTCACATCAGAGGAGAAGAAATCGGTTCTTTATAAACTTACAGTTAATGTAGGAGGACAATCACCACAATTCCTCTCTTGGATACGATATGGGACACTGGGGTTAATATTCGGGCTACACCATTGTCCACTCCTGCACTTGTATCAAGACCCCAGTAAAAGTATAAGGAATCTGACACGGCACCACTATGCCTAAGAGGGCACACTAAACCGGATTCAATTATTACGGTGCCAGCCAGGAAAAGATTGGCTAATCCATCATCTCCATTCACGGCTCCACCAGACAAAGAAGTGCGTAAACTAGAGGCCACGGGCAGGAAGGTGTCTTCGTCAGCTTCTCTGACCATCAGGGCTTGAAACTCTCTAGCCAGGACTGCACGACTAGACCGTGAGCTATAGCTTTGCATGTCTAAATTGGCCAAGCACTTACCAGCAGACCTTTAGGAAGAAGCCTGAGCAATCATATCGGACGGTGAGGCTACTTCCGATCATAGGATCGGTGTGGCAGTGGACATAGCAGAATCGGACTTCAGGCAAATGGCCCATGGCCCATGGTACAGCCCACACCACTCTAGTAGAGCCAGCCCACAATACCATATGCAAGAAAAAGGCTACGTGACTAAGTCCAAGTATTTACTTTGGTACTGGCAAGCTTGAACTTCCTCTTGTCCTTAGGAGTTCAGCTGGTAAAACTTTGCACTCAGGAAAGGAACGTCCAGCCGTGTAGCGCGTCACCTCAACACCTACACTTGTACACACTTGATGCGCCACTGCCCCGCCCTGCTATGTCAGGAAACCCCTGCTGGGGATCGGGAGATGAACAGGACTCCGGGAGCACAACTTCAGCCGATCCTAAAAACCAGTGTCTTGAAGGCCAGTGGGGGGCAACCAGGAAGAGGCTGCAGCCAACGTAGGCCTGGAACTTGCAGGGGGTCCATTGGAGTACAGGGGGTGGGCAGGAACGCATAACACCTGTGGCCATGCCGATAGCTCTGAAAGGCGTCTCTCATTGACCCCCGACCTGCCCATGAGGGAAACTGGGGTCACTTGGCATTCAGGGGAGATGCAAACAAATCCAGGTCCGAGAACCCTCCAACGCTGGAACAGAGGCCACAAGGAGTCGTTGTGCAACTCTCACTCGTAGGTGTTGAACCCCAAGCGACTCGGCTGATCCGCTTCTGCATTGCTGTGCCATGGGGAGGTGGACTGCCGAAATCCAAATTCCCTCCATTGCCCAATCCCCTCCATTGCTCACTCCCAGTTCAAAACCGCCTCCATACAGACAAGGGGGAGGCGGAAACGGGTGCCAACCTGCTTGTTCAGGTAAAACATTGTAGTAAAATTCTGTCCTGACCAGAACCGACGTGTCCCGGATGAGAGTAAACAAAAAACAAAAAAAAAAAACTGAGGGCCAGGCCCACTGCACTGAGCTCGAGCAGAATATGCAGGAAGGCTTCTGTCCTGGACCATGCTCCATGAATTACGCAGCCCCCAGCCCAAAAGAGTAGTCACACAGTATTTATGATGAACCTAGAAAAGGAAGGATATTTCAGGACTTTTAGGTGTCTGAAAACGTGTTTTTGAACAAAGTAATTTGGGGGACTCATTCAAAGGTAAAGGTCCATAATAACGCAAATATCCTTTACACATGAAGCTGTAATCAAGGACTTACCTGTGCCAAAGATTAAAGAAGGAAAATGACAGGGTTGAAAGAGATCACAATGTTCATCTCTTCTGGGTTCAGTAAGATGTTTACCATCCAGTGATAAACTAGATGCAGTGAAACATGCTCAACAATGGTGAAGTGTTGTTGGACATTTTTAGGATTAGTTGCATATCTTGGCGAAATTTAGATGAGAAGTTTAAACATCTAATAAAGCAGGGAGAGGTGCAAGTTAAAGGGAGAGTGGGAGAAAGAGAGGGAGAGAAAGAAAAAATGTGGAGAACCCCTGATAGACATTCTTTGAAGTCAGGTTGTAATAGATCCATTATAATAAACAGAGAGTGGTCTGTTAGAAAGGAGGTGATCCCATCCAGACCTCAATCACTAAAAGCAAGTTCAAAACTTTTTTTCTTAAAATCTTTTTAGTACATTTTTTTTTTTTTTTTTTTTTTAAGCACTGGCTCTACTCGGAGGGTCTCGGAGCGCCTTACATGGTTCAAAAATTGAAAAGGAGGGAGGTTTACACAATGTTTTCAAGAAAGAATATGAAGGTTAGGATAGACAAGCGATACTAGTGGAGGAGGGCGGGGTTATGTGTGGGGAAACAGGTATGTTTTGAGGATCTTTCTGAAGGTGGTGATGGAGGAGTCAGTGCATATGTTGAGAGGTAGGGTGGTCCATTCCCTGGTTTCCCAGTGGGTAAATGCTTGTTTTTGTGTGCATGTGAGTTTGCAGAGGGAAATTTGTAGAAGGTTTTGCCTGACTTGTCCGGTGTTTTTTTGGGTGATCGGATTGAGTTTGTCATGAAGCTAAAATGGAGTTTTGAGGTGCATGGATTTGAATACAATGCAGAGTCCTTTGAAGGCAATTATCTTTGGTATAGGGAGCCATTGCAGCTGAGCAAGAGCGGGGAGGATGTGTGAATGTTTGGGTAGGTGAAGGATGAGTCTGGCTACTGCATTTTGTACGGCTTGCAGGGGTTAGGGTGTTGTTGCATTTCCAAAGTCCAGCTTATAGAGAACCAGTGCTTGGTCTGCGGTGTGTAGGTTATCAGGAGGAAGGATATGTCTAATTTTGCATAGGAGATGTAGTTGTAGAAAGCATGTTTTAATGACAGTGGCTATTTGGTGGTTGAAGGAAAGTTGGAGGTCGATGGTGAAGCCAAGGGATTTAACAGGTGTGGAGAGGGATATGTGTGGGGTTGTATGATGAATCCTGAAGAGTCCAGCCTGAGATATCTTCCCAAGTGGCCAGGGGAAGGCAGCCACTACCTAATCCTAACCCTTGAGGTGGTAACATGAGGGAGGACCACATGGTAGTAGATGGCTGCCAAGGGGAAGTGATGACTCCTTTGGGAGAGACACAGCATTCATCTTCTTATGGGGATGAGAGTCCTATAATTCCGGAATATCTAATGCATGCTGTCGCTGCACAAGTCCCTCCCATGAAAACATCCCAAGTCCTGTAAACAGAATAAGGTTTGTACCCTCAGAGTTCAGAAATTAAAGATGACATCTCCTAATTGTCATGATTCTACCATAGGTAGAGGTCCTCACTCTAATGTTAAGTCACAAACCTGTTCTTATCACATCCACTAAATCTAACAACTCTCAGTTCACAAAGCAGTCAAACCAAACTTAATATAAAAGACCAGACACTCTATGGACCTCAGAATCAATAATGCCTGTGGTACTGGGATGAGGAAGAATGGCTGAGAAATAGTGGGGATCGAAAGTGCCTGTGACCAGAATCTGTGGTCTATATGGTGCTGAGCCAGACACCTGAGCAGGACATTTACACTCATAAAAGTTACAGCTGAGGGGTAGAGATATGGGAGGAGTAGTAGAGGCAGAGGCAGTCTGACGTGCTCTGAATGCTATAGACGGAAGAACTCCAGCTGATGCCGTCCCAAGATGTGGAAGCGTGTAGCACTGCACAATACGCTCAGCAGGAAGCAGCATTGAGAAGAGAAGTACAGTCGAGTGGGAGTCGTGTGCCAAACCCAGCGTGTAGTATTTCAGTGAGGGAGAAGTTGGGAGGATCAACAGAGGTATCAGAGGTCCAAAGAAGACCTGTGCAGCCTGCCAAAGGTACACTGGACTAGGCAACAGAGCAGGCAGAATGCAGGAGGTCTGCCACAGCAGCAAACAACAAATCAGAGACGCCAAAGAAGACCGGTGAGTTGGCATCATGTTAAAGGTGACCCTGCGGTGCTCCAAGCAGGACAATTTATGATAAATAAGAATTGAGAATGCCGAACAAGTAAAGTGCAGCGGCAACAAGAGTGCAATTCCCCTTTAATGGGACACCAACAGGGGAAAGCATGTAACCCCCATAGTCAACAGCCATGAGGTTGTAGAGAAACCATACAGAGGCAACAAGGGCACAACTACCCTCATATGGGACACCAATTAAGGGAAACATGTAACCCACATCGTCAACAGCCAAGAGGTTGTAGAGAAACCATACAAAGCCGACAAGGGAACACATCTCCTTATATGGGACACCAACTGGGGGAAACTTGTAACCCACATTGCCAACAACCAAGAGACTGTAAAGAAGTGGTTAAGGGGCAACCTGGGAACAATTCTCCTTTCTTGATTTTCCAGCTTGGGGAAACCTGGAACCCACTTTGACAAGAGACTGCAAAAAGAGGCAACAATTGTTCAGCCCTCCTCACAAGGGATACAGGTGTGGAGAATCTTGGAACAAATATTGCCACTGAAATCTTTGTAGTAGTAAGAGTTTTGTTCCTGGTAGGCGAGTACACAAGGAAAGGTATTATAGTAGTTAGCCTTGGCAGACGAGTATAGGAAAGAAGAACATGATTTGAAGAAGTGTGTTTTGGCAAAAAGGTGTTGGAGAAGAATTTGTTAAACCTATTATCATTTTGACAAACTGTTGCATCATTACAAGTTGTTGTTGTGCTATCCTGACAAACGTATTGCATTGAGAGAACCATTTTATATGCTCATAATTGCTTTGCATCTTGAAGAGAACAATTACCTGATTTATGTACTTGTGTTTAGAGAGAGAAACATTTGCCTTTCTAAGAAGGATATTGTGGAAAACAAAAATTGCTTTGAAGTTGAAACAGTGTTTAAGAGAGAGACATGTATTTCTTTATCAAGTGGAAGGATGCAGTGGATGGAAAAGACCATTTGTGTTACACTAAGCAGAACCTTATTGAATCAGAATTTGCCAAGAGTATTCTTCAATTGGTCCAGGGGAAGGGAGTCCATCCCTGGTCACAAGAGAGCTTTCTAAAGTCTATACGTTTGAACTGTTATATTGTTTTGTTGACCTGAAGACAGCCAAGTATTCCCTATATAATGTTGTTGTATGCATTAGTGTGAGGGTCATATACATTTTGGACACTAGGTCATTTTTCTTTAGTTTGCTAGGCAGGGACATCCTTGTTGAGATAAGGCAAGATAGGCATTTATCTCACCCCTTTTCATTTAATAAATGGCAAACATTGAGAGAACTATTACTTTGTGCCTATCGCACATTTCTGACCCCTCACAGTGGCTGTGGCAAGTACTTGGATCCAGGGTTTGAGGTCAGGTTTTTGCCTTGGGGGGAAGATTAGGAGGTATTCCGTTTGGAAGGGTTGAGTTTGAGAAGGGGGGTTGCTATCCAGCTGGTGGTGATGGAGACCGGCTTTGAGGGTGTGGAGTTGTGAAGGGGATGACATTTCGTATGTATATTTGTATGGCATGTGCGTATTGGTGGAAATGTACATTGTGTTTGCTAAGTGTCTGTCCAAGGGATTGAATGTATAGGTTGAAGAGGAGTGGTATTGGGATGAATCTTGTTGGGCCCCACACTTGGCAGTGGTGCGGTCTGATCTATAAGGGGGCATAGAAACAAAGTGTGTCTTGTCAGTGAGAAAAGAGGTGAACCAGTTCAGCACGGTGCCCTAGAGATTCATCATGTAGGCTAGGATATCTATTAGAACTGTGTGATTGATGGTGTCGAAGGACGCAGAGAGGCTGAGGATTACAAGTAGTGCTGTGTGTCCTTTTTCTGTAATGTTGTGGAGGTCATTGAGGATGGGAAGAAAAGCGGTCTCAATGTTATGTCCAGGCCAAAAGCCAGTTAGGAAGGGGTTGAGTAGGTTGTCTGTGGTGATGTGTTGTTGCAGTTGGGTAGTTTCATCATCTATAAAAGCTTCCAAAGTGTCAAGCATTAGCAAGGCAACAACACAATTCTCATCAAAGATTAATTGAAGGTTGTTCCGTATGAAAAGTATGATGGGTTCAGTGGTGTGGCCAATTTTAAAACCAACTTATCCAGGGTCTAAAACAGAGTTGCCCTAAGTGTACCTGAAATAGGGAGTAGGCTTTTGTGTCTGCCAACTTAGTCAGAAATCAGCAGAAATTATTGGACAGATTGAGGCACAATTATTTTATTATTTTTTAATAGCTTTACCATAAGCTACTTTAATACCTGGAGGTGAGTGGATACATTTGTAAATGAGAAGTCTATCCACTCAATAACACCTCAAACAGAATCTTGAAAAAATGAAGGATTACAAGGTCCACTGGAGAACCTTGTTAAATGCAGAAAAGCAGCATTAAGAATGTTTTGCAGCAAGGATGGCATAAGGCTATGAACCGTTTCTTGGGTGGAGGGGATGGAGAAACAATTGCTTTTATTCATGATACCAGGGTAATTCGTTTGAGGTACAAATGGGAAGCAAAGAGTTGTATTGAAAAGGGGTTAATAAACTCAGATTTGATTTGAAAAGTTCACTATGTTATTTGACAATCTTCAGATCTCTGTGTAAATAGCAGCATGATTTGGCTTTTCTTTATTCTGAATTATAGCCTCCTCTATGTTTCAACAAAGATAGTTTGTGCACTTTTCTGTGGTTCATTTTCCAGGTATGGACCAGATGTACATTGACGAGATTAAGCCAAGAGAAGCACTGAAGTTGCGCAAATAGTTGTTGGTGATTGGCCTGTTTATGGGGGGAAACTGAAATAAGAACCACAGACATCCAATCATCAAATACTTTTATTATCAGTAGAGGGTAAGAAAGCATTGCTGGATTCGAGCTGGAGTTGGAAGGGGAGTAGCTTCTTTGTTGATTGACATGTTTTCAGTTCCCAATGCTGCTCATCTCCACAGGGAGTGCTGTAGGGGAGACAAATAGTAAAGGGAGAAAGAGAAAATAATCAGCCCAAGGCAAACATACAGAAAGGGATTACTTTCAATAAATGTGGAGACCCAAAGATGGCACGCAGTGCATGACCTGAAAGGTTGGTTGCTATCTTGGCTTTCTCAGTTGGGAATCAGGCTTTCTGTAAGTCTATTCAATGGTAACTTGAGCAAGAATGCAAATGTTGGTGTGTCCTGACATAAACTTGGGTGTCTCTTCTCCGGTTTTGGCTGTGCATCCTGGGGGCATATAACTGAGGAGAAGAGACAGAAAATAAGGGACAGAAGAAACTTTCCAAGTACATAGCATAGATGCACAATGATTAGCTGCTAGCTCAGGGAAGAACAGTAAAGATTCACCTATTGCAAACTATATCAATCCCTCCAGCTCTTTCAAATTGGTTTTTATAGGAAGATTTTGCATCCTGCAGGAATATCTTTATGGATGATGGGGGCATATTTGTTGAGACATGTCTCTGCAAGAAATACTACATCTGTCTCATGTTCAGAAATAAAATGATGTATCTCAAATCTGTTTTTTTGCTGGAATATATGTTGACTAAATTACAAACCAGCTAAAGAATCTCACCTGAAGGAGAAGGGGCAGCATGTGGAATGGGAGAGGAACCGTTTTGAGTCTGAGTTTACCTAGCTGACAAGGGAGCACATACATTGAAATAATAGCATAATTGTCAAAGGGCGGGTATTGTGCATATTCTACCCCCTGGGGGTGTATATTATCTTGGATTGGAGGGTTAGGATATTTGATGTCCATCCAGGTCAGGGCCGAATGGGATTTCTAGTGGTAGGGATACTTTTTAAAGTCATCATGGAAATGTCAATTCCAGACCTTGCACTCTCTGGGGAAGTGCCAGTGTTATGGGTAGTAGAGATGGAGTAACCGGTAAAACATGAACCGTAAGGTTGGAATCCAAGATTCCAAGTCTGCATTGAGGGTAAGGATTGAACTCCAGGGATTCCATGAGAAATGGTAGTCAACATTTGGATGAAAACGTGACAGAGATTGATTCATCCATAAGGGATTGCGTTTCTAACAGATGTTGGTACCTAGGAATGATATGACATCCACTGTGAGAGATACGAGGGGTAATGATATTGATGTGTTATTTATATAGTGCTTACACCCAAGTACTTTACATAGAACATATATACATACAGTATCAGGGGCAAGAGTGGAAGTACAGTGCTAGACTTCTTGTTACCTTGCAGAAGGATGAACATGAGAGAAATTAGTGTATAGCTGTCCTTGATGAGACAATTACCGTAGGGGTGTAAGACAGTAGATGGATTGGATTTCCCCAGGGATGTAATTTCACCAAAATGCCAGGAGTAGCGGAAGTGACATCACCCGACCCTCTGATGATTTCATTTTTCCACATCACAAAGTGACATCACAGAAAGCGATGGAACACGCCCTTACTGTGAATGCAAGCAGTCGTCCAAGGCCAAATGATAATGATGTTATTAGATAGCACTTATGCTTACGAGCTTTATATAGAACAAATATGCATACAATATCATAGACCTCAGAAGGATGAAAGGCTGAGTTGAGGTGTTTAAGAAGACTAAATCAGTGACTCGCCCCCTGAAGTGTGCCTGAAATAAACCTTTAATGAGTCTAGCAATTATTGCATAGAATTCTTTCTTATTTAGGGTCACTGAGCAAAGTGTTACACTTGTGGAACCCTCTATTTTTTTAAGTAGCCTAAACAAGAAAGCCAGCCATCCCAGAAACAAAGAGCCACATGGCGCTGGCCACAGCCCAGGAGATTACATTTAAAAAATATATAATTCTTTAATGTTTTTTTATCTAGGGGTAGGAAGGGAGACCATAGGGGTATCAAGGGAGACTTCAGGGGTCGCAGCTGCAGAAGATGGAGCTAGTGGAGGTCCCAGGGGTGTCCGGGAGTGCTAGTATGATGATCCGATATATAATATAAAAGTAGGAGTATTTTAGGAGTCCTATAGTGATACTGGGTTAAAAGAGAATCTTGAATAGAAGGAGCACTTACATGTGAGGCATTCGGAGAAGTAGATTATATCAATATAATTGAAATGGTTACATATCAGAATTCTTCAGCAGTCAGTTCTTGGTCCCCTTATTTTCTTACGCCATAATATCTCTCTTTACTCTATTGTCTCTTCCTTTAGCGCCTCATGTCATGTCTATGTCAACAAATCCCAGAGTTTTATCTCTTTTTAAGATTGTTTTAATTCCAATCTTATTTCTTGTCTGCTTGCTTTCCAATCTGGGATGCATTCTCATTTATTTTAGTTTGATGTTTCTAAAACTAAATTTCTATTTTTCTGCTTGGACCTTTCCTCCCCACTCCCTCATCCTGTCCTCCCTCATTTCTCTCATTCCCGCCTTCTGCAATCCCTCGGTCTAACATTTCTTTAAATCCTGTCATTGTTTTTGGCTCTTCCCTTTCTTTTCTCTACATATCACTAACATCGCCCTTGACTAATATTCCCCCTTTACAATATTTGTAAAGTCTGATCTTTTCATTCTACCAAATTACTAAATGTTATGTCTTGTCCTTTCCTGGGTTGACTACTGGTCTGCTCTCTTGGTTGGTCTTCCTGCCTACCAACTAGCAACTCTATGTTAAATGCTTAATTTTGCTATTCGCATTCTCTTTCATTGTTCGGATAGCACCTCATTTACAATTATTCTCATTTCTTGGCTTCCCTTTGACTCTTGTCTTATTTTCTATTTGCTCCGCATTTCTTTTATATGCATACATGGCCAAGCCACATTAGTTTTCATCCTTAGTTGATATCTAAATTCATATTATATGTAGCAATTATTTGATAATAATGTGATGTTTCTCATAAATCAAACTAGTATTTTGAGTGGCTCTGCATTGAAATCTCATGTAACAATGTTAAACATTGCAAGACAAAGGGTGATTTGAAAAGTGAAATTAGGTAATACAAAGAGTTTCTGTATTTATTCAGGCATGCTACATGAAGGTGCAGATTTATAAACATTATATTTTAGTATTCTGCAAAGAGATGATAAACACAATGTGTATTATATGATGTTTGAAAGCTGGATTTTAATAAGCCTACACGTTTAAAAAAATATATAGTTACCAGTACAATTTACACTTTAAACAAGTGCTACAGATACGATTCTGAAGTAGCAGTCTTTTAATCTATATTTTGAAAAGTTGGGAATATAATTATTTTTTAGGGAGTAAAAAAGTAAGTCCCATTCCTAATGGGAGTTTTTTTATAAGTGAATAAATGTTATGTTATGTTACATTTATTTATACAGTGCACATACGCGCGAAGGCACCTTGGCGCTAGAAGCAGAGGTAGAGGTAGCAAATAAGGATTTTAGAATAACAAAGCTTACTATAAAGAACAAGTTACTTACCTGTAACTGCTGTTCTCTAGCATGGGTCTGGCATGGATTCACATGCTCATGAATATTCCCCGTCGTCAGGCCGGGAATCCTTGGTATAGAAAAAAATCAGTATCAGTTTCGTTTCTGATCGGTCTTTCTTAGTAGTAACCAATCACTGGTCACTGGGTCATACTGCCCCCAGCCAATGACTGCCCTCTCCCTAAGCCCCGCCTCCGGCAGCCATCCTCAGATTTGGTAGCACGTAAAGTGGCAGTATGACCAAGTGAAGAGCCGCAGAGGGGTAGGCGGGAGGGTTCGCATGTGAATCCATGCCAGACCCATGCTGGAGAACAACAGTTACAGGTAAGTAACTTGTTCCTTCTCCAGCATGGGGTCTGGCATGGATTCACATGCTCATGAATAAGAGAATACATAGCAGTACACACATGCACAACCACGGGAGGTGGCAACAGGCTCAACATTAAGCAATACAACAACTCAACATTAAGCAACTCTTACCTCCTCACCAGGCTCACCTTAGGCGAACAGGTTGCGCAGCACTGCTTGGCTGACCCTGGACTCCTCCCTGGAGTCCCGATCGACGCAGTAGAATCTTGTGAAGGTGTGCGTCGACCTCCACGTCGGAGCCCTGCAGATGTCCAGCAGGGGCACACCAGACAGGAACGCCGTGCTGGCAGCGATCGCTCTGGTCGAATGGGCTCTCGGACGGCCGGGCAGCTGTCGGTTTGCCAACCGGTGACAGTGCATGATGCAGCCGGAGAGCCATCTGGAAATGGAAGTCTTCGAGAGAGCCTTCCCTTGATTCACAGTCCCAAAGTTCACAAACAGTTGTGTTGTCTTCCGAAAACTCTTTGTGCGGTCCACGTAGAACTTCAGCGCTCTAGCTACATCCAGCGAGTGCAAAGTCCTCTCAGCCGGCGACGAAGGCGACGGGAAGAAAACTGGCAACACCAAGGGCTCGTTGAGGTGGAAGTCCGACGGCACCTTGGGCATAAAGGATGGGTGTGTCCTCAGCACCACCCTTGTGTCAGGAAAAGTCAAGTACGGAGGCTTGCAAGATAGAGCCTGGATCTCTCCCACTCGTCGTGCAGAGGTGATGGCCACGAGGAAAGCTGTCTTCCACGAAAGGAACTTCAAAGGCGCCGGATGCATAGGCTCGAATGGGGCCCCCATGAGCTTGGTCAGCACCACATTAAGCTCCCACGCCGGGGCAGGAGTCTTCACCGGCGGGAATGATCGGAATAGTACCTTCATGAATTCTTTCACCAGGCGATGAGACCACAAGGACGCCCGTCCCGTCGTCCTGGTATATCGGGAGATTGCAGCCAGATGTATTTTGATGGAGGCGTGAGCCAGTCCAGCTTTGGCCAGCGACAGTAGGTACGACAGTACTTGCGGGGCCGTAATCCGCAGAGGGTTAATCTTCTGTGCACGGCACCAGACAGAGAACCTCTTCCATTTATGTCCGTAGCACTTGAGAGTTGAGGACGCCCTGGCATTTGCAAGAACCTCTCTGCAGTCGGCCGGGATGTCGTACCCTCCAAACTCTAGTGCTGCACGAGCCAGGCCTGCAAGTTCAGCGACTCTGGGTTGTGGTGAAGAATGGAGCCTCCTTCTCTGGAGAGAAGGTCTGCGTCCGTCGGCAGCTTGACTGGTGGGGACGTTGACAAGTCCAGAAGGTCCGGGAACCAGATCTGCCTCGGCCAGGCCGGTGCGACGAGGATCATCCTGCACCTGGACCTCTTGAGCTGGTTGATGAGCCGGAGCAGCAACGGCAGCGGAGGGAACGCATAAATAAATAGGCCGTCCCAGGGGAATGAGAAAGCATCGCCCATGCTCCTCGGCTGGGGGAACCTGCAGGCGAACCTCCGGCACTTGGAATTCGTCGCCGTCGCAAAGAGATCGATTTGGGGTTGATCCTGGCGCAGTTCCCACTCGTGGCATGAGCGCAGCTCCCTGCTGAGTGAGTCGGCGACCGTGTTTTTTATTCCTGCCAGATGAAGAGGCACCAGAAACATCCCTTGGGCGACGGCCCAATGCCACAGATCCTGGGCTTCCTTGGATAGGGCCGGGGACCTGGTTCCGCCCTGCTTCCAGATGTAGAACATCGTGGTGGTGTTGTCGGTGAAGATCCTCACCACCTCGCCCTTGAGGGACGGAAGAAAGAACCTGAGGGCCCAGAACACCGCGCGGAGCTCCAAGATGTTGATGTGGAGAGACTTCTCCTCCGGGAGCCAAAGGCCTCTCGCGTGAAGATCTCCGGAGTGTGCTCCCCAACCTTCCAGGGAGGCGTCCGTCGTCACCGTCACCTGGTGAGCTGGGGTCTGAAAGTCCGTGCCCGCCGACAGATGGGAGCGGGTACTCCACCACCGGATCGCCTGACGGAACGTCTCGTTGAGAGGGATCCCGTCCTCGAAGCTGCCCGTCGACTGGATCCAGCGGGCGTCGAGGAACTCCTGTAAGGGTCTCATCCGAAGCCTGCAAAGGCGCACCAGATAAATGCAGGAGGACATCATCCCGAGGAGGGACTTGATAGATCTTACCCTGGCCATGTTCGTGGCCAGCAGACTCTGCACCTTGCCCAGAATGGTCCTGGTCCTTTCCTCCGACGGCGAGGCCAGCCGCGCCACTGTGTCGAGTTTGGCTCCCAGAAACAGGGTGACTTGCGACGGAACCAGGTGGGATTTTGGAAAGTTGATGGAGAATCCCAGGTCTGTGAGCAGCTGGAAGGTCTTCGCAGTGTGCTCCACGGCGAGCTCCTTTGTCCTTGCCCGGATGAGCCAGTCGTCCAGGTAGGGGTAGACGTGGATCCCTGTAAGCGCAGCCACGCCGCCACCGGTGCGAGGCACTTGGTGAACACCCTGGGTGCCGACTTCAATCCGAACGGGAGGTTCTTGAACTGGTAGTGCCGCCCTTGGACCACGAACCTGAGGAACTTTGTGTCTTTTTAGAATGGGGATGTGGAAGTACGCATCCTCCAAGTCCAACGACGACAAGAAATCGCCCTCCTCCAGTTGTCCCAGCACATGCTGGAGGGTGACCATACGGAACTTCTGTGCCTTGATGTACTTGTTCAGTCGTCGTAGGTCCAGGATGGGGTGCCATCCTCCCGTCTTCTTCCTTCCGTACCTCGAGTAAACTCCGGAGCCCCGAAGCCTCTTTGGGACAAGCTCGATGGCACCCTTCTTGAGCATCGCCCTTACTTCCAACAGTCGTTGAGGGACGTGATTTTCCTTCCTGGCCACGGGTGGAACGCGAGGGCACTTCTTCTGAAACTCAAGGGCGTGGGCCAGGGCGTCCAGCACCCAACGGTCGGTGGAGATGGACTCCCACACGCTGATGAACCTCGCCAACCGGCCTCCCATGCGGTCGGTTCAGTCTTGTTTGGAGGCCGCCTTGCCTCCCTGACCTCCTTGACGACGACGGGCACCACCTGACTTGCCGCGTCCCCTGTAGGCTTCCTGGGACGAAGATCTTGCCGCTTGGTGGTAAGTGGAGGAACCACTGCCGGATCCCTTGGAGGCACCTTGTCTGCCTCCGGAGCTCCGAAAGGACGGCCGTCGTTGTTGGAGCACTCCCAGTGCCCGGGCAGTCTCTGTGTCTGTCTTGATGGCCTGAAGGGACTCATCGACCGCCTTCCCAAACAGGTTGTTCCCGTCAAAGGGCATGTCCAAAACCTTGGTTTGTACGTCCTGGCAGAAATCCGTGGCCTTGAGCCATCCTCGTCGTCTCAAGCAAACGCCGTTGCCCAACTGACGGAAACCGGTGTCAGAGATGTCCGTCGCCACCGTGATGGCGTGGTCCGAAGCAATCTCCCCCTCCTGTAAGATTTCAAGGGCCTCAGCCCTTTTGGCGTCCGGAAGGAAGTCTAACAGAGGGGCGATTTTGAACCACAACTCCCTGTCGTAGCGGGCTACGATAGCCAGGGCGTTGGCCGCCTTGATAGTCGTCGCTGCGGATGAGATGATCCGTCATCCCATCGTGTCCAAATTCCTGCCCTCGCCGTCTGGCGGGGAAGTTGATGTCGAGGCCGATGCCCTCCCAGCTTTCTTCTTTGCCGCCGCCGAGACGACCGAATCCGGGGTAGGTTGTGCCCGAAGCCACAAGGGGGCAGCGTCGGGGACCTGGTACTTCTTCTCGTACCGGTCCCTCTTTGCCGGCGCCGTGGCAGGGTTCTTGAGGAGGGCGAGCCCCTCATCCCAGATGTCATCAAGAAGCGGTACGGCGAGGACCGTCTTCCTTTTAGCCTCGCGCCGTTGGTAAAGGAACCCTTCTTTCTTCTTTTCTTCTGGGCAGAGCTGGAAAAGCTCGGATGCCCTGGAAATCATGGCATGAAAGGATCCAATCTCGTCGGGCGGGGATGCCCGAGCATGGGGCGACGGGGGACACGTCCCATCGTCGCCTCCGTCGTCATCTGTACCTGTCGTAGCCGTGTCCGTGCCTGTATCATCCCCGTGGCTAGTAGACCGGGGGGAAGGCAGAGCAGGCCGCAGATGTGGGAGAGGTGGCGTAGGATGCGTCCTCCTCCTCTTATGCGGTGGACTCTCCGAAGGTCCTGGCTCCGGTTCCCCTGTTGGGTCTGGCTCAGGTACCTCCATCGGGGGAAAGGGCAACCTTGTCCTTATCTCCGAGCATAAGGACTGAATCGCTGACAAAATGGCCACTTAAGCCTTGTCGGCGACACCGTCGGTCTCGTCGTCGCCCTCGTCGGGATCCCTCCCAATGGGCTGGGCCTCTTCCACAACTTCGATGAGCTCTTCTTCACAGGTCGTGTCCGTATCCACGATGGCCACCAGCCCCTTCCCACCTTTTCCAACAAGGACTTCGTGGGGGTCTTCTCAATGGGCCTGAAAGACGACTCCCTCCGCGGTGGCAGGGAGACTCTGGGTCCTGAGGGCGCCTCCACTGGTGTAGCCTCCACAGGCTGAGCCAGGGCCACGGCGACATCCTCAATCGAGGTCTTAGCAGGGTGAATTAAGGCCATCGTCACCTTCTGGACGCCTGGGGCCTTCACCTTGGGGGGAGGGTCCGAGCCTCGCTCCCCCTCTGCCAGAATCTTCAAGATCGACCGGGGCCTCTCCAGAAGCTTCGCCGGGTTCTTGGACTTCCTCTTACCCGAGCCAGAGCGTTGGCTCGTGGTTGATGGCGCCGGGGAGGATGCGCCCTGCCTGGCAGCCAAGGAGCCCGACCGTTCGGCGCTCCCGGTGCCCGCGGACTCGCGGTGCTTAGCCTTTTGTTGGGCCCCCGTCGCCGGGGCACCCTCACAGGACTTAGAAAACAGCTCTGACTTTTTTCTTCTTCTCGCCTGATGGGCTCTTCCCTTCCAGCCAGTTGGCGAGACGGAGGTGGCGATCCTTCATGGTCCGCTCCGTCATGTTCCCACAAAACGCACAGTCCTTCTCCTTGTGCGTCTTGTCCTCATGGAGACAGTAGAGGCATAACGAATGCTCATCCTCCTTGAAAACATTCTGAAGCTGGCATCCAGGGCTGGTCCTGAACAGCTTCACGGGCGTCGAGCTTCCTTTCTCCTGTGCCATGTCCGGGGTAGGCCTCGGAACTTCTGGAATCCTCCAAAAGCGTAACTCGATGAAATCTTCACCCTTGAGGGGCGTAGAAAACTCCGAAACGGATCCCCGTTGATCGGATGTAGAAACGGTGGAGCTTGAGGCTCTATTTAACCGAAAAATGAGAAAAATCTCCTGAAAAAAGTGCGAAAACGCAGCAAAAGCTCGAGAGCTACAGCACAAGGACTCCCAACACTTGAACGTGCAGTAAAAATCTGAGGATGGCTGCCAGAGGCGGGGCTTAGGGAGAGGGCAGTCATTGGCTGAGGGCAGTCATTGGCTGGGGGCAGTATGACCCATAGACCAGTGATTGGTTACTAAGAAAGACAGATCAGAAACGAAACTGATACTGATTTTTTTCGATACCGAGGATTCCCGGCCTGATGACGGGGAATATTCATGAGCATGTGAATCCATGCCAGACCCCATGCTGGAGAACAGCCGAAATCTAAGATGGTCAGCAGTAGCACAAAGAGAGAAAGGCAGTGTGTTCCAAGCCTTAGCAGCTGCCACCGAAAAAGCATGACCACCCATATGAGACAGTCTAACACAGGGAACCAGCACTTGAAGAACAGACTGAAAACGGAGACAGCGTGCAGGAACATATCGCAGACACTCAGCCTGCAAATATTCTGCCCCAGTCCACTAAAGGCATGATGGACGACGCTCATGGATTTAAAGAGAATACGTTTCTCCACAGGCAGCCAGTGAAGCTGTCTCCATAGAGGAGACATATGAGCACCAAACGTGGGATGAAGTATGGCTGTGGCCACAGCATTTTGAACAAGTTGGAGCCGGTTGATAAGAAACGGAGGCTGTGCCAAATAGAGTGAGTTGCAATAATCGACAGCACTCAGGACGAGGAGTGCCGCCACCACCGGGCCTGACATTTAAGTGGAATAAACTGAAGAACTTTCCGTAGAATACAGAGCTTAAAGTGACCGGTTTTACAGACAGCTGCCACTTGTTCGTCCATTGAGAGGGAGGCAGTGATTTTTACCCCCAGATTTCTCAAAGGGTGCAACGGCAAAGGAAAAGGGCCAAGAGACAGAGGCCAAAAGTCTGTGGTCCAAAACAGAAGAGGAGAGATGGTACCAACGACCAGGACCTCAGTCTTGTTGCCATTTAACTTTAACCAGTTGGTCGCCATCCAGGACCCTAACTCCTCCAGACACCTCCTAAGCCGAACAGCTGTGTCTAATATAGTAAGAGCCAGAGGCACCTAAATTTGTGTTGTTGGCATAGGAATAGTATCGAAACCCATGAGACATAACGAGACGCAGAAGAAATCTAACATAAATATTAAACAATATGGGGGAGAGAGCGGATCCCTGAGGGACTCCGCAAGAAAGCAGTACAGGTTTTGACCAAAAAGGAGGAAGAGAGACTGACTGCAAATGATCAGCCAGAAAAGCAATAAACCATCCTAGGACTTGGCCAGAGAGACCTGCTGCAGAAAGACAGGAGATCAGGGTGAAATGGTCAACCGTGTTGAATGCAGCCAAGAGATCCAACAGGAGGACTGCTCCAACACTACCCCGATCCACCAAGCAGGCAAGGTCGTCCATCACAGAGTTCAGGACTGATTCCATGGCCTCTTCCACATCAGGACCCAGATTGGAAAGAGTCAAAGAATCAAGAGGATGCCAAGAAAGACGAGAGCAAAGATGCTACCAATGCCTCCAGCACTTTCATCAGGAAGGGCAGGAGGGAGATTGGCCAAAAATTGGCAGGCTCCCCAGGGTTCAAAGAAGGTTTTTCAACAGGAGAATCACCAGGGCGTGCTTTAAGGTGGCAGGAATAACCCCCTCAATAAACGAGGCATAACTGCCACTGTGATTTCGGAATCATATCCTCTGAGATCTCTTTCAGGAGGGCCAAAGGAATGGCATCCGCTGGGGAGGCTGATTTGAGACGAGAGATGGCCTCCAAAAGGTCTGAATCAGAAAAGATTGGAAAGGTAGACCATAATGACTTAGATGGAGGCAACACCTCATGCACCATATCAGCACCCAGGTGGCAGGCCTCACTGGCAATGTTATAACAAATGGTCATGATTTTTGTACACAAAAATGAGGACAGCGACTCACATATTTCCTGTGACTGTGGCACCTGCGGCCTCTTCTTACATAGAAGGTGTTTTAACTGTAAAACAGAAGTGTTTTTGTAATAATTATTTCTGTGCAGCTAGTTGTTCATGCTCATCAAAAAGATACATTTTCACTGATTCAGATCTTGCTGTAATAATAGTTTCTTTCTCTGTCACCATGTGTACTTCTGGTCCTAATATATTTACACAGTGGCTTAGGTGACAGCGCGGGAGCAGGTAAATTGGTAAGTTTCCTATTTTTAATTGGGAGCATTTGTACTCCTGATTAGTCTTTTTTGGGTGTATTTGCCTATTTTTAGGGAGTATGTACACCTCTGTATGGCTGTTGGAAACCTCAAAATGGTAAATTTTGTTTCAACTTGTAAAAGCTGTTATGCAGAGATCACCTTTCTGTAAAAACAGGCCTGATTATCAATCACTGTGGCCAAGCTGTTAAGGGAATAATACAAACAGTGATGTAATGTAAGTATTCTTGTATAGAACCTGCTACATTGGGGGCCTTACTTCACTTATGTAAGGCTTGTATGTAAACGGCACGAGAAATAAGAAATATATTATGAATTCTGGATTTCTGTGGTCCTTTTACTTTAAGTTTAGCTGGGTGGCCTCCCTAGAATGGCATTGGTGAATGCACGGGCAGTAGTTGCAACCTCAAATACTGGAGGTCTTGAGCAAACCCTGAACTCGGACCAGGCTGAGCAATAATGCCTTATCCATTGTGGCTCTGCTTCATGACAGCAGCCTATTAAAATGGTCCCATTATTTCACAGGATATCTGTCTCAGCAGATATTTTCTGCTACAAATAATGTGAACCCTTTGTCCAATAAAAAAACCAAGACTAGATTTGAATTCAGCAAACTAGCCCTAATCACATGCATTAATTGTGAACAAATTCACATATGCTAATAATGTATGCATGCAGCTACAGAAACATGCTATGTCATGTTGCTTTTGTATAGTGTCTCCTGCCAGAGTTTATGGCTTCCAAACACTCTGCCTTTCAGAGAGGCAAAGGAGGAGCATGATAGAACATGCAGTAGTGGTGGGGAGAAGTAAACTTGGGTAGATAGGTGGGATGAGAGTGAGGGATAAATAAGATGCACAGGGAGGCATGAGAAGGAAAAGGAAGATGAGCTATGTATACTGTTGGACCACAATTATCGTGGGGCTCAACTGTATTTTATGGGGCACAGTGCAAAGAGGAGAGATAGCTGGAGAGTAGGTGCTCTCTGTGCAAAGGGCCTATATCTAGAATGTACTCATTGCATTGTAGGTCTGGGCATGTTGAAATCATGCCCAAGAAAGCACATGCAGCAAAGCCATTTGCTTACTTCCCTAGGTGGCCCAACATTTGGGAGGGATTGGCTGCGTGTCAGAAATCCGAATTTGCCAAGTTTGCAAAATGTCAGTGAAAAGCAAGCAAAATAAACTCACATTTTTTGGTTTCCACATTTATGTCATAGTTAGCAAAACCCTAGGCTTGTGCGCTAAGTGATTATGACAAGACTTTGCGACTTCCACCATGTCATGGTGAGCCAAGGCAAGTAGATAACCATACCCAAGATAGCACAGCATGCAAAGTTCCTCTAGATAATCTTATAAATGATGAAGAGCCAGGTTATTATTATTATTATTATTATTATTATTCTCAATTATCGGAGGCGTGGGCGGACCCACGCAGGCCCTTCCCCATCTATATATAGGAAATCTGCAGGGAAATGTGGGCACTTTTAACTGAGAGTGGGATTTTGACTATTGCTTTCTTGGAAGCAGAAGCCCAGTCTGGCCCATCCTGAAGGTTCATAATTCTTTCTAGGGCTTTTACGGTAATGGGTATATTTGTGCGTGAGGCAGGCATACGCTTAGGCTGAGGCTTGGTGCTTTTGAGAGTTAATTTACATAATCTGGCCTTTGACTAGCCTTTCCACCCTGTGCTGCTGTTACTGTGCATTGTTAATAGAGGACTTCTTGTGAATGTTAGTTCAAAATGGGAGTGTATGGTCTAGTTAACAGATCAAATTTTCAGGTGTACCTTCTGTTTTTTGTTTGTGTGCGTGTTTAGAGGGTTGCTGCCTGGTGTCTTATTGCTGCTTCAAAAGCAGTTGAAAAATTAGACATTCAAAGCAAAACATTATAACCAAACCTCAAAATAATAGTACTTAATCTAACCAGCTAGAATAAAAGCTAACTGGCATCATATTCCCACCCAAAAGAAGTGAATGAATACATACAGTGGCAGTCAAGACCTTTGGGAAATGAACACTTTGATGCGGGCAGAGCAAGACATTACAGTCATGTTTCTACAGTTTAAAACACGAGACGGCATAGAATAACATTACATGGTGCAGCATACCAAACAGAATTCAAAACAGAGCTGGGCATAGATAATATTATCTTTCTCTCTCTCTCTCTCTTGCTCTCTCCTTCTGTTGAAGGATTGTCTTGCAATTCTGCCTTTATTGTCCTTATTAAATGATGCAGGTTTATACAAGAAATTATAAATTAAAGACATTTTTGTCCAGTTGGCTCAATCATAATGAGATGAGGGCTAGCTCAGAGCTAATCCATCGCCGAGTGCTTTCAGTATTTTAGACATCTCCTTTCAACATTAAATGGAGACAATTATAATAAACAAAGTATAGCAGAAGTATGCTCGGAGAGAGAATACAAATTGTTAACATAGTCAAGGATGATGCGAGTCAGTTCAGGGAAGTGTCTATTGTAGATTCTAGAGTGTAAGCATGCCGTGAAAAAGAACACCTGTGTGCAGCAAAGTAGACAATAATCGTATTTGGAAAATGCACGTCTCAGAATTCAAAATTGTATATAATGCATTGGTTATGGTTAAATAGATGCCTAAATATTTAAGATCTTAGTTCACTTACTTCATTTCCTTCAGTTCAGTATCCCCCTCGCAAGCATGACCATGCTCCACGTGCTATCTCTCCTCTCATACCACCTTTTGCTCAGGCAGATTCCTTCGTGTGCTGAGGTGGACTAGCTATTATACTTAGTGCGCTAACGCCAACCAGAACTGCCGAATCAAAGCCTCCAGGGCCCGTCCCTGCTGGTTTAGGCTGCATCACTGTATGTGATCACTACACTTCACCTTTTCTCAACAACACGTGATGTGCCTGAACTCAGACAAAACAATACAATTGCATATCATTTGCATAATTAAAGTACATGTGACGCTTTATGCACCCCCCCCCCCGCAGTATTCATTCTAAACAGATGGCTGGTTAGTAGTCATCTACATATCACATTTTTATTTGCAGGATAGATAGCTCACTGAGTAAGGTGCTTGAAGACCAGATCTGGGTTCTCATTAAAGATTCCATGTTCAGTATGAAAAGGACCAAACAGTTGTTCATTCTTTTGACGTGGATCCGATGTCCAACATTGAAATGGCTATTAACACCAGTGATCTGAAGCCGAGTACCAAGCACTATTATAAAATATATCAGTGCATTTATTTTAACTTAACCCATGAACAGTACATTTTTACCTTTTCCTATTTAGAGCCAGGTGTTTGAGAGAGAATATGAATCCACTACATGGCGATATATCCGTTTAATCAAGGGATGCAGAATTATTTTTCTGTGACCCTGCATTTGAGTACAGGTGCATTCACGACAGTAGGGCCCTATGTGTGTGCACAGCAGACTATTCTAAGAGTTGTGAAACTGCCTGCAGTCTGATTCTGCTGGGGCTGCTCGGTGCATTTCAGGCTTCTCTCATTTTTGACCTCTATCCTCATGGGCAGTTATGAAAACTCTCCTCATGTTTATGCAGTCTCACCAAATGACTTCCCTCCACCCACATACTACCTTTCCTCATATGCAGGTGCTTCCCTAATGTGCAGTACCTCCTCCTATGTCATGTCTTTCCTCGTATATAGCTCTCCCATGCACAGTCACTCCTGTATAGTCACTCATTCACATTGGCTATCTGTCATCAACCTGCAGGACACAGGTATGCCCTCACATGAGTGACTAAGCCCTTCCGAGGTTGGTAAGGTAAAGGGAGTACTATTCCTTTGGAAAAAAAAACTAGGAGGATGCTCTTCCCTGCTGATCAACCTCTTCTCTAGATATGAAGGGCCTCATTACGAGGCTTGCATTCAGGAATGAAGGGGGCCGGTATGGGACCGGCCCCCTTCATTCCGTCAGGGCTGATAACAGGGATCCCATCGCGGGACCTGGATCGGATGCCTGGTAAAACCAAGCGTGCTTTCCGGGTCCCGCGAGGGGAAGAAGGAGGTAACAATGGGACACTTATAATGTGCCTGTTACCTCCATCCCCATTCCCATGGTTCCTGCAAGTACGACTTACCGGGTCCTCCTATGTCGGAATGACCCGGTAAGTCCCCATTGCAGGAACCCGGAAAAGGAGCCCAGTTTGGAGGCAGCCATGGAGCTAATAGCACCATGGCTACCTCCAAACTCGCAATGAGGCCCGAAGTCTTGCACAGAAAACGGGTAGGCTGCATCATGTTTATTAGAACTACATGAGGCACTTTGTATAATTTCATCCAACATTGTCACTCTTTTTGATATAACTTTAGACAATCACAATGAATCTGCATGCACCTCCAAGCCTCTATTACCAATTGTTCATTCTACTCAAGAGTCGCACAGACATCACACAAAGTTTATTTGTGTGTTGTGGACATTATTAAGGCCACCAAAACTCCAAGGCTCTGAATTCAGCTTCTCCAGCTGATTCTATTCCGCTTCATATTCTTAAGGAGGTTATTTTTTCTATTTCTCCATCTGTAACTGCTGCTGTTAATTCCTCCTTCGTCAGCAGCTGGGTTCCACCCATTGTAAAGCACTCTTTGGACATTCCTCTTCTTAAAAAACCTAACCTGGATCCTTTGATTCTGTCCCTGGTATTGGGCAGGGGAGGTCTTTCTGACCCCCCCCCTCGATATTCCTGCATGAAATGGATCTCATGTTTACCCAATGGTGGGCGACGTCCCGTGGTTGTTCACCTGTTTTTATAATTTGGACCAAGTATTAACCACAAATAAGACGGTAAACAAAACCATCTGTTGAGACATACAAACTCAATTTTTTGCCACCCTAAATGCCATCTTTTTCTAGGCCATAAAATGATCTCTAAAAGTCATCTCTCCCTCTGCCCAGCGCCGCACACAGAGAACCCAGCCTCCCCCCCGAACTCCTGCCAGCTCCGCACAATCCCATTTCTCACAGAAGCTCAGCTATGTATTGTTGCAAGTACTCAGTATCCTTTCCCTTTCTATGAGCTCACAGCCCTGTGTGTGACCGGAGCAAACCTTGGCCGCATGCTCATCTGTCTCCACAAACCGGCTTGTGCTCACTCGACCCCGAAAGTTACAGTTTACAGAGCCCTTGACCCTCTGTCTCTTGACCAAACCGAATACCCACCACAGCCTTAATCCCCTACACCATATATATCTGTTATACATACAGCACATGTCAATTTATGTCATGAGGCATCAGAAAGATCAAAAATCCCCAAAAGGGACACCTGGGTCAGGATACTGTGGTTTATGGGTCCTTAAGGGTAAAGGGTAGATCAACCATCTACTTGTCAGAACGCCTCTGTTAATGTCAACCATTTATGATGGTTGTTTGTCTCATGTCTAGTTCCTGTTTTTGTAGAATAGATTTAGTCAGGGATGTTGCATTCTGTGAGTCTGACCTTCACCCCACAAAGACGAGCCCTGCTGACCCACGTGCTGCCCGCAGAACATTCAAGCTACCAACCAATACTGTGTGGCTGGCACTTATATTCATATAATGTATCCATATGTCTATCCTATCGTGTTCAAGTATTATGCACCTATAGTGATGCGTCAGTAGTGACGTTTCCAAATCTTATAATGTGCTGCCCGTGTAATGTTTGGCAGAGCGGTCTCAGGGCAGCAGAGTTCTCTGCATGCGCAACTTATCTTACATAAAACTTTGTTTAACTTGCAATCCACCTCCTGCTCTAATTCCCTAGTGGGATGTGTCCTTTATTTGGCTTATTTTGGTATCATGTTGGGTATACCTCTTTGCTCTTTTCCGGAGGATTTAGGGTTTTTGGACCATGTCCAATCAGGTTTCCGGTCCAGTTGGGGTACTGAAACCGTGCTGGTATCCGCCATTGATGACCTGGCCCAGATTGTGAATCAGGGCAGTGTTGGAGCCTTAGATGTTTTCGCTGCATTTGACCCGATAGTCATGCCATCTTAGTCGACAGGTTAATTACGGTGGGTATCACCGGTTCAATCCTCGACTGGTTCTGGGGTTTTTTTCTCTCCGATTGTACTCAGTTACGCTATCCCTCTCCTTTTGTCTCCTTTGCAAATCCATCACCTGTGGTGTTCCTTGTTAGGGAGAATTCTCATAAATGTGCTATTTCCCTTCAATTTAGAGACCCCCAGCAACTTTGCTGGATTTTTGTGGACTTGTTTTTGTACCTGGAAAGAGTGTGAGACTTTTTTCCCACTCTTCATGTATTTTGATGCGTGTTTTACACTCGTGTTCTTTGATTATGGGGTTTAGATAACTCCATAGGCATCTTTTCATGGGTGTTACACAGCACCCTCAGTGCAGTGACACAGGGATGTCTTTTAGACTTCCCAAAAGTTTAGATACCTTCTCTGGCATAAACTACTGTTTCCCAGAGAATGACAAGTGAAATTGACTTTACTAGTATTTCTAAATTCCTAGACCCAGCGGGCACCATCTTACAATGGAGTGGTTCATAGTATCCCCTGTGTCTAAATACTCATGTAGCAGTCAAGTGCTACCCTTTCCTATCGAAAAGGCTGGTGGCAATGGTTTTACAATGAACTACCATGATTTTTCTGACCACGAACACCAGTAGCTAAAAATCACAGGAGCCATGCTTTTCAAGATAGCGCCTTAAAACCCTTTGTTTAAATAAGTCGCGGTCTTCTTTTTTTGCCATTTCCTTTTGGAAAGGTTCTTCTAGTGTTTGTCTCTGCGCGCCAAACCAGGTTTGGTCCCTTTGTTCGTGTGCCTTTGGCGGGCTTCAGGACTGAAGACCACCTCTGGCATCTGAGTGTCTGGGGTTGGCAGGATGTGAGGGTGGTGCCCAAAACACCCTGTTCTTACTCTCCTAGGAGACCCAAATGCACTCTGGCATGATTGGCTAGCTGACTGTCCAGCAAGGACAGCCACCCTGCTGGGTGAGTGAAAGCTAGGCTGGAATGAAAGGGAGAAGAGTGCTTAAAAATCTCTTGGACTGGAAAGCAGAGTTGACCACTGGAATGAAAGAACCGAAGACGAGCTGGAAGAGGACGGCTGCTGCAACTCCTGGACCATTGGTTTGCCTGGTGAAGCCCTGCTGCAGGTCCGAATTGCCAAACTCCATTTGATAGAGAAGCTCCTTCAAGGACGGCTTCTTCCTTTGAGTTGGTGGGACCAATCAACTCATAAGACACCTGGATACCATTGTCAAGGCTGTTTAGGATTATCCAGGGAGAGGGACACCAGTTTGTGTTCTTGAATCTACAGCTACTGGAACTGAAGTGACTCCATCTTGTTTGCTTTATTCAACGATCCTGTGCAGTGCAGGAGTCCCCCAACGTCCTCCCTCTTGTCCCCACGACTGAGGCTGCAGGAACTGCCAGGAACCAACTACTTCAGCAGAATTTGTTTCTTCATACAAAGGTACTGTGCCAACCCGATTGAGAAAACGCCACTCTTGCGGTGAAAGTTTGTGAAACTTTCCCAATTTACAGGCCTAATCAGCTTGTGACCCAACAAATGATTCTTTTTCGCCTAAACTACTTCTGAGAACTTTAACAAAGACTTTACCGTTTTGACACCAGAACTGCTCTTTCCTATCTAGAACACTAGCCCATTGACTATGGCATGGCCTATTGACTTGAATTGAACTCCTCTGGTGAACTTAAACTATTTGCCCTGTTTAATAAGTATATGTGATCTATTCTACTTACTGTTGTCCCTTTCGCTCACTTCTAAGTAACTGAACTGCCATTTTGCTCCTATTCCAGGGGAGCTCCAACTGTCTCCAAATCTAGTGAAATATTTTCTAAATGATTGTGTAATAAATTAATAAGTGTTCTACCAAGAAACCTTGAGTATAAGTGTCTACTTGAACCACTGTGATTGAAGGACCTCTGTGTAACTACTTGTACTGCTCACATTCACTCTTGAGAGAAACCTGGCTGCTCAGCTCGCTACCAAAAACTGTGTGGTACAGACTTATACCAAAGGTTGGTTTGTGTTTACATCTGTAGTCCTAATTGATTGTGGTGGTCCCAGAGGGTACTGCATGCAATTCTGCCTAACATTCCTCAAGGTTATGCACTTTCTCCTCTTGTCTTTTACATATATATTCAGCCTTAAGTCACACTTATTCACTCTTTTGGGTTTCAGTGTTTTTCTTATGAGGACGACACCCAGATCCTGGTGTGCTTTGATTCATCTTGGTCATCCACTGCAGAGCATTGTTGCTCTAGCCAGTTAGCCATTCATATCTGGATGACCTGTAATAGGATTCACGTAATGGTGATAAAACTGAGGTCCTGCTGTTTGGGCGCTCCTCTGACTCAGTTCCCTGGTGAGTGGATTTTTGGCTTATGGAGCTGGGACCCCTGCCGGGCCCAGAACCGGTTGTTAAAGATCTCAGTGTGAAGCTTTCTGCTTCACTCTCCATGGAGGCTCAGGTGAGCGCTTTCGGTGAGGCTGTTCATTTTAAACTGCAGATTCTCCATCAAGTGTTGCTCTATCTTCCGTACCAGCTCCAACCCCTGATTGTATTATCAATGATCCCAGGCTTGCTGGACTTTTGTAATTCATGGTATTTAGCCCAGCTGGCCTACCTGCTTCAGCATCTGCAGATTTAGCAAAACACTGGCTAGGGTGGCCATGGGGGGCCCTCTCCTCTCGTGTCTGCAACCCTGCTCCTGTGTGCTCTTCATTGGCTGCCAATAGCCAAATGGGTCAACTTTAAAGCTTTGTGCATTGTTCACTAGGCCTTTTACAAAGTTGGTTGAGAATATTTGCAGGCTAAATTCTGCCCCCATGTTCTGGCGCATTGCCTTCTGTCCTTGAGAGCCTTATGCATATTTTCCCTCACTTTAAACGTTTCCGTATCAGGGGGTCATACTTTTTCCATTGCCTCTGCAAGGCTTTGAATACTCTTCCCTTTACTCTTCGTGTCATCCCACACCATCTGTCTGTCTGCCGTGCACTTAACACTTTTCTGTTTTAATCTTCCTCTTTCTGCTGTCTTAGTGCCATGGTGTCCTTGTCAGTGTAGGCTGCGCTTTACAAGTGTCATAGCATCACATGGTGTAGTTGTATACATTTTGAATCAGCCCCATAACGGGTGTTCGAATACTTATAAAATAAACTCATTCATTAAGAATCAACTTGAAAATGATGTCTCGAAATATTCACAAATTAGACTTATGCAGGGCTGTCGTGAAAAGCATCTAGGCATGTGTAGTAACCTGCACTTACATTAACCTACTGAGCTATCTTGCATGTATTTGGAGCTTATTCGAAGTGTGGTGGAAAATGCTGAACCAGCCAGGCCTCTCGATCTGAGTGAGCTAGCATGCTTGCGAGGGGTTAACTGCGAAGGCCCTTCGAGACAAACAATTAGTTTTGCATGAAGCCCTGCGCAGCTTGTAGGAGCCAGGCACGGCCATTCTCTTCTGCACTCTGCGAGTCAGGTGCACCGATAACACAGGAATGTAGAAAGGTGCTTCCCACAACAACATACACAGAGCCTGAGAGCCAAAACTGACAGTAACTTTCCAGTCAAAAACATGTTTTGCTGCATGGAAGGTTTTAGTCTAGAAGCTTCTCGAAGAGCTGGTACGTCATAGTGATTGACGTGCAGCCCCTAATAAGAGAACTTTACCTGGGCCAGTAAGGGGAGGACTCCTCCTGGACTGTTTGTGAGACGTGCGCACGGAGAGAAATAGTGCCTGGACTATCAGCCAGCACTAGAGGGCAGAGGCTCCTGGCATCATATCCCCACTCAGGTGCAGGCTTTTGGGCGCTAGGCCAGTCCCTGAGGGGTTCTGGGCACTGAGTGGCGTGGGTCCTGGATGTGATTCTATTGTTTCGGCATCAACGATTCCTAGGAGCGCAAGACCAATTGCATATTCATCTGTGACTGATAATTTGTATTATTCAGCTTGCACTTTAATCCCCATACTATTGAAAACTGCTGCTAGATTCTGATTAGTCACTGTAGTAAATAAATGCAAGCATAAAATCTTCTGAGTGAGTGGCTTTCTTCCAGACTGAGTTCATTGTGTCTTGCATAGTTTCTTACTTGTGAGGGAAACTGATTACGAGTGATATTGCACTAAGGGCTGGCCCCAGGGGTGTGCGGGTTCCTCTTTTCACTACATTTGGCGTAGTCGATAGCAGGATTTGCGAGCACAATGCCTTTCTGGAAGAATCAGGGGAAGGATGGGACATGCTTGAAAATGATGTTTCCCCGGCAGTAATTAGTGGGTGTTTGGAGAGTTTACCGCTTGGGAAATGCAGAAGGGAGCAAAAAGCAGCAGGACACGTGGGCTGGTTGTTCCTGCAGGCGCTCAGGAAGTTGCATGAGAAGGAATTGCTTAAAGATGCACAACTTCGGAAACTAAATTATGAGATTTCCCTGCTCCAGGAGCAACAAATCATAATGAGAGACCCTTGAATCGTCCGCTAAGCGTGCTGATCAGATGGACGATAGGTGCACCTCTTTAGCTGTGCGTGTAGCCACGCAGACAGCAGCGAGGCAATCCGTCAAAGATAAGGATTCAAGCATTAATTAGGAAAGATACTTGGGACCCAAATTTATTGTCTGGTTAGGTTAGTGATAGTGAAACCGAACAAACATTTGACTGGGATGAATCCGTTGAAGTCAGACTTGCAGAGCTAAACTGCTCTGAGGGATAGGAGCTTGAATGTGCTCCAAAGAAATGCGTTTATCCAGCGCGGCTGTTAATCACTAACAAATCCAAAGGCCAAGCTGGCAGTGGAAACATTCAGAATACTAGGATTGTTCGCGATTATACACAGACAGAGCTTTTAGACATTGCCAAGTTGTTTAGACAGCGAGCAGGCAAACCGCTTTTGAAATGGTATCTGAGATTGTGGGATTCCAGGGCAGATGGCATCTTCTTAACCCCAGTAGAATTAAAGAAGATGGGTTCAATCACTACTAATGTAATGCTGGGACAGATAGTGCGTGGCGTGCTGGGGCAGCAAGGGTTGCATTCCTTATTTAATTGGCTACAGACTGCTTGAACAAATTTGTATGCAAGTCCAATGGACATGGAAGAAATGTGGGGCCCGTGGAGTTCACTAACCGAAGCGACAGATCAGCTTAGAGAGATGGGTTTACAGTGCGCAATGTACAGTTAAAATTTACAGGACCCGATATGGAACTTTTTACTGCAGGCATGCGTGCGCGCTTATTGAGAAATGCCCCTGGTCAAATGAATGGAGCATTGCTTTCTTTGCTGGGTCCGGTGCAAGTCATTGCCATTGGTGAAGTGGCACTGCTACTTGGGGCAACAAGAAAGGCTGGATGTGCGCAAAGCCATGCATCTAGTGGCTGTGAGTAATGATTCAGAGAAAAAGCTGGGAAAAAATGCAAAGTCTAAAGCGAAAACTGACACTATTGAAATTACACGCAGGCAAATGTGGGTGGACCTGCTAAAAGCGGGAGTTCCAAAGGAAGAGATAGACGGTAAACCCACACCTGTGCTGCTTGGGAAATGGAAAAAATTACTAAAAGCGGGGGTCAGGGAAAACTAACCCTACTGCACCCCATGAGGAGGAGGTGTTGAAGCCTAAACTGCGGGCAAAAGTGTACCCTGATTTGGCAAAGGACAAATGGGAGGTCACAGGCCCCATTTTTGATTGGAGGGCTTGCTCTGGCTTTGAGGTATGGTTAATAAAGAGAACCAGTCCCAGAAACAGAAGCCCTTTTGTACCACTTACATTGTATTTGAATGACAAAGTGAAACATGTTTTGGCTCTATTAGATATGGGAGCTGAAGTAACCATTCTGAATGGCAATCCCAATAAATTATCTGGTCCCAGAGTTTTGGTTAATGGTTATGGGGGAGCAGAAACTGTTGCAAAAGCATTAAATGTAAAGATGTCAATTGGCAAGGGATTGCCCTTCACTGCTAGTGTCCTGATTGCAGACATACCCTCACTGCTAGTGTCCTGATTGCAGACATACCCAAGTATATACTGGGAATGGATGTGTTGTTGGGCAAAAGTGTGACTACAGACTTAGGTGAATTTGTTTTTGGCAATCGGAAAATCCATCTGGGAATTGTTAACCCCGTGCTGGTTGGGCATGCAAAATGCTCTCCCTTGCATTTACCACCTCCTGCTGAGCCAGTGTGCGTGAAACAGTACAGGCTGCCAGGATGGCACAAAGAGATTGGTGATACTATTGAGTCGTTGGTGAAAACTGGCATAATGAAGCCGGCAGTCAGTCCATTCAACTCTCCGATCTGGCCTATCTGCCGCCCAGATGGGGCGTGGCATCTGACAATTGATTTTAGCACTTTGAACAAGAAGGTGCCAGCCTTAGTTGTTGCGGTGCCAGACATCATTACTCTGAATGAAAGCCTTATGAGAGAAGTGGGCGAATGGCATGTGGTCCTTGACTTGGCTAATGCATTTTTCTCCATTGATATTGATACTGAATCACAAGAGCAATTTGCTATGACTTGGGGAAGCAGACAATTTACATTTACTAAAGTGCCCCAGGGGTGTTTGCATAGTCCCACTCTGTGTCATGGATTGATTTCCAGAGACTTGAAGATGGTGCAGTTGGATGATGTGTATGTTGCCCACTATATTGATGACATCATGCTAACCAGTGTTGAGAAAGAACATGTAGAAAAGGCTGCTGAAAAGTTGATCACACACATGCAAAACCGGGGGTGGGCCATAAATCCCCAAAAGGTACAGGGGCCCACTCAAGAGGTGAAATTTCTAGGTGCAATCTGACCTGGGTCAGTTAAGAAAATTCCTGTCCCTGTGATTGACATGGTTCAATAGATGAGTCCACCAGCAAATAAAGAGGCACAAAGGTTCATTGGGTTAATGGGTTTTTGGAGAAATCACATACCTCATTTAAGCCTGATACTTAAACCCATCTACAAAGTCACCAAAAAGAAACATGATTTTACATGGGGCCTAGAGCAGCAGTCTGCCTTTCAGCAGGTTAAGGACGCTTTGCAGAATGACATCACGCTGGGCCCATGACGAAAACAGGCTACCTTGCAAGGAATGGAATACCTCATCAGGCACTATGGCATTCCGATGAAATTCAATCAGATCAAGGCAGCCATTTTTCTGGACATAATGTGAAGAACTGGGCGCTAGAGCAAGGCATCAAATGGACACTGCACATCAGTCGGTATCCTGAAGCTTCTGCTCTGGTAGAGCGCAGCAATGGGCTGCTCAACCAACAAAGAAACTGACCAAGACTCACACTCTCAAGGGGTGGTCCAAACACCTGGCACAAGCACTGTATGAACTGAACAATCATCTGTTGGGAAACCGGCAGACACCCTTTGTGAGACTGACAAGTGAGAAGGTGGAATCCACAAAGACTCTTATTGTGTGGAAAACGGACAAAGAAGCAAAGCTGCCTGTACAAGCCACTGCGGGCAGCATTGGACTTGATCTATCCACCTATGAAGATGATGTTATACCAGCGAGGCAGACCAAATCCATATCACTGGGTATTGGCATCAAATTGCCAGCTGGCACTTATGGACGCAATGCTGCATGATCCAGCCTGGTGAAAAAAGGCATTCCCATTTTGGGAGGTGTGATTGATCCCGATTGAGGGATGGTTTCGGTACTTTTACATAATGCTGGTGCATCGGAGGCACCATTAACCAAATATGACTGAATTGCACAATTGATTTGTGAGCAAGCAGTTGTTCCCCTAGTGATTGAAAGTAAGCAAGCCCCAGACACCACACTGAGGGTTGAGGGAGGCTTCTGTAGCACAGGGAAAAAGGTGTGGGTTCACCATCCAAACAAAAAGCCTGAGGCTGGGGAAGTGTTGAGTCAAGGTGTTGGAAGTACTTATGTTGTACTACTGCAGAATTCTGACATGCCTGTTTATATCCCTGCTACTAGGCTCACACCACAAACATAGTGCAAGATGATGACTTGCCTTGCTGTGGGTACTCCTGACCTGCTAAGCAAACGCTTTCTCTGTAAAGAATGGGTTGATGCAAGATGCTACATGGACTCTGAGAATCGCATGCACTACACCTGATGCTCCAGTCCTACGTGATGATAACAATCGCACCGTAACCGGTGAGAGAAGCGCTACAAATGAGTATCCACATGGAGCTGCTAAAGTACTGGCTTGGCATATTGTCGGACACCTTTTGTCACCGACTCATATGACTGGTGCTTATGGAATCCTAGGCCCAAATGTTTCAGTGAATGGATTCAACAATTTGTTTGATGTTTCATGTTTTTTCTGCCCCAAGGACTGCAGCGAGTGTACTCGCCAAGATTTTGTGGACTATAACTTGATTTCATACAACTGTGCGATGAAACAGCCACTGCCGGATGGTAGTATGGTGTTTGCATCTAAAACCAATATTGTATATGGCAGGCATGCCACTTGGAGAATGGTGTTTTTTAAATCACAAAAGGTAGAAACTGTGCACATGCTAGATTTTCCAGTAGTAAGACACCATTTAAATTGCAGGCCCGTAATGCACTCCTCTATTATTTCAGAGGTACACTTAGATATAGATTTGTCACGAGGCAATGTCTCATTATTACAACCTAGCTGCTACAAATGTAGTCAATTTATGTGGCCCATCGCCAAATTGCGCGTAGCTAGGGGGCTAGATTCATTGATTGCGGGAGCAGCGGGGGTGGGAATGGGAGCTTTAAACGCCTTTGACATAGAAACTGTGTGCAATAAGTTAGCCACCATGGGTTCTGATGCCAGCGCTGCCATAAAACTTCTGGCCCAGTGGGGCCCATTGATAAGCCCTACCCTGCGAAACACTGCTACAAGTATTGGCAGCCATTGGAGATGGCAGAATATTAGCAATGAAGACATCTTTTCTGCCATAGGGCAGGTTAATAAGACTGCAAAAGACACCCAATGTTTTTTATGGCAAACCTTGTTAAAACAGCAGGTGTTTACTTTTCACTCCAAGTGGGGGTGATTATCCTCAACCCAATGGCACACAGAGCTACAGTTACCAGCAAACATATGGATTAAACCGCTTGCTTTTGATTGCATGAATAACACATGCCACGCTTTAAAGCAAGTTAGTAGAACCGCTTATGCTTTAGAAATATGGTGCCCTTTTATAGTCTTTCCTATGAAAATAAATGGTTCCTGGTGGGTTCCGCAAATACGAGGGGAATGGTTAGACAGCCAAAACTACACCATCCACAGTCAAACCTGCATGCCCTGGGATCAGGGGTGGGTATGTCCCCAAACTGGGAGGATTCCGGACCCATGGATGCATCCCATAGCAGGGGAGTGCACCTGGATGCAGTACCACATTAATGGGACTGACATATTCCACATACGATACATCCTCCTACAGGGAACTCCCCTGTGATCCGACCCCACGCTTGCAAGAGTTTTTGATCAATTCCCATCCAACTATTCCAGCTCTCTATATACTGCCTAAAATTCATAAAAATGATAAATGTCCACCTGGTAGACCAAATGTGGCCGCGATTAACTCTATTCTAGAGCCGTTATCTGTACACTCTGATTGGTTTTTGAGACCATTTGTACCCAAAATATTATCATATGTAAAAGATACTACTAGCATGATAAAAAAAATTGGAAAACATCCGTTTGAATCCTCTAGATATTCTGGTCACCCTAGATGTGGTTAGCTTGTACACCAGCATTCCCCAGGGTGATTGCCTTAGAGTGATGGCCAGATACTTAGACAGCCGTACCACTACATTACACCGAGTTCCAACAGCATTCATTTTAGAATGCATTAGGCTAGCCCTAACCGAAAACTTTTTTCTTTACAAAGATCAGTTTTACAATCAGCTAAAAGGGACAAGTATGGGAGCCACTTTTTCCCCAGACTTAGCAAACCTCTATATGGATGATATAGAACAACAATTCATATATAGTCCGCTGAATCCCTATGCAGCTCTCATCAAAAAGTGGTTACGGTATATAGATATCTGCCTAATATGGAGTGGTACCTTTGATCAGTTAACAGATTTCCACAGTTGGTTGAACCTTCAAAACCCTCACATTCAATTCACGATGCACACTGATCAAAACAAAATTCCTTTTCTAAATTTAGAAATACAGAAAACCAGAAGTGGTGACATAGAAACCGTGCTTTACAGAAAACCCACGGACAGAAACACACTTTTGAACTACAATAGTTTTCACCCTTTAAGTCTTAAGGAAGGCCTTCCATATGGTCAATTCCTCCGCATTCGGAGAAATTGTACAGATGTTGAAATGTATAAACAGCATGGGACTAATTTGAAAAATCGATTAAAAGAGAGAGGCTACCCAAAAACAACAATACATAGGGCATACAAATGAGTGCTACACATGAACCGGGCTCTCACCTTAGAACCAACTCAGCGTCATCAAGATGATGATAAAATCACATGTGTAAGCACATACAGTCCAATCAGTAATAATCTAAGGAAAATTATCTGCAAGAATTGGAAAATGCTATACACTGAAGACTTTAGTCCATCAATTCCCAGATTTGCTTTTAAACAACAGCAAAACATCAAAGACAATCTAGTACACACGTATCAGCAAAACAAACAGGCCAAGAATCTACAGCCACCTCTCTGGGGGCTCCCCCCTGTAGTGGGTCACCATCGCTGTGGACACTGTTCTGTCTGTGCACAAACAGCAACCATGAAAGAAATTACCTTGGGCGATACAGTTATTCATTTAAAAGACTTTACCAACTGTCTCACTCCCTGGGTAGTATATGCAATCAAGTGTCCATGTAACTTGGTCTATATCGGTAAAACCATTAGACCAGTACGCCAACGAATCTGCGAGCACAAATCTTGCATTCACAACCAAGTTGAAAATAAACCCCTTGTAGCCCACTTTTCGCAAAAAAAACACAAGTGCACTGACTTAGTATGGTGCGTCATTCAAGTTATCAAACCATCCCCTAGAAAAGGGAACCGAGATCAAACATTGACAAGATGTGAGCAAAAATGGATATACAATCTGCAGACAGTGAAATATGGGCTAAATATAGCCGTAGAATGGAGTTCATTCCTTTAAAGATAAGCACTCCCTCTCACAACCTTAAAATCCAGTTGTTGTCAATGGTCTCTTACCCTGCCCAGTCACCATTATGCAACAGTCTCTTCGGGTTTTCCCTTTCTGATTTATGGAGATCGTCCATAGATTAATCAATTCCCATTTGTAATAATGGGGCTGTATTAATTTCAGAATCAAGACAACACATCTGTATGTCATCTTTTATTCGATTATGTTCGAGAATATTGATGCAACATAATCAAATTTGTTTTATATGTGATAATTGCTACAATGCAAATTGGCTTTAAACAGACTCAGCAACGTCAATGTAAGCCTCGAAGTAACTGTTTTATAAACATGACCGATCAAAGTAAATCGTGCCATCCATGTTAAACGATCTCAGTAAAGATCGTCAGCACCCTGAAATTAGCAACACATGGTTTTTACATCCCTAAAACGGATGTTTTTCTTCCTTCCAGGCGTCCGACAGATTAGCGGTCACGTGTTTTTCACGGCTCCGCTTTCAAAATCACCTGACACATAAATTATGGCCATGCCCCCCCTTTCAGTGTTTTCAGCGTCTACAGCGCGGACCGAGCGACTCCAGCGCGGAACATGTTAACTATACCAACAGACATGAGATGTTTGGTAAGTCTAGTTTCCCCCTGTTTAATAGAAATCTGTAGATAGAGACCAGCACATACAGAAAACCAGATGCGTGTAAACCATGCCGCTATAGATAAAGCACATATGGTCACTTTTTAACCCAAAGTGCATGGCGTTGTACTGAGGTTAGGAAATGTTTAAATCGACGTCGCTGACAGTCACCTACAGCCTTGAATATCGCTTAGTGCTGTAATTACAGCTGTAATCATTAGATAAGAAATGCCTAAATGAGATATTGAATTCAATATTACATTACCCATTTGTTTTGTCCTATTCTATAGGCATTACCACAGATGAATACCACAGGACAAAGCTTGAATTCATATAGCTATCCATTTTTTCTTCCTCTTCTGAAATAATTGCTTCGCTGAGGCCTCCACCTACATAGAGGTGCTATCCGTAAGTGTCTAACTGCTTTGACCTACATTCCTTTTTTCTAACATCGCAATGGTGTTTCAGACGATTTAGTGTCTCTTCTGTGTTCCCTGTAAATAGGGTTCTGGCTCCTGGCATCCAAATAACGGTTCCAGAAGCCCCCACTCCATGGTCTTCAATCATCATTGTCGACCACAGGTGGGTGCATTATTCTAGGCGCAGCATATTAGTATAGCCGGCCATCACCCTGGGATTAGTCTGGTTGAGGTAGACTGGTTCTAATTGTATTTTTTTGTATATTTGTGTTTTTAGATGTGACACTCCACATGCTCAAGGGGCAAGAAACTAAGTTTCTCAATAAGCAAGACCGTCCTGAAGATGGCCGTATAATTATTTCATTGACCAGCGCTCGCCACGTTGGTATTTCAAAAAGGCCGAAACATATGTCGACTATAGGAAAACCTAATTGTGTTTTTTCTGGTGTCTCGCATATTGAAATTGACAACTATGCTTAAAATACATGTTAACTGTAGCACCCCGGACTCATACAATTTATGGATTGATATGTAACTGTTGATGAATGCATGTTGTAATTTGTAACTGTCTGTTTTTATTAACAACAATTTTTTTAAACAAAGAAAATATTAAAAGAAATTTCTACTTTTGTAATTAAGTATCCAGTCTAAAATAATTTTTCAACCAACAGGTGTTGTTTTCTGCTCTATTATTAAGCAGGTTTTAGTGCATCCCTTCCTTGTGTTCTTTGACAGACCAAAGAGAGAGGGGTAGTCAGCCTGGGCTTTTTTCTTTCATATTCCAGATAGACCAGCACAAGGCCTGTATAGTTACTAATCATTCCTTGCTTATTAATAATTAGAGGTTGCTAGGAAACCCTCAAGTATTTTGCGTAGATCAGGTCGTGACTATCTTAGACATCGTTCCTCACACCTTATATTCATTGACCCAATGGTCTCACACCACTCTGCATGCCGAACTCACGCAACTGCTTAACTGGACTCTACCCTATGGAGTAATCACTGCCAGGCTTCAAGCTGTAAGAAAATTTGCTCAAACTGCTTGGAAAGATTTCCAAACGTTAGCTACCTCGGTTATCTCTGCAGAGTGCAAGATGATGATAGACAGGAATCAATGAATCAAAACTGCTGATCATCTGCAATCAGTTACTACTCACCATTAGTGGGATGTATTCACTGGATGGTCAACCCCCTCCACAAGCCTGCTTAATATAATGTTGCATCCCTTGCTGCTGATTTCCTTAATACTAATTGCTATAGTTTTCATTGGGCTCTTGCACAGAATGACTTTCCTCTATAATAGAATGACTGCGCTAGAAAAATGTTTGATCGGCCTACAGCACACACGCTTCTAGATCATGGAACTGAGTCAGCATTTTCAGGCCTCACTTCGAAAGGGGTGGAATGTCGTGAAAAGCATCTAGGCACTTGCACTAACCTGCACTTACATTAACCTACTGAGCTATCTTGCATGTATTTAGAGCTTATTCGAAGTGTGGAGGAAAATGCTGAACCAGCCAGGCCTCTCGATCTGAGTGAGCCAGCATGCTTGCGAGGGGTTAACTGCGAAGGCCCTTCGAGACATAAACATTTAGTTTTGCATGAAGCCCTGCACAGATTGTAGGAGCCAGGCACGGCCATTCCCTTCTGCGCTCTGCGAGTCAGGTGCACTGATAACACAGGAATGTAGAAAGGCACTTCCCACAACAACGTACACAGAGCCTGTGAGCCAAAACCGACAGTAAATTTCCAGTCAAAAACATGTTTTGCTGCATGGAAGGTTTTAGCCTAGAAGATTCTCGAAGAGCTGGTACGTCATAGTGATTGACATGCAGCCCCTAATAAGAGAACTTTACCTGGGCCAGTTAGGGGAGGACTCTTCCTGGGCTGTTTGTGAGACGTGCTCACGGAGAGAAATAGCGCCTGGACTACCAGCCAGTACCAGAGGGCAGAGGCTCCTGGCATCACATCCCAACATCGGGTGCAGGCTTTTGGGGGGTAAGGCAGTCCCTGAGGGGTGCCGGGCACTGAGTGGCGTGGGTCCTGGGTGTGATTCTATCATATCAGCATCAACGATTCCTAGGAGCTTAAGACCAATTGCATATTCATCTGTGACTGACAATTTGTATTATTCAGCTTGCACTTTAATCCCCATACTATTGAAAACTGCTGCTAGATTCTGATTAGTCACTGTAGTAAATAAATGCAAGCATAAAATCTTCTGAGTGAGTGGCTTTCTTCCAGACTGAGTTCATTGTGTCTCGCATAGTTTCTTTCTTGTGAGGGAAAGTCATTAGGATTGATATTGCACTAAGGGCTGGCCCCAGGGAGGGTGTGGGTTCCTCTTTTCATTACAAGGTCTTATCTTAATTATATTTTATTTGATATTTAAAGTCTATATAATGTGCAAATTCCTTCATACACAGTGTAATTCTAGTTCATTGAAACAAGAAAGACCTATTTTCTGTAAGCACGCACAAGAATGTATTTGTAGATTAATTTGTAGCCCAGGTCATTTTATGCCAATCAGTTGGCTGGCCATCATGGACACCAACTAGGCGTGAGGAAACTGTGCTACCTAGCTTCACAGCAGATCAGTTAGGATGGGAATTCTTGTGTAAAGGAAAATGCTCAAAGAGGAAAGGGCTATATGTCAGAATCGTCATAAAATGCATAATCAAGTTTAATCGCTGAGATGACCAAAGGATGATACGGTAGCTGCAACACTCATATACACAACATATAGGTAATAACAGTGACGTAAACATGTTGACATATTGGTCAACACTTACAGACAGGGAAGTGCCATTTCTTTAAGATGGCACATTGCAATAAAAACATTATTCCTAGAGGAGTTCTCCATTCTCTGCTAAAGTCATGAGCAACAACATATCAAACATCATGTTTCTCATTTGGGATTGTGAGCTCCCGACCAGCTAGGATTAAGTAGTGTTAGGTTCCAATAAAACAAGGAATGTTCATTAGGCCACTGGAAGCCGTAGACAGCTATTTATACTTAAGGGTAACACCGTTCTATAGCTCCCGGTCCTCGGAAAGTATGTCGAGTACATGAATCTGAAGACAATGAAGAAGTGGCTGGTGATCAGACTATTTATATGCAACAAGGGTGGCAATAATATAGAGGGATTGGTGGAGATTTATAAGAAGAGCATTGTCCCAATGATACTGTATGGCTCTTCAATTCTCCCACACAAATGTACTAATTGGATTGATAGACTGGAATCCCGGTTATTGTGTTCAATATTAGGGGTTCCCTCCTCAGTACCAGTAGAGGCCATTCGCTGTGAGCTTGGGACCCAATCGATTAGGTCAATATGGCTTAATCAGCAGTACAAATTGTACATGGAGAAAATTGGTACACCGATTGAAACTGAGAGTCTCTATGGCATTATGGCACAAGCATACAAGAGAAAGATCCATAATGGTTTCATGGAGCAGTTGGAAAGGGACGCCTTTGTGCATTTGGGTAATCTAGATATCAATCTCTCTGAAATACTGCAATTGCATAATTGGTCTCTTATTTTAAAAAGGAAAAACATCAAGGCCGACATAGTGGCTAATATCGAGTCCTTAAGTAGGAAAACGATTCATCAGATGTATGCCAGGCAGGGACTTACTCAGGGACGACTCTGCATTTATTTGACAAAAATGCTCCCTGTTGAGATGCGCAGATTTATAGTGCACTTGCAATTTAATATACTCCCTAAACAAGAACACATAGGGAGTTGGATTAAATTGGCCCATCCAGAGAGACTGTGTCGTCTATGCAAAATGCACATTGAAACTGCACGCCAAATTCTGAATCGGTGTAAGATGCTGTGCACGCAATATTGGGTGGGGTATAATGAATTTGTGCATGATAGCAGGTCTATAGCAGGGAATACATTTTGGAGTGCGATATTCAGTGCAGAGTCAATTGTCATGACATGCGTGGCTTACAATATTTGGAAGGTGGCCCTGCAGAACATTTCAATTACAACTTTGTAGAAGGAAAGAAAAGAAGGAAGAAATCTTTTATTCTTATCTTTATATTATTTTCATTTTTATCTGTAATAAAATTCTAAATTTTCAATGCTTGTTGTGACATTATTAATTTTGATGCAAGTGATTTTACACTCTTTATCTGGTCTTATCTGTATATATATGATTAATAAGTGGCTAAAGGTTTGTACTTAAACAAATGCTAATAAACAAAAAAAATAGGCCACTAGCGGGTCAAGACAAGCCACCCATATCGAGCCCTACACTGGAACTGCAACATCAATTCAATCCTAGCCCCAAATAAGTGAATTTTAAGAGGACACCATGGACTTGAGATGGAAGAACAGTACAGAATCCAGGTCAGATCACATAGGGCACACTCTAATCTGGTGCCCACGAAAGCTGCAGTCTGCGTTCACCCATTCTTTGCTCTCACACTATTATCTTGAGGATCTCTGAACACTAACTTGCTCAATTTCCCATCATGGTAATAACAATGTCTGCACAGTCTGAATAGAGCTAATGGTATTTCCCTCCGTCAAACAATTGCCCACTTCACCACAGGTGGTCACAGAGAAGGCTGATTTCCTCCACATTGATCAGATATGCTACTGCTGCTCCATGCAGGATTATGTGAGCTATGTGCTCCATAAAAAAGAACACACTCCCAGGACCTGGGGTGCAAGTCATTCTCCCCTTGCTGGCACTGGTGCTCTGTGCCCTCCAGCAGCACAAAAGTAGTAGCACCGACCCTCAAAGGCAGAAACATCTGGGAAACAAGTTCAGCAGCGCAGTTCTCATTTACAAGCTTCCCAGTTCATGGCTCACAGGACGTTCGGTTTGCAAAGTTCCAATATGTAGGATTTATTGACCCACTCAACAGTATTTCCCTACATCACCAAGCTGCATTTGTGCAGAAACAGCAAAATGGCTGCGCTGGCTCCTGTGAGTGCCATGGCCTCTAAACTGCATTTTGCAGCAACAAAAAGATGACTGCCCCTTCTTGGCAAGCATACATTGGGCAGGATGGAAAAAGGGAACACACTGAAAGATCGTGCCAGTGTGTTCTGACATATACAAAAGGAAGAACGTGGAAGGGCAGCAACGCTTCGATGAAAACCCCAAGATATCCATTAAAAAGCAAACTTTTCACCTTTAAAATAATGCTGCTGATGCCATTTCCATCTGTTCTCCCTTAATTCACTGTGATTAATAAGGCCCTGCCATGCCCAGTATCTCATTGTGCCTCAGCAAAACCAGGAATGATTTCTGAATGATGGGCCCTGTCAAACCAACTTTGAGAAAAATCAACAAGGAGCTTCACTTTTCCAGCACGGGAAAACGCGTTCATTTCTTTATAAATGTATCAAAGCTCAGTAGTTCGAAAGAGACTCCAGCTATCTGATCCATGTCAGTTTCAATGAATCTGTGCTTCAGACAAAACCCCTGCACTCAGGAAAATAACCATGGCTGCAAGGCAATATTGGGAAGTCGGATGGCAAAATGGAACTTAAAGGAAATGCTAGTAGTTTTCACACATGTGTAAAAATGGGCTTTGCAAAATCAAAGGAGAAAAATGCCTGGTTAAAATGTAAACTGTTGAATGAGAGCCTGCCATTAGCTAGCAATGTGAAGGGGTTTGTGGCTGGTGAAAATACATGCATGGGATATTTTATTCCACAGGCTTGTTTTAATTGAGGACCAAATATCAGAAAATAAAGGTTTTAAACTGCCTTGGCTGGATTTGCAAGCTGTCAAAAACAGGTTATTCCTAAGAAGGGAGCCACACCTTAAACTCACAGCAGAGACTAACACCCCACTGATAATTACTAGGTTAGAAAGAATTTAGGCTGGGCTGAACTCACTGACAATGGAACTCCCAGGGCCAGGAAGTATGAAGTGGGGTAGGGGGGCAATAAACCTTCAATCAAGCCATAACCCCCCCGCCTTTCTCTGGAGGAAGTGACAGTTGGTGGCTACTGAAGAAAAAAAAATATGGCAGACAATGGATTTTATGTGCTTTCATTGAAGACATGGTAGAATTCACTGACACTTCGGGGACAGAAATGGCAAAGTATTGCGGATTACAAGAAAAGCATTCATGTTGCAAATGCAAAGTTTTGAACATACATCTCTTATGATCATCCACATCCATGTATAAAGTTAAGGAATTTTAGGCCAAATATTTCACAGTGAAAATGACAAAACACGTATAAAAGGACAAAACAATGTCCCACAGATTGCAGGATTGGAGGGCTGTGCTCTACATAAAATATGTAACCTGATTATGTCATTTACTAAGGTGCCACAACTGTACAAATGTGTAAATTCTGGTATGACAGATTTTTGGCAAAAAGTTCTGTGGGAAGTCTTTTTACTTCATAAAATGCAACCTCCTGAACTGAGTCACATCCCAGGGAAGGCAACCAACATTGAGTGTCCAATCCAGTTGTTTAGAGGCAGGCTTTGCTAAGCCGGCCCAGCAATATAGTCTGTGGTGTCACTATGCCTTTTAAATAAGAGTCACTGACAAGACTCTAGACACACACAGTTCCCGACGTTCCTGCACTGTGTTCCTGTTCCATCAGTCCAGATTCCAGATCCCAACTACAAAGCCAAAGCATTACTGACCATACTCCAGGGCCTGCGTCAATATCCAAGCAGTGCCGATCCTATTCCCAGAAAGGCCTCAATTCTGAAAACCCACTAAATTTCCAAATAACCAAAGGGGGAAGCTGTGGTGTTTTTTGGAAGCATCCGGATACCCCAACTGCATGCCACCTGCCACCCTGCTGACCTTTGGTATCCAGTGACCAGAATTGCCATTCCAGTCCAGTGCCATCCGGTGACCAGAACTGCCCAGCTGTTTGCCAGGCGTGCTGCTGTGTAGAGACCAGAACCGTTGACGGTCCAGAAATCCCAAAGCTAAAAAGTGGACTGTGAGTATAATCGCCACCCCAAAGAAACCCATAGCATATCTTGTTTTGTCTTTATTCCCACTCTCTAAGCCATCCTGTTCTTATAGCTTGCTCTAACTGTCAGAATTATCCCTGCAACCTTGCCCTTGGTTTCTAGTGCTAGCGCCATCTCTTTAGTAATTTTGTTTTGTGTAATCCTAAGATAATAGTTCTATTTCGGGTGATCGGACGGTTTCTGCCAGGGTTGGGCGCTGGGGTGACAGGGTTGAAGTTGCAAATCAACCCTGGCTCTTACTGTGTCCAGCTTTGGTGGCCTAGCCTGAATACTCTAGTGTAATGTAAAACTGTTCTTGTCACAACCGATTTCCTTTCCTATTTCACAGCTCCATTTTACTCAAAGAGCATCTTTTTATATCTTGCATAACTCTTTTAATTTACCAGTTAGAGACCTAGTTTCACTTCTAGAATACCTCTGGGATATACCTCCACAACGCAACCAAGAAACCGCACTCCAAATCAGTGTATTTCACCCGTTTTTATTAAAAACCGTTTGGTAATTTCAGGCGGGAATTGAAAAGGATTGCAAAGTTTCCAACGTGTCATTTTGCTGCAATCTGTTTTAAACTTTCCACTCATTTTCATACTGTAGGCGACCAGCGACTCCACTCACACAAACACTGGTCTTTCTTCGGTGTTTGTTCCTCACGGTCACTGCAGCTGGTACCACAGCATACGTTCTGCCTTTCTCTCCTACTAGACCAAACAGACATTTTAACTCTACTTTAATCCATCCCTGTGATCTCACCTGCTATCGAAGAAAATTAATCAGGGACAAAACCTCACAGCATGAAGTAGCTCACCCAACTGCACTCCTTCCCCCCTCAGAGATGCAAGGTCCCACTGGTGACCGCTGGATGACAGGCATAGTATCACCTGAAATAGTGGCTCCAAATCCAGACAAGGATTTCTGTGGACCTCGGTCTCTGTGTCCCGACCAGCCCTGCTACCACTCTGGGGAAGACGCCACCTGATCCGCTGTGCCTGTTCACCAGTTGTGCTGCTCGGTAGAAGATACTTTTGCATCCTTGGGAACATATTGTGACACTTTAGCACCTCAGTTTGGCTAAAACAACGATAGCGAAAGGATTTTGATAACTAGAAAACATGAATGTCATTCATGTTGACATGCATTGGCTGCATCATAAGTTATTTTGTGTGTCATTTAGCTCACCATTCATTCTCCTTGTCCTTGGTCCTAGTTCTGCTTAGCCATAGTCCATCAGTCCTTTGAGGTAGCACTACTACTTTGTCATAGGCCTTCTCCATCATAGTTCTTAGTCACTGTTCTTTGTTATAGTCCATACTCACTATCACAGAATTCATTTGACATCCCTTCTCTCATCAGCCCTTATCCTTCTTCACAGTCCTCATTCTTCACCACAATCCTCCATCTCAGTCCTTTGTCATGGCCCATCTGGCTCTTTCTCCAGTGTCACAGAGCTTCTCACCCATCAGTCCATCATCACAGACTTGTCAGTCCTTCTCCTAGCTCTTATGCTTCATTTGTTACCTTCATCTTACCCCCTATTCTTTGACCAGAGCCCTTATCCTTCAGCACAGGCCTTTACAGCTCTCCTTTGTCACAGATGTTCTCCTTTTCCATAATTCCTAGTCCTTATCCTTTGTCAGTTGTCCTACATTTCAATTATTTTTCAGTCCTTCATCACAGTCTTTCAGCAGTTCTGCTCTTTCTTTCCAATCCTTCATCAGTCATTTTTATTAATCTCTTACTAATAAGAGTCCTTCATCACAGTCCTCATTTGCCACAAACCTCATCCTTCCCAAGTCTTCATTAGTCCTTCTCATTTATCAATCATCATCACAGTCCTCCTTCAATATCCTTGGTCAGTCCCACTCAGCAATAGCCATCTCAGCTTTCTAAATAATTCTTTTTAATCACAGTCCTTGGTCAGTTTTACATCTGTCCACCTCTGCACTCCTTCCCCACAGTCTCTCCTTCCACAGTCCTTCTTTCAATATCACAATACTTCTTAGTCACAGACCTTGATCACGTCTAGCTACTTTGTCAGACATCTTCCTTATACTTCTTCATCGCAGTCCTTCATCACATCCTTTGTAACAATATTTCTTAATTCCAGTTCTTCATATGGCCTTTTCCATCACACTCCATCTGCCTTTCTCCTTCATCAAAGTCCATCACACTCCTTATATTTAATTAGACAGTTGTAATGGTCCTTGTCCTTCATAAAAAGTGTTTGTCACAGTGTATCACAGACATCCTTCCCCGTCAGCAGTGCTTCTTCTTTACAGTTTTTCACCTCAATCCTTAATTTCAGTTCTGTGTCACAGTCCTAGTCCATCACAGTAATCAGACCTTTTTTCCAGTCGTTCTCCGTCACAGTCCTCCATCAGGGTTTCACCTTGGTAATAGACATTCGCCTTCAGGAAAGTCTCCCTTGTCACAGTCCTTCTCTATAACAGACCTTCCTCAGTTCTCTGTGCTCGCAGTCCATCACAGTTATTCACCTGTGTCACAGTTCTTTATCAGAGTCTTTCTCCATCACAGACGCATGTCTTAGTCATAGTCCTACAAAGTCCTTAGCTATCAGTTCTTCCTCAGAGAGATGGTCAGTTTTTATAATCCTACTCCATTACTTTACTTAGATCAGTCTATCAGAGTCCGTCATCACAGACCCCTCATCCACCAATTTGTCTTCCTCATTCCAGTACTTCGCCATGGATTCTTTCCAGTGCTTTGTCACAGTCCTTCATCAGTAATTCTCTTATGCCAGTCATTTTCCTTCATCCTTCACCTTCAGTAGTTAATGTTCTTTTGTCACAGTTCTTCCCTATCACAATTACTGCCCTTCAACACAGTCCTCCTCCATCACAATCCTGGTCTCTCACCACAGTTCTTCTCCATAACAGTCTTTTGTGACAGCTCTTCATTTCATTTCTTCAGTCCTCCTTTGTCCTAGTCCACCACTGTCATACTCATTCTCCTATGTACTAGGCTTTCATCTTCATCCTAGTACTTCTTCTTTGGTCCACTTCCTTTCTCCAACCTCACTCACTGTCCTTGTCATTCCTACCTTCCTTCTCCATCACAGAAGTTTGGTGCAATAGTACTTCATCCTAATTAGACTGTCACACTTTCTCTGCCTGCCCCAACCCAGAATATCATCATCTAGTTTTGCTTGTACTCTTCCATATGTCCCTTTCTCTCCATCTCATCTTCTCACTTCTCCTTCCTCTCACATGTGCATGTCATACCCATTGTCATGGAAATGGTGCAAGAGAAGAATCAAAGAATTAAAGGGTACGTGTGGTGTTTGTAAGCATAACATTTGATGTATTGCATGAAAATTACACACATATGTAAACGGCTCCATCCTAAGACTGCATATGGATCTGCTTGTGCTATTCCTACTTTTTCCAATCAGAGGACTTGTTTGGTTCGAGGGTTTGAGGTATGAATGCAACTTAGCTTCTATGATTAAGCATGAACTGTGCTGGCAAGAGCTGAAGAACATATCTGTTTTAGGTGTCACATAGGCAAGGGGCAAGGTATTCATGCTGCTGTTCTGCTGAAACGGTTTTAAGACATAAACAGGCATTTGTCTCATGGTATTGTACCTTACATACAGCAGTTCTAACGTGCAATTTTGCATGCATTGTGATGCTCGCCCTGCATAGGCATGGCTCGTAAACCTTTGATGTGTCTTGAAACAGCACAGTAGTCTCATCTTGTCCCAAATGGCAGTTACAGGGAGTACATGCCTTCACAAACAATCTGTCAGATCATGCGTATCTGTATTATATTTTAGAGTGGCACAGTCCTACCTTTTGGTCCAGTAGTAAGCACATTGCTTGACATTATACCATTCTATTCAACATGGTTTAAAGCCCTGGTTAATTGCGACTTGAAGGTGTATTTTAACCGTGTTTATGTTGCTATGCTTGATAGTAGAGATCAAAAGCATTTTTTTTTTAAATGTTTAATGTTAGCTGATTTTATTAAACACATATGTCATATAGAATTGTCAAATCATACAGTACAGTAAAGGTCTTAGAAAGAGATTTGTAAACCAATGCAACCAAGTTGTCAGGAATTAGCCATGAATGCATTCAATATTATAGAATGCAGATCAATAACAGCTAATGTAAGAATTATTAGTAGAAGTAATTACCAAACTAGTTAAAACACATAACAGAAGATAATTAAATAACCTGTAGATAAATGCATAACTGTACATACATATGAAAAAGTACACTAACATTACAGGGTAGTCGAACTACAAAAAGGGGAAGAATATAACGGCGGAAACACACCATTGGCAATATAAAAAGAAACATGAATGAACCTAGCAGCGACAAGGGGAATAAGCTGTACAAATTGAAAACAAGTATTTACAGTCACAGAGTCAGTGTTTGCAGTCGCAGTGCAATACAGTATCAGGTACATAGCTAGCAGTCTGAATCTTTGAGCCATTTAATGGTGCTCTGGCAGAAGTTGTGGAAGGACTGATCTGCTCTTAATGTGGGTGGTAGTGAGTTCCACAATTGGGCTGCCTTGACTGGGTAGCTACAACCCCCGATTCTCGATAACCTGAATCTGGGAACGGCAAGGTAGTTAGTGTTGGAGAGTCTAGTAATTCTAGTTGAAGACTTCTTGGTGAATCTTTCTGACAGGTAGCTAGGTGCAGCATTGTTCAAGCATTTGTAAGTCAAAGTCGCAACCTTCAGCTTGATTTTCACATATGTGGAAAGCCAGTTATTAGCTCTTCTAGTCATGGAAATGTGTTCGCTTTTGGCAATTCCTAATGCGGCTCTAAGAACATTGTTTTGCAAGGTCTGGATTTTCTTAATGATTTGTTTATTAGCACCTATGAACAACGCGTTGCAATAGTCCAACTTTGACAAAATAAGTGCTCGGGCTAAGGTGATGCAACTACTATTTGATAGAAAGGGTTTTCTAGCTCTAATCAATTTACACGTGTAGGCTGTAGATGAGGCCACAGCGTTGACTTGCTTGTTGAAGGATGAGGTTGTGTCTAGGTAAAAACCTAAGGTCTTCACCTCTTTGGCCACAGAGATAATGTAATTGTCAATATTGAAGGCAGAGTAGTTACAGCTTAATTTATTAAGGGATGCAGTAGTGCCCAGGATGATGATCTCGGTCTTGTCATCATTCAGGCATAGACCATAGGTGGCCATCCATGCCTGGATGATGAGGTATATCCTGTTCGCAAAGGCCAAATCCTTGCCATAATAACCAGAAAGAGGTAGGAGGATCTGGGTGTCATCTGCATAGTTAGTGTAGGTGACACCTAGATGATCCAGATCATCGAAAAGGGGCTTAGTGAAGATGTTATAGAGGGTAGGAGAGACACATAACCCCTGAGGCACTCTGCAGGTGATAGGGATAGGGTCTGCAGCTGCGGTCGGAGAGAAAACTCTCATGGTCCGGTTGCTAAGAAAAGATTGTATCCAGACTATGGCTTCCGCTGAGAAGTGGGCGGCTGAGTCGAGGTGACTACATAGGAACCCATGGTCGACTAAGTCGAATGTCACGGATAAGTCCAATAAGCGAAGGAGAGCGGAGATCCCTTTATCTCTAAGTTCGTCAATCTGTGCCTTCAAGTCTAGTAAGGCTGTTTCAGTTCCATGCTGGGGCCGAAAAGCAGACTGAGGTGAACACAATAAGGAGTTAGATTCCAAATGTCTTTGGATTTGTGATTAAGCCATTTTGTCTAATATTTTCAGCAAGAATGGCACAGTGGTGATGGGTCTGTAATTAGTAGGGATCGTTGGGTCCAACATCTGTTTTTTTTTAGAAGTGGGAGCACCCACGATTCCATAAGGTTGGCTGGAATTTTACCCGACGATAATGAAGCGTTAATCAGTTTGGTGATGAACGGGGCCAGGTCTCTAGCGGCATCCTTTATAAGTTGTGCCGGGCAATGATCTCCCTTACAGTTGGAAGGCTTGAGCGACAAGATAATTTTTTCCATGTCAAGTATAGTAACTTTAGTGAACTTAAAGCATGGGGGGTGGTCGTGGCTACTAGGTATTGTGTCAGCAGTGGTGGGAGAAGGAGATGTACTGGTTAGTGAAGCTTTTTTCTTGAAAATGTTCATTTGTAATGTCATGACTTTCTTAGCTAGTCCATGCTGAATGTTAGAGCACCAAAGTTTGTTTTTTGTACAATTATCCAGAAGTTTTAAAATCTACTGCATAGTGTACCCAATTAGTACTGATAAATGCATTTGAAAATCTCTGAATCATCTTCACAAGTATTCTTTATTGATGCAACTGCCGTTCTCTCATAACTGAGGTGGCAGAAACTGTAGCCGACGCATTTTGGACAACACATTCATCATCAGGGCTAGTTCTAGCCTTCCAAAAGAGATAGCAGACCCACAGAGAAGCCGATGCTTGATGGGGTAAAGGAGAGTACACCAAAAGTCTTTATGCTTGCTTTCTCCATGCGTTGTATAGATTAATAGAAAAGTACCTAGTTGGCTTCACTATGGTTATGTAAACGTAACAGCCCTTAGATGCGAGGTAATGGAATTAGTGCCACTTTTTCCTCACCCCTCCAATTTTAATTGTTCTGGAATTAGCAAGTTATTCTCAAATAGTGGCACGTTATCAATACTTGCATCCATGAGTTTACAATATTCTGGAAGTTCTGCATGTAAAAGAGAGAATTTCATTATAAGCTCATTACAAGAGAGGATTAGGGCCCAAGACAAATTTGACATATATACGTAATACCCTTCCTCAGCCAATGCCTCCACAGGAGGGCTCTACCTCTCACTTTGATCTTACTGTTACGCCACAAGTATGGGGAAAAGGAAGTTTTAACGGTCATCTATTTGTCCAAACAGATATTCCTTAAGTACCAATGTTGTTAAGTTGATTGATTTAGAGTAAGCAGGTTTAACATTATTGAAAAGAAACACTAAATCAGCAATGGAAATTGGGTGTATTAGTTCCTTTTTAGCGGCTATGCTGATAGGAATATCCTCAAAGGTATCAATCGAAAATCATCATGGAGCCTGTTTAAATGCTATCACAAAGCATTCAATATTAAAGTTTGGGAATTTAACTCCACCATTTTCATGGGAATTAAATAATGTAGTCAAAGAATTTTCATTTTGTTTTTTAGCATTCCACAGAAAATTACACAGAATAGAATGTATAGACTTAAAAAAGGAAGGCGGCAGTGGAAGAGGGAGCATTTGCAAGTAAAACAAGATGACCAGAGAGAACATCATTTTAATGGTTTCAAGTGTGCCCCACCGGTGAAATAAAGTGGGGACCAGGTGGCAATTGAGTCCCTAATCCCATTTAATACATTTTCAACATTAGATGTAATGGTGATTTCAATAGATGAGATGTTAATACCAAAATATTAAATATGGTTTGGCACTGTTAGAGACCTAAGGACATTAATTCATGCTTAACAGGGAATGAATTTAGGAGGTAACATTTCAGATTTTTCTTTGAGTTTATAGCCTGAAACATTGGAAAATAAATTTCTAATAGATTTTTAAGGTCATTAGGGTTTTTAATAACAATTAGAATGTCATCGGCTTATGCTGCAATTTGAATGTCTAATTTACCATATAATATACTTGGAACAAAAGGGTATTGTTTAATAAGCTCAGGTAAGGGCTCAAGAGAAAGAAGGAAAGTAATGGGGGCTAGTGGGCCTCCCTGACAAGTTCCTCTATTTAATGAGAAACTTATTTAATGAGAAATATGGGGAAAAGTGTCCATTCATAAAGATTGATGGCCTTGGATTTCAATAGATAAAAGAAATATAATTTGGTCCCTACCCATGCCATTGGTGCAATTCAACAAAGAAGCCCAACTCAACCCTATCAAAAGCTTTTTCTGCATCCAATGCCACTGCAGCATTGCTGTAGTAAGAATTGTCAATGTTCTTGATAACATGTAATCTATCAAAAAAATTGCTAGTATCACTCGCCCCTTAACAAATCACACTTGCTCAGGTTTGGTAAATTTTAGAGTGAACAGTTCAATTCTATTGCCTACAACTTCACAATTATTTTACCGTGACAATTAATGTGACTATTCATTAGTGAAAATGGCATATAATTCTTAGGACATGTGCTATCATTGCCTTCTTTGGCAAAGAGTATAAGCAAAGCTTCATAAAAGGACCCTCTCCTGTGGCCATTGTGTAGAAAATATGAAAATAAAGTGTATAATTTTGGGACCAAAAAGGACGAGAAATTACCAAACATTAAAAAGAAATTCAACAAAAAAGAAAATATCGATGGGAGAGTCATCCAGTCCAGGTGTATTACCTTTAAACAAATTGTTAATAGCCTTATATTTTTCATCCATATGAATGGGTGTTTCTAAAGCACTCAAGTCTAGCTGTGGATAAGAGTTTCTACTTGCATATTGAAAAGAAGATAACCAATTCAAAGTTATTATTCGTATATTCAGTTTTTTTAAATAAGATTTTGTGAAAGTCTCCAAGATGGTTTTGTCAGAAGCAACCACTGCACCCTGATCATTTCTAAGAGATGTAAATCGGGTCCTATCTTTTTGAAACTTTTAAAAGATATGATGATATGATGCATGGGACTTGCTAGCTTAATTAGATGTCTGATATATTTTAGATTTGTATTTAAGAACACTGCAAGCTTGTTCTGATAGTTTTCATTAATTGCATATAGTTCTGCTTGGATATTTCGAAAGATGCCCTGATCTAGTTCACTATTATAGGCTTCTTGCAATTTATTTAGTTTGCCAAAGAGAGAATCTACTTTTTTCACAAGTTTCTTTTTCCTTATAGCATATGAAATGGTAGGACCCCTTAATGCAGCTTTATATGAGTCCCAATTATTAACGCCAATGTATCATCACCTTTATTATCTTCAAAATAATTCTAGTGGAAATTGATACATGATTGCACAAATTCATTGTCCACTAATAAAGACATGTTAAATCACCATCTATTTACTTGTTTGTGAAGATCCTCAATATCCAATGTAGAGGTAACTGGGGCCTGGGTCGAAAAACAGTTCTTTCAATGCTGGCATGTACTATTGTCAGTGTTAGTGACCAAGAACAGCTAATATAGTTGATGCGTGAATGGGTATTGTGTGGGATAGAGTGGAATGGAAAAATCTATTTCTGCACGGTGAGCAAGCCCCCATGTATCAACATGGCCACGTCAGAGATGCAGCGCAAGAATTCTTCATGCGTTCTATTTTTGTTAGAAAATACAATTCCATCTTCTGTCTAAAAAGGGGCCTATTCTATTGTTAAAGTCTCCACATACAGTAAAACTAGGGAGGTTAGATTGTATGATAGTATTTTTGATATTTTTCCAAAAGTTAAGGTTAGGTAGGATATATATATATATATGTATATATATATATATATATATTCAGTGAAAAAAACTTTGTTAAAGGGACGTTATGGTTAAGTTGCGCTACTAAAAACCTATGAAATTCAGTGAAAAAACTTTGTTAAAGGGACGTTATGGTTCCAAGTAAAACCGAAAAACCCTTGAAATTCGCCAGTTATGGTAAGCTAAGCAACCATAACTCGCGCCACCACCCTGCACTGCTAAGACTAACACCCAGGACATCAAAGATGACATCACAAATGTCATTGATGACATCACTGATGACATCACATGTCTGGCTCACTCTTTTTTCTTTTGCTGACATATCTAGGCCACATGGTTTTCTTCAGTAACAGTCAGAAACTAAACATTTTATTTTATTTGTAGACATATCCTTCTAGTAGGTTCTTACAGTAATTCTGTTAGAGTCCAGTCACATCATATGAAACATATACATACGGGAAGACACAAGCTTGAAAGACAGCAATCCTTTTTGTGCATAAAGATAATCAATAGACTTATGAGCACTTTCTGATAGTTCTGTTTTTTTTATGGCTGTACTTTCCCTGTGGGTCCAATCACATCAAGTGATACATATACATAGGGTGAATAGCAGCTTTGAAACAGAGCAATCATTTATTTGCATGAAAATAATCAGTTAAGTTATGAATTGTTTCTGCTTCTACTTGTGCTTTTTTGCTAACTTCACTTTCCCTGTATATACCCATATTGGTATGTGTTCTTGTGTCTTTGTATTTTGTCTATAGTAATGTTTTATTAGCTACGTATTACATATTTCACAGTACACAAACATCTATTAAGAAAACAATTATCATTTCATTATTCAACATATTAACATTACGAATATTATACCTTCATCTTGTACACTGCACACCATGTTATGTTTCTGTATCAGTAGCTTAGTATACTAGATAGAACCCCATAATAGAATGCTATTTATATCAATGCATCGTTCAATGCACTAATTAGGATATGATATTTATTGCAATGATCCTTGACACTTGTTTCGCAACATTATAATAAGAATCCCTTGTACACATATTTCATGAAAAGTACATACACATGTGATGTCATCAGTGATGTCATCAATGACATTTGTGATGTCATCTTTGATGTCCTGGGTGTCAATCTTAGCAGTGCACGGTGGTGGCGCGAGTTATGGTTGCTTAGCTTACCATAACTGGCGAATTTCAAGGGTTTTTCGGTTTTACTTGGAACCATAACGTCCCTTTAACAACGTTTTTTCACTGAATTTCATAGGTTTTTAGTAGCGCAACTTAACCATAACGTCCCTTTAACAAAGTTTTTTCACTGAATTTCATAGTTTTTTAGTAGCAAAACTTAACAATAATGACTTTGACTTTATATACATGTCATATGGAACTGACTAGATCTCTTCTTATGAACGTGATGTCCGCGAACGTATTTAATGTTCGCGGACATGTTCGGAGAACAGTACCACTACCTAAAAACTGTGGGGGGAGGGGTGGTGGGGTATGTTTGATTGTTATTTCATAATATAGGAACATTTAACAAATTCAAAAAGCAGCACACAAACACATTATATATGGTAATACATAAGAAATGTAACCCATATATGTAACACACTAACCATTCATTTAAATACAATATGTTCTGAAATGGAATATACCACAAGAACATAAATTGGCTTCCAACATAATTACCTCACAGACACAACAGAACTGAGAACAAGACCAGACCCACTGAAAACATAGGACTTATCTTACCAGAAATAGTAGGTGTACTTCATTTTACTCATATATTTATAAACTTTCTGTATTAGATTAAAAAATAAATTATCTTTTTTTTTTCTCACAGAAATGTCTAGTACTCTGGAATGGCTAGAGGACAATTTCCCACATGAAGAAATGTCACAAGATAGTGAAACTAATGGTAGACACTTTATAATATAAACCATTTAAATATTATTATTTTGTATACATTTAACATATATATTTTTTTGTACAGAGCATAACAAAATAGAAACTACCTCTGAAGAAGCTGTTATGGAAAACACGCTTGACAACATAAAAGAAAAAATTGATTTATTGTTGACCAATTTTAATAATTTGAAAACTTTTGTTGAAGATCATTTTAAAACAAAAACATCATACCATTGCCCCACATGTACTTGTCCCTCCTCACCATATCCCAGTCAATTATCCCCAAACCCTCTCCATAATCCAAAACGTTTTGATGAGATTTCCATCCCTTCTTCACCTAATACCAATCATGTTGAAACCCCAAATTCTCCTGTTTTTGTTTCTGTTTCTGCCTCACCTTCTCTGTCATAAATTATTAATATATGTTAAATAAAGTTTAATTTTTATATTGTATTGTGAACAGTTTCCGTTTTTTTTTTTAAAACAATAAAAGTGTCCACGGACAGTGCGAGTGTTCTGAAATGTTCGTACATAAACGAAAATGGAGGTGTCCTGAAGAACACCACACCTGTTTGTACTGTTCGCTAGCAAGTTGAAACTGTTCTAAGAACGCTATTCGTGTCCTGAAATGTTCGTACGTAAACGAAAATGGAGGTGTCCTGAAGAACACTATACCTGTGTGTAGTGTTCGCTACCCAATTGAAACTGTTCTAAGAACACACGTGGTGTCCTGAAATGTTCGTAAAGAAACAAAAATTAAAGTGTTCTAAAGAACACTATATCTGTCTGTAATGTTCGCTATGAACTTAAAACTGTCCTAAGAACGCAATTGCTGTCCTGAAATGTCCGTAAATAAACGAAAATGATGTGTCCTGAACAACAGTACAACTGTTCGTAGTGTTCGCTAGCAACATGAAACTGTACTAAGAACACACGCGGTGTCCTGAATTGTTCGTAAACAAACAAAAATTAAAGTGTCCTAAAGAACACTATACCTGTCCGGTACTGTTCGCTAGCAAGTTCAAACTGTTCTAAGAACGCTATTCGTCTCCTGAAATGTTCGTACGTAAACGAAAATGGAGGTGTCCTGAAGAACACTATACCTGTGTGTAGTGTTCGCTACCCAATTGAAACTGTTCTAAGAACACACGCAGTGTCCTGAAATGTTCGTTGCACGTGTGACGCACTTTTAATTACTTCAGAACCCGAACAGTGTCCGTAGGACATCAATGCGCATGCGCTAACCAATCTCTGTGCACTTGGTGTCCTGCGGACAGGCGCTTCCTTCACGGACTAGTTCGCAAACAGATCATATGACCGCGCCCACGCTCATCATGTGTCCTGAAATGCGGACACTGTTCGTGTCCCCGAACAATTTAAAAGTACATTTTCAGTTAATCCCTAATATTTTTCAATAAAATCTCACCATGGCACAAGTCCCACATAGCAATCTTGAGTTTCTATATACCTTTTGAAACTTTCGATCCTTTTTTTGTGTTCGATCTGTCCGCGGACAGTACGCATGTACGCGGACCGCGCACAAGCACCCCTATAAAAGACCACGCCCAAGAGCTTATTCCCATTGCGTTTCTGGCTATTCTTCAGAACACAGTGATTTTTGCTGCCACCTGCAGACTACACCATCATCGAGATGGCATCCTTGGCTGCTGAACTGCCACTTGGTGCTGCACCTGCTTCAGCACCACCCCCACCCTCTCCACCACCACCACCTCCCCAAGGGCCAGAAGAGGGGAACAGGAGTGAGGATGCGGAGGAGGAAGAAGAGGATGATGAGAATGAGGTAGAGGAAATCCCTACTACCCGCACTAGGCGTGAGTCTTGGGTGTGGCGGTTATTTACCATTCATGGGAATGGTCCTAAGGCTTGTGCGAACCATGTTACCTGCAATGAGTGCAAAATTATACTCAGTCGCGGGAAGCATGGTAACTACAGCTTTGGGACCACTACTATGAAGCGACACCTGAGGTCATTTCACTCTGGGGCTATTCGCAGGGTTGTACCTTGCGAAGAACGTAGCAGGTTGATTTCCTCTACTTCATCCTCTGTTTCTGATCCTGTCACCACAAGGACCAACTCTGTGGGACAGCGTCTTTCTCAAGCTGCCTCACAGGCCATACAGAATGCTGATGACCCTTACCTTTCGAGGGTCACAGTTGTATGTATGTACTGTGACAGTACTCTGCAGGGGGGAGCGACTTCGGAGTGCTTTTGAGACTATCGTCTCAGAGCACGAGAAGACCTGCTCACTACCCAAATAAAACCCACTCTACATCTTCCTCTCTCAGCTCGCCCTTTCTTATCCCTGTGGTTGGTGTCCCCTCCTTTACCCTCCTCTCCTAGTGTGTCGTGTCTGAAAAACCAAAAAAAATACAAAATTAGAAAAATCAAAAAAAAAATAAGGCTCTTTTCAGAGCCGCCTTTCCCAGTTAAAAAATAGAAGTGAAAATAAATGAAGCAGGGCTCTTTGTATTTTTTAGAAGTCCGCGGACAGTTCGCGAACATTAAAAAAATTGGGTTGCTACTCCATCACAAACATTGTAATTTTCTCTGGAAAGAAGTGGTGGCTCTGAAAAGAACCTTTGGGTGGTGTTTGTAAGTCAAAAATTGTAAATGCTTAACATCTACTTCAAAATCGTTGTTGTAATTCCAAAAAAGGTCGCAATGCATTTTGTACATTTCTCAGAAAAATCCGATTGCCAGCATAAGTAAGATGGCTCCATCTCTGCGAAAAATGTATGTACTACAAAACATAATATTTTCATTGTGAAAAGAAGACATGCCAAAATCTCTTAGAAAGCCACAAACAGCTTTATTGACATTGCGCCTTGCTTTTTCCATTTGTGGACCAAATGAAGAAGAACGAAGCCACATTTTTCTCTGCGCAATCCGTGAAAATATCACTTGAGAATTAGGAAACATGTCCATAACCTTCCTCAGTCCTTCTTTCATAGCAAATTACAAAAAAATTCCAGTCACATGTCCTAAACTGTTCCCTCCACAATGAATTACAATTATGTCTGGATGTTGCTCTGTCTCCAAAGTAGCACAGAGAGGTAGCAAGTCCAACCACTTCATTCCACGTACTCCATGCCAGTGTACTTCCACATGTGGGAATCCAAGATCTACAGCTACTCCACAGCTTTCTGCATGCACCTTCAACCAATGTATCCACGAATCTCCTATCTCCTAAAATCCAAACAATCTATTTTCTGAAACACACAGCCATAGCTATCTTTTGTTCTCTCAGCAAAAAGAGTATCTGAGAAAATCTCTCCTGGCACAACACACCCACCAAACTTTCCTGACCAATCCCTTTCAGTGCTTATTTTCATTTGCATGACTTCTGAACCCAAAAATCCCCGGATGTAACTCCCGATGTCCGCGAACTACCGCCATGTCCGCGGACATATCGTAACATGAACAGCCCTTCTACCATTTCCACTACACTCTCTCTGCCATTCCCTCATTGGATGTACCTCAAAAATCACATGACCATGCACCAATCACATTCAAGACCTCTACATCTAACTGCATCATCATAGATCAGTACTGCAAATGTACTCTGAATCTCTCTGAGTACAAGTGTCATATCATTGGCAAGCAGCATCTACCACAAATACTGTACAAGTCTTGAAGATTTCTACTTGCAGCTCCATGCATATCCATATGCATGAACACAAACTTCAGGTATGCATATTTTCTGTATAGTAGATGACATAGCTCTCAACCATTTATCTCGCAAAGGCGGGTGAAAACCCTCGATTTTATTTTTGGCGGGTGAGATGCCCATTGAAATGAATGGGCATGCAGGAGGCTTGGCGGGTGAGTCAGCTGTTTACAAGGCAGGTGACACCCACCAAAAGCGTGTGAGTTGAGAGCTATGGTAGATGAACACATTTTCAAACAGACTTTTACCTTGTAAAATCTGTAAAATGAATTTACTGTACTTTTTTCAATTTCCTAAAATCAACTATCACTTATAAACCTTTATACTTTTTACTTTCTTTATACACACACACTCAAATCATGTTAAACTAACATTTTTTAAATGAAATATATAGACTACATATATTCAAACAAAATTGCAGGCAAACACAATCTATGTTTAAACCTTTATAAAAATACTAATACAATTTCATTTTTTTGGTTTTATTTATTTACTTAATTACTTTAAATTAGACATGACATTGAGGCGCTATTACCTAGAACAGTTACAGAAATAGTGGTATTCACTAATATATTATAAATTTCACAAGACATAGTAAAGATTTTTTTTTTGCTGCAGTTAGTCATTCAATACAATTTGTTCATTAAGAACATATCATATGTATATCATATGTACTGAACTGATGCAATGTATCTTATGTAAATAAATTAGTTTAATGGTTTTACAGAAGGCACTGAGGATTTCAATTAAAAAAATCAATATCTAAATTAAAAACAGTGCTATATACAAACATAGTTACTAATTTAACTTTTACAATTGCAGTGAAAACCAGTTTCCTGAAAAGAAGCAGCCTACCTGTTACCTGTTAATTTTTTTAAAAAAGTAAGTAAAATATCACCATAATATTTGTCTTATTAATCAAATATACTATAACATTAATACGAGCTATTTTGGTTTCTTAAAATAGAGATTTTGTACCATTTTGTCCAAAAATGTCCATGTCTTAAACAGCGATTTACAGCCAGAATGGCCCACAAATTTCTATTTTTGGACACACAAATTAGCCAACTGAACCACTACAATTTTCATATTATAGAACACACAGTTTTAATTGTATACATTAGATTTACTATTTGTACTTTTCCACACCACTAGCTTACTTTTCTTTTGTCATCTGAACCCCAGTTTAGTAACACACAAATTCAAGAATACCTATCCCTACTAGTTTTAGTTCCCAATGCACAATCACCCACCATTACATACATCTTTATCATCTTACTCAAACACTCATGCACACAGCACACATACATTCCAGAACACCCCAACCCATATCTTCTTTATTTTTTTCAACAGACCCTAAAGAATGCCTACCAAAAGACAAGTCCGTAGAAAGCAACACAAAAGTAGAGCAAATGAAAATAAATGTGTCCAACATAAGCATCCATCTCTAGCAGAATTTGTAAAAAAAGTTGAAACAAAACAGCTAATACAATAATTTAGTGAAACACAAGAAGTTTCAAGTACAACAACTTTGCTTCCTCTATCAAAATGTAAAACAAACCAAAAAACAATTAACAGAAAATCAGCTATCAGTACAGATAAAACTACTTCTTCAAATTTTAATATAGTGCAAAGTAAGCATGCCAAGAAAAGTATTTTAGCCAAAATATACCGTCACAAAGTCCTTCAAAATCTTATAAAAACAGGAGAGAAATCAGGTTCAAAGCTTAAAACCTATCGTAGGAAATTAATCTTAGAAGCATTGATGGACAGTGCAATTCTTCTCAAAAGAAATTTATTTATTTTACTGTTAAACAAAATGAAACCACTAACAAAACTAATAACTAAATTACAAAAAAGACTTCTCAATAAGCGAAATGTCAACAGAAAGAACTTCTTAAGTATCTGCGGAGGTGAATTGAATCACACTACGAGCACAGAACCATATTTTAATGAAGAAGCGTACAAACAAAAGCAAACGAATACAATTGCCATAAATAGCAGTGGTCGAGGTTATGAAAAAGGGAATAAATACCATAATGGAACAAGAAGTACTCCTTACAAAAATATGCCCTGAAAACTTAGAATTACCCTTCCATTCAACTGAATCAGAACGTCTAGTGTACAAATGGCCATGCACGTCAATGTGTAACATTCCCAAACAATGTTTCAAATCTTTACACCAATTCCTCAATAAATATGTAAAAAGCAAAGACAAAATCAAAATTAAATTACTGCAAAATATAGATACCTGTCCAGTGCGCAAGTACACAGGACTACAAGGACATTCATTGGCCTGCATTACAGGACCTACTTGTAAAACCACTTTCCATGATATCAAAAGGATATCAACACATCATTCAACTATAAGAAAGCTAGTCTATAAACTGTACTATGCTAAAAGTCCTGCTTTAGCACTAGCAAAGCTAAATAACATCCTTCTATATGGTACAGCAAAAGACCTACTTGAAGAAATTCACTATATCCAGAAAAAATATTTTGGAAGTGAAAGCCATTTACAGAATGAAATAGCTTTAAACCAATTAAGCAACGATTCTACACATGGCAACCTTTTGCTAAACACATACAAAAAAGAAATACTAAAATTTAAAAGTACATCAGCTGAAGTACCAAACCATGTATGTGTATGTTGCCGTAGATTTTTTTATAAAAGTAACACAAAAACTGTGGACCTATCATACAAAATAGAAGACAATGAAGATTCTAAATGGTTTGAATTTGCTCTCTACCTTCTAGCAGAAAACAAATATGAAATAACTGAGCCCTTAATACTTTGCAGTTATTGCACTACAGAACTTGACAACAACCAAACTCCTTCACGTTCTATCACAAATAATTTGGAATTATACCCAGTACCAAAACCTCTACAACAACTTAATTTATATGAGAGCATCATAATTCAAACAGTACACCCATTTCAAGCAATAATATGCCTTCAACCAAAAACAGCAAAATTACCTCCCTCTGAATTGGTAAAAGGCATTCGTGGAAAAGTAGTTTATTTACCATTAGATCTAAAAGAAAATGTGCACACTCTAGGAGTGCAACGTCCAATGCAGCAATCTTTAATTATATTAGTAAATGGAGTACCTACAAAAGATAAAAAAATATGGCAACAGCTGGTAGATTTATATAAAGTTAGACAAGCCTTCCAATATCTTAAAGAGAATAATGAATATTACAAAGAAATTAATATTGAAGAAAACTTGAAAGATACAACTGAAATAATTCAAGAAACACAAGAAGCTGGTCAATTTGCGCTACTAGATCCTGCTACAATATCAAATACTTTAGACCATTATACAATTCATCCTTTGCACTGTAATGACACTGTACAAGATGTACTAGAAACTTACCAAATGCGTCAAACAAAAGGATCGCCAATCAGTATATGGGAAAAAAGTATAGAAGCACGTGCTTTTCCTCTACTCTTTCCTACTGGCAAAGGAGGAAGGTAGTATGATAGACCTATTCAAATATCAGTTTCAGAATACCGCTCATTACGGATGTATTCTGAAGATCACAGATTGAGACAAAATGTGGAATACATATTCCACCTACTCTTTGAAAGTGAACTAGCAACTTTATGTTACGGAGTTGCACACATATTAAAATCAGGATCACACTTGACAGCTACACAATTATTAGAGAAAGTGCAACAAAAGGTTGAGGTTTTACAATCAAATATTACAAATCTATTAGCAAATATGCGTGGTACTAAAGAGTACTGGTTTCGACGTCATGGAGATGTAAGTTGTATGATCAGAAACCTTGGCCCACCCACTTGGTTTGTTACATTAAGTTGTGCAGAATATACATGGGAAGATTTACATGATTTCCTACGCATATCAAATAAAAACAAAACAAACAGATATTCTAACACCTGGAGAACTTTGATCTTTGGATCCTGTTAATGTTTCAAGATATTTTCACCATCGCTTCATTGCTATGCTACATTTTATTTGTAATAAAACTGTTCCTCCCATTGGAGAAGTGCAACACTACTTTTGGAGAAAAGAATACCAAGCCAGAGGAGCACCACATATCCACATGCTTTTATGGATTAAAGATGCTCCTAAATTTGGTCAAGACAGTGATGCCACTGTTTTACAGTTTATTGAAAAATATGTCACTTGTGAAATTCCATCAGAACCCACAAATCGTGATCTTCGTGCACACATTTTACAATTTCAAAGACTTGGTTTCCCTAGACCAGTTACAAATACAGGTCAAGTAAACAACCTCATGTCTTCAGTTAGACATAGTGTTAAAGGTAAGTCACCTAAAAATACATATTACATAAAAAGAAAAGAAGAAGAAAAATATATCAATGATTATAATGCAATCATTGCCCACTTATGGAATGCAAACATAGATGTGCAGTACATTGCAGACAACTCTACTGCAGTTGCACGATATGTCACAGCATACTTAACTAAAGCAGAAAAGACAGAGCTCCAAGACCTCTTGAATGACCTGTCATCAGATAAAACAGTATCTCAGAAATTATACAGCTTGGGCATAAAAATGCTCACCCATAGAGAATGTGGATCTTATGAAGCAGCTGATCGTTTAACTGGTACTGCATTGTATGGTAAATCTGAAAATATAGTATGGCTAAGTCTTGGTCCAGCTAAATCTAGAAAAAGAGTTCTAAAATCATATGAAGATATAGAAACAATAGCCAAACATGATCCCAACAGCCAAGACATTTTAAAAAACAATTTATTGGACACATACTACCCAAACAGAAGTAATACTTTGGAAAACATGTGTCTATACCAAATAGCCCAAAACTACACATACAAAAATAATATGAAACCTGATGAAAAAAAGGTAAATATAGAGTGACAGACTGTGAAGGCAGCTTAGTTAAACGCACTAAACCAAATTTAATTAATCATATCAAATTGTCATTGAAGACTCCTCAACATAAATAAGTATATTACATGTCCCTGCTACAACTCTTCAAACCATGGAGAAAAGAAGAACAATTACTAGATAACTATGACTCATATGAGGATGCTTTCAAAGCAAATGAAAGCATTATAACTGATGTAAACTTTACACAGTACAAAACAATGTTGCCCAATGAACAGCAACATGAAGAAGAACTCCAAGCCCAACTAGATAAGGATACTCCTGACAGTAGTCAACCTTCTGTAGCAGGAAGCCAAGAACCACTGGGAGAACCACTAATAACAAATGAGGCAGAATTAGCTATGATAGAAGTAGAAAACACCATGTGTCAGTATGAAGATAAGGAAGACTTACCTATACTACAATCAAAACTAAACAATGAGCAAAGTAGCATGTTTCAAGAAGTAACAAAACAAATCGCACATGGTGTAAAACATGAAAATAAAGAATGTTCCTGCCATAATTATAAACCTATACTACTGTACGTCAGTGGTGAAGCTGGTTCTGGCAAAACATTCCTAATCAAAATCATTAGTAAGTTCCTTCAACAATTGACAAACAACAAACTGTCAGCTGTTGTCACTGCCCCCACAGGTTTAGCTGCCTACAACATAGGTGGTGTTACATTACACCGATTACTTCTATTACCAGTAGAACACCAGAACAAATTAGAGTATTACAAACTTTCTGCAGAAGCTGCAATGGAATTACGCAGAGTATTGAAACAAATGAAAATGATACTAATAGATGAAGTGAGCATGGTCTCCAACCTGATGTTAGCTTTGATTCCCCTCAGATTACAAGAAGTACTCAGAACAGACTATGAAGAGCTCTTTGCAGGAAAACGCATTATTGTTTTTGGAGATCTGCTTCAATTAACACCAGTAAAAGGTGAACCTATTTTTAAAACATTAGGGCACAAACTCTGCCGTAAAACTGTTGGCAGCATTGGAAATGTCAACCTTTGGCAACATTTCCAATACAGAGAATTAACAGAAAACATGCGCCAATCTGCAGATCTCACTTATGGCAACATTTTAAAAAGTTTGAGAGTTGGTATACTTTCTAAAGAAGCAGAAGCAACATTGAAAACCCGGCACATTAATGCACTTTATGGCGATAATGCATGTGCTACAGATGTTATGGAACAATTAGCCCACAGAAATGTCAATTGTATGGCCTTAATGCCAACTCTTGCAAGCTGTCTCAAATTCAATGACATAATGTTAAGTAAAGAAATGCAACCAATAATTGAAATTAGCGCCACAAACTAGATGTACATGGTATGACACTATCCATGTGTGACCAAGCCACAACAAGACTAAATAATTTAGAAAAATCAATCTCAAACACAGCAGGCTTAGAAAAGATGTTAAAATTATCCTTAAATTGCAGAGTAATGCTTAAACGTAACCTTGACGTGGACCAAGGACTAGTTAATGGAGCACTGGGTACAGTTGTTGGCTTTCAAACATACCCACGTGACAACAAAATTCAGTTTGTCAATATACTCTTTGACAAATTTTCAGAAGTAAAATGGATAGGACGCTCAACAGCTAGCTTCCTTCTCTTCAAAGATATGTATGTACACAGAGAACAATTTTCTCTAACTCTTGCATACGCAGTCACGATTCATAAATCACAAGGTCTTACCCTAGACAAAGCAATGCTAGATATTGGTAACACAGTCTTTAAAGAAGGCATGAGCTACGTAGCACTATCACGCTTACGTACACTTGACGGTCTATTTCTAATCAACTTTGATGCAAGTAAAGTAAACGCTGATATTCCTTGCATTTTAGAATATAATAGACTTCGCTCACTAAACACTCCCCATCTAAACACATTCTGTTCCACAAAAACTAAAACGTTGTAAAAGAAAACTAAATCAAACAGAAATGCAACAGGACGTCACTGCAAATCCTCCAAAGAGAGTAAAAGAAACTAATACTTCATCAAGTACCACAAACAAAAAAGAATCAATTAGAGAAAGTAAACCAGGTACTTCTTTAAAGAAGGAAGACAAACTCCAAAAAAAGCAGTTAGATACAGAACTACCTGGACCATTTAAATTCTCAAATATAGTTGGTGTATGTTGCTATGCAAATGTAGCAATGAATATTCTATTTCAATTACCACCAATTGTTGACAACATTTACTTACACAGTACAGACCCATTGTGTTTGCAAATGTTAGTACTTCACAGAAATGCAGCAAACAATCCTGACAACACATATAGTGTTTTTGGAATAAGACGACAATTGGACTACTGTGCTGGAATGGTGAAATTAATTCACTATGAACTCACAGGAAGATCCACAAGAATTTCTAATGTACTTACTACAAGTACTGGAAAACAAAAACATACCTATAAATGAAATCTTTCAGATGGAAACATACATGCACTCTCTGCAACAATGTGACACAAGAAGAAATCCCCAATGAACGCTTCATATATATATCAATACCAAATTGTGAATCCATTCCATTTCAGCAACTTGTACAAAATGCAAACCATGGTAGATTATGCTCTACCTGCAATTCAGATAATCGCTCCACGTTAGTAATACAAACACATAGTAAATACGTAATACTAATGCTTCTACGTTACAATGCAGATGGTACCAAAAACAACTGCAAGCTGACTGGATTCACACATGGTCAAATATCACTTGGTAAGAAAACCTTCACAACAATAGGTATAATCTACCACGCAGGAGCCACAACCAATTCAGGGCACTACACTGCATATATAAAAAGAAATGTGGATGGTTTGAATGTAATGATAGTACCATTACTCTAAAGCCGAGATTATCAGCAAATCTTACAAACGCTTATTTGATGTTCTTAAAACCAAAATTTGATAAATCAACTGTATTTAAACCTTTAAATAAATTTGTGTTAAAAAATATAAACTGTTAGAATACTCCAAAAGCTATCTAACAGCTCAAAGATTCTACAACAACTAATCAGATAAATGAATACCACTAAATTAGGCCAAAAATACACAGTTAGAATACACCAATTGGTATCTAACTGTCCCAAAATTTAACAATATCCAAATAGATAAATCAAAACCACTAAAATATATTAAAAAATAGACAGTTAGAATACGCCAATTGGTATCTAACTGCTCCAAAATTTTATAATATCAAAACAAATGAACAATCTGTTACTGCTCCAAAAAAAATACAACAAAGCAAAGTATAAAGCATTAGCCAGAAACAACAAGTGAACACTGAAAACAAACAAACAAATAAACTGTAGCATAACAGAAAAAGTTTTTTTTTTTTAATCCAACATGGATTTTTTTTTCTCCCACAGACCCAATGATTTTAGCAACAAATACAGAAACTGAGCAAATTGCACAGTACTCTGATTTGTACTCTACTAAATATGAGGGTCGAAAAAAAATAAAAGTATATTGCTTATATAATGTAATAAGTCATTACAAAATACTAATACTAACATGCTATTTTCTTTTATCACAGAAATGAAGAAAAACATGGACTCCCATTACTAGACCAAACAGTAAGTATACAATAGTAAGGACAACCATAGCAGCATATCACATCCATAGTATCTAATACCTTTGTTCCTTATCCATTTGTTTTTCACCCAAAGTTATAAGCAAATATGAATGTAATATGCTGCAGTGGTTGTTGCCAGGGCATAGAGTCTTGGGTGCATGGCCAAATGCCATTTGGCCATGCACCCAAGACTCTATGCCCTGGCAACAACCACTGCAGCATTTCACATCCATAGAGTCAAACATTTCAACTATGATCTATGGCAAACTTTTAATGTCTGCGAACAATGTGAGTGTTCTCAGAACACTTTGAACTTGCCAGCGAACAATACGGACACCGTTTTCAGGACACCCCCTACGAACATTTCAGAACAACGCGATAGTTCTTAGAACACTTTCAACTTAACAACGAACAATACGGACAGCATCCTAAGGACACCCCCTACGAACATTCCAGGACACCGGGAGTGTTCTCAAAAACGTCTTCAGAACACCCCCATCTTGTTTATTTGCGAACAATTCAGGACACCGCGAGTGTTCTTAGGACACATTCAACTTGACAGAGAACAATACGGACAGCGTCCTCAGGACACCCCCTACGAACATTCCAGGACACCGGGAGTGTTCTTAGAAGCGTCTTCAGAACACCACCATCTTGTTTATTTGCGAACATTTCAGGACACCGTGAGTGTTCTTAGGACACATTCAACTTGACAGAGAACAATACGGACAGCGTCCTCAGGACACCCCCTACAAACACTCCCCGGACACCGCGAGTGTTCTTAGAACAGTTTCACTTTGCTTGCGAACAAACAGACACATATTGACTCCTTAGAACACCCCCTAGTCAGTTTATTTAGAACATTTCAGAACACCCGTGATGTCCGCAAACAAATCGAACACAAAAAGAACGTCCAACACATAAAAAACACAACTTTCATCCTATCTCATACACTCCCACCCTCCCCAAACACTCCTACACACCAACACACTCTACAAAATACACATTTTGAACAAAGTTTCACCGCGCTGTCCGGGGACGTCCGCGAATCCAAGATGGCGGGCGCTACCGAAGAATCTGACGCGCTTCACGCTCCACGCCGTCCAATCAGCGAACACGTTGCATGTCCGCGAACATCACGCAAGACGATTGGCCAATCAGGACACTGTCCGCGGAGCAAACAGGGAAGTGTGTCCGCGAACCGAACACAGATATCACTAATTTTTTTTTACCTACTTTTTGGTCATTTTAAAAAAAACTACTGGACGGTTTTCACCAAATTTGCAAAAGCACGCTTTCGGGACCAAGCCGCTGCTCCTGGTCCAAATTTGGTGAAAATCTGTCCAGCGGTTTGGGCTGTAGGCGTGAGCAAACATTTTTTCCCATTCACTCTATGGAGAGTGAGTATAATGTAAACAAATATGAGCATATAGAGGGAAGGTAGAGTAATAAAAATAAAACTATGAGAAAGTGCTGATAACCATAATGATTATCTTCATGCACAGAAAGGATTGCTCTCTTTCAAGCCTGTATCTTCCGCTATGTATATGTTTCATATGATGTGACTGGACCCTAAGTCTACAAATATAATACCTTTTCAATTTTTACTTCCTGACTGTTACTGAAGAAAACTATGTGGCTTCGATATGTCAGTAAAGGATAAAAAGGGAGAGCCAGCCATGTGATGTCATCAGTGATATCAATGACATTTGTGATGTCATCTTTGATGTCCTGGGTGTTAGTGTTAGCAGTGCACGGTGGCGCGAGTTATGGTTGCTTATGTTACCATAACTGCCGAATTTCAGGGGTTTTTCGGTTTTACTTTGAGCCATAACGTCCCTTTAACAAAGATTTTTTTACTGAATTTCATAGGTTTTTAGTAGCACAACTTAACCATAACGTCCCTTTAACAAGGTTTTTTCACTGAATTTCATAGGTTTTTAGTAGCACAACTTAACCATAATATCCCTGACTTCATATACATGTAACATAGAACATACTAACCCCCTCATAGTGATTTTCATGTCCGCGGACTACCGCCATGTCCGCGGACACATCGAAAATCTGAGCGTGGTTAATGTAAATTTAAATAGTGTGCCCCATTTCCCCTTTGAAGTTGGCTCTGAAAAGACGTTTTTTTTTTTTTTTTTTACAGATGCTTGACAAGACACCTGTTATTTTGTATTTTTTTTCTTGTTTTTTTTTTTCTTACTTTACTCCTAAAATCTTCACATAACCTTCTCCAAAGCAACCCTTACATTCCAAAATAGAAAGGCATTTCCCGTAAAAGATAAAGAAATGCCATCTTCTTTAAAATTAACAGCATTACTGGCATCAATATTCTCATTGTTACAGAAGAACCTACCAGCTCTAAGCATGAAGGCACACATGCCTCGGTTGATGACACACCTAGCAATATTTTGCTGAGGACAAAAAACTGAACTATTGTCCCATATTGCCCTAGGTAGTAATCCAGAAAAAATTACTTTTGCATTTGGAAGGATCTTCATTACTGCTTGAACCAAGCGTTCCAAATCAGCCAACAAAGTAGGGGCACTGACGTTGCCCAAATGGAAAGCACCATAGTGCAAAACTACCACGTGCGGACTGTTCATCATGGCCATATCCTCACAAACTTGTACAATTCCCTGTACATTGCAATCAGGCACACTGCTCCACACCACCTCCACTCCTTTCACATCAAAGTTCTTTGCAACATGCCTGCATTCAGCGTACTGCTGTAAACCATGCACAAACATATCTCCGAGCACCAACACCCTGACTTTCTCCACTTCTGCCATCTTCACCACACACAGTCTCTTTCAACACAAATCCACAACCTCGACATCTGATTGGCTGATCCGTACAGTCTTCTTTCCATGTTGGATTTCCTGGAAAAACCCGGATGTAGCACGCCCTGTCCACGAACAGCCGCGGTGTCCGCGGACGGCGTCCACTTAACTCTCTGTGCCATTCCCTCATTGCATACAGCTAAGCAATCATACAATACGAATAACTTCCTCAGAACAACCCAATTTTGTGAATTTTTGAACATTTCAGGACAATTATTATTTCATTATTCAACATATTAACATTACAAATATTATACTTTCATCTTGTACTCTGCACACAATGCTATGTTTCTCCATTAGTAGCTCAGTATACTAGATAGAATCCCATAATACAATGCTATTTATATCAATGCATCGTTCAAAGCACTAATAACGGTATGATATTTATTGCAATATCCTTGACACTTTTTTCGCAATATTACAATAAAAATCCCTAGTACACAAATTCCATGAAAAGTACATACACATGTGATGTCATCAGTGATTTCATCAATGACATTCGCGATGTCATCTTTAATGTCCTGGGTGTTAGTCTTAGCAGTGCACGGTGGTAGCTCCAGTTATTTTTCATAGCTTACCATAACTTGCGATTTTCAGGGGTCTTTCGGCTGTACTTAGAACCATAACATACTTTAAACTAACTTGTTTTAATATCACGCAAACAATATACAAACATGGCGTGCAAAAACCAACTTCTACAGATGGCTTTACACAGAATGTTGCAAAGTAAGAATTTATGCTCGTTCACAGTGAAGGTCAGCTGCTTCCACAACTTCTACAGATGGCTTTACACAGAATGTTGCAAAGTAAGAATTTATGCTTGTTCACAGTGAAGGTCAGCTGCTTCCATTTTTTTCTCGGGCCCCGGAGAGGCTCACGAAGCGGACTATAAGGTTGTATTGTGTTTTGACCTTGAAGACAGAGATTGTGATGAGACTTCTCTTGAAGGAGTGTTGCTAAAATGTAAGAGAAGATAAAGATGAAATTTCTGAAACGAAACCACTTTTATATATTATATCACTATGCAAAAGATCGTTGGCACACGCGGAGTCGTATTTTGGGACTGCAACACTCGTACACAATGGAAATTGTAATTGTACTGTAAGTAACCCTTTAGATTATTTTATACCAAATATAATTACAATAGCTTAGCATTAAAGACCGCTCAAGTTGAACTTGTTAGTTGAAAGTGGCATAATGTTTTCTACCGCGCACTATCACCGCCGAATTGATCCCCTGTCGTTTAGAGGGCTCTGAAAAAGGCAGACAACACAGGGTGGGTTAATAGAAATAATTTAACCGGTCTATAGGCGGTCAAGCGCTCTACTCGCTGTGCCACTTCACTGTAGCCTGTCAAGTGGCACAGCGAGTACAGCGCTCGCTTTGACATCCGTGCACAGCTTGCTAACGCAAGTTTGAATCCCGGCAAGGCCAAACTCAGCCTTTCATCATTCCGTGGTCGATAAATGAGCACCACACACCGTGGTTAATAATAAGCACCGCTTATATACCTCACGGTTCTTAGCGCTATATGAATGGGAAAATATTATTTTATTATTAACATACTCTGTTGCACTATCTTCGATAGCAAATAGTTTCATGCCCTAATAAATAAAATGATGATTTTTAATGAAGATCGGCTGGTGAGACCAATTTATGTTTTTTAAAACAGGTATGTGGCTCCATTTTGCCTATGTCACGATTTACAGACTCCAGCGGATGGGGTCTTCAACTGCCAGGTGCAGGTCCAAATATGCAACTTCATGACCCTCACCATTTTATGGGACAATCGCGGAGGACCAATATGCCCTTACGCAGTACTAGCGGCTACAAACAACATACCAACCAATAGGGTGGTCTAATGGCTCGTCGTTGGAGCAACCTTCCGATTATCAGAGCGACCATTTACTGCTTTTATCATAAACCAACAGCCTATCTACCGCAAAGGAACAACGCGTGGCTCCAAATAAACTTTTGCTGATCGACAGCAGAGACAATAGCAAATCGCTGAATATTCACTAAACATTTCATGTGAAATAAATGTACTTTACCAAATGTACAATCCTGCTGTTTACTTTTAAACCACAGTTTCATATTCCGAATTGTGGCGCACTGAGTTGTAAGCTGATCTAACACCCTCTGTACCGCAAAGGAACATCGCGTGCCTCAACATGAACTTTTGCGGATCGACAACAAAGACAAATGCAAATTGCTGAATATTCTCTAAACATTTGATGTCAAATAAATGTACTTTACAACATTTACAATCTTGCGGTTTCCTTTTAAATCACTGTTTCATATTCCGAATTGTGGCGCGCTGTGTTGTGACATATGTGTTGTCTTCCGGGTTCTGTGTAAAGTCACTTAGGACTGCAGAGAACTGGGCGTGTTTGATTACGCACCCTGTAACGTCACGGAGAGAGGCGGGGAATATGAATGCTTTGATAATATCAGGCTTAGGGGCGGGAGATATGATTTAGTGTCGCAAAAGCAAGTCAGCCAGGTTAATAGCGCCAGTCATAGGATTATCACATAATGTCGGCGCACACCAGCCGGATTTATCGTTTCTTTAGTGGACAAAAGGTCGGTTGACGCCCCTAGGAAATTGTACTATTAGCGGACAAAAGGAGTGGTCTTTAAACACTTTCACCCTGACAACGAACAATACAAACAACGTTCTCAGAACACCCTCATTTTGTGTAATTGCAACCATTTAGGGACACTGCGAGTGTTCTTAGAACACATTCAACTAGACAGATTACAATACAGACAGCGTCCTGAGGACACCCCCAGTTTGCGTATTTACGAACAATTAAGTACACCGCGAGTGTTCATAGCTCATTTTTACCTTCCTTGCGAACAAAAATGACACATACTCCGTCCTCTAAACACCCCACCATTTAGTTTATTTACAAAATGTCAGAACAGCCGTGTTCTCCGCTGACAAATCGAACGCAACAAAAACGTCTAGCACATAAAAACACAAAACATTGAACCTATCTCATACTCCCCCACCCTCCCCAAACACTCTTACACACCAACACACGGCACTAAATACAATTTTTTATCCACGTTTCACTGCGCTGTATGCGGTCGACTGCGAATACAAGATGGCGGGCGCCACAGAAAATCTGATGCGCTCCACGCCCCTCGCCGTCCAATCAGCGAACACGTCGCATGTCCGCGGACATGACGCAAGGCCATGGGCCAATCGGGGTGCTGTCCGCGGAGCGAACAGGAAAGTCCGTCCGCGAAGCGAACACAGATATCAGTAATTTTTTTGCCTTACATTTTGGTCATTTTTTAAAAAACTACTGGACAGATTTACACCAAATTTACAAAAGCACGCTTTTGGGACCAGGCCGCCGCTCCTGCCGCAAATTTGGTATAAATCCGTCCAGCGGTTCGGGCTGTAGCCGTGCGGAAAGTTTTTTTCCCATTCAGTCTAGGGGAAAAAAAAAGTTTTGGGACCCTCCCTATAACTTTCCCCCCCCTGGACAAATCCTCACCAAAGTTTGGTGAGGATCCGTCCAGGGAGAGCGAAGTTATAAGCCGCCCACAAAGTGCTCTTCCTATGGAAACAGCAACTTAACCATAACTACATGGCCACTACCGTGGCCATGTAATTCATTGGAAAAAAACTTTGTTAAAGGGACATTATGGTTCGAAGTAAAACCGAAAAACCCTTGATTTTCGCCAGTTATGGTAAGCTAAGCAACCATAACTCGCGCCACCACCGTGCACTGCTAAGGCTAACACCCAGGACATCCAAGATGACCTCACTGATTACATCACATATCTGGCTCCCTCTTTTTTCCTTTACTGACATATCTAGGCAAGTCAGGAACAAACAATTTATATACTCAGAATTCATATTCAAGTACTATATTTTTAGAGTTATACTTCAAATATGTTCTGACAGTAATTCACTTGGGGTTCACTCACAGCATATGAAACATATACATAGGGGAAAACACAGATTTGGAAAACAGCAATGCTTTGTGTGTATAAAGATAATCAGTAAGGTTCTCCGCACTTTCTTATAGTTCTGCCTTTTTTTAATTACTTTACTTTCCTGGATATGCTCATATTTGTATACATTGTATGCACACTACTCTCCTTAGGGTCCAGTCACATTATATGATAGCGAAGAAGTAGCTTTGAAGCAGAGCGATCACTTCTGTGTGTAAAGTTAATCAGTTGGGGTATGAAGATTGGCTGCTAATACTGTATACTTCATTTTCCTTGTATATGCTCATATTTGTATGTGGTGTTGTCTATTTGTGTTTTGTTTTGAATAATGCAATTATGTAGTAAGTGGGTTGTATTAGCTAGTTATTAAATGTTGCACAGTAGACAAAATTGTAATAAAAAGCATTTATCATTTTACTATTCAACATGGTAAGATTAATAATATTGCACATCCATCGTGTTTTACACACAATGCCTATGTTTCTACATGAGTAGCTTAGTATACTTGAAAGAACTGAATACAATGGTTTTCGTATCAATGCATTACTTAATGCACTACGTACCTCATGATATGTATTCCAATAATCCTTCACACTTTTTTTAAATCAACATTACTATAAGAATCCCTTGTACAGACTTTTCATGAAAAGTAAATGCCCATGTGATGTCATCAATGACATTTGTGATGTCATCTTTGATGTCCTGTGTGTTAGTCTTAGCAGTGCATGGTGGTGGCGCGAGTTATGGTTGCTTAGCTTACCATAACTGGTGAATTTCAAGGGTTTTTCGGTTTTACTTCGAACCATAACGCCCCTTTAACAATGTTATTTTTACTGAATTTCATAGGTTTTTAGTAGCGCAACTTAACCAGAACGTCCCTTTAACAACGTTTTTTTCACTGAATATAGATAACGTAAATGTTATAAATGTTTACTACGACTCCCTTAGCTTACATACATACATGCAACATAGAAAATATTAAACCCCCTGCCCCGCCAGTGATTTTGATGTCCGCGGTCACCATCAACACTATACAAAAACTCAGGGGTTATCTTGCATCATTGTATCATACAATAAAAACACCAAACATGTTCAAAAAGCACACAAATACATCACATTTAATAATAAATAAAGAAGTGGAAACTGTATATGTAAAACACCAACCATCCACTGAAATAGCGAATCCAATATAATGGAATATACCAAAACAAAATAAATATGCCTCCAACAGAATTACCTCACAAAAACTGTGCAGCAAAAAGCAATAGCATACCTACACAGCAGTAACACCAAATGTTTGTAAGAAACTAGTAACTACACAATATTTATTTCATATATTTATACATTTTCTGTATTACGTACACTAAAACTAATATATATATTATTTGTTTTTAAACACAGAAATGTCCAGTACTTTGGAATGGCTGGAAGAAAATTTCCCACGAGATGAAACGAGTGAAGACAGTGATACTAATGGTAGACACAACATTTTTCTATATAAGCCAATTAATAACCATTACTTTATGTGCAGTTAACATATATATATATATTTTAACAGACCATACAGACAATAGGTTTAATATACCAAGAGAGACATTAGAAGATCCTCTGAAATGAATGGAACTAAAAATGGATATGTTAATGAAAAATTTAAATTGACTAAAACAGTTTAAGGACCACATTAAAGAAAAGATTAAAGATCACTGTCCCACATGTACCAGTTCCCCCTCTCCATGTCCCAGCCAACTATCCTCAAACCCTCCCCAGCAAGAAAAACGTTACGATGAGACTTCCATCCCTTCCTCCCCTCCCATACATCATGCCCAAACCCCTAATTCCCCTGAATTTGTTTCAGTTTCTGCTTCCCCCTCTCTTTCATAATTTTTATACTGTTAAACAATAACAATATTTTAAGTGTGTTCTTAGTATATGCCTGTGTCTTATATTTTTTTTTAAGGCAGTTAGGCTGTCAGCAGACAGCGCGTCTGTCCGCAATTAACCGAAATGGGGGTGTCCTAGGACAATATACCTGTTTGTACTGTTTCTAATTAAAATGGAGGTGTCCTTAGAACACACAAGATGTCCGCCTGTCCGCAATCACCCAAAATGGGGGTTTCCTAAGAACACCCGCCCTGTTCATAATGTCCGCAACCAGAATTAATATATCCGTAGAACACATATCCCTTTCCACCTGTCTGCAAAGTTTTGACGCACATTTATTTTATTTCAGGGACTTCAATACTGTTCGTAGAACACGCGTGCACATGCGCATCACACGCTTGGGTCCTACGAACATCGCACCTGTCCGCAACTGTCCGCCGCACGTGTGTCGCACATTTATTTTATTCGGGGACCCGAACACTGTCCGTATAACACCTGCGCCCATGCGCACACCTGTCCCCGTGCATTTGGTGTCCTGCGGACAGCCGTCCCATTTGCAAACGTGTCCGCAATGTCATCATGTGACCGTACCGACGCTGAGCATGTGTCATTTGCAGACACTGTCCGGGCCCCCAAACATTTAAAAAGTGCTTTATTTTAACAATCCAAGGTATTTTACAGTAAAAGTTCACCATTGCACATGTCCCAGACAATGTCCCTGCCGATCTACATACTTTCTGGAACTTTTTGAGCCCTTTCTTGGTGTTCAAAGTGTTCGGGGGCAGCGCGGGTGTCCGCGAAGCGCGCCCAGCACCCCTATAAAAGGCCACACCCCAGAGCTGATCCTCATTCTGCTTTTGGATTTCCAAGATTTACAACAGGACAATTGAGTAGGTTGCTGTTCTTGGTTCCTGGTTCTTAACCTTCCAGATGGCATCCCAAATTGTGTCTGCTGCTATTGCCTCAGCATCAGCAACCCCATCCCCTCCACCAGCACCACATCCCGAAGGGCCTGCAGAGGGCAACAGGCATGAGGATGCAGAGGAGAGGGATGAAGAGGATGAGGTAGTGGAAGTCCCTATTACTAGCACTCATCGTGAGTCTTGGGTGTGGTGGTTATTTACCACCATTGATGGAAAGGCAAAAGCTCATGAGAACAAGGTGATCTGCACTCAGTTTTGCATGGTGCCGAATCGTGGAAAGCCTGGTTCATATAGCTTTCGTACTACATCAATGAAGCGACACCTAAAGTCATTCCATGGTGGGGCTACTCATAAGGTTGTAGCTTGCGATAAACGTAGTAGGTTGATTTTTCTCTGCAGCATCCTCCGTTTCCGTTCCTGTCTCCACAAAAGACACTCTTGTGGTACAGTGCATCTGTCCAGCTGCCTCGCAGGCCATTCATGATGCCGTTGACCCTTACCTTTCGAGGGTCACAATTTTGTGCATGTACCATACATCTTGCTCTCTCCACCTGCCCTTTCTTATCCCAGTGGTTGGTGTCCCTTCCTTACCCTCCTTTCCTTGGGCGTCATGTTTAAAAAACAAAAAAAATACATAGAACAAAAACCCCAAAAAAAAGCTCTTTCAGAGCTGCATTTCGCAGTTTAAAAATAGAAGTGACAAATAAATAGTGCAGGGCCCTGTGCATTTTTTAGAAGTCCGTGGGCATTTTTTTTTTTTTGGGGGGGCGCTGCCCTATTAGAACCATTGCACTTTTCTATAGGGGGAAGTGGTGGCTCTGAAAAGAGCCTTTTTGTGGTGTTTTTTTGTGTTTCAAAAACTTCAAATTGTCAACACCTACTGCAAAATGGATTGCTGTAATTCCAAAAGAGGTCTCAATGCATTTTGTATATTTCGCAGAAAAATCTAATTGCCGGCATAAGTAAGATGTACTCCATCTCTGCGAAAAATGTGTGTGCTACAAAACAATGTTTTCATTCTGAAAAGAGGACATACCAACATCTCTCAAAAAGGCTTGTTAACATTGTGCCTTGCTTTCACCATTTGTGGATCAAATGAAAATGAACGCAACCACATCTGTCTCTGCGCAATACGGGAAAAAATTGGATACATGTCCATGTTCCCCCCCCCCCCCCCCCAAGTACTTCTTTCATTGCAAATTGCAAAGAGATTCCAGACACATGTCCTAAACTGTTCCCTCCACAATGAATAATAATAATTTCTGGATGACGCTGTGTCACCAAAGAAGGCACAGAGAGGTACCAAGTCCACCAACTTCATTCCACGCACTCCATGCCAGTGCACTTCCACATGAGAGAATCCAAGATGTGCAGCCACTCCACAGCGATCTTCATGCACCTACAAACAACCAAGAATCTCCCAAAATCCAAACAATCTGCTTTCTGAAACACACAGCCATAGCCATCTGCTATTCTCTCAGGAAAAAGACCTACTGACAAACTCTCTCCTTACACCCAGTAAACCTTATTAACCAATCCCTTGCTCTGCTCAGTCTCATTAGAATGCCCCTCAACCCCAAAATCCCCATATGTAATACACATTGCCCGTGGACAACCGCGCTGTCCACGGACAAATCGAAAAATCAGAGTGGGGAATTAAAATTTAAATAGTGTACCCCATTTCCCCTTTGAGGTTGGCTCTGAAAAAAGCCTTTTTTGGGGGTTTTTTTGTTTGAGATGCTTCAGAAACACCTATTATTTTGTATTTATTTGTTTTTTCTTTTCTTATTTTCCTCCAAATATCTTCACATTAGCTTCTCCAAAGCAATCTTTATATTCTATGACAGCATGGCATTTCCCATGAAAGAAAGAAATACCATCTGCTTTAAAGTAAACAACATTACCAGATTCAATGTTGTCATTATTGCAAAAGAACATCCCAACTCTATTCACAAAAGCAAACATGCCTTGGTTAATTAAACACCTAGCAACATTTTTCTAAGGACAACAAACAGAACTATTGTCCCATACTGCTCTAGGTAAGAAAGCAGAAAAAATAACCTTGGCATTTGGAAGGACTTTCATGATTGCCCGAACCAAGTTTTGCAGATCTTGCAACAAAGTAGGGGCACTGACATAGCCCAAATGCACAGCACCACAGTGCACGACAACTACATCTGGACTATTGAATCTAGCCATATCCTGACAAACTTGCAAAATTGCATGCAAATGAAAACCAGGCACAGTACTCCACACCACCTCCAGTTCCTTTTACATCCAAATTCTTTGCCACATTCCTACATTTAGCATACTGCTCCAAACTATCAACAAACATATCTCTGAGCACCAACACCCTGACTTTCTCAACCTCTGCCATCTTCACTACACACAGCCTCTTTCAACACAAACCACAACCTCAATATCTGATTGGCTGATCCCTACAGTCTCTTTTCCATGCTGGGCTTACTGAGAAACCCCAGATGTGGCATACCCTGTCCGCGGACAACCGCAGTGACCCCGGAGCGTGTAACAGTGGGGCAGCCCTTCTACCCTTTCTGCTGCACTCTCTGCACCATTTGGCTACAGTTAAGCAGTCACACAATCTTCCACCAATCACATCCAAGAACTCTACATCTAACTATCATCACAGATCAGCACTTTAGATGTACCATTGATCACTCTCAGTACAATTTGGCTGTGACTGCAAAGGACCTACAGCAACAACTACTATAAATCTCCCCAAGATTTCTACTTGCAGATTCATGCACATCCACATGCATTAACACGGACTACAGGTATGAATATGTTCTACACAGTACATGTACAGCTCTTCTAGGAATAATACATCCCTGAGGCATAGCTCAGCGGCAGATGACACGAAGCAGCACAGGTTCGATCACCGGGGTCCACGCTTAAACCTCTGGGTGTTTACAATTCCTGTAGCAGCGCCTCGATGACCGCGGGCTGTGTAAGCGCTTTAAAAATGTAAAATAAAATAAATAAAAATATGAACAGAGTAACTGCTACTTACCCTGTATAAACTGTAAAATGAACATACTGTCATTTCTCCCATCTGCTATGATGAAGTGTCAATTGCAAAACTTTCAGCTTTCCAAATTTTTGTTTACGCACACACCTATCTAAAAAAATATTGTTTCATATTATAAGATGGGAGAAATAACAGTATAATTATGAAAAAGACTGTCCAGTGTGTTATAAAATTACATGCAGCCAGGATGAGTACATGCATCTTCAGTCAAGCCCACACACAGACAATATCATTAGAAAGGCTCCCAGCTCAAACAACACCACTGCCTCTATATGAAATCCTTATACAAAACAATGAGCACACTTTTACAGAATGAGTCCTTTTTTGGGTAGGGGCTTGTTGAAAAAGACTGGATACAGAGAGAAACAGAAAGGGGGATAACAACAAGCTACCTTTTGATATCCTCACCGGAGGTAACAGAACTGGATCTCACACCAAATCCATGTATTCACAGACCATCAATCTTTTAGAAAATATAAAGAGATGGAAGGCTCAATTCTAGCAAAAATCTCCTATTTATTACATTTTGTAGTAAAACGGACCATTTGGTCACATTTGCAAAACTCATTATACATAAAAAAACAAATAAAAGAGACATGATCTACAATTTAGATCTTGTGTTCATTCACATAATACTTTGCAACAAAAAATGTGATGTTAGTAACACATTGGTCACATTGAATTAGCCTATTCTTGTTATGCTAAACAATCCCTATTTTTCTTGTGTCATTTGCTAAAAGATTGATGGTCTGTGAATGCATGGATTGGTGTGAGATCCAGTTGCGTTACCTCGGGTGAGGATATCGAAAGGTAGCTTGTTATCCCCCTTTCCGTTTCTCTCTATATGAAATCCTTCTGCTTTATTTCCTACTCCTTAACAAAAGCATACCATTGCATGCTTTTCTGTACAATCTATGCCATTTACCCTGTAAAAATAGCAAGAAATGCATATGATTATTTCTTCTCTCTTAACATCCATTAACATAACATTAAAAAAAACAAGAGTGCTCTATACGTTTAGTATTATACTCATTTGTAAAACATATTCAACAGATCCTAATAAAATATACTGGAAGCACATAAGCAAAGGAAAGTGCATGTGGATACTATGCTCAGTTGTAAGAAAACACTACTACTACAAAAAAACACAATGTCTACATTAACAAAAGTGCTATACGCACACACATATTCACTAACTTCTTTCTTTTACAATTGCAGTGAAGGCCACTCTCCTGAAAAGCAGCAGCATCTGAAGTACAAACAAGGACTTAGAAGAAACCTACTCTTTCCATACAAAAAAGGAAGTACAATACTAACATAATGTTCTGTTACTCAAACACACTAGCATTTTAGTATTGTAGAAGAAACAAGGGTATCAACCCTTTACCATTAGATGTAGTATTAGTGCTTCCCCTTACCAGTTGCATACTTTATATTGTCATCTGAAGCCCAGTAAAGTAACACACAAATACAAGAATAGCCTTCCCAACTTGATGTAGCTGCCCATTGCACAATCACACACCTCTACAATCATACTCGGACACTCATGCACAAATCACACATACACTGCACAACAGCCCAACCGACACTTTCTTTTTTTTCTCCAACAGACCCGAAAGAATGCCTACCAAAAAGCAACTCTGTAGAAAGCAACGCAGAAGTAGAGCTCATCAAAATAAAAGTGTCCAAAATAAGCATCCATCTCTAGCAGATTGTGTATAAAAAGTTCAAACAAAACAGCTAATACAGTCATTAAGTGAAACAAAATAAGCTTCCAGTACAGACATTTTCCCTCCTCTATCAAAATGTAAAACGAAACAGAAAGTGATTAACAAGACTTCAGCTACCACTACACCTTTAAATCTTGATGTAGTGGCAAGTAACCATACCAAAAAAAATATTTAACAAAAAATATTCTGCCACAGAGTCCTTCAGAACCTTATAAAAACAGGAGAGAAATCATGCACAACCCTTAAAGCCGACCGCAGAAAATGAATCCTAGAAGCTCTCATAGACCGTGCAATCCTTCTCAAAAGAAAGTTATTTATTTTAGTTTTAAACAGAATGAAACCACTAACAAAACTAACTACTAAACTACAAAGAAGACTTCTCAATAACCAGAATATCAACAAAAATAGCTTCTTAAACATCTGTGGAGGTGAATGGAGTCACACCACGACCACAGAACCATATTCTAATGAAGAAGCATATAAAAAAAGCAAACCAACCCAATTGCCATACATAGCAGTGGACGAGGGTAATACTATTATGCAACAAACTCTGCTCACAAAAATATCCCCAGAAAACTCAGTATCACCTCCCCATTCTACTGAATCAAAACGTCCAGTCTACAAATGGTCGTGCACATCAATGTGTAACATTGCCAAAAAATCTTTCAAATCTTTACGCCAGTTCCTCAAACAGTATGCAAAAAGCAGAGACAAATTCAAAATGAAACTACTACAAAATATGGATGCCTGTCCAGTGCGCAAATACACAGGACTACAAGGACATTCACTAGCCTGCATTTCAGGACCTATTTGCAACATCACCTTCCATCATATCAAAATGATATCAACACATCATTCAACTATAAGAAATCTGGTCCAAAACTCTACTATGCTAAAAGTCCTGCTTTAGCACTAGCTAATTTAAATAACCATCTTGCAATAGATGTACAATAAACTAGCAACTACTGTACAAATAGCAACCTTCTATTAAACACATCCAAAAAAGAAATACTGAAGTTTAAAAGTACCTCTGCTGAAGTACCAAACCATGTGTGTGTGTTGCCCAGGACTTTTTATAAAAGTAGCACAAAATCTGTAGACATAACGTACAAAATAGAAGACAATGAAGATTCCAAATGGTTCCAATTAACTCTCTACCTTATAGCAGAAACCAAATATGACATTACTGACCCCTTAATACTTTGCAATTACTGCACTGCAAAACTTGACAACAACGAAACACCTTCAAGTGCTATCACAAATAACTTGGAATTATTCCCACTTCCAAAACCCCTGCAACAACTAAATTTATATGAGAGCATCATAATTCAAACAGTGCACCCATTTCAAGCAATAATACGCCTCTAACCAAAAAAAGCAAAATTACCTCCCTCTGAATTAGTGAAAGGCATTTGTGGCAAAGTAGTTTATTTACCATTAGATTTCAAAGAAAATGTAAACACTCTGGGAGTGCAACGTCCAATAGATAAATCTTTAATTGTCGTAGTAAATGACGTACCTACAAAAGAAAAGAAATTGGCAACAACTCGTGGACTTACATAAAGTTAGACAAGCCCTGCAATATCTAAAAGACAACAATGAATACTACAAAGAAATCAATATTGAAGAAAACCTGAGAGAAACCATTAAAATAATTCAAGAGTCACCAGAAACTGGTCAATTTAAACTTTTAAATCCTGCTACAGAATCCAATATTTTAGACCATTATACAATTCATCCTTTACACTCTAAAGACACTATAGATGATGCACTGGAAGCGTACCAAATGTGACAAGCCTAGGGATCTCCAATCAGCATATGGGAAAAAAGTATAGAAGCACAGGCCTTTCCCTCTACTCTTTCCTACAGGAAAAGGAGGAAGGTACGATGATAGACCCACACAGATAACAGCATCAGAATATCGCTCTTTACGAATGTATTCTGACAACCCCAAATTCAGACAAAACATGGAATACATATTCCACCTTCTCTTTGAAAGTGAACTAGCAACTCTATGATACGGAGTTGCACACACATTAAAATCAGGTACCCATTTTCAGAATATGTCAGCTACGCGATTATTACAAAAAGTGCAAGAAAAAGATGAGGTTTTACAGTCAAGTATTACAAATCTTTTAGCAAACATGAGTGGTACAAAAGAATACTGGTTCCGATGTCACGGAGATGTACGCTGTATGATAAGAAACCTTGGCCCACCCACTTGGTTTGTTACATTAAGTTGTGCAGAATATGCATGGGAAGATTTACACGATTTCCTATGCGTAGCAAACAATAATAAAACAAACAGATATAAAAACACCAGGAGAACCCTGCTCTCTAGATCCTGTAAATGTATCAAGTTATTTCCATCATTGCTTCATTGCTATGCTACACTTTATTTGTAATAAGACTGTTCCTCTCCTCAGAGAAGTTCAACACTTCTTTTGGAGAAAGGAATACCAAGCCAGAGGAGCACCACACATCCACATGCTATTATGGATTAAAGATGCTCCTAAATTTGGTCAGGACAGTGATGCCACTGTTTTGCAGTTCATCCACAAATATGTCACTTGTTTGTGAAGGGATTTCACAAAGACATAGTGACCTTCATGCACAAATTTTACAATTTCAAAGACACAAATGTGGGAAATATTGTCTTCACAAATAGTTTTTTAAAAAAAGGGAAATACTACACCAAATGCCGCTTTGGTTTCCCTAGACCAGTTTCAGCAACAGGTCAAGTAAATAACTTCATGTCTTCAGTCAGACATAGTGTCAAAGGTAAATCACCTAAGAACACATATTACATAAAAAGAACAGGAGAATCAAAATACATCAATGATTACAAATCAATCATTGCCCTCCTATGGGATGCAAACATAGATGTGCAGTGCATTGCAGATAATTCAACTGCAGTTGCACGATATGTCGCAGTCAACTTAACCAAAGCAGAGAAAACAGAGCTTCAGGAACTCTGGGATGACATATCATCGGACAAAACACTATCACAGAAATTGTACACCTTAGGCATAAAAATGCTCTCTCAGAGAATGTGGCTGCTATGAAGCTGCAGACCATTTAACCATTACTGCCTTGTCTGACAATATAGTACGGCTAAGTCTTGGTCATGCTAAATCTAGAAAAAGAGTTCTCAAATCATATGAGGACATAGAAACAATAGCCAAAAAGGATCCCAACAGCCAAGACATTTTGAAAAACAATTTACTAGACACATACTACTCAAACAGGAGCACCACTTTGGAAACCATCTACCACGTAGCCCAAACTTCACATACAAAAATAAAATTAAACCAGATGAAAAGAAAGGTAGATACAGAGTTGTAAATTGTGAAGGCAGCTTAGTGAAGCTTACCAAACGCAGCTTAATTAATCATATCAAATTGTCATTAAAAACTTCTCAACATAAAGAACTGTATTACATGTCCCTGCTACAACTTTTTAAACCATGGAGAAAAGAAGAAGAGGTACTGGATACATATGACTCCTATGAAGATGCTTTCAAAGCAAATGAAAGCACTATAACAGACGTAAACTTTACACAGTACCAAACTATGTTGCACAATGAACAGCAACACGAAGAAGAACTCCAGGCCCAACTACAAGTGGACACTCCCGACAGTCAACCTTCTGTAACAGGAAGCCAAGAACCACTTGGACAGCCACTAATAGCAAATGAGGCAGAATTAGCCATGATAGAAGTAGAAAACACCATGTGTCAGTATGAACAAGCTACAGAAGACTTTGCTGTACTGAAATCTCAACTGAGCAATGAGCAGCGTAGCATTTTCCAAGAAACAACAATACAAATGGAAACATGGTGTGCAACATGAAAATAAAAACTGTACCTGCCAAGACTACAAACCTATACTGCTATACGTGAGTGGTGAAGCTGGTTCAGGCAAAACATACTTAATCAAAATCATCAGCAAGTTCCTTCAACAATTGACAAACAACAAACTGTCAGCTGTTGTAACTGCGCCCACAGGTTTCGCTGCCTACAACATAGGCAGTGTCACTTTACACCGATTACTACTCCTTCCAGTAGAACACCAAAACAAATGACACTATTACAAACTTTCCACAGAAGCTGCAATGGAACTATGCAGAGTTTTCAAACAAATAAAAATGCTGCCAATAGATGAGTTGAGCATGGTCTCCAACCTAATGTTGGCTTTGATTCACCTCAGATTACAAGAGGTCCTCAAAACAGACTACGAAGAGCTCTTTGGAGGAAAACACATTGTTTTCGGAGATGATCTTCAACTGACACCAGTGAAAGCTGAACCTATTTTTAAAACCTTAGGGTACAAACTGTGCCATAAAACTCTTGGCAGCATAGGAAATTTCACTCTTTGGCAACATTTCCAATACAGAGAATTAACTGAGAACATGCGCCAGTCTGCAGACCTCACATAGGCCAACATTTTAAAAAGTATTAACGCTGGTGTTCAAGAAGCACAATCAACATTAAAAACCAGGCACATCCATGCACTCTATGGCCATAACTCATGTGCTACTGATGTCATGGAACAATTAGCACACAAAAATGTCAATATGCCCTTGATGCCAACTCTTGCAAGCTGTTCAAAATTCAATGAAACAATGTTGAAAAAAGAAATGCAACCAATAACTGAAATTTGCTCCACAGATAAACTGGACGTACATGGTATGGCACTACCCATGTGTCAAGCCACAACAAGACTAAATACCTTAGAAAACTATCTCCAACACAGATGGTTTGGAGAAAATATTAAAATTATTTTTAAACTGTAGAGTAATGCTTAAACATAACCTTGACGTGGACAAGGACTAGTTAATGGAGCACTTGGTACAGTTGTTGGCTTTCAAACATACCCACATGACAACATTCAATTTGTAAATATTCTCTTTGACAAACTATCAGAAGTTAAAAGGATAGGACACTCAACAGCCTGCTTCCCTCTTTTCAAAGACATGTATGTACGCAGAGAACAATTTTCACTAACTCTAGCATACGCAGTTACCATTTATAAATCACAAGGTCTTACCCTAGATAAAGCATTAGTAGATATTGGTAGCGCAGTCTTTAAAGAAGGCATGAGCTATGTAGCATTATCACACTTACGTACACTTGACGGGCTATTTCTAATCAACTTTGATGCAAGTAAAGTAAATGCAGATATTCCTTGCATTCTAGAATACAATAGGCTGCATTCACTCTACACCCCCATCTAAAAACATATCCTGTTCCACAAAAAGCAAAACGTTGTAAAAGAAAACTACTTGAAAATTAAATGATACAGGATATCACTGCAATTCCTCCAAAGAAATAAAAAGAAACTAATACTTCATCAAGTACTACAACCAAAGAAGAATCTACTGGTCAAAGTAACTAAACTAATTCTTCAAAGAAGCAACACACACTCCGAACAAATGACTTCGACACAGAACTGTCAGGTAAATTCACATTTTCAAATGTAACTGCTGTAAATTGCTACGCAAATTTAGCAATAAATATTCTATTCTAATTGCCACCAATGATTGAGAACATTTACTTACACAGTACATACCAACTGTGTTTGCATTTCTATGAAGGACTAACATTTGCAACCAACAATCCTGACAACACTTACAGTGTTCATGGAATATGACAAGAATTGGACTACATTGTTGGAATGGTCAAATTCACTATAAACTCACATGAAGATCCACAATAATTTCTAATGTACTTACTACAAGTACTGGAAAACAAAACAAAAACAAAAATACCTATAAATGAAATCTTTCAGAGTTCATACATGTAGAAACATGCATGCATTCTCTGCAGCTATGTGGCACAGGAACAAGTCCCTAATGAACGCTTGTGTATGTATCCATACCTAACTGTGAATCCATTCCATTTCAGCAACGTGTACAAAATGCAAACCATGGCAGAATATGTTCTACCTGCAATTCAGATAATCGCTCCACCTTACAAATACAGACGCATAATAAATCTATAATAGTAATGCTTGTACGTTACAATGCAGATGGTACCAAAAACAAATGTAAGCTGACTGGATTCACACATGCTCAAGTATCACTTGGTAAGAAAACTTTCACAACAATAGGTATAATCTACCACGCAGGAACCACAACCAATGCAGGTCACTACACTGCCTATATAAAAAAAGAATTGTGGTTGGTTCGAATGTGCTGATAGTACCATTACTCTAAAGCAGAGATTACCAGCAAATCTTGTAAACGCTTATTTAATATTCTTAAAATCAAAATGTGATGCAAAACGTCAACTTCAAAACTATGTACAGTTAGAATACGCCAACAGGTATCTAACTGCCCCAAAAATTTGCAACAAGCCAACAGATAGAAGATTAGCAAGAAACAAGAAATAAACAGTAAAACAATGAAAGAAATATATTGTACCACAACATTTTTTTATCCAGCATGGATTTTTTTTCCCACAGACCCAATGATTTAGAAAACAAACACAGAAACTGAGCAAATTGTGCAGTACACTGGTTTGAACTATAGTACTTGTAAAGTACTAAATATGAGGGTAAAAAAATACAGAAATGTCTATTATGCAATGCAATAACTCATTATGAACTACCTACTCTAACATATGATCTTTTCTTTTATCACAGAGATCGGAAAAGTATGTCTGGTCCAGTTAACCATGCCATGAAAAAACTGCATAGAACCACAAAAAACTCAACCAATAAGTATAAAATAAATAGACTCACAAACACTGCTGCAGAACACACCCATTCAAGTAAACAATTAACCATACACCACAATCCAAAATGTTTACTTCCAAGGGTAACTTATGACGCAGTCCTTGATACAAAATCTACAATCTTAACTGCATAGCCTAGCCAAAACTTCACATACAAACTCTACAAATGAAACAGTACACAAACCTTTGGGTTGTGGATATTTGATGGGTGTTTGATTCTATGGGTGTGATAAAACCAACATCATGCTAAAGTAAAATAGCCAGTAGTGCATTTATTATGTCTTCGGACATGGCAAACACATCAGGGGCATCTGCCACCTAAACAAATAGAGTATTTGACCCATCTCTTACTCTCCAACCCTCTCCAAGCACTCCTGCACTCCAACACACTCACCAAAATTGCATTTTGCCTCTGTTCACCGCCGCGCTGTCGGCAGATCCAAGATGGTGGGCGCATCGAAACAATGTGACGTACCTCACGCCTCACTCCAGCCAATCGGCAGACATGTTGGATGTTCGTGGACATGACGCAAGGCGATTAGCCAATCGGTGTCCTGGCCGCGGAGCGAACAGGGAAGTGTGTCCGCGGAGCGGACATAGATATCACAATTTTTTTTTGCCTTACGTTTTGGTCATTTAAAAAAAACAACTACTGGACGAATTTACACCAAATTAACAAAAGCTCGCTTCCGGGACTAAGCCGCCACTCCTGCCGCAAATTTGGTGGAAATCCATCCAGCGGTTTGAGCTGTAGGCATGCGCAAAGTTTTTTCCCATTAAGTCTATGGGAAAAAAAGAAATTTTGGGACCCCCGATAACTTTGGCCCCCTGGACCAAACTTCAGCAAAATTCAGAGTGGGCCATATACTTATTTTGCAAATTTTGGTGAGGATTCGTCCAGGGGTAGCAGAGTTATAAGGTGCCCAAAAAGTGCTCTTCCTATGGAATTAGCAACCTAACCATAACTACACAGCCACTACCCTGGGCTGTGTAATATATATATATATTCCCAAAATAAGGCGGTGAAGCCTTCATTGTATAGAGCTGCACTCCCATCAATCTGGAATAACACCAAGCCGCGGCTCCAATTACCATATATTTTCATAATAGATAATACTTCAGAATCAAGCTGAATCATAATTAAGTCCCATCTGCCTTACCCATCTATATCTTTATGTAAGACATTGCAATTTAGTTTTTAATTAATCAGAATAGAAACACCACCCCCATCTGCTTGACTTGCTATAATCTCCCTGTACGCACCATTTCTTTAATTTATCAGATTCCTGTGTGAAGGGATGGTCTCTTGAATACAAGCAAACCAGGGTTTGAATCATTTAAATAAGAGAACAGGTTTTGCCGCTTAATTTGATTATTTAGGCTTTTAACATTCCAAGTTCTACATTTAAATGTTATTAATCAAATCTGTAAGCATCCCATCATCGTAAAAAGCAGGCAGACGGTCACATTATTGGTCATATCAGAAGATATTACCCAGACACACTGTTACTGCTGATAAAATAGAAGACAATATGTCAAGACAGAACATCGGAGGATAACACAGGGTGTAAGGGAGAAGACATCTCTACACACTATGACATAAATGCACTATAAGCATGCAATTGAAAAAGAAAAGAATATATACATGACCGTATAGCTCTTTATAATGACCCTAAACAAGCCTCATTTAGGACTCAACACTCCCACTTGCAGATGTTTGAAAACAGAGAATGGGGCACTGAAACAAAAAATTAGAAATGTGGGCTTACTGCCTATGCCCCCTTAAGCCATCTATGACAGAATAGTCTATGCTAGTGCACTAGGCTTATACCCATTAGGTAGGCCCACGGCAAAATGAGGTCAAGGGCTGCATATTAGTCATTGGAACAGACTTGTCGTTATCCTCTATTTTAGCACCATGGATATATGCCTTTAAAATCAGCTGGGTCATCGAACACCAACATTTTGTTTTTAAGAGCCACTTTGAATGCACATGGATGTACAAGACCAAATCTGGCATTCATTTGCCGAAGAACCGGTCTGTATAATCAAAATTCCTTCCTGTGTTGGGCAGTAATTTTGGAAACATCTTGTGACATAAAAATGTTGTGACCTCTCCTTAACAGTTAGTTAGCTTCTTTTGCTTTACTGATTATCGTTTGAACCAGGGTATATTCTAGAATGTAAAAAAAAAAAAAAGAAAATACTTTGTGATAAGTGTAAGGGAGGCATGGTATCACAAGTATACACTGACACAAGAGTTGCCAGCTTCTAAACCTTTATTGTTAAATTCAAGGGGTTTTGAAAACTCTTGTCTGGCCCTATAACTATCAAATAATAAAGAAACAGTCTTAGTCAAACATTAAAAGCCTATACTAACACAAACCTAATGCCTGCCCTCACACTAATACACTCTATGTGATATAGGGATATGTATCTACAAAAAGAAAAATTGGTGAAGGAACGAAATGTCAGAATGGCAATATAAATCAGTATTAATTCTCGTCCCCACATTGTATAGTACAGGGTTACATGGACCACTTGATGGATGAACACACTTTGGTTTGCATACACTGTTAGGCGGCTGGCTCTGACCTCCAGAGCCTTCTTGGTCATTCAAGTCAGAGTCACAAGTTCACAGGCTTTATCTCTCGGGTTCCTCTCACCCAAGCCCAGGTCATCCTTCAAGCTTCTACACAGTTAACATAACAGTTTCTAAGTATAGTATTTGGTCAAGGTTCACTATAGGTTCCCCTCAATCGGGCTCAAACATTTTCTCCTTGTGGGGTTCCCTTCACCAAGCTTTCTTCACAGTCCACATTCTCCACAGTCCACAGTCCCTCAGTCGGGCTCAAACCTCTTTTTGTATTCTGATTTCCCGGTCAAAGACTTTTTCGAAACTAGGAGGATATTTGCTCACACCTCCACATGACCACTTTCACCCTCCTTTCTTTCTTTGCTTCCACTTTACATATTGTCCTTCTGTTCCAATGTCTCTTGGAAAATGTCCTTGCTTTTCAAAACGGGTCTCCCTCAGTCAGGCTCGGACCCTCCTTTTACTTTCACACACAGGTCTCCCTCGGTTGGGCTCAGACCCTTCTCTTGCTTTTCAAACGGGTCTGCCTCAGTTGGGCTCGGACCCTCCTTTCTTTCTCCCGGCAGATTCAACAAAACAAAGTTGAACAGTTCATGAGCTTTTCACTTAACATTCATCTCTTGCTTCCTGCTGCCTCTACAGCTTTAAATCTTCTCACAAACACCTCCAACTGGGCAATCTCCCTTCGCCGGACCACTCGACTACTTTGTATTTCATATTCCACCTTTCCCGCCTTTGATGTAGGAGACAAGGTTATTACCAATGCTGCTTCTGCACCTTCCCAAATCTGCCGTTCACCTGGGAGGGTGGCTGGTAACCTTGTAACACTTGGAAGACTCTTTCTCCCTTCCAGCTGGGCTGTCATGCTCAATCCCTTTGGCCTTTCGGAAATAACGATCTCTCGCCAGGGGGTGGGGCTTTCTCTGGCTTCCTGCCCCTTCAGATTAAGCCCTCGGTTTGTCACTCTCCATCGCCTGGTTCACCATAGCCCTGGACGGACTACTCCTTGTGCACCACCTTGCTCAAAATGTGTTTCAGTGTTCCAGCGTTTATTCATGTGGGAAGAGTTAATAGGTATTAGGTGTACATGAGTCAAGTGCCTGACCCTGCCTGATCTCGTTAGAGGGACATGTCCAGTGTATTGCATGGGTAGCAATCCTTTCAGCCTTAGACCTCCTCTTCCTCGACCCAGTGTAGCAAACAGAGGGGTGGGGGTGGATCTGGGAAGTTGAATATCCCATAAAATAGGATATGGGTATTGGAAAGCGGGGGATACTGCGTCTCGTCATCGGGTGTCCCTCCCCAACTCCCCAAGGACCCCTTACCCAGGTGATCCTCCCGAACTTGTCCACTCCCAGGGTCTGGACCCAAAGTCGATGGCCATACCCTTACCCCCTGAGTAAGGGATCCCTGGGGTCTGGGCAGTGAAACACCCTCTGGTTTTTCGTGTAAGGAAATTCCTCTGTGACTTAATGTGTTCCCTGGAGCCAATTCTGTGTGCCCTTTGAATATTGAAGACGGTTGATGCTTGTAGTTTAAACACTTGAGGCAACATATTTTTAAGGGACTACACCGGGTGATCACCTTCAGATCCTTAAGGAAAGGCCATAAATGCGGATCTTATTCCATCGGACTCAGTTTTCCAACTCTCATTTTGTTTTTGAAGTTGTAGAACTTGCTTCTCAAGCAATGGGACACGATGAGTTACATCTTCAGCATCACAGATTCTCCCGTCTCCCCCTCCCCAAATCTAGCTTTGAATGTCATCAAGTTGCAGTAATTTATTATTAGTCACTTCCATGAAGGGGTTCAAAGCTCTCAATTGTGACAGAACAGTTTCCATTGTGGTGTCCAAAATGGACTGAATAGGAAATGGGGAGTTATGTTTTTGGTTCTCATAGAGAGGTTAGGTGTTATTTGACCCTTTTTGGGATCTTCTGTGTGAGGCAACTATGTTAGCTAACAATGGTAGTTCCACTTAAGCATGCACTTTTATCACACTGGCCACTTATGGGTGATTTGGTATGAACAGTAGTGTTAGGCAATGGATAAAATCAAGTAAAATCAGCTGGGCAGATAGCTCATGGGGCAACAAGTTTGTTTTGGAAGATAATGCAGAGCAACACAGGTTTGAATCCCGGTCCTGCACTTAAAAACTTGTCTGCTGTATTAAGTGCGTAATAAAAGAAAGAGGCAGTGTTTGAAATGTTCAATATACCCACGAGAGGGAGCTCCGAAGTATTAAGGTCAAACAACACGCAGTGCACTGCATATCTACTGTGGCGCAGTGCCTTGGGCTTACGTAGGCTTTTCCTTCACAAAGCTCAGATCACGGATGAGCACCGCGGCCTCCACATAGATCTCAAGTTGTGCTACAGCATCCTGGGTTCACCACCATTCATACAGATTAGATAAACCTCGGCTCCAAGTACAAGCCAGATTATTTGTATACTTTGTTACATTTTGGTCTCATTCAAGTGCCGCGGCAAAGACGTTAATGTTATTGCGGGTGGGTGATGAGTGGTCAGGATGCCATCTTCATTGGTGCCAAGCCACGCACCAGATCAACAGCATTTTAGGGTCCTTCAAATGCAGCCTGTGTAAACTGCAGCCTGAGTAAGCTGCAGGTTTCGCACACCAGCTACCAATTTAAAACATAAGTATTTAATCAGCCAGCAGCAGCCAGCAGCAGCGAACAGCTCAAATAATAACTGTCATGTGATGACCATCCCTCAGCTTGTATGTCTTTAAGATGGGCCAGTTCTTATAAGCTTTATCAGTGCTAGTTTGTTTTTCAAATATCTTTTTATTTTTTTATTTTTTTTTTTTTATTTTATTTTGGATGGCTGATTAAATCAACCTTTCAAAACATACATCAAATTAAAAACACAGATATCATAAGAAAAACGAATTTTGACAAATAAGATAAAAAATACATTTGCTTAACTGATGATTAAGAAAAAAATAAGTAAAACCTCCTATGAAACCACTTCCAGTTAGCATGTCTAATTCTATGAGTCAGACAATAATAACATATTAAAATTAAATATAAGCACTTCAAATTCAAATGGTTATCGATGTATATAGAGAGCCAAATTCAACCCAATTTCTTCCATTAACCAAACAGCTTACTTACTTGGATATATTGGACACAGTATCTTATTTAGAAATTGGATAGTGGCTATTCTTACAGTTATCTTTGAGGTCGCAAACAGCTCATGCCATAGCTCATCGTTAGAGCGTCTTGTGTAATGGTACCTTGTTAATTTGTTAAGAATGTCTTTTCTCTGCAATTGGAGTGCAACACATTCTATCAATAAATGTTTCAAGGTTTCTTTGGTTTTCCCATCATTGCAGAATCGACAGAATGAGGAGTCTATCTTAATAATACCCCTCCTTAATAAGATTTGTTTAGTTGGCCATAAATTCAGGCGAAACCTCAATATTTGATGTCTCAATTTGTGTGAGGGACATTTTAGTAAATAGTCAGCAGTTTGCCGGATTTTCTTATGCCCAAACAGAGCTCTATCAAAGTCTTTTAGTTTTACACAGTTCTGTTGAGTTAAGTGCCAATCCAGTTGATACAGTTTTGTTTTGGCTTTGGTGGGATTAGATAGTAAAAGATCTAATGAGATGTTTGCTTCTGTTAGGTCCGATAAAACAGCCGCTCTCCAGTTTGAAGGGAATAAATGTTCCGATCGCAATAGATAATCTGCCAAAGTTCTTAATACACTATTGCTAGATAGACCCAACACACATTTTCGAAATAAGCAACATCTCTTCCAGGATGCTTGAATATTCACCAAGAGGATTCCCAACTCAAAACGAAGCAATGCCGTTGGGCTTGAGTCTGGGAGATTCAATACTGTTTTCCAAAACCTTGCCTCAATTTTGTCCCAATAACCGGCCTGCAGGGGCGACCAGGATTCAGAACCATAGGTAACAATAGGAATTACTTTCTGCTGGTAGAAAATAAGTATGTGCTTGCATGAAAACTTGCCATACTTATATTGTAAAATCCTCGCTTGCGATATTAAAGTCGACAGTTTACCCTTTATACTGTCTGTTTGAGGCATGTTAATAGGAGAATTGCTAAATATGACACCTAAGTATTTATATTCATTAACTACATTCAACTTTTGGTTGTTCAAATACCAACAATACTGTTTCTTTGATCTAGATCCATGCCTCCCCAGTTCCATCACTTGTGTTTTCTCCAGGTTTAGGGTCAAATTATTCTTGGCAACATACTGATCCAGTTTATCAAGCATGTTTTGTAGGCCTCTCGGCGTTTGTGAAATGAGAACTAAGTCGTCTGCATACAAAAGCCATGCAATGATCTGGTTGCCAAGTTTCGGAGCATCATTCACAACGTTGCTGAATTCATTGCCCAAATCAAGTATGAACAAATTAAACAATGTAGAGGCTAGAATGCAGCCTTGTTTCAGGCCGCGTTTGGTGGGTATTTCTTCTGATAAAAGTCCTTCTAAGTTCAATTTAACTTTCATTGAGGTGTTTGAATGAAGTAAATGTATTAGATACACAAGTGAGGTTGGACAGCCAAATTTTAGCAGTTTTCCGAATAGCATGATCCGATCTACCGAGTCAAAAGCTACTCAAAAATCAACATACGCCAAGTATATTGGTTGGTTTCTTACGGCATTCAGCTCTTTGATTGCATTAAGAGTCGTTATGTTGATACTAGTGCCAAGACCTACCACAAAACCAGTTTGAAATGGGTCTCGCCGATTCTCTTCCGACGCCCAATTGTTGAGATCTCTTAGGACAATTCTACTGAAGATCTTGCCCGGGGCGTCAAGAAGAGAAATCGGACGATAACTTGCAGGATTCGCTCGATCGCCCTTCTTATAAATTGGCACTGTAATGGCCTTACACCACGATGGAGGAACTGCCTGTTTTATTTGCAGGGTTTGGAAGACAGCGTAAAGAATAGACGCCCATAGTTCCGGATTCTGTTTTAAGACATAATTTGACAAGCCGTCAGGCCCTGGAGCTCTTGAAGAACTAGCTTTGTTGATGTAAAACAAAACATCTTCGCGATCAAAATTAATCTGAAAAGATGGATTAATTACTTTCCAATCCAGCTTCGAAGTATTATTGGATGGAAGATCATAAATGCTGGAGAAATAAGTGACCCAACTTTTCTCCGACGCACCATTAAGTTGAGCTGTTAGTTGGGGAGCACCCACTCCATTATTTATCATTTTCCAGATTTGTGATGTATTTTTAGTTTTAGCCATCTGTAACCACCTTTCTCCATCCTGTTGGAACATAACTGCTTTATGACCTCGGATACAATTTCTATATTTAGTCTTCAATTTGCGTAGGGCCAGCTCTCGACAATGTACCGGTAGATGATAAATCTGCCTTTTCTGTTTTCGATGTTGCCTCTTTCTCTCTCTAATGGCCAGATCAAATACATGGATATTACACTGATTACTCTTCTTAGTATCTGGGGTTGAAACAGGGACAAAAAGATGCATTTTATCATGATAATCAGTAATGTTCAGACCTCTTGACAGTCGCTGGTGGTCATTTGTTACACTGCACACAAATATTTGCAGTGCATCACTTGACCAATGAAGTCTGTTTCGTTGAGGATTTATAATTAGGCCACTTAATTGATTTCGGCTAGAGCGAAGTTCTTCCTTAGTTTGAATTAAAAACTCAGCCCTCAGAATCCAATGATCACTCGCAGTGGTGGGAACTACCCTGAGATTTTCTCAAACAGCCCTCTATCAACATACATGTAGTCAATTATAGCATTTTGAGCACCACAAGACCAAGTATACGATGGAGGATCATCAGTTTCCACTGCTCCATTTAGCATAACTAGATCCCAAGTATTAATAAATGCCCTCCACAGCGAGACCCGATCCATATTTCTTTTCTTAGAAGGTGCCAACAGATGTATGTTCAGATCCCCAGCTAATATTACATGCGCAATATCTGGGATGGTTATAGTGTCTTCCATCAATGCATTCAAATCATTGAGGAAAGTAGAAGTTGCAATTGCAATTGGGTTCCAATATATATTTATGACTAAGAATTTCAGTTTTTGGAACATTATTACTGAGCATTGCAAATAAGAGTTTGGATTGGGCCTCTCCGAGATAATACTTATCGTGGACATATTGGAAATGATTGCCAAACCAGACATGGGTCTACCTTTTTGTCCCTTAATTGCTGGTACTAAATGGACATAATGGTTGTCCCATGATAGGGGGACGGTTAGCCAAGTTTCTTGCATAAGAACTAGATCACACTCTTTCACATCACAATTAGCGTCATTTAACAGGTGTTTATGTCCCCTAGTATTCCAGCTCATGACTACCATTTTCTGACCTCGGGCATCGGAATGATCGGTTTCTAGTTACGCTTTCCCACAACTACATCCCCTACCTGAGGTATGCTCACCATTAGTCACCTGACTAGCAGGTTTAAAGGTAGCTTCCACCGGTAGGGAATCTTTTGTGGTTGGAATTAAGTTGAAGCCCAAATCAAACAGTTCAGATCTAGCAGACCAGATGATATTATAAATAATACGAGAGCCTAACCATATGCAGGACACCGTTGGATCATTATCATCAGGGAACTCAACTTGTACCACATCCCGTGAGGAGATATCCTCCAAATTTGGGATGTCTGAAAATATTTGCATAATACTTCCTCTGTTCATTGTGTATGTTGAAAAGGAACCCCCACGACAGCTAAGAAACAAAGAAAACAACTGGGTGGGCTTTTTACTCTTGGGCAGTGCCTTGACATCAGGGTAACTCTGCTTGCTTGATGTTTCTCTATTCATGTAGCAATTTGTCTCCTCCAATGGGGATTTAAACGAAACATTTTTAGAGGTACTTCCTTCATGAGATGAATTTACCACATCAGAATGGCCACTCCTCATTGCCTTCAAGGACGATTTAACTTTGTTTTGTTCTGAAGTCAGAGCAACTAGACAGTCTTTAATTGTGCATAAGATGTTATTTTGCAGATTGTCTTGAGCATCCGGAGTTGCTTTGGTTATTAGTAAGTCATTGTTAGAGGACTTTGCTTCATGACTAGGAAGGGCCCTCCCAGCATTAGTATTCTCATCGCACTCTAGCTCAGGTTTTTCCACTGATGGAATAGAAATCCGAGACAGGGGATGAGTCAAAAGCGGCTTAGGATGGTATTGGCTCATATACTCATCCACAGCCTTTCTAAGATCCTCCGTATTAACTATTGCATTAGGAACTGGGTCAACTTTCACTTGATTATTCTTTAGTACAGTTGGGACTTGAGTCTGGGCCGATACCTTTCTGGCTCCACCCTCTAGCTCCTGCGCAATATGCACCAACTCGTCTAGGGGAGCGTAGGGGGAGCTACAGAGTGGGGGTCCGTACCCTTATTCATCCTTCTTTGTCTTTCTTGAGATAAGTTCTGATATTTTTTTGTAATCGCATTAGAAGCTAACATTGAGCATCTATCTGGTTTGGATAGAGATTTAAAGAATTGTTTCGCAGTCCCACTCGAAGCCATTATTTTGGACTTTTGATTTTTTGACTTCTTTGCATTTGTCTTCGCTTGATTAGAGAGGCCCTTAGACTTTTTCGCAAAAATCGTATAAGCCCCTTTTGACTGCTGTATTTCTCTTGTTTTTGAATCATCAGCTATTAGAACCCCTGCTTCCTCTTCACTCGGCCCAAACTGGTCGGATGAGGGAACCGTTACTGTCATCTTCACAAGATTTCTTCTCCTCACACCGTCAACATATTTTGCTATTCTTATCCCTGGACCTGACTGTAACACCAGAGATGCATTCATGGTCTCCTCAGCTGTTACTTCTTTTATGATGCCCTCAACAAAAGGCACCGCAGTATTAACACTCCGTGTGTTTTCCCCAACTGTAACTGAGCCCAATTTGCCGTTTAGTTGGTCATCTGTTTTTTTACATGTTAATAACAACATACCCAATTGTTTTGAGAAAAGAGCTGCCTGCTCGGAGTCAGATTCTTGTTTCCGGGCCAAGGACAGACCGAATGCGTTCTGTGATCTTTTGAAATTATTAACATTATCTTGTATCACATTAATTTTTGAATCTAGAGTTTCAAATAATCTGGCCAGGGACATCAATGCCATGTTCATAATTTCCAATGTTACTGGAGCTTCTTTTTTTGTCACAGGGTCCTGACTTTTAACCGAGCTGTTTCTGATTAGTCTCCTAGGGGTCGGCGGAATGAATGAAATCGAACTTTCAGATTCGGAAATATCTCCAGTATTAAATAGAGCTGGAGATTTAGAAAGATCAGATTCGTCTTCCTTGGCCACAAAACAAGAGTCTGATGACTCTAGCTCTATAATTGCAACATCTTTAACAACATCAGCATCCTGGCTTTCTTTAAGGAGGGGAGCTAAACTAGCAACCCCTGATCGAGCATTCTGCAGCATCATCGAGTCAGACAGTGAGATATTACATAACTGTTCCTCCACCTCATTACCACCATTTGTAACCTGTACCAGCTGTGGATTCACGGCAGATTGCTGGGCAGGGCCCACCTCCAATTCAATACAGAGGGGCTGCGCCTCTATATTTGATACACTTAGATTATTAAGTTCAGGCATTCTAGCCACAGGGCGAAGCGGCAACATTGGGACTTAACGGGGCTTTACACGGGTGCGCGCGCGCGGTGCACGCGCCCCTGAGCTTATATAGCTCCTCCCAGCCCTTAGTGCAGTGAAGCCTAAATAAAAGAGAAGTGTATTATAGTCTGTTTTACAGTCTATTTTGCAGTTAGTATTTCTTCATACAGTTCACTCTTTCACCTGCTGGGTCTTGTAGTAGATGCAGCAAACAAATCCACAATCCTCGGGAAAGCGCTGGAGAGAAGTCCGCGGCAAAGCGGAGACTTAACGGGGCTTTGCGCGGTGCGCACGCCCCTGAGCTTATATAGCTCCTCCCAGCCCTTAGTGCAGTGAAGCCTAAATAAAAGAGAAGTGTATTATAGTCTGTTTTACAGTCTATTTTGCAGTTAGTATTTCCTCATACAGTTCACTCTTTCACCTGCTGGGTCTTGTAGTAGATGCAGCAAACAAATCCACAATCCTCGGGAAAGCGCTGGAGAGAAGTCCGCGGCAAAGCGGGACTTAATGGGGCTTTACACGGGTGCGCGCGCGCGGTGCGCGCGCCCCTGAGCTTATATAGCTCCTCCCAGCCCTTAGTGCAGGGAAGCCTGCTGGGTCTTGTAGTAGATGCAGCAAACAAATCCACAATCCTCGGGAAAGCGCTGGAGAGAAGTCCGCGGCAAAGCGGGACTTAACGGGGCTTTACACGGGTTTTTATTAGAATGTTTAGGTGCATAAGGACCAGGCCCTTAACATGGGAGTCATCCACTATGTATATCCCAAAACAAATATCCACTGCCCATCTGGGCACCTCCCTGACAGTCCTCCAACATGGGGGCAGGAGGGATGTGGACAGGAAAATAAACTATTAAATCCAGGTGGTTGGAGCTATCCCAGACCTTTTCAGTACAAGGGAGAATACAATCCCCCGAAAGAACATTGTGGCGCTTCCCTATATTTCTAGCATATTTCAACGGTTTATAGTGATAAATTCGAATGACTGTCTAAAGTTATAATGTCTAGAAAAAAGTCCAAATAAAAAGTTGAATGTATTTTTAATTGCTTTTTGGTCGAAATGGGGGGCTTCCCACCAAACCCACTTTTTTAAATTTTTTTGTTTTACCCCTCTTTTTAACTTGTGGAACCCAAAAAAAACATGTAAATAAAAAAGTAAAAACTAAATAAACTAACCCGCAACATATTCCCCACAGATAATACCGTCACTTAACAGATCACCTGCCCCAATCTCCGGGCACCACTTAAAGACTAAATCACAAACCGTAATACCAATATTGTCCTATGTATCCCCAGTTTTCCTATTTTCATGAAGTAGGAAATCCAAAAAAAGCATGTTACCCTACCCACTATCATACTAGAATCTTTTATGTAAACCATTCTCCAAGCCCTTCAGGTCTCAACAATTGTCTCCTATCAGTGCCCCCTCCATTCGCTTCAGATCCAGTTGCATTTCCATCATTGTAGCCATCCATCCACCCACCCATTTCAAATTGAGTAAATAAGGGAGTGCCAAAGTATCAAAATAAAACAACACCCTTGTTGCCTGAACTCCTAGTCATTCATCCCTGCTTTGGAACAGATATGGGTTTTTCCAGAATCCGTTTTAAATGTTCTTAAGCCCTCAGCATCCAAAAACAGATATTCCTTGTACTTCCATACAACTCTCAGCTTGGCAGGTCCAAGTAGGCATGCGTTCACCCCACAGGCAAGGAAAGATTTCTAAGCATGTTGAGCTTCTTTCTCTTCCTCTCTGTTACAAGTGCCAGGTCGAGAAAACGGTGAACCCTACATTTTTGATATTGCAAACCCTTCTTTGTGGCTGCTGCTTGCAAGATCTGTTACTTGTCCTGAACCTCTGACAATTTAATCAAGGTTGAGCCCCCGGTCGATTCCGCAGTTTTGTAGGAGACCTTCACCTTGAGTCTCTAACACTTGCGTCTTCATCCACCTCCAGGCTTAGCAATTCCAGGAGTCGATTGGCGACGCCCTCTGCCCTTCATGACTGCTTCTATTTCTTTGCCCATCTGCTTGACTATTGGGAGCAGTTGGCTGTATTGCTGATCCAAACCGGTAGTTTTCTGCTCAAGCATGGAGGCTCTTGATTCCAGCTGCACCACTTTTTCATTCAACTAGTCGAATTTGTTGTCCAAACCGGATAGCGAAGATTCAAAACACCCCAAAGCCGAATCACGGGAACCCTGAGGCAGTGAGGTGGTGCGAGACTCATTCTCCCTTTCCTGCCACCTGGGGCAACTATAGCACAAGTCCGATATTAAGGGAAGCACAACTAATCCAGTAGTGGCTGAGATGCTGGGCTGGTTATGAGATTGGCTGGTACCTTCTTTTTCCATTGACTTGTGAAGTGAATAACTGTGTATACAGTGTGCCATTACCGTCAAGACTCAAAGGCCGTCCTGTTCCGTGTGGCATAGATGGAAACATCTCCAGTTTAACCGTGGCAGACGGACCCAGGATCTCCGTTTCCATTCAGCAGTCAGGCATTGTTTGAATACATGCCAGTCAGGGCCCAAGTCAATACATACTGAGCAGCAGAATACTTAAGGCATTCTAATCGGCGAGTCTCTGCGTTGCTACTTTTGCTCCAACGCTAGTTTTCTCCTTTTTCAACGTTATTCCTCCCTGGCCCAGCTTGATTTCTTGCCTTGTTAGTCTCTTCCGATTGCTTGCTCGCTGGCAGCTCTTCGGCCATCTCCAGACATAATTTGGGCCCGATTCATGGAAGTGTTTTTATAATGGCGCAATCCCACAGGAAAACGCTCCATGAATCAGGCCCAATGTATTCCTGCGCCTGCCTTTCTGCACAGCAGCACCACCATCATTTCTCAACCATCCGTCATCCTGTGCTTGGATTTGCTATACTGCCATCTCACGACTTCAAACTTAAGGTGCTACATAAGAGCAGAGCCCTTTTCTTTGGTACTCCGGAGGAGGTGTCGACATGGCTGGACCTGCAGGGTTGCCCGGAACAAGAAGCGGAACGAGACCGGCAGGAGGGTGATAACTGAAGAACTTGCACCATTGACATAGTGGGGGTAAGTGGGAGGGTGATCCTGGTTATACTGGGAAAGTGAGACTGGCTGAACACTGGGTAGCATTCGGGCCTTGTGCTCGGCATGGACTGGAATATAGTGAGTAAAATGTACTTGGTAGCTGCTTAGCATTAACATAAAGCATAATAGATTCAGAAATAGGAGCAACAGAATTGAAGCAATCCACTCCAAGATACTAATAGTTAAGTGGCCATTAGGGCTGCTTCACCCTACTGGGCCCTGAGCATAGGTTTGTGCTAGTCGGGGCTAGATGTGGGGGTGCCTGAAAGCCAGGAATGGAGCTGGGCAACAGTTGGGGAGGGTGTTGTTGGGGAAGGGATGGGGGGAGGGAGGGGATGGAGGGCAGGGAGGCGGGGAGTTGGGTGTGTACATAGTTATGGGGAGATTGAGTTCAAATATGAGCCTACATGGAAGAGCTAGAGGGTTGTATCTGTTTTGCGTGAGCGGGTGGGATCGGCTGGAGGTAAGGGAGGAGAGTACTAATGAGCTATGGGAAATCTTAAGATAGTAACGTGGAATGTCAGGGGACTAAACAGTTATTTGAAGAGGAATAAGGTCATGCTGTATTTGAAAAGGCAAAAGATAGATATTGCACTGCTACAGGAGACGCATCTGACACGAGAAAAGATGGAGCTGGTGGGGAAAAAATGGAAAGGGACTGTGGTGGGTTCTTCGTACTCTGCTTATGCTAGAGGAGTACTGGTTTGGGTGGCGCCGCACGTCCCGTTCCAGCTAATACAGGAAGTGGTGGAAACGGATGGGAGAATGGCTATAGTGAGAGGGCTGGTGGAGAATAAAGAGGTATGTATCGTAAACACGTATGCCCCCAATCAAAACACGGCGGCATACTTCAGGACTCTGTGCGCCAACCTTAGTATGTGTGTGGGTGGTGCGGTGATCTGGGGAGGGGATTTCATTTGTGTACTGAACCCCAAGGTAGACAGATCTGATGACAAGATTGACAGGCCCACCCCAGCGGCTAAAGCATTGCAGATGCTGCTAGATGATTTCGGCTTGGTAGACGTGTGGAGAACGAAACATCCTAATGGGAAGCAATATTTGCACTACTCAGCCCCGCAGCAGCTGCACTCAAGACTTGATTATGTCTTCGCCACGCCAGAGGTAGTGATAGAAATTACTCAAATAGAATATAAGGCGAGGGTCCCATCAGATCACTCGCCCCTGGTACTGGGGTGGCAATATTGCCGCCTGAGGGCGTGGATTCCGACATGGCGCCTCCGAGCAGAGGCTCTTAAAGATCCAGTTTTTAGAGAGGATATGAGAGATGAGATTACTAACTATTTCGAGATGAACACTGGTAGCGTTGACTCGGCAGGTATACTATGGGAAGCCTTTAAGGTTGCGATGCGGTGGGTTGCCATAGCTAAATCTAAGGGCCTGCAGGGCAGGGTCCTGGCTGACCTACAAAGAGCAGAAGATGAACTAGAAAGAGCATTAGGAAGTGGTAGGATGGATACAGAGCTAGTGCTTAAATTGCAGCAGCAGTGTGCAAAACACTGGGAAAGGCTCTGCAACCTCAATTATGAAAAGTATGTGGAGAGACAGCATGCGGGAGGGGATAAAACAGGCCGCCTCTTAGCGTGGCTATAGATGAGTGAAACCCCTAGGCCCCCGATTAGGACAATAACCAGAGAAGATGGTGAGGTAGCGGATACCCAGGAAGGAGTCAACAAGGAGTTTGCGGATTATTACAGGGTGCTATATGGGGACAGGGAGGGAGGCAGCCAAGAGGAGTTAGTTGAAACACTAGAAGACATAGGATTGCCCAAGATAAGCGAAGAGGAAAGAGAAGAGCTAGAGGCACCAATTACCTTGGAGGAGTTGGAGGAGGTTGTGAGGCAGTTGCCTACCAGTAAAACCCCAGGAGCGGATGGGTTCCCTAGTGAATTTTATAAAGTATATAAAGAGGAAGTGCTCCCCCCAATGCTAGAAATGCTTAATGAAGCGTTTGAGGTGGGACGGTTGCCAGAGTTGCTCAGAGAAGCGATCATAATACCGCTCCCCAAACCCAACAAACCAGGGCATAGCTGTGGCTCCTACAGGCCTTTGTCGATGCTGAACCAGGACAGTAAGATATTGACGGCTGTCCTGGCAAATAGATTGCGGAAGGTAATTAGCAAACTAATGCATCCAGACCAAACAGGCTATGTCCCGAATAGGAATATAACTCACAACCACAGGCGGCTTCACCGGGTGGTCGAATGGGGAGGTAAAAAAAAAGGAGAAATGGCTATTCTGTCTTTAGACGCGGTAGAAGCTTTCGACTCGGTTAGGTGGCCATGGCTGTTGGCTGCCCTGGGAGGGTACAGAGTGGGGCCAGGTTACATCACGTGGGCAAAGATGCTATACAGTGATCCGCTAGCCAGAGTTCGAACAGGAGTAGTGATATCTGAGAGATGGCAACTTAACAGAGGCACCAGGCAGGGGTGCCCCTGGTCCCCGATGTTGTACATTCTGGCTCTGGAGCCCCTGGCAATATACCTCAGGCAACAATATGAGACGATAGGTATTGAGATGGGGGGGGGCACCTAATATCCCTATATGCGGACAATTTGTTATTATACTTGAAACACCCGGAAGAAAATCTCCAATATATTCTGGAAGTGATGGAGAGGTATGCGGGGCTGTCCGGCATAGTGGTGAATCCCCAAAAATCGAGCATATTCCCGCTAGGTAGCTGTAAGGGAACCCCTGAAGAAAGGTTACCGGTGTTGCAAATACCATGGATGGTTAGTTCTTTCTGTTACCTTGGAATAGATGTCTATCACACGGCAGAAGAGGAACATAAGCACAATACTGGGATAGCCATTGAGAAAATCCGTAAATGTATGAAGTTTTGGGAGAAGATGCCCTTAGCAATGATGGGAAGAGGGGCAATGCTTAAGATGGTGGTCCTCCCTAGGCTTCTACATTATTTTAGTAATAGTCCATATATGATACCCAAAAAGGTTTTTGCTAAACTGAACAGTTTGTGTAGGGACTTCCTGTGGCATGGTACCCGGAATAGAGTGGCGCTATCGAAGTTGCAGAACCTCTATGAAAAAAGGGGCATCAAACTGCCTAACTTTGAGGTTATTATGTAGCGAGTCAATTACAATATGTAGCCAAATGGCTCTCTGATTAAGCGACCCCTGAACTTAGGTTGTTTGGGCAGGACTGTGCCCCGTTTAACTTAAGGGAAATAATTTGGTTGCCTGAGTCAGAAAAATGTGGCGTTGAGCATGCTGGATGATGGGAGACCCATTCCCGTGCTCCCCGCCGGTGCCGCTGGTTGCTTTAGCAGAGGGAGATAGGCAGCTGAGGGTGATTATAAGAACCATCTGGGAATCGGTTGGGCTGGTAACATTAGGGGACATTTGGCAAGAGGGGACCATTAGGGATTTTGAAGGACTTGGCGAGGAGGTGGGGTTGCATACGGGCCAATATGTTACGTATCATAGGTTGGTGCAGAAAATTTCCTGAAACAGTGTTGACAGAGGAACCAGACGCTATTATGTGGACAATATATGACATATCGGAAGGGGGGCATGATATTTCTAGATTGTATGAGATGGTGATGACTAAGGTTGGGGAAGAATTGACACATTTGAGATTGGACTGGGAAGCAGAGGTGGGAGCCCAGATGGAGGATGGGGTATGGGAACGTGCCCTGGGATACCACAATAAAGTGTCAAGAAATGCCAGACTAAATCAAATACAGCTGTATATAACACAGAGCATATATGACTCCTCTGAGGATATCCAAGTTCGGAAATGCTGGGCGACAGGCGTGCCCTAAGTGCGACAAGGAAAACGCTGACATGACACATATGTTTTGGTCATGTCCAGTAATTGAGTGTTTCTGGGGAGAAGTGGCACAAAAACTAGCAGAGAAGGGGGTCACGCTTGTCATAGACACGGCTTGGGCCTGCTTGCTGGGAGGGTTCCCCAGATCACGGAAGCTTAAACATGTTGGGAAACTGAAAGATTTGGCATATGTGCTTGCAAAACGGAGGATTGCCATGGGATGGAAAAAGTGTCACAAGCCACGGGTGGAGGGAGTTGCAGAAATGGGCGGAGGCTGAAATGGTGGTATGGCAAGAGGCGAGTAGCATGAGTGGGGAAGAAGTGGGTACCCTGATGGCATGGAAATTATTAATAGCAGAACTGTTCGGAACAATAGTGGATCCAGCGAAATCCGAGGAAAGCGAGACCCTGCCACATGTAGCAGATACTGAATGCGAAGAACAATTAGGCTCGTAAAGGGGGGGTGGGATTGAGGGAGCAGTGGTTAGACACTAAATGATGTTTAATGTAACGGTTGTAACTTACACTGCGTGTTTGGTTTGTATTGTTGGTTGGTTTGAATAAAATTAATTTAAAAAAACATACTGCAAACAAAACTTTCTTCAGGCGAGCGGTTCAAGTAGAATTCCTATCGTCAAAACAATAAGTGCGGGCCATTCGCAAGACCGGTCATAAATAGAAGAGGGGGAAAACAATGTCAGCGAAAAGTACTTTGTAAGTCTGGAAAAGAACCCTAAATGGTTTGTGAACCTAAGAACCAAGGCAACCAATTACCTTGAAATGGTTCTTGTGGGGGAGAACAGCTCTAAAATGGAAGTGTAGAAGGATAAACGCAGTACTCCTTAAGACTAACTGCAAAAAAAGCAGAGAAATGGCTTTTAAGTCGCTAGCGGGATAGGGATAACAAGGAATCAAGTCAAGGAGCCTGTAAACGTAAATGTAAAGGAAACAGCGTTTTTTTTTGTTATCCTGACATTCATACGCTCCTCTGTTAGGAACCGCTTTTCACACGGTCATCGTAATGTTTCTCCCTTCCCACAGCAGGATTTTGGATCACAGCGTTTTGTGACATCGAACTGCACACCCAATAACAGCGGGCGCCCCCGTCTCATTCATGGACTAAGGTACCCTCAAGCTCGATTACTTTGATAGTTGATATTATGTATTATTTGCATTTCTTTAAAACTTGACCCTGACCCAAACATATATCCACTATCTGATAGATTGGAGTATTTTTGGTTGATGTACGGCGCTGATATCTCTTAAGCTACAGGTGAATCGTAGTGCACTTAGAACTGATTCTTCTACTCGACAGACAGCCATAGGTAACTTTTGTCTCTTTTACAGTGTATTTATGGTGGTTGTACTTATTTAATTTTACTTCACTTCATCATCGCCCTGAGCGGTTTCCTATACATTTATAGGCTCCTCGACTCGGAGCCCTTGCTATCTGTGGATTGCATTTAGAGTATTTCCAAGCCCCCTCTAACTCGGAGGATACGGACACTGACCATCTCAAATCACACTCTAAGGTGGGTCCCTTGCTCCTTTCCGCCTAATGCCTACCATTTTGTGGTTCCTACACGTGTTGATTGCTTGTTATCCCTAACCTAAGAGCGACTTAAAAGCCATTTCTCAGCTTTTTTTTACAGTTACGCTTAAGGAGTACTTTGTGTATCCTTCTACACCTCGAATTTTAGAGCTGTTCTCCCCCACAAGAACCGTGTCAAGGTAATTGGTTGCCTTGTTTCTTAGGTTCACAAACCATTTATGGTTCTTTTCGAGACGTACACAGCACTTTTGTCTGACATTGTCTTCCCCCTCTTTTATTTATGACAGGTCTTGTGAATGGCCTACACTTATTTTTTTGAGGATAGGAATTCTACTTGAACCACTCTCCTGAAGAAAGTTCTGTATACACTAAACAAGAATTGAAACATGTTGAGACTTCATACCTCTGGAGAACATCATAGTATCTAAATTGAAATATGTGTAAAACTGTCGCAAATTGTACACAGTGATTTACCACTGATCTTTGTACTACCCTTTCTTACTTGTGTTCACTAATAGGCATTTTTTGTTATTGTTTTCCTACTACATACAGTGTGAACATTATGAAACTGTGATTATGTTGTCACATGTTTGCTGATTGAAGACTTGTTTTAATCTTGCTCTAATTTATTAAACATTAGTGTTTTATTGTTATTTCCTAGTGGCCTCCCTACTTTTGCTCACATAGCAATCTCTTACTTGTCCTCTCTACCTTTGTTCTATTTCTTTATATTCACTGTCTAACCTATCCCGGATCACATAGAACAAGACACTTGTGAGTTCTTGTTTTTCAAGTGTCACCAGGGATTCCTCCCTTATCAGTAGGTACGTGTGCTCGCTCCATCCGAATTAGTCCATACAATGTTCCTCCTCAACCCTACGGCAGTTACACTTATTTGTTTCCCTTCTGAAAATCTGTGAGGTGGTGTTACAGTCACAGATTCATTGTATAATGCACTTTGAAAATAGAGGAAATGGCATTTGAAAAATGTCATATGAAATAGCCTTTTAGCCTTCCTCCATCAAATCATATCGTCCTAGTTGACCATGAGCTGCTTTTCTGACCTTTCCAACCATTTCGTTTTACTAAATGCGTGTGGAGCCATATCCCGCATATGGCCCGTGTCCCAAAATAAATGTCCATTTCCTTTACATTTGAGTTTTTGCTTGTGCACTTTTTACACCTGTGAATCTATCTAAAAATGGCCTGCAAGGGAAGGGAAAACGAAGTCAGTCCCGTTCCACGACAGTCATTGAAAATAATTAAAACAAAGTAAATAAACTAAATGGCCGCCATGGAGAGGGAGAAGGGACTACATGTAGTTGCTTTTCTCTTTCCATGGCAGACCTAAAAAATAAAAAATATGAAAAAAAGGAAAGAAAAAACATGGCTGCCATGGAAAGGAAATGAGGGACTCCATGTAGTCCCTTCTTTCTTTCAATGGTGGTCTGTGGCTGATCGTGAGCAGATGGGCTGGAGACAGAAGTGTTATCAGCGCGTCTGCTCCCGAATAGAAGCAAAAAAGCAGGTAAGTAGAGGGAAGGTGGGGGTGGGGGTATCAGAGGACTTACCTGAATCGACAGCAGGGCAAGATGGTGGCCTCCACCCACCGGGTCCTACTGAACTTGTAGAATTAATTTTCCAGAAAGCACCACCACACTAATCAAGAATTACAAACCACTTAACATCCAGTTTAAACATACTAAAATGTGCTAAGCAGCAAGAGAAATCTCCATCAAGATTAAATGATCGAAAAAGCATCCAACATTAGGGGACCATGAAATCTTAAGAGATTTAAAGGAAAAGTAGATGAGTACTACACTATTAAATTTGGTTGCGAGGGAGTAAATGTTCTCTAAACAAACAAATACATGAATTAAAGCATTGAGCCAATGAGTTTCAGAAGTTTTTTTTTTTTTTTGCAGACTGGATTGGGAACCTCTCACAAACATCCCGTCTGAAAACCCTCTCACATGATACTATTCTCCATATATCCCTAGTTTTCCCATTTCACTCTTGGTTTAAGGCAATGGACCTTTTATTTGTGGGTGATTGCAAGTGACTGCCATGCTCCACTCTCTCCTCTCCTGGTTTACTGCAGCAAGGACATGGGCACATACCCAACAGATAAAGCCAGTCTGAATGTGTGTGGAGCAATGACCAAACACCAGTCAGCTGATTCAGCACACCCAGAAGGAGTTTTCCATGAGGGATTGCCTGTTTGTGAAGGGTGGGTCATCCCAGAACTGCATTATATTTTTCTATGGAAGGCGGCATTGTGACAGCTAGGCTACGTTCCTGGATTTACAAGGCAATTAACAAAATCACTGCTGTCTTTAGAAAAGCATGTTACTTACCCCTGGTAACGTTCTTTAGACTGGATATTCGTCCCTCGTATTCCTCATTTATGATATCTCCTATATCTAGCTTCAGATTATTTTTTTTTCGGCAGAGTGCACTGTGCGTCGATGCGGTCGACTCGATGTCCCTCGCGTGCGCCCATTGGCTTCAGTTCTGTTTTTTCGTGCTTTTCTTACAGTAGAACTACCAGCATTAATATGGTTTAGACCATACCAGACTGAAGGAGCGTAAAGTGTAATTCACAAAAATTCTACTGCGGGGTAGGCTGGGAGGGGCACTGAGGAATACATAGGAGGAACATCCAGTCGAATGAACGTTACCAGGGGGTAAGTAACTTGTTCTTCAAATTAATTGTGTCCTGCCACGTATTCCTCATCTATGATAGACTCCCAAAGCAGTATTAGTTTTGGTGAGGGAGTAAGAATTTTGTAATCAAGGGTTGTTATGAACCGAATGAAGGACTGCTTTCCTAAAGCTCCCATCCTGACTTAAGGTGGATTCAAGGTAGTAATGCTTTGTAAAAGTGTGAATGGTAGACCAAGTGACTGCCTCACAAATATCTTTTATTGGAACCCCTCTTTTCAAAGCAGAAGTAGCAGCCATGCCCCTAGTGGAATAAGCTCTCAAGCCTTCTGGGGGATCTTTCCCAGCCAGTCTATAGAATTCAGTAATAGCTAATACAATCCATCTGGACAAGGTTTGTTTAGCTACAGCCTGTGCCAGTCTGTTACCAGTATATCCTATAAACAGTTGGTCATCTAGACAAAACTTTGACATCTTGAAAAATAGAAACTCAGAGCCCTTCTTGGGTCAAATCTGTGTAACCGTTCATCTTCCTGGCCAAGATGAGGTGTTGGGTAAAAGATAGGTAATACTAATTTTTGTCCCATATGAAAATCTAATATCTTTAGTAGGAATTAAGGTTTGACCTTAAAGACTACCATAAAAGGTGGTTTAGAAGATAGTGTCTGACAACTCAGTCACCCTACAGGCTGATGTTAACACTACTAACAAGATGATTTTGAATGTTCGTAGTCTTAAAGGACATGAGTGGAGTAGTTCAAATGTATTTCAAAACAAGATTAAGGTCCCAAATAGGAACTTCAAAAGGAGATGGTGGGAACAGGTTAGTGAGTCCCTTTAAAAAATTGTCCTAGCCAAGGTATTTTAAAATATGACATTTTCTCAGACGAGCGCTTGAAGATGGAAAGCACCACCAAATAACCTTTAAATGGTACCAACCTGTAGCCGCAGATGGCCAAATGCAGCAGAAAAGATAACTCTGGTGTTTTGCATAGAAAAGGATCCACATTCTTATCTCTGCACCAGCTGCAGAATTTGTTCCAATGGCAGCAGTACAAACGAACGTAAGATCTCCATTACGTCATCCAGGAGGTCCCAATCCTAGTATCTCTACCTCTCAGAAACCATGCATGACGGTTGAGCACATTGACCTCTGGATGGAGAACCCGACCCTCCTTTCCGAGAGAAGGTCCTCTCTTTGTTGAAGATATTTTGAGGTCAGATGGACTTGTCCAGAAGGTCCAGATACAATGTCCACCTGGCCCAATTCCAGAGCAATTACGATCATGGATTTCCCAAACTTATTCAACCTCCTGATAATATGAGGAATTACGGGAACTGGAGGAGACGTTTACAGAAGTGGAAAACTCCCAGTCCAGTACAAACATGTCCCCTAAAGCTCGTCTTGGGGGAATTTCCCTGTAGCAGAACAGTTCGCACTTCCGGTTGAAATCAAAACCCCATCTATTTTTCTAACAGCCATTGGTGATCTATGGATGACAGTCTTATTCTCAGTAGGGCCATCTTTTCGTTTGACTTTCCACTTTACTGGTCGCAAACAGATCCATTTGAGGGGTTCCCCAAAGGGTGAAGATCTCTTGACGTACTTCCTGAGATACTTGGGGTGTTTCGACCGTAGTCTTTATCAAGGCAAAGGTGAAGTGGCAGCAGGCTCGTGGTGGAGCTGGTAGCTGATCAAACCAGGTTAAGGTGCCAGGTGGAGGCTTGTTGGCCTCATAAGTGTAACGGTACCGTAAGCACTCACTTCCTGACTGAATCCACCCGGAACGAACGCCGCTCCTGGCACAAAATGAGGCCAACAAACCTCCACCTGGCACCTTAACCTGGGTTGATCAGCTACCAGCTCCACCACGAGCCTGCTGCCACTTCACCTTTGCCTTGATAAAGACTACGGTCGAAATGGGTGTCGGCTTTTTGTTTCACCACTTCTGGCACTAAATGCCACATTGGTTATGCTGTTTCTGAACACCAATAAAACACCATGCAATAAAATTCAAAGACTGGACTATCACTAGATTGTAACAATCAGCAAAAATTCCAAATATTGGACCCTCAAATCCAGCCAGCGCCCACACCTAACAAGGGTTTGTCATCCCACCAAGTATCAAATCAACCGGGAACCCAGGAGTTGGTTTCCAGACAAACCATGTGCCAGGCTGCAGGCAAAACTACAACCACCAATAGAAGGTGCGCAGGGAACCGGCTGTCCTGACACAAACTCCTAACCCCTTTGAAACTTTACTTCCCACTCGTTGGCGACTGCTCTGCCTGCTCAGAGCATTCGCTGCAATATTCTCCACTCCGGTTAGGTGAACTGCTTATAAGGAGATTCCTTCTTGTATTGCCCAGAAACAGAGATGCATTGCCTCGCTGCACAGTGTTAGTGGTCCTACTCCTCCTCTCTTGTTGAGGTAGTACATGACCACTGTGTCGCCTGTCATTATCATGACATTCTTTCCCCATACAGAGGACAGAAAAGCCTTCAATGCAAGTCTAATTTCTCTCAGCTCCAAAAGGTTTATATGTAGTTTGGACTCAGATGGAAACCAACGACCACCGATTTTCAGATAGTTGGCGTGGGCTCCCCATTTCGTGAGTGAGGCGTCCATAACTACCATTATCTCTAGCCATAGTTGCCAAAAAGGTTCTCACTTCAGAATCTTGGCCTCGCAGGCCCACCACAGGATATCCTGTGCAACCCTGAAGTAGGTCTGACATGTTGCCCGAGAATTGAGACCATTGTGACCTGAGAGCCCGTTGAAGGGATCTCATTCTCAGGTGAGCTTCTGGCACCAGGAAAATGCAGGATGCCATGAGGCTGAGCAACCTCTAGAGAAGTTGAAGGCTGGGAGACGCTGGGCACTCTGTAATTCGGTGACCATCTGCAGAACGTGTTGAGTCCTCACCTTGGGTGGCGAGTTTACCCCCTCCACTCCCCCTAAGGATGTATCCAGTACTGCCCCGATGAATTAGAGTGAGTTTATCATATGGGACTTCTTTTAATTGAGGGAGAAGCCCAGTCTGAGGAGTGTGGCAGGTTACGCTGAGATGATCCAGGACTTGTTCGGGAGAACATGCCCTGATCAGCAAATTGTCCAGTTAGGGGTAGATGTGAATCCCCCTTCTCCTGAGACTCGCTGCCACCACCACCACCACCATCAGTTTGGTGAATACCCTTGGTCGGAGGTCAGCCCGAATGGCAGAACTCGAAACTGATAATGAGAACCACCAACGGCGAACCTCAGGTACTTTCTGCGCTTGAGATGGATAGGCACATGAAAATAAGCATTCTGATGGTCCAATGACACCATCCAATCCTGGAGCTGGAGGTCCTGAAGGATCTGTGAAAGTGTGCCCATCTTTAACTTGCCCTTTCTTAGGAACTTCAAGTATCTCAAGTTCAAGATGGGTCTCAGTGCTCCGTTCTTCTTGGGGATTAGGAAATATGGAGAATACCATCCTTGGTTCCTCTCCGTTACAGGTACTCGCTCTATAGCACCTTTATCAAGAAGGCTCAGCATTTCCTGCAAAAGGAATGGATCTGGAACCTTTAACGAATGGTTTCCTGGTTGATTATTCTGAGGTCTCTCAATGAAGGGGAGGCTGTAACTCTGGGCTATGGTTTCTAATGCCCATTCTTCCAGATGCTGAGACAGTCTGCCTCCCACTGGGGTGTCGTGAGTCAAGACCTCAGAGAGGTCTGATGCGGCTGAAGCAGCGGCTGATGGTAAAGATGCTGCTGCTTGTGCGGGCTTTGCACCACTTCCTCGCTCACCACGATGGAATCTTCTTTGGCCTCTTTGACCAGTTATTCCTCTCGTTCTTCCAACTGAGTAAAAGGGAAAGGATCTACCCCTCCAAGAAGATCCACTGGTGTGAAAAGGCTGAGCCTGCCTGATGGCGGCACCTAGAGACTAAATTGCTGCCTTCAAGGTCTGCAGCTTCTCAAGGCTTTCGTTAGCCCTGCTGCCAAAAAGAGGAGACCCATCAAAAGGCATATTAAGGTGTCTATACTGCATGTCTGCTGCAAATTCAGACTTCCTTAACCATGCATACCTACGTATCACAGTGCTTGCTGCCATGGCTCTGCTGATACAGTCAGCAGAATCCAAACTGGACTATAGAGACTCACACATGGCCTCTTGCCTATCTTTTACAGTAGCCAGGAAGCCGTCTCTTTCTTCCCCTTTGGGAAAATGTTCAGCCGCCATGGATACACAGTCCCATAGGGTGAAGATAAACATGGGCACATGTAGAGTTGGCAGTCTTGAGTGCCATTCTCCCGGCAGAAAATACTTTCTTTGACCGGGCATCTATAGGTTGCTGCTTGCACCGCCAGGCTTTCTGGGGCAGGGTGTTTAGACAAATAGCTGGGTTCGCTACCTGACAGTCTATATTTTCTAGTCAAATATTTATTGACCGCTAGACTTGATTCCGGTGCTTCCCATTGCACTTACTCTTTTGTGTAGAGCAACACGAAATGGTAGGATTGATGGAGAGCCTTTGTCCAGGATATCCGTGATGTCATCCTGTTGGAATGGGAGGGCAGGCCTGGTCCATCCCAAAAATATCAGTGACCTTGGTCATTAATTGCCTGTAAGAGGCATCTGCATGATCTGCCGGGTCTGGCATCCTAGAATCCTCCGATATAAAACTGTCAGGAACATTAGGTGTGCCATATTGTAACCCTAAAAGAGGACTATTGTCTCAGTCTTCATATATCGACATGAGAGATTTAAAAAATCCGATGACAATGGTTTAAAGGATTTTTGAATATCCAGTAAAGGCTTCAATGGTTTCGAGCCAGATGCCAATGGAGTTGCCACCAAACTTTATTTTGGCGTCAATGGCGTTAAGCACGGTCTCGGATGCCGATGGCATCAATGGTTTGGACGTCGACTTGTCCATGACGGACTTCGATGACTCGACAGTGTTCAATGATTTTTCAGCAGCTCTCAATGAAAATCTTGCCTTTGTCCCAGGCTCGAGGGCGTGCAGGATTTGGCACTAGCCCTTTCCTTACCAGCTTCAGAAAGCACGGTAGGAGCATGGCCTACTTGCTTCGAGAGGGCCCGTCTCTCAAAACTTTTAATAATTTCCTGCCTGAATGATCGTCATTCAGCTAGAGTAGAGGCCTTAGTAGGGCAAGATATACTCCTCTTTGGAGATGAGTCAGAGGAGGACGACAAAGTAGGTGATTTATGATGCCTTTTCTTCCATTTACTCATTGATGACAATGAGTGGTGAGAGCCACTCTGTGACCTAGACCTTTTAGTTTTCTTCCATCAAGGAGAGTCAACTATCACTTCAGAGGAATGTTTTTTCGACATGGTAGTCAAAGGGGATTTTTTGGGGAATCCAACTTTTATGCTCCTTCAGAGCGTTTCTGTCGATTGACACAACTGACAGGCCGAGGCACCACAAACACGCCCGATGTGCATCTGCCAGCGACATTTTAGCACTGCATTCTTGGCATTTCTTAAACCTGGTCTTCAGGGTTGTCTGAGATGAAGACAATTTCACAACTACGAAGTAACAATGTGAAGCGTGCCGTAGTTCACGAAGCGATAGCTTACAAAGAAAATACAGAACTGAAGCCAACAGACACTGTGCGTTCCATATATACCTTCGATGCCGTCATCCTCGAGACAGAGGCTATCAAGTCGACCGCATCAACACACAGCACCCTCTGCAAAACATTTTTCCGAAGCAGCTAAAGCTGGATATAGGAGAGATCATAGCTGCCTAATACGTGGGAGGACACAATCAATTAGAATAAAAGTGTGCGACTGGTTTCTTCCACAGTTGCAAGAAAGGCTATTGAGCAAGAGTGAAAGCAGTTTTTACTATAACATTCTGTGCATAACACATCATATTGGGGTTCCAGTCTCAATGAAAGTTGTTAATGAAACTGTACAACCTGGCCCTGTCAGATATGGTCTTGAGAGATGCTATTGCCAAGGGCATAATTGTCTATTTTAAGGAAAACAAAGACGGCGCGGTCTTGGATGCCCGGTATGGGATGCCAGGAAGGCAGCGACGTGGGGGGGTTCGGGGCAGAGGGAACTAATTGCTCACACTGCTGCATAGACCAGTAGGAACACAGCCCTTACGGAGGCTCTGCAGGGGACATGGTGGGGGCGCGTGAGACTGAAATAATTCACCAATCGGGTTCCGAGAAGGCAACTGTGGGTGGCAAGAAATTAATTGGAAGCGCGCTTGGTGGGGCACATGGCCCAAGCGATTATTCGCACCAAACAATCCTCCTATGCAAAGAGCAATAAGGCAAATACATTTTTCATTGGCAAGCTGAAATAGATGGAGCAGTGCATTACACGGAACAAGGGAAGGAGGAAATTATTGAAATATCTTATGCTAAATAAATTGTGTCCCTCCTACCCATCTTATGCCCAGCTCCCCTTCCCAAGCTCTCGCCTGTAGACCGGGACACCTTAGATGGTCCTATTATCACGGAAGAGGTTGCAGCTGCGATAGCATTTCTCAAACATTGCACCCCCAGTCATAATGGTTTCCCCAACATCTTTCAACCACAGTTGCTTAGGCCCTTAAACCTATTCCAACTCGTTTCTGGGATCAGGCAGAGTTACTCTATGGAGCAGTGCATTACCGTTCTAATCATTAAACCAGGGAAGTCTCTGCAGGACTGTCATTCGAATACATCAATTTCTCTGTTGAAACTAGACACAACGTTGTATTCCAAATTATTGGAATATAGACTGGCCACTGTGTTGCCCAGATTCATCAACCCTAATCAAGGAGGGTTCATCCTCTGAACGGAGTGCACACAAGAAGATCAGGCGAGTCCTGGCAATTGACATATCCACTAGACACCACTAAAGCCTTCGAAGGAGTGCAATGGTCCTTTTTGCATGAGGTGTTGCCCGATTTTGGATTTGGCTTCGCATTTCAGCACATGGTCTTAGCTAATTATCACTCTCCATTCACTCGAATTAGGGTTAATCAGGATGTCATGGCTCCCATTCATATTACACAAGTAACCAGGCATGGCTGCCTACTATCGCAGTTTATTTTTGCGCTCATCATGCAACAGTTTGCTCAAAGGGTTAAGAGAGAACGTGGGTATCCAAGGGGTGGCAGTGAACAGTGTCCAACACAATCTAGCTTTTATGCCGACAAGGTCATGCACACATTAACCAATATACCTATGCTTGAGGCGGTTATGATCGAGGTAGTGCAATTTGAGGTAGTCTCTGGATTCTCCATTAACTATCAAAAATCTAAGGCCTTGAGTGTTCCAATAGCCTCAGGAAATGATTGCTTCCTTGAGAGCCATTTATCCTCTCATCTGGGAGCCTCACTCTATGAAATACCTGGGGTTGAAAATTCCTGGCTCTCACAAAGAGCAAAGAGCTACTGGGCCAACTTGCCCGGGATTATTTAAGGTCCTGACTGATGACCTCAGACGATGGAATAAACAAGTGAGGACACTGATTGGGCATATTCCGGTCATAAAAATGAACCGCCAGCCTGGAATTTTGTATCTCTGTCGAGGTCTTCCGGTCAAAATACCTATAGCTTAACTGACGCTACTGCGACGTAGGGTTCCACACTATATGGGCAGGTAAAAAGCCTAGGATTCCAAAGGCTGTTGTGTTAAGCGACAGTCCGAGGGAAGGTATGGGTGTTCCATATCTTTTTAGGTATGATTTGGCTGCCCAGATATCACACATTTTGTCCTGGAGAACAGGACCCCCCCACCCACTTTGCATATGGGTTTCTCTTGAACAGGCCAATTCACCATGGAAGTGGTTGTCATGGCCCTTTATAGACCAGTGTAGGATTCCCTGAACTACCATGCTTCTAAGCTCTTTGAAAGTTTTGTTATATTACTGGCGCTGGGCTCTCCAGAAGCAGGGGGTCTGGACCTTTGCTCCCCAGTTCATGGTAACCCAGAGTTATTCTAGGATTTACAGGGAAAAGCTCCTCACATTGGCACAAGATGGATCGCCCCTTTTGTTTACTGAGTGTAAGACCAGATTCTCGCTGGAAGAGATTGAACGATTCAGATATGTCCAGATCTGACATTGGAGCACCCAGTCTACAGTGTGGAACTGTGCAGCTCCAGATGCAGTGGGCTTGGAAAGCACCTTTCTGGAGGGTTAGACAGTGGAAAGATCTCAGGCCTTTATACATTGCTGGGGGTGATTTAAACCCTCCTACACCAACTGGGAAATGATGTTAGGCACTCTGTAGAGGACAACACCTGGGAGGAAATCTGTGCCAGAACACATGGATCTTCTAAATGTATGACAAACAAACAAGGCATGTATAAATTATGTCACAGATGATATCTTCCAGTGCGAATGCTTAACAAGATGAACCCAGAGTGTTGGACAGGGTGCAGGATGCAAGGAAGCTGCCTTCACATGTGGTGGTCCTGCACAGTGATTCATACTTTTTGGGTAGTCATACAGTCTCTTGCCAGGGAGATTTCTGGAGTGGATCTACCAATGGATACTTTAGTTGTATTTTAGGGATATTCCGTTGAGGATGGATACCCCAAATCAGGTTTCAGGACGCAACTAGTGAATCATCTGTTACTAGCTGCGAGGATTACTATTGCACAATGTTGGAAGTGTTCCCCTGGGCCTGTGTTGGCACAGTGGTGGATGAAAATATGGGATATCCTGGATGCCAAGACAGTTACGGCTTGCATAAATATCTGGTTGACCAGGTATCTGGATATGTAGCTCCCATTTTTTTTCTATAACTTCCTGTCCCTGACCTTTAAACCATCCCTATTGTCAAACTACACTCTATTGTGATGTTAATGGTAGGAACCTATGTATTACAATGTTATGTATTTGTAGTTGGTGGGGCTGGGGAGGAGGGGTTGCATAAGGGCTTCTATAGCTTTAGTGCTAACTTGACAGATGTCCATGAAAGTCTCTATGATTCGCATCCATGTTTAAATAAATGTTGTGGGAAAAACATTTTTAAATAAATATTTACTTTTTAAATTGATATTTTAATTTCGGCAGACGAGTGTCTGCATTAGTTTCTCCTACCACAAATCCTTGTTCCACATTTTAAGCAACCCAAGTATATATAAGCATGCTCTGGATCAATGCTTGGTAAATCTGGAAGTGACACAATCACCAACCTGATATGTTTGAAAAGCTTCAGAAAGTACAGATTCATTTCATTTTTCTACATTGACAGTTTCTGCGTTTTTTAGTTGTACCATCTACAGTGGAACTTCATTGAAGTGTGTTAGTTAATTGCAGACCCTTTTCTAAAATAAATCTGGTCATGTTTATTTCGCATATGTGCGAACATTGCTGAATTTCCAAAGTAATATTTCTGAGGATTATTACCCCTTTATAATTTTGATTTGAAGTTGGTGCAAATTACTTCAGCTCTCTCAGGAATCCCCCTTCCCCCACAGAGTGGCACATCCTTTCTGCTTCCTGGGGGCAGGGGGGCATAATTGAGTTTCTGGCCCAATTGGTCCACCCCTGGGAAGCAGAAAGGAGCACTAGGCTACTAGGGAAAGGATTGTGGGGGCTGTTTGGACGTTGCAGCACCGCCAGCCAACCTGGATCACTGGCTGAGCCACGTTGGAGATTTTCTCTCCAGGGAGGGGGAGGGACCCCGCCAGGACGCCCCATGACCGCCAGGGGGTGGTCGACACACATGTAAGGCAGACAGCCAAGGCCGGGGGCAGCACCCATGGCCTTTCTAGACGTCTGGCCGGGCTGCGTTACAGTTCTTCCCTCCAGGGAATGTTGGGACCCTGCTGGGGCTCCCTGGGACTGTTGCTGGACTTGGGGACAGTCACCCCACATGGGAGATAGGCACCCAAGCCCAGCGGCAGCACCCCCGGCAACCCTGGAGCTCTGGCCATGTTGCGTTACAGCTTTTGCCTCCTGGGAGATACTGGGACCCTGCTGCATCGTCCAATGGCCGCTGCTGAGGTGGGGGTGGTTTACCCACATACAAGGCAGACTGCCAAGACTGGGGGCAGCACCCCAGGCTGTCCTAGAGCTCTGGCCATGCCAGGTTACAGCTTTTCCCTCCAGGGAGGGATGGGACACTGCTGGGGCTCCCTGAAACCACCACTGGACTTGGGAACAGTCAACCCACATGCGAGACAGGCGCCCAAGGCCAGAGACATCACCCCCAACCGTCCTGGAGCTCTGGCCGTGCCGAATTACAGCTTTTCTCTCTGGAGGGATTGACACACTGCTGGGGATTCCGTGGTGGGGAAAAGCTGTATAGCAGGCCAGCCAGAGCTCCGGGAGGCCAGGGTTGCTGCCTCCCGGCTTGGGCACTTGTCTCCCATGTTGGGAAACCTTCCCAAAGTCGGGCGCCAGTCTCAGTGAACCCTGGCAGGGTCCCCAGACAGGGGCCCCCATCCCTTCCCGCAGGGAAAAGCTGTAATGCAGCCTAGTCAGAGCTCCAGGATGGTCGAGCTGCTGCCGCTGGCTTTAAACGCCCGTCTTCCTTTTGTGGTCGACTGGTCCCAAGTTCAGCGGCAGTCCCAGTGAGCCCTGGCAGCGTGCCAATGCCTCCCCACAGAGAAAAGCTGTAATGCAGCCCAGCCAGAGCTCCAGAACAGTCGCCAACTTTCTCCCATCTGAGTCGACCGTCCCCACATTCAGTGGCAGCCTCAGGGAGCACTAGCAAGGTCCCGGTCCTTTCCAGGGTGAAAAGCTGTAACGCAAGCCAGCCAGAGCTCTGGGACGGCCAGGGGTGCTGCCTCCGAGCTTGGGCACCTGTCTGCCATGTTGGGCGACCATCCCAAATTCCAGCGGTTGTCCCAGGGAGTCTCGGCAGGGTCCCTGTCCCTTCCCAGAGGGAAAGCCCTAGTTCAGCCCAGCCAGAGCTCCAGGGCGGTACAGTGTGATGGCCCACAGCCTTGGGCACCCATCAGGCTTCTTGGTTGACCGTCCCCAAGTTCAGCAGTGGTCCCAGGGAGACCCAGCATGGACCCCATCGCTCCCTGGAGGGAAAACCTGTAAAGCAGGGCAGCCAGATCTCCAGGATGGTTGGGGATGCCGCCTCCAGACATGGGCGTCTGTCTCATGTTGGTGACCATCCCCAAGTTCAGCGCCGGTCCCAGGGAGCCCCGGCAGGGTCTCCATCCCTTCCCAGACGGAAAAGCTGTAATGCAGCCTAGCCAGAGCTCCAGGGCAGTCAGGGCTGCTGCCCCCAGCGTTGGGAGCCTGTCTCCCTTGTTGGGCGACCATTCCCAAGTCCAGCGGCGGTCCCAGTGAGCTCAGATGGAAAATGCTGTAAAGCAGGCCAGACGGAGCTCCGGGACAGCTGAGACCACTGCCTCTGGGCCTGGGCACCTGTCTCCCTTGTTGGTCGACTGTCCCCAAGTTCAGTGGCGCTCCCAGGGAGCCTTGGCAGGGGACCAATGCCTCCCCAGAAAGAAAAGCACAGCCCAGGAAGAGCTCCAGGACAGTCAGGGCTGCCGTCACTGGCCTTGGGCCCCTGTTTCCCATCTGGGTTGACAGTCTTCAAGTCCAGCTGCTGTCCCAGGGAGCCCAGAAGGGTCCCTGTCCTTTCCCAGAGGGAAAAGCTGTAACGCAGCCCAGCAAGAGTGCCAAGATGGTCAGGGTGCTGCGTCCAAGCTTGGGCGCTTGTCTCACATGTTGGGCGACCATCCCCAAGTCCAGCAGTTCCAGTGAGCCCCAGCAGGGTCCCCATCCGTTCCCAGAGGGGAAAATGCCAGCCAGAGCTCTAGGACTGCCAGGGCCACTGCCTCCCTTGTTGGTCGACCGTCCCCAAGTTGAGCAGCAGTCCAGAGGAGCCCCGCCAGGGTCGCCATCCTTACCTGGAGGGAAAACCTGCAACACAGGACAGCTAGAACCCCACAATGGTCTGGGGTGTTCCCCCCAGCCTTTGGCACCAGTCTCCCATGTTGGACAGCTATCCCAAAGTCCAGCAGCGGTCCCAGTGGCCTCCCCCTCACCCCCCGGCAAGGGGCCCATCCCTTCCCAGACCAGAGGGAAAAGCTGTAACACAGGCCAGCCAGAGCTCCATGACAGCCGGCGACGCTGCCTCGGGACTTGGGCCCCTGTCTCCCATGTTGAGCGACCATCCCCAAGACCAGCGGTGGTCCCAGGGAGCCCCAGCAGGGTCCCCATCACTCCCTGGAGGGAAAACCTAACACAGGCCAGCCAGAACTCCTGGATGGTCGGGGGGCGATGTCACCAGCCTTAGGCGTCTGTCTCCCATGTGGGAGGACCATCCCCAGGTCCAGTGGTGGTGTCCCTGTCCAGTTATAGTTTTTCCCTCTGAAGGGATGGTGACCTTGCCTGGGGCCCGCAGGGACAGCCATTGAGCTTGGGGGCCATCCACCCAAATAGGAGACAAGCACCTAAGGCCGGGGAGATCACCCCCCCTACCATCCTGGACCTCTGGCTGGGCTGCATTATATGTTTTCTCTCAGGGTAGGCATTGGGACCCTGCCGGGGCTCCGCGGGGCTGTCGCTGGACTTGGGGATGATCGACTCACATGAGAGACAGGCTCCCATGGACGTACCATCACCCGAGACTTTCTTGGAGCTGTGTCTTCGCTGTATTAAGGCGTTTCACTCCGGGGAGGACGGGGACCCCGCTGGGCTTGGGGGCGGTCGACTCACATGGGAGACAGGCACCAGAGGCCAGGTGCAGCATTCCCAGACGTCGTAGACCTCTGGCTGGGCTCAGTGAGGGATGCAGACCCTGCCGGAACTCCCTGTGACTGCTGCTGGGCTTGGGGACAGTATACACTGTTTTCGTTAGGACACCAGTGGGAACTTTGGAAGGTAGGACATGTGTTGTGTTGCCAGTGTGTGCCAGTGTGTTTCAGTGGTTTCACTGTGGCAAAAGTCTGAAAAAAAATTCCCTACATTTTGGACTTTGCTTGGCATTGTGGGTAATACATTTTAGTCAGACCTCTTTGGATTCCCACGAGTATCTTGAGAAATGCATGCGGTTCCCCGTTTTGCTTGGTGGCTGCGACACCACAAGCCCCAATCTGTAGGTTGTCCAAAAGACCAAACTCCTAAAAATGTCTTCTTCCCAGACCTTTTGGGATACCAGTGATTTAGCCTTTTCACTACGCGCCCAGGGAGGTGCACCCACACATGTGAGGTTCCACTTTCATCAGGGCAGATGTGGGATGGTTGGACATGTGCTGTTGCTGGCAGGCTTCAGTGGATTCCTGGTGGCAAATGTCTGAAAATGTAGTTTTTGCCCTACATTTTGGACTTTGCTGGGTATTGTGGGTAATACATTTTAGAGCAATGCACGCAAGTCAGACATCGTTGGATTCCCACAAGTGTCTTATTTTCAGAAATGCATGGGGTTCTCTGGTGTCCTTGGTGGCTGCGACACCTCAAGCCCAAATCTGTGGGTTGTCCACAAAGCCAAATCCAGTCTTCCCAAGGACGTTTGATGTACCAGTGGTTTAGCCTTCTCTCTTTGCACCCACACATGTGAGGTATTGTTTTTCTCGGGACACCTCAGAGAATATGGGAAGGTAGGCCATTTGTCATTTTCTCTTTGTTTTGATGTGTTCATAAATTTGCAACTGCACTTTGTTACACAACCCTTTCATTTCCCAAATGTAACCTACATTTAGACGCTGCTTTAGGCACTGTATGCTTTTGTAACCTGCACAAGTCACCCATCCTTCAAAAGGTCTCCTGTGCCCTTTCAAAAAAGATATGCTTGCCATTCCTCACCACATTTGTTTTCCTTATTTTCAAATGCCAGCTGTGGTATAGGACGAAATTACCAAGTTAAAATTACCGACCACATCAAAAGACCTAAGAAGCATATCACCAAAAGTTCTAACTACTAAAACCTTTACTGGTATGTATGTTTTGGTGGGGTTGGTTAAAAAAAGAAATAATAATAATAAGAATAATAAAAATATTAATAATAATAATAAAAAAAGGCTGCGCGGGTGTGCCCCGCAAAACCCTGCTCACCATACTTTACAGTAGCTGACCCAAAAAAACAAAAAAAACACACTGTCGGATCCCCAGCTGTTTAGGCCGTCGGCATAACAATAATGTGTACCATGGCTGTTTTTGGCTTGTGGTATTGCTTACAATAAATGTGTGATTTCCTTACTAGAAGAGTCGGGGGAATGTAGCAGTGCATTGCTTTTTTAAATATTCACAAAAGCCATTACCTTATGACATATCCAGCACATACCTTTTTTTCTGCCATTTTTCCAAAAACTATGGGAATTTTATCTACATATTTGTTGCCTGACCTGCGCAAATGACCCCTTCCTAAACTTCAAATTGGGTCTACTTTTCACAAATGTATGCCTTTCTGTGTTCCGATTCAGCTTTCCTACCCTCCTTTTCCATTCCGTCCACGCATGTCGATTGGGAAAATAAAGGAAATAAATAGCCTACCTCTCACAAAACTGATGGTAACCTTGTAAAAATGTTTTTTTTGTTTCCACTCAACCCGTTCTGAATTTGCCATTTTCCAAGCTTTCAAGAACAGCAAACCATTTGTTCCTAGCACTTGCATGGAAAAAACCACAGGCTCCTTTGTACATCGGTTTATTGGCATTTTCTGAAAAAACACATTTTCTCTTTTTTCTTATTTTCTCTCACCTCCAAACACCAAACTAGGATTCCTTGGTGGCCTTATGACCACCTACAAGTGGGTGGGATGAAAAGGGCAAAATGTGGCCGAGATCTTTCATGTAACAAAACAGTTACAAGGGATTGAATGGTGACAAATCGAAATCTTCATAAAAAGGGCTCAGCACTGGGAGGGAAAACATTCGGCAGTTAAGGGGTCAAACAACAAAGGATGATAAAGGCTATATTTTGTTTGTGAATGCATTCATTTTTTGGTTTAGCATGTACATTTTGTTTGCTCTTTGTGAAAAGTAATTTTGTGAATGTTTTATAATCCATTTTAGATAAATTATGCATAAAAGATTAATGATGTGTGCGTTACATTTTGTCACCTTTCTGATGACATTTTGTCTATCTGCTATTAACAGCATGCTAGTGGCTTTATGCTTACGTTTGTAATGCTAGATGAAAATTAATAACTGAATGTTGCGTACACATTTGTTCAAGCTATGCAGCATTTTGACTTGTCGAACCGTTTAATGTGCACAACTCTACATTATAATAGTAAGGACATTAGATGCTACGGCTTGCATCGTCTTTAAAGTTTGTATCTAGAACTATATTACAGTACCCTGTTGCTTACACCCTGATTGACCTTAAATAGTGATATTAATTATACGCTAGTGCATACATTCGTATTGACATTTTGTAGTGCTATTAACAGTACGGAAGTGGATATATCTATATTAATTTTTAGCAAGCATTACAAGCAGAACTGAATTTTACTTACACATTTGTTGAAGCTATGCTGCATATTGGCTGGTCCGTTTACTGTACACACCTGTACATTATAATTGTAAGGACATTACATACTACTGCTTACATTTGTATTGACATGTTGTATCTAGTACTATTTAATGTATGCTAGTGCATACATTCATACTGAATGTGTATATAGTGCTATTAATACTGTCTCCATGTGTATACAGTGCTATTAACAGTATAGTAACTAAACTCATTTTGATATCTATTCTTAATGTGTTTCACCCAAACAAAAGCAGACAGGTTAAAATATAAAATTATTATAGTAAGGACATTCTATGCTATAGCTTACAGTTTTAGCCACATTTTCTATCTAGTATTATTTATGGTACACTAGTGCCTACATTCATATTCAGCTTTTGTATATAGTGCTCTTCATAGTACGCTACTGTGTATATTGTGGTATTAACAGTATGCTAGTGGCTACATTTGTATTAATGATAATCTAGTAATACAAGCATAACTGAATTTTGCACAAACATTTGTTGAAGCGGAAGTTTAATTATTTAAAATGTTCACATTTAAACAATAGTTGCATTCACTATTAAAAGGTCCATTACATTTATTCAGTGTGTGTTTGTAATATGTACATAGTGGGGGGGGTGCATATGTTTTCTGTGGTCATGCTAATGTTGGCTACATATTGTTGCTTGCATTTAATTTTATTGCATCAATTTATACGTTGGTAATGTGTACGCAGTGGGTGGGTTGGGGGGAGTGTGTATTGTGATGAATGCGGTGGCATCATCACAGAACTCCCAGCGGTAACCTCCTCTCATATGTCCAGGGGATGGCAGCCACTTCCTGATCCGGACCCTCGGTGCAGCAATATGAGAGAGCGGTGACTACATATCAGGAGACAGCCTCCGGGAGATGTCATGGCTCCATCGGATGAGACATGGTATCGCCAATTTTACCTTGAGAATACATTTCCGTGTCCGAGATCCTAATGTCTTATTACCATCTTTCCCCTCCTTTTGCATGAAGAAAACGGAAACCCCCTTCAGTTAAATCTGTGAGCCACCCTTGTCAATCTGATGGAAGCACCTTTTTAAAATCCACTTTTCCATCTATCAGAGATGACTTACTATCAAAACTGTCTGGAAATGTTCATCCAAGTTTCATGAGTCAAAGATTTAGAATGGACTTCTGTTACCAGAATTCACTAAATAATGAGATGAAGGATCAAGTAATGTGGAGCAAGAGACTGAACATATTGAGCGTTCTAGTGTTGCCTAGCAAATGTAGTAAATACCCCAGATAGAAAATAAAGGGCAGCTGCTGTGGCGACTGGCGAGAGAGTAAAACAAAAGAGGTGATGGCTGGAAGGTTTATAATTAATCTTAACCTCTGTCACAGGGGACACCAGGGCGTATCTGCCAACACTCAAAAGGCATGCAACTGAAAGTAACAGACATAGTAAAAGGGAATTTGCAAACAAAACGTTTTCTTATGTTTGGTTGTACACAGTGTCAACACGAAGCAAGCAGAAGAGAATATATCTGGAAGATATATTATCAAACCAAATATACAGACAACCTTCATAGGAGTAGAAGCAGAAGTCCTGGCAGGGAAGTATACCAGGCAGCCACAAGTGTGCAGAGTGAAACAGAAGTCCTGGCAGGAGGGTACATCAGTTAAAGTCAGGTGTTTAATACAGAAGAACTGGGAGGGAAGTATATCAGACAATTGAAGATTTGCATTTCGTCAAACAAGGCTGAAAGAACTATTCTTGAAAGGAAACCAGAGTTTTGAAACAGTTATTGTACAAGTGTTGTTCTCAGACAAGAGAGGCTCAAACACTAGAAGGACTACCTTGCAAGTGTTGTATTTGGCAAGAAGAAGCCCAAAGAACTATGGTGTATGGAAATCTAAAGGGGTAAAGACAAATCCAGGGGAAGGGAACTACCTTCTGGAATCGAGAACTTAATCCTTGTGGAAACATTTTCATTCTTCATTTTTGAACACTTTCAAAAGCAATCAAAGTTAAAGACAAATCCCCCTTTGCACTTTAGAGTTAAGTTTGTAGTGTGAGGGTCAGAAAAGAACGTTGAACATTGGACAGTTTTACTTTTGACATCCTGGCACCAACAGAGCCTTAGTTTTTGTTCAGGTAGGGACATCCTCTTAGAGCAGGGCCGGAGAGGCATTTTCCCAATACCTTTTTCTTTAATAAAAGTCTTTAACCCATAAAGATGGCAAACCTGTGTCCGGCTCTCATTTCTGATTACTCACAGTATGCTGGGTGTGGTTACAGCAGCTGTGCATATGGTTGGTGTGTATTTTTAGCTTATTTCATATTTTCTTTGAAAAACTTGCCATTGTGCATGTATCATATATAGATACATTTCCAATGGTGTAGATCTCAAAAACGTCAGAGTGGATTGTCAATCTTATTTTCAGTGCACCAATTCCAGCTAAAATCTGAGAAAAAAATTACAATCTAAGCAGGCAATTTTGAGATATTTGGGTCGAATTTCTTTTTTCTATGTGAATGCATCATGTTAAAAGCTGTTCAAAACACAATCAAAGTGTTTAAACTATGAAGTGGTGTATGTAGAAATGTGAACATTTGCATGCACAGGTTGCTGCCTCAAAATATAACTCCAAAAATGTTCAGATTTTTCATGCAAGCATTTCGAAAGTTAAGAAAAGACATTTTCTGAAACGCCATAGAAAGTATAGAACTATGCCTTACGCTAATGTGGGGCTCGTTGCACTATAGTTAAGGTGAGTATCCAGTTCCACAGAAAACCTGAAAAATGTATCGCTAAAAGCATTTGACTTAAGTGACATTTGGTTGAAATTTTAGAAACACCATAGTCCCTCAGACTGGACATTTTGGGAAAGATCCGGAAAGATTTGTAAGTTAAGAAAAGGGGAAAAAAAAAAAAAACACACACCTTTGGCCTATTCCTCATTCATTTTCTCAAAGAAAAAGTCAACATGTTACTGCATCTCACAGCAAAAATCCGCAGGACGGAATTGGATCAGGTAGGAAAAAACTTGGGCACAAATCATTGACTAGATATCCGGAAGGGATCTGAGGTTCCCATTTCTACCAAAAATATAGCTATATGTCCCATGGGGATTTTCAGAATAGAGGCTTTACAGAAATGAAACAGCAGCCATTTTCCCCCAAAATTCTATTGCTAATAACGTTTGACTTGGATGATATTTTCAAAACGTGAAGTTTGTCAAGGGCTCCCCAAAACCTGCCCATTTTGGGAGAAAACAAAATGAAAAGGGGGTGAGGGTTTGAAGGTTATAATACACAATGAGCAAAACAAGCACAGCCAGGAATGAACAGCAATTTTGCAGGAAGAGGAGAATATAATTATTACACCTGGGGATGAAAGTTTGCATGCAGACGCAGTGTGTTTGGATTCCAAGCTCCGCAAGGAGGAGGGTTTAATGGAGGGCAACCACGGTTCAGCGGACCCCCCCACCCTCCAACTGTGTTGGACATGTGGGAAAATGAGGCACATTTCACGGGCATGCAGAAGTAGGAACAAGTTACTTACCTGTAACTGTTGTTCTCCAGCATGGGTCTGAGCAGATTGGAGATTTCCTCCAGATGAGCGCACACCTAAGAAATAAGAGGTCCCTCACCCTTAAACGCACAAGGAGAGAAAACTATTCATTGGTAAAAGCAACCAATGCGTAAAACACCATACCAGACGAGCATACATTGTTCAGCAGAACAGAAATGTTATTTACATCCTTCTTTACTGCTGGCTTTCAAGCACATGCCAAGTGATTGCAAATAACAAGGTGGGCACTGCTGCATACAGTAAATGCCATTGTGAAAGGCTTTAATGCCATAAGGGAAGAGTTATGAGCTGTCAGGCTTATGACTTTCTAGAACAGTATTTCCTTGACCTTATTACGGCCATGTTAAGTGGCATGTGCACAAAAACTGGAGTGTCTTGCTGCACATATATACCTGCACACAATGAGGAGAATAGCACCCTCACAGAGGGGATAACCATCTTGAAAGAATTGCACACAAAAATGGTGGAAGAGGTGGACAACATTGCATATCACTGGTTTACCTACCTGTTCTCATGGATACCGACCTGGTTGGCTAACGAGTTAAAAATACTAGTGGCAATACTAGTAGTACGACTTGCTTTTTGTGTCTTGAGAATAACAATAAGTTAATACAAAAAGAGTGCCAAAAAGGCTGTTTGAATGAAAATTAATACTTGGATACTCACTTGCATGAATATCCACAAACTGAGGACCAGTTTGTGGATATTCATGCAATCGAGAGCCCAATTGTACTCATATCCCTGGGACCTTCACTGTTACACAGCAGACCACTGGGTATTTTGTGACTCGGAGGGGAATGCTGCTACATGACCTGGAATCCAGACAAACAAATGCGATGTGGGGGTAGCTGGAGGGGGGGGGGGGGTTGAATAAAAAAAATGGGTACCCAAAGTGCCCTATTTGGCAGAGAGCAGAAGGAGTGGTCAAGGACTTGACTGGGGGAGGAGGGGTGTTTTAGGCAGATGAATAACACCTCAATAGCTTCTGCCCCTCCCCTGCATCAATACTGCAAAGGTGGGACGTTACTAACTGAGACACGCAAATATAGCTTGTTTACAAGTTAGGAAGCCATTTTATTAAAAATGGAAGCTACAGCAAGTCTCTGAATAAGCCCATGCCTGAAAGCCTCGGGAAAACTCAAAAGGCTGAATCCACAGAAATACTTATCCAAGCAGAGCTCATACAGTGTCTTACAACTAATGCCAAGGTTAAAGTGAAATTAGGGAGGATCAAAATGACAGAGCAAAGGCACGAGATGGCAATTCCCAAGACGCAAGCAGTACATTTGAGGATTAAAATTGTTTAAGAACACAACAGCTTTTATTAAACGGGTGCAACAAAACAGTAACCTCAATGTCTCCCTGACGGGTAACTCAAGAGTGTCCACAGTGGTAATAGAAGACACGACACAAATTAATATTAGCTGAAATGTCAATAGAAAAAGGAGGTAAACCTATTCCAAACAGTCCCACCACACATGACCCACAATTGGAGGTAGCAAGCCATTCATTAGAAGCAGTCGCAGATTGGACAACTGCCGTACTCCCTAAACGCACATGTAGACATGAGGCGCCACACAAGGCCAAGTACAAAGGGATTGCCTGGTCTCAAGACCCGAGAATGAGGGATGGTAACTTAATTGAAGGAAAAATGTTTCATGGGCCTCAATCCCCCTAATCTATGTCTGGCTCATATCCTGATGACCTGCCAAATGTCCAAGGTTGGTAAGCAATGTGCCAACCTATCAAAATCCTTAGAGCAGAGGTATTCAAACTGTGGGGCGCGGATCCCCAGCTTGAAATTTTAAAAAAATGTAAAGGGAGGAAAGAAAACACGGGGTGGGGGTAGCCCAGGGCGAGGGGGCATCGACCCAGTGGCCCCATTGTGGAGGAGCCAGCGCAGTGAAACACTGAGTGCTCCCTCAGCTGCTTTTGCAAACTGAGGGAATGCTCCTGGGCTGGCTAAACTGTGAAAGGGAAACACGGTTGAGCCATGCAAGGCTAGCAGTGCTTTGCTGCACCACCCTTGCATAGCTTCTTGAAAATGCTGGCTGTGGACCTGAATGTCTGTATTTGCGAGAGGGAGCTCCTGCATCTACTCGCCCATACAGAGCAGGGAGTTTCAGCACCCACACTCAGGCCCCTACACGCATGTGCCAGAATCAAGAAGCTCATGCCTCCCGATTCCTGTTCATGATGCTGGAGTGCTGGGGAGGAAACTATAGGACCGGGGCAGAAGGTACGTTTATGTACATTTATTTTGTATTCATGTGTACGGATGAGTGTATTCTTGTGTTTTGAGTGAGTGTATGATGATGGGTGCTTTTGTGAAGGATAGAGGTGTGTGTTTGTGAATGATAGAGGTGGGAGAGTGTGTGGGTCTGTGGAGGTGATATTGGCGCGAGGGGGTGGGGGCGGGGTTCATACAACAAAGGCCTTTTAAAAATGCCTTTGTTGCACAATTCCCCCTACCCACCTGCCAAAATCATCTCTCCTTGCGAAGAGCTGTGGGGTGCTGTGGAGCCCAGGGGACGGTTTACTGGACATCCAGACATAGATGTTCAGTAAAAAGAAATGCCATGCTTTCCCCCAGCGTCTTACATACACACAATCACTTTGATTGTGTCTGTGTGTTATGCGCTGTGAGTCCCATGGGACAGGGATATCTCTTTACTGGACATCCATCATAGATGTCCAGTAAAAAATACCATGCCTGCCAACTTGGCCCCCTAGAACCAATTGCATACGGTTTGGCTTTTTACCCAATGAGGTATGCTCTAAAATGCAACATTTTAACCCATTATTTTAAAATGGACGGGGGAAAGGGGGTGGGGGGGTTAGTGTAACACTTACCTGAACTCTACGGGTGCGCCCAGGTCCAGTGAGGTTTTCTCAGGAGTTTTCTTTGACGAGCTTGGCCAGCAATTCTGAAAAGAGTATACAACGATTAATTACTCTAGGAAGTCTTTGGAATATTCTTTAATTCAGTCCACGAGTGTCTAGATCGAGTTCTTTATTCCTAGGAGGATTTTCACCATAGGAAGGGGGAATATTGTAATGCTCAACTTAGTCTTTATTTAAATGAGCTCTCCATCCTGCTATGGCGCAATTTCTGAAGATCTTCTGATTCACGGAGATGGAGGAGGTGGCTTATTTAAAAATTTCACAGAGAGAAAATGAGTTCATGTTTTTTAAACAACTTAAAGTAGATGGCTACTGGCGAGAGGAATAGCCTCTGGACAGGAATCACTATGCTGAGGAGGATATGTGTGCAGAGCTTGGTGAAAATATGTTTGTATTAAAGATGCTGTAGTTTTAATCGTGGCACGCAATGCGTGCATGCGTTGGCAATATAAATTCTGAGCTTGCAGTGAAAAATTTGAAAAAACGTACTTAGTAGCCGTGATATTTCTTGAGACACGCAGTGCGTTTAACACTATGTTTCAGGGAATTGTATTTGACAAAGTTTGTGGGGGCTGATAATGATGCAGTGCCAAATAGAATCAAATGTAATGCTTCCGTGCTAACTAAGCAGTGAGTGCTTTATAGTCCAAACACACACAGAGGTATTGTTAGTAAATAACTCTTGTTTTACTTAAAAGTGGCAGGGCCGCAATAACAGTGTTCCAAAAACAAAGGCGGAACAGAATCTTCAAACGTAACGTAAACAATCATGAAGAACAACAAAGCTACTTTTGTACGGGCTTAACACAATGTCGGAACGTTCTTTCAAACTAAATCTGGATTCCTTTTACTTGAATTTTTGTTGTACGTAGGTAAGCCCAGAGTTCACTCTAAAACGTTGAAGACACCTGTGGTATAGAAGTCTAGAGCGAGCGACTGACTGGAAAATGAGCTTCGGTGAGGTGACGGGGAATATTACAGGACAGAAACGGAGCGGGCTGGGAATAAGGTAATGAAAGGAACAAGTTACTTACCTGTAACTGTTCTCCAGCATGGTTCTGGCATGGATTCACATGCTCATGAATATTCCCCGTCGGGCTAGGAATCCTCGGTAAAGAAAAAAAAAAAATCAGTATAAGTTTCGTTTCTGATCTGTCTCTTAGTAGTAACCAATCACTGGTCTCTGGGTCATATTGCCTCCAGCCAATGACTGCCTTCTCCCTAAGCCCCTCCCCTGGCAGCCATCCTCAGATTTGGTAGCATGTAAAGTGGCAGTATGACCAAGTGAAGAGCCGCAGAGGGGAAGGAGGGAGCGTTCGCATGTGAATCCATACCAGACCCACGCTGGAGAACAACAGTTACAGGTAAGTAACTTGTTCCTTCTCCAGCATGGGGTCTGGCATGGATTCACATGCTCATGAATAAAGAATACATAGCAGTAGACACATGCACAACTACGGGAGGTGGCAAAGGTTCAACATTAAGCATTACATCAAACTCAACATTAAGCAATTCTTACCTCCTCACCAGGCTCACCTTAGGCGAACAGATTGCGCAGCACTGCTTGGCCGACCCTGGACTCCTCCCTGGAATCCCGATCGACGCAGTAGAATTTCGTGAAGGTGTGCGTCGACCTCCACGTAGCAGCCCTGCAGATGTCCAGCAAGGGCACACCAGATAGGAACGCCGTGGTAGCTGCGATCGCTCTGGTGGAATGGGCTCTCGGACGGCCAGGCAGCGGTCGGTTTGCCAACCGATGACAGTACATGATACAGCCGGAGAGCCATCTGGAAATGGAGGCCTTTGTGAGAGCCTTCCCCTGATTGACAGGTCCAAAGTTCACAAAAAGTTGTGACGTCTTCCGAAAAAACTGCGGTCCACGTAAAACTTCAGCGCTCTAGCCACATCCAGCGAGTGCAAAGTCCTTTCGGCCGGCAACGAAGGCGACTGGAAGAAAACAGGCAACACCAAGGGTTCGTTGAGGTGGAAGTCCGACGGCACCTTGGGCATGAAGGAGGGGTGCGTCCTGAGCACTACCCTCGTGTTGTGAAAAGTCAAGTACGGGGGCTTGCAGGAAAGGGCCTGGATCTCTCCCACTCTTCGTGCGGAGGTGATGGCCACAAGAAACGCTGTTTTCCACGACAAGAACGCCAATGGAGCCGAGTGCAGAGGCTCGAACGGAGGTCCCATGAGCTTGGTCAGCACCACGTTAAGCTCCCACACTGGGGCCGGAGCCTTCACCGGCGGGAACGATCTGAACAGTCCCTTCATGAATTCTTTCACCAGACGATGAGACCACAAAGACGTCCGCCCCGTGGTTCTGGTGTATCGGGAGATCGCAGCAAGATGAATCTTGATGGACGCGTGCGCCAGTCCAGCCTTGGCCAGCGACAGCAGGTACGGCAGCACTTGAGGGGCCGTAATACGCAGAGGGTTAATCTTCTGTGCACTGCACCAGACAGAGAACCTCTTCCATTTGTGTCCATATAACTTGAGAGTTGAGGACGCCCTGGCCTTTGCAAGCACCTCCTTGCAGTCCACTGGAATATCGTACCCTCCAAACTCTAGTGCCGCAGGAGCCAGGCCTGCAAGTTCAGCGACCCCAGGTTGTGATGGAGGATGGCGCCTCCTTCTCTGCCGAGGAGATGTGTCCGTCGGCAGCTTGACTGGGGAGGGGCGCTGACAAGTCCAGAAGGTCCGGGAACCAGATCCGTCTCGACCACGCTGGTGCGACAAGGATCATCCTGCACCGGGACCTCTTGAGTTGGTTGACGAGTCGCAGTAGCAACGGCCACGGGGGGGAACGCATACAGGAACAGGCCGTCCCAGGGGAACGAGAAACCATTGCCCATGCTCCTCGGCTGGGGAAACCTGCTGGCGAACCTCTGGCACTTGGAGTTTGTCGCCGTCGTGAACAGGTCGATCTGGGGTTTGCCCCATCGTCGGAAACATCGATCCACTTTGTCCTGACGCAGTTCCCACTCGTGGCACGAGCGGAGCTCCCTGCTGAGTGAGTCGGCGATGGTGTTCTTTATCCCTGCTAGATGGAAGGGCACCAGAAACATCCCCTGGGCAACGGCCCAATGCCACAGATCCTGGGCCTCCTTGGATAGGGCTGGGGACCTGGTTCCTCCCTGCTTCCGGATGTAGAACATCGTGGTGGTGTTGTCGGTGAAGATCCTCACCACCTTGCCCTTGAGGGACGGGAGAAACGACCTGAGGGCCCAGAACACTGCTCGGAGCTCCAGGATGTTGATGTGGAGTGACCCCTCCTCCAAAGGCCTCTCGCGTGATCTCCGGTGTGCGCTCCCCATCCCTCCAGGGAGGCATCCGTCGTCACCGTCTCCTGGTGTGCTGGGGTCTGAAAGTCTGTGCCTGCCGCGAGATGCGTCTTCGAAACTGCCTGCCGCTTGCATCCAATGGGCGTCGAGGAACTCCTGTAGAGGACGCATCCGCAGCCTGCATAGGCACACCAGGTAGATGCAAGAGGACATCAGGCTGAGAAGGGACTTGATGGGCCTCACCTTGGCCACGTCCGTGGCCAGCAGGCGCTGCACCTTGCCCAGGATGGCTTTTGTCATTTCCTCCGACGGAGAGGCCAATCGAGCCACTGTATCGAGCTTGGCTCCCAGGAAAAGTGCGACCTGCAACGGGACCAGGTGGGATTTGGGGAAGTTGATGGAGAACCTTCGCATTATCCTACCTGCTGCACCCTTCTACCTATGGGTCTGGAGCGCATTAGAAATAAAACAAAAAAACAAACAAACCCCAGATCCGTGAGCAGTTGGACGGTCTTCGCTGTGTGCTCGACGGCGAGTTCCCTTGTCCTTGCTCGGATGAGCCAATCGTCCAGGTAGGGGTAAACGAGGATCCCCTGCAGGCGCAGCCGGGCCGCCACTGGTGCTAGGCACTTGCTAAATACCCTGGGCACCGACTTCAATCCGAATGGCAGGGCCTTGAATTAGTAGTGCCGTCCTTGGACTACGAATCTGAGAAATCTTTGGTGTCTTTTTAGAATGGGGATGTGGAAGTAAGCATCCACCAAGTCCAGCGATGATAGGAAGTCCCCTTCCTCCAGCTATCCTAGCACATGCTGGAGGGTGACCATCCGTAACTTCTGGGCCTTGATGCATTTGTTTAACTGACGCAGGTCCAGGATGGGGCGCCAACCGCCTGTCTTCTTTCTGACGAGGAAGTATCTTGAGTATACTCCGGAGCCTCTTTGGGACAAGCTCAATGGCTCCTTTTTGAGCAATGCCCCTACTTCTAACAGCAGTTGAGGGACGCGATTTTCCTTCCTGGCCACGGGAGGAATGCGGGGGCACTTTAGAAATTCGAGAGTGTGCCCGTGGGAATCCAGCACACAATGGTCGGTGGAGATGGACTCCCACACGCCGATGATCTTCGCCAACCTGCCTCCCACCGGGGTGCTCAGGTGGGGGCCCGACACTACGTGCCGCGCCCTCTGTAGGCCTCTTGCGATGAGGAACGGGCTGCCTGGTGTACGTAGAGGAGCCACCGCCTAATCCTTTGGAGGCACCTTGCTTGCCTCCGGAGTTCCGAAAGGGCGGCCGTCGTTGCTGCAAAACTCCCAAGGCCTGAGAAGTCTCCGTGTCGGTCTTGATGGCCTGAAGTGACTCATCTACTCTCTTTCCAAACAGGTTGTTCCCTTCGAAGGGCATGTCCAAAACTCTGGTTTGCACGTCCTGGCGGAAATCTGTTGCCTTGAGCCATCCCTGCCATCGGAGGCAAACACCGTTGCCCAACTTGCAGAACCCGGTGTTAGCAAGGTCCATGGCCACCATTATGGCATGGTCCGACGCCACCTCACCTTCCTGCAGGATCGCCAGGGCCTCTGTCCTCTTGTCGTCCGGTAGTAAGTCCAGCGGGAGAGCGATCTTGTACCACAACTCCCTGTCATAGTGGGCCACAATCGCTAGGGCGTTGGCCGCCTTAATCGGCGTCGCTGCAGACGAGATGACTCGTAGTCCCATGGCGTCCAGTTTCTTTCCCTCGCTGTCTGGTGGGGAGGTTGAAGTTGAAGCTGTCGCCCCCACCGCTTTCTTCTTGCAAAACGCAGTCCTTCTCCACGTGCTTTTTGTCTTTGTGAAGGCAGTAGAGACATCTTGAATGCTCATCCTCCTTGAAAACATTCTGTAAACCGCATCCAGGGCAGTTCCTGAACAGCTTGGATCCGGGCGTCGAGCTCACCTTGTCCTGGGCCATGTCCACGAGGTAGGCCTCAGATCTTCTGGAATCCTCCAAGAAGCGTAACTCGACTAAACTTCGCCCTTGAGGGGTGTAGAAAATTCCGAAACGGGTCCCCGTTGATCCGAAGTAGAAACGGTGGAGCTTGAGGCTCAATTGACCGAAAAAAAGAGATTAAACTTTGAAAAAAATAAAAATAAAAAAAAATAATCGCAAAACAGTAAAAGCTCGAGAGCTATAGCACGAGGACTCCCAACACTTGAGCGTGTGGTAAAAATCTGAGGATGGCTGCCAGGGGAGGGGCTTAGGGAGAGGGCAGTCATTGGCTGGGGGCAGTATGACCCAGAGACCAGTGATTGGTTACTACTAAGAAAGACAGATCAGAAACTAAACTGATACCGATTTTTTTCTTTACCGAGGATTCCCAGCCTGACGACGGGGAATATTCATGAGCATGTCAATCCATGCCAGACCCCATGCTGGAGAACTGTGAAAGGAATAACAAGGGAAATAAATGCTTTGAAAGTAAACTGGGCAGAGACAGGACCGCGGTAAGCGTTGCACTGCCAGGCAGAAACAATGCGAAGCGCAGACCTCCCGGGGCCTAAGGGGGTGAGTCGTATAAGGAAACAGAATTAAAATGCATTGAACAACACTGCTAATTCATGGCCAACCAACAGGGTGGCCATATTAGGAGTCAGGAAGTATGCACCCTACCAACTACTTCAGGATCTAACTTGTGTAAAGCCCAAGTGCGCCAGACTAAAGTCCAATTCTTTTGGAGGAGCCATATTTGGTATTTTGCCCGTGATCATGGGAATATTCCCCTCACAAGGCCCCTCCCAGGTTCAATACTCCCTTCCCTGGTTTGCATGGGCGATTCAGATGAAAGCGTTCAACAATCTGGGAGCATGGATATTCTCTAGAGGTTCCCAGGTTCTGTCTTGTGGGCCATAACCTTTCCAATGCACTAGGTAGAATAACTCCCGGCGCACCACCTTGGAATCTAAAATTGCCTTGACCTCAAACTCCGGCTGATTTGTTTCCCAATTCTAATGGTGCTGGGGCCTCTTGAAACCATTTATCTGGACAAACAGGTTTTAACAAGGAAACATGAAATACCGGATGAATCTTCATTTTCTTTGGAAGTGTCAATTTCATAGCCACAGGATTGATGAGCTTCCTTAACAAACAGACCCAAGAAATTTGGAAGAAATTTCTGAGACCCTTTCAGAGCGAGGTTTTTTGAAGCTAGCCATACTGAGTCCCCCAATTTATATACTGGAGCGTCACTGCGATGGCGATCAGCAAACTTCTTCAGAATTTCTCTGGCCGCGGACAAATGGGCTTGTGCCTTAACTATTGCAGTAGAAATATTATCATGCAGTGTCTTAACTGCAGGCATCTCTAAGGGTTCTGGAGGATCATAGACAGAAGTTCAGGGATGTTGACCATGTAAGGTGTGGAAGGGACTGAGTCCAGTGGATGAGTGCATCAAATTATTGTAGGCGTACTCTGCCACCCACAAAGTGTCTACCCATGAGTCATTGGTCTGATGAAGCATACATCGCAGGTACTGTTTCAACGTCTGTTTTGTGCGCTCAGTCTGCCCATCGGTTTGTGGGTGGAGGCTGGTGGACGAACATATCAATCTTGGCCAGCTCGCAACACATCCTCCAGAATCGAGACGAATTGACCTCCGCGATCAGATACCACAATTGAAGGAAATCCATGCAACTTAATGTTTTCTAGAAAGGTTTTTTGCTAAAACTGGTGCTGTTGGGATCCCTTTTAGAGCCACAAAGTGATCCATTTTAGAAAATAGATCCACTACAACCAAGATGGTATTGAAACCCTTGCATGGGGGTAGATCAGCGATGAAATTCATAGAAAAGGTATGCCATGGAATGGGCGGAACCGCCAATGACTGGAGTAGACCTGCAGGTTTCCTCTTCTGAGCCTTCTTTCGGGCACAATTTCCACAAGTTTGAATAAATTGAACTACATCTTTGTGCCAAGTTAGCCACCAATAGGATCTCTTGATTTTTTCCATAGTCTTGGTCAACCCTGGGTGCCCCTCCATCAAAGAGCCATGGTGATTAGCAATCACTTGTGTCTGTAGCTTTTTTGGTTGGCAAATATAAACGTTCTTGATAAAATGGCAAGCCATCCTCAATACAACATTGGGTTTTTCCATTCAACCATTCTTGCAGTTCTGCCGTGGTCATGCTACTCAGTTTCCTCTCTGAGCTTCAAGGGATGAATCTGGGGCATCACTCTAAGCATTTTCTCCCCAGAAATGATGTCTACAGGAGCTGGAGTCACATAAGCCTCTTCACCAGTTCCTATGCAAGACAAAGCGTCGGCCTTACCATTCCATACTCCTGGCCGGAATGTGATAAAATCATACTCCGCAATGAAAAGGGCCCATCGCAAGGTCATGAATATTGAGCCTTGGTGGAACGAAGATACTGCAGATTTCGATGATCAGTAAGGATGGCAACAGTGTGCCGAGCTCCTAACAAATACGTCAGCATTCTTTTAGCACACTCTTAATGGCCAACAACAGCTCTATCAGTCGCAGTGTAGTGGAGTTCAGCTGCTGAGAATCTTTTAGACCAGAATGCTACTGGGTGTAACACTTGAGTATCTGGATTGCATTGAGACAAGACTGCACCCATTGCCACATTAGACGCATTTGTCTCAACCACAAAAGGGAGGTCCGGTTGTGGGTGCTGAAGGACTGGCGCTGCGGTAAACATTTCTTTTAATTTCTGGAAGGCTGCTTCTGCGTCTGTGGTCCATTCAAATTTCTTATTCTTCCTGAGTAGAGAGGTGATGGGATGTACTAACTGGGAAAAATCAGACACAAATAGTCTATAGAATTTGGCAAATACCAAATAGCGTTTGACCTCTTTCACGGATGTAGGGGCCGGCGAGGTGAGTATTGCGTCTACTTTTCTGTTTTCCATCTTCACACCCTGGGAGGATAGGATAAACCCCAAGAATCCCACTTCAGAGACGTGAAAGGAACATTTTTCCAACTTGACGTACACAGAGCTTTCACCAAGCTTCTCAAGGACTGCTTTTACATGCTTCACATGTTCCTGAGGGTCTGCAGAAAAAATTAAAATATCGATATATAGCACTGCACACATATCCAGCAGTTTTCTTTAAGATGTCATTCATGAAACATTGAAAATCCACCAGGGCATTGCACAGTCCAAAGGGCATTACTTGATACTCGAACAGGCCATATGGAGTATGAAAGGCCGTCTTCCATTCATCCCCTTCCTTGATGCGGATTAAATGGTAGGTTCCTCTGAGGTCTAGTTTGATGAAGATTTGAGCCTGTTTTACTTGATCCAAATAATGTCGAGATGAGGGGAAGTGGATACCGTTTTTTTACTGTAATTTTGTTCAATGCATGGTGGTCTATACAGGTTCTTAGATTACCCTCCTTCTTTGGTACTAAAAAGAGGTGGGAGGCTCCGGGAGATTTAGATGGTCTTATAAATCCATTTGGCCAAGTGCTGATCCATATACGTTTTCAGATGTACGTTTTCCTGCTCGGTTAATGCATATATCCTGCTGCATGGAATCTGGGCCCCAAGGACAAGATCCATCTGGAACTCGTATGGCCGATGTGGAGCTAACACCTCTACTTGCTTCTCCTCAAAAATGTCCTGGAATTCCCTGTACTCAGAAGGTAACATACCTATTAATCCTAGAGTTGATTCAACGGACTGTGGGGCATGTACTGATCTCTCATAGCCTTCCAACTGACAGCACAAGTCTTAACATTCCTGAGCAAAGGTCAGAGTTCTTGAGCGCCAATCAATTTCAGGGTTATGCTTTTCCAACCATCTGGAACTGTGGTGCACTAATGAGGTCAAAAGAAATTCTCTATGTCCCTCCTGGCAATGGATTGTAAGATCGTCCGTGCGCTGCATTAAAGGGCTTGACACTAATGGAGTGCCATCCACTGCTGAAACGTTCTCGGCCGCTAACTTATCCACTAAGGGGAAACCTATTTTGCTAGCCAGATTAAAATCCATATAATTGCCAATAGCCCCAATATCTATTTAAGCTTGTAAGGCATGCATTTGAGTGGGTTGCTTCCGACTAATTAGGATAATGCGAAACACAAAGTGGGAGGTCACTGAAACCTTTTCCATGCTCGACAAGCTGTCCTCTAGACTTGTCCGGTGCTGGAGTTTTCCAGACTCTGGTCTTTCTTATCTTGCTTGATTCCCCCTAAGGGTTTTGAAGGTGGTTTCACTGAGCAATCCTTGAGAAAATGGCCTGCCTTTCCACAATAAAGACATAGCTGCTGTTGGCACCTCATCTCTCTGAGCCGGAGAAATTGGTCCCCTGACAACTGGCATTTGCATTGGTTCAGGGTGATTTTCTGATCCTGTTCTCAATGGATTTTCCTTAGGGCCAATAAGGTAGGTTCCGTTCTCTGAACGGGCACGGTCAGCCCTACGATCCTATAAACGATGATCCAATTGAGTAGTCAAGTCTATGTACTCGGCTATTCCCTACGGTGGGTTTACCACCTGCGCCAAAACATCCTTCAATTCATTTTGCAACCCTCGATAAAATAAGGTTGCCCTTTTTTCTGCAGGCCAGTTTGTCTCCGCCACCAATCTGTTGAAGGTAGCCACATAGACCAACAAAACCTGGTTGCCTTGCCGTAATGACAACAACTCATTGTCCAATGCCTGTCTTTGGGTATGGCGGGCGAAGAGCTTCTCCATTCCCTCTGAAAATCTTGGAAATTCCTTAACATCGGATCATCTCTGTTGACTAGCGGAATGGACCAGTCTGCAGCATAACCGCCCAAATAAGATAAAACACAAAATCAACTTTAGATTGATCTGTAGGAAATACTCCAGGTCTAGAGAGAAGGTATAACCTGCACAGATTCATAAATACTGCAATTTTTTTCAGGTCCCCTGTGAAACGCTCTGTGGGTGCCAGTGGTATGTTTCCAGGCACAAATACTTGAACGGGAACTGGTGGCATTACTGGAACTGGAGCCTGTGGGTTGCCAAATGGTAGAGGAACTTGCATCCTGCTATGGCGCAGGGGTACACGTTCTGAAGATCTTCTGATTCACAGAGATGAGGGAGGTGGCGCTCAATATGTGAACACACAGGAATGAATTGGAAACTCAAAAGATGCTTATTTAGAAAGTTCTCAGAGAGAAAATGAGTTCATGTTTTTTAAACAACTTAATGTAGATGGCTACTGGCGAGAGGAACAGCCTCCTGACAGGAATCACTATGCTGAGGAGGATCTGTGTGCAGAGCTTTGGTGAAAATAGGTTTGTATTAAAGATGCTGTTTTAATCGAAGCACGCAATGCATGTATGCGTTGGCAATATAAATTCTGAGCTTGCAGTGAAAAGTTTGAAAAAAACGTACTTATTTCTACAGACACGCAGTGCATGCGATACTATCACACCTGCTATGTTGCAGGGAATTGTACTGGACAGAAAGTGTGTGGGGGCTGAGAATGACGCAGTTGCAAATAGAATCAAATGTAATGCTTCAGTGCTAAGCAATGAGTGCTTTATAGTCCAAACACACACACAGGAATTGTTAGAAAATAACTCTTGCAGGGCTGTGATAACAGTGTTCCAAAAACAAAGGCGGAACGAACAATCTTCAAACGTAATGTAAACAATCATGAAGAACAATGAAGGTACTTTTGTACGGCTTTAACACAATGCCGGAACATTCTTTCAAATTAAATCTGGATTCCTTTTACTTGTGTTTTTGTTGTACGTAGGTAAGCCCAGAGTTCACTCTAAAACGTTGAAGACACCCGAGGTACATAATTCTGGAGCGAGCGGCTGACGGGAAAATGAGCTTCAGTGATGTGACAGGGAATATTACAGGACAGAAACAGAGCGGGCTGGGAAGGAGGAAAATAAGGGAATACAACTGTGAAAGGAATAACAAGGGAAATAAATGCTTTGAAGGGAAACTGGGCAGAGACAGGACCGGAGTAAGCTTTGCACTGCCAGGCAGAAACAACAGGAAGCACAGACCTCCGGGAGGGTGGGGCTTATAAGGAAGCAGAAATAAAATGCATAGAACAACACTGTTAAATTCATGGGCAACCAACAGGGCGGCCATATTAGGAGTCAGGAAGTACATACCTTACCAACTACTTCAGGATCTAACTTGCGTAAAGCCCAAGTGCGCCAGGCTAATGTCCAATTCTTTTGAGGAGCCATATTTGGAATTTTGCCCGTGATCATGACAGTTGGAATCCCACGAACCGTACATGATTGGCCAGGCTTCGTTACTGTGCTCGGTTGAAATGGCATATCTGGGAGAACTATGTATGTCCACCACTTACAAAAATTCACCAGCCGCCACTGGCCCTGCGAATGTGCTGGGATGGAGTAGGGAGGCAAACCCAGGAACTGCGTTGGGAGCAGGATGGAGGGAAGCCATGGCATAGTGGTGGGAGCAGGGTGTAGAGGGCCCAGGGACATTGGTGGGAGCACGAGGAGAGCCCAAAGTCAAAGTGGGTGGGGAGAGCCTGGGCACTGATTGAAGCAAGCGGGGGAGGGGCAGGCTCTATACTGGGAGTAGGGTGCTGTGACAGCAGGCAACAGTTCATAACCATTTGGACTTACCTGTCCAGTTGGCATTTTGGTGGGATCAGCCTGCCCACATTTTGCACAGTGGGGCCCGGCCCAAAATATTTGCAGACCATTGCCTTAGAGACATGCCGCCAATCAAGTAGAATGTCATCCAACCCCTTCCCATGAAGATGTAGTTTAACCTTTATCAAATTAGGGGTGGTTCCAGGTGGAGCCATCAGTACTTACTTTAACAGCACTGTGATGCCAACGGGCTGTTGTGCGCTATACAAATAAAAAAAGGAAAAAAAATGTCCCAATGAACTGTTTAACCCATGTGTAATCTATATGTAGCCAAACCCACTAACCCATCCTCGTAGGTTTTGTAAACTGACTTATGTTAGGACATCATTGATGACACTTGTAGTACTTAAGCAACTGTTTTTGATAAGTATGGCTAGAGCGACGAGACTTCAATGGTTGTGTGCTGTTCCAGTCGTTTTTCAATGCAAATAAAGTTGGATTTTAATGTGCACTGTGTCTACTCCATCATTGAGTATGGTTTGGATTGACTCCATTACCTCTGGCCATAACCGGGATTTCTGGCCCACTTTAACATCCCCCACAATTGTTTCCACTGGAACTATTGGCGAAGCCTATGTTACTGCCAATTACATGCTTTGTTGTCTTGGCAATGCATCCGCTTTGCCGTTCTTACTCCAAGGACAGTAGATGACCACGAAATCAAACCAACTAAAGTACTGAGCCCATCGTAACTGCTTTGGAATCAAGGTTTTTGCTGTCTTTAGATATTGTCTATTTGTGTGATCCCCCAGCAAGGTTACTTGATGTCATGTTCCTAAAAGATAATGCATCCATTCCTGAAAGGCTGCTCTTATGGCCAACAATTATTTATCCATGATGAAAAAGTTTTGCAACTAGGGAGTTTTCTGGAGTAGAATCCGATGGGATGCATCACTCTTGCTTGATCTTTCTGTGATAGAACAGCCCCTAGCGCCGCATTGAATGCATCATTTTCAACTTGGTAAGGTTTATCCAGATCTGGATGCTATTAAATTGGTGCTTTCGTAAATGCTGTCTTTTTTTTTTTTAAATGCCTCTTCGGCTTCCTTGTCCCATTCAAAGTGATACACCTTCTTTACCAATCGGGGTGATTAGAGTGACAATGAGAAGAATTGGCGATAAACCACCGATAAAAGTTTGCAAAACCTAAAAAGGATTGCACGTCCTTGACACATTTCTTTAACTGCCTATACCTTCTGGCTGTCACTAGTCCCTTAAGCATGAGAAGGAATCCTAGGAATTCTACCTGGGTTGTATGAAAAACACACTTCTCCAGCTTGGCACAGAATTTGTATTCCTGAAGGCATTGCAGAACTGCTCGGACATGCTGTTCCTCGGTCTCAGAAAAGAAAAATCCGATTATCATCAATATGCACGATCACAAACACATCAATGTAATCCTTTAGTACCTCTTGTGCAAAATGTTGGAAAACAGCTGGTGCATTGCATAGTCCGAAAGGTATGACCGGACAACATGAATTTCATTTGAAATGCCATTTTCCATTAATCTCCGGCCTTTACTCTGATCAAACGATAGGCTCCTCTCAAGTCTAATTTGGAATAAACAAGTGCAGACTTCACATGATCCGGCAGAAACCAGATTCACAATCGTGACTTTGTTCAAATCCCTCTAACCAATACAGGTCCTTAATGTGCTTTGCTTCTTGGGCACGAAAAACAACGGTGAGGACAAATGCGATTTAGAATCCCTTATGAATGCACATGCTAGTATATCAATGTACTGTCGTAAATGTTGGTTCTCCATTTCAGTCAGTGCATATACCCAACTACATGCTAGTTTTGTATTGGACTTTAGGTCGCTAACAATCTTAAACCCTGTGCAGTGGTAAATATTCCACTTTCCCTTTAGCAAAGACCTCAGCACAATCAGCGTACTCATCAGGAAGAACCATCTCTGTAGCACCAATACTGCTGTGGAATTCTGTGCCTTCCACTAAGAAGGTAGCAGGTTCTGAAAAATTGTGTAGATGTTCTAAACATTGCTCAGCAGCAAAGGACAGGGTGCGTTCCACTTCCCCCCCCCCCACCCAATCCATGGTTTATGGGTCACTAGCCAGGACATATCCAAAATCAGTCCAAACTGGGGTGCTGCCATTAAATCAAATGCTAGCACCTCCTCATGTCCTGGCAAACAAAGCATGCGTTCCGGCTGTGTTTTTATTTTATTGGACCTTTATATTGCGCCTATATACAAGTGTTTCCAGGTGCCACAAGACAAATGTGGGGGCGGGTGGGACATGGGACAAGAAAAGCTAGACAGCAATAAAGGTTATATTGGCCTTGTGACAATCCTGCCATGCAAGTGCAAGATAAAGGTGGTAAGTGCAGGGGAGAGGGAGATGTGCAGGAGTGGGGTGCCGAAATGGGCGGTGTGAGCAAGTGATGGGGAGCCAAGACGGCAAGTGCCAGGGGAGAGGGAGGATGAGTGTGACGGTCAGAGTGGACCAGGTTGGGTTAATCCGGGGAAGGGTGCGTGGGAGGACTGGTGGGGAGGGGTGGTCTGGCCCCTCTTTTCATCCGAAGTCAAAGGGTCTGTATACATACCATCTGCACAGGTTCACGGTCTGATCGACGTGCACTGGTCTCCCTTCTTTTATCTAGGCAAGAGAAGGGTTCTAGTCTTTGTTTTTCACCCCTCTTTACACTTACTCTCCGATTTGAGCATAGGGCCAAACCCATTAATGCAGTGCATGTAGTGCGTTGAGGATCCACCTGTACGATCGCATTTGAACTCTTCCTTCAGCCGGTGATAAAACAAAAAGTCTGGTTTGTTTCTGGCCAATTCGTTTCCACAATTCTATTAAACTGTGTTGCATAAGTGACCAAATCTTTTGATTCTGGTCTTAACGCTAATTCTTTGTCCTGCACAAGGGACATATTCCTCTGGTCAATTAACCTACCAACTCGGCAGTGAACAAACAATCATATAATAAAGGATCATCTTTTTGAATTAACGCCATCACCCAAGCAGCTGCATCACCAGAGAGATGAGATGACGAAAGCTATCTTGGCTTGTGTTGATTTGAAGGCAGCAGGTTTACACAAAAATGCAATTGACTGTTAAAAAGTCCAAACCCTAGGAGGATCTCCCACAAATTGTTCCAAAGAGGCCAAGGGTACATTCAAAGGCTGGCTCACCACAACAGTAGTTGGTCTTTCCGCCCAGACTTGCGGTGAAAGAGCAAACAGGGGTCCCTGCAGTGGTGCGCTTTAGTACGATTAAGCCATTAACCTGTGTTTTTAATGCAATCGTTTCTTGTCTTGTGTTAGCTAGCTCTCCCTGAATATCCTGAAGTGCCTTCAGCACATCAGCTAAAGGTGGAGAGGAAGACTCCAATTAGCTTGGGTGGTGTCATCTTCCCACATGGGGGCTAATTATTATGTCAAGCCCTACAGCTATTTACATTTAGAGTAGATCTTGTAACTATTTTTTAATAGAATTACCAGTGACACTACTCCTGACGAAGGTCCCTTTAATGACTTACAGAGGACTGAAACATGTCGAGCATATGAAAATGGTTGATGTTTTTACCATTTAGAACAATATGTCAATGAATTGATGTGTGTGTTGGAGAAGCTAATTTGAACCTCTCTAACTATATTGATCCCTGATCAATTAGGATCGAAGCCAAGTTGAAAAGGCAGTGTTTTGTCATTATTTAGAATTTGTATTTTTATACAGTGTTTTATAAGGGAATAGTTTCTTACCTGTAACTCCATTTCTCCAGCATTGGTATCTTTCATGGATTCACATGCTTAGAATATTCCCCGTCGTCAGACTGGGACCCCTCGGTACACATATATAGCCTTTTCCAAAGGAAAACTTTCGACACTTTTGTGTCCTATCTACGCCCTTCTAGGACCCGCCTACGCATGCTCCGCAGGCCGTGCTAGTATAAGAGGCCGGCCCCCGCGGCTCCCCTTCAGATTTCGGCCCCTCCAAAGTAGGAAGGGTTAAATTTATCACATACATTACATACGGGGAGGTTGGCGGGCGCATGTGAATCCATGAAAGATACCAATGCTGGAGAAATGGAGTTACAGGTAAGAAACTATTCCCTTCTCCAGCATTGGATCTTTCATGGATTCACATGCTTAGAATAGATTGTATAGCAGTAACACTTGAGACGGCGGTGAGAATGTAATGTAACAATATATATCCTCACCCTACTACACAATGCATATCTACCGTAGGGATAAGTTAAGTCATATAACGTTGCCCACAAAGTATATCGCCCTTAAGAGGGTAGACAACAGAATCTCCACAGGTAGGAGCTTACCTTACTGAAACAGATGGCGCAGGACAGCTCTTCCCATCTGCACCTCGTCTGCATGTTGCCTGGCAAGGCAGTAGTGGCGGGTAAACGTGTGGGGCACTGACCATGCCGCAGCTTGGCATATGTCAGTCAGCGGAATTCCAGCCCATAACGCTGTTGAGGAGGACATCGACCTTGTAGAATGAGCTCTAGGATGTCCTTGCAGTGGCCTTCCGGCCTTAGAGTGACAAAAAGCAATCGTCGACGAGACCCATCTAGCCAATCCCTGTTTAGAGATTGCTTTTCCTCTCGTCGACGGACCATATGCGACGAACAGTTGCCGAGTAGCCCTGATGTCTTGTGTACGATGTAGGTAGAATTTCAGAGCCCTCTTAACGTCCAGGGTATGAAGAGTTTTTTCTGCTGCCGATGATGGAGTGGCAAAGAAAGTAGGCAGAACCACGGATGAGTGTTTGTGATATACCGTCGGAACCTTCGGGACGAACATAGGGTTAGTCGCCAGGACTACCTTGTCCTTAAAGAATCTTAGGTAGGGCGGGTCCACGACCAGCGCTTGTAGTTCCGAGATACGTCTGGCTGAAGTGATAGCTATCAAGAATGCCAGCTTCCACAAAATGAATTTTATGTCGGATGTGGCCATAGGCTCGAAAGGCGGTTTCATTAAGCCTGCCAACACTGTGTTGAGGCTCCACGTCGGGGGAAAACGTTTCACCGGGGGAAAAGCTCGAAATAAACCCCGCATTAAGTGTTTTACCAGTCTGTCACTGAATAGAGGAGACGACTGCCTCTTCCTTGTGAACCTCGAGATGGCTGCCAGGTGTACCTTTATCGATGAGGGGGACAATCCCTTTTCTGCCACGAGGAGCAGGTACGTAGAACTTGTTCTGGCGTCACCAACAATGGTTGTAGGCCCCGTTGTCCTCTGCACCATTCACAGAATCTCTGCCACTTATAGGAGTAAGATTTGTTAGTAGAAGGGGCTCTAGCCGCCTGTAGAATTCTTTGGCAATCCTCTGAAATGTCTAAAGCCCCGAACTCTGAGAAGTCAGGAGCCAGGACGTAAGGTTGAGACTGTCCGGGTCGTGATGCCACACCGTGCCTCTGTCCCGGGATAGAAGGTACGGGACTTTCGGAAACGCTATGGGATGTTCCAGCGATAGATGGAGGAGGTCCGAGAACCACGGTTGCCTCGGCCAGTATGGTGTCACTAGGATCACCCTGCAATTGTATCTGCGTATCCACTGTATTGTTTTCCGAATGAGGGGAAACGGGGGAAACGCATAGAGGAACATGTCCGTCCATGGGAAGGAGAACGCCTCCCACACCAAACCCTCTTGGGGCAATCTGCTTGCAAATTGCTCGCATTTCTTGTTGTCTTTGGTCGCGAAGGCGTCCAGAGGGGGGTGACCCCATTTCTCGAAGACTTTCCTCAAGTGACCCGTGTCCATTTCCCACTCGTGTATCTGGGCCATGCTTCTGCTGAGGGAGTCGGCTTGGCAGTTCCTCACTCCTGGAAGGTGATGAGCCACGAGGGAAATTTCGTGCTTCGATGCCCAATGCCATGTTTTCTGGGCTTCTATGGAAAGAGTCCTTGATCGTGTCCCTCCTTGTTTCCTCAGATAAAACATGGCTGTTGTATTGTCGGTCAGTATTCGCACTCGCGAACTCTTGATGTGTGGTAGGAACGCCTTCAAAGCCCATCGTACCGCTCTGAGTTCCAGTACGTTTATGTGTAGGAGTGACTCCGTTGGAGACCAGCGACCTTGCGTTTGGAGAGCCCCCATGTGCGCTCCCCATCCGGTTAGGGACGCATCTGTAACTATGGTGCTCTGAAACTCCGGCTCCTGTAGGGGCACACCGTTGTTCAGATTGTGGGAACTCTGCCACCACTGAAGGGTCCGACGTAGCTTGTCGTCGATGGTTATCCTGTCCGACCACGATCCCTGAGCCTGTGTCCATCGGTCCGCGAGGAATTCTTGGACTGGCCTCATGAATATAGTCAACAGTTTCTCACCAGATGGATGCAGGATGCCATGGCCCCTAGGACCGAAACATACTCTCTCACTGAGATCCTGGTGTTTCGCCGTAGCCGGGCCGCCAGTTGAAGGAGTCTTGAGGTCCTGTCGAGAGAGGGTTTCACCAGCCCTAACTGAGTCTCGAACTGTGCCCCCAAGAATACCAGCGTTCTCGATGGCCGCAGAGAGGATTTCTCGAAGTTTATGGCGAATCCTAGCCGTTGTAGAAGCTGCATGGTGGCTTGCAGACTTGTGTTGGTCGACGCTGGGGAGGATCCCCTTACCAGCCAGTCGTCGAGGTATGGGTATACATGGTGGCTTTGCTTCCTTAGCCAGGCAGCCACTGGGGCCAGGCATTTCGTGAACGTTCTGGGGGAGGTCTTGAGCCCGAAAGGAAGAACCGTGAATTGGTAGTGAGTTCGCCCTATTACAAAACGTAGGAATTTCCTGTGTTTCCGACACATTGGAATATGGAAATACGCGTCCTGTAGATCCAGGGACGCCAGGAAATCTCCCTTTTGAACTGCGCGGATCGCTTCCTGCAGAGTGAGCATCTTGAATTTCAGGCTCTTTAAGGACTTGTTGAGCTCGCGTAAGTCTAGAATGGGACGCCATTTGCCGTTCGGCTTTTTAACGACGAAGTATCTTGAGTAGACTCCTTGTCCTCTCTGTGATGTTGGAACTAATTCTATCACGCCCTTCGCTAACATGAGTGTAACCTCCTGTTGCAGTACCTTCATATGGGACTGAGCGGTGAATGCAGGTGGAATATGCGGAGGGTTGTGTTTGAATTGCAGAGAGTGTCCGTTTCTTATAGTGTCTAACATATAACAAACATACTCCACAGATTCCACTATGCGCTCCAAATTATGATTTTTCAAAAATAAGATTTTTCAAAGAAATCCCATTCTTAATGGGTATTTAATTTTGTAATTTTTTCATCCGTTGGGAACATGATAATTCGTTTTCATTCAACAATTTATCACATCATATTTCTTGCTTGCAGAAGTGATACATCCTCTTATTTCTTTACTTTCAGAAATAGTATACCCTCACATCCTCTTACACCCTCTACACGTGTTTCCCCATGTTTAGTTCCACATGGTTCATCAGGAGGGATATGTAATTATAGGCACTTTTTTAAATGCAGTTCAGGCTGTTTCATATTTGGTTTTCAAAATTGGTTTTCAAAATTGGTTCTTTGTCCTTTGTCCTCATTAAATGTTTGGCAGCTAAGTAATCTGATGTGTAATCTCTGAGATCTTTATTTCTTTGAAGTTGTATATTCATGGCTCCATTCTGCAGAGATGCACCGGATTCGAGAGTTCTTATAGTGTCTAACACCCATTGGTCCGTCGTTATCCTTTCCCATTCGTCGACATATGCTGAAACTCTTCCCCCCAGAACCGTTTGTGGTATGTCACTGCTGATCTTTATTTTGCTTGTCTCTCGACGACGATGGGTATGATGGTCGTTTTCTGGAAGACTGGAAGTTTCGTCGACGATTAGCCGATTGTGAGGCACGTCGGTATCCCTGGGAGGGGTAAGCCGATCTGGCAAAGGATCTGTCTCCAGAAGAGAATCTTGAATTACCTGAAGCCCCTCTAAAGGGACGAAAGGACTTGTAACTTCTGCCACTCTGGAGGGCACCCAATGAACGTGCCGTGTCCGAATCTTCTTTCATTCCTTTTAGGGCCTCGTCCACCTTCTCACCGAAAAGAAGGTCTCCCTCAAAGGGCATATCTAAGACCTTGTATTGCACTTCTGGCCTGAAGTAGGTACACTTAAGCCATGACTGTCGACCCAATACCATCCCATTGTTGACTTGCTTGAAGCCTGACTCAGCGAGATCCACCGCAATGTTTATTGCGTGATTGGAGGCTTCCTCACCCTCTCGGACCAGTAGCAACGCCGCCTTCCACTGTTCTTCTGGAAGATGATCAAGCAGCGGAGCTAGTCTGTGCCACATCTCCCTATCGTATCTGGCCACAATCGCCAGAGAGTTTGCAGCCTTTACTGTGGTCGCTCCCACGGAGAGCACTTTCTTGCCAAAGGCATCTTGGCGTCTCACTTCGTTCTCAGGAGGAGTCGTGCACTTGTGCTGTGCCTTTGCCTTCCTCGCTGCTGCCGCCGACACCACCGAGTCCGGAGTTGGTTGAGAGGATAGACACTTGGGGGTAGACTTTGGAGCCTTAAACTTTTTTTCTAGGCGTCCTTTCACTGCTGGTTCTGAGAATGGGTGTCTCATTGTCTGCAACCCCTCTTTCCATACATGGTCTAGTATTGGTATCGAGAATACCGACCTCCTTCTCTTGCCCATGTGGTCGAACAAAAAAACAGTCCTTTTTCTGTTCTTCCTGGGACAGACCAAATTCTTTGCATGCCTTCTCCATCATAGAATGGAATGACGCAATGTCGTCCGGAGGGGACGGGTGAGCTGGGCTTCTGGGGTTTTCCAACTCTGCCTCTGACTCCCAGGTAGGATCCCTGGAGGGGGATAATGAGATATCCGACATGGCCCCCCCTGTCAGACTCCGAATCTGGCAGCTCACCTTCCTCCTGTGCCAGTGTTGAGATTGGCGTGCGTGGGTGCGTCGGTTGACGGGACGGGCCCGGCTCGTCGACGGGTAACTGTGGCAGGCTTGCCTGGGGCAGTCGCTGGTCCAACGACCGTAGCAAGGACTGAAGCGTGGACAGAATATCCAACGACAAAACCGATTGAGGATTGAGGAGAGGGGCAGATACCGGTGTCACGGATGCCCTCGTCGACGACTTGTCAGTCGCTCGTAGCCCTAGGTCTGCTGGGCCAGCAACTCTCTCGTTCTCGTCCTCCGAGGACAGCAACATAGCTTGTTCTTGTAGCAAAGCCTCCGGGGGGGGGTCGGGTCAAAGACTTCAGGCCTCCAGGCCTCCTGTAGGACCCCCATCGACGAGGCCCTCGTCGACACCACTGTCGACAGGACGGTGGATGCCCCCTATGTAAGTGGCAGGGAGGCGGCCGATGACTGGACCGCCGTCGACAACGTAGACTTCGCAGGTGGTTTTGGCGGTCCCGCCTTCTCCACACTGTGCCCGCTTCTACTCGACTCTCGACTCGTGGTCGATCTGTGATGATCGCCAGAGGAGGATTTCCTTTCCTTCTCATGCTTTTTTTGATGAGGATGATTTCTTTGCCGAGGAGTCTCTAGTGGAGTGACTTCCAGACGACTCTTTTTCCGACGGTCTAGATTTCTTCGCCGGTGGTTCCGACGAGGCCACGCGGCATGATGTTTTCGCCGACTGTGTGGAGCCCACCTCCGAGGGGGGGTATGCCCCCGCTCCATCATTCAGCCATACCACCAGGCGTCGGTTTCGGTCTTTGAGGGTTTTTTGAGAAAACCCCTTGCATATGTCGCAGGTATCCGCCGAATGGTGAGGGTGGAGGCAATATATGCAGTCCATATGTCCGTCCCCCTCGTAAACCTTTTTTAAGCCGCATGTCGCGCATGGACGGAACAGCGCTTTTCCTGACACCGAGGACATTATTGTACTCGAAATCCAATAACGCAACCTAGTACAAAATAGTAAGACAACACGAGGAGATCCCACTACTTTGGAGACGGTTGAAATCTGAAGGGGAGCCGCGGGGGCGGGCCTCTTATACTAGCACGGCCTGCGGAGCATGCATAGGCGGGTCCTAGAAGGACGTAGATAGGACACAAAAGTGTTGAAAGTTTTCCTTTGGAAAAGGCTATATATGTGTACCGAGGGGTCCCAGTCTGACGACGGGGAACATTCTAAGCATGTGAATCCATGAAAGATCCAATGCTGGAGAAATGTTGAAGTTTTTATAACTTGTATTTTTTATGATTTAATAAATTACGAACTTATTTCAAAAACAGCTGTGTTTAATGTTGATATCTGTTGAATAAGAGCTATCTATCTCCTGTTTACTTAAAGTTTTCACTACCCATCTTAAGGTAGAGCTTCCACCAAGGTGGTATTGATGGGATTCCCTCCTAAATTTAGTGCCCTACCTTAATACACCATCTTGTTTTAGTAACCAAATGCAGTTCATGGCAAACATTGATCGATAAAAACACAAAACATGTAATGAAACACATAATTTGGCATGAAGTGCGTGTGAACCAAACAAAAAATGCTAGCCACAAAAACAATGATAACATGCATCATGTGAAGGTTGCTTTGCTCAAAACCTATGCCGCAGCAACCTGTGAATACTGCGTTATCCCCAAATCCATTAGGGAACCACTAAACTAGGGTTATCCAACGTCAGGCCTTGAGGGATGGATCCATGTCAGATTTTCAAGATAAGCCGCATTAATAATCATGGGATAAATGTGTATACAATGAATATTAATGCACAGACCAGAAATTTCCGAAAAAATGGGTTTACTGTGTTCTACACACTTTAGTTAAAGCTGATATTTCTCTCGAACTATTGTTGATGAATCCAACAAAGGCCAAACTGAAACTATTTCGTTTCGATTGGATTAGTACACATAACCAATGTCTAGAATATGTGGACTGTTACCTGGTAAAGTCATCTCACAAAAAAATGCATTGCCCTGAACCCTACTTCGTTAAATGTGCCTCTAATTTTGTGAGAGCTCAGATGATGCGTATTCGTCTAAATTTATGTCTAACTAGGCAGATTTTGGGAAGAAGAAAATTGGTGTCACAAGATCAAACCTTTTGTAGATACTGTCTTAAATCAGCAAAGAATTGAAACACTACGTCACTTAGTGGTTGAATGTCCAGCACTGAGTTGCTTGAGGCACAAATATTTTTATGCAAAATGTCAATTTCAAACATTCCGTTCCAATGACGAAATTTGGAATTACCTTTTAACTAATACAAACTTATCTGTTCAGATTGCACTGGCTCAATTTGTCAAACATGTCACTACATATCAAACGACTTAAGAATGTAAAGTTGTGTGAATTTGAAAAGCAAAATTTATTTTTGTTAAACTCGTATTAATTTTTATGTGTAAAATTGAATTGAATGTTTTTTTATTTGTAACAATGTGTTTTCTTTTTGAAAGGTTGATTTACTCAGCCAAATCAAAATATATTTTTAAAAAAAGAGAATATTAATGCACAATATCCTGAAAACCTGCCAGGTTTCTGGCCCTCGAGGCCTGGAGTTGTTCAAAACGGTACTGGTGTGGTTCAGACTTAAGATCTGTTACTCTTTGAATCAACTACCAATGCTTCCTAACAAGACTCTTAATATTCACACAGTGGTACACCAGAGGGATACACCAGAGTAAACATTTCTGAAACCTCGGTTTAGTCAGAGAACATTCACAAGTACTTATCTGATGCATGGGGAAACTTGGTTTACCCGGAAAAGACAGTCACCATGGGAAGTGCTTGCGAGCTCCTGGACCCTCCAGCGCGTGAGCGCCCCGTCCTCCACCTTGCTTCCTGCCCATGCCGTGAAGAGTAACAATCGGCACTCAGCAGGGGCAGAGCTTATCAAGACCGGGCAGCACATGCATGATGCACGTTGTCGCTCAGGCTTCATGGGAACTGTAGTCCCAAAAGCAGTCCTGGGCCCAAAAGTGGCACCTCCAAGGTTTGTTGGCCCATCTAAGATGGATCTAGCCACAAAGACAATGTGTTACCCACACCACCCCACAAATCCCGACATAGACATGTACAAATACATAAATGCTTTATTTCTTATGAAAAGAATTTTTAGTTTGGCTAATGTAAATTAACATTTTTATGAAGCACACCAGTACAAGTAAAGCTACAAGTATGTCAAGAATCGACAATATAAGTAGACCATTTTGAGATGTGCACCCCAAAAGCATGACTAGCGTTTGTCCATGGCAAACGAAGCAAAATTAAAAACCACCCTTTTCTGATTGACAACATTCAAAAACCTCAATACATTCAGCACCAGTGTTTAAATGTCAGCGGACAAGTAGCAAACTAAATCCTGTGAACTTCAATCGTCAAGATCCAATTTGACAGAACCATTTGAGGCAACCATCTCCAGTATGACTAAGGAGGATGCTAGGGTAAGTCTGTAATGTCTCCGATGTCTGCTAATGATGGAGGCCATTGTCTCTAGCAGAGATGAAAACTGGATTTGATATTTGTTGCAGATGGCTTCTAGCGATTAAGTTGTCCTGCTACGGTGCAAGTATGCAGATTCATAGAACTTCTGTGGGCAGTCTAGTCTCATTCTAAGATGGGACACCAACATGTGCCTGCACTTGGAAGTAGCATGCTCAGTCAATATGTGGCTGGCAATGCAGAAGTCTGGTTGGTTTGATTGCACTCCTGTCGCCTTGACTCCATTGTAAAGGAGACGGGTTAGCAGGCAGTTCGGCACAATAGCCACAAATTGGGACAACACCGCACATCAGAGAAAACAAGGGACGTTGACTCACTGCTTGTTGCCCCAATACCAATCTGCAATATCCAGCTCAACTGGAGCACAATAATGTGGTTCTTCATCTGATCTGCCCTCTTCTCTATAAGTATACTGCAAGATTTGCAGGTATACGCCTACATCACAGAGTTCAAATTACCCATATCATTAAGAAGCAAAATGGGATGCAGCAAGAAACAGAGCCAGTGAGTATTGTAGCTTTCGGAAAGTACAAAGGTCAGGCAGAGCACGACCAAATCCACAACATAGGTAAAGAATTCACTACAAATAGTCAAGAACACTAATGCACATCCGTATAGCATCCATGAGTGGCCAACTGTTCCAAAAGTAGCCAAAAGCACCTCCCCAACCAGCATGCTCTATGGCGATTTCACTCAAAACTGCTGGTGCATGGTTCCTAGCAAACCCATTAGTAATGTACCCACTGTTTGACCCCTTCAGCTTGTTTTGAAACTTATCGGAATGCAAACCTCATTTGTCCATCACCATTAGCACAGTTACAGCCATCACTACAAAACACTGAATCCCATTATTGCAAGGTAGAAACCCTTTCATGCAAAATGATTTCCTCCCCAAAAATAGATGGGGTGGTTGGGTAAAAATACCAAAATGTCACCGTTATAGATGCAAGGTTTTTAAACTCACAGTAAAAAAAATGTCAACGTAGGTCTCAGTTACCAAAAGAAACACTAGTAGTGGCATGCTGGAAATCCCATACGTCTAATTTTCCGTAGATTATAATTGCAACAAAAACTTATAAAATAACAAGCAGCCAAAAAAACTATTTTGGGAAGTTTATGAAGTTCCGTATGGGAAAAAGGCCCAAAATGTCTTTACAGTGCAATTTCTAATAAGCCAATGTTCAGCTCACCTACAGCTAACCGTTGACCAGATGTGGCCAACATGCATAAGCATATCACGTTTGGTCCGACTCGTGTCTTATTGTGGTCTGGTTGGAGAGGAAAAAAAGGGCAACACAATAAATAAAATACGCAGATGTATTCAAAATCCTGTCAGTACAAAGCAGTTTTGTGCATACAGATTGCCCGATTCACATTAAAATCCCCTGTGGAATATGTGCGATTGTGTTACAAGTCGGATACACCAATATCCTTGAATATCTCAATTTTTCAAAGGGCTCATGATCGGGGTTAGACAACCCACTCCCCCCCTGCTCCTGGAGCCAAGACTTTACAGCATGCTCCTCAGGGAACTTTGCTTCATTGAGCATTTCTCTCCCTCATTCAGGATCCTTTTCAGGCAGCTACAATTTACTGGCTCGTCACCGTGCCCGAGTCCTTCCCTAGTTAGTGCTAGTGGAAAACATTAGGGACTGGTTTTCCAATTGCCCAAGGGTTTCAGAGGCTTCGCTCTACCCTTGTAGTCAATTTTTTGTTCACTGCTGCTAAGACTTGGCAGTGCAGCACCTCTCCTAGTCTCCCCAGGTTTGCGCTACCTTATTCCACACAGCAGTTATACCAGTCTTCTCTCTCCAGCAGACTCCCTTTGAACCACGCTAGCATCAGAAAGTAAGCCTACTTGCATCAAGTCCACAAGACTTAATTCGTTTTTCCAGCCTTGTTAAAACCAATGAGTGTCTACAATATTGTCTAAGGCGGACTGATCGGTTCTTCCCTCTTGTGCTCCGATATTCTCTTGGGAGTGTTGATTCCCCGATATAATCTCTCTTCCCCCTCCTTATCATTTGGGGTCAGGGAATGTTGGATGGGGTAAAGATTTCCATTAGGGTGCAATTGGCGCCACAATATGTAGAAGTATCTGCGGCATTGAGCAGCACCTTGATATTTGCTTCTTTGAGATTGTCTTTTCTGCTAGTTCTGCTACATTCATCTTCCTATCAGGGGAGGTTCGTTGCTCCTGTCGATGGACAACTGTGTCCCTACATGAGGTGCTTTTGGGAACAGAAGTCCTGCAAAATATAAACATGCAGAGTTGCCCTGTGAAGAAAGTTGCCACCTCTTTCGGAGTCGCCTGATGAGTGCACATGTTCCCGTGCCCTACCTGCAAGGTAAGCACACTTTCTCTAAAAGGTGAGTGGGCTGCTGGGCAATGTAGTCCACCAACGTAGTGGCAGCTGAATGCATCTGCATGGATTCAGGAAAGAAATCAATCACAGTGTGAGAGAAGGGAATGCAGGAACCAGGCTTCAGCGAGGAGCTCTCCAATGACTTTCCATGCCCACATCTGGTAGCATCCAGGTGAAGCATATTCCCTTGGTCTCCCTCCTCATTAATACGTGTGGGGAGTTCCTCCAAATCAACACAACTGTAAGGTGCAAATTAGGCTGGAAAACATTGCAGGGCCGTTCAACCAGATTTTATTTCTGTACAGTCAAACACCTGCTTTTGTTGGCCATGAATTTTCATGGTGGATCAGTGGAACTATAAGTAGAATGTCACCAAAATGTGGCATATGGACATGCGGGGGGAGCAGGTTTAAAAAAAATGGGGTGGTTGGAAGGGCATGGGTTCAAACCACATCTGAAGGCTCAAGCAAGTGTTGGATCAGTTTGAGCCCATCCCAGACCCACCAACCACACCCGCAGGGATAAGGCTATCCTGCAGAACATCCATGGTCACTAGAACTTTAGCCACAGGGCAGGGCCTCAGGCCTGGCAAAACGTGTACATATGGTGACTTAAGTGGCATAGCCAAATGCTATGCCCTGAGCAAATTGGTCAGTGGGCATGGCCACACACTATGCCCAGTTGTCACACCAAATGGCCCAAGGAAAAGTGCCTGGGGCATTTGCAAAGGCAAGGCCCCAACTTGGTATAGAGTTTCACTTTTGGTAGAAGATATTATGGCTGATAAGTAATCCTACATACCAGCCATGATCAGACAGAGGGACACAAAATCTGGATGAAGCCAAAAGCCTTCCTGGTTAATGATAGACTCTAGGTAACTGGGGCAAGGATCAGGACGTACGTGGAAGCCTACCAAAATGGTATATCCAAATATGGCAACCATTAAGATACCACTATTTGCACTTTACATATGTGTACATAATTGTTAATGTAATCTATGAAAAAGCGTATCAAAAGGTAGCACAGGTTTCCTTTTTATTGATATGGTGCATAAAAATAAATGGATTACAACATTGACATCCCCGTTCTTGCATAAAGAACTGTAGTCAGTTTGAACAATGAGTTAATCGACCCAGTAAAGCGTCACCTTTGTGCCCCAGTCTCCATGAATCTGAGTTCAACTCCCATCTTGGTATGTATGCATAGGGCACTCCAGCAACCTCCTTTTCAAAGATCACTCTAGCAATAAAAATATGCTCAATGGAGTAGGTACATTTGCATTTATTTACGATACATAAAAACATTTAAAAAAGTGACAAAGTCCATCGGATACAATGCACACTGGAGATGATAAAAAGGGAAAGGTCATCAGTGGATAGTATAACAAAAATGCCAATATTGTTACAGGTATTGCAACCCTCACAGGACAGGCATGTTACAACCTGGACCTGATGCAGTCATGCATTGCCCTCTGGCAGATGTCCAAGTTGGAACTCTAAAAGTGCAAAGTTTCAGACCAATAAAATATCGCTAATGTTGAATGGTGTACATGCAAAGTGGTGGTCACAGCAGTGTGCACACATTTAATTTGTTTTCTGGGTCAGTGATTATCCTTTGCCAAAAAGTCACTAACATCCGATGTAAAAGTAGAAAAAGGTGTCCACCGGTCCCACTGCGCTAGAGTTCCACATCAACGCTGCACTGATGATCGTTTTCAAAGTATTTGTGCAGACTTCTTGTGGTGCATCTCAGCTCATCTTCAAAATGGAGGATGGTGTCCTGCGTTTTTTTATGCTGAAATTGTAAATATTTAAACAGGTTAATAAATTAGTATACATTCATAAAAAATATTCATGTCATTGTTGCCCCAACGCATGGAACCATTGGATCATTTGCCAAATTTGATACACTTTGAAAAAGCCAGGTTTTGTGAACGAGTTAGTGTGCAACCTTTTCCTTTCAAACCATTTAAGTCATCATTGGAAACATTCAGAACTGCAATGGACTATATATAAATATGCAAATTCGCCCATAAACGTGCCCTCAAGACATTGTAGGGAGTCTTTGCTACTGCAGCAGCGGTTACAATTTCATAATAGGAGGACTGGAAGCCTGACATTGGTCAGCAGAGGCTACATTTATTTTGTATTGGTTCTTGTTTAAAACCTTGTTCAACCTTATCATAACATTTACAAGAAACTGCTAGTACAAATCACACAAAAAAAATCAAAGCTAATGATCTGCCTACTTACTAGCAGTAAGAACTTTAAGAACCCATAATGTCCACCTCCAAACACAGCCGGTTTATGAAATCCACCACAGCCAAGGCAAGTGAGACAGGCATACCACTCAAACAATTCTTTCGAAAGGAGACAAGTCCATAATCACCCGTTATTTACAATAAGTACCAAAAAAAGCCACAAGTTTAGAATTTAAATGATCACAATGAAGAAGCAGGTGGTCAAGAGTTTCCAGTTTTTAGAGGAGGATTCTTAAACTCGTGTTTTTGTCTAAGATGTAAGCTTTTGTAGCTATGAAACTGGCCTATTGTAATACACCAATCCATTTGATGAAACGCTTTAACCCTTGCCATATCATCCATCAAGGAATTCTTTGTTTTACCAATTGGATGCAAAGCTGTGTCACAATGATTAGCAAAATCGTTCAGTACTTTTTCTTTTCATTACCATATTTAAGTCTGTAGATAGCGAATGAGGACAAGGGACTAATAGTCTGTAGTAGAAAGATAAAACTCTCCACTGGGCCTTGACCTTTAAGGAGCATCGTCCTAGGTCAGATCTTCTTGCAGCAGCATCATAATTTACTTTCCATCCCCCCACCCCACCAACCCCCTCCAAAGGACATTCAATGCCCAACCAGGGTAGATGCCATAAATAATGCAGGCACAACTTTGCCTACATATTATTTAGTTAGTGGATACATAAAAACGTAATATATTTCATGTGCGAGATAAATAGTGAAACCCAGATATATCAGTTCTCTGGCCCTCTCAAGTGGGAACCAATGTGTCCAGCAACCTCTAATATTTCTTCTACTGGAGGTAAATGTTAATACCTTTGTATTTTTAATGTTGATTTAAGAAATTAGCAATCACATAACTATCAAACACTGTCAAACTTTGCAAACACTGCGGTAGAGTCCAACAATATGAAGTCATCAGCATATGCAACCCACGTGGACTTTAAATGTCCTATTTTTGGAGAAACCAAAGCGGTGGTCTCTACCACTTCCCCAATGTCCGTTACATAGAGGTTAAAAAGACATGGGGCAAGAACGCACCGCTCCCTTAAACTGTTGCTTATACCGATCTTACGTGACAATGCGTCAGACTTGTTTAACCCCACCTGAACATAGGTGTACTCATGCAACTTAATAATTAGTTTTAGGAGACCATATGGAATGCCCCATTTTACGAGCTTCCGCCATAAGAGATCAAAGGCAGTAGAAAGATCTACATGGATTGAATCCTAGCGACCGCCCATGACCAACTATTGAGAGCACTTCAATACAAATCTGTAAAGAATTGTCCCATGTTTACGGAACCTAGTTGACATTTACTCAGACGACCCCCTTTTACCGCCCATGACTGCAGATAATTTAATACAATTGGTGCGTAGATCTTACTGGCTGCATCAAGTACAGGACAGCAATTCCTGGGATCCGAGCGGGGGCCATTCTAATAGAGGAGGATGATGTAAGATTTTCCAGGAAGCTGGATAGGACCCTCGTTTTTCCATATCCTAAAAAAGAAATGGCAAAATAGTGGCCCGCAGACTCCCTTTGAAGAATGTATTTAATAGATTGTTCGGGCCAGGATGCCTTCGACTGGCTAGCCCAAAAATAATATTATCAAGGATCTGGTATCATCACAAAGTTATTATTAGACCCCTTCGCAGTACTTTGTGTAATAAAGTCCATCTTATCTTCCGCATATAAGGTTCTAAAATGGGACACCCATTTCCCTGAATCCGCGTTCACTTGTATTTCCATATGCCTGTCCTTCAAATAAATTTACCAGTCTTCAAAGTTAGGCACATTTTTAGCATTTAAATATCGAACATAAGTTCAGTGTCCATTGTAATAGATGCGCTCTTAGCACAGTTCTTATAACATTGGGTAATTCTAGCATTGGTTACCTTTCTATTTCATCTCCCAAGTTGTACGCGGGTGTACTGCTTTTTAGTCAGTTGCTTTTTTATGAAAATCCCTACGTAAGGCGAGATTTTGATTATTTTTCAGCACTTCAATATTATCAATGGTAAACACACACAATTTACACTCAAAATTAGTGGATTGCAATACAACATTGATCCTATAATGAAATCTGGTCATGGCATTTTCCCAAAAAATTCTATTTCCCTCCAGATTCACACCAATATCATGCAAATACATTTCTGTATGCTCATTTAACTGTACATCCATTAAACAACTCTGCATACAGTGATCGTCACATATAGTAGGTAATACAAGCAATGGTAAGCAAATCATAATTAAAAATGAATCCATAACTTTATAATCAACCATTGACATGTTGTCTCCTATAAACCACGTAGAATAACCTGGATCAACCCCTTTCACAGCCCCGTTTATTTGCAACAAACCTACTGTATTCATACAAGCAAGCCATTTAGTCCCACTGCAGTCTTTCTGTGTGAGACCATCAGGTAGAACATAAGACTTAACTGTGTTGTTGTCAAATGCAGGACAAGAAGAATTCAGGTCCCCCAAGATGATTACATGCCCACGATTGTTCTTACCGATCCAAGATTCAGTATAGGATCTTAAGGTCTCCAAAAATGTATCAATCTCTCTAACCCCCGACCCCACTCATGCCATTATATGGTGTCCATCAATAACACATTTTTCCAGCTGTGTCGTTATAGCAAACTCCACAGCTAGTGTGCCCAACTGCAATTCCGACGACTGATACCATAACCTGATTTAAGGAAGATCATCAGAGCCATCCATAGGATGCCTAAGATTTCCTTTCCTTTCATCCTAGAAACAGTTTGAGTACCCATCCAAACTAGGACGTTTCATCAGCCAATGTTCCTGTAAGCAAACCATTTTGTACTTTTCCAGCATTGTTATCAACAGTGGATTAGTGAAAAATTAGGTGTGGCCTCTGGAGTTCCAAGACAAGGGGGCCAAAGGGGTTTTATAAGCTGGGGCAAGTGTGAGACAGTAGGTTTACTATTATTGGCTGTCAGGGTTCCCGTCAGCCATGACCAATCTTGCTCCAAATTCACAATCATTAAAAGGTTCCACAAAATTAACAGCTCAGTTTCCCTATTGGGAACTGTGACAGCAATTTCTGTTCCCTTCTCGGAGCACCTCACATTTGTAATGTCACTACTCCTTTTCGTGAAGGGTTGGGGGGTGGGGGGAGGGTGCGGGGAATATGTTCAGAACTAATAAAACCTAACTGTACCAATGTTGGGGATTCTCTGTTAATTACCTCCACCACAATGTTAGATTCGATATACACTGTTATGCTAAATGATTTTTATACCATGCACTATCACCACCGGAGTGGTCCCCTGGCAGATCTGAAACGCAACAAGGTAGGGTGAGTTAGTAGAACTGAGCAGGGGTAAAGCACAAATAAGCTGTGATGTGCTGTTGGCAGCAGCAGTTCGGTTTACACCATTCGCTGAGTGTAGGTGTGATTTTTCAGTCTGTAGTGGTCGTGACATTGTGCAAGGTTAGATGTTGTTTGTTTCATTGTTGCAGTGTAGTGAAGAGTGTGCAGTTTGTTGTGCTGTATAGGCATGGTTGTGTTGTGGTTTGAGAGGGGTAAACAAGGAGCTCTTTTAGTGGGTTGGTTAGTGATGGCGCTCCATCGTACCCCTTCCGCTTTGGCCACCTGTGGCACAGGTTCCTGCCAATGTCATTTTGGTGTGCTAGGTGAGTCTCTTCTATTTTCTGTGCAGAGTTGCACATTGTCAGCAGGGCTGTTTAGTGGTGATGCCTCCCATACCCCCTCAACCCCCCACGGGTGTTCAGACTAATGGATGTCTACACGGCTTTGTCCTCTGGCTTATCCTGCTGTGCAGACACCATCGCCGCCCTAGGCCCCTTGAAGTGAAAGAGGGGGCAGGGGAAGGCGAGGGTGGGGGATGGAAGACTTCTTCCCTCTGCCATTAAGCTCCCTTGGGCCTGTGGTCTGTTTGGTCACCACGCTTTCCCCTTGAATGCCCTCTGTGGTTCAACCTAGGACACTCCCATTTCTCTCCCTAACCTCCATGTGGGCACTCCATGGGAATAGGTGCACACAGGTCTGCCTCCTACTCTGTCTCTTCACCTTCCTGCACTTTGTCGTGGTTCGGTCTAATCCTCCATCTTGCCATTTGGGTGTTCATTCTGTGGGTGTGGGTGTTGCTCATTTGTTTTCGTCCAGTTCCGAGTTGAAGAGCCAGGTTTTTCTGAATTTTAGATGGTCCTTCAGGTTTCCTATTTCTCTCGGGAGGGAGTTCCAAACTGTAGCAGCTAGGCAGGAGAAAGCAATCTTTTTTTTTCCTGGTGTATGGTTTAGGTTCCAGGTGAATGTCGTTGAGGGATAGGAGTGTTCTGGTCGGCTGGTAAATTGAGATTTTCTTTTGCAAGAATTCTGCTCCTTGGTCGTGGATTGCTCTGTGTGTTCAGCACATTGTTTTGAATGCGATTCGTTTTTTTGACGGCAGCCAATGTAGCATCTTTAACGCTGGAGTGATGTGGTCCCTTTCTGAGTTTGACGACAAGTCTGCCCGCTGTGTTCTATATATGTTGTATAGATTGCAGTTTCTTCAGTAGATAATCTGGCATTCCGAGGCTGTTGGCGTAGACTATCCTGTACATGAGGGATATGATGGCCAGGGTTTTGTGCGTTTGAAAGAGAGGTATGGTAGAATCTTTGTGATTGTGTGCAGGTGGAAAGAGCATTTCTTGATTATTGCATTTACTTGCGGTTCTAGGGTAAGTTTGTTATCCATTAGGATTTTGACTATTTTGGATGGCATGGGCACGGTTCCTAGTATTGCGGCCATGGGATGGATTGGTTGCTTCCCTGAAGAGGAGTGAGGATTGGGAGGATCCTTGTGGTACATCACAGGTGGTGTCCCGCGGCAGGGATTTGAATGGTTTTATCCATACTGTTTGTTCTTTCAGATAGTACGATAACATAGAGCAGCGCCATGCCGGTGATCATTATTTCTTCTAGTCTCTTGATGACGTGACTGATGTCGAATGCTGCAGAGAGGTCCAGTAGTATCAGTGCCAAGTTTATGTTGGAATCTGCATTGATCTTTAGATTATTCACAGATAGAGAAAAGTGCTGTCTCCGTCCCTCTCATGGGTCTGAAGCGGACTTGTGCTTGGTCCAACAGTTGGTGGTTTGCTACGTGTTAGACTGTTTGTTTGTAGACATAGGTCTCTAGCAGTTTTGCCAGATAGGGAAGGTTTGATATTGATGTGTAGTTAGAGAGGTCTTCCACATCACCCATATTATCCTTAAGGTGTGGTTTGTGTACGCAGATTTTAAGGCCTGCGGTACTGACCCAGTTGAGAGCGATTGGTTGAAGAGGTTTCTATGACGAGTTAGTATGAGATGGATCATTGAACTAGACACACTCTATATCTTTGGTTGAACTTGCAGGCAATTTGGGTGGGGGATGGGGGTGATCTCTGAAAATAGGGTGAGAATATTAAACCTTTTAAGGACTGAACACTTGTTCACCCTTCAAAGCCTTTTCAATTAGGAACCTAGGAACAGATGAATGTGGCGGAACCAGTCCCCTTTCATCTCCCCTACAACTGTGGGGGCCTATCAAGTAAGGTGGGTTCGTAGAGCCAGCCCTCCGGGACCCCTTAAAATGCTAAACACATTGACATATCGCACCAGCTGACTTCCTTAGGTCCAATAATATGTTTTGCACAAAATAACTGCAACCAGGTGTGCAATTATAAGTGAAGAGTGTGCCCTGTCGGGGTGGACATTGTACACATTAGTTATTATGGATACTTCCACTTCGTTAGGGCTCCTACTCATGTTGGCTGTATTTGCACACAATCGAGCATGCAGCAATTCAAATCTTCCATTTCGTCTTTGCTAGAGATTCCTGTATAGTGAGATTTCGCAGGAATTTGAGACACGTTATTGTTCTGGGCTTTACAGTTCTGTGATTTTTTTACCATTTGTCATGTCCAGGTTCTTCTGCTTCTGAGATGCCTTTTTGTGGTGGTACACTTGGTCATTCCATGCAGTCGCGTTCTGATTTATGGTTAAAGCAAAGGGATATACTTCATTGTGTGAGTCCACACAATCAATGGTAGCTACTGCAGCAGGATTGTCACGATCTGTAAATCTTCCAGCGAACCCTGCGTGGATTTGCCTTGCTGTTGTGTTCTGTAAAATCTGAATGATGTGTGAAAGATCAGATCGCTCTGGTTGCAGCAGAGACTGTTTTGTATGAAAGTAAATCTTTAACTCTGCCTCATTTGTAGCATTAGCCAATTTCCTTTGAATAGCGCAGAGAATAAATCGTATGCATTTAAACAACCGATTTAATTCCTTTGTAAAGAGAGACAAATGAAGATAACACTAATTTAAAGCAATCAAAGGTTTCTGGGTGCTGGGACTATGTTCATCATCCCAATTTTAGTAAAAGAAGATTCAATACAATTTATCATCGTTAAAGCCTTGCAACTTGAGTTTCCAAAACACGTACCATTTCCTCACCAGATTCCTGATGGTTTACAAGCTCTGCACCATTTCCACTTTACTTTGGCCAGGATGCTGATGTGCAGATCCTTCTCCAGCGTGTAGACGTCTGGTGTGAAGCTCCCAAACTTCCAGCGAGGCATCCGTGTTGACTCTCTCCTGGTATGGCAGGGTTTGAAATCCGGACCCTTGGGCGATGTGGTAGCACAACCCCCCACGCCTCTATCGCCCGCCGGAATTCCTTGTTGAGAGAGATCTTGTCTGCAAAACTCCTGGACACTTGTATCCAACGCGCATCCAAGAATTCATGTGGGGGAGGGCGGGGGGGGGGTCGCATCTGCAAACTGCAAGACAGATGAGGTAGATGCAGGACAATCTCATGCCCAGCATCGACTCGATGGCCCGCACCATGGCGGTCTTAGCTGAAGACAGTCACTGCACCTTCACTTGAATGGCAGCTAGCCTCTCCCCAGAGGGCGACGCCAGGCAAGCCACTGTGCCAAGTCTGGTGCTGAGCAGTATCGTGTTCTGCAAAGGTGTTGAGCAGGACTTTGGATAGTTTACAGAGAATCCCAGCTCCGTCTGTCAGTCGGACGGTCTCCTTTGTGTGCTAGTCGGCCAGATCCGGAGCACGGGCGCGTATCAGCCAATCCTCCAGTTACGGGTATACGTGTATGCCCTGCAGACGCAGATGGGCTGCCACCAGGGCCAAGCATTTGTAAACCCTCTTGGGGCCGATTTCAAGCCAAATGGAAGGGCTTGAACCGGTAGTGTTGGCCTTGCACCACGAAACATAGGAACTTACGATGTTTCCTCTAGTTCCAACGAAGTCAAGAAATTCCCTTCCTCCAGTTGGCCGAGCACGTGCCGCAACGTGACCATCCTGAATTTCTGGGACTTCAGATACTTGTTCAGACAGCGCAGGTTTTCTTACCAGAAAGTATCTGGAATAGACAAGCCCCGGGGCCGTTGGGGAACAAGCTTATCGCCCCTTTCTGTGACATGGCTCGCACTTCTTCCAGGAGCCGAGGAATGTGAAGCTCCTTTCTAGGAACCGGTGGAATACGTTGGCACCTGTATTGAAACTACAAGGTTTGTCCCTGGGTGAGAGCATCCAGCACCCATCTGTTTGTCGATCATCTTCCACTCGCTGACGAACCTAGTCAGCCGGCTTTCCACCAGGGTGCACGATTGGGAGCCGTCTTGGCTTGTTGGGCGACATTGACGCGTAACTCCGCTACCGTAGGCCCGGGAGTGACCTCTGCAGGCTCCCTGCATGGAGGATCGGGGAGGTTGCCTGTATGATGTGGAGAATCCCTTGGATGATCTGCTTGATTTTCCCCCGAGGAGCAAAAAGATGACAAGCAATGCTTCCGTTACAAGTGCCAAGGGAACGTGCCACCTCTGTATCGGTCTTTACGGCTTGAAGGGATTCGTCGACCGCCTACCCGAACACATTTTCTCTGTTGAAGGGCATGTCCAACACCTTCACATAAACGTCGTGACGAGGGTTTGTGGCCTTCCGCCATCCGTGCTGACGAAGACAGACTGCTTCACATCTGCCGGAAACCGTTGTTGGGCAGGTCCACTGCCACCGCAATGGCATGGTCCGATGCCACCTCCCCTTCCTGAACGAGGGCGAGTGCTTCCATTTTCTTGTCATCCGGGAGGAATTCCAGTATCGGGCCCAGCTTGTACCAAAGCTCCTGGTCGTATAGGGCCAATATAGCCAGAGCATTAGCCACCTTGATCGTGGATGGCGCCGTGTACATGACTCTTCCACATGGCGTCCATCTTCTCCCCCTCGTTGTCCGGGGGAACGGATGATGAAGCAGCCGAGATTAGCCGAACATTTCCTTGCAGCATCTGACACTAACGATGCCAGCAACGGTTGTGACCTCAAGCAATTGGGTGCAGACTCTGGCATTCTTCTCCAACCAGTCTCAATTGGTTGGAGGCCTGCATGGGTTCTTCATGAGGGCTAGGCCTTCCTCCCAAATGTCGTCCAGAAAGGGCACCGCCAGGATAGTCTTCCTCTTGGACTCTTGTCGCTGATACAAGCCCTCTTTCTTGTTTTTTTTTTGGCACCAGCTGGAGCCGCTCAGAAGTCCTGGAGATTGAATGGAATTATCCCACCTCATCTGGTGGAGAGACTATGAGGGGCGTCCAGGTGCAGGGATTGTCTGCTGTGACGAAGTCTTCATCTTCGTCGGTTCCTATGGCCATGTCCGTACCAGTGTCCATGTGTGTATCAGGGTCTGCTGGTGGAGTCGGGGCCTGATGGGGAGGAGGCTGATGTGGTGGCATCGGATGCCACTTTCTCATCTTATGCGATGGCTGGTCAGGGGCTTGCAGCACTACAGGGGGCACTTTCTGCTGCATCTCTGTCAACAGGGTGTGGAGAGTGGAGAGGATGTCCATGGATATGTCCCTCGGCTGCGGAGGCAACAAAGGAGCACCAGGCCCTCCACTGCTGTCTTCCTCGTCGACCCTATGGACAGACTCTTGGTCATCATCCGTGGATGAGATGTCAATCGGTTAAACGCAAACCTTGGAGGGCTGTATTGGGGCATCCTTATGCCCCCCCTTTTTCCTCCCTGAGGGGTTTAAACCGGAATCTGGACCAGCGTCTTCCCCCGCCCCCTCCCCACAGTGGTGCTTGTAGGCTTGGCTGCTGCCTCGGCAGCCGTGTTGCGCCTTGGAGGCAGGGATACCCTTTGCGCCATAGGGGCCACCTTCGTCGTATCAGCACCTTCCGCCGCGTGGTCGTCACAGCAGGTGTCGTCAAAGGACTTTGGCTGCGCCGGTTGAGCCTGCTTGGGCTGCGCAGCCTTCTTTTCTTCCTCCGGCCTAGGCTTTTCCGATTTCTCCTGTAACTTGGCCGGGGTGGACCACTTCCTCTTTCAGGAGCTCGATGGCAGGTTGGCTATGGAGGCAGACGGCGATAGTGATCGCAGCCTATCCAACCTGGGAACCGCATTAGCGGCAAACCCGGTGGAATCGGACTTGCGGTTCTTCGCCTTATCTTGGTCCCACAAACGGATGGGGCGACCTCAAAAGGACTTTCATCTCTTCCCAGAGGGAGACCGTTCTTCGGACCGGCCAGTCCTGGACGAGGCATGACCCTGCTCGGAGCACGGGGCAGAGGCCTTGTTCGAATCAAGCCATGCCGCCAGCCTTGTATGCCTGTCTTTGTCTTCTTTGAGAAGACCAGGCATATCTAGCACCCATCCTTTTGGTGGTCAGTGCAGGCAGTAAAGACATTGTAGACGATTGTCCTCCACAAAGAAGTTCCGTAGCCCTCAATAGCTGCGATGGAAAGGGAGAAGGGACTACTCCTAGTCCCTTTCCTTCTCCCTTTCCATGGCAGCCATTTTAAAAAAAACATTTAAACAAAAAGAATGGCCGCCCTGGAAAGATGTCAAGATACACAACCAAATAGGGAAGAGCGGTCGACACTCTCCCCTGAACCACAGAAGCCGAATGAAGTCGACCCTCCCACTGTGGTTGGCACAGGTGCCTGGTATAGTGAACAGGACACCACGTGGCAGCCAGTGGGGGGGGGGGGGGGGGGGAGTAGGAAGAGGTTGTGGACAGGGTGGGGGATTATAGGGAAACCAGGAAAAAGTTGAAGGAAACCCTAGTGTGGATAGGTCGAGGGAAGCAACAGGAAAAAACCCTACACTACTAACCCTGCATAGTTCCTGAACATGACATACTTGTAACTTCCTTGAGAACACCACAGCACATCTTAATACATGTACCACAATGCACATTGACATAAAACACTACATAAAGCAAGCAGGATGGAACATACAATGGAGAAACTTACTCTCCTCATGAAGGACATAACACATGGCTCATTCTTGGGCTAGCACATAGCAATAGTGATCACCAAGACATGAAAACACATGTACACAGGAGTACTGACTTTGGGTACTCAGTTCCTTATGCCAGACATAATTTGTACGGTAATTCCTCTTATCAGAAAAGTAACCCCACTGAATAAGGATTGGTGTCTGAATGTCCTGGAGAAGGCCTTGCATACCAGGGCGTAGTCCCTAACAATGTTCGTATACAATGCAGCCGTAATTCAGACTCAGTACCGGACCAGTGGAGTACATTGCCGCCCCCCTCCGCACCCCAGCCTTTCAATAACCAAATGTCTGTGGTACAAAGAACTCAAAAACGTGGAAAAATACTCATGAGGCACTTATCAGAAGTCTGGGAGGCTCGTAAGCCGTCCTGGACGCTGGATGAAACAGCACTTCACAGCGGCAGCCTTGTTTGCAACTCGAACCACCTGGTCACCGCCCGCCGCCGTCTCCGTGGAAATTCACTCCGACATGGAGCTCCGCACACACCCACAATAAGCCACACCTGCCGTGCGCCATGTGCCTTAATAAACAGTTCCTGATCAAACTCAGCTGGCCACACGTGCGCACGACAGGGAACTACCAGTTTCCTCAAGTGCTCATGGGATTTGTACTATTTGCCCCATTTGTTCAGTTTCTGGCGTCTCTTCAGTCCCAAACAGCCCCTAATCCTGACAAAAGGGACTACATGATTTAGGAAACATTCTCTTATAATCTATGCACCCCACATCTGCCTCTCCTAACAGAAGTTAGGTTGCACTGAATTAACTCTTCCTGTTCCTTATGATGCATGGATTTTGTGATCAGATACGTGAACCTGGGATGAAACTATAAAAAAAAAAAGCAATTAAAGAAAAATCAATCACCAACTAAAACTGCTTCAGAGCCAAATTTTTCAACTGCATTTTTGCATTTTAAATCTTAAGACTACACCAGATCAATGCAGGTTTTCACAGCTGTAAGCAATGCAAAAAAAAAAACCTGTACAGTTCACAAGATGGACTACTTCGGAGCAACATTCAAATGCACAGAGTGGTGTGCCATATAACAAACACGCATTGAGTTTGTGCTTGTGGAGACAAAGGAAAGGCACTTACCAAGCACTGCCAAAGTGGTATTAATTGGCCATTAATGGTAGCAGGTGCAAAATGGTGCAAGTACCTGGCCATTTAATAGCTCTGCCTGGCATATGCCCAATACACAAGCCAAAACTGTTGTATTTGCCAATGCTTGTTTTCAACAGGACTTCACTGAAGGACACGCATACTGCTAATAAATTGAGTGGCTATTGAGTGGCTGTAGGCCGACCTGGTCATGACATTTTCATTAAAAACGAGTATTGCATTTACACCCCGAATTAAATTCTTAATTCTCAGAAGACTTTTAGGAAAAACACGAGAAGGCAATTCGCAAAGTTGGATGTTAGGGCACAAAGGGTTCCCATGAGGTGGTGTTTGGGGCGGGGAGGAACACGAACTGTGTGCGAATGGCAATAGGGATTAACATGGCCATGGGCAGTCATGTGTGGTTACATAACCAAATAACACCTACAAGCTGTGTGTCCCTCATATGCTTTTCTCCCCATCTGTACGCAAATGCAATGGTTTCAGTTTATAGGTGGCGCAAGTGCCTCCTAAAAGCCTAAACTAATTTGATTAGTACAGATCTCAAGGAAGCAAACAAACTGCTTGGGATATGATTTTTGTATGGAGCATGCTTGATGTTTAGTAAGAATCACAGAAATCACACTTAGCTGGTCAGATAGCACCACAGTGAGCTAAGCGTTCATCCCAGATATCTGTACGCAGGCTGCTATGGCAGTTTCAACTCAGCCTTTCACCCTTCTGAGGTCAATACATGGAGTACCACTCAGTAGGATAATAATGTCTTCCATTATTTTAGCGCTCCGAGACCTATGGGTTTGTAGTGCTATATAAGAAATACATTATTATTAATAATAAAGCAACACTGACAACAGCGATTTAAGACTATCATTCTGAGCCTCTGTCTAGAATTACTGATGCACACATTTAGGCATTTCTCATTAAATGAGCGCACACATACACAACTTTTGTTAATGCTTTGTCTGTGGGGATTACATTTAACACCTATTTCGCTTGTAGTTCTTAGAAGCAGAACAAATGTGTCATGGCACACTTATTAGGTAATATTAATGTTATATATTATATTGAAAAGGGACTGGTGGGAACAGGGGTCAGGAGAGGGTGCGGGGCAAATATGATACATGTCTTTATCTGCAATAAGTTCTCAGCGATTTAAATGCTCAACTGACATGTACTTGCCTGTACTTACCAAGTTCAAATATTTGGAGACCATAATCAGCCCTTCATCTGTCTGAGGTTGATAAACGGAGTACCATTACATTTGGTAGCAATTACACCTTAGTTATAGCACTTCGGTTCAAGCATAAAGTGCTATACATAAACATGCATCATAATAAACATTCTTAGAGCATTAAGAAAACTCTAGACCACAGTACCATCAAAATTGAGTATTCTGGCAGGCCCGAAATGATAGGCCATAGAAAGATAAAATAGTCAAGCTGAATCTATACCAGGAGCTCTTTAAGTGGAGCATCCAGTCTGCCTGCCCTAAATGGACACATCCTATTCTCTAGGTACAAAAAACACACACCCTGGACGTTGCCGACCAGGAGCCCAAAGCTGCACTCCTTGCGGGATAATATCCCAGGTCAAATAACTCAACTAGAACAGTTAGATGGCTCCAATGAGTCACATATCCATAACAGTTGAGGCTGTAAATTTGTAATTTAGATGGCGAGCAGCATACAACTGTGCTCAATAGTTTAACACAATATCTAATCATTATAGTGTGTATTTCAATATTTCTGTCCGTCTTCTGGAGTAAGACAATGAAAAGGACCAAATTGACTCAAAACAGGTTAAAACAGAGAGTAAACAGGTTTTATATAAACAAAAAAGTCTGTCTGTTGCACTGTTAGTTTCGACAGTGCACCGTGAAGGGTGTCGTAAAATACAGTAATTCAAAATACAACAATGGTACGGTTTAAGCTATAAAAAATGTGGGTAATCCAAAAAGGTGAATCGAATGAGTATGACAAGTTGTGTCCCAATTACATCATTGGTGATAACATGTACAGTTTCCAACATAAATCCTTTTGAAATTTTCAACATAAAAAAGCACTCCTAGTTGGTATGAGGTGGCAACGCGTTTCAGATTCCATTAATCCATCTTCAGGGCCGGATGTGCTCATATTTCATAATTTATTCAAGTAGAATCTCTTTTGTTGGGTCCTAAGAATAATTCAAATTGACTCGTCAAGGGGTATAGTGTATTGTGTTTCAAAGTAACTAATAGGCTTAGTAAATGCACTGACCTAGTGAGTCGAGGGAACTGGACTCAAAAAGGTGTTGTCGGGTCTGGAGACAGTCACCTCCCATCTAGATCGTTGGTAAATGGTGGCGGGATTCAGGTCTCATGCAGGTATCTGCAGGTAAAAGGGACAAGCCCCCATCAGAGGTGATGGCAGATTCATACTAAAGCAATTTAGAAGTCGCACTGACAGACTGTTCAGCCGCGCGAAAACATCGCCCCCGTATACTAGCATGATGAGCTAGTTCGAGCGCGTATAGTAATAGGAGTGAGAATAAAGTGGTTGTCACGGACGCCACACATGCGCGTTGGCGCTTAAGCCGCCATGTTGGTGTGGGCAGTAAGCCGTACAGAGCCATATTGCGCCCCCCCCCCTCCTGCGCCCCACTACTCAGATTAATGATGACCCTATTTTCTGCCCTTGCAGACGTTTTTACCTACGCATACAGATGCGCGAGTACAATTTGATTCTTCTCCTGATTGACACTATTGAAGCGCCGCTCGCAATACGGCTCTGTACGGCTTACTGCCCACACCAACAGGGCGGCTTAAGCGCCAACGCGCATGTGTGGCGTCCGTGACAACCACTTTATCTAGGTTCACTTACGAGCGACTCGTCTCGGCGACGGGCCGCTCGGGTTATCCTCCCTGCAGAGATCCAGTAAGTACAATTGAATTTCAAACCAATACGATACTCCCTACAGAGAGATTCTGACTCCTATTACTATACACGCTCAAACTAGCTCATCACGCTAGTACATGGGGGCGATGTTTTCGCGCGGCAGAACAGTCTGTCAGTGCGACTTCTAAATTGCTTTAGTGTGAATCTGCCATCACCTCTGATGGGGGCTGTTCCGTTTTACCTGCAGATACCTGCATGAGACCTGAATCCCGCCACCATTTACCAACGATCTAGATGGGAGGCGACTCTCTCCAGACCCGACAACACCTTTTTGAGTCCAGTTCCCTCAACTCACTAGGTCAGTGTATTTACTAAGCCTATTAATTACTTTGAAACACAATAACACTATACCCCTTGACGAGTTCATTTGAATTATTCTTAGGACCCAACGAAAGAGATTCTACTTGAATACATTATGAAATATGAGCACATCCGGCCCTGAAGATGGATTAATGGAATCCGAAACGCGTTGGCACCTCATACCAACTAGGAGTGTTTTTTTATGTTGAAAATTTCAAAGGGATTTATGTTGGAAACTGTACATGTTATCACCAATGATGTAATTGGGACACAACTTGACATACTCATTCGATTCACCTTCTTTTTGGTTTACCCACATTTTTTATAGCTTAAACCGTACCATTGTTCTATTTTGAATTACTGTATTTTACGACACCCTTCACGGTGCACTGTGGAAACTAACAGTGCAACAGATATAAAACCTGTTTACTTTCTGTTTTAACCTGTTTTGAGTCAGTTTGGTCCTTTTCCTTGTCTTACTCCAGCAGGCGGACAGAAATATTGAAATATACACTTTAATGATTAGATATTGTGTTAAACTATTGAGAACAGTTGTATGCTGCTCGCCATCTAAATTACAAATTTACAGCCTCAACTGTTATGGATATGTGACTCATTGGAGCCATCCAACTTCTGTTCTAGTTGAGATATTTGACCTGGGATATTATCCCGCAAGGAGTGCAGCTTTGGGCTCCTGGTCGGCAACATCCAGGGTGTGTTTTTTGTACCTATGTATTTTGATCTCGAGTGGCCTCGAGATTTTCCCAGCCGCACCTGAAATTTATCTTACTCTACCTGATGAGACATACTAATACACTACCCTTCTTACGAGGATTATCTTCTTATTGAACTTATATGTGCCTAATTCAGTAGTGCCTCCCACCCCCCTATCTCCTCACACCTTATTCTCTACCAGTACTCTTGTGAAAAAAACACAGCCACTGAAAGAAAGCCAAAAACTTACATGAAATGAGGAAGGTTCCTTGCAGCGGGAATTGGGGTGAGAATGTCAAATGGCAGCATGCGTTAAATGCAATGTGAACATATTTCACCTGAGTAGAATGTGCTGCAGGTCCCCAGCGCCAGGCCTCCTGTTGCTCAATGCAGGGAAAAAAAGATGAGGGCAGGCTTTATGGGCAGGATCTGGCCGGCCCTTCCTAGAGACTCCACTGCACCAGCAATATCCACCACTACGTCCAGAAACCAGTTATGCTCAGTCACCAAGCAACCAGCCTGATGAGCTTACTCACAGTCATAATTGGGCATGACTGACTCAGACAAACCAAACAGAGAAATATCTGTTGCATATTAAATGTTAACACATTTTAATAAGCAATTGTATTGAATGTGTATTATTCAAAATGTGCAAAAGCTGCAACGTGAAAGTGCATACATTACAAAAGCATTCAAATACAGTACATGATTCTAACAAGACATAATATAGACAACAATTTATGCTTCCAAACTCAAAAACACAATTGTTCTCTGCAAACTTTGCACTCACACAACATCCATCCCAAACATACACAACCAAAAAACCGATTTAAATTCTATCATCTCAATGCGCAAACAACGCCCGAAAGTGCAAAACAATGCTGTATCCAGAACAAAGAGTGCTTGTTCAGACAGGAACAGGTAACTAATACCTGGAAGTACCAAAAAACGAAACCATATGTTGCCACTACTCTGTAGTAATGTGTTGCCAAAGTGAATTCACACATACCAAAATGTGACACATACGAAGCCCAAGTAGTGCATGGATCATGGATTGCCAGACTCTGGAAATCAGAGTCTGAAGATGATAACAGGGATAATAAGGTGATTCAGAATTAGGGCTGGCGTCAGGCCCTTTCAAGCTATTCAGTTATAATGGGACTATTTGTGGGACCGCCTTTCCAATTTGACAAGAAAGTTCAATATCTTTTCTTAAGCGGTCATTTCAGGGGGGTAAAGCTCTGCCTTTCGTTTTGCTATGCAGAGTCCAGTAAACCTGTCCTGTGAAAATCTGCTCGGCTGTACCAATCCGCTCGGGCTTGCCACAGGACAAGGTCACAAGGTGGAGTGTATGGTGTGCACATATGCCCTAGAGCATTAGTCCTCAGAAATTGAAGGCTTTGTGCAGTGTTGGCCAAAGACAGACCTTTCCAAAAACTTCAATAATCACAGACCTGTTTCCTCCTTCTTTTAGCTCTTCGGAGTGTGGGTTCGAATATGCTGGGAAATTAATAAAGTTCAACAGCGGAACCAGCTATCCTACCTTAAATCTAAAATCAGGGATATCACTCATTCAATTTGATTTAGGAAACTTCTACTATTATAATCTATGAACCCCATAGCCGTCTCCCCTAAACAGAAGTTAAGTTGCACTGAATTCACTCGTCGCATTCCTTAGGATACATGGATTTTGTGATCATATATGTGATCCTGGGATTAAAAAAATAAAAAATATTCACCAACTAAAACTGCTTGAGACCCAAAATACGGGTTTAGCATTTTTCAACTGCCCTTTTGCATTTTAAATCTTAAGACTACACCAGATCAGTTCAGGTTCTCAACGTGTAAAAATGGCCCGGAAAATGGTGGTGGGGAAAAATAGAGGCAGCGCTTCCCAATTGAACTTACATTCCACAGAGTCAATGCTTGTCCAGCCCTGGTCAATTTGGGCTTTTTTTTTTATCAGAACTTCAGTGAAGGACAAAGGAGTGGCTGAAGACAAGTCAGGTAAGACTTCTTTATTACACTAGCAGCGTGCTTACAACTCCAATTAAACCATTAACTCTCGGAAGACTGCTTTGAAACAACTCTGGCAGACCCTTTGAATTCACAGGCTGATGGTAAGGCTTAATTAAAGCGAGCTCAGAGGGGTTTTGGACGGAGAGAGGCAGGAATGGGTGGGAATGCCATGGGCAGTCAATTGGTGGGCTCATAACCAAACACCACCTATACACGTTGTCCCTCTTCATATGCCATTCCTCCCGATCTGACCTTTATTGCAATAGTTTAGGCTTATAGGTGTCTCTTGCCGAAACTAATAGCCTAAACTAAAACAGTCTCCTGGAGGAAAACAAACAGTGGGAGTGCTATTTATATTGGTCACCCTTTTCGGCACATAACATTTTCCTTTAAAAAAGAAATAAGAGTTACAAATCACGTATAAGATTATTGTATTTGAGTATGTGTGTGTATGTGTGTGTATGTAATGTTGCACGGATTGTCTTTTAAAAATCTTGAATTGTTACATACATAGGAATCTTCTATAAATGGCAACTAAAATATGCTTTATGAATTGACCACTTGTTAATGAATTACATTACTTTGACTAAAATCATCGATTGTTATCCTTTGCTTTCTGAATCTTGGACCAATCAGGTGAAAAACGAAAAGCTCTGCATCTCTAAGTTACCACTCACCATTAAACGTCAGTTATACACTGTCGGCCGCTTCCCTACGCCATCATTCTTTCACCTTTTTCCTCCTAGACTGCCTCCTACTTTCACCTTCACTGGCCTGTAACATACTCTTGATGAGTTTTACTTTCCTTAAAAAATACATTTCGATCCATCTGTAAAAGAGTCCATAATGTTGTTAAAGTCACCACAAACTATGAGATTGGGAAGATTAAATTGCAAAATACTTTTTAATATTAACCAAAAGGGTTGGATTAGAGCACGTAGATGCATGATAGGACATGAGAATTAATCAGAATTTTAGATAGACCCACATCAGATTCTTTAGGAAGTATTTTTAAAAACTTCATAATCAAAACGGCAAGACCATTTTTCTTCTTGAAATCCAACCAACCACTTTTTCAATGTAATAGATTCTTGCAAAGACAGAGCAGTTTCCTGAATACATACTAAAGAGGGTTTCAATTTGTTCAAGTATGAATACTGTTTGCCTCTTGACCAGGTTATGAATACCTTTCACATTCAAAGTAGCACATTTAAAAGCACATTTATGAACTCAACAGGAATGTAATGTTCATAGTTATACTTCCTTATTGGCAATTTTTGATGTTTAACTTTGAAATTGTAGAATGATAACCACCAAAATCAACTTTGCCACTAACATACCTTACAATACCACCAACAGATGGAACAGAAGAGCACAAGAGGATGGGGTAATGACTACTTGCAAAGTTTCAGGAAAAAAGACCATGCCTACGAGGGAAAGCAAAAAATTCAACCAAGCATAGGTATCATTATGTGCGAGTCACTAAGATTGAGCCTACACCAAGAATCAATAATCAAACTTAAGGTATTAAGCATAAATCAGGAGCACCGAAACGTAAAAAGGGCACACAATACCTACTGCACCATCAAAAGCAGACAAGATTAGTATTTGAAAAAAAGATTTCAATTCATGTCATATGATGTTGAAGCTTCAAGTTGTGGATTAATAGGAGGGATTAAAGTGTACATTTCATCCACTTTAACAGATCTGATGAATATTTTAAAGTTGCAAAGAGATCACCAAACACTGACGTTTTCCCTTTTAGAGTAACTTTGAAAGTACACGGCATACAGAAGAGCAGGTCTATAGGGCTAACGACTTTATACAGTCACTTTGGAGACATCCTCTGAAATGTCGATCCTGCGGCCTTTCCACATGTGTTCTTTTGCTTAGAAACAATAAGCTGTACTTGAGTAAATTCCAAAAGGTAAAGAATCAATGTACGAGATTAGGGTCTCATTTGAGAATGATTATGCTCATGGGGCCCAATTCTGTGTGCTCTTTGAATACAGTAGAGGGTTGAATTTTAAGGAGCTGATGTAACATTTTTGAGGAAAAGTATTGATCATCAGCTCCCATGCCTTCTGGTAGGCCTTTAATGCGAATGTTATTCCTTCATCCTCTATTTTTCAATTCCTCATTTTGTCTTTGATGGTTCCCAACTGACTTTTCAGGAAAAGTAACATGGTGTACTGTGCCGATCTGAGGAGGTCGTTCCTTCGACCCTAATGGGGAGACCTTTCCCATGCGGCCAGGATGGTGCGTCCACCTGGGGGGTGGTGCACAAAGGGAAGATGACAGAGAAGGAAGGAAGCGCCTTACAGGACTGGGGACGACCACTCAGAATGCGGTATGGCTCTGCTTCAATACACTCAACCCCTTGGCCAATGGCATATACTCCTTTCCCCTCTCTAGATGGCGCCAATGTGCTCTGTTGTCAAGTCAGTCAACCTAATATGCTTGACAAGACTAAAATACCAGCCAAAACAAAGTATGTTACATATGGTTTTTAAAACAAGTACTGTGAAGATGACAGCGAGTCAGAGTATCACTCTAGAGAACCATAGTGCGCGTTCTAGCATCTCACGGTATCCAATTGGCCCAAAGCATTACCTCAGGTGGACACTAAGGAAAACCTATCCTCAGAAGAGGAACTGCAGGAGCCGTGCACCAGGCGAGCAGATGTGAGCCGAAAGGCAAACCGTGAAGGAGAAGGAGAACCCAAACGTGATCCAGAACTGCTCAAGCTGCTGCAGAGTCGAACCTTTGGGATCCCAGTCTGACATCTGCAGAGCCGCTGCAGACCCTGCCAGTTACCTGAATGCTACTGGAGCCTCGAGAAGGGACGCAGCTGCTCAGGAAACGCTGGTACCTGCACAGAAGAGACAAACTGGTACACGGGTTACCTGAGAGGTGCTAGAGGTCTGCAGAAGCAAGAGGGTGAAAACTGAAGTTGGAATGAGAGAGTCTGGGACCCCGAGAAGAGATTGCGAGTCTGGGAACACCACCCATATGGAAGTCAAAGTATTAATGTTTCTGGAACCCCAAGAATAACCAAGATAGAGGAAGAGCAATCATATCTTTGGCAAAAGAGTGAACCAAGCAGATACAATAATGAGTTGCTAGTCTGGGACCCCTGCCCATATGAGAAGCCGAGAATAAGAGGGTTGGCACCCAGATTGTAAAAGAAGTAAACACGGAAGAGGAGTAATCCAAGTGGATGCACCACTGAATTGCGATAATGGGACCTGCACCCATATGAGAGAAAAGATAAGAGCGTCTGGGACCCTGTGAGAAAAATTGACAGTCCATGAGAGGACATTTGCTTGGAATGAGAGTAAACCAAGCCGTTCATAATATTGGGAGTCTGGGACCCGCACCAGCATGATAGATTGAGAATAAGAGGGTTAAGAACCCTGCAACTGAAACTACTAATTAGAAGGAATCCTACGCGTGGTAGGAAAGTGTACCAAGTTGAAGGGATAAAGAACTGTGAATCCAAGAAGCATATCCTTGTGAATTGCCTTGTGACATTTACCTAAAAGGATACAGGGCTCAGGAGCCGAAAAGGAAGGTGTAGGGGGAAAAAAGAAATAGCACAGCCGTAGCCTTCTGAACATTGTTTATTTCATCAGTTTTGATTACCAGAGAGACTGGGAACTTGTCTGTTGGTTGGAAATACTATTACTTTGGACACTTGCACCGTTGATATAAGTTATTAGTGATCGAGATAGGGTAGACTTTTCAGACGAGAGAGTGACAAACTTTAGTTTTGGACATCCTGCCAATTTCACTTGTTTTCCTTGAGGCAGGGAAACCCCTACTAGATTTATGGATTGAGAGGACTTTGTCCAACCTTTTCTTGGTCAATAAAAAAAGTGTGTACCCAAAAATATGTCACCATTGTGCCCAGGCCTTACTTCTGCACCCTTACAATCCTTAGTCCGCTAATCCTCTTTACTACCTCACCCATTCTGGCTTCAAAGGAGGCCCATTGGTCATCAAGTAACTGGCACTTGCAATTTGTGATTTCCATAAAAAAGGCTTAAAAGCCATTGATTCTGACATAATGGCGCCATATCTGGTCCAAAGGTAGGTTGAATGGGAGTGGGGTGTCTCACTCTTGGGTCTTTTTAAATTTGCTGAATAAGGAGTGGAATTCTGCACACTTCAGAGATGCTGCATTTATGAATGAGCCCTAAATCGTAGTGAAGCAACAAATTCTCTTGGTAACATTTAGATTGTTAAAGAGCCAACAAAAGGTCAGTTCTCAGAGCAACAGAACAGGCAACTGGTAAATCTGCCTTTGTTGTAAAATAAAAAAAGACAATAGGCCACCAGCAGGGTGGTGTGGAAGAAGCAGAGACATTACGGGCGGTGGCCTTCAAACCTGATGCACCACGTCCTAGCATAACACGACCAGCCAGGAAGAGAGACAGCGATCAGAGTGGACATCATTTCACAACTCACAAAAATCTGTGGAGCTCTCCGCCTCCACGTTGAAACACCTCCACTCGTCTGCCACAGCTACCGGGGTACATTTCTGCATTTCTTTCAATAAATAACGTCACAAATTGAAAGGCAATGTTAGTATAGTATAGGCGGGGGGTAAACTGCAGTTCACGGACCACCTTCGTTGGCACCAACCCACACTCCCTTCACAATTTAATTTCTCAGCTTCCACCTTCTGTCTCATTCTCATGCAACCCTTTCTCCGAGTATAACAATTACGCCCCAACCACCTTCTTCTAACCATTATTTTCATCACTTTCTTGCTTCATAAGCCTGCTTTTCAGTCCAATGTCCCCCACCCCAATTTCACTCCATACCTCACCCTTTATCACCATTCCTTTTTTCGGTCAGACTTGCCCTTCACTTCCTTATGCAGACTGAAAACCACCTTCTCTCAACGACCCATATCTTTCTCAGTCTGCTCTTTCCTGGTTCGACCGCCTCTACTCCGTATTCAATTCGCGATCCTACCATCGTTCTTTTCTTCCCTTTATTATTTTTAATCTCCTTGCCATTGTCGCACCTCTGTTCCCACTTTTTTAGTTCACCCTCCCCTACTTTCCCTTGTACTATTCTGTTTTGCCCTTTCACTCGTCTTTAAATTAGTTTCCTTCACCTTGTTTTGTGGTTCCATTTCAAGCGTTTCACTCCTTCAGTCATCCCTTTTTTGCCACTTGATTTGGTTGCAGACTCCCCTTCCTTTTAATGTTTGCTCATCTTTTGGTCTGGCTATATAACTTTAGGCCTTGCCCTGCAAGGTGCAGCTACAGACAAGCTTGGACAGTTTAAAGGATGTTGGATACATTCCTCACTGTAATCGTATTTCTGGTGCTTGTATCTGCTTAGATTCAAATGCTCTGCATAGTCCGACATCTGGTGGAAGTCGCAGAGCATTATAAGCTTTGATTTTGAAACTCAAAAACAGACATCGACACAGCGTGATTAGTAATACCTATAATATCTACTTTTGACTTTGCATAACCTGCAAAAAGTGTGATTATTTATTCTATCTCCATACGCTGCATTTAGAGGTATTCTCATTTTCTGTGAAATGACAGGCTGATCTAGGATTGCGAAACACACGGAATAATATTTTTATTGACCACAAATACAAATGCAGCATTGCTCCCCTTTTACCCCAAGCTGGTTCATATGCTAAAGTTAAAGAAAGAACTCTGTGCTGAGTTGCAATCTTCTTGAACAGGAGGAGAAAAGACTGGCAAGTGTATAATGGTGAATGCAATGTTCTAGGATCAGACATTTTGTGAAACCCAGGGCCACGATGATGGTGAAAGCGGTCAAAAACTGCTGCTCTGCGAATAACCACAGATTAATTACATATCTGGCTGTGTTTGTAATGTAAAGGGAACAAAGAATTCAGAGCTGGCAGAGCCCAACACGCATCTTCAGAACAGTTGATGTGGGTATGCGAAAAGATGGCCGGTCTGAGACAGCCAACCACATTCCAATTTCAAGGCCTATGAAAAAGCCCCACGATAGTGAAGAGTCAATGACATTCTAGGCTCATTCACTCCATTTATTTTTTATTTATTACATTTGTTACAGGCTCAGACCCTGGGGTATCACGGCGTGGTTACAGACATCTTTAATAATTGGTCTTACAACAAAGAAAGGCTTGTAGAAGGAGACGGAATGCAGGTTGTACAATTAAGGTACAAACAAGGTTGCAGATTAGGACAACTGATCATATTGCTAACATAGGAGAGAGACGAGTATTAGTATTGGTTGAATAACCAGGTTTTCAGTTGCTTTTTGAAACTGGAGAATGAGGCCTCTTTTTTGATGAGGATGGGGAGAGAGTTCCAGTGTTTAGGTGGTAGTACCTGGAAACTGCTTCCCCCTACTCTGGTTTTATTGTAGCGAGGAGCACTAGGGATTGGGATCATTAGAACGTAGTGTTCTGATGCTTTTTTTTCTGTACTACATTATTCAGATAGATGGGTGTTTTTTTGTCAGGCATTTGTGTGTAATGCATAGAGTTTTGAAGATTATTCTTGCTTCAATAGGTAACCAGTGTGCATCTTTCCTAATCTGCGAGATGCGATCAGACTTTTTTATTCCTAATACTGCTCTTACAACTTTATTTTGCATGAGTTGCAATTTTCTGATGTTAGCCTTTGAATTTCCTAGCAAAAGTAAGTTGCAGTAATCCAGTTTAGATAATACCAACGCTCTAGCTAAGGTAAGTCAATTGGTCACTATTGGCCAATGACGAAGGCAGCCAGAAACTGTGCCTCTGAAATCCTCTACTGTGTACTGAAGGCTCTTTATTTGAAAGGGCTCTACAATACTATCAGGTTTAGAAATAGTTCCACGTTCCTGCTTTTGACATCTGTAGAAAAACAGCTGTTATCACCCAGTTTAATGGTACTCATTTTATCGGCCTTGAAGGATGAAGGGCAGAGTTGTGCCTGAAGCAGTAAACTTGTTCGAGTACCCGTTAGGGATTTAAGTGGGCTGGGGCTCAGCCCCAGCAGTGTACAAAAATGGTCTTCGAGCCAGGGTTCCGCCTGAACACACTTCCCTAACCAATCTGCTAGCACACTAAAGTAAATAAAAAGTGACAACACTTATTTCCTAGTAGAGTACTATCCAACGTTGGTTCAAGCCTTCCTTTCTGAAACATGCTGTATATTCTTAACATACAAGCTTAGTTACATACATATTCCACACACAGGTTTTCCCCCCACCTCACACCACACTAGGTATAGAGGCGTCTTCAAGAAAAAATAAAAGCAAGTAATTTCCCCCAAGAAAAGTGGTGGCATTGATCAGGCAAAGTACTGCAGATGTGCCAGTCATCAAGATGGCAGATGTTCAAACCCCAAGCATTATGCAATCACAGAGTACCCAAGTGTTCTCTCACTTGTGCCCCTGGTGGACTGTGCCCTGGGCACATAATAGCAACATTTTTAGATGTTTTTAAATTTAAAGAGCAAATTAAAAAGGCCAGACACATTTTCATCCTTTTCACGTAAGCATTCTAGGAGCTTACAATGTAATATTCTGACCGAAGGCATAGAACATTTGGGGAAGTTTGGGATGTTGGACCCCCGAATGTGGAACTACAAAAATATCTCTGGTGGGTGAAGGGAGGATTTCTGAAATAATACTTTATCCAAGTGCCTGAGAAATCATTCAGAACAACATTGGCTGCTTCCACTTCTGAATCCCAAATACTGTATTAATTCACTAATGTAAAATATTACATAAATGAAAACCGCGTACAGTTAAATGTTGAACATACATAATGTAGTACTATTGTTGGCACAAATCAGGCACTTACAAAGCAATCTTACACCACTTTAAAGTTACAAAAATAGCTGTAAATTGGCACAGTGAGTGAATAATTGGATGAAGTATGGTATAGGTTGTAAAATTATGCACCGATTTTACCATTTCAAGGTGGCCACCACTGTTGCACAATTTGCTTTTCCTTCTAGAAAAGCAGCACAGGGACAATAATGAAAGTGAGTATATAGCGAGTAAAATGCAGCTGATCATATTATGACAAAGGGGCAATTTAGTGTCATCTGAGATTACAAACGGTAACAAGTAATAGTTTGGCTTACTTTTGAAATTTTGAAAAGGAAAACGGGTCGAAAGGTACTTCACCCCCTTGCAGGGGGCCTCCCCTGAGGAATGATCTTCCAGTAGCGCTCAGGGAAAACCTAATTACATATCCTTAAATACTAGAACGGACAACCTGCTTGGCTAGGTTACCAAGGCTACCTCAGCTGTCTGCAGAATTTATTTTTCAGTCCCTTGTGGTGGTTCATTCCATTGGACTTCTGCATGGTTTTAAGTGAATGTATTCCTTCACTGTAAAAAGAGGCAAGCCTTTTGGGTTTTTTCAAAGCAGATTCATTGTGCGCCATCCATTTCCTCTCTGATTCTTTGAGGATTAGTCTTGCCTTTATTATTTTCTACAAGCTTGCCTTGCTTCCATCACAATGTACTTCTCTGCTCTAACATTCTGGCTCTTGTGCTGCCCTCAACTGCCACCCGTCTCTCCCTTGCAGGGTAAGCCTGTTTTTTTAAAGATGTGTCAGAGGGTGGAGTTGGGTGATGCAAGAGATGAAACTATAATTATTTCATAAATATAAAATAATTATAAAGTTGATGGTGTACCAAGCAAGGACTACATTATGGGAGGTCTTGCGTTCTGCTAAGATCATGACTAGCAACATTATAGCTGCTGGGGGGGCAGTAGTGAAGAGAAGGTGCTGGGTAAGGGAGGATTCTGCTTTCTCTCAAAGTCAATGTCTTGCTGTAAAACTGACAGTCTATCGGCCTCCCTTTCTTAGGTTCCAAGGGTCCCATTGTGCCCATGTAGCTGCAGTGCCCCATCACCACCTACCAGGTCAGTCGTCCACTTAGCCTACCACTTGAAACCTGTAAAACTGACAGTCTATCGGCCTCCCTTTCTTAGGTTCCAAGGGTCCCATTGTGCCCATGTAGCTGCAGTGCCCCATCACCACCTACCAGGTCAGTCGTCCACTTAGCCTACCACTTGAAACGTCCCTGCTGATCATGCACACAAGCACGACCCTCCCTAAGTACATAAGCTACTGACATAGTATTGAACAGCCATTACCAATCATGATGTAGGGATATTTCGTGTACACATTTTAACTGTGCACTAATTTCAGCGACACCACAGACTCCTATAAAAGGTTGTGTGCGCCACTGCACAAATGATGCTAATGTTGCAGCATGTGTTAGGTGTGGGGCTTAGTGCTGATGTGAGGCACTAAGTGTGACCTAAAGGGGTCATTTAGGATCTAGCTCACTACAATGTAGTGTAGCATGCTAACAATTAACATGACTAATTACTACTAACTAACATTAACAAGACTAATACTAGTGATTTTGAGTAATTAGACTGGAGTTGCATAGGCCATAACCCACACTGCAATGCTGGCTTATGCAAAAAAATGGAAAGCTGAACTGCATTGTGCTTCATGGACATGAGGCTCAGAGCGCAATGAGAGAGCAGAATGTGCATTTTAAACAGGAAATCGGAGAGAATATCAGGATGCTTTGTTGAACATTTCATCTGGGCTGGAGATGAGTACTGTATAAAAGGTCATTGTGGGGAATGTAAGGAAGGCATGGTATCAAACGGTGAAGACAACACACGTGATCACAGTTCAAGGGTGTTAATTGAACTTCAAATGGGTTGGTTGAACGCCTATCCAAACCTAAATCGAAGGACGGGAGCAAGCTATGCACATCAAATAATAATAAAGCAGTCCTAGTCAAGTCTCTGTCAAATAAAAGGGCCTATACTAATAAGCCTATTGCCAATCCTTACTTCTAAATACAAAAGGGGGTGGGACAATGGTGTATGCAAAAAGAAAAGTTCTCAAGAAATAATATGTCAGGATGGTTGAGCAGTTAGCTTCCCTTTCCCACGTTTTCAGCACGTTCGAGCTTCACACACACTCTGGAAACTCTGCCACAAGTATACAGTTCAAAGCACAGACATCAGGGCCTTCTGCCAAAGCCTTTTTTTCAATAACAGTCTCTTACTGCAGAGGGTCTGTCGTAACAAACAGTCTTAAAGTTCCATTCCTATTAGGATTTTTACATGCACAAGTTCTCGCTTTCAATGTTCATCCTGGATCTCACTCTTCAGGCAGAGGCCTCCTTTTATCTCAATGTTTACATTTGGTCTCCCTCGTTCAGGCTCCGATCCTCTTTTTCCCAAAATTGAAGATTTTCGAATGTGAGATGGGTTTTGCTTAAACCATCGCAAGACCACTTTGATTCACGTCACACGATTGTTTTCATCAATCGTCTACTTTAATTTCTCTTGGCGGGATACCTTACAGAGACCTTCGATAGAACACATTGACGGTGCCGGACAACTCTCAACAGTATTGTATCTTGCCTTCTTAAGGTCAAACATTCATCAGCAGTATAGCTTTACTCGCATCTTTTATCACAGGCGTTCAACAATGTTCGTTCCGAGGGGGCGTGGCCAACCGCCGAACGATGCGGACGTGAGCCGCCATTGCTCTTGAGCTGCCAGCCAGATCCTGAGCTAAATTCTGCGAAAATAGCCGTTGTGGACTGTTCAAAACTGCTCATATAACTGTCCGAATACGGACGGCATCGATCCCTGCATGAGCGGAGCAGAACCGGTGTAAGATCCCGAAGATACGGCGTCCCGTAAACACAAACTCGGAGCCGCGCTCAGCACCCAAGATGGCCACCGCAGGCTCGCTGAGAGCAAAGTAAGAAGGGAATACGGCACATTAACGCGACACTGGCGGTGATAGAGGAGGTCGCAGACCACCCTTTACTGCGAGATCCCAACGCTGTTGTTGCCCGGAACTCGAGGAGATGCCGGCATTCTAATCACCCAGAGCGGTGCTGCGTGACCAGCTCCCCCCCCCTGACGGCCGCCTGAGACAGGACTGCGACATCAGTCTGGCTTCTGAGAATGACGGGACACGGCCGGACTCAGCCAACACACCCCTGAGGGTCTGAATCCGTTGGGTCTGCTCGCTGAGACATTGCTGCAATACGCCAACGGAGTTTCAACTGTCAGCAACAACATGGGCACTCCGCGTAGAGCGCCAGCTGACCCTTCTGCGTCCCTGAGACGACAATCCCCGCTACACTGAATATCAACGTCGCGGTAAGGAGAGGAGGGTGGCCGGCGTACTGGAACTGGGGATTGTGATTGATGCCCTCGACCCCCCTTCTTAGAATAGCCGTGGACAATGGGGAAGGATAAGCCGAGGAAATCCTCGATGCAAAGTCGAATTGAACAATACGCAACAACGCCCATATCTCATTCTCCTGAACAGCTGCCAATAGCAGAAGCAGTTTCCATGGAGGATGAGATCACACTCCGTGATATAATGAGCGCCATTGCCAGCTCCAGAACCTCGATGGAGAAAAAAAATGGATAGCATAGGCGCAGATGTGTCGATGCTAAGGCATGACCTACAAAAACTGACCGCACGCACTGGAGAGGCTGAGGCGAGGATCTCGGAAACTGAAGACTCCATACGAGGGGCGAATCCTTAGATGTCCAGCATGATGGCACGGATTAAGATCCTAGAATCAAGAGTAGATGACAGCGAAGGAAGGTCTCAGCGAAACAATATCCGCATACTCAGCCTCCCGGAGAAAGCAGAAGGAGATTGTATGGAACTGTTTCTCGAAGATTGGCTGATAAATACATACGATGCACAGGCCTTCTCCAAATCTTTCTCCATAGAACGAGCCCATCGCATATCGACTGGGAAGGCAGTACCCGGCGCACTCTTGCGAACAGTCATTGCAAGGTTCCTAAATTATAGAGACAGGGCTGCCCTGCTCCAACTGGCAAGGTCAAAGGGAACAGTCACATAACAGATCGAGAATTGCCTTCTTCCCTGGCTTCACTAGAGAAGTACAGAAAGCGCACCAATCCTTCGATCCACTCCAAAAACACCTGCAAACGATGGGAGTCAAGTACGGATTGGTATTTCCCGCCCAGTTAAAAAATGTTCATAAAGGCACATCTGTCCACTTTAATGAGCCCAAGGAGGCTTGGAACTGGGCGGAAAGGCACTTAGAGACTGGGGCGCTGAGGGGAGCGCGGCAGACCGCATCCTGAACGACCACCGGAAATGGAACCCCAGCTGAACCCGCACATTGCGATCCCGCACCAAGCAAATGAATAATTAGCAAAAATGCTGTTCCCACGAAAGAAACTGCCGAATGAAGTAGGCTAAGAAGCCTAATCTTGACAATGCAAACCCGAACCACATGGCAAAACAAGGCTGGCGACTGACCAGCAACCCCCCTTGAGACAACAAAGAGAACTCGAAGTACCCTGAGAAGGTGCTGAACAACCAAGCTTCAATTAGTACCAGGTTCATGAAATCCAGCTGTGCCGTGTCGCATGGGCTTGTGGTGCCTGCAGACTGGAAAGCCCTGCCAACGCAAGGCGAGCGCATGCTAGTTGAAGCTTAACTGGTTTATAAGATTATGTTGGGCCGACAGATGCTTCAGTTGGGGGTGATGTATGGGGAGGGAGTAGTTGGAACCGTTAATGTTTTTCAACGTTTAGCATACTATGACAACATAAGAATACTACGCGAGGCATTTGCTGCAATAGAATTCGTCCAACTGTCCCCGGCGCAGATGTAATCTACTGAATGCACCCGGGAACTGCACAAATACCTGATGGCACCTGCATCGACTCCTAATAACAAACACCTAAAGCTCATAACCTGGAATGTGAATGGCCTGGCATCCAGCATTAAAAGAAGACTAGTTCTGCAATACATAAACAGACAATCCCCGGATATAGCCCTCTTAACCAAAACGCACCTGGCGGGAACCACATGTAAACTATTCCAGAGACCCAATTACCGCACAGCGATACATGCTGGTTTCTCCACAGGGGCGAGAGGAGTGCTGATAGTGATCCACAAGAGACTACTGCTTGAAATCAAAAGTAACACGTGACACAGGCGGGCGATATGTACACCTGCAAGCGTCACTATGGAACCAAACCCTGGCGATTACGGCAATCTACTCCCCACCAGCCCTCCTCAACACCTTGCTAGCTGACATTACCACTATCCTGGCGACAGGAATGGCAGATACGTGCATAATAGAAAGAGACTTCAATGAAGTAATGCACAATGCCTTAGACCGTACACATCTGCGGACTAGAAATCCTAACACTGTCACCAGACTTGCTGTCTTTGCATCCGCACTGGGGCTCCGGGATACGTAGCGAGAACTACACAGAGAAGATAGCGAGTACTCCTTCCATTCAGGAGCGCATGCCTCAATGTCCAGGATAGATTATTTCTTTCTTCCATCCCAGAGCATCCATAAAGCCTGTAACGCATCCTTCTTTCCAAGCGGCATATCCGATCATTCCCCACTATTAGTGGAGCTGGAGACGGAGAGACCACGCCCGCCGCCCATCTGGCGTCTGAACTCCTACTACTTGGGGTTCCCAGACCTACAAGAAAAAATAGAAACGGCCAACTCCAACTACTTCGAGCTGAATGCAGGCTCGACGGATGATCCCTTCATCCTGTGGGAAGCGTACAAATCAGTCCTGCGAGGCGGCGAGATCATATCATGGACTTCCGCCAAGAAAAAGAAGCAACGCGAGTTGATCACTGACGCCGAAAAAGAAGTTGTGACTAAGGAAGTAGAACATATCTCCAGCGACACCCCCTAGACACATAGAGCCCTAATGTTGGCGCAGAAAAAGTTACATAATCTGTCGCTAGATTGTGCCCAAAAAGCACATAGCGCCATGAAAGCACGACTATATTAAACAGGGGAAAAAGCAGGCAAGATGCTTGCATGGTTAGAAAAACGTGAGGAAGGTCAACGTACAGTAAAAAACATCAAAACAAGAGAAGCCAAAATAGTCTCCACTGATGCGGAAATAGCAGAATGATTTGCTGACTTCTACGAAGGGCTCTATGCGCCTCCCACCGATACACCGAACAGCTCCATACTGGACGAGATTGATCTGCCCTTCCTCACCATGGAACAAACTGAATCGCTGGACGGCAAAATAACAGAAGAGATCTCGACAGCCATAGCACAACTCCAGGCTGGCAAAACCCCAGGTCCCAACGGCTTCCCTGTTGACATTTGGAAACGCCTAAGCCATTTAGACTTACCTACTCACCTACTCAATCTGTTCGAAGACTCCCTACTGAAAGGCGTGCTCCCGCCAGACCTCTGAAAAACAACGATAATTGTGATCCCAAAAGAAAACAAACCTCCGGACGAATGCGGCTCCTACAGGCCCAGATCACTAATCAATACTGAAGCAGAGATACTGGCCAAGGTGCTAGCGAACAGACTCCAAACAGTCATCACAGCGCTGATCCACCCGGACCAATGCGGCTTCATGCCCCAAAGGTCAACCAGAATGAATATTCGTAGGCTGCATCTGGCCCTAGAGAGAGCGCCCACTCTACAGCAGTCTGCGGCATTGTTAGCCATAGACTTCGAAAAGGCCTTTGATTCAGTGTACTTGGAGGCATTATGGACAATTATGAGGAAAATGAACTTCGGCGAACAATTTATAAAATGGGTCCAGCTGCTGTATAATCCCCTGGCAGAGGTGAAAGTGAACGGGTGGCTCTCGCATGTATTTCGATTGGGGAAGGGCACCAGGCAAGGATGTCCCCTCTCGTCAATGCCTTTTGCCTTAATAATCGAGCCACTGGCAGTCATTCTGCGGGACACGGACACATGGTCAGGCTTTCGCTGGAACTCAGAGTGGGAGGACAAGATATCCCTATATGCGGATGACCTCCTGATATACTTAGGTGACCCGGCAATCTCAGGCCCCATAGTCACTGCTATCCTAATAAATTACTGAACCTTTAGCGGCCTCAGGGTGAACTGGCTCAAGTCTGTGCTCTTCCCTGTGAAGGGTGTGGACTGTATACCACCACAGGGCTCCCCCTATCAGATTGAACTTACACAGTTCCGGTATTTAGGCATCATCATCACCAATGCACTTGACACTTATATACCCCAAAACCTATACCCACTAATGAAGAAATTCAAACAAGATGTGCTCCACTGGGAGGCACTGACACTATTGTTGGCCCTATCCAGATTCCTATACATCCTTCAAAATGCCCCTCTCCATATCCCTGTGGAAGAATTACGTAAAATAGATGGAACAACATGCAAGCTGTTGTGGCGAGGGAAACACCCGAGGATAGCTCTCGAAACCCTTCAACGTTCAGTCTGGGAAGGGGGGATAGGTCTCCCCAACATCCAAGTTTATTACTGGGCGACCCAAATGGCGACAGTCAATGATATTCTGCATGGCAATCCAAAACTTCCGCATATACAAGCGGAAATAAACGCAAGGCATGACGTGTCCCTGCTCGAAAGTCTATGGGAAATAGTGCCGCCCTCCCAAGCGTTCGATAGTGGCACAGACAGCACAAACATGGAAAGAAACACAAATACATTGGCTGGGATAATAGAATCACTCCAGTCCAGCCTATCTGGAATAACGCCCATCTCACAGGCCTCAGTAGACTCCCCAAGTGGCCTGGCTGGGCCGCAGCCGATATAAACACTGTACAACAGCTATTTGTGAATAACCAGCTCATTCCATTTGCCGAGATCTCTATTCAATATGCCCTCCCAGCTACCGAACGCTACCACTACGAACAACTGCACCATGCGCTTTCAGCTCAAAGGGACCAAATGGTAGACATGCCGGAATGCACGCCTAGAGAGAAATATAGTTGTAGACAAGGTAGAAAACAAAGTCACATCCACCATGTACAATGCCATTTTCACTTTTGCCACGACAGAACTATCAGGCCTGAAGATGAAATGGGAAGGAGATGTTGGCCCACTACTCCCCGAAGATTGGATCTCGGCCCTGATGCACCCCAGGGATGTAGCAATCTCGGCCAGAATCAGACTTATCCAACTAAAGATCCTCCACAGAATATACTATCCGCGTTTAACACTGTATAACTGGGGGAAAGCAACCGATCCCAAATGTCTGCGCTGTAAACAGGTAGTGGCAGTGCACGCAAATACAATACTTTTGGAAACAATGTAGTGAAAGACTCTCGAGGGTCATGGGCCGCCCGATACCCAATGACCCCAAACTTCTCCTCCTAGGAATTGAAGAGGAAGGAGAACTGTCCCGCTTCGAAAGGCTGCCGCTTTCGACGTCCGCAGGGATCACCAAAAGAAACATTGCACAATTGTGGGTATCAGAAATCTGCCCAAGCTATGACCAATGGTCCGCGGATGTGGATGCCGTCAGCCTGATGGAACGTCGAGTATATCAAGCACGTGGCTGCCCTGGCAAAGCGGATAGAATATGGGGAAAATGGGAACAAGTACTATGAACACACAGTGTTTGAGCAAATGAACTGCAACACGTAGCCTTGCCATCAGGCCAGGACTTAACATAACGTAATGTTTCACCAACATCCAGTTGTGTAGCCAAGACAATAACGCAGCTAGTCTTGTATATGTGTAACTCTCCTTAATGGATGTGTATATGCGCCCAGACAATTTTCATGTGCAATGCCTTTTTCATATGTATGCAAATTATGTTTATTTTTATGTTTATTTTCACTTTTATTTTCTTTGATTGGATATTGATTGTTCTGTATACATGCACAAAACCCAATAAAACTTGTTATTTAAAAAAAAACAATGTTCGTTCCAGCCCTCGTTATACTATGTTGCGGCTTGCAACCTTGACTTCAACACAGTCTTTCATTGGTCTCCCCAACTCACCAGCGGTGTTGATCTCCCTGGCGCCTCTTTGTTCTTGGAGCCAAGGATTATACCAGAGCGGTTGCTGCTGCTGCTGCTCATCCTCCCGCCGCCTCCCACTGCCTTTGTCAGATACGCGCGAGGGCCCTCACTATCTTCGACAAACAATGCAGGATTCTTCAGTTTGGTTTCCTGGTCTTACGCTTTCTGCCTTTAAGGTTTCTTGAAAGTAACAGCGTCTTGCCGAAAAGGTCACTGGTATTTCCCTTCTTACGAACTCTTCCGTGTTTGCCGTCTTTCTCCAATCCTTCAGCTGCCGACTCGAAACTGCTGTTCTTTCAAGTGTGTTGCTGGCTCAGTGTGCTCTGCCTTTCATCGGGTTGGGGAAGTTTAATGGAAGTCAGGTGTGATTGTCAGTAATTTCGCCTGACCATAGTAGCAGGACATGTGAGGTACACTGCTCAGGTCGGAGTGTTTTCTCCCAGAGAAGGCTGTCCGTGTGAAAATGCTGGAGAACGGAAAGAGGGGGTTGTCGGTAGGGGCGCAGCGGGGTAAGGTCCCGACATATCCTACCTGGTAGGATGGGTAAAGGGGGGATACTACATCTCGCCATCCGGTGTGCCACTCCCCGAAGACCTCTGACCCAGGTGATCCTCCCGCATTGGTCCACCCCCAGGGTCTGGATCCAACGGCGATGGCTGTCCTCTGGCAGAGAGAAAGAGAGAGAGATCCGCTGGGACTAGCGGGTGAGTCACCTTCTGGTTTCTCATAGGAAGCAGAAAAGGTTTTGAAGAAACTTTTTTTTTTTTTTAAATCACTGGCATTGTTGGCTAAAAGGAGGGTATTTGATGGGTGACCTCATGGCAGGATGCACGAAGATGGGTGGTGAAGCAATACGGATCTTTATTAAGACATAGCCACGGGTGGGGGTTGGCCATGAAAGAAGAGAAGATGAGCAGAAGGAGAGAGGGGGGAAAAAACTAAAAGTGAAGGCAGACAATAGAGTTCTGCTGTGAGCTGAGCTGAGTTGGGCAGTGCAGAAAGGAGGGAGACGGACCAGATCCTCGCTGAACTCCGGCAGGCAGCTGACAGTGGGAGAGAAACTGCCTACTTCATAGAAAACATCTATCGTGCAAGCTGAATCCCCATCTCACGGGGCTCTTGTAGAGTATGAGTTCAAAACAAGAAGAGTACAAGATTAATCAGGCTAGATCCTGGCCTGATTTGGAAAGTGTGAAATTGGGACAAAACAAAAACAGGGGACACAAACACATCTGTTTTTAGTGTACTCCCATGTGAAAAGATAGATTCTGCAGAAGCGCTAAAGGCTGTCAGTTTACTTCCAAGTTTACAGATAAAACAAATGCACATCTTGCTAGGAGAAAAGAGAACTCTCTGCTGTGGGAGGGGGCGTATAAAGGGGATTAATCACTGAACAGATATGAAATGTATCATCAGTCCGCTTAATGTATTCAGAGAAGGAATTCCAGTGTAAAACATGAAATCTCATGTTTTTTCTTTACTCTTTTCTTCCCGTTACAAAAGGCATATCCAGGTTGATGCTTTGCTAAGATTCCTTTTTCAGGCTGATGTTTTCCTAATGTAGTCTCGTACATGGTGCACATAAATGTCTCATTGTGAGTCGGAGTTTTTAAACGAGCATAAAGGTACATATTTATTATAACCTGTTTCTGGATCTATTTTTAGTGTGTTTTTTTTTTATTTGGCAATACAATAACGGATGTGAGCAAATAGTGTCCTTGGGGTCAGCAATAGGTCTACCATTGCCCTAGCCAATCGTCCCATATAGAAGGGTATAATAGCGAGCGAATTTCCCATGCTTTAGCAAATGAAAAATCGGAGCAACACATTGTTGCAGAGTGAATGGGGCCTATACATTGCCCCTACATATTTTGGGTAGGTGCAGTTGCTGGGCGTGGCCCTGTGTAGCATGGTCAAACTGTGTTGTTCTAGGAACACTTTGAATGTTTTATATGTTTTAATTGCTTTAGAGTGATATTGTGTGGAAGGGATAGTGGTACATTGCAGATTGCAGATATGACAGAAATGGAAATAGCTGACCTTTGCGCATATCATCATTCACTTTATTTCGATAATACCATAAAAGCCAACATGTACATTACAGAATCAAATACAATCAATATACAGAAATATACATGCTACATATAGCATAATTTAAACAAATAACATAGGAAATAAGAATTAGGCAACAGTACCCATTAAAAACGTCTAAAACCAAAGTTGAACAAAAAAGTGCTTCAGTACGTGGAGCAGATATAATTTACATACTCCTCGAACAGTAAAACATTCAAAGAAGGAAATAATTGAAGGACCAGGCCAAAGGGGTTGTTCTTTAGCCCATCAATAAGCATGGATAGTATAGGGGCACCATTTAGCACAGCTATAGATTTGATTTTACGGGAGAAGATTGCTCCTCTTTGTTCTCCTAAACCAAGCCCGAATCAAAAACCAACCCACTGTAAACGTGGCGAGGGCGTCCTTAGCAAGTGCAAGGGTCCCATTCACGGTTGAGACATATAGTTGGAGAAAAAGATGCCTTAATGAGGGGTTTCGAATATCCTTATACATAAGACAAAGCAACAGGAAGTGAGTTTGGTCTTCCCTCTCCCCTAGGCAAAAAGGACAATCAAAGCGGGCTTTGAGGAAAAGCGAACACATTTAATTAGGACTCAGTGTCGAGGTAGCCTTCACAACCTTGGTGCTGTTTGAGGGCCCAGTAGTTAGTAAACTGCAATGACATGGCTGTTCTCTCTACTCTCTCCTTCATTCTTTCCCCCTTGATAGCGTGCAGAATTTTAGCTTTTGAGGATGCATTGGGGTTGATCCAGAGATCTTCTAGGTTCAGTAAGAGCTCAGACTTTACATGCCGCACCAAGGAAAGTGATAATCCCCCCCTCTTGGTCGATTACATCTTTTAGGGCTGCCAGTATTTATGCAGAAACCACATTTTTTGCCTTAGCAACTTGGACATCTGAAAATTGAAAAGTTGGAGGGAACGAAGTGTGAGAGATAAGGGAAGAAAGCCCTGAGAAATTGTTTGCCGGAGGAGCCGTTTTACAGACTTGTTTGTTAATACTTTAATTCTGAGGATCGGAAGACACAGACCAATTGTTTGATTCGTCTCACTGCAAAAGTGTGGTTTGCTTGGCAACCATGCACGAGGAAATGTCACAATTAGAAGAGAATTTGAAACAAGGTGAACTCAGTATACAATTACATACCATATATGACAATGTAAACGTGCAGTTTGCACATAATGAGATTAAGTTGGTGGAGTGTGAAGGAGAAGTTGATCATCTATAGCCAGGGTCTCCAACTAGACTTCCCAGTAGCTCCTTGCATCAGACACCAAAATGAGCAATGCGTTTATTTTGAGGTCTGGAGTCCCAGGGCCTCTTCTCTGCCCCCCTCCATCTCCTCTTCCTTCAAAGCAAACAGTCAAAAGCTGTGTGAGAGAAGGGGAATGGGAAATTAGTTTTGTGGCAAATTCTCACAATGAGGTGCAAATGATAGCCGATTAGAAAGGGAAGGCATGCATAAATCTGCCATATGAAACAAAGCTGGGGGCTGGAGATCATGTCAGTCTCACTGTTTTATTTTAGATTTGTTTTGGTTAGCATTACTTTGCATGCTGGTAATTTATGCTTTCAGTCAGAATGGGGAAAATAAAGCTACCGATGTAATCATTTTTTGCTCAGTGTGTGCGTAAATAAGGGATCGGGGTTGAAAAAAAGGTAGAAATGTTTGAGGGAGAAAAGACGAAGATTATTTTTCCGAAATAACCTTCAGTCTTTTCACCCCTGAACATTTCCGACTTACCCACAATACAGTTAGCAAGGGTTTCGCGGGACAGCCCCGCATCCTCCAGTACCGAATGCATGATTTGGTAAAACTTTTCAGCCATTCGGAATTCGGGCAAATCTTTTATTTTTAATTTGTATTGGATAATAAAATAATCCTTTCAAATGATTTCACATATCATAAAATCACCAATTTGAAACAAATTAATCAAATCATAAAAAGTAAAACACAGATCAACACTTCAACAGATCAGAGCATACATCAATTAAAAAACGAACATCAATCAGAAAATTAACATATCTGGAAAAAAGGGCAATAAAAAATGAATGATTGCTATACGAACTGTTAGCTTGCCATTATTGAATAAATACCGCCAAACTAATTCTGGTTCCATAGTACTACATAAAACTACTAATTCTTTACTGAAATGTATGCTCCTCAGGTTTGTTAATTTAGGGCACCCAGTTAGACAATGCTCTAAGTTTTCCTTTACAGATTTATTTCCACAGAAGCGACAATAAACCAGCTCTTTTGGAATAACTCTTCTTTTCACCAAAATTTCACGCGTTGGCCACAGATTCATCCTAAACCTAAGATATGGGTTACGCATTTGGGGATTGGGACATTTGGAAAGGTACTCTGCCATACTTCAAAATTGCTTATGTGTGAACGGATTTGACTTAAAGTCAGTATACCCAAAACATAAATTCAGATTTATTATCCAATCATATTGGTATAATTTTGCTTTTGCTCAGTCAAGGTTCTCCAACAATAATTCCAAAGTTATGGATGCATCAGCTAGTGCATGCAATGTATATTCGCACCATTCTTTCGTAAATACTTGATCCCGAGCAAGGAGATGTTTTGCCATAATTCCCAAAAGATTTGTGGCTTTTAAGCCCAAAATGCTTTTTCTCAGTGTGGCAGCCATTTTCCACTTCACTTGAACTTCGAGGGATAACAGGCCCAATTCATGCCTAATCAGAGGCAACAGGACGGATTTTGGTAACATCAATAGCTTTTCAAAACCAGGATTCTAATTTTGGCCAAATTTGCCGTAAGCAGGCAATCGGTTCCATACAATATAGTGTGAATGACCTTTGGTTGGGAAAAGGTCATTATGTGGTTTAAGGTAAACTTCCCAAATTTCCCTTTTAGAATTTCCGCTTGCCGTATTAATGTCTGTAGTTTGTTATATCTCTCGAGTTCGTTAATTTTATTAGACAATGGTACTGCAAAAATTAATCTCAAGTATCTATACTGATATACCTTTGAAAGACTTCTGTTTTGTAACTGCCACTTGTAGTTTTTAACTTTAGTCTTCGCGTGAGGACGACACACCATAATCTGCGTTTTGGGCAGGTTGATGACTAGATTGTTATTCACCACAAATTCATTCAGCTTATTAAGCAACAGCTGTAGCCCTGATTGAGTTTGGGATAGCAGAGTAAGATCATTGGCATAAATTAAATGCAAGATCTTTTCTTCCACCCAAATTGGGGGATCACATTTCACAGATCTTAAGTCAGTACCTAACTCAAGCAAGAAGGAAACTTAAAGATTGATGAAGCCAATATGCATCCTTGCTTGACTCCTTGGAATGTATGCCATTTAGCAAAAAGTTTGCCAGCCAAGGTTAATTTTACTTGAACTGTTGTGTTATTGTGAAAACGCATGATCAAAGAAAGTAAGGACAGAGGAAATTTGTGCTGTACAAGGTTTTGATACATGATGTTCCGATCAATAGAATCAAACGCAGATTGAAAATCTATATACGCTATGTACAGCACTTGGTTCTTTTTAGCATATTTATTTTTTAACATACTCAGTGCCATAAGATTTGGACTAATACCCAACCCAGCTACAAAGCCCGTTTGAAAGGGGTCATGCAGCTGGTTCTTCAGCGTCCATTCTCTGAAATCACACAACACTAATCTGGTGAAAATCTTGCCAGGAGCGTCAAGCAACGCAATAAGTCTGTAGCTAGCAGGGCACAAGCGGTCACCTTTTTTATATATTGGGACCAACAGAGAATGAATCCAGGATACTGGCAGGGATTGATTCATATTAATTATCTTGAATATTAAATATAGTATCCTGGACCATAACTCCGGATGCCTTTTGAAGGTCCTATTTGATAACCCATCGGGGCCACACGCACCTGATTTGCTGATCTTATTTATGAAGAATTTAATATCTTCAAGGTCAAACCTTTGATCGAAGGGCCCCATATCATGAGGAATAGTAGCGACAGAATTGAGAGGGGCAGCATAATACTCCAAAATATACGCGCACCAAACTTGCTCCGTAACATTATTTGCTTGCACGACGTCTTGTGAGTAATGCGTGGACTTGTTCAGTAAGGCCCAAATTTGGGCCAGATTTTTCGACTGTACTATGGACAGCATATGTTCACCATCATGCTGCAATCTGTATGCTCTGAGCCAGTTTTTATATGTTGTCTTGATATGAGCCAAAGCTGATCTTCTTTCGTTAGGAGACAAATTATTGGCTGCCCTTATCCGACGACGATAATCTGACTTTCTTGCTCTAGTATCAGCATCATAAACATGTAACCTTGGGCGCTGCATGTGATCCCTGCATTCCCCTTTGCCCGACCCATCTCCTTGAAAGTGTTGTAACATGTCGGAATAACATGGCTGCAAGTCAGTCCACCCTGTGCGTGTTTGAATGTCTAATTGATCTTTGAGCCGTGTTGTGATCTCTCCGACCATCATAGCCTATTGCCATTATTATTTACTACAAGATGTTCGCTCAGTAGGTTTTGTTGTCCAACGGTTGGTTCATAGTTGACTTTCCAGTGAGTCACAAGTTGGTTGTGATCACTGTATGTATTTTCCACAATACAAAACTTTGTGAGTCCATGAAACATATTCACATAAATTAAGTCGATAGTAGAGACACTGCCACCACGATGCTACGTTGGATGAGGGGGGAATATCGGTCGGGAATGCACCATTCAACCTAATCAAATTGTTTGAGGAGACAAATTCTGCCCATTTGTTCAGTCTTGGATTGTACGTTTGGGGATGGTCAATTGTGCAATCTAAATTAAAATCTCCTGCAATTAGGATTCGTGATATGGTTGTATCTATTGCAATGAGACTGCGTAGGTCTCCGAGTCATTTAATAAAACACCCGTCCGATATTGCCACCGGGTTCCAGTAAACATTTATCAGCCCACATATTTTGTTGTTAACTTTAAGTTTGACCAATTGGAGAAATTCATTAGGCGTTTCCCATACCTGAGGGCAAATACCCTCTTCAGATTTAATGGCTATAAGTAGCCCAGAAGTCGGCCTTCCATGCAAGGCCCGGGTAGCAGGATTAAAAAAAAAAGATCATAACCATCCCACACTGGTACAGACATCAACCACGTTTCCTGTAACATAATTATGTGAAATTGCACTAGGTCACTTTTATCATTATTTAACAAATGGTAAAAACCCCTTGTGTTCCAACTAATAAGTGCAAGATTTTTGGATAAAGCTGGTCGTACTAGTTAGGCTCCGTTTTTTCCTCGGTTACAATTACAATTGCTTACTTCACCCTGTTCATGATTCCTTTTATGTAAGGCAACGTTGAAACTATTGGAATTGTATTGGTGCTGTGCTTCGTTCTTTATTTCAACATTTACAGTTGTTTCAGTAATTATTGTAAAGCCCAACATTGACAATTCTGTTTTGGCAAGCCAAATTGTGTTTTGCACCAACCTCGAGTTCATCCATATGCGTACACATTGTAGATTCCTTTTTCTGGGAATTCCACCAATTCCAAATCCGTGGAACAGATATCCTCCAGACGTTGTATGTCGTAAAAAATGGCTAAAATAGCTCTTCTATTTAAGTCCTATTGCACTGCCGGAAAGGCATTGCAAGCCAGCCTCAATGATAAATTGCCCGGGGTCTCCTATTAGCAGTTGCAGGTTGTACAACCAGACCAGCTTTGGTAACTGCTGCTACTGATGGAACTGAGCTCCCTTGTCTACCACCGGAACTCAAGGCAGTTTGTATTATGTTTAAAATTTCCGGAGTAATCTATGAGAGCAAGGAATTTTGAGATGTTACGGGACTTATGGACTCTTTGACGCTTTGGCAGGTTTCCAAATTCACCATATGCTCGTCTACCTGCCCCAGCGGCAATATGCCTCTGTTTTGGCTAGGGTCCATTTGTCCATTACCCGACTATTATTTTAGGTGTTCTTTCTGTCGGCAGAAGATTTTCCTCCACCCTTTGGTCCTTAAAGCGAACGCTTTTAACCTTTTTGCTTAAGGACGTAGAGTACGGAATGTCCACCTTGTCAACCAATTGTCTACTCATGTATGCATCCACAACCTTCCTTATCTCTTGGCGATGGACATTTCTGATGTTCAAGACCGGACTTGCGACCTTCCCTTCCCGGGAATTAGATGGCATCTCGACTGGATATTTGTCCCTCTTGGACCCCGTCTGCAAATTCTGACCTGTTGCCTCAACGAGTGCATCAAGAGGGGCATATGCCAGTGCTGGTTGCGATAAGCCACTTCCCTTTCTATTGGCCTTAGAGCAATTGAACATGTGATATTTATTTGCAATTGCTTGGGCAATTGTATTAGTTGGAATGCTAAATTTTTTGATAAACGTTTATTTCTTGGCCCCCTTTTTGTTTTTAGGCATTGGTTGGTTCTTTGGTAGCTTCTTACTCGTGGGATTATTCTGTTTTGTACCACTTTATGCCTGTTTGGAAAACACTGTATATGCAGCTTTTGCTGCCCTCATTACAGTGTCCATAATAGAGCACCTCACATTGTCTTCACTCTCTGCACTTCTCCCCCTGCATGACAATTTTGTCAAGCGCATTATTCTCGATGACCTCACTAATAATGCAATCCATCTGCGGAATGGGTTTGAACACAGCCACTGGGCCCATGTTCACTGCTGTTGGGCATGTGATCGGGTCAGGGCCCTTTACTGCTGGATTACAAAATTTCAATTTCAATTTATACGTGGCTCTTTTGCCATAGAAGCAAGTGTTCAATTTACGCGGCTTGTTTATGAGCCTGTTCAGTCAGAGTATCATATAATTTGAACAACGCAGCCAATGAGAATTGGGTAGCTTTTAACGCAATTTCCATAAGTACGACACTGTTTGGGACCAGGTTACCCCATCTCTTTTCTGTAAAGGTTCCACAGAAATAGGTAATACCGGTACCTGCAATTCATCAACACCTCTTGGTACATCATCAAATGAAAACGCCGACAGAGCACAACATTTCCTCAGCGTTGGAACACAAAATGACAGTTACACTTGAATAATCAGCACCAATACTAGAAAACATATCCGGTAGTTATTCGGGAAAATCACGCATTCAGGCTTTTCAACTCTCATTTTGGCCGATTCCAAAATAAGACAATCCATGCGAGTCTCAGCTTGCAAGAAAAAAGTACATCCAGCGGTACGTGTTGCGGTTTATGATAAAACTGAATTCAGAAGATGCAGAGTCCTTTGTTTTAAGGCTGTAGTACCCCAAATGTATTAAAGGTTAATATGTAATTTGCTGCAATATGGAGGAGCCCACCTCTGTGTACCAATACAGGACTTAAAGAGCTAACAGCAATTTTACCTTTAAGCAAATGTGGAAAACTACTAGTTGCACTTCATTCTGTTGCTTGCCCACTTACATTTATAAAAACTAAACAGGAATGCAAAACATGTTACATCAATGCCAGGACTTAAACATTATTTGAGAGTTCTGTTTCAGCCTATGTTTTATGAAACGAGAGTCCACATTAAGTAATTAGGTTAGAAAAGTGAGCAGTGGTTTGTATGTATATATTTTAACATGTATAGGATTAATATAGCTTAAACCTAAGTAACGGAGCAGTACACAAAACAGGCTGGTGAATACAGGGAGAGACTATTGAAGAGAGCCATAGGATGGAAGAACAATAGGATTGATTCCTTTTGGTTATGTACACAAACTGGGAGGTCTATCGAGATCTGTGGGAAATGTGTATGCATATGTTCAAATTCAATTTATGAGCACTGTTTTTGCTAAATATTGGGCAAAACACCATACAATTTACAAGTAATTCTCCAACACTAGAAAAGGTTCAATAGATGCCTGGTTACCAACAGTATGCAGGATATGCCAACTGCCACTGTAAAACACATGTTGATGTCATTGCAAACAATATGTCATAACTGTCATGTTAAAGCATTTTTGTGATGCTGGAGCACCCAATATGTCTGAAAAAGCTGTGCCTGCAAGCCAGGCATGGTCCATTGGTCCTGCACCAGGTACTCTGTGATACTGCCTCCTTCATAAAGGACAGACGGGTGTCAGGTGGCCGGCCACCCGTTAGGAATAAGTAACCCCTCACTACAACCATACTCTTTGCGCAAAATGTCAAAATAACGATTCATATGTTGTCTGGTTGGTATGTAATATGATTTGTGCACGTTTCAAGAAATCACTATGAAACTGAATTGATATTAGCCCTGTGACTTGCACTTTTTGTGCATATACACCTTGATCACATGGATTAGCATGAATTAGGGATATGCTAAACTGGCAGTGGATTTTATTTTTTAACTAAACAGCACATAATATATGATGAATTTGTTTTAAAACCAGATAACACATTGATTGAAATACTCAGATTGTTTTTGCACATGCAGCCCCAAAAGCAACAAACTCGCGTTGTTGGAATCCTGGATGCAGATGCAGACGCACCATCCAACAAAAAGCAAAAGATGTACCATTTCCATCCAGAGTGGAAAACAACATTTCTTTCTTCCAGCGTAAAAAGAAAACGTGCATCTTTAATGTAAAACGCCCAAATTACAGTGTGAAAAGCGTTGAGGCATTTTGCAATAATACACACAAATTATTAAAGGAAACCAAAGGAACCAGTCTGCAATCCTATAAAGTAGGTAAAAAACGCTGCAATGCAAATGCTGCTATAGAGGAATTCCTTCAAAGTTGCTAATTGTTTGCTGATGGACAAATTCTCTTTTACAGATGTTGTTAATTGTGAAGGGTGCAATGACTCCTGTGGCTGAGTCTGTTGAAAGAGAAAAGAGGTCCTGAATTTATGTTTGCCATGTTAGATGTGCAACTAGGTGCAAGAACTATGGCATGGATGGTATCTGCACCCAATCTGAATGCCCATCTCTTTGAATCAGTCTTTTTCAGACATGAACATCCTGAAATCAACACGATGATCCCGTCTGACAGCCTGCGAGTGCTGTTGCGGTTTCAAGCCACACATCAGATTACTGAGCACTGGTGGAGACCATGCTGTGTCAGCCTTCACATTGAATGTCTCAACTGGTTTCCTACCTTCCGATATGATTGACAATGACAAAGGATAATTAAATAAAGATGTTTTTGAAGTTATGAATGTCATGGTAAATGCATATGTTGTTCCTTTGTTAGATAAACAGCAAATAAACCACCCAAAAAAATGTTAGTACAAATTCTCCTACTCATGGACATCACCACCCCAGTAACTCTTGCCAGTAGCTCCCAAGGTTGGAGACCGTTGAATTTTAATATTGTGGAAAATGTGCATTATCACAAATGCAGGTACTACGCAAACGTACTTCAATACTCTAAAGACATACATTAGCTTGAAGATAAGATTTTCCGCCTGATGTCTGAAGGTGATAAGAAGTTGGAAGCAATCCAGGATTATAAAATGAAATTCACAGATCTGAAGGAGTTAATTGTTAAACTGAGAAAGGAGAATTCTGCATTTTATGTGGAAACGCGAGAATTACACACGCAGCTTGGAAAGATAAAACCGACAAAATTTGGGTGTCAGAAGTACAGAGCTGTTCTTGAATTCCAGTGGACAGCAGCGCATTATTCTCACTGAGGCTGAATACAGCAATAGTATGGGAGATGTGTCAGCTACTGTTCACTCGGTAAGAGCTTGCTGCTCTCCAATGCTCAGGAACTGGGCTTGCTTACTCAGCAGGGGAAGGGGTGGGGCAATCAAGATGAATTGCAGTCTAGTGCGATCAAAATCATGAAGAATATTAAGAGTTTAAGTCTTTCAAGAAAGACTCGGGTATAAGTATCGAAGAACACTTGGAAGCCTTTATTGAGCTATTTCAGATGTTGGGCATCCCCAAGGCTTAATATGACAGACAGGCCAAGGTATGTAGCTAGATTCATTCAAAATAGAAATTCAGAAAAGGGAACAATATCAGTCAAAATGAGACAGAATGTAACCAATGGCCTCTGCCCTTGTGTTCAGCCAACTCTACAGAGACCATGGACAGAGGACGGTCACCCCACGCTCCCCACCCTCTGTGTCCCAGGAATTCAGGGGAAAAACAAAACAGAAATCAGTCTTCTGAAGGGAGCCAAAACAGGACTGATCAATTTGAATTCAACCAGTGCTGGCCTAGAGCACAGAGAGATGAGTTTAGGGATGTGGACAGATGCCAGTGGTTAGAGGCACAAGTGAACATTTTGGCAGAGCAGATAGAAAAACTGTGGGTGGTGCATAAACAGCAGCTGAGTGAGAGAGTGACATTGCATGGAACAGCGACAAATTACTATTCAGACAGGCTTCCCATAACGAAAGCACAAATGACATTGATCCACCATTATATGAACAAACCAGATTGCCTAACAATTTAAAACGAAGAAAATAAGCAAATGCTGGCATAGGAATTAAGACCACACATAAGAAGGGAGTGTGGTTTTATTTTGAGTTGAACCAAACCATTCATGCATGCATGTGAAGATGAGAAAAAATTAGAAACACAGGAAGAACCCAAAGTGCAAAGGGTCAGAAGACAATTTAAAAAGAACATGCAACATGAAATGAATGAAATAGTAAGTTAAAATAGAAAATGAAAGGGTCTCAATGCCCAACAATTCGAACAGTGATCACATTTCCACAGAAATTCAAATGTTGCAAAAGAGATGCATGGATGAGTTCCCCGAGGAGTATTTAGAGCCACGGATGTTCCATGAGAAAGAACCGACAGGAATGGTACAAGAAACAGGTAAGCTTCATACACAAGATGCTGATGTTCTGCCACACAATGCTAATGAGGATACAAAACAATTGTGCTCCAGAGTACTGGTAAGTAAGGAAAAAAAGCAAAAGAGGAATGGGGTGAGAACACATGTGGCCGCGATATAGGAGGAGGGCAATCAGTGGCAAAGACCCAAAATAATCCTCAGGACAGAAAAATGAACATAGAACTGAAAGAGGGCGGGTAAAGTGTCATATGCCGCTTTTGCTTAGCAACAAGCCAGACAGGCCTAATGAAATTATGTCCTCAGATTAGCAATAATTCACACTTCCTTTGTATACTTAAAGAATGTGAAGACAGGTATTATGCCCCTCTTACCGTTGTAGAGAAATGAAATGTGCTTGCATTGGTGAACACAGGCGCACAGGCAACCGTGATGTCAAGGAAAATATTGGACAGAAAAAATGAAGGAAGACACCCACAAGACATGCTGAAATTGAGACAGATTGAAGGCTCTATGCATAATTTCAATGGGGAGGAAATACCAGTGGAAGGTGCCATTGAAGTGGACATCAAGATAGGGAAACTTAGACAGACAAGAGGTGGTGGTCAGACCTATTGAAGAAAACCCACTCCTACAAAAAAATAAAATTGCCTTAAGAGGCCGTCACCCCTCATTGATGGGGTAAAATAGGTTGTGGTGGTCTTTGGACAAAAAAAACCCTGAAATCTGAGTTAGAGTAGCAATGCAAAAGAATGACACCATTGCTAGTTTACCTATTGTCACGGTCATTCTCATCTGCCTGGGTAAAATACAAGGCGAAAAAGAAAAACAATCTATAAAGATTTACTTGGATCCCAAGAAGAACTGGCAAACACAGATAGATAAAACCGCAATGTGTTTTCATCTAAGGGATGAAGACTGAACAACGTGAGGTTTCAGAATCAGAAAAAGTATATTTCAACAATTGCAGACATACACGTGAGAGAAGGGATACCTGTGCATGTGAATGGGTATCCAGAAATGTTTGAGGCAGTTTTGGCGCTAGAACAAAAACATTTTCATTAATGAGAATGTTTTCAAACAAATGCTGGCCAGGACAGAGATACCAAGTTTAAAAAAAAAAAATCACTACACTGCAGATTTAAAGAACCCAGACATTGGGAATATTCCTGAAATGTATGTCACCTCAAAGGGTGAACTGCCTGAATCTTTAGATTCTATACCAAAAAGGATTTTTAAAATTCAGTCAGTATACCATTATGAACCAAAGCAAAGGATGTGATTTGTTGTCATCAGGACCATTGCATCCCATTTCAAATGAATGAACATGAGGTGGAAAACCAGCAAGTTGAAGTAGAGGCTGAAATGCCAAGATACTCCAGGGTGGCGTCTCCCAAGGGACACTGCCACACAGAAGTACTGAAGTTCCTCATTTAGAGAATTTCTCGGAGATGGATGAGGAGCAAATTCAAGCCACAGATGCTTCCACCAATGAAGAGGAGATTGGTCAGTTGAGGAAAATATTCATGGATTTCAAAGAGGTATTTGCCAAAGATGCCTAGAATTGTGGTCGCACTGATTGGCATGTTGCTACACTGTCAGAAGGATATGGTAAGGGAGCATGCATTTGTGCAGCAATATATGCTACTGTTGGCTTGTTTAGAATACTTGGCAGAAATAATGTAAATAATTTTAATCCAGAAGAATCATTAGACCCATTGACAGTATTTCAAATACACCTGTATTAGGTGTGTTAAAGGCCAATGATCAATGGCGTGTGTGCGCAGACTTGAGCGCTAAATAAGAGGGCACCTGTGTCAAGGTGGCCACTTCAGTTTATTGATCAAATCCTCGCACAAATTCAAGGGTCAAAAAGGTATTTACCACATTCGTTCTTACAGCAGGGTAATGGTGTGTGCCCCTAGACGAAGATATACAAAATGATTTTCCTTTTTGTGTAATCGACTACATTATGCATAGAATTATACTCCTTTCAGGTACATCAATAGTGGAAGAGAGTTTGGGATCTTCCTGAACAAAGTACTCCCAGATGCAGCCGAGAGAGTAACTGATCTATGTGGATGTCCCGATAAAAAAAAATGAAGACATAAAAAGCCACTTCAATGAAATTAGAGATGTGCTCAGCCAGTTGCAAAAGGCTGGGGCAGAGGTTCATTGCAGAAAGCACAGGGGTGTAGAAGTAGTATACATTCTTGTGACAGAGCAAGGGTTAAAACCACAAAAGAAAAAGGTTGAAGCCATCCAGAATTTAAAAGATTCCACAAATCTAAAAGTGTTTGAAGAGTTTGCTACGGATGACAAGTTACAACAGAAAATGTATTGAAGATTAGGCAGAAATTACACAACCATGGACTAAATTACTGAAGCAGGGAGTGTCCTGGAAATAGGGAAAGGAACACTGATGCAGTAACCGAGTTGAACAATTGTCTGATAAAGCCCCATGTTTAGGTTGTTCAAAGAATAAACCAGATTTACAGAATAGAAATAGGGTTCACAGATCAGTGTGTGTCAGCAGCCTTCTATCAGAAATCTGATTCAAATAACCATTGAATATGCCAAAGTAAAGCATGGTCACAAATCGAAACAAAATGAAACTGATAATCAGCCTCTGCAATTCTTGCAGAGTAAAAGGATCAGGTCAGGGAACTTAGTCCAATCAAGAATTACATCATGGACATTGGCATTGCATGTATTCCCAGTGGAAGTGAGATATGGACAGAACAAAAAGCCCAGTTGCTCAAGAGCTGGCGGATTGCATCATCACTGGGCACCAAGGGCTGCATAGAGTAAAAAACACATTAATTTGAAGAATCCTCACACAAGGCCTTCAATGAAGAAGTGCACAAGAATCTCCCAACTGTGTATGTGAATGGATGTGCATATCACGTGGGGGCAATTCTGAAAAATAATTGGTGGCAGGAATAGGGAATGTGTGGGTAAAAAGTAATGGCATCCGACACTGCCCTGGTCAGATTTGCAAATAGATTTTATTGGCCCAGTCCAAAGATCAGCATGGGTAAACAGGTACTTGTTAACAGTTATCCGTTTAATGTCAAAATGATGGTTGGAGTGCATACCATCAGCTGACTCCAGTGCGCAAACAGTGGCTACTTTGCTGGCGAAGTCAAAATTTCTAGATTTGGTTTACCACAAAGAATAGAATCAGACAGTGGAAGTCATTTTACCAGTGCAGTGATGACCAAGATGTGGCAGATTCTGGTAGTGAAGAGGAAGCTACATATTTCCTATTGGCCATCTTCTTCTGGTGGTGTGGAACGTTGCAATAGATCAATAATTTAAGTTTAAAAATTATTGTGGTTGAAGCAGGGCCCAGTTGGATTTGTGACTCCCTTTGGTCCTAAAGGCAATCAAGTCACCACCATCAAGGTTCACAGGCCTTAGGTGGTAGGAAAATGGTTTGTTATACAGGACCAATGAACAAGTCTTGGTAAATGCATCCACAATTCATGAATATATGGAAGATTTAAGAAAGCATTTGCAGCATGCATTTACACAGCAAAATTTGGACAGGGCAGCTGAGGTTGCCGAATCATACTATGATAGGAAGACATGAGGGAGTATGAAGTAAGTGACCAGGTGTTGAAGTTTAATTTTGCAAAAACCAATACAAATGCTATATTTCTGGCATCATGGCACGGCCCGTACAAAATTGTAGACAAGGTTTTGCCTATTGTCTACAGGATTATGATGAAGGAAGGAGATCTGGCTGTGGAACAATTTGTCCATGTCAATCAAATAAAGCTGTTCCACCCGAAGCACTACGTCAAAAGGCTGGAACAGACTGGAGAAACTAGTAGGGCATGAAGTAACGTTCCATAAAGATCAAGATGAATAGATCAGGGAATGGCAGTGAGGTAAGTAGCTCAATAATTCATCAGAGTAGGTTCGTACACACCGTAGGGAGTGTTGTGTATATAGGTATGAAAATAAATAAAATAAAGTGTAAGAAAGGTACAGGTTTATGGTCATTAGAAATATATAGGATGCCAGTAAGGATTGTAATTAGGCATGCATATGATACCAACATTTGCTTTCCAGGTAATTGGAAGGGGAGTTATAAAAAAGAAATGTGCTTGATACTTGTCTTTCTCTTCTGGTTTAGATTGTTAACTTGTTTCCCTTACCAGTGCCCCTGGAGCCGTGTGGTGACAGAGGAGGACCCTGGACCGGAGTCCTCTGGACAGAAAAGAGGGAAAAAAGATGGGGAAAAAATGGGGAAATTGACAAGCGTAATGGAGGAGCCCAGACGTAAGGGATGCAAGCCTGCATTGTTATGATGATGAAATGTGTGGCATGACACTGGCCTCTTGGGGCAAACAGACCCATTGTGCAAAATTGCCAGAGCCAGCATTGGGCCTTGTGATGGAGATGCCACTGTCGGTCTAAAGGAATTTTCACTTTCCATTCCTTCTCTACAATTATCTATATGCCCATATCTTTAACCTGAGTCTATCCTTCATGTATGAACAATTGTTGCCTTTTTATTCATAGCTTTGGACACCGGTTAAAATCTATTCCTAGGTATGGACAATCACTGCCACTTATTCCTAGATATGGACATGTATTGCCATTGATCCTGTTGGGAAGCAGGGGCGAAGAAAGTCCCAGGCCCTGCAGCGATTCAGGACAAGACAATTGTAGAAGGAAACAGTGCAGGAGAGTTATAAGATCGAATGGGGAGAGAGACCCACTCATGAAGTTAGAGCGAATTGTAACCTTAGAACCACGTGTTAAGCGAAATCCCATTTTAGAAGGTAGATGCTCACAGTTAGAGGGTGTGTGTGTGTGCGTTCTTCACGCGCAGCCCTAGCAGCTCAGCAGAAGGTTCATTTCCTGAGAACACACACACACACACACACACACTTTGAAGAAGCTATCCCATGTGAAAGGGGGCAAGGCCATTAGCCCTCCACCAGGCCAGATTGTTAAGTTATAGCGGCCGAAGACCCCCAAGACATAAGCATACGAGTACACTGACCAACCGAAGACCCCTGGCCATAAAGCTGTACATAGACCAATCGATCAGGAAGATCATAGAATAGGGACTGGCTGCCCCCACTAGCAGTTCATGCAAGTTGTGCTGTGAGGTGCCAGGGGAGAAGGTAACAAATATATGTGAACTGGGGTATCCGACCCAGCCTTTAAGACGACGTAGCAATACTTTGAGATGGATGGAGATGCACAATATACTCAAACATCAATAATCAAACCGACTCAGGAAGTTGGCAAAGTGCATCTGTTTTAATATCAATTATCTAAAACAAGGAGTAAAACTAACATCAACGAAGTCGCTCGAACTTCTCACTCAATGCATTTCATAAAAATAAAAAAAACAGGTTATGTACTAAAATTTCATCATCAACATCTACCTTTGTGGCAAACTATAAAAACCTACTTGCGAAGGTGATAGGCTTATAGGGAACATCTAGGTTCACGTTGCATACTTGTCAGGGAAGGTGATTAGGTTTCTAACATCATGCGGGGCAACTAACCCTCCTCTAGTGTAGATCACTACAAACATCAAATACACAACATCCCATTGTTTATACAAACTATAGGGCTCTCTGTTACGCAGCCCTCTATAATTGGTTGGCACCCTCGTACTCCTCTAATATTCCACACACGTAAGCAGAGCGCAGGCTGGCACCCAGGTGCTGGTGGGCTGGTCATAACCATAGCTTCCCACCAATTAGCCTGTCATCTCTCATCACTCTTGCAGCCTGCTAAGTCAATTAAGGCTTTGAACTTGGCCTTGGAAATGTTCTCTGCTGGAGAATATGGGGGATACTCTGTCTTCTTGGTTTTCGATATACAGTTCGTCCCACTGTATTTCCATCTGACCACGTGACTACAGACCATGTTTGAGTCTTGCTGCATTTAAAATACTATTAAATGATGAACCTTCAACGTTTTCAATGTTCTCGCTCCACACCCAAGACAGGAGTTTTGTTCTTTTCACACATTCTGTAACCACTGCTCGAACATTCAGAACCACAGTGACCTTGACTTCCTGATCTTGGGCCAACCAAGCCTTTCTTTGATTCACCTCCATGGTTACGTTTTGAATTTCTAACTGCAACATACTGAAAAATGTATTTCTGCTCACGGGATCCAGCTCTGCTAAACTATGTTGTGTAATCATCCATAGTCCTTACATTTACTATGTACATAAGTTGGCGCATCGCTGCAATCTATTCACTACATAGCCAGCCTTTAAGAATACTTTGTCTACTTGCGTTACTGCATCTGTAAATTGTAAAAGGACTTGGTATGTTCTTCATTACTTCTGTAGCATTAGAATCTTCATCTCGAGCCTGAAATGTTGCTCATCTTTAACACCTCCTCTTTACAGTCTATAGAATATTTATGTTCTCTCGTCTCTGCGTCTCTTCTGGTGCGTCAGCTCTGCTTTTCCATGACGTCACCAATTTTCTCTTTTGCTCAGTTTTCACACTCTCTCTGAGATTTCATTCAAATGCCCATCATATTATCGTGAATGCATGTTTGGCTTTCTCAATGGGAATCCTACTTCCAAGATTATCTTTGGTATAGTTATTTTCACTGGTAATGCATGTGTCTCACACTCTGGCTCCCAACATATAGGCAGCATGGGGGAGGAGCTTTGGGTGGGGGTACTTGGCTCCACCTTTGCATATGCCTCGTGTGTGAAAAGTTTGGGAGGCGCTGGTGCATCTGGGAAAGGAAAGGTCTTCATTTAGTTCTGAGGATCACAAACTCTAAAGTAGCCCCTCGCTCATGTCCTTGGTACCAGGTGCCCTGTAGTACTGCGAGTCGTTTGTGTAGCCCAATTGCCAATGAATGTTTTATACATTTCTCCAATGACAAAAGAAGATCCCCACGTGGAAGAAGATGGACAGAAGGTGCTGGGACCAATCACCTGGCATCCCGTATGGAGCAGGCTATATGTGTATAGGGTAGAACCAACCAGCTACCTGGATTTGTCAACTATTTGATGTACATTATCCGTGATGATGTCTAGCCTTAAAAGCTAATGCTCATGCTGTCCTCGACAGAGCGTTTGGTGGCAGCAGAGTTATTTGTTGGCACGTACTTGTATTCATGTGAGATTACACCTTCTCCTTGCAAGAAGTGTGGGCCTTTTTCCCTAGTGGGTTGTATTTTTTCTGGTGTTGGCGTTGAAGGGTTACTCTACAATCCCTTGGCATTTGTTGACTGTATGGACATGTTTACTGTAATATTAACGAACCAAAAAATAATGACATTTTAACAAATCCAAAGTAGCGCAAAAACTACTTTACTTTTTGGGGGATCCCAACTCCAAGCCCCCCCCCCCTATTTCCACATGTTTTAAACTCCACCCCAACACCCTCCCCACCAGATTTAACCCCTTACACGACATACATATTTTTTTTAATTCAGTATTCTTTCATTGTTTTTTGTTATAATTTAATTCTTAATTTTTTATTAGTAATAATCACTAGAAACCGAATTGACAATTATTGCTAGTTTTATTTTCTTCAAGGAATCTGAACTAGCATTTGATTTTTTTAGAAAGGACTTGGTTACTGCAATATTTAACAGACCACATACTCGTGTATGAATTAAAATGGCATATTGTTAAGCTTGGTTAAAAAAATAAAATAAATAAAAAACAAAAGAAATTGGAATTTTTATTTTATTTTAAACCTATTTGCAAGTGCAAAACGCGCACTCGCATGCTTAATCCCATGAACATTTGTGACTGAACGATTACAGATAAATGTTGCTAATTTTAAGCCACAAAAAATATAGGTTCCCACAGTATCAGAGCATGTCAGAGGATCACACGGGTTGGTGAAGTGTTGCTAGGACTCATGTTTCTTTAGATGCCCTTGTTTAGGGGGATGATGTAGGGATATTTAATACACACATTTTAACTGCACTAATGTCAGCGACACAAGCCTCCTGTAGTAGGTTGTGTGTTCAACTGGACAAATGATGCTAATGTTGCAGCTTGCGTTAGGTGTGTGGCTCCTTGCTGATGTGAGGCACTAAAGGAGTGATTTGGGATTTAGCTCAGCACAGTGTAGAATGCTAACAATTAAAATGATTAATTACTAAACTTAACAAGACTAATACAAGTGATTGTTAGTAATTAGACTGGGGGTGCGTAAGCCATAGTCCACAATGCAATGTTGGTTTAGAGAATAAATGCAAAAGAATTGAAAGCTGAACTGCAGTGTGCTTCATGGACAGAAGGCTCAGAGTACAATGAGGCAGCAGAATGTGCTTTGTCAAAACAGCTCCTTTGTTTAAACAGGAATGCAGAGAGGATATCAAGATGCTATGTTGCACATTTCATCCAGGCTGGAGAAGACTGCTGTATAAAGGTTGTTGTGGGGAAAGGGTTTGAGAAAATTACTGGGGAGTTGGCTAAAAGGGGAAGGGTTTGATTGATGACCTCACGGCAGGATGCACGAAGATGGGTGGTGAAGCAATATGGATCTTTATGATGACGTAGGCAATTTGTTGGAGGTTGGCAACGAGAGAAGAAGGTCAGAAGAGAAGGGGGGGGGGGGGAAAAGAGAGCTGATCGAGTTCTGCTGGGAGCTGAGCTGGGTAGTGCAGAAAGGAGGGAGATGGACCAGATCCTCGCTGAGCTCGGGCAGGCAGCCGACAGTGGGAGAGACACTGCCTGCTTCGTAGAAGACATCTCTCGTGAAGGCTGAATCCCCATTCACGGGGCTCTTGGTGAGTAGGATTTCAAACAAGAAGAATAAATGAAATAATTAATCAGTATAACCCTTGGTCTGATTTGGGCAGTGAAGGGTTTAGATAGAGGCGCACACCTATAGTAAGTAAGATTAGTAAAGAGATTCGAGGATTATGTTGTATAAACTTTTAGGTGCGGGGGGGAAAACTGAGGTCATGGCACAAGACCCCGACAATAAACAGTAAACAGAAAGAGGATTCAACTTGGGAACCCTCCCGTCCCCTGCACACTTTCAAATGTTTGGATTAATCCAATACAGTTGTTTAAGCTGCGTTATATGCATTGTACATACATTTGTTTCTAACACATATGGTCAGACACAGGAGTGTGAGATAAAAAAATATATATCTTTATAGTCAGGCTGTATTATTTTCAGCAAGAATTATAGTTCAGACAAAGATTATTTACAGTGCATAGAAACAGTATCAATAGATAAAGCTCAAATTGAAGAAAAATGGAGTCCAAATTGATTAGCGACGCGTTTCGAGGAAGTTCTCCTCTTCTTCATAAGGCCACACTTGGACTCTTAATGTAAAAGGAAAGCATAAATTCAGTAAAGAAAATTTTGTAAGCACAATGCATAGACTGTTCATGTCATATTAAATGTATACAGTTAAAAAATAAATGGCATTAATTGTATTTAGAACATTAATCTGTCCCTAAAAAATAGGGAATTGAAACAATGTAACATGTTCTAATATGCATTGTAATTCATGCAACATTATAAGATTAACTAGGTTGCCCCTGCTCGAGAGAGGGGCTGAAGGTCTACTGAAGCATCTTTTCCTGCAAAATTAACTGTATAACGTCCATCATGCTGTAATTTAGTAGAGTACTACCTCTAATGGGATCTATCACGTGGATGGTGAAACATAAGCTAAAGAAAATTAATATGTAGGTAAAACAATACACAGATAATTCTTAGGTTATATCAATCTAATATGGAAGAAATACAAAAATCGTTACCTCTGTGAGTAGAAAATGCTGGAAACAGAGAACCGGACGGAGCGGTGAAAATAGATAGACAGTCTTCGTACATCGGTTAGTTCCTTAAAACATGGCTAATTCCCAAAAAGATACCAGAAATCTAAAGAAAACAAAGCCTGATCAATGCCAAGCTCAATGTTCAAACGTAACAGTCATAGGTGTGGGATAAAAAAAATTATTGAGTAACATACCTAACCAAAATATGGAGGGCGGAAAATAATCAATACAGCGGCCCACATAAGGATGTAGAACTTAAGTTTCCCGCCGTCACTACAGAGGTGCCTCAGTATGTGGGAATTCTGTCATACGAATAGCCAAACTAAACAGGAATGAAGTCCTGATTAATATAATATACCTAGCAATCTGATATGAAGTAATGGAAACATAATATGATGTTTAATCAAGGCAAAAAATGTAAAGAATTACCGTGGTAAGAATGTGCAAATGGCACAATTCTCAAAGCTGATGTGCAACTGATGTCAAGATTGTGTGGCCGGTCAACAGCTGAAGAATCCGGCAGTAATAGGTCAGTTAGAGTATCAACTAAAGAAAGTGTAAGGAAAACAGAAAAAAAAGAATCATGAGACTAAGGAACTATTTCCCTGGTCCCTAGATAGATAAATGCACATGCATTCACGCTTACCTGGAGCATAGGGGGGCAATCCTGAACAGAGTCTGTTCAGCCGAGTGGCTTGTTGTTCACAAACCATGGAGACTACATGTGACCATGGAGATAAATAGAGGACTGAAGTAATAGGTAAAGAAAAAGGACTAAGAAGTAAATGGGCCTCAAGGTCGGCCATCTTGGAACGAGGTTATATTGTAATGAAGGTGTAGATCTCTAGGCATTCAATGACAACGGGGGCTTTTTTAGGCATAAGAGAAAGACCCGGAGAGGGAAGAAAGCCACAAACAAAAAAGAGAAACAAATAAAGGACAATAATCTAGTGGTGAATATCTCCAGCAAGATTCTTTCAATAGAACAACTTAACATTTTGAACAAAGGATTATCGTTTGTTCCTACGTGTAATACTTCATTATTTCAAGAAAAAATCTGTCTACACAGATTGATGCGAAAATTAAGACTTAAAATTTTCTTTGACTCGCAACCTGAAAAGGAATCTAGACTACCAGAAAGTGATTTACTGGTAATACGTCCCAAGAGTACATTTGACCCACAGGTACAAAATTCAATTTTGAATTTATTTGAGAAGAGTGTCCTACAAGATTTAAGCAGAATTGACTATAGAAGAAAAACACCCATTAATATCAAAAACCGCCAACTAGATCTAATAGATAAATTGGCGAAAAGTGAAGACATTACGATTAAACCGGCTGACAAAGGGGGAGCAATCGTAATCATGGATACATCCTTTTATGTCAAAAGATGCATTGAACTCCTAAGAACGGTAATTCTTTACATTTTTTGCCTTGATTAAACATCATATTATGTTTCCATTACTTCATATCAGATTGCTAGGTATATTATATTAATCAGGACTTCATTCCTGTTTAGTTTGGCTATTCGTATGACAGAATTCCCACATACTGAGGCACCTCTGTAGTGACGGCGGGAAACTTAAGTTCTACATCCTTATGTGGGCCGCTGTATTGATTATTTTCCGCCCTCCATATTTTGGTTAGGTATGTTACTCAATAATTTTTTTTATCCCACACCTATGACTGTTACGTTTGAACATTGAGCTTGGCATTGATCAGGCTTTGTTTTCTTTAGATTTCTGGTATCTTTTTGGGAATTAGCCATGTTTTAAGGAACTAACCGATGTACGAAGACTGTCTATCTATTTTCACCGCTCCGTCCGGTTCTCTGTTTCCAGCATTTTCTACTCACAGAGGTAACGATTTTTGTATTTCTTCCATATTAGATTGATATAACCTAAGAATTATCTGTGTATTGTTTTACCTACATATTAATTTTCTTTAGCTTATGTTTCACCATCCACGTGATAGATCCCATTAGAGGTAGTACTCTACTAAATTACAGCATGATGGACGTTATACAGTTAATTTTGCAGGAAAAGATGCTTCAGTAGACCTTCAGCCCCTCTCTCGAGCAGGGGCAACCTAGTTAATCTTATAATGTTGCATGAATTACAATGCATATTAGAACATGTTACATTGTTTCAATTCCCTATTTTTTAGGGACAGATTAATGTTCTAAATACAATTAATGCCATTTATTTTTTAACTGTATACATTTAATATGACATGAACAGTCTATGCATTGTGCTTACAAAATTTTCTTTACTGAATTTATGCTTTCCTTTTACATTAAGAGTCCAAGTGTGGCCTTATGAAGAAGAGGAGAACTTCCTCGAAACGCGTCGCTAATCAATTTGGACTCCATTTTTCTTCAATTTGAGCTTTATCTATTGATACTGTTTCTATGCACTGTAAATAATCTTTGTCTGAACTATAATTCTTGCTGAAAATAATACAGCCTGACTATAAAGATATATATTTTTTTATCTCACACTCCTGTGTCTGACCATATGTGTTAGAAACAAATGTATGTACAATGCATATAACGCAGCTTAAACAACTGTATTGGATTAATCCAAACATTTGAAAGTGTGCAGGGGACGGGAGGGTTCCCAAGTTGAATCCTCTTTCTGTTTTCTGATTTGGGCAGTGCCACATCGCGATTAAACAAACACGGGATTAAACAAACACGGGATTAAACTAACACGGGATTAAACAAACACATCTGTTCTTAGTTACTGAAGAGCGACTGTGTTCTCTCATGCGAAGGAACAAGTTACTTACCTGTAACTGTTCTCCAGCATGGGTCTGGCATGGATTCACATGCTCATGAATATTCCCCATCAGGCTGGGAATCCTCGGTAAAGAAAAAATCAGAATCAGTTTCGTTTCTGATCTGTCTTTCTTAGTAGTAACCAATCACTAGTCTCTGGGTCATACTGCCCCCAGCCAATGACTGCCCTCTCCCTAAAGCCTCCCCCGGCAGCCATCCTCAGATTTGTTAGCACGTAAAGTGGCAGTATGACCAAGTGAAGAGCCGCAGAGGGGAAGGAGGGAGGGTTTGCATGTGAATCCATGCCAGACCCATGCTGGAGAACAACAGTTACAGGTAAGTAACTTGTTCCTTCTCCAACAAGGGGTCTGGCATGGATTCACATTCTCAGGAAAATATAAGAATACATAGCAGTACACACATGCACAACCACGGGAGGTGGCAAAAGGCTCAACATTAAACATTACATAAACTCAACATTAAGCAACTCTTACCTCCTCACCAGGCCCCCTCACCAGGCCCACCTTCAGGCGAACCGATTGCACAGCACTGCTTGGCCGACTCTGGACTCCTCCCTGGAATCCCAGTCGACGCAGTAGAATCTTGTGAAGGTGTGCGTCGACCTCCACGTAACAGCCCTGCAGATGTCCAGCAGGGGCACACCAGACAAGAACACTCTAGTAGCAGCGATCACTCTGGTCGAATGGGCTCTCGGACGGCCGAGCAACGGTCGGTTGGCCAACCGATGACAGTGCATCATGCAGCCGGAGAGCCATCTGGAAATGGAAGCCTTCGAGAGAGCCTTCCCTTGGTTCACAGGTCCAAAGTTCACAAACAGCTGTGATGTCTTGCGAAAACTCTTTGTTCGGTCCATTTAGAACTTGTGCTCTAGCCACATCCAGTGAGTGCAAAGTCCTCTCGGCCGGCGACGAAGGCAACACCAAGGGCTCATTAAGATGGAAGTCCGATGGCACCGTGGGCATGAAAGGGGAGGGGGGGGTTCATCCTCAGCACCACCCTCGTAGCGTGAAAAGTCAAATATGGAGGCTTGCAGGATAGGGCCTGAATCTCTCCCACGCGTCGTGCGGAGGTCATGGCCACAAGGAACACGGTCTTCCATGACAGGAACTTCAACAGAGCCGAATGCAAAGGCCCGAATGGTGGCCCCATGAGCCTGGTCAGCACCACGTTGAGCTCCCACGCCGGGACTGGAGCCTTCACCGGCGGGAACGATCGGAACAGTCCCTTCATAAATTCCTTCACCAGTCGATGAGACCACAAGGACGGCCGTCCTGCAGTTCTGGTGTATCGGGATATCACTGCCAGATGTATCTTGATGGAAGAGTGAGCTAGTCCTGCTTTGCCCAGCGACAGTAGGTATGGTAGCACTTGAGGTGCCGTAATCCTTAGACGGTTGATCTTCTGTGCACAGCACCAGACAAAGAACCTCTTCCACTTAGGTCCGTAGCACTTGAGAGTTGGACGCCCTGGCCTTCGCAAGAACCTCTCTGCAGTCAGCCGGGATATCGTACCCTCCAAACTCTAGTACTGCAGGAGCCAGGCCTGCAAGTTCAGCGACTCCGGGTTGTGATAAAGAATGGCGCCTCCCTCTCTGGAGAGAAAATCTGCGTCTGTCGGCAACTTGACTGGTGGGGACGCTGAGAAGTCCAGAAGGTCCGGGAACCAGATCTCTGTCTGCCACGCCGGTGCAACGAGGATCATCCTGCACTGGGACCTCTTGAGCTGGCTGATGAGTCGAAGCAGCGGCAACGGAGGAAACGCACACAATAACAGGCCGTCCCAGGGGAACGAGAAAGCATCGCCCATGCTCCTCGGCTGGGGAAACCTGCTGGCGAACCTCTGGCACTGGAGTTTGTCGCCGTCGTGAACAGGTCGATCTGGGGTTTGCCCCATCGTTGGAAGAGCCGATCCACTTGATCCTGGCGTAGTTCCCACTCGTTGCACGAGCGCCCTGCTGAGTGAGTCAGCGATGGTGTTTTTTATTCCTGCCAGATGGAAGGGGAACCAGAAACATCCCCTGGGTGATGGCCCAGTGCCACAGATCCTGGGCCTCCTTGGATAGGGCTGGGGATCTGGTGCCTCCCTGCTTCTGGATGTAGAACATCGTGGTGGTGTTGTCGGTGAAGATCATGACCTTGCCCTTGAGGGATGGGAGGAACGACTTTGAGCGCCCAGAACACGGCGCGGAGCTCCAAGATGTTGATGTGGAGAGACCTCTCCTCCGGGAGCCAAAGGCCTCTTGCATGGAGATCTCCGGTGTGCGGATCCCATCCCTCCAGGGAGGCGTCCGTCGTCACCGTCTCCTGATGTGCCGGGGTCTGGAAGTTCGTGCCCACCGTGAGGTGAGCATGGGTGCCCCACCACTGAATCACCCGACATAAAACCTTGTTGAGCGGGATCTGGTCTTCGAAGCTGCCCGCCGCTTGCATCCAGCGGGCGTCGAACTCCTGTAGAGGACGCATCCGTAGCCTGCAAAGGCGCACTAGATAGATGCATGAGGACATCATTCCAAGGAGGGACTTGATGGATCTCACCCTGGCCATGTCCGTGGCTAGCAGGCGCTGCACCTTGCCTAAGATGTCCTTCGTCCTTTCCTCCGACGGAGACGCCAATCGGTCCACTGTATCGAGCTTCGCTCCCAGAAACAGTGCCACCTGCAACGGAACCAAATGGGATTTCAGTTAGTTGATGGAGAAACCCAACTCTGTGAGTAAGCGGACGGTCTTCGCCGTGTGGTCGACGGCGAGTTCTCTTGTCCTTGCACGGATGAGCCAGTCGTCCAGGTTGGGGTAGATGTGGATCCCCTGCAGGCGCGCCGACACTGGTGCTAGGCATTTGGTGAACACCCTGGGTGCTTACTTCAATCCGAAAGGCAGAGCTCTGAATTGGTAGTTGCTGTGACTGGAGTCAGTAATATCCTCGTTTTCAACGGAAGAGTCCGATTCACCACCCTCCCCGAGCTCCTCACCTTCGTCCTTCTTGGTACCCCTCTTATCTTTTCTTCTGGGTCCCTCCTTTTTTTTGTGGAGGTAGGGACGTTCACGGAAGGATGCCACCGTGCCACCTACAAGGGTGACAAAGGGCAATCCTCTGGGAACGTCGAGAAGGGGAAAAAGCCAACGGCACACAAAAACCCTGAGCGACCTCTTTAGTTGACTGGAGTGGGCCGGTAGACGAGATGGTATGCGATGCAGATAGAGTCAAGGTGGTGAGGCAATCCAAAAGGTGGGCTGAGGTCTGGTACACAGGCGGACAGAAGAGTTCAGAGGAGTACAAGGGAAGAGAGTACAGCTGAGGAGGGAGAGAAATACACGGGAAAACAGAGTAGATAAGGAAGAAGGCGGGAGAGGGAGCAGGAGTAACAAATAAACAAGAGAGCAAGAGTAGTTGGAGGGAGGAGAAGGAACGGACACAGTCCGCAAACAATGGGAAAGGAACGCAGGAGAAGCGTTAGGCAACAAACAGGTGGGTAACCAGGAAGCGTTGCAACGCGTCCGTAAACCGGAAGTGGTTGTAGAATTACCTCTGGCCACGTACGCGTGCAACAACTAGACCAGTAATACAACCCAAAGAACAAACGTGACGGAACTGACTATGACGGACCATAGCGCCAGCGGTTCCAAATCCGCCACTGTCGCCGAGGCATGACAGTGGCATCCTTAGACTACGAATCTGAGCAACTTTCGGTGTCCTTTTAGGATGGGGATGTGGAAGTAAGCATCCTCGAAGTCCGACGATAGGAAGTCTCCCTCCTCCAGCTGACCCAGCACGTGCTGGAGAGTGACCATCCTTTACTTCTATGCCTTGATGTATTTGTTCAACCGATGTAGGTCCAGGATGGGGCACCAACCGCCTGTCTTCTTTCTGACGAAGTATCTTGAGTATACTCGAAGCCCCGGAACCTCTTGGGGACGAGCTTGATGGCACCTTTCTTGAGCATCGCCTTTAGCTCCAACAGCAGTTGAGGGACGTGATTTTCCTTCCTGGCCACGGGAGGAATGCGGGGACACTTCTTTCGGAATTAGAGCGTGTGCCCGAGGGCCAGGGCATCCAGCACCCAACGGTCGGTGGAGATGGACTCCCACACGCTGACGAACTTCACCAGCCAGCCTCCCACCGGAGTGCTTCGGTGGGGACCCGACGCTACAGCCGGTTCAATCTTGCTTGGAGGCGGCCTTGCCTCCTTGGCGACGACACCAAGATCCTCCTTGCTTGCAGCGACCTCTGTAAGCCTCCTTGGACGAGGATCGGGCCGCCTGGCGGTACGTAGAGGAGCCACCGCCTGATCCCTGGGAGGCCCCCTGTCTGCCCGCGGTGCTCCGAAAGGGCTGTCATTGCTGAAGGACTCCCAGGGCTCGGCCCGTCTGTCGGCCTTGATGGCCTGCAGCGACTCATCCACTGTTTTCCCAAACAGATTGTTACCGTCGAACGGCATGTCCAAAACCCTGGTCTGCATGTCCTGACGGAAGTCTGTCGCCTTGAGCCAGCCTCGTCGAAGGCAAACACTGTTGCCTTACTGGCAAAACCCGGTGTCTGCAATGTCCGTTGCCACCGTTATGGCGTGGTCCGACGCCACCTCACCTTGCTGCAGAATCTCCAGGGCCTCCGCCCTCTTCTCCTCTGGTAGGAAGTCCAGTAGGGGGGCTATCTTAATTGTCGTCGCCGCCGAGAAGACCCATCGCCCCATGGCATCCAATTTCTTACCCTCGCCGTCAGGTGGGGAAGTAGAGGTTGAGGCTGTCGCCCCCGCCACCTTCTTCTTGGCCGCCGCTGAGATGACCGAATCCGGCATAGGTTGAGCCCTGAGGCACAAAGGGGCAGCGTCGGGGACCCGGTACTACTTCTCATACCTGTCCCTCTTGGCAGGCGTCGTGGACGGGTTCTTCAGTATCGCAAGTCCCTTGTCCCAGATATCGTCGAGTAACGGTACCGCGAGGACCGTCTTTCTCTTGGCCTCTCGCCGTTGATAGAGGAATCCCTCCTATTATTCGGGGTAGAGCTGGAAGAGCTCTCATGCCCTGGCGATCATGGCGTGAAAGGAGCCAATTTCGTCGGGCGAGGAAGCCCGAGGGAGTGGTGATGGAGGGTCGGTCGGTCCCGTCGTCACCACCGTCGTCATTGTCATCCGTCCCCGTATCCGTCGCCGTGTCATCCTGGGGTCCGATGAGGGCTCCACGGGTCGTGGGGGCATGAAGGACGGGGAGGGATGAACTCTCCTCCGCTTGTTCGGAGGGATTCCCGACGGGCCCGGTTCTGGATAATCCGCCGGGGTTCTTGGTAATCTTGTCCTCATCTCTGTGCATAAGGTTTGGATTGCCATCAAAATGGCCGCCGAGTTGTCCTGAGGCTCGGACAATGGCTGCGACGGGAGGGATGGCTGCTCCTCCACTGGGGCCTCGTCGGCATCACCGTCGCTTTCTTCGACCACCTCTTCGGGATCCTCCCGTTGGATCGTACCTTCTCGAACCTCTCGTTGAGATTCTTCACGGTTTCCACCAGCAACTCCTCAGAGGCTGAATCCATGTCTGATGGCCACTGCCCGCCAGCCCACTCTTTTTCCACCAAGGTCTTGTCGATGGGCTGGAAAGAGGATTCCCTTCGCGGTGGCAGGGAAACTCTGGGCCCCGATATCGCCTCCACTGGTGTAGCCTCCCCAGGCTTCGCCAGGGCCGCCGCAACTCCCTCGATAGAGGCCTTAGCCGGGTGAATCAAGGCCTTCGCCACTTTTGGCGCACTTGAGGCCTTCACCTTGGGTGGAGGGTCACTGCCTCGCTCCCCCTCGGCCGAATCCTTCAAGATCGACCGGGGCCTCTTCAGAAGCTTATCCAGGTTCTTGGATTTCCTCTTCCCCGAACCAGGGCATTGGCTCGTGGTCGATGGTGCCAGGGAAGGTGCGCCCTGCCTGGCAGCCGTAGAGCCTGACCGTTCGGCACTCCCGGTGCCCGCGGACTCGCAGTGCTTAGCCTTCTGTGGGACCCCCGTCGCCGGGGCACTCTCACAGGACTTAGAAGACCGCTCTGACCTTTTCTTCTTCTCAACTGCTGGGCCATTCTCCAGCCAGCAGCGAGGCGGGAATGACGATCCTTCATGGTTCGTTCCGATAGGTTCTTGCAGAACGCACAGTCCTTCTCCACGTGCGTCTTGTCCTCATGAAGGCATTAGAGACATCTCGAATGCTCGTCCTCCTTGAAAACATTCTGTAACCCGCATGCAGGGCAGTTCCTTAACAGCTTGGATCCGGGCGTCAAGCTTCCCTTGTCCTGGGCCATGTCAGGCCTCAGATCTTCTGGAATCCTCCAAGAAGCGTAACTCGACGAAAACTTCACGCTTGAGGGGTGTAGAAAATTCCGAAACGGGTCCCCGTTGATCGGAGGTAGAACGGTGGAGCTCGAGGCTCGATTTAACCAGAAAATGAGAAAATCTTTTTGAAAAAAGCAGGAAAACGCAGTAAAAGCTCGAGAGCTATAGCACGAGGACTCCCAGCACTTGAACGTGCGGTACAAATCTGAGGACGGCTGCCGGGGGAGGGGCTTAGGGAGAGGGCAGTCATTGTCTGGGGCAGTATGACCCAGAGACCAGTGAATGGTTACTATTAAGAAAGACAGATCAGAAACTAAACTGATACTGATTTTTTCTTGATCGAGGATTCCCAACCTGACGATGGGGAATATTCATGAGCATGTGAATCCATGCCAGACCCCATGCTGAAGATCCTGCAGAAGCGCTAAAGGCTGTCAGTTTAGTTCCAAGGATACAGATAAAAAGAAACACATGTCTTCTGCCAAGTGCTGATTTATAAATAGTCTCAATAAGAGAAAAGATAAATCTCTGCTGTGGGTGGGAGCGAATAAAGGGGACTATGCATTATTGAACTATATGGGAAGGAGATTTCCCGATGTTATCATCAGTCCACTAAAAGTATACGAGGAAGGAATGGTAAATGGCAAATGAGGCTGCACTGGCCTGCAAATTATACTGTTTTCCTCCAATGTAAAATTATATGTTCTTCTCTTTTCTTCCAATTACAAACTGCACATCCAAGTTGATGCATTGCAAATGTTTCTTTTTCCTAATGTTGTCTCATACATGGTGCACGTAAATGTCTTATTGTGTCTGGGAGTTTTTAAAGAAGCATAAAAAGGTACACGTTTAGCCTGTTTCCTGATCTATTTTTAGTGTAATTTGTTTATTTGGCAATACAATATAACCAATGGGAAAAAGTAGTGTCCATGGCTTAGCACTAGGTCTGGCATTGCCCTAGCTAAGCGTCCCATATAAAAGGGTACAAAAGCGAGCTAATTTGCCATGTTTTAGAAAACGAAAAAAAAAATAAAATCAGAGAGAAACATTGTTACAAAGATCTATTTCCCAGCAATTCCCACTCTGGAGCACAGGCAATCATACTTACAACATAACATTTGAACCGCTCCAGCTCCAGTTTCAAGAATTCATCCATTGCAAGAGCCCGATGGTCCTTCTGCATGCTAAGAAAGCCACAGGTTGCGGAGCGTCTAGCGTGTTCATTCCTAAGGTAAAGGAGAAGGAATTATTTCTTTAAATGGTTACAACAGAAATCAAATAGAACAGCCTCTATAAATCAAAAATAAAAATACGATGCAGCTCCAAAGAATGCGCTCATGGTCCGAGGGAGATTCTGGTTAAAGCGTCAAAACACTTGCACACTGGAAAGTGGCGTAAAAAACCTTTTTCTACATGCGATCATATGGTAGGACATTTCCACGGCAAAATTGCCAGATGTTACCCATGAAAATTCCTCCCATCACTCCAAAGTAAGACCAGCATCCTGCTAAAAATGTGCAGGGTCAGAATCTGCAATTTCTACAGGGTGCAAGTCAATAATATTGCTTTAGCGCACACATGAATCCGAAAATCGGCAACTTTCTCATTTCATGAATTGTAATTGCGGTTAATGGCCGGGTGAACATGATCTATGAAGATACTTAAGCTCACTTTAACAAGTGCCAATCACAGATGGATAAGGTTACAAATAGAATCTGGCCACAAAATGGTCGATAGGGATAGTGTCAAGGTTAGTGGATCTATAAAGGCAGTCACAGACATAGCAATACAAGAGTGATACAGAATATGTTGATGCCATACAGGAAAGGTAGCCCACAAAGTCAGTACTTTCCCATTTTGCCCCTCCTTTAGGTTATGGGACTTTCCTCCAATTACACCAACATCTAGTATAGAATACTTAATAATAATACATTTCTTATACAGCACTACACACCCATAGGTCTCAGCACTGAAATAGCAGAAGACATTATCTCACAGAGTGGTACTCCATTATCAACCTCAGAAGGATGAAAGGCTGAGTTGACCCTGCTGGGATTCAAACCTGGCACAAACATCAAAGGCGAACGCACAGCTCACTGTACTAGCTGACGGTTATCTTAAGGAAGTTCGAAGGTTAAGCGGTAAGTGCATGCAACCTATCCATTTTTAGTTTTGACTATTAGGTGGCGCTTCAGCAACACCTATATGCTGAATCTATTGCATTGGAGTACAGCTAGGAGAGAGAGATGATATTGGAAGGGGTACACATAGATTTTGAGTGTTTGGTCATTTACCTATCCATTGACTGCCTATGGCCATGGTAATGCCCATTTACCCATTCATTGACTGCCTTTGGCCATGCTTGGGACTGTGACTTCATGGGTTGACACAAATATGATTATTAAAATGCCCCGGTATTATAAGCGGTGCCTTCACATTGTACATTTTCCAGAAATAACTACTCTGATCCTTGACCTGGATTTAAGCACTGGTCCCTATACTAAGTGGACTATTACATGAAATACGCTTTGGTGAACTTCATTAATAAATCAAATGTATTAAGTGAGCACCTTGATATTTGATGTTTGATGTTTTCTTGTTTTAGAATATTACTTGTGTGTGGTCTTCTACTCCTGCATAGGACAGGAAGGCTGCCATCTCAAAGGAGTTTCACTGCCAGGCAGAGGCAGCTTGCTGCAATTGATTTACCAGTCATTGACATCAGTGTCATCACCGAGCTCTATATACTGTTGGGGTGCAAAGTAAGAAACGGAAACCAGTGCAGCATGCCCTAAATGAGGGCATGTCAGAGAACCTGCTTGGGAAAAAGGATTTCATTTCAGGAGATCGCAGACCCTTTGTTGGAATAAGTGAACAAATGGGTGATCAGGACTCAGTCTACACTGCAATATTTTCTCGATTTCTGTATACCACTACAATACGACTAGGATTACTACTTGCAGTACTGTGAATACTTCAATTTTAAAAAGGGGGTCTCACAATGTATCTGGCTTGTTGGAGGTCGTAGAAGTATACCAACAATATTCATCCATCATTCCTGTATTCAAGAAATCTTCCAGAGAATTACTGGCCCATTTAGGCTTATTGTATGCTTCCAACGAAGTTGTGTTCCCTTTTGCCTGTCAAAATCCAAATTTGGGCTCAAGTTAAACAATCATATCTATTTATCAAACAAGACTTGTGACAATCTTAACCTTACTAATTTTGGTTTTGTTAAATATGCGTATCAAACTGGTTGGAGTGGGAACCACAAATAATCTACATGTATCCTTTTTAGATTGTCAGGCATCATTTGACTAAGTCAATTGAAATTAAGTATGCTTGAAACACGCAAATTCGGGTACACCATAATCCAAATTAGTCTAGATTCCAGGGGTTCTCCAACCCAGCCAATTTAAACAAAAGGTCAGACTAATACAGGACTGCATTTCAGCCACATATATTTTACTTATATCTTGGGCCTTTATAATAATTCAGTTTGTAATTTGCCTTCTAGGCTTGGGGAGTTTGCTTTTGCTTGGTTAGCATACACAGATATTATATAAGTAGATAGAATACAAGTAGGTCTTGAATGCCGATTTCAGTTTTTACAATTAACCTGGGAAGTCCTTTGGTTGAAATACCAGGGTTTGAAATACCCAGGGTATAAATATTACTAATAAAATACTTTTCATAGAAACAAAGATGGATTGCCATGTAGTCCTTGCAAAGAATTTTCATAAATGCTTTTTCCTTTCTAAGTAAGATTTTTTTCTCATTAAGTTATATACACAAAACAAGAAGTGCATTCTCTTCTGTACAGCATTCAGATATTCCATCTGCGTCTTCTAAACAATTGAATTTGTTGGTAGGAAGGATATGGAAAGGCCTTCTAGGCCTCCCGGAGTTGTCTCCTATACAGGCTAGTCGTACAGAACTATTATTTTCCAAGCATTCAAGAACTCTAATACGCAATCAGCATCATCAGTTCTGGATTACTTGAAATGGAAAAATGTGGACTATGCAATAAAGATTCAGCAATACTCGAAAAAAAAAGGGAATGACATTAAAGTTTAATATACAAGGTGTTGCTATGGGAATGGACTTAAGAACAATATCTTTTTTTTAATCCTCATGTAGAATATTTTACTAAACATTTGGATATTCATCCCCATGTGAAGAGGTTTCATATAAGGTGTATTTTTCGATACAATCTTTCTCCATCTCGAGAAATTGAAGACATGCGATTGCGAAATACGACAAATACAATTTTCTCTTCCAACGCTTTATACGTTGAAGCTCTTTTTCCATCTATGCACTGAATGCAGTAGCTTTGTGCTCAGAGATTGCAACAACCTGGATTTTAAGGATTCTAAAACCTTTTGGTTATGTATGATGTCGAGTCGACAAATAGTGTCTTTGGCACTGTTGCGTTATTTAAAAATGTGTTCAAATTATAGGTTTTGTGATACTGGATTTTCATATTTTTTAAATCCTCTTTTAAACACTGCAATTAACTTTGTATGGTTTGTGTAAAATCACATACATATACATTACAAAAGTAATAATACTTCCAAGTACTACAACTATTACCACGTATTAGACCTTTTCAAGTACTGCTACTTACACTATTACTACCAATACCACCAGCAATGGTAAAAAGGGAAAGTGAGTGGGAAGGGTAGGCTGTAGGGTAAGAAGCTGGGTGGGGATTATTGAGGAAAAGTGTGGGATATCGGGGAGGGCAAACCCATGGGTGGCAGCGAACACAGAGCAAGCAGGTCCAAGGGAAAATTCTGAGTGGAAGTGGGCTTGGTCATGGGACTAGGACATGGTAATTCTCACAAAGGACTCCTCTTCTGAGGACTGGAACTCGTGGGCAATTACAGAGAATGGGAACACGACCCAGCTGTGGATTTGGTAGAATTTTCCTTGCCAAACTTTTAGACCTTCTGAGCCTAGTGATTCTTCAAGTGGGGCATCTGTCTTAAAGACCTACGCCTGCGCTCGAATGGTTGAAAATCCTTTCCACCTGCTATTAAAGTGGTACAGCAAGGAGGTGAAGAAGAAGAAAAAATAAAAATAAAAAAATAAATATACACGTTTCAATAGACTACTGGCTCCCTAGAAATTCGGCAGTGGCTCTATAGTTATTCCCATCCCCTTTTCAGGGGCAGCTGTTCTTTCTGAAATCATATGTTCCCCACAGACATTCCACCAACAAGCGGAGTTGAATGCCAGTGAGTGCACATCTCCACAGCCAAACCAAAACTATCGAACACCACTGCCCTCTTAAGCACCCTGCCCCCATTTACAGCATTATAAAATTGCACCCTCTGGGGAAGTCAAATCTTTTTAATGCACTTGGGGTTTCTTCCATCTTTCAACAAAGGGGTGCATGACGAAAGGACAGAAAACAGGATAAATACAAGCTTCCCATTGCACTCAGATGGGAAGATACTACATTAGGGTATGCAACCAGCAACCTAAACTCTGTAACCATGCTGTGATCTGTCTACATTGTGGGATAATGGCCCTTCCCAGGCCCGGGTGTCTGTTGCTGGTATAATGTACTTCACGCCGTAATGTCTTTTCTTTCCGGGTGGAGGCTTTAGAGTTTATGGTGGTATTTACTTGCCAACCTGAGCCACAGGAACAGACTCTAAACAGGTATCTATGCAGTCTAGCAATTGCACAGATCCAAAGCCATTTTACACAGCATGCTTCCGGAAAGGACAAGGAGATGGGGGCTTAATAAGCCACTAAAGCATCTCCAGCAGATGGCCGAGGTGGTCTAGAGACATCACTTGCAAAGTGTGTGTGGAACGGGGGGGGGTCTTTCAGAGGGGGGGGAAGATTCAGTAACAGGAGGGAAGAAAGCAACCCTGTGCATTTGGCCAGTGGGACTAGAGGGGTACCACCTGGCTCAAGAAAATTGTTGGGACATATGAGAAGAGCTGAAGTGCTCTCCTTTGAGAGTGCGACTGTCGCCGTTCAGCACAGCTAGCCTCACCAGAGGTTACCACACATCACCAAGTACTGTAACTTGGGCGATTAGCAATTGCTCATTTTTAGATCAGACAGCCATTATATATTAGAGAGGAAAACAAAATATATCAAATAAGGGATCTGGAATGCAAATCGTGCTATGGTTAAAGTTGGTGTCATCACATCTATGCCCAGAAGCAGAGACACACATCCACAACCAATGGCACTATTGGTGGATGGATAGGGCTATTATTGGACTGGAGAACATATGTTCTGAGTTTCATCTGCAGTTAATTATTCTACCCTGAGCAATGTGCGTTGGGGGGCATTTCGCCATAGGCGATATCTTCCTTGACTGATTTTTCAGATAAACATCCATGTTTCGGATAACTGCAGTCAAAGAATTGACTAGTTCAGCAGTACAGGACTGAAAATGTAAAGGACATTTCAATTAAAGGCTGAATAATCAATGCCATTTGCGGTGCCCAAAGCAAATAAAGTACAGGCACTAATGCTTTGCTGCAATTCCTGATGCCAGAGGGCGTAATTTCAGTGCTAAACCACCACTCCCAAAATGGACAGAATGATGGACGATTCAATATAGGGACCTTCTGGAGTCAACCACAATGCCCTGTGTGGGTGTACTGGAAGCCCTGCAATAGCATTGTACAGTTCAGCACAACATTACTCGTTATGGAGATTTGTAATTTCACCCTACACACAAGAAATACAGTTTATAGAACTCTTACACGCAGGCAGGCATCTTGGCAAGCACAGACATTAGAGATATTCCACAGACAAAAGCAGGATTGCCTCCTGGCTTAAAGTGTGGTTTTCAGCGCTTTCTTAAATATGGCCACCAGTAGTATTTTAGGATCTGGGGTGGGTGTCCCCATCAAGAAGTGCGAGTTTGCAAATCAACAGCTCAGGATTCCAGGTCTATACAATAAGGGAAGAGTTCCAATCAACTGGGATTACAAAATTCCCTATCGCTACACCCGAGTGCACCGTCACCCAAAGAGGGTTGAACTGCAGTCCAAGAACCCACCTCTAGCATACATCTGTGGAAGCTAGTAGCCACCTGGCAGAGGTTGCCTCCAAACATCGGAAGAAATCGGCAACATCAGCCTAGGAGTGAAAGTGATCTCCATGATATCACAAAAGGGATGCCAGGTGGTGAAGGACAGGTTAAAACAATAAATATACAGGGCGGGACAGGGAGTTTGAGGTTGGGAGAATAGGCTGGAGGCTGAGATATATATATATATATATATATATATATATATATATGAGTCAACAGTTTATGTAGGGGGAGGGAGAATAGGGCAAGGCGTGGCATTTCTTAAGGCTACTGGGATGGCTTGCCTGCAATTGGGGAAAACATTGAAATAACCCACTCCAGGACCATGTAACTTATCCCCAAACCATGTTATTGTCACAGCAGGTTTGCATGGTTGACGCGGTTTACGGCTGCAGTCAGGTGGAATATCAGGGTGCCAGCACTGCTACATATTGCTGCCTAGACACATCTTAATTTCCGTTCTATGAGTTTGTCTAAACCCTGCTTGGAAGATATCCAGCACATCTTTCTGGAAATGGAGCCCTCAAGCACCACATACAGTAACAATTTGGGGTGAAAATGGATCATCAAGTCGGGATGTAGGTTTGTAGCTAGGTGGATTTAAACTCTCTTCCCTACCCCCACAGTAGCCCAGAGTGTCAGGTTGTGATTTCACAAACTATACCAGACTAGAGGAGTGATCAATTCATGTTTCCCGTTCTTTGCTGAGGAGGCCCAGTGAGTTTCGTAATCCTTGACTGGAACAGGACTGTAGAGGATACCAATGCCTTTGAATAGAAGGAAATTAAAAACGTATAGACACAGACCTGTATGTCTGAATTAGTGAAACAATTGATGGGCAGATGAACAGTTGTGCAATGGCAGTGTTTTGCTGCCCTGATGCGAAGGATATTTCAACTGAAAGTATGTCAGTTGCTTGTAGAGTTCCTCTGTTGATATAGTGGGATTAGCTGTGGCATTGATCTAGGTTAGCTCGATGCCAGAAAGAAAAATGAAATTATGGATAAAGAGCATATAGTGCAACAGCCTCAAAGACACAAAATGAATATTCTCATTGACGAAATGAGTAGGGAGTACTCCTATGTGGGTGGATAAATTGGTACAATTCATTCCCAGCCTTGCTCTACAACTAGATCAAAAGTGATTCCAATCAAAGGTGAAATTGACAAAAGCTCGACAGGTATACCTCCTTCACCTTTCAGGGTAGCACAAGTAAAGGACAGGCTGTGCTCTTCAGGGGGAGTCGGGACAAGCACAGAAGCAGTCCACACAAGTGTCCCCTGCACTTGCACAATCTCAATGTCACCTGGCCTAGTAAGATGGTTGTCTCAGTCTTCCCTCTGTTCCCCCTCCCTTGCCTCGTCGCGTCTTGAAACATTTGTGTATAGGTGCGTTATAAATGCCATATCATTTAACTCTGGTACCAAAATAAAAAACGTCCAGTCGAGGATGCTTTCATTATACTAAATAAAGCACTAATGGCCCACAATAATAAAGCGACACTGACAATATTAAATCCTTGCCTGTGCATCCCGGTCTACAAACCCAAAGTTATTGGAGAGCATTAAAACAAAAGAAATGGAAAAAGAAAGCAGAATATCTAGAATGGGGTCTTAAAAGTCACCAGGGCTTTTTTTATGGGTGGCCAGGGAGAAAGAACTGTTTTGGGTTTGAGGATGAGCATTTCAGAGTCCAGCGTCTAAGTGTTTGAAATGGGTCAAGTTGGCATCAAGAGGTTTCGAGGTGGTGATGCATCAAAATCAAATGCATACGGACAAATCAAGTTGGCTCTAGATGGTCCAACAATGTGGTGCAGTCTGTAGTGGCTATAGTTTATTCACCTAATTTGAGACAGAGGGGCAATTGATCAAGCTGGCTTGAAAAGCCCAGCCATATGGCATGGTTCAACAAAGGCAATTGGCTCAAAAGGCTAGAGATGAGGAATGCGATGGGAAGAAAGAAAGAAAACGATCTCATACTCTAGCAGCAATGCATGTTCTTTCTTACTTTTTCACGTGCACTAATGCAAAATGACTTCTACTTATGAGGGCATGGTGGTAGTTGTCTGGTCCCCAACCTGGGTGCTTGGGCGTACATCTGAGAGGTGGATCCAGTACCGCAACCCTTTCACTTTTACAGTGAGTGAGGTGCAGTACACCACTTCCTACGGTCCGTGGAACCTTGGAGCGTTCCATTTCCGAATGAGGCTTTGCATATAAATACATTCTTCTGGTATTAAGGGTTGGACGGGGCTGCTTTCTACTGGGGTCCCATAGTTGTCTCACTTTCTGCTGTGAGCAGGGGTGCAAGTTGTTTTGTAATACATTTTATTGCACGTGTGCTTTGTGTGAGATTCTTTGAACTCTTCCCGTAGGACCGTTGCTGTTCTGAGCATCAGAGGCTCTTCTTACTGGGGACAGTGGCGTTTGCATTCGTCGCACAGTCAAGATTTCATGGGGGGACAAGCGGTGGTCCTTGCTAGGCTGTGTGCTTAGTTGGAACAATGCCAGGGGTAGGCAGTACACCCAGTTCTTCATTAAAGAGTTACAGTTTGGATAGTCTACTTTTGAGGACATTTATTTTCTCTACCACCCCATTTGCTTGCTGGTGGGCAATCGAGCACATCTTCTATTTTATCGCTAGGAGGGACGTGACCACTTTGAACAGTTAATTGAAGAAGTGCGTTCTGTTGTCTGACCGTATGACCTCACACACTCCCCTTCGGGGGAACAATTCTCCAACTAGGAACTTCGCTGCACACTTTTGCATCTCAGTGGGCACAGGGTCCCGACTCCACCCATCGAGAGAAGGGGACACCACCACAATCAAGTAGCGGGCCCCATAGCACCTTTCCCCTATATCCACGTAATCAATGTGTAGTTCATGGAAGGGACCCGCAGGGCAGAGTGCCCTGCAGTGTTCTTAGAGTCATCCCTGTGCTCAATAGTTGGCACGTGCTACACTGGACCACCATTTTGTTCAGGTATTCCAGTAAATTTGGAATAAACCAATCTTCCTGGAGATCGGCAGCTATGTGTCGTTTCGAACTGTGTGCTGGGAAATGTAGTTGCTTAAATGCCATCTATAGTAATTCAGCATGACAACCTTCCCTGTCGTTTGTGGCCTCCATTGCAGATCAATTGGTGACTGGTTACACCCTTTTTTGAGCCATAGTCTTGTTCTGCACTCAGTGCCCTGCTTTGCAATTCTATTATTTGAGCTATGGGGAGCGCTGCGTATGAGTCTGATTTTTGTGTTGCTTCTTTACTTGTCAGGATGCATTCTGCACCCATATGTATTGGAGATGCACGGCTTCTTTCGCTGCTACGTCTGCTGCCGAGTTTCCCCAGAGATATTTCGTCTGTGTTCTGTTTGTGTGCAATGCATTTGACGACGGCCACCACTGAAGGTTCTGCAAGGGCCAAAATCAATTTGTTTAACAATTCTGTATGTTGCACTGGGGATCCGTCCGCCCTCCTGAACCTTCTCCATCTGGACAGTCCAGCATGTACCGTTGTGATGATGTACGCCGAATCAGAATAAATTGTCATGCAGCATCATTTGGATAGTAAAGGGCTTCAACGAGTGCTGCAAGTTCTGCTGCCTGTGCGGAATAATGCATCAGCAATAATTTCATGATCATTGTTTCGTACCCCCTCCCCCCCCACATCTCCCAATCTCACTACGGCAGCCCCTACATGTTTTCCCGTGTCCTAGTCAATGGACACGGACCCATCAACGAAGAACACTTCTCCCTCTTCTAGGCCATACTCCTTTGCCTTTGGTATGTCATCAACTTCTCCCTCATATGTTGCAGTTGTGTTCTTGCATGTCCTCAACAGTGCATGATTTTGTAATGAACATGGCAGGATTTACTGTCTTACACCTTACCACATGGATATTTGGGCTGGACAGAATTATTTCATATGCTGATGCTCTGGGTTGTTAGGGTGGACTTTGATCCTTCTAGTATTGCGAACAATGAGTGCTCGACGTATAAAGTGACTGAGCAGCCCATGACAATGGTAGAGCTTTTTTTAAAAAGGCAAACGCGGCCGCTGGAAGCGCCGGTTCACAAGCGTACCGACCCTGCATGACAGAGTTGAGTGTGCCACTATAGTAGGAAAGTGGCTTGTGTCCCATTGAGCTTTTTTTGTGTCAGTACTGCGGTCATAAGGGTGCCAGTTGAGTGTGAGAATAAATAAAATTCCTGATCATAGTCAGGGGTCACTAGTACTGGTGCTGTTGAAGTCCGATTCTTCAGGTCATTGAAACTTGTTATCATTTCTGCTGTCCATTTGATAGGCGCTTTCCCCTTTTGTGCTTCCTTTAGCCCTTGCAGGAGCGGCCTGGTGTAAGCTGCATAATCTAATATCCAGGCCCTGCAGTAATTACAAAGTCCCAGGAACTTCTGCATTTCTTTTACGGCGATTGGTTTGGCAATGGCACGTACTGTTGCCGCTCTGTCTGGAATTATTCTGTTATCGTCTTTGGAAATAAGCTGGCCCAAGTATAAGACTTCTGCCAAGTAGTACTGGAGGTTTTTTTTGTCCACTTTGTACCCTTTTTGTGCTGGTAGCTGGAGCAGAATAACGGAAGTCCCTCCGACAGCTCTCTTCGCTGTCACTTCAGACCAATAGATCCATCTACATACTGAATGATTGTGCTCGGGACCTGAATATTGCCATGGTCTTCGTGCAATATCCTATTGAATATGCTGGGGCTTTCATAGTACCCCTGAGGTAAACGTCGATGCGTCCATCTCCTCCGTCCCAGGGTGAATGCTGTGAGGTATTGTGAGCCAAGAAAGGTGTTTTTTAGATCCACTACAGTTAAGTGGGTGGCCTGTTTTGGGATGCTGCACTGGATGGAGGCAGGATTTGGGACAAGAGGAAATTCTTTCTGTACAATATTGTTTAGGGGGCATAGGTCCTGGATCATCCTCCAACTTCACCTGTGGCATTTTCTGATTGGATAGATAGCAGTGTTACAAGGGGACATAGAGGGGCCAATTATGTCCTGTTGTAAAAGAGCTTGCAGTGTTTCCTGTATCCCTTCCTCTGCTTCCCTAGACAGGGGGGTATTGTTTCACTTGTGGTAGTATAGCTCCTGGCTCAAGCGTTATTTTTACAGGGGTCACTTCCTTTAGCATTCCCACATCATGCGAGTTAGTGGTCCATAGGTGGGGTGGAACCAGCTGCATGTCTGCTTCATAGAATGATGGGGGTCCGCTGACAGCCATTAGGGGGCTTGGCACTTTACAGTATTGTACCATAATATCACAGGGAATGCAAATTTCTAACAATCTCCCCATCATTATTGTTGTCCGCGAACAGTTTGTGCAATGGTATATTGAAGTCAATGCACAGCACTGTGCGCCACTCGCACCCATGGATGTCAGTACCGAGTACGACAATTCTTTTGCCAGACACTTGCACCCATTCTAGATCTAGAGATAGAATGGTACCAGCTACTACCTCAGAGGGTGCTAAGGGGTGAAAGACAAAGTCTGCGGCACTCTCCATTCTTTCCTAGTAAGTTCGGGTACTGCTCTTGCCAACACTCGAACCACATCGATAGACATATCAGGGTTCACAGGTATCCCTCTCAACATTATTTTATTCGCCACTGCATGGATTGCCAACATTGCTCTGAGGGAGCACATATCGGGGGTGGAACAAACAACCCCTTGCTCAGTGAATGATATGGTCATATTTAAATTTACTGAGCAGGTCTCGTAAAAATGCACGGTGCTCGCACTACGTTCTACCCAATCTTGACGTCTAAATCTTCTGTGTAAGGAACCGTGACCACAGCCCCAGAGAATCCTTGCGTATCGAGTTGGCCCAATAACGGGAAGTCACCTTCGAAAATGCATGACTTTTCAGTCCCCGAGTCCACCATAAAGATGAACTATTTGTTTCCCCATCTCTGCTCCCACCAGTGGTTCCTCTTCTGGATGCAAGGTCGTCGATAGTACTGGATACGCGAGTGTGCTCTTCAGGCTGTCCTAGTCAGGATCGTCTGTCCCTGGGCAAGTGAAGAGGTCCCCTCCTAGCACACTAGTACCTTGACATGGCATGGGTGTGCCGTTCGTCAGTGGCAAAAGGGTTTCTGTTCCCCCCACCCTCCCTATTTGGGGCGAGTCTGGCGTATCTGCCTTGCATTTGAGGGGTGGCGATAGGTGCTGGCGCCAGGCATATGGGGAGGTAACTGGGGGTAGGGATATATCTCATATGCTCCTTGCGCTAGCCCCTGTGGGCTACCGGGGTGGAGCTTCCTGCATTGCTGTTGGTTGTATGGATAGTTTCCTCCCATTCTGCTACGACATTCCCTGGCAAAATGTCCCCAGCTATCTCACGACCAGCACTGCTCCAGGCTACCCCCTCTGGGTCCTTGTCCTCCGAATCCTCCTCCCCTTTGCCCTCAGGACCCACCTTGTCCTCTAGTTCTTCCTTGCCACTGAGGTCCCGTATATTGCTGATTTCCTTCCCACTGTTCTTGCCAGTTAATTGCCCCCACAGCTGCCATCCTTGCTTGTGCAGCGACAGACATCTCCCTTCACTCTTTCCCCCCCCACCTGCTATGTGGGCGGCATCTATCTTCACTAGTTTCATCTGCACTAGTTTTTCCTTCCTCGGCTTGCCTTCTCTGAATAGATTTTTCCCTCTTTGAACCTCCTACAATGGTGTACTGTAATGCTTTGAATTTCGGGCCAACCTTTCGCTTCTATCCCTGCTATCTTATCAATGGCCTTTTGTACCTCCTTTGGGAGTCCCCACTTTGATAAAATAGTGATGTTGATTGGTACCAGTCTCTGCTCTCCACATCTCTTGGACCCGAAGAATTAACTGCACAGCGTCTTCCTCATCTCTAATAGTGCATTGCATTATGGGGTGTGTATCGGGGAAGGCTCTCTACAGTGCATCCAACACACACAAACAGTTAAATTTTACGCCCCATCATGGGAGTCATTGCTTATGGTCACTCCGCTTGGTCTCCCACTGCAGATACTAGTAGGCTTTGGATATCTCCTATGGTGATGGGCACCCCGCTGTCTGTTTCTCAAAGGCATATATCCATTTTCCTGTGCCCGCTGTAAGTTGGGGGGTGGGGGGGATCTAGGGAGGTTTTTATCCGTCTGGGCCCATGGGACATGAGGTCCACGTGCTCATTTGTGGATCAGGGGCATTTCCACCTTTCGTCCTGCTCCCTTTCTTTTTTGCCAAAGCCATTCTCCCAAACCTCTCCCTTAACCTCCCTTTCCCATGTCCCTTCCACCCTTGGTGTCGTCAAATGTACTTTTTGAACCCCTCCCACGGCCCCTTATTCCATATCCTCAAAGTCACTCCAGTACTCTTCATCCCTCAATGACCCAACGTTCTCATATCCCAAACTGTCTGTTTCCGCCTCCCTTTCTACGCGCACAGCCCTTATGGGTGCGCTATCAATTCTAAAGAGAAAGTCTCTAGATTTCCACTTGTCTTCTGGCCGTGGAGGAGGATACTCGGGGGTCGAGATACACTCTCTGATCCTCTCGCTGCCTCGGATACTCCTCGTAATCTAGCCAACTCTGTACTGGTGGAGGGTCAATGCTACTTTGATGTCCCTTGCGCTTACACCTGTGGGGGCAGAGGTTGTGGTCGATGGGTCATATGGTGGGGGCGGTGCTGTACTCGCATTTGCTTGAGCACTTCCACCCCCCCCTGATACATAGGTCAGATTGGAGTACCCCTCAGCTGGTCGTGTTAGTAACGGGTATATTTTCTTTGTTTCCCCTTCTCCCTGGTTCCCATCACCCGTGGTCACATTTTCTTATGCCGTTTCTCTCTTTTCTGTGGCGGGTGTTTCTTCACACATTTGCCACAAACCTAATATTTCTCTACTATTTTGCAGTGTCTTACGCTTGTATTTATCAGTCAGATATGTGGCTGTATGGTCTTAAGCATCCTTGTCGAAGGACCCTTCCTCTGGCCAACATTCACATATATGGGATAGGGGGGTGGGGGAGTCTATCCTCATTGTTTGTCGCCTTCTCTAGAATGTGCGTCACAAAAAATATTCATACAGATTTTCCTTCACCCGCCTCTCTAAGTCCCACAGTGTCAGTCAATTAATAAACATCCCATGTGTGTTAAAACTGCCTTTTGCATGGTCGAAACAAGATGGACACAAAACATTTGTAACCACAAAAACACATACAAAATATATACTTAATCCTGCTTCTTTCCCATAGAGCATTCCCCTTACTCGCCTCTCATTCACATCACACCTGCACTTCTCCTGGGCCTCCAGCCTACATTTAAAAAATAAAATAAAAAACCACTGAAAATAAACTAAAATAACAAGTTAAAACAACAACCACTACTTGTTCCCGAGCCCTCTAATTATAAGGGTGTACCGTGGAGCCACCTTCTATTCCCTTTTTGGGGATAGGTTCCCTTTCCTTCCTCTTTAATATTCTCCATATAAATAAAAATTTGAAAAAAATTTTAAAAAATGGCCATCAAAAATATCCAAATAATCAAACCGTTCATTCACTTTCAATCACAGAATGTTCCCTACAATCATACTGCTCTATACCCAAGACCCCAAACTTTGTTATCCCTTGCAGTCTATACTCGCGTGTCTGTGTTTGTATGCTCACCTGGTCTCTGCAGGGGTGTCCGGAGCCTCGATAATGGGTGCTGGGATGTGTGCTTGTCCTGTCCTCACTCCACTCCTCCCCGACTCGCTTTCGTGGCACAAAACCTACAGCAAGGGAATAGGAATTAGAACGTAGCGGGACCCCTCTCAGCCTCTCCTCCCGGTAACTTCACCCCCTGCTTCTCCTTCCCATGAACTGCTGCTCACCTGATTGTATTAGGTGGGCTCTCCGTCCTGCTCTTCGACAGGGGCACAATGTCCGTTGTCCAAGTCCAGTTACTTCACTGACTCAGAAGTGAGAGCCAGACCCAGTCCAGCTGCGGTGCTGGCGTGTTGAATGTTGCAGTTCTAGTCGTGCTTGTGTCACAACCTTGGTGCAGCGTTTTCCTCCATCTTAGTTCACTCTCTGCTTTGTCTTTTCGCAGGTTCGGCCTTGTTGGGATGGAATGCAGTGGATTGCACTGTTGCGGCGATGCAGATGTAAGTATTTTCCCTTATGCTGTGCACATATGGAATTGCACTGTTTAATAAATGTCTCTACCTTTCCTTCTGCAGGTTTTCGTTCTCATGAATGGGCATTCAAACAGCTGAGTAAGTTTGCTAGCGCGCTTGCTCTGCACGGTATGGCAGTGTATTCATAATGTTTAAAGTCTCTTTCTCTTCTTCCTTCCGCAGGCTTCTGTTTGCGCTGATGCGGGCTGCAGTTTTCCAGGTTTGTAGGTTTGCGCTGCTCTTGATGCACGATTCAGACCTAGATTCCTTACTCGCGATGATTCGCCGACAGATGGGTGTTCAGGATGCGGTGTACTCGGTAACAGATCGTGGATGCTGAAGACTTGATGCAGGTAAGCCACGTGCTCTTCACGTTTCTTCCCACAGGTCACGGTGAGCATCACGCTGCTGCTGCAGAATGACGCGAAGCAAGACTCCAGATGCAGGGTGTGGCTTATATAGGCAGCCACACCCAAACACCTCTAAACACTAGAGCGCATGGATTGAAACCCAGGAACTAGGGAGTCAGCCATGTTAGGAGAACATGAAGTAGCTCATTTAACAGTCCACCAATGAGCTTGGCGCCAAGCCAGTGTCCATACTCCCTTCCTTTGCTTCTTGCTGGTCTCTCTTGGCCCTGCACTACTCACGGCCCTCCTATGTGATTGCTTCATAGCAGAGGAATGGGAGCAGCATGCCAATCAATGCTCCGGTTGTGATGTGGTTGGCCTAGTGGTCGTGACAGCACTGCCCCCTAGGGCCCCTATCAAAGACGGGTTCCCCCTTGGTCCTGGTTTGTCCGGGTTATTGCGGTGGAATTTTATTATCAAACGGGCAACATGGATGTGGTCACCAGGTTCCCATGTCCTATCCTGGGGTCCGTATCCTTTCCAGTCAATCGGGTAATATAACCTGGACCTGATTGTCTTGGAGTCCAGAATGTCCTCGACTTCACATTCCGGTTTCCAGTCTATCAAAATGTGAGGTGGTGCGCCTATGATTCGAGTGCAAGGCGGGATGGGTTTCAGTAGGGATACGTGGAATACTGGATGGATTTTCATGTTTGGAGGCAAGGTCAGCTTCATGGCAACCGGATGCATTATTGCTTCAATGGTGTAAGGACCCAGGTATCTTGGGTGATTTCCATGTTCCTTTCAGAGGAATAGGTTTCGAGGCCAACCAAACTGCGTCCCCAACTTGCTACGTTGGCGCCATATCTCGATGTTGGTCTGCAGATTTCTTGTGTCTCTTTTGCTTTTGTGAGATGTTCCATTGCATCTTTAAATACTTGAGTAATGGTGGTGTGCAAGGTCTTCACTGCAGGCATTTCCAATACCTAAGGTGAATCAAAGATAAATGTTCATGGGTGCCATTTGTTCAGTGCTGGTATGTTTGGAATTATTGTATGCATATTCTGCTATCCATAACATGTCCTTCCAAGTGCCTTCCGACTGATGTAACATGCACCTCAGATATTGCTCGAGTGTTTGGTTGGTGCGTTCGATCTGGCCATCTGTCTGGGGATGGTGATTCGTAGACAGTCGAATGTCGATCTGTGCAAGCTCACAACTCAGTTTCCAGAATTTTGAAATAAATTGACTGCCTCGGTCCGAGATCAGTATCAAAGGGAATCCATGTAAACAAACAATCTGTTCTAGGAAGACCTTTGCCAACGTAGTTGCTGTAGGTAGGCCCTTCAGTGGTATAAAAAAGGGCCATTTTGAAGAATAGGTCTACCACGACTAAGATGGTCTTGTACCGATTACAGGTTGGCAGATCTCTAATAAAGTCAAGTGATAATGTGTGCCATGGGGAAGGCGGTACTGTTAAGGGGTGTAGTAGGCGTGCAGGTCTTTTCCTGTAGGATTTGTTTTGTGCACAGGTCCTGCATAAGTTTTGTATATCCCTGGGTGTCCTTCCACCAGCGTGTTGTGGTAGCTCGAGATGATTTGTTCCTGCAGGTCCTTTATTGGAAGATACAAAAGTCCATGATAAGGGAATAGTTTCTTACCTGTAACTCCATTTCTCCACCATTGGTTTCCTTCATGGATTCACATGCTTGGAATATTCCCCGTCGACAGACTGGGAACCCTCGGTACGCTTATAAAGCCGTTTCCCATAGGAAAACTTCCGACACTTTTGTGTCCTATCTATGTCGTTTTTGGGGCTGCCCACGCATGCCCCACTAGGACGTAGCGGTATAAATGCCCCGCCCCTGCGGCTCCCTTCAGATTTCGACCCCTCCAAAGCAGAATGGGGTGAAAACCTAGTTATACAAGACAATTACATTCCGGGGAGGCCGGCGGGCGCATATGAATCCATGAAAGATACCAATGCTGGAGAAATGGAGTTACAGGTAAGAAACTATTCCCTTCTCCAGCATTGGATCTTTCATGGATTCACATGCTTAGAATAGAATGCACAGCAGCGATCCTGAAAAAGAGGTGTGAATGCATTCCGGCACCCTCCTAAGCATATGTATAGCGAACCACGCTTACGTAAAATGCCAATTTAAAAATACGGAACAGTACATATATATATATATATATATATATATATTCAGTGAAAAAACAAAAAGGGACGTTATGGTTCCAAGTAAAACCGAAAAACCCTTGAAATTCGCCAGTTATGGTAAGCTAAGCAAGCATAACTCGCGCCACCACCGTGCACTGCTAAGACTAACACCCAGGACATCAAAGATGACATCACAAATGGCATTGATGACATCACTGATGACATCACATGTCTGGCTCACTCTTTCTTTTGCTGACATATCTAGGCCACATGGTTTTCTTCAGTAACAGTCAGAAACTAAACATTTGATTTTATTTGTAGACGTATCCTTCAAGTAGGTTCTTACAGTAATTCCCTTAGAGTCCAGTCACATCATATGAAACATATACATACGGGAAGACACAAGCTTGAAAGACAGCAATCCTTTTTGTGCATAAAGATAATCAATAGCACTTTCTGATAGTTCTGTTTTTTTTATGGCTGTACTTTCACTTTATATGGTCATATTTGTATACATTGTACTCACACTACTTTCCTTAGGGTCCAATCACATCAAGTGATACATATACCTAGGGTAAATAGCAGCTATGAAACAGAGCAATCATTTATTTGCATGAAAATAATCAGTTAGATTATGAATTGTTTCTGCTACTACTTGTGCTTTTTTGCTAACTTCACTTTCCCTGTATATACCCATATTGGTATGTGTTCTTGTGTCTTTGTGGTTTGTCTATAGTAATGCAATTATGTAATGCATGTGTTTTATTAGATACCGATTACATATTTCACAGTACACAAAAATCTATTAAGAAAACAATTATCATTATTCAACATATTAACATTACGAATATTATACCTTCATCTTGTACACTGCACACAATGTTATGTTTCTGTATGAGTAGCTTAGTATACTAGATAGAACCCCATAATAGAATGCTATTTAGATCAATGCATCGTTCAATGCACCAATTAGGGTATGATATTTAGGGCAATGATCGTTGACACTTGTTTCGCAACATTATAATAAGAATCCCTTGTACACCTTTCATGAAAAGTACATACACATGTGATGTCATCAATGACATTTGTGATGTAATCTTTGATGTCCTGGGTGTTAGTCTTAGCAGTGCACGGTGGTGGCGCGAGTTATGGTTGCTTAGCTTACCATAACTGGCGAATTTCAAGGGTTTTTCGGTTTTACTTGGAACCATAACGTCCCTTTAACAAAGTTTTTTCACTGAATTTCTAAGGTTTTTAGTAGTGCAACTTAACAATAATGACTGACTTTATATACATGTTATATGGAACTGACTGAAGCTCTTCTACTGTACTCGATGTCCGCGAACTCATTTAATGTTCGCGGACATGTTCGAAGAACAGAACCACTACCTAAAAACTCCGGGGGGTATGTTTGATTGTTATATCATAACATAGGAACATTTAACAAATTCAAAAAGGAACACACAAACACATTATATATACTAATGCATAAGAAATGTAACCCATATATACAACACACGAACCATTCATTTAAATGCACTATGTTCTAAAATGGAATATACCACAAGAAGATAAATTGGCTTCCAACATAATTACCTCACAAACACGACAGAACTGAGAACAAGAGCAGACCCACTGAGTACATAGGACATATCTTAACTGAAATAGTAAATGTACTTAATTTTATTCATATGTTTATAAACTTTCTGTATTAGATAAAAAAAATATATTATCTTTTTTTTTTCTCTCACAGAAATGTCTAGCACTCTAGAATGGCTAGAGGAGCATTTCCCACATGAAGAAAAGTCACAAGATAGTGAAACTAATGGTAAACACTTTATAATATAAACCATTTAATTATTATTATTTTGTATACATTTATCATTTTTTTTGTACAGAGCATACCAAAATAGAAAATACTTCAGAAAAACTTGTTATGGATAACACTTTTCACAGTATAGAAGAAAAAATGTATTTATTGTTGACTAATTTTAATCATTTGAAAACTTTTGTGGAAGATCATTTTAAACCAAAAACCTCGTACCATTGCCCCACATGTGCTTGTCCCTCCTCACCATATCCCAGTCAATTATCCCCAAACCCTCTCCATAACACAAACGTTTTGATGAGACTTCCATCCCTTCTTCACCTAATAACAATCATGTTGAAACCCCTAATTCTCCTGTTTTTGTTTCTGTTTCTGCCTCACCTTCTCTGTCATAAATTATTAATATATTTTAAATAAAGTTATATTTTTATAATGCGTTGTAAATAGTTTCGTTTTTTTTAAAAAAAACAATGTAGGTGTTCGCGGACAGTGCAGGTGTTCTGAAATGTTTGTATTTAAACGAAAATGGAGGTGTCTTAAAGAACACTATTCCTGTCCGTACTGTTCGCTAGCAAGTTGAAAATGTTCTAAGAACACAATTGGTGTCCTGAAATGTTCGTTTCACGTGTGACGCAATTTTAATTAGTTCAGGACCCAAACAGTGTCCGTAGAACATCAACGCGCATGCGCTAGCCAATCTCTGTGCATTTGGTGTCCTGCGGACATGCGGACTTGTTCGCGAACGGATCATATGACCGCGCCCACGCTGATCGCATGTTCTGAATGCGGACACGGTTCGTGTCCCCGAACAAATTAAAAGTACATTTTCAATTAATCCATAATATTTTTCAATAAAATCTCACCATGGCACAAGTCCCACATAGTAATCCTGAGTTTCTACATACCTTTTGAAACTTTTCGAACTTTTTTTTGTGTTCGATCTGTCCGCGGACAGCGCGCATGTCCGCGGACCGCGCACAAGCACCCCTATAAAAGACCACGCCCTAGAGCTTATTCTCATTGTGTTTCTGGCTGTTCTTCAGAACACAGCGATTTTTGCTGCCACCTGCAGATTACACCATCATCGAGATGGCATCCCTGGCTGCTGAACTGCCACCTGGTGCTGCACCTGCTTCAGCACCACCCCCTCCACCACCACCACCACCTCCCCAAGGGCCTGAAGAGGGGAACAGGAGTGAGGATGCAGAGGAGGAAGAAGATGATGAGAATGAGGGTAGAGGAAATCCCTACTACCCGCACTAGGCGTGCGTCTTGGGCGTGGCGGTTATTTACCATTCATGGGAATGTTCCTAAGGCTCGTGCGAACCGCGTTACCTGCAATGAGTGCAAAATGATACTCCGTTGCGGGAAGCACGGCAAGTACAGCTTTGGGACCACTACTATGAAGCGACACCTGAGGTCATTTCACTCTGGGGCTATTCGCAGGGTTGTACCTTGCGAAGAACGTAGCAGGTTGATTTCCTCTACTTCATCCTCAGTTTCTGATCCTGTCATCACAAGGACCACCTCTGTGGGACAGCGTCTTCCTCAAGCTGCCTCACAGGCCATACAGAATGCTGATGACCCTTACCTTTCGGGGGTCACAGTTGTATGTATGTACTGTGACACAGTACTCTGCAGGGGGGAGCGACTTCGTAGTGCTTTTGAGACTATCGTCTCAGAGCACGAGAAGATCTGCTCACTACCCAAATAAAACCCACTATACATCTTCCGCTCTCAGCTTGCCCTTTCTTATCCCTGTGGTTGGTGTCCCCCCCTTTACCTTCCTTTCCCCTCCTCTCCTAGTGTGTCGTGTATAAAAAACCAAAAAAAAAAAAATACAAAATATCAAAAATAAAAAAAAAATAAAAAGGCTCTTTTCAGAGCCGCCTTTCAGAGTTAAAAAATAGAAGTGAAAATAAATGAAGCAGGGCTCTTTGTATTTTTTAGAAGTCCGCGGACAGTTCGCGAACATTTAAAAAATTGGGTTGCTACCCTATCACAAGCATTGCAATTTTCTCTGGGAAGTGGTGGCTCTGAAAAGAGCCTTTGGGAGGTGTTTGTAAGTCAAAAATTATAAATGCTTAACACCTACTTCAAAATGGATGTTGTAATTCCAAAAAAGGTTGCAATGCATTTCGTACATTTCTCAGAAAAATCTGATTGCCACCATAAGTAAGATGGACTCCATCTTTGCGAAAAATTTGTACTACGAAACAGAATATTTTCATTGTGAAAAGAAGACATGCCAAAATCTTTTAGAAAGGCACAAACAGCTTTTTTAACATTGTGCCTTGCTCTTTCTATTTGTGGACCAAATGAAGAACATTTTTCTCTGCGCAATCCGTGAAAATATAATTTGATAATTAGGTAACATGTCCATAACCTTCCCAAGTCCTTCTTTCATAGCAAATTGCAAAAAAATTCCAGTCACATGCCCTAAACTGTTCCCTCCGCAATGAATTACAATTATGTCTGGATGTTGCTCTGTCTCCAAAGTAGCACAGAGAGGTAGCAAGTTCAACCACTTCATTCCACGTACTCCATGCCAGTGTACTTCCACATGTGGTAATCCAAGATCTACAGCTACTCCACAGCTTTCTGCATGCACCTTCAACCAATATATCCATGAATCTCCCAAAATCCATACAATCTTTTTCCTAAAATACACAGACATAGCTATCTGTTGTTCTCTCAGCAAAAACAGTATATGAGAAACTCTCTTCTGGCACAACACACCCACTAAACTTTCCTGACCAATCCCTTTTAGTACTCCTTCTCATTTGCATGACTTCTGAACCCAGAAATCCCCGGATGCAACTCCCGATGTCCGCGAACTACCGCCATGTCCGCGGACATATCGTAACATGAAAAGCCCTTCTACAATTTCCACTTCACTCTCTCTGCCATTCCCTCATTGGATGTAGCTAAGAAATCACATGACCATGCACCAATCACATTGAAGACCTCTACATCTCACTGCATCCTCATAGATCAGCACTGCAAATGTACTGTGAATCTCTCCGAGTACAAGTGTCATATCATTGGCAAGCACCATCTACCAGAAATACTGTACAAGTCTCCAATATTTCTACTTGCAGCTCCATGCATATCCATATGCATGAACACAAACTTCAGGTATGCATATTTTCTGTACAGTAGATGAACACATTTCTAAACAGACATTTAGCTTGTGTAATCTGTAAAATGAATTTACTGTATTTTTTTCAATTTCCTAAAATCAACTATCACTTATAAACTACTATTTATTTCTTTATACAGACGCACACACTCAAATCAGGTTAAACTAAAAAATTTAAATGAAATATATAGACTACATATATTCAAACAAAATTGCATGCAAGCACAATCTATGTTTAAATCTTTTAAAAAAATACTTATGCAATTTCATATTTATTTGTTTTTATTTATTTACTTAATTACTTTAATTTAGACATGACATTGAGGCTCTATTACCTAGAACAGCTAAGTTACAGAAATATTGGTATTCACTGGTATATTATAAAATTTCACAAGACATAGTAAAGATATTTTTTTTGCTACAGTTAGTCATTCAATACAATTTGTTCATTAAGAACATATCATATGTACTGAACTGATGCAATGTATCTTATGTAAATAAATGAGTTTAATGGTTTTAAAGAAGGCACTGAGGATTTCAATTAAAAAAAATCAATATCTAAATTAAAAATAGCGCTATACAAAACTTTGCCTCCTCTATCAAAATGTAAAACAAACCAGAAAACAAGAAAATCAGCTATCACTACAGATAAAACTACTTCCTCAAATTTTAATATAGTGCAAAGTAAGCATACCAAGAAAAGTATTTTAGCCAAAATGTACCATCACAAAGTCCTTCAAAATCTTATAAAAACAGGAGAGAAATCAGGTTCAATGCTTAAAACCTATCGTAGGAAATTAATCTTAAAAGCGTTGGACAGTGCAATTCTTCTCAAAAGAAAGTTATTTATTTTACTATTAAACAAAATGAAACCACTAACAAAACTAATAACTAAATTACAAAAAAGACTTCTCAATAAGCGAAATGTCAACAGAAAGAACTTCTTAAGTATCTGCGGAGGTGAATGGAATCACACTACGAGCACAGAACCATATTTTAATGAAGAAGCGTACAAACAAAAGCAAACAAATACAATTGCAATACATAGCAGTGGTCGAGGTTATGAAAAAGTGAATAATACCATAATGGAACAAGAAGTACTCCTTACAAAAATATGCCCTGAAAACTTAGAATTAACCCTCCATTCAACTAAATCAGAACCTCTACTGTACAAATGGAAATGCACGTCAATGTGTAACATTCCCAAACAATGTTTCAAGTCTTTAGGCCAATTCCACAATAAATATGTAAAAAGCAAAGACAAAATCAAAATTTAAATTACTGCAAAATATGGATACCTGTCCAGTGCGCAAGTACACAGGACTACAAGGACATTCATTGGCCTGCATTACAGGACCTACTTGTAAAACCACTTTCCATGATATCAAAAGGATATCAACACATCATTCAACTATAAGAAATCTAGTCTATAAACTGTACTATGCTAAAAGTGCTGCTTTAGCACTAGCAAATTTAAATAACATCCTTCTACATGGTACAGCAAAAGACCTACTTGAAGAAATTCACTATATCCAGAAAAAAATATTTTGGAAGTGAAAGCCATTTACAGAATGAAATAGCTTTAAACCAATTAAGCAACAATTCTACACATGGCAACCTTTTGCTAAACACATACAAAAAAGAAATACTAAAATTTAAAAGTACATCAGCTGAAGTACCAAACCATGTATGTATAGGTTGCCGTAGAACTTTTTATAAAAGTAACACAAAAACTGTAGACCCATCATACAAAATAGAAGACAATGAAGTTTCTAAATGGTTGAATTAGCTCTCTGCCTTGTAGCAGAAAACATACGAAATAACTGAGCCCTTAATACTTTGCAGTTACTGCACTACAAAACTTGACAACAACCAAACTCCTTCATGTGCTATCACAAATAATTTGGAATTATACCTAGTACCAAAACTCCTACAACAACTTAATTTATATGCGAGCATCATGATTCAAACAGTACACCCATTTCAAGCAATAATACGCCTTCAACCAAAAACAGCAAAATTACCGCCCTCTGAATTGGTAAAAGGCATTCGTGGAAAAGTAGTTTATTTACCATTAGATCTAAAAGAAAATGCGCATACTCTAGGAGTGCAACATCCAATGCAGCAATCTTTAATTATCTTAGTAAATGGAGTACCTACAAAAGACAAAACAATATGGCAACAGCTGGTAGATTTATATAAAGTTAGACAAGCCTTCGAATATCTTAAAGAGAATAATGAATATTACAAAGAAATTAATATTGAAGAAATCTTGAAAGATACAACTGAAATAATTCAAGAAACACAAGAAGCTGGTCAATTTGAGCTACTAGATCCTGCTACAATATCAAATACTTTAGACCATTATACAATTCATCCTTTGCACTCTAATGACACCGTAGAAGATGTACTGGAAACGTACCAAATGCGTCAAACAAAAGGATCGCCAATCAGCATATGGGAAAAAAGTATAGAAGCACATGCTTTTCCTCTACTCTTTCCTACTGGCAAAGGAGGAAGGTATGATGATAGACCTATTCAAATATCAGCTTCAGAATACCGCTCATTACGGATGTATTCTGAAGATCCACATTTTGTCTAAATCTGGGAATACATATTCCACCTACTCTTTGAAAGTGAACTAGCAACTTTATGTTACGGAGTTGCACACATTAAAATCAGGATCATACTTTCAAAATATGACAGCTACACAATTATTACAAACAGTGCAACAAAAGGATGAGGTTTTACAATCAAATATTACAAATCTATTAGCAAATATGCGTGGTACTAAAGTGTACTGGTTTCGACATCATGGAGATGTACGTTGTATGATCAGAAACCTTGCCCACCCACTTGGTCTGTTACATTAAGTTGTGCAGAATATGCATGGGAAGATTTACATGATTTCCTACGCATATCAAATAAAAACAAAACAAACATAGATATACTAACACCTGGAGAGCTTTGTTCTTTGGATCCTGTTAATGTTTCAAGATATTTTCACCATCGCTTCATTGCTATGCTACATTTTATTTGTAATAAAAAAATGTTCCTCCCCTTGGAGAAGTGCAACACTTCTTTTGGAGAAAAGAATACCAAGCCAGCGGAGCACCACATATCCACATGCTTTTATGGATTAAAGATGCTCCTAAATTTGGTCAAGACAGTGATGCCACTGTTTTACAGTTTATTGAAAAATAGGTCACTTCTGAAATTCCATCAGAAGCCACAAATAGTGATCTTCATGCACAAATTGTACAATTTCAAAGACACAAATGTGGAAAATATTGTCGTCGCAAATACAAAAACAAAAGGGAAATACTACACCAAATGCCGATTTGGTTTCCCTAAACCAGTTACAAATACAGGTCAAGTGAACAACCTCATGTCTTCAGTTAGACATAGTGTTAAAGGTAAGTCACCTAAAAATACATATTAGATAAAAAAGAAAATAAGAAGAAAAATATATTAATTATAATGCAATCATTGCCCACTTATGGAATGCAAACATAGATGTGCAGTACATTGCAGACAATTCTACTGCAGTTGCACGATATGTCACAGCATACTTAACTAAAGCAGAAAAGACAGAGCTCCAAGACCTCTGGAATGACCCGTCATCAGATAAAACAGTATCTCAGAAATTATACAGCTTGGGCATAAAAATGCTCAACCATAGAGAATGTGGATCATATGAAGCAGCTGATCGTTTAACTGGTACTGCATTGTATGGTAAATCTGAAAATATAGTATGGCTAAGTCTTGGTCCAGCTAAATCTAGAAAAAGAGTTCTAAAATCATATGAAGATATAGAAACAATAGCCAAACGTGATCCCAACAGCCAAGACATTTTAAAAAACAATTTATTGGACACATACTACCCAAACAGAAGTAAAACTGGAAAACATGTCTATACCACATAGCCCAAAACTACACATACAAAAATAATATGAAACCTGATGGAAAAAAAGGTAAATATAGAGTGACAAACTGAAGGCAGCTTAGTTAAACTCACTAAACCAAATTTAATTAATCATATCAAATTGTCATTAAAGACTCCTCAACATAAAGAAGTATATTACATGTCCCTGCTACAACTCTTCAAACCATGGAGAAAAGAAGAACAAATACTAGATAACTATGACTCATATGACGATACTTTCAAAGCAAATGAAAGCACTATACCTGATGTAAACTTTACACAGTACAAAACAATGTTGCACAAAGAACAGCATCACGAAGAAGAACTCCAAGCCCAACTAGATAATGACACTCCTGACAGTAGTCAACCTTCTGTAACAGGAAGCCAAAAACCACTGGGAGAACCACTAATAATAAATGAGGCAGAATTATCTATGATAAAGTAGAAAACACCATGTGTCGGTATGAAGATAAAGAAGACTTAACTATACTACAATCAAAACTAAACAATGAGCAAAGTAGCATTTTTCAAGAAGTATCAAAACAAATTGCACATGGTGTAAAACATGAAAATAAAGAATGTTCCTGCCATAATTATAAACCTATACTACTGTACGTCAGTGGTGAAGCTGGTTCTGGCAAAACATTCCTAATCAAAATCATTAGTAAGTTCCTTCAACAATTGACAAACAACAAACTGTCAGCTGTTGTCACTGCCCCCACAGGTTTAGTTGCCTACAACATAGGTGGTGTTACATTACACAGATTACTACTATTACCAGTAGAACACCAGAACAAATTCGACGATTAAGCTGCAATGGAATTACGCAGAGTATTTAAACAATTGAAAATGCTACTAATAGATGAAGTGAGCATGGTCTCCAACCTGATGTTAGCTTTGATTCACCTCAGATTACAAGAAGTACTCAAAACAGACTATGAAGAGCTCTTTGCAGGAAAACACATTGTTTTTGGGGATCTGCTTCAATTAACACCAGTAAAAGGTGAACCTATTTTTAAAACATTAGGGCACAAACTCTGCCGTAAAACTGTTGGCAGCATTGGAAATGTCAACCTTTGGCAACATTTCCAATACAGAGAATTAACAGAAAACATGCGGCAATCTGCAGATCGCACTTATGCCAACATTTTAAAAAGCATCAGAGTTGGTATACTTTCTAAAGAAGCAGAAGCAATATTGAAAACCCGGCACATTAATGCACTTTATGGCGATAATGCATGTGCTACAGATGTTATGGAACAATTAGCCGACAAAAATGTCAATTGTATGGCCTTAATGCCAACTCTTGCAAGCTGTTTCACATTCAATGAAATCATGTTAAGTAAAGAAATGCAACCAATCATGGAAATTAGCGCCACAGACAAACTAGATGTACATGGTATGACACTACCCATATGTGACCAAGCCACAACAAGACTAAATAGTTTAGAAAAATCAATCTCAAACACAGCAAGCTTAGAAAAGATATTAAAATTATCCTTAAATTGCAGAGTAATGCTTAAACGTAACCTTGACGTGGACCAAGGACTAGTTAATGGAGCACTGGGTACAGTTGTTGGCTTTCAAACATACCCACGCGACAACAAAATTCAGTTTGTCAATATACTCTTTGACAAACTTTCAGAAGTAAAAAGGATAGGATGCTCAACAGCTAGATTCCTTCTCTTCAAAGACATGTATGTACGCAGAGAACAATTTTCTCTAACTTTTGCATACGCAGTCAAGATTCATAAATCACAAGGTCTTACCCTAGACAAAGCAATGATAGATATTGGTAACAGTCTTTAAAGAAGGCATGAGCTACATAGCACTATCACGCTTACGTACACTTGACGGTCTATTTCTAATCAACTTTGATGCAAGTAAAATAAACGCTGATATTCATTGCATTTTAGAATACAATAGACTTCACTCACTATACACCCCCCACCTAAACACATTCTGTTCCACAAAAAGTAAAACGTTATAAAAGAAAAATAAATCAAACAGAAATGCAACAGGATGTCACTGCAAATCCTCCAAAGAGAGGAAAAGAAACTAATACTTCATCAAGTACCAAAAGCAAAAAAAATCAAATTAGGAAAGTAAACCAGGTACTTCTTTAAAGAAGGAAGACAAACTCCAAAAAAAGCAGTTAGATACAGAACTACCTGGACCATTTAAATTCTCAAATATAGTTGGTGTAAGTTGCTACGCAAATGAATATTCTATTTCAATTACCACCAATTGTTGACAACATTTACTTACACAGTACAGACCCATTGTGTTTGCAAATGTTAGTACTTCACAGAAATGCAGCAAACAATCCTGACAACACGTATCTTGTTTATGGAATAAGACAACAATTGGACTACTGTGCTGGAATGGTGAAATTCACTATAAACTCACAGGAAGATCCACAAGAATTTCTAATGTACTTACTACAAGTACTGGAAAACAAAAACATACCTATAAATGAAATCTTTCAGATTTCATACATGTGGAAACATACATGCACTCTGCAACAATGTGACAAGAAGAAATCCCCAATGAACGCTATATATATATATATATATATCAATACCAAATTGTGAATCCATTCCATTTCAGCAACTTGTACAAAATGCAAACCATGGTAGATTATGCTCTACCGGCTATTCAGATAATCGCTCCACGTTAGTAATACAAACACATAGTAAATACATGATACTAATGCTTCTACGTTACAATGCAGATGGTACCAAAAACAACTGCAAGCGGACTAGATTCACACATGGTCAAATATCACTTGGTAAGAAAACCTTCACAACAATAGGTATAATCTACCACGCAGGAGCCACAACCAATTCAGGGCACTACACTGCATATATAAAAAAGAAATGTGGATGGTTTGAATGTAATGATAGTACGATTACTCTAAAGCAGAGATTACCAGCAAATCTTACAAACGCTTATTTGATGTTCTTAAAACCAAAATTTGATAACTAAACTGTATTTAAACCCTAAGTAAACTTGTGTTAAAAAAATATAAACTGTTAGAATACTTCAAAAGCTATCTAACTGCTCAAAGATTCTACAAAAACTAATCAGATAAATGAATACCACTAAATTAGACCAGAAAATACAGTTAGAATACGCCAATTGGTATCTAACTGTCCCAAAATTTAACAATATCCAAACGAATAAATAATATGTTACTGCTCCAAAAGAATGCAACAAGCCAAAGTGTAAAGCATTAGCCAGCCAGAAACAACAAGTGAACACTGAAAACAAACTGTAGCATAACAGAAAAAGGGTTTTTTTTAATCCAACATGGATTTTTTTTTCTCCCACAGACCCAATGATTTTAGCAACAAATACAGAAACTGAGCAAATTGCACAGTACTCTGATGTAATCTACTAAAGGAGGATCCAAAAAAAAAAATATGTTGATTATACAATGTAATAAGTCATTACAAAATACTAATACTAACATGCTATTTTCTTTTATCACAGAAATTAACAAGAAATACATGTACTCCGGTTACCAGACCAAACAGTAAGTATACAATAATAAGGAGAACCATAGCAGCATATCACATCCATAGTATCTAATACCTTTGTACCTTATACATTTGTTTTTCACCCAAAGTTATAAGCAAATATGAATGTGATATGCTGCAGTGGTTGTTGCCAGGGCATAGAGTCTTGGGTGCATGGTCAAACATTTCAACTATGGTCTATGGAAACTTTTAATTTCCACGGACATTACGAGTGTTCTTAGAACACTTTCAACTTGCCAGCGAACAATTCGACAGTGTCCTCAGAACACCACCATTTCGTTTATTTGCAAACATTTCAGGACACCATGAGTGTTCTAAGAACATATTCAACTTGCCATCGAACAATACAAACAGCATCTTCAGGACACCCCCTACGAACATTTCAGAACAACGCCAGTGTTCTTAGAACACATTCAACTTGACAACTAACAATACGGACAGCGTCCTCAGGACACCCCCATTTTGTTCATTTGCGAACATTTCAGGACACCGCAAGTGTTCTTAGAACAGTTTCAGCTTGCTTGCGAACAAAACGGACACATATTGAGTCCTCAGAACACCCCCCATTCAGTTTATTTAGAACATTTCAGAACACCCGTGAAGTCCGCAGACAAATCGAACACAAAAAGAACGCCTAACACATAAAAAAACACAACTTTCATCCTCATACACTCCCACCCTCCCCAAACACTCCTACATACCAACACACTACTAAATACAAATTTTGAACAAAATTTCACTGCGCTGTCCGCGAATCCAAGATGGCGGGCGCTACCGAAAATCTGACGCGCGTCACGCTCCACGCCGTCCAATCAGCGAACACGTTGCATGTCCGTGGACATCACGCAAGCCGATTGGCCAATCAGGACACTGTCCGCGGAGCGAACACATATCACTAATTTTTTACTACCTACTTTTTGGTCATTTTAAAAAAAACTACTGGACGGATTTTGCCCAAATTTGCAAAAGCACGCTTTCGGGACCAAGCCGCTGCTCCTGGTCCAAATTTGGTGAAAATCCGTCCAGCGGTTTGGGTTGTAGACGCAAGCAAAAAAGTTTTCCCATTCAGTCTACGGGAAAAAAAAATAAGTTTTGGGACCCCCCCCCTATAACTTTGCCCCCCTGGACGAATCCTCACCAAACTCACACAAAAATTCTGAGTGACCCAAATTCTTTTTTTTGCAAAGTTTGGTGAGGATTCGTCCAGGGAGAGCTAAGTTATAAGCCACCCAAAAAGTGCTGTTCCTATGGAAACACCAACTTAACCATAACTACATGGCCACTAACGTGGCCATGTAATTAATATATATATATATATATATATATATATATATATATATATATATATATATATATATACACACACACACACACACGTCAAAATAAGTACAGACCCTTTGTGAAAAGGGCTTACCTTATTGAAACAGATGGCGTAAAACTGCTCTTCCCATTTGTATCTCGTCCGCATGCTGCCTTGAGGCAGTAATGGCGGGTAAACGTGTGAGGCACTGACCATGCCGCCGCCTGGCAAATGTCTGTCAGCGGGATTCCTGCACACAACGCCGTCGACGACGACAAAGTTGCCCTTGTGGAATGAGCTCTCGGACGCCCTTGTAGCGGTTTTCCCGCTTTGGAATCACAGAAGGCAATCGTTGACAAGACCTATCGGGCCAGTCCCTGCTTTGAAATTGCTTTTCCTTTCGCCGAAGGACCATATGCAACGAAGAGTTGTTGCGTAGATCTAAGCTGCTGAGTCCGATGAAGGTAACATTTTAGAGCTCTCTTTACGTCCAAGGTATGAAGGACTTTTCCGCAGCTGATGAGGGAGGGGGGTGGGGGGGGGGGTCGCGAAAAAGGTGGGCAGGACAATCGATGAGTGTTTATGATAAGCCGTAGGAACTTTTGGAATGAAACTAGGATTAGTTGACAGAACCACTTTGTCCCTAAAAAACCATAGGTACGGCGGGTCTACGACCAACGCTTGAAACTCCGAGATCCGCCTAGCTGATGTTATAGCTATTAGAAAAGCCACTTTCCATGACAAGAACGTCATCGATGATGTGGCCATTGGTTCAAAGGGTGCTTCCATTAACCCTGCTAGCACCACATTAAGGCTCCACGTTGGTGGAAAACATTTAGCCGGAGGGAACGTCCGGAACAAACCCCTCATGAAGTTTTTCACCAACCTGTCACTAAATAAGGGAGACGACAGCCTCCTCCTCGTGAACCTACAGATGGCCGCCAGGTGTACCTTTATTGATGAAAAAGATAATCCACTCTTCGCCAGGTGTAGCAGATACGTCAGAAGCTGTTCCGGAGTTACCCTTAGAGGTTGCACTCCCGTCTGTCCTTGACACCACATACAGAACCTTCTCCACTTACACTCGTACGACTTGTTGGTGGAAGGGGCCCACGCGGCTTGCAGGATTCTCCGACAATCCGACAAAATGCTCAAGGCACCAAATTCCGAAAAGTCAGGAGCCAAGCTGTGAGATTGAGACTGTCTGGATTGTGATGCCGGGACAGGAGATTGGGAACCTTCGGGAACGTTATTGGTTGATCCACTGACAGGTGAAGCAGGTCGGAAAACCACGGCTGCCTCGGCCAACACGGTGCCACTAGGATGACCCGGCACCTGTACCTGCGTATCCACTGCAGAGTTCTCCGTATAAGAGGGAACGGAGGGAAGGCGTAGAGGAACTGGTCCGTCCACGGGAAGAAGAGCGCTTCCCCCAGAGAACCTTCCTGTGGCCACCTGCTGGCATACATTTCGCACTTCTTGTTCCTCTTCGTAGCGAAGAGATCCAGCGGAGGCCGTCCCCATTTCTCGAAGACCTTCGATAATTGAACGCTGTCTATCTCCCATTTGTGTATTTGGTCCATTTTTCTGCTGAGTGAGTCTGCTTGCTCTTTCCTTACTCCCGGAAGATGATGAGGTACGATGGATATATCGTGTTTCAGAGCCCAATGCCACACCTTCTGAGCCTCGGTGGAAAGGGTTCTGGATCGCGGGCCCCCTTGCTTCCTCAAGTAAAACATCGCCGTCTTGTTGTCTGTCAATATTCTCACTATGGACCCTCTGATGTGCGGCAGGAAAAACTTCAGGGCCCAGCGCACTGCTCTCAGTTCCAGAACGTTGATGTGCAGGAGAGATTCCCTCCGAGACCAACAACATTGCGTTTGTAGAGTGCCCATGTGTGCTCACCAGCCTGTCAGCAACGCGTCCGTGAATATGGTTAAACGAAACTCCGGCTCCTGTAGGGGTACCCCTCTGGATAGATTCTGAAAGCTCTGCCACCACTGAAGAGCTAGTAGGAGCTTGTCGTCGTCGACGGTCAGTTTGTCTGACCAGAGCCCTTGGGCCTGCGTCCACCAGAAACTCTTGAACCGGCCTCATGAACAGGCGGCAGTTGCCCACCAGAGGAATGCAGGACGCCACAGTGCCAAGAATCGACACATTTTCTCACCGATAGCCTGGTATTGATTTTCAGCTGACCTGCCAATCGATGGAGTTTGGTGATTGTGTCGAGGGATGGCTTCACTAACCCCGACAGGGTCTCGAATTGTATGACCAGGAACACCAAGCTTCTCGATGGCGTTAACCAGGATTTCTCAAAGTTGACCGCAAACCCCAGCTGTTGTAAGAGGTGCATGGTGGCCTGCAAACTTGTGTGAGTCGACATAGGGGAGGAACCCCTCACCAACCAGTCGTCGAGATACGGGTATACATGATGGCCTTGCCTTCTCAGCCAGGCCGCCACTGGGGCCAAACATTTCGTGAACGTTCTGGGAGAGGATTTCAGCCCAAGAGGAAGTACTGTGAACTGGTAGTGAGTCCGTCCTACCACAAACCTTAGGAACTCTGTGCCGCCGACACATTGGTATGTGGAAGTACGCGTCCTGCAGGTCCAGAGACGCCAGAAAGTCCCCTTCCTGAACTGACCGGATCACTTCCTGGAGCGGGAGCATCTTGAATTTTAGGCTTTTCAACGTCTTGCTTAGATCACGCAGGTCTAGAATGGGACGCCACTTTCCATTTGGTTTTTTCACCACAAAGTATCGGGAATAAACCCCTTGACCCCTCTGCGACGACGGAACCAATTCTATAGCACATTTTTGTAACATAAGTGCTACTTCCTGCTGCAACACGCTCAGATGGGGTTGAGCTACAAACGCCGGTGGAATGTGCAGAGGGTTGCTTTTGAATTGCAGGGAATGTCCATATCTTACAGTGTCCAACACCTATTGATCCGTTGTTACTTGCTCCCATTCGTTGATGTAGCACGATACCCTGCCTCCCAGAACGTTCCGATGCCCGTCATTGCTGTTCCTTGGTCTGCTTATCCCTAGTCGACGATGATTAACCTGTTCTATTCTTGGGGGCCTGGTAGTCTCAGCGTCGTTTTGCCGCTTGAGAAGCCCGTCTTTATGCCTGGGAGGGGTATGCTGGCCTACTGAAGGATCTGTCTCTCAATGCCTAGAATCTGGAGTTTCCCGATGCTCCCCTAAAGGGACGAAAAGACCTGATACTTCGACCACTTTGGAGGGGCCCCAAGGAACGCGCCGTGTCCGAGTCCTCTTTCATGCCCTTCAGGGTCTCGTCCACCTTCTCGCCGAACAGAAGGTCTCCCTCAAAAGGCATATCCAGCACCTTGTATTGCACCTCTGGTCTAAAGTTGGTGCATTTCAGCCATGCTCGCCTTCGGAGAACTACACCGTTATTCACCTTCTTAAACCCCGATTCTGCGAGGTCCACCGCGATGTTTATGGCATGATTGGAGGCCTCTTCACCTTCCCTGACCAGTAACATTGCCGCCTTACGATGTCCTTCTGGAAGATGCTCCAGCATAGGAGCCAGTCGGTGCCACATCTCCCTGTCGTATCTGGCTACTATGGCCAGAGAATTGGCCGCTTTCACTGTGGTTGCACCTACCAAAAGCACTTTTTTGTCGAAGACAACCTGTCTTCTGGCTTCAATTTCCCGGAGGGGAGGGAGGTTCGTGCACTTGTGCTCGGCCCCCTTTCTCGCTGCCGACACCACCGAGTCAGGGGTTGGTTGGGAGGACTGTACAAGCCTTGGCCATCATGGTGTGAAATGACCCAATCTCGTCCGGGGGAGACGGCTGAGCCGGGCTTCTCTGGGTTTCTAATTTCGCTTCAGGCTCCCAGGTTGGATCCCTGGAGGGGGAAAGTGAGACATCCGATAAGGCTCTACTGTCCGAGTCCGAATCTATCAGCTCTCCTTCCTCGTGGCGTGGAGCTGAGAGGTCTACACCTGCTGGCACTGCCGTGGGGGTTGACGGAGGTGGCTGACGAGACGGGCCCGGTTCGTCGATGGCCGACCTGGCCAGAGTTGCTTGAGGTAGTCTCTCGTCCGGTGTCTTCAGCAACGTTTAACGTGGATAAAACCTCCAGCGACAAGAGTGACTGCGGATTGAGAAGAGGGGTAGACCCCGGAATGCTCCCTGATAGAGGCCTGGTAATCCCTCGTAACCCGAGGTCTGCAGGGCCAGCTACTCTCACATCCTCATCTCCCGAGGACACCGACAAGGCCTCTTGCTGCAGTAGGGTAACCGGAAAACTGGGTCAAATACTTCTGGTCGCCAGGCCTCTTGCGGGATCTCTGTCGACGAGGCTAAAGCTGGCCCTGTCGTCGTCACCGTCTGCGGCCCAAGAACGGTTGAGACCAATTGTGTCAGTGGCAGAGAAGTGGTCGACGACTGCCCTGCCGTCGACGACGGTGGTGGTCGTGTAGGTCCTTGAGGCGGTCACGCCTTTTCTGAACTCGACCTACGCTTCTCTGCATCTCGACTCAAGGTCGATCTACGATGATCGCCCGAGGAGGATTTCGATTTTTCTTTTCCGTCTTTCTTCGTCGAAGATGAGGATGACGAGGCTTTCTTCGACGAAGACTCCTTAGAATGGCTTCTCGATGATTCCTTCTCCGCCGGTCGTAATTTCTTCACCGGGGGTTCCGACGATGTCTAGCGGCGCGGGGCCCCTGAAGATTTTGAAACGGAGGCCACGCTGTGCGTGGAGCCCACCTCCGAAGGCGGGTATGCCCCCGCTCCATTGTTTAACCATGCCACTAGTCTTTGACTTCGATTTAAGAGTCTTCTGGGAGAAGCCCTTACATATGTCGCACTTGTCTGCCGAATGATGAGGGTGTAGACAATATATGCAATCCATATGTCCGCCCCCCTCGTACACCTTCAACCCGCACGTAGCGCACGGGCGGAACAGCGCTTTTCCTGACATCAGGAGAAAACTCCAAACAGCACAACCTAGACAAAACAGTACACTACACAAGGTGCTCCCACTACTTTGGAGACGGTTGAAATCTGAAGGGAGCCGCGGGGGCGGGGCATTTATACTACTACGTCCTAGTGGGGCATGCGTGGGCGGCCCCAAAAACGACGTAGATAGGAAAACTTCCGACACTTTTGTTATATGGGAAACGACTTTATAAGCGCACAGAGGGTTCCCAGTCTGTCGACGGGGAATATCCTAAGCATGCAAATCCATGAAAGATCCAATGCTGGAGAATATGGCAAACCATCTTCAACAGTGTGGCGAGTCTTTGGCGGTCCAATTTTGTAGTTCCTTCTTATTCATGCTTCGATGAACTTCGGTCTTCAGGTTTTCAAGGGGAGAGGTTGTGGGGAGTAAACCTTCTCTTCTGGAATGATGGTTATGGGATCCGTTGTTGTATACGCGTTGTCACCTTCACCAAGGTGAGATAGGGCGTCAGCCTTCCCATTACGCACTCTGGGACGGTATGTGATGATCATATTCAGCAAAGAATAGGGCCCATCCAAGTAGGCGTGATGACTGGGCCCTGGCTGACTTCAGATATTGCAAGTTACGATGGTCTGCGATAACAGTAACCTTGCGTCCGGCCCCCAAGAGGTAATTTCTCCATACCTTGAATGCCAACTTGATCGCAAGGAGTTCTTTATCTGTGATTGCGTAGTTTAACTCAAGTGCTGTGAATTACAAGACCAATTGGGTGGTTTCTGGGTTCCTTTGCGAGGACTGCTCCCATGGCTATATTGAAAGCGTTGTTTTCGACTACTTATGGAAGATCGGGTTTCAGGTGTTGTAGAATCGAGGCTGAAGTGAACTTCTGCTTAGGACTTGAAAGGCTTCCTCTGCCTCAGTAGACCAATGAAAAGGTTTATTTTTTTTGGAGCAAGGACGTAATTGCTTGAACTGTCTGTGAAAAGCCAGGGATGAACCAGCAATAAAAGTTCACAAAACCAAGAAAGCTCTGGACTCCTTTCACAGACGATGGCGGGGGCCAATGGAGGATAGCATCCATCTTCAGGTTATTCATTCTAATTCCTTGAGGGGTGAGGATGAACCCTAGAAACTCGACCTCTGAAACATGGAACAAACTTTCCAACTTGGCAAAGAGACAATGTTGTCAGAGTTTTTGAAGGACAGCTCGTACGTGGGTGACATGGTCTTGCTCAGTTGCGGAGTATATCAAGATGTCATTGATCTAAATCAATGCACAGATCTGAAGCAATCCCCACAGCACATCATTTATAAAATATTGAAATGCGGCTGGGGCGTTGCAGAGCCCAAAGGGCATAACATGGTACTCGTAGAGACCATACTTAGTACGCGTAAGAAGGGGACGAGTGGAAAACTGCCTTTCGTACTAAGTGATACGCCCCTCCAAGATCCAGATTGGCATAGATGCGTGCATCCTTCACCTGGTCCAGGAGTTCCGGGATGAGTGGTAACTGATATCGATTCTTTACCGTGACTTGATTTAATGACCGATAATCAATGCAGATCCTCAGGTCCCGCTCCTTCTTGGGCACAAAGGAGAGGTGAGGCTGCTGGGGATCTGGACGGTCGAATGAAACCGTGCAAGATACTGGTCCAGATATTCTCTTAAATGATGGTTCTCTTTTACAGTTAGTGCGTAAATCAGGCTGCAGGGTATCTGTGCACCTGGTACAAGGTCGATCTGGCAGTCGTAAGGGCGATGGGGTGGAAGCAGGTTTCCCTGCTCCTTCCTGAAAACATCCTGAAAGTCACTGTATTCAGAAGGCAACGTACCCGTCACACTCACACTGCTTCCTTCTTTGGTATAGACTCCATCGGTGTCCCTGGATACGATCCTTTCACATAGCAGGTAAGTGCACACTCATTGGAGAAGGTAAGACTCTTTACACACCAGTCAATGCAAGGAATGTGGGACTCCAACCAGGGCATCCCCCGGATTACCTGGAATTGCGGTACGCTAATAAGGTCGAAGACGATATCCTCCCTGTGGCTGTCCTGGCACAGAACAGTCACTGCTTCAGTACAGTGGGTCACAGGCCCAGACGATAACTTCCGTTGACTGCCGTGATATTTTCTGTTGTTGCCTTCAGACGAATGGGAAGTCCAATCCTTTTTTGCCAGATCCTGGTCTAAGTAATTGCCGACGGCCCCACTGTCCACGTATGCTTTCAGAGCATGCATTCGAGATGGCGGTTGTTGGCAGATCAAGATTACTGGGATGACCAGATGAGGTCTGTACGTTCTTCTTGCTCAGCAAATGGAAAACTTCAGTGCCTAGCATGTGTAGTGGTACGAGATTTGTTCTTCACTTGGCTTGTCAATAGCGCCTACCATCTTTCGAGGTGGTTTAACTGGACATTCACGCAGAAAATGCCAAGCCTTGCCACAATATAAACATAGCTGTTGTCTCCTTTTTTCTCTTTCAGCCTTGGTAAGGGGGCTCCGTACCCCACCTATCTGCATTGGTTCCGGATGGTTTTACGGCTGCTTGGCCTGATTTTCTCGGGGTCGTATATAGACAGCCCTCCCTTCCGACCGAACCCAGTGGGTTTTCCTGTTCTGCAGCCTGTGATCCAATTGTACGGTTAGATTGATATATTCAGCACAGCCGTCCGGAAGATTCACCACTTGGGCTAAAACGTCTTCGAGCTCTCCGCGCAAGCCCTGGTAAAATAAGGTGATCCTTTTCTCCTCCTGCCAATTGGCCTCTGCGACCAATCGGTTGAAGGTAGCAATGTAGGTTAACAGGTCCTGGCCACCTTGCCCGAGTGACAGCAGCTCATTGTCCAATGCTTGGCCCCAGAGTATGACGGGCAAATAGTTTTTCGAGTTCTCGCTGAAAGCCCATGAAGTCCCGTAACAACGGATCATCCCTGTTCACCAAAGGAATCGACCAATCTGCCACACTGCCACCCAGGTAGGACAATATGAAGGCAACCTTTGCCTGCTCTGTGGGGAACACTCCTGGCCTACAAAGAAAGTGTAGGCGACATTGGTTCATGAATATGGAGCATTTACTTGAATCTCCAGTAAACCAACCCGAAGAACAACTTGCACTGGTGAAGTCAATGGTGCTTGTACCGTGGGGCTACTTCCAGGTAGCTGAGCTTGACCTGCCTGCGTCTGGAGCAACTGCCATGCCAGTTCGTCCGTGCGATCCCGGTTTACCACCAGTTCCCTCCTCAAAGCATTGGTCTCTTGTCGTGCCACATGTACCTCGGCTCGTAAGTCACCAACACTTGGGCTAGTTGGTCTACATCAGAGGTCTCCATGACACCCAGGCAGAGGTTCCGATAAGGCTTTGCATCCGGTTATGCTCACCTTGTCTCTGCGGGGGTGAGCCTCGATACTGGGTGCTGAGATGTGCGCTTGTCCTGTCCTCACTCCTCCCCGACTCGCTTTTGTGGCACAAATCCTACATCAAGGGAATAGGAATTGGAATGTAGTGGGACCCCTCTCAGCCTCTTCTCCCGGTAACTTCACCCCCTACTTCTCCAAGTTAACTGCTGCTAACCCAATTGTATTAGTAGGTGGGCTCTCCGTCCTACTCTTCCACAGGGGCGCAATGTCCGTGCTTGTCCAAGTCCAGTTACTTCACTGACTCGGAAGTGAGAGCCAGACCCAGTCCTGCTGCGGTGCTGGTGTGTTGAATTTTGCAATTCTAGTCGTGCTTGTGTCACAACCTTTGTCCCGCCTTGTTGCAGCGTTTTCCTCCATCTTAGTTCACTCTCTGCCTTCTTGTTTTTTCACAGGTTTGGCCTTGTTGGGATGGAATGCCGTGGATCGCACTGTTGCGGCGATGCAGATGTAAGTATTTTCCCTTATGCTGCGAATTATGCTGTGCACGTATGGAATTGCACTGTTTAATAAAGGTCTCTACCTGTCCTTCTGCAGGTTTTTGTTCGCATGGATGGGTGTTGAAACAGCCGAGTTAAGTTTGCTAGCGCTGCTTTCTCTGCACGGTATGGTAGCGTATGCTTAGTTTAATGTTTAAAGTCTCCTTCTCTTCTTCCGTCCGCAGGCTTCTGTTCGCGCTGATGTGGGCTGCAGTTTTCCAGGTTTGTAAGTTTGCGCTGCTTTTGATGCACAATCCAGCCCTCGATTTCTTACGCACGATGATTTGCCGCCAGATGGGTGTTCAGGATGTTGTGGACTGACTGCTTGCGGATGCTGAATGCTTGATGCATGCAAGCCATGTGCTCTTGATGTTTCTTCCCACAGGTCACGGTGAGCATCACGCTGCTGCTGCAGAATGACGCGAAGCAAGTCTCCAGATGCAGGGTGTGGCTAATATAGGCAGCCACACCCAAACACCCCTAAATACTAGAGGGCATGGATTGAAACCCAGGAACTAGGGAGTCAGCCATGTTAGGAGAACAGGAAGTAGTTCAATTAACAGTCCACCCATGAGTTTGGTGCTAAAGGCGCCAAGACAGTGTCCTTTCGTCCTTTCTTTCTTTGCGTCTTGCTGGTCTCTCTTGGCCCTGCACTACTCACGGCCCTCCTATGTGATGGCTCCATAGTAGAGGAATGGGAGCAGCATGTCAATGAATGCTCTGGTTGTGGCAGGGTTGGCCTAGTGGTCGTGACAGCGTTCTTCCAAAAGCCTCCATTCGCGGTTAATCCACAACATGTCTGGGCTTCTCCCTGGGGCCGCACCACGCTTCAACGAGCAGGTGGGACTTTCGCAAAGCTGGAACCCACAAGAGCCGCTTCTGCTGCGTACATGTTTTAGGGGGACTGGTCAGCTGTAGGTGGGCACAGCCTTTCCAGCGAGGGTCCCTAGATATCGCTGCAAGTACGGGAGCTAAGGAATCACATCGCATGGGTCACCAAATGAAGGCTTAGACCACTCAAGGTACACTCCATAGTAAATACACCCTGCTAGGGAAAGAAAAAAAAAAAAAAAAAAAAAAAACCAAGAGATAGTAAGTTTATATAATATTAATGCCAGCAAAGAACTAAGCTGCCCGAGAGTGCTTTGCCAAAAATTACACAGGCAGCACATTAAAATGGCCTGAGGCGTCATCCGTGACATTTTATAGAATGGAAAGCCCCATTGCCGGTTGGTACAATACATATACAAGTGCCTACTACTGGGGGATGCCAGGTGCTAATTGGCTGGTTCATCCTACTCGATATGGCTCCAGATGGGCCAGGGGCTACTCCCGCCCCCTCCCTTGTAGTTCAGATCGCCTCTTGTGGGGTCCGCCCAACTTGAAAGCGTCCTAGAGGCTCATCTCCATCCCAACATTTGCTCTTTGGAGTGCTCTCTGTTGGTTGACCATTTCTCCGACTGTAGAAGTCTTGGAAGGAGGAAACTTGCTGTGGGCTCCTTAAAGGCTTGGCAGACGAGAATGAGACCTCAAGGGACCCTAGTTGACTCCTGGCGGCGACGGGTGCATAGGCCACTTTTGGACCCCTTGCTCACTGTGCTCAGAGAGGCACAGCTCCACCTCACAGATGAGGCCGGACTAGGCCGAAACATGTGTCTGGGGTTGCTGTTGGTACACTTGTTCAAAGGAGGATTGCCATAGCATTTCGGTGCTGGACTGCTCAACTGGGCGGGACAAAGAATTAATGGATATTCCTCCTTTGTGACAGTACAGTGAGCTAATATATGTGGCTGTGGTACATTCCCACAGAACAGGTTATCATGCCGTGTTCTTTCTTACAGAGGGGTGCCTGGACCTCTTTTTGCACTTTGGGGTCAGGTTTCAGAATTACGTAGTTTTTCCAACTTTTGGTTCTTCAATGCTGCGGCCACATTATGGACAGCTGGATGGCTTCTGGCGACTTGGACTCCACCACGGACCCTCACCAAGTCTGAACCCTCAGAACGTCTTTGTTGGAATCTGGTGGTGTGAACCCCACCAGCTGACCTTCCTCTGCACTCAGCAGCCCTGGACCTCCGCCAGTGGGGGAAAAAAGTGGTCAGTGATGATGGCAAGGATGTTCCTGGAGGTATTCTTCAGCAGTTTGAAACTCGCAGATCCGGTGTCAAGCAGCACTATGCCAAGGTACCCTCTATTCTGGGCGGCAAACTGCAACAGGCTTCCATCGGTCACAAACGCTCCTCCGGACCCTGGGTGACACCAATGGACTTCGACTCGAAATGCCCAGGCACTCTTCTTCAGGACTCACGAAGACCCCTTCTCCGGACAGCAGGCACACAGAATTGGATTCCAGGGTACTTCGGATGAAGAGCAGCAGGTTGCACAATGGTTCCTCGTATCGGGGATAGGTCTCCTTTGCAGGCCCTCTCTTGGATCAGTCCTTGGAAGATCCCAGGAGCTTTCGGTTTGCATGAAGAGATTGCGGCAGCAGACTTCTCCTCCAGCTGGGCTTCAAGGAACAGCTTCTTCTTGCTTGAGCTGAGACTTCAGCTCTGAACAAATTGGTGAGGGAGAGGTATCTGGTTATACACATTTGGTCCCATTCACTCAGGCTGGGCCAGGCTCAGTCAACCAATCATGCAGAAAGGCATTCATACCGCAGGCAGCCAGCCAACCAACCAGGCTCACAGGCATTCAGGCCATTCACTCTGCCAGAGACCCATAACAAATAATGTGGATTGTGGCGAGTACCCAGCCTTTCAGCAAACTATACTGCATTCATGTCAGTTTCAGTCGGGGCTGTCTCCAGCATTGCGTCACACACACACAAACCAGACACCCACAACACAGAATGTGGGTTCACTTCAGACTCCATTCACACAGGTCCCACCCCAAGGGTGCACGCACAACACACAGCCCCTAGGAAGGCACCGGTCAGTCCGACAAGAGGCCTCCCCAGAGCCATCTATGGTATTTCCACCCAACAGCCAGTCAGGAGGAAGGGACAGAGTCAGGGCTTCCCAGGACTTCGGAAACAAGGTAAAAGGCAACAGACACCAAGAGCCCACAGTGACCATCTTGCCAAGAATCTTTGATGGTTTACTGGGGACAAAAATGGTTTCTTGGGGTGAAACCTTCTCCCAGTCTCCCCGGATCTATGAAAGTCTGGTCAAAGCAGGTGCTCCCCTGCTCCTCCAGAACCATTGCCCCAGCCTTAACAACAATTTCTGCAATCACTAATTTGTCACTGGAACCTTCCCCTGCCCCTTCAGTAGGCCCTTGTGCACCCCCTCCTTAACAAGCACTCTTTCGATCCGTCCACTACGGGAAACTACCGTCCGAGCTCCATCACTCCTGTCCTGGGCCAACTCGTGGAAAAGCTGGCCATCTCCCAGCTTAATGTAAACACTGAATCTGTTGGTTGTCTCTATGACCACCAGTCTGGCTTCAGAGCAGCCAGAAGCACAGAAACTGCCCCCCTGAACACCCGTGAGGACTTGCTCTCTGATCTAGACTCCAATCTTCCTTCAGTCCTCGATCTATCCTCTGCTTCACAGTGAACCACGGTATCCTGCTTAATAATCTGACACAGCCTGTGTATCACTGGTCAGGACCTAGCCTGGTTGACCTCTACGGGCTGGGGCGGCTATGTTCATGGTTCTTATTTCTCTGCATTCATCCAACCCCCGGTGGGCTGGACGGTATCATCCACTCAGAAACAAGTAAGTGAATGTAAACACACCAACAAGCCACTAAATACAATATATTTTACTCAATCCTGATGTTCACGTCCATTTCCCTCAGGGAACAAGCATGTAGCCCTGCCTAGCCAGGCCCAAATTTGCCCAAGGGCTACAAACAGATTAAGCAGTCACCGAACAGCCAAAGGTAAAATAGGGTCCCAGGTATAAGTGGAGAAAGTCTGCTTACTGCCTGCAAAAAATCCATGTACGGCAAACTGGGGTGGGGTTGAAAATAAGGATCCTGCAGCTCTAACTCACCAGGGATCATCATCTGGCTCCCAGCCCTCCAACTCCTTCAGGCAAAAGAAGCAGCGTGCCACATCTGGCTCATTCTGGCTCGGACTGTGGATAAAGCCAGCCTTCGCCATCTGCAAAATAAAGGAAATGCCATTAATGAAAGGGGTGAAACTCACCAATTAGCAGGGTCAAGAGATTGGGGCGGCGATACGAGTTAAACTCATGACGAGTCATGTTAATGAAATGTTGCTGTAAACAATGGGTTGGAGAGGTCAGACTTTTCCTTGCCAGCATATGCTTAAAGCAAACAAAGGTAATGGAATCTGTCAGAAGTTTAGAACCTTTTCTGCTATAGATGCTCAAAGAAAGACAACTGTCCAAATGGCTAATGGCTTGCACCTGGCTCCTATAACATTGAAAACAAGATCAAAATTGTAAAAAGAATCAATGTTTTTTCGGGTGCAACAACAGCGCAAAATAGTAATGAAAATAAAGATGGAGAAATGCGCAGGTACCCAGATTAGAAAAGGGAACCAGCAACTGTGATGGCCACCAGAAGATCAAAATCCGGCGAAATCCTGTGTACGACAAAGCCTAAATTCTATGTCAAGACCGGAGGCTCGGATTATGCTTCTCTTTCCATTTTATTACTTCAGCAGCAACGTACAACCAATAATATTTATGATAAAAAAGTTTTTAAAAACTAGTCTTCGGTAGTTCTGATATTATTGGTCCTCAAATTGATCATGTGACAAACTTAACGAATCAGTATAGTCCTTGTCCATGACCACAGTGTCCCTTCACATACTCTTTCTCTGCTGCTCGGCAGCGAGTTAAGTGCTTTTCCTTATTCTTATGAATAGTATGTTTGATGGGCGTGTGATTTAGGAGCAGACTCGCGCGCGCACACCGTACAGTGTTTGGCGTAGCGTACCCGCATTTATTTGTTTGAGGGTGCTGTGTTGCAGTATATACAGAGGACTGTTGTCTCGAAAGATATGGATCAACGGACCCTTTTATTGCTTGCAAGGTAGCTGGTAGCATTTTGTGTCCCACAGAAGTAGGCGGTGTGGTTACAGTATTGGTTGAGGAAGGTGAGGAAGACAGCCTACTACTTGCTAAGAAAGGAATAATCTTTGTTAGAGCATTGCAGTGGTTGGATTTGGTGTGCCAGTGCATGGAGGTGGTCCCGTAAAAGTACTGTCCGGGTAGTCTGAGACCGAGTACAAACTTGTACTCCTGGATTAAGTTTGATCGATTCATAGGCAGAACGGCATTGGTGTGTTGCGTTTAGGCCAGTTGTCTGGTGTATATATATATTGCTTTTCAGTTATAGGTAGTCCGCCATCATTGAGCAGCTTCATATATTCATGCCGTATTCGTCTCAGTTCTGACACCAGTCCGTGAATCAGAACTGAGCCGACAACTGGCCTAAACGCAACACACCTATGCCGATCCGCCTATGAATCTATCGAACTTAATCCAGGAGTAGGATTCCAAAGATACTCCGACAGCCGAACATATAGTCAGGCTCCCTTTTTGCAAAAGAATTACTAACAAATAGAACATAAGTGCTAGTTGTGCCAATTATCACTGCCATTACGCCCTGAAGACTGCCTAGTTAGGTTGAAACACGTGTTGGCGTGACGAAGAGTTTTCTTTCATGAATGCAATTGTCTAACCTATGGCGTGACAAAGTTACTCATATAAATGTCAAAATGGAATAACGTATGAAACTAATACACAAATGTATGCAGACAATGTATGGAATACAATGGTCTATTGTTGAGATAATGTATTAATACATTTGTTTATTGCTGTATTTAAATAAAGGAACTTTACTTTACATACTCAGAAATTGCTTCTCATCTTTACTTTACAATCCAAAACCCTACCAACCAATACAACTGTGTTCCATTATGTTTGCACGAGTGCAGTCTGTGAGCCTAGCATTTCTCAAGACATATTTTCCATATAGGTAATAGTGGAAAATAACCAGCCTAACCACACGGCTGCAGCCGTCCATATACTGCACATATTAACAAAGGTCCCTCTTTATTGCAGAGGTGCGCACTTACAACTTCCCCAGGGCCATATTATCCACAAAACTTAACCTAAACATATCATGTCATCAATGACATTTGTGATGCCATCTCCCATGTCCTGGGGGCTAGTGTTAGCAGTGCAGAGTGGTGAGGGCAGGTATGGGTGCTTAGCCGACCATAACTGGCGAATTTCAGGGGTTTTTCGGTTTTTATTTCCAACCATAATGGGATGTGCGAATACATTTTTTATTGGAAGCCCACAGATTTTTGGTAGGGCAACTTAATCATAACATCGCCTTAACTTTTTTTTTTTTAGTGAATTTTAAAGATTTTTAGTAGCTCAATTTAAGCAGAACGTGCGGGTTATAAAAATATGTTGTAGTGATTGACACAGATTATCAGTAGGGCAACCTAACCGTAACGTTCCTTTAGCAAGAAGCAACATGACAATATGCGGGCATACAGAACGGTAGCATGTTCCCAGAAGCAGTACACACTTACCAGTAACACGTATGCCACCTGCACAGTGTGGAAATACATTTGGTATGGATGTAGGAACGCCCAACTTCAACACTTCCTTTACACAATGCCAACACGTATTGGTATGCGGCAATTAGCAATCCACGACACATTATATATCTTTAGCAAAAGTTGAACTTATCTGAAAATGACATCAGCTAAAGACATCTTGCCTTCCTAAGAAACAGTCGCATTTCTGTAATGATGCAGCATGAGAAACAGTGGCGCTACCGTACAAATGACAAAGGCACAAAAGTTGGCGCCGTACATCTACCGACCCATATTACCGTTTGGTGCCTCTTTGCGCATTGCCGTAATCAAAAGGTTTATGAGCTGCCGTACCAAAAATTAAAGCCTCCCGTAAACAGACGTAATAATGCGGTAATGACATCGGGTCACAGTGAAAGGAACAATAAAATAAAAAAATGTGCATACACTCCATTTAATGCATATATCTCAGTGGAATACATAGATAATTCTTGCCAGTAATAGTGTAAATTTGCAAAACATATGGTAATTAAAAGAAAGATTACGTGGGTAATCTGTGGCGGTTTTGGCGGGTCGGAGTACAAAAGAAAAATCTTTGTCAATATGGCCGCCATAGAAAGGGAAGGTGGTTATTATGTACGTAGTCCCTCTTCCCTTTCAATGGTAGGCTGCCAAAAACACAAGTAAAGGACGTGACGCAGGACCTGTAAATAAAGGTACAGCGAGTTGCACACTAAGAATATCGAAATAATACACTGCATTGTAAAAACAAACGTGAACATTTTAGAGTTCATACAGTAGGTTTATTTAACAGCAAAATGTCAGAGAACCATCGGAGTAATGCCATTTTCAAAGCAACGTTAACAATAGTTGTAAGGGCAGATTTGCAAATGTTTATGTAGAGGAACAAGTGGGTTGGTTCGCATACAAAAATGTTGGGTTCTCCGATAAAGTAGGCGCTTTGTGTACACAGTGATTTCCAAGAAGGCATCATGAAATGCGGCCTACAGCACCATAAAGGACGTGATGTTGCTCCGAATAGAGGGTTCAGCGTAGGGACAAAGCGGAATTAGGGTGTCATCCCACATAATTGTTATGGACAGGCAATCGGCCACAAGCACTTTACTTGCCGTCCGAAGAAGCCTACACTTGGCATCTGAAAGCCGTGGCACGGATAGTACGGCAATATATATCTAGGGGGTGAAAAGTTACAGGAAAATACTTATCAATAAGCAACCTGGACCAAAAGATTGCCAAAAAGACACAAAAAAAAAGGTGCAAAGTCATACACAAATATTAGTGGTCAAACATAACATTGTACTGAAAACGTCCTAATGAGCATGTGAAAATGACGTAACAGGCTACAAAGGCTGAAAATCTGCATGCACCGTAAGAGGAAAAAAAATGCGAACTAAACAGGAAGGCGATAATGAAGGTTGGGAAGCAAAATGAATGGACAAATAAAAAATTATTACGTCGCGTGATTTCAAAGAAATTCAAAATAGTGTGCAAATTAATACACAAAGGAATCGTTGTTTCTAGCAAGAGTGCAGATGTTGGCGTAGGTTTGAAAACTTAGGACTCCAGTCTGACGGCAATAGTATTCCAAAAACATTTTCAACCACACCCAGTGCGCGCAAATGGTACTGTAAGGACGAACTTCCATTTAAACGTATGAATTAGGAGACACAAAAACTTGCACTTTTTCAGTTTGTGCTCCCATTAGAGGGCACAAACTTTTTCCCCCAATCAGTCTAAGCTGAAAAGACACATTGTGAGGAACGATCCCGCTTATAGCCTTCCACCAGCTGCACTACACATCATGAAAATGTGCAAGGAAAAGCAGAGCGTCTGATATATTTGTTTTTCACAAACTTTGGTGAGGAATCGTCCAAGGGGGAGAGATGTGCAAGGCACCCAAAAAGTGCTCCTCCTAAGCAAACAGGAACCACACCATAAGAACACATCCACTAACGTACCTGTGTGATATGCAGTAGCGGTTGTGTGCAGGACCTAGGCATGTGGAATAAGGCCATAAGTATGAGAATGTATGGGGGTACATTGGCTTATGACATCACTGCGTATAATGTCGTTTCTGGGTGCATGGCCTTTGCCCATGCTCCCAACACTGTACACACTCCATACAACCATGTAATCGGCAATCAATAGTGCAGGTGTATGCATTGCTCTGACAAGCCGCAGTGTTTGTGGCCTGGGGCTAGAGTCTTGGAAGTATGGCCTTAGGCCTACGGCCATTCATCCAAGACTCTAGCCCCTGGCCACAACCACCGCAGTATGTCACACCCATGACAGCGTAGTAATCAATAGCACATCCACACTAAATTGGAAATGTACTACAGATATGTACAATTGCAGCAGTTGCTAACACCACACATGTTCTCACATCAGTTAAAAAGGTACCTGGCCACAGCATGGACTAAAACACTACCCTTACTAGATCCCTCACTTTCTGCATGTACAAAATCCCAAAAAAGGTGCACATAGAGAATACATCACCAACGCCAGTTGACCAACAAGTACAGTATTACACCCATTTCTAACTATCTGACCCCCCTCAAGCACTGTAGGAGATCAAAGTAGGTTCCTATAACAGCAATTCTCATGGAGAATAGATCATTAACAACTGTCGGCCAAACAAGTGCATTATGTAACCCATCTCTTATGCTGTAAACCTCCCCACACACTTTAGGACAGAAAAACAGTTTCGGAAACATTTGGGCTCTGCTAGCGACCGCTCTGTCCTGGGATCCAAGAGGTCAGGCGCATCCACACAATCTGACGCACATTACGGCTCTCTGCAGCCAATCGGGTAAGACGTTACGTTTCCGCGGTCATGACGCCACCCCCTGGCCAATCAGTACCTTGTCTGCGGAGCGAACAGGGAAGTGTGACCGCGAAGCGGACATAGATAACACTCATTTTTTTGGTCGTTTTAAAAAGGAAGCTACTGGACGGATTGTCACCAAATTTACAAAAGCACGCTTTCCAGACCAAGGCCCTGCCGCAAATTTGGTGAAAATCCGTCCAACAGTTTCACCTGTAGGCATGCTCAAAGTTTTTCCTCCATTCAGTCTATGCGGAAAAAATATGTTTTGGGACCCCCCCCCATAACTTTTGCCCCCTCTACCAAACACCAAACAATAGGCCAGTGAATAATCATGAGACTCCATTGTTGCGATTAATGACTCCCGCTTTACAGATTCAACCCAACTCAGTTAGAGAGACCCTATTGTACTGGGAAATTACCCCAGGTTCTTTAGCTCCCTATCGAGTGACCCCAGAATCATCAGGGGTAGACTTGCATTCTCATGAAGAAATCAGATTAGACCCGAGAGGGATCGTTGTGATTGAAACAGGGATTGGAGTACAAATTCCTCCATAACATATGGGATGTATTGCCCCTAGATCTGGATTAGCAATGAAGGGGGTTCAAGTGCTAGGAGGGGTCAGAGACGACGATTACCAAGGCGAGATCAATGTCATCTTAATGAATAGTGGAGACCAAGTGTTACCAATTCATAAGGGCAACCGAGTGGCCCAGTTTATTGTTCATGATCAAAAAGGGGGAGCCTCCCAGAGTGTTAACTACTTGTGGGGATTGTGGTTTTGGCTCTTCAGACAGTATGGTACCGGGTGCAAAGGTGTGGGTCGAAAGCCAAAGTGGTCCACTGGTGCCCGCAGATGTCAATACATCAGGCAAAGACCAGGTAGTCTTAGTAATGGAACCCGGCAAAGAAAATGGCATGTGCCTGCAGACATATGTTACTTTAAGAGATCTCTTTTATGGGTTTGCTTTGTAGATCCTGTGTCTGGCTGGTGTAATTGTGGGACTAAATGGGCTACGTTTGGGAGAGTCAAACGGCAAGCTGCAACCAGTGAGAAATGTCACATCTGTGCCAGTGATCCCTGGGAAACTGATGACGAGCAATGATGTCTGAAAGCAGCCCAATGCTGATGCCGACAAGCCATCCAGACCGAAGAACTGGATTTGTGGAATGCGGATAACACGTCAGGTGCAAACGCAAACAAAGTTGATTTCAGCTATGCAAGAGCGGTCTTTAGGGCGACGGCGACATGCACCGATGATTGCCCAAACCAAGAACATGTGGACGTATCTCGCTCAGTACGTCCTGAACATCTCCCATTTCTGCCTAACTGACGTGCATCGTGCAGAAGCTTTGCCGACTACCTGTTTAGTAGCGGTGCCGACGCCGGCTCCAATCTTGAGGCACATTTTCGGCATCATGCACAATGATTCTGCGGTACAGGATTGCGATGTCAGGCAGTCTGTTTATGAGTAATGCAGGATTTGCCAGGAAACAGATCGCACGTGGAAAAACTTGACACGATTTATAACCTTTAACATCTCCCAACGCGATGTGTGTTACATCATGACCTGCAATGCAAGAGAAATTGGCAAATGCAAACAGCTGAATTTAACCAAACAGGAAAATCAAGCTGCATTTGAGAAGAGATTGTGTGCATGAGTTCCAAGCACATGTGCCAATGTGAATAACACCATGACCTGCAATCACACAGTGGTAGCGGCTAGTCTTAAAACATCCAATAGAATGGCTTTTCTCATGTGACAATATCACATACACATACATTCCAGATAACATTTCTTGAGGTCCATGTGCCTTAACTCGATTAGGGCTGATGTTTCCTTTACACCAGGCAACATATCGAAGCAAAAGATCAACTTTCGAATCTTTGGGTCTATCTCCAAATTGTGATTCAAAGGTGCATTTGTTATCAGAGGATGAGGTATTAGCATTGGCCCCGTCATTGGTGGGAGTTTGGGGGTAAGCTGCTGGAGGTTATAAATCTTTAATCAAATGTTTAGTGGTAAAAGGACGTAATCATACCTCGAGCATTAGAAGAGTTGCTCCTTGATAGCAAAGTTATTAGAAAAACAGCTTTGCAAAACAGGGCTGCTGTTTATCATCTATTGCTGAAACATAACTTGGGTTGTAACGCAGTTGAAGGTATGTGTTGTTTTAATCTGAGTGACCATTCACAATCCAACGAAAGTCATATTCGAGGTTTGAGGGACTGAATATCCCCAACTGTCTCAAGCTCGTACTGGGAATTGGTGGGATTGGTTATTTTCATGGATTCCTGATGTTGGGGGTACACTGCGTTACGCCTTTGCTTGCATTTGTATTATATTAGCTATTATAATTGCTGGTTATTTTATTCAATGCATTCGCAACTTAGTTCTAATGTTTTGTCAGTTTCAGAGACCAGCTCCTCTGCCACTGGGCTATGGAAGGTAAATATCCAAGGGTGGATTGTGATGCTGGAGCTAAAATAGGGCGCTGGTGCGCAGTGCATTCTGGGGGCACTCAGAGCCATAATGGATATTTATTCCATGCCTCAGCGGAAGCTGCACTTGTACACAGATTTTCAGCTTGGTTAGCAGTATTTCACTGAAAAACATGTTTTCAGCGTTATTCGTTGCTTGTGTTGGTTTGCATGGCTCGTCCAGGGACACGGAGCTCGGAGAGGATAGAATCTGCAGGTGCCGGCTGGTACCAGATAAGGTTTGCTATGCCCGTGCCAAGGTTGAAGAGGAGTTATTGACGCGTTTTCCGTGGTGCTTTAGGAGAGAGAAGCACTTTGCTCCTTGGGGTTACCCTCGGTCGACGCAGCCGGCAACCAACGGTTGCTCATCAACGCACAATCGCTAATGCCAGAAGGTGTGAGAAATGTCCACCCCTTTGAGGAGGGCATATAATGCAGGGCTCTGGAAAGGTCAGGCGGAAAAACACAAAGACCTCAGTCAGAGGGGGGACGCTTTGCTCCGAAATACATGTGGGCCGTTGTGCTCTCAGCCTGGTTGTTACCGGGGTCTTCCAGCCGCTTCTGGCGAGGTGAGGAATTCAGTTACGCCCATGGTAATGTATTTTTGTTAGCTTATTATCTTTTCTGTGATTTATTTCTGTGTTACCACTTATTGCTTTATGTATGCTTAACTATGAATAAATAGCTGTATAAGAGCACTTATTCTCCAACTGAGAGTGTGGGTGTGAGTCATTGCTTCTGCCTACCAGCGTTCAAAGTATTTGCTCTGCAATGTACTGGTGATAAATAACTGTCCGTGCACACTTGGCAAGCAAGACAACTGGTTACCTGGCCACCCTCTACCCTCTGGCCCAGGTCCCCTCCCCAGTCAGTCGCATACCTGCACTGCCTTCTGGCAACCCCCGCACTTGGGGACCGTTTTCTGTATCCCTACAGTCCCACTTCCAGCACTTTTTACTTACGGTTTATTTATTCTATTATCCCATATACTGCACTGTCCCCTTCCCCATGCACGTGCGATCTGAATGACACCTGACCTAGTAGGATCATGGTCTCCCATCTTCCCTCTGTTCCCCTCCCTTGCCTCGTCGCGCCTTGAAACACTTGTGTATAGGCACGTTATTAATGCCATATCACATCAATGATGGTCCAACCCTGTATAGTGCAGGCGCTCAGCTGCTTCATTTCTTCTGGTGCCGATTGATCATTGGTTCTTGTTCACATCACTCCCACCACGGGGAGGCTTGCTAGCCTTGGTCCAACCGCAGCTCACCCCAATGTGCCCTGGGGATGGGTAAGGAGCAGACCTTGTGGATTACCTGCCTTCACTGCACTACTGTAGGACTTCGGAAAGGACTGCTACCCAAAAAGGGTCCAAAACAAATTTAAGAGTCCTACAAGGTCAAGAACGAATCAAGGAAGGAGTGATTGATGTCTTTCCATGTAGAGGTAAAAGGCCCAAGGGAATGGGTAAAAGTAAGCCCGATTTACGGTGTCCAATCCCTGTTTAGGTAACAAGTGACTTGCCTTCTTGCATCCTACTCAACAGGCTTGGCTATGAGGGGAGGCGAGACAGGAAGGAAGGATAAGCCCACAGAAAACCAAGATGGAGGAACCCTTGCTCAGTCTAATCCTGCCTCCTTCCCAAACCTGCAAATTCAAAGGCCCTTTGGAACGCAACATCCCAGTGTAAGGCTGGCCTTTTGTTTAACGTGTGCCACTTTGAAGCTCTTTTCTCAGGGCGCTCATGAGAGCTTCCTGGGCTAGAGGGAGGTTACCCAACCTCTCAGAAAGGGTCAAAGAAAGACACTTCCCAGCCTTCTGTACCGCTGACTACAGCAGAGAAAAGTAGTCTAGAGGAGAATACACACAGCCAGCCATGGCTGGCCCAAACTCAGTGTGGGCAAGTGTACAATACAAATCAGGTGTGACTTTGTGAACTACTAATTAATGAACTACCAGACACTATGCCAAAACCCAGGTATGGCTCGCACTTCAAGATGGAATTGCTGACTTTCATCGTAAACATCGCCCCACCTAATTGGAGGCTGACAAGCTAGAGTTTCCAAAATTGAAAGCTGTTGGTCTGCTTAGCATCCCAAATAACATGTGGGAGGAACAGGATACTCGCTGAACAATGGGCAGCGCTACCGCTTCATCCCACATTATCTCGTTTGTCCCCAAAGATGCCCAAACTCACCTAGCTCCCCGTCGCATCCCTACACAGACCAAAACTCACTCCCTTGTGCCTGCTGGCAGCTACGGCCGAAGGATGCCCACTCCATCAACCCCTGACCTGGCCGCCCCGCAGCCCAGAAGTCACGGGCCCCACTCCTCGCCCAGATGCTTTGGAGCAAAGCATCTCATTCCAGTTCCTGGCAATAACCCCCCCTCGTGTAGTCCATATGGCCAAATTGGTTTTCAAACTGGTGTGGGCGGTGTCCATGGACGAGCTGCTACGCTGGCGTGCTCACCACCCCCACTTTAGCTGCCCACACACCAGCTGGGGAACACAAGCGAGAACTTACTTCACAACATCGTACGCATATGGGGGGGGGGCTGTACATGCCCCGTGCATGTAACCTAACAAGGTGGACCTTTCTCCCTCAAAGACTGCAGTTCCACCACATAATTTGTCCCCTGCCCGGGAGACTTAATCAACACGGCTATCATGTTCATAACAAGTAGGCAGCCAGTAGCAAAAGGCCTGCAAAAACGTCTATTCCCCCGTCTCATTCTGCAATGGCCGCTGCCGCATGTATAAAATGCGCAGCTGAGCGTAAATGCCAGTAGATAAGTGTCCAGATACCCCAGGGAGGGGGGTTAACCCGCAGGTGCGCTTATTATAAACATTTCTACAGAATACTTGCATAAAAGGTGTGCGTCCCGGAGGCCAGATATCGACGTGTACCCCAAACTGCCCTTTTGTATTCACATGCCTGAGAAGTTGCTTGACGCCGTGCGTGTGGCTTCCAGTGGACTGATGCTCCACCCATCGAGCTATTGAGGTCCCATGGGTAACTCGCCATCCCCTTTACATTAAAATCAACCAAGGCAACGCACGGCGCACAGGCCAGGCCCAACCACCCACATACGGCAACAAGAAAACACCCCCCGCTTGTGCACGTGTTTTTTGAGTTAACGCGGCTAACGCACGTGTACATGTGAAACCAGCATCAAACATTTTGCATGACCGTGGCCATCTGAGTGCAGTTTTAAATAACGCGGTTAACCCGCTAACTCCCGCCAAAAAGCAACTAGGCAAGGGGTAGCTAGTAAAGCCTGAGGCCCCTTCCCCTTGGCATGACATTTAGCCACCAATTCAACATCTAACTGCTGCAACCACTGCCTGCTATTTATCTAGAAGCTCGCTCTCCCCACCGGAGCACGTAATAGTTGCTGTACCAGCCCTCACTTTATCTCGATCTCGGTATACCCGCAGCAGAGTCCCCATTTCAGCAGAGTCCCCATTTCAGCAGAGTCCCCATTTCAGCAGAGTCCCCATTTCAGCAGAGTCCCACTCGCTCTCTATTTACCCTGCTCCATACCCCGATGCCCCTTCCTTGCCATAATGCCGATCCTCCTTTGCTGGAACCCCCACCCAATCACCGGAACCCTTCTTAATCTGTAACGGCCCACAGCAACACTTCCTCAGGAACAGCAACACAAACAAATCCACACGAAATCCTTTCAGCACGGCGAGTCTGTAGGGCCCTTCTGCCGGAGCAAGATGTCTCTGTAGTTGGACCCTGCTGATTATAAAGGGGCTTGCCCCGCCCCTTTCCTTTGTTTTGCCCTTCGCGGGCTTCGGGGTGTTTTGGCGCCGTTCCGCCCTGTACCCTCTCCTTTCCCCAGGGGCTTGGGGGGGGGAACAAGTTGTGTGAGGACCCTGCAGCGGTGACCATGCTGCCTCCTCCATTTTCTTTGGGTCTTTTCCGTCGTGAAACTATTAACAGCAACAAAGTTATAGTAGCAGAACTAAGTTCCTGCTCCAGTAGTCTGGTGCACAGCACGCAATGGATGCCACAGAGAAACATGACGGGAAAGACAAAATTGGAAGCTGGGGCGGGAAGGCATTTTCAAAGTGCAAGAACCAGGGTCGGGCACTGAGCGGGTGGCCAAGCGACATTGAGAAAGATGGAGGCGGAACAGAGACATCCACAAAATGCAAACAATCCAGCAGAGGAATTGGGCCGGAACAAGACGGTGTTGTACTCCGGTTAAAACGGTCTTGCCGGAGTGCAGTTCTTGCAGACACAAAGCGCACACTCACACCGCACGCCCCGGGTTGGGGAGGCTCTCTGCCCCCTCGACTGCCATGAGTCTCCTGAACGCAGCAGTCTGGGGCAAAGAGCTTCCTTGTGGTTGGGGGGTGGTGGGGCTACAGCACTTTCTGCATATCACACCTATAGAGAGAGAGTTGTTTCTGCATCTGAAAGTAGTCCTTTGCTCAACAGCCTAAGCTCAAACAATGAAACCGTCCAACGCTGTATATATGGCTCATGCTTCGCACATATTTTACCGTCAGGGTGACTATTCTGACAGACCAAGTGTGTATTACATGCTCAGAAGCAATGAACCTTTGAATTACTAGAACAGACACGTTTAATAAATTAGTGGTCATTTTATGTTCCCAAAAAGCACTTTTTTTTAGCATCCTATATTCAGGGCACCCACATCAATTGAAACTTGCTCTGCCCCTGCATTTCTGCCTACACCACTGACAACTAAGCCCCAGTCCCGCCCACATCACTGACAGTCCGCTCCCCTCCATAAAAGGGGCGGGGGGAGGGCGAGTTGGAGCACTGAAACAAACTCACTCACCTATCATCCGTCCACTAACACCAACCTATTGATCCACTCAATAACATGCCTTCCCCCTCTGTGGCTCATCAGTCTTCCCTCTCACCTACACCAGATCGGACTAGCCGGTCATCCGCATACTAGCAGACATGTTGGCTTTGCCAAATCTGGTTTGAAAAGTCCCCCACGTTTTAAGTAGCTTCTTTCGTCCTTAACCTCTAAAATCTGCCGGCAGTAGCCGCACTAATTAACTAACTCTACAGCCAAATTCGTTTAACTAACATTTCAAATGAGTAAGACAACAAGAAATTTCAAATTGACAAATCCTGTTTTCAGCAGTGACGAGGCTTATGGGAAATGGCAGATTAGATGTTCTACAAAGCGAGTGGTGAGGATTTGAAAGGGGAATGTAATCATTCGTTTACAGTAAAAATGACTGGTCCCGTGATGTGGCGTGAAGACAAGCTGTAACGATGCATGCCATGGTGTGCCCTAATAAAGACGGCCCCATGCTCGCCATCAAGGCAGTTAAAAGTGGGGGACCGATGACAATGAAATCAGTGTCTGTCACTTTGCGCAGTGCGGTCTGGCCTGTGGCCCCGGCTCATGGGCCACAGGCACGACACAACAAATGGTGACGAGAGGCAGATGATACGCGCGCGGGCACGCTAATATGCAATTAGCATATTATCCAACACTGACGTTTGCAAAGACTCGCTGTGTCTGGAGGGATTCACCATCCAACGCCATCCCGCCAATAAGAGGCACGGGCCATGCTCAAAGTTACTGTCCCCTCACATTATTATGAGGTACCCCACCACTAATTTTGAAACCTTTTTCGAGTCTGCACGCCAGACTTCCTTATTTTCATTGCCCCACACTAGCCTACTCCTCAGTAGGGTTGGTGGCAGGAAGGATACATCTACCCCATGTTGTGCAACAGTGTGTGCTGCTCTATCGCGAGAGTGCTTGGGCGCCCACTCGCTCGAGTCATCTGGGGTAACACCTGGCCAGGTGTAAGAGGGTTGCGCCTCCACCCGGGAGTGCCTGTGAGCCCACCAGCAAGGGGCGCGCACTGTAGCTGTCCAAGCCCAAAGGGCAGTGGTTACACGTCCTCCTGTCTGAAGGGGAGGATGGCATGCCGGCAACACCACCCTGAGGGAGGGCGTTCGATCAACAAGGCTCCTTAGCCTCACTCTGAATTTGACATTGATGGGGCCCCTGCCAGTCTAGGCCCACACTGGTAACTGCCACAAATACCTGGAAATGCACTTTGATGCCACAGCAGAGTACGATGACGCAGCCAAAAAGTCCACACCAATTTATTCAGCTGGCCCTGCAGTCCACAAGATATTAAAACGTTGAGCCCAACTAATAGATTGAACGCAGCTGCAGCCTTGTCGGAGTATTTCATGCCGATGGTCAATACAGACTATGAGAAATTCGTAATAACAATCGCATTGCAAAAAAGGTGACGAGAGTCTGGATGCATACCACAGCCGCCTACTGCGACTTGCATCTACCTATGCGTGGACTAAAGAGGAAGAGAAGTTAAGACTGCAAATAACCATTGGGTGCTCTTCAGTCAAACTACGCTGACAGAATTTCTGTGAGCCCGGGATCACGCTACCCAGAATCCTAGAGATGGGATGCGAACAACTGGCTGACGTCAGGGCATCCAGGATGGAGCAGCCACTGAAGTCTGTCAAACTGGAGGAGGTGCGCGCAAGGGAAAAACGCAAGCAAGAAACCCTGGTAGCAGAGGTAACTGGCTACAAAGAAAGCAACGTAACAGTGCCACCCGACTCCATGCACACAATGCAGCTATGGCCTTCCGCACAGCAAAGACTGTCCAGCAAAAGGGTACACCGGTACCAGATGCAGAACTCAAAATAACTTTGCCATGTGTGCAAAGCACCGACACCAGCCCTAGTGCCCCGAGGAAATGAATGGCGCCTGACAGAGCACCACAATGCTGCATCATCAGAGGTTGTGAGACAAACTCAAGAGGGTGGCGATGAAGACATTCTTCATATCGCCAGTACTGAGCATCAGTGGAAAGAGGAAGTCAGCCGAAATGCTCGGTGGGGACACTAAACACCACAATCCCAGTACTCCTGGAAACCGGGGTGTCAGTGAACGTGATAACCCACTACCAGAAACTATGCAGCCACTTTAAAGCACTGGGTGTGTGGATTTGCCCTTTTGGGAGCCAGACTCCACTACCTCTGCAGGAGCATTCATAACCCCAGTACAGTACGAGGAAAGAACGTTTAAAGAGCAATTCTTTGTGTCTAAAGTGGGCAACCAAACCCTGCTAGGGTGTGCAGAGGCCCTGAAGCTAGTACAATTCGCACACAGAGTCTTTGTGGAAAACGTGGAAGAGCTAGAGGAGCAATTCAAGGAGGTTTTTACAGGCGTTGGGTGGATGACAGAGGAACCCGTACACCTTTACATAGATGAAACGGTCCAGCCCGTGGCACTGAAGCACAGGAGAGTACCCTTCTACCTACTGTAAAGTGTTGAGAAAGAAAATACAGAACCTCATTGATCTGGATTCATTGATCCCTTAGTTGGACCGACACTGTGGGTGTCCTTAATAGTTGTCACTCAGAAGTCAAAGCAACCCGATAGTGTAAGAATATGCGTCAACATGAGGCTTCCAAATAAAGCGATCAAAAGGCAGCACCATATTACGCCAGCGATCGACAACATTGTGGCCAACCTGAAGGCGCTACTTTCTTCTCTAAACTGGATCCACAAGCAGGTTATCACTAGCTTGTGCTACACTAAGAACCCAGGTACATAATTCACAACACATGTCTGTCAGGAATGGCACTCTGTCAAGAGTGGCACAGGGCACCCGGGTAGGTTTTGGGTGGCTGCGCTGATGTAAGGTGACAGATAAGCACACACAGCAGGAAGCTCAACAAGAAAGAAGAATAGGCAACAGTAGCTGTGAACAAAAAAGGGCAGGGATTACAAAGGTACAAAAAAACTGGATTCCCTCTTGGGGTGTATGCAGAAATGGGAAAGAGTGTTCCACGGACCTTTGGAAACTCCAGCCTTCTGCACAGATTGCTATTACGGGGGCCCACTCAGTATGCTCATGGCTGGGAACAACTGAACCCTAAGGCACGAACAAGGTAACAGTACTTCACAAGACTGAAGCCTGTACTGGTCCAGCAGGAACCAAACAATGACACTGGAAACGCGACAAGGTAAGGGGCAGAGGTTGCCTGCCGGAAACCAATAGTCAAGCTCTGTACAAAGGATTTACATAAGACACAAGTGAAGACAAGAACAGAAATATCCAGGGAAAAGGAAGTCAAAGAGAACAAGGTTCAGAACAGGATCCGGAAGAAAGGAAGGGCAGAACCTAGTATCTAACTGTAGGGAATGGTGACCGGAAACTGTACACGGAATAGTAGAACAGTAACTCAGGGCTGGAAAGACAAGAGAAAGCTAGCAGAAGGAAAAGAAGGAAACAGTATAACGGAAATGGATAACCTAAGGGGAGGACAGAAGACTCAAGGAAGAGAAGGACAGGGATCAAGAACAGGGGGTTGCAAACAAGGAGGAGAGCAAGGGAGCAGTAGCCAGGAAACAGGGGGGCTGCAAACAAGGAACCAGGGCTGCAGTAGCAGATGGCACAAGGTGCAGGCAAACTGTTGTGGACTGCAGAGGACTGTAGCAGGGAGTCCAGAGGAGCCGGACAGAGAGCTGTAGTAGGCTGCAGACAGAGAGCCCAGAGGAGCAGGGCAGCAAGGAACGAGCCCAGAGGAGCAGGGCAGCGAGGCAGAGGAGCCCAGAGGAGCAGGGCAGCGAGGCAGAGGAGCCCAGAGGAGCAGGGCAGCAGGCAGAGGAGCCCAGAGGAGCAGGGCTGCAGGCAGAGGAGCAGGGCTGCAGGCAGAGGAGTGTAGCAGGCTGTAAGGCAGGGAGCCCAGAGGAACCGGCAAAGGGCACTGGATCAGAAGCAGGATAATACGGCAACAGGAACAGCAAACAAATCGTGGCTCAAGACAAAAAGGGGCTGGGAGAACTCTTGATGCAAGAGACTGTGCTCCTGCAGGCAGTTACTTAAATACAGCCCGGCCCTGTACTGAGGCTGGCTAATTGGCAGCACCTGGAGCAACACACCTGAAGGTAATCTGCCTCTTCCCTCTCTGGTCCTGAGAAGGTGGAAGCAGTACTGATCGCTAGGGTTTCTGGGGATTGTGGTTCCAATACTGATGAATGGGAATAGCCAGGAAATAATAACTGTAGCAAGGTGCATTATGGTACATGTAGTTAGGTGAATTAAATAAGAAAGTACCAAAGTCGTGCAAATGGAAATGAAGGACCAAAGTGTGGATAGGAGTTGTTCAAAGAGTATTATGAAGATAAATGAGTTCCAAATAGTCCATGATGGTTGCCAATGTGGGCGCCAGTGGCACAGGCATGACTGTCGGCCTGTTCCGGTACAAACGGCTCCACTTCTGAATCTAGTAGAAGGCCAAAGTGTTTCAGAACACTATCCGAGGAGCCCTGGACGAACTACAAGGGACTCGAATAGAAGTGACGACATCCTTGTTTGAGTAATCAGAAGTTGAACATCTGGAACGCCTGGGGGCAGTACTGGAAAGAATATGGTCACAAGGGCTCACCCTCCAGCGCGAGAAATGTTAGTTCTTAAAGAAAGTAATTGAATTGTGTTCCTATTCCAAGAAGGTGGAAGATCAGCCGACCCAACCAAAGTCTGAGACATCCGCGAAGCCAAAGTACCAGACACGATCTCTGAAATAAGAAGTTGCCTGGGCATGGTTACTTACTGCAGGAGGTTTATAAAAGACCTGGCAACCCTAGCAGAACCTCACAAAACAATCTACGCCGTGGCAATGGGCACCGCTAGAGCAACAATCGTTGAATGACATCAAAACCACCCTGACGACTGCACGTTGGCATTATTTAACCCTGGCAAAAGCACCAAAAATCGGTGCAGATGCCCACCCTTTCGGATTAGGAGCCATGCTCACGCAAGCAGACTAAGATTGAAATCGACAAGCAGTTGCCTATGCCAGTCACGCTCTGTCCCCAACTCAACAGAGATACTCTCAGAACTGAGATATAAACCTCGGCTGTACTCCAGGAATTCGGCCACTACCTTTTTTAGGATTATGGTAAGCCAGTACAGGTAGTCACTGATCATAAACCGTTACTTCCCATCATGACGGGTGGCTCGGCTAACACCCCGCCCCACCGCGCATAGAAAGGTGGCTGTTGGCGCTGCAAGAGTATAGTATGGGGTGAACTTAGCGTACAGACCGGGGGTGAACTTTGCATCCAGGCATGCAAACGAATGTACTGATGGTGGGCACGACAGTGTCTCGGAGATGGTAGAGTTTGTGAGGTTAGTTGCTGCTGAAACGATACCAAACTCCATGTAAGTCGCTGAATTGAAAGAAGCGTCGGCAAGTGACAGATGTTCGCGATTCCTGAGGGGTGCCATGGAGTCAAGGCAGTGGAAAACTGCCCTAGAAAGTTTCAGAAACAAGACACGTGAGGCAAAAGCGACCTTAGAACAGCTCTGGAAAGTAAAACACGAGCTGACCTTTACCGAGGATGGCCTCCTCCCGAGAGGCTCGCGGATGGTGGTCCCCACTGCACTTGAGAGGATGATCGCACTAGCCCGCCATGGACATCAAGGGACAGTAAAGACGAAGAGTCATCTCCGGCTGAAAGTGTAGTTTCCCGACCTAGAATAAAAAGCGGATGAATTTGTGAAGAATTGTATGTGGTGCCAGGGAACTGCCCCGAGACCCAAAGAATCCACTGCATGCCAAGGAGTGAAGAACCTTGGGACTGTGTTCACATGGACCTGGCTCAACGCAGCAGGTGTCATTTTCTTGTCATGGTGGACCAATGGTCCCGATACCCTAGTAGAATTTGTTCAATCCGTGGCCCTGCACGACGTAGTGCCCGTGTTGGAGACACCATTCTGTCCCCCCCCCCCCCCCCCCCCCCCCAAGGACAATCTGCTCAGACAAGGACCCAGCTTTCAAAGCACAGGTCTGGAAGAAATTCTGGTAGAGCAAGGAATACAGCAATGGAAGATCACCCCTCCGTTGCCACGGGCGGATGGGGAGGCAGAGAGACTCATGCGGACCCTTAACATAACTTGTAGAATTGCTCAAAGTCAGTCCATGTGAGAAAAGGGCACAATTACAATGTTTACTTGAATACCGCACCACCCAACACTGTTCAACTGGTATGGCCCTGGCAGAAGCCCCATTTCAAAGGTGCCCACCCAGGCACCCTAGACAATTAAGCAGTACGTGTAAATAGAGAGATGCTGATTAACTGGGAAAATGCACAGAGAGGCTTACGGCAGATCTGTTGGCGACTGGTCCTCGTGCCCACCCTAAACCCTGCTGGGAAGATGTCACTTGCACATTCTATGCTGGTAAGCTGAGCTGCGACCACATGTTTGCATTGTGATTCTGTCAGGGCATCTGCGCCTCAAATTATTGACTGATCTGCATCGATCAGCTCAAAATATCCTGCAAATCCACCTTATTTGTATTTCCTGTATGCATCTACACAACGATTCAAAAATGGCCACCACCTTGCCGCTTCTTCCTTACTAAGCAACAATCCTATCACAGCTTGGATTGGCCAGGAACTCATTTTTGACCAATCTTCGTCGCCGGTCAGTCAAAGGTCTACAGTACAAGGCCCAAACCTGTCTGTGCCTGTCCGGGCCGTAGCAGTGAACCGGGCCCCTCCACACTGACTGTACCACTACCTGCACCATCGCCTGCTCCAAACAGACCATAGGGTAAGCAAGCTTTGCATCCTCTGCCCATCCCTTGCATTAACTCCTAACTCACCAACATCATTACCGGAATTACAGACACTTACAAAAGTGGGCAACCCATACCACCTGCCAGCTTGGGAACCCGCTTCTCTTTGCTACGTTGAGCAAAGAACCGTGCAAAAATTACTTATCACCGAGTCTCTGCGTCCTGTTAACTCGGAGCTACAGTGGCGACCGCCAACGCTCAAGTTACTCTCTCCTAGCACGTCTGTTATTAGACTGCTACCAACTGCTCTACTCCTTGAACCATTTTTCCACAATCCATCTTGCTCCTCTATGTTGCTGCTAATCAGGCATGTGGCTACTATCAGTCTATCCCTTCAATCTATAGTCACATACACCTGGATGGCTGCGCCCTCACTGTTCTGCAATTGCCTCGATTTTCCCCAGGATGCATTCTGTGCCTATCGACTGTATATTTGGTATACACATGTACTCCTGCATCCTATGCTCATAAGTTTTGCGATATCCTGCAAATCCCAATTATTGATTATTCCTTGCCTTGAAATACTCCCTAACCTGCTTAGAGCCTTACGTGCTTAGACTCCAACATATTTGTCAAACATTCATTTTACCATACATGTATTGTAATTTATTGCATGTATGTACCCACTAAATTGGTGTGCGCTACTGCAACTGAGTTCACTCACATATGTATGATCACTCTAGACACTCCTGTGAGTCAGGAAGACTGCTTTATGATCCTATTCCAACTGCTACTCCCCTCCCCCATCCTAGACCATATCCTACTCTTCCAATTAGTAGCCCACCCGACCTCCTAGCTTGCTAAACAGTAATAGGAGCCAAGTCACTCAACCAACCCTAGAGTAACACTTACGGTGCTAAGTCATGTTCCTAATTATATTGCACCTTCTAATTTTGCTCCGCTCCATGCGCCTTTCTACCATGACCTCCTTTGATGTCAGCAATGACCCACTGCCTTCTAACCGTGACCCCAACAATACGCCCAGGACTCCTAGTATCTCTCTATCCATGTCAGTGAGACTACCCTCATCTGATAGCATACCACCCTCAGAATTCCTATCATCCTGCCTTCAAGCAGTATCCAAACCCGTGCTCACTACACCATCTACAATAAGCAATCCCCATCTCCTCACACCGGCCCAACGGAGCAAACGATTTACCACAAGACCCACACCAAACCAACCATGCTCACTAAAAAGTAGGAACTCGGGACTAGGCTCTAGATTTTCGCCAGTTCACTACTCACCCAACTCCAAAAACACTACCAAAGTTGTTAACCGCCTAAAGAACACAGTATAGAACGCTAACTCGCCCAGGTAAAACACATCCCATACAAAACGTAATCTGAAAAATGCTTCCACTAAGGGCGCACTCATTAATGCCAGCTCACACCTTATATATTGCCGACTTCATAACATCTCATGACCTCGACTTTCTAGAAATTACAGAGGCTTGGCTTCATGCTGCCGTGGGGTCCTCACTCCCTCACTATTCCATCATCTGTCATGACAGATTTTAATCAAGCTAAAAGGGAGGTGTGAGGGGAGGGAGGGGAATTCGCCTTCATTGTCAAAACTACTCTAGGCCGCACATACCAAGCCAATCTATTCCTTCAGCAGAACTACTGTCCATTACCTATCTCAGCATCCAGAACGATTACTATACACCTCATATATAGACCTCCTGGGCCTCTATCTACCTTCGAAGAGGACATTACCGTCCTCCTCAATGCTAATACTAAGCCAGGATCTCAAATTATCCTAAAGGGTGATCTGAACATAAGCTTTCAGGATCCTAAAGATCGCAAGGCGCAAGCCCTCGCTAATACGATCTCTGAATTAGGCTTTATACATCACATCACTGAACCTACACACAAAAAAAGGAAGGACACTAGATTGGTAGATTTGGGCGATCTCAATTGTGACACACATATCCTTTCCAACACACTGTGTGCCTGGTCGGACCATCACCTTATCACATTCACCATAAAGGAAAGTAACGAACCCAACCACCAGAACCTTTCTCCAAGCAACAGAGTAATTACTACCCCTGTTACAGCCGATCATCAACGCCTGTACTACACTTAGAAACCCCACTGTTTTTGTACAACCACACCTTACTCAAGGCTATAAACACAATAGCAGCCTTAAAATTGCACAAAGCCCAACCCTGTGTGCACCTAAACTTGTGGTTCATGCCTTAGATCATTACGCAAAATCTAAAGAAATGCAGATGCTCGCTGGAAGAATCTTCCATCAGAGTCCAACAAAGACAAATTCATAATAGCATCGCTTAACAAAGAGGCTATTGCCCAGACCAAAAATTAAATAAATAAAAACCTTACAATGACCGTATCATACATGCCAAATCTAGTACTAAAGAACTTTGGAATCCCCAGCCTCACCACCAAACACTTGCACTAAAGATATTACCAGGTGCACTAATATTCAGAAAGCATTATTGGATAAAATAACGAGGTTACAAGGTAAAATAGAATCTAAGAAACTTAGTCTCTCCTCTGTCACCTCTCAACCAATCCCATCAGTGCCACACTTGAACACTCACAAACTATTTAACTTTTCTCCTCTCTCTACTAAAGAGGTTGAGGACATAATCACAAAATTAAAAACTTCAAGATGTCGGGGAGACATCTGCCCTGCTCCTATCATCAAAGAAGCAGCCAAGGAACTGGCCCTATTCATCACGTCCCTAATCAACGCCTCATTTGAAAATAGCATAATCCTGAACAATTTATAAGACGCCTTGGTCCTCCTCTAACAAAAAAAAAAAAAAACACGACTCCAGACCCAAACATCCCCACTAACTACAGACCAATCACTACGGTTCTGTTTCTATTAAAAATTCAGGATAGAGAAGCCTACCTGCAGATTCAAGAACAAATAACCTCCTTGGTCTCAGGCAATCAGGCTTGAGACCCAAAAATGGTACGGAAACTGCTCCGATTGACCTCAAGACTCAAATTGAAGATCTAAAAGACAAACTTGCCCTCCTATTATTAGACATGCCGGCTGCATTCCACTTAGTAAATCACAAAATCCTGTAATCATCTAACCTCAGCAGAACATTTCTCCGATAAAGCTAATGCTTTGATCCAGTCTTTCCTTGATTTCAGATTGATGAGGGTCTTCGCACCTTCGGCTTCTGCTGAGCCAGCACCAGTCTTGTGTGGAGTCTTCCCACCCCCCCCCCCCCCCCCAAGGATCCTGCGTATCCCCAACCATATATAATGTGTTCACAAAGCCACTGTTCAATGACCTTGAGTATTTGGGTGTCAGCTACACTAATTATGCTGACAGCACCCAAATACTCATGCCTATCACTGGAGACTACACAACCGACGCAAAAGCACTTAATGACATCTGCCTCATCAGTCAAGCCTGGATGGATAAGCACAGACTGTCTAAACGATAAGACAGAGTTACTCCTCTTAGGATCCCAAACAAAACTCAATAGACTAGATGGGCAGTAACGCCTTCAATATTGATGGTAAGATCAGCAAGGTCTCTTAGGATGTGAAAACATTAGGCACCTATATTGACTGTGCACTAACTTTATCAAGACAAATCAATGTGAAAGCCTCCTCGACGGCTTACACCGGCAAATGAATTACTGTTTGTAGACCGTTCCTAACCACAGCTACATTGCATGTCCATAGCCAGAGCATTAGTCCTATCAAAACTAGACTATTGTAATGCGCTCTACCTGGGAACTAACCAACGGAACATAGAGTATTACAAAACAATGCCATCAGATCAGCGCTGAACATCCCTAGATAGCAACACATCTTCGAATCTAGTTGCAATCTGAACTGGCCATCTGTCAAAGGATTGCTTTCAAAACCCTGTCCCCTACACAGAAGTGCCTCGCAAATCTAGCACCCAGATATTTGACCAACAGTTTCTCACGCAACATTGCAGATCGTCCTACCAGATCTGCACAGTCACATTGCCTCAAGATCCCTAGGTTCAAACTCCAGAAGGCACGAGGTAGTAGCTTTGCTGTACGAGCAGCTAAGATGTGGAACACTCTACCTATAACTTTAAGAGCAGTACCTTCCTACCATGTATTCAGGAAAAACGCAAAAATGTGGTTCTTCACACAAGAGATTTAGAAACTTTCACTCCACTTTTTTGCTTGACTGCACTCCTGTCTTGTACTTTACTGAACCTACTGTATTTCACTAACCTGTATGCAACGTATCTTTACCTAAGAAATGCGCCCAGATGCCTCGGGGCTTGGTGCGCTCTACAAATAAAAACGCCACTCAAGGTAGTGACGGTACACGGCTTGCAAGTGAGAGCAGCAGACAGCCAAGGACAAATTACTAGGAAATCAAGCTTCTTCCATAAGCTAGCAGGTTCTCCAAGCCAAGAAAAGAAAGGCACTGGAGAAGATTGAGTGGTCGCACTCCGCACCTGATGAGTAATGGTGACAATGATGAGCATTGAGGGCCATCACAGGATGGAGCGACTGACCCGAACCCAGAGGGCACATCAACCAGGTGGGAGATGTGCCAGAACTGATAAGAAAGCGACAATATCCCATACGCAAGTCCAGGTGCCAGCAGGCATACCTGCAAGACTATGATACAAACATGTGTTGATAAATTGCACAGTTATGTGTTTGGTTGTCAAATGTTCAGGTTTTGTATGAAAAGGGAGGAGTGTGATGTGGTGTGAAGACACACTATGAGGTTGCATGTCACAGGGTGCCCTAAAAGACAGCCCCATGCTCACCTTCAAAGCAGTTACGAGCGGGGAGCCAATGACACCGGGAATCAGTGTCTGTCAATGATTTGCATGTTACACAGTGCGGCCTGATCCTCCAGCACCCTGGCTCATGGACCGCAGGAACACCACAACAGTACCTGCTTTTCGTTTCTGGTAGAAATTGAATAATACAGTGAAGTTTACAGCCGGTGGTGAAAATGACAAATATTGCTCCGATTTCTTTCCTCGTTAGCCAATATGCAAACAGTACACATTCTTCGAGCTCTCTGCTCATAAAACTCACAGAGGGTCAGGCGCTTCTCCAAGCAAAGAGTTGAGGACAGACCCATTTCCTCGGCTGGGGCCTCCCTCTGAACAGCCTCCGTGCCTCTCTGCAACTTGAGCAGAACCACCTTCGGTACCGGAAGCAACTCAAGACCTTCCTTTTCGCTTCCGCTTTCTCTCTTCCTCTCTCCTGCTGATGCACCCGACTGCTGCGTCCACTGGTGACCTGGTCACCCCCTGAACCTGGGCCCAAGCTCCTGCATATCCAGCCGCCCTCGCACATCTTTCGGGCTCCCAAGCACTTAAGGTATGTATCTGCAACCCTACACTCCCTTTTCTCTGCACTTATGAGCCAGTGCTAGCTGTACTGGTGCGTTAACTGCACTTCCCCACCCCTGGCACTTCTCCCATTCCCTCTTCCCCGCACTTGCACGATCTGAATGGGACAAGGCCTAGTAAGATCGTTATTTTGTCCTCCCTTTTCCCCCCATTTGTCTTGTTGCGCCTAGAAACACGTACAGGCACGTTATAAATGCCATATCATACCGGCATTACGCCTAGAACTTGGAAGTAGAATGTCCCTTACTTACCCACAATCCTCAGTTCATTTAATTCCAAGTCAGATCATGGTACCATCCACACATCGGGCAGGTTGTCAGTACTGTGACGAGGAAGAGTAGCATTACCTCCATACCGCTCTTTCTCGTCCCAATACTTATCTAGGAGGTGTAAACAAGCCACAATGCATGTGGAGGGCGCAACGAGACAAACCAAGACACTGCATCGATCCTGCAGCCACCACCAATTATTTTGTAGAAGCAACCAACCTAAGGCTATAGTTGGCCCACTGACAACACCCCTTCCCCACAGGAACCATCCCTGGGGTTATTCACATTAAGTCTGTAGTGCGTGATTAAAGTTTTGGGATCCGCCTAGGTCGCCGCTCTACAGATCTTGTGAAGAGAGACCTCCTTTGCATCAGCCCAGGGGACCACCATGCCGCTCATCGACAGCAGAACCTGCAACCCAGAAGCCAAAGCAACGCAGGCTTACTCCATCAACTGGTGGACACCACAGACTCCTTCCTGCCCAAAAGCCACCAGGAGACTACTGTCTGACCACTGAAACCCCTACGTCCCAGAAAGGTATTCCAAGACCCACCATCGGACATATAGGGCATGCCAGGTCTCTTCAGGCATGAGGGGATCTTGAATGCTGCTCTGGACAAGAGTAATCACCCTCAGTTCCAACATGCTTCTTCTTCTCCTTGTGCTTCCCCATAGCAAGAAGAGGTATCCACAGTCCGCACACCAACCCAGCCCACTCACAGGCTGCACAAAAAAACAGATGCTGCAACCGGTCACCAGCAGGGGGAGTGACAGCACATTCGCCAATCATAGCAAGGGAGTGCAGCACACACCCAGCAACACAGGCCGCATCAGGAAGGACCCGTACAAAGAGAGGGGCGCAAGAATGGGCCGCAATAAACACCCCCCGCCCCCTTTCCCAGAACAGAGGCATGAAGCAGGAGGCCAACGTGTCACTTCACCTGGAGCCCCAGACCCAACAAGAGGACCAAGAGGGTCAGAGAGACAATTGCAGAATCCAAGCACCACAGTGATACAATAGCCACTATACCGCTGGGCAGGTGCCACCAGGGAAGTAACTGCAAGTTGCTCCCTCGACCCCACTCCAAAAAGGAATCCAGTCCCTGTCAGAGACTGGAATAAAAAGAATGAACTGTGGGAAGGTATGGGGGCATTATACCTCCAAAGTAAAGGGGGTGGGCCTGTGAGGGAGGCATGCTCTCATGTGCAAGTACTGGGACGTGGAGGTAACGTGTTCTTGCGATCATGTACCACCATTGCATTTACAGTGAATTTGACAATAAACAATACAGTTCAACAGCTTAAACGTAGAGGGGGGGGCGGGGAGGGGGATTGATTATGTAATCTACGAACTAATTAAAAACGCACATCAATAAAATAAATAACAATTCGGGGGAAGTTTAGCATCTATCATATCATCGCCCTTTCATTCGTGCAGTATATTTGTTGCTCAAGAAAGACACGGGGTTTGTTATATTTTTGGGAAGCGGGGACGGTTAGGGGGTAGACAAGTCACTGAGAAACTTACGTTTTCGGGAGTGCACGAGCAGTTCTCCGTGAACGGCCAGTCTACGAAGGTCTTGAGGCGGTTGGTGTATTCGTACATCTCACTGTACTGGTGTAGCAAGTCCATCATTAACTCACCCCCCAAGACCCTCCGATGGAAAACGCCCCAAAAACTCCAGACCTTGCAACCGGAAAATAGGCAATTTAAAGCGTAGCCAATGACTACCACGAGTCAGCAACCAGGAGGCCTGCTTCCTACGGCCTACCTATCGCTCAGACTGACAGGCCACACAACACCCTGGCTTAAACCTTGTTTCCCTCGGATTCACAAGCCACACCCACCGCGAATCCTGCCTGCATCAGAATACAAGGCAGCCCCACTTTTACGCCCGACTCAAGCTGTCACTTTTCAGCTCACGTCTTGCCCTGAGCCCCGACCGAGGCCTTAATCACCATCCCACGTAAGAACCCATCCAAACACCCTTAAAAACACATGCAATCGGCCGTACTTTCTCTAGTGGGGAAATACGCGGATTGCACGTTGGAAAAAATAAACTCTTCGCCTCTCTCTGGCGCTATTGCAAACGTTCTACACGAATATACATGCACTCAACATAGCTGCGGAGCGGTCGCGTATCACGTATTTTCAGTTAATTTGTGATTACTTTTAGGTAACTGCGTTCTGGGAGGCGTAGGAACATTCGTGTAATGAGGTGGGGGGAATATACAAGTCCCAAAATGCAACTGACTACTAACATGGCAGCACTGTATCGCACAAGTAAGTATGCGTCTATAATGGAATGCCCGCCACTCTTTTATCAGAGAATGCAGAGAGATTCAGAGCGTTCAAGTTTCCCGTGGGAAGGCCACCCAGTCCTGTTTTTATTTCTTTGGCGTCGCGGTTTTGCGTTTTCTTAGCAGTTTAACATTTTTAAAAACTACAATTCCCAGATTTCCAAGAATATTTTGCGGGATGTTATTGTGAGGCGACTACCTTGCCCATGCAATGCCGGAAAGCACCCTAATTCTGCGTCTTGGCTAAACTTTGGAATACTAGGGGTGAGGGTGGGGGTTTGCAGTACCCTCATATGTGCCACATCTCCATGGATGGAGGCCTTGCAAGCTTTCATGACAGTTTTTAATACTGAGTTCGGTGTTAAATCTGCTCTTGCGAGTTCACCACGAGCCTACATACAATGATGGTGCATTAAAATAAAACACCAGGAGACGTCCGCAGTAGTTGTAGCCCCTTTACCTGTTTTTATTAATTTTAAATAAGAACATAATGATGTAAAACCAACTGGTGAACTGAGAAAAGTACAACAAAAAATCAAATAACATGTCAAAACCGAGTAAAACAGAGTGTCAATAAGCGTTATTTAAATCTAAGTCAATAATCATATTAGAAAACCTAATCCCCCGCACTATCGTGAGTGAGGGTTTAGATTCTATTAAAGAAAAGGAGGCGAGTATTGTGATGTTCTGCTACGTGGACCGCGTCACGCTGTAGTGTCACTCATGCAACATATCACTAAGGATGAGCCGACACAGAGCTGGGGTGCAACAGGTCTTTATTCATCAACTTCGTATCTGGAACTAACGGTTGGGTGGTAACCCCGCCCCTTAACTTCCCGTGGGTCACAGCCCACTAATCAATGGCAACAGACAGAGGACTCGTCTTCCAAACACAATGAGACTGGCGACACCACAAGTATTATGACAACAATCTTTACTGCTGACATAAATAGCAGCAAGTTTTTTTTTTATTTAACAGTATCTTTTTCATTTCTAAAGAGAAAAACACATAGTTCATATGAACACAATGAAATAGCCCAATTCAAGATGGGGGCTAGCCAACAGCCCATCATCCAATCAGGAGAACCCCCACCCATAAATGTACTTTACTCTATCAGCAACTCCTCTTCTGAAGCTGCAATGACGCTTTAACAGTGAAACATAACACGATCAAGTCCAACCGAGGAAACAATCCAGACATCATCCAGGTGTAGATTCCGAAGACCCTCCGCCGATGGAATCTCCCAAGGTGATCAACCCGAAGCTGAAAAAAGGAGACAGATGTTAAAATTGGGCGGGTGGGCGGGATAATACTCGCCTCCTTGTCTTTAATATAATCTAAACCCCCACTCACGATAGTGCGGGGGATTAGGTATTCTATGGCACGACAAGGAGGCTCATATTATGCAAGTTTAAAGCTCTTGCATCACATTGAAAACCACGTGATCAATCCGTTTATGATAAAACGTCTTAAATGTGGATTCCCTGGACCAGTCAGCTGCTTTAAGGATTTGTTCCAAACCTCCCCCAAGGAAAGCGGCCTTAGAGGCCATGGCACCCCTAACTGAATGAGCTCCGAATGAAGAGATGTCAATACCAGACTCTTGCATCACCCATCGAACCCACCTAGCGAGGGTAGCTGAGGACACTGCCTTATAAGGCCTACGATAGGAAATAAGCAGCTGAGAGGTACCTGGGGGACGAAATTCCACAGTTCTATCTTCAAAACATTTCAAACAATGGACTACACATAATTTATTATTTTCAGGAAATGCCGGATATGAAACCGAAGAAATCATACATTTAGTTCTTCTAGTAATAAAAAAGATTACTCCCTGTGGCGAGAATATCTTATTGTCCACATCAAGCGCTCGAATGTCAGAAACCCTCTTAATGGAGACAAGGCATAAGAGCATTGTTAACTTTGAAAAAAGTTGTTGATGGGATAAATCCTGATTATGAGGCCACGATACAAACAAATTCAGAACCTTACGTTAGGTTCGATCCTACAAAACTGAATATCTAGGCTTAGGGGGAACCTTAACCCTGATTGACTTAAGAGCCTTCCTGACCAGGAAATGTTTACCCACTGGCTCTCCCTTAACCAGAATATGGCCAGCCGATATTGCTGACCTAAACCCATTAATTGTTCGATAGGCTTTACCCTCCTTAACCAATTCCACCAGAAAGTTTACTATGTCTACTGGAGGAGCAAAAACGGGATTGAGGTGCCTAACCAAACACCAGCTAACCCAGCGGCCCATGCTGATGAATATCCTGCGTTGGTGGAGGCTGCCCAGGAATCCCTGATGACCCCAATAGAGTCCTGCAAAAGACCTCTGAAGCACCAGGAAGTGCTGAAATCTTCCAAACCATAAGGGAAAGATGTCCTTGAAGCATCCGTCAGGAGCTGGGGATGAGACGGCAAGAGGCGAGGAAAATCCACTGCCAGTTCTAGGAGAGCGGGAAACCAAACCTGAGAAGGCCAGAACGGGGTCACCATTACCAGGGAAGCTCGCTGCCTGCGTATTTGAACCAGAGCCCTGGCTATCATGGCGAAAGGAGGGAAAGCATAGGGAAGTTGACCTGACCAATCTTGGAGAAAGGCATCGGTGGCCAGAGCCCGAGGATCCGGTCTCCAACTGTAAAACCTGGGAACTTGACAATTGAGCAGGGAGACAAAAAGGTCCATGTGAATGGGACCCCACAGAGATTGAATCAATGCAAATACCCTCCTGTCCAGCATCCAGTCGCTGCTGTCCTGAAGGTAATGGGAATTCCAATCTGCCATGGAATTGCTTATCCCCGGAGGTACTCTGCCTGAAGCAGAATGTTTCTGTCTAGGTAATAGTGCCAGAACTCCCTTGCCAGATGCTCTACAGCCTTCGAGTGGGTCCCCCCCAGATGGTTGATGTAACAAACTGCTGACACATTGTCCATCCGAAGGAGGACACAGAAATTTCCCTGATCCTTGAGCAGGCTCTTGACAGCAAAGGAACCTGCGAGCAATTCTAGGCAATTTATATGAAGTAGAGTCTCCTGTTTGGACCATTTTCCCCCCGTGGCAATCTGACCTACTCTGGCCCCCCAACTGGATCTGCTGGCGTCTGACTCGAGAACCATATCTGGAGAAGGCCCAAAAATCGCCCTGCCATTCCAGGCATTCATATGTTTGAGCCACCAAATTAGTTCCAATCTGGCCTCCGGGTCCAGTTTCACCTTCTGAGCATAAGACAGGCTTCTGCGCAGGTGCCTTCCCTTGAGATGTTGAAGCGCCAGGTAATGCAGGGGAGCTGGGAAAATAGCCTGAATAGATGCTGACAACATCCCTACTACCCTTGCTAACTATCGAAGGGAAACCACTCCCAGCCTGAGGACAAGGCGAATTTCTTTCTGAATCTTCAAAAGTCTGGAGTCTGGGAGAAGAAGGATGCACTCTTTGGAATCAATATCGAAGCCCAGAAATTGGATACATTGAGTAGGACAACATGTGGACTTTTTTGCATTTAGAACAAACCATAGATCCTGCAACAGGGAGATTGTGAGATCCAACTGGTCTTGTAAAACTTGGAGATCCTGGGCTAAGAGAAGTATGTCGTCCAGATAAATTATGCTCCTGACCCCCTTCGACCTGAGGAAAGCCATCACTGGTTTCATTAGTTTGGTGAAACACCACGGGGCTGATGACAGGCCGAATGGGAGAGAGGCGAATTGCCAAAGGCGACCCCCCCAATGAAACTGAAGGAACTCCTGGTGATGGGGAAACCCCGGGACCACCAGATACGCATCTTTGAGATCCAACTTGACCATCCAATCCCCAGGAACCGTGTATCCCTCAGAAGATGAATACCCTCCATTTTGAAATGACGGTAAACCACAAAGGCGTTGAGGGCCTTGAGATTTATCACCGGGCGGAATCCCCCGTCGGGTTTTGGGACCAGAAAACTCATACTGAGAAACTGGGAAGCTCTGAACGTGGCCGGGACCACCGCACCCTTGAAAATAAGATCTTGGATCTCCGCATCCACCAGCTTCTGCTTCTCTTGATTGAACACAAGAGGTGGAGGGGGAAAGAGTTGACAAGCAGGGGAGTAGAATTCTATCTGAAACCCCCACACTGTCTGTAAGACCCAAGGATCTGCTGTGAGATTTTCCGAATGCCGAAGAAATCGCACCAACCTGTCCCCCAAACCTCTGTGGGAAGAAACCTTTACAAGACGAGCCAATACCTGGAGCGGATCTCGCTCTACTCGAACCTCTGCCACGCCGACCTCTCCATTGATTTCCTCTCTGGGGATAGAAGGTCTGCACTTCTCTAGCAGAGGAGGAATGATGGGCCCGTCTAGAGGTGTATTGCTGAGGTCTGGCAGAGTCCCTGAAGGATGAACGGCCAGAGGAGCGGGCTCTTCCTTTTCCGGCCCTATCAAAAATTCGGGGTGCAAAAACCTTTCTAATATTCGTCTGGGCCCTGTCTAAGGCCGTGGAAGTATGGACGTAAGCTGAAAGGTCCTTAATAAACTTATCTCCAAAAAGGTTCCCTTGAGCTTTGGGACCAGCCTCTCCCTCCGCCATATCCTGAAGTTTGGGATCAATGCACCTTAATAGTGCCTTGTGCCTCTCCTTGGAAATACAGGAGTTAGCATTGCCAAGCAGGCAAATGGAGCGCCTCTGAGTGCTTCAACATCAATTTGCGACTCATGCATAGCCGCTTCTTCTGCCAAGTCGAAGATTTGGGTCAAGGGCCCCAATACGTCCAAAAGTTTATCCTGACAGATCTTAAGAGCCCCATCCACACCCTTCTTAGGATCTTTACCCCTTTGGGACAGAAAGGCCACCATGGACTGGTCAATGCTGGGGGTTACCGCCACCTTATCCGGGATAACGGGACGGGGCATTCTGAGCGCAGCTTACTCCTATCCTCATTGGGGAGAGCCCTCCTAACACAATGGTGAAGGAAAGAGGATACTGCCTCTGATGGACGCCACTCCGCCGACCGCGGATGTTGGATGAGGGAAGGGTCAAAAAACGGTACTCCACTGCCATCTAACAACTGTTCCCCAACAGAATGTGACATTTCTGGTGCGGCTACTTTTCTTTTTCTCCTTTTAGGAGGGGAATCAGAATCCTCAGAGGACTCAGGGGATAATAACGGGGTAGAAGTCACTCTAATAGGGGCAGAAGACTGGGCCACCCCCTCACCAAACTTACGTTTGAGGGTCCTAACGGGGAACACGGGGAAGATGAACTTAAAACTGGGTTTATTTGCCCTTGCAAATGCTTAGTTTTGGAAGTGCACTTTCTGGGGGCTATCGAAGGTCCCTGCACAGGACCCGGATGAAAATCCAAAATTTTATCAATTAGCCTGTCAAAGGCTGAGGCGAGGGTAGAGTTTAAATTCCCCAGAGCCAAATCCATGGAATCCTTTATCGCTCTTGAGACTGAAGGAGGAGAAACCCCCTCATCACACCCTCTTCTCTGGGCTTATCTGTTTTCTTCGAAGCTACCCTAACCTGGGTACTTGCATCCACATAAGGAACCCCCTCAGACCTCTTATTAGACTGCATTATGACAAAAGTATAGGGAAAAGCACACACACCCACACCCCCAAGTGCACTGTGACTGAAGGGAAGGACCAAGCAGGCCTGACAAAGATTTCCACCTAAGTATGTGGAACGTTAGGATGTGTGCAAACACATATACAAACAACCAACCGGTGTTGGAACAACCTGTGTATAAACAGGCACAATTCAGAGGGAAGGCAATGCCCTCACAAACTCGCGTGTGCAACGCAGTACTGGGAGAAATCAAACGTTTGAGGCAGACTGACACAAGCGACCCCGAGCAGGCGAATGCTGCACTCCTAAAATAGCTTCTCTCACATGCAGCGTGACCGCGCCACCCCTTTTAGAACGCTCGGAATCGAGCTGAGGGGAAGCTTATGAAAATAAATACACGTGCGCCAAGCAGGCGCGAACAGTACACCACTGGGGAGGAGGCGCGAGCAGCGCTAAACGGCACACCCCTCGCCGAGCAGGCGAGGCTAGATAATAATGCCGGGGGAGGAGGGGCAGGAGGCGGGCAGGCTGTAGAAAGGGGCCGACTCGAGGCGTGACTGAGGCGGGTGAACGCCTCACGCCGAGCGGCTCCACAAACAATAGAAACAATGAACGTTCGAACGAGCGAACGCTAGAGGCTAAAGTAGCTTAACAACAAAGAACCAAGCAACAAAGTAACACTAAACCCCCCTTCACATTGAAGAAAGGACGAGTGTGTAACAAAGGACTTATCTTGTGCGTCAGCAGCAAAGAAAGAGGAGTTGCTGATAGAGTAAAGGACATTTATGGGTGGCGGTTCATCCTGATTGGATGATGGACTGTTGGTTAGCCCCCATCTTGGATTGGGCTATTTCATTGTGTTCATATGAACTATGTGTTTTTCTCTTTATAAATGAAAAAGTTACTGTTAAACAAAAAAAACTTTCTTGCTGCTATTTATGTCAGTAGTAAAGATTGTTGGCATAATATGAGCCTCCTTGTCGTGCCATAGAATTGTGTAAAGGGGAGACGACGGCAGGGGAAAATCAAAGACAAAACAACATGACAGGACACACGAGGGAAGCAGAGAAAATAACGATATTATATCAATATGCAATTAAATACTAATGTAATGATTAATCTTGAACTGGCTCGAAGCCGGTAGCCCCGCCTTCAACATTATATGGGTCGCAACCCACAACAAAACACAACAAAGGAAAGAGGACAGGGGCCTGCCCTTCACACACATAATCAACATAAAGATGGGACTTTACATCTCCCCCTTGCTCAGTAAAGTACTTGGGGCTCTCAACCCATTTCCTCAATCCATCTAGACGGCTTGCAAACTATCCTTCTAGAGCAGTGGTCTTCAAACGTTTTTGGCCTGGGCCCCCCCTGAGCAAAATTTGGGCAGGCTGAGCCCCCCAAAAATGCCAAATGGACAGTATGTATTGCGCGCAGTCACTGCACCCTACTCCCAGTATAGTCCCTGGGCTCCCCCACCTGCACCCATCAAAGTCGCTGGGCTCCCTCATCCCACTCCTACCCAGTCCCTGGGCTCTGCCCACCCCATCACATACCCTGGACTCTCCCCATCCTGTTCTGACCACTATCCCATGGTTCCCGCCCATCCTGCTCCCACCACAGTCCCTGGGCTCCCCCCATCGCGTTCACAACACAGTCCGAGGGTCAGTGGCGGCTGGTGAATGTTTTAAGTGGAGGGGCATAACTATTTCCCCCAAAAATGCCATAGCGACTGAACGCAGTCAGGGAGCCTGAACCAATCGAGGGGAGTTTGGGGGGTTTCCCCCCATGAATTTTCTTGAAAATAATGTGTTAAAATGTTGCATTGTAGAGCATTCTTTAAAAAAAATGGGTAAATAGCCAAACAGTTGGGGGGGCGTGGCCGACCGCCATGTGAGAAAGCCGCGCTTCGTAGCAGCTCCGTTGATGCGCTCATCATTTTGCCCACAACCTGCATCCACCTTAAATGAAACTACACCTGCGACCCGAAGATCGCTTCGGTACAGTCGGCTGACCTTCCGACGGTGTTTTGGGGCCGGTGCGTGGCCTCACCGAGGAGAAACGCCGTGGTGTAGGAGGAAAGCGCACGACTCAAAATGGCGACCGCTTGCTGACCGCGGAAGAGACGAGCGCCGGATCGCGCCCAACACAGAGCGAAAAAGGAGGCTCGCCTCGGACTCCGGCTACCAGGGGGAATTGCTGGCCCAATCGACCGACGGCCGGAGACTGCATCTGCCCCGTGCGCCTCCCCTGCGGTAGAGGCGCACACCGAAGGGCCCAGACCCGGTAACAGCGCTACGAGGTACGAAGTGGGAACAGGGCTGGGGGGACATTCGGCTCGTCGACCGAACCTGCTGCATCATCCCTGAGAGAGGTTGCACTCTACCACCGGCCCTATTGGAGGCCGGGGCGCTCCGGAAGCAATGGTTTTGCCGAGATCATAATCCTCGCCCCCCATCACCCCAACCCGCCGGCGCCCCCCATTTCAAGCCCGCCCGCACAAGAGATGTCTGCAAAAGGCGCCAGGAACAAGCACAAGCAGACAACCATGGAGGCGTTCGCAGCCACTGGCGCCCTCAAACCAGATGCCGCCTCGACGACCTCGGAGGTAGGACCCTCTGAACCCACGAACTCGCAACTACTGGAAGCCATTATGGCGCTCCAAAAAACCATGGAGGGCAAGATAGATGCCGTGGCCATCGACTTAAACCTACTCAGACAAGATGTGCGCTCCATTGCGGGCAGAACGGAGGCATTGGAGTCCCAGGTTAAAGAAAATACTGACGCCAAAACTCGCCTCTTAAGTGAGGTAGATGCCCTAGCCCAGAAAGTCAAGAACCTCGAAGACAGGGCGGACGAGGCGGAAGGACGGGCACGCCGCAATAACATAAGAATTATCGGATTGCCGGAGGGGACGGAAGGGAACGACCCCACGAACTTTGTCGAAAATCTGCTGCTGCAAGAGGTCGGTGCCGGCAAATTGTCTCAGGGGTTCACCATCGAGAGGGCGCACAGATCTCTCACTAAGCGCCCACCACCGGGGAACCCGCCAAGGCCGATAATAGCTAAAGTCCTCAATTACAAAGACAGAGAGACTATCCTGGCTCACTCACGGAATGGGGGCCACATTGAGTCTGGCTCCGCCAAAATCGCAATCTACCCGGACTATACCCTCCAGGTCCAAAGGAGCAGAGCTCAATTCGCCCACATCAAGGCCAGATTGAAAAATGCGGGCTTGCGATACATGCTACTATACCCGGCCAGACTTAAGATCATCCATAACAATCGAACGCACCTCTTCGAATCACCGACAGATATAAATGAATGGATGGACAGGGAGCAGATCCCTGACATAGAAGGAAGGCAGCGGAAAACAAGAGAAAACGGCACCCCCAAGGAAGCCTAATGAAACCACTTTATCGGGACGTATGCGAAGTAATCTCACCTTGCAGATTGTGGCACCATCGAGTGCCTTGGAGCTGACCGAATGGCACCGCTTGGTATCGGACACTACCAAGGGGATTGGCCCGCACCCCCGAATCTCTTTGGGTATCTAACCCGCCCGTAGGGCACCAGAGGACCGTAGGTCTAATGGAGCAGAAACGGGGATGTCAGGATGGGGGGAACCCCGTTAGACTAGTTCTGTTATTGGCTAACGCCAAGTTCACTGTTTGCAGGGTCGGGAAATCGCCCGTTAGCATCCCGTCCCAGTTAGTTAATGGGAAAGTCCGGAACCACCTTGACCACCACACATCACCACTTCAAACTAGTATTGTTAAATGCCACCGCCAGAGCAGGCCACTGAACCACACACTGATAAGCCGGGGGGCGACACCACAGGGCAGCCCACCCACGTCCTCACACTCATGCTACACCCATGACTAACGTTGTTAAAGTCATGTCATGGAACGTTAGGGGCCTGAACAGCTACATCAAACAACACAGGGTCCACACCTTCCTCAAACGCCACAAGATAGGAATCGCCCTATTGCAGGAAACCCACCTGAATGCACAGAAACTAGCGGCACTGGCTAAGAGATGGAGAGGAACCCTGATAGGCACCACGTACTCTAGCTATGCACGGGGAGTCCTAATATGGATTGCCCCCTCCATTCCCGTCAACCTCACATGCACCCACATCGATAACGAAGGTAGGATGGCCTTGCTCAGAGGCACCATAGACGGCAGAGAATTCTGCCTAGTAAACACCTATGCCCCCAACCATGATGCGACGGTCTTCTTTCGCTCCTTATACACCCGGCTTAGCCCGGACAGAGACGGCACGCTCATATGGGGTGGCGATCATAACTGCACCCTTGACCCGCGTATGGACAGATCGGATAGCAAACATACCCGCCCCTCCCCTCCCGCTAAAATACTGAAAGCCCTCTTACATCAATATGCCCTACTAGACCTCTGGAGGACTCAGCACCCGGAAGACAGAGGCTACTCCTCTTACTCACCCCCTCACGCGGTCTACACTAGAATTGACAGCCTACTGGTGAGCGAGGAACACTTAGACACATTTGAAGACACGCAATACCTCGCTAGAGTGCTGTCTGATCACTCCCCCATAGTAACCTCCTGGACATTAACGGCACCGCGACCCCCCATTCCCACATGGAGACTCAGAGGCGAAGCACTGTTAGACAAGGCTTTCCAAGAACAGATTAGGCAATGCACGGCGAACTATTGGCTGACAAATAAGGACAGCGTCCAACATGTCAGCACGGCATGGGAAGCTTACAAAGTAGTGATTAGGGGGGAGGCGATAGCCATCATAGGGGGGGCCCAAAAGTCTATCACAGCTAAGTTGGCTATTGCTGAAAACGAGCTGCAGCAACTAGAATCTTTGGCCTCCTCAGACCCAGCCCACGTACATAGCATAATCGAACTAAAGAAGGCCTGTCTACAACACTGGGAGGCCCTCGGGAAACTCAGCTACACAAAATACATCGAAAGAAACCACGCCCTCGGTGACAAACCGGGCAAGCTACTAGCGTGGCTTTGCAAGCGGGAAACCCCTAGAATACCTATCTGCCACATGCGCGATGATGAAGGCGTAGACACGTACTCACAAGCAGCCATAAACCATATATTCACGAGGTACTATCAGGCCCTCTACACCGACCCCTCACAGCCAACAGACACTGAAATAGAGGATGTATTGGACATCATTGATTTACCACACCTCGAGGAACACGCGGCTGAATCCCTGGAAGGGCCAATAACCCACGATGAGGTCGCAGTGATCATTAGAACGCTCCCCGCAGGGAAAACCCCAGGCCCGGATGGGCTCCCGGGCGAGTTCTATAAGGCCTATGAAGACGAACTAGCCCCACTACTTACCCAAGTCTTCAACGAGGCATACGACACAGGCCGACTACCCAGCACCATGAGGGAGGCAACCATCATACCCCTCTTGAAACCTGATAAAGATGGCGCAGAGTGCGGCTCGTACAGGCCGCTATCCTTACTGAACACAGATAGCAAGATTCTTGCGGCAATCCTGGCCATGAGGTTACGCAGAGTTATCCCGTCTCTGATCCACCAAGACCAGACAGCATATGTGCCCGGTAGAACCATTACGGAAAACCTACGTAGACTGCACCATGTCATCTACAGCACTGAAGGCAGACGGACACAATGTGCAGTAGCATCCCTTGACGCCTCTAAAGCATTTGACTCAGTGCGCTGGAGATGGCTCCTGGCCACCATGTCTAAGATGGGGATAGGGCACAGCTACATAAAATGGGTCACACTCCTCTACACCAATCCAGAGGCCAGAGTACGCACCAACAGCACCTTCTCACACAAATGGGAGCTTTCTCGAGGAACTAGGCAGGGATGCCCCCTGTCACCCATGCTATATATTATAGCTATAGAAACCGTGGCAGCATATGTGAGACAGGAATACGGAGATGGAGGCATACTAGTAGACGGGGTGAACCATGTGATTTCCATGTACGCCGACGATATGCTCCTCTATCTAACAAACCCTACACACATACTGCCCTACATACTGGAAACCTTAGATAGATTTCACAGATACACGGGGATCCAGATCAACCGGGACAAATCATGCCTATTCCCCCTCGCCGCCTTGAGCGGGAAAATGGCCGGTCAGCTCCCCGATCTTGCCCTAAACTGGGAACCCTCCTCCTTCAAATACCTGGGCATCAGAGTGCACAGAGACCCCAAGACTGAGCACGTACTGAACACAGTGAGGGCAAAGGAAGCCTGGCAAGGTCAATGGAGTTCTGGAGCAGGCTGCCGCTATCGGTAGCGGGCAGGGTGGGCCTACTGAAAATGGTGGCGCTTCCCAGACTACTATATTTCTTCACCAACGTACCACACAACATACCACGACAATTTTTCAACGAACTACACAGACTGTGCAGAACATTCTTGTGGCAGGATGGCAGGCGTAGGGTCGCCCTCGAAACGATGCGGAGACCGTATGACAAGGGGGGCCTCAGAGTGCCCAACTTCGAACTGTATTACCTGGCCGGACAATTGAAGCACGTGATACAATGGATGGCCGACGAGGCCACTACGGACACTCGCTTGCTACAGCCGCAAGTCCCGCAATTGCTCCTCAGGGACCTGCTATGGTCTGAACCCAAGTCTAAACAACCTCACTCATACCTGATTCTCTTGGGCGTCCAAATCTGGCGGAGGGCCTGTAAGGCTGCACTGATCTCTGACCCCTACTCTCCTCAGATCCCTATAGCCGCCATCATGGCCAACAGACCGGGAAGCCATAGGATAATAAGAGACACTTGGGAACCTTGCGGCGTAGCCACCCTGGGCGACCTGGCGGACGATCAGGGAATATTAACCTTCGCGGAGTTACAAAAAATCTCTGGCATCCACACGGGACAGTTCTTACTCCACAACGCAGTGGTTAGGAAACTGGTGACCCGCTGGCCATCGACGGATCCGTTAAACACTGGTCACGAACACATTGAGGACCTGCTCGGGGCGGCCGAGGGTGGCCATGAGACCTCGAGAATATATGACACACTGCTAGACAGCGTCACCCAACGAAACCTCCAGTGTAAGGCAGCGTGGGAACAGGAACTAGGATCACAATTCGAAGACAATGAATGGGGGGCCATAATGGGATACCACAGGAAAGTATCCAGGAACGCCAGGTTCCAACTCATCCAATTCTACATTACGAATAGAGCGTATCTCACACCAGACGTCATCTCCAGATTTAGTGGGGCTGAGACCACTGGGTGCCCCAAATGCAGCGAAGCCCACACGGCGATGATACATATGTTTTGGGGATGCCCCGCCATTCAGTCTTTCTGGGCCCAGGTCAAAGCCAAGGTGGCCGAGGCGAACATCACCCTAGAAGTCCACACGCCAAAAGCATGCCTCCTCGGCAGATACCCCGGAAGCAAGAAGAACAGACCACTCAATAAACTAAAAGACCTAATGTATATACTGGCGAAGAGACGCATTGCAATGAATTGGAAGCGCCCGCGGGCCCCCTGCTTGTTGACTTGGTGGCAAGACCTCCGCAAATGGACGAACGCAGAGACAGCGGTCTGGGAGATGGCGCAGTGCCAACAAAGGCAGGACACCTCAGACGACCTACTACAATGGGTGGAGCTAACGGTTACGCTGTTCAGCCCCAACAAGGGAAGCTCCTCTGGCAATGACACAGATGACTCACAACAATCACGTGGATGAACTGGTGGTGTAACACGTTTGGGCCCGGACAAGTTGGGATAGGGAGGGGGGAGGGTGGGATGGGTGTGATTGCACTTTGTTTTTTGTGTATATTCACGTTGATGACACAATGAAAATAATAAAACAGATCAAAAAAAAAAAAAAAATAGCCAAACAGTTTTCAATTAGTGCTGGGGGGCCGAGGGGGCAGGCGTGACATTTTTACTGGACATCTATGTTAGATGTCCAGTAAAAAGATACCATGCCTGTCCCCTGGGCCCCACTGGGCCTAACACAATCAACATGATTATGTGTGTATGCAAGGCGCTGGGGTGCCAAGGGGGAAGGCATGGTATTTTTGACTGGACATTTATGAAAGAAATCCAGTAAAAAAAATACCATCCCTGTCCCCTGGGATCCACAGCGACTCAGAAGGAGAGCTGATTTTGGCAGGTGGGTAGGGGATTGTGCAACAAAGGCATTAGGCATTTTTCAAATGCCTTTGTTGTACAACCCTCCTTCCCCCCTCTATCCACCACTTGCCAAAATCAGCGTAACGGACCACAACAGACTAACACACACATTCATACAGCAATCACTCTATCATTCACACGAGCATCCATCACCATACACTCACTCATAACCCAACCATACACGCATCCATACACATGTTTAAATAAAATAAAATAAACATAAACGTACCTCTGTATTGGCCTGCGTATGGGTGCTGAAACGCCCCTCTCCAGGCTGCTCTGTCCATATGTGCGAGGCGGCGCAGGAGCTCCCCTAGCACATTCAGACATGCACTGCCCAGCCAGCATTTCCAATGAGCTATGCAATGCTGGTGAAGCAAAACGCCCCAGCCTTGCATGGCTCAGCGAGCATGTGCGGCGGGGGAACTGAACTGTTAAAGGGAAATAGTGTTTACCTTTGACAGTTCAGCCAGCCCAGGAGCACTCCCTCAGCTGGATAAAGCAGCTGAGGGAGTGCCCATTGTTTCACTGGGCTGGCTCCTTAGCTCCTCCATAATGGGTGAGGGGCCACTGGGTGGGCACCCCCTCGCCATTATGGATGAGCCGCCAGGCTAGGGCTGGCCTAAAGGGCAATAAGGCAATGCCATTACCAAAAATGTTAGTGTTGGCCATTCAAAATGGGACACCTTTTTGGCCAATGTGAGCCAGTTTGATGAGGTATTTCACTATGCAGTTAGTAATTGTGACCATTGTTGCTGAATAAATATTCTTACCATTATTCTTACCATTATAAACATTATACCAACAAGACTCTAAAATAATGTTGCGAGTGATCTGCAGCAGGAATTCCAAAGACTTCTGGACTTTGGTCAAAGATACAACATCGACAATGGAAAACGCTTTACAAAACTGTGTTAGTGAGCAAGCATGGTTATCACATTTTACTGACCTGTTCCAACATCCCATAACAGGAGCAAACCCTGACGAAAAACCCAGCCTGTGTGAATGAGACGTCACTCATGACAAACCCTCAATTCTGAAGAAGATAAAAATTCAAGAGCCCCATGCCCCGATGGGATCTCGAATATTCAACTAAAAGGTGACCCGGACGAATGGGCGACCTTGTTCTCGGAGATCAGCAGCAGATGTGTAGCCCAAAAAAACCTACCTGAAACATGGAAAACTGCAAACATCGTCCCAATATACAAGAAAGGTTCAAAAAGTGAGCCTAAGAACTACCGCCCAATAGCATTGTTCGATGTCATAGGCAAGCTATTTGGTTCCTTACTCTTGGATAACTTCTTAGATTGGCTGAAGGAGACAGGCCGGCGGGACCCTTAGCAAACTGGATTTGTTAAAAATCTTGGTACAACTGCCAACATAATGATGATCAGTATCCTCAAGGCTAGTGTCATGGAAGGGCGACCCAGAATATTTTTAGCCTCCATAGATCTGGTCCAAGCATTCCACTGTGTGAATAGAGAAAAGCTATGGTCTAAACTAATGAAAGCAAAATGTCCAACCGCCATCCTAGAACCCATCAAAAGCCTATATTCAAACACCTCTATAAGAGTACGGGTAAACGCAGCAGGCCACCTGTCTAACCCCATAGAGACCAACAGAGGGGTTAAACAGGGGTGTCCCTTGGCACCAGCACTATACAATGCATACATGGCCGACATAGTAGATATTGAAAAGAACACTCGTTCTTTCCCGCCGACCATTGGAGAGTCAAAAATCACAAGGCTCCTTTATGCGGAAGACATAATCCTTCTGGACCAGACAGAAATTGGACTACAGCGTCAGATAAACAGCCTCCTGTCATACCTGGAAAAAAAACGACCTGGACATCAACCCAAACAAACCTAAGGTCATGGTAATAGAGAAAACATCAAAAAAGGCAGAAAACCTACATTGGCACATTGAATCCCAGAGACTGGAAACAGTAGCCAACTTCAAAGCAGGTTTTAACTATTAACAGTGATCAACCTTTACAAAGCCAAGGTCATACCGGCAATCACCTACGGCGTAGAAGCGATGCCTCAACTTCCACCCACACTTTGGAATAAACTTGAGGGCTTATTCTGGCGCAAGGTCTTAAAACTACCATCATCAACTCCTGTGGCTGTAATTAGAAGGGAACTTAGCCTGTCCTCATGGAAATCGGTGACAGACAGAAATAGTCTGCTATTCCTTAGGAAAATTCAAAGAAAGCCCGACCAAAAATATCAGAAATCATTCATAACGAAATGACGAGCGGGAGAAACCGGATGCTGACAGCCTGGCTTAATAAAAACACGGACCTACTCAAGACTATTGGAAGCTCACAAGAGGAACTAGAGCGCATTCCGGACAAAGTGATAACAAAATTAAAAATCTGGGATTGGATTGAGACCCTGGACAAATCAAACAAATACAAATTGACCACCCACCTGCCCACGAATAGGCAAAAAGTGGACGAGGTCCGAAAATACCTAAAGAAATTCCCTGACAAAAATGTGCACACAATATACCTAAGGGCACGACTGAACGTCCGGAAAACTAATGAGGTGCTAGCTATTAGATGTCAATCCCCTAGTAACACGTGCCGCTACTGTAAGGACGGAAATCAAATCGAAAATGTGTGAAATCTTTTTTTTTTTTTGTTTGTGATATAACCAAATCATGGTTTTTTACACATTACAGCAACATGACAAAATATTAAAAATATAGTACAAATATAGTTATGCTCAGGAACAGCCAACTTAAGAACCACTTCCCTGAAACACCATTGGCAAGAGTCATACATACTTGAGGAAGAGACCTGGTAGAACAGGATGATGTGTGGCGAGAACACATCCCTGACCATCGCAGCAGCAAAGATCCTCCAGAGCCTTGACTTAGAGGGCAGAGCAAAAAATCAACAGACAATAGACTATACTGAGGAAATCGATCATCCACTGCACAAATAAAAAAAATATATTCTTTAAAGATCACAATCTACTTATATTTTAACACAAAGCACCCCATTGGGTACTATTCAAACAGTCTGTGACTAAAGGAATAAATATCCATTTTCAAATACGGGCCACTTTTTCATTGGTGCCTGAGACAGTTTTATGCTTCAGCAGACTATGTGAGCCGCCCCTGCCCATTTCCAATGTAAAAAAATCTTTTTTTTACATTTTATTTATTTACTTTTTACATTTCATGCTGGGCTCTCACAGCCCCCCAGGGATGAGGCCGCGGTCCCCTGCGGGGGTGCGCCACACAGTTTAATACTGCTGTTCTAGAGGGTCTTCGCAGGAGGGGAGTGTCTTCCACATTGCGATCACTATCGCTATCATCAGTATCCACGTCACCTTCCATGAACTCCGAGTCCATGTCAGACGAATCCTCACAGACTGTTTAATCATCTTTCTCATGATTCATCTCGCCTTCACAAGAAAGAATGAGGAGTTTCAGGTGACACTGCCAGTGGGACTGGCAGGTGTTACCATGGTCCCTTGAACGTGAGTCACTGTCAACGGTTCTGGCTTAAATGCGGGGACCTCCTTGGAGTCTTGTGCTTGACGTACAAGTACTTGTTCCCCGATCTGGAAATTGCTGGGTTTAGCCTTTCGTCAATGGTCTGCGTACTCCTTGATTTTGCATTTGCTCTCACGATCCCTTGTCCGGGCTGGGTCTGCGCATTTGCTTGATGGGGCGCTGTGGGGATTGTGGGGAAGAGTGGTTCTTACCATGCGCCCAATCATGAGTGCTACCGGACAGGTTCCTTTGGAGCTATGTCACGTGTTCCTGTAGTCCCAGAGTAGTGTGTAGAGGGCCTGCATGAAGGATCCCTTGTCGATTGAGCAGATTTGGTGATTGAGTAGATTTGTAGAGTGCGTTTTAAGTTGCCCATGAATCTTTCCACTGTTGCATTGGCTTGTGGCCAAAGAGGTGTGTGCTTGCGATGCTGGAAACCAAGGTGCTCTGCGAGCAAGGCAAAGTCATGCCCACTAAACGATGGAGGGAATTCCATAGTCGGCAAATGTTTTGTCTAGCGCTGGAATCACCGCCTGAGCACTGGTGGAGTGGATCAAATTGAATTCAGGGAACCTGGACATCTCGTCAATGATTACCAGTACATATTTACCATTGGTTAGCAGACCAAACATGTCAATGGCAACCTCATCCCATACTTGTAGTGGCATTGTTGTCATCTTGAGGGGTTCAGGAAATGTGCGCGGGGTGACAGCCTTACACCCTATGCATTTCCCTAGTACCTGTACCAATCTGTCGTCCATCTGCTCGAACCACACTTTGGTCCTGAGCTTTCTTTTCATGGACACAATGCCCCGGTGTCCCATGTGTGCCAGAACGAGTACTTGGTCTTGTAGGTTTGCAGGGATGACAATCCTGTTTTCTTTTAGCAATAACTCCTCCGGGAGATTGACAGAGTATGTCTTATGAGTCGGAATGTCTGCAAGTGTTTCTCTTCTGTTGCTGATAGTGGCTGGTCGGGCTTTCTTTTGAGGTGCCACTGGCCCGATGATACACACTTCCGTATCTTCATGAGCAGCTGGTCATTCTTCATGCCTTCTAGCAGTTGCACTCTTGTGACTGATTTGGGTAGTGCATTGCAAACAAGGTAGTTTAGATATTGATTGGCCTTAATGGACTGTCTCTCATCTTTGCTGGCAACGGATATCGGGATAGGAAGTATGCAGGATTGCGATGCGAGGGGGCATCTTGGCCGTTGGTTTGCCATATATGGTTGTGAGGGCTTGATGGTTCGTAATGATGGTGACTGAGCGCCCATATAAGAACAAATGGTAATGTTCACATGCCCATACGACGGCGAGACTCTCTTTCTCGGGTTGCGAGTATGCACACTCTGTGGTGGATAGGCTGCAAATCGCGTACACTACTATGTGCCTTGCCGAATTAGATGGAGCACCTGGTTTTATTTGTGCTAAAATCGCCCCCAGACCGACATGGCTGGCATCTACTGTCACTTCAGTTTCAAGTTCAGGGTCGTAGTATGCCATGCATGATGCAGAGGCAATGCGTTTTTTGATCTCTTCAAATGCCTCTTCGCAAGCTGCCGACCAGGAAATTTCTTGCCTTTTTCCTGTGAGTAATCGGAGGGGCGTGCTAACTGAAGCAAAGTCCTGATTCTATCTGGTGCAATAACTTTCCATTCTTAGAAACAATCTGGCCGCAGATACTGAGGTTGTTGCGGGAGCTTCCACTAGTGCTTGCACTTTGTCCTGGCCCGGTTGTAGATCATTGTGGAAGAAGATGTGCTCAAAGAATTTGAGCGTCGATTTGCTGAGTTCCCACTTGTCAGCATTTAATGTCAGGTTTGTGGACGGGTGAATGGCCGAGGCAGGAGACCACTTCTGCTTAGTTTCTCTGGGTTGTTGATTGAAGAGCTCGGGTTGGAGCCTCCACCCGAGCCTCCTCTCAATGAGGGAAAAAACTATTTTCGAAGATATGCCCCTTTGCAGAATACTGAACCAGAAAAAGGAAATGATCACCTAAAAAAGCAGGGAGAACACACCGCCACAGACCGAGCTGAAAGAAAGGACAACCGATCAGTAACTAGTAATATATATGACCACAAAGGGTTTGGCACACGGGTTAACAGTTTCAATGCCGAGGGAATTAAAAGAAGTCTGATAGGCATGAGCAAGGTCTGGCACAAAAGGAATTGGATATTAAAGAGGAACGCTGGCAACCGAAAACGAGACTTCAATGTGCTGGTAGCAACTTTGTAAAGAAGCAGCGTTCGGCGGGCTGCGTTGGTTTAAATGTATGACAAAGCTTGATGAAAACAAGACTCTCGTTTGGCGGCGCACTTCAAGTGGTGACCTGAGCCTTCTGGGAAACGTAGACAGAGTCATTCACGACTACGACTGCAGTAGCCCGTCTCCAGGGCAGCTTCCACCGAGTGAGGAATAGAGCTGCAAAGCCCTGTACGCCATGCCTGAGAGCTGTAACCCTGCCAATGCCTGTTTTCAAGTGAGTCTGCCTGCCCTTATGTGTGGATAATGCTGGGAGCGCCGGGAGCATGCGCTGAAGCGTGACAGTTTGCCTCTTCAAGCGCCATGCACACCCTCCTGAGTGTGTCATTGTGTGCTTCTTGTGTGGCTCCAAAGATTAAAATGTCATCGTTGTAGTTTAAGCAGTGAGGGATGTGCTTGATGACTTGGTGTTTAGCTGAGCCGTTTATATCTGAAAAGCCAGAGGTGTGTGGAGTAAGTAGTTATAGATCTGGAGTCTGGATCTAATTTGAGCTGATGGTAGCCTTTATTTAAGTCAAGTTTGGAAAAGACTTTTGCCCCGTGCAACAAGTGCATCATATCAGTCATTTGGGGTGATAGGTATCGTTCTCTTTCTATCGCAATGTTGGGGGCTCTCATGTCCACACAAATGCGAATGCTCGTGTTGTTGTCCTTCTTTGGCATGGGTACGATGGGGGATACCCAGGGTGTGGGTCCCGAAGCTGGCTCAATGATGTCTTGCCCTAGTAAGGACTGTATCTCGTCCTCCACGTGTCTTTGAATGTCAAGCAGTATACCCCGATAGTGTTGAGCCGTCGGTTGAACATGAGTGTTTATGTGCAGCTTAATTTGTTTCCTTTTGAAGTTCCTGAGCCATTTGAACAGTGCCGGGAACATTTTCATCATCATCTCTTTCGGACTTGCCGTGTAAACTGACATGATCTGGTACATCACATGTACTAAGCCCATCTGGATGGCCGACCGAAAACTGAGAATGCTTCCCCCTGGAACTTCTCCCTTTACCACATATATCTTGACTTTTAGACTCTTATCTTTATACATACACGTGGCTGTGAACATTCCTTTGCAGTCAAGCGGTTTGTTTGTGCCGTATGAATATATGTCAGTGTTCCCTTTCTTCAGTTCCTTCTTTTGGTTGAGGGACTTATATGTTTCTTGATTGATGACATTCACTGTGGCTCCGGTGTCTATGAGAAATTCACGGCTTTGCCCGTTCACTTGCAGCAGCAAGGTTGGGCTGTATTCATTTGCTATGTCATTCCCTATGCTCTGCTATAAACATAGCTGGGTTCACTATCTTACATTGAATCATCTTAATCGATGGATTTGATATGATCACTTCATATGCAGAAGCTCTCTTAGAGGTTAAGGTGCCTTTTGGTTTCTCTAGAATAGCAAATAGTGCGTGCTCGCCGAACAACGTCATTGAGCATCCCATCACAATGGTTGTAGCCTTCTCTATGGCGAACTGTCAGGAACCAGGAGTGCAATTGTTTGTTTGTGAGTATCAGTTCGGTATCGGTATCTTGCTTTGGAGTTCTCATTGCATTTAGCTTCATGTTAATGCCTGATTAATTTTCTTGCAACCAGCTGTTGAAGTACCAGGGTGTACCTTATTTCGGGCAGTACTCACCTCAAACTGTCCTTATGTACACTTGAGGGGTATATTGTCAGAAAGCGTAAATTGCATCACGACGTGTAAAGCCACCACTACTATATTGCCGGGTCGAGTATGAAGCAGTCCGTGGCCGTTCCGGGTCTGGTATGAGCAGGTAAGATAAGAGGATTCAGACAAATGCAGTCCGTGACCGTTCCGGGTCGGGTGAGAACAGGTAAGACTTGAGGATTCAGACGAATGCAGTCCGTGGCCGTTCCAGGTCAGGTACAAGCAGGTAAGACTTGGTAGCAATGACAAGGAGGAGGTAATGCAGGTAACAAGACAGGGCCAGGTATACAAGAAGCCAAGAAAGCAAGATACGAGGTAAGGAGCTTTAGGAATTTAGACAAATTCAGAAGCGCTGCCGTGCGTGGAGGCGCGGCTTAAATACGGTCACCTGACCTTACGCACGGGACAGCGCTGTAGACCTGAGCGTTTACGCGAATACCATGGCCGCCAACGTTTCCATGGTAACCCATAGCATTCTGCAAAAGGATGTGCAAGAAACAAGGGAGAACGGGTCTGAGTCATAGCAGACCCTCTCAATTTGGACCCAAAAACATTAGATCCCCTGGGTTTCCTAGACAGTTGGTTATTATGTGAACTCCTCCTCTGATTATACAATGGGGCATACAATGGAACCCTGACAGTTTCCTCCCCCAAAGATGCCTCCCCGGAGTGTGCAGCCAAGAACTCAGACAAGAGACGTGGAGCATGTACATTAGACTCTGGTTCCCAGGTACGCTCCTCTGGACCATAACCTTCCCAATCAATAATGAAATGACGGACTCCCTGCACCAACTTAGTATACAGAATGGCCTTAACCACGTACTCCTCTACTCCTTCCACTATCACTGGAGCTGGACGAGAGGGGAGACGGGTACCTGCAGGACATGGCTTTAGCAGGGATACATGAAATACCGGATGGATCTTCCATTGGGAAGGCAGATCTAAACGAACCAACAAAGGATGGATCACTTCCTTAATAGGGAAAGGTCCCACAAAACGAGGCACCAAACATTTACGACCAGTCAAACAGAGGTTCTTGGAGGATAACCAGACCAACATTCCAGTTTGATAATCAGGAGCCGGCCTCCGGTGTTTGTCAGTGTAATGTTTGGCTTGCTGTTAAGCGGTTTTGAAATGATCAAAGACCGTTTCCCTAAGGGAGATGAAATCACGAATGCAAGCCTGGGCTGCCGGATTTTCAGTGGTAGGTATCAGATCCTCAGGAAATGACTTAGGATGGAGACCGTAAAGAGGAAAGAATGGAGAAGTACCGTTAGATGAATGTACTGAGTTGTTGTATGCAAATACTTCCACTCCCAGCACTTTTAACAATGATTGCTGATGCTGGATAATCAAACAACGTAAGAATTGTTCCATAGTGGCATTAGCTCTTTCGGTTTGTCCATCCGTTTCGGGATGATAATGTCATGCCACGCGGCACTTGGCGGCTGTGGAACCGCTGGCGGCGCGGACATTATTCCGCCGTGCACGCTGGTAGCCTGTCAATCCCACCTGCAGCTCTGCCCGTGCGTTTGCGCGCTGACGCAGCCCGGAGTTTAAATACAGCTCCTTCCGGGTTGCGTACGCGTTGCAATGCTTCCGGTTTCCTCCGTTAGTGCTGTCTGCCTTTTGCCTGCTCTTCCCTCGCTCGCCCTTGTTGCAGTATTACCCGATCTCTATCGGGTCCTTGTCCTCTTTCCCCTTGTTTTGCCTGCTGCCCTTTTTCTTCTGCTATTTTCCTTCCTCTCTCCTCGCCACCCTCCTTCTCCTGGCTTTTCTCTGTTTTCCGTTCTTCTACCTTATTTTTCCCCTTCCTGTTTTTCTCCTTCTGCCTGCCCCCTATTGTGCTACACCTATGGACTTTGTTCCCCTTGTGAGATTCCGTACTACTTACTGACTACCTTCCTCCGGAGCATCATCCTTTCTACCACGGAGTTCAGTTTAAGCCGACTGCATTCTCCCAGCATACCAGCTCATTCCTAGGAGAGTCACGCAGGTCGCTTAGGGTTTTTTTGTGCCTTTTGGCTTTTTCCCCTTCCCGGCGTTCCCGGGAGGAGGCACCGGGAACCCTTTTTGGGTGACACGGTGGCTTCCTTCTGTGGGCGCCCCTACCTACATAAAAAAAAAGGAGTGACCAAGAAGTAAAGGAAAGAAGGGTACAGGAAGAAGTGATGAAGGTGAGGAGTTAGGGGAGGGTGGAGAATCGGATTCTACGTTCTCTGACGAGGATATCACCGATCCTGGTGACAGATAAGCTGTAGAGTAGCGAGCATCGATGCCCAGTGCAGTAACCAGGTGGTGCCAGAAAAGGGAGGTAAACTGTGAGCCACGATCTGTAATGATGATCTCAGGGAGTCCAAAATGACGGAACACATTCTGCAAGAACACATCTGCTAGAACCGGAGCTGTAGGTATACCCTGGCATGGTACAAACAAGGCCATCTTGGAAAAGTAGTCAACGACCACCCATATGGTATCATAACCTTCAACATGAGGTAGTTCCACCACAAAATCCATAGAGATCATCAGCCAGGGTTTTTTAGGAACAGGGACAGGCTGAATTAAACCCATAGGTTTAGACACCATACCTTTACACTAAGCACAAACTGCACATTTCTTGATGTAATCCGAAACATCATTAACCATAGAAGGCCAGAATGCATAACGTTTTAACAATTCGAGCATTTTGTGTCTCCCTGGATGTGAGGCCATCAGGGCATCATGACACCAGTGCAGGGCCAAGATATGTGTTTCTGAGGTAGGGAGATACAACCGTTCTTGTACATAAGGCATGGAATTGATGATATGTTTTTCAGGAGTTCAGAAGGGTTCGTCTCCATCCAAGATGTAATCATACCCTTCAGGGATGAGTCTATGGTACAAGAACAAATGACAAACGATGGTTGTAGCACAATGCTTTCCCTGTGAGGCGTCAGATCGCCTTCATTCACTCTTGATAATGCATCAGCCTTAGAATGTATCTTGCCGGGACGGTACGTGATCTGGAAATTATACATGGAAAAGAATTCATGCCACCTTGCGTGGCGAGCGGTGGTACACCAGACAGACTTGAGAGCAAGAAGATTATGATGATCAGTGAAGACTTGTACGGGAGTAATAGTACCGAATAGATGGTGTCTCCATACCAAGAACGCATCGCGTATAGACAAAAGTTCACGTTCTGTGATTGTATAGTTCATCTCGTACTTAGTGAGCCTTCTGGAATGGTATGCCACAGGATGTAGAAGACCAGAGTCTTCACATCTTTGAGACAGCACCGCTCCCACAGCCACATCCGAGGCATCGGCCTCAACAATAAACGGGCGCTTTTGATCTGGATTTTGTAGGACCGGGGCAGAAGTGAACGTGGACTTTAGTGTTTCAAAGGCTGTTTGGGCTTGATCAGACCATACAAAGTGTTTCTTAGCACTGGTTAATGCAGTCAAGGGTGCTGCGATGGCCGAAAAAGAGTGTATGAACCGCCTGTAAAAGTTTGCAAACCCTAGAAAAGACTGAAGGGACTTTACATCTTTTTGGACAGGCCAGTCCAAGATGACTTTAACTTTATTTTTGCTCATCTTCACCCCCTCACTGGTAATATCGTAGCCTAAGAATTCCACCTGGTCAACATGAAAGACACACTTTTCCAATTTAGCATACAGATTGTTTTCATGCAATCTCTGTAAAACAGTGGATACATGTTTGACGTGTTCCTTATAAGTAGAAGAATAAATGAGTATATCATCAAATTAAACAATCATGAACCGATCCAGTAAATCCTTGAAGACATCGTTGATGAAATACTGGAAGGTGGCTGGGGCATTGCAAAGGCCGAATGGCATAACCAAGTACTCGAACAACCCATACTTGGTTTTGAAAGCTGTCTTCCATTCATCGCCTTCTCTGATTTTCACCAGATTATAATCCCCCTTAGATCAAGCTTGGTAAAAAACCTGGAAGAACCTAGTTGATCCAACAGAACAGATATTATGGGAATTGGATACTGATTCCATACAGTCACAGCATTCAACTCTCTATAATCAATGCAGGGGCGTAAGTCTCCCTCTTTCTTAGGTACAAAGAAAAACAGTGACGCTGCTGGAGAAGTGGAGGCGCAGATTAACCCTGTCCGGAGTGCTTGATCTAAATACTCTTTTAGTATCACATCCTCCTTTTGTGTAAGCGAATAGATTCTTCCAGAGGGAATACGGGCATCAGCCATTAATTCTATTGGACAATAATAAAGGCGATGAGGGGGTAGTTTTCCCTCTGCCTTCTTATCAAACACGTCCTTAAAAGAATCTTATTCATGTGGAAGAAGCATAGTGGTAACCACCCCAATAGTTAAGGCTGAATCTAGGAGTCTTGCACTGGGGCTTCCTAGTTCAACTACGTCTGTATGACAAAACTACGGACATTGGTCTGAGGTAAACTCGACCGCATGTGACCTCCAATCAATGGAAGGGTTGTGTTTCAAACCCCAAAATCAGTTTAAGTTGAGGAGCTGAAATTACATCGAACTGGATGTTCTCCGAATGACTGTCACCAATCGACAAAACAAGGTCGATGGTTTGTTCTGTCAGCAGCCCAGAAATCAGTGATGTACCATCTACTGCATTCACTAATTCTGGTGTTTTCTTGGGAATTAGAGGAATGAAATTATCACGTACTGTCAGGTTGGTCTAACTTATCCTCTTCTTCCGAATATGCCCCCGACTCCCCTTCCTCCCTTTCCACCTCACCTTGAAGTCTCCGGCGTTGTGACAGCGTTGGGTTGTCTTTTGCTCGAGTCTTTACTCCTTTTTTTTGCAGATGAAGGCGACCAAGGTAGGACGCCACAGTGACACCCAAAGGGTGATCTGTGGCAACCCTCCGCAGCCGCCGAGTACTGGGGAAAAAGCCAAAGGCATAAAAAACCCCGGAAGAGATGAGATTCAGCAGCTGAAGGAAGCTCGAGTATAATGACTCCAAAGGATACTATAGTGAAGTAGGAATGGATCCAACACAGCGGGGGTGGAGGTGCTGACAAGAAAGGCAGATAGCGATAGAAAGAGTGAAGCCGTAAGCACTCCAGCCAGAAATGGTAGGCAAGGCAATCCGAATAACAGGCAGTGGTCGATACACGGGAGGAGCAATTGGTAAATCCAAGCAGGAATGGGCGAGGCAGGTCAATCCGAAATGCAGGCAGTGGTCTATACACGGGAGGAGCAACAGGTAAATCCAAGCAGGAATGGGCGAGGCAGGGCAATCCGATATGCAGGCAAAAGTTGGAACCGGGAAATCAGTGGAAGGAAAAGAAAAGAAGGAGAGAGGAAGGAGAACAAACTCCGCGAGAGAGGAAGGGACCAGGGTAGCCAGGAAAAAGAAAACTGAAAGAAACGAAGGGAAGCGCACTCACGGAAGACGGGAGGGTGGAAGGGAATATTAAGAGGATCAGAAAAACAGGCGGGGAGGAAACGATGGAAGAAAACAGTAATACCCAGAAAGGGAATACCAAACGGAGATAGCGCAGGCAAGAGACAGAACGAAAACTGTACGTTGCAACGCAACCCGACCCCGGAAGTGAAATGTATAAATACCGGTGTCGGGAGGCTGCAGGAAACAACTAGACCGACACCTCACGTTTACATTGGACGTGATGGTGCCAGCAAAGGCGGACGCAGTCTCCACCTATTCCACAGCCGCCAGATTCCCCGCGGTGTGACAGTATGCCCCCTCCCCAGGTCCACACCCCCAGGTTTAGAAGGGTTCTTGGCATGGAACTGTCGTAGAAGGAAGGGGGTACGTAAGTGGGATCTGGGTTCCCATGTGTCCTCAGAGCTTGGATAGCCTTTCCAGTGGACCAGGTACTCCAATCGACCTTGATGATAACGAGAGTCGCAAATACGGGAGACCTCATAAAAACCTTTAGAGGGATCCGGAGGTACAGATTCCTTCCCTTTCGTCCGAAGCCATTTGTCTTCAACAAATGTCTTTAGTTGGGAGGTGTGAAACACTGGGTGCACTCGGCGTAGTTGTGTGGGTAATAGGAGACGAAAGGCCACTGGATTAACCACGTGTGTTATCTTGTATGGTCCGATGAATTTAGGTGACAATTTTGAAGGACGCACCCACCGTGGTAAGTATTTAGTGGAGAGAAGCACTCTAGAACCGACTGTCCAATCTGGGACAGGTCTCCGGTGTTTGTTGGCTTGGAGCCTGTTTCTGTCTTGTGTATCTTTGAGTCCCTGTCTAGCCCGGTCTTGGGCCTCTTTTACGGTTGCTAATGTTGTTTCAACAAAAGGGACTGAGGACTCTATGTCAGTCAATGGTAGAAAAATATGGGGATGGAAACCGTAAGTACAAAAAAAAGGGCTGGTACCGATGGCAGAATGGGAAGAATTATTGTACGAAAATTCAGCAGTAGGAAGCAACTGGACCCAATCGTCTTGTTGTTGATTAACGAAACATCGAAGATACTGCTCTAATGTACCATTGAGACGTTCCGTCTGACCATTTGATTGTGGGTGGAACCCAGAGGTCAGAGCTCTTTCTATGCCCAACCGCCGACAAAAGGCTGCCCAAAAATGCGAAGTGTATTGGGTGCCACGGTCAGAAATGATTTTGGTAGGCAGACCGTGTAGTCTAAATATGTCTTTGAGAAATACCCCTGCCATCTTGGAGGCTGAAGGCACTCCGGGTAAAGGTGTAAAATGTGCCATCTTGGTAAAAGAATCAACGACCACCATTATACAGGTGCATCCTTGAGATTCGGGCAATTCCACGATGAAATCGGTAGATAATGTGGTCCACGGGCCTGTGGGAACCGGGCATGATTCCAACAATCCCAATGGTCTTTGGGTAGAAGACTTGTTACGGAGACAGGTGATACAAGATTGTACGTATAGTCTGGCTTCTTCCCTCATCTTTGGCCAGAAGAAATAACGCGATAAGAGATCTTGAGTGTTTTTTACTCCACGATGACCCGCTATCTTGGTATCATGACACCAGAACAAGGCCGTCCTTCTCAAGGATGCGGTTGGCAAGTATAACCTTGCGTTGACTAGATACAACCCATCCTTCAGAACGTACTCCGGCTTCTCTCCCTGCATTTCATCTTCAAATCTCTCTCTTGAATCATCCTTGACTTGTTGTAGGAAAGTCGATACCAAACCGATACAGGGAGATCTGGCAAACATCAATTCAACGGTGGTTTCCTGTTCTGACAAGTAGTCACTACGTCGGGACAGGGCATCAGCCACAACGTTTTGCTCTCCCGGGATGTAGGTTATGTTAAAGTCAAATTGAGCAAAGAAATGAGCCCACCTAGCCTGCCTAGTATTGTAACATTCAAATTGACGCAACACTTGTAGATTCTTATGGTCTGTACGAAGGGTGAAAGGGTGTTCACCACCTTGAAGGAGATGTCGCCATTCAGTGCAAGCTAACTTCATGGCCAGCAGTTCCCTCTCTATAACAGAATAATTACGCTGGCTAGGATTCAGTGTCCTAGAGTAGTACGACACTGGATGTTCTTCACCCTGATATTCCTGCAGCAAGACTGCTCCTACTGCAGCTGAAGAGGCGTCCGTCTCCACGATGAAGGGTTTGTGTTGATCAGGTTGTCTTAGTATGGGAGCGGAGCAAAAGGCCTGTTTTAGTTGTAGAAATCCTTTCTCTGCTTGAGAAGTCCACTGAAATGGTAGGGAGGACTTTTTAAGGAGTGTGGTCATCGGGAGTACTAATTGAGAGAAGTTCGGAATAAACTTCCGATAGAAATTTGACAATCCTAGGAATCTTTGGATCTCCTTCACAGATTTAGGGGACGGCCAGTCCAAGATAGATTTAACCTTCTGAGGATCCATCGATATTCCCTCTGAGGAAAGAACGTAACCCAGATACGAGATAGATGTCACAGAAAACTTACATTTTTCCAACTTGACAGAAAGGTGGTTGTCTTTGAGTCTGCGGAACACCTCTTTGACATGTGCAACATGTTCTTCTTTAGAGAAGGAAAAGACCAAAATGTCATCGAGATATACGATGACTGAGTGTCCTAAGAGATCCGAAAAGAGTCTGTCCATAAAACGTTGGAATGTGGACGGTGCGTTCACCAAGCCAAAGGGCATCACTTGGTACTCATATAACCCGAAAGGGGTTCTGAACGCCATCTTCCACTCGTCCCCTGCTTGGATCCTAAGCAAATGGTATGCATTACGGAGATCGAGTTTGGTAAACACCGTGGCTGACTCTACAGCATGGATGATTTCTGAGATCAGGGGCATCGGGTACCTGTCCTTGACAGTAACTTTGTTCAGCCCCCGGTAGTCTATACAAGGTCGTAGCTCCTGGGTGTCTTTTTTAGGTATAAAAAACAAAGAAGCGCCTGCAGGGGATTTGGAGGATTTGATTAGATCGTTGGCCAGATTCTTATCAAGGTAGTCTCGCAGAAACTGTCTTTCTAGTACCGTCAAAGGATACATCCGACAAAACGGGACCAAAGCCTCTGGATGTAAATCGATGCTACAGTCTTCTGGTCGGTGGGGGGGAAGTTCCAAAGGGATCTTTTCCGTAACTACTTCGGTATATTCTTGGAGATAGGCGGGTATACAATGAATGGTCTTTGCTTCCTCTTCTCCACATGAGGTTTGGATGGTAGAAAAAGTGGGTTTTGCCAAACAGTTTGTCTTGCAGTACTCGGAGTGAAAACTCAACAGGTTTCTGGACCAGTCTATGGTGGGATTGTGTTTACGTAACCATCCAATGCCAATGATCAGGGGAAAGTGGGCCGCTCGGATTAAATCAAAAGAAAGACGTTCGGAATGCTGCCTGATGTGCATCGTGAGGATTTCAGTGGCATGAGTGATGAGGCCTGAGCTCAAAGGTTCCCCATCAACACCTTCCACCTTTTGATCTTCCGTCTTGGCAATCCGTGACAAGCCCTGGCTTTCTGCCCAATGAGTATCCATAAAGTTCCCAGCAGCCCCGCAATCAAGAAGTGCTTGGGTTTGAATGGTGTTCTTGCCAATCAGAAGAGTAACGGCCATTACCATGAGTCGGGCATCATCTGATTCATCTGAACGGTCTGAAGTAGTGACTGAAAGAGTAACAAAGGGACTGGAATCACTCCCTCGGTAATAAGTCCCTAAGTTTACCGAGGGTGCTCGTTTCCCGAGCGCCGGGGAGGAACAGACGGACAATCCCGAAGTAAATGAGATGAGGATCCGCAATACATGCATAGATTTCCTTCTCTTCGTCGTCTGCGTTCTTCAGTAGTGAGAGGGGAACGAGTGGTTCCGATTTGCATAGGTTCTTCTCGTGAAAGACGTGTAGAGGGAGGTGGCATCGAGGAAGGAGGGACAAGGGGCATGGCACCACCACTCTTGATCTTGCGGCGCTCCGCTCGACGTTCGGACAGTCGGAAGTCGATCCGAAGTGTTGCAGTGATCAAATCTGCAAAGTTTAGGGGACGTTCAATACGTGCAAGTTCATCCTTCAACTCTTCTCGAAGACCCCTTCGAAAAATGGCATACTGGGCCTGTTCTTGCCACCCAGCTTCTGCTGCGACCTGCTTAAACGAGGTAATGTAGGACATCAGGTCAGAGCTTCCTTGCCTGATATCTAAGAGGTCCTCAGAGGCCATGTAGGTGCTTTCGGTTCGTAGAAATGTCTGTCTCATCAGGGTTTTGAAAGCATCATAATCCTGGAGAACCGGTTCGGTTCTGTTAACCAGTGGGGTGGCCCAAGCCAAGGCATTGCCAGACATATGAGTTATCATGTATCCCACCTTGGCATGACCCGTAGAAAAGGCATGAGCCCGAAAAGAAAAATCCAGGTGGCAGGCATCCAAGAATTCTTGTAACCTCTTAGGCGACCCATCAAACTTCCCAGACACCAGTGGCAAAGGGGGTAAGTCAGCAGTGGGTGGATCCCGCTCTGCTACTCTTTGTTGTAGCGCAACGTTGGCGCTCTTGAGGTTTTGAACTTCCAAGTTCAGGCTTTGAACCGCCGCGATCAATTCCTGGACCTGTTGCGGCGTAGCCATATCTGATTCTGGGCGTTGCAAACTGTCAGGTTGGTCTAACTTATCCTCTTCTTCCGAATATGCCCCCGACTCCCCTTCCTCCCTTTCCACCTCACCTTGAAGTCTCCGGCGTTGTGACAGCGTTGGGTTGTCTTTTGCTCGAGTCTTTACTCCTTTTTTTTGCAGATGAAGGCGACCAAGGTAGGACGCCACAGTGACACCCAAAGGGTGATCTGTGGCAACCCTCCGCAGCCGCCGAGTACTGGGGAAAAAGCCAAAGGCATAAAAAACCCCAGAAGAGATGAGATTCCGCAGCTGAAGGAAGCTCGAGTATTATGACTCCAAAGGATACTGTAGTGAAGTAGGAATGGATCCAACACAGCGGGGGTGGAGGTGCTGACAAGAAAGGCAGATAGCGATAGAAAGAGTGAAGCCGTAAGCACTCCAGCCAGAAATGGTAGGCAAGGCAATCCGAATAACAGGCAGTGGTCGATACACGGGAGGAGCAATTGGTAAATCCAAGCAGGAATGGGCGAGGCAGGGCAATCCGAAATGCAGGCAGTGGTCGATACACGGGAGGAGCAACAGGTAAATCCAAGCAGGAATGGGCGAGGCAGGGCAATCCGATATGCAGGCAAAAGTTGGAACCGGGAAATCAGTGGAAGGAAAAGAAAAGAAGGAGAGAGGAAGGAGAACAAACTCCGCGAGAGAGGAAGGGACCAGGGTAGCCAGGAAAAAGAAAACTGAAAGAAACGAAGGGAAGCGCACTCACGGAAGACGGGAGGGTGGAAGGGAATATTAAGAGGATCAGAAAAACAGGCGGGGAGGAAACTATGGAAGAAAACAGTAATACCCAGAAAGGGAATACCAAACGGAGATAGCGCAGGCAAGAGACAGAACGAAAACTGTACGTTGCAACGCAACCCGACCCCGGAAGTGAAATGTATAAATACCGGTGTCGGGAGGCTGCAGGAAACAACTAGACCGACACCTCACGTTTACATTGGACGTGATGGTGCCAGCAAAGGCGGACGCAGTCTCCACCTATTCCACAGCCGCCAGATTCCCCGCGGTGTGACACGTACAAATTGTGCATCAACATAGTTTCCAGTTGCACCGGAATCAATCATAGGTTCAACAGACCAAGTAGTCTCAGGAGTACAAGACAAAGTAGCCAAAACTGAGAAAGGAACCGAGGATCTGGGGTCATGACAGTTTGACTGGACAAAGGGACCCCTTCTATTGTCGAGCTTTGGCATTTCCCGCCTTCTTAGGTTTCTTAGGACAAAGTTTCAGGAAATTACCTGATGAACCACAATAGAAGCATAAATGGTTGAGCCTTCGAAGCTCCCTTTCTGAGGGAGTAAGCCGACCTTGAATTGCACCAATTTGCATTGGTTCTGAAGCTGAAACAGGTCACTGGCATAGGAACAGTTAGGGTGGTTCTTTGTTCTCCTTTACGTTCCGCCTGACGGGCATCGATTTGTAAGACCAGATCAACCAGTTCTGGGAAACCAGTAGGAACCACTGGTACTGTTGCCAAAACATCCTTTAAGCCTTCCGAAAGACCCTTGTAAAACAGTGCAGATTTCTTTTCGTCAGGCCAATCAGTTTCGGCAACCAACTGGTTAAATTTTGCCAAATACACCAAAAATGATTTGTCTTTCTATTGTAGAGAAAGCAATTCCAAATCCATTGCCTGTGACTTATATCTGGTATCAAACACACGTCTCATAGCTGTAATCAGGGCTTCACAATCGTAAAGTAACGGGCTACTCTGTTCCAGCAGGGGATTGGCCCACACTGCAGCAGTGCCCCCAAGGTTAGACAGAACAAAGGCTGCCTTAGTAGTAGCATCTGGAAAAGATGCATGCCTATACAAGAAGTGTAAACGACAGTGATTAATGAATGTTCGAAAAGTCCTATGGTCTCCTGAGAACCTTTCTGGGTGGGCTAGAGGAAACTGTGCAGTCATATAGACTGACTTGACTCATTTCCTGACTGAGCTCTTCCCGGAGTTGAACTCACTCCTGGACTAGTTGCTCCAGCCCCTGACTGCAGGCCAGCATGTAATTCATTAATACAACGTTGGGTAGCATCATGAGCGGCTGTCATGTCAGCCCTCAGGTCTTCCACCACTTTGGATAGAGCTGCCAAATGATCAATGGCCTCTTCCATTTTCTAGGCTTCTGAATATGTCAGGAACCAGGAGCGCAATATAGTAGTGGTGGCTTGACACGTCGTGATGCAATTTAGGCTTTCTGACAATATACCCCTCAAGTGTACATAAGGACAGTTTGATGTGAGTACTGCCCGAAATAAGGTACACCCTGGTACTTCAACAGCTGGCTGCAAGAAAACGAATCAGGCATTAACATGACGCTAAATGCAATGAGAACTCCAAAGCAAGATACCAAACTGATACTCACAAACAAGAAAATCAGACTGGGACCGAATGTTCCAAGTTAGATCATTGAGTACCCTGAAAGCAAAAAGGGACTATTACCAAGAGCACAAGAAATAACTAGGAAAGCAGAAATAAGAGTCTTGTGCTTACCAAATGAGTGTCCTGGATAGTCGCTGCAGAAAATGTAGGAAATGAGTTGGTAGTCCGGGAAACACAATGGGCCGCGTTACGAGTAGCGCGGTAAAACCGTGCTCATTACCGGCACGGTGGAACGAGCGGGTCCGTGCTCGTATGACGCCACAAATAGCGGGTGATTACGAGTGTGCGAGCACGCGTGAACACCCATGCCGGTAATGGCCATACCGGCATGCTGCTAAAGGCCCTCCAACCCCCAGATAGCGGCATCACGGGACCTGCCGATACCACCACCGCCTAGGAGGAGCCCCTAAATACTGACCCGGTAATACCAACATGCTAATACCGGGCTTGTAAAACCGGACCCGGAAATAACGTCATTGCGTCGGAACCGGAAATTGGCCGATGGTCATCTTTAAAAACACAATCCATTGCAATCCTCCCAAACCACCAGTCGAATCCTGTTGTGCTTTGTGGAAATACCCTGAGGATGTCCAAGACTACCTGGAAGACCAACCTCCAGGCAGCGGAAACAGCGTTTCTCTGATGCAGAGCTCAATATGTTGGCGGACACTCTCGCTGCACATGCAGACATCATTAAAGCAAACGATATGAAGGGTGAGGCCCATCTCAAGAAAAAGGAAATCTGGCAGGAGGTTGCCCGGAAGGTGTCGGCCGTGGGGACCACCCCACCTACTGTCCGTGACTGCCGTAAGAGGTGGGGCGACCTACGCTTGAGGGTCAGAAACATCATGTTGAGCAAAAGGAGGGCGGCCATGGCGACAGGTAGGGGTCCCCACTCAGCTGCAAAGATGATGCCCTCGGAGGAGATTGCTAGCAGCTTCATCGATCCTGAGTCGATAGAGGGATTCGGGGAGATGGAGATGTGTGCAGCATCATCCCCAGAAGGAGGTGAGTGACCCTGCACATCCAAGTAGGGGAAACCATGACGTAGCACAAGTGATGTGAAAGAGAGCCTAGGCAAGGCAATGCATGTCCCTACACCCACATCAGCATATCCAAGTCAAGATTGCGGGCCAAACCCTGCCACACATAAATGCATGCTGAGTGACAATCCCATAACCAACACACGGCCAACACACCTGGACCGTGCCCATGTAACACATCACACAAACCCCAAATCAACGGCATGCCACCTGCCATGCATTGAATGCCGATATGCCCCCTCAGAACACCAAGTGTGACACACCTGTAAGACATGGATGCATGTATGTATGAATATTGAACAACACAATTGTATGCCTCTGGCATGTGACACCATCACTGATGACCTGCATCTCTTCTGCCCCCCAGGCACCGATGAGGAAGATGCCAGCCAGGAGAAGACCACAAGGGCATCCACATCACACCATAAGAAAAGGGCCACCGCCACCACCACCCCCTGGCAGCCAAGCAGGCCACACACACAGGCAGTGTGCCTGACCGGGTGGAAACACAGCCACCAACACCTGCTGCCAGTGTGCCGGACACACATCAGGACCAGCAGCCCACACCCACACCAGTTGGAGGGGGTCCCTTCCTGCACCACCCACCACCGAGGACATCTTGGATGGCAATGTGGACCTTGAGGGAGTCACAGTAGTGACTTATACACCCACCCCAAGCCCCCCTGCCAACCCCCGCTTATGGAGCCCTCAACCACCTACAGCAGTGACGATCCCTGCCTCCATGACTCTGACCTGAGGGATTCGGACCTGTGCCCCTTCGAGGAGGACAGCACCCAGGATGTAGGCCCCGTGCATGCACCATCCACCACTCCAGCTCCCACCACTCCAGCTCCCACCAACACCCTGGAGTCATGCCTGTCGAGGGTGGAGGAGGCCATGTTGGATCTCCTGCAGCAGTATATTGCCGATGGTGAGGACACAAGGAGGGGTATTGCAACTGCCATTGCGGGGACCACAGCGGCCGTCTCAGCGAACACAGCCGCCGCAAATGCGTCAGCTATGCTCATGAGGGACTGTCTGGGGGCAGTAACCCAAGTCCTCACTTCCATCCTGCTCCATATGCAGCGGCCACGCTTGGAGCAGGCGTGGAACCTGCCTCGGACTCGTCCACAGCCACCTGCATCCTCAGTCCCTGCAAGCCCTGTGCGCCAGACCCGGAGGAGTGCATGGCACTCAGAGATGCCACCCCTGGACCGCAAAAAGTCCCGGAAGTAGTGTGGTCAGACAGTGGGAGTGGGACACATGGTTGTGGGTGAAGGGGACCATTTCATGGAGTACATTTGGGGACTTTTGGGATTTGTTGGGTGGGTTTGGGAGTTGACTGGGTTTTTTTTGGGCTTGTTGGGTGGGTTTGGGAGTTGACTGGGGTTTTTTGGGGTTTGTTCGGTGGGTTTGGGAGTTCACTGGGGGTTGGGAGGGAGTGGTCACATTTTTCTGTGTTAGAACAAATACACCCGTTGTGTGCAAAATAATTCAATGGCTGGACATTGTTCATTTTGTGTATATCCATTTAATGTGTGACGGTGTTCAGTGGCCAACTCCCAACAATCCCAGTGTGCATGTCCACATGGAACCAGTGTGTCAGTGGCACATGTCTATCATAGTCCCTGTGGTTCAGAAGTATTTGTGAATCAGTGATTGGCGTACTGCATGGCCATCCCGTGCATCACGTACTGGCAGGGGGGCTACTTCACCTCCGTCTCCATCCTCATCATCCTCACCCGGTGCATGCATGTCAATGTCAGGTGGCAGTGGTACATTTCTCCGGACGCACATGTTGTGTAGCATGACACAGGCCATGGTGATCTTTGCCACCTTCTCAGGACTATATAGGAGTGCCCCACCAGATCTGCTTAGGCAGCGGAAACGCGCCTTCACAGGCCAAAGGTATGCTCAATCACAACATGGGCACGAGTGTGCACACGATTGTACTCCTCTTCATGGCTGTTCTGCGGGTTCCGCACAGGGGTAAGTAGCCACAGCCTCAAGGGATATCCTCCATCACCTGCAAGCAAATACACCAGGAAGCACAGTCATGGCTGCAGCTATTTGGTGTGGACATGCACATGTCCCTGTACGTATGCAAGATTGTTACGTTAATGCATACTATAATGTTATGAGGTGTGGTAGTCTGGATGGCATTCTATAGATGATGCAGGGTGTAATAATGCATGCTGAGGCGGATGTACTGTGGTTGTACGACAATGTTTAGCCTCCTGTTCATGCTGTGTATTCTGCACTGTGCATGGTCACACTAGCCACATTGGCACAGTTACTTGTTGTCTTCGATATGCATAAATGGTAAAATGTGTGCCAGTGATGTGTCATGTTCTGTTTGTGAGGTTCAGGTCAGGAGTGTTTAGCTTTGCATGCATTCTACAATCACTGACATATGCCACCCAGGTGGAGTATGCACCCCCCCTTTCCCACCCAGGTAGAGTATGCACCCCCCCCTTTCCCACCTAGGTGGAGTATGCATCCCTACACATCAGAGCCCCAAAGCACTGCCATGGGCCAGTTGGGCAACTCACCAAGCAGCCAGGCACATGGTCCAGCATGTCGCTCCATGTGACGGGATAGCGTGGAGTTGCGCAGCACCATGACATCATGTGTTGATCCGGGAAATTGGGCGCAGCAATGTGTGATGATCTTGCTGGAGTCACATACCATCTGCACATTGATGGAGTGGTATTGCTTGCGATTGCGGTACACCGGCTCTATGGCATGGGGGACTACCAATTCCACATGGGTGCAGTTCAGGACACGAACACAATTGGGCATGCCTGCCAGTGCATGGAAGCCTACTTTGGTGTCGGCTATCTCCTGGGCAGTCCGTGGTAGGGATATGTGGGTGCTTGCGTGCTTCAGGAGGGCATGCAGCACTTGGTTCAACATGTGTGAAAATAGTGGTTGCGAAATGCCATGCAGCTGCCCCACTGTGTGTTGATAAGTGCCTGTGGCCAGGAAGTAGAGCACGGACACCACCTTTAGTAGCGGGGGGATGGCAGTGCATATTTCTATGAGGCTGGCAATGTCGTTGTGCATCATGTCCACTATGGTGGTGATGGTGTCCCGGTCCAACCGGTACAGGGTGTGGATCTGCTCAGGGGTTAGGTTGAATGGCCTAGGTCTGATGCGAGAAATTGGTGGCTGCCTACTAGGCACTGCTCGCTGCGCTGGTGGTAATTGCTGGGCCTGTCTCACCCTTCCTCTCCTCCTGCGTTTCCTCTGTGCTGCCTGTTGTTGCTGCTGTAGTTGTTGTTGTAGTTGGTGTTGTTGCTGTAGTTGTAGCAGTATAGGCATGTCCTCCAGCGCCAGGATTGCAACAGCTAGTGGTAGCATTTTGGTGTTGGAAGGGGTGTGGTGTGTGGGTGTGCTCATTTTATACTGGCCCAGCCTCCTTTGACTCCACCTGTGGTGATTGTGTGCACCTGTGGCAGCTCGCTTGATTGCTGATTGCTGTTTGCGGGTGGTCCGCGATGCCTGTATGGCCTGCATCGTGCAGCCCGTGATTACCGGCTTCTGGATGCCGGTATTTGCATGTCCGCGTGGGTTGGGATGTCCTTCTATTACCGGCATTCCAGTATTTGCTCCCCAAAGGGGCGCGTGTACGCGTCCATGCCGCTATTAGAGGCACCATTATTTAGGGTGCCGCTAATAGCAGGTTTCCGGGTCATAATACACCGGAGCGCTAAACAATGCCAGTAATCCTTTACCGGCATCGTTTTTCCATTACCTCCAACCTCGTAATGAGGCCCAATGTCTTTGGTTTTCCTATACCCGCCCGCCTGAGGATGCCTAAAAAATTCATTGATCCTGGCACCATTGCGCTGATGTTCCCTAAATCCTGCGCCAATGCGCCAATGTCCTTTGGTCCTTGCGCTTATGCGCGTTAATTCTGAATGTCCAAAAAAGTCTTTTGACAGTTCCAGAAAGAAGATTAAACACAGGTAAGACTTGTGGGATGAAGAAGTTGCAATCCGTGGACGTTCCGTTTTGGTAAGACCAGTTAAGACTTGGAGGGTTAGACGAATGTAGTCAGTGGCCCTTTCCGGGTCCGGTATGAGCAGGTAAGACTTGAGGATTCAGACGAACGCAGTCCGTGGCCGTTCCGGGTCGGGTATGAGCAGGTAAGACTTGAGGATTCAGACGAATGCAGTCCGTGGCCATTCCGGGTCGGGTAAGAACAGGTAAGACTTGATGATTCAGACAAATGCAATCCGTGGCTGTTCCGGGTCGGGTACAAGCAGGTAAGACTTGGTAGCAATGTCAAGGAGGAGGTAATGCAGGTAACAAGACAGGGCTGGGGATACAAGAAGCCAAGAAAATAAGATAGAAGGTAAGGAGCTTTAGGAATTTAGACAAATTCAGAAGCGCCGCCGTGCGCGGAGGCGTGGCTTAAATACGGTCACCTGACCTTATGCATGGGATGGCGCCGTAGACCTGAGCATCTACGCGAATACCATGGCTGCCAGCATTTCCACGGTAACCCATAGCGTTCTGCAAAAGGACATGCAAGAAACAAGGGAGAACGGGTCTGAGTCATAGCAGACCCTCTGTCATGCACCAGCTCTGGAAGCTAGTTTACCGTTGGAAGTACTACTAACATGGATTCCAGGAGAAAACCCAACGGTCTAGTTTATTCCAAGATGGCCGACGGAACCTATAACTGGCTGATCAAACTAGCGCACGGCGCGTTGTATCGTAATTGTTACTTGCACTGCCAGTCTCTTACAGTGACTTGCCTTTATCCTCTTCCCATATCGCTTTGCTCTAGCCTTTCCTGTTCTTTGCCACTCGTGGTGTCCTAAGGTCTTCAGGTAAGGTGATTGGGATCTTTTCAAGCTACTTTCGCTTTCACTACGTGTTTTCTATTTACCACGCGTATTCCTTGTACGTGTCTATCTCTGCCACCCACTTTTTTCTCCACTGTCAGAACCTGCTGGAGCGGAAGGGAGACTCTGTTTTTACTCTGTTCTATTCTATTTTTATTGTTTCCTCTATTGTTTACCTTCTCTGTTCTGTACTTTTCTGCCTCAGTCCAGCGGTGCAGATACTTTCACGGAAGTCTGTGAGACCGTTTGGATCTACGGTCTCACTACACACCTATTATCCCTGGTTCCCGAAGGGTACTAGAGACCCAGCAACCAGCCTCCTCATCCAAGATCAGAGGGTAGCGTCTGTGGTATCGTCAGACCGGATTCCTCACTTCAGCTAGCCTTCTAGTAATTATCTGGACCTTCCCATCACAACAGTCTCGTGATCTTTGGTTTTTTTTCTGCCTAATGGCTTTTTCCCCATTTTAGGGCGTGCTCCTCGGTTTACCTCCGGATCTATACTGTATTCAGACCACAGAGGCGGCCGAGGGAGCGCGGCCCTACTTATGACAAAAAAAAGAGAAGAAACCTGAGAAGAAGACCAAGATCAAGACCAAGAAGAAGAGGTCGGTCAGAGTGGAGGAGGTACCTGAGCAAACAGGTGAGGAGGAGTCTGGGGAGGAGGAGACCCCGCTTGACACCCTCTCAATTTGGACCCAAAAACGTTAGATCCCCTGGGTTTACTAGACAGTTGGTTATTATGTGAAATCCTCCTCTGATTGTCCGATGGGGCATAAAATGGAACCCTGACACGAACGCTGCGGCAGTTAAACCTTGTTCGCACTGGAAGTGACCTCTCATCACTGGGTCGAAATTCCCACTGTAGTATGCCAGGGGCTTGTACCCTAACGTGGTTCTCTGTGTGAGTACTGCTGTCATAACACTGCCATTCGTGTGTGAAAACAGGTAGAATTCCTCAGCATAATTGGGAATTCCTAAAACTGGTGCCGTGCAAATGGAACTCTTCAGTTCCATAAATCCTTCTTCCATGGTCTCGGTCCAATTCAATTTTTTCTTTCGTCCCCGGTGCCTTCTTTAGGGCTTGTAACAAGGGCTTGGTATAAGAGCTGTAGTCAAAGACCCATGCCCTGACATAATTGCATAATCCTGGAAACCTCATGTGATATCAGCTGGCCTATGTACAGCACTTCTTGTTGACAGTTGTCAAAACTCGCAACCTTAGTACCCCTTTTTACCAGCTCCTCCTCATCTGAGTTCTCTGCGGAGTCTTCTTGGGGTCCCGTCTTCTTTTTCCTTCTAGACTTTCTGGACTCCTTACTCTTCCTTTGATGCAAATACGGACGTGACTCCCCGGAGGCCACCGTGACCGGATGAGAACCAAATCCCAGGAGCCTCCCAGGAGTCAGCCCCAAATTCCAGGGAAAAAGCTGTACGGCTGGAAAAAAAACCTGTTTCGATGGTATTCTTCTTTTAGGTTGGAGAGTTGAAATGAATCCGACCAGTTATTCAGCGTAGCATGGACTCTGGTTCCGGAAGGCAGGAGGCGGAAAGTCCATTCTGTAAATTCTCCCACAGAAATTGTGGTACTGGACAGAATAGGGGTGGTATAGTAATCAGAATGTCCTGTAGCTGAAGTTCGGATTCTGCAAGCAGCAAGTACAGATGGAAGAGAAGGCGCTCAACAGGATGGCAAGCAGGGAAATGAGGGTAAGCAGCACAGGGTGCACTGGAACTGTAATGACTGGGTGAGTCCAGGAACGCCAGGAACGGTGTCGAGACTGATCAAAACTGGACCAAAGGTTGGACAGAACAGAAAACAGGTAGCAAGAAATAGGCAGAAGATATCAGAATAGGAAATAAACAAAAGTAAATAAAGGAAGGAGTCGGTAGCCAGGAACTAAGTAAACAAATGAAAGTAGCGGTAACGAGAAAAAGAACAATGACTGAGGAGTTCAAGAGCTTACCTCTTGGTGCAAATAGTAGAGATATAACCCGCAAAAATAGTTACCCACTAAAGATGCAAGCCACGGTGATATGAAAGTCTAATCAGAGAAATGCGATAATAGTCTGAAGTATTAAAATACAGCAAAAAGAGCTCAGTGACAAGCGTTGGGGGAATACGGAAGCAATCAGATACAATGCACCGGAGCCCCGGTGCGTAACACGTAAATACGTGCTGTGCTGGTGGCCATCTTGGAAGAGGCATAGACCGCTAAGAGAAGTTCCTAGCCACCCTGTTAGGCGTGTTTCCAACGGTACCAGACCTTCCACGGCTGGTGCATTACAGTTTGCCCCCTTCGATGTCTGGGTCCACCTGGTTTACTCGGGTCCAATCTGTGGAACTTCTGAACCGTTCTTGGTGCACTTATATGGGCTTTGGGCTCCCAGGTTCTCTCAGATCTGGGATATCCCTTCCAGTGTACCAAATACTGTAAGGTTCCTTGTTGATAACGAGAATCCACCAGTCTGGCTACCTCGTACTCCTGTGGTTCTTTGGGATCCGCTACACTCGTCTTCTTGGTACTCCTATGAAATTGATCTTGTCCCTTTAGAAGGGAAGTATGAAAGACCGGGTGTATTTTTTTGAGTCGAAGAGGTAGCTTCAGCATGTAGGCAACAGGATTGATCTTTGCCTCTATCCTGTATGGACCTATGTATCTTGGAGAAAACTTGCCCATTCGTGTCCAGCGAGGCAAGTATCTGGTGGATAACCAAACTATTGAACCAGGACCCCATTGTGGATTCGGTCTTCTTTTGGCATCGGCATATTTCTTATAAATCCTCCGGCTTTCCTCCAATGTCTGTAGGGCAGATCTATGAATTCGCTGGATCTTGGACACAATCTCATCTACGCAGGAGCCTTAGTACCTCCAGCGGCTATAGCAGGTAGAAAATGCGGATGGTAACCATAGGTACACTGAAAAGGACTAATTCCCATGGTGGTATGAACGGTGTTGTTATAGGTGAACTCTGCCATCGGTAACAGAGATGCCCAATTATCCTGTTCCTTATTACAGAAACACCGAAGGTACTCTTCAAGAGTGGCATTAAGTCTCTCCGTTTATCCGTTTGACTGAGGGTGATACCTTGACGATAATGCCCTATGAATCCCTAGTTCCTTGGACAAAATGGACCAGAATCTAGAGGTGAATTGTACCCCTCTGTCTGATATAATGACTCGAGGTAGTCCACGTAGTCTTATGATGTCTCTAAGAAACACAGAAGCAGTTTCAGTAGCAGAAGGTACTCCTGTTAGGGAGGAAAATGGGCCTGCTTGGAGAATGAATCAACAGTAACCATTATTGCTGTCTTTCCCTGAGAGGGAGGTCATTCCACAATGAAGTCCATAGATAGATTCTCCCAAGGACGAGAAGGTAAGTCAGCTTGTTATAAAAGACAGAGAGGTTTCTGTCTAGAGACCTTGGAACTGACACAAACTGAACAGGACCTAACGTATGAGTGTACATCTGCTCGTACCGAAGGCCACCAAAAACTTCTGGTCAACAGTTTGTATGTGGCCTTTTGCCCCCTATGTCCAGCTAAGGGGAGATCATGGCAAAGGCGTAGAGCGTGTTCTTGGAGTTTCTGAGTGGGAAGAAAGAGAGCTGATTCGAGAAACCATAGTCCTTCCCTTTCTTGGAGACCCTGAGACAATAGTTTCTGTCTAGTCCATGTCTTGTACTCATCCTGCACATTCTGGAGGAAACTGTTGATTACTGCTATAAATCTTGGGTTAGGCAGTATTCTTTCCTTTTCTGTAGGCGTAGTTCCCGTCTCCTGTTCTTCATTAGACCAGCTTCTAGAAAGAGCGTCTGCTACCCCGTTCTGTGTACCAGGTATGTACATAATCTGGAAATCAAAGTTGGAGAAATAGTAGGCCCATCTGGCATGACGAGAATTGCAGCATTCCATCTGCTGGAGGACCCGCAAGTTTCTGTGATCAGTGCGGATTAGAAACGGATTTGTAGCTCCTTGTAACACGTGTCTCCACTCCTCGCATGCTCTTCTCATTGCTAATAGTTCTCGCTCAAGTACAGAATAGTTTCTTTCACTGACCGTCAGGGTACGTGAGTAGTAGGCGATAGGATGTTCTAAACCTTCGCTATCTTCTTGTAACAGAACTGCTCCTATGGCTCTGCCCGAAGCATCTTTCTCCACTATAAAGGGCTTAGACTGATCCGGTTGGATAAGCACCGGAGCCGTGGTGAACAGCTTCTTGAGTTTAGAAAAGGCAGATTGAGCTGCAGGGTTCCAATCAAAGGTACTTCCTTTCTTGAGAAGTAGAGTCAAAGGGAGTACCATCTCTGAGAAGTGAGGAATGAAAAGGCGATTAAAATTTGCCAGGCCAAGAAAACATTGAATCTCCTTAATGGAGGAAGGTTCTGGCTATCTGAGAATGGCCTTTACCTTGTCGGGGTCCATCCGTACTCCACTTGAGAATAAGATAAAACCAAGGTAGGGTACCTCGGCTGTCTCAAAAGTACACTTCTCAGCCTTAGCGCACAGATGATTTTCCTTGAGCCTTTGTAGTACCTATTTCACCTGATTCTGATGTTCCTGAAGCATAGAGGAGTATATCAGAATATCATCTAAGTACACCACAACCGAAGTACCAAGCATATCCGCAAAAATGTGGTCCATGAATCTCTGGAACACGGCTGGGGCGTTGACAAGTCCAAAAGGCATTACACAATATTCAAACAACCCCAACGGTGTTTGAAAAGCAGTCTCCCATTCATCGCCTGAATGTATCCTGAGTAAGTGGTAGGCTCCGCGTAGATTGATCTTTGTGAAAATCTTTTAATGCTTCGATAATGTCCCTTATCAGGGGCATAGGATATCGGTCTCGAACTGTAATTCTGTTTAGTTCCCGGTAGTCGATACAAGGGCGTAGCGCCTTAGTTCCCTTCTTGGCAACAAAAAAAGAGATGCCCCTCCGGAAGACCTTGACTTCCTTATTAATCCGTTTTTAAGATTGGAATCGAGATAATCCTTCAAGACAATCCGTTCCTGCTGGGTTAACGGAAACATCCTTCCGAATGGTAGGGACACTTCCTCCTTAAGATCTATCCTGCAATCTTCTGGTCGGTGAGGTGGGAGGAGCTTGGGTAAAACATCTTCAAAAACCTCTTTGTATTCCTTGTACTGTATAGGAATAGCTGATATGGATATGGCAGGCTGGTTGGCTAGATAGCCAAGCACTTCTACCGGCTGTTCCTTGATGCAATACCGTCCACAAAAATCTGAATTGAAACTCGATTTGAACTCCAGTCAATGCAGGGGTTGTGAAGTCTTAACCAAGAGATTCCAAGTATGAAAGGGAAGTGTGCAGTCCTGATGACATCGAAGATAATCTCTTCTGTATGGTTTCCCATGGATACTTGTAAAGGCAGGGTCTCCGTAGTAACAGGTCCTGACGACAAAGGGCGTCCATCTACCCCTTCTACAGGAATGGTTCTCCTCTTAGGTTTGAGCGGAATCCTCTTATCCTGCGCCCATGAGATGTCTATAAAGTTGCCTGCTGCTCCGCAGTCCAACAAGGCCAATACTGGAATAGAGATTCCAGTTGAAGCGTTTAAAGAAACCTGAAAAATCATCAGTTGGTTGTCTTCTCCTGATTTAGTGGTGTTGCAAGGGTTTGTGCAACCTTCCGCGTAGACTCGGGGTTGTGCGTTTCCCAAACGCCGGGATGGAATCTCTGTGCAGTCTTTCAACTGGTGTTCCGATAAACCACAATACATGCACAAATTTTGTTCCCTTCTACATCTTCTTTCATTAGTAGACAGAGGTCCTCTTGTAGCACCTATTTGCATTGGCTCCTCTGTGGGAAGCATGATCCTTAGAGTGTGGAACCGTTTGATAGTTCCATTGAAGCCCTCGGCTTCTTCTCTTCTCATGTCTCTCATTCAATCTGAATTCTATCTGGAGGACCAAGGATACCAATTCGGAGAATGTCTAGGGTCTTGCCACCCGCGCCAGTTCATCTTTTACATCTTCGTGCAACCCTCTACGAAATATGGTCTGCTGGGCAGTGTCTGGCCAACCTGCCAATGCCGCCAACCCTTGGAATTGAGATATATAAGATTGGACATCTTGGTTCCCTTGCTTGACGTCCAATAGGGCTTCATATCTAGAGTACTGGACCTCTGGTCTTTCGAACCTTGCCTTGAAATTGAGAACAAATAGATCGTAGTCATTAACCGAAGGTTCATCCGGTGTCACAAGTGGTGTTGCCCATTTCAAAGCACTACCCGTCAGGTTAGCGATCAAGAACCCAACCCGAGACCTTCCAGATTCAATACTTCCATACTGAATGAAAAATATACGGCACAAGCGTCGAGGAATTCCTTCATTCCCTTAGGATTTCCATCATATTTGTTCATAGAAAAGGGCATCGGGGGTAGTTCACCTCTACCTTCGTCTCTGGTAGCTACCTGCTGGTGAACGGTCTGTTTCTCTGCCTGTAGCTTCTGCATATCGACTCGTAGGGCTTGAATTGCATTACATATTTCCTGAATCCCTTCTGGCGTGGCCATTGTCTTTCTTTTTGGGCGTTGTATACTGACAAAAAACTCGCAACCTTAGTACCCCTTTTTACCAGCTCCTCCTCACCTGAGTTCTTTGCAAAGTCTTCTTGGGGTCCCGTCTTCTTTTTCCTTCTAGAGTTTCTGGACTCCTTACTCTTCCTTTGATGCAAATGCGGATGTGACTCCCCGGAGGCCCCCGTGACCGGATGAGAACCAAATCTCAGGAGCCTCCCAGGAGTCAGCCCCCAATTCCAGGGAAAAAGCGGTACGGCTGGAAAAAAAGCCTGTTTCGATGGTATTCTTCTTTTAGGTTGGAGAGTTGAAATGAATCCGAACCAGTTATTCAGTATAGCATGGACTCTGGTTCCGGAAGGCAGGAGGTGGAAAGTCCATTCTGTAAGTTCTCCCACAGAAATTGTGGAAATAGCAGATACTGGACAGAATAGGGGTGGTAGAGTAATCAGAATGTTCTGTAGCTGAAGTTCGGATTCTGCAAGCAGCAAGTACAGATGGACGAAAAAGGTGCTCAACAGGCTGGCAAGCAGGGAAATGAGGGTAAGCAGCACAGGGTACACTGGAACTGTAATGACCGGATGAGTCCAGGAACGCCAGGAACGGCGCTGAGACTGATCCAAACTGGACCAAAGGTTGGACAGAACAGAAAACAGGTAGCAAGAAATAGGCAGAAGATATCAGAATAGGAAATAAACAAAAGTAAGTAAAGGAAGGAGTCGGTAGCCAGGAACTAAGTAAACAAATGAAAGTAGCGTTAACGAGAAAAGGAACAATGACTGAGGAGTTCAAAAGCTTATCTCTTGGTGCAAATAACAGAGATACAACCCACAAAAATAGTTACGCACTAAAGATGCAAGCCACGGTGATATGAAAGTCTAATCATAGAAATCCGATAATAGTCTGAAGTATTAAAATACAGCAAAAAGAGCTCAGTGACAAGCGTTGGGGGAATACGGAAGTAATCAGATAAAACGAACCAGAGCCCCGGTGCGTAACACGTAAATACGTGCTGGTGGCCGTCTTGGAAGAGGCATAGACCGCTAAGAGAAGTTCCTAGCCACCATGTTAGGTGTATTTCCAACGGAACCAGACCTTCTACGGCTGGTGCATTACAACAGTATTGTGGCTTCTCTTTGTCAACTTTATATCCTTTTTCTGCCAATACAGTCAATAGCTTAACAGAATCGTGTCTGCACGTTTCCTCTGTCGCGATTCTGAGGTTGCAAGCTTTGTTGTGCTCCCGGCGCTTGTTGTTGCACTGTATGATTTTGTGCAACTTCATTTCCACCCTGCTGTAGAAACATAGGTGGATTCACCATCCCTAGATGCCCTGCTATCCCACACGTCCAACATATTGGCGGTGGTCTGATTATTGCCCATTTGACATATCCTGATTGCCAATTTGCATGTTTTGAAAGCCTCCATAATTACCTTGGAAACCTCCCTGATTACTCTGCCGTCCTCTTCCTCGAAGCCTCTCCCTCTGGGGTAAAACCTGTTATTGCCTTGATCAACCTGCCTTTGGTTATTAACCTGCTGTATGTTCGATCCGTCTGTGCTAGTTATTATTGCCCCTTCAATGGCATATTTTTGACAATTTCTTTTCGTGCAGCCTCTTTTTTTTAATTTTTCTCTTGCAATAGCCTGCAATAGTGAGATATGGTCAACTGTATGTCAGACCATGGTTTGGCCTCAATTCCTACCAATTTCTTGAGCTGCTTCTGTACCTGATCTGGCAGGCCTTGGCACAATGTATGGTAAAACACGGGTATGGATTTCCCCCAAGATTCACGTGTTTCCAGCATCCATGTGTCTTGGAAATTCTGGATGTAAAGCAAAGGATCCTCTGATTCCTTCATTTTTCGTGTCATTATAGCTCCCATGTCAGAAGTATCCGGTGTAGCAATCGTAATGCTTTCCATACAGTGGGTCTGCAACTGTTAAATGGAGCTCCATCATGCGCAGTATTAACTGTAGTTACACCAGGGTAATCTGCACGTGTCCACACATCGTCAGCCCTATCACCAAGTATGGTGACTAAAAGACCCTTAATATGCCCGATAGCTAACGTGTTCCCTCTCTTCATTTTTTTGAGCTCTTGTATCCATTTTCCGGCTCCCGATGTTAACATTGGAAGCTTATTTTTCAGATTTTCTCGATCCATGTGTGGCCAGGGTATATACTGTGGCCTTGTTCCTCCTTTTTTGAGTAACGGGAATTTTAACACATGGCACTTCTCTCTCATCATTTTCCTATCCACTGCAGGGGTAATATTCCTGCAGCGCCATCTAGCTGGTAATGTACTTAGTCTGATCACATAGGGTGGTGGAGACACCACCCTCTGACCGTAAGATACTCCTTCGTGTCGGTCTGATTGTGTGGCTGACTCTGATGCCTTAGGTGCAGACTCACTAGAATCTGACCATCTTATTCCCTTTCCCCTTGAGAAGTGTTTTTCACGTCTTCTCTCATCTTTCTTTTCCTCATATTCCTCTCTTTCTGGGTCTGATATTGTTTGTGCCCAACTCGTGTAACTCCTCTTATCCTCCTCATTCCTATTTAGTGTCAACCTATCTAGGGACAGCTCTCTATTTCTGCTACTTCGGGAGGCGTCCTCAGTGTCATACAACTGAGTGCTCTCAAGACGCTCGACCTCTCCTCTCCCTTGGGGTACCTGCTCTAGTCCCATTTTATCATATATTCTATCGATCGTCTCTCCGATGCTTCTGGTGTCGAAGTCATCTTCGATATTTTCCCTAGACGTGCCTGGTACTGAATCGTACTCCGGAAAGAATTCTTCTATGTCCTCCCAGTCTACTACTGGATCGGGTTTCTTAACCTCTCTTTCTAGATATTCAAGATCCCCTGCCCTCTTTCTTTGCTTGCGTTCTATGTCGTCATCAAACACTTTATGCTTTCTCGCTTCCTCTCTGACACTATCTTCTTCCTGTCTCTTTGCATCTTTACGTTCATTTGCCCTCCGTCTCTTTATTCTCTTCTCCCGTATCTTTTGTTCTTCTTCTTCTATTATTCGCTGTTCCTGCCTGTCCTGATCATTAGCTGCTCTTGGCTTATGATTGCATTTCCTTTCTTGCTCTTCGCAATATAGCTGCTCTTGTCTCTGTCTATCTTTTTTTCTTGTATCTTTCGCCTGTCAATCGTTTTTCCTTTTCCTTCTCTTTCCATTTTGAATCGTCTGACTCTCCCTTTTGTCTCACATCCTCAATGCCTTTACCATCGAGTTTCAATAAAATCTGACCTCCCAACCATTTGTTCTGTTTGAATACCATCTCATCAGTTCTGTCCTCATCTCCTTTCCATCTCTTACCCTCTCTATCTGTATCTAGAGATGTACTTGCTTGTGCCTGGTCTCCGTTTTCTTCTTCTTTCTCGCGTCTCTCCTAGTCTCTCGAGACTTTGGAGGTAATGTTTCTTTCTCTGTCCTTCTCTGGGCTTTGCGTAGGTGACTCATATGCCGGGTTGCTATATCCCGTGGCTGCTTTAAGTTCCCTCAATGGGTGTAATCTTTCGTCTTTACTGACTTCACTTTTGGTTTCAGCCGGGGCGGGTGGTGCAGAAAACATTTCACCTCCCTCTGTGCATATTTTAAGTATCCAATCTAACGGCGGCTCCTCCTCCTTATCCTTTTGGTACATCTTCCAAAGCTCTAAACTAGCTAGGCGTTTATCTAACGTTTTGCCAGTAAATGTGGTGTGCAAATATGTCGTCCTGTGTTGCAGGACCGTTTTTGATAGCGATCCACCCTTGGGCCATGGCATAAACATTTTGTGGGCGATTCCTTTGACCCATTTTGCACTGTACTTCTTCAGCTTAGGTGCATGTTTTGGCAACTGTTTGCACAAGTGTACTATCGGTATAATGTCTTCCATGCTTAAATCTGTTTATCCTCTCCTCATATAACACTTTGTTATGCTTTACGTTTCTCAAACAACATCAACAATATGAGCGAGCACCAATCTTTGCAAGCTCCAATCCCGTTCTTTCCAACAAAAATGTTCTTTTTACCTTTTCAAACAACAACCATCATTTCATGTCATACAACATCCTGGCTATACAATCGTACGATTTTCATGCTGTTTCCCCCCAAAATGTTCTTACCTCCTGATGTCAGAAAAAAGAAAAAATACAAAACAGATATAACAAACTAGACAGACTCCAGCCGGCTACACAAATCTCTTGCCCCTATCTTTTATTCCAACATGGAATGTAAGCCCATTTCTTTCAGATCGCCTCTTTCATTGATTCTGGTCTCCTATGTTGTCCTATTTATTCAGGACTTTAAATGCACGCTTCTTCTAGCGCTATATTAAAGCCCAGGTATTTGGGCATATCCTCTATGCTCAGGTATCCTCCCGGTATCTCTCTCTATGCTTGGGTATCTTCCTGGTATCTCTATGCTCAGGTATCCTCCCGGTATCTCTATCTATTATACACTTACTCTGATGTTATTTTTGTCCCACCTCCCTCCGTTACCTTCCCTTACTTGTTCTAAGGCATGCAACTGTTTGTCAAAGCATTTAGTCTTTTTAACTCACCGTTCGCATTTTTTCCTCTCTGGATGCTCGGGATCACCGCCTTCGTTACTGCCTCTCCTTGCTATTCGTCCGATCAGCTGCTCGTAGAAGTGGGAAGGGGTTTGTGGGAGAAAGCACAGGTTCCTTCAGACCTCAACCTGCAGAGTTCACTCTTTAAACTATATACTATCTACGGGGAGTCTCTAGGTCTACTTAGCCGGATGGCAAAGGACTTGTGATATTGCCGAGGACCTAGAGTTACTTATGTCGACGGCCAATGGGTGTCTTATCTAGTCGATTCTAATTGAACCATCAATCTCTGCCACCAAGTGTGCAGTAGGGACCCCAGCCGGCCCATAGGACTGGGGGTTTCCCAAACAGCACTTTAAGATGAGTAGCAGCACCCTTGAGATGGAGGGGATGCAGATTAATACTCTCGCATCAAATCAATAATGACAACTCGATAGTTTGACAAAGGGAGTCCGTTAAATGACAAGTACAAAAGACGGGGAGTTTATGAATATCAGCAATCTCTCGATCTTCCTTCTCACTTCAACTCCAATTAATTTCTGAAAAAACATAGTATTTATACCAAAAACTCATCATCACTGACGTATAATTTCTAAAATCTTAGCATGCAACTTGTTTGGTTCTAGGAAGGTAACTTTAATATAAGCACTATATCTTTATATGGTAACGGGGAGAGGGGATTGGATAAACAATGTCAGGTGGGGCATCTAAGCCTTTCTGTCACAACCCGGGGAAACTGGTGTGTGTGGAATAGGTGGAAGTTCGGCCGCCATTAGAATGTTTCACTACGTTGTTTCCCCAACGTGAGTTGCGGTCTAGTTTATTCCAACATGGCCGCCGGTGAGTGTATATTACTGCTCTTCACCCGGCGGATTGGCGTGTTGCAACTTCTTGGTTTCTCCTCATTGCCCCTGCTCCGGATCATTTCCCTTGGCGGTGGTCCGACTGCTCCTCTACTTACCTTGTTATTCTTCCTCCAGTGTGCTCTTGCTCTCGCTCCTCCCCTCTGCTCTCTCCAGTGCTTTCTAGGTATCACTCTCTCTCTCTTTCTCTCTCTCTCTCTCTCTCTCTCTCTCTCTCTCTCTCTCTCTCTATCTCTCTCTCATTCTCTGTTTCCCTTTTCTGTTCGTGTGTTCGTTAGTTGTCCCGTTCCTTTTGAGATTTCTATCATTCCTGTTCTTCCTTTTTTTTGCTACTCATTTTAGTTATTCCTACAGCTCCTTTTTGACGCTCCTTAGAGAACAACCTTTTTCCTAGCCTGCCGTTATACTTCCGGATTTGTGCTTTCAAGTACTATTCAAGACCAGCCAATTGTTTCATCCTGTGAAGATCCTGTTTTTTTTTTATGCCAGTTTCTTTTTCCTCTACAACTTTCCAGCTGTTGCAGAGAGGAGCCACCGGGGATTCCCAGGACTGGAATCACGGTGGCTTCCTTTTGAGGCAGACCTTATCTGCTCAAAAAAAAGAAACCAGAAGCCCGGCGATTTCGACGAAAGAAGCTGGACTACTCTTCAACGACATCAGGTGAGGAGGAAGGGGTACCCATTGAACTCCAATTCCTAAGTGAAGAGGAGGACATTACTGACAAGCCAGATAGCATTATTGACAATTCTGATAGCTTGCAACGCCCAAACGGAAATTATGGCCACCCCACAACAGATACAAGAACTAGTGGCAGTGGTTCAAAGCCTTAACCTTGAGGTTTAGGCACTTAAGACTGACAATGCAGCGCTACAGCAGAGAGTGGCCGCTCGAGAACAACAGTCCACAGATCTCCCCCCTTTACCACTGGTGTCTGGAAAATTTGATGGCTCTGAAAGGAAGGTGAAGGTATTCTTGGATGCCTGTAACATTCACTTCGCCTTCAGAAAGAGCGCCTTTTCTACTGATCATGCCAAAGTGGGCTTCATGATAATTCATATGACTGGAAATGCCTTGGCCTGGGCGACTCCACTAGTATCTCAGTGTTAAGTCAGGAGATATTCCTTGACAAAGTAACCAGAATCCTGACTTCAAGATTTTGAACTCGTCGTGTAGAGGACGAATTCTTTTTGTCAATGCACCCAACAGAGAGGTAGAAGAAACTCTCTGACCAGTCAATTGACCAAAAGATGAGAGGACGTCACAGGAACCAGTCAACCTACAAAGGAACCGTACATTAGTGACAGAAGACAACTTGAATAGCAATGCTCAGACAACCCAACCTCAAGTACCTGAAAATAGACTATAGTCGACTGACTGGCAAATCAGACTGGGAAGGTGGCGTCAGAATTCTAAGGGGACAAGAATAACCAGTAACTAACCGGAAACCATACAAGGACCAAAAAGTAGAATAAGAAAGAAAGGAACAGTCTTACCGGATGAGAGTTTCCAAGGAAGTCCAAAAACTGAAGGAATAAATGAAGAGCAGGAGTGATCCGCAAGCAGGAGTGATCCACCTACCCACCGCCGGCACGAGGACGCCTAAACAAGAATCCGGTAAACAGCAATGTCCACCTGAAACCGACGGCACGCGGACGCCTAGTATAAAGTCTCCAGTTCCAAGGGAAAACGAGGAAGTCCGTAGAAAAGTTCCAGTAGCAGCAGAATGGATGACGTAGATGGTAGCACCAGCCAAAATACTGACAAGGAAAAATCCGTGAATTGTTCCAGGAGTCGAAAACCAAGCGGGCAAAATTCGAGCAGACGTCCGTGATCCGTAACAGTTCTAAATAGCAGTTCCGAGGGTCGAGACAACAACAAGATTGGCACACAAGCAGGAATCCAGTAGGCGGTCCGGGTCAAAACACTAAATTCAACAGGAGTAAAGTCAAATACGTAGCGGCAAGAGAAATAACAATTTCAGAAGCAGCGAGTAGCGGGGAGGTGGGGCATAAGAACGAAAAACAAAAAGTCACGTGAGGTTCTAACAACGTGTAAAGACACGTGACCTCAAGTACGCAGAGTGACTGCGTTTCCATGGTAAAGCCCAGCGCTGCTTAAAGAACACAGAACGAACTGGCTGAGCAAACTTCCGTGTTCTGAAGCAGCGTCTTCGTGACAAAAGCGAAGGAACCCCAGGTGAGGAAAGTAAGCGAGTAGGAAAGGAAAGATTGCCAGTATGCCTCCCTGATTTACGAATCCTGACAGCATCCTCCCCCAATGAAGCATTACCCCCACGAGAGGCCAAGAATCGAGACATGAGATCAGGAGCATGGATATTGGTGGCCGGTTCCCAGGTCCTGTCTTCCGGACCATAACCTTTCCAGTCCACTAGAAACAACTGCTTGCCCCTGACCCTCTTGACATCCAGGATAGCCTGCTCCTCATATTCTTCCGTACCCTGGACCATAACAGGTGGTGGACGAGGGAGAGAAACAACCGGTGAGAGGCAAGGTTTGAGTAATGAGACATGAAAAACTGGATGAATTTTCCAGGACGACGGGAGATCCAATCTCACCGCAACTGGATTAACCAAAGAAAGCACAGGAAAGGGACCCACAAAACGAGGTAAAAGACATCTGCGACCTGGTATACGGAGATTCTTGGTGGACAACCACACTTTGTTCCCCGGTGTATACTGAGGGGCTGGTTCTCTATGCCGGTCAGCATGCTGCTTAGCATGATCTTTCGCTAATTTTAATTGACGAAGTACAGCCTCATGAACGGTTGTAACGTCTCGTAGACAACCCTGTACTGCCGGGTTAGCAATGTCCGTGACGAAATCCAGCGGAAAGGTCCAGGGATGTTGGCCATACATAGCAAAAAATGGTGTGGTGCCGGTGGAAGTATGGACAGAGTTGTTATATGCAAACTCGGCATGGATCAGCACCGAAAACCATGATTCCTGGAATTGCAATGTTAGACAGCGCAAATATTGCTCGAGGGTGGCATTGAGCCTTTCGGTCTGACCGTCAGTTTGTGGGTGGTAAGCACTGGAAAAGCGGTCGTCGATGCCCAATGAACTAGTAAGATGCCTCCAGAATCTTGAGGTGAATAGAGACCCCCTATCAGATATAATAATATCAGGGAGACCAAAATCACGGAAAACATGACGCAGAAATAGATCCGCAAGAACAGGAGCAGTAGGCAAACCTTGGCAGGGAATAAAACGAGCAAGTTTGGTGAAATAGTCCACAATAACCCAAACCGTATCAAAACCTTGAACAGACGGGAGCTCAACAATAAAATCCATGGATATCATTGACCACGGACGTTCAGGGACAGGTAAGGGTTGCATAAGTCCCATAGGTTTCGTGGTAGATCCCTTGCACTGGGCACAGATAGAACAAGCGGAGACATAAACAGAGACGTCTCGCTGTAAAGACGGCCACCAACACCAGCGACGTAACAATTCCTGGGTCTTGCGTCTCCCTGGATGGGCCGCCAGCAAGGAATCATGGCACCATTGCATTGCCGTGCGCCGTGTAGCCAAATCGGGTAAATATAGGCGACCTTGAACATAAGGCAAGGAATTGACGATGTCCATGTTATATTCTTTTAACTCACTTGGTTCTGAGACCACCCAGTCCCGGATGGAGGAGACTAGTGAGGGTTGTAAGGTACAGGCGCAGACTACCTGGTGACTCTGAAGTATAGTACCCCCCCAAAAACGCAACACGTTTCCATGCAGTCTTGACAAGGCATCCGCCTTGGAGTTCAAAGGTCCAGGACGATATCTGAGTGTAAAATTATACATGGAGAAGAACTCATGCCATCTGGAATGACGGGCCGTAGTACACTGTAAGGATTGTAAGGCCAGAAGATTCCTGTGATCAGTGTACACTTGCACAGGTAAGACTGCCCCCAGTAAGTGATGTCTCCAAACAATGAAGGTATCCCTTACGGCCAAGAGCTCCAATTCTGAAACAGTATAATTCTGTACGTAAGGGGTGAGTTTGCGTGAATGATAAGCCACCGGGTGGAGCAAACAAGTATATTTACACATTTGGGACAGAACTGCGCCGACCGCAACCTCAGACGCGTCTGCCTCCACAAAAAATGGTTGGGTCGAATCTGGATGCTGAAGCACCGGTGCAGTGGTAAAGGCTTGCTTCAACGCATCAAATGCTTGTTGTGCCTCAGTATTCCAAACAAACGGCCGTTTACTACTGGTCAATGCAGTGAGTGGAGCTACTGTTTCAGAGAATGAACGAATGAACCGACGATAGAAATTAGCAAAGCCAAGGAAAGACTGTAATGCTTTGATAGTAGAAGGAGTCGGCCAGTCCAACACTGCTTGAACCTTGACATTGCTCATCTTTATGCCAGTATTAGTTATGTCATAACCAAGGAACTCTACCTCGGTAACATGAAACAAACACTTTTCTAATTTGGCATATAAGCGGTTTTCTCGAAGACGTTGCAAAACTGCAGATACATGTTTTACATGTTCTTCATAGGATGAGGAGTATACCAATATGTCGTCAAGATAGACAACGACGTGACGATCCAACATGTCGCTGAACACATCATTAATAAACCTTTGGAAAGTAGCCGGAGCGTAGCACAGACCAAAGGGCATAACTAAATATTCGAACAACCCATATTTAGTTTTGAACGCTGTCTTCCACTCATCTCCTTTCCTCATTCTGACCAAATTGTAAGCGCCGCGTAAATCAAGTTTAGTGAACAATTCTGAAGAACCCAGTTGGTCTAGGAGAACAGAAATCAATGGAATAGGGTATTGGTTTCTAATGGTAACAGCATTCAGTTCGCGATAGTCTATGCACGGTCTCAGATCTCCCTCTTTCTTCGGCACAAAGAAGAGCGGAGACGCGGCAGGGGAACGAGAAGGACGGATAAAACCATTGGCTAGGGCTTTATCCAAATACTCCTTCAAAACGAGGTTCTCCTTTTGAGTAAGTGAATATATGCGTCCTGAAGGTATTTTTGCACCTTCCAGTAAGTCTATAGGGCAATCGTAGGGACGATGAGGCGGAAGGGTATCGGCCCCTATCTTATCGAATACATCCTTGAACTCCTCGTATTCTTTAGGCAAGGCTGAGGAAACGCCACCAACCACCGCGGCCGTATCCAACAAGGAGATGCAAGGCCCACAAGACTTCACAGGTACTGACAGACAGTGCCTTTTGCAATGGTCTGAAGAGAACGTAATACAACCAGACTACCAATTGACCAATGGGTTGTGGTGCACCAACCAAGGTAACCCCAAGATGATCTTATATTGAGGTGCGGAAATGACGTCAAAAGTTATTTGTTCAGTATGGCCAGAGTCTAATGTCATAGTGAGTTCAACGGTGCGCTCCGTGACCAGACCTGACAATAGAGAGGTGCCGTCCACAGCGTTGACCACCTCTGGAAACTCCATCGGTTCTACAGGGATTTTCCATTCCTGTAAATACTGTCCGTCTATGTAATTTCCCGTGGCACCGGAATCCAAGACAGCATGGACAGTCCATGGACTGGCAGACTGAAAGGCTAAAGTAGCTGGAACAAAAAACAGGACAGAGTGTCTGGAGTCCTGACCTAGTTTGCTCGGCAATGGGACTCCATCTATTGCCGGGCCCTGGAGTTTCCCTGTTTCTTGGGCTTTTTAGGGCACTGTCTCAAAAAATGTTCGGCAGAACCGCAATAAAAGCACAATTTACTCTTTTTGCGGTGTTCTCTTTCCTCCGTGGTTAATGGACCCCGTACTGCGCCTATCTGCATTGGTTCCTCGCTGCCTGGAACAGGGGTATTTATGGAAGCGGTAGCAGGAACGGGGCCCCGTTTTTCACCCTTCCGCTCTGCCCACGGACATCTATCTGGAGGACTAGATCCAACAATTCCGGAAACGTGGAGGGTACTACCGGGACTGTGGCCAGTATATCTTTCAGGGATTCAGAAAGACCCTTATAAAACAGGGCTGCCTTTTTCTCATCAGGCCAACCGGCTTCTGCTACCAACTGATTAAACCTAGCCAAATAATTCAATAACGTAGTGTCACCTTGTTGCAAAGAGAGAAGTTCCAGATCGGTGGCCTGGGTCTTATACCTGGTATCAAAAACCCGTGACAGGGCTTTAATTAATGCATCACAATCATAGAGTAGATGGCTTCCCTGCTCCAACAATGGATTAGCCCAAGTTGCCGCTGTGCCACCTAAATATGACAGTACGAACGCTGCCTTGGTAGTGGAATCAGGAAATGAAGTAGGGCGGCACAGAAAATGCAATCGACACTGATTAATAAAGGTCCGAAATGTTTTTGGATCCCCGTGAAACCGCTCCGGTGGAGCCAGAGGGAATTGGGCAGCAAGAACCACGGGAGCGCTCTCGGGGTTGATAGGAGCATATCCCGAACCGGCACCAGAACCAGAGGAGAAACCAGAGGTGCCAGCCCCAGCAGATTGAAGGCCTAATCGCAACTCATGGATGTTGCGTTGTGTGTCCTCATGAGCAGCTGTCATGTCAGCCCGTAAATCAGCCACTAGTTGAGCCAATGCGGTTAACGGGTCACCTGTGATGTCCATAATAAGGCTTCTGAATATGTTAAGTCAGGAGATATTCCTTGACAAAGTAACCAGAATCCTGACTTCAAGTTTTTGAACTCGTCGTGTAGAGTACAAATTCTTTTTGTCAATGCACCCAACAGAGAGGTAGAAGAAACTCTCTGATCAGTCAATTGACCAAAAGATGAGAGGACGTCACAGGAACCAGTCAACCTGCAAAGGAACCGTACATTAGTGACAGAAGACAACTTGAATAGCAATGCTCAGACAACCCAACCTCAAGTACCTGAAAATAGACTATAGTCGACTGACTGGCAAATCAGACTGGGAAGGTGGCGTCAGAATTCTAAGGGGACAAGAATAACCAGTAACTAACCGGAAACCATACAAGGACCAAAAAGTAGAATAAGAAAGAAAGGAACAGTCTTACCGGATGAGAGTTTCCAAGGAAGTCCAAAAACTGAAGGAATAAATGAAGAGCAGGAGTGATCCGCAAGCAGGAGTGATCCACCTACCCACCGCCGGCACGAGGACGCCTAAACAAGAATCCGGTAAACAGCAATGTCCACCTGAAACCGACGGCACGCGGACGCCTAGTATAAAGTCTCCAGTTCCAAGGGAAAACGAGGAAGTCCGTAGAAAAGTTCCAGTAGCAGCAGAATGGATGACGTAGATGGTAGCACCAGCCAAAATACTGACAAGGAAAAATCTGTGAATTGTTCCAGGAGTCGAAAACCAAGCGGGCAAAATTCGAGCAGACGTCCGTGATCCGTAACAGTTCCAATTAGCAGTTCCGAGGGTCGAGACAACAACAAGATTGGCACACAAGCAGGAATCCAGTAGGCGGTCCCGGTCAAAACACTAAATTCAACAGGAGTAAAGTCAAATACGTAGCGGCAAGAGAAATAACAATTTCAGAAGCAGCAGGTAGCGGGGAGGCGGGGCATAAGAACGAAAACCAAAAAGTCACGTGAGGTTCTAACAACGTGTAAAGACACGTGACCTCAAGTACGCAGAGTGACTGCGTTTCCATGGTAAAGCCCAGCGCTGCTTAAAGAACACAGAACGAACTGGCTGAGCAAACTTCCGTGTTCTGAAGCAGCGTCTTCGTGACAAAAGCGAAGGAACCCCAGGTGAGGAAAGTAAGCGAGTAGGAAAGGAAAGATTGCCAGTATGCCTCCCTGATTTACGAATCCTGACACTCAGTCCGATCCAATACTACAAGACTTTACAGCCTTCAAGGATCTCTTGAAACAGACATTCCTCAGGACAGAATGTGCCTATGTAGCCAGTGAAGACCTGCTAGATGTACACCAAGGGAATACCGATTTACTGACTTACATTTCTCTCTTCAAGAATTTAGCTGCTGAGGCGGGTTGGCAAGAACAAGCCCAATACACCCTTTTCCGCAGGGGGCTCAAAGAAGAACTCAAAGATGAGCTCGCCAGAATTCCTCGTCCCGAGACTTTCACAGATCTTGTCACTGCGGTACTAAGAATAGATTTCCGCTTGACAGAGCGAAATAATGAAAAGAAGAAGTATCGCAGTCCTGTTCCCTTCCCGGAAGCAAACCCCTCCCCTACCTCACCTGCCACGCGCCCATCCAGAGACAAATCTATGCAAATAGGAACTACACAAGCTCCGTTGACTCCGGAAGAGAGGAAAAGAAGAAGAGATGGTAGTCTCTGTATGTACTGTGTTTCTTCCGCTCATCTATTGAGGGACTGCCCAGATGTTCCCCCTAGGAGGCCGGGAAACAAACGCCCCCGATAGTTAATAGGACGGACTATCGAGGGGGGAGCTCCAGTCCCTACACCACCCTTTCAGTCACCTCAGCCAATTCTTCCGAAGATTCGCGTCTCATGGTGGTTGCAGTTAAGATCCAGTTCAGAGGGAGAGAAGTCGACACTCAGGCACTGCTAGACTGCGGAGCAGCGGGCAATTTCCTGGACACCATATGGGCCGACAAGGTGGGTCTACAAAGAATCGCCAAGACGGAAGACCAAAAGGTGGAAGGACTGGACGGAACCCCACGGTGTTCCGGCCTTATTACTCATACTACAGAAGAAATTCAAGTCTTCATTAAACAACATTCTGAAAGGATGAGATTCAATATCATCCGTGCAGCCCACTTTCCGGTCATCTTGGGTATTGGATGGCTCAGAAGACACAATCCTACGATAAACTGGACCAACACCCTTTTGAGTTTCCATTCCAAATACTGTCAAGAGGAATGTCTACCCCAACCTCTGTTTGAAACCGTGAAGACTATATGCTCGACCGAAACTAATCTCTATTCATTGCATTCCTGGTTATTTAACCGTGTTTTCTGAAGTCTTCCAGGAACAGTCACCCATCAAACTTCCTCCTCACAGACCAGAAGACTGCAGAATCGACTTAGTCCCTCAGGCTTTGGTTCCTTTTGGCAGAATGTACCCCCTCTCTGTGTCGGAAAAGGAGGTACTTAGGCGCTATCTTGATGACATTCTCGCTAACAGACTCATTCGACCATTCCGGTCTCCAGCCGGGGCATCTTTGTTCTTCATTCTGAAATGAGACACCAAGGAATTGAGGCCTTGTATAGACTACTGAGGACTAAATAAGTTAACCATCAAAGATCGCTACCCATGCCTATCATTTCCGAGGTGCTAGAAGCAGTTCAAGGCTCTGTGGTATTCACAAAACTGGACCTTCAGAACGCTTATCACCTGCTCCGCATTAGAGCAGGGGATGAATGGAAGACAGCCTTCCGCTCTCCATACGGTCTGTTTGAGTATCAGGTAATGCCGTTCAGGCTAGTCAATGCTCCATCCATTTTTCAACGAGTCATGGATCGTTTGTTCTCTGATTTATTGGGTCAAACCACAGTGGTCTAGCTGGACGATATACTGGTCTAGTCCCAAAATCAAGAAGAGCATAAACATCATGTTAAGGAGGTACTACGCAGGCTTCAGTTGCATCATCTTCTGATTAAGCCTGAGAAGTGTGCATTTGCACAGTCTTCAATATCCTACTTGGGGTTTATCCTTTCAGACCCAGGAATTACCATGGACCCTAAGAAGGTAGATGCTATTTTGGCCTGGCCACCTCCTTCCTTGGTCAAAGAGATCTAATGATTTCTTGGGTTGGCAAATTTTTTGCGGAAATGTATTCCTGAATTTTCCCAACTCACACTTCCGATTACTTGGCTGCTAAAAAAGTCTTCTGTTCCTTTCAACTGGTCAAGGGAAGCCGACGACAGCTTCACCGGCTTGAAACAAAGATTCTGCACAGCTCCTGTTCTAAGACAGCCCGACCAACTACAGCCCTTTATACTGGAAACCCATGCTTCAGCTGCAGCAGTGGGTGCCGTTCTCCTGCAGTCAAACCAAGGCCTAGAACATCCCATAGCCTACTTCTCAAAGACTTTAAGCCCAAGCCAATGGAACTATTCGTAATAGAGTGAGAACTATTGGCTATGAAGTTGGCTTGTCTGGAGTGGAAACATTACATCCCTTCCAGATAAGAACAGATCACAAAAATCTTCAGATTCTCAAACAACAAGAATGCTACAATACCTGTCAGGCCAGATGGGCGCATTTCTTTGCTCAGTTCCATTTCAGCATAACTTACATACCAGGTTCCCAGAACCAGATCGCAGATGCTTTGTCTCATAGAGAGGACACTGACAAAGACCCTACACACAGGAAAGAACTGATGTTTCCCCATACAAGGAGTGTGTCGACGGTGACGACTTTTCTACAATTGGTTAAGGAGGCATCCCTTCATCTAGAAGGACCTACCTCAGCCCTCAGAGATGGGCTGTACTTTACCCAAGGAAGGTTGATCATTCCATCTGCTGATCTGAAACAAAGGGTTCTTCAATGGTGTCATCACACTAAGGTTGCCGGCCATCGTGGTACGCGAGGTACCTTGGAATTGCTCCAAGGGTCCTTTTATTGGCCCAACATGAGAGCGGATACACAAGAATATGTTCAAACCTGTTTAGTTTGTTTACAGAGCAAGCATCTCACTCAGAAGCATCTCACTCAAAGCCATTAGGTTTGCTTCAACAGGAACCTGTTCCACTTGGCCCCTGGAAACACATCTCTACGGACTTTATAGCAGATTTACCTATCTCCAATGGTTGCACTTGTATCATGGTCACAGTTGACTCCTTCTCCAAACTGGTGCATTTTTCTCCTCTGGCCGGAATACCCTCCGCTTCTGTTATGGCAGATGTCTTTTTGAAAGACATTTTTAGGCTACACGGCCTCCCCCAGAAGATAGTTTCTGACTGTGGTAGTCAATACACCTCCAAATTCTGGTCAGTCTTGTGCAAGAGACTAGGTATAGAAAGAGCTCTGTCATCTGGTTTCCATCCCCAAACCAACAGCCAGACCGAGAGGTTAAATGGAACATTGGAACAATACCTTAGATGCTTCATCAACCAAACAAGACGACTGGGTGTCTTTACTCCCCACCGCAGAGTTTTCTTATAAAAACTCAGTGCATAGAGTGCTTGGAATCAGCCCTTTTTTCTGTACCTACAGTGTCCACCCCCAATCCATAGTGCCAACATTTTTGGTGGAATCCAACATATCTTCCATTGAGAAGACACTCAGTCAGATCAAAGAGGCCCATGGTACAGCAAGACAAAGTCTTCAAGAGGCAAATAGGCGCTACAAAGAACAAGCTGATAAACATCGTAGACAGGTATCTGAATGGGGAAAAGGCACCAGGGTTATGCTTTCTACCAAGTTCTTATCTCGTTCGGTCCGCCCTTCAAAATTGTCTCCCCGTTACATAGTCCCGTTTGAGATACTTTCCAGAATCAATCCAGTAGCCTATCATCTTAGGTTGGCAAAAACGCTAAAACGGGTTCATCCGGTTTTTCATTCCTCCCTTTTACGTCCTTATTTGCCCGACACCCGAAGACAGTCTGCTCCCAAACTGTGTGTCTTTCCCAGCTCTAATTCTGAGGAGTACGAAGTCTCCCTGATCCATGATTCTCGGTATCACAGAGGGCGCTTGGAATATTTGGTCCACTGGAAAGGTTACCCCACCTCGGAGGATACCTGGGACCCTTATTCCAATATACAAGCCCCTCGTTTGTTGAGACGGTTCCATAGACTCCACCCGGATAAACCGGGAGGACGGGGCCTTCGAGGCGGGCATACTGTCACAACCCGGGGAAACTGGCATGTGTGGCATAGGTGGAAGTTTGGCTGCCATTAGAATGTTCCACTATGTTGTTTCCACAAGGTGAGTTGCAGTCTAGTTTATTCCATCATGTCCGCCGCCGAGTGTATATTACTGCTCTTCACCATGCGGATCGGCGCGTTGCAACTTCTTGGTTTCTCCTCGTTGCCTACTGTCAAGCTGATTGGCCCTAGAGGACCGCGTACCTGTAGTCTTGGTGGATGGTCTTGCAGAGGCCGCCAGTCTGGAGTCCGGAAACTGATGAAATGGCGGCACGAGGAATCAGCCTCTCCACCACCCAAAAGAGGAACTGGGTGAAGGATGGACCGACCCCCAATGTCACGTTAAATACTCTCCAGAAAAGCGTGACAAGAGGATTGAAGGCTCAGTTGGGTGACACCACAGTCCAGGTAGAGTTGGTTGTCGAGACCATGAATCTTCCAGGTCCAGTGTAACAGCGAGGTATTTGCAGTTGATAGAGGAGTTCGATTGGTGCAGATGGTTCCAAAGGTTTGCAGGATAAAGTTCGGAGACAGGCAAGACCCAGGTAAGTACTGGAGGTTGGCAGACCCAGGACAGACCACAGGTAAGGGCTGGAGTCAGGCAGGCCCAAGGTAGGCCACAGATAAGGGCTGGAGGCAGGCTGGCCCAGGACAGGCCGCAGGTAAGGGCTGGAGGCAGACTGACCCAGGACAGGCCACAGGTAAGGGCTGGAGGCAGGCTGACCCAGGACAGGCCACAGGTAAGGGCTGGAGGCAGGCTGACCCAGGACAGGCCACAGGTAAGGGCTGGAGGCAGGCTGACCCAGGACAGGCCACAGGTAAGGGCTGGAGGCAGGCTGACCCAGGACAGGCCACAGGTAAGGGCTGGAGCAGGCTGACCCAGGACAGGCCACAGGTAAGGGCTGGAGGCAGGCTGACCCAGGACAGGCCAGAGGTAAGGGCTGGAGGCAGGCTGACCCAGGACAGGCCACAGGTAAGGGCTGGAGGCAGGTTGGCCCAGGACAGGCCACAGGTAAGGGCTGGAGGCAGGCTGACCCAGGACAGGCCACAGGTAAGGGCTGGAGGCAGGCTGACCCAGGACAGGCCACAGGTAAGGGCTGGAGGCAGGCTGACCCAGGACAGGCCACAGGTAAGGGCTGGAGGCAGGCTGACCCAGGACAGGCCACAGGTAAGGGCTGGAGGCAGGCTGACCCAGGACAGGCCAGAGGTAAGGGCTGGAGGCAGGCTGACCCAGGACAGGCCACAGGTAAGGGCTGGAGGCAGGTTGGCCCAGGACAGGCCACAGGTAAGTGTGGAAGCAGGTTGGCCCAGGACAGGCCACAGGTAAGTGTGGAAGCAGGAACAACGAGGCGAGCAAAGCGAACCGCGTTGAGACGCGACTCGCTGAAACTCGCAGCCTCTTTTATGGGCCGCCGGCGCCCGAGAGGCCTGGGACGCAGGCCGTTCCGTTTCCGGACGCCGGCGGACCCATAACGAGGCTTGGAAAGCAAGCCCCACCAAGGAGGTGAGTCCGGTCCACGGCGCATGCGCGGAACCGAGAGAGAGGTCTTCCGCGCATGCGCCGAAGGCCGCCAGCCCCGTAGCCCGTCGCTCCCCTCCCGGCGAGTCCCCGAAAGCATACGCGCGGGTAGACTCGCCAGGAGGAAATGGGAGCGGCAGACCCCAGTCTCCCGCGTGACATGACACCTACGCTCCGGATCATTTCCCTTGGCAGTGGTCTGCCCGCTCCTCTACTTACCTTGTTATTCTTCCTCCAGTGTGCTCTCGCTCTCGCTCCTCCCCTCTGCTCACTCCAGTGCTTTCTAGGTATCACTCTCTCTCTCTCATTCTCTGTTTCCCTTTTCTGTTCGTGTGTTCATTAGTTGTCCCGTTCCTTTTGAGATTTCTATCATTCCTGTTCTTCCTTTTTTTTGGTACTCATTTTAGTTATTCCTACAGCTTCTTTTTGATGCATGATCCTTAGAGAACAACCTTTTTCCTAGCCAGCAGTTACACTTCCGGATTTGTGCTTTCAAGTACTATTCAAGACTAGTCGATTGTTTCATCCTGTGAAGATCCTGTTTTTTTTTTATGCCAGTGGCTTTTTCCCCTGCAACTTTCCGGCTGTTGCAGAGCGGAGCCACTGGGGATTCCCAGGAGTGGCTTCCTTTTGAGGCAGACCTTATCTGCTCAAAAAAAAGAAACCAGAAGCCCGGCGATCTCGGCGAAAAAAGCTGGACTACTCTTCGACGACATCAAGTGAGGAGGAAGGGGTGCCTGGTGAACTCCAATTCCTAAGTGAAGAGGAGGACATTACTGACAAGCCAGATAGCGTTATTGACAATTCTGATACCTTCCTTCAAAATGGCTACTGTAGACGTCATTAAAAGTACGACATCTCATTGGTTCTACTAAATATAGGACCCTAGATTTCATGGTCCCCTATCATTGGGTTGGCATCACCCCAATCATACTTTTCCACTTGCTTAGCAGCATGCAGAATAGCCGGCCAGGTGAAGGGAGTTTGTCTGCACCCCCAGCCCCCTTCTAATTATTGCAACAATCAATCATCACTTCTGTGGTCATGTGTCAATTATTTCTTTAGGCTCGAGTCTGCTTCTTGGTCTGGGAAAGTTAAGGCGCCTGGGCATGGCAAGGGTCCAGCGTAGGTGTGAAAGTTTCATCCCTTCTGCTTGCTTGGTCACGTGATTTTGACACCGTGAAATCGTCTTCTCCTACATGCAATTTCGTGTATTTTATTTAATTCTGCCAGTCTTCTGCCATCTGTGGCTTATCTTGACCTTTCTGCGCAGGATATACTGTTCTTCTTTCCATTAATTGTATCCACTGTTGGTCTATTTCAGCCGGTACAACCTTGGCTTCTTGGCACGATTGTCCTTGTCTGAGTCTGTCATGCATCCCGGCACGGCTACACCCCCGCCCACACTCACAACCACCTTGCGGGCCCGGCGTGGGCAGGAGGGGCCTCGGCCTTCGGGAGTTGCCGCCCCGGGCCGTGGTCCGTTGTTGTCCTTGGCGGCTCAGGGCGGGTCACGTGATGCAAGCCAAATCCAATCCGGGCAGACCTAATCAGGTCACATGACCAGGAAGCACACCATAAAAAGAACGCCCACGCTCATTCAAACGCTTCTCAGCTGTTCTCACAGCGTTTTGCCTCGTACTGCTCCGGTCTTGTTTTCTGGTACTTTTGGAACTTTGGAACCTTGGAAATTGCTTTGGATCTTGGACTGCTTTTGGATTACCCCTTTGGATTTAGAACACTTGGCTTGCTGTCTACATGGCTTTTTGAACTCTGGACTTTGGATAACGGACTGCTTTAACTTTTCCCTCTGGCGTTGGCGATCTTGGACCTTTTGGACTCGAACCCCAGCAACATCCTGTACTCACGTCTTGCAAACTAAGTTAAAGAACCCACAGGTGGGCCCTGCTAGAATCATTCCACTTCTTCTACTCCCAGGGAGGGACATCTAGGTTCAAAGCTGACATCGGTCTTCCTACGGGTAGGTGTCCTTAGGCTTTCTAGTGCTAAGACATTTGTACTGATTATATATTCTTGCCTAACCCTGTCCTTCTCTTGCAGCAGCCATCCGGGATCTGGTGTTCCTGTCCGCCCACCTGTGGTCTCAATAATTGGTCAGCGAGTTACTATTATCTCGCTGACTGGTACTTGGGAACGGAGGTATTCTTAACTTCGTGGAGCTCAGATCTTGAGAGAGTCTCTCTCAGTCTTTAATTCTCGATTTGTTTGCTGCAAAGCTCTCCTCCTGAGACCTTTATTAACCTTTGGTTGATTCTGCTCTTGTGCATCGTGGAAGTATACTTATATGAAGTGCTCCTTTTGAGGTAGATATGTATAGGTGGCGCTTGCCGCAATCTATCTTACTACTAAGCATAAGCAAGCCTCACGATTGTCTTTACTTCTTGCGGTTACTGTGCATATGTACACGTTTAAACTGGCTGAATATCTTCATCACGCTCATGGCATAGGTTTCTGACATTTGACATTAATTATTTCACTTTAGATTCGGGATATCACTTATCCATGGTGTTTCGTCTCTTTTCGTCATTCTCAGGACATCATATCTTCTATATGTGCGTCAGTCCGGTTTCTTGTGACCTCACCATTCATCCTCCTTCATTATCGTTTTAGCTTCTTCAGGGATTGCATTCTCACAATCATCATTCTGTCTCATGTGTCGATATGGTTTCCTCAATGGGTACCTTACTGTCTAGGTTTTCTTAGGTGTTGGTACTTCAACAGGTGCTGTTATTCTGATAGGTACTGGACAGAGCCCCGCTGCGGCTCTCTGCTGGTTTATTTGTTCATCATACGTCACATATTTTGGCGTGAATGTTCCTGGTACTTCAAAATGGGCGGCTAGAGTGCGAATCATGCTTGGTACCTCCTCTACAGTATTCTTCCCCCCGTCTGATGCCATGTCCCCACCTTCCACACCGTCTCACTGGCCACTTGGTCTATTTCTATTATTCTTGTGGGAGTTTCATTAATTTGGGACAGTATTTCTCCCTTTTTCCAACCCTCGTCCGTTGACCTATCAGGTGTTTGGGGCATTTGCGTCTGTTTTGCTCTGGGTGTGGGCAAGCAGCTTTGTTCACATATTCCTCTTAATCGTGACAATTCTGTTCGGGCCATTGTTAATCTTGAGTCTAGGTCTTGAGTGAACTGCTCTATATCTATAGCTGGGATACTCACCTGCGCATCTGCTCCTCAGAGATCATATGGGGGCGGGGCTGGGGCTGTTGGTAAAGGTGCAGGGGGTGACGTGGGCTTTGACACATACACTGGGTCACTATATCCCTCATCTGGCGCTGGCTTGGGTAGGAGTGGGTACAGCCGTGTTACCTCTACCCCTCTCTCTTTATTTTCCCCTTCTCCCTCACCGCTACTTCTTGCCTGGGGAGATGCACCCTGCCCTTTGATTTTGTTCCGGGCTACTTCTTCAAACAGTCTCCACAAGTCCAATATTTTTCTCCTGTTGTGGAGCTGTTTTCTCTTGTATTTTACGAACATACATGTCACTCGCATATCTGGAACACTCTTATAAAACGACCCCTTGGGGCCATACCGGGGGAAAGCCTTCCACTTCACTTCTGTGATACACTGGTCATGATATTTGTTAATTCTCTCTGCATACCCTGGCAAACTTTGACATATGTGCGAAAGTGGTGTTTCTGCACCCATTTTTATTCTACCAATGTCTGTCTCTTCTTCGTGTGTCAGATCTAGACAATCAATCAATAGGATGCAATGCTCCACACCTCTTATGTCACCCTTTGTGACAATACTTGTGATTAAACACTATCTGTCACACTATCTCTAATAACGCATGTTTCAAATCACTTTTTGTAATTAAAGTTTTCTTTTTCATAAAACATAGCGTGCAGCAAACATTAACAATATATACACCACAGGACTTAGACATACCACACTGAACATTTAAACACAAATCCTCCCTGCTTGTCCCTCTTCCCCCTTATAATATTCTTCCCTGATACCCCAGTTTGTCCCCTTATCTTAGTCCCTTATGGACCTTCCCTCCTGTCTTGAGTGTTCCCTAATCAAAAGAAAGAAGAAAAAAAATGAAGCTGTTCCAAATACTATTCCGAGTCTTCCCCTTAACTGAGACTCCTACTTTTTCCACTTATTTTCCTCGTTATATCCTGTATTAGTCGAGATAGTACTATGCAGCGCCGTCTTCCACCCCCTCACGGAGCTAGGTTCCTGTACCTCTTTTCACCTCGTAATCCCCTTAGCTGTCCTAATGGCCATATGCAGAAAAAAAGAATAGAACGAAACCAAACAGAAATTTCCCCCAACGTCTGTGAATTTATGTCCCCTCCGTCCAATCCCAAACGCCCTTTTATCTGACTCCTTGTACTACCATTTCTCCCCATTCCCCCTACTGTCTATTAATGTCACCCACACTTGATACTCACGACCCGGTCTGTCAAGGCACCGCCCCGCACTCAATGGCCGCACCCGGCTCCGGCGAGCGGTACGGTGGGATTTTGTAAAGCCGGGACCCTACACCCTCTCGCCCTACTGAGTGAGCACGTCTAGGTGTACTGGTTGCCGTAGGGGTGCATCTCTTGAGAGGGTGCACCCTGGGTCTCCGCTGTGACTCGTGTCAGAAGGAATGGAAGGACGCAATCGCGTCCAGGGGTCCCCAAATGATAGTGAGAAATCCCCCAAAATACAATCCAAACTCACCAATGAGAGTCATTAAAGGACACACCCCAATAGGGAATGAGACCGAGACCAAGTGCGGGTGCGTTTAAGAGGTAAAGTTTGTCTAGATAAGATAGGGTATGCAGAGAGTGCTCTGCCAAATAATACACTGCCATTGCATTAAAAAGGGTTACAGAGTCATCAGTGACAAAATCATATATAGTACAAAGCTTACATTTCAATTGGTGGAGCCGCTGATCCAGTATATCTTCACAGGGGCCGCTTCCATGTGATTGGATGGCTGCTTGGTGGGAAGGCGGACACCACCTGTATCAGCTGGGCTGGTCAGTGCGAGGTGAAGGTCATGTGATTCTGGATAAGGTGATTGATACTAGATCTCTTATCTAAATGCTACTTCAAAGTGCACAATAAAAAAGACAATCATTTACATTCTGACAGGTGGGGAGAAGACCATATATTCCACATGTTGCTTTTATATACGTATGTCCTGAATCACTGGTCAGGTGAAAGGTATGGGGGTCATCTCAGTCACGGGGTATGGGGGTGAATGCTCTGTGCAGGCTCAGTGGGAGGATGAGAGGATACATTTGTTGCACTGATACATCTGTGAGAAATGGTCCTCTAGCAGCATAGTCATAAGGGGAGAGAAAGGGTGGGGGCCTTGTGCGTGCTGTGCGTGGCGTTGCAGCATGGAGGGGAGGCGTGGGCAAGACAATTAGTTTGCAGATATACATAATGAATCTCTTATCTACTACAATCAATCAGCCAACATAATTATCACATGTTCCTTTAGACCTCATGAAGGCTATTATATCATGGATTTAGGGCAATGAAGGATATATGGTCACACGCGGGATTAGTGGCAGGGATGAAGCTGAGTTGCATGCAGTTGTGGGGCAGGCATCTGTTACATCAAATAAGGGGTGAGGGTAGAGGTTGTGTGAGTAGTATATCCTTTGAGTAGTATCTGGGGGTGCAGAGCAGGTTTGTGGAGATGGATGGGTTTTTCCCAAGACCAGGCCTTGGCCCGGTCATTTACAGGGCAGTGATGCTGGCAGGAAGGCGAGAGATCAAATGTTTTGCTTGTAATTGCTTGCGCCCAGCTTTTCATGGGAACAGGACAGTCACTGGGACACCGGAGGGGAGGTGGTCGGGGATTAACAGGCTTACTGTGGCGGCCCCAGGGGAGAGGTGCAGGCCTGCAGGCTAGCGTGTCTATGAGGCCTGCTGGGGTAGTTACAAAATGGAACCGGTGCTCATACAAAATGGAGTCAGTGATCAGACCTCTTACCGATGGTCCACCTGTATGTGTCATCCTGAGGTTGCCCGGCACCTTTGGCCAGGGGCGCATGGCCAGCCGGGGGATGAGCATAGTGTGAGTGTGGGGACAGGAATGGAGGGGAGGGGGCCCAAACAGCCTTTCCTCCCACACACTATGAAGCCATCCAACTGAGAATCTTGGACCCACATCTTAGACAGCAGAAAGACCTGCAGTGGGTAGGCCTAGACAACCAACATCTTTTTCCTGCAACCGTAGGGGAATGGCTATGAGTATCCAGACCAAACTTACTTAGAAGAATCCAGGAACACCCAATTCTAGGAACCTTGTGGAGCACAGAGAATGGGAATGAAAGGTGTCACAATGTGGCAATCCCCCCTGGGACATCTATGGGTACCAGGAATTAGAGACGGCATCCCAGACCCAGAGAGGTTTCAAACATGGTTTCAGGCCGGCCTACTTGGGCCACTTCCAGTTTGTCTATACTTACAACTGAAGGGTGTCATGACTAGGGAAATCTGGAAAGACAAATTGCAAAGAGAGCTCACTCCCTTTGAAAAGATACTGGATACTGGCACAGGCTCCAGTGGTCTGATAGGTGCATTAGATAAAGCCCTGCTAGAGATGAAGAAATCCCCTTCCAACAAGGTAAAAGAAAAATGGGAAGTCAATTTGGGGAGGGAGTTTTCTCCGTGCACTTGGCTTCAGATATACAGGAGAACCTTGCAAACATCCATTGCATGCCAATACAAACTCCACAGTATTCAACCCATCTACAGATGGCAATACGACCCAGTCAGGCTTGCTAAGATGTACCAAGGAGTGAAACCCTTTTGCTGGCATGAATATGGGGAGAAAGCCAATTTCTGGCTCATGTGGTGGGGGTGCTCGGCAGTTCAATCATATTGGGACAAGGTCCTTAGTTGGATTAAAGATCTAGACGGGGAGACAAGGGAGAAAGCACTGATGTTGATATTATTTGGGCTAGAAGAACAAGATGACGAGCTTATGAAACTATCAAGGATGACTCATCGCTTGCTTCTAGCTGCAAGTGCATGTCTTGCGACATTCTGGAAAAGGAAAACTCTCCCGAATAAAATTGAATGGATCAAAGTGGCACAGAACTTATATTGTATGGACTGCCTGACCTCAATCATCCACAGAGAACAGGGCTCAGTTGAAATGGCAGGGGCTGACTTTTGTGCAAAATACATTCCCAGAAGCAATGGCCACAGACTCGGTCCAGTGACAGGAGTCATGTTCAAGCATGTAATAATTTTCTGAAAAAGTATATATGCAAAATGATATGTAACAAACCGATGTAATGTGGAGGTCCCTCTGATGGTGTTAACATATATAATGTTATATATATTTTTTTTAAATAAAAATTCTGTTTATTACAAACTTTTTTTTAAAACAGAGAATAAAAGAAAACAGAACGAAAAAGAAAAAGAGAAGAGAAAAAGCAACAGAAATATTCATAATCACTGAAGAGTCCATTTCAGTACTTAATGTACAATGTGCGTTCCTATAAAGTCATCATAAAAATCCAACAAAAGACATCTAGAGACTCTTACGTTTGTTTAGTCAATAGCAAGTTCATTTCTTCCAGGAAAAATGTTAAGGCGAAGGTCAGCTTTTTTTTCTCCTTCCAGCATTTTTTTCCACCAAGTGTCTCCACTTCGAGTTGGATAGAGTTCAATCTCTTTACCCATGCACTATGTTCGTAGAGATCTCAGTTTCGGGCAAAAGATCATTAATGTTTCAACGTCTCCTCATCCGTTGTGCAAAATCGGCAATTCAAGTCTTCAGATTCACCTGTCTTTTTTCTCCTAATCTACTATTCTACACTTCCTTTGTTTCAAACAGGTTCAACCTGGGCTTAAGAAAGCTTCTCCTTCGAATTTCCCTTACAAAGCCTGTCTGTCGAGGATCAAACAAGCCTGTTTTTTTAATCCGCGAATGTAATAGATTGAGGATTTTGTTGCAAAGATCTTTCCCAACACATCCAGTAAAGTTATGGGTCTGTAGTTTTTAGGTTCTGACCTCAATCCTTTTTTGAAGATCGGTACAATTATTGCTGACTTCCACGATGCAGATATTCCTCTTGTTTTTATGATTAATTCGAAGAGGATTTCACAAAATTCGGCCCATTCGTTTGGATGTTTTTTTAGCATTTGGTTTGTTAAACCATCTGGGCCAGGGGCCCGCGAGGAGCTTATTTGTTTGATGTTTTCCTCTATATCTTCTCTCGAGATCTCAATATTCCATCTTCGAGTTGTGGCAACACTGGTTCAGTGCTTGCTCCTTGTTTTTGAAAGAGCTCCACATAATGTTCAACCCACTGGGTTTCCTTTACCATATTATTTTGGATTGCACATTGTGATGTTTCAGCCTCATTTTTGAGAGCCCAAAAGTTTTTTGTGTTTTTATCTCTCACAGCCTCCATCATATTTTCCACGTCTCGTTGTTCCATAATTGTTTTGTGGCTACGTATCCAATTTCTATATTTCATTTTTAAACTTTTCTTCTCCTTACTCTTTTTGATTTTACTTTTCCCCAGGGCTCTTATGTCTTTACATAGTTCCCTCTTCTTTGCCACAATTGCTGCATCGTATACGTGTTATTTATTAAAGTTTTTACCATATTTGTTAGATCTTTAATTATATTTTTCTAATATGCAGTTAAATTCCAAGGCATCTTCAATGTCGGTGACTCCTTTGTATTTAGTTTCTTTTGTTAAGTTTCAAATGTTTGCACCGTTCAGCTTTAGCCTTTTTCTTCCTGGTTCCAAGCTCACACTATGGGCCTCATTACACGGTAGGCGGTAAAAATTGCTAATTACCGGCATGGCGTAAATAGCGTGTCCGCCCTCGCAAGAGGCCGCAAATTGCATGCCATTACGAGATCGCGGGCACGAGCCTACCGCCATGCCGGTAATGAGCCTACCGCCATGCCGCAAAAGTCCCCAAAAAGTCCCTTAACGGCATCCTCGAAAGCGCTGTTAGCACTTCCGACCTGCCGCCACATGCAAATAGCGGTTTCCGCAAATGTCGGTGACCGCCATTAGCGGTCACCGCTAATAGCGGTTACCGTAATATTGCGGAATCGGAAATAGCGTCATCGCACCGGAACGGGAAAGAGCACGGCGGCCATCTTTAAAATCACAATCCATTGCCATCCTCCTTATCCAGGACACCTTACCAGGAACCACGTTGGGAAATACACCAAGGACACCGTGAAGATGCCCAAGGCCGTTAAAAAATCATCTGAGCGGCAACGCAAGGAGAAATTTTGCAAGGAGGAGCTCCTTATGCTAACGCAGACACTACCAGACAATGCTCATGTCGTCTTCAACAACGACATGCGTCGGGAGACCATTGTGAAGAAGAAGGCCATCTGGGAAGAGGTAGCCCACAAGGTCAGCGCGGTAGGCACCACAACCCGCACAGTCAAAGACTGCCGAAAGAGGTGGGATGACCTCCGGCTCCGTGTGCGGAACATTCTATCCGTGAACCGCAACCTGGCTACGGGCACAGGAGGAGGCAGTGAATCGCCAATCAAGCTCACTGAGTGGGAGGAGACATGTGCATCAACCATCGGGGGGGAATGCATTGAGGGAGTTGGACAAATGGAGCATGGCGTGGCCGTTTCGTCCGATGGAGGGGAGTGTATGCATCAAACAATGCACAGTGAAGTGTGATGTTCCCCCCAATCATGTGTCCATATGAATGCCGTGGCTCCAGCCACAAATAGACATGCATGCATCACCACATGCCCGTACAACACAGACCCATTCATGCATGACCCACCCAACATCCCCATTACCTGCATCCACACTAAAGAGCCCGGAATGCATAGAACGGCATGACGTATTCATTTTGCTCAAGGCAGGTCGACCCATTACTGATGGTTGTCAACATTTCTCACCCTTGCAGGATCACACACTGACACTGAGGAGGCACGCACTTCCACACCTGCTCCCACATCCAGCAAAAAAGCAAGGAGGGATGCCACAGGGGACACCGCCACATCCACAAGGGCAGCCAGGACGAGTGTCCATGACCGAAGGGACAAAAGCAGCCGGAATACCAGTTGCACGCATCCACAGGCCATGGCTGCTCCCGTCGTGGCACCCACGGAAGTGTGTCTGCCAGCAGGTGAGGGCAGCATCGAGGGAATGCACTCTGCTGCCACCAGCTCAACGGGTGAAGCAGCAGCCACGGCCCCACCTTCAGATGAGGAGGACACACCTGCCATTGATGCTGATAGCCAGAGCCCCAGACCAACAAGCCCCTTACTGGCAAGCCTGAGGTACTCCTCAGGTCCGGGTAGTCATGGAGATTCACCCACCCCTGAAGGGATATGGAGCCCCCAGATATCCTCTCCTGATGCAAGTGCAATGGGACCAGGTGCATCAGCCATCCCACCAGCACCCACCATGCGACATGACCTCTCGACCATCTACCAGAGGCAGACCGAGATGAGTGGCCTAGTAGGTCAACATGTGGCAGAGACAGCCCGCCTGATGGAGGACATTGCTACACTTGCACAGCAGACAAGGGAGGGCATGGAGGCATGCACCAGCCGAATCTGCAGTGAAATGGCCCAACTGCGGCAGGCCATGAACCGCATAGCAGACGCTATTGAGCGTCGGTGCCCACTCACGGCCCAGGAAGAACCAGGCCCCTCCTCGTCTGGGAGTTCACACCAGACTAGTCCCCTGCGCCGGTCTATGCGGAACCTGCGGCGCACGGCTTCACAACCACCAGATGACGATGCAGGCACTGTCAAATAGGGCCACCAGGATTCGTGTGCCACATGTGGCAATGGACACATTCACGTCATGAGACTCACATGGGAGTGTTGAGGGGGGAGGTGGGTAAGGGTGTGTTGAGGGGGGAGGGGGGTAAGGGTGTGTTTGGGTGTGTTGAGGGGGGAGGGGGGTAAGGGTGTGTTTGGGTGTGTTGAGGGGGGAGGGGGTAAGGGCGTGTTTGGGTGTGTTGAGGGGGAGGGAGGTAAGGGTGTGTTTGGGTGTGTTGAGGGGGGTAAGGGTGTATTTTGGGAGTTTGGGTTATGCACTTTAGTACCACAATATGTTCAATATACACTGTTCAGAGTTTGAAACCCAAGCGTGGTCTCCATTATTGTGTATGTGTCATTCATTGTGGACAGGGTCCTTTGTGGGCCTCGAAACATGCACCAGGGCAACAATTCCCATCTACGTCCATGCTATTTCACCTTGGTGCATGATGAGATTACAGAATCAGATGCTGATGCACATCGTGTGCCTCCTTGGCACTGCCTGTTTCATGTCCTGCCGGGGCATTCCACCCGCACTCATCCCCAGCCACATCATACTCTTCTGGTGGTTGCATGTCAATTTCAAGTGGCATAGGCACATTCCATCATATGCACATTTTGTGTTGCTCTACGCATGCCATGGTTGTCTTTGCCAAATTGACACGGCCGTACAGGAGTGCCACACCCAGGCCGCTTAGGCAGCGGAGCACTGTCATTGGAAGGATGTACTATATTGTTGTCCTCTTCCTGATGGTTCTGTGGGTTACGTACAGGGGTTAGGAGCCACCTCCTCAGTGGATGGCTGTCTTCGCCTGTATGGTGTGAGGAATGGGTGCCTGTTACGGCTCACCTCTGGTGCTGGCTGTTGTTGTAGGTGCTGCACTGCTATCATGTAGTCAAGGCTGTCATGTCATGCTGCTGCTATTGGGACCATCTTGGTGTGGGAAGGGGTGTGGGTAGGGGTGTGGTGTGCTCTTTTGTGCTGCCTGTCTCCATTGCATGCACCTGTGCTGATTGTGTCCACCTGTAGTTGATGGGTACACTGCTCAGGTCTCTTAACGGGTGCTTTTCGATGCCGTTATTAGCGCCATGCCGGTAAGGGGTTTTTGGGTGTTTTACATGCCGCTAATACCATGTCCGCATGGCTTGTGATGGCCTGGTATTAGCGCCATGGCGCTAATTCCGGCATGTGGGTCGCGCGCTCACGACCTTGCCGCTATTAGTGGCACCGTAAGTAACGGGTGCGCAGATAGCGGTGGGTCCGGGTCGTGATTTGCTTAGGGAATTAACGGTACCGGTAAATCATTACCGGTAACGGTATTCCATTACCGCACAACGTGTAATGAGGCCCTTTGTTTCCACGTGGTTGTCAGTTCCGCCCTTTCCAATTGGATTGTGATTTTCACGAGATTATGGTCACTGTCCATGGTTGTAATCACATTTAGACTTCCAATGTTTTTAGCCACACTTTCTGATCCAAAGTAGTAATCTAGGATTGAGCTCTGCTTGTCTCTTTCCCACGTCGGTTTTGGGGGCACATCGCCCAGTGTGTTGCCATTCAGGAGGTAGATATTTCTTGTCTCCATTTCTTCAAGCCAAACTGTTCGTACTGCCTTTTTGTTGAATGTTTCATTTTTGTTACTATCTCCTTGCTTCCTTTTTCCAACTTTATGATTTCCCTGTTCATGTCCCCACATAAAATAACACTCTATTGTGACATTTCCAGCATTATTTCATCCAGGATATCACATAGCTTATCCACAAAGACCAATTACCCTGCAGCCTGATGTTGGCAATATATATTTATAATGAATATGCTTGATCCCTTTTTGAAACTTCCTCAAATTAACTTCCGTATATATGGAGATGAATTCACAGTATTCATTATTTGAAAGCCACAGGACTTTTTGATCAATGTAATTAAACCTGACATTGGGCGACCCTTTGCCATACTTCTTGCAGGGTTAAATGCCATTTTGTATCCTTCCGCGCTCGGTGGCTTACGAGCCATGTCTCCTGGAGACACACAAAATCTAAGGCTTTCAGATTTTCTTGATCCTTGCTAAACAAATGGGCATGTCCTCATGTGTTCCAGGACCCCATCTGTATTACAGTGGTATTAGTATCTGAACATTAGCTGGGAGCTTGCGTCGTCAGTGCCCCAGCTAACCAGCACCAGCTCTCATCTTCTCTACTTTTCGCAGGAGTACGCTCTTGCCGACTCTGGATCTTTGCGTCTGAATTCTCACACCTAAAAGTTATTTTTATTTTCTTCAGAGTACTATGGACTTCCCCCACATCACTTGTACTCTCTTCCACTTCTGCTTCTTATTCATCTGATGCATTTGAATTTTTGTTAGCTCCTTGGTTCCTTAAGCCTTTGTTGCCCTTTTCACATTTGTCGAGTTGGGTTCCCAATTGGTTCCGTTTGTTTTTTTCTGTAACCACAGATTTTTGATCTCTCTTAATTCAAATCCTGTTTCCTTCAACTCGTTTACACTTTCCAGTAGTAATTCGCTAATTGTTTTTGAGTACATATGTAGAATAACTCTATAGTGCACTACTGTATGAATTCCACTGTTTTTATGTCATTGGTAGAGATCGATTTCAGATGTGGGATATGATGGAACAGTTGCAGAACATTGTATCTATTAAGCACAAGACTGTTGTTCCTGTAGACACTTCTTTTCAACAGTAAGCCAAGTCCCAATTCCGTCTTTTGCTTCTTTTCTGGGTCTTGGTTATCTTTCCAAACTTTTGGATGGTTATCAACTATCCAATCACTTTCCCTTTAAATCAAGTGTTTCTTTTTGTTATCACCTCTTAAGGACTTATCTTTCTCAGCAGCTTTCTCTTTATTCTCGTATTTCTGGTTGGATTTATATTTAAATTGCACGTTTTGTGTTCTTGGGTTGTTGTCCAGTACTACAGTTGTCTTTTTTCTTTTATCCTCAATTGTCATGAATCGTCCCCTTTCTAATTTCTCGCCTTGAAGCACAGCTTTTGGGTTAGAGATCTTCTTAGGTGTTGTTTCTATTATACATATACGCCTTCCAACTACCGTTGGTAGTTCTTTTAACAGTTCTTTCTTTAATTTCGGTAGATTTTCATCTTCTATTTCTGAGCATCAACTCGCTTTCTCTTCCAAGAGGGCTATATCTTCTTCTGGATCCTCAAATTCCGCCTCCTTGTAGACAGAGAGGTTGAGGAGGTCCTCTTGAGTGATCTCGATCTCTCTCTCCACTCTCTTTGGATCCTTTTCTTTTCGATTTTCTTGTTCCATATCCACCCTGATCTCTTTTGCTTTCTGAGGCAGAATTTGGCAAGACCTTACACTTGTTTGGTTTTCTGTTTATATTGTCACGTTCAGTGCTTTAATGTTTCGCAGGAACTTGCATGAGTTCTTAGTATTTTCATTTTTGCCACATGGCATGTTCTTTGTCTTCTTTTTTATTTGCCTTACTTCGTTTTATTCATGATGAGTTTTTGTACGTCATCCTTTTTTGATCTGTCGAAGATGGCGAAACTACCACTACCTTTTTCTTTCTCCAGGGCCTATTCATTGTCAGGCGGGTTGGGATTTGTGCTTAAATCTTCCGCGCTAGCTGACGTAGAAGGTTGCACAGGGAGTTTGTTTTCCTGTTCATTACTGTTTTCTGTTGTTTTTATCACACTTTCATCTACGATGTCACTCGGGTGCTCAGCTTCTTGTGTCGTGCGCTTGTCCTTGCCATCCTTTCTCGATTTGCTAACCTCCATTTGAGGCTTGATACACTGTGAGTCCCTGGCTTCTGGATTGGTTCCTAGGGTGATCTGATTATCCATGTTAGTTTGATTTCTCACTTTGGGCAAGTTAAAATACTCTCTGCCACAGCAGACCACTTTGTCTCCACTTATCCACTATTACTAGATTACAGTTACATTTGACACAAGGGGGGTTGGCTTCCCAAATTTCAAAAGTATTGGAATGCATTTGTAAATAACCACGGGGCTGGGTGCCTTAAAGCCGTTGTTGGTTTGAGTTGCAGTCAGCACTAGCTCGCACCTGCGTAGCAATGGACTTCCCATAGGTTTTAGCCAAACCTTCCCTACAGGCAGTAAACCCTATTTGATGCATGGCAAAAGCTTAAATACTGGGAAAGAGACACCAACAGCATTATCAACCCCCCACAGGTGGCCTCTCTTTGGTTTAATGAGAGGTTGAAGGTGGCCGGGAAAGTTTTAAATTGGTGTAGTGGCGGGACCGGGGAATAATAAACACAAAGCAGGTGTGGTCTGCCTCTCGTATCCTCTCCTTTTCCCTTTTATGGGAGAGGGAGGGCCTCCTTAGTTTCTAAAATATCTACACTTATCGAATTGCTCTTTCAGAGGGCTGTGCAGCCGAGCAGAGTAGACCCTTCCTAAAGGAATCCCCTCATGTTGTCCTCTGGTAGCTACAAAGCACTCCCACTTTCCCCTTTGATTAACCAGAACAGGAAGACTGAGCTTTATTGAAACGACATACATGGTCTTTCATCCTTGGACTATCTATGGCCATTGATATGGAGGAAAATTTGCCGTACATCAATGTTAGCCACAAACGTGGAACTGCCTTACATGGTATACAACTTTACATTTTTCACGCCCTCTCGAATAAAGAAAACAAGCAGTTCCTCACCAGCCACAATGTTTTGATCATGCAAGGTCGAAAAGGGCACTCTGTAATTTTTTTTCACAAGGTCCTTTTGGCATGCAGTGTGACCGTTGATTATCAACATCTCCTTATGGACACTTCCCCTCTCCCTCTCCCCTCCACACTCATAGCCGGAAGCATAAACCCAATGTTTGAGGGAAATGAGGTCCAAGGCAGGATGCTAGATAGACTAATTGCTAAAGCAGTTAAATCAATCACCGCAAATTGGCAATATCTCAAATCATTCGTACAAGCTATGGTGGAATCAAGTAGCCTAGGTACAAAGAATGGAAACATATATGTAAGAAGGCATATTGTCCGCCACTAAGACCAAACCTGCGGCACCTGCTGGAAGCTTTCCTGAGCAAGCCTTGCCGATCAAGGTGGAGAAATGTTGGCACTTGTGCTACCATAGATGCATATCGGGAAGCTGACTAGTGCTGGACAGTCATATAAAAGGGCTTGGAGCTACCAGTCTGATTCATTTGCCACAAAGAGATTAATCCAAAGATGTTTGGAGTGGAATACTCTACTGATGGACCAGAAATATGCATAATGCTGTGTTATCTGTCTTTTGGCTCTTCTCTCACCTTGCCCTTCTTTCTTTCCCTTCTTATCTACACTTTCAGTTCTTACTCCGCCCAAGTCCGCTCTCTCTACAATGGTGATTTATGGCTGTGTTATGAATTTGAAGTTGATTCAGGTAGTCAGGGAGAACTGTTTATGTGGCATATGAGCTTACCCACAGTTGTGTTATGGGCACCCTTTACTGTGCTCGGCTACTGTTGGTAATAATCTACACTATGTTATGTTATGAGTGAATGTTTGTTATACGTATTGACTTCTGTTTATTTCTAAAATAAAGGAAGTCAAATGAAAAAAAAAAGAAATTACAAAGATCATCTTTCGTCCCTTCACCAAGTTGTAACTACAGGTCCCTAATCATCTTAACATTGATAATGTTGGCGAGTGCACAAATAAAGAATTAGGAGAGCCCTCCCACCCCCCTCGCAATCCACGTCCAATGCTTTCTCCCCAGTGGCTGCAGAGAAAGACATTCTCTAACCAGTGGACGGACACATACGTAGGCAGAATAAAAACCGAACCTGGGTGAGATCCCACAGGTAGTACACGAAGACATTAGGTGAGTTTTGGCAATAAAAAGGCTGTGGATTTTTATTGCACACATTTTGGTCATAACAAACGTAATCATAATTACAGTAACCATAATATGCTGTACTATTGGGCACCGGGTCCTGAGGTTGCCCCCTCTGGCCCGTGCCGCCTTACCTGTCCCACGACAGTGTGATCACCGTATGGTGACCTGTCTTCTTTCTTTTTCTTTTCTCCTTTTTCTAGGGTTCGTGGGTTCTGAGAAAAAGAAGAGAGACTCTGCGTACACAAAGTACTCTTTCGTTTGGGTCCGCGCGCAGTGACCCAAAATGACTTCTCGTTATCTGCTGCCACGGCAGCTCCTTATATTCGACCCAGGCCGGACCCTGTGTGTTGGTTGTGCCTGTGCGGAGGGCGTGTAGCCCGCCCCCCGGCCGGCGGTGCCAACGGCAATTGCACCCTGGGTGCATGTCTGCAGTTGGTCCCTGCCTACTTCCTGGCTCTTCTATCTTGGGTGCTTTTGTACCTCTTTGTGAAGAAGGGCAAGGTGTTGTTTACACCTTGCCCTTCCTCCTTCTGGTTTTCTATGGCGGCATCGTGGCTGCCCTCAAGGCAGACATGAAAGCTGAGTGGGGAGACGGAGAGGGCTATGTGTGGGTTGGTTCAGGGCTGGCTGCCCCCTCCCTCTCCCTGTTCATCAGGCCCCCACCTTGTACCCTTGCGGTGCTGGCCACAACTACTTCTCCTAAATGTGACCCATGATTGTGCCGGGTGCTCCTGTAGCTCTGTTATTGGAGCTCTGGGCCCCAGTGGCAGCACTAAAATAGTACATGAAATGTCTTGTTCTGGGGGTATTATTTATCCCTTTACTGCCAATACCCGAGGCAAGTGCTGGGTTCGTAGACACAGAAGTGGCTGGTGAGTCGTAACCAAGGCCGGTCTTACACCAGATTGCACCCCAGGCGGGAAGCATTGTTGTTGGCGCCCCCCCCGACCCTTAAAAATGACAACCAAAAAATTTCACAGAACGTTTGATCTTAGCCGCCGTGTGATTGGGGCCCCAGTTTCTCAAAGATGCAAAGGCTTTGCCCACTACTCATATATTTTGCTGCCGCCATGCAATATATGGCCAGCACCTTGTACTTACCCACCAACCTTTGCATTAATGCCGTAACTGTAAGCACTGTTGTTTTCTATCAATGTAACCTTTCAAGTTAAAGTACCTTGGCACCTCAGGGTTTGGGCGCTATGTAAGAACAATAAATAAATAAAATTTGCTTCAATGACGTTTAAAAAGTTTTCAAGAAAAACAAAGCACTGGAGCAGGAAGACAAAGCGAACTGGTGACTAGACATTGCAAGAATCACTGTTGATGACCTTTGAGGGACCCACAAACTTTTCTGGACAACCCTCTATAAAAGTATGAAAGCCAGCACCTGAAATTCCACAGGTTAAAGTTCTGCTCGAGCTGGATCATGCTGCACTTTTTGATACCTTAAATGCACTGACCCCGATGACGGGTTGGGGGGGTCACATGCACAGAGAACATATAGTTGACTGATTCTGGGTTCTGTAGTTGGAAACCTGGATCCATCACCTGCCCTTACACACAAACATGTGCCACACATTGCGCAGTCGCTGTCATGCTTGAACATGTAACCTGTAATGGCCAGTGCCACATGTAACCTTCCCTTCACCATACCACTGGAAGGACCTAAACTCGTGCTTAGTGTGTAAAAACCCACTTCACTTCAGGAGCTTCTGTGCACAGACACTGGGCTTCATTACGAGTCCGGCGGTAGCCATGCTGGAAAAACCATCAGGCTGCCGCCGGACCCGAAATACCATTCCGCCTCTGTGATTGCTGGAATCACCGGGGCATTACATCCCCGGTGACCCGGTAATTCCGGAGGCGGAATTCCGTAAATCCCCATTCCCATGGAGTCCTATAGGACTCCATGGGAATGGGGACAATGGAAACACCAGTTCCGTCTATGATGGAGCCGGTGTTTCCATTGCTACCTGCAGGCAGGGGGCGTTACTCCCGCCAAGTCGGACCTGGCGGGAGTGACACCAGCTGGTGCAGAATCAGCCGGTCCAGAAACAACGGTGGCAGCGGATTTACCGCCACCATTGTTTCCGGACTGGCAGGGTCGTAATGAGGCCCACTGCCTTGCTACGTAAACGTTTTCTGTGCCACAAAAAACACAAACCTCCTCATCACGAGTCAGCCGGTCCGGAACCAACGGTGATGGTAAACCCACCGCCACCGTTGTTTCCGGATCGGCTGATCTTCAGTTCTGCAGGTGGGAGGTGTATTTCCGCCAGGTCTGACCTGGTGGGAGTAACGCCTCCTGGCTGCAGACGGACGTGGAAACACCGGCACCATTGCAGCATGGGGCCAGTGTTTCCACTTCCCCATTCCCATGGAGTCCTCTGGGACTCCATGGGAATGGGGACTAACAGAATTCCGCCTCCGAAATTCCGGGTCACCGGGGTCGTAATGCCCCAGTGATTCCGGGAATCACGGAGGCGGAATGGTAATACAGGTCTGGCGGTAGCCTGCCGGTTTTTCTGGCACCGTTACTGCTGGACTCGTAATGAGGTATTTATACAGTACCTCTTTGCGGTGAACTATGTTATTCAAAGTGATAAGCCTATACCCCTGTGTCTGTGTATGAAGGTTCCGTTGACACAAACTTGAAAGTGGTAAATTTGGCATATGTATAAGACTAACAGAGAGTGTGGACTGGGGGTATGCGGGAAAGGACAGGAAGGAAGTGTATAGGGTGGAGGGGGTGCATGGGAACCCCCATTACAAGTAAATAAAACCAAGAAAAAATGCAACCAAATTAAGGTCGACCAAATGAACCACTTTCAAATGTGTGCTGATGAGGCAAGGGATAACCCCACTCTGTTCGCTCCGTACTGCAAACGTAGGCCTTGATTGCTCAACCACTGCTTCTAGTTGGCGGGCACCCGGGAAACCCTTTACCTAAGGGTTTGATCTTCATTAGAAGATCTGGAAAATGAGCGACAGGTTGGAGGTATGGGATGGGGTGAGGCTGACAGACTGTTCTTACATGTATTGTCTGTGGAAGGCCTGGTCTTGAAAGCTGGCAAAATATGTGATTTGCATTTGTGTAACATATTTTATTGTTTTTTTAAACAACAAACTGCAGTGAACACAAACAGTTACGATGTGGGAATGAACACTGTAGAAGGGCAGCAGGTTGTGGCACACACACACCGTTTTAAATGGAATACGCATTGGAAGTTGTTTTGAGTTGGGGTGGAAAGGGAGGACACCATAACTGAAAACAAGCAACCATGTCGGCCATCGTGTAGGCGTATGGCAGTCCAATGGATCCCGCCTGGTGTTTTCTGGAGGGACTAAGTAAAGAATGAACTTTACAGATTCTGTCACCAAACTCCTTGCAGAAAATGCCATTAAAATATTAGAGAACGTCATTTAGAGGAGAAATGATAGTTAACACGTAAAACAAAACGAGCCCCACAGAATCAAAGCCAGAGTCCAAAACTCTTTCAGACCAATAACTTTTGAGAATTGTCGCTTAAAGATCAAATGCATGCTAGATATGATATGTGAACGGGGTAACTTGTCTCTGGTAATATTCTGCCTCCAGTTTTTGCTGCACAAATGGAGAAAGCACAGCACAAGAACGTGCACAGATGTACATGCTAGTAATTCTATCTGTGCAGAAGTTATTTACATCTCTTGTGAAAGCCGGAGCAACTGTTCTGCTTGGAACCACGCAGAGCCATTTGCAGCACTGGGCCATTAGAATGCACTGAGGAGACAGAGAGATGTCTGAGACATTACAAGACGGGGGGAAGAGGGAGTATGCGGGCTCCGTCGCCCCTTCTCAGCACATCATTCATACTTGATCTGGTGACCAATTACCTTTGTTACTGAAGTCATCAATCATGACTATCTCGGCTAGGTACCTCCTCAGTGTCCGGCAACGTGCTCGCCTTGGAAGCAAGATGACATGGAGCAACACAGGCCTCGCCTCCCTGTCCCACCCCCCACCCCAAACACTTACCTGTGCGCAAGGTTGGACCGCATGTTGCACAACCCATTTGTTGGGCTCGTTTTTCAACTGCAACACCGTCGCCAACGCCAGCAACCCCCCCAATCCCAATCCGTGCCAGAGTCGAGTAGCAGTGCTGCAGTGCACTTCTGTGTGCACGCGCATGGCCTAGAGGAGGGCACGTGCGCCTATGGTCCTGGCTGGCGCCAACGGCGCCGGCGCCACCCGGGAAGTTAATAAAGCAACAAATGTTGCAAATTGGCCTACCAATTGCTGCCCTGCCTGAGGGAGAGGCTGCCGCCCGCTGCAGTGTGGATATGACTGTGAGTTAACAACACATTAAACTGATGCATCATTAGGTAGTTTTAGGCTGCCTAATGATGCATCATTTTAATGTGTTGTTAACTTATGTTCGTATTCCTAGGCTGGCTGGCTTTGGCTGGTGCGTGCGACCTGGCCCAGTGGCTTTGCACTGTTTTGAGGCTCAGGCGAGCACCCCCTAGAGGCTGACCGGCGTCACGCAGCCGCCTGAGCTGCCTGACACAAAGACCGGCCCTGGTCGTAACACTCTGCAGGTCGCCATCAATATCTGAGCATTGTCTTGGGGAAAACCCCTAAGCCAGTGTGCCACATTTGACTACATTTAACCTTATTGTCCTCTCTTGTGCCCCTGAGAAGAGTCCTACAAATGACTGCACGCCTCACCAATGGTTTATGCAGAGACAACCACATCACCCCGGCGCTCATCGACCTTCACTGGCTCGGCATGCATGCACGATTCACCTTCAAGTCTTGCTGCATCATCAATAAGGCCAGGTCACCCAGCTACTTGGAGAAACTCAGCATCTCTGGAGGACAGCGCACCATCAAAAGCCAGGACACGTGCAGACTTAAATCTGCCTCTGGAAAAAGGAAAGGACCAGAAAACAAGCCGTCTCTGCCTGCACCTCAAGACTATGGAACCTCCTTCCCGTCATCATCAGACTTGCCCCACCACTCCTACAATTCAGAAAAGAATTCAAGACCACATACCTCTTCAAGGAGTTTCTCCTCCTTCCACGCCTAGGCAATCACGTCACCCCCGCACCACCTGACTCGCTAGACGCCGCCCACCCCTCTCCTTCTAGTCACCCTGTACAGCTGTACCCATCCTCTGTGCTCCTCTGTATCCCACCCCCCGCTGTATATCTGTTTTGTTGCTACCTCTGAAAAGTACTCTGTTATGCATCTGTACTGTTGTATGCCTCTGTTAAGCATTCTTTGTTGTGTATCTGTATTTTTGTATACCTCTGTAAAGCGCTCTCGAAGCTAGGTCCGCTCTCAATAAATACCATAATAGCAATAATAATACATAATATTATTACCTATGACATTTTCTCTGCCTCTAGTCTCTTTGTGATGCCATTGGCATGTGGAGAATCATGTAATAACTATGAAAATATATGGCAGTCTGCTATACCGGTATGAAAGCCTGTGCTTACTCTCCCTCTGTGACTGGGGCTGCTCCCCTCAGAGTCATACAGGGTCCAGACCAACCCCTAACAGTCCCCCCAGCATCCGTCACCAGCACTTGCCCTTGGGCTCCCTTTCCCAGACCAGCCCACCTTTGTTCTCCCTATCCATCGCACCTTTCCTCCCTTTTCCCCTGGCACTACCACCTTGACCCACCCGGCACTTCCCGCCCCCCTTCCTTGGGGGCACCCCACCCCTGCACTTATCCTTCTTCCCATACCCCCAGCACCTACCACCTTTTTCTTGCACTTGCGCGGTAGGATTGTCACAAGGCCAAAGTACAGGTCGCCAGGAATTGCAACCCAGATACCCTAGGGTGTGGCGCGCTGTATAAATTATAAACAAACAAACAAACTGCGACCCCTTAGGTCTCCCTTGCTACCTCTGTGGACTCCTTTGCTACTCCTAAAAACAAAATTTCAAAAACCTATCTTTTAATGGAAGCTCCCGGGCTGGGGCCAGCACCATGTGGCTATTTGTTTCTGGAGTGGCTAGCTTTCTTGTTCATGCCTCTTAAAGAAAACAGAGGGGTTGCACAAGTGTAACACTTCCAGCCGTGACCCTAATTAACAAGGAATAGGAATAACAAATAATGCGTCTTTCTGGATTCTATACAATAATTGCTAGACTCATTAAAGTTTTATTTCAGGCACACTTCAGGGGTGAGTCAGTGATTTAGTCTGTTAACACCTCAAATTCACAATGCAGACAAAAACTTCCAAAAAGCATTTAAAGTAGAATAAGCATCAATTTCAGACTATGCATTTTGCTTTTTGCAGGTTGCAGTTATAGCATGTTTTCTCTGCTGTTGTCTCTGTTATGATCATCACAAGACATTCCATAACGGTGTCCTGGGTCACTTAACAAAATCCACGTGCCTAAATGCTTGTGTACAGTGTAGAAATGTTTGACCATAGCACATACCTTGTAATGTGTATCTGCATGGCATGCTGTTCAGGATGTTTGTTTGCATGTAGGAGGTAAGGAGTGCCCAGAGTATGGGATGCCATGTGAGGCCAACCTCTGAAGCCTGAAAAGTAGATCCACGCAGGCTTGACTAGTGCAAACTTTGTACCACACCTGGAAATGAACGGGCCTGCTGTTAAATCCCAGTTACCAGTTTAATGGCATCCACTACAGAGTGTAATTTGTTTTCTGACTTTGAGAACATTCAGACATGTAATTGCTCATTTTACTAAAGCTGGTAAGATAGCTATAGCTAGTAAGATAGCTCAGTGGGTTGAGCGTTTGCTGCATCGATGTGTGTGTGATCAGCAGGTTGCAGGTTTGAATGCTTGCAAGGCCAACTCAGCCTTTCATCCTTCTGTGATTGATAAATAAGTACCAACACAGGTTGGCTGATGTATATTTGTTCTATATAAAGCGCGTAAGTGCTACATAATAACACAGCATTATCATTTGGCCTTGGACGTCTGCTTGCATTAACAGTCATTTGGTAATATGGGCCTATACACACTGATATTAACGATACACATGGTAATCCATTCTTGTATGAAATGTATATCACATTATAGTGATATCAAAACCATATTTTTCGTAGTGTACTCAGGAACAATGCTATGTGATGCCATTTCCTGTTTTGGCAAGGGTGAAAGGTCGTGTTCCATCTCTCCCTGTGATGCCTCTTTGGGGTGGGGTCAAATGAAATCACTTCCTGTGATGTCCTCAGAGGTCAAGGGTCATGTAATGTCACTTCTTCTACCCCTGACCTTTCAGTGAAATAACGTCCCTGACAATTTAACCCTTTTTTGTTGTTCTACTTTAATGATGATAATGATAATGATGTGTTATCATTATCATCATTAAAGTAGAGCAACTTTCATAGATTCATACTTTCATGGTTCCCATGCCCCTCCCCCCATCTTGTCTTGTGGCGCCTGGAAACACTTGTGTATAGGAGCCATACAAATGTCCAATACATAACATAAATACATGTTTTCATTACAAGCTAGTTCTGATATCGCTACTGAGCTATAATATGAAACTGGCATCACCACTACACAGTAACTAGTGTTTTACCTTCAGCTGTGTCGTCCCAATGCCTGCTGCATGAGCCAGCTCAGAGCAGACATCCATTGGAATAATGTTTCACCATGTACCTTACATTAAACACATCTTCTCTGGGGCTCGGGGGACCTCACTGGCAGGCTTCATCTGTGAGAAATGAATGGGTTGAGTTTGTGCTCTTGGAACACCGTCCGCTTGTCCAGAGGCAGGTCCCAGTACTGCTGCAGTGACGTCGATACTAATCGGGAAATGTGGCAGTGTTACATTTGCAAGCAATAATTGCTAGTCGCTTTCCCCTTTCTAGAGTCTTTCTACGGTATTTCGGCTCACTGTGGTGTCACTCCCAGCTACCTTTAATCTCCAGCCCATGGATGAGATCATCCAGAATAAAGGGAGACCCCGAGAAAGGCTCTTGGCATCTTCCAAAGGAAACCTAATCCAGGAAGGGCTCAGCTGTGGAGATGAGCAACCCATCAGCGCGTCATCCTCCCCCCCACACCCGAGCCCAGGTCACTGCCTGTCACATCTGTTACCCTCCCTGCACCATCCCCTGCTTTCCACGCTATAGGCTTCGAGGAAGGTGTCAGACAAATGCCCGTGCCTGGCTCGGCTGCAGTAGGCAGTGGTGGGAGCAGCGAGAGTGACCCGGGGAGGACCAGAGTGCCGCGCCAAGGTGTGACCGACGGCAGAGGAGGAGGAGGAGTGGCGGCTGAATGCAGGTACATGAAGCGCCATTCATCTGGCGGCCGGTAGGACTTGCCATGTTACTTCCCCTTCTCAAGGTGACCAAGTTCCTATGTGGTGGAGGGTGGTGCATAGGGGCAGAGGGCTGGGGGGGAGGGGCGGCTTTACAGACAAGAGGAAAGGGTTAGTGATTGAGAGGGAGCAAGTGCAATAAAAGAAGGACAGAAGGATGGACACACACTGTGAAGAGCCACAGAGGGTTCGAGTGGTACCCGACAACGGGCCGAAAGAAGCGGTGCCAGGATGATATAGCGAGGCCCGTAGAGGTGGAGCACATAAAAGCAAGAGGGGAGGGAGAAAGGGGGATTATATTTAACAGAAAGGTGCAGAGGCATAAGCACTGCACACGAAATTGAGGGGAGAAAGGTTTGAGCAGAAACTTAGGAAGACAAGGATCGTGAGGAAAATGGTAAAAAGCAAAAAAAAAGAGCATGAGATGGACTGATGGAAGGGGGGAAAAGATGATTCGAAGTTTGCCAGTAAAAGAATGGAAAGAAAGGTTGCATAAATAAATGGAATATAATGAGCAGCAACTGGGGAGTGAGAAAGTGTGGGCTAACCAGGCACAGGAAGAAAAGAAAGAAAAAAGCGAATGGAGGAAAACAGAAAGAACGGAGCATATGTGTAGGAAAATAGTGCAGTGAAAGGAGAAGACAGCATCGTTTCAGACAGTATCATGAAAACACAGCGAGGAAAGGGCGCTTGCACGCACAGTGATGCGGGGCCGCGAGACAGAAAGAGAGACGCTGGACGGACAGGGAGTTGCAGAGTAAGTGGGGTGAGATGGGGGTGCGGGCGCTGTAGGCGTGAAAAGACGGGGATGGATATGGATGGAGAGCTGGGCTGAGAGACACGTGAAGGGAGGCAATGGTAGGCAGGCAGTGAATTGGAGAGTGAGAGAAGGGGGAGAGAGAAGCGAGGAAAGTGGTACAAACGAATATCAAACAAAGAGGAAAGAAGGGTATACAGAGGTCTAGCAATACACTCTTTAAAAGGGCAGACGGGCAGGGAGAGAAACAGCCGAAGAGGAGGACAGTTAACACTAGAAGGCAACGGGCAGACAAAGGGAAGATGTAGAACGTGGTTTTCTTTTTTCTTCATGCGGTTTTTGAGACGATCTAAGTATTAGGTTAATTCTGAGAAGCGAGACAGTGCCAGGGCGCGTTTTAATTGCACCCATCCACGCCGCAGTGCTCTTATGGGGCCGGGACTTCTTAGGAAAAGGGCCCATTGTGCCCCCTGTAGTTGAATCTCACCGCTAGTACGGAGTTCGGAGACCATTTTAATATTTCTTGTTTTAAACTTTTTTTATTTTTAGACACTTTTCAGCATTGGTGTTTCTATTTTGGAAATATTCGATAAGATGTAGGGATGGAATTGGGCGGCAGCAATATTTGTGTGTTAAACCAGACTTCTGAACTATGTCCCTTATTCCTATGCCCGGTGAAATGAAGGTAATCAAAAATGACCGAGTCATTTGCCATGTATGGCTATATAGGTGTCCACCACGCATGGCTATATATGTGTTCACCACGCTTTACAGAAGAGAAATACATCTGGTGATTGCCAGAATTGCAAAATGCTTCTAGCACTTCAATCCTGAATGGACCTCCATTGGGAAAATCATAAAAACTGTTGCTGGATTTCGTCACCTGGCAGGAAGTGCAGTCACCCCCTCTACTCCACAAGAGCACCACAGGATTCCAAATTTGCCACTGCGATCACTCTGAGCACACAACACTGATGGGAGGGGTGTGCCTACAAAGGATGTGTATTCCCACAGCACAGCAGCCCTGGGCTGAGAACTCTGCACTGCTTAGAGTAGCAGCGGTATGCATAGGTCCAAGGATGACGCAAGACTGTGTCATATTTTGCACAAGCTCTCTGCTACGGCTCCAGGAGAAGGAGGCAAATTCCATACTACCAGCCTTGCCTAAAACCCCCAGATTCCCCCAGAGTACTCCGAGCACTTCCGGTTTCTCTCTTTGCTCGTGCACACTCCAAATGCTCACAAGGCCTACTAGGACCACCTCTATCTTTCATTCTTATATTCCCCGCCATTATCCTCCTGTACTCTACTGTGTCATTCACTGGAACCCTTTTGCTTTTCTGTAATAACCTGCTACCTGCATCTGTACGCACCGTACCACCAAGTACTGTATTTTATTGTATTTTACCACTTCTAACTTGACCCTTCATGATCACCGAGAATTGTACTCTACTGCATTAACTACCGAATCATTCATGCAACTTTGCAACTAGGGCAACTCGTACTGCTTGTTGTCTGTCAAGAAAAGCACCTAGATGCCCTCGGGCTTGGAGCGCTATAAAAATGGCTAAATAAATAAATATTTGCATTTAATTCCAATGTTCACTCTCTGTTGCCCCGTGGGCGCTTTGAAACACAATTTACTTGATATATAAGCGCATTACAAATGCACAACAAATAAAATAAATAAATACATTGCACATTCTGCAAACGGACCTAGGATGTTCCCGGCATGCCACATTCCCCTAGGCTCAGTTCCAGGAGCCCTGTTTCGCAGCTGCAGGAAAACATAATTTTCTGTGTGTTCACCCTCCCTACCCTCCTCCCAATTCTCTCCCTGCCCTCCTTCCCCCACCCCTTGCCCTGTGTTATGTGGCGGACACAACCGCAATCCCACTGCTCCTTCCTTCACCCCGCATCCAACACATACACACACACATACCTAACACTGATCCCCTTCTTATCTCAGACTTTGTCGGCCTCCACTTCCTGATCCCCACCTCGAGAATGCACGCAAAGCGCAAGCACTGTTTCTGGACAGGCCGCCCTTTGACAAAGGCACCCGAAGACATTTTCGGCCTGATTCATGGAAGTGTTTTATAATGGCGCAATCCCATAGGAAAACGTTCCATGAATCAGGCCCTTCGTGATGAAAGTGGGTGGGCCGCTGCAAACGCCGTTCAGTCAGATGGGGTGGATGGAATCCATAATACCGTTATAGTCCCACAATTCTCTCTTTGCATAGAGCTAGCTTTTTTGAATTTGAACATTTTGCAGTATTTCCTCTTTTGCATCCCAAATGCATTCCATGTACAATCATGAGATTTGGGAAATGTTCATTCATCTCACTAGGAATGAGCCAGAACATAAGCAAACCATTTTAGTGTGTATTGCATACATTTGAATGTGTGTTTGTGCCATGTATTTTATTGAGCTGGTTTTGTGATGCCCCTTACGTTTCCACTCTCCCTTTGTGAAATCCCTTGCTACAGTTTTGGATATCTTTTCTTTTGAAATCTCTTGAAAAACTGTATTGAAAACCGTTCAGACACCCTTTTCTATACATTTGTGGAACTTTGTACCTTACACATACTACTCCCCCTTGCTCCCCAAAAAGAAGCCTGCACCCTTGTCTCCAGTGGTGCAGAGGAAGCATTTGCCAGCGTGTCTGGAGATGCTGATCACCCCCCACTAGCCAGAGAGTGCAGAGGTGTGAGAAGTAGCCCCAGGCAGAGCCAGTGGCACCAGCCGCCACCTGGCGTCTGTAGTTTATGCCTCCGCTATGCAACATTTGGTGCAGATTGCTGAAATGGTCTGGAATTGTATAAGGAACAATGCTTCGCCAAGCCACGCACCCAAAAACCCACACTTTTAGGGGCTGATTCACAGAACGTTTTCCTATGGCATTGCTCCATTATAAAACACTTCCATAAATCAGGCCCTTATACTTTAATTAATATAGAAGATTAGTTCTTTGAGCAGCTAGGATTTGGGTGTCACTTCTACAGGTAGTGAATACTTCTTTGTTTTTAGCTTTGACAAGGATCTTAAAGATATTAAATAGTATGTTGGAGTTGGATCTCAGGGTGTAATTTAGGACTTTAATTATGAAAAGGAAGGAAACTGTAATGCTCCATGTCTGCAAGATAAGTATTTTTGTATAACATGTTCATCAGGTTTTAATTGAGGATAATTAATAATAATGAAATTGAATGCAGATTGTGATTGTGTATGTTGAATGTCATTGTACTTTTTATTATATGTTTATTTAATTTGTTTACGTTTTTTTTTAAAACCAACCACAATAATAAAACAAAATATTTTTTCCAAGTGCTGCATCTGTCTATCTTTGCAAATGTAATTGTGTCTATTTTTCGTGATTCTGGGTCCTCTGAGTTTTCGCCCTTATAATCCGACCTTAAATCAGACACTCGACCCTTGTGTTGTGGATGTCCCCAAGATCATAGGCTTCAAGAGGAGTGTAAGACTTTACCCCACACACTATTGCCAAGGGGCAAGCGGAAAATCCATCTAGTCAGGAGGTCAGATGAAAAGAATGAGGAATTCCACCCGGCGCTTTCCTTTAGTTGCAAAGAAAAGGCACAATATGCATTATTAGGATTATAACAGAATGTGCCACCTATCCCCAGAGTTTTCCCTACATCAAGCCACCCACCTGGTTAGAGCCTGTCCTGTGATCCAAGTAATAGGAGGAGAAGGAGGAGGCCGGGAGGATAGCTGAGTGGCAGAACACTCCTCTTGGACAACGTCCAGCACCACAGGCTCAATACCCACGCTTTTGTTTCCAGGTGCGTTGCCTCGTTCGGCGTGGGCGCAAACCTGTTTGGTCTGCATGCCTGGTGCAGTGGTCTGCAACCTTTGGCTCTCCAGATGTTTTGGAATACAACTCCCAGCATCCCTAACCATTATTGTCAATAGCTAGATTTCCTGTGAATTGTAGTCCAAAACACCTGGAGAGCCACAGGTTGCAGACCCCTGCGGGCCTGGTGGCAGTGACGTGAATGCTCACCGGGCATTAGGGATGATGTAGTATCTTTTCTGAAGGCACCCAACAGAGGCCCTAAGATGCACCAGCGTTTGGAAAGGGACTGCAGTCAGTGCTGCAACACATATTTCACTGAGCATTTTCCCCAGTGAGGGGGAACTATCCTAACCCCTTTATTTATAATTGTTCACTTATAACGCGCTTAATACCAACAAGTGGTTCCGAAGGAACGGAATCGGGATTCGAACCTGTGTTCCGTTGTGTTTGCTTGCTTTCAAGAGTCACGGGTTGCCTCTGAGCTACCCTTCCTCCCCTCCTTTAAAAATGGGTTGAGAAACGATTCAAGGAGGTATTCAGTGTTCACTTTAAATGTGGCTGTGCATGGGTTGCAAAGGACTCCTCAGAGTACATACACCATCAGCTGCACTGCATACATCTTGCCAGCCAGGTCATGTGCCTTTTTTTTCTAATGCAGGCAAAGTAATGAGAAATGTGTGCGCACACAAAAACACAGAAATTACAGTGGCTTGTAGACAGTCTTTGAGGCACTATTAAATTTGAATAAAAACAATTAAAAAAAAATATTTTTTGCTGTGTTTATGTTCAATATTTGAAGTTTAACACATGTATATCACAAAAATAACATGGAAACGTGATTTATAAACAATCATATAATTTTAAGACAAAATACTTTCATAATTTTTGACACAAACAACATACTTTCATCATCATTATCTCTACAAAAAATACAAAATACTGACATCCCACATATTAGTAATTGGAGACCAATATAAAAATCAGAGAGAAGAGAAAAAAAAGAGAGGAAAAAGAAGAATAGAATAAGAGACTTTAAAAAACCACTAATTCATCTTAATGAGACCAAGCTCGTCCAGCATTTTTATCACCTCTGCAGTCAAGAACACCTCATTGCCTCCACTTAGTCTGTACCATATTTCTTGTGCCAAGTCTATCCTTCCCATTGGAATAAATCTACTCAGAATGCGCGTTCGAATTATTTTCAGAGCCGCGCATTCGACCATTAGATGGAATAACGTCTCCTTATGCTCTTTACAATAGCGACACATATCTATATTTTCAAGTGTGTGAACTGATCTCTTGGCCAACGTTTCCCCTGCAGGCAATAGGTTGAGGCGGAAGCGCAGAACTTGACTCCTTATTCTGGGACACAGAATTGCTTTAGATATGTTGCCAATATTCCCAGTGGTTTATCGATTCTGGCTCACGTGGTATGAAGTTTATAATTTCTAACCATAGTGATGGTCTCAATCCAGTCAGTCTCTTTTAACCTTTTTTATTAATTGAGTCCACATGGACTACTAGTCAGAGTTTCGGCTTGTTCACAAACGGAGTCACCATTTTCTTCTGGGTCGCTTGTCCACTGAGGAAGACCCTTTGTCTTGGTCACATGTGAACACAGAAAACCCATTATTGTTGGTGCCAGTAAGAAATCATTATCTTACTTTGAAGAAAAGAGATTTTACTGAGCTGACAAATCAATCAATGTAACCTCAAAAATACATACATGGTACACATTTATATAACCATGCAGTAATTGTGTTTTTATAAAGTTTGAATTAGTTATCATTTAGTTAGTGCTGTGCGTGCTACAGAGAATGGCCAAATCAAACCTCAGATGCAGGAGCTCTCCAGCAACAGGCAGGGAAAGAGACTAGCAGCGGCAGCCCATACACTACCAAAACACACAGGAAAGAAATCCAAGATGGTGGCTGGTCTGTTTAAAGACTGTACTTGCTGTGGGGATTGGAACCACAGTCCACGTTGGCACTGGATCAGGATTTGGCCTGCTGTCCTGTGTTGTTTTTTTAGGTCATTTTTCAAAAATCTTTGTTGCTTTTTTGTCTTTGAGAAAAGTATTGTTTTTATTGTGTCACTGGGTCATTGAGGCTTATCGGTGAACATTGGTTGTCATTTGTGTGACATACATCATGGTGTATTCGCTGTTCCAAACAGAGGCGTAGGAGACCCATAAAATCTGGCGGGGACCGCGGACACCTTGGGACTTTGCTTTTTTCTATGTATTTATTGTGTTTTAGTCAAAGAACTCGACTTTCCACAAAATTATAATAGCAGTACATATCACATCACATATATCATCACTGTATAAAACAAGAGAAAAGAAAAAAGAAAACAGATGAAAATTAAGGAAAAAGAAAAGCAGTTCAGCGTACAAAATCCTTATTGGCGTTTCACTTCAGAAGGCTGAGCTCACGTAAACATTTTAGCACTTCCCAGGTCAAAAGGCTTTCATGGCCTGCGCATAGTTCATCCCAAAAAGATTGGGTGTCCACCCACCATTCCTGGCTTGCCCTATATTCTGGTCTTTCCTGCACCCCTCTCTCCCCTTCACATACTGGTCACCCCGTGCTGCAAACCATCCCTATCTTTCATCTGCACTCCGTTCTTGTTCCCATCTCTCCCCTCCCTTGGTCCTTTCTTTCTGTCCTCTGCACCCTTTCTACAGTTTTTTCATTTTGCAGTCCCACTGTCTGACGGAACTGGCGAGAGCACGCTAAATCCTTGGTCATACAGTTAAGACAGGCTTTGCGTGTCTTCTCTTTCTTACACCTAGAGATTTCCAGCCTGACTGGGGCATAGCTTTCAGTGGAATGGTAGCCTCATGGCGAAGTTAGATTGTTAGGCTACTGGCAATGTCTTCTTGATGGGGAGGGCCTTAATTATGAATTAGAACATTGTTTAGAGAAGGTGAGTTGGGAGTGAAAGCCTGTGAAAAACGACCCGTGTGATGGCACTGTGTGTGTGATTGTATTGAGAAGAGCATGTGATTACGCAAGCTGCCACATAAAGTCCTTTTAAAGGGGGTAGAGAGGAGCCGAGAGGAACGTGTTGCCTTATTCTATGGGCGAGATGATGAGAGCTGTGCTGTCAGGATCTCCTGTGGGTCTTGCGCAGAAATCAAAGACTCTAACAACTTCATAAGAAAAGGCAAAAGTGAGATGGGACAACAATGAGTAAGAATAGAAGGGTCTAGAGAGGGTATTTATTTTAAGATGGATTACCATGGCATGTTTTAGCTCATCAGGAATAAATCCTGTAGAACAAGATTCATTGACTGCTTGTACCACCCACGCGGCAATAGCAGGCATCACATCCTTAAGAATAGCCAGGCGAATAGGATCAAGAGGGCAAGCTGACTTTAATTTGATGGCACGGAAACTGCTCTCCTGAACATCCGTGAGGACCTGCTCTCAAACCTTGACTCTAACACCACTTGTGTTCTCATTTAGCTCGACCTCTCTTCTGCCTTTTACACTATCAACCACACCATCCTGCTCAACCGTCTCCGTGATAACCTGGTATCACTGGTCAAGCTCTGGCGTGGCTGACCTCCTTCCTCTCAATCGACCATCCTAGGTCCAACTGGGTTCCTTCCTCTCTGATATCTGTTTCTCTACCTGTGGTGTCCCCCAGGGATCTAACCTCTCTCCCTGGCTGTTCAACCAGTATCTGGCACTTCTTGCTCACCGCATCATCGCTCTCTGTCCCAACTTTCAGTGCTATGCGGATGATACCCAGCTCATTTTCAGGCAACCCTCGGCCTCCTCTTCCCCTTCCCTCATCTCTGACTGTCTTTCTGCTATCCAGGAATGGTGTGCCGTCAACGACCTCTGCCTTAATGCCAGTAAGACTGAGATTCTACTTATCGGCACACCCACTCCCTCCTTCCCTGCAGCTCTCTGGCCGGCCTCCATTGGCCCTCTTCCTGCTCCTACCTGCAAGGCAAAAAACCTCGGGTCATCTTCGACTCCACACTCTCTTTCTCTCCTCACATATCTGACGTCTCTAAGAAGTCACACTACCAGCTACACCTCCTCAGAGGTATCCTTTCTTTCCTCTCCTTCCCCCAGAAGCTCACTGTCTCCAGAGCCCTAGTTCTCTCGAAGCTGGACTACTGTAACAGCCTCTATCTTAATCTTCCTGCCTCTACTCTCCGCCCTTTGCAACTCATCCAGAACAGGACTGCGAGACTTGTCCTTGGCCTCAAGCCCAGGGACCGTATCTCTCCAGGACTGAAATCGCTACACTGGCTCCCAGTGGCTGCAAGGATTAAGTTCAAAACCCTCTGCATTGTCCACAAGGCCTTCTGGGGCCTTGGGCCAAAATACCTTCAACTCTCTCTTCCTAAATATCTTCCTTCTCGAGCTCTTCGCTCATCCACCTCTAACTACCTCAGGGTCAGCCGCTTCTCCAAGCAACGAGCTGGGGGTAGATATCTCTCCGCAGTAGGGGCCTCCCTCTGGAACAGCCTTCCTGCCTCCCTGAAACTTGAGGAGACACATCTCCGGTTCCGGAAGCACCTCAAAACCTTCCTGTTTGCCTCCGCTTTCTCTCCCTCTCTCCCCAGCTAAAATCACTGAACCTGCACTGAATCTGCAACTGGGCCACTCACCGATCTCGGTCCTTGGCCCAGCCACTCTTTGCTGCACTGCCTACCTGCACTACAGGACTGTCTCTGTATCCTACAGCCCCTTCTCCCGGCACTTACCTTGCACTTGCCACCAGCTGGCCCTATTATTTATCTTGTATTCTACTAACCGTGTACTGCACTTTTCCCCTCTCCCCTTCCCCTTGCACTTTTCCCAGTCCCCCTACCCTTGCACTTGCGTGATCTGAATGACACCTGGCCTAGTAGGATCGTTGTCTGTCTCCCCTTGTCCCCCCCCCCGCCTCGTCGCGCCTTGAAACACTTGTGTATAGGCGCCTTACAAATGCCATATCATATCAATTTATTAGTGGCTGCCAAAATATCCTCTATGGAGAAGGAAGGAAAGATGTACCATGACCCCATTAAAAGGTCAGCCAAAGGAGTAAAGACATGCCTGCATGTCCTCAAACTAGAGCATGCAATGTTATCTCGAATGTCTGTAATTTTTGAATTGCTGATAGAAATTGAAAATAAAAGATGGCACACCTAGCAGCTCCACCACAATGAAGAGCGGTCCGGAAGGAGGGTGGCTATAATACCATGTTCAGGTGCGGCAACTGCTCTGCGAACATGGAGGATAGATTTGTCGGGCATGCTAAAGACTTATCCTAGCTCTGAAACAAATTATTTTTTAATCATAGCACCTTCATTATGACTTCCCACCCTACCTTGTCAATATTTCCGTACCAACACACACAGGGCCAGATTAATACCTTGGCGAAGTGAAGGTGCTAAAGAGTACGTTCACTGCGCCAGATGAGGACGCCCAGGCTCCACCAGTATTGTACTGCACAACAGTGCACCTTCAGGATTGCGCCTGTTTTAGTTATAACAGGCGCAATCCTGAAATCTCGGCAGGATCTTTATAAAATAATGACATATTCGTTATTTTACAAAAATGCTGCAGAGAACACAGGTGTTGCAGACTACAACGTTGAAGCTGCTTACTTTGGTGTAAATGAAAGTGTCATATACACCCGTGTGGTGCATATGAACACTTTGGTCTATATGAAAGTGTTCATTCATTTACACCAATGTAAGCAGGTTCAACGTTGAAGCTGCTTGCTTTGGTGTAAATGAAAGTGTTCATATACACTTGTGGTTGTATATGAACACTTTCATATAAACCAAAGAAAGCAGCTTCGACGTTGCAGAATGCAACGTCGAAGCTGCTTGCTCTGCTGTATATGAAAGTTTTCATATACTGGGGTGTATATGAACACTTTCATATACACCAAATAGGGCTTTTTGTGGCACTCCTCCAGTATAACGCCACCAAAATGGTACCGTATATGTGCGTGGTTTTGGCACACATATAAAACTGGAGGAGTGCCACAAGAATACCCTTCTAAAAAGCCAGGTAACAAATGTGGCGGTTGCTAGGTTGGTTTCCAACCCGTCCTAGCAACCGCCACATGTATTCCGAATGTGGCGCATTCCTACTGACTTCGGAAGAATGCGCCACCTTCAGAATAGGTCTTAAGTACCAAAAAGGTTGTTAACCCTTTTAACAACCTTTTCGGTACTTAAGACCAGGTGTTGATAATCGGACCCTGAGAGCGTAAGGCTGAACAACCACATTGCAAACAACATATGACCTAAGCTTATTTAACTGGATCAGAGCATTCATAAATAAAAGGTTAGTGTCCTACTAATTATGACACTCTTCGATAAATCATAGCAATGCACATTAATCACTGTGCATCATTATGAAAACTTTTAAACTAATAATTTCTTCATCTCATATCTAATTAACATTTTGGAAGCTTAAAAGCTGTGAAGTGGATGTTACCTTGTAACAAAGGTAACCATTCCATAAAATAGGGCCTGATTACAAGTCCGGTGGTAAAAATTCATAATTAATGGCATGCCAGTGCTACCGTGTTCGTGAAGCACTACTGCCGGAATCAACGGTTTATTCCGTGTTGGTGTGCACGTTCATTCTGGCATGCAGGGAACGGTTGCCCTGGCACGCCGGTAATACCACCAAGCCGCCACCCCAAAATTCTCAAACCGCCACCTGTGGTGCTGGCGACTCCAAATCCAGCTCCACGCTACTGGACTCACCGGTACCAGTGCCGTTCTTACCGTGACCGGAAATATTGTGTTCGCCGGAACAGGAAATGTACTGGCGGCCCATAATAAAACACAATTCATTGAAATCCTCTGAGTACAGGAGTGACACACACATCCCGAGCACAGATCATCATCAGGAGTCATGTCTGCAAGGGTACCTGCAACCCAGAGGCGCAAGCCGCCTATCAGCGAGGCTGAATTGAACATGCTTGCTGATACCATAGTCGAGCATGTAGACCAAATATTCAGCAGCAACCTCAGAAGGCAGGCCCAATTACATAAGACGGCTATCTGGATCGGAACAACACCACCGACTGTCCGAGACTGCCACAAAAGGTGGGCCGACCTACGTCTGAGGGTGTGAAACCTCCTGTCAACCCAGCGCACACAGGGCATGGCCACAAGAGGCAGCACTGCATCCCCCATCCACCTGTAGCCATGGGAGGAGACCTGCAGCCATGGGAGGAGACCTGCAGTAGCGTACTGCACCTAGAGTCGGTTGAGGGATTTGCTGCAGCGGAGGCCTGGGCTGTGACATCGGAGGAGGCTGGTGAGTGCCTGCAAGCCCAATGTCAGATCATCCACCTTGTCCACACTGTATACGATAGAGTAGGCAAACATGTCAAGTATGTCGTGCCCAATGCAAGTACAGCCCTGCCAGTGGACCCCCCCTTCAACCTGGTTTTACACATCCACATAGACCTTGCACCCAAACCTCATTAATACACCACTCACACAGTGAACATAACACAGGCCCCTCGTATCGCCCTCACAAGATGCTCCTGCTGGCACTCAGACACACATCCCCCTGACACAGCCTAACTTTTGTTCTCACCGCCGTGCTAGCACAGGCCCATATTCACGTCATTGGCAAGCACCTCCATCACCAGGAAATGACCTACCACAACCACCAATGATACATGCAGCCCACTCGTCCAATCCACCACGACCCATGCCACTAAATCGTCACCAGCACAGTAACTGCCATAGGCAGCAGTCAAATGTGGAACACATCCATGGCACAAGACAATATCATGCAACTTGTGTGCCACACCCATAACACCCTAATCGGGAAACACCAGAACACACCATGTAGGCACACCACACATGCACCCGCAGAGCATCCCGACACAGTCATGTGTGCACCATGCCATGGCCACCACCATGTCCATGACACAGCATTGTCATCGAAAAGTGCTATCTTTCATGTCTGTCTCATCAATCCACACCAATCTCTGATGCCCTGCCTTTCTGACTCCTGACACAGCATCTGGCAAAGAGGCTGGGCAGCCAAGTACAGCCAGGGCCACCAGGCCTCGCAACAGATGGACCACCAGCACGTCCACACAATACTTCACAGCATTCTCAGGCAGACGGGAGAGGGCATCAACATCTGCATCCCACGAGTCATCCACCATCCGGGAGGCACCTGCACCCCGGCCACCCACCATCCCAGAGGCACCTGCACCCCTGCCACCCACCATCTCAGAGACACCTGCACCCCAGCCACCCACCATTCTGGTGGCACCTGCCCCCCGGCCACCCACCATCCCGGAGGCACCTGCACCCCTGTCACCCACCATCCCAGAGGCACCTGCCTCCCTGCCGCAAGGATGTCCACAAGGGGGTTCTGATGAAACCACTGGGGATGAGGCTGGTGGAGAAAGTTTGGACACAGACCAGAGCTATGAGGAGGCGATGGCCTTTAGCCCCTTTAGTCCTGTGGGGCATTAGCTGCAGTCTTCTTCATTTTCTACCTTGTTGCTTCTGCCTAGTCTGTCTGGCTTGCTCCCACCTTGTTGAAGCCCCCCCTTCAGGACTTCCCTCCTTAGCTCTTCACCCGTCTGTGCCTCATTTGTCCCTTTTCTGCCTCCTCCCTCTTCAGTCCTTGTATGCTGTCTGTCAGCATTTGGACTTCCCAAGTCAGTGCCTTGCACTGCCTGACACCATGCTAATACGCGGGTGGTCCTTCATCGTGGTGAAGTTGGCTGTTGATATCTATATATTCACAGACCCGGGTTCCTGGAGTGTCTTCCCTTATCACTCTATAGAGGACTGGATTGGAATTCAGGCTGCAGACATTACCCTGGACCGGCAAAAAGGCACAACATCAGGTACGCAGAAATCACGGGTGGAGCGCGGGGGGTGGGGCTCATCTTGATAGCAGGTTGCGAATCCTCCATATTCAGAAAAAACAATTTAAAAGAAATCTCACTAATGGCTATGACTGCTTATGCAATTGATCAACAGATTGAGACAATGTTTTATTTATTTTATTGTTCATTCATAACTCGCTTATTATGTTCACCAGCAGCGCATGCTGCTCCTGTACGTCAGATTTCATTGCCCAGCCTGGTGTCAAACAGTCAAACCGCATATGCTATCAATGTGGCTGTGATTTCCCTCACAATGGAAAATGTCCAGCCATTGGTCAGTTAGGTGCATACAGCCTGTGGACGTGAAAATCATTTTCAATCAGTGTGCCAACCTTCTGGCTCTCTAGGCCTATCTAGATCTGAACACTCCAGACCCCAGGCACGTCATTTCAGACATCCCGTATCCCTTTCAAAGTATAGAGATTAGGAGAGAGTTAAAGAAAAACCGTACAGGTCATCTTGCTTACACCACCCCCCTCCAGAGCAACAAAAGAATCACGGATCAACGAGATACGTTCAATACCTTGAAGCGATGTCCCCTTCTAACGGTGACTCCGGCAGCTCGTCTCCCAATGAAAGAATTCGAGGATATGCCTATGCTCTCGGAAATGAAACTGCTCTACAGTACAGTGCCACCTTGTTAGTCAATAGAAATGAGTCAATCGAAAGTTTCATACACACTGGAGTAAGGGTAAAGTTTATCAGAGAAAAGAAGTATCACAATATGTCCAAGCACCCTCGTCTTCAGTCTTCGGATGTTGACATTTATCCATATGGTTCCCAAGTTCCGCTTCCATGCAAGGGTACATTTGCAGCAACATGTTCTCACAAATCACACACTGCGAAAATGGAGCTACACATCATTGCCACGAATGTCCACACAGGCTGCATACGAAGATTCAATACTGCACCCCAGATGGGTGTTGTACACATTCTGTATAACATCATGCTCACAAAGCACTTTCATCCGGTATGCAAGATTGAAACCATGTTTCCTGCTCTGTTTCTGGTCATAGGCAAGCTCAAGAGAGAGCAAATTCATCTACATATAGATGCAACAGTGAGGGCTACAGCTCAACGCTATTGTACAATATACTCCATCAAGTTTGCCAAGCACTGGAAAGGATGCATCATGCATTAAATTCAAAGAAATGTGAATGTGGCAAACACCACCCCCAACTCTTCAGCCACGGCTTTTCCAGCAATGGCATTGAACCAGGTATGGACAAGATTCAAGCTCTCACAACAGCCTCAACACCAGCAAAACTGGCTGTGATCCGTTCCTTCTTGGGCCTGGCTACATATTGTGCTGGGTACATTCAGGACTATTCCACTGTGACTTCTCCAATTCATCAACTCACCAAAGAAGGACACCAGTACTCGTTGTCTTTGCAGTGTCAACTTGCTTTTGATGAAATCAGGAGTTGGATTGTTTCGGTTGTCTGAATGTGTTACTTTGACCCATCATTTGAGACTGAAATCATGGTGGATGCCAGAACTGTTGGATTGAGGGTCATAATAGCACAGTACTGTCATGTCACGCGGGAGACTGGGGTCTGCCGCTCCCATTTCCTCCTGGCGAGTCTACCCGCGCGTTCGCGTCTGGGGACTCGCCGGGAGGGGAGCAACGGATTACAGGGCCGGCGGCCTTCGGCGCATGCGCGGAGGTCCTCTCTCTCGGTTCCGCGCATGCGCCGTGGGGGCTTGCCTTCCAAGCCTCGTTCTGGGTTCGCCGGCGCCCGGAAACGGAACGGTTTGCGTTCCAGGCCTCTCGGGCGCCGGCGGCCCATAAAAGAGGCCGCTAGTCAAAGCTGCCCGCGTCTCAACGCGGTTTGCTTCGCTTTCCTCGTTGTTCCTGCCCAGCCTTACCTGTGGCCTGTCCTGGGCCTACCTGCTTGCCTCCAGCCTTACCTGTGGCCTGTCCTGGGCCTGCCTGCCTCCAGCCTTACCTGTGGCCTGTCCTGGGCCTGCCTGCCTCCAGCCTTACCTGTGGCCTGTCCTGGGCCTGCCTGCCTCCAGTCCTTACCTGTGGCCTGCCCTGGGCCAGCCTGACTCCAGTTCTTATCCGGGTCCTGTCCTGGGCCTGCCTGCCTTCAATCCTCACCTGGGTTCGGCCCTGGGCCAGCCAGCCTCCAGCTACTACCTAGGTTTTGCCCTGGGTCAGTCTTCCCTCAGCCCATTCCGGAGTTCTGTCCTGAGTCATCATTGTGTAGAGGGGACTTATCCCACACTAGCCTGCATTCCCCCTGTTCCATCTTGGGCACGTTCCTACAGTTCTCTAATTGGCCAGACAACTAGTTCCGACTGTCCTCACTCTTTCCTGTCTTGCCTGACTCCGAATCTCATCCTGTGTACCATTGGAACTATCTGCACCAGCCAAGCTCCTTTGCCTACTACGAATACCTTTCTGCTACACTGGTCTATCTATCAACTGTCGCTGCACTGAGGTTCTTGGAAGATTCATGGTCTGGACAACAAGCTCTACCTGGACTATGGTTCCCTCCATCTGAGCCTACATCCTCTTGTCACGCTTACCTGGGAGAGTGCCTTTGTGACATTGGGGGTTGGTCCATCCTTCACCCAGTTCCTCATTTGGGTGGTGGAGAGGCTGATTCCTCGTGTCGCTATCTCATCAGTTCCTGGACTCCAGACTGGCGACCTCCGCGAGACCAACCACCAAGACTACAGGTACGCGGTCCTCTCGGGCCAATCAGCTTGACAGATTGAGACGCCCTCCTCCTGATTCAGAGATGGATGAATCGCAGGACATGAGGAACGAGTTGCTAGCGCTCAGGGCCGAGATGACCGCCCTGCGTCAGGAGAATCAAACATTACGACAAATGATAACGCAAGGAGCACCTAGTACCTCTCAAGGAGAGGGATCATTGGCTCATACAACACCCATCAAATTCGACGGAGACCCTAGACGGGTGGCGGAGTTTTGTAACCACTGCAGAATACACTTTCTCTTCAGGTCTACCTACTTCAACACTGATAGGGCCAAGATTGGTTACATCTTGGGGAACCTAACTGGGAACGCATTAGCTTGGGCAACTCCGTTTGTGGTTACGAACAGTCCTATTTTGAATGACTTTGCTGCCTTTGAAAAGGCCTTTCTTGAGGTATTTCAGACGCCGAACCTGGCCTCCGTTGCACAGAATCAATTGATGGACTACAAACAGGGAAGCAATGACGTCATCACCTACATCAGCCGTTTCCGACTTTTGGCTACTGACTCCCAGTGGCCCGAAATTACACAGAAGACACTGTTTCGTCGAGGCCTGAGAAAGGAGTACAAGGATGAGTTACTTCACATCCCTGAACCAGAGAGCCTTCAACTCTTGATCGATCAAGTACTCCGTATTGACCAAAGGCTAGCCGAACGAAAGGCTGAGAGACGTCGGCTTGACAGAAGCGGTCCCCGGACAACCAACACACCTGCTGGTTCGTTTGGGTCGACCGAGTCCGGACCTGAGCCCATGCAAGTAGGAGCCATGAGGGGACCTTTGACGGAAGAAGAGAAGAAACGAAGGAGGTCTTTGCGTTTGTGTCTTTACTGTGGAGCAGCTGGACATTATTTGGGTACGTGTCCTTTGCGTCCGCAGAAGAAGAAGTCGGGAAACTAGGAGACCTGTCGTATACAGGAAGGGCAACGACAGGTCCCATTCCTTCCTCAGACCCTTCTGTTATTTGTTCTATACGTCTGCCCATGCAACCAGCGGTACTACAGACCCTGAAGGTCCGAATTAAACTACCAGACAAGAACCTGGAAGTATCCGGTCTACTGGACTGTGGGGCTTCCGGCAATTACATCGACGAAACGTTCGTCACCAGACATAAGATACCACTCGTTTCCAGACACACGCCTCTGTCGGTGGAGCTTATTGATGGTACTCCCTTGTCTTCTGGACCCGTTAGTCAGTTCACAGTTGGACTGGCCCTTCTGATTGCTGATCATTACGAGGAACTAGCCTTTGATGTTATCAAGTCACCGAACTACAAGATGGTTTTGGGATTACCTTGGTTGCAACACCACAATCCTTTGATAGACTGGAGAACCCAGACCTTGACCTTTTCATCCGAACGGTGTGCTCAAGAATGCAAGCTACCCGTTCCCACCAGGACCGTCTCGACTTCTCTAATAACGGACAGCAATGGGGTTCATCTATGTTCCACGTCTCTGGTCCCACAGGAATATTCCGAATTCAAACATGTGTTTTCTGAACCTGGCAACATACCCCTTCCTCCACACCGTTCTTTTGATTGCTCCATTGACCTGCTACCGGACCACGTTATTCCCCATGGGAAACTATATGCTTTGACACGTGACGAGAAGCTAGTTCTTCAGGAGTATTTGTCGGAGAGTCTAGAAAAGGGGTACATTGTGCCATCGAAATCGCCTGCAGGATTCCCCCTGTTTTTTGTAAAGAAAAAAGAAGGTACATTGAGACCCTGTGTCGACTACCGGCAGTTGAATGACATAACAGCCAAGGACCGGTATCCTTTACCCTTAATTCGCAGCATCCTTGAAACCCTGCATACTGCGCGAATCTTCTCCAAATTGGACCTCCGCGGAGCTTATCATTTGGTGCGCATCAGGAGTGGGGACGAGTGGAAGACAGCTTTCAAGACATCTTTTGGGCATTTTGAATACAGGGTTATGCCTTTCGGCCTATGTAATGCTCCCGCTGTTTTTCAACGATTCATGGACTACATCTTTGGTGACCTGTTAGGGTTATCCGTTTGGGTTTATCTGGACGACATATTGATATTCTCTAAATCCTTAGACGAGCATGTGGAACATGTTCGTGAGGTCCTTCATCGGCTGTCCGTCAATAACCTGTTCGCCAAAGCGGAGAAATGTAGCTTTCACCAACCCAGCATTGAATTCTTGGGATTTGTTATCAATCAAGAAGGCATTGGGATGGATCCCAAGAAGGTGCGAGCCATACAAGAATGGAGACATCCACACGATATCAAGGCTCTCCAACGCTTCCTGGGATTCGCAAACTTTTACAGGCGCTTTATCCCACAGTTCTCACAGATCTCGGCGCCCCTCACCAGGCTAACCAGCAGCAAGATCACGTTCGAATGGGATCTCGTGGCTTCCCGGGCTTTCGACGTATTGAAGTCGGCCTTTATGGCTGCCCCGATCCTGCGCCATCCCCAGGAAGAGTTGCCTTACATAGTGGAGGCCGATGCTTCCAGCTTTGCTGTAGGGGCAGTCCTTCTTCAGAAAGATCCTATCACGTTGGTAGAACATCCAGTAGCCTATTATTCTCGCAAGTTGAGTCCCAGCGAACGAAACTACGCGGTGATTGAAAGGGAACTGTTAGCCATCAAGACCGCATTCGAGGAATGGAGACATTTTCTCCTCGGAGCACGCTTTTCTGTGGAGGTGCGGACAGACCATCGCAATCTGCAATATCTTCGCTCTCTGCAATGTCGGACTCCTCGTCAAGCCCGGTGGGCCTTCTTCTTCTCTCCGTTTGAGTTCCATGTTACTTATATCCCGGGAACCTCCAATACGAAAGCGGATGCGCTTTCCAGGTCCCTGGAAAACGTAGATGGGACGCCCTGTCCAGAACAGCCACTGATTTCTCCTCGCCATTTTCTGCTGGCCTTGTCCTCTCACCTTAAGTCCATCGCGGAAGCCACTCGGTCGGATCCAGAAAGAACGTCCCTTCTTAGTCGGCAACTAGTATCAGAACGAGACGGACTGTTGTTTTTTCAAAGAAGACTCTACATACCCAGAGGAGCCATTAGAAGGGGCATTCTACACGGATTCCATGATTCACCCATAGGAGGACATCGCGGGGTCAGAGCCACTCGAGAGTTGATATCCCGACAGTTCTGGTGGCCTGGTTGGGCGACCGAGGTCCAGAAGTACATTGACAGCTGTCCAATATGTGCCCAGTGCAAGGTTCCCAGAAGACGACCATTGGGTTTGTTAATGCCCACCGAAGTGGCTCCCTATCCATGGCATACCATCGCCACCGATTTCATTGTGGATTTGCCTCCATCTGAAGGGTACACCTGTATAATGGTGGTTGTGGACAGCTTCACCAAACTGGCCCATTTCATCCCATTCCGGAAAATCCCTACAGCTACTCAAATGGCTTCAGCGTTTCTGCACGACATCTACCGGTTGCACGGCCTACCGGAGAAAATCATATCGGATAGAGGTACCCAGTTCCTTTCATCATTTTGGAGACAGGTGTGTGGTCATCTGGGAATACATAGAGCTCTAAGCTCAGGCTATCACCCACAGACAAATGGGCTAACCGAAAGGACCAATCAGACTTTGGAGGGGTACCTCCGCTGTTTTGCCAATGCCACACAGTCTAATTGGAAAGGTGGGCTAGATCTGGCCGAAGTATCCTACAACAACACTGTTCATGCCTCCATTGGAGTCAGCCCATTCTTCTGTTCCACTGGTCTACATCCTCGGTTAATGCCTTTTCAACCAGTTCCGTCTAGTACTGTTCCCTCTGCTGATGGTCTGGTCTTACACATCCGGGAACAGCAAGAACTTGCACACAAGATCTTAAGTGAAGCCAAGGATCGGATGAAGAGACAGGCAGACAGGAAGAGGAGTGCAGAACCTAATTTCCAGGAGGGCGACAAGGTGTGGTTGTCCTCAAAGAACCTGCCTCTCCGCAATCTACCCGTCAAACTGGCCCCTCGATATTTGGGACCCTTTGTTATCACCAAACGGTTGTCCTCTGTAGCCTTCCGTCTTCACCTACCCTCTTCCTGGCGTGTACATCCCGTTTTTCACGTGTCCCTGTTAAAACCCTATGTGGTCGATGATTATGGCCGCACCTCTCCTCGTCCGGCCTCTGTTTTGGTACAGGGGGGCCCTGAGTTTGAGGTACACGAGATCTGTGATGCCCGGTACCGTAGAGGGGTGCTCCACTATTTGGTTGACTGGAAGGGGTACCCGGCCTGTGATCGTACCTGGGAACCGCGCCAGCACGTGCATGCTCCCCGGCTGATACGTGAGTTCTACGTACGGTTTCCCTGGAAGCCTGGGGCCCCGGGTCTTCCTGGGAGGGGGCATAGTGTCATGTCACGCGGGAGACTGGGGTCTGCCGCTCCCATTTCCTCCTGGCGAGTCTACCCGCGCGTTCGCGTCTGGGGACTCGCCGGGAGGGGAGCAACGGATTACAGGGCCGGCGGCCTTCGGCGCATGCGCGGAGGTCCTCTCTCTCGGTTCCGCGCATGCGCCGTGGGGGCTTGCCTTCCAAGCCTCGTTCTGGGTTCGCCGGCGCCCGGAAACGGAACGGTTTGCGTTCCAGGCCTCTCGGGCGCCGGCGGCCCATAAAAGAGGCCGCTAGTCAAAGCTGCCCGCGTCTCAACGCGGTTTGCTTCGCTTTCCTCGTTGTTCCTGCCCAGCCTTACCTGTGGCCTGTCCTGGGCCTACCTGCTTGCCTCCAGCCTTACCTGTGGCCTGTCCTGGGCCTGCCTGCCTCCAGCCTTACCTGTGGCCTGTCCTGGGCCTGCCTGCCTCCAGCCTTACCTGTGGCCTGTCCTGGGCCTGCCTGCCTCCAGTCCTTACCTGTGGCCTGCCCTGGGCCAGCCTGACTCCAGTTCTTATCCGGGTCCTGTCCTGGGCCTGCCTGCCTTCAATCCTCACCTGGGTTCGGCCCTGGGCCAGCCAGCCTCCAGCTACTACCTAGGTTTTGCCCTGGGTCAGTCTTCCCTCAGCCCATTCCGGAGTTCTGTCCTGAGTCATCATTGTGTAGAGGGGACTTATCCCACACTAGCCTGCATTCCCCCTGTTCCATCTTGGGCACGTTCCTACAGTTCTCTAATTGGCCAGACAACTAGTTCCGACTGTCCTCACTCTTTCCTGTCTTGCCTGACTCCGAATCTCATCCTGTGTACCATTGGAACTATCTGCACCAGCCAAGCTCCTTTGCCTACTACGAATACCTTTCTGCTACACTGGTCTATCTATCAACTGTCGCTGCACTGAGGTTCTTGGAAGATTCATGGTCTGGACAACAAGCTCTACCTGGACTATGGTTCCCTCCATCTGAGCCTACATCCTCTTGTCACGCTTACCTGGGAGAGTGCCTTTGTGACATTGGGGGTTGGTCCATCCTTCACCCAGTTCCTCATTTGGGTGGTGGAGAGGCTGATTCCTCGTGTCGCTATCTCATCAGTTCCTGGACTCCAGACTGGCGACCTCCGCGAGACCAACCACCAAGACTACAGGTACGCGGTCCTCTCGGGCCAATCAGCTTGACAAGTACAAGAAATGATCCACCACGCTGGCACTTCATTTGGGGGTTGCTAGGGGTCACAGTTGCGACCCCTGCTTTCTCCCTTGCTATCCCTGGCCAAAAAATCAAAACGTTTTTTAAACTGGCTGCAACCAGTAGCCAGCTGGTATTTATCAAAGTCCTTTGGACAGGGGAACATGGTACCCTCCCATTTGGTGGTTGCAGAACTAAAGGATCTTGGTAGTATGGGCCTGTACACACTGATATTACTGGGCTATTGTGGCATTCCATTCAACATCCAGAAACTCGTGGAATAAGAAATAACCTAATGACCCAAAACATCATTTATCTAGTGTCGGGGCCCACTCCCTGCATGCCCCCCATTGTTCCAGTGCCTAAAACGGGTTCTGATCACAATACAAGGATCTGTCTTGACATTATGTTACCAGATCACACTACTTAAAGGGAACACCATCAAGCACCTTGCATATCGGATATGATCCATCTCTCAATGGAGCAACCCACATTTTAAAAACTAGTTCTCATCAAAGGGGGTCACCAGCTCAAGCTAGCACCAGAATTTAGATATATTATGTTTGCTACACACATTTAGTCTGTTTCACTACAAGCATTTAGGGTTTGCCATCTCATCTGCAGCCAAATATGTAAAGAGGAAATTCATTGAGTTATCCAACACATTCCTAACTGTATGAACTACAGCGATGATATAATCGTGTTTGGCAAGTCCAAGAAAGTGCACAACAATATACTCCATCAAGTTTGCCAAGCACTGGAAAGGGTGCATCATGCATTAAATTCAAAGAAATGTGAATGTGGCAAACACCCCCTCCAACTCTTCAACCACGGCTTTTCCAGCAATGGCATTGAACCAGGTACGGACAAGATTCAAGCTCTCACAACAGCCTCAACACCAGCAAAACTGGCTTTGATCCGTTCCTTCTTGGGCCTGGCTACATATTGTGCTCGGTACATTCAGGACTATTCCACTGTGACTTCTCCAATTCATCAACTCACCAAAGAAGGACACCAGTACTCGTTGTCTTTGCAGTGTCAACTTGCTTTTGATGAAATCAGGAGTTGGATTGTTTCGGTTGTCTGAATGTCTTACTTTGACCCATCATTTGAGACTGAAATCATGGTGGATGCCAGAACTGTTGGATTGAGGGTCATAATAGCACAGTACAAGAAATGAGCCACCACGCGAGCACTTCATTTGGGGGTTGCTAGGGGTCACAGTTGCGACCCCTGCTTTCTCCCTTGCTATCCCTGGCCAAAAAATCAAAACGTTTTTTAAACTGGCTGCAACCAGTAGCTAGCTGGTATTTATCAAAGTCCTTTGGACAGGGGAACATGGTACCCTCCCATTTGGTGGTTGCAGAACTAAAGGATCTTGGTAGTATGGGCCTGTACACACTGATATTACTGCTACATAAGGTGATGAAATGTATATCATATTACAGTGATATCGTAACCATCTTTTTCTTAGTGTACTGAAGAACAACGCTATGTGATTCCACTGCCTATTTTGTCAAGGGGTGAACGATCATATGCCATCACTTCCTGTGATGTCCCTTGGGGGTGTGGTCAAATTACATCACTTCCTCTGATGTCATCAGAGGTCAAGGGTTGTGTGATGTCACTTCCGCTACCCCTGGCATTTTGGTGAAATGACATCCCTGCCATCACGCCAAAAAGGATTGTGTATTACACCATTAGAAGCCTGAAGGCAACTGACCAAGCTTATTTGCAACCTGAGAAAGAAAGGCTGGCTTTTGTGTGGGCCTGCAAACATTTCCACCTTTTCTTAAACGGCAAGTCTTTTACCATTGTTACTGATCATCAGGAACTCCTTACCACAGAGAAAAAATACTAAAGTGAGACAACTGGCTATCCCACTCTATGTCCAACCAGGACAGGCGTGGTGATCTACAGAATTATTGTGGTAATTGCTTACACCTTTCGAATTAAGTAAGCCAAGTTCATACAAGACATATCTCATACTTAGTGAAAGGGAATGGAACCATCCCACTCAATTAACACACACTAACAACATAACTATTCTTCAATAAGTCCACGTCAATTTATTAAGTGTTAAGACCGATTTAGAAAAATTAAAAAAGAGAGAGAGAGAGAGAACAACAGCATATATATTAATCATAGTACATCAAAAAAGACATATTCTTCTCGCTCAATTCTTAAAAACAGTATACTTTGTATGGGGTTCATTGCCTTAATAAAAATCACTATGTTCTCTTCAGCAGTTTACAGATACAAGACTATATTATTTGGCTAGTCTATTGTCAAGTGTCAACATGTTTCGGCCTTTTATGGAGATGAAACACTATCCCTAGTGTCTCTACGACCAAAACTTTTTACGGCCTTCTTCAGGACAGACAATTTCTTTCCAGATGATGGTCACCTCTTTCAAATCCCCCGTAACAGGTAAAGCACAATCTAAAAACAAACATGTATAAATTTACACACTATTATAAAACAATGGTTCCATTCCAACACAACATTTTTTCTTTTTCTTTATCTTGTTTACTAAATGCGTCGCATTCTCATGATATCTTTCATTTTATTCACAACTCTTTCACACAATAACATTGTTTCTATCCAAAAATCACCCAGCCTTTACTTACATCCTGGTTGGACCTGAGCTTTACGCTAGCTTAATCCTAGTCGTGGCAGGGCTTGATTCCTCACCCCGAGTATTCACGGATCAACTCTGGTGTTAAGCTTTGATTCAAGACAATTAAACAAAATGAACACCAGAGAATAAATCAAGGTTTGTAAAGGATACAGGCTGGTAGTAGCAAAGGATACACTCGAAGTCTTCTTCCAACAGAGACGTCGGAGGTAGAACGTAGCGTATCAAAGAGAACCTTCTAACTAATGTCACTCTCTGACTAGTAAAACCTACAGTCAGATAGAGCTATTAGTGGGAAGGGCATGGATGGACCAAGATTCACCAAGCTGTAGATAAAGAGGAACTATTTAGAATGCTGTTTGAGAAGTAGGAAAATATGAACCTACGTTGTAAGCACTGACCTGGATATGCAGCCAAGGAAGTCCTAGGAAGCCCAAAGAATCCAAGGAAACAACGGCAAGGGAAGGGTAGTGAGGGTTCTAACCCGAGCAGAACGAGGGCCGCACTAGAGACGGGTTGGTGCACACGCAGGAAAGCGTCCAAAATCCCGTGCACATGTAGGAGATGTGAAGAAGGTCTTGATCCAGGAAAGCACGCCCAGGCAGTAGGAGTTCGGTAAGTAAGGCAGTGATGATTGGCTGAGGTAGAGCTGAGTCTTGGTAGACTGGAGCGGAGTGGAATGCAGAGCGGTGTGCAGAGCGGGACTCTGCAGGGTCTGAAGCAGATTGAGGCAGAGTGGGTTGACGGAGTAGCCTAGAATATGGCTGTGCAGCGACTCCGAATCGAAAGAACAGAGGAGTGCCGCTTAGAGCACGGAAAGGACCGAGCTCGAGGAGGAACTGGAGTTGCGGGAAACTGCATCAGAACGCAGGAAGGCAACCGTACCCTGGTAAGTACGGCAACTGCAAGGAAACAGCAGCAGTAATCTCCGAAACAAATGCCTTGGAAGGCAGGCGTCTGCGAGGAACAGCAGACAAGCTCCGGAACGCGAGGATCACAAACAACGATCAGAAGCGCATGTGCAAGACTTCCGTTTCCTTAAATGGTGTCAGCTGACAAGCGTACGTACGTAGACGTCACTGCGCTGGTCATGTGAATACGTGATCTTAGCAATAGCGTCCCCGGACAGCTTCCACTGAGTATAGAATGGTCTAGCCGTTCTCAAAGCTGATGACACCGGGAAACAGGAACGTGTAGGTGTAGCAACAGAGCCGGATGGGGAGGCAGGTATAACAGTGCCATCCCCCAAAGAGCGCCTTACCCCTCTTGCCGCATGGAAGCGACACAACAAAACTGGAGCATGGATATTTGACAAAGGCTCCCAGGACCGATCCTCCGGACCGTAGCCTTTCCAATCAATGAGATAGTGAGGAATTCCGGATCGCATTCTCATACCTAGAATAGCACGAACCTCATATTCATCGGTGCCCTTCACAGAAACCGCCAAAGGGCGGACAGGCAACCAGGTTCTTGACGCACACGGCTTGACCAATGATACATGAAACACCGGGTGTACCCGCCAGCGTGCGGGCAGATCCAACCGTACAGCAACAGGGTAAATAACCTGTGTGATTCTGTAAGGCCCAATAAAACGAGGCAGCAGTTTTCTTTTCCCTGGGATCCTTAAATTTCTGGTAGACAACCAGACAGACATACCAGCTGTGTATCTTGGGGCAGCCGTACGGTGCTGGTCAGCATAGTATTTTGCCCTGGTTTGGGCCTTCAATAGATGCCCCCTCAGACTGATATGAAGGGTGGCCAGGGCTTTCAATTTGTCAGTCGCCTCAGGCACTGTGTCGGTCAGTTCCAAATCCATCGGAATGGATCGCGGGTGTTGCCCGTAGAGAGCATAGAACGGGGACATACCCGTGGAGGAATGGCAAGAATTATTGTAGGCAAACTCAGCTGCTGGCAACATTGAAAACCAAGAGGACTGGTATTGAAGACACAGACAGCGTAAGTATTGTTCCATGGTACCGTTAACCCGTTCTGTCTGCCCATCAGTTTGAGGATGATAGGAACTGGACATGCGATCCTCCATGAGCAGGGCAGAAGTCAGTGCTTTCCAGAATCGGGATGCAAATTGCGAGCCCCTGTCTGTGATAATAACCGAGGGCAAACCAAAAAACCGGAAGTCGTGCTTTAGGAACATATCGGCCAGATCCTTAGCAGTAGGAATACCTTGACTAGGTATGAACAAGGCCATTTTAGTGAAGTAATCGACTACTACCCAGACCGTGTCGTAACCCTGGACAGAAGGCAGTTTGACTACAAAGTCCATGGAAACCATAAACCAGGGTCTGTGAGGAACCGGTAACGGGTGTAGTAATCCCATAGGTTTACTCGGTGTGTTTTTACATTGTGCACATAGAGCACACGAGGAGACGTAATCCACAACATCTCTAGTCATCTTGGGCCACCAGCACCATCGTCGTAGAAGTTCCAACGTTTTCCTTTGACCCGGATGAGCTGCGACTAGAGAATCGTGACCCCAATGCAAAGCCTTGGTACGTGTTTCCTCTGTCGGTAAGTACAGGAGTCCGTTCATGAACGGAAGACCTCCTTTGACATCGAGATGAAGGTCATGTATCTCCCGGGGATTAAGTTTAACCCACTCTAGTATATCCTTCTTTAATGAAGGTTGAACAGAACAACCACAGACTACATGGTCTGCCAATAGAAGCGGTTTAGTGTTGTCTGAGTCGTCCACCCCAGAGTGCAGACGGGATAAAGCGTCGGCCTTGGTATGTTCTCTTGCGGGTCTGTAGGAGATGCGGAAGTCAAACTGGGCAAAAAACGAATGCCAACGGGCCTGGCGGGCCGTAAGGCATTTCATGGTTTTGATGGCCTGTAGATTGCAGTGATCGGAGTAGACAGTCACCGGGTGTTTTGCACCAAGAAGGTGGTGATGCCATTCGAGCAGCGCGTCTTTGATGGCCAGCAATTCTTTCTCGGTCACCATGTAGTTCTTCTCGTATGGGGCTAGCTTGCGGGAAAAAAACGCCCCGGGGTGTTCCACCCCGGAGTCTTTGCATAACTGAGAAAGGATTGCACCTATGGCCAAATTAGAAGCATCCGCCTCGATGATGTATGGCAGATCAGGATCCGGGTGCTGCAGGATCGGAGCCGTGGTAAAAGCCTCCTTGAGTAGATCGAATGCCCCCTGAGCTTCTGTTGTCCAGCGAAATGGAGCCTTAGGACTGGTTAGAGTGGTAAGCGGTGCCACCACTCTTGAGAAGGAGTGGATAAAGCGTCTATAAAAGTTCGCAAATCCAAGAAAAGACTGCAAGGATTTGATAGAGACAGGTACCGGCCAGTCCAGGATGGCTTTTACCTTGGATCGACTCATTCTGACGCCATGACTGGTAATATCATACCCCAGGAATTCCACGTCCTGTGAGTGGAAGACACATTTCTCTGCTTTGACAAAGAGATGGTTCTCTCTTAGCCTTCGAAGTACCTTGGATACATGCTGTATGTGTTCCTGTAAGGATGTTGAGTATATCAGAATGTCATCCAGGTAAATGACCACAAATTGATCTATGTAATCCCTGAATATATCGTTCATAAAAAACTGAAAGGTTGCGGGGGCGTTGCACAGGCCGAAGGGCATGACAAGGTACTCATATAAACCATATAGGGTTTTGAAGGCAGTCTTCCACTCGTCTCCTGCCCTAATCATTACAAGGTTGTAAGCACCCCTCAAGTCCAGTTTAGAAAAAAACACTGAAGAGCCCAACTGATCCAACAGGACGTCAATCAAAGGTAGGGGATACTGGTTTTTAACCGTTATAGCATTAAGAGCCCTGTAGTCAATGCAGGGTCTTAAGTCCCCTTCTTTTTTAGGGACAAAAAACAAAGGAGATGCGGCCGGGGACTGAGAAGGGCAAATAAACCCAGTCTGAAGTGCTTTGTTGATGTATTCCTTCAGGGCAGCGTCTTCCTGTTTGGTAAGGGAATAAACCCGACCGGTAGGAGTTTTGGCTCCAGGAATCAATTCGATAGGACAATCGTACTGGCAATGTGGCGGCAACACCTCAGCCTTGCCTTTGTCGAACACATCGGCAAACTGATGATATGCCGGAGGTATCGGTGATTTAGGTGATGCCATAGCATTTATTCTTGACAACCCTTTGAGAAAAGCCAAGACTGGGGTATTATGAACCCCACCGGAATCCAGAAAGCAGTGTTCGTTACAATGGTCCGAAGGGTACTGGATATGACCGGTGACCCAATCAATCACAGGATTGTGTAGCTTCAGCCAAGATAGACCCAGAATCACTGGATATTGGGGTGCCGTAATTATGTCAAAAACCATTTTTTCAGTGTGACCATCAGGTAAGGAGACCGTTATAGGTAATGTTTCCTCCATTACCAGCCCAGAAGACAGTGCAGAACCGTCGACCGTTTTGACTGACTCGGGTACCGGTTTAGTGGTCATAGGAATGGATGACTGTCTGGCAAAAGCAATATCCATGTAGCTATTAGTTGCACCGGAATCTATCATGGCTTGGGTCTGAACAGTGATGTCGTTGAAGTCTAAGGATACCACTACGGCAATGGAAGCATTAAGTGACAAAGCGGAGTCCGTTTTGGTACCCGGCATAGGGACTCCCACTATTGCCAAGCTCTGGCGTTTCCCGGCTTTTTTGTTGGCTTTTTAGGGCAAGCAACCAGTAAATGCTCCGCTGAACCGCAGTACATGCATAAGTTATTCTTGCGACGGTTTTCTCGCTCAGCGGTGGATAAACGACCCCGAATAGCACCTATTTGCATGGGCTCAGGTTCGCCAGAAGAGGGCTGAGAAACTCCTGGAAGATTTGGTGCGGACAGGAAGGGTTTCTTTTCGCCTTTTCTGGCGGTTCTCCAAGCATCGATTTGTAGAACAAGATCGATCAACTCCATGTATCCTGAGGGTACAACAGGGACTGTTGACAAAGTGTCTTTCAATTCCTCAGACAGTCCTTTATAGAAGACTGCAGTCTTCTTATCGTCTGGCCATTGTGTTTCTGCTGTCAACTGGTTGAATCATGCGAGATAGGCCACTAAAGTTTGGCTACCCTGTTGTAGATTCAACAGTTCCAAATCGGTGGCCTGAGTAGAATACCTTATGTCGAAAACCCTGCTCATGGTTGACAGCAGTTCATCGCAGTCATATAGCAGAGGGCTGTTGGTCTCCAACAATGGATTCGCCCATGCAGCGGCAGTGCCCCCCAAATGCGACAATACGAAAGCCGCTTTGGTTGTCAAATCCGGAAATGAATTGGGTCTACACAAGAAGTGGAGACGACACTGATTAACAAACGTGTGGTAGTTCTTTGGGTCTCCAGTAAATCTTTCAGGTGGAGCCAGAGGGAATTGGGTTGGCATCAACACCTGGACGGTTTCCCTTTGCGGTACAGACGCGCCTGAAGTAGAGGCAACGGGAACTGGGGCAACCCTTCCTAGTGAGGAAGCATGTATGGCGTCTTGCATTACGTCCATACAATGGCGCATGGTGTCCTGAGCAGTGATCATTTCTTGCCTTAAATCCGACACCAATTGGGTGAGGACAGACAGAGGATCAGACTCCTTCAACATGGCTTCTGATTCTGTTAAGCTTTGATTCAAGACAATTAAACAAAATGAACACCAGAGAATAAATCAAGGTTTGTAAAGGATACAGGCTGGTAGTAGCAAAGGATACACTCGAAGTCTTCTTCCAACGGAGACGTCGGAGGTAGAACGTAGCGTATCAAAGAGAACCTTCTAACTAATGTCACTCTCTGACTAGTAAAACCTACAGTCAGATAGAGCTATTAGTGGTAAGGGCATGGATGGACCAAGATTCACCAAGCTGTAGATAAAGAGGAACTATTTAGAATGCTGTTTGAGAAGTAGGAAAATATGAACCTACGTTGTAAGCACTGACCTGGATATGCAGCCAAGGAAGTCCTAGGAAGTCCAAAGAATCCAAGGAAACAACGGCAAGGGAAGGGTAGTGAGGGTTCTAACCCGAGCGGAACGAGGGCCGCACTAGAGACGGGTTGGTTCACACGCAGGAAAGCGTCCAAAATCCCGTGCACGTGTAGGAGATGTGAAGAAGGTCTTGATCCAGGAAAGCACGCCCAGGCAGTAGGAGTTCGGTAAGTAAGGCAGTGATGATTGGCTGAGGTAGAGCTGAGTCTTGGTAGACTGGAGCGGAGTGGAATGCAGAGCTGGCCTCTGCAAAGTCTGAAGCAGAGAGGTATGCAGAGCGGTATGCAGAGCGGGACTCTGCAGGGTCTGAAGCAGATTGAGGCAGAGCGGGTTGATGGAGTAGCCTAGAATATGGCTGTGCGGCGACTCCGAATGGAGAGAACTGAAAGGACCGAGCTCGAGGAGGAACTGGAGTTGCGGGAAACTGCGTCAGAACGCAGGAAGGCAACCATACCCTGGTAAGTACGGCAACTGCAAGGAAACAGCAGCAGTAATCTCCGAAACAAATGCCTTGGAAGGCAGGCGTCTGCGAGGAACAGCAGACAAGCTCCAGAACGTGAGGATCACAAACAACGATCAGAAGCGCATGTGCAAGGCTTCCGTTTCCTTAAATGGTGTCAGCTGACAAGCGTACGTACGTAGACGTCACTGCGCTGATCATGTGAATACGTGATCTTAGCAATAGCGTCTCCCGGACAGCTTCCACTGAGTATAGAATGGTCTAGCCGTTCTCAAAGCTGATGACACCGGGAAACAGGAACGTGTAGGTGTAGCAACTGAGCCGGATGGGGAGGCAGGTATGACATCTGGTTTATTCGGAAATTCCAAACTGTGTTAGGAACCTATTTTACAAATGAAAACCAAATACTCATTTAGTTTGTTTTAATACAGAACAGAACACCACATTAACTTGTGGTTTACTGATTCTAACTCTGTTTAATATCCCATCAGGCCGCTGTGTGCATACCATGATTTCTATATATTGGCCACAGATAAGTTGGTCTCCTGTACTAAGTAATTTTATTGAGTAATTTTATCACTTTCTTTAGCCACACATAGAACGCATTCAGAGCACTAGAGCTTGTCAGAGTAAGTAGACACCAGTGGTAAAAAGTAAACTTACTTAATTCCTACTGGATGTGACCTTTCACACAACAAAAGCGTTCATTGCGTCGTGCTTCCCTATGTGGGGAAAGCTCCACAGCACAACAAAGCTCCACAGCTCGAAATCCGCACCGTCAGACAAAACGTGTATGTAGATGCATCTCACTCGATTTCCTACGAAACACAGAACAAGACCGGCAAGCAAAGTTGTCAAAGATGTTTTTCCTGTTGGTCTTGTTCTGTATTTCGTAGGAAATCGAGTGAGACGCATCTACATACGCGTTTTGTGTGGAGCTCTCCCCACATAGGGAAGCACGACGCATAGTGATAAAATCTCTCTCTCTTTTTTAATTTTTCTAAATCGGTCTTAACACTTAATAAATTGACATGGACTTATTGAAGAATAGTTATGTTGTTAGTGTGTGTTAATTGAGTGGGATGGTTCCATTCCCTTTCAATCAGTATGAGATATGTCTTGTATGAACTTGGCTTACTTAATTCGAAGGTGTAAGCAATTACCACAATAATTCTGTAGATCACCACGCCTGTCCTGGTTGGACATAGAGTGGGGTAGCCGTAGCCAGTTGTCTCGCTTGAGTATTTTTTCTGAGTATGTCTCCCGTTCTGAGATACTGGCCGCCCGTAAACAAAAAATTGAGGGAGATCACCTTTGTAGAGGTAACTCCTTACCACATTCAGAAACCTGAAAGCAAATATGCCTCTGAGGATTGCCAGATGGGGTCTCAGGCTGCAACACTACACATTCTCCATTGTACATAAACCCGGCAAAGATGCAAACCCGAATGACTTCCTTTCGAGATATCCTGTCGAATCGTGCCCAATAACTCCATCTTTTGCAGACAGATACATAAATTACATCATGCCAGCTGTAAAGCCTGACCACATCTCTCTATCGGTCATTCACCATCAAACTCAGCAAGACCCCTTCCTGAACATGGTGACACAAGGTATTGACACAGGAAAATGGAAACATGAAGAATCTCGTCCAGGGGAGTGAGTCAAGACACCCTATGATCTTTCGCACTGGTAAAGGACGACCTGTCGGTGGCATCGTCAAACATCATTCTCAAGAATAAGCACATTGTCATTCCAGAAGCATCTACAGAAACAAATAGTGGCAGTAGCTCATGGAGGTCACAGGCTTTGATTTTGCTCAGAAAGTAAAGAAAAGGGAAACCTATCTGGACATAAATCTAAGAGGGGTTTCCCTACCTCAACTAAAAATACTACAGAATCAGTCAGGATGTCCAAAGTAAAGAATCCATAGTCCTGTGTCAAAAACCTTGTTCCTTCCCTTACACTATAAATGAAACTAAATTACTGAGGGGGTTTCAACATTTCCAGATTGGGATTTGGTCTTGAGGGAATGTCTCCCATCCTCAGGCTACAGTCTTGTTCGGAAGTAACATAAAGTTCCAGGTTCACCAGGTTTCTTAAAGTACAGTTCACAAGAAATGTTCCTTGTTCGTCATAGTGGGCTTCACCATGGTTTCCTTGTAACTTTCTTCAGTCTGCCTGAAAAGAGGGATGGCTCCCTCCCCTCTAGCCACAGTTCACGATGTTAGGGGGATGTCACCCTTCCCTACCTTGCTCAGGCTTTGTTAGACAAGATTGTATGTAGTAACCCTGTGGGAGACTACACCAGCCTTGTCCTCTTGGCAATAGGTAACCCAACCTTTGGTATAGGCCTGTACTACACAAGTTGGTAATGTGACTGAGCAGCCAGGCTTATCTCAAGAGAGGTCAATGTGAGATGTAGGATTGTAACATATGTTCACAGTGACATGTATTCAAATAACACTTATAAACAAGGTTTCTTGATTAAAATACCTATTTATTATTTTAACAGTGAGTTTTAAAATAAGCCTTGTTTAGAAGGGAGCAATATGCAATACTTAAATATACTTCAGAATACACTCCTTCAGATCAATAAAGTAAGTAGATACCCTTTTAGGATGGCACACAGATTTTCCTACACCCTGAGGTGACTTCAATAGTTAGGACACTGTGGACATTAATATAAGTGAAAGCAAACAAGCTACGCTCAACAAGAGGTAAGTGCTCCTTAGTTCACAGTACCTTGAGTCTGAAGAAAAGGTTCCAGCTGGCTTCTGTTCCTGTTGTAGTCCTGCATATCCTGTTGTTCCTGGGCCTCAGTCATGGGGACACGACGGAGGACGTCTAGAGACTCCTGCACTACAGTTTGAAGGTCGGTGGCAGCAATGGGCACAATTCAGAACAGAAGCACTTCGCGGTTTCAGCTACTCACAAATAGCACCACAGCAATTCTTGGACACCTTGTGGACTTTCCTTGCTTCTGGGGTCCAGTACTCTGTTGAGGTGGCTCGGACATGGTTAGTCCTGCTTCCTGGAGCTTGGGTCCGGCTTAAAAGCGATGCACTCGATTCTGGTGTTCCTGTCCCCTGGCACTCGGTTCCTGCAGCAGCAAAGAAATACAGCCAGCAGAGAGAGGGGTTCCAGTCGAGTTCGTCTTGGGGCTGATTGGTCCCACCAATCCAAGGGGAGAAGTCGTCTTTGCAGGGCTTCTCTAGTCGATTAGAAATTCGGAGCTCCAGCAATGCAGCAGGGCTTCAACCAGCAAACCAATGGTCCAGGAGGTTCCAGCAAGCTTCTCTTCCAGTTTCTTCTTCGGTTCCTTCATCCAGTGGTCTACTCTGCCTTCCTTGCAAAAGACCTTGCCTTTTATTCAAGTCGTCCCTAGTCATTCGCAGCCTAGCTGTCACTTACACAGCAGGGTGGCTGTCCTTCAAGGACAGCCAGCTGGCCAATCACCTTTGGGTGCATTCCTGTAACCAAAGAGACTAAGCACAGAGAGCTTCGGGAACCTCTCTCGCTTCCTGCCCCGCCAGACATGCTGAAGCCAGAGGAAGGATTCACCAGTGAATCCCACCAAAGACAAAACAAACAAAGGGACCAAACTTGGTTTGGTGCACAGAGTAATTCTAAAGAAGTAACTTTCCAACAAGAAATGACGAAAAAAGAAGACCGGGCCATTTTAACAAAATGGGCAACCATGTGTGCTATACTGCAGCTGCGAACACAGCCCGCGGTAAAAACACACAATGATAGGAAAAAGTAAACCACTGCCACCAGCCATTAATTTTAGAAAGGGTAACATAAAAATGTTACATCAGGAGGTCACCAAAGGGCCCCCCTCCAGCACTCTATGGAAGATAGGGTGTGCTGGGTCTACAAAGAGAAATATGTAAGTAAAGTCAATTTCACTTTACTACTCTTGGAAACAGTAGTTATCCAAGAGAAGGGGCCTCATTACGACCCAGGCGGTAAGTTACCGCCTGGGTCGTACCTTTACCACCATGGCGTAAACTACGTTTACGCCATGGTGGTTGGCGGACTTACCGCCCCATTCCGAAGTTGGCGGGCGGTAAGTCCCCAATCCCCATTTACCCTTCCCCATTCCCATTTTTGCCCCATAGGGCATAATGGGAGTGGGGAAGGCGTTAATTACGCCACCGTAAATTACGGTGGCGTAATTAACAAAAAGGTCCCTTAGCGCCATGGATTTTAACACCTGCTAAAAGCAGGTGTTAAATCCTCCATGGCGCTAAGGGACCTCGGAATCAGGCGGTAAGGGTCGGCGCTGTTTACGCTGCCGTAAACCCCTTACCGCCTGGGTCGTAATGAGGCCCAAGGTATTTAACCCTTAGAAGGAATCCAAAGGATTTCTCTGTGACATTGCACTGAGGGTGCTGTGTGTCACAATGTAAAAAAGAGGATGCCTACGGAGTTTGTTAGACTCCAAAACCAAAAAGGACCACAGAGTTCAAATCAAATAAAAATACATGAGAGAGTGGGAAAAGGTCTCACCCTCTACAGGATGAAAAGTAAAAGTCCTAAAGTCCAGCAAAAGACCTGGGGGTCTCTAAGGTAGAAGGGAATTGCACATTTATGAGAATTCTCCCTAACAGGCTTCTTGGACAATTCACTATTGGTGGGGGAATGCCTCCCTTGCCCTGGCCTTTCTCAGGCATCTCAAATAACACAATGTTTGATGGGGGAATGTCTCCCTTCCCCTACCCTTGCACAGGCTTCTTGGACAAATCAATGTTGTTGGTGGAATGTCTCCCTTCCCCTGGCCTTTCTCAGGCTTCTCAAATAACACATTGCTTGACAGGGACGTCATTTCACCAAAATGCCAGGGGTAGCGGAAGTGACATCACAGTGCCGCGCCCCCAAGAGTGACACCACAGGAAGTGATGTCATTTGGCCACACCCCCACAGGAAGTGATGTCATTAGGCCACACCCCACAGGGAGTGATGCCATTTGACCACACCCCCACCATGAGATCACAGAAGTGGCCTCATAAAGCATTATCCCTCAGTGCACTAAGAAAAAAATGGTTACGATATCAGTGTATTGTGACATTTCATACAAGAATGGATCATCATATGTAGCAGTGTCAAGGTCCATGTTGCCACGTGAAGTGTATGAACCCCAATCCCCTCTTTATGTGGATCTTCCCTGCTATTCCAACAGAACTACAGAGCGAAATCACATTCTGGGGGGACAGGGACGGATAGGCGGGCATGGGGATAGGGGAAACCCAGGATAAAAGGGGAGAGGGAGAATATTTCACCAGAAAACATGTATGGCATCCTCAGTTTTTAATGATTCTTCTTCTTGTGTTATTTTGGCTGCCAAAAGATTAGTTCAAAATGTGTTGAAGGCATACAGTGATTTACTCAGTGATACAAACTTCAGTACCAAAAGCCTCATCAGTCCTGTCCCCATATTTTATGGGGGAAAACATTCCTGGCTGCATTTTGTATTACTCCCACAATCACCAACACTCTTTATATGCCTAGGTTTCTGTTCCTACATGTTCATTGTCCTCCACACCCCCGCACCTCTCCACAATGGTACACATTCCAACTGTCGTAACTTGACTTGTTGTGAAGAATATATGGGCCTCTGTCCCCAAGTTACACACGGAGAGAAGAAAAAATCACTCCCCGTGCGGCCTTGAGGCCACAGGTGGTTGTTGTTGTTTTGCAGGAACAGAGGCCACTGAGGACCCCAGAGCTGTGGAATGAATTAGGTATTAGTACAAGCAAACTCAGTACTGTCAACAATGTAACTGTTATTGAAAATAGGGCTTACCCAAGGGTTATATTCTAACTGCCAGTAACTCTGAGGCTGTGGTGCAGGGAAGAGTCGGTAATCCTTCAAAGCCAAAGCGCCAGAAACTCAGCGCTGGCTACCACCTGATGATTCTTGGAAGTATTCTGAAAACTGTGATAACGTAGCAGTTCGAGGAACTCCGGAGAGCGTAGAATACTAGACAAAGCAGATAAGGATAATCCAATCAATCCATGAAACGTGAGCTAAAGTCAAAAGGTCCGTAAATCAAAGCAGAAACCAAATGCCAAATCCAAGGAATAAGAAAATCCAGTCCGTAATCCGTAAGCTTGAGATCTGTAACCAAATGAATCCAACGTGAATCGAAAACGCCAAACAGTGTCGCGGAACAGCTGTGAAGCGACAAGTGATTCAAGTTCATAGCTTTTATACCTGCCGAGTCCTGATCACGTGAGCGGAGCTCAGGGCACGTGACCGAGAGTTTGGCCCGGAACCAGGAAGTAGTTGTTGTCGATTACTCTTGCTCCAGCCCTCTCGCAGTCTTCATGGCAGTTGCCAGCGGAAAAGAGGGAACAAATACTATCACCCTCTGACAGAGCCTGGAAGTTGGTGACGCTTTCCTCGCACCACAGGTAGCGTGATTATGTGAAGGGCTGACTGTGACTTGGAGATTCTCGCTGTATTATGTGTCAGAGAATCACCGCGGGTATGAGTGGTCTGTAAGGCAGTGTGCCTGGTGTGCCTGACCTTCCTACTGCGCATGACACCAACAATTAGTACTATTATATAGATTTTGGGATAATGCCCAACAGTTGCTCTTCCTTCACTCTGATCATAAAACCTAAAATTTAGTTTCTTACCAGATGTGAGGTGAAGATTCTGACTCGAAGGCAGGTTGTTGCTTAGGTGACCGGAAACCAGAGGAGAGGTCTGTGAGTGTTCCATGGCAACAGATCAAGAAGACAGAACTCTGGTAGTGGAGCTGTAGGTTTTTGGCAGAGAAGAGGCTGCAAGTATGGCAGGTGCTGTTTTGAGGTCACAGAATACTGGCTGTGATGCCAATGGTGCCGAGCTGGTTTTAACAGAGGACACTGACTGGGTGTGTCTCATCATTGCTTGGTTGACTACAAATCAAGGTTACGGTGCTGGCATTGTGAAGACAGAACTGTAGCTCTGGGGCAGCTGGTGACTGGCTTAAAGGAAGTTGCTGCTTTGATGGCTCATCATTGCTTCCTTGACTGGAAATGAAGAAGAGCCATGCGGGAATCGGATAGCAAATGTTTTCATGACACAAAACTCCAGCTGTGCTGCAGCTTCTGGCTGACTTGTCAAGAAGATGCTGCCATTTTAAAGACACACATGATGTTTCTGATGTAATGGTCCATTGTTGCTTAGCTCACTGGTAAATAATAGGATGTTGACAAATTCAACAGCATACCATGCAGTGTTTTGAAGATGAGACAAACTGGTTGTAGTGCATGAGCAATGTATCATGGCTGACTTCATGAGGAGAAGAGGCGGGTAGTGTAGGAGAGTAGCAGATGGTTTTGAAGACTATGTGGTGCTGATTAGGTCTGCGTGACTTGAAAAGAAAGACCTAACTGGAAAATTGAGCTATAATCTAACAGTGTCAAAGAATATAATGGTTCATCTTTTCAGAGGATACCTCCTGTGTCGCATGTCAGCAAATCGGTCAATGGCATCACTTAAATTTACCTCTTCAACTTCCATAGGTTCACATGCCATTACCAACAAATCACTAAGTTTGTTGTCTCCACATCTATTTCGCAAAAAGTTTTGAACTCTTTTCAAACAGGAGAAGAACCTCTCATTTGTTGCAGTTGTAATCGGCAATGCAAGAACCAGATCCAACAGGTTTAGGACCTCAGAAAAGCCATTTGAATATTCATTGAGATAGTACCTGACAGAGTGAATACCTGCTAAAGTCTTGTCAGATAAATAGCACCTTGCAATGTCAAGGCCTGAATGCAATCCAGCATAATTTGCTTGGGGCCTTAGGTAGTGCCGAGCAAGAACATCTGCAGATGAGTCCTCCAAGAAATTTTTAGCCCTTGGATTGAACATGCCGGCAGCCTTGATAAGCCCCATGTTATCTATAAAACGAGCATCCAACTCTCTTACAAACCTATCCAAGGGGGAGAAAAACACCTCTTGTTTTATCCGTTCAGTCTGTGGCATTCGATCCTCAGAGTGCTCATAATGTCCAGGTCTCTTCCCTACAGTAGTACCAACAAGGTATTCTTTTAGTTTGCTGCTCAGTTGGTGCTGCCTTACTGGTAAAGCTCTGCGGTCGTGGTCTTCAACTGTTTCAATACCACATTTTTCTGCCAATTCCGTTGCGTCATTGATGATTTTCACCCAATGGCATTCTTGTCGAAGGTTGACAAGGGCAGTTCTTGTCACTTGAATTAGGTTACTCGCATCTGGCAAATCAAGATTCTTTCTCTGAAGTTCATCAGATAACACACTAATCTTTTTTCAGAATTGATTCCATACTTAACAAAGTTAGCAAAAACTCAAAGCACTGCATATTTCGGAGAAGTCCTCTGGCTTCTGAACAAGCCTGCTTGTCACGTTGTTGCGATGATTCTATTACACTGAGAACAACTATAATGGTTTCAAATCAAGCCTGTATTTTTTTAACACAAGCGTACCAATAAAACCATCTAGTGCCACAAAGTCTTTCTAATTCTTGTACTGCCAGACCGCTTTCTGTTTGAGCTTTTACAAAGAGTTCGTGTCGAGGAGAACTTTGTGAAAGGAACACATACACAGCCTGCAAAGTTCAGAAAAAATCTTTCACTGTTTGTATGTTGGTGATAGTTTGCACTAACGCAAGGTTTAGACGATGTTCATGACAGTGAATGTAAACTGCCTGCGGAGCAATTTCTTTTTATTTTTGCTTGCACTCCATTGAAACAGCCACTCATAACTGACGCCCCATCATAGCATTGTGCCACACAGTTCTTCCAGTCAAGGCCAGCATTGCGTACAGATTTGTCAATGGCTGCAGCTAAACTGGAGGCATCCAACTTCTCCATGTGGTAACATCCCATGGCTTTTTCCTGAATGTTCCCATCTTGATCTACAAACCGGATCACAAAGCTCATCTGTTCTTTATGTGAAATGTCTTTGGTTTCATCAACCAACACTGCAAAGTGCTTTGTCACTTTCCTAAAGATAGTCTGACGTACAAGATTTGCCACAACTGAGATCATGTCATTTTGATACTCAGGAGATGTGTAGTGCCCATATCTTCTAGCCATTTTTACTTTAAGAAGTTCATTATTATCAGACAGCAAACGCAATATTGCTATGAAGTTTCCCTTATTGTGGGAGTCTTGCGATTCGTCTGTGGCTCGGAAAGCAAGTCCTTGACGACCCAAAAGACATACAACCTTAAATAACTGCAGCACATGTTGACGATTCTCTTCAATCTCTTGGTTCCCAACCTTTTCTAGCATCGAAAAAATTGAGTGTTGAGGGCCTGTAGTCTGTTATACACGCTTAAAGTCTTCCCAAGCTACAACCGAAGACTTATGCTTATCAGAATCTGAGTGCATCTTTAAAGAACAACGTGTCTTTTCCCATTTAGCGAAGCCAATGTCAACAAATTGAACATTGCCACGTGCACGCCCCCCTCCTCCAGAATTAGAACCAAAATGTCTGCATGCAAAGCAGTATACTTTATCTTTCAGAATTGAATACTCCAACCAAGGATATGTTTGGTAGTCTCTGTTAAACTTACGGGAACCAGTTACAGGGTATGTAGGAAGTTTAGGCTGTACCGGGTCACTGCATAGATTTAGTGACAGATCAGTCACCACACTGTCATCTAAATTGGGAGCTGGAGATCTTCTTGGAATGCCCTGCTCAGCTAGACACATCTGCATACTCTTATCACTCTGCAACCAAGAGCTGCCTGTGATCTCCCCGAGGAGTCAAATGTCGGGAGAGCAAGCAACAGTGGGGGGATCATCAAACATGCCAATACGGGAAGAACAATCCTCAACATCAGGGTTGAAAGAGCACTCAGCGCTACCCAGGAAAGTTGAAGTGTTGCTTAGGTCATCAGCATCACGTGAAACCATCACAGCAATGTCTGCACGTGAACAAGAGCCTTCAGTGGCCACCACAAATGAAGGAGATGCTATGTCAGCCAAGGAAGGTGGAGCTGTAGACAAAGAGTCGGCATGCGAAGATAGTGAACCAATGTCAGCACATGTAGATGCACTGTCTGCACCTGAAGAAGCAGCCTTCGCTGCCAGCAAGAGTTGATGTGCTGGCCGATGGTTGGACAACATGTGCAGCTGTGCTTGAACTGCCACTTGTGGTATCATCAGACCTCTTGCGCTTGCTTGAATCAGAGCCTGGAGTAGGGCCAGCTCCTCAGGCTTTTGGAGAAAACATATCAACGATTGACCTCTGTTTTGGATCCTTGGGTTTTCCTGTAGGTGTGGACATGTTCGTTCTTTTAGTACTGCTAAATCAGAAGCTATTATTCAAGCAAATGATGGATTCCTCAGTGTCCTCCCGACACTTTTGTGCTTCACTCTTCTTTGGAGGACCACTTCCGCTGAATACCAAAGAGGAGACAAATCTGAAATGTATTGCTTTGGCTTACAAGTTTATCACTGTACTCCCTGAAAATAAGCGAGTACTCCCCAAAAAGAAAAACAGATTACAAATACTCCCAACAAAAAATAGGAAACAATCACTGTGGACCCTGAGCCCCTGCTTTCACGCACACAGCTCCATGGATATTTGGAGAGGTAGCGCATGTAGTTCCAAAGGAAGAAAGTACTATTATTACTGCTCGATCGGTAGACATGCACATGATCTTTTAATGTGTATGAGTAACTAGGTGCAACATAATTATTAGAAAAACCTTTCCGTTTTTCAGTTAAAGCATTTTTACTTGCTTACAAAATACTGCCGTGGGGAACTGGATTTACATTTTTACTCCCTAAAAATCATTTTACTTCCAAGTTTACAAAATAGGGAATACAATAGTCCCACTTCAAAATCTTATCTGGAGCACTGAGTACATACCTAAGCAGTGATTTCAAGTATTTATTTTCGTAGCTTACTTTTAGGTCAGTCCTATCTGTCAGGGTTATACTTTATATTTGAGAGATTAACAGTTGCAACCTGTTCAAACTCTGCCCCTAAAGAAAAGAAAAACGGAAGTGAAGCATGCGTTCAGTGTCATACAGTTTGAAGTTAATTTTGTGGTATTCTCTGATTAAATGGAAGAGAAACAGCCATCTTTAGTGTTGGAACAACCAGGACAAGGCTGCAATGCATAAATAGATATGGACTAACATATCAGATCATTATCATATGCTGTACATTTTCAATATGTTGCTTCATGTTAATTTACCTCCCACAGCGGTCACAGATAAGGCTGGATGTCAGCTACTCAATGGTGGTACTGTTTGCTGGCGTTGAGAACACAGCAAGGAAGGAACTCCCACACAAAGATGCAGGTCTGAAAATAATAAAATATCAGAAAGATTCATTTGTGCAACACAAGACCATATTCATTTTTAATAGAATTTTAGAGTTCTGGGGTGCACGCATCATGCAAAGACAAACTGGACCACAGAGGCTTTGCACAGGACAGACCTAGAGACTGACATCCGGCCCGGAAAAGATTAATCATTAACCTTCTGTGACTCAGAGGGACGCATGTTATGCGCCATTGCCCTAGGATCTCTAGGAACTAGCTTTGTAGGTTGCAGCAGGCCCAGGCTGAGTGTGTGGCTCGGGCAAGGAGCAGTTTACATAATATTGTGTCACAATGTAAAATCCTAGTTAAATGCATTGCAAAATGTATATGCTGCAGGCCACAAATGACTTGGATTTCATCTGCCTGTGGTTCATTTAAGCAGTTTAATTTACATAAACTGTTGCTGCAAGCTGGGGTCAGGAGGGGCACTTGGACACACTGGCGAGGGGCAAGGGGCACATGGGCACACTGGCGAGGGGCAGGAGGGCACATGGATACAGTGGTGAGGGGCAGGAGGGCACATGACCCGGTGATTACTTATCTTACAGCGGGAGGTAAAAATGCCTTCAATCCCTCCCCCACATGGTCTATCCAAGACAGGGTAGTGTTGGTCATTTCCTATTGAAATATAGCAGCCCTATTGAGAAGTGTCATTAAAAGTGAAGCTGTCCAGTAGGCTGGATCAGTGCTGCCCCATGAAAGGTGTAACAGCCTCCGTATAACCACAACAGTGTTGAGTTATTCTGATGATGATGTTAGACTTGCTCAATAGTTCTGGTTCTGTATCATTAAATGTACTTCAGATCTTCAGAGTCTCGGGAGGATAGCTCAGGGGCAACATGCTTGCCTTGGAAGCAAGACGAGATAGAGCAACACAGGTTCGATCTCTCGGTCTGCCTTAGAAACCTCTGGGTATTAAGCTTGTTATAAATAACCTATCATATCATATCATATCATATCAAACAGTCTCATTTGCCCTCTCCCTGCCATCTCATTTCGCAGATGCAATGCAAGAGGGGCGTCAAAAAGATTTTTAGAAATTGAGGGACAGACTTGCTTTGCATCTGTGCCTCCATTTCTAAAAATCGTTAGATCCCAACCATCGGCAGTACCCGTCTCACCTGATCCTGTCCCTCGCCCGCACCCCTCTCACCTCACCGGACCCACATCCTCGCCGGCCCCCTCTCACCTGATCCCGACCCTCGCCGGCCCTATGAGATAATAGCAAAGCTACACAACTTTAAGAATAAAGAAACTATGCTTAATGATGCTACAAAGAAAGGTAAAATAGAATTCATGGTCAGCAGTGTACACATCTATCAAGATTCGGTCCAGGCTGCCCTAGTTGGGCGCCAAGCATTGAAGACATTAATGGAGAAATTACAGAAGCAGGCCATTCGCTATGAATCTACATACCCATTCGCCTGCTATTCAAATTAAATGGAAGGTTCCATGCATCCTGCTATTCAAATTAAATGGAAGGTTCCATGCGCCTGCTATTCAAATTAAATGGAAGGTTCCATGCCATCTTTTCTCTTGAGAGTGGCTCGGAACCTCTTAATGTTGATGTGGCATCAAGCACAGGCTCATCTTAATTTTTACAAGAATGATAAAAGTCAGATAAACTCCTGTCTTTATGGTCACTTAGAAGTTTCATAGAGAGGGTGTTATCCACAGTCACCTGCATTCATTTGCCAAACACACAACTGGATACACATATATACAAGGATAACTGGCAGGGATGACAATAGTGATCTTCTAAGAGTACATTTCCCCTCCCTCCCAGTAATCGGAATTACTGCAGAGCTTGATGGGCCCAACCTGTAAACAAGGTCTCGACAGTGCACTCCCTTCAAGCCACCAAAAACACTTTCTACCTATATCAATGGGCATGCTAACCAGAAAAGCTACTGCAAGTCACTCCCCCCCCCCCCCCAAGTAAATATGAGCCCTCTGGCACGAAAGTACCCTGTGATGTGTCTAATGGAGCACATAATTCCTTCCATGGGCCTTCTACACTGGCTAAGGTTCCTTAAACCTGCCCTCCCACCAAAGTGCCCAGCGACCTGCTCTCTGCAGCCACCCAGTTTCCCCATCAGAGCTCCAAAGTACCAAGCTTGGCAAACTCCCCAGCCAAGGTGTCAGCTTATTTATATACAAATGACCATAATTTCGTACCAATTTGGGGTTCATAGCTTCTATTAGTTCCAGAGCTGAATCAAACAGACTTGTACAGATTATTTTTATAAATAGGTCTCAGTGTTCTGCTTACTGCAGGTTTGTCAAATCCTTTTTTACATTTTTTAAATATTTAGCTGCATGGGATTTTTTAGGTAACTAATGAATTAATTTAAAATGAACACTGACAAGACATGCTTAATTACCGTGTACTACTTGAAATAGACAGTATCTCACTCCATCTGCAGTGAGAGAGATTGTTGTTGTGTGCAACCAATGGTGAACCAAGGAATCAATGAAACCAGTTTTGCCTCTAAAACGTTAGAAGCCGGATCACTTGCCTGTGAAGGGGACCATGTCATGTTTCACTGTTGTTGCTACTTAGCTGTAAATATAAGCGATGGCCTGACAAACCTGTCCTTTCTCTCAAAGTGCCCTGCATTTGCCTTCTGGTCATCAATTGCCCTGCCCTGATACCGCCCTGCTATCTACCCCCTCTCTTAGAGAGAACACGTGTCCCAGACACAAAGTACTTATTTTGTTTCATAGGTCTTGTGCACCTACCATTTCTTGAAACCATACATGGACTGGTTTGGAAATCATTTCCCTGGATGCCGGATCTGCCTGAACTAGGGTTCACACCCGAGTATCATGGATTCTTGTCTTAATTCTGCATGAGTACTTTGGATCACCAGGTTTCAGAAGAGGTTTGCAGCCGTTCTAAGCATACCTCTCAAAGATGCGAAATGCCTGACATGCCATGAGAAGCAACATAAAGAGTTGCAGCGCCCTGAAGCAGGACTTTCCGGGCGCAAGAAAATGTAAACAACTTCGACAAATCTCGTTGTGCCTGTGCTATTTATTTATTGCGATTTATAAGGGTGCTAATCGCAAATAATATATTGGCTGCGCTATGTTGAAGGGAACTGCTGTGTGGAACCGCTGGATCATATTTTCAGAGGAACTGAAGAACACATGACACTACCACAAAACGAAAGGGTTCTCCCACCACCCAGATTACTAAATAGCTGGTATCATGTACACACGTTTATATTACAAAACGTAAATGCAGCCTGCTTCTATGTTCTGCTGCGTCATATAACAGCAGAATCAATGTAAACTAGTGGCGTTAGATGTTTTTGCACGAGCACAGTCAAACGTTAAAGCTGGTAGTTTCAGGAAAGGTTTCCCTCAGCTCCCTGTCTAACAAAAATCAAATGCACACATCAGCGCTCTGCCATGGATGCAAGCCAACATATAACAACGTTATGTGTTCTTTCACATCCAAGGTGAGAGGGGTGATGTCCACACTTGCTTTTTGTTAAGCAGAAAGGTGAGGGAAGTTTGTTCATTATGTACGTATGCGTGCAAGGTAGAGGGTAGGAGTTGGAAGGAGGCATGTGGAGGAGATGGAAAGGGGTGGCACACTGCACTACCGCCTGTTCCCCTGGTGTTTGCATTTTCTTAAAGGGCGAAGCCTTATCGGCAGGGCCGGCCTTAGGGCAGGGTGTAGTCTCACTCAGGGGCACTGAGTATGCGGGTGCTCTGAGTATGCGGGTGCTCTGGGGCCCGCCCCCCCACCCTGCAGGAATGGCCAATTACGTGAAAATCCCCATATGTTGCAATGGGACTTTTTTTGCCACCCCCACCCACAAAACCAAACGTCTACACACCTTGTCTCACTGGCATATTGTGCTTTGCTTAGGCCCCACACCAGACAACACTCAACACCAGTTAGCCCCCCACGAAATGTAGGTTTTGTTGCACCCCTGACACTCATCAAACCCACTACAGCCCCTTTTGAGCCTTCAGGCACTTCCCTCATACACCAAGCCATCAGCTACCACCTCTCTCATTGTAAACTGAATGCTTTCCCCTTCAACGACCTCCAGTTCCCCATATCTCACTTGCTGCCCAGTACGTTCAATTGTCACTGCCTCCCCACGTCCTTTTCATCATCACTAAGCACCCAAACCTTCTGCCCCTATTCAAAACCCTAATATGCCAGTACTCAACCATCCCTGCATTATTGACCTCCAGAACCCACTTGACGGAATTTTAACAGCTCCAGTCCATTGTTTCGTGGCTCTCAGAATCCCCTTCTCCAACCTTCAAATCCCACTTTCACCACTCAGGCCCCCTTTGCTGATCATCATCACCGGCCGCTTTCACAGCTCTAAGACCAAAAGTGAAAATCATACTTGACTGCCCTCAAAATTCCTCAGCCTCGGCCTCCTCCTACTAACTACAGTGTCGCAGATCGCATATGGTACTCTCGGGTGACGGTTCACACTTACAACCAACACTAGTGCCAAGTGACAAAGCATCTGTACAGCCAGGTCATACCTACGGGATCAGCATGTCTCTGCGACTCTGCCGTGCTGGTGGTCGGACGTGTGCCACTGCCCTCGCCTGCGGCGTCACTGCCGGGTCCTCGCGGCAGTGACGCTTTAAAAATGAAACCACCCAGGCAGCCAGCAGCGCGCACCGCAAGCCGTCGCCGACGGCGGCAGTGCTGCACGCCGGAGGCCTGGCCTGGCCCACCCGCCCCCCACACACACACACAACGACACCGGGCACCCACTACTCACCAGACTTAGTCGCGGCACGGCAGCTGGTCTTCAGGGCACCGATCACTGGAGCAGCAGCCGGAGTTGATCGGGGAGCAGCTGCCAGCACGTGCAGTTAACCGCAAACAAAATCAAAATGGAGGACCAGGACCACAAGCCTCGCAGCACGCTGTGGCCACACCCCCATTACTCTAATTGTTCAACAGCCAGAGGTTGCAAGAGATTGACAGGGGTCGCTGGCCAATCACCAGCGGTCACTCTTGCAACCTCTGGCGACCCCCAAATGACGTCCCTGTTGCTTGATGGGGAAATGTCTCCCTCCCCTGGACTTTCTCAGGCTTTCAGGTAGTTTGTGGTGTGAGGGGGAATGACTTCTTCCCCTGTTTTTTTTCAGTTTTTGCTGGACACTGTCAGCCTGCACTACCCTGCCAGGTACTGTGACTGTGAAGAATGATGATGATCTTTCTTCCTTTTATGGGTCCCGTCTCCAGACTCGACTTTCTTGCTTGACTTTCCTTCTTGATAGACTTAGTTCACTCTCCTGCCAAGTACCATCGTGCGATCTACGGTATGACAATGTCTCTCCCTCTTAGGCAGGGTCCTAGATGCTGTATTCTGGGATTTCTCTCTTTTCAGCTTTCCAATACCTTTTCGGCCCCCAGTGCCTTCCCAGCGACCTGCGTACCTTGTCTCATGGTCTGCGATCAACCTGGGTCTCACATGGTGCCTACGAACAGCTGTGGAGCTTCCCCAAAGCTCGTGGTCTTTTGTTAGGCTGCGATGGCTCTGCCATTGCATGCTCCTTTCGGGCAGCATGGTTCTCCCTTCTCGCGCCTTCCCTTTTTGAGGAATGCCTGGAGCTTCTCCCGCCAGGGTTGTCGAGTGGTTCTCCCACTATGGACCAGCCCCAGACCTTCCCGCTCCCTGCTAAGTGTCCCGGTCTGCTTTCCTCCTTCATGGACCATGCTGGCTCTCACTGCTCCTCCAGGGGGGATCAGACAACATGTGTAGTCCTTCTTCCCTTTTTATATCTTTAAAGTGTCTGCATTGAATGGAACACATACCCTGGTTCTGCGATGCATTCCTCATTCCTCCACAGATCTTCTTTGTCCCAGTATTTACAGTATTATTCTCTACTGGGTTAGGTGTATTCTTCCTTGTCTCAGTTGTCTCATGCACTCCATGTGGTTAGTCCCTACTCTTCCTCGTCTCAGTAAGTCTTACAAGGATGGCATCCTCTACGTTGCAATAACATATAAAAGTGTGGAGACTACAGAGGTGTGTGTAGGGTAGGAAGATGGAAATACTGCGTTCTCCCATATTAGTTGTCAATGCTCCCATAGGGGGTTTCCCTCCCCGTGAGATCCTCCCACTGAGTACCACTCTCAGGGGGCCTATCGAGTACAGGCCTCACCTCCCTGGTCTCATGGTCTCATGGGAAAGGGCTCCCCCCATGGGAGCAGTGACAATACACTGGGATTCGTCACACCACAAAGAGGATGCTGCGACAAAAGGTGTGTTTCGGTTACGCTCACCTGGTATCCATGGGGACGCCACCCTGCCAGTTGGTCGTTGGTGCCCTTCCCAATGATTCTCTGTGGTCTCGGTGTCTATGGGATTCCGCCTGGAAATGAAGACTATATCAGGACTGGGCGACCAAGGTAAGTTTTCCCCCAACTCCCTTGTGTTTCCAGCCCCTCCAGGTTCTCTTCTCACCTGGTTGTCGGAATCGGTGGGCTCTCCGTCCTGCTCTCTGGGCAGGGGCGCGTTGTCTTTTGTGGGCGCGGACGGTCCAGTTACTTCACTGACTGCTGCCCTTGTAATGTCTTTCAGGTAGGTCTTATTGCGATTGATGGAGTCGTAATTCTTGCATGCCTTTTCTCTGTTCTAAATGTCTCTTTTTTTATCTCCCTAGGAGCGCAGAGTGTCCACCTGGAGAACTGGATATGCTGGTTCTCACCGGGAGATGATGGCGCGCTATAGCGCTATGATGCGGGAAGGAGGCGCCTTGCGTAGCGCAGCGATGTCTTGTCCTCACTGACCTGTGCTTTTATCTTTTCGTAGGTCGAGGTGAGTTGCCAGCGCAGATGGAGTTCCGGAGCTATGCCGGCCGAAAAGCAACCAACCAGGTAAGTCTTTAAGCGCTTTGTGGTTGTAAAGTCTCCACTACCTCTTTTAATGATGTCTTTCTCCTTTTCTCAGGTCCTTTGATCGGGCGGTGAACTCCACCAACAGAGCTGCCCAGGAGCTGCGAGCAGTGAATGTTCATGAATGAAGGTAAGATTCTGCTGCTAACGATGTTCTTGGTTTTTCTGCAGGTCCGGAATTCACCAGGCGCGTGAGAAAGCTGGACACGGTGACCGTCACGTTGCTAGAAGCAAAGTAACGCGGAGCGTGTTGTCTTGTTCGGGTGTGGTTTAAATAGCCACTGTAAAGTAGTCCAGGTAAAGTGGTCCCTAGGCCACCACACCCAAAACACTAGACCGCATAGCTTGGTTCTAGGAATCAAGCTATGTGGATGCCTCCATGTTGGCTGAAAGCCTAAATAAAGTAGTTCCTCACGCAGATGCCTTTCCTTACTGATGAGCCTGGCGCCAAAGGCGCCAGGACTGGCCCCAAGAAGGCCTGAGAAGTGGATGCCAGGCCTTATTAGTGATCCAAGCCCTGATTCCACCTGGCCAATGGGCTTGCCAGTGGGGATCAGGGCTGTGGGTCGCGACAGTTTCCATGGAATGGGTAACGTGATTGAATCTGCCATCATAGGATGCACAGTAGGTCAAATCATACAATCACTCACTTGACTGCAGCCCTTACGCAGGACACCCCTACCGGATGGAGTCTGGGAAAAAGTATTGATTTACTTTCTCTGCCCAACACCTGGAGGACTGCATGCTGTAGTGATCATGGATGAATAATCCCAGATGGCCACATTTTGCCATCCATTTCTGCGATAGTGGTCATCCTGGCAATTGACACATTTCTCACATTTTACGGGGTTCTGAACATAGTGAAATCAGACAAAGTAATGATTTCCAAAGTTTTGAAACATATATGTTCTTCAAGCACTTGAAAGCCACTTGGCTGTCGTCTCAAGCAAATAGCATTGTGGAGAGATTTAAGAACAACATCAAAAAGTGCCTTTGCTTTGCTCATTTGGCTCACAATCCTTTTGAACAGTTTTTATCAACTACTTTGAGACTAACGTAATAACCTATACAGCACCACTTAGGCCACTCGGTCATCATTGATGATTGGGCAGCTGATTCACACGAGGTTACCACATCTACAGACAGATACACATTTATTTGTAGAGGACAATGTGATGAATCAGCAATGATTCCCACAGAAACCCTGGCCTGGGACCCTTTTCATGTGGCCAGGGAAAGGCACATGCTTTCTGATCCTGACCCTGGGGGTGGTGTTCTGCAGGAGAACCACGAGGGGGGAAGCAAGTCAGGACTAATGGGAAACCCCCTTATTCAATTTTCCCTGAAACCCTAGTCTTCAGGTGGCTTGTTGTAAAACAACAGATCTAAGAAAACCTAACTTTATTATTAGAGACTTCAAGTCCCATAATCCTCTAAATACTGGGACTAGGAATATGAATGAAAAGGTGCAGTACTATTGGAGTGGTCAGCTCATTAATTTAAATGACCCACACCTGAGGGAGACTGGGACCCTTGAAAAGCCCCTCAGGTGCAGGCCAACAAGAACATTAGCAGGAGTGGCAGGAGAGGAGAAAGCAGTAGCAGAAAGCAGAAGCAGCATGCTTCATGCAGATGGCCCAAACTGTTAGGGGAGAGAGAGGACTCTGCGACCATTGCGTTGCAGAAAGCAACTGTCGGTCCTGAGAGGGTCTATCCCTATCAAATCCAGAATTGCAGAGGTCACACAGCAGGAAGCGTTTGAGAGGGGTGCTTGCCCTCTGGAGATCAAGTCTGCCGAGGCTGCGCAGCAGGAAGCAAAGACAAGGTAAGTTGTCCCTTCCCGAAGACCGTCACAGGTGGCTTTCATGCACCTGAGGGCCTTGAGGTTTCCGGTGTCTGGCATTCACCAAACAACCTGCGGAGCAGCAAAGGCTCCATTTGCTGATGGAGTATGCAGCAGCAAACTCGAAGAAAATGTTTACTGCCATGTGAGAAGCCAAACAAAGAAGGATCCTGCAAGCGGCAAGAGGAAGAGGAGAGCCAATGAGTTCACAGCTGGCATGTGACCCTGGAGCGCCCCTTCCCCGTCCTTATATGCTCAGTGAGTGAGAGGCGCTTGCATGTGATTGAAAGAGACTGGAAGAGCACTTTGAAACTTGCGCTATCAAAGCCAAGCGAAAGCTGTACTGGCAAGTGAGCGAGAAAGCCTTCAAAGTAATTTTGAATACCAAAGTGCTAAAAAGCAGCAAAACCACATCGGACAAAAGCCAACAGACTGTGATATTACAAATGAGAGTTTAGGGTAACCCCAACACTATCAAAGGGCAACATGGCAAAAAGGGATCACACATTGCCCAAGCCAAAGGAGAGCTAAAACCCGGCAATTGCCAAATAACCAATATTGCCAATTTCAGAAAAGGGCCACTGAAAGATTGATAGACAGTGGCAAGTATTGCTCATATATTATCCAGCCTGTGGTGAAAGTTGCTGTGAACTCACTTTATACAAGTCAAACCCCTTTTCATATCATTCATTGATAACTTGTGTAGTGGGGAAACAAGAGTGTTGCAACAGCTGCCCTTCTGAGACGGATAAAGATCCAGAGGGAGAGGCGCATGAAGTTGTGGTAAGGTCTGGTAAAACATTCATCAGATGATATTGAACCCCAAAATCAATAGTGGATGTGAATTTCTTTTCGGGCAGGGGAGTAAACCTGAATTGCAAAACAATTGACTATTGACTATTGGAGTATTGAAACTATTGAAGAAGTGGGACTGGCGTGGAAGCACACCAGGTGAACGTTGAATAAGTGCTTAAAAGGGGGTGTTGACAAATACAATCTTTGTTGAGTGTGAAGCTAAATACAATTGTGGCAAATCATCTTGACTGAGATACAATCTATGTTGGTTATGATACTAATGGTATACCAAAGTGAATGGGAACTTTAAATTGGCCAGTTGAAGCTGTTATAGGTATACCAAGTTGAGATCTGTTGACAAGTTATAAACTACTAAAGAGGTTGTGGCAGTCAACCTGACCAAGATCTTTATTGTGGCCATGAATCCATTCAAGGATTGTTCAAAGAATGAAAGAAACCTTCTATTTTCTGAATTGAAGTTCTCCGTTGACGAAGTAAAGTTAAATCAAGTGGAGATGGAACTTTTCTTAACAAAGTGGAACTATACCAAACTGACTTTGGAACTTGATAGAGAGAAATTGAAGTGGAAACAGATCGTGGTTAAAAATTATTGTAACTCAGGATTTCCTTGTTTTCTTTTCCTGAACTGTGAAATAAAGACCATGTTTAAACTTGGGAAAGGGGAACTCGCCTAAGTTACGAAACAAGACTGTAGTTACATTTCAAATTCAATCATTATTGTTTTCTCAGAATTGCTATGCATTTCCTTGTTAATTTACAAGTGTGAGGGACAGATATCCTTTATTAGAGTGTTTCATTTTGTTTATTTTAGGCAGGGAAATCCTCGTCAATGTAGGGGTAGTGAGGCATTCTTCCAACCGAATTTGCTAATGAAATGGCATTTGTTGAGAAAACGTTACAAAGTTGTTGGCCTCATATTTCTCATCCCTCAGAGAAGCAAAGTCAGGGAAAATTATTATCAAGGACAGGTCTGCTTGAAACAATAAGCAGATTGCAAGCGAAGAGTGAGAAGGTCAATCCTAATGACAGGGGACAAAGTAATAGTCTGCCAATCAGCACAGGACAAAGCCACTGCTTCATTTCATCCAGACCCAATTGAAATAATTGAAAAGAAAGGGTCAATGATTACAGCAGAATCATTACAGAAACAATATAACAAGGAACTTGTTGTTCTTTAACAAAATCAATGATGATGCGGCACCAAGTTAAAACGGATGAATCAGCAGCAGGATATTTGGGGGACAGCGAGGGTTCGGGTGCAGAGTTCACCCAAGAAGCACATAGTCAGCCACAAGTATTGCCTCCTGTCCAGCGGTCCTGTGGTCCAGGTCACCAGATGTAAGAGTGCAACGCACATACAACAAACCTGTCAGGTGGATGGAGGAAAGGGGTTAAGTGACTTTACATGCTAAATTCGGGGGAGGTTTTAGTATCCAAAGACCTAATGTAGACACCCCATCCTGGTATGTGTAGTTTGGGTCTTAGACCTTGGAGGAAGTGATGAGGAAAATGTAATGTAGGAGCAGTTTCAGCATGAAGACTAAAGAGTGGAGATATAAATCCCTTGGCTCTCGTATTTTTCTACCATATAGACCTACCGGTCATTCGTCCGTGTTCCCCTCCATGGGTTGCAATGTTCCTGACATCCTGTGTTTTCTGTCTGGAAGTGTGTTTTTGGGAATGTGGTATCAGTACGTAGTACTGTAGCGTTACAGTGAGAGGCGCTTGTGGGCTCCTGGATAATGCAGTGTTGAGATTACTCATCCTATTATGAAGGTGGTATGGGAGGTGCTAGGGATGTAATGAGTAAGAGATGACAACAAGAAATCAGAACATTACCTCCAAGACCCCCTTCCTCTTCCTAGTACTTATGTCATGAGGGCCAGCCTCCGCAAAAGGAACCCTTTTTGTGTTCCTCTGGAAGTATATTACCTCCCTCACCGCCTAAAATCTTTAGTTAAAATGTGTCATGTCCTCTGGACAGGACCCATGTGATCTTCCTGTAACGGGGCTCCGGGAAGCAATGAAGCCAGCTCCTCTGCACCCTCTTAAGTGGGGCAGAGCTGGGAATAGTATGAGGCTGGCTCTTGGGAAGTTGGAGGTTCACAGAAGGCCATCGCTCTGAAGATCCCTTTGGAAGGCTACAAGTTGTTGATTGATTGATTGATATTTTATTTCTATCGCGCTCGTACACAAGTGTTTCAGAGCGCGACAAGGCAAGGGAGGGGAACAGGGGAGAACAAAACAGCGATCTTACTAGGCCAAGTGACATTGAGAACGTGCAAGTGCATGGGAGAGGGGGGAAGGGGAAAAGTGCATGGAAGGGGGGAGAGGTGGAAAGTTCGAAGCAGAGGAGAAACAGATAAATAACAATACATTAAATAAATAATAAAGGCAACAAACAGTGGTAATGCAGCCGTGCAAACTCCTTGGAGGACAAAGTACATAAGGTGTTTTGAGCTGATAAACATGTGGACAAACTGAGGAACAAAAACTTGTCTACCTCCTAGTGTAAGAGGTGAGGATCCAGGACCTGGAACTTGTCATCAGGCAGTAGGGACACAACCTTTCACAGATGGGCTGGATTTGAAACCTGGCCAGGAAAAGCAAAATCACCCGTTAAGATACAGAGGTCCTGACAACCACTGAATGCTGGCGGGTGGACGATTCTGGCTCTTTTTCAGGACTTGGAACGGTGGTCTTGCTTGGGAAAATCAGATGTTTCAAACGGGTACCTGATAGACTTTACGACTCCTGCGGCGCAGCCCACCGTGTTCGTGACTCCTATGCCGAAAGGCAGTCGGAAAAGGGAGGCCATGTTAAGTGTCATTCAGGGGCTCTTACAAACGAGGACTGTTGTCGAGGTTCCCCAAACCCTGAGGGTCGGGGGTTCTACTCCATCGTCTTCCAAGTCCCGAAACCATCAGGGAAATTCAGGTTGATCCTGGACCTGAAGCCTCTAAATATGTTTATCAGAGGGGAGAGTTTCATGATAGAAACCCTTTGGAAAATAATTCCCATGGTATCCAGGGGGGATTGGCTTGTGTCCCTGGACATGCATGAGGCCTATTACCATATAGCCATAACACCTTTTCAATGTAAATATCACAGGCTTGCGATATAGGGAAGGCATTTTAAATTCCAGGTTCTCCCCTTTGGGTTGAAGATGGCACCTAGGGTCTTTACTAAGGTAGCTGCCCCCTTGGTGGCCCATCTTCATCAACAAGGTATGCATGTCTTCCCATACCTGGATGATTGACTTATCAGAACAGCCCATAAGGAGTTAGTACAGATACACCTACATAGGGTGTGCAAATCCCTGAATGAGGGGGGGTTTCGGCTGAACTGCTAGAAACTGCAGCTGCTTCCATCTCAAGATCTGACCTTCATAGGTGCACAGTATTGCACCAGACAGGGTATGGTGTTCCTCCACACGGAGAGAGCCTCTTGCCTCCAGGCTACTCTGCCCATGGTACTACTGAAGGAGTAGGCTTCTGCGTGGGAGCTTCTTGTGGTACAGGGTCACAAGGCCACTTGCATATTTCTGGGACCCTGGACCTGGCTTCATCTCAAGCAACTGGTCTCCCAGCTCCTTGATCATTGCCATCCAGATTCCCTATCCTAGGAGTCTTCTATTCCTGTGACACAGGAGTTGAGGGAAGCTCTGGGCTGGCGGTTGTATCTGGGCCATCTCCGGAAATGGATAAGTCTTGATGCCCCCTCAGGGATCATTCTTACCACAGATGTGAGCGGCCTGGGTTGGGGGGGCACCTTGGTGTCAAGCGCCATACAGGGGAGATGGACCCCAGAGGAGACCCTCAGGTCCACAAACTGGAGGGATTTATCTGTAGTTGGCATGGCCCTGAGGGAATTTGCAGAGGTGGAGAATGGTCATGAGGTTCTGGTCAGGACAGACAATTCACAGCCCTGGCTCACATCAACAGGCAGGGATGCCGGGGTCTGTAACCCTGAACTATCTGGCATGGGACATAGGGTCCTGTGCAGAGTCTCCCATCTGATCCATAGAGGTGGTGCACATTAGAGGGATAGGGAATGCTGTGACGGAAAGGCTCAAATGTGAGTTAACACCAAGCACTCCAAAAGTGAATCTTAGCTGATTAGAATGGTTTGGGAATTATGTTTGTGTAATTGTTATGTGAAGTAAAGGTGCAGGGGAGAAAGATAACAACCCTGGCATATAGGTTGTGGATAAAGTGCGAACAAAATAAGTTCCCTATTAGGGAACACCCGTCCCCTGCACACTATCTAGGGCTATATAGTCAAATATTTGAGTTTTGAATGATTAAATGTTCATTCTATCACTTGAATACATTATTTAGACATTCAATTTCTAAAGTAGAATTAGACATCATATACCTCATCACGAGTTTGGCAGTAACCCTTAAATGCAGCGGTAGCGCTATTACCGCCGCTTTTAAGGGGCTGCCAAATCACGACTTTGGCTGATTTACCCCCAGCTCCATAGAAAACAGATGGGTTAAGATGGGTTAAGATGTGATACTCTTATTTGTAGGCTGGTTATATGAGACAATCAGATTTCTATTTTACAAGAACTGTATACAATTGAGCAAAGTCAAATAACCTGATATTGGGCAACATCTTAAAATTTGAAATGAGGGATTTTAGCAAAGAGGTAGTTTAATGGGCACCTTCCTCATAATATATATATTATATGATATGTAATAAATAGGTCATATCATGTTGGTTAATTATATTACCCCTTCGGTAGTGTCCCTCTATGTACAATTCGTAAACCAATCCATACTATGATACATGACAAATAGTTTGTACACTATGGTACATAGCTCACTGTACATCAATAATGCCATATTTGTAACAATTCCTGTCTCAAAGGAGTTCACAATCTAATTACATGAAAAGTTAAATAATCCACTATAATCTATAGACCAATTTCTGTCGTTAACTTGTAATGTTGTCAGTTCGTAACATAAGCAGAATAATAAACAATTCACCAGGGCGGTGTATTCATTAGATTGGGAAGATCCTTATTGCAACAGATTCCCAGATCAAATGAAATGTGGTTTCGCCCATGAACGTGGTTATGTGAAGTATATATTGATCCAGAGGGGGTCAGATTCATAAGAAAGGGCCTAAATAGTATTCTTCATTGAGGCCATGTGGTGCCAATGCATCAAGTTTATGAATCCAAAATAGTTCTCTCTGTGATAATCTTTTGGCTAAGTCTCCACCCCTTGGGAGTGGATGGATCACCTCCAGTATTGCCCATCTTTTAAGTGGTTAATCCTTGAATTTCCTGCAGAACATATTATTCCTTTAGCCACAATTTCTTCAAGTAAGTCTGGTTTCTCATCTAGACCTGATCTTTAGAATCTTAATGCACTAACAAATGATTATCATGAAAAACAGTTTATCATGAAAAACAGTTTTTTACAAACAAACAAGACTATTTTTGGCAGAACTTGTTCTGACCCTAGAGTTTTAAATGCCTTATATAGATTAAAACCCTGATTTGATTATCACCATTATTAGTATATATATGGTAGGCTAATCATGTAATATATGTCCTAGATAATCCTGAAAAAGCAAAGAACATATGCATTATCATTCTGGTTAATACTATGGAGTGAAGAACGGCATTCTACCCATTTCTCTAAGGAAGAGGAACAGGATAAGCACATCTCCATTATTTACTAACAATAGGTGGTACACCCAAACTTGTAAGGTCAACAATGAACGTTAAAATTGATTCTTGAGGTATTATCTTTGATATCAAATAATCACAATCCTTTTGAGCCCTATCACTAACCTGGATTTAGAATCTATTTTTTGTGATGTATTGACATCTACTTACCATATGATAGCTTGCATGACTCCAACATCAGGTTGTTCTTTTCTTCTAATATGATGACTTTGTTTGTCAAACCTCTATGATGTCTAAATTAAGTGAAACTTATGTGACGAATGTTGTCAACAGTGAAAAATGTTGTGAAACTTGTATTCCTCATCTAATTGAGAATGTTATTTAATTTGTTTTTCTACGTTGGGCAACTTGTTTTGGAACAATAAATCCTGAACCAACTCAATATCCAGTTATAAGTTGTGTTTTGTTCACAAAAATGCTATCACTACTTTACCTAAAGATCAGACTATATGATGTCTAATTCTAGTTTAGAAATCGAATATCTAAATAATCTATGCAAGTAATAGAATGAAAATGTAATCATTCAAAACTCAAATATGTGGCTATATAGCCCTAGATAGTGTACAGGGGACAGAAGTTCCCTAATAGGGAACATATTTTGTTTGTGACAGAAGAGCTCAGCAGGGTTTTTCTATCATGTCGGACCAAACCTTCTCAGAAATCTTCAGCAGGTTTGGGATTTCCAAGATAGAATTGTTTGACTCCCCGCCATCAGTCAAACAGCCTCTGTTCTGCTCTCGTTTTTGAGAAAGAGGCACCTGGGGAATGGATGCTCTGAATCTGGTTGGCCCCAGAAGCTTTTGTATGCCTTACCCCCAATTTCCTTGATTTCGGGGTAGTACGGAAAATTAGGGAGGGTAGGTCCCTCATGATTCTTGTAGTCCCCTAATGGACACAGAGGAGTTGGTTTCCCATGCTCTTAGAATGCCATACCCAGTGTGTGTGGAGGATCCAGAAGTGGCCATGCCCTCTACAAGCAAACTCAGGGGCAGGGGAACACTGCATACAATGGTCAGTTTGGAGGTTGAAATGCATATGTAACAGGGCTTAGGTTTATCTCAGCAGGTGGCAGAGACCATTCTTCATTCTAAGCCTCTCTGCAGCCGTAGGCCAAGCACTAGGTAAACATTGTGAAGTGATGTGCACAGGCTGGGGTATCTCCACTGGAGTGTGATATTGCTGCCATGCTCCAGTTTCTACAGGGTCGGTTTCAGATGGGTTTGGCAGTTTCTACCCTTTGAACTCAGTGGCTGCTCGGAAGGCGCTCAGGGTTCGTCCGAGAAAATGCTGGAAGTGGAAGGTCTGGTGGGGAGGTCTCTGAGGATTCTGGCATCTGCACAGGCTACCACGCACAAAGGTGCACCTCCATTTGATCTGCCTCTGGAGTTGCGATTCTAGTAAGGGCCCCCTTTGTACCTCTTTCAGAGGTCACAATCAAGTTTTTGACTCTTAAAATTAACTGTTCCTTGCCGTTAGGCCTGATTCGTTAATCTTGAGATGTGATCACAAATTTCTTCCAAAGGTTTTGTCTAAATTCCATGCTTTACAGAATAATTTCCTCCCTTATTTCTTCCACAAACCCAAGGATGCAGAAGAGGAGCCTTGTATACCGTAGATGTCAATACTGGAGTACCGTTGATGGACTGAGGCTATCAGAAAGACAGTCAGTCTTTTGGTTTCCTTTGGGATTGCTGGGGCTGGCAAAAAAGCCTCACTTTTGACTAAGCAGATGAACTCAGACTGTAATTGAGATGGCGTATGGGGCATGTAGACTTTGCATAGCTGCACAGGTGCTGGGTCGCACCACCAGGGGCAAGGCTGTGTCCTGGGCTGCTGTTCAGGTGGTTTCCATGCAAGAGATTTGCAGAGCGTCCACCTGGGAGGTGCACATGAACCGTAATACGTTCATAAGACACTACGGATTGAATGTGGATATCCCCGGGAACGGCTCCTTTGGAGTGGGGCTACTCACGGGTGGAGTGGGGTGACTTCTCTCTATTGTATAATAAAGATGGCGGATGGATGCAGCAATGCTTGTGGTCTGTGAGCGTTTTGTATCTGGAGTCCCTTCCACTGCTGTATGCTTTGGTACACCTCATGCTATAAGCACTGGGACGAGGAAGAGGGGCGTCGAGGTAATGCCTCGATTACTTACCATAATCTTCATTACTCCTAATCCCACTCTTCCTCGTCACCGTACTGACTTACCTCCACGCTCTGCCAAGGTGTGGAAGGTCCCATGATCCAGCTTGGCACCACTAACCCATGAAGGGATGTGGGTCGTGAGGGAGGTAATATACCACCAGAGGGGCAAACATGGTTCCTTTTTGGGAGGCTGGGTTTCTCAACAATTGAAGAGTAAGCGTAGATCTAGGGGTTATGAAGAATACCATTAAGTAATAATCGAAGCATTAACAGCCAAGTGTTTGTTTGTGATAGCTAAATATTCAAATGGCGGTCATACACTATATTAACCACAACAACCTCACTAGTAAGTGCAGAAGATTGTCTTCTCGTGGTCGGTGATGCCGACATACATTTTAGGTGAACCGTTTGGCGCCGTATACAAGCTTTGTAACATAACGTATGTAACATAATTAACCTGTTTTCTTTCTTTAGTTAAAATCACTTTGCATATCAGGATATGTCCCCCTCTCCATATAATGCAAAAAATAAAACTGCGAGTCCCACAATGCAGTGTTGTTGTTGGGAAAATCAAGGCTGGCTGAAAGCATGACACGTGACTTGTGGGGTGAGAGGGTTGACAGGAATGGAGCGGAAATTTAGCACCTAAAGACACACTGAGGAATGTACTGGGACTTGTAATTCCTTGTCCGATGTCTGGGGGTGAGTAGCAAATACAGTCCTACGGGCATGCTGGGATTTGTAGTCCAAATTCCAATTAGTACACATACAACTACAGGGGCCAGGAGGCAAGGCAACACGTACTAACTACACAGTGGGACATCTGGAGTGCTCTGCTATTCAAAGTTGGCATTCAACAAAACGTGCATAATATGAACGAGTCATCCTTATCTGCAGCAATGCGACAGCTGAAGTAGTAACCAGGTGTAATTTAAGGTTATCAAATGACTCCATATTACGGAGGATACCTTACAGCAGTCTTTTACCATTTACAGTGACCCCGCGACTACAACTTCCAGAATGCGATAAAGAATCGGACAGGACTAGGACATGGTGTCTGCCTTTTTCGTTTCATAAATATATAAGAGTGTGTCTACGTGCGCGAGGCTGTGCTCCACCCATCCTGCTTTTGCAGCTCTCCTGCACTTCCCTCTGGGTTGCTTGCCTACGTGTTTGAGGAGGAAGACGCAGCCCAGGTGCATGGTTTGTGAGGCAGAAGGGGGCTCCCTGCTGGCATCTGCTGCTGTAAACTCTGTGAGTTGGTTGATTGCTGCTTGCTATAGATAGTGGATTGCAAAGAAGTTATGCTGGTTCTGTCAGCGCGGCACGTTGGCTAGAGATACACGGGTACAAGCAAGTGTTTAAGCGTTGGAAGGTGCTCCACATTAGCGTCTGAAGTGAGACAGCAACAACCAGGACTAACAATTCGGTTAGGAAAGCCTATTTCAAGTAAAACTCAAACCATGCTCACTTCACAGGTTCTGTTGACTTTGAGCATGTTGATTGACTGTATTTTGTGTAGAAGCACGTTCACGCGCTGTCATTCTAAATGTTACTTCAATAATCGTTTTCAGTTTCTAGCTCTTGATTAGCAAAAGACACTTGCTTATTTGTGTGGGGCCACCATCGGCATACAATTACCAGAATGCACTTGAAATGTTCGCATGAAAAGCACCTGTGCTAAAATCATGGTGAGCTAAATCACAATTTCCATCCATAGAACTCTTTGCTGGCCAGGGAGGGGCACCAAGCTTGCATTCCCTCTGGGCCTCTTGGCCAAGCGGGAATAAGGGGTATGTCGGAGGAGGAGAGACTTCCAGTGGCCATGCAAGGCGAGGATGTACAGATAGGTACGTAAGCAGGACACATTCATGGTGCCTGGCCCAGTGGGCATTGTCATCGAGATCTCCCCGTTTATTCTTAAGCGAGCAGCTGGAAGTACCCAATGGGGACCGCTGGTCACTGCCAGGGCATTGTCGGGAGAGCAGTTTCCATGACCATGCATGCATGGGATCTAGGGGTGTCCTGTACACTAGATGCTGGACTCAGCCATCCTGTATAATTTCTACAGGAAGGTGATTAGAATTGTGGAAATGGCAACACAAAACCAGGCATTTTAGAGGAGGAGAGCCAGGGACGTCATTTCACCAAAATGCCAGGGGTAGTGGAAGTGACATCACACGACCCTTGGCCCCCTGATGACACCACAGGAAGTGATATCGTGGGTAGCGATGGAACACGACATTTCACCCATTGACAAAACAGGAAGTGGCATCACATAGCATTGTACACTACGAAAAATATAGTTACGATCTCACTATGTGATGTACATTTCACACAAGAATGGAAGAATGGATTGCCATATGTATCATTAAGATCAGTGTGTATAGGCCCATATTACCAAATTACTGTGAATGCAAGCAGGCGTCCATGACCAAATGATAATGATGTTATTATATAGCACTTACGCTTAGTGCTTTATATAGAATATACATCCAATATCACCCAACCTGTGTTGGTACTCATTTATCGACCTCAGAAGGATGAAAGGCTGAGTGAGGTGTTTAAGAACAGATTAAATCAGTGACTCGCCCCCTGAAGTGTGCCTGAAATAAACATTTGAGCCTAGCAATTATTGCATAGAATTCCAGAAAGACACATTATTTGGTTTTTTTTGTTTTTTTTTGTTTTTTTTTTTTTTAAATTTAGGGTCAGTGCTGAAAGTGTTCGACTTGTCTCACTCCTGTTCTTATTTATTTTTTTTTTTAAGGGGCCTGAACAAGAAATCCAGGCACCCCAGAAGTAAAGAGCCAGAGCCCAGGAGCTTGCATTACAAAAAAAAGTCTTTTAAAAATATGAAACATTTTTTTTTAGAGGTCGCAAGGGAGATCTCAGAGGTCGCAGCTGCGACCTCTGGCGACCCCTAAATGACGTCCCTGAGGAGAGCTCCTCTTCTACGTCACCTGTAAGGTGCAGGAAATAGTTTAGAAATTTCCAGTGCCTCTAGACAAATGTTTACTGGTGATTTTCTGAAAGGATGTTATGGAGGAAGGATACAAAAAGGAAAGCAGGAATGCTTCATCTCCCTTCTCAGACTAGCCTCTTTGACCTTGTTTTCCAAGGAATCCTTGTCCTCTTTGGACGCTAATCAAAAGTGGAAGTATTTGGATAAAGAGGCAGTTGCGATTGCTCTTATGCAGGTGGCGCACTACATGTGGCTCTTAGATCCTGCTCTCCCCCCCCCCCTCCATACCGCATCAGTTTAAATGAACCATGAAAGCAGGGTTGCCACTACGGCCGGAGGTAAAGGAAGAAATCCCTCAGGGAATGCAGAGACCCTGAGAAGGTTTCCTTTCCTGGATTCATGACCAAGCTTTATCCTCTGGTGGAGAAGACCAGCGTGCATCAGACTTTGTAAGTGGACGCTATCCAGCCTAGTCTGGCTAGCAGTGCATACATGCTTTACAAAGAATCCACCCGGGAGAGCACAGACAAAAAAATGTGGATGGAGCCATGAAGAGGGAATACGGGGAAGGCCACCTTGCTCTCTATGTCGTTACCTAATCCTCCTGTGCCGTGAAGACTGCTAGGAGGATAAAAGTAGGTATGCACATCTCAGCATGAGCATCACTCTGCCAGCCCCACTCACCCTCCTCCCCCCCCATCCCCCCACCTCCTTTTGTGTCTTTAACTGAATTTGAGTTCTAAGGTCTTAATCTCAAACCTTGGCTATGATCATGCCAAAGCCTCTGTCACTATATCATAGGTGGGCACAGGCTTATACACATTAAAGACTAGCAAAGTCCCCCAATAAAGCTACAGTCCCGAGCAGTCTCTTTTGAAGGCAACATGCTATCTGGGAACACCCTAGAAGAAAACGTTCTCTGTATTGTTTAAGGCAGATAAACCTGTTCAGAAACAAGAGATGCATGGTCCAAACCTTATTATCCTGCCAAAAGACGTTATGAAACTGTGAGGCAAGTCACAAGTCCACAATACAAAGATATGAGGGGAAACAAAAAAGCTTTATTACAACACAGACTAGGCCGGGGAATTATCAGAAAGACATTCAAAATGGTGACACAACATGGCTGTTTTTATAGCAAATAACAGGGAAAATGATATTTGGTTGGTTGTTTTAGGAGGGGTATGTGTGGAGTGAGTGATTGTGTATGTTTCAACAAATCCCTTCATGAGATCTCACAGTTTGACAACAACATAACTTGCATCCGCTTCACAACGACCTTATCGGTTGGCACCATCTTACCATTCCCATCATTATGAACTGTTCATTGCCAGTTCAACTTTGCAACTCCTCATTGTAAACATGACTTGCTTCTCCTCCCTTTCTCATGATTCCATTTGCCATGCCTCCGAACTTATGATCTGGGGCCTTAGTTGCTTGCCACCTTCATTCTCTTAGAATTATATTAACATATGTATGTAACTTGCAGTATTATAAACCTACTCTTCACTAATATTGTATATGTGCTGGGAGGTTTGTTCACAGATTTTCATAAAAATCTTTGGTACCTGATTAATTCTGATGTGCAATGATGTTTTGTAGGACTTCTTCCTTGGCAATATGAGCTCTTTCAGTGAGATTCTTCCTACAGAGGGCAGAGTTGCTGTTAAATCATTCGGTATTGCCAGGCGTACTCTTCACTGCGCATTCTTCGGTTCGTACTAGCTTGTGGCCTTCAATATAATACGTTTGGATGTATTGACTAGGAACATAAATTATGTCTTTTGACCACTGACGTGGGAACTCAGCCAAGCTGGTGTGTATTGACCAATCCGTGTCGAGTGTTTGGGCTTTAGCTCTGGGATCTGATATTTCTTTGTAACTTTGTTGTTGACCTATCTACTGCAATTCAGGCCTGGGAACGAGTTTGCCCCCCCCTTTGCCTTACTGAATCACTGTGCAGCATTCAGTCTTGCTATGGGAAGTTGCAGCTTGTGTGCTCCTTCTTTTTAAAGGCCTGGCTGATATTCTCCGCTTAGCAGGTGAGGGGTTTCATGCTTCAGAGAAGGCTAACTTGGTATTGGTCTGGAGTCCTACATATGTTATTTATTCGATTAGTGTAAAAGGTCACTGTTATTTGCTATCATTATGAGTGCCCCTAAGGTTTCCCTGGCTACTGTTAAGTGCTATTATACCTGTTATGGATATGTTATTACGTTCAAGCGTAAGGTCTGTGCTTTATGTCTTAATTTCCACTCGGGGACATTGCTTATAAAGCGGCCTACACAGGGAGTTCTATATGTGTGGGGCTGCTTTCTCTATGCTGTGTGCCTTTTGACAGTGACTTTGATGCTTGTATTTTCATGCATGTTTGGGGCTTTGGATGTGCTCCCCAACATTCCCCTGTTTCGTCCCGTAAAGTATGAATTTGTCCATGTACTGGTTATTTTGTTCTTGTTGCCAGTCATAGATAGTTTTGGGCACCCATATCTTGCATACGTTTCTTATATTCCCTCCCCACCTAGCATGATCACATGGGTTACATTCTAAATATTGTGTTTTCCCTATAGCACTTGGGTAATTCTCTGCGTCAGGGGGTAGTGACCAACGGGTGCCATCTGGGCCTATGCAGTGATCTATTGGATACATATTTTTTATTTCTCCTGTCTCTTTGGTTCTGGGTCAGTTTAACAAATTTAGTCTTTCCAACAGGGAGTGACACTACTTATCATTACTGCAAGGAGCTTGGGTTTATTTCTATCAGACACACAAGTTACTATTATTTGGTAAATCCAACAGATTATTATTAAGAGGATAAGGATAGGTTTCAAAACTCGACAGATGTTGGTAAGCCACTGGGGTATCCACTAGGTGAGGATTGACAACCGACTTTCATCTTTAATAATCTCCCCTGCTGCCTCCATGTCCATTTTCAACCTGGCCATTTGATTGCGAGAGTCAATGTGCCATTATCTGCATCATTAGAAGGCAAGTAGGTGGAGTAAGTGATTAGATTCAGCGCCATTCTATTCTGCAGTGCTATAAACCTGAATGCACAAAGATCCTCTCGGATTGCGTTAAGACCATTTTCTGTGGCATTCTAAAGTTTCATTGATATGATATGGCATTTGTAACGCGCCTATACACAAGTGTTTCAAGGCGCGACGAGGCGGGGGGGGGGCCAAGGGGAGAACAGACAACAATCCTACTAGGCCAGGTGTCATTCAGATTGTGCAAGGGTAGGGGACTGGGAAAAGTGCAAGGGGAACTGGAGAGGGGAAGTGCAGTACATGGTTAGTAAAATACAAGATTAATAATAGGGCCAGCTGGTGGCAAGTGCAAGGTAAGTGCCGGGAGAAGGGGCTGTAGGATACAGAGACAGTCCCGTAGTGCAGGTAGGCAGTGCAGGGAAGAGTGGCAGGGCCAACGACCGAGATCGATGAGTGGCCAGTTCCAGGTTCAGTGATTTTAGCAGGGGAGAGAGGGAGAGAAGGCAGAGGCAAAGAGGAAGGTTTTGAGGTGCTTCCGGAACCGGAGATGGTTCGCCTCAAGTTTCAGGGAGGCAGGAAGGCTGTTCCAGAGGGAGGCCCCTGCTGCGGAGAAAGATCTACCCCCAGCTCGTTGCTTGGAGAAGCGGCTGACCCTGAGGTAGTTGGAGGTGGATGAGCGAAGAGCTCGAGAAGGAAGATATTTAGGAAGAGAGAGTTGAAGGTATTTTGGCCCAAGGCCCTAGAAGGCCTTGTGGACAATGCAGAGGGTTTTGAATTAAATCCTCACGGCCACTGGGAGCCAGTGTAGCGATTTCAGTCCTGGAGAGATACAGTCCCTGGGCTTGAGGCCAAGGACAAGTCTCGCAGTCCTGTTCTGTATGAGTTGCAAAGGGCGGCGAGTAGAGGCAGGAAGATTTAGATAGAGGCTGTTACAGTAGTCCAGCTTCGAGAGAACCAGGGCTCTGGAGACAGTGAGCTTCTGGGGGAAGGAGAGGAAAGGAAGGATACCTCTGAGGAGGTGTAGCTGGTAGTGTGACTTCTTAGAGACGTCAGATATGTGAGGAGAGAAAGCGAGTGTGGAGTCGAAGATGACCCCGAGGTTTTTTGCCTTGCAGGAAGAGGGCCAAGGGAGGGCGGCCAGAGAGATGCAGAGAAGGAGGGAGTGGGTGTGCCGATAAGTAGAATCTCAGTCTTACTGGCATTAAGGCAGAGGTCGTTGGCGGCACACCATTCCTGGATAGCAGAAAGACAGTCGGCGATGAGGGAAGGGGAAGAGGAGGCCGAGGGTAGCCTCATTAAGTTCCAGCAGATGATTTGGATCCACTTCACATTTGTAGCAGTTTGTATTGCAGGAGCTAATAGTGAGGTAAAGAATACCTCAGTTCTTCAGAAAAGTCTGTACTGTGCGAGCATTTTCTCCAGGGCCACGTCTGCTTCCTTTTGAAAAGTAATATTTGACCTTCTCCTTCTTCTCGCTCTTTGTGAGTTTTGTTTGTCCCACAACTGTTGGGGGCAACCCAGGGGATTGGGACTGTCCTTTGGGCAAGTTTACATCACTTTCCGGCATCACCACTACATTGGCATGAATGCTTACTTATTTGGATTTATAAAGCGCCCGGAGGTGTCATGGCGCTGTTACAGAATATTCACTTAACAAGTTAGGCCAGACATTACAGAGGCGGTAATACAAACTCAATGACAGTGTTGAAGGGCAGTTCTGAGGTTACAGAGGAACAGTGTTAGAAACAGTATGGTAGCCATTCTAGTTGAAAAACTGTTTTTAGCACCTTTCTAAACACTGTGGGGGATTCTTCATTTCTTAAGCTGAGCGGGAGGGCGTTCCAAGCTTTTGGGGCTAGTACTTCAAAGCTGGTGCCGCCAGCTTTGGCTCTGTTGAAAGCTCGGACTGAGAGTAGGTGAGAGTATTGATCTCATTTTGGTCTGTGGGCTGGAGCCTGGTGTATTCCTTCTACCAGGTTGGCTGGGGCGGTCTGAAAGAGGCATCTATGTGATCGTGAGGGCCTTGAATGTTATGCGTTCTTTGATCGGGAGCCAGTGGTCATCTTTTCTCGCCTGGGAAATGTGTTCTCGCCTAGGGATACTGAGGGCGGCTTTAAGGACGTTATTTTGCGCAGTTTGCAGTCTGTTAATGTTATTGGTGGAAGTGCCTAGGAGTAGGATGTTACAGTAGTCCAACTTTGCACCAATGGTGGCTCTAGCGATGTTAAATCTAATGAACAAAGTCCACTCCATGAGGGCGGTAGATGGAAGTACGCCTTTGTGCCAAATTGCTACAGCAATTCCATGATGGTGGCGGTTCCCTCATTTAGTGCTGGCATTACGTATCTTTGGTTATAGTTATTATTCGATCCAACTGGCACACTTCCTTTGCCCCTGAAACAAAACTAAGATGGAGTGAGTTTCTGTACTTGTACAGGCTGTTCATGCTGATGTAGACTGTCACTTTGTTCACCTGCAATGCCCATACATTTCTACAGCTGTCATCAGTTTTCATTATTTCTTCTGTAAATTCCATTAATCCCTCTATTAAATACTGCATACCCCTTCACCCTTTTCTTCCAAAATGTCGCTCCTTCTCTGAACATTTGTGGTTTTTTAGGACACTGTGCTTCTTCGTATTTCCCCATTCCTGCACATTCATTTTTTGATTTTTTTTTTTTTTTTTCCTTTTCGATTTCGTACACTGTCCCTGAAATAGCCCTTGTATTCTGCAAATTATTAAATGTGCCAAGCGCTGTGCCTCTAAAGTTGGCCCTTCGTTAGATAAGAACAGTCTGGGAGTGCCAACCTTGTGTGGGAGAAGCCCACATATGTAACATGTCTCATCTACCTGTGCCCTACTAATGGTTTTCTTTAGATCATACCACACATTTGTACCATCTGAATGATGTTCGTCTAGCACATCGTTATTTACTCCTGCATTCCTTTATGCTTTGGTCTGGTCACAAGGTTATCTATATTTGCTACTTTCATTTCATTATACCTATTACTTCTAATACCTAATCTCAGTAATTCCATTAGTGCAAAAAAGAGAAAAATAAACATCCCTATAAACACATTCTTGACATTTCTACGATTATTCACTTTGGCTTCTTGAATACTGACTGCTGCACTTGCCATGCTGAGCCCAAAAGGTCTCATTCTCCTATTGTACTAGTCTTTGTAAAATGAATGTTGGTTTGAGTCCCAATGTCTGCTGTGTGTATTTTTTATTTTTTTGGCAGATTGGTTAGATGCATCCAGGTGCTGTGATTCTTTATCTTTGCTGCAGTTGGTGCGGATCTTTCCATTTCATATGGTCCGGTGAACTTTGGTTGATTCCAACGTTGTGTATGCTGTCTGGCGTAGAATCTGTTGCTGGGTTGTAGCTGAAGAAGTTCTTCTGTTGCTTTGTCTTGTTGGTTTGTTGGGGCCTGATGGTGCACTTTGATGTCTATCTGGGAAGATATAAATTTTGCACAGGTTGACATATTTCTGGAATTTATATTAAACTCCTCCCCCAACAAATCTGCACTTCTGTGTGCATCCGACACTGTTCGTGTGGGTGCAGCCGGGGCATGCATCCTCCTTCCCGTCACCACCTCATGGGGTGACGGGTTGATGGGTGGTGGTCCTTGCTTGGCTGGGTGTGCAGACTGAACAGAACTAAAAGCAGGCAATACTGCCAGCTCCTAATAAGTCTGTTGCAAATCGTGGCTTATTTATTTTGAGCAAGCAATTGAACCACTCCATAACCCTATTTGTCTCCAGTGGTAGGCTGTACACAGTTTGTGTCCCCTACAACCTGGTGACCTCATTAAAAAACTCCTTTACAAAGTGGGGCCCATTGTCAGACCTAGCTGCTTGCAAATACCCCATCTGAGGAACACCTCCATTGCAAGGAATTTAGATGCAGATCTGGGATCTGCATTCATACAGGGTCCTGCCTCTATCCATCCGGAGTATGCACACACTACTACTAGTGCATACCTGTATGTGCTGCATCTGTTCACCAATATATTCACCAATATATTCACCATGGAGCTCTCCGAATGGGCCCTGCAGGGCGGAGTAATGTTGCCTTTAGTGTCTTAAGTGTGTGTCCAGGATGAAACTTGTGGCGTGTGGTGCAGTTTTCCATGTCGACTTGTTTGGCCAGATTAGGCACAAACCAGTCTTCACTGATGTCAGCAGCAATGTGCTGATTTAGTGCATGAGTACGAAAGGGAAGCTGTTCCAAGGCAATGTTTAATAACTCTATGGGCATTACTACTGTACCTGTGCTTCCTTGTCTAAATACCTGTCAGTGGAGGACAGGGCACATTCCCTTTTTACCCATAATGCCTTTTCTTCTGATGGGGCTCTTTCTTGAAACTCAATATGATCTTTTGATGAGGCCCTGTAAACCTCTGGTAGTCGCTCTTGTTGTACTGCTGCAACAGGCACATGACTTTCCTCTGGAAAGGGCATATAAACTGCCTGTCTGGCAGCTACGTCTGCAGGCACGTTTTCATGTGAAATCGCACTTATCCCTTTGGAATGTGCTGTGTACTTAACGATGCATAAGATGCTTCTGGAATCTTTCTAAAAAGATTTCGTGTTGGATTGGTGACCCATCTGCCCTTCTGTAACCTCTTTTCTTCCACCTTGAGAATTCTGAGTGCACTGTATATGTCATGTAAGCCACATCGGTAGAGATGGTTGAAATCATCGTATGCTGATGCTTCTGAGTGCTACACATTTTGCTGCTTGTGCAGAATAGCGTGAATGTAATCTTTGCTGCATCACTATTTGAAACTCTTGTTCTTGGTCCTTCACATATCTTATTACTGCTGCTCCTGTGTGTCTTCGGCTACTCTCTTGATCTATACTTGATAACCCATCTACATGGAGCACTTCCCCTGTCTTAAAGGGGTCCTCACTCACCAGGCTGTATTCATCCAGTTCTCCTTCGCATATTGCACAGTCATGAACCTCATCCTGTGGCCCCACTGGTTTGGCTATGAATGTTGCTCGATTGGCAATGTGGCATCTCACTGCAGTGATTGCTGGGTTGGTCAGAATTACTTCATACCTGCTTGCTCTCTCGGTGTTGGGTGTTGATTTGTTTCGCTTCAAGATAGAAAATACTGTGTGCACAATGTATAAAGTGAATGGACATCCCATTATTATGGTCCAGACATTTGTACAGCAAATGCTGCAGCAGATAATGCTTGTTTTGCATGGGAGTGGCCCTGCATTTATTTATTTCATTTGTTGATAGTGCCCAGATCTGCAAGCATCAAAGTGCTAAGTTACAGTAGTTACAAAAACAAGTAGCGTAAACACATGGGAGGGTAACAGTTAGATTCAAGCACTCGGTTACAGAGCAGTGCAGGTGCTGATAATTCAACATGTACAGTAGGGTCAGAATTGGGGATATTTATTGAATATGACAGTTTTGATTTTCTTTACGGAAGATCAGGTAGGAATGCTCTTTTTGTATGGATGTTGGAAGAGCATTCCATAAGGTAGGAGGTAAGATTGGGAACTGGTTCCTACAGCTCTGACTGGTGAATCTGGGCGTCATGAGGGAGGTGGATGTGGAAGATCGTTGGTAACGAGGAAGTGCTTTTTTGGATACTGGGCATTACTGGGTCTAAAAGACCACTTTAGTATGCCAATGGCTTGTGTTTCTGTGATGATCCCTGTGCAAGTACTGCTGTCATGACCTGTCCCTTTCTAGTGTGTTTGTTGTAGTCTTCCGTTGCTAGTATTGGTGCACTGCTGATAACTATTTTGCGATCCTCAAAACCGTCTACCATCTCTACTGTCCATTCCAGAGCACCTTTCATCTTCTGTGCGTCCTTGAGCGCCTGCGATAGGGGCCTGTCATTTGTCGAATAATAAAATGGCCATGTTCTGCAATAATTACACAGGCCTAGCAATTGTTGCATCTCTCTGGTTGCAGTGTTTCTCTCACTGCTGTGGCTCTGGCGGGGATTATCCTTCTAACTTCTGAGGAAATTATCTGTCCTAAATATACCACCTCCTTCTGACATTACTATAATTTATCTTTGCCCACCTTTACCCTTTGTCTGCAAGGATTGTCAGGAGTTGCATTGTCTTTTCTACACTGTTCTTCTGTGGTGCTGCACACTAATAAGTCATTATGTACTGTAGCACTGTAAGAGGATTCAATCCAGCACTACAGCTAAGTCAATGCCTAGTCTGGGATATTGAATGGAAACCCTTATTGATATATCTTTATGTCCAGTTCATGAGTTCTGGATGACTACCCCTATATAACACCCCTCTCTTGGAACCCCCCTGACCCCACTGAGCCAAGAAGTAGTTCTGTTTTGCAAGTTTAAACGGTTTATTTGAGAATGTAAACAATATATATATATATGTATATATATATCACACTTTATAATAAATTAATATCACACTTCATAACATGAGCAGTTAACAACAATGGGTAATGTTCTACTAATAAACTGATTTGATTACCCAGGAGTAGTATAAAGGATGAGGTAGCACGCTTGGGAATAGGAACAGAATAATAAGGTGGTAGAGAATGCTTTATCTAGTTTCAAATGGATGCAATGTTGAATGAAAATGCAATACAGAAAATACTCAATATGATTTCAACAAAACAATGTAATCACTTTTCTCTGGCAATCCACTCCCCCGCCCCCCCTTATGCAATGTAAGGAAATGAAGAGGAGAGCACAGAGATTCTAAGCTTTCAGAGGAAAGTTAAACCAAGTTCCTAGCCCAAACGGTTCCAGAGATACAGACGATTAAATAAAGGTAGTTTTTCGGATTTGAAATTTTAAAAGTTCAAAGCGACAGGTTACAGCTTGCAGCTAGAAAATGACAGGTGACAGTTCTACTTAGGTTAAATAGATTGAATTATATTATATTAAACTAAGGGATATGTTCTGAGTTTTGCTGAGTACTCACAAGAGATTTTGGACAGGAAGGCGACTTTGTCACGGATCCGGTCACTGCGCACAGCACTTCACAGCGATCTGGTCTCCAGTTCCGAGTACAGCTCTGCTTTCTGGGTCACCAGCACTGCTCCTGGATCTTGGGTTCTGCTGGTCCGGTCTGCACAGCTCCTGGTCCCGCTTTCTCCGGACACATTGCTGATCTGCACGGTTCCTGGACACTGCTACCGGTCCCGGCAATGTTCTAGGCAGGGAATTCAAACCGCTTGGCCTGCTGTTGATAGTCTGCAAATGATTTTTGGGCCTGCTGACAAATACTTTTGCTTGCAGTGGGCCTTCTTGGTTCAAAGTTCTGTAGTCTCTGTTTAGCTTGGAAGTCTAAGTGTAGGATCTCTGGATGTGAAGTCGTCGGTCAGCATGCTCCGCAGCAAATGGAATTGAATGTCCCTACCTGTGCCAGCAGTCTCTTTTTATGTGTTTTGAAAGTGGGTGGAGAGGCTAGCTTTCTAGGCCCAACCCCTTCAGAGTTCTGATAGGTTGGAGAATTCTTTGCGTTCTCACTGGAGAACAGGATTGTGTGTCAGAATGATGTCATTTAATGGCTTGCAGAAAGGACACTCCCCTGTCAAATTACACACACATCTATATTTGACCTAAAGACATATTTCATAGATACACATTTGTTTAAAATGACATGCACCCATCACATATCACATGAGGTATACTCTGTTCAAACTCTGCTCTTCCTGGGGGCTTGCATTCAGAAATGGCAACATTTTGTGCTTTTTAGTGGGTTTTGCAACATCGGATTCTTCTCCAGATTTATACAGATGTACACCCCCCTCCCACACATATCTCAGTAACTTTCCAGGTCGCTAGCTTAAACACAGAGTATGTGGTGTAAATAATAAGCAGGGTTTTGCCCCAGAACATCACACAAATTCCCAACGCGTCTTAAAACGTGCACAGAAAAATCACAAGAATTATGGTATCATTTAAATTATTTTGACAAGTCCGCACTGTGAGTTATACATCTTTCTTAGAATCATATTCTGGCCAACAGGGGTGTGTCTTTTCAGGTCACATGGTATAGAAACCAGTTTATCCAGTTTCTGCCAAGCTCAGAGACCCTGCCCCTCCCAGCTTCTGCCAAGAGGAAGCTGTTTTACGGTCCCCCCAATAAACCATCTGCCTGAGTCAAGGAAGGGCTTTGTTCAAAAGGAAGCCATTTACGACCACCCTAATAAACCATCTGCCTGGGCCCTTTCTTTAGTTTCTTGCAATCCCCTGGTAATTCAATCAGAGAGTGTGTGACCTTCTTTTGGCAGGAGCAACAGAATGCAGCCAGGCCTGGGAATGCATTTGTTGGGCAAGCCCCCACTCCTGTCGGGGGTAGCTGTCTGGCAGAATTTCAGTGTCCTTAAACCAGGTTTCAGGTAAAATGTCACTTTTTGTTCCCCAGTTTAAGTCAAGACAATTTTTACATAAGCAGCTACAATGCTGATTCTAAGTTCAAAACTATGACATTTTAACAGTTACAAACTATGTGACACTCAAAAGTAGGTCACTCAGTTAATTTAAACATTTTCGATTTTTGGTAGTTTTAAATCCAGTTTCAGTTAGGCTGCTGCAGACCTGCAGAGCTCAGCCAGTCTTGTTATGAACATTGTTTTGGGGCTCTTCAACTTACCAGATTTAGTATGCACACATACTTCATTCTGCCAGATGTCCGCTGGTGTTCAGTGAGATTTTTGGATGTGTTGCAATGTTTGAAAATAGGCTTTTTGAGCTGGCATTCAGAGAAACAAAAGGTGATTTTAAAGTGCGGTTTTTCCTTTGGCACACATTTCACTCATGGCACCCCGGCCCATCCTTCTCGCATTGGTGGGTGGCAAGTTAGGCAACCATTTTAGTGTGCACAAACTGTGTGGTTCTCCTGGATTTTGGCGCACATGTGGGCTTTTTGGCCATCTTGGATTTTCTAAGCCCACAGCACCAAATGTTGCAGCATGATAGCTCAAACGTGGGTCAGGACACCCAACAGCACTGTGCTGGTCATGTGGATGTTCCCTAGGTCCATTGAATGACCCTGTTGTAAACACCAAGGGATTCCGAGTACCTTGGGCAAACAAGTGTGCTGGAATCTCTTTACGTGAATCTGGTATTGAGAGTTTGGATATAGTAGTATTGTGAAGCATGCATTTTTGAGATCAATCACAGAAAAGAAGATTGCAGGTATTTTACACGGTATTGATGCATTGGTTTGCTGCTGTTCAGAGGGAAAAGATCCTGAATAAATCTCCATGAGATCCCTTTGGCTTCTTCGGGTGGTATATGGCCATGTTGCATGGTGAGTCTGAAGTCTATAATGCCTTGATCAAGTAATGCTTTGATAGTGTCATAAATTCCCTCATCTGCTTCTTTGAACAATGGATATTGTTTTACTCTAGGAGTAAGGTGTCCTGATTTAAGTTTGATTTTAACTACCCCAATGGAGGTCAGTCGTCCTACGTCATGTGGGTTGCTTGTCCATAGTAGACTAGACACTTGTGCTAGGTCTTCTTGCAGCTGTGAGGCTGCTGTTGTGGCTGTCCGTATTGTCTGTGGTCCTTCCCTCTGCTGCACTACCATATGGCACGGTATGCTAGTTTCGAATACTATTTCTCCATCGTGTTCAATAACTGTTCATCTGTAATGTGTCTTAATGTCAGTGTGGGGTCTATGCATAATACTGTTCTCCACTCCATCCCTTTCTCATCAGTGATTGTTATGACTGTCTTTTCTCATGATCACGGCCTCAATGTGTAATGTAAAAATGGTTCCTGCGGCTTCCTCGTGTGGAACTGCTGGTCTGAATAGAACTTCTGCTGGTAGTTGAAATATCACATCTTGTAACCAGCCAATCCAAATGGTCACGCCATATGTAAATTGGGTCTCGTGCAAGGGTAATGCTCAAATTGTGTTGGTGCTGCAGAAGCGCTTGTATTACTGTGGCTATTCTGTTGTAATGCATGCTAAATGATATGGTCATATCCAAATTCTGAAGGAGAGCCCTACTCTGTAAATTAACTGGTGTCTCTGTGCAGTAAAGTAGTGGTGTGATTATCTCTTGAGTTCTTATAGTGAGGGGTAATTCCTCTGTGAAAGGAACCCTCACAATTGGCCCAGAGAATCCCTGCATGTCAATACTGTTTGTCAATGGAAACTGCCTTCCCTTATGCAAGATCTGGTGGCTCAGGTGTCTACCATAAATGTGAACATTCGGTCCATTCTCCTCCCTCCCTTCTGCATCTGGAGGTACTTGAAGAGCCGGGCACATGCTTTGCTTTTCCCAAAAGTGCACAGATGTCTATGTATGTCATGTCTATGTATCCCAAATATTTGGTGTACCCGTGGTGAGAAGTAGCAGACTCGGGCACAAAGTAAACTGGTACAAAGGAAGTAGTACTGCTACTAGAAAGGTTCATTCTGATTGTTTGTCATTGAATAAAGCATGACATTTGTAATATCAAGGAACCTTAACTGTATTTACTAATGGAAAATATCTTCAAAAAGATTAACCCAAAGAAGGAAAACCCACATATACTCCAGGGAATGTGAAAACAAATGACTTGTATTGAAAACACATGCTTACAAATATGTACAAAACATTTTTTCATTGATTACAAACAAAAACAGATCATAATGTTTACGAAAAAAACAATGCAGCTTGAACATAGTGTTGTAGATATAGACATGTAACAAAAAAAAAGCAAGAGAAAAGCGAAAAAGTGTTTGGCATATACAAGAAATATAGTACATATCTATATTAATCAACAACTTGTATTCTTTAGAAATATTTTAGTGAAAAAAAAATTCCTGGGTCGTTCCAGTAATCAATTGGGTGGGTTCTATCTGATTCCCAATGAACCGATGTGTGTTCTGGTAATTTCTGTTGGGACAAAGTGAACCAAACTGGTTATATGCCCCAATTAGTTACGTGCCAACGTCGCAGGGGGTATATTGGTGGGAATACCACACCGAAGTGTAACAGTCAACATGTAGTATTGCCTCGCTGAAGTGAGTTGGTTCATAAGTCCCCCTTGCTTGAAAAATGACGTTTCGGCGGCCATGGCGTCCATCTTGTAACCAAATTAGAGGGACGGGGAAGCCACCTTCTTCAGGGCGATTGAGTGACCCCTGTAGTGGAGAGACCAAGAGAAACGAGAGTCAATTTATTCTCTTGGTACAGTGGTGTTTCCCTGCTGGACTTTATAGGGTATATTAGTAAAAAGGGGGAGAATGAATCGGAACCTGAAGGGAAATAATTGCCTATAGATGAATGCTCAAAAAGTAAAAAGAGGGGATCCAAGATGGCCGTCGGGGCAGGGAGACGCGGCTGAGTCTCGCTCCTGCCGGGACGCACAGAAGCACCTCACTTAGCACCGATCCGAGGATAAAAAGCACCCCCAGCTGCGGCTGACCACCCCCCGGGACACACCGTGGAGGCGGGGGAGAGAATCGCAGCAGGGGGAGAGCTCGAATAGAGGCTGCACCACATCGAGGAGCCACCATTCCCCCACCGAGCACGCAGCGCGCCTTGAGCGTATAGCGAGAGGGAGAGGCCGGGACAGGGACCTGTCTGCGGACTGCGGGCGGAATACCCAGGCACAACGACACTCACCCGCCGGGAAGGTGATCCAGCGGCAAAGAAAAGAAACCCGCCCGAAGCGAAGGAGCCGCGGGCGAACCGGGCCTGGCCCGCCCCTCCCCCCTCCTGGCAAGAGCACTCTGCGCCGGAGTAGTACCAACGACAGGAGCGGAGGATCAGGAGGCCATACCCCGACTACGCAACGTCTAGGGACCCGGACCCGCGGAACAAAACACATGGAGGAACCGTACGGCCCAAGGACTGACAACCCACAGCGACGAGCTGGGTAATACAATAGGAGAGAGGGGCCCCCCCCCACCCGCACAGAGGCACCCCCACAAGGCCAAGACTGATACTGAGCGGTCAAGGGGCATATCCCCATATACCTCAGCCGTTGGCAGATGGACAGGGAAACCACAGGCACAGGGTCAAGGACTCTTCCTATAGCCCCCCCCCGACTGCGGTGGGGGCAACGAGGCACGCGGTACCCGGAGGGTGAAAGGCAAATAAGAAAGAAGGCAATTTTCGCGGGGCACACTTTCAACCAAGCACACCCCGCCACATCAGGAAGACAACGGAGGAACACCCAAGGCACAATCAAGCAAAATCAAGCTGCCTAGGAACAATTAATCCCAGCGAGCACCGCACATAGCAAGGGCAATGCCCAAAGCAAAGGGGAAAGTGGCCGCGACGCAACTAAACCAGCAGTCAGCTAAACAAGACCCCAGCATAATCCAAATGTGGGCGTCAGATACCCCCATAGCCACCAGAGGAAGACCGCAGGAAGACCCACTGGTGGACTACATTCCCCCCCCCCCAACGCAAGTAGCCAACCCCCATCAAGGGACGATATGCACGCCTGGTTCGTAGAGCTGCAAGACAAACTCATGTCGACGGTTCAAGACCAGTTTGCCACGATGAGAGCTGACATGAAACAGGCGGTTAAAGACCTAAGGCAAGATGTAGCCAAACTGGTGGAAAGGACGGACACGTTGGATAAAATTGTGCAAAACGTTGACGAAGAATCACAGCAAATTAGCGAAGCCCAGGAACACCTTATGCGAATAACCCACAACTTAGAAATTCAATGCGAGGACCTAGAAAACAGATCACGCAGGTCTAACATCCGCATAAAAAACATGCCTGAGTCCGTCCTGGACAAAGACCTTAAGAATGCGGTACAGGAAGTGTTCAGGGACTTAATCGAAGCACAAGAAGCGGACAACATAGGCATTGACAGGATACACAGAGTAGGCCCGACAAGAACTGGCTCCCCTGGGGAAAGACCTAGAGACGTACTGGCAGCCCTCACATCGTACCCGCAGAAGGAACTTGTACTGAGGAGAGCGAGACAGGTAGACCACATTAGGATGAATGGGGCAGACATACAGCTCTACCAAGACCTGGCATCTGTGACTCTACTAAAAAGAAGGGAAATGGCACCACTAATAAAAGAGCTGATCGCAAAAGAAATGAGGGTCAAATGGACATTCCCTTTTGGCCTGCTATTCGAGTGGGAAGGAAAACAAAGGAGAGTGACATCTTGGGAAGAAGGGTTCCACATCATGGACATACGTACAGAGGAGGAAAGAGACAGGAGCGTCAAAGCTAAAAGGGAACTGCAAATGAGGCCGAGTGGTTGGGAGGTGGTTCGGCAAAAAAGGAAACCAAGTGGGAGGGGGAATGCCAAACCGGCAACAGCGGAAGAGAAGAACACCCATACAGAACGATGACAGGGGACTTCCCCAGACTTCGGAACCGGTAGTGGCACTCTACAAAGGAGATCGGAACAAGTAATTCCCAGCGGCCCGGCTGGGGATCAGGTACAAACACGCAGAAGGTCTGAGGAATATGCGGGGTTTAGGACTCTCCGCAAAAGTTAACCCGAGTCCACAGAGGGCAGGGAGCGATGGGCGCAGCGCCCTAGCATCCATAGGTACCCGGGCCCTCCTTGGGATCAAAGTTGGTTGTTTGTTTATTATGGGGGGGGGGAGTTGGGACGTTGGGGGGGGCGGAGGGAAGGGGGGCCTACTCCGGAAGACAACCGTGATCACAACACTCGGGCTCACATGATACCTGATCAACTGCAATGGGGAAAATCAGAATATTAACGTTAAACATTAGAGGCCTGAACTCCCCTGTGAAGAGGAAGAAAATAGAGAATTTGCTTAAGAGTGAGAAGGCAGACATATTACTCCTCCAGGAAACGCATATAAGAGCACAAGACAGAGGGAAGGTCTCACTCAGAGGGTACAATGTACTGGCACAATCGAACGCCACTGAAAAGAGAGCGGGGGTTCTAATTGCCATGCGGGGGGAAGGGACGCAACACTAATAGATAAGCAGACAGACAGGGAGGGGAGATTGGTGCTCGCCAATGTACGGCTAGAGGGCCTTAAGCTCACCCTGGCATCGATATACGCGCCAAACTCGGGTCAAGACGGATTCTTGCGAGATGCGATGGGAAAATTGGAGGGGTTTGCGAAAGGAGAGATCATACTGGGGGGCGACCTCAGCATGGCATGGCAGCCGCAATTAGATAGAAGCTCAGGGAGACCACTAAACAAAGGGGCCCCATCCAGGCATCTCAAACAAAAAGTGGATCAGTTGGCGTTGTGTGACGCTTGGAGGGAACTGAAGGGTCAAAACAAAGGCTACACATACTATTCACATGTCCATAATACGATGTCCCGAATAGACTACATCTGGGTGTCGGTGGGAATGTTGGGCAAGGTGCAGGGGATGGAACTAGGCCCTATTGCAATCTCGGAACATGCCCCACTTTGGCTGGACATACAGACCGCAGAGAAGGGGGGGGGGGGCTTTGGCGTTGGAGACTCCCACAGGATCTCCTTTTGGACCCGGTGACTAGAGAAGCAATCGGAGACAAGATTGTAGAATACTTCGAACAAAATGACACAGGGGAGGTCCCATTGAGTATGGTGTGGGAGGCGTTCAAAGCAGTTACCCGGGGACACATGATAGCTCTGAAAGCCACCAAGGACAAACAAAGGTATGGATGGGAAAGAGAACTAGAAAATAAACTCACTGATATACGAGAGGAACTACTAATACACCCTACCAAAAGCCTTAAGAAAGCACTGAGAGACACACAAGGGCAACTGGAAATGCTCCGCAATAAAAAGGCAGAGACATCCCTCCTCTACCCTAAGCAGAGATACTTCATCAAAGCAAACAAGGCAGATAGATTCCTAGCGAGACTACTCTCTGCAAAAAATAAATCATTAACAATACTAAACATTAAAGACGCACAAGGCGAACCCCAAACACGCACTAAGGACATAGGGGAGGTATTCAAGACATTCTACCAAAAACTATACACGACCGAACGCCCAGACGAGGGCAACCAAAACAAATTCCTGCAGTCCCACCCTATCCCTAAGATTACGGAAGAACAGAAAATTGCTTTGGAAACTCAAATCACGGAAGAAGAGGTGAAGAAAGCAATAGCAGGACTCCCGCATAACAAGGCACCAGGCCCAGACGGCTTCACAGCCCCCGTCTATAAAAAATATGCAGATATCCTCGCCCCATTCCTAACAAAACTACTAAACACCTTCAAATAAAGCGGAAATGTAACCCCATCCATGAATGAGGCTAAAGTCCTGGTGTTCCAGAAACCGGATAAAGATCCATCCCTCTCGGGTTCTTACCGCCCAATAGCATTGATTAATCTAGACTCCAAAATTTACACAAAGATCCTAGCAGCCAGGCTCTCACCGCTTCTACCCTCCCTAATAAACCCAGATCAATCGGGCTTTATCCCTGGTAGGCAAACCCACAACAACATAAGAAGATTGACACACTTAATAGAAAATAGGCATTACACACACGCCAGCCATACTACTCTCACTAGACGCCGAAAAAGCTTTTGACCGGGTGGAATGGTCCATACTTTTCAAAACGCTAGAGCATATGGGGTTTGGAGAACAATACATAAAAATGGTCAAAGCCAACTATAACTCCCCATCAATAAGGATAGCGGTCAACGGAGAAATCTCAGACAGGGTGGAGATTACCAGGGGGACAAAACAAGGATGCCCATTATCTCCCCTCCTATATGCGACATTCCTAGAACTAATACTAATCAAGATTAGGGAAACCACCCAAATAAAGGGGATGGAGATGGCAGGCAGACAACATAAGGTAATAGCGTATGCAGACCACATGCTACTAGCCTTGGAGGATCCAGAGAAGTCTTTACCACACACACTACAGGAATTGGAGGCGTTTAGGGAGATATCAGGCCTAAAAATCAATAGGAGCAAATCCGAAATACTACTATTGGCAGGGGACAAAGAGGCACAGGGAAGGGTGGTGGGCGCATTAGGCTTGAAGCATGCAACAGATGGAATCAGATACCTGGGCATCACACTCAGGCATCGGGTGGACTTACTGTACAAAGGCAATTACCCCTCTCTACTGGCCAGAGTGAAAAAGGATATGGAGCGATGGTGCCCGCTAAGAATCTCATGGTGGGGTAGAATTCAGTCGGTGAAAATGAATATTCTACCTAAGTTACTGTACCACTTCCACGCCCTCCCGATAACAATTCCAAATTCATTCTTCAAAGCACTGTCAAAGACAATTTCAACATACGTCTGGAATAAGAAGCCCCCAAGAGTCGCAAGATCTATCCTCACGACACACGTCAAAGAGGGGGGAATGTCACTTCCACACTTCAGGAAATACTACCAAACGGCGCAATTATGGGTCCTGAAAGAATGGCTGGGAGTTGACCAACAATCGATCTGGGTAACTCAAGATAGGGCAGTCGCCAGAACCCCGTTGGAAGAGATTCTCTGGAAGCTAAAACAACATAGACACCCGAATCTCCGAATTAGCGAAATCATGAAAACTACATTGAGCGCATGGGATGAACAGGCACGGAAGGGCTCCATGACTACTGTGACAACACCATTCACGCCCATATGCAGGAATCCACAATTCCCACCAGCACAAGAGCCTGGGGCCTATGAGAAATGGGAAGAGGCAGGCTGTAGGAAAATAGGAGAAATGTTCCTCGACAAAGAAGTACGATCCTTTGCAGACTGTGAAAAGATGTGGAACTTGACAAAGGCGGATAGCTACAAGTACGACCAACTCAAACACTGGCTGGCAATGCCAGAGATTACCCAGGCGGCCACAAGGGAGTTCACCCCTTTCGAAAAATACATCATATCCAACTCAGGAACTAAGAAACTAATCTCCACACTATACTACTTCATCAATGCCCAGGACGAAGAAATAAAATGGACTTATATGAAAAGATGGGAAAGAACACTAGGGGAAGAAATCCCAATTCAACAGTGGCAGAAGCTGTGGACGGGCATTCCCAAACTAACACGAGCGGTGCAGACCAGGGAAATGTGGACAAAAATAGTCACGCAATGGCATTACACTCTGGAGAGGCTTAACACTATGTACCCGGGAACGTCTGACCGCTGTTGGAGAGGCTGCCCAGAAGCTGGCAAGTGGAGGCATATCTGGTGGGACTGCCAAGGGGTCAAAGGATTCTGGTCGGAATTGATAACAGAAATGAAAAAAATGTTCCCAGAGGCGGATCAACTGGAGGAGAAAGTGTGGCTATGCGGACTGACAGGGCATCAGTCCAAGAAATACAATAAGGTACAATGGAGAAGCTTCATGAGCCTGCTCATAGCGGCCTGGACCACCATCGCACAAAACTGGAAAAAAAAAATCCACCACTAATATACACCTGCTTGCAAAAGGTCTGGTCGCAAATGACGATGGAAAAGATCACACTCCACCTAAAGGGCTTGAATGGGTCCTTTGTGAAGGAGTGGGGGGGAGTTCTGGAGTACCTTGAGTCGGACTATATGGCACAATGGTGCCCGCACAACATCAGAATCACGGACATATTTACCTCATAGACAATCCTGAGAAAAGTTGGAGCATGGAACAGGCCTTCCGGATAGGGGTGTGGGAGAGGGAGGGGGGATCCAAGGGGATGTTACTTCGTTATATTTTTTTTTTTGTTACGCTGTATGTTAAAAAAAAAAAAGTAAAAAGAGGGGGAAGACCTACTATAGGAGACGGAGTGAACTGCTTGTAAACTCCTATCTCTAGTTAGCTGTGGTGGGCGTAAAAAAATAAATATCTCACCACAGAAACCTTGTGGACACAATCTTTATCGTGCAGACTCTCCGGTCTAGACGTAGCAGGATACAGGACTGGTTGCTGTGCTTGGAGGGTGAGAGGAAGAACCAATCTTGACCACCCTGGTTTGAAGTGTGCTGATCGCGCTCCAGAGGTTAGTGGCAAAACTCTGTTGGTATAAAAAAGTTGCAGAGATGCTGAGGAGGGCGGGGATGAGAGAGGCAAGTGGATTGTGTCATGGAGAGTGCCGGTGCCTAGTGGTGGTTGTCTGAACAAATTTCAGACTAATATGGCCTTGAGCTGCTGGCCCATGTGGCTATTGCAGGTGTACGCGGGATGTTGTCTGTGTAAAATAAATAAGTAAATGTAGTACCTGGGTACTGGTTAGTTTTGCGATCAGTGAGATCCTCTGGGACGAAGACCCCAAGTTGAGAGGGCTCAATTGGTAAATTGCCGTGAGTCCTTCGTCATGCGTTTCTGTGGCGGGAGAGGCCAAAAAAATGCAAAAACTTAATGTGCTAATTAGGCTGACAGTTTGTGTGTCTGTGTGAGGGTTAGCTCACATGTGAGTCATTTGTACAGAGTGTACGTCGCAATGAGCGCTGTCCTCCGGAGAGGTCGTGTGTCTATTTGTATCAAACCGTCACCTGAGATTGGTCTGCGCCGAGTGCAGAATCTAATCTGTGTTGTCTGCCTGCTGCCGAGAGGAGTGCATGTGACGTCTGCAGAGCTTGCCATCCGCTGCTGTAATGAATAGAAATGAGGGCTGGAGAGGATAAGGGGTGTGTGTGTCTATCAGCCAATCAGGATGCCAAAGGGTTCAGAGTCCTGATTGGCTGTGTTGTAAGAAATGCGGAAGTGGACACTTCCGTTGTTGTTTGAGTCTGCGAGTTCGCCGAAGTGTTCTGGGTGAGATTACTTGAACATCTGCAAACGTTAAGAAGGAGGCAGTCCAGAAGTAATGTTGGAACCGTGAGTGCGCGCGGCTGCTATGGCTGGCAGTATAAAAGTCGCGCAATCTGATTCGACTATGAGCCAATCAGAATGCTGAAGAGTTCTGATTGGCTATGGTGTTTGTAATGCGGAAGTGGGTGATGCCGTTATTGCTTGTGTCTACGTGCTGAAAAAAATGTTCTGAGTTTTCTCGAACATTATAAAGGAGACCGCCCGGAGGTAATATTGGAACTTGAAATGATTGTGTGTATGGCTGCTAAAACTTGCAGTGTGGATGTTGCGTGATCCGACTCGCCCCTGAGGGGTATGTTGCATGATCTGGTATGATCTTGTTAGTCGACCACGGTCGTATTGGTGCCGCTTGAGGGCTTAATGTTGGAAAGTCCTCGTGGGTCTCAAAAAAGGGGGTTGAAGGGAGCAACTGGATGTTCTACAACAATTGATTATCTTTGTGGAAAAAGTTGTTGTTCATTTAGGCCGTGGGTCACAGAATCCATTCTATGTATCCATTTGCATTCTAGATCTAAGACGGTCCTGAATGTTAGGTCCACTGCGTACCCGTTCAATAACCCACCATTTGATGTCATGAGTTGTGTTTTTTTTCTCCATATAGTGCTGCACTAGTGGAGATGTCATATTTTTGCAGCGGATTCTTGACCGATGCTCAGAAATCCGTGTGCCAACGTTCCGCATGGTCTGTCCGACGTAGCGCAAATTGCATGGACACTCAATGCAGTAAACCACTTGGTTTGTTTTGCAAATTGAAACGTCATTTAGGGTCCATGGTTTTTGTTCCGATCTGAAATTGTTGTAATTTGGTGGTAAATTGGCATACTGAACAAGTTCCGCATGGGTAGTGCCCTTTAAGTGATCGCAGATTCCAGATATTTGTCTGGGGGGATTTTGTATTGTACATGGAATGTACCAGATGTTCTGTCAAATTGCATCCCCTCTTAAAAGCAAATCTGGGTTTTTCCTGGTCTGGTAGACGGAGTCTAACTATGGGCCAGTATTTGTAAATTATTTTTTTAATCTGAAAAGCATGTTGTCCGTGAGTGATGGCACATGTGATTTGGTTGTTCTCTACATCCCACGTTTTGGGTGTAGGAAGTGATTCGCGGCATGTGAATCGGGCTCTTTTAAGTGATCTTGCCACCAGTTTTTTTGTGGTAGCCTCATTGTCTTAATCTATCGCTTAAAAGGCTGGCATGATGGTAGAAGTTGTCCAAGGAAGTGCAATTTTTGCAAAGTCTTAAGAATTGCCCATACGGCAAATTTTCTTTAATATGTTGGGGGTGATCGCTTTCAAAATGTAACAAGGCATTGCGGTCTGTGGGTTTACGAAAAGTGGTGCATATTAGTTTGCCTTGGTCATGTTCAATTCTTAAGTCCAAGAAATGAATGGAAGAATTGCTATATTCAAATGTAAATTGAATATCTTGACTACATGTGTTAAGCCAGGAGCAGAACTCTAGTAGGGCCTCCTCTGTGCCTTCCCATAAGCATATCACGTCATCTATATACCGACGCCATTGTTTGATGTGGTCTCTCCACCTGTTGACTTGATTGAGGACAAATTTTTGTTCGAAATTGGCCATAAATAAAATTGCCAAACTCTGGGCAAATGCTTCCCCCCCATGGCGGTGCCTTTTGTTTGTAGGTAAAACTGTTGGTTAAATTCACAAAAGTTTTTACATAGAGGTAATGTCATGATCTCAATAATGAATTCTGGAGGAGTTTTCATCTGGGTGTTTGTTGCAGTCAGATATTCGTACACACAGCCAATTGCCACCTGTTTGGGAATGCTGGTGTATAATGCCTGAATGCCAAGAGTGCCCAATAGCTGTTTATGTTGGTCAAAGTCTAGGTCTTCAAATAACTGAATGGTGTGCATGGTGTCCCTTATATATGTTCCTGTTTTACTGCTAATGGGTTTTAAAAAATGGTCAACAAATTTACATAAAGGTTCAAGTATGGATCCGCAACCTGATACAATTGGTCTTCCCGGGGGGTTAATCGGGTCTTTATGGATTTTAGGTAGGGCGTATAGGCAGGGTGTTCTGCCTTGTGTAGTCTGGAGAAATTAAGATTCTTTCTCTGATATCCAGTCCCTTTCTAGTGCAAACGAGACCATAGCTGTGATTTCTGTTTTTAAATCTTTGGTAGGGTCTTTTTTGAGTAATTTGTAACTCTCTGAATCATTCAAGTTCCATTATCATATGGAGGTACTGATCCGATTTCATAATCACGATCCCGCCCCCCTTGTCTGCGGGTTTGATAATGAGCTCGGGTTGCTTGGATAATTCAGAGAGGGCTTCTCTTTCTTCTCTGGTAATGTTTTGGTGTCCAGTTGGACTATTTCTCTTGCTTAGTACTCTGAGGTCTCGCAGAACACATCTTTCACATGTAAGAAGATCATCTGGGACTTGATTATCCAAGGGCGTAAAGGTAGATTTGGGTTGTAAACCTGTATCTTGGATGGTTTCTATGTCTTGATGTTCCTAAAAGAATGAGCGTAATCTCACGGTGCGTAGGAACCTACAAATTTCCATCTCGCTGTTATACCAATCCGTGTTGCTGGTTGGTACGAATGATAAGCCCTTGGAGAGTACTGAAATTTGTGTAGCAGTAAGTTGAAACTTTGCTTGGTTGAAAATGGGTAATTCTTGATCTAGCTCTGTTTGTCTTCTCCTGCGTCTCGGCCATCTGCGTTGGCCTTGAAAGCTGGGGTTCCATGGTGGGGGACCCCATCCTCCGCCTATCCCTCCTCAGCCTAAAAAAGGCTGTAGAGGAGGTGGTGGATAATTCTGTGGTTGTGGGTGACCGAATTGATTCTGTTGAAACAGGTTGTAGCCCCAATTTTTTACCACCTGATGTACTGCTGCTTGACCATGAGAAGTTAACACCTCTCCTCCTTGGTCTTTGCTGTCCCGACTGGGAGTTTCCAGTTTGTTTAATATTCTTGGAATATTCTTCAGTTGTGTAGGGATATACTAGTTCGGTTTTGAACTCTTTAATATCCTTCTGTAGTTTGTTAGTTTTCCTAGTTAAGGTGTTAGTTTTGAAAATGGCAAATTGTTTGATTGCCTCTATTTGGTTTTTGTCATCAGTAATGAGTGTGTTGTTTAAAAAATTTCCTCTCTTGGTCTTCTAAGGATTTTTGAAGTTCTGAGCTAATTCTCTGTGCGGTTGTTACTGTAAGGACCCTGAGGTCTCTGCTACATTTTGTAGCGATGTAACTGAAATTTGTGGTATATTCTCTGTCTTCTAGGAAAAGGCAAGGTTCATTTCGAACAATTAAGCCGGTGGGGATGATGCTCGCTCTTAGATATTCTTTCAGAAAATGTCCATGTAGTTCTGTCCTAAAGACCTTTTTCTTAAGTTTTAAGATATCGTCTCCCGTATTAGTTGAGGACACAGGTGTTTTCGGTCCTAGGGGATCAAAAAAAGAAGGTCCTGAAAGTAAGTCTAATGTCTGTTCTTTGGTGTAACTTAAAGTGGCATTTTCTGCCATAGTTTATGTGCAGCCTTGTCCTGATCCTTCTGCATCTGGAGGTACTTGAAGAGCTGGGCACATGCTTTGCTTTTCCCAAAAGTGCACAGATGTCTATGTATCACTTAGTGTTCTCCCCATTACACTAAATAGGAAAGCATTGCATACTTGGAACGCAAGAATTTACTCACTCTCAGTTAGATAATGAACGGCCATATAAGAGCCAGTTCTATAAAAAAACTCCAGCGTTGCAGAATCGGGGAAAACATTGACATAGTTGTGCATCACTTCATCCCTGCCAGGAACTTCACTGGACAGCTTCCCAGACCAGGTTGGCACAGAGAAATCCTCACATTGGGAATGGACCTGGGAATGGACCGGACAAAATGCGTCCAGCAGATGCTTGTCTCTCTCTGCCAGCCTAATCCGGTGCCTCCGCAATTTGACAGTACTTTTCCAGAAGGTTCTTTTGCTGGCAGCACTCCACGAGCATCAGGCTGGTATGCATGCAGAATACTCTATCGAGTAAAAACACTCTATTGCTCATGGGAGCTTTCTGCTCCTCTAACTTTATCAGACCAACTCAAAACAATCCTTGAACACGGCTTGTTTTTCTAGTGAATGCAGACAGTATTCAGAACTCACATTGAAATTAAGCCTTCACTGAGGCTTGAGTAAAATGTCTACCACACCCAGAATGCATTTCAAATAGCAAAGATTTTCAATTTGTTTAGTAGCGCTACAGCACGTCTGGGCTCGCTGTGGGCTGTCCTATTGGGTATATGTGTAGACCCTGGAAGTGGGGAAGGTGGAAATGGGGGAAGCATTGCTCCATAAAACGCTTAACTCCAGTGTAGTATGTCACTGTTCCTTGTGGCAGGGCATTCTGCTCCCATGGTACTGTAGTTGCTTTTGCTGGACCCGGTTGGCTGATATTCTGCATAATGTTTGGGGGTTGGGTACTGTATGGTCTGTCCCTGTGCGGGTGCGATCATTTGTACTCTGCATACATTCTGGGGTTGTGTAGATCATGGGGAATACATAAGTGCTGGTGCTCTGAATTTGTTTGGGATATGAAATCCCGGCTTTGGCCCGTGTGCATAATATGGAGCTCGGGGTGCGGTTGGATGGTATTGCATGTGGTGTCTGCTTCAACAATGCTTAGCCATGTATGTGTCATCTTCCCACATGTCCAACATGCTCCTCCAAATCATGCTCTTAATCCCCTGAATTCTCCCCGTGGCCTCTGTGAATTTCCTCTTGCCCCTTGGACCCCTCCCCTGTCTTGTCATTTACTATCTGGATTAGTTGTCCAGTCTTGTGGTGATCCTGACTGCGCGCGGTGCCTTTTTCTTCTGCTGCCCTTTCATGTTCACACTTTTTGCAAACATGCACTATATGCACCTGTAACTCACCCCATCCTTTTGCCTCCATGCCTACTATTCTGTCTAGTTCTACTTGAACTAATACCCTTTCACAATACATGGTAGAAGAATAGTATATTCTATTTCCCACGGTTCTCTTGTCTCTTCTTGCCACATCTCTTGGATGGACTGAATATACAATGGGTGCGGGGGGAGGGTCCTCATGTTTGTGCGGGCCATAATGGCACCTACATCGGCTCTATCTAGGTATGCCTTTCTCAACGAATCCCACACGCGCTCGACGGTTATTAAATGGCGCTCCATCATGTGTATCACTCTCTAACTGGATCACTGAGTACCCTGCTCTTTCCCAAATAATGTTTCTCTCATCTCTGATTATATTTGCTAATAGACATTTCATATCTCCAACTGCTAGGATAGCTCCTGCTGTATTTTTCTAATGCATTACTCCACGTTCCCACCCCCGTTGTAAGAGGTGGTAGTGTCTTTATCACATTATTATCCATGTGGGGCCATGGTATGTATTTCGACCTGCCTACTCTTTTGTATTAATGGGAACTGCCTCTCCCCTTTTGGGCTACGATGTGTTCTAGCCTTTTTCTTCCCTCTAACTACTGCCATGGTTCTTGGGAGAGGTCTAAGTCTTGTCTCCCATGGAGTCCAGTCCTCTCTTCCTCTTCAGTTTCCTAATTTTCCCCTCTTCACTTCTGCTCCTCTTGACGTTCAATCACCTCTGAGTCGTATTCTACATCCTATCTTCAGTATCTACCTTTACATCTTTTATCACTGCCTTATTCAATTTCAATAATATTTCTCCTGCTGCCCACGTCTCGTCATCTACCATAGGGTAAGTCCCCACTCTCTTTCGTGTCGCCCTTCGCAATTCTTCTGTCTGACGTATCGCTGTTTCTAAATCCTGACACAATTTATTTTCTAATTTTACTAGTGCCGGAATCTTACCTCTCACTCGGCACACTCGCTCCCTATACTGGGTTTGTTTTGGAATAGACTGGAGGTTTATATTAGCTGTTTGTATAACCTGCTGCATGTTTTAAGGGGTAAGAACCGGTTAAGAGCGGGGCTGTTGGCTGCAGAGGTGCTGGACCCTGTGCCGACTGGGTGCTTTTTTTAATATGCTTGCCTGGGGTACCAACTGCACAGACATCAAAGCTTGTGTCACATTTGTGCCATATGCCAGGGTCGTGGTGGATATGCCCTCAGAATTCCTCTTTTCTTTGATATTGCTCTCGTCTTTCTTGTACAATTTCCACATTTCTAAAATACACTTTCTTCTTTAACATTTTTGCCTTGTATGTGGACAGTAAATGGGTGTACATATGCTGGATTATGTTCTTACCATGTGTGCCTTTAGCCGTGCCAAGATGTGAACATTTGTCCAATTTCCACCGCCCATTCACTATACACTTAATTATTCTCCCTATAAGTTGGTAGCTCTTTACACATCTGCTCTAGTGGAGTACTCCTTTTCTTCTATATAATAAAAGCACAAACAAAACTGATCAGTATTACTCTTCACACAAAGACTGAAACCAAAACAATGCCTTCAATACCACCTTTAAGGGCCGCCCCCTGCGACACACCCCTGAAATGCCTCATAAGCACAAAATACAACGGAACACTGAATAATACACCAATCAAACTAACACTTAAGAATCAAAACCATGACCACTCCCAAACGTGATCGCCACCCCAATGTTCTTTCTCACATGCAAAAACTTACTTCAACCAGTTGCCTCTGATCACCCAATAGCATATACAGCTTGAGTACACTTTCCCAACAAACCAGTTTGAAATCGAGGGACAAAACAAGGCAAAGCAGTAACAAAAGAACACCCAAGGGATACAACAACACGAGGACGACTTGCCCACTATGGAAAAAAGAGGGGCAATTGGAATTAATGGGAGAAGAACTGCAGTTAATTAATCTATCAAACAGACCTTTGAATATTCACAAAAAAGCAGTTCTGTCGAAAGGTTTGAGCTACTGCCCAAAGTCTGGCCTGAATTATGCACAAACTAGCATTGACCTATATACACTTGTATGGAAACTTAGGTTGATAAGTACCATGCAACCCATGATGAAAGTATTGAAAGATCATCATTACTATCAATTCTATTTCAGCTCTCAAAGTGTTGCAGGAACTAGCAACACTAGAGGAAGAACTCAACCTAAAAGACACAGAAGACATCTGGGATGATATTTAGCACCATGTGGCATTAATACACATTGGTGAAAGACGGTGGGTTTAAACCACAGTCAAGATTCAATCCAATAATTACCAACAGTGCCAACATACAGATTTTTAATAATGATGTGGTCGATGACTTAAAACGGTTGGCAAACCGACAGACTCAACCGATGATCCATGATAAAAACCACATCAAGCAATGAATGACTCTACAAAATCTCACAAATGACACAAATATAATGCAGCCCTCAGATAAAGGAGAGCAACATCATGGTGATGAATCTAGAAGACTACACCCAAGAAGCGAGATCTCATCTACACAACACCACCTACTATCTGAAATTAACAGAAGATACTACAAGGAACTGTTTGATGAAAAACTAAAGATGGCATGAAATGAGATGAGAAACAATACCTCAGTCAAATACCCAGTAACTCCCACAATATATTTTGTGCCCAAGTACATAAGAGACATAATCAAACCTCGGTGCAGACCCATAGTGGCGTCCATGGGATCACTTTTTTGGGTACAACTTCATGCTTCATTGATAGATTCCTGTCACCGTTTGTACAAGCCCTGCCATCATATGTAGAAGACACGTCAGATTGTCTACAAAAAGTGGTTAACATGCCATATGGAAGATATTGCTTACCACATTGGATGTGGTTTCTCTTTATACAAGCATAGAATACAAAGTAGGAATCCAATCTATGAAATCATACCTATCCACTAATCTGCAAGTTACAGAGACCACTCCAGAAGGCTTGTGGAGATTTTTTTTTTTCTTTTTTTAAATGTTTTATTTTTGATCAAGACAGGAAAAATAATGCATCCACATTTAGTATGCATTACTTATACGAGTATGTTTCTCCCTCCGGCCCCCACCCCCCCCGTATGTCCGTCATATTTTCAGGTACCCTCTCCTCCCTCCTGCTCCTGTGGGGCAGCCCAGCTCTCCAGCACCCTGCTGGCCAGCTGGGGTTTGAAGGTCAATGCTGGGAAGTCTTGATCGATCTCAAGGACAGGGTTCCAAATGTTCTGGAAGTGGTGGAGGAGCCCCGCTCTAGCTGCCGTCACCTTTTCTGCAATTAGTACATCCACAGCTTCACCCACCATAGAGGCAGGAGTGGGCCCTCTACAGATTTCCATGTGCGGGCCACCACTATTCTACCCGCCAACAAACATTAGGATAACAGTTTGGCTTTAGGGCCTGTGCGTGAATAAATGCCGGGAACCGGGGTGCCCAGGAGGATAGGTTTTGGCTTTAGAGGGAGTTTTGTGTGCGTAATTTCTGCAATGACGTCAGGCATTCCTTCCAGAAACTTTGGGCTTTTAGACAAGTCCATCACATGTGGGAAAAAAGGACCCTATTTGGCCGCACCGTCTCCAGCAAGCTGGGTCTACAGTATGGTTCATGTGGTGGAGTCTTAGAGGGGGATAGTACCAGTGCAGTTTTTATAGGCACGTTCTCTATTCGTGACACAGGTAGATGCCGATTGGGCGTGGGTCCAGATGTCCACCCAGGAGTGGTCCTCTATGGGGTGTCCCAGGTCCGCCTGCCATTGTGAGATTTGGAGGTGAGAAAGTCTTTCTGGAGGAGCTTGTATAGCACAGAGATATTGCCTCGGATTGGTAGGTCCTTGAGAGTTAATTACGAGGGTGGGAGAGTGGGTTGCTGCTTGGTGTGTCTGTGGGTGGGTGCACCAGTGGCGCAGCTGGAGATATGTAAACCTGTCTTTTTCTTGGAGGTGGAAGATTCCTTACATCGTTCATAAGAAAGTGGTTGTCCTCCTTTTGAAAAGCTGCCCCACAGTCTCCAGTCCCCCCCCTCAATCCAGTTTTTGAAGTTTTGGGGAGCTGCTCCAGGTGAGAAGGCTGGGTTCAGAAAAACCGGGGATGAGGGGCTGATTCCCCTTGGGATCTTCTTTAGCTTCAATGTTTTGTCCCAAATTGCACTGGTATGTTTGGTGGCTAATAGTAGGTCCTGCCATTGCTGTCTCATCGCTGGTGGGATGTGGGGGAGAAAGCATAGGCGGAGAGCCAAGCGCGATTGTTCCATGTCTACCCATCTGGGGTGATTAGTGATTGTTTGCCATGCTTGGATGCACGCTAGTTGGGCTGCATTCTGGTATTTCTGTAAGTTTGGGACCCCCAGGCCGCCAAGTTTTGCATTCCCCAGGATTGTGTCTCTTGGGATTCCGGCTTTTTTCCCCCTCCAAATGAATTGTAGCATTTTTCTCTGAAGGTTCTGAAGAGCTGGAGCCGGGATCATCACAGGGAGGGCGGAGCATGCGTACAAGAATCTTGGAAGTAAGTTTGTTTTACACGCTGTGATCCGGCCCATCGGGGAAATCTCTTGGGTCGTCCAGCGTTTTAGGTCGGCTTCCAGCTCTTTGAAGAGCGGAGGGAAGTTCATGTGGTAAACGTCTGTTGGTTTGGCTGGGATCTGGACCCCCAAGTAGCTGATAGCCTTCGTCTTCCATTGTATTGGGATCAGGTCTTCTCGCTCTCTTCATGAAATCCCTATTCCCAGCGTTGCCGACTTGTTGAAGTGAATCCTGTGACCTTTCCATAGCTGTTTAGTTCTGCTAAGGCATGTGCCAAAGAGTTGCGTGGGTTTGTGATGGTCAGGAGGACGTCGTCTGCATAGAGGGCCAGTTTATGGTGTGAGGGGCCCACTTGGAGACCCTTAATTAGGTGGTTTAGTTTAATCCGTTGGGCGAAGGGCTCCATGATTAAGGTGAATAGAAGCGGGGACAGTGGGCATCCCTGTTTAGTTCCGCATGTCAGCGTAATGGGGGCTGAGAGATTACCATTGATCCCGAGTAGAGTTTTGGGTGATTTGTAGTTGGCTAGGACCATGGTGCGGAAATCCGGCCCAAATCTGAATGTCTCCAGGGTAAGCCTCATGAATGTCCAATCCACCTTGTCAAACGCTTTGGTTGCATCTAGTGTCATGAGCACAATCACTTGTGCGTCTCGGGAAGCCAGGTCCACCACGGGAAGCCAGGTCCACCAGGTTCCGGGCTCTGCGGATGTTGTCCGATGTAGATCGGTTCTTCAGAAAGCCACACTGGTCAGGTTGGATTATTTCTGGGAGGATGTGAGCTAAGCGAGTTGCCAGAATCTTGGAGTAAATATTGCCATCAATGTTGAGAAGAGTGATGGGTTTCTCGGATCCCCCCAGGTTTAAGGAGAAGGATTGTGATTGACTCTTGCATGGAGTGGGTTATGACGCCAGTTTCCCTAAAGGAGTTGAATAGTTGTACCAGTGGGGCGAGTAGCTGGTGCTTGAAGACCCTGTAAAACCTGGCTTTGTAGCCATCTGGGCCAGGGGCCCGGGATTTAAGGGATTTTATAGCTTCATCTACCTCCTCACTGGAGATCGGAGCGTCCAGGAGGTCTCGGGTTGAGTCCGGGATTTGGGGGAGCGCTGCTTTTTGTAGGTATTCCCTTTGTTCGCCCACGTCTCCTGGTGGAGCGGTCATTACCTGTCTCAGATGCTCCGCTGCCAGGCGCTGTTTGTCTTGCTCTGGGTATTGGGTTCTGCCTTGTGCATCCCGGAGTCCAATGATCGTGTTTCGTTTTGCTTTGGCCAGTTTGGCTACCAGTAATTTGTTTGCTTTGTTGTTTTTAGCATAATAGAATTTCTTGGCTTTTGTGAGTTGGTGTGCTGCGTGTTCGGCTTAGTGGGCTTCGATCTTATTCTGTGCCGTTCGAAGGGCACATTGGGTTTTCGGGACCATCCTTTTTCTTTGTGGGTTTGCTCTGCTTTCCGGAGGTAGTCTTTGAGGGCCAGGCGGGTTTGACGCCTAGCTTTGTGGAAAGCTAAGCCTTGAGATATCGGTTCCCCATGTACGACCGCTTTCCTTGCATCCCAGGTGTTGGCGGGAGAAGTGTCAGATGTGGGGTTTTCCTGGAAAAAGTTGCTGATCGTGGTCGCAATCGAGTTCCCTAAGCAGCATTTCGTTGAGGATTGGATCATAGTGTCATCTACGTTGGGCAGGGCGGGGTGGTTCCTGTATCCGGATTTCTAAGATCAAAGGGATGTGGTCTGACAGAATCCGAAGGCCTATGGTAACATCATTGGCGACCGAGAGAATCTGGGGGGAGACCAATTCTAGAGAATGTTCTATGGGCGTAAGACTAGAATGGAAAGTCTTTTTCAGAGGGGTGGAGAACCCTCCATGCGTCTACCACTTCCAGCGTTCTGAATAGCTGTAGGAGTGCAAGGGCTGAGGTGAAGTCTCCGGATGATGGAGGGTGGGATTTGTCTTTTGTGGGATCCGGGACTCCATTGAAGTCTCCGCCAATGATAACTTGGCCCTCCAGGAAGGAGGGGAGGGTGGAGCACAGGGCATCGTAGAAAGCAGCTTGGGCTGTGTTAGGAGCATATATTGATACAATGGAGTATAGTTGTCCGAGTAGCAGGCATTTCACAGCCACAAAACTGCCATCCATGCAGAGTTTCGTGTCCAGTATCTGGGGGTCTAGCCCCTTCCTAAAGAGAATGGCAGTGCCGGCTTTCTTGGTGTTTCCAGATGCGCAGAACTGTTTCGGGAAGAGGCGGGAGCGTAAACGCCCGAAATCGGCTGGCAATAAGTGTTTCCAGCAACAGGGCCACCACAGCATTTTCGTTTTGAAGTTTTTGCAATATTGACTTGTGTTTGGCTGGGGAGTTTAGTCCTCTAACATTCAGCGAGACAAATTTCAGGGTGGAGTGATCTGGAGTGAGAAGCAAGGGTATCTGTGTCCGGAGAAGGGGTGGGAGATGTAGGCGCGTCAGCCGGCATCTCATAGGATCTGTGGTCGTGTTCTTCCCTGCCATTGAAGTTTTTGCTCTGGCCTCCAACGGGGAGGCGGAGATTTAATTGGGGGAGGGGGGGTAGATTTGTGGGTCCAGCGCCCCCCCCCGGCCAACGTGGCCAAATAACTGTTCGTAGCCAAAATGGCTAAAATTGTAGGTATAGTCTTCCAAGGACTTAGATGCTTGGAAGCGGGTGTAGGCCGTGGGGGTAGGGCCCGCCGCCCCGATCGTCAGGGCGTTCGCTTGTCATAGACGACGATGTTCCCTCGGGTGAGGCTATTTCTTTCTTCTGAACCTCTGGACTCTTGACCAGTAATTTGGTTTAGTGTTGGGCAAACATGGAGAGGTCCGAGTCGGTAGTATTCTCAGGATTCATGGACAACCGAGCCCCAGGGGGGGTCGGGTTCATAATTTTCTGGGTGTCTTCCAGGTGGCTAATCCTTCTCTGGGTGCCCTTGTAGGAGAACTGCAAGGCCATGGGGAAGAGCCATTGATAGCAAATTTGTTGGTCTTGCAAAAAGACAGCCTGGGGGCGCAGAGCTTGTCTTCTCTGGAGGGTGAGGATGGATAGATCTTGATAAATTTGGAGGGGGTTCCCTGAAAGTTTATTTCATCACGGGTGCAAATGACTGCGGAAATGGCTTCTTTTGACGTGAAGAAATGTACTCTGGTAATGACGTCTGGTGGAGCGTCCAATTCCACTCCACGGCGAGGGCGCATCCTGTGTGTGCAGTCTAGGAGGAGTTGTGGCTTTTCTATGTGTAGGAGAAGGGATTGGAATTGACGCCCCACCCCCCCACATATTCCACCAGGTTTTTATCTGGGACTGAGGTCAGGACCCCTCGGATGCGCAAGTTGTTGCGTCGGGCCCTATTTTCTAAATCTTCTTGTTCTAATATTTTGTATTTGTCCTGGAGGAGTTTTAGTGCTGGACCTCTGCCAAGGTGGAAGTTTGGGCCTGGGTCCAGGCTTCGACTTCCCCTAATCTCTGTTCAGCATCTGTCACCATCCGGTCAGTGTTTTCAAGTTTGGTGGATAATTCCGACATACATGATCTAAATTCGGATTTGATGTCAGCCATGAATGCCCTAATGTCACTTTTTGTTGCGAGTGTACTCTTGTCCTCAAGGGGCTCCTGAAGGTTAGAGCCTTGAGGTTCTTGTTTCTTGGCTCTGTCAGTTGACGTCCGCATTGTTGCAATGTCCGAATTCTTATCGGCTTTGGATTGTTTAGATGTTTTGTTTCCCCTGGCCAGAGAGAGGGTTCTATGCTCCAAGGAGCTTGGAGGGGTCATTTCAATAATGGTCTAAGGGGGCAGAGGATCACAGGAGGTGGATAAGGAGTCACCGAAGGTGGGCCGGGGCGCCCCAGGAGATGTTTACGTATATCGAGTGGGGAGGCAGTAGCTGGTATCCAGGCCTCTGCTTCTTTAGTGCCGCTGGGGGCCCGCTAGGTCTGCTTGTCTCCCACAGCCCGCCCCGGGACAATACGACTCGTCTCCCAGGGGCCTTAGGTAGCCAGCCAGAGCCACGCGGGGGGGGGGGTGGACCCTCTGTTGTGCCGAAATGTGGCTGATTGAGGAGAGAGCCAAAGAGGAAGGGCAGGCCCCCCCTCTTCAGCTGGTGGTCTCCCGTGCCAGTGGGGGTTTACTGTGGGCTGCTGGGTGGGGCACCCACTGCTGTCAGTGGCGGATTGCCGGTGGAAGGGGCCTGGAGAGGTTCAGCGTGGCGGACGCCCTCCACCCCCTGCTCCCCTCCACTCCGGGTCAGCACGTCTTCAACTGATGCATGCGGGGCAGCACGAGCCGTGTGTGGGGGGTCCTTCGGCTCCTCCCTGTTGGTCCGGAGTGCAGCTGGGGCCGCAGGTAGGGGCCTTGTGGGGGAGGCCGCTCTCGCTCTGGTGCCGGCTCACTGCAGCTCGGGCCGGGGGGCTGGAGAGTACAAGCAAGGTTGTGCGGGCCGCTCTGGGTGCTCTTTTGGTGGAATTGCCGCTGCTCGTAGGGTTGAAGGGGGGGGGGTCCGCAGTGGCAGGGAGCCAAGGAGATGTCTTTCAGGTGTGGGGGGCCCCTCCTCCACTCACGCTGTCTCCAGGCCACCGCCGTCTCCCGGGTGCCCGTCCGCCATCTTGGATCGAGACGCAGGCAGGGGATTATCGATCCGTATCGCCGCAGCCGCTCCTCAACAGCCCCCAGGAGTGTGCCCACCCCTGATCCAGGGTCTTATGAAGCCTCGGTTGCGTTCACATCCGCTGTTTTAACATTACGGCTGCCCCAATTCAGCGAGGCAACGGGCATCCCACGGAAGCCATCAGGAGCGTCCGCATCGTCGGCGCTCCAGGCCACGCCCCCTCCTTATGTCCTGTCTTGAACGTGTTTGATGGGACCATCTTCCTACAAACCTGTGGAACTGCAATGGGCACAATATTTGCCCATACGCAAATTTGACAATAGGAATGTGGGAACAGGAAATGCTGCACAGTGAGAATTTGAGGAGCATGCCCAAAATAGTTTCCTGAAATCGTTATATAGACTATTTAATTTGGAATGGAAATGCCCAAGAATGGCTGATCTTTGTAAAGCAATCAATCGGAATCAAGCTCACGGAACACCACGACAAAATCTATTTATATGTATAAATCTATGTGGAAATGGACAAATTGCAAGTACCATCCACAGGAAACCTACAAGTAACAATTCCATTTTATGAGAGTAGCTGCCATCCAAATAATCTCATTAACCAACGTACCATATAGCGAAATGATTAGGACTCCCAGGAATTGCTCTACAGAAATAGAGTTCCAGAAACATGCCGGATTAATGACACAAAGATTTGAGGAACGTGGGTACCCGAAACCAAGGATAGAATGGGCGTATGAAAAGGCCAAAGTAAAAAATCGTGAAGATCTTTCACGGCCAGGGGAAGAAAAACTAAACGCACTCGGATTCATCACCACGTATCGTGTGCAAGCGACAAGTGTCAGAAAAATACTAGATGCACATTGGAATATTTTGAAACCCGATCTAGATATTGCATCCCATTTGAGAGCACAAATAACATTTCATAAGCTGTTGCATATACTGAGATTCTGGTTGGGAGGGCAACAAGAGGCAATTATCTCATCAAAATTACAGCTCGTGGCTAGAAATATTACAATGGTGGCTTGGAATATTGGAGGCTTAAACAGTTGGATCAAATTGAAGCACTTTGTAATTACTTCTGAGATTCCATCACATTCTGTGGATTGTGTGCCTGGCTATGTTAGTCTACTCACTTTAAAAGCAGCGTTTGGCTTTGTGCAATCTGCTTGAGCTACTTGGCCAGGGGCAGTGGGTCCACTTTCTTTTTCTCTCTCTTTCTCTTTCTCCCCCCATACCTCACTAGCTGGTCTCCGGGTCTCTGTGACTTACTGTGCACTTTATCCTTTTTGTGGGTCGCAGTGCTCAGAAACTTCCCGGCTGGTTGTGGGCCCTAGCCCCTTTGTTGTGCTTCCTTTGGTTCCCATGGGGCCCAGGCATCTTTTTTGTTTTGGTTTTGTGGGGGCTCCTGACTTTGCAGGGGTCCCAGACCTTGCTCTCTGGTTTCTTTTGTTTCACCCCCATGCCCGCTTTACTTATCTGCCAGGCACTAGTTTTCATAACTAGTCTTTACTTTTCTACAGGTATTGGCAAAAAAGGAATGGGGGTCCTCGGCCTTCTCCAAATGCAACATTGGCTCTTTCTCACCCACCAACCATTACGGTAACCCACCTTGCAGGCATTGCCATCTTGCTCGGCATCTTTGCACAACTGCTTATTCCCGCTGCGGGCCCCAGCACACCTGTCTGTGGTCGCTGTGTTTACAGGTCTTGTCCCTTTTGGATTTAAGCTCCAGGTCTGACTGCGTGGTCCGATTCCTGCTCTCTCTCCTGGACCTCTGATTCTCCAGCCCAGACAGTAAGTAACACAGCATGTGTTCAGCGAGGCTCCGAAAGCCCTTTCTGTTCTGTGGTAAGCCTTCAGCCAGCTCTTGTTTCCTCCAGGGATGATCTGTCCTTCCTTCTCCGGGTCTGCTGGGGTAGATTTCCCAGCTGCTTCCTGGATTCTACCGGTTCTCTCCTTGGGTCTTTGCATGTTCAGAAGACTGTGAGCCCCAGCTTACCTGCTCAGCTTGGTGAATGTCTCTCCTTCTGCTGAGCCAGTCTCTCCTCCATAGGTTTGCCAGGGACCCCGCTGCCTCTTGGTAAGGTTCCTGGCCTTCACCTTTCTGGCTTCTTTGGAATGGCTTCACTCCTTCAACACTGTTTCCCCGGCGAGGGCTCCTCTCTCGCATCCTGAATCACTCCTCCCTTTTTTATACTGGCTCTGGCCAATAGGACTTTGGGGGTGGAGGGGTGGGGAAACGCAAGCCTGCTTAATGTGGTTCTTACAGGTAATCCTCATGCCTCGGCCCGTACAGTACTGATCTTATGCCTTCCTTGTGTGTCACTAGGGTTCTTCTTATCACAGTACTGGAAAAGGAATCTTCACTTGGGTAACTCCTATTCTTCCTCGCCCCAGTACTTTCTAGGGGAAAGGTAGGGTAACAACAACTAATGGGAATGTTCTTAGGGTTGTAGGAATGGGTTCTAGGGTCATGTGATGGGCGCGGATAGTGTGCTCTCCCAAGTTGATGCGCCTGGTCCCATGGAGGGTTTCCCTCCTGCTGAGTACCACCCCGGGGGTACTCTTGGTTAACAGCCTCACCTCCCTGGCCTCATGGGAAGGGCCGGCCCCCCCTATCCCAACCCCCTCCCCCCCCCCGTGGAATCGGTGACAATACCCTGGTATTTGTTGAAGTGCAAACAAATAGTTCTTAGTGCGATGCAGTCCGTTTGGGCAGGTTAATAGCCTGAATATTAGTGTGGTACAGACGTGGGGAAGCGTTTTGGTCATGGGGAGCTAGCACTTTTTCAGGGCATTTGTTTAATGTTCTACCAAATTATCCATCTGGATCATGCTCTTTGATCAATGTGGCTGTCGACGTCCTGCTCCCTAAATGTAATTCTGTGAGTCCTGCACATGCCAGAATGTACACTAGTTCTTATCAATTGGTCAGGCACTATTAAACACCCTGTCATAGAGGTGGGTTTACTCCTGGATTTCATTCTGTCTGCAATCCCACTTCCTCATTAACTCATGTTTAGTCCCCATTTAATTAACCTTACTCATTTTTTCTTTTTCAGTCCTTGCCATGGCTGGAGCCCACCACACAGCGTTCCTCCTCGCCATCTTGATTGGGATTCTATTGTTGCTGTTTGTGGCCTGCGTTCTGCTATTATGCTACTGCAGGTAATGGCAAACCAAGGTTAAACCTACTAAATGCCAGCACATCCTATCACTTGCTAAACATTTGATAGTATGCCTCTTTCTGTGTTTTACTAGGTACAGGGCTCATAATACAAACCTACCTGTCTGTCCAAATGGTATTTCTTTAAGGAACATCCAAGTCTACACCATGAATGACTGATTCTGCCTCGGACCTACTGGCTTAGCACTGCTCATTGACCTGTAGCAATGGAATCTCCATATTGTTAAATAAATCGCCTCAGTAGTCCTAATGGAAGCCAAATTCGCAGGATGAACATTCATGCACCGCGACTGACTCTTTCCAGCCCTCTAGGGTTTTCAGAGTCCATGTTTGTTTTGAAATCCCTATATTGTAATATTAATATTATAAACATCAATAATACTCTGTGTACCGACGTCTGAATGATGAAAAGTAGTCCCAAGTGTACCTGACATGTGACTGACACTACTGTTCTAACATGCAATCTTACAATTCCCTACATTAACTTTACTAATGTCATCAACTTCGGAAGGAGTTCTTATTCAAACCTGGAGCATGCAGGTTACGAAGGACGTAATTGGCAGGGCGCCAGGGATTGCAGCTGGAACGCCCGAGGTCTCTCTTGCTACCCCTGTTGTCTCCTTTTCTACCTTTGGGGGGGGATATTAAAATAAAATGGAAGCTCCTTGGTTTTGTCCAGAACCATGTGGCTCTGGCTTTCTTCTTCAGGCCTCTTACAAAAAACGGGAGGTTCCACAAGTGTAACAGTTTGAGCAGTGACCCTTATTCAGAAAGAATAGGAATAACAAATAATTTCTTTTTGCAATTCTATACAACAATTGCTACGCTCATTAAAGGTTTATTTCAGGCACGCTTCAAGGGGTGAGTCATTGATTTAGTCTGTTAAATACCTCAAATTCAAAATGCAGACACACTTCCAAAAAGCATTTAGAGTACAATTTGCATCCATTTCAGACTATGTATTTTGCTTTTCTCATGTTGCAGTTATAGCGTGTTTTGTTATGATCATAACAGAGAAAACCAAGACATTCCCTCTGTGTCCTCGGTCACTTGACGAAATCCTTTTGCCTGAAAGCTTGTGTACAGTGTTGAAATGTTTGACCATAGAACATAAAGTGGCCCTTGATTTCATTGTGCTACAATGGAGCTTTGTTGTGATATGTCTATCTTTCCTATCTCCTGGCATGCTGTTTAGGATGTTTGTTTACATGTATTAGATAAAGAGTGCCCAGAGTACGGGATGCCATGTGAGTGCATTACATTCGTCGAGATAATCTAAATTATTTTTATTACAGTGTTATGAATGCTCTCAATGGTATGTATTTTGTTAACCTCTGAAGTCTGAAAAGTAGATCCACGCAACCTTGACATGTGGCCAAATTTGCACCAGACTTGCAGATGAACTGGCCTGCTGTTCTCAGTTACCAGTTTAATCATACACATTACAGAGTGCAATTTGCTTCTGACTTTGAGAACATTCAGACTTGGCTGCTACAATGTGATCTGCAGGTTCGAATCCCGGCAAGGCCACCTCAGACTTTCATCATTCTTAGGTTGATAAACGAGTACCAACACGGGTGGGTGAAATTGTATGAATATTTGTTCTTTATATTAAGCCTTAGTGCTATTTAATAACGCATCATTATCATTTGGCCTTGGACGTCTGCTTGCATTCACAGTAATTTGGTAATCTGGGCCTATACACACTGATATTAACAATAGATATGGTGATTAATTCCTGTATGAAATGTACATCACATTACAGTGATATTCTAACCATATTGTTCGTAGTGTACTTCGGGGCGGTGGGGGGGTAGTAATTGCTAGTGTACTTGTTCCATTCCTTAATTTTTGGCTGAGACTTGACCTTCTGCTTCTGGTAGCCCATGCAGCACGAAAGTGTTCCGAGTTGATGTTGGCTGCAGGGCACATTAGATTGTTGATTGCCAGTGTGCTTGGTGTCGGCCATTGCTCATATTTGCTGTGCAAATAATGTGGAGACTTGTGTATACGAACAGTCCACTGTCTGTAAATAGTAACTCAGGATTACTTTCTGTCATTCTTGACACTCGAAAATGTTCCTTTGGCAGTCGCGCATCAAAATGTCTTCTTTGTACTAATTTGGGAAGCCTAGATGCAGGAGGCATTGGCGAGGCTAGTGATTGAATGTTCACTGTCTTGTATGTGCGGGGTTGGGGTGGTGTTACCACATAGACTGCTCTGTTTGAGCTTTTCTACAATTCCATTCCAGCGAAGTTACAGGTGAGAGACCTTTCACTTTCCATAATGTCGCCCAGAATCCATGTTTTGTATCTTTTCAGACCACACTCTGATACAATGGTACACAATTGAAATCTGGAGCACGGGTTTCAAACTGTGGCACATATTCTCACCCCAGACACAACTAGGCCTGTGTTGATGCTATCATCTGTACCTAAGTGTTGTTGAATGCAGTTGGCCAGTCTGGAGTTTTAAAATCCTCTTCCCTTCGCCATGTTTTCTAGCTTGTATTAGAGCAGACGAATGAGAGGCATCATCCGTGATGGTGGGTATCCCCATTGCTGATGGCCTGTGTAGCATGTACAAAAAAGGCAGTGGAAGTTGCATGAGCTGAGTCCCAAGACCCAATTTCCTATGAGTCTGACGTAGATGAGCCTAGTGTACCTCTTGCATCACACACATGCAGATAGCTGTGTGCTGTTCAAAGAGGTACTGACCCATATATAGGTTTGAATTTAATTGGGTGGAAAACTTTTATGAGGCCAAGCTGGGGGGCTGGGGCGGGGGGGTTCATTCACAGTCTGAAATCTTCTCAACATAACATATTGCGGGCTTTGATAAAATTGATAAGAAATGGCCACAACTTGTGCAACATATGCCGATTTGTAATGTGGCCTTTTCAGAAAGTCATGTACTATGGTACTATGGATTTAGGATTTAGCATGAGAGTAAGTCACCCGATATCATGCGCCTGTCCAGTTTGTTTCAAAGTAGTTAGTTGACACTAGCAATTATATTTCAAGAAATATTTTATTGACTCAAAGCCCATGTGTAGACACATGGTTCAACCTCTTATGGTCCTCTTCAAGAAGGGGCTCAGTTACTGTCACAGCTGATATACTTGCACATTATTCACCTAATGACTAGATATGGGAGCAAATTCCCTGCAAGGCCTTCATTGTCTTATATTCTGTGTGAGTGCCTGCGGCATTCCGTGTTTATTTAAAATACACGCAGAACGCCGCACAGACTCATTACAGAATGGATCCCATATCGAGTAATATGGGACCAGGCATTGAACATTTTGAAATGTGTGACTGAGGACATATTTTAGACAAACCACTTTGACAAATTACCAGAATCCTTCACTGTAAGGGAGGCATGGTATCAAAAGTATGACACTGACACAAGAGATACAATTTCAAAACCTTTATTCAAGTTTCGGGATTTGGAAAAACTCCTGCTTTGCTCTATAGCTGATAGGAGTAGTCTCTACCATTGAATAATAAAGAAAATATAGTCCTAGTCAGTCGCTGTCAAATCAAAGGCCTATACACCTAATGTCTGCCCTATCTCTTACACAAAAAGTGTGTAAGGGGCAATGTACATGCAAAGGAAAATCCGTGTTCTTGCATAAAGGATCAAAATGGCTGAGTGGACTCTCCTCCCCACGTTGGACAGCGCAGAGTAAGACAGCCCCCGTAGACAAGATGACACACTCTAGCCCAGATTCTCAAAACCAGGGCAGTTCAAAATGTGGATCTAGGCCCACCTGGCCTTCCATGTTAAATCTCTAAATTCAGCTTTCAAAAGTTCTTTCACAGTCCAACAAAAGTTCACGCCGGTCTCCCTCGATTGGGCACGGACCTCGCAATTACAGTGATTGCAGGTGTTCCCTTCCCCAAGCTTAATTCACATTTTATAGGGGTTCCCTTCCCCTAACTTATGACACTCCAGTCTCCCCCCTGTCGGGCGCCGACCTTTTCTTGATGTCGAAGCCTTTCAAATGTGTAAGGCTTTTACTATAGACCACTCTGTCATTCACCCGGGAGTGTGGCTGGCGCCCTTGAAACACAATGCAGTCTTCTTGTCTGGGATTTGACCTTCTTCACAAATCTTTCACAGGTCTTCAGAGGAAAACAACCTCCTGCAGGAATCTCCTGAGTTTCTCTATCCTTTGCTCTTGTCCCTCTGTCGCCTTACTCCGGTAGGTTTGCCTTTGCCCCGGAAGATCTGCTCTTTCTTGTGTTCTAGCTTGCTTAAAGTGTGTCTCTATGTTCTGCATTTTATCCATGTGGGGAGAGCTAAAGGGTATCGGATGTAGTCAAGTGTCTGACTTTGCATGACCCGATTAGCAAGACGTGTCCAATGAGATATGTAAGGGTTAGCCTCTTTACTATGTCGACCTTTTCCTTGGCCCAGTGTTTGTGCTGAAGGGGTGGGGAGTTGGAACATTGGAGAATCCTATAATCTAGGATGGATCATGGGTACGGGAAGGGGGGGGAGGGGAATACCACGCGTCGCCATCGGTTGCCTCACCCATACTCCCCCTTCCCCCAAGACCCCTCACTCAGGTGATCCTCCTGCACTGGTCTACCCCCAGGGTCCGGATCCAAAGGCGATAGCTGAGTCTTGCCACCAAAGAATGGGGTAGTTTTTGAACTGTTAACATTTCAGCCAGTTTAATAGTAAAAATGCACTGAGGGATGTTTTCTGTGGTACATTGTAGACTTGGTGAAAGCAGTCTGATTGCTGTATAATTTAGATTCCTTGTCTTCCCCTTAACTTCGCTCTCCAACTCTAGTTCATTGACTCACTCTTCCTCTTATCACTATGGTATGAACTTTAACATCTGTCTCTCCACTATTCCTATTCTCCGTTCTTCAGTGGCACATAGAAATGTCAAGCAGGCCTCCCATATCTTATATTTTGGTGTGAGGACATCACTCCTGTCCCTCTCTTCCTTAATCGTGCCCCTTCCACTGACAATACATTTTTTTTTCGGACTTTCACTATGCACTTATGTCCCTTTTTGACCAAGAATCTGAATGCGCGTTCCCACCTCCCCGCCCCATCCTCGGTCCTTGATCACCTCAGAGAAATACACACTCTTTTAAAACAAATATGTTCCATGAATCTACAGAGCCAGTGATAATTGCGGACCCCGCCCTACTCCTAGCCTGTAAAAATATATTTGTTGGTGCTCTCTTCTCTGCACTGAAATGTGCCAAATAACAGAACTAATTTCCTCAATTATTTAATCGCCTCCACAAACTCATCTACCCTAAAAGCTTTGCTCACAACTGCCAAGCCAGTATCCATTGCGTCTTCCTTCTTTGCTATTGTTTTTGCTCACTATGCTTTCTCTAAAGCTCACATCCTTCCCCCATCTATTCTCCCTAGCTCCCTCCCTAGGGCTGGGACGATAGCTCAGGGGCAATGTGTTTTGTCTTGGAAGCAAGACGGCACAGGTTTGAATCCCGATCCGCGCTTACTAGTCTCTGGTATTAAGCATGTGCTAAAATATTAATTAGCATTTCTTACTGTCCAAAACCTCTTCCCTCTTCCCCTTCTAGTCTCGAATACCCCTACACCTCTCCTACCATATTAGCACCCATGTGGTGCCAATCGATAGTGTTTGAGCAGGAAACATGAGAATATGAGGGAACTAAGTACTTAACTTCTTCCCTCACCTTACAGCTATTTAACATCTGTTGCTCTTCCATACTCTTTTCTGCCTTTTTCACATCTGCATCGGTCCTACCACATTTGGAGAAACCCTCTGCTGACCCAACTGTCCATGAGAGCTAATGCATAGTTTCTCTCATACGGATTTATTGAAAGGTCCTCCAGTGGGAGGTCTTGATTTGGTTGACATTTGTAACGCACTTCAAACAGAATTAACTGCATCAAAACGCAGATGTTCCTGGGTTCAAGTTAAAACTAGTCATTTAGTGCTCGTTACCAGAAGACATAAAATCAGTGATTAGTTAAACCAATAGGTTTTTAAGGCTTTTTGGAATAATGTAAGGACGTGATGCATCGAATATGAAGTGGTCACAGATTCCACAAGGCCATGAGTTGAGAGGCCGCTCCCCTCCCCCCCCCCCCCTCTACAAGCAAATCGAGAGGGTGTGATCACCAATACATGTTTATCCAGTGATCGTTAATGATGCTTAGGCTTATAAGTAGCCAGCTTTCTGGTAAGATATACAGGGGATAATTTATTTAGGCACTTAAAAATGAGGCATAGAATTTTGAACTCCGATTCTTTGTTTAACTGGAAGCCAGTGCAAAGCACGGCGCAGGGGAGAAATATAAGTCGTTTGAATGCTCTGAATATTGGACGAACAGTCACATTCTGTGACCTTTTTAGTAGATTGATTCGTTTATCTGGTATCCCAATTCCATAGTCCCAGTTTGTGGAGTTGACCAAAGCTCCCACCATGACTAACTGCATGGTCTTTCTGATTAATAAATGGGAGGGCACGCCGTAGCAGGCAGAGGGGGATGTGTCTTGGCTCTTAACTGATAATTACAGTGCAGATTAGACTGACCTAGGCGTCGTTAGTTATTTTTTTAAATTTTTTTTACCTTAGACACACAGGACATGGGCAGTCCAAAGAAATATGGTGTGGGGGTCCGATGAGAATGATCTGCCAACAGGTGTATAGGCCCCATTAGGATCAACGCCGTTTTGGTTGTATTCAGTTGCAATCTCAGTGGTAATTCACTGACCCACTTCTTCGATGCACTTTTAGGTCTTACTCTCATAGATGTGGGTATCCTCTGCAGAAGAGTGATCATCTCGAATCATATTTCCTGAAAATACCCATGTGTGCTTGCAATGATCTCTGAGGAACCCCACATTCTACTGAATCCTATTTGAAATGTGCTGTGCCATTTTTACACATTGACTATTAGCTAAAACAGATTTAAACCAGATGTAATGAATGAGGAGGAAGACTTGGACACAGGGGCATTATGATGATTGCTATAGAAGTTTATTGAAGAATAAAGAAGGGTGGGAGAAGGACCCATAGCTGAAGGGTTTCCCTGCCTCAATGAAACTAAAAGATGTGACTGTCAGAATGTCCAAAATAAAATGGTTCTCCATCCTCTGTCCAAAATCCTAACCTGAAGTGCAACAGGGGTATAGTCCTTCAACTGCTCATCGATAGCCTTTTCCAGTGCTTCAACAAAAGGTGTAGCAATTAATCACAGTTCAACAAACTTCAGCAGAGTAGTTCCCCTTTTCCTAAATGTCTCTGGTTCTTCACTATTCACTGTTGCACTTCTGTTTCCTAGTAAATGCAATTCTTCAATATAGGGGGTTTTGGAATCCCTTCCCCTGTATTTCACATGCTCAAGGGTTTCTTTCCAACTTTTGGGGTATTTAAGTGTGGGTGCCAGACTCGGTCACCCCACCTGGTATACTCTCATGCCAGGACTTTTACAATGTCTACTTTATGATTTGGGAGCAGGTCTTCAAACCCGCTATCGCTCTGCATAATATACTCTCCTGCTAGGGCATTTTATAACGCTCACCAAAAAAGGGTTATGGTTCTTCCCTTTTGTAATTGAATCCAAATGTTTATACTTTGTTTCCCATTCTGCCAATTACTGGGACTTGGGCAGCCTGGGTTCCTACCAAGACTCGGGCACTCTCCCAGTTCCCAAACCTTGTACACTGGCTCACTGTTTATGCAATGACTTCTGCCTTTCCCAGGTTGTTCTCTCGGGGATTGGTGCATTACCGGCAGCGTGTTCCTGCAGCGTCTGCCTGTTTCCCCTCTCCTCGCTGGTTTAGAACATCTGCTCTGGCTCCCTTGTCGGTCTGAATTCCCAGCCGGGGCTAGGAAGAAGCAGTCTCCCACATCTTTGCTCTCTTGCCACGATATTTAACCGCTTCCTTGAGTCAGTTGTGAGAAACCCGACGGTGCTCTCCCACCCACTCCATTGGGATCTTCCATTCAGGTGGCCAGGGAAGGGCCATTGTTTTTGGATCCCAACCCTGGGGGTGGACAAGCGAGGGAGGATCACCTGAGTGCAGGGTCACGAGGGATTGGGAGGAGGATACCCGAGGGCGAGACATGGTATCCCCAACCCTCCCAGTCCCAAAAAATACCCAGAACTCAAGTTGTCCCACTAATAGTCAGGCTTGGTCAGGCATTTAATAGTAACCATTCACACCTGACTCCACTTGACTGGTCTTTTCACTATAAAAGGTGTGGTTTTACACAGATGGATGAGCGAGTAGTAGAGCGAGTTGGAAGGAGAGCCGAGATGCCAGAGCTTCCCAGGGCCGGAGGTGAAGTTCGAGAGAGCAAAAGCGTGGTGAGGGAGCCGTGTCTCCAGGGAGCCAAGAAGGGTCTGTGTATGGGAGTCGAGAGGCAGGCTGATTCCCCCTGCAGAACCTGTGAATGCTTGTTCCCCCTGGACGGGTGAGACGGCCCAGGAGAGTCCGAGGGGCAGACGGTGAGACCCTGACCTCGGAACCATTGTAGAGCTGAGGCTCAGACGTCGGGCCAGTGAGTCTGAAAGCATTGCAGAGCCGGGTTGTGAAATGCGTGATACAAAGTACCACTAGAAACGCGCAAGGAAGAGGATCCTGTTTGTGAGTGTTTGATTCAAGCTAATTGGAAGACATTTAATGATGGAAAGATGCACGCAACAGTGTAGGCGTGAAACTAGGGAAACTGGCGCGTGTGGGGAAATAATAAATGGAATTGGGCAAAGAAGTGATGGAAAGATGACCAGAAGCCTGTGGAAAATGTGCAAGAGGCATGAAAGGAAAAGGCTGTGTAAAAAGGGTACGAGCGACTTGGTAAGAAACCAGTGCAGGAGTGCACAGAGTGGAAAAAAAGCATGCAAGAGGCACAACAAAGAAAAGGAGTAAAGGACAGTGCAAGTGTGCACGACAAAGGGAAAAAGAAGAGTAAGAAACAAAGAGAGGGGCAAAGGGTTGGTGGTCGTGCTGAGGAAAATCAAAGAGCTTAGCATTTTTGAAAGCCTCTGTTTTTACCCCATGAGAGGATGGCATGTAAGAAATATATCCTCTTGATCAACTGAATTGGTGTTTGGAACTAGAGGGGCCTAAATTTGAGGAAGAGCTCCCTGTGAAACCAAAAGGTAACTGTGACCTATATTGTTTTTGTGTTGAAAGCCTGAGTTTGGGGGAAGGGAACCGTGAGATGCCTGTTGAGGAAAGTAAAGTGAACAAGTTGAAGCTTGGGGAAGGGAACCCCCAAGGAACTCAAAGACACTGAAGGTATTTGAAATCACTGGAAGGGCCCTGTGGAGAAGGTCTTACGAACAGCCCTGTTGAGTGAACCCATCTTTGTGACATTGACCAAATTGCACCTGGTGAGAGGACCACGTGAAGCCAACCTTGTTTTTTCCATTTTTGTGAATCCCTATTTTTCCTTTTTCAAAAGACTTCCTATCACAATTTTGTCGAGCGTGAGGGCAAGCATAGGTTTAGACAGACTTTTTATTTTGGACTATTCGACAATGACAGCCATTAGAAATGTCAGTTAAGGGTACCATCCCTTTTTGGGGCCAGTCGGGCATTCCACCAACCCAGGTGCCTTAATAATGTTTTTAAAATCAATACTTTTGAGTCTGTCTCCCTCTTGATGCCATGCCTGTCTCGTCGTGCTCTTTTTGTTTTATAGTGTTTGGACACCGATTGTTTACAATTGTGTTTTTGAAGTCTGTTCTCCCTTTCTCTGACTCTAATCCTTGGGCATTGTGCGCCCCACTCATCTCAGTACAACTCCTTTGATCTTCCTCGTCTCAGTAACTTCGGGAAAGGAAAAAAAAGCTGGTTAGCTAATTGGGTAACTTGAGCCTTTTTAACAGAACTATGACTAGTATACTTGGAGGAGAGGACATCACATGAGTATATTTTAGTAGTTTCAAAACTCATTAGTTCAGACTTTTCAGAGGTGGACGGGTGCCTTCTCCTCCCGTTCACTATATAGGTTTTACTAATTCCAGAATGAAACCTATAGAAGTTCTAATGAGGGAGGAAGAATTGTGGTTTGAGCATTTGGGGGGGCGGGGGAGTTAGTGTTAAACGGGGAATGCCATGTCTCATCTGGTGATGTCCTTTCACCCCATGAGTGTCACCCCCCCAGCACCACATGTGGTCCTCCCTCAGATAGCAACCCCCAGGGTCAGGATCGGGTATCTTCCATCTTTCCGTGGCCACATGGAGAGAGACTTACTCAGGGTAAAGGAGTGATGACTTTGCTAGATTCATCACACAGAGAAGCATGGTTCTGTGTGATAATCTCGCCACACAAAATCCAGCGGCAGAAAAAACCCACCTTTTTTAAAGATGCAATTTTGAATGTATTTTTATATGAGAGAGAGACAAATGCGGCCCCCCATTCTCGTCCTCACCATAAATATTACCCCAACCCAACCCCCACATATCGATGCATTTATAAACGGCCGCTTTATCTGATGCAGCTTTTTGCCACAAGATTATCACTGGTTACGGAGCAGCACTGGGTGTAAACTCCAGCCACCGTAGTCCATCTGAACAGTAGGATGTTATGGTCCACTGTATTGAATGCTGCAGAAAGATCCAGCATGACTAACAGCGTGAAATTTCCTTCATCTGCTATTTTTTTAATTTTATTTTATGTACGTCATCCCACATGGCCACCAGGGCAGAGACTATGCCGTGAAGGGGATGAAAACCTGCTTAAAGTATCAAGCAAAGAGACGTTCTCAATATATTCCTGAAGTTGGAGGGTGACTATTTTGTGTTTTTTTTTTTTTTTTTTTTTTTTTTTTTTTTTTAATATTATCTTCTTCTGTCCAGGGAATACTTTAGCAAAACAGAAAGGTGATGGCTGGAAGGTTTTGAATTAATCATAACCACGGGCAAAGCTTTGGGCAACCCTTCAGACCATCGTTTTTCAGCCTGCCAAGCCATTACAGAAGGGAGGAAAAACCATATGCAAATCAGGCTTGGTCAAGCCCGAACTGCTAGGTCACATCCCTTCTACACGAGACCACACGCATCCCCAGACATGTTTCTGCCTTGTTGGGCGTCATCAGTGAGGAGTAGCTTGGGTCCCAGAGCATTGCCAGTGGTACAGATTCGTTCAAAACCTTCCACCCATCACTTTTGTTGTCACAGGGAATACTTGCAACTGGCCTATAATTCTGTAGATCCATAGGAGCCAAAGATATATCCTTTTTTCTTTATAGAATGGGGGGGATAGTGATATCTTCAAATTAGCAGCGGGAACTTATTCCTTGGGTCAAGGACAGGTTTACAAATGTGGTAATAAATTGAATTACAAATGTAGCATGTGTTTGTACTGCATATGCGGATAACAATAGAGAAGGTCATCACACTCTGAATTGGTCTCAATTACTGCCAGAGCAGTTCCTAGGTCAGGCCCTAAGATCTTTCTTGCTAGAAGATCTTTATTGCTATGAGTCTTGAATACTTCCTTATGTGGTTAACAATGGCTGAGTTACCAATAGTAATAAGAGGAAAATTCAAATAAAATGGTCAGACAAGAATGCCACCTAAGTGTTATCCATCTGGATACCTGGACCATGCAGTATCAAAATCCAGACGGTGTACATGTTGATGTGAAGGGGATGTGCTTAAAGGTCGTAAGTTATGACTATTCATAATTTTCTGTAATTCAATTGAGTCGGGTGTTACAGGGTAATCTAGCCAAATATTCAGATCGCCTATAATCAGTTGTCTGGTGTATTTAAGAGCACTTGTGGCCAGGCCTGGATGTTTATAGAATACATCTCAAAAGCTGTTATTGAGGCAGTGTAAAATGTATGCACCCGATTTGGGAGACCTTGTCCCAATTTATCACAGTAAATGTGATATGTTCCAATGGCACTTATATATCACTGCTATACTGCCCCCTCAGTGCAATGTGCAATGTACAATAAGTGTATTTAATAGAGCACTCCTGGGGAACCATAGTGTAAAATGGGGCAGGAGAGAAGCATCATTAAAGCAGGTCTCCATACCAAATAAGAGACCGAACTGTGTAGTATCGCCATATCAAGCAGCTCGGGTCCATGAGCTAAAGCTGATCTAGCATAAATTATTGCTGATTCAATTTGAATCGTGGCACTTCCTATTAGGGCATCTGTAGTTGCAGGTACAGCCATAGCTGCATATTAAATGCAAAATAAATAAATAGCCTTTGTACTTCCTATTGGGGTGCCTATAGTTGTAGGGATAAAACCATAGAATTGGTTGGCCCTGATTTTGTTCAAAGTCCTCCAGGAAATGGAGTAAGGTTATCTTACCAATTCTCTCAGTCTATAGATTGAGAACCCCCCCCCTGGATAATATCCAACTGTCTGCTTTTTTTTATAACTCTGCTGTAGCATATAAAAATTCAAAAAGGCTCCCCGCAGCTTGAAGAGTCCCCACTTGCGACAACCAGTTGCTCTCCCCAAATGCCCACAACAGGCTTTGCATCAGCGTTTTGCGCTGATGCGAGTCTGAGGCCTGTGGTACCAGGAAGATGACGTCACCGGAGAGTTGTGGGGGGGGGGGGGCGGCATGAAATCAGTGTGTGGGTGAAGCCTGAGAAAAAGGCTTCAGGATGCGGATAATCGCAGATAAATGGCAGAAATGCCTAGATGTTTTCAACCAGTTTTCTAAGTACCTTGGGTTTAATGACCTTGGTGATCCACTTAGATCTGGATTCCATAGTTTACACTCTCCAAGACTGCACTTTACACTGCTCACCACTCCAAACTCTCTTCTACCCCTTTTGCTTTTGGACCTCTCAGGTATTTTGACACTGTGAACCCACTCTCCAGGATGTCTTTGGTATTGTTAACCTGCTTTAGCTTGGATTACCTCCTACATGGAAAGTAGTTCCTTGATAATCTCCAGGAACCATCTGACCCATGCCATCTCCATCTCAATGTCCTCCAACGATCAGTCATTGAATCACATTTATTTTCTGCACCCTCTACCACTCTACCTCTGGTAGGCTTCTCACTTCCTTTTGATTTTCATTATTGCCTCTTTTCTGACAATACTCACATGTTTCGCATACCCTTCCTTAAACCAGTCATCCTGGAATGGATCATCAACTGTCTGACTGTAACCACTCATGGATCGACTCATGCTGAACTCTTCAAAAGTGGAAGTCTTTATTTTTATTAGAATTTTTTTTTTTCCCCTGCCCTTCCCTCTCTGATGCCCTTCCAACCTGACTTACTTAACTCCCCACCCAGCGATTACAACATTGGGGTCATCTTTGATGGGACCTCGAACTCCAGCAGTTTATCATTACCACTACCTCTGTTCCTATTAACCTTCACAACAATCCGAAAATGCATCAATTTTTACTGTCCATTCCATGAAAGCTCAAATTTCCACCCTCGTGCTCAGAAAATAGAGTAGGCCCAAGCCGCAGTCAATCTTCTCTACACACTTCCTTTTTATTTTAATGTTATTCTTTTTCTTAAAGTACTGACTTAGCCTGAGAGCAGTGGAGTGCTGTACAGAGTGTGGGTAGCCAGCATTTGGGCAAGCATCTTTTACAGTAGTGCAGTACAGTGAGTCTGTATGTGCGTCCATTGGAATTAGTCGTTGGTCAGGTGTTGTTGAAGGGGAGATTTGCGAAATAATTATGGGGGAATTCAGACACCGGGATGGAGTTCCAGAGGGTGAGTGAATGACAAGAGAATGATTGTTTGCAGGTCCTCTTTGTGGACGAGTTGTGATTGAGCCGGTTGGTTGATTTGCTGTGGGAGGAGCATGTGCCACCAGCTATGTGGAGCTTAACCACCAGGTACACTGGTGTGCTAACTGCTTTGTAGATGTTGCATGCAGTCTTGAACAGCATCCTGGCTTCAAGTGGAAACCATTGTAGTTCCGTAGGATGGGGATGATGCCAAATTTCTGTGATCCTGTAATAAGACGTGCTACAGCATGGTGGACTGTGTTTAGGGAGCCAAATTAACAGCTTGGAGCCCTGAACGAGATAATTTACCCCATCGATGTGTGAGGCACCCAAGGCCTGAACTACTGTCCGGAAGTCTTGCAGCAAGATGAAGGTTTTTGTTTTGAAGGATAGAGCTTCTGAGCCAGGCTATTTGGGCCTTTTTGGCACTGTGTTTCTGAAGGGTAGCCTGCTGTCAGTGGTGAAGCCTAAGGATTTTGCAGTCTCTGAATTGTGGATCAAATACTTCTTGGTGCATATTTTTTGAGCCCTTGTTGGGGGGGAAAAGTTGTTTTTCAGCAGGCAGACCGATGAGGACAAATTCAGTCTTGGATGGGTTTAGTTTTATGTAAGCGGTCAACCTCCAGGTCTGGATGGTGACTAGCTCATCACGCAGACAAATTATGTCTTGCATGCTATACACTCTCATGTACAACTGAGCATCATCCGCATATTAGTTTATGACTATATTCGGATCTTTGAGGAGTGCTAAGAGGCTCCACATACATGTCAGAAAGGACGGGTGAGAGGATGGAGCCTTGGGGGGACTCTGCAGGAGACCTGGAGTTGGTTTGAATGCCTTAAATATGGAGGAAGCCCGGTATACAGTTGACTGACATAAGTTAGCAACGTATACTCTGTCTGTGTCCGGGGGGACAAAGATCTGTAGTTATGGTGAAGACAGAGCTAAAGTGTAGATGCCACACATTTACAGGACTCCCAAAATCGGGAGACCATACAAGGACCAGTCGTTATTAAAAAGAGATAAACATCAAATTTAATAGGTTCAGAGTCTAAAAAGTGATTAAATAATGTGGTCCACAACACATACAATTCATAAACAAAGTAACAGAAAAACAAACAGGCGTTACGTGACAGGCTAAAATTTAGCTGATTTACAATGTATCATACTGTAGGTACATTTTAACAAATAGTGTACCATACCCTACACTGGTTAGGTTTAGTTAAGACAAACAATTAATAACTCTGGTGAGAAATACAGAGTATTAGCTCGACATGTTTCAGTTCCTACAATTATTATGGAACATTCATCAGGAGGTATATGATTAACCACGTAACCAGGACAACAGTCAGTAGACAACTAATAACATTCGCGGAATTCGTAGCATCTATAAGATAAAAGACAAAACGCAAAACATAAACTTACAATTAGCAATTCATGTTGCAAGTTCAAAATTCATGAACTACGGAATCAAAAAAGAGGGGAATAGATACCTCCATTGATGCCGAGTGGGTGCTCTCTACTCGAGAAGTAGTAGGCGGTATGGGACCGAAAATCGTTCCTACCTAGAGTAAAAATACATACACATGAGCGCTAAAAAGTAGCTCATTAACAAAAGCAGGAAACGTGCTAAAGCTTAGCAGCTAATGACATAAGTGTAAAGTGTGAACCATCTAGAGATGGAAGTATAGACAGAGAGAGTCTGTCCACAGGGTGCCTCCTACGTAGCTCCGAGCTGTAGTGCATTGGGTAGCTCTAATCAAAAAAGATTCATCAAAGCGTGACACGGTGTCTCGTGCTACACCGTTAATAGGCCCTGAAGTAAGAGAATTGGGCGACTAGAGTGGCAGAAAATTAGTAAATGCCGTCATTAGAAACCAAGCAAGTCATATATCAACGGCGGTCCCCAAACAGGGAATCAGTGTGCATCTAGCCTTACCTACGAAATGTAAATAGCAGTGCCGGGCGAGAACGGATCTGGCAAACGGCTCCAGGAATAGACGCTGCAACCAGCGATAAGTGCTGCAAGGTTAGTACAGCGAGCACCGTGTTCTGGGGAGATAACAGGGTCATTAGGCTGGATGACCGGTGCTTGAACGGTAGTCATGGAGACAAAGTGGTCCTACAACTATGTCTGGCCAGGAAGAGAGCAAGCAGACCAACGTAGTTCTGAACGGCCGCCATCTTGGAGTGGCAAGAGCCGGTCGCAGAGCAAAAACAGAACTCATGAGTGCTAAAAAGATAGACATACGGGGAAGCTGTTGGGGATAGTACCAAAACTATAACAGTTCTTAAAAAAGCTACTCCAAGAGCAAGAGGACCGTATAAAGATAATAGAATAAATTATCTGTAAATATACTCATTAGGGAGAATACAGCTAGTATGTAGAGAGATAAGGGTAAACAATTATCCTTATAGGTGTACAGTGCATGGTAAACAGTGTAACAAATAATACAGCTACCAATATTAGTCCTGAGAACTCTGAGGTACCTCGTACACACAATACAGAGATAGCAGAAAAAAAGATCAAAGAAATGGTCAAAAAAACAGGCAATTAGATATTGTACCATTCGACAGAGTCATTGAGACCCCTGATATCACTCTGCAAAGTATAAATCATCTTTTGTTCCATAGTAAACAATTTTTTCTCACGGGTGGCATAATTAGAACCTTTGAGTGATAACAGTATTGTCCATTTAAAGTCTTCATAGTGATGTTTCAGAAGATTGAAATGCTTCACCATTGGGGCATTTTCAGTCCTGTTTTTAAGACAGCTCCGGTGTTCCATGATCCGAACTTTAGCCTTGCGAGTTGTTTTCCCCACATAATGCAGTCCGCATTTACAAGTGATCAGATATACCACAAATTCTGTGTTACAGTTAGTTAAATTTTTTTGTGTCCAGAGCTTTGAGAGTCCAACATCAATATTTTTAGTTACAGAGGTCAATTTGCAGACCCCGCATGAACCACAAGGGTAATGACCGGTGGGTTCAGGTAGACCCCATAGAGTGGTCAATCTGGGTTCCTGGATAGGGATGGATTTAAGTTTGCTATTACTAACTCTGTTGCCTATCGTTGTGCTTTTTTTATAAGCAAAAATTGGCATGTTCATAGTTGGAGAGGAGGATTGAAAGATTTTCCAATTCTTCTTAATGATGTTGGTAATATCAAAGCTCTGGTTAGAAAAGGTACTCACACAAACAATCCGATCATCTTTAGGTTTGACTGGTTTAGGTTCTAATAATGCCTCTCGATTGTTATTGAAAGCCCTTTTGGCTGCTTTTTGCACCAGTTTCTTAGGGTACCCTCTCTGTCTCAGTTTTTTTGCAAGGGTGTCGGCCTCCGCCTCATAAGTTTCTTTAGTAGAGCTATTCCTTTTCAGGCGTAGAAACTGCCCAAAGGGGAGGTTGTCACGAAGATGTTTAATGTGGTGACTGGAGTACTCTAGAAGGGAGTTTTTATCGGTAGGTTTATGATAGGGCTTAATTTTCAGGACTCCATTCGAAGCAAAAATGGTTAGATCCAGAAAGTTAGTGAGCTCGTTGCTAGACGTCATAGTAAACTGGAGGTGAGGGTTACGGTTATTAAGCCAGTTGAAAAAGTTATTAGCTTCAGTCAAGGTGCCTCTCCATATGACCAGGATATCATCAATGTACCGACTCCATTTCACAATATTATTATTGTAGGGATTAAGATTACTATAGATGTTACTTTTCTCGAAAGTCTCTACATATAAGTTCGCAACACTCGGGGCCATGGTAGCACCCATGGCAGTCCCTTCCGTTTGTTGAAAAATCCTACCGTTGAACTCAAAATAGTTGCGTTTCAACGCCAGTTCGACACACCACAAGATAAAGGACGTGGGAACCGGATCCTTGTCAGTACGGCCCAGAAGTATTTCTTCAATCGCCTCTAAAGATGCTTGCTGAGGAATATTGGTGTAAAGAGATATGATGTCAAAGCCGAGTAGCAACTGGGTATTGGGGTCGAAGGCCAGGTTTTCGTGACTGTTGATAACATCTCGAGAGTCTTTAAGGTAAGATGACATTTTTTGCACAAAACCCTTCAGATAGTGGTCTGCAAAAGTGGAAAGGGGTTCGAGAACCGAGTTAATCCCTGCCACAATGGGTCGTCCTGGAGGATCTCGAGATGTTATCAACAGTCACGAAAACCTGGCCTTCGACCCCAATACCCAGTTGCTACTCGGCTTTGACATCATATCTCTTTACACCAATATTCCTCAGCAAGCATCTTTAGAGGCGATTGAAGAAATACTTCTGGGCCGTACTGACAAGGATCCGGTTCCCACGTCCTTTATCTTGTGGTGTGTCGAACTGGCGTTGAAACGCAACTATTTTGAGTTCAACGGTAGGATTTTTCAACAAACGGAAGGGACTGCCATGGGTGCTACCATGGCCCCGAGTGTTGCGAACTTATATGTAGAGACTTTCGAGAAAAGTAACATCTATAGTAATCTTAATCCCTACAATAATAATATTGTGAAATGGAGTCGGTACATTGATGATATCCTGGTCATATGGAGAGGCACCTTGACTGAAGCTAATAACTTTTTCAACTGGCTTAATAACCGTAACCCTCACCTCCAGTTTACTATGACGTCTAGCAACGAGCTCACTAACTTTCTGGATCTAACCATTTTTGCTTCGAATGGAGTCCTGAAAATTAAGCCCTATCATAAACCTACCGATAAAAACTCCCTTCTAGAGTACTCCAGTCACCACATTAAACATCTTCGTGACAACCTCCCCTTTGGGCAGTTTCTACGCCTGAAAAGGAATAGCTCTACTAAAGAAACTTATGAGGCGGAGGCCGACACCCTTGCAAAAAAACTGAGACAGAGAGGGTACCCTAAGAAACTGGTGCAAAAAGCAGCCAAAAGGGCTTTCAATAACAATCGAGAGGCATTATTAGAACCTAAACCAGTCAAACCTAAAGATGATCGGATTGTTTGTGTGAGTACCTTTTCTAACCAGAGCTTTGATATTACCAACATCATTAAGAAGAATTGGAAAATCTTTCAATCCTCCTCTCCAACTATGAACATGCCAATTTTTGCTTATAAAAAAAGCACAACGATAGGCAACAGAGTTAGTAATAGCAAACTTAAATCCATCCCTATCCAGGAACCCAGATTGACCACTCTATGGGGTCTACCTGAACCCACCGGTCATTACCCTTGTGGTTCATGCGGGGTCTGCAAATTGACCTCTGTAACTAAAAATATTGATGTTGGACTCTCAAAGCTCTGGACACAAAAAAATTTAACTAACTGTAACACAGAATTTGTGGTATATCTGATCACTTGTAAATGCGGACTGCATTATGTGGGGAAAACAACTCGCAAGGCTAAAGTTCGGATCATGGAACACCGGAGCTGTCTTAAAAACAGGACTGAAAATGCCCCAATGGTGAAGCATTTCAATCTTCTGAAACATCACTATGAAGACTTTAAATGGACAATACTGTTATCACTCAAAGGTTCTAATTATGCCACCCGTGAGAAAAAATTGTTTACTATGGAACAAAAGATGATTTATACTTTGCAGAGTGATATCAGGGGTCTCAATGACTCTGTCGAATGGTACAATATCTAATTGCCTGTTTTTTTGACCATTTCTTTGATCTTTTTTTCTGCTATCTCTGTATTGTGTGTACGAGGTACCTCAGAGTTCTCAGGACTAATATTGGTAGCTGTATTATTTGTTACACTGTTTACCATGCACTGTACACCTATAAGGATAATTGTTTACCCTTATCTCTCTACATACTAGCTGTATTCTCCCTAATGAGTATATTTACAGATAATTTATTCTATTATCTTTATACGGTCCTCTTGCTCTTGGAGTAGCTTTTTTAAGAACTGTTATAGTTTTGGTACTATCCCCAACAGCTTCCCCGTATGTCTATCTTTTTAGCACTCATGAGTTCTGTTTTTGCTCTGCGACCGGCTCTTGCCACTCCAAGATGGCGGCCGTTCAGAACTACGTTGGTCTGCTTGCTCTCTTCCTGGCCAGACATAGTTGTAGGACCACTTTGTCTCCATGACTACCGTTCAAGCACCGGTCATCCAGCCTAATGACCCTGTTATCTCCCCAGAACACGGTGCTCGCTGTACTAACCTTGCAGCACTTATCGCTGGTTGCAGCGTCTATTCCTGGAGCCGTTTGCCAGATCCGTTCTCGCCCGGCACTGCTATTTACATTTCGTAGGTAAGGCTAGATGCACACTGATTCCCTGTTTGGGGACCGCCGTTGATATATGACTTGCTTGGTTTCTAATGACGGCATTTACTAATTTTCTGCCACTCTAGTCGCCCAATTCTCTTACTTCAGGGCCTATTAACGGTGTAGCACGAGACACCGTGTCACGCTTTGATGAATCTTTTTTGATTAGAGCTACCCAATGCACTACAGCTCGGAGCTACGTAGGAGGCACCCTGTGGACAGACTCTCTCTGTCTATACTTCCATCTCTAGATGGTTCACACTTTACACTTATGTCATTAGCTGCTAAGCTTTAGCACGTTTCCTGCTTTTGTTAATGAGCTACTTTTTAGCGCTCATGTGTATGTATTTTTACTCTAGGTAGGAACGATTTTCGGTCCCATACCGCCTACTACTTCTCGAGTAGAGAGCACCCACTCGGCATCAATGGAGGTATCTATTCCCCTCTTTTTTGATTCCGTAGTTCATGAATTTTGAACTTGCAACATGAATTGCTAATTGTAAGTTTATGTTTTGCGTTTTGTCTTTTATCTTATAGATGCTACGAATTCCGCGAATGTTATTAGTTGTCTACTGACTGTTGTCCTGGTTACGTGGTTAATCATATACCTCCTGATGAATGTTCCATAATAATTGTAGGAACTGAAACATGTCGAGCTAATACTCTGTATTTCTCACCAGAGTTATTAATTGTTTGTCTTAACTAAACCTAACCAGTGTAGGGTATGGTACACTATTTGTTAAAATGTACCTACAGTATGATACATTGTAAATCAGCTAAATTTTAGCCTGTCACGTAACGCCTGTTTGTTTTTCTGTTACTTTGTTTATGAATTGTATGTGTTGTGGACCACATTATTTAATCACTTTTTAGACTCTGAACCTATTAAATTTGATGTTTATCTCTTTTTAATAACGACTGGTCCTTGTATGGTCTCCCGATTTTGGGAGTCCTGTAAATGTGTGGCATCTACACTTTAGCTCTGTCTTCACCATAACTACAGTTGGTTTGAATGCAACAGTTTATCTGGACAGCCTGGTGTCTGCCTCTGAGGTAGGAGGTAAACCATTTCAGAACAGTGCTAGAGAATCCCATCATGTCAGCAAGGCGAGAGGATGTGATGGTCTACAGTGTCGATTGCGGCTGAGATGTCAAAAAGGACGAGAAGGCATGAGTCACCCTTATCCATTTATCCATGATTTGGAGGGCCTCATCCACCACCTGGATGGTGGCTGTCTCGATGCTACACTTGGGGTACAACTATGACTGGTAGTCATTTAGGAGGTGGGATCGATCGGTTCTGGTGAGTAGCTGTGAAGAAACTGCTTTTTTTGAGGATTTTGGCAATACACGGGATGTTTATAAAGGGCCTGTAGTTGACCAGGTCTTCTGGATCTAGGGTTGTTTTCTTTTTAAGAGGTCCTATGGGACCAGTCTTGAAGGTGTCCAGGAATTACCCTTTGCAGAGGGAGCCATTGATGTGCTGAGGAGCTTGTTGAGCACTGGCCCGTCAATTGTTTAATGATAGAGGCCAGGATTATATCATTAGAGAAAGATGTAGGTTTGAGGGAGGCATTCATTCTTAGGAGATCTGAGGAGAGAATTCAGTCCAGAGGGGCAGGGTGTGCGTTGGGGTGCAGGGGATGCAAATATTGTGAGAAGTTGATTCGATGGCCTCTCAGATTTTCTTTTTTTTCCCAAATAAATGTGATTATGTCACATTTTTCCTGAGTTGCTGGTACCTCTGTGTCAGGTGAGGGGTTGATACAATGCTTTACTACTTCAAATAGGGCTTTGCTCCTATTGGGGGCTGCTGCAATGGTGGCGAGTAGTAAGCGGCTTTGGCCTCAGTAATTGGAATCCTATAGTTTGCACTGAGAGATTTGAGGATGGTGAAGGTCTCCCGGGTTATGGTTTTTGCACCACCGTTTCTCAAGGGCTCTGAGTGTTTGTTGGAGGCTAGCTGGGGGTGGTGGTGTGTACCGCACAGCAAAAGGTTTGGTTTTAGCCCAGTTGTGTTTTCGAGGATAAGAGTTGCAGTATAATTCCAGGAGGCCCGAGGCATTCCTTGTGTTGGGTAAGTCTGCACATTTCTCTTGTAGCTCATTGGCCGGGAAGGTTTTGAATGAGCAGGGATGAGTGAGGGGGTTCATTTAACCTGACTTTTGTGGGCTGTAGTTGGGTGGGTGACAGATAATGTGATGGTGGCGTTGTCAGACTAATCAAGTGGAATAGTGTATGCACAGTGGATGCCAGGATGTGATGTCAAGACCAAGTCTAGGGTGTTGCCTTTGTTGTACCTGGGGCACAAATGGCTTAAAGTCTGTGGTCTGTGCAAAAAGGGTGATTTGTTAGCCTGGGACTCGAGGATGTTAAAATTACTGAGATAGACATTATTCAAATGTGCTAATTTGGCAGACAAGAGTATCACTTGGGATGTCTACATCCATGCTCTAACCTGCCTGCAACAGGCACTTCTTGTACTTCCCCCTGGGGCACCCTCTAGAACTTCACTCCCAGACCTCCCCTTCTCTTTTTGCTGCACTTGCATGCTCTGAATGTCACAAGGCCTAGTAGGACTATTCTTTGTTTATCATGTATTGCCATTTTTTAAAATGTGTCTGTTTAATTCAAAAACCTTTTTAACAAAACATCAAGACATTCATCCATCCATTAAAATTGTATTGGTATTCATTTTTCCCCAGGATTTCTTGTCGAGGATCTTGCACTCCTAATGTCACCTCGCCTAAACAGGCCTTGATGAATTTCATGCTTCTGCGATGGTCAGCGAGGTTCTCTCCTCTCTCAGTAGGAGTGACCACCGCTCGACTGCCATCGGGGAGTACACAGATCTCTTTTTCGGTTAGGACTGCACATTGGGTAGCAGATGCAGCAGGTCTTCACCACACCCTTAACCTTGCAAAATCTGCATGTCGCCTTTTCCAGGCTGATACACTCCATTGTGCTACAGAGATTTAGTCTGATCCTCATAAATTGAGTCCCAAAACGTTGATTGGGAAATGTCTTTAGATACTGTGGGGGACTGGCCAAAAGCTCTGTCTCATTTACCAAATGATGGAACAGTTTGTAGATGGTTGCCTTGTCAGTCTTTTTCCCCCAGCTTCCTTTTTGCTTTGCAAGGATTTGCCAGCAGTTCTTCACAAGAGGAGCCCAAATTGTCCAACAGAGTTTCACACTCCAGTTCCCACTGCGCTTGTTCCCCTGGTCGTTTCTACTTTTATGCCAGTCAAGATTGGGGCAGGGTGGTCTTTCAAGCATTTACCCCCAAAGAAAATCAAGGTCTTCCATTCTGCCACTGCTTTCAATTAGACCCAAGTTCTCATCTAATAACCGGAATCGGCGTGGACTTTGGGCTTTCAGCACTGTTCCAGAACATCCCCTCCAGGCTCTGCCAATATATTCTTTCGAGAATCGTGTCGGAGCATCTGCACCATAGGTCATGATTGGAACTAAGTTGCTCTGTAGAAGGTCTGGAGGGGTTGCCTAGAAAACTGGCAGAATTGCTTCAAAATTGATGCTTGATTAGCTTGGGCAATGATTTTCTTTTTTTACTTGCAATATTTTGGGCTTCCTCTGTACTGCTGTTTGAAACAGCTAATGGCCAATCTTAAGTCCCGCTTTTTACTTGCAACCTGTTTATCAAAGTCATGTTGATGCCTCTTTGAAGGATCTGTTTGCTGAAAATGACATACCAAGTACGCAGGTTGTCAATTTGTTACCGGGAGAGTTTTCAAGAAGGTGGCACCCAAGTGTTCCACATAGAGTTTAGACATCTTAAGCCGGGTGCCGTTGCTCACAGGTTCCACAGCGGTGGACATTTTAAATGATTAAATGATTGTTTTTTTACTACTCGTTGCCCATAGCATTTTTAGCAATTTAGTTGGAGCGAGCACATGGCTCTGATCAAGTGTTTGGACACCCATTTATAGTCTGACAGATGATTGCAAACCACTGTTCCAGGTACGATGACCGAGCTTACCCATTTCAAAATGTCCATGGTCTTGAGTCTCCATTAGTTTGCACCAAACCTCTGTTTCAGGGGATTCTGTGCATCTAAGGTCACTCCAGTCTGGTTACTATTTTCGTTGACATAAAGGTCGCCACATATGATTATTGATGAATTCTCCAAGCTATAAGCTTCATCTATCACCTATGTGACATTATCTATCCTCTGTTCTCTTAATTCTAGATGGATTCCAAAAAAACGTTTTATTGTCCGGCAGTCCTTATGAAACTTTTTCAGATTTATTTTGTGGTGTCTCAAGGTGAGATTATAGTTTGTTGGATGTATGGCCCCCAATTAGTGGGTCCAACTACTTCAAATTTGGTTCCTGACTTTATCAAAAGCCAGTAGACTAGCAGTTGGCTGCCGTAAACCAGTATATACTGCCGGGTTAAAAAATATTGTAAATCCATCCATTACCGGTTGTGATGTTAACCAGACTTCCTGCAAACAAATAATCTATGTCGTCACACCTTGTCTCCCACTATTAGAACAAGTGGGAAAAGCTCCCATATTTAAGGAAGCTAAAGTCGGAGATTTCCTTTTTTAATTTTTGGAGATTCAGCTATTCATCAGAATTCATCAAAGCGGCTACTAACCATGACCAAGATTCAATCTCTGATAACTATGATGGATTTAGCATTTTGAGTTCGATCTTTCTGTGGACTTTCTACTTGGATGAGAAATTGACTGTGTTATGCTTTAACCTTTGACTAGGTTGGAAGATGTCCTCACATTCTGGGCCACAGCAACATCTTGATGGTGATTTGGACCCCCCCCCCCCTCCCCGGCCTGCAGCCCTCATTTCCACAGAGCATTTTCCTACTGTGAGCATGGTCGATTACCTTGGTATATGGTATGGTAGTGAAAGATTAGTTGGGGATCGTATGGCAGGAACTTCTGCCAGCTTATGTCCAGATCTGTCAAGTCAAATCCCATCAATAAGAAACTTGTTGCTGAAGACAGCAACAGTTTCTTTACCACAATTGAGTACAGATGGAGATGCACAAGGTCCATCTGTTCTTCACGCGTAAACTCAATTATGAAAAAAATCATGTGTTGATCTGGCAAAGATTAGGCACACAGTGGCAGAGTTCAAGGATGTTCTATCTATTTAAGATGCACTCCTCACCTTTGTCCACTCTTTCTAGCTTGAGGCACCTAGTTTAGTCTCTAGGTGATATTTTTCAATCGTTGTTGTGACCTCTTGAAACTTTATGTGGCATAGGTCTAGGTCTAGATGAATGGCTGTTTTGCTGTCCATATCGGTCCCTGATTTGTTTTACTATAATTCTTTTTTTTTGATTCGGTCCCTGAATTTAAAAAGGTTTGCTGGTCTTGTTATTACTTTATTTAGCCCACTGTGGGGTCCTTCTTGGAGATGAAAGGTCTTCTGTGGCTTCCTCATTGGATTTAATACAAGATTTACATCCTCCCTTCTCGCCAAACCATTGATTCTGTATTTAGCCACAACTATCTTTTTTTTTTTTCTGCTAAAGTCAGAAAGGGTTTTATGGTTTGTAGTCCAGTGGTGACCCCTAAGTGAGGGGGGAGTACAATATTTGAGACTAGGATTGAGATGTCGGGTTGCTTTTACATTAGGGCATCCGCATCCTCGTCCATTGAGTAGGTTCAAGGGTTTAATTAAAGGTCGTAGTCTTCATCAAAGTTTGGATGGTTTCCAACCCAGGAATAGCACAGGGATTTCTTTTCTCCTTTTTTTGTTGTTAAGGTGGCGTAGATTTTTTTTCCAATTGTGATGGGTCAGTTCTAGAATCCTTGGATTCCACCATCGTGATCGGTTTGTGTCATTTGGTGGTGCCCCTTGGCAGAGATCCAGTCTTTTTGTTGCAGATAACAGTGGATAAGCCTTTAAAATAGATGTTTTTGATGACTCTTCAGACCTCGCAACCCTGCCTTAGGAGACCCTAAAAGTAGCAATGCTTCAAGAGCGGATGTTGCATGGATCACAAGTTCCTCTTCTCTTCTTACTTCACATGGCTGAATTTGTCGGCTCGATGCATCAACCTCAGTTAAACTTTGGTGTAAATCTTGGTGGTCCTTGTTCCTGCTGTTTAAGGGTGTATATTTTTATTATTTTTTTTTTCTTTTTCTGTCCACTGGACTCTGCGTGGTGGGTTCACTGGCTCCACCCTGAGTTTCCAGCTGAAATGAAGCCTTTGATATAGATCATTTTCCTATGCATCATCGCTAGCAATGTCGTTTGATCCTTTAGGTGTAATTCATGGTCTTGTATGACTTTATAAATGCAGCCATTGCAATAGTTGGGTCAGGTGGAAACCAGTTTCAAGGGTCTTATACAGATCTACTAAAACCCCTGCAACAGCCCCTATGGCGATTAAGGTAGAAGTGGGGATGGGGAGACAGGTAGCAGGGGGCCCAACAGTAGCAGGTGCCTCTTACCCGTTGTCGCTCTCAACGGGTTGGCCAGTCCTTGATCGCCTGGCTCAACGCTCGATCGACCAAGGAACTGCCACTGTGAAGGCTGCAAGCTCGATCAAACTCCTCTGTTGGTTCACCACCATCCTGTTTCAATGGTTTTCTTGCCGTTTTCCGAGCCGGCCGGACTCCATCGAGTCACTAGCCTACTCTGCTTCAGCTGGGTGACTGGCGAGTGACTGGATTCGACACCGGACTCTGCGCAGGCAATCCATACCTGGAAATATATATGCTCTTAAGCAGCAATGTATATGGTGGATCGTAGCAAGCTCTCACGAAGCAGAAAGTATTACTAATGTTTATTTGTTCCCTTGCTCCCTTTCTTTTTTTTTCCCCACTTTCAAACACTGTCTTAGCTGTACAAGTGTATTATAATGCCCAATAAACAAAATAAAAAATGTTATATTACTGGGCCTGCAGTAGCGGCCCAGTAGTTACGGTTAAGTTGCTAAACCCATATGAAGAGCACCTTTTGGGCAGCTTGTAACTTTGCTTCCCGTGGACGAATCCTCAACAAACGTTGAAGAAAAGGTATATGGCCCACTCTGAATTCTCTTGCCAAGTTTGGTGAAGTTTCGTCAAGGGGGGGGCAAAGTTGTGAGGGGGGTCCCAAAATGTATTTTCCATTGATTTAATGGGGGAAAAAAACCTTGCTCACGCCTACAGACCAAACGGCTGGACGTACTTTCACCAAAATTGCAGCAGGAGCGGCGGCTTGGTCCTGAAAGCGTGCTTTTGTTAATTTGGTGTAAATCCGTCCAGTCATTTTTTTAAATATTTTATTTAAGTCCAAAAAAATAGTGATATCTGTGTCCTGTCCACGGACCCATTTCCCTGTTCGGTCAGACTCCGATTGGCTTAGAGGGTACGTGGTGTCCACGGACATCGGACGTGCCCACTGATTGGATGGTGAAAAGGGTGAAGTGCCAGATTTTTGGAAGCCAGTGATGCTAGTTCCGCATTCTTCGGAACACCGGCATGTAGCAGCAGACGGCTCCGGGGACGCACACAAAGAGGACAGATCTGTATTTTCATCGACCCGCATCAGCTTACACAAACTGCCAAACCGGGTCATTTCACGGATCCCCAGTGCTGCCCAAAACAGAGTCAGCACGCACGCCTAAAGTGAGAGTATCTTCAGTTGAAAGTTGAAGGCGACACGGCTGCGATTCCCTGTGCACTATACTTGGCAGACTCTTTATGGTAGCCAAACACCAATGGCCTTCTAGCCAAGTGCCCCACAGCATACACAGATGCCACATTTTTCTAGCGCTCTCCACCGTGACCTCATTTCATGATTAGGGTCCTTTACACATTGCCTTGATGAAGGCGGACCTTCCTCTTTTTTTGGAAAATACAGTTCACATTGTTATTCCGCCGAAACGCATTGTTAAAAGAGGGGATTGAAGGGCTTGCCAGACCAAGCCGTAAGTTTGGACCATGGATCACAACGGGTCCAACAATTGAAGGAACTCTCTTTGGTTACTTTCTGGCTCCCCCTTCTGTATTCCTGAACTAATAACAAGTGTGTCGGTATAAGACAGTCTTCGCATTAGTCGGAAGGTGAACAGATTTAGTTTGTAGGTACCACAGGTCATGGTTCTACACAACATTAGATTTGGACGGCTTTTGGTTTACTGTTATTTGTGCCACTTATGTTCAAGTATTTCTGCAATCTTATTCTTTTTAACAAATGTTTCCTCCACCTTTTGCTAATGTCAAACACCTTTTTTATAATTTCAATAATATGCATATATCCATGTAGGTTTTATTATAATTTATTGTGCCCTTAACAGTTGGGTTTCATCAGTTGTCTTCTTTTTTTCTTTGTCACTGCTATATTGTTATGTTGAACACTTTAACACTAATTGTTCAAACAAATTATTTTTGACATTGCGGTAAAAACATAGTAAAAAACACAACATTGCACTTGTCAAACTTATCAAATAATCTCTGAGGAGGTGAGGTGTGATGAGGATGGGATGGGATATGGCTGCAAGAAGCAAATAAAGTGGTGTTTTTCGCCGCAAAAGTCTGCAAACAGTCCGGAGGATCACGAACGGTCCTCTGAAGTTCGCGGACACCTCTACATTACAGGGTTGGTGAAAAGCAGTTCTTGGATGGCTTATAACTTTGGTGTGAATTAATTAAACTACATTAAATTTTTCACTTATATTCTTGACCTAATTCCGAATGGGTCTGCAAAGTTTGGTGGGATTCTGTCAAGAGGGGTGAAATTAGAGGGGGGTCCCAAAATACTATAAAGGCTTATAAATGAGGTGGCATTTGACGAATCTACACACAGGTGTGCAAAAACATTGTAGCTATACATGTTTTGCAATGTTTGGTGGGATTTTGTCAAGAGGGGGCAAAATTACAGAGGGGGTGGGGTCCCAAAATATTGTAAAGGCTTATAATTGTGGTGCAATTTGATCAATCTACACAAGTTTCTAAAGATTTTAGATCTCGATATAAATGTTTTCATTAAGTCTGAATGGATTTTGTCAAGTGGGGGCTAGGTTATATGACTATTGTATGTGCATATATTTGACACTTTTGAAAAAATGAAATATGGGTGCATTCCAAGTAAACTTGTGCAAGGAGCATTGGCAAGGATCTGGAAGCATGGTTTTGCAAATGTGCCCGTGTTTTATTTTTGAACAAGTGTTATAATGTAGGTACAAAAAATAGTGATCTACCTTTTTGGTGACTGAGGTACAGCCCATAACCATGGGCAGTGGCTAGATAGCCCGGATCATGACCCGGACAATCTGGCTACTGGCCATGACCACGAGGGACAACTCATCGGGTTAAAGTGGCCATGTCCACCTGGGACCGGCTTTGTGGTAAAGTTGTTTGAAATTGGGATAGGTTTGAAAGGGAAGAAACATGTGCTCATGTTAATCTGGTCATAGAGTTCTCTCTTGGCCTTCTGCAGGCTGTCATGGAAAGCAAAGAGGGGCTCTGTATGGAACCCACCTTACCTTTCCATGGTGGCCATCTTGGAAAAGGATTTTTCTTCCTGCGGCGGGACGCTGTAAGTGTCCTGGTTTAGGAAGAAACATCCTTTTTTAGCATCCTGGGTTCCCGCTTTGGGAACCTAGGGTGCTAATGGCCTTCATCTCTCATTACATGGGCTGGAATGGGTGGATAATGGTGTGGAGACCTTGTTATCCCACTTCGCTTCGCTTGGGCTGATAACTTGGGCTGCTGGGCCGGTATCCACCGTTCCAGTCCCTGGAATGGGGGATGAACGCCACAATAGTCCCATTAGCATAACACAAAATGCAAATGGAAATGTTGGAAAATCTTATTGAGTCTATGTACTTTACTGAGAAATGTAAAGTAGATGAGACTATACTCTTTTTTTTAATTTTATTCTTTTTTTTGTTCTATTTTTTTTAACTGTGAACGGTGGTTCCTAAAGGAACATTTCTTTTGTTGTTTTCAGATGTATTTCTTTTTTGGGCATGGGAGCTTAGAACAAAAGGTGGGGATGGAAATGAGGGAAGAGGTACCAAACATTAATATAGAGGGACAGGGGAAAATGTTGTGCGTGTGTTATTTCTAAGGTAGGGGGCAGTGTTTCTCATGCTCCTTGATTACAGCTTCAAAAGCACTTCGATCCCTCCGCAGAATGTTTTATTGTATTATGTACAGAGGGCTATTGTCTTGTTGCACTCAGTGCATTTTTCTTTTGTAGCTTTAGCCTTTGGTACATTACCAACAGTGGTAAAGAACTGTCAAACCCATGATTTTCTCTGGATGCTAGAGGTAGGCACTTCCTCTACCGCATCTTCTTGGTCCAATTCATTGTCTCGGAAGTACTGCGCTTTTTTTGTTTTGAAGGTCCTCCAGATGGTGGCTCTTGGGGAGGAGGGATGGCATTAGCTGATGCAATTTTTAAGATAAATAGCAGTTTTGCAAAAAAAAATTGCAAGTATGTACTAGATGTTTAATGAGTACGAATAGGTGTAGGAGCTGTGCAAGGGAAATTTTGAAGTTGATAATTCCTAGATCAGTAGAAACTGCAGTTCCGAACTGTCCGCGAAGCACAGATCTTATCGCAAAGTGCAGACAGGTTCTCGGACACATCATCATGCCGCGCACGCCAACCTATGATCATGTGGCACATTCCGGAAGGTCCTCAATGAAGTCAGATGTTCGTATACCTCTCCGGATGCAAAATAAGTTGAAATAGTTGCAAAAAGTGTTCAGAATGATGCTAGAAGTTGGAAAATGGCAGAGGTTTGAGGTGACACTTTATAAATTGGACACAAATATTGCTATATTGGGTAAGTATGATAATACATTGTAGGAAATTGGCATGCACTAATAAAAACCTATGAAATTCAATGAAAGAACTGTGTTAAAGGGACGTTATGGTTGCCGAAAAACCACAGAAATTCACCAGTTATGGTAAGCTAAGCAACTATAACTCACACCACCTCCGTGCACTGCTAAGACTAACACCCAGGACATCAAAGATGACATCACAAATTTCATTGACATCACTGATGACATGTGAAATTAATTTTGATGAAGTCCCTACAAGGTTTTTTTTTTATATTGTTGGTAAGATGTCAGGGGTGATCGGGAGACCTATCATGAACTACTTAATCTATTAAAGAATGTACTCATCTCAAATCATTGCATTGAGTGTTGTTGTTAATACAGAAACCTAATCATATATAAACATAGGCAATGACTGCAGCATGCACCATAGAACTACAATATTTATAATCTAGTAATTTTGGATAGCACAATAATAAATGCTACCTTATGAGAGCTTTGATTAATGTAAAACCTGTAATAACTAGCTAACAATTCAAGACTTGCACTTGTGCTAGTACAAAAAATACATCTGAAGAACCACAATGCATACTAATCAGAAGCACATCAGAAAATATTATTAACATTACGTTATCTTCATGTATACAAATGAATTGTGTTTGAGGCCTGCTCATTTCCCCATGTATGTGTACCATGAGCTGAGACCAAACCCCAAAGAAAGTACTTTAAGAACATATGACAAGGTTAACGTTCAGATATATAGCAACTTTTCAATTTTAATATTCTTACTGTCAGTGAACAAAACCACCTGGCCTATATATGTTGGTGAACAAGTGGCCCAGATATGATGTCATCAGTGGTGTCATCAATGACATTTGTGATGTCATCTTTGATGTCCTGGGTGTTAGTCTTAGCAGTGCAAGGTGGTGGCATGAGTTATGGTTGCTTAGTTTACCTTAACTGGTGAATATCTGGGGTTTTCGGTTTTACTTGTAACCATAACGTCGCTTTTAACCATTTTTTTTCATTGTGTGAATATATACAGAGAACCAGCTGGTGAGTGGTTCAAACAAGCTTGTTCTGGATGAGGGAAGATGGCGCATTGCCAATCGTTCCTGTGGATCATTACCACTCCACCTCTTGCCCTTCCTGGCCAGTCAGAATGTTGGATACAGTAGTCTTTGGGTAGGAGGATGTCAAAAACAATGGGGGGGGGGAGAATGGGTGTAAACTATATTTCAGTGATGAACAGGGCCTCAAGGTTGTTGTACGAGATGAGGGCAGCGATTTTCTGCAGCGCGAGTGACAGCTGAGTGAGCATTGATCAACATGAAGGCGTGGGCATGTGGTCCGTGGGTGTCGGATGGGCAGCAAGTGCAAAATATATACATTTCACTGGGGTAGCTTGCCAGGGCTTGTATTTGCCCATCCTTTGTGGAGCACCCCTGCGATTGAGGGACACTCGCTGGGCAGAGCAACAGGGCCTGGTCACGTGATCATCAGCCTATTCAATGCTGTCTGCCTGCAGCTAGCCTAGTATCCATAAGTAGAAGCTTGGAAGGTGCGAAAGCTGGTCGTGGGTGGAACAATTGAGTGGCAGTGCCTGGTCATGTGACTAGCAGCCTACTCAATGCTGTCTCTTTTCTCAAAGCTCCTGATCTTCACTACTCCTACTTTCCACAATCTGCTCATGTCTACCTTTCCAACAGCATGCTAGTGAGCCCTCTATGCACAACTGATTAATTTTCAAATTCCTTTTTTTTAGTCTACAACAAGTGGTCTTGCTCCTGTGTACCTTGACTGACTGCATCCTGTAACTTTCCATCTAGTTGCCCCTGCTCATGCCCCCATGCCACCTCACTTCTGCCCTCGTTGACTCACACTTGTATCTGCTGCCTATATCAATCAAAGTCGCCTACAGGTCAAAGGAGAACCACCCCTTCTAAATCGCCATCTTCCCTAGAGCCCACATTTTTCACATCCTCAAACTGGCTCACCACTTGTTCTCATATTAGTACTATATTGTATGGACCCTAACAGGGCATACCTTTTCCTTGTGTAAATGTTATTGTCAGCCATTTCTTCCAATAAATGCACATTTAATAAGAGAAACCAATTTTATAAAAAACGTGCATGTACTTGTTTTCCTTGGCAGTTTTCAAGGTTTGTTAGGAAAATTACAGATAGAATGGAACACATTTTTCATATTGTAACTGCATACTTTTATGAACGTATTACGTAATGGGTCTGGAAATATGACCGAGCCACTGGACCTGGCTTGAGAGATTACTGTGAGAAAGCCAAACCGGACGAGTTACTGACTGGCCAATTTCCGAAAGTGTGTGCACTTGCCAGCCTTACATACATTTAGTCTTATTTTTGTGTTTATTCATTGACCCTTTTGGGGGTAGCAATCATTGTATCTTTTGCTATTTTCCACTGCTATTGCTGTCCTCCCCTGCGGTTCATTTCTAAACCAACCTCAGTCCACACATATACTGATTTATATTAGAATCAGTAATTCATAAAAAATGCCAAAACATAACCAGAAATAAGAAAGGTAAATATTGCAGTGATCATTCATTAAAAAAAATCAGTGCCAAAAAATACTTGTGAATAGTAGTAATTAATAAAAGTGGTCAGAATAAATGATGCATCTAATTACAAATAGAAGTAAAGGAAAATAAAATCTGCAATAAAAATGAATGTAACAATTGTGACGAATATTATTTTAACGAACTAGTCCGAAAAATCATTGAGAAACTTGTACATTGACGATCATCAAAAGTGTGAAGCAACAGATGTGTGTAGAAATTGTCCCTATTTATATAATTAAATTCCAATAATATGTGGGAAGTCTATTATGTTTAATTTTTTCATTTCTTAACACTGTTTAAAAAAAAAAGAAGAAAATTGGGCCTGGCGGTGGCAAGACTGCCACTACACTTTACAAAGAAAGGACTTAACAAACTAAGGAGTCGATTCATGGAATTAATGTGCGCCGAAAATTCCTTCGCAGAGGAGCAAAAACGTGAGATTCGCAGTAAAAGTGCGCGGCGCACGCCGGCGCACAGGTCATCCAACGGCGTGCGCAACGGCCACTGCGAAATCGCACATAGCGCAGCGCACATCAAAAAAGTAGGCGGAACACGGGGCGTAACAGTCGGAATGGGGAATAACGTGTGAAAATATGGGCGTTGCGGGGGGGAGGGGGAGTACTGGAGGCAAGTGCGCGGAACGCCCACACGCTCACCTACAACCCGTATTCATGGAATCGAATAGCGCAAACCAGTGCACGGTGAAAGACGCGCACAGGGCCAAACAAGTAAGCCACAAGAAAGCAGGGCGGTAGCATCCCTGCGCCTGAAATAAATGTGCGCTAACAAAAAGCACCCATATACAGCCATGATGAATGGTCCATACAGTGGCCCTCTAGGAAAAATGAGGTGCAAAGGGGTACTGACAAACACGGACACCCGCTGTGTGAAAATTAGCACGTGCGTGTATTAAGGGGTTTGGGCACGTGTATTCCGGGGTGCGCGGGAAGTTTCACACGCAAATTTGCAGGGTACGTGTATTAGGGGGTTCGCGGGAAGTTTCACACGTGAATTTGCAGGGTACGTGTATTACGGGGTTCGCGGGAAATTCCACATGCGATTGCCCTGGGTCTGTGTGTTTCAGGGTGCGTGGGTAGTTTCACACGCAATTTCAGCAGGGTACCTGTACTCCGGGTGCGCAACAAATTCCACACGCAAATCCAGCAGCCTATGTGTATTTCTGGCCGTGTGGGTCCTCCCAGCTGTTCCCTCTACACGGCCCCTGCAGGCGGCCCACACCACAGGGGACTACCCTGCACCCCTGCACATGCCCCGCAGGCAGCCCATCCACCATGGCCATGCCCCCCAGCCAACCCACATGTCACCTTGCACTACTGCCCACCAACGCATGTCTCCCAGCACCCCCACCCCCAGCAACCAGGGGCACCCTCCACCAGGCCCCCACTCATATCTCCCAGCACCCCCACCCCCCCTGCATCCAGGGGCACCCTCCACCAGGGCCCCACTCATGTCTCCCAGCACCCCCACCCCCCTGCATCCAGGGGCACCCTCCACCAGGCCCCCACTCATGTCCCCCTGCACCCCCACTCCCCCAGTACTGTGGGGCACCCTCCACCAGGCCCCCACTCATGTCCAACTCATGTCTCCTTGCACCCCCACCCCCCTGCATCCAGGGGCACCCTCCACCAGGCCCCCACTCATGTCCAACTCATGTCTCCTTGCACCCCCACCCCCCCTGCATCCAGGGGCACCCTCCACCAGGCCCCCACTCCTTCCTACCACCCCCCCAACCCCCAGCAGTGCGAATCACCTGTGTACGTGTATATCAGGGTTGCACGTGTAGTCTGACACGCGATATCAGCAGGGTACGCGTATTACGGGGTTCGCGGGAAATTCCACACACGAATTTGCAGGGTACATGTATTTCGGTGTGTGCGTAAAGTTACACACGCGACTGTGCCTGTGAGAGTGGGATACGTGTATTCCAGGGGTAGGCAGGATTATTTACTTGCGACTGGGCCTGGGAGAGCGTGTTACGTGTATTCCTGGGGTGGGCATGAAGCAGGCGCACGTCCCGCGCAGCATAAGAGTGCGCAAACAACAAACACGCTCAGACGCCAGGATGAATATACCGTTCCTAGCAGCAGTGGCCGTGGGATACCGCAGGAGGAGGAGAAGGATAGTCAGGGCCAGAATCTTCACACCCAGACCAGCCTATTTGGTATGCCAGATGACCAGGTGTATGGGAGGTACAGGTTTCCACCACACAATACTCGACCTGGTCAGTGAGTGGGAGGATGACCTCACATCACCCACCCTGTGCTCCCAAGCACTCAGCCCCCTGGAGAAGGTCCTCAATGTACTGCACTTCTTGGCTACCGGATCATTTCAGCTGACAAGTGCCATAGTGGGGGGGTGTCACAGGCCACGCAGTCACGGTGCCTACACCAGGTGTTGGCCATCATCACTGCACGCCCATCAGTCCGCAGGCACATATACCTGCCCAGAACACCTGCAGAAAGGCAGGCTGTCAGCCAGGATTTCTACAGGGTGGCACAATTCCCCAAAGTGCTTGGTGCCATTGATTGCACCCATGTGGCTCTACGTCCCCCCAGGGCATCTAAGCACATCTATAGAAACCGCAAGCACTGGCATTCCATCAACGTCCAGGTAGTATGTGATGCCAAGGGAATTATCACCTCGTTATATGCCAACTATCCAGGGTCCACCCATGACAGCTTCATTTACAGGATGTCAACCCTAAACCGGGACATGGAAGATGGGCGGCATGGCGATGCATGGCTGCTTGGTGAGTAGAAATGCCACAGCACACGCATGTATGCATGACAGATACACAGTAATGCCAATACCCCACTAATGATCCCCATCACCACCTCCCCAGGGGACAGTGCCTACCCTCTGAGCACACACATGATGACGCCAATTCGGAACCCCATCACGCCTCCCGAGGTAAGATACAACACAGCCCATATTGCAACACGGGGCATAGTGGAGCGCACATTCGGAGTGCTCGAGTCACGCTTTCGCTCCCTTGACCGTTCTGACGGGCAGCTGTTATACGCTCCCCCAGTAGTGTGCAGGATCATAGTGGCAGCATGGGTCCTGCACAATGTTGCAACACGCCGGGGCCTGGCTGTGGACATGGTGGTGCCCCCACAGCCCCAACCACATGCACGCCTGCTGCGCATGGGAGGGGGAAAGGGCACTAGGTGAGGCAGCCCGTACGCAGCTGGTGGCTAATTACTTCACATAGAAAGCACACCCCTGTGGAGTGCACACAGCCCTGGCACATACCATCTGACAATCAATGATGACTCAATCTGACAATGATGATGAATGAAGGGACAATCAACTGTCAGAACCATAGCAGCCTGAGATTGTTCATCTGGAAGTGTCACAATGTGTGCATCCCTACCTACACAAACACCACCAATGCAGTGTCATCAAAAGACACACTTCCATGCAGCAAAAATGAATACCCACTTGCAAAATACAACATGTGAACAGTGCCATGTCACCCAACCCCTCCCCGGCACGGCCACACAACACACCATGGCATGTCATGCAATGAGAGAGCAAACAAATTAATCCCCACAACATGCCCCAAGTGTCACCAACTACAGTGTCCCTAATGGAAACTGGCCGCACATGAAATGCTCACAGTAATGCAGGACCAACAACACACATTACCAAATACTTAACAAGAATACCAATCACCTACACAACCTCCAACCTACCATAAACATGACAGTACAGACTTAAAAAATTGGTAGCCTCACTACCTGATAATGGCAGCATTTCGAACACTTCCAAGTATACAGTGTTAGCGCCATGCAAGAGTGTAGGTGCACTGCTTACAACATGGACTCCAGTCCCAAAGTAGACCGCCTTGTGGAGACATGAGAAATGGACCTGCAAATTAGGAGGATGAGATGGATGCAGAGGCACACATCAATACACTATGCAGTGTACAATACAACAACCATATGCACTAGGAATGTATACACAGTATTGACTACAGACTGCCCACACATCAAATGGGAGTCCAACATCACCGTGTACGTCAATGTCACTTGGGCACACGCTTTGCAAGCCCATGGAAACGGGAGGCAGGAGGGGTGTGTGTCACACAAACCCAAGCATCTGACCCAAATTCAGGACAAGCCTGCATGTGTCCAGCCACAATACAGTTTATGCCCACGGGAGCCACACAAGGCAACACACTGTCCAAAAAATAAAAAATAAAAAAACAAAAAAAATATCAAAAATGGCCATTAATGTGCCCGGGGGGGTGGGAGGCCACCCAGGAGGTCCGAGGACAGGGTGCACACCAAAACCCACCTGTGTGGATCTTGCAGGAAAAAAAAAACACCTCCATGGGCTCATGGCCTGCACGGCTACCTTATTGTGAGTGATTCGCTGCTGTCGCTATCCTCCCCCTCTGCAGCTGCATCAGGAGGTGGTGGCACTATGGGAGGCAGCCCATGCAAAGCCCTAGTCTAGTCCTCCATGGCAGCAAGAATGCGGGTGTGGAAGGTCTGGTTCTGGAGGATAATTGTGCGGAGGTCCCCATGCAACAACTCACGGGATGCCCGGACCTCCGCCCTAGTTGCCAGCATTTCAGCTGAGGGCGTACGTGAGCCGCTACAGCTGCTGTTCTGTCCTCGTGTTAGCTGAAGCCTCAAGCTCAACCAGAGTTGCCCTGAGCTGACGGAGTTCCACCCTCAGTGCTTCCCTGTGGCCCTGGGACTCAATGGAAATGGCTTCCCGCAGAGTCTCCAGTGCCGCCCGCCTGTCCCTGTTGGACGGCAACATGTCCTCCCTGTGTGACTGGCTAATGGAGTCTGTTGCCTGCTGTAGTTGTTCAATTAGCCTTTCTTGGGGGACAATGGAAGTGGCCACCCTATCCATGGCATGAGCCATCATCTCAGTTGATGCTGCCTGTTGGTTTGCCATACCATATATGGATTGCTCCAATGCGGTATTGCCTGGTGGCGTACGACCACCGCGTCAGCGGGCACCACACCAGTCTGGGGCAAGGTGAACTGCGCCTTGCTGTGCCGGCACTGCCTGAGGCTGCAGGACTGCATTCCCCCTCTGATCTGCTGGCCCAGGAACAGATGTAGCGGAGTGTGACCCTGCATCCGTAACCACCAAAGGCTGACCTACCAACACTGACCTCCCCATTGAGGGTTCGACCCCTGGTGCAGGTGGGTTGGACAGTACAGAATCCCTCCCAGAGACACTTACCTGCGACGGCACATGGGTCTCATCATCTGAATCGACACCTGAATAGAGCTCGGGGAGGGGGTGCACCCAGAGACACCCCTTGAGATGACGGCCTGCAGCAAGTGTGGGTTCTCACCCACCACCACACCACGTCCCTCACTGGTGCCCGGTCGGGCCTGAGACCCCTCCTGGGTCTGCACCATCTCCACAACCCCAGCAGTATCAAGTGCGTCATCCCCTGCAAAGACATGAAAGAAAAGAAATGGGAACAGGCATTAGCAACATGGAACACAATTAGGGCTGAGAAGCAACAGAAACAGTACTTCATCGACACATGTCCCACATGACTATAACCCTCCCATGCATGCAATGTCACTGCGTATGAAGGGGAGGCAAATGGCACACATTGATGACACCAAGATGGAAGACCAACAAATTTGCTGCATGCTGCCTAGCAGTGCCATCACACATTGGCCTGTGATTGGCATGTCCAATACACATACATGACACATGCCATCACACAGATGGCAGGTACCCTAGCCATGTCACACATGTGACAATAGGACTGAGAAATGCCTAGTGAAAGTGGTGGAATGCAGACAATCAGCCTGAATGAACACAGAATAATATGCAACTATGTTGTGGCAAGATGACAATTCAAGGGCAACTGGCGTGAGGTTGGGCTGAATGTCTACTGTTGCCAGAAGGGATACTGCAACACCCAAATCCTGGTGCGCAGAATGTTTTGGATGAAGCACATGGGTGACCCAAACCACTCAGGCACACCCCCCCCCCTCACCTGGCACTCAATCAGAAGCACTCACACACGCCATGCACATGGATGACACACATGCATGTGCACTCACTGGACAATGCCTCGTAATCTGGCAGGTCTCCCACACCTTGGATCTGTTCCTCCGTGACGTAGGTCCCAGCAACATACTCATATGGAGTGAGTTCTATGTCCTCTGCCGGAGACCCACCTCCAGTCACTAGAGTTGCGGCATGACTTGAGGCCAGCTTTTTCTTTGCCCTGCGCTTAAGGTCATTCCAGCGCTTGTAGCAATCGTTAGCTGTGCGCCTCACGAATCCAAGGGCACTTATGAGTTCCGCAATGGTCTGCCAGTGTGCCTGACGTTGTGCAGGTGTGGTCTTGCATCCTGCAGTAATCACCATTTTGGTGTCATGTGCGGACACATACTCCACAAGTGCATCAAGTTCGACCCGATTGAAGCAGGGCTTCCTTGGGCCGGACTGTGTAGCCGTGTCTGGGGCATCAGCCTGTACTGGACGAGCACTCTTCCTCTTCCGCTTGGAAGGTGGTGGTACTGAGTGTCCTACGCCGCTCTGGACACTAGGGGCAGGAGCCCCGGTGGACTAGGAGTGTGGGAATGAACACTCACAATGGGAGTTGGTGCAGGCATTAGCTGAAGTGTGATGTGGTCAGGAGGAACGTCAGCAGGATGGACTAGGACCGACACTGTCCTGGCTGGGACACTCAGAGCTGGGGTGGATGAAGCCGCAGCTGCCCCTGCAGCCTCCCCACCCTGCCTCCTCGGGGCAGCAGATGACATAGCTGCCCCTGATCCACGTGGACTAGACCTGCTGATCTGGAAGTGAGCCATGGAGTCATCCAGTGCCAGGTCTGGTGCCACAATGGGCTGGTCCAACAAGGGCTGAGTAGGGATGGTGTCAGCCACGTTACCCTCAACCAGGGGGGGGGGCATGGGTGTCCCTGACTGGTCACCCACACTTGGGGGGGGGGGGGGGGGGATTCTAGGGGCTCCCTGCAAGTCCTGGCCACGTCCCCTACCGTATCCACCATGGCCACCTCTTACCTTTGCCAGCCTTACCGCGTGCTCGCCTCCCAACCATGGCACTGATGTTGTTGTGCCTATGGGAGTTGCAGTAAACTATTGTCCTGGGCAATTGGGGGTGAAAGGGGTAGGGTACTAGATGGAATTCGTACCCTAGTGCTCTAGCAAGGCTGTATGTGACCCCTGGGGGAAGATGACGAGTCACGCAACGCACAGGCACCCTGAAAAAGGTAGATAATGTGCACGCAACCCCTCCTAGACCACGTGCGTGGAAAAAAAAACCTGCACTACGCTGTGGCACCCAGAAACACAAAAATGAATGTATGCGTGTCACACGCAGCCTAGACTGACCTCTGAAGGGGTAGGCAACACACGGGGCAAGCACAGATGTCAAATACGTGCGCAACTCAGTCTGCCAGGAAAAATTGCGTGTAAAATACGCACGTGTGCGCATTGGCAACACCCCCGCCAAAAGAAGAATTGTACGCTGTCTGAGGAGACAGGACAACGGGAGAAGTGAACGCTGTTTGAGGAAACGGGCCCAGGAAAAAGGACAAAAAGCTGTCAGAGGTAACAAGGAGTAAGAACTTGGAACGCCGTGAAGTAAATCGCATGTGAACCGACAAGCAGTACAAATTTCACCCACTTGCCCTCCACGAAAAGCACGTACAAGGAAATGGCGTTCTTCATGTACCTTTTAAACATGCCCACACGTCCAGCGTCACTTCCGCGTGTACGCGCTAAGGCCCCATCCTCCAATTACAAGCGCTGACACTCTGACGTGCAGTCATTGGATGTGTAACATGCACCCGAGTACAGGGAAACGCACGTCACAGACGCGCATACGCGCTGTTGGCCTTTGGGCCAATGAATTCGCGTACGTGTGCTGACGCGCTTACGCGCTAAGGCCCTTTCCTCGAATTACACGCAGACGTGCTGGATTTTCACGTGCCAAATCACTCTGTATCAATCTGGCCACGCGTAAGCACACGGAAGACCACGCTCCAGCCCAGAAGGCCGAATTACTGCCCCCCAGAACCCCGAGCATGCTCCCACCTGCCGTCTGCTGCTGCCTGATTGCCTGCTGCCCACGTGCCCTGCCATTTGCTGCCTGCACATCAGCCAGGGGTGCTGTTGCTGTGACCACCCCTGCTAGAACCGAAGACTCCCGACTGGGATTCCATCGCTCCCCAGCCCCAGGACTCAGTTGCCCACCCACTCCTGCTTCTGGGGTTGTCATGTCGTGCACTGCAACATCTGGCACCACTGACAACCCCCGGCCAGAGAGGCATAGGGTACCAGCTTCACTGCCACTGAAGTTGGTGTCCTGGTGGAGCAAGTCCTGGGGCAGTATGATGCCCTCTTCGGAAGTTCCCGCGCCGACAAGGAAGGACGGACTCAGATCTGGACGGACATCGTGACTACCATCAACGCGGAGGGGGTGGCAGTCCGCGACTTCCAACATGTCAAGAAGCGCTGGGAGGACTTCAGGTCCAGCACCCACAACAAGGCCCGGCGCCTCTTGAAGGCAGCGGATGCTAAGGGGCGCCGGGGCCACTTGTCGGAAGATCAGATGAGGGTCCTGGAACGCATATCCCCAGCGCTCCACGTCCAGGTCCTTGAGAGGCAGACCCGTCTGGAGTCGAGCGGTAAGTGTAGATGCATCATGATTGTAAGCTGTGCGTGTGGTGATGTGCCAGTAGTGTGCAGGTTGCACATCTGTTAGTATGGGGCCGAGTATGGCTGGGGGTGTACAGGGCCGTGAGGCTAACACATGCGAGGGCTGTCATGTGTGAGACATGGATGGTGCTTGTGTGTGTAGGCTTGCATGCCAAATGCAGTTGTTTGGGCACACATGTTTGGATGAATGTGTATGTAAGTAGGCATGTTCGTGATGTCACGCATGTATGTTGTTTGAAGCTGCATGTATCAGCACTGTGTACATGTGCATGTGTGTGTATTTGACAAGGGTGCAACAGTGATGCAACATGGATGCATGTGACAGCGGGATGTGGAAGCCTGATTGGCAGATGTGACATGGATGCCCATATCAACACGGCGACAGTTGGCAGAGGTGTATACATACATGCATGCAAGTGTGGTGGTGTGTGTGCGTGTGTAGTGCACTCCATGTGATGTCTGGCTCACCTTTGGCTGCTCATGCTGTTGTATGTGTATGGATGGTGCTGGCAGTTGCGATATGGCTGCGGTATGGCTCATGTGTGCAAGTTGAAATGACATGTGTGTTGGCGATTGTGATGCCATGTCTGAGGTTTGCCAATGCCACTCATGTGCAACTGTCATGTGTGTATGTGTCCATTGTACAGTGCCCTGATGCCTGTGTTTTTTATTTCTCCCTGTCTGCAGCGTCAACTGATGAAGAGGGCGGAGAAGGTGCTGTGGAGCACAGCGGCGGGGATCGCACCGCCAGCCGGAGATGCAAGGCCCGGCTCCCCTCCCAGGTTGTGATCTCGTCGGAGTGAGGAGTCCGGTGCCGCGTCCCAGGCCACAGCTGCTGGGGGGAGGTCCAACAGGCGGAGGTTGGAGTTGGACTCCTTACCAGCAGAAGGGGCAGCTGGGACCCCACAGGGCCCAATGTGGGAAGATGGCACGGAGTCATCCAGGTTGGTGGGGGTTTGGTGGAGGAGGAGGCCGTGCAAGCAACAGAGATGGGGTCTGGAGGTGGGGATTCCACTGGTGCTAGTGGTGCAGTGCAGGGACAGGAGGCAGCACAGGCCGCCGCGGAGGTGCCTGTATGCAATCCTGTCCCTGATCCTGTCACTGCATCATCTTGCACCAGCAGGGATGCCTACGTCCAGACCCGTTTTCAGGCAGGGGATGAGCTCACAACAACTGGCCTTCCTCTGCCTGGGACGTGGCTATCCGGGTCCGGGTTGAGCCTGTCCTGACTGGTGTGGAGTTGCGTCAACGGGCCATGCGAGGTGACCTGCAGTCTTTTCATGAGGAGACTGCACGTAATCTCGAATGGCTTGTTGACCGCGTCGGCCTACTGGGACAGGTCACCCAGGCAGGATTCCTCCGTTTGATGGGGCTTGCTCAGCCCCCTCCTCAACTGAACCCCCTATGCGCCAGTCGTCCTCCGTGCCATCTTCCCACCCATTAGTCACCTGGGAGCTGACGGTGCGGCCAGGCTGGTGGAGGAGGCATCCCTGCCACAGTCGGTAGTCGGACGTCCAGCAGGGGTGGCCACATCGACTGCACCCCAGCCAGTGGAGGATGTACAGGTAGCAGGCATCAGGAGGCAGTGCACTGGCAGAGGCACAGCAGCAGCAGCAATGAGGTGGTAGCCATGATGGCTCTGGGCCTTCGACATCGGAGGGGCAGGCATTGGCCGGAGGGCAGGAGGACCCAGGAAGTGTCTTCCGTGTGGCAGCGGTTGGGCCACGCCATAGATGCGGAGCAGCAGCGGGCGGAAGAGGCACGGCTCACGATGGTCCGGGCGGAGAACTCCATGCAGAGGGCCCTGAGGCGGGCCGAGTGCCTCGAGGCATTCCGCAGGGAGTTGGAGGTGAACAGGTCGACGGCCCTGCGGACCCTCGGGGCCATGGAGGAGGACCGCCTCCGGGACATTGAGCAGGAGTTTGATGATGCCCTGGCCCGGAACATCCCGAAGTGAGCCGTCGGACTAGCCTGCTGCCCTTGTAAATAGTTCTGTAGTTAATGTTAGGTTTCCTTTGGTTTTGCATTTCTTTTGGACAATGGGCCACATTTTTGTGTATAGCTTTTTTTTTTTATTAAGTAGTGTTATTAGATAGGTTTCATTTCTTCTGTTGGGATCATGGACCCTGGATTGTTTATCTGTATATAGTTGACTGTTGGATTTTCAATTTTATTTTTATGATTTACACATGGAGCAATGGTTTTCGATTTTAATTTTCCATTGGATTTACTTTTGTGGACTGTGACTTTGGACACCTTTCCTTTGGATTGTGATATGTAGTTTTGCATTATTTCACGGACATGCTGTTTTCCTTTTTTTAAATTCCCATTTTTGTTTGTTTATTTTTGATTCAATTTATGTTGTTTTTAATACATATTTTTTCTTCAAACTTCAATGTGTAGTATCATCTCATTGGTTTCATGCATATCATGATATGGGTTTTGACATTCACTGACACCCATTGGGTGTATGTGAGGGACATGTGTTCATTTCCAAACTTGCAATTGGGGTTCTATCATGTTATTGCCATTTCTAAGTGGGTGGATGCAATACTCGGGTGGGTGTTTGGCATTTGGAGGCTGACCAAAAGGGCCAGGGATCTAGATTGTGATGACATGTTGGCTGGGGGGACATGTGTGGGGGCCTGGTGGAGGGTGCCCCACAGTGCTGGGGGGTGGGGGTGCAGGGGGAGATGAGTGGGGGCCTGGTGGAGGGTGCCCTGCACTGCTGGGGGGGTGGGGGTGCAGGGGGACATGAGTGGGGGCCTGGTGGAGGGTGCCCCTGGATGCAGGGGGGTGGGGGTGCAGGGAGACATGTGTGGGGGCCTGCTGGCAGGTGCCCCACAGTGCTGGGGGGTGGATGTGCTGGGAGACATGGGTTGGTGGGCAGTAGTGCAAGGTGACATGTGGGTTGGCTGGGGGGCATGGGCATGGTGGATGGGCTGCCTGCGGGACATGTGCAGGGTAGTCACCTGTGGTGTGGCCCGCCTGCAGGGGCCGTGGAGGGTGTTGGTTGAACAGCTGGGAGGACCCACACGGCGGATTCACTTGTAGGACTGGCCGGCACCCCCGGAATCCACGTAGGCTGCTGGATTTGCGTGTGGAATTTCACTTGGACCTTGGCATACACGTACCCTGCTGAAATCGCATGTGGAACTTCCCACGAACCCTATAATGCATGTACCCTGCTTATATCGCGTGTCAGACTACACGTGCAACCCTGATATACAGGTACACAGGCGAATCACACTGCTGGGGGTGGGGGGGTGGTAGGAAGGAGTGGGGGCCTGGTGGAGGGTGCCCCTGGATGCAGGGGAGGTGGGGGGTGCAGGGAGACATGCGTTGGTGGGCAGTAGTGCAAGGTGACATGTGGGTTGGCTGGGGGGGGGCATGGGCATGGTGGATGGGCTGCCTGCGGGACATGTGCAGGGTAGTCCCCTGTGGTGTGGGCCGTCTGCAGGGGCCGTGGAGGATGTAGAGGGAACACTTGGGAGGACCCAAACGGGCAGTTCAAGTGTAGAGCTCCACGCGCACCCCATGAAATACACGTGCCCTGATGGGATTGCGTGTGATACTTCCCGCGCACCCCTGAAATGCACGTACCCTGCTGATTTTGCATGTGATACTTCCCGCACACCCCTGGAATACACGTACCCTGATGGAATTGCGTGTGATACTTCCCACGCACCCCTTAAATGCACGTACCCTGCTGATTTTGCGTGTGATACTTCCCGCGCACCCCTGAAATACACGTACCCTGCTGCTTTTGCGTGTGATACTTCCCGCGCACCCCTGGAATACACGTACCCAGGACAATCGCGTGTGAAACTTCCCGCGAACCACTGAAATACACGTTCCCCGCTTGGCGTTTGCTGTTTGCCTGCCCTGTTAACTGGTCCAGGGTTAGCGCAGCCCTTTGCGATGATTTGGGAATTTTGAAGGCTTTTCCTTGCGCAAAGGCGTTCTTGGGGGCATAACTGGCGCTGCTGCAGGGTCTCTGCGCCACGGCTGGTTTTTGGGGCTAAAATCCATGAATACGCTGTGCGATGAAAAGGATTTTATCGCACGCGGCTGGCGCAGTGTATCGCATAGAGACACTGTGCGCCACTTTTGTGCGAAATTCTATGAATTACCCTGAAAATGGCTTCCTGCTCCTCCACCCCAACAGACATAGTCTGGTATTCCAGGCTTCCTATCTACCTGTATTGTGTTGTAAACTAAAAAAACATTACATTGTGATGACCAGATAAAATGAAAACGTTTTTGTGGCCAAGAGTGCCTCCACTACCCAGCCCTCTCAACCAATCGGATCACTCCCCCCCCCGCCCCCCCCCAAACCCACGGCTCCCCCTCCTCAAAGTTAAAAAAAAAAAATATATAAAATGCATTCACCAACAGTTTACAGATTTAGTTCTAATGCATGTAATATATTACCCGTGTTTTGGGATTGAAAGGAGGGGCTCTCGCAACGGAACACAGGATGCATCCAGAGGATTTTTTTCAGCCACGAGGAAGTAGTCATACGCACCTGTTTTAGTCCTGTGGCTGGCTGGGCTGGAGGCGCATATGTTCTAGCTGTTTGCTACCTGCATTGGATGGAATGCTTAAGTCTCATTGTTTTTGATCTGGAAGCAGTTGCTTTGCGAGAAATGATTTCAGCAGTGTTAGCACTGGAATATTTCTCTGCAACCACTTCTGTTTTTTTTAAGAAGGCAACGTGATTGGAATTTTTTCTTCCGTTACAGATGATTGTTGAGAAGTAAAATTGCAGCACATAGAGAACACCCCTCATCAGTCCAATAATGACGTGTGTATGCTTGCAAAACCTGATTTTCAATAATTTCATGGAGCCACCAGAAAACTTCACAACCTTCTGAAGTTTTGTTTTGCACTAAATTTCGTGAAGAAGGCAAAAGTCTTGCAACCTCCGCCCGAAAAATTAGCGTTTGACTACTGTATCCACGTTCGAAAAATCGGAGTGTGGAGACTTTCCTATAACCAGGGGCGTAGGAGACACATAAAATCTTGGGGGGGGAGGTGGCTGGAGGGGGAACAGGGGACACCTTGGGACTTTTCTTATTTGTTGTTTTTTAGTCAAAGAACTCGCCTTTTCGCATACGTATTAAATCAAATATTTCATCCCTGTATTAAAAAAGAGACACGAAAAAAAAGAAAATATAAGAAAAAGAAAAGCAGTTCAGAGTCCAAAACGTTATTGCCCTAACTAAAAACATACAAACACGCAATATTGTCTACATGGTTACATATATGTATGTGCGTGGGTGCCTCAACCCCATTTGCTATCAAGGACAAACAACATTCTAGTCTTCCTGTTTAATTATTGTCAAACAAGATCTGTTTGCCCAATTATCGTCAACCGTGCTCACCAGATAGACTGGTGGACGGTGTGTGACATGTCGTATCTTATTTGCACATTAAATGCTCGTGGGCGCACACTCGTGTGGTACACGCTGTATGAATGGTGACGAGTTGCCGTCATGTCTGGCAAGTAAGGTTAACGCTGGGCTTGATTAGTGACGTGGCCTAGTCACAGCAAAGTAGCCCATGTCACCAAGCGCACTATCCTGGATAAATAAAACGCACAGAACTGGCGCAGGTGTACCCCTTGATGTTGTGGTCGCCTCAAGGTAATCTTATGCACCTGTGACTCGCCAACGCAATCCTATATTTACACATGACAAAACACACCCTTTCTTACTGCCCAAGTGTCAAATATCACTAGGCAATGGCTAGTGGAGAGTGTACATTGTACACCGTTAATAGCTATCATTTGCAAAAAGTTGAGAATATTGTGATGTACCATGACCCAGCATCAGTTTGCCAGCCATGCCCATGCAATGAGGGCATCAACAGCAAAAACGTGGAGGTCTAATGTCAATTCCTGGCTAAAAAACATTTGAGCAGCAGTCACAACTTAACATTTACCTCTGGGACAACTGAAACAGCTTTATTAAGCTCTCCACCTTCTGCCATGTGCAAAATCGAATTTATAACATGAAGCACTGGGCAGCAGGCAGAGTTCCACATTTGCCAGTAATAGAACAGCACAAAGTAAAGTGGCTGCATCTTACTGCTATCTACAACAAAGATCGTTCTAATTCTTGCACCCATGCCAGGTCTCATTTCATTGGCGATTAATTTCACCTGGGTCTGCACAGTCATTACCAGCTACAAAGAGTCCACGCTGTGGATCAATATTGCCAGCTTCACCTCCATACTGACCACTCTCACAAAGTGATCTCCAAGTTGTTATGCATGCTTGTCGAATACTTCAGCACATACCCTTTCTGAACACCAATTCCAAATGTGTCTCCTTTCCCCTTTCGGGCATGGCACATGCCTGGTCCCTCAACCTGGCATGCGCCAGGTCTCAATGCGTTTCCGTAATCCACCAAAGTGTCACCTAGAAACCTGCAATGCTGCCCTATCTCTTTATGGCACAACAATCACATGGTAGCCACAGCTTTGCTTTCCTCCCAGGATCCCTGCAATTGAGGTGGCAGGGATGTTGCTCCAGCTCCTTCACCTGCTGCCCTTTGAGCATTGCATACCCCCCCATGACCACCTTTCGAGCCAACACCACAGCTGTATCACAAGCAAGGGGCATGTTCCTCCAAATCCACTTGTCCTATGTGGCAGCCAGCAAGCCTGTGGCCGTTCAGTAGTGGAGTGGCAGCATTTTGTCAGCCCATGTAGGTTTTTTTTTTTTATTTTTTTTTTTTTGAAAGGCAGGGTCAAAGTGTATTCAGTTTCAACGGAAGTAAAAACCAGTTCATGTTGAGAGGTTCAATGAGGAAAACCTAGCTCCGAAACCAGCATAAATGCTCAAAATGCTTTGAAAATGTCATCCTTCAGGATTCAGCCTCTAAACACAAGGCAGGATCAAAATGTATTCAAAGATTCACGGGGGGGGGGGGAACTGGAGCAAGACCTAGTGCTCAAAATGTATTCAATAGTCATCCGTGAAAAACTAGCCTTTAGATGCATAGGAGAAGAGAGGGACAAACTAGCTCCGAAAAACTCATACACGTGCCAAATGCATTGAAAATGTTTCAAAATCCAGCCTGAAAACTACAAGGGAGTATGCACACGTGTTGAATGGATCAACGGATGGTAAATACAAGCTCCAAAACACTCAGAAAAACTTAAAATGCATTGAAGATTTCATGAGTGAAAAAGCCTGTAAACAGCAGTACATTTTGATCCTGCCTTGTGTGGGAGAAGAGTTGTTAAATATATCAGGATTCAAAGTAACAAAGCATGGAAACCCAATACAAAATGGGAATCCACCAGAATTCGCATTTACCAGAACGCAAGGGAAAGGTGTATTTTGAAGGTGTTTGTTGGTGATTGGAACGTTTCAATACGTTTTGTTCCTCGCTAGTAGTTTACAGGCTGTATGTTGAAAAATTGATTTTTTTCAATGCATTCTGAGCACTTGTGCATCTGTTGGAGCTAATCTTCTTGTTTCTTGGCCGTGTCGAGAGGTGGTAATCCTTCCTTCTAGTTTACATGCTGGATTTTGACTTTTGAATGTATTTTGAGCATTATGGCATGTTTTGTGCCTGTTTTTTATTTTTTCCTTCTGTTTTAATACATTTTGATCATGCCTTGTGTTTCTAACGGGAAGTGTTAGAAATACATCAGGATTCGAATTTTCAAAAAGCACAGAAACTAAATGCGTAATGTGGCTGTAGAGTTCTTAGAAACCTTCCAGAATGATTTACCAAAACGCGATGACAAGAAGGAAGAAGGCAGTGGGAAGAGAGAAGGTAGGTGAGAGGAAGGGAAAGGACACAGGATCACTAGCGTCTAAACCAGAAAGCAGGGAAGCGAGTGGTTGCAACACAGGGCAGTTCAGTGGGCAGGGACCGAAAGGCAGAATACCTCTGAGGACCGTGGAGGTGCAGCTGGCAGTTATCAGGGGTTGATAATTGTTCACTCTTCGAGACACGTCGAGTGAGTCGTGATGGGCGTTGCAGCAGGAGGCAGGGTCCGGAGCAGTCGAATTTTCTCACCTCAGGCTCACACACTCTCAGAGGCAGCAGGAGGAGGAGGCTGGCAGGCTGTGCAGCATTGCAGTGTGTACTCCCAGGCAGGGCTGGGCTGGCACGTGCCGTATTCCGCGGGGGTGGGGGAGGAGAGGAACACACAAGGCTCCTGGTCCTGCATAGTCCCCCCCTCCCCGCTGTTGTTGTGAATGGAATAGGATTCGGATAGAATCCACCTGGCTGGGCCGTGCCTGCTCTGTGCAAACTTCAGAGTCTGAAGTCACACAAACTGGGGGAAACAAACTGGGGGATAAATGCCATTGTATCCCCCCACTTAAGATTGTGGGGGGCTTTGTCCCCCGTGAACCACCCTCCCTCACCCCCCCCACCTCCCCCATGTCCTACGCCCATGCCTATAACATAACTGGCAATACATATCCTACGCCCATGCCTATAACATAACTGGCAATGCATACATTGAGCGCACCTATTTAAAAGCCAAAATCCCTAATATGCATGAAGTAAAAATCAGATGAGAAACAAATCTCCAAAACGAGGTCATTGTAGCTTTGCTACTTTCATGTTCCAGTACCGCAAATCACACTATCTGCAAGCGAGCAAGAACGGATTTACACCCGTGTGTACTGACTGTACAACACCTACATGATGACTGTCAAAGACCTTGAGACATGCGTACTTAAGGGAAATAATACGAATTAAGAGGTACTTTACCATGCTGACAAAATATTTGCAATTTTTAAAATGCATGTACCGGCCCAGAATTCAAGTTCTTTTGCCTTTACAATTTACGACCGCCCCCCAAACGCCACAAATTTCACATGAACTGTTTTAACAGGGCATGCCTGCCGTTACAGAAATCACACTGTTCTGTAGTTAAGAAAAATAACACATGGGTGTTTTGACACTCAAAATGCACTTTTCTCATTTTAACTATTAGAGGTATAGGTGTCCAGAACTTAACAGCAAACTCGAGGTTGTCTCCCAAATAAAAGATTGTGACCAGTTGAATCTAGGGGCCCGGTCGAGCTCCTGAGAAGAATGTTATTAAAATACAAATTATTCTGCTTTTAGTTGGAGTTCTACTGTATGTAGATAACCCGGACAGTGAAATGTAGGCTACTTCGATGTATCTGCTGCCTAGCAAAAGCCCCAAATGAGACCTTTCACGCTACCATGCATTGATGCGGTCTAGTGGATGACGTTCTGCCCTGGCCACGTAATAACCTGGCCTCACATCAAGGGGCGGCTCCGCCATCATGGTGACGAGGCGCCGACCAGTTGCTCATTATGTCTAGCCCAGGTGAAAGCAAGGTTTCCGAATAGTACAGGTCTTGAAAATAAGTTCCATCATAACATAAAAGGAAGACACCTGCATTATTAAAGACTGCTGTCACGTTATGACTGGTTCCCCTTGCGGCCCTATGGTCTCTTTTCTCGTTTGCTTTTTCTTTCTTTTTTCTTTTCCTTTTTTTTTTCTTTTCCTTTTTGTGGCCACTTTGTGAATATTTTTTGTAAGGGTTTTGTTTTTTAAAAACCAAAACAAATAAATAAAATAAAAAAAGAAAGCATGGTTTCCTTTTCAGTTTAAATGTCCCCAGTTCTCCTGCTTCATGGACAATGCAAGACCGAGGGCGTTTTGCTTCGGGAGCCTTGCGCAACCCATCGGGGATGCAGCCTGGGGAGCTGCATTCATGCCTCCGTGTGCATTCTTTAGGAGGCAATACGGCTCCCCTGCGCATGCCTGCACCAACCAGTACGTTCTCTCTGCTTCCCGGTAATGCCGCTGGCAGCCAGAGGGCCTCCATGCATGTGTATGGACCAATATGTATATTTGTGTATATGCGTGCATGCAATTGTTTGTATCGAAGTGTGCACAGGGGAATGGAGAAATACATGGATATATGAATGTTTGCTTGAATAAGTGAAATAGATGTATGCATATGTGCGTGTGTAGGGGACTGCACCTCCCTTTTTAGATTTTTTTTGTTTGTTTTTTTTTTAGTTTTTTTTTTTTTGCTATGGCATGATTCTTTGAGATCAAGAGTAAAGCAAACCTGATTCAGGTTTGCTTTTCTAATGATGTCGAATTTGTTATTACGTAGCAAGACTTGCCTACGTTGGTGGGTCAGTCTGGATATATTTTCTTAATGCTAAGTGTTATTACGTGGCTAGTGGGTGGAACCAGTCTGAATATATTTACTGATGTGGCATTGGATTTTTCTTTTACTAGCATCAAGCGTAAAGCCAGTATGATGGGTGTTCTTATGTGTCAAACTGGCCTTGATTGTAGCAGCCGGTCTTGAAATATGTTTATTGTGGCATGTCCTTTTTGCTGGAAAGGCTAGCAGGAATATGTTTTACATGGGGATAATGGCCTATTTTGACAAGAGCCAGCATGGACACCTTCTAGTCCGATTATTGGCATTTCGCACAAAGCAAACATGATAGTATTTGAAATGGGAATGCGATATTGGTACAGCCAGAATGGACCTGTATGGGCACAGCCAGCAAGAAGTTTATTTTTTACATTGTATACTGGCATATAAATATTGCGGGGAAAGGCATCATATCAATGCTCTTGTGCACTGCTTGCAACTTCCATCTATTGTATTGTTTTACCCAAAGCAGTTGCAAACTGACTTTTTACCAAATTTCTTAGTATGTGCTGTAGAATGTACCATTTTAACCGCTTATTTAGAACACCCCATTTGTTGGTTCGAGCTATCGCGCTATGCTCATTTGCTCTTGCAAATTTATAGGAAACCTTTGCACCCCTTTAATTAAAAAAAAAAGTAAAACATCAGCCGCCACTACTATTATCCTTGCTTTTCCAGTGGCCTGCTGAGAGCTGAACACACACACACCGACTGACACGTTCACTCAATTTTAAAGGAGCACAACCCCTTTTCTTCATTCTTGTCTACAATAACTGACTAGGGGACATGGTACATCTTCTGGCAAGTGGATAGATGCAGTCCACTGACATCTGCTCATAACCTGGGCCCTGTGCGCCACACAAGAGCAGTGCCATGTTAACTGTTAAACAGTGAGTGTTATTTTTAACCATCTCGGTGGCATGCAGATGAATTCATGTTTGCCTCGTTAAAGCTGCCCTTGGATAGATTTTTCAAACCTCTGCAGTTGCACCCATCCTGCTAACATGTCTAAATTCAAAAGCGCATCCATTTTTAAAACTAAAGTAATTAAATGGTTGCAATACTGGCAGCATCACTTCAGATGTTCACCCATCCTCGTTTTACAGCATTTTCGAGTGCCGTTCAGTAAATAACTACAACACCTGTTCCTTCCAGTACATCAAAAGGGCAAAACGGTTCTTGTTATGCAAAATTGGTCATCCCTCGAGAGGTGAACTTCCACTTTCTACTATGCTATAGAAAACCATGATGTTATGGTAAAGCTTTGCTGAATACACACTATATGCTGCCCTAATGTGTGAGTCGCATGGCTAGCAGCAAATTTATAATCTGCAATTCAAAACGTTTTACCTGTAAGGCCCTTTCCCACAACTCTCTTGCATAGAGATCTTGGCATTGGGACCAGAAATGTTGGTGAAACCTGAAATGTAGGAGCTTGTTTGTGTGTGCTCTTATTAACAAGCCGTCCTTGGAGTTCATTGGAGGGACCACTGGCCTGTCGGTGCTCTACCACATTAACGTCGCAAAAGTAAACCAGTTACCTCAATAACTGGGATCAGGAACTCGCATCAGAAAATCATTTCTTACAGGATGATCAAGCAGCCATTTTGTCAATTAAGCATTTTTTTAAATCTCAATTTCATTTGCTGAACATTTACAAATAGGTTGGCACAAGTCCCCTTTGAGCTTCAGAAGAAATGGGGGAGAAAACCTATTTTAAATGTGTGGCAACGACTCGGATGGTAAAATAAATCCCACCTCTTAAAGGTGCTCGGTCGGTATGGTTTAGCTGGATAAAGTCTAGTGCTGTTTTGATCTCCTTCAGCATTGTACATTTGAGAGTGTGGCATACAGAAACCATGGACATTTTAACATCTATATTTAACTCGGAAGCAAGTTCTTACTTCCCCAAAAATCATAGGGGTTACATATGTCATTTACTGTAGAGTAAATGCTCGATTTGTGCATGGGGATGGATGCCGAGATCAACCCTACACACATCACACACTGCAACTAAAGACCAAACTACCTGAGGATGAGAGTAGGTTTTCCTTCAACCGGAAGCTTCATGAGGGCTTGCTCATGTGTTCTACTCACATCAGCAATGTTATTTGTTTGGATCATGTGACTTTTATTGTTATACGATTTATTGTTTTAAATGCACAGTGCACTCTGTCTCAAGGAATAGATTTCACATTATGTTCCGTGGCTTTGTGCAGAAATGTACTCTGCTCACAATCGGAGACGCAAGAACCATTAACAAAATACAGACACTCCAAAATAAGGCCTTTAGAGCCGCACTCAGTATCTCTAAAAGAGAACATATCTCTGAAACAAGAAGGAAGTGCAAGTGGCTATCCACACAAGAGAAAATCGGACTAAAATCAGCATCCCTTATCCACAAATGCCTAAACAATGAAGCACCACAATATCTAATAGAAATATTTTCTAGAAAAAATTCTACTAGACGCTCAAGACTAGCGTGTCCAATGGCCTTCAAGTGCCTCGCTTTAAACTATCCACCATTGACCTAACCATACCTGTAAGGAACTGTACATTTTCCTCTCTATAGCTTGTCTATATATTCTTTACCATTGTATATTCGCTACCTTTGCTTGCTGTAGGTACCTTAGCTAATGGTTCCTAGGTTTGATGTTCGTTTTATACTTTTGCATCGAATGTAGCCAATGTAACATGTGTACTAAACTGTATGAATTCTTACTTTTGCCTGCGCCCTGATTCCTTCCGGTCTGGTGCGCATAATAAATATTAAATAATTGAAGAGGAAACCAAGGGGTAGTCCAACTGACTTGGGGCCCTTGGGTCACCATAGGTCCTGGCACTTCTCATATTGACACTGTGACATGGACGACCAGGCTCATAAGGTGGTCTGGCTGTCCATGCAACTCTTTTTCACACCGATGACTGGCCTGTTTGACGTTGTTAACGGTTCTCACCTCCATCCTAGAGACTGCCACATCCAGCAATGCCTTCCATACAGTGAGGACAGTGTGCCTTCCAACCCCACTTCAGAATACAATCCATGGAACTTTCCATGTTCTGTTTAGCACTACCTCACCCACGTACATGTGTGCATAGATTTTTATTTTGAGAGAATTATGATCTGCTAAGTGAATGGTGCTGGCAAAAAAAAACGTGTCCACCAGTGTAGAGGGAAACGAAAATGCAAACTTCCAAAGCATTGGATTTACGAACGTAGCAGAATTACACTAGTGGAAAAATGTGCAATGATCCATCTACTGTAGCTCAAAGGATCACACACGTTCTACAGTAATACCACCCACCATCCACTTGTATACACTCGCATCTGCCTGTGAATATTCTTCCAGTTCTGTCCAAGTATCTTTGTTCTTGTCCCTTTTGGATACAGAAAAAACATTGTCAACTCGTCATGGCCCACTGTTCATGGCTCAGAAATTTTACGACACCCGTTTGTGGGACAGCCCTGTCAACTTTATATTACTGTGTTTCTGAGCAATGGGGTAAACCGATGAAACCTCCAATAGATGTAAAACTCCAGCAGTGCAGAGGAGCATTTCCCAGATCATTTTAATGCATTTCCCTATAATATATGCGAGTATAAAATGTAAATGCTGGCTGTTCCCATACATTCCCGTTCTGACTGCACCAATAAATGCCAGTATTCCCATTTAACATACTCTTTGCACATAATGCCAGTAATGGCACTATACGAAAACCTGTCCAAGCTGGCTCTGCCAATGTATGCTAGTAACCCACATAAACATATACCCCTGTTGGTTTTGCCATTAAACAATCCATGCCCTGGCTCCAATGTAGCATTTAACATGCTTGCTTTATCATAAATCTCCAGTTAAAAATGTCATGCCACATTAAGATGGCTAGACTGGCTGCACCAACATTTTAATAAGTCTGCTCACAATGCTTACACCCCTGGCCCCATAACCATGCGAGTTTCTTGTTGTTGTTATTCTTCTGCCCTGTCTTTCGACCAAAACCAGATGGAATCAATTAATGCCTTCGAATCGTTCCATACGGAGAGCCTTTCATGTTTCATTCAGAACAATACAACCTTCTCTTGTGCGGAATGTCTTTTTGTTTTTCGAGAGTTTACACTCGACATTAACAATTCTAGAATGTTCTCTCCACTCTGTCATGGTATGCTTTAGCAATTCCTCTTCACTACTGCTTGTACTTCAATGCGGCTTGAATGATAGCTAACCCGGTTATGCGTTTATGCACCTACAGATGAGGACCCAGGTTAGTCTTTCGAAACGTGCATATACGTATTTCTGCAACATTCTACTTTTCACTTTAAATGGGCACATATCTAAATGTACCAACCCCTCCCTGGATGCAGTGACTTTATATTACTGTCAAATTAGCCAAACTAGCCTGTCTCACAACATTGAAAAACCTGATAGTGTGAAGTATTCTGCATGTAGCTTTTCAGGATGGTACTTGGCCAAAGATGGCCAGGAGTACAAGGATCACTCTTGAGCAACCAAGCGAGGGGTCTAGTTTCCAAGGCCATTGATTGGTTCTAAGGAGTACACCAGTCTGACCCTGGAGTTCCACCATAGTGGAACTCCCGTTTTCTTTGCTTTCAGGCTGAAACAAAAGTGAACAGAATATTGTGAGTCATACCTGGATACGAGGAAACGGGAGAGAAGCTTCTGCCTGCAGGGATGCTGCAGATGCCGCTGGATGCCCAAACGCTGCCGGAGCTTCCAGGAAGGATACACCTGGCCGAGAACTGCAGATACTGCCATGGAGGAATAGAGCAGGTATTTGAGTTGCCCGCGGGCTATGAGAGGTTTGGGGAAGTGTCGGGGTGAGCAAAGGAGTTGGAGAAAGTGTCTGGGACTCCAAACAACAGTCGTATACTTGGCAGGAGAGTGAACTAAGTGGATACAACGTAACATTGCAAGACTGAGACCCGCACCCATGAGAAAGAGGGTCTCGGACACTGAAGTGAAGAGACAATTGTTTATTTGGCAGGAGAGTGAACCAAACAGATATAATGCAACATTGCGAGTCTCAGACATTCACCCATGAGAGAGGTTAAAAATAAGACGGACAAGCACCCAAAGACTGGAAAACAAGGAATCCTAAGCTTGGTAGCGAACTTACCACGCTGGTAGGATGCAAGAACTGTGAAGACAACGGTTCCTTGTAAATTGTTCAGAGACTTGACAAGAAGTCTAGGGGAAAGGAAGGAGCACAACCCTAGCATTTGGAATCTTGTACTTTGCAACATTAGTTTGTATCACTTTTTACTACATGTGAAATTTGTCTGTTGGTTAAATGCACAACGCGCAATTTTTGCTTTAAGAGACCATCCTTGCACAGTATCTTAGATTATTAGTGTTCGGGACAGAAATAGGTTTTGGGGACACGACTGTGACATCAGACTTCCCGTCAATTTCCTTAGTTTTCTTTGAGGTAGGGAAATTCCTCTTAGCTTTATGGATAGTGAGGATTTGTCCAACCCTTGTTCTTAATAAAGGTCTTTATCCAAAAAATACACGAGCATTGTGTCCAAGCCTTACTTCTGCACCCTTACAGAATTGAATAAAGACATGCTATTAATGACTACAATTCCACAACTTCAGAATTTAACAGTTTCACATATTTCCCTTGCTTGGAGAATGACCTTAAAAATATTTTTGTTTACTATATCCGCTCTGCCGAGACATTATGGGACACAAAAAGAACACAAACTCCAGCACTATAGTTAAGGTGTGTAGCATGAGCCATAAGAATTCCGAAAATTCTATTGCTAATAACTTTTGACTGGCATGACTGATTTGACTGACATTTTCCAAACAAAATGTTTGTCATGTACCCATCCCCTCCCCAGACGTGGAATTATGGGAGAGCTCTGTTAAAAAATGAAAACACTTTTTTGTCTACTCCCATTTTCCCATAAAGAGAAAGTCAAAATCTCATAAGGCTGTAGCGCAAAAACCACTGGAGGGAAATGGACCACATAAGAAACAACTTGCGCATGAAGCATTAACTTAATTTCCAGGACAGGTTTGGGGTATTCATCCAACAGTTTAAAAAATATATATTTGATGGGGAAGGGGTTGTCCCCCAAAAATATAGCTATGTCTCCCATGGTGCTTGGGAGCAGAGATGCTCTTCAGAAATGAAAAGCACCATATGTTTTTGGTTGATGCAAGCGATATGGCATTAATACAAGCGAAATGGGACAATAAAGTGCAAAGAAAGCTATTTGGAGGAGGAAAACAGTTGAAATCGTATCAGGCTAGAGGTGGGGAGAGGGAAAGAGGACATGTGAAGCTGGGGGTGGTCTGGAGAGCCAGTTCCTTTTTTTTTTTTTCTTTTATTTTGCATTATCAGGGGAATACCTGGGGAATCTTGTGAGATTACTGCAGTAATATCACAAGACTCGCACTGGACCGAAAATTCATCACACGAAGCAAAGAGAAAGGGAGTAACTGGAGGGGGCCAGGGAGGTACACATTGACTGAGGTGGGTTGGGGAACCTGGGGAAAGGGGGGGGGACATCGGGAGCAATTTATGTGGACATTTTAATGTTCGAGTGTTATCACTGTAATTAGTGCAGGATTATCGCACGATTACAGCAGTAACAGTGTGATTATTGGGGGAATGGTAACTGAGGAAAAAATAAAGGGGGCAATCTGTTGTGATCAAATCTACTAGGCAGGGAGAAATGGGTCTTTTTGCCAGTGGTACTGATTAGTGAACCCCAAACAAACCTATTGGTGCAATATGTGCAGCAGCCATGACAAAAAGCTGCAACAAGTGGGCTTGAAAGAAACCTATGGTATTAAAGAACACAGTGGGCAGGGCCAGGGCCGAAGGCCATGACTAATGGGTGCGAAGTAAGCCTATTGGTGCAACATGTACAGTGAAAACGGCTAGTGGCCCTTGATTTAAACTATGGTATAACAAAGCCCTTGAAATTAATTGAAAAATCTTTATTTACGGGACAGTTAAGGTGATACGATTTAGCAAAACAAAACCAATGAAATTCAGCAGATGCGAGTAGTGATCCATCGTAACTCTGCCTCCCCCTCCCCGTGCGAAGCCCATGAGCACATATATAAAGGATGGGATTCACAATACCAGCTCAGTGGGTTGAGTGCTCACTGCTGTTATCTCCACCTCCTCTCCCTCTCTCATCTCTGATTGCCTAACTGCCATTCAAGATTGATGCCGCCAATGATCTTTGTCTGAATGACAGCAAGACGGAGATCCTCATCGGCACACCTTCACAATCCTTTCCCCTCACTCTCTGGCCGGCCTCCCTTGGCCCTCCTCCTACCCCCACCAGCGAGACTAAGAACCTTGGGGTAATCTTTGACTCCACACTTTCCTTCTCCGCCCACATCTCTGATGTCTCTAAAGTCAAACTTCCTACTGCGCCGCCTCAGAGGTACTCTGCCTTTCCTCTCCTTCCCCCAGGAGCTCATGGTCTCCCAAGCTCTGGTTCTCTCTAGGTTGGACTATTGTTACAGCCTCTGCAACTAATCCAGAACAGGACTGCGAGACTTGTCCTTGGCCTAAAGCCCTGGCATCGTATCTCTCCAGCTCTGAAATCTCTCCATTGGCTCCCAGTGAATGCAAAGATTAAATTCAAAACCCTCTGCATTGTCCACAAGGCTTTCTGGGGCCTTGGTCCAAAATACCTTCAGTTATCCCTCCACAAATACCTCCCCTATCGAGCTCTTCACTGCTCTACTTCCAACTCCCTCAGGGTCAGTCTTTTTTCAAAGAAATGAGCTGGGAGTAGATCTTTGTCTTCGGCTGGGGCCTCCCTCTGGAACAGCCTCCCTGCCACTCTAAAACTTGAGGAGAACCATCTCCGGTTCCGGAAGCACCTCAAGACCTTACTCTTTACTTCTGCCTTTGCTCCCACTCTCCCCTGCTGATCTGTTCTCTCTTGGCACCGTGCACCTAGCCACCCTCTGTCCTCTGGGCCCAGTTTCCTGCTCATCCTGCCATGCACCTGCACTGTCTCCAGGCCACCCCTTGTAATGGGACCTGTATCTGTCCCCATACAGTCCCCCGCCCCCTTTTTCTTCCTGCACTTATCAGACCTACCCTGTCTGCTGCCTTAACCCCAGCACTTGCCAATTGCTGGATGCACTACCGCTGTTTGTTGCCTTTATTATTTATTTATTATTTATAAACACTTGTGTATGAGCACACTAGAAATAAAACATCAATATCTACAGGGTGGAGGTTTGAATCCCAGCAAGGCAAACTCAACCTTTCATCTTTCCTAGGTCGATAAATACCAACTCCAGTTGGATGATATTGTATGTATATGTGTTGTACGTAAAGCGCTTAGTCGTAAGCGCTATATAAATAACACATTAGATTGTAGAGGTCATCAACTGGGGGACTTAAGGTGATCATCACTTCCCAAATATGCTGAATTTCAGCGGACACCTAGTTAAGTTGGACTTGCTCAAAATGTGATTCCTGAATTTCAGGTGTTTTGTTGCATATAATCTGGTCACCGTAAGTCTCTAAACCAAAGTTTTTTTCACTGAATTTCAAAGGTTTTGTTACCATGTATTTTTCATGATGAATCGAATCACTTTAACACTCTTCATACTAAAGATTTTTTCACTGAGTTGCAAGGGGTTCGTTATAGTTTTTTTGGGGCTTCCTAACCATGGCCACTGTGCATGTTGCACCAACATGTTTCATTTTGGGCCACTAGCAAAGGCCTTCAGCCATGGCCATTGTCCACTGCCTTCGGCCATGGTCACCATACATGTTGAACTGATGGGTTCCTCCGGGCCGACTAGCTATGGCCTTTGGCCATGGACACTGTACACGTTGCACCAATACGTTTCTCTACGGTCCTCTAGCCGTGGCCCTTTGTAATGGAGAGTTGCACCAATGGGTTTCTTTGAGGGCCACTAGTCCTCACCTTTGGCACACAGATCCATTACCCCCCTGCCTAGGAGAGGTGATCACAGCAGGTGTAAAATATGTATTTTTCACCCTGTACCCATTACCATGAAATTACCCCTCCGATATTCCCCTGATAATGGCAATGAACTACACATAGAGCAGCATTGAACTACACATCCCTACACATCCCTGCAGGATTCCCCTGGTATTCCCCCAATGACACGTGATAATCCTAAACTCTTCCCTGTCCTTACAGGCACTCAACAAGTGCCGCCTCTGTTCCTCTCCTGGCCATTACCCCATAACTGTTTTGTTTGTGTGACACATTTTCTTCTCTGAGGTGGACTTGATTGAAAAGTGAGTGGTGAATTTTAGGGGGGGTTGATGCGTTATTTCTGATCACCTTAACTCTCTCTTAACCAATGTTTTTTTTTCACTGAATTTCAAGGCTTTTGCTATACATTGGCTTCCTCTGGGCCCACTAGCCATGGCCGGTGGCCACAACCAAACATGTTGCATACTTTCTTGAGGACTCGCAAGCTATGGCCTTCGGCCATGGCCTCTGTATGTGTTGCATCAATGTTTTTATTTTGGGCCCACTAGCCACGGCAACTGACCATGTTGCACTTATTTTTTTACCCAACACCTATTGTCCATTGATGTAAGCACTGCAGGTGTAAAACCTTTTTTCCAACTATGTATTCCCTCAATAGTTTCACAATAATCATTTCCAATAACAAATACCTGCCAGGCTTCTGATTTCAGGCAAGTGGTAACCACAGCACCACTACCACCTCTCTGATACGATGATATCCAAATGACAATGCTGCTACTAAAATGAAGGCTATGATCAAAAATGTTGTTCCTAACTTGCCACTTTGCTCATCCACCTAGACCATTAATGAATTTAAAGATTCTTGGCACGTAGTGGAACTGTTATTTCATGTAGCTCAAATCTGGAATGCACTACCAGCCTGAGATTTAGCGATCTGAACCAATTTTCTTCACGTTAAAATAAATAAATAAATAAAAAAACAGCCAAAATTTTGTATTTCGGCAAGATCTTGATGTTTGACCTTCGGCTGGTCCTCTAGGCACCATGATTAAGTCCCATGCCATCTTCTTGTCCTACTAGGCATCGCATCATTGTAAGTATTAATAGCATACGCACATTTGAAACGTTCACTCCTCTGCCAATTACTAATTGACACTGGAGTTGCATCTTCGACACACATCGCAACATTCTTTCAGTCCCCCACATTAGTATGGGTTCACATTGTAACTGATTTGGCTTTTTTTATTATCACCCAGAGAATTCCTCTTGTTGACATCTGTGTACATGTCTTTTTGGCACTGGGTCGACTCCAATTGAGCAAACCTCTTTATGAAGTAAAGCCATAATGTGACCAGGCTTTGAATGAAGTCTGCTGTATCCCCATGAGCTAACACTGAATGCTCACAAATGAACATGGAAAAGGTTTCTTGAACTTCACCCAGGGGGATCCTATTTTCTGACCGCTGGGATTGCAATTCGAACATTGTGGTAAGGGCTTGTGTTGAAACTTGAGAACATAACATGACTGACAAGATGCCCCTGATGTTCACTCAGTAGGCCTATGGATGGCCTCCGTGCTTGACTTGGCACAGTAACCATGTGATGGACAAGTATTCAAGGAGATGATATGAGCATACTTTGGCTAGTGAAATGCACAGAACTCCAAATTGGAATGTTGATCTGCAATGCATGTCAATTAACTTGATGTGTAGTTCGCCACTAAAGTTTAATTATTATTATTATTATTTTTCAACAGGGAACAATGCACCCATTTGGGGAGACGAGAAAGAAAGCGCAGAATGCGGGATCGACTAACCAAGGAACAGGCCACATCCATGACTTGTGTAAGCACGAGTTTCCTGGGGCCTCCAGGACTATCTTTCTATGGACCACAGAGCTGTCAAACATTACCTTGCCCTTTAATGCAGAGTCTCACTAGCCAGCAGGAGGACCATGAAACATCATGCAACACTTTTGAAAATTGGGCCACACAGCAAATCAAACCGCAGGAACTAGATCAACAAGCTATACTGAATTCGGAGCTCCCTCCACCAGAAAAGCAAGAATGCGAAAGCATTCATGACTCTACATCCTACTGTATGTTCAGCTCATGTCCATCGCTAATGGAAAGTGGCTTGAAAAATGGCAGACCTTCCTCCAGACGATGCAGTTCCTCCATGCAAAGCCAGGCGAAGTCTGAATTGTTGCCTACCTATCCAGAGTCTACCATTCCAAGCGAGTCTTCCTTGATCAATCATATGAGACCTACTAGTCAACAGGAACATTGTGCTAGTCTTTCTGAAAAGGGGATTCCTCAATATTTCTCGTGGCGTTCATCAACTCTGACTACCAGTACACTGAGCCGCACTTCCATGCAGAGAATTAATGAACAGAATGGACCAATTGAGCTCTCTAATGACGGTAGACATTCAGAATCTGTGTCTGTACCCGGGACGTTAAAAAGAGCATCTTCTGCTGTGATTAATTTGGAAAGCAATAGCTCAACAGGGCAGTCACTTGTTCAGTTGCCAAAACCACAATGCCTGCTTTCCCCAAAAGCATGGTTTATTTTCTTGGGAAACAACTCCCTGTCAGAAGGAGCCAGAATTTGCAAGGACGACGTCAACAATGTAACCAGTTTGGACTCTGGAGTAGATATCATTGAACTACAGGTACGTCCGGAAAGCCGTAATAAGGAGTGTGGTGTTCAAGACCTTGGCCAGCATGAGGGCCCTCTAGAACAATCTCTGACTCGAGAAGTAAATTGTGACACTGCGATTGAACGCCTTCACTGCAGCGGTCCTGTAGAATATCCAGCTACTGGGAGAATGGAAGAGGAGGAGACCGGATGTGAACAGCAAACTGCACACACTGAGGCTGCTCTCAAGCTGAACCAAGTACATTATGGGAACAAGAGAAGCTTGTGGCAAAAAAGGGAGGAGAGGCCATTAATTGGTATTAACTGAAAGTCTTCTGCACTTCAAAATTGAAAAGTACAATGGGCTAGGCCTGGGTATTGAGTTCAGCAGCAATGGTATTTTGGTGGTGGGAGGTATCGGTGATACTGGGAGTCAAGCTTTTAAATGCAAATGCCATGTGTTTTAAGCAGTTTTACCTTTTTATTTTTCATTTAGACCCCTCATATTTGCTCATTTTGAGCAAGTGAGTAAAATCAAAATTGCCCCAACTTAATTCGTTCCCCACAAACCTTGGTGGAATCCACACGTGTGAGTCCACATCAAGGAGCACCTCTTTTTCAGAGAGCAATTCTGAGGCATTGGCAGGAGACCACATGAACGCCAGTCAGAAAACACCTGTTTTCTGTGAGATTCCGTTTGTAATCTGCATGCAACCATACATGGGGAAGCTGTCGCACTTACGAAATGTACTATATTTTATCAGGTGACCCGCGAGTCATTCTACAAATGCTAACTTATTGTTTTTAATAAACTATTATTAACAGAACAAATAGTAATTATTTCTTTGTTGACTTAGATTTTTACAGCTAACATTCTTTGATCTCTCTGTTAACTTCACCAGTTCTCTGGTGACTTGGGTGAAGAGTTAGAGCATCTAAGATTGTGGGATGAGGAGTCGTAACATCTGGGATTCTGCTACATTAACCTGTGGGTGGTGTTGCATGACGTAAGAGTGGGAGTGCTGTCAGATCTCAGAACCCTCTAATGAGGATATGTGCGCCTCCTTTGGCGGCAAATCCTCATTTAGTGGCAGCTGGTAGGGCATGGGCCAGTGGTCAATAGGTAGAATGTGATGTTCGGATTTAGATTGTCCAATGCCTGACCAGACTGACAGTTCTAGAAAATGAAGTGGGCTTGGTTTCACTGAAAACCTTTAGTGTCTGATATATGCAACCTCCGAGGCATGGGGACTGAATGAGGCTCTGGAACGTATTGCTTTCAGTTAAGACCTTGTGCTCATCACATCGAACTGTGTCTTGTCTCTATTCTTGGTATGAGAGCAGCTGAGAGTATTTTGCATTTTAGCATTGCTCCATGTGGCTCATGGGGGTCGGGAGTTGTGTATTTAATTGGTGCCATCAAAGTGTATGCAGTCAGACACCTGGGATTCAATGGTCTCTTTAGTTGCAGAGGGTACCGGATCATTTGGCAGTGCTTTGTGTGGTGAGGGGGTGAGAGGGAGGAGCAAGGCTAGGGTGCATGTGCCAACTGTGGATAAACTGTACAATGTTGCTCTTTTATACATCACATAGTTGTGCTGGGTAAGTTATTGTGAAGGAGGTGTATGACCAAATCACAAATCCCTTGTCTTTTTTTTGTCACATGCAAGTATCTTTCCTGTTGTATACTTTGGAGCTTTTTCTCTGTGCCCACTTTGCTTGGCATCCTTCTTTGCTTGAGGAGCCTTAGACATAATGAACCAATGTCACTGCTGCCCAGGACTTGGGTAGAGTGACTTTATTATTCATGCTGTGGGCGGCTGGGTGGGTTCAATCCTTGGAAGCAGCACTCTACATATGTTTTCTTAGGAAATTGATCCTATGGGTTTAGCAGCATCATTCATAGAACATCCTACGAATGGTTCCCCACAATGCCACCCATACCGGTGTGCCCACTGTGCATTGAACGCAAGGATTAGAAGACTGCTCTAGGACCAGGATGCCCAGGATCATATCTTGTGCTTCTGAATGTTCCTGACTGCATGCCTGGCCACTTTGTGCCTTACTGAGAAAGATTATGGTCTGTGATTGTTGGCGGGTTCTCCATGATGCTGCCGTCTTTTTGACTGTATCAAAAATAGAATTTGTGACTTACTGACCATCACCTGACACAAAGTATACTGAATGTCCAAGACACCCACGCACGGAGGCACATTTAGTGCCAATGCCTCTTACAGTAGCGTCATCATTAAAGGCAACAGTTGTCTGGTATGTAGTAGATAGTAACCCAAGCCACTGGCAGTGGCCTGCTGCTCCAGGCTGCCACTGAACTGTTCTCTTGTTAACATTCTACTGTGTACCAAATCATCAAATATTCCAGCACCACACGTATGAGTATTGTACCAGAGGTATATACTTGAGCCCGGAGGTTTGGAGAAAAAAAAATGCTTTCTTTTGGAGTCTGACGATGCAGCATGTCATGGGTTTCCATAACCGCTGCCTGACCACCGTAGCCATTCACTCCCCGAATACACCCTATTGGTAAATGGAGTACAACATCGTGGGTAACGAGGATGGTAGTAACATCAGTTATCATGCGCTCTGAAATTAGATTGCTGGTGATAGTGGTGCTATATAAAACCCACATTATTCTCTGACCTCAAACAATACTGTCCTTTCATAGTTTAAACATTTGCATATTGTACAGTACAATACCCAAAAAGTATGTACTACTCTCATGGGCCCCCAATTCTCACAGTACATCATTCACATCGAACTCTAAACTGCTCTTTAATAATAAAACATTCTACAGAAATTTGCAACATTTTCCCAACCATATCACAAGGCTGACAGACAATTGGTTACAATCATCCATTGTCAACATGACCCTACCAGATAAAAGAATCCATGAGACCATTAATGGTGGCGCCCCCACTGCATTCATACATTATTACTCTGCCCTGCTTGGGTATTCATGCTATTCACTAGCTGGTTTTAACCACTTACCAGTTTGGCAAGGCTTCTTTGCCATGGAGTCCCAGATCCCAGGGACATGTACCTGATCTTTAATACCAACACGTCTGATTAGGTGAAGTGTATATTTCCACTGCACTGTGTTCCACCATGATCTCATCCAATCTAGGTTCACCACATGCACACCATTGAAATGGATTCATGCTCACCGTTCTTAAAAGAAATCCTCTCAGGTTTTAAAAGTTTACAATACATGCTGGTATTAGGCAAAGCACTCTGCTTCACCACATATTTGATGCACCCAAAGGGAAATTAAATTACAGATCCGATAAGGATCGCTGTTGCTGCTGTTTAACTTCTAATTGTACTAACTAGATATCCCAAAATCATCCTGGTTTTAAATAAATTATCAGTGCAGGCAACCTCCAGATTGGTGAGGGGGGATGCTCTGAATGGCATCTAAAGGCCTTTTAACTGCAGTAGTGGCAGGAGTAAGATGAACCCTGCACGGGCGCCTCGCGCTGCACTAATTACAGTCCACCTCAGTCTGCTGAAGTCTACTGGTGCACTGTATTCGGAGGTATGAGGCAATTGGACATGGGGATCCAGCACAGGGAAGGTGGAATGATGATTTAATCACTATTACATTATTCACATGACTCCCTGCCTAACAACTTTGTGTATGGTGAAACAGCAGAGTATTAAAAGGAGTCTGAAAAATACCTCCCCTCCTAGCCATGGTTCGGATATTGAGAGAGGGTTGGAGGGCACAATAGGTCCTGTTTTGGAGGCTGATACTATTGAAGGGCTCATGCGCAGGACATTCAATTGGAGAAAAGTACAAGCAACTTCCCCAAGTTGTAATGGAACATCAGGGATCGCTTAGGCAGGAAGTCTGGATTCGGATCCTATTCATAAGTCATCCAGACAGGATTTTTCATTTTTAAGACTGTACTTGGATCTATGTGGAGAAACTAATTTAACTTCATTCAGAAATGAGTGGTCCCCAAGTCTATATAATACTTGATTTTGACTACATTGCATCACCTTATGTCTAAATGACCTGGAATCCTACTAATTAATTATTATGGTAAGGCCCTCCATTATGATAGATACATTGGGAACCTTCTTCATATAGGCGTTTTTTCGTTTCACAATACCTAGTCAGACTGCCAATATTAAGGAGGAGGTGCAATCTCATACTAAATCACTATCTTGTTTATTGAAATAATCGATTCTCTGCATAATGAAAAACTTTTGCAACCTGGTGGTGACTCGGCCCTTCAGTCTTAGGAAACAAAGCTGCCTACCACATTTTGAACATTTCGTTGGATAATTGTATAAGAGAAGAAACTGATGATATGTTCAGCAATAAAGATAGGCTGAGTTTGACTGCAGAATTGTTTACATGTCCTCTGGTTAAAGTGTCAAATAACACACTAACTAAAGAGAAATCTGTTATTTTTGTACAATGCTCTCCATACCGTGGATTTACACAACAACCAGAAGGCTAAGAAAAAAACCTAGGAAAAAGAAAGCTGCAGTGGGTCAGAAGATGGCCACAGACTCAGATTGACCATTTAAGTATAGGATTATTCAGAAAAATTGCAAAACTCCTACCTCTCCCTCTCTAAGGGTGTACTATGCCCAACCAAACTAAGGCGCTATTCAGTGATAGTCCAAAATCAATATCAGTCCTCTGTCCAAAATCTACCCTACTCTGACCCCACCACTATTAGAACAACTTAAAACACAGGAGAATGACTCCCTTCTCCTGTAATCTAGTTCTTCACCACATTCAGTTCAGTATTGGATCTTTAAATAATTCTTTAACTACTTTTATTAAGCCATTTCCGACACTAGATTTTTAGGTTTTGCGTATCCTTTCTTTGTCTATTCTTTTCTCCTTACCCATTTCTTTTGTCTTATTCCTTGATTCTTTATTCCTTTTTCTTCATTCATACTTAAAGGCTTCATTTTATTCAATGTCCACCTTTTTCCTAGACTTGGCTGAATTTGAATACTCGAGCAATGATTTTAATTCTCTTTTGTCTTGACTGGGATGAGTGTTCAAATAATGTTTCACTCTCCATCTGTTGCTAAACTGTCCTCTTGACTGGACGAGTAGGAGTGCCCCAATTGTGATTCTCATTTTCTTCATGTGTTTGTCACTTTATCTTTACTGGGACGATTATGAACATTTCAGTACTGCTCTGCATTCTCTTCACACACTCTTGATACTGTATCTTGACTGGCACGAGGATGCGCATGTCTGAAATTACTCTTTCTTCTCGCACACTCCCGATATCTTATCTGGACTTGGACGAGTATGAATGTTACCATCGTCCTCTTTGGCCCCATCTTTCCCTTTTACCTAAGTTCTTTGGGGATAGCATCAGAGTGGTTCACTCTTGCAGCAGCCTTCTGGTCAAGTGTCAGGTTGGCTCTCTGGTTTCTTGGTAATTTCTCATACAGGCTTCCTCCCGTTTCTTCTTTCAGTTTGCTTTGTTTTTTGGGGGTAAAAGTGCTATCCGCATAGTTAATGGACCGACTAGTCCACCAGGGTGTGTTCTTGGTCACGGCAACGCTTATTCCTTGTTCAAGGCAGGGAAGCCTTATGTGTCTCTCAGTAATTCGCTTCTCTTTTCATCTTCGATGACGGGCCTCCACTGCTGTACCTGGGCTTTCAAATCATTGTGAGCGGAATTGAAACACGCAGAAGATCTCTCTATAGGTCTCTGCCTCCCCTAATTATGCTACTGCAGGGCTTCTCGAGCGTAGCATTGAAGTCCTTCCTTTTTGTTTTTGATTCACAACCATTATACTTACACTGATTTCGTTTGTGTGAGTACGACCTGAGTTTTTATTTAAAGGTACCATTATAGGATTTGGATGGCAATAACAAATTGTGGTTCTACTCTTTCTTCACAAGATGTACTAGAAGGGGGGTTAGTGGGATGTGGCTTAGGGAGTTCTTCCCCCCCCCCCCGAACCGGAGTCCTTGTCCCCATGGGGTAGTTGAGGGAGGAGTCTCTCCCAGTGAGGTCCTGCTTACCTGTACCCCTATGGATGGTATTGTGTAGTGGGCTCTCCTTCCTAGCCTTGCATGGAAAGGCCCACCCACGGCGAGAAGTGACAGAATCCTGCAATTCATCACACGGGATACAGCTACATTGAACTTGGCAGTGACTATTCCTGAGCGCCTGTTCGAGGGACCACCTACTGGCCAGCCCCTACTCTTTTTGGCCGGTTGATAACTCTGCTCCCCCTGGACGAATCCTCACCAAACTATGCAAAAAAAATATATGGGCCACTCTGAATTTTTTGCAAAGTTTGGTGATGTTTGGTCCAGGGGGGAAGTTATAGGGGTGGTCCCAAAACGTCTTTTTCCCCCCCATAGACTGAATAGGGGAAAAACTTTGCGCACGCCTTCAGCCCAAACCGCTGGACGGATTTTCACCAAATTTGCGACAGGAGCTTGGTCCCGAAAGCGTGCTTTTGTAAATCCGTCAAGTAGTTTTCTTTTAAACAACCAAAAAGTATGTCTAAATAAATTGGTGATATCTATGTCCACTCCGCGGTCACACTTCCCTATTCGCTCCGCGGACAAGATAACGATGGCTAATGGGCTCGCGTCATGACCGCAGACATGCAACGCAACGTGTCCGCCGATTGGCTGGAGTGAGGTGTGATGTGTGTCATATTGTTCAGATGCGCCTGCCATCTTGGATCCGCTGACAGCACGGCAGAGAACAGAGGCGAAAAGCAGTTTTGGTGAGACTTTTGGTGTGTCAGTGTGCTTGGGGAGGTTTAGGGAGTAAGAGATGGGTGAAATACTGTATTTGTTTAGGCGGCAGGTGCTACTGATGTATTCGCCATGCCCGCACTGTCTGGGATGTTTGTAATTACTGAAAATGAGGGGTGTCCTAAGAATAGTATTTCCGTCCGTGCTGTGCGCAGGAAAGTTTAAACTGTTCGAAGGACACACGTGGTGTCAGCAGACATTAAAATTGAGTATATGCTGCAGTTCAAAATGTTTGATTCTATGGGTGTGATACAGAGTTATAAGCCACCATGGGTGTGATATGCTGCAGTGGTTGTGGCCAGGGCATAGAATCTTGGGTACATGGCTGTAGGCCGTAGGCCATACACCAAAAACTCTAGGCGCTGGCCACAACCACCGCAGCATATCACACCGATAGAATCGAATATCTATCAGGTGGTTGTGGCCAGGGCCTAGAGTTTTGGGTGCATGGCTGCAGGCTGTAGGCCATACACCCAAGATTCTACGCCCTGGCCACAACCACTGCAGTATATCACAACCATAGATCACACCCATAGAATTGCATATCTATCAGGTGGTTGTGGGGGGGGGGGCTAGAGTCTTGGGTGCATGGCCGGAGACCAAAGTTATAGGTACTGAAGTTATAAGCCACAATGGGTGTGATATGCTGTAAGTGTGAAAGCAAAATAAGATATCAAGGCGGAGTACCTTCAAAAGGAAATGCACCAAACGCAGGTTATAAAGATACACAAATATTTATTCAAAGTAACTGAACAGTTTTCAAAGAAACAGAGTATCGGATCGCTATCAGTTCACCACAGCGAATACCAGCCCTTTCAGTGTGGGAAGTGAGTGGGGCTGTACATCAGAATAGTCACACCTTTTATACACTCCAAAACATGATGTCCAACCCACTTGCAGGTTAATGAATCTAGGATCTAGGGTTCGTGCCGAGTTTGTTCCTAATTTATGCAGCTATACATTTAGGGGTTATCCTTGGAGAGAGAATCTAAAATGGCGGATGAATCTAAAATGGTGGCTTACACAGATCTAAGGTCAGGACCTTGCAACGCGGATTTTCCTCGCAGAGCGACTTGGCCTAGGCCAATACAAATATACACACGATCTAGAGGGTATAATATGATTTCCCATTCGACAAACCCTCCTTTTGGCCTATGCCAAGCGCTAAACTACTTCTAATCACTTTACGAATAATTGCACGTCTCAATGTCTACACACCCTGAATCACCATCGGAGATATCAATCGCCATTAGATCGGTTACCAGAATTTCTTTCAACACATATTCATTAGAGTGCTTGTCTGTAGCGTATACCTTGCATCCTAACGTACCCATCGCCTGTGCGCAACATCCCCCTAGCATCGAACATATACCAGGAAGACACTGTATACAGCAACAAAGGAGCACCAGAATTCCCAAAATGATCAGCAAGACCGAAAGTACCTTCCAACCCCAAGATCTCAAGAAGTCCCAGAATCAAGCGCTAAGATCCCAGTTTCCCTCGGGAACATGCACTTCTGAACTTAGGACATGCAGATTCTGTATTGCCTTGAAGATAGCTGGGGAGGAATCTGGCTCGAAAACACAGCAAGCGGACCCCACTAATTTAGATAACCCTCCACGTTCAGCCAGGATGACATCTAATGCCATCCGGTTCTGAAGTGCTACTAACCTTATTGCTTTCAGTTCTAGAGTCATATTATAGAGTATGTCAGTGGTCCGGTAGATGGTTCTCTCCAGTACTCTCGCTAGTCTCCTGATGTCCTCAGAGTTCAGTATTTGTCCCCAAAATGGCACAAAGGATTTCACTTCCTCTCCCAGAACTTGTGCTGGAGTTTCACCATTCTCGTCCCGCCGTGGACGAGCCTTTGAAACCTCTACAGTACTGGCTATGAATACCCTGGCTAACAGGATCCCTAAATAACAAGCTCCCTGCCAATCCCTGGGTAACCATGGAAATGCTACATTACCGCAAACAAAGTAGGCAGGTTCGCCTACATACAAAGGTCTGTCTTCCCCAGTCAAATTTGCAACGTTGGCGCAACCTTTAAAATCATCCATTGACTGAGTACCATTCCTCTGTATGCAGAAAGAAACTGAATCAGGGCTATGGTTAACGGTGTAAGAAGGAGGCGTGACATCCTTATTGCCTACAGGAGCCATTTTAAAGGAAATCAAAGATTGGAAAGGACGAGACAGTCTATCAGAAGGCCTAATAGAAGCCACGTTAAGCTTACTCCTATTTGCAAAAAGAGAGCATCCCAAGGGAGTCAAAACACGTTTTTCAAACTGATTCAAATTAGTCCCATCTAAGTTCCCTGAGATGCTATTGTTCCAACGACCTACGAATAGTGCTCTAAGAGAAGCATAACATGCAGTTGTGAAAGGTAAAGGATGAATATACCAACCTAGCCTCTTATCCCCATGTTGCGGTAAATGCGAGCAAACCCAACAGTTGGACTTATTAAAGATGGCATGTGTAGCATTCATGATAAGTAATGGCGTGTTCTTATAATATCTCTGTCTATGCTGAGAATCCCTGGGAGATAGTGTGCAGTTGCACGAAAGGAGTAGAAACAATAGGTACATTTTCAGTCAGTAACAAATTCTCAAGCGGATTTACTTCTAGATAACCAGAAGCCTAAAACACTGACAATTATAAAACCAATTAACATTCTCAAAAAACAGCAGTATGTTTTTGGGGCCCATGTTACAGACTGTCCTTTTTTGCAGCTGGTCACACGTTCACTTATCAGTCCTGTACGAGCGGTAGCAGTGGCAGGCATTGTAATCTTCAAACGAACACGCCAATGTTTTTAGCTGGCGACCTCCAGGCCGAGCGTCTTCTTAGTCCTTCCACAAACCCTAGCCAACAAAATCCCCGTATAGACAATAGATCGGGCCAAAAAGGCAAGCCCTTGCTGATTTTGCTCAATCACACAGCCGAACCGTGCAGTAGGTCTATTTCCTAGGTCGCAGATCGTACCTCGTGCTTCCTGGTACTGAGTGATCTGAGAACAACGTGTCATCACTTCCCATTGTAAGCGATGTATCAAGAACAAGAGAGGATGCAAGAACCGGAACAGCTGCTTCCAGAAACAAAACTGTTGGAGAGTGTGAAGGCAAAATGGCTGTTTCGCCAGGCCACACGGGCTCAGGGAGCTTCTCCGACGCACTCGCGATACTGTTTACTGCTTCGGGATCGTTGGTTGCAGTACTGATGAGGGGTTCTTTTTCTTCTGTATCGTATGGCACTGGGTGTGGAATCTTCTTGGTGTGCATTGCATGGATACAGTTTTTCCGGCCAGCCACCCGCACCGCAGTCTGCATGACCAGCAGGACTTGGAAGGGGCCCCGCCACCGAGGTGCAAGGCAAGAGGATTGCTCGAATGCCTTTGTCAGGACCCAGACACCTGGAGTATGCTGCGACCAGGGCCCTCGTATCGTACAGGTAAAGCCTCTCGCACCTGGTGATAAATCAAATACAAGTTTTTAGTCAACTGGCTTCAGTAATCTGAAAGAAGTACATTTTCTACATTGCGCAGAGAATGACTTTTCGGGAGGTTCCAGATATTAGCAGGCCTTCCCATAACCACCTCAAAGGGAGAGAGCCCAGTCTTAGTTTGAGGGGTTGTACACATGGATAACAACACGATCGGTAAGGCGTCCGGCACACGTCTTAGCGAGCTTATTCTTGATGATGCCGTTGTCTTTCTACTAGTCCGGAACTCTGAGCATGTCCTGGCCGAATGGAACCGTTTATCAATCTGTAATCCCGCACATATCTGCAGAATTACAGCAGCGATAAAATGTGGACCATTGTCCAACCAGATGACTCTTGGTAGCCCGAACCTTGGGAAATATTCTTTTAACATAGTCTTTGCAGTAGTCATGGCTGTAGCGTCTTTAACAGGAAAAGCCTCTACCCATTTGTTAAAAGCACAAAGGACAACTAACACGTACTTCAAGTTATTACATCGTTCCATTTCAATAAAATCAAAGTGTATAACCTCGAAGTGGACAGAAGGTGGGCCAAAACTTCCCCTAGGAGTTGGTGTTCCCTTTCCCACATTATGCTGTAAACAGATCATGCAGTTTTGGACAAAAAGTTCAGCTACCTTAGAGATTTTGTCATTCCCCCATACATTTCCAACATTTTTGTAATCTTGCGGGCACATATGTCTGGGACCATGAGCCATAACAACCATCATCATAATGTATGCGTCAGGAAGTAGCCATTTCCCTTCGACTCTGTCAACCCAACACCCATCATCATCATCCAGTTTCCCCAAGCCCTAAGCCCATTTGCTAGACTCTTCTAATTTGGCATCGGCTTGGTTATCCCTCACGGAATCGATACCCTCCTCCATAGTACAGGCATTTGTGGCTTCCCTTGAAGTATGCATGTCTGAAGAGAGATCAGTGGCAATCTGTTTATCTATCTGGTCAGCAAAAGCATTCCCTTTTCCTTTATCATCTACAATCTTTTGATGCGCTGCACATTTTACAATAGCTAACTGAGTAGGGAGTGCAAGCGCTGAGAGTTGCCGTACTATCAGGGATCCATGCTGGATCTTTGTACCATGTGAAGTTAAGAACCCTCTTTCTGACCAAAGTTGTGAACCACCCCAAAGGCATACTGTCAGTGTATATATTCACGGTAAGTCCTTCGGAAAGTTTGCAAGCTCGGTCAATGCTATAATCTCTGCGTGAATCTCTTGGGTTCCACGACCATGCTCAACGTAGTGATTGCTTAAGCAGCTGTGGATATACCATCCGGAAGTTTGAAGCAGGAGCCATTGCAAAACAGCTCCCCTTGTGGATTGTTCAAAGGAGTATCCTTTACATCAATTCTACCCTTTGGCTCTTGTTCGGTAGTGTAAAGACAATCATGTGACTCTTCGTCACTGCAAGCAGTACCTTGCGGGAAAGGTAAGAGTTCAGCCGGATTAAGAACACAACACCTCTTAAGTTGGATGTGTGGTGCAAACAAGATCAATTCATATCTCGTCAACCGTGCGGAAGTGATGTGTTGCATTTGAGTTTTGTTCAGTAGAACATCTACAGAGTGAGGTACCATCAGGGTTTAAACATGGCCTATGACCATTCCCTCACTTTGTTTTACAGACGCAGCGACAGCTCACAAACATCTTGGCAAAGCGCATGCTACAGGATCGAGGGCAGAAGAAAAGTAATCTCATGGCCTATTCTTCCCTTCATGTTCCTGCCTTAACACAGCCAAAGCACATCCATCACATTCATGCACAAACACAAAGGCCGTTTCATAATTTGGTGTGCCCAAAACCGGTGCCGAGCACAATGCAGTCTTGAGCAAATCAAATGCACGCTGGTGCTCCGTTCCACGGCAATGCTGAAGAAATGCCATTCTTCGTCAGAGCCAACATCGGCTTAATCGTTAACAAGAAATTGGGGATCCACTGCCTACAGTAAGAAGCCATTCCTATCAAGGCTCTAACTTCTTTCTGTGTATTTGGGACAGACCTGCCAGAAATGAGGTTTATCTGTTAAAGCGTCAATCTTCTTCGCTCCTTTGACAGGAGATACACTAAATAGGCGACCTCCTGGTAACAATATTGACATTTCTTAAGCGAAGCTTTATGTCCATGTTTAGCCAGATGAATAAGCAACAACACAGTGCCCTCCTTACAAGCGCTCTGAGTCAGCAGCTAAGAGCAAGTCATCAACATATTGGAGCAGTGTACAAGTAGAGGGCAACTCAAGGGTATTGAGTTGTTCTTTCAGAGCCCTACTGTAGATGCTAGGACTTTCCGTGTAACCCTGTGGTGCACAGGTAAATGTGAAGGAGCGTCCCCCTAAAGTGAACGCAAACAAATATCTACTGTCCTTGTGCATAGGAATACTAAAGAAAGCATTCTTTAGATCTACAACACTAAAGTGAGTAGCTGAAGCCGGGATCATAGTTAATATCGTCGTCACATCAGGCACAATTGGAAATTGTGGAGCGACGATCTTATTAATGGCACGTAAATCAAATCTGAAACAAAAAGGAATCGCATTATCGCCTTTTTTGCACACGGGCAAAATCGGACATTTGCATAAACTACCTGCAATTTCCTCAATCACCCCTCGATGTACAAAATCGGAGACGATGCATTTCAAAGCTTGCTCACCATCGATCGAGATCTTATACTTTGGAATGCGTGGCAGCTTCACCCCATGTTTCAAAACAATTTTAAAAGGCTCAATTTTCAAAACACAGACATCATTGTCGTCTACTGCCCATAAACACTCTGGAACATCACTAAATTCCGGCGGCAAAGGTCTAGTCAAGAATTGAGAGACAGAAAGTTGCTGTGGTGAAATCGTCAAACGCACTCCATCAGAAGAACAATAAATTACCGCATTTAACTCCTTCAACAGATTCAACCCCAGCAAATTCTCTCCAATTCGAAGTCCGAAGGAATGGACAATGGTCCGTAAACAGACCCAAAGAAATGGGTACTGGCGAAAAAAAACTGGTGTGCCAGAAAACCCTACAGAAACATTGGTTTGCCCCGACAGTGGAATGTTTGGAATCTGTGAATGATCAAAGGAACACTTTTGTGCCCCTGTATCTATCAAGAATAAATGTTTCCTATTTCCCACTAACATTTCAATGTAGGGACCTTTTTAGATTTGCGGGATAGACGTAGGTTCCAAACCCTGCTTTGGACAATCCTAATGAAACAGAATATCGTCAAAAGGAAGTTCTTCAGAGAGGTAAGTGGTAGAAGGATGGTCAAATATGTTTCTAGTATCCACACTTGGTGCCTGATTATCCTCTGAAAAAGGTTGCTGTGAATCTTGTGAAAACTGACCTTTACTAGGGCCCCCTACACCCAGGCGACCTCTAGGTCGTCTACCCATATTCCCAAATGTGTTATTTGACCTCTGTCGGAGGATTGGGCATTGTCCATGCCAATGACTGTCTTGCCTATAATAGGCACATTGGTTAATATTTACAGAACCCAAGGGTACATTTCCTTGTGGAACATACTGACCTCTAGTTTGTGAATTTCCCCCTTTAGCACCTCTAACTATTTGCTGTAATATTACTTTTGTCTTTAAATCACCTTTTCTCTTTTCGACTTTCTTTTTCATTATTGACACAAATCTCTCAATACTGAGCCATGTGCAGTACTTCTGATTGCGACTTCGCTTGCCAAGCACTCTCGGCAGACATAATTTGCGACTGGATGTCTGGCAACAATCCACGCACAAATTTGTCTACAAATAATCTTTTCCCAGACTCTATGCCTAAATCTTGTCCACTGAAATCCGAGAATACCTGTTCGAACCGATTAAAGAACTCGGTAGCACCCTCGGACTTCCCCTGGACACAGGCGGTAAGCTTGTCCCAAATAATTCTCTTCTCAGGAATTATAGTTTTCAATTTCACAACTATTCTGTTAGGCAAAGTTAGTATCACCTGAGGCAGTTTCGCCAGCTGGCCTTTCTCCATCAAATCTAATTATGTTAGCCCATGTATCTCCTAACCCTGGTACATCATCTATAGTCCTAACCTGTTTCCACAAATCTACGGGCAGGAGTACAAGAAATTACAGATCAACATCACTTTAAAGTGAATAGTGAGGATTGCAAAACAGACTCTATTTCTTTATAGACCCCTGTCGTATTTTTCCTAATGTCGGGAATAGATTGTCTAATGGTGTTCACTTCCTGTCTTGAGAACGGGACGTGAACGAACGAAGACACATAATGTGCAGGTATTTCCTGAGCAGCTGTACCCACTACAACATTAGCGGGGATCTCAACTTTTGGGACAAGTGTCGGAGGAACCTCTCTCATAGGCAACTGAGAAGTAGGCAACTCCGAACGCTTACTAAGCAATAGAGCCAAATCGAGCGCTAAAGCAGCCAAAGAAGTGTCAAATGAAAAAGCTCTCTTGTAAATACTTAATAACTCTGCGGGACAACTAATCTTTCTTTTTACACACTCATCCTGTAGGTATTCTACCATTACCTTTATCACTTTCCTCTGCATTTCTGGCGTATACTGGCTATACGCGTCATATACTTCAACTGGAGTTATTGACGAGTCTGAGATCGATTTAATCGCGTCATTCATGCAAATTTGCATTTTGTCATATCAATTTGCGACAAGGAAGGAACCGTTTCTGCACATACATACTATCTCCATTTTCATCCTCATTCTGTAACCTTTCCAACTCCTTTCTATACTCAAATACCCTCTCAACATGCTCTTGTACCTTCTCCGCAGTGTCCCTAGAGAACGCTAAGGTGTTCAGATCCCGCAATCCTTGTGGGAGATCTGTATTGTTTAATCTGTCCCACAATAGACACAAATGGATCCCTAATCCCTCAATAAAAACCTTTTTTCTCAGGAAAATTGTCCATATTGGAAAGTGTGACAAAAACATTAGCTTGATCATCCCTCTCCATACAATACTTGGCCCACGCAATCAACTCACGTTTCTTCTCTGGAGGTACAGTATTGCGAGTGACAACCCTCGATCCCGCTCCCTGATCTACTACAAGCGGTGCAGGACCACTTGGAAGAGAGAGAGTAGGCATGTTCAACGGAGGTGTTATCACTGGTACAACAGGAAAGAGTGGCGGAGCAGGCGGGGGAGCAACAACCGGGGGGGGCAAAGCAGTAGGAAGAGGAACATACAGAGGTGGCGCACTAGCACCAGGCCTTCGTTCATTTAACAATTTATCGATAAGTTCGTCGGAAACATGAAAGTCTTTAGAAGGATATATTTTCTGGATACCAAGTGAGAAAGCCCTATCCATATTCCTAGCCGACTCAGACTGTTTATCTTGGTCATACAACAATGCTTTTTCGGTGTTTGTCTTATGACGACGCGCATGTTTTTCTCTACTCTTAAGCTGCTGCAAAGCTTCTTTCTTCCAGTTCTGTAATACGTCAAATGCTGCAGGTCTAGCCTTTTCCTTTAATAATATGGATTCTAAGTATTCAATACGAGGAATTTCAAAACTAGCATGGATTGGCCACTGAAGTTTGGAAGCATGTCCAGTTTGTCTGTGGCAAATATCATTAAACACTATACTACCATGCCATGCTTACAGTACATAGTACAAGCCGGCGACCCCTCCTGTGGCGCCGGACGGCTAAATTCCAAAGATTGTCTGTTGCTGCGGAATAATGCCCTAGAGCAGGCAGACAATTTCCCAGACATGTCAAAATACTGGTGTTACCTGGTCAATAATTGTACTTGCGAGTGCAATGCTGCAAAACAAATTATCAGGATACTTAAGAATTGGGTCACGACTCACCTGATCAAGCCTAAGGAGGTCTGATCGGATTTCAAAGTTTTTCTAACAAATTTTACCTCGTGTTTGGTGATTTCGGTAAATCTGCCCGCCTCGATATGTGGACCCTCATCAAATGCCGAATCGGACCGCGTGCTCACTGTCCAAGGATTGGGCCATGCAGCGCTGCTGATGAGTCGCTTCTCATTCAGAAAGGGGCCCCTTTTGTCAGCGTCCGATCCCGGTCCGATAGCCGCGTCAACCTTCAACGACCTGGCATCAATCTTGAGGGTCCCTATTCGGGTGCCATCTGAGAAAGCAAAAGAAGATATCGAGGCTGAGTACCTTCAAAAGGAAATGCACCAAACGCAGGTTATAAAGATACACAGGTCTTTATTCAAAGTAACTGAACAGTTTTCAAAGAAACACAGTATTGGATAGCCATCAGACCCTCAGTTCACCACAGCGAATACCAGCCCATTCGGTGTGGGAAGTGAGTGGGGCTGTACATCAGAATAGTCGCACCTTTTATACACTCCAAAACATGATGTCCAACCCACTTGCAGGTTAATGAATCTAGGATCTAGGGTTTGTGCTGAGTTTGTTCCTAATTTATGCACCTATACATTTAGGCCATGCACCCAAGACCAAAGTTATAAGCAGTGAAGTTATAAGTCAGCATGGGTGTGATCTGGTGTGGTGGTTGTGTGCACAACCTAGTGTCTTGGGTGCATGGCCTCACTAAAGTTTTCAAAAAAAGTATATGGCCCACTCTGATTTTTTTTGCAAAGTTTGGTGAGGTTTGGTCCAGGGGGGACAAAGTTAGAGGTGGGGTCCCAAAATTTCTTTTTTTCCCCATAGACTGAATGGGGGAAAAACTTTGCGCATGGCTACAGAGCAAATTGCTGGACGGCTTTTCACCAAATTTGCGGCAGGAGCAGCGGTTTGGTCCCGAAAGCGTGCTTTTGCAAATTTAGTGAAAATCCGTCCAGTACTTTTTTTTTTTAAACTATCAAAAAGTAGGTCTCAAGAAATTAGTGATATCTATGTCCACTCTACGGTCACACTTCCCTGTTTGCTCCGCGGACAAGTTGACGATTGGCTAATCGGCTGCGTCATGTCCGCGGACATGTGACGCATTCGCTCATTGGATGGTGAAGAGTGTGAAGTGCGTCAGATTGTTCCGATGCGCCGGCCATCTTTCATCTGTATTTTGGTGTCCGCAGATATTGCTGCTAAAACACAAACATTGCACTTGTTTAACTCATCAAATACTGTCTCGGAAGGTGAGGGTTGATGAGTCTGGGATGGGATGTGATGTGGCAGCAGGAAGTAAAAAAGTGGTGTTTTTTTTGTCGCGAAAGTCATACGGTACATTTGGGGTTGTTGCTCAATATAATGTGCCTGTGTTATAATGTATTTAAAATATTATTGAAGTCAGACTGGCGCCCTAGAGTTTGACATCTGAGGCAGCCACCTGCAGTGTTTGATAGAAACAGCGGGTCTGCAAGTCTATGCGCTTACCAGTTCTCATGAATGTTTTGAGCCATGTTGTTGCAAAATGAGAATGTATTTGGATTCCAAGTGAAGGTCACTAGCTTTGCTTTTTTGGTTGTGAGCTCAGGAGGCCCACGCATGGGAATGAACCCATAAGGGTCAATTGTTTTTTGACCTTGAGCGAAAGGCAATATTCATTAAGAATGCATGGGAGAGGAGGTTTACAATAAGCAACATTTGATAAGGTTATGCATTCCAAATGTTTGTAAGGCACATGTAAAATCAGTTCATGTAGATTCTTTGGTGCAAGCACATTGCTGTCTGCATTACACAAAGAGAATGGAGATGGTCAATATCATGTAAATTTGCTTTTGACGACTGTAGACCGGAACAAGATTACATTTTTTATTACCTGAGCATTAATTTTGGCAATGTAACTAAAGTACTATCTTTCTGTGTGGTTGTCATTTATTTGTGGTTAATGCGGAGTGGAGAATGTGAGCGTTTGTAGACCCAGGTTTAACGCTAATATTTCTTAAAAATGTCATGTATGACCACATCGATTTGTGTATCTGTTTCCACGTTCTTTTTTCTTTTTTGAAATTGTTTGCTGTGTGTACTAATTGTTTGTTTAAACTGTATGCCGAATTATGAAATCAATAGATGTATTGTAATGAAGGTTGGGTATTGATACGTACTTTGTTTTCCAAATAGCTACATGCTGCCTTACTGCGATTGCCATGGATTCCAGATGCCAAGTGATGGATTTTTTTATACGCCAGGTGCACGTTGTTGTGAACAGCTGGATCACCGTGACTGTTTTGTGAGACGACCGCGCAGGGCCCATGTGTCCGTACGCTGCACTGGCACTTAGGAGTAACATAACATCTTTTATGGTGGTCTAGGACCAAGTTCATGCCAACGCTCTGCAATTCACTGTTCGACCGAAGGGGTTCCTTTATCGAAAATGAATACTTTGCGTATGGGAAAAGAACGTTTGCCTCACGATTAACATTTTCCATCACGAGCGAAGAAACAAATTTGCAATTTGATTGAATATGGGAATAGTCCAATGTTCTCGGACAGTTTATTGTGAAATAAAAGTACTTTACAAATTGTAGAGTGTTACTTTTTTTCTTTTAAAAAATGGTTTATTACTTCAAATTGTGATGTGCCATGTTGTAAATCGATGTGTGTTCATTTTTAGGTTCTGCGTCATGACACGTAGCTGCTTATGGGCGCATTTGGCTACGCTTGAGAGGAATGTCACTGAGAAAGGTGTTGAATATCACTAGGGTTGGTTATGTGAGGGTCAGGGGCAGGCCATATGATTTAGTGACGTCAGGGCAATTTATCTTAGGCAGATGCAGCAATGGACAAGATTAGCACAAGATGGAAGCGCTCTGCTGTCAGATTTTGTATGTTTCTAAAAGAGGAAAAATGAGGTAAGGTGCATTGGAAATGTTTGCGATAGATCAACGTTTGTAAAAAAAATACATGGTCTGAAATAATGTGTGGGGAGGTGAGGGTTAATGCTGATGGTTGGAATATTTCTGATGTGATTGTGAATGAGTTTACAAAGTTTGTAGGGATTTTGTGCACACCTAATATGACAAATCATTTGTGTATTCTTTTGACAGTTCGGAGAAAAAAAAAGTGGGTGGATTTACAGTAAATTTACGTAAGGCTGATTGGCAACGACTGAAAAGCATGGTGTTGGAGATGTGCCAGTTTTTTCGTATTTGACAAGTGTCGTAATGAAGTTAAAAAAAAAAAAAATAGAGGTACAACTTCATTGACAGAGGGGTAGGGTGTAGCCATGGGCAGTGGCCAAAATGTCGGGGTCATGGTATAAGGTCATGATCCGGACAATGTGAGTACTGGCCATGACCAGAAGGGACAAAACATAGGATTAAAGTGGCCATGTCCAACTGGGACTGGCTTTGTGGTAAAGTTGTTCGACATTAGGATACATTTGAAAGGGAAGTCAAGTAGGAGAATGGGATAGCACCCCCCCCCCCAATTTCAGACCATGGCCTAGGGGATCACGACCCAGACATCCCCCACGAGAGGAGTTAATTTACCTACCAGATGACAAAATACCCTGGTTCAGAAACCTAAACATAAGAGGAGTGTGTCCACCAGCGCGACAGGCTCAAGCCAACGCCTGCAACATGGACCAGTCTGACTAGAACAACAGCCATAAGTATTCACATCATTAGAGCTGCCACAACGACATAGCCAACAGACAAGAACACACATGCCACCATACACACTGGTCACTCACACACCAACCTACACGAAGAATATACTGAGTGCTATGACATAGGGGACTGACACACCCATTGACGTGCATCGTTGTTATTTTTACATAGGCCTTCTACAGCTCAGCAGAAATGCAAGACGCATGAAGAGCTTGTGTACATGCTTGCTGATGCTTTTCCCCACCACCCAACTCCAGGACGACACCACTATGTACATCTAGTGCTGCCTGTGACACTCTGTCGCCCCACAACCTCCATACTATGGATTATGTACCACCACCCTTGAACTAGGCCGCAAGCAAGAGTCCCAGACAGGAGCCTCGCCATGAAAATCCTCTCAGTGACAAGAGTACAAGTGCTGACCATGCAGAACGAGCCCCCAACGAGAGCTCACAGCCAAGGCCACAATGTTGCAACTCGCATAACGCGAGCCCAGCACCAAGGTTACACCTGCAAGTGCCAAGCCTTCAGAGACGAAATACAAAAACGAATCCTCATAATTCTGCTCCAGCTAGGGTCTCTCCACACGTGACCAGACCGAACTGACAAGATGCCAAGCTCACGAGACACAGTTGCCAGTTCCCACGTTTGGGACACAGGTTGCAACAACGAAGAGGCAAGATGGACACCTAAAGGGATGGGAAAGACCCGCTCACAAGCCCAAGAGCAGACCTGTCCGTTGTCCGCACAAACACATAGCTGCACATTGTTGCTAACGACAGGTACACCGCAAGCTGGGAACAACGTTGGTCCCAGGCTTGGGGGCTCACGGGAGAACCAATCAGAATACAGGGGGGCTTATTACTGATACCAGTACTCTTAGCCAATCACCAAGGGTCCACCTGTAACAATTCTAAAGTAACAACTGTTAGAGACAGCCCAAGTGTACCACCTGACCCGTCCTTATCCACTAACATCCCCTCCCATAGGGGACATATACTAACCCTACCACTCGGGGACCCAATCCAGAGTGCCAATAGGTTTTGTGACGACTTTTCCCAGGTGACGTGAGTAGCGCATCAAACTGCTATAAAAGAGCCTGCAAGCCCCACTAACAGTGAGGGTCTCATCGGATGCATACGAGCCAAGATCCATCCCTGCCGTTATTATAATAAATAGCAGTATTCACCTTGCTTCTTGTGTGTGTCTCTGTGTCTCATACTCTTTTTGGGGACACAGGAGGAGTCTGGCCTCCCCAGCCCGGAGGTCGTGGATGGCTCTGCCGACCCCGGGAGAACCACCCCGACAAGTTGGAGGCACTGCTGAGATCGTTTGATGTCCGTTGGCCTGGTAGCACAAGTCCAAGGCCCCTTGCAATGAGGTGACCCAGCAGCACGGCCCCCTCTGCCGTTTCCCCCTTTTGAGGACTACAGGACCATCGCGGAACTACAAGAAGACCGGACAGCGCAATCCGGATATTGGCCCTCGGGAGCTGATTGAGAAGTAACCTGCCCGTGGTTGGCGAGTGTCCAGACGTGGGGAGGTGGTGAGCCGCTTTGGAGGGGTGCACGCAGTCGAGCGGCCCCACCTCAAGAGGACTTGGTGCATATGGCACACCCAACAAGCAATGTAATGTTGTGCGGGTGGGGGGAGGAATTGTAGTAAGGGTGGCGGGAGGTGTTTTACAGTGTGTTGTAAAAGATTTGATTAATAAGTGTTGACAGACGAGTGAGCGGTAGCGGGACAGGCACGAGGGCTGTCTTTTACCATGACACAGAGCAGGGTGGGTGGAGCCAAAAGGTACCATGTGTGGTTGTTCGAAGGCACTGATTTGACCAAATCGCGGGTACCTCTAGAGGGGCTGTGTGGCTTTCCTATGAATTGACGTTTTTGATCAATGAATAGACGAGGATCCTTACCGATTGAGTGTTGAAGCTTGTTAGGTAGATGGTTAAGTTCCTCTGGAGAAGGGGTGTATCACACGCGAGGCGACGCAGCGTGTGCAGTCTGATTGTAATGAGCTAATTGATTGTTGCATTCTCCACTATTGTGGGAAGACAGCTGTGAGGTTAAAGAAGATAAGAGGGGGTTAAGTATATTGCGCGCGTGCTGATCTCATCGAAAAATTCCCTCACCGATATTAGTCTACAGAAGGTGGTGACGTCACCCGTAGGGCTTGTATAGGACACCGCGACCATCTCGGGTTGATCTAGGAGTGGCCGGGGGATAGGAAAAGAGAAGGGTGGTATAGAAAAGGTGAGAGAGCCGCGCACGGAGAACGCCGGTCACACTCAACAAGGGGGTTGGAAAAGGGGAGGGAGAGGTTTGAAGAAGGAAAGGTGGGGCAGCTGTGAAAGCATGCCACACAGGGCACGCAGCCGCAGGGGGCTCCTTGCGCCACGGCCGTAGGGAGCCATACTGGTAACCTCAAGGGGGACAAACAATAGAAGAAAACTGTATATCTTGCAATTGTATTACCTTTCAGCGGACGTCGGAAGTCCCCAGTTTTTCGGGGCCATGTAAAGAAGGTTCATATTGTGGAAACAAAACTTACATGGCCACATATTACGGGTCGGGGTCTGGGGTGAGGGAAAACGCTCTAACTACAGCCCTCCAACACATTTGTATGTCACTATCACCATACAAAGAGAAAATAATAAAGTACAGTATAGACTGGACACAAGGAACAAACAACAAAATACTGACACCATGGCCGCCTAACGGTAGTTTTGACTCATACACACAAAACTCGCTATTGACATATATATACATAACACGTACAAGGGAAAGAAATTAGCTCACCATATAGAAGTGTTCAATTTATGGAAGATGTTCCAAGGAGCTAGGCCAGGGATAATGGGAATGTTCACTATGGAAGGGGTAACAGAGGAGAAAAGGAGCGAGGAAATGAAGGCAGTGAAGGAAGAATAAGACAACGAAGAGAGCATGGGAACGGTGAGTGGCAACACACTATGCGCAGACGAGAGGAAGAAGGAAGGATTGGGTAAGGTATCAGAAGAAAAGGTGAAGAAAGAAGGGACAGACGATATGCCTCTGGCAAAGGTAGTGAAGAAAGAAGAAGGGGGGTTGTACCCAGTAACGGAATTAAGAAAAGTCGGCAGACAACAACTGACGGCTGCTGAGGGGTACTCCAACCTCACATACAGCCCTCCACCATATGCCCCTATGGATAGCTACCAAAGGGGGGAGGAGGTGAGTAGCACGACAAACTCAATGACACGCAGGCAGGAATGAAGAGGGGGAAGGAAAGTGGGGAAGCACATTACAAACATAGGACCAGACAAATGGGTATCAGCACAGGTACTCCTGAAACTCCAAGGGACACTTACAGGGGAAGAAGAGGACATAGTGAGAAGAACAGCAAAGGATGAATTGGGTGACACACAGACAGGGACAGAGGTGAGGAAGACAAGGGAAGGTCAACTGTCGCAGGAAGAAGAAAAATGTTGGAGGAGAGGTTGGCCGAATTAAGAGACGCACAAAGTACACTGATTAGACAGTTCGAGCACGAGGCAGAAAGGAGGAGAGAAAGGAGAATATGGACGAGCAGGAGAGGATGAAGGAACGAATGGAAGAAAGGAAGAAGGAAGCAGAACGGATGAAGACAATAGCAGAAAGGGTGTCACGAGCAGAGCAACGAGACATGAAAATGAGGGAAGAAGAGAAAGAAAGGGAGATGGAACTGTGGAAAAAGAAAATACGATCTGAAAGCGCTAGGAAATATGAAGAAGGTAAAGTAATAGAGAGCATACTAAAAAGGGAACGAGCAAAATCAGAAAGAGAAGAAGAGAGGATATTAGCAAAGGTAAGTGTGGAGGTGTTGGAAGAACTACAAAGGAAAAGAGAGGAAATAGGTGGTGACATAATAGGGAAAAGGGATGACAAGGATGGAGATAGAAGGGTGGAGCACGGTGCAAGAACAGACACACGCCAAGATTTGGAGGTGGCCACAACGTCAACACAAAGGACAGCTGTTAAGGGAGAAGAGCACAAGGAAACAGACTTAATAGATCTAAAAACGGTGACAGTGGGTGGAAAACGCACAAATTGGGTATTATCTTTTCCTGATGGATTTTGTAGCGAGGAGGAAGAATGTTTAGGGAAAACCGGAGGAGAAGGCAATGGGGAAAGTCTAGAGAAACTGTACATCACGCGCACCAATCACGAGGCACCATGGTTTTGTGAAAGGCGGGATCAAGATACAAAAGGTAAGGAGAAGTCAAAGGAGGTAACAAGTAGAGCGTCACAACTAGTACCACCGACAGCGGTACAGACGCCACGCACTCTAACAACACAACCTCTAGCACCACGCCCACTGACACACACACACACACCTGCACATGTTGACAGACTTAGAAACCTCCCAGAGCGCAGTCAGGAAGAACGAGCAAGCACGCCCATGGTGAGAGAAGAGGGTAACAGGAGAGGGTGGAAGGATGGAGGGAATGGGAAGACAGATAACTGCACTATTGATATGATTGAAGAATTACCTGACACAGAGGAGGAGGAATACACCAACATTACCCCACGGGCACGGGGGGGAAATGAGGGGGTACAATCTAATGCCACTTCTGGAAAGGGGAGGGGCCAGACCACAATATGTCCCCTGGAAGCATGCCGATAAAGAGAATATTAAGTGCAGACTCCCATCGCTAAGTGGAGGAGCAGGGAAATGGATATATGAGATGGAAAAACACACGGCGGGACAAAAACTAGTGGTGGGGGACGTGAAGGGGCTCTTAATATCAATACTGAGGGATGCTGCAGATGACATCTGGAAAAGGGCGGGCTTCCCAGGGGTCACGGTAACAGACACATCACATGATGGAGCGCCATTTGCAAATTGCAGACATGCGCTGTGGCAGACTTTAAGGGTTCAGTACCCAGACATGTCAGACATAGGAGCAATAACGTCATGCAAGATGCATGAGAATGAGGATCCTGTTGATTATATCCAGGAGATTCAGGAGAAGTGGTGCTTGGAAATTCGGGAACCATGGGATAAAACACTAGGAATTTTCTACAATATAGAAATACAGGGGCTCTCGGAGCAAGTACAAAGGCAGCTGAAGAAAATAGTGGGTATGGAAGTTAAAGCTGGGCCGGAAATACAACTGACTATAGAACTCCACTGCAGGCTGTGGCAGGAAAAGATTAAACAAAAGGAGGAAGATGGGAAGGTCAAAGAGGCAAGACTGGTACAAAAGAAGTTATCCAAATATGCCATGGAAGGAGCACTAATAACAACTCCCGCCCCCACACAGATCATGGGTGCACAAGACACAACACAACAACAGGTAGCACAACTACAACAGCAAACGCAAGTAATAACACAGCAGATGCCCCCACCCTACACAGGAGGAGGATACATGCACATGGGAAATGGATACTATAACAACTACAGGGGGGGGGGTGGCGTGATGAGAGGGAGGGGCTATGGCCATCATGCACAACAATAAGGAGGGTTCAGGGGCTACTACCAAAATGCACAGTAAGGATACCAAGACAGCGTTGGGGGTTTCCCATGGCTGGCCAGAGAACCACCAATATGTTGGATCTGTGGGATGGTAGGGCACATGTCACGCACGTGCATGATGATGCCTATCCAACCAGCATGGGGGAGAACAAGACCACACTGGAGAACAACAGGTTCAACACCAACAGGGTATACAACAATGCCTACCACAACAACAAGCGTAACACCCACCTCCACAGCAACAGGAGCAAACATACACACCACCACAGCAACAGGTACAAACAAACACATCACAACAGCAACAGACAATAGCAACCCCACACCATCAAGTGCAACCGGTACAACAGCTCACACAAGTACAAGACAATGCAGTATCAACGACGAATGAACAAGTACAGCATACACAGTTGGGGAAGGTGACGATATTGGGCCACAACCCTTACACAGGGAGCGGTCAGTCACTATACCCACAATAGGACAGCCCACAGACGTCCTTGATGTGTCCTATCCTATCAGTTACACCTAACACAGCGGAGGAACCACGCATACAGGTGGCGATAGGTGACAAAAACCTCTCCTTTTTAGTTGACACCGGGGCCACTAGGTCTTGCATAAGGGTAGGGAAGTTTAAATTGTCAGGTGAAGCCATGCACACTCATGGATTCTCTGGGGCTCGAGGGTTGGTTCCCTTTACTGATAACATCTCATCATCTATAGGAGATCATGACATGTCGCTTCCACTTCTGTATTCGAAGCAGTCACCAGTAAATATACTTGGTAGGGACATAATGAGCAGATTAAATATGACAATCTCCTTCATGGAGAACGACATAATTTGTTCCACACCAGGAATAAATATGCTCACAGCACGACAAATACTGCAAGCTTACTGTGTTCAAACTGTAGCTCGGTTTGAGCCTGTAGATGGAGAGATGTTCCAATATGGAACGGACATGGCATTTGCATGTATGCCTGGAATTGAGGGCAAGATTTGGAGAAGGTCAGCAGCATACTTGTTCAGACCAGAGACCCCAGCAAGTGAACCAGAGGGGAAGGTCATTTCAGTGAGCATCAAGAGCATCATGGCAACTGCAGATTACATCGCAGTACATGCCCTAGACAGGGAGGGGGGGCATGGAGAGTAGTAATAGCACTGGCTGAAGGATGCAGGCTCACACAGGTATCAGATGAGGAGCTCCTCTCAGACAATAAGGGAGAGATGGTGTTCATGATGAGTGTTGACATCTGGGTGAGAGTGTCATACAAGCAAGTGGCACTAAAAATGGCAATGGCACTAGAGGCACCTGCTCTACACCAGTACCATTTTATGAGGAAGACTTGGCAGCAGTATCAGCATCACTGTGGACCACAAGTCCATATGACGTTGGCTGCATGAAGAGCTTTGGAGGAGTGAAAATAAAACTGAAAAAGGGAGTGTAATGCTCACCTGACTCCCACGGAGGCGCTGACCTGGTTCCCACTGCTGTGACCTCTTCTAAGGTGATGCGCAGGGTTCGGAAGACGGACTGGACCGGGCCCCCAAATCTGGCTTGTCTGGCTCGCAGAAGTATCCTTCTGTCGGCGAAAATAGGGGATTAACTGTCAGCGGGGTAATGCAATCAGCCTCTCACTTTCCCCTCTCACCCTACTCGAAACCCTTCTGTGATTCCTCGTAGCGTCTCACCTTAGGGTCTGGAAGGACAAGCTCTCCATCCTGCTTCTGATGCAGGGGCGCGTTGGTATCCAGTTACTTCACTGGATTTTCGGATTGGTGAGAACCAAACTTGCTTGGCTTCCAGGTAAGTTTTTAGATAAGAGGTTCCCCTTGTGTCCATGCATTAATGTACTAATGCTAGTGTATTTTTCCCCATAGGGGCCGGGGTACGGAGTGCCGGGGAACAGGCACCGACCCGAGATGAGAGGTGAAATCCTTGTAGAAATCAGGTAATTCTTTAATGAGCGTTTTTTGGTAATGTCTTTTCATTCGCTCATTAACGCTGATGTATCTTTTTCCCCTTAGGGGCCGGGGTCCGGAAATGCCTGGATGCGGCGCGGACCCGAAATGAAGAGGGAATGAATCAACAGGTAAGTCTTAACATGGAGATTTAGCTTTCCTTATTCCCTTCTCTCTCTCACCTTTTGTTCTGGTCTTTTTCTCCCTAGGCGCTGGGGCGTGACTGCAAATCCAGATGATCGCTGCTGAACATGGAGGCGCCTAGTAAAGGTGAGTGGAATGCGGCGCTGCAGCGATCGACGCAATGAGCTTTTAAATAAGTCTTCCTTTTCAGGATTGTCGGCGAGATGTCTCCAGGATGCGGATTTAGCAGGTAAGGACTTTTCCTTCTTCTGTTCTGTTCTCTTCTTCTCTTCCTTTGCAGGTGATCCAGGATGCTGGCAGGCGTGGCAGAAGTCAGGATGCAGGAGCAGACACGGTGAACGTCCAGCTGCTAGATGCAGAACAACGCGAAGCACGTGTGGCTGTACGGGTGAGGTTTAAATAGCCTGGAAGAAGTTCCAGGTATGTATCATTCCTCCAATCAAGTATGTATCCTTCCCCGACCACGCCCGGACGGTAAATTAGTCCCACAGGTAAAGTAGTTCCTTTCAGGCCTCAAGGAGGCCGGGATCCTGCAGCATGGTCTGCATCAGGTAAGTGCACCCAAGCACATCCATAATGAGCCTGGCACCTATGGCGCCAGGACACTGTCCAAAGGGCCCCTATATGGGGTTGCTGGGTCCTTCCTTGGGGACTGGATGTCCACTTTCGGGGACGCAGGGCTTGAACCGGCTCCCCGGGAGCGGGCATCATGACAGGGAGCAATACTACCCAGGGTGAAACAGTACCCACTATCAAAAGAGGCCGATGAGGGCATATATGAAACAATAACAGCCCTGATAAACAATGGCATATTAGTACCATCAGAATCACCATGCAACACGGCTGTGTACACAGTGCCCAAAGCGAAAGGAGGGTCTTGGCGTTTCATACAGGACCTTAGGCCCTTGAAGTACATTGTAGAGGCAGAGTACCCCATAGCAGCAAATCCAGCCACCATACTATGTGGAATACCAGCAGAGGCATCACGGTTTACCGTGATTGACCTCAAAAACGCACTTTTCTCGATACCTCTGCACCCAGATTCACAAGACTTGACAAGCTTCACATAGAGGAACACAAAATGAAAACATACGAGGTTGCCTCAAGGGTACTGTGAATCACCATCCATTTTCAACAGAATAATACAGATGGATTTGGGAAACAATGAGATGGAGTGCACGGTGCTGCAATACGTTGATGTCATCATCATTTGCAGCACCACTGAAGATAGATGTAGAAAGGACTCAGTAAAGATGCTCAGTGTTAGCTGAGAAGGGGTACAAGGTAGACAAGGAAAAATTACAATACTGCCAGGAAGAAGTACTCTACATTGGCCAACTTATCTCTCAGCATGGAAGGAACATTGCACCACAAAGAGCACAAGCCATAACCAACACACCACAACCCCAGACATTGAGAGAACTACAGCAATTTTTGGGCCTATGCAACTACTGCAGGTCCTGGATTTTTAACTACAGTTCATACATAGGACCCCTGCTCGAAGCCCTCAGAGAGGCACAAAAAGGGGACAGAAAGTTGGGGTGAACAAGAGAAATTAAAGAGGCATTTGATGAATTGAAACACGCCATATCTACAGCACATGTGCTAGCCACTCCAAACTATGAACACCAATTTTTCATTTTTTCACATTGCAACTCAGCAGTAATGAAGGCAGTGCTGACACAGAAAACAAGCATGGGACACAAGCCTGTGGCCTTCTACAGCGGATACTTAGACCCTGTAATGTTAGGTCACTTCCCTTGCGAACAAAGCCTGGCCGTCGCAGCTTTTGCAGTAGAAAAATCATCATTGATAACAATGGGGGTGCCCTCGCACACTATTTGTGGAACATGACTTCTTTGCCATCTTGAACAAGCCTAAATCAACACAGAGAGCATCAGGTTATGAAATTATTCTCTCAAGGCCAGAGTTGACAATTGTAAGGTGCAGTAATGTAAACCCAGCAAGATTTATAGCTGAGGTAGTTGAGGATGGTGACTATGCTCATGACTGCACACAAGCCATTGAACTTTCCTCCAGCACGAGAAAAGTTGAGGAAAATGCGCTAGCAGGGGGAGACATAATGTACATTGATGGGTCATCAACGATCGATCAAAGCGATGGTGTTAGAAGGACAGGAGAAGCAGTGGTTAAATTGACAGAAGACTGGCTGTATGTGCCAGTAAAGTGTGTTCAGCTACTGCAACATTACTCGGCCCAAGCCACAGAGTTAGTGCCCCTAATTTTGGCATTAAAAGAGAGCTTTGATAAAAGAGTGACAATTTATTCCGACAGTGCGTACGTCACATCAACGGTCCACTCAGGATTAATAAAATGGCAAAGGAGAGGGTTAAGAAGAGCTGATGGTACGCCAGTACAACACACCCTACTACTTGCAGAACTAATTGAAGTAATTGATGACCCGAAAGAGATAGCCCTGGTAAAGTGTCAGGCACACACCAACGGAGATGACCCCATCTCAAAAGGTAACAAAACAGCAGACGCACATGCTAAGCATGCTGCGTATTTTGGGGAAATTTGGACCCCCCCAGAAAAAGGAAAAGATAGGGGGAGGGTGGGAGCGAGACAAATGTTGATGAAGGAAGGGTACACACACACATCCCTGAAACGCAGATACTGGAATTACAGGCAGCAGCACCTATGGAAGAAAAGGAGCTATGGGTAAAAAGAGGATACACAATGTCTCCTACTGATGCATTGTAGCATCAGAGTAATACAGGAAAGGTAGTGATGCCCCTAGCACTATTGAAAACAGCCTTAGCTCAGCTACACCATCCAGCACACACAGGGAAGGAAGTGGTTGCAGCACGAATTAAGGAGGCCTGGTTCTGTCCCGAGCTAAATTCACATGTTACAGCATTTATCAGCAATTGCCTAACGTGCCAACAGTTTACAGCCGGTCACACGCTGCAAGTGATAAAAGGTACTATACCCCGGCCAGAAGGACCCTTCCTGCACTTACACATTGACTATGTTCATATGATCAACGTGTCAAGGACAAAGATACATGATCGTAGTGGTGTGCCCATTTTCAAGGTGGATTGAGGCTGGACCCTGCTCTCATGCGGACGCATTCAGAGCAGTTAGATTCTTAGTGAGAGAGGTTTTCCCATGGTGGGGAGTTTGCGAAGTGTTGCGGTCAGACAATGGCCCACACTTTGCTAATGAAATGTTCGAGCACATAACTGCAATGCTTGGCATTAAACATAAGTTTACATGCGCATACCACCCGCAGGCCAAAGGTATCTGTGAACGGCTGAATGGCCTGCTAAAAGAAGCGATTGCCAAGATACAGCCGACAACTAAGAAAAGCTGGTTGTACTGCCTCCCCTTGGCTCTGTTTGAGCTAAGAAATAGGTCAGGATCCGATCACCACCTCACTCCCCACGACGTGATGACTGGATGTCAGATGCGCATTCTATTAACGCCAGCATCAAGAGCCTTCACAGATCATGAAAGTTCTGCAAATGTTTTTGGAGATGAAATGTATGACTACGTGTCTTCCTTGATTACTAGTGTTGTTCTTATCTCTCAATAGCTAGATCACCCAACCAGAAGAAACAAACGAAGACCAAGAGCAGCAAAACAGTGGATCATTGCGGAAGGAGACAATGTACTCCTCTGCAATTTCAACCGGAAGTGGAACAGCCCCAGATTCACGGGGCCCCACTTGGTGGAGGCAGTGGCTCCCAGAGCCGTTAAACTAGCCGACAAGAGAGTTTGGAACCACCTCCACGACGTCGGGCCCTACAAAGGCCAGACCCGCTCTCGCGTTGACGACAGGGCCACCACACCAACGACCGCATCAGCAACACCAACGACAGACAAAGACACAGCAACAAAGGACAATTGTGACAGTGCCCCTGCCCCCTCCCCAACCATAGACACAGCCATAGAGTTTGGACAATCGCCCATTGCCCACCCCATGGTCACGAGATCTCAAGCGAACAAACCTCTGCCTCCTCCACCTCTGCCCCATACCATCACCAAATAACAGACATTGTCTAACTTGAATGCTGCACACACATATAAACACATGTATGCTCTCTTCGTTTGTCTCGCACATGCAGGTACCGCGTATTACTGTATTGTATAAAAAATGAAGTAAACTAAAGTTGTGTTGTGCCCAGGAGTAGATGCTACACACAGATGATAACACCCCTGCGGCCCCGTCACACAAATTTGTATACCATATAAAGAGACCAAAGTATCTAAAAAAGAGAAGGGTACGCGTATACTACAACATTCATTTTGGCCATACAACAATCATTCCCACATCTCCATGAGCACCTACCAGCTCTGAGAGATAGGTCACTTAGATTAGAGTGGGAGCAGCTTTTCGCCTGGGCACTGAATGACTATCTGATAGGGAGAGCTTGACTAACAGAAAAAAAAACAAATAACGCATATTTTCAGAATTTTCAGGCGGGCATTTTTAACATCACAAGAATAAGCTGCAGGACAGCAGCAAAGGTAAGAGCAAAATGCCAGTGAGATTAGCTATTGTAATAAAGTTCATAGGTGTGTTGGTTGTCACTGGTCTATTGGCTGCCTCTGTCTGGCAGAAACACTATGCTTATGATATGATGGCTGTACCCAAAACTAACGGTGTCAGGTGGTGCAAGCATCCCCAGAAGTAAAGAACATAAGTTAAACGCAGCACATATGGAGATGATAAGGGAATTGACACATACCTCACAGATTCAGCACACGTCTCGAACAACATGTGGTATCAGCACATGACCAAAATTGTTAGCAGACAACTGAGGACAACTGCTATGTGTGCTTGTTGATCCCATACACTATGAGTGCATCAAGAACATTTGTAGCTACTGAAGTACCAGCAAAAACAGTAGAATGCCTGATATATTTGGCACTATTCCAAACAAAAGGACGATTTCAAGGGACAATGGTAACACTTCAATGGAAAACGAGGGACGCATATCCATACGAAAATAATTTCCTCAAAACATATCTGATGTACCATAAAAGGAGCCTACATACTGAAGGTTTCAGGTATATGACGTATGGTCCCGAAAACGGAGAAACAAAGAAAGTAACGTTAAAATACCTTCCCTGTGATTGGTATGCCAGTGAAATTGCTGGTGAACAAGGGTGTTGGGAAAGACCTCTAATAACAATAACTGGGAAGATATATACGAATGACGGATGGGAAATAGGAGTGGCTGGGAGCAATATGATAACACGAGAAAATATCTCCATAAAAGAGCACGACGACAGATGTTGGACGATGTGGGTCAAATATGTACCAATGCTGACGTGGCTGGAGAAGGACGAAGATCCAATAAGTATACTACCGCTCACTGCACCCACACTGTGCTATCAACACAACGGCGATGTGGATGTTGTATATAACACCAACTGTGATAGAACGATGAGATACCAGAGGGGGGTGCCGGCACAGCAGTTCTAATGGACCACTATTGGGCCTGCAGTGATAAGGCTTACCACACCTTGCCTCCATCGTGGAATGGAATATGCACTGTGGTGCACATAAATGTGCCATCCCTGGTTGTACCTCAGAAACATGTCAACGTGGCCAACTTCCCCCAGATGGACGAAGGGAACAAAAGGAGGAAAAGATCTGTACAATAAGAAGAAGGCGACGAAAACAACAACAATAATGTTTTGCCAAGAGTGAAAAGACAAGGTGAACCACTGACGGGAAACTACCTGTGGGGAAGATCAGAAACCGCTCTCGCCTCTATCCCACCAGAACAAAGGCTATTTAGCAGATCAGCAATGTTCTTCTCATCCATAATACACCCAGGATTGCAAGCATATGCAAATGCAAAATGGTTACAGATCACCAGACGGGAGCTTATGATGACAATAAATTTGACTGTCAATGGATTCAACGCGATAAAAGAAGAACTGAGAGCAGTTCGAATGGTAGCACTACAAAACAGGTATGCGCTAGACCTTCTCACGGCAATGGAAGGAGGAGTTTGTGCAAAAATAGGACAATCATGTTGCACATTCAACCCAGCTAATGACGCAGACAATGGAACACTTACTGAAGCAGTATCACAACTCGCCCTGATGCACACCAAAATGGTGAAAGAAAGTAAAGGAGTCGAGAAGGATGGCAGCTGGTTTTCATTCCTATGGCTATGGATGCCTTCTTGGTTGTCAGACGGGCTGAAGTTAATAGTAGGATGCATAATACTGGTGACAGCTGTGTTGATAGTAATAAAGTTCTGGAAAAATAAAAAAGCACGTACAATGAACGAAATGATGGAGATGGGCGGTATGCATGCCCTACTACCAGCTGAAGATGACAAGCACACAGACCTAATAATAAAGGAACGTGAGAGAATACGCAAGCAAATATTGGACACTCAAATAGACCCACCATCTGTGAAGGTGGAAAACACAAGGAACCCGAGGAGCTATGTTGGAAGATGGATCTATTGCAAACCAGGTGGCGGCTGTGTTTATATGTATTGGTCATTTGATGATCATGTCAACCACTATGGACACCTGGCCGGAATAACGAAAGTATGGAGAGTGAAAGGAGATAAAGGAAAGGATGATTTTGTGGTCGACAAGTCGACCAGAGGGGAGGACTGAAGTAGGAGAATGGAATAGCACCCTTCCCCCAATCTCATCCAGACCATGGCCTAGGGGATCACGACCCAGACATCCCCCACGAGAGGAGTTCATTTACCTACCAGATGACAAAATACCCTGGTTCAGAAACCTAAACATAAGAGGAGTGTGTCCACCAGCGCGACAGGCTCAAGCCGACACCTGCAACATGGACCACCTCGACTAGAACAACAGCCATAAGTATTCACATCATTAGAGATGCCACGACGACATAGCCAACAGACAAGAACACACGTGCCACCATGCACACTGGTCACTCACACACCAAACTACATGAAGAACATACTCAGTGCTATGACATAGGGGACTGACACACCCATTGACGTGCATCATTTTTATTTTTACATAGGCCTTCTACAGCTACGCAGAAATGCAAGACGCATGAAGAGCTTGTGTACATGCTTGATGATGCATTTCCCCGCCACCCAACTCCAGGACGACCCCACCATGTACATTTAGTGCTGCCTGTGACACTCTGTCGCCCCGCGACCTCCATACTGTGGATTATGCACCGCCAGCCTTGAACTAGGCCCGAATAGGCTGCATGTAAGAGTCCCAGACAGGAGCCTCGCCATGAAAATCCTCTCAGCGACAAGAGTACAAGTGCTGACCATGCAGAACGAGCCCCCAACAAGAGCTCACAATGTTGCAACCCGCATAACGCGAGCCCAGCGCCAAGGTTACACCTGCAAGTGCCAAGCCCTCGGAGACGAAATACAAAAACTAATGCTCATAATTCTGCTCCAGCTACGGTCTCTCCACATGTGACCAGGCCGAACTGACAACGTGCCAAGCTCAGGAGACAGACAGTTGCCAGTTCCCACGTTTGGGACACAGGTTGCAACAAGGAAGCGGCAAGATGGACACCTACAGCAATGGGAAAGACTCGCTCATAAGCCCATGAGCAGACCTGTCCGTTGTCCGCACAAACACATAGTTGCACATTGTTGCTAAGGACAGGTACACCGCAAGCTGGAAAGAACGGTGGTCCCAGGCTTGGGGGCTCGCGGGAGAACCAATCAGAATACAGGGGGGCTTATTACTGATGCCAGTACTTTTAGCCAATCACCAAGGGTCTACCTGTAACAATTCTAAAGTAACAACTGTTAGGGACAGCCCAAGTGTACCACCTGACCCGTCCTTATCCACTAACATTTCCTCCCATAGGGGACATATACTAACCCTACCACTCGGGGACCCAATCCAGAGTGCCGATAGATTTTGTGACGACTTTTCCGAGGTGACGCGAGTAGCGCGTCATACTGCTGTAAAAAGGGCCTGCGAGCCCCACTAACAGTGAGAGTCTAATTGCATGCATACGAGCCGAGACCCATCCCTGCCGTTATTATAATAAACAGCAGTATTCACCTTGCTTCTTGTGTGTGTTTCATACTCTTTTTGGGGACACGGGAGGAGTCGGGCCTCCCCAGCCCGAGGTCCGCAGACGGCTCTGCCGACCCCGGGAGAACCACCCCGACAGAAGAAAAATGTGCTCTTGGTAATATGGTCACAGAGTTTCCTTTTTGCTTTTTTCAGGCTGCCATGGAAAGCGGAGAGGGGCCCTGTATGGAACACCCGCCTTCCCTTTCTATGGTGGCCATCTTGGAAAAGGATTTTCTTTCCTTTTTTGTTTAGGACAAAAAAATCATCTTTTTTAGTAGCACGGCTTAATGCTTTGGAAATGTAGATTGTTAATGGCATTCATCCCCCATTTTCAGGGTTGAAGGGGGTGGTAATGGTCCAAAGACCTTGTTATGCACTCTCGCTTTGATTGGGCTGTTAACTTGCCTTGCTGGCCCTTTATCCACCTGAATGCTACAATATTTCGATTAGCATAACACAAACTGCAAATGGAAATGTTGGAAAATCTTATTGCGTCTCTGTACTTTACTGAGAAAAACAAAGTAGATGGAGTCTATGCGTTTTTTTTGTTCTATTTTTTTAGCTGTGAAAGGTGGTTCCTAAAGGAACATTTATTTTGTTTATGGATGGTTTTTTTTTGGTAGGACAGCTAAGAACGAAAGTTGCGGACTGAACTGAGGAAAGAGGCACCAAACAGTAATATGGAGGGGTAGGTGGACGGGGGAAAATGTTGTGCATGTGTTATTTGTTAGCTAGGGGCCAGTGTTTCTCATGCTCCTTCATTACAGCAGTGGTGCTGTTTCTTGGGGAGGAGGGATGGCCTTAGCTGATGTCATTTTAAGATAAATAGCAGCTTTGCTAAAAGTATGTACTGTGTACTACATTGTTAATGGCTGAGTACGAATAGTTGTTTGAGCTGTGCAAGGGAAATGTTGAAGTTGCAAGTTCCTATATCAGTAGAAAATGTAGTTCCACACTGTCCACGAGGCACAGGTCTTATTGTGAAGTGTGTACGGGTTTTCGGTGTGCAATGAAGTCAGATGTTCGTTTACATTATGGTTACGCGCCACTACTAGAAACCTATGAAATTCAGTAAAACATTTTTGTTAAACGGGCGTTATGGTTATGTTGTGCTACTAAAAACCTATCAAATTCAGTAAAAAAAATCTTTGTTAAAGGGACGTTATGGTTAAGTTGCACTACTAAAAACCTATGAAATTCAGTTAAAAAAAACTTTGTTAAAGGGACGTTATGGTTAAGTTGCACTACTAAAAACCTATGAAATTCAGTAAAAAAACGTTAAAGGGATGTTATGGTTCCAAGTAAAACCGAAAAACACCTGAAATTCGCCAGTTATGGTAGGCAAAGCAACCGTAACTCACGCCACCACCGTGCACTGCTAAGACTAACATCCAGGACATCAAAGATGACATCACAAATATCATTGATGACATCACTGATGACAAAACATGTCTAGCTCCCTCGTTTTTTGTTCGACATATCTAAGCCAGGTGGCTTTCTTCACTGTCAGTCAGGAATTAAAAAAGTAAAAAAGTACTATATTTGTAGACCTTACTCTTCTCATATGTTCTTACACTACATTCCTTAGGGTACAGTTACATCATATGATACATATAGATAGAAGACGAAGGAATCCTGAAACACAAGAATCTTTTCTGTGCATGAAGTTAATTAGTTTGGTTATGAACACGTTCTGGTAATACTGCAGTTTTGATTGCTTACTTTACGTTCCCTGTATATGCTTCTATTTGTATGCATTTTGGTCTCTTTAGATTTTGTGTGTAATAGTACAATTATGCAGCAAGGGAAGCTTTTGTAGGTACTTATGCTTCACAGTATGCAAAATTATGTAATGTAAGCATTTATCATTTTACTATCCAACATGGAAAGGTTTTGAATATTGCACCTCTATGGCGCATGCTGCAGACAATGCCTACGTTTCTTCATGAGTTCGTTCATGTACTGAAATAACTCAGTAATGCAATGGAATTTATAGCAATGCATTGCTTAATGAACTATTTGGCATATGATAGTTCTTCAATGATCTCTGATACTTTTCTGCCAATATTATAATGACAATCCCTTGTGGAGGCTATGCATGAAAACTAAATGCACATTTGATGTCATCAGTGATGTCATCAATGACATTTGCGATGTCATCTTTGATTTCCTGGGTGTTAGTCTTAGCAGTGCACGGTGGTGGCACGAGTTATGGTTGCTTAGCTTACCATAACTAGCGAATTTCAGGGGTTTTTCAGTTTTACTTGGAACCATAACGTCCCTTTTAACAAGGTTTATTTTACTAAATTTCATAGGTTTTTAGTAGCGCAACTTAACCATAACATCCCTTTTAACAAAGTTTTCTTTTACATAAATATAAATATATATATATTTTTCAATATTTCATCCAGGAACAAAGTGATTGAACAGCAGTTTCTTTTTATCCAAAAATGGCATCACCACTTGTTTGGGAGAAAATGGATTGCTTTAGACAGATGGGCAATGATCTTTTTAATTCCTCAACACTCAAGTGTTCACGGGGGTACGATCATCTGATCTCACTAAGGCAATAAGGGAGAACCATATGATTCCTGTAGCTATACGATGTGAGGCAGGTCAAAATGGAAACATTGAAACATTTCCTAAGGAACAGAAAGAGGGTCTGCTAATGGATTGGTCTTGGTTACCATTGACGCTGGCTGCAGCAGCCTTGAAGGGTAATCAAATTCCACTTTTATCATATTAGCAGTGTGGCCGACAGTTGAACCATTTTTAGTGCATAATGCATTAGATTTGTGTCATGGAACTGTAGAGGGCATAGACCTATTTTGAATAATGTTGATACCTTTGCTCCCTTTGAACGCTGTGACCTTATTATGCTAGAAGAAACCTGGCTCACCAAACTTTTGCTGCACCGCCACAGCTTTAATACATTTGGGTCTTCCTATCACCTTATGTAATGCCAGATTGACGGACTGTTTAGCTTTGGGACTAACTTAATAGGAATGCTACAGGAGAAATGATTGACACTACTTGTGAACCTCAATTACCAGTAAATATGACAATGATTGTTTACTTAAGGATTTGCTTGTTGTGAATATATATTGGAATCCAACAGCACATTTGCCAGATTCACTGTTGGACTATTTGAATAGTTCATTAGAGCTATGGTTGGTGGATGGGTATACGGAAAGCCTTTGATTATGTGGGATCTTGACAACATTTGTACATTCAAAGATATTCTCCCCTACAACCTAGCACAATGAGCAAGAGGACACTGAGTTTAGACAAACGAGAGAAAAGAGGAGCAGATTGCACGAACTGATAAATTATTGGGGTCTTGATGTTGAAACAATCAGGGACTGGTAATGTAACACATTGGTCCCCTTGGAGTAGAGGGTGCAGTGCATCTTTGAGTCAATATTTGGAACTAGATTCCCTCTAGAAAAGTGTTCCCCTCCAAGTAAAACATTTGCATATCTGAGTAATCCTGCCTATTTAGCATGTCCTTTACATCTATCAGGGCCCACCTTCTTAAAGAGCTGATCCTTTGGCATGTGTGATTGCTAGCAAGCTGGTTAATGGAATTTTCTGGCCTAATCGAGCCATCGATAAGTTCATGACACTGCTAAACAACTCTGTAGTAATGGAGAAAGCACTTCAACAGTTTTGTTCAGCATCTGACTTGTAAACAACACGCTAGGAGAACTCCTTAATAGGATACAAATAATTGATCAACTTGAGACCTCTAGATGCTAGGCATTCTCACAAAAAATATTTGGAAGAAAAGAGAAAATGTCATAATTAAGATTCTTAATTATTTTTAAATATGATATGCCTTCCTTTCAAAAAAGAAAAAAAAATACATTATGAAAATTGGCTAAAAACACAAAAGATCCAAATGCACTTAAAGAATAGCCAACTTATATTAGACACTTTGACTGGGGGAATCCTGCAAGGTTTTGGAAGTTAATTAATAACACCATTCCTAACAAAAGGGCAGGTTCTTTATTCTGTACCACTGATGTGGAAGGATGGTTTAAGCAATTGAAGAAACATACATATGGGTAAGATCCAATGTGGCAATTGTGTCTGTTGACTATTTTCATGGCAAGGTCTTAGTATGCTAGAAGATTTTACTTGCCATTAAGAATGGCAAAAACATGAGGGCAGCAGGGCTGGACAGAATAACTACCATGGTAATGAAACATAGTCCCAATATGTAGGCCCATTTATTGAAGATTCTTTATACATATCTAATCAATACAATGAATGTCCCCCTTATTGACAAACCGTATATGTAGTGCCTATCTTTAAAAAAAGGGATAGGACTAATCCTAACAGCTACAGTCCTTGCTAGTTGCTTGAAATAAGACCTTTGCAATTATCCTTTTAGAGAAAATGGAGCAATGGGACCATTTGGTCAGGAGACTTTAGACATTGAAAGTAGGTTTTAGGAGGAAAATTGGCATGAAATTAAATGGCTTTATTTTTGGATTACCTTAATTTTCAGTGTTTTGGATAAAGCAAACTGTGTGGCTAGTATTGATCATTTGAAGGTTTTAGAGAAATTCAAGAAGCCCTGTAGATCATGATGAGAAACCTGGTCCATACCTGAAGGACTATTCAAATTGATAATCTTCCACCATAGGAATACCAAAATGCACCCAACACTAACTTCATAGGGTTATAATTCCAGACAGGTTTCGCCAATATAGGCCTTTGCCAGGGGTTCATTCTTATCACCAATTCTGTTCAATCTTTGCATTTCTGATATTTAGAATGAAATCCAATTCTTCCTGTTCAGGCTAGGAGATTTAAATCTAAATTGATTGGTTTACACCGACAATCTACTTTTCAAAAATGCGATTCTTATTGGACTGCAAATTAAATTGTCGGCATTTGCTTCATATGCAAAGACCAACAATTTTGTGATTACATTTAGATACATTTAAGTAAATCTAAAATGTTGACATTTTCAAGAGGAAGTCATAAAATGATATGCTTGCCCCTTGGGCATGACAACATACGAGGCATATTCAAGAGAATAGAAGGCATGATCTGGTAACAGGTTCTAGTCCTGCCTTTGTTATGTTGTATTAGAGCCACTTGTAGCATGCACGTACACCAATGGGCGTCTTGGAGTAAGGATAGCACACACAGAACAACGTACCTGAGCTTAAAATAACGTTTCATGGTGATGGTGGAACTGCAAATGATTTCGGGTATATCTCTCACTAGCCAGGAGATGTTCCATAGCTTATTAGTAGCCACAAAGAAAGCACACCCTCCGAGCGTGCAGAGACAGAATTTGGGAACCACAACCCGAAAATCCTTGCTGTAGCGGAGACCCCTACCTGGAATGTAGGGAAGAAACTTCTCCTAAAGAAAATCTGCTCCTACCTGATAATAGGCCTGGTGAATCAAGCACATAGATTTAAGAAAATAAGCCTATCCTTTTTTCTATTGGAAGCCAGTGAAGGGATCTCAAAACCGGACTAATGTGAGGGCCATAGGGGGAGGCAATAACCACCCACACCACAGGATTCTGCAGCAGTTAAAGTGGATTGATCGGGCCGTTGGGCTGGGCCTGATGTAGAGCATTGCAGTAATCTAAACTGCTGGTGAAAAGCGAGGCGACTACTGCAGGATGAAGGTGAGTGGGCAAAAAAAGCAAAACCCTGCGAAAGCACCTTCAGGGGAAAGTGGCCAGTTTTACACAATGGACTCCCCTGAGGAGATATGGAAAGGGAAGATGAAAGATAGACACCAAGATTTTTCACTACCATCACTGGAATGGTAAAATCACCAAGTGCAGCCTGCCAAAAGGAGGAAGACCCACCACCAGGACCTCTGTCGTATCCCAATTGTGTTTGAGCCAGTTATTACTCATCTCAGGCACTCAAACGCAGACAGGTTGACACCTCTAGCAGGTGAAGATCTTTATGGACCAGGATCTGAGTGTCTCTCTAACAGTAGCATCAGAGGGGGCTGAATATAAATGTTAACATTGGGCACAAGGCAGAGCCCTGAGGAACAATGCAAGATAGCAAAAAGGAGGGGAAAGAAAAGAAGGTAAAGATAATCATTTTCACTTGCCAGTCAAGAAAGAGGTAAACCAAGCCAGAACAGGACCCGAGAGACCAGCTGAGACCAGGCGGAACAGTAGTATGGTGTGATTGAAGTCCCCCAACAGATTTTGTCCCGGAAGGATAGCTCAGCGGCAAGGTGCTCGCCTTGGAAGCAAGACGACACGGAGCAACACAGGCTCGATCCCCGGGTCCACGCTTAGAAACCTCTGGGTATTAAGCGCATTATAAATAACCTATCATATCATATCATATTGAGCAATATCAGGGTCCCCACACAACCACTGTCAACCATCCCGGCCAGATCATCAACAGATACCAAGACACTCTCAGTGCCTCTCCCGGCATGGAACCCATACTGAAAGGGGTCAAGCAGAGCAGGAGATTCCAGAAAAGAACGACAAAGTGGAGACGCCAAAGTCTCTAAAAGTTTTATAAAGAAAGGAAGCAGAGAAATAGGGCTAAACCTTGCCAGAGCAGAAACATCCAGTGACCGCTTTTTCAGGAGAGGAACCACAATAGATTGCTTGAGCTCTCCTGGGATACATCCCAATTGACGGCATAGATTGACAGCTTGTGTGATCAAAGAAATCATGTAGGGCAAGATGTCCTTCAGGGCGCTAAGTGGGACAGGGTCAGAAGGAGCTGCAGATTTAAGCTGACATATGGCTGCAGACACAACCTCATTGGAAAACACAGGAAAAGTTGACCAACTAAACTGCCTGCTGACCAAATTGTCCAAGGACAAGAGTGGTGGTAGGCTGACTCCATTGGATATGATGATGTATATCCTCAATCTTGGTATGAAAGAAGTCGACCAGGGTGTCACAGAGTGACTGAGAAGGGGCTGCTACCAGCATAAATCGTGCAGTGGATTAAAAAGATTTAACTACTGCAAATAACTCCTTAGAACGGGTGAGGGCAGTTTCAACCTTTTGCATGAAAATAATCTGCTTGGCCCTACTGGACAGCCCTTTGGTACTTCCTAGAGTATACAAAAGGGCACCTTTTTGATGAGGCTATAGGATGAACGCCACTTGCGTTCAGCTTGCCTTAACTCTAGTCAAACCCCCCCACCCCCGGAATTCCTCAGAGCACCATGGCTGGGAGGGACATATATGCAACTGGGCATGTTTAAGTGGTGCCAGCAGATTGGCAGCATCAAAAAGCGCCTGGTATAAGATTATAAAGTCCACAGGAGCACCTGTGGAACACTTGGCCATAACCAGTTTCACCATATGTGCAGCATCTACACCACCCGTTTTCTCCTAGGTGCAACTACTTGGCGGGGCACATTTACATTGGATGCAGTAGACACCAGAAAAGAAGCTAAGTGATGGTTACACTAGAGGACGTGCCTCACTGGTTGGACCGAAAGACTAGGATACACAGAGAAAATCTGGTCCAAGATGCCTCCTTGCTGATGAGTTGACTACATACTGGGTTAAATCTAAATCAAGAAGTGCTTCAAAAAAGTGATATAACACCGGGGCTTGAGAAGAGTTATATCTAATCTTAAAATCACCTAGTAATACTAGGTTACGATATTTGACATGAAGAGATGCAGCTAGTTCCAAAAGAGGATCCATGAAGCTAGTGTAAGATCCAGGTGGTCGATAAACTATTAGAAGATGTTTAGAGTAAGAGGCGGAGCCACTAAACTCACCAAAAAAGCCTCCATGAAGTGGCCATGGGCTAGAAAATAAGCGAAAAATTGAGATGCTTTAAAAATAATTGCAATCCTGCTGCCAGGGTGGATATTCACTCTATCCTGCTGAATAACTTTATAATCCTCCGGAAGCATACGTGAAAGCACAGGAGCCAATGTTTCGCAAAGCCACATTTCAGTGAGGCAAATTATGTCAGGACTAACTTCGCTCAAAAAACCATGCAGATAATCAGCATGAGCCACCAAGGAACGAGTATTGGGCAAATAGGCACTCAATACAGGATTTGCACTTGCACAAGGGATCTTCGTTGCCAAATTATTCACGTTACAATTAGAAGGAAATACTGTGTTTGCAGGAGCCGGTACCACGAGGGCAGGGAGTGAAAATTGGAGACGTGGGGCTAGGGCATGCCCTCTGGGCCTGTCCTTAACCCGGACGGGCCTAGACTGGCTTAACTTTGGCGCAACTGGCTCTCTCCCGCTGCGCATGACCACTGCACTGTCTAGGACCCTGCCTCTTAAAAATACACATACTATTAACATAGCCAATCCCTTCATGCTGCCAATTGGTAGTGAAGAACTGGCTCCCAACAGTGCGTTGAGGTCAGAACACAAAGGAAGGACTAATACAACTGAGCGGGAGACTCGTGTAAGACCAGGCACCCTCTTGACACCGGTTCTGGCATACAAGGAAATAAAAATAAATGAATTAAATTTAAAAAAGACACTAATAATCGTGCCAGTAAAGTATGTGGTGCCCAGTCACACTCCGTGGCCTGGGTCGCAGCCCGCACCTGAAAGGAAACAAATAGCCTGAGCAGTAATATAGTAAATAAAAAGAAAAAGCACAGTGGGCTTACAATACCTTACTATGCCCGCCCCTTCTTCTGAACTGTTTTATAAGAGAGGAGTTGGCTCCTGCGTCTTGGAAACACTCCTTTTATGGAGAAGATTAACATTGTGTGCTAAAATACATGACCCTCCTATAAACTACCTATTTTTCTAGCAAAATCGGTTCCAGTGATAAATAACTTTGCTGTTTCCCTTGATTCCATTCTTCTGAGCCTGGGTACAGATGCTTTATTAACCAATGCCATGCAACTGAAAAATTAATTGTATAATTGGGATTGAGGCAATACTGAATATAGCTTTGTCAGGACATAGAAACACCATACCTGCCTGTCTTGTAGGGTTCCCAGCACAGAAATGTTGATCAACTTACAAGAAGTTTAGATCTGATGTGTTGCCAACTAGGGAAGTGCTAGGACCTTGACTCGAGGTCTGCAAAGCAATTCGGTATTGTAGTTTGTGTAAGCAGATATGTGTGTTGGTGATGGTGAAACAGTTGGTATCTTTGACAGCTACATGTCACCAAGTTTGCTCATGAGCACTCCGACTTGGTGCTGAAGCTACACAGCTCCCGAATACCTTCTGAATAAATTCACAAAAAATAAAAAAAATAGACCTACTCGATCTACCTACGAGCACTTGCTAAAGATTCCCAGTTTTAAACTACAAAAAGCCGGCAGCAATAGCTTCTCAGTACAACCTGCCAAACTGTGGAACACTCTGCCTCTAGCTCTGAGAGCTGAACCCTCCTTCGGGACTTTCAGAAAAAAATCTGAAAACATGGCTCTTTGCACATGAGCAAACTGTAGGCTCCCGCCTTCCTACCAGAATCGCCATGATTTTATATCATGCAAAATATCTCCATATATGATTTAATGAAAGGCAAATCAATGCCTAGAAATGTTCCTTCTGCAACGTAATGAAATGTAAATGTAATGTCTTGACATCTGCCTGACTATGAATTTACGTTGCCATACCTTCTATGTATAGTAATGTCTATTCATAATGTCTAACTACTTAACGCGCCCAGATACCTTGGGACTAGGTGTGATATACAAATGAATGAATGAATGGATACATAAATTAATGTGGGCTTAATTATTGCAAGGACAACACACGTCTTCAATTACAGCTTCATGTAAAATTTGTTTGCAACATTGTGACATTTTAGAGGACACTCTTAGGTAGTAGTAGTCTTTTTATTATTTTATTTTTTTGGTAATGCTTTTTATTTATATTTTATGAGGTTTTTATTGAACTCTGATAAAATATGTATTATGTTGCTGATGTATTTAGACCATAACACAGTAATACAATATGCAGATGACACTGAAATCTATGAAAATGCATAGGAATGTGATCTGTTGGTTCCAGACTAGATTTATTCGAAAGGATTTGCTGATCAGGAAACCATGTTATTGATTCCAAGGTCTGTTTAAGGGAAACATTTCAATAAACTTTGTTTTGCGGAGTCTCTGAAACCTTGAGCAGTCTTCTTAAATGTCTTGAGGTAGATGCTGCATGTTGCTCTATTCATTTGGAGGGATTAAGAAGATTACATTATATCCTCGTCCCAGATTAATTTGCTTGGTTTAAGAGAGGTTCCTTTTGGTTACTGGTCATTTAAATGGTGGTTAGAAGTTATTCCAATGTGTTTTGTTCTCCGTTTAAAGCAAAGGTTATATTTTTCACATTCGTGACTGGATTTCTCAGAGGCAGTTATTGACAATTGTTTCACTCTAATATCTTTTGGAAACTTGAATATCAGTTGTTTATCCTGAAGTTTAAATCTGAAAAGCAACGATATTGGAAATGTGGTGCATCAAAGGGTTAAGCGGTTCTAGAGAAGGGGGCAAAACCTAGGGTATCAGGAAGAGAGTTTTGCAATTGTTTTTTTTTCTTGTGTAGCTTGCAAGACCAGGAAGAAGTTTATGGATATTAAAGCTGGGCTATTCATGTATCTAGAGTTTTGCTGAAGGGCTTCAAAGCATGTGCGATTAAGTATGTCGTAAGCAGCTAACCGATCTAGCAAAAGTAGGACTGTGGTTTTAATTCTGGTCAGAAGCTCCTACATTTTCTCTCGTGTCCATGGTGGCCATCTCAGTCCCTGTGAAAGTATTGTTGTCTGATGTGGATGAGACCTTCATATTCGGTCAAGGTTTGTAGTAACATGGTGGCTGCTTTTTCCAATATACTGGCTAGAAAGGGAATTTTAGAGAAGTGATAAGGTGGCAGTTTGGTTAAAAATGCTGATTCGGATTGTATTGTTATTTTAAACGTGAGATGATCGACTTTCAGTTGTCAGGCAAACATTTGAATTGAGAACAGATCCTACCTCTGAATTATTGCATTTTGTTAGTACTATTTGGCAGTAGTACGAACAGCTAGCTAGCTGTGAACGTCGGCTACATGAACCAAACAGACTCCCTCAAACCGCAGGATTTGCCTCTCGTGCCGCCCCGCCCGCCCGCCCCCTGACTCCTGGCAGCCCTCTTAGTGCACGGTGCATGTGCACATGCGCACGCAGCCGGAAGTGCCCTGCAAGTGCTGTTGTGCCTGGCCTGACTCGCCACGCTGATTTGGCTGCCCAGCTTTGACCGCTATTGAGTGGCCTCTTCCATTGAAACTCTTACCAGACCGGAGTCTGCAAGAAGCAGCCACGTTGCTTTCACCATCGGCGAAATGTTGCAAGGACTTTCTCTGGAAAAAGTAAATTTACACTTGTGACTTGGAACTCTGCTTTACTTCAAAGTATTGGCTCTCCACGAGGCGTATTGGTCTCGCTTTGTGGAACTTACTTGATTCCATCGTGTACATTGTCTTGCGTTGTTTTCTGATTTCTTTGTAGAATTGCCTCTCGCCCCACCCCCTGACTCCCACGAGCCCCCTTAGTGCACTGCAAGTGCTGTTGTGCCCTTAGGGTGTGAGAGCGCGGGGGTGCGGGTGGTGGGAAACATGCTTTTCTTGATATTATTTTTGGATGGAGTATCTCTCGCTTTCCTATTGAGCCCTGCGTACCCTTCTATAATTGGTAAGTGCATTATGTAAGTATGATTTCTGTAAAAATCTAACAACGGAACCCTTAGAGCTATATTCTACGTATAAGTTTCATCTAAATATCCTTTGATTCTCATCAAAAGGAATTATACATTTATATCATCAGTGTTACGCAGTGACTCTTTAGAGCGGGTGATAATACGTACGTGCTCTCCTGCCGATAGTCAGATAACGTGGCTTACTGCCCCTTATTCCAGTGAAGGTTTCAGTCTATCTTTGTCCCTCTTTCCTTTCTCTTTAGGACGGCGGTGCAAAGTTCCCGCACTAGCGTTTATCTAATGTAACCAACTGGGAGGGTTATAGTCTACTTTTCTGATTTTACCCCTTTGTTACGTAGGTGCACAGTGCCCGAATCATTGTTTATCTTTCAGCATACACCAAGGCAAGTAGCCTACGTAGTGGAAAAGTCTGCAAAGCAGCCCCTAATTCCATGCCTAAGGTTTTTGCCCCCATGGCTTGCGTGACGCCAGCAACTAGCAATGGAATCTTGCCACCAGCGCAGAAGACCAAGGATGCGTCCATTGTCCAAGACGCTGCTCTATCCTTTATGCATGCGCAGATTCATGCATCTGGAGTCAATGCAAAAGAAAGGCTCTCTTTCCCTTTAAAAGAAATGTATGATTGCAAATCTTCTGTGCAACGCAGTTTCCTCAGCATTCGCCAGCCTACCTCTCCCATCTGCCCTCCTCTGAACGCGCCGGAGACCCAAATCCATTGTGCCTCCGACGTGCCCATGATAGCCCTGGTCGTAATGGCAGAACTGGGTAAACGTACTCTCCTTTCCCTTGGGCCTTCCACTCCTGCCAATGGGGTGGGCGGAGGGATCAATAATGTTCATTTGCACAATATGAAGTCGATTAATAATGGGAAGCCTTTTAGCAATCCACAAACTAACAGGTCCTAATACAAGAACCAGTGGGTACTTTTATTCTAATCAACCCCAAGTGAGTAATCCTAATTTTGACTCTGAACAGGCTTCCGAATCTGCTCGAGTCTTGTTGGTACTATACTGCCCCCTCTAGCTACCCATGAAACATCCCATATTGGAAACCATTATCAAGTAATAACACGCATTCTCACCCTAATAGATAAAGGGCATGAGCTGACCCATCTTGAAATCAGGGCCTTGAAAAACATGTCACAGGAATTGATGGTAAAGGTTAGCAAGATGGAAGGCTTTCTATGCTGTCAAATGTCTATTAATGGCGACCGAAACACAGGTATTCCAGTGGAACATACAGAAGGACACAGAACTCCCAAACCAATGGCTTTTATGCATGCTCAAAACAATCAGACATATTTTTCTGAGGATTCTGTCTTACCCTGCAGACGATCCTACGCTCAAGTTTTGACTTCTTCTGAACACACAGATTCAAGGCATTGAACCAATGGGCCTATTAATTCTGCCTTGAACAATGTCAATACTTATGTAAAGACGGAGAGGCTGGAAAATATGGTTTTTCATCTTTCCACTAAATTAATTACACTAGCCAACCACATTGGTTTACATCTCAATGACGCAGTCGATACACCTTCAAATGACATTCTTGATAGTCCTTGTGCACTTACAAACTTGATTGAACGTGAAGAAGCGAGCTTGAGGGTTCAGGTAACTGATAATACTTCCTTAAGTGATAGTGAAATTATTGCCACGTGCAATGATGGGGCTGCTTCTGGCGGCTTCCTCTCACGCAGACAAAAACGTCTACACTTTAGAGCAATCAAAAGAAGAGCGTGGAGGAAACCTCAGCCAAAGGCAGAAGGCAAGAAGCCCATCAACCTTCTCCTTTAAAACCTAAGAGCCAGAATGCCAAACCCAGCAATATTTACAACCTATCTAATGAAGAGGGGATATTAGACTTACAACAGTTAAATGAGGAAAGTAGGAAAGCCCTCCAAATGCATGATCCCTCCGTGAAACCGATTTTAGATGCAATCGATACTAATCCATTATAAAAATAAATGTGCTGTTAGATGGGAACAATAAAGAATTAACGGATGTCAAACTACCCAGCAATTTAGAACAAAATCCAAAATGGATGATTCCTAATACAAAACTCAAAGATAGTAAACAATCGCCACTTTCCTCTTTCTATCCACTTATACAAAGTACTAAGAAACCGGCAAAATATTTACCGTCAAGAAGCCTCTATCACAAATGCCCCTGAAAGTCCTTGCATTCCATCTGTCCACTACGATCATTGCCAACAAATTACAAACTCCTCATCTCCCTCAGCCTGGAGGGATGGTTAATGGCCAAAAAGAAACTCAAAAACTCATGGAATCCAATTCCTCTGGCCTGAATCCATCTCGGGTAAACAAGAATAGTGAAAAAAACAGAGTCCCCAGAAATGGGACACCTCAGTGACTTTGCTACAGACACAAACCACGTGGTAAAAGTGGTGGTAAAATCAATTTGGAATGTAGTAAGTCTATTTTTGACATGTTGATTGATGTCAAGCACTCACTTTAGCTTCATTGCACCTTTCATTTGCCCACCAAGGTCATCGAATGACAATTACCTACACCTTAAAAGCACACGATTCTCAGCAGGACATTTAGAAACAAAACCGAGAACTGACGAGTTTGGTTACATTCGGCACATTCTGTATAGAACAACCAGTTGCCTTATCATTTAAGAAACATTGGTGTTCTGATGGGGAAAAACAGTGCATGCCTCCTGATTCCATATCAAAATATCTTGAAACGTAAAAACAGACCACTAATCTACTGAGTTTAACAAAGAGTGCAACATGTCAACCTCACTAAAATTACATAAACTCACACACCAAAATGACGTCCTCCTATTCAGATGATGGAAAATAAATGCAAAATTTCTACCCAAAAAAAGTGCCCAAGATAATTTGCAGAAAGGGCAGTTAGGTGCGTGCTACACTGTGTGCCTTCGGCTAGGGGCCACCTCTCTTCCTCCCACAACTTCATATCCGGAAATACATTGCAACTAGAAGACAGATGCCTTTGGGCCCGGCACGCTTTATAAATATACAAAACACAAATATCCCTCCTTTCTTATGAGGCACAGTTTGTTCAGGCTCCTTAAAAAGCAGGCTGGCTTTACCTGCCTGACACTAACTGGGATGTTGCAAACTGAGTTCAGTTAGCATTTTTTATATGAAGTTCTATTTTGACATGCAGCATAACACTGCTTGCTGTTATTGTAACTGATATCAGGTTAGTTTGTAGCACATCAGGGGATGAGGGGTTTAAGAAAGGACCAGGAATGCAATACTGAAAAGACAATCCTGCATAAATCTCATTAAATAAACCGAGACCCCAGCATCCCACATCTTGCTGCTGTACTTCCCTGGAATTCATTCCAGAATCGCCTGCAGTGCTGTACTTCACAGTTCACACACGACACACCATCATTAAAGCCACGGTCCCAACGGATATCCATTGCAAGCAATGCATTGCAAAGCTTTGCCTCTGATGTATCCTCTAGCAATGTAAAAAGAATGTGAAACTGAATGGTGCTGCAGCTTTATCAGTGCATGCATTCAGATTTGACTGGAACTGGTGAGCTTCTTACAGTGGGGTGAGATTGAAGGATATTCTGACCAGGTTGTGGGGGGTGTATGAATAAACATAGCAGAACTACGAGCCTGCATACGTCATGCAGTTATTGGCAGCATGGACATTGTTATGCTGAAATTACAATGCAACATCACATGACATAAGTTATTTCTAATCAAACCATCATAGACCCGTGATGTGTAAGACAGATTGAAAAGGTCACAATTCTTTGCGAGTAACGAATTCATAGCATAGTGCATGAGCTTAGGTGTACTGTTTCTCAGGATGGCGACGAGGATGCTGAGAAGTGTGAATAACTTAAACCAGGTTCCCGCTTGTTTGCTAGAGTGGGCTCAGGCAGATTCTTCACCTTTGCAGGGAGGTAGGTTTAGAAACGAAAGGGATTCGCTAACTGCAAAGATTCATTAAACACCTGTCGTCCTAGTCTCCCTGAAATATAGTGATAAAACGCCTACCCTGTTGACACGCCTTGTAAGCAACACGCGGCTTCAGGGCATCATGTTCCCTTGAGATGCACAATAATGGTGGAAGTGCTTAAATTGCTCAAAAGAAGGAGATATTACACCTGTGCCTTAATTAAACACTGAACACAGAACTTGTCTACCGGTGCTCAACCCCCTGAGCAACCCACACCTTCTCATTAGCTTGCCAACAATACATTTTCGGATGGCTTGCATTGTTTGGTTGTAGAATTGACTTTACTAAACTCAGCACACTAGTTGTAAAAAGGAATGTAGATTTCCATCCCAAGGCTGAATGTTAGATAAGTTATATACCCATGTCCTCATATTTAGCTCAGCAGACAACAGCATTACAACGAATACGTTAGCCAAATCTTCAATGCATCTACAGATCGTGAAGCAGAACATAATGATGGCATGCCTGCCTGCCTGGGGCACCCTAATTGGGCTAATGCCACAAGCCCATCTCACCTGGTGTCGGCTGCGCCTTCTGAAAAGACAGTTATTAAACACATCACGTGACTTATCCTTATTATTAATAACGGTTTGCCTTAAATGTATGCAGTGGAGACTGCATTTTATGTCCAGCACATGTACTCAACCCACCACACTGTAATCGAGTATTTAACTGAAAAGCAGTGGATTTTTGTGAAATGCGCTGCTGCCGTGCCTGCGTTCGTTTGCTTTCTACCTACTGAGCTGTCAGGTCAGTGGATTGGTCTGAGCCCAATCAAAAGTAACCATCTACCATCCCACTGTGCAGACAAATTAATGTGTTGCATGCTTTGTCCTGCCTTAGAATCACATAAGTTACCTGCCACTGTAAAACGCAGTAGGATCTGTCACCCAAATCTGTAGGCGGTAGGACTGCTTAAAAAGCAGTAGCCTACTGCCTAAATCTGTGGGGTTGGCAAGTATGCATGGGCATTCACATGGTCGCACCGCACAGACCAGTCCTGTTCTCGCCTGAAATCAATGTGAATTTGACATATTCTGTGCTTTTGCAGTGCCCGACTCGACTGCAGTCCCGAGCAAGTGTTGCTGCCTGCAGAGGCGTTGCTAGGGGAGGGCTGAGGGGGCTATAGCTCTGGGTCTTTTGGTTGTAGCCCCGAATGAAAGCTCAGGAGCTACAACCAAAAAGCTCGCTAGCCCCGAGTCCCAACAGTCCTGACATTGGCCTAGCCCCAGATCTTTTCCAGACCTAGCAACACCCCTGGCTGCCTGCCTGCTTCATTTGCCTCCTCAATGCTCAGCGTCACTCTCTGCACTGGCTACCTTGCCCCACCCTGCACTGTAGTGCATTGCTCAGCATGGGCAGAGTGAGCAAACAGTCTCTCGGCACAGAAGTCACGTGCAATTTACTTCCCGGCCTGGACGGTTCCGTGCCCCTCAATGCGCACGTGCGATTGGGCAGAAATCGAAAAGAAATGTAACTGGCAGTGGCAGGCAGTGCTGCCTGGCCACAAAGGAAGCCTTCACAGGCTTTGCTTCAGTTGGAAAAATAACCCCTGCCTTGCCTCAGATTTGTGGGGGGGATAAATGACATATCCCCTGTCCCTCCCACCCCCATTTCCGACACCCATCACCATAAACAACAACCGTATGGTGTCAGTTGCACTCACCCATAATAACAACGATGCTATGGGAACATCGAACTGATTTTGAACATCTGGGGCTAAGCCTGCAGCGCTTTCAGTCGCTGGATGCAGTAAATAGTTTTGTAGAATTTCAAGAACCTCTGCAAAATGTCACTGCAGCCCCCTTGGCACTTGACTTAAATCTAAATGCCATTGATGCTACTGACATCTCCCAACTGGTCTCGTTAACTTTGGTTATCAAAGACTGGTCTTGGCTAATACCTCTAGTCACTGTGTAAATGCATCAAGGGTCCCTAACCCTCCCACATAGTAACCAAACTCTTTCTTGTGTGTCCTGGAACTCATGTGGGTTCAAAAATGTGTATAGATGGCTCAATATATCATCTGCTATTGACCAGATATCTATCCTTCTGTTGCAAGAAACCATGAAATTGAACAAACTTGAAACTAATGGTTTCACATCATACTCTGTTGCGGCAATAAGTGGCTGCCAGTGAAGACCTTTCGGAGGACTTGCTATCTTTCTTAACAGTTTAAATGTTTCAAAAGTAAGAGATACATTGGAAGACATCTTTGCAATTGAATTTAGTTTTATTATGGCGAGTGTTGACCCTTACATTATTATATCCTTATATTGGAATCCTGCAAGAAAATCTCTATATCATTTCCTTGACCATCTCAATTTAATTCTTGAAAATTCCTATGGGGATAATCCATTGTATAACATCGTCATTGGAAGTGACTTCAATGCGTGCTGTCTTCTGCTTTCTCCCTTCAGGATATGCAGGGTGCATTCCGTTCACTATGTGTCAGCAATCAACTATGGCGCAAGATGGAAATCCTTTTTTGAAAATTGGGATATCCAATTTTTAGAATTCAACCCCAAAGCTCTTCCTTTCACCTGGCATAGTGGAAACAAAGCCTCCCACATTCACTATTTAGCAGCTTCTATTCATCTTCCTTCGTATTGTCTCTGTGGTGACCATAGACCCCAATTAGGTGATCACATTATTATTTCAGCTATCCTCCATGACAAGGGCTCTTTACTTGCTATTGACATCTTACTGAAATTATTGGAGGTCAATCGTCCAGCAATATCTATGCAGTGGAGTGCCCATTTATGTGGACAACTAACCCATATGATATCTAATGAGATGACTAGCATTACTCTGCAGCTATCTGACTCTCCATGTCCCCATGCAACCGAAAGAACTTAAAACAGTGTAATATCGGCAATGTTGGATCCATTAGGAGAAGGCTTTTCACAGAAGCGCATTGATAAACTATCTAGCTATGTTCCTGGGATTCGAGCCTCCAAATCCTTCAAAAACAAATCATTACGTCAACAAACAAACTACCTTTAACCATCAAAGAATATCTGAAGAGAAAGAAAGTCCTTCTCAACTCATACAAAAATAAATGTTGCAACATAAAACATTGTTTGCGTATCGATGAAAACCAAAAGATCATAGCAAACTTATGTTCTAACAATAGAAGATCTGTATGGGCAATGCAAAGAACCATTTCCCCCATCGATGTAAATAATCTCTCTTCAACTATAGCAGCTGAGAAAGTGTCTACCTTTCAACTAGATAAATACCATCTACCACTCAGATTTAAAGGTGAGCTTCCTCCTAAAAGCACACGTTTAAAACTTGAGGCATGCCCTTGAAAAACAGCCGATATCATTTGGGCAAACCCACAGCTGAACTATTCAAAGACTCCTGGCTCTAATGGTATTCCAGCCTGTGTTATCAAACATGACCCAAGCTTTTGGGCCCATTTGATCACATCTATATTTCCAACACATTACCAACTTCATTGCATGCCTCAATTATAATACCATTATTCAAAAAAGGTGACACGAAAGATCCAGGGAATTATCGTGCAATTATCGTGCAATTTCTCTTCTAGATGTCTCTGAAAAGATGTTTTCCATACTTATCTTAAATGAATTCAAATCTCACGTTAAACAAAACAGAATTCTATCGCGTTTTCAAGTCAGATTCCGTCGGCAAATGGGCACACCACTTAATGCCACCATTCTAGCCCACCTATTTTTAAAGTGCAAGACCTGCGATTCAGGACGCATTTATAGGGCGTCCCTGGACCTAACCACAGTGTTTGACTGCGTCATCCGTAATATGCTTTGGAGAAAGATGACTAAAATGGGATTTCAGCCAAATACAATTATGTCATTAGCTATGTTACACAAAAACACATCTCTCAGAGTAAGACTTTCCCAACAGGGAGCCCTTACTGATTCCATCCCGACATATGTCGGTGTTAAACAGGGCTGTAACCTGGCAGCTATACTTTTTAATCTTTATTTAGTTGATTCCTTATGGTCTCTTATGTCCGCTTTCCCAGCCAGACTATGCAAACTTTCCAACTTTTATAAAATGTTAAATCCACCTAGCAACTCCTTTTATGAAAATCTTGCTGTCTTGATTGGAGAGAACAACCCATACTCAATTAAGAAATATCGTGCTAAGATGATTGCACTGCTAGACAGTATTCATTTAAAATGTAATGATTTGCGGGAAAGACCGCAATATGTAAAAAAAGACTCTTTGAACATGACTGGCTTTTAACTATAGAGTCTTTGTCAAAATACAAACTCTATAGTGAAATAGCTTGTTTTCCATCTAAACGCGTACCACGCCATAAATATTTACCATTATTCCATAGTAGCAAGGCACGTGATTTATTCCTTCAATTTAAGCTGAATCAGCTTCATTCCAATCAGAAAATGCAACATTGGTTGAAAGGCACATTGAATCACAATAATGGGATGTGTCGATTCTGTAGGAACAGTACCGAAAAAGAAACTTAAAACATCTAACCGTGTACTGTAACTTTTTTGAGACTCACAGAATTAATACTTTGGGCATTGCTAACATTGGTGAATCCGTTTTTGGAAGGGAATTACTTTGGTCACTCTGTACGTGGGTGTCTAGCACAAACCCAGTGTTGTCTCTAATTAGACTATTGGCTATCATTAATACTGAGATTGAATCTAAAACAATGTCTATCTTTGTGTTCTGACTGGTGCAGGAAACAATCAATCTATTGTGCTTTGGATTGTTTAGGACAAGTACAAATATAATAGGATTCTCTATAGCAAATTGCACTGCACCATATTGCAATGTTAATATTGACTTTTGGTTTATGTATAGGTATCATGAAGGGGTGTCTGCCATGTTATCTTCCGTTGATTAAGGAGCTGCATTATGAAATCCTTTAATAAACTCTTACACTACTGTGTGTGCTTTTAGATAAGGTGCATGGGAATATAGACGCTCATTTGCAGACCCATTCTTTTACTTATCAGTAATGAAGCTGTTCGTTATAAACATCAACAAACTGATTGTTAGAATGATATAGATGGAGAAAAATTTGCACCCAACGCCCAAGTTGCAGTATTCTAGTGTTTACTCTAAGGTTGAAGGACATATGATTTATTATGTACCACTCAGATACTTGTTTAATCATTTTCAGTTAACATTAAGTAATGATTTTGGAAACAAAAAAGAATGTTATGCTTTTAGAATTATGTCTATTTTAATATTTCTTTTCTCTTCCTTTAATGTAGTTATGGTGAAATGTATCTAATATTATTGATCTATTTGAAATATGTTTGTAAATGTAAATCGTTTGAAAAATCGAACAATTTTTACTGCTGAAAATGTCATTATTTGTAGGAATGTTGTAAAAGTTTGTAAACCAAACTAAAAACAATAAAAAAAAAAAACCTGGGCAGGATAAAGCTTGCCCAAAGAAGCATTACGATTGTGTAGGTTCCTGGAGTTCGTTTTTGGTTGTTTGAGTCCTTGACCTTTCGTTTTTTCTCTGTGAAGGATAGATTATCTGTTGGTGCTTGAGATGGAGATGTGTTAGGTTTGATTTCTTTAGACAGCTCATTACTTATAGCAAATGATCACTTGTAATTTTGGGGGAGTTTTTAGTGAGAAAAAGGTGGGAATGGCCTCGTGATCACCGAAGTGTTGTGTTGAATTGTGGTTGTCTAGATGAAGTTCATAAACTCATTACTATCTCTATTTATTTGAAGATTTTAATTTTTGTGTGTTTTCACTTGAATGACTCGCGTCTAAAAATGTAGCCCTTACGTTTACTCTAGTCAATTGTCTCACACATTTTCATAGTACTTGTTACGGCAGGTCTTCGGAGGGGTTCGTTCTGGCATCGTTGGCGGCTGCAGCCAAAAACGAGACTCTTTACATCCAACATGGCGCCCGTACCACGAAGGATCGGTATAGTTCATCGGAAGGAAGACGAGAGCAAGGCTCCTCCTCTTTCTCCAGAAGCAGTATATGAATCCAAGCCACCTGGACAGCGGCGGGTTGCTACTGTCTACAGCAGTTCTGCTCCATGATTATCGGTCCTAGAATACGAATCCACTCTGCCTTGTTTTTGGCTCGTTATTCTCTTCTTACCTCTGCCTACATTTCTCTTTAGGGAAACACCACCCTTTCATCCCCTTTCCTTCGCCCTGTCATCATCCACTGGCTCTCCTACACGGATCAGATTCTCTTCAAGCTCTTGTAAGCAAACCCCCTACACCTGAAACTGAGTCCGTAGCCAGATCGCATTTCCTTCTACTCTTGATTGATTGCCCTTTTTTTATTTCCTATCAGTACACGGCATTTGCCAGTCACGTTCCGGTCCAGTCACTACTTTTCCTAGGTCCCGCCTCCGAGATCTGTACACAAGCACACTTCCAGGTAGGACCCTCTTTCATTTCCTCCACTCCTTCTTTCTACCCCTCAGGTCATTCCAAGAATAATTATTTTTTTTCTTTTCTTAACCTTTGTAAGAGTGGGCTATTTTCGCAACTACCAGATAACTCTTCACACTAGTCCTTGGGGACACTCCCCAGGTACCTTCGCATTTACTTCAGGACACTTAGCAGCGTTCCTAAAAAGATTTCTGGACTAACTCTTTTCTTTCCATCCTTCCAGAAACGGCCACACGACTAGACCATTCAAAGCGACTTACCTCGTCACTTACCTGCAAGACTTTGTGATCCATCGCGAGGGAGCAGCGAGACCAGTAACTCCTTCAGCACTCGACAGCCGGGTTTTCTTCCCAGTGAGGGTTTCCCGGGAGCCTCCTTCCGGCACCTGTGTTTGAAGGTGTCGCAGGAGGGTTTTCCGGTAAACTTTCCTAATCTCCTATATTCGAAGACAAGGTAGGAAGAGTTTTCTTGTTGTTGTCTGCAAAGTTGTTTGTGGGGTTTCTCCAGAGGCATATAGGAAACGTAATTGAGGTAACAGTTAATAGATATAACAGTACTATTTTGATACAACACATTTTATTGGCTGTAAGACAGGTGGAGAAAAAAAAAACTATCCATCTGAGATGTGAGCAAATGCTTCTTTATTTTAGCTTGAGGAATATGATTTATATACTTGGACTGAAATGTTGAAATGACTAACATTTAGATGCCATAATGCTATGGCATCCTTCAGTAGGACACTAATTGAGATAAACATCTGTCAGTCTGGCAAGTGAAATAGAGTGTGGACTGCATCTGTTCTTCACACATTATTTATTTGCATTTATAGAAGCGCCACACAGCCCAGGGGCATCGAGGCGCTGTTGCATGAATAGGTCTTAGTTCATTCACATATCATCACCTTCAAAATGGAGTTTGAAGCATATGGCATTTCAGAGACAACGGTTAATAGGCGGTCACTTTTCCCAGCTCATCTTGTTTCCAATACCATTCTGAAATTTTAGTTCTATTGGTTTTGGTCTGATTCTGATAGCCTGTTCAAGACTTACTTCTTTTTCTAGTGAATTGTGCCAAACGGGTGTCTTCCTTTTCCACAGTGAGTGGTTTCCACTATGTAATGCCACCTTTCCCTTACAAAGTACCTGTGAAATCAGATCCAGACAAGGTGAGAAATGTAGGTTATGAAGCAGCCTTGTTGTAGCCCATTGCTAAGAATATTGCTATAATTAAAATTGGGTTTTGAAGTAGTTGCAAAAGCAAGATTCAGGAAGGTGGGGTGCGGTTGGATACATTCTTTTAGCAAGAATGGAAACATCTGTAACCAGTGTAAATATAGTTTAGTTGCTCCTCTTTCTGCGGCATTAATGGCATGAAGAATGTGCTGTTTGTCTCTTCTTGTGAACTATTAAGACATTCCAAAAAAGAATGCCAGGTAATTTGTGCATACCACAGCTTTGTTTGAGCTAGGTAATTTTGTTATGTGGTTTGCCATATATTCGACTTTTACAAAGTACAACAAAACAACAAATAATCTAAAGTACAAGTTCTTCTCATCACATAATGGTTATTCACAATTTAATAAAAGCCAGTTGCTTTATTAGCCTTAATGTTTCCAAAGCCTTGAAAGTTTAATTGCCTGCAAATAGCCTCCTCCAAAAATCCTTTGTTTCCAACCAATCAATTTTGCTTACACAACAAGAATAGTATTTCATTCTCAGAGGTCTTGCACACTCTCAGTAAATGTCTCTGGTTCTGCGTCTGAGATTTGCCACAAAGATTGCATTTCCTTTCACTCATCAGCTCTTATTCATATTCATATGATATTCATATAATATTCATATTTTCTTTTGTTTGGATATTTAGACAACATCTCTGAAATTCAGACCTCCATCTGGCATTTGAGAAACTCCTCAAATAGGGCAGCACAAAATCGCTTGGTTTGTTAGCTATCAGGAAGGACTCCAAGAATGCTGTATCACTAAACTTGACTTTGGTAGAAATGCAGGCCATTTTTTTACTTTTAAAGGATTCTCGATTTGAACCTTCACTGATTGACCGCATGTAAGCTAAAATTTCAAGAGCATCCTTCTTCAGAGCGGAGAGAGCCCAACTGTTCCCCTGGTCCAGATGAACGCCCATATCCAGTTACAGTGAGTCCCTCTTCAGTACCAGGATTGTTCTATAAAGTGAGACTACTTTCCAGTCGAAATAAGATTTTAATAATTGCAGACGAAGATTGTATCTTAGTCGTTCCATTGAAAGAGACTTGGGCAAATCCATCACCTTTTTCCATATGCTGCCTTCAACTCTTATCCAATAAACCTTGCTCGCATAAGGGTGAATGTCCATGCCATAAAAAACAGATGGAATTTATCTTTCCTTTATAGAATGTTATTAGCAGGAGCATGGACAACCTAAAAAATGCATTTAAGATTTTCTTCATCTGACACTGAAATTTAATTAGTTTCTTTTCTAAGTCCCCTTCAAGCGTTCTTAATGATGGACTAGCACTCCAGGTATAAGATTTCTTCAGTAATCGGTAATACTTGATTGCCTAACTTACACTTATATTTTGTTATCCTTTTCAGTGGATTACAAAAATCCAAAATATATGGTTTTGTTGGATTAACCTGTAGGTCATTTAGCTCAGCATAGTTATCAAAAGTTGTCAGCAAGTGCTGGTGGCCTATGGGCGTGTAGTCCAAACAGACTATATCGTCCACATAAACCATCCAGTTGAGCGCCCGAGGACCCACTTTAAGACTTGATAGTGCCTGTGTCATAAGTGTATCTGCTAGGTCTGCTAAATAGAGGTTGGTAGCCAAAATGCAGCCCTGCCTCACTCCTCGCTCTGTTGGTATAGAAGGTGTTAAATGCCCTAGATCATCCAGCCTCACTTACACACAGGTGTTCTCATGTAAAGGAATAATAATAGCCAGCAGGCCCTCTGGGATCTACCATTGCTGTAATTTAGACCACAATCTGCCTCTGTTAACCGTGTCAAAAGCTTTAGACGGGCCAATCCACCCACTATAGAGAGTGGAACTATTCCTTGATAAAGATTTATCATTAACAATGTTCATAATCGTGCAATTTAATGTTGTCAACCGACCCTTACGGAAAGCAATCTGGTGCCTCTAGAGAGTGCCCTTCTTTTCCACCCAAGCTTCCAATTCTTTCAAGATTATTCCAGAAAAGATTTTACTGTTAACGTCCATAAGGGCGATTGGGCAATAGTTTGCAGGATCCGCCATATCGTCCTTCTTGTAAATGGGGATTATAATAGCTCTCCTCCAGGAGTCTGGACGCTGTCGAGCTGTCAAGACCTACTAGCAATATTTTGGCACATACTACATCTTTTTTTAAGTATGCAGTGTGTAAGCCCGTTAGGACTTGGTGCCCTTGACCTGGAAGCACCCACTATCAAATCCTCAATCATATCTTGGTCTATGCATAGAATCCATGGGAACTATATTTAATGATTCCATTCCCATAGGCGTATTCTCCCTAAATATGTTTCCTATATATTCAGACCAGACTTTCAGGGACTGCATTACATAAAAGGTGTCCCTGCGTCGATTGCGGTTTATTATTTCTACCCCAAAAGTTTTTAGGTTCCTGTGCATACTGCAGTTAACTTTTGTTGACCTTCTCGCACACTGCGCGTAAACCTGTGTTTTGACCAATTCCTGTATGCAGAGCACAGCTTCTTCTTTAAAGTGTAGTCCGATATAGAAAACGTTTGGAATTTAAGGGCACGGATTGCTCTTCTAAGATCTTTTTTCTGTTCCAATATTTCCACGTCAAAGCTGTGCTTATGCTGACAGGATTTCTGTCAATATATTATTTTTGGTTGGTGGAGATCCCACAAGAACTCTACAAAGCCTGCAGTCTCTGGGAAACCGGAAGGTGTCTCACTAGTCCCCAGGGATCTGTCATCCAGGTGGCCAGGACACGGCCATCGCTATTGGATCCAGTTCCTGGGGGTGGACCAGTGAGGGAGGATCACCTGGATGGGGGGTACTCTGGGAGTGGAAGTGGGACACTGATGGGTGAGTCGCGGTATCCCCCTTCTTCCAACACCTTTTCTCCATCCTACCACGTAGGACATTGAGAAACACTGCCCCCCCTTTCCACACACACTTTTGCACATCACGACAGACAACAGATTAACACCAGAGCCATTTACCTGACATGTCCTAATACAAGGGTCAGGCAAATTCAGGCAATTGACCAGAATCACACACCTGATGGTCCTTTCCCTTCCCCACAGGAATAAAAGGTGGAGCACGAGAGCACAGTACGAACAAAGCAGACCGCACAACGAGGCAGCTATCCGAGCATGGCAGTTCAAGAGGTGGTGAAAGGCGGCGAGAGGCTGAGAAGGAGAGAAGCAGCCTTGCCCTTTCAGACCCAGACCCGCGAGATCTCAGTGGAAGGAAACGCAACATTGCAAACAATAGCCCAAGTGTGTTGCAGCAGATGTCAACGGTACACGAACGTGCCTACGCTGATAAGCAGGGCAGAGGGAGACACCGACCACTGTGGTTCTGGCCTTGAATCCAGATATAGTGAAAAGCCAAGCGGTTCATCACAGCAGGTGAGTCAAAGGGGAACTGATAAAGAAACCAAACTGTGTTGAATGAAAGTCGTAAAGTGGCACATTGAGGAAAGTTCAAAGAACTGTACATTTTTAAGGGAAGACCAGCTGCAAAGGGGTCTGGCACCACGTGGGTGCTCACTCAAGGGAGACTGGTTGATCTTGCATTGAATTAAACTACTGATACCAGAAGGCACTAGGGGAGCCATGAGGAAAAGATCAAAGTGGTCATACCGGGGTGTAGCAAAATCCCTGTGCAGTTGAAAGTCTTTGACCAACAAAACATTGAGAAAACAAGGGAAGTCAATCCTGCATCAGAGGAAAGTAAAAAGAATTGTGAAATGGCAAGAGTGAACCTGACGGAGGGATGCCAATAAAGCGGGGGCAAAGCCTGAAGTCCCAATGATCAGTGTGTTCACGAAAGTGAACCCCCCAGAGGGGTATCCACAGTGAACTGTTTAAAATAAGAGCCGAGTGTCACAGATAAAATATCTCTGAAAGGCCGTAGTGAACAAGACAGAGGGAAGCTGAGATTTCAGAAGGATCTGAGCCCAGAAGAGGTAGATCCAAGGGTAAAAAGTTGTCGCCCAAAGAACTGTGAAAGCAAAAGAGGAAGGCCTGCGAATGAGAGCCAGAGTGAACCCGACGGAGGGAGGCCAATATTCGCGAAGGGTCTGAGCACCATCAGAGGGGGACCCAGAGGATGGAAAACCATCACCCCATCGACACATGAAGGCAAAAAAAAGAAATCTTTAGAATACAAGCCAGACGGAGGGAGGCTAAAATTCGAGAGGGGTCTAGGCCCAGAAGAGGGAGGCCCAAGGGTGAAGAATCATACCCAAAGTGTAAACAGATAGAACATTTTTGTTTGTTATTTGTTGCTTTAACCTATCAGATGCTCCGAAGCAGGAGAGACAACCTCTGAAGAGCCCGATATTGATGAGAACTGTTTGAGGGGTCTGCACTCGGAAGAGGCGGACACAGGGGAGAACAGAACCTTTTTCTTTTTGTTTGTTATTTTGAAACCCCTCGGGTCCTCGAAGGCAAACGCTTTGTGGAAAAAGATATTTAACCACTGAAGGTCCTGCTATGTGAAGAGGAACTGTCTCCTCGTGCTGGGAAAGCTTGAGAGTGTGCTGTACTTGGGAGTCGGTGCACCTTGTCCTGTGCTCAGAATGTGGGGCAGGGAGAAGACCTGCAAACACATCCTGACTTATCATTTGTGAGCAATTCTTTCTTTCTTGTGAAACCCTATCCCAAACTCTTTAGCGTAAGGATTGGAATTAGTTTTTTTAGTATAGGCCCTTTCATTTGACACCATGCCACTAGGACTGCCTTATTAATATTTGATGGTTGTATCTTGCTCTCATCAGATTTAGGTTTAGATTAGGCCTTTTTTCCAATCTACCGATGGTTAATAAATACCCTTGAACTGTGATGACTTGTCTGCCTTTTCTTGGTACCATGCCTTCCTTACAAGGCGTACACCACTTCTCCAGGTTTGATTCTAGTGATAAGGTCAGGATCTTTGATAATCTTTTTTTCAAGACAGACCCTTCATTTCTGAATTGGACAATCCTGTATTTGCTGTAATTTATCCAAACCCCGGTATATGATCTTTTTTCTGCTGGTTGGATATTCAAATCAAAAGAGGCCGTCGGTGGGTTATGATCACCCGAACACAATTCCTTCTCTCTAAAGGTGTCACAATGGCTGAAAAGATCTGTGGAAAGTGCCAGATAATCAATTCTTGTTCCAGCAGATCCATTCTTTCAAGTGATTGCAGGGACCTGGTTTCCCTTGATATTCTCATTTGCAAGGCGCAAATTCCAATCGAACAGACATTTTTTTTTTCCACCTCTTACCATTCCGTTTCCCTACACAGTTATCAGCCTTCATAATAGCACTGCGAAGACAATGAGCATTTAGGTCCCAATAGACTATTCTGCCCACATCTAGAACTCTTATCTATGAGCAGAGTGGGAAGATCTTCCATATATGAGAAAAAAGACTGGATCATGTGGGGTTCAAATACAGATTAAAGATCACCATGGATTTCCTTGCATTACCCATCCTCTGACACATCCTTGCAACCATAATTCCTTCGACCTCTGTGCTAACAACTTCTAAATTCTGCGTTAGTGCATGATGGGCCGCTAATAAGCTGCCAATGCACTTCTCCCCCAAACCCCCTCCAACTCGGCGGGTGGCCAGTTGTTCAATCCCCTTAAAACCCATCTAATGTAAAGCTTTCTTGTAGCCAGGATTCTTGGAAGAGGATTAAATCATGGTTGCAAAAGATGAACTCGCTCATAGTTTTGCCAGATCATTTATGCTAGTGAAACTTATATTGTACATTTTGCTGCTTCTTATATTGTAATGGGTTGATTCTCAATTCCCTGGACCCTCATTTGCCTTACCATTCTCTTGCTGGAGGATTCTTTGTATGTGTCCACATTGAGTATATTTCATCATGCTCTATGTACCTCTGAACTTATTTAGGTGAATGCTTCAGGCAGATCTGTGTGTCTGAATGCTGTTTGACCTATCCAAAGCCTGTACCTTTTGTGATTTTAAAAATCGTTGCAGAAAAGGTTCTTTTGAGTGGAGTATTGGTAATTGCTGTTGTTGCAGTTGCCTGTTCCACGGTTTGTGCTGCTAGATTGTGGTGGTAGTGGAATACACTTCAAGATTTCATCAGTTTGCTTTTCTGCTAGCAAAGATATATAGTACCGTCAACCTAAGACAGTGGTCATGTTAGAACAGCACATTCTTTGAGCCTAATGCCTCATGTAAATCTACTTGATGCCGTGGTCTGCTTACGACAGTAGGCTAGAAAATGGTATAACATCACAACTTTTATTTGTATTTTCCTCTTGACACTTGAACACAGATTTAATTTGTTCTTTGTCCCATGAATCCAGGGAGTTTGTATCTTCCCCCCAAAGGAGTCGCACCGTTCGGGACTAGGGAGGAGAGTCTGATGTGCAACAGACTCCCTATGGGACGGTCCAAGGGGATCAGTGGCAGAGGCAGGTTTTGATGCCAGGGGGGCAAAGTGCCACTTGGAGGGGGGCCCTGCTGCACCCGGTGTGATATGCTGGTCAGGTCAGAGAGGGCTCACGGTTGTGCCGGGGGGTCACTACCATTTCCTTAATTTTTAGGGTAGAACTAGGAACTGTTGACACTTAATATTCAAGGAAAACTGGCAATTTTTATTTTACCCAATCTATATTTAATTTATAAAACTTTACACTAGTACAAGCCACATGTATTATCAGTTACACACCAAACACTTGTTATTGAGGAAACGCCCAATTAAAATTGGATTTTATTTTGACAATGAAATCTAGATATCTGAATCGGATCAGACGATCAGCAAGGCAAAAAGAACTCACAAGCAAGCAATATGCCATACCATGCTGGTGGTTACCAGGCCAAACAATACAAAACCACTGCAATGGAAAAATGTTTTAATCGTTTTCCTATATTCTCTGACTCAAGGTTGTCTGCATGGCACAAACAAGCCATCATTTGTCCAGACATAGGAGTTTCAAATAAAATACTCTGATAATATAAATACCAATATAATACTAGATTGGGAGTGAGACTAAAAATAAACTTTTGTCCCAGCAACAGACATATGGATCCTTCTGAAACAAAGCTAAACATTAGCAAACAACCTAAGTACAACTGTATACATCTTTCAATATAATTATCATTATTCCCTGAGTGCATCAGTGCAATATCTTTTGTATACATTTCTTAGTACCAAAAAGCCAACATGTGGCCAAACATTACAGCTTAACATAAATATCCCTAATATAAAATGCTTGTTGCATAACAATGACTCAAATACACACAAATATATACATGTAATGAGGATGAAACTATTCCTTCAAATCAAGGTGAGAATGAGATTGTATCCCAAGCGGTGGAAGGTAATGTGCTTGATGATGTTATGCTATGACAGATTAGGACCAAGAAGCCCTGTGACGCAGCAAAAAACCTATGTAGCATCTGCAATACAAAGCCTTTCTGCGTGGTTTCATTGAAGCAAATGTCTGAATTAATTTATCAAAGTACAGAGAGACAGCTAGGTCTCTTTCAATATTAGGAAGGCTACATTTGAAGTCTCTCTTCACCGATTGTTGACCGTAAGTAACTTTTGATCAACTTCAGCCTGATAAAACTTCGTTCTGTGGCTGCACTACTTACAGGCAAAGGGAGAAATATTCTGTACAAATTAGAAATGTTTGGTTAAACAGTCTGCATATTATTGGCTATCAATAAAGGCAGCACATTGTTTATTAAATGATTATCAGAGAATATTTCCCCATACAGTGCACAAAAAGTAGACTACTCTTCCAGAGCGTCTGGCACAGAGACATCACCTGCATAAAATGTATCCAACTCTTTCAATGCGTCAAATTTCTGAGCTAATAAAATGTTTAGGATTGTAGTATAATTTATTGTGTTTTGGAGTACAGCTCCAATGAATGTGATAACATTATTGCCAGCAACAATGTGGCACATATAGCCAGCCCTATGTTGTTAGCATAACATATGGGTATGCAAATAGAGACAGGCTGCAAATTTAAAAGTACACCAGAATATTTTGTTTTTCTTTTTTTCTCTTACTTGAAATGCCTCATTCACAGGAGACTACATTAGCTGTCTAATTGACTGACTTAAACTTAATTAACAAATACTAATACTAACTCAATAACATTATAATGTAATCTCTATGTGGAAAAGAGGCAGAAAGACATGCTCTGAGGTTCATTTTAAAAGTACCTTTGAATTTGTTTTTCTCTCTGTTCACTGTGTTTGCAGGAAGCAAAATCTGCATGCCAGGAAGTGAGTTTAGCTACAGTTTCTTACTGTATAAATTGAGCTATTGTGGAAGGAATGAGGATACAGTCTTTTGAATTTGATTGGTGCAGAGTGTCTGCAGTGATTCCACGTAAGCATAGGGGGATGAGACAGAGGTTTGCTGGTTAAGTCTGACAGAAAAAAAGTTTCAGTTTGCTTTTTGCTGAGCTGCTGACATGGGCCATCAGAGACTGGGCATTCCTAGTCTCACTTAGCACCGGCTTGAGAACTGCAGATGAACTGCATGTTCTCGCTGTGCACTTCAAACTTCAAGATTACGAGGACAACCCTGGGCCCATTCCTCGGAGGCGGCGAGCAAAGGGAGGTTGCATGTGGGAGAGCTACAGATAGCTGGTAATTATCCAAGTGAATTGAGGTTGTGTGCTGTATGGATGACCTTCTATAAATATCAGGCAGGGAGAGTAGCAATGGGGAATCCCCTGTGTTTAATTGCCGTGCCATAATGTTGCAAAGTGAATATTGTTCTATCGCTGTAATGTTTCCTTCTTATTGTTACTATTAATGCGGAGTGAATTTCGTTTTATTGCTGCATTTGTTTTCTCTTCTGTTTGTTAGATAAGGTGGCAGCAAGAAGGGTTAAGGTGTTGTTTTGAAATGCAACTGTTTATAATACAAATGTTATGGACACGAACCGTGTAGGGTGTTTTTGCTTTTGTCTTTTCTTGGTGCATTTAGGATAATATTTCGGGAGAGGGGAAAGATTTTTAGGTAATACATGTGTCATGTTTCCCATGCAGATGGAGTAATAGCACTAGCAATTGTGTGTGTGTGTGTGTTTTCACTCAGTGTGTGGTGTCTGAGTGGAATTTAATACATTAGTACCCCGGCGAGAGACAATCGGAATGCAACAAGCATTCTGATTGGCTCTCGCCAGGTCCCTACCCGGACGGGAATCCCTCTGTCGAGATTCCACGGCCTTTGTCCCCAGCGGTGGGCGTGGCAGCCCCTCAGCCAATGAGAAGGCTCAAAGTGGGCCATCCCTGCTCCGATCCTCCGTGCGGCTGAGAGGCTGCCTTCGCCCCCCGCCGGGGACTCGGGTAAGTCTTTTTTTATTTTTCATTTTCCCTTCCCCCCCGTAAAACTTACCTTCCTGATCCTGCGTCCCCAGCGGGGGACGAGGGAAGCCTCCAGCTGTGTGGAGACTCGGAGCGTGGCCATCCCCGCTCTGCACCTCCACACGGCTGAGGGCTTCCCTCGTCCCCCGCCGGGGACGCAGGTACTTTTTTTTTTTTTTTCTTTCCCGCCCTCCAAACCCCACTTACCTTTTTTCTTGATCATCCGCTCCCGATGGCCGCCATGGAAAGGGAAAACTGACTCCGTTTTCCCTTTCCATGGCGGCGGCCATTTTCTGGGTCATTTTTTTTTCTGTCCCAAAACGCCGCAGCGTTGAAACTGTTGAAGCCCCGCAGCATTTCGGGACAGAAAAAAATTGCTTTTAGTACCCCGGTCACGCAAATTTTGCGGGCTGGGAAACTAATAGCATAGAACCTTCGCAGTGGGGGGATTACCGACTCTGGTAATGCCCCGGGGCCTTCTGTAAGGCCCTCGCTTCGCTCAGGTCCTTCCCTATGGGCCCCGGGGCATTACCTGAGTCAGTAATGCCCCCGCCGCGAGGGTTCTATTGCTTAAATAGACATTGCTGGGCGTACATGAACCAGCAAAGAGGCCTATGGAAACATAGTTCACTAATGTATATAAATTAATGATAATACCACAGGTTATTGAGAATGCTATATGTGAAGCTGTGGTGTTTCTGAAGGTAAGCCCGAGGCCTCTGTAGATCACAAGAACAGTCTAAGAAAAAGAAGAGTTTGTGTATATTGGGGCCACAAATAAAACAGAAAAATTATGCTCACCAAAATACCACCAACAATAATGTATACCACTAACTGATCCCATATAATGTAATAAGGAATGGTCACTGAAAGGAAATAAGGCCAAACCCAATATAAATGCAAGGAGTAGTCATTGTCAAATTACCATTATTTTTGGCAGTAAGAAAATATCGCCAGACCCCAAATCTACACAAAATATCCAACAGGATCCAGTGCAGAGAATTTATGCACAGTATTTATAAAATCTTGAAACCTCACTGTCATTTGGGCAACAAAGGTATCAACAATAACAAACGTTTCTACTTTGAATGCCTGCCTCCCACTTTTTAAAGGATTATTATTAGCTGCTTGATCATGAAGGATTTTCTGAGCCCTCTTCCTTTTTTCTTGAATGTGTGTTGATGTCACAGTCTTGAGCCATGTTTCTAGCATCTGTTTCAAACCGATCAAATATATCATCTGACCGAATCTTCTCTAGTTCCTTATGGCATGTTACAACCATGCAGTTACTAAGTCTACTTTGCAAATATTTTGACAGTGTATGCACAGTTTGCAGTGCTTTGTGCCACCAAAGAGTTATTAAGAATTCACAGTCTAAGGTTTCAATTGTGTTCCAGAGCTCCTGGGCTTTTACATTTGCATTTGGGATGCATCCAGTAGATATTCGGTGTAATGCTGTGCTAATTGGTACAATGTTTTGTTTCACAGAATCGACTGACCTTTTATGACTAGCCCATCTAGTGTCGAATAGCTTTTTTACTGCCAAGGCTGTTTCCTGTAGGTCATGCTCCTGTTGCTCTTCCTGCAGAACTTTCAAGTGAGGCACACACTTGCAAGAACTTCTTTCACAAGTGCTTGCAGTCCAGCAATAAATCCAGACATAGTGTGAACTTGGGGCCCTTGGCGGATAGCGCGTCATGCAGTAGATGGGATACAGAGTAACTCTTTACACCAAATAATCAAACCAACTCAGGAAGATGGCAAAGTTCATTTACTGTTTAATTATCAATTGTCTAAAACAGGGAGTTACAACGGACATCGCACATCATTCTCTCAAAGCACTTAATAAGAAATTATACTTTTATAGCAAAAACCCTCATATGTGCTGTCATACTACATGGCAAATAAGCAAAAACCTATGGGCGGTTGTGGTTGGCTCAAGGGGAACATCTAAGTATACTTTCTATAAGGGGTCGTGTTGTGATTGGGTCTCAACATTCAGGTGGACAACTCATGCCCACCACTAGTGCAAGTCATCTTAAACAGTTATTAGAAACACGGTACACCATTGCCTATCAAACTATAAGGCCCTTCATTATATGGCCCTCTACAGTTGGTTGGCACGCTCGTGCCCTTCTGGAACATTCAACTCACTAGCAGCATGTAAGCTCGTACACCAGGTGTCAGGAGGTGGACTGGACTGTACCTCCCCACCCAATTAGCCCAACATCTCTCATGCCTTCTGCCATGAAGATTGTCTTTGAACTTGGCCGTCAATGTATTCTTGTCTCTGGGTCTTTGGGACTATAAGGGAGTACGGGCGCATACTTATCATAGATCTGGAACTGAATGCCCAACTCTATTTTCATCCTCGTCTCACATGACAGGAGACTGCAATTCGGCCCATTTTTGCAGCATTTAATTGTATATTGAATAAACTTGGCACTCATGGTGTTCTTTCTTTGTACCTTAACAAGGGATGATTCAGCATCTCACGGTTACTGTTCTTCAAGGCTAGATAACCAGTTCTTGGCTGCTTTAGTCTTGACACCAGGCCCGATAGCCCTTCACGATTTTTCCATGCTCCCAGCTGCTTTTCTGCTGTGACATAGCCTATGGCTTTTCTTTTCATGGGTTTGAACTTACTAAAGTTATGACACCGATGTGTAGATTCTACATAATGGTGGCTTCACATGCAGTCTAGTCACTACATATAGCCAGCTTCTATGATCTACTTGCATTGCTGCATCTGTGCAGTTATTAAATGATTTTCATGTTCTGCAGTGCTCTTCACACGTGCAATCTTTGTCTCGCATATGAAAGTTTACTCGATTCTTTACTTCGTCATCAGTTTCTATAAGGTTCATACATTCTCTTCTTCAGCCAGTCTTCTTAGTGCATCACGCTAATTTCTTATGATATCACCAATCTCGCTTTCTCTCATTTTCATATTCCTTCGGGGATCTCCTCCAAGAGATTTACATCTCTTCAGGAACTAATATGATAGGGTTTTCTTAGTGGATGCCTTTTCTCAAAGATTTGACACGGAATAGTCACAATTGCTGGTGTCAAGCATGGCACAATCTGGCTTACAGCATATAGGTGGGAAGAGGGCAGGACTTCCTGCAGGGGCAGTTGGCTGCTCCTCAACAAGTGCTTGCAACATCATACCCTGCCCACAGATTAAGGAAAAATCAAGTTACAGGGACTCTAAAGTTGATGTCAATGGTTTATAAAAGTCTGCCAGTCCTGCTCCAGGAGGTTCAGCAAATGTTACAAAATGTTCAGCTGCATGGCCAGATGATGTCACATATCTAAGAGAGAAAGAAAATTGATCAACTCTGCTGACTATCTGTTGTAGAGTCAACAATGACACTATAGAATTTGGCCATTTTAGCTTCAAGGATAACGTGCATAGTACCTTGCACTAGTGCAGTAATAAAATCATTCTGAATGTCATGGCTGAGCAATAGGCTATGCTAAAACATTGTCATACTTGGAAATCATCTTCAGTAATTCTTCAAAAGTTCCTTCATTGGATGTACTTCTCAATCCTGCATGTTCTGCATCCATGGAGAGGCATCCCTTGCTTGGCGAGATACAAAATAGCATCAAGCAGTCGTCTTAGAATACCACAGGCTTTCTCTCTCTGTCCACTTATTAGCTCAGAAACAATAGTGCTATCTTGGTTCATTCTAAATGTGGCTATGTGTAGCTGTTGTTCAGCTTCATAATGTATCTTGGAAAGTTCATGCTTTTTGTTCCTTTTTTTAAAATTGGAAAACCACAGCTAGGAACAGACCAAGCCTTTGAAAAGTTCAAATTTTTCTTATCAGAAAATAGCCAACATGTGAAGCATAAAAGACAGTTACTTCTAGGAGACTAGGCAAACCAGTGTTTTACTACAGAGAATCCACCTGCAACCTTTTTTTATACCAAGCTGAGCTAAATCTTTGAACATTGGAGTCATGTGGACATTTTATATAGCCAACTTCTAATCTAGGCTGACATGGACAAGTTGCAAGAAGTGCTCAAACTAAAAGGTGTCCACATTGACCTGCTCTAAAAGTGGTATGGATCTGTTGGGTAATCTTGCTGCATGTCAAGTGTGACCTGCGCTTTTACTTTCCTGCTGCATTCCCCCAATTTCCTCAATATCCATGGCTTGTTGTACTACTTTTGTGCCAACATGGGCATCTTCAACATTTTTAGTGCAATCTGCAGTTGTGCGGCCAAACTTAACTTCAGGCTGGGTAGCAGTGTTTGTTGAGTGATCAGGACCCTCTGTAGATTCAGTAGAGCATTGGAGATGCTCAGAAATGTCAGTGCATGATGGGTGATCTGTGGAATGTTTCCTGATGAGAGAAGTAGTAGACAAATGTTCATCACCAGAAGCATGAGGGAAAGAATGAAGAAGGTTTTACTGCTGATTTCTGAAAGCAAGGATTGAAAGAATCTTGTAACTACAGTCACATTCAGTGGTTAGAAACCTTTCGATTACTTGAATGGGCAATAACTGACCTTTGCTCCTGCTTGTCAATGGACCATTTGGGCTGGATCTTGAAAGCAGACAAAATATCTAGAGGATTTTGCTGCTTCGGCAAGTTTCTCTTTGCTGACCTGTTTTCATCTTGTGGCACCAGAAATGTTTTGCTTTAGCTGCTGATGACTCTGGATTGTCAAAAGACAATTCAGCTTGCTAGTTGGATACCTGCAAATTGGTTGAGTCTGTATGGGATTGCGCCCACTATAGTTGCACTTACTCCACAAGTTGCATAATGGAGGTGGAGACTTTCACTCCAGCCATTACTGAAGCAAGGCACATTTGGCACTGAGCTTCTGTCCTGACGAAGGTCGGATCAACAAAGGAGCCAGATTTGTTAAGCCTGAGACAAACGACCGAAACCTGTGTCGACTTTTTTCAAACTATCTGTTGTATTCACAGAATAGTCACACTTGTATAAAAGAAAAGATGTTGGAAGGTTATTTTGAGAGAGGTATATGTGTATCAATACCGGTTTGTGATTTGGAGAGAAAGAGAGCTAGGTTTGACTGTATGAATGTGTATGAGTGGTGTGGAAATTGATTGTGAGTGTCTCAATTTACACATGTAAATTGATGTTTTTTTATTTAATCGAGACACAATTCTTACTCGACGTCTGTGTTGCATGCTGCTACGGATAATGTTAAATAATGCCCCAGTGCCTTAAGTCCTCAGTCCCCTGCAATGAAACTTACTAAATACTAATGTTGGACAAAGGGCATAACATGTTGTGCTTACAAGCAATGCACAGCCTTTCTCTCTGATAGCAAAAAATAGCATCCTTGATGCAGAAATCATATGGCGAGTAGGACATTGACATGATGAGAGGAGAACAGAGGCAATGGAGGAGAGCGGGCAGGGCGGCGGCAACAGCAGTAGCCTCCGCTTAGAGAGCTGCTTGCAGGCAGCACCTGCTGCGAGTGCGGCCTGGGCCGGGTGCATTTTTCACTGCAGCTCAGCTGCACATATGGGCACTAATTGCATGGCATTATTTGGTTTGGCAGCCCAGGTGGAGCCAGGGGGGTGCACCGGGCACCAGAGTGGAGGCAGGGGGAGGGGGGCGAGCGCCCCCCGTGACCCACTGGCTCTGCCACTGAATGGGCTCTCACTAGACCTCTCTGCAGCATTCGACCTAGTCAACCACTCCATCTTATGCTCCCACTTACATACATCAGCCCATTTCTCTGCTGAGGCCATTACATGGATTAGATCATTCCTCAACGGCAGAACAATGAGGGTCTTTTCACCCACAGCTGCAGCAGACCCCATTCCCATCACCTGCGGCGTGCCACAGGGCTCCTGCATCTCCCCCACCTTGTACAACATATTTACCAAGCCCCTTTTCGATGATTTGGATCATCTCGGTATCACCTACACTAACTATGCGGATGATACCCAGATACTCCTTCCGCTTTCTGGAGATTATGAAAAGGATTTGGCCTTGGTGAATAGAGTGTACATCATCATCCAGGCATGGATGGCCACACATGGACTATGTCTGAATGATGATAAAACTGAACTCATAATTCTAGGCACCACTACCAGTCTGAAGAAACTGGGTTCCGACTACTGCTCCTTTATGATTGATGGCAATTGCATTAAGGTGGGACAAGAGGTCAAACCCCTAGGTTTTTACCTGGACTCTACATTTTCCTTCCACAGACAGGTAAAATCCCTTGCCTCATCGTCAGCCTACAGCTGTAAATTGATCCGTGCAGCCAAACTCTTCCTGTCTGACTCCCGCTGCTTCACCCTTGCCAGAGCCCTTATACTATCCCGCCTGGACTACTGCAACGCTCTCTATCTTGGGTCTACCAAAGCCATTACCAGCAAACTTCAAACCCTCCAGAACAACGCTCTCTCAGGGTGGCACTGGGCATCTCTAGAAGAGAGCATATCACAGCATTTAGTCAACAGAGCAATTGGCTCACTGTCAATGACAAAATTCTCCTAAAGACTGCTTCACTTACGCACAAATCACTCAACAATGCCGCCCCCATCTATCTTATCGACAGATTCCATAGACAGACCTCACTGAGACCTACAAGAATATTATATAAAGACTACCTTTCTGTCCCCAACTTTAAACGCTCCACTATAGGGGGTAATAGCTTCCCAGTTAAAGCAGCAAAACTGTGGAACTCCCTTCCACCACCCCTCAGAATGGACTTGCACTATCAGAACTTCTGAGCTAAGGTCATTTCATGGTTGGAAACGTAGGCCCCCACCTCAGCCATCTGTGTCCAGCATACGCATGTCTAGCGTACTCAATGATGCCCACTTGTACATATGTATATATTCCTGACGTTATTGTATGTTGTATATTTTGCTCTTTGTTGTAACCAAGTTTCGCAATCTCTTGTAAATGCTGTGCACTGTTACCCCAGGGTATGACCGCGCATTACAAATAATAAAACAAACAAACAACAAACTGGGGTGACACCCTGCCCTCTGCTTATGGGACTAAGAAACCGAGCTGGAATGCTGTCTATACCAGGAAGGCGCAAAGCCCAAGGGATGCAGAACTCTGCACGAAGGATGAGGCAAAGTCCTGCTACAGCGGCATCCAGCTAGTTCCCTAAAGACCTACTGAGCTGAGGCAGGACGTACCAACGCACAATGCCAACAGCAAAGACATGATGACCATGGTCTAGCAATGCCAAAGGAAGCCACCTCCCCCATCAAGCTAGGCCAGAGGAGAGCAGGTACACAGCCGAGGGTGAGAAGTGGGAGCATGGAGGCGAGGGATCTGAGAGACCAAGTGAAGCAGACCCTGGGAATACGCAATGAACGGTTGAACCAAGTCAGAGAAAATGCCAACAGCAAAGACATGATGACCATGGTCTAGCAATGCCAAAGGAAGCCACCTCCCCCGTCAAGCTAGGCCAGAGGAGAGCAGGTACACAGCCGAGGGTGAGAAGTGGGAGCATGGAGGCGAGGGATCTGAGAGACCAAGTGAAGCAGACCCTGGGAATACGCAATGAACGGTTGAACCAAGTCAGAGAATCATCCAGCCTGGAGGGACGACTATCCCAAAATGTATTTATTTATAAACCAGGAAGAACAATGCTCTTTTGATCACAAAATGACATACAATCGATAGGAAATTAGATTAGGGTGAGTTTGAGTGACATTTCGATGAGATTGTGGAGTCGAATAAATGGAACAGTCGCCAGGCCAATACATGGGTTGACATGTATAGATTAAGGACAACAACATTGACCTTTTTAAGTGAACGTATGTGGTATAGCCAGATGTTGTAGGGGTGTGACCGTGATGGATGAAGTGCTAGAATGGAGACTGAGAAAGTGAGGGAGAGAGGCAAGTTAGAGGCAAGGGAAAAGTGTTAGAAGGCAGCAGAGAGGTAGGTTAGGAGGGTCAATCTGAGGCGAGGAGGTAAGCTTGGAGTTTGGTTTTGAACATATCTGTGTGAAATGTGTTTTGGATGTCTGGGTGAAGAGGATTGCATGTGAGTATAGCAAGAACAGGGAAAGAACAGAAGCAAGAGGAAGCCCAGGGAGGACGAGGTGCCACAACAGTAGGCGTGGAGGAATAGCAGAGATTACAAAAAGGCTTGTAGAGTTGGATAGAGAAGGATAGATCCAATGGTGCCTTTCTGTGGATAGGTTTTTGTACGAGGACAAGCAATTTGAATCTGGTTCTGTTTTGCATTGTCAGCCATACAACCTGGTGATGATATGAGGATAGGATGTTGGTGTGAATTGAAGTTCAGAGTCAATCCAAGCCAAGTTAATGTTCTTGTCGTGAGGATAGAAAGCAGGATGTTGGTTGAGTAGTCCAGTTTAGAGAAAACAAGAGTGGTTAAGAGATGCTTGGCAGTGTTGAAAGGAAGGAGGTGCCTGATTTCCTAATATTTAAGAGGTTGAGGTGGGCCACCATTTCAGTTTAGGTGATGAAAGTAGAGAAGGTGTGAGAAGGGGAGAGAGGGTCAGTTGGGAACTGGCTAGACAGGGAAGAGATTTGTTTTTCTGGGAAGAAGAGCTCCCCTGTTTTGGTAGAGTTTAAGATTGGTGCAAAGCCGTCCAATATTTAATAGCCGAGAGACAGGTGGAAATATTGATGGAGAGATCAGAGAAAAGAGGAGAAGATTTCAGTGTCATCTGAAAAGAGTTTGTGTGAGGAGATTAGTGCCCCAACAGCAGATGTGTAGAGTGTAAAGAGGAGAGGACCAGAGACAGAACCTTGTGGAACACCAACAGTTAAATCAGTGAGTTGAGAAGTGTTGTTGTGGTAGAAAACAGAGAATTGGTGTGGTGCCTGGTAAGAATCAATCGGGCAAGGGTGCAATTGTGAATCCCAAGAAGAGTGTTTTACAGATATTGGAGTGATCGACAGTGAAAAAGGTAGCAGACAGGTTAAGGAGAATTGGGATAGAGGATGTGTTGGTGTGCTTGTCAGAGGAGATGAAGTTGGATAAATTCATGAGCGCAGTTTCCATGCAGTGACTGGGGCAGAAACCTGCTTGTAAGGGGTCTCAAAGGTTGTAGATGTCTAAGAAATTGGCGAGATCATTGAACACAAACATTCCAAACAATTCAGAGCAGTGTGGATGGAGAGACATTGGGCGAATGTTGGCTGGAATGTTCAGGTGTTAGGGAGAATGCTAAAAATGTGCTAATTTCCCTTACCATTTGAGACCCCCAGCAACTTTACTGGATTTCTAGGATTTTATATTTTACCTGGGAAGAGTGTGAGCCTTTTTTCCCACTCTTCCATGTATTTTGATGTGTGTTTTACTTTTGTGTTCTTTGGATATGGAGTTTTAAAACCACTCCATAGGCATCATCTTGTTCTGTGTGTCACACAGCACAGGGGTGTCTTTCAGACACCCCAAGGTTAAAATACATTCTACTGTCTCCCAGAGCATGTAAAGTTAAGTAGACTTTACTAGTCTTTTTAAATTTACAGACCCAGCCCACGCCATCTTCCTATAGAGTGCTGGGGGGGTTGCCTAGCTTCCCCTGAGTCTAAACACTCATGTAACAGTCAAATGTTACCCTTTCCCACTTGAAATGGCTGGTGGCAGTGGTTTTAAACAAACTACCATGTTTGGTCAAGCAAACATGGTAGGGACAGCCACCCTGCTGTGTGAGTGACAACCAGGCTGGAATGAATGGGGGAAAACTGTTTAAAAGCAGGCCTCTGGGACTTGGAAAGCAGAGTCGACCACTGGAACGAAAGAACCGAAGACGAGCTGAAGGAAGACGACACCTGCAACTCCTGTTCCACCGGTGAAGTCCTGCTGCAGGTCCGAATTGCCTGAAACTCCATCGACAGAGAAGCCATTCAAGGTTAACTTCTTCCCTTGAGTTTGGTGGGAACAACCAACTCATAAGCCGCCTGGACACCGTCCCCATACTGGTCGAATTTTCTCCAGAATGCTGTTGAAAACCGGATAGCCAGTGGGAAGGATACCAGTTTGTGGTCTTTAAGGCACTCGCACCTTAAACCGATGTTTTGCCAAGCTTGTGGCCTCTTCCCTGGGCAGTGCAGGAACATCCCGACGTCCTGCTTCTTGTCCCCACGACTGAAGCTCAGGAACAGCGAGATCTGCAGGAACTGCCAGGAACAACTGCCTCAGCTATAGCTTTTCTTCACTTACAAGGTGAATGTTTGTGAAACTTTCCCGACTTTGAAGGCTTGTCTTTCCCTAAACCAACATCTAACTTTTCTGACCAAATTCTTCTAAGATCCGTGGCAAAGACTTAACAGTTTACTACCAGAACTGTGCTATCCTATACATGAGTCTGAACCATTGACTTTGGCCCAGCCTATTGAATTGGATTGCTGGTTCTAGTGAACTGAAACCCTTTGCCCTGACTATGAAAAGTGTTTGTGCTGTTGATTCTTATAACCTTGTCTTTTTACCCCTTTTTAAAGTAACTGGAGTGCCATTTTGCTCCCACCTCAGGGGAGCTGAACTTGTTTAGAAACTGATTGGTTGTGTATTGTAGTGTATTAGATTGTGATATTGAGCTGCTTTTGCTAGTGGAATGTTTTCCAAATGACTGTGTAAATAAATGTATATTCTTTTAGCAAGAAACCTTGAGTAAGTGTTTGTTTGAATCACTGTAATTGCTGGTCCTTTGTGTAACCTGTTGTACTGCTCACTTTACTCTTGAGATAAGTCACTGCTACCACATTACTGTGTAGTACAGGCTTGTACCAAAGGTGAACCTGTACTGACACTTGTAGAATTAATTGTGTGTAGTGTTCCCAAAGGGTACTGCATATGATTCTGCCTAACATCAGGTCATTAATTTGCTTTTTTGGAGAGGGGTGACTATGGCAGTTTTGAAAATTGAGTGAAAGCAAGCCGAGTCAAAGGATGGGCTGAAGAGTTCAAAGAGGCGAGTGGCCACAAAGGGACAATACGCTTTACTAGCTGAGGATCAAGACGGTCTGATGGGGCACACAAGGGGTTAACTTCATCAGTAGAGATAGGACATCTTCAGTATTAGTGTGACTAAAGTGGGAGATGGTGGTAGAGTATGATGGTAGAGTACAAGGAGTGCAGAATGGAGGAGGAGGAGGAGGGAGTATGAGGAAGGTCAGGAGGGCGTCTCCAATTTTGGAATTTTTTCAGCTAAGTATTCAGCTAGGTCATTGGCTGTGAGTGTGGAGTTGATGGTCATAGTTTAGGAGGAGGGAGTTTATGGTGCCGAGGATGGTTGGAGTGAGAGTCAATAAGGGTGAGGTAGAATTCCATATTTGCTCTATCAAGTGAGGACTTGAGAGAGTTCAGTGCTGGGAGGTAGAATTGCAGGTCCTCATCTGAGTGGGTGCGGCTCCATTTGCACAGCAGCTAGCGCATACCTGTGTAGAGAAAGCGTATGAATGTGGTGACCCATGGTTGAGGATGATGAGACTTGGGGGTGAAAATTAGCAGCAGGAAGTGAGAGGAGAATGAGTCATATAGTAGTGATTTGAAGCTGGAGAAGGTAGTCTTGGTGGAAGAGGCATCATGTGTGAAGAAGGTGAGTGACAACTGTAGGTCAGATGGAGAGAGGGAGGAGAAGGTTTAGACTTCCTTTTAGTAATTGGCGAGGCAAGTGGTGAGGAAGAATCAGAAGGTGGAAAGGAGATGGTGGAAACAATTGAGTGATCAGATAGGGATGGCGTGACAGTATTAATAGTGAATGAGGGAGAGGTTGAGATGAATAAATCACCACTGGTGTGGGTAGGTAGGTTATGGATAGAGTGGAGAGTGTGGCCACTCAGAAAAGACTGAAGTTTGGATTTCTGAGAAGTAGTTGGAGAGGGAAGGTTAAAGTAGCATAAGAGAATGAAGTGATGTTTAGTGGCAAGATAATCGGAGTTGCAAAACTGGAGAAGAGCGGTGGGCAACACAAATTTATATCTTGTTTATGTAATCTTTAATGTCAATGTTTAAACGTGTTCCAACTTGTTTTGGCCTGGAGCTGCCAGCCCAAAAATGGTGTTATAGCACAAAGACCATATACATACGAACCAGCAAGAAGAATAAGGTGACTACACCTTATTAAAGTTTGCGCTCTCAGTTATCTCCCTGAAAGGGCTGTGACGTAGTTTATTTGAAAATTCAGTCTTTGTGAACAAATGCTTTACTCATTGAGTCTGTGGTCAGAAATGTTTAATTCACATCTCTGATATCTCTGATATCTCTGCTGCACATAGCATTTATTGCTGATAAACAATTGAGCAGTCATCATACTAGGCCTATCATGTACAATTGCCAATGCATTTTGGTAAAACCTTGGCATCAGGGCGCTTTGGGACAAAACACACAGTAAACATAACACAAACGCAGACTAGCCTAACCCAAGTGTAAGATGCACCCTTGGCATCCTTACACGCTGTGAGAGAGGAAGTCCGAGGATTCCTACTGAAAGATAAGTGTCTTAAGGCGTTTCCTAAAGGCCAGGAGGTTTTCCTCCATTCTCAAGGTCTCAGGAAGTCTGTTCCACATTTGAGGAGCCAGTACCACAAAGGCTCTGCCCAGACCTGATTTTTGTCTGTGTTTGGGAATGACCAGCAGTCCTGTACCCATTGATCTCAGACTTCTTTGTGGCGCGTATGGAACTATACAGTTCTTTAAATAACTTGGGGCCTTACCATATATGCACTTATGAACGACCGTAAGAGATTTAAAACTTATCCGCTCGCCCATTTTTAGCCAATGCAGTGACCTTCTCTGGTCTGTGACATGGTCCCCTCTTTTCAAATTTTTGATCAGTCTGACTGCGTCATTCTGAATCACTTGGCATCTCGCCAGTTCTTTCGCGGTAGCACCAATCATCAGAGCATTCCCATAGTCCAGCCTGGACAGAATGATGGCTCTGGCTATGATGGCCAGGTTTGTTTCATTCAGGAATGGTTTTACTGCTTATTAACTTGAGGTAGTAGGCTGTGTTTGTTATGAGATAATTGGTCTGTGCTTCAGAATTAACCTCTGCATTAACCATCATTCCCAAAGTTTTGACCTGTGCCGAAACTTTTATAATGGCGTCCTTCATCTTAAAAAACTTACATTCGCCTCCTAGATTGGATAGCTGCTGATTTGAGCCGAAAGTCATCAGTTCAGTTTTTGCGTTATTTAGGCACATCCAATTGGATTGCATCCATTCATCAATGCCATATATCTTCCCTATTGATGCACTAACTTCATCATGGTTTCCACTCAGCTCAACAATGAGCTGTGTGTCATCTGCGTAGTTTGTAAAAAACACCCTGGCCTTGACCAGGATGCTACACAGTGCCCGCATGTATATATTGAAGAGCATGGGGGACAGGCTTGCCCCCTGTGGGACCCCGAAGAGTATAGGGCAGGAGTCTGAGAACGTATTACCCCAGTGAATCCGCGCCTGGCGGTCTGAGAGAAAAGAAATCAGCCACCTTATAGCTTCTTCTGAGCAACCAACGTTTTCTTTAAGGTCTTTGATGAGGAGCTGGTGATCGACTAGATCAAAAGCTGCGCTCAAGTCAAGCAGCATTAGCATCCCTATTTTGTTGCCGTCGATCATCCCCAGCATGTGGTTTTGGAGATCTAACATCGCCGTTTCGGTGCTGTGGGATGCTCTAAAACCAGATTGCTGTTGGTGGAGGGGATTTTGTTCTTCCACATACAATTGCAGTTGTTGCGTGGCTAATTTATCTAGAACTTTGAGTACAAAGTTTGAATTGGTTATAGGACGAAGATTGGCCGGGTCTTTAGGGTCTAAGCCCGCCTTCTTTATTAATGGGGTGATGGTGACCTTTTTTAAATCCTTCGGAACCACGCCTTCCCTGAAAGATGCATTAACCAGTTCTAGTAGGATTGGGGCGAAGAGTTCTTTGTGTTGCAGGATAATACTAGAGGGCAGAATATTTTCTGCGCACGGTGTGGGGTTAATTTGAGAGAGAGCTTCTAGCAATTTGGCTTCCGACACTTTCTCAAAAGTGAAGAGAGCCCCACTCGGCCTGGAGATGTCCTCCATTGGTGTAGTTGACCGCGGTGCCGCTTCTCTGGCTTTCATTATGTTGCACCTAGCTTTGTCAATTTTGGCTGCGAAAGCCTTTAGTACCAGGTTACAGTCCTCCTCAGTCGGTTGAAAAGGCGGTGTAAGGTTTTCTGGTTTTTCAATATTCTTCAGGATGTTAAAAAGTTTGTTTGTTTTGTTAGCGGCTTTTTCAATTTCTTCATTGAAGAAATTCTTTTTGGCCATCCTTATCCTATCTCTATATATTTGGTCCTTTTGTTTCCAGTAGTTTTTGTTTTCCTCACTTTTATCCCCTTTCCACTTCCTTTCCAGGGTCCTTTTCTCTCTTTTCAGAGTTGCCAACTCAGCCGAGAACCATTTTTGGTTGTTATTATTTTCCCTAACAAGCCGAGTCTTCAGCGGAGCCTCGCGCTCTACCATGTCTGTTATACACGTAGTGTATTTTTCTAGGAGTTTAGTGCAGTTATCTTGTTCCTGGAAGGATAACCTGATTTTCTTAAGGCATACCTGAATTTGTTCTTTACCCAAGTTCTTAAAGTTCCTGCTGCTCAGTTGAACATGCGGATTCTGTTGTGGAGCTTGCGTGTGAAATGTCACAGTTGATGACACCAAATGATGGTCGCTCCAGACACACGGTGTGGTTTTACAATCCGTGGTCTGGGTATTAAAAACACACAGCCAATCCAGCTGGTTCCCCTGTGGTGTGGTCGCCTCGTCATTAATGACTAGGAAATCAAGATTATTAAGGTTTTTTTCTAGGGTAATAGCGCCCTTATCATTTTTATTGCCCCGCCAGAAGTTAAAATCACTGACTACCATGGTCGATGCATTTTTTGTTCTCAGGGTGGCTAGCTGAGAGCATAGTTCACTTCCAAAGTCTGAGACCAAAGCCGGTGGTCTGTAGACCACCACTAAATTGAAACAGTAGTTATGGCCGAAAATTAGTTTCAGGTGAGTGGATTCGCACCCATTACAACTGAAATTGGCTTTGAAAAATTTTAAATTGTCTTTGGCAATTATTGCGACCCCCCCCGCCCCGTCCTTCCTGTCTATTTACATTGTAAATTATGTATCCATCCGGGATTTCCTGCTCACAGGTAGGCCCAATAGGGTCTTTCTTCCGGGTTTCCGTGATGCATAGAATGTCGAATTTGTTGTCCGTAATCAGGTCTCTAACATTAGGTGCATGCTTGGTCATGGATCGGGCGTTCAGGAGGCCCACGTTTAGGCTAATACCTTTGTCCTGAGGGCTACCTTGCCGACTTGTATTTGTCTGGCTTATTAATGGGTGCGCCGGGTCTATTAGGCCCTCCATCCTTGTATCCCTATAACAGAGGTAGTGAATGCGACTAAATTGGTGGTTGTTAGCCTCTTACCTAATTGTCTCGAGATGCTCCTGACAGAGGGGTGGCCGAGCAGGGCACTCCGGAGCAAAGCGGAGATAACCGGCCCCTACGCGCCGGCGCTTACGCGCCTGACATGATATTAAGTAGTTCCTAGGACTACAAAAATGCTAGTAAATGTAGTCCTTCCACACCCGGTCTCCACAGTGACAGAAAGCAGCTGTCAAGTGAATCGAGCGTGTGCATACAGCACGAGGAAGGAAGCAAACTTCAAAATTTTCAGATTTAGCCTAAGCTACAGGCAAAATAACAAAAAATAAGCCCTTAACTGACGAATTTCTCTAAAATTAAAACGGAAAGATTTTCAAGATGACTGGACTGACAATTCACTAAAATACCCTAAACAGCAACCTAAATTGTTTAAAAGCTAAATAAAATACAATTTCAATTATAAACACAGAGCTAAACTTTAACAACAAGGACACTTAACAATTATTTGCAAATTCAACACATAATTCAGAAAATATGTAAACAAAAAGCACATACCATCGGTAATTGTGTCATCCGATCCAACCCAACATGTAACAAGAAACATAAAGAGAATGCGTTTCAGTTTTAAATATCCTTACAGTCACGGTACCTGTATTTCATTCTATGTTAAAAAACATACCGAGTCAGATGATAGACTTCTTAGTGCTTGTAAACGCACGTGTAATGAGCCGTCCCTGCTGAAAAGTAAGGAAACTGTCAGCCCGTGTCTCTGTTTTCAGATCCCAACTATTCTCACACTGTTACCGGGGCACTCACCTCGTATTCTTCCATCAAACCAGCTGGAAAGAGCTGCTGGATCGCACGCTCGCATACGCTGGGTGTCTCTTTATGCGTTGCCATGGAGACTTTGCGAGGAGTCGTGGTCCAGCTGGCGGGCCGGAGCTTGTACGCCTCGTGCCCCACCGCCGGGTGTGCACCCAAGGGTGGGGATGTCGCCATGGCGACGGCGGCTGCCTGCAAAGGCCTATATGAACCGAATATATGTGGATCACTATGTTAAAGCGATTCTTAGATTAGTTACATTGAAGTTTAAACCGAATGGCGGTAAGATTGTTTACATAATGTAAAGAATTCTTCTCGAATTTAGATCATTGCAAATCTGAGTCGGTGCCTTAATATACGTATTGGTTTTTTGAATGAGTGGCTGTAGAAAGTAATCTATATATTTTCAGAGGAGTTCCAAAATGCTGTTGATTCCTGCAACTATGGGCCAACCCGGTGGTTTCACTAAATCTTTATGCACCTTTGGGAGTGTATAGAAGTGTGGAATACGAGGATGTTTGTTTGTGAAACCACCGGATAGGCCAATAGTTGCAGGAATCAACAGCATTTTGGAACCCCTCGGAAAATATATAAGATTACTTTCTACAGCCACTCATTCAAAAAACCAATACGTATATTAAGGACTCTACACATTTTCTCCAACATTTGAACTCAATACCATTTGACTGCAATAACATTTGCCTTACAATAGACGTGAAGAGTTTATACACCTCTATTCCCCACGATTTCAGAATTGAGGCGGTAGAATGGATATTACTCAAAGAAGCTGATATACCAGCACAGAAAGAGTTGATCATGGCCCTCTTGGAATTTATCAATAACAACTCATATTTCCAATACAAAGACAATTACTATCTCCAGGTAGCAGGCACGGCAATGGGGGCAATGATGGCCCCGTCATATGCGAATGCATTTATGCATAGTTTTGAGACTGAGCATATACTTCTAAATCAACACTGGCATGGAAACCTAAACATTTGGATCAGATATATTGTCGTACTCCGTATATTCCGCCGTTAGTCCGGAAAACCACTTGGACTACACGCCACTGAAGAAATACAGACTTTCTTCCTGAGAGCACGGCTTGCAGGGTAATGAAACCTGTCAGGCCAAGAGCTCAGGCAAAAAGGCGGAATGCACAGCAGAGTTAGAGGGAAAAAACAAACAAGGCAACTAACCAGTCCCTCTACCCCCTTTGAGATCCACAAGCTTACTTGTAGAAATTCCTTTTCTTGCGGAATACCTACTTGTGACAGAACACAAGACAAGGTGAAGGTCTGTTGGCAACTTTGAGAGTGTCCCAAGGACAGTGTCACTGATGTCCCAAGACCAGGTAGAGGGATTCCCCGACCCGGATGGCACGAGGAACTGCTAGGGAGGTGGTAGAACAATCCTTAGTAAGGCAGCAAAACGTCCCAAAATCCAATGAGTGATGTAAATGGCAAAGCGTCCCCAAAATCCAATGAGTGATGCAAACAGCAAAGCGTCCCAAAATCCAATGAGTGATGCAAACAGCAAAGCGTCCCAAAATCCAGTGAGTGATGCAAACAGCAAAGCGTCCCAAAATCCAATAAGTGATGCAACAGCAAAGCGTCCCAAAAGAGTCAAGCCAATAGCAAAACGTCCCAATGTGTGTGCAAACAGCACCGTGTTTCCAAATGCAGCAAGAAAGGTTTCAGGAAAAAAGGCGTAGTGGCTTTTTTTATAAACGCCTTTGGAGAGCGGGTAAGGGATGCGCAGTCAGGAGTCGGAAAGGGAGCCGGGAACCAGACATGAGAAGTGCAATCCAAAAGGCAGTCCGGTAAGAATTCCGTGGTCAAGCAGGGAAGGGCAAATCAGAAAGGTGCCAAAACAGAATCAGCAAGCAGGCAACGGAGTCCGGAAGGTAAGCAGAAGTCAGAAAACCAGGTAAACAGAAAGTATGGAAACTTTTCCGAGTAACGCTGCTCACGGTAATACAACGGTTTAGGAGCACCGGCTTTCCGGTGCGTGGTTAGATATAGGAAGTAGGTTTGAATGAGACGTGGAACGCATACCAGGAAAAGAGCGTTCCAAGAGTTATGCCAAGCGCAAGTCCCATTGGGAAATGTAGTTTTTCACCAGTGACGACGCAGCGTTGATGTAATCGCCAGGACAAGCGCCACGGGTTTCCCCCATTGGCATAAGAATGTCGTAGGAATCCGGAGGGCATGACATATATAGATGATATTTTTGGAGTATGGAAAGGTACTGAATTGGAATTACTGGAATTTTTTGAATATCTGAATAACATAGATGCTAGGATTCAGTTTACGCATCAGTATTCTCGGAAGAGTATAAATATTTTGGATGTTAAAATTCTCATTACTAATAGCGAATACCAGACAACCATTTTCCGAAAGCCTACAGATCGTAACAACTTGCTCCAAAAACTGAGTTTTCATCAACCAAGTTTAATCAAAAATCTGCCATATAGCCAAATGCTTAGGGTCAAAAGACTGGTGAGTGATCCACTCGACTATGAGAATGAAGTCAAACAAATGGGTCAGAAATTCCTTGACCGAGGATACACCAAAAAAGAAGTCACAGCAGAAGAAGCACGAGCAGTACCACAGAATAGAGAAGATCTCCTCAAAACAAGAATTAAGAAAGACAGCACACCACCTTTGGTTTTCGTGTCGAAATACTCAAGACAAAGCAACCGGATCAAGGCCATAATTAAAAAACACTGGAACACAGTTACATGTGACCAACGGGTGGAACATTTATTCAAAGAGGTCCCAACATTTGCCTACCAACGTAGTCATAATTTAAAGGATAGACTAGTCAAGACCAGGCCGGCACAGAAAAAGAAAACCACAGACCGAATTGGTACCTTTCCATGCTTGAACTGCAGCAATTATGGCTACATAATGAAGGGAACATCAGTCAACTATCCTTATACTGGAGAGACCATCAAACTTAAAAGCTATGCTACATGTGACTCTCACAATGTTATATATGCAATCAAATGTCTGTGCGGCCTATATTATGTAGGGCAGACATAGAGGGTGGTTAAGGCCAGATGGAGAAACATTGATCCTGTATACGAAATCTGAATAAAAATTCGGCAGTAGCGAGGCACTGGCAGGACAAACATCACAATTTGGCCCAGATTAAGTTTGTAATTTGAGAGGTATTGCAAAGAAAGGATCAACATGAAAACTTCCAGAAGCGATTGGATCCACAAGAAACCTTCTGGATAGACCGGCTCAGCTGCCTGTCCCCGAAAGAGTTAAATGAGATCAACTATATGTGCTTTTTGTAAAGACTCCTTAGAACTCTCAAAACTTACATTTCAATGAACGAGCTGCATTTTGTAAAACACTCTGATATATTTTGGATGATTGTAGATTATCTAGTTGTGTTTTGCTTTTTATTTTGTGCATAACACTGGTTTGAACTGTATTGAGATAACAGCTATTTATGGCCAACACACATAGATCGAATTTTGATTGTTTGGATTGACTCACAGTTACAATGATTTAAATTTAAGAAGAATTTTTTATATTATGTCAACAATCTTACCGCCATTTTGCTTTAAACAAATTAAAAATTGCTTTAACATAGCGATTCATAAATCCGGTTCATATATACCTTTGCAGGCAGCTGCAAAGGCACCGACTCAGATTTGCAATGATCTAAATTCGAGAAGAATTGTTTACATTATATAAACAATCTTACCTCCATTCGGTTTAAACTTCAATGTAACCAATCTAAGAATCGTTTTAACATAGCGAACCACTTATATTCGGTTCATATAAGCCTTTGCAGGCAGCCACCGTTACCATGGAAACATCCCCGCCCTCAGTGCACACCCGGGGGTGGGGCGCGAGGCGTACATGCTCTGGCCCTCCAGCTGGACCACGATGCCTCGCAAAGTCTCCATGGCAACGCATAAAGAGACACCCAGCGTAAGCGAGCGCGTGTTCCCGCGGCTCTTTCCAGCTGGTTTGACGGAAGAATACGAGGCGAGTGTCCCGGTAACAGTGCGAGAATAGTTGGGATCTGAAAACAGAGACACGGGCTGACAGTTTCCTTACTTTTCAGCAGGGACGGCTCATTACACGTGAGTTTACACGCACTAAGAAGTCTATCATCTGACTCGGTATGTTTTTTAAACATAGAATGAAATACAGGTACCATGACTGTAATGATATTTAACACTGAAACGCATTCTCTTTATGTTTCTTGTTACATGTTGGGATGGATTGAATGACACAATTACCGATGGTATGTGCTTTTTGTTTACATATTTTTTGAATAATGTGTTGAATTTGCAAATAACTGTACATTTGTGCATAACATAAATAGCTACAGCGAGAAGTATTAAAACAGCACGAGCCTTTGTACAGCCCGGGCGAAGGTTTTACCGAAATGCATTGGCAATTGTACATGATAGGCCTAGTATGATGACTGCTCAATTGTTTATCAGCAATAAATGCTATGTGCAGCAGAGATATCAGAGATGTGAATTAAACATTTCTGACCACAGACTCAATGACACAAAGACTGAATTTTCAAATAAACCACGTCACAGCCCTTTCAGGGAGATAACTGAGAGCGCCAACCTTAATAAGGTGTAGTCACCTCATTTATCTTGCTGGTAAGATAATCGGAGTTGCCAGAGTTCATCAAAGAATGGTCCAGTGGGATCAGGAGGGTGATGGAGATGTGACCCGAGTAAGTGGGAGTAATAGTAGAGATGGTAAATTCAAAAGAGGTAGGAGAGGACATGTCATTGGTGATGTATGAGGCATTGAGGTGGAAAGAGAGTAGGCGTCTGACTCCTCCACCTCTGTCAGTCAGATGAGGAGTGAATGAAGAATAATGTGAAGTCCTCTAGGGCCACCAGAGTGGAGAGTCAGATAGAGAAATCCAGGTTTTAGTGATAGCAAGAGGGTCTAGGGGAAGAAAGTTGGTGTGAAAGTAGTCTGTGATAAAGGAAGTTGTGTTGCATAGAGACTGAGCATTCCAGAGTGTAAAGTTCATTTTATTGCATTAAGGAAGATTAGGTGAGTTTAGTCTCGGAGTAACAGAGGCTTTTCTGAAACATCCCTCATAGCTTTCAGAAAAGCTCTGAAAACCACCCTATTCAAGTAAATCTCTCTTACAATACTACTGCATGCAACAATATCTGAATATTACAACTGTACCATGCTCACAGTTCCCATGTAACCTCGGAACTGTAGCCATGCCTGTAACCATGTCTCCATTTCTGTTTTGTTGTTATTTTTCACCATGCCAAGCAAACCTTCTTGTAACAGCGCCACAATGCCCTAGGGCAGCTGTGCACTTTAAAAATGCAAATACATAAAATAAAAATAAATAAAGGTGGATAGGGGCTATAGGAGATGTGGTTAGTTTGTCTGCTTTGTTTGTTGGAAGTAAGTGAAAGCGAGATGGAGTAGTGGGTTTTAAGATGTGAGTTTTATGAAGCCAACTGTACAATTTTTCGAAGCCTATGGTACGTATGTCTCACACCACCAGTGTGGACAGAGGCCACAAGCACAGCTAAGCATGGTAGAATGCTGCTATGGCTATGCTAATGTGGTCTAGCGCCACACATAGCTGTCCAGACTGAAACACCTGACGTACCTTAACACCTCTACCACTAGCATACAGCAAATAGCATCCAAAAGGAACTCTGTATAGCTGGCCACACATTGACTCTCTCAACAATGGCAATCTATCGCAAATCCTCTACAGCACCCACCCACGTGCCTGGCCTTTCTTTGGGCTGCTTAGTCGAGCCTCGCCAGCCACCCACACCTTAGACCGGCAACATGCACACACGCATCTCCTAAACTAAACTCCTTAGAATTTTCCAACACACTTATTACAGTCACCGAGGGCGTTCAACCAAATAAAGCACATTGAGGCCACACAAGTGGGGAAAGAGCACTATATAAATAACCAAATACAATACAATACAATGGGCATAGGAAAGGATGAAGTTGTAGCTTGATTGGAGAAAGCATAGGGAGAGCTGAGTAGGAGGATCAGGAGTTGAATGCATTATATGCAAGAACTGCAATGTGGAGAGAGAGCACTGTAATTAGCATGCCAGGGGTACTCACAGGTACAGCAGGTAGGAAGATAAAGCAAAGGCTCATAGTGAAAAGGGTGGTCAATGGCTGGTCTTCCCCTTCTGCCCTAACCTGGGACACTGATGGCTGGACGCCCTTAGAAAGTTCAGAAGTGATGTCACACGCTCTTGTCACTGATCGCATAGTCCATCAGTGGTTGGTATCGGATTTTGTCCCTGGTGTTGCAGCGGTGAGGCTATTACTTACTGATTGGTGTTCCTAGACTAGTCTTGAGTCGGCCCACTCTCCAGCTTACAACTGGAGAGTGGGCCGACTTGAGATGGCTGGAGGAAGTGAGGTGAAAAGGGGTGAAACCATGAAATGCCAAATGAGACGGTGAAATGAATGAAAGTATCATAAGCCCTTGACGGTTGTCTATCCTATGAAGGGCAACACCAGAGACTACCCTACAGAGGGGTGAAGTTAACCAAAGAATCATAAGGCCTGGAGGTCTGAGATTCCCACAAGGGACTGAACTAGAGAATACTTTATGAAGGGGTGAACCCAAACCCAGAATGATAAGGCTGTGAGGTGCATACCACTTAGGTCAGCTGAGAAATTGGATAACTTAAAACCATAATTTTTTTCTGAATCTGAGCAAACAAACTCCTGAGGATCCAAAGGAAACTGTGTTGACAAGCCAGGATCTAAGTTAAATAAAAAAATACATTTGGAGAAAGCAGAACCTTTTGAAATGTATAAAATTTGATTTTGGGAACTTTAAAAGTGTCCAAGAACCTTTTGGATATTTGAACTGTATCAGGCCGAGGACGGCGGAGTAAAGAGAGATTTCCAAGACATTCTTGGGTGGAGCTCATGGACAGCCTCCCAACGCCTAATAGTGTGAGCTTAAATAATTGAGGCAGAATTTGTTATTTAAGTTGTTAGCAGGAGGTAGAGCATTAGGATAGAGTAAGTTTGGACAGAGGACAGCATGTTTGTAAGATATCTTGACTGGCAATGGTTTTATTTTCTTTCATTTCTTTCTTCAGGAACATCTTCCTCTTGTAGTTGATGGGGATAGGTATTTTCTTTTTTCTTTAAAATTCCAAATTGCATAATCTCTTGTTTGTCTTATTGTTGGCTTACCGCAGGTGTTAACTTCAGAAAGGAGTCTGTGTTGTGAACTCATTATAGAATCTAATACCAAGATAATGGAGCCGGCTGCCATCTTCTGTAATGCCCATTAAAAACCGCCTTGATAGCAATGTTGACAACTTCAAGTCCAACGTATGAAAATAGATTTAAAATCCATGTAAGCTATATAAGCAATTGTATTGATTAATATCTCCCCTGTTTACTTTTTCAAAAGGGTTGTGATATTTGTGTGAGGATGCTTGCTCTGGAAACTCTGCCAATCTCACTGTCTGTGCAGGTTATAGTCAAGTAGTATTGCTGTTAAAGATATAGTGGTCATGTCGCTTAGGGACGTATGCTATGCCTACTAAACATCAATTCACTTGAAGCTCTGTTTTAATGTCCAAGCAGTTCATCAGTTCCATGAGAGATTTCCTTTTTAAAATCTCTTCCCTTATTGCAGAATCTGACTTGTTCAAAACACACATTTTTGCAAGATACTATGCCATCATCCCAGAGAAACTGAAGCACACTTCAGGTACTGGGCATGCAGTGCAACACTTGTTTGTGTTGTTTTTCAGCATGTCAAACATTTGCCCATTACTGCTTGTTGTGCAGTGCACACTGTAGAAGACATCCCGCATTTCAGGAATACCAAATCCATGAACTGCACATAGTAATGCCAAACACATGTGCCGTACGACCCTGTGCGATAAATTAATCACATAGATACTGACATAATTAGTTGTGGCACAGGACTTAACAATCAGAATTACTTTCTATCACAATGTATCTCACATTGTTGTAAAGTTCACTTGCAGGGGCGTGGGGGGTTGTGTTTCAGCAGTGGGCATCATTGGGGGCAGATAAGCCTTTCCCCCATTACTACTATAACTTATTCGAGGATTGCTTGTGCCCAAAGTTCCATAAAATAGTGAAATGTTTGATTTCGTTTATATATTTGTGAAGAGCAGAGATGTCCATTTCTACTAGAAATTACTTGCCAAAACATATTTACACATGGTGGAGGCATTCTTCAGAAGGGTGCCTGTACAGTGGTACACAGATGAGAACATATGGTGAGTCAGTTTAAGGGTGTGAACATAAGGGGACGGACAAAGACAAGACTAAACAAACAAAAATATGAAACGGGTGACACAACCTATGGAGACAAGTGCTTCAAACTAAAGAGTAAAGTAAAAAATATACAAGTCTGCATTACTGTGGCACTGCAAGTCGTGATGGAATTGGGTAGGAAAGGTGGGTGAGAAGATTGCTTGAGGTTTAAGAAGTGAGGTTTAAGCTGACTTTTGAAGAGCTTCCCCGTTGTGCTGGCTTTGACTGGGATTCAAATTGGATCCCAATGGAGAGGGGCAAGTAGGAAGAAAGGGTAGATGTGAGAGAAGGCATGGGGCACATGGGAAAGTGAGTTTGAGTGAAGGAGTAGAGGGAATGTAGTGGTGAGTAGACCGATAGTCGAGACAGGTACTGAGGTGCAAGACTACGAGTTGCTTTCTAGACTGGGAGTGGTTGTACCTGGAGAGCCAGCCAATATGATGTTGGCAGGTGGAAGTGGGGAAGGATGTGTATAGAATGTAGAGGGCGGGTAGTTAAGATGATTGTATTGTCTAGTGGGAGGAAGGAGTAGGGGGGGGGAGGCCAATGAGTAGGTATACACAGTAGTTGTTATTTCGAGAATGAGAGTGCACAATGGCGCTTTACTGGAGTGGAGTGGTGAGTAAGAAATGGCTACATTTAAGAATGATAACAGCCAAAGGGGGTGGGAGGGTTCTAGTGATGAATTGTTGTAGTCGGAGGTTGCTATCAAAGAAGGTGCAAGATTGTGAGCCTTGGGTGATGGAGCAAGAAGCTCAGGTTGGAAGGAGATTGAATGTGGGCAAGGGGTGGAAGCCAGAGGAAAGATAACTTACATTATTGTTGATTTTCGCATGAGGCAGCAGTGAGCCAACAGTAACTGATTTCAAGGTGACAGTTGGTAATCCATTCCATGATGCACTGGGTGAAGGAGTGGAAAGGAGAACAATATTTGAATGCCTGCAGTTTGAGAGGCCAGAAGTACCCTATTTGACAGCTTCTGTGACAGCAAAATCACTGCAGTGCAGAGGCCGCATTTAAATCTTCACCTCAGTTTATCATAATTTTGAGGTTTTTGATAGGATATTTGGACATATAAGCCATACTTATGATAATGTAATGGTGGATGATAGTGCACATAATTGTTTAATCTGATTTGTATCAGGCACATATCAACACTGTGATCCCAGGCCAGGTGTGGAAGGGTTGTGTGCAATCTAATCAGACAGCCTGTCCCTGCCCAGCCACCAGGGCAAATTACACTATATTACTCTTTAATCCTCTGAGATTGGGTAAGCACCCTCCAGCCCAGAAAGCACTCAGCAGGAGAGCCACTGCGAAGTCGGCTTCAAAGGGCACACCATAGGCAAAATGAACAGCCTCACACCAGGGTGTTGCATACTTGACATTTGAAGGTGTGAGCTTGGGAAAGGGGCAGGGTTAGTGTACTCGGAGGGAGCTCAGCAGATTTGGGGAAGGGTTGCTCAGCTTGCTTTTCCAAGACTTTTATGCCTCCTGCTTCATACATGTCGGCAGTGCAAAGCACTTTGTCTTATTACATCATGCATGAACAGGTGACACCTTAACAGGGATTGGGTCCTTTAGAGCAGGCTTACTTTCACTCAATCCCCTGTGGACTTTAAGCTGTATATGGAAAGGCCACTTTTCTTTGATTTATTTTGGACCTTCAGGACTTCAAGAAGAAATAATTTTGACTGCTTTTGGGAGAGTTAATATTTCCAAAGTCCTCTGCCAGTTAGATGGAGTGATCCAAGGCAGAGGCAAGCTCTGCTCCGTTCCCATCCTCTGTGCACATTAGCAGTGAAAAACTGCTGGAGCAAGACCTGCCTCTTTGCAATCATATTGATGTGCATGACTTTGCTGAAGTGAATTACTCCTGCAGGTGTTAGCCAGACTCTCCAGCGTTGGGATAACTCTGAATCGCTGGATTAAGACTTGCAGCATGGATTAAGCAAAGCAGCTGTCTTCCTGTGTTTTACCATGTCAAACTGTTGCTGATTGCATTCAAGCACACCCAAACTAATGGAAATGCCAGTGCTGCCTTTGGCCCTTCTTCAGACCACCACTACTGCTGCTTGCATCATCAAACTGACTACATGCCACATTGGGGCAACAGAGACTTATCACCTGCCTGGCTGAAGCCCCAGTGCGCTCTGTGTAAGACTTCTAACTACTGCTTGGAGCCACCAGGACTTTGCATCGCAGCTCGACTCGAACCACTGGACCATCACATCTCTCATTGACCCATACCAGCAGTACTCCTTGTTTTGAACCACACTCTTATCATTGCACCTCTCCTGGTTATGCATTCAACCTGCATGACTCAATGTTGCCTTGAACCACCAGCTTGAATCTGTCGTAACACTGACTCACTGTATGGGACCCAACATCTTCCAGGGGATAGATGTGGTTTGAACTACAAGCACAATAGTCCAAAAACCTGGTTCAACATTGTTGAATCAACCAACATTAGATTTGCATAATTTCATGTGACCCCAAGCTCACTCCACCTCCTTTGGCTCTATTCTAATTTTCGGTAGCGGGAGTCGATGGGCATAGATGGATCTGACCGGTCTGCTGGACTTAGCTCTTGCGATTTTCTGGGATAGGTATTGCAGGGCGATGTTGCTCAGACATTTGTGGGTAATGGATAACGTTTTTAAAATAATCCTTTCCCGGATAGGCAGCCAATGCGCCTTTTTTCCCGCCCACTGAAATGTGGTCTCCTTTGCGGCCTTTAAGAGCTGCTCGGAGGGCATTGGTTTGGATTATCTGTAGTTCATGTTCTGTTAGGATGTCCCAGCGAAGAGGACATTCCAATAATCGAACTTCACCCCAGTGGTCGCTCTGGTAATGGTGAGGCAGCTCTCTGGAGTAAGGAACTGTCTTGCTGCATTGATCAGTACAGGCTGCTGATGAGGTCACCACACTCACTTGTTTGGTGAGGGAGAGGGCGGCATCAAGGTGGAAGCCCAAAGTCTTTACTGCGGCTGAAACGGGGATCTGGAACCCATCAATCTTGAAAGAGGTGTATTGGGGGACAATTTTCTGCAGCATGGTGGGTGAGCCTACTAGCAAGACGTCTGTCTTGTTGTCATTTAGACAAAGGTAGTTTGTGGGCATCCACGATTGAATGGTTGATTAGAATTTGCTGAGCATGCAGGAATCTTTTTCCGTAGGAGCCTGACTGGGGAGGAGGAGCTGGGTGTCATCGGTGTAATTGGTACAAGACGGAATCGGTAGATACTCAATTACTGAAAAAAAGTTTGACTTATACAAAAAGGTCGTAAATGCATGACACCAAAGGTTCGAACACCAAAAGTTCAAAGCTTTGGTGGCATGCATTTAAAAAACAAAACACTGCGGGGTCTGTGGGGGTGTCCCCCACAGCACCCCACTCACCATATTTTTCAGTATGGTGAGTGGGTGTTGCGCACACACGGGGAAAAAAAAAGCAGAAAAAAACAAAAATAAAAAAAACAGGGGCTGCGGGGTGTCCCCACAACACCCTGCTCACTACACTGTACAGTATAGTGAGCGGGGTGTTGCAGGGGACACCCCCGCAGCACTCCTGAGAAAAGACAAAATAAATAAATGGGGGCTGTGGGAGTTGCAAGGTGAAACCCCTGCAGCTGCCCGCAAAAAAAAAGAAAAGGACCCTGCAGTGCCGGTTTCCGTTTACAAAAGTGAAAGAGAACTGGCGCAAGGTAAGTAGAGTGTGCGTGGGGGTTTGTTGGGGGTGAGGGTTGGGGTGTGTTGTGGGTGGAGGCATGGGTTTTGTAGTGTTTTAAATAAAATGTTCACATGGGAAATGTACAAACATTTTGTGTTTGTGCATTTCCCATGCAAACGTTTCCGTCACGGTAAAAGAAGCCGCGCTCAGATCACACAGATCCTTTAAGACATGCCGATGTCATTCAGAAGGTCGAAGAGGAGTATAGTGAAGGTATTGTATAGGGAAGAGGAGATGCAGGATCCTTGGGTGGGACGCAGCATGGAATGGGGTAAGGAGGGCGCTTGCTGTGTTTGAGAAAACTCTCATAGATCACCCTTCTAAAAGGATGCTATCCAGGAGGTGGCCTTGAGGGAGAAGTTAGCTGAACTGGCTAAATGGTGACATAGTGTGTTGTGGTCGACTAGGTTGAAGGCTGCCGATGGGTCTAATAGGAGTAGGGTGGCTGGTTTAACCTCCTCTCTGAAGGAGTCAAGTTGGATTGTTAAATCTAAGAGTGCTGATTCAGTGCTGTGGCCTGGACGGAAGCCTGATTGACGCATCCCTTGATTCAAGGTATGATTGGATCTGGTTGTAGACCACTCTAACCAGGATCTTTTGTAGGGAGGGAGCTGCTGTGATGGGGCGGTGGTAGTTTGGCAGTGTGGGGTCGAGTGAAGGTTTTTTCAATAGGGGACAGACCCAGGATTCCTTGAGGCTAGTTGGAACTAGAATGGAGGTGAAGGAGGCATTAATGAATCTGGTGACGAAGGGGATTAGGGCTTCAGAGCATTCTTTAATGATGGGTACTGAGCAGATGTCTCCTTTGCAGTTGGATGGTTTGAGATTTTTAAGGATGTTGGCTGTTTCAAGGTCTGAGAGTTCTTTGAATTGAAAAGCAGGTGTGAGGTGTGTTCTGGTGGGGAGTAGCAGGAGAGAGGGGGTGGTCGTGGCTTCTTTCAAATCTATTTTTTCTCATAACAGGCACATTTTGTGTCTCATTGCATTCCGTATATTGGTACACCATGTTTCATCTTTGTTAATGGAATTCGAGGGGGTGGGGGTGACGGGAGTCTCAAGCTCCTTAAGGATTTTGAACAGTTCCTGGGAATTGGAATTGGCTTTCTCAATTCTAGAGTTGTAGATTTCAGCTTTGGCTGTGATAATGCCATGTTTGTATTCCTTAGCAATTTTGTTAAAAGCTGTTTTGGGGCACTCCGTGGGGACTTTTTTTTCCAGAAGGCTTCTGCCTGTCTTTTCTTAGTGCGCAGGGCGTGGAGGTCTGGGTGAACCATGAATTGAGGTGGCATGTTGGTTTTTCTTTTCTGGCGGGAAGGGGGGGCGACCATGTTAAATGCTTTGGTGAGGGTGACTGCGTATAGATCTGCTAGGATTGGGGGGGCAGTTTTATCTGGGGCTTCTGTGCTTAGGGGCGAGAGGAGGGGGAGATGGAATCTGTGGCGATTTTCTGGGTACTCCGAGTTAGGGTAGGAGGTAGCGTGGGAAGGTGGGTTGTTTCTGGAGGGGGAGTGAGAAGCTGATGATCTGATGGTCTGACTAAGGGAAATGGGTGATGGAAGTGATTGTGATGTAGCTATTGAGATCAGCTATCAAATGAAGGGTTCTGCCTTTGTTGTGGGTGGGGGAGAAAATGCAGTGCTTGAAGCAAAGGTCTGAGAGTGTGTTGGATAGAACGGTGGCTGCCAGGTCAGATGGGTCATGGAGGCCTAGTTTGACGTCCCCTAGTAGAATGATTTTGGAGGAGGGCTAGATATTGTCGCCCATGGAGTGGATGAGGGCTTCTTCAAACATATCTGTGGGTCCTGGCTGACGGTTGAGAATATTTGGGGTTATGGAATCTATAGGGGCAGTTTCGAATTTGATGGTAACGTGCTCGCAGTGATCCTCTTTGGAGTTGGCAGAGGGTCTGATTTGTAGGGACTCTCTATAGATAAGTGCATCCCCTCCACCATGGGAGTCAGGTCTGTCACATCTGAGGATGGTGAAACCCTCAGGGTGGGCTAGTGATAGAGCAGCGCCTGAGGCCTGGTGGAGCCATGTCTCTGTGATGGCAAGTAAGTCTAGTTTTTAAGTAGTGAACAGGTCATTGATGACAAGGGCATGGGCGGGGAGAGACCTATCATTGATAAGGGTTCCCTGGAGGAGGGGGTATTGTTGGGGTGCTTGGAAGGGTATTTGCGGGGGTAGTGTCTTGGGGCACCCTGTTAGTGTGTACACTGATAGGAGTGATGGGTACTGATGTGGGTATGTCATGGAGAATGGTTTACAAAGGTAGCGGGCGCCCCTCTCTCGATAGAACAAGGCGTGATAACCTGTTCAGTGGTTACTAACCACTTGAGAGTTCGCAGCCACTGCTTTTTCTCACTGTGCCTTTCACAGATGGGAAATATCCATTTGCATATCAGTCTTTGTCCTGCCCAGGGGCAGTCCAGCACCGAAATGCAATGGCAATTCCAACCTGAACGAGAGTACCACCAGCAACCCCATACACGTGTTTCACCCTTGTTGGGGATCATCAGTGAGGTGAAGCTGATGCCTCTCTAAGCACAGTGAGAGGGAGACCACGTCTGGTTGCCCCCAGGAGACCTAGGGTTACCAATCCCAGGTTCCTTGAAATTTGGTTTACAAAAGGTAGCGGGCGCCCCTCTCTCGATAGAACAAAGCGTGATAACCTGTTCAGTGGTTACTAACCACTTGAGAGTTCGCAGCCACTGCTTTTTCTCACTGTGCCTTTCACAGATGGGAAATATCCATTTGCATATCAGTCTTTGTCCTGCCCAGGGGCAGTCCAGCACCGAAATGCAATGGCAATTCCAACCTGAACGAGAGTACCACCAGCAACCCAAACACGTGTTTCACCCTTGTTGGGGATCATCAGTGAGGTGAAGCTGATGCCTCTCTAAGCACAGTGAGAGGGAGACCACGTCTGGTTGCCCCCAGGAGACCTAGGGTTACCAATCCCAGGTTCCTTGAAATTTGGTTTACAAAGGTAGCGGGCGCCCCTCTCTCGATAGAACAAGGCGTGATAACCTGTTCAGTGGTTACTAACCACTTGAGAGTTCGCAGCCACTGCTTTTTCTCACTGTGCCTTTCACAGATGGGAAATATCCATTTGCATATCAGTCTTTGTCCTGCCCAGGGGCAGTCCAGCACCGAAATGCAATGGCAATTCCAACCTGAACGAGAGTACCACCAGCAACCCCATACACGTGTTTCACCCTTGTTGGGGATCATCAGTGAGGTGAAGCTGATGCCTCTCTAAGCACAGTGAGAGGGAAACCACGTCTGGTTGCCCCCAGGAGACCTAGGGTTACCAATCCCAGGTTCCTTGAAATTTGGTTTACAAAGGTAGCGGGCGCCCCTCTCTCGATAGAACAAGGCGTGATAACCTGTTCAGTGGTTACTAACCACTTGAGAGTTCGCAGCCACTGCTTTTTCTCACTGTGCTTTTCACAGATGGGAAATATCCATTTGCATATCAGTCTTTGTCCTGCCCAGGGGCAGTCCAGCACCGAAATGCAATGGCAATTCCAACCTGAACGAGAGTACCACCAGCAACCCCATACACGTGTTTCACCCTTGTTGGGGATCATCAGTGAGGCGAAGCTGATGCCTCTCTAAGCACAGTGAGAGGGAGACCACGTCAGGTTGCCCCCAGGAGACCTAGGGTTACCAATCCCAGGTTCCTTGAAATTTGGTTTACAAAGGTAGCGGGCGCCCCTCTCTCGATAGAACAAGGCGTGATAACCTGTTCAGTGGTTACTAACCACTTGAGAGTTCGCAGCCACTGCTTTTTCTCACTGTGCCTTTCACAGATGGGAAATATCCATTTGCATATCAGTCTTTGTCCTGCCCAGGGGCAGTCCAGCACCGAAATGCAATGGCAATTCCAACCTGAACGAGAGTACCACCAGCAACCCCATACACGTGTTTCACCCTTGTTGGGGATCATCAGTGAGGTGAAGCTGATGCCTCTCTAAGCACAGTGAGAGGGAGACCACGTCTGGTTGCCCCCAGGAGACCTAGGGTTACCAATCCCAGGTTCCTTGAAATTTGGTTTACAAAGGTAGCAGGCGCCCCTCTCTCGATAGAACAAGGCGTGATAACCTGTTCAGTGGTTACTAACCACTTGAGAGTTCGCAGCCACTGCTTTTTCTCACTGTGCCTTTCACAGATGGGAAATATCCATTTGCATATCAGTCTTTGTCCTGCCCAGGGGCAGTCCAGCACCGAAATGCAATGGCAATTCCAACCTGAACGAGAGTACCACCAGCAACCCCATACACGTGTTTCACCCTTGTTGGGGATCATCAGTGAGGTGAAGCTGATGCCTCTCTAAGCACAGTGAGAGGGAGACCATGTCTGGTTGCCCCCAGGAGACCTAGGGTTACCAATCCCTGGGTACTGATGTGGGTATGTCATGGAGAATGCCTACCTCCATTGATGGTGGGCAAGGATGAGTGTAGGTGGTGATCAGGAGTGCTTTTTGATGGTGCTCTAGGGCGATGGGTGTTTCCAGAGTTGCCTGCTATAGGCATTTGTATGGGAAAAAGTGTGTGGGCGGATTGCAATGCGTTGAGGATGGTAGGAGACTTTGGGGCGTGAGAGTGGGGGAGTAATATGAGGGCAGCACTGGTGGTGTGGCTAGTAGGAGTGGCAGTGCTAGGCACCGGTGGGTGGGGGGTCTGCAACTTCAGGAAAATTGCTGGGTCGGCTGGTGACATGCAATGATGGTGCTGGGTGAGGGGAGTCGGGAACTAGAGCATCTGGAGTAACGTGTGTTGGCGTTGGGCTGTTTGCTTGGGAGGGAGTATTAGCATCAGTGATGGGTGAGGTGTATTCGTTGTTGGCCAGTGGATGTGGCACGTTAATGGTTAGGGCTGCAGGACACATCCATGCTCCTCATACGGCGAGGGAGCTTGGATGGGTTAGTTTTGGGCGGGCGGGCGGCATGTTATGGGGAGTTGGGGTGCGAGTGCCGGGGTTAGAGACTAATGCTTTGGGGAGATTTTGCAAGTTGTGTGGTATTGTGGGTGGGAGGAAGGGCTTTTGCAAGTTGCGTGGTACAGTGGGTGGGAGGAAGGGAGTAGGCCAGGGGTAAGTGGGAGTGTCGTGGACAGTGCGAGACTACAAGATCTGTGCGAATAGCAGTGTGAGAACCAATGGTACAGTAGCGTACGTCGGGCTTACCTTACGCAGGATGGATGCACAGAGCTCCAGTGGCCAGCACGGCCTCGGCAATAGTGGCAAGCAGCGGACAGCAGAAGACAGCTCCTGCTGCCTTAGATGATACCAGCTCAACCATCCGGCTGACCATGAGCAAGGCAGGCTTTGCAAGTGTGTGCCTCCTCTGGGAGGCAGTTTCTTGCAAATCCAGCTGTCAGCCATCTTAAAGGGGGTTGATTCAGATCCAAACCTGGTCCTGCATCGTGGGGGCTGGAGGAGTCCCATTGTGGACTGTAGACACAGCGCAACAGAAGACCGCTCCTGCTGCCTTAGGTGACTGCCTTGGAATGATGCCGGCTCCACCATCCGGCAGACAATGGGCAAGGTAGAAGGAAGAGGTTGCAGCCAATCTTGGCAGGCCATGTAGGTGTGGGCCTCCTCCAGGAGGTAGTTTCTTGCAAATCCAGTAGCGGCCATCTTGCAGAGGGTTGATTCAGATCTGCACTGGGTCCTGCCTCGTGGTGGTTGGAGGAGTCCCATTGTGGATTGTAAACGCAGCACTGTATATACTGCAACACACCACTCTACGGGTGAGCAATTTCAAAGAGCGTTTGAAGCTGTAACCAAGGAGAATGAGAAACACTGCCTCCTACCTTAGATGTAACACACACGCAACATCTTCCCCTGTCTACCTGCACCTCCATATTTGTGGTTGGTGCCTCTTCCAACATTTCCTCCCCCACCTTGCTTTCTGACCTTTCTTGCAAAATAAAATTTAAAAAAACACCAAAAAAAGGTTGAATTAGGAACCACCTTTCACTTTTAAAAATGGAACAAAATAAATTATCTTACAGACTCCATCTACTTTACGTTTCACAGTAAAGTAGTTAGTCTCAATAATATTCTCCAACTTTTCCATTAGCATTTTGTGTTATGCTAATGGGAATAATGGACAATTGTATGCTACAGAAAAATATAAAAGTACAAACTATTGATGAATCTGCACAAATGTTTGCAAAAAAATGTTAGATCTAGATATAAATTTGTTTGCAAAGTTTGGGATTTTGTCAAGAGGGTGCTAAATTAGAGAGGGGTCTCAACATTTTTAGATGGCTTATAACTTTTTTTGCCGTTTGTCGAATGTGGAGAAAGGTTTTCAGAAAGATTAGAGACCCAACCTTGAATGTTTGTGCAAATTCTGAATGGATTTTGTCAAGTGGGGGCTAAGTTATATGACTATTGTATGTATGTACATTTTGACACTTTTGAAAAAATGAAACGTGGGCGAATTTCCAGCAAACTCGTGTAAGGAGCATTGGCAAGGACCCGAAAGCATGGTTTTGCAAATGTGTCTGTCTTTTATTTTTTGACAAGTGTCATGATGTAGGTACAAAAAAATAGTGATATACCTTTGGTGACTGAGGTATAGTGGCCATGGGCAGTGGCCAGATTGTCCTGGCCATGCCATAAGGTCGTGACCCAGACAATCTGGCAACTGGCCATTACCACAAGGTATGACCAATGGGGTTGAAGTGACCATGTCCACCAGGGACCGGCTATGTGGTAATATTTTTCGAAACTGGGATAGTTTTGAAAGGGGGAGAAATTTGCTCATGGTAATATGGTCAAAGGGTTCTCTCTTTGACTTCTGCAGGCTGCCATGGAAAGGGAAGAGAGGCTCTGTACGGAACCCCACCTTACCTTTGTAAGGTGGCCATCTTGAAAAAGTATTTTCTTTCCTATAGCATGACAAATCGCGCGTCCCGGGGTAGGAAGAAAAATCCACTTTTTTTTTTAATAGCGTCCGGGGTTAATGCTTTGGCAACCCGGGGTGCTAATGGCCTTCATCCCCCATTGCAGGGGCTGTAACGGGGGATAACTGTCTATCACCCGACAGGAATGGGGGATGAACGCCACATTATTCCCATTCGCATAACACAAAATGCTAATGGAAATATTGGAAAATCTTATTGAGTTTATGTACTTTACTGAGAAATGTAAAGTAGATGGAGTCTAAGATTTTTTTTTGTTCTATTATTTAACTGTGAAAGGTGGTTGCCAAAGGAACCTTTTTTTTTTTTCTTTTTTTTTTTGCAGGAGTGTTTATAACATATGGTGGGTAGGGAAATGAGGGAAGAGGCACCAATGACTAAAAATTGAGGGGCAGGTGGACAGGGGAAGAAGTTGCACATGTGTTACATATAAGGTAGGGGGCAGTGTTTCTTATGCTCCTTCATTACAGCTTTAAAAGCACTTTGAAATTGCTCCCCCCTGCAGAGCGGTGTGTTGCAGTATATACAGAGGAGAATATACAGAGAGAATATACATATTCGAACAATATGGATCAAAAGACTCTTATTGATTGCAAGGTAGCTGGTGGGATTTTGCGTCCCACAGAAGTAGTTTGTGTGGTTACAGTATTGGTTGAGGAAGATGAGGTGGAGGAAGACCGCCTACTATTTTCTAAGAAAGGAACAGCCTTTCTGACAGCATTGCAGTGGTTCGAGTGGGTGTGGCGGTGCATGGAGTTGGTCCCATAGGAGTACCTTCCAGGTAGTCTGCGACTGAGTACAACATTACAGTAAATGCATTTCACTTTGGTAGCTTTAGCCTTTGGTACATTCCAATGGTGGTAAAGAACTATCACACCCATGATTGTCTCTTGGTGTTAGAGGTAGGCGCTTCCTCTACCTCTTCTTCTTGGTCCTCTTCATTGTCTCTGGAAGTACTGCACTATTTTGTTGTATAGGTCCCCCAGCTGGTGGTGGTGGCTCTTGGGGAGGAGGAATGGCAATAGCTGATGCCATTTTTAAGATAAATAGCAGTTTTGCTAATATTCTTCCAAGTATGTGCTCTGTGCTAGATTATTGATGTATAATGAGTAAGAATAGGTGTTGGAGCTGTGCAAGGGGAGCATTTTGAGCTTCAAAGTTCCTAGATCAGTAGAAAATGCAGTTCTGAACTGTCCGTGAAGCACACACACGAGTGTGAAGTGCGGACGCATTCGCAACATGTCATCATGCTATTCACAAACGTGTGGTCACGTGACACTGTCCGGGAAGTCCGCGATGATGGCAGACGTTCACGAACATGGATGGCCCCAAAAACGGTGGAAAAAGTTGCAAAAACTGTATAGAAGTGTTAAGAATGATGATCGAAGGTGGTAAATGGCAGTTTTTTAAGGTGAAACTTTGTAAATTGCACCAAAAACTTGCTATTTTGTGGTAAGTATGATATTAGTAAGTTGCAGGAAATTAGCATGCACTGGTAAAAAAAGCCATGAAATTCACTAAAAAAAACTTTGTTAAAGGGGCGTTATGGTTAAGTTGCAATAATAACCTAAGAAATTCAGTGAAAACACTTTTTTTAAAGGGATGTTTTGGTTCCAAGTAAAACCGAAAAACCTCAGAAATTTGCCAGTTATGGTAAGATAAGCAACCATAACTCGTTCCATCACTGTGCACTGCTAATACTAACACCGAGGACATCACAAATGTCATTAAACTTGATCCAAACCACTAAATCTGGTGGCAGGGTAATCTCCAAGAAAATGCCATGCCTCGTTAGGGATAAGCACATGCAATTATTAAAGTGATAACAATTTGATATCGTACAAGTGTCAAAAATGTGTGCCCTGGTCAGTGATGTAAAGGCAATGTGTATTCACAGCTATCCTGGCTCTCTCCACGTCTCCCAGTGAGACAATATCCAGGATGATGTCCTCGTATGGTTCCAGGGAGGACTGGGAACACCTATTCTCAGGGCACAGGAGCTCTGACAAGTAGAATCGCTAGGAAGCCGCTTCAAAGAGGAATCTTCATAATCAAACCCAGCCTCACACCTGAGTGCTGTACTACACAGGGCCTTTGAAGCCAACAGGAACTGGAAAGGGGCAGAGTTATAGTAGTCAAAGAGGGAAAGGTGGACCCATTTGGGGTTCTCTACTTTCCTGCTACCTACATTCCCTACAAGAGAAGGGACTATGGTTATGATATAATAAGATAGGGGTCATTTATTGCCATAACAGAGATTGGACCCTGGCTTGTATTTGCCCTATCCCCAGTGACATTGTCTTTATATGGAAGAGGTCTCCAACTCTGTTCTTGATTCAGCTGTTGACTTTGAAGAAGACAAGAGGAAATCACTACCTTTATTGGGAGTGCAGATCATTCCAAAATCCTCAGACAGTGAGGTGAAGATAGAAGGCATCCAAGTCAGAGGAGAGCTCTGTTATCTAACCATGCCAGGAACAGTGGGCGTGATGGGCGTATGATCAAAGGCCTGCCCTCTGCCAGCTGCACTAGAACCAGGTGCCTCACTGGAGGTGAAGGATCCTGTGAGAAACCTAGGGCGTTCTCACTTATGGACACCGGGGATTCTTTGTTCAGGTGGCCAGGGCACGGCCATCACCATAATAACCAGACCCTGGGGTGGACCAGTGCGGTAGAATCTCCTGAGCAGGGGGTATTTGGGGACAGTTGAAGGAATACTTTTAGGAGAGATGTGGTATTCCCCCCTTTTTGACAAACCCCTACGCCGACACTTTTCTTACCTTAGGTTGTTTTAAGTCCTGTCCCGTTGCTCCCTCCCGCTCCCTCCCTATTTCCAACTGGTACCCACATCAAAGGGAGGCGAAAGAGAACAAACACAACACCCTATATTTCACAACAACATTGTCCCCCGTCTTCTGAAAAAAATCTACATCTATATCCTTTTTTTTGTAAAACACTACAACTCTCACAATTTCTCCCAGTGTATTTTTCAGAAACAACTGGGACGAGGAAGAAGAAACCAAGAGCTAGAAAGATTACCCATAGGAATCAATGCATTAAGGATTCCTATGGGCGGGTGCCATTATTTTCCACATTAACAAGGTCAGGCAGAGTCCGGCAGGGCTTGACAACGGTTCCCACCTGACTCCAATTAACACTCCCTGTCAGTATAAAAGCTGGAGCTCTGAGACACACTTTGAGCGAGCTGGGGATGCATTGTGGGCCACAGGCGCTGAAGAGCAGAGGAGAGTGCTTAAAGAACCCTGAAGAGTCTGGAACGGAGCTGAGGGCCAAGACGCTGATCCTGTGTTGTTAAAGGCCTGCAGTAGGTCTGAGGAGCTGTGCCTTCCAAGAGCCAGAGTGGGTAGATCCTATCCTGCTAACTCTGTCCAGAGAAGTACTTGTTTCCCCTGGACATATGAATGGAAGCCTGCTGGCCTGCAGAGCAGGTGGGAAGACCCTGACCTTGACCCAGAGAGCTCCAGAGAAGTTGGTTGCCGGCGCTGTGCTAACCGGGTGAGTCTCATGGCCAGAGAGAGGAAATCCGGTGAGCGTGTGTTTGGCTGGAGCGGGAACTTGAGCACTGAATTTGAGAAAGAAAGCAGGAAAAAAGACCCATGAAAGGCATTATGGGACTTGAAGTTCTTCTTGAAATGAAGTAAAATTGTAATCGGCTCCAATCCGAATTAGGGAAGCTGAAAGTAAATAGAGTGCAATTGGCACGAGAAAAGCAAAGAGAATGAAACCTGCCAAGGGGAGCCTGTGAAGTGAAAACAACTGTAAAATAAAGTAACATAGTGGTCTGGCGGAAAATGAAAGTACACCCATTCAAAAGACTCTGTGCACTGTTTTTAGGCTCGAGCCGAATGAGGGAAGCCTAAAGGAATTGAGCTACGATAAACTTTTGGGAATGAAACGGGTCTTAGCCCAAACAAGGGAGACCCAAATATAGTGCTTGAAAGGGGTCTGAGCCCAACTGAAGGGAACCAAGGAAAGACACATTTGGTGAATCTTTTGAAGGAGGTTTGAGCCCGACAGAGGGGAACCTAAATTGAACAGTAAATCGAAAGGAATATTTGTTAAACTGCAAAAGGGCCCAAGAGTGAACTGCAGAATTGTGTTCATCATCCCCAGTGTGGTCTCAAGCCCAGGTGTGCCACCTTGCAGCATGCTGAAAACATGGGGAAGGGAGTCAACTTTGCTCAACTCTGCTATCCCTATTACGGTAATTCATGGATTATTTGCGCCGAAAAAACAGGATTTGTGAGCCATTCTGCCCGCAAATCCTCATTTGTTAAACAGGGATTTGCTGGCAGAATGGCGCACAAATCCCATTTTTTTCGGCGCAAATAATACATGAATTACCCCCTATATCTTTTGTTTATTCACACTGATTTTTCCTTTTGAGTACATTACCCTTTCACATTAATTGTAATAGAGTGAGGTCAGGAAATTGGTTTGTTAGTGTAAATCTTATTCTTTTGGACTAACGTCAGATCAGGACTGTTTTCTTTTTTTTTAGATGGTAGAGTGTGCTCCCTTCTTAAGTGTTAGGGAAAGGCATGAGTTTTTCCATCCCCCCTTTGAATTAAATAAACCTGGTGATTGTTATCTTTTGTATCCTTGTCCTCCTTGTGATACCATGCCTGCCTCACAATCCCCTGTAGGTGCCAAGCTCCCTGCAGCGGGAGTGCAGAATGAAAGGACTTGCCCCTCCTCCCCCTATCCTGGAGCACCTGAATTGGGCCTACCAGAAAGCACAAGAGCAACTTGAATCCTGTTAGCAAGCTTTGAACTGTGTTAGATGCACATCGAGAGGACACAGGACTGTTGGTGCTGCTTTTGGCACTTCCTGACTTCAAACTGCATCTTTGAACAGGTTCAATGCTGCTTTGCACTGCCTTAGCTCAAACACCGGCTCACTTCAACTTGCGGCTTATTTGATTACTGCATAGACAGTGATTGAAGTGAGCGTTAATCGTCGGGAGCAGAGTTTCACTACTTTGATTTTTTTCTGTTTACCTTTCCTCTACATTTTACAACCATATTAACCATTTATCCATCCATGTCCCTGTGCAAGTGTAAAGTTGTAATAGGAAAGTCAATTACTAGTCACTTAGGGCCTAATTACACGGTAGGCGGCAAGGGTTTACCAGTACCAGTAAGGGCACTGGTACCGGTAAACCCTTACTGCCTTACTACGAGTTCCCTCTGCGGGACCCGACCTTAACGGCTGGTTTTACCAGCCGTTAAAGTAGGGTGCCGCAAAGGGACCTTGGTGCTAATTACGGTACCACAATTAGCACCTTCCCCATTCCCATTATGCCGTATGGGGGCAAAAATGGGAATGGGGAAGTGCCTTGGTGAATGGGGAATTACCGCCCCCGCTCACCTTGGAGTAGGGCGGTAATTCCGCCATCCACCAAGGCGGACACAGTAAAATACCGGTGGCAACCATGGCGCTAATAGCGCCATGGTTACCGCCTACCGTGTAATGAGGCCCTTAGACTTTTGGAAATCCCCCGGCTGCAACACCTCATCACATGTAGCATTATGCTTCCGCGATTCCACAATTCCACGACTTTTGCCGGTACATTTCTATCACTGTGCCTAGAACCAACAGGATCTTGTCTTGATCTAACATGAACACTGATTCTAACCACTGGAAGCTATCGTTTCAAGCTATCGTTTTTGGATGCATGGGAATGTAAAATTTAAAAAAATCGACGATCACTGAATCTCATAAACATTACACATTCACAGTACAATATTCTTCAAGAAAGCTGCCAAATAATGTGTAAAGCCTGTTCATAAGAGCGTGTAAGTGCAATATGGGGCTAGAAGCTGAAGTGCCTTTAGTGCAGTCAAAATGTTTCTATTTGCAAAAGAATATTTTCAGAAGTTCTTCATTTGTATCCATAGGGGTATGAGAACACTACCAATAGCATATGTTTTGCAGAAATCAATCATTTGTATGATTTACTTGTATAGCAAAAATGCATTTTGAGTGCAAGAAAGAGGTCAACAGAATAGTGAGAATTTTGTTTTTCATTTCATCTTTCTATTTCATTTTGGTTTTATGTGTCCAAACATTGCCCAGTGCATAGTTTTTAATGCTCTTAGTTTCCACTTTTGCAGGGATGTTTGTAGAAAAAAGAATCCAGACACAGGGTGTTTTGGCCATTCAAAAAGATTTGCCCAACCTTAAGTGATCTTCATTTTATATGTACAATGGGGCATTCATCAGGACATACACTTGTTTTATAACAAAAAGCCAATCATGTGACTACCCCTCAGTATTCTTTTCCATTCTTAGTCTTATTGTGCACACTCGGAGACAATTTTTCATAGACCACGCTTGTTCGTGCTGTGGCACCTTTAGTCTGTGTGACCAATGTATAACACCTTGTGCTCTTCTTCTTTGCTTCTGGAATTTCTGTTGGTCATACTTCAACAGCCATCATGCAGCCCCACACTGGTGTCTCCATGACTAGCGTCTCTGCTTTTCTGCCGACCAGCAAAATCAGAAACATTGGATTTCGTGTTATAAAACAAGTGTATGTCCTGATGAAGGCCCGATTGTACATGTAAAACGAAGATTGCTTAAGCATGGGCAAAGAGCTTTGAAACCTACACGCTGGGTAATGTTTGAACACATAAAACCAATATGAAATAGAAAAATACAATTTTAAAAAAATGTAACTATTCTTTTGACCTCTTTCTTGCACTCAAAAAACGTTTTTGCATCCAAGTAAATCAGAAAAATAAATGATTTCTGCAAAACATATGCTATTGGTAGTGTTTTCATACCACTATGGATACAAATGAAGAACTGTTAAAATATAATTTTGCAAATAGAAATATTCAGACTGCACTAAAGGCACTTTAGTTACTGACCCCATGTTGCACTACACAATTTTATAAACCGGCTTTACTCATTAGTTGGTCGCCTTTTTGTAGAATATTTTACTGTGAAAGTTTAATGTTTGTGAGATTCTGTGATCGTCAATTATTTTGAATTTTGTGTCACTTATGTTGATGTTTGAAAATTCTGTATATTTCATGTGTTTGAATTAAATGCATATATCAGAAATAAAAATACATTTATTAAATGTAATTGGAGTCAAGGTCCATTGCAGTAACTTGAATATCCCTGCATTATGTCCACAGGTGGCTAAATGTATTCACACAAAAGGGGGGGGGGGTAGCATGTAGAATGAGATGCAACAAAATAATGGCAGTAGACATATGAGAATATAAAACAGATGAATAATTCTATGAGGAAGACCAACCAAATGTTCTATGGGTGAACATGGGAAGACACAGAAGAAAATCCACATTGTGTAATAAGATAGATGGCAGAGAACTAGAGTAATGTCCAACTAAGGATTGGCCCTGACAGTCCTGCCAATACACACATATGTAGAAATGGTTGGAAAGCAGAAAGTCACTTGCTAAAAAAAAAAGACAACCAAAGGTATTTGGAGGAGCTAGCATACAATTGCTGGGGTATGTAAAATGCTGGATAGAATTAAAAGTACGAACAGCAAGAACCAAAGTATACTTTTCAACAAAAGGACCAGTGGACTGGGGTTGGATTATGAAGACAGATTAGACATTAAACGGTATTGCAATACCTAAATTCCAATATTATCAATACATTGTGAGGTTAACCGTTTTCAAAAGAAGAATTTCCTGAATTGTTTTCAGAATCCTTAAGATGTATACAAATTATGTGCGCAGAATACAAATAAAGCCTGGAACGATTCCAATGAAACAAGAGTTTGGCCGAGACCAGCGACTGCCTGAGTAACGTTACAAGAACAGTTACAGATAATGACACACAAAGGCTCCAAAGAGCCAGTAGAATCATTGGCGTTGCATGGGCCATTTATCCTTTTAAGAAATATCACAATCCAAGGCATTGAGGATTTGAATAGTGTTACAACAGTTTAAACCAAGAAGTAGTTGTGGACCGCTACCCACTTCCCAGCATAAAAAACTCATCTTAATGTATGAAAGAGGACAGATTTTTCTTGAAATTAGAATTGGGATATGCCTACCATCAAATAAAATCACACAAAATAATGAGGCGGCTTATGTCATTCATTACCCCATGTGGCATATAACAACTCGCGAACATGCCATTTAGATTATCCTCTGCTGCCTCAGTATTTCAGAGGATCATGGATTCCCTACTGAACAAAATTGGAAATGTGTCCTGTTTTCAAAACATCTAAGTGTATGGTGAAGGTGAACAAACCCATGATAGGGAGCTTAGAGAAGTGTTAGAAACACTAGAGTTCACGAGTGAAACTCAGGCATGGCAATGGAAAAATCAAAAAGAAGTTGAATACTTGGGATACATGGTTTCATCTGAAGGCATCAAACCAAATCATTTACAAACCTTAGTAGATGCCATGGGGCAGAACAGCAAGGATGAACTACGGTCATTCTTAATACTAGCTGAAAACATTGGCTAGTTTGCACCACAGTATTCGGAAATGGCTGCAAAGATGAGACATGTACTCAATAAAAGTGTAGACTACACCTGGACGATGCTGAATAATTCCAATTTGAAGGGGTCAAGAGAATGATTGTAGGAGTGCCATGTTTGAAGCTCTTCCAGTCACAATAGAAAACCAATATAACCATAGTGCATACTGGATAGGGGCTAAATTGACACAGAAGCAAGATGATGGAGACCATGTTGTAGCTGTCGCACCCAGGGCATTGTCAGTTAGAAAATAAATACTCTACCATTGAGAAAGGTATGTTGGCCTGTGTGTTAGCTGTAGAATATTTTTGAAAATACGTGTGGGAAACGAAGTTCTATTTAGTAATGGATCACAAGCCGCTGATACATATGCATACCCATGGAGGCACACAAATTAATCACCAAGATTGGTGAACATCGCTGCAAAATTTCAAGAATACAATTGAGATATTTTACACATACCGGGATGATAACTCACGAGCAGATTGCATGTTAAGATTACACTTTCTTAAAAGATGAATGCATGGTGTCCTCCATTCAAGAACTAAGTCGCAAATAATTCCTTGAAATGTTTGAACAACATTGGATCGAACAGGCAGTTTAGGATACAGCTATGCCCAAATTGGGAAAGGGTGGCCCAATGAGAGAGTTGTACTGGAAGGTTTGCGACCGTTTTGAAAATGAACTCTACTTGGACAATGGACTGCTGTTTCACAATCAAAAAATGATACCTCTACTGAAACTGAGAAGCACCATAATAGTACAAGCCCATTCAGGTCACTTAGGCACATATATGATCAAAACGAGGATTGCAGCGTTAAACCTGGATACCAAAACTGTGACTGTTCTAGAAATATGCCATTAATGCATGAACAGTGACAAACGCTTACTAGTAAACCAAACTCCATTAATACCCACAGAAACCCCCACCAGGTTATGTAAAAAATCATGCTGGATTTTATTGGCCCACTGGAAACCACGCAACCGGAACCCAGGTACAGCACTGTAATGCCAAACTATTTTTCCAAATGAACAGAAGCCATATTTGTGTCCTACATCACAACCAAAATGGTAAGTGAAGCTCTCAAAATGCTATTCCAGTGAGAACAGTTGGTCAGAGAGATGGTAACTGACAATGGATTCCAAATCCCAGCCTTAGAAATGATATTCAGGGATATGCACAACCTCAAACAAATAAAAGCAGCCAAATATCACTGACAAGCAAACGGATTGTTTGAGAGCACCAACCGGTTCATAAAAGGAGCAACACAACTAGCCACCGCCTCTGGCATGGATCCTTGCAGCACTGCTATAGAAGTGATCACAGGGTATACAGTTGTTTTGCCGCCAGATTTTTTTCTGAAAAATATTAATCTAAAAAACGAATTGAAAAATAAATGAGGGTAGGTAAGGAGATAAAAGGGGTATGGGTTAGGGATAGGAATTACATTATAGGAAAAAGGGTTCTGAGGGAGCCCCCAAAATATATTTTAAAAAATCGATGAGTTTTTATGTTGAATAATTTTCGGGGGAAAACTCATGGAAAAAAGATCTGGTGTCAAAAGAATATAGAACCGATCATAGTACTCAAACATATTCCCAATTCCACCACTGAAGTATCTCCCTTCCATATGAAGAATTGGGTAACAAAGTGAAGATGAAATGCCTCACAATGACACAGTCACAGGATCCAGGTTCATTCAACCAATGAGAGTCATGGGAAAAGGAACACATCACATATGCAAACAAAGTGACAAGAAATTGAACCTGGAAAGAGGAGCTGTGTTTGCCAAGAGAGCACAGAATGAACACAATTGTGAAACGTCTGGAGAGAGAGGCCATGGATGGAGTGCAGAGAAAGAACAATGACAAAACTCTGATGTTGATAACCAAGAACATATTGCAAGAGAAGCAGAACAAGATGTGACTGGTTAGTGTCCACATTTTTATTCAAAAGGACAGGATGAATCATTGAACACAGAAAGTGGAGACAAAGAGAGTAAAATGGCATAGATGTCAGAAGCATATGGATAAACTTGTCCCTGCATAGTAAAGAAGAAACTCCAAGGCACTAAAAGAAAGGACAATTATTTAACTTGAAAAGCACAATGTTAGTTGTGATACTGTCCAATGAATTATAGTATAACAAATAATCCTAGTGAAGTCAGTCATTGAGTGACAGGAGCCATTCCAATGGTGTTGACAAACCCTTGCCGAAGATGCTGTCGGCCTCGCTCTCAAACCAAATCATGAGTGAAGGAGGTTCTAGATGGGCTCCATGGCTCAGAAGATAATGAAGAATCAGAACAAAACAAGAACCCTGAAGCACATGGAAGTGGCTCCTAGAACACTCCTGAAGGCTGGGAGAATGCCATTGTTATGTCCCCAGTCCACACCAGTGTCAGAGGCTGGAGTGAAGAGAAAAGAAGGACATTGCAGACATTATATATTCGCCACACAGTGCCTCCGAAAATGCTGGCAGAGACTCTGCAACACCACGACGGGTTGAGGCCCCTGGGGAGCACTATTTGAATGCAGCCAGTCTGTCTAGATTGCTTGCCTGCTCTCATCCTAGCTTTACGTTGAGGTAGGGAGAACATAATAACTGAATCCTGGACTCTTTGGCTTTGGTGCACCTATAAGTAAGAAGGGGAGAGCCATCAGCACCCTCCTGTGCAAGGCCTGTGCAAGGAATTTTGCCACTCTAGGCAAACTGTCAGATTGGTGCCACCACTCTGGGTCCTCGATTGGATCAAGGCCGAGAAGTTAATTTTTGAAGGACGTATATTAAACCCCAGTCAGAAGAGTGACACAACCCCACCCACACTCCCCCCACAGATCTCAGGCTACAGCCCTGAAACTTAAATAGACAATCAAACCAGCCCAAGAAAAGCATACAGACTGTGATTTAAACAACTCCATTATGTCACATAAAGTAGAAACCACGGTTTCAGGGAATCTTCCAGCCTTATCCCCATTGTCCTGAACTGACCAACAATAAAGCAGTGTCCACAAGACTGGCTCGATTAAGAAAACTATCCAGCAAGTACCAGGACACTGATGGACAAAAGACCTCATACTGCTTTGAAGTAAAGGACATATGTGGCAGAAGAGATGCTTACACGGATCAGCAATGGGAGGGGCATTCTGCCCCACTGTTACTGAGAAATATAAATTCTTCCAATTTGTTGATCCATCATTTAACGTTGTGTTCAAAGTCTAACAAATAATAAAGCTTTGGTAGTTGCTACCAGTACCTAGGCAACTGCCCTTTTTTGTGTCAAATTCAGGATAGAATGGTTGGCTATGGCTACCCTAACTCACACTCTCCCTCACATGGCATGCATTCTTCCATGTGCACACATGTACACAAACATTCTCTATTGCCCACTATGTGAGGAACCTGAGGGTGTCCTCCCATCTACACCCCTTCGGTTTCCTCTCAGGTGGCCAGGGAATGGCCATTACTCTTGGATCCCAACCCTGGGGGTGGATATGTGAGGGATGATCACCTGGGTGTAGGGTCCTTGGGGATTGGGGAGAGGATGTCCGCATCCAAGACATGGTATCCCCCTTTTCCTTGTGATTACCAACCTTACCCTCCTCCTTTGTAGGTTGTTGCAAATCTCATTCTATCATGCCCCCTAACTCACACCACTATAGTACTGGGACGAGGAAGGGGAGACTAGGAGCACTACACACTAACCTGTCATTTCGCCACTCTGGTACTGTGATGAAGAAGAGTCCTGAAGGGTGTTATGAAGGTCAGACATGTCCAGAGAACACTAGTAACTGTGGTCAGGCAAGACTTAAGGACTGGCACCTGCATCCTTTTAAGTGGCTGCAGGCTCATAAAAGCTGGAGCTGACAATCAAACAGAGACCAGCAGGAGAGGGGCCGCGCCATGTGAGGCTGCGAGGAGAGAAACGTGTCAAGAGGGAGGCTGCCGAGGAGGGTCCTGTCTGATCAGGACAATGGCAAACTTCCATGAGAGTCTGTGATGCCGAGGCCTGGGCGAGCTGCGGGAGGGTCACAGCTATCAAAGCCTCCTTGGTCAGGTGCCCACAGCCGGAGCTGTGGGGCCCGGAAGAGATGCCATTGCTTCAAGATACGGGCAGCGTCCGCGAGTGGTGAACAGAGCTGCTGGCAACCCACAGAGAGGTTTCCAAAGTGCGAGCATGACTCGCAGAGTTACAGAGATGTGGAAGTAGAGCAGAGAGCAAGGAAAGACAATGCCCGGGAAGGAGCCGCCAGGGTCTGGTGAGTGAACAAAAAGGAACACTCGTACCGGGGCGCACTTCGGGCTATTATGAAGCAAATGCAATTGTCGGATGAACGATTTGCAAGTGAAAGTAAACCCAAAATGGGAGGCTATATGAGCAAGTTGAACTATAAACTAGAAAGCTTTCTAAATGAAGCATTAATGAACATCGAACTAAAGGAAAGCTTTGAGAAGCTTATGAATGGAAAGCAAGCATTTGTGAAATGCATGTAATAATACACACGGAAAGGCAATGAATGAATCCTATGATATAAAGTGAAAAGCAAGTGATGAACTTGACTGAAGAGTGTGAAAGTAATGTGGTGAAGGAAAGTAGACACCACTGAGTGAACTGTGAGAAAAGAACACATTGTGGCAAAGCCAAGAGACTGGCAAGAAGAAACCAAAGTGAACAAAAACACAGGGGCAGTGACAGAGAAACTTGTGTGGGCAAGGAAGCCAAGGGTTATCAGTGGTGTGACCTGTAATGGGGGGACTCTGTGCTCCGACAACTGCTCCTAGACCGAGGATACCGTGTTTGTGAAAGTCAAGGAAACATACAGATACGTATGAAAGAGATTGCTGAAGTGGAAGCAGAAGAAAGCAATCTGAGTAAACTCTTTTTTAACAAAATCTTTTTTATTGATTTTCAATGAACATAGCAGTTCCACTGCACCATACAAACATACAATTCACAACATTGGTTCATCTACGCACATTAAACTGTACTGCATCATATCATCGAGGTATTGAAAATCACTTACAGATCTTATATAGTCAACAACAGTGGGATGCATGTAGTGTGGGTCCCGTTCAACGGGACCTAAGGAGGCAGCCTGCAGTTTTGGGTCCTAGTATCGTCTCCCGTCCCAGCACTGAGGCAGTCAGCGGAGAGTTGTGGTGAGTGACTCCCTATTTCTTCAGACTGTTTTATCAGGTAATTCGTGTAGGGGCCCCATATACTGGTGGGGGTGATCGGTGATGCAACAATCACCCATATTCTAGTTCCATGTCATTACAATATAAAATGTCAACATGCCATTGTTTCAACGTTGGGAAATGTGGGCGGCCCCATGTCATTGCAACCCTCCTTTTAGCCAGGAGCAGGAGAAGCCCAATCAGTTTCATCATGCCTCCCCGGACTGGTTTGGTGTATTCAGTCCGGGGAGGCAATAGTAGCGCCATCAGGGGGTCGATGTTTAATGTTTCCCTCATTATTGCACCAATGGCTAAAAATACCTGTTCCCCTTACGTGGCAATCTGCGGGCAGTACCTTGCTAGGTGTAATAAATCTGTTGGAGCACCCTGACATCTCACGCATTTATCTGAAACTTCGGGGAGAAATCGGTGTGCCGAGCAGGCGTGTGGTACAATTCATGTAGGTATTTGAAATTAATCAGTTTGTATCTAGAGTTTCGAGCCACTTTCTTTGTGCCCTTGCAGCAATATTTCCAGGCCTCCTCTGTTATCTCCTGTCCCAGTGGCTTTTCCCATATCTCCCGAGGGGATGCGTCTGTCGCTCCCCTTATGGTAAGACTGATGGAGTACAGCACCGAAACCACCATGTCCCTGCATATACTTTTAAGTGCTCTATCAAGCATGGGAGCTACAGCTGGCTGCTCAGGAAAGGTCTGGAGCAGGTGCCTCAAGGGGTTCTGGGGACTGAAATATAGGAATGTGTCTAGGGCTGCGAGTTCTCCATTGGTTGGCAATTCTGCTAATGATATAAACTTTCCCCCTTGGTAAAGATCTCGGAAACACATCAGTCTCAGCCTTTTCATAAAGGAGACATAGCATCTCTCACTAGTAAGAGTATGTCACCGGGGTCGGTGATATCTTCGTCCGAAAGTGTAGCTTCTGAAATCTCCCCCTCCCCCGACTCCTCACCTTCTTCTTCCTTCCAAGAACCCTTCTTTTCTTTTCTTCGAGTAGACACCTTTTTTTTATGAAGATAGGGACGACCCCGGAAGGAAGCCACCGTGCTCCCCAAGAAGGGAGACCAGGGGGCCCACCCCCGGGATCGACCAAGAGGGGAAAAAGCCTTAGGCACAAAAAACCCCTGTAGTATCGTTGGGTGTCTTGTAGACGTGGAACCAGGAGTACTTATAAGGTAAGATCTGGTAGAAGTGGCTGGAGACAACACGTGGAGTGAAGACTCAGAAACACAGGCAGTCCATTAAGAGGTCCGAGGAACTGGTACACAGGCTAAGTGAGGAAGTACTAATGCAGCAAGCAAAGGCAGTCCAGGGGAACAGGCCGGAGTCTGGTACACGGGAGGTCACAGAAGCAATACTGAAGGTAGGCGAAGGAAGAGCGGAGAGAGTAACAGACAGGAAAAGGAAAAAAGCGGTAAGTGAAGATGGGAAGGTGGGAGGGGAAGCAAGATGGAAGGAGGGCAAGGGAGAATAACTGCGAACCAAAAGAGAAAGGGAAAGGCAGACAGGTCCAGCGGAAAGAAAAACAGAAAGGTTCAGACAGGGTACGAGGACCCGACCAGCAGCAAGCGAGAGAGCAGCACGAAAGCCACAGGTAGCAAGCAACTCAGCCTACGGACGAAACCGGAAGCGTTGCAACGCGTCCGTGACCCGGAAGTGGCTGGTTAAAACACCGGGCCGCGGAGCGTCTAGCCAATCAGAATCAGAAAAAAGGAACCAGGAAACAGGGGGCGTGGCCGAAGCGAACGAAGCTAGGTTCCGCGTCGCCAGCGGCTCCATAGACGCCAGGAACTCGGCGGTATGACAGAGTAACTTCAGCGATGTAGATTATCGGGAGTTCTGGGGAGTACATCGTCTCACCGCCTGTGTCTCCCTCCATGCGAGCCCAGGTCCTACAGGTCACTTCCACCATGTTGTTTGCTCTAGTCTTTCGTTTAGGTGCTGTCAGGATCGTAGACCTCAAGAGAAATGGCGACGCCACAGCCCTTTGCACCTCTATGTGCTCCCGATCTCCCCGCTCCCCATTCCAATAGAGGAGGAACTTGCCTGTGCCGTCTTGTGATATGTCTTAAAATCGGGTAGTGCCAGTCCCCACTCGCATATTGGAGTGACAAGTCTGTCCCATGAGATCCTAGCCAGTACTTCCTGGGTGGCAACAGTGGGACATTCTGAAACACATAAAAATGTTTGTATTAGTGCCATTTTCATCAAGGAGACTGCCATAAAGATTAAGGGGAGGTTCATCTAGCGTTTCAGCATAGACGTGGCTTGGTCCAACACTTTTTGATAGTTCTGTGTGAATAGGATTGACGGATCACAGGCTATATTGACCCCCAACTATCGGGTATGGCTGGTGTGCCATTGGAACCCCCATTCATTCTCAAATTGTGCTAAATTATCTGTCAATGGAAAGAGGACCGATTTTGCCTGATTTATTTTGAGACCGGAGACCTCCCCGAATCCAACTACATCTCGCATAATTGAGTTGAGATTGAGGTCGGGGTCAAACACGAATATCACCATGTCGTTGGCATATAAAGATACCAGCACCAGATGTTTGTTTAAGTGGATGCCCTTATGGATGTGAGTGTCCCTCAGTCTCTCTGCCATAGGCTGGATGGCTAGAGAAAACAGCAATGGTTACAGAGGGCAACCATTTTGGGTGCCCCTGTCCAGCATAATAGCAGCAGTGACTTCACCATTCACCCTGATCTTGGCTTTGGGCAGCGTATATAACAGTGATACCAGTGAAATTAACTTTACCCCCAATACCATCCTGAGCAGCACGGTAAACATGAAGGGCCACTCCACTGAATAAAATGCTTTGGCAGCATCCAAAAGCACTGCCAGAGTCGCTTGGCCCCGCTGCACCGCGGACATCAGACCAAAGAAACTACGAAGGCCATGGGATGTGGAGCGATCAGCAATGAACCCGGATATGTCTGCTCTTACCATTTTCTGCAGTAAGGGTGCCAGTCTAGATGCCAGTATCTTTGCTAAGATTTTGTTATCTACGTTAATAAGAGAGATAGGATGACAAGAGGATCAATCATTTGGGGGTTTGTCTGGTTTGAGCATCACCACAACTACTGTGTCTCAAAGAGATTCCGGCAGCTGGCCGTCGCACAGACCATGCTGAAACATCCATAATTGGTGGGGTGTAATCTTCTATGCAAACTGCAAACTGCTTATAAAATTCCGCAGTGAACCCGTCTGGTCCGGGAGATTTGCCAGACGGGAGGGACTTGACTGCTTCTACTACTTAACTCCAGTGTTATCAGGTGCCCCAACCATTCTCTCCCCTCGTCTGTGCACCAGTAAAGGGCCACCTGTTGGAGGTAGTTCTCTACTTCGCTCTGGTAGGTCTCCGCTTGTGGGGAATATAGCATGTTAGAAAAACGCCAGAATTCTTCTACTATATCGGTGTCTGCAAATTTTTCGGTACCTTGTGCGTCACTAACGGACAACACGCGGCTTCTGGAACCATCCATTCTTGCTTCTCTAGCTAATAGTTTCCCAGGCCTATGCCACTACCCATATTGCCGTATCATGGTTTTTCTCAATAGGGATGTGGCCTCCCTGTGTGCCAGCTCATTGAACAGTTGCAGTTGGTTTCTAATTTCAGCTTGTTCAAGGGGTGTTGGTGTGGCTGTCTGTGTCTGCAATTTCCGGATCTGGCTCTCGGCATTTGACAGTTCCTTATTTGTTTTAGTGCCCCAGCTTTCTTCGATATACATTCGCCTCTAGTCACACATTTGAAACATTCCCACATGGTTGAGGCAGACTCCACCAATCCCATATTCATTTCAAATAACAGATCAATGGCCACTGCCAGACCCCCCCGGAAAACTGCATCGGACAATTCCTAGCTTTTGAACACTCAAGGTACTCTCGTGTACTGGCGCATGGTGGCCCTCATAACGATACCGGCGCTAAACCATGGCGCTATTAGCACCATGGTTGGTGCCGGTATCTTAACGTGTCCGCCATGGTGAAATGGGGAAATACCGCCCCATTCCAAGGTTGGCCGGGCGGTATTTCCCCATGGCCCTTCCCCATTCCCATTTTTGCCCCATAGGGCATAATGGGAATGGGGAAGGCGCTTATTACGGTACCGCAAATTGTGGTACCGTAATAAGCACCAAGGTCCCTTTGCGGGTCCCTACTTTAACGGCTGGTTTACACCAGCCGTTAAGGTCGGGTCCCACAAAGGGACCTCGTAATTAGGCGCTAAGTGGTTAGCGGCGCCGCAGCCTTTTACGGCGCTGTTAACCACTTAGCGCCGGGGTCATAATGACCCCCAGTGTACGTGCAAGAATGGACACCTCGACCACCAACCTCATAAGTGTGTTAGAGATAAGGAAGTAATCCAGCCTGGATGCCCAGTTGTGTGCTGAGGAATAGCATGTGTATTGTGATACGTTCAAGTTCCAGTTTCTCCAGACATCAGTTAGCTCTCACCCTACACATATGTCCTGAGGTTTGTTCATCATTTTAGGCAATGGGTGGTGTGGACCCCGGGTGCGATCTATTTCCTGTGCCATGACCGCATGAAAATCTCTGGCCCAGATTGTAACGCCAGGTGCCAGTTTCCCCAGTTGGCAGTCCATCCAGTCCAGCGTTTCAGTTGTGTCCTGCTTAGGGCCATAGTAATTGATCAGGGTGTACATTTTGCCTTGTATAACACCCTGTACCACTAGATGCCGCCCCTCCTTCTGCTTAATCAATGTGGTCAGGCGGAACCCGACAGATTCATGGATTAAGATACACACCCCTCTGGCATATGAGTATGAGGAGGAATATTGATGGAATCCCCAGCTCTTCCCAAACCTCTCCTCCGAGTTCACTGTCAATTGTGTCTCCTGTAAGAAGGCCACTCCCAACTGGTGTATCTGCATGTATAGTAGGACCCTACAGCATCAGGTCAGGCCTCGCACATTCCACGTGACAGTACTAAGAGACTCTGACATTGCTCAGATTTGTCCAGATGGTGACCACGTTCCATACCACTTTCAGAGTCTGCCCTAATTTGATGTTTCTAGGCTTCATGGTGCGAGGTAAGACCACTAATTCACATGTCTGCACCTCAGCAGTGCGTAAGATGAACCATACTACTTGGAAACTATGAACAACCCCAACTGTTGTCCCCTCCTCCCACACCAGCAACCCAACCTGCTAATTCCCTCCGACCCCCTCCTTCTTCCCATCAAACATTGCTCATGCTTGGGGGGCATACCAGGTCCCAGATTTCCCGGTCACGCAATCTCAATAGTTCTCACCACTCATCCGAGGCCTGACAAGTTGTACAACTTCTCACATTGTTGTAGCATCCAGGGTCCGCCATGGGGGGAAAGAGTGTCCTTTCAACTTGCAGCACCTCTGTCTCATGGGGTTCTTGGCAGCATCTCGATTTAGGAGTTGGCCTTCTCTGGGCAGTAGAAAAAAGCGCATCCTCCCATTATGTTCAATCCTAGGTTTGCACGGGAACATCAACGCATATTTGATGCCTTTTTCTCTGAGCCTCCTTTTCACATCCAGAAAGGTCTTTCTAGAAGCTTGGACTTTATTTGAAAAATGAGGAAAGATATGGATTTGTGTATTTTTATATCTTAGGGGGCCTTTTTCCCTTGTCAGTCTGAGTGCCCTATTCCTGTCGCGATAATTTAGTAGTCTCACTATCAGCGGATGGGCAGTCACCCGGGTATTGGTTTCCCAACACTCGGTATGCGGTAGGCGCGTTCCACAGTGAATACCGCTGAAAATTCACTGTCGTCCAGGACTTCTTTCAGCAGGTTCTCTACCATTTTTTCCATATTGCGCTGGTCCGCCACTTCAGGTACTCATATAATCCTTAGGTTGTTCTGTCGGGACTGAGACTCAACATCGCCCTGTTTGTCTGTGAATGATTTCATCATCCTTTTGAGTTCGGCAAGATCCCGTATGGCAGCGTTGGTTCCATCTTCAATGGATGATATCCTCTCCTCAGCTTCGTCAAGTTGTTCCCCGTGTTTGTCCAGACGGACCTGAATGTGGTCCACCCTGCAGGTTAGTGTGTCCATTTTCCAGTCTAGTGATTGAATGCTGGCTTGTACTTGACCAAGCATTGCCTTAATATCGCAGAGCATTTAATTGGGAATCATTGCAGGTACCTGCAGCATCTTATCCCGGGGGATGTCTCCATTTCTGAAGGATGTGGATGGCGTTGCAGCTTCAAAGTTCAAGATAGATTGTTGTTTGTGTGGTTTGTGTTTTAGACATGATGCAGGTTGGGTGTTGTGGGTCCGTGTGTCTAGGTTATCGGCAGGCACACTAAGCGTCTCGCTGGTCACCCTCAGCTATTCACTGTGAGTGACTGGTCCAGGCATTGGGTGAGTCCACTCAGATTTCCTAGAATGATTCATAAGTCCATGGGACAGTTGAGTAGGGGTCAGTTTCGCAGCCTGTTCTCTGTCTGGGCCTCATCTCCTAAGGTCTCTCCACAGAGGTGCTGCCGGGTTTGTAAGTCCTATCCCTGAGAGCACTCCAAGTGCATGGACTTCCTTGCTTGTTTCCTCAGCAAACCCTGTTAATGAGGGGCAAGCACCTGGGGTGATGGAATTATGAGGCAGTGTGCAGTCAGGTGGTAAACCTGTTACTCTGCACACCACGGACGACCCCACTGAGTTGCAAGACGCCTCTCCCCATCCGACGTGCCTCACCCATGGCGAGGCCCAGGGTTAATTGCAGGAGAGCAGCAGGGGTGATGGTCGGCTCCCTGGGTTGTCCTGCATGCATGGCCCTCCTGTTTACTCCACAGTGTCCCTCAGGTGTTAGGGGAGTATCCTGGGAGTATTTGTGAGAGGGGCAGCACTTGCGGTCCACATCGTGGTGTGGGTGGGCTCAGCACCCAGCTTAATGTGAAGCGCTGGTTCCTCCCCACGTGGCAGTCCCAGCAGCACGGTCCAGTGCTGGGGTCGCACGTATGATCATGGACCTGCCAGCTGCTGTCTGCTGTCCCAACAGGTTAGTGGAGGAGGTCTCCACGCATGCCCCTCCGCTTGCCGATGACAAAAGGGACACAGAGACCCCTCAGGGCAAGTTTCTGCAGCACGGAGCGGGAGCATATAACTAACACAGGGTATCTCCCCAGTAATGTCGTGTGCGGGGGGGCCAGATCGCACACAGCATTTACTTGCAGTAATTGGCAGCGCATTGGCACTGGCTCCTCGGTCCTCTCCTGGGCCGTTCGAGGGAGCCCAGGCAGAGTGGTGACTGATCTTTTGGGCGCTCATGCCCAAGGTGCTCCCCCGCCTGCTGGATGGCCCATGTCCTCAGACGCTGCAATAAATGACAGGATATAGGACGGATAATGCTGGGTGATTCGGGAGCTCATGGTCTTGTAGCCATTTTCCCTGGGCTCTCTGGCGCCCTCCCCAAATCTAAGTAATCTCCTAAAATCTACGTAATCTCCTAATCTAAGTAATCTCCTAAGAAATCAGAAGGAGTGTAACATTGACTAGGAACTGGTTTTGAATACTAAGAGACTAAACAGAAGTGTGAGCTGGCAAGCTGGACAAGATGATGTCTTGGGGAAGGGAAATCTAAGACTCTGAACTTTTTTGTTGCCTTGGGGAAGGGAACCTCAAGGCCCATTTGGAATTGTGTTATCTTCTTGTGGAAGGGAACCCCGAGACTTTGTGGAACTGTGTTGAACTTGGGGAACGGGAGCTGGAAAGTAAGCCAAGAGCTGGAAGATGCTCAGAATTTTATTTTGGAACACTGCTTAGTTAATTATTGACATCTCTACACATTGTTTACCTTTAGTTGTATGGTCAAGTATAGGTTTTGGACGAAGGCAGACTTTTAAGTTGAACCCACTGATCAGACGATCCTTAGTTTCTTTAGGTGGGTAAATCCCACCTTAGCATAGGGCAAGTTAAGCCTTACACCATCTTGACATTTAAGTTAATAAAAGTATTTTATTTGAACTTTGAATCTGTTGTCTTTGTCTTGCTTCATGATGTCTTCACAACACACACACACACACACACACACTAATTTTCCCTTCCATACACACATCACACTCAACACACATGCAAACACGTTATTCTTTCTTTTATTCTTGCCCCATCACGCGTCAATGGTGTATACTACCTATCCTAACATGCTGCTGATGTTTGCTTAAATCTCTGATAGGAAATGTTGCATTACCTAGTGCTGCACAATGCTGGGCGAGTAAGAAGAGTTGCAAAAAGCCATCATTATGAACAGAATTCCTGACCACTCCTTATTGGCTAGCAAATGCTATAAAAAGCGTAGCATGTATTCACTGCCCTCTGAAGCCAATCCTATGCACAAGTGAAAGAAAAGCCCTTAGGGGGTGAGTGTGGGGTTCCGCAAACTTAGCCAAGTGAATTTCTAAATGTGTGTAACTGTCAGTGTGCATTTCCGTTGCAGACTGCCTACTGACCAAGATACAGGGGATGCTGCACTCAACATCAGTTGAAGTATAAAGTAGCCGAGTGACAGTTGCAACCCCAGCTGCCAGTTACACAGATAACCAATATACGTTGACAGTCTTGTTTGGGTGCGTTGTGAGAAACTTAAGCCCTACCAGCGAGAAGACTCATTTACAGAGGGCCTAAAGCAGAGGACAGATTTGCTCAGTCACTGAAGGCATGTGGGAGACGGCGCGCAGGGAAGCGGAACGTACAAAGGTAAACATCTCCCTCATAATCACCCAATCATAGACAGGAGGCCAAGGTAAGTAACTCCATGGCGCTGCACTGTTTTTCTAGTCATGGATGCTGCACCCTCATTCAATGAAACGAAAATGCGTTCTGGGGTTTTGGACTTAGTTAATGCCAACTGGATGCGCGGGGAATTAAGGAACACAATGCAATGTAAGTGAGCCCAATCGGGGCACCTTCAAAGTGCGACTCTAGTGAATTTTACACAGAAGTTGAAAAGCCCCCACAGCCTTACATGGAAGAGGAGTGATGACAGGAATAAATGAACATCCATATATATCATGATGGGGCTATGAAAGGACAGTAAACTGGGATGGTCCTTCTACGAGTTACTTGCAGCTGAGCCTGATGTACAGACTAACTGCCTAATATGCGACATAAGGAGGTTGGGAGTTTGGCCTGGCAGTAGAGATTACAATTGAATTTAATAGTTTGCCCTCCGGTTCTGCCAACAACAAAACAGTTATGATCTGTTAACATTCTTGCTAAGCATCTTCGCCTTACATTCCATGTTCTGTGTTCTACAGCCACTCCAGAGATGAGGCATAGAACACAGTCATAGTTGCACAATAAATTATACATTAAGATATTACAATTGTTTATTGACAGCACTGAACATATCTGTGTAGTTGACTAGTAAAGAGAAATGTTCTGATTGGAAATAATTGCGCCTCACGATGGGTTTATAGCCCTGAGAAAGGAAAATGTCGGTTGAGCCCATAAAAGTCTGCACTCATGGGTCAATAAGCCATTTTTGGGTTGCGTTTTCGTTGTGTCTCTCTTGGTCTTGATGTCTGCTTTAAGTAGTTCATAATTTTCAGGACACCATTTTATTTGTCTAAATATCATTATTGCAGGGTTTTACTTGGTCCTATATGCTCGCCCACGATCCTAACAGTTATGCGCACCTGATTAGAACTGGGTGATGCCACGATTTTAGCAGTGTAGCTATCTCGTGTGCATCACACAGGTAGCTGACCAGAATGTGTTCCTTTGCAGGTGCAGCTGGTTTTCCACTCGGGTTCTTTGATGGCACTATATTTCACACGCATCACGCTTTATGTATTATATCACCTAGTACTGGAGTCCCATTCATTTCACCAAGGCTACCATTACCCTAACAACATCTGACGTATGTCTTGGTTGGATAAGCGGATGGTCTGCTTCTCATATGGCTCCCCGCCAGTGTATCAGAATACCAAATCAGATTAAGGAGACAAGCAATATCATATACTTTTGCAAGGAACTAAAGCATGGCAGTTTCCAGTCTAATTACATCTGTATAATGATCTCTAATCACACTTCATTTGTCAGTCATTATTCAGCACCAAATATAATCCATGGATGTGACTATGGGATTCCTATGAATCCTAAACACAAATACAAGATCCACTTAAACCAGACACCCTTTCAGGAAAAAGGCATGGGGGAAGGAAGGCAGGAGGCAGAGCGGCCATAGGGCCTACAAATTTGAACAAATATGCCATACAAAACATTACAGTGAAGACGAGCAGCAGGGGCTGTGGCGTGTCCCTCACACGCTTCTTCACTGTAATGTAAGCAGGGGTTGCGGCGGGGGTGACCCCTGTAACCCTGACTCAAAGAATAAAAAAAATTAAAAAAGAAAAGCGGACCCTGTGGCGCTGGTTCCCATACACGCAAGTGAAGGGAACCAGCGTCGCAGAGGGATGTTGAGATGGCGGCGCACTAGTAGGTATGCCGCCCACAGGTAAGTAAGAGGGTGGGGGCAAGGACAAAGTCTGATATATTCAGGGGAGAGAAGACCGACATTTCCGGAAAAATTACTTTGTCTTTTCTACCTCGAACATTTCAGCTACGGTCTTACCACCCAAATCCGCAATCATCTGCAGAAGCGATTGGCCATGCTGCATCATCCCCTTACAAGCTCATTCAAATCACTCGCTTGTAGGTTCCTTTTGTCTCACAAGGAATCCATCTTTCACCTCATCTGCGGACAATCTCACAGGATTGACTCTTTCACCACCAACACCTTCAATGCATTCTCCTCTTTCAAACTAGCAAACACTAATAATTTAACATCCCTCGACTGGTCTGACAATGCCACCATCACACTGTGGATCACCCACTCAATCATGACCCACAAATGTGAGGCTAAACACCGCCTCAATCAATGCGGCTCATTAAAAACCTTCACGGTCTGTGTGCTCGAAGCAAACAATTCTGACTTCCTCACCACAGGAAATGCCTCGGTCCTCCTAGAATTATTGAACTGCTCAGCTATGAATCTGGTTGACCCTCATGGCCTCCTTAACACCATTGAGTCTAAGAACAAACAATGCACCCCTTGGTACACTCCAAAGCTCACTTCAAACAAGCGCTCAATCAGAGCCCTAGAGAAACGATTGTGCAAAAACCATAATCCTGGAGCATTGTACCAAACCTTCACCCAACTCCGCAACTCAGGAAAAATATGACGGTATCAAAAACTATTTTATTGAAAGAAAATAGGCAAAACTTGACAGATTATTGAATCAACCTCCCATGGCATTAGCTCCCGCTGCACTTCTGCATGCACACCGGGGCTGTGGACTGTATTCTCTCCTCCAGACCTCCTAAAAGCAATTGCCCCTCTCAAACCAATTTCCTACCCTGATGATATCATCCCGGCCTCCATCATTAAACAAGTGATGGGCCTGGCACTCAATGAACTGCTCAGCATCATTAATGCCTCCCTCACAGAAGGCTCATTCCCAGACACCATTAATACTGGTCTCATTTGACCTCGTTTGAAAATAAATTATCCTTGACCCAGCTGACCTGACCAACTACCATTCTATTGCAAACCCTCAGTTTATTGACAAAATCTTGGAAAAAGTAGTCGCTACACTACTCGGCTGCATTTGACACATTTTACCACCATATCCTCCTCTCCCTCCTCACGGACAGGATGTGATTCTCTGGCATTGTCCTGAATTGGTTAACCCCTTACCTCTCGGGCAGACACCAGGCCATCCTGATTAACATGTTGCATTTCAACTGACTCCCAGTCTCCTGCAGAGTCCCCCAGGTTCCATTCGCTCACTTATCCTTTTTAACCTCTACATGGAGCCTCTGGGTACACTCTTCAAAGACCATGAAATAGCCATGAACAAATAGACTGATGATACTCAGTTGCACTTGAGAATAAATGTCTACAGAACATCAGTCATCTCTGCGATTACCTAGCCATCATCCAATCGTGGTTGTTGGCTGACTACCTTAAACCTAACCCAGCCAAGGTTGAATCTATCCTCATCGGTCCCACTGTCAAACAACAACTTGTCCAACAATGTTTCAATTATATGTACTTGGAAGGATTTAATCTCCAAATGTAGGATTCAGCAAAATCCTTAGGCTTCACCATTGATGGCAGACAGTCTATCCAAAAATACATAGCCAGAAGGCCAATACAGCCTTGCTCCAAATAGCCACCCTTTGCAAAATCAAACAAATCTTCCTGCTGCAGGACTTCTATACCATAGTGCAGGCCATTGTGGTCTCGCACATCGATGGGGGAAATGCCTTGACAGTGCTCCCAGCCACTCATCTGACTCCCATAAAACCAGTCAACCATTGTGCAGCACGTCTTATTACAGGTGCATAGAAATTTGACAGAATCACCACCTTCCTACGTCCACTCGATTGACTTCCTCTCCAGGAAAAGATACTGTTCAAGACTGCATGTATCATTTACAAACCAGTCACAAGTAGCACACCAGAGTTTCTGGCAGCTATGCTCCACATATCTGATGGCCATACACTCATGCAGTGAATTGACCAACTGGCTCGAATCACAATTAGTCCCCAAGAGAGGACCCAGAAACAATCCTTTTCTTGTCATGCACCCACCCTCTGGAATGCAATCCTAGTATTGGCTTGGAAAGCCCCCACAATTTTCCAATTTCACAAATCTCTCAAAATGTGGCTTTTTCAACAGCACCTGCCCATGGACTAATTACAATGAATGCACAGAATGCAACTCCGAGTACTGCTGTACTGTTAAAAGATGCCAGCCCAAACGCCGGCTACCCAAACCTTGTACAGCACTCCGCTGCTCTTGAGATAGGTTGTGCTTTAAACAATCAAATTCACAAGGAGTGCTTAAAAATACTTCATTTGCACTGCTTTTCCGAGCAAGTCTGAGACAATAGTTTATTTACACAGGGAATGGTAACATTTTAACTTTGAACAGTAAAACAAATCTCTTTATGTGTGTAGTTTGCAAAGTCTGCTAACAGCATCATGCGGTGAGATCACATAGGGGCTCCTTTTCAGAGTCGCCCTAATTTGATGGCAGGGACCTGTTGCATGTACTCTTTCATGTACACAGGTCCCAGTCACCAAATATTCCTCATTTGCATGGTGGAGGGGACGAAGGCGGCGTCTACAATGGATTCGTATGCAGTACTGAAATGATTAACGCACAGCAAGTAAGGTTTCTCTTACTTTAAGGGCTGCATGTACGCCCCACTGGCTCCTTCACAGCACTTCTTCTGTTCACATTGCCTCCCAAATATATGCTTTCCAAATGGAAGATTCACATTCACATAGTTCCACTGCAGCATTCTGCATCCTGAATGCTCAGCATGCAGAATGCTACAAGTAAACCAGCTTTCTGCTGGTGCAAAAAGCCAGTGGACTCCATAGGAATCCCCAGCATTTGTGTCAGCATGAAAATCCATGCCAGCGCAAATGCTCGAGTATTTCTATGGTGGTGGGAAGGGAGCAGCGGAAATGTATAGCTACTTTCCTCCCCTCCACTCCACCATACAAGCACCTGAAAATGAGGCATAAAGTAAGAAACTTGCGTAAAAGCCTTAGTCAAGGATTTAAAAAAATGTTCTCATATTACGCCACATTGAAAATTAGCGCCATAATGTCTTCTAGCCAACATGATCTACAAGCAAGGCCACGTTTTCACAAAGTGCACCTGCACATATTAGAATGCTGGACTGCTAGTGCTACATTTCCCGGTCCTTTTCATATTCGAGTGTTGGGCTTGGTCCTGACTCTCCAATATCAATTAGCCTGCAAACTCACATGCATGAAAGACAGGGGATCTTCTCACATTGGAAGGCCCTACTCCTGAAATGACTGTTTCATATTATGTCTAACTCTAATTATGATGTCACAAAGTAAAATGCAAACTAAACATTCATGCTACTAGTCTGTTTCCATTTTCAGCACTGCAGAGGAGAAGTTGGAGGTCTGAAAAGATCACTGTCAATTGTGCATTCAACAAGTACAGACCTCTGTGAATTCAGATTTCTAATGGTGCTAGATAGCTGAGGTGCTCCCTCACATACTATTGTATCATATGGGCACCAGCGGTCAAGTTGTTCTCTGACTGGCCTTTCAATGCTGGGTTGGCCCGCACTGGCACTCTACCTGTGCCTTTTGCGTTTCCCCATAAATCCATCATCTAGTCCATGTTTTTTAATCTTTACGTGGAGCTGCTATGGGATTTGGTTGCTGGCTCGACATCACCATGCATCAGTAAACGTATGATGCCATACTTTACCTAAAGGCTGCACCTCAGTGGGATATCCATGGTCTCATTTTTTATTATTATTTCTTTTTATTGTGTTTGGCTTAGTCACATTCCCAAGCTTCAAGCCTTTCACAAAGTCATACAAAAAGAAGAAAAAAGAAATACAACGAAGAATAAAATGTAAAGTACAAAGTAAAAAATACCACAGCATTTTTCCTTGGATTATCCTCAAATCAGTTAGAAGCAAACAAAACCTAAACATTAGAACATATTTGGAGTCTAACTAAAATCTCTTTCAGAAAACTACAAACTAAAATCTCTTTCAGAAAACTACAAAGTGCTAAAACAAGAGATACATTGTCCCCCACTAAGCCTAGACCAAAACATATCTGCCTCAAAGTCTTCACCCATATACTTCCTGAAGTGTAAAATTAATATGGAGACATTCAAAAAGCAGAAGTACATATATCATCAGATACCAAGGAAAGTGAGTGGAGATATTAAACATGAGGCTTTGAGAAAGCCGGAAAAAGTGTCCTGTGAAGGATGAAAGAAGTTACCAAGGTTAACTGTTGAAGAGTTGGAGAATCCCTTAATGAAAGACTTTGAAAAGCACAATGAGTCAAGAATACACGTGGCACCAAGGGCTCAGAGAATGAGCATAGTAGAGAAATGTGTACAAGACCTGAACTGCGTATTGCTAGGCAGTAAACCCAGATGCACTCCTAAGGAACCTAAGTTCAAATATTCAATTCATACAACATTAACTAATTCTAGGCCACCATGGGCTGGAGTTAATGCGGCTAGCTTTAAAGAACCTTTTTCAAAATTAATGATAATTATTCAGTAAACATTGCAGCAATACCTTCAAAAGGAAACTTGAGATTCAGTAGACCAAAAATGTCAAACAACCTTTGCAACAATATTACTCGGAATGAGGCCCTGTGTGTCTGTGATGAAGAGCCAGGCCGCTGAGCTAAATGCATGTTGGGAAATAAAACTGACCAAGCAGGTATATTGCACACTTGTCTATATTAAAGACGCAATTAAATGTAAGAATACAGTTGCCTAAGCTTAGGGAAATCCACATTAAATTCCTTTAACTACACAGTTGTGAATGTCTAAAAATCATGGAGTGTTCATTGTGTAGTATATGAAGTACACACTTGTCTCAGACAAAGAAACTGTGTGTAACATGCAGTTGCCCAAGTCAAAGAATCACTGAGAGTGCTAGTACTGGGCGTTCTGATGTGCAAACATGTTTAATGTGCTGAAAGTTCACAGAGTACACCGTTGTTAAAGTTTAACAAGCATAAAGGTGCCCAACATTGTGACACAGTTAAGTCCCAAATTGTCACAATGTTCAAGTCCCAAGAGAAGGAGAGAATATCCAGTTAGTGTAAATACCATCCAATGCTACAAACAAAAAGGATTACTGCGTGGACTCTGTTCCAAAGGGAGCACACACATAACCTTCAGGCAGAGCTTTTCCAAGCTAATGACTGTGATAAAAGTGTGTTCCAGAACAGAGAGCAGTTGTGAAATGAGAATGAAGAAAAGACTGGAAAGGAGCTTTTTTGTGGAAATGTGAGACGAGGACAATCAGGAGGCTTCCTGCATTCAGAGAAAAAAAACCTGAGCACTGAACTAAACATTTCTTTAAACTTGTATTGTTTCTGTTAAGCCCTTCATGTATGCTTCACGAGAGCTAGTGGGAATCCTACTAGGACTTGGCTAATGAAGTGATGGGTTTATCTTTAAGCATAATTGATCTAACTATATATGGTTTACGAATGGTCAAGGTCTTTAATGGGTATGGTGTGTTTATAGTTATTGTTAGAACAATATAGCAGAGTGAATTCCAAAATCGAATCCAATTGCTACCTACATATGAACATTTTTGATACTATCTTTCATTTATCAAAAGTACAGAAGAAATTGAATGCAGGGGAGCACCTGTGTGTGCACATATGCTCTGTGATGTACCCTCCATGCACTTTAGTAAAGCTAAAGAGTAAAACAAGGCAAAATCACTCTCACTAGCCAGTTTTACTTTCTGCTTGGATTGATATAACCCCCCGCCCCTCGCAAATACGCTTTACTGGAAGTATATTATAATGCATTCGCACCCTCGGTGGATGCTGCAGCCAATCAGGTACTGATGCAAGCTCGGGTTCAGAGCTACCTGAGTGATGCCTGCACCCTGCACTGCTGTTTCCCGCCCTCCCTTTCCTCCCCCTCCAACCAATCCATCCCCCCAATCTCCTTACCTTTTAAGGGCTCATCTGCCCATCTGCACGTCTTCCCGAGGAAGCCATGGAAATCAAAGAGGGGTTCTGAGCAGAGCTCGGCCTTCCATGTCCATGGAAACCTTGACTCTCCTCAGCCCCTGCAGCAAACGAAGCAGCACAGGCATATTTCTTTCCTATTGCTATTAATACCTCAAGGGTTCGCCGCAGGATTATTGCTTAATTGCAGTGGAATGGACCTGCTCATTAGCTGGTGTTAATGTGAGGTGCATTCCATTGGAATCCATGCGTTGTAAAACTGTGTGGAAATCTCATGCAGGCACAAGAAGAAGTGGTCTCCTGAGATGAAGGAGGAAAGGAATCCGGAGATGCCATCTCCACTTTGCTGCTCTGCTGCATGTGGCCGGTGACAGAGAAAAATGAGCTGGAGTGGAAAATGGAAGCGTAAGGCATTTCCGCTTTTGTTTTCAGCTCAGCTTAGTCCACTGGGTTTTGAGGTTGGCTCGTTTTGACTACTGAGGATGTGCAGAGTTTGTCCTTTGATTTTCCTGGTTTTATAATCGTAAACACATATGTAAAAAGCAGCAAAGCCAACTGGGGCCTTGACATTGTGACAATTTGAAAAACAATCTTGTCCTTTGGAAAAAGTTAACTGGCATAATGTTGTGTCACTTTAAAAATAATTTCAACATGTCTTGGTTCCCCAAAATGTTACCTAATTGTTTGAGAAATGTCAGGGTTCGGCATGTGGGAACCCTCCTGTAACAACCGCTGAAATGTCAGTGCAAAATGTTGCTGGTTTGTTCTTAGATAACATGTTTCATGTTTTGGCTTCAGAGCCTTTTACATGTAGAATGCATGCTGGCGAGAAGTGGATCAGCCTTTTACATGTAGAATGCATGCTGGCGAGAAGTGGATCAGCCTTTTACATGTAGAATGCATGCTGGCGAGAAGTGGATCAGCCTTTTACATGTAGAATGCATGCTGGCGAGAAGTGGATCAGCCTTTTACATGTAGAATGCATGCTGGCGAGAAGTGGATCAGCCTTTTACATGTAGAATGCATGCTGGCGAGAAGTGGATCAGCCTTTTACATATAGAATGCATGCTGGCGAGAAGTGGATCAGCCTTTTACATGAGTTTGCCTATCCAGTGGAATGAGATGTGTCTGTGTGTCCATGAGCTGCTGTTTAGAGCATCCTCTCCCTATAAACAGTGTGATGGAGGAGATTGTTTGTACATGATACAGAGACATGTGTTGTTAATGTTAAAGGATATTTGTACCACACACTATCACCACAGGAGTGGTCCGCTGGCGCTCTGGCGACTCTGAAAAGGAAAGGGGGTGGGTAGTGAGTTAGTGGGAACAAGTGGGATAAGTGCAAGAGAGCTCTGATGTGCTGTTGGCAGCTTCAGTTCGGTTAACACTGTTCGCTGAGCTTGGGTGTCCTTTCCGGTCCGTAGCCGTTGTGTGCTGTTGTGCGAAGCTATGTGTGTCTGAGGGGACAAATTAAACAATCTTTAATTATGTAAGTCTTTAACTTTTCTGGATGCTAAAACACTTTCCCGGGAAAGGTCAGTCACACGCCTTGTAAAATGAACACATCTTTAATTCATATGAATCAAAACTACATTTCAATAAACACAATGCTAAGATGTTATACAGGAGGACTTTTTAGAAGATGGCCTCTCACCACAGATCTATTGACACGTGGGGTTGTAGCTCATTGAACATGATCCTCTGCAGCACTACGCTCGTTATGCTCCACGCAATGTTTGATATTCTGTAGGGTGTAGCACTGTATGTATTTTCATGTATTTTTGGTTCATATGAATGTGGACTAGGAATGCATTTGAGGGGTTGTTTAGGCAAACGCATTAATTGCAAACCCATCAATTGCCCTGTGTACAATTCACAGCCTTTTAAGGACACGTGTTGGGTGATGAAAGGCCTGTACAGTGCTATTTAGAACATGTGTGACGGAAGATGAGCATATCGTGCAGATCAGACATGCTGCGTTGTTCTTGCTGTTCAAATACCTGCGATTGATGTGGATTTTGAACATTCATGGCATGCAAAGATCTGCTGCCTTCCACATCCCTAACACCACTTCGGGCATAGTTCATCTACCCCTCCCTCGAATGCAAACGCCATCTCTAGCTGCACCCCACTCATCCCCGCATCCCTAAAGGCACTGGATCAAGAGCTAGGAAAAGGAGTCAACCCGCAGTTAGTTGCCATGCGCCTCTACACATGTCAATTGTTCAATTATTGTACCCATACGGGCATGGAACCAATACATACAATATATGTGGCTGGGATGGGAGAAGGTATGTCTTGGTGGCTAGGACTTGGACAACACAATGGTTTTCTCTCTCTCTCTCTCTCTCTCTCTGAAAGAGTCAGATGCTGAGGCTTTTTCTTTATAGATGATGGATAGGTGCTAATTGGAATCCGGTGTGGCACTAAATGTCCAGTCTAACTATGTTAGACCTGGCAACACCATAGGTAACCCTCATGTCTTTCTTCATGTTTCTGGTATAACTTTGCGCCATAGACTTCTGCAGCATGTACAATCAGAACTGCAGTTGCACATTGTAACAAAAGAACACACAATTGCAAAATAAAGTGTCAAAGTACAAAACAAGATATTTTATTCAAGAAAATGTCCATCTTGCTGCATCCTCTGTCTATGAATAAGGTGATCCAAGGCACATGCTCGTCATACAATTTTTCATGTGTGAAAGACTCAGACTGATCCTGCATGGAAACCCATGGGCTGACCTCTGGTTTGAAATGCAATCTCACTTCATTAGGAGCCCCTCTGAAAATCATGAGCGGTGCCTCTCTGTGTCACACGTTGCGCCAACTGACCAATGGCGCATTGCATGATATCTGTGCTGGAGTGACCAGGCTCCCTGTCAGTGATGCACTTCCCAGGGTGATTTTCAGCCATGATGTTGCGAGCACGTGCCATTCATTTATTGATCAGAATAGGCAATGTCTGGCAATATTTTCATGATTTAACTTACTTTCAGTCTGCTTTCTGAAACAGTTTTCATCTCAGCTGGGATGAATGAAAATCTGAACCTACTGCCATGGGAGTTGTGGTTTTGTGTGGCTCACACTGAAACTGAACTGCTTTGGGTAAAATTAACCAGGCTAAACTAGCTATTGCAGGCCAGTTTATACCACTTAGCTGGGTGAAGCAGAACCCCTTCCCCCGCCTTTAGTGGTAAACACAGTCCCCAGGCTTACCACTCATAGTAGTTTTGTGGATGGAAGTCGTGAAAAGTTGACAGATAACAATACAAAAACCTATTCTGTAAAAGGGCACGTTTGTTCTGATGCTACTGCTTAAGGTGCTGTGATAGTTTTTATACCAGCAACTTGTTCATGATTTTTTCTCACAGTTGTAGGATTGCACAACAAGTGTAATGTGGGATGCAATGAGAACAAACACTTGCTGTACCTAGCATCTCCTGAGCTCATGTACCCTCATTCACAAGCGAGGGTTATGGGCAGGAGGTGAGCTGGGCTGCGAGTGCTTGGTTATAACCTCAACATGCATATGTATGTGCCCCAACCAGGGGTGTTGCTAGGTCTGGAAAAGACCCGGGGCTACGCTAATGTCGGAACTGTTGGGACTGGGGGCTAGCTAGCTTTTTGGTTGTAGCTCCTGAGATTCTATCCGGGGCTACAACCAAAAGACCAGGGGCTATAGCCCCCTTAGCCACCCCCTAGCAACGCCTCTGGCCCCAACTGGGCACAGCACTTACATATGAACTGGCCCTCGTATTCCATGTGGTTGAAGGGCTTGGCACATCCCTCCGGTCATGAAGATGCTCTGTGCACGTGGCCACTAGTGTGCCTTAACGGGCTAGCCAGTGTTGATGCTGTTCTAACAATCATCTAGCCAACCCTCTTTCAGGAGGAGGGGGCGAGAATGAAGGAAGTGCTCATGCATTTTGGGTGCCCTGCTTAAAATATAGTTTCCCTGATTTGAGAACTCGTTTCCAATGGCACTAGGTATCTGCTTCTTCCCCAATGTCTATTGCCCTCTAGATAAAGGAGCCCTCGAGGACAGAATTCCTTGCCACCTCCCTCCTTCAAGCAATGGAGGGAGTACAAACAAAAAGATTCTCTAGTTTCAGTTTAAAAATATGTCCAGCTCTGTGTGTGTGTGTGTTTTTGCTTTCATTGCTCATTTTCTATGTGACCCCCCCCCCATCTAATGAAGACCTGAGTCGGGATTTCGAAAGCTTATGTATCTACCATCGCAGCATACTATTTTCAGTAGTTCAATTAAAGGTATAAAAACGTATTTTGCATTATTTTAAAACGGGACTAACACGGTATCGCCCCTTCTCTCTCATATATGTCTGGTGTTCTCTAGTTTTCTTTTAAATATGGTTAACAATAGATGCAATAAGGTGTACCAAATATATTAAGCAACTCTTTCAGCTTTATCCGTTTATAAACAGGCAAATAAGCGTCTGTAAAAATGTGATCCTTTCAGTTTGGCGTGAACCTGGAAACATTATACAACCACAGGATAGCATCTGTGGGTAGCAACGGGTTTCCTGTAGGCCCGGAAGTCATAACTGCTGTCCATCCGGTTACTGAGGTCCCATTTCAGGATCTCCTTCATGTAATCTCGCCCTCACGTGCACCCTTACTCCTCCAAACCAGCAGGTGCTGCTCCAGAGCAAGATAGTGGCGTCACTGCAGGTTCCGTAATTTCTTTTTTTTACTTGCATCACAAACTGTTCAATCTTTCATTTATGTTCCACAAAACCAAAAGCATAAGGTTTTTGATCCAAGCAACAGTTACTCCGATAGCTATTTTGAACATAAGTATCCAAGGAAGACAATACAGCAGCCATGCTGTCCTTTATATGCCACTCCCTCAGATGGGAGTGGCCTTTCCTTTCCACTCGCTGGTCCGAGAGAAACCTGGCAAATGCCAAAGGTACTGCAAAGCCACTGTGGTTCATGGATTACTGCAAGAGTATGGCCTTAAAAAGCAGCGTCTAAATGTAAAAAGTAAGGCCGCCATTTCTTCCAGGGCACAGTCTGGGGCCAGCACATACTTGTATGTCTTCATTAGCACACAGTTTGTTATTCGCACCTCACTTCCTGTCCCAGACTGTTGTTGCAAGGTGATATGAATTGAAACTTCTCCTGGGTCAAGATGACTCTAGGTCTCGGGAGAGCTGGCAGAGTTTCTTCTGGTTGTCGATGACCTTCATTTGTACAATGTATGCCCAGGTGGTGGCTGGACTCCTCATGGTCAACGACTGTTCAGAACCTAAAAGAGGACAAGACAGACTGTCAAGAAAGAATCTAGGGTACAAATCGGGACCAATGGGGAAAAAGCATATAGGATATGTCTGTAAAGACTGATAGAATAATTCAAATGACTCGTAAAGACACAACTCTTTGTTGCTGGTCTCCTATTGCATGCTTCATCAAGGTAGTCATGTTTGTTGTATAAACAGCCCTGGTTTCATAATTCACAGAGATGATGCCATGCCTTTGAATTTCATCTGGTATTATTACCAGTGTGATGCCTAGAATATCAATTGAGACTAATAGACTGAAGTCAGATTCTGAGGTTCATGCACAAATGGGAAAGTGTTCTTCCACAAAGGAAGAAAACTTTCCTTAAAAGCAGCATATTCTGTGAAAATGAAAATGTGGCAGACTGGCATGAAAGCCTCAACCTGCATGTGCCTGATTTATGGCTTGACAACAGCCCTGGCAAGATCACGAATGCAGGGCAGGCACTGAGGGGATTCTCCTTCCAAAAGATTTGGTTTTGCACGTCATAAGGAGGGGTTCAAATACGACCCCACCAGTGAGGTGCTGTTGAACTCTACTGTACATGTTTTCCCCTTATAAAACCAGAATTTCTTATATTGCAGCCCCACTTTTCTAGTTTACAACCATATTTTATTCGGCTGGATGCCATTAAAGTAAAATTTGCATTACAACAAACGTTTAAAATAAACTGACAAAGCTGTGCACAGTATCAATAGCAATGAAAGCAGGGCAATTCTGGGTAAAGGTTTAAGATCAATAAGCAGTTACAGATCATGTTTGTATAAAAGATTTTAAAATGATTGAAGTCCCTAGGTAAAAAAGAAAAAAAAAACAAAAAACGCCTCACATATTCACGCCACTAAGAAAGTTGGTGTTTGGGTGTTTGCAAACTTGTCAAAATGGGGTGCTTACTATGGACCCAGCTGGAGGGGATCGGGATCGCATCTGATTAGGCTTGCAGCCCTTCTTAATTTGAGGGCAGTCTGAAGGAAATTCACCAAGGCCACAGAAGTTTCTATATTGTTACAGACCTTGAGAAAACACAAATCTGCGTCCAGATACCACGCACCCACCCTTACTTCACACACTCTACCTCCACCATCCACTCTCTCTACCCCCAATTACTCCACTCTCTCTACCCCTACCCACCTTCCTTACCTCCACACTCTCTACCCCCACCCACCCTACCTCCACACTCTCTACCCCCACCCACCTTCCCTACCTCCATACTCTCTACCCCCACCCACCCATCCTCCACTTTCTCTATCCCCACCCACCTACCCTACCTCCACTCTCTCTACCCCACCCAGCCTACCTCCACTCTCTCTACACCCACCCACCCTACCTCCACCCTCTCTACCCCCACCCACCCTACCTCCACTCTCTCTACCCCCACCCACCTTCCCTACCTCCATACTCTCTACCCCCACCCACCCAACCTCCACTTTCTCTATCAACACCCACCCACCCTACCTTCACTCTCTCTATCCTCAACCCTACTTCCACTCTCTCTACCCCCGCCCAGCCTACCTCCACCCTCTCTTCTCCCACCCACCCTACCTCCACTCTCTCTACCACACCATCCTACTTGCAGCCCTTCTTAATTTGAGGGCAGTCTGAAGGAAATTCACCAAGGCCACAGAAGTTTCTATATTGTTACAGACCTTGAGAAAACACAAATCTGCGTCCAGATACCACGCACCCACCCTTACTTCACACTCTTTACCGCCACCCATCCACTCTCTCTACCCCCAATTACTCCACTCTCTCTACCCCCACCCACCTTCCCTACCTCCACACTCTCTACCCCCACCCACCCTACCTCCACTCTCTACCCCCACCCACCTTCCCTACCTCCATACTCTCTACCCCCACCCACCCAACCTCCACTTTCTCTATCCCCACCCACCCACCCTACCTCCACTCTCTCTACACCCACCCACCCACCCTACTTCCACCCTCTCTACCCCCACCCACCTTCCCTACCTCCACACTCTCTACCCCCACCCACCCAACCTCCACTTTCTCTATCCCCACCCACCCACCCTACCTTCACTCTCTCTATCCCCAAAAACCCACCGGGCCTTCCTCCACTCTCTCTACCCCCACCCAGCCTACCTCCATCCTCTCTACCCCACCCACCCTACCTCCCCTCTCTCTACCCCCACCCACCAAACATACCACTTCCCTCTCTATACCCACCCTACCTCAAATCTCTCTACCCCATACATCCACCGTACCACCACTCTCTGTACCCCCACCCACCCAACCTCAACTCTCTCTACCCCCACCCACCCTACCTCCACTCTCCCTACCACACCATCCTACTTGCAGCCCTTCTTAATTTGAGGGCAGTCTGAAGGAAATTCACCAAGGCCACAGAAGCTTCTATATTGTTACAGACCTTGAGAAAACACAAATCTGCGTCCTGATACCACGCACCCACCCTTACTTCACACTCTCTACCTACACCCATCCACTCTCTCTACCCCCAATTACTCCACTCTCTCTACACCCACCCATCCTTAATACACTTGCTCTACCCCCTTACTCCACTCTCTCTACATCCACCCATCCACTCTCTCTACTCCCTACCCACCGTTACTTCACTCTCTCTACCACCATCCACCCTACCTCCACTCTCTAGCCCACTCTCCCATCCTACCTCCACTCTCTCTATCCGAACCTCCCACCCTACCTCCAATCTCTCCCTACCCCACCCGCTCACACGCTCTACCCCACCCTACCTCCACTCTCTATCCCACCCTACCTCGACTCTCTCTAACCATCCTCCTACCCTACCTCCACTCTCTACCCAGCATCCCACCCTACCTCCACTCTCTCTACCCCAACCCACCCACCCTACCTCCACTCTCTCTACACCCACCCGCCCTCCACTCGCTCTAACCCCATCCACCCACCATCCACTCTCTGCCCATCCTACCTCCACTCTCTCTACCCCCACCCACCTTCCCTACCTCCATACTCTCTACCCCCACCCACCCATCCTCCACTTTCTCTATCCCCACCCACCTACCCTACCTCCACTCTCTCTACCCCACCCAGCCTACCTCCACTCTCTCTACACCCACCCACCCTACCTCCACCCTCTCTACCCCCACCCACCCTACCTCCACTCTCTCTACCCCCACCCACCTTCCCTACCTCCATACTCTCTACCCCCACCCACCCAACCTCCACTTTCTCTATCAACACCCACCCACCCTACCTTCACTCTCTCTATCCTCAACCCTACTTCCACTCTCTCTACCCCCGCCCAGCCTACCTCCACCCTCTCTTCTCCCACCCACCCTACCTCCACTCTCTCTACCACACCATCCTACTTGCAGCCCTTCTTAATTTGAGGGCAGTCTGAAGGAAATTCACCAAGGCCACAGAAGTTTCTATATTGTTACAGACCTTGAGAAAACAAATCTGCGTCCAGATACCACACACCCACCCTTACTTCACACTCTTTACCACCACCCATCCACTCTCTCTACCCCCACCCACCTTCCCTACCTCCACACTCTCTACCCCCACCCACCCTACCTCCACTCTCTACCCCCACCCACCTTCCCTACCTCCACACTCTCTACAATAACCACCCCACCCTACTTCCACCCTCTCTACCCCCACCCACCTTCCCTACCTCCACACTCTCTACCCCCACCCACCCAACCTCCACTTTCTCTATCCCCACCCACCCACCCTACCTTCACTCTCTCTATCCCCAAAAACCCACCGGGCCTTCCTCCACTCTCTCTACCCCCACCCAGCCTACCTCCATCCTCTCTACCCCACCCACCCTACCTCCCCTCTCTCTACCCCCACCCACCAAACATACCACCACCCTCTCTATACCCACCCTACCTCAAATCTCTCTACCCCATACATCCACCGTACCACCACTCTCTGTACCCCCACCCACCCAACCTCAACTCTCCCTACCACACCATCCTACTTGCAGCCCTTCTTAATTTGAGGGCAGTCTGAAGGAAATTCACCAAGGCCACAGAAGCTTCTATATTGTTACAGACCTTGAGAAAACACAAATCTGCGTCCTGATACCACGCACCCACCCTTACTTCACACTCTCTACCTACACCCATCCACTCTCTCTACCCCCAATTACTCCACTCTCTCTACACCCACCCATCCTTAATACACTTGCTCTACCCCCTTACTTCACTCTCTCTACATCCACCCATCCACTCTCTCTACTCCCTACCCACCGTTACTTCACTCTCTCTACCACCATCCACCCTACCTCCACTCTCTAGCCCACTCTCCCATCCTACCTCCACTCTCTCTACCCGAACCTCCCACCCTACCTCCAATCTCTCTCTACCCCACCCTCTCACATGCTCTACCCCACCCTACCTCCACTCTCTATCCCACCCTACCTCGACTCTCTCTACCCCACCCTACCACCCTACCTCGACTCTCTCTAACCATCCTCCTACCCTACCTCCACTCTCTACCCAGCATCCCACCCTACCTCCACTCTCTCTACCCCAACCCACCCACCCTACCTCCACTCTCTCTACACCCACCCGCCCTCCACTCGCTCTAACCCCATCCACCCACCCTCCACTCTCTGCCCATCCTACCTCCACTCTCTCTACCCCCACCCTCCCACCCTACCTCCATCCACCTTCCCTACCTCCACTCTCTTCAACCCCACCCACCCAACCTCCACTCTCTCTACCCCCACCCACCCACCCTACTTCCACTCTCTCTACCCCCACCCACCCACCCTACCTCCACTCTCTCTATTCCGACCCACCCTACCTCCACTCTCTCTATTACCACCCACCCACCCTACCTCCACTCTCTCTATTCCCACCCACCCACCCACCCTACCGCCACTCTCTCTATTCCCACCCACCCACCCTCCACTCTCTCTATTCCCACCCACCCACCCTCCACTCTCTCTATTCCCACCCACCCACCCCATACTTGCCAACCATACAGATTTAGGCAGTAGGCTACTGCTTTTTAAGCAGTCCCACCACCTACAGATTTCAGTGACAGATCCTACTGCTTTTTACAGTGGCAAGTAATGTATGTGACTCTAAGGCAGACTCCAGGACAAAGCATGTAACACATCACTTTGTCTGTACAGTGGGCTGGTAGGTGAATACTTTGATTGGGCTCAGTCCAATCCACTGAGCTGACAGCTACTTGACTCTGTCCTGTACTCTTGCCGGTACAACCCTTAGGTGAATCAGCAGTGAAGGCAAGTGGCAGAGTGTAACACCATCACACAGCATCTGCCTGTCCGGCTGAGGGGGGTATCAGTCCCCATGTCATTCAGTGTTCAACTTGCAATAAATATGTACTGCCTGGGCTGCTTCTACAGAGCAGTGGCAAACATTGCCTACCAGCTCTGTGTGAGTACCTTCTGTGAAGTTAGGTAATTGAATTTGGTGTTAACTTACCATTCAGAATTATACATTTTTAAACATTTGAATATCTTTCCTTGTTGGGCTGTTTGATAGGTTGTGTATTTTAGAATGCTTCAATGGTGCCAACAATATATGATTTGTATTTTCCTGTAATGTCATTGTTATGGGAATTATTATTTTTGAAACTTGAAAAACCCTACATCTTTTTGGTCACAGAATATTGGCAAGTATGCCACCCTACCTCCACTCTCTCTATTCCCACCCACCCTACCTCCACTCTCTCTATTCCCACCCACCCACCCTACCTCCACTTCTCTATTACCACCCACCCACCCTACCTCCACTCTCTCTACCACACAATCCTACTTTATCTCCACTCTCTAGCCCACCAAACCTACCTTCACTCTTTACCCCCACCCAACCCTAATCCCATGAAACGCCCACTCACTCTACCCTATCCACCCTAACTCCACTCACTCTGCCCTAATCATCCTATCCATTCTACCACCAAGCTCTCTCTCTACCCCACTCACCCTACTCCCTCGTCCTTCCTCGCACACTCTAGCTTTATTCCTTAGCCTCTTACGCTCACACTTTCTCGCTTATAGTTCCTCTGTTTTTACATTGATGGAACCCTCTGTCTATGGCTTCCTTCCTTGCTCTATTCCCCTTCTCATTCTTCTGCACAACAGCAAATCTTCTTGCAACCTCATTTGAAACTCTGCCCTCTCCTCCTTGAACCCTGGTGCCTATAAATGCAAAGAACAGCAGTAAATGCCAAAACTATTGGCTTTGCCAATGCTTGCTTTTGTTGTGGTTTTATTGGGAGCAGGTAAGGCTGTAGGATGCTTGCCAGCGCTAACAGTATATGAATGTGGTCATTCTATGTGTGTCCTTTCTTGATTTAGTTAATTGCACAAGCAGAATGTGAATAACTCCCGGCTAAGAATCCCGAATGCATGGTGTAAAATATGCAAAGGTGGTGGTCAGGGTCAGACTGCACCATAAAATCATCCAAGAGTGTGCTTTTTGTAAAACATGTTGCAAATGCATTTGAGAAGTTATCTGCTTAGTAACATTGGTTAAAACGTGTGTAGTAACTTATGAAACTGGCTCACTCTGGCTAAATAAATTAATCCATTCTGTCAAAAACACTTGGCCCATTCAAGAATCATGATCTGAGACTTCGGGCATTGCCCTACTGCCCTATAGGGCAGCCCAACCTGGGTGGTGGTTTGATGTGTGTTGTATGCAAGCAATTCTTAGAATTTCCAATTTTCTAAGCGTGAAATCACTGCTGTAATAGAAGAAATCATACACACATTTTCATTCAACCAATAATTGCCAAAACAATAACCCTAAAAAAGAATGGAACTGTGACATCAGATGCTGCTTTTTAGAAGTGGACGATCGAGCAGGACTACCACATGCAAATGTTATTCACTGTATTTACCGATTATTCTGGAAAAATAAAAGCGTGTTCTTACAAGTGGATATCCGGACAGCATTGGAATCTTCCAGAACATAGTGAGGACGACTTCTCAATGGAGAGAGAGGAACTGCAAGAAGAAGGAAAGAGGACTTTGAGTAAGGACGAGCAGAGTTACTAGCTTCAGAAATAGAAGGGTTGTTTGTTTTGTAACGTGCATCACATTAACTTTCTCACTTTTACGTATGAGTTCAAAATGTGTTTGTGTTTCAAACATTGTAGCTTGAATGTTACTGTGGTTGTGTTTCAAAAGTAAATCCTGTGCTAACATCTCACTATTCTAATTGGCAGACAGGTCAACAATCATGTTTCAGACATAGCAGCATGTGTCAGCAAATCTTAATGAATTTGGTACCCTGCACCCCCACCACACCATCGCACCAGTTACATAACCTGGATGACAAAAAAAAACAGCTACTCACATCTAAATGCCATAACGGTGTCCAGTCATACTTCCAAAAAATGTTTCGAGATACAAAAGTTCCTAATACAAAGTTTCGAATAGAAAAGTTTAGAATGCATTTTTTTCGTAAAAAAAAAAATGCATTCAAAACTTTTTTTTCCTCGATGCTTTTGTGTCGGAACTTTGACTGTCGGAACTATCACTATGAACCGCCATAACTGCTGCGCTCAGCAACCTTGCTCAGGAGATTACAATTCATCTAATTTGTTATGAGAAATGAATAACCTACTGATTATTTGCTTTGAAGAGATGTTGGGAATGAGGAGAGATGGAAAGAAGTAGGGGGCTGACTGGGGGTGGGGGAGTAAAAAAAGAAAAAAACGCACTACCCTCCCCCCCAGTCCCCCAGAAAGGAGCGCCATGGAGCAGAGGCCCACCACGAAATCCCCAGAGTTCCCTGTAGGCCAGTTCACCACTGGTGGCAGCTCTTTCAATTTTACCTTTTGGAAAATAGTGGCACGGTTGCCTCAGCCAACCCGCACTGATCAGACTTTTTATAAAACACCCGGCGTCGCGCAAACCGTGGGGAAAAATGTGGAGAGTAGGCAGTTTGCAGCTTGAGGATTTTAATTCAGCCCATTTCCTCTCTCCAGAATTCGCCTCGATTTATGCAGTGCAGGAATTTCTCCCTTCACATATTCCTTGATCACACAGGTAAGAGACTTCTTTAGCTTCTGCATAATCTTCTACTACCACCTGCGCCTAATCTCTGTCTCTCAAAGCTGCCACCTGGCGAGCTTTAATTTTCTCACTATGCCCTGCAATCGTTGTAGCGCTAAGCAAATGGAGGCGCTGCCATCTGCCGGGAAATCCTCCAGTACCCGGATTGAGGCCTTCAATTTCCCTCGCTAGTGCAAACTGCCATTGTAAGATTACCTCTTGATTACATCAGTGGGAGCTTGTGATGATGGCTCTACCCACAGTGTAACAGCAAGTCAAGTTTGGGGATCCTGCCAACTGACGACTCCCTACTTGAATTGTGTTATGTCCTACAGTGCAAAGTCAATGCACCTGAGGCGTCAAGCAAAGAACGCACTGATTCACTTACTACTTTACATCCACTGCTTGACAATAGTTTGGTGGCTTCCCCTGAACTTGATTGTCAAATGGATGAATCTCACAGATCTTTAATACCAACTCCAATCAGCCCTGCCATCACAATGCCTTCTCACCATACCACGTAACAAAAAAATCGATACTTGCATGGTGATACAAAAGGATCAGAGAGAAAGCATCACGTGATCTTGGAGCATGTTCACCAATTATTAACTTATACAATGAATTCTGCTACATAAATGCACTCCACAGAACGCCACACAACTGGCGTAACTGCTGATATTAACATGCCTGTCCCCGCACCTGTACAGAAAATAGAAACGCAAGCCATGATGCCTGTACTGATTGAGAATGATCCTGATACAAGCCTTGGTTGACCTCTTAAAGACTCGTCATCTGCTTTTATAGGTGCTCCTCACTTGCATCCAAAGAGCAAGAAGCAACAACAAATAAAATAGAGCCAGAAGAAACCCTGGAAAAGCAATAAATCTAGCCATAGTCACTTTGCAGACTCTAATAAGTATATCTCTATGAAGCACCTTATATGCCCTAGTACCCTGCACCATACATACAACCAAAGAAGAGCTCTAAGATCATTTCATCAGATAATTGGATTATTAAACTCTGTAATGCCATTGTGAGGGGGGGTGCATACAACAGCTAAAGATATGATGAATGAGAATGAGGATAATACCGATTAAGTGGTCGATGATGTCACCACCTTGACATTAACATCCTCGATTGTCGAAATACTCGAGTTCATCAAACAGAGCAGTGAATAGAATTGTAATAATTCAAGATCTACAATGGGCAAGTCAACTCTCCCTGATAAAAAGGCACATTCTTACTCAGTTTCTGTTACAATTTTTAAACCATTTCGAACTGAACGTAGCATTCCTTTAAAAAGATCTTTGATATTGGCATTACTGAAATTGATAGTGCCGCTCAGAGTTTCTGCGGCCAAGGACATAGACTTTGTTGAACCTTTGTGGGAGCACAAGTGGAATGCCAAAGAGTGGCCAGTGTACATCTACTCACGTTGTGAACATAACAATGAAATATGCAGAAACATTTTAAACATGGCGTATGACCTGTATAGGAATCCACAAATAATTTATATTATACCTTTATAGAGTACATAATGATTGGAGAATATCATGATCATTCGAAATAAGACTGACAAACAGGTCCTTTTTGATAAGGACTCCATTGAATCCACCCCAGGAGTTATTGCATGCTTGGTCGTGGCTCCCCCATCCAAATAAAAGTTCCTAGGCAGCAGTCATATAACCTAGGTTTACCATCTTGGAACGACAGGGTCTGTGCTCTTTATGTTCATGGGACTGAGAGGAATGATATACATAAGGTTCATGATTTAATCTTGTTACAAGAAATTTGACTATGTTCTCCCATTGAGATAGATCAATATTCCACATTGTGTAGACTGGCTGTTAAAGGCAAATATGGGAGACCTTCTGGTGGTCTCCTTAGTGGTGTCAATAACAAATGTAATATAAATGGGTATGAAATTATAGTAAACTGCTTGCATGTCCTGGCCGGTCAAATTACATTACATTATGAGAATCAACTAACCTCAGTCCAAGCCATTAATTTGTACGACACAGCCAGACTATATGCAGTATTTATTGATCTTACCGCAGCATTTGATTGAGTTATTTACTCTGGTACAAATTAACCAAGTAGGGAATACCGGCAGGTGTGCTTTGCATGATAAACAGTTCTACACAGACACTTGTTTCAAAATATGTTTGATAACACTGTCGCATATTCTAAACCAGTCAATACTAAAACTGGTTTAAAGGATGGGTGTGTACTTGCACCCCTATTATTCAATGTATCACTAGCAGATATGTTAAATGAAAATCCAGCCAGCGGAATAAATTGAAGATACTCAAACAGGCCACTAAAAGGCCACCAAAACGGGGAAGGACCCCCAAGGGTCACAACACAGATCAATCCACTAAGAACGAAACAATCGTTAAAAATACTGTATTTATTTAGAATTTGTACTCGTTAAAATAAGTATTAAATCATCTGAAATTCTATACAAAACATACGCAAGGTGACAACATTAATGTATCAATCATAAAGTGCATCGTGTAAAGTGACTGAATGCTAGTTTCACTGTTGGCTGTAAGTGAAAAAGTCAGAGAAATAAATAAATCACAGTAGACCTAGATGCTACTAGATTGATCCCAAAAAGGGGTTTCCTGTGCAAGCGAGGAAAATCACTCGGTAAGGGAAACCACAATCGCCTATTCAGATCTGAAGGCAAAAGGTCCAAAAAATAAATCAACAAAGGGCAATTGTTAGTTACAGCACTGCACAATATAATGAACACATAAACATTGAAAAAAACGCTAACATTAGCCAAGGGATGCTATGCCTAGCAGATATGACCAAAGCTTTTGCAGCTGTCCATAATTTCCATTCCAAGATGGGCACTGTTCAAGTTCAATGGATTGGTTATGCGGATGACATTGTGGTCATGGATGGCGTTGATACAATAGTCTGCTTTAATTGTCTGAACACCAACCTTGATAAGACACACATTATGTTTTTGGCGAGAAAGGTATTACACCTCAAAGTCTGGCAAATACAAGGTATTAACATTCAACAAGCTGAGAATTTTAATGTTAAATAGTTGTAGGTAGTAATCATCTGTAGGAATCTTCTCAAACGTTTTACCAGCTATAAAAGGAGTTTCTCACTAGAAGGCTTATTGAAGGTCTTCAAGTTAAGCATCATACCAGGAATAATGCATTGCCTAGGGACACATATCCAATTTAAATTCGAATGCCTCAATACATTAGATGGTATGATGTGGCTTATACATAACATTGCTTTGCTGAAGGTTTTAGAGTCCTAGAATTTAATCGAAGAGTAGGATGCTAGGACTTTATTCAACTACACTATTGCTAATATTGGGGACTGCTTTTAGTTTGAGTATAATATGTTTAATGATCATATCTTCTCTCTACAACTTAATAAATATACTTTATTTAATTTAATAATGTGATACAGTTTAGGTATAAACTTTACACATATTTCATATATACATAGAGAGGAAAAAAAGTTAAAGAAGATAAAGTAACGTAAAATAACATAAATATACCTACATGCCAAAAACTGAGTGTGAGCATTCCTTGTGTTTCTATTCTATTGATAGACATGTCAGGTGCTCAGTTGGAGAGGTTCTCCAGAGCATTGTGTTGGGTATGTTACTATTCCCTGCCACAAAATCTACCGCAACCCCACATGGAAATGTTCACTTTCTACAAGGTATAGATCAGGCTCTGGTAAGTGGACTATGATAAAAATCATGACAACCTCGCCTGCTAGGAATTACGAGTTAGAATTGACTTGAAAGGGGCCCCTAGGGGACCCTGACGTCTATGGAAACAAGGCGGGTCACCACACACGATAGAGACGCCAGACACAAGGTTGTATTCCCAAAGCTAGGGTTTTATTGCAAATCAAAAGTCTCAGTTGGCCAACTTGGTTTCACGCCTCGCGACGTGTATCTCTAGACCTCGAGGGACGCAAGAGAGCGAATTACGTACATCAGTTACATATATACAAAATGCATATCAAACAATCAGCTATGACATGGTTAACACCCCCCCTTTCTTGGGTTTCTTTGAACTTGGTGTGATGATGGACATCTTCGACCACCACGACACCTTCAAACATCTATTCTAGTAACAATTTGCAATTTGTGAGTGCAAAGGCATCTTTCGGTTATTGAATAGAACACAGCGCTTCTGTTCTTGGAAGCGAACTACACACGGGGGCGAGTTGCATTCCGGACCTTGCTATCTATCAGGTGCTATTCGCGTCCTGGGAGCCGACAATGTCTAACGGGCTCAGCAAAGGGGGGCCGTTAGAACAGCATAATTCAAGCCTTTAGCGGTATTATTCTAACATATTCTACCATATAGCAAGACTGGCTGGCAGCTGTGAAATGATTAAATGCCCTGCAGCTCTGCTTCTAGTCTACATTCGGGAGGGAGCCGGGCATTCTTCCTGGCGCTGCCTACGTTTGTGTTTCAGCGAACTCTTGTTATCCTCACGGCCCTGCGGCCTTGTCCTTTTCACATACAGACAACAATGTTCCATAGTCGAGCAGTGTAAGCGGAAAATATACTGCGAAGCAATAGGAACAGAAAGCAATGAGCAATGGTTAGAAAACAAAATGGCGATTCTTGCTACATCAAAATGGCCGTTCATTGGCAAACTCGAAAACCTATATTCTGTCGTATCGTGCATGAGACGGTTGGTCCACGGCCACCAAAATGCGTTTGCGGTCTCAAAGTAGAGGTATCTACTAGGCATTTCTAGACTGACAAACCCTCCTTTGGCCATATGCCAAATGTCACATCTATTTATTGAAACCTCATCTAGTGATGATGAATCTGAAGTACTTATGTCTGAGTCTTGCGTGCTATCGTGGACATCATTGTCTTCATCAATATCTATTGCCATCAACTCTTTTACTGCTCTCATCTCATTTGGGTCTGGGCTAGTTCAATCATGAGGTTGTTTTTTCTTTGTTATCATATGCATGCATCCTTCCGTACATCCTTCAGTTACCTCTGCGCAAACTATGGGTAAACAATGTATACAACAACAGCACGTTAGGAATATTCGGAACACCACTACTAATATTGAGATCAATTTCCATCCCCAAGATTGTAGTATTCCCCAAAACCAAGATCCTATTCCTCAGCTCCCTTCTCCCGTGGGAGTTCAGGGCTTAGACCGTGCATTTTCTTTATTGCTTTAAAGATCGTGGAGGAATAGTCATCGACATAAACGCAACATGCTGATCCCACTATTTTGCAAATTCCCCCACGATCAACCAGGATTTCATTGAGAGCCATTCTATTTTGCAGCGTCATTATCCTTATTCCTCTTTCTTCCAACGTCATGTTAAATAATATATCTGTTGTTGTGTTTATTGTATTCTTTAGGATTCTGGACAGTTGCCTTATATTATAGGAGTTCACTATCTGTCCTAAGAATGGAATGAATGATTTCGCTACATTAGTTGCTATTAAAACACCTTTGTCAGTCCTTTTGACTCTAGTTCTGGATAATCTTGCCATGGCTGCTGTTTCTAAGAGGAATACTCCTGGGAACAGTAGCCCTAGGTGACATGTACCTCCCCAGTTTCTGGGCAACCAAGGGTATGCTTTCTCTCCACATATAAAATAAACTGGATCATCTACGTACACTGGTTCTATTTCCCATTTTAGTACAACTTTATTCATACAACCAGTATATGTTCCGACTGAAAAAGAGCCTTTCTTTTTTAGACAAAAAGGGACAGTTCTTGGGCTATAATTCACCGTCTAAGATGGGGGGAATTGCATCTTTGTCCCCTTCTGTTCTTACACGAAACGTCATTGCAGATGTTTTTTTCTTGCAGGGACAATCTATCTAGTCTATTTTGTCGTGTTATCTTCCGTGTACTTTTCCTCGTGGGCTCTGGGCCTATTACTTGTGCTTTATGGAAAATGGAACAACCCACAGGCTTCATTATTATCTCCTCAAACTCATTCATGTCGGTTCTGTCTAATTGACCCGTATTACTCTCATTCCATTTCCCATAGAACATTGCACCTAAAGATGCACTACATGCAGAACTTAATGGTAATGGCTGCACATACCACCCTATTCCTTTTCCGGCATGCTGTGGTAAATGGGCAAATACCCAGCAGTTTGTTTTCTTCAGGATTGCATGTGTCATGTTCATTATTAGCAGTAAGGTGCTATTTCCAAAACCTTCCCTGTGTTTTTCTTCCATTGGGGGTAGGGTATAAGTGATCACCTGAACCGGGCTTTCAGTGGTGGATATATTAATTATTGGTAAAAACATTTCTAATGGGTGTATTGTTTCTACCCACCATAATATTAGGGCTGTCGTTATTAGTGCTACCACGCTCATAAAGCACATTATTGTCGTTAGTGCCAGCATACAATTTGTTTTACCATGCGTTTTTCTTAAACTTTTAGTCTTTATAACTGACTCATTCTCAGCGGTGGTGGTGCAGGAGGAGGCTGGAACTGGTCCCGGCATGTTTCTCATGTTTCTCGTCGTCCTTCTTCCTTATCACAGTTCGTTGTGGATATCTCTCTTCGTTGCTCTTGCTCTGATGTCTAGAAGGTCAATGCAAGTCTCACAGTTCAGTTTTGCCTGTCCTTTTTAGCCTGGATTCGATTATTCGCTTTTAGGCGAGATCACTTGTTCCTTCTTATACTGCTCAGAGAACCTTTGATCAGTTATCGCCTCAGTATCATGTGCGCCCAGCTTGTCCGCTCTGGTTCCGGACACATGTACTTTTTATGATCGCACCGAGGAGCTGCGAGACTTGAATTGTCCGATTTGCACAATTCTCATGCTTCTCTCCTCTACACCCCTGGTTCCTTCTCCGTCCATGAGCTGAACCAGAGGTTGACTTTGTCTTCCGAGGCCGCAGGTTGTATCGCCTTGCTCCTGGTATCGTATGATCCGTGAACAGTGCCAGTGCACTTTCAGATTCAGGCTTGAAGTCAGCCTGTGGCGCAACTGCAGGTGTGCGCCGCGCCAATGATGCAGATCAGTTTTTTGGCGTGCTGGCAAGTGCTGGTGGACGCCAAAGGGGTACACGATTTGGTTTTGCTGGTATCTGCAAAGCAGATTTCACATCGGTCAGCAGTGATTTCGATTCTGCTGGGCAACGTTAGGGCACTCTTTGCCCTTCCCCCTTTCTGGCAATCGTCTCAGGCTTTGTTTCGAGTTTCACTTCTCGTTTTGGCAGATTAGGTGGCTGCTCACTGGCAGCAGTTTCTTTTGTTTCTGGGACCGCTGTCTCTTTCCGGTCATCAGTGTCAGGCAAGACTTTTAGTGCAGTTGGAATCTTTTTGGCCTGCGTGGCATGGATCCACGACTTCCTTCCATCCACCCGTATTGCTGTCTGCGTCGCCAAAAGTACTTGACGGGGCCCGCGCCACCTGGGTGCTAATGATGACTTTCTTTCAAAGTTTTTTAGCAGCACCCAGTCTCCTGGCTCCAGCGCGTGCCCCGGACCAGTGTACCTTACTGGTAATGCCTCCTGCACCTGCTGATGAATCAAATGCAATTTCTGCATTAAAAGGCCACAATATACTTATTGTATATAAGCACAGGATGTTTAATCTCACTAAGTTGTTTTGGCTGAGGAGCGCACCAAACATTTGCCGGTCTCCCCATTACGATTTCGTACGGGGAGAGCCCCGTTTTAGCCTGTACAGACGTATGCATGCATAATAGTGCTATTGGTAATGCATCCACCCAACTCAACTTGCTTCCCGCACAAATCTAGCTAATCTTTGATTTAAGAATCCCGTTGTGCCTCTCCACAAGACCGGCAGAACTCGGATGCCTTGAACTATGGTATCTCTTATCAATCTGGAGACCAACACATCTGTAATACCACTGCACCCACAAAATGCGGTCCTTTATCAGACCACAGGACCCGGGGCAAGCCAAATCTGGAAAAATACTCCTCCGACATTACTTTTGCCGTACTCATTGCTGTGCAATCTTTCAAAGGATATGCCTCCACCCACTTACTGAATGCACAGATTACCACCAAGACGTATTTTAAGTTTTGGCACCTTTCCATCTCTATGAAATCAAAATGAACTACCTCCAACGGCATGGAGGGCGGGCCAAAACTGCCTGTTGGAGTCACTGTTCCCTTTCCTACATTGCGTTGTAAACACGTGATACAGTTCTGCACCAACCTCTCTGCATTATTTTTTATGTTTACATTCTGCCATACTGTAGAAAGGTGCTGTATCATTTTCTTGGCACAGATGTGCGTAGGGCTGTGGGCCATTGTGACCACTGCAGTCACATACGAATTTGGCAACATCCAGTTTCTAGTTCCCTTGTCCACCCAACAACCCTCCAAATCCAACTCAGCAGATCCCTCTGCCCATCCCTGTATTTCATCGGCCGTAGCCTCGGCCTGCATTTCCTTGACAGTCGCAACTCCATCTTCTATCATACAGGGTACTTCCTCTGTCTGAACCGTCATCATCTTGGTATTCAAATTCGTGGCAGTTTGTTTCGCAATTCTGTCTGCAAACGCGTTTCCCTCTCCTATTTTGCATGTTACTTTTTTTATGTGCCTCGCATTTCACTATTGCTAGGCGCTTTGGAAACGTGAGTGCAGACAGCAATCGTACAATCAAAGGGCCATGTTGAATTCTGGCACCATGTGATGTCAGAAACCCTCTCGGCCCAGAGTCGGCCAAAGTTATGAACCACTCCAAAAGCATACTGACTATCAGTATATATATTCACATTAAAATTTTCAGAAATCTCACAGGCTCTGGTTAATGCCATTATTTCCGCGGCTTGTGCTGAATTATAGGGGATTTGTTTACTTTCTACAACACTCTCTAGGGTAGTGATAGCGTATGCGGCAGTTGTCGTGCCATCTGGTAATTTAAAACATGAGCCGTCACAAAATAACTCTCCATCCGGCTCTTTCTGTGGAATATCACTTAATTCAACTCTTCCCTTGGTTTCTTCATCAGTGACCATTAAGCAATCGTGGGGGGGGTGATTCATTCTTCCCAATTTCTTTTATGGTTAGTGGCATTAATTCTGCAGGATTCAAAGCGCTACACCTCATAATTTGGATATGGGGCGCAAACAAGATAATCTCATATCTTGTCAATCTAGCAGAGGTGAGGTGTTGCATCTGTGTCCTATTTAATAGAACGTCTATGGCATGTGGCACCATCAGAATTAAAGTGTGCCCCAATACCATCCCTTCCGTTTGTTTCACTGATGCAGCAGCCGCCACGGCAGCTCACAAACATCGTGGTAGTGCGCGCGCTACAGGGTCCAGTGCAGAAGAAAAATAGCCGCACGGCCTATTTCTTCCACCTTGTTCCTGTGTCAAAACCGCCAATGCACATCCTTCACCTTCACACACAAATAGTCTAAAAATGTTCTCATAGTTCGGCGTACCTAAAACTGGAGCCGAGCATAATGCAGTTTTTAATCCATTAAATGCTCTCTGACATTCCTCATCCCACTGCAAAGGCATAACCGCATCTTTTCTAGTTAAATTCACTAATGGTTTCACAATTAACGCAAAATTACCAATCCATTGTCGGCAATATGAAGCCATGCCTATTATGGCTCTGACTCCTTTTTGTGTCTTTGGAATAGGCATACAAGAAATACTTTCTATGCGTTCTGGCGTTAGTCCTTCCGAAAGTAGGTAGCCCAAATAAGCCTCCTCCTTTCGATTATACTGAAATTTCTTCAAACTAGCTTTATGGCCATGTGCCGCTAGGTGTGACAGTAGTAATACAGTGTTTTCTTTACAAATCTCCTCTGTGTCTGCAGCTAGCAATAAATCGTCTATGTATTGCAAAAGTACACAACCCATGGGTAATTCCAGCATGTCTAGCTGTTCTTTTAATGCTCTACTGTAAATACTTGGACTTTCCGTATAACCTTGCGGAATCTGCATAAATGTAAATGATCGTCCTCCTAATGTGAACGTGAACAAAAATCTACTGTCCTTGTCCACTGGAATACTAAAGAACGCGTTTTTCAAATCTATTACACTAAAATATTCTGCTGAAACAGGTATCATTGTCAATATTGTAGTGACGTCTGGCACTAGAGGAAATTGCGGATCTACTACCTTATTCAATGCGCGTAGATCAATTATGAAACGGTATGGTACCTCATTACCTCCTTTTTTATAAACCGGAAGAATCGGGCTGTTGCATGTACTGCCTGTGATTTCCTCTATTACCCCTAATTTCACCAAATCGGTAACAATACCCTCCAACCGAAATTTTGTATAGGGGTATTCGCGGTAGGGTAACACCTTTTAAAATAATCTTTACTGGCTCTATCTTTAAACATCCCACATCGTTGTCATGCATTGCCCATATACAGGTTGGTACTTTACTTAGTTCCCCTGGTAACGCCTCAGACATGAATTCTGACACAGGGGCATCGTGTGGCCATATCGTTAGAAACACTCAGTCTGCCGTGCAATGTATAACAGAACCTAGTTTTTTCAACAAATTTAATCCCAACAAATTTTCTCCACAATTTTCTGTTAGAAGGAAAGGACAATGTTCGGTAAATGGTCCTATGGTAACTGGGACTGGTTTGGACACTGGGTTTATGACTGGTGTACCTGCGAACCCTACGGAAATATTCTTTTGCCCTGACAGTGGTATATTCAGAACCAAGTGATGGTCTATTGAACACTTCTGTGCTCCTGTATCTAAAAGAAAGCGGTGCTCCTCATTCCCGACTCTCATTTCTACGTAGGGTCCTCTCTGATTCACGGGAATAGACACTGGTTCCGACCCCTGTCCTGGGCTGTCCTATTGGGGAAATAACACATCGTCCGATGTGTAATCATTACTATTACTGTAATACGTGTTTGGCTGTGTATCGAAAACATTTCCACTCTTCCCTCTATTTCCCCCACTCTGATTTCCATATTGTTGATTTTGCTGTCCCTGACTCTGGTTTGGGGCGTTTTGGTTTTGGCCTTGGTTTTGATTACCTCCGTTATTATGATACTGCTGCATACTATTCCTATTTGGTCCATTCGCTCCTGGGTGTCCTCTATGCTGTCTCCTCTGACCAGACCCATTTCTATTCTGTAGATGCGGGCATTGCGCTCGCCAATGTCCTTCCTCTTTACAATATGCACACTGATTCGGCCCCACTGTTCCCCTATGCATATTCGAACTACTCCTTCCTTGTGCGTTCCCTCGCCCTCTATTATGTCCTACTACTTGCTGCATTAATACTCGTGTCTTTAGATTTATCCTATCCCTCTCTTCTTTTTCTTTTCCTGCAGTCACTCTGCGCTCATAATAATGGGCCATATGCAGTACTTCACCCAACGTTTTTGCTTGCCATGCACTCTCTGATGTCATTATTAGATCCTGATTTGGAAGTTTTAACCCCCTCACATATTTTTCAACAAATAACCTCTTTCCTGCTTCTGAACCCACATCCTGCCCGCTGAAGTCTTTGAATACTTCTTCAAATCTATTAAAATAATCTGTAGCCAACTCATCTTTGCCTTGTACACATGCAGTCAATTTGTCCCATTGGATTCTTTTCTCTGGGACAATTGTTTTTAACTTCTGTACTATACGTGCTGGTAACGCCGCCAGGTTCGCTCCTGGTGTCCCTCCAACTGCTTTATTTCTATCTTCTATTATCAAGTCCGCCCATGTGGCGGCAAAGGCCGTTGTGTCATCTACCTTCCTTATTTGTTTCCATATGTCTGCTGGCAGGATCACCGGGAATATTAGGTCTATATCACCCATGGTAAGCACGGATGATTGTAGGCAGGACTCTAGGTAGGTGGGACCTCTCTCATAGGAAATGCCCCACTTACCGTCCCTCCCCCTTCTCTTAGATGTAACAATATTCCCAGATCCAATGATAGGGCTGTTTCTCCTGTCCCTCGCTCTAGTGCTCTTCTATATACTGCCATTATTTCGGGCGGGCTGGCCTTATCGTTTTTTATATCTTTATATAATAAATGTTCAACCATCGATTGTAGTGCTTTTCTTTTCATAGGCATGGAATATTCATCAAATATCTCGTGTATCTCCATTGTGGGAATACTAGGACCTGATATCCATCTAAACGCTTCTCGCATACATACGTTTAACTTGTCGCCCCTTTGTACTGACGACATCAAATGTCGTTGTTGTATATATGGCTCTACAGTTTCCTTCCTATTTCTCCCGATATCTCTACTCCTGTACCCAGGTGCAGTAAACATTTTGGCATAATCATTATCTAATTCATCTTTAAGCTCAAAAAGTCTATACACATGTTCTCTCACTTCTTCATCCCTCTCCCTACAGCGTGCTAATGCATTCAAATCTAACAATCGCTGCGGTGGTAATTTCCCAATTAGCGGTTTCCATTTCTCCACCAAATATTCACCCATGCATTCCAACACTACCTGTCTTTCGTTGCTTCATATATCGAAGCCAATGTTGCCGTCCCAGTGGGGGCGTGGCTTGGAAGCCATGTGAGAGGACGCGCTCTTGGGAGAGCTCCCGGAGATCCTACATTCATCCTGTGCAATAGTGCATTGGCACTAACTCCCGCAGGCCAGAAACGAGAGTACCTGTCCATGAATATGAGCTGCACAACTATGGAAGAGCTGAAACCTCCACAAGCCCGGCAACGGTAGATAAATGCCATCGAAGTTCCTGGAGTCGCGGACCGGACGGAGTGAAAATGGCGGCCACACCGGACAATGGAGGGGACACAAACGTGTTGAAAGGAACACCCTCGCGGTGATCGGCGGCGATGTGGGCGGTGCAGGCCGTGGAGATGCAGATAAGCCTTTGGGAGAGCGTCAGCGCGTCTCTGTGGGCACCGATGACCTAACGCGGGCCTGGGAAACGGTCGGCGACGGTCGGCGGTCGGCACTAGGACCCGCCTGAGCTGACTGGTGCAACGGACTACGTGCTTTGGCCCTGACCTTTGGGGGACACTCGGATAGTGGCTGATCCTACGACGGGGTCGCGTGTGCGGGCCCACGGCTTACAGCGGCTGTGGAATGGCGAATAAGGCCGTCAGACAGAGAGCAAAACAGCCCACATTGGACGAGTTTACCAAGACACCGACGGGCCCAGAGAGTGCTCGGACCAAGGAGAAGCCACCCATGGCCGCGACTAGCCCAAATCAGGACGTGCTGGCTGCTCTCGCTGAACTGAAAGCGGACTTGAAAAGCGCTTGGGAGGCCAAGCTTGAAATGGTGGTGGCGGACCTGAAAACAGCGCTCGACCTCAAAGTCGGAGAAGTTCGGGAGGAGGTGAACCTACTTCGACAGGATGTGAAGGCCCTATCGGAGCGCACAGAGAGTCTGGAAAAGGAGGGCAGCGCCAACACGGCAGATTGTGCCTCACACAAGGCCGACCTGCATATTTTGGAACAGAAAGTACGCAACTTGGAGAACAGGGCCGAAGAAGCGGAGGGGCGCGCCCGAAGGAACAATATCCGTGTTGTGGGCATCCCGGAAGGATTGGAGGGTCATAATCCTACGGACTTCATTGAAAACATGTTGCTCCAAGAGATCACCGGGGGTGCGCTGTCGCAGGGCTTTGCGGTGGAGCAAGCACATAGAGCATTGGCTAGGAGGCCTCCACCGGGCGGTCCGCCCAGGCCAATGATAGCCAAAATCCTCAACTACCGTGACCGGGAAAGGATTTTAGAGCATTTTCGTAAAGGAGGAACCATCAAAAGGGGGGAGGCCACTATAACGGCCTACCCAGACTACACCATGATGGTGCAGAGGAGTCGGATGAACTACGGGGCGGTCAAGAGAAGATTGAGAGAGGCAGGGAAGAAATATATGCTCCTCTACCCGGCCAAATTAAAGGTGATCCACAATAATAGATCCCTGTTTTTTGAGTCACCGGAGGAAGCCATGGGTTGGCTGGATATGCAGGGCAGCCCCCAGGAGCCGGAGGTCCGGGCGGATGAAGGTGGCAATGAGAGATAAGTGCTCCACGACGAGAGAGGGTGTTGCCGGAGACTATGGGACTTGACTATAGTTATTGCTATGGCCTGGGGAGGTCGGGCCTGGAACTGGATGTTAAATGCACTGTTTGCACTGTAACTGTTGTCGTACATGGGAGCCTTTCGGGGCTGGTCCATTCACCCCCGTTTAGTATTTCTTAGTTAAGTGGCCGCTAGGGCGACTTTACCCTACTGGGCTCTGTGTGTAACAGCCGGAACTAGATGTGGGGGGGCCTGAGTTCCCGGGATGGAGCTGGGCAACAGTTGGGGAGGGAGTTGGGGGGGAGGGGATGGGCAGGGGGAATGGGGGGTGCGGGGGCAGTTGGGGTGTATATAGTGTTGGGAGGTTTGAATGGGATCGCGAGCCCTGAGGGAAGATTTTGGATGAGACTTCTGGATAACATGAACGAGCAGGGATGGTCGGGGGGGAGAGTGCAAGATATCAGTACATCATGGGGGAGCTAAAATTGTTAACATGGAACGTCAGGGGCCTCAATAGCTATCTTAAACGGAACAAAGTTATGTTGTACTTGAGGCGACAAAAGATAGACGTCGCATTACTGCAGGAGACGCATTTGACCCGAGACAAATTAGAGCTGGTGAAGAAAAAGTGGGGTGGAACGGTGGTAGGATCCGCGTACTCAGCATATGCTAGAGGCGTGCTGATCTGGGTGGCGCCGCATGTCCCGTTCCAACTGCAGCAGGAACGTGTGGATACTGAGGGGCGTCTGGCTATGGTGAGAGGGGTAGTCGAGAACAGAGAGATGTGTGTAGTGAACACGTATGCCCCGAACCAGGGCACGGCAGAGTACTTCCGGACCATGAGTACCAACTTGAGTTGGTGTGTGGGGAGTGCGGTGTTCTGGGGAGGGGATTTCAACTGTGTGTTGGACCCGGGGATGGACAGATCCGACGATAAGGTGATTAGGCCGCCCCGGCAGCCCGGGTGCTGCGGACGCTGCTGCGGGACTTTGAGCTCGATGACGTGTGGAGGACCAAGCACCCCAATGAGAGACAGTACTCGCATTACGCGGCCCCGCAGCGGTTGCACACTAGGCTAGACTATATTTTTGCCACGTCGGACGTCTTGGGGGATGTGTCTAGTGCGGAATATAGAGCGAGGGTCCTCTCGGACCACTCGCCTATGGTGGTGGGATGGCAATATGGCCGCCCCAGAGCGCGGATCCCGACGTGGCGCCTGCGCGCAGAGGCGCTTAAAGACCAGGCTTTTAGGGAAGACATGCGGGAGGAAATAGTTAGCTATTTCGATACCAACACTGGCAGCGTTGACTCGGCGGGAACTCTGTGGGAGGCCTTTAAGGTTGTGGTACGAGGGGTGGCGATTGCTAAATCGAAAGGTTTGCAGAATGGGGCCCTGGTCGATTTACAGAAGGCGGAGAGAGAGCTGGAAAAGGTGCTGAAGAGCGAGCATATAGATAACGAACTGGTGCTTAAACTGCAGCAGCAGTGTACAGAACATTGGGGGAGGCTCTGTAATCTAAATTACAAAAAGTATATTGAAAGGCAACATGCGGGAGGAGATAAAACGGGTCGTCTTTTGGCATGGTTATATAAAAGAGAAACCCTGAGGCCCCCGATTAGAACAATAATTAGAGAGGATGGGGAGCAGATAAATACCCAGGAGGGTGTCAATGAGGAATTCGTAAATTACTATAAAGCATTGTATGGGGATCCGGGTGGCGGCGACCGGGAGGAAATGTTGGAGACCCTGCAAGATATCGGGCTGCCCAGGATAAGCACGGAGGAAAGAGAGGAACTAGATGCCCCAATAACACTAGGGGAGTTGGAGGCGGTCGTCCGGCAGCTACCCACTAGCAAGACCCCAGGAACGGACGGCCTGCCCAGTGAATTTTATAAAACTTTTGGGGCGGAAGTACTCCCCCCGATGCTTGATATGCTTAATGAGGCGTTCGAGAAGGGGAGGTTGCCGGAATCGCTCAGGGAAGCGATTATTATACCGCTCCCTAAGCCTAATAAACCCGGGCATAGTTGTGGGTCGTACAGACCAATATCTATGCTGAATCAGGACAGCAAAATACTAACGGCTGTCCTGGCCAACAGATTGCGGAGGGTGATAGGCAAACTGGTACACCCGGACCAAACGGGATATGTCCCGGGGAGAAACATTGCCCAAAACCATATACGACTCCACCGGGTGATTGAAATGGGATCTAACAGTGATGGGGAAATGGCGATAGTGTCGTTGGACGCTGTTAAAGCCTTCGACTCGGTTAATTGGAAGTGGCTGCTGGCGGCCTTGAGAGAATACGGACTGGGACCAGGATATATTAGATGGGCGGAGCTGCTGTACAGCGCTCCGCTGGCTAGAGTTCGGACGGGCATGATTATATCCGAGAGATGGCAGCTTAGTAGAGGCACTAGACAGGGGTGTCCTTGGTCCCCGATGTTGTATATCTTGGCCCTGGAGCCTCTGGCACTGTACTTGCGGCAGCAGTATGATATCGTGGGCATTGAGGTGGGGGGAGAAAACCATCTGATATCCCTGTATGCGGATGACTTGTTATTGTACTTGAGTCATCCGGAGGAGAATTTACAACATATCCTGGACGTGATGGGGAGATATGCGAGGTTGTCGGGCATAGCGGTCAACCCCCAGAAATCGTACATTTTCCCGTTGGGCTGCTATAGGGGTGTTCCCACGGAGCGGCTGCCGGTGCTCCAGGTGCCCTGGTCAGTCAATACATTCCGTTACCTGGGAATAGATATCTACCACACGGTGGAGGAAGAATACAAGCGCAACACAGAGGTGGCTGTTGAGAAGATACGCGCATGTATGAGCTTTTGGCAGAAGTTGCCCTTGGCGATGATGGGGCGTGGGGCGATGATCAAGATGGTAGTTCTGCCTAGGCTGCTACATTACTTTAGCAACATCCCATACATGATCCCTAAGGGCTTTTTCACTAAAATAAATGGGGTTTGCAGAGAGTTTCTGTGGCATGGTACTCGTAACAGAGTAGCGCTCTGGAAGTTACAGAACTTTCATGAGAAGGGGGGAGTCAAACTCCCAAACTTTGAGGCGTATTACATAGCGAGCCAACTACAGTTTGTGTCTAAATGGCTGTCCGACGAAGAGACCCCAGAACTCAGACTATTCGGGCAAGATTGTGCCCCATTTTTCTTAAAGGAGGTCATCTGGTTGCCCGAGGCTGTCACGAGAGGGTACCCGGCGATGGTGAAGCTGGGGTGGAAGGTGTGGAGACGGGCATGTACAATGATGGGTGACCCACTTCCGTGTTCTCCGCAAATTCCACTGGTTGCCCTGGCGGGGGTGGATGGACAGCTGAGGGAGATTATCAGGACCTACTGGGAATCGGTGGGGCTGGTGACATTGGGCGATGTGTGGCAGGAGGGTGCTATTAAGGGGTTTGTGGAACTTAGCGAGGAGATTGGATTGCACGAAGGCCAATATGTTACATACCACAGATTGGGGAAGAAAATACGGGAACTGTGGCCTGAGAACATCATGGCAGACGAATCGGAGGTTACGATGGCGGGGATATATGACACAACGGAAGGGGGACATGAAATTTCTAGGCTGTATGAGATGGTGATGTCGAAAGTTGGGAAGGAACTGGCATGCCTACGATTGGAATGGGAGAGTGAGGTGGGGATCGAAATGGGAGATGGGATGTGGGAACGGGCTTTGGGGTACCACAGGAAAGTGTCTCGAAATGCCAGACTGCAGCAAATACAACTGTACGTCACGCACAGAGCGTACATGACCCCTCTGAGGATATCCAAATTTCGGAATGTAGGCAGACAGGCGTGCCCCAAATGTGACGAAGAAAATGCGGACATGACGCATATGTTTTGGGCGTGCCCAGTGATTGAGGGGTTCTGGAGGGAGGCGGCGCGCAAGCTGAGAGAGAGAGGGGTCACGTTTGCCATAGACACCGCCTGGGCATGCCTTCTGGGTGGGTTTCCCAGACCTCGGCAGCAGAAACATGTAAGCAAACTGAAAGACTTAGCGTATGTGCTGGCCAAACGACGAATAGCCATGGGCTGGAAAAAATGTAGCAAGCCACGGGTTGAGGTGTGGTGGAATGACCTACAGAAATGGGCGGAGGCTGAGACAGCGGTGTGGCAAGAGGCGAGTTGTATGTCTTGGGAGGAGGAACTGGGCTCTTTGATGGCATGGAAGACATTGATATCCTGCATATTCGGGACAGGGATGTTGGGAGATCCAGATGATGACGATGCTCGCTCATGTGCAACAGAAGCGGAACAAGACATGGAAAATGGCTCGCGAGGGGGGAGGGATCAGGGGAGTGGTGCGCATTAATGGTTAAATGTTTATTGGAATATTGTTTATTGCACTGCTGTTTGGTTTGTATCGTTGTTTGTGTTGAAAAATCAATAAAAAAAAAAAAAAAAAAAAAAAAATGTTGCCGTCCCATCATTCCCATCTATATACATCTCTGCCTGTTGCTGCAATTCCACCTTCCTTTCTTTGCTGATTGCGCTGCGGGTTACCCTCGTGCACTCCCTTTGGTCAGTCCCACCTCTTGCCCCCGCGGTTTCAACTTCAATCCCGGGAGGAACGGACGGTACCGAGTCTGTGTCTAAGGCGGGAGGTGCGGATGCGACAATGGGAACAGGGAGTGTCTGTCGTGGGCCTGGTTGGCTAATAAGAAGTGTTAAGTGCGCGGTCTGTGGCTGTGGGAGGGCTTGAGCTACCGGAGGGTGAACTTGGGCTACAGGCGGGGTCTGGGCAATAGCTACTGATGTGTCTGGTCTTACTTCTGATCTTGGGCCTTGTTTTGTATGGGTCAATATATTTTCTATCAATTCATCTGCTATGTGTAATTCTCGCTGTGGGTATATCTTTTCTATATTCAGCTGGTCACGCCTGCCTGCCCTTCTTAGGCTCTCAGTCCACTCCTCCTCTTCTTTTTCTTCTGCTACCTCACCTTTTGATTTAAGCCTGCGCGCATGCTTTGCTCTGCTTTTAAATCGGAGCATTGCTTCCTTTCTCCAGTCTTTAATAGTCTCAAATGCTGCAGGACGCGCTTTCTTTCTTATCAACACCCTTTCCAAGTTATCTATCCTCGCCATCTCAAAACTACCATTAATCGGCCACTGATGGTCTTGTTGCTTTCTGGTTTGCCTGTGCCAAGTCTCACAGAATATTATCGCACCCGCTCCATACATCTCATACGCCAGCGTTCCCCCAGGTGGTACAATTTGGCCATCTTCCAAAGATTTTCTACCACAGCAGAAAAACCCCGCAAGGGTGGACAATACCCCAGGCATGTTTCAACCTTCCCACTGGTTAATCAACCTTACCTAGGGCATTTGATTTTGCAAAGTCAACTCTCAACCAATATCAGGATGCTTTGAATCGGGGAATGACTCACCTGATAAATCATGTCGTCTTTATACTGACGCACCAAAGGATGTCGTGTCTGCGTTTCTTGGCTTCCGCCTCGTTTCGGGACCCTCGCCTCCTTGTTCTCTAGCCAGGCACGTCGATCAGGGATCAGATGTGTGCAGATCTGCAAAGGAGTCTCTCATCACTTTTACAGGGCGCCCCGAACACCTCTTAATCCCAGCTCGATCGTCCCGTCCTCGCCATTCTCTGCCTTTCTCAATTACAACGTTACACGAAGGAACAAGTGGGGGAGGGTCCCTATTCGGGCGCCATCTTGAAAGGGGGCCCTAGAGGACCCTGACGTCTATGGAAACAAGGCAGGTCACCACACACGATATAGACGCCAGACACGAGGTTGTATTCCCAAAGCTAAGGTTTTATTGCAAAGCAAATGTCTCAGTTGGCCAACTCGGTCTCACACCCCGCGACGTGTATCTCTAGACCTCGAGGGATGCAAGAGAGCGAATTACGTACATCAGTTACATATATACAAAATGCATATCAAACAATCACCTATGACATGGTTAACACCCCCCCCTTTATTGGGTTTCTTTGAACTTGGTGTGATGATGGACATCTCCGACCACTATGACACCTTCAAACATCTATTCTAGTAACAATTTGCAATTTGTGAGTGCAAAGGCATCTTTCGGTTATTGAATAGAACACGGCGCTTCTGTTCTTGGAAGCGAACTACATACGGGGGGGAGTTGCATTCCGGACCTTGCTTTCTATTAGGTGCTATTTGCGTCCTGGGAGCCGACATGCACTAGCGGGTTCAGCAAAGGGGGGCCGTTAGAACAGCATAATTCAAGCCTTTTGCTGTATTATTCTGACATATTCTACCATATAACGAGACTGGCTGGCAGCTGTGAAATGATTAAATGCCCTGCAGCTCTGCTTCAAGGGTACATTCGGGAGGGAGCCGGGCATTCTTCCTGGCGCTGCCTATGTTTGTGTTTCAGCGAACTCTTGTTATCCTCACGGCCCTGCGGCCTTGTCCTTTTCACATAGACAACAATGTTCCACAGTCGAGCAGTGTAAGCAGAAAATATACTGTGAAGCAATAGGAACAGAAAGCAATGAGCAATGGTTAGAAAACAAAATGGCGATTCTTGCTACATCAAAATGGCTGTTCATTGGCAAACTCGAAAACCTATATTCTGTCGTATCGTGCATGAGACGGTTGGTCCACGGCCACCAAAATGCGTCTGCGGTCTCAAAGTAGAGGTATCCGTATTTCTAGACTGACAGACTGAGTAGGAAAAACTGCTGAATAAATTAAGGAGTGCTGAAATAACAAACAAGGATACATTTCCACTCCTGCCAAATGGGAAAAATAAGCACTGTAGTGAGTACCTGTGATGAAAAAAGTAATTCCTTTGAGAGAGCAGGAACAGATGCAACTGAGACCAAAAACAGAAATTCCAACCCACTAATAGAAGGGCATTAAGAAAGAAATGGAATGGAAGAACCTGACAAAGGGCCTCATCAGGAGCTTGGCGGTAACCCTTAAATCAGGCGGTAGCGCTAATACCACCGGATTTAAGGGCCCGCTCTGAGCTGGGGGGAAATCCGCTGAAAATTCGCACTCATACCGCCGGCGGGAAATCCGCCGGCGGTATGAGCGTGAAAATTCACCATTGAGCCCAATGGGGAATGGGGCATTCCCGAATGGGCGCAGTGGGGAATGGGGACTTCCATTACTGCCAGACCCGTGATCCAGCGGTAATAGCACAGGGGGGTTTGGCGGTAGGGCAGATAGTGCCAGCGGGAAGTTGATAAGGCCTATATGGAATAGTTGGAGGAATAATCTGAACTAGAAACCGCTACAGTGACGAGTTGGAGGAATAGCCAAGATTCCAACAGAGAGAACGGACAAAACAAAAAATGTACATATGAAACAGACAGGTTGTCCCTAGTTTCCAGAATTTAGTTAATTCTGTGGATGACCTGAAGAACTGGAAGAGTTCCATAGGTTTGTTTTCTGGAAGTAGAACATCTTTTCTCCTACCCTTGCTTTTTAATTTCTTGAAATTCATTTCTGGCTTCTGTTTGATGCTCTTCCACACTGGAAGGCAACATACATTTCAGTTTAAGAGCTCTAAACTGTGGTTGGTTTCCCAAAACATCTTTTAGAATAATGTAGAGAGCTTTGAGTTTGTCAGATTTTCTATTGTATCACCAGCTAGTGGAGGATACGTATGTTGGGGGACGCATGGTCTCGAAGTCCGAGATTACAGAAAAGCCTGGCTGCAAGGGATTGAACATGCTGGGGCTTCACGATATATGAAACGACAAGACTAGAATTTGCTGCACTGGAGTCATCCAATATACATGAAACCAGACTATGGACCAGCAGCACGTTGGAAGAGATTGATACACGATTGTGTTACGGAAGAGATTCGAGCAGTTGGAGACAGAACAACATCATTGTAACGCCGCTTTTACTATGTGAGTTGGCATTGTGCATAGACCCATGCATGGGTGGGGGGGGGGTCAATATGCAGAAGACCGCAGATGACTGCTTCCAACTGGACCTTGATTGGTTCCACATTCAACGTTACTCCACGTGTACACATCCCACGGTGCACATAAATTAAGCAAGATTTGCAATGTTCAATTAAATGTAGACATGTTTAGTGTTGAATGATGATCTGCATGTCATCAATGTAAGTTTACCATTGTATCCCAAATTATTCCACCAGTCCTGTCAGTAAAGAAACATATACATTAAGCAGAACATGCTCAGGTTCTGCAGCCACATTGTTGGCATTTCTCTAGACTTAAAAGGGTCAAGGGCAACAGACTGAGTCCTCTCTTCAAGGTAAGATTTCAGCCAGTCCATTGTGATGCTCTGGGTAGCTGAGTTGATAAAGATGGTCAAGGAGCAGCTTCTGATCATCAGTGTCTAACATGGTGGACAGGACCAACAGAACCAATATGGCTGCTGAACGGCTAGCAGCTAGCCTACAAAGAATGTCAAGGACACCCACGCAACATGACCTCTGTGTTCATGTCTGGTTAAAAGCATGCCTGCTATTGTATGTTGCAGTTGATACTCTTCCCCATAATCTGGAATCTGTGTGGCCAATTTTCATTGTAGGGGAGCCATAATCCTGGCCATAATGCTAAAGGATTGTTGGAGTTGATATGTGTTTGAGGAGTAGTTTGACTAGCACATTTTTTAGCACATTTCTTTGTTTGTAAGGAAAAGGGTGGCCACAATCACAGGACTGATCAATATTATCATTTCGGTTGGGCAGGAACTTTGAAGTGAATCTGAGGTTTTACTAAATTGCAGAAGTCCCAGTAACTGCAAGTAAGAAGTTGGAATTTGGTCAGTGGCCTAGAATGTGCCTCTATTACTATTGGTACACTGTGATTTGTGCTATGACGCAGATTCCCAGGAAGCAATATTTTCTTGTAAAACATCTTATTTTGGGAGAAACATTAAGTCAAAGAGACACAGCCGTATGTGGAGGTAAAATAAGATTGCTACATTGTTTCAAAGCAAACCATTTTCCGGCCAGCTCTATACTCTGCATGTAGAATGTGATTTTTGTGGAATGAATAGGTTCTCTGTAGCCTTTAAAGAGCCTTCGTTAATCCATTTTTGCAGATGTTTTAAACAGCAAATTCCACTTACATCCTGGTGCTTCAAGTCAACACAAATTCCTGCCTGTAAAACATTCGTTGAGGTGTTTGATTTTTGATTCTTATCTATCACACTAATGTGGAATATTTTTGTCAAGTGCCTCAACTATATTGTTATTAAACATTCTATACATTTCTGAAGGTGTGCTATCGGATGGCCATTGTTTGTCAGGTCCCAGGAATGCATTATGTATGCAATATAATAGGCAATTAATAAAGTTCTGGTGATTTTAACAGTATTTCAAAATGACTGTGTGGTGTCAGACTAAGCAAAGGATATGCTTTTAGCAAACATTTACTAGGGTTTGAGAAAACAATTGGGTTCCATCAATGATAATGGTAGTGTATTGTTAACAAATATCGGTGCTTAAATGCCTAGGCCATTCAGATTTCCAAAACATCGAATGAGTTAGGGCACTTTCAGGGATATGAAACTAAATATTAAAGTCACCTTTCACCAATATGGAGGACCTTAGGGCAAAGGAGCTAAAAACACTGGTAATTATCTTCAAGAGCACCATACAGCCTTTTGTGGGGTTGTGGCAGACAAAGCGATTGGTAATAAGAGAATTACAATGATGTATTCTTCCCAAAAGAAGTTCACTAGATTCAATCTGGGTGAGCTCAGGTGTAGTTATGAACTCTAAGCACAAAGGCTACACCGCTGCCACAATGCCCGGGCCAGTCAGAATGCTCTAGTGTGTATTGCCACTAGCAACAATGTCAAAAACATGACCGTTGTATCATCTGTCACAAACACGGAGGAACAAAAAACTCATGCTCAAAGTAAATGGGGTGTAAATAGTTTTATTATGTAAAGGAATAGGATGAGAGTAGCATGAAAACAGTGTTTGCCATTATTTATATGGGCATGCTTTGCAGTGTTGACCATATGTATCGAACAAAAAGAGATTCTTCACACCAAAAGCGAAAACTGATAGGATATATTATGTTATGCTAATAGACTTTTATAAGGCACAGCGAGTAGCCAAACGTGCCTTGGTGCTATGGAGGGAGGACACAGCATGCCATTAATCCAGAACATAGGGAGCTATCATGTTTAAGTCATTTTGAAGAGGAACATTTTAAGTGTTCCTGGAAGAGCAGAAGATTAGGTTCTTTATGGAGAGATAATTGAAGGGCGTTACTGATTCTAGATTCCTGAACAACAAAGGAGCGGGAATCCTAAATGTCTTTTCTGTGTCCAGGTATATTAAGTCTCCTGTCCTGGTTCGATATCCGAGATCGAGAAAGTGTGTACAGGCTTTGTTTTGAGGCAAGGCGGTTAGAGTTCGGGTATTGGAGACTTTTTAAAACTAGGCACATGTTCTTGAAGATAACCCATCATGTTACAGGGATCCAGTGCATTGTGCTCAATGCAGGGGTAATTTGTCAACATTTATTGTATTTCAGAAGGATTTTATCTGCAGAGTTTTTTTGCACTCTCTGTAGTTGTGAGAGCAGACATTTAAGGAGTCCCAAATAGAGGCTGTTATGGAAAGTCCGGTGGAAGGAAACAAGAGTGTTCATTACTAAGGCCTGGTGAGAGAAAGAAAGAAAAGAGAGAATGTGCTTTATTTTCCCGATCAGTAGAGAAGAGGGTTTTGTAACACCTGCTTTTTGACTGCTCTTTGTCAGTTTATTATCTATATTAATGCCTACGTTTTTGACTTTGGGTTTTGGCTGTGGGCAGTTCCCAAATGCTTTTGGCCAACATTGTGGCATCCAGGTGTTAGGCTTTTTCGTTCACTACCAGAATATCAGTATTGTCAGAGTTTATTCAAAAACTGTTTAAATCCATTCAGCATTTAATGGATAGCAAACAGTCTCTGATTTTAGCAGGCAGATTGTCATCTAGCTACTTAGATAGACCAAGATCTGGGTGTCTTCTGCATAATTAAAGTCGTCGATACTGGATTAATGAAGGATCTCCATTAGGGATCAGAGGTATGGGTTTTAAAAGCATAGTCAACATGACTGAACCCTGTGGGAAACACATTGGAGAGGGAGGGGGAGGAAGAAAAATTGACCTGGTGTATTTGTTGGGACTTGTCTGTCAAAAATGATTGACTCTATTTAAGGACATTACTCCGAATACTCATCTTATAGAGCCTGTCCAGGAGAATACAGTGATTGACTATGTCAAACGCTCCTGACGGGTTGAGAAAGATTAGTGCATGTGTGCCATCTTGGACTGTTTTCCTTTTTAGATGGTCCAGAACTTAGGCGATAATTAGCTGAGTGCAGAGCAGTGTTCTCAAGCCCATCTGCATGTTATCTAGTAGTTCCTTGTTCTCAACATGGTTTTGATTCTGGCTTGCAATGGCCCTTTCTGGTTGTTTAAAATGAAAGGGGAGTTGGAACTTAGATCGACTGTTGCCTAGATCAGTAGGATCCGGGGGAGGCTTTTTTTTAGCAAGGGTTTGATAACTGAGCATTTTCAGAACTCTGAGAAAATTCCTGATGGGAGAGAGACATATTACAATTATGTAATATGTCCTTGAGAAAATGTGGACAGAGTTCTATAGGAACTCTAGGAAGGTGTAAATCCAGTGGAGAACTGGAGCATTTAGCAGCAGCGAGAAGACATGAAATCTGATAATTGACCAACTCAGAGAAATATTCCAGAATTGTAACTAGTACACTCTTTTCTGTAAATTTAGTTTGGAGGGGGTGTTTGGAAGAATTTATGATAAGGAGTTTATTCCTGATTGTATTCATTTTATACTAATCAGACAGTGCTTGAGAGGGAGTTATCGTGGAAGTGTCCAATTCATTACAAATTTCGTTGTTAAATGCAAATACCATGCTAGAGGTATTAGAATTGAAGTCAATCTTACCTTCATAGAATAATGCTTAGACTTTGGAAATCTCCTTTTTGAATACATGTTAGTGCTGTTTGAGTAGTCTAAACTTTTGACAGTTACTCGATCATCGCCATCATCTCTCTAAGTTTCTAGCTTTGCGACCTAGAGGTTAAGTTCAGGGGGAAACCATCTCTTAGTGTTTCCCTGGTGGCCCTGTGGCTTGGTGATAGAAGATGCGACCAGGTTATCAATAGTTTCTGTTGTAAGAAGATTTAGGTTCCTCAAAACATAATTTGGGTCAGATTTCACAGCTATCTCCTGGGTGAGGACAACCAGCATTACCAAAACCATTTCCTGGTGAATCCCTAGTTCTATTTCTGTGACCAGAGAAGATCCTTGTTCCTGCTTCGATCCTTGGACTGTTAGGAACAAACATTCCTGTTCCCTTCACCGGAAGCAGGTTTTAAGAGGATGTTGAAAAAGTTCTGGAATTATCCTGTGTGCTGCCCATTAACTGAAAAGGCCTCTTCACTGGACAAGTGACCATCCCGATCTACAGTTTAGGATGCTGATGGTCATCTGCTTCTGGCCCAAGATCATCATTGCTGCTGCTGCTCTCCTGCATGATGAGTGGCCTTCATGGAGCCTGATCTTTATCACCACAATGAATTCCACATGCTGACCCCTGACCATGGTTGCTTCACTGATCCACTTTGTCTGCCGTATCCTGGAGGTCTTTTCACATTTTAGAAACACTGATGGCTGCTGCTCATTGGTTTCTGGCCAGTCAAGCTGTGATTTTGTTAGAGCCATGCCAGAACCAGAGTTTGGACCCACCATGAATCCAAACCCAAACCAGGCACCAAGTTCAGCCACTGCCCGTGCAACTCCTGGAACTTCATCAACAGGACGAATGTCAGCAGCTAGTGTCCCCTGTGACTCCTTGTCCCCAAGCAGTGGTCACTCGGACAATCAGTCTAAGCTGCGCAAGTGTACTTACCTGTTTTTGTGGTCACCTCCCACCATAGGGATTACATGTATCCAAAGTCCACTCCTTAATCAATCTCTTGGATTTCTAGCCAATGATCTCTAGCAATTGTCACACAGAGTATGATGGGATTGAGCGTGTTCTCCCAACATTCTCTACTCTACCTGTTACTCCAAAAAGTGAATTACAACTTTATTCCCTACCAACCTGTTGGCTTTGCCATCCCCTGTGCCAGGTTACTTTTGAGACTTCCAACCCCCACTCAGGAACTTAGCTGGAACTTGGCTCTGTTAAGGCATTAGGCCTACATAACTGATAGGGAAAGAACTGTTAAGGTTAGGTGTCTGCCTTATAATTATAACACATGAAATATGGTATATGCTTTAATTCACTCCTCTTCTCACTTAACTTGCTACAATTTATTCACTCCTTTACTTGATTGAACTGATTTTACCGTGTTTTAGTGTACAGTGTAGGAAATCTCATTTTGATATTGCCAACTGTGTATACATGTGCATATAAGAGTGTTGTGTGATGTATTATTTTCCTGAGTTTTACTTGGTTGGTCTCTTAAGGCCTGTTAGTATATGTTTATACTTCTGTCTGGAACTGTATCACTTGACTGTGTGTATATGTGGTTTACTAGAATTATACACCACCCCATAGCTTCTGAAGTCTGCCTTACTGCTCAGCTTATGTTACCTTGATTGAGTTTGGCTAAACTATGCGTAAAATAATAATAATGATTTAGCATTTATATAGCGCTATGAACCCTCAGGTATCTGAGTGCTGCTTATTATTACCCACGGTGTGTGGTGCTCATTTATCGACCTCGGAAGGATGAAAGGCTGAGTTTGGCCCTGGCCGGATTCAAACCTGCATCAGAAGGTTCTGCACAGATGCCAAAGCGAGCTCTCACTGTGCTAAAATACACTGTTCACCAACTAGGTTAGCTTTTCAGAACCCTCTCACGGCGCTGGTTCTGAAAATCCATTTTAACATTATCCTATAAAGCTCTTCCCAGCTCTCCTCGGCAGGGGGTGGTTTCCACCCAACCTTATCACCCTTGCATTCTGTTAGCATTGAATCACCTCCTACACTTTCCATAAATGATATCCCCTTTTGGGTACAGAATGGGCCTCAAGTGAGAGTCCTGAGAGGGGGCTGTGGAGCTCTAGTGCAACCTCCATATATAGCCTCCAGGGGTCACCCACTCAGCTGGTGCCTTCATCAGACCCCCCACGCCCTAATCTGCCCCTCAAGGGAGATTTTGTCTCATATTGGAGAACCAAACCTTGGTTAGACAGAGAATATCTTTCAGACATTGGTTAATGAGGCTATAAACATAACAGGCATTTGAAAGAGCAGACATGATTTTGGAAGAATACATTTTATAGAATGTTGCTGTTTATCTGTGGAAAAGTGACTGTTCACTTGTTTTTGAGGAATGGGATATAAAGGTTCTCAGGACCTAGATGGATTGTATTATCTTCTAAAACTTGAATCATGATAGTATCTCAGCTCAGCTGTTAAAACTGCCAACCACTTATTTGCGATATTCAAAGACTGATTTGGGATCATTTGGATGCTATTTCTGAGATTCTGTGCTGAATTAGATAGAGTCCTAAATCCGTGCCCAAGAAGAGCATGGACAGTTCGGACTGGGGTGCCTTTGCCACGTTGCCAGCCTTCACGCAACAATCATAGGTACTATAGTATGTACACCTTCGAGTGCAGCATGATGTGATGAGCATGAAAACAAAGAAGGTAAAAAAAGATGAACAATAAGTACCACCACTAGAAACAATGCTCATGAGTTTGTTTAAAAAGAGAAATATACTTTTCCTAAATACTCCTGACTAGTGCACATGAGTGCATTGACTAACCAAACAGTGTCAGCAACTCATTTCGCCATTGTGTGTGTCTTCATGAAATCTCATCATGTAGAAATGAATGCACAGTAAGAAGTGCAGGCAAACAGCACGCAAGCTGCATATTCTGAATTGACAGTTCCATTTGCGGCCATCTTTCAGTAACTGTGAACTGGTGCAGGTGCAAAGTTGCACGGTATTAGCACTAGGGCACAGTTTGCCCTATGTCTAAAAACATTGGGAAATATTAGAAAAGCATTGAGCCATGACGAGTGCAGTTTGGCATGGTATAAGCACAAGGGCAAACATTGCCCTAGTGCAAAAAAAGATAGGTGTTCACTTCATTTATTTTCACCAGGGCAAAGTGTGCCCTAGTGCCAATGCAGAATGGTATAAGCACTAGGTCAAACTTTGCTCTGGTGCAAAAATGCTCTGGGTGTTGTCATCCTAAAAATGGCCATTGCAATCCCTGCATTATGCACGACATCTTGCTGCTTGGTATCAGAGCTACTATGCGTGTAATCGGTGGTGGTGCAAGGATTAATGGTATCCCAGGTCCACTGTAGCTCCCTCCCCAGTGCACTGGGTCCAAATTGGATGATTAGTTGGCAAAATGGCACCCTCACAGGTCCCTCTGTTGGTGGCACCCTAGGTTATGGAAACAGCTCCCCACTCCTTCTGGCACTGCTTCATCTGTTACATGAACAATCCTCACTTTAGGCTGCAATAATAAACCCTGCTAGAGTGCACTCGGTGGAATAGAGCATGCTGCACCGGGTTCTCCTCAACCTGAAATCTGTGCCAACAGCTTTAAGAGAATTCAGGCACGTATCCCTCTGGGTGTCCTCCGGTTCGTCAACATCTGACTCCCATCTGTCTCTTACTTTCTGCCATGGCCGATTAATTTAATCTAAGTGAAACAAGTTACATGGACACATAGATTTACGGAGAGATCAGCATTTGACGGCAGTCCAAGAACACTGATGCCCACCCATAGTGCCCCTACCACAGCTTATTCTAGCAATATGGAGCCAATGTTTATGCACTATGTGTTCTATTACTGCGTTTTTTCAATGTGTAACATTTTCAGTTTCCGTACTGTTCTTTCTCTCTCCGAAATGTGTGTTTCAAAATACATTTTACTGTGTGAGGAATTCGACCATCCGCACAGTGTGTGCGCGCTCGCCTGGGATTTTTTTAAATTTGAAATGAAATGGAATGATGGTAGATCAACCTCTGGAAAATTCGTGGGGCTAATCCGCACGCATTTTCCTATGCTCACTGCATGACATACGCATAGACCTGTGTACTCTGTGTGGACACAGCCCACATGCGCAATCCCCCATGTCATATTTAGTTGGGATATGAGAGCCAGGAGCACACTATGCCATCTCAGAAGGGGGCGGGCTAAACCTTCCAACTGCCATGGCCAGCCTAATTAACACAGGCTTCATGGAGTCCTTCTGTTGAGCCATGTAGCTGGTGACAGCATTTACATACTAATCAGAGTTTAATTCAAACAGGCCACTTGGGTCCTGGCTGCAGAGGCTAACAATGCAGATGGGAAACCCCAACACCCTTTCATATGCTCTGTGTCAACCTGATGCCAGCTCCCATACTCAGTATCGATCCACAGTGAAATGTCATATCTGACACTGCATGTTTACAGTAGTCCTCCCCACAGGGAGACCCCATTCAGAAGTTATGAGTATGTGGATTGACAGAGCCAGAAAGTCTGGTCTTGCCACAGCTTCAAGGGAGACCTGCCACTTTAATCAGGAACCACAGATAGCTCCATTAACCAGACAGACCCTTTGATTCACAACAGACTGGAAGATGTATGGGACTCCATATTATATGTTTTCACCCCATTATCCTTTCTCTTGCAAAGCAATCTGTTTATCACCTCACACATGCAGGAGATTGTTGGTGGGGACCCAGGATTGGTTCATTAAGGTAGGCTTAGCCTACACCAATCCCTGTGGTCCATTTGGCTTTAAAAGAGGGCCAAGCCCCTCTTTTGGCAGATCAACTTAAGGCTTCACCAGTAGCAGAAAGAAGAGCTCAGCATTGGATCCTGGCTGAAGGTACAGTTTGCCGTACATCTTCCACTAGTGAAGGAAGGCCAGGACCTCCAAGAGGGAAGCAAGATCCCTCCCCTAAACTTCTCCCAGGGAATAGAGGGAGATATTGAATCCAGAGGATCCTCCAGCAGATCCAGAGCTGGTACCCAGCCAGTACACAGCCCTGCAAGGCTCTGCAGCAAGCTTCCTACGTAGGAAGTGCCAGAGAGTCTCTGAACCAAACCAAAGACAAGGCAGTTACCTACAACACTCTCAGCTTTGGGTCGTCCACCCCAAAGGATGACACAAGCCCAGTGAAGAAGCTAGGAGGAGTGCATCGACAAGCATCTACCAACGTCTGCCTTAAAGGACATTTTTGAGCCAATCAAGCCCCTTGAGATGCAAATGACTGCACCGCTGACCTTTGTTAAGCCCCAGTCGCTAAAGCCATCCGAGATGCCTCGACCACTGCTTCAGAACCACCGACCAGCATTGAGACAATGATTCCTGACCTTGAGCTGCTGTGAAGACCAGCTTGCAGCCGTCCGTCCAACTTCGCTTACTGAACTGCCTGCCACCTGATACCCGCAGCTGTCTTCCATCTTCAACTCTGTTGCAGAAGCTGCAAAGCACCCTGCAACCGACTCAACTCTGTCGAGCACCAAGAACTCCTACAGCACAAGGTACATTGTGGTTCTGTCCCTATGGTCCTTCCCTGAAGCCCCCTAGTGATGTTTTACTACCCATTGCTCCCTTTGTGTTCAAACCAAGTATCCTTGAATTATTGCAATCAATTAATATACCGACTACCCTCCTGTCAGTATCCAGAGTGCATCCCTTTTCCTTCTTTGAAACTGTCTGTCATCTGCATTCCTTAACAGGGTGGGTTGTATTTTGTAGTGTGATAGAACTGCCCGTTTTGATAATAATAAAGTAGATATTTGCATACAACCATGCCTGGACAGTCCCTTTTCTGATTGGGTAACAAATGTATTTGCACTGGGTTGCAACTAACCAACGATCCACAACCTTGTGGAGATAAGCCTGCCGTTCCGTCCACGTTACCAGAATTGGACAAGGTTGTTTATAATTTGCTATTGTTTCCAGTCTGTTTGGATACCTTCTGGTGTACTAGAGGTGTGGGGCTGATTGATGGTTTAGAAACCGATATTCATCCCTACACCACTGGTGCCCTGGAAGTTGATTCGTTACAGAATGGCAGTGACATTTGTTTGCAAATGACTGCATGAAAAGCTCTGGTGAAAGGGCCTGAGTCGGCGGGCTGTAATCTGGGTACAATAGCATTGCATTGATAAATGTTTCAATTATTGTTTTTGGAGTTTCTTTGCCTTAATGTTGGAATGGAGTGTTTTAAGGTCAAACACTTTGGGCCTATTCAGAAAGAAATGTGTTTATGCAGGCAACGTGTGGTAGGGTCATTGTGCACCTGCAACCACTGGCAAATTGCACATGCATGGCGATTCTCAAAGAATCCTACATGAGAGTCTACTGCGCTTTGGGTGTGCCAATAGACCTGAACGATGAAAAGTGAAAACACATGTGTCAACACTGATACCTGAAAGTGCTGCCAACCTTATTGGAAGTGCACCCTTTCAAAGGGTAAATATTTAAAAAAGGACATCAGTTACTGGAAATGTGCCCACGTGCAAAACCAACATCAGTTTGTAACAGTGACACATTCCTACAGCAGCAAGTGCTTTGTTTTTTGTGTGAATCCGGATGCTTCACCTGTGTGTGTACGTGCTTTGTCGGAGGTGTTTGCTGATTGCTCACATAGCTGGACTAGTGAAAATGGTAATCACAAAAAACTTTAAAATGGTGAGGAAAAATGTGGCTGAGTGGTTCGTGAGGTGAAATACTTTTGCCCTTTGCCCCCTCTTATAGCAATAACATTTAACTAGTTACAAAAACCACTCCCCTTTTCCCAATTAAATTATACATTTTCTGTCTGAATTTTAACATACTGCTACAGTTTTACAGATGTGATACATTTCAGTGTGGATGCACGATGCAGAGGGATACCATATTTTGCATTGGGCACAGTCGCAGAGAAATGTGCAGTTTTAAAAATAAAACGAATCAAGATGGCAATAATGCCATTCGGTGTCTATTATTTATGAATACATATTTATCTTAATTTCTTTATCTAGGTTTCTTTGAACACAGTTAGCATGTCATCACCATGTGTGTTATGCCCAGTTAGCACATCACTGCTGGTTTCCAGCAAACCCTCTTAGCACATCATTACCAGTGTACATCAGGGCTGTGTAGTTATGGTTAAATTGCTAATCCCATAGGAAGAGCACTTTTTGGGTGGTTTATAACTTCGCTCTCCCTGGATGAATCTTCACCAAACTTTGCAAAAAAAGTATATAGCCCACTCTGGATTGTTTTGTAAAGTTTGGTGAGGTTTGGTCTGGGGGGGGGCAAATTTATAGGGGGGTGTCCCAAAATGACTCTTTTTACCATAGACTGAATGGGGAAAAAACTTTGCTCACGCCTACAGCCCAAACCGCTGGACGGATGTTCACCAAATTAGCGACAGGAGCAGCGGCTTAGTCCCGAAAGCGTGCTTTTGTAAATTTGGTGAAAACCCATCCAGTATTTTTTTTTTAAATGACAAAAAGGTAGGTCAAAAAAAATTAGTGATATCTATGTCTATTGGTTAATCGGCTTGCGTCATGTCCGCGGACATGCGACGTGTTCGCTGATTGGATGGTGAAGGGCATGAAGTGCGTCAGATTTTTGGAAATGCCCGCCATCTTGGATTCACAGTCATCTGCCGTTGTCCACGAATATCGCGGTAAAAACATATTAAAAAACACAACATTGCACTTGTCAAATTTATCAAATAATCTCTGGGAAGGTGAGGGATGATGAAGATGCGATGGGATATGGCTGCAAGAAGCAAAAAACTGGTGTTTTTTGCCGCGAAAGTCCGCGAACAGTCCTGAAAAGTTTGCGGACACCTCAGCATTACAGGGTTGGTGAAAAGCAGTTCTTGAATGGTTTATAACTTTGGCGCCACTTAATAGAACTGCATGAATTTTTGCATGTATTTTTCTGACCTGATTCCGAATAAGTTTACAAAGTTTGGTGGGATTCTGTCATGAGGGGGCAAAATTAGAGGGGGGTCCCAAAATAATGTAATGGCTTATAAATGAGGTGCCATTTGACAAATCTACACATAATTTGGCAAACTGATAATAGATCTAGATATACATGTTTTTGCGAAGTTTGGTGGGATTTTGTCAAGAGGGAGCAAAATTAGAGGGGGGTCCCAAAATATTGTAAAGGCTTATAAATGTGGTGCCATTTGACAAATCTACACAAAAGTTTGCAAAAAGATTATAGATCTAGATATAAATGTTTTCGTAAAGTCTGAATGGATTTTGTCAAGTTCGGGCTAGGTTATATGACGATTGTATGTGCATACATTTGACACTTTTGAAAAAATAAAACATGGGTGGATTTCCAGCAAACTTGCGTAAGGAGCATTGTCAAGGACCTACAATCATGGTTTTGGAAATGTGCCAGTGTTATTTTTTGACAAGTGTCATAATGTAGCTACAAAAAATAGCGGTATGCCTTTAGTGACTGAGGGATAGCCTGTGGCCATGGGCAGTGGCGAGATTGTCGGGTCATGGAATAAGGTCATGATCCGGACAATCTGGCTGCTGGCCATGACCACAAGGGACAAAACATAGGATTAAAGTGGCCATGTCCACCTGGGACTGGCTTTGTGGTAAAGTTATTCAAAATTAGGATAGATTTGAAAGGGAAGAAAAATGTGCTGGTGGTGATATGGTCATAGGGTTCTCTTTTTGCCTTCTGCAGGCTGACATGGAAAGCGAGGAGGTGCCCTGTATGCAACCCCTGCCTTCCGTTTCCGTGGTGGCCATCTTGGAAAAGGATTTTCCTTCCTACACCGGCACGCCTGTGAAGAAAAATCCTCTTTTAGTACTCCGTGTTCCCGCTTTGGGAACCTAGGCTGCTAATGGCCTTCAACCCCCATTTCAGGGGCTGGAATGGGGGGGATAATGGTCCAGAGACCTCGTTATACACCCTCGCTTCGCTTGGGCTGATAACTTGGCCTGCTGGGCTGCAATCCACCGTTCCAGTCCCTGGAACGGAGGATGAACGCCACAATATTTCCATTAGCATAACAAAAAATGCAAATGGAAATGTTGGAAAATCTTATTTAGTCTATGTACTTTACTGAGAAATATAAAGTAGATGGAGTCTATACGTTTTTTTTAGTTCTATTTTTTAACTGTGAAAGGTGGTTCCTAAAGGAACATTTATTTTGTTTTTGGATGCATTTTCTTTTGGCAGGAGAGCTTAGAACGAAAGGTGGCGAGGGAAATGAGGGAAGAAGCACCAAACACTAATAGGGAGGGGCAGGTGGACAGGGGAAAATGTTGCGCGTGTGTTATTTCTAAGGTAGGGGGCAGTGTTTCTCATGCTCCTTGATTACAGCAGTGGTGGTGTCTCTTGGGGAGGAGGGATGGCATTAGCTGATTCTATTTTAAGATAAATAGTTTTGCTAAAAGTATGTACTGTGTACTAGATTGTTAATGGATGAGTAGGATTAGGTGTTGGAGCTGTGCAAGGGAAATTTTGAAGTTAAAAGTTCCTAGATCAGTAGGAAATGCAGTTCCGAACTGTCCACGAAGCACAGATCTTATCGTGAAGTGCGTATGGGCTCTCACACATGTCATCATGCCGCACGCCAGCATATGGTCATGTGGCACTCTCTGGAAGGTCTGCAATGAAGTCAGATATTCGTTGACATTATGGTTAAGTTGCACTAATAAAAACCTATGAAATTCAATGAAAAAACTTTGTTAAGGGGATGTTATGGTTAAGTTGCACTAATAAAAACCTATGAAATTCAATGAAAAAACTTTGTTAAAGGGACGTTATGGTTCCAAGTAAAACCGAAAACCCCCTGAAATTCGCCAGTTACGGTAAGCTAAGCAACCATAACTCGCGCCACCACCGTGCACTGCTAAGATTAACACCCAGGACATCAAAGATGACATCACAAATGTCATTGATGACATCACTGATGACATCACATGCACATTTACCTTTCATGAAAAGTCTGTACAAGTAATTCTTATTATAATGTTAATGAAAAAAGTTTCAAGGATCAATGGAATAAATATCATGAGGTAAGTAGTGCATTAAGTAATGCATTAATCCAAATAGCATTGTATTATGAAGTTTTGTCCAATATACTAAGGTACACATGTAGTAACATAGGCATAGTGTGCAGCAGGCATGATAGAGGTGCAATATTAATAATCTTGCCATGTTAAATACTAAAATTATAAATGTTTTCTTATTAGAGTCTTGCATACTGTGAAACATTTAATAAGTACCTAATCAAACCCACTTACTACATGATTGCATTACTGCACACAAAACACAGACAACACATACAAATAGAGCATATACAGGGAAAGTGAAGTAAACAAAAAAACAGCAGTATTACCCGACAATCTTCATAACCTAACTGATTATCTTCATGCACAGAAATGATTGCTCTGCTTCAAAGCTACTACTTCCCTATGTATAACTATCACATATTGTGACTAGACCCTAAGGAAAGTAGTGTAAGTGCAATGTGTACACATATGAGCATATCCAAGGAAAGCACAGTAATAAAAAAAACAGAACTATAAGACAGTGTTGATAACCTTACTAATCATCTTCATACATAGAAAGCATTGCTGTCTTCCAAGTCTGTGTTTTCCCCTTTGTCTATGTTTCATGTGCTTTGAGTGGACCCTAAGTGAATTACTGTAAGAACATATTTGAAGTATAAGTCTACAAATATAGTACTTTGTACTATAGTATAGTGAATTTTTAGTTCCTGACTTTTACTGGCCTAGATATATCATAAAGGAAAAAAGAGTGAGCCAGACATGTGATGTCATCAATGACATTTTTGATGTTATCTTTGATGTCCTGGGTGTTAGTCTTAGCAGTGCACGGTGGTGGCGGGAGTTATGGTTGCTTAGTTTACCATAACTGGTGAATTTCAGGGTTTTTTCGGTTTTACTTGGAACCATAACGTCCCTTTAACAAAGCTTCTTCATTGAATTTCATAGGTTTTTAGTAGCGCAACTTAACCATAGCGTCCCTTTAACAAAGTTTTTTCATTGAATATATAGTTAACACATTACATCATGGTGGTTTAGAATATCATTGGATATTTCCATTTGCCCAACTCGCACAGGATGGCATACTTTGCGTACACCCACTTGGCACATCTTTAGTAGTTCATATTTCTACCCAATCTGCTCATAGTTTTAAGTTTTCATTAGGCTTCACATTATGGACAGTTTCCTTTAGGTTCACTTAACCCATAATTAGCTGCCCTTAGCAGCCATCTCCCAGAAAGTTATGCCTCGTGTTTCTGATGCCAAAATTAAGAAAGATCAATGCTCCATCATTGTGTCCTAGTGCCTCAGCAGGCAGCGAGGAAGCAGCCAGAGGCTTGCCGGATTACAAAGGGTAACCGGAACAGCCAGGTCCATTCTGCCCCAACAAGTCTGCAAACAGACAGTTCTATATGTGTCTCTGACAGCACTTCTCTCTGGGAAATGCATGTTGGCACCAATACATTACTTGTTACATGCACTGGTTGTTGAGCCAGTGACATGACAAAATATATCCCCATCTTATTCATGATTCCTTATCGACAGTATCAAAATCCCGGTTTCGGACTGTGAAAACACTGGGAGTGCACCTCGATGCTACCCTCTCACTAACTAAACAAATGCCATTGCCTCATCGGCCGCATACATGGCCAAACTTCTCAACGCAGTTAGGCAACACCTTACGCCGGCTAACTGTCCGTCTATTGGTAGATTGATAAACAGAGCTAGACTTGATTATTGTAATGGCTTGTTCGCAGGCACCTCTAAGTAAAATATATGCAAAATGCAGATAATACAGATAAATGCATTACGGTCGGCACTCAACATCTCCAAAAAAGACCATGGGCCTGATTCATGGAAGGGTTTTATAATGGCACAATCCCATAGGAAAACGTTCCATGAACCAAGCCCCATATCTCTGCAGCAAGAAAAAAGGCACATTGGCTCCCGATACAAGAAAGGATTCACTTTAAAATCCTCGCCATCACCCACAAATGCCTTAAAAAAACAGCACCTGGATACTTAGTTCAGAAAATAGTCAAAGGTAACCCTACCGGACTGGTCAGAGCCCCCTGCGCCCACCAGATAATCCCACAGAAATACAAGCGCACCAGAGGGAGAGGGGCGAGTTTCCATTCCATAGCAGAGTCCCAATGGAACGCCCAGGCACCCTTGCTATGAAAAGAAAACACATTGGACGTTCAGAAAAACATTAAAAACATTCCTCTTCACTGACTTTGTCATGACAAACCCCAGACTACATAATTAACAATTCCTGACTGTTGTACATTGCAGTCCCCCTATTTTTTGCAAAATTCCTTACCTCAAGTTTATGTATTTGTTCTTTCTGTTAAGTACATGTATCATGTAACAGGTTCGCAACAGTGCCCTGATGCCCCCAGGCTTAGGCGCTTTACAAACGCAAATAAATAAATAAAATAGCTGGTTTTGTAATAGCGAAAATGGAGGGAATGCCGTGGTGAAAACACCTGCATGACCCCTATGTTTGTGCCTGGGCAAAGACTGCACAAATGCTTAATAAATCTATAGCATAATTACAAATTGTGGCTGGTCTTAGCCCTGGCACAATGCCAAGATTTGCACTAGCCTTAGCACTGGAATGAACACAAGCAGAAATGTGGTCATTGGGCAAACCCTTACAATCATGCAAAATCGTTAATCGTGCCAGTATTAAAATTTCCGAACATCTAGTAATTGCCCTGGCTCTACAAAGAGCAGTTCAGACATGTCATAAAGGATTGTCTCATATGCAAAGTTTCGTCAGCCCTAATATACTGCCATTTATGGTTTCATATGACCTAACATAGTATGTTGTAATATATCAAAAAAAGAGGAAAGAGGATTAGAAGACAATAGAAGAACTAAACATTCCACCATATATTTTCATTAAAGCGAGAAAATAGAATATTAAAACCTTTCCAAAATATGTGTGTGCACAGTACATAGAAGTCACTACAACCAATATATACAGAGGACTAACTAATTCACATATAAGAAACACGTTTTTTTTATATGTATGCAAGTGTTTAGTTTGTTAGGCTACATTTAATATCTTTTCAATGCACAGAAAGTTGGAATAAAAATACCATAATCATGTTGACACACAACAGAGAGTGTTAAATGCATTATTCCCTTTTTCCTATTTTTGTCATTGTGCTATCTCATTTGTGATTACATTATTTTCAGCAATTAATCTCCGACAATAAGTCGATGAGTTTAATATCTAAAATATATGGAATCAGTCAAGTGATGCCTTAATATATGGGATATTTCCATAGAGGCACGTAAAATAACTTTTTTGTGGCACAATTCCAGCCTCCCTGGTGAAGGGATTCCCCAATGTGTGAAAGAGATAATGACATGTCACATGTCATGTTATGTCATATGTCACAAGATGTAACAACATGCCATCTAATGATATTTGATATGATATGCCAAGCTATATTGTGGCATGATGTTATGTCATTACATGATAAGATAGGTCATATCTATCATCTGTAAAAAATGAAACTTGCCTTTTGATTTATCTATGAAGCTTTGAATTTTGTTATTGGCAATTATGCCTAGTCTGCACACAGCTTATGACTTTGATGTGCATTTGACCTGCTTGTGATTTATGAGGACAGTTGACAATTGCTGTGGAGTTTCTACTGTGCTCTACCTGCACCATCTTGGGCACAGTCCTCCTTGACTAGCGCTGAAATTAAGTATTTCCCAATTATTACCAATACGTGATTGTGCTTTACTTTATCTTTGACTTACTTGATGAATTGTGCATCTTAATATGCATTTGATTTCATTTCATTTATTTGCATGTGTTCTGCATGCAAAATATAGCATAGCCCTCATCTGTAGACAGTTGCCTCTGGGGGATTGATAATCAGATTCATTATAGCCAACATTCCACCTCTAGCGCTTTGCCACATATAATGCAGCTGAGTCCCACAAAAAATTCAGTCCAGCTGTCAAATAGTTTGACAGAGTGATCGACACTTTGCCTGAACGCACGTCACTCTACGTCTTCTATAATGCTGCTGCATTAGTTGTCATCTGCTAATAGACCAATAGCTTACATTTTATCTACTATATGCAAGCAATGTGATGCTCGATTTCTGATTTCTGTTCAGACAGAGGTCTGCCGCAGGGCCATGTAACTAAAGCACTTTGAAGCTATAAAATGGCTGTTGGCGCGATACACATCATGTAAATAAATATATCATGATATGTCATAGCATGGCCTCAAATGAAATGTAAGCTCCTTTTTTGACATTCTGAGTAAACTCCCAATTTGATACAGAAGGATTATCACACCCACTACTCCCTGCTTGACATTTATAATAAGCTCCCACTTTGCCATTCCCAGTACCAGTATTTGCTTCCCAGAAAGCTTGACATCCCCCAAGCTCCTTATTTGGCATTCCAAGTAAGCTCTCAATTTAAACTTCCCAGAATGCTATCAGATGCCATTCCCAGTAAAGTTGATACTACCAGTAATTCCAATTCTACATTCCCTTAGGCTTGCCATTTGAACAACACCCGAGTTTGGAATTTCCAGTAAAATCACAATATGACATTCCCAGTAAGCATGACATTCCAAGTAAGATCAGAGAAAGACTGACATTCCCAATATACTCCCAGTTATACATACCTAGTTAGCTCACAGTCTGACAGTGCCAACAAGATTGAAGTTTGCTTTACATCCCCACTAAGCTTGACATTCAAATTAAGATCTTGGTTTGATGTTTTCCATTGAGACATTCACTGCAAACTCCCAGTTTGGCATTGCCAATAAGATTGATATTCCTAATACAGTCCCATTATAGTAAATGTGGCATTACAGGAAATGTCTCAATGTGGTATTCCCCATTTGGCATGAGCAGTGAATCCCAGTTTGAAATTCCCAAAGTCCTCTGCCTAAGTCTGGGAACTTCTAATGTGCTGACCAACGGGCCAGGTGTCTCCCCAATCTAACAGATAATGGGACCAGACTATGTAAAGAAGGAATTCCCTGGTCACCCCCACTAGGTCCCTATTGCATGTTAGGGGTCAGTCACAGGGAACCTCCAATCAACTTACAAAACCCTATCCCTCTACATTGAAGGGCATAGAAGTCATAAACGCAAGTTGAAGTAGTCAATGCCCTTTTAAGAACCTGGTATTTTATACTGATAGGAAATTGGATAACATGCTGATATTGTCCCTGTAAAAAATTGGGACTTGCAATCATCGAATCTCAGATGATATGCAATGTTTGGCAACTCACTGATCCACACCATGATTCACTCAACCCATGATAAGCCTTTCCTGGTCCCAAAGTGGCATTGCTTCAAGTTCCCCATGAGCCTCAGAAAAGAGTGGAGGCTCGCTGCGAGGTTTATTGAGCAAAGGTGTGGTCAGCCAAGGCTGCCACAGATACTGCCGGCTTAGTTTAGCTCTGTGTACAGAGTGGTTGTCGACACTAGGGCGCGGGAGGTGGGAAAAATAACTGCTTACCCATGGCATCCAAGCTGTCTGTAGACACCTCCTTTGAACCTAAATGCAACAGAGTAGGGCCAGTAGCCCAGGGAGTCCAAATCAATGACATTAGTCAAAGCCAAAATGGTAGACCAAGCGTAAAACAACATATGAGTTCAAATTAAGATCCACCAATCCAAGTGCCTCGCCAATCAACTCACACAGGTGCAAAGCATCATAGGGATTCTTTCTGTCTAGGTGTGTGGATGTTCGGGGGAGATTGTGCCTGATGTGCAGAAAGTGTTGGTGAATTTTGAGAAAGGCAGGAGTAGGTGCTAGGAGATGAGTAAGGTTGGAGCCCAGAAGGGGACAGGGAGATGGTAGGAACAAGGAGGAGGAGGAGGAGGAGGAAGCTGAACATCATGAGGAGGTGTTTGGAGCAAGAGAACAAGAGGAGTAATGTGAAAATCAGGAGGGTGTTGCAGGAGCAATAGAACAAGAGTAGGAAGTTGAGTGTCAGGAGGATGTGGCATTAGTAAGAGAGCAGGAGAAGGAAAGTGAACATGAGGGGGAGGTGCTAGAACTAAGAGTAAGAGGAGGTAGGGGAATAACAGTAGGAGGTGTCAGAAGCGAGAGAGGAGGAGGAAGCTGGTAGGAGCAAGAGTGCACATTAAGTAAGGTGAAAATCAGGTGGATGTTGCAGGAGAAATAGAAAAGGAGCAAGAAAGTGAACATTAGGAAGAGATGGTAGGAGTAAGATAGTAGGAGGAGGTAGGGGAATAACAGGAGGAGATGGCTGAATTGAGAGAGAAGAAAGGTGAAAATCAATAGAAGGTGGAAGAGGTGAGACAGTAGGTGTTGAACAGGAGGTGGTGATAGAAGATATCTAATGTGTAGAGAAAGACAGTAAGAATAGGAAGGTTGAATATAGCACATCTTGCCCAAGTCAAAAAGGGGTTTTACCCATGGTGGGTTTTAGAAACGAGCTCATGAATGGGTGAAGAAGAAGGTCAGGTCCAGGACAGACAGAGAGGAGACAAGAAGGCTAGAGACCAATGGTCAGACCCAGTCATCATCCCCAAAGATTTGGGGCAGATTCCTCTGCGGTGGCACCACATGAGACAAGGATTTCTACCTTTTACAACTATTTGTGGAAGAGACCCAGCTGTTAATTGCATAGGATTGACAAGAGAAGAGAAGTAAAAGGGTAAACATCAATGTAAAGAGCAGAAGAAGGGTGCAAGAAACCTAGAAGTTCAATGAATGTGAAGAGCAGAAGAAGAGTGTGAGATTACCCTAAAACCCAATCAACAAAACGGACTAAAGGGGAACGTGAACAGAACTGACTGTAATGAGCCCGAAATGTACACGTTTATAGAAATCACAGGAAAACAATGCATTTTGACACAAAATGTAACATTGATAATAAAGCGGAGGACATGGGTTCTGACAATGGGATGAGGGAATGTGACTTTAATACCAGATGTTGCAGGAGAAGGTGGAAACATAAATCAGGTACAGTGACAGGACAGAATAACATAGGAGTAGGATGGTGGAGAAAGTGCTAAATTAAGGATGGAGGGGTGACAGGAAAGTGCTGTAGGCAGTGCTTAATTTGTGTGGGTGTTTGCCAAAGCAGAGCTCTGGCACTTACTTTTTAACCACAGTACATATTTCCCCAGACTCAGTTAAATAATGTGCTGTTATAACAACTTTATTACTTTAACTGTCAATCAACAAGCAACAAAAGTTTACCCTGATCACATACCTCTGCATCCTGAGCTGGCTCATTGTAACCCATGAGCATGATGTCCCACACTAGAGTTGCAGTGCTAGTTAATTTTCATCAATACCAATGAGGTGAAAAGTGACAATGCCATGCACTTATGTTGGCCATGCCTGCGCACCGCTCCAGTCAGCCTGCATAACATTAACACAGCTCCACTACAGTAATCACCAGCAGCAATGCCACAGCAAGGTGGGTTGACAACAAAAGGAGAGCCAACAGCACCAACTTCAGGGCAATACAAGGGAAAATGCAATTGCAGAGTAGAAGTGCCTGTCCTGAGTGCCCACATACACAAGACGATCCTGCTGCAGTGTTTGACAGAAGAGTTTATTTGAGATGGTGCCTGCATTTGTCCATCAAAGAACCAAAGGAGGATATTTTCTGTGGATAGACAGTCAATAAGTTCCTTTTTGCCACCTACACAATTGGTGCATGATGTTAACCATGAGAATGTGTTTAAAAAAGCACTTAATCATGTGCATCATTTCAAGAAATAACTAGCATGTGATATTTTATTCTGATTTGTATTTGTAAATTGCATGTTTTATAGTAAGTATTTCGAATGACATTTTTTCGAATGCAAATATGTCGAAAACATTTCGTCTAAAAAAAATGTTGAATTTTTTTTTTAATGGAGGGGTTCCCCCTCCAAACCCCCGTTTTTTTTACACTTTTTTTAAACTGTCAAAACCCCCAAAAAACATATTAAATAAAAAAAGAATACATTTGAAAAAAACAAAAAAAATTTAAAAAATTCGACGACATTTTTTCGACATATTTGCATTTAGAAAAAATGCATTCGACATACTGACTGGATACCAAATTGCATTTATGCCAGAGTCAGTGCATCAACAATGTGTCGGTGTGACTTGCAGCTTTAAACACAAATATGAGGATACTGTGGAGGGCAGCTGTGGGCGGTGCAACAACGGTGCAGCGCAGCCTGCCCCAATGTGTCACAGGCATGCTAGGAAATATTTGGGACCTGGCACTTGTTTTTTTGCAAAGTATGCAATGGTGGTAGGGTTGTCTGTGAGAGTAAGGAGGGAGGGAAGCAGGGTGATGGAGTAACAGATTTCTAGAAAAGAGGTTCTCCAGAAAGGAGGAGAGCTTTGTGGTTGCATTTAAATAGTGGTAGGTTTGGAGTAGTATGGAAGAGAGAGGAGGAGCATTCTAGAGTAGGGGAATGAGGAGAGGGAGCAAGTGGAAATGAGAGCACACAGGGCTCCAGTAGTGGCTAGGAAGTGAGACGAGGATGATCGTAATGAGCGAGGGGAAGAGTAGGGGAGTGAGATGAGCCTAAGGTGGGGCATGTCCATGGGTATTTTTGAAGATGATGGGAAGAAGCTTATAGTTGGCTGTTTGTTTCATAGATAACCAGCCAATCTGCCGAAGGGCAGAGGAGGTAGAGGTAAAGTGAGAAAGGTTGGAAAGTGCGCAACTCAAAGTTGTGGAGTGTGCCCAGAGTTGGAAAAGCATAGTTAGGAAGGCCACAGAGGAGACTGGCACAGTAGTTAGATCTAGACAGATCTAAGGTGGATTTTGGATGTTTAACAGTATTTAAAAGGAAGATGATGACATTTTTCTGATATTGAGAAAGTTGAGCCTGGCTGCAGTGGCAGATTTGGAGATGAAGAGTGTAAAGTTGCGAGATGGGCTGAATATGACACCAAGGTTACGAGCAGAAGCAGACCAAGGAAGGTATTCAGGGGGGAAGAGAAGAAGAGGGGGAGAGGAAGAGAAAGTTTGCTTGGGTGGGAAGTAGGAAACTTCAGTCTTAGTGGAGTTGAACATGAGTGAGTGAGACACCATCCAATATTTGATGGCAGAGAGACAGTTTGACATTTTTGATAACAGCTTGTCGGAAAAGGTGGAAAATGAGAAGATCTGAGTGTCATTAGAGAATAGTTGATAGGAGAAGTCATAAGAGGGGATCAGGGTGTAAAGAGCTGAAGTATAGAGAGTGAAGGGCAGCGGGACTAAGGACAGACCCTTTGGGAACTCCCAAAGTAAGGGCTGAGGTTGGTGATGTAAGCTGTTCCAGGGCGCCGGCAATTGTCCAGGGGCAAAGAATGAAACACAGAAATGAGGAGTCTTATCAGTGATGCCACAAGGAGAGACAATCTAGAGGGCAGGTCAGAATGGTTGATAGTATTGCACGCAGCAGAGAGGTCGATAACAATAGGAATAGATGAATGGTGCGCATGACGTGCAGAAGAGATGATATTGAGGAGCGCTGTCTTGTTAGAATGCAGAGGTCAGAAAACAAATTGAAGAGGATACCGGAGGTCGCGAGTTGCAAGGAACTGAGTGAGTCAACTGAATACTACTCGGTCTAGGATTTTGGAATAGTTTGGTAGAAGAGAGACAGTATGAAATTTGGCAGGACAGTTAGGATTGAGGTCAGGTTTCTTAAGGAGTGGGAAGACGGTAGCTGATTTAAAGGATGAGAGAAAACTAGGATTATCAAGAAAGGAGTTGAAGAGGGAAGTAAGGTGTGGAGCAACACTGGGAGCCATGTCCTTCACAATTTGTGGGGACAGTGGGCTAGCGGAGGCACAGGAAGGGTTAGCCATGAGGAGTAAGGCACACATCTCATTAGGGTTGATGGGGGCAAAGGAATACATAGAAGCACAGTGGCCTTCAAACTTTTTTGGCCTGGGCCCCCCTGAGCAAAATTTGGGCAGCGCCACCCCCAACCCCAAAAAAATGCCAGCTGGACAGTAGGTCCAAATGGCTTTGAACTATCGTACCAGTATAGTGCATGAGTTCCCCCACCCCACCTGCTCCCATCACAGTATCTGGGCTACCTCATCCCACTCCTAACCCAGTCCCTGGGCTCTCCCCACCCTGCTCCCACCAATATCCCTGGGATCTCCCAACCCTGTTCTCACCACTGTGATATGACCCCCCCTCCCCTATCCTGCTCCCATCACAGTCCTTGGGCTCTCACCACTCTGCTCCCACCACAGCAGTGGCGGCTGGTGCATTTTTTAAGTGGAGGGGCATCATTATTTCTCCCAGATATGCCACAGCAACCGAGTGTAGCGAGGGAGCCTGAGCCAATAAAAGGGATTCGAGGGGGGGGGGGTTCCCCCCAGGAATTCTTTTAGGATAATGGGTCAAAATGTTACATTTTAGAGCATACTTTAAAAAAAACATTAGGTAGAAAGCCAAACCCCTGGGGCGGGGGAGGGGCGCCCCAAGTCCGAATACCTCTGTAGTAGCTGGAGAAGAGGGTAGGACTGGTGGAGAAAAGTGATCAGAAGGAGTAGCTAGAAATTAAGCTGGTTGTACTTCGAATGGTAGACATTTTTGAAACAAAGTAGAAAGCGTAATTTTTCTGTATATTTTATAATGGTGCCACATTAACATGAACATTTTTGCTTTGCGTCTACGTTATTTCTACCATCAATGGTCTCGAAACCCCAAAATTCAAAGATGATATTTAAGCCATGAGCAGAAGGCCGTCACATGCACTCACTTATGTGCATTTAAAAGGCAATAGGATAATACACATAACACAGGGAGATCGGGTACTCTAGGATGAGCCTGGGGCTGATTAGGAAGTACGTCAGTGGTCACATGACAGAAATGACCTTGGATGGCGGCGTTAGAGCTGGATTTGCATTTGCTGGGCGGCGGAAGACTTATTTTCCTGGTGTTGCTTGCCGGGCATCACTCACTTCGGAAACACCACCATCTGAGTGTAACCATTAGACATGGTCTGATAATGGGTACCCCCAGCTGTCCCCCAGAAGCCTCCTGTGCTGTTCTCTGGTTGTGAATCAATAAAGGAGGGATGCAGCAGGACTCTCAGGGGAACCTCAGGGAGCAGGCACCAGTGCACTTTAACCTCTGCCCCTGCCCGAAGCCCTGTGCCCCAGGGCTGCTAATTGGTCCTGTTCACCATAGATAAGTGGCTAAATTAGGTCATTTGTTTAGAAGGACATCAGCAGAATAAATAATAAAAACGCGATATTCGCAAGCTAATGGGCCGCCTGCTTAGTAGTGGATGGAGACAGGACTCTGCGGTGGCACACTAAAGTTCATATAGACTTATTTGCACCAAAAATTTTAACGAAAGGAGAAAGATAATTCCTTCATGTTCTAAAAAGATGAAATCCTCTGTGTCTAGTTTGGGGTGAAGTGTTCATTTTCCTCAGCAGCTTAGATTAGAAATCGTTTCCGTGATGTGTGTGCCCCTGGCCTGCAATGATAACCGTGAGAAATAGAAGACGATCGGATCCCTCGGACACAAAGTCATTAAGAGAGCACTGCTGTGCTGCGGCCTGACCCCATAACTAGAAAACAAACCAAGTGTACGACAAGAAGTAGAGGAACTATGTGGCTTACACCCCCTCCCACAAACAATACAAACCCGCAGACCATACCTGCCTACATTTGTAGACAAGAAACCTGGGGAATAATGTCACAGATGGCCCGCCCCCTTTTCGGCAAGACTCATCCACCCTCCTGCACACATTTTACAACAAAAAAAGCAAACCCGACGTCAATATGAGCGTCAAGAGAAGTGGCTTTCAACATAATTCATTTTCTGTTAAAACAGTGTACCATACGCAATAATTCAAAACGACGTTGATGTGTTTTTTGCCTTATTTGCTGCGCTGAGGAAACCGGGCAACTCCACGCTCTTCCCCGGAGAAGGGCGTGAACACCCTGAGCCTCCGTGGTAAACCCAGAGGTTAGGCAGGTGTGCCCCAGGCACATGCACCTGCTGTTTAAGGGAACGTTCAGTGTTGTGGACTGAAAGTGCAAGTTTCACTTCTTCCTACACTTTTATTTTAAAACAAAACCATTCTGGAAGTTTTCTTTTTGAAATAAAAGTATAGGAACAGTAAAACTTAATTAAAAAAAAATAGAGGAGCCCCGCTCCCGCTCACTTCGACCTCTAGGCCCAAAGTGAGAAATTGTGAGTCTGCACGGACACTGCACACCCTTATAAAGCAAGCAGAAGCAAAGCAAATGGGCTGGCCTTCTCTGTGTGGAGAACACGTATCAGGTGGCATGGCCACTCCTTCACATGATTGCTTTGATCAAGCAGGAGTTGTCTACGCTTGTCCTTTTTTCTTTGTTTTGGATGTCAGGACGACCTAGTGGCTAGAGCGGTTGGGACAGCTAGTTTCACCAAGTGCTGCAGTCCAGCCATAGAAATAGTTGTGCCGGGAGAAGTAGGGGCCCTTTAATTTGTTCTGACTCTTGGAAAAACACACCAACTGGAATGGTTGGGCAGGTTGCTTCCACTGGGTGTGACATTATCGTTTTTAAAACATTGTGTTGTAGAAATGTCATTGGAAAAAATAAAGAGTGCTTAAATATTGTGCTCTGATCAAAATATTGGCACATTTTAAAATTAAGGCTCCTATGACATCATCAGAAATCATTGATGTGCTGGCGATGGGGAATCAAATATTGGTTATTTCTTTAATCCCTTAAGAACAGAGAAATGTCAAACTGTGTGCAAATGTGTCAGTGCTTAGGCGAACCAGATACGAATTGCGCCACTTCAGCCCGGGGCAAGGCTGCTCTAGGAAGTGAGAGTCATGATCAGAAAAGCACGCCGCACTATAGCCACATTTCCAAGGGTAGGAAGTGGTTAGCTTACACGAAATACCGAGTTTCAGGCATAATAAAAAAATGCAGCGCAACACTTTAAACTGTGAAGTATTTCTTTAACATTGTTTGCAGATTTCAGGACAGAAGAAAATGTTATGAAATACATACACTCAGAGACAGGAAGGAGGCGGTTGGTCTAACCCTTTCAGGGGGACAACCTTGAACCCCCGCACCCTCCTCTTAGAATTTCCCCCGCCCACCACCCCTGATCACAATATTCTTTTTTAACAGAATGTAGAACATTATGTGCCACTATTATTATTAAATTCCTGCATTCTTTTTTCGTCTCTGATTCTCTGAACAACGTTGTGGGGAGCGATTATACCACTGACTACCAGCGTGAACTTGCTGTAGACGTGCCCAAGAATTCCACTAACCCAAGACTAGGAGAGTCCATCAGGACATCCAATAGGCCTCCACCCTAAAATGCACGTTGTCCACTAATCCCATTTACACAAACAGTGAAGTAGGTGTGTCATGCCTGGCCGAATCGACAGCGAGAATGCAGCGGGTGGTCACCAAAATAGTTGCTTTATCAGCATGAAAGTGTGTCTGTGCCTGGAAATGTGAGATAGAGAAACTGAAAATAATGGGTAAGAGTTGGGATCAATATGGAACAGCGCAGGTGAGCAAGGGAGGTTACGATAAAAACAAGTTCTGATCCTTCACCCCTTAGGAGAGTTCATGAATAGCATCTTAAAAATACTATGTGATAAAGATCCTACCCAAGCAACCTGTTCCAGCTGCTCAAGTAAAATCCTTTGGTCCAGGACGCTGACGACTGCCCATGGGTCCGAAACAGGCAGATCGGCAGCCTCTACTCTATAAACCAAAATGAGTGTTCCATACTTGGACTTCCTGTTGTGGCATATAAAATACCTTCAGTGGGAGAAAGACACTGATAACCACCAAGAATTTGCACGAGATGAATGGCAGAGTTGTGATGGGAGAAGAAAAAAAAAACATCCTTGGTTCAGCAGCCTATGGTGACTATTTTATAATACCATGTGGCCAGGCCCTCTTTGAGCCAATCAGGTCAATCAGAGAGCCTTTTTCCAAGAACTTATAGGTCATAATTTGTACATTGTGGAAGAATAGTGGGGTATGAGATTTCAAAACACAGCGGAGAATTGGGTCTGGTTAGGTATTAGATGTTTCAACACGTGTTAAGTCCTCCCCAAAACAACTGTAGAAGAAAAGAACAATCAGGTTCTCCAACGGACAATTGTGATAACACCTATTTAAATTGCCTTTCCCAAAAATTCTATTGCTAATCACCTATGACTAGCTGGATAGATTTGGATGTCATTTTTCTAGAAAAATTGACGCAGGCCCTTCCGAATTGCACATTTTAGGAAAAAATGAGTTAATCGGTAAAAAAGCTATGAAGAAAAAAAACCTGTTTTCGGCTTATTCCAATTAATTTTCCCACAGAGAAAAAGGTTCTTCTATTGAACACACACACGGCCAATTCATGGAAATGTGTGCAGAAATCCTGCAAGGGCTGCACGCCGAGAAGGACACTGTGTGAGCCTGCGTGCAGAATAAAACATGCATGCCCCGCGTATTCATGGAAATCACTGCGCAAAGTAACCGTATTCGCAAGTCGCGCCCTGAACGCCCCCGACAAACTGCCACGCAAAGCATAAACAGCCAGAACAGCTACCTTTGCGTGCTCCCCCAGGCACAAATACATGCACGCTTCAAACAGTGCGTGGGGTCCCCCACAAAAAAAGGCCTACATCTCGGGGACCCTGCGCAGGGTCCCCCATAACTGTTGCCAGCACCCCGACAACAAGCGCATGAAAATTCGTAACTCGGGTTAAACTCTGAAATTCTGAAAATCTGTATTCAACCCACCATAAACCATTCCTGTACCCTGCTACACTCTGTATGCGCACCCCTAAATTAGATTGGAACCCCAGTTGTGTACACGCAACCCCACCTCTGCGCTATGATTCCTATGCGGAAGTTTACTTACGCCTGCCTTTGGGTGACAGAGATCGAGGGATTTGTGTGGCCATTACTATGCCAAGAGGCGGCGCAGATGGCTCCATGAATACGTGCCGTTTCATGCAATTGCGGGCATGCAAGGGATTGCCTGCGGGCTGTCCCTCAGAATGCCCACTTTTGCACATGTTCTTCCCCATTTGCTGTGTTGCGCCCCTTTCCCAGCCCTCTGCGAAAGCCACGCCCATGCTCTGCGTGGTGTATCACGCAAGGTGCTCGACAGCTCACAGAGACGTGCCGGGCCTGCGCAAACTCCACACAAGTCCAGGAAAAGTCCTGCACAGTCGATTCCATGAATCGACGAATGGGGATTTACACGCAGAATGGAGCGCACGAGCCCCATTTCCCACATAAATAATTCCAGTTATCAGGTCCACAGTGTGAACATCACTGGATGGATTTGCTGCAAAAAACAAACTCCTTGGGCAAAAGTGCTATAGATGTGCATTTCATTGGTTTGTGGTAAAATTGTGCAGTAGCATTGAATTAATGCGATGGAGAAGGGGTGTCTACAAATTCCCCAAAAACATTAACATATCTTACATGGTGCTATGCATCAGTAAGCCTTTTCAGAAATGAAAATATGCATTTTTTTCATCGATGCAAGCAATTGCCACAGTAATCCTAAGGAAAACCGAAAAATGAAATTGCTTACAATTATATTTGGAGGAGGAAATGGGGTGTTGTAATATTAGGGTAGAGTTGGGGAGGGGGAAAGAGGACCACATGTGTAGTGGGAGAGTTGGGAGTAGGCAGTGGAGTCTGTTTGTGCCAGACCATTTGTTCTTTTACCACATTAAATTCTTCAGGATTTCTATGGGAGTCCAATGGAAATGACGCAAAGCGTGTTTGCCAAATTTACGTATCTCATGCTAGTGAGTTAAAGGGAGTAATAGGAGAGGGCTAGGGAGGATTTTCACAAGGGGGAATCTAAAAAGGAGGAGGGTGGCACAAGAGCAGTTCCAGTGCGGATGAGGAAGAGGTTTACATTGTGGAGTGTTTTCCCATTCCCACAGGTAACCCACCATCTTTTTTCATCAATGAATGCCTTTTTCACAGTCATTTATTTTATTTTTATTTATTGAACATTTACATGGCAACTATACAGCAGAAAGTGATTATAGGCACCACAAGACAAAAGAGCGTTGGGGGAACAAGGGAGAAAAAACAACAATAAAGGTCCTCCTAGGCCTTGTGACATTTGGATCGTGCAAGTGCAGTAACAAGAAGTGCAGGGAGGGGGGTGGGAGGAAGGGGATAGAGAGAAGGGATGGGAGTGGGGAGATGAGGAGGAAGTGCTAGAGGTGAGGGACACATGGGCTGAACAAGTGCTATGGGGAGCCCAGGAGGGAAGGTGCCAGGGAACCAGGGGATGTGTAAGCCAAGTGTGAGGAAGGGGGTGGACCAGAATCAGTGGCTGGTCAGGGAAGGAGCCCAGAGGCAAGTGCTGTAAGGGTGAGTGAGAGGACTGGGTTAGAGAGGGCCTGGCCGCAGTAAGACTCACAGGGGACACAGGCATCTGGTTGCAATGGCAGGTGGAAATCATCTTGTGATCAGTGTATGCAGGAACTAAGGGCGAGGGGGTGCAGTAAAACCTTATATATCCAACAACAGAATCAACATCAACTGGGTGCCCCCACACAACACAAACCACTCAAGGTGCACTCCTGATGTGTGTATTGGTACGGTTTGAGTTTCACAAACTGGCACACGCTTCTCATATTAGAAAGTTCAATCTTGTGATGTGTTGAAAATGCAAACTGGTTATTGTTCACATTCATATAAGCATAAGGAAAGCCAGAGTTGTGCAACAGTCCTGTTATATTGGCCTGTATTTAGTGTAGATTATCTATCAAAGCCAGACTTGTGTTAACTCTAAAATGGGTTGATGTTTACCTTCCATTTGTGCAGGGACCTTGTACCTGCCAGGCTGTTGCCATGTTTACCACTGATTATATTTTCTGTGTTCTAGATTCTACTGCCTTGTTTAGATGTCCCTGCCCTGTAATTTCCAGTTGAGCTGGGTAGTTGGCTGGAGCTGGAAGGAAGGAGGGCCGTTTTCCCCGTGTATGTTTCCCAGGCATAATAAACAACCTACAAGAACCCCGAGTGTCACTGGTGCTCTGATGTGACTTACTGTACAAGTACTATACTTGTTAATCCCATAACCTAATCTTTTATATGGATGGTTGGGGCAACATATTTGTTTGAGCACTGCGCTTCAAAAATCCTTTAAAGGGACCAGTTCACTGACAGTAATATGCAGTATTGCATTGCTGAAGTGATTTTTGTTGTTGGTGTGAGGGTTGAATAAAAGATGGGCTGATGGGAGTTGTAGTATTAAACACATGCCGATCCAAAGGTTAAAGACCCATATTATGTAGGAAGCCACTATGTGTTAAGTGTAGCTTGCACAAATTAAACTTTAATTTTGCAATGTCTTTGAATTCAAGTATCAACATTTTCATTTGATATTTTTAAAAAAAAGGTGTTGAAACAAACTGCACTCAAACAAATCCTTGGACACTCAACACAATCAAACTATAGTACAAAGAGCATTTATTTGATTTATGTTTTTATTGTTCACTTGTTAGGCACTTATACAGGAAGCAAATACTGTTTCAAAGCACCCACAGTGCAACGGGAGATGATAGATAATAACAATTACAATAAATAACAATAATAAATATAAGAATACAATGGGGAGTGGAAGACAAACCTATTATGCCTTGTGAGTGTTCAGAACGTGCAATTGCACAGGGGAGAGGGAATGGGATAGGAGCTGCAGTGCTAATGGGTGAGCAGTAGGTGAAGTGCAATGTAAGGTAAGTTCAAGCCTCCAAGGGTAGAGGTTGAGCCAAGCCAAGTGCTGAGGGAAGACAGCAGCTGGGATGATACGGTGTGGGAGGTCAGTGCCCCGAGGATGCATAAGGGCCCTGCACACCAATCAAGCGACTGTGCGATTAGCAGGGGATAGAGGGGGTGAAGGAAGAGGTAAAGAGGAAGGTCTTGAGGCTCTTCCGGAATTTACGAAAGTCCTGCTCAAGAGGAAGAGAGAGGGGGGGGCTGTTCCAAAGAAGGGAGGCAGCTGAAGAAAGCAATCGACCACCTGCCCTCTGTTTAGCGAACCGCTTTATACACAAGGAATTGGTGCCAGAGGAGTGCAGGGGTCCAGAGGGGGAATATTTAGTAAGAAAGCGTTCCAGATAGTGTGGTCTCCGGCCCCAGACAGCCTCGTGGATGATACAGAGGTATTTGAATTTTATCTGTGCAGCAACCGGGAGCCAGTGAAGACTTTGTAGGGCAGGAGAGATGCAGTCCCTGGGCTTGAGGCCAAGAATAAGTCTTGCTGCTCTATTCTGGATTAGCTGGTGTGTCGCAGAGTGGATGAAGGTAGATTCATGAGGAGGTCGTTGCAATAGTCCAGCCTAGAGAGAACCAGAGCCCGGGTAACACTGAGCCTCTGGGAGAAGGTGAGAAAAGGAAGAATTTATTTGAGAAGGAAGAGCTGAAAGGGGGACTTCTTGGCAATGTCCTGAGCATGATGGAGGAAGGAGAGAAAGGAGTCAAAGATGACTGAGGTTTCTGGCTTCAGAAGAGGGAGAAGGCGGAGAGCCCTCAGAAGATGGCCAGAGTGAAGGGAAGATGTCGGGTGCAGGGGTCCCAATAGGAAAAATCTCTGTCTTGCTGGCTTTGCAACAGAGACCATTGGAAGTGCACCAGGCCTGGATGGCAGAGAGGCAGTCAGGGATGATGGAAGGTGCAAGGGCACCTACAGGAAGTTTGAAGAACACTTGTGTGTCATCAGCATAGCACTGGAAGTTGGGGGAGAAGGAGGAGATGAGGCGAGCCAGCAGAGTAAGGTAGATGTTAAAGAGCCAAGGTGAGAGAGAGAATAGAGCCCTGGGAGATGCCACAGGTGTAAAAGGAAGTCGGCGAGCAGGATGACTTATGAGGAGTGGTAATTTAGGAAGGAGGTCAGCCAGTCCAGTGCCTGCTCCACGATACCAATTGTGTCATGGAGCATTTGTATGAGGTTGGAGTGGTTGACCGTGCCAAATGAGGAGGAGAAATCCAGAAGGATGAGGACAGCAGGGGAGTTGGAGTGATGCAAGCAGGTCTTCACAGGTGTTCAGAAGAACAGTTTCCGTGCCTCTGGATGCTCGGAATCCAGATCGATGGCCGTGGAGACCGCCAAAATGTTCAGTGTGAGAGTTAAGTTGCAACAGGGCCAACTTCTCAAGCAGTTCCCCAGGAAGGGGGTGATGGAAATGGGGCGGTAGTTGGCTGGACAGGAAGGGTCTTCTGATGGTTTTTTAAGGAGGGGGTGCACAAGGGAGTGCTTGAGGGAGGAAGGAAAAGAACCAGTAGCAAAGGAGTGGTTACAGAGATCAGTGGGTGCAGGGGCAAGAGAGCAAATGTTATCCTTCATGGTTCTGGATGAGCAAGAGGAAACCTGTTTGGAAGAGACCTTCATGGAGTTGACAGCTCTTGTGACTTCTTCCGGTGAGACAAGGGTGAAGGAGGAAGGAGGAGGTTGAGTGGCCGAAGGAGGCGATGGGGTGAGGGATGGGTTGGGAGAGTGAGTGGTGAAGTGAGTGGCAAATGCGTTGCAGAGGGCTTGAGAAGAAGCAGGGGAGGATAATGTGGAAGAGTTGGCAAGTTCCCAAGTTCCCTGAAAAGTTCAGCCGTGTTGTTGGATGCACCAGATACCCGTGCCTGAATGTGGGCCCTTTTTTTGGCACGGATGGAGTGTCTGTAATGCCATTGGAGCAGGCAGCAGGCCAGTTTCTCAGAGGGTGAACCTGAGGTTTGCCACTTCCGTCCTGCAGCTCTGCACGTTCGTTTCAGGTCTGCAAGTTCGGAGTCATACCGAGTGTTATGCTTAGAGGCAGGTTTCAGGCGGATCCTCGTGACTGGGTCAAGAATGTCAAGGGTGTTGGTGATGGACAGGTGGTGGTTGCTGAGAGCAGACTCAGTGGTTAGTCTGAGTTTGGAGGGCAAGCGGGATAAAGGTGGAATTGAAGGCAGCAGCTGACACTCGTTTCATTGGACGGAAGTTCGTGAGCGAGGTTGGCAGGGCTTTTGGAGGAGTTGTCACAAGGCCATAGGGACCCAGGTGCGAGGAGAGAAGAGAGTGGTCAGAACAGGAGAGAGGGGTGACCAGCAAGGGTATTTTTGATAACAGACATACAATGTACCAGTTGGCCATTATGAAAATGTGTTGCTTTTCAGAAACTGCAGTTTAAAAAACGAAATGTTTATGGCTCTAAAAAAAACTTTCACAAATAAACAAGTCTAGGCAGGCCCAAGCAAATGCTCAGCGAGGGCTGTGTGCCATGTTTCCTCTGTATCGTGGCACTATAGGTGCCCGATTCCCCTTTAGGAAGCACCGCTGTTTATGGTCTAGTGTTCTCTGATGACATCATTATACCTTACACGCTCCAATCTAGGACGTTTTCCTCTGTTTATGGAACCGGCTCCTTGCCTTGCAAAGCCTCCTTTTTGCCGGTACACTAGTAGTGTTCTGTCTCTTTTCTGGTCCTGTTTTGTCTCCACATTGCTTCGGCTGCAGTTCTCTGCCCTTCCTTGCTTCTCCTCTGCTTGCTCCGCTCCTGACACGCTCCTGCTCCAGCTTACCTCCCAGTTCTGTCTCCTGAATCTGACTCCTCAGTCCACCTATTTGCTTCGTATTCAGCATCACCTCATCCTCCCTGTTGGATTCCTTGTCCTGCTGCAATCTGAATCCCACCTGAAATCTGATCTCTATGGGTTTTGTCTTCCCCACAAGGGATTTCCCCATTGGACTGTCACCAGGGGAGAGTCCAACAGGGAACCGCTTTGGGTTCTGTCTGAAGGCTAGGCTCCCACACAGATAGGCTATATACCACTTCACTTCAAAGAAGACCGCTTAGACACATACTGAAATAACTCCTGGATGAAGTACTGTGCAAGGTGACCAATGTGTGGAATAGGTACCCCAGAGTCCTCTTCCCATCCCTGCCAGTTTGCGATGCCTACACTCCTCTGATACAATGGATCAGATTGATAATCTTATTGATGCCCTTCAACGGTTAACTATTGAGGTACATGAACTAAATCAAGAAGACTCCACTAGGCCATGGCCCTTAGGGAAAATACACAAGATCTTCCTGAAATACATTCAGTGGGCTTTAAAGTTGACAGAACAAAACAAACAGAAAGAATAAACATATATATCAATTGATACAGGAGATCAGACAATATTAGACACATTTATATTAAATCACATGAATAACTTCGGCAACAGCTAAAGTCATAGATGTTAGGTTGCCCAAGGATAATATGTACCAGGATAGCCCTGCCATTAAACATTGTTCTGAGTTTATGAAGGTGCTTATTAATAAACAGTTGCATTGCAGTGTGCCCACACAGTCGCTTAACAGGTGTTTCCAAGATTCTAACTGCCCCAGAGTGTTACCGAACCTACAAATTAGGATATTACTGTTAGGATCAGTTCTTATGTTTATAATTTTGCCATTTAGTAGAATGTTTATATGGAATCTTAAGAATACATCTCTAAGATGTATACTTGGGAATTTAAGTAAGTACTCAGGTAGCAAACCAATTGTTTTTATCCTTTCTGACCTAAAAGCTGGTCTTATTTGTATTTAGTCAGTTTATGTTGAGTGTAGATCCAATCCTTTCCCAAAGTTTGTATTTAAGAGATTCTGGGCTCTCTGTGATGTTTGCAAAATTGATGGTAAAGTCAGCTAAAAGAGAATTACATTGATCAGACAGCACATTAAGCCAATTACAATTCCCAAACAACACACATCTATTGAGGTCTCAAACAGGAGATAGAACTTTGAGGTAGAATGTCAACATGTTCCACTGAAATAGTGCTTTAAGAGAGTTGATGCCAAGTAGGGGAGTTGCTAGGTCTGGAAAAGACCCGGGGCTAAGCTGATGTCGGAATTGTTGGGACTGGGGGCTAGCTAGTCTTTTGGCTGTAGCTCCTGAGATTCTATCCGGGGCTACAACCAAAAGATCCGGGGCTATAGCCCCCTTAGCCCCCCCCCTAGAAACGCCCCTGATGCCAAGTTTATGTTGAATGGCTGGAATCGGAAGAAAGTTTGGTAGTCATAGAAGCTTCCTCCAGGGTATAATTTCTAACTTGGGCAAGTAAATCCAATCTGTCAAGTGCCAAAATTACTGTCCACATATTAGACTAAGAATGACTTTGCCTTGGTAAAATTGTATTAAGGGAAGTAAGGAAAAGTGGCAATATCTAGTCATAATTCACTTAATTTGTCCCTTGACGAGGGGCATTTTCTTCCTGAGAAAAGCACACTATGAGGGTAAACTATTTATCTGATAGATTTGGAAGCCTAAGCATGTTAGGTGGTTTAATTGTTCAATGTTGCTCCCTAGAAGGGTACAGTTGAACATATTTAACTTTCTAGAGCAAGAGAAACAAACCACTTGTTTTGCTTATGTTTAGTTCAAGCTCATTCTCTTTTAAGTACTGTTGTAAAGAGTCCAAGGTTCGCTGAAGCCCAGTAGGGGGGTAATCGAATAGAACAGTGCTTTCTGCGTAGGCAAGCCATTGGACTCTGAGGTTGCCAATTTTAGCAGGGCGGTAACCAGTAGATGTAAAAGCTATGTTCAGGTGGGAGATGTGTAAGTTAAAAAGTTAGGGAGCGAACACGCAACCATGCCTCTACCCTTTAAGTGTAGGTTTTCGCTTTGATAAATCACTGTGATGGTTCAATCTGATTTCTACTGATGTAGTAGTATGCCAATGGATAATGGTGTTTAACATTCCTCTATGTATTGTCCAAAAAGCTAACTTACTCCACAAACGACGAGAGTGATTAACAGAATTGAAAGCAGTTAGGTCTATGCTTGCGGCAAAGATGTCAGGGGAGTTCTTGGGAGAAGCTTGGTTCTTAAGACAGGAAAGTCAAAAGCCATTCTATTGTGTTCCCACCTATTTCCTAACTCGTGTCTGGAATTCTAGTTCTCTTAAAATGAGCGAAGATCTTACTATTTAGAACAAGGTGATAGGTTGGTGGCTCGTCGGTGAGTGTCTATGCCCTTTTGTAAGCTAGGAACTGTATGAGCCTCTAACCAAGATCGAACAAAGGTCTGTGTCATATCATCTGGTAAATGGACCTGTGTAGAATCTCTGCCCAGCTGACTGGTGAATGTTGTATGACACAGGCACTCCATAATGTCCAGGGGCATGTGAATTTCTTGATTACTTGGAGAATAATCTCTTTGTCAATAGGTAACTACCAAGTAGATGATATAACAAAGTTCAGAGAAAGTCTAACTTGATAAACTGTGGTGGAGGGAGTATTTTAGGTGTTTGTATGAAGATAGGGGATTGCACCAAAGTGTCTTGTTCACGTTTTTCTCCTGCCGCCATCTATGTTCTGGGCAGGGGAGTGTGGTCCGTTTACTGACGCCTAGGCTTTCAAACTAAACAAGAGAAAGCCAGTGATAATATTTTCACAAGATGGCTGGGTCGGGACATGTGTGGTTCATATGGCTAAGTGCATCACATTGTAAGTGAAACCACACAAAAAAGGTTGAACGGATCGCAGTGTGGTGTGGAGCAGATGTTTTGAGAAACGGTGAGAAAGAAATCATGGGCCTTCACTGTTCCTTTTTAATTGTGACATGGATATGGTCTTTGGCTGTAGACCAGGCTCACTGGCCATGGCCTCTGAACTTTAGACTGTTTGGTCCAATGGGGACAGTGATCACACCAAAGTAGCCATTCACTATGGTCCAATGCCATAGCCAGTGGACAGAATTGTGTATTGTGGATAATCTTTGCAATGTGGAGATTGGACACAGATCCACGCTGTGGCAACTGGCCATGGACAAAGGCTATGGCTGATGGGATCTGGTAAGATAATTGGCAGGGGGATAGCAGGCATGTCTGAGTGAGGAGGATATGGGCAGTTGGATATGGGTTGTCACCATAGGCCATGGGCTGCAGGCCTTTTGCCTTTGTGTTGCAACATGGACAGTAGACATGGCTAAAGGATGTGGCTACTTACCATGGCCAGTGTGATATGATTACTTGCTAGGCAGAGGGATTGGGGTCAAGGCCATAGGATGGGCCCAATGGCCAGTGGGCCTACGTTTTTTATGATAATGTATACAAGGACAGTAGCTACGGCCAAAGAACGTGGCAACTGGTCATGGCCAAAGGGCATTGCCAGAGGTTCTCGGGGAAGATATACCATAACAAAACTTTTGAAATTCAGTGACAAAAACATTAATAGAGAGTTAAGAGGATATGATTTCTTACAACAAAACCGATGAAATTCAGTAAATGTGGGAAGTGATGACAATCTTAACTCATAGTCCTCTCCTGTCGTCAGCCCACGAGAACCTACATGACATCACAGCACAGATTAAAAATTAGATAACACAAAAATTATATTATGGAGGACAGGTATGGATTTGAGTTAAGATGATAGGCCCTTCCCAAACCCACTGAATTTCATGGGTTTTGCTGTGATAAATAGAATCCTCTTAACTTTGTGCCCCCTGTTGTGCAGCCTATGACCACTATGATGACATAACAGATGACATCCCTAACAACACCACTAATTATATCATCTATGGCGTCACTGATGACATCACTGATGCATTGAGAAAAATTAAGCTGGTGGCTGTTTCATTTATAAACTTCCAGTTTCTTGGTAATTTACTCGAGATTTAGCTATCCATTTTGGAGAAGGGGGCACACCCTTCTCTGTCAAATATTTAAAAAGGACTGGACGGAATAACCCCAAAACCCCAAAAAGGCCCTGAGTCAACACTTTGTGCCCGAGTTGTTTCGGACCTGGTCCAGATCCATCCAGTGGTTTGGATATGCGGTGGTGCAATAATGGACCTTTTTGTCTATGGGAAAATTAATTGTGAGTAAGCTGCAACTTTGTTTTGTTTCTTTTTGTTTTCTTAACTTTTCTATTTTTTAATAAATCTTTACCAGCATGTAAAGTCTGGGTTCGGGGGCTGGGGGGAGAACGGGGTACGTGGGGGCAGGGGGAAGAACCTACTTGTCTGCACAATTTCAACCAAATCCGTTGGAGACAAAAGTTATTAGCAAATCATTTTTTGGGGTGTACTATGGGTATCCGACTCAACCCTAAAATATATATAAGTATGATAGTCCATTTGAGCCAAGTGACACTCCACAACACCACCTAGTAGCCATAGACACAAATGGGATCTTCCTATTTATGTGGATACCTGAAATTAAACACATCATTATGTTAGAAATAATTCATAACACATAGGAAACCGTTCAATAATATCAGGAAAATAATTCTATTGCACACTTATTCAATTATACCAAAAACCTATGGTGTCTAATGAGAAAGAAATGTGTTCCATATATTTCACAATATCATTTTAAAATAATGTTCATTAAACATTACAGGTGCTATTGCAAGTGTATGGTGACCTCAGCAAACAATTTATTTACATCAGCAGCATAGACTAGGATTCGTTTAGAAGTGACTTTGGTTTCCCGGTTAAACTATCTGGTTATCATTACCAGGTAGAAGCTTTTATTTTGGTGAGCAAAAATGTCTTGCTGCATTGAAGTGTCACAGAAGCATGATACAATGAAATCGAAGAGGAATGAACAACTTAATTTTAATTAGCATTACGTGTCCACTTAATGCAGAATCCTATTTCTGGCCAATTTTGCTTGAAAAGAATGATGTTGGTTATTTTAATTGACATTTAGTTTGTGAATGAGTATGAGAACATGGCTTTCTCCCATTTTATTGTAAGGAGTCGAAATCTCCATCAGGATCTTGTTTTTTCACAGTCCAAGACATTTCTCAATCCCTGCAAATCTATGAGATATGTGTTACACCATACTTGCAAGCCCATATATAATTTGTCCTGTGAAAACCAAGGGAATTAATTATTATTATTATTATTATTATTTTTTATTGGTTTGTACAAACCTTTAAAACATTTATACATTTTTTAACTACAATAGACAAATATGCCGACATTTTTTTTATTCTAGGTCAAAGAAATTAAAGTTTCATGTTCAGGCCCAGTCCCCCTGTCGTGACATATCTTGTTCATAGGGGATGATTTAGCTCTGAGTTAGTCCTCCCCTCAGGAATCATGATACAAACTGAGACCAGACAATGAAGTAGTGACTCTCAGCGGAAATACTCAAGAGGCCGGTGGACCGAGGCCCCTGACCTGAGGAGGTCAGAACTGGGTTTTGTGATTAATTAAATAAGAAATAACTGGACACACGATGGTAAGAACTGATGAAGGACACTGATGATTGTGAAAGAGTTGCTGGTTCTTGTGGGAGGCAGGGAAACCAAAGCAGACATTTTGCAAAATAAAAGAGGTTTTCTATTACCCCTTTTCTTCTGTCCATTTCTGTTCCCCCTTATGATTCCCGTCTCCTTTTTCATTTTCTCTATGTTGTCTTTACATGTTATCACCACCCTACCTTACTGCTCTGGTCTCACCTTCCCTTCCCCTCTGATCACAACACCTTTATTTCTGGACTTCTCCTAAACCTCCCTGTACTCATGCCCGCTTCCGGCCCTTTTCCCTTCTTGCCCCCAAACTCTGGCACTCTCTTCCTTCTGACATTCGCACCTTCCTAACCCTCCATACCTTTTTTCTCATGTAAAAGCCCACCTTCAACCTCTACCCTTCTTCCTAAAACTCTACCAGTTTGTTCATTTGTTTTTGTTTATTCTGTACTATTTTATATAATTGTGCTCAGCGCTTTGTCGTAAGCTCTTTATAAATCTTGATAAACTACATAAATACTAATGCAAATATTTCTGGGTAAAATAATTCTATCCTTCACATTCTTTAATGGATAGCATTGCATTCAATCAGATAAATGCGTGCAAAGATGAGGTTATTTTGAGGAGACTGTTCAGAAATGACAACACTGTAGGAGCACAGGACATACATGTTACCCCTGCATGGGTGTAAAGTAAGTGTAATCTGATAGCAATGACATTACTTCCTTGTATAAGCAATTGTGATGTGATTCAGAAGTTGTTACTGTATCAACCTCAGGTAGCTTGACTGCTCAGAGTTGTGCACGTTACAATGATCACCTTTCTCTCACCTGACTCCAATAACCTGGAATGGGCTACCAAAAAAGATACATAACACAAGAGATCATCTTCAATTCAGAAAAGTCAAAACTTGTCTCTTTGCCCCAGAACTAGAGGGAAACGACCAGGAAGCATGTACGCCGTGGGATAGAAGAATCCCAGAGAGGGAACCCATCCTCCCTAACTCCTTAACTTATCTTCCCTAACCAGAGGGCGGGAGAAAATGCCATTTCCGCATACCGCTAAGCCAAAGAAGAAACATAGGTAGGTTAGAATCTCACTTGGGAATGGGCAAGGAGGGAACAGGAGGGCAAGGGGAGGACGCCATATCCACATACCACCAGTCCACAGACGGAGCATAGGCAGGTAAGGACCACCAACACAGAAATGGGCAGGAAAGGAGCTGAATCCTGTAACCGATACATTGCCAACACCAGGGTGGAGAACACGCCTGCTTCAACCAGGTACACAAACCACTAAAGTAGCACAGAAGAAAACTGCCAACCCATCATACCTGCCAACTAGACATACAAACTACAATACCAAACTCACAGGATAACCAGAGATGTGGAACAAAGAAACACAAAGACTAAGAGGTAAGGAAAGACCCAAACAAAACCACTAACCCCAACTTGAAAACCTCAACTTTTCCCCATACACTTCTCACACAGAAACCCATACAAACACTTCTCTGCACAGCAATCCGTACATACTTCACCACAATGCAACAACAGACAAACACATAATCTGTATCAACAGCACACGGTGAAAACCGAACTGAAGCTGTCAACAGGACATCACAGCTTTCACTCTCCTAATCCCACTGCACCCTACTAACCCTGTCAACCCTCCTCTTTTAGGTCCGCCAGAGCACCTGAGGAACACTTTCCGGTGGTGATGGTGCGCGGTAAAATACATTTAACATTAACATCAACATTAACATTGATATGATGCACTGTGTATTTGCAATCCACCCATCTTACATGTATGTATGTATGTATGTATCATCTTGCTGATCTGGAAGCATCAGGTTTAACATCTCTATTTCAGTGTCCTGCCACAAGTGCAGTGCTAGACTAAAGTTACACTGCACAGGTTATCATGTTTAGACAGCCTTAAGATAACTTATTCTTTCTCTGTTTATAAGTCAAAAATCTGCATGAACGTGGCATGACTGAGCTCCAAATTTAGCATGTTTTTGGTTTCCGAACAAGAGGCACATTCAATTCATTCAGCCTATACTTTTGTACGTTACTAAAAGTAATCCAGACATGGATCCCTTGTTCACTGAGCCTTGGAGAGGCTCAGCTTCACTTCACTGATTGTGTGGGGTGGTTGATGGTACTCTTGTTCAGAGGAGAATTGCTTACCATGTTGGTGCTGCACTGACCGTGTGGGTGGATCCAGACTGATCTGCAAATAGATAGGTCTACTCTGTGATGGGTAAAGTGAGCAAAACCATGCCAGTTGACCCCCCTGAGTCGGAGGAATGCCATAGAACAGGTTATTTGAGCCATGTTCATTCCCAGTAGAGGAGCCTCTACACTTCTGCACAATGTGTGTACAATTGTCCAAATGCTTCACCCCTTTAACAAAATTAGGACCATAAAGATTTGAGGAAGTCCAAAGTGAAAAGCTGATGGTGTACATTGTTGTCCAGGGACAATTGTGACATGTTGACGGTTTCCCAAATATTACTTAGATTACCTAGCATTACTCATGAGTTGCAATCTGTTGTCTCTTTCTGTCTCCACCTCCCTCAATGAATAGGGGTTCCAGCATTTCCCCCTTTGCCTTCACAGATCCAATGCAAAGGGGGGTTCATCTCAACATTCTATTGACGGGTATATTTTCAACCTCCTTCCAATTAGTCCCTGGGATCTATGGTCTGTGTTTATTTCCCCCTTAAAAGTGCTGCCATTCTTACCTACCTTTATTTTCCCTCTTTTGTGATTTTAGAAACCATGAACAAGACTGGCACGCAGTTCTCTTTTTGGCCCCAATCCACAACCAGGTGCACCGATACCCTCCTCATGTGGTGAAGCTTAGAACATTTTCAAATCATGTATTTCCATTGCACACAGCCCACTTTAACGCTCGCTTTTCTTCTGCTGTGTCCAAACTGGTGATCAATTCATATGGCATAGCCAATAATTAGAGTCCAGCAGGCCGGTGAGCACAACATTATCCAAGCACATGCACATGATGAAATGTAACCTGAACCATGGCTACAGAAATGACTAACAATCTACTTGATCCCCACAGATTAGTTGTCTGGACCCCACTTAACCAGCTCTATTGACCTCTAGTTGCAACCAAACCCCAGTTTTACCACCTTAACGCCCAATTGCACTAATGCTTTTTGTTGCCACCCTGATCAGCTATGCTGACCAGCATCCTTCCATCTCTTTGACATAGAGCCTTCTCCCCATGCTCAAATGTTGTAGTTTAAAGCTCGTCAGCATGACTAGCAGCCATGTATAGTACATCCCCTTCACTTCTGCTATGCTAAAGATTAACAGAACTATCCAATGGTGGTCTTCATCCCTGCTCCCCTGTCAGCCTGACTTATCTGCATCCTCACCACCATAGACATGTATACAAGGCTAGATACGTTCCTGTCTGCACCCACACAGGTTAATCTGCCAACCAAGCCTTCTTTGGTGGTGTGTCTGAGCTGCCCCGCGCCCGGCACCTGTCCCTCATTTCCTCTGCTCCCAGGATTTGTCCTTGCTGTCCAAAGCTCTTCCAGCTGTGTCCGGTCTCTATCCTGCGACTGACACAGTGATGAGGCCGGGGATGAGGCAGTCAAATGCCAGAGTGATGGCTGATATGCAACTGACAATGTTCAAGCACCTGCAGCCTTTTACAGACCTGGTCTGCCCTAAAACCGCCCAATTTCTGCTCCCTAACTCCTAATGCTGAAGTCCTGCAAGCAATGACAGCTGGCACGCATGCTAACATGGGTTTCCTTTAACTGTACTATTTGCATTTTTGGTTAAATTAATACTAATAGACCATGCACTCTTAATTTTGTCTTAACTTAAATATAATGTATATCTGCTGTAAACAAGTTTTAGATGTCATGCTAAGGTAAACATGCACAATTGACTTGTTTGGTCTGTGTTCCCTGTCTAGTGGCTCGACCTTCAGTTGTGGGCTTGCCGTGGATGGGGGTGTTGCTCTCCCTCTCCTCATCTCACCTTTCTCTTGCTCTCGCTGTTTCTCCTTCTTTCTCTCTTTCCCGTTTCTCATCCTATTCTTGGTCTGGAATGTTTATCCATGAACTAATCCTCCTTTTGATGTAAAACATGGTTCATCTGCCCCGCCTGCTACGAGAACCTTTCTGACAAATATTAAGGAATAGGTCTTGTTCTTTGCTGGGTTGGGTGATAAAGAGGTGGGTGCCCACTTCCTCAGCACCCGCTAATTAAGTTGCACGGGAATGGGACAGCAATTCCCACCACTGATAAACAGTTAAGCTTGCATACAATAATATCCACTTACCATACGTCTGGCTCCGGCAACAGTGGATCATCTGTACAGTCTTGGCAATCATGCGCTAGGAGAAATCAGAACTCATGTCAATGATTTGTCCACATTCTTATGCATTCGAAGAAGGTTCGTGCACGGCTGCAAATGTGGCCTTGCAATTCAACTGTTGCCAAGCCTAGACATACAGGAAAGGGGTTTAATAGAAACTGTAGTTAGATATGCAGGTTTTCTATACGTGAAGATTTCTGAGTAGGTTACAAGGGAGTCTTCCCAAAGACAGATATAAAAGTCGGGTGATTTAAATGTTGCTGCATAACTGCGTTTACCTTATTTCATAATGCTCTTCATTTTTGCTCGATATAAGAGCTGAGGCAGAGGTAGATGAAGGAATTTGGCCGAGGTCAAAAAGTGTTTCCCAACTGGGGAAGCTAGGATTAGAGCCGAGGCCTTCGGGATCCTCAGTTGTTAACACAATACGCCAGACCACATCTCCGTGCCTGCACCAATGGGGGCACAATGATTGTGACTGAACAGATCACATTCTCTGTGACTTGCTTGAAACTCAGAAACCATTATGTACTCGGGCCAATATAGCTTGTGGAGGATCTTCAACACATAACCCTCATATGTTTGAGAGCAGGCAAATTAACTGTCTAGAAAATAAAAGAAGAGACTGGCTCATAGGCTATCAAGGGCTGAGACTGTGAATCCAATCTAAACCTTTAAGTGCAATTTGCATGCACACTAGTGAGCCTCAGTGATTAACCAGTTTATGTAACTGGAGATACATTTTATAATATAGCTGTTATGGTTTTATCTGCTTTTGTCCCATACCAAACGTGTCTTTTCCTATGGCTAGACTTGGAAAAGACAACTGTAGTGTGTAAAAAGGGACTCTGGCACAGAGCAGGCTTGTAAAATTACTGACCCTGTCTACAACCTCAGCAAAGCAACATTGAAGTCCAGCAGAGCACCATGCACGCAGGTGGAAGCTCCACGCTCATATAGGCTCAGATAGGCAGCCATGAAGGCCCTTAAAACAGACGTGCATTGCCATTTCCTTTAGCCTGCACAGTTAACCTCTCGTGTTCCACCTTTAGCTGGGAACCCAGGATCCTGGCTCAGACACATTGACACAGATTGTTCATGCTCAGTTTTTTGTACTGTGTCATAGTAAAGTTGAAGATGTGCAACACATCAGACAGAGAGAAATGAAAGGGGAAAGATGTAACAGAGGGTATAAAAAAAAATTGGTCCCCGTGCTTAGTCTTAGGAAGGATTTATATTTCTGCTGCCTATATTCATGAATACCTTGCAATAGAAATTTTGCAATTTCAAACCCTGACATTGACAAGCCTGGAGAACTCATAGAAAGGCATAGGGAAGACCCAAGACAGACACTGCACCATGTAGTCCCAAAGACAACAGCGGATGATGACCGTTGGCTGGCATGCTTGGAACTCAAATAGAGGCAACAAATAGCCTCCAAGACAGACATTGCAAATTGTAGAGGAGCAGCTGCATGCCATGTTTGACAGCAGCAGCTGTACCAATACCGCAACGTATGTTCGAAAAAAGATACCCATTGAGACAACCCTATCGAATGTATCCCTGAAGGATCGACAATTTGAGGGAGGAACTCCCTGAAGGAATATGAGATAAAAGCAAAGAAAGAAGCCTGTGACGTCATGAGAGAGTATGAACGACATCTCAGGATACTGGCTGAAGAGGATATTTGGATCCTACAGAAACTAATGACGAAGTAAAACATCAAGAGAAAATTTAAATACAAAAAAGAACATTACACGTGCGCAAAGTGCTGCAGAGAATCAACCGTTCATTAATTGTACAGATGCTGAAACGCAAGTAGGCTGAGTTATCATAGAAGCTGGCTATATGTAGTGAATAGAATGCAGGCAAAGCCGCCATTGTATAGCAACTGGATATCAGCATCATGAATTTTTAGTAAACCACGACCCATGAAGAGGAAAAGGAAAATTGTGTCACAGCCGAATAAGCTGAATCGTGGAGCCGCATGGCAAGGTTGATTGGCCTGAAGTCAAGACTGAAGCAGCCATGGTCGGTAATATATTCTGGAAAGGAGTGAACGTGCAAGGATGAATCATCTCTTGTCATCTCTTGGTGGAAAGAAAGAACACCAAGAGTGTCAAGTTTAATTAAGAGATTTAAAACCTGCAAAATTGACCAAATCGTGATTTCCTGTCACGTGAGCCAAGGATGAAAATAGAGTTTGACTTTGAGTCCTAGAACATTATAGTGAGTGCCCACACTCCCATGTATTCTAAGAGATAAGGATACTTTGCAAGGCCAAGTTCAAAGACAATCGTCATGGCAGAAGGCTTGGGTGATAAGAGATGCTGGGCTAATTGTGTGCAGAGGTAGAGTCAGGCCCCAAATCCTTGCACGTGAGTCTGGGCTTACGTGCTGCCAAGTGAACCGAATGTTCCAGAAATGGCACAAACGTGCCAACCGATTGTAGTGGTCCATATAACGAAGGACCTTATAGTTTAAAAACTAGTAAGAAATTGTGTATCTAATGTTCCTGAAGATGACATGTTTTATTTATTTTATTTATTTATTCGAAATTTTAAAGCTCACATCAGCCCTGGGGCATTGTGGCGCTGTTACAGATAAAGACATCAAGCTGGTTACAGTGGAAGGCAAATGGTTATAAGGCAATTTTCATTACAGGATAATGTATGCATATACTGGTATTATAGACACATATCATAACAGAACGGTTGAAGGTGAAGGAAAGGTAATGGTTAATTGAATAGTGTAGTTTTGAGAGATTTACGAAAGGAGTACAGCGAGGGTTCTGCTCTGAGTGAGTTGGGGGGAGCGTTCAAGAGCTTAGGTGCTATGTGGGGGAAGCCAATGCCACCGGCTTTGGCTCTTCTTACAGTGCGCACTCAGAGTTGGTTAGCATGGTGGCTTCTTTTAGGACGGATGGAAGAATTCTTGGTTATGGTTCCTGATAAGTAGGGGGGTGCTGTGTGATTGATGCATTTGTGTGATGGTGAGTATTTTGAAATTGATTCTTTCCTTGACTGGGAGCCAGTGTACGTTTCTTCTGCCCTGTGATACATTGTCAAATTTAGGGATGTGTAGTGCAGCGCGGAGAGCATTATTTTGCACTATTTGGAGCCTGTTTAAGTTTTTGGTTGACGTGCCAGCTAGAAGGGTGCTGCGGTAGTCCAATCTGGCTCCTACAGTAGCTCTGGCGATGGAGAGTCAGTTGGGGCGGTAAGGTAGGGCTTTATGGCATAAATGAGTTTGGTGGTCAGTGGAGATGCAGAGGAGATGGAGCTGACTTGTCTATTCATGGAGAGTGTAGCATCTAGGTAGACTCCTAAGGTCTTCACGGCTGAGGAGACAGGTATGCTAGTATTGTCGATGGTCATGTGTGAGTATGCAGGGCTGAGTTTGGTTAAAGTTTTGGAGTGGGCTAGGATGATGATCTCAGCTTTACCCGCCGTTTAAGCAAAGACCATTAATAGCCATCCAGGTTTGGATAGTGGTATACATTTTAAGGAGAGCTTCTGGTTATAATCTCCGGAGAGGGGGAGGAGAACTTGTGCGTCATCGGAATAGTTTGTGTAAGCTATGCCGAGAGAGTCCAGTAAGTCAAAGTGGGCTTTGGTGAATAGGTTGTAGAGGGTTGGTGCTGTGCATGACCCTTGTGGAACACCACAACTGATGGTGGTGGGGGGAGCATTGGCCTGATCTGAGTACACTTTCTTGGCCCTTGGCCTTCTAAGAAGGAGGTGATCCATGTGGTTGCCTTGAGAGAGAAGCGTGAGGATGCTGTGGTCCACTAGGTCAAATGCTGCGGAGAGATCAAGCAGTAAAAGGAGAGCAGGTTTGTCTGTGTTCATTCTTTTGGTGATTTGATTCTTTAAATCTAGGAGGGCAGTTTCAGTCCCATGGCCTTTACGGAAGCCCGATTGTCTTCTGCCTAAGATGGTTTGGGTTTCTAGGTAGTGTTGGATTTGGTTATGGGCAGCTTTGTCTAAGATTTTGAGAAGGAAGGGGACGGTGGTGATGGGGCGATAGTTATTGGGGGAAGAGGGATCAAGGGAACCTTTTTTCAGAAGCCGTGCCAGGCTTCTTTTAGGCATTGTGGTATGGTTCCCGAGGTGAATGAAGCATTGATGAATATTGTGACGATGGGGGCGAGTGATTCTGTACACTCTTTGATGATAGAGGGTGGACAGATATCCCCTTTTCAAGTGGAAGGTTTGATGTTTGTGAGGAGTTCAGAGACTTCCATCTCTGTGACTTCTCTGAAGGTGAAGAGGGGTGTTTGTGAGTGAGTATTGTGAGTGGGAGATGAAGGGGGACTCGTGGGGGTATTGTTTTGACTTTATTGAGGAGGGCAGTCTGGATGCTTGTGCACCAGGCTTCATCCTTGATTTAATCCGGGCTGGAGGCGGGTGTGTTGAGTTCTTTGACAATAGAGAATATTTCTCTTGATTTGGAACTGGCTTTAGTGATTCTCTGGTTATAGGATTCGGATTTAGCTTGGAATATAGCTTTTTTGTAGGTCAGAGAGATCTCTTTGGAATCGTTGAGAGAAGATTGGTTAGGTGCTGATTGCCAACTGGATAGAGCTTTGTGTTTCTTGGTGCGAAGAGCAGATAGTTCTTCAGTGAACCAAGAGTTGGAGTGCATAGATTTCTTTTCTTTTTTATCTTCTAGAGGGGCAAATGTTTCAATGGCTTGAGTGAGAGCATTGGTGTAGATGTTGGCGAGAGCGGTGGGGTCATGGATAAATGGAGATTTCAGTTCAGGGATGTTGAGGAGAGGAGCGAGGTTGGCGACAGTGAGTTTTTTGGAGCTTCTTGTTTTAGTGGGGGGTCATGAATTAGGGTTTTGTGGGTGGGAGTGGTGGGACTGGAGAATTGGATGAAGTAGTGGTCCGTCCATGGGAGGGCCGCAATGGAGGTGATGGCGGATGAGCAATTGTGATCAGCAATCCAGTCAATGGATCGGCCTTTGCTGTGAGAAGGTGTTGTAATTTTGTGTTCGAACCCAATGTGTGAGAGTTCTTTGGCTAGGTGTGTGGCTGCTTTGTCCTTAGGGTCAGATAGACCAAGCTTAATATCACCTAGAAGGATGGTTTTAGTAGTGCTTTTAAGGTTGTCACCTATGCTTTGGAGGAGTTGCTTTTGGTAGTCTAGGGGTGATCCTGGTGGTCTGTAGGTGATTATGAAGTTTATGGTGCAGTTATGGAAGAGGGCTAGTTTAGCAGTGAGTAGGTCAGCGTTGTTGTCCCACTGTTGGTTACAGATTCTAATGTCAAGGGTGTTTTTAAAGATGAGGGCAACGCCGCCCCCTTTAGAGGTTTTACGGTCCTGTCTAAGGATGGTATAACCTTGGGGGAGGGCAAGGTGGATAGATGGGCTAGATGCTTCATGGAGCCAGGTTTCGGATATGGCTAGTAGGTCTAGATTGTAGGCAGTGATGAGGTCATTGATTTCAATAGCATGGGCATGCAGAGCGAGCATTGTTGAGTGTGCATCTTAAATCTAGGTTGGCTGGAGATGGAGTATGTGTGATGGTGTTGGGGGTACAAGAGGTGTTAGGTGCGTGTTTGAGTGGGGGAGGTTGGAGTGTGATAGGTGCGGCGTGATGGGGGATATGTTGGTGTGCATGGTCAGCAGAGAGGTGGGTGTGTGCGAATGATGTGTGGGTGCGAGAGGCAAGTCTGTTGTTCCTAAGGTAATTGGAAGGTGGTGTGCTGCGGTGGGATAAGGATAAGAGGGGTTTAGTGCGTGTTCTTAGTCTACAGAGCCTGAGGTGGTGAGGGGGGTGTCTGGTCGGATTGGTGGTACAATGACTGAATGCAGTTTGGAGTGCTGAGGATGATGCAGTGTGCAGGAGGTCAGGTAGTGGTGTATGGCATGGATGAGCAGGTGACATGCTGCAGATAGCCCAAAGGAGAGAGAAATGAGGAAGATGGAGAGAGAAGATGCGTAGGCGCTGTCGGGCAGGTACCAGGGGGATGCATTTGTAGAGAACAGATGTAGTAAAATGCTAGTGCAGCGCTAATTGGGCAGATTCAGTAGCATAGTATTTAGTACGCTCGTTAGGCTGGGCTGTATATGCTCAGAAGCTGGTAGTGGCAAGTACAATCAATGGCCGCTAGGGGCAGGCAGTAACACAGATAGTCACAAAGGCCACTAGGGGCAGGTCAGTAACACAGGTAAACACAATGGCAGCTAGGGGCAGGCAGTAACACAGGTAATCGCAAAGGCAGCTAGGGGCTGGCAGTAACACAATTAATCACAAAGGCCGCTAGGGGCAGGTAGTAACACAGGTAATCACAAAGGCCGCTAGGGGCAGGCAGTAACACAGGTAATCACAATGGCAGCTAGGGGCAGGCAGTAACACAGGTAAATGCAAAGGCAGCTAGGGGCTGGCAGTAACACAATTAATCACAAAGGCCTCTAGGGGCAGGTAGTAACAGAGGTAATCACAAAGGCCGCTAGGGGCTGGCAGTAACATAGGTAATCACAAAGGCCGCTAGGGGCAGGCAGTAACACAGGTAATCACAAAGGCCGCTAGGGGCAGGCAGAAACACAGGTAATCATAAAGGCCGCTATGGGCAGGCGGTAGCATAGATAATCAGAGGCTGCTGTAGTAAAGATGATGTCAGGCTAGTGTTCCATTGGGTGTTTGTATGCAAAGCGGGAGAATTGGCGTGAGATACATGCGCCTGAGTTGTGAGAGGGTCTAGAGTATTAGTAGTCAGCTAGCTTGGAGCTGTGCAAGGCATTGCAGGAGGGATATCCCTTGGTGCAAGGTATTATGTGAGAAGGGTTGGCGTGGGGTGGACTCACCTAAGCCTCCCGGCGAGTGGAAGTGCGCGCGGGCAGCATGGCGGCTCCTAAGCGCCTGTAGCGCTCTGTCAGCTCAGTCAGGGTGTGGCCTTCTTTCCTTGGCCTTACTTCGTTGGCCGGCAATGCTTGCCGGTGATTGGGTGGCTGGTTGTAAATATTGGCCAGCAGCCAATCAGCGGTGCAGGGGGACAGGCGCACGGCAGGACAGAGTCAGGCAGCAGTGAGTTTCAGAGCAGCGGCCATCTTGATGCAGTATGCCTCGTGGAGATTTCGGTAGTTGAGGCAAATCAATGAAATAGCATGATTTGCTATTCTTCAATGGACAAGCGTTTCCGCAGGAGTTCTTTGCACGCAACGGCTGTGCAGAACATGGATCAGTGGGACACAGAGGGGCTACAGGGCAATTTTAAAAAGATGCCTGCTAGTTACCTCTGAGGTTCCCTGGATGGGTGTGCTGCTCCTGCAGCACACGGCGACGACGCAGAGGAGCTCCTGCTCCAGCGTGGATGAGGCAGTTTTAGAGGTCAGCCTATATTTTCCACCTGACATTGAACAGCCAATCATAATCCCAGTTCCTATAGATGAAATTATGAGATGTTCCCCTTAAGCCTATCCCGATCCCCAGTAGGCTTTTCATTATTTGCCACGTAGTATGACGCCACCTCTGACGTATTTTCAGTATAAAGTCTATGTTGTGTGAAATGATCGCTGAGAGAAATTGAGCATACGTCCATTGATGTTCGTTGTAACTCCCTGTTTTAGATAATTGTTAATAAAACAGTACTTTGCCATCTTCCTGAGTTGGTTCAGTTATTTGGACTCAGAGTTATTCTGTGTGAACCCATCCATTGCAGGCACTTTCCTAAAGGGCCATAATCTCAACATACTCGAAGTCTGGCACCTAGGACTCTAAAAGTCTGACACTAAGGTTTATTAAAGACCGATATTTGAGAGACTCACAATCTGAAAATGCAAAACCTCAAAGAGGTGTCAAAGGAGAGGCTATACAATGGACAGGCTCGATGCTTGAAACAAAGGAGGCTCAAATAACAACATTGTAGACGCTCAAAGTCAGTCACTAGACAGCATCAACAATGGACAAAGATGAGGCTAAAAGACTGACACTGATGAACCACATATACTAGCACATTAGCATATCAATGAATGAAAAAGAACATCTTCAAATCTGGCAAGCAGAAGCATAAAAAGTATCCAGATAGTAGATTCATAGGCTGACAACGAAGTCTCAAAAATTGACCAAAGGATCCTCAAGAACAGAAACAATGACATACCTTGACAAGCCACACATGGCAACCTAAGACAGCCTTGACGACACATGGGCATAAAATAGAGTAACAAAGGAGCCTGACAGACAAAACAAAGAGGACCCTCAATGAATAGAAATTTGCCACAAAGACATCAATGGATTTACCTCCAACAGAGGCTCTGAGGAAGCAAAAGGATAGGTGCCATCCATAGCTACTCACCATCTTCTCAAAGTTGATGAGGTTCTCCACCAGTGTCCGATTGCCTTCATGGAGGAATGTCATATCTAGAACAAAAACAATGTAGATCAACACTTTTGACTAAGAAAGAAATATTGGTCAGCATCCACTGATATCCACTCCACCTTCAACCTCTAGCAAATCATTGTATAAAAGTGTATACATTAGGAGGTGGCTGCAGGCAATATTAGGCTCCAAAGGCACTGGTTCACACAATGTCATTTCTGCTCCTCACTACTGCTTTTCATAGGTTGTTTCTCAATCTCAAATGAGACATTTTCAAACCATTTTCTTTACTTCCACAAATGTTCTTACCTGTATAAAGTTTCTTACATTTCATTGTCATTTGGACATGGAATGACCATTAGTGAGAAGGCAACTTGTCCTGTGGTTGCTTTTGGTCAGATCTGTTGGGTATCTAGTGTGTGTTTGAGTTCATCCTGCAAGAGGCTATAAAGGTTACGCGTAGGACTCCAATTGTCTTCCCAGCTTGAATAACTGGTTGCTTAAGCTACCTTTTTATTAATGTCATTTTATTAAGTTGCAGTGAATTATATCTAGCTCATGCTTAAATAACCTAATATTACTGGACACAAGTCCATCATATTTCCTCTTCCTCTCCCTGTGACAAATCCACTTCCGGGGAACCAGTGGTCCAGGGATGAATATTGGTTTCTAAACCATCAATCAAACCCACACCTCTATTACACTAGAAACAATCTGAACAGATTAGAAACACAAGTCAATTATAAACCTCCTGGTCAAATTTTGGTAACGTGGATGGAACGGCAGGCTTACCTCTGAAAGGTCATGGATCATTGGTTAGTTGCAACACAGCAAAAGTACAATTATTACCCAATGATAAAAGGGACTGCGCAGTCAAGGTTGCATACATATATCTACTTTATCATTACTACAACACACAGTTCTAGCACACTACAAAATACAACCCACCCTGTAAAGGAATGCATAGGACAGACAGTTTCAATGAAGGAAAAAGGATGCACTCTGGACACTGGCCAGAGGTTAGTGGGTATAGTAATTAATGGCAACAGTTCAAGGATACTTGGTCTCAACACAAATGGAGCAATGGGTGGTAAAATGTCACTCTGGGGCATTGGCAAAGGACCAAGGGGGACAGAACCAAAATGTACCATGTGGTGTGAGAGTTCTTGGTGATTGAAGGGGTGGAGTCAGTTTCAGGGAGCTTTGCAGCTTCTGTGATAGAGTTCAAGATGGGAGACAGCTGTGGGTATCAAGCGGTAGGCAGTTGGGCAAGCAAAACTGGACGGGCTACTGCAGGCTGGCCTACATGGCGGCTCAGGGTCAGGAATCGTTGTCTCAGTGCTGGTCATAGGTTCTGAAGCACTGGTCGAAGCATCTCGGATGGCTTTGGCGACTGCCACATAACAACAGTCACCGCTGCAGTCTCGACTGGGTCGAAAATGTCCTTTAAGGCAGACGTCAGCAGATGCTTGTCGATGCACTCCTCCTAACTTCTTCACTGGGCTTGTGCCATCCTTTAAGTCGGATAGGCCAAAGCTGAGGAGAGTGTTGCAGGCAGCTGCTTTGTCCTTGGTTTGGTTTAGAGACTCTCTGGCACTTCCTACCTAGGAAGCTTGCTGCAGACCTAGAAGGGCCCACTGTGTGCTGGCTGGGTACCAGTTCTGGAGCTGCTGGAGGGTCCTCTGGATTCAGTATCCCTCTCTGTTCCCTGGGAGATGTTTAGGGGAGGGATCTTGCTTCCCTCTTGGAGGTCCTGGCCTTCCTTCACTGGTGGAAGATGCAAGGCAGACTGTAACTTCAGCCAGGGTCCAATGATGAGTTCTTCCTTCAGCTTGTGGTGAAGCCTTCAGATGATCTGCCAAAGGAGGAGCCCAGCCCTCGTTTAAAGCCAAATGGACCACATTTAAAAGCCTATCTTAATGTCCCAGTCCTGGGTCCCCACCAACAATCTCCTATATGTGTGAGGTCATACCCAGAGTGCTTTGCAACAGAAAAGGTAAAGGAATGAAAACATGTAATACTAAGCCCCACTCATCTTCCTGCCTGTTGTGGATCAAATGGTCTCCCTGGTTAATGGACCTCTCTGTGGTTCCTGATTAAAGTGGCAGACCTCCCTTGAAGCTGTGGTGAGACCAGACTCTCTGGCCCCCCCAAAACCACATTCTCGTACTTTCTGAATGGGGTTCGTCCCCCTGCAGGGCTGAATAATACATGTAGTCCCAGACATGACATTTCACTGTCAATCGATATTGAGCATTGGAGCTGGCTTCAGTTTGACACAGTGCATAGGAAAGGGTGTTGGGGTGTCCCGTCTCTTTGTTAGCCTCTGCAGCCAGAGAAAACACACATCTGTACCTCGACAACCATATCCCCTCCCAGTCATCCCAATTGTTTTTCTTCTCTGTTTTTGGTCATTCTTCTATCTAGTTTCTCTTTCCTAGCACTTCTTCACCAAACCTCCCCTTTCTTTCCACAGACTAAGGTCTAGCGACAATCTGGCAGGGTCACAATACGCCACCTTTCGGACAAGGCCAGGTACCATAAGATTGCTACAGTGGAGATGGGCACAGTATAAATATTGGATATTAATACCCCAGTGAGGGTGGTGTGAGGCGACCTCCCTGCCAATGAAGAGGCTCAGAAGGGGGTCTTTACCACATGGTAAAACTGCTGTTCCAAGCCTTCTCGAAGCGGGAGGCCACCATCTTCCCTCGCCGGGAATCAGATAAGTGCGCCCCCGCACCTCCATCCCCCTGTTCCCCCACCCCAACTTCCACCCCCAACATGCCCCCACCCCTTCCCCACTTACTTGCCCTCCCTGTCACTCATCATTTCCTCCCCGCAAATGGCCGCCTTGGAACGGGAGAAGGTAATACATCTAGTTCCCTTCTCCTGATTCATGGCAGCCATCTTGTTTTTTCCCCTCAAGTTGAGAAACTGCAAATATGCGGTTTTCAACTTGAGAAAAAAAATACTATTAGTACCCCGGGAATAATAGCAGTATTACCGTTGCAGGAGGGGCATTAGCATTCAGGCAATGCCTCACCTACTAGGATTATACTGCTTAAACATAACATGTTGGAGAGTTGCCAATGTAGCCAGAATACTTCCCTTTCAACTAATTTGAACAACTAATCATACATCTCTGTTACAATATATGCATAACACAAACATGAGAACAGGACTGCCAGCTCTCAAGGCGATAAGAACAGATTGTTAGAGACATTGCAAATCACAACAAGCAAGAGCAAAGCCAACAACTTTGGCAATCATATAGCAAAGCTTCTTTGGCTCTCTAGGCTGCCCTTCAAACCCTGGAAGAGGACTGGGAGGGGCAAACACCCCTCCCCCTAACCCCCCCATACAAGACGTCTCTCTTGTTGCGTTTTCTCCATCAGTCATTACATAATAATCGAGCATCGTCCAGGAATAGCGGCGAAATGTCACTCGATTTACAAACCAGTTTTTCATTCACCATTCATACAATTTTTGGAACTTTCTCTTTTAATTGTAGTGGCTCTGCAATTACACTTCGCATACTATGGACAAGATCAGACTTGGACCGTCAATTTTCTCGGAAATTCTGCAGCCCGCGCACCCACACACGCACCCACGCCCACACACTATCTCCATGGGTTCCACGTTAAACACACTTGGATTCTTTTCAGCATGTGATGCTTACACTACAAGAACCTTTTTCCATTAAAACTGTTTCCACATTAGAATTGTTATTATGCAGTGAGTAATACGTTGTGTTAAAGAGATTCCTTCTTCACTAGAAAGTGCTTTGCCAAAAATGACTAAAAATCTTAAGCAATAGTTGTAGGGGCGATTATAACACCGTGTTGCCTGCAGCTTCAGCTTCAGTAGCACATTTGCAAAGTGTTAAAGGAATTGTTCGGTCAAAATTTTTTATTGCCCCTACGGGTTGGCCATGTGTTTTTAAGCCTAAGTCGCTCGATTTTAGAAAGATTTCCTATGGACCTTACCCGAGTTTTCGTCCATTAAACACACGCGAAAACAGGCACCAGGGAGATGCCATTTTGTGATAATCCTATCATTTCCCCCATCGCCCTGGCTGACCTGCTTTTGGGGCACTAAATCATATCCCCCGCCCCTGAGCCTGTCATCAGCAGACGCGTACGGCCCATTTCACAACGCCAAAGCACGTCTCGTGTCAACATTCGCTGCGCTTCTGTCATCCGCCGTTATGGCAGAGGAGGAGATTGGCGGATTCTTGCTCATTGGAATTGGCAAAACCGACATAGAGGGTTTTAGTCCCTCTTTTGTTTCCTTACGCACAGCTCCATGCAGTATTTAATCTCCGCCCACAGGAGATGCGTTGCGTTGCAACCCTCGATTCAGGACGCTTCCTGTTTCCGGGTCCCTCTCGCTTCGTGTTTCTGGCTTCCTTCGGTCCTGCCAGTTACTAGCTGTTTCGCTTCGGCGATACTTTGCACTTGTGTGCTTTCCTCCCTCCTCTGCTCCTCCTCTCTCTACGGCTCTCTGCCGTACCTTGCCTACATATTTTTTCACTCGTGTTCGGTTCCGGCTCTACGGAGCCTCTCTTTCTATCTCTCCCTCTCTCTCTCTCTCTCTCTCTCTCTCTCACTATCTCTCTCTCGCTCGCTCTCTCGTTTCTCTCACCCTCCGGGTCTTTCCCTTTTACCCGGGTCTCCGTAGTGCCCTTACCTGCTCCTGGTGCTCCTGGACCTGGTGCATTCACCGCCTCCTTCTCCTCCCTGCACAGTAAGGACGGCTGCTTCTTCCGGCGGAGTCTTCTACTCCTTTTCACTCATCCAGAATCTCCATCTACTGGACTGCAATTTACCTTCTGTGACATCACTCCTTACTTCCTCCGGCTGGAACTTTCTCCACCTCCTCCAGTCAGCACCATTGGGGATTTTGACTTCTAAAGAAGAGCCTGTATTTCATCAAGGGTTTTTCCCTCCGGGGTTGTTTCCCTTTCCGGCTTGATTCTGGAAGGGGAGCCACAGGACAGCTGTTCCTTAGCTGTCACTGTGGCTTCTCTCCGTGACAAGCAAGTGCATCCCAAAAAGAAAAGAGACTACCTCACCAGGTGACGCCTCCAAGAAACCAGTGAATCCAACAGCTCAGGTGAGGAGAACGTGGGCATAGGGGAGGAGGGCAGCAGGAAGGAAACCTCGGCACAGTAGTTTGCAACGCCCACAAGTTCAAAAAATTTCCGCAGAGGAACAAATACAGGAATTTTGGAAGGCCTTTCAGGCCATGTCCCAGGAACTGCAAGGAGTTAAGACTGAAAATGCTCTACTCAAACAGATGGGGTCGGCCAGGGAACCGGCCCCTCCCCCCGAATTACCTCCCATGGCTTTGTCCTCGGGGAAGTTTGATGGCTCTCCTAAGAAGGTGAGAGAATTCTTAGAGGCCTGTATAGTCTATTTCACCTTCCGGCCTCGTACTTTCATTACCGATCAAGCCAAGGTGGGTTTCCTAATTTCTAACATGACTGGCAATGCATTGTCCTAGGCGACTCCATTAGTAACCAGTGGGAACCCCATCCTCCAGGATTTTGCCGGGTTTCAAACCCTACTTAAGCAAACTTTCGAGCGGCCAGAATTATCCTTTACAGCCTGTGAGGAATTATTGGATGCCAAGCAGGGCTCTTTAGATGTTCTGTCCTACATCTCTTCATTTAAGACCTTAGCAGCCGGAGCAGGTTGGCCAGAGACTGCCCAATATGCTATCTTCAGGAGAGGTTTGAGGGAGGAAATTAAGGATGAGCTGGCCAGATCCCAACGCTCACCCACTTTCTCAGATCTGCTTGCTGCTGCCCTTCACATCGAATTTCGTCTGCAAGAAAGAAGATCAGAACGCCGAAAGCAAAGAGGTTTCCTTCCTGACCCCTCTACGCACACTTCTCCTAGTCATCCTGCTGCTCCCTCTTCGGATGAACCAATGCAGATCGGTGCTACCAGGTCTCCCCTGTCAGCCGCTGAAAGACGCCAAAGACGTGAGAAAGGACTTTGTGCCTACTGTGGCTCAGACCAACATCTTCTGAAAGAATGCACTGCGTTGCCAGGCAAGAGTTCGGGAAACGCTTCCCCCCGGCGCCAGTAGGGACCAGCGACCGGGGGTCTCCAGATTTTCATCATCGTCCCTATGTCTCCCTCTCTGTTTCCTCCTCCGAATCCAAGGAAGACTCTAGACTCATGGTAATACCGGTTCACCTTGACATAGAGGGCAGACCAGTACAGACTTTAGCTTTATTGGACTATGGAGCAGCTGGGAACTTTATAGGCACCCTATGGGCCGACAAGGTGGGTCTTTGTATGGTGGCCCGGAAGGAAGGACAGAAAGTGGAAGGCTCACCATTGTCCTCTGGCCTCATCACACATACCACAGAGGGTCTCTCTCGTACTATAAACCATCACACGGAGGTTTTGTATTTTGACATCATCAGAGCAGCTCATTTTCCCATCAATTTAGGCTTTTCTTGGCTTTGCAAACACAATCAGTTGATGAACTGGATGGGGAATCAACTGAGCTTCACTTCCCCATACTGTACCTCCAACTGTTTTCCGCTGGAAAGTAGGGGTGATCTACAGCCTGTAAAGATTTGCACAGAAAACCACATCGGTATCCACGTCCTACCCAGTTTCTGTTCAGGGTTTTTGGAAATCTTCCAAGAATGCCCCCATGCCAGTCTGCCACCTCATCGGCCAGAAGACTGTTCCATCGATCTGGAACCCAACGCCCTGGTTCCGTTTGGTAGGATGTTTTCCCTCACTCAGACGGAGAAACAGGTCCTGCGGCAGTACTTAGACGTAAATTTGAAGAATGGACTCATACGACCTTCTAAATCACCAGCAGGTGCCCCCCTGTTTTTTTATCAAAAAAAGAGACACCACGGAGCTCCGTCCCTGTATTGATTACCGGGGTCTCAATAAGGTCACTATTCGGGATAGGAATCCCATGCCTCTCATTTCGGACATTATTGAGGCTGTACAAGGTGCCAAAGTTTTCACTAAACTCGATCTTCGGAATGCTTATCATCTGCTCCGCATCCCCAAGGGAGATGAGTGGAAGATAGCCTTTCGCACCCCTTTCGGCCTATATGAATACCAGCTAATGCCGTTTGGGCTAGTCAACGCACCAGCAGCATTTCAGAGGTTCATGGACCGATTGTTTTCCGATTTGCTATCTCTTTCAGTCATCTACCTGGATGACATTCTGGTGTTTTCTCCCAACATGGAGGTTCATATCGAACAGGTCAGACAAGTGTTAGATCGTCTACAAAGGAACAAATTGAAGGTCAAGGCGGAAAAATGCAGATTTGCAGTTCCCACGGTGCACTGCCTGGGGTATATTCTTTCGGAAGAGAGGATTGCTATGGATCAGGACAAGGTCTGGGCAATTCTAGATTGGCCAACCCCCACCTCGGTTCGAGAGGTCCAAAGGTTCCTAGGTCTTTCTAATTACTACCGAAGGTTTATCCCCAATTTCTCAGAAGTCGTTTACCCCACAACGCGACTACTCAAGAAAGAAGCTCTCCCCTTTTCCTGGTCTACCGCGGCAGAAAGGAGTTTTAGTCATCTCAAAGGTCTTTTTTGTTCCGGTCCCATTCTACAGCATCCCAATCAATCCTTACCGTTTATCTTGGAAACAGATGCTTCAGCCATTGCCATAGGGGCAGTTCTGCTAGAGAAAGTGCAGGGAGTGGAACACCCGGTGGCATACCTATCCAATACGCTTTCTCCCAGCCAACTAAACTACTCTGTTCTGGAAAAAGAATTGCTCGCCATGAAATTGGCATGCGAGGAATGGCGACACCTCCTCATGGGGGCCAGACACAAATTCTTAATCCGTACTGACCACAAGAACCTGAAGGCATTACAAGAGATGGAATGTGCTAACTCCCGACAAGCAAGATGGGCCTATCTTTTTTCACATTATGACTTTCAGATCACCTATTTTCCGGGAACTCATAATCAGCTGGCGGACGCATTGTCTCGCAAGGACTTCCCCAATGAACTAGCATTGATCAAAGCTGAGTCGATGTTCCACCGTAATCAAATCTTGGCGATGATAGGTTCTTTTCTCCAAGACGTGAAGACCGCTACCATGAATCACCTGCCCCAGCTCTCCTCTGATGCTGACTTTCAAGTCAAAGATGGCTGGTTATTCTATAAAAAGAGGTTGTTCATCCCAGAAGGACCACTGCGCAAGAGGATCTTGAATTGGGGTCATGATTCTCGCCTAGCAGGACATCGAGGGGCAGAGACCACCCTAGAAATCCTTTCACGGTCCTTCCTTTGGCCAGGTATGAGAAAGGAAATACTGCAGTATGTCAGTTCGTGTCCGGTCTGTGCCAGATCTAAATATGCCACAGGCAAGCCCTTAGGTCTCCTCACACAAGCAGAACTTCCGACTCGACCGTGGGTGCTCATCTCCATGGACTTTATAGTGGACCTCCCAGTGTCCGAGGCGTGTACCTGTATAATGGTGACAGTGGACACTTTTTCCAAATTGGCGCATTTTTCACCCCTTCCGGGAGTTCCCACAGCCACTAAGATGGCAGAGACCTTTGCATGAGATGTCTTCAGATTACATGGCCTGCCTGACAAGATAATCTCGGATCGAGGCAGTCAGTTCATCTCGAAATTCTGGACTGCGTTGTGTGCACGATTAGGAATAGAGAGAGCACTTTCCTGGGGTTTTCATCCACAAACCAACGGCCAAACCGAAAGACTCAACGCCACTCTGGAGCAGTACCTTAGGTGCTTCATCACCCAACACCAGGACAATTAGGTCTCTCTACTTCCCACAGCAGAATACTCTTACAATAATGCCAAACATTCTGCCACCGGAATGTCTCCTTTTTTTGCACCTACGGGGTTCACCCCCGATTTATCATTCCTGATGTCCCACGATTCTCTAACTCCCCAGCTGCGGAGGAGGTTATTCGAAACATCCAAGAGGCTCAGAGTTCTGCCATACTAAAATTGGAAAACAGCAGGAAGCAGAATAAAAAGAAAGCAGATGAACATCGCAAAGAGTGCCCTACATGGTCACCGGGGGACAAGGTGTGGCTATCTACCAAATTCTTGCCCAAGTGGGTGAGGCCTTCTAAACTGTCTCCTAGGTTTCAGGGTCCTTTCTCTATTCTCTCGAAGATTAACCCTGTGGCCTACCGTCTACAGCTTCCCCCTTCTCTCAAACGCATTCATCCTGTTTTTCACTCTTCCCTTCTCAAACCTCATGTCCCAGATTCTTACCGAAGATCGCAGTCTCGGCAGACTCTGGTTCCCTATCCTGGACCAGATCAGTATGAGGTCTCAGCCATCAGGGACTCCAGGTTCTCTCGAGGCAGGCTGGAATATCTTTTATCCTGGAAGGGGTACCCAGAGTCGGAGGACTCATGGGAACCGGCTTCTCAGATAAATGCTCCTCAGCTGCTCGCCAAGTTCCATCGCTTACACCCCGGGAAGCCGGGGTGGTTGCGATCTAGGAGGGAGCATACTGTCATCCGCCGTTATGGCAGAGGACGAGATTTGCGGATTCTTGCTCATTGGAATTGGCGAAACCAACATAGAGGGTTTTAGTCCCTCTTTTGTTTCCTTACGTACAGCTCCATGCAGTATTTAATCTCTGCCCACAGGAGATGCGGTGCAACCCTCGATTCAGGACACTTCCTGTTTCCTTCGGTCCTGCCAGTTACTTAGGCGATTCATTCTCATTTTCTCATATTCTCTCTCTCTCTCTCTCTCTCTCTTCTCCGTAGTGCCCTTACCTGCTCCCGGCGCTCCTGGACCTGGTGCATTCACCGCCTCCTTCTCCTCCCTGCACAGTAAGGACGGCTGCTTCTTCCGGCAGAGTCTTCTACTCCTTTTCACTCATCCAGAATCTCCATCTACTGGACTGCAATTTACCTTCTGTGACATCGCTCCTTACTTCCTCCGGCTGGAACTTTCTCCACCTCCTCCAGTCAGCACCATTGGGGATTTTGACTTCTAAAGAAGAGCCTGTCTTTCATCAAGGGTTTTTCCCTCTGGGTTTTTTTTCCCTTTCCGGCTTGATTCCAGAAGGGGAGCCACAGGACAGCTGTTCCTTAGCTGTCACTGTGGCTTCTCTCCGTGACAAGCAAGTGCATCCCAAAAAGAAAAGAGACTACCTCACCCGGCGACGCCTCCAAGAAACCAGTGAATCCAACAGCTCAGGTGAGGAGAACGTGGGCATAGGGGAGGAGGGCAGCAGGAAGGAAACCTCGGCACAGCTTCAGCTAATGACATGTCGCCGTGAAAATGGCAGGACGCCTCTTTCCTCAATAAGTATAAACAGACCGTTTCACAACACACAGCAGCAGATTTTCGATTCCATTCCTCTCTCTGTGTTACTTTGAGTATTCTGTGACTCGTTTCTGTGCTCTGGTCAGCTACCTTCGTTGCTTGTAGCCCGTGTGGACAGACACCAGTACCACCGCCATCAATTATTTTAGTTTGTGCAACACACAATGGCTACAATAATGCCCTACATGTACGAGCCCAAGTATACCGAGGAGGAACTACTGGAAAGGGAAACACGCGAAAAACGATGGGGCTTCGGACAGCAGTTGGCAGGACGAATCAACGGATGAAGACACTAGAACCTAGTCGCATGGACGGTGTTTCCACCTGGTGCACATGCAATCGGTGCGAGCTAATGCCGACCGAGGAGGAGAACTGCTGCTGCTGTGAAAACTCGGGATGCGTGGCCTACATTTCGGAAGGCGAGCCACGACCACAATGCATCACCGAGCTGCTAGACTTCAGGGCAGCCTGCCTCACACGGTCCATGTTGAGGATAATGATGGTGCTTATGCACGAACTTCGCGCAACTGTTTGTCCTCGTAATCCGAGTAACGAGTAAGTATACTCTGCTTGTGATGCCACTACAATTTCATGGTCTTCTACTATATCCAAAATTACGTATACACATCATTGTAACGCATGAAAGTCGTTCAATAGTGTGCAGTGTCTAGATAGCATTTGTCCGAGCAGAGTGCCATTAGTTACAAGAATTGTCATTGACAACAAACGTTTATTAAAATTATCTTGGTCATTTAAAAACAGTTTGTTTCATTCCTTTTCACAGGTGGTACAGGCTGGTGGCCTATCGTTCCTTTACATGGTGGCTTCATGGGAGGCTTGGACACCGCGTTCGAAGAGTGATACCCGCCTGTGCCGTAAGAGAAACACTCCCGAGTGACAGCGGTCAGTACAGGGGATTTTCTCTCGCTGTGCTGCAACCTGAACTGTACAATGTGTAAACTTTTGAATTTTTGTGTCATCAAAATAAGCTACAAAATAAAACACCACATATATTTTAACAACGGTTGTTTCGATTTTTTAAATCAATCAAGTGTGTCTCCATTCAAGGATGGATGTCAGACACCTGTGCTTGGAATGGGTGAAGTTCAGGTCGCTGTGAAGCGGGGTGGTCACTATCTAAGCTAACCAAATATATTATCAATAATGCATGCACTAAATAACACTTGTTCAAAGTCTTTCAGTCGGTTATGTCTCTATAAAAGTCACACATATATCAATACTATCAATGAACATTGGATTATACAGGCCTTAGGTCAAGGGTCTTGACCACTATAATACAGTGTTTGAAGTGTGGGTCTGTGCTCACAAGAACCTCTGATATGTGGCATTTGTTATTGATAGGCAACGATATACTGCAGTAGGGGTCTAATGTTAGTTGGGGATCTGCTAGGTGGCCATCATGGCGTGGTCAGTGGTCTGGCACATGAAGAGAATACCTTGCAGGGACACAGGGTCAGAATGGCAGCTACTTTCCACTGGCGAGGGTGCGTGGGCAAGGACACGTTTGTGGAGATGAACGAGCCATGTGCATGGTTCAAGCCGGTTCACATGCAGGACCGTGATCTCAGAGAGTGATGTGTTACATTTATTAGCTGTTGCAAATACCTCTGGAGTTTTCCAGTCAGAGTGGGAACGAGGCTGTGGGCCATGTGCTCTGCGCGCTGTACTATCGCAGTGAGGCCTGGTCACCAAAATGGAATGGAAAGGGGGTACAAAAATGGATGCCCCGTGTCCTTTAACATCACATAAGGGCAAGGAATGGGCGCAAACGGCCAAGGTGCCGAACAGCATGTACACTTCAAAAGGTATCCCACGCCCAGGGGCCATCGCTCACATGGCCTCCTCAGATCCCGTGTCTCCAGGCAGGCCTCCCCTGAGGCAGGCCGCCCCCTGCAATCCACATAAGTGTGTCTCCATTCTGCAGTCTTCCTGTGCCTTATCTGCACGCCCCAGGCCCATCCATCCCACCCCCTCTATCAAAGGCGGTTCGCACCCGGGGATGAGCGCTGGCATGAGGGGCTGTGACGGGCGCAAACGGCCAAGGTGTCGAACAGCATGTACACTTCAAAAGGTATCCCACGCCCAGGGGCCATCGCTCACATGGCTGCCTCAGACCCCGTGTCTCCAGGCAGGCCTCCCCTGAGGCAGGCCGCCCACCTGCAATCCACATTAGTGTGTCTCCATTCAGCAGTCTTCCTGTGCATTATCTGCATGCCCCAGGCCCATCCATCCCACCCCCTCTATCAAAGGCGGTTCCCACCCGGGGATGAGCGCTGGCATGGGGGGCTGTGACGGGCGCAAACGGCCAAGGTGCCGAACAGCATGTACACTTCAAGAGGTATCCCACGCCCAGGGGCCATCGCTCACATGGCCTCCTCAGACCATGTGTCTCCAGACAGGCCTCCCCTGAGGCAGGCCACCCCCCTGCAATAAACATAATACCACGACATACACACGTCATTCATTCACAAACACACCCCTGTTTCTAATACTTTATAAACCACTTGATATGTCTCATGAGAACATCTTTGTGCTTTGCAAGTCAACTCCTGAACCTTCTACCTGAGAAGCACTGAGATCTATGCTAATCTGCTCGTCGCCATGCTATCTGTGACCGCTTCGAGCAAACTCCTCAGTGTGCTACCTGTGGCCATCTACCTTTTCTCCTGCAACATACTGCTCGGCCTGCTGAATCCAACTGTTTGTTGGTCAAGGTAAGGCCATGTATCCTAGTCATATTTCGGTCATTTTTACATTTCAATCTATTTGCTATTACAGTACCCAATAGAGCTATGGCCATTGGTCTCATTGCTATTGACTTGTGTTTCAATTGTTATGCTATCAATAGATCTATTTATTTTCATCTGTGTCAATTGTCATCGAATTGCATCCAAAGGGGGGTCCAGTCTATAATGTAAGCATGGTTCCTTTTCGTGCAAGACAAAAGCAGAAATTTCTGTAAGTTATGCAAATACTAAGCCGCACATGAGGAACTGGTATAGTTCCGGCGACCAAAACAAACCTTGCATTGAGCATGGTATGGTTCATTTACTTTTTTATGACATTTTTATTCATCAAGGTTTTATAATAATCTTGATATTTACTTTTCAGAATTTTCAACAATGCCTGCCTGTTCGATTAGCGGTTGCCCTTCCAAGACCCATGCTAAATCTGAAGGCACTACAATGCATGTATTCCCGAAAACTGTTGATCGAATAAGAGAATGGGTCAGACATTGCAGATATCCACTGGATGAGCTGGAAAGTAGAGTCCAACAAGTCTTTGAGGACAAGAGGGGTGATCGATACTGCATCTGCAGCCGGCACTTTCCCTCGAACATGTACACCACATCTTGGGTAACAAAGAAGAACGAATGGCGATCGACACGAAAATTGCTCGCAAACGCTATTCCCACTCTATTCATCCACATTCCGCCACTGGTGAGTCAAGTGTCTGTTTTTAGCTTTAGGCCTTGCAGTAGTGTGTAGGTAGCCGAATGGATTCATTGATATTTTAGGTGTTGTTTACAATTTGTAATACTTTCGACATTGATATGAGTGTATAGCTTTTTGAATAATGACATTTATCAATATATTATTTTTAGATTTCATAACCCACAAACGAAATCTATATATGGGCACAGGCAACTGTGCTATATTGCGCATTACTCAAGTATTCTGTCTCCTTACATGGCAATTTTAAATATTGGCATTTCATTATCAAACGTGCTCGCAGTTATCAACGACTTCTAGCGCGTATCAGGTAATCATACTTGGCTATTCCGCTACAGACTTGTTTTATGCATGTCAAGTAATAGTTTGTATGTATCGTGTGATTATTTTACCAATTGTTTGGTTAGTGCTTTCCAATTGATATACACCCTAGTTGTCGTCCCCTGGTGTTTGTTTTCAGTTATAATTAGTGTTATCCATACTAATGCAAGTACTGTCTTTCAGGGAGATGCTGAAGCGTCCACCACATTGACAACAGCCCTAGATGTTCTTCAGCAGCCCGAGGTATGGATACTGACAGCTCAACTGACCGTGATCATCAGGACTGGAACACTTGTCGTTTGATTGTTCTACACCATGTTTCATTTGTGGTTAGCCATTGATATGTACCTGTGCGGTCGACCCCAAGCGTGTGTTGTGTTTTCAATATTGTAATCCTTACTAATGCAAATACTATGTTTCAGGTTGTTGTTGAATCGTCAACCCACGCACTTGATGCGGAGCCTGACATTCAAGTAATTCCGGTGGAAGCGGGACCATGCGGATACGAATCGGCGCAACAGCTTTTGTAAGTGCGCACCACATTGACAACAGCCCTAGATATTCTTCAGCAGCATGAGGTATGGATACTGACAGCTCCATCGAGCGTGATCATATAACGTGATTCCATTTGCTATACTTTCTTCCCTATTAACGCAAGTACTGTGTTTCAGGGAGATGATGGAGCTTCCACTACAATCACAAGATCACATTTAGATGATGCAGATGTAACGACATCGGAGAAATAAGTCGATTAAATCTGATCATTTTTAAATATTCCTTGATTCTTTTAGATAATGCAACATTTGTGGTTATCTCTTTATATGTACCTGTGCCGTCGACCCCAAGTGTGTGTTATGTTTACGATATTGAAAACCATACTAACGCAAGTACTGTGTTTCAGGGAGTTGCTGATGCCTCCTCTTCAATACAATAATTCGTAGCCGTCCATGTAGAGCCAGAGGTATGTATACTGACATCTCCATTGAACTAGGTCATCAGAGCTCGAATACTTGTCGTTTGATTGTTCCACACAATGTTTAAATCGTGTTTGGCTATTGAGATGTACATGTGTGTTCGTCCTCACATGTGTTTTACGCTAACAATATTTGGTACACATTAATGAAAATACTATGTTTCAGGGAGTCGATGGAACCTCATTCCGTGCTGTCTATGCGGATAGAGAAAATATAGTCGTTGCAGCGGAAGAGGAAGGGGAGACATGCGGATAAGTATCAGAGCAACAGCGTGCAGATGTTGAAGGTCAAGTCAAAAAAGTTGTAAAGAAAAGAAACCAAAATAAGGTTAGTTACAAACAGTTCATAACTTTAGATTTCTTTTTGTGCTGGGGACTATTTTATGTTTTTTTCCAGTCAATTGTACAGTACTTTATCTTGTGTTTAAACTGAACATCCCTTTTCCAATCTGTCCTCTAGTTACCCGTGGGTCTACGAACTATACATACACAGACAGTGAAGCGAATGAGAGATGTTGCTTGCCAGACCATTTACACTATGGAGGGACTATTAATTCAGACGCGGCGTGTTGAGACTTGGGATGCTCATGTCCAATGGCCAGAACATGAAATGAATGTGTCCGGAGAATCCAGCAAAGTTTTATTGGACCATTGCTACAGTACGACCGCACCGCCCCAACAACATGATACTGGAAGTATTGAAGATAGCTCTGAAGTAGTAGCAGATCAATTCGCACAATTTACACCCGCCAAAAAATTGCCACCAAAAAAGCTGTCAACATTGTTGTGTTCTCCCATCAATGTTGAAGTAACAGATGTTGAAATGACAGAGAATAAACCAGCAGAAGCATTCACCGACGCATCAGAACTTGATAGCAGCAATATTTCTTCCAAATGTGGTGATATGTCCTCAACGTCACAGGCCGAATCAACTTTGACGCAGGAGGACAGTCTAATGAAAGAGGGCAAATACATAGTATTCGACAGTTGTTTGATGGATATTATAAGTATGCTGAAATGTGGGCATTCCATCAGAGGGAAAGTATGTGGGAAGCCATTGATTCATGTGACTCGTCAAAAACAAGGCAGTAACGTCACAATACATGCCGCCTGTAGATTACATCATACGTTCCCATGGCCTGCACTACCGATGCTGGGGAAACTGCCAGCAGGCAATCTACTGTGTGCAGCTGCATCACTTTTTAGTGGCTCCAGTTTTAGAAAGTTAGAGTCTTTCTTTCAGTTTGTGGGACTCCATTTCATTTCAAAAACGCAGTACTACAAATACCAACATGATTATCTGTTTCCGGCCATTAGTGATGCTTGGAAAATTGAACAATTGTCTCTAGCAAGTACATTCGAAGGCAAACGATTCAGGCTAGCTGGCGATGGACAGTGCGACAGCCCTGGATTTTCTGGCAAATACTGCACCTACCACTTTCAGGACATGGATAGTAAGAAAATTGTGAGTTTGGTGGTCGTGTAGGTAACACAATGTACATCCTCAGTGGCCATGGAGAAACTAGGATTTATAAAATCAGTGGAATATCTACAATCGAGGGGAATGCACATCGACCTCATAGCCACGGACAGACACGTTTCAATTGCCAAGACAATGAGAGAGCAGTTCCCACATATTAAACATAAATCTGACGTATGGCATCTTGCTAAATCAATCAATAAGAAAATCTCGTCTGCAGGGGAAAAAAAAGGTTTGGAAAGTATTTCAGAGTGGTCCCAGCCTATCAGCAACCATCTTTGGTGGAGCTCCAAAACTTGTGAAGGGTCAGTGGAAATACTACTTGAAAAATGGCGGTCACTGATGCACCACTGTACCAACGTGCACCGCTGGTCAGAAAACCTACATTTCCACCAATGTGAACATGGCCCTTTATCCCCAGTGGAGGCACGGAAGAAGAAGTGGTTGAATCCATCTTCACCGACACACAAAGCCATTGAGAAGATTGTTTTCGATAAAACTCCATCAAGAGATTTGAGGGGACTGACAGAATACTGTCACACAGGAGGTTTGGAGGTGTTCCACAATATGTGCCTAAAGTACAGGCCAAAGCGCTTGCATTTCAGCATACAGGGCATGAGACATAGGACTCTACTTGCTGTCTTGGCCCATAACAAGAATCTCGGCCATGAACAATCTAGGACTAAGGGTAATGTAAGGATGCCTCACTACACTAAGGCCTTTTCAAAAAGAAGTAAGCAATGGGTGATCAAACCAGTCTATGAGGAAATGGAGTTCGACTTTGTCAAAAGCCTTATTGTTGCTATATTAGAGAAGCACAGATATGGAATTTTGAACGTTTCTGTGCAGAGCACTGATCCATTGCCACCCAACATTGCCACTGTGCCATGTCCACCCAAAGGAGAGCTGGTTGTGAAGTACAAATCCTGGTTTAAATAATTTTAATGCGATTGTCTTTTTGTAAATACATTTTATTGTACAGTGTGCATACAAAGTACGCTAACCCTAACCCCTACCTTCACCATCCTGGGTGCCGAACTACCTGGGTGTCATGTTTGAATTCTCTCTCTATTCACCTCATATTGCTGACCTTGTCTATTTGTGTATGTATATATTTTTGTTGATGTAACTAATTTTCGCAATCTCTTATAAATGCTGGGCACTGTTAACCGAGGGGAGGCTTGCGAATTGCAAATAATAAAACAAAAACAATAAATCTCACTTTCAAATCAACTGCTCGGGTACTTTATACTTTCACCTGACCTTCCCCAAAAAATTAAAAGTCTCAATAGTTATGGTTCTTTGGGGCTTCAAAGCTCGCAGACAACGAGGACAAAATTGGGGCCTTAGAACGCGCCAAGCGAGATGTTGCAGAAGGGAGAGAAGCCAGTTCGCATTTGCACATTGAGGCGCACTACATAGATGGATTCGAAACTTCAAGTTCTCACAGATGGCTTTACTACGGGATGTTGCAAAGAAAGAATGTATGCTAATTTCTAGTGAAGGTCAGCGGCTTTGATTTTCAGCTCGCGCCCTGAAAAGGCCCACAACTCGCACTGGCAGTATAAGGTTCTATTGTTTTTTGACCTTGAAAGACAGGGACCATGCAGAAAGAACTTCATTTGAAGGGGGAGTCGGGGGGTGCAATAACGTTTGAGACGATAAGGCAGAAAATTCTTAAACTAGACCGCGTTTCATGTTAGTTCAGTATACGAAAAATCATTGTCAAGAGCACAGTGGGATTTAAGGACTGCATTACGCAGAGACACAATGGAAATTGCAAATATAATGTAACTAACTCTTTGGTCGCTTTTATACCGGAATGAAGAATTAATGAATGGATGCATGAATAAATGAATGAATGAAGAGCTTTGAAAAGGTTTGTGGGATCGTCCTTGTAGCGGGCACATGGGCATGCAGGTCCACATTCCACACGCATGTAGACAAAAAGTTGTTTCTCATTGTGTACCAACCTTGATTTATTTAGTTAGTTTTCTTATTGATTTTAGAGCCGAACATACTCCATTGCACTATACTTGAAGCAAATATTTTCAGCTCGGCCGTAAAAAATAAAATGAATAATATTAATAAAGATCGGCTGGTGAGACTAATTATCAATTTTATGTTTTCAAAATAGGTACATACTCCCGTTTTGCCCCCGCCACCAGTTTCAGACACCGGCAGATGGTTTCTTCAGCCGCCAGCTGCATCTTAATGTAAACAACTGCACCATTCTGATGATCTTATGGGACGATCGCCAAGGGCCCATATGCCTTACGCGGTACTAGCGGCTAGAAGCAACATATCAAACTTTACGCTGGCCTAGTGCCTACTTGATGGAACAGCCTTGCAGTTCAATGTGCGACAAAAGTGCCTCTTTGAACGAAAACCAACACCCTGTGTACCATAAAGGAACAGCGCGTGACTCACGATAACATTTTAAGGATTTGCGGATAGAGATAAAAGAAAATAAATGACTTTCGGAGTTCATATGTCAATTGCTGAATATTCTATAAACATTTAATGTCAAATAAATGTACTTTAAAATCAAACCGCAACACGGTAAATTTGGTAAAGTACAGTTTCGTATTCCGAATTGTGGCGCGCTGTGTTGTGAGCTGATCTGTGTTGGTTTCTGGGTTCTGTGTGAAGTCGCGTAGAAGACGACCGGGCGCGTTTGCCTACGCAGTACAATAACGTCACGGAGTGAGGCGGGGAATATGAATGTTTTGATAAGGTCAGGCTCAGGGGCGGGGGATATGATTTAGTGCCGCAAAAGCAGGTCAGCCAGGGCGATGCAGCAAGTAATAGGATTATCACAAAATGGCAGCTCCCTGATGCCTGTTTTCGCGTGCGTTTAATGGACGAAAACTCGGGTAAGGTCCGTAGGAAATGTTTCTAAAATCTAGCGACTTAGGCTTAAAAACACATGGCCGACCCGTAGGGGCAATAAAAATTTTTGACCGAACCATTCCTTTAAGCAATCTCCTTGTTGCTGTCCACTTCAGTGGTTCAAACTGACATCTCGATTACATTTGGCGAACAGGTGGAATTTCCTGGTGCAATCCTGCCATCTAGTGGACATTTTGTAGTTAGTCTGTAAATCAAGTATCTGGATATGATCGGTCTGTGATTGTATTACGTCCATTATTAGACTTCGTAGAACAAGGAATTGAGAAAGGGTGGGACGGCGGGGGGGGGGGGGGGGCGACCTTACGAAAGTGTCCATAATCTGGCACAAGGACGGACAACGGTCTACCCAGAACCAGAGCATTTGAAAAGGGGGACATGCAATGGCCATGTCACGTGCCTGCGTTGAATAACAGACCATTTCACACACCACGCACGAGATCTGCTGTTGTGGAAAAACTTTGTATTTATGGTAATCTGACTCAGAATCGACTGAACGCGCTCTCGAGCAGTCACTGAATTTACAGGGGATACAAGTGCAGGGAAGGCCTGACAAGTAAGCTTCAGGGCAAATGCCCGAATGACCAGCTGCCCATTTGCCTCCAGCACCTGGTCCACTGATGCTTAGCGCTGCATACATCACTGGTGTGATAGGCACCCCTGTGTCCACATCTACCAGCTCACAAAAGACAAACGCACTCTTCAGTCCAAGGGCCAGATTATAGAAACTTTGCACCAGGGCAAAGTTTTCCCTATTTTCAAAAACACTGGGATATCTGAGAAAACTATTGCACCATGAGAAGTGCAGTTTGGCACGGTTATAAGCATTAGGGCAAAAATTGACCTAGTGCAAAAAAGATACATTTTCTATGCATTTTTTCACCAGGGCAAAGTTTGCCGTAGTGCTAATACCATTCCATATTAGCGCTAGGGTAAACTTTGCCCTGTTGCAATACTGCAGTGAAAATGTATCTTTTTTGCCTGAGGGCAATGTTTGCCCTGGTGCTTTCAATATGCCAAACTGCACTTGTCACAGTGCAATAGTTTTCTAATATGTCCCAGTGTTTTTCAAAATAGGGCAAACCTTGCCCTAGTGCTAATACCGTGCAACTTTCCGCTTGCACCGATCGGTGCAACGTTTCTGTAATAGGGCCCCTGGTATCCACTTTAACACAATGTAACGTCGGGTTGTGAACGCCCACCTCTGCCATCTACATGACCTCGTGGCAGAGTTATTACAGACGCTAGGCTTCATATTCCTGCAGCTGTGTCACTATGTATCGTTTCACTATATTGCGGACAAGGAAAACGTTTCCTACTGATGATTTTCATTGCGCTTAGCCCTACTCTCCTTTGTTGCACTAGTTAAGGTACCCACCTCCGTGACGGGCACTTATTTCTAATTACTTTAACCTCTTCACTTCTATCAGTAAAGATATAATACCTCCAATATCCCCAAATCCTCCAGTTACACGCTGGGAGGGTGAGGCACACAGTCAGTGCTGCAACAAGGAAGAGCAGAGGTAATAAATAACACTGGCAAGTGATCTATTAATTCCCACCTCTCTTCCATGTCCCAGGATTTACCTGTGAGTAATGCCAAAGTTATAGTTGGAAGGGGTCTATGACAAACCACATGGACACAGTATGCTGCTGAACACCTCAACAACGTTGTATTGCTAAGTAATTATGCACTCCTATCCTCAGTGAAGGCCTAAACAGTACTCCGAACGAGGCAGATGCTTGACTGTCCACGCTTATTCTAATACACCTGTTTGGATCAGTGCTTCAGGCTCCAAATCAGGGGTGGACTGACCAATAAGGAACTCTGGAGACTCCCTGGTAGACCTCTGCACCCTGAGCCTCTTTTGAATGGTAACCTATTTTATTTCCAAATGTTATCATAGTAAAAGGTTAGGGCTTGCTGAAAACGTGTAATATGGGGCCATGGAAACATGATTTCCATGGCCTCTTCTGGTTCCCAGTCCACAACTGCTCCAAATGTGCTACAACGTATTACATTGCAAGTTTCCCTGGATCCTGCAGTCCTGTTAATGTATTCCAGCACTGTTGTCTTCATGTAGAGAAAATGCTATGCCCTCGCCTCAGAGAAAGAAGGATTATGAAAAAGACAGAAAAAACAATGGCCTGACACTTGTGAACTTTGGACACTACTTTTGGAAGAACTGCTGGGTCACTCAGGTCATTTGGCTGCACTTTCAGTTGGTAGGACCACATAACAGAGCCATGTTTCACCAAATCTTCGGGCTGATGCTATTGCCATCAGGAATGTTGTCCTCAACGTCAACTCCTAGATGTCAACTGAGTCAATATGCTCAAATGGAGGCACTTGTAATGAATTGAGAATCAGAGGTAAGTCCCAAGCAAGAGTTCCCACATGAGCCGTGGACCTTGATATAAACAGACTCCTCAGCTGATGCACAGCCTAATGTTCCTCCTCAGAGTCATCGTTTCAATGTTCACAGAATGCCTGCATTGCCACCCGCTGAACTCTCAAGAGTGAAGCCCTACCGGAATCCCACATTCTAAAGCTGCTCTGTTATTCCTCCCACACCATGCTCCAAAAGGATCTCATAGACTTTTGGGAGTAGCTGGACACCTCGAATGCTGGATAGTGTCCTCTACATGCGCCAAAATAACTCTAATTTCCATAGCACCTCCACACCACTTTCATGACGATTATTATACGCTTGTTGAATATGATAGTTCATGGTAGGTCTATAAAAGGGGCAGCCACTCACAAGTCATCCAGACCGTAGCCACCTGAAATTCCAATACGTTTGGAAACCAAATCCTTCTCGGCCAATATGGGACCTGCAGTAGACTCGCCGACTGGCTAACCTTCATCTTTCTCAGAACCATCGCAATTATTAGAATGGGTGCAAATACATACAGCAATCCCCCGAGACCACTTTATCACCATCACATCCGCCCTCCAGGCTTCGGAAATAGGAATATTGGGCAGATTTTGGCTACCTGAGCTGCTACGGAGAGGCAAACATATCTACTAGCAGTGTCCCAAACCTCCAACAAAGTTGCTGGAAAGTGTCCAGAAGGAGCAACATTTCCTGAGAGCATTGGAATCGTTGATGTGAACTGCTTCTACAGATCTCAAGAGAACCTTTGCCTTTTCCCGAATTGCCCTCACAAGATCTTCCCACACTGTGAAATTCCTCACTGCACTGTCTGCAATTTATGTACGCCATGGTTATGGAGTTGTCAGTACATATCAGTACTACCGGAATCTCCATGGACTTCGAGAAGCCTTTCAGAGCTCTGGCTATTTCTGCCAACATCTTCCATTACGAGGTGTGAGCTGGTTAGTTCAGAGCCGACCTCTTCTGATGAATTCTTCTCCCATCATATACTGCCTGCATTGGGGGTATGTTTGGCCCTGGCTGACTGACATATCCCTGCTCTACCTTTCTGATGTTGGACATCCTGAGCCACCACAGAAGACTGGTCCTCAGCCCTGATGATATGTGGCTGGGATACTCACATTCCTGGGATTCTGGAAGCCGATCTCTGTGTATGTAAGATACCATTGGCCTCAGGTTTAGTCCGGTCCATGGTACGCCATTGTGGTGGGTCTGAGATTGCAAGTGTAAATCTTGAGACCATGTGCTTTCTCCATGTCAAAGATTAGGCATGGGCACACTGGATCTGTCTTTTGGATCTTATGTGCCATTAGTGCCTGTGCTTATATATCCATGTCCAATAGACACTACAGCTTCATTAGCGGGATTGCTGCACTTGATTTGTGTGAAATAAGACATGCGAAATTCATACAGTCTTTATAATTTTAGCAAGCTGTGTGATCCTAGGGAAATCGTTGGATGGTTTTGTATCCGATTTTCCTTCTCAACCAAAATTGAGATCAATTAGGAATAATCTAAACAGCATTACCGCCATGTCTGTCTCTTTCATCACATCACTTAGCTGTGAGGTAGAAACCTCAGGTCAGGAACCTATTTTCAAAGGGACTCCTCTTCCAGTGTGAAGATATATTACCTCAACTAACCCAAAATCCTCAAGTTAAAAATGTCCCTGTACTTCAGATGGCAACCTAGAAAAGCAGCATGGCTGGTAACCTACATTAACTCCTTGTCTTAAGTAGCAGCAATGGCATCTCCCTCCCTGATGATCAGGAACTGAGGGCCAAGCTACAGTAAAAGGGAAGAAAATACACCCCCAGGCTCCTACGGGTCAAGGAAGACTGGTTGAGGCAGAGGTAAGAAATGTTATTACCCAGGTAAAGTATGTTAGTGTGCTGACCATTGGTTGCAGTCCTGGTACAGGTAATTAACAGGGAGTGGTAAGAAAGGCTGAGCACAGAACCGTCTTGCCCAAGTACTTGTTGGGATCAAAGGCAGCAAATTGAGAAGGCCACTCGTTCTTGGAGGTGCAAGCAGAGAGTGAGCTAAACTCAAAAATATCTTTTATTAAAGTGAAACTTACATACCGATGATGGTAGGTCTGCAGGTATCCGGTCTGACTCCCAGCACTCCGGAATGACATAACAGTAAAACATCATATACGTGCATCCTGGGAATCAGACTGAGAGTGCAGTGGTCCTGTTGGGTTGAAATTGGGCACGCACAAGTATGGTAGAAATGAAAGAAAGGCAGCCTCCCAAGGTTGTTACATTGATGCCTGGTAGCCATGGCGTCAAGAGCTGTGATCACACACAGAGTGGGAAAGCAGTGGTGAAACATGACTGCTTATAAGAGAGAGGAGAACATGAAGCAAATGGTGGACACAGAGCTAGAGGTTTCTGAACACAGTAAGAAACATCCGAGGAGTGGTCTGACCAGGGATAAAGGCAAAGGCATAGCATCTCTAGGGAAAAGGTCCAGGCATTGTCAACCAAGAAAGATAGGAAGAACTCTATCTTCCTCTTGAGCTTCTTCATCATCCCCTCCTCCTCAAAAGACTCCTTCACCTGTTCATCATCGTCTTCAGAAGGATCCAACTTGGAACAGTACAGCAAGCCCATGGGAAAGCATCTAGATTGTGAATACGTTGAGAAGGTCTTCAGGACATGGGTTTATTTAAGACAATCCAGGAAAATAAGCTGACCACAAGAAAAGGCAATGGAAACATTCCCTAAAAACGGGTCGTCCTCTGATTGTGGATATCAAGGAGAGATTATGGAGGAATGGAAACACCCTGAATATATCACTATGCCAAGCTTCAGGTCCAAACTGTGTCCTCCGAAGGGAAAAGAGGCAAAAGTCAATCCTGTTCAGCCTGGTGGACAGATCCTAGATGTCAGCAGAAGAGATGGCTGTCAGGGACCAGGTCGGCAGAAGAGTGGACATGGCACTCAACAGACCGTAGACTGTGCTGAACTTGCCATTGAGTAAATGCATATGGGTCCAACGCAGCTGAGACAGGACCCCAACATTGTTGGCGATGCAGAAGCAAATGGAAGCAAATGGAGATTTAATCAGATCTGTCAGTCGGTCATGTCAGAGAAGCAGTCATGGCAATGGGGGTCTCAATCTCCAGATGAAGATGTGTGCACACAAGGAAGTGGCTCACGGAATGGACACAGAAGGTAATTGTACTAAAACGGACATTTGAATGATGTAAGCGGTTTGGTGACACGTTGGATAAAAAAGTACACAAGATATTTGAAGTCGGTATCTAAATTGACACATTGATGGAAAAAGAGCAGAACTGCCTACAGTGCTATATCTTAGAGTATGCATAGACAGACCAACATCCAGGTGTCCTCCAAGAGTAGATTTAGATGAAGGGTGAGCTAGAAATTCAGGTGAAACCAAGGGAAAGGAAGATCTCCACCAGAGATGCAGAAGGCTTGGCCATCATTGTTTGCCAGTAGATATCAGGACTAGACACTTCTGTGGGACACAAGAAGGACAGTTTTATGGGGGTATAAAATTGAATCCAAGACACCTCCTTCAAAGTGAGGAGAAATAATGACCCAGTGTCCAAAGTCAAGACCAAGAGGTATGCTCGAAGAATGGGATCACAGGAATTGCTGAAGAGGTGTTAGAAATGTACTCAATTATAGTCATGGTCCCCGAGACGATAGGTAAATTCAGTCGGGTCTTAAACCAGAAGGCACTGAACCAGTTTGTGACCCAGGCAATGTTCAAAATGGAGAAATGTATAGAAAACAATGCTGCTCATAAGACATGTTAGAATTCATAGCCCCCCAGGACGCCTACAATCATAATCAGATCAAACAAGCTCACTGGGAATTATTGAGGTGTGCAGTAGAGGAAGAACCCTACCAGCTCAGAGACCTTCTGTTTAGGGTGAGGAAAACACCCAGGATATTAACAAAAGCACTGGACCAACTGGTATCCTTACTATTGAAGGGGTTCTAAATATTCCCTTATGTGGATGATTGGCCGGTCATGGCACCTTCAGAGAGACACTAGTATCTCAACTCCTGGTAAAATGTCAATGTATTTTGCAATGCAGTTTCCTGCTAAATTGGAAAAAGTCCCAATTGATTCCCTCTTATAATGTATTATTAATGAGAGCTTATTTACAGGAAGGGAAGATGCTTCTTCTGGAGGACAGAGACATCAGCATTTAAACAGAGTTGCCCATGTTCTTCCTGGGGCAATATGCACCAGCCACGAGATAGTGCAAGGGCATATGTCTTCTTGCATGCATGTGTTTGTCTCCATACACGAATATCCATTTCTGAAACTCTAATTCTTTAATGTGATTTCTATTAGCCCATTTCTGACAATCCCATACTTCAGGATGTAAACAATCTGTTTATATTATATTGCAACTGCTCTCTTAGGGCACATCCTTCTCATTCTCTGCTACAGCTAAAATGCTGCCATTATTGACGTTATCGCTGTCCAAACTGTCAGTCTATTCCTGAGACATGGATTCTAGAACTCAATGGAATAATGTAGATTGAGAACATTGGACAGTTGGAAATTCGATTGCGGGCAATGATGTTACAGGGCAACAACTAAGCAATAATCACCCATTCCGATGTGTGGTAATGGCCCGGGGCCCGAGTTAATAGAATCAAGCATAGCAAGAGCTTTTAACAAGGCCCATGGAACAGGTGATTATTGCTATTAGCAACCCGGGTTACCAAACTGGTAATCCAGGGTGCTGATTGCCGGGTCTCGTGGCATCCCATTCATTCATACAAAAAACAGACACAAGATGGCCGCCACAGAGCTGGAACACAGGGCTCCAAGCGGTGCCCCTGTTCCATTTCCATGGTTACCTGCAGGAAGATGGAGCGGCAGCAGCGGCAGTGGTGGTGGTGCTGCCGCTGAAGGCATCAAGTAAGTGGAGGCGGGGAGGGTCGGGGAAGATGCAAGTGGGGGATTAAGCCTATGATCCGAACAACCTGATTGGTTGCTCCCCCGACCCTGGGTTCTATTGCTTGGTATAAGTCTTATAAACCAGCATTCCAGTGCTTCTTCGCCAATAAGCCGTGGAGCGGCAAGCCGGAGCACATATTAGGCCCGAGCTAACTGAGGGCCTTAACGCTGGGCCTAAGTGCTATTACTGGCTGATTCATCCACCCACTGCCAGTCCCATTCCTATTAGCATCCCAAGGCTAAGCCCTGAGTTGTTAATAATACAGCTGGTCATGGAACTTGAAGACTAGCTCTGTGTGGAACCGGTCTTCTATATACATGATGCTGTGAAAGGAGGAGCCCAGGGAACGCATGGAGCAGAGGCAACAGCTGGTGAAGGTAAGTGATGAATTAAGGGTTTGGGATGGAGCAAGTGGGAGAATGAGGTGGGGGTAGAGAGGGAGCCTTGGTAAATATTCATAGCAGGAAACAGCCAGTTTGCTGTTGTGCCACTCTTGCAGCTCTTTGTTGCCAATCTCATAATATTGTGGCTTCTGGTGGTGTACCTGCCTCCGGAGTAGGGCAGTGATTCAGCAAGGTAGAATGGTGATTTTGTTGTGACTGTTTTGTAGGTGATTCAAACTGTTTTGAGCATGATGTGTGCTTGAAGGACTGGACTAGCGAGTGAAGCTCCTTGTTTGGGGGGCGGGGGTGATGTGGTCATATTTTCTTAGTTTTGTGATGAGGCATGGTGCCATGTTCTGAACAGATTTCAGATGGTTCAATAAGGTATCAGGAACTTGTGCGAGAGGGTGTTGCCAACATCCAGGTTAAAGATGACCAGGGCTCAGACAACTGTTCTGAAACTCAGGGAAGGGATGAACGTCTTGCATTTCAGGAGTGCAAGCATGTACCATGCTGCTTGGACCTCCTGGCAATGAGGGTTTTCAATGAGGGATCACAGTTGATGGTATTACTGATTGCTTTTGCACTCGGTGAGAGAAAAGGCATTAATCCATCCTACTTCATGCCAGTCGCCTAATTTTGGAGTTGGGATTGCATGGTGGAGTTTCCTGGGAGAATGCATTTGGATTTAATCAGAATGAGTTTTATGTAGGTGCCCGTCACCCAGGCATGGATGAAGAACACAAAATGATTGAGTTAGTAGATGTAGTTGATGCAAGTGATCATTAGGTAGAGCTGCGTATCATCTGCCTATTGGTGTATCTCGTTTTCAGTGTTGGTAAGGAGTTGCACTAGACATTCCATGTACAAGCTGAATGTGGGGATGGGGTTGGACAGTCTTGTGGAACTCCACAGGTTACTAGTTGGCATTGGGATCTGGTAGGACACATCTACATGAGTTAGTGTCTGTTGGAGAGGTACAAGGAAAACCATTGCAAGACTGTTCTATCAAAGCCCAGTCAGTGCCAAGGTTGTTAACAAGCGCCCCACAATCAACCACACTGAAGAGGCCAGAGAGGGTGAGTACACAGTGGTCCCCTTTGTCCACATATAGAACATCATCAAAAGCATGGATGGTGGTTGTCTCTGTGAGGCATCATGTTCAGAGACCGGATTTGTAGTCCTGCAGGAGACTTTGCTGAGCAATCCTTTTGTGCAACTGCATCTTGAAGGCCTTTTCTGGGAACACACGTGATGGTTTGATTGTTGGAGCTTTCCATAGATCCAAGTCCTAGTATGCACTGACTTTGCACAGCTGCAGTTTATTGCATGAACACTGTGTCCTTGTATTGTTGCTTAAGTTTGAATAGGATGGACCATTAAGAAAGTTGCTGATGGAGACAATTAGAAGCCATTATCTTAGCTCACGTAATTCATGGAATATTATGTGCCATACTGCTGACAAATTAGTGGAATTCACAAGTGTCCTCTTATTTTAGCTGATGGACACAATCTGTGTTCCCTTTTTGTATTAGGCAGATTACTTTCTCCTAAATCCTAAAATCAGTTGACAGATTCCCAGAAGGCAAGACATGGTTAATAGATTATCAACAAAGCTAGACTTTTTTTTAAAGCATGATATTTATTCAAATTTGACATGTTGTTCAGAATGGTGTATGCAAAGATTGTAAAGCTTTGTATGTGAAATATACAAAATAATAAAATTCCATCAGAAGATACACAAAGGAAAGCAGACACGGACTCACTTCTACACAGCCTGATGCTGCTGGTAAGAGAAATGGACAACCAGGGTGAGAAACAGCTGCATTTGATCAGAATGGGAATCAGGTGAATTTTCCGAGACAAAGCGCAGATTTACAACATCCTTGCAAGAAAGATACAGCATCCAAGAAAGAAGTGTGGGGCAGTAAAACGGCAAATGACTGAGTGATGTTTTAACTCACCCAGGTCTAAGAGTACACTACCATAATAAAGATTCTTCCCTTTATTTGCTAACCCTTTACCTAACACCCCCCAAAGCCTTAAGTTTATGTTTCTTTAATAAAAACCATTGGTACAAGATAATTGGATTTGAGGTGTTAGATCATGACTTTATATACTCTTGGCCAATATCTTCACCATTGAAACAGTCGTACATGTGGTAGTAGAATTAAATGCGCTAAATCTCTCAGTCGCTTAGCCTTCTGTGAGTAGCATGTTTCTAATTCAGCTCCTGCAATCACTAGGTCTGGTAATATTGACGTTAGTGTAGAGGGCCTCAAATAGTCTTTTGCTTAGCGTACACCCTATATTCTCTTGCTATTTACTTATTGATTTGCACGGTTTTTATGCAGTGTGAAGCAGAGCTGGTAGGCTGTCAGCATAATGTGAAAGGAGGAGAGACAACGCACATGCAAAGCCATCAGAACTGATAGAAACAATCAGAGATTAGCATGCTTACACCTTCAACTTCTAGAGCTTCCAGTGTAACATTGAGACACACATTTGGAACATCAGAAACTAGCAAGATCATTACAGAGAAAGAGAGAAAGGTATTGGTATGTGGTGAAAGGGGGGGGGTCAGATACAGTGTGATTAGGTCCATAGCGTGAAAGGATGAGGCCAAACGGTAAAGCTATTGAAAGGTATGGAACAGATCTGGAAAGCACGTGGCAGGTAGCTGCAATCTGCAGTGAGTGGGCGAACGAACGACCAATTGGAGAATACAGATACAAGGTTAACCTTGTTAATGCAAGTCTCGGATCTAAGGTAAGGAGAAAACCATTAGAAAGTAGGGAAAAGACAAGAGGATGAGAAACATATAATGTGGGAGGCTACAGTAGTAAGAGCAACCAAGGGTAGGGGGGCTGCAGCATGGATGGTAAAAGTTGGAAGTGGAGAAGGAATGCAAGTGTGTGGCAACAGCATTAAAAGCCAGGCTATTGAACAAAATGGAGAGGTGACTTGCAACCAGCTTTCATAACGTGATAGAGGATGCTAAGTAATTAAGAGGTTGCATTAGTAGAAAGCTGAGAACTGGGCACTAGGATGGGTGGAATTAAAGGAAGCAGCTGTGGAGATGGAATGTGAGTAAAGGAAGAGTGCAGGGGGGTAGTATTGTGGGGTTGCTTCACTGGATTGACTAGAGTAACTGTGTATGGCATAGTTGCAATACTCGTGTCAGCGGAGATGGTCTCATCCCAAGGCTTCTGCACTTATCTGCATGGCAGGGATCCCACATTTTCCTGTGGACATCATCACAATGTGTTACCCAATGGCAAATACAGTGTACGCGTCACATCCTGTGTGCATGTTGCATAGCATTATGCAGTCTTTGTGCTATGTTTATTATTGTTGTTTTATCACTGATGTAGTTGAGTCAACACAATGACCTGTCCACTCTCTTTTCCTATATTAAATATGGAACTCTGAAGAGCCGCCACTGCTGGCATGAGAGCACAGGAAGAACAAAGTAGAGGAGTAAAGGCTTAAAGGAGCAAGCATGGTGCTCGTCTCCGCTACCTGCTCCTGGATAGTGTGGCACATCCACATCATCTACACTGCTGCGACAATTATAAGGCACCCTAGAAAAAGAGAACATGAGTGTCCTACAGAAATCCGCTAGATGGGCTAGGAGCTGACCAAAGAGTCCTCAAGGCACAGGGACTACACATGAAGCACTACATAACATCACGGAGGATGCATATTTAATGTGCACGTGCATGGATTTGCAAACCCTCATTACAGGACTAATATCTATCACCTTATGAGGAACAACAACGATATGTAACCTTCGAAAGACATGCATGGTGAACATAATGCAGGGTTCATACATAGAGATACAAGCCACAGCGCTGTCTCTCAATGTTCACAGTGCTGACAATATTCTTTTGTTTTAGGTGTTGCAAAAAACATCAAGCTTCTGTTGATTATCAACATCACGACTGTATGACGAATGAATACAGCTTTGAATAATACCCCCACTGGACAATGAGACCCTGAGTCAGTAACCTCATTACACACTATAGCTCGCAATATACATAAATATATGAAGGTCTCTCCCGACACTAAGATGATATATATTATTTTTAGGTCCTGAGCTGGGGACACATGAAGGACACAAGGAATTCATTGTGCACAAATAATAGGCACCAAGCCCTGAAGACAGATTAATTGAAAATCTGAAACTCGTCGGCAATTGCATTACCTCCTAAGGAGCCTATTAGATCCAAATGTAGATATGAACAATAATGTGGTGAATTATGTTGTTATGCACTAGGAAGATGTTGTTGTGTGAGGTTTAAACACAACCATGGACCCTATTATTTCTACTGTATGAGAATTAATACAAATAGTGGAATTATACACTGGTTTTTGTTGAAATCTATTTTCCTCCTATGTTTATTAATTATACATCTTGAAAAAGTACAATATTGTGGTATCAATTTGTTGGAGGACACTATGATACCTAGTAAGTTATGCATGAAATGAATTTATAGTATGTTTTTAGAGTTTTTATGTTCTTGGTGGATATATGAACAGTGAATAACGACAGTAACAATGCTATTTAATTTCAACATCTGTTTTGCGTCACTTAGCGCCCCAGAACACCTGCTTTATAATCAACTTGTGACTGGTAACGTCCCCGTAGGAGAGGAGTGCATCATTGCATCTCCGGTTAGTGACTAACAGGTTCTGTTTGCCTTTTCCAGAAGAAGGGAAGTCATTCTCCTTCCTGGAGAAGGAACATTCAGTTGAATTATGCTTTAGTTGTATTGTAAGGGATAGAAGTAGGTTGTGACACAGGACAGTGGAGTTTGATTTTGACGGACATTCTGACAGATCCTTTAATAGTAGTTTGAGGCAGGGAAATCCCTCTTCGGAGGTAGGGATAATGAGGGTTTCTTTTTACTATGAATAAATGTTTATAGGAAGCAATATGCCACATTTGTGTCAGTATCCTTCTTCAACACCCTTACACATCCTGGAGCAGACCAATACTCGGCCTTACCTAAATATTAGACAGAGGAAGACATGGAGGCAGCCCATACAGTACAGCCCGGAGAAATGCACATATTTTCTAGCAAGTTCCAGAGAAAATAGAGAAACTAAAGAAAAGACTAGTGAAAACTCAGAGGCTGATACCCGAAAATCTAGATTCTAAAGAAAAATAATGGCTGGTGTAGGCAATAACTCGCTATTGAAGAAAACAATAAATAACCCCAGACGTTCCATAAAAGGGTAATCTGATGCCGTCTTTATTTTCTTGCAGATTACATGATTGCAAGCAACATGGCTTATTGGTACCAAAACTACCCTGTCCAAATGACAGTTCCTTAATGGGTGGACAGAACCAGATTACAACGGCAATATCCTGCACACTTTGGAAGCACAAGATGTACTGTTGAATGAGAACCAGAGAAGAATTCCAAAGGCTTGCACGTTCAATGAAGGGGGTGAGTCCTCTGAAGCATGACTTGCAGAATTTGGGAATCTACAATAGCAAGTCAGAGCGAGAGCAAAGTTTTCTGATCTTTTAACATCCCTAAATCAGAAATGCCAGTGTGTCCAGTAAGTACATGCTTGCTTTAGTATTCCAGTGAGGAGATGCATTCCAGAATGATTGACGCCATGAAGATACTAATTTCTTATTGTTGAATGCTAAGAGAAATGGCATTGGCATAGTCAGGTTTTGAGGGCATTGTGCCAATACACTCTGTTGAATAATATGGTAAATTGGGCAAATTCATCTCAGTATCTCAGGGAAACAAGTATTGGGAATGCCAATAGTTTTGGAGTTTACTGCTGTGGTACACATGTTGCATTTATAGGCACCAGGTGTAAGGAGGAGAGTCCAAAGTTTCAAAGGAGGATGTGATAAGGGGTGCAGGTGTGCAATAGAATGAGAAGGGGAATAGAGTAAGGTAGGACACCATTGCTAGTGGGTGGCATCCATGATGAGTAACAGGAAATATGAGCAAGAGAGTGAGATTGAGAGGGTAAGGAATAAAGCAAGAGTGTGAGAGGAAGCATGAGAGGGGGTACGGTGGGTGGGAGGGGGAACAGCAGGGGTATGATGGGTGATTGGGGTAGAGAGGGGGTAGGGTTGAGTATTGCATTGTATTGTAGTTGTCATTTATATAGCGCCTTTTCCCATTTGTATGGCCTCAATACGCTTTGTCGTCGGAATGCCCTCGGGGACCAGAGTTCAGGTATGGGAACCTTCTTGGTAAAATGCTTAAAGTGCATGGTGCCTTTTGCCAAGATTAGGAGTTAGGGGGATTGGCTAGGCTCCAGTAAGCAACCCACAAGGTCAGGCATGTGGATCAGTGCTGAGGGAGGTCACGACATAGTCCTAGTGCAGGAGAAACAATGTGTGCCCAGCTAGATGGAAAATTGTCGTCGGTTGTCTCTGTATTCCAATGGCAGAGGTGTTGAAGCAAGTCTGGTGTAAGGGTGATGCTGTTACATGTCCAGCTAGACCGAATTTGTCATAGTCTTAGCTGCATTCTAAAGTGTGTGGATGGATTGACGAGCCTGTGGCTGATGTCCACTGAAGTGGTGCGTTTATACAGACCTTAAGCTTTGGTTGAACTTATCTTTGATCTTGCCGTGTGAGCAGGTCATTTATGTGAACAAGACATACCACCTTCATATGCTAATTCTGGGCCACCTACCCTATGCACAAATGGACTGGCTATTTTATACCGTATTGTAAGCGTGAACGCCAAGCTGCTATGGGATCTAGTGTCATAGTATTTTTAGGCGCAATAGAACAGGCTACCCTTGTAAACTCACTCTAAGGCCCTCATCAGGACCCTGGTGCTAAGTGTTTAACGGCGCCGTAAAAGGTTGCGGCGCCGTTAAACACTTAGCGCCTTACTACGAGGTCCCTTTGCGGGACCCGACCTGAACGGCTGGTCTAGACCAGCCGTTAAAGTAGGGACCCGCAAAGGGACCTTGGAGCTAAGTACGGTACCGCAATTTGCGGTACCGTACTTAGCGCCTTCCCCAGTCCCATTGAGCCCTATGGGGCAAAAATGGGGAAGGGCCAATGGTCAATGGGGAATTACCACCCGCCAACCTTGGAATGGTTGAAACATTCCCCATGGTTTAGCGCCAGTATTGTAATGAGGGCCTATATCTTCTATCTTACATAAAAGGTTTACATCGGGCCTCTTCTAGTGCAGTATCAGGGATACCCTGCCTATATATCATCATAATTTACAGTGACTGAGGTATAGATCTTTAATTGTAAAAGGTGGATTACTATCATATATCCTCTGGCACAAAGGAAGGGATAAGCATTATTAACAGCGCTTTAGTGAATGACACACAGTACTTATAAATCGTGTGGCTGAAGGCAGACCTGATTTAGGCTAGGTGTGTACCGAACAGTAAAATTACTATTTTGGCTGAATACTGAATAGTGGGCCTAAATAGTCTTCCGGATCCGAATAGTGAGCTGAATAGTGGTTTACTATTAGAAATGTGTCAATACACGCAGAACAAGACAGAACTGTTTGCTTTGCCAATGCTTGTTTTAACATGACTTCAGTGAAGGACATTAATAGTACTTATAAACAGATCATAGCTGTAACAAAGCTTTAGAAGGGGAGTTTTATCATTGCTTGCTTTCATTGTGTAATAAGATATTTGGTAGAGAACTGGGGCTGTGTCAGAGTTTTCAGTCGAAAACATTCCATCACAACTCCAATTACTTTTACCCCATTGTCTCTCCAGGATACCTGACAGTTGAGGTCTGTGATCAGCTCCAAATCCACTGCAGGAGTTGATTTGAGGCTGGGGTCCTCACAGGACTTTAGTGTATACAAAGAAAGCAAATAGGATGAAGATGGACTTGAACATGCTCTATAGATGGATATGCAACCATTCAGAATCATGGCAGATTTTATAAATATGCTGACCTGTCAATGTGTGGCTTGTATAGAAGCTGTAGTCTCGCATTTCTAATGGAGAAAAACAAAACTGCACAAGTACTGGAATGCAAGAGAATAGGCATAGAAAAAAAGTCAATACTTTAGCTTGTATAGAGGCACAGTTTTCTGGGTTGCCATCTATAAACATCTTATGTCTATGCCCCTTGGTCGCCAGTTAAATGGAGGTATCACTGTTTTCTGGCCGCCTCAGGTGTTTTAAGCCTGGGAGGTTTGTGGGGGTTTGCGGGGGATCTCTGACTGTCTGCTCTCAAGAGGGGTCTGTGTAAAGTCGGGTGACCTTGTGCTTCTGATGGTCCCTGGCCCCACCTGTGAATGCAATCTCTGCTGGGGGTCTCGGGGCTCCTTTCAGGTCTCTTGTTCTCTGGCCTTCCTTTTGTGCCAGCTCGTAGCATGTCTTTGCATACTTTCTGAGAGCCCACAATAAAGAGATCAATGAGTGTGATTTAGCAGCCAAGCGGGTTACAAGCTGGGCATATACCCATAGCTATGTCATTTGTGCATTGGCAATTTGTGGTGAGGAAGGAGGCCGAGCCGAGGTGCAGCCCTTGATCACATGCCAGATGCATTTTTAACAGGTGACTGATGGATAAGTTAGGTTCATAGAAGCTCGCCATGGGCCGCTGCTTTGCAATTTCTGCCACGGCCTTTGCATGTATTGCATGGTGGGGTTGCCTGTTGAGTCCGACAGCCTTATAGATACAGCCCAGACTGGCCAAGACTCATGGCGAAAGGGAGGGTGTGGGAACACAGACGGATGTATACGAATTGTTCGAACTACAATTGTTCGAATTACAATTGACCTTTGCACAATTGACCGAATTGTGAAGGTCAATTGTTACATATATGCGGGGGAAACCCCCCGCAACTCCCATATATATATATATATATATATATATATATATATACATATACCAATATATATATATACACATATATATATATATATATATATATGTGCGGTCAATTGTGCAAAGGTCAATTCGGACCCTCGACTTTCGGTCAATTCGGTAATTCGAACAATTGTGTTCGAACAATTTGGGTAATACCACACAGACGAGACACTGTTCATGCCCCTGGCCCACTCTTGAGGCAACCCTATGCCGCTAGCCCTCAGCATACATTTATGGCCACGTTATGTAATGGCAACAAAAAACGTGCTTAACCGTGGGGATAATTCTGTGGAACTTTAACACTCATTTGAATCCGCCGCAATAGGCTTTTTATTGGGTTCAATCATGTTATATTATCATGATCATGTTAATTTATTTCTGATCCGATGGGTTTACAATAGAGTGCCAGTCGAGGCTTTTCTCCTGTGTGAATGCCGTGTGTGGTCTTGACAGCCGCACACACAAACTAAACGTGATGACTGTCATATTTGGTTTTAAAATAGAAGCCTCGATGCTGGGCTCATTGTCTTAAAATACAGTGGGGCTGTAGGGAGTCGAGGCAGACGGGTAATTCAAAGGATAAGTGCGCATCTTGCAGTGGGAAACGTATCACTGATATGAAAGCGAGGGCACTGTCTGCATTCATTATGATAAATGCAGCAGCCATCCTTGTGCATATGTATATCTATGTCTCACTCGGTCTGTGGGAAGGGCGGTGCCGTGTACTGCCCACTATGTGCGCAGTGGCCGGCTCGGCAGCAGGACCCAAGACAGGGCAGGTGGGTGCATGCCTGCACCCATTAGCAATAGTGCCATGCGGTGCCCAGGGAGAGCGGTGTGCCTGCATCCACCACCACCAGGGATAGCCCTCCAGTCCCTCTCACCTTCCTGATGCTAGAGATCTGTGCACGCAACTTTCACTGAAGTTGAGAAACATCACCCTGCCTTTGCCTGCCCACAGAGGCAGAGTTAATGCCTCAGTTTCTATAATAAGGGGGGGCATTCAATGCTAGGGGTGTAATTTAGGCTTCGACTACCATTCAAGTAAGTGTTCGGCTGAATGCCAAATAGTCGTTTTTCAGCTGGAATTTGGCTGAATACTTCCTCGCAGGAATTAGGTACACCCCGAGTTTAGGCATTTTTATTATAGCAGTAGCGTGTTTACAGCAACCATGAATCTATTAACTGTAAAAAGACTGGTTTGGAAAAACACAGGCAGGCACCCAAGTGCAAAGTTTGATAGTAAGGTTTCATTAAAGAGAGCTCAAAGAGTTTCCATGAGGTGGAGTTTTGAGCAGGTCAGCACAGGGACTGGGTGGCAATGGGCATAGGGATAGCATATCTCTATCTGTACACAATGCAATAGTTTTGGCTTATAGTTGGTGCTGCCACTGAATAACCCAAATGAAAAAAAGAAAATTGTGGGACATGGAAGCATTTGGACGACAAAAAGAAAACACGTTTGATGACAATTAAGGGACATACTAAACATGAAAAGACATTCTTGGCACAATATAGTGTAAGGGACTGACTCTTACTTAAGGACTGACAGGAATTAGCTTTTATTTTAACATAAGGCACCGATATGAAAATATTTCACAGTAGCACGTGCTACACGGATCTTGTACGCGACACCCAATACCAGGCTTTTCCCGTGAACACTCTGCACGTAGTAACCATATAGGTGTGCATCTTAAATCGACCAGCCACGCAACAGCACAAACATGGGAGCTTTCCACAAGTAGGCTAGCAACTTTCTATATTTAAGCCATTTGCTCCCACAATGCTGGTCTGCAAATAGGCAAAAGCGTTCATTACCTTTTACAAAAAGGGGTGAGGTCCTCCCAGTGGGTGCTAGCATTGAACATGAAAAGGTCATTAAATTCCGTTGGACATTAACCAATAATAAACCCAATAAACCTGTGTGCATTAACATTGAAATTCTGTATCTGCCTTTGTTTTATTCTGCTTGACTTTGGCATGTTTTATATAAAAACCCAATGTCCACCTTATCAGTGTAAAGGAAAACGTCCAATAGCTTAGAACAACAACTATGTGTTTTACTGTGTCCCGCATAGTGTTGCTTTGGAGTGCTATGTAGTGAACTGACGTGGTGGATTAAATCCTGTGGGGGCCTGCAGGCAGTCAGAATTTCAGGTCACCTCTGACAAAAAATGATCTCCTGCTATGTTTTGAATTTTCTGCACCGTTTTGGCACCTCTTCTTTTTTGGGCACCGACATTATGGGTCTACAAAAGAGCTAAGACAAAAAATATTTATGCTTTGTTCAAGAAATTCTTAAATCTCAGACAAAAATGTGTAAAAGTGCCTACACAAGTTAGATTAGTTCTGTTACGGTAGAAATTAGATGGTGAATTAATCAAACATTGTAACTCAGAAAAGCTGACTTAGTAACGCAGATGTCTGGTACCGTATGTATACTCATCAGTGTTCTAGAAGCTTATACTCGCAAATATTCTACTAGTGTCTGGAGTCAACGGAACTTGTGACAAACTAACTCACCGAAAGCTTTGTTTCTGGAGGTTTCTTGTGCACGCTCTCTAGTGGGATAACATTGAACTAAGTGGTGTGCATGTCGACGGGTAGATGGAGATGACCATCACTACTGTACATTACATCTACGTAGTTTGCAACAGATTTTCTTACAAAATGCCAGCGGCCAGAAGATGAGCTTTCAAGAGACAAACTTATGTAAATCTGATGTCTCTGGCTTATGTACTTTAAGTTGTTAATGGGTACATTGTATTAATACCGTATTTTTTCTATAGACCATATAGTCTTTAATGTAAAGTTTTTGTTTCATTGGGCCTCATTACACGGTAGGCGCTAAGGGATTACCGGCACCGGGAAGGTCACCGGTGCGGTAATCCTTTAACGCCCTACTACGAGGTCCCTCAGCGAGTCTGACCAGGCGTTAAGAACGGGACCCGTTGAGGGACTTCAGAGCTCATAACGGTACCGCAAATGCGGTACCGTTATTAGCTCCTTCCCCATTCCCATTGAGTCCTATGGGAGCTCAAATGGGAATGGGGAATGGTATTTGGAATGGGGATTTACCGGGTCCTCCAGGGTCGAATGACCCGGTAAGTCCCCATACCGCCTACCCGGACCCGGTATGCTGTACCTCCTACCATGTAATGATGCCCATTGAGTTGATTCACTTTTTTCTATCTGTTGGAAACAATTTAAGAAAGTTTGATTGTAATTTTCTTTCAAGAACAAATCAATATTATTTTGATCCGTTGTTGTGTGGCCCCTAAAAGGAGTGTGGTCCATAGGCTGTTGCCTATTTGGTAATCGGGTACTGGCGGACTGAACCTATTTGAGGCTTGCAGTCATTTTTTTAAATGTGTAACTCCAGGGGTAACAATCTCCGCCTGTCACGCAAGGTATTTATTAAAGAATTCACACCACCAAGGTTACCACGGCAACAAGGAAATATGAAGGGTTTATCGAACTGGAGGTCTTTACAAGGGAAAAGGGTATGGAAGGTCCCATCTGCTGGTCCCCTGCCAAAAGTGCGGGGCGTGTTGAAGAGGGACAGATGTTTACCGCTCCCCCCACCCAAAGCACAATTGTATGTATATTCCCTGAAATGAGCTGGGTCAAGCACTAAGGGGTGTTAGATGGGCCTTAAATTCCCGATTGGAAACCCTTGTGCCTTATTTACAGAAACGTTTGCGCCATACCTTACCCCAATTGAGCGCAGTGCGCCCTCCAGTAAACTTGGAAATGGTTTTGAAATAACAGAAGATTGGTGGAAGGAGCAGAAAACCTGGATGTAATAGTCGACATTCCTGTAGTTGGCACTTTATGAATGTATGCAAACTTCGATTCCTCAGGTCAAATTCACCTACATTTCAGGCAAGCAGCAAACAATATGATTAACTAATTGATGTTAATCCCCCTTTCTTTTGACTTTTATTTACTTGTGTTTTTCCTTCTGCTGTTTCCAACTACATGTTGTAAATAGCTCTTTGTTCTCACCCAATCCAACGCTAACCGCCACATTAAACCCGGCACTGGTCCGCTATCCCTAACGATTGCTAAACATTTTAGCACAGTTTTTTTCTGCTATGGTCTGTCTTTGTTTCACATTTAAGCATAAACACGTGTGCATGTTTCCTGTTTGCATGTTTCCCGTGGCCATGCGTGAGAAGGCCATACAAGCCTAGCTTTGCTTGGAAAAATCTACGAGTACCATAATCCAAAAGGGGTGGGGGTAACAGGGTTAACCGCCTCATGCATGGTCACAGAAAACATTAGAGCTCTGTTAAGATGGATGTAGGCACCATAGCTAGTGGGTTTGTTCCTCAAGAGCCAGGCTAGTGGCTGATTGGAAGTAGAGGAGAGCATAAAGATGCATGCAAAGTGAAATAACTTCATTTATGTAATTATTTTTACACAGTGTTTCTTGCCATCCTGCTAGATTGTTAAACCAACATGACTGTGTATGTGGGCACATTATAGGTATTCAGGAACTACAAAATAAAGCTACTATCATACTCTCTTTGGTCAACATGTTACTATAGACATGCACATTTTGTCAGGTGTAGCGAGGAATCTGTGTACACACACTTCACAAACCTCCCTACAAAACCACAGTGCTATTTTGTTTTAGCTTTAAAAGTAGATTTCTCCTGTGTGACAGAGTTTACCTGCCCACCACATCCAGCTCGGCAGTATTAAAGGAATGACTGTCGACGTCTCCACTCAACTGAAAGGACCCGATGGAGGGCGGTTGAGCAAGGATTACAAGCAAAGCGCCCGGCTCTTCGCTAATTACACTGGGTTTCACAGGGCACATCAGATGTTGGGCAACATGACATGTAATGAAACCTCAAGGTCGTGGTAATTTCTTGGCTTTCCACGTGACAGTTTCTCACTCGCCAGCAACAATGATGAAAATGGTGTCCTGCTGAAAAACAGGGTTACGGGCGGGCACCTCAAGTTCCCTCAGCCTGCCTCACAGTAGACTCGTCGAGTCCATGTGTTTTTAAAAATGCTTTTTTCTCAAGTTTGCAATTCCCAGGTGTCCAATAACTTGCTCATACAATATAGCATAGCAGTCACACTTTTTTTGATTTCCTAGCTCTGCAAAATAACACGTGCTTCCATTCAAGCACCATGAGGTAATGTGAAAGACAGTGATGCGCTTTATAGCTACAAACTTAATGTCACTTAACTTACTGAAGAGTTATGAGGCTGGGATCCGATTGATGCCATGGGACAGACTCGCTGAGCCCTGCTGCCTGACCCCTGCTCTGGCTCCAGTGCCAGCCCACTTCCTGATTGAATGCCTCCACTGAATAGTGGCCCACTTGAGCTGCATTTACATAAAGAGGATGAACGGATGTCATCTCGGCCATCTGACACAGGCTCCCTTTCTGCGGAGAGCTTTGAAATGGAAAAGCACAAAGCCTGAGAAAATAGTGGCGGCAGAGTGCAGAATCATGCCACGGGCCAAAAAAAAAAAAAAGAAAATCACTACGCAGCTGGAAAATGGGTAACCCGACCGATTGGCTTCACACAAAGCTGCTGATTGGAGCAAATCTTGTTAGAGAGCTCCTCATTGGGTAATAAAGCGGAGTAGTTCTGAAAAGAGATTTTAGTGAGTTGGTTGTTTCATTTCCTACCATTGCTGGTTGCTATGCCAACCTGATATTCGGTGTTCAAAACCCCATTTCGCCTCTCTCTTTTGTAACAAAAGAAACGCCAATACTTAAAATGTTAATGTTAAAAAAATGATAATATATTTGGTAATAAAAAGGTGCAGGCACAGTCTTCATGGATTGTGAAGCCAGTGAACACGGATTAATAGTGGATACCGGAGGGAAAGAATCCACCATTTTGAATAGGCGTACCTCAGGAAAATGTGAGTATGTTAATAAAATTCGATTTGAGCATATTTCTGACATATCCAGATTTTAATTGTACATCCCCTGAATGGCTATATGACCGCATGTGGCCCTGTGTTTTTAAATCCCATCGCTATTAATTGGAGCTATAGTTTGGGCTCCCCACAGTACTAAGCAAATGCATGCACGGTTGTGGAGCACTGTAGATTCAAAAGAGTGCTCTGATTTCCAGTGATTCCACAACTAGGCAGTCACGTGACAGATCCCAGCTCTATTATTGGAAGCTGCCCACAGTGCTCGTTAGCTTCCCTCTGATTTGCATGATTAATATTATTAATTTGTTGTGAGCTCTGGATACGCATCTCCTGCTACCCCTTACTCGATGCAAAGTACATCTGCTCCTTTTAGTAAAGACAATAAAAAAACAAACGACTGTCCTGAATGTAGCCTGTGGGCAATATCAGCCCTTAATTCCATGTGACCCGGGGTGATAATCTGAACAAAGGAAGCATGCAAATGCACCAAAAGGAGGAACTACCCAATAAAGAATGCCATGTAATGGAATATCAGAAACACCCGAAGCACCTGCGCCCAGACAAGGTACACCCAAGGAATGGATAGGATAGGGGGGTCCAGCCAATCATTCTTATGCTATTACATGTTCTGACACAGGAATTCTAATGAGATCGCCACTGGCACAAGAATGGCTAAATCCACCCAATTTCCAGGCACACTATTAAAAACTCATGACATTTGTCCTGGAACAGGATTAATTATGAGATATTTAGTGCAACAACATAATTTATCATAAACTATTTTTCTGCTCCATAGGATTTACAAGGCACACCATTTTCTCTTGGGTACGTACATGTTTTTGTAGATGCAGAGAGAAGATGCTATGGGTACTGTGGCAGACCCGGGGGTACTGGAGTATGCCACCACTCAACTTTAGTTTGGTCAGTAAAACCTATGGATACTTGCTCAATATATTTTGCCGCGCGTGCTAGAAGAACATGCATTGCTTTGCTCCATTCTGTTAAATATTTGTAGGGATGATAACATTGGAGCCAAGCTTCTTGTTTGTTTTATTATTTGTAATGCGTGATCATACCCTAAGGTAACAGTGCGCAGCAGTTACATGTATATGCGAAACTTGGTTACAACAGCAAAAATATATACATACACACAGTAAACTAGTAGCAATCTTATATACATATATACAGATAAGCACCTGATGGTGTAGAGTGTACAAAAGGATGGAATACGGAGGGCTTAGCACCTGGCTGTGTTTGAGCCTACGTTTCCAAACATAAAACAACCTTGGATCAGAAGTTTCGATAAGGTAGGTCCATTCTAAGAGTTGGAGGTAGGGAATTCCACAGTTTAGCTGCTTTCACTGGGAAGCTGTTACCCCCTATGATGGAGCGTTTAAAGTTAGGGACAGAGAGGCAGTCTTTATAGACTGTTCTTGTGGGCCTCAGCGAAGCCTGTCTGTGAAATCTGTCAATCAAATTGATCAGGGCAGCGTTATTGAGAGATTTGTAAGTAAGTGACAAGGTTTTTAGGAAAATGTTGTCTTTGGTAGAGGTGATATGATCTCTTCTGGAGATGCCCAATACCACTCTAAGAGCGTTGTTTTGAAGAGTTTGTAGTTTGTTGGTGGTGGCTTTGGAAGTCCCAAGATACAGAGCATTGCAATAGTCCAGGCAGGACAATATGAGGGCTCTAGCAAGGGTCAGGCAGCTGGTGTTGGACAGAAAGGGTTTGGCAGCACGGATCGATTTACACGTGTAAGCAGTGGAAGAGGCTAAAGAGTTTCAGTCCAAGTAAAAGCCTAGCATTTGCTACTTTGATGCTGTTGCCATCAATTATGAAAGAAGAATAGATAGGGCCTAATTTCTTTGACTCACTGCTATAAGAAACACGGCATCCTTCCAGCTGTAATAAAGAATTACAGTTAGTTTTGATGTCAAATGCTTGCTGTTGGATCCAGCACCCAGCATGAAAGGCAACTTCCTAAGGAGCTATTCAGGTTCCTATAAAAAATTAAAGTCTAGCAGCTTTTCAAATGTCTTTCTAATGAAAACATGTTACTGACAATTCCTAGTCAACAATGAAAGGTGCTCTTTATGCAAACATGAATTTTGTACACTGCTGCAGTTTTGTACAGGAGAGCAGCCATGTTAAATATTTAAATGTTGAAGGGGTTTATGGTTGGGAACATGTATTATATGTCTCATCATTACTTAGAAAAGGAATATTGCAAGTCATTGAGGAACTCCATGGCACAACAACGAAGCTGAGAATTCAGACATGCTCTGTTCGGTCACAGAACTCTCCAGTGATTTGCAGTAATCAGTCAGCTCATTTGTTGTAGGTGTAATATTACTGCACACTTGTATATTTCCTTGAACATGTATCGTCATTCCTTCCTACGCAACTCTTTTAGCTCTTTTTTTTGTTCACACAAACAAAACACTGTACCTTTTAGGAAGAGAGGAATGAAGGGAATGATGGGAGGGCTAAGCTTTGCAATGGCCAGTCTGTAGGACCTGTGATTCCAAGATGGATCCTATGTGATGAAACGATATGAAAGTTATACAAACAATGCATTTTATTATCTACAGGCGATCACCGTCCTCACACCACAACACACTATGCAGACATCTCAATTACAAACATATTGGTAAACATGCACCGTTTTGAGGAGGCTTCAAGCATAATAACACATGAATGGAAGTCTTGTGGCAGATTACTACCTAAAACACTCCGAAGCCCTATCTTCTTTGCAATTGGGTGACAAAACACAGTCTATATTTCAGATATGAGACTAGGAAACAGTACATAATAATGACATAAAAGCACTTGATAGAAGAATCCTTGTATAGCCTAGTGTGAAATAATTCGAAAAAACAAGACTTTTCTAAAAGTGGAGAGTGCCAAAACCCGCCAATCACAAACAAGCAGCTTTTTAACACATTTTGGGAGTTATCTGAACTACCAATTTAAATAATTAAAAAGAACTCATGTTCACAAGTGTGAAACAGAAATAATACTTGGAAGTTATCATATGTTGCTTAAGAAACATTCCCTTTTGGGGCATTTCGGTGTGGGAGGGAGCTGGTGACTCATGATCTGAGTTCACATCTTGGAGAATTTGTATTTCATCGATGATAAAAGTCAATCCTGCACATGTGGGGGATTTTAAATCCATCAATCTGAGGTAGATGTCCAAACAATACCATGGTCATTTGATGCAATACGTGTTACACATTTTTAGAATACTTGTAGTTTGATAATATGAAATGTAAACAAATTAGGGGTAAATTACACAAGTTGACCCCCAATGCATGATCAATACTCATAAGGTGTGAGTAAGCATGTTTCCCTCATAACTGTGTCACTAAGTATGTGAGGAACGGAAGGGATACAAACAATTTCCGAAGTTGTTTTCCTCCTATTTTACCACTATTTTTAATCTCATTGAAATGCTCTAAAAGTGTACCTTTCCACATAATCAATGGTGGGCAGAGGGACATCAGGATTGTTCATAGGGGAATTGGCCAGATTAACATGTGCTGGATTTGCAACAATATTTCGATGCATTGAATGATTCTTTTTTTTTCCTTTTTCTGTCTATGTGTGTCTCTTCTTTTTGCACAAATGTTCCCTAAATGTAGGTGTCCCATCTCAAAAATAAACATTTTACAAAGGCAACTATGTACAAAGGATATAGGGAAAATGGGGCAGATGCATAGAGCAAACTGTGGAACTCTGTTGGTCACCTTGCTCTTCTAGTCTGGACAGAACAATTCAATTGTTGATTCTTTATCGCCACCCAAAAGTCAATGCCAATTCTCAAACTATTTAGCAGTATTAGTTACGAAATTATCCATAAAGTTTAAAAACCTTAGTTTACTAGAAGGTTTTAACATTGAGGTAGATATTCCGAACACAACTGCAAGATATATTTATAACTTGCAAAACCTACATCTAGTTTAACAGTTTAACAAGTGAAGGGGAAACTCATATCAAAGGTCATACCCTGAATTTAATTCTTAGGGTGCAAAATGTATTTAGAGCCCCTCCCTGACTTCCACTTGTGTAGTCAGATCGTTATGCAATTGTCTTTGGATTGAGAAACGTTACGCTTCACAAAAAGCCAAAGGCACCCCCTCAAAGAACTTGTCATGTGAAGTTTTTATAGAGAACCTGAGTCTCAGTGAAAATGAATGTTAGTTTTGAAAATGTAGACAATCATATTTTTGTTTTGACTAGGCACTTCCACTTAGCACTAGACATTGTTGCACCTTCCGTAGAAAGGAAAAGCAGAAGCCCTAAACCACTACATAAGTGGCTTTTGACAGAACTGAAAGAATGAATAAGTGGAACTGGATGGGACAGAATTGTCTCAAATTAAATCCTATTAGTAACCCGGCGAGAGCGAAGCAGAATGCAACAAGCATTCCGATTGGCTCTCGCCAGGTCCCTACCGGGCCGGGAATCCCTCCGTCGGGATTCCCTCCGTCGGGATTCCACGGCCTTTGTCCCCGGCGGGGGGCATGGCAGCCCCTCAGCCAATGAGGAGGCTTGAAGCGGGGCCATCCCCGCTCCGAGCCTGCCCGCGGCTGAGAGGCTGCCTTCGCCCCCCGCCGGGGACTCGGGTAAGTCTTTCTTTTTTTTTTTTCTTTTTTTTTTTTAAATCCACTCCCTCACTCCCACCCGCCCCCCCCAACTTACCTTCTTGGTCCTACATCCCCGGCGGGCCATCCCCACTCCGCACCTCCACATGGCTGGAGGCTTCTCTCGTCCCCTGCCGGGGACACAGGTAGGTTTTTTTTCATCCCACTCCCGCCCTCCCAAACCCACTTACCTTCTTTTTGATCCTTTTTCGGGAGCGGACGCACTGAGAACACTTGTGTTCCCAGCGCGTCCGCTCCCGATGGCCGCCATGGAAAGGGAAAACAGACTCCGTTTTCCCTTTCCATGGCGACGGCCATTTTCTTTTCTTTTTTTTTCTCCCGAAAAGCTTTTAGTGCCCCGGTCACGCAATTTTTGCAGGCCGGGGGGGGTACTTATAGCAATAGAACCCTCGCGTCGGGGGCATTACTGACTCGGTAATGCCCCCGACTCTCGGGTTCTATTGCTTAATTAAAACCTTGGTTTGAAAACAATTGGCCCTCTGGACTTAGATGTCTGACCTGCTCGTGGTACTGTAGTAAAAGCCCAGGCGTTTAAGTTGACTCCACGCTCTTGATTGCCCCCTACAGTGGGAACATGTTTATATCATCTGAGGATGATGAAAAATATGCTCCCAGGTCTTATCTCATAACTGTCATTTTTTGTGTGCTATTCAAACCGTGTGTATTTTTACCTCCATGTATACATACGGTCTCTTTTGCAGAGAGTCCAAACTGTATCAGCGAGGATACTGTTGAATCTTATGAGATTTTAGCATGTATTCAACCCCATGCATTTTGAGCATTGGTTACTGGTAGAGGACTGTATACTATTTAAGAAACTTTGTATGATGCATCGTGCTCTTTATCAGTCAGGTTTAAATTTTGTTTAGAAAAAAAAAACACAATCCTTATCAATAAAGTCATAAGTAAGGTCCAAGAGGCTGACATTTTTCATTATTCGAGGTTTAGGAGATACAGAATGGGAGGAGGCTCCTTCATCTGCCAGGTTAGCTGCGACATTATCTCTAAACGAGCCTGTGAAATGAAGAAGACCACATTAACTTTAGAAGAAAAGCTAAACGCATTGTTTTACACTAAAATCTAAAAGCAGCCACATATACGTTGTTCAGTAAGAGTTCAATAGCTTCAGGCGGCCACACCCCTTGGGCGATAGTCACTTTCTAAAAGTGCAGTTCCACATAACAAAGACATATGTTTCAGTGGCAGCCTGTATTGGTGGGTCACTTGAGTGGCCGGCAGCCCAGTCTTATTATTTGTAGGGGGACTGTGCTGCCTGCCACAAAGCAGCAGTGTGTCCCCCACTATGTTTTTTTTATTTTTTTATTTTCAATGCGGAGCCCAACAAAAAGCACAGAATTCAATAATGAGAGGCCAGTAGGGCATAGGAAGATCCACCCTGCTACCCCTCATTGTTGTGCTATTAGAATAGAATAGGAGCATGCTGATTGGCGGGAGAGGAGTCATCTCCTCCTTTGTCAGCCACCTCGCTCTGTGTGTGACGGGCCGTCTGGTCTGTGTTGTGAACAATGTCGGCATGCTAAAAGTGCGACGTAAGTGAGCATTTGTTGTGTATGTTGTTGCTGTAGAATTTGTTTGTATGTATGCATGCATGCATACAAGTGGGGTTGTCTAATTGTGCGTGTGTGAATGTTTCCTTTTATGTATGCATACATGTTGTGTGAAGTCACAGGTGAACGAGAGTGTATGTTGTGTAAATGACTGGATCCCTTGTTAAATGAGTGAGTGTATGTTGTGTGCATGTATGAATGCCTGGGTGAATGAGAAAGTATATGTTGTGTTAATGTTTGAATGCCTTGGCGAATGAGAGAGTATTTGTTGTGTGAATGCCTGGGTGAATGTGATCATATATGTTGTGTGAATGTATGAATGTCTAGGTGAATGGGAGAGTAGATGTATGAATGTATGAAAGCATGGGTTCATGATAGACTATATGTTGTGTGAAGGCCTGCGTGAATGTGATAATATATGTTGTGTGAATGTATGAATGTCTGGGGGAATGGGAGAATAGATGTATGAATGTATGAAAGCATGGGTTACTGATAGACAGTATGTTGTGTGAATGCCTTGGTGAATGAGCGAGTATTGGGTTTGTCAATGCGTGGGTGAACGTGATAATAATATATGCTGTGTGAATGTCTGAATGCATGGGTGAATGAGTGGGTATATGCTGTGAGAATGTATGACTGCCTGGATGAATGAGAGAGTATATGTTGTGTGAATGTCTGGGTGAATGAGAGCATATATGTTATGGTCACATATGAATACATGGGTGAATGCGAGATTATATGTTGTGTGAATGTATGAATGCCCAGGTTAAAGAGTATGTGTTATGTGAATGAGAGCATGTATGTATGTGCCTGCTCTGCACAGAGTGTGTGAGGGGGGAGAAGGCCTATCATTTGTGGGGGAGAGGTTTTGCTACTGGTGTCATTGTCATTAATACTTAGCATTAGGAGTAAAGAATAAAGCAAACATAATGAGTGCTAAGACAAAGCTAAACTGGCATATTTGTGTGCAGTCCGTCTAGCTATATGTTCTTATGGTGGCATTTGTTTTTTTAAATTTAGCATTAAGGGTAAAGCAAACATGATGGCTGCTATTACGTAGCTAGATTGGTATACTTGGTTTCAGCCAGCCCAGCTATACTTTCATATGTGGCATGGTATGTTTTACTGGGCATCAACAGTAAAGCAAACAAGAGTGTTATTTTGTTTTGCGACTGGCTTTCGGTTGTGCATCCAGTATGGATGCACTTCCTTACTGTGGCATGTCATTTCTACTGGCAAAAGCCATGGGAGTAAGTTCCTATATGGCAATAATGGCATGTATTGGTGCAGTCTGCATACACATATATGCATGTGCACAGCCAGCATGAACATGTTAATACTTGCATACAGTGTGGGCAAAGGCATCATGAAAATATCCTGTGCACTGTTGGTGACTTGCATGGATTGTATGTTTTCATGTGCTCAATACTAAATTGATTTCAAGCTTTTCCCCATTTTATTTCACAAAGACAGTGCTTGACAATTCACCATGTTAACCCATTACTTTAAGGAAAAGCCCCCATACCACCCTGGGCTGGTTTGCATTCCCTCACTACACTCGTTCACTACTGCATATTCGAGGCAAATATTAATGTCCCTCTTATTAAAAAATTCACCAGTCACCAGTGATACGTTTATTGGGACACAGGGAATTATCCCATGAACATTTCTGGGACTTCAAGACATCCCTCCAATGATAGCAAGTTGCAACTAGGCCACCATCTTTCAGGCAATATTATCTCTATGTGTGATATGGGACCGCTAAATACAAGTAACACTCCACAGGCAGCTGCGCTACTCGTATCCTCTTTCACATGTCTGTACATTCTTTATCCTGATTTTCATTACAACTCTTTATTTTTGTTAAATCTAACTTTCATGTAGTGCTCCCTTATCCCTAGGTTGCCTAGCACCATTTACCTTTCCTGTATTATAGTTTATTGTTTGTTCCTTAAACAGAGGATACCTGAACTCCCTTGTCTATCTGTTAGGGAGATTTGTGGAATGTAAAACCATCTGACCTAAAGGAAAGACAGGGTTTCCAACCAAAAGAAAGATAAAGGTAAAGTGGTAGCTATGGCAGAGCAGTCAGGCTTAACTAACTAAAGGTAAGAGGTAGGCTTCCTGTGAAATGCAGTTTTTTCCCAATAGTTCCCACTAGAGTATACACCACACTGGTACTGAAACATATACACATTTTTATAAAATCACACATTTATTATCTATAAGGCTATGATTTTCACGCAGACGTAACACCAATGGATTCAAGTGGCAATACACCTCACAGTATCTCATAAATCAGTTTCTAGACTCCTGATTATCATTCCATCCATTTGGATTACAGGTGAACCCACCTCTAGTAAAAGACCTCTACTCAGTCAGTGAACCAATGTCAGAGGATTAATATCAAGGTGAAATCATTCCCTCTCACTCCAAACCAATTATGCCACATTTTAACCTGCAAATACATTTTTCCTCACCGTCCAGCAACAAGAGACATTTCCAGCAAGTCACCCACAACTCCAGGCTTGAATTAAGTTAGACAGTAAGTATAGCCCAATCTTTCCTGACCGTTGTCCCACACCCTGCCAAATCTTCTTCTAGTCTCACCACCTCAACCTATGGCTGGCCAAAATCCAGCAACAAGATTCCTAATAATCGCAAAGACAGCAACATCAGAAACAAAGAAAGCTGAAGGAAAGAATTTGAAGCAATCCTTGCCAAACCTTCAGACCAACCCACCAGAGGCTATAAAGGATTGCCACTTCCTTCTTCACCTCAGTAGAACACTAACACCCTTTATCTCTAGATATCTCCTGGGAGCAACCACACAAACCAAATTTATGACTAAACATTGGTACGAGAAGTAGAACTTCCCACTGACCCATCACCACACAGCTTACCCGGACAGCCATACTAGGCCATAAAAACCCACAAGAAGCAACACCTACTACACCATTCATCGCTAGATATCCTACATCATGAGCCACATCGCCATAGGAAAGGCAGATAGATGAGAAGTACCAACGCAACAAGAGCCTTCTCAACCTCTTTGAATATGAAAGCCTGAACATGAAACCCTGGGAAACTAAGGAAAGCAATATTGAAGGACGCAACAATATACCTTCAACTAACCAAATCCATGCTAAAATTCTGGACACAAGATGCCTCTCTATGAGCACACGTGTTGACATCAAACAGTCAGCTGACATTTTTTTACCTACCTCTGAAGACAAGCTGGACCTGCTCTTCATCACGGTAACCTGGCTTTCCTATGGTGTGTTGAGTCACTCACTCTGACTTGCTGTATCTCTCCAACTTCATTGCTAAGCTTACTCTTAATATTCAGACCTTTTTCCTACAGCCCATACTTTGCATACCAAGTCACTAATGTCACCAACAGTATGTCCGTAGATCACCAAATTCTCACTATACTCAGAGATTTCAACATCTGGCTGAAGAATGAAGACAACCCTGCCACTAAAGGTACTTGTAGCTAATCCTGCTGCTCTACACCTCAAACAATTGGCTATGTGTCTTGCTCAAAAAGCCAGTCACACAGCATTCTCTGCAATGGAAACACAATCTGTGACTGTTCTCCTGATAACCTTCCTTGCCAAGACCACCCATCAATAACTTTCAGAGTATTCAAAGAGACAACGCCCCTTGCAGAACCATCAAAAGAGCTATCAACAAAGACCCGACCCTGGAAAGAAAGACAAATCAACACTCTACTAGAAAGACTATAAGAAAACACTTTCCCCCATGCCAAAGCTGGACTAACAACCACACTAAAAGCGAAAATCCACAACATTCATAACTGTATTATTTCCACCTGGGACAGTCATGACTCTAAGAAACATTTCTAAAAACCCTGAAAAGAAGAAACAATCTAAATGACTTGCGGTATAACACAGCTGGAGCAAGAGGACAAGTTCCTTCTGCCTGATTGACGGTTCCCATAGAACATTGCTCAGGGCGCCCTACGATTTAATAGTGTTGAGAAAGGGGATTTGAGGGAACCCTGTCGACCCCCCTTATACAGTATCCATCCACCATATACTGACCACAGTAAGAACCTGCTCCTCCTTAGCACTCATCTCTAAATTATAACACCTAACTATATCTAACCTTTCTCTTTTTTTTGCTCCTTGGTGCTTCCACATCCCCCTTCTCTAATGGGGTGTTCAATCTTTTGAAACTATATATGTATTCTATATAAACTGCAGTTGTCCTTGTCCATCCAATCTGTGACGTATAAATGCTAATACTTTCTAAATACGGTCACTATACAATTGTGCAACAATGCCATGTAAATATCATCACGTCATTGTACACTGACACTGGATACACTTTGTCACATCTCATCACCCTCACGCATAATCACTTTTCACCACAAAATTCATTTGAATTACAACTTCGGACTGTCTCGCAGCCTTGATAAAGACCTTTTAGGTCAAAACACGCGTTGGCTTTGCTTATGGAAAAACTAGTGTGTCCATATTTATGAAATAAAAAACCACTGCACTACAGATATCAGTGGCATGTCTTATCATTTTAATGCGCCCCGCGCACCAGCCTGAGTCTCACCTCAATTTATCCAGCGCCAGGACCTAGAGGGTTCTCTCAAACCCCATTTCTCAAAAGTAAATGACTTGCCCCAAACTAAACCACATGAAGAAGGAAAATCGTTAACTGGAGAAAAAATTCTGAGGAAAAACAAACTATAAGCCAATTCATTTATCATCAACAGTTACACTTTTACAGCAGCACTGAAAAGTAGCTAAAAAGGAGTCGAGAAGCTGGCTCTCCACGCCCACTGTGAGTGGTGCAGACAAAACGCCTTAAATGAAATGTGTGTCAGATAATCACCATACTTTCACTAGGAATTTACGTACCCATATCTAAGGTGCTAATGATTGTGTATTAGCGTGCACGTATTTTAATGATTCGTCTCTATGCTGGCCGAGGGTGGGACTGTGCGCAGCATTTTAGTTACCGGTCCCCTGGTGGGAAACCAACATTATTTTTACATACCGCAGAACCAAATAGTGACAGTATAGCGCTAACAGAAGCAGCCCTGTATAAGTGAATAGTGAAATAAATGCAGAGAAATCAGCAAACAGAGTGATGACAGCGGGCTCTGGTTATTACATCATCGAAGCCTGGAAAATATCCAGGCTGGACCATGATCTTACATGAAATTGATTAGTAGCAATCTGCTCCAGGTGGGGCATTATGGAAAGTTGTGAGGTGTTCTAACTATGTGTTAGTAAGTTGCGTATAATGTATACATTACATTGCGATGAGTGTTATGTATGGAATTAATAGAGAAAATTGGGCAGAGTGAAAAACTATGGACAATATGCTAATTGGAGCGTGATGAACAATTGCAAGGCGAAGTCACAATTTTCCATACTTGGCACTGTGCCGAGTGTGCAGGGTACTTGCTTTGCCTTCTGTTGAGTCAAGCAAATCTCATTCACATTGTAAGACTCTTAGCCACTGTTCAAATCTCACTTTTTACGCAACTGCATACATTTGCAGCTATAACTGTCTAAAATTATCATCCATTCTATAGTAATTAAATGAAACGATTAAGGTAGACGAGGATTTAAATGACCGAGAAGCACTGTTAAATCTTTCAGAGGTTGACAGTGCTACATGGAACCTCGTAGAATTCCCATTCTGGTGGCATGGACAATGTGATTCTTGCAGTGCGCATCACAGTAAGGGTGGGGGGGGGGGAGGGCATCAGTGTTAATTGAAAGGTAGATTAACTGGAACATCATTGACTCTCCACATGTAAACTATGCACATTGCGATCCTATGCAATCTGTGCAATGTGCTGCTTTACAGAACCTGTGAATGCATGTTGTTAGTTCAGTAAAGTGTGAAGTGGCATATTTCAAAGCGTACAGGTCTTATTGTCCCTCAGTTGGAGAGTTATATTCCTTCTTTGAGTGTCATTTATTCAGTACAGTTCCCTCAAAAATGTCCATCCATAACAATGAGTACAAGACGCCACTTGAGCTCTTACCATATTGCAGTGACTGCTTCCGATGCGTTTTGATAGTGTACTGCCTTGTAGGTCTTAGCAGGAGCATGTGCCATCACTGAAGTGTGACCGTTCACACTTGTTTCCAACATTGCTTGCAGCAGCCCTACTTGTCCGTGGCCCCACATATCATCACACTCAATACAAGGTTAGTATGCCTAGATGCCCACTTGGAGCTCTTACATGGAGGGAAGTGACTGAGAGCGAGTGATGATATCATAGATGGCTTATAAAGCACCATGGGTAGAACATATGAGTGAACAGGACACTCACCAGGAGTCGCTCAAAACCGCAGTATAACTTCCTGCTTTTCTGAGGCAGCCTCTGAAATAAGATGGAAAGCATACATGTCAAAGAAGGCAGGTTCTAGATAGGTTATATTTCGGGTCTGTTGTGTATACCATGCCTTTGTACTGGGCAGAACACAAGATTTCACCTCTCTTTTCAAAATCCAGGTCAATTTAAGGTGGTCTCCAAATTCCCTAAGGCATTATCTCAAAGCTTAATTTTCTAAAGTTCTGATAACTTTCTAGAGATCCACTGAACTCTTTGGTAGAAGCATCCTTGTTATATTTCTATAGGCCTGCCCACCTTGTGCAAATCCAAATAAAATACAGTTCAGCCGAGCCATTAATAATACAAAAACTGCTTTTGCATCCCTGTGAAACAGTATATGAAAATATCATTACAACTTTACAAATGTCCTCTGAGAAAGCAACGAATCAAGGGCTCTGCAGAGTTAACGAAGCTCTATAGACCTGCCCGATGGCTGTTCCAGGAGTTATGGGCCCTGGAGAAAGGTACGTCACAAGCACATTGTCTATAAAGCTATTATGTCCAGAACGGTTTATGCAGGATCTAATACGCTGGCAATTCCTCCCAATAACACTGCTAGGGAAGGCGGCACTGTTCAAGTTGCTCACGTTACCTAGGTACCAAGAGTCGACTCTGCTATTAAGTCCTGCTGTGGAGTGGGAAGCAGCCTCGTATTGCTTTGTCTACACTGCAATGCTTAGTATGGGAGGTCGGTGTAGGGCTACCAATTATAGTGCACTACTATTGGGCCTCTCGAGTAGCAGTGGTCAAGAACTGATTACATGGGGACCCGCACCTACAGCACGTTAAGACAAAGCGGGCTCGGATGGGCAAAATCTCGCCTCTCCAGGTGTTGTATGGGGATGGGAGTAACCTGGCTCTACCAGGGGTCACTCGTCACATTGTAAGGATCTGGGGTGCTGCACATCGGGGCATTGGCTGGGGTGGGAACCCGATGCTTGCCCAGCCTCTATGGTGAAACTCACTCCTGCCCAAAATTAACAATATTGGAGTGCTCAGGGCTTAGACCTGTTGCAGTACTCTCATGCTGCAACATGTAATGGGTGTCGGCTCCTTCCCTAACTTACAACACACCTATGCGTTTCCGGCAGTGGAAAGCTATCACTATATGCAATTCACCCACGCACTAAATGCCCAGCTTCTGGATGTGCAGGCCATCCCTGCCTGCTCACCTCTGGAAGCCAACATCGAGGCACAGCAAATAAACAGGAAGGTCACCTTGACTATGTACCAGTGCATATCCTCCTTTTTGTCATGAGACATGACTGGACTACAGTATAGGTGGGAGACGGAGTTGCGGGTGATGGACTCTGAAGACTTGACAGAGATCCTGATGTCCCAGAGGGAGGTGGCGATGTCCTCCCGATTTCCCTTGATTCAGCTCCGAATATTACATATAACGTATTACTCTTTAAATGTGGTTGTGCAGCCCATAAGCCCACTTCTGTCCCTTACACTTAAAACAAAACTAAACTAAAGAGAAAGTAAACTTTCTTGGCCCAGTAGAATGATTCCCTACTTCTGGATGAGGAATGAAATTTCACTTCCCGGTGTTGGTTTCTTCTTGGAGGATTGGTCCCATTCCCCAAGTTAAAATTGTCCTCCATCACAAAAGACAAAGGTCCAACACTTTTCTGAATGACTCTTCTCCTGATATCTATATTTTACTGTTCCACAAAATCAGGGGGAATGACTCCTCCCCTGGCCTTGATTACCAGGAGAATGCCTCCCTTCTCCTGGTATCTTGGTTTCAGGGTTTAACAATGCCAGGGAGAATGCCTCCCTTCCCCGGTCTTCCCTTATTTTTGGTTTCACAGATCACAACATCAGGGGGAATGACTCTCTTCCCCTGGCTTTTCTTATACGTTAGATTTGACAGACCTGGTTCACTCTCCTAAAAGGTACTGCCACACAGAAGATGGCTTTGGATGGAACTTTTGTGGGCATGGTTCCCAGAGTCTAAGTAGTCTATGGCTCACTTCAGGCAGACCTGATTCACTCTCCTGCCAGGTACTACCCAGAAGAAGAGGATTTCTCTGGCTCTTCTTGTGTGGGGAAGGGTCTCCATGACTCCCTCATGCCCTCACCAACTGTCCCAGCAACCCTGGTATCTTTTGAGATCTTGATGGCTTTCTACGGTAGGTATGGGCTTCTACAGGCTTCAGCTTCGTTCTTCCCTCAGTTTCTCTTGTTCTCTGGTGGGCTGCAGCAGCTCCACAGCTTGTAATTTCTCTTGGCGTGCATGTCTTCACTTGTGTTCACTGTGCAGGATCCTCACACACCTGGACCTTTGGCTTGCCAGTTTTCCATGTGGTTTTTCCTGATTAGACTGAATAGGGATGTCACGGCTCCCTAGCTCGCGTCCCGTTCAGCGGTCTCTGCTTTGCTCTCCGCCGAACCACTTCCTTGCTCACGGTTCCTCCAGGGAGGGCTCGACACACAAGTAAGTCCTTCCTTCCTCTTCATCTGAATGGGTACTGACATCTAGAATGCCCATTCGGGTTCTCATCATTGCACTTCATTGTTCCGCACCTCCTCCTCGTCTCAGTACTTGTCAAGGGAGTCACCCTTAGGCAATCCCTGCTCTTCCTCATCTCAGTGGATCTTATGTCACTACCCCTACACAGGTACATGGGCTTGTTTGGTATTGTGAGGGGTCATAATTAAGACTCGGACAGAGTGGTGGCATCTTTATGATTATAAACCTTTATTATATGAAAAAGGGTTGGATAAATGCCTCACTATGCCTAAAACTAAGAGGGGTTTCTCTGCCTCTAAGAAAACTAATTAAACAGTCATAATGGGCAAATGATAAAGTCTGTCCCTATTGTGTCTCAAAAAACCTACTTTTATTATTATTATTATTTTTCTCCAGGATGGGGTCTGGCATGGATTCACATGCTCATGAATATTCCCTGTCGTCAGGCTGGGAATACTTGGAAAAAGAAAAAAACTGTTTCAGTTTGGTTTATAGGAGAAAGACAGTTTAAAAACAAATCACTGAGCTCAGGGTCATAATGCCCCCAGCCAATGACTGCCCTCTACCTAAGCCCCTCCTCTGGCAGCCATCTTAAGATTTTTACCACACGTTCAATTGTTGCGAGTCCTCGTGCTTCGCTCTTCGAGTATTTTGCTGACATTTTTAAACTCTATTTTTCGGTCGATCAAGCTATTGTGCTCCATTGATCATCTTTCCGACTAACAGGGATCCGTTCCTCAGTTTTTTGAGAGTTAAACTATCAGGGCTGTTTTTCATCGAGTGTTCTTCTTGGAGGCTTCCAGAAGATTCTTCAGGCCTACACTGCGTGGATCATGTCAAAAGAGAAGAAGGAATGTGCTTCCCTCTTCAAGCTTTGCTCCGACTGCGGTTTGCCGAATGTGTATATGGATGACAAGCATTCCCAGTGTCTGTCCTGCTTGCACCCGATGCATAAGGAGGAGGATTGTGAGTTTTGCTGAGGCTTCTCGAAGCACACGTTGAAGGATCGACACCAACGGCTGGAAGCGTAGCTGCAGTCCAAGGCCTCTACCCCGGTTGCCACCCAGGGGCATGCCACTCCTGAATCTGGCAAACCTGAGCAGGCTTATAAGTCCTTTGAGGGCGCCCAAAACAAGACCAAGCACCGCAAGTCTGCTTCTGTTGGGGTCGCCACTGATGCGAGTCCCACGAAGGTCAGGGCACGATTGTCATCTCCATCTGCATCTATCTCCAGCCACCACTCTGGATCGTAGTCCAAGAGGAAGTCAACTACCCCAGGGAAGTTGAGAGAGAATCCGGAGAAGGCCAAGCAGGAGAAGGCCAGGAAGGGTGCGGTGTCCGACCCGTCGGCGACTGAGAAGGCAAAGGTAGACAAAGGGTCTGACAAGGCCCAGGAGAAGGCCAAGCAGGACAAAGTGTCCGACATGGCCAGGAAGGAAAAGGCCAAACCAGACAAGGAAACCAGCCTCTCCATGAAGGCCCAAGTGCACCATGCAAAACCGTCACCCTCCCTCGAGGTAGTGGTGGCTTTGCTTTCGAAGGCTGTAGGGGCAGACCTGCAGGGTACCCCGACGACTACCAGGGTGTCTCTCTCCCAGGAGGGAGGCTTCCAGCAAGTCAACTGAGAAAGCCCTGGAGAGGAGGATGCTGTACCTCAGCCCGAGACTGACCCCTCTGGACCTGAAGAAAGGGGTTGAGGTCGTTGAAGGCCTCCAAGGTACTGACATTTCTTCAGCTAATGAGGATGAGATCATTTACGTCCACACCGTCCAGGAGGGCGATGACGAGGGAAACGCCAGAGACTCACCCCATGATGGGGGGGACGACGACATGGTTACTGTTAATGGAGTATACGACGAGGGGCCCCAGGATGACGAGGTCCCAGACCCCAGCACTCCTACACTCCAAATACCACCTAGAGACCTTTCACTGGAAATCCTCTCGGCTCTACACACGCTGGTGTCTGAGATCCAGAGGAGGATGCCGGCGACACCTCCGCCTGCTCCTCTCGCGGTGCTAGTACCGGCCACTCCATTGAAACCAGGAAAAACGCCAGCCAAGAAGAGGAGGAGGGATCTTATGCCACCATACCACCCATCGCCCCCCACTCCAATACCCCTCTTCCCCCCCCCAAGGGAGATGGAGATGGACATGGTGACAACAGGCACGGATGACGACAGCGGGATGGGGACCTCCCATCACCTACGCACAGAGCCTCTCCACCGGATGAGGTAGGATCTTTCCAAACGATTGTCTGAGCATCATACCTTTTCCAGGTCATGCCAGAGGAAAAGAAGAAGAAAGGATTGTTATATCAGCGCCTGGAGGCAAAGAGGAAGACCATCCTTTCGTCCCACTCCTGGAAAATGTTTGGGACGAAGGGTTGGCTCTGCTGAAGAACTCTTCTACAGCCCGAGCAAAGAGAATGGCTGGAGTAGAAGTACAGGGTGCCGGACTCTGCACCCAAGTGCTTACTGTCTCAGCCGTTGCTGGACTCACTGGTCTCAGCGGCCTCCAGGAAGAAGCCGCCTAGGCTTTCTCCTCTTTATCCACCACTCAGGACAACAAGGGGGAGAAGTTGGATTTGATGGGCAAGGAAAGTTAAGTACTCGTGGCCGGATAAGACTGGGAGCTGTGGTTTAAACTGGCTCCGCTGCTGGATTTCCTCCCCAATGATAAGCGGGTTGAGGCTTTGGAGATCCTTCAAGAAGGTGAGATGGTGTCTGACCACGCCATCACAGTGGCCCTGGACATCCCGGGGACAGGTTTCCACCAGATGGGAAATGGAGTTTGTCTTCGCCGTCGTGGGGGCTCTAGGCCACCAACTTTAGACAGGAGGGCCCGACAAGGGCTTTGGACAGACCATCTCCACTGACTGATGGGTGCTGGACGCTTTCGCCCATGGACACACCTTAGAATTCCAATGAAAGTGTCTACGAATACCACCGGTGGCCCGGCAGGAAAACCATGTACTTCAGCTGCTGCTCGAGGTTCGGGCCATGTTACAGAAAGGGGCGATAGAGCTGGTTCCACAGCAACTCCGTGGCTCTGGAGTATACAAAAGGAACTTCCTCGAAAGAAAGAAGCCTGGAGGCTGGAGGCCCATTCTCGACCTACGGCGACTCAACAAGTACATCAAGTCCCAGAAGTTCTGGATTTGGGGGACTTTCTGTCATCATTGGAACTGGAGGACGCTTACTTCCACGTCGCCATACACAAAGCACACTGCACGTTTCTGCGCTTCTTCATTCAGGGGAAGCATTAAATGTTCAAGGCCCTACCATTCGGGCTGAACTCGGCTCCCAGAGTCTTCACCAATTGTTTGGCGTCAGGGGCGGCCCATCTGCGACTGCAAGGGATCCACTTTTACCCCTACCTCGTTGACTGGCTCATCTGGGCCAAGTCAAGGGACACCGCCGCCTAACACACGGAGCGAACCGTCCATCTGCTGATGGATCTGGGGTTCTCCGTGAACTATGCAAAGTCCTGCTTAATTTCATCGCAGGACGTACTGTTCCTGGGATAAAAGCTCACAGTGTAGTGCCTGGCGTCACCATCGGAGGAAAGGATATCGGCCATCCTGGGCAAGGGGCAATGGCTGTTGACACTGAAGATTGCCACGGTAAGGAACATCAAGTCGCTGCTCAGCATGATGTTATTGGGCATTTCCATGATTTGACTCTGCAGGTTACGGATGCAGCCTCTACAGAAGTTCCTGGATTCCCGATGGGTCTAGCTATCCGGAAGCTTCCAGGATAGGATTGCGCTTGACGAGGAGTTCCAACGAGCGATCAGATGGTGGGGCGTATGCTCCAATATTACCGGGGGCATGGATTTCCAGAGCCCCCTGTACCAGGAGACAGTCACGACGGATGCGTCTCTGGAAGGCTGTGGAGCTCACACCGGACGTCTCAACACCAGAGGACTGTGGCTCCCAGAAGAGAAGACGCTACAGATAAATGTACTGGAACTACAGGCAGTGTTTTGGGCCCTCAAGCCATTTCCACCATCCCTCAAGGGCAAAGTGGTGAGGTTCTTCATGGACAATACCCCCACAATGTTTTACATCCGGAAGCAGCAGGCACCAGATCCCTGGCTCTCTCCAGGGAGGCACAGAACTTGTGGCACTGGGCTGTCGGCCAAGGAATTTTCCTCATTCCATTCCACCTGGCAAGAGTGAAGAACACCATTGCTGACTCCATCAGCAGGAAGCTACTCTCTTGCCACGAGTTGGAGATTTGGCAGGACCAAGTGGACAACCTGTTCGACAGATGGGGCAATCCCCAGATCGATCTGTTTGCGACGTCAACAAACACCAAGTGCCAAAGGTTTGCCAGCAGGTTACCCCAGCCGGGGAGCATGGGGGATGCATTCTCATTCCCCTGGGATGGCCCGTTTCTGTATGCGTTTCCTCCATTGCCATTGCTTCTTCGAGTCAATAATCAACTCAGACAGTGCCGGTGCAGGATGATCCTCGTCACACCAGCATGGATGAGGCAGATCTGGTACCCGGACCTTCTGAGCATGTCAGTCAAGCTGCCAGTGGTCGCTGATCTTCTCGCCAGGGAAGGAGGCACAATTCTGCACCATGACCGAGGATCTCTGAATCTGAAGGCCTGGCTCCTGCAGTATTAGAATTCGGGGGTTACGATCTTCCATCGGACTGCAAGGAGGTTCTCGCCAAGGCCAGGGCGTCATCTACTTTGAAATGCTACAGACTCAAATGGAAGAGGTTCGCAATTTGGTGCCGCTCCCAGAAGATCGACCTTCTGAGTGTCACAGCCCCTCAGGTACTTCCATATTTGCTGTCATTGGCAAAATCAGGGCTGGATCATGCCTCCATCAAGGTTCATCTGACAGCTATCTCCCGCTACACCAGATCCCCAGGAATTCCCTCCTTGTGGTCGCACCGGTTGGTCAAGGAATTAATTGAGGGACTATTCTGCTTGTTCCTGCCAGTGAAGGCTCCGGCCCCAGTATGGGAACTCCATGTGGCATTTATTAGGCTCATGGGAGCTCCATTCGAGCCTATGCATTCTGTACCACTGAAGTTTCTGTCATAGAAGACAGCTTTTCTCGTGGCCATCACCTCTGCACGACGAGTGGGTGAGATCCAGGCCCTATCCTGTAAACCATCTTACTTGACTTTCCACGAGACGAGGGTGGTGCTGCGGACGCAACCCTCCTTCATGCCCAAGGTGCTGTCGGACTTTAATCTAAACAAGCCCCTGGTGTTTCCTGTGTTTTTTCGGACACCTTTGTCGCCGCCGGAAAGGACTTTGCACTCGCTGGATGTGGCTAGAGCGCTGAAGTCCTATGTGACCCGCACAAAGAGTTTCCGGAAAACTTCTCAGATTTTTGTGAACTTTGATCCTGTGAACCATGGGAAGGCCCTGTCCAAGGCTTCCATTTCCAGGTGGCTCTCCCCTGTATCACTCACTGTCGCCGCTTGGCAAACTGACCGGTGCCTGGCCGTCCCAGAGCCCATTCTACCAGAGCGATCACTGCTACTACAGCGTTGTGCCCCTGATGGACATCTGCAGGGCTGCCACGTGGAGGTCGACGCACACCTTCACAAGTTTCTGCTGCATCGACAGGCATTCCAGGGAGGAGTCCAGAGTCGGCCAAGCAGTACTGCGCAACCTGTTCGCTTGACGGTGAGCCTGGTAAGGAGGTAAGAGATTGCTTCTGTTGAGCCTTGCTACTTCCCGTGGTTGTGCATGTGTGTACTGCTATGTATTCTTTATTCATGAGCATTTGAATCCATGCCAGACCCCATGCTGGAGAAGGAACAAGTTACTTACCTGTAACTGTTGTTCTCCAGCATGGGTCGGGCATGGATTCACATGCGATCGCTCCCGCCTGCCCCTCTGCGGCTCTTCTCTTGGTCCTACTGCCGCATTACGTGCTACCAAATCTGAAGATGGCTGCCAGAGGAGGGGATTAGGAAGAGGGCAGTCATTGGCTGGGGGCAGTATGACCCAGAGCTCAGTGATTGGTTTATAGGAGAAAGACAGTTTAGAAACAAAACTGAAACAGTTTTTTCTTTTACTGAGGATTCCCAGCCTGATGACGGGGAATATTCATGAGCATGTGAATCCATTCCAGACCCGTGCTGGAGAACAACAGTTACAGGTAAGTAACTTGTACCTTATTATTTTTATGGTATTTATTGAGCTTTTGTCCCTAACACTAATAACAAACTATGGTATGATGATCTCTTCCTAAATAAACATGTTCCTTCTAGTTCCAAGCAACAGAAAAGTTCCCAGTCTTTTCGGCAAAATGTGAGTTAAAGAAATTTCCACAAACTGAAGGATTCCAATTGTATGGCCTTAGCCCTTTCACCTAGGGTCCTTTGTGTAGTGTTTCTCTCTTTATACGGCCCCTCAACCCTAAACTTGTTTCCACAAATGTCAATAGGCAGTTCACAGGAATATTATCCTATTAATCCTATCGACTTTGCCAAGTATAGGATTTGTTGCACTGTGTTTTCTTCTCTTATTTTTGGTGTGGGTACCAGACTCACACTATAACTGCTTTGTACAGTCTCCTCCCAAGCGGTTATCCGTTCATGAAACTTATTTGGGTGTGGTCCCAGACTGGCAACATTCAATTCGACTTGGTATACTCTCCTGCCAAGCCGTCCTCCTCTCATTGATTGCCCCTCTCTGGGTGCGAGTCCCAGACTCGTAATGGTCACACTTGGTTTACTCTCCTGCCAAGTAACTGGTAGAACATATGCTTTTTTGCTTTGGGTGCAGGTACCAGACTCGCAATATTCAATTTGGTTTCATTTTAGATTCTCATATTGGTGCAAGTCCCAGACTCGCAAAGTTCAGATTGGCTTTTGTCTTTGGACCTCAAATAAAATGCGATCCCTAGACTTGCACTTGTTTCCCAGGATCCCAGACACCCTTTCTGTGGCCTTTGTCTTCACCCCTTTGTTCCCCGGGACCTCTGAGTAACCCACATCCATGTTTGCTTCCAACTGGAATGTACCAGTGTTTTCCCAGAAGCGACAGCTTCTCTGGAGGCTCTGGTCAGGTTTGGGGTTTCATTGCACGTCTGCTTCTACCAGTCAGTGCATCCTCTCTGCTGCAGGGGTTTTGCGGGAACATGGGATGCCTGGAGTTTCCTGAAGGCAACTACTCGAGCAATCCTGGCTTCTGGGACCTTGCTCGCATTCTCTTCTCCCTCCGTTTTCAGCTTCCCTCCAGCTGGCTCTCGTCCTGCTGGCCATAGCTCCGCTTGCCAGCTTTCTCCTTGAAGGATAATCTCTCGTCTGAATGTCAGCTGTCTGATATTTAAACCCCCACATTGGGACAGTAAGTTGCTTTGGGCCAATCACTTTCATTGGGAAACCAGAATGCTCATACTGCTTTTCGTCAATGAACCTTTGCCTCCCGATCATCTTCTTTAACTCAGTCCTTGAGAAGCTATACTGCTCATTCTGTTTCTCCATAGTGATCCTTAGACTCCTGAGCTTCTAATTCTTCTCACTGCATGTCATACAGTCAGATTTAATAGACTTTGTATTTTCTAGGATACGACTAACCTGACTATAACAGATATTGGTATGGTCAAAGGAAGAGATAGGAGTTTTGAATATTGGAGAGGGGTGAAGGGATACTACTGTGGGGGCATACCGTCTTCTCCGAAGATAGTCGTCCCTAATCCCATAAGGGAGTTCCTCCCCCATGTGATCCTCCATCAGTGCACCACCCCCACGGGAACTATTGTACTGCGGACGCCACTGCCAAGGCCCCATGTGAAATGTTTTCCTCTCGGGGAGAAGGGACAATATCCTCAGATTCATCACTGTATGTTCTTGCGGTGTACCACAGGTGTAGGTTGAGGAGGGGTAATTGGGAGGGGGTCATACCCCATTCTTTCTAGATTGTCATTGTTCCCAGAGGGGGCGTCTCTCTCCATGAGATCCTCCTGCTGTGTACCACCCCCAGGGGGACTACTGAGTAGCTCCCTCACCTCCCTGCCCTCATGGGGAGGGGTTCCCTGTTGGGGGAACGTGATGACATCTAGGGATTTGTCACAATACTTTAGACTTTAATGTTGTTGTCCTCTCTTTGCTGGATGTTCCTCTGCCCAAATAATGTGCTGTACCAATTGCATCCAAATGCAAGTGTGTGTTTAAGACTCAGTCAGATGGTGGCCTGTCACATATTTGCATGTCAACACAGCCCATGCTGGCTGCATACCAGAAGATAAGGGGGGGGAAGTACCCAGCTTAAGAAGGCCCTATGGAAGGCCCTATGGTCCAGTTGAGTGCCGTCGCCTGCAGAGGACAGTGTAGACAGAGCCACGGACACCACATGCCATTCATGCCATTGACACTGGCACATTTGCATGTAAATGTCCCTTGAACTAGTTAACTGCCCCTGGTACTATGGCTGCCTGGCAGCTGCTTGCACAACAAGCCCGAGCTGCTCACCTTGCTGCAGCTTTGTTGCCATGTATACAGTAAGGAAGTGGCCTATATGTCATGTACTCTATCTTAAGCAGTATGTAGGCATGCTCAGCAGAAGTGCCCAGCATTGTCTCCTTTCAACACTTTGGTAGTCATGAAAATCAATGACTAGCATTGCCATGCCAGCATTGGTCATTAGGTTCATGACTAATGATGAGCCAGCCGAGATCCAGAAACATTTGGCCAGTGCACACTGTTATTCCTTTTCATGTGACCATGAATGACAGACAGTTAAAAAAAAATAATAGTCGACAACACACCACATAATAATCAAATCTAAAATAACAAGTGCTGGTGCTAAAATATGTGCCAGTGCTCGGCCCTAGCAAACGCCCCCACACATCAATCACTGCAGCTACCAGGTCAACACTTGGATCTTTGAAGACCTACCATCATCGCCCAAACTATCTCCAGTTGACTGTATATAGTGAACATCTAAAATATGCAGCACTCCCCAACAGACTGAAGACAGTGCTCGGAATATTCACAAAGTTGGTAGCCCCACTGATGGCTGTGAATTAATCTGTATCCACCCCTACCTGGACGACTGGCTGATTCTGGATGACCCGCATGCATACTCAGGCGGTGAGCCAAGTTCTGTCACCTCTGGGGTGACTCATCACCCATCACAAGTCACAGATGCATCCTGTGCAGAGACTGGACGTCACTGCAGCAACCATGGTCACACACATTTGCATGGTTTAACCTCATTAAAAGAGAACAGAAAAACTGAAGAACAGATTGTCAGAGCTTCTGTCTCACGAAACAAAATAAAGTGAAGATATGGCTCAACATACCAGGGGATATGGCAGCCAAAAAATTCCTAGGGCCCTGGGGTTCGTTTTCACATAAAACACCTAGCAAATCATGTTCTGAAGCATTCTGACCTGATCAGCATAACGTATGAGAAAAAGAATTCCACGACTGATGATATCAGACCAAACGTCAGTGGTGGATGATATTAACAAACCTAAAAAAAGGTATTTCCATGGACCCTCCACGGCCACTATGGTGGAAACAGATGTCCGTCATATGGGATGGGCAGCCACTGTGGGAGAACAATCATCCCCGGAGAAATGGTCTCAAGTGGAGAGCTCACCGTCTTTCATTTGGCCATACTCCAGGAACTCTATAACTTCTCTTCATTTGTAAAGTACAAAGTAGTGCAGAGTATATCATCGCTTGGACAGAAATCCATCTCCTCTCTCTGAGACAAATACAAATAAAGGGAAAAAGGGATTATGCTGCATAGTCCCTGACCCAAAGGCATGGGAGAGATGCTTTAAATATTGCTTGGCCTTGAATCCTGCAAAAAGCTTTCCTGCACATCCCCCTAATTTCCAGAGTGATCAGGAAGATCATGAAGAAAGATATAGACATTATTTTGGTGGTGCCTGCTTAGCCGAGTATGACAGGGTTCTAGCACCTACTGAAGCTATCGGTGACCCTGGCTCTGGTTACCTCTCAAGATCCTGTACTCATCAGAGTTGCTCCCCCTTCGAGGTTGGGATGGATCCACTCAGACTTTCTGGCCTACATGTTTAGAGCCAGGGCCTAAAACGTAGGTTCATCCAGTGAAGTGGCACAGAGAGATGATTTTTCAAAATGTCCCTTTGAGCTATATGAAGAAAAAGGCTTACAATGGTTGTCGTATAAAACTCTGTTTTCGGGAGCTATCTTCTTGATATGACAAATAGGAGACATAGAAGCACTGCGGTGAAGAGATGAACAAGTAAGTAACAGTCCGGAAGCCCTCATCCTTTAACAATTAACATGTTTTTTTCCTGAAATCAGTTCTTAATTTCACTTGGACCAGGATGTAATGCTAGCTATGCTAGGGTCCCGGTCAGGTTCTGTGTGGAACCGTGGGTGGCACTCCTCATGTGAGAAGAGCAGTCTTGATATCATTGAAATGTACTGCGATGTTTAGAAGTTGTGACAGCATATATGACACATTTGAAAGCAATAGAAAAGGAACCACCCCACGGCCAGCTCAACACAACTCAGATGGATTAGAACTGTTATTGTGGAGGCTTTTGAATTGGCAGATCTCCTCTTTCCTTCTATGACCCGGAGGAGGTCAACCAGTACATTTCAGATTCATGGGCAGAAGTGTCAGGCATTGCTATGAAATACATCTGTCAAAAGGCTCTGGGCCTGTTCGCCTACATTTGTCCCAAAACATAAGGTGCAAATTCAAGCCGCAGAAGAACCGACAATGGGTTCCTCCATCCAAACTACAGTAAGCCTACTGTAAGAGATGGAAAATTGATTCATATATTTAAAGATTTAGCATGCTGACTATATAGTTGTGGATCATTTTACCAGTTGTTCATAGCTCCATCATATGTCCACATTTGTGTGGAAGGTGATTAGAGAGGGGAGCGGAGGATAACGCATACCAAATATATGTTTACCCCCATGACATCAGCTTCCCACTCTCTTCAGCTAACTCACAACACGCTCTCCCACCTGAGCGGCCACAACATGTATCGGGGAACAAACAGCAGGTGCACATGGTAAGCACTGGCATGGTACAGAGAAGGACTGAAATGTGATGTAGGTACTAAAGCCAGTTGCAGTAAAAAATATCTTGAAAACGAGTGCTGGCAGGGGTTAAGGAACCCTTCATTATTAGTTAGGTGATGTGTGGGGGAGCTGCCATAATGGGGATTGCCATATGTAATCTAACAGTTGAGTTATGTGATGTGTGGGGGAGGGGAGCTGCCATAACAGTTCAGCATTGTGTTTTGCTATCACACTTTTCAAACCTGTATTTAGCATGGTTGTACTTGTTTCATAGACTACTATTTAAAGTCAGCATATTCTGCTTTTTTTTAATGCACTTTGGTCATCATGAATTCAACCTGTTTTTTTAAAATCATTATTTTGAATGTGGGGGGGATACCCCAGCCCGTCAGAGACCCAACTCCTAACCCCCTTTTCCCTTACCCCCACATACAAGTATGCATGTATATGAATATGTAATTGGTGGTAATTTCGATTAAAAGTGTACAAACAAATGCAAACATTTAAATAGCAGTCTTTGAAAACACGTATTACGATTTAGCAGACTGGAGTTGCTCCTGGAGGTCACCCAGCTGCATTTGTTCTCTGATAGGATGTCTCCTGGATTTTGCCAATTTGTGATTCTTTCTAGTTCCTGAAACCAACACATTAACTAATTATCAACTAGTTCTTAGGGAATAATTTAGATAGATGAGTAGTTGGGTTCATGATACAAGTAGATTCTTACAACCATGCAAATTCAGCTGAACGCAAGCACTTTTAAAGACCGAGTGGCCATGATTGTGCATACTTAGTATTAGCAGGTAACAGTGTAAGCATTACTGTAATACATGACCTTTGTTCCAGACTTTCCTGCACCTATATTAATTAGACTCACCTATAGAAAATATTGTCAGAAATCAAGACATCCAGATGGCCAGAATTCTGCCACTTCCGCCTCCACTTATCCCTAATGTCTTCCTTCCACAGACGGCTTTTACACAGGATACTCCTGACTTCGAACAATTTTGGAATTAGGCTAGTCAGTCCATTAAATATTTTTCCTCTGTGGGTTTCAGATCATTAGTGACAAGCGCAAATAAATTAGTATCCAGACTACAAGTGTCCACCTAAGCACACTTCGAGCACATCACACAACCACACACTACTGCTACAACTTCAGGATTATCACTTGATAGCTGCCATCACGAAAACCTCCCTCGCTGGTACAGCTTCAATAAAACCTGCACTGCCAATCCTGCACTCCTACTTAGATGTACCTGTTGGGTTAACATGCATACAAACGCCAACACACATTACTCTTTCCCTAATACCTGCACCTCCCCCTCCAAAACTTCAGGTGTTCGTCTAACCCTGCACCCACTTTATCCCTCCCTTACCTTATGTTCCCTTTCCCTTTTCCCTCACAAACTACATCTGGATACTCCTGAGGAGGGAACAACATGCCATCACTCAGTCAAGTCTCTGTGCTGTGGAACCACTCCTACAGTGACTTTGTGCAGCATAAACACTATCATTATGCCATATTATTGAGAAATGGAAATAGCCTATTTCCCCTCCCCGTAACCCTTATCATGGACCCAATACCCAGTTAGATACGCATACACAGCTCTCACCACCAAAATAATAACATGCTCATTACACTAATGCACGAACGTTAGTGCAATATGGTGGATGTTTATTTTGTTACCGTAAACATAAATGTTCTAATCATTTCCTTGTAATTTCTAATAGTGTACCTACATTTATCAAGATAAAAAAATTAAATTTGTTAATTTGAGTGTGGACATTTTTTCTAAATCGTTAAGTGTGGAAATATTTGAATAAACTGCAATTTTGCATGGAATTGCCATCCACCCAGTGGCCATTTTGCGCCCTTCCTGGAATTGAGGAATTTCAGCTTCTTGTTCCTTTGGCCATGTGGTTAGGTACGATATCATCCACTTCCATGTTTCTCAAACATACACTGATATTAGGGGGAAGTGTCTTTGTCCAATTCTGAGAGCCACAGGATTTAGGCGAGTAGGAGAGGTGATTCTGCTATGTCGATAAGTAACAACACATCTATGAGTTTTTACTCTTTCGGGTTATTTGTTCCAGACATGGAAAAGGTGGGATGCAACTTTATTTAATTAATGGTCATTTTAATTTTATTTATCATTATGTCTATAGTTCCAAAGAACATTTACATAATAACACAGAATTATTCAAAGGAAACATATATCAATACATTTTATGCAAACAATCTACAATATCTTAGTATGACAATACAACATCAACTTGATTAAATAACACACACATTAGTCATAAAAACCATGACAAGCAAGCATCATTGTAATGTGCACGCACTGGATAAAGAGACGAACTAGCTGCTGATAATTCCTTAAAATTGGAAAAGTCAACTGAGAGCTGCTTTCTTAGCTTTCCCGTGCCTAAAATTCCTTTCCGTCCATTATGAAGTGCAACATACATTGATTTATCTTCCAAATTCGGACAATAAGACACTTTTAATGGTAATCTGGATATATTTAGCATTCTCGAAATTATGAATTGAATTGATTGTTGTGATTTTAATCAACAGCTGGCATCTTTTATTGTATTTTGCTGTTGTTGTAAATGTGTGTATGCAGTTATTAATATGTGTTCTATAATTGTGCTTTTTTAGGTTATTGTTACCAAAGATGACGCTAATGATCAAACAAGCTGAGTTTGTGCAATTCAAAAGTTATACCCAACCATACACATATTCTGATTCTTTGGATTGTTCCATGGGCTGTTCTCTATGTGTTAATTTAGTAGTCGTAACCAAAGTTATTCTCTCGGTTCCAGGGTCTCCACTGCCAGTGCTCATTTCCTCCTCTTAGGATGCTCCTCTATTGATTGCTCTGCCAAAATGTGGTACTAGTAGGAGTGCAGACACACATCCTTCCTTCACAGTATGTTATGCCGATTTCCATTTAAGAATAAGACATAAAACCCTACCTCCCAGGTCCTGGCAAGTCGGCTGACGGCACAGTTACTGAGCCCGAACATCACAGCAAAGAATGAATTGAGGTTCTTCTGTTCTTTTAGGCTTAATTAAAAACACAAAAAACAAAAAATCAGACTCTTTACAGATAAAACAATGAATCTAAAATAATTATGTGCCATAGATATGACAGAAGACATACTTTTTTTTTTAAACTTTGTTTATTGAGGGGATCAATTCACAGTAAGACAGTTCTCATAAACAGTACAGTATAGCATATGTATAATATCGACAATGGCATATATCTGTGGCAATAAAACAGATATCGTCACCTAAGGTGACGGGGTAGGTGTTACATCGGCATCGGACATCAAATCACATAAATACAAACGTAGTAGCGACCATATATCTTTAGGACGACAGGGTGTCGGGACTGATAAAACAAAGAGTTCCTCGTCATCGTTCACTATACACAAGTCTTTCAGGAAATTGGATCAGGTAGGCCCTGCAGTGGATTTCCAACATTTAAGTATGCAGCGTTTGGCAATAACACATGAGATGTTAAAAAGTCTCCTCGTGGTCTCCTTCACCTTCCCAATGTCACCAAGCAGGTATTTTAGGGGGGACAGGGCGGCTGGGATCGCCGTTATCTCCTCAAGGAGCTCAGCCACTTCTCGCCAAAAGTTCGCAATAACAGGGCACGACCAATACATATGATATGCCCCAGCATCAGGAGCGCCACATTTCAAACATGTCCCTGTGCAACCCTCCACAAACTTAGCCAGTCTAGCCGGGGAGTAATATAGCTGTTTTAGTATTTTAAATTGTATCAGTCGGAGTCCAGAGTTCATGGAGACCAATTTGGTGAGTTGACAATATCGGGCCCATCTCATGTCATCGATCTGAGTACCCACATCCCGCTCCCAGGTTTCTCTGATAGTATTTCGTGAGGGGGAGTGTGATTGCACCAGGGTGTATAACGACGAGATTCCCTTACCATGACCGTCGGTAGTCACCGTGGCTCTGAAACACTCATGTGCCTGGGGTTCTACCGGGAAGGAAGGCCATTTGGCAGCAAAAGCGGTTCTCATACAATAGTATTGAAGACGTTTAAGCTGACCCCCTCCCACCGCCCCCGTGAAATCTACAAGTTCACAAAACGTGCCATCAGGGAACATATCTCGTAACCTGAAGAGTTTATTCGGGTCCCAGGTTCACTGAAGGGCCCTGTCGAAGGTCGGGGAAACACTGGAGAAGTTCCACAGGGGTATATCTGGGTCATAGGGGACCTCCAGGCCAATTCTTTTATAGACCCTGAACCACACCCATGTAGTGACGTATACCGGGTCAAAAGGGCAGTTGTTACTATAGGTGGGGTTCAAAAGGACCGAGCGAATATCATTAGGGCGGACTGCATGCTTTTCGAGAAGAATGTGTGGGGCTGTGTCCTCGGGGTCAAACCAATGCTTTACGAATTGTGCCTGTACTGCTATGCAATACAATTCAAAATCTGGGGCCGCAATACCGCCCTGCAAGTATGGCTCCACCATTTTATCCCACCCCAACCTAGCAGTTTTACCGTTCCAAATAAAGGAAGATGCCAGTGACCCAAGTTTGACAAAAAAAGGGTTTACCGGGCCAGATCGGGATGTTATTGAAGAGATACAGGAGTTTGGGTAATACTACCATTTTAAGTAGGGCCACTCGGCCGTATAGGCACAGAGGGAGATTAGCCCATAGGTGGAGCTTGGTCGAAAGGGTGAGAAGTAGTTCGCCGTGATTGTGTGAGTGCATCAACTGTCTATCTCTAGCCACCATTATTCCCAGGTATCTCACCAGCGTGGGGGCAGGCTTAAACCCTGTGATGCAAGATAGGTCACCTGTATTAGGGGTCAAAGGAAAGATTTCAGATTTGGGGACATTGATTTTATATCCCGAGTATTCCGAGAACTTGTGTATGTCAGCCATAATGTGTTGCACATTCTCATGTGGGTCCCGGACATACAACAGTGTATCGTCCGCATACAGAGATATGATCTGGGGAGGGCCAGTCATCCTGAGTCCTCTATGCGAGTGGTGTTGACGAATATATTCCGCCATTGGTTCAATAGTGAGGGCAAAGAGAATGGGGGAAAATGGGCAGCCCTGCCTGGTCCCCCTGTGCAGATGGAAATAAGGGGACAGGGTGTTATTGGTTAGGACCTTGGCGAATGGTTTAGTATATAGCAGCCGAACGCATTTAATAAAATATGGTCCAAGTCCAAACCTCTCGAGTACAAGGAAGAGGTATGTCCAGGAGACGGAATCAAAGGCCTTTTCGACATCGAGGGCCACTACGGCCGCCCTTGCCGCCGGGTCTATTTGCGCCAGCACATTGAACAGTCGTCGAAGGTTTAAAGCTGTGGATCTAGTAGGTATGAAGCCAGCTTGGTCAGGGTGGACCAGGATTGGCATGTATGGAAAGAGCCTGGTGGCCAGTACTTTAGCGAAGATTTTCGCATCGGTATTGATTAGGGAGAGTGGCTTGTAGGAGGCTATATCTTGTGCTGGTCTACGTGGCTTCAGAAGGACCGTAATAACTGCCTCACGCATCGAGCCCGGAAGGACACCACAATTCATGGCCTCCTCCCATACTTTCAGTAACAGTGGGGCCAATACGCCTTGAAATTCCTTATACAGTTCAGCAGTCAGGCCATCCGAGCCAGGGGCACGGCCACCAGATAAAGATTTAATGGCCTTGTTTAGTTCTTCAATAGTCACGGCTTGATCTAAAATGTTTCGCGTTGTTTCAGTGAGTGTTGGGAGATCAAGGAAGTCTAGATATCTGAACGTGTCTTCCCTGGTTTTAACATCATGATCAGAGTATAAAGCGGAGTAAAAATCAGCAAAAGTGGTGTTTATATCACATTCTTTATTGACCGTGACCCCAGCCGGGTTCTGAATACTAGCGATTGGATTAAGGTGCCTATCTGTTTTAAGCATGTTGGCCAGAAATCTCCCCGCCCTATTGCTCTCCCTGTATCTACGGGCCTTAGCCGGGGCAGCCATGTACAAAACTTCCCTATTGGCTAGTTCATTAAATTCCTTGATTGAAGCGTGTATCTTAGACAGGGTTTCCTTGTTCAATGTGGCACTATATTCCGTCTGTAGTGTATCTATTGCGGCTTCAGCCACACCCAGTTCCCTCCTCACCGCTCTCAGCATACCTGTAGATTTACCCAGTATAGTACCCCGGACCCAAACCTTGAATGCCTCCCACAGGATAGCATAGGTGCTCACCGAACCCTCGTTCAACTCCAAAAACTCCTCGATTTCAGTATTTAATGCCTCACAGATATTGGGGTCCCTAAGGATTGCAGAGGGCATCCTCCACCTTTTAGCCGGAGGTGGGGAGTCACCCAGGCTGATGTCCAGTGTTATCTGCGAGTGGTCTGAGAGTGTGCGGGGGTGTATTGCACAGTCATTGATCTCAGCGGAGAGGGACGAGTTAATAAGCCAATAATCTATACGAGAGTGAGAGTCGTGAACAGATGAGTAGAAAGTGAATTTCCTCTCAAGTGGATACAACGTGCGCCATGCGTCAATTATGTTAGTCTGTACCATCATCTGTTTAACGGCAAGAGCCGCTTTGGACGGGGCCCTGGGGGACGTAGATGAGTGGTCCAAGGAGTGATCGAGGATCATATTGAAATCTCCGCCCCATATTATTTGCGCATCTATCGATGTGGACATCATGTCAAGGATTGCGCGATAAAATAGCAGGTCATCAATATTAGGACCATATGTATTAATCAACAGGATTTGCCGTCCCGCCACCTCCCCCCATACCAACACGTATCTACCCAAAGGGTCTATTTTACTAGCAAGATACCTTAAGCACAGCTTGGTGTGTATAAGCGTCAGGACTCCCCTGGATTGTGTTGAATGTTCTGTGAAGTACATATGTGGGCCCCACCATGGAAGGAATTTATTGTTGATACTCCCCATCGCATGTGTCTCCTGTATCAGGAGGATATGGGGATCATGGCGTGAAATGTATGCAGCAATTTTCCTTGCCTTGACTGGGTTGTTGAGACCCCGAATGTTCCAAGAAAGTAGTCGAATGTTCAACCCACCCTTAGCCTGCGACATAGCTTATCAAAGGGGGAATTTGCCAAGCATGGCGCCACTGTCTCAAGTTTTGGAAGAGTCTCGCTGAAGAACAGTGCCCTGGTTTTAACTTTATAACATCCCAACCATGCCTGGCAGAGCACCAGGACAAACTCTTACCCGCTTCCCCTTCCAACCCCCATCCGCATCATCAACCCCAACCCGATGATGTATCCCATCAACCATAACTTGGGAAGTCTCCTGGGGGTGTGAGCTGTACTCACGTGACCGAACACCATGTGTGGGGGCTCACGGCCCTACAACAATATATGGTGGACAGGGCCACCTCGCCATCGACGGGTTATCAAACTTATGGTAAGGCAGTGTAGAGCAAGTCCCTTCAGCCAGCATGGTCCTCCTGTTCCGGCACCCGCCGGGGCGGCAGGTTACGGTTAGCTTCCCGATTCCCTGGGTGAAGGGGGATTGAGGCCTCGACGTACATCATGGCCTCCGTAGGATTGTCGAAAAAGTGTGCGCGGCCTCCGTGTTGGATGCACATTTTAGCCGGGAAGACAAGCGCATATGGGATCTGGCGTAGTCTCAGCTGTCTCTTGACCGGTTCGTAGGATCTTCTCAGTGTCTGCACATTGGTCGAAAAGTCCGGATATATGTGTATCCTGTTTTCTTCGTAATACAGGGATCCTTTTTCTCTGGAAAGCCTCAAGATAGCGTCTCCATCTCTATAATTCAGAAGTCGGGCAATGATCGTGCGGGGCGGTGCTCCAGACTTAGGAGGGGAGGCCAGGGTGCGATGGGCCCGCTCCACGAGGAAATGATCGGAGAAAGCATCGGGGCCCAGGAGGGATTTCAGGAGGTTTTCCACATGGCGCTCCATAGAGCCCTTACCAAAGGATTCGGCTACTCCGACCAGGCGGATATTGTTTCTCCTGGAGCGAGATTCCAAGTCCTCGCACTTGTTCAGGGTTTTCTGCAGGTCTCCCTTCAACTGGGCGATATCACGGCTATGTTGTGCTATCGAGTCCTCATTAACTCCAATCCTGTTCTCCGCCTCCGTAGTGCGAGCACTTTCCTTATCAACCCTAGCCTTCAAAGAGCTGATCATGGCCCCTATGTCGTCCAGTTTGATGTTCACGGCCAGGAATCCACTTTGGACCATCGTTAGTAGTTTGTCCACTCTCACATCCATTGGAGACTCCAGCTGGCTGCCCGAGGGCTCAGCGGGTGTCTCGGCAGGCCCATACGGCTGGGAGTTGGCAAAGGAGTCGATCGGACCAATTTTCTTGGAGCCCATACTTTTTTTCTCGCTGCGCCCCATGTGTCAACTCTATTGGGTTGCGTTGCGTCTGCCCACGCTCTAGCGCCCAGTGATAGGTAGTGGTTGGCGATTGTTGGCACTTAGGAGTGTGGCGTACACCGCTTATGAGTATATAAGAGAAAGGCACCAGGGCACCCACCTTATGATGTTATCGGCAGGCCCCAGCGAGTGAACGCAACCGGCCCGCTGCCGTCGACAAGGTCCGACCCGGCGGTCAGTCAAGGATCAATCCGCAGGGCAATAGCGGCACAGGGAACGGAATGACAATCCCGACGAAAAGAGCAATGTTCCGTCCGGACCAGGCGTGCAGTGTATTGTATTGTTTATTTATTTATAGAGTGCGCCTGGCCGTTAAGCAACTGGGCGCTTGCAGAAAATAAATCTTGGGTTACAGGTACATGAATAAGTTACATTTCTTATGTTACAGGATCATATATTACAGGATCATATATCAAGCATTTCTTACTTACATGTGAGATATGTTACATATATCAAGCCTTATTTGTGTTGCAATGTCGGATGATTTACATGAAAGATCTGTTACAGTTACAAGTATTTACAATAAATATACAGAGTATTTGGTGCAGTTGGGGCATTTAGCGGTTGTTGGTGTTAAGCCAGAGTTTAGCGTTAGCTTTGAACACATGGAAGGAAGGGGCGGCTCTAAGTGCATCTGGGATGGAGTTCCAGAGCTGCGCTGCTAGAACCGGGAACTTGGACCCACCAGTTCTTTTCAGTTTAAAGTTGGGGACTTTGATCTTATTTGAGAGGGCCTTTCTGATGGGACGTTCAGCCGTATGCTTAGTGAATTTTTCTGTCAGGTATGCAGGAGCTTTGTTGTTCAGACAATTGTGTGTAATGTTCAGAGTTTTGAATTTGATACGGTCATTGATGGCCAACCAGTTGACGGCTCTTCTATGGACAGATATGTGTTGTCCTTTGGGGATTCCTAGGGCTGTTCTAAGGGCATTGTTCTGCAGGGTTTGGAGTTTGTTAATGTTATGTTTACTGGTGCCTAGGTACAGTGCATTACAGTACTCTAATTTAGAGAGGATGAGGGCTCGCGCTATGGTGGTGCAGCTATCTGTGGAAAGGTATGGTTTGCAGGCGTGGATGAGTTTGCAGGTGTAACTGGTTGCTGAGGCTGTAGCATTTACTTGCTTGTCGAGGGTGAGAGCTGAGTCTAAGTAAAAACCTAAGGTTTTAACTTCTTTGGCTACCTTGATTTTGATGCCATCAATCGTGATGGAATTGTATAGCTGGGGTAGTTTGTTCAGTTTATTGGTAGACCCGATGATTAAGAGCTCAGTCTTATCGTCGTTAAGGCATAGGCCATGTGTGGCCATCCAGGTTTGGATGATTTGGTAAATTTTGTTTATGAGTCTGGTGTCTTTTTCATAATCACCTTGGATTGGGATAAGAATCTGGGTATCATCGGCGTAGTTGGTATATGAGACCCCTAGTTTGTCCAATATATCAAAGAGAGGCTGTCAAGTTGGGAAGCCCGATAGGGCCGCGTACCTGATGTCTTGGTGGTCGATCTCGCAGAGGTCGCCAGTCTGGAGCCCGTGAAAAGATGAACTAGTGGCACGAAGAACCAGCCTCTCCACCACCCAAAATTGGAACTGGGTGGAGGATGGACCGACCCCCAATGTCACGAAAAGCACTCTCCTGATTAACGTGACAAAGGGACTGTGCAAGCACAGACAGGTGAGGCCATTGTCCTGGTGAAGATCGCTGGCAAGATGAAGTCCGATGACAATTACTCCGAGAGCTTAAGTACTGCAGCAGTAGTCAAAAATGTCCGGCGCGGCAAGAAAGGTCTACAACGCAGAAAGAAGAGATCTTGGCAGGTGCTGGTGGTTCCGACAGTCCACAGGATCAGATTCAGGAGTTGGCCAGACAGGAATGAGGGGGACCAGATATAACTTGCAGACTGGCCCAATAAGGAGCTGAGTAGGCGGAACCAGGGTGGACCCGGGAGAGTTGCTGGCTGGCCCAGGGTGGACCCAGGTAGGGGAATGCAAGCAGGCCCAAGGTGGGACCCAGGTAAGAAGCTGATAGGCCCTGGACAGGACCCAGGTAAGTAGCTGGTAAACCCAGGACAGGACCCAAGTAGGGGTAAGCAGGCAGGCCCAGGGCAGGACCCAGGTAAGTAGCAGGCAGGCCCAGGACAGGATCCAAATAGGTGTAAGAAGGAAGACCCAGGACAGGATCCAAGTAGGGGTAAGCAGGCAGGCCCGAGACTGGACCCAGATAAGTAGCAGGTTGGCCCAGGACAGGACCCAGGTAAGTTGCAGGTAAACAGGACAACGAAGCGAAGCGAAGCAAACCGCGTTGAGAAGCGGGTTGCATCGATTCGCAGCCTCTTTTGTGGGTCGCCGGCGCCTGAGAGGCTTGGAACGCAAGCCGCTTCGTCTCCGGGCACCGGCGAAACCACAACGAGGCCTGGAAGGCAAGCCCTTCCGAGGAGGCGAGCCCAGTCCACGGCGCATGCGCGGAACCGAGACAGAGGTCTCCCGCGCATGCGCCGTAGACCACCGGCCCAAACACCAAACGCTCCTCCCCTGGTGAGTCCCCAGACGCGATCGCGCGGGTAGACTCGCCAGGAGGAAAAGGGAGCGGCAGACCCCGGTCTCCCACGTGACATGACAGAGGCTTTGTAAAAATATTGTATAACGTAGGGGAAACACATGACCCTTGAGGGACTCCGCAGGTGATGGGGACTGGATCCGCTGCTGATGAAGGTGAGACGACTCTTATGGTTCTCTGGTCCAGGAATGAATTTATCCATGCCGTGGATTTAGTAGAGAAGTTGGCTGCCGATTTGAGGTGATTGCAAAGTACCATGTGATCTACCAGGTCGAAGGCAGCTGATAGGTCTAGGAGTAGGAGAATAGAGACATCTCCTCTGTCTTTGCGCTCATCTAGTTGGTTTTTAAGATCAAGGAGAGCCGTTTCGGTTCCATGTCTTGGCCTAAATCCTGATTGTCTTGCCCCTAGTAGATTGTTGGTCTCCAGATAAGCTTGGATCTGAAGATATGCAGCTTTATCTAAGATTTTAAGGAGGAACAGGACAGTTGTTATGGGCCTATAGTTCGTTGGGACATTGGGGTCCAGGTTAACTTTTTTTTAGGAGAGGTAGTATCCAGGCGTCTTTAAGGTTTGTTGGCACAGAGCATGATTTAAATGAGGAGTTAATAAATGATGCGACGAAGGGGGCTAGTTCATGTGCAGCCTCTTTAATAATTGGGGCAGGACAGGTGTACCCAAGGCATCGGGACGGTTTCAAGGACAAGATGATGTTCTTTGTTTCTGCAGTAGAGCTGGCTCTAAAGCTAAATTGGTTAGGGGGTTTAGTTTGGTTGCTGGCAAGTTCCTGGAGGATGGTTTCTTGCGTAGAGAGGGCGATGCTGTGGAGGGCGGATTTTTTGGCTAGTATTTTGTCTTGTAACATTATGATTTTGTTGCATAGGGCTTTTTGAATGTTAGTGCACCAGGCTTTGTCTTTGGAGCAAGAATCTATGGGTGCAATTGGGGATTCTAATTCTCTCAGAATGGAGAAGATTTCCTTGGTATTCAAATTCGCTTTTTTGATTCTGTCATTAAAGGTCTCTTTTTTGCCTGAATGATTTGTTTTTTGTAGCTGTTAGTAAGGGCAGTGAGAAAGTTTTTGTTGTGGGAAGGGTTTTTTTCTCCAACAGGCTTCTGCATGTCGTTTCTCTTTGCTTAGGGCTTTTAGCGCGGGGGTGAACCAGGTGTTCAGATGGGCAATAGGTTTTGATTTAGTGGGTTTCAACAGCGCAATGGCGTCAATCGCCGAGTTGATGGTGGTGTTGTACAGGTCGACTAGATCGTTGGGGTTAGAGATCTGGCTAGAGCGATTAGTGATAGGTTGGATCAGGGGGAGGAGATTCGCAAGTGTTATATTTTTTTTGCAGCGGGTGAGGGCTGGTGGAGGCTGAGGTTTGGTAGATTCGGGTTGTGGAAGGTCTGAAATGGTCAGTGAGATCAGATAGTGATCTGTCCATATGCAAGGTTCAATTACCATTATGAGGGAAACGCAATTGATGTCTGCGACCCAGTCCAATCCAATGTGTTGCCTTTAGAGTGTGTAGGGCCGTTATTCCGAATAGTGAGGCCTGCTTCCCCAATAGTGTTAGCTATGGTGGAGGCATTGGAGTCTTTTAGGTCCTTGTAACCTAAGTTAAAATTGCCTAAAGGATGATTTGTGTTCCTGGTTTGGCATTAGTGTTTAATAAGGTGGTTAAGTCTTCTTCAAAGGTGCCTAGTGGGCCAGGGCCAGGGGGTCTGTAGATAAGGTGTATTGTGATGGTACGTGTAGCAGAGATTTCTAGTTTTAGGGAAAGTAATTCAGCTGACGGCATAGTGAGGCTGTCTATTTCTTTGATGGTGAGGTTGGCTCTGCAGATAAGAGCTATGCCTCCTCCTTTGGAAGTTTCCCTGTCTTTTCTGAAGACGGTGAAGTTTGGGGGTATGGCTATCATGAGGGCAGGGCCAGCAGCTTTGTGTAGCCATGTTTCGGTAACTGCTAGGAAATCAAGTTGGTTACAGGTGATGATGTCAGCAATTTCCGAGGCGTGGGCTGTTAGTGATCTAGCGTTGATGAGACCTCCCTTGAGGTTTTGTTTTATTTCGGTGTTATTGCTAGTGTGGACTTTGTTGGGCAAAGTTTCAGAGGATTTGGTGCAAGGGGTTTGATTGCAGCTAGGTTTCCTTGTGTGCATGTTACGGCTGGTGTGTTTGAGCCTTCTTAGTGTGGCTAAGAGGTAGGTGTGCACTTGGTGGTATGGGAAGTCTGGTGCCTAGTCTGAGGTTCCTTAGTCCGGTGGGACAGGCTTAACTCTGTTGGGTCTGGGCGAAGGGCGCAGGCTGTTTGGGTAGTCTAGTGCCAAGTCTAGAGTTCCTTAGTCCGGCAGGACAGGCCTTATTCAGTTGGGTCCAGGTCAAGGGAGCAGTCTGTTTAGGTGGTGACTGTGTGTACATCTTTCTGGTTGGTTCCCTTCCTGTAGTCAGAATGTGGCGAGGGGCTGCCGTAAAGGCTAAGGCAGAAAGTGTAGAGAGTATGGCTAGGTAGCCAATAGATGTGTTGGGCATGAGAGATGTCATAACGGTGTTTGTTGGCAGGTTATCTTGTGGTAGTCTGATGTTTAGTAGTCTTATAATCTAAGTGTGTAGAGTGCAGATAGGTTCGCCTAGATTCAAGATTCGCTATACGGACTAAAATCCATGACTTAGAGTCATTAACAACGTGCCTGGCAGGCGACCAGAGGGTCTTGAATAGGTCACAGGGTACAATGGCAAGCGGCCGGGAGGGTCTCAGATCCTTCTCCTGGGTTTTATACCCAGGAGAAGGATCGAGGGCCAACAGGATATATCCACCGGCAACTCAGAAAGGCGCCAGCACCCCCGGCCATCGCGTGATTTCTCCTGGAGCTGTGGGCCGGATACGCCTCCGCTGCATTCACGGTATAAGTTTGCAGTCCGATTTCTCAGGATTGAGCCGGCGTTTCTACATGAAAATCGGTGGAGTGATGCCGCAGGCTCTCCACCGCCGAATGCAGGTGTTTATTGGCGTGCAGGCGGCCCCGAACAGGATTCATTTATAATAGGATATGTTACGGGCCGGAGCTCTCCCCTCAGGCGGCCATCTCCCTTGTGTGCAACAGCCCCCCTAGAAGACATACTTGTTAATTAAGTTAATTGATTATCCATGGTTGTCCGCGGTGTATCCATGGACAACCCTGGACAAAGTCCTTGTATATCCATGATTTAGTCCATGGTTTACTATTGACAACCACAGATGGTAAATGGCTCATGGACAGACTATAGTCATCCACAATCTGTTGGTGTACTGATATTATTGGCATGCATGGTTGTACATTATCCTACAGATATTTAATAACCATGGACAGCCATGGACAATGGTAATATTTTTTATTAATTGGACATTTGTATGGTGCCTATACACAGATGATGTCCATGGTACTGTGGACACACAGCTTTCCCTGATCCTGAAGAGTTTAGCTAACCAAACATGACTATAGACATGGGCATTTGAATGGCATGGTATTTCTGTATACCCTGTGTTTATTTTACTTGTGGATTGTCAACAATTAGTGGTTCAAAATGAAAACCATGTAAATCTCTGGATGATCATGGTTAGTAATAGGCAACCCACAAGACTCAAAGTCCAGGTAGTATTTGGTAGAAACAGCCACTCCCTCATGACATTTGCCTGTCCACAATACTAGAGTATTTCATCCTGACAAACTACATCTGATTATGCAGACACCCTGAAAAACAATGAAAACAGAACATTTCTGACAGATCAGGATTTTGTGTTGATTAGCAAGTCACTGTGCAGTGTAGATGCACATCATCGAAGCACTCTAAAAATATCCGGATGACAAAAAAATGAATAGTAATAAGAAATCAACAGTGACACACAGAAACAAAACATGCCTATGTGCACTGTGAACTATTGTAGCTATGTATTATTCATGCTAGAATTAAAGCAGAACTCACTTTAACTGCAAAAAGTCTTTTGGGTATTGTGACGAATCTAGCAATATCGTCGCTGATTATCTGGTGGGAAGCTTCTCATACGTGCCCAGGGAAAGGCATAAACTAACTGACTTTGACCCGGGGGTGGCTGTCTGCAGGACGGCCACATAGGGGACGACAAACTCGAGAGAGGCAGACAACCACTGGATGAAAATACTCTTGCAGTCACAACTCCTACTGACACTTGTGTGCATCTGCAACATACCTACATGGCTTATTTCTGGTATCTAGTTAAAGAATTCCCAGGTTTTCTCAGCCAACTACCTTACTTACCCCACTCCCTTTTTTTAGTACTGAGATGAGGAAGAGGGATAGAGCAATGACGATGACCAGAAGCGGGAAGCTTCTTTGGAAAATGTTGAGCAATGCTAGGAAGTTTAAAGCTGACACAACTGACCAAAATGAGAGCGAGGCAGAGACTGAAACTGTTGGTAACTTGTTCTGATGCCGGTCGGAACGCTGAAGATGAACAGACTATAAAAAGCAGTACGGAGGCTGACAGGAAGAGCGTGCAAGGAGACCCAACTGAACGAAGCTCACTGAAGCTGCAAATTGCAGAAAAAGACCAAGCAAGGGCTAACTGGATGCACGCTAAGTCAGCAGACCGAAAAGGAAGGATAAGGAAAGACGTGAGGAACACCAAAGCTGCCTGGTAAGTCCAGGGCAAGCAAATGGGTTACTGGAGTGGTTGAATGTGAATGCCATTTCGCACTAACACTAAAGAAACTGATATGGATGCAAGCAATTCAGACAGGGTCGGCGACCCAATATTTGAAAAGAAGAGTTAAAACAGATAAAAACGTTGATGGAAAAGGGTTGGTGACCCAATATTGGAAAAACATATGTGGATGAAAGAGAGAGTGAATGGAGTACGGAAAAGCCCTGGCAGGTTAGTGAACCAGGAAAACAGTGAGTCTGGGACTCACACACAGAGGAAGATGAAGTGAAACAGTATTGTGATATCAACAGGTAGGATTGCCCATTAACCACCTTAAGCACTAGGGCCAATAATCATAATATTAACATATAAGGTGTGTCTAAGGTGGGCAATAAATGCACAACAACAATATACAAAAATATTCTCTTTACTGTATTTTTTTCCTAAAAATAGGCAATTCCCCAAACAAGCGTGTACATACATTTATATACACATGTATTCCACATTACATAAAGTAAAACCGTGACAATGACCAATGCTCGCCTTATGCATCAAAAAAGGGTAGTACCAGTCAACAATGCAAACAGTGGGTACATAAAAAGAAAAACTGGATTAATTAATTTTTACAGACAATAGGCCACACATGCTTAATGAAGCCTAATCAATATACCATCATTGATCTAGTGCATTTGTTTCGAAACCATTATGTATTCATCCCAATATTTATATGGGGCATCACAATAATCACAGTCTACTAGAAGAGATTTATTGAATGTAGGTCTTCTTGAAATGAGCTCTGGCAAGGACTTAGTAGATCTAGACCATGCCCTAGTTAACCCAAAACTCCGGGACAAAGGGGGGTTGTGGGGAGGGGCTGGTTTTCCTCATGTTTGAAAACAACTTTCGAAGAGGAACGTAAACCTAGAGTGAGAAGGGAAGTATATCTGAAATTGTGAAACAGTGACAAACGGATATAGGGAAGAATAATCCCCCTTTAAGGGTCAGTAAGAAAGTCGGAGGCGGCGTTGCACGCAATCAAGATGGCCACGTGATCGGAGTTCTCCGATCCCACGAAGATCCTCCAGTCAAATTAATCCTGTTCGGGGCCGAAGCTACATAAATTAAACTACCCGGCAGATGCCCAACAGCACACAGCATATCCAGGCCAACTTGGGCTGAGAAACGCAATGGCGTTGCCGAGTTCGCTGGACCTATTGAGAAGGCGGGTGGTCCTGCAGGCCGGCAGCCGCTGAGGAGTTCCGGGGGGAGCTGGAGACACGGCGCGGCTCCGCTGCTGCTGAAAGGCCATGAGGGGGAGCGGCGTGAGCCCTGGGAGTCTGCGGAGAGGTGCTGCATCTAGCCAGCTGATTGCGACGAAGGAGCCCCAATCTGTGCACAGACCCGGCCGTGGGACATTGGCCTGCCCCTGGCGCAGAGGACCCCTGCCAGCCCCAACTGCCACCCGGTGCGGTGCGTGCTCCGGTGGGTGCGGCCTTGGCGCAGAGACTCCAGCCTAACGCGGCCCCGTGAGCGGAGTGGCAGGGCAACGCAAGGGACAAAAGGTGAGCCGCGGGCACACTGGGGAACGAGAAGCGGCCTGCCAATAATACACAGGCGCACGCCCAAAGCTGTGGGACTCACAAGAATGGCAACAATATTTTATACGCTCCCACAATACGAGGGAGGACAGTCCATTTAAAGGAGAGCCAAACACCTATTGCTTATTTGAGAACCCATATACTGATGCTTGATGTGGGGAAGCCCAACAATACTTACTATAACAAGGAACCTATGACGCCGGATGCAGGGGCTGCACCTGGCTACAAACCATATTCCTAGGTGATTTGAACACGGGGACTGCTGGCTCTTGGCACTTCCAGTGATATCCCTACACCAATACAAACATTTCCCTTTGGCAAGACTGAGCACCCCTGAACTCCCTGTGATTAATACAGTTTCCCAGAAGCCATCACGCGGGGACAGTGGGACACCCAAGTGGTAGTGAGGATCATAGCTCCCTCAACAATATGGCACATTACAGGGAGCCTAAGATTTCAGGATAACGTACGCCACTGGATAGGCTGGGTCGTGGAGGGGCTCTTCCTTCAGGGGTCAACCAGCACATTCTGCAATCCGCTGTGGTGCTCTGAAGGCGGCACACACGTGGGGAAATAATATACCCACGGGGGAGGCACAGGCAACACTGCCCAGAGACAGGTCTCCCAAACGCCTCATCAACAAAGCCACCACCCTACAGAGAGCCTCACTGAGTAAGATCCAAGATAAATCTGGGGCTGACTGGCAAAAAACAACCTGCCCTGTATGCACTGCACTAGACCAATATAACTTTCACCCCAGAGTAGACGACAGGAGTACGCTGCCTACCCCAGCTAAATAACAGAAGCACATGAGCTGCCACAAGAAGAAAAACTCCTTTGCCAGCTCCCAATCCCACGGGATGCCCTCCACCACACTGGCAGGAGAGGACGTCCCGGGTGAGACATCACCGGAGGCAAGAGAAGATCGCCTCATGACTAGGGTCCAAAATGGCTTTCTGGCTGTTAACGTCAAACTTGATGACATTGTAGCAACAATTGGTTCCCTCAAAGCCAGGGTTGATAATGAAATCTCCCGCATCACTGAAGCCGAAAACAGGATAAGCACAAACGAAGATGCGTTAACTCAACATGGCCGTGACATAGCGCAATTGAAGGGGGAACTACGCAAAACTCAAACCAAATGTGAAGATCTCGAATCGAGTTCCAGAAGGAACAATATCCGCATTGTAGGTATTTCCTAGACCTTCTGTAAGGGCCCAATTGAGAGACACGTGGAGAGCATTCTGAAAACGCTTCTGGGCACAGATCTCTTCTCTGACCACTTCCTCATTGAACGGGCACACCGCACCCTTGCCCCGCCTCCCAAGCCCGGGGCACCACCCCATACGATTATTGCTCGTCTCCTCTACTACAGAGACAGAGATATGATCCTGAGAATGGCCAGGGAAGAGGGAACCTTACAATTTGAAGGAATTAGAGTACACATCTATCCTGATTTTTCGACCAGTGTCCAGGCACAGAGAAGATCCTATGAACAAGTTAAACTGTTAAACCTACGCCACGTCCCCTACGCTCTCATTTTTCTGGCTAAGCTGCATATTCAACATGGCGGAAGATCACATTTCTTCGAAAATCCGTCTGAAGCTACAGCATACATTGAGGCCTCCATCCCTCTTCCCCCCAAAGAGCGAGCAGAGCGAGCACAAGAACAGAACATACCGCTGAGACAGGAGGATGACGGACTTGACCCAGCCGATTGAATCAGGCCTACAACAATGCACTTGAATAAAGCGTGAGCACATCCAGTTGAAATGAAAGGCCCCAGCTGAAACCAGTCTATAAAGTTGGGATCGGAAGCCTCTGCACACAGAGGCCATGCAACTGCAACAAGCAACCCTCAGGAAAGTTCCACAGGTTATGGGGAAGGGGGTTACATCATTGGGTTGGGGTTGATGGTGCTGGAGGGGGTGGGAGTTGGGCACAGGATTTAGCCATAACTGGCAACTGTTCAAAATCAAGGAGTTTGGTTACGTCGAGCACAGCTACAAAGCCTGACAGCACACAAGAACTAAAGCACAGAATTGTGTTAAAAGGAGATTATGGCACGGGATAATGGTGGAATATCCATCAAACTCCTCTCATGGAATGTCCGTGGCTTTAATAACCTGATAAAGGCCCGGAAAACAGCGGCATACATTAACAGGCATAACACCCAAGTCATACTACTACAAGAAACTCACGCCCTAGGAGAGGTCTGTAAAAACTTTATCCTGCTGTGGGGGTCACTCAGATACTACACTGAATACTCATCCCACTCCAGGGGAGTTCTAACCCTGATACATCCGAATCTGGGTTTCTGTCTCCAGGACACCAAAATTTACGACCAAGGGAGATATGTATTGGTCTGGGGTGAGATTGGGGGACGGGGAGTGGTAATAGTTAACACATACGGGCCCAACATTGACGTCCCCGATTTCTACAGCACCATCCACGCCATGTTGATAACAGCAGATGACACAGTGGTGATCTGGGGGGGAGATTTCAATACTATCCTTGATACGAGCCTAGACCGACCCTCAACCTCTCACAGATCCCCAATGAACACGACAGATAATGCAACATGGTAGACATATGGAGGGGACTACACCCCCAAGAAAAACGTTTCACTTTCTACTCCTCAGTACACAATTCTAAATCCCGAATAGACTACTGGCTCATCAGCTCCACTCTTACTAATGCAGTCTCGAATTGTGAAATGTACCCCCGTGCTCTTTCCGATAATTCCCCAACATTCATGACACCACACCACGCGTAGACGCTGGAGAATGGCTCCCACCATCCTTAGAGACCCACATGTGTGCGAATCTTCACATTGAAACGGAGGAATTCTTTCAGTTTAACAAGGGATCTGTTGAATGCTACGCCACAGTATGGGAACCATTCAAAGTCTGGGTGAGAGGGGCTATCATGGCCAAGTCTACAGGCCTGCTGAAATCTGTTAGAAACAAACTATATACTATAGAAGCCAAACTCAAATTCCTTGACTACCACACACAGCAAGGAGGCCCTCTCTGACATACACACGACGTTAGGCGAATTTAATAAACTCGCTGAGAGGGAAGTCCAGTGTATGGCTGCCCCACCCTGTGCTCGAAGATATGGGGAAACCAATAAGGCCGGGAAATCCGTAGCCCAGATGCTTGAAGCTGAGGGAGGCCATGCCCCCATCATTGCCATTCAGATGCTCCACGATTCTATAAATCGCTATTTTCCAATCAAGACACAAAAACAAAGGAAGAGATAACAGAATATTTACATACACTTGATCTCCCAACCCTCACCCCAGAAACACAATCATTACTAGACACCCCCATAACATTAGAAGAAATAATAGAGGCAATCAAAGCACTAACTTCGGGTAGGGCCCTGGGATCAGATGGTCTGGGTGTAGAAATGTACAAGGAATTTAAAGACATGTTGGCCCCAGCTCTGTTAAAGGTATGGGAGGAGGCGATGGATAGGGGCATACTCCCGGATACTATGCATGAAGCAATAGCAACAGTCCTCCTCAAGCCCCGACGACCCCCACAAAACATGGGCTCATATAGACCCCTTTCACTTATCAATACAGATGCCAAGATATTTGCAAAAATTCTGGCGAACAGGTTATTGCCCTACCTGCCCATACTGGTTCATCCAGACCAGGCTGGATTCATACCAACTAGGTCCACTGCCCTGAATTTACATAGACTTTCGGAGTGATGGCACAAATAAACCCGAGTGCAAATGCGGTTGTAGCAACACTAGACACCGAAAAAGCATTTGATTCTGTCTTCTGGGCATATTTATTTCTGGTTCTCGAAAGATTTGGGCTGGGCGGATACTTTAGTCAACTGTGTCCGACTACTCTACACACGTCCCGGGGCGAGGGTATTGTCAAACAACACTATATCGTAACTGTTCCTGCTGGGCAGAGGCACTAGACAGGGCTGCCCCTTTTCCCTCCATCTTATTCGCACTCACAATAGAACCTATGGCCGAATACGTGCAGCAAAACCATGCACACAGGGGATTTAGGATGACGGGTACACCACAGATAATCTCCCTATACGCAGATGACACCCTTTTATCCATCCGAGACCCCGAGAACAACTTGGCTCCCATCATGTCAGAGATCGAGAGGTTCACCGAGCACTCAGGATAAAGGATTAATATATCTAAATCGGAGCTGTTACCACTCACCCCCAACACCAGAGACATGTCCAACACTCAAGGCTTTGGGTGGTCCCCCGTACGTATTCGTTATCTGGGGATCATGGTATCATGATACCATGATCTATACGCAGATAATCACATAGAACTACTGCAATCCCTTTCCACTAAATTACAACTTTGGACTAAACTCCCTATATCCCTTTACGGCCGAGTATCACTTTTTAAGATGGTAGTTCTCCCCAAATTGCTATATCTTTTCTGTAATATCCCGATTTGGTCTGGTAGAATTTCCTTCACAAAACTCAGCATTTTAACCACCACATTCATATGGGGAGGGAAGACGGCTAGGCTGAAATGGTCTAAGATGACTGAACCCTTTGCTAAGGGGGGGATCTCGGCACCAGATTACGAACTTTAATATTTGGCATCGCAGGCTCATTTTGCAAAACACTGGTTCGATCTGGAAGACACGGCAGCACATATACCCCTGGAAAGATATGCAGCATCCCCCTCAGATTTGCGAGCAATGATGTTCCACCCTAAACGAAAAGACTCATGTGAATATGACCCTGTAAGTACCACATCACAAGTCTGGTTCAAGATATATAAGAGAATTGATCTTACAACCCCATACGACCCAGAAATACCCCTATGGAATTTCCCAGGTAGAACACCCACTTTTGACATGACGCTACAGAACGCATGGGACCCCGGATAAACGATTCCAGATGCGTGACATGTTCCCGGGGGGCAAGTTCTGTGAACTAGCAGACTTCACTGAGGCAGTGGGAGGGGGATATCTTAAACAATTCCAATTCCATAAGATGAAAGCCGCCTTTACGGCCAAATGGCCGTCATTCCCAGCCGAGCCGACTGCCCATGAATGCATCTCGACCATGACGGAAGCTGGCGGCCAGAGGAAAAGCGTGTCAGTATTATATAACCTTATCCAAACGCACTCCAAGTCAAGCAATAACATTAAAATGACCTGGGAGCGGGATCTGGGGATGGAACCGGATGAGACTACTTGGTTTAGATATTGCCAGTTGACCAAACAGGTGTCCATTAACCAAGGGCTGCGCCTGATCCAATTCAAGGTATTGAATCAACTCCACTATACACCTGCTAAATTGGCCAAATCTGTTGAGGATCATTCTGGGAGATGTCCCAAATGCGACGCCCCCGAGGCAGACTCATTCCATATGTATTGGGCCTGCCCACCTGTAACAAAATTCTGGGGTGAAGTGGCGGAAATCCTCGAAGACATTACCGCAATTCCAGCCACACCCTCCCCCCGGAAATACTTATTTGGGGACATAGGCAAAGTGGCAGTCACCACTAGACATCTGTTTAATGTGGCATGTGTTGTGGCAAAGCATAACATACTAAAATGTTGGAAATCCAAGGAGGCCCCCAAGAGAACTGATTTCCTGAAGGACTTGTCAATGACAAATGAGAGTGAGGAACAATTCATTAAAAATGTCCCGTGGGTGTGCCGACCCAAAGACATATAGGCACTGTTCAGACTCTATTTATGTAATATGCTTTCAGAAGAAGAAAACTATACATCATCGCCTTGCTAAACATGTGTGAATGCTAAGTTATATGCGCAAAGTTATATGCACATCCATCAATGTTGTATGTATTGCTATAATGCTCTATTTGCAGTCAAGTTCTGTCTCGACGTAACTCTCTTTGAACAAAAATAAAAGTTTAAAAAAAATAAAGGGTCACTAAGAAAGTCACAATTACCCTGGCAGGAGAATACACCAGGGAGATAAAGAGACTTATGGAAGTACAAAGTGTGATAAATGTAACATTTAAGAGAATTGTGTATTTAAAGGAAGTTCAAGGGAAGACTCATCCCCCTTGACCACACTTTAACTGTAATAAGGGAAGTACAATGTATCAGGGGAAAGATGTATTTTTCCTATAACATGTGGAAGTAACAGTGAAGTGAAATACTGGGGGTAAACTTGAACTGTGCTAAGTGACGTACAAAGTACCCAGGGAAATAGGTAATTTTCTTACAAACTGGAAACATACAAAAACTGGAGAAACCCAAGGGAGAGGTTGTCTCCCTTTAAACTGAAAAGTAAAATATTGGAAGGAAGGTGAAACGTATGGGAGGATCCCCACCCATTTATTTAAGCTGTGGAACACTGTTGATCATCATCTGGAGGTGCCGGACAGACATTGAAAGACAAGAAGGAAACACAGGGGAAGGGAAGATCCCTTTCTTTAGTGGAACTTTATTCTGTTCTTTTCTGCACCTTAAAACTGTATATTTTGGAACTGTGAAAGAAAGCTAAAAGTGGATAGCCTCCAGAAATCCCCTTGTGCATATTATATTGAGTTTACAGTGTAAGGGTAAGGTAAGGGTTTTGGGACACAGGACGAAGGACATTCTTTTGTATGACATCCTGACACAGATGACCCTTAGTTTTTTTTGAGTCAGGAAAACTCAAACCTCAAAACATAACCTAGATAGGATGTCCCCCAAACCTCTTATGATTTTGATAAATAAAAGTCTATAGCAAGTTCCTAACATGCTACTCTGTCTAAGTCTCACGCTTGATTCCTTACAATATGCAAATACGCTCAGCACTGGGGACAGCTCTCTATCCTGGTATTAGAGGTCCGTGGTCTGCCCAGGGCATACAATTTATGCAACATGTCTGCATTTCAAACTAATTGCGTTAATAGAATTATGTAGATTAATTAGATTTTTAGAAGGTGCATAGGAATGGGATACTTGGCACTGGTCTGAAAGTAATTTTAACTTTAGAAGAATAAGGGTTCAGAGTTGGAATTTGCTTAAGAGTTGCTGGAAACCAGTATATGGAATTTTACTGCTAATAGAAATACACATTTTCCTTCCAAACATTAACACCCCTTAAATCTTAAAAATGAGTTACAAAATAAAGATGAGCATAATCCAAGATGCATATCCGTGGGTCCTGGACCAATCATTGTCAAAATGAATTGAGTTTATCAGGGCTGACAATATATGGCAATGGGAAGCTGCTGGTTGCCTGTCCTTGTGTAACTCTGTTACATGAACAGAGAACATGGATTCAATGAAAGACCAGCGAAATAATAACTGGGACAGACAAATCACGGATGATTTATGTGGTGGATCAAAAGAAGGACAATGACTCTGAGGACATTTCAATAATGTTTTTTATTAAAGAATAAATATATTGCCTAGCTGTCCCTACCTCTATGGGGTATTCCATACGTATACTAAGTTACTCGTCAGTCGTCTGTGAATGTCCAAAATGTCCACAGTCCAAACTAAGTCTAACTGTCCCTACCACTATTCTAACTAAAGATAGGAGAATGACTCCCTTCTCATCAAACTTGCTTGTTGCAGGATTCCTCTTTGTTCTCGTTAATATGAGCTTATTAAATAGTCTCTTGTGACTCCTTTAATCAGTTATTATAGTTCCTTCAAGACTTTATTACATACCTTTCCTTTCTCAGAGGTTGGCTTCTTGAACATTTTACAACTACTTTGCTCATATAGGGTTGCTTTCCCCCTTTCTCAGGGCACTGATACCCAGTCTCTGTAATTCTCTCTCTTTATATCCTCTTCTGTTTTCCTTAGGTCACAGTAGTCTTTATCTATCAGTTCTCTTTCTTTTGACAGATATTCCAGTTTGCCATTTTCTCAGGCGTTGTGCTCTCACTCTTAGTGTGTTTTAAAGTTCCTATTGCATTCATATTTCTCTCATTAAACACTCTGCCTTTCTCCTCAGGCGTTTGTTTCTTAAAATCATTGTCTCATTTAAGTTTTATTATATTAAGGCTTCTCTTGTCACCATCATTCAAATTTCTTACTCTCTCGTGTATATCACTGGGACGAGAATTCACAGTCCCATAAAGATTCCCCTTAGGCCTCCCGGGTGTTTTGTTTTCCCATTTACCTGGGCTTGCCTTGGATAATGTCACAATGGCCTTCGTATGTTCGATAATTGCTGCTTTCCTCATTTTTTCTGCCTCTTGCTACGCTCCGGCCTCGCAAGCTCTGTATTCTCCCTCCTTATGGATGGACAGCTCCACGGGTAACCGGATGGTTGGTGATTAGGCCGCTTAGTGGTGCCAGCATAGTTCGAGAGACCGCCAGACCACAATGGGATCTCGGTGGTCACATCACCACTATTGTCTTCTCTCCTTCATTCTTGCTGGATGCTTGGTGTTCCGTCCTCTGCTTTTAGCTTCCCTGCAGTTTTCAAACTCATGGTCTTCACCGTTTGCAGAGTCTCCTCCCCCCTCAGGTGTTGTATTGGCCTGGGGTTTCCCTGGCAGATGTGTGTGTCTCTCTGACCCAGCTTGCTGCAGCATCTCCACTTCAGCTTCTTCGTCCCAGTTAAATGGGAAATCCTCTACTTAAAGAGAAATATTAATTTTCTGTTTTGCAATAAAAAGTAGTAATATTTTTCTATTCCCAGTGTCTATATTGTTTGTCCTTCAGGTTTTCTGATATAGCCAGTAAGCCATAAAAGAATGTGGGAGTTCCTCAGAAGAACAGGAGTCCTTGTCCCCACAACGGAGTCTCTGCCAGTGAGGTTCAACTTGGCTCGACCCCTAAGGAGGGTGTTGTGGATCCCGGCTCACCTCCATAGCCTCACAGCCCCTCCCCCCCATTAAGGAGAAGGGACAAATTCTCTTGATTTGTCACACTATATATAATATATATAGATATGGACAACACTATCTATCAATGATACGACTGGGACAGCAAATAATCCCGGTCCATGTATAGCCTTGTCTCATGAACAGAGACCAGGGATGAAATTAGTGTGGTTCAAGACAGACCATGAAAACAAATCAGCTACAAAATAGAGATGGACATCTACATAAATGGGCAACTTGTTCATCCATGTTACCATGAACAACCAAAGCTGCCTGTACATGAATATCACGGATACATGGGCAGAGACCATGGCTAGACCATGGACAACACTCAGAGGCAGAAAATTGCTGACCATGTACCTACATGGACAACTCTGTTTGTCAATGATACCAGGAATACCATCAATATTGATTGAAAGCAAAACATGGAAGAGAGTCCCTATAGAGGTCAAATAAAAATGAAAAAGGCAAAATGTTTTTAATATATACAGGGGTCGGGCTTTCTTCAACTGCCAAGAACACTTGTGTTTTGGCCATAAAATGTGTCCAGCACTAGTTTGCTCAGCCTCAGTAGCTATATCAAGAAGTTATCTTTAAGACACCCACTCTGTGTGCCTTATGACAACATTGTAGGGGTGCCACAAACCTTTGTTTAAAATGTGGAAAATATAAGTATTACATTATTTATTTTTTAATACATTTCTATAAAAGAGAAAATGCAAAAAAATGATGCATTTGAACATAAAACTAAAGTTATACAAACACAGCAAGTTAAGGGATTTAAACAATAGTGGCTTTTCAAGTGGCTTTTGAGAATCGATGCAAGTCATGCAAATTTGCAACAAACAATAGTTTTCAAGAATGCCATACTTTCTTAAACAAGTATTAATGTCTTTATTTTGGTGTCCCTCTGATCTCCCTGGAGAAAGAAGGCATAATGTAGTCTACCGTGAACAGGTCAAATAAAAGGTTTTTGCTTGCTGCTAAGACAAAACAACTTTCAAAATGGGTGCACTGAATCCATGTTGGTTTGGTAGCTGTTGAAGAGAACTGTGGATTTGATTGTCTGTGATACATAGACACACTGTCCATTGAGCTGCTGTTTGATGCTGTTGTGTAGAGGCGGATGCTCCGGGGTGTCCTTCCTTGGTCAGAGCCTGAGAAGATGCAAATTAGCTCCCGTCATCTAAAACTGGGAAATAATGTGTTACTGGGAAGCTTCTCCTCCAAATCTAAAGATGCTTGTTCTTCTCTCTTTTATGAAGACGAAGGTTCCCCTGTGAAAAAGGAGCACATGCTGCTTGGTCTTGGGAATGTTCTAAGGGAGACTCCATCTTGGTTTCACTGCCCATCCTATCCAAAGATCACCATTGCTACCACCAAGTTATGCCCTAGCTAAACTTGTAGCCTTTCTCAATCCAAAGTAGGATTACTTGCCCCTCACCCTGCATGTGATATCATTATCTAATTGAGAGGATTTCCTTAACAGGTCGTCTAGTGAAGCTCACAAATGTCAGATGAAACTTTGCAAAAAGACAATCTTCAGCCGACCTTGTGGTCTTCTTAAATGGGATTCTGTGACCTTTCCAAGCTGCATTAGCACATACAAACATATGCGTTACTGGAACTGTGTACCAAAAGGCTAAAAAGTGCCCTGAGGTGGGAAATTGCCTGGCTGACCAGCTTCCATTTCTGTATTCAAAGGTTGTTTTTGAATAATGCACCAGGAATGGTTCTAAGGTGTTGTCCCAATAAGGAAACAATGTGGTCATACATATCATGAGTTGGATTTCACCTCTAAGTTGCAATTCCTGTAAATCTTATTTAAACGTATGAATTCTAACGTTGTCACAAAATGAAGAAAATAGCTTCTTCAGAACCTAGCAACAGTCAGCAAGTTACAGGTGAAGCATTTATGAGAAAAATAGGTCTTGCCACCACCTCACCGATTACATAACTAAAGTGCATCACATTGTGGCAAAATACATTTTTTGTCCGAGGAAGGCTCTTCCTAAGCACCAAGGAGCCAATGTCAGAGAATTTGAAAATGCAGATAAAACCGAAAGAGGTTTGGTTAAAGAAGCACTATGGTTACGATTCCCTTAAAAACATTAACATTTATGGTTACAACACAAAACAACAGCAGCCATAAAGTTCACCGGTTAAGTTTTTAAAGCAACTAAGACTTCACCAATGCCCTTGGCAAACAACCACAACTGCTCATCATGCTGAGGTTTTGCAGTCGTTATGTCTATACTTTGTACTTGGCATAACATTGAATTTAAAATGGCACTTACTAGTTTTGCATAGTTGTTTTTTTTGTTGAGATTATGTTAGGTTGCTCCTATAAAAAGTATGGGCATGCACATGAAATGTTATGGTGGTGGATGAGTTATGGTCGCGTCATGATGGCAATGGCAGAACCCGGTAACTATGGTGAGTCATCACAGCGCTCTGGGCCTTAACTGGACCATTTCAGGCCACCTGTTGTGGGCCCAGGTTACGGCCTTCAGCCATGGCCAGTGGTCAATTAGGCTAGGGCTTTGTCTTCTACCTTGCAGCAGGCTCACGGAAGACACCTATAGAGGGCAATGCCCATAGTCTGAAGCCATGAGCAGCAGGCACTTTGCATCGTGCCCCCTGGCCACAGTATGATGCTATAAACAGTGGTCCCGGTTTCAGAGGCATTTCCTTTGGCTATGACCCCAACCCCAGCAACCCATTAAAAGTGGCCACATGTAATGGGAAGTGGCCCTACTGTCCAGAGCATGGTTGAGGCCATGGCATCGTGATATGCACCAGGGACCTCAAAAAGACTGACTATGACGTATAAACAAACACTTTGAAACCAAGTGGATTAGTGGAATGCCTCTCCATTAAGATAATATATAAAATTCCCTTCCCGTTCCAAATCCAAAAGCAGAAGTGAAAAGAGCCAGATACACAGCTGTGGGCCATGAGTGAAGGGGGACCAGCACAACCAGATTATGCTGTCCAGAAGAGGAAAGCTTCTGAAGTGCACAACAGACAGAACCAAACCTTTGATTTGACTCGGGGATAGCTGAAGTGGATGAAAACTCAGAGCTACAAAGGCCACCATTTTGAAAGGAGAAGGAACACTATTGTCAAAATGTAACCAGCCACATGTAGCCACATGTACTGCAAGTGCCAGCCCAATTTGAAGGGACTGTTCTACAACTGGCTCATGACCAGTTGGGAGTTTCTACAGCGATGTTAGTGGCTGGGGGTGTACTCCAAAACAAATTGACGTTGTCAGATGTGTGCTACCTGCCAACCGAAAAACAAAGCAGAAGTTCAGATGGTGCCCTTTTAAAGAAAGCCCTTTTTGAAATGGTATGTGCATGGGCATTGGGCAGACTGGAGCCATTGGATCCCTTTAGTCAAGAGATTAATTGTACTTTGCTTATTGTGGACTATGCCACATGATAACCCAAAGCCAAAGGCCTTTCTAATGCCAAAGTCGTCACTTCCTCTATGATGGACTCTGCTGATTATTGCAACGGTATCTTACTTGGACAACTAGAGGCCCTTTTAGGCAGGTTGCAAGTCCTACAAGACTCGGCCACCCAGCTGGCTCTTGGAGCATCTAGACTTTCACATTCCAAGGACCTACTGAGTCAGCTACACTGGCTCCCTATCAGGTGCCGGATTAAGACCCTGTGCTTAGTACACTGTGCTATTCATAACTATGGTGTTGAGTTTGTAGGGTCTAAGCTGACTCGTTATAAGCCCACTAGAGATCTTCGGTCTTCTTCTCAAACCCTGCTGTGTGTGCCAAGATTTTGAGGGCTCGGGCAAGGGGGAGATCATTCTCAGTGTTGGCTCCCACTCTGTGGACTTCTTTGCCTATGCATCTCTGTGCAACTTTGCAATATCTTCAATTCCACAAGAGCCTAAAAACGTTTTTATTCTGATCCAGCTATATGTTCTGCCCTCACCTTGTCTCTGTCTAGCACCTGTATGCCCTTGGGCCTTAGTCTGAGCTGTGTAAATATGTTTCCATTACATTACAAAGTCTTCCAATTAAGAGGCACTTCTAGTCAACAGGTGAGAAGAGTGGCAATTTATTTTATCTCGCCTGTAGGGTAACCCAAAGAGTCTGTAACAGAACAAGGAACCAACTTCATGTCCACCCTCATGAAAACAAGTCAGCCACCATCTCTAAGTGAAGCAGTTGAGTACATCCATATACCACACTCAAGCAGATGGTCTTGTGGAAACATACAAATAAACCATAAATCAGATGATCCAGAAGATTCTCAGACTACAGGGAGAAAATTGTGACTTAATTATGGCTTTCATTTTCATGACTTTGGAGTAACACACAGTATTCTATGGGTTAAAATCCTTTCGGGTAACTCTTCGTTAAAAAACCCTTCACACCTTCCTTGACCTACTAAGAAAGAGTGGAAACAACAACACAGAAAGAAGTCACTATGATTGAGTATGTGCAAAACCGGTAAGACCAGTCCACCAGAAGCTATACTAACTTAAAACTTAAAAGTTGATGGTGCCACTAGCTACTAAAGAAAGCAAGTTATTAGCCCAGTGTGGCAAATCCTACCAGGTACTGTAACCCGCAGAAGTTACTTACAAGGTCAAAAGGGGAGACAGAAGAAACATGGTAAACCAAATGAACAAGTGCCACAAGGTCCAAACAATTCTGGTAATCACTGAACAGACTAAATATACTGAAATGTATCAATGTATCGAGTGCAAGACCCACAAATCATTGCATGCCTAAATCTTGGCAACACCCTGTCACAAGACCAATGAAATAAGGTGCAAGAAATGTTGAAAAGCAACAGAGACGTACTCTCAAATTTACATGCACCTACTATATCGATGGACCATGTGATCAGCACAAAAACCAAGGATGATGTTAGACTATTTCATTCCCATACTCCAGGAACCGCAATAGCTGCTTAATAAGCTGAGATAGAGGAAATGCTTTGATAAAGAATAATAGTGGCTTCATCTAATCATTTGTGTGCTTCAAGTGTCTTTGCCCCGGAACGCAATGGGTGCATTAGGTTCTGTATGGATGTCCCTTAACTGACCAACGTTTCCACCTATGTCTCCTATCCAGTGCATTGCGTGAACAAACGTATCACTAACATGGGCATGCCAGTTTATATCATCACCATTTACCTAACCAAGGTTTATTGGCAAATACCCCATGTGTCACGTAGATATAGAGAAAACAGCATTTACAAAATGTCAGGGGTTATATCAGTGCCTGTGCTTCACTGTGGCTTGTATGGATCTCCTGCAACTTTCCAGAGACTGACAGATAAGGTGTTTCAGTACAACAGGAACTAAGCAGAAATCTGTTTAGACAAAATCATCATGTACAGTCCTAACTGGAAAAGACGTATTACCCGTTTGTAGCAGCCACTGCGTCACATTAGCAATACCTAAATATGAACCCTTCAAAAATAGTCCTAACTCAAGCAAAAGACTTCAGGTCTGTAGTTGGGGGAGGAGTCATCAGACCGCAAACAGATAAGATAGAAGCCATTAGGGACTTCCCATTCTGTTAGCCAAAAAGAGATATAAGCATGCCTCATGTTCGTCAGTAACTACCGACGGCTTATTGCAAAATGTACATCCTTTGCAGACCTTTTGAAGAAAACTACAGAAAACACACACAGTGAGATTCCACATACAAGGCCTTTACCACTCGAAATACGCGCATTTTCAGAAATATTTTGATTTTAAGGTACCATTCTTGCTGCAAACCAACACCTCCAGAATAGGATTTGCAGAGACTCTTTCCCAGTGGGCCACGGGAAAGAAATACCAGTTGTTTATATAAGCAGAAAACCGTTACCCCATAAACTGTGCTATTCCATCACAGAAAAGTAATACCTCATGATGACGTGGTCAGCGGAGTCCTTGTGCTGCCAAATCCTGCGGAAGACTTTCACTCTTTCACTGACCATGCATCCCTTATGTGGGTGTTGCAAAACATAGGCTGAAATTATTGCATCCTCCACTGGTTACTCACGCTACAACCTTTCACATTCATAATGAGTCATTGGCCTGGGAAATGCAGACGAGTGTAAACTACCTGTCACCTAAATGTGGCCTGACTGAATGTTGGGGCTTCACTGTGAGCATATGTGGGAAATTCCTGGGAAGGAAACTGCCAGGATGCAGCAGAGGCAGTCAACCACGGGGGGAAGATACTACTGCATCTCTTTAACCGTCACACAGCTCGCAATTTATTCCACCTTGTGGTTGAAACCAACCTGAGGTAAGGGCAATGAAGAACATGGTAGGTGGTAGAGTGGCTGGCAAGCGATGGCCGAGAGGAGCCCCGACTCAGGACCTTACCAAATAGGAAACAATGCGCTGTGGAAGGAACACCACCAATGTCGGTCTCCAGGGGAAAGCAGACAAAATGGCAGACATCATGGGTGGGGTAAGAAGAATATGTTCTGGGCCTCCATGGAGCCAGTGCATCCTGTGAAGAGTGAAGTTCAGGAGCAACGGCTCCATGATGGGTGACAAGCTGTTTAACATGCCACCCTTTATTGCAATCCCTCAGATTTGATTGTCAAAGAGAAACTTAGTTTCCCTTTAACAGTTTTAGTACCCCAGCACAAGCGCCCAAGTGGCCTGGCAAAGTCAAGGGAGTGCCACTTTCCCAGCCTGGTATGGCTCACTGGAGATGTAGGCTGAAAAACTGCACATTCAGACCTCCAGGGGCATTGAGCATGATCCCCTACATCTCTACTGGACAAAGGAGCTTTACCTGCTCCCTGGTTACCATTCTATTCTGCACAGGTGCCAGAGGGCCGTCATGTGAGTCTGAGGTGGATCAGAGTATGGGCAGGGGCTTCAGGTAAGAAAGAAACATGTTTGTGTGTTTGGATGTATGCATGCATCAGAGGCATTGTGTCTGTAATGCATGTGAATACACAAGTGTATGTTGTTTGGGTGCATGGGTGAAATATTGTGTATATGTTGTATAAGTGCTTGGATACATTTGTATCAAAGTTGTATAAATGTGTGTGCTTGCGTGTGTGAGGAGGTGGGCCTTTGAATGGGGTTCACATTTGTGCAGTGTGACGAATCCCCGGATGTTGTCACTTCTCCGATAGGGGGAGCCCTTCTCATGAGATAAGGGAGATGAGGTCACTGCCTGATAGTCCCCCTGGAGGTGGTAACCAGCAGGAGGAACTCATGTGGAGGGAAGCCCCCTATGGGATTGATGATGACCTGGGGAGGACATGGTATCCGCATAGCCCACCTAACTCTGACACACCTTCCTACCCCTTTCCACCACCACTTTCCCTAGTGTTCCTATATGTTTTTGCAACACCACCAATATAGGAAATACTGATATGAGGAAGAGTGTGGACTTCTCAAAGGACATGTATCCCTTTAGTACTGAGACGAAGGAGAGACCAATTCACTCACTGGAATACCTAAAGATTAGTACTGGGATGAGGAAGAAGTGCGGCAGCATAGAGAGCACTCACGAGAACAGGAATGAACAGTCTAGTTTTTCCCCTAGACCTGATTGGGTAGAACCCATTCAAAACCAAAGTGGGAAAGCAGGAGAGGGAGAGAGGCCCTCCCTGGAGGAACTGTGAGCGTGGGGAATGCTCCGCTCAGAGGAAAACTGAAGCAGCTGCAGGAAAGCTTACCGGGCAGGCGGAGAGGTTCTTAACTGGTCTGATGCAGAAGCAGTACAGTGAACGTCCAGGCTGTCCAAGCAAAAAGACTGCCTGGTCGCAAGAAGACGTGCACACTGAGAACTTGCAAGTGCTGCAGAGACACTATAGCATGCTGAAGACTGCAGAATCCCAGTGAAGCCTAAATAGAGGGCAGAGAACCCCAAGACTCACCGGGCCGAGACGGTAGAGACCCTAAAGGAACCAGTTCTACCAGGGCATTTGGAAGGGGCACCAGAGGGCACGGGCAGGTGCTGGAGTCATGATACTGGGGCATAAGGGAAGACACTGAGCGGAAAATAAAGGCCCCTAGCAACAAGGAACTGCAACACCAATAGAAGAATATCCCACAGGTTTGGGACAAGTCATCTTTATAGTCACAGTACCTGGTAGGATAGTAAACCAGGAATACTGCACCAAGTCAGGAAAAGCATGTCTGTCTGGGACCCACACCCCTAAGATTGGGACCACATGTGAATTGTGAACTTTCGAAATGTAAAGTAAACCAGGGGAAGGGAGGCATTCCCACTGGTGATTTTTGAACTGTGAAAGTCTGAGAAGTGCTTGGGGAAAGGGAGTCATTCCGCCCAGCCCTTGTGAACTGTGAATTGTGAAAGCCTGAGGGAGGGCCTGGGGGGAGGGACAAATTCCACATGTCCCTTATGCACTGTGAAAAAAGAGACCTCAGTAGAAGAAAACAAAACCTCCTATTGTCTCCCAGAAGATTGTACATTGTGAAATGGATCAGAAGAGGGCCACAGAAGGGAGTCATTCCCTGGGCACCCTGAGGACATTGGGAACCAGAAACTCAATAGTGAAGCAAAACTATGGGCGATAAGAAATTAGGTTTTAGTTGGAACTTTTTCTATTGCATGTCAAGTGAACCCTTACAGTGCCCTAACCTGGAACTTAGGTTTGTTTTCTCAGAAAGGAAATGAGATCTGGGAAAGGAAGTCATTCTCACAGGCAAATGCCCCCTGAATAAAATTCTTTGCCAATCACCATGCCACCATTGTGTCAGACTTGTAATTCTGCACTCTTGCAGCAGTAACAGACAGTCCAGACATGATATATTTCTATCGCATGGCATTTAGAACTGGTGTGAATGGTAAAGCAAACACGATAAGTGTTATAATGTGACTAGTATGGCCATAATTGGTGCAACCAGTCTTGATATATTCCCTTACTGAGGCATGGACATTTTTATCTGTATAAATGGTAATGCAAACATGATAAGTTATTATATGGCTAGGCTGCCCAACATTGATGCAGTCAATCTGGATATGTTGTCTAATTGTGGCATTACATTGTTTTACTATATGTAAAGGGTAAAGGAAACATAGTGAGTGTTCTTCCAAAGTCATACTGGCCCACATTGGTTCAGATAGTCTGTACATATTTTCTTACTATCACGTGACATTCTGTACCGGCATCAAGGGTAATTCATACATGAGTGTTATTACACGTTACCGTAGATTTCATTGAATACCATTTCACCTAAAGAGATTTCACTGGATTTATTGTAATATATGTAATGCATAATAGGTGAAATATTTTCTAACAAATCACATACATCCTTATTAAATGGCTAGATTACGCTACATTGTTGCAGCCACTTTGGATGTATTTTCTTACTGTGGCATGGTATTTTCTACTGGGGATCAAGGAACGAGCAAACATGATGATTGTTCTTACATGGCCATATTGGCCTACATCAGTGAAGTTAATCTGGCCATGGTTTCATCATGTGGCAATGCATGATTTTACTGGCAAAGCAAGCATGTCTATTCTTTTGTGTGGTGATTTTGGAATATATTATGTTCAATGACATCATGAAAATATGTTGGAAGGTGAAGGTATATAGTTCTGGATTTACAAAAGCCAACACCAGAAAATATCTAGGCTAACAGCCCTTTCTTTGACAGATTGGTAGCCCCAGAATCCATGCAGGATGATCAGACAAATCATCTGAGAATGCCTTTGGGCTCCCTGGTGTAAGAACAGACTTCCCAACATCACAGATGGAAAGTGATGGGAAAGTTAGGTGGAAATGGCCAGTCAAGGGTGAGTAGGGGATATAACCTCAGAGACCCACCCAGAAAACAGAAGTGGAATGACCCTCATCCACATCAACAATAAAAACAGAGATCTGGAAGGAAGAGGAGACAGATCAAGGAGATAACCCTGAAATTTGTTATTTTGTCTCAATTTACTTGCAAGAGCCAAGAGAGCATGGAAAACAGCCCTATACATGGGCCGAATAGGATAAAAGAAAAACACTGAATAGTACTAGCCTCTTCTAGTCAGGAGGACTAGAAGAGGCTAGTACCAGCCCGATCGTCATGCGGAATAATAGGGCAGAGTGCCTTATTCTGTAAACCTGATTAAACAGTTTATGCTTGATGTCAAAGATAACATAACATACCAGGTGTATTTGTAGAGCGAGCTGTGATGAATCCTGTGGAGTCATCACTGATCCCCAGTCTAAGATCTCTTCCCATGTGGCCAGGGGACGGCCACCGCTACCTGATCCTGACCTTGGGGTGGTATTATGATGGAGGATCACATGGGAGGAGATGGCTGTCAGGGAGACGTGGTGACCCCATCAGGAGAGATGCAGTATTCTTTTCTTCCATGTGAAGAAGGCCCTATAATGCCTACATTCCTTATGGCATATTATCATTATACAAATTATACAAATCCTTCCAGTTGTAAAACCTTAAAACCCCTTCTTACCAAACGCCCTAGACAGGATACCATTCACACCTCTTTTGTACATATCACATGGATAACGTCTCCTGTTTCTGATGCTTTTGATTTAAACAAAAATTCAAAGCAATACAACTTTAAAAAATAATATGGAATCCAACTCCCATAAAACCTCAAATACTGGCGCGAGGAAGGAGTTAATGTGCATCAAAAGGAACACCAAGCAAAACATGCAGATTAGTTGTTGTGATGGAAATCAGCTGCACGGGACATTTGAAAATGGCGTGCCTTTTCACATTATAAGTGAAGGTGGAGAGGAAGACTGCAGAGCAGCGAAGCGGAAAGCAAAACCGAAAAGCAGAAGCCCGAGAACAGACTCTGCTGAAGGAGGCAGGCACTTCATTCTGGAAAGGCGAGAGACCGTGAGAAGCACACGAGTACAGCAGGGGAAGCGCTGGGGAGCCGACAGCAGTTTAAAAGCTGTCCGGGATGCGGTCGCACTGAAGAGCAGCAATTCAACCGGTGGGTGAAGGTGAAGCTGACTGGAGAACTGCAAAAGGGTCTGCAGAGTGGGAAAAGCTTTCCCGAAGCAAGGACTTTGCTGCAGCCATTTGCAACAGGTTGGAAATGCCAGCAAACTTTGGTGAGTCTGCCCAGGAGTATTGGGAGAACCGGGGCGTGACAACAAGCGTAAAGACAATTGAATACTTGTTTTGAATATCAACAAAGTAATATAGAAAGACAGAATTTATAAAACTCTCCATATATGAGATTTTGATAGGGGGAAAACTGGAGTCAAAATTGGCATAAGCAATTGAACACTAATGAAGACGTTGAAAGGCAAGATCTGTACAAATCTACATATGTAAGATGTCAATATGGGGAAGGTTGGAACACGTATTGCCACAAGCCAATGAATACTAACAACGAAGTTAACAGACACAGCTTGAACAAGTCTCCATATATGAAATGTCATTATGGGTGAGGGTGGAACAGGTAATACCTGGAGCAAATAAAGTATAAACAGTGAAGGAGTACAACTTTGTTATGCTTAAAGTGAAAACAAACTGAAAGATAAAGAAAAGGTTATAAGACATGGTGAAAAATGCACATCAGCGATTGAGCCTTTGGGGGGAATGATGCCTCCATGAAAGGATACCAGGGGATTTACACAGCCCAGAGGGGGATTCCTGGCAGGGGAGTATACCAGGCAATCCATATAGAGTATATGAAAGGAAAATAGATTGTGAAAGGGTTCCTGGCAGGAGGGTATTTTTTTAAAATTTTATTGAGCATTTATTGTGAGCATAGTATACCAGGAGACCATTTTTTAGAAGTTGCTGTGCGAATAGATACTTTTGCCATCCTTTAAAACACCATTGTTGGCAAAAGACACTTTTTCATCACTCTTAAGAAAGTGATGTGTGAAAGAGACATTTCTACCTCTTTTTAAGGAACCATTGCTTGGAAATGACATTTTTGTCATCATACTTAAAGTGTTCAAACACCATCACTTAAGTTGCTGTGTAGAAGAGACCCCTTTGCTAACCTTAAAACACCATTGCTTGGAAATAATCCTTAAGGGAGTGTTATGCGAAAAAGACATTTTTGGCACGCTTAAAGAATATTTGTTTAAACAGAACACTTTCAATATTGTACCTGAGACAGTTCAGGGGAAGGGAATGAACCCCTGGATAAAAAAAGATTGTTTTGTTGGTTTTATATATTTGTTTTTTGCTAATATTTTGTTGAATCTAAAAGCAGAGACATTTACCTTGCACCTTTTGTAGTTCATTCTTAGTGTGAGGGTCAGATACATTTTGGACACAAGGACAGTTTGCATAATGTTTGATGAGACACAGACTGATTTTTAGTATACGTTTCCTAGGCAGGTAAACTCTATTTAAGATAGGGACGGAAAGGCCTTTATCCAAACCCTTTTCATTTAAACAAATTGTCTAATGTTGAAAACATAACAAATGTGTGTCCGCCTCTCATTTCTGACGCCTCACAGTACGTTCATCTTCGCGCTGTTGACCGATAATAGAAGTTTTTTTGTTACCCAACTTAATGGTAATCATTTTATCCACATCTGAAGGATAAAGGACTGAGCGGACCTGCTGGGATTCGAACCTGTGATCATGAGGTCAAACACAAGCCCCTCTAGTGGATGCATTAGTCCACTGAGCCACAGACCCAGCCACAGATGACTTCTATAAAACACCAACTCACATCAATGGTTCAGGGGTTTTTATTTTCGATTCAACAAGGCTGTCCTTCTCTCTCTAAACTAAGAAGGGGCAGTGCCACCATAACTTATTCCTGGACTGTACTAGATATCAGTTGCTCCTACTATATAAACACATATCTGACTTCTGGTAATGACCTGAAGGCTAGCACCTTTTCTGCCCAACCTTCCTCAGGGATCAATCTATTGGTTCCAGACCAATGAATTCCATATAGGAATGACTTAAGATGTGTGTTTCACACAACAGGTATTCACCCTTGCTGTTCCTTCCACACTGTGATATTGATCTCCCTAAATCTCTCTACCACTCACCCCCTTCTTCTATTCTCCTTCTTCCTACCCCAACCACTGTCTCTCCTCTCTCTTCCTTAAGCTCTGTCTACTGTCCCTCCAATGGCCCTCTTTCCTCTCTCTCTCTTCTTGCTGCTTCCCTCCAACCTTAAATCATAATATCACTACTCTTCTCTCTCTGCCCTGCTATCACTCTCTGCGTACCTAATACTCTCCCCTCTTCACAACTCTGCTACTCTCCAGTCTCTACACCACTACTACACTCTCCTCTGCAAACCACCACTACTATTCTGCCCTCTACACACCACTATGACACCCACATCCACACCACTTCTGCTCATCCGTCTCCACCCTACTACTACTCTCCCCTCCCCACACCTCTCAAAATCTTCCCTTTCCACACTGTTAGGTCTCTCCACTTATCATACTACTTCTACCCCACCCACCCTTTCTCTTACATTCACTCTCCTTTCAGATCCTCACTCGCCATCTTATTAACACCCTACTCTTTACTATAACTCCACTCGCACACGCTCATCTCATTCACTTCCAGTACCATTTGCTCTCACCAACCAATACATTGAGTTGCACACCACTTGTATAGTCTTGATCCACGCTCCTCAGCACCATCCTTCCTCTTCCTGGTCTCTTGGTCTGCCTCCTCTTCCTCTGACCTTACCCGAGCAAACCATTAGTTCCTGCTCCCAGGTGTCCCTTTATACTGCCCGCCTTCTAGCCATTGGCTATCCCTCCCCATTGGTTGCCTGTGCCAATATGTCCCAGTTCACCCCTCGCGTGAGGTGGTAAAAATATCAAGAGACATAAAAGGGTGTCTAAGCCCTGCCCATGTTACATGAGGGGGAACACAGACTTTTTGAAATGGTGGCCCACAGTTTCGAGTCATGCTGGTTAGTCCCACTTCATGTGAGGACCTCTGTTAGGAAAGATTCTCTTTACTGCACCTTTCCTTCCATCTTTATGGAACCCCCAGACTTTTTTGCTTTTATTTTTTTCAATCTGACCTGTACTTTTTGCAGTGCAGTGAAGCCTTAAGCTTCACTGTACTGACATTTGCTCACATGTTACGGGGAAACTGATATGTCCTTAAGGCTATCAGTACTAGGAAACAGTGTTTCCCTTAGTCTTGTGACTATGTTGCTACTTGTGGTTACTTTTGTATCACATGTGGTTAGTTTTTATCATTGCACACAGCATCTTACACTGCAGTGCAATGGGGTTCATTTTTGTTTTGCCCTAGACTAACACTCAAAGGATTTTTTGGTTACTCTAGAGGTGCTTAAAAGAAGGGCTGGTGGCAGCAGTGACTTTTCCCCAATTTTTGGGGAATTTCATTTTAGCTTAACCGCGTTTACCGTGTTTGGCTACCGACTGTGGCTACTAGTCAAACATGGCTGTGCCACGAGGTTTTTCGCCCATTCTTTTTGCATCTTGTTTTTTAGCCTTCTTCCTGGCCTCAGAGGCCAGAAAGATCCTTATAAGGACTTTCAGTGCCCGGGAAAGCAACACCTTTTGGCAGGCTACTGGAGTGCTTTGTGTGTTTGCAGGCAGGATGTGGTCTGAACCCAATACACATCCTGGTTTCTGTGTGTCTGAGTGGTATGCATGAGTGTTCCCGCCAGGGGTGTGTGTGTATGGGCTAGTTCTGCCATTGGATAGTGGGAGTTTCGACTCCTACCAGGCTGTTAGGATAAGACGAGGGCCCCTGAATGCATTTCGGGGAGATCCTGGAAGAACCTGAAGGAGCCAAGAATATGCCCAGCTGAGAAGACCCGCAAAGAAACCTGTAACCTGTCTGAGGAGGCCGGGGAACCAACTTCTGCTGCAGTCCTGGTGGAGCCCCGTCTGTCTCGTGATCTCCAGTAGGCCTGCAAAGGTGCTATGACCCCAGGAGTGGAGAGACCATCCAGTCCCGAAGCCTACTACTCGGTGCCCAGCACAAAAACCGCCTTCGGAAGTGCCGGGAATCATCCTGTGGCTGACCAGCTTTGTTTTTGGGCTACCAGGTTATCTTTGTTACTGTTCCGAGTTTCTGACTGAAACTAGGCATACCCTCAGCTGCCACTGCAATGACACCCTCTGCCAAAATACGGTGTCCTAGGCCCAAGGGTATCCGAGAAAGACCGGAAAGTCCAACCATGGCTACTGAGTCCTGCTGCATTGCTGCATTGCTGTGCGTGGTGTGCACAGTCCAAAAACTGCTTTTCTGACCCGCCTCCAGGCCCGAGAAGGGTGCTGCATTGTTTGTTTCTGCATTTCTTCATTTAGAGTCCTTGCACCAGCAAAAGATCCTAACCAGAGAATCACTCGAACCTGCAACCCGTGAAAATCGAGGACCGTGGAATTTGTTGGAAAAAGCAATCCAGGACACCCTTCCTTTTTTCTGGAAAGTCTTGGGAAGATTCGGAGTGAGGGGGTAAGTTACTGAGCTTTTATCATACCCCTACACTCCCATTGTAAGTCAATGGACTTATAATATCCTTTATATAAAACCTATTGGCTTTGCCAATACTTGCCTTGGCAAGACTAACTGTTAGGGGTAATTCTGGACACTTGCCTATCTTGAACCTTGGCTCTAAGAATCCATCACTGGACCCCAGAGACCCTACCTACATTTTCCCCTGCCTCCTGAGTACTGTGTCTTTGAATCCTGGACAATAGGGCACAAGGCCCCAGGCAATTTAGGGTTGGACAATATTAGTTAGGGATTACTTCTGTGGACCTTTTTGTGTGTGATACTCACCTATTCATTTCCTTGCAGGAGTATTTTGATTTGTATTATGCACTTGAACCTATGACTGTATATATGTATTTTAGTTTGATGGTATTGCTTGATAAGTCTACCTGCTTGTAGTCATTTTTCTTATAGCATGTTCGGCCATGATTAAATAACTGTATTTTTATACATCCTGTCTAAGTGTAATTTGCGACTCCCAATGTGTGACCTCATTGTGGACCCTTTACACTCTCACCCCTCTGAAGATCTTAGCCTAGACCGCCTGTCACTGCTACCTTAAACTGATTTGGCTACAGCTTCCCAGAGTTGTCCCTGTCACAATATAGGTTGGCCTTCAATGCATCTGTCCACCAGGCCAGAGCATAGGAAATCAGTCTTAACAACTTCGTCGGTTTGTCAGTCCATCGCTCTCCCACAGGTAAGGTAATGTCTTTGGAGCATTCCATTTTTGTGCAGTTCTTGTTGTGAACTCTGCCTCTGGATCACACAGGAGCCTCTCTTTGACACATTGCTGGTTGAGGTTCAGAGGCTCCTGGTCACTCGGAGTAGCTTTAGTTCAGCTGATGGTTATTCTCTCTCTCACTGGGATGCTGGGTTAAGCATATTTCTGGAAGAAATAGAGAAAGACTGGCCAGCATCATGTGTGTAAGGATTAGGTGATTGACAGGGACGCTATATGCAAGCAAACTGGTAATACAAGAAGGACGGGATTGTGACCCTCCCAAGTGCACTCTTCCCCTTCTGGGGTAGGAATGTCTCTGGTTTTCACCTTGGTAGGACTCCCACCCTTTACCAAGGGGCGTTCCCATTCCTTTTTGATAGGGTCAGACTACTCACCCTGTCATATTGAGCAAGGACCCGGAGTATCTGCATTTTTCTTGCAGACAAACGTTCATTCACTTTAATTAGGAAACAGCAGAAGTGACATTTTTTTCTAAGGGCTGCTGTCCTCCTACCTTCATCATGTTCAACTTGGGAGAAAGTCTGGAACAACAAACCTAAAAGGCCTGTTTTCTGGTTCTAGTTAACTATAGAACTGATGAAAAAAATCCAAGTCTAGACACAAACTTTTGTCACATGATGTTTACGTATTATATATCAGAAAAAGCAATATAAGAACAGCATGTGCTACGTATGCAATACCCAATTTTCATGAATTAATGAAAGCAATTGCTTCAACCAGTCATTAATGCTGAGTGGAAAAATTAGACTGAGTGCTTCACTTGAATTTTCACTGTATTCATGTGATTTGCGTTCTGCCAAACTTCTAAGAGATTCGGATGACAGATTTGGTTTAAGCTTATGAAATGTTGCTATAAACTTTGGGTTGACAAGATGAAACCTTTTCCTGCTAGCACATGTTCACGACAAACAAAATTTAAATTTAACAGAAAAGGTCAGACGTTCAGAACATTTCCCTGCCGGGATGCTCAAAGAATCAAAATGTCTAAATGACTAATATATTTATCGTGGCTGTTTGTTGAATACAGAAACCAAACCTAACTGTTTGTAGCAGACACAAAATTGTAATCTTAAATGAAATGGTGCCAAAGTCACAAAAAGTACTGCAAATAAAATAGGTGCCAGTGATGCTGTTTTTATTCGCATTATTTTGAAAAAATGCAGAGGTTACCTTAATTACAAAGATGGCACCAGGATTTCTAGGGGACTCTGCTGCAGCACAAATGAGGACTTTTCATACATTGGTGTTAGAAGCATGTATGTCGCTCTCTGTACTGAGGCCTCTCAGCTGACTAAATGGTATTCTTTTAAGGGAAGTGAGAGTCTACATCATGGATGATTGGCATGTGACTGTCTATGCTTCAGCCCTGCTGGCCTTTCCAAGGCCATTGACCTGCAGCCCTGGACTCTCTCTATTACTAAATAAATACCCTCAGTAGTTGTCATGGAAGCAAACTCGGCAGGAAGAAACTCTGTAAAATAATAATGCATTGGCAAGTCTTCCCCAGCCCTTTAGGCTTTGAAGAGGTCCATACATTCCCTAAATGGTAATATTATAAATCTCAATAATGCACTGTGGGGCTCATTACAGGGTTGTTGGTTTCCCACTGGTAAATCTGGTGGGATACCGGCAACCCTGCCTTACCATCTCTGCTGCCCTACTGGGATATTACGGGCGGCAGAGTGAGGGTTGGTTCCCATTCGGACTCCATGGGATGGGATTTACTGAATCACCAGCATCGGTAGTAACAAGGCTAGTGATTAAGGCATTTGTTTGCCGATAGGGGCCTGAACTCCTGTCACGTCAGGCCCGGCAACTTTGAAGTGTGAGAATCTGGTAAAAATGCTGGAGCTGGCATTTTTACCAGACCAGCACACTTGTATTGAGCCCCTATGGTTTGACCTCTGAATGATGAAAAGCAGACCAAGGCATTCTTGACATGTAACTGAATATGCTGGTCTAACAAGTAATCTTACAATTGCCAACTTCACCCTTACGAATTTGATCAACTTCAGAACAATGAAAGGCTGGGTTTTTCTTACACAGATTAAAACCTGGGAGCTGCAGGTTACACACATGATTTCCTATTTGGATTAGGCACAGAGGCACACAACTCCATTTCCTCTTGCTGAACCTCCCACTGATACTTGCCAGACCCTTCCCATTCTCCTATCCTCTTCCTTCCGGATGATTTTTAATCTAGATTTGTATACTTTTTTGTGCATGTTTTCGCCCACGAATCAGCCCAAACATGGCCACATTTCTTCTGAACATCCCAGAAAATGTATTGCTTTTAAAAGCGATTCAGGCAGATTTGTGCTGCAAGAAATGTGCAGGAACCTGAAAACCTTCCCAAATCTCACTAAAAGAAAAACATTTGAGCGACCCTGTAGATCATTTATTGACCATTCATGACCCTAATTTGCAGGTTTTGTAAATGTGCACATCACAACTCTTCCAAATTGCATATTTGATTATACTAAGCAAATCTGACCCTACTATATATAAATAATACAACATTTGGAGAACCAATTTTAATGGCATGCATCACGTGAATTTATTTTATACTTACTGGGCTGCCAGTTTGATGAATTTCTTCAGTAGCTGTGCCCTCTTCCCAAGGTCCTGACAGAGGCAGATCTCAGTTGCCACCCAGTACTGGACCTCATTGAACCGCCTGATAAACCTTTCCAAGTTTGCTGTTGTGGAGTTTCGAAACTTATGCTGCCCAAAGATGTAATGGATCAGCTCCACCTGAACAGGGAGATGAATAGACAAGCCATTACACATATGGAGGAAAAAACATCTTTTGTAGGTCATTTAAACCCAAATCACTACAGATTGGCCACTGCATTATTGCAGCAATGACACCTCAACAGTGAAATGACTACTACATTGGAATTAGCTGAGCTCCCATTAAGAAATGCATTAACATTGAGAGATATAAAAACTAGGATGTATTTCAAGAATGCATTTTTATTTTTTTAATTATCATTATCTATTGTTAAATATATACACCCTCTTTGCTCCCGTTTGGAATTCCCTCAAGATCCCAGTACGACATTCCAAGGAGCTTGACATCATTCGTAGGGAGTTATTAGTTTGTCCATGTGAGACCTTTTGGTGAATTTCAATCACTGGATTTCGCCAGTCTGACATTCCGAGTGAGATCCCAGATAGACATTTCAGCATATTTGAGATTACCCGTTAGCTTCCACAAGATTGCAGTTTAGCATAGCCAGTATGCTCGACATTCAAAGTAAACTCACAGCCTGGCATTAGCAGTAAGGTCCAGGTTTAACAGCCAGTATGCTTTATACTTCCACCGATCTCTGGGCTCGACATTCCGACTTTCAAACTCCCAGTAAACTTTCAGTTTTACTCTGCCATTAATCTCTCAGCTTGCCATTCCCCAGCATCTTTCAGTTGAACGTTACCAGTAAGCTCCTGGTTTCATATTCTCAATAAACACCCAATTTAACTATTCTAATAAGGCCCAGTTTGACATCCGCAGTGAGCTTCCAATCTGCAAATGTCCAGAATACAGCTCTGAAAAATCCTGAATGAGGCCCAGAAAACAAAGTTCAAGCTGTCATATGATGAAGCTTGCCTGTACAGCTCAAACTGCAGCTCAAACTGAAAAGACACAGCATGTATCACTATGCCCCATTGAAGATTATGGCAATAAATGTCATGAGATTTGGAACCCACCCCATTGAGACAAGGCTTTTCAAATGCTCTGGAAAAAATGAGTATCCACAATCCCATAAGGTGAGAACAACTTTGCTTTGGGGACCTAAAATAAATATGTAATTAATTGAAATTTGCAATTTTAGAAGCTCAGAATATGTTGTGCATATTTATAAATGGTCCTATCACTTTCTGAATATCCAGGTTCGAAGTGGTGCATCACCAAAGGGTTTACATATGTGATACCCTTTGCTGGACGCTCTTCTTACAAAACGAGAGCGGCCACAGATAGAGGTTTACGCAACAGCATTTCTTTTGTGCAACCTCTACAAGCGCTTCCCTGTGCCAAACTGCATTCCTCCCTCAACCCTCTTCCCCATGTGTTCCTTCCCACGTGGTCCGGTTGTGGGGACTGCAGCTTCGTTAAAGGGGCAAGGTCTGCCCCATGCAACATCACCCCCTCATAAATGTCCTTGCGTTATCTCAACATTCTCCCACCAAGCGCTGTGGCTTCCGGATGACCCTCTGCAGTTGACTTCTCGGGCTGTGCTTCATCATCTCAATCAATCAATCTGGTATTGTTGCTGTAACTTCTTCCCTCCACCCACTGATGCGTCCAGGTCAATCGATGGGCCTTCTCCTTTCGTTTCTGTCCTATGAAAGTCCATCTCCTCTGCATCAAGTCTGAGGAGATGTCTCAAATGTGAAGCGTTCCTGGTCAACTGCTTTTTGCCGGCTCCTGGCAGTGACCATCGAGCCATTCAATTCCATTACCTTGAAGGGGATAGGAGAGTATCGAGGATCTGCCTTTCTCGTGGCCCTCTGCCTTATGAGCACTTCTTCTCCTGGTTTGAATTCTTTTGGTCATGAGCCTTTCCTGCGATCGGTTTCTTCTCTCGCTTGGCGTTTCCAGGTGGCGTCCTTTTCCTTTATTTCTCTGTCTTGGTCTCTGAACCTCTGCCGGCATCTGGTCTGTGGAGTCATGGGGTGTGTTACGATAGTCCCTTAGCCTCCTGCAGAGGGCCCGGTGACTTGATGTATCTTCTACGTGTGGTCTCTGTATAGTATTCTTTATGGTGGACATGAACTTCTCGGCCATCCCATTAGCCTGGGGCCCCAATGGTGTAATTATTTGGTGAAGGAACCCCATGTGCTTGGCGAATCTTGCAAAGCCATGCCTGTTGAACGGGGATCCGCTGTCAGTTTTGATTGTGAGTGGAAATTCCCCATTCACTTCGTGTTTCATCCATGAGGGCTGCCACTTGCGGGAAAGCGGTCGTTGACATTCTCTTGACAATGAGGAATTCATCTATTAGCACCAACAAGTACTACCGTTTCCTTTGGTCCTTAAAAATCAGCTGCTTGTCTATGCCATGGTTTCTCTAGGATCTCCGTGTGCTGTAGTGGTAGCGGAGGCTCAGCTCGGGTCGTGCATTGGCAGTGTATGTAGTGTCATATAATACCAGTTACGAGGGTGTCCTTATCCGTGAACCATACATGGTGGTGCAGCCTTTTCTTTGTGTTTTTTCTGCACCCCTATGACCTTCATGCGCTGTTTGAATAACTGCCGTTGTGAGGGTCAGGGGTACAACAAACTTGCAGCCTTTCAGTAGGATTGTTTAGTCCATTACTGCCAGCTCTGTATGTACTTTGGCCAGCATTCCTATTTCGGCCTTGTTTGCCCGTTGGAAAAACCGGAATTGCCTATGGTAGTCTTTCTACTTGTTGCCATTGATCAACTGTATGGCCATTTCAATCAAGGGGTCCCTCAGCAACACAGTGTCTTTCAACAGCAGACTTCGGAGGGGTTCCGTTTGAGTGGCATAATGCAGGTAGTACCTGGAACCATACCCTGCCATGCCCAGGAAGAAGTGGACATCTGCCATTTGTGCAGGCGGCAGCAGCCTAGCTATGGTGCTCACTTTGTCGGGGTCTGGAGCAGGGAAGTCATTTGGGGGTCGCAACTCCGACTCTGTGGTCTCCTTTGCTACCTCTAAAAAAAAAGAACATTTTTTGTTTTTTTTGTTTTTTTACAAACCGATGTTCCTGGCCTGCGGCCAGCACCGTGTGGCTCTTTGTTTTTGGAGTGGCTGGATTTCATGTTCAGGCCTCTTAAAAAAGAAGATAACTCAGTGGGTTGAGCGCTCTCTGCTGTGATGTGTGTGTGTCTGATCTGCAGGTTGTCAGTTCTAATCCCAGCAAGGCCAACTCAGCCTTTCATCCTTCCGAGGCCGGTACATGAGTACCAACACAGGTTGGGTGATATTGTATGTAGATTTGTGCTATATAAAGTGCTTAAGCAAAAGTGCTATATAATAAGGCGCTGTCCAGTCATTTGGTCGACATAGAAATGGTCGACAGAAAAATGGTCGACGCAATTTGGTCGAAAGACAAATGGTCAAATTTTTTTTTTATTTATATATATATTTTTCAGGTTTTCTTTTAGGAAAAAAAAGGGTTTTTAGAAAAAAAAGGGGGTTTGGGGCGGTTGGGGGGGAATTCGACCATTTGTCTTTCGACCAAATTGCGACGACCATTTGTCCTGTCGACCATTTATTTTCGACCAAATGACCTGTAACCTAATAAGGCATCATTATCATGTTGCCTTAGACGTCTCTTGCATTCACAAAAATTTGGTAATATGGGCCCATACACACTGACATTAAGGATACATATGGTGATCCATTCTTGTATGAAATGTATTTCACATTAGAGTGATATCGTAATCATATTTTTTGTAGTGTACTTAGGAACAATCCTATGTGATGGCAGTTATCCTTTTGTCAAGGGGTGAAAGGTTGTGTGCCATTGCTTCCTGTGATGTCACTTTGGGGTGGGGTCAAATGACATCACTTCTTCTGATGCCATTGGAGGTCAAGGGTCATGTGATGTCCCTTCTGCTAACCCTGGCATTTTGGTGAAATGACATCCCTGGCCCAAAGCCATCCCCGTGTCCGAAGAACCTGAGCTTCTGTTTGTTGATGTTACACTTTTACAGGTTCAACATGAGCCCCGCCTCTGGTAATGCTGTGCAGACTTCCAGGAGTGCCCCATCATGTTCTTCCTGTGATGCGCCATAGATCAAAATGTCATCACTGTAGTTGAAAGCAGATTTGACGGGAAGGATGACTTGGCAGATGGCCTCCTGAAAGATTTCAGCGGCGGACGAGATACCGAAATTGAGGCATTTTTATCGGAAGAGTTCCTCATGCGTAGAAAATGTGGTGATGATCCTGGACTCTGGGTGCATTTCCATCTGATGATACCTCTGATTGAGGTTGAGTTGGTGGGGCTGCATACTACATGTATGGTGGCAACGATGGCACGATTGTTGTGTACAAGTGTCCGTTGAAATTTGCCGACCGATTGGAGTGATTTGCTAGCGCCCCACTGGAACATCCTTGCCATGGACCTGGAGAGGATGTGTTTGTCAGGTTTGTAGAAATTCCTGCTCACCCATGATGTTGATGGGGGCTCCATTGTCTATGGGGAAACAGTGTTTTTTGTTTCCCATGTTAATGAGGACTCTCGGGACCTCATCCACCACTTGGCATTCATGCATTAGGTTGACACATTCGTCTGGGTGTTCTGACAAATTGTGGTCATATCCTTCGGGTCATCCTGGGACTGGTCTCGGGGGTAGAACTGACGTGCAGGTGGTGGTTCATCTTATTCGTCCCTGTATTGTGGGTGAGGATGGAAATGGTCATCAACCCATCCATATTCATCGTCTGGCATGTCATCAATGGCCCTCAAGTGTCGGGGTGGCCCTGCGGAGTACCCTGTGGGGGCCTACCTTTGGCTTTGGGGGAATAATGAGGCCAGTCTGCTGGTTTGGCACCAGGTCGGCATTGGATTTGCCCTTGTCATTAGGAATAGTCGTGCATCAATGCATACTCTCTGGAAGTGTCCCTTTTTCCTACAGTTGCAACACCACTGGGTGAGGGCCGGTCATGTCCCTGTGTGTGGGAATGCAAACCCACAACTGTAGCATGACCTTTGGGGTATGAGCATCTGTCATGCGGGTGCTAGAGGCCGACGGGGCAGTCAAGGGGGGGGGGGTTTGTGACCCGTTTCCTGGTGCCTGGGCTTCACTCCTGTTTGTCTGCTTTCTTGGTTTGATGGTTCACCATGGAGGCTGCCTGGGAGTCAACTCTATTGTAGACCCTTGCAAGTTCCACAATCTTGTTCATGTGGATGGGCTTCTTGAGAAGGTGCTTTTGGAATGTGGAGGAAATGCATCCTTCAATGATGCACAGCATGATGAATTCATCGTTGGCAAATTGGCAATGCACCAATTTCTGTCAGAGGCGGGTTACAAACTCATGAATGTGTTCCTGGGCTTGTTGCATGCATTGAAAACATAGCGTTCATAGTCTCCGTTTGTTTGGATTATCAGTTTTTTCTTGAGTGCTTCCACCATCGTGCCATACGTGGGCTTCTCTCCCTCCATAATAGTCTTGAAGATTGCCTTAATTTCTTTTCCAGCCAAATTGGTGAATACCTCTGCTAAGGCCCAGGATTTTTCTTCTCCCAATGCATTGACAAAATCAGTAAATTTGTTCACCCACTCTGCCCAGTGAGGGCCCTTGTCATGGTGTGGGGTGAATGGGAGTGACTACCTTTGAAAAGCCGCCCTGGAGGTGGCAGGCAGGTGGGCCTAGGGGCAGCAGCATCTTGTGTAGCCTGTTCCATGGTGGGGTGGATGTGAGGCGAGGGAGGACGAGCACTGCTGGCGTGCTAGGGGCACCTCAACGACTGAAAATGTCCCGTGGTATTCCGTTAGCTGTTTTGGCAAATGTCTGTGTTGAGCATCCAATGTCAAGGCAGGCAGTGTAGCTTGTGTCAGGGTGCTGTGAGTGAAGTAAAACACAGTCAGATAAAAAGATCATGTGTTGGCCAAGCCAGGTAGGCAAATTAGACCAAAATAGCGTGAGCAGGGCGTGGCTGTGCCATGTAAACCACACTCTAGAACAGGCCAGGTTGAAGGGAAAGAGTGGAAACTGCTAGGGGACTGGCTACAAGTGCTGGCTAAAGCCAACCTTACTGGGACACAGCAGCAAAACTAACTAAAGAGGATTTCATCCCTAGGAAGCCAAAAAAGAATTGTCTTAGTAAAGGGATAATTCCAACCCAAAAGTATAAAAGAAAACCCCTAGGACATGAGAGGAAACTATGGGTCTTAGCCTGGCAAAACATAAACTAAACCTAGTACAAGAGGTGTGCAATATCAGGCCTGCTCCTGTAGTACACCAAAAGGTATGGGAGCCCCTCTACTAAGAACAAACACAGCCAAATAACTGTTCTATGGCAAGCTGCCCACTTGGCAGTGTCTACAGCTCACTGTACATTACAAACAGAATAAATAACCATTTTCATATCAGTCTTATCTCATCCACTTGGGCAGACCAGCACCGAAATGCTATGAAATTCTCCTCTGAAGAAGAGTGCCACCAGCAACACATGATTCAGACTAGTTGGGCCTCATCAGTGAGGTGAAGCTGTGCCTCTCTAAGCACAGTAGGCAAGGGATCCATGTCTGAATTATCCTGTGTGACTTAGAGTGCAACCCTAAGTTCCTAAAAAAAAACAAAAGGTCTGGGAGCCCCTCTACCAAGTACAAACATAGTCAAATAACCTGTTTTATGGGACGGTGCCCACTCAGGAGGGTCTACAGCCACGTTAACTCACTGTACCTTTCATGTTCCTTCTCAGAACTCCCACATGCCCATTTAACTTGCTCCTGTAGTAGTTCCAAGAAAAGCACAACCCAGGAGACAACACACATGTTGGATCATCTCTCAAGGACAATGCAAGGACTCAGATGAATGCAAAGGGAAGAGCAAAAACCAAGAAGTGGACTGGGGCCCTGTAAGCGACCCTGAGACTGTGAGACATTTAAAGGACACTGCCTTTGGTGAGGAAGTTACAGGAAGCCGCAATTTAGAATATGGGATAGATTTTGGACCCCAGGCCTTTTAGGTTCGGCCCTTCATTGAATGTCCTTAATGCCTACTTAAGCTCACTATTCCCTTAAAAACTCCCTTTTGAATTGGTTCACTACCCAACAGGTAGATACAGCCTCGTTAGAAAATGTAGAAAAACTTGACCAGCTGCAAACAGCCCGCAACCTGGATTGTCAGAGCAGTGGTAGTCTGATCCAATTGAATGAATCTTAGTATAAAAGAAGTTAGCCAGGGCATCACACTGTGACCGAGACAGCCCTGCTACTGGCATAAACTGTGCTGTAGATGAGAAAGATGTAACTACTGTGTGAGCTCACGAGCAGTTTCAACCTTTTGCATACAAATATTCTGCTTTACCAGCTGAATGGCTGTATGATACTACTTAGAAAGTATGCCAACGGTCACTTTTTCATTGGTGCCATAAGACAAGCACCACTTGCGTTCAGCTTGTCTTAACTCCAATCGGCCCCCCTAAGTGCCTCATAAATCCATGGCTGAGAGGGGCGTTTGCACACCTGAGTGTATTTACAAAGACACCAAAATTCTACTTAAACATACATCCACCTGCGACACAATGAATGTCATTTATGGGATCAAATGCCCATGTGACCTTTATTATGTCGGTTTGACAGGAAGAAAAGCCAAAATAAGATGGGGAGAGCACAATCCAATGTTCGCCAGGGATCCCTGAAATCCCCGGTAGCTCAGCATTTTAAGGAAAACAAACATAAGGTGGCACAGTTACAATTTATCATACTGGAGCATGTCCAGCTACCAAGCTACCAAGACGTGGGGGCAACCTCTCCTAAGTTTTACAACAAAGCTAAACCTTCTGGATAGAGAAATTGGACTCTATGTATCCGAGAGGTATGAACCTCGAGTGGGATCTGTTGTGTTATTTGTAAAGTAACGTAGCAACAAGTAAAGTTATGCAAAAAACGTCCTATATGTTATTAGACTCCCCTTACATCTCTTTTGAAAAGAATCTTTTCAGATTTTAGGATTCTCCTATTGGTCCAATCTTGGTTAATAATTATGTTGGAAGTACATAAAATGTGTTACATGTCATTATAAAATATTGGTACAATAGATGTTGTCCGAAATGGTATTACATTGAATGACTATCAATCATATTTTAAAATATCACTCTAAAGAGATGTCACTGACCGTTTTCATGTTAAAATATGCACAAACTACAATTATGATGTCTTTACTGTTTACAGCCAGGAATACACTGATTGACATTGTTAACACGAAGGATCAAACATACAAACATTGTTTGCTTGATTTACTACATTACATATATACACATAACGAAGGGAAGCCAGCCATTTCTCCACCCAAGATGGAGGACGCTTGATCAAATATTATAGCTTTACCCCTATTCTAGTATCTGTTTGGACTACCGTTGCCTAGCAATGTCAGCATACACCGAACAGACTCGGCAGCCGCGTTATCCATGAGCGCTTTCAGAGCGTCTACCCAAGAATCCACATTAAGTATGTTGGGAAGCATAATGTACGTAACCGACGGAAATCTGTAGAACTATTAAGCTTAGATTACTATGACTACCGAACTGACACGTCTCCTTGTTCCGACAGAACACTGCAACAGAGTGTATTGATACGCCCCTACTGAGCGCGAACGCGGAAATATCTCAGAGCACAATTGCTCGTACCACTCGTGTGAACATACGGCATATGCCTATGGGTGAGCGCTTTGTGAATTATTGATCTATCTTGTTGAACCAATAGATACGCAAGATCTTTTTCTGAATCCGACATCCTAACAGGTTCATATTTTACCCCCCTCAGTGTATCTCGTAACATTTCCTGGCTTGAAGCACCCTGTATTTAACCAGGAACCCACCTAGGAACTTGCGCCTTTAAAAGAATCCACTTACTAAATATTTAGAAGCATGTCACATCGAGAAACCTATATTTTATACCAGCTTGGACCTAATTAACAGTCCTAACCTGAGAGGGTGAGTCCATTTAATTCATCTTTTCAACTGTACATATTGGTCTGGCAAGCGGGAAACAGCGCTTGTTTTAGCACCTTTCTCTCACAGCTATTAATTCAGAAACGTGATGTTCTTTACCCCATTTCTTATTATCTTATAAGCTTAACTTTAGGAATATGGCATTCATTTAGTTATCCTTAGGCATTTCTTACCCCTTGTTTTTGACTAACTAGGAAACTTATAGTGCTTTAACCTCCAACACTTAACTAATACATATCTTATTTATCGAATTTTCAGAAGGACTGAATCTGGATATCTCATACCTGAAGAAGGGTTAGAGGCCTGAAACGCGTAGTATATGATAGGGGGGAGAACAACATCTGTCATCGAACTACAATATCTCCTATCAAGATATCAAGATCACATTACAGAAGAAATGCAGTTATTAATTAACTACCATAGAATTTTAGAACTACAGTTGTGTTACTGAGTCACTTTAAGACATTTTTCCTTCAAAAAAACCTTTCCCCCCTGAAATACATGGTCTTTACTTGTGTTTGGACCGGAGTGCTCCCAATGGACTCAATGATTGAATTGATATTTGAAATCCATTATTTGTCTATGGATTTATTAATTTTTATGTATGTACCTTATTTGAGTAATATATGATTTTTTTTAAAACCATTTCCTGGGAACCTGCTTTCTTGAAATTTGTGAACAAATTGAAGAAGTTACATTGAAATAACAGACATTTCTTTGCAATTTTTGATAGTTGTAAAACACTGTGCCCAGGTTTGTTCCCCGATGTCTCGAGTCACCAATTCCTTTATCTCATGATTACTGATCTGGTAGCAAAGATCTAACCTGGTGCACGTGAAGATTTTTGTTGAAACCTTTTAACGCTGAAGTACCTCAATAGTTTTGTAAGTACTTACTTGTGAATTTGTGTGCATCCTTACAACACAATTTTCTCTTTTATTTAAGTGGTGCCCACTGATTAGCAGCAACAAGAAGTGCCTGGAATAAGATGGTGAAATCCACTGGCATGCCTGAGGAGCAATTGCCTTAACCAGTGTCGCTATCTGAATGGCATCCACAGCCCACCAATTTCTTCTTAAAATGGCTGTTGGACATTGCATATCCACACGGGGAGCACCAAACACCAGATATGGAACGAAATAGTGGTCAGACCAGAGAACCTGCTTTGCTGGTAAAACCGACAAACTAGGATCGGTAGAAAATATCAAATCTTAGATGCCTCCTAGCTGATAGGTAGGCTCCAAAACACACTGGGTGAACCCTAAGCCAATTGGTGCTTCAAAAAAGTGATGCAACCTTGCGGCATGGGAAAGGTTATGCCTAATATTAAAGTCGCCTAGTAATATCAGATTAATATATTTAAACTGTAGCAAGGCTGCATTTCCAGGAAGGAAGCAGAAAGCTAGTATAAAGTCCAGGAGGGCGATAGACTATTAGAAAGCGAATCGAATGGGAGGTAGAGACCACCAAACGCACGAAAAAAGCCTCCAGAGCCAGGCCATGGGCTAATGCAATACGGGAAAAGTGAAAAGATGCTTTAAAAATAATAGCAACCCCCCCTCTGATTACACAAAGCTCTATCCTGATGGCTAATTCTGCAATCCTCTGGGAGCATATGCGGCAACAAGGGGTCCTATGTCTCACAGAGCCATAGGACTAATATTGCTCATGAATTCATAAACATGATCAGTGTGAGCAACCAGTGAGCGAGTATTGAACAGATAGGCACTTAAAATTGCACATACAGCAGGAGTGTTAATTGCAAGGTCATGCACATTCAAATTAGGTGTAAATACTGTGCTTAACGGAGCCAGTGCCAACAGTGCAAGACAAGAATATTGAAGCAAAGCTAAGCCCTGCTAAGCCCTGCATTCTGAGCCTGTGAATAGACCAGACGGGCCCAGGCAGGCTTAACTTTGGCGCAACTCCGGCGCGGTAGGCTCTCTCCTACTACGCACGACTGCTGTGCTCTCTGAAACCTGACTTCCTGAATATACACATATTATTACTATAGCCAATCCCCTTGAACTGCCAATAGGCAGAAAATAATGATCGTCTCCCTGCCTTGTGCGGATGTCAAAAACAAACAGAGGACTTCTATGGTTTGTTGGTGCAGAGGAAAGTGTTACCATAGTGGTGTGCTTGAGTGTCTGTGTGCTTTCCAGGCGGACCTTGTTCCTGTTGAGCTTCCTGTGCCTGTCGAGGGGATGGTATCTCCTTTGGTTTTGGACTGTTAGGCTACGGTCCTCCCTGTATCTTATTGGGTCAAATTGCTTTGGTGAAGACTGACAGGTGGTGACAGGCAGATCGTCGTAGATCTGTCCCAAACTCATGTTGTTACTGTATAGGTGCCAGAGAGGTTCCTAATTGCTAGTTCAAGCTAAATGGAATCTCTGATAGTTAGTTCTACTAAAACATTCCCAGATAGTTGGGATTAGCAAAGAATAAGTGCTAGAATGTTCTTTGGTATATAGTTCTGCTCAGGGATTTCCAGATGAATGGGATAAGCAAGCAAGGGCATTTCCTGGACTGATAACGTAGTGCATATTTGCAGGGCAATGATCAAGTTCATAAGTGCGACTAGTGCTTGGGTTGGTAGTTCTGTTAGATGGATTACCGGTAGGTAGTTCTGCTAAATACATTCACTGATCGGTTTAATTAGCAAAATAAGTGCTAGATGGTCCCCCAGTATCTAGTTCTGTTCCTGGATTTCTAGATGGGTAGGATTAGCAGGCATGTGTCTTCTTGGACTGAAAGCATAGTGCATAATTGCATGGCCTTGATCAACCTAATGAGTGCTATTAGTGCTTTGTTATGAGTCTAGCACAGTCGGTCCAGATTATTGGCGATAGATAACTCTAGGCCTCAAAATGTACAGTATTCCTGCAGATGAAGGTAATGAATCAATTCTGTCAAGTACATGGGTTCCACTACGATTCGTACTCAAAAAAGCAGTGTATGGGTTTTGCCTCACTCCACATTTCAGCATTTTTGTGGAACATTTCTTCTTGATGAGAGAATGAAAGGCTGCCTGCTTTCTCAACCCAGTGTGGGTGGTGTCACAAGAGACAGGGTTCAGATATGACACCCAAACACATGCTTATTCTTAGTGTTGCTTTATTTGGGATAATTGTACAGGGGGGGTCAAAATTATGAAAGGGGAGGAATATAATAAAACTTAAGAGAACTGTCACTTTGGCGCTTCCTGGTTGAAGTGCCCCGACAGTTGTTTCTGGGCTGCTTGATGGGAGCATCATAGATTCTCATCAGTGTGGGCTGACTCAGGCTGGGTTGATGGCCACCTGTGGATCGAGGCATGTCTAACAAGGTTCACAAGCTTTCCCTAGTCCTGGCCATGCCCATCTGAGACATTGCTTTACGATTAGGCTCCCTCCTTCACTGCTTTGCAACTGGCTCACTCATTATCCCCTCTAATGCCTTCACAGTGTCTCTCAGGCTCTCTTCCACATCCCGACACCCTCTGGGTATCTGGCTTATTCACACCTCCTCCTCAGTCTCTACCTCTCCTTTGCTTGAACTCCACCCTTCTCCTGCATAAAATTGATATTTTTTGTTATTTCAGGCTTTGCCACAACCTCAATGTCTTCTCCAACCACCACCTTTTCATTTCCCCCCTCCAACACGCTAGTCTCTCCTCTTAGAAACCCCATGTAACACACTCACCTTGCCCTCCCCTCCTATAACTTCCTTTGACTCTCCTCCTCCACAACATTGCCCGCTCCTCCTAACCCTCCTCTTTCTTCTTCATAACCTCCTTTATCACTTCTCCATCCCACACTCTTGGTTCCTCCTCCACCTATGCATGACTTTCCTCCTCTGCTCAGTTGATCTTTCCTAATAGCCCTTCCTGTTCCTCATTTGAGCTATCCAATAGCTCTTCTGCAATCACATTTTGGAAAAAAAACTGCTACCCTCTCCCAGTACAGATTCTTCCAGTATACCTTTACCATCATCCACCTGACACACCATTACTGCCCCCTTGGATTCTTTTGACACTTCTCCTTGGTCTTTCCCCACCATCTACAAAGTAACGTCAACTTCTACCTCCTTACTACCCCCACTCTCCACCAGAGCCATCTTGCCCTCTGGCCTTCCTCTACTTCTTCCATCTCCAAACTCCTTCCAGCTCCTTCTGCACTCCTTCCTCCATCGCTCTTCAAGCTACTTCTTCATGTTCCTGATCCAGCCAATGTTCTCCTTTCTCCTAACTCCAACACTAGTGACTTGAGGCCTTGAGGTATTATGAGGTCTAGACCCATGCTTTCCGGGCTCTCGCATAGGTCGGAGCACCCAGGTGTGCAGATGTGCGATACAGTGCTTAGGATTTGTAGTTCTCTGGGCGTGGGTGGGTCTCCAGTGTCTGCTGGACTACAGCCTCAGATACTACACTCAACATCTTGGAATTTTTAACTCTCTCTTTCTGTTTCGTCTGATCTAGGTTAACTGACTCCCGGCTACTCAGCCAGCTCATGTCTCCATCTGAAGATATTGGAGTGATTTCTGCAACCACATGAGAGGAGCTGACCACAAAGGTGCTGTCGGCTCTCCATAAATCGTCGTCCTTGACTCCCGTAAAGGGAATCAAATATCTGTCCTATTGGTTCTATTGGGGCACAGGGGAGTGTTGGAATTATCCTCATTGTCAGTGAGGGGAGCCCTATCTCCAGGATAGCCCTTTAAGGCCAAGTGTCAAGCCCAGGTACCCTGTGAGTATCCCCTGCCGTGATCACCAGTTGAAGGAATTTGTTGATCACTTACAGCTCAAAATGATGTTCACATCATGGAATGCTATGAATGCAGACTCCATGAGACAGGTCAAGAGCACGGAATTAGTTTCAAAACGATGCAAACACAATTAGCTCACATTCATCCCAGAAACCAAGTTGTGTACAATTTGTAAGTGCTACAGCACAAATCAGTCAACACTAACCTACTCCAGAAAGGCAGCCTCTCTCATTTTTGTAGTGAAAAAAGTTGTTAAAGTTTTAGGCGCTACGCTCCTGACTGCATGAGACCCCCACTGGGGACAGCTCACACCATGTGCACCCTGACACCTGCTTCCTTTGCCTGGAAGGACAGCACTTACATGTCTCATTTTGCCCTGGTTTCATTATTTTGCTGTTGCACAAAGCAGTGGAGGAACCTGGGCAGAGATGCTTCCCTAGAATGGGCCAGGGAGAATGAAAACCGGATTTTGCAGTGTTTTTTTTCCTTCAGATTATCAGCCTACCAAAACGCATTTTTTTCTCTTTTAGCATGGTTCACTTCACCTTCCTGCTGTTGCAACATCACGTTCATGCCAAGGGATAGTGCCCCCTGCTTTTTCGGGGCCTTTTGAAGAATCTACACTCCACCTACTATCATTTCTGCCGCTTGTGAGGAACTCGCTGCTGTGTAGTAGCATCCATCTGAAACTAAAGCACTGGTACTGCCTTAACATTGGATGAGTTGTGGCAAGCGGGGGTGTTTAACGTTGGCCTATGGCTGTGTGAGAGGAGTTTTAGGCTTTTGGGAGACAGGAGGGTAGATTGCTAGCAAATTAGAGTGCAGTTGGAGGTTCCTTTCAGCCTGCCAACCAGCAAACTAAGAAAGGTGAAATGGATGTCTGCTGTCCTCAAATTTCAAGCAGCCCTTTCTCTCAACCAAAGGTTCTTACCTTCCCATACCCCTTAGCATGTCGCCTATGGTAATTCGCAGAGTTTCAACACTGTTCCATTCGCCTATCTGGCAATTTATGTTTTGTTGGACATGGTGTAAAATGTATAGATTTGAGTGAGTGAGAGAGAGAGAGAGAGAGAGAGAGAGAGAGAGAGAGAGAGAGAGAGAGAGAGAGAGAGAGAGAGAGAGAGAGAGAGAGAGAGAGAGAGAGAGAGAGAGAGAGAGAGAGAGAGAGATTGACCATAGGAATGTGAGATAATGAAAAGGGACAAGTCGGTAGTGGGGCAGTGGCAGGAGTGCAGGATTGCGGGTTGTTTTACTCCATCTTTCTCCGACTGATTTACTTCTAAGATCTCCTACCAGCACACACCACACAAAAACAAATTCCCCAGAGATGGCACCACAGGTCTAACTGCTTGCTGGCCTATCAATACTGATCAAGTCATAACTAAAACCCAAACCTCCACATTAGCCCTATCACACTACCAAATCATTGGCTAACCAGACCCAGAGATGATCTTGTTTGTTTGTTTATTTCATTTGTATAGCGCACCTGACCCTGGGGTATCTGGGTGCTTGTAAATAAGAAGATGGTTACATGTTACAGTTCAGACAAAATAGTACAAATGGCACATGGTGCATGCAAGAGAATTCAGTTAAGACACATAGAATAAGCATTAATTCAGTCATGAGCAGGAAGTGTATACATGCATATATGGCAGGGCGGGTGCAATTCCGGGTATGCAGTGGTGCATAGCAGGGAGAAAAGATTAGTTAGTTCTTATTGAGTAGCCACGTGATGAAACTACTCCTGAATTTTTCGAATACTTTGATGTATTTGATGTCAGGTTGGGAGGCCATGTCCAGGAAGCTAGAATCACCTGTTCTTTTAAGGTTGTATATGGGTACCAATGGGCAGGAGGTGTTGGTGGACCTCCAGTGCGAGTGGATGATCTCAGTGTGAATTTGTCCGTGAGATAAGGTGAGGCTAGGTGGTTTAGCACTTAGGTAAGGCAGAGAGTTTTCAGGTCAATCTTTTCTTGGATTTAAAGCCATTTGCAGAGTCTTCTAGTTGCTAACATGTGCTCTCTTCTGGGTATGTTTAAGGCAGCTCTAAGCACATTGTTCTGCAGAATCTGCAGTTTTTGAGTATAGATTTATTGGCGCCTAGATAGAGAACATTACAGTAATCCAGTTTGGATTGTATAAGTGCTCTGGCTAGTATAAGGCAACTGTTGGATGATAATAGGGGTCTGCACGCCCTGATCAACTTGCCTGTGTAGGCGGTAGCTGAGGCAGTAATGTACATTTGTTTGATTAGATTAGAGTTGGTGTTGAGGTAGAAACCTAGAGTTTTTACGTCTTTGGCAATGGGTATGTTGTTCCAATCTATGCTTATACTATATGAGTAGTTCGGGCTGAGCGTCTTGAGGTTGGCTGGTGAGCCTACAAGGAGGATTTCGGTTTTATCATTCAGGCAGAGGCTGTGGAGGGCCATCCATGCCTGAATGATGGTGTAGATTTCATTTATCCGAGATACATCTGTGTCATAGACACCTGACAAAGGTAGGAGTATCTGGGTGTCATCTGCATAATTCAAGTAGGTGACACCCATAAGGTCCAGTTCATCAAACAGTGGCTTTGTAGAAATATTACACAAAGTGGGCGAAACGCATGAGCCTTGTGGCACGACGCAGGTGATAGGTATAGGGTCGGCCTCAGCCGAGGGTGTGAAGAAACGCATGGTCCTATTATTGAGGAACGATTGAATCCATGTGATGGCCGTGCTGAGAAGTGAGCTGCTGTGGTGAGGGGATCACAGAGTACCTTGTGGTCGATCAAGACAAATGCCGCCGACAAGTCTAGGAGGAGGAGAATGGCCACTCTTCCTTTGTCTTTTAGTTCATCAATCTGGCTTTTGAGGTCAACAAGGGGGGTTTCCATTCCGTGTTGAGGTTTGAAAGCAGATTGTCATGTTCAATAGCTTGTTTGTCACTAGATAGTCTTGAATTTGCAAGTATGCAACCCTATATAGGATTTTTAATAGGAAAGGGACCGCTGTGATCGGTCTGTAGTTTGTGGGCATTGACGGATCTAGCGTTTGTTTTTTAATTAGTGGGAGTACCCATGATTCCTTCAAGTTGCAGGGTACGGAGTTGCTATAGAATGACGAGTTGATTCATTTGGTGATGAATGGGGCCAAGTCTCTGGCCGCATCTTTTATGATTTGTGCTGGACAGCTGTCGCCATGGCCGTTAGAGGGTTTCAATGATGCTATAATTCTTTGTACCTCTGGTACTGATACTTTGGTGAATTTAAAGCCCATGGTTTGGTACGAGGAGGTGGAAATTGTCAGAGTAATTGGATTGCGGGCGGTTAGTTGGTGTCGTTTGTTGGCTATTTTGGTTTGGAGGCATTTAATTTTATTGGTGAGTGTGTTTTGGATGCTGGTGCACCAGAGTTTATTCTTAAGGCAGGTGTCCGATGGTGGGTTGGGATTTTCCAACTCTCAAAATGTTGAACAATTCTTTGGTACTGGAACCTGCTTGGTTTATTCCATCACTGAAGGTCTCTCTTTTAGTGTGGATGATCTCACTTTTTGCATTTGGCCGTAATAATCCCTAGGTTAGTTTTATTCTCTGAAGATTGGGCGTTTTTCCAAAGTGTTTCAAGTTTCCTCTTTTCTGTACGCAGTATTTTTAATTCGGGGGTGAACCAGGAGTTTAAATGAGCTTGTGGTTTCCCACTGCACATTTTTAGTGGGGCAATTGTATCTATGGCTTTGGTCAAGGATTTGTTGTAGGTGTCTACCAGGAGGTTAGTGTCATTTGTGGTGGGTAGAGCATTTAGTGTGGGGATTACTAGAGGTAAGATGGCCTCAGCAGTGATGCTGCGTTTATTTCTTGTGGGACATGTGGTGCAACTGGGCTTTTTTTCTTCTCTAGATTGTTGATGTTAAACTCAAAGGGGAGGAGGTAGTGGTCAGACCACGATTGTGGGCACGACTCATTGATTGTGATGTTGCAGTTTAGCTACCCAGTCAATGATCCTACCTTTCTTGTGGGTGGGTTGGGTAATTGTTTGTGAAAATCCAGATTCTGACAGGGCATTGCCTAGAGAGGAGGCCGGTAAATCAATCGGATCATTATAGCCAAGGTTGAAATCTCCTAGGATAAGCTTTTGCGCGGTTGGTTTAGTGTTGTCAGCAGCTAATGACGTGATGTCTTCCTCGAATGATCTTATAGGGACCTGGAAGCTTGTATATTAAGTGGATGTTGATGGTGCTTTTAGGTGAGGTTTGGAATTTAATTGATAGGAGTTCACATGAGGCGATGCGAGAAGAGGTGACAAATCTCATGTCTAGCGTGGATCTAAAGATGATGACGGTACCTCCTTCTCTGGAGTTAGGTCTATCAGCTCTAAGAATAGAATAGTGGTCTGGGACTGCTAGGGCAAGTGACGGGCCTGCTGCAGCATGCAGCCAGGTTTCTGTTACTGTGAGGAATTCTATATTGTTTGATAGAATAATGTCTGCAATCTCAGTCGCGTTGGCTACAAGGGACCTTGTGTTTACTAAGGCTTCATTTATGGGCTGCTTCTGAGTGAGTGTTAAGAAGGATTTCTGCTCTTTGTCCAGGAGGGGCAGAGGTTCAGAAGGCAAACCTAGTTTCTTGGAACAGGGTAACCTCTGGACAAGCCAGACCAATCAGGGTAGAAAAGGCAGGCGGTCAAGACTAAGTCTCAGGAGGGGTGAGGGTGACTGAAGGACCTCAATGAGCACACAGAGCTAGGATACTTACAAATTACTCCAGACAGGTGTTATATTAAAAAAATAGACACATTTATTACAAGGCCTTTGTAATACACACTATAGCAACTAGTCACAGTAACACTAAGTAAACCAATGCATCACACTCAATCCAATATATATACAAGACCAAGGGGGTCTAAAGGCATGACTACACAAAATATGTTAACAACCTAGAGGGGGAAGGAAACAGGCAGTGCAGTTAATCTTTAGTCCCAATTTAACATCAGTTATTCACCTAAGAGGCAGTCCAAGCCCTAAGAAGAGTGGAGCCTTGTGCTCAATAGTACATGTGTGCCAATGCACGCGGTTGTTCTAATGGACAAAGCAGGGTTTCTTTAGGGGTCTCTAGAAGCTTGGGAAGGTGGATAAGGTGATGAAGAATAAGTTCCCACTATTCAAGAAAGACCTCCCCTTGAAGGCAGGGGCAGTTTGAGAGTTTGGGATGGAGTCGCTATTTCACAATAGCAGTGGACAGGCGAGGGACCCACAGGGGCCACTTGTGCGTAAAGTTGTGCTCTGGCAATAGGGGCCACCAGTTGGGGTAAAGATTACTCACCTGTCCCTGAGGCAAGGAGACCCAAACTTTGGCAGGTTAGTCCAATTCGGTTGAAGGTTCGACGGCGGCAAAAAGGACGTCTTGGCACCTTTTAGTTCCTGAGTTCTAGCGAGGATTCCCAAACGGGACAGTGGCGATTTCTGCACTCCAGGTGGATGAATCACCCCAGTTTCACTGCAGCAGGCTTCAGGGGCTCAGGGTCACAAATGCAAGGGACATGCAAAGGACGTTGCCGCAGCAGGGCAACACAGTAACCGCGTTTACTCCGGTCTGGGCACACTCCTCTCACTTCAGACCTGGGAATTCCAAGTGTATGAAATTCGGTGTGAGTGTGCTGTGGACACAGAGCTAGCAGTATACCAAGTTTCTAGGGCCTCCTCAAAATGATGGCGGGGACAGAGCAAAGGTCCTGCGTCAGCTGGTCAGCCCATTGGTTGGCCCAGGGACACTTCTGAGAAGGCTTACTTGCAGGTGTTGGCGAAGGTGCCGAGAATAGATGGTTTCAGTATTCCAATGGTTCGAAGCGTCTTCGCAGACCTTCTAGGACGACCAGATGCAGAGGTGTCCCACGAGACAACAGCGGGCTCAGGGTGCCAAACCTGCCAGCTGGTCACCAACGGTTCCTCGACTCAGCTTCGTAGTTGCAGGATACTTGGATCCTATCCGTTGTTCAGTGAGAACTCAGGAGATTGACCTGGTAGTGGTGTTTCCAGCCTCCTCTTATCCAAAGTTGCCTTCGTGCCAAAACGGAGAGGACCCAATGGGAGATCTGCTCACAAACACGGTGGTCTCAGGCATTCAGGACACTCCAGACTCTCTTGCACCCAGGATGTGTATTGGGACCAGACATCCCAGCCCACATCCTGGAGGCACACACACAAGGCATGCAGAAGCCCGCAAAAGCATTGGGATTCGCAGGAAAATGCATGACCAAATAAGGCTGGCCTGGGTCGACTCGACCTGGGGAAGGTGAAGGGGTAAGATGGCCAAAGGACATGACAAAGAACCTTGTGGCATGGCAATTTTGGAGCCGGGCCACCTATTTGTGCCAAACGCGGTTAATGCGGTTAACATGGCACGAAAGGGTTAAAAATAATGTGAAACGATAGCTGCCACCAGTCCTGTCCATGACACATCTGCACAGTTCATACAAACTCCAGCGAGAGTATCTAGGGCCTTTGGAAATGACTAGAGACCCAAGTGTGCTGTATAGTAAGATACATTGCACACTTGCTATATGTTGCAACAAAGTTGCAACATGAGGAAAAGGACTAAGGGGAACAAAATCTCCCAGTGCTGACTGTCTTAAGGGCATGTCAGTTTCCCCATAAAAAGTGAGCGAAAGCCCAGAGGAGTACAGCTGAAGGCTGTGCTTCTCTGGCAAAGTCAGTCAGGTATGTCTAAACAGCAGCAGAAAGTTTGGGGGTTGACACATGGAGGGAAAATTACATACACAAATGAAAAAACAGCGAGGCAGGGGTTTTTGTTAGCTGTAGTTTTTTTTGGATTACCATGAAGTCTTTTGTGAGTTAGATTCTGGTCTTTGGGTTCTCTAGGGGTTTAATAGTGGTCTTAAGATTGTGTTTGGGGGTGCGGCTATAGTGAGTATGAAGCCTAGTTCTTAGTCTAGTGTTGGGACAAGTAGTAGGTATACCTGCTGTGAATTTAGGTATATATTTGGCCGTGGTGCTGCAGGGGGGTGGATTATTATTATTCCAAGATGGGGCTGGGTGTAAATTAGGTAGGAATAATGTAGGTCTGACTGTAGAAGCTCAGTGCAGGTAGGAAGGGGGTTCTTTCCTATGGATAACATACTTCCAAATGTCTTAGCGCGGAATGGCACAAAGGAACACAGTACTTCTTACCTGTGGCAGTCAAATCCACAGGCTTCATATCTGCCTCTCAACTATCCCACTAACTACCATCCCCTTTTCTTACACTGAATGTCTGTGCAGTGAGGACAACATAAGTAATGACGGGGAGCGATAAAAGACCACTTAAGTTGCAGCACATTCCATGAATGCCATGCCCATCTCCCGCTGAAAGCAGCAGGCGTGTGCAACAGCATTGCTGCACTACCCCAGTGATGGCAGCAGGCCAGCCCTTTGAAGATGACAATGCATGGATTCCCAGAATCCGAGTCTCAGGGTGTAGTTGTACAGCCACTGGAGAACCTTATTCAAAGTCTGTACATAAGCCATTCCATTTGCCAGAGATTACATTCTGTGGCTGTAACTGAGGGACATCTTTTTGTGATGAGATAAAATAGTAATTACGAAAATGCATTCTTGTAGTTGTTTGGAGGCTGGTGAGTACTTTCAGTTGTTGTAGAAAGCGTGCCAACGTTTTGTGACAGGCACAGAAAATAGCAATTTGAAAATGTGTGACAAAAATGTAATTTTGAAAACACATTGTTAGAATTGTTTGGTGGCAGGAGAGTACATTCGGACGTCGTTGTCGAGTGTGCATCACATATGCCATTATCCAGTGTCCACTAGTCCTAAGAAGGGGGAATGCCAGTGACCATCTTGTGTGATATATACACGTGACATTTCTACTCAGTGGGAGGAGAAATAAACTTAAGAGCCAACATATATGGAACACCTAAACATGGCAGATGTAGGGAGAAGAAGGCGGCTAGCGTGTGTTATAAATACGCCGCTCTAGCTGCAGTGTGTACCAGGGACGCCACAATTGTGCTTGGTAAATTGAAGACATCAGTGCTGCATTTAGCAGTGGGCTGCACAGCACAAGAAATAATTGAACATGCCTAGGTATTGAAGTCAGAGGAAGAGATTTAGTGCACTGTCAATGGGCTGGGCACAAGAGATAGAGGCGCTGATTGAATCAACGGATGAGCACACACATCCAGTAATTCTGGGAATAATGATGGTTAGATATATACACAGTAAAACCCATTTGAGTCCAGACTGCAACACATGACACTGGAAAAAACATGATACAGAGGACGAGAAGGAGGATAATTCCACAGTTACAGAGATAGGAGGAAAAGACAAAGCTACGCCAAAACTTGTGGGCAGTCTCTTTCAAACCCAACCTGTACAAGCTGAAAGGACAAAACATGAGCATGTGGAAGGCAAACAGCCAGTGCCACTACCACCACTGCCACCATGCTTTTTTATTTTCTTATAGGCATTTCACCAAGACGGGTACTTTAAGGCCTGTCTTGGTCAAATGTGCTCCCAGCAACCATGAGCACACTCATTTATGTTACTCTGGCCCTACAGGCCCATATGATACAGCTCCATGAACAGGGCTCGGTGAACACACAAGATGCAAGTGCAGCCATACCACCACCAGCCAGTCACAGTACCATCCCCAGCCTGTAGCCACCCAACAAATAATTGGTGCTGTGCCAGCATCGTTCTGCTTCAAGCAGTGAGATCCCTTTGGGAGAGTATATATTAATTGAGGTGTTGGCGCATTGAAACAAATCAGAGGTCTAATGAAAATGTACACTCTTCCCTTCCCCAGCCAGCTAAGAGAGGGGTCCCGATTCCAAAGTACTCCACGGGGAAGCAAGTGAATGCAGTTCCTACCAGGCCACTTGGTATATAGAAGGATTTGAAGAAACAGTCCACAGGGTACTTGACATAGGGAAGAAAGTTGGAGAAATGGTGACATAATGGCTACGACTGAGAAACTACAGCTGGGCTTTGTTGCTTCTGACAATAGGTCGTATATCGGCTGCCCTACAAACTGGCAAAGCACAGCATGCTCACTGTTTTGCACGTGACATGATTCATCAGCAGTCGCCAGCTCATGAAAGAAAGACATGTGTAGCTCATAAAACCAGCTTATACTTTTTCTGGTCGTGCAGTGCAAGAAATGTTCTGCACCAATTTCAGCAACAGCATTAGTAGCCAAAGCACAACTTAAAGACAACAACTTCCAACCACTGGAATGTAACTTTGCATATGTTAGCTCAACTAAGTGAACAATGCAATTTCATCCCTGATTATTGCAAAAGTCCCATGAGAGCATAACTGTAGATGGGGCTTTCATTATGCCAAGAGTGTGGCCACTGATGTCTGTTGTGTGCAGTAGCCATTTAAGGAGGCCGCCAAGCATGTTAGCAGGACCAGGGACCAGTGCGGGAGGCAATCCCATTGATGTGTATCTGCTAGAACGTAACCTATCTGGCATGATACGGGCCCTTGATTTGACCGACAAGGTGGATCCAGCACAGCTGATGAGGGATGCACTCTCAACCTTTTTGGGGGATCCGCATAAAGCTGCAGTGCAATTCAACACTGAATAACTCCTGTCATAATTTCTCAACCCATGTTTCAATTTTAGAGTGTCTGGTTTTCAGCTGCATGAGACCTTGCAGAACCCAGTAGAATGAGACATTGTTACAGTGTGCAAAGATGCAGGTATGCAGCAAGTGGAAATCAAACTGTGTGAAGAACAGAGTCAGGAAGAAAATGCAACCACTCCACTGCCCAAAAACACACCAATAAAGATCTCAATAACTTTGTCTTTGTCTTCATCAGGGGCACATTTTGCTTGTTGACAACACCACATGAAGCACTCATTTGTGAACACTGCTGATTATATTGACAGGCTGGAGGTAGATCCTCACACAATCAATAATCAACAACATGGACGGGCCTTGAAGGACCTACAATGAACCTTCAGCAGCTCAGATGGTGGATGCTTATGCACTTGATGGATAGCCCCCCAAAGGAAGAGATGAATTTCCACAATAGCGCTGGTTCTGTAAGCACTCTGTCTGGCTAGCACAACGTTTGAGAGTTGCCATGTAATGTATAGGCATCTCCAGCAGCAGTGTAGAGTCTGGATGAGTTCTTAGTGCTACCAAAGTTATTGTAACTTACTGCAAGAGAATCCTCATAGTGCACCATGCTGAACAATTGATATTCATTAAAATGAACCAGCACTCCCTTGAGGAAGACTCTGGCAAGACTACTACCCATATCAAACACACCAATTCCTACGATGTATTCATTTTCCATTTCAAGTGACACAGCAACAAATGGTCTAAAGTTGTTTAGAGTGGCTTTTGGATACTTCTAGTGATTGACAAATCGTGGGAGAGGTGTTGATGTCATACGATGGAATGTCATTACCATTTGTGCCACCACCTTTCTGTTCTTAAATCCTATTTTAATAGCACTGTGGTAGACGGGGAGAGCACCCTTTCAACAGGGCTGAGACCTACCAACATGAGAATAGTGTGGGTTCTTCCACTACCTCATAACTACCCACATTTTTATAGTTTATCATAGTTTTACAAGCCTCTAAAACATTAAGGAAACTTAGAGTTTTATGTTTGCATTAAAGTCATGGCATGCCAGTGTGCTTCTGCAGCGCATCAGGAGTATTGTGTGCTGGTTCTGGTCATGTCAAGGTGGATGCCTTTTAAGTGCTAAGGTACATTTTTAACATGTCAAAACTGGCATTCATTTCTTACACAACACTCTGTGAGCCATATCCTCCTACCTGGTGGATACTGTTAAATAGATTCCAGTCATAATCTGACAACTGGATGGATAAATCCTTGGAGCTGATGAAGTCCAAGATATCGGAAGTGCCCACGTTTGGTCCCTGTTGGTCAGGATGCGGTACCTGTGCATGGAAAGAGAACAATTTCAGCTGTTTTAATTGACAATTCTCTTCCTAAAATATATGGAAATTGACATAATATAAACACGCAAAGCTGCTCTGAGGACCAGGTGTAACCAGATTCTGAGAATGCTGGCCAATATTACCACATTATTACCACAATATTTACATAGAGCCTCAGCATATTTGTTAGTCATAACCTTCCCTTCTATTTCCTTCATCTGATTCTATTTTACGAATCTTGTCAGTAGTAGGGGAGTACAACATTATGAAATGGACAGTACAATTTCACATGTGGAGAACGCAAAATACATTCCTTTGTGGATTGCGTGTAGAGAAGACATTGCGCCTCATTACGATTTGGCCGGTATATGGTAAAAGTGCCGGTAATACTGTTTACAAGCACTTTTACTGTACTGTTCAACTCATCCGTAAATACCTCAGCTGGTAATATTGGCAATTAAAATACTGAATAGTCTGGAAACCTGCACCAGTAATAACGGCACAATGGTATTACCGGCATATCACGAGATTTAATTTGTTGGTAATACCAGCTGATATTTTCCAGTGATACCGAAAAAAGCAAGGCAGAGATACCTACATCTGAAAGCAGGCGATAAATGCATACAGGTGTGGGAAATGAGGCTACATGTGCACCCAATTCACCCAAGTGCACCCAATTCACCCTGGAAGAGCACAAAAGCGCCCACCTTCCCCAAACACACTTTCCTACACCACCATCCACACTGCCACTGATCACAGTCAGTATTGACATGGAGCTACTTCAGGCCTACATGGAGCTGCAGGGACTGGAGGACCACTAAAGGGAACAAGAGGCAATGGAGAGGAGGAGGAGGAGGAGGAGACACCACACAAGCCATGCACTGATACTCTGTGTAAGGGCCACACCATGGACCCTCACTGACATGCAAATCGTCACCTTGTACCGCCTTGACAGAAAGAATATTGCATGTCTCAACTTGATCCGGAAGACAGGGAACAGGAGCGACATCAGGACAGCCATACCACCACTGGCAAAGCGGGTGTTGGACATGCACTTCCTTGGCACAGGAACATCCCAACACACAGTGAGCGAGCATTCTCCAGAGTGTGGGGTCAGTGCTGGACGCACTGCACCATGTGGGACAGTACATTGGACTTCCCACCACTCTGGCACAAATGCTTGAATGTCCAATGTGGTGGCATCCCACAATTGCATGCACATAGCACTTGTGGCACCACAGCCTAGGAAGCATACAGGAACCGCAAGCAGTTCCATTCACTAAATGTCCAGGTCACCTGTGATTCCAACCTCATGATCACCCAATGCTGTGCCTGGTTCCCAGCATCAACCTATGATGCCATAGTCGTGTGGAACAGCATGCTGCCAGTGTAGATTGAGGGGCATAGAGGCCAATGGACCTGGATATGGGGTGAGTACATGTATCGTCACACTAACGTTGCTGTACAGGTGACATGCAATGGGGAGGGGGAACACACCCATAGCGATTGCATGCCCTAACAATGCCCCATACATGCAGCACCCATATGCACACCCAACACATGACAGGCAACAACCCACAGGAATAGGACATGACCCACAATTCATCAGTGAATGGCCAAGCTATGCTTCCCAACAGGGCAGCACCACACAATGGACTACAGGTACCGGAATGCAACATCACACATCCTACTACATGCATAGACTGTCAAATGAGATGCTGATTTTATAGGCAATGCTTACACAGATCACCATTATCTACATCTACGTCTATCCCTTTTTGCAGGTGATTGGATACCCACAGCTTCTGTGGCTAATGTCTCCTCCGAGGACTCCCTTTACAGCACAGTTGGTGGCATGCAACCAGGCCCATAGCCTCACTAGGGTGTCAATTTAGCACACCTGTGGAAGGCCCACTTCTGATGTTTACACTGGACTGGGCGTGTGCTTATGTACAGGCTGGATAAGGTGGGCCAGATAGTGCTGGAATGTGCTATCTTGCACAATATATGCCTCTGGCGCAACATTCCCCTGCCACCTGATGTGGACATGCCACCCCCTGAGGAGCATGACACAGTGGCTGCAGGTGCAAAACATGCACAAACTGAGCATGTATAGACCAGGCTCGCCTGACTGGCTCACCAGGATATTATTGACAACGTATTCAGATGAAGCCACCAAATTGCACTCCCCTTGCACCTTTATGAAGTAAATATTTTCTGAACTCATTAAACACTTGCACTCAATAAGGAATGTCCCACGTTGCTTCAAGGGAATATTTAATCTGTGTAGCATGCAATGTGAAAGGTTTAAACAACATCCCCACGACAGCATCAACCCTCCCAGAACACCCACCATCAAAAGTACCCTCCCCAAAACACCCCCCTCTAACACCACACCCTCTCCAAAACACCCACCCCCAACACACCCTCCCCAAAACACCCACCCAAAGAATCACCCCCCCCCAAAATACCCACCCCCAGTATACCCATGTGTCCAAATGTCATTTCCTGGCCCTCATGGCCTTGGGGTCCTCCTGTCCTTGGAGTTGAGGTGGCGCTGTGAACTGCACTTTGGGGTGATTGGTAGGGAGCCCTCGGTGGGGGCAACATAAGTGGATGGCTCGGACCTCTGTGCCTGGCTGTATGTAGGGTTAGCTGAATGGCCTGGGTCAGCAACTCTGCAGAGGCCGAGGAAGAATCAGTGTGCTCACGCACCCTCAGCTGCAGTGTTACCATTGCTGCAGTGGCATGGGTGAGTGAGCAGGCAATCCTACAGGTGCACCCCTGCAGGCAGTCCCGCATCACCTGCATTTCTTGCAGCTTCTAACCCGCAAGTGAGTGGATGTCTACCTGCTGCCCCTCAATGCCATCCGGCCTCAAAGGTATTGTGCGCATGTTGGTGTCAGGCAGTGCTGGTGGGCTGTGTGGGCTTTGTGGCTGGGTCGGGCAGAAGCATGGTGCAATATCACCCTCATACTCCTCTTCTTACTCTTCAGTGGTAGGGACATGGGCCCTGTAGCGATGTTCCATGGTCTGCAATCCACTCAATAGGGATGGTGGTGTGCTGGCTCCCTGGGGTCTGTGTACCACTGCTGTGGTTGTCAAAGTGTGTGCCACTATAGGCAATAGCTGTGGCATTACACTGGGAGTTTCCTGGCTGAATGGGGGGGCACCGACTGCTGGCATGGGGATTGTGTCCACTTCAGGGCTTGATGGTTTTTCCATGGCAGTGGTAGGTGGTGGTGCTGGAGGTGGAGGTGGTGCTGGTGGTGCCCTGCCCTGCCGCTTGCTGCTGCTGGTGAGTGGTTTGGCCTGTACAAGGGTGGGGGCAGTTGATGTGGCTGCTGTCGGGGGTTTGGTATCTTCACTTTCTGTGGATGGTGTTCCTGCTGGAAATGTAATAACATGCTGTTAATCATCTAGCAGACATGTCTCTGGGCTTGCAGTACACTCATGCGACATTGCGTGTCCCCCAGACCTCCAAATTTCATGTCGATCGCATGGGTGCTATTGCTCTGTTGGGTGCTCCTGCATGTATGTGGTGGTGGTGGTGCCTGAGTGTGTACACAGTGCATGCATTTGCACATTGCCCATTGGCCTGCAAGCTGGGTTTATGTTGTAGGTGTGGTGGGGCATCACTTACCGACATGGACGTTCTTGGCACACATGGGTACTTCCCATGTGTCCATGTGCATATATGCACATTCCAAGTACATGTGTATTGGTATATTTACCTGCATCCCCTGGCATGTGTGTGTGCGCTCACAGGCCATTTGCTGTTCCTATATCAAAAAGAAGGGCACCTGGCTATTCCCTGTCCATTCCAGGATTCAAGATACTGTCTAAACACACAAATGGACAGGGTGATTCTGTGTATACAACCCATCCTGTGGAGGCCTGAATGCTGCAGTATGCCAAATAGATCCAACACGGCCCCAGTTCGGTAATGACCCTGCACGTGGAGAGGACCGCACAACCACTCCCTAGATCTTGCAGATGGGAGTTTCTATCTTCTTTTCTAGAGTACAGATATGTAATATTGCCACAGGATAACGTACAGATCCTCCTCAACAGACATGCTTGAAGTCATATGCACAATCAAAGTTTTAAAGAACACATAACCCTCCAAGAAGAACCTCAAATGACCCCCCTCATCCTGATGAAGGACGCCCAAAGCAAAGCACATTACATCTGCTCCTGAGGCCGAAACACCTGTATGTCACCAGATCCAGAACATGAGTAGTGCCACAAATACACTACCACACTAGTCCACACAATTACGAATATAGATTTAGCCACCCCTATTAGAAAAGTTAGGCTGAAGAAATACAATATATTACAGTCCTGTTTTTTAATTCACAAACAAATATACATGTAATGCATGTTATATACACCTGTGTTACTATGTCTATGAATGTTACACTCTATGTGAATGTGGAGAAAAGTAACTGTTTGAAAATTATGAATGTGTAACATTGACAACAGCATGGATAAAAAAATAAATGGAATACAAAGGTTTATACAAAGGGTGTGTTGTATTGTATGCACGGAATCACCCTGTCCACCTGTTCGTTTAGACAGCATTTGGTGTTCCTGGTATGTGTCAACCCGTTTCCCATGGCCATTCTGTGCATCTACGCTGGAGGATGCAAGCAATTGGGGACTATATGCACATGTACATGTACATGCAGTTTTGTGCTTATGCCATCATCTTGGGTTCTTGCTCCAGCCTCTGCTCTCCATATCCCCTCAACACCCTACATGTGCAGCATGCTGCTAGCCATCTCCTCCCAGCACATGAGGTGGAGGGGGTGCTCCATGCCTCTTCCGGTGGCAGCGCACTCCCTCCTCTGCTTCACAATGAGGCTACAGACCCTTGCCTTCAGGTCATTGGTGCCAGGAGTAGCCAAATAGCAGAGTTAGCTGCCATTTATAAGGCAGTTGCTACCGCAATTGAAAACAAATTCAAAGAGATTGTCCTAGTAACTGATTCTGATTATGCCGGAAATAGCTTTGTAGAGTATTTACCTGGCTGGAAAGCAAAGGGTATGCTCACATATAATAAAAAGCCTCTCAAACATGGGGAAATGATTCAAGCTATAGGTACATTAGTATCAGAAAGTGGTTTGATAATACACTGGAGGAAGATTTGTGGACATTTAAAGACACCAGGAGAGGATAAGGAGGGAAATGATAAAGCAGATCAATTAGCCAAAATTGGGGCTGTCATGGGAGAATTATTACCTATCAATACCAGGTAAGAGACAATCTGATTGCCTCTCGCCAGGTCCCTACCCAGCCGGGAATCCCTCCGTCGGGATTCCACAGCCTTTGTCCCCAGCGGGGGGGCATGGCAACCCCTCAGCCAATGAGGAGGCTCGAAGCGGGGCCATCCCCACTCCGAGCCTCCCGCGGCTGAGAGGCTGCCTTCGCCCCCCCGCCGGGGACTTGGGTACTTTTTTTTTTTTAAATTCCCTTCCCTCCCTCCCACCTGCCCCCACCAACTTACCTTTTTGGTCCTGATGGAGACTCGGAGCGGGGCCATCCCTCTACACGGCTGGGGGCTTCCCCCGCCGGGGACGCAGGTACGTTTTTCCCCGTCCCACTCCCGCCCTCCCAACCCCACTTACCTTATTTTTGATCCTTTTTCGGGAGCGGACGCGCTGGGAACACTTGTGTTCCCAGCGCGTCCGCTCCCGATGGCCACCATGGAAAGGGAAAACGGACTCCGTTTTCCCTTTCGATGGCGGCAGCCATTTTCTTGGTTTCGGGACAGAAAAAAATGCTTTTAGTGCCCCGGTCACGCAAATAATGCGGGCCGGGGTACTAATAGCAATAGAACCCTCACGGCGGGGGCATTACCGACGCAGGTAGATGGTTTGTGTGTGTATGAGTGTGCTTCACCCTGCATGCTAAAAGGGGGAGCAGAGTGCTCTCACAGGAGCATTGGTCCCTGGTGTAAATAAACCAGTGACATGAGCTAGATGCAAAAAGTGACATTATTTATGATCTTACTGGGGTCTCTAAAAATGTACTAAGCCTGGGGGTAGTCCACAGTCAGCCTGAAGTGTATCATATTCATAAAGAGGGAAGGTTTGTCTTCTAAAATGAACACAAAATAAGATACCACTAAAATTACCACAAAATAAGATACCTCTAAAATTACCACACAAATAAGATGCCAGAATTGGGCAATATTAAATTACCACCCAGAATGAGGTAAGGCCAGTTTACTATCAAGATACCTCCAAAATACTGCAGTAGTAAAATACCGCCAAATCAGGTAATAGCCCCAAAGACAAAACCGCTTACAGAGGAATAGAGGAGTTTATTTTCAGAGTAGGAGAGACAGGGTTGGTAGGTGATAGGAGTGAATCGGTCTGTTGGCTGGCATTGTTTGTTAGAGGGGGTGTAGTATGGAGATGCTGTAGTCAGAGTGGCAAGTTGTGTGACAGGGATAAGAAAGGTGGGGGATGTAGCATAATTGTCAAGAGCTTAAGGAGAGAATAGAAGGGTGAGGAGGATGAAGAAGAGAGAATGCATTTTAGTTCAGTAGTAGTCAGGGGTAGATTGCAATGTATAAGGTGGATTTTAGGTATTGCCAGCTGGAGCAAGAGAGGAGGTTTTATGAAAGCTCACAGGCGAAGAGGCAAAGAGACCAACGAGGCTGAGAGTAAAGGCTAGGAGATTGCCCTTTGCTCTTAGCCCTTTGCTTGGGATAAGTCCACACAGTACAAGGAGTAAAATAGGATGAGTAGCAAGGAGTATCTTATGGTGGGAGGGGAGGGTGGCCGAAGTAGCAGCCACAGATCAGGAGCAGCACTGAGCTCGATGTTGCTCATCTGTATCCCAATCCAAATCAAAGACCCTCACCACGTTGGTTAGACTGAGGTCAAGCACGTACACTAGGGATGCGCTGTGACAACTGTACTGCTTGGTGGCCTCTTTGAAAGGTCCTAGAACGGAGCAGAGATTAGACAGCAGATACCACTGGCATTGTACAAAATGCCCCATCTGGAGCTATGCTGCGACCGTTGCAGCAATCTCTGATGGTAATGCACACATGGCCTGTTCAACACGTGCTAAATAGAATTCCACTAGATAGTCACTGAACCCACTGAAATCTTCATGTTGTGCAGTCCCAACTTGTGGCACACTGGGCACAGTACCTTTTTGGCAATGTATGCCTGGCTGGAATGGGATCTGACATTCTGGGAACAGCAACCATTTCTTTCACAGGCTCACAATTGCTAATTTAGTGTGTGACCATAAGGTGATGGGCATATGCAAAGCAGGGAATGTGAATTGTCTTGCCAATTTGTACGGCAGCAATGACATGTGATCTATTGTCTATTGCAACAAAGCCAATGTGCAAGCCACTAGGCCTCAGTCGCTCTGCCTGCCCACATTTCCTCCACCTTCTCCCAGATTTCAACTGCCCTGTGGCTTCTGCTCTGAAATACTTACATGCACAACATTGCCTGATGCTGACACGCATACAACTACTACTTCCCCGAAATGCTATGGGACCCTTCTTGGATTTTATAAAAAGTAAATTGACCCATTTTACTGTGATGGTTATATAAGCAATGTTCTGCCAACTGGTCCACATTACCATAGCAAAGTGGACCTTTTTATTACCCCATTGACTGCCTGAATTACTTTCGGCGTAACCTCATTGTACAACTCTGGTACTGCTCTGCAACAGAAAAAATGTCAGGCAGGAACTTCCGACAGTGATTGCCTGCTCCCATAAACTGCTTTAATCAAGGTCTTCCCCAAAAGAGTAGGGCTGGCGATATCTTAAAAACATATCCAAGTTAGCATCAAGCAGGTACTGTTTGTTATCAAACTTGCGATATTTTTAGCCATGCTGAGATAGCTTCTCCAACACTGGACTGATGTAATGTGAGATCACCGATATGTGCCGATGAGTTAAAGGTGTTGGAGATTAGTGTCAACTTCAACTTGCAAGCACTAACACAGCTGCAGTATTTTCAGGGGGAATTCTGCACATTGGTGGCGGTATAGTGATTGTCTAATGGTATGGGGAATGACACACCGCATATCTTTGAATGCAGTCCGTGCCTGTACATAGTGCTGCCACATACGGGAGCGCATAAGTGTGGCCCTCAAGTTGGTCCCTCCCTTCCCTCATCCCACTGCTTTCAGGCAGAAAGAGCAAGTATCTAGATTAAGTTGCTGTTTATTCTGTATGATGTACTAGCACACTTTCGACTTTTGTTCTGAGCTAGTAGACAGGCTGGGCTCAGGTGGGGCATTGGTTCTGGCCATGGTGGTGCTGGTGTCCTTCTTGATGCCAGATAATGATATAATATGGCAATTTCTCCGTAGACAAAAACAATCCCACTCTCTTTTATACATTAACACAACAATATGAGATGCCAGTTGGTTGGAAAGAAGAGCATGCAGGATATTTCAAAATACACGATTGGCTACTAATTAAGAAGGTGAATTTAGGATCAAGTGTGCGTGCTAAAGTTGGTAGCCAGGTTTTATTACACACACAGACCGGATCTGTATGCTTTTTTGAAGAATGGGTTCAGTCCATTGTTTCCACTATCTCAACAGCAAAAAAGGGCAACAAACTATACCTTTTCCAAGAAAACCTACGAACACATCGAAATGAAAAGGCTACCAGGCAGCAAGCACACAACTTTATCATCCAGGCACATGAAGGACAACTTTTAAAAAAACATAGGAAAAACAAAATGACTGGCAAGAGGAAGTAACAATTTACAATTTCAGACTGCATATGCTAAGCAAACTAGACCCGCCAAGCTCAGTCATGCTGTTCTTGTGAATTTGAAGATCTCAAATGGGTTATACATGGTTAGAATTCTGAAGATCAGGAAAGGTTGTGCAGACATATGTCATTTCATCTGCAATGCAATTAAACATATTATTGAAAAAGATCTTAATTTACTATTTTGATTGACAAATGTGCACTGTAAGTCACTTTTATATGTTATCAGTATTTATCAGAACAGAACCAACGTATTAGAGCTACATTAATTGGACCAAGAAACTGCTGAAGCAATCACTATTGAACTGCACATATATATGAAACTTTCCGCTCATGATGCACTTCTAGAGTACAAGCTCCATACCAGCATTGGCTGCCTATGATGAATCAAACTGAGGAAGTATTTTAATTCTGCCTACTGATGGTATTCTATGGACTCAGCCAGTTACCCAAACTGTGCCCTGTATGAACTTTGTGTTCCATGTTTAAAGTACCTATTGCATAGCTCTGTACATGTTTAGTGATGCTCCTGTTATGCAGACTGAGGAGGTTAATTGACCAGACAAAAGGATGGTTCAAACTAGTGCAGGGTCTAACTTTGAGGACCATGCAAGAGCTAATTTCAAGAAGACCTACAATTTACAGGTCTCTTCTACTAGACTATGGTTACTTGGCTACTCCCCCAAAAACAAGGCATTGTGATGAATATCTAAAGCGTGTTAAATCAATACATTGGACCAATGAGGGTGTACTGATCAGGCTATATTTATATAAAAATGTACTAATCTAGTTTTGTCTTTTCTTTCTCTCACTTGTATTGATTACATTGTCTGTCTTGCTGACTAATACTACCTTCTCTATTAGTGTATAATGTGGATGCCAGGTAGTATCATTGTTTATTTTTTGTAATGTGGAACACAATTGTACATGTATGTATATAGTTATGTATATGTTTTAGGTTGATGTTTTTATGGTAGTGCCTAATTTCTTTTAGGAAGAACATACAGTAAAGAGAACATTTTTATATGTTATAAATACATGTTAAAGGAGAGCATCAGTGGTGTACAGTTGTATTTCGGGAAATAACTTTTTGAATAGCCCTACATTAAGATTCAGGGTAAAAATATACTCTTGTTTAAGTTCCTTTGTTTAATGTTGAACTAATAAAATAAACTCAGAACAATATTGATGGATTTTGTACCAAGCACACTTTGATGCTTACTTCCTCAAGGGTGAGTGTTCTGTTAGTTCACCCACGCTCAGGCTGTGGCATGTGTGAACACTTATGTACCTGTGAACAGTGCACCCGTGAACAATATGGACACGGTCTCCATATGTAGGCATTTAAACCCCTGCTGGATGACAAGGAAACTCTTAGGGGTGAAATGATAAACAATGTTTTCATGGCTCTATTGGTCGTGTGTTGGTGTAGATTTCAAGTCCCCTTTAGGATTCATTAAGGAAAACTTGCAACTGGGTTGTCATCCTCCTTTTATACAAACCACAGGGAGTTCCTGAGTGGCAGACACATAGAATGCTGGAATAACCGAAATTGGAGGTAATCTTTTCCTCAGAATTCCCAGTGTGCTCTAATTCTAGGTATGTGATGTTTCCTCTAAATGAAACGGCTGATGTCTTCATCACCCTGTGCTCTACAGGCACTGCCACAGATGGCTCAAGACATAAGCAGAGTCTAAAGACAAGTCAAGAGTTTTTATTAGAAGATTGCTCCAGGCCTTAAGGCCATCCATTTCTATTGTGTCTCGAATGCCCCTAGCCCAGGGGTCCTTTCTTACCAGGCACGTATATACAGAATATTGACTGCTAATGTCTAGATTCAAACTTATAGTAGCGGTGAAAAGCTAAAGGCAAAAGCCTCATCTGTCTAACCTCTGTAGGGGAGTTCCTAGACTCGCTGTCCAGTCATCTAAAAATTATAGTGGTTATGTCTTTTTAACACTCTGCCAATTCCATCTCCTCCTATAACACACACCCGTACTCCACTCCTTCTCACTTTCTGATGTTCTCCACTTATGACTCTCCTCCCTCCAACTGCACCTGCCTTCTCTTCTTCTCTTCATGTCTTCCTCTTACGTCCCTTTGATGTTTCTTTCTTCCTCTCTAAGCCATCCCTCCACCCTTTTATGTCACTACTGCCTTCAATTCTCTACTATTCCCTCTCCCATACTACTACTCTCTCTTCCACACTACTACACCCTCCTCTATACTATTACTTCCTCCTCGACACTGCTACCCCTTCTCCACTCTACTACCCCCTCATCCACAATACTACTCAAACACCCTCTTTCCACTCACACAAGCACTTCACATTCACTCCCTACACTCTTCCTAAATCCACTCACCAGACTTTCATGTACACTCACAATGCACTACCACGTTTACTCACTAACCAATTCCTCACCTGTTCCAAAAAATCGGCTCCACACTCCACTCCAATGTAATGTCCTTCCTCCAACTAATCTCTTGGTTTGCCACTACTTCCTGGGGTTTCTTTTAACCCCCCTCCCTATCCTCTGGTTCATCGGATGTGTCCGTCCAATCTTGCCCTGTCTCCCCCGTGAGAGGTGGCACATTTTACAATATTTTCATATAATGCCTTAGCCCTGCCCCGACTCCCTTTCTGCACATGGAGGCCGCAGTGAAACAACAATTGCGGTTCAGCTTGCACAGTGTCCCAGTTCATTTTAGGGGTTGGGAGCTCTGGCCTGGCTGCCCTAAAAGTAAGTCCAGTCTTTATTTGGGGATGTTTTGTTTCAAGTCCCTGGTGGTCTAGGGGAGCCCCACAAGACTCACTATTGTATGTACTGAGATTTCCATGCAGTATGCAGCATCAGAACCAGCCATGTAGGATCTCTGGCTCATCCTTCTGTTGCTTCCCTTCTTGTGGCACTGTCTGTACGAAGCTTGCATAAAACGTCTGTGTTAGGGAGAATTATCAATCAATGGCTAATTTCCCTTACCTAGTGAGTCCCCCAGCAGCTTTGCTGGATTTCTGGAGTTTATTTTGTTCACTTGGTAAGAGTGTGAGCTTTTCCCCCACTCTTACCCATGTTTTGCCATGTGTATTTCATCTGTTTTTGTGATTGTGGACTCTGGAGTATACCACTTCAGTAGCCCCCTTCTTTTGTGTGTTACACATCACCTTCCGTGCATTCACACAGGGTTGTCTTTTAGACTTCCCACTGACTCCATTTCTGGGGCTGACTACTGTCCCCCAGAAAAGGGTAAAGTCACCATTAACTTTACATAGTCATTTAACCACAGATCCAGTACACCCCATCTTACATGGAGATTCGGAAAGGGTTACTTCTTAGCCATTTTTATCTGTACCTCCTAGAGCCCTGTTTGGCTCTTTTTCATTTAGACTTGGATGGTGGCAGTGGTATCTACCCTAACTTTTCTACCGCGTTTATACTATATAAAAGTGGTACTGTTTTAGGCTATTATATTAGCCTCGAACATAAACCCGCTTGACAACATACTCTTTCTTTTGGCTCCGGTCGGCTTTATTCGCCATTTCTTTTTGTTAAAGTCCTTCTTGTGCTTTACTTTGCGCGGCAAACCAGGTTTGCCTTCTTTGTTCGCTGTCTTTTGGCTGGCTTCTACCAAGAAGCCCTCCTCTAGGTGGCTGGGTGTCTAGGTGAGCTGAATGTGAGGGAGGGGTGTAGGTACCCCCTGCACAGGGTATCCTAGGAAACCCAATTCACACTTTGCCATGATTAGCTAAGGTGGTTGTCCGGGTTGGACAACCCCCCTGCTGCGTGATTGACAGCCAGGCTGTGTGAATGGGGGATTTTCGCATAAAAGGCAGGACTCTTGGGCTGGAAGTCAGAGTCGCCACTGGAACTACAAGGAACCAAAGAGAAGCGGAGAAGAAGACGGCTGCTGCAGTCCTGAGCCACCTACCCTTCGACGACCAGAGAAGATCCAGCCCGAATCTTCTTCCCTTGAGCCTGGTGGGGTCAACCAGCTCATCTTCCACAGCCAGATGATCCTCTTCATGGTTGAAATCAGTGCAATCTGATGTGGTGGTCCGGATAGCCATCTGAAGAGCCTCTCCTGTTTTAAAGGAGCGCACCTTTTATTCGCTGTCGCTGCTGCTGGCTTCATCCCTGCGTAGGTCAGACCCCTCCAGACGTCCTCCTTCTCGTCACCACGACCGAAGCACCAGGAACCATGGGTCTGCAGGAAACTACCAGGAACAACTGCTGTGGCACCAGCTTCTTCCTTGAATAAGGTACTGTGTTCTGCTTCGAGGAGCTAGGTTGAATCCCTTTTCTCCTCCTCCAAGGCTTGCCCTTGTCTTCACTCCTTCTTATAACTTTTGCTTCCTCTGTTGACAATCTCTAAGTACTCCTGGCAACGTTGAATCTTGAACTGTCCGACTGTGTGATCCTCGACAACAGGAACCCGGTTCCATTTGACATTGGCTCTGGCCTATTGACTCTTGTATTTCTGTCAACGAGTGTTCTCTGATTCTGTCTGCCCTGACAAAAGTATTGCCTATGATTTTTGCCCCCAACTCTCTCTGGTTAACTCGGGTGCTAAGTGTGTTTTTGCCCCGGTAACATTTCTTGCCGCGGATACGCGTATCTTTAGTAAGACCGGACTGTCATTACTGTCAAAAAGTGATCGCATATGTATTCCCAGTAACGTCTTTTGTTCCACAACACCGGTCCGTTAAAACATAGGGTACTTACCTTGAGTTATACTGTACCAAGTGAATTGGTTGTGTGTAGTGTATTTTACGTGTGGTTTTCAATTTATAGAAGTGTTGTGTTTTATAACAGATGGTTTAAAAATACATGTACTTATATTTTTTACCTGAAACCTTGAGTCAGTGTTTGCTTGATTCACGGTAATTGTGGTCCCTTTGTGTAATCTCTGCTACTGCTCATATACTCTTGAGATAAGCCTGGCTGCGCCACTACTGCTACTACTTTAACATAGTAGTACATGTTTGTACCAAAGGTGAACTTGTATTACCACTTGTAGTCTTAATTGTGTGTGTAGTGGTCCCTAAGGGCACTGCACAGGATTCTGCCAAACAGTCTGAGGAGAGAGAAGAGCCTGTGGCTCTCATCCCGCTAGCTCCCCATCTCCAGCAAGGTTTTGAATATGCTTTGTGTGGGGTGATAATGATTCTCTGTCTTGTGGGTTCTCCTCTCCCATGTCAGGTCTTTCTCTAGAAGAAAATGAGAAGGCTTGGCCAGCACATGGATTCAGAGGCTTGAGGTAATGCAAATTGGTACTGCACTTGAACAGACTGGCACACGGAGAGAAGACAGGCATTGGGGCCCCTCTAATTGCCACTGCCACCCTCTCGGGTGAGATTGGCTCTGGATTCCTTCCTGGTAGGCCTCCCAACCCAGGCTGAGAGGGGCACACCAACCCCTTGACTGACCTTCTCACAGCACAGACGGTCTGTCGTGGGCCATCCCAATCTTTCACAATTCTATCCTGTACTGATGAGGTGTTCAATTCTTTCTAACAAGTGTCCCTTGTAAGTTGGGATGATTAGAGTTGGCTTCAGTTCCTTGAGCTAATTGTTAGACAGGACTCTCAATAATACACCACCACACCTCCAAACCTAGAGAGACACATTTTAGCACCTTTGAATGATAAAAACAAGATTGAATGTAATTGTATTCTATCCATACCATAGAATCATCATGTGGCAATGTGCTGCTTTGTAGTTATGAGCATGGGTCAGCCAAACTGTGAGGTGGTAGTGCTAGCCCCCAAACCGGACGCAATATTTAGTAATGTCAATGGAGTTTTGACATGGAATAAATTCCATTTTGAATAAAAAAGACATTCTGCTTACGCACAGTTTTAGGCCATTGGTTAGAATACATATTATACTCTCTTTTCCTAATCTCTTTTTATATTTGTATTCTGATATGGTCCCGGTTGTCTTTTGACAACTTTCTAACATTAACCCCCGTTCCTACATTTTCCTGATGACAATGGAAAGCACATGCACACGCGTATCCAATGTTGCATTCACATACGTGTTCTGCTGCAGTTAACCTTATTATTGAAATGTGGTCACCTTGCCTAATGGCTTCTCTTTTTCATTATTACTTTGCGCCCAGCAGAGAGTCCACATATATGCATACTAGATGTCACTGATCCAGTTATGCATCCCATGGGAGAGATGTTCCATCAGGTTTGAAATCCGTGACAAGACTTTTTAGGCAAAGTAACATTCTTGGGCAGATCTTGAAGAATCCATTTTGCTCCTAAAATGTAAAGAAAAAACTAAACTTGGGATGTTTTACTAGCGGGTGGCTTGGTTTTTCATCACAGTAACTCTGGGCCAGTTATACATTGGCCAGTCATTTTGGTAATTAAAGTTGGTCTGGAGAAGTGTATGTACATCAGTACGATGTTAGATAACTTGAGTTCAGGAGTTTTATGGTCACCTGGTCATGGGCACTTTGACATTTGAGATAGCTATCCAGGCAGTCTGGAACCATAGCCAAAGGGTACCATCTTATCAATGTTATCAAATGTTCTGAAATGTTCATTGCTACCCCAAAAAATGTTTTGAACGAGAATTCAATTTACGAAATAACAATTCACAATTCAACCATTATATCATTTTATAAAGCTGCCATAGCTGGCTAATAGTTAGTTGACAGCACATACTACAAATTGACACATACAAATACAATTTCATTTTATCAAAACGTCAAAATATGCATGCACATAGAATATGAAAAAGTGCAATGTGCAAAAAGTGCTAGTGTCCACCACCACTATCCGACGGATTGATGAAGGAGGAATCTCTGCGCCACTAATAGGCGCGAGCGCAACAATATATGTATTCCCTAAAGACAATACCCTAAGCATCGGTGTCCTGATTGACTCAAAACACCCATTATCAAATGGAAACAACCACAGCCTACTAGGTGAGACAGATTTACAGCTGTCTTCTAGGTTTTAATAGCGCTCTTCTGGAGGGTCATTAACCACCCCGAATGGATGCATTAAGCAAATGCCAAGAGTCATTCCCAAATGAAGAATCCCAAAATGGTATTATGTTTCAGAAAATGAACGCTACACGATAATAATTTAGTTTGTTGGCTTTATGCCGCCCTGGACAGATTGAGTAGATGATTCCTGGTGGGCAATTCGTGAAAGGTATGGTGGGTTTAGTGATGACAACGTCTTTGTATATTGTCAAGGTGTACATTAGTACCAACAGAACGTTTTGAAAAGACTTTCAGACATAAAAATGGTGGCTCTCCCTGCCTACATTGATTTCATTAAATGTCTTTTGTGGTACAAGTTATCCGCTGAGCCAGGAATGGCGATTGATTTTCTAGGGCACAGTGATGGACGGAAATCAGCTAGTGCGTTACTAGACGGCTAAAACCCACCGACATTCCTGTATAGTTTAGGAATTAACAGAGGTATATGAAAAGTATTTCCATTGTGCAAGCAAACAACGTTCTTACAATACCGTCTTTTTTTAACATACTTGGACAATTATTAAAACTTTATTGTACTGTTATTATAAATGTGAATTCTGAGATCTTGCATTTTTTTTACTTTGGAATAAACAATTGATAAGATCCTTTTCAATGAAAGAGCTACCTATTAAATCGAACGATTTACTTTTCAATAACAAGCAGTGCTTATCAGAAATAAATATGCAGGGAATAGTAAAATATGCCATTAGCAAAACACATCAGCTAGCAAGGGGGCAGGATTAAAACATGGCCCGAGCATCCCTTTAAGAATAGATTGGCTCTTTTTGAATCTGTAAAATGTTACGTAACTCATCACTGCATTAAAAGAAACCAATTACACTTATCTATCAATATTTTTCATCCATTAGATTATTATTACCCAACAGAATATGGCACTCACACACTAAATGCCTATAGAGTGTAAGTGATCCATAGGACTGGCCTTGTAGTTTTCCACTTCCGTAAACAGTAGTGTGGTCGAAAACTGTGTTCACAAGAAAGAGAAATGTTTGCTCACCAAACTGCCAAGTTCATTCGCACTGCATAGGAAGAGCCTCTCGTTCACCCCTAGGGACGTGTACACGCCGGTGGTGTCAAGCTTTAGGCGGACATGTTCTGCAGGGAAAAGAAAGAACGAATACATCAGACAATGCTGGACCCGGATTTAAGCTGTTTGGAACGTGACCACCTTGGTTATTAGTCCTAGCTTAAAGTATTTACATTGAGCAGTGTATTGTCAGGGGAAAGGGGGCGCCATTACACCTAAGTACTGGAATGCGGCTTGACTTTCCCACTCAAAAGAGAAAGTAGAGAGACAGGATAAAGGCTAATATCCGATCATAAGAAGCATGTGAAAATATTAAGTGGGAGCAGTGTCATAATTGTGATAAGAAGTTCAGGTTCTATGGCCAGCATAACCTCTGAACTATGTACCTTTATCCCTGTTTCGCCTGGATCCTTCATTGCAATGAGAACTATGAGCTAACTCCTGCTACCCCACCTTTCCCAAGTCTCACCTTACCCGAGGGTGGACCAACCGAAAGAGAGTACATGCATATTAATATATGCACCCACTTATCCTGGCTAATCACAGCAGCAGGGGCCAGGCTACACAGTTTCCAGAGCTCCCCCTGCTTGCAGGTGGCACCTCCATCCTATTTGAACCAATCACCAGTCTCTTTGACCTCCACTCCCCTTAAACCTGCTTCCCCTGCTGAAGCCACTCTCCCACAGATCACTTTTGGTGATGCTAGAAGCCAGGACTGGTGAAGCCAACAGAAATGTCATTGTTCCTGCTGCAAAAGAACCTCACCTGTAGTATTGGGGGATTCATTAGTAGGAGCACTGTCATGGGAGGTGCTGCCCAGCACTGCTCTACTACTTCGCACTGAGGTAATATCATTGTGGGCAGGGAGGCAATATTGTACCAGCAACTAAACCTGTGGTTAATGTATAGTAAGCAAGAAACATGGCAAATTCATGTTGAGCACCTTGCAAGAGACAATTGTCGAGAAAGGGGCAAGAGAGAAGAGAGATGAGAGAAAATAGAGGGAAAGCCAAGAGACAGAGAAAGAAAGAGGGGAAAGCACAGTATAGAAAGAGAAATGACAGTGTAAGAAGGAATGTCATCATGAAGAGCGGCAGTTAGCAAGAACGATGGAGAATGTAGAACACGCATCTACACTGCCATACGGGCCAGCGGTTTGTTGCTGGTCTGCAACACTCGCACCGTCGACTGCAGAGTTGGGTGCCTGTGTTTCTATATCCCAACCCTGTCTAGAATGGCAACAATGCTATGTTAAAGTAGAACACGCTAATGGTTCACTGGTCTGATTATTCCGCAAATTGAAGTGTGGCTGAATAATGGTGAGAGCCAGGCCTGCCACACTGGTTCCCTCCTGACGCGTGCTGATTCTTAGAGTACAAGTATTTGAGGACTGGCTCCTTTCACCAGTTGGGCATTCATCTTCTTACCAAAACGTGACTGAGACAGGGATTTCAATTGCTTTCCAGTCAGGCACCAGTGGAAGACATTATTTATTCCAATAACACACCAGTATTTCCATTGGGCTTTCTGCAAAATATACAGTTTTTTGGGAGTTCTAGAGCACGCTAATTCTTTTGTTACACTGGTGTACCGGCTGGATATTCTGGAAGCATTATAGAATGATAGGTTGTGAAGTCTGATGTTCCAATCCCACCCGAAGAACTGTGATAATCCCGTATCTTAAGTGTGTTCATCCTTCCAACAGGAAGGAGATATATTGAAAAGGGCACTTTCAGCAAAGACCCGCAACACAACTATCAACAATAGACAGAGGTTAGAATTGAGGTCTGGAGTCATGACAACTTACTATTTTGTGATGTAAAGTTGTCTTATAAAGTGCCCTTCTACCATGTTTGTTGGCCATGCGTTATGTGGCTCTGTAAGAAAAGGTTGGGTGTGGGGGGCGGGGGGTGTAGTAGGATAGCTCAGGCTGATGCCAAACCTGAGGTGTTAATGGGTGTGGGTCGGACGTACCCAGGACGTGGGTGCTCTTCTCCTTCAATGGGTTGGTTGGAAGCACTTGGAGGAGCATGTTATCCAAAGGGAGCAGCCACCTTTCTGATAGACTACATTGCTTTGGGCAGTTTAGCCGCTGATGTGGGGAGGGTAATGAGCCCAAAGAGGAGAGCCTAGCCATAGCCCAGTGAGTGTTCTTTGGCAGGAGTGCCAATAATGGTGCTCTAGGCTGCACCTGCTTTAGCTGCGTGTGCAGTCTATGGTGATATGATATCTTAGTGGGGAACCGGTTAGTCTGGGCGGTGAGGGGAATATACCATACAAGGCAGAACAACCTGGTGTCCTCCCTGCACGTCTACTCCTGCCCTCTTGCAGGCAGGTACCATTTCATTTTTTCTCCTGGTCTCTCTCTCTCTCTCTCTCTTTCTCACACTCACACACACACACACACTCACACACACACATATCCGCTCTCTCAATCTCTCTGGACTTCTTTGAAACAGATGCACTGTAACCGACCTGCAACAATGATTTGGGAATTGGCTGATTACAGCACGGGGCAATCTGGATAGAACACTCATTACCCTAAACTATATGCTGAGTGTTATGGGAGGCAAGATGTTTTCGTTCAGATAAAAGACTGCTTGCAATATGAGCACCACAGGTACACATTTCTCCATCTTTAATGTTTATTATTATTATCTTTATTGTTTTTGGTTTTTTTACAAACCTTTACAATTTTTTTTTTCTTAAGAACCAATCATTATCATATTTTAAAACACAATTTTTCAATCATTATTGCCAACATTATATACACTTTTTTCCTTAAGAATCCATCATTGACTAATTTCTAAGACACCATTTTTAAATCAATACAAAATGAACATTAAATATACTTTCATGACATAAAAAATTACTAAAAACTTTCAGAATTAAAACTTTGGTCATTTAAACATTTCATATTGTCTTTCTTATGCTTGTAAAACTTATTAAGATGACAACATTTACAGTAATGTCCATCAATACTCAGCTTTTTATGATAGTCTGGATTAAATTTCAGATCTCAAGAAACATCACATACTATTCTCAGAAATTCACTAATGCGTATTTTCAGTATCGTTGAGTTTCCATGCATCATCTCATGCCATACATTTTCCCTGTTAACATTCGAAGTATCATTAACAAACTTGGAAAAATATTCTATTCTTTGTTTCAATAAACTAGGACATATCAGTAACAGATATATTAGAGTTTCTTTCGTTCCTAATATATTACAATGTCTGCAAGTTTTAAGAGTCACATCGTTAATCGCCCTGATACTCTGTATTTCATATGTGTTCATAACATTGAATCTGAATCTCATTGTTCAGTTGCGGAAAGATCTAGCGGGGTATTTCCTTCTGGAACTGCGTACCATTTCCAGAAGGAAATCACTTGATGATATAGTGTAGAATTTAGTATCACCACGTTATTCTCTAGCCAGTCATAGGCTTTAATTCATTCGTTTACCTTCCGGGGATTTGTTAGTAAAGTCTCATTTGTAAGACCTAAATCCCGTAATTTCGTATCACATATTTCTTTTAATTCTTTCATGAAAACTCCCTCTAGATTGTTTCCTAAGCATTGATACATGGTATTATTTTTATCAATGATACATTTACGTAATAATAACAGCTTTTTCCGATATACAATACTTTTCAATGACATTAGACCCAATTCGTATCTTATTGCTTCTATTGGTAGACATTTTGGTAGATGTCTTAAGACTCTGTGCCATATACAGGCTTTAACTGTTTTCAAATGGGGTATCAACTTATTTGAACAGAGTTCTAGGCCATAAGTCAGTCTTGGGATGGCTTTGGTTCGATAAAAAAGGATACATGCGCTTAATGTGAACTTGCCATATTTTTTTTCAATTACCATCATTTAATTAGCAATACATACAGCCTTCCTTTTAAGCTCCTTTATCATGTAACTAAGTGTGCATTTAGCTGTATAGGTATATCCTAAGTATCTAAGAACAGAATGATTTCTTATTTTTACGCCATTACAAAACATTACCAGAGAGTCTTGTTTTAATGATTTCACACCAGTGTGGAAGATTACCGTTTTGTTTGGATTTAGCAATAGTTTCCTTTCTTTTATAAAGTTTACAAGTGCGTTCATCATCCTCTGTAAGCCTACTTTCGTGCCATCAAATAAAAGAAAGTCGTTTGCATATGCTATCCACTTTATAGTGGCCTTACCTATCTTTGGTGAGACCAAGCCACTTACATCCAAAGTTTTTCCTATCTACGATACATAGAGGTTGAATAGTGTTGCTGCTAGCCTACATCCCTGTCTTAGGCCATTATTTGCTTTTATTTGTTCTGATAGTGTGCCCCTGTTACTTAAGCGCACTCTCAATACCGTATCAGAGTATAACATAATTATTAATTGTAATAGACCTTTATCCATTCCCAGGTTGTCTAGAGTTCTCCATAGCGTCACTCTATCTACTTTATCAAATGCCATGGAGAGGTCCATTGAGGCTATATAAAGTGCATGATTACCTTTCACTTTAGCCTTTGCTTGTAGACTCGCTACTATCAGGCCTCCTATTTCTGTTCCCATGGCTTGTCTAAATCCTATTTGTCTCGGGTCTAGTATATTGTTATTCTCGATCCAAATATTTATTTCATCCAATACCAGTGCTGTGAAAAATTTTGATTCTACATCTGATATCATTATAGGTCGATAATTTAAAGGGCTTAAGCGGTTTCCCTTTTTAAATATTAGAATTACATATGCCATCTTCCAAGAAGTCGGAATTTGTTTAGTTGTTATAATCTCTTTAAACAAGCAAAGTAAGATGTTAGCCCATAAATCAATATTATGTTTTAAAGTATTATTGGATAGATTATTTGGACCCAGTTTGGTTGAGGATTTAACTTTTCTTATATACATCGCAATCTTCTTTACAGAGATATCCAAACACCACGTCTGATTGCAATTATAAATATCCACAATTTGAACCTCTGAGCTCATATATAATTCTGCAAAATAGTTCAACAATGTGTCTCCTGCTATCGGGTTTAAAGAAAGTTGCAATTGCATAGTTTCAGTGCATTGATCAAAGACCATATTTTCCTTGTATTGCAATCCTTCATGGCAATCAACATAGCTTTGCCGTCTTTTTGCGCCATATGTGCGCGATGTGATATTATCCAATTTTTGTATATCTGTTTGCATTGCTTAATTTTTTGGGTAATTTCATCTATATTGCACTTCAATTTTTTTAAATTACGCACCTCTTTACGCAGTTGCGCCTTTCTTTTTTTGACATCAATGTTGAAAACGTGAGCATTTTTGGTTACAGGTATTTGAGCATATGTTTTCTTTACATTGCATTTGTCTATCGTTTCTTGTATATAATCTTTGAAGACCCCGATAGAGTATGTAGATATTTTCCATTCTAACGGAAAAGACATATAGTCATGTATTAACAAGGAATTTACCTTTTCAAGGTTGTTTGGTGTCCATTTCACTCTGTTACCTGCTACATTTATTTCTATACGCATATCACATTCCTCTTCAATCACTTTTAGTTTGTTCCAAGGCATCTGTATTGAGATCATTGCATGATAATTTTCCTTGCAGCTTTGCACTTTCATATCGCAGCTATTTAAAAAGAAGTGGTTACTGGCTATTATGTAATCCAAGATAGAACTCAATCCTCTGACTTTCCAGGTTAGGCTTATATTATATATAGGCTGTAAACCCCAATTCGATGCAAAATCCATCCAAAAGACTACCTCTATAGCGTTTACTAAGGGCTGCTGCCGAGTTAGGATTTATAGATTTGAGTGTCCATGAGATATCTGAATGTTCTATATCACAATCTGCATTCAAGTCTCCTGCCAGTACAAATGCACCCGTAGGGTAAAGCTCTAGCCAGGCCGTAATTCTGTCATTTAACAACTCCAGAACATCAATCAGTTGATCATTTGAGTGGATGGCTGCATTCCAATATATGTTTACTATCATGATATCTATTACCATTTGTGTTGTTCGCATTTTAAATGTACCAACCATTATGCTTTCTAATAATTGTTGATTAGTTGTCATGGTAATATTCATGTCCGATTTGTATGCCATAATCATCCCTCCACTAGGTCGCCCTATTGGTCCTTTGGTTGCTTTACAGTTTATGATTCCACACCCATCCCACAACAGATTATTAGTTGCCCATGTTTCATGTAATAACACAAAATCATATTCTTCAAGTTGACTCACAATCTTTTTGTTCGCCACAGTATCTGAGTATCCCCTTGTGTTTCAGGAGACTAAACTAAATGGGATCTTTTTATCAAAGTTATATTTTTGTTGATTTCAGATTCTCTATGGAGTCTCGCAGCGACATGGCAAGTGATCTCCCTTCCTGCATGTCAATCAACTGAGATCTGGCAATGTCGGTTACTAAACTGTCTTGCATCTTAGTAGTTGGTACCTGAGTTACTAATCTATCAGTGCTATATCCTACTATTACTGTATCCTTGTTTTCTTTATCCATCATCCCCTTTTGCAAATTCTTGATATTTTTGTACATCAAAGCCTCTCTTCTGTAGGGCACCCGCCTCCTTTAGTATCAGAGCCCTCACCAATGGAGATGTTATGATTAATCTAACATAGTCATATCTCTCGTTGTGCATAAAATCCACAAGCTGGATATCTGAGGTAGTTTTAGACTTAATTCTGGTATCTCCCCAAATAAAGATAGGAGGTATGGTCTATTGAGAGATCTTGGGCCACCCTCGTCGAATACATAGTAAATTACTATACTTGGTTCATTTGGAGAAGCCGGTCTTCTTAAATTTTGTATCACTGATCTCTTAGGCTCTTTATTCCAATGATACGATTCATACGCTGCGCCTGGTAGCGCCCCATTCTTTTTATGATCTAACTCATCTGATACTCCATCTTCAGGTAGTAAATTACTTCCATTCCTTATGCTTTGAGCATTTCCCTTTGGCATTGTATTTAGGACATGCAGCGAGCTATTTGCATCTTTATACTTTTGTTTCAATACGTTTTCAATCATCAAACTTATTGCATCGCTGCTCAATTGTGAGTCTTTCAACATGTGCCTCTTGGAGTCATCTAAGGGTTCCTTTTGTTGTTTAATTTCCTGTGACTCTTTAGGATGAGCTATTGAGGCTAATATCTCTTTAGGTTCTTACAGTATATTGGAGCTCGGCAATGGCTTACTGACTGACGATTCAGGGTTCGTAATTGATATGGGTGTATTAGGCCTTGATAGAGCATCGGGGTTTTTAAAAATGTCAAAGATGTCTTGGACTCCTCTTTCTAAGACTCTAAGATTACTATCAATCCTTTCGGATTTTGCTTTATTTTTCAAGACCTCTGAGAGCAGGAAAGATCCTTCACTGTAACTAGATTCATCTGTACCACCATTTCCGGCATTACTTTCAATCTCCATTTCTTTGACTATCTCATTGTTTGTATCATCATTAGATTTATTTTTTCCTGATCTTTCTTATTTTTGTCAGCTATCTGACAGTCAGGCCAAGCCTTTCGTATGTCCACATTTCTTAGAAATTTTCTTGATGATGTGTTACTCGCTTTCACAATTTTGGCCTGTTTTTTCCTTTGCTTTTTTTCTTTCCTTTTGGAAATTTTTTCTACAAACACCGGATTGTCGTTGTCACTTATTAAAGTCACAGTGGCAGGATTGTTATTACCCGCTTCTATATTTCCCCTGGTTTCTATCAAGATTGCCTCCTTGTTAGTCTCTGGCATATTGCCATTTTGTTTGCCTAACATGGGCATCTTGATTGGAATCACAATAGATTTTATAACCTCACTATTCATTTCCTTATCGTGCATGGATTCTCTGTCTATACCATCAGTTCCAGTATATACATCGTTGTGAGCAGACACAGAATTTTGCATTTTATCTATTACCTCGCATTGTGTCTTGTTCATTAGATCATTAATGAAATCCGGTAATGCTATAAATGCCATTACCATTTCTTTTAGGAGGTTCGATTGAGATTTCAGTTCAGATAGTATTAGTGCTTGTGTCTCATTATTTGAAATATCTGGTGTATGTACTGTATCAACATGAATCTCATTCTCCAAATCATTCAGCATGTTCTTATCCATATGCTGTGACAACTCGAGCAAAGAACTATCAACAGTGTGAAAGACTTTAGGCGTGTCAGTGTACTCCCTGCTCACATTATCCACTTTTTCTATATTATTTTCAGGGTCATCATTCTGCTGTAGTCTATTTACATCTCCATCTTCTGCAAACAATGATTGTGAGCTTTCAATTAATTCGGCATTAGTTCCTACCTCTTGAGCTATCTTATTCATTCTTTGCTCTAAAGAACACTGAATAGCGCATTCAATGAGATCCTCGGTTAAGTACGGTGAGCCTGAATGACTCGCTGCAACAGCGCGAGCTGCGCTCATCCTAGTGGCCATTTGCTTCGTAGGTGGCGCTATTGTCAATTGCTGCTTGCTTATCACAGATTTCTTTACACTCATTTTTCTCTACACCACTTCTTAGACCACTTCTTATAATCAACCAGGCAGTGACTGTATTCATTGTATTCATACGTACGATGCCGCTCCCTGTGTTTACATTTAGTTGGGGAATAGACATTCAAGACTCAAAACTTCTTACCTAACCCGCAGCCCCACAGACTAAACAGGTGAAACAGGCCACTTGAGAGGCCACTTGCTGAGGCGCGCGCGCTGATGGCGCGCAGCCTCATACTTTTATGGGATCCTCCCCTTCAGTGGGCGTGGCCAAGTCTTTGTCACGTGTTCACATGAACGTGATGTTCTTTCTTCCTGCACGTAACTGTTGGAAAGGAAGAAACGAAGGGCTGAGAGTCAACAGGCGAAACAGACCACTTGAGAGGCCACTTGCTGAGGCGCGCGTGCTGATGGTGCGTGGCCTCGTACTTTTATGGGATCCTCCCCTTCAGTGGGCGTGGCCAAGTCTTTTTCACGTGTTCACACAAACGTGATGTTCTTTCTTCCTGCACGTAACTGTTGGAAACGAAGAAACGAACGGCTGAGAGTCAACAGGCGAAACAGGCCACTTGAGAAGCCACTTGCTGAGGCGCGCACGCTGATGGCGCACGGCCTCGTAATTTTATGGGATCCTCCCCTTCAGTGGGCGTGGCCAAGTCTTTGTCACGTGTTCACACAAACGTGATGTTCTTTCTTCCTGCACGTAACTGTTGGAAACGAAGAAACGAAGGGCTGAGAGTCAACAGGCGAAACAGGCCACTTGAGAGGCCACTTGCTTAATGTGTTGGTTATCAGGCTGAGAGCCACCTCAAACATCACTCTAACTTGCTCAGGGGTGTTTGTCAGGCACTCGGGGCAGGTGCCAGAACCCCTGGCCATGTCTCTCAGAGGTTCTGCTCCAGTGTCCCACACAATTCTCAAACACCTAGCTCATACTGCACACAGCCAAAGGGCAGCATACAATTCTCTTGCTGTTAAAGATTCATTTATGCACAACGTGTTAGCAATGACCACGTGGATACCATGGAGCCAGGAAGATACCCACTCACCCATTAAAAGATATATGCACTACAAAAGAAAGAAGGGACACCTTTCTGGAATAAGGTGTGATTGACTGACATGCACTTATATTTACACTTTTACATAGTAAGGTATGACTTCCGGGATAAGTGTCAGAAAATGGTCTATGAGTACAAGTAATGCGAAAGTATATGTTTTGGCTATTAGCATTCCCCTTGCTGGCCTGGCCATGTTGTTGTGCAAAATGGGGCAAGGGGGGCTGCAAATTAGTTGCTTGTTTTCTACATAATGCTCAATTGCCGCCATGGAAAGGGAGAATGGACTACGTGTAGTCCCTTCTCCCGAACCCCGGTGACCATTTTTTTGCTTATTTTTCTTGAGTCGAGAAACGGCCACATCGCCATTTCTCGACTCCAGAAAAAGTGCAATTAGTAGCCCGGTACAATGTGTCGGGGTACTAATGGCAATATGTCCCTAAAAGAAGGGTATTAGCGGTCAGGTAATTCCCCCGGGGCTCTGTTAAAGCCCTTGCTCAGGCTTCTAACTATGGCACAGGGGCATTACCCGACCGGTAATGCCCCCCTCCCTCCTTGGGTCATATTGCTTAAAACTACATTCTGTGACTCCGGTGTCTTTGTACTTTCGGTTTGTATGATAAGCCTTTTTAAGTCTTTCCTGATGTTGTTCCCCGGCAGGACAGAGTTTCTAATTCTAACTCCTATGTATTGATAATTATAAGATATGCATATCTTGGTTTCTGCATCAAAGTCAGGAAGATGTTAAAAGTAGTGCTGGTTGGTTGTGCATGATATGGCATTATGGTACTCACAGTTTCATCCAGCACATTCCTAACCAGTTCAGCTTCCTTTCTGCTATTCAGGTTCTTTTTCCTATACATTGTTAATCCTGTTATACTTCCACTGCATAACTGAAACTGTGGCTCAGGAGCCTTTTGAAAATTATGTATTTGCCACTCCCTAGGTAGTGATGGAGGCTCATGAGGAATTCAACATTTCCAAGACTTGTGATGTTCTTGTTCTCCATATCATCTGCAGCATCTTGTACATTGAATGGGTTACCCTACTAGCGATATAACTTATGACTCTGCATCCAATGTCGCTTACTGCCAGTTGAAGCATCAGCTTAAATAGCTGTGTCCTAAATACTAGAGGTTTCCTGTGGGTGAGTGGAATAGACATATACTCATGCTAGTTATCAATAATATCAAAGCACTTGGTACCTGCATGGCCTTTTAGGGCTTGGGGACCAACTTTGCTTTTGTGGGCATTAGGGTCAGGGTGGTGCTCAGTTTTGGAGAACCCAACAGGCCTCCAGGTCCCTTACAACAGGTATGGCAGGATCAGGTGAGGCCCAATTTTTTGTAGTGATATTCATGGTTGGTAGTTGTAGGCCAGCTTCAGGTCATATCTCATTATGCAGTACACAGGAACTTGTTGCATGAGTTAAGATACCTGCTGATCTTGCTTTTCATTTCAGGATGTATGGTTACAATGTTGATCCAACTCACTTCTGTTATTAGGTAGGACTTGCTACAGAAGAGTCTGTGATGGGATGGAGAAGCACTCAGGGAGTGGGAGTGGGACACCAGATGGTGAGATGCGGTATCCCCTTCCCAATAACACCTTTTCCCCATCCCACCAGGTAGTATACCTAGGAATTCAACCCCCTCTTTTTCCAACACAAAGACTTTCTCTCTGACAGTTCACCGTGAGCGACGACAGACTAACACCAGAGCCGTATAACTGACATGTCCCAACACCATGGACAAGCAAGGTCTGGCAATTAAGTATTATTAGACACACCTGGCTTCCATCACACTTCCCCACATGGATAAAAGGTAGAGCACAAAGGACTCTCTGTGCGAGCCAAAACAAACAAGGAAACAGCAGTTCCAAGATGGCAGTTTAATACAAGGAAAAAGACGGTGAAACCAGAGATTGTCGCAAGGAGGGAAGTACCCATGACCTCTAAAGACCGTTATTTTTGTGATCCTTAGAAAGTTAGAAACCAAAGACCAGTAACTAAGGTTGATAAAACCTGCACAGTGTGTCGGAGGTACCTGGGGCTCTCCTGTGTTGATAACCAAGGCGGGGAGGAGTGATTGCCACTGTGGTACTGTCCTTGACTCCAACAACAAAGCAGCGTCAGAAAAGGCAGCACAGCCGGTGAGTCGCAGAGACTGATACCAAACCAGCTTGTGTTTTGATCCAAGGTCGCCAGCAGCCACATTGTACAAAGAGAACAGTGTGTGCGGCGTTTGCAAAGAGCAACGCAATTATAATTTGAACCAAATAAGTAATTGAACTTTGTGATTGAACTTTGGGAGGCAACCCAAGATACCAAGCACAGAGTGGTCTGGAGCCATGTGGGCGCTCATTCAAAGGTCTCTGTTAGGTATCCAACTTATGCTGAGTCTGAGAAAAAGGAATACTGAGATCAAAGTGGTCATGCAATGGGTCTTGCTAAATCCTGTGCATATTTGAAACTTTAAAGTACATCACAATTGGTACGAGGCCGGCCGAGGGCGACTAATCGAGTAAAAGAAAGGGATCTGAGCCTGGCTGAGGGGCATCCGGGGTAAACCATGAGTCACCTGAGAAAGAATTGTCTATACATAGTTTTAAATGGATCTGAGGCCGAAAGAGGGGGATCCAACATTAAACAGTTTGCTTTGAAAAGGATCTGAGCCCAGTTGGGGGGACGGGGCATCCACGATGGACACCCAAATTGAGTGCTGCAAAATGAAAAGAACATTTTCATGTTGTTTTTGTATACCAGGCCCTCTGAGTCAAGAGACTTGCAAGAAGTAAAGAGGTTTGAACACATAAGGTCTTGAACTTTGAGAATGGAACTGTATCCTCGTGCCGCAGAAGCCAGAGTGTGGGCTTTGCTCGTGTGAACCGCATAGTCCAGTGCTGAAAATGTGGGGAAGGGATGCCAATGGGCCAAACATCCTGACTTATTATTTTGTGAACACTTTTTTCTTTTTCATGAACATCACCTGAGCTTATTTTGTAAATTAGTGGTAAGGATTGGCAATAGATTTTTTAGTATAGGCCCTTTTTAATTTGACAAGACTCCACTAGGACTATTTGATGGTTGTAGCTTGTTCCCATCTGTAGATTTAGGTTTAGATAGGCATTTATCTCACCTTTGTGAAAGTTTACTAAACACCCTTTAACTTTGGTAACTTGTGCCTGTCTTACTTTTGATACCATGACTTCCTTACAGCAGGTTATTTTGAAAATCATGACAGCGCTGCATACCACCACTGGGTACATCATCCACAATCTTCCTCACAAGGCCTAAATATCATTTTCTTTGACAAAATACCTGCCACAGAGAATTCTTAAGCTTGGTAAAGAACTCAAGATTAAAAAAGCAACCTTTTACTGTTTCCTCTTTAAGATGGGAATTGTTGGCAGCTAACCTAATACAAAATATGTTGTGGGCACTACTGGTAATCGAATGCCACAGAAACAAAATAGATGTTCTTTACAAAGGCTTTAGAAGGTTTTAAATGGGAAATACAGGCTTAATTCTGCCCCCAAAAATTAGACAAGAAACAAAAATGTTGAGAAATTGGCAGAGTGACCATTTTTAGGCTAAGGAAATAGTTTTATTATTTTCTGTTCAATGCACTAGAATAGGTGCCGGCCATGTTCTAAATTAAACGTTCTAAATACAAATAATCAAACCAAATTCTAAAATGTACACTCACCCCCGGCTGAGTTCATCCTTAAAAGGATTTGATCCCCTTTCAATCCATATTTGGCCACTAATGATGACATCACCTCCTGAACAGAAGCATTGACTGGCAGCATGATGGAGATGCACGAGTGGTCTGGTCTGTAGATGTCATACGGTACTGTTGGCAATAAAAACATATCCCTGGTTATATTTCTCCTTGGCACACTAACAGATTTGCATACATTAAAAATAATAGACAAACATACCTAGCTAATAATAGACACATTTGCAGGGGTCTACAAGAACGGCCTTTTGCAAAGCAATAAAATATATGAAAAGAAGTGCTGAAATACCTCATTTGTGGGACTAATAATATTAAATAACCTTCGGTATAAAGGGTTCGTGAAAATATCATCTTCCAGGACAGCTGCGTGACCAAATAAGACAAATTAATCATCAACTAACCTTTACCTGGAGTACCAAAAGCAGACCAGGAGACAGCTGTCTTCATGTACTCAAATCCCTATAGCTTTATCATATGTTCCTTTCCATGCCACTGTTATGTAACACTGAGGCTATATGATTAACATGGCTACCCCAATATTGCATTGAAACCAATTGAAAATCAACATCCATGTAACTTGGTTTTTGAATTGTGGGTTTATATTGTGCCCAACACATCTTGTATGTCTTTGTTGACAGACCGGATTTGAGGATCAGGGCGTTGAAGGGAGATTGGTTTGCTTTTGTTGTGCACTCAGTCCGGCATGGATATTGTAGTGTATGGTTTTGTGACTGTGTTTGGCCCTTGTCCTAGAATGTACTGGTGTCACATGTGTGTCAGGGTAGGGTGGGATGGGTGCATTCAGCTAAAAGCTGTGTTTGCATAACTTATGTATATGCTCTCCATATGGCACATGTTTAGATGCATAAATAATGATTTAGTGATTTATATAGCACTGTATGCATGACTCATGTATTGAAACATTCAGCCAGAAGAATGTCCACAGACATTCTCAATTCAATTCGTGTCAGGGGTTAAAAACTAAAACAACTCACATCAATCATAGAAAACAAAATCGACAAGCTACCATTGGCTGCTGCATTAAATTACATATTTTACCCTATACATTTCTATTCTTGATTGGACATCCCTTATCTTTAACCATGCCCAGAGCCCGTCCCATTATGCAAAACATTGTATAGCTGGCATCATTGGACTACGTTCTGATTGGTTAGCACCACAACCTGCTGACTTTATTGCAACTGTGGTGTCTATTACTGCTATGGACTTGGATATTTCACTTATCCACAATGGCCCAATTAATTTCTGGTGGGAAAAGAGGTATTGAAATTTTGCCTTGACCAAAAAACTACTGAACTCATTCCCGTCTCATATTTTCATTCCGGGCCTCAGCTTTCCAGACAGTTTGCTTAACCTTGGACAGCTCGCCTGTACTCCCATTTCATACAGCCTACTGCCTGTTGGTGCTCAATCTAATTGAGTCATGACGTGCATAGCCTGTTCATTATAGTGTGAGGCCAGTGTATGAGACCTTTTGCCTTCAATTTATGCAACCTATTTTGGTGTTCTTCATTCATGCGTTGAACTGCTTTCACCATTGGGTACACTACGAAAACATCTTGCTATTGCACCATTGCCAATGTTACTGAGTGCACCTGGAAATTAACCTTAAGCGTGTTTCTGTCTTCACCTGGAAATTAACCTTGTGTGTTTCTGTCTGCTAACAACAAGAATAACTTAATACTTGTTTATCTGAACTGGAACCATGAGAAAGATCTGTTCATGCAGTTTCAGCTATCTTTCCTTTTCTTCTCAGCCTTGATACTTTCAATTGTCTGGACACTACTTGTGGATGAACAAAAATCCCTATTAAGCTATATAAACCAAAATGCTGTGCTTTCTTAACTGTGTGCTGTGCTGGGTCTTGCAAGGGGAATATGGCATTTCTCTTGTTCATTTATAATGTGGTGATACATATGTGCCTTACCTAACTGTGCCTGCACTACTTGCTACATTCCCTCTCTGTGTATTCAGCAACCTAACCCTCCCTCAAATATAACAAACTAGTTCCCTACACTGTAAGAAACTAACTCAACCCTCTTTGTGTCACATTATATATGGCGGTAGCATACACAAAATGTCACTCTATTTCAATGTCCTTATTCTATATACTTGCTCTCGTTGGGGGACCAGTGGGGGCAGGCCGTTGTGCATCAACGCCTTTATCTTCACCATCGCACTCTACTGCCAAGGACAAGTAGTGGAATGCTTTCTCCTACTGTGGCCACACACTGCCTCTGGTGCTAGGCACAAGAGAGCAGACCTGGTGATTGAGGCTGTTCCACCACTTTCTGGCCATATTAATTGTCCCTGGGCAGGTGGCATCAGCCACCATCTTGCTTCTGGTGGCTGTCCACCAGCTGTGCCCAGGTGGATCCAACAACAGGCACTGGTAGTCTTCATGTCATGGGCAGAGTGCTTATCTTGCATCTCACTTGTTATTCTCTCGAACTCTACTTTCGGTACTCCATCCCATCCACATTGTCCTTTACCATTAATTCCGCTGGATGGTAACATAAAACTGGTGTTTTCAAGTGCATTGTTCTAAATAGCTGCTGCAATAGTTACGACTGCATGTGGAAACAGTCTTTTTCGTTTTTTTGCTATAAGGTGGTACTTCAGTACAATCTATAAGCTGAAACTATTGTGTTGGAGAACAGCTAGAAGGGAGAAGGCACATGAGGAGACACACACACAGATTTTAGGTGTTGTTTGGCTATTGCCCCACCCATGAAATGCCCATGGCCCTACTCATTCCAATGGCCATTTCCGACCAGTACCTCCCCCTCCCTGCCAAAAACACCCACCCACCAACATCTCTTTGAGCTTTCTTATCAAAGTTAACATCAGACTGTGGCCTATGTGACAAATTGTGGGATTTAGTCACGTCTCCCAGCGGGGAGCCTTTACCTGTGAGGCTAGTGAGGTGGGCCTGCTATGCAATACCCTCCATAGGGGTAGAAGCCAGCTGGACCTCACTGGGAGCAACTCCCCCTTGGGTTCAATGACTCCTGTTCCAACAAGGAAATCCCTAGACACCCTAACTATAGCCCATCACTAGTAACATCTGCTAGAAGAAAACAAGAAGAACAAACAAATTATTGCTATTGCCACACCAAACCTTGGACTGAAACTGAACGGAAATACTTATGTGGTTCTGAGATGAAGAAAATCACTGGAGCACTACAGAGTACAAGTACAACAAAGTAGAAGGACTTTGACACTGCACCAGGGAAGTCCCACGGAAGCGTCATAAATCTGGAGAAGAGAGAAGGCCGGGAGTTGCAAATCAGCTGTGGGAGAGAAGCGAAGAAAATAGCGACGCACAGCATCCAATGCTGGGATGAAGCTGGAGTGCCAATCTTAGCATGTGGCAGTCAAGAAACCTTAAGACGAGAGAAGCTGAGGTACTGGCATAGTACCCGAAGAGTGACTGAGTAAGAAGTGGTGACGTTAACGAACCCCGGTTGACTTTGGAGTCCATAAACGATGCAGACAACACTTACCTGAAGGCACTGCAGAGCGTGCCAAGCGAAAGAGAAGCAAAGAGCAGAGAAGACAACGGGACATTCACTGAAGTGGGTCTAGTGCTGACTGAAGTCCCGGTGAAGTTATCCACGAGATGCGAAGGTAACAGGAGAGGGGAAGACCCGTACGAGGAACCAAAGTTAATGAGTGGTATGTTCATACTTGTTGCAGTAGAGAACAAGTGTTGATAGCGCTTAAGAAGAGTGAGAAATATTACTGGACTTCTCAAACTCGTCCCAGTAGAGATGAAGTCTTGGAAATGGTTTATAGTCATATAATTGAATGTCAAAATGTCGAAAGTCATAATCTCGGAAAAAAAATGTCGAAAACAAACAAGTCAAATTTTTTTTTATTACGTTTTTTATTCAACCCCCCTCTTTTTTTTACCCTTTTTTTATTCTTGGACCCCAAAAAAATATAAATTAAAAAATAAAAAAGTTCTCAACATTATTGTTTTCTATATTATGACTTTCCACATTATTCATTCGATATTTTGACTGCAAACCCTTGCAAGTGTATCAGAAGAGTGAGAATCATAACTGGAATGCTCAACTCATCTGAGAAGAGATCAAGTGTGGAAGGGCATAAACGAATGAGAATCATTACTGTAACATTCTACTCGCCCCAGTAAGAGTGAACCATTTGAAATACAAGAAAAAAGGGAGGAATATAATTGGAACACTCACACTTGTCCCACGCAAGTCAACGTGACAAAAGTCAATAGAGAGAAGGAGATTCATTATTGGAACAATCTCATTAGTTCCAGACAAGAGAAAGACATTGTGTAAAGAGAACTTCTTATGTTTGGCTAACAAAGAAGGAACAGAATTATCCCTAGGAAAAAGGGTGATAAAAATAAATAAGATCACAAGAGAGGAGAACAAAAAGGAAAGAGAACCAGCGAGTAAAAGTGACTGTATATGTGGATGGTTGTGCTTTTCACATTGAAAATGACAGTAATAAACAATTAGTGGCAGGAATAGGAAATGTCTGGTTGAAATGTGAAGGTGTCCCCAGTATAGGGATGAGGATTGGAGATAGGAGCAGTCAGGTGGCGGAATTGGCACCCATTTATAAAGCAATTGCTACTGTAGTTGATAAAAGGTTCAGTGAAATTGTCCTGGTGACTGATTCTGACTACGCACGGAATAGCTTTGTGGAGTATTTGCCTGGTTGGAAAGCAAGAGGCATGGTTACATACAACAAAAAGCCACTTAAACATGGAAAAATGATACAAGCCATAGACAAATTGGTGTCAGAGAATAATTTAACAATATACTGGAAAAAAATTTGTGGGCATTTAAAAACACCAGGAGAGGATAAGGAGGGGAATGATAAGGCAGACCACCTGGCTAAGATTGGGGCTGTGATGGGAGAGTTGCTACCTATTGATTATTTAATGGGTGAAATACAAATTGATGCAGTGACACGTTCTAAAGCACCAAAGGAGGTAGATCAACCGGTGGTGCAGTGGAGTCATGACACGCCAGACCAAGATTTGATTGAGGCACAAAAGAATGATCGAATTTTGGGAATCTATTATAATCATTTGATAGATCCCGAACAAAATTCTTTAACAGAAAATGATTGTATGGGAAAAGAAGAGTTGAGGGTGCTATTAAAGAACAAAACACAAATTAGATTACAGGATGGACTCATGATTAGAGAGTCCATAACAGGACAAATACAGTGGGTAGTACCCCTTTCATTCAGAGGGCTAATGCTACACCATGCACATGATGCCATAACTGCAGGCCATAGAGGTTCACAAAAAACATTAGAAATACTAAAAGATTATGCTTACTGGCCACATATGTCCCAAGATGTGGAATTATATACTAGAGGATGTCTATTATGCGCCCAATTTAAACCTGCTTCACCAATGCATAGAGCACCATTGATGAAAAGAGGCCTAACTCTCCCATGGTCAGATTTGCAAATAGACTATGTAGGTCCTTTAAAAAGGTCGAGTAGGGGAAGCCGTTATATTTTGAGTGTGGTATGTTTGATGTCGAAGTGGATTGAATGCATTCCTGCACCAGATTGTAGTGCGCAAACAGCAGCCACATTGCTGGTGAACCATGTGTTCTCAAGGTTTGGGTTGCCACAAAGAATTGAGTCAGACAGAGGAAGTCATTTCACAAGTACTCTAATGAGTAAGGTATGGCAAATATTAGGTGTGAAAAGGAAACTACATATTGCATATCGGGCAGCGTCTTCTGGTACAGTTGAAAGAAGCAATAGGTCTGTTGTGGATATTTTAAAGAAATTTGTGGCAGAAGCAGGTTCCAGCTGGGATTTACGTTTACCGTTGGTTTTGATGGCAATCAGATCAACTCCTGCCAAAGCAACAGGTGTTAGCCCCCATGAGGTCTTGACAGGTAGGAAACTGGTGTTACCACAACACCTACTATACGGAACACATGAGCAGACACTTGTGAGTGCATCCACAGTTCATGAATATATTGGTGAATTGAGGAGGCATTTGCAACATGCATTTGCTTTTGTGCAGAGAAATCTGGAAAGAGCTGCTGACAGTGCAAAGTCTTATTATGACAAAAAGACATCAGTAAAGGAATACAGTGTAGGGGATCAGGTGTACAAGTTTCATTTTGGAAAAAGTAAACAGAAAAATTCTAAATTTCTAGCAGCCTGGCAGAGGGGCCATTTCGAATTATAGATAAGGTCTCTCCTGTAGTTTATACAATTTTGAAAAATGAAGGTGAAACGACAATAGAGCAGTTTGTCCATGTAAATCAAATCAAACCATGCCATCCCAGACATGAGATCAGGCAGCTTGAGCATGTAGAAACAGATAAAGTCCCTTGAACACAAAAAGAGAAAATAAATGGGTACAATCAGGAGGCAGTGACAAAGAAGTTAAAAAGTTGATTGTTATAATGGCACATAAACACTGTAATATATTTAAAAATATATAATAAATAAATAAATATATATAATGGAAGCTCTTGGTTGGTGTGCAGAGAGAAAATGTATTAAATATTGAATGCTGTTTTATATGTGTTTGTTTTCTTTTTAACTTGTGTTTAATTTCAGAAAAAAAAAAAAACGAAATATTTTTACCAAGCATGTTTTATTTTTGGCAAAAGGGTAATTTGTTTATTGTCTATTTGATTTAGAAAATTAACATTATTTGGTCGGAGGTTCCGGGATCAGAGCCCACGGGAGACGATGGAGTCCTGGAGCCCACGTGGACGGATTCCAGGAAAGCCCCAAAGAGGTGTGAAGACCAAGGCTGCAAAGCGATCAGCATTGAAGATGATACCGATGATATGGTTAATGATGATGATATTTGAAGGGATCTTCAAGAATTCAGAAGCACAGGTTGTCATTGAACCTGGACCAGCATCTGGTATTGCGGTGGAAGAGGCACCAGGATTCATCATGAGTGATAGAAGGATGATTTTCCAAAATCTATACATACCATTGAATCCTGAGATTTTGATTGAAAAACACTTGAACAATACCGGAATTAAGATTGAACAGACTAAAGAGTGGCTGGAAATAAGAAAAGAGGACACTAAGCAGTCAATAAGAGATATATTAATGCAATTGGAAAAACATTCGTGAATTCAGCAGACATTAAGAAGAAGAGAGGAAAGAGAGGTGCGGTGATGCTCGCGATATCATTGGTAATGTCTATAGTTGGAGCCATAATAGGTACCACAATATCAACAGCCAATTCTATTTTGGTAGGAACACTGAGTACTAAAGCGCAACAACTGAGTATTGACCTAGAAATAATACAAAAAACATTAGATGGAATTAGAGGGGGACTGGATGAACAAGTAAGATTCATAAATGAAACTGCAATCATTCTAAATGAACAAGCGGATGTAATGCAACGGGCGACTAAAATAATACTTAAGCATGACAGAACTTTAAATGAAATATTGAACATAATGAGTCCTGTTGATAGACTATTAACGAATTATATGAGAGAAGTTCAAACGGCAGTTTCACAATTGATTCAAGGACATATCCCTTGTATTTTGTTTCGCAGGATATTATTCGTCAAATGATAGAAAGATTGACCAGGAGGGAAATTGATATAATACAGGTAAAAATTGCATTCGAAATGGGTAATGCAATGCCGTTATATGTGGACTTGGAAAGACTAGAGATCGGATTTTTGCTATGCATCCCATATGTAGCCCCTGAACTTATTTACCAAACGAAGTGGGCACACAACGTGGGATTTTGGCAAGAGGACAAATCTATTAAGATTAAGACTCCAGAAGTGGTGGCATTTCAGTTATGGGAACCTGAAGTTTATTTAATACCAAACCTGGAAACATGTGTAAAATTTAAAGAACAAAATTATATGTGTCCAGGTAAACCGTTTGTTCCTGATGCCACAGATGCTATTTGTGGTTTGAAATCTGACCCAAGTATACCAGAAGGATGTCAAGTGATTATTAGCAATATGGGGAGTGAAGAAATGGCACAGGCTAAGATGGTCAGAGGTAATTGGTTGGTCAGCACCTGTTTAAAGAACATGACGGTAGTACATTTAAACCATGGAACATACGTGGTTAAACAGGTGAAATGTAATGTTTTTTATTTACAGGTTCCAAAGGATACAATTGTGTCAATTGGGGGGTTAACATTGTTTCATGTAACAAATGATGTTTGGGAAAGCCAAGTGGAATATATCGATTTTTTTCAAAGGGATACTTTTCCAATAGATCCGGATGTGGAATATTTATTGAATCACAAAGAAAGACATGTTATAAAAATGAATTTGAGAAAAAAACAATATTACAATTAGTAATCTGGGGATAATAGAAGTGGAAAGATTTAATTGGGGAACCTGGGGGGAACGCTCAATAGTGGGTTTGGCTGTCCTGGTGCTAATCATGGGTGGATGGTTGATTGTGCTATCAGTAAAAATGAAAATGCTACTGATTTTACTAGCTACGTCAGGAAGAGAAAGATATCCCAATACACATGCATTTTAAAAGAAAAAAAAAGAACAAGTTGTTTTTAGGAATTGGCTTGGAGCGGAGCCAAGTTCTAAAAACAAAAGGAGGGTATGTAAGGATATTTGGCGTGTTACAGCACAGAGTACAGCACTACTGCACAGGTAGCAATTTTTTTTTTATGCAGCACCACCAAATGGGTGTGGTGCATTGCTATATGTGTTGCCAGATTAACATGGACATATAAGTAAAGACAGGCTATTCAGTCAAAAACGATTTTAACATATAAGATGCAAATCTATTTTTACAGTTAAAAGCACACGTGCACACTCATAAATGCACACTATTTTTCACCTGAAATGCCTATGGTGCAAGAGACACATTTGAAAATTAATAACTAACATTATTAATAAGTAACCTGACTAATAAAACTGCATTTAACATAACCCACTAATAAAAATGTGTCTCCACTGCAGAATTAGGCCTACTCTGAAAGTGAACTTTTAAACGCACATTCATTTTTTTCTTTTTCTCTGCTGCTCTGTCCACATAACTACAGGAAGCAAAAGGGCTCGAAGGAACAGGAAATCAGTTGGTTACAAATAATTACTGTAGAAATGAGCCATTGTGTAGTGAGGGAGGTGATGGCATGATTGATTTCTGATTGGAGCAGCGTCATAGCAAGTATCATGCTAGAGGCAGTGATGAGAGTTTTGCTGGGGGAGCTTGAAGAGAGGGGGAGGACAGTCGGGATTTGGCAGAGCTGGGAGAAGGACCTGTTTCCTGGCTGAAGCATTCCTGCTGCAAAAGCTGAGAATTCCAGGCAATAACCCCGGTTTGAGAACGAAAGACGCTTGTTTTCACTGGGGTTAATCTTCAAGGGAGCCAAATTCAGAAAGAGAACAGCTGAAGAAAACTCATGCTGAACAGATAAGGTAATTACAGAAGTGTGGGGGCTGAGTGTGTACGAGAATATTCAGTCAGTGTAGGAAAGGAGATTCCTGTGCTTTAATCACATGTTTAATGTTGCAAATTGAGTTCTTGTATCCGCCACTCTCTTTTCAGTGCATCACAGACAATGCTGTTACTGTGCTATTTTATTTATTTCTGTAAAGAGTGAGATCGTGTTTAAATGCAACTTTTATAATACACAAAAATATTTGAAAGCAGACGGGTGGTGTGTTTTATATTTACCAATACACTGCTGATGATGTGGGGAGATGTTTAGACAGTGCAATTGTCATTTTCAAGGTAGCTAAACGTCAAATTTGCTGCAGCCGTGTGCACAATGTAATTCAGTATGAGCAATTATAACTGTGTGTGTTGTAGTTTGTCGGAGGTCTATGAGTCGGCAAAAAGGGAGGCCCGGGACATAGTTCACTACCGTATATAAGATAGTGAAAATACCACATGATAGCTCGCTGCCGTAGATAAGACAGAGAGAAATTGCCCATGGTGGCACACTAAAAATGAAAATGTGGTGTTCCTGAAATGCAAGCCTGAGGTCTCTCTAGTGATTACACGAACAATCTAAGCAAAAATAAGGGGTTCTGGATATTGGGGCCACAAATAAAACAAGGGAATTATGCTCACCAAAATACCACCAACCACGCATACCAAATACGCATGTCTGTGTGCTGAAATAATGCATGTCCACTCTATTATTGTTGTACATGGCCCAATCTGAATACAAGGAGTGATTGTTGCCAAGTTATTTTTCGGCGGTAAGAAAATACCGTCAGGCCCCAAATCTCCACAAAATACCCTACAGAGAACAAAAAGGAAAGAGAACCAGCGAGTAAAAGTGAAACATTGAAGAACCCAATTATTCTATGTTAGGACATCCAATCATGTATGCATTGCAGACCCTGTGTTTAGTTTGCAGAATTACAGTTCAGTGTACAGTTATAATGTAGTGTAACCAGTTCAACAAATTAACACATTAACCATGTGGTGCCCTATCTTCTTGGAGAACTATTCATTTGTCTTAGTGTCCATAGGTTACATTGTGTCTGGCTGTGATACAAATATGTCATCCCTGTTATGGAGAATACATATCTGTATGAGACAAATAAATAGTTCTCCAAGAAGAGAGAGAGTACCATGAAGTTAATGTGTTAATTTGTTTAAATGGTGACACTACATTATAACTGTACACTGAACTGTAATTCTGCAAACTAAACACAGGGTCTACAATGCATACATTATTTACATCCAACCGATGACGTAATGACGTTACAACATCAGACGTCTATGACGTTATTTAAATAGCAGCCATTTTTACCGAATCACAGAAGATCACGAATGAGATTGCTAAGAGGTAAGCACCTATTGTGGTGGATACACTGTTCATCTTGCCCTTACAATAGGGTTTGGTGAAAAACATGATTACTTTAGCAATATACTTTGATTTTAGATCCTACTTGGCTCAACCAATCACTTGATCTTAACACACGAGTGACAAAAGTCTAACTAAATAAGCAGACACAATACCCTGCTCTTCAAAAGCACTCTTTGACTCAGTGAGTGTTCCAGACTTACCTATAGAATTAGTAATATGCCCCCACTATATGGTATCTAGTTACCTGAATTCTTGTCCTCATTGTCTTCATTAGAATCATAACAGAATCAAAGGAAGACGTTTGGGTCTTCACCTAAAATTGCCACTCAGAAGGTAGACCATCAAACACTTCAAGAGGGATGAGTGGTCCCTAATCTTCTTGCAATGTATGCATTTATCACACTAGTTCATTACAACAATAGAATATTAATAAGCTATGCAACAGTGGTTCACAGTTGTAGATTAATTTATTGAGTGAGACTCTGTTACCCGATTAATAGGTGGGGGGAATCTCATTGAGCACAATGGGACAAACGGCCTCTAATTTAAGAGAAGACATCATTGACCTATCGATATACATGAAGTCAACCAGGTGATCAATTACGCAGTCCCCAATGATAAGATTACAGATCTCATAGAAGAGATATTGAGATGTATACATTATCAACTTACTTACAGTAGGTTTACTTTTACTTATTCTCCAGATATTTCACAAAGTGCGAAGAATTATAAATCATCACAAAGATATTTGCTCCTGACGAAAGGGTTGAACCCGAAACCATTAATCACCCTATAAGTGTTGTTAACATCCTATCAATACACTAATTAGCTCCATTTAAATGGGTGTGCACTCCATAAGTGACTTGTCAGTAAAACACCCTTTAGCCAGGATCTCTTTGACCTACCTCTGTGCTTTGAAGCGGAATCCTGTGTTATTTCTAAGCAGTCTTCAGTAACATAATGGCATAACTGTAACAATAGTCCAGCTCTTGGTGTAATAAAAATGTGGTACTTGTTTTATAATAAATATGTGTGTCCTTGCATCTCTTCCTTGCACTGAATTCTGGGATGCATTTACCCACTCTGCCATAGTATGCTGCATCACTCTGCTAGTTATGGTGAAAGACACAGCAACAATGGTGGCAAAACTCTTGTGCGTGCCAAAAACCTCCAAAACCGTGTTCCTCAACACACAAAAAGATGGATGCACAACCTGCCTCCCATGGTGCATGTTTGGGGGAATAGAGCACACCCTGCAGAACATGTGCCAGTGGTCTCCATGAAACTAAAAAAATGTGCCTTTAAATGACATTTACTTTGTGCTAAAAACTCCAAAATGCCTGTACTCAACAGTACTCAACATTCAAAATCTTGCTTGGCACTAAAATTCAGTATTCTTGAAGCATTGTGAATGTATAAGGTCCTAAAATGTGAAGAGCAAAACCTTTTCTCAGAAAAACCTGATTGCCTGTGGATGACAGCCCCTGTCAAAATCTGTGTGCAGCACACTTGGCTACCTGTGAATAACAGCCCTGTGACATGAGCTCTCCTGATCAAACTTCAAAGTATCTAAACTAAGTCTGCCGGATTAGCAAACATTAAATGATTGTTGCTAAAAGGAATACAGATCTCAGTTGTGTTTTTGATCCCACAGGTTTAAAGCTAACAAAGTAATTTATTTATGTCATTTGATGCAACAAGTGGTCTCTGCTGGATTTTAAGAAATTAAGAATAAATTAGCCTGGCTGGGCCTGCAAGAAGTGGAAAAACAAGTTTCTCCCAAGGGGAGGGAAATCCTCTCAGCAGAAACTCAATGATAGATGAAAATTGTGGCTTAGGCTAGATTTTTGTCTACAGCGAGGAATGAACAATGCAGATCCTCCAGCCCAGGAAACGGACATGTGAAGGGGTCGCAAACTGCTCCTTGAAGGAATTCCCCTACTCTTTGAGCTCCAGGGAGAGACAAAGGGCGGACCATTTGCTGCCAAGAATAAATAATGAACAATTTGTAAAGACTCATAACTTGTTATTCAAATTAGTGAAAAATGTAAAAAGGACAGATTTATTAGTCTAATTTTTGACTTTACGTTTGAAGAGGCGGTGGTGCTGTGTAATTTATTCTGGACAGGAATGGCAATATATGTGGTTTTATGTGAACTGTATTAATGCTAGAATTGTCAAACGTTACGCACACATCCCTATGGTAAACACACACATGTGTGGACATTTGCGGAAAGTTTGGAAAATGTGTTCATGGCGAAATGGACAACATTCTGCAGAAAGGTGAAACAAGATCCCACAGCTGCAGGATTTTGAGGAAATGCTACCACATAAAATATGGAATCTGTGTGTGTGATTTTTGCGGAGGATACCAATGAATAAATATGTATATAGGACAAAATTCGATTTTAATATTAGGGGCTAGGGGAGGTTTCTAAGAACTGTAAAAGCCAAACCATAAAAGTGACATCATCCGTCCTTGATCCAATCATTCAGATGCAAGGCGGAGATGAGGTCCTGATCCAATCCCAGTTCCTAGGGGCAGGTTTAGCTAAGCCGGCCCATACACCCATTTTGTGATGTCATTTGAAGGGATAAATAGAGACAACTGACAACACATAGGGACTTACTCACTCCCTCACTGAGTCAGCTGATTCCAGCAAAGCACTCTGTTCCAGCATTCTACATCCAGCCTTTAACATCCCTCCAAATCCAGATGCCAAGAATCTTGCCAAGCAGTAGCTGAACCATTTTCAGCAAGGCCTCAATCCTCACACTTATTCTCACAACCCAGTGAACCGCTGTGGTGTGGGAAATCATTCTGAACTAGCATCCTGAAATTATCTTGCTTGCTACCATAAGGCTTGCTTGATGAACTCGCTATCCCGCTGATTTGAACTACCCAGAAACAAGAAGGGCAGATCCTGTGCATTCCGGTGCCCGGCCTAGCTGATCCAGTCCCGCGCCTGATGTGCTGTCCTTCCTTGATGGACCCAATCCATTGACCAGAACTGTGACCGTCCAAAAATCTTAAATCCCTGTGGATTGTGAGTATTAATAGGACGCTAGAGAACTATTGTATACCTTGCCTATCCTGTTCTACTCTCATCTCCGAACTATCCCTATTTTCATAAACTGAAACGTGTCAAAATCTGTAGTGCTATCTTATTCTGTCTAGTTGCTAAAGCACCATTTTCATAGTCATCTTTATTGTGTAACTCTGATCCATAATCCCACTTTGAGTCTTTGGACTGGTGCCGCCGGCAAAGTGATGGGGATCTGTTACTAAAGTCATGAATCAGTCTCAGAACTTACTGTGTCCCGACTTGGTCGCCTAGCCAAATGCTCTAGTCTTCAGTAAAAGCATAAGCCATATTTTCCGATCCTAAACTGAAGTCTTGTCCAAATTTTGTGACTTTATTTTCAAAAAACACCTCGTACTAAAACCTCCACAACTCCCTCAATTTTTAAGATAGAAGCGAAATGTCAACTCCCATCTGTACCTAACATCCTTAGCTATCTCTAGAATGATTGACCCGTTATATCAAAAATCGCATAAGGAAAAGTGTGCCGCAAATTGACATTTTGAAAAGTTTTACAAGTGTAGATTAGCTTTAAATTATTCCCCACTTTGACTTTGGGATTTCAAATGTTTTCTTTTGATTAAATCATTGCTTTCGTTTGCGTGTGTCTGTTCAAAGCGGTTCCCATAGAAATGTATAATAATTTAAGCATTTTGACCACATTTGGTGTTTTTGCTCAGCCAATTTCAAAGCCATTCTGACAGTTGAAAAGTCAATTCCGTTTTTCTCTAGTGTTTAAAGGGGGAAGGTGGGAGTGATATTCTGTTGACCTGTGTTATTCCTGATTACCTGCTCTCGCCTCACATCTATTTAATTACCTATTGGTGGGTTGAGGGGTGTTGCAGGGAGAAGCCTTAACCATAGTGCTATCTGTTCTAAATCAATCCAAAAGTATTCTTTCTTTGCTGCAATTGTTTTTGTGCTCATTACTTGATTCCTAGTGTATTAAAGATATTATTCAGTGTTCTGTCACCCCATTGGTGATTGTTGTTACCTAGTAAAATATATCGTAATTTAAATTCTAAATACAAAAATAAATATTTACCTTTGCAAACTAGCCCGATTCCTGGTTCAGTGTGACCGGGGGGGTGGGGCGGAATTTCAGGAGAAGGGTGTGATATGAATGGTATATCGTTCAGAATATTGAACTTATAGATAAATAATAAATAAGGGTTTAATTTGCGCACTACATGCTGAGCGAGACTTGGGTGTGTGCCAGATTGAAATCACAAAGACTACCTGTTAATAACATGGATTGGCAAACCAATAGTTGTGGCTCTTCTGTGGGCATTAGATAGACATTTGCAGGGCACTGTTATAATATGCCGAGGTTCTAACACCATTTGCCAGCTGTTGCCATCTTTGGCAGTGCCTGGAAAATGACTCACCCATGCCAGGCCCCCATAAAAGCTAAAACTGTTGACTTTGTCAATTCTTGTTTATACATTGAGCATACCGGTTTTATGTGTGTGAAACCCCAGAGGATTACGCCTAATCAGGCAGGTTCAATCCAAACCCTGCAATCGGTAACAGTTATTAATGCATGCATAGTTTGCATCACCAAAGCTTCCTAACTCGTGATGGAATAGTGTAAGGGGTCGTACATGGAGCCTGCTACCATAGGAGATTACTTGGAAATAAATAGAAAATTAATGTTTATCTTGACTTTTAAAACACTGGTGCAAAAGATTGAGGTGGTAGTGCTCTACAGTTGAGGAACGCAGGCGAGTCTACATAATTACCAGAGTAAAATAGACACTGTCACAGTGCGCTCACTTGCAAGCGATTCATTTGTGAAACATAAATGTTGCGGGTACTGTGCCTTAACAGTACCCCCAACTGTTATGTTTCACAATATATCGCTTGCAAGTCAGCGCAGTGTGATGGTGCTTATTTCACACTGGTGTCTTCCGAGTCCAGTCGGGTAATTGGACTCACCAGCCCCAGTTAACCACTGCAGACCTGCGTGTCGCTGCTGCATTGTATTAATTGCATATATTGATTGTTGATTAAAAGCGCAGGGGGTTCGGCTTCTAAGTGCCCAACACTGTCTGTGCAGAATTGCCAGGCAGTGTGTGACATAGGCTTCCAACATGGTGCAGATCTCCGACTCCCATGGACCAGTCTTCACCTCTTAGTGTGGCAACTGGGTAATAACTGGGCATCTCATTGGATAATACACAGATGCCCTTTCGTTATGGAATTAGGAGGTAGCTAGGTTTATGGTACAGCAGAGGCCTGAAACCTTTGGTTCCCCAGATGTTCTTGACTACAACTCCCAGTACCACTAACTATCCAGGGCATTGGCGAGGGATCATGGAGTATGGAAGTCGTAGTTTAAAATATCTGGAGAGTCGCAGTAGCAGACGCCTGAGTTACAGAAATTCTGCTGTTGAAGCAGGACTGATTGGCATGCTAAAATAATGATTTTTGAGATTCAACAAAGGTGGAGGTAAGGCAGTGCCTCAATTCTCTAAACAAATTAGGTCCATGCAGATCTGTGGTTTGTGTCAGAGCCAGAGTTGCAATTTCACTACACTCATTTTTACAGGAAGTGACATCAAACAAATGGGACCTAGCCAATGACAGACCATTTAATATATATATATATATATATATATAGAATCAAAAGCAACGCGGAAAGGGCCGAGGCAGAGGAAAGGGAAGAGGAAAGGGACAGAAATCGCGAGGAGGAATACAACTCGGCGAGGCCAGCGTGGGAAACGGCCCAGAAGTATGCCAAGAGAGCAGAGCAACGCGCTCTGGGACCAAAAAATAACCACTGACAAAATGAAGCTGTGTCAAATTATCAATTTGTCCTCTCATGTCCTCACCAAAGCCCAAACCTCGGTTCTTTCGCTTGGACTTAACTTTTGCCCCACCAAAGCATTTGATTACGTCCAGGTACGCCTTGATTTATATAAATTTATCCGAAAGATCAGACTTAAGAAATGTTTTTCTCTAAACCCTACCGTGCCAAAACCACCAACACCTCGTATGGGCCGTACTAACCTTTTGATCTCCGATATTCCATCTCTTATGGATCTGGCCTGCCTTGAAGATTCTGACTTTTATCCCTCCAATGCTTGTCTTGCTGATTTTGACATTGACCCTGACTGTGATGTACACACCAAACTCAAGGGTAAATCTAAATTTAATCCACAGTTCCCCGTTGGTGGATGTATCAAAGCATTTTACGATTTGTGTATTAGTGATTTCAGAAAACTACGGAGAAGTACCATCAAGAATAAACACAATCTCACCTCTGCCCAATTTATGGCCATCAGCGAACTACAAAGCCATCTGAATATTATCATCAAACCGGCCGATAAGGGGTCAAACATTGTAATTCAAGACAGAGTACATTATGTGGCGGAGGCCAATTGTCAACTCAAGGATCGACTATGCTATGCCCAATTTTCAAAAAATCCTTTTGGTGACATACAGTCTGAACTCACAAATGTGTGTACTAAACGGGTTGACATTGGCCTTATTGATGATGATTTTGTTAAATTTCTTGTTTCATCCTGTTACACTATACCTACTATCTATTTTTTACCCAAAACTCACAAATCTCTTATTCATCCACCGGGGAGACCTATTGTTACTTTATGTGGTTCCCTCCTTGAGCATTTGGCCCAGTTTGTTGACGAAACCTTATTTCCTCTTGTGTCAGTTTTACCCTCTTATTTGCGGGATACCAAGGACTTTTTGCAACATATTTCTAACACACCCTGGGAGGATGGTCTGCTTCTAGCAACCCTTGATGTTGTCTCCCTTTATACCTCCATTGACCATCAAGTTGGTATGGGAGCTTGTAAATATTTCCTTGACACCCGCTCACTGAATTTTCATAGTCACAGTTCCATGATCCTTGAAATGCTGTCCTTCTGTCTAAATAACAATGTCTTTTTGTTCAAGGGTTCCTTTTTTCGTCAGGTAAGGGGCACCGCCATGGGCAGTACCTTTGCCCCATCCTATGCAAACTTGACCATGGGATGGTGGGAGGCTACTTTTCTCAGTGATTTGCTTGCATTCAGCTTTGCCACACATATTGTCGCTTGGTGGCGATACATTGACTTTGTTTTTGTCATATGGAAGGGGACCGAAGTTGAGTGGCAATCATTTGTGAAACATATCAATACTAACATGTCTAATCTGCGTTTCACAGGGTGCAACACCATGACTGAAATTGTCTACCTACATGTAGTTGTGACCCTTGAAAGATCTGGTTTTCACACAGCACTACACGAAAAACCCTCAAATACCGGTCTACCCTTACATGCAACTAGTTGTCATCCTACGTCATCTAAACGTAGTATTCCATATGGTGAATTCATCAGATATCGCAGGAATTGTACAGATCTAGCATCCTTTGACCATCATTGTGCCTTGGCGGCTCTAGACTTTGTCAAGCAAGGCTATGAGTGCAGAATCATAGAAATGCCCTATACCAAAGCACGCCGACTATGCAGGGACCATTTATTGTACGGCATTAAGCCTGCTAGAACTGCCGTCGATGATGAACCCCGACTTATTGTCACATTTGACAATGCCTCTATCTATATCCGCAAAATCATAGAGCGACATTGGCGGGTTCTCAGCGTTGACAAAGACTTATGCCCTTTACTTTCCAAACGTCCAACCATCACGTACAAACATGTACCCTCGCTCAGGGATAAACTAGTCTCTAGTTTTTTGCCACCTATTAACACCAATCCTTCTCTTATGAAATCATTGATGGAATCCCCCATAGGCTTTACCAAATGTTCTAAATGTAAGGCCTGTGCTCATGCCACTGCATGTAAATCCTTTTTACATCTGGTCACCCAATGCAATCAGTTAATCAAGTATTCAATGAACTGTGATACTGCCTTTGTGGTTTATGTTCTTTCATGTCTCTGCATGAGATGGTATGTCGGGAGTACCACATGTAAGCTTAAGCTCAGAATATTGCAGCACCTTAGGGCAATTAAAAACTCAGATCCCGCATACCCTATGGCCAAGCACTTTAAGCAAGAACATAATAATGACCTCACTCTTCTTAAATTTTTTGCAGTGGCACACATTCCGATCCATCCTAGAGGTGGAGATCGCGTGTTAAAACTAAGACAGCTGGAGACCAGATTCATTTTGGATTTTGACACCAAGTTCCCTAATGGTCACAATCTCGACGAGAAGCTTTATACGTTTTTGGGTACATAAGAGAGTATTTACCCCCTGCTGTTCTTTGGACTGGTTTGCCTTCCTCTACTAATCCTTTTGATTATATTTAGTTGACGGGATTGTGTTTTTTCATTGTATATTTTTTGGGGAAAAAAAATGCTTTTTTCATTTCACTGATCAGTACCTGACCTGTGTTCAAGTTTCATCCTTTCTCTTTACCACTATGGTGGCTACATTATCATTATGGTTTGTAATTGAGATTGGCTTTATTTTCAAGTTGCTCCATTCACGACCTAGGAGGACATTAGGCACATTTTATTTATTTTTTCATTGCAGTCTCGGTGTTCAATAATATGGTATTCTATGTCACCCTCTCCACTATGGTTATTGGGTTTCTTCATTTTTTTAACTCTTTATTACAAGACATTTTTATTTGTGCATTTTGTATAAGTTTATTCCAAATTTGTTTTCTTTTGTTCAGGTACTCAGTCAGGCTTAAAAAAGTTTACATCTATGGGTCTCATGCCCGCATTATACAGGTGTAGTCATGTGTAGGTTGTCTGCACAGTTCTCATTTGTGATGTGCTGACGATACAATCTGCCAATTTTCTTGCCATATTGCTGCTAATTGTGGTTGCCTACGTGACTTTGCTTATTTGCACATTTTCATGTTGCTCTTGATTGGCTTGCACTTGCACTTTATGTCAATATTGGTTAGCGTATGAAATGCTTTTTGATTGACTTGTATATATTATTGTTGGCTTGCATTTTATTACCAGGACTGTATTCTTGTTCTTTTATACATATTCATATTTCGATCATGATGGATCTTTGATCATATTGTACATGCTTTCCTGCTTGCATTTTTGCACAAGATCTATGGTTTAGTTGGCTTATAGAAACCATTATTGGCAGGCACTTAGCCACCGGAACTGCAATGTTGCTCTCTTTGCACATATTATTGTTACGAATGTGATGCAATGTTTGCCATCCTGTACATACTTATGCTGCTATCTTGCTTGTTTGCACAAAGCCATATTGTCCTTTCTGGATGCCAGGGTGGCACAGTCTATCTTTGTATAGCTTGTGTCGATATGCATATACAGTTTGTTTTGAGAGGACATACTGGTTGGCCCTTTTAACTTCCATGTATATGATGGCATTATATTGCTTTTTAGCCTGATTTACAATTGACTGACCGATTCATAGAAGATGCAATCTGATTTATGCAAGCGCACTATGCACTCACTTAATTATCAAATATGTATTGTAATGTCTTGTTTTTAACCAGTAATACACAGTGGAAATTGGGGTGCATGGGAATCGGCTCAAATGGCTATTTTTCGGTATTTGACCATTTGTTTGTCTGGGATGCCTTTGGTCTTTATATTTAAAACCGGTATAATTTGATTATTCAATTGACCTCTTCCATCGATCTTTGCTTGTTACATTGCTGGCTAAGATCCGACTTTCCCTTCCAACATGGCCGCCATTGAATCAGTCCCTGTATGCACCCCTATTTCAATTGACATAGATGATGGACTACATGCTTTCTTAACTGTGTCTTTGTCCTTGGTTGTGTTATGTGATCAAGCGCTCAGTTGAGCATGAAATGCGTTGTAAGCGGGCCGTGCCCATAGGCGTCCTGCCTGTTTTGCTGTTTCCCCAGCCATTTGCTCTGCACATTATGTGCAGTTTTTTTCATTAAATGACTTCCTATTATTCCGTGTGAGCTACGTTTCTTTTCCTTCCCTTCTGGGATTGCAGGATTTTACTGGGTCCACGGAGAGTGCGGTCCGTCCCCTCTCCACTTTTTTCTTCATATATATATATATGTATATATATATATATATATATATTAAAACTCTATTGAAGATTTAGAGCTGTCATATTAAAAAGCAGCGCTTGATAACAGTTGCAGATAACGACCTATGTTAACAACAAAAAAACGTGCACCTACTAAAGACATAATTGTTTCTGAAAGTTCGTTAGCTAGATCGCGAGAGCTGAACGGAATTAGTTAATTACTGCTTCCAAATAAACGACTCCCCTGGATGTCGACCCAACCCTAAATATTAAATCACTCTCTACTACAGAGTACATTTCTCATTTTAAAACATGGTCACTTGCCTTTCTTTGTAGCTGCGTCACACAGTGAGCAATACACGCCCCACACCGCCCAAAGCACATTGCGCGGTAACATGCATTGCTTTAAAACAAATAACGGTTACCTTTATCCTGAGCCTGGATGACGTACATACTGTTTGGGATTCCGTCTTCAAGGCCGGCGAACCAATTGCCATAGCTTCGAACCTGAGGGCGATGAGAGAACAGTGTGGGGTGTAATTGTACAGCTATGTGACATAAACAAAGAACGCGTGATCCTGTGTTCTAGGTGTAAACGTGCAGGTAGCGAAATGTAACCACTTTTAGAATATACAGGAATGCTCAAAGATGATCTGTTATGCCTCACACTGTACTTAGTATGGAGCACCCACAAGGACAAGAATTACATTTTTAAAACCTTGGTTTTTTTGTGGTTGGTTTCTCCGCACAAAATGATGTAAATATTCAAATTCCTCCGTTACACTTGCATGCTTTATGTGACCATCAGTATGCATCTCCGACCCTCCTTTCCCAATCTTTTCTGCTGCAGCCCAATCCCATGTTCAGCATCCTGCTATTGGTACTCATTTGCCTACATTTGATTGGTGATTCTCTAGCCAAGAACTCCACATCTTCTCCTTGTGTGCAAAAGCTTCTCTGCATGCCATGCTCATTCCATTCCTCTCTCTCCCGCTGTCTCGTCGTGCAGGGTCCGGGCAAAACAAATTAGCCACAATTTATATACATTTTCAATGATTGTTTTATTTTAGGTGCTTTGTGGCTGTACATTAAAACCTTCAGCACGAAAAAAAAAACACATTATAAAACCATACGTCCACTTAGTGTAGATCTTAAGATCATAATAATAATAATACACAAATTACAGAATATAAATAGCAAATATGAATGTGCATACAAATTCAAAGTGAATTCCACCAATTACAACTGCGACAACAAAGATACCAACTAAAAATAATAAAATGAGATCTAGTAATCGGACTAATCGGACTTCAACGCAACAAACCAATACTCTTCTTCTGAATGTGAAAAGCTCCTGCAGGCATAATCAAAGACTAAGCTGTGTAAATTTACACTCCAAAATTGGTCAGATTGTATTCCTTCTATAGGACCACCAAGCCTATTGTAGCCCCTGACCTATATGTCCTGCAATAACTGATAGGCCATAAGTAATTGCCTAGCTGTTTCAATCAAACTCACATAGGCAACATTTCTTATCCTCCCTCGGAATGCCCCTCCAGGAGCGATTTATGTAATCAAAAGTTAAGGCGTAAGTAAATAATAAAATGGCCGAATGCTAGTGAAGAACATTTTAACAATAAGTGCAGGGAGAATCCAAGAAGAACCCTTGCATGGAATATTCCACACATCTACTTTTGAGGGATAGGGCTTCGATGTTCTGTATGATATATGATATGATAGGTTATTTATAACGTGCTTAATACCCAGAAGTTTCTAAGCGCGGACACAGGATCGAAACTGTGTTGCTCCGTGTCATCTTGCTCCAAGGAGAGCATGTTGCCACTGACCTATCCTCCCTGCCCTGACCACAGCTTGCATTTTTTATCTTGAGGAGTTGGAACAAATTGGAAGACAATCCAATTTATCTAGGCAACTTACCGAGGCAAGAGGCAGAGTTTCCAAACCCTATAGAATGCCCGGTATTATGCTAATTTTATGAATTTGCAATAATATGCAACAATCACTCAAGATTATATTCATCTTTCCTTGAAATGAAATTTCTATGCTTTGGGCTGATGGTCGTGTCATTATGGGCATTCCTAGATAACAATACTTATCTAGGACTTCCAAGCCAAACCCTTCCCCCACCACCAGCCTCAGGCAAAACACGTTTTCTTAGCTGGACATTTGCCAATAATTATGACTTTGGTCTTGTTAAAGTTTATTTCCATATTATTATGGGTGGCGCAGACTAACATACCTCCAGAGAAACATGTTTGTGTCCAATACGAGGTGGAACGTTTTTTTCTTCTCTAACGGCAGTGTCCATATCAGATGCATACAAGTTGTACAAGGGTGCCAACACGCAGTCTGACTGTAGTCTGCATGGTCATTACATAGTCTGACCATACTGGTCAGTTCGACACAGAGACTGAAGTTTTAGGGTACATTTGATGAATGTAATGCAACAGTATAGGGTCAATGCCCCACTGTGCCAATTCTTCCCATAACCTTGATCAAGAGATGCAGTCAAATGTACTTCGGTAATCTACATTAACATTGTGCTTTGTCAGCTTCGGACCCCTGTTTGGCGCACGTTTAATATATTACTCGTACCAACCCAATATTGGAGCTTCCGCAACAATAGGGCCGAAAATATTTTGCAGCAATAATCTATCATAGCAAGTAACCTGCAATTCATGGTGTCTTGCCTGTCGCCTCTCTTGAAGACAGCTACCAGGATAGATTCTTTCCAGCTGGATGGTATGTTGCCATTTTGAAAAACCTGAGTGAACTCTAGCTCCTAAAAATGCACCCAGAAATCAGGCTTGCTCTTTATTGTGGCATTAGGGAGGCCACCAGACACGGGTGCTTCTAGATCCCTTAATTTTCCTAATCACCAATAGGAGGTCTTCCGCTTCAAAACCATCCAGGCAAAGCTTGGTATGAAGCATAGAACAAGCGTCATTCCTGACATTCTTTGGGTTACAGTAGAGTTTTACAATATGTTTCATCCACCTTTCACTGGAAATGGGACCAATGTCAGTGGGGGTTTCCTCGGGCAAGTATTTCCTATAATGATGGCACATTCTTTTTGAGTCGTTCGTTTTGAGTAAAGAAAACAAGAATCTCCAATTGGCGTTGTAAGGCAATGTTTATAGTTTTGTAACCAATTCTTGTATTTTTTTTTTTTTCAAGGATCATTGCCAGTTAATATATTGAGGAGATTCCAAATATATCACAATTCCCAATACTTTTAAATTTGAGGACAACACCAGGTTTTCTCCCCAATAGTCCCGCATTCAGGGACACGACAAAAAAAAAAAAAAACATGCAAAATGTTTGCTGGTGACCCCTTACAACTTACACATTCGGTTGCATCCACAACACCCACTTTGAAGAGTCTGTGTGGCATATACATGGCCCTTTCCCATGAAGCAAGATTGGCGTGGCAATTGCCCATGCTGCAATTGCTTCTCAAGAAAGACATGCCACCCATGTAAGATACTTTATTAGGAACATTAACCTGCACCGGCAGTAGCCTTGAGTGTATTGCCACCCTCCTAAGGTTAATCATGTGTTGGTGCATTATGGTGCATGAATTTACCCTCCATCCTGTTTCCAATTATCACTCACTATAGTTAGGTCAGCCATGGGACATGTTTCAATCTCGTTAAAAAAAAAAGTCTAGAGCGTGCCTGCACCTTTAAACGGTCCTCCATTACCTTAGTTTCTATGGGGATGCCACATCCATTTCCTAAACATTTACCCATCATGTACCAGTACTGCAAACATCTGTTGAATTACTATTGTCCTAAGTTATGTTGGTTCTTTAAATCTTGATAGGACTTTAATCTCAATGGGGTTTCAAATAATCTTGCGGCTTTCGGTTGTGAACCCTTTATTCATTCAACCACTGTGCCACCTATGCGGCGTCTTACATTTTAGTGTCGGTCCTTCACCTGACAATGTAATGGTGCTCCTCCATACACTGCGTACTACACACGTGACTGGAGGAGGTATGTCCCTCTTTACCTCCCTGTATGACCAGTGTTTCCAAACCTTTCCTCCCGCTACTCTATTTCCTTTCCTGATTGCTCTGTTATTGTGTTAAAAAATATGCCACCATTTTGTCATATATTTCATATAACTGAGCAAAATATGTTATGTTATTTTGCACTTATATAGCGCCTTATATAGCATTGGTATGGTCTGAAGGCGCTGGTAGGTTGAACGCCCTTGGGAACCGAAGTTCAGGTCAGTAGAGAGAGTAGGGTGAGTTAACGGCGCGTGTGCGCAGCGGGTATGTGTGCAGCTGGTGCGGTATACGTGAAATAGCTGCTTCTTAGCTGTAGGTGTGGTGGTTGGGATCAGGGGTATGTGTTCGTTCTGGCAGGATTTATCCAGACCGACTGTGGCTGCGTTAGGCCTGAGGAGAACGCCTGGCTGGGGGGTGTGTAACCAGCAATGTTTACTTGGAGAGATGGGGTATGAGCGGGAGGTGTTGGTATGAGAACAGTTACACCGAATGGTGTCATAGTATCTCTGTGTTCTAGTTGAGTGGTGGTGTAAAGAAGAGAGTAAGCGTGGGGTGTGATATGATGGGTTACATGCTCTTTCAACGTTCCCTGCATTCCAGACCATACTATGTACGTTGCGCAGTTCTATGCGCTCCAGTCCATTCTATGGACTTTTATTCATTCCATGCGTCCCCGACAGCGCTACACACTCAGGTCTGCTCGATGCACTCATGCATTCCAGTCCACCCCGCAGCGCTCCTGACTGCCCCACGCATGCACCCTGTCTGCGCCTGTATTTCGCATTCACCCACCGTGCACAGTCACCCGCTCCCCGCATTCACCCGCTCCCCACACTCACCCGCTCCCCGCACTCACCCGCTCCCCGCACTCACCCGCTCTATGCACTCATCCGCTGCATGTACTCATCTGCTCTATGCGTTCGTGTTTTCTACGCATTCAACTCGTCTGCTCCCGCACTCATTCGCTCGCTTCACTCATCCGCTCCCTGTGCTCAACAGTTCATCGTACTCATCCGCTCACGGTACTCATCCGATCACCGTACTCATCCGCACCCCGTATTCATCGAATACGTGCACTTATCCCCAGAATTATCTCACGTGAACATCATAACACGTTCAACAAGTGCACATGAGCTGCTAAACAATGTTGTGAACACAAACACACATTGCTTAATACACTGAACCATTGCAGCGCTCAAATTAATCAACATGCATTTCAACTACAGCTATTGTGCATGATCAATGTATTCCCCACAGAAAGGTGAGAATTCTCCAGGAGTGGTGCTGAAGTGAACACACAAACTTTGTGTACTACAGTGGACACAGAAAGCCTTACAGGATCAATGATCAGAGAAGAATGCACTTGTCAAGAGCAGACACGCAATAGGTTGTCTCAGCAGCACGCCATCAAATGTTCTGATGTGTGTTACTTAAGGTTTGTGAACAATGGGAACTGGGTTCTTTAGATCAGGCAGGGTTGTGGGCCCAGCCCGAGGTGGGGGCCTTGGGCACATGTCCATTTTGCTCTTCCACGAAGACGTCTCTGCTTTATGTGTTTCCTCATTGTATGTTATTTCTCACTGGGGCATCGTCTCTAATGTGAATTGTATACACTATGTTATACATGTGTGTGTGTGTGGGGGATCCAAAGGGCACAGCATCCACCCACCCTTATCCAGTTCGAAGCTTATTTTAGCTCTGCTTATCGCCTTAGACATCATGTGAGAGGTCTGTACTTAATGGCTCCTTTGATTTTTACCATCTGTGACCCCCACAAACTAGGGACATGCAAAGTGCAAAGAGTAGATATTTCAGGCTGCAAGAGGATATTGGAATGTATAATTTAATCGAATTCAGACCAGTTCTATCCCGTCCTGGCGTTTGTAGTGAAGGCGGTACCCCATAGATGCGGCTAGGAATGGTTCTACAGTTTTCCATCCAGAACGGGCAAATCATGTCACTCACTGAGACTCATGCTTTCTAGCATATGCACAGGACACCTTTTATCAATAGCAGCCACGAGCAAGGTATACATGAGGAAGGGACACATACCCCTGGCCAATAAAGCCATCATATCTAGATGCCAACGTACCACCAATGCCATGACATCGCCAAACTGCAAACAAATAACTTGAATGGGAGATTACTGCAAAACAGGCCTTTTCCTGCTTTGTAGAATGAAGGAACGGAAGGCCCCAATCTTAAAAGAACATCTCACCAACCCATACTCACTCAACTCAACCCTACTTCTCTTCTCCCTCACCAGAGCCGTCCCGGCTCACACCGCTTAATCTACTCCTAACTGTAAACCCCTGTGTATAGTGCTCCATTACATCTCTCCTGGTTTTGTGATTTGTAAACAATGCACCTACAAACATTCCCAATTGGTCATTTTACTACCCAATGCAATGATACCCCATATATTGACCTTGGAAGGATGAAACTTGACCTTCTCGGAATTCAAACATCAGTTCTTCAGGCTGAAGACACAGCTCAAGGGCATACCTCCATTCCTTTCTAACCAATAGTCATATCTTAATTGGGAGTCTGAAACAAGGCGAATATTCACCTTTCAAGGCTGATCATAAAGGCTGCTTCATAATTGGATGTGTGAGGCTGATGCACATTGTGTACTATCATTGGATACTTGGATGATGTACTCTTTCAGATACATAGAAAGGTAAAGTGACAGTGGGAATACTCTGATGTCATGACAGAGTACAAAGGAAGCTGTTTGGGCAGCTCTGGCAGATCTTGTTGTCTCCAGCAGTCAGCGTGGCTTCCTATACCCACAAGTTAAAACCCAAGATTAAGGAATCGTAATGCTTCATAACAAAGTGGTCACAGGGCACTACCACGTCCTCTGCCACCTGACTGAGCGGATCAGCCTGGCCAAATGCTTAGATGGTCACCACTCAGTATTAACTATTTAAATATCTTTATTAAATGTGATCTAAAATTATACTGAGATGATCAAAGGATAATACAAGTACCTGTATCTGGGGGCTCACATTAGCATTGCCATTTTCCATACTGCAAGAGAAGAAACAAAGACATTGTTAAAGGTCAAGTCAAATAAGAGTGATTTCAAACACATTTATTTTTTCCAATCCATCACAACAAACGCAATGGTCTCATTATGGTGGTAATGGTAAAACATGTGGTATTTTAAATATATCCTATTTTTAAAATACCACCACATTATATGAGTGCATGGGATATTTCTAGCATGAGGTGTGTTGAAAGTAGGACATGGAGCAAATTTGAGTACTATGTATCATTCATCCAATATAGTAGTTTCTGCGTTCGTATGCCATTAATACGCCATGCAATTCCAACTCAAAGGATGGTGCGTTAAAAATTGGGTGTATTTTGAATGCTTCGTGTTTTCACCATTACCATTACTACCATATTCATAACGGGGCCCAAAGAGGAGATCATGTCCGTTTCTCAAGACACCATTGTTGATCACTTCCGGTTGACACACTGTGATTGTGGCCAAGACATGTCTAAAGCTTCCTGTGCCTTGGTCAGCTGGGTGTTTGGAGAGCTCTTAGGATTTATAATCTTATAAAACCTTCTAGACAGCAGACTGCCCTCCAATAATCCCACAACGTCCTAATACACCAGGTCCTCAGGCTGTGTTTATAGTCGGTAGTGGTCAGTATCGGCATGCTACTCCCGTCGCATTACCAGAGCCTAGCATCTGGGGTCAACAGCATCAACTAATTAGAGAGGCATGGCTATTTTGATGAGGCAAGGAGCTGTGCCACCATGCAGAAGATGGATCCCCTGGACAAGATTTCTCCAGACCCCAGATGACCCAGAGTACCCTTGAAAAGAATGGGAGGAGGAATTGGGGAAACTATCTGAATTATAATGTCATTAGAAAAATCTGATTTACACCTCACAGTTTGGAAAAATATCACCCCACAGTGAGACCTACTATGGCTACAATGCTGCCTATCTTTGTTGTTGATGCTGGACATATCCACACTGTTTGGTACTGTGGACTACTGGACGCTTCCGGGGTCTAATAGTCGCTCCAGAGATGGTTTTGCTCATTCTTATCTGGCAGATTTAATGAGTAAGAATGGGACCTTTTCTTTCAGATTGATATGCGGCCCCTTGTGGTGTGCCCCAGGGATTCCCTCTTTCTCCCCATTGTCCTTATTGTTCAATAGTTATATCAGTCCTCTTTTTCATCTTCTCAATAAATGCGTCCAGCATGATCACTCCTATGTCGTTGACACTCAGGTTTACGTTAGAATTGTCATTCCATCAGATGATTTTATCTGATAATTGGCTTAAAAAGGTTTGGTAATGGATGCCAGGCAATGCACTGCAACTGAATACCTCCAAAACAGGCACTTTTCTCCTTGAGCCTAAACACCCATTAAATGACAAATCTAACACCCATTTTACACTGCAATACTACCATTGGCAATTCAGTCAAGAATATATGCAGGTTTGGGGAGGTCGGTTCATAGTCATATGTGGGAGGCAATTAGGAACACTTTTTTTGTCTCTGACAGTTAGGAAGCATCCTTCTGTAGCTCCAAGAGCTGCCTTTGCTGTAGTGGTTGCCTTGCAGAAAAATGGAAAACAGGATTACGCCAACACTTCATATAAAAAGCATTGTGCATATTAGTTAGAAATATTTCCATACATATTGGAGCCTGCCTCCTTTATCAAATACAAAATCCACATTCTTGTTTCCAATTTTTGGAAAATAATACATCAGCTGATTTTCTGACACAGGATTCGATATAATATTCTTTGTCTTGTTAATAGTTTTCTTAATGGGTGGGGCCACGTCTATTTGACTGATATGATCTCCCGCTATAAACCCTGGATCCCAAGATGCACACCGTCTAGCCAAAAACCAGATGTTTAACAGGGGTAAATGGAGCTTCGCCCCCCACAGAATTGCCTTTAAAACTCTTACGCTCACCCACAAATGCCTCTCGAACTCTGCACCCAAATATCTGTCCGACAGATTCACAAAACACCTGTTAGACCTACCAGAGCTGCCCAACAGCACGGCCTCACTGTCCCAAGATTCGACCTGCAAATCAGGTGGCAGCAGCTTCCCAGTTTCGGCGACAAAATTATGGAATTCTCTTCCATTAACACTAAGAACTGTCCCCTCCTTGCCTCTTTTCAGGACTCAGGCGAAAGGTTGTCTCACTTCGCAAGACAACCACTACATTTTGTATTGTGTCTTCACTGTTAGCTCTCACCCAGCCTGCAATGGATATATCTAAAGTCGGCTGGTTCTTAATTCCGCTACTTATTTTCTATGCACTGTACTGTATCTTGCTGTAAATCTCTCTTAATTCTGCATTTTGTAGATATTAACATGTCTGTATATCTATAACTATGTTTTGTACACCAAGCAATGTGCCCAGTTACCTGAGGGTTCAGTGCACTATACAAATAAACAAACAAACCAACAACAAACACCCCCCTGTTTTTGGAATGCCACACCCATCAGACATTTACATCATACTTCCATGTTTTCTCTCTGTAAGCTTTCAGACTCTCGAGCAGGTGATATTTACCATATTCGTGTATAAGGCTTCTGCCTTCTGATTTGGATCTTGCTATTTTGATCTTCTATTAGGGACATGACTCATGCTTTCCACCTACTGACAGAAGGAGTCTGTTCTACCTGGCTTTTGCACTAATAAATGCCTCAAAAATCAAAAGAAAATCAAATGCAGTGGGTGCAATTGAGCAAGTTGCAGCAATCTATGCACCTGCATTGTCTGTAGACGGAGGATAGAAGGCTATTCTGGACCCTGCCGCCAGCCTTTAGGACACCATAGGAAGACTTGGAAGTATATGATGAGGTAGAACTAAGACTTGAAAAGTATGTTGCTCCAAAGGTGAAAATAAAGAGAGCATGTCTTCTATTGTTCACATGGTCACAACATGGAGGGATTCAGTTGAACAATATTTAGCAGTGCTGAGGTATACAAGCGTGACCTGTGAATTTGGACCTTCCCCAGACAGAGTCCAGTTATGGTCCGGTTGAGTGACAAAGCGATACACAAAAGTAAAACAGGATCAGGTGCTCTCATTTTCCAAAAGCATAGATCAAAACATGAAATGTGCAATTTATATTCCCAAAAAGATGACTTGTGCCACCTGAACCAAAGTACAAAATGTGGCAGCATAAATGGAGGAATTCTGTGTCGTCAACAACATCAAAGGGCCAAAGGTGGCAAACAATCAAAACTTCAAGACAAAATGCTTTTGGTGTAGGAGCATGGGGCACTGGGCCGGTCCTCAGAATCTCCTGCTTGATACAAGACCTGCACATCCTGTGGAAAACTTGTTCCCTTTGGCAAAGTCTGCAGAGCTAAATCAGAGAAGACCTAGAGAGACCAAGGAAGATGATGGCTCCAGTGAAAGGTGGCATTATTAGCGATGATACGGGACTGATCATACCATGGGGCCCGACCAAGGGGAATATGAACCATCGGAAGATGAGATATGAATAGCGGAAGTAGGTATGAAAGATACACTTAGCTCTGGATCACCATACTCCATTCTTGAGGAGATGTTGATTTAGGAGACCCACAAAGTGAGAATGTGCGAGAAGATCTCAAGCCAGATGCCTATAACAGGGAGTATATGCCGGTCTATGCTTTTTTATTCTAATCCATCCTCTAGGAACTGAAAAGCATATGGTAGGGTGTATTATGTCAATAGCAGAGTACCATGTATGGTTTGCATCGCCAAGCCACACTACATGAGAAGCTGAACATGAGTTGAGAAGTCAAGATATTACAGGTTTTGACATAAATGGAGTGCAACACAGCTGTAATGTTTCTGGAGACACTTCATAATGTGTTCTCAGACAAAGTGGATTCTCCTGGTAGAGGTGCCTCAGAGTGTGCATCCCCATAGTGCTGGGGATAAAGGAGAGCTGGGAAGATTTGAGAAGCTTCCATTCCAATGTCATGATTGGTACACAACCCCAAACCCCAAATGCGTGGTGCTGCTCAGCCTGGAGGTAGGGGCAACGTTGTAATCCATAAAAGGCCCAGTTGATATTAGGTCCCACTACCCCGATGGTACAGAGGACGCCTGTGTGCCATTATTACGTTATAACTAAATAACTACAGGTATGATTTTGAGCAGTAGACGAAAATAGGCGGTGTGTGTGGGTGGAGAGTTTGAGCTGCAGGTGGAACACAGGTCAGTGTTTATCCTCCACGTCAAGTCAGGCTCTGACAAATGTTCACCATGGCTGACTAGGCTGGTCACGAGATTAATGTTTTTGATGTGCTGCATGTTCATGAGAGAGGATATATGATTCCTGATGGTTTTTCAAGCGTGCTCACCAGTACAACATGTGAAGGGAATATAGCAACGACAGCAGATCATAGAAGATGGATGCAGGAAGCACTTCATGTGGGGACTAAAGGCAAATGGACGAAAAAGGATAAAGGGGACAAGTTTCGGCAAGGCATAAGGGGGCACATTGTAAAGCGTGGACACCTACCAAAGTTGTTGGGAGGATCACTGTTCATTCAAACAGGTGCATCACTTGGCACAAGGATCAAGTGGGCTGAATCTTCTTATGCTGGGCATATGGGTTTCTCGACAACCAAACATTTACGCCACAACAAGTATCAGTGGCCAGGAATGGATAAGTTAGTGGATCACTTGATGCAGGAACGAACCATGTTTGCAAACAGCAATGACTGTCCACAACATTAGTGGAGCACCTTGGCGCCAATACTAATTGTTGGCTAAAGCATTGATGAGTTTATAGTTAAATGGAAGTCATTACTCGACAGGAATAATGTTGCCAATATAGAGATTCAGGGCTCATTGTTCACAAGTTATTCAGAAGGTAGTGAGAATATAGACCGATTGCTGAGTTGACTAACTAGTTGTGAGCACTCTATGTTAATCATTGGCTAACAGTGGAGAGAAAATGGAGATCGTCAAATCAATCAACCTTCGCTGTGACATGCTAACTCCATTAAGAGCGTGGACTCACCAAAATGGATCACAGAACTAGCTAGATTTCAGTATGGAGATCTGGGCTATTAATCAAATGCATTTCTTGGTGGATGTGGGAAATTAGCAATTGCAAGTTCATCCATCCCCTGATATGAATTCCTGTGGTTTCCATTTTTGTTTGGGGAGTATATGTAATGCCATTCCTTTTTTGCTATCAATCTATAAATGTGCTTTTTTGATTCAGATGAAATTTTTTAATGTGGCGTTAACATCCCGCTCCAAGGGCTAGAATGGGGTGTAGCGGCACGGCAGCACAAGTTAATGGGGCGAGCGAAGCGAGGGCGGTTAATGTGCGCTGCGGGCCATTACCCCCCCATTCCAATACTTGGAACGGGTTGTTAAAGCTGTTAGCACCCTAGTTTACCGCTTTGGTAACTGGGGTGCAAAAAACAAAACGTATTTATATTCACTGAACAGGACGACTCACATGTCCTGTTCAATGAATCAAAATACTTATCCAAAATGGCAGCCATGGTTGAAAAAGTGGGAACTCCGTGCATGGAGCCCCTCTTCTATTACCATGGAGGCTGAAAAAGAAGGAGGGAAGCTGATGTGGTGCCAGCTGGTGCTGCCGCAACAATAAGGTAAGTGGGGCAGGGAGGAGGGGTTGAGAAATGGAGTGAAAAATACAGTAGTGTAAGGAGGTTGAGCATGCGGCCCGTGGCGGTGGAGGCAGCCTGCGAGTTCTGTCGAACGCGGGCTGAGATCGGAGCATTCAGCCCCCGTTCTGCAGAACCTGATTGGCTACGCCCCCTTCCACTGGCGCTAATAGCCATTAGAACCCAGATGGTGGTAAGAAAACACTTATTTGTGGACTGAATCCAACGGATACCAACACACATTCCAAACAAGCTATTGGCTGCTCAGGTTTTCTCCTCCTTTTCTCCCTTGCCTCACTACCTAAAAAAAAAAACACTTTTCTTTTGCCTGGCACATTATTATGATCTGTGCCCTTTCTACAAAACTCTCTGCAACCACTGGCCAAGATGGAAACAGAAAGGGGTTTCTTTATGGAATTTAATGTTGCTGCCTGTGTCAACCATAGTTAAACAAAAAAAAATACCTATTAGCCCCGTAGATGTAATACGATGCACTCCATGCAGAGATTAAAGTCCTTTGCTCACAATTAGATATTATAAAAACACAAATGGTAACTGCAACCAGTCATATCTATTGGATTACAGGTCAGCTAGAATATCCAAAAGGAATAGCTCCTAAACCATGCTTATGCCAGTGTATAGACGCATGCGTCCCTATTCTCCACTAGTTATGGAGAATCAGGAGGAATTGTTGGACAACATAGAAAAGGAATCTCATGGAGGCTGGATATTTATCACAGATCACTCAGAGAAACAGCTGTGCTGATACTGTGCCCACGAGCTATACCATTGGACAGCATTCAGGATTTGTTTAAGCAGCAAGTGGCTCACGTTCGGCTCTTTTTGCGGTCCAGCAGCTGCTCCCTCAGCAGGTTACTCAGGCGAGGATCTCTGCTCACAAAGTCTGAGAGTTTCTGCGAGAAAGAAAGCAAATGAATGGTTGCATAAGGATCATATATAATTTTTAAATATGTTTATACCACAAATAAGATAGACGGGTACCTACACCTCGTCAACAAACATCAATTACCCAGATTGTGCATGACTCATCAAGGGCAAACCTCGGATGAAGTTTTTGAAAAATGCATCAGAACCTTGACTAAATGCTTTCAGCGAGGCAGTCATTACAAGTCTGCCAGTTCGGAAATAAGGGTAGCAACGTACGGCACCTTTTCTGCACCGCCAGAATATGAGAAGGCCTGCCGGGGCTGGTGCTCCCGGCAGGTCTGACCTGCTGGGAGCACCGACCCCTGCAAGCATGCATTTCACAGAAGCACCGCACCGTTAGCAACGGTGCGGCTGCTTCCGTATCCCCAGTGCCTATGGGACTCCACAGGAATCAGGACTTACACTTTCCATCGTCTGACATCCCGGCCCAACGGCACCTGGAATATCCTGGTGGCACTAGGATACCAGGCAGCGGAAAAGTGTTACGAGGTCGCCGGCAACCCACCGTTAGCACCATCCGGTTACCACGGACCACAGTGTCAGGATATCTTGGAAAAACTTATGTAGCCCCTTGTATGAGGCTCTTTCACAATTACTTTCCACAATTAACCCACTTTTCCTAAAGTAATGCCGTGCCAGTGCGGTCCATGCAGCAGCTACCTTACATTGAACAAGCAGCGCATAATACATGTTGATTACCTCCAATAGGTTCAGAGCACTGGGCTCCACCTGCACCAGCCTTCCATAGAGTGTCACCCACTGACTGATCAAGCGTAGGATTTTCTGCCTCTTGTTGAAGGAGTACACAGCTTTTTCCTGCTCAGTGCCTTCCGAGGGCTCGGCGTTGAAAGTAAGAAAATGTTAAGGAATTCATATTTTATTTAGGCGGTAACAGAAAACACCACACCCAAAAGTGTGCAACGGGAAAAACAATGAATCATTATTACCAGCATCATCCCGCGACAGTGCATGGGAGTGCATGAAGAACAGGCCCAAAGGCCACACCCACTGCTATAGTTAAAAACTGTCGGGCGAGAGGCTGCAGTGACCTCCCATTAATGAGTGAAATAATCCTTCTAAGGGTATTATTTACAGGACTTCAGATACAGGAGACAAGGTAGCACAAGCTTCTAAGTGAGCCTAGGCAAGCCAGGAGAGGAGGGCACGAGCAATCTCCATAAACTGGGCCCAAACCTGGCTTCCTCGAGGAGTCATTTTCCCTATGCGTGAGTCAAGTCACAGGAGACTCCAACTAATTTATAATAAAACAAACTGTGAAGGCCTCTTTCCCCAGTCAAAGGAATACATGGAAGTAAACCAGAAGCAATTGTTCTCTCAATCAGGACAGGCAACACCGCACAATAAAAGGCTGAGGCTGTCCTACTCATGATTTGCAAACATTTTACTGTTAGGGTGACACAAAAAAGAAACATGGCTAGCGCACAGTATGTTCTCAGAAGGGTTGCAGAATTCAATCGCTCTCAGACATATTTATCTAACATAAAAGGTAGTAATTTCTATGTTCCCTCAATGCTCTTTTAGTTTAGGCAAGGCAGCCAATATATCACATTCCTGCTATTTGCATCCCTCCTCTTTCTCCTCTGTGATTTAAAGACAAGCTAAGATGAGTGGGACCCATTTCAAAGCAATTTTTAGTATCCTATTTTACCTATTCTGAGGCATCCGAGTGGTTCTTCATAGATTATAATAGAGATGTGTTCTAATGCAAACACCAATGAGTTGTTTCCCTGGTTTCATCATTCAGGGTGCATAACATAAGAATGTAATTTATCTCCAAGCATATCCACTGGCCCACACAACTGTGCGGAAAGCAGTGTAAAACAAGTTTTTGGTAACACTTTTTCAGGAGGTCTGTCTTTGGCTAGCAAAAGTATATTTAAAGTAAAACAGCCATTAGTTTGTGAAGAGAAATGCCTCGTCAGAGTATATGCTCCTACCGTCAGCCTCACTTTGGCTCTTCATTATGTGACAACATTCTAGAGAAAGCAATGGAGGTAGCGGGCGAGTAGCCACTGCACAGCAGGACAAAGGAAGGCAATCAGTGTGGACCTGAAACCACAAATCATCACTTGCCTCGATGCCCGTGGGCTGTTAGTGCGCTTTACAAATCCAAATAAATAAATACAATTAAGAAGGGCTATTAAGCTGGCCCTGATGGCAGGTCATCGTAATTTATGTACAGAATGTCGTTGTTATACTAATTGATTGAATACTTCATATTCTGAGTGAGAAAGTTATGTATTGATAGTTATTCATTTACAATATGCAGGCTGGATTTAAACAAGAATACCCGAGACATACTGAGTAACCCAAAGTATATGTTTGCAGGGTCTCATGGTGTGTTGTCTGGTGCCTAACCCAGCTGCACCCCTAAAGGCCAGACCTAGCACTCTTTAGGCCATGCCCTGCACTTTGGCCAGACCACCTCGCTAAAGCACCCCCACACAATTTCGCATCCCACTTAAAGCACCAGTAAGCAACCGTCAAAAGCGGTTTTAAGGGGACATTTTGAGATCTTGTTTGGTCATTGTCAAGACATATCTTACCACCAGTATTGGTGCTCCATTAAAATAAGATAGAGCTGGCTTCAGCTTCCTATATTCCTACAGTGAGTTAACTAGTAATCTGAATATTCATCTCTTTACCTAGTGCATTCTGTGGCCAGACAGATCACATCTTCGCATCTCTCTTTCTCTATTCAACAGCACGTGCTGCTCAGGGTGATGGAGTGCTTACTTTGATGGATGTGGCTGGCTACTGGCATAGCAATAAACAATGCATTATATCAACTAGGCCCTATGGGTCTGAATACAAGTTTGGCGGTAGTGGGAAAACATCTGGTATCTTAGAATACAGGGGCCAGATTTACCAAAACTTTTTTTCAATTGGATTTTACCATTGAAAAACACTTTGTGAATCATGGCCAGGATGTTTAGCCTCCAAACTACAAATGTTGTTACCGAAAATCAATGTTTATTCTCCATTTGTGTTGCAGTAATTAATACCGAACAAAAGCATAACCACATGGGATATTTAAAACATGTGGTAATGACATCATTAAAGTCATTAGAGGTCCCATGGAGATTTATGAGGCTTCAGTATGAGGCAATGTGCCCCGAGGCAGCGGGACAACCTTGTTGGTCCCTTAACCAGAGTGGCAGTGCTGTTATCGAAAGGGTCAGCACACTGTTGAGGGGCGTATTGCCATTAGTACCGGAGTAGTTCTCTACATAGGTGCTAATGGTGTATTTTTTATTAATCTTTTTAAAGAATATATACTTACCATTCTTGAGCGGCCTGGCGCCTCGCAGCGTTGCTATCAGAAAGTCAATTTTCCATGTTGACGACAGTGACGTAATCAACAGGAAAACAGCCTAAGTTTAAAGCTGCACTTCATGGTGCCGCGCCACATAAGAGCGGTATGTTTATTTACTTTAGGAAACTACGCGGGTGCTAAGTGGTGAAGGGAAGAGACGGGGCACTGACCACCCAGGCTACGCGGAACACGGGCTTGTACTAGAGAATACAGCACGCACTGTGAGCATCCTGAATGGACAGCACCCCCTCCCAGGGTGCTAATGAGGAAAGTATCACAGAATGATATACATGCCTTGGAATCATGATGCCCCCTCCAGGTATTGGAATTGTACGGCATGTGTTTACAGCAGATGGGTTTGGCAGTATTAGAAGAGGTACTCCTAATCAGGCCCACAGTGGGTTGAAGGTAGCAGTAGCGTTTTATTTCCAAGATAACAGGCTGGGAGGATAGCTCAGGTGCAACGCTTCTTGGAAGCAAGACAACACAAAGCGGCGCAGGTTTAAATCGCGGTCCTTTGCTTAGAGGCTGGTTTCTGTATGAAGCGTGATATAAAAGCTCAATTTATTTTTAGACTGATGTGCATAGCGAAGTTACCCTACGGCTCAGACTTTTCCAGCGTTCAAATCATGATACACGTATAGCATACAAATTCCGAAGCAAAAACCTGCAGTGCATAATCACTCCGTTTCCTGAAATGCTGTGCTATATCATGCTAAGCCTCTTCCTTAAGTATGGCGCTAAATCACAGGATACAACAGATTGATGGACTTGGGCACTTTCAGGCTTCTCGATTCCCCTTTTAGAATTAAGACTCCTGGTTAGGGTATAAGTAGCTCCGCAAAGCGTCACTCCACAGCTTCTATAATAACGTGGATGTTTAGACAGAACTAGCCGAGGAAAGATGAATCGCTTGTGCACTTCTGTGATCAGAGACGTATGCGGGCTGCTTGACTGGCAGTGCTGTTATAGGGCTGGTGTTCATGACTCTTTTTGCTCTGTTCTCATCATTAAGCTCGATGACCTGGACAAAGCGTGGCCAGGACCCCCAGATTGCCCATTTGTCTGTGTGATGTCCAGTTCAGTACTCTCATTTTATTTAACTTTTTTTTACACTTTGAAGGTCTCCCAGTAAGCGGTGTAATGCGGCTTCTGAAAGTGAAGAAGTAAACAGTAAAAGACACAACCCCTCTCCCCCACTGCTAAGACAGCGACAGAAGGATATTGATGCAGCAGAGACTGGCACAGCTGTGATGTTGGCATAAAGACACTATGGGTCAGGAGGAAATCACTGAAGAACGTATCTGTAGAAATAGAATAAAAGTGTGATTAGGATTTCAAAAACTTGAATAAATAAAGCCTGCAGGATCATAGGGTAACAGGTTTGCTAAAAAGGTGTTAAAAAGACTCATCTCGTTAAATAGTATGTTGTCAATGAAGCCATTGTTTATTTGCTTCTTGTTGCTTATAAGGAGACACAGCACTGTATAATGGCACACGTTATTTCTGGAATTTGCAGCATTGTGCACCCCCTGTACTTCCCGACTGCTCTGAGCTTGCGGCTGGCACCCTTCCAGGAATGGTGATCCTTCTCTCCTGCAGATCCCTGTGATAGGCACTAATACGTCATCAAGCAATATCTTGACCACTCCTCTTCCCCCGTCCACTTACCTTCCAGTGCCCCAGCATGTCCTTGATTGCTAATGGCACCCTCCTGAGGATGGTGATCTTTGTCTCCTTCATGTGTCCGCTGCAGAGGCTGATGCAGCCCACCATGTGCGGAACGGTCTCCATCATGTGATTAGGAAACATCTTGCAGGCACACATATACAACACTACAGTCCTCATCTTCCATCCGATATGCCTTCTACAACTCCCTAGCATGCCACAGTCCACTGCTGACACACGCCTGAAAGTGCCAATCTTCCTCTTCTCTCCCATTGGCAGGCACTATCACATGACATATTCCTCCCCATCCTAATATAGCATCACAATGTGTTCCTCAACCAAACATCCTCTGCAAAGGCTAGAGGGATACACATGTTTGGGCGATACTCAGTGTGGACCATCCCCGTTATTGGCCAGAACCCATCCATGGCATAATCACCTACAGGTTCACCTTGCCCCCATAAACTCATACTGATCAGAGAGTACCATCACTTCGCACCGATCCGCAGTACCCACATCTTGATGGTCATACGTGCTTTCTTAGTTCTCCAGCATACTGCTGATATCACATGACCTCTAAGCAAAATGTATTACTAGTTCACCCAAACATCTTCCCAAATGTTCGATATCTGCATCCTGCCAGGGTACAGCTTCTAGCAGATACACACAGTGAGTAGGATTGGTCGTGGCCTTGCATTCATCCAGGAGATTCTATAGCCTGCACCACACATTTATAATCTTATCCATCGAGAACCTTATCAGCCACTTTCACATATTCTCCAATCCCTTGGGTGCCACCTATGCTTTTAGGATGACATTCCCCATCTAGCTGTTCCCTTTCAAAGCCTGGGCACCTCAACACCCTTACATAGCACCTAAGGATATCAATGATGAATAGATGGCACCAGCACTTAAGGAAATTTCAAACAAATTATGAAGAAGTAATCGTAAATAGAGGCCAAGAAGGCATAGGAGATTATCTGGCCTCTAAAATAGCTGAGGATTTAAGTAGTAACGCAGGACTTCACTCCATTGCTTTTTCCCCCATATATCACCAAATATATATTCGTCCCTACCTTGAACCTAGTCTTGCTCCAAGCCTTTCCTCCTCCTCTTGATGACACCATAGAACTCACTTTCACTTAATTCAACTCCACACTGTCCACCCCCATTAATGATAGGTATCCAACCAGGTCATTTGCCCCCTACCACCAATGCATGCAACCATGATCCTCTACAGCATTCCAACTCCTGAGGACAACCATGTGCTGCAGCTTGCATCTATGGCAGAAATATAATTCCCCTACTCTCCCGTCAGCCTACAGAAACACTCTTATAATTCTAACCATTGCTTTTAGCTAAATTCAATCCTCTTACTAAACTAACACGATTTTCTCTATTCTACCATACCCATGGTACACCCATGTACACTGTTATACATGACCCTCAACAACACCCCCCTCCTCCGCCCAAGGACCCTTCTATAGCCTCCTTTCTCTGACTTCTCCTTTGAAATCTCAAAAATATATGACACCTTGTCCTTCCTTCGATCTCTCACACACACTTCCTTTATTCCATCATTCTCCATTGCTGTCTCTCTCCAAACCACCACTTCAAAATCCTTGAGCAGGTTCAATTCATTCGCATAGACGGCTATCTTGAGATACAGTCAATCTGACAGCCCCTCCAATCTGGATTCTCATCCATTCATTCCACTGTGAGTGCTCCCCTCCTTGACTCCAACTTCTTAACCATGGCTTACAACTCATCTATCCTCAATCCTGATTCTACTATTCCTGTCTGTGATCATCCCTCCCTCCTTCAAACTCGTTCCTTCTTTGTATCCACTACACCAAAATGGCCCTCCACCTTTCTCTCCAATTTCTTCTCAATCTCATGGAATTCTAAAACCTCTTTCCACAAACCATCCCAGTAGAGTTCCACAAGGATCAGTCAAAGTCAAGTTTTTTACAGCATGATCTTTATATCGGTCTTTTGTTTGATAAATGTACCTTCATTATTTACCTAAATAACTCAATCAATCAAATAGCTTCTAAGCAGGAGTCCATGGTCTTCTCGTGGCGATAGAGAAAGGGCAACAGACCATGACGAGGGCCTGACACAAGAGGGCCTCTCAGGCAAATACAATGGACAATTGCACCCCACATAAAGGGGGCCCAATGAGTTTGAGGGGCCCGACCAGGGACGGAGGGGTGATACTGCTTAATCAAGGACAAAGCAAGAAGGCCAGCAAAGGGAAAATGGCACTCTCTAGCCCTCATGTTGGACGAGATTGTAAGCAGCTGAGCATTCCTGGAGAGCAAAATCAGGGAGGAGGAAGCAGATATCTCCCTGCTGCGTGCATATCTACGGAAGGTGTCGGATAGGACCAAGCAGCTGATCAGTAGAGGACGACATGGCTGCAATGAGGAGCCAGATATCGCTCCTGCAAGGCACATTGCCTTACCAAGAGAGCAGAGGGGGAATACATGGTGGTATTCCTGGAAAAACAGCTGCGTGAAAGATTTGGAGGAGTGGGCTTGTTCTCCTGGTTTTCCATTGAGGGGGCGCACTGGGTGCCGGTCCGACCTCCAGCACCGGGGACCTTCCCGTGGATTACAAAAGCCTGGCTCCTCTACTTCAGGGGCATGGATGCCATGCTGCAGAAAGTGAGATGGATGAGCCTGGTGCTGGTCAGCAACTCCAGGGTAATGCTGTTCCCTGACATCACAAGTGAGGTCCAGACACAGCAACCATTTATTTAGGGGGAAAAACATGAACTGCAAAAGAGGGGCATCAGATATATGCTCCTCTTACCGGCAAAGCTGAAGATGATAATGGAGGAGCGGACATTCTTTTCCAACACCCAGTACGAGGTGTCGGACTGGATTGAGCTCTCAGGGGAGATTCAAGATGGACAGGGGATGGTGTTCTAATTACAGGGTCGGAGGAGCCACTTTATCAGTACCAGTAAGGGTTGGGGATTCGAACAGGGGAGGAGATTATCAGTCGATTCCATCAAGACGCGAGAAATATTGGATACATTTCCTGGAAACATTGGACCCTAAAGGGCTTAATGAAGAATTTTCACTAAGATGTTACATCTGAGTCAGATGATCACCATATGGTATCCCACATGTGGCCTACATGTAGTGTTCTGAGATGGAATCCCTTATGAACATTATCTCATTATCTCTATACATTTCCAATTGTTCACATTTATAAAACATTTCTTTTTCATTCCCTTTCCCTGTATCACGAATATTGATCCTAAAGAACAAAGCATCTCCACATGTTTAGGTGATTAGCCAGTGTGTTACCTTGAGCAATTGCTCACACCATTGTTTTGTACGGTACATTCAATGTTAATTGGAACTACTGATACTTTTTCCTTAAATCATAAAGCATGAGTGGCCAGCAGACTGCGGTCACCTCCATCTGTATATAATTGATGTAGCTTTGATGAAGAACATAATTATCAATGCAGTGACTTGTTCATCTCTTTACATGAATGGTACCGGCACACATGATTAATCGGTATAACAACGGCGAGTTCGTCGTTAGGTGACACTTGGTGCGCTTCACAATTAAATATTCTTTGTAATTAACGATTATGTGATAATTGGTCTTCGAGAAGGAGCACCCGCTTCACACCTACTTAGAACACTTATTTAAGTTTCACACTACTGTTTATTGAAGATTGCCCGTCACAAGATGGACCTCGGACTTGAACATCCAGTTTTGTTTAGTCCGCTTTTTATCTTCATCACACCCTTAGCCTTACGTGCTCATTAGCGTATCACGATCATCATCACGTGATTCGCTGACTTGAATTTCTATGGCAACCACTACGCTTCGCTGAGCGTAACCTGTTTTGGAAACGACGAACGCCGCTTGGAGACAGGTAATTTTTCCGTTCTCACGGAGCATCCAGAATCACTTTTTGAGCGAATTCGCCAATGACGTTATGTGTCCACTTGTCCACAGATAACCCACACGGGCCACTGTATGGAACAACGCTCCATTCTATATTTGGCTAACACTTCCTGCGACCAATGTTGAAGAGACAAGCATGTTCTATGCTATTAACCTTGACTAGTCTCCTTCAGTCCACACCAGGTAATGAATGTAAACACTCATGTTTTGTGCTTTATCTAAACATTTAGTTTCTACGAAAATGTAATGCACATCTATATAACATTTTCACTAGGGAGCGCATGCCGCTTTTCACTAAAATGAAAATATAGAAGCTCCACATATTGACGTCCCAAAGATCTGCGGTCACTCATACTTCCCTGCATTTGAATGCCCATTGGGACATTTGCATGAGTAAGTCTCTATTTTCACTACTTTGGTCAAACAAGTTCTAGAAAGTCTATTCCTCATCACCCTTAGTTCAACAGGATTGTCCACCTAATTAGTGTTCTATTGAGTTGGTGCTCACCGGGTCCTCCTTCTCCATAACAGTGGCTAGTAGAAATATGTGATTTAGGAACTATGCATTGAATGTACAGTTCGGCAGAGAATTATCACTTGACCAATTCTTTAAAGCATTAATTTTTAATTAGCGGCACTGGTTTTATTTCTCTTCTAACATGTGTTATGTGATGCTCTTTATACAGAGTGCTAATAGGCTCAAGAAGAAGAGGATTTCACCTCGAAACGCGTCAGACAAGCACAGTCTAATCTATGGATACTTTTCTTTGCTATGTTTTGCATTTTTGATGCCTATTGACCGACAGTCAATAATGACTATTGTACATTGTTCTTGTCAAAATTACATTCCTCTACCTCCTTCATATTGAGATTTCTTTTGATTATTATTGATCAAACTGCATATGCAAAATTGTACGTAATTTATTGAATGTCTTTGTTGACAATATTATACAGTGTGCAGGGGATGGGAGGGCTCCCAATCTGGATCCTCTTACTTCCTCTTCTTTCAGCAATTCTGGTTTTGTGCCAAGACCACTTTTTCTCCCCTGCACCTCATGTTTGACAAACACATTACCTATTAAGTGTCAAGCAGTTACGTACCCTGAACCATTAGTGTGCACTGTCAATGACAAATACTCTTTGATTCGAACAGTAGTCCATTCTCATTTACTTTTTACATTTACCAGTTGGCAGTGTTCTTAGTTGGTTTCAGGAAAAGGGGCTGGGGGTTGCTTCTGAGGGTTGTAAGTGTGAGGTGGGGAGGTGAAGGGACAGCTACATTTTGGCAGTTAGGGGGAATGAGGAGGGCAAATCCAGAGGTTGGCACCTACCAAGATTTCTTTTTTATAGGGTTGAATGGGAGAGGCAAGGATGAAAATGATATCCCGGAATCTGTATGGATTGGGGGACAAGGATAAGAGGGGAGTGGTAATGCAATTTTTAAGACGCGATGGGCCTGATGGGGACATGCTTCAGGTAGCCCCCCTGTGGGACTCAAATTGCTGATTTTCAGGAAGAACACATACTCAAAGCTAGAGGCTTCAAGAGGGAAGCCATTCTGATAAAATAATCAGTACCCTGGGTCACCAAGCACATCAAGACCAATCCAGGGGGGCTTTACATATCTGTGGTGGGCAGGATGGGGCTCGAGCTAGTTTCCCTGGTAACCCAAAGTCAGGGATGAATTCATGAGAGGTAAGGGATGTGATCCTGAAGGGGAACTGGATTTATCAGAGGGGGGGGGGTTCAAAGATGCCCTGCACATTGACATGGAGAGATAAGACCACAGCCTTAAATAGGGGAGTGTGCCCAAGCAGGCTTCACGAATGGGCTTCGGCATTTCCTATGGTAGATGTATGGAGGGAGAGACATCCGAATGATTACTGTTTCTCATTCCACTCAGAGGGTTTTGAGTCACTGTTCCAAAATGACTATATTTTCACCACCAGGGACAACGCTGGAAGGGTCCAGATGATAGAATACTTACCAAGGTGCTTCTGCAATCACTCAGCAATCCTAATGGAGTGGGGTTTGTGGAGAAAGAGGGACGAGGTGGTGGTGGTGTTCTCTTTTGAATCCCTCCCCCTTAAGAGGCGTTCACCAGCCCAGAGGGAGGTCCTAGTGGCTGATCTGATCGTATACAAAATCAACAGAGTATTCAGCAATTGTAAATGGCAAAACTCCGGGCCCAAATGGCCTCCACCTTTGGAACATTGGAAGCATATGGGAGAGAGGACAAACACCCATCTGCTTGCCTTGTTTCCGGGAAGCAAGGAGAAAGGGAGGCTGCCTCTAGACCACAGTAAATCAGTAATTTCAGTGATTCTCAAAAAGTTTAAAAGACAAGGGGCCTCATTACGACTTTGGAGGTAGCCATGCCCTTAATAAGGGCAGGGCTGCCTCCAGAATCGGGTCCGGGTTCCCTGAATGGGGAAATACCGGGACATTCCGAGTATGGGGTGACCGTTATTTGCTCCTTCAGGTAACCCGGGTCCGTGCTTCCCCATTTCCCTTAGGAGCCGTCATAGGGCTCAATGAGAATGGGGAGGGAGCTAACAACGGGCCCATTACGAACGGGCCTGTTGTTAGCTCCCTAGTCCCCTCGCGGGACCCGCTATCGACGTCTGGAAAAACCAGATGCCCAGAACGGGTCCCGCGAGGGGACCTCGTAATAGTGTAGAGTGGGTTTAACGGCACCAGCACCATTACCGGCGCTGTTAAACCCATTCCGCACAAGTTATAATGAGGCCTGAGGAGTCCTGCAGGTCATATAGGCCTATCACCTTTTTGAACGGGGAAGTCAACATTTTAGCGAAAGGCCCTGACCAATAGGTTGCCGGTGGCTCTCCGCTACTTTATACACAAAGACTAAAATTGCTTTATGCCTGAAGGTTGACTCATCTTACCTGTTCGGGGTGGTCACATTGGCACTACCTACCACAACAGTGCAATTCTATTGATACACTCATACAAAGCATTTGACTCTATACACTGGACCTATTGGCAGTAATGGCTATGATGGACTTCGGCGCTACGCTCATTGGCAGGATACGGCTTCTATATGATGCTCATAGGGAAAGAGTCAATGGATGCCTCTCGGAGTCCTTTCCTGTGCAGTGGGGGACGAGACAGGGATGCCCCCTTGCCCTGCTCCTTTTTACGCTCCTGATTGAACTTGTGGCAGAAGAGGTGCTAAGTGATCTGTTTTACAAGGGGTTCGAGTGGCCTGGTGGCCAAGTAGACAAAATATCCCTATTCACTGACGATATTCTCCTATGCTTGAAAAGCCCTGAGACCTCAGTGCCTAGAACGGGTGAACTGATTTGTGAGATTGGCTTTTACAGTGGCTTGTAGGTCAGCTGGGGAAAATTGGTATACTAAATGCTCACAGAGGAACTGGAAGATCATGGGGGCGGGGGTTCAGACCTACCAATGGCCCATTTAAATACCTTGGGGTCCTGATGACAGGATCGCAAAAATAGTTATTTAGTTTGAACTGGGACCATTTTGTCTGCGGTTTCCTCAAAGATGTTGATAAGGGGGCTCAGAGCTTCCTCTGTCCCTCCTGGGGAGGGTTGCACTCTTTAAAATGAAAACCTTTCCCAAATTCCTCTACATTATGCACACCACGTCTTAGGAGATACTGTTGGTCAACTTTGGTAAACTGGACCAATGTCACAGGAAACTGCTGTGGGGCTCTTCTAGCCCCAGGAATAGCGCTCAACACTTTATTGAACTCTCTCTGGGAAGATAGGTTGAATCTTTCAAATCTTTGGAAATACTTCTGGGCCACACAGTTAGTGGTAGCGAATGACAGGTTCTTTCTGGGGGATGTCGATCTGGCAATTAGCCTGGAAAAGTACAGGTTGGGGTTGTGGGCACCACACCAAGTTCTACACGGACTGGGATGTCAGGGGACACTCCCTCAGACTGGAAGGTTGGTGGTGAAGAACGGAATACTCTGATGGGAAAAAAACTGAAATGGGAATAGACTAGCCGTTCACCAGCCTATATGGGAAATACGCTACTATCCAAACGCAAAACAATCCAGGGAAACTGGAAATGGATCGATGAATGGCTGCAGAAACTGGGAGATCTGCTCGACAAGGATGGCATAAAGCCCTTTCAGGTTTTGAGAAACACTTATAGGGTACTAGTGAACATGTTGTTTCAGTACTTACAGTTGAAGCACACTCTTAGCACACAACTGAGAGAAAGCCCTGACCACCAGAGACAGTCCTGGTTGCTGCAACTTATCGCAACCAAAATATTTGAGACCAAACCAATCCCCACAAAAAATAGGTGGATAGCTAGCACAACATTGAAGTCACTTGGGAAGTTGCGGTAGAGTTGGGAAAGTGATTTTGGCCCTTTGGAGGGAGGGGACTGGGAGAGCACACTGGGGCAGCTCATGAGATTGACTTTGACTGACAACTACGAGCAATTCAGTACAAGATCCTGCATAGAATATACTGCACGCCCCAAGTAATACCCAGGATGGAGAGGAGAGATAATGGTACATGAACTAAGTGCAAGATAGCAGAAGGGACTTTCTATCATACGGTCTGGTCCTGTTCTACAATACACAAGTTTTGAGGAGATGTATTGGAGGTGTTGGTAGACGATGAACCGACCCTCAACCCTGTTTTTTGTTTTCTTTGGGTGTGGGGAGACATCTCTCACAGCCATGAGCAGAATTATATTGGCCTGGCATTGTTGGTGGTTACAAGAGGCATTGCTATGGGTTGGAGCGGAGAAGTTAGCTCCCCTCTACATGCATGGGAGGAGTGGATGAACAGAACCCTGGGCCCAGAGAAGCTGGTTTACAAAAATAGAGGATGCCGACAAAAACATGAGAAGGACAGTGGCAATAGTGCTGTGAAGGCCGTGAGAGTTAGATAATGGGAAAAGACGGGTGTGCAGGAGAAGGGAGACAACCAGATGCCACAGGGTATGGGGGAGTTTGAGTGCAGAGGATAGGGATTAGTGTTAATGTTAATTCTTAAGCTTATAAGCGGCCGGAGAGTTACGCATGGAAGTTTGACGTTGCAAATCGAAGTCTGATGGTTGTAATGTGATATGAAAATTGCAATAAAAAGTTGTGATAAAAAAAAGGAATCATACAAGCTTTAAACTTTGCACTGGCATTAAGTGGGAGCCAGTGGCGTTCTCCTAATATAGGGGTCCTTTGCTCACCACAAGGATATCTGGTACACTTGTTTTAATAACTTTCAACATTTGGATAAGTGATTTGGACACACCACTCACTATGGAATCCCTAAGAAGAATCCAAAGCAGATTCATTTTCTGGCTGTTGTGGCACTATTAGTCGCTGATAGGAATGGATGACTATCTAAGGGGTCTTACAGTAATGAATTAAGTCAGTGAGAAGCTGGTCCCTAAACATGAAGCACAATCAAAACAGTGTTTTCTCAATTCAATAAAAAATGTTTCCCGGTTGTAAGCACCAAGGCATTAAAGAATGTATAGAGTTTCTGTATTAATAACTCTGCTGATTTTTGGTCCAGGCAGTGTACTTCCAAAAAGGATAGATTTTCTTGAATCCGAATATGTACTTGATTCAAAGGCGACATTGCGGTTTCGGTCAAAATGACCGAATCTAAGCGACCTTCACCCCCAAAAGTTCTAAAATAGATACTACTAAATGTCCTACTGACTACATGTTTGTAGGACATTTAGTAGTATATATTTGGTGGTGTAGGTAAAAAAAAGCTCTTTATTATTTCACAAACAACCTCGGAGAGATAGTTCTGTTTAAAGAGGCTAGCAGATTTCACAATGTTAATGTGGGAGTAGTTCCTGTTTACAGAAGATGCTATAACATCCCAAAATGCTTGAATGTTCTGAACTCCGATTGGAATGGGGGTCTCTGATTTTCTAGAAAAAGAATTGGCAGAAACTTTGAACGGGTTTCATTAAAACAGAAATCCAATTTTCTAGCTGCTATACAAGGTCATTTTAATGGTATCAGGTAATAATATCCCCATATATATGGTTGCCGTAAATATCATCGCCGGGAAAATGTTGTGGCGATATTATTTGGGTGACCATATATATGGGGACAGGGGAAAAAAAGAAAAAATCTTTTTTTTAAAAAAAAGTTTGGGGGTTGCGGGGGTGTCCCCCGCATGTTCCATGCAATAATGTCGCCACAAAAAACGGCCATTTTTCGGCGATATTTTTGCATGGCGAGATTTTTGTGGCGACATTATTACATGGAACCATTTTAATTGTAATTTTTTATTTGTATAGTGCTTGTACACAGGTGAAGTGCTTCAAAGAAGAATAGAAAGGGAAATGGTTGTGTGACGAAAAATAGATTTGAAATACCTTCATACTGCAAGAAAAGTCATACAAGAACAGGAAATTATGTGTGAAAATAATTATTTTTAAATTACCTATTTACTGCAAGCAAAGTCATGCACACAGTTCATGTAGAGCAGAGTTGAAGCTGAATTGTATGGTACGAGAACACCGACAGGGACACTGGTTAAACAGAGGTACATCACCTGTCTGGTCATGGATAGAGGAATCCAGCTTCATGGTCTCCAGCAAATGTTCCAGGATCTTTTCGGCTGTGCCAGACATCACTGTGTATCTGAGGAATAGAGTGTTTGGTCACAACTTAAAGATCTAACATAACTAATTTCCCAGCCTAGATTCCGTGCTTCGTCTTCTTGGTTTCAATAATCTTAATGAGTTTATCCTAAAAAGCATGAAACATTAAAAAGGAACAGTAAGTCGAAACTCTTCATATTTATGGTCAGCTGTCGTATGCCCATGTCTCCTCATCCAACTTGAAGACTGTCTTGATCTACAGGCCACTTGATCTTAAGATTTCATTAGGACCCACAAAATGTTTATTCATGACAAATGTCCATGAGGGACATTCCTAGACAATCAAAGAGGTAACCTCAAAGGGACGTGCGTCTTGCTTGCCATGCAGGTTCAATACAAATTGCATCCATCTCAGACCAAAGGTTAAATATTCACCCTCATTTTTAACCACCATTTTAATGACTCTTTTGCAGGGATAGTGAAATCTAGACCTCACGAGACAGAACCACTCCATGTTTAGATATATACACACAAGAAATTATGAAAATAGTGAATATGAATGGCAGTTATTTACATACTCAGTGGTCATCCTGAATACCAAGCGTGGTTGGATCACTCAAGAACTAGCATTTGAGACATTCCCTTCCTAGCCTCGCCTCTCTATTTTCTCCTCATTTTCTGTCACATAATTGGTTTTTCCTTTCTCTGTCTCCATGCCCACTATCCCCCATTTCCTCTCCATTCACTCTGAATTTCTCTCTCCCCTTTAACTCGTCAAAGCTTTACTAATTAACACTATCTTCTTTACAAACCTTAAAATAATGCTCCTCCATTCTCTCAACCTGCCCTCCCTCTCTCGCTCGCTCTCTCATTATACTCTGTCTCTCCTCATCACAGTCCTTCCGACTTCCCTCTCACACTCATCCTCTACTGTCTCAGAGTCATATCTCTCTCGCTCTCCTCTCTCACACACACACACACACCAAATGCACACACAAACACCCATCTCTCTCGCCATCCTCTCTTGCATTCCTCAATCTCATCTGTACACTCCCATATTCATCTCAATCAATGTATGTATATTGCTTGAAACAAAAGTGTTTGGATTGATTTTGCTTGTTTCTTTGGCTCAAATATTTTACTGCAGAAAGCGTGGGGAAACCTCCTGCACCTATTGCTACCCCTTGCAACCATCCACCATGCCCCAACCAATATTACTTAACCCTGGCCCACAGCCACCATCTGCATTTTGATAATTAACACTATCTTCTTTACAAACCTTAAAATAATGCTCCTCCATTCTCTCAACCTGCCCTCCCTCTCTCGCTCGCTCTCTCATTATACTCTGTCTCTCCTCATCACAGTCCTTCCGACTTCCCTCTCACACTCATCCTCTACTGTCTCAGAGTCATATCTCTCTCGCTCTCCTCTCTCACACACACACACACACCAAATGCACACACAAACACCCATCTCTCTCGCCATCCTCTCTTGCATTCCTCAATCTCATCTGTACACTCCCATATTCATCTCAATCAATGTATGTATATTGCTTGAAACAAAAGTGTTTGGATTGATTTTGCTTGTTTCTTTGGCTCAAATATTTTACTGCAGAAAGCGTGGGGAAACCTCCTGCACCTATTGCTACCCCTTGCAACCATCCACCATGCCCCAACCAATATTACTTAACCCTGGCCCACAGCCACCATCTGCATTTTGATGGTACATTTTGAGTTAAAAACACAAGTAAAATAAATGTAAGCAGTTTCTGTTTGAGCAATAGACCCACTACCATCTCACTGATGCCCAACTCTTCCACCCCCTCAGACCTACCTCAGATTAAAACTTCTTCTCTTACACATCCTCCTTCAACTCACACATAGCCTCTCACACACACATGCACACACTGTTTTCTTGCCAACCTCAGAAATGTTTTTGTCTTTCTCTTTCACCTACAGGTTTTTGTTCCTCACAGCCTCACACAACCTTCTTTTTATCTTGCACACACAAGCATCTCTTTACCTTCCACTTACTTTGAACAAACACCTCTCTTTCTTCTAAATTACCTTACAGAATATATGTGCTTATTTTTCATTGCACAAGCACATCTGCACACTTTCATTTACATTCAACATGCATGTGTACTCGTTTCTACTCAACCTTGGATCATTTTCAATAATTTTACACACGCATGTATGCTCTATCACTTTTCACAAGCACTACTGCAGTTTCTCACTTCTGCATCAACACAGCTCTTTAGTTTCCTCCCTACTTTGTGCAAGCTGTTGTGCTCTTACCATGCACAATCACATCTTCTACAGTTGATGTTTCACACTTTGCACAAATCCACAATTTGAAATAAAACCAATGCTCTAATCTACAAGACACTGTCATACATAGCTTAGAAGATCATTATCTCAGGGGTTAACAAAACACCGGAAGCCAAGGTATTGCCAGGCTGGATTCCAAGAAGTGCAAGAAGGGGAAGGCCAGAGAACACGCATTCTCCTGTCCTACCATGCTCCCACACTCACAGTCTTCCTGTTAACATCAGACTGGCTTCCTCCCTTTTCTGATTCAGGAAAGACCTGAAGACCTGCCCTTTAATGAACACTTCACTGACAAATGAGGGCCATAGATTGACAAGACAATTCTCTTCGCCCTCGATGTTCAGCTCCCTTTTGTTGTGCAATGTTCTGTTGCTTTCTAACTTGGTGTGCACTATGTAAACCACATACACATACATTCTCTTTGTTTCTTTGACCAATCAACTATGCAGAGCCTCGCCACTTTCCATATGTAATTCCCTCTGCTGTATCCTCCTTAATTTGATCAAGGACCTCCACTTGCCATCATCTTTTTTGCACACACAGCTTTTTTGATTCTTGCTTGCTCTGCTCACATACATTTTGCCTCTTGTCCTTCCCTTTTGGTCTCTCCTTCTGCTCCTATTTCCCCCCCCTCTCCTTACCAGCCAGTCTTTTGCTCGTAATGTCTGCCTTTACTAATTCAGCTGCATTAGGGATGCATTTGATGAGAGAGTGATATGACGAGTTTGCTTCAGCCACAGTCAGCCTCAATATTCTAGAGTGAGCGGATTTGAAAAAGATGTACAGGTATTCAATGGAGCAATAACAGGTGAACTCCAGTGGAAAAACAGGGATAGGGGGACATCAAGTTGGTATTGTCCAACATGTGGCATTACACTAATAAAGTATACTTGTGATGTAATCGTGTACATCCTAACTCACCCGTTCTGACAACGTCTCTCACAATATGTTTTAACTTAATGTCTAACTCTGTTCTCAAACCTCCCCATGTCTCCATGTGTCTTACACCTCCCATCCACATCTCACCCACGCTCATTCTCAACCTCACCTATGGCATTTGACTCTTACTATGTCATGTTCACTTCCCTGCAATCGTACTGGTACATGTATGTCTCCCATTCTGTCTCTCATCTCCACCTATATCATCATGCATCACTTGTCTGTCATATTCTTTACCTCCATCCTACATTCACATGCTCTGACATTTACCTCTTACCACAACATTTCATTCTCTCACATCAAACTGTTTACAAATGTTCATCTTAGCTCCACCTATCCTCTAGTTGCCTTATCATTATAGCTCTTATTTGTCAGGTTACCTCTAAATGTTTCCTTTTCTCTCCAAATTATGTGTTCCTGTGATGCATGTCTCACACTCTTCATCCGCATGCTTCACCTGCTCCCTCTGTCTCTCCCTTGAGTCAGCTTCCTGATTTTCCATCTTCTATCTCATATCATCTGTCAACCTATCTTTCCATTCACCATCTTCTGTCTCAAACATCACTCACTCAGCTCCTCACCCACTTGCATATGGATATCTCTTTCCCACTATCTCTCATTCATTATTTGGAAACGACATGATCTTTCTTTTGGTGATCTCCTCATGCTGTTTCTTACATCCTCCTATTGTTATCAATTATTTTTCGTCTTTCTCTTACCACCCTCTTTCTTTCCTTTCCTCCTTTTTTCAAATGCATCTTTTATTCTTTGTTTATTATGTACAAAAATGGAAACAAAATGTTATAGTATTGAATAGTTTTCGCTTGATTATTCCTTTTATGGTTCAAATCTCTATTTCTGTTAATTCATTGGTACACAGTTTTGTTATATTAAATATGTATTTTGATACTGCGCTTGAATGTACACATTCAGATTTCCATCTTACATATTTCTCTCGATTTTAGCTGAAACTAGTAATTTTTGAGTTCAGGCTTCTAATGTCCTAAGTAAGAAAGGGAACAAAATCATTTGTTAGTGCATGTTTCATTCATAATGGGGCATTTGGCTTAATGTATGTCTATGCAAATGACGAAAGCTAAATTGAAATAGCTTGTTGTTGACCATATTGATTGAGACAACACGTAGAAATAAAAGGTTTTTTTGTATTTCTCAATAGAGATGTTTTAAAACTAGAGAGTGAAGCTTACATAAAGAGACCACATTGCGAAAGAAGGATGCTATTTGAGATTTTAGAGATCTCAGAAAAGTCTCAAACCTATTGTTAGTCATTGGTGATCAAGCTAGAGATCGGTATTGCAGTCTCTAAAAACTCTTTTGTAAACACAGATAGGCCCACTTCAGAATATTGATTTCTATTTCACTGTCAATCACTCTTATAATGCTAAATCAAATAGAACAACCATTGGGAAAGACAACAGTTTGGGCTTTTAGTGTAGGCATGGCCAAAATATGGTAACAGCAGAAACATTGTGTGATTATCGGGGCGTATCACAGCAGTGCTTGGGAAATGCCAATCTAATACACTAGCCAAAACATCAGGCTTTATCATTGCTTATTTAAGCAGGACTTCAGAGTACAGACGATATATCAATCAAGATGGTGAAGGCGCGCTTGAATAAAACATTTATATTATGGCAATAACATCCAATCCGACTGGGCCGATGGGGTGGTAATAGCCCATGGACCAAGTTATAGCTTTAACAATGGGCCCTGGAGCTGTTACCAGATCAGGTGTTATTGCCATAATATAAATGTTTCAATCAAGTATTATTGCCGTTAGCACCTAGGTTTCCGAACCGGAAACCCGGGGTGCTGATGGCAATTTATTCTGTTTGAATGAACAGGATGCGTTGCAGCATCCTGCTCATACAAACAAAATACTGACTTAAGATGGCCACTTTAGAGACCATTTCCAAGTGGTCCAGGATGGAGGCTGGAGCGGCCAGATGCGCCGCGCCAAAAGAATAAGGTGAGTGGAGTAGGGGACCATGAAGAAAGAAGAGAAGAAGATTACACATTAACAAAAGTGCTGCAGAAAACAAAAGTTCAATACATGTACAGACGGTGAAATGCAGGGTAGATCAAGTCATCGTATAAGGCTAGTGAATAGAATGCAGGCAAAGCTGCCACTGTATAGAAACTGGACATTGGTATCATGAAATAAATAAGCCAGAAACCATGAAGCGGGAATGGAAAATCTGTGTTGCAGCAGTATAACAGGTTCATGGAGCTGCATTGCAAGGCTGTTGCATTGCAAGGCTGTCTGGCCTGAAGTCAAGATCTTAGAAATCGAGGTCAGCTATGCACTCTGAAGAAGAATGAGTGTGCAGAGGATGAATCTTCTCACATTGAGGTGCAAGAAAGAACACAATGGATGGCATGTTTTAATGCATTTAGAGCATTTAATAGCTACACAATGGCCGAGATCGTGGTCTCCTGTCACGTGAGCCAAGAATGGAAATAGAGCTTGAATTTGAAGTTCCAGACACGATAGAGAGTGCCCTCACTCCTGTGGATTCCAGAAAACAATTTCATGGCAGAAGGCATGAGTGGAGAGATGCTAGGCTAATTGGATGGTGAGGTAGCTTCATGTTCTATCTCCATGCACCTGTGTCTGTTCTTATGTGCTGCTAAAATTAACCAAATGTTCCAGGCATGGCACAAGCGTGCCAACCAATTGTATTAGTTCGTATAACGAATGGCCTTATAGCTTGTAAGACCAATGAGAAACTGTGTATCTAATATTTCTGGAGAGACATGTTTTTAGAGGTAGGCATAAATTGTCCACTCGATATCGGATGACCAATAACATTCATAGCTCCTATATAAGTGTATATCTAGATGTTTCCCTGAAACAATTCTGGCCCTTGATAGGTTTTTCACTATTGCCACGTAGTATGACATCACTCTGACACTTATCTGAGTATCAGAATTGTATTTTTGTGGAGATCACTGAGAGACTGAGCGTACGTCTGTTGATGTTCATTGTAACCTCCCTGTTCTAGAGATTAGTTAATAAAATAGTAACTTGCCACCTTTTTTAGTTTGTCCAGTTATTTCAACTCAGAATTATTCTGGTGTAATCCCATCCATTACCATATGCACGTTCCAAAGGGCCTCAAGCTCACCTTTTCCTAGATTGCTCCTAGTTTTTACTTGTGTGCTAAACCAGGCATAGTCTTGCAAAGTGTTCCGAGACTGATGAAAATTGACTGTAAAATTCAAGTAAGTAAAGTCATCACTGCCTTGATAAACCTACAGATGTACAACACAGTTCAACAGCTACTTTTAACCTGGATGATGACATGAAACCTCTTTTCTAACAAAACTGGGCATCTGAAAGAAAGTCATCTCCACACAATGCATACCATTTTCTCCACAGGCTTGTCCTTCAACCCTGAGAATGAGGCAACAATTCAATTGCAGGAGTACAGCGAGTTGAATGTCCTACTCCATGATAACCAATTGAGATGCAGTCCCAGCTGACATACAGATGCCACCTTCATCAACACCAGGGAGGACATCTTTAAGGTACTAGACATGTAGCTGCCTGCTGAATTTGTCTCTATGGAGCTGATTGAGCTCATAATATCATGTACCACACACTGCTTCTCATCACCTTGTATGAGAGATGGGCATCACTTTTCTAGCACTATCTTGGCTTTCCCCCTTCATAGAAGACAGGTAGATCCAGGCATCACTGGGATCCAACATCTCAAATGCTCATCTACTCCCATTGTTGTTTCCACCGAGTTCTGCTCTCTCTTTCAAGCCTACATGATGCCATTCACTGCACTCCTGGAAACATTTGAGATTTCATTCCACCTATGCACAAATGATCCATCTACAGTACACCAATGGTAAACATCATGGCATCAAACCCTACCTCACCTAATTTCAGGGCTGGATCACACAATGTTTCCCGTTATTTAAAGGAAGTAATACTGAAATCTTAATTTTGACTGATTTTGGTATCACAAGATACCATTCCCATGGCCAATCTCACTAGGTAGACTACCTGCTCTGGACAAACCAGTCATGAACCCGGGAGGTGGGATTCTATTACTCTGTGCTCAACTTCAAGTCCCATATAAAGTTGCTCAAAGTCCCATATAAAGTTGCTCAAAGTGAGCATTTCCAACTCTACAGGTTTAGAAAAATCGTGAAGTTGTTGTAATTCCTCCACCAAATAAATGTGTTCCATGCACTTGTGATTTCCATATTAGATTATTGAGATTTAGCATTGCCAATCCTAATAATAGAGATCACTACTCATGCCCTTGAGACGTCCAACTAAGAACATCCCCTTCAAGATGCTATGCAGTGATAAAATAGTGGCAAAAATGTCGCCTGTACATAAAATCGTAGCAAAAATGCTGTGGTTTGACACGTTAAAGGTGTACCCCACCATTAAATCATTTAAGGGGAGTGGGGGTCGCAGGGGTGTCCCTGCTCACCTTAAATGGTGTAATGGGTACGGGGGTTGCGGGGCTGTCTCCCGCATCCTTTACATGGATTTCCACAGCAAAACAGATTCTTTTCCTGCGAAATTTTGTGTACACAGCCATTTTTGCCACAATTTTAACACATGGAACCCTTCAAGACAGACCTCAAGACTATCCTGCTGAAGGAAGGCTTGCATGAGGAAGTGCAGCTTGAACCCACTCATGTACTCAATAGCCTCCAGAGGGGCATTCAGCTCAATGTACGTGACAAACTGCTCATGTTATGTCTGTAGTCCAATGCCCTGGAGCCTGGCTATTAACCTAATGAACTGTGTCTTACCGGGGTCGTGGACTATAAGATCCACAAGTAACAGCAAATACCTGACCGTGTGCACTACTTCTCTTGCTAACATTTGCATGCCTTTCCCCTGGGGAGGCCTCAATCTATCCAGCCCTGAAAACACTGTGCCTACTACTGTCAGGGGCAGGCTCGGAAGGGAGCAAGGTAGCAATTGCCCCAAAAACGGGCTGGGATATTGCTCCCTGGGCCAGAGCTCCACAATGTAAATGAATTAATTGAGAAAGACACAATCCCTCAGAATTCAGCCAAGTTTTGCAAGGCCTGCTCGGTTTAGATGTAGATGGGGGCAACTCACTCACCTTTATTTCAGCAATTTTGTAAATTTCCCTTGGTGGCCTCCTCGTTGAGTGAGTGAGAGGGCGAAAGGTCTAGGCGGCCGGGCATGGTCGCCTTGCTCAGCGGCAATGTACACATTTAAATAACAAGTTCTGTGACCCTGGATAGTAATGTTGGCACCACTGTGTCTCATACACAATTGGTCGCTTACAACCCACAAAGGATGACCATGCCTCCTACTTGCCAAGGAAGTAAGCGTCCATATCCTATTAGAGGTTGTCCTCCCTTTTGTTCTGTAAGATTGTTTCCCCTATGTTCTGGTGAAGTTCTTGATCCCTAGTGTGGTAATTATAAAAAGAGTTCAATAGCACCCTGAGTACCACCAATGGATGTTACAATATGGTATTTTTAGAGAAGGCTGATGTATTGTTTGTGGTATTAACTTTTGTGCACAGCTAATAAACACACCAAAAGGTGTAACATTACTAAGTTCTTTATTTGTACACCACAAAATAAAGGGCTAATTTAGAGCAGGCCAGATTTTATTTATCAAGATAATACTGGAGAATGTTACCACCACTGCCACTGGAATTTCTAAAAATCCACCCAATTCAACGTTTACCACCACAGAGGTGGTATTCCTGGAATACCTCCAGATTTATTTCAGAAATACCAAAAATGTTCATCCATTTTCACCTTCAATGTTAAGGCAGAAAGGCATTTATGCAAAAAAGGGTCCATTCTAACCCTTTTATGAATTACATAGGTAAGGTTGTGAGGGGGGGACAGTGAGAGATTCCCACCTTTTCTTCCCATTAACATGTACCTTTATTTAAAAAAAAAAAAAAAACCCGACACTCTATTTAGGACAAGCACATGTATTTCCCTTCTCTACAGTAAATAAGATGCATTCAACAATTGTTTCTGCCTAAATTGTCACTAGCAATATTCCCATGGAATACTGCTGATGGTATTTGATCAAACCCTGAATTGGGAGGATGGTATAATCAGAGAATTTGCTAAATACTGCTGATTTTACCATTACCACTCAACTCTAAATGACCCCCTAAATCGTATTGTTTTTCATTGTCTTGTCCAGAACACTCTTACGTGACCAACAAAAGACACAAATGCAAATCAAAAATAGATTCAGAACAGTCACAAATACACTTAAACAGTCACAGAAACTGAAACAAATACATACACACTGCTTGAAATCAAACAAATATAAGTGGTTAATGCTTCCTCTCCATCACCAGATCTTAGATCTTAGGCAGATTCCCCTTGCAGTGCCCTCTGCTTCCATGAACTGATGTATGCAACCGGCTTTCCAAGAAAGTGCAACTTGGGAGCACAACACAAATCTAAGTATCCTTGGCATCTTTCACTCTGCATTATCCAAGTGCAGACTTCATAGCCACTATTACCATCAATAGACCGACAACACCTTCTTGTTATTGCTGGCCGAGGCCGACTGCAAAATAAAGTTGGTCTACCGTCTACATGTGATCCAGGGAAACTGAAGGTGGTGAGGGGTGAAGGAATGGGTTTGGTGTGATGGACAATTGAAGGGGGTGAGTGGCAGGGAATTGGTATCTGAGCAATGTGGTCAAGGAGAGGGTGTGTGTGGGCAAGATAAGGGAATGACATTGTGTTATGGGTGAAAGGATGGTGCAAAAGTGAAATAGAGGTCTGAAAGTTAATTTTAAATTGCATCAAGAATGTGGTCCAAGGGAAGGACACCAGCGGGTGATGGGTAAGGAAAATAAGGTAAATGAGATGGAGTTACACATCTGGAAAGGTAGGTCAGCAGGTTGATTGACTGTTCCTGAGATCTTTGGCTTATCTGCATACCACTGCACTTGATTGTGTGACTGGTTCAACCCCTTTTTCGCTAGGAAAGTGTATACTTGCCTTTTGAATATATGTTTCGATTACAACTTATCCCACATTCATCAGGTTGCTTTATCATGTGTCTTGGTCCTTTGAAAGTACACACAATTTCACAGACTAAGAAGACAATTATATTGAGTTTTCATTACAATTATAAACTTAGTCTGTACAATTTTGTGTTCTCGTGGATGTTATCACCTCAGGAGACATACAATTAATAGGTTTGCCTCTTGTAGATGCATTGGTGCTTCCAACACCAGATTTATTGAACAGTGTACTAGTTTAGCCCTTGAATAACAACTTTGCAGAAAAAGTTTTGTTTCTTCTAGTATTGAAATTGGAATAGAAGAAGTCTCCCCTGCTCACTAAATTGGCAACTTTTGAAACAAGAAGACAGGGTTCAAATCCATGCCTTCCACACTTCATGCATCATGTGATCCTGAGCAAGTCACGCATCATCACTTTGCCTTACTTTCCTTAACTATCTGTAGAAAAGTCTCCCTCATATGGATTTATAAACCACAGTGTTTAGCCGTAAATAATTACATTGTAACCATTTATAGAATATGTACTGGTGGGAGGCAGGGTGCCAAGTGAGGTTCTTATGTTGGGGGCAGGGGGTGACAGGGTGCCATGTATGAGTTTGGTCCTGGTGGCTCGAGATGCAGGAATCCAGTTATGGGCTGTTTGCTGTGCCAGTTTATGTCTGGTTCTAGGAGCCAAGCCAAACACCCTGGTTCAGCAATGACTGCGCTCTACCAATGAATTCTTTATCGTCACCACCTCTTATTTTGGTCTAATACTAATGATAGGATCAGATGGGATGGGAAGAGATGTATCCTGCTGTCAAGTTGGCAACTGGTACACTAGACACCTGGGCTCAAATCCTAGCTTTCCCATTTCACCAATGATATCATCCTGGTGAAATCATTTTACTATGTTTGGTAAGTGGGAGAGTTTCCTCGTATCCAGGTCTCTGGGAACCACAAACATACCTGAAAGATACGTTGCATAAAAGGAAAGCGCTGTCAATAATGTCTGCTTTATATTTGTGAGATGTTGTGGGGTGGGGAGGTTGGTATTGAGTTAACTTGTTCTGTAATTGGGGGCCACTGCATTGTGGGCTTGAGTCAGTGCACTGGGCCCTGGGCCAGAAAATAACATTTGCCCCCCAGTCCTTACGTGACTGCCATACTAATTATTTAAAGAATAGATGACCCCTCCACCTACTAAATTGTATAGTGGAGCCACAAATGACTATCACAATGACAGGTACTGTCATGGACCATCAGTTATTGGGATACAATATAGCTCTTCTTCACTTTCTTGTGCTTGGAGCGCAAGCCATGGGTTTGCTGCATCGTTGACCTCCCCACCTCGCCCCTCCTCTTGTTGTCTTCTTTCTTCTACCAATGAGAACCTCCCCATGCAATCTGCCTCCCTTCCACCGCTCCACAGCACCCTGCAGAGAAGGGTTCCTCTGCAAGTTAAGTTGTACAAAACAGAAACAATTAGCAATGCAACATCGCAAGGCAGGGCATACAGCACACCGTCTCTAGGATTTTCTGGGCAACGTTGTTGTTGTGACTGCTACCCTCAGATGTCACCCCATACTTTTACTAGCAGTTTTCACAAGCTGTGTTAATCTCAAAACAAAACAAAAAACACATGTACCACGTTAGTGATCATATTATCCAATCTACTTCAAGGATCTTGCCTCCGTCAGGAGAAAGAAGTAACATCCTTGTGCATGCCCTCTTTGCACTTAGGGAGAAGAGAACAAAGTCTGGCAAGTCGTACTTGTTACTGACTGGAGATGATGGCTGCTCGTTGGCTCCCGTTCCACGCTGGTTCCTCTCTAACACCAGCACAATCCTGCCATGCTCTGTCAGGCGCACAGTGTTGGCCTCTACATCCTAGAAAATCAATTGGGGGAAAACACACTGGTTATTCCGATGGCTTTGTTCAAAAAGATACAATGGAATGCAAGATGAGCAAAGCAGGTGGGGAGGTTCCAATGCATGGTGCTATAGACATACTGTGCAATTCTTTAAACCCACAGCAAGATATATGTTTCCCTAATGGTTACCATGCTCCTCCCTAACTGAAACCAGTGGTACTAGCTAGGAAAACATGCCTTCTCCTACCCCTGTTGAATGACCATTTGGATGGCACCAGTCAAACCAGGGGGCATCTTTCTTACAAAAATGTTTGGCAAACATCATACCTGTAAAGCAAAGGAATAGAGGGATGGACAAGGTGCGCGAATGGCTTTTTTTGGGCCCGCACAGAGTCCTGAAACAGATATCTGAGCATGGCACTGGGACTTGGCGACACAAACGTGATTAGTGGGGCATTCCTGCTCAGGAAGTGGAAACCAATGACATCTGGAACATCAGGCCCTCTATCTATAAAAAGGAGTTTTTCTCTTTTCATTTCTCATTCTGTGACTATGATTCACCTTTGCCTATTGTTTGTTTGAGGTTTCCCTTCATAACGCTCTCTCCTCTCCTTTTTATTCTAAAAATGTAGTCCAAGAAAATATATTTTTCAATCTTTTCTTCTGAATCCTGCAGGGGTATTCCCTGATGAGCATGGAACTGTGAACCATGCAAGTAAGGCATTCCAATTGCCTCTTAATAGACTTCTTTTATCAATGCAAGCAAATGAGGAATCGGGCGTTGTCCAACCAGACCCTGTAGGTGACCGCTAGTTGATGCCGTTCTGCATCAATTAAGCATACTGCGCTCCTCCTGACTGCTGAGGGTCCTACTTGGGAGTTACATTTACATTCTGTAATGGTGGCCAAAATCACAGTCTATGCTCAGCACGTCCAGAAAGCTCAGACGCATACTGAGTTTTAGAAAACAGAACTCTCTAATGTAACCCGTTTGTTCTTTTTTCATTTTAATTTGACTATATTGGTTGGGGAACCTAAAAAAACACTTGCACTTCAAGTACAAATTAACTTACTTTGAAAAACAAAATTTTAAGGCTATTTTTAAAATTGGATTTTTGATGGCAAATTGTGGGAATCAGTTGGTTCTACTTGCTCCATGGATTCCAAGCCTCTTAATTTAGAAACAACACTGCATTTTTTTAATGGTAAGAGTTGGCTTCTTCCCAGGTGCCCAATTTCTCATCCTCACGTATCATTTAATAACAACAAAAACTGCACCAGTAGCGCTAGTTAACTCACCCTAAGGATCCGGTTGAAATCCTGCTTGTCTACACGGAGGAAGTGGCAGTTGTCTTCGCGTAGTATTATGGTGGCAGCCCGTGGTGCATCATTCACCAGAGCCAGCTGGCCAAAGTCATCACCCTCATGCAGAGTCGTCACCAATCCCTGAAAAGGAACACCAACATCAGACATTTCCAAAACTATTATATAGCCCCATTTTGCATTCTGCAAAAGACAAGCATATGCGAGACGAGAAGAGGAAAAGGTTTTCCAGGGTTTACTGATACATTAGAAAGTTGCCATTACATCCCTTTCCCCCGGTAACCTTGAGATCACATCTTTGAAAGGCCAGTAATACTGCTGGCCTGTGCCACTGTTCCCTTTTCTGCAAATTGAAAATAGAATACAAATGCCTTCCTTCCAAGTGAGTTTCTTGTAGCGTCACTACTGGAAATTAACTGAAAGCTCCTTGTCTCAAGTTGGATTTTGTGTAACTGAAATTGGATCAGTTCACTGCTGATAGACTTTGCAAAGACACTGGTGCTCCCACTGACGTACAGTCAGCGTGTACCCGTAGAGATGTTGCCACAGTGTAGAGGAGCAGCTGAATGCCGCTGCAGGAAGTCCCGCCCCCATTTTGCCTATATGCTGGAAACTGGAAATTGTGACATGCGCCACGCCAGTGATGGTGCCTATTGCACAGAGAGCCTTTGAGACGAGGTATCCATTGAGAAAACCTTATATGATGTATCCTCGTAGACATAACATTCTCTTGGAGGAGATCCCTGAAGAAGTATGAAGATAAGAGAAAGAGGCTAGTGACGTCACAAGAAGCAAGCGTAACACACTGAGAAGACTGGCTGAGAAGGGAATGCATAGACCTTATAGAATCTGATGACAAAGTCAAGAAACGAGAAGACCTTAATATGCGGGATAAAGGTTGCATGTGTGAAGAAGCACTGCAGAAAATGCATGCTGTTTTATAACTGTACAGATGCTGCAGCGCAAGTAGACTAAGTAATCATGAGCTGGCTATACGTAGTGAATAGACTGCAGGCGGTGCTGCCATTATACAGAATTCTGGACATCAGGGTTACATATTTAGTAAACTCAAACCCACAGAGATAGAAGGAATATTAGCTATGTGTGTGTCGCAGCAAAGAAGTAAGCTGAAGCTCGAAGGAAGATCAAGAGAGGCTGTCTGGCCTGGTGTCAAAGACTGAAGCAAGCCAAAACTGGTCATCAGTCCTTGAAGTACAGTGGACATGAGAAGCTGAATTAGCCCTTGTTAAGGTGCAAGGAAAGAACGCCATGAGTGCCAAGTTTATTAATTCAAGTCAATTAAATTCTGCAAAACAGGCCAAAATCCAGTCTCCAGTCACGAGAGCTGAGGATGAAAATAGGAGTGGATGTGTAGACCTAAACTACGATAAGGATGCACCTATACCCTCTTCTATTCTCAGGAGTAATGATATGTTGCAAGGCCAAGTTCAAAGACAATTTGAATGGCAGACGGCATGAGTGATGAGAGATGTTGGGCTAATTGGGTGCAGAGACATGGTCAAGTCCACCCGCCAGCACCTTGGGTCCAGATTACGTGCTGCTAGTGAGCCAAATGTTCCAGAAGAGCACTAGCATGCCAAACAATCATAGAAGGCCATATAACAAAGGGCCTTATAGTTTGAGAGTCAATGGTGTACCATTTATCTAATAACTGATGAGGATGAATAGCACTAGGGGTGGGTATAAGTTGTCCACCTGACTGTACAGACCCAATCACAATGCAATCCCTTATAGAAAGTACATCTAGATATTCCACTTCAGCCAACCACAATCCCATGTAGGTTTTCTTAGGTTGCCATATAGTATGCCATCACGTATGAAAAATATTTAGTACTTATGTGTGTTTTTTGTGCAAAATGATTGAAAGCATGATTGAACGTCCGTTGATGTCTGTTGTAACTCCCTGTTTTAGACAATTGAAAATAAAACAGTGGGAGACATTTTGCCAACTTCCAGAGCCGGTCTTGTTATTTGGTGTAAGAGTTATTCTGCATCACCTCCATTGTACAATGTGTTACCTCAATCAAAAGACCATATGGGTTCAACAGCTATTGGAACAATGCATAGCAGGTTAGGGCTATATTATGGACAGCATTCAGTAGAGGGGTTAATCACCAGTTAGTACCTTCCAGCACTTACTCCATAATGATGACTGATAGAAGCTGATAACACTAATACAAACTTCTATGGTGATATGAAATATTAATGAATTAATTCTTTAATGGCCCCTAATGGTTTTCAGAGCAATACGCAATTAAATGTAATTAGCACCGTCTCTCTTTCTCTCCCCCTCCACTCTCTCTCTCACACACTTTGCCTCATCTGTCATTCCAGCCTTCCTTCCATTTGCTTAACTATCCTTTTCCATTTCACATCGACCAGCTTTTTGAAAGCTCTCTATTCTTACCTTGCCATGGGTCACCACATTTACGGAACCCTTCCAGATGATGTACCATGATGTGCCTTTGTCCCCTTGACTGAACACTGCAAAAAAAATAATAAGACAGGGAACTCAACAACCACCAGCTTATACAAACTCAATCCTGGTCAGTAGATCCTGCGCTGCTGCATTAGATCCCATTGTGTTTTGGAACAAACAGATCAAGCAATTCCCTTAAATGCATTCACTGTACATGGCAGTAACACTATATTGAATCTCATTGCCCAGAACATGATGTAATGTCTTTGAAGAAGCATTGTATAAGCAGACGTGTTGTGCCATTATTGAAGAAGTTCATGAAAACCAAGGCTTGTCTTGTTCACCTCAGTGGATTATGCGGTTAGCTGGATAATGGCTCTGTATGCATAATACATTTACTATGGAACTATACCCACCACTTTTGCTCAGTCATCAACTATGTAACGTGTCGATCTTCATTGATCCAGAGATTACTCTTTTTTCCTCCTTATGGTCCAATGATGGTTCCTATCTGCCATGTCAGAGAGTGCCAGTCAAGGCCAGTGTCTGAGTCTCTGGACTTGCATAAGCTTAAGAAAAATCACAAACTTTTTCCTTGTGGCATTGAGAAGCAAATATATAAAACTTGCTTGAAGAGAAAATAACCAATTATATCGCTGTGCACCAACTTATACACACACCAGGCCAATGTAAGTCACATATGCTACATTTGTTTCATTTTTAGAAAGATTTGAAAGTAACCCCTGACCATAAGAATGAGACAACATTTTGCTTTCTATCCAAAGAAGCAACCAGGGTCATCTGTTAATGTAAATAATTAATTACAGATATTGGTAAGAGCTTATCATGTATTGGCATCACTAAAAAATCTGGATTTAGAGTAGATGACACCCCCATTTGGCCATCATGGAATATAACGGACAAATCACTTCTTTTATTATGACTGTTATTTTGTGAATTTCTCCTTCTGTTGATCTGAGAACATATGTGGGCCCTTAATGAAATATAAGTGCATCTCCTCACTTGCAAGTTTTCTGAATCTGGCCCAATGTATCTATATTAACTCGAGTGTCCTAATCAAAAATGAAACAAATCTCAATCTGCTATCAAAAGCTGAAGCAGTGCTCAGAGTAAAGTTTGGAAAACAAGGCACTTTGTTTTCCCTGAAACCATTAACAAGTATTGGTATGCTGATCTAATAAAGTTCACCAATTCTCTGAATGATTTGAATGTAAAATGCATTTATGACAAACTATGGTTTCTTAGCTTGGGCGTAGATTCCATCTGCTTCAACATTTTGTGATGTTGGACTTGTTGCAAATAATTTGAAAGGCATCAATTTCTCAGGAATGAGGTTTCTTTCGGAATGCTGGAGCAATGGGGCCTAACGCAACCACTATTCTCAAGGACTCAGGTTCACCCTCACAACACTGCAGTTGCATGTGTTTAGTAAAGAATAGATTTGAATTAATGTACTGACTATTAATGGTAGACATCAAACAAAGCTGTCATTCCACAATACAATATGTGCTGTTTAAGGTCCCTGAGATCCCAAATAGCTGAAGAATAGCCTTATTTTGATGATGTTACCTAGGGTTACAATTTGAATCATACATTACAAGGCACATGGTCAAAGGTGTATGTTCCCTCTCTCAATGAGATAGGGTTTACACAGGGCTCCCAAAATAGTTTTAAATGTTACCCTGGATTAGATAAATACTCAGGAAATTGGTCTACATAATCTGGGCTCATTTGTTGATGGTCTTTCAAAGGCCCAAAACCAGTACAGATACAGACTGGACTATGCCATGTTAGCTCTTCCTTTCAATCTGCCCACCTGCTCCCAAAATCCCTACATCTTAATATTGTCCTGCTTTGGAAAAGGCTTCTGCTTTTAGTTTAATGTGGTGCCATATTTCGTCATCAGTGGCATGCAGTTTATATCCAAACTTCTTTTCTCCTGCCAGACGGGTGTTCTTTGTTTTTTTTCCGAAAACCCTCTCCTATTCCTACGTTTTTTAACTTAAATATGCAGCAAACTCCACTTACACAGCATCAGTTGACACAGCATGTAGGATTGAACAGAGCCTGTGACAGATTCCCTTTACATTGTCACATCCATCAGGGCCTCCTGATTTCTTCTGTCAGTCCAATGAATTATCTGTCTCATAAATTGACGGGTCAGCTGTGAACTATCCCCATACCAGCAATGAGCAATCACATTTAAAACATGACATATTTGTGAAAGAGATATTCAGACTCATAAGTCTATTAAGAATCGGGAGATATCATTCATGTTTCTGTCACTTCATGCATGATAGAGTATTTAAGAAATGAAAATTATACATAAATCCTGCATTTTGTATGCATATTATTTGAATCATCACCATATTTTGCAAAAATAGGTATATGGCCCCCTCGTGAGGTTTCCTATGGGGGGCAAAGTTATAAGGGTTGTCTCAAAATGTGTGTAAATCCGACCAGTAGTTTTTTTTAAAAACAGCCAAAATTTCCTGATTCAGGATCAGAAGACATGTCTGGGCCAATGAGGGGGCATCATGCTGTTTGTGGACATCGTACATACCCTCTGATTGCATGCTCAAAAGCGTAAGGTGCATCATATTTTATGAAACGATCGCCATGTTGAATCGAGGGACAATGGCTGGTGTCCGCGGATAATGCATTGGGGAAAAAGTCTGGAAAACACATGTCTATTTTGTTCCTCGGGCTGACTTGATGTTATTTTTTATCATTTCTAGTGTTATGTTAATGACACACAGCTTTCTTTAAACTTCCCTGAACTTATTTGTTTTCCTCATTTTTTTATCACTGATTGTCTGACCGCCATTGAGGCATTGTGTGCGGCTAACAATCTCTGTCCCAATGCCAGAAAGACAGAGGTCTTTCTTATTGTGACACCCGTGCCCTATTTTTCTACTACCCTCTGGCCGCTGTCTTTGGGCCTTCTACTCTCACCATCCAGTGCGGCCAAAAACATTGGGGTCATTTTTAAGTCCTCTCTGTGTTTTACTCCTTACATTTCTGATCTTGTAAAGAAAGCCCACGCTTTAGCTTGACTTCCTTATAGACATTGTCCCATTTCTCATTGTCCCCCAGAGGCTAAAGGTCTGTAGAGCCCTGCTCCTGTATAGCAATAGTCTCTTCCTTAACCTCCACCTTTGTTTCTTTTATGCTCCTTTTGGCTAATCTAGAATAGGGCTGCAAGACTTATCATTGGTGTCAAGCACATGGATCATATCGCTGCAGCCCTAAAATGTGCACGTTGGCTTCTGCCAACTGCAAGGATGAAATTCAAGATCTGTTGTATAATTGACAAGGCTTTCTGGGGCCTGGGACTACAAGGTGTCAAACTTTGTTTCCCTAAATACTGCCCTGCTAGAGCCCTCTGCTGCTGTAACTCCAGTACTCTATTTGTCAAATGCTTTGTTAAACAGATAGTGGGAGACATGTCTCTCTCTCGACCAGTGCCTCTGTTTGGAACAGCCTTCCTGCTCCTCTTATACTTGAGCTGGACTTCCTTAAGTTCTGGAAAATTCTGAAAACTCTGCTTTTGTATTCCTGTTTTACTTAATCCCTGCTATTTTATACCACTGCCACTAATACTGGTGGCCTGGTCCCTCATGAACCTAGCAGGTTCCAGGTGTTGAGGATGAGTCAAAAGCCTCTACCGGAAGTCCCGCCCCTAAATTGCCTATCTGTTGGGAACCAGAAATAGTGACAACAGCGACAACTGTAATGATGCCTATAACACAAGCAGCCTTCAAATCAAAGTATCCATTAAGGCAACCATTCATTATGTATCCAAGAAGAGATGACAGCCTCTTAGGAAAGATCCCTGAAGAGCACATAAGGACGGATGAAAGAAAAGACTGGCGACGTCACATGAAGCAAAGTGACACACTTCAGAAGAGATGACAAGAGAGAAGATGAATAGACCATATAAAATCTGATGACGAAGTGAGAATTGAGTACATTTTCATATATGGAATGATGATCACACGTGTGAAGAGCACAGAAGAAAAAGACCGTTTTATAATTGTACAGATGCAGTAACGCAAGGAGATGAAGTAATCATACTGCTGGCTATGCAGTGAATAGATTGCAGCGATTCGCCAAGGTGTGTGTATATATATATATATATAATGGAAAAAAGGAGGAAAGGGCGAAACACACTCCCGCAGGCACATAGAAACAAGTGGCGGGTTCAGTGGAGGGTCGGAGAAGAACACTGCAGACACAGTGATAGGTTAACTGATGTCTTTAATGTTAATCCAAAATATTAAAAAACCAAATGCATCGTGCAGCACACAAACGCACGACACAAGGCAGCACATTAAAGACAAACAGCAGGACGCCTAGGTGGGACAGCCTGCAAACAACGCGTTTCGTGCTAAACTGAGCGCTTGATCACTTGAGCGCAGATATAATATATATATTATTGAAAGTTCCACATTGTATCTGGGCAAACTGACCCTGTGAATAGAAGGGCTGAAAAGTGTGGCACAGCAAAATAAGCCTGGCTGGAGATGGAAGAAGAATTAAGGAGGTCTGCCTGTCCCAGCCTCAAGGGATGAGGCAGCAGAGAAACAGTTAATTATCATGAAAAGATACAATGAACAAGAGGCGAGAGCCGAGCTCCTGTTAAGGTGTGGCGGAAGGACAATGAGTGCCAAGTTTTATTCATTTAATACTATTAAATACAACGAGGAAGCTCAAAACGTGGTCCACAGTCACATGGTCAGATGAAAATAGACTTTGGGCGAACTACACCGAGACCAGAAGATAAAGTCATGCTCACACTCCCTTTTATTCCAAGGAGCAGTGCTACTTTCAAGGCCAAGTTCAAAAGACTATTCTCATAGCAAACAGCTTGAGTGATGATGGATAATGGGCTAATTGGGTGGGAGGCATGGCCAGGCCGAAACCACCAACACCTGGGGTACCAGCTTGCATGCTGCTAACACGTGGAATATTCTAAGAGGGTACAAGCGTGTCAACCAATTATAAAGGGTCATGTACCAAAGAGCCCTATAGTTTAGAGATCCAATGAGACATTGTGTATTTTATGACGCTCACAATGACTTGCACTAGGGGTAGGCAGAGTTGTCCACCTGACAGTAGGGACTATAGAAAAAGGGGGGGCTAGTTGCCTTCTTTTTTGTTAAAGAGGGGCTTGACTCAAAAATGTGTTAATTACAGGGAGAAGAGAGAGTCATAAGCTACCCCTATTACACCGTTTAGGCTGCGGTCGGTTTTCAAAAGGCAGGAAGCTAGTTTGTAAATGCTAGCTATCAAAAGTCACAAAAAATGGGAGAGGATAGAAATTTTGTTTATTCAGACATACATATAGAATATAGAATTCATAGTAAAGAATACATAGTTTGAAACGAAAGATCACATGCAAGCCTCGTTTGGCTTGTAAAAAAAAAGAACACAAAATAAAAATGGAAATGAGTACAAAACTGTTGTTACATCACAGTTTGGTCGGTGAGGGTTAGTAACATGTATTGTGGATTTCAAATACTACAATCAGATTTGTAGTATGTCATAGTGGTCGACACATTGTTATTGGTGTTTGTGGTTCGGCGGGTATTCAACCTTCACTGAGTAGAAGGGTCCGAACTTCCATCAGGACGTGTTTGGGAATGCCTATTGGGAGGGAGAGGAGAGTATGTCAAGAGGAAGTGTGACCACACGGGGGAATCCGTATGAAAAAAGTACTGCACTATAGGAAACCTACCTATGTTCTGTCAACGGTTGAATTGAATTCAGGAAGACAAATAGATCGGTCTGGTATCCATGGAGGTAATCTACAATAGGAAAAAGATGCCAATGAATGCGCCTGGATGGAATGAAGGATCATACTTAATGGAACAAATAACTAGAGTATAGCATACCTTAGTTGATGGTATGCGGTCCAAAATGGAAATTTTATTTCGAATTGTTTATCACACGGGTACAATTGCCGTGTACTTGGAGGCTTATTCAGCTTAGAAACTTTGCCTGTGCCGCTGTGTAGGAAGGAAAAGGATATAGTATACTGGCTAAAGTGGTGTTTTTGCCTGGTGCTTAAAAACGATTTCTAGAAAAGTGTCCTTATTGTTTAAAAGGGGCTCAAAAAGGGTGGTATCATGTTGAATTGTGATTTCCGTGGGCATTGTCAATAGAAAACCGGGATTTAACGGTGCAGAACCTGAGAATATCCAGTAAAGCGTGAGGGAAGTTCACGTCTGTACTGTCTATTGTTGGTTGTACGTGATTATGGTAGTAGTTAGGGCTAGGGCCTGCCATCCGATTAGGTATGTGCTCACGTTGCGGCGGTGGTTTGGGCTAGAGTATGCCAAACAAGATGGTGGAATTTAGTTTGAGCGAAATAATCGCGGTGCGGTTCTGTATTAACAATGATCTAGCTGAGTGATTGATGGGTCATGGCGGGCTCGATTTCTTACCTGAAAAAGGAGCATGAGGCGGATAAACATCTACCTTGCGAATCTGAAAACCAAATGGTTACTAATGGAGATGGCACGTAGTGTAAATACATTTACGGCCGGTATGGCGCATGCGTAATGGCGGCATTACTAGGGACGCTATGCTATGCCTTTTGAAAACCTACCGCAGCCTAAACGGTGTAATAGGGGTATCTTATGACTCTCTCTTCTCCCTGCACCTGACAGTAGAGACCCAATCACAACACCAACCCTCATAGAAAGTATGTCTAGAAGTTCCCCGTTACCCAATCATAGTCTTACATAGGTTTTCTCTTTAGAGTGTTACCTCATCTTAAAGTGCCTCACAGGTGATATATCTAGTCAACACCAGTACACCCCCCTGCTTCAGCACTGCCTTTGCAGGTCTACCACCTTGCGGCTGTGTACCACACCTTTGTGACTCCTCTGCCACAGCAGGTAGCTAGTGGTGTCCCACCTTGGCATGTGTCATCACTTTCCTTCTGGGCTCCTATCAGAACTTGGTAATCTGTACTCCTTTTTCCATGCATGCACTTGTTTTACTGCACAATGCATATGGTTATTTATAGCAGCAGTGTGCAAAGGGTTTGTAGAGCATTTTTAAGTGGCAGTTGGTGTGTGGAAGTTTAATATGTTTATAGAGTTATATGTAGAGTATTTTAACTGATTGGTGGATTTATGTGTGACTGTTTGTAAGCAGGCAATGGGGGGTGTTACAAACGTAACAGTAAAAAGGGTAGAAGGCCAGCAGTTGTGTGCAGGTGCAATCCGTGCTATTTAATAATGCAGTGTAGAGAGGGAAGTGTGGAGAGCATGCAAAGTCTGGCATGTCCATGGATTATGGTCCTAACTGTATGCTAGAGAAAAGTGTTTGGAACAGAAAAATTGTTTCTGTGCTTTTTTCTTTTTCTCTAATTTATAATTGTTCATTATTTCCATTCTCATAGTATACAATGCTAATGGGAATGATGGAGAATCTTATTGCGTCTAACTACTTTACTGAAATATGTAAAGTACTTGGAGTCTATAAGCTTTTTTTTTACTTCTATTTTTCAACTGTGAAAGGTGGTTCCAACAGGAACCTTTTTTGTGTTTTTTAATTATGTATTTCCTTGTCTTTTTTTGCAGGAGAGTTGGGGGAGGGAAACAGGGGAAGGGACACCAACTACATATATAGAGGGGCAGCTGGACAGGGGAAAATGTTGGGCATCTGTAAAATCTAAGGTAGGGGGCATTGTTTCTGATGCTCCTCGATGACAGCCTCGAAAGTAGTTTGAAACAGCTCCCCTCTGCAGAGTGGTGTGTTGCAGCATATACAGAGTACTGTTGTCTTGGAAAGATATGGATCAACAGCCTCTTTTACAGCTTGCAAGGTAGCTGGTGGGAATTTGTGCCACACAGAAGTAACCTATGTGGTGGCAGTACTGGTTGAGGAAGATGAAGTAGAGAAAGACAGCATATTCCTGTTGTTTATGTGTTTGAGGCGTGCTTATTTCCCCATGCATGTGCAACATGAGCTGAGGCCAAACCGTAAGGAAAGTAGTTTAACAACATAGGGCAAGGTTAACGTCTACATATAATGCATCATTTCAATTTTAAAACTGACTGTCAGTGAAGCAAGGAAACTGGCCTAAATATGTCAGTGAACATAAACAAGTGGCCTAGATATGTGATGGCATAAGTGATGTCATCAATGACATTTTGTGATGTCATCTTTGATGTCCTGGGTGTTAGTCTTAGCAGTGCACAGTGGTGTCACAGTTTATGGTTGCTTAGCTTACCATAACTGGCAAATTTCAGGAGTTTTCGGTTTTACTTGTAACCATGACGTCCCTTTAACAAAGATTTTTCAATGAATTTCATGGGTTTTTAAAATTCACCCTAATTTGCTACAACTTCCTAACGTCTGACATCCCCGCAGGTTTCCAGACAGTGGGCCTCATCACGAGTTGGGCTGTATTCCCGGCTGTAATACCGCCGACTGTAATAGCCCTAGCACCGACCGGCCCGGCTGTATTACCGCCGGATCACGAGTTGGGTGTTAACGGTAAATCCCCATTCCCCATTGGGTCCATTGGATTCAATGGGGCATTTTCAGCGCTAATTATGCGGGCTAATACAGCCAGCGGTAATACAGCCGAAAACAGGGGATTTTCACCTCCAGAGAAAGGCTGGAGGTAAAACAGCCCATTTAGCACCCAACTCGTGATAGGGCCACCCCTTAAATGCGGCTGTAATACCGTTACCACCGCATTTAAGGGCTACAGCCCAACTCGTGATGAGGCCCTGTGTCACAAGACTGCACATGCACGCATGATGATGTGTCTGTGAATGTGGCCACATGCTGCGAAAGGGTCCATGCTTCATGAACAGTTTGGAACTTCATTTTTATTTGATCTGGGAAGTTTTAAAGTTACTGTTTACCCTTGCACAGCTCCTAGACTTATTCTTCTCCATCTGCAATCCAGGAGAAGCACATCCTTCAAAGGATATTAGCAGAATTGCTATTTATCTTCAAAAATTAATAGCATCAGCTATTACCATCTCTTCTCCCCAGGAGCCATCACCACCAGTGCCACCACCAGCTGGATGGCCTACACAACGGAAGAAGTGCAATCATGCAGAAAACAATCAATAGGACCAGGAAGATGAAGTAGAGGAAATGGCTACATCTAGCACCCAGAAACAATCATGGGTGTGGCAGTTCTTTACCACCAGTGGTGGTGTACCAAAGGATAAGGCTACCAAGGTAAAATACACTGAGTGCAATGTTGTACTCGGTCGTGGACAACCTGGCCAGTACTCCCACAGTACCATCTCCATTCGCTGCTCAACTATATCCTACCACCAGGATGCTCTGAGAAAGGCAGTTCCATTCTCAGAAAGTAGTAGGCTGTCTTCCTCTAGCTCATCTTCCTCAACCAATACTACCACCACACAGGCTAATCCCGTGGGGCAGAACATCCCACCAGCTACCTTGCAAGCCATAAAACAAGCTGTTGATCCATATCTTCCCAAAACAACAATACACTGTGTGTATACTGTAACACAGCATTCTGCAGAGGGGAGCAATTACAAGGCTGTAATCAAGGAGTATGAGAAGCACTACCCCCTACCTCAAAATTCACACACACCCAACATCTTACCCTGTCCACCTGCCGCTTTTTATCTGTGGTCTGTGTCCCTTTCCTTATTTCCCTCCCCCACCTCACTTCCTAACCTCTCCTTTAGGAACCACCTTTCAGTAAAGAATATAAGCTTATAGAGTCCATCTACTTTACATTTTTCAATAAAGTAGTTAAACTCAATAGGATTCTCCAACATTTCCATTAGCATTTTGTACTATGCTAAGGGAAGTAATGGACAATGGTATACTAGAGAAAAAGAAAAAAGCTCAAACAATGTTCTGTCCCAAATACTTTTCTCTAGCATACAACAACCATAATCAATGAACCCTGATAACCTTCCACGGTCTCCGCAGCCCCTTTCCAGACCAGGCATCATTGAAACACCCAGATAGCACGTGCACACCATGACACAAGACAGCCCTTCTACCCTTTTCACTTTTCTGTTTGCAACACTTCCTCATTGCCTGCTTTGAAACAGTCATAGATCCATCCACCAAAGACTTCCAAAAACTCTCTATGTAACCCTTTGAACATATTAAACTTCCACACACCAACTGTCACTTAACAATGTTCTACAAATATTTTCCATCTGCATTTCCTTTATTTATAGAAAGAATGTTCTACACAGTACTGCTATAAATGTCAGAAGAGTCCCAAGGGTGAGGTGTACAGCCTCCAGACAGTTAACCCACAAGGGAAGTGCTGAAGGGGAGGCTAAAGGGGGGCGGGGGATGTACTGGTCTCAAATAGGTATAGTGCCTTGAGCCTATAAAGTTAATGAGGCACCAGGCACAGTGGCAGTGGCATGAGTTAGCAGAGAAACGGAAAAAGGAAAGAGGAAGACAGAAGCAGATTTTAGTTTCCGGAACTTAAGATAACCTAGTTCAAAGTCTAAAACGGGCATGTGCACTGTTCCAAAGAAAGGCACTAGCTAAACAGAGAGATCTATCTCCCTTCACTGTGTGTAGAAGTTTATCACAGACAGACAATTGGACTTAAAGAAGCAGAAGGCTCTAGCATGAGAGTATTTAGGGACAGAATTTTGGAAATAACGTTGTCCCAGGCCCCAGAAACACTTGTAGATGATGCAGAGGATGTTCAATTTCATCCTTGCAGCCACCAGAAGCCAGTGTAGAAATTGTAAGGCTACTGAGATACGATCCCTAGCCTTCAGGCCAAGCATAACTCTTGCAGCCGTGTTCTAGATTAGCTAAAGGGTCTATACAGAAGAAAGGGGGAGGTTAACGAAGAGGCTGTTACAGTACTGCAGATTACAAAATACCAAGGCTCTCAAAACATTTGCCTTCTAAGGGAATGCAAAGAAACATAGTATTCCTGCAAAGAGAAGATCAAAATGGCCCTTCTTGAAAAGGTTGAACAGCTAAGGAGTCAAGTAAAGGGAGCAGTTAAAGATAACCACAACGTTTTTGGCCTCACAGAATTGTGACGATATAGAGCCCAAGGACAGTGGCCAGAAAGTAGGAAGGAAACAGGGCACAAGTGTTCCAATAACAGAAATCTCCATCTTACTGTCATTCACACAGAGATCGTTAGCTGCACACCATGCCTTGATAGGGGTAGACAATCAGGGGTCAGAGAGGCAAATAAGAAATTAGTAGAGGAACATTTTGAGCAAAGTTGTGTATCATCACCATAAAACTGCTAATTAGTAGAGAAGGAGCAGATGAGATGAGCCAGAGGGACGAGATATGTATTAAAGAGCCACACCGATAGGATAGAACCCTGGGAGACGATGCAGGTACAAAATTAGGTGGTGCAGGACAAACTGCCCAGTTGTAGCTGGAAACGGCAGTTAGTCAGGAAAGAGGTCAGCCAGTCCAGTCTGTGCTCCCAAAAGTATAATGGAGGCGTTCAAAAAAGATAGAATGGTTCACAATTTTCAAGGCGGTGGACAGATTAATAAGCACTATCCTCTATTGTACTACAATCAAAAATACCTTATGCACTTCAATTACATAATTACACCATATTACAAATATGGTATACTCCCCTTATACTACCTATAATAACTATAAGCATATTGCTATGGTGCTGATTATTGGGGGCACGGCATGCGGCCATGCCTCTTGAATTCACAAAACAGCACACACGACATCACCTACACCTACACAGCTTTTTTCACCTATAAAAATAGCTTTATATTATTTTTTCCACAACCCCACCCTTTCCAAGCCCTCTTTCATCCACAAAATAACCCCAAATATATTTTCCAGAATTCTTTTCCTCATGCCCCAATAAGTAATTCAGAGTAGGCATTTGTCCTTGCCGAGAGCCAAGCCCACTGTCCATGCACTAAAGTTATATCACTATTTTTTATACTTCCATTAAGACACTTTGAAAAATAAAAGACAAGACAATTGTGCAAATGCATGCTTTCAGGTCCTTGCTGATACTCCTCGCACAGCTTTGTTGTATTCCACTGCAACATTTCAAGCTGTGGGTGCAAGCAGAATATTTGTTCCCATTCAAACCTACGGCACCAAAGTTATATTGCCATTTGCTGTACTTACATTTTAACACTTTATAAAAAATAATACAGGACAGATTTGCAAAACCGTGCTTTGAGGTCCTTGCTGATGCTTCTCTCAAATATTTGCTGCAATTGCATCCAGCACATCATGCTGTATCCGCAAGCAGAATTTTTTCACATTGTTCCCTATCCCAATTTCAAACAACTTTAACACAAAGCTGGTCCATGGTGCCCACTCCCACTTTAACCCTGTTGCAAGTCCCTCATGGACATGGCTAGTAGCCAGATTGTCCAGGTCATTGCCTTTGGCCATAACTCAGAAAATCTGGCCACTGCCCATGTACACAGGCTATACCTCAGTCACCAAAGGTATTTCACAATTTTTTGTACCTACATTATGACACTTTTCTAAAATAAAACAAGGGCACATTTTCAAAACCATGCTTTCAGGTCCTTGCCAATACTCCTTGCACAAGTTTGCTACAAATCCATCCATGTTTTATTTCCACAAACATTCAAGGTTGGGTCTATAATGTTTCTGAGAACTTTTGGCCAGATTTGTCAAATGGCAACAAAAATATAAGCCATCTAAAAATGTTCAGACACCCCGTCTAATTTTGGCCCCTCTTGACAAAATCCCACCAAACTTTGCAAAACATTCAAATCAGGGTCTAAAATTGTTTTGCAAACATTTGTGTACATTCGTCAAATGACACCAAATTTCAAGGCCTTTCGGATATTTTGGGACCCCACTCTAATTCCGCTCTTGGCGAACAGCACCAACCTATACAGAACCATTCAGGGTCAGGTCCAAAATGATGTTACACATTTTCATGCAGTTCCACTGAGTGGTTCACATAACAAGGGTTTCAAAAGCCGTAAAGACTGAATTTGAAAATTTATGAAATGATTTTAAATGGTATCCAGCAGGATATCCTACTTATTCCAACTTAGAACAACCCAAGGTCACCATAAGAAGCATAGAGCAACATCATTTTACACAAAGAAAAACGTATTTTCTTTCTGACTTATTTATTTCACAAAAAAGAGAGAGTGTGTTTAACAAATACATAAAATTCATTGCTTTCAACAAAGACATACAATTATAATTTGAGCAAAATCTAAGTGCAATTACGGTTTAAGCAAAATCTAAGTGCATTTTATGAAAGTCCGCCAATTGGTCTAGGCAAAATATAAATGCACTTGTAAGCAATATACAGGTCTGCCAACGTCCACTTTTCACTTGGTATATGAAGAGAAAAGAAAGAAAAAGGTCTCAAAGAGAATAAATCAATAAGCAATTGGGAACAGAATTTAAGTTCCATTCGACATTGAGACCGTTAGGACGTTTCGGCGGGCCACCTGTGAGGCCACTGGTGTTGGAAAACCGCCTTCCTCGGGGCAAAGTAAGTAGTGAAATTCCCTACGGGGAAGCAGACAAAATACTCCATCACATAAAAAAATGTATAGTTTGTACAAAAAAATCAATTGTATTACAACAAAAACATAATATCACATGCTGTATGCTTCTCAAACGGAAATCATGGGTTGACAAGTTTAAATTAAAAAAACCATAATTTCTTTAAGGCTGATCAGTGATTTAAGTTAAGACTACTAATTTAAACTGCCTAGAAGGGGAACCTTACCCTAAATGAATGAGGGGGAAAACTTCAAAGGCAGGAGGTCAAGACGTCAAACAAGACCCTGGTGCAGAGCATGAGCAGGAGTGACTGAAGCAGGACACTGAAGTAAAGATAACATTAAGGAAATTATAAAAACAGGGGAGAAGTATATCTTTCAGTGAATCTGGAAAATACAGAATCTATGAAATGTAGTCATAACGAGATAAAGAGTGAAAAAAGAGAGAGAGCACAGAAAGAGAAATTACCTGAGTCTCTAAAAGATGTTATGTGCTCTTCTGCAATTATCGCGTACGGATCTTAAATTAATAGAACCCGATGATCATGAACATTCTTCAGAGTGGAGGAAATGATACCCTGTGATGAAGCAACGTTGGTATCAAAATGGATGTTGCGGTAACGAATACCTACCGGGTACCCATGGCTGAAAGTCAAACATTTAGTTTTACTGAGGAACAGATCTCAGAGATAATCAGAGGTCCATCCATCTTTGACCCGGCAGGAACGAATCCTAATTTAGCTCATTCTACTGACAGTGATGAACTACTTAAACTGAAAAAGAAAAACTTTAGGACAGAATTACATGGCCATTTCCTGCGCGAATATTTAAAATCTAATACTATCCCTTCAGGCTTAATTGTAAGAAACGAACCCTGTCTCTTTTTGTCGGACAAACAATATACGACTACTTTTAGTCAAATTGCCATTAAATGTAGCCGCGACTTTATGGTCTTAACAATTACCACAGCACAACGTATTGGTTTGGCAACTCAAAAAATCTTAGAACAAGAAGAAGTCAAATTTTTGTCAAGTACAGTTATTCCTGATGCGAAAGACCAATTAGACGCGGTTAACAAACTATTTTCGGAATTCAGAGCCACTACGATTGGCAAAAAAACTAAGAAACTTGCAAAGGATATCCGCGAGTTCAAAATTGAAAAGGTTTTTCCCTACACTACAGAAGCCTACGCTGAAGCAGCCAGTAAACAATCTACATCGAAAAGAGGACCAGGCAACAAAAATAGAGGTGTCTCTTTTTCTAGCTCTAGCAGCAGTGGGTCTGATAACCAGTCATCAAACAATCTACAACAGCCCTTTGGCAACTTCCAACCAAATACCCCTTTTTTAGGCAGAGGAGGATTTGGCATACCCCAATGGGGCCCCCCATGGTTTCAACCATACATACCTATGCAGAGATCCTGGGGCAGGCGCCGACGCGCCCGTTGAATCAGGCAGAACCTCAAATTCCCATTTTTAATTTAGCCAACTTGAGCCTCACTTCACCACAAATTTCTGTTCTATCTAGAGGACTGTCTTTTGTCCCAACGAGAGGAATTGATTGGTTTTCTACTGAGATGCAAGTTCGTAGATTTTTGCGAACTATAAGACTGAAATCTTTTTTTCAGAATGTTCAAGAGAGAATACAGGAACAGGACTCCGGACTCCGTTGTCCATCGACATTTACTCCTCAAGACAATCAAATGTCTAAGGAAATTTTAACCTTTGAGAAGAGTGTTCTTAAAGATTTACATAATTTACAGAATAGAAATACTAAACTACATTTAAAACACAATCTGAATGTAGAAGAAAGTAAAGCTCTCGCACAACTGGCATCGAACGAGACGATTGAGATTAAACCTGCAGACAAGGGAGGGGGAATAGTCGTGATGACCAATACCCAATATTTAGAGATGGTCAATAACTTATTGACTGATTCCGCAAGTTATCAAAAACTTAAAAAGGACCCAACAAAAGATATCAAAACAGAGATTGATCAAGTAGTGAAATATGCATACGATCGGAATTGGGTCACGGAGAATGAATATGAATTCTTAACAACTAGTCAAGGGCGTATTCCGACCCTTTACGCGTTACCCAAAGTACATAAAGACTCATTGAACCCACCCGGACGGCCAATAGTTTCCGGCTGTGGTACTATACTTGAACCGCTCTGTAAATTTATTGATACATTTCTTAAACCCCTGAGTACAAACACAAGAACCTACCTACGAGATACTATGAATACCATCCAGATCTTTGAACATTTGACATTTGATCCTAGCAAACACATTCTTGTAACAATGGACATAACGTCGCTATATACTAGCATCCCTCAACCACAAGCTCTCGAATGCATGCTGGATCTATTGACGGAGTCCAATACACAACAAAGGGTGCCAATCAACTTCATTATGGAGTTAATGGAATTGGCATTATGTAAAAATTACTTTGAGTTCAATGGCAACTTTTACCTACAAATAAAAGGCACAGCAATGGGTGCTGCTTTTGCACCAAGTCTGGCAATTCTTTTCATGTCTAACTTTGAAAATCAACACATTCTTTGTGAATCTAACCCTTTTCAAAAATCAATTTCCAATTGGAAGCGATACATAGATGACATCATTTTCATCTGGGAAGGACTTGAAAATGAACTCCTCGAGTTCTTTTCGTGGCTGAACCAGATTGACACTAATATTCAATTTACACTGGAATATTCTAAGAATCAAGTTATTTTTCTTGACCTCATCATCAAACATCAAGACGGTGAGCTTAAATGTTGCTTACATAGGAAACCTAGTGCAAGGAACACTCTGCTACACTACACGAGCGACCACCCTCGGCATCTCAAGGACAATCTCCCGTATGGGCAGTATCTACGAATTAGAAGAAACTGCACTGACCTTTATGACTTTAACCAACAAGCAGATGAGTTAGACTTCAGATTTCGGGACAGAGGCTATCCCAGATCTCTCATTAAAAGATCTCGGAAACGCGCACTTTTTACAGATCGTGCCTTTCTGCTTACCAATAAAACTCCACAATCAGAGGCAGAAAACATGACTTGTGTTCTAACACATGGAATCAAAGCCTTTGAAGTCAAGAAAATTATCCTTAAACATTGGGATATTGTGAGACTGGACCTTCCCGAGGAGCCCCCGCCGCGTTTTGCATTCAAAAGGGCTCCAAATATTCGTGATAAATTGATCCATTCTCGTTTTCGTAACACTACTCCCAGAACTGGCCTTTGGGATTTACGTTCAGTCAAGGGTCATTACCCTTGTGGCTCCTGTAGTGCTTGCAGTTTCACTAAAAAAATGAGAGATTTCAGAATAAATGAACGAATTTGGACTTTACCTAATCTCACCAATTGCAAAACTAAGAACGTTGTATACTGCATTGAATGTCCTTGTGGACTAAGATACGTTGGACAAACCAGCAGAGCGGTACATGTCAGAATTGCTGAACATCGATCACGCATAAGATGCAAAATTGTCACGGCGCCTTTAGTTAACCATTACCTTACTTTGAAACACTCACCAAACAATATAGTATGGTGGGTCTTGGAAGCAGTTCAAAACTCTACCAACATACAGAAATGTTTGTTAGATAGAGAGGCCCGGTGGATCTTCAGATTGGGTACACATACTAGGGGATTAAATTAGGAATTTATTCCACCATTCTAATATCTACCATAATGCCACAGTATAATTCCTCTCACAGAGTCACATGTCAGTGACGAAACGCGGCTCCGCTTATATACGGCTTTGTATGGCGAGTTCAACGGCCCTCATACACCCCCCTCTAGGGGTGTGTGCTTAGGGGCCGCGCTGTGATTGGATATGTTTTATGCTTCAATCACGGGGAAGGTGTGTCAGTTCACCTCCTGCTCGTTTCTCTCTAGATCATAGAGAAAAAGGATACGTCACACGCATCCACCCACGAGTCGGAGGATGCAGTGCGTAGACGTAACAGCCGATCGAGGTTTTCTATTCGGCAGCTGGAACGCGCGTCATCACGCTGCCGGCTATTTACTCAGTCCCTATTCTATCTCTTTCACTGTTGTCAGATCCTCACTGACACCGTGAGCTACGTTTGATTCATTCTCAAACTATTGGTAAGTATACTTCTGCTTCACTTCCTACTCCGCTAAGAAGCCTCATTCACTGTTTTATATGTTTTATATCTTGCATAACACTCTGGTTTTGATATTTGTGCAATCTTGTGACCTTTAGGCACCTCTTTTCTTTTCTTCCCCCCGGTAGGTATTCGTTACCGCAACATCCATTTTGATACCAACGTTGCTTCATCACAGGGTATCATTTCCTCCACTCTGAAGAATGTTCATGATCATCGGGTTCTATTAATTTAAGATCCGTACGCGATAATTGCAGAAGAGCACATAACATCTTTTAGAGACTCAGGTAATTTCTCTTTCTGTGCTCTCTCTCTTTTTTCACTCTTTATCTCGTTATGACTACATTTCATAGATTCTGTATTTTCCAGATTCACTGAAAGATATACTTCTCCCCTGTTTTTATAATTTCCTTAATGTTATCTTTACTTCAGTGTCCTGCTTCAGTCACTCCTGCTCATGCTCTGCACCAGGGTCTTGTTTGACGTCTTGACCTCCTGCCTTTGAAGTTTTCCCCCTCATTCATTTAGGGTAAGGTTCCCCTTCTAGGCAGTTTAAATTAGTAGTCTTAACTTAAATCACTGATCAGCCTTAAAGAAATTATGGTTTTTTTAATTTAAACTTGTCAACCCATGATTTCCGTTTGAGAAGCATACAGCATGTGATATTATGTTTTTGTTGTAATACAATTGATTTTTTTGTACAAACTATACATTTTTTTATGTGATGGAGTATTTTGTCTGCTTCCCCGTAGGGAATTTCACTACTTACTTTGCCCCGAGGAAGGCGGTTTTCCAACACCAGTGGCCTCACAGGTGGCCCGCCGAAACGTCCTAACGGTCTCAATGTCGAATGGAACTTAAATTCTGTTCCCAATTGCTTATTGATTTATTCTCTTTGAGACCTTTTTCTTTCTTTTCTCTTCATATACCAAGTGAAAAGTGGACGTTGGCAGACCTGTATATTGCTTACAAGTGCATTTATATTTTGCCTAGACCAATTGGCGGACTTTCATAAAATGCACTTAGATTTTGCTTAAACCGTAATTGCACTTAGATTTTGCTCAAATTATAATTGTATGTCTTTGTTGAAAGCAATGAATTTTATGTATTTGTTAAACACACTCTCTCTTTTTTGTGAAATAAATAAGTCAGAAAGAAAATACGTTTTTCTTTGTGTAAAATGATGTTGCTCTATGCTTCTTATGGTGACCTTGGGTTGTTCTAAGTTGGAATAAGTAGGATATCCTGCTGGATACCATTTAAAATCATTTCATAAATTTTCAAATTCAGTCTTTACGGCTTTTGAAACCCTTGTTATGTGAATATTGGTGACCCCATCATTAGCTGTACCACGTTTGGGTCAGTCCCCATTTTGTGTACCTGTTGTTTTTGGCAACCTTGTTGCCGAGGGAGTGGCAAAATTACGAAATTCGGAAAGATTTAATTCAAACTTTTCTTTTTTCATCCTGTTTATATTTTTTATTTTTTGACTACCTCTTGACGCCATCCTTTGACCACGGGTTCAGTGCATGGCCGGTTGACTGTGGCACCTTATAGATTAATTCTTTTTTCTCTATTCTTTCTTTTTTTAGTTATAGCATGGCTGAAAGTCAAACATTTAGTTTTACTGAGGAACAGATCTCAGAGATAATCAGAGGTCCATCCATCTTTGACCCGGCAGGAACGAATCCTAATTTAGCTCATTCTACTGACAGTGATGAACTACTTAAACTGAAAAAGAAAAACTTTAGGACAGAATTACATGGCCATTTCCTGCGCGAATATTTAAAATCTAATACTATCCCTTCAGGCTTAATTGTAAGAAACGAACCCTGTCTCTTTTTGTCGGACAAACAATATACGACTACTTTTAGTCAAATTGCCATTAAATGTAGCCGCGACTTTATGGTCTTAACAATTACCACAGCACAACGTATTGGTTTGGCAACTCAAAAAATCTTAGAACAAGAAGAAGTCAAATTTTTGTCAAGTACAGTTATTCCTGATGCGAAAGACCAATTAGACGCGGTTAACAAACTATTTTCGGAATTCAGAGCCACTACGATTGGCAAAAAAACTAAGAAACTTGCAAAGGATATCCGCGAGTTCAAAATTGAAAAGGTTTTTCCCTACACTACAGAAGCCTACGCTGAAGCAGCCAGTAAACAATCTACATCGAAAAGAGGACCAGGCAACAAAAATAGAGGTGTCTCTTTTTCTAGCTCTAGCAGCAGTGGGTCTGTTAACCAGTCATCAAACAATCTACAACAGCCCTTTGGCAACTTCCAACCAAATACCCCTTTTTTAGGCAGAGGAGGATTTGGCATACCCCAATGGGGCCCCCCATGGTTTCAACCATACATACCTATGCAGAGATCCTGGGGCAGGCGCCGACGCGCCCGTTGAATCAGGCAGAACCTCAAATTCCCATTTTTAATTTAGCCAACTTGAGCCTCACTTCACCACAAATTTCTGTTCTATCTAGAGGACTGTCTTTTGTCCCAACGAGAGGAATTGATTGGTTTTCTACTGAGATGCAAGTTCGTAGATTTTTGCGAACTATAAGACTGAAATCTTTTTTTCAGAATGTTCAAGAGAGAATACAGGAACAGGACTCCGGACTCCGTTGTCCATCGACATTTACTCCTCAAGACAATCAAATGTCTAAGGAAATTTTAACCTTTGAGAAGAGTGTTCTTAAAGATTTACATAATTTACAGAATAGAAATACTAAACTACATTTAAAACACAATCTGAATGTAGAAGAAAGTAAAGCTCTCGCACAACTGGCATCGAACGAGACGATTGAGATTAAACCTGCAGACAAGGGAGGGGGAATAGTCGTGATGACCAATACCCAATATTTAGAGATGGTCAATAACTTATTGACTGATTCCGCAAGTTATCAAAAACTTAAAAAGGACCCAACAAAAGATATCAAAACAGAGATTGATCAAGTAGTGAAATATGCATACGATCGGAATTGGGTCACGGAGAATGAATATGAATTCTTAACAACTAGTCAAGGGCGTATTCCGACCCTTTACGCGTTACCCAAAGTACATAAAGACTCATTGAACCCACCCGGACGGCCAATAGTTTCCGGCTGTGGTACTATACTTGAACCGCTCTGTAAATTTATTGATACATTTCTTAAACCCCTGAGTACAAACACAAGAACCTACCTACGAGATACTATGAATACCATCCAGATCTTTGAACATTTGACATTTGATCCTAGCAAACACATTCTTGTAACAATGGACATAACGTCGCTATATACTAGCATCCCTCAACCACAAGCTCTCGAATGCATGCTGGATCTATTGACGGAGTCCAATACACAACAAAGGGTGCCAATCAACTTCATTATGGAGTTAATGGAATTGGCATTATGTAAAAATTACTTTGAGTTCAATGGCAACTTTTACCTACAAATAAAAGGCACAGCAATGGGTGCTGCTTTTGCACCAAGTCTGGCAATTCTTTTCATGTCTAACTTTGAAAATCAACACATTCTTTGTGAATCTAACCCTTTTCAAAAATCAATTTCCAATTGGAAGCGATACATAGATGACATCATTTTCATCTGGGAAGGACTTGAAAATGAACTCCTCGAGTTCTTTTCGTGGCTGAACCAGATTGACACTAATATTCAATTTACACTGGAATATTCTAAGAATCAAGTTATTTTTCTTGACCTCATCATCAAACATCAAGACGGTGAGCTTAAATGTTGCTTACATAGGAAACCTAGTGCAAGGAACACTCTGCTACACTACACGAGCGACCACCCTCGGCATCTCAAGGACAATCTCCCGTATGGGCAGTATCTACGAATTAGAAGAAACTGCACTGACCTTTATGACTTTAACCAACAAGCAGATGAGTTAGACTTCAGATTTCGGGACAGAGGCTATCCCAGATCTCTCATTAAAAGATCTCGGAAACGCGCACTTTTTACAGATCGTGCCTTTCTGCTTACCAATAAAACTCCACAATCAGAGGCAGAAAACATGACTTGTGTTCTAACACATGGAATCAAAGCCTTTGAAGTCAAGAAAATTATCCTTAAACATTGGGATATTGTGAGACTGGACCTTCCCGAGGAGCCCCCGCCGCGTTTTGCATTCAAAAGGGCTCCAAATATTCGTGATAAATTGATCCATTCTCGTTTTCGTAACACTACTCCCAGAACTGGCCTTTGGGATTTACGTTCAGTCAAGGGTCATTACCCTTGTGGCTCCTGTAGTGCTTGCAGTTTCACTAAAAAAATGAGAGATTTCAGAATAAATGAACGAATTTGGACTTTACCTAATCTCACCAATTGCAAAACTAAGAACGTTATATACTGCATTGAATGTCCTTGTGGACTAAGATACGTTGGACAAACCAGCAGAGCGGTACATGTCAGAATTGCTGAACATCGATCACGCATAAGATGCAAAATTGTCACGGCGCCTTTAGTTAACCATTACCTTACTTTGAAACACTCACCAAACAATATAGTATGGTGGGTCTTGGAAGCAGTTCAAAACTCTACCAACATACAGAAATGTTTGTTAGATAGAGAGGCCCGGTGGATCTTCAGATTGGGTACACATACTAGGGGATTAAATGAGGAATTTATTCCACCATTCTAATATCTACCATAATGCCACAGTATAATTCCTCTCACAGAGTCACATGTCAGTGACGAAACGCGGCTCCGCTTATATACGGCTTTGTATGGCGAGTTCAACGGCCCTCATACACCCCCCTCTAGGGGTGTGTGCTTAGGGGCCGCGCTGTGATTGGATATGTTTTATGCTTCAATCACGGGGAAGGTGTGTCAGTTCACCTCCTGCTCGTTTCTCTCTAGATCATAGAGAAAAAGGATACGTCACACGCATCCACCCACGAGTCGGAGGATGCAGTGCGTAGACGTAACAGCCGATCGAGGTTTTCTATTCGGCAGCTGGAACGCGCGTCATCACGCTGCCGGCTATTTACTCAGTCCCTATTCTATCTCTTTCACTGTTGTCAGATCCTCACTGACACCGTGAGCTACGTTTGATTCATTCTCAAACTATTGGTAAGTATACTTCTGCTTCACTTCCTACTCCGCTAAGAAGCCTCATTCACTGTTTTATATGTTTTATATCTTGCATAACACTCTGGTTTTGATATTTGTGCAATCTTGTGACCTTTAGGCACCTCTTTTCTTTTCTTCCCCCCGGTAGGTATTCGTTACCGCAACATCCATTTTGATACCAACGTTGCTTCATCACAGGGTATCATTTCCTCCACTCTGAAGAATGTTCATGATCATCGGGTTCTATTAATTTAAGATCCGTACGCGATAATTGCAGAAGAGCACATAACATCTTTTAGAGACTCAGGTAATTTCTCTTTCTGTGCTCTCTCTCTTTTTTCACTCTTTATCTCGTTATGACTACATTTCATAGATTCTGTATTTTCCAGATTCACTGAAAGATATACTTCTCCCCTGTTTTTATAATTTCCTTAATGTTATCTTTACTTCAGTGTCCTGCTTCAGTCACTCCTGCTCATGCTCTGCACCAGGGTCTTGTTTGACGTCTTGACCTCCTGCCTTTGAAGTTTTCCCCCTCATTCATTTAGGGTAAGGTTCCCCTTCTAGGCAGTTTAAATTAGTAGTCTTAACTTAAATCACTGATCAGCCTTAAAGAAATTATGGTTTTTTTAATTTAAACTTGTCAACCCATGATTTCCGTTTGAGAAGCATACAGCATGTGATATTATGTTTTTGTTGTAATACAATTGATTTTTTTGTACAAACTATACATTTTTTTATGTGATGGAGTATTTTGTCTGCTTCCCCGTAGGGAATTTCACTACTTACTTTGCCCCGAGGAAGGCGGTTTTCCAACACCAGTGGCCTCACAGGTGGCCCGCCGAAACGTCCTAACGGTCTCAATGTCGAATGGAACTTAAATTCTGTTCCCAATTGCTTATTGATTTATTCTCTTTGAGACCTTTTTCTTTCTTTTCTCTTCATATACCAAGTGAAAAGTGGAAGTTGGCAGACCTGTATATTGCTTACAAGTGCATTTATATTTTGCCTAGACCAATTGGCGGACTTTCATAAAATGCACTTAGATTTTGCTTAAACCGTAATTGCACTTAGATTTTGCTCAAATTATAATTGTATGTCTTTGTTGAAAGCAATGAATTTTATGTATTTGTTAAACACACTCTCTCTTTTTTGTGAAATAAATAAGTCAGAAAGAAAATACGTTTTTCTTTGTGTAAAATGATGTTGCTCTATGCTTCTTATGGTGACCTTGGGTTGTTCTAAGTTGGAATAAGTAGGATATCCTGCTGGATACCATTTAAAATCATTTCATAAATTTTCAAATTCAGTCTTTACGGCTTTTGAAACCCTTGTTATGTGAATATTGGTGACCCCATCATTAGCTGTACCACGTTTGGGTCAGTCCCCATTTTGTGTACCTGTTCCACTGAGTGGTGACAAAGTTAAAAGCCATCCAAGCACTATTTTTCATCAACTCTCAATGCAGAAATATGTATAGATGCCCCCAAACATCTCAGATGACAGCTGAACTGTTTGCAGGCTTTGTAAAGGGCAAAACACACATTTCTTTGGCTTTTTATAGCCATATCCCATCCTCATCACCCTCACCTCCCCAAAGATTGTTTCATTAGTTTAACAAGTGCAATGTTGTGCATTTTAATTTGTTTTCAATGCACTATCAGCAGATGTCTGCGAATCCAACATGGTGGCCATTTCAGAAAAGATGATGCACCGCACGTTTTTTATTGACCAATCAGCAGGTGTGTCCGATGTCCACAGACATCACTAATTTTTTTTACCTACTTTTTGGGCGTTTAAAAAAAAAAAATACTAGCCGGATTTACACCAAATTTACAAAAGCACACTTTCACAACCAAGCCGTTGCTTCTGCTGCAAATTTGGTGAAAATCGGTCCAGCGGTTTGGGCTGTAGACGTGAGCAACATTTATTTTCCATTGCGTCTATGGGAAAAACCACACATTTTGGGACTCCCTATAACTTTGTCCCCGCTGGATGCAACCTCACCAAACTTTGCAGAATCAATCTGACGGGCCATACACTTTTTTTGCAAAGTTCCGTGATAATTCGCCGGGGGGGGCAAAATTATAAACTGGCCAAAAAGTGCTCTTCCTATGGGTTAAGCAACATAACCATAACTAAACGGCTGCTGCTGAAAGCCATGTAATATATATATATATATATATATATATATATATATATATATATATATATATATATATATGTATGTATGCAAACACACAGGAATTAGTAGGTAGGTCTTATCATATAAATACTACCATAAACCAGTACCAAAAATGCTCCAGCACTCGGTCTTTAAAGTGCAAAAAAATATATATTTATTCAGCAAAAACTTTTCATTAAAATTCAGGCATATTCCAGCACGGACTTACTGCTCAGGCTGTAAGCATTCTGCCACGTGTTCCGTCCCTCTTGCAGAGACTTCGTCAGGCAATCAACTTCTTCAAACTGCAAAGCCTCCTTTTATTGCTATGGTCCCTATTTCAGTTTACTTCCTGTATCAGTCACATGACCCAATTCTAAACCTGAGCTTGTGCTCTACAAATCTAGCAGCCATTTTAACACTGTGCAAATTCTTTAACATATTGCTTCCATGCAAAATACCTTTGCTTTGAGTTTTTGTTTCAATAACTATTGCTTCATAATTACATATTGTTTAAACCCACACAGGATCCAATACTGTTACACCAGTTTAAACTTTGGCTATGTGTATTTTAACAAATGTGTTCATTATAACCAGCACAATATTTTGTTGTGTACTATTGACTTCAGCCTGAGCGCGTAGTCTAAGAACTCCAATCAGTAATGCATTCTCATACACAAATCCCATCCTAATGGATTAATGTTCAATTGCGCCTTAGTGGGCGATCTCTCAGCAGCAACTTAAATATGCAAGCTACAATGTCGCCCCAGTGGGATGCCTCTTAACAGAAACACGATTGTGCAAATTAGCTCCTCCTTTTTGCAAAATAGCAACATCTCTAATACAGTAAATACTACTGACCCATCATATTAGCTATTCGATCTTTCAATGTTCAGGAGTTGTTCCTGTTATGTGCAGAATAATTATATGCAAAAGAGTTATGTCAACAATTTCATTTTTTCCCCCAGTGTTCTATATCTTAGCAACAGCATGATTGTGCAAATTAGCTCTTCCAATGTGCAAAATAGCAATACATCTCTACAGTACATAATTCAAAACCATTATATTGGCTATTACACCCCAGTGGGCTATCGCATGGCAGCGACACGATTGTGCAAATGAGCTCTTACACTGTGCAACATATTAAAGCACCTACTTCAAAACCATTCTATTAGCTATTACAGCTTCTGACTTTCAGGAATTATTTCTCTTCTGCGACAAATCATTATGCAAACATTTGCCATTACTTGCTATAGTCCTGCTTGTGAAAAAAAATTGTAATTTTTAAACCAGCCATTCATCTATATTTGTGCTTACACTTTATACAGATGGATTGACAATTCCTCCTCTGAATTATGGCCAAAATGTTTCATTGTATTAAATGTTATATTCAGCTTTGACTCAAGAACCCTTAGACGTCTTTCTCTATTTCCTTTCCGTCTGTTTTCCTGTATATGTGCCAAGGCTGAAAATGTAATAAGGGTAGCATCACTTTGATGGAATTCTGCAAAATGCACAGGTAAAGGGTCGTTCTCATGCCTATTTTGTATAGCCCTATAATGCTGTAAAATACTTACTTTAAGCATGCATGTGGTTGAACCTATACATCATTTATTACAAGGGCAAATTAATGCATAGATAACACACTTGGTCATACATTCTATTCTACTGTTGATGAGCCATTTCTTATTTTTACAACTACCATAGTTTATGCTTATCCAAACATCAGCATAATGACACGTTTTACAGACTTCACATTTCCAAAAGCCTTTCTTAGTTAGTGTATTGGATAGCCATTGGTCTGTGTTTTTCTTTGATATTAAACCACTGGGTGATATATCTTTTAATGGCCTCGCTTTTTAGAACGTTATTTTCAGACCATTGACCAAAATCCCACCCAAATCTTTATCGGCTTCCAATATTTGCCAATGACTGCAAAGGATATTCCTGATTTGTCCTGACTGTTGTATTGAGTTATAAAACTCATGGGTTGTTCTGCTTGATTCTTTGTATCGCTAGAAACTATAAGAAGTTCACTTCTTGCTCTCTTATTAGTCTTGTTGAATGCTCCAATGATTTACTTTATTGCCACGAGACAGGATGGACGATGGGGGGGAAGATGGGAATGGGAATCAAAAGAATACAACAACAATGAAACTGTTATTGGCCGTGTGACAATCCTACCGTGCAAGTGCATGACAAGGTGATAAGGTAAAGGGGGTTAGGGAGTGGGGGAAGATGGGGAAGTACAAGAGTGGGGTACACCCACGGGTGAGGTGAGGGCATGTGCTGGCCAGGCTATGGTGGCAAGTACCAGGGGGAAGTAGGGGGGGGTGCAGTGGACAGGAGGACTGGGTTGGGATAGTCCGGGAAAGGGCTCCCGAGGGCAAGTGCTGGCAAAGGATGGTGGGAGGGACTTGTGTGGGGTGGTCTGGTCCCTGTATGACTCTGAAAGGACCAGGCCCCAGTCACATTGGCAGATGAAGAGTTTAGTATGGGTGGGGGAGAGGGAAGGAGGAGGAGAAAAGGAATGTCTTGAGAAGTTTCCAGAACTTGAGAAGATCTGGCTGAAGTCTGAGGGGAGGAGGGAGGCTGTTCCAGAGGGAGGCGCCAGCCGAGGAGAGGGATCAACCTCTCAATCTCTGCTTGGAGAAACGTTTGAGCTGCAGAGAGTATGAGCCAGAAGATCGAAGGCTTCTGGCTGGGAAGTACTCGGGAGAGAAAGCTGGATGTAGAGAGGTCCCACGCCCCAGACAGCCGTGTGGATGGAGCGAAGGGTTTTGAATTTGATCCTTGCAGTCACCAGAGAGGTTTTAGTTCCGGAGAGATGGTGTGCCTGGGTTTGAGGCTTGAGGACAAGGATACGTCTTGCAGTCCTTTTCTGGATTAGTTGGAGGGGGGGGGGGGGGGAGGAAAGAGGATGGTTGAGGAAGAGGCTATTGCAGTAGTCAAGCTTAGAGAGAACATAATGGTTAACAATTGGTGACAAGGTATGCACTCTGTTGCCAGTCAAGTTTTCCTGCATTGACGTCTCCTCCAAGCTTAGAGAGAACCAGGGCTCTAGAGACATTGAGTTTCTGGGGGGAAGGTGAGGAAAGGTAGAATGCCCCGGAAAGATGAAGCTGAAAATTGGACTTCTTGGCAAGGTCTGTGATGTGTGAAGAGTAGGAGGGAGAGGAGTCAAATATGATCCCAAGGTTTGTTGCCTCAAAGGGAAGGGAAGGTGAAGGGAGTCGACCCAGGGAATCTGGCAAGAGAGTGAGGGGGGAAACTAGGAGCTGGCGTCCCAATGAGAAGGATATCTGTCTTGAATGCCTTGAGGCTGAGATCACTGGCAGAGCACCATGCCTGAATAGCAGTCAGGTATAAGGCAGGAAGAGGAGGGGGTAGGCTAAGGCATCTGGAAAAGAACTATGTGTCATCTGGGTGACTCTGGGTGACTCTGGAAATGATGGGTGTACATGGAGATAAGTTGGGCCAGAGGGGCTAGGATAGGGGCCAGGATAGATCACATGGAGAGAGTGAGGTGCAGTAGAGAAAAGTACCCATTTGAATATGGGAGGGTCTATTAGAGAGGAAAGAGGTAAGCCACACCAGCCTGGCTAGCTGCTCCATTGCTTATCATGGCAAGAAGGATTGATTCACCTCTATCTAGGGCAATTTGGATATATTAGTTGTCCTTGCTTTGAACCCTAGAAAAGTAGAAACTTGGAAAATTTGAAATTATAAAGAAAAATTATTTGACATAATCTAAGGCATATCATCTGAATTACATCCAAATCAGGAAACCATTTCTTCTCCTGGTGAACCATTGAAATCACCAATGGGGAAACATGTCAAGAATGCAACTAAGGAGAATATAATAAAGTGGAATATATATTTTTTGAGAGCATCTAATACTCTACCTATGAAAAACAAAGTTTGTTTATTTAAAGATTTGAGAGTGACAACTAATTTGGAAACCACAAGGTGTGTTGATAATGCCACGATAGACACAATTTGTTTTTGTTACAAAAAGAAAAAAATGTTGAGAGCATCATCCAAATTTAATAGGTTTTTCTTTTTTATAATATGGACTTTGACCAATAAACAATATTGGTTAATCTTCTGACTCAGCAATGAATACTTCTTGAAGGGAGCTGGTGCATTTGAGTAACCTTTTCTCATTTCTTTATATCTTCGCAAGCCGCACCAGTGCCCTGTCTGTGATGTCTAGGGCATCAAAGAGATGGTTTATGAAGATTGAGTGGTTGACAGTGTCAAAAGCATAGGAAAGATCGAGGAGGATCAGAACAGAAGGATTGTTAGAGTCCAGATTAGACAGTAGGTCTTCTCAGGCATTCCGAAGAGCAGTTTCAGTGCCCCTGGCTGCCCCAAAACCGGACTGGTGGTCATGGAGGCAGCCGGCCAATTTGGTGTGGAGGGTCAGTTGGGGAATGACCAGATTCTTCGTGAGTTTACCCAAGAAAGGGGTGATATAGATAAGTCGAAAGTTAGCAGGGCAAGAGGAGTCAGCAGACAGCTTTTTTCAGGAGATGGTGCACAAGAGAGTGCTTGAGGTGTTGAGGGAAAGAGCCTGTTGCAAAAGTGTGGTTGCAGATGTCAGCCAGGGTGGGGGCAAGAGTGTTGATGTTGTCCTTGATTGTTCTGGAGGAGCAGGAGAGCACCTGTAAAGAGGAGAGACTTTCATGGAGCAGACAACTCTAGAGATTTCATCACAATCATGTTGTTGCTATGATATCGCCCACTGTGGTAAAATTTAAATTGTTAACATAACAGTTTTGCACATAATTGGACATAGCAGGAACATGTCCTGAAAATTGATAGTTGGAATAGCTAATATGATGGGACTGTAGTATGTACTATATTAGATGTGTTGCTTTTTTGCACAAAGGAGTAGCTAATTTGCACAATCGGGTTGCTGTTAAGAGACAGTCAACTGGGGCAACATTGAGGTTTGCATATTTAAGTTGCTGCTAAGAGATAGTCCACTAGGTCGCAATTGAACATGAATCCATTAGGATGGGATTTGTGTATGAGAATGCATTACTAAATGGAGTTCTTAGAATATGTGCTCAGGCTGAAGCCACTAGTTTATAACAAAATATTATATTGGTGATAATTAACAAATTTGTTAAAATGCTCAATTTTGAAATAATCGAATTTTAACTTGGTTTAACAGTATTGCATCCTGTGTGGATTTAAACATTGTATAATTATGAAGGAATAATTATTGAGACAAAAACTCAAAACAAATCTATTTTGCGCGGAAGCTATACATTAATGTGAATTTGCAGCGTGTTAAAATGGCCATTAGATGTGTAGTGCACAAGCTCGGCTTTAGAATGAGAAGCAGACCTGCTTTTTGATCAACATTAAGAAAGTTGCTTAATAATAGATAAAGTGGCACATCCAGAATTATTTTATGTGCCTGTTCTCTTTTTCTTCTTTATTTAAAGCAAAGCTTGTTTTGTTGACTTTTTCCTTCAAAATTACTTTTACTTTTCTGATTCAATTTATGATTCACTTTTCAATTGTTTATTTCTATTGCATCTTTTTTGAAAAAATCTTCTGTGTTTTTCTCTTTTGGATTTCACTGTTTATCCACATATGTATTCTTATTCTAAATATTTCTTCAAATGTTATCCTCGTATTCTTTTTTAATTCAAATAAATCTCCAAATTTATAAAAAAAATACCATCTTTTTGATTGTTTTCAGAATTTAAGAGGCTTTAACCATATTGCGATATCCTAGTTAATACACACCATTTTCAAGTCATTCAAATAACGAATGCACTTTTTCAGCACCGTGGACCTTAGTGTTTTCTTTGTCAGGTTTAGAATGAGGTCATGCAACCGATGGAGGATGTAAACTGCAATAGGGACCATAGTAATAAAATAAGGCTTTGCCGTTGGAAAAAGTTGATTGCCTGACGAAGCCTCTGCAAGAGAGACAGAACTCGTAGCGGGATGCTTACAGCCTGAGCAATATTATATTTGAGCAGTAAGTCCATATTTGAATTTGCTTGAATTGTAATGAAACGTGTTTGCTATATAAATATATATTTGTTTGCACTTTAAAGACTGAGTGCTGGAGTGTTTTTGGTACTGGTGTATGGTATTATTTATATGATATTACCTACCTGCCAATTCCTGTGAGTTTGCGTCTTTAGCGGTTTGTCTCTGACTGTACTTTACAGCACACATATTAAGTAGGCAGAGCGCCTGAGGGAAACCCTAGGGTTTTTTTTTTTTTAAATATAGTTCTGCTGAATTCAGGTTTATATCTAGTTTCCTAATTGGACAGATGTTTCCAAAATCATAACTAATAATGCATTTCCTGTCATCACTTTGAATGTATCTTCTGAAAGTCCGTTTCATTACACACAAGATGAACTGCATTTCATTTGTGTGTGGCTTACAACAGTTTCAACAGAAACCATCTGCTCTTTGACTTTGTCATTTGATATAACAAAAGCACAAGTTGGTGAGCAGTCTTTATGACTAATAGAACAGATGTACATTTTTGTGAAGCACACTGCTCTCCAAAGGTAATAGATTAAAAACCTCTTTCCATCTTCTTCTTTGACGTTACACTTACTGTTTGACAAGGCACCCATCAATCTATTGCCAGGATGGCCTTATAGGCCAAGTCGAACACCAAGGAAATGTTCGCCATTTTCAGGGAACTTGAGAACCCCACACCCACCCCCCAAAACTTCACTAAGGACAAAGAATGGTGTGACAACATCCAAACAGCCATGCGCAATAAGATCAGCTCTCTCCAAGCCAAAATCTTGAACACCAAACTAACACTCTCCACCCACACTACACCCTCCCCACCACCACTGCCCCAATCACCCACTGAGGCCCCACCCACCTTCTTGTTTAAAACCGTCCAAGAAAACGACATGATCAACATTATGAAAAACATAAAACCCTCCAATTGCAAAGGCGACCCCTGTCCTGCCTCCATCATCAAAGACTGCGCAGACACCTTGGCCCCTTTTCTAACAGCCTTTGTCAACGCCTCCTTCACCACTGGGAGAGTCCCCGCCTGCCTAAAGGAAGCATGGGTCCGACCCCTCATAAAGAAACCCACACTTGACCCCACCTCCCCTAATAACTACCGCCCCATCACCACTGTCCCTTTCCTCCTCAAGATTCTAGACAAAGCAGCCTACCTGCAGGTCCAGCACTTCCTCGAAGAACAGAACCTCCTTGGACTGAGACAATCCGGCTTTCGCCCTAGGCATGGGACAGAGACCGCCCTACTCGACCTAAAAAACCAAATGGACGACGCAAGGGACCAAGGCAAACCTGTCTTGCTCCTTCTCCTGGATCTGTCGGCAGCTTTTGATCTTGTTGACCACGACATCCTCTGCCACCACCTCTCCTCCACAGCCAACTTCTCTCAAGAAGCCATTACATGGATCACCTCCTTCCTCCAAGGCAGGACCATGCAGGTCTTCTCTGACCTAGCCACTGCATCACCCTCTATCATGCTATGTGGGGTGCCCCAAGGCTCCTGCCTCTCCCCCACCCTCTACAACATCTTCACCCGCCCCCTCTTCCTCATCCTTGACGCCATGGGCATCTCTTACACCAACTACGCAGACGACACACAGATCCTTCTCACTCTGACAGGCGACTATGACACAGACTCTGCTACCCTCAACAACATCTACAACACAATTCAAATGTGGATGGCTATCAACGGCCTCTGCCTTAACTCCGACAAAACTGAGCTCCTACTCGTAGGCTCCCCTGACACCATCAAGAAACTTGACGCTCAGTTCAGCCATTTCACCATTGACTCAATCACGATCCCAGTACTTGACACGGTAAAAACACTAGGCGTCTACTTAGACTCCAATCTATCCATGACCAGACAAGTAAACGCCATTGCCTCCTCGGCCGCTTACCATGCAAAACTCCTTAACGCAATCAGACCTTATCTGTCAAAAGACACCTGCACTAACATAGCCAGGGCCATAACCGGCTCGCGACTTGATTACTGCAATATTCTTTTCCTTGGGACCTCCAACAAAAATCTTGAGAAGCTCCAAGTAATACAGAACAGTGCCCTACGCGCTGCACAAGGCATTGCCAAGAGAGAGCACATCACCGCTGCCAGAAAAGCTTCCCACTGGCTCCCCATAAAGGAGAGGATCCTATTCAAGGCTCTAAGCATCACCCACAAATGTGTCCATCTTGCCGCCCCAATGTACCTTTCGCAGAGGATCCACCTGGTCTCCTCCACAAGACCCACTAGATCACCCTATGCCAGCATGCTCTCAGTACCCAGGGTAAAAAGGACCAGAGCAGGGGGCTCCAGTTTCCCGTACCTCGCTGCCATACACTGGAACACCCTCCCTAGCTCCCTGCGCTCTGAACCCTCACTGACCGCCTTTCGGAAAACCCTGAAAACGACCCTGTTCATCTAACAATTACATGGCCTAGCCCTCATAATTGTATTGTATGATGTATTATGTGATATATCTGATCACAGGTCACTGCCTTACTGTAACCCAAGGCACAACCTGCTCACATTGTAACTAAGTCTTCCTTGCAAGTAAGAGTGCCACAATGCCCCTGGGCTGCCTGCGCGCTATATAAATTTAATAAATAAATTATAGTTTAGCAAGGAAAACAAGTCCAGTAAATGTCACTTTCTGAGGCAAAATGGTGGCATTTACATGTATTTCTTGTAGTTTGGAAACAGCTTCAGTCTCAAGTACAAACAGCTACACTGCTAATATTGTTCTATATATGTAAGTAATTTGTTAACCGGGCTTGGGCACAGTTTTCAAGAAAGCTGCAATTAAAGCAAAAAGAACAAGACAATTTGGTTCATTTACCACAGAATTTCAGTGTTATTTTTAAAAGGAAATGTTCTTTTGCGCCATTTTTCCTGGAACGGCACTCGGACAATATTTGTACCTGCTCATAGATATATTTAATCCTTCAAGTGAGCAGGAGTACACTTTCTGCACATCATTTCCATACAGAGCAGTACAATTCAAGTTGCAAAAGATAATCATGTTCTCTTTCTCATGGCAGCAAACATGCAGAAGTGCATTGCAGTCATAGTCTTCTCTTAATCAAGTTTACTAACACAGCATGTTTTATTTAGAAAGGAATGGTGAATTTCATTGTTACCTATTTTCTGTCTACCATGAATTACTTGATACTTCTGTGTACATTATTATTCTGGCCTTGCATCATTTAGCAGAGAGCCTCACATTCAACCTAACAATATAATAAAAGGCCAGCTGCATGTTTGTCACTATATGTAAACATGCCTTGCATGAACAGTTAACTTTCCTTAAAAAAGAATCACTTAAGAGTCCGGGGCACTCTGGCCCTGATTCATGGAATTATTTGCGTGCAAAACAGGGATGTGCGTGCCATTCTGCCCTCAAATCCTCATTCCTCAAACAGGGATTGGCGGGCAGAATGGCACCCAAAGCCATGTGAGGAACTATGTGAGGAAGTCAAAATTGCCCAAATGACATCATAGGGGGTTTAGGCCTGATATGTGTGAATAGCTCGTGTTGAAGCATGTGCCTCTGTCATGGGGCCAGTCTGCATGTCACAAGTTCGAATACCGGCAGGGCTGACTCAGCCCTTCACCCTTCCAGGGTTGATAATCATTCTGGGGCGGAGTATCATTACGCCTGGCAGTAAAAACATTTAATATTATAGTGGTTAGACGTGGGAGGAATCCTGCATTAAACCGCATATAAAAACCTGAGCCAACATTCCACATTCACAATTTTTTTTTTCTCTCAGCATCGCACTTGCTCTTATCGGATCCCCAAATCTTGGGACCCCATTGTTTATCTGAGAGACACGAAAAGTATACACCCGGTGAAGAGCATTGTCCGGGGATGCAGGGCAACGTGCTCGCCTTGGAAACAAGACGACACGAAGCAACACAGGTTCGATCCACGGGTCTGCGCTTAGAAACCTCTGAGTGTTAAGCGTGTTATAAATACGCAACTAAGACATATTTGGTAACAGCGCCTCGATGGCTCCGGGCTGTGTAAGCGCTTTAAAAATGCAAAATAAAAAAATAAATAAAAAAAAGACTGGATGAGGGTACTCACAGACTGTTCCTGCATTGGCATGGGATTCAAAGACCAGCACCGAAGCCAACTCCCGCTTCACCTGGAAAAGAAAACTGACAGCTCACTACAGGCAGCTTACCAAGAGCTCTCCTTTCAGTAAATGCCGTTCCAAGCGAGAGATGTCTGCGAAGCACAGCCACACGGAAAACCACAATGCGGTGTTCAGCTACAGCACACCCCAAGAGAATATACAAGAAAAATCATGAGTGGAAATAGTGAAACATCAAAAATAGAACCCCAAGATAAAAATAAAAAGTGCACGGAACAAATCAAGAAAGCCACATTTAAAGTAAAGTGTCACTTAAAAATACCCAAAAGATAAGAATGTCACTGAACGGAAATAGTGTCCACAGTGGAAATCGTTGACAACATGAAAGATGCAGGGTCTACTGCCCACGTTTTGTGTAATCCTATTCCTGCGCCATGTTCTACTCTCTGTTTCAGCTGGTTTATATTTCTTTGCCAGAGGACGGTCTCCTGCTGATTCCGTTTGCTAAGAATGTGGTAAATATCTGCCATGATCTGTGCAGGGCACATTCAGGTTTAATGAACCCGCTTACATAGTTTCTCATGTTGTTTAGTCTCCACCAGCATTCGACATGTCCTGACATGGGTAGGTGCTCAGGGCTGCCGGATCTATGCAAAGTCCCCGCCTGCTCAAATGAAGTGCAGATGTGTCTACCTGCTTTGCTTCAAAGCAGGCATTCTGCCAGTCAAGGGTGGTTTATTTAACACATATCTGCGTCTGGTGCCAGAGAAGGATACATGCACATTGGAGTATCTCACGGGCAGGAATTCAGAAACAAGCATTGGCAATGCCAGCAGTTTGGGCTTTCGTACTAGCATGGGAATGGAACTTGCCAGTCACTTATGTAGTGGTATTAACTGCCCATTGACGGTAGCAGGTGAGAGTACCTGTGCATCTAATAGCACTGCCTGGAAAATGCCTAATACAAAATACAAGCAAACAATGTTGGCTTTGTCAATGCTTTTTTTTTTTTGAGGACACACATGGTACTTATAAATTCAGTGGTTGAAGGCAGATCTTGCTTAGACATTTGTATTACAAAAGTAGCTGTGTACAGCTTCAATTAAGTCATTAACTCTCAGAAGACTGCTTTGAAAAAAGACTGGCAGGCACGCAAATGAAAGGTTTGATAGTAAGGCTTGGTTAAAGTGAGCTGAAATAATTCCCATTGAGGAGGTGTGTTGGCCGTGGAGGGCCAGGAACTTGGAGGGAACGGCCATAGGGTTTAGCATGTCCATGGCTTGGCTAACAACCAAAAAACACATTCAAACTGGGTGTCCCTCCTCGTTTGCCATTTCTCCCTATCTGTACTCTAATACAATAGTTTCGGCTTATGGGGGGTTCCACCACCTAGCAGCCCAAACTAAAAATCACTTGATGAGAAGAGACAGGCATGTGTGACCAACTGAGAGGGAGTGAACAGTCACATTAGGTGGACAGAGCCCTGTCTCAGGAGAAGGATCATGGGGAGGCACACAGGCTTATGGGGCACATAGTAAAGCACACAATGAACCAGAATCCAGAGGCCCTAAAAGAGAAGCAATAATAGCTGGGGTCAGTAGAATAGGATACTCCTCGCTTGGGTTGAGATCGGATGAAGCATATAGAATCAGAATGGGGGCAGTAACCAGGCAATGAATGGGGGCTACAACCAAGCTCAGAAAGGCGTAAACAACCAAGCTCAGAAAGGGGGGCAGCAACAAAGCTCAGGATGTGGGCAGGAACCAGGCTCAGGGTGGAGGCAGCAACCAGGCTCAAGATGGGGGCATCAACCAGGATCTGGATTGAGGCTGCAACTAGGCTCATGGTGGAAGCAATAACTCGACTCTTGATAGGGGCAGAAAGTAGGCTCAGGATGGGGGCAGCAACCAGGCTCATGATGGAGCCATTGACCAGGCCCAAGACAAGGGTAGCAACAAGGCTCAAGATGGGGGCATCAACGAGTGTCAGGATGGGGGCAGCAACCAGGCTCAGTATGGAGGTAGAAACGGGCTCAGCCTGGGAGCAGCAACCAAGCTCAGGATGGGGACAGCAAGGAGGCTCATGATGGGGGCAGCAACAAGGCTCATGATGGGGCCATTGACCAGGCCCAAGACAAGGGTAGCAACAAGGCTCAAGATGGGGGCATCAACCAGTGTCAGGATGGGGGCGGCAACCAGGCTCAAGATCGGGGCAGCAACCCAGCTCAATATGGGGGCAGCAACCAGGTCATGATGGGGGCAGAACCCCGGCTCAGCACCTGGGCAGAAATCAGGCGCAGAAAGGTTGATGCCGCAACTAGACTAAAGATGGGGGCAGCAAACAGGCTCAGGATGGAGGCAGCAACCAGGCTCAGGATGGGGGCAGCAACCAGGTTCATGATGGGGGCTGCAACCAGGCTCAGGATGGGGGCTGCAACCAGGCTCAGGATGGGGGCTGCAACCAGGCTCAGACGGGGGGCAGCAAGTAGACTCAGGATGTGGGCTGCAACCAGGCTCAGGAGGGAGGCAGCAACAGGCTCAGCCTGGGGCCAGCAACCAAGCTCCGGATGGGGGCAAAAAAGGCTCAGGATCGAGGAAGCAACCAGGCTCAAGATGGGGCAGCAACAAGTCATACTGGGAGCACTCCCCTCTTGAGGACAACGGGCTTTGGAATGCTAATGGCCCCTTCCCAGTGAGCTGGGACTCGTCAGGGAAAGGGGCCATTAGCATTCTCCATTTCAGACTTGTGTCTGCCCCAGCCCCGTAATGAAAGAGGACTTCGAAGGAATAGGTTTAAAAAACAACCATTCATCATATTTCACGGAGACATCCTCCGTGTTTTACACTTTAAAAGGCACCCTTTTCCTCGTTTTCAGGAACGAGGATGCGTACAACAAGCTGTGTGTGAAGGCTGTATAGCGGCTGGGGGTGCATGGAAGCCACAGTTTCTCTGCGGCATGATAAACTGGGGGAGGGCGGTGACTACTCCTTATGGACAAGTCCGTGGGCTTGAACTCTGTGCAGAAAAGGAAGTTGCTCCAGTGGGGAGGACTTGTGGCAGAGGAGTGCTTTGATGGGATGAACCTCCATATCAGGCACTAGTAGACAACACTTGCTTTTTGCCCTTCTAGACTCCCTAGATACGCAACACCATACCATGGCTGCATTCTGGGGTCTCTGCATAAGCTCTTTCATGAGGCCTTTCCTAATTTACCTACTCCCCTGCACAAACGTCCATGTGCATCCTGACAATGGGCCTCATTCTATGTTTTCGGACCGCCAAACTACAACTCTGCAGGCGGGTGCGGTCCCGGCCAGTAGGTCAGACCTGCCGGGCAGAACGGCACCTGCCCGCAGAGTTGTCTCGGAAGCACCGGCACCGTTTGAAACGGTGCCGGTGCTTCCGAGTCCCCACTCGCATAGAGTCCTATGGGACTCTATAGGAATGGGGACTTAGAATTTACTGGCGCATGACATTCGGGTCACCTGGGGTTATAATCCCCCGGTGTTACCGGGAGGTCAGGTGCCGGTAAATCATTACGGGTTTGGCGGCAACCCACCTGTAGCACCAGCACAGTTACTGCCGGACCCGTGATGAGGCCATTGTGTTTTTTTTTAAGCACACTATAGAGCCAAGCAGCATAAGTGAGCGCAGTGACCGCGTGCCTTCCCAAGCAGAATCCTACAGTATTACTGTAGAAGTGACACCTGCCATATGAAAGGGTCTGGTGGCTGCGCTCTGGATTTGGATCCGTTACCCGTAGCTCGCCCCCTCTTGGGGACAGGTAGGAACTGCAGATGAAAGCTGCTAGAAGTTAGGCCACTGGTGGCAGCAGCAACAGTGAGAGTAAGCCATAGATGAGGCAGAGCCAGAGTTGCGGTAATTATCACCAACCTCCAAGCCACATACCTGGGTTCCAGGGCAGCATACGCCCAGCCTCAGCACCAGCGATTGGGCGAAGTGATCTAGGGCACGCTCTTCTGTGGGACCAGACATGTCAGAGCCTGGTGTGTCTGAGGAGCGCAAGTCCCAATGTACTGGGCAGGCGCTTCCACACCTGCGTCCATGGCATTTCTTCCCTCCTGCCCCTACTCCCAAGGGTTCCTATCTATTCTCTTTTGGTGCAGGTGTTCCCGCACCTGGTGTTATCCCCCAAACGTGCATGACTTGTCGCTTTGGTGGTGGCAGATCTTATCACGTCAACTATCATGTTTTAAGGGCACCCTGCGAGTTCCTTTCCTGAATATATTTCCGCATTTAACCCTACATTCCCAGTGTCAACTTCCTACTAATCTAGGAGGTACTCTCCTTATAGGTTTGCCATTCATCAGAATGGATACTGACCGAATTGGAGAGGTGGGAGACGGCCTTGATGTGCAGGAGCTCTTCAAAGATGACTTCCAGCTCTTCCTCTGTACGCTGGCAGGGGCTAAAACAAGGAAAAGGAACATCCGGTCAGATCATGAGCCTTTTACTTTGATTAGATACAAGATTTGCACAAGGTACGTAAGGCGTAGAAAGCCATGCCCAATAGTGGTGCAATTTTCATTGGAAGATGCAGGAGTGTTTCACTTGTTGTCAAAAGCAGTCAGATACTTTGGCCATTGGAATATGTTCAGTGTTGGAAATGGAAAAAATGGTCACTGTTATCACACCTGCTGCAGCTGAGATGGGGGTGAAGACAAGTGATGTCCTTGTCAAACGTATAAAAAACAGACAGCTAAAAAAAGGGTGTTTTATAGAAATGACTTGTGAACAGTGCAAATCAAATAAATAAACATGATAATATACAAAGTATTATAATGGTAACAGTTTCAGCAAACAGAATAAGTTGCAGCATTATTTGCGGCATCAGGAATGAAAGCCTGAAATTACCAGCATGCACTGTCTCTGGCCCTGATTCATGGATAATTTGTGCCAAAAAAACGGGATTTGTGCGCAATTCCCCATTTGTTGAACACGGATTTGCAGGCAGAATAACGCACAAATCCCGTTTTTTTTGCGCAAATAATGCATGAATCAGGGCCTCTGTGTTTTACAATTGAACTTGCAAGACTGAAAGAAAAACCGTGAAAGCAAATTGTATTATCGCGTGCTTGTAGTCATTGTTTCCCACTACAAGCATATTAATCCACACTCCCATTTCTAAGTAGCCACTCAATGTTTTGACTTCAGGCGTCTAATGTTAGTCACACTTTAAAATGCTTAAATATTAAATGAAATAATTTGCAGCACAGCTTTTCTGAACTCGGACTCACCATGGTGAGCAGGTGCAAGTGAATCTAGGTCACATGGCCAAAGCCCCGCTCACCTGTCAATCACTGCTAAACTGTTGGTGCCTTCCTGTGTGTTGCCCTTTTTCTCTTACTCAAGCAGCTCTCCAGCCTATTCTCCCTTTGCAGTTGGTGAGCAGATGCAAGTGGATTTAGGTCATGCGGTCTAAACCCCGCCCACGTGTAAATCAGTGCTAAACTGTTAGTGCTTTGCTTTTTTGCCACCCTTTTTCCATGCTTAAGCTGCCGCCCAGCCTCTTTTCCTTTGCAGTTGGTAAGCAGGTGCAAGATGACCTAGGTCACGTGGCCTAAGCCCCAGCCACCTTCTTAGCCCTGCCTCTTCCTTTCTGCTCGTAACTCAGAGCAAGGGTGTCTCTATACCGGCCATCTGAAGTGAAGGACGGATGAAGAAAAGGGCAATTCCTGTTTGGACCTGTTCGGCCCGGGAGGACCCAGGGCCTGAACCTCTGATCAGACAACAGTTAAGCACACACCAACATAGATTCTCTCCCTCCGTCCTCACAGCCCATCCCCACCATCACCCGGCAATGCCAACATCAACAATATTGCCCTTCCTCCTAGACATGGACTCCACAATTCAGAAAACTCACCTTCATCAGCCTCAAGCCCACCAGTATCCGCTCCCCATCCACAACAGCAGTAACACATAATACAAACCTTCAGGTCCTTCAAGAAATTCCCTGGGGAAGCCCTCATGTAAAACCTCACCAACACTCCACCTCACATTGACTGAACACCTCCAAATGAACTGTGACTCTACTCTAAGCACTCAATGTCACCCTCTCAACTTCCATTGACTGACATGTGCCTCTGAAACAATGCACCTGCAAACCAAATCCGTCAGCACCCTGGTACATGCAAGGACTCAACCTCAGCAAAAGAGTCATCAGGAAAAAAGGAAAAACCTAGCACTGCTTTAGGACCTCATCCAACCTGGCGCTCCTCAAGGAACTCTGAGCAATCTACCAACAACTACTCAACACAGCCAAGGCCTCTTACTATCAGAACACCATAGCAGAAGCGGACAACAAAGGCAGAGCCCTCTTCAAAGTGGAAAAGCACTACGTCAATCCACTACCCGACCCAGCCATAACACAATCGAAAAATCCACCACCATCAACACCTTCTTCATCGCCAAAATCAGCAAGATTTGCCAGCACATAGACACTTGCTCTTCATCCACAGATCCACTTCACGTCTCTCCTTGTGAAATCTAAAACACCTTGGACATCATTCAAGACTCTTTCTACAGAGGATCTACTAGAAACCCAAAGACACATCATATACAGACAACATCCCCCCACCATCCATCCTCAAGATGCTCCACGCAGAAGCTCCCCTTCCCTACCTGGAGATTATCAACATCTCCCTAACTCAAGACAACATCCCATCAACCCTAAAGACAGGGCAAATGCCCCCCCTCTACTTAAGAAACCCATTCTGGATCGTGACAACCTAGGTAACTATTACCCCCATCACCCATCTTCCCTATCTAGGTAAGATCATCAAGAAAGTGGTAGCCGTACAACTTCAGCAACACATCGACACCAACAATCTCTTGCAAACCACCAATCTGGGTTTAGATCCAGATGCAGCATGGAAACAGCAACCATATAGGTGGTCGATGATGCCCTCAACATCCTTTGACAACAACCACCTTTGCCTCCTGGTTCTATTCAACCTCTCGGTAGCTTTCGACACAGTAGACCACAAATCGCTCACAGACACCCTACATCAGTGCATGGGGATCAGCAACCCTGTCCTACGCTGGTTCAAGTCCTATCTCACCAATCGCCAGCAGTTTGTTCAGATGGACTCCTCTTGATCGCCAATTCTCCCCATCACCTGCAGTCACGCAGAGTTCCATCCTCTCACCAGTGAGATTCAATCTATACATTAAGCCTGCTACAAGATTTCCTAACCACACACAACATCCACATCCACCAATACACCGAAAACACCCAGCTTTACCTCAAGATCGACTCCATCAAGGATCCACAGGCTCAAAAGCTGCCTCTCCCTGATCCAGTCTTGGATGTCCAGTGCATATTTGAAGCTCAACCCTTCCAACATTGAATTTGTACTCCTCACCAACAACACTGAATACCCAGACATACAGACCTGGCTATCAAAAATGAATCCTGAGGGTTTCAAACCGAGCTCACCTTCTGTGCTAAGTCCCTTGGGTTCCATATCGACAAACATCTCTCCTTCAAGACACACATAGCTAAGAAAACTGACAGCTTGGTTTTTGCTCTCCCTCCCGTGGAAAGTAAAGCCATTCCTACCTTCGGACAACTTTAGATCCACCATTCAAACACTGGTCCTATCCCACTATATTGGGGCAATGCCCTCCTCGAAGGCCTCTTGTCATAGCCTTGTGCCCCGGAGAAGTGGCCAACACGTGGCCACATGCCTCATCAAGGCTCTATGCAGCTACAACCACATAACCCCAGCCCTCAACAACTTTCACTGGCCCCCAATGCATGCACAAATGCCCCTTCAAGTCTTGCTGCATCATTTTCATTCGCCCCCAAGTCACCCAGCTACCTTATGGAGAAACTCAGCATCTCCGGCGGACAGCGCACCAGCAAAAGCCAGAACATGTGCCTACTTGAAATCCACCACTGCAAAAAGGAGAGGACCAGAAAACAAGCCTTCTCTTCCTAAACCTGAAGACTATGGAACCTCATCCCCATCAGCATCAGACTCACCCCCTGCGCTCCTATAATTCTGAAAAGAACTCACCTCTTCAAGGAGTCTCTCCTCCTCAGCACCTAAGCCATCACATTCTCCCCACTCCACCTTACACACTAGACACCATCCTTGCCGGGGAATTACCAGGCCGGGAATCCCTCGCACACACGTACGTGCTTTCGTTTGTTCCTGGGGGGGGCGTGTTTGCCCTTAGCCAATGAGGTGGTTCAAAACGGGGAAATCCCTGCTCTAAGCGTCCCCATGGCTGGATGGAGGCTGCCTTCGTCCCCCCCCAACCCCCGGGGACTCAGGTATGTTTTTTTTTGTTTTCCTCCCCCCTCCCCTGTAAACTATCCCCTCCTTGCCCTCCCAACCCCACTTACCTTCTTTTTTCTTCTTTTCTCGGGAGCAAACGCGCTGGGAACAATTCTGTTCCCAGCACATCTGCTCCTGATGGCCACCATGGAAAGGGAAAACAGACTGTGTTTTCCCTTTTCCAGTGGCCATTTTATTTTGAATTTTTGGAATTGCAATGCAATTAGTACCCTGGTCTAACGGCCCGGGGTGCTAATGGCAATAAGCCCCTCGATGGTGGGCCAATACCTCCCATGTTAATGCCCCCGGGGCCTGTAACTATGGGCCCTTGGGGCATTATCTGGGGCAGTATTGGCCCGCCGTCTCGGGTCTTATTGCTACAGTAAATCGCTCTGTTGTCTGTATTCTTGTATACCTCTGCAAAGTGCTCCATTGTTTCTCGAAGCTAGCTCCGCACTCAAACACCATAAAAATAACATTGCTTATTGCAAAAGATCAACATATTGTCCAAATGCACGAATAGTATTATTAACAGTGAACAGAAAACCCATTGCATGATTGGTTGATCAGATAGCACTTTAATTGTGACCATTTACAAAAGAACAATCTAATGTTGAGCACGCTAAACATTCACCTAAATCAACTACTAATTTGTTCATCACTGCCAGACTTTGCAGAACTTTCTTTGACCGCAGTGTGCAGTGGCAATTTTTCTGTCTCACCCCCAAAGCTCTCTATTGCCATGGCATATTGTATCATGTGGTAAATACATTCCAAGTTTAATTTCTCATGAATTGGCTCAGCAACGCACTCTTTCTTTCTTTCTTTTTGGGGATGCTAATCCATCCCGCAATTCACCACTATCTTGCTTACCCATTGCACCAGCGCTGGTCTGTTCGCTACTCACATTTTCATTGCGAGACACAAATATCAACCTTGTCTGTGCTTTGTTCCCATCAATTTGTATAACGCAACCTTTTGTGATGTCATTTAAGACACAGGCTGTGTAAAACGTCTAAATCCTTACTGTTGTATACTTCATTAGTACCCGGCTTCAGGAAGTCACTTCAAATCTTTAGTCATCTCAGACAAGATGGCCCTTCTGGCCAAGGCTGGGCCACGGATTTCAGGGCATGAAAGAGGCAGCAGTGCGGAGTGGGGGTGTGCAAGCAATTATGGAGAAACCGCGTGAGAGGGGTGACTATTATTTAATACACATTGATCCACTGATTTGGTTATTTACCTGCTTGCAATGGAAAAGTGCCCTAAACACGGAAGGTATCAGTAGCCTTCAGGAAAGGATCTGTTGAGCTTTTGAAGATATCAGAAATGTCTGATCGTGAAAACATGCTTAATCATCAATGCCCGCACATCTCTTCATAGGGTGCTTCAGATGCTGAAGAGTGAACCCTGGCAATATGGCACCCTGACAGCATCAGGCGGCCAAAAGAGATGGATCAGATGCAATGGCCTAGACATTACAGCAAATTCTCAAACAATGGGAAGGGAAATTAAACAGCAAAAGAATGTGGACATTTAAACCATGGCTGAAGAGGTTCTGACAAAGGGACGTCAAGCCACTAGCCACGCCTTTCTGAATCGGGTTTGTTTGTTTGTTTATTTATTTGTATGGCGCACCTTACCCAGGGGCAACAGGGCGCAGGCAGAAGATAATTCGAAGCTTACAATGTTGCAGAAATATACAGTTTGAGGTAGTGAAAGAGATAATCATAATTACAGAATAAAAAATGTACAAGTCTTCATACATACAAAGTCAATATCTATGCAGGGGTAAATATACAAATATACAAATATGTACAGGGCTGTTAGAGGCGGGTACTCCTGAGAAAAAATATTCAGGATTATAGGAATAGCAGGTATGGAAATGTATACAGATCTTCATACATAAAAGGTCAATATCTATACAGGAGGTAAGTGTACAGATGTGTGCTGTAAGGGCTGTTAGAGGCGAGGGCGAAGTCGCGAACAAGGTATCACTATCTGTGCCTAGGTATAGAGAGTGCAGCTACATACTAGGGTTATTGGAGTTAAGGTGACTGATGAGGTGTCTTCTAAAGTGTAGATATGGTTGGTCAGCTCTTAGGTTGTGTGGCAGAGAATTCCAGAGCATGGCAGCTTTCACCGGGAAACTGTTCCCACCAATGGTGGAGAGTTTGAATCTGGGAATTATCAGGCGGTTGGAATAGATAGTTCTTGTTTGTCGGATGGAGGACTTTCTCTTTACCTTGTCCATCAGGTAGCTGGGGGCGGCATTGTTGAGGGCTTTATGGGTTAGGGAGGCCAACTTTAGTTTGATTTTGTTGTCTGTGGAGAGCCATTTCTGTTGGCGTCTGGTGGAAGAGATATGATCTCTCTTATTAATGCCGAGGGCAGCTCTCAAGGCATTATTTTGTAGGATTTGAAGCCTGTGGATAATGACTTTGTTAGCGCCACTATAGAGGGCATTACAATAATCGAGCCTAGATAGTATGAGTGCTCTTGCCAGGATCAAGCAGCTGTCATTGGATAGGAATGGTCTGCCTGCCCTTATTAATTTGCAGGTGTACGCAGTGGTGGATGCTAGTGAGTTGACCTGTTTATTGAATGACATAGTGGCATCTAGATAAAAGCCGAGGGTTTTTACTTCCCTGGATACTCTAATGAGATTGCCATCTATGTTGAATTCGGCATAATCAAGGCCTAGTTTGTTGATATTAGCGGGGGAACCTAAGATGATGAGCTCTGTCTTGTCATCATTCAGGCATAGGCCATGCGATGCCATCCATGCCTGAATGATGAGATATACCCTATTCACCAACTCTCTGTCCTTACTGTGATCCCCTGAAAGTGGGAGGAGAATCTGAGTGTCATCAGCATAGTTAGTGTAGGTGACACCCAGATGGTCCAGATCGTCAAACAGGGGTTTGGTGAAGATGTTATATAGTGTAGGGGAGACGCATGAGCCCTACGGGACTCCACAAGTAATAGGAGAGGGGTCTGCTGCTGCTGAAGGGGAGAAGACTCTCATGGTTCTCTCGCTCAGAAAGGATTCAATCCATTTGATAGCTTCTGGGGAGAAGTGAGCAGCTGAGTCAAGGTGTTTGCAGAGGACCTTGTGGTCGACGAGGTCGAAAGCCGCGGAGAGGTCAAGTAAGAGGAGGAGTGCTGTCTTGCCCTTGTCCCTCAGATCATCAATTTGGGTTTTCAGATCAATGAGGGCTGTTTCCGTGCCGTGTAGTGGGCGGAAACCTGATTGTCTGGAGCCTAGTAACTTGTGCAGTTCTAGGTATTTTTGAATCTGGACATAGGCGACTTTGTCCAAGATTTTCAGTAGGAAGGGTACCGTGGTGATGGGTCGGTAGTTAGTGGGGATGAGGGGATCAAACGTTTGTTTTTTGAGGAGGGGGAGCACCCAAGATTGTTTTAAGTTGGCGGGGATGCTACCTGAGGAGAAAGAGGCGTTAATGAGTTTAGAGATAAAGGGCGACAGGTCTCTGGCTGCGTCCTTTATTATGTGTGCGGGGCAGATATCGCCTTTACAGTTTGATGGTTTAAGGGAAAGGATGATTTTCTCAACCTCCAGGGCGGTGGTTTTAGAGAAGGTGAACGAGTTGATGTGTGTACTTGGTGAGGTAATGGGTGGAGGTATGGGAGGGTTAGTGAGGTTAAGGGAATCTTTTTTTAGTTGAATTTTGTTTTGTAAGGTGTTTATTTTATTTGCTAGTGCTTGTTGGATGTCTGTGCACCAGGTCTGGTTCTTAGTGCAGGTGTTGGGTGTAGCAATGGGTGACTCAAGTTCCTTCAGTATGGAAAAGAGCTCCTTCATACTTGAATTGGCATTGGCAATGCGGATGTTATAGGAATTCCGTTTGGCTAGGCAGATTTCAGCTTTGTAATGACGAGAAATTGTGTCAAGGATGGCTTTCTTTTCACTGGAGGGGCATAGTTTCCAATCAGCTTCACATTTTCGCTTTTTTAGGCGGAGGGCTTTGAGTTCGGGTGTATACCATTTGTTTAAATGGGTTTTTGGCTTGCTGGTGCGAAGTTTGAGTGGGGCAATTTTGTCCATGGTGGATAACATGATTTTGTTATATTCGTGGACTAGTGTGTTGGGGTCTAGATTGTCTGGTAATGCGTTTAAGGTTGGAAGGATAGCTGGGATGATTTTTTCTATTGAAATATTTTTCTTGTTTCTTGTGAGGCAGGGTGGTGCCAATGACACGGTAGTGGTAGTTGATCTAGAGGTCAGTAAGTTGAAAGAGACCAACGAGTGGTCGGTCCAGGGTAGTGGTGTGGTGGCGGTGATGACCGCTGAGCAATTAGCATCAGCAACCCAGTCTAGGGTTCTACCCTTCAGGTGGGTGGGTAGGTTGACTTTTTGAGAGAGTCCGAGTGATGATATCGTATTGGCTATGGTAGATGCATGTAAGTCTGCTGGGTCGTTGAACCCTAGGTTGAGGTCGCCTAGTAGCAGTAGTTGTGAGGTGGTTTTCGCATTGTTAGAGATTAGGTTGTGTAGATCTTCCTCGAATGTTCCAAGTGGACCTGGTGGTCTGTAGATCAGGTGGATAGTGAGGGATTGGGTGTGATTTATGGGGAGTTTGGCAGTGAGGGATTCACAAGACTGCAGAGTTTGGGTCGGGGCTAGTCTGAGAGCTAAGCTTGCTTTGGATATGATGGCAATGCCACCGCCCCGGTTGCCTACCCGGTCCTGCCTAGATATAGTGTAGCCGTCTGGGATGGCCAACATTAGAGATGGGCCTGCTGCATTGTGGAGCCACGTTTCGGTTAGGGCAATAAAGTCTAATTTATCTTTGGTAATTAGGTCTGCTATATCGAGGGCATGTGCGACCAATGATCTGGTATTGAGGAGAGCTCCTTTGTAGGAGTGTGCATCTGTTTTTACCGAGATGTTTGTAAGAGTGATAGGTTTGGACTTGGTTGTGGGGATAGTGGTGCCTTTGGTGGACCTTTTGGCTTCGCATTTGGAATCAGACAGGGATCTTCGGGGCGGCCCATGGAGTTTAGAGAGTCTGGCGCGAAGTTTATTGTTTCTTTCGGTGGTAGGGCAGGGGTGGGAGGCAAGGGTTTTGGGTCCTGACTTGCAATAATATCTTGGGTGTGAATGGTCAAGATAGTAACTAGTTGTGGGGGAATTGTAGGTGTAGGGATTGCAGTAGATCAAAGCACTATACAGATTGGCTTTCAACTCCTGATTATTAATTGACGTCGAATAATCTGATGGGTCATAGCTCCAACTGTCGAAAGTAATATACTGGTTGGTTTGCAGATTAGTGGTTCATAAGAGTGATTTGTTTAGATGTGCATTTAAATGCTAAGACTGGTTATAATATCAAAACATGCTACTATCTGAATAAGCAAAACGGCCACGAATGCATGAGGAAATTAAAGTTTGACTGAACGTATCTGCTTACTGAAATGGAGCTGGGAGTGTTTTCTATTTTATTGACTAATAGTTAAACTTTTTTTAAACTAAATGTATCAATATTAAGTTTAAAGGAGTTTGGCGTGGGGGCTTCTAGCCCACCGATGTTGCCACGATACTGGGAAGGCATAATTACTTTTGATGCAAGTCTCTTTTTTAAAATTATATTTTCGAATAAGATGTTTAGTTATTGTCATTACTATACACACTCAAAGCTTCTAAAATGAGCTTGACCTGAAACTTGGTGAGCTATTGAAAAGATTTTTTTATAATGCATGAACAAAGCATTTTCGGAAATATGTCTTACATAATTATGGGTGCGTTTCTTCTGGAGCATACTATGATGATCTGAATCACGACTACATAAAACTGCAGCTGGACATAATTTGATGAAAATGTGAAGGGTTTCAAACAGAGCACTTGAACACGTTTGAAAAGTACAGATGTATTTTTCTCATTTCACCTGAGCACACCAGCTGTGAATTAAAGGAATTACACCGACTGCATCTGTTATTTCTATTGCAGTTAGACCTTCCATTTCCATCCTCCTGCAAGGAGTTTTTCACAGATCAGTGACACTGAAACAGGAAGCCGCAGCATTGGTGACCTCTGATCCATAATGATTCTCTCATGCCTCAAAGACTCGGTCACATTCATCCCTAGCGGGTACTTACCGGGCTGAGGGGTGAGAGCGGAGGGGTGCTTGTTCCCACTATGGTGTCTGCCTTCAACCTCGGTTGGTACCTTTTTATACCTTTTTCTTGACACAACAGCCAAGACTGAAGCCATGTTATTCCAGGAACCGGCGGTATGGGATCACCAAGACCTGGCTCATACTGGCACGCACCAGCATGCGCAGTAAACAATGTGCTCCGGAGTTTGCATAGGAGCGAGGCCGGCCTTGTATTAAGGCTGGCATTTACGTAATGCCACCAGAGCTTTTCCACACCTCATCTCAAATCATTCTCTCGGTGAGTGATGATTTACAACCTTTTGCCCAGTCCAGCTTTCTTGTGCTCTTTGTCTCTGGCCTTCTGTTTTCGTCTTACTCGGCCTCTGGTTTAACATTACACCTGTTACAGTAATCCTTGTGTCACTCATCCTACCTCTATCCTTCCCTCTGTGTCTAATGCTATAGTCTGAGTATACATTCTGTTTTGCTCTACCTTATTGCCAGTTGCCTCTTTAGGCCAAGATTTACCTCAGAACGGCTCATCTCACCACCTTCAAGAATCGTCCCCGAAAGGGTGCAACCAACATACTTAGCCAAGGTGTACTCTGGAAAACTGGACGGCAATAACAAATGGAGCATGAGACACTGTCACTGTGAACCGAAATACAATCTAGCAAGACATGACATGGAGGAAATTAAGAATAAGAACCCTTTTTCATCAAGGTGCCGTGCTTTTTCAATATTAGTATACTCGTTTGACCATTCTATGCCTAATTCTTTTTTTACCAAAATATTTTACCTTTAAACACAGTCTATACTTGACTATACTACTTTTGGTTTCAGGCTTGGTAGCCACAGAATTAACATTCTGGTGTTTGACATGGGGTACAACATGTGACGAATCAACTTCTGGGGTACACGTGGTCCAGGGGTGAATATCGGTCTCTAAACCATCAATCAACCCACACCTCTAATACACCAGAAGGGATCCGAAAAGATTGTAAACACAAGCAAATTGTAAACCTCTGTGTCCAATTTTGGTAATGTGGACGCAACTGCAGGCTTATTTCCCAAAAGATTGTGGATCGTTGGTTAGTTGCAACACAGCAAAAATGCAATTATTACCCAATGATATAAGGAATTGTCCAGTCAAGGTTGTATAAACATCAACTTTATTATTATCACAACAGACAGTTCTACCAACACTACGAAATACAACCCACCCTGTAGAGGAATGCAGAGGACAGACAGTGTCAAAGAAGGAAAAGGGATGCACTGTGGATACTGATAGGAGGGTAGTCGGTGTAGGAAATAATTGCAACAGTTCAAGGATACTTGGCTTCAGCAAAACGGGATCAATGGGTCTTAAAGTATCTCTAGGGGCCTTCGGAGAAGGACCGGGGGATAAAACCACAATGTACCTTGTGCTGTAGAAGTTCTTGGTGCTCGACAGGGTCGAGTTGGTTTCAGGGCACTTTGCAGCTTCTGTGACCGAGTTCAAGATGAGAGACAGCGGCGGGTATCAGGCAGCAAACAATTCAGCAAGCAAAGCTGAACAGACTGCTACAGGCTGGCACATGGCGATTCAGGGTCAGGAATCCTCTCCGTGCTGGTCGGCGCTTCTGAAGACTGGTCGAGGGGTCTCGGATGGCTTTAAGCATCTGCGGCGTAACAACAGTCAGCATTGCAGTCGATTGCAGCTCGAGGGACTCAACTGGTTCAAATATGTCCTTTAAGGCAGACATCGGTAGATGCTCATGGAGGCACTACTCCCAGCTTCTTCGCTGGGCTTGTGTTGTCTTTTAAGGCGGATGACCCAAAGCTGAGAGTGCTGCAGGCAGCTGCCTTGTCCTTGGATTCAGCTTCAGACACTCTCTGGAACCTCCTAACTTGGAAGCTTGCTGCAGAGCCTAGCAGGGCATGCAGTGTGCTGGCTGGGTACTACTTCTGGAGCGGTTGGAGGCTCCTCTGAGTTCTAGATCTCCTTCTGTTCCCTGGGTGATGTTTAGGGGAGGGATCTTGCTTCCCAATTTGGAAATCCTGACTTTGCTTCACTGGCAAAAGATGTAAGGCGGACTGTGCCATAAGCCCAGGTCCAATGATAAGTTCATCTTGCTACTCCTTGCATAGTCATCAGATTATCTGCCAAAAGAGGGGCTTGGACCTCTTTTAAAGCCAAATGAGATGCAGGGATTGATGCAGGCTCAGCCCACCTTAATGAACCAATTGTGGGTCCACACAAACAATCTCCGTATACGTTAGGCACGGTTTATAGTCATAATATCGAAAAAATAATGTCGAATTACAAAAATGTCGAATTCAAAAATGTCGAATTCAAAAATGTCGAAAACACATACATATAATAGAAAAAGTCATTAATTCGAAAATAAAATGTCGAAAAAAAAAATCGAAAAACCAATGTTAAAATAACTATGTAAAATGTCACACATACTAACGTTTTTTATTGGGGGGGTACCCCCCAAAACCCCCATCCCAAACCCCTACCCCAACCCTCCACTCCTCCCCATCCCCCCCAACACCCCGCATGGATATACCTTTAATTTTTTAAAAAAAGTATTTAATAAAACATTGATTAAATAATTAATTATTAAAAAACCCCATCCCAAACCCCTAACCCAACCCCCCCTCCTCCCCATCCCCCCCACCCACCATGGATATACCTTTAACCATTTAAAAAAATTATGTTTTATAAACTATAATTAATTAATTATTTAAACATTAATTCGAAAAAATATCGAAAAAAATTCGACATTTTTGTAATTCGACATTTTTATTTTCGACATTTTTTTTTTGACATTTTGACTTTCGAAAATATTGCATTCGATATTATGACTGGACACCGTTAGGCACATAACCAGAGTGCTTTGCAACAGAAAAGGTAAAGTGGTGAAAACATGTAAAACTAAGATCCACCCATCTTCCTGTCTGTTGTGGATCAACGGGTCTCTCTGGTTAATGGAGCTCACTGTGCTTCCTGATTAAAGTGACAGGTCTCCCTTGAAGATGCTGCGAGACCAGACTTTCTGGCTCCTGCAAACCACATACTCATACCTTATAAATGGGTCCCCCTGCAGGGTTGGCTGCTGTAAACACGCAGTCACAGACATGACAGTTCACTGTTAATCAATACTGAGAGGCAGGAGCTGGCTTCATGTTGACACAGTGCAAAACGTTTGTTGGGGTTTCCTGTCTCATTTGTTAGCCTCTGCAGCCAGACCCTATGTGGGCCTGTTTTAATTACTCTCTGATTAGTATGCAAATTGTTGCCATCAGCTGCAGGGCCCACCAAAAAGACAGGGCACATCCATGGAGCCTTTGATAGTTAGGGGGGCCACGGCAGGGGGACATTTTGGTCCTCCCACTTCTGGAGATGCATCATGTACTCCCAACTAAATATCACAGGGGGGCTGCGCCTGTAGCTGTGTCCACCCAGAGTACACAGGTCTATGTGTTTGTCATGCAGTGAGCATAGGAAAATGTTGGCGGTTTAGGCCCACCCATTTTCCAGAGGTTAATCTACCTTCATTCAATTTCATTTAAAATTACAAAAAAGCCCAGGCGAGCACACATTCAATGTGCGGATGGCCGAATTCCGCACACAGCATGTAGAGATTCCACGGCAAACAAGCCACCAAACTTCCAAGATTACCGGAGCACACTCTCATGCATTCAACATTACATTGTGTAAAAAATGTACAGTTCTTCAGATCCGTCTTGGAAACAAAACCCAATCACCACAACCCTACAGGACATTATTGCCTCCTCCATTTTGAAGAGCTAGTTTCCACCAGACCCAATCACCACAACCTTACAGGACACTATTACCTCATCAATTTGAAGAGCTAGTTTCCACCAGACAGAACAGAAATGCACCCATGCCACCACAAAACATTCTACCCCCTGGCATCCCTCCCGCCCTGCATTTGTAGCATCTATTTGCCACTTTCCTATGATATTATCTTCCCCTCAAGTGTTATCTTTCTACCATTAGTCGACAGTCAGGATACGACTGGCACCGTATTCCACTCCATGGAAAAAGCAAGGTGTTCTCAAAGTCCTACGGTGTTGATTTGTTTCAGCAGAAAAGCATACTGACATAACAAAACATAACATTGTCTTTCTTACGCAGCTTGCCTGGATATGTCTAGCCGAAATAGGAATCTCAGCATAGATTATCCAACCGAGAAGTTGAGCAAGGACCATCTAAGCCTCTTTTAATCTCAAATCCATTTGGATACAGAAGGTTTCCACTGTAGAAATGGAGGCCGGCCCCAAGAGCAAAGGAACAGTCAGGACAAACTAACCTAGAGAGAAGAACACTTGTCTTATCAGCACGTATGAATAAAACCACATATTCAGAAGAGCTAGACATAGCCTGTAGCCCTGTGACATATAACTCCAAACTCCTCGAATACTAGACGACTCTGCCATTCATGGGCCGACTTCATCCCTCTTCATGACAGGACCAACCCAATGTGACTAGGTCACCCCAATCCTCCACTGCCTTCATGCATCATACATGCATTCACAGTCGGCAAGCACAAGAGACGGAGAAGCTACAATGTAGGTTGTGGCATACCACACTGCAGGTAAACCATAGTAACAATTGTTTGGCATGCAATCAAGCAATAGGGGTTGCAGGTGTGACGTGCTTGAAGGCCTATTAACTAACAGGCATTGGTGTCAAAGAAAAGGCACCCAAAGTTGCACTGAAGTCGTTGTGTGGAAGCGCTGGCTACAGATTTAACCAGTTTTAACTGTGATGTTCTAACAATATAGAGAAAGCAAGACTGCTTTCCATGTGCTGAGTGAAGAGTGCATCTTGAGCTAAAAAGTACTGTACACGTGAAAGTTCTGGCCAGGTTGCTAGGCGGAACCACATGATACACACAACAGGGGGACTATAACCTCCAGGGGTGGCATAGAGAGAGATTTTTTTTAGAATGTCGAAATGATCATATGGAAGGTTCTATGTTATATCATCGACGGCTATTTTTTCTTTTATGTAATTTTTTTGATGAAAAAACCCATCGAAAAATGAATTTTTTTGGGGATTCTGTTCCAAGCCATCCCTGCCCTATTGTTTTTTTGTTTACTATTCCCGACCCCCCAGCACTTCATATGCCCATTCCCACCTACCTATATTTTTCGATGGGTTTTTCAGTTAAATATTTTCATTAAAAATCCCATCGAAAAAATAGCCGTTGATGAAATAACGGTGTACCCATATGGACACAATGCATTTGTCAGGAAAGCTGTGCTCTGCTGATGCAGGTACTACTAAATATCAGACACATACATGGCCCCAACAGTGACTCTAGATGCAATGCCCATTACTTCAGCAATGGCACCACCTATGGCAACACCTACTACTTTCTCTGATGTGGAAAGTTAAGTTAGCCAACAAAGGCTGTGGAGGGGACACAGCCACAGGAATCCTGTCAGATTAAAATCTCTGGTTGCACCTTTGCAGGGTAAGTTAAACAAGACCTGATTTCCTTCCCCCCTTGCAGGATTCTCCAATTTCAAATCCAGCTGTTAATGTTGCTCAAACCCATTGAGGTGAAAGTCTCGATGGTAGGATTGTCCTAATGCCATACACATAGAGGAAGTGGCATCACCGGAAGCTGAACTCATGATGATACAACATGAAGCAGCATCACATGCCCTTCAACCATTATGATACTGCAAGATGGGACATCGCAAAGACTTTCGCCCTGATGATCGAAACATATTAAAACATCACAACATCACACAATCTGATAGAAACAGTGCTTCATTTGTGGGGTTTTTTGCCAGGGCACAGCCCTGGAACTTATTTCCGATTCCCCAGCACTTATTGTCTCAGACTCAGTTTGATTGTGATGTGATGTTTTGGCAACTTTATCATTGTAACTGCCAGTCACATAATAACCACCTGTAGAATCAGAGCAAAATGTAAATGATGATTGTGTTTTAAGACACACCTAAACATTTGTCTAATGTCAAGGCACAATGGGCCTCATTATCAGTTTGCTGGTCCAGATTTAATGGTGCCGGTAAAACCGTACCGGCAGCGTTTTCCAGACCGGCTAACTCCAAGTTATGTGGCCGTGTGGTGTTACACTCGCTAGGTCTGACCTGGCAGGCCTAACGCCACCGGCTGCACACAAATGTGGAAACACCGGCACCATTACAGCATGGTGCCGGTGTTTCCAGTGCCCCCATTTCCATGGAGTCATATGGAACTCCACGGGAATGGGGAGTAACGGAATGCCGGCTTCAGCAAGTCCAGAGCCCATAAATCCCCACAAGTCTGGTGGTAGCTGTGCCGGTAATGAGGCCCAATGAGTATGTTATTTTATGTGTACGTTCGTTGGTATTTGTAAATCACACTTCTGCCGTAGTGTAGTGGCCGAGTACATCCATCAACCACAATAAGCCAGTACGAGTTGCCGTTTTAACCCGATGTATGTTGACATCATGGGGAGCAGCCATGGGTGGTGGCAACCATGGGTGGGGAGCTGCCCATCCCGACGTGTCATGGACGTGTTAGAAAAATTTGAGCCCTGGCACTTATTTTTTTAAATAAATTAAACACTGGATAGAAGATAGGCATAAGAGTCGCAAGAGAGACAATGGGCCTCATTCCGAGATTGGTGGTAGTCATGGCGCTATTTGTGCCATGACTGCCTCCAATAATGGTTCCGGCACCGGTGTTCATTGTGGACTTACCGGTGCAGTCTGACCCTGGCGGGACCAGTAAGTTCCCATTGAACAAACCATTCCCCATTTCCATTTGAGCCCCCATAGGGCTCAATGGGAATGGGGAGGGTGCCAATAACGGGCTCGCAACTTGCAATCCCGTTTTAAGTGCCCTGGTCCCTTAGCGGGATCCATAAGGGACATGTGGTCAGACCACACGTTCCTTACGCTCCCCGCCAAGGGACCTTGGAATAGGGCAGTAAGGGATTACCGGCACCGGTCTCCTTACAGGTGCCCGAATCCCTTACCGCCCAGGTCTTAATGACCCCAAATGCAGGTATGAACTGCATCTTTTGTTAGCCCCTCATGTGATGCCACTGTCATCATCTACTGTGACAACTAATGCCTGGCTGTCAGATCCTGTAGGCACAAACACAGTGTCTCCCCCACCCCTGTATGTCAAAGACTTTGGAGACGTCACAGGCAGACGTACAGCTATTAAAACCATGGGCATCACAACTGTAGGCACTTCTGAAAGTTAACGGCACACCTATATGTAGTGAGGGGTGCACTACAGTCATCTCTTCCGAGCAGCTGCCCCGCACTGCTTTTTCACTGCTCAAAAGGTGCGCAAACCGAATGTACACGTTGTCTCTGAGGGCCGTGAGGAGGAGTGACGCAGGAGGAAAATAAGGGAGGGCCAGAGATCATGGAAGAAGTAGGACAGGAGGCAAAGCATGAACCATGCAATTGTGATTAACAGGGTGTTGGCCACACCAGCACAATTAGAAGTCGGATTTGGGCTACGTACTCCCACAACAAGGATCCGGCCTGCTGGCTTAAGCCTGCCTGCGATGCACAGTGCGGTGTCCAGTGATACAAGTGACAGGAAAATAAATGGTTATACAGTTACAGATGTTTTAATGTCAACCACTGTAATGTTGACTTTTAAAAATCTGTTGAAGTGGATTGGTGGTTGTGGATCACGCGGGCATGTCTGAGATGAGGGAGCAAGGTGGACAAGTGGATGCCTGCCCGGGGTAGGCGGAGGGGATTACCCAGGGAACATGTGGGGGATTGGCTAGACAACTTTGGGGTTATTTGTTTGTTGGGGGCTGGGCTAAGTGAGGAAAATAGTGACTGCGTTAATGTAAGGTCAAACGGATCAAGGTGCGCAGACTTTAGAAAGAGGCAGAGAAGCTAAGCTAGGCAATACTGGCGGAAACAAGCACGCAAAGTAGGACCCCAGCAGAAAAGCAACAATTACAGCGATATGTGTTAAGGGCAACCAGCATATGCAGGGTCGGACTGGGCCATACCATTGCCTCGGCCACCAATGAAAAAGTGGCCCACAGTTGCAAACGACTATTCATTCCTTTTGTGACACTGTTTGAATAATAACCAAGGAGGGAGTTTCTTTTGATAAAGTGTGATGCAAATTGTGCATTTTAAAGAATATTTATTCAGCAACCGTGGACAAGACTACTAATTGCAGAGTGAATTAAACTAGCCAAAAAAGTGGGCCATTTTGACCAGAAAAACTGACCCACACCAGCATTTTGCGTTTTTGGTTCGACCATGGGCCTGTTGCCCTAAAGGCCAGTCCATGCCTGTCCATAGGCAGTTGTTGCCAGCACCTAATGCATACAAAATCTACTTGTAGTTCACCTATTCGAACCAGCTGTGACGCATTGAAGGTGGCTAAATGCCGGTGAGATCACAACAAACCCATACACAAAAAGAATTGATGAGAATGAGGAGAACAAATGAAAAGGCAGATTACTCAGAACTACTGCCTTCTAAGCACCCACTGAAGAGAAGAGAGACTCTATTGGGTTGTGATGGTGTCTCTCCATACCTGGTTAAGCAAAGAGGTGCCAGATAATCACCGACCAGTCCGGGAGTGTGACGTTAGTGGTTAGGGTACTGATGGGATAAGCCTAGCGATGGGTGAGAAGATACAATAAAGTTGTTCAGAAGCAGACCAGATAAGGGCGATCACATAGGAATTCATCCAAATATGATGCTAGTGACTGGCTGGATGTCTCAAGGATATGATGTGTAACTGGTTTTGTTAACAGTGTGCAGAAGAGGTAAAGAAAAGGGTGGGAAATGAAAGCGTGGAGGCAAATGCCAGATAAGCAGCATATCTGGACTATGGGCAACAGAGCAGAATGCTGGGGCTGCTGAAACACAAATTCCCAGACACCAAAATGTCGAGGCCCACCCAGACTTACGCCTTGCGCAGTATCATGGTGAGGAGCGCGTCGGGTCCCAACAGCGCCAGGAAGGCCAGGCATTCCTGCAGCTCATCCTCAGAATCCCTCTGATTGGCCACCGGATCTTGGGGCAGCTCCGCTCCGAGGAATCGGTAAAACTGGTAGTCTCGGTCCTGGAAATTTGGCTCCTGCTTCACTGGGAAAGACAGAGATCAAGAAGAATCAGGCTAGACCTTGCTGGTGAATTACACTGTGCGATGGCACAGTCACTTCACGTTGCTCATACTGCATTGGCCCATGACTGTTTTAGACTACACACATTACACACAATAGAAAAGGTGACAACACAATTCAAATTCCCACCTTAAAAAAAAAAACACCATTAAGGAAAGTAAGAAAACAGATTACATTGTCTCCATATGGAAACACACTTATAGCGAGTGGGTAGCCCAGATACAAAATTGATGTGTTAAACAGCACAATCAACGCAACAGTTTTCCTTCCAAGTGGACAAAGCACATGAGGAACAGTCCCAAAAGAAAACTGGGATACATAAAACGAATAAACACATGTGTGGGGGATTTGATAGTGCTGTACACAAATGTCTATTGTTGATAAGCCAAAGATCATGGCTGGCTCAACTTTTTTTCTTTTCCCTGGAGGTAGATTATGTTTGGTTAATGCCTTCTACAAAGCGTTCACCTACCACCACCAGAGGTGGGGTGGGTCATTACCTTGCACGTGGCTTGAAGTTTTGTTATACAGGGACAACTTTACAGGTTTATGCAAAATACCTCACCATGTATTTATTTATTGCATGTATGTAATGCCCAGATCCGCGGGTATCACAGCGTTTGTACAAGTGGGCATAGTGCAGCTAGTCAGGCATAATAGATACACAGCAAACATTCCAATTCATTACACTGCAATGCATCTACTGGGGGACGAGTTAGAGAGAGAGGAAGAGCGACGCACTGCTGTCAGTGTGCACATGGACCTTCACTCCCACCTCCCACCACCCCATGTGCAATGTTTTGCTTCACTAGGACATGCCCTGCTATACTGTGCGCCGAGATCTTTGCAACTTAATGAAATGTATGGAAAGTTAAGTGATGCATGCAGCATTCCGGTACCTCTGAGACAGTGAGTGATGCTTGTGATGGTATTCTGTGGCTAAGAAATAAGCATTGTACTTATCCCCTAACAAATGGCACCCACATTCCCGCCTCATGCCACTCAGCCCATGTAATATAGCAAGTTCCCATGCATATCTTACACCCCTGTCTTCTCTTTGGCATCTTAGAAATTGAGCATAGCATGTAGGCGCGCGGTGAGAGACAGGAGTGAGGCAGGGGCAACGTAGACGAGTTAAGCAAGTGGCAGCCATTATTGCATGTGTTCATGGCCAAAAGCTGCTCACTGAATCTAGTTTGGACATTCAATGCAGTCTGAGATAGATGTCAACTTGAGACTCGTCAGTCAAGACTCTTACCAGGTAGAGCCACTTCGCTTACCATGAACAAGCGCACCTTCATCCACCAAAACCTGCCAGATTCCAACCGCCTGACTCCTGAACTGCACGGCAGGGCTGGCTCTGATCAACCAGTCGACTAGCTCCTTCCCGGAACTGCATTGCCTGTAAGGAGGGGGAGACATTACAGCAACATGTAGAGGGAAAGGGTTCCCGAGAATCATAATGTTCCCTCAGCAAAAACCAAGCGACTTATATAATCATGGCCATACATCAGTATGACGTATGCGATCCCAGCAATGGCCAGGCAGGCACGAGACTTGCAGTATGCATGTTTTGTTTGGGGGATTTGAAATGTCATGGCCACAAAAATAGATGAAATATTGAAAGAACCATCTATTGTAGCTATACAACAGAAACAAGAGGTTGCCCATTAAATATGCTCTTCATGTATGGCCATCATGTACGATTGTGTTCTGAAATGTGCCGCCCTTAGAGCATTAACGTTCTGATTGCATGGAGGCACGCCCCCATCAATGACTGTTTACAAGGATGCCCTCTCAGATCTCAGGAGTTGTGAGACAGTGGGACTCATTCGGAGTCTGGCGCTAACCCTGGCGGCGCTACCGGCCGGTTGCTGCCGCACTCTGATTGAATTACCGGTGACTCACTTTCCGGTGCCACCAGGTTATTCCAAGTCTGGCGGCCGCAAAGTCAGGCGCTGGCAATTTCATTAATCCCCATTCCCCATAGAGCCCTATCGGAATCTATGGGAATGGGGACACGGCAGCACCAGCACTGTTGACAACGGTGCCGGTGCTCCCGTGACAAGTCTGACTACTGTAGCCGCTGCACCCGGCAGGGTCAGACCTGTCTGGCACAACAGCTCCGGCAGGCAGATTTGCAGTTTGCCGGTCCGGAAACAACATGCCTGTAGGCTTACCGGCACGGTTGTTTTCTGGACGGGCAAATTTATAATGAGGCCCAGTGATGAGACTGAGCATGAGATCATGGAGCTCCGAGGCAGTCCCAGGATGGAAGGGAATTCAGATGTTGGTATCATCAGAGTCACGTGAGGACATGCCCTTGCTAGAGCAAGCCATGGTTCCATGGTCACGGCCTTCTGTGAAGCGAAATATGTTCAGGGCTTCCATTAGATCCGCATGTTCAGGGCTTCCATTAGATCCACATGTGGAAATGGAGGCTGCGAGGTCTCCTGCCAGCCACCTTATCTAGGGAGTGTGATCCACTCAATTCCTTGTCAGGTCTGCGCATGTGCGAGAAGGCAGTTGAAACGTCGCCTCATTTTCTACTAGTTTACTCTAAAGATGGACGATATCGGATTACCCCAGTTTTCGGGTGCCTGAAAGAGCGCACTGCCAGAAAAGTCAATCCGTTTTGTAGATCAACTGGGAGCGAATATGTGAACTTTGAAGTTGCAAAAAATATACCACTGATACTTTAACGATCTGACTTGTAAAAGAACATATCGGTGGCGATGCTACAGTTGTTTTCCCTTCTGCCATGCAAAACTGTAAATCTGTTTTTATTTTTTTTTAAAAACCTGAGATGGAAAATTGATCATGTTGTCACTTTCAAATAGACATGCATGTGCTCTGGGTGATGTATGAGATATTTCCATTGTCTCCATGTTTACATTCTATAGGTATATGACAACTGATTGTCTTCCTAGAACAGATGAATTGTGATAGTGTAGTGAATAATGCATGCATTTTTGTTTCGTGGCAATGCTTGCACTGTGTCACTCTTATTGGTTCTCTATCTCAACCAAACATGCTTAGTATCGGTCTGTAAGAAGTAGGGACTGGGCAGTCATACAGAGTCTGCAAGCTATCATCCAAACAGGTGTGTGCAGGAAAGCTGACGGAAGCAGACCTGGCATGCAGAGGCCCGTGTGTGCAGGAGACGCTGCCAGGATGCCACACTTCTGTAAAAGATAGCGCTGTGGATAGAAGGGCAAACTAGGGCATGGGGCCACAAGCGGGTTCAAGGTGGAGGCCTGACACGCGGGTATGGAAGAAAAGGGCCTTCGGGGGTCCCCGCTCCATAAAAAGAAAGCACCAGCACTGGCAGCAAAGAGAGACACCAGCATTTGGAAGTGTTGGGGTGGGAGACAGACTGGGGTATACAATTGTCTCGGGCACCGATGAAAAAGAGGCAAATGGTGGCAAATGGCATTTCATTCCATTGCTGATAGACTGTTTGAATAGTACACAAAGGGGAGTTCTTTGGATAACATGTTATGGGAATTAGGCAATTTGAACACTATTTATTCAGCAACACTGGTCAAAATGCCTAGCAGCATAATCAAGTAACTCATCAAACTGGCCCACATTGGCCAAATAAGTGGCCCACTTTGACCCAAAGAACTGGTCCACGCTAGCATTTTGCGTGTTTGTGCCAGATGAAAGCTTAAATGCATTGAATAACAAAGGCAGTTATTGTTTAACTATCTTGCAAATAATGTTCTTAGGGGATTAACTTCCACTTGTATTTATCACACATTCCACAAATCTCACGTTGGTCTAATGCACAATTTCTAGATGACATTTCTTTTCGAATTTATTTGTAGTACATTTTTTTTCCATTAAGCTTTTATTGAACATTTTACAATAACCAAAACTCCTCGCTCTCCCCTACCCAATAATTGCAAAGTACAAAATGGGACCACAAACCCTGTGGAAAAGAAGAACATAAGCACGAGATCATGGCTCAACTATTAGATGACCCAAATGGGTTCCAAATGGGTTCCAATCAGCCAACAAACAAATACAGAGGGTAGCCGAAGGCCTGGTTCCAAAGACCATAGAAATCAAGATGATAAACCATGCATCAGATAAAGTCTCAGTGCCTGACAGTCTTCATGCAGGAGCACCAGAGAAATGCTTTCATTTTATCGTGGGCCAGTGCTGACAGTTTCTCATAGGTAAAAATCACCCACAATTTACACAACCAATATGATTTTGATGGTGTTAGCTTACCTTTCCAAGTCTGCGCCAGAGGCGAACTCCCCGCTCTCAACATGCCCTTGATTAACTGCGGTAAGCCCCCCGCATCTTCCTCTGAGGTTGAAACACCAAAATATTTCCAGGGGACATTTGGGCACGGCAAAACCCACTATATCGTTAATCCAAATCAGAAGCTCCGATAAGTAGATTTGAGCAGACGGGCACTCCCACCACAAGTGAAACCATGTTTCCCTCTGGCCACAATCCCTACGGCATAAGGGGGAGAGTCCCCGAAACATCTTCGACAGCCTGTCTGGGGAGAGATGCCAAGCATGGAGGATCTTAAAGTTATGTTCCATAGCTGCAGTGTACAAGGAGCCCGAGAAGAGAGCCTTGCAAATTCTAGACCAGGTGGAGTCCTCTATTACAAACCCAAGTTTTTCATCCCAGAAGTGTTTAAAACCCTTGCCTACCCTGCAGCTGGGGTCTGTAATCAAGACCCGATAAATTCTAGAGAGGGACCTCTGCGTGCACAAGACTCTACAATCACCTTCTCGAAGGGCGTGAGAGGGCGCGCCAACACCTTGAGCCGGGGGCGGGGGGGGGGGGTGTGAGGATACCTTTTATGCGGAGATACTCAAAAATTGACATCAGGCTATTCCCCAGCGCCTCCACCAGGGAGTCATACTATATAAAGGAATTCTGTCTGACCATATCTGAGTATTTCTTAGGCCCCTCTTACCAAGGTCGATGGGCGGACCCTAAAGTGAAGAGAGAAGTATAGGCCAGGAGGAGAGGGAAAGAGTCTCCTTGGATGACCGCCAGAGTTCCCAAAGTACCAAAAGCGTAGGATGGGCTTTCACTCGACTGGGAAGCTCACTGCCCAGAGACCACAACAAGTTTCAAACTTTTGTGGGGTGTATATATGTATCCTCGATGTATGTCCAATAGGTACGCATTTCATCTCGCACATGTTCCAACAAGACCCTAAGCTGGGCCGCCTTATAATACAAGTGAAAATCTGGGAGCCCAAACCCCCAAAGAACCTCGGGAGAGTCAGAGTGTCATACCTGATCCTCGGTTTCTTGCCATTCCAAATGAAACGCTGAATCATAAGGTGCAGAGACTTAAAGTAAGACTCTAGAATCTATGTGGGGAGAGAAGAGAAAAGATAGCGAAGGCGGGGGAGGACATTCATTTTAACGGACACCATTTGGCCAAACCACGAGAGAGTCAGGGGCGCCCACCTAGCAAGGTCCGACTTTATCTTGGAGAGAATTGGGGGAAAATTCAATTCAAAGAGGGATCCCAGGTCTCTAGGGAGATGGATCCCAAGATATAGAATGTCGGAACAAAGTATTTTGATGCCCTCCTCTGTATTTCCTCCCTCACTGCCATGGGAGCCTGACCCCACCGGCATTAAGCAGGATTTTGTTGGATTGATCTTCAGGCTTAAGAACACTCCAAACAACCGGGTCAGGGAGAGGAGATTAGGGATAGAAGTATCCAAATTAGTCAGGTACGCTAGAATGTTGTCCACGAAAAGTGACCGTTTAAAGTCAAGCTCGCCCACCCTGATCCCCGTAGTCCCCTGGTGTTGCCGTATAGCTATGGCAAGAGGCTCCATTGTAAGAGCATATAGAAGGGGGGAAGGGGGCAACCTTGTCTGGTGCCCCTGGAGAGAAATAGCTAATCTGAGACTATACCATTCACTGCTACTCTGGCCGAGGGCCCGTTATACAAGGTGGCTATCCAACAGCAGAACTTTACACCCAGACCCATTCTTTGCAGCACCCTGCCCATATATGGCCATTCAACTTGGTCAAAGGACTTCACCGAGTCTAAATACAGCAAATAGCCTCCAAGTCGCTACTCGAGGCTTCATACATAAGGTCCAGGGTCTTTCTGATGTTGTTTGACCCTTGCTTACCTGGGATAAACCCCACCTGGTCACCGTGGACTAGCGCGGGGAGGTGCTGGGCCAATCTGTTCGCAAGAAGTTTCACTAGGATTTTCACGTCAGTATTGAGTAGAGAAATGGGGCAATAGGAGTGGCATTGAGTAGGATCTTTCCCTTCTTTAGGAAAGGCGACTATGAGGGCTGAAAGCATCGTTTGGGGGAGGAGTCTGGAATCGAGAGCAGAATTGAATAATTTGGCCAAGAAAGGGGCAAGGGTAGCTCCAAACGTCTTATAGAAGGAGACGGTGAAACCATCGTCCCCCGGGGTGGTACCACCCGTCATCGAGCTTATCATATCTACCACTTCCTGTGGGGTAATTGGGTTTTCCAAAGGACCTGCCTGCTCCGGGGAAAGGCAGGGAATTGGCAGGGAGTCTAGGAAGACACCCGCTTCAGAGCCCTCTCCAGCACATTCTGAGGTGTAGAGGCGTTCGTAATATAGTCGGAAGAGCTCAGCTATACCTGAGTCCTCCGTACAACTACCTCCCCCGGGGATTGCTGCACATGGATTCTCTTGCTATTTCTGAGTTCCCTTAGTCTCCAGGCAAGGATCCTATCAGCTTTTTCCCCCTTCTCCATATATTGTTGTTTACGAAAAGCTAGTTTTCTCTCTGTTTGACCCACCAAGAGTGCTGCTAGTTGGGCCTTGAGCCGTTGAAGTTCCGACCATTTCCCGGGAACATTTGGGACCTGAGTTTGCCCCCCCCCCCCCGGCTGGATAGTCTCTATTTCGTCTCTAAGAATTTTCTCCTCCCTACCTCTCTCCCATTTCCTTCTCGATCCCATGCCAACGAGCACCCCTCTAATCATGGCCTTAAATGCTTCCCATACACCAGCATCCCCCACCTCCCCATTGTCATTCGAAGCAAAGTAGTCTTTTATCGCTACCACAAGTTCCTGGGACAGGACTTTTTCCTGCAACAACAGGTCATTACATGACCACCTCGCGTTCTGGAGACGCTCCGAGAATATCCCTATCTGGAACCGTACTAGGTCATGATCCGACCATGGGCTTAACTCCCCCCCCAAAGCTAGATACCCTCTCCCTCAGTGGGTCATCCACCAAGATGTGATCAATACGGGAAAAGGAAGAGTGCGGACTAGAAAAGAAGGTGAATAGGGGAGCACATCCCTTCCGCGTTGAGTGGGAATCCGAGATGCCCAGGGCTGAGCTTGTATTATGAAAAGAGGTTGAAATCTTCCTCAGCCTGCGAGAGACCATGCACGGGAGCTCAGATTTTTGATCTGCATCGGTGTCGAGAACCATGTTAAAATCACCTCCCACCAAGGAACCCCCTCTGTGAACTCCATGATTTTTGACTTAGTCCCTTCCTAAAACTGGTCTTGTGCTTAATTTGGGGCGTAGTCTGACACCAGCGTCGCTTTATTACCTCTGATTTCCCCCTTAACCATCACAAAACGACCCTCAGCGAATGTGGGATAAAGTGGGCTTACGGGGAATCTACTATTGCCACCCCCCATTCTTTGGTCTGACAAGATGCATGGAAAACCCCCTGGACAAAGTTAGCTCTAAGAGGCCATTCCCTACCCCTCGTCCAATGAGTTTCCTGATGGAACACCACATGAAGTTTCAACCTCTTAAATTCCCTAACCACCAGGATCTCTTATGGGGAGAATTCAAACCTCGGACATTCAAAGAACCCAGGGTCAGTGCTTGGTTGGAGTCAGCCATTAGGAAGACATTTGTTTCTCAATATTTTCCCCTGAAGACACCCAAAGGCTGTACTCCCCAGGAGACTCCCTACAGTTCGATCTCGAAAAGAACCAAGATATTCCCCAGGGGACAGGTCCCAACTCGGTAAAGACAAAAGCTTCAAATCCCAAGACAACAGTTGACAAAACCCGAATAAACCCTGCTGTCCCCCAAGCGCCTGGATTCCATGTGACCTTACATGTGTCACCAAAACCAGGCCACCAGCGTGCTCCATGTTCATCCTCTGATAAACTGGCCTGCCGCCTGCTCCAAAGGCAATACCGTCTCTCCGTTCTCACCAAAAAGAGATCCCTTATCCAAGCCCGCATCTCTGCGGCATCCAACAACTCGGCTGAACTCTTTAAAATCTCTCCTCATATATCTGATGTCTCTAAGAAGGCACACTTGCCAACCCTGCTGCAGTCTCTACCTCTCCTGTCCCCTCCCAGGCCCTCTGCACTGCACTGGCCTCTCACTTCATCTCAAAAACTCAGGACATCCTGTCCTCACTCTCCTCCTATCACCTCCCTCCCTCTCTTCCCAGCTCTTCCTCTGGCCCTTCTGCAGCCACCCGTCCTCCCTCCTTCTCTGCCTTTCCACTTTTTTCTGCTGACGAGGTTTCCAGACAAGTCCGATCTATGAAAGTCTCGTCTAAACAGGTTTACCCCTGTTCCTCCAAAACTATCAAGGACCACATCAACTCCCTGGCTCCTGCCCTGGCTGACTTTTGCAACCACTCCTTCGCCTCTGGCGTCTTCCCATCCCCCCTCAAGCACTCCCTTGTGCACCCTCTTCTTAAGAAACCCTCTTCCGACCCCTCCTGCCCGGCTAACTATCGCCCAATCTCCATCACTCCCTTCCTGGGCAAGCTCCTGGAGAAACTTGCCATCTCCCAGCTTAACCTCCATGCTGAAACTGTTGGTAGTCTCCATGACCATCAATCTGGCTTCAGAGCGGCTAGAAGCACGGAAACCGCTCTCCTGAACATCCGTGAGGACCTGCTCTTGAACCTCGACTCCAACACTCCGTGTGTTCTCATTCTGCTCGATCTCTCTTCTGCCTTTGACACTGTCAACCATGCCATCCTGCTCAACCGTCTCCGTGATAACCTGGGTATCACTGGTCAGGCTCTGGCGTGGTTGACCTCTTTCCTTTCCAATCGACCCTCCCAGGTCCAACTTGGGTCCTTCCTTTCTGACATCTTTTTCTCCACCTGTGGTGTTCCCCAGGGATCTAATCTCTTTCCCTGGCTGTTCAACCGGTATCTGGCACTCCTTGCCCACCGCATCGCTGCTCTCTGCCCCTACTTTCAGTGCTATGCGGATGACACCCAGCTCATTTTCAGGCTACCCTCGGCCTCCTCCTCTCCTTCCCTCATCTCTGACTGTCTTTCTGCCATCCAGGAATGGTGTGCCGCCAATGACCTCTGCCTTAATGCTAGTAAGACTGAGATTCTACTCATCGGCACACCCACTCCCTCCTTCCCTGTAGCTCTCTGACCAGCCTCGCCTGGCCCTCCGCCTGCCTGCAAGGCAAAAAACCTCGGGGTCATCTTCGACTCCACACTCTCCTTCTCTCCTCATATATCTGACGTCTCTAAGAAGTCACACTACCAGCTGCACCTCCTCAGAGGTATTCTTCCCTTCCTCTCCTTCCCCCAGAAGCTCACTGTCTCCCAAGCCCTGGTTCTCTCGAAGCTGGACTACTGTAACAGCCTCTATCTTAATCTGCCTGCCTCCACTCTCCGCCCCCTGCAACTCATCCAGAACAGACCTGCAAGACTTGTCCTTGGCCTCAAGCCCATGGACCTTATCTCTCCAGGACTGAAATCTCTACACTGGCTCCCAGTGGCTGCGAGGATTAAGTTAAAAACCCTCTGCATTGTCCACAAGGCCTTCTGGGGCCTGGGGCCTAAATACCTTCAACTCTCTCTTCCTAAATATCTTCCTTCCCGAGCCCTTCGCTCATCCATCTCCAACTCCCTCAGGGTCCGCCACTTCTTGAAGCAACGAGCTGGGGGTAGATCTCTCGCCATGGCAGGGGCCTCCCTCTGGAACAGCCTTCCTGCCTCCCTGAAACTTGAGGAGAACCATCTCCGGTTCCGGAAGCACCTCAAAACCTTCCTCTTTGCTTCTGCTTTCTCTCTCCCTCTCCCCTGCTAAATCCTCGACTGAATCTGCACCGAATCTGCAACTGGGCCACTCTCACCGACCTCGGTCCTGGGCCCAGCCACTCTCCTCTTGCACTGCCTCCCTGGCAACCCCTGCGCTGAGGGACTGTCTCTGTATCCCTACAGCCCCCCCTTTCCCAGCCCTTGTCTGCACTTACCTTGCACTTGCCACCAGCTGGCCCTATGTATTTACTTTATTCTACTTACTTGTACTGCACTTCCCCCCTCCCCTTCCCCTTGCACTTTTCCCTTCCCCCTACCCCTGCACTTGCACGGTCTGAATGACACCTGGCCTAGTAGGATCTTTGTCTGTCTCCCCCTTGTTCCCCCCTCCCTGCCTCGTCGCGCCTTGAAACACTTGTGTATAGGCGCGTTACAAATGCCATATCATATCATACCTCTACAGGGTAAATACACATGAAGCACAAGAACTATGTTGAGATCTGCCCCACACTCCATGATAACAAACCGAGGGATTGTCCTCCCTCCCTCCAACACAGACTCCCTGGCAATGCAGAATTTATTGACCCAATAACCCCTTCACTTCGAACAAAGGGCTCCAATACAGTTTCATAATCCCCAAGATTATCAAGAAACCAAAGCCCCCACCAAAAAGATCTGAGAGCGTACAGAAAGCTTAACGTAATCAGACTTTAGACCGGCGAGGTTGGGGACACCTTCCTATACTTCGTATGTCCCTGCACCCGACACCTTTCAGAGGGCCCGCTGGGGGCGCAGGACTGGGACACATCAACTCTCTCACCCTCCTGGCTATCCCCCTGCTTGGGATCACCCAGAATCGCACTGGTGACCCTCTGTATGTCCTCTTCCGTGACCAAAGAGTATTTAAAGCCATCTGTATCTCACTCCTTTAGACTGGAGCCATCTAGTTAAGGGACCACACCAGTGGCAGGCCAGAGTAAAGGCCGAAAGGTCTTGATAAATAGTCACCTTAGTGTCCTCCCAAGTGAAGGGCCCTTTTTCCCTGCCAGATCAAGAATCTTAGACTTCTCTGCGTAATAATGAAATTTAACAAGGATTGACCTGGGCCCTCTGTTGGGATTGCCCGCTCTATGAGCCCTGTCCATCATTGGTTTGTCGGTGTTGCCCCCATCAAACAATTTACTTATCACTGAATTGACGGTCCTGAGGATATTCGCCTTGGTTTCCCCCTCTCGTTCCTGCACCCCTAGAAATCGCAGGTTGTCCCGGCGCTCCCCATTTTCCTCCCTCCTTTCCAGTTCCAAGAGGCGCATGTCGATTTGGGTTTCCAAAAGGTCAACTGAGAACTGGTTTGCTTCCAGGGCCTGAACACGCTCATCCACAAAATCCACTTTCTTATCCAGACAGTCCAGCCTTTTGTCAATGTCAGCCCGGAAACGGCAAATTTCTTCCAATAAGGCAGCCATGTTCTTATTGACCTCCGGGGGGTCCAGGGTCCCAGTTTACACCTTGGTTGCCATGTCGGGAGCGGCCAGGGCTAAAGGAGGGGTGTATCGATACTTTTGGAGGGCCCAGGCCAGGCTCATCCAGGGATCTGCCAGGTGTCTTCAAGATGGGTTACAGGGGGAATCCGTAGCAAATGGGCCCCCCTCCGGGACGAAGCGCAAAATTGAGGAGGCTACGGAACAATTATGAGTGCCCCCCAAGTCTTCCCTGGCCGTGAGATCCAACACAGGACCCAGCGAGGCCTCCTGAGAAGCCCCAGACTAAAACAAAAGGTGGGGCAACACGGAGGTACCCAGCAGCAGACTCTCTCACACTGGAGTCCCTCAATCCCTCAGTTCCTCTGGTTGCGGGAAAAGGAGCAGAATCCAACCCGCTCCTAGGACTGTCTCCCCAGAAGAGAAAAATGCGGCAGGAAGGGGAAAGTTAGGGGGAGATGGAGGCAGGAGGCGAGAAGGCATATAGTACAACAAGTCCCCCTTACCCACACGACAGGTGCCCGCTCAGTGCCAAACGAAGATCTGGATCAGGAGGGTGATAAACACAAGACCGGCTCACCAGCTCCACTCAGTGTGGGGGGTGGGAGGGGAGTGCCTCCCTCATCCCCCGAAGCCGCTGCAGCTCCAGGAGGGGCCTCTTCAGAGAGGAGGCAGGCTAGGGAAGGGTCCCATGGGGAGGCTCACCGGTCTGTGACTCCTGCACACTCAACCACCAGTCTCTGCGGGGGGCAGACCCTCCACCTGACCCACTCCGGAGCCCAACGGGGGAGCGGGCCGAACCTGCAACAAGCCTGGAGGCAACTGCGCCGACCCGCTCCGTCCGGCCCAATGGCCCGGAGTGCCCGCCCATGAGGCTAGAGCGAGGCAGAGAGCCGGGCTGCCAGGTCCAGATCACGGCCCTCACGCACCGCAAAATTCGGCTCACCTCCTCCTGCAGCGTCAGTCCTGGACAACCGTAATCCTCCTGCAAAGGGGGGCAGGGCACAACTCGTCCCACATTGAAATGCTCAAGCCCTGCGTTCCGCGGCTCCTGAGGTGCTGGAGCACCAGGGCGGCCAATAGAGCAGGCGTCCTCTCGCTGCCGCATGCTGGATGCCCGATCCAGGGCTCTGCCGCATCGATTTGAGCCGGGAGAAGGCTCATCCGACACACTCCACCGCCTGGGGCTCGCCTCGGGGACCGCTCCTCACTCCAGGGGTTTTTGGGGGGGGCTCAGGTCCCTAAACTTGCAGCCCTCAGAGGAGACTGACACAGGAGCGTCAGAACATCTCGGCGCCCCCTGGTGGCTCCCTATGTGTAGTACATTTACATAATTAAGTCACAGACAAGCATCTACATTGTCATCTTTACAAGACAACAATTTATTAAAGGAAAGAGTTGAGCAACAAAGATTGGACAACTCAATCCATTGTGTCACTAAATGTCATCATTCATGCATCTTATTGGAAGCACATTTGTGTACATGATAGATGGCTACTGCTAATTTAAGCACCAACATCTAGCCACACTCCCTGCAACCGTCACACCAATCGGATTGAACATCCAATTCACATGTTAAAGGTAAAATAAAAACAAATATTAGAAAAGATACAGTTGTCACTACAATCTTGTTCAACTGGTGTTCATCTGAGGCGATTACCTGATTGACAAAAACATTTTTCAAACCATCATTCATTACTTCTGGGCAACCATTATCAGGTTATTTACAAACTATTCTCAAAATTCAAGGTTGTTTTTGCTTGTTTTTCAGGCAGTTTTTTTCAATCTTGGCAAATTCAGATTTCTGGCATGCATCCCATTCCAAATGATTGTTGGGGGCCTAGGGAATGAAGGAAGTAGAAGGGATTTGCTAGCTGTGTCTTCTTGAAAATTGCTCCAACATTCCTTGGCTCACCATGACACTGCACTCTATCCCTAAGCACCTCACACATAAGCATAAGCCTAGCATTTAAAAAAAATCCTTTTGGAAACCATGATGTAAGTGAGGAAACCCCAAAATTATTCATGGTTGGTTTTGATCGCTTTTTAGGGAGCTTTATATCAATCTTGTCTAATTCAGATTTCTGGCATGCATCCCCTTCCAAATGATTGTTGGGGGCCTAGGGAAGGAAGGAAGTAGAAAATATTTACAATCCATGTCTTCTTGGGCATGGCTTCACTATGCCTTATCTCACCATGCGATAAGTACATTCTAGACATAACCCCTGGAGAAATTAACACCTTTCTCCAGCTGCCTTTCCTTTTAGCGCTATGCCCGATAGAATACAGTTGGGTCTCACAATAATTTCGGTCCGATTGTACAAATAGATCCTCCACCTTTTCATTCCCTTTGCTTCCTGAGCACTCTGTCTATCCCTCACCATCATCCCAACTATCTAGCCATCCTTGCTCCTCCCTACCACTACTGAATGTTCTATCATGCTCCTCCTTTGCCTCTCTGACAGCAAAAGTCCTTCAATGCCATAATCTATGTCAGGAGGCACTATACAATTGCAAGATAACATAAGCTTGTTCCCGACTAGTTTCAAACACCCTTTCATTAATGTTGTTTACACAATATGACCTTCATTAGGGGTACCTTTATCGGTTAAAGATGGATATGCCTCATGAATCCATAAATGCCAGATGTAAGTGGCGATGCCAAACAAAATAGGACAAAGACAATCAATCACCATACTGCAATAGTTTTCAAAGTCATTGCAGTTACTCTAACCTTAAATAGATATGTCTCTTAACAAGGGATGGGTGACATTTTGTTCACCAGTCACCCCGGGATACTAGCATGGCTCTAGATTGCATATCTTAGTATAGGCATTATACTCACGGGCAGTAATAATCATCAGATCTAGCGACAAGTAGTTAAGTTAATAAAAATATCTTCAATATTAGGTCAAAAGGTGAATTACACAATTTAATATGGTGCACCGCCCTACACTCATCCTAATTAAAAAGAGGGCAGATTTTATGATTCATTAATGAGTATCTATTAGGGGGTGTTATCTCCATTGCCAATCTCATGGGTGCAAGGCAACGGATAGCTCTTGTACTCCTTGATAGTCTCTCGAAGTTAACACAGTGGGCTGTAAACAGTGACATTGGGACCACACTGCTAATTGGCAATCCTTGAGTGGCACTTGCTTACCTGGTCTCTGATCATCTGATAGGAAATATGAAAGCATCCACACAATCAGTCGTATATCCTCCCAGGACGTAAGAGGGGAATTTGAGTGTAAGGAATACCCTCCCACCTCACTTAAGGATCTATGTTTATGTCACACATCACTTGTGATATCATTGCTAGTCATAATTATATTACTCTATATGCACTGGAGAATAACTTTCATTAAGAGTCTCATAGATGTGTTGGCTCAGAGGCTGGGGGGAGTAGGTATAGCACCTCAGTAGTTGCTGTTAGATACATGATTTTCCTCTAGTACTTCTCTGTTGAATGACGAGAACTGTTGTATGCTTGAAAGTACATGGAACAAAGGGCCCTCATATTAAATTCAAGGGGGATCCCACATAGCTTAGATGAATGTAACCTGCTTACTTCTGGTCACAAATGAATGGGAGGATTCATGAGGTTGCGTGAAACCATGCAATGATACGGCCAATGATTTGCTCATGTGATATCATGTGGCAAGTATATGCACAAGGCCATCAAGCAGTTGCTGTCTGAAGTATTGTTCCTGTGCAGTCGTAAAATATGTAGTAATACCACCCCAGCATGCATAACAAGAATTGTAATAACAAATCGTTTTGTTATCTTGAGTGAATTGGTATGTTATTATATAGTGCAGTAAAAATTGTAGAGGAGCAGATGAATGCCTCTTCAGGAAGTCCCGCCCATATTCTGTCTATATATTGGCAACTGAAAAATGTGACTTGTGCAACGCCAGTAATAGTACCTATACCACGAGAAGTCTTTGATACGAGGTATCAACTGAGAAACCCCTTCATGATGTATGCCCAAAAAGATGACGGTCTCCTGGGGGAGACCCCCGAAGAAGTGTGAAGATGTGAAAAGGAGAAGCTGGTGATGTCACAAGAAATGAGCATGATGTACTGAGAAGGATGACCAAAGAAGAAAAGGCATAGACCTTATACAATCTGATGGCAAAGTAAAGAATCGAGAAGACTTTCATGTGTGGAATGAAGAATGCACGTGTGAAGAAGCACTGCAGAAAATGCAAGTTGTTTTATAACTGTACAGATACCGTACTGCAAGTAGACTAAGTAATCATAAAGGCTGGCTATATGTAGTGAATAGATTGCAGGCGGTGCCGTCAAGATATATATATATATATATATATATATATATATATATATATATATATATATATATATATATATTCAGAATCTGGACATTCAATGTCACAATTTTAGTAAGCTCAACCTGTGGAGAAAGGAGGATGATAGCTGTGTGCGAGTCTCAGCAAAGAAATAAGCTGAGGCTCTAAGATGGAACAAGGGAAGACTGCTTGGCCTAGGGCAATTTTTGCTCCGGTACGTTTAATATGCCAAACTGCACTTGTCGAGGTGCAATGGTTTTTTAATGTATCCCAGTGTTTTTAAAAATAGGGCAATCTTTGCCCAAGTGCTAATACCGTGCAAACTTTGCACGTTCACCGGTGCAAAGTTTCTGTAATCTGGCCCCATGAGTGCCAAATTTCTTTATTCAGGACAATTAAATGTTATAAAATGGGCCGATTCATGGTCTCCTGTCATGTGAGTCCAAGATGGAAATAGATGTGGGCATACAAGCCTGAAACTTGATAAGAACATGCTCACAGTCCCTTATATTCCAGAAGAAAAGCTACTACAAGTCCAAGTTCAAAGACAATTTGAATGACATAAAACATGAGTGATGATGGGCTAATTGGGTGGGGAGGTACGGTCAAGTCCACCCACCAGCACCTGGGGTACCACCTTACGTGCTGCTAGAGAATTTAATGTTCCAGAAGGGTACAAGTGTGCCAACCAATTGTAAAAGGCCATATAACGAAGAACGTTATAGTTTGAAAGCCAATAATATATTGCGTTTCACTGTCAAGGTGACTTGCACGAAGGGAGGGCATGAGTTGCCCACCTGACTATAGAGACCCAATCACAATCCAATCCCTTATAGAAAGTATACTTAGATACCCCCCTTAGTCCAATCACAATACCATGTAGGTTTTTGTAGTTTGCCACATAGTATGATGTCACAGATGTTGATTTTTTGCTATAAAAGTAATGTTTTTATGAAATGCATTGAGACCATGCTGTTCGACATCCGTTGATGTCCGTTATAGTCCCTGTTTTAGACAATTGAGAATAAAACAGACACTTTGCCAACTTCCTGAGTCTGTCTTCTTATTTGGTGTGAGAGTTACTCTCCATCCCATCCATCGTACGATGTGTTACCTTTATTAAACGGACCATAAGGCTTCAAAGGCTCACAGAGATTAGAGTAACAGCTCTCCAATGACAAATAGGTGATTCCGTACTCATTAAATCAATTGTGTTAACAAATTTAAGGACAAGGCAATATCATGTTGTGGTCATTCACAGAGGATGCATTAGCTAAACTGTAGAGGCATTCAAACCTATGTGATGAGAATGAAAATTCCAAAAAGCATATATGTTCCGCCTTTGAGAGCAAGCATTCTGTGGTTACATCCCTCTGCCTTAATGGCACCTTTGGATAAAATCCTCTGTCATATTTTGCAGCCATGCTCTCCTATTCAGATGTTTACTGAATGCAAAATTGTTCCCACATACAGTGTATCGCACGTAGCGACAATACCTTACCCGCCATTGTTTGACAACTGGTGTGCCTATGTAATGTCCATCAGCTATCAGTATGTTGGAAACATTGTTTGAGTGAGTAGGGGCATGACACAGTGTTTCTACTTGGAAGTTGCCAAGTATTTGTGGTAATCCCCATGCTGTGGTATTGGTGTTGTGTCATATCATTACCCAGTGTATTTACTTAGTAGTGCTTGAGGCTTTTTCCTCTATTTTGCATGAAAGTGGGATTATTGTTAAGGGATCACATAGTATCAGGTGCCAATTCAGGAGGATACATTTTCGTAATGCATCTGATTATTTATAAAAGGTAAGAGCACATCATGTGAGAAATTGTTGCTCCTTCCTTTTAACACCTTTCACCACGCACCCAAAAACCTTAGGGGGTAGCCTCTGTCTAGTAGGCTAGCTTGCTTTTTGCCTCATCAAAGAAATCCTAGGTTTTCGTGCAATTATTCTTTAGTTCGAACAATTGGCTGTAGTTTATGTTATCGCCTTGCATGCTGCTTGGGAAAATGCAAAACAGTAATATCTAAGCTATGAAATAGAGGATACAGAGAACAAACCCTCAAAATATTGCAAAAAAGGGTAGGAAATGATAGAGAGGCACTTTTGGAGACTAATAGAAGTTCAAATGAAAAACAACAAAAAGAGGTGCAGATAGTATGTGTAAATACATTTAACAATCTTTCATACAAGATTAAAAACATAATCAAAAGAAACTGGAAACATTTAAACAGTGGAAGGTATGAGCTTCCGTCCCCTATCTTTCTGTTCAAGACAAGTATTAATAACAAAGATACAAGTTTAAGGAATCACCTCAATAAACGCACAAGGACAGAACCAACTTTGCTCAAGATTTTTGGAATTCCAGAGGTTAAAGGACACTACCCATGTGGCAAGTATCTAATGTGCACCCAAACCATGAGACTGGGCGAAATAGATCTAGGCCTGCAGGACAAATGGAAACTTACATCTAAGTATACTTCCAAAATTATCACATTTTGGTCATATGACATTGCGGATTGAAATACATACATAGGGAAGACTGTGAGGAATGGTTCTTTGGCAAGGGTGCAAAACCCTGGCCTTTTGGATTTGTATTATACATACAATGATGTTGGTGATTCTTTCTCTAAAGGGGTAATCTGCTAACCAGATCCTCATTTGTCACAATTCCATCACAAAAGCATAGTGCACATGTGCCCTGCTGCATCAGTAGCCGGATCCACAGCATTTGCTCTGCTTATGGCTCAGAGCAGGCTCCAAGGTCACAAGATGCCCACTCGACCACCACAGTGACAGCAAAGTCCCTACAGCACAGGAGCGACATTTAATATATGTCCCCTGTACTCAAACTATGATGATCATGAGTACCCCATGCTAGTGGCAGGTAATCGCCAAAAACAAGCTATGCCTGAGTTTAGGCATAGTGCTTCACCTTACTTATGACCATGGCCGCCACATCCCAATTGATATAGCAAATGTGTATTGGGGTCAGACAGGCTGATATTGCCACAGGGTCAGCAACCTCATCACCCAGAGACAGCTACTCAGCAGGCAGCTGTCCATGGAACAGGTATCCAAGAAGCACACACATTCAGGAGCAGTAGCCTTACACTAGCATGCTTAATGTCTAAAGGTCTTGGTTCTCAGTAGGAGGGAAGGGCGGGAGTAGGATAGGCAGGAGTGCTGTGGACATTGGGGGAAGCCCCCCTCCACCATCTTGTTTCTCACTGTTTCTCTTTCCCTTTCCTGTCTCCTCCACTTTCTTTGGAGCAAATCAGTTTGGGTGTGACATCCAGCCAGGAGACAGGGATTAGTCCCCTAAAGCAGAATAGCTTCTGACCATCCCCTTGGGACTTGTGCCTTTAAAAGAAGGGGTTGTACACCCCTTCACCAGAATTCCCTTAGTTCCACAATGATACGATCAGGCTGAAGAGACGTTCTGAACATTCACACCTGGACTTCCTTTGAGGCAGTTACACTGTCCAAAGCCCTCAGCCTGAGGTGAAGAAAGAGCTGTCCAAGGCAGAAGGAAGATCTGTCCCCCAACAACTCCCAGGGAACATCGGGAGTGCAGTGGACCAGGACCAATCACTCTGCAAAAGATCTTCTGTGCCGGAATAGCAGACCTTGAACTGGAGTATCCTGTCCTTGAGTCATTTGTGAAGGCCTCACAGCAACTGTAGGGCCAAACCAGCCAAAGATCCCTGTTCTATCGCATCGAACTGGTCACTCCATGTTCCCGCATCCTGAACAATTAGGGAAGGCTCTGGTGCTGCTGTCTGTCAAACTATTGGACTGCATCTAAACCAGCTCGACACTGCATCATGTCCCAGCGAAGCACATCCTCTGGTGTGCCCAAAGCATCTCCTTAGTGCCAGAACCCGAACTGAACGTCTGGAGCGTCATTCACCGGCTCTAACCAGGGGTTACAACCATGGCTCAGCCCAGCTAGCCTGATATCTGATGCCTCATTGACTGCACATCAACTGCACATTGACGCACAACACTTCAGCAACAGTCACTGACAGACTTGAACTGCTGAAGCGTCACTTGCGGACCTCTCCCAGCAGCTAAAGCCTTACTTGACCTGGCCAACTGCGAAGCATTCTTGGGACCTTGCTGACCTGCATCACCTGAATCACCACCACTCGACTGCACAGAGCTCTCACATTCGCCCCTTCTTGATGCCCGCTTGCTGCCAGGGCCTCCATGAGCCTACATGCCCCAACCGAGCCTGATCAGCTTGCAGCATCCTTCGACACCAGGTTTGATGCATCAGCCCACCAAATACTGAATCCAAGTACTGTTGAACTTCCCCTGCGGTCTACTGGGACCCTAGAGACTGGTTAGGTCATAATCACTCCTGTGTTCTGCAAGATATCCTTTTATGGTAGTACTTTACCTACCACCGCTGGAACTACACTCAGAGTGTTACCTTCTGCCGTCTGTTGCATCTTCTCTGTTCTTGTACAGGAGACTCTTTTCGTCCTATGTGAAGATGGTATGTTTTATTAAAGTGTATATATTTTAATAGAACATTGATTGGACATTCCCTTTATTTTGGACTATGATACTGTGTTTGGGTCACTACTGGTTCACCTTTGCATCCCTCTTAAAAGTATAGCCCTCCCTTGGACTTCGTTACCACAAACAGTGAAGGAGGAATATCTCTTGATTTTCCCCATTTTACCTTTATGTTTGCAGTGTGTTTTGGTTTGTAGAAGTGCTGCCGCTGACTCGCAGAGGCTTCCATAGGGACAAGGGCTGACCTGTTCAGCAGGGCCTGCGGTGTAGGGGCTTGCCTGCACGCATGGTTAGCCTGTGGCCTGGTGCAATGCCATCTGCATCATGGTTGGGCTTGGGGGTCTTCCGACACAGCAACTCCTAGCCCAATGGCCCCAACTATAAATGTTAGCGCCTGTGCCCTGTCTGTGCACAACCGGCTCTGAATGTTTTGCTGGGACACCCAGTACGGTACCACAAGACATTCACTTCCCTGTGTCTGGACAAAGGGGATGGGAACTGGAAATATGCCAGAACGAACTTGCATTGAAATAGGATTTGATCACGCCTAGTGCAATTTTTGATAGCGAGGATATGTTGAGTGATAATTGAATGTGCACGGAATTAAACCTGTGGCAGTAACAGAAAGTTGTACAGGGCTACAGATGATGCAGGCTAAGAGGTGGCATCTTTTCTAGCAAGCAATCATCAGAAGTTGAACTAAATTGTACTGGTTGTGGTTATATAAGATGGATGTGTACTTATGTATTGCGAATAAATTGTCAGTGAGCATAGTATACATCTGCCAGAATGTTTGGTGCTTTTCTCCGTACTGTGTATTAATACCTACTATGCTGCCCTAGTACTCATGCAGTAAACAATACATGTTTCTGACACAGTGACTGCATTTTTGCAGAGGCTTCAATTTAGATTGTACTGTGCAGCGTTTAGCCGACAATATACATCGGATCATGATGGCGACATATTACATTCCCAGTGTGAAAGTTTTTCTAGGTTGGTACTGGCAGAAACAGGGGGCATAGCCTTCCTATCAGGCAGTGTGAGGGCACATCTATGAGTCCAGGCGGTCATAAGAATAACTCCCATGATCAGGCCAAACATTGCTCTCTCCTTTCCCGTCTTCACACCTGCCAACAGTCTGTTTTTATGGTCTTCAATTCAGAAATATTCCTTGCCTGAGTGGCCTCTAACGGCTGGTGCCATTTGAACTTACTTTACTGGGGGTAGTTATGACAATGGGCACAGCGCCTACTTCATTTTCACCTCGCCTACTTGATGTTGACATCCTGGACCAATGAGCCCAACACTACTAGGAGGGATTGCGGATTGGTGTGTGGGGAGAAGACACCTCAGAACATGTGTTTTAAGTAATGGGTTAAAGTGGTGCATTTTACTGCACCCTGGGTGTTCCGAAGGAAGTAGAATAAACAAACTCAGAGCATGTCACTAGCAATCCTTTAGCTAATGACTGATTTATTGGGAATTTTCGAAAAACAAACAATCTGTAAATAATGCCAAACCGTGCATCGTTCTATCATAGATGTTTGCAGAAAAACAGGGCAAGTGAAAATACACATGGATTGCATCTTTCAACAAAAACTGTTTAGCACATTCAATAACCAGTATCACTCGTTTGCCAGCACTTATTATACATGCCACCTCACTAGACATTGAAGCTTCTGAGTATTTAAAGGATGCAGGGGACGACCATGTTGCAGGTGTATTTCTTGTGGAAGCGTTATGAGGTGGTTAATAATGCATTGATGGAATGAATGTGAACGGCCAAGACTGTTAGCGCTACGCGCAGCAAGGGAGGGTTTCACGCAGGTTTGAGGGTTGAGTTCAAGGCTCTTAAGAAGAGCGGGCCCCATTATCTAGCCTCTAGCCTCTGTTGTGCACAGCTCTGCTATCCCGCCCTGTGCATGGGGCTTTGAGAAGCGTTTTGCCTCTGGGCACTGGCAGTTCGATAAGCAGCGTGTGGGCCCGTGCTTACTGCTTAGCCAAATCCCCCCACCCCCGAGCCTGCTTCCTCAGCTGGTAGAGAGTTAGAAATGTGGCATGGAGGTGCTGGTTACAGCAAGGATCTGCATCTCACAAGAGACCCCCTGTGTGACAGGGAAGTTTCAGGTGGACGGAGACATGGTTTCATATTGGGCCAGAGATGGGAGAAAACATGAGTCAACTGGCAATGTTCTGGCACACAGGCCATCAGGTACATTCTTATTTTCCATTTGCCTTTTGGTCCTATAAAATTAGAGTGGGGCAGTGACTCAGAAGTGCAAGAAATAATCAGGGAATGTGCCTGCAGTGGGATGATAGGGATGCAAGGCAGACTGAGGCAGAGGAATGAAAGCAAAGGAAATTAAACAGAAAAGGAGGAAAAGATGGAGAGATTTTCGTTTGTTTAAAAATGCATGCTTTCCAAGAAAAAGCCTCTTAATTTTCATTCTGATTGGTTCCGATTGGTTGAACTGATGCAGTGGGCAGGGATTTTGGTTCATACATTTCCGTGGTGACATGGGCACTTCTCAGACTCTGCCAATGCCTGGATCCACTCCTTCCTTACCAACAGATCCATGCGGGACTTCTCACCTACAGCATCGGCAGACCCCTCTCCTATTCACTGTGGCGTCCCTCAAGGCTCTTGTGTATCGCCCACGCTTTACAACGTATTCACTAAACCCCTCTTCGATGTGCTCGATTATCTGGGTGTCTCCTACACCAACTACGCTGATGATACCCAGATACTCATTCCCATCACTGGTGATTACACAGCCGATACTAAATACTTGAATGATGTCAACCTGGTCATTCAGGCCTGGATGGCGCAACACGAACTATGCCTTAACGATGACAAGACTGAGCTCTTACTACTAGGATCAACTCAACGTGACAACAAATTAGACCAAGCCTACAAGTCTTTCATCATTGACGGTAATGTCATCAAGGTCTCTAAAGACACTAAAACTCTAGGCATCTATCTGGACTCTACCCTTTCCCATAACAGACAAACAAATGCAGTAAGGTCAGCAGTGGCCTATACATGCAAACTTATCACCGCCTGCAGACCCTTTCTGAACCCTAATTACTGCATTACCCTTGCAAGAACACTCATTATGTCCAGAATCGACTACTGTAGTGCCCTCTACTTAGGGACTAGCCAGTCTAACCTCAATAAACTGCAAACTATCCAAAATAATGCCATAAGGGCAGCTCTCAATATCCCTAGACGGTCTAAAATCTCCAACGTCAGATCTGATCTACGTTGGCTCCCGGTAAAACAAAGAATTGCCTTGAAAACACTAGTCTTGACTCATAAATGCCTGGTCAACAATGCCCCACCTTACCTCTCCTCTCGTCTTACACACCACACCTCCTCCCGACCCACCAGATCAGCTCAAACTCACAGCCTAACCCTGCCCAGATTTAAACTCCAAAAAGCGGGCGGTGTGCGCTTCCCTGTCCTAGCTTCCAAACTCTGGAACACACTGCCTACTTCCATCAGAACTGAACCTCCGTTCCTAACTTTCAAGAATAATACCAAATCTTGGCTGTTTACTCAGAACCTATGAAGTTCCTTCATTTAAGATTTGCTACCGACTTGTAATATATCTCATTTGTGTATATACGTTATATTGTACTTGTATTATAATTCGTAAATTTGTATTTTGTGTATACTTTTATATTGTAACCTGTATCTAAGAATATGCGCCCGGGTGCCCAGGGGCCTGGCTGCGCTTTACAAATAAAACTAAACTTCAAACTAAACTTCAAACTTCAAACACTGCTACAAATGATGATCCATTCTTGTATGAAATGTATGTCACATTAAAGTGATATCGTAACCATATTTTTCTTAGTGTACTGAGGGTAATACTTTATGATGCCACGTCCTGTGATGTCACATGGGGTGGAGCCAAACAACATCACTTCCTGGGATGTCACTGGGGGGCCGGGTGTGTGATGTCACTTCCGCTACCCCTGGCTTTTTGGTGAAAGGACGCCACTGCATTAAGTTCTAGTCAAAGTGAAATAAAAGATGTCTGAATGGGAATATGAAGGTGAGGATAATAATTAGTTCCTTCATATGTGTTTATATCCATTAGATGGAGTAATAAAATTATCGAAGAAAGACGAAGGAACATACCATGGGCCTCATTCCGAGGCTGGAGGTAAGGGTTAACGGTCACCGTTAATGGCAACGGTGACCGTTAACACTTACCACCATATTCCGAGTTCCATTTTGCGGGTTGGCATTTAACGCCTGCTTTTAGCAGGCGTTAAAAATCCAACCCGCAAAGGGACCTTGGAGTAAATTACGGCACCGTAATTTACGGTGCCGTAATTTACTCCTTCCCCATTCCCATTGTGCCCTATGGGGGCAGGAATGGGGATGGGGAACCGCTATGGTGAATGGGGACTTACCGGTCCCTCCAACCTTGGAATGGACCGGTAATTACTCCATTCACCATGCCGGATATCCATGGAGTAAATAGCTCCATGGTTGCTTACCATGGTGCTCTTTACTCCATGGATAGCTCCAGCCTCGGAATGAGGCCCCTTGAGTCTTAAGAAGAAAAACAATAAATCAAATAATAGTAGCAGTTGGACAGGAATAAACAGATACTTATAATTGTAAACTGTTTTCTCAATGTTTTGTATTGAGAACTATAATAAGATAATAATTAATGTAATTTATAATAAATAGAAACATAGCCAGTATGTTTCCTTTAATGCTAGATCCAGATCTATATTGGATTTTAACCCAAAAGAAGTTAAGAAATGTCAGGAATAGATAAATGGCATCTGCAGCATTACGGGTAAACTCCCCTGTGTCATTTACAATTTTAGAATAAAATGGAAAATAAAATCATAACAGCAACATGGATAAATAAAATGGACTCAAAAAATAGAAATAGAGGGAGAAATATCATAGCTGCAACTATTGCCCTGCTAATGAAACAAAGATAGGCTCCCTGAAGAAAATCTGAACATCATAAGCACCATTAGACAGAAACATGGGCATGTAAGATAGAAACAGAATTTGGCCATATCCTTTCGTAGGGACAGTAAACAACAGTGCTGACAATTTAGCTCATTTATATTGATTAATGATGACTGTTATTTCGGATATGTTATTATAACACCTGAACGTGTTTTTAGAAAATGTATTATATATATATATATATATATATATATATATATATATATATATATATGAACAAAAAACAGCGCTTTCTTCCGACTTGTTTGCGACGCGCTCAATCCTCAGTTTGTTTGCTCAAAAAACATTAAGCAGTGCATGGGTGCCCGTCCCATACGCGGTCGGTCGCGTTAATACAAAAAGAGAAGGAAAAAAGAAAGCGGAATATCGCTTCCTGGACGGCACTCTTCCTCAATCATTAAAAAATCATCCAGACACGTCAAAAAAGGATCTCCATCAAACGTCCTTTATTTGTAAAACATGGTGGACAAGTTGCACAGGAGAGAACAAAACAACTACGCGTTTCACCCGAAAGGGCTTCGTCTGGTTACCATGTTTTACAAATAAAGGACGTTTGATGGAGATCCTTTTTTGACGTGTCTGGATGATTTTTTAATGATTGAGGAAGAGTGCCGTCCAGGAAGCGATATTCCGTGCATTTTAATGAACTCTTTAAACTGATAGACAGACTTTATATGTATGTCATTGCATATGCATAGCACTTTATTGACACACTTTATCTGAGTTTTTTTAAAGCAATTTCTGAATTGTTTCTTAGAGGAAATACAGCTAGTGATAAGGAGTGGTTTGTATGAAATTATTGTTACACACATTATTGTTACATAGTTGATTGGAATTAAATGTACATTGATTATACAATTTCAGAACAAAACTGAATTGACATAAAAATTATATACTCTGTGAAAATTACAAATAGATCATAGAATTTTCCAAATCTTGATAGCGTATGTATAGGCTTGTGTAAAGAAGCAGAGTATTCCGAACAGTACCTTTTCGGTATAGTGTCAGGGCTAAAATGGCAATCTCTACTTCTGCTCTGTGCCATCATGGAATTCAGATTTTGGCCCAGTTATGTAAGTCAATTACCAAATTGGGTCATCTGTATCCCCAATCTAACCGATGAAAATGTCATCCACATACTGCTTTCGAGTGTATACATATAGCTGGTGTGGACCAGTTGTGCAGACAAATTCTTGTTACTGGGAGGCCATCTATGAAGTGGTCAGACTGGTATTGAATGCCACAGCCATGGCCATTCTCTTTTTTAGCAAGTAGTGTTTGCTTACTTATAAGAAATAGATCCTGCCCATCTTAACACTGAAAAGGTTAACTGAACAATCAGTAACAATTAGTGTGTTAATATCAGTGAGGTAATTTCCCATCATGCAGTGCTCTTTCCACTATTCTGGTGTTTCTCTTCTGGGGAAGTTATTTCGATCCACCACATAAAAGGTTAGAACGATCTATGTGATTTGATTAAAATCCATGCCTTGTATTAATCTAATCATATCTCTTATGTCTGATAGGAAAGCTGACATTCTATTGGCCAGTGGTTGAAGAAACCTATTGATGTAATTACACAGCAGTTCCAAAATGGATCTGTGGCCTTATTAAAGTGGGTAGCAACTCGGATTATATTAATTTTGTAGGGCATAGACACATAGCTGTCTCTGGCTTTCAAGTTTGCATTGTTTTAACGTTGGTGTTCCTTTTAGTTGATGACTGATTCCATTAGAGCTTTATCTGTAAGGCCTTGAATTGCACTTCTGTTTCTGGGGTGGGGTCAAACTGATTGGTGATAAGCTCATACACAATGCCAGCATATCTGTAGTTGCCTCAGCACAATGCCATCAGCTTTGTCAGCTGGTTTACATACCCGGTCTGGATTTGATGTCAGAGCTTGCCTCACATTCTGGCTGAGGTTATTGTGTTAATATTTCCTATTTTGATCATCCAGATCAAGCACCTGCATCGTCAGGTTTTTCAATGCTTATACGTCCACTGGCATAGTTGGGTCAGGTGGGGTGAACACTGACACTGGACTCAACCCTGTGATGTTGGTCTCCTCTTATATTTCACATACTATATCAGCATCTGTGCATTTCTAACTGCTTAACATTTTTATGTGGCTTGGTTTTGCAAGAAGGCCAAGCTGAACTTTTTATATTGATTAGCGGTTACATTACCTGCTTTGATTAACTATAAATTGCAATATTGTGCAAATCAGACACATGGAATATTGTATGAATAATGCAATTTTGTAATAATGATTGTTTTAAAAAAAAATTATTTTTTGTAATGTGCCTATTTTGCTGGTTTTCTTCTCGGATTCTGCAGGCATGCTTTCCTGCGGGATGATTTTAGCACCAGTCATTGTCTGTGATCTAGTTTTTATTTCTGGCTCTTGAACATCATTCCTGGGCTGTCCTCACCCACCCCTCCCTCCCTCTGGTTCCCAGCTTCAGCTTGGCAGGGCTCTGCATGCAGGAACCACCCCAGGGCAGTTCCACCACTGTGTCTCCGTTTTACTGCCTTGGATGTGTGCTTTGGGGTAGGAAGGTGCTGCCTTCCAGAAGGGTTGTGGGACACCACTATACTTCCTCTGCTATTGTTTGGGTCATACTGGCTTGCCGCCACCCTTGTGTACATAGTGTGACTTCATACCACTGGATGGCTGCCTTGTCTTTTTCATCAAATCACTCGAATCTGCCTGGTCAGGCTTCTCCACCTCCCTCAGAGCTCGCCATTGGTCAGTGGTCATTAGGTTTTGCAGTCCCGGTTCTACTTTATTCAGTTTTTCACTTACATTGGACAAATACATTGGCCAAATACTGAAGTGCTTCCTTCCTAGGGTGGCTGGGCATCCAATGTGGCAGTGTAATCCTTATTTACTGCTCTTCATAGCATATCCTGGCATAGGTTTCTGCCTACAATGTACCTGTGGGGCAGAACTGGGACTTGCCTTGCCTTTCACCTTTACCATAGGTCAGCTTCAGATTTTGTCCCACTGTTTCTTATGGGGAACTTTTACCAACACTAAGGAGTACTGCAAATTGATACTTTAATGCACTTACCTGAACAGTGGCACATTTGACCCTGCAGTATCCCATCAAGACTTAGATATTCAGATACTAACCCATAATTACTGTGCATTGATTAATGTATTACACTTCTGTCTCTTGAGTTAACATGTATAATTCCTTGCTAGATGAATTTTCGGTCCTTTCTGTGTAATATGACCTTATTGGTCTGGGTAGCGTAAGCATAACATGGATCCGAAACTTCAGTAGCACTCCTGGCTTTGTTGGACATTGTGTACCCTCATTTCATCTCTTTAGGAGCTTTACAATTGTGTAATGTTCCTATTTATTATGCATATTAGTTTATTTTACAGCATATGAGGAATTCTGTGAGTAAACTGGGCAGCATCTTGCAACCTGAATATGACACATGATGATAATGCGTGTTCCTATTGTCTAGGAATCCTCTGTCTTCCTATCTCTCAAAGGCAATTTGTATACTGTCTCCCAATAAGTATGTGGCTTGCATTTTATGGTTAAGAATGAGTTGTGTCTTAACGGACCATTACTGTTGTTTTAACTACATTATGTTCCACTGTGTGTTCTGCTCAACCTGAGTACTTCTTTGGCCCTCGTAGATATTGTATATGTGACCTTGTAGTAAATGTCTATATGTTTCAGATGCCACTATAGTGTGTTCTCTGGGGGTGACTATTGGGAAAAATTGTACTTCTCTTTAAACTTTCCTTCCCCTCTCCCTCCCTCAAGTAATCCTGACTTATCTGCTTTAGCTACCACTAAAGGGTCTGGTCTTTCCTTTTTAGGGAAACACTATTCTACATATCAGATTACATGGTTACATAGCTGCTACAAGAGGGTTATGCAAAGATCTTACAAAAACTTCTCTTGCAGCCTCCACATCACATTGCCCTTCATGCCACCTGACTTGCTGGATGCTGCCCATCCCTCTGCTCCCCGCCACCTGGTACAGCTGTACCCCTCCTCCTCTGTATCCTACCCCCCGACATATATCTGTTCTGTTGTTACCACTGAAAAAAGCTCTGTTATGCATCTGTAATGTTGCACACCTCTGTAAAGCACTACGTTATGCATCTGTATTGGTGGATCCCTCTGTAAAGTGCTCTGTTGCTTCTCGAAGCTAGGTCTGGGCTCACTAAATACCATGATAATAATAATAATGATAATAACATCTCATTCCACCACCTTATCATAGCATATCAATTACTTACTAGATTGCATTCAACCTTTCTGTTAGCTTACCATCTCCTCCATGCCAACATTCCCTCTATCCAATCCCACACACACCTTTCTGATTATCACAACATGAATCTGCATCTCTCCCTTACTGTTAACCGAGACACAGCCCTGCTCCATCACTTTCTAGGTTGTTCTTCATCTCCCCCAAGTTCTTGACCCAGACCCCTTCATCCACCGACTGGACCCATCTCTCTGTATCCAGAGTCATCTACAATTATCCTCACTTGTCCTTCCTTGAACTCCAAAAAGCTGTTACACAATCCCTACTGTACTACAGTGATGTTAGCGAATCGACAATAACAAATGACTTTTATAACGAATCCTAAATAATGAAAAGCACTGCATTTTCTGTTAAAAGTATACATGGGGGGCTAAGGGAATAAAACTGGTGGTGAGTGGGGTGGGGTAATAAAGCTAGGGAAACTAGGGATTGGGCGGGGGGGTCCAATCTAAAACCAAAACTAAATTAGATATTATTTCCTTATTTATAATTCGTTAAAAAAGTTTTGTTATTTGATTTGGTATTGATCACATGGAACCACCCTACTCTTCCCTCCAAAAGAAAACCAAAGACCTGCATCTCTACCTGGATGCCCATACTGGATCTAAGCTGCTACCCATTACAAACTATTCCCATCTTCTCCAAGCCCTGGCCCTTCTACATGTCAGTTTCTTATACATTGCAATCAGGAGCAATAAAGCAACCTCTCCTGGTAACTCCTGCCCCTTTGCTCTTCAAGGACATTCTTCAGTCCACCACAGTAGCATATCTGACGCCCTACCTCCTCAGCGCCTCATTTCAATTAGGCAATCGCCCCAAAGATCTCAAACCCTCCTTCATGAGAAAACTTTAGAACTATAGACAACTGCTTCTTTATTCATTTATTGATTTGTGTATTCATTTGTTCAGGGTGTGTAGAAGTGAGCCTGTGCCTTCCGCAAAGTTGTGAAGGTGCAGTTTCTGAGAGGGGTAAAGGTTTAGCTGTACAAACAACAATGTCTGCTTCCTGGGTTGTATCTATGTAGATGGGACAGTGCTACGTTTCACAGGCGATCTAAGTGCTGGATGAATGCATAAAACCTTACACATTCAGGCTAAATGTGAGATATGGCTGACTAACGTAAAAACCCATTCAGAGAGCAAACTACCTGCAATTAATTTAGTTTTTGGACACCAACAATTGCCTTTATGATGCCTTTATGATGCCTAAGCAGGCCACCTCTCACACTATAGCATCTAGTCTGTACTCATTGCCACCAGAATGACAGAGCGCAATACACAGTTAAGGACTGTATTTTATTTTTGAGTGCCAACAATTGGTTTAAATCCTTTTAAGCTATCCCTATACTATACCACTTTGGACTTTCCAGGGGCTAATCCACTGTCCTATCTATTTAGTTCAATCTCCGCTTGAGCCCTCTCTGCCTCCTGATTTACTCGATCAGTCTCATCTACCAAACCAATGCCATTGAGACTCATATCACCCAAAGCCCCCTCCATCGGATGCCTGCAGTTCTGGCTAAAGTCTGTAGGAATGCACTGCCTAAATGACCCTGAAAACTCCACAAAAATGAACACAAGAAAGACATGATGATCCGTGGCAAATGTTTCATCACTTTGCCACTCAGGGTAGGCTGATTGCTGGACTGACTGAGAAGCTTTTGCTGCTCTTTTGACTGCCAACTACAAGCAGCATGCCAGAACACCAAGATACTGATCAAACACAGCTACCAGGACCCTTAGTACAGGAATCACACTAAGGTTCGGCTCTGTCATCTTTTTGACCAGTAGCTACACCTCCTAGCACAGATTCCCCATTTGACATGCAGAAAATAACTTTGGCTAAGGATGACAAGCACTGTCCAATGATTTGCCCCCTGTTTCTGGTTCTGGTGCACTGTATGCCTCGTCATGCTCCTGTCACATTCCTGGGCCATCCTGCTCTCTTAAATAACAATATTAGCCCAATTCATTCGATCTAGCAGCCAATCCATCAATAACCTCTTTTCATTTGGTAAACGTACTGACCAACCAGTTCCCGCATTCTGCTGCCTTCAGCAAAGTTATGTGACGTAGATGTGATATACGCACAGATCTGTGCTCCATTGCAAAATGCTCAGACTTGCTTCTGTTATCACCCTATGGGCACTCAGAGGAGAGACAGAGAGCGGTCTTGTTCTGCAGACAGTTGTTCTAGCCAGAATCGTCCAATGTCTAAAAGTCACTGACCTGGACTGGTCAGGGCTAGTTATTGCTTCAACATCCAGCCTCATTTTCGGAGGTTATCTGTCCTCCGATTATCTTGTGTTTTTCCACAGATCCCATCACTTTAGATCTCAAACCAATAAGCCTTCGTTGGACCCCTCCAACTTGGACATTTCAAGCGTATGGAAACATCATTTATTAGTCAATTGCAGCTGTTTTTGGATGAAAACCATAGCCCCTCTTCTTGACAGACTGGGCTTTATCCCAAATCGTGTTACTAAAAATGCCCTGTTGGTTTTGGTGTCATGCCCCTTCAGCTGCCAACCATGTCCAGCTGGTGATGCAGGGATTGTCTGCAGCGTTTGACAGAGCAGACAGCAAGATACTTCTGCAAGCCATCTCCTCTGTGCTCTAAACCTTTCAAACAATGCTGTCCTAGTTTTCTTACTTTCAACTTTTGTAAAAGAAGGGTTATGTTCTTTCGCTATCATCTAAGTCACCTGTGGGGGTTCCAAAGGTTCCCCATTGTCAACAGTCATTTTTAATACCTACCAGGTGCATTGTTCACGCCGCTAGAACGGTATGCAGTGAGCGTCCAATGTTACACACATGACATAATGAGGGGATATGCCCCGAGGTGAGGCCCATCACCCAAGTTAAGGGTCTGAGCAAAGCGGGGGTCCCATAATGAGGGTACCCCAGGGTGCGCCCAGCCACCGAGGGGAATATCGCCATTAGCACCCGTTTAGATCACTGCACAGGTGCTAATAGTTTCCTTTTATTTTGAAATAATGAATGCAAAACATACCTTTTCCATGCGGTTACACTGCGCTGCCTTCCAACCAAAAGGTACGTTTTTCTTTCATTATTTCAAAAGAAAAGAAAACCATTAGCACCCGTGTGGTGACCGACACGGGTGCTAATGGGAATGGGGAGCAGAGAAGGGAAGCTCCTGACACTAATGAAAGTGCTCGGAACGCAGGCTTACCTTTGTGAATATAGCCCCCGTGTCAAGCATTTTCATTGGCTCTGGTGTCCTCGTAGGGTGCTAATGTGGTTTCCACTAGAGAAGAGGAGAAAATGTCCGGACAGCCAAGTGGACTCCAAGCCGTGCAGGCCACGAGGGGATAAGCTTCCTGACATCTGAACAATGATAAAACTTACCATATGTTCTTTCAAAGCAAATATTAAAGTACTGATGTAATATACAGCATCTTTTAGTGGGAATCGATCTGTCTTTAAAATCAAAGGTTAACACAAACTTGGGGTTCATCTTCGATGACTCCATAACCATGAAATCACAGATCAACTCACTGGTTGTTCATGGAAGAACGCTTATCACTGGAACAGACATCAATTCTGGAATAGATATGCCAATGCACTCTATGCAGGCCTACAGTGGGGGCTCATAACTAGATTGCAATGAGTCCAGCATGTCGCTGTTATTCTTGCCAAACACGATCACATGTCATTCTAACTGATTGAAGGTGTCATGCAGAATCCAACTAGCTTGTGAAAATTAAATCCAAAGAACTTTCAAGAGAATCCGCATACCCTATGGTGCACGGCCTCCTTCTGCTCTGGTGGATTGGTGCACACTGTTTGGAGTCCAGCCTGAACAAAGTTTGGGAAGATCTCCTGGTAGATGTAAGACCACGCCATCAGTGTTGCTTCTCTGTTCAACTCTAAAACCCCATTTGTTTTCCTGGGCAACCCCCATGGACCCCTATGTTTATGTGTGTATTTTAAAAGTGTAATGAATTAGTCAATCAATCAGTCAAATGAATGACAAAGGTGGTATACTAGATGCAAACAATCTCTTTTGCACCTCAAGTCATTTTAGTGATGACATTTTCCACTTACACGTCCAGAGTCCTTAAGTGCCTCTCCTCACCTCTTGGGCTTCACTCAAAGACTTTAGGCCACCATGTTGCTTATCCTGCCCTACCCTGTCTGTACTAATGCCCTTTCTTTACACAGGTGTACTCAAATTCCACATCCATAAACTTCATGTCCAGAATTCTGCAGCCAGAATTCTTGACCATTTGTCCCCTGGGTTTACCGTTTTGAATCCCTTCACATGCCAATTTGGCTACTTGTCACATTCCCCATTTCTTTAAAGGCTTCTTCTATACATGGTAAACCAGACATTCCCGTGTATTGTACCAATTTCCACGGAGGGAAATAATAAACTTTCACCTCATATGAAAATGTTAAAGCCCACAAAGAACAATGATCTAAAATGCCCACGGTCACGAGAATGAGACATGGAGAGACCCCTTTCAGCGTTCGGCCCAGTACACCGGATCAACTTTCCTCTCAAACTAAAAACACAACACAGCATTCAAAAGAAATCTGAAACGCTGGAAACCAAACCCGAAACCTAAACAGAAAGCCCTCCTCCACGACAGTGCAGTGCAACTCGGAATGGATCCACAGCACTTACTGCTACAAAGCATAACACTTTAAGAGATTATGCTGGCTCTAGTCATTTCTGTGAAACGTGTACCATCCCAATGTTGGGGCTTCAAAAGGATACCTTACCTGAATCTTTTTTGTCTTACATTGTTTTGTAATGACTATAACATTATCACAACGAAAACCATGCTGTGTGTGTGTAAAAGAAGGATTGCCATCTGGCAAAGGTGTAGAAGGCCTAGTTCTTTTGATTTTTATGAAATCCAAAATGATGGGGACAATTCTCTCCCAGCTAGTGTGGCCTGCTGAACAGACCCCCCTTTCCTCAAACCCCATGCAAAAAGCATAGTAGTGTACACCTGTGCACTGCCATATCAGTATCCTTACCTACAGGACTGCTCGCCAGTGGCACAGAGCAGAGGCAATGGGCACAGGTGCTCCCAGACAGCTTCATTGACAACCAAATCATTTTTGCACAGGGGCTGCATTTAAGGTATGCACCCCATTTCCAAACCCACATGACTATGAGGGTTAATACCCTGGTGGCAGTTGTAAAATTCAAATATAAGCCAAACCTGTGTAGGAGGTATGCTGGTTAGTATCTCTCATTCTTATTACAGCCACATCAAATTGATATCACTAATGTGTTAGCCCTGTACACTCGGCTGTGGAAGGGTTATGTGTATTCTGGGCAGACAACCTGGCCCTACCCTTGTGCAGTGCAGGAGACTGAATGGCTGGGCCTTGCCTTTGATCCTTTGTGAAGTCTGGTAACACCGTTCCCCAGCAGGACAGATACCCATCAGGAGCTGTCCTGTGAAACAAGCATCAAAGGGCATTCTATCCCCCAAAAAATATTCTCACACCAGGGTGCAGCTTACCAAAAGGGCCTTTGATGCTATTGTGAAGTGGAGAGGGCAGAGTTAGTGTAGACAGAGGGAGCTCAGTATAGTTAGAGATAGAGAGAAAACAAGATGGTGGAATCTACCTCCACCTTTCCTTTGTCTCCCTTCCACTTCCCTTAGCACAACACAGTCTGGGTGTTATGTCAGAAGAACAGGGATTGGAACCCTTAAAGCAAGCTTGATTTAGTCCCATCTAGTCCAATCATCTGTGGACATTTGCCTTTAAACAAAGGGGTCTCCCAGCCCTCCTCTAATTCACTCTTGGATACACACCGGAGAAATAATTTATCTGGACCTCTTTTGGGATAGTTGTCCTTTCCAAAGCCCTCAACCAGTGAGGTGAAGACAGAGCATGCAACAACAAGTATACAAGAAACAGAAAAAATGGCTGGTTTAAAAACATGTGAACTATATTTGTGTTAAAGCATTTGAAAAAGACACGTACGAGGAAATGTGCAATGTTAGTAACCCATCAAACAACAAGAATATTTTTGTTCACAGTAAATGACAAAGTCAAGAAAATAAGTCTTTTCAGTTACATGGAAGAGTCCAGCAAACGCGTATTAAAGGGAGAACCGTCCAATGTGGGATGAAATAAAATAAATAAAATACAATGACATGCATTAGATACAGCCAGTGGTCCAAGTGCACAAAAAGAGGTAGTGGAACTTTGCTCCCTGCTAGCCTGCCACCGCTCCCCGCAAACCCTGTACCCACGCCCACTCCCATGCACAATACAAACCCCCAAACACGTGCCTGTGGTGAAAGGGAACATTCAGTGCACTGCACTGAAAGTGCAACTTTCAACTTCTTCCTATACTTTTATTTAAAAAAAAAAAACATATTCCAGAACGGTTCCTTTTTAAAACAAAAGTATAGGACCGGTAAAACGCTCACTTTGACCACTGGATACAGCAATAGGAATTCAATGCGATTATCATTTCTAGCCCCTTGTACAATTTACTTAGGAGTCACTCGGTCCACACACTCTTCTAGCAATGCAAATAAACAGCATCGTACAGCGTCCATAGGGAAACCAATACAATTACAACGCCTTATCAGTTGCAGATGCGCGCTATTCGACTAATTAACATGACATAACGCATCATATATTAAATATGCAGCCATACACACATAGATATATAGTGTTTATTGGCAATCTGTCATGCAGCACAATAAGTGCTTGAAAATATATATAACTTTTAAAAAAAACATTACTCAACATATTAAGCATTTCACTTTCAAATAAAAAAAATGAACTATGGCGTTAAAAAAAATGACTTGCAAATATAGTCACAATGAGAAAAGAACTGCTTGCTTTGAAAAATGCTCTGCACGGCAGTGTAGTTCACATGATGTGTTCGTTGTTTCCTATCTTTTGCCGCACGAGGGCGCAGGTGCACGGCCACACTTTCGGGGCTGACAATTCTCAGTCCGATGCTTTGAAAATGTCAGGTAGAAATAGTCCCTGTTCCTAGTGGGCAGCAGCAATGTATTTTGTCTCTTTTCCGCAAAATATAGTTGTTTCGTTTTGAGGGATGAACGAACCAGAGAGTCCCTTTAGGGTTCGGCCAATCTGCAATCCATCGGATCATTATATTTATTTTACACGCCCTGGGTGTGGTGCACAAAGCTTTCACTTGGACAATGCAACGAGCACAGACTTGCGTCTCTCATGGAAAGCTTTGGGTTCATCTGGTAAAAGCTCTCTGGTACCCACAGTTTGACGGCACAGTATGAACGGTTCATATGCAGCCCCTTGATTATGTTCGTTGTTTAGTTGCATCACTTCCTGTGGGTCTTTCTTTGTGTGGGCTAGACCACCTTCTTTTAAGATTGTATTTTATTTGTGCGATTAGGCAAGAAGGAGCACCCACTGCAGCCACAGCAGCGTGCGAGTAACAGGAAGTGGCAAGTTTGGGGAGGGGGGGGGTGCATGCTGACGCTGGTTACATGGAGTGCAAATGCAGAGTGAATCAGTATTGAGTGTAGAAAGAGAAGTTAGGGCTGGGTGTGGATTCACGTGATATGATATGATATGGGTCTCGGAAGGATAGCGGAAATGTGCTTACCTTGGAACCAAGACGACATGGAGCAACACAGGTTCATTACACGGGACTGCGCTTAGAAACCTCTGGGTATTAAGCATTATAAATAACCTATCATATCATAACTCTGAGGGTCAGGCGCTTCTCCAGGCAGAGAGTGGGTGGTAGATCTCTCTCCTCTTTAGGTGCCTCCCTCTGTAATGGCCTCCCTGGCCCTCTCAAACTTGAGCTGGACCACCTGAGGTTCATGAAACAGCTCAAGACCCCTCTCTCTCTCTCTCTTGCTCTCTCTCTCTCTCTCACTCCCCCCCCCGCTCTGACCTACCTGTCCACTGCACTGACTAGTTGCCTGGCTACCCTCAGAATCTCAATGGGTACCAGGCTCCTCCACGGCCATTAGCCCTTGGACTACCTCCGGCCCCACCACGCACTTGGGGCTGTATCTGTAACCCTGCAGTCCCCGGTCTCCGTGCACTTACCCAGAGCTGCACTGCCCTGGCTGCACTAAGAAGAATGCTTCCCTGGTTGCACACCCCGTTTCCTCCCCCGAGAACGTCTTCTCTCCCTCTCCCCCTTGTACAATCCGAATGACACAAGGCCTAGTAAGATCATTTGTTTTGTCCTCCCTGTCTTCCCTACCTGGTCTTGGCTCACCTAGAAACGCTTGTGTACAGGTGCATTATAAATGACTCATATCATATCATACCTCAACTCATAATGAGGCCCTTGCATGAATAGTTGGAAACCTGACTCCAGGGCATCCAGGTGATGACGTTAAAAGCCACGTTGATCTTCCTTGGGCACACAATACTTCCCTCAGGGTTGTGAAAACCCTGTGGTACAGTGTGAATAAAGGGCAGCGCTGAGGGAGAAACAACATAGTGGGAGATGGTGCAATACAATGAACAAGGACTTGCAGGACAACAGTGCGTTTTAGCAAAGAAGACCCCCTTCCTCTGCAGAAGGCAAAAGTAAGTCTGAGCGATACCAGGAAAAGCAGAAAAAACACCTATTTATTAGATCGAGATTAGATCGAGAGAGTGTCGTTTGAGTGTCCACCTTGCCAAAACGTCCTGCGAGTTTATGAATACAGCAATAGTGATTGGAGTGCTTTATTGCTGTCAGTTTAAAAAAGAAAGGCATGTGAGAGGGTAGTGCGAGAAAGAGTGGTTGATCAGTGTTCCCACTTGTAAGGAATGACTACTGGTCTGCCATTAAAAACAAGCATTGGCACAGGCAACATTTTTGACTTTTGTGCAGGCATGGTGCAGTCATTTTTTAGGCACTGCCATAACACTACAACCTAACTGACCAGACCACATGATGGCAACAACTGGATAATGGTGCGATTACCTGGGCATACAATGAGTGCCCTGGCAAATGTCTATTTTATACCTATACACAATTCTTGTTTTAAAAAGTACTTAATCGCAAGGAACTGATATAAATAAATCAAGTGGCTGAAGACACAGTTAAGATGTTTATAATAATACACAAGTAGCAGATATAAAGCTGCAAATTAAGCGTTTCGCTCAGTAGACTATTTAGTAATAACACTGCCAGGCTGAAGTGTTCTGTTACTACCAAATAGAGCTTGCTCAGAGATGCCAGGAAAATATTTTGGAAGGGTAGAGGGGAGTATTGGGTGGAAAGGAACAAAGGGATTAACATGACCATGGGCAGGCAATGTGTGGTTAAGCTCTTTCCTAGCTGTCCTTCAATGCAATAGTTTTGGCTTATAGGTGCCACCGAACAGTCAAAACTGAAACAGGCTGTAACTTGGGAGAGGTGGATCATTGAGACCTGTGGTAATCTAACATGGTGTCTGACTCTGATTTTCAGAATTTGGGCCTCTGTGTTTTTGCCATCTTGATGACATAAGAACACATGCAAGGTTGACATCTGGTTTTGTTTAAAACATTCCCTATGCAAGCATAACTATATTATCACCTGTTAATGCCTTTCTCTGGTGAGGTTTCCTTGCATGTTTTCAAATGTGTACCATACGGTTTTTCTTTTGAACCTTTTCTAATGTTTATCATCGCACAGTGCACTGTTCCTGAATGATGTCCTCACCGTAATTGTTTTTTTTTGCTGTGCCTAATGCTAAAAGAATACAATATGCACGTTCTGCATTGTTTCAGAGTTAGGAACTAGTATTTCCAGGTAGACGCTAAGAATGATGGAGCAGTAGCCAAAGGCTGGGAGCCAGAGCTCTGTTGAGTAATTTTCAGGTGACACCTAGAAGGGGAATGCAGTAAACAGTACAAAAGCAGAACAATTAGAAACACTTCTTAAAATACTATTATTAAGGAAGAGCCATGCAAGCCCCCACACCTGTGTGGTTGATTGATATAGCCGAGGTTGGGGTGTGTGACTCTTTTCCCTTCGGTGAAAGTGCTACTGTCCCATAGCTTTATATTTTGTATAATGTTACGTAAAATAGTTTCTAAAAACCCTTACTAAAAATATATATATATAGAAAGCTAGCATTTGTACGAGGTGAACAGATGCACATAGAAGTATGCTTGAGCTCGTTGCCACATCAGTCTGCAGTTTAAATGCAAGCATAGACACATTGGATCTTCATGGCGAGCAGTAGGTTGCCATGGCAGTACATCACAAACATCACATGTTAAAACTGGGAGAGGCTGAACCATAAAGTGCTCGACTCCAATCATAGCTTGAACTGTTCTAATAACGGTTTGAACCAGTTTGACTCAATCTAACGCCCAGAGAGCGGACTCCATAGGGGATTCGGCACTAAGGCCTACAATAATGGGAATGCCTCTTTTGTGGTTTGAACTAGTTTGAACTAGTTGAAACCATTGCCACCTGTTGCTGAATCAGATTAAATCATATTAAATCTGAAAAAGCCTAACAGCAGAACAAAATTAAACACATGTAAAAGAGACACAAAAAAAATGAAACCATCAGGGTAATTTTATAAGAAATCCAAATTGAATCCAGGGAACCACACACGTTTGCATTTAATTTGCTGTGCAATTTTAAACATTTGCAAGGTGAAAGGAAGAGCAAAGTGAGACAAACTTGATTTTCCTCTAACCCTTTCCTCCCCGTCTTCCAAAAATGTAGACGGCGACTGCCAATTTTCCTTTGCAGATGGTGTTTAGTAATGGATTGCTATGTAATCTGCCTGGGCTTCAGCAAATATAAATTCAAGGCAGACTCCATAGAATAAATTTTTTATAAGCCTGCATGAAAATGTCATGCAAGTGTACAATGAGAAGCTCTGGCTGGACGGAGAAGGACAGCATGGTGAAGATCTCTCCAATCCATGTTCCTCCTTGCCCTCATCCCTGCTGGAAAATGGGCAAGACCATCGCACGGAGGCGTAACAGCTATATGCCTCGCTTTTATTTCATTTAATGCATCACCCATTTTAAAATAAAGGGTTCAAGAAGGAACGCATGGCGGACATCTCATCTCACTCAGTGCCCCTCCGTCTTGTCACTGCTTGAAAAATGGGGTAGTGTTTGGGGAGAAAAGAGCTCAGAGTTCCAAAAAGGGAGGGGGCTCAAGGACCAAACCCCAAAATCCGAAAAGAGTGGAGTGCAGACCAGAACGCCACTTCCTCGGGACAGGAAAAGAGTGGACGTGCTCCAGCAGGGAAATTCATGGACTGAGCCAAAGCAAAAAGAAAACAAAAATCCCACTCTCCTTTGCTCTTTTCTACCGGTGAATTGAGTCAAAGACCCAGCGGTGGACTTGTGGGGTGAAAAGACAGCCCCAGAGTGACATAGATGCAGAAGCCATGCTAGGCCCATATTGTGAGAGTGAAGCTGGCTAATGTGGAGTTACATTGAAATATCAAAGCCAGTACAAAACAGTGATTTCCGACATAAGGCCCAGTGAAATGGGGAAAAACTGAGCCTAGTCAATTCCACTAAAATGGACAGGTGCACAAGTGAAAAGGAATCTACCTGAGAGCTTAAAACTGCTGGATATGCCCAATGAATGGGAAAAGACATGGGGTGCTGCATGTGCTGACTTTGTGTAAACTTGGAAAAGGCACCTTTTGACAGATTCAAGAGTGCAGCAGTACACATGGGAAAAGATACATTGAAATAATAGGCATGTGAAAAATACCAAGGAGGAATTGTGCCTTACATTTAAGGAAGGAAGCCAAGTGATCTATTTCTGAAAAAGACATGTACTTTTAAAAAATAAACTGGAAAGGCCCACTTGATGTATTTTCCATGTAACTGGCCAATGTGGGAATAATACCTGAAGTGAACTATCTGTCCAAACGGTATGTAAAGAAAGATTGTAGTTGAAACAACATGGCCAGATATAATGCTATATGTTACATGTAAGGACATCTTGTCGAGTTAAAGCTGTATTTTCTGGCGTATGGATGCAGCTGTATATGGGTTGGTCTCAAATACGTTTCCAGGGTGGGAGGAAAAGATTCCTCCACACCAAGAGCTCCCAATGAGCAGCACCGGAAGCAAAGAGATCATGTGGCATGTGCCATTCAAACTCACATCATTTGTGCTTTTTAAAAAAATTAATTTGCTGGTTAGTCTGAGTCCAGAGGACCTTGTTCACGCAGTCAATCGGGGGTGACAACCGAACAAGGTTATTCCCCAAGAGACATGGTGTACCATCTGGAGTCCCAACTTTCACTGGGTATTTCACCCTATGTCGCTAAATATTTATCTCCAGATCTGCAGTCCCTTCAACGGAAATATCATTCCCATCAAAGTTTTGGTGTTGTCTGGGAAGAGGTGTGAGGACAGAACGCCTATATAAATTTGAATTATCTCCAACAGCAAGGTTTGTATTTGCATCCGACTTCCCTAGTTGACCTAGAACATGTCACTATTTGAATATTGGTGGAAAGCAGCGACCCTCAGAGTATCACTTTGTGCGCAGACATCGTTATTGGAATGGTGGTTGATGCCCAACATTATTCTATTGATTTAGGTAATGAGATCCTTGGGCCAATTCCAAATGGCTGCTACAATTTTAACGATGGTATCACTCCGGAAAATATTTTCACCAGGCAAGGGGGGAATTTCTTGGTGTACTCTTCCTGCCCTTATGGGGTGGAGAGGTGACCTGTGACACTTGGAAGGATGAGGTGGTATTCAGAGTCAACAGTGACTACCTCACATCCTTGGAACCTCACATCCAGGACAACACCATCACAAGAGATCTCTCCAGCCAACTGGAGGATACTGCTGAAATTGCCAAGCCTAAGGTTTTTCCAGGCTTTAAGCAGATGGTTGAAGAACAAATCAATCTTGCTGATGCCTGTGAGATCAAGGAGCAAAAACAGGTGTTTCTAGATCGTCAGGGTATCTTTGCAGTTGATTCATATGACTGTGGATGCACATAGATACATTCAACCAGCATACCCACGGACCCCGAGATGGCTCCAGTATATGTAAACCAATACCAGTTACCTCTCACGTCCATGGAGTCACTCTAGGCGATTATTAAAAATATAGAATATCGTTGGATAATTTGTTCAATCCACAGTAACTTTAACATCGCGGTACAGGGGATACTCGAACCCAATGGCCAATGGAGACTTTGACAGACCTAAGGGAGTTAAATAAACAGGTCCACATGTCAAGATGGCCACTTCCCTACATCGATCAGCGACTGACCCAGATCTAAGTGTCAAAGGTGTATACCGCCATTGAACTCACCAATGGTTACTGGACAGTACCTATGAGTAGGGAAGACCAGTACAAGCTTGCCTTTACCGTCGGGGCAGCAATACACATGGACCCGAACCGACTTTGGATACATAAACTCTGGCATCTAATTTAACATCTTCCTTCATTAGGCCATGCCGGATTTGGTCAAAAGTGGAAACCTGGCCTGTGTAGATGATGTCTTAATCAAGAGCTCAACTGTGGAGGAACATAAAGCCGAAATATGCTATATTCTGACCCAGTTGCAGAAAGCCGGCAAAAAACTGTCCTTCCAGAAGGCACAGTGGGGTAAGACCTGCAAGAACTTCTTAGGGCACAAAATCACCCCTGAGGGTCTCAGTCTTCAGGCGAAAAAAGGTGGAAGCATTATTGAAATTGAAAGACCCTACCACTCTGCGAGAATGAAGAAGCCTTCTTGGACTCACCAATTGTAGTAGAAAATTCATTGAACACTATGCAGAGGTCACTCGACCCTTGGTCCATTTATTAAAGGCCAGGGTCAAGGGGAAGTGTGGTCCAGAACAATTTGAGGCAGTAAAAAAACTAAAGAGAAGCCTTTCCCAAGCCCCTTGTTTGGCTTAACCCATAAAGAAAAGGAGTTCTTCTTGGAGACTGGGTTCTCAGATACTTGCTTAACAGCGCTATTGCACCAAAAACACCACAAGGTCAACAAAGTAATCTCATACGTGAGCAAAACTTTGTCATCTAAGGAGGAACAATTCAAAAATTGTGAAAAGGCACTCCTGACAATGGTGCGGGTGTTGTAGAATTACTGCTCATTCATCCAGGGAGAGCACATCATTTTCGAGACTCCTCAACAACCCTTGCAATATCTCTAGAGTGACCAAATCGGAACAGGAAACATGAGTAATTCCAAAATTACTTCCTGAATTCTGTCCATGCAAGGCTTTCCTGTGGAGGTCAGATATGGCCAAAATAAGAAGAGTCCTCTAGCACAAGAATTGGCCGACTCAAGAAAACTGTCTTGAGGATGAAAGTCTAAGGACCAATGACAATATGGAGGCATACCTTACTTCCTGGAACAAAGTGTATGAAGAAGACACGTGTCAGGGGATAACCACAGTTTATGTGTATGGGTGCTCCTACCATGTTGACAATCACAGGGAAAAATAACTAGTGGCTGGCATTGGGAATGCGGGGTGAATGATGTTGCGGAACCCTCTGCTGGGTACAAAATAGGTCCAAGTAGTCAGGTGGCAGAGTTTCTGACGGTACATCAAGTCACCCTCACTGTAGCACACCACCAACTCAAAGAACTTATCATTACTGACTCGGGTTATGTCAGGAATGGTTTTGTGGAACACCTGATTAACTGGAAAAATCGAGGCATGCTGTGTGCAAAAAATACAATTTTAAAGCATGGGAAATCCATTCAATCAATTTATGATCTGGTAACCTCTAATGAGATGACCATTTATTGGACAAAACTGGAAATGACCTGGCTGACCAATTGGACAAAACGGGAGCCATTCACAGGAATTTCATAGAAAACAAATCCCTGCTGGGGGAAATCCGTGTCACTGCTGTCACCAGGTCCCAAACCCATGCTAATAATGCACTCAACTGCCCAGTGGAGTAAAGAAACCCCAGGTGCAGATGTCATTGCTGCACAAAAGAGGACGTGATTATTGGGAAATGTTATAAACACATTGAAGACCCTGTGAATTTTCCTCTGACAGAATCCAATTATATCAGAAAGGAAGCTCTCCGGGTGTTGATGAAGTTTTCCAAAATGTTCCAAATCCAAGACAGTTTGTTGGTACAGAGATCCATTTCTGGATGTGACCAGTGGGTGGTACCTACCTAATTTTGAAGCCTGATGTTAAGTCACAGCCATGATGCAGCCACTGCTGGTCAAAGGGGGTTTCATACAACATTAGAAATCTTGCGCAAGGTCACATATTGGCCACACATGGGCCCGGACCTCGACATCTACTAACAGGGGTGTCTTGGTGTGCTTAGTTTCAGCCAAGTTCTCTCACACACAGAGCTCCCCTACAGAAAAGGGGACTGACACGGTCTAGGTCGGATTTGCAAGTCGATTTCACTGGGCCAGTGATTTGCTCCTCTAGTGGAAAGAAGTACATGTTGACTGCGATATGCTTGTTTACCAAGTGGGTAGAATGTCTTCCTGCCCCAAATTTTAAGGGGAAGAGAGCTGCCGCACTAATGATCAACTACATTTTCTCTTGTTTCGGCCTTCCCCAAAGGATTTAGTAGGACTGAGGAAGTCATTTTACCAGCAAGGTGAAGACCAAGATGTGGGAGATATTGGGGGTAAAAAGAAAACTCCACATTGCCTACCATCTTGCCTCAAGTGGGGCTGTTATGAGGTACAATAAAACAATTGTGGGCATCGTAAATAAGTTTGTGGTGGACTATGGACCTATTTTGGACATCTGATTATTGCTTGTCCTAATGGCCATTAGGCCCACATGGTCTTCTGCAACCAAAATGTCTTCATTTACGCTCATGACTGGATGAAAAATGGTGCTACCTCAGCATCTGCTCTACAGAAAGCAAGAGCACAGCTTGATCAACATGTCCACTATCCATGAGTACATTCAGAATTTGAGGTAACACCTTCAGCAGACTTTTGCTTATGCTCAGCGAAATTTAGAAAAGTCAGCAGAAGGAATGAAAGCCCACTACGACCTAAAAACTACCAAGAAGGAGTATGAAGTAGGAGATAGGGTCTACCTGGACAATTTCCAAAGGTATCAGACCAAGGAGCGGAAGTTCCTCCCCTCTTGCTGCAGTTCCTTTGAAATTGTCGATAAATTCTCAGTTGTCGCCTACAAAATCTGCAACTACAAAGAAGAACATATGAAAGCGAAATGGGTTCATATCAATCAGTTGAAGAGCTGTCACCTCAGACAGACATTATGACTAATTGACAAGACCAGTGAAGGTAGAGCCCAGGAACCATTTGAAGAATGAAAGGAAAGGATGCAACCCGGATGGAGAATATTGCACATTTACAGGGAGTAAAAGAAAATATACTCACAGAGAATGTATAAAAATCAGGATGAAGAAAAAATAATATGTGTAGAAATGTGCATCTAAGGGAAATAAATGTCAATGTGTTATGTGATTTTGTTTTGTTTTTCAAGTTGTATGCCTATTCACCAGAGAAAGAAGTACTGTATAATATACTTAACCTCTCTTTTACTCTCTGCAGACTCAATAACTCCTTACCTTCACAGCCTGGGGATAGGAGGTTTCAAAAAGGGAGGGGGATCCAGGACCAAACCCCAAAATCCAAAAAGAGTGGAGTGCAGACCAGAGTGCCACTTCTTCAGGTCAGGAAAAACGTGGACGTGCTCAAATGAGGAAATTCATGGAATGAGCCAAAGCAAATAAAAAGCAAAAATCCCACTCTCCCTTGCTCTTTTCTACCGGTGAACGGAGTCAAAGACCCAGGGATCGACTTGTGGGGTAAAATGACATCCCCAGAGTAACAGAGATGCAGAGGCCATGCTAGGCCTCCATTGTGAGCGTGAAGCTGGCTAATGTGGAGTTCCTTTGAAATATCACAGCCAGTACAAAACAGTGATTTCTGACATAAGGCCGGGTGAAATGGAAAGAAATGGCCGTAGTCAATTCCACTAAAATAGGCAAGTGTGCAAGTGAAGAGGAATATAACTGACAGCTTCAAACTGCTGGATATGCCCAGTAAGTGGGAAAAGACATGGAGTACTGCAGAAGCTGACTGTGTAAACTGGGAAAAGGCATTGACAGATTCAAAACGGCAGAAGTGCACATGGGAAAAGATTCATTGAAATGATAGGCATGTGAAAAATACCAAGGAGGAATTGTGCCTTACATTTAAGATGGGAAGTCAAGTGACATATTTCCGAGAAAGACACTTACTTTTCACAAATCAACTGACATTCAAATGGAAAGGCCCACTTGATGTATTTTCTATGCAACTGTGGCCTATGTGTGAATAATACCTAAAGTGAATTTATGTCTGTCCAAACCGTATGTAAAGAAAGATTGTATTATAAACAACATACCCAGATAGAATACTAAATGTTACATGTAAGCACATCCCGTTGAGTTAAAGTTGTATTTTCTGAAGTATGGATGCAGCTGGTGTTTTCCCCAATGAACTGAAAGGCCTGTACCTTTCACAATTTGAACTCACGACCTGTTGGCTGGGCCCCCAGCAAAAGCAGGCCTGGTTCAATTAGAAATACACAGAAATAACAGAGGATTAGATCAAAATTGTGGGAGCTGTAGATAATTTAAGGTCAGGTCTCCCCATTCGATGTGCAAAAGTGGCCAACAGAAATGACCTTTTCAGGGCTGACTCAACCTCAAAAAATGGCTTCAGAGCCACTAACGGATGATAAAACATTGTGTATGAAACAGACCTAGCTGATAAGCAGATGTTAATGCTCAGTCACAAGAACATAAATTAATCTTTAAAAATGATTGGGTCTACTGTAAAGATGAGGGCCACATGTCATGCCTTTCCATGTGATTAACATTGGGCCACCTTTTTTTTAATTAAAAGAGAATCATATGTCCCAGTGAGATCATCCCAGACTCACATTAAAGGGACCAAGAAGCCTGTCGATATCATGTAAATATGAATCCTGTGTGATGTACACAATTATGATTTCGGCCGTCTCATAATTCCGAGGGAATGGAAAGTTGGTGTGGTGATATGTTATGGAAGTAAGGCTTGAATCTTCAAGGGTCAGAGTTGTGCCTATTTTGGCTCAGGAGTAAATCAATAAAAATGGTAGCTACTACAGGGAATGGCGGGCCAAGATATAATTAGTATTTTTCTGGCTTGCCATAAAATATAGAACTCAAATATATATATATATATATGTGCCTGCAGTTATCTGAAAAATTAGGCTAGCTGCAATGTTGTTAGATTCTAAGGACAGTGAAGAAATTAAACCCACTTGTCATTTTGGGATGATGAATCTTTCTCCTCCATCATCCACACCTCCCAACTCCTTGTCCTATCAGAAGGCCATGGGCGTAATGGAGGAGAGGGAGGAAGAGAGCGGACCAATCTGCAGCGTGGGAATTATGATAATGATTGAGTGTCACCAGCCATATAAGAGACCAGTTTCCAATCAGAGAGGGACCTTTTTTTATTTACTTTTTTACTCTTCGGAACTTTCTTTGGACTTTTGATTGTTCCCTTGACTTTCCCACTCTATTGCTGGAGGTAATCTACTTCTGGACTCTTCCAAGGAACGACTAGCAGAGAGGCAAGTAGAGCTACCAAGGCCTTAAACATTGCATGGGAGACAGACTGGGAAATCTAGAAGGTAGCTGGTCCTGCCATTTGGGGACTACACAAAACATGGGTCAACCCCATGTTTCTTGTTTTGGGGGCTGATACTCACAAAATGGAAACTCTGAACAGTAAGGCAAAAGACAGAGTATACAGCTACCCTTACCTCTAGTGTACAGACCTGGTAGTTCCTCTCATAATAGTGCAGATACTACACTATGCAGAGCTCACCCTTCTATGTTAAAAGACATAACAGTTAATTTCAACATTACCTAGTACAACTCAAAAAAACAGCATATGCAAAATACATTTATACATAAAATCATTGGGACAGTGTGGGGTTAGTAAGGGTAATTCCTTAATATGTGAGAAACGTGTTCAAACAAATTATGCATAGTAAATGTAGGTGGGTATGCTGGGAACCACTAATAAGGATATCCAGAATTGGTTATCTTATGCTCCAAATAACTTTATATGTCCGGATAGGGTTTAGTATTCACAAGTGGCTACTACTAAGCATTGCCCTGCAGATCACAATCACATTTTCTGCTTTTAGGATATTCTCTTGTGGAGTATTGTGGACACAATGTGTTTCAGCCCCTCTTGCAATGATTCGCAGATCCAAGCAATCAACATATTGGTGGTATAATAGGGCCTTCATCAAGACAGTGGATTATTGGTTCTTGAACCTAATAATTTGTCTAAGCCTTTCAGTATCTAAAATCTGTGGTGAGACAAAACGCATAAAGAAAGGGGAGTGCTGTTAATATAAACCTGGACACACTCACTGGTGTCGAACCAAGTTGGGGGAAGCTACTGACCTGAAAATACTTAACACATAGGGATGTGTGCATGATTGGTCCAGGTGGAGACTTATTTCCGTCCAGGTAGGTATAATTTCAAAAGTGTGCTTTTTCCCTGGATGCCCCATAACCAAGGCCTCCCATGTAAGTAGATCAATCCAAATGCCAACATAAGTGTGTGTGTGGGGGGGGGGGGGAACTGCCAGCCTTAATCTTCCAATCGCATAGCAGTTAGGGGTGGAACTGGGGAGACCCTTGGCACATTTTATTAAATCTAACTCAAATTAATTCCACTATAGAAAATCGCCACATCCATTTAAATTGAATTGTGTTGGGAAGTGCCTGCCTTACTCTTTTCTATTAAATTGTGGGAGGGGTGAAACTGTGTAGATCCTTGGCACATTGAATAAAATGAATTACATCCGATATAGAAAACAACGGGATGAGTATTGTTAGAGTTCAAAACAACCAAAGTTCATGCCCAGTGTGTTAGAGCCAGTATAGACAATAAAGTACTTGGGTGACTCTACTTTTCTGAAACCCCGGTCATATGTACAGAAGGGTGGGTGTCCATAAGCCCAAAATAAGTAACCCTAAAACTCTGCCATTCAAGTGAATGTAGAGTGTGTGCAAAACGAAATTTTCCATTGATTTACTTGCCTTCCAAATCAGAATCCCAAGGCCCTTCATTTCATGCAAATAGAAAGCCCAACACGATTTTCCCTTTGATTTCCTTTACTGACTTTGCCTTTTTAATTAAAAAGCCCAAACATTTTTTTTTCTTTGTGTCTTTTTTCCAAACCCTGCCTTTTAATAAAAACCCAGAACAATGTTTCCATTGTATTGCCACTACCTGTACCTTGCCTCCAAACCAGAGGGGGTCATATCTAATTGATGCCTGGAGTGGGATGAGTTGCTGGGAGAAAATAGCTTGATGACAGACTTAGCAATCACTGTCTGAGTCATATTGTTTGTGGGGGAAATTGCAAGAAATCTGATGTAATGTGATAACTGCCCGTCTCTAAATGTTTCCTGTGTGTTGTAGTATCTCTAAATCCATTCAAAATATAAGTCAGTCAATTGGTGCAAGTAATTTGAGATTGTGATATTGGGTTGTGCCACAGCGTAGGTGGCTGAGGTTTTGGTTGTGTTATTATTCTTTGTCAAGCATTCAATACATATTTATTCTTACTATACACCAGCCTGGTGCCTAGCTCATTTGTTGTACCTAGGGTATTTGCTGGGTGGTGTGAGATAGGTTGGAGGTCTCACTAAAGTTGAATCTGTATAAGCGCTTTGGGTGCGCGCAAACTTGCTTGGGGGAAAGGAACTCCCCAAGTTGAGAGTGACCGCCTAATAAATCGTGACATGTGAGGTACATTATCATCATCATCAAAATTATCATCATCAGGGTATTTATTGAGTATGGATCTAGCATCAGGAATCAACAGAGCGCTTTACAATTCATATGGGGAAATATAAGGTTAGGGAAGCAGATCACAAGGGATTAATACAAGGTAGTGGGGCGCTGACATTAACAAAGTGGGGTAGGAGCAGGTCCCAGACCCTCAGGTTGGGTGGGGAGTGATTGGGGTGTGAACCCAGGTTATAGGAAGGAGCCATTCCTTTAAGCGTAAGGTCTTGATTATTACACCTTGCTTTTACACCCTGTGTCACCACTCTGTCCTATTTAAAATGAGAGTGAATATAAATTAAACCAAAAAAAAGAAAGAAAATGTGTCACACTATTGAAATGAAACAAGCAATACTATATACTGCAATACTATATATCTCACCTCATGAATCATTTTTACCAATCAGTGGGAACCCGGAAACCAAAGCTGCAGATGGTCAGTCTTACTTTAAGTAGGAGAATCAACCCAGGACAACTACTTATATACTAAAAATGGAACTCCACTCTTACGTCACAAGACGATCTACCCCTCAGTAAGTATCTTTAACAGATCTATTGCATTTATACAATTGTCTTTTACCCTTTTTGTAATGGCTTGGCAGGTGAAGAACGATGGTCTGGAAGTTTGCCCAGAGCAATGCCAGAGGTAAAGTTTAATTTTAAACCTTCCAGCAATTGCCTATCTTGCTTTGTCTTGTCACCCAGAATGGAATGGGTATGCCCAAACATGGGTCCTGTGCCTGCTAGGCCTAAAACCCCAAAGTAAACCTCACTGATTATGCCCAATGAGGCAGAAACATGCTTGGGGATGCCTGTGGTCGTGTGCAGAAGGGATGTGACCAAGCAGCTTTGGCTGGACTACCCATTTTGAGGTGGGACAAAGCCTGATTTGCATATGGTCTTTCTCGTGGCAGGTGAAGAACAATGGTCTGGAGGTTTGCTCTGAATGATGTCAGAGGTTAAGATTAATTGTAAACCTTCCAGAAATCACCTTTTTTCTTTTGTCAACTCTCTGTCTGTCTTGGGACATCCCAAATCACTATTTCATTTGGAATTATACGGTTGTCAAATCAGTGTTCAAACTGTCTATTGTGGGAAATAGCAACATACCTAGTTAATATCCAGTGATGGATGGTGGACCCCCTTTAATCTTTATGTCAACAAATTGGTTGCTGTGTTACTTAGGTGTTTAAGAAAAACTCTAAATACTTACTGATCTGTTAGTAATAGCCCGTCCATCAATGTCTGTTCCTATATTGTGCAGGCATACCCCATTCTTTCCACATACTTGTGCTCTCTATGGTGTGTTCTATGTGGTAAACCAATAAAAAATACTTGTGTTACCTATATCTATTGCCAGGACTTTGAAGAACTGTACATATCTACTCCTTAGAAAACATATATCTTATCGTCAACATGTAGGCAGACTCACAATCTATGTGCCTGCTGCCTCCTGTTCACTCATTCCATTTTCAAATGATGCTGTTATATTTACCGGATGACGTTATCAAGTGCGTTTGAGCCATAATGTGATGGTGTCATGTGTATGTAGACACGGGTGTCTAAGTTATGGCCCCTTTTCCTCCAAATACTGAAAAAGACTAGAATGCAATTTTTGAGCCTCAACGGAGGGAAGCCATGGGGTGTGTACAACAAATCCAGAACACATACATTTTTTTGTGTCAGGAAACTACCATTTATACTAAAGGCGTTTTAAGGAGTAATATGGTCAAGACAAATGTATCAGGCTTATTTCCACTCAATACAATAATTCAAGCCTGTAATATGGTTTTTGGTAAATACATTTATATGTAAACATTGTGTACTGTGCTTACTTTTGTAAAAGACTAACAATTCCTCTTTTACTCCAGTTTTGTTGCTACCAAGAAGCCTTTCCCTATTGTTATTGTGAGCCCTTTTTGTAGATCTTTTTTTTAATTTCTCTGGTTAGCCACACTGTAGCAGCTATCCTGAGAGGCAGCTGGTTTCGCATTGAAAACAGTTATCTTGGGACTTTTCATGCAAATATGTGAACATTGGACATAGAGCTAGTGTTCTTATAAGCTATGTGGATGGAAAGAGCCATACATAAATAATACATTCCTATCTGTTTTGTGTAACGGTCTTACTCCAAATGCTTGCTCAGCCTTATAGATTGTAAGGTCTAGAACACTAATTTACCTTTTGCTCAGGGCAGAGGTAAAATGTCAGGTGACAGTCTAAGGTATTAATCCAGTTTACAAATTTGAGTATCTCCGCTTCTGCGCCCAACCATACCGCCAATATGCCATCTATGTATCTCTTCCATTAATCCATATATAATTTGAATGTTTTTGTATGGCGAGTATACATGCTTAATTTCAACATTTTTGAAATACAAGTTAGCAATGCTTGGGGAAAAGAATGGCCCCCATTGCTGTCCCGCCTACTTGGTGGAAGAATATCCTGTCTAACTGGAAGACATTTTCTCTTAGGGTACTTTCCATACATTGCATGATACAATCCTTAGAAGCTTCATGTGGTGGAGCTATTGTCAGTGGGTCGGATTCTAATCATATGGTTTCCTCCTAGGATAATCTTATTTGGAGCAATTTGATGTTAAAAGTGAATACAATTGTTTGTGCTGGATCGATTTCCCAAATCTCTTCCATGGTAATTACATGGGTGGTGTCTTTAATACATGACTGCATTTTGGGAATATAGTCCCTTCAAAAGAAATGTGCATACTTTGTGAGAGGATACAGAATAGAACAATTTCCAGACACAATAGGTATTATTGGAGTTGCGTGTAAGCATTTATGAACATTAGGGAGAATGTAAAATATGGGTGGCTGTGTCTCTTGTTGTGTCAGGAATTAAAATTATTTTCTGCTAATAATAATTCTGCTAAGTATTTGATATTTCTAAGATGCCATCTTTCAGTAGTATCACCTGGATACCCTTCATAACTGTTAGTGTTATCAAGCAGGCACCAACATTCCATCAAGTATTTGTGCTCGTCTATAATTAGTATGACATCTCCTGTCCATGTCTTCTAACAATGTTATCATTCATCTCTAGTCATTTAAGGGACTCTACCTCAACCTTTGTACTATTGAAATCATTTTTCTTGCTGGCTGTTTCAATTTGTTCAATGTCTTTAAGTACCAATTTTTGAATTCTATGGATTTAGGGGTTCTCACAGGGGGAGGGGAGATGGAAGGGAGATGGTAGGTATGGACCGGTGTCATTGTGGGTACCATCATCCATCCAGCATAAAACCGGTAGACACTGAGGTTGAGAGTGATCTTTACCAGTGGCCGACCATTTTTTTTGGTGCCTTCCTTTGAGGGATTGATTTATGGTCCCTGCCACAGTGATACATCTAACACAGCTATTGAGGAATTCCCGGGGTCATACTACGTTGGAAAACTCCCAAATTAGATTGGGGTTCATGACACCAGGACAGCGGCCTACTTAGCACTATTTCCAGACCTTGAATCAGGTCATTGCTATTAATGGGAAGGTTATCGGGTGGAAGACTGACATTCCCTAGTAAAGGAAGCCAGTTCCAGCAACATTTATCAGTTGCACCAAGCAATGGGATAATCAAGTCCAAGCTTATCAAGAATCTATAGGAAGACTAGCGTCCCAGGAAGTTCAATTCCATATGTTGCCCTTCAGACAAAACACACAGAAGAAGTGAACTACACCCTTGATGAATGTCTATATATTTATTATGTTGTTCGGACAAAAACTTGTGCAAGTCAGGCTATATGGTTCAATAGAATTGTCCAAAGAGTTACGCATTGAAGTGATTGTAAACCATTTGTCATTGGGTTATTGTGATCTTCTCCATTATTGACGTTTTGTGCATACATTTGTGTATTTCTGTGGAGTGCGAGTCTTTTTTATTTTATTTTTATATTGTGTTCAACATGATTTTTTGTGTTTTATGTGTGTGGTATGTTGAATAAAATTCTTAATATATTTTCTTGAAATATGAGTACTGAGTGTAGATTCACAGTTGTGATCATGGGCTGAAGCACTTTAGCATCCTTCCTTTTGCATACACCACCAGGTATGGACCGCTGACATCGTGGGTACCATCATAACCATACATTTTAAACGATTGCTTAAGTTTAATTATCCTCATAAACAAACAGACCTTGTTTGTGAACTCAAAATGGTCACCTGGTGTTGTTAATACATAACCGAGCCCTTAAACCAGGACAAAATGATCCTGCTTCGTGTCGCCTTTTTCCCCTGCTCCATCGAAGGTTGATTTCCACACCTTCTTTGGCCTAAAAAATGTTGTCTTTGTTTCTCTCTATGGGAACTCTTATTTCCCTGTTGGCATTGTTGTTGGAAGAGAAGGCCCTGCTTCTTCGTCACTACCACTAGTAGAACTGTAGGATGTGTCTCTGACTCTTAGGTTGGTTAAGTCCTCTGCATCATACAGGAAAGCCCCCTCATGTTTATAATTGAAATTTCTTTCCTCTGTTTTTTCACTTATTCCTCGGGTATATATTCCATAAATCCCACACATTTTTGACTCTCATGGTTGATGTCTTCCAACCTTTCCTTATAATTATCCAATGATATAAGTTTTTTGATACACCGTCTAATTTTTCCAATTAATACCCAAGTGTTTTTGCTCCTGTCCTTGCTGTCTCCATGATCAATACTAGCCATTCTCTGCCGCATTTATCTACTATATTGCTCCATTTCTCCCAAAAATATTTAAAAGGAATAGCCTAGGTTGGTTACTTACAATTAGGCCTTGTTGCATTACCTTCAATATTCTGCCCATATTGCTCTGTGTAATTCTGTTCTTACTAGTCATTTTCTAATTTTGAGTCCTGATCCTGGTGTTGTCAAAAACATAGCACTGAATAAAGTGACCCATATGATAGGGCTACTTGAAATTCCACACTTGGTGCTACCCAAGCGAAGAGTTAGGAATGAAGAGATAGGTTTCGATTCATTTTGGTTATAGAGTTTTTTCAACTTCTGGTTATGTTTTTACCCACGTATGTATGTTGTTGTGGTCATGTAGACACTAATGCATGTTTTTGTGACTTCACAAGCGATGTAAATGTATAAATTATATGGTGAATTCAGATTTAGCTTTGCATAACACGTAGAAAGTTTAATTAACTGTAGATGTAATTAACTCGGTTACAAAGTGCTATGCTTATGTAACAATCGTATGAATCTAATACATCTGTTGAAGATGCATATTGATTGGGAAGTTATTCTTGGTGGCCTAAGAGTGGTAGGAGTTCCATTTGTAATACTTGAATCTTTTGAGCCATTTTGTATTTCCACTCTGAATAGTTTGCGTCGTTCTTGCCTGCTTGGACCTCGAATGTTTATATACATTTGGATCTGGATCAGTGTTAATAACAATATGCCATAGTACCCATTGTTCAGGGCATAAGACAAGTAATAAGCAATTTATTAGCACCGACTATGGTAAATGTATACATATCGAAAGTATCTCACTGGGTTTGCCACTTATTCACTATATCAGGGTGCCCATACAGACTGCCAGTGCCCCACATACTTACCAAAGCACCAATGTCTACGATGCTAATACACCGATGTGCGCTTCTTTAAAGTACCCACTTAACAGAATCAAAATATTGTGCCTGCGGGTTTCGGACCCCGGCTCATCTAGAAGAGCACTGAGGTAGTTCCTGACTAACCAAAGGACGGGACACACACGCTTTAGTTAATCATGGAGCCCACCCTAATGGTGGGGAAAGGGTACAGTTGAAAGATTTTTCTGCGCTCATTGCCTAAGCAATTGCATCTGGCCCACTGCGACCTTGCTTTGAAAAGGTGTTCGTAAAGTCGACAAAACAGGAATGGCGTTGCTTTAAGAATGCGTGCAAAGATATCATTTTTCAGAGAAAAAGACAGTAACGGGAGGGAGCAGGTGGGTTCTGGTTTGCCGACTGATGTCCGAATAAGAGGCATGAGTTGCTGGGCTCCCAGGCAGTTGAATATTGGGATGTTGACTGCAGATTAACCCTTGGCGCTGCCGGGCGGGTGGCGGCTGAGGGTGGGATGTACAGGGGAGTGCACACCATGGGTTTCCAATAAGGTACTAACTGTCAAACTGGCACTGGTGAAGATTGAAGACCCGGTAGCAATTTCAACACTTCGTCATTATTGTAATTTAGGGGCAGTGAGAGGGGCATAGAAGGGCCCCTGTGCTGTGACCCCCTTGCTGCAGCACTCAAGGCCTGAAACCCTCTGCTTCTTCTTGTGGCAGCAGTCCAAGGGGACCCATTTTCTTGTTTCACCACTAGGACGTGGGTTACATTTCACTGTGACACAGTTATGCGCGTGCCTTTCAGGTACAGGTGGAATAATCACTGAGGCAGCGCCCTACATTTTGTTATGGGGGTAAGGAGGTGTTGGGCTGTCGGGAATCCTAGAAAGGTGGGGGGGGGGGGGGGGAAATAGAGCTGCATGAAGAGGTCCCCTTCTAGGCGCTGTAGGAGCCAGCCGTATACGAGGGCGGCACAGAACACCATGGCCTGGTCCTAACCGCGTAGATCATTCTCGGCGCTGAACAAGAAAGAAGTCAAGATGCTACATGTGCGTGTAGCATCGAACCCCACCTCCTTCCTGACATGCAATCTAAAAATAATCTTTTTGTTCCAAGACCGAGACACCAAAAATAGAAAGCTGATTGTAAAGGCCAGAGCGGCAATTAGGGAGTGGAGTTATGGGTTGTTTTGACATTTCATTGGAGTCGCCGGTTTCCAAGAATAGAAACAGCTACTCTGCGTGACAGGTCATGGCGCTGTCGCACTTGGCCATGCCATGAGGGTGAGGCATGGCGAGAGTGTCCATGTTACTGTCAGGGCAGGGTTGCACTGGGGCATACAATTGATAAAGTGGCACACAGTTGCAAATGGCAATTTGTGAGAGACTGTTTGCATAGTACAGAAGGTGGAGTATTTTTTAGAAAATGTGATGAAAATTGTGCAATCTAAAGAATATTTATTCAACAACAATGCTCACAACTACTAGCCACATAGTGAAGTAACTATCGAACTAAACCACATTGGCCAAAAAAGTGTCCCACATTACCCCAAAAAACGGGCCCACACTAGCATTTAGTGTTTTTGGTTCGGGCATTGCCCTGTTGCTGTATAGGGCAGTCCGAGCCTGGTTACTGTCCACCCTGAGGACTCAGTCACACTTAACAGTGAGCCCATGAAAGAATAGCTGTGCCGTGAAAATAAAAGATGTCCTAAGAATGGCTTTTCCTGCCCACTGCTTCAGATAATACAACAACAACAAAAATCGATGGAAAGGTCTTCTCAGCACGTTGAATTGTTCAAGTCACTTTCATGGTGAAATGCCTCTGTGGCAGTGAGAACCAGGGGCTTCGGGCTCAGTACCTGGGCTACCAGACAGGAGGGCTACTACACTGATGCCTTTCTGCTGAGACTTGTTGTCAGTGCTTTAAGTGGAATCTGAAATTGAGGAGTGTTCTAATAAGGAGGCGTTGCTTAGCGATCTAGCATTGCCTGAAGAAGGCCTAGGAAGGGCACGGGGAGGCAGCAGCCAAGGAATAGAACACCTGCCCCCAACAATACATCATGAGATCATGCAAATGCGTGTATTGGGTCACTCAGCATGGTCTCAGGTGGTTGGTTCCATTTACATCCATTCTGCATGCTGTACATACACCTCTCTCAGGTTTGCTATATAATTAAATCATGGTTGCACAGTTCAACTCATTCTGTAAACAAATGACCAGCAAGAAAGGGTAGAGGGACCAACAGCATCAATGTGGCCAGTACCGAACATAGATTTTGCGGGGCCCTTTGCTGCAAAATATGTGCACCCCCCATAATATGCATACGTCATGACAACAGTGACATCACGGAATGAGTGTGATACTTGATAGGATCATGGGAACTTTGTGATGCCCCATGCACGAAAGACCACTGGTATTACTATATATCGCGATCTATCAGGAGTGGGGGGTATTGCAGTGGTAAATCTGCCAGGATACTGCCCAACACAATTAGTGTTACCGCAACTTGGTCCGGCGCTATCACAAATTGCGGTGGAGCAGTAAGTTCCAATTTATTTTGCGTCCCTGGGACTCAATGGGGAATTTTCGGCACAATTACATCAGCAGTTATTGCGCTGCAGTAATTGTGCCCGAAAGCAGACAGAAAGTCAATGCATTCACCTCCAGCTCTGAGTGGAGGTAAATGCTCAGAGTTTCCCCCAACTCGGGATTGGGCGGAGCGGTAATGCAGCAGTAATAGTGCTACTGTCATATTTTTACCACTTTGCCCAACTCCTGATGAGGCCCATAGTCTGTGAAGGCATCGAGAAGCATGAACAGACAACAGATTCAAAGTTCAATAATGAAATGGTTTATTAAATCAAATGTCAAGATGGTAGAAGGCCTAACTTGCCCTATGCTAAGGTGGGATTTCCATACCTGAATCAAACTAAGGAAAGTCGGAGTCAAAGAGTTCAACTTTAAAGTCTGTCTGGGTGCAAAACCTATTCTTGCCCTCACAACTAAAGCTAAACAATGTGTGGCTATGTCAATAATGAAATGGTGATCAACACAAAGTCCTGAGCTTCTTCCAACTCTTAGCTCCCTTTACAGCTCCCCTTCCCCAAGTACAAGAAAGCTTCACAAACGTCTCAGGATTACCTTTCCGAAGTTTAAACAGTTCCACAACTCCTTGAGGTTCCCTTCCCCAAGTTCAAGGCAATGCAATTCCACACAATCCCCATGGTTGCCCTTCCCCAAGTTCAAGGCAACACAGTTCAAAAGAAAAGTGGCTTGATGCTCTGTGTTCAAGACATTTGCAGTTCATCAAGTCTCAGGGTTCCCTTCCCCAAGACTTCAACATAGCAACTTGTACTTGTTTCAGTCTCTCAATGTTCAACGCAACTCCAGGTCAACCTGACACTCTTTATGAATTGCATCCACAGTACATTTACAGTGTTCCATCTTGGTTTGTTTCACAATTTAGGGCTCCCTGGTCCAGGCACAGTTATCAGACCACATGGTCCACCCATCACAGGTCGCGCAACCAGGAACCCTAGGCTCTTCAGACCAAGCAGGTTTCTTGGGTATTTGCCCCTATGTACATATTCACATTCACTTAGCTTCTCCTCATCAGCCTCTTGGCTTGATGTGCAGGTTCACACTCTCTTGGCTTCTCCTGGTTAGCCTCTTGGCTTTGCCATAATGTGTCCCACATCTCATGCCAGTCTTGAGTCTTGCCGTACTGTATCCATTCATAAAGTTCACTCTGTGGTGGTCTTATTTATTCCACACATTTCCCTCATGCTCTTTCATACATGCGCTCTTATTTCATAGCTTGCTTTCAAATGGGTACTCTCCCTTTTAACTTTCATCATTTAATAGCTTTGCCCACAAAGTTTTCATTCAGTTCGGTATTCAATTTGATTCATACGGCACATTGTTACTTATGTATAGCCCCTAGGAGCACCACGGCTTCGAGTGTCATTTCCTTATACTCACCGGTCCTTGGTGTTCCTCTCCAGTGGCCTTGCTGCTTCCCTTCTGCTTTGCCGGCTGTCGGCCAGTCACGGCGAGCCCAACTAGCACCCCGGGTGCTTCCCAGCACACGCCGGCAGCTCCGCTCCTCTTCCATGGATGCAAACAGCGTCCTTTCTTCTTTCCTTCTTGTCCGCAGCTACAGCTGCGTTCTCCCGACCACCGAGGCTCCCACACCCGTGGAAATCTAACAGCCCAACTCACCCTGGGCTCCACAAGTCTTCTGGGACCTCTGATGGCATCCTGGCTTGCTCTCAGGCCCCACCACGGCTGACTCCCCATGTGCAGGGTCCCCTGCTGGTCTCTCCCACACTGCCCTCCCTGTTGGCGGTCTTCTTGCTGCTCTCTGCCTCTCCTCTTATACACCTGAAGCCACTTAACAGGTTGCAGGTGTGACTTCTCAACTGGATTTGCCTGACTGTAGTTAGAGGTACATGCCTGACATTCACAGTACTTTTTAGGCATCTTCCTCATCCCAGTACTAAAGTGGTGAAGGGAGTTACTAGTGTTCATTACTCCTAGTCGCCTCTTCCTCGTCCCAGTACTGTCATAGGTAAAGTGTGGGAAAATGAGGGGAGATGTTTTACAATAGCCCAGAAAGTCCTGGGGAGGGTTAGGTTGGTTTCTAATAGGGAAAGGGGGATACTATGTCTCGCCTGTGGGTACCCCACTTCAAATACCCAATGGCCCTCCACCCAGGTGATCCTCCCGCGCTTCTCCACCCCCAGGGTCAGGATCCAAAACCAATGGCATTTCCCTAGCAACCTGAGAAGAGGATCCAGGAGCAGTAGGAGTGATTATGCCCTCTGGTTTCTCACAAATCCAAGAACATGAGTGAGGATTTGTTTGGTGTAGTGGACAGTGTGAGATGAATCACTTCTAGAGACTTCTAATTGTGGCAAATAATTCACAGTATGTTTAATTATGTTCCCAGGAGCACACATTTTGGTTAAGTGGTGAAGCCAGTCTGCAACTCAGGCACTTGAACAGATATCTTTCCAGCTGTAGTTGGTAGAAATTTTGTTTGAGGACACCAACTGAGCTTGGAATGCAGTGCAAAAGAACTTGATTGCATTTTGCTAACTTGAGTAAAGTGTTGTTTTCACAGGGGTTTCTCGATTGCTTTTATTGCATTGCTTTGTATATTTGGCTGTATTGTCCAAACTAGCAGCAATCTTATTTCAGAAGCCCCAGATGCTGATATTCCAAAACCATACATTGAGCTACATCCCTAAGGGTTGTCTCTTGCTTTGACTGTAGTTTGCAAGAGCAGCAAGACATGAATTGAGCCTGGGGATCGACGGAGCAATGTGCCCCGCCTACAGCAGTGCCTTGCAGTGTAATGGAAGTAGAACCTAATTACCACTGAGGTCATGAGGCAGAGAGAGTAAGCACTTTCACAGCACTTCAAATGTTAGCAAAGTCAGCACAGGGCCAGGACCATGGAACACAACCTCTCAATGTCAGCACACTCTCTCTCTGGCTAATCATCATGACTCATTTGGCCTCTCCCCTTTCTCTCCTCATCCTTATATTGGCATTAACAATACTCTGATTTCTGGAGTGGTTTTGGAACGGGGACTAATCATGATAAATCATTCAGACAAATATATACAATTCCTTTAAGCAGTGTGTTAAGCGAAAACGAGTATTTTTGAAGGGCTATTTTCCCACATCGTGGTTGGAGAACTACAAATACCAGAATGGAGTTCAGCTCAAGATCTTTGGTTTTTCTACATGTACTTTCACGACTTAAAGATTCACAACAGAACTTAATGTGTGAGAAGGTAACTTGGTTGTTTTTTTTATTGCTCGAAAAAGGCATGCCTCATCTATCATGTGAGGAAAATGTTACATTCTAGAAAAAATAAAAGCCCCATAAGAATGAAAAACAACTGAACACTGTGCAGCTCATTGGCACCAGGATGGAAAACTATGTTGACAGCCTGTGGAATATTAGCGACCTCAGACCTTCCCTGACTTCGGTCTTTGGTAAAATGTGGACATGTCAAGATCAGCTCCAAGACTCTGAGCCAGGGCTTTCCTTCCTGCAGCCAGCCAGCTCTTTTGCACTATGCCTCCCAGGAACTCCCCCCATTGGCTTTGCTGACTAATGATGAGGCGAGTTGTTGTTCAAAACACATGGACAGACAAACGATGCAGCCTCTGCTCTGAGGAGCGCTGAATTATCCCTGTTGAAGGGGTGCAGCAAGTTGTTGTAGATGCCGAGAATGGCCGTCCATCTATTGTTTTATATAGCACACGATGAAGGGCTGTTATAGGTAAGCTGACACTTCCAGATCTCGCCCATCTCCACATAAGGGGCCAACTCGCGCACCCCTTTCTACTGGCTTCACCCTTAACCAGCAGAAGCATTTCTTCTCCCCCATGGGGCCCAGCTCATGCCAACAAAATAACATATGCAACTCAGGCACACACCTGCAACACGGTGCCATCCCGACCGCGACACAGTATCTCGCCACGAGTAACCAGGCGACCAAGATTGCATACCTACACTTTTTCCCCTTCCGCCACCTGGCAGCCACCCTTCCGCTGCTGCGTCACCAGAAAAGTCATGCGCTTGTTACCTGTTCTCTTGCCAACTCTACCCTGCCACCAAACTCCTTCAGTGCGGCATCATCGTCGCCTAAAGGCAATTCAGTTACAGGATGCACTTTATAAAATTAAAATAAACATTGAATAGACTTTTCAGACAAAGGGGGGCTGCTCTGGGACGAAAAGAAGCAGGCAGAAGGACAGGGCGAAGAGAAGGCAGAAGTGTGGCTGTATTATGAAGGAAGTGTTGCATATGCCTATCATTTAATCTAAACATTTAGTTTTGTAATACTGAACGCTACACCTATTGAGACGAAGGGCCTAATTCATAGAGCGTTTGCCAATGGGGTTGTGTCCTTATAAAACGCTTCTGTGAATTAGGCCTTAAATGTTGAATTTCAAAAAATAGAAGACGGTGACATGACAATCACACACTGGAGGGCGTGCCCGCTGCCTGCTACTTTTTAAAGCAGTGATTCCCCACCCTCCAAAGAGTGGCACAGGCAGATAACGTGGCTATGTGCCATTCTGGAAGGAATGTCCCAATAACGGGCATCAGACAGGCTTCAATGCAAATGTATCGCTTCTGTTGGTGGTGCCTTGGTATATAGGATATGCCTTCTACTTCCGTTCTCACAAAGGATATCAGATGTAGCTCACTGATAAGTGCCACATACGATGCAATACCCCTGTGATGGTTCAACCTCTTTGAGGAATGATTGTCTTTAGTGGGCAGTTATGTGTCCCTTTACTTATGGACACTATTCCAAGGTTTGCAGAGTCTCTATAGAGCAGGTGGCTGTAACCTGTGGCTTTCCAGGTGTTTTGGACTACAACTTCCTTCATCCCTAACCAGCATAGTCAGTAGCCAGATATCATGGGAATTGTAGTCCAAGACATCTGGAGAGCCAAAGGTTGCAGACCCCTGTTATAGAGTGTCTATTTCTCAGTAAGAGTTCAGATGCACCCAGGTTTCATCCATCTCTTGATTTGGTGGATGAGTGGCAGCACACAGGCTGCACGGTGTGTTAATGGAACTTGAACATTTTAGGTAGGCAAGTAGATATCAGGATGCACTTAAGTTGGAACAAAAGGCCTGCTTTTGGTGCGAAATGCGTTCAGATCTATTCCGATGTATTCACAAGTCCAGGGCACCATTGTTTTGCTGCCAATCCGCTTTGCCCAGTGCCCGAGCTGCATCTAGGAGAAGTCGCATCTGAATGCCTTTTTTGCCCATACATGAAGGAATGTGTATCCCCTTGACAGGGGCTCACACAGGGCATTCTTTTTGCATTAAACCTGTCCATGGGCATGCTCTTGGAGGTCAGCTAGTCACACTTTGGAAAATAGCTTTTCATCAATTTGGGATTTGTGGGTGAATATTAATAAATGATCACAAGCACAGTTCTCCAAACTCTACAACAATGACGACTGCCACATACCTGTAGTTTCTCAGGTGATACTTCCGATCCCGTATGAGGGCAGGAGAAAGGCCGAGCAGGTGAGTGCATAAGAGTCGTGCTGCCCGCCATATCTTCTTGGAAGACACCTGAAGATGACATTGTTGCATTTACAAAGGAGGCACAATGAATGACCCAGGAGGCCAATCACATAAGCAACAGACAAATAGACGATCTACCAAGGCTAGCAGATGTACCTACCGGGCATAACGGATTGCAATTTCACGGGGCGCGCTTGCATTTGAATACCTTCTTGATTCACTGTCCTGTTTGCTGTGTCATGTTACCCAGAAAAGATGTTACCAGCAGCCATGATTGTCCCATCCGTGGTAAATTCTGAGCAAAGTTACTAAAGCCTCCCAAAACTACAAATAATACTAAAAATACTCCAACATAAAACAGCCAGGGTATACCTAAAGAGAAGAGCCACGCTACTCAAACTTGAGAGCGCTCCACTGGTTGCCAGTGCAATTTAGCATACATATTAAGTTCTATGCATACTGCACCCAGCCACTAAGACTACGGTTAACATTGGCAACAAGGGATTGGCAGATTACTGCGCTGGAGATTTGGTTGCAGGAGAATTGGTGACACATTTTCTAACACATTTCTCTGCATATATATCTGGGGATGAGTTTAGGGATGTCATTAATATGTAGAGGTTAAGGGGGGCTGTGGGTGGTCCCACCTGCATATATATGCTAGTAAATTCGACAATTTCTCCAACGACCAAACAGATTCGACCAAAATCAACCTAAACCGACAACACACTACTCCCCACTCATACTCTAGCCAACCCTTCCCTCTTGAGTCTGAAAGGAGGAAGCATACATCAAGATCACTGAAAGTGATGGTGACCACATTATGGAATACACTGAACTTAACCCTGACATCAGAACTTGAAAGACTTTAGAACTTGTGACATTGTTCACAAACTCCTCTGCCTGTTAAACAGCTATACCTTGACTCCACCACCCTTCACTGAACGGGGCCCTTTCACTGGCTTCAAACTCTGAACTACCAAGTGCAGTTCTGATGCCAGCATGTGGATCCCCAGAGGCAAAGAGTGCTTAAGTGCCCCCACATGGAGAACCTTCAAAATCTGCAAGGAACTCGTCAATCCAGCTGCAGTCTCCTGCCATTTTTCATCAATAACTCAGGATATCTTGTCCTTACTCTCCTCCACCCCCCCATCTGCACTCATGCATCTGCTCCCTTGCCTATGTTGCCCCCCCCCACTTCCGCAATGCTCACTCTCCTCCCTCTTGTCCATAGCACCAGATGATGTCTCTAAAGCAGTCCGTTCTATGAAGGTCTCCTCCAAACAGGTGCTCCCCTGCTATTGCAGAAAAATCAAGGACAATATCTCCTCTCTCGCCCCAGCTCTTGCAGACTTCTGTAACTACTCATTCACCACTGGCTCTTTCCCTCAAGCACTCCCTTGTAGGCATTCTCCTACAAAAGCCATCTGCTGACCCCTCCTTCCTAGCTAACTATTGCCCTATCTCCACTAGCCCCTTCCTGGGTAAACTCTCGGAGAAGCTGGCCTTCCCCCAAATGACCCTCCACACTGATCTTGTTTGTTGCCTTCATGACCATCAATCTGGATTCCGGACATCCAGAGGCATGGAACTGCTCTCCTGAACTCCTGTGAAACCATGCTTGCAAATCTCGGCTCCAACTCTCCTGCTTTTCGCATTATCATTGATCTCTCCTCTGCCTTTGACATGGTCAACCACTCTATCCTCATAAAACGACTCTGACACCCTCAGCATCACTGACTGGGCACTGGGTTGGCTGACCTCTTTCCAAACAAACCACCCTTCCCAGCTGCAACTGAGCCCTTTCTCTTCCACCACCACACTCTCTAACTGTGGCATACTTCAGGGCTCTATCCTATTGCCATGGTTCTTCAATATCTATCGCGCCACTCTTTCTCACCTGATATCCTACTTCTCTTTTCATTTCCAGTGTTATGCTGATGACACACATCTTTCCTTCACACTTCCCTATACCACCTCCTCTTTCTCCTCTCTCATCCCCGACTGTCCACCATTCAGGCATGCTATGCAGTTAACAATCTATGTCTTAATGCCAATAAGACAGAGTTCCTTCTCATTGGGACACCTGCACCCTCTTTTCCTCCTACCATCTGGCCACGCACTTTGGGACCTCAACTCCCACAATCATGTGAGGCCAAAAACCTCAGGGTCATCTTCAATTCAACACTCTCTCCTTCACCGCTCACATTATGGACCTCGCCAAGATGTTCTTTCCAGATCCACCTCCACAGAGGCATTCTCCCTTTCCTCACCTTACCCTAGAATCTCAATGTCTCCAGAGCTCTGACCCTCACTAGGCTGGACTTAATCTCCCTCTTCCCTCCCTACGACCCTCCAGCTAATCCAGAATAGGGCCCCAAGAATTATCTTTGGCCCTCAAGCCCAGGCACCATATATCTCCAGCACTAAAATATCTCCACTTGCTCCTGGTGGCTGCAAGAATCAAATTCAAGACCCTCTGCATCATCTGCAAGGCCTTCTGGGGCCTGGGACCACACTATCTCCAGCTTTCGCACCCTAAATACTCCCCTGCTAGAGCCCTACACTCCTCTAACTACAACTCTTTGACTGTCAAACGCTTCTCCAAGCAGAAAGTAGGGGAAGGCCTCTCTCCTCGGCTCGTTCCTCCCTTTGGAACAGCCTCCCTGCCCCTCTCAGACTTGATGCAGACCTCCTTAAGTTCCGGAAACTGCTAAAAACTTTGCTTTTCTCTACCTCTTTCCCTCTCTCCCTTCTCTGTCAATCACCCCACTGCCACTGTGACCGTTGGCGTGATCCTCATGAATCTCACAGGATTCTAGGCCCTTCTTCCCAGTCAATACCAGCACCTCTCTCCCACTGCACTTCCCTTGCTCCCTGTGTGGGGGCTCTGCATCCCACCCTGGGAGTCGCCTGCACTGGCACTTAGCCTGAGCTTCTCCTCCTGGCTCCCCTTAGCACTTCCCTCCTGGGCCCTCCACCAACACTTGTCCACTCCTCTGCTCCACCTCCCTCCATCCCTATCTCCTCTACTTCTCCTCAATGCAGTTACATGTCCGAATGCCACAAGGCCTAGTAGGAACATGACGGTATATTTACTGTTTTTGCCATTGTTATTCTATCCTCTGTTCCCTTCCCATTTAGCCTTGTGGCACTATAAAACACAATTCTGTTGTATAGGCACCTAAAAAAATGCTCAATAAACTAAAATGTAAATAAAGATGGAAGGCAATGTGTACAACCCTTGTAACAGAGGGGCTTTTTCACTGTCAATCAGTGATGTTCAGCAATCCGAGTGGGTGAAGCAACTTTGAGAAGCATGTCAAACTTGACAATACTCTCAAGAAAATAAACAAAGAAACCACAGAGTATGTGTGTACCAAGCTAATTATATGAGGCATCAATTATTTGTTTGGTTGTCAATTTTGCAAATCCAATTTGATTACTAAAAGTAGAAACGTAAAATAAATGTTTTTTTGAGTTCCAAGCAATACACTTTAAAATGTGTATTGTTCTTTGGCCATCAAAGTAGAGATCCAACACTTCCTCAAAATAAGCTTTTTTAATCCTCCTAGTTCAGCGTTCCTACTTCAACAGCATAGCCTAGGTCTTCCAAGCCTCGGTTAACACACTCCCACCAGACACATTACACGCCGCGGCAGTGAAGGGCAGTGCAGGGATGCTTCGCATTGAAACTGCGAACATAATAACAGACACGCCAGATCTAGGGCATGTTCACAAGGGATGCATGTGATGCTTTTGGAAAAATCCTTTTCACACCTCCCACTGTGCTTTCATATAAAAGAAGTTGTGAAGATCTCCTTTCCGCTCTCTGTTCCTTCATCCACCTCCAAACCTGATTCTAAAGGGGACACCACCAGAAATACCACCCTTTATCTGACGCCCCACAACACTGTCCCACAGCATCCATGCTGACCTTCTCTGGGAGACAGGTCTGGAAACCCTGCCACTCGCCCCTCCCCAACCACCGCTCTGCATGCCCCAACCACTTAGCGCTCTTGCTCCGATGCCTTTACCTTCCTGGTATTGTGTATTGGACATTCACTTTTTACATGCAAAACTTGCATTGCGCAATACTGTTGTTACAGCTGGCATAATAGCAATATTATGGAGATGATGTTGTGGCCAAATACATACTTGTTCAAAACCCACAACTAATAATTTCACTCACCTTGATCAAAAGATTTTTCACGACATACTTTGCACTTCACCTGTGGCTCACCATCGTGCACGGGCACCACAGCACCTACCCCACTGCCCTCTTCCTTCCTGCACTTGCACGTTCTGAATACTCACAAGGCATAGTAGGTTTGGCTCGCCCTTCACCCTGTGTATTTTAGTATTTAATTGTACTGCTATCCAATGTTACCTCCCTGCTGTGCCCTGTCGGCGCTTTGAAACAGAATGTATTTCCTGGATAAGCGCCTAACAAGTAAACAATAAATAAATAAAATAGCTGGTGAGGGAAGGTGGACATTGCCTACAGCTTGAAGTGTGTTGCACAAACCCTAGTTTTATCTGAAGAAAGTCACTCGTTTAGAAACTCTGGTGTAGTCAGATTTGGAATGATCCTCGCCAACCTGGTGAAGATAATCTTAGAACAGATGTTAAACTTGAAATAATGTGTAGCATTGGTATGGCGTTCCTCACCTAAGGCAGGGCATGGCAGGCTTGCGAAAAGCCTTAGCAGAGCTTTCATCATAGTTCTTCAGAAAACGTTTCCCATGGAGCATTGGCAGCTCCGAGATGTGTCTAAATCAGGGATTCCATGTTTTGGGATTTTGGGGCTGGGATATATTTTACAAACTCTTCAAACATCTGATATGTGTGTTTTTGAAAGGGGCGGTATTTGTTTTGGTATTGCAGTCTTCTGAGAGTTCATGGCTTGGTTGAAGTTGTAAATGCACTACTGGTGTAATAAAATGTCTTAACAAGGTCTGGCTTTGGCCAATGGATTTATAAGCAGTGCCTGGCAAGTGCCTTTCTCCTGCCTAACCAAAAGGCCAAACTGTTGCCATTGCCAATTTTTAACATGGGCATCAGAATGCAACAGAATGAGCCCTGCAGTGTACCACAATGGCAGCTGCAGAGAAATAACATCCTCTGTGCCTTAGTTAATTGCATTCAGAAATGAGAGGTACTTCCTGTGACCCTTTACCTGTTAGTTACACATACAGTGATATGTATTTACTTTGTTGTTTACAGACGTTTAAATGGTTGGTCCTTCAAATAATGAATACTATATGTCTGTAATTACCTGGAGTGAGTTACATTTGCTAGTGATTGGCCTGGAGCATTGATCTACCTCCAGTATAGGGTTAATGAAAATCCTGCGTACCCAGTGCTCTGACAATGCTCTCACTGCCTTTATAGTTAATTTGACAGCTCTGTGACTCGGTATTAATGTTGTTCTGATTTTCCTTTTCATTGCATGTTACTTTTTCTGTCCATTCGGTGTTGATGTGATGTTTCTTGTTGGACATGTTTATTTCCTAGATTGATTTTGCTTCCCGACCTTCCTCACGGTGCATCATGGGTAATGTAGATGTTGTTCCTGTTGTAAGGACATCTCCTACTGGAATGTTCATAGGAAAACAATGATAGGGAAGCCCCACGTATCCCCAGAGCAAATGGCCTCTTAACGCCCATGATCTATGTCAGGATCTGCAACCTTTGACTTTCCAGATGTTTTGGACTAACTACAGCTCCCATAAGCAAGTACCAACATGATTGTGAGTGCTGATGGGAGTTGTCCATAACATTAGGAGAGTCACATGTTGCAGACTCTAGATCAATAATGGGTTAACATGATTACCAATGCTATGTAAAGGGTATATTGAGGTTGGTCTAACAGAACCAATTGCAGTGCATTACTAAAAGCACATTTGCATCCTCTACCTTTAACAGGCACTATTTGCCAGAAAGGTAAGGGGAGAGACCTCTGAGGAGTCATTTATGCACTAAAGTGTGACTCATATAGCCAGAAGTTTCTACGCATGAATGTAACATGGGAAACGGAAGTGATTGTTACGTAAGTGTGTGATAGAGGCTTGCTTAAGTACTATGCCTTAATGTTGACAGGAATTGTGTATATGACATAGAACTCTTTTACAGATATGAATCACTTTTGTGTGCATGAAGGAAATGTACCATAGACGTTTCTTTTACACCCTGATAAAGCTTGGGCAGAGTTGGCAATTCTATAGACTGGAGCCCCTTCTAGAAATCTTCAGGATCCAATGGGGGACTAGTTCCACTCTGCCGCAAAAGATATCGGCAGCTGATGTCACAGTTTAAAAGGACGACGCACAGCAAAGCAGGTATACACAAAGAAACTTAGGCGGGCGTTTTCCTTCACAGAAAAAACAAGAAACCAGATGTAAAGAAGGAATGCACAAGAAAGTAGATGCAATAAACAAGAGGATACCACACTACTGGGAAAGCTCAACCCGTGAGAGCAGGTCAACATTGCCCGATAGGGATAGTCAAGGCTGGTAAACCTTAAGAGTGAAGTGGAGGAGACATGAGAGTAGACCAGGCCCTGAAGGATGAGAACTTTCAACCTCCCACTTTGAATTACTCTTACTTCACTGGAGAATCATGACTCTGGCCCTCACTAATGGTGTAAGAGAACATGAACCGCTACTCTATGTAGAAGACACAATTACACCAACAATTCTAATAAAAACACTTCCTGATTAAAAATGAAAAAAGACAAGGAAAAACATACAACATATCCTAAAATCCTTATCCGATTAAAGAAGCACTTCAAACCTTTATTCATGTTTTATTTCTAACACGGCGTCTCCTCTGGAAAATTCCTATGTTCATGACACCAGATCAACAACGTTAACTTTATCGGCATTCATGTATGTATTACAATTTCTATGATTGCAGTTATTATATGTATTATTACTATTAATAGTAGGTGCATTTACCTGTTTCATGGTTTGAGCATAGTCCAACTGGGTAGCGCCATCTGGTAGAGGAGTCTGAAAGAAAGACACAAAACAAAGCCGTTTTTGTCATTTGTGGTTTGTTTCCCTTAAAAAGCATGACAAGTCCAGTGTGAAACTCCACTACCAAACGTAAGACATCAACAAAAATGGCAAATAATACAATTTCAAAGGAACTTTTGGTAAAGCAACACATACATGGTAAGTTTTGGTTATATGCCACCTGACGATCAACCACCGAATCCCAAACAGACCTGATGGCCCATACAGTATGGACAATGGAAGAGAAATGCCAAATCTAGACCTCCTTCCATAGACACATAAGCTCTGTATCCATGCAAGGGATTGCCAGATTGCTGGCATGCTTCCCACATCCAAGGAAAGTCCTGGATTCCTGGGAATCCCACTGAAGCCACTGGAAGACCAGCCCTTCATTGCTCGATGGCCTCCAGTATCAACCAGATCGCCAGGAAGCTTTATACTCTGGTTTCCTGCCACACAGTTGCACATGGCCAGATTACCCCCTGTTCCGACTAGGTGGCTGCCTAGGGGCGCAATATCACTGTGGTAAAAAGTCTCCTCTGTTTTCTGGAATAGCTGTATATATAGGGTTACTTTAAAATCTCTCAAACAACCTTGCACATTTGTTTAAAAGTGTATTCCCCCCCCCAGTCAGAAACAAGGATGACTTTTGGAAATGTCTTTCATTTGTATCTGCTCTCGCAGAGCATAAATCGGAGCATTTCGTGAGCACTGAACAGCCCTGCAGAACTCACATAATTCACTGGTTGATAATACAAGACTGAAAGGAGAATATGTTGTTTTGATCTGTTCTACTGTTAAAATGCTGTTAGTCCACATCACATTATACCAGGTTGCCAATATGCGCTAGATCAGATCACCAGGAGCACCAATCCAGCCCTAGATGTTTAGTCAATGTCACTTTGCATGCTAGAACTTGTAGGCCTATACTTGAAAAAGGAGAAGAAAAACAAGTAGGTCTGCAACACCCAGCATGCAAAGTGTTGTCGGGTACAAAGCTAGTACTTAGTGTGCAAGTTCCTATTGAATTTACATCACTTGTCAACTCCAAATTTAGAAAATCAAAGGTTTAACAGGCAATTGTCATCTTGCAAATTTACATACTGTAGAGTTTACAACCCAAAAGCAGATTAGGATAAATCATGTAATATAAGTGCTCTGGTTTAGCACCTTTCTGCCACTCTTGGTAGACTCCCTGCATGTGGCTCTGTAAGAAAAAGAGGGGAGTGGAGGGAGTCTTTTGTGAAACAGTGGAAAAGGCAGATGAGAAACCTGTGGTGTTGATGAGTGCAGGTCAGAAGTACCCAGTTCCAGAGTGCTAATCTGCTTTTTCTGGGTTTGGCGGAGAAACCTGAGAGTATTAAATCCTTAGGCAAGAGCCCAAGATCTGACCAGCTTCAGCACATTAAGTAGGAGGAAAGCTCAGCCGCCTCACAGACCCGTTGACGATATTTATGCAGCAACAATCGATACAGGAAATACTTCCCCTCACCAATCAAAAGCAGCAGACCAATATTCCCTTTATGTTCCATCTAGCCCTGTCTGTGACCCACATAGAACCTTGTAGATCGTCACTCCTGTGCCATGGATAAGTCAAGAATCAGGCCAGTGTGTAGAAAGAATATATATGTATCAATGAATAAGAACATTCATATTTGTACAAATCACAAGATGCACTGCTTTCTCTGTGGCACAATACACATCTTCAATCACTTTTTGGGAACAGACATTAAGAAAATATCTGAAATGACATCACATGTGCATTTTCACTTTTGGGGTCTCATGTAAATAAAACACAGGTCAAATTAACAGTCCAAACCTTCTATCACACCCACAAATCCCTTATTGCCAACAATGATGCAGCCCTTAGAACATGACAGGATCATAAGCTTGACCCTACTTTACATGAAGTCTAAATGACATGCAACACTTTTCGATTTTGCAAACATATTTCACACACGCAGTGCTCTGTCGAGGGTGTGCTTTTCAAATCAGGGAATACACTTTACTTAATTTTGGCAAGACACTTTTCTGTAGCAGCACAGAAAACCAGATATTCAGTTTACATTGAGCCCCCCTCTGCATTCAAGCAGTGTCGGAGGAATGGGGAACAGTTAGGAATTTCGTTTTGACAAGTACATCCCTTCCCTTTAGGCAATGTGGGGTTGGCAAGGAGAAATAGGAGTACCAATTACTTTTAATAGACTACATTTTTATTCACACTGGACGTGATATTGTTGATTTGGAATAATTTCTTTAAAAAAAAAACCTGCCTTAGTTGGTTATAGGCGAGTTAAATCATTATTATTTTGTAAAAATACCAAGGATCTACTTATTTTACCCACCCAATCAATAAGAGAAGATATAAATCAAAGAGAACCCCACAAGACTCGGTTTGGTTGGAGAGGTTACTTGCATATAATCTCTCTGGGTTTCTCAGGAAAATGACAGGTATCTGGTCAGATGGCCTTCCAGGTTGAATCATGGATACCTCTAGCCTCATTACCCCTTTGATTTGCCTCTCCTGGTTTGGGTCCAACCAGCTTTTAGTTTTTACCTGGTATCCTCCAGCAAATTGGTCAGCAGTTCTAACTCAGATGATATCAGACAGCTCTCTCCCAATTATCACTGTGTGTCACCTTATGAAGTGATACTCATAGTCCAAAAAATTAAAATTAGGATGTGTCAGTTTATAGGCTCTCGATATGGATTGGAATTCTATTGTGACTCCCATTGCAATGATTGGTTTATGAAGTTACAAGGCATCATTCATGTGAATTTATAACTCTACCCATCTGTGATCACACGTCAGTTTTGCACCTACAAACTACAACATGGCAAAAAACTTTAATTTCTAAATAAAATAAACCTAACAACATATATGTATTTGGATCAGTCTTATGTCAGATTTAATGAAGTTAGTCTCATTTCGGCACAATGTGATTTATTCAAAAACGATATAAGTCAGTGTCACAAGATTTTACATACAGTAAAATAATTCACTAAGCTACTATTTCCCACAATTTCAACTTTGTAACATTACCGGGAAGTCATAATCACATTTCAGGTTGTAACTCTCCCAGACCTTTTAGTGCATTTTATCAAACAAGTCTTCTGAGAGTTAATGACTGAACTGGCATTGTAAACACGCTACTGGTGTAAATATGGGGTTTACCTAGACTCCAACCTCTCCATGATCAGAAAGGTTAACGACATAGCGTCTGCTGCGGCCTACCATTCCATATTGCTCAATGCAGCTTGACCTTTTCTGTCAGAACAGAACTACCTCACCATAGCAAGACCAATAATCGGGTCTAAGCTTGATTATTGCAACACCCTCCTAGCAGGCACCCAGATAAAAACATCAGAAAACTCCAGACTATCCCAAAAAATGCCCTCAGGGCCGCCACCAGCATATCCAAAGGGGATCACATCTCAGCAACCAGGAAACTAGTCCACTGGCTAACAAACACATCATTTTCAAAACTCTCGCCCTCACGCATAAAAGTAACCACAACACTGTGCCTATCACAGCGGATTGCTAAACCTACCACAGACAGACCCAACAGAACCACCTAGACCAACAGAATCATCATTCCCAAGACCTTGAGGACTCGCGCGGGAGGCTCTAGCTTCCCTGTCATAGCCACCACCCACTGGAATTGCCTACCACTGCACCCTAGATGCATTGACTCACACATAGCCTTCCGGAAAGCTATAAAACCACTGTTTGTATAAACGGGCCCCGACTGGCCTTGTAGCTTCCCAGTACCGTATGCTACTTATCTCCATGCCTTGTAACCTAGACTGCTAATGTATGACATACGTGACACTGTGCTTTGTAAACCTGCACTAATAATGCATGACCTAACATAGTATGTACGAGTTTCACCTCACCCTGTTAGGCTTTACGCTTTCTGTAACCATGAGTAAAGCCTTTCGTCCGTGTAACTAAGACACTTTCTTGCAACAGTGCCTCAATGCTCCTGGGCTATTTGTGCGCTTTACAAATAAAAATAAATAAAAATAAAAATATTATTATTAGGGTATTCAATGAGCATGGACCTAGCTTCGGGAAGCAGCAGAGTGCTTAACAATCACAGGGGTAATACAATTGTCTTAACCGGGTCTGCCTTAAGACACTCGATTTAAAAGCATTATGCTTTTCATTCACTGAACTCCTGTTTAAAAAAAAAAAAAAAAATGCCAGCTTAGTGAGTATTAGGCATTTGCCAAGCACTGCTATTAAATGCCTAGGTACACAGACCATTGTGCACCTATTCCATCAATGAGCAGTTAATACCACTCGGCTGTGCCTGGCAAGTGCTTTTTTCCCCCATGCCTACAAACAAGTTGGCATTGCCAATGCATGTTTGGTAGAGAGACACTGTAGAAGGCACTGCTTCAATGTTGTGACACACACATAGATCTGCTGTGCATGCAGTGTATCCTTAAGGTGCAAAATTTGTGATTGGGGATTCATGATGTACTTTGAAATGTATGTTTGCACTGTAACTAATTTGCCATCTGAATTAGCATAATGTGTCATACGTTACCCTACCAAAACTATTGTATAACTTATGCCTTTCTACTTACTTTCTTATGGAAATGATACTGTAAAATGCAGAAGATTAACCACCTTCTCTTGAGGTTGTTGCCTATTCCTACTTGAGGCGGCCACTGATGAGAACTGTTCCTTTAAATTTACAAACTCTCAGAAGTACTTGGTATCCACAAGCCCAAGGACTTAATCCGCCATTCATGTTCCAAGGAATTTGAGAGCAGGTATTGATTTCCAGGATTCTCCAAGTATTAACCAAACAACATAAATCTGTCATGCTGCGTTTAATAAAACGAAACACAATTAACAACGTTCTTCCGCTTTTGGCAAATGACAGGAAACATGATTCCCCGAGGGTGCAACTGCAGCTTCGCACCATTCAAATGCCCCTCCCCCACACGAAGTCTAAAACTATTGTAAGGGAAGCGATAGGTCCAATGTACTCATGGGAATGCATGGAACAGCTGGGTGCGTGATGGCCTCTAAGCGTTACAGGCGCGTGTTTATGTTACATAATGTTCACCGGTGGATTCTCAAGCTAACAAAAGATTGAAATGTGTTTATCGGAATTCATGTGTATTGCATGGTTCATGGGGAAGCTGTGCATTCACAGAAATAAACTGCCATGTCGCTGTGCTCATGAAAATCTAAGAGGCATCGAGTGCATGGATCAGCTGTCTGCGAGTGCACTGGCGTAACAGGGACGCCCACACCCCCCATGGTGCAGAGGCCCCCACCACCACATGTCCTGGGAGGGGGGCCCCCACTGGACCAAAACAAAACAAAAATACATATTTTTTTGTTCTTTTTTTGTCACTCTGCCTTCATAAAGAAATTATTTCCGTCACAGTGTAACAGAAATATTTTCTTTATGAAGACAGAGTGACTACAAAAAAAACAAATTTCTGAAGTTCTGAAGTCTGCTTCTCCCTCTCGGCTGGAGGATTCCATGTCATGGGGTGAGGGAGCTCTATGACTTAAAAAAGAAACAGTTTATTTTTGAAGACACTCTGTCTTCATAAAGAAATTATTTCCACTATGGTTCGGTCCTTAAAGGAAATAATTTCTTTATGAAGTCTGAGTAACTTCAAAAAGAAACCATTTCTTTTTGAATTAATAGGGCTCCCCTTAACCTCATCATGTGTGTGTGTGTGTATGGTGAAAGGGTGTTGTAAATCTCCCCCCGTCTCACCTGAGATCGCTTCTTGCTCTGTTCCGCGGGAGGATTCCTCTTGTGGACGGATCGGGTCTTGTATAGGCTCGCTCGAGTCTCGTCCGGCTGCAGAGCGCGTTCAGAGTTCCGGGAAGGCCGTTGTTCCAGGATGTCCAGGAAAAAGGTAGCAGTCGCTAGGGATGAGGATTCTGGGAGCAGATTAGAGGGAAGGGGTGAAAGGAAGGAAGAAGAAACCAGGAACTAGGAATAGTGGATTCGCCGAACAGTACACACACGTCAAGTCACTACCTAATGATAGCGTTGAGACGCGCGGGCCCCCGCTGCGGGGGCGTGGCCAATTTATAGAACGTGCCGTGTGCGACGTGAAGGCTGGTGTGAGGCAAGTCGCTTGACACAGCCATGTTGGGAGTAACAAAGAATACAAGCCCCGTCGTGATAAGGACCAGGAAGTCCAGAAGGGGCAAGTTCTATGGGTCATGACAGCATGCCTCCTCGGAAGACCTGTTCCACCAGGTTTGCCCGGGTGTATGAGATGGAATCTTCGAAGCAATCAAGGGGTATTTAAGTTAGAAACTGGTTCCCAGGTTCTCTCGCTAGGAGGATATCCCTTCCATTCAACCAGGTATTGAAGTCGACCCCGTTTATACCTGGAATCGCATATTATGGACACTTCATATTCCAGCTGATCGTCCACAACAACAGGACTGGGTCTGCAGGATTTTCGGGTGGATTGGATGTAAGGTTTCAATAGGGAAGTGTGAAAGAGAGGGTGTATTTTCTTCCAGGAATCAGGTACTTTGAGTCGGAATGAGACAGGATTGATTGTTTTCTTTATGGAAAATGGTTCATAGTACCGAGGGGCCAATTTTTTTGGCCGTAGATGTCACGGTAATAGTTTCAAGGACAACCAGACTTGATCACCAACAGAATAAGAAGGCGCTGGTCTTCTTTTGGAGTCCGCATAAAGCATAGTGCGTGTTTGGGCCTCTTTCAATTGTTCCTTGGCTTCCTTGTGTATGTTGATGAGAGTCTGAATCCATGAGTCGAGAGTAGGTACTGGAGTGGGATGTGGAAGAACATAAGGTAAAACGGACGGGTGAAAACCTTGACTGCAATAGAAAGGGCTGACCTTGAGTGCTGAGTGATCGGAATTGTTGTAGGCAAACTCGGCCAGGGGTATGAGGAGAGACCAGTCATCCTGATCCTTGGTGGCAAAACAACAAAGATATTGCTCAAGAGTTTGATTTACACGTTCATTGGCTCCGTTGGTTTGTGGGTGATAACCTGATGAGAGCGCGCGTTGGATCCCTAGAATACAACAGATGTTTCCAGAATTGTGAGACGTATTGAGGTCCTCGGTCCGATATGATCTTGGAAGGAAGTCCATGAAGACGGAAAATATGTTCCAGGAAGGTTCCAGCAAGTTCTGAGGAGGATGGTAGTTTATACAAAGGTGTAAATTGAGCCATATTAGTGAACAAGTCTATGGTTACCATGATGGTCGTGTATCCTTGGGAAGGTGGTAATTCCACAATGAAGTCTGTAGCAATAAACTTCCATGGTCTTGTTGGCAGCGATGGTTGTAGTAAAAGAACCGCAGGTCTCTTGTTATGTTTTTTTTGACTGCAGATAGCACAAGCTTTGACGTAGTGTTGTACGTCAGTCTTCATTCGAGGCAACCAAAACTTTCTTTGTATAAAATGGAGGGTGTTAGTTATACCACGATGACCGGAGTGAAGGGTATCATGGCAGAGGTTTATTATCCTTTGTTGTAACTTCTGCGTAGGAATGACAAGTGAATTGTCCTTGAATAGATATCCTTCCTTAACTCTTAGATTCCATGGATTCTTCCTTGAAATATCCTTCCAGAGGTCAGATTGCTTGAGCTAAAAAGATAGTGTGGGGAAACATCTTAGGATAGGCCTTGTCCTCAGTGGCTACGTAGTCAGGACGTCGAGATAAGGCGTCAGCAATCATGTTTTGTGATCCGGGAACATGAGTGATTTGGAATTGGTACTGGGCAAAGTAGTAGGCCCAACGCGCCTGACAACTGTTCCTGCACTCCAACGACTGTAACATTTGGATATTCCGATGGTCTGTGCGGACCTGAACTGGATATCTAGCACCCAGAAGTAGGTGTCGCCATTCAGTGAAGGCTTGGCGGATGGCCAACAGTTCCTTCTCTAGGATGGAATGGTGTGTCTCGCTGGGAGTCAGGGTTCGTGAAAGGTAAGCAATGGGGTGTTCCAGTTTATCCTCAAGTTCCTGTTTCAAGACCGCTCCTATGGCGTAGTTAGAGGCATCCGTTTCCAGTAGGAATGGGCGATTTATCGGGCTGGGTCAGGATGGGGGCTTGCGTGAACTCCGTCTTCAATCGTTGAAATGCTTTATCTTGCGGCGTAGACCATATAAAGGGGGTGTCTTTCTTCAATATAGCAATGATCGGCTGAACGATCTCGGAAAAGGTAGAAATAAACTTCTGGTAGAAGTTGGCAAGCCCCAGGAAGGATTGAACTTGTTTCACAGATGTGGGAGCGGGCCAAGCCAGTATGGCCTTTACCTTTGAAGGGTCCATACCAATTCCTTCTGGGCTAAGAATGAATCCTAGGTAGTGAACAGAAGTAACGTGAAACAAGCATTTTTCAGGTTTGGCTAACATTTTGTGTTCACGAAGTCGTTGTAGTACTGCCTTTACATGTTCTTCATGTTTTAGAGGATCCTTGGAAAAAATCATTATGTCATCCAGATAGACAATGACGAAGAGGAACAACATATCAGAGAACTCCCTATCCATAAAACGCAGAAAGACTGCGTTTTATGGATAGGGCATGACTAGGTATTCATAGTGACCAAAGGGTGTTCTAAAGGCTGTTTTCCATTCGTCTCCTTCCCAGACACGGATTCAGTGGTTAGCACCCTGGAGATCCAACTTCGTGAATATTACGGCGCCTCTCACAGCTTCCAGGATATCCGAGATCAGGGGCAGTGGGTACCGATCTTTGAGGGCGCATTGATTTAAGCCTCGATAGTCGAGGCAAGGTCTGAATTCCTTTTTATCCTTCTTGGGAACTAAGAACAACGAAGCACCCGCTGGAGATTGAGGGTCTTATGGTGCCGTTTTCAAGATTGGTGTCTGGGTATTCCCGAAGGGCCTTTTTTCTCAGATTCAGAAAGAATGAACATTCTGCCAAAGGGAATTACTGCTGAGGGATCTGTATCTATGGCACAGTCTTCGGGCCTGTGAGGGGGTAAGGCTTGGACTATGGCAGTAGAAAATACATCAGCATATCTCTGATAGGCCTCTGGAACTTGTATGATATTGGAAACTATGAGTGGTGTTTCTTGGTCTCTTGGTGGTTCTTTAGGCGTTATCGAGGAGGGATCCAGGGATAGACAGTGGGACATACAGAACTCTGAGCCCAGGAATAATGATCCTGCTGTCCAATTAATATACGGATTGTGCTTTTGTAACCAGGACATACCCAAAACCATGGGGTAATGGGCTGACTTAATGATGTCGAATGTAATCTTCTCTTGATGATGGTTTATGGAAAGTTGGATCTCTTTAGTCTGCAGGCTTATGGGTCCTGAAGAGAGGGGTCTTCCAAAAATTGCTTCCACCGGCTGCATGGTTTTTCGTGTCTCGTACGGAATATGATGACTAACAACCCAGTCTTGATCAATGAAAATTCCCATAGCTCCGCAGTCCACCAAGGCCAGAATGGGATAGGTCTTGTCTTTGGAGGGCGACAGGAAGGCCTGTAGTATCACCAAATTGTTTTGTCCAGGAGAGTTCAAGGATGGAATTGATGTGGAGCAAACATCTCTCTCCCGACACCTCGCTCCATCTAGGATCGGGAGCTGGCATTTCCCGAACGCCGTGGAGGGGCTAGAGGGCATTCTCTAACAAGGTGTTTATCCGAGGCACAATACATGCACAGGCCTGTGTGGATCCTTCTCATCCTTTCTTGAGGGGAAATAGGCCCACGGAAGGCTCCTATTTGCATGAGTTCCGGATCTATGTCAGGGGTTGGGGCAGAATCGGTTTTAACAGAGGTCTCAAGGGAATTCTTTTGAAAGGGTATCTTGGTCTTTCTTCTTCCAGCCTTTCTTTCCTGGATTTGGAAGTCTATTTGCATGGCTAGATCCATAAGAGCCTGGAATGAACTAGGACGAGCCATCCTGGCTAATTCATCCTTAATGTCCTCTTTTAGACCCCTGCGAAATAGAGTGAAACTTGCTTCTGAGGACCAATCCGCTTACTTTGCGAGTTGTTTGAATCTAGTAACGTACGTTGGCATATTCTGAATAGCCTGTCGGAAATCAAATAACCGTTCCTGAGCACTAAAAACCTGTTCTGGGTGGTCGAACATAATCTTGAGTGCCTGAATGAATCCATCATAATCATCCAGGAGGGCATCTCCTGAGTTGACTAAGGGAGTGGCCTAGGTCAACGCGTTCCCTGTGAGGTGCGAGATTATGAAGCCCACCTTTGTTCTAGAAGTTGATAAATAATAGGGCTTAAAAGTAAAATGCTCCAAGCAGGAATCCAGGAATCCACGTAAGGATTTTGCCGAGCCATCATATTTGTCTACCACTCAATCCAGTAACACACTGTCCTTGTTAGCGGGGTCGCGAGACAAAACAAGCTGCCTTAACGCAGCATTCTCAGCTTTTTAAGTTCTGTACTCAGTTGTGAGCTCTTGCATGCCACGCATAAGGTCCTGGACTGCTTTCAGTGTCGGTCGTTTGGCGTCTCAAACTGTCGTAAATCTCCCCCCCCGTAAAACCTGAGATTGCTTCTTGCTCTGTTCCGTGGGAGGATTCCTCTTGTGGACGGATCAGGTCTTGTATAGGCTCGCTCGAGTGTCGTCCGGATGCAGAGCGCGTTCAGATTTCCGGGAAGGCCGCTGTTCCAGGATGTCCAGGAAAAATGTAGCGGTCGCTAGGGATGAGGATTCTGGGAGCAGATTAGAGGGAAGGGATGAAAGGAAGGAAGAAGAAACCAGGAACTAGGAATAGTGGATTCGCCGAACAGCACACACACGTCAAGTCACTACCTAATGGTAGCGTTGAGACGCGCGGGGCTGCGGGGGCGTGGTCAATTTATAGAACATGCCGTGTGCGACATGAAGGCTGGTGCGAGGCAAGTCGCTTGACACGGCCATGTTGGGAGTAACAAAGAATACAAGCCCCGTCGCGATAAGGACCAGGAAGTCCAGAAGGGGCAAGTTCTATGGGTCATGACAAAGGCTGCACACTTAAATGTATGGGTTGCTGGTGTGTGTGTCGAGTGTATGGTGAAAAGGTGCACACTTAAATGAATGGGTGGCTGCCTGGGTATGCCTGTTTAGTGAAAGGCTACACACTGAAATGTGTGGGTGGCTGGGTGGTTCTGTGTGTGTTTATGGTGAATGGTGTGTGTTCTTGTGTTCAGGGGTGCAATGAAAGCTACATTTCAGGTTGGTGGGGTGCCAACCCTTCAAATGTTGGGAGAGGTGCTAACTTCACGGGCGGTGGGGTAGGGGTAAACTTATTTGTGTGGGGCATCTAACTTCTTTATGCATTCTAACTTCTTTATGCATTCTAACAAGACTATTCTAGTGCAGATTCAATGTTACAAGCAGTTAACTCGCTCCTTTAAGTCTGAAAGCTCCCACTTATGGACTGCTGTGAGAATAAGCTTAGTTTAGTTTATTATTTATATAGCGCACCGTTAGACCCTAGTGCATCCAGGCGCTTGGATATGATTACAAGTGTTACAGTTACAGTTTTGGTAAGAGTGGGTAAGCATTACAAGAGTGAGTAGACAATACATGCGTTGCGGTCATTGTGAAATCAAGTTGCTGATAGAATACATATTATAAAATGAGAAAGACAGTTACTGATAATATGTACATCGTCACTCAAGTATGAATTGTAGTTCAGTTATTTAAACAGTACACAAGTTAGTGACATGTTTGTGCACATTTGAAAATAAACAGGATATACGGTCTATACAAATGAGTTGTCTTAACTCTAGGATTTAAACTTCTTTGGCCAGGAGCCAGGTTTTGGCGCTGTGTCTAAAGCGATGGAAGGTCGGTTCGACTCTCATGTCGGTTGGTAATGAGTTTCAGAGTTTTGCGGCAAGCACTGGCAATCTTGTGCCGCCTGCTTTTTGGAGCTTATATCTAGGGATATTTAGGCAGTGAGTTTGGGCTGATCTGGTTAGGCGGGATAGTGTGTGGAGCGTGAGGTTGTCAGAGAGGTATTTGGGAGCTTGGTTGGATAAGCATTTGTGTGTGAGTGAGAGTGTTTTATATTCGATTCTCTGAGGTATGGAGAGCCAGTGCCAGTCGCGTCTGGTAGCAGAGATGTGCTTGTGTTTGGGAATGTTCATGGCTGCTCTTAGTGCATTGCCGAGAAGCTGATTTTGGAGTTTGGGGGAGGGGGCGGGAGAGAGATCAGATGCATGAAGGTGTGGGGTTGGACAGGGATTGTGCGATATTTCTTAATGGTCATCCATGTCCAGACTAAGCAGGCATGATATGTGGTATTAGTGGCTATAGAGGCATTTCGGTGCAGCCAGTCTAGCCATTTCTTAGTTTGACTTGACTTTTTTTTAACTGGGCATCTCTGATAAAGCAGTCCTGCTAAGTGAAATTACCTTGCTAGACTGGCATTTGGGTGCTGCCATTCTAGCCATTTCTTACTGCAGCATTGTAGTTTTTTCTGGACATCTGTGATAAAATAACCATGATAAGTGTTATTGCTTCGACTAGCATTTTGGTGAAAACAGTCTAGATATGTCTAAATGGGTCCCGACATGCTTTACTGAAATATGTTATTACGTGTATAGACTGGTCTACATTGTGCAGCCAGTTGGACATGTTTTCACGGTGGCATGGCAATTTTAATAGCAAAGCACAATATTAATTAAAACATTAATGTTCCTGTGCACTGTTGGTGACTTCAATGTAATGGAATTTTGGATTGGTATTACCCTACAAAACCATTGCAAATGCTCTGGCCTTTTAGACAATTTTTCTCAGAAAGTGTGCAATATAATGCATTAAAACACATGTTTATATCATTCTCCTAATGCACTGTGTGGTGTACCACTGCATCAGCATGTTTGTGCAAGTGTGGTAATGTAGGCTGGCCCAGAGTGTGGCGTGACCAGTGATTTGTTGCTGAGTTTGGGGTGCCCCGAGCATGGCTCACAGGGGGGCCCACACATTTTTTATTTCGCCACTGTGCGAGTGGTAATTATTGTAATACCAGCATGCTCATATGAATGCATGGGGTACACACCCTCATCTGGAATACTTCTCCGAACCATGCACCAGTAGGAATGATTGGCACAGCACAGCTTCATGGGAATTAATGGGCCAGCTGTGCACACACAGGAATGCTCAGAACAGCTGTGAGCATGTGAAAGCTGTGTCCTCGTGGCAATGCCTGAGGCTGTTTGCTCATGGAAATACAGTCGCAGGCCATTCGCCCAGAGCGTCAGGCAGCTGTGAACATTATAGGAGGCTTGGAAGAGTCGTGTTTCGATTTTGAATGCACTGAGCAGCTGTATGCTCATGCAAAAGCCTAGGCCCTAGTGCATGTGTACGATAATGTGAATGTATGAGGCAGCTGTGTGCACCAGGAGATGACTAGGGGACACTCTGCTCAGTGATTTTATGGATAGCTGTGACCTGTAGGCAATGTATATAGATGCGGGCAGGGCTTTAAGTGGGCTTGGGCTAGCTGAAGCTGCGCCCCGCAGTCTCCCAAAACCATGATCAAGCCAAGACTCTGCCGGGGCTCACATTTCCCCAGACAGCTCCGACAACCGCTTTTTTAAACTTTCCACACGTGGGTTTCGAGCCTGCGCACTGCCGTGTCACGTTGCACTGTGTGGATTTTGTTTATTTTATACAATAGACTGCTTGACACCGAAAGCCCATAACGGGCTTTAGGTGTCAAGCAGTCCATTGTATCAAACAAAAGAAATTGTACACCTATGAAATAGCACAGTGCGTGGCAACAATGCTTTGTCAGTGGCAGGGCTCGGATTGGAATCCCTAGCATGGAACAATGAAAAATAAAAAATAAAAAAAAAAATGTATTGCCGTGCTGGGGATTCGAAACCAAGTCCTGCTGATGACAAGCCATTGTCACATCAACTTTGCTACTTTGCATGTGCTGGATTTCATTGGTTTTATTCAGTTACCTGCTCGAGTCTAATAAATGAAACAAAATGAATTGCGCACCAACGAAACAGCACAGTGCAATTCAAAACTGGGCTTCTCACCGACAGGGCGCTGGTGGATCTCCAGCGCAAGACAATAAAAAAAAAAATAGATCAACAACGTTTTCTTTAATGTCGTGCGCTGGGAGCACCTCAGGCTACGCCCAAAATTTAGGCCACACCTCCTCACTGTACCCCCTCCTCGATTTCTTACCCCACTTAAAGCACTGGATGAGGGCAACTGCGTGCTCATGGGAAGGTATGAGGTATAAGGCCCAGGAGTATGCATGGGGCTCTCTCTGCATTTGAAAATGCATTAGGTAGCGGTGTGCAGATGAAAATGCACAGACAATTCTCTTTGCACTGGGGAATATATGCCGAAATGCAACGTTCCTTAAAGTTCACCTGAGCAGCTGTGTGGCGTGGGAATTTACAGGGATAATTAGCAGCGTGTTTATAGGCTTATTGGACTGCAAAGACCATGTGTGTGTTCAAGAAAATATAACGTCTAAACTATGCCACACAAACTCTAAAGAGGTGCAACATCACAGCCTGCAATATACATCAGAAGCAGGACACGTATGAGGCCCCGATTCTGACCTCTGGGAAAAAGTAGTGTGGAAGGCCAGCATCTCCCCCCTGGCCCCACCCTCCAGTTTCAGCTCCACTATACTGAGTTGGGTGGAAGGGTCGCATCCGGGCTGTAGTGCTTTTCAGCTGCGAAAGAAGATGCCATCTATTCATCTGGTGGGGGGGGGCAGTGTGTGCACCAGTGTCACTGTGAGCACTACTAATAAGTGTTATTGAGCCTTCATTCAATCAGAAAAGTGGTGCAGTTATCCGTAAAATGCCTAGCTTATGCAGGAAAAAGGTGTGCAGTTGATGTTAACAGCACCTCACAGGTGCAAAAGTAGGGCTCTGCAAGGAAGTGTCTGGTCTACATAACTGATGGTCACTCACTAAGGCCATTGAAAGGACATAAATCAGGGACATGCACGAGTGGATGTTTTGAGGTCAGTACGCCCCATTCTTTCTTTCACAGAATATGGTGCTTTTAGGAGACGTGTCCTTCCATGGAACATCACTTTACTAATCTTAAACAGATTTCTGAAATGGGCCCTGAATGTCCGACGTGGCAGCAGAACTCAAAATAAGAAGCCATTTTGTGACCTTTGCAAATTCAGGATATCTACCAATCGACTATATAAACCACAATTCTGCCTCTTTTATCTTATTTTTTGGCATCCAAACGGATACTTGCAATGTGCACTGTTACCAAAATCCTATGAGTTGAGTTTAAAAAACCAAACTATTCGCATTTAATTTACAGCATCTTTAAGGAGAGTTAAAGATATCAAGGGGCATATACATTATTTCAAGACACTTGAATATTAAAACTCACGATTTCTGTAGGAACCGTTCAAAGTCATACTTTAAAAACAACTTTGACACTAAAAATCTTCAAGTATTTAATCATGTTTTAAAGATTACATTTAAACTAAGCTCAGAGACGGTTTTGTATATCCAAAGACATGAGCTCATAAGCCCAATGTTTTACTAAGAGGAGGAAGGCTATTGGATTCACTGAGCTCTTTCAGATGAGCCCATTATGTGGGACTGAAGGTCTGACAACTAAAAAGTGCATAGAAGCAATTCTGCCATATTAAAATAAACTCAGAGAGTGAGGAGCACCATTTTAGATTCAGCCTACCCAAGCCATGGGATCATGAAACCTTTCCATGGCAGAGTATGGGCATAAGTACACACATCCTTCTGTAGAAGAAAACACTATGGGGCGTGCCAGGTCTCTGAGCACATACGGGAAGTGTGAATTATATCTTGTGTCCCACGCCCCACCATCCAAATGTGTGCTCATATAGCAAAATATCCTTAAAAACAAAAGTAAACATGGATGTCTGCACAGACCATGTGTGAGAAATGTGACTATCTGCACGGTGGGTGTGCGCTTGCTGGGCTTTTTTGAACTTTTAAATGAAATTGCATGATGGTAGATCAACCTCCGGTAAATGTGTGGGGCTAATCCGCACACATTTTCCTATGCTTGCCGCAGGACATACACATATACTAGTGTACCCTGGGTGGACACAGCCTACAGACACAGTTCCCCGGTCATATTTACTTTGGATATGACAGCCAGGAGTACACCATGCTATCTCAGAAGGGGGAGGGCCAATCCTTCCCGCTGCCATGCCCTGCCTAATTAACTAACACCGGCTCCATGCATCCACTGTGTATTTGTTGAGCCCTGTAGCTTGTGGCAGCATTTGCATACTAATCAGAGTTTCCTTAAAAAAGGCCCACATGGGGCCTGGCTGCAGAGGCTAACAAAGGAGACAGGAAACCCCCAACACCTTTTTATATGCACTGTGTCAACCTGATGCCAGCTTCCGCCTCCAGTAGCGGATGACAGCGAAATGTCATGTATGGGACTGCATGTTTACAGTAGACATCACCGCAGGGAGACCCCATTCTGAGGTTAGGAATATGTGGTTTGACGCAGACAGAAAGTCTAGTCTCAACACAGCTTCAAGGGAAACCTGCCGCTTTAATTAGGAACCAGAGATTGCTTCATTAACCAGAGAGACCCTTTGATCCACAACAGACAGGAAGATGGCTGAGACTTAGTATTGTATGTTTTCACCCCTTTACCTTTTCTGTTCCAAAGCACTCTTGTTGTGACCTAACGCATACAGGAGATTTTTGGTGGGGACTCAGGATTGGTTCATTAATGTAGGCTTCGCTTACACTAATCACTGTGGCCCATTTGTCTTTAAAAGAGGGCTGTGTCCCTCTTTTGGCAGATCATCTGAAGAATTTGCAAGGAGTGGCAAGAGGAACTCATCATTGGATCCTGCCTGAAGGTTCATTCTATCCTACATCTTCCGCCAGTGAACGAAGGCCAGGACAATCAAGAGGGAAGCCAGATCCCTCCACTAAACATCTCCCAGGAAACAGAGGGAGCTACCGGATCCAGAGGAGCACACAGCAGCTCCAGTATCGGTACCCAGCCAGTACACAGCATGCCCTGCTAGGCTCTGCAGCAAGCTTCCTCGCTGGTAACTGCCAGAGAGTGAACTAAACCAAGGACAAGGCAGCTGCCTGCAACACTCTGCTCAGCTTTGGCTCGTCCCCCTTAAAGCACGGCACAAGCCCAGTGAAGAAACTAGCATGTACCGACAACCGCCATAAATTACATTTTTCAAGCCAGTCACGCCCCTCGAGCTGCAACTGACTGCACCACTGACCGTTATGCCCCAGTCGCTAAAGGCATCTGATACACCTCCACCAGAGCTTCAGAACTGCCGACCAGCACTGAGATGATTCCTGACCCTGAGCCGCTGTACAGGACAGCCTGCAGCCACCCATCCAGCTTCACTCAGAAAAATGCCTGCCACCTGATACCCGCAGCTGTATCCCATCTTGAACTCTGTTGCAGAAGTTGAAAAGTGCCCTGAAAACAACTCGACCCTGTCGAGCATCAAGAACTCCTACAGCACAAGGTACATTGTGGTTCTGTCACCCTAGTCCTTCTCAGAAGGCCCCTACTGACATTTTATGACCCATTGCTCCATTTGGGTTAAAACCAAGCATCCTTGAACTATTGCAATGAATTGTTATACCAACTACCCTTCTGTCAGTATCCAGAGTGCATCCCTTCTCCTTCTTTGAAACTGTCTATCCTCTGCATTCCTAAAGACAATGGGTTGTATTTTGTAGTGTGCTAGAACTGTCTGAAGTGATAATGATGTAGATATTTTTACAACCTTGACTGGACAGTAGCTTTTATCATTGGGTAATAATTGTATTTTTGCTGTGTGCAACTAACCAATGATCCACGACCTTTCAGAGATTAGACTGCCATTCTGTTTACATTACCAGAAATTGGACAAGGATGTTAATAATGTGCTTGTGTTTTCAATCTGTTCGGATCCATCCTGGTGTACTAGAGGTGCGGGGCTGATTGGTGGTTTAGAAACCGATATTCACCCCTGAGCCACTGATGCCCCAGAAGTTGATTCGTCACACCATGAGCACCAACTGAGAAGGTTGATAACCCCACATCTGTTACAATGTAGAAACCCCTCCTTCACTCCCCTTGAAAGAATCCGTGGCAAAGAAATATGCCACAGCAGATCCAACCTCTATCAATGTCCAGAGCATTGGCCTTTAAATGTGACATCCACACACATTGTACTATGTTCCCCAACTTGATCCTGCTGACAAAGACTTCTGGGAAGCTTAAACTAATCTCCCTAGAACCGCCACGATCATTTTTGACCTCAGCGCTGAACTACTGCTGCATCTCTAAGTTGGCTCGATGTCGGGGCTCCACATTCTTCGCATCGGAGACCCACCAAGTATTCTAGCATCCCCAACTCAACACCACTGCCAGGTCAGCAGCTACCTGTAGCTTCCAGCCGATGCTGATGCAGTGCCCTGATGCTATGTTGAGCCAGCCAATCCACCTATCACTTAAGGAAAGACTGCATATCCTTCCATGGTGTCACAGAGTTGTTATCCAGTTGTACTGGCAGGAGACCACATGTAATTCCTAGAATCTTCAACCTGCAAGCCAATGCCGCTGCTGAACAGCACTGCATCATTCAAACCTGTCCCTGCTGCTCCCCGTCTCAACCACAGCTGAACGCTGAAAGATCACAGAGTCCTATTTTGATGATAAAAGCCTCGGCCAAATCGGTGTAGCCCGAAAGAGAATAATACATATACTGTGAGGTGTCCCTTTCCCCTGGTCCACCTTTTGGGGACATAGTGGGCCTGGTTCACAGAGCATTTTCATTTGATTGTGCCATTATAAAATACTTCTGTGAATCAGACCCAGTGACTTTTAAGCTCCCCCTCTCTATGTTATTCTTAAAAACATATCATTTGAACAGTGGCATTGTGCAAATCTTGATCCTGAATAATCATCTACCTAGGTAGTTCTTTTTCACAAACATATGTATTCTCTGTACTCCTTTACAGGGGTGGGTTTCCTAGTGTTTCTAATTTGCTTGTGTTTTATTTACTCATTAAAACTATATATGCCAATTGAACATTGATTGGGCATTATTTTATTTTTAATAGTGTATTTACGTTTTTGACTGTCTAATGGTATTAGCTCACAACCCTCCTGTAGACTGTAGCCTGCCCTTGGCACACATTAATAAAAGAGGCGAAGGTTGTATACCTGTGGGTCTATTTCACCTTTATGATTGGGATCAGGGCTGGTTAAGTAGTAGTGTGGTGCCGAGTTGGCGGTTTTAGCCACTACTCATGCCTGTACTCTTGCAGAGCCTTAGTCATTGCCACTTAGTCAAAATCGCACTAAAGGGCTGGTAACAGGATATCCCTAATAAGCCAATAACAAAGGGGCACTTTGGAAACACAGTGCTGGTAACAAATCCCTGCAGGAAAAAGGCACATCAAAAATCATCCTGGTGCATCCGTCTTTTCCTGCATTACCAGTGACTTCCCTAAGTAACAGAGCAGACTGTCATATCACTTTATAACAAGATCTAAGGTAAAGAAATTGTACATCATACATGGCATCTTCTTAGAAACCATGTGTTTGTTTCAGAAATGTTGCCCAGGCTGTGGGTGAAGGTGTGTGAACATGTGTGGCACCATTTGCCACTTGGATCGTTGCAGAAAATCTACTTCATTTGTTAGCATTTCCAGGTGACTCGCATAGCACACGAGGAGCCTTGTTCTAAAGCTGGTTACTTAGATGTACAATTTTGCTGTATTGTATATTGAGTCTGTATAGTGCACAATCACGTTAAAAAGGTATCTTGGCTCTTTTGCAAAACCGGGAGGTCACTGAAAGGCACCATTATGATGAAGAATTCAATAAACTCAGGAACGGAAAAGTTTAAACTTTCTTTTAGAATTGGAGGAAGATGTCCATAAGTTGCAGGTCTACTGGAAGAGAGGTCCATCCGTTGGCTTCGGCTGAGAATGATCTTCCTCCCCGCAGTACAAATTTCGATTTTGAAACAACCAATAGGCCCTTAGAAGTAGATCTATGACTGTGACAGGAGAATAACAAGAACATCTCTTCTGCAGGATCATAGGGCCTTGGTTACATTCTGGATCATGCACCACAAACACAGATTTAAATTCTATCCACTGCAATTGGAAAACTTTGTGTTTCCATGGGAACAATTTCTGCAGCGTGCTTGGTTTCCACAGGAACACATCCCATGGCAATTCGCCGTGCCACAGGGAGCAGTTATGTTGATGAGTGAAACTGCTGTAGGAAAATACCACAGGAATGAAGGAAGGAGGGGGTAACGTGGCATCTTTTAGCCTAAGTGTTGCCATGGCAAGTGGAACCTGGTTATTTTCTAGCCAAATTGCTGCAATGTGTACAGTGGCGACAGTAAAAAGCTATTGCCAATGGGACCTGTATTTACTAGTGAGGGGGATATGGGTCACGGACGAAGGCTGTAGCTAGTTGGCCAAAGTTTTTATCCTAATTGTTGTAGAGTGGAATGCAGCATGTCTAAAGGCCATGGCTAGTGGGACATAGATAAGATATTGGAATTCAGTCAACAAATGATGTTAAGAAGGAGTTAAGATAGACTTATTTATTACAACAAACCCATGAAATTCAGTGGGAGTGGAAAGTGATGAGATTCTGAACTTGCACTCCACCCCATTGGTCAGCAAGGAGATCACAGCTGGGATCAACAAGGATATCAAAACACATCCTGGGCGACACCTATGGGGGGGGGTTGGCTTGGACTCAGAGTTAAAAAAATCTTGTCACTTCCCACATATATGTTTTTAAATGTATCAAAATGTTTTACGGATATTTTCATTACATGTCTTGAAGGGGATGTGAGGATTAGGGAGGAGGGACTATGCCACACACAGATCACAGGACCCCTCCCATAGTCAGGTTGTCAAATCTTAAAGGAGTCTTGAATGTCTATACTTTGGAGGTTTTGATATTGGAGGCTAGGGGATTCGAGGGCTAGGGAGCAAGAAGGTTGAAGCAGTGGAGCTGAGGGGGATGTCTAACCGAGGAGGAGGAGTTTACAGAAGGGACAGTGTTGTGTAGAGAGCCATCCTACCTGAAGGCAGTGGGTGGAGGAAGGAGAAATTTAAGGTATATTGATTACAAAGTGAGTTGCAATGCTGGGCATTTGTTCAGTAGGAGAAGAGTAGAGTGATGGTTTCAGGAGTAAATTTGAACAGAAATCATTGAATACAAGTGTGTAGATGAGATCCTCAGTAGCGTGACATGTGTCTTGGAGCCATATTAATTTTGTTTAAACTGGCAACCACTGCAATAGAGACACTGAATTGTTATATACTTAAATGGAAAGCATGTGGGGGCGGAGGGAGGAAATCACAGAGACAGGCTATCTTGGAGATGAGAAACAGCGTGGCATTGCCTCTGGGAAGTAGATGGTCTGCACATGTTATTTTAACTTTACAATGCACAGGAGTCCTTCACTGTCATTGGCCATGATTTGCATCTACATTTGGCTTATGATGCCAGCAAATGAACATGCGAGGCTGCAGATCATAAAGGCACTTTGCTTTTTGCTTCTAAATCTGTTGTATAATCATTTAGCAAGGTATGCATCTAAATGCCAATCCTTTAAAGCAGGGTTGTCCAACTTCAGGCCTCGAAGGCCGGATCCATGTCAGGTTTTCAGGATACCTCTCATTAATATTCATGAGATAGATTTGCATCCAATGAATCTAAATGTATGCACATTTTTCCTCATGAATATTAATGAGGGATATCCTGAAAACCCATCTGAATCCTGGCCCTCGAGGCCTTGAGTTGGATAACCCTGCTTTAAAGCCTACAGTGGATAACCCTGCTTTAAAGCCTACAGTTTATGAAAAAGGAATGTTTCTAAGTTATTTTGCAACTGTAGTAGATTATATCCGTTTAAGCATAGTTTTCCACAAATTTGTTGGCTAATGGTTAATATACAGTACAATGCAATTAAAAAGAAAAACATTGTCCAAAACAGTATAAAAAGAATTTAAAAACCCTACATATAAGTCAATACAGTATAGTTATATTCAAATATATCATTCATTATCTCTTATGTTATTAACAATGTAAGATACACATACTATTCTTTCTAATCCAATAAACATAACACTTTAAATTGCGCGGTCTGGCCTCCTTGACACTGACTCAATTTCCTATGGAACCCGGGTCTAGCCGAAGACTAGCTTTCCTCATATAGATATGCCCAATTTGTCTTCCACTCTTAGCCAGATAGAATATAATGCAGTTAACAAACGCATACTATTGGTGTTAACACAGTAGTTCCAAAACAGCATCTTCCCTATGGTTACCTGATTATGCACAAACTTTCCCAAGTGAAATTTTATATCATCATTCATAACCTGGCATTCAGTGAGGACGTGCTTGGCTGTCTCGGGAAATTCCTGGTTCTTACAAAGACGGCAGTAGCGTTGTTCTCTGGGTGTCTTATCTATTACAATGGTTAATATGGCACACTCCCCATAGCAGTAATGTCCATTGGATGGAATAAATGGGACTACAGAGATGCATTTGGAATGTGATGGAAGCAACTGGCCGCAACTATCTAAGCCTGTAATCTCTAGCGATGTGCTGCATCCTGAAGCTAGGGTCGATCTCAATAAATGAACAAAATGAAATAAAATGGCTGCACACCTGCACGGCACAGACTACTAGGACATTTGCAAATGTATATGATGCAGCACTTGCACATGCGCGACCGTACATTGTATATGACAATATCGTGCATCTATGGCTAAAACGGCATAAAATGGAACTTTCTGCACATACCCGGCTTTACATGGGATACTGTAGCAGCACCTGGGAATGTGGGGATGTAGTGTTCATATAATGAACGTTGCTGGCGGGTGAGTCTAGAAGGGACCTTCGTTGGCTGGATTTGGCCACATGCAGCTACAAAGGCAGGACCTGGCCTACATTGTTATTCTGGGGCTGCCCCTATTGTGAATTATGACACCGCCCTTTGCATATGAAGGCATACAAAATATGCATTCCTGCACAAAACGTTTTTTGGTAGTCCAGCCCCAAGTGTTAGGGAAGAAATTAAAAGCGATTGCTTACACTATGTTTAAGAATTATTAAATACTGTAAATGTCTTTATTCCACCTGTGTGCTCATTGATGCATCTTTTTTATTTCAAACAATACTTTGATAGGCATCACACTTTGTGCATTTTTGTGAATACACATTTTGTTTAAGTCGTATTGCAAAAATCTACGGTGCCTAAACTAAGTTTACGTTCTTACACATATGCAACATATAATAAATACAAATCGACACATTCATCTTCTTCGGTTTGGACTTTTGCATCGGTCTCCCTCATGTCGATTGTCAATGATATTGCTCACCTCACGTTGGCACCCATTACCACATAGTATTAGAGAACACGGTAATGTGTCTTACATGCTGAAGGCCAATGTGAGTGTATTTAAGTAGTAAAAGAGTTGTTCCCGCTTCATGAATGAATCACTCATGCAGGCCTAGCGAGACACCTGGCAAGACTGGAAGTGCTGCGTGCCTTCTGTTATGCAAGGAATCGAGAGAACCGAATTCTTCCCTCTGGGGAGGTGGTTGCAATCTAGGCCTTAAAGAGTTTTACAAGAGAACGCTACACTCTACTTCGGGTCTAGAATGTCAGGAGGCAGCACAAGCACACGTGCCCCCCCACCCCCCTTCATAGGACGGCAGGAATGAACAACAAAGATCCGAGCCAGCGATGACTTGTATGTGATTAGTTCAGCCCTGGTTCGCTCGTAACCAGTTTTCCTTGGCCTCAGATTAATTGGAAACATACCCTGCCTCAATGGCTGGCTGACATTGTGATTTCCAAAGATTGTTTCCACGCTCGCCCAGCCCACAGCTGGTCCTAAGCACAGACAGCGGCCCTAGACTCGAGCAGTTCAGCGACCCAGTCAAGTGAAGGGGACCCGCCCTGCATGCAAAATGATCTCTCGGGATGCAGTAGCAGTCCTCCCAGTCAAGCAAGTAATACCCATGAAAATGATGAATACCTTGGTCATGACTAACAGAGTGGACCTCCAGATCAAGTTAAAGTTAAGTGAATACCTGGAACAGTAAAAAATGTAATTTCAATCTCATGGCCAAACTTTTGATCGCGACTTCTCTTTTCTTCCAGTTATTGGCTCTTTTCATCTGTACCAAAGAAGTACAGCTGCTCTCATATCTGGCTCCTATATTGACACATTTTCTATTAATTACGAATTGCCTCACTTATTAGAGAGTTCCTGTTTCTCGCAGCTGATTCTTACCTTCTTGCCTTCTCTCCTTCATCACTCCCACTTCGCCAACTGTGGCCTCCATTTCTCTCACTCATCACAGCTTTCAATTGCTCCTTTCATTTCTGAAAAATTGCAATCTTACTCCTGTTTTGCAACTTCAAACTTCTTCACTCTGATGAACTGTCTTTGTGTCTTTCTTGTCAAGTCCTCCACTCTGTACTTACCATATCCTGCTTCCCCTTTCATTCCTTCACAGGTGCATCCGCAGCCTTGTCTATCACAGGGACCCTCCTCTGCCCACAATCTTTTCCCAAAACAGAAAGACGCTGGAAGATGTATCCCTCGACTGTTACCACTCTTCACTTTGCTCCCTCTGATGCTAAACGATTTTACTACCAGAACTCATCTCGTATTACTCTCACGCTTGACATGCAATCACTTTTCTCAATAATGTCCTAGTTCCCGCCCCGCGCCCGAGACCCTTTCCCTCAGTTGTGTTATATTGGCTAACTTCACGTCTTACCTACTTAAATAAAAACCTTTGCTCCTCCTTTTCTCATACCACCTCTCCGTCTACATCCTCTGCGCTCATTCCCCTGTTACTGAAGATGTGTAATGCATTATCCCACAATCAACTCTCATGATGTTCTCGTTTCTTTATTCAGTTTTTCTGTAAGTCCTGGTCTTCTTCCATCCATCACTCACCTCTTCAATTCCTCGCGTTATCTCGAATCTTCCCCTTATCCAGTAAGCATGTTACCATCATCCCTACCTTGAGATACCCTTAAACCGATCCCTGTCTGCCAGCAAACTATCACCCCAATTCTCTTCCTTTCCTCTCCACACTTTTCAAGCGATCGACCGATTTGCAATCCTCTTGTTTTCTACATACTAATTTTGTTTTTATCTGAAACACTTCACTAAAACTGCTCCTCTTCATGTCGCCAATTGCCCTCACCTTTGCTCGTGATGCTAAAGTTTCTTCTTGTCTTTTTATACTCAATCTTTCTACTATGTTCAACATGGACGACCACTCTATTCTGTCCCCCTCAGTTTCTCCTCTTGGTATCTCTGGTTCTGTTGTGATTGGTCTCTTATTGTTTAAATTGCACTTACTCCGTTTTCCTGGGGTGGCTGTTACTATTTTTGGCCCATAGTGCAATGGCCCAAGCCCACAGTGCAGCAACCCCAACTTCCAGAACAAGTAATCTCAATACCAACCTTTCCCATTCCCACACATTCTCAAATATATTTAGTAGACATTATTGACATTAGTTCCCTTTTATGCAACAAATGTTTCAGCTATGTTTGTGGTTTCTTAGAAACCCAGACCCCTGGAAACTCAACCACGTACCAAACACAGTACAATCATTTTGCCGGGATAATATCATTGGTGAAATGGAAAATCTGGGATTTTAGCCCGGTTTTTAATGTGTTACAGTTTGTAATTTGAATGCATCTCCTGCCATCCAATCGCATGCTTTTTTCGAAGCTAGAGAATTCATTGATAGAGCAGAGCCATTTCTGAATCAGGAGGTTTGGTTTTGCTCTCAGAGTCAAACATGGGCAGGCATAGCAACATGCCCCCATGTGGCTTTCTGCCTCCTGAGCCCAGAACACAAGACCCACCCCTGCATCCTAGGTACACCCCCACAATCCCACCATAATACCCTCACTTGTCATGCTGGCTCCTCACCAGTATGCCTAACATAAATTGTTGACAGTGTTCATAGAGTAACATCATAGAGTATAAACCCATATGATTGAGGCTTTCTGTGCAGGTAGTAAAGGAAAAAAGGCACAGTGATGAAAAGAGCATCACATAACGTATGATGTGTGGAAGGTGGGGATTTCAGCCCTGTCTTCTTGGTTCCACAGTTTCCAATTCAGAAAGCAGGGAAGATTTCATCTCCTATTCCATCTTCAATATTAGAAACAAAAACATGTTGTATGCAACTGTTCAATAAAGCTGGTTTTCAAAATCCCAAATGTATCTCCAAGGGGGAAGCCTCTTAATTGTCAGTATTCTGAGGCAAATACATCTGAGAAACAGACTAAGATTATGATGAACATTTACTATAATTATAATCTTAGTCTGCACCATTGTGTATACTTTCAAAGCACCAAGTCACATGATAAAATAACATGAGAAGTAGTAATTGAAACGTATATTCATAAAGCAAGTATGCATCACTGTCATAAAAAAAATAAAGGGGAACAAGCCAGTTCCACAATTGAGTGCAGTGGCATGTAGTTCAGCCATAGATCTCAGCAACAGTCAAGCTCCTGAACATATGGTTCCAGATGTGTTCCTCTGGCTCATTTACCCTGTTTTCATTACCCATCATCCTCCAGTGTCCTTCCCTTGCACCACATTGTCAATGCCCCCTGTTTCTTACAATTAACTTTCAGACCTCCAGTCCCCTTTTGTGCCATCCTTTCACAAAAAATGTAATCCCCTTCCCCTACCTTACACTCACCTAATTCCCTTGCCTACATTGCTCAGTTAACAATTCCTTGCCACTCACGTCCTTTAATTTCCCCTCACAGCAAGCCCATTCTTGCCCCTCAGCACCTTCCATTGCCCTGGCTTACAATTAGGGATTAGATCCCCTTGATGTTCCAGTTAGGGTCTTGCCGGTAATTGTGGCTATGGGGTCTACACTTGGATAATGCAGACTGAAAGACTGCAAGGGGATGTGGCTGTATTTACACTCCCGAGTTACACTTTCCTTGAAAGTCAGCTGCATATTTCAACTCACAGAAGCATAGAGAACGGCAAGGGGAATATGCTTTGCACCTGGTGATGGGGAGGGAGCAACATGAACCAATTATAGCTATGTGTATTTTCAAATAAAGCATAGTGTGTATGTGTGTGTGTATGTGTGTTTCAGCTTCTGTGACTGTGTTTCAGTTTATTTGTAACAGTGTAAATAGTAGGTGGAATGATGTATCTGTGTTCATGTTACTTTGTATCTATAAATCTGAATCTGGTGTTGATTTCCATGCATTCTTTTTGTTGGTCACTTAAGAAAATAATGTTCCGGACAAGACAATGAAAAATGATCAGACACTTAGGGGTTGGGGCGGGGGAGTTTGGGGGTCATTCAGAGTTGGGTTGTAACAGTAAAACCATCAGTATTTGGAAAATAATGTTGATTTTACTATCCATCCAATTCAGAGTTGGATCAAATACCATCCCAATCTGCATTTATGGGAATGTTGGTGGGGTATTTACGGCAAACCTTTTGCAGACATTTTTACCTCCACCTAAAAAAATCAAACTTGCCCCCATTGTTTTAAAGTTTTCTTTTGACTGTACAGAACTGAAACACGGGTGCTTCCCTTCCATAGAGTGAAAACATGTTGTACTTCCCTTCCAAATGCCCATCTTGAGGAGGTAAAAAGGTTGGCAGCCATGACTGCCTCCTCTCACCACTTTACCCATATAATCCATAAAAGGGGCCAGAATGGGCCTCATTCCGAGGTTGGAGGTAAGTACCGGTCGTTTCCGGCATGACGTAAAGTACGACTCCGCCAAGGTTACAGACCGCTAATTGCGTCCCATTCCGACCTCGCGGACACACGCTTTTCGCCATGCCGGAAAAGTACCTAGCGGCATGCCGCAAAACCCCCCGAAAAACCCCTACCGGCCTGCTGCGACACATACATTACAACACCGCCATGGAAGCAGCAGCGACAGTAAATAACGGGGACCGTAATTTACGGATCCCGTAAATTACGGTCACCGCAAAACAACGGAACCGGAAATTACGTCATCGCACAGGAACGGGAAGGAGCGCGGCGGCCATCTATAAAAACACAATCCATAGCCATCCTCATCAGGCAGCACCCTCGGGAGCAATCCGAAGTTGGGGAAAGCATCAGGAACCCAGGAACTATGCCTAAAGCACCTAAGAAGTCTGCGGACCGGCTCCGCAAGAAGCGATTCTGCCCTGTTGAGCTCCAGGTCATGGTGGACCACCTTGCAGAACACGCTGACGTGGTGTTCAGCCCAGACATGCGGAGGGACGCCACCATCCGCAAAAAGAACATCTGGGCAGAAACCGCCCAAAGGGTGAGCGCTGTAGGCTCCACCCCTCGCACCCCCAAGGACTGCCGCAAGCGGTGGGATGACTTGCGGGTGCGGGTGCGGGGACTCCTCACTGCCAACAGGAGTCAGGCCATGCAGACTGGAGGGGGGCCCAAGTTCCCCTGTGCAACTTGAGGCATGGGAGGAGACATGCGCCGCAATGATTGGCACGGAATGCATAGAGGGCATCGGTGAAATGGACTGCGGGGCAACGTCGTCTGCCGATGGAGGTGAGTGTCCAAAGTCAACACTGCCAATGGCAATTGCATGATGTAGACTCCCCCAAAGGCACCTTGTCATGTAGCCACCCCCCCATCCAACTAATGCAGAGTCAACTGCAACGCAATCAAGGGCCAACTGCAAGTACATAACACACATCAGCCATAGTGCAGTAACTTGCACATTCCATCATGCACATTGTGCATCAGGTTAGGCAGTGTGAGTGCCAGACTGCGCATTACTATGGCAGGATGAGTCACTCCGACACATGCGTACACATGCGTACATTCAATTCACATTCATATGTACTAGTACTGTTGCAACGCCCATAGGGCCACAAACCCCAAATTACAGAAATGTTAATGCAGCGATCTATGCAATTAGCGCATCATACAATCACTCATGTTGTCCCTCTCCTCTACCCCCACAGGCACCGATCATGACAGCGGGGATACCCAGACGACCCGTCCATCCACCTCCACGTGCAGAGGCCGGTCCCGGAGCATTCCCGCACGGAATAAGAAAACCACCCAGGCACCACAAACGCCAGTGGAGGAGGCACCACCACAATCCCTCCCTGCCTCGGCACTTGCCACATTAGACACCCCAAGGTCGGCCGAATCAAGCATTGCTGGGGAGTTGGCAGCTACGGCCACCCAGGAGAATGTGGACAGCCCCTTATCGATCTGTGGTGCCACTGAGGAGGACTTTTACCCCACAGTCCACACCCCGGAGCCCACCAATGTCCCCCTGCCATCAAGCAGTGACTCTGTGGAGCAGGAAACACCTGGACGTAGTGCTCCGGCAGATCCTGGACCTATTCCACAAGTTGAGTCCATGCCATGGCAGGTAGGCCCAAGACCCGCCAGGAATGTACCTACATACATTGATGAACCACGTGCACATCAGCTGACGGACCTCATCAATGCCTTCATGGAGGACACCCGCTAGGGCAGGGTGGAGTGGGTGGATGAGCTAAGGCAGATGCGTCAGGCGGTCACTGACAGCAGCAATAGGTTGTGTGCGGTCCTGGGACGCATCGCGGATGCCCTGGAGGCTGCACCTCCCACACGACAGCCCCAGCGGGAGGACACACCGTCACAGTGCTCCTCCACCCAGACCAGCCCGCTCCGACGCTCAATGCGTACATTGCGCCGGCCCAACATGGATCCCCCTGGCTCTGGGGGCACGCCTTGAACATGCTGGCACACACATGTGGCCTATGTTGGCCTTATGGCACTATTCTGGGGTTGTTGTGGGTGAGGGGGAGGGGAATGAGGGTGTGTTTGGGAGTTGGGGGGAGGGGAGTGAGGGTGTGTTTGGGAGTTGGGGGGAGGGGGAGGGTGGTGGAGGTTTTGTTGTACACGTTTCATGTCAATTATTCAATACACTGGTTGTTCATAATGTAAAACGGAGTGGACATTGATCATTGCGCAGGTGTCATTTGATGTCTGACAGTGCATGGAAGGCAACATTTGCTTCCTGGGGAGTCCGTGGTAGGTATATGTAGTCCCTTGTGTGCTTGAGGAGGGCATCCAGCTCTTGGTTCAGTATCCGGGTAAATAAGGGTTGTGATATACCATGCATGTGCCCCACTGTGTGCTGGTAGGTGCCTGTGCCAAGGAACTGGAGCACAGTCACTACCTTCAGTGGAGGGGGGATGGCAGAGCTTTATTCAATGAAACTCACTATGTCGTCATGTATCAGGTCCACTATGGTGGTGATGGTGTCATGGTCAAGCCGGTACAGGGTGTGGATCTGATGTGGTGTTAGGTTGAAGGAGGTGGCTCAGATGCGAGGGATTTGGGGCTGCCGGCGTGGTAATGGTGGATGTACTGGTGGTGCATGCTGGGCCTGTCTCACCCTCCGTCTCCTCTGTGGTTGGGGCTGTGGTTGTTGTTGTTACTGGCTTGCAAGCAAGGCCTCCTGCTCCAGTTGTGCCACTACTATTGGTATCATCTTGGTGTGGGAGAGGGTGTGGTGTGTGGGTATGCTCATTTTATGCTTTTCCAGATTCCATTGGTTACTGTGCTGATTGTGTGCACCTGTGGCTGTGGAAACCACTGCTCTGTGTTCTTAACTCCTTCTCTGAGATGCCTGTATGTACTCCATGCCGGTAAGGTACTTTACGGCCTTAAGGAGACCGTTATTTACATGTGCTCCTTACTTGCGATCAGCTCCGGTTTACGCCATGGTGGTGTGCGCGCGCGACCCAAGACCGTAAATTACGGCATTGTTGTTTACGGTGCAGTAATTTACGGTCTGAAGGGTCGGAATGGCATGGAGCGGAAATCCATGCCGGTAAATCATTACCGGCATGGTTTGTACCTTACCTCCAACCTCGGAATGAGGCCCAATGTACCCTTTTGTGCATAAGGAAAATCAGCAGTAGTGATATGAGTCACTACTGTGCATAATCCACTTGTACCTTCACATTGATTCTGAAAATGGCTGAAACAAATGTTTAAAAAAAACTTTTTTTATATTACCCCCATGTTACCCTCACCTGGCTCCGACAGCGACGTCGATCTGAACTGGACAGCTGCGGTCTCCACCAATGTGACGCGTAGTGCCGAGATGACAGACTGGACTGGCCCACCTAGCTTCGTTTGCTTGGCCAGTAGGAGTATTCTTCTGCAAATGGAGAAAGGGAATTAACCACCCGTGGAGTTGAGTGTTAACCCCCACCCCCGCTGTCCTCTGCACTGATCACCTTTAATGTCGCCTCTTATAGTCTCACCTGATGGTTTGGAAAGATGAGCTCTCCATCCTGCATTGAGTGCAGGGGCGCGTAGATAACCAGTTGCTTCACTGGTTCGAAGGAATTGGTGAGTTCCAGAACAATATTGACTCTGAGATTTCCGGCGAGACGCCGTAAGTATATAGTTCGTAAGAGTTCAAATGTCTGACTTTCACTCGTCTGATTCCTTGCAGGTTGCAGCTTGACCCTATCGAAGAGTTCCTTGTGGCAACCGGTAACATTCAGGTAAGGATTTGTATTATCCAACACAGTTCGATAAAATAATGTCAGTATGTATCCTGTTGCTTTCTCCCTTATTCAGGTGCTGAGAGAAATTATGAAGTCTCAGGGAATAATGCCTCCGGCAGTAAAATTAGGTAAGTCTATTGTGGTGAGAAGGATTCCCCTTGTTTTTCCCTTTGTTTCACCTTCCTGTCCTTTTGTTCCCCTTAGGGGCCGGGGTGCGGCGAAAATGCGGTGGAGGCTGCGTCGACCCGTGAAGAGGCATAGTACCCCCGGCGGTAAAATCAGGTAAGTCTGTGGGGGGTAACTAATATTGCCTCTGTTTATTCCCTTGGCTCACCTTGCTGTTCTTGTGTTCCCCTTAGGTGCCGGAGTGCAGCGGGAACATGCAGAAGGATGCGGTGGATAGTGAAGATGCTGCGAAGGCTGGTGAGTTCAGCGCGGTGCTGCAGCAGGCGAGGCGACACGCATAAAATAACTTCTTTCTTCCAGCTCGAAGGCGCAGTGGATCGGGAATTCAGGTAAGGATTAAAGGTATTGCTCTTGTTCTAAACTTTTCTCCTTCTTTCTCCCTCTTTCTAGGAGCTCCAGACTCGAGGCGGCGTGGCAGAAGACTGGATGCAGACTTGCAGGCACGGTGAGCGTTACGCTGCTGGATGCAGAATAACGCGAAGCGTGTGCTGCTCTTCGGGCGTGGTTTAAATAGCCTCCAAAGTAGTCCCAGGTAAGTATTCCTCCTTGACCCCACCCGAGTAAAAAATAGTCCCTAGGCAAAGTAGTCCCTTCCAAGACTCTTTTGGCTTGGAGCTCTGGCAGCATGGTCTGCATCAGGTAAGTTTGCAGCATAGTCTGCATCAGGTAAGTTTTAATCTATGAGCCTGGCGCCATAGACGCCAGGACTGCACCCAAATAGCCCCTAGCAGGGGTTGTTGGGCTTGCTTGGAATAACTTGATGCCTGCTTCCGGGTTTGCTGGACTTGACCTGGATCCCCGGGGGTAGGCATCATGAAAACCCCATCAGAGGTGATATTTTTGAAATGGCTTAAACTTGGAGTAGGACGGATTTTCATAAGTGCCAAGGTCAGAGCTAGTAACTTTCTTCGGCTGTATTAACTAATCTGCCTAACTCTGAATGACCATCTTAATGTGTAGTGTTTTAATAATTAATACCTGAATGTCACATCTTTCTATGTGAGGTTTTTAACTGTGTCCAGATGTAAGTACCACAAACAGACCAACAGCCATTTCTATAATCACTATAAAAGTAACATCCATGGGTGCTATTCAGGGTGATTTTAAACACTTTTTCTGTGAACACATTGGCGATCAAGAAATTCACCGAGCCATAGGGGAAACATTCGTACAGAATCAAACCAAGCACAAACTCTAAAAGAATATGCACCCTTATGTCCTTGGCAAGTAGGAGTTGTGATAAGCTGCTCTGGATTGTAACAGACCAATGCTCTAAAAACATCCATTGCCACTAGGTGGTATAAATATGTCCCTGAAGCTGAGACCCTTCCGCCTCTCACACACTGTCTAGGCCCTTGCTTGGGGGCCATCTAGGCAAATCTACAACATCGCTGACATCAAGATGAATGCCTCATCCCAGTTACACAGCATCTGAGAAGGCTTTGCAGCACTCAACTGCTTATTGGCAGGTTAGATTCTGAAAGATTTTGTCTTTTTCGATTAGTACATTTTGGAGCACTGGTCCATGGGGCAACAGCAGAGCCAGACTGGGGGAGGGGGAGCAATTTCCCATTTGGCCCACTTGCTAGTACGCACCAGGCTACTCCTCCCCTCTCCTTCCATTTTGGTAATCCCCAAGATTCTGTTCTCAAGCTTCTTTTTTCCCTATTCCATTTCACTGTCCTCCCCTTAACTGAGTTGCCACTTTTATGATTCCAAAATCTGGTTCTGCTTTTCATCCTTTCGATATCTTTACACCTCAATTTCCAACTCGCTCTGCAATAATGGACGATTTTACAATGTCTACGATTTCCTTCCCATGCATGCCTCTTCCTCTCTCTCTCTCTCTCTGCCTCTACCTCTACCTCTGTCCTTGGGATAGTCTTTGATCCATCAACATCTTTCTCTTCACTTATCTCTCTTGCTGCTGCCACCAGTTATTTCCAAATTTATAACGTACAAAGAATTCAATCGAGTGCGTACTTTTTAGGATATCAATCAGGGAGCCAGTTAAGTCTAGTCAGAACATGAAAACTTACATTATCAACTCCAAGCGTAAACTTACATGAATACCTAATATTTTAAACAGTGATTTACGACGTTGAGATACAGCACACACATACAAAAAAATCCTATGTAAAAAATATGAATTCACTTTTGCAGCTTTAAGAAATAAACATAATTCTAGAACGCAATTTCAACAATAAGATCATAGCCCATGGCAATAGGGGAATAAAATTCCAATGTCATTGATAAGTGGACATGTGTACATGAAGGAAGAACATCAATTTGTGACACAAACTGTGAGGACTATTTCTCCCTTCCTAAGCCATTCTTACAGCATTTGTAAAAAAAAAAAATAAAAAAAATGTAGCCCTTGTGATGTATGACTTGTACAGGACTTGTACAGGCAATTATAAAGTGGGTAACGGGATCAGAAGGGTCTGTCACTCGTAAGCAGATAACACTGTCCTGACACCCTATGCTTTCAGAATCCAGGTCAGCCATTTCCTTTGTAAGTTCTCGTACGCTGGTAAAACAATAGTATGTGAGTAATAGTGAGCTACAGGGGCAAGCCGAAGCGGGAATTTATTATACACGTCCGCCATTGCTGGATATCCGCGATTCATTTCCCAAAAGCTCTAATCGGGGTGAAACGTCTCTCTGATGGTACCATATCTGAAAAATGTCTGCACGCCAATGCAGCAGTTGCCAACACGAACCAGATGTGGCTAATAAACTTGGCCAAAAAAAACACCATGACGTCAAGCCACGTTCTCTTCCTTGCTCTGCCTCACGCCTGCCCACCAAGGCTGAGAACCACAAGTCCTTTGGTTACACTTCAACCACTGGCTCCAGTATCTAGTACAACAAGCGGCCATCGCCATAAATCCGACCCCGAACTGAGAATAGCAACTCAGCAGCATGGATGCGCCATTTCCCCCCTCTCCTGAGAGCTGCATCTTTCAACTGAACCAACATACTACCTAGTTGAGAAGGTGTGCCGTAGAACCAGCAAATGGAACGCGTTTCGTAAACAGTGCAGTGGATAAGACAATCCAGCATGAGCTACAAAAGAATTAAAAATGGACCTTTTCTATTTCTATGAAAGGAGATATGTAACTAGAGGCACGTGCCAGGATAGGGCTAAAGCCCTCTCACTTTGATGCAGCAGGCATCTCTCTGCTGTGGCGCCCAGCCCAGTCTCAGAGGTCAAGAACCTGTCACATTTCTCACCTCAGAAAGCGGTGTCTTTGCTTAAACTTTAAAAGTAAGCAAATAAAATGCTCTCCAGGCAGAAAACACTCATTAACGTGACTAAGAGCAGCAGCCAACGCAGAGGCACAGGACAAAATCCTGCCCAGTGGATAGCAGTGTCATTGTTGAAGGTAAAGGCGTAACTACTGGGCCCTGTCTCCAATAATTAGCATGAATTAAATAGCCTGTGAGTTGCATATGCAGGGTAAGGCCTGAGCAGTCCAGAGGGAAAGGGGTAAGAAATAAAAGCTTCTTTATTTGTACGTATGCGAGGATTGTATGCAATGCAGTGTGTACGTGGGTGCATCTCTGTATGCAAGGAGGTGTCTGTAAGTGCATGCAGATGAATGAAGGCTGTGTGAATGGTTGCATGGGTGCGGCTGCACGTGTGAATGAGAGTGCAGTGATGTTCTGGGTGCTCATGTGAATGACAGATATGCTGTATGGATGTGGGGCTGGTGGGTGAATGTGTATGAATGTGTGTATATTTATGTAGGTGTATCTGTCTGTGTGTATGCATCTGTGTGTGTGTGTATATGTACATGTGGGTGTATTCAAGGCTGGGGCCCAGGGCGGGGCATTGGAGCATGAACATGTTTTGATAGGAGCATTACATGTCTTATTGGTGATTTTGGTCAAAGCAGAGCCAATTTGTTACGTTATGTTATGTTATTTTGCACTTACATAGCACCTTATATACCATTGGAATGTTCTGAAGGTGCTGGTAGGTTGAACGCACTTGGGAACCGAAGTTCAGATCAGTAGAGAGAGTAGGTAGAGTCAACAGCGCGTGTGCACACCGGGTATGTGTGCAGCTGGTGCGGTATTCGTTAAATAGCTGCTTCTTAGCGGTAGGTGTGGTGGTTGAGATCAGGGGTATGTGTTCGTTCTGGCAGGTTTATCCAGACCGACTGTGGCTGCGTTAGGCCTGAGGAGAACGCCTGGCTGGGGGGTGTGTAACCAGCAGTGTTTACTTCGAGTGATGGGGAGTGAGCGGGAGGTGTTGGTATGAGAACAGTTATACCGAATGGTGTTGTAGTATCTGTGTTCTAGTTGAGGGGTGGTGTAAAGAAGAGAGTAAATGTAGGGTGTGATAGGATGGCTTATATGCTCTTTCATACGTTCTCTGCATTCCAGACCATACTATGTACGTCGCGCAGTTCTATGTGCTCCAGTTTGTTCTATGGACTATTATTCATTCCATGCGTTCCAGTCTGCCCCGCGCGATCTCCTGACTGCCCCACGCATGCACTCCTGTCTTTCCCTCGCACGCACACTGTCTGTGCCTGTACTTCGCATTCACCCACCATGCGCAGTCACACGCTCCCCGCATTCACCCACTCCTGGCACTCACCAGCTCCCTGCACTCACAAGCTCAGCACACTCATTCGCTCTATGCACTCATGCTTTCCCCAAATTCAACATTAGTATGCACTCATCAGCCCCTTAGAGTCATTCGTTAGTACGCAGTAATCCAGTTCTATACATTAATTTTCTCTCTAACCTCATCCGCTTTCTAGCCTCCTCCGCTCTACACGCTCCCCCACTCCATACGCTCCCCCACTCCATACGCTCCCCCACTCTACACGCTCATACGTTCTGTGCAATCATCAGTTCTACATCCGCTTATCATGTTCATCCATTCTATACCTTCATCCAATCCACATACTAATTCGATTTAGACACTCATTCGATCTATGTAGTGATCTGTTCCTCCACTCATGCATTCTTTCACTTAGTGCATTCAACTGTTTACACTCAACTACTCTACACACTCGACCGCTTAACATGTTCATCCATTCTATTCACTTATCCGATGTACTTACTCATTCGATTTACACATTTATTCAATCTATATAGTCATCTGTTCTTCCACTCATGCATACTTTCATTCAGTGCATTCATCTGTTCACATGCTTCATCCATTCTAACTATTTCATCGATGTTATTCACTTTGTTTCCTCCTCATGCATTATGTGCATTTCAGCAGTTTACATCTCCTTACTGTTTCCATGATTTATTCTTATTATCGACTTCACTGTTTTGATCTACTTTACTCGTTTAATTCTGTTTGTCTTTCTAGTTTATATTCGGGGTTATCAGCTGTCCATTTCTCATCTCAGGTAGTTTGATGGGTTGGTGTCGTTTAGATGTTGTTTGTCTGTTTGGGTTAGTTTGGTTATCGGTTGGTTTTAGGGGAAGAGCCAGGTTTTCAGCAGTTTGCGGATGGATGTTAAATCCTCAGTTTGGCAGATGTGGGGTGTGAGTGAGTTCCACAGGGTGGGGGCGAAGGCTGAGAATGATGATTCGCCTAATCTGACTGCGTTTGTCTTGGGTATGACTATGAATGTGGGGTTCAAATGGGGGGAGGGCACTACAGTGGGGCTGGCTGGGTTCCACAGTTGCATGCAATTGTGTACACGCATTAAGGGTAAAATCAGCATGAGTGTTACATGGAGGAGGGCATGTTTCCTTACTGTGGATTAGAATTTTCTTTTTTACTAGTTTTAAGGGCAAAGGCAACTTAAGTGTTCTTGCATGCGGAGGCCTTTGTGCAGCCCACAAGGCAATGTTTACTTACTGTGACATATTTTTGCCCGGTGTGTTCTTATATGGGGTGGGGGGATTGTATAATGATATCAAAGCTCTTTACATAGAACATATTTACATACAATTATCACTCAACCGAAGTTGGTACTCATTTATCGACCTTGGAAGCAATAAAGGCAGAGTTGGTCTTGCTGGGATATGGACCTGCAAATCACACTGAAATTGCACCAGCGAGTGCTCAACCCACTGAGCTATTTTACCAGTTATCCAGCAATGACATGTGTTCTTACTGTGGCATTGCATTTTAACACTTGTGTTAAGGCCAAAGGTACCATAATTGTTTTTACATTTGGATGGGGGCATTTGTGTAGCTTGCAAGGCATTTTTTTTTTACCTTGGTTATCATAAGAGAAGGAGTCAGCATGCAACCAGCAGTCCCCCCTCCCAGGGCAGCCATCCTCATTCAATCTTTGATCAGAAGGTAAGCCCTGTGGCTCTCCTAATTGGGCTGTAATCCCAACAAGCAAAATCAAACAAAAAACGACTCAGGCTAAATGCCTGAATAAACGTTAAAATCATTAATTTTGTCATACTGTTGCCTGCCTCTTCATTAATCTGTTGGCTTGGGTGCTTTTTGGGGCTTTTAGCACTTTATCAAAACCATCCTGATGGCCAGTGCTTTATTCAAGATGACCACACTGGTTTGTGTGTCCATTTGGGCCCCCCACTCCTAGCATGCCTGGCCTTCCTTTTTGAACCAACTGGGAGCACCGTCAAGCGGAAGCCGGCCCCCAACAAAGGCCCACATTGAAGACCATGTCTGTTCCTGTCAGTGCCTGGCAGGGCCTCTGGACCCCACTTTCTGTCATTTACTGCCAAAGATGCTCCTTCAACACACCTCTGGATCCTCACACATCAAGTGAGTACTGACTGTTGCTTGGTGGCTGCTTTGCCTTCTACATAACTCTCTCCCTCCACCCCTCCAGTCATACACATTGCATATGTCCCTTGTTCTACTGGGAAACTTCTCTCTGTTCTCAGTACCTGAATTACTTTTTCCACTGAGCCAAATTCAGTATTGCTGTGCTGCAATTCCTATGTCATCCAGCATTGTATTTGTCTGTTAGTGTGAACATCAGATTGAGTGTAGATGTGTATTTGTCTGTTAGTATAAAAATCAAATTGAATTTAGGTGTTTATTTGTCTTTGATTGAAAAAAAAAAAACATTTTAGGTGTGCCTTCATCGAGCATTGTATTTCTCTGTTAGTGTAAAAATCAAATGTAGGTGCAACTTCATCCAGCATTGTATTTATCTGATAGTGTAAACATCGAATTTAGGTGTGCCTTCATCCTACATTGTTTTGTTTTATACTCCTAACACCGACTTGGCCAACTGTGTATCTGGTTCAGAACTGTGCTTTGCAGCACACACATCCCCAGCCCCTCAGTTCCTTGCTGCCTCTCACTTCCTCCTCTAACTCTGAGATGACACTCTCCATCCCCCTCAATGTTCTCCAACTGCTCCTTCACCTCTCTCATAAAATCTGGACTAAAAAAGCATAAAAAAGACATGCTTGTTGCAAATCTTGGCCTCCCAATTGCAGACACCTATGTCAGTGCATCTTCAAGAGACATTTTCACTGACATCCTCTTCTTTGTCCCATCTCCTGACCTATGGACCTCTCACCTTACTGCCACTCTCCCACCTTACTCGTCAACATCATTGTGTCAGTGTTGCTTCACAGACAGCACCAGATCATGGCAGCCTTAGAGTGGCATTGCCACTCTAAGGCTGCCATGCAGCATCACAGCAACATTCCATGCAGCATCACAGCAGTACTCCTACAGACAGCAGCCTCTCCCAGTAGCCCCATAGCAGCATTGTATCAGTGAGTGAATAATTCGTAGGAGCTTGAGAGCAATATTGCTTCACTGACAGCAACAGCTCACGGGAGTATCGCAGCAGTATTTGTAGAGATAGCAACCTCTCCTGTAGCCACATAGCAGTATTGTATCAATCACTCCAGCAACTCGGGGCAGCGCTGAATAAGCACTGCTTCACTGACAGCAACAATCCATAGTAATATCACAGCAATATTTTTACTAACAACAACCACTCACAGTAGCCCCAGGGCAGCAATGTATCAATGACTCCAGCAACTGAGGGAAGTCTTAAATCAGTATTGCTTCATTGACAGCAACAACTTGTGGTGGCATTAGAGTAACATGGTTTTGGTGGCAGCAGCAAGGCATGTACAGAGGAGCATTCCTACAGTGGAAGCAACAAGTGATTTCAATCTGGCATACACCCAAGTCACGTCCAGCGTATAGTGTGCAAATGAAACCCTTATTTATTTTATCTGCAAGTTAAATATTCTGAACGATATACCACTCATATCACACCCTTCTCCTGAGGCCCCCTGGTCACACTGAACCAGGAATCAGGCTAGTTTGCAAAGGTAAATATGTATTTATGTATTTAGAGTTTAAATCATAATATATTTTAATAGGTAAACAACAATCACCAATGGGGTGACAGAACACTGAATAATATCATGAATACACTATGAATCAAGTAATGAGCACAAAAACAAATGCAGCACAGAAAAGAATACTTTTGAATTGGTTTAGAACAGATGGCACTATGGTTAGAGGTTCCCCCTGCAACACCCCTCAACCCGCCAATAGGTAATTAAATAGATGTGAGGAGAGAGCAGGTATTCAGGAATAGCACAAATCAAACAGAATCTCACTTCCACCTTCCCCTTCTAACTCAAGAGAAAAATGGAATTTACTTTTCAGCTGTCAGATGGCTTTGAAATTGTCTTTGGAGGTAACTGAGCAAAAACACCAAATGTGGTCAAAAATAATTATTAAAAGATTCCTATGGGAGCCACTTTGAACAGTTGCACACAATCAAAAACAATGATTTAGTCAAAAGAAAACATTTGAAATCTCAAAGTCCAAGTGGGAAGCAGTTTAAAGCTAATTCACACGTGTATAAACCTTTTAGAATTTCTATTCGCGGCAAACTTTTCCTTGTGCAATATTCGCTATAACGGGCCAATCAAACTGTTTTGTACTGTGGATTTTATGGATAGCTACGGATGTTAGGTACAAGAAGGAGTTGAACATTCGCTTCTATCATAAAAACTGAGGGAGTTACAGAGGTTTTAGTAAGAGTCGTTTTTGCAAAATAGGCGCGAGAATGGAAAACAGCATTGCACTTTGAAAATGACAGATGGGTTTGCTTACACTAGATTATGACTATGAAAAAGCGAATGGAACAGGTGAAACTTACAGTCACGTGATCAGCGTAACCCACCTGTTGTGGATACTCTACTTCTTCAAGGGATTTACATTTCTTAATCAAATCAATAAGAAGTTAGGGTTTAATAACACAGATGAGAAAAGAGTCATCACAAAGATAGTTCTAGCAATACTATGGTTCTGGATCATACAATGCAGATATATTATGGGTCACTGTTCTTCCTATTAATACTCACAGAATAAGTTATTAAATTGGACCATCAGTTCTGGTCATGGATTGGATCTGTCAAGGAAGACCAGCACATCAGGCACGGGAATTGATCAGCTAGGCCGGTCACCGGATTTGCACAGGATCTGCCCTCCTAGTTTGTGGGTATTTCAATCAGCTGGATAGCAAGTTCCTCAGCGAGTTCCTCAGGCAAGCCTTGTGGTAGCAAGCCAGAGAGTTTCAGGATACTAGTTCAAAAGGCCTTCTCACACCACAGCGCTTCACTGTGTTGCAAGAATAAGTTTGAGGATTTAGGCCTTGCTGAAATCGAAAGTTCTCTACTGTTTTGCAAGAGTCTTGGCATCTGGATCTGCAAGGATGTTAAAGCTGGATGTAGAATGCTGGATCAGAGTGCTTCGCCGGAATCAGGAATTTGAGTAAATCAGTGAGTCTCTATGTGTTGTTAGCTGTCTCTATTCATCCTTTCAAATGACATCACAAAATGGGTGTATGGGCCAGCTTAATTAAGCTTGCCCCTGTGAGCTGCGATTGGATCAAAACCTCATGTCCGCCTTGCACCTGAGTGATTGGATCAAGGTTGGATGATGTCACATTTTATGGTTTGCTTTACAGTCCTTAGAAACCTTCCTTTAGCCACTGGTCCCAAAATCGGATTTTATCCTAAATACATATTTCTATATTGGACACCTCTACACAAATCACACACAAGGATTCCATATTTTATGTAGTAGCTGTTCCGCAAAATCTGGCAGCTGTGGGATCTTGTTTCACCTTTCTACAGAATTTTGTCCTTTTCGCTATGAACACAAATTCCAAACTTTCTCCAACTTTCCACAAATGTGTGTGTTTACCATAGGGATGTGTGTGTAAAGTTTTACAATTTTAGCATTAACACATTTCACATAAAAGCACATATATTGTCATTCCTGTCCAGAATATGTTACACAGTTCTACCAACTCTTGAAATGTACAGCCAGAAATTAGACTAACAGATCTGTCCCTTGTATATTATTCACCATTTTGAATCACAAGTTATGAGTCTTTAAAAATTGTTCATTGTTCATGCTTCACAGCAAATGGTCCGCCCATTTATGTCTCCCTGCAGTCCAGGAGGAGCCCCCTCCCTTGGGGAGTTCCTTCCAGGAGCAGTTTATGACCCCTTTCACACCTCCGTTTCCTGGGCTGAAGCTCTGCCATTGTTCATCTTCTTTCTGTAGACACATGTCTGGGCTAACCCACAATTATCATCTACCAGTGAGTTTCTGCTGAGAGGATTTCCCCTCCCCTTGGAAGAAACCTGTTTTTCCACTTCCACAGAGTTGCAGCTCAGCCAGGCTAATTTATTCTTAATAAAAAATCCAGCAGAAACCAAACTTGTTGTATCAAATTACATGAATACATTACTTTCTTAGCTTGAAATCTGTGAGATCAAAACGCAACTAAAATCTGTATTCCTTTTGCCAACAATCCTTTTATGTTTGCTAATCTGACAGACTTTTAGTTTAAATACTTTGAAGTTTCATCAGGAGCTCATCTGACAGCTGTCATTCACAGGTAGCCCAGGGTACTGTACACAGGATTTGACAGGGGCTGTCAGTTTACAGACAATCCAGTTTTTCTGAAGCAATGTTTTGCTCTTCACATTTAGGACTTTTTATGTTCGCAATGCTTCATAAAATTACATGAATTTTAGCACCTTTTGGGGTTTCATTTGTAAAGTGCTGCTTCTCTCTCTGCACTCTGTTTGCTGGTGATGGAGCCTACTGGCACATTCTCTGCAGTGTGTGCTGTAGCCCACCACATATGCACCACGGGTGGCAGGTAATGCATCCATCTTATTGTGTGTTCAAGCATGTAGTTTTGTAGGTTTTGGGCGCGCACAAGAGTTTTGCCGCCATTGTTGCTGTTTGTTGCACCATAACTACCAGAGTGATGCCGCATAGCACAGCGGAGTGTGTCAATACATCCCACAGATCCCCCCTACCGACTTGGGTTATACTTCCAGTCGAGGGGGAGTCGGGAGATTGGGATGTTCTTTTTCTTCTGTCCATGTGGAGAACTTCAGTTGCTTCTCCCGTCGGTGATCTAGGCGACACGCTGTCCTTGCTGGTTCTGGTTGGGAGTATGGAGCGGCACTCCGGGCTCCTTGGGTCTTTCCTCCCGGTCCCCGAGTGGTCCTCCTTGTTGATTCTTGGGATGATTCTTAGTCCAATGCTAGAAAATAGAACATAGCATAGTTATGGAAATTTTCCCACTACTGTGTCCACACATCTTCAGGGGATGTCAGCAGTGGGAAAGACACTTGCATTGATTACAATTGGCAATATTCCCCATCTATGTTCACTAATGGTCTTAACACTCTTCTCGGACATACACGGTGAACATTTACTAATTCTTTTATGTCTCTGGATTTTCCCCCATTTGGGTTTCCGATCAGCTCCTCTATTTGCCTCAAAGTATGCCTGGAATGGCAGCTCTTCAGCTGGTTTATGTGGACCCACTTGCCTTCCCCTTCTGTCAAACTGCCCTTGGGGATGCAGATTCTGTAGGCGACTAGTGATCTTCTGTCCACAATTTCAAAAGGACCCCGTCAAGGTGGGAGGAATTTGTGCTCTTTGGCTTGGTGCCTTTGGACATTGTACCAGTAGACCCGGTCTCCTACTTGATATTCCTTTTTCGTTGTCTTAAGATCTTAGTGGGTCTTCATGCTGTCTGCAGATCTTTCCAGATTCCGCTGAGCATAGGCAAAAGCATGTTGAAGGTGTTTTCTCAGATTCTCAACATACTCATGAGTTGTGGAGGCATTTATCAACGTCTGCTTGTGGGTTCTGTAGAGCAGATGCTGGGGTAGCACCATACTTTGTCCAGTCATCAGCTCAAATGGAGACATTTTTCTTGCAGAAGAAGGGGTAGATCTGATGGCCATCAGGACAAGGGGTAATTGAATGTCCCAACTTGGCCCAGAATCTGCCACAAAGTTTTTTAATATGCTCACAATAGTTTTATTGTACCTCTCAACTCTACCACTAGAGGACTGCAGGTAGGCAATGTGTAGTTTTCTTTTGACCCCAAGTATCTCCCACATCTTTGTCAACACTTTGCTGGTGAAGTGGCTACCTCAGTCTGACTCAATCCTTTGGGGTAGTCCAAAACATGAGAAGATGTGATTGATCATCAGGGCAGCTGCTGTTGCTGCCTTGCAATTTGGGGCTGGGAGACATTCCACCCATTTAGTGAACAAGCATGTTATGGTCGATATGTAATTGTTCCCCATAGAGGAGTGAATCACGGGCCCGGTGAAATCGACTTGTAAATCTGACCAAGGCAGTGCCATCACCCCCTTTTGGAGGGGAGCACGGTGTGTGAGTGATGATGGCTGAAATTGTGCACACACAAGACACCCCTTCAAGTATTGGTCGAGGTCATGCCCCATGTGTGGCCAGTATGCAACCCCTCGCAAGATTTCTAATGTCGTATGAAACCCCCGATGAACGACTGTGGCTGCATCATGGGCGTTCGGAATGAGGTGGGTACCACCCACTGGACATGGCCAGATATGGATCACCTCACCAACAAACCGTCTTGGATTCGGACCATTTTTGCACATTTCATCAACACTCCGAGGTCCTCTTTCCCAACTTAATCAGTATCCATCAGGGGAAAAGTTCTCAGGGTCCTCAATGTGTTCATAAAACTTACCAATTATAGGATACCCTTTTTGAGCCGTAATCAAATCAGCATCTGGGGTCTCCTTACACCATTGTGCAGCTGAGAGTTCATTGTGAGAATTTGTCTGGGACCTAGTGATAGTAGTGACCTGGATTTCCCCCAACAGGGACTCAATCTCAAGTAGATCCCCTTGGATGGCTCTGGTTTGGGCCAGCTGATCAGCTAGGACATTTCCAGTTTTCTGTGGTCCCTCTACTTTATAATGACCCTTGATCTTTTTCCAGTAGATGGTCATCCCATTCGAGGTGACCAGAGCATCGATATTTTGTATTAATTTTCCGTGTTTTAGTGGTTTATTATTAGCACATAGCATGCCGCTGGTTTTCCAGTTAACCAGGTGCTCCACGAACCCGCTTCGTACATAATCTCAATCGGTGATTATGACAAGTTCTTGGAGTTGAGGTTGGACAGCAGTGAGGATGGCTTGATGCACAGCCATCAGCTCTGCCACTTGACTACTTCGGGGACTGATTTTGTACCTAGCAGAGGGTTCTGGGGTATCATTCACCCATGCATTCCCTACGCCGGCCACAAGTTCCTTTTCCCTTTTGTGGTCAACATGGTAGGAACACCCATCCGCATAGACCGTGGGCATTCCCTCACACTTGTCTTCTTCATAGACTTTGTGTGGGGAATTAAGGTATGCCTCCATGTTGTCCTTGATTTTAAGACTTTCGTCCTCGAGACAGTTTTCTCTGGCACAATCATGCCAGTCAGCCAGACCTTGCGCGAGGGGACTCTTCTTGTTTTGGCCATATCTAACCTCCACAGGAAAGCCTTGCATTGACAGAATTCAGGAAGTAATTTGGGAATTACTCACATTTCCAGCCCGGATTCTGTCACTTTAAAGATATTGCAAAGGTTGGTGTGGAGTTTCCACTATGATGTGTTCCACCTGGATAAATGGGAGGTAATTCTTCAATGCCCACACCGTTGCCAGGAGTGACTTCTCACAATTGTTGAATTTTTCCTCCACAGAGGATAAAGTCTTACTCACATAGGAGATTACTTTATTGACCTTGTCATGCTTTTGATATAATACTGCAGTCAAGCATGTATTTGAGAACCCTGTCTCCAAGAAGAACTCCTTGTTTTTGATAGGGTAAGCTAGGCAAGGCACTTGTGAGAGGCCTCTTGAGTTGTTTTACTGCCTCGGTTTGTTCTGGACCCCACTCCCATTGACCCCCCCTTTCAACAGATGGATCAGGGGTCTCATGATCCCTGCGTGATCCTCAATGAACCTTCTGCTGTAATTACTCAGTCCAAGGAGGCTCCTTAGTTCCCGCAGAGTTGTGAGGTCTTTTATTTTCTGGAGTGCTTCTACTTTCTTTTCCTGGGGACAGAGACCCTCAGGAGTTATCTCATGCCCCAAGAAATTGACACAGGTCCTGCACCACTGCGCCTTTTGGAAACAGTTTTGCTCCAGCAGCCCTCAACTGTGTCAGAACATAACGGATCTCTGCTATGTGTTCTTCTACAGTTGAGCTTTTGATTAGAACATCATCTACATGGGCCAGGTTACCCCTTTCAGCCATGTCGGGCATGGCCTTATGCAGAAAGATGTTAAATTAATTGCAGGAGTTGATATATCCGAAGGGAGTCCGGGTCCAAGTGTAATGCTCCCCCCCCAAGGTAAAGGTAAAGGCCAGCTTGTATTGGTCCTCCCTACTGACAGGTACAGTCCAGTACCCATTGGTCAGGTCAATGGCAGTGTATACCTTTGACCCCTGGATCTGAGCCACCCCTTGGTCAATGTAGGGAAGAGGCCATCGGGAAGTATGGACCCGTTTGTTGAGCTCCCTTAGGTCAGCACAGAGTCTCCACTGGCCGTTTGGTTTTAAAATCCCCAGCACCGGATTATAGAAGGTGCTGCGGACTGGACGAATTATTCCACGGGACTCAAGGTTCTTAATTATTTCAGTAAGGGACTCCATTGATGCGAGAGGCAAGCGATATTGCTTCACAAACACTGAAGTCGTGCCATGGTTCGTGGGAATAATTGTTGTGTGGATGTCAGTGCAACCACAGTCATATGAGTCCACCGCAAAGAGATCTTGAAAATCTAAGAAAACTTGTTTTAATTTTTGCTTCTTCTCCAGAGTCTCACAGGCATCAGCTAGGTTGACTCTCTCTTCAACCATCTGCCTGAAGCCCGGAAAGACTTCTGGTTTGGCTATATCAGCAGCCTCCTCCAGCTGGGTGGAGAAGTCCCTGGTCAAAGTACTGACTTGGACAATGGCTTTAGGTGGGGAAGGCGGTCCTGGTGGACTTGAAAGATCACCTCATTCCTCCTGAAGTCACTGGTCACATCTTCCTTACCATAAGGGCAGGAAGAATACATCAGGAAATACCCCCCATGCCGGGTGAAGATCCTGTCTGGTGTTGTGTCATTGTCGCTATCACTGTCAAGAAAGTCACTGGGGATTGGCCCTACCAGTTCGTTACCTAAATCTATGGAAAAATGACGATCATCAACCGCCATTCCAATAATGGTGCCTGCGGCCAGAGTGATACTCCTAAGGTTGCTGTTATCCACCTCTATTGGAATGGTGTTGTGTTCTGTATTGACTAGTGGTGTTGGGTTTAACCCCAACCCTTGCTTTTGGAAATGGGCATTGAGATGAACATAGGTGTCAGGATTTTTCAGTTTCTGTCCTCTTTTAATTTTTACTTCAAGTGAGAATTGTCGGGTCCATTCTGGGATGGTGACTTCCTCTCCAATCTGAATTTCAACTGCATATGGCAGCAGTTGAGCTGACCAAAATGCTTTCTCTGGGTCATCAAAGTCCATAGTATTACCCAGTAATCGGGACCAGGCTTTGAAGTTCATTAGGTCCAAACTAATGACAAAGCGATTGAGAATGTCAGTGCCTAAATAAAATGCAGCAGGGACATCTCGCACGACCCAACAATTATGGACTATGCTCTTGTTGCCTATGGACATTTTGCATACACCTGCTAGGAAGGAGATGTTCGGAATAGGGTGTTTCCAGGTCCATTTCCCATTTGTCTATCAATTTAAATATGGGAATGGCTGGATCTTTTGGGAGTTTTTGATACATGGCCTCGCTGATGAAGCATTTACGATTTTTCATGTACACTCGGACGAGAACAGAGTCCTTCCCCTCATTTAATTGAATAGGGATGAACAACTGTTCTCCAATTTTCTGAATGTCAGCCAAGCTTTGAGCTGGTTTCATCATTTTGGACTATATGAGTGGGATTTTCTGCTTGTGAATTTGTATGGAATTTCAGAGTATTGCCTTCCAGTGTGGAATGCCACTTGAGACTGGAAGGAAGGTTGATTTTCAGAAATAGAGAGGACTTCCCATCACCAGTTTGTTGCTCTACCGCAATTACTGTCATGTCAGGGATTTGGTTATTTTCTAAATGGAATTCAATTTGGTCAAGTTTTTGTTCAACCATGTGGCATGTACCATCTAAACTAACATGGTTGATGCTATGTTTTAATTTTATTGGTCGGTTAGTTTGGGTCCAGAGGACCTTGTTTACACAATCTATGAGGGGAGACAATCTACGCAGGATGTCATTTCCTAGTACACATGGTGTGCCCTCTGGAGTCACAACTATGACTGGGTGCTTCACCTTGTGTTGCCCAATTTTAATGTCTAAATCTGCAGTCCCCTCGACAGGAATCTAATTCCCATCGAAGTTCTGAAGTTGTCCAGGAAGAGGGGTGAGAGGGATTTGATATTTCTCCCCCTTCCCGAATTCTGCTTATCAAAGGCACTTTTTGACAGAAGGGTTGCTTGGGATCCAGTGTCCACCAGTACCAAAAATGTACATTGGCCCTGTATTTGGACCGGGGCATAAAATCTTCCCTCCTTTACCTCAAGGGGGCAAAGATAATGCGTATTTTGGGCCAATTGGTGGGTTAATTTCTTTGCTCTGGATTCTGACAGAGGGGTGATTTGAGCAGGATTTTATTTGGGATCTTGGAAACTTGTAAGAAAAAGGTGACAGTTGGATATGGGGGGAGTTTTGGGCTCCCCTGGTTCTGATTCTGGGCTCCCCCCCCCATCTGGAGGCAGTAACCAGAATTGGTTTGAACAAGGTGATTTTCTTGCTGGTCATTCTGGGGTTCAATGATGGGCGGTTTTAACTCAGTCCCCACATCTACCCAGTCTTGATCAGGATCCTTTGAGACCCATTTTTCTTTGGGAGGAGTTCCCCCATACCTGAAGGAGAAGATCTTTTTCCCAGAATCCCCCGAGGACCCCTCTCCTTCAAATTGGAAGATTCGAACCTCCCCCACAAAATGGGTCTTTTTAGGCCCTTTATTTCTCCTACCCATCCTCTGTTCCTTAGGTTGCAGACTTTCGGGGGCAGGAGATTCTGATTCCAGTTCCTGGGTGTTCAGGGGCTTTTCACAAGGAGGGAAGGAAGCTTCCTCTAAGGCTTTACACCCCCATTCACCCTATGCCTCCTCCTTGGGAACCGGTATGTTGTTGGGGTTCTCTCCCCGTCATTGCTCTGGAGTACCAGACCCTTGATTTGAGGAGGTCTGGGCCGCCATGTTCATCTGAGGGTTCTGCTGAACCCTCAACATGTGACCCAGATCCTGTGCCAAGTTTTGGATCTGGCGCTCCAGTTGGGGCACCAGCTCTGACTGGTACGGGGTCCACTGATCTACCCTGGGTTGATCACGGGAAGGGTAACTGTCCCTTCTCCCATAATACCCTTAGTTTGGATAGTTTAGTTACCCCTCCACCCTTGGTCTTCCCTCTTCTGGATTGGGCTGTCTGGGCTCAGGAAAGTGGGGAAAGAAAGAAGGGTTGTTTTGGGGGTTGATGTTGGCGGGTACCGGGGAAAGAAACTCAGCCCGGCATTTGGGGGATTACTGCCCTCATGAGGAAAGTTAGGAGGGAACTTTCCTGGGTTGGAAGCTGCCTGGTTGGACCCCCCCCCTTGAGCTGGGGGAGTCCACACATAGCCCAGGATAGGTATGTTGCCCTTGTAACAGGGGCTGATGTAGTCAGGGGAGTTAGGGGTCCCATTTGTGGAGTTACCTCGCTGACTCCCTTTTTGGGATTGGCCCAAGGGCCTTCTGGGTCTTTGGTTAGTAGGATTTTATGCAGGAATGTTTTTAGGTCCCCCCCATCTCCAGATCTAAAATGGGGGCAACCTTCCCCTCCGCCACTTTAGCAACAGCAGGATTGTTGATTTGTTTTCGGCTTTTATTAGCACTTTTATTTTCTACTGGTTTCTGCACTTCATAAATGCGAGTTGCTTGCTCAATGACCCAGTCTAGTGATCTTTTCTCTTGAAAGTCCCTCACCAGCTGGGTCATAATGTATTTAGGGAGTGCGTGAAAGAAGTTATTGATGAACTCCCTGCTGTCTGTGCACACCCTCCTGGTGGTCTGCGCAAAGGCACATTTCAGCTCTTGGACAAATTCTTGTGGGGCCTGGTCTTCCCCACATTGCAGTTTGTAGGCCACCTTGCGGGCCTCTTGGGGGTTTCTGTGTATTGAGAAATGCTTTAGGATGGCCGCCATATAGGTGGACCATCTTAAATGGTTCTGATCCTCCAGCCCCGCAAAGAAGCTCGAGTATTCAGGTGAAAATGTCCACTTGACATACTGAATAGAATACAACTTTGGACGTCCTTCAGGTGGAAAGTCTCCATCATTTGCTCATACATTTCGAGGTGCGCCCAAATTGAATATTTGGGATTTTTATGGTATGACGCTCCTAATAGCCTTGATTTGCTTCAGGGGATCTTTCAGTAGGGCCCAATTAATTTTGTTGGCCTTTTTAGTTTTGGTCACCCTTGTCCACTCATACTCTGACTCAGAGCCACTGCTACATGAGGTGGTTGTCTTATCCTCTAGGCTTTCCCTAATTCTGCAGGCTTGGGAATGGCTGGCAGAATGTGGGGTCCTAGTCACTTGAGACCTGTGGCGCTCAGAAGAGTCTTCTGACTCACCCTTGCTCCCAGGATTGGCAGAGTACTCCCCCCACTGTCCTAGCTGGGAAGAGGTTTTTAAAATGCTCTTTGTGGGCCTATTTTCATAGAATTCCCCACCATATTTGACTGACTGATCCCTTGGTAGGTGATATTTCTGAGGATCCAGTTCTCTGATTCTCCCCTCACTGGAGTCTCCCTGATCAGAGAGGCTGGCCCTAATATTTGGGAATCGGTACAGTGGGGCCCACCCATCCATTTCTGGGAGGCGCTGATCTGTCAGTCCCATATCTCCCATTGTGTTGAAGTCTACCATCCCTGTGGCCCTTGGTTCATACGAGCCATTGGACATGAAGGTGGCGGAGTCCATGGAAGTGAAGGGATTAAAGTCCCTGATGCCAGGGGTCCTGGGGTTATGCTCAGGGGTTTCTCTTTCCCAACTTACCTCATCTCTTTCAGCGCCTGTTCCCTGATAACATGCCACAATCTGACCGTATTGCTCCTCTATTAAGGCCTTACTGGTCTCTATGATTTGTTCTTGCATGGCTATCTGTTTGTGGAGCCTGCATTCTTTTCACAGAGAGCCTCATTGTCTCTCTGCGCTTCCTGCCTGACTTGGGAGTACTGGGCCAATTTTTGCTTCAGGAGACTCACCTCCTGAGTTTGGTCCTTATTGGTCTGATTGTTCCTTGCCAAAGCATCCTCCACCCGCCTGATGTGCTCTAACAGCTTTTCATAATCAGTTTTGATTTTCACAAACTCCTGAAGGGCCAGCTTACTTTCCTCCAAATTTGTTTTTAAATGTCTGACTTCCTGGCCTAAGGTGTCCCTCTCCTGACTTAGAGTGCCCCTCTGTGCAGTCAGGTCGTCCCTCAGCTTTCTGGCATTCCTCATCAAACTCTGCTTGGGATTCAAGGTCTTTAATAATTAACTTATTATTTTCCTCTTTTAAGGATTCTAGACAGTTTTGTAAGGTGACTATCTATTCTGCACAGACTCTATTATAATTCAATTGATGTTCCAGTTTCTGTTGACTCTGTTGTAGAGAATCCAACCTTTCTTGACACTTTTTTTGCAGTGTCCGTACCTGGGCATCTTGCTCTGCATTCTTTTGCAGTAAGAGAGCCAGATCTTGGAGTTTGGCGGCATACTGCCTAGCCTCTGTTTCAGATTCTTGGCTATCTTGGAGCCTTTGCTCTGCAGAGTCCAGATTGCTCTGGATTTTCTGCAGTGCTTTCCCTTGCCTCTTTGTCAAATCTACAGAGTCTGCATGCTTTTCCTATATGACTACTATGTGGAGGTACAGGTAGGCCGCTATTTTGGCAATTTTGCACTGCTCCTCTTTTATTTTAGGGACCATATACAATTCGCTAAGTGATTGATGCAATGGACCCTTGTCCTGACAGGTATCAAGGTTGATTGTGGTGATTTGCTGTTTTATTTCCTGTAGCCATATCAGTTTGTCCTGTTCTGGTCATTCACCCCTGACAAACAATTTGTGCAGGGGGTGTTTGCTAGCAATATTAATTTCCACTGGGTCACCATTCCAGAAATATTAATTTCCTTCTGGCTTATCTCAGGGTTACTTTACTTTTGCAAACAGGCCCACCTCCTTTGAGTATTTCTTTTGAGGGGCGTTTGTACAGTGTAGCACAGTATGGTAACCTAACAAGGTGTATGTACCCCGTCGGCTAACACGATGTGTTCCTGCAACACCCCTTAACCCCCAATAGGCAATTAAATCAAATAGATGTGAGGAGAGAGTAGGTATTCAGGAATATCACTCAAACAGAATCTAACTCCCACCTTCCCCCTTCAAACTCAAGAGAAAAGCGAAATTGACTTTTCAGCTGTCAGATGGCTTTGAAATTGTCATTGGAATTGACTGAGCGAAAACACCAAATGTGGTCAAAAATATTTAAATTAATATAAATTCTTATGGGAGCCGCTTTGAACCGTTGCACACAATCACAACCAATGATTTAGTCAAAAGAAAACATTTGAAATTTCAAAGTCCAAGTGGGAAGCAGCTTAAAGCTAATTCACACATGTACAAACCTTTCAGAATTTCAATTCGCAGCAAACTTTTCCTTGCACAATATTCTCTATAACGGATGTTCTATGGATAGCTAAGGATGTTAGGTACAAGTAGGAGCTGAAATTGCGCTTCTATCATAAAAACTGACCTAGTTATAGAGGTTATAGTAAAAGTCATTTTGGTAAAATAGGCGCAAGAATGGAAAACAGAAATGCACTATGAAAATCACAAATGGGTTTGCTTACACTAGATTATGACTACGAAAAAGCGAATGCCACAGGTGGAACTTATAGTCACGTGATCAGCGTAACTTGCCTGTTGTGGATACTCTACTTCTTCCTGGGATTTACTTTTCCTAATCAAATCAATAAGAAGTTAAGGTTTAATAACACAGATGAGAAAAGAGTCAGCACAAATATAGTTCTAGCAATACTATGGTTCTGGATTAAAGAGGGGATGGCTTTGAGATTGGGATCATACAATGCAGATATATTATGGGTCACAGTTCTTCCTATTAATACTCACAGAATAAGTTATTAAATAGGACCTTCAGTTCTGGTCATGGATTGGATCTGTCAAGGAAGAACAGCACATCAGGCGCGGGACTGGATCAGCTAGTCCAGTCACCGGATTTGCACATGATCTGCCCTCCTTGTTTGTGGGTATTTCAATCAGCTGGATAGCGAGTTCCTCAGGCAAGCCATGTGATAGCAAACCAGAGAGTTTCAGGATACTAGTTCAAAAGGCCTTCTCACACCACAGCGCTTCACTGGGTTGCAAGAATAAGATTGAGGATTTAGGCCTTGCTGAAATCAATAGTTCTCTACTGCTTTGCAAGAGTCTTCGCATCTGGAAGGATGTTAAAGCTGGATGTAGAATGCTGGATCAGAGTGTTTTGCCGGAATAAGGAAAGTGAGTGAATCAGTGAGTCTACATGTGTTGTCAGCTGTCTCTATTTATCCTTTCAAATGACATCACAAAATTAATGTATGGGCTGTCTTAACTAAGCTTGCCCCTGTGAGCTGGGATGGGATCAAAACCTCATCTCCGCCTTGCACCTGAGTGATTGGATCAAGGCCGGATGATGTCACATTTTATGGTTTGCTTTACAGACCTTAGAAACCCCCCTTTAGCCACTGGTCTCAAAATCAGGAATATCCTAAATACATATTTCTACATTGGTCACCTCTACACAAATCACACACAAGGATTCCATATTGTATGTAGTAGCTGTTCCTCAAAATCCCACAGCTGTGGGATCTTGTTTCACCTTTCTACAGAATGTTGTCCTTTTCGCCATGAACACAAATTCCACATTTTCTGCAACTTTCCACAAATGTGTGTATTTACCATAGATATATGTGTGTAAAGTTTTACAATTTTAGCATTAACACAGTTCACATAAAACCACATATATTGCCATTCCTGTCCAGAATATGTTACACAGTTCTACCGCCTCTTGAAACGTGCAGCCAGAAATTAGACTAACTGATCTGACCCTTGTATATTCTTCACCACTTTGAATCACAAGTTATGAGTCTTTAAAAATCATTCATTGTTCATGCTTAACAGCAAATGGTCTTCCCATTTTTCTCTCCCTGCAGTCCAGGAGCAGCCCCCTCCCTTTGGGAGTTCCTTCCAGGAGCACACCTCTGACCCCTTTCACACCTCTGTTTCCTGGGCTGAAGCTCTGCCCTTGTTCATTCTCTTTCTGTAGACATAAGTCTGGGCTAACCCACAATTATCATCTAACAGTGAGTTTCTGCTGAGGGGATTTCCTCTCCCCTTGGAAGAAACCTGTTTTTCCACTTCCACAGGGTTGCAGCTCAGCCAGGCTAATTTATCCTTAATTGAAAATCCAGCAGAAACCGAACTTGTTGCATCAAATCACATAAATACATTACTTTCTTAGCTTTAAATATGTGGGATCATAAACCCAACTAAGATCTGTATTCCTTTTGGCAACAATCCTTTTATATTTGCTAATCTGACAGACTTTTAGTTTAAATACTTTGAAGTTACATCAGAAGCTCATCTGACAGCTGTCATTCACAGGTAGCCCAGGATACTGCACACAGATTTTGACAGGGGCTGTCAGTTTACAGACAATCCAGTTTTTCTGAAGAAATGTTTTGCTCTTCACATTCGGACTTTGTATGTTCACAATGCTTCATAAGATTACATGATTTTGAGCGCCAAGCAAGATTCTGAATGTTGAGAAGTTTTGTGTTCTAGGCATTTTGGAGTTTTTAGCAACAAAGCAAATGTCATTTATAGGCACCTTTTGGGGTTTCATTTGTAAAGTGCTGCCCCTCTCTCTGCACTCTGTTTGCTGGTCATGGAGCCCACTGGCACATTTACTGCAGTGTGTGCCTTATCCCACCACATTTGCACCATGGTTGGCAGGTTGTGCATCCATCTTTTTGAGTGTTCAAACACGCGGTTTTGTAGGTTTTTGGCACGCACAAGAGTTTTGCCACCATTGTTGCCGTTTCTTGCACCATAACTATTAGAGTGATGCCACACAGCACAGCAGAGTGGGTCAATACATCCCACAAACATATGGCAGCAGCAGAGTTGTATTGGTTCACTAACAGCAACAACTCATTGGATATTCTAAGTAGTATTTCATAAAGCATAATTTCTTTACTGAAAGCAACAACTTCTGCAGCTTCAGAACAGTATTTCTTCACAGACAAACAACCAGCTGTGGCATTTTGAGTGTTACATTGCTTCATAGAAAGCAACAACCCATGCTAGGCTCGGTTTTGCTTTCCATTGCAGGCAGCAACAACTTGAGACAGCTTCAGGGAAGCATTGCTTTGCTGATGGCAACAGCCCTTGAAATCTTAGAGAAGACTTGCTTAATTTATAGTAGAATCGTGTGGGACCCTGCGAGAAGTGTTCCCTGATTGACAGTGTCAATTCGAGGTAGCCAAAGGGTACCATAGTTTCAGGGTTTGCATCAACCTGGTGCAGTCATAGATCAGAGCTTGACACTAGTAACAGCAGCAGGTAGTAGTATGGATATCTTTGCTTCACATACATCAGTAACTCGTAGCTAAGCCTGGGTGAATACATTTGGCTGAAACTCAAATCAACTGATTGGTCACTGTATCCGGGTGATCTCCGTTCAGCCAAACCTTTAAGGCATTTCGATTACAGGTTTAGGTTAAGATTATGATCATTCATGCTGATGAAATGTTGCTGTAAACATTGAATTGAAGAAATCAGAGGTTTTCCTGTCAGTACATGTTTAAAGCAAACAAATGATAAAGTTAATGGAATAGGTCAGAAGTTCAGATCCGCAATTGCCTGGGATGATCTCAAGAAAAGAAAATAGACTAATAGTTTGCACCTGGCTGTTTATTTTATATAGTAACAAACATTAACTCTCTGTTTGCAGATGACAGAAAATGTAATATTGTAGAAAAATACACTTCGTTCCCAATTCACAAAAAGTAATACAAATTTAAAATGTGCTATTTGCATTACACCTTATTCACAAACGTGGTGTGTGCATTTCCAGGGGCTGTAACGCAGAGTAAATGATGTGCTGCCCAGCCCCACTCCATATTATAAACTTAAATCATACACAGTGTGTTGACCTCTGTATTATGAAAAGCAGTCATAGGTATGTCTGACAATTGTAAAGGATCAAGAGTAAAACTCAGACACAGTGGCATTAGTGTTGGTTACAGACTTATTTCCTCACAAAAGAAAAAGGTTTTGGGAGAAATCCTATCTATCCCTAACTCTAAGGGGGGTTTCCCTGCCTCAACAAAACTAAGGAACATCTGTGTCAGGATGTTTAAACCAAAAAGCATCCGCCGTCCTGTGTCCAAAATCCTAAGCTGACCCTTATACTCAGTATAATGGGCAAATTGGCAATTTCTGTAGGCTGTACACCTGTAGCTTTCTTTAAGTTCCAAACAAAAAAGAAAAGGAAAACCAATAAAGATCCACCAGAAAAAGGGTCTTCCCTTCCCCCAGATTTCTTCTGTTTAACACATTCTAAGTTCACTCAAGGGGGGTGAGTCTTCCCTTTGAGTCTCCTTTACACACGCAGTTCTTTTGGATATTCAATCTCCCATTCTCTGGACATCAATTATCCTTCAAAGGGGTATGGATTTCCCTTTTGCTTTGATTGTCACTGTTCCACAATTTCAAGGAGGGTTTTTACCCCTTTGCTTTCTCAATCTTTTCTTACCCCTGGTTTACTCTCCTGCCAGGGCATTGCAACTTTATTCAATCAAACAGTTCTTTTGTATTTCCACAACTTCAATGAGGGAGCAGGGTTTTACTCCTTAGCTTTCTCAATCTTTTTTTATCCCTGGTTTACTCTCCTGCAAGGGTATCGAAACGTTGTTCCTTGGGTGTAGGTCCCAGACTCTGGTTGACTCTCCCGTCAGTGCTTTTTCTGTTCACCATTGACTCATTTGTATCCAGATAATAATGTTTTCCATGTGTTGGGTAACTGACCCTTTCTCAACAATGTTTGTATTCGTATCAATTGTTTCAGTTCCATTAATTGGGCTCGCACATGCTATCAACGGTATGCAGCATTCACCCTGAAGCACCTGGGTATCCCACTCGCTTTCCCTGGTTTTACCAGTCTTCACTGTTCGCTTTGGCATCCCTCGCAGGCAGTCAGCAGGCAGAGAGTCCAGGAGCCTGTGTCCCTCGTGTCTCACCATCTCCTTTGCTCTCGACCTGCTAACTGGGAGTGCGTTTCGTCAGCCCTGTGGTTCCCGCTTTGCCTTTCCCTTCATTCACCAGCTCAAGTTGTCTGTGGCAATTATGCAGCACACTCCACTCGGCACAATCTCGCTGCACGCTGCTCTTGTCAGCCTACTCACTTCGCCCTGCAGTCTGCTCTCCTCCTGTGCCCCAAACAGTGTCAGGACAGGCCAGTCTCTTGTACTCGTTACTTGCAACCCCAGAGGTCTCCCTTGCTACTGCTGTGGTCTCCATAGCTACCCATAAAAAATAATTTTTATTTATTTATTTGTTCCTGGGCAGTGGCCAGTGCCATGTGACTCTTTGTTTCTGGAGTGGTTGCCTTTCTTGTTCAGGCCTCTTAAAAATAAAACAGGGGCTTCCACAAGTGTAACACCTTAGCAGTGACCCTAAATAAGAAAGAATAGGAATAACAAATAATTTGTCTTTCTGGAATTCTATACAATAATTACTAGACTCATTAAAAGTTTATTTCTGGCACACTTCAGGGGGCGAGTCACTGATTTAGTCTGTTTTTAAACGCCTCAAATTCACAATTCAGACAAAAACCTCCAAAAAGCATTTGGACTAGAATAAGCATCCATTTCAGACTATGTATTTAGCTTTTCGCAAGTTGCAGTTATATAGCATGTTTTATTCTGCCGTTGTCTGTTATCATCACAAGACATTCCATCTCAGAGTCTTCGGTCACTTGATATAAATCCTTGTTCCTAAAAGGTTGAGTACAGTGGAGACATTTTTGACCATAGCACATAAAGTGGTCCTTGATTTCATTGTGCCATAATTAACGTTTGTTGTAATGTGTCTATCATTCCTTGCTCCCTGGCATGCTGTTCAGGATGTTTGTTTGCCTGTATGAGGTAATGAGTGCCCAGAGTATGGGATTTTGTCTGAGTGCGCTGCTGGCCCTGTGCTAATCTAAATTCTTTAATACACTGGTAGGACCCCCCCCCCGCCCCAATGGTATGCATTTTGCTAACCGCTGAAGCCTGAAATATAGATCCATGCAGGCTTGACATGTGGCCAACTTTGTACCAGACCTGCAGAGGAACCGGCCTGCCATAAAATCTCAGTTATCAGTGGTATCCACTGCAGAATGTAATTTGCTTTCTGACTTTCAGAACTTTTATACATGCAATTGCTCATTTTACTATAGCGGTAAACTAGCTCTAGCCAGTAAAATAGCACAGTGGGTTGAGCACCTGCTGATGCAAGGTGTGTGTGATCTGCAGGTTGCCAATTCAGCCTTTCATCCTTTTGAAGTCCATAAATGAGTACCAACACTGGTTGGCAATACTGTGTGTATTTTGTTCTATATAAAGTGCTATATGATAACACATCATCATTTGGCCTTGGACGGCTGCTTGCATTCACAATAATTTGGTATTATGGGTCTATGAACACTGATATTAATGATACATGTGATGATCTATTCTTGTATGAAATGTAGATCATATTGCAGTGATATCTTAACCATATTTTACATAGTGTACTTATGAGCAATGCTATGTGATGCCACTTCCTGTTTTGTCAAGGGGCGAAAGGCCCTGTCCCATCGCTTCCCATGCTGTCACTTTGGGTTGGGGTCAGATGACATCACTTCCTGTGATGTCAGAGGTCAAGGGTCATGTGCTGTCACTTTCACTACCCCTGGCATTTTGGTGAAATGATGTCCCTGATTATTCTGAGCCAGTGTTTTTATTCGGTCGTCCTGGAGTTTGCCCTCCCTTGCATGGTCCTCCCGCAGATATCCACCCCCAGGGTCAGAGTCAGGTAGCTTCTGCCTATTTCTGGCAACGTAAGAGAAGCTTCCCTCCATTTTTTTTCAGAATCAGTCCGAACCTGCCTGAAGTTTTTCTAAACTCCCCTGAACATGTATGTCCCTTAAAGAAGATTCTGGAAGATTCGGGCTAGAAGAAAAATGATTGGGATTCCGCAAACCCATACAAATCTCACTAGGAGGTTTTCAGGAGCCCGTGGACAACTTTTGAGAAAGTTTACCCAGGTGTACTCCTAAAGGGATCAGAAAAGTATTTCAACACGTGCAGCAACAACATGGTGTTAGTTCACAGGAGCTTTAACGTTTCTAGTGGTACTCATTCTGTACAAGCTAGCAAAATGGACCTTTTCTGAGATATATAAATTGCTCTTTGACTAAAATAAGGTTATATTATAATGGTTGTACATGAAACATGGAGTCAAAACACTTTTACATGAATGTGCATTTGCATAAACCTAAATGTACAATCTAAGTAGTTAGGATCTAATACATAGTTTTATATGCATTTGAAATATCTGTGAAGGAAAATAAACTTGCTTCTCAAAAATGCTGAGATTTGGCGTTGGTTGACAGAAATATTTAAGGCTGGGAGAACTCCCCCTGATATTGTATAGGCCACAGAGCCAAAACTTTGGTGACACACAACATTCCAATGGACACTGTGGGGTGAAATAGCCCCTGGATGCCATGAATCAAAAGGCAAGAGTCATTGGTGGGCATGCCCTTAAATTAAAGGGCCTGCACTAAAATAATGTGGGACACAAGGCCTACAGAACCCATGTAAAAGGAAACAAAGTGGGCCTAAGAACTTCAAGATGCTAAAAGATGCCAACTGCCTTTCACAAAGGAAGCAAAACACACGTGGACATACTGTGTAAATAAATCTTTGGAGAGCTGCACTGATATTTTCATGAAACAGGGTGCACAGCATCGCAAAGGAAAATGCCAAGATTGTGTCTCAAGCAGCTGCATTGGAACAGAGTTAATTTAATGTGCACATCAAATAAAATGAAATCTGATTTTTCCTCCTAAGTGACAATCTGCAAAGCAAAATGTTCACCAAAACCACTCAAAGTGTGAATATGATGTTCATATCTAACAGCTATATGCCAGGGACAACTGAGTAGTGACACACATATTATATATATATATATACTGAAATTGAGAGCTTATTTAAAAGTAAAATGTGAGTTTCCAGGCAACTTGCAGTTGGCCGCATGAAAGTTCAGTCTTCAGAAATGAAACTGACCCCAGCATTGTTCTCCCCATTGCTGTCCTGAAGACAGGCCTTGGTGTCTTCATCAATCAGCACTATGGGCCTCATTACGAGTATGGAGGCAGCCACAGGGTTCTGTTAAAGAGGAATTACTGGGTCATTCCAAGCTTGGAGGGCCCAGTAATTCCTCATGCACAAAACCAATCCCCATTCCCATTTGAGCCCCCATAGGGCTCAATGGAAATGGAGATGGAGCTAATAACGGGCACGTTAATAACGGGCCCGTTATTAGCTCCTTGGTCCCCTCGTGGGACCCGGAAAGGACATTTGGTTTTACCAGATGTTTGTTCCGGATCCTGCTAGGGGACCTCGTAATCAGGCATCCCGTAATGAACAGTGCCGGTCCCGTACCAGCACCCTTCATTATGGGAGCGCAAGCCTCGTAATGAGGCCCTATGTCTTTAAAATACAAGCCTAAATACAAGGAATAAGGTACTCCTAGATGGGAAAGGCAGGGCAAACCAGATGTGATTGGGTCTGTTCCGGCCGCATTGGGGACCTCCAGGTCACAACCTCAAAAACAAATGCATTAGCTTAGTCAGTCCTTGAAGGGGCAGGCTAATCTAAACACAGATCCCTCTAATGACGTGATGCCTGAACCGAGCAGAACTGGTATTTAAAAAAGGCGATGGTCTAGAAAAATGATTAGCGAGACAGCCCATTGTTTTGAGGGAATCACATTTTATCGCATAAAATTGAAAATATACATCGCACAATAGTCATTCCAAGCTTTTCAGAAAGGTGACAGTTAACCCCTTCTGATCATCCCAAAACGTTTTGTGAGATAAACATAACTAAAGTTATTCATGAAAATGTGATGTGCCCCTCCCTGTGAATTACAGTGATGTGAACATTTTATAAAACATGCCAATCATAATTACTATGACACCCATAATATGGCACATTTTTCACTGATATGATTCTGGAGTAAATAAAGGAAAACTATCTCTGCAGAGGAATGTCATACAGACTTCTGACTAGTCTCATTTGAATCGTGTGAAAATTGAGTGATCAAAAATGTATTCATACATATTAAATTGTGGAGATTAAGGGCACTTGTTGTGATGCTGGAAATGCATTGGAGGGACAGGGCCTCCGTATCCTTGTCCTTTAATGCCTTTTTATCGTGTGTTCTGTCGTGTTTTCCACGCAGGAGTTCATGTGGGACACCTGGCAGGGCAGCTCTCTCTCTTTTGGTTTGGTGAACAGACCCATGGGATACGCTTACGGCACCCATGGGTGGGGGTACAACCCTGTGCCCCTAGTGTATGTTTTTGGGCACCTGTGGGTGGCCCGCAGAGCAGGGTATGGGCTGGTGGCAGCTCCATGCTGAATTTGACAGGTGCTCTCAGTATCCTCCATTTTGGGATACCCAGGCCCTGCCATTGGAATCAGTTGATTCCTGATGGAAAACAAGATGGCCCCTGTGGCCTCTTGCTTTCTATTGCCCGTTACCTTGTTTTCCCAAAGTCCTGGGAAGCCCTGACTCTGTCCCTTCCCCCTGACTGGCTGTTGGGTGGAAGTTCCATATATGGTGTTGTTGTGAAGTCCAGTCAAGACTGGCTGGAACCTTCCCAGTGACTGTATGTTGTGGGTAACACCCTGTGGGTGGGACTGGGTGAATGGAGTGTGTGACCAATATGCACTTCTTGTTGTGGCTGTCTGGTTTCTGGTATGAGAGACAAAGACTGAGACAGCCCTGCCCGAAACTGGCGTGAATGCAGCATGTAGTGATGAATGGCTGGGTACTTGTCCCAATCCACATTCCTTGTTGTGAGTGTCTGAGAGGGAGGAGGATGGCCTGAATGCACTGTGTGCCCGATTGGCTGGCTGACTGCATGAATGCCCTTCTGTATGATTGGCTGCTGCGTGTGACCCAGCAGTGTGGATGAGAGACAGGATAGTATATCTGGAGACCTCTCACCACTGGAAATTGTTCAGAAGCTGTGTCTACACTTGAAGAGTAACTGGAAATCCTGATCCTCAACACCCAGCTGGAAGAAGAAGACTTGCTGTTGCATTTGCTTCGACCTGATCTGAAAGCTGCCGAATTCGTCGAAGACTGATCCGAGAGAGGACCTGGTAAGGCGCCCTCTTCCCGTGCTCTGAGGGACTATCAAGCACTGCTAACCTTCGCCGAAGCTCCCTGGAAGTCAGACCCTCGAAAGGCTGCCGACCTGAGATGGGACCGCTGAGGAGAATGAAGCAAAGCACCCGGACTTTGCCGCTGTTGAAGTCTATCGCCGTCGACCAGGGTTCGCAGGATGTGTAACCACTGGAGGCCCATCGAAGTTGTGTTGCCCAGGCATGTAGACCACTTGACGCCGTGCCACCAACGACCGGAGCCGCCCGCTCCTTTGCCTAAGAACATTTGAATCGAAGGACTCGCTTGTCCGCAACGTCGACCGCTTTGTCCCACCAGAGAAAGTCGAGGACAACCAACGCACCAAGGAGAATCCGCTGGTGGGTTTCCCGCCACCTGAAGGCCACAAAGACTTCAACGACTCGACGCGCTTGTTGGGCCACAGTTCTTCTGATACTCTTTGCGGTCCTGAACAATCCATCACCGAGGTGCACCGCACACCTCATCCTCGCAGGACGTCGCTGACGAACACCGCCCGGATCGACGTCATGGTCTCGCACCCTTGAACTTCTCATCGACGCCAAGTTCATCATCTTCGACACCTCTCAACGATCCGTGGCTCCTGCTTTAAAGGGAGTCACTCAAGAAGGATCCTTCGCCCGTCATCGAAGAACTCTACTCCACCAGGTACATTGGGGGATAAAACATTATAGGAGGAAATAAGACTATTGAACAATATATGGACTGGGCTTGTGCTATATATCTTTATTTTACAGGTTGCCCAGGTGGGGGGGGGGGGGATCTCCACACAGAACTGTGTCTAATGGTAGGGGCCAGTATTCTGCCCATTGTTTCAACCCTCTTGCGTTCCTTCGAATCTCTATTGCTGGTTCCCTTGTTATTGATCTGTGTGACATTTTAACCGTACAGTTGATGCACTTTAATGAGATTTGATAATATGTGTGGTACCACTTTAGAATTGTACATATTTATCATTGTTGATTTCCGAGTACAAAGTGCGTTATTGTGATCGTGTACATACCTTTGAATATTAATTATATAAAGACTGGGTTTTCAGTAATACAGTGTGTGGACATTCCTTTGTGGGGGTTCGGGGACTACACTGTACTTAAGAACCAGTCTGCATCACCTCCTGAGAAGCTAGGCCTTGATTGCTCGTCCATTGCTACCCTATAGAGAATCTTGGCTGGGTTCCGCTGTGCCTCTCCTCTACCATATAGAGAGCGGAAGTACAGACACCCCCCACCGGTATCTTTACACTTGTCATGCAGTGAGATTTCTATGTCCCCAAACTAGACAGAGCACCCCTGTCAAAGTCAGATGATGAAGTGCTCTCCTCCCCTAGTGTTCCAAAGCACTCCCACATTCCATCCTCCTAATTACACACAGGGGGTAGTGGAGGCTAGCCAATCCCTCTCACTGGAATCATGACCCAATTGTGATGTCATCTGCCCTATAACTAAGCCAACTTGCATCAGAGCAGGACTTTTCCCACTAATTCCATGAGGTAATCTGCTGTCGAAATCTGGTGATCATCCCTGCAGAGAGAGGTCTAACCTTGCAGTTGAGCCAGGAGACAAAGAGAATGACTAGTACCCTTGGAGGAAGGAGAGGAGATCTTTGGCTGATCCCCTTGGCTGTCCCAGCAGTGTGTCGAGTCCAGACCTCTCCTGTAAGTAGAAATACCCCAAGCCATAGATTGCATAAGCCCTGTATTCTTTCAGCATTGCCTTAGATATTTCCCCATTGAAAAATCCTCGTTTGCATGTGTATCTTAGTCATTTCCCCATTGAAGAATCCCCTGCTTGCCTGTGTATTTTAGTTATTGTCCCCTTAAAAAATCCCCCATTCACCTGTGTAGATCCTTAGCATAAACCAATTAATTCCCCCTTTGAACTGTTCTTTGCTTGTATTGGTGGGGTGATTTAAACGGTAACTATTATAACGGCATAGTCTGGTGTCATCTCTGCATTGGTACTTTACTCAAAATTATATTTTGTATTTGTGTTGCCACAACACTGGTGGCTGCTGTAATCTCTTCGTCCTAATTTGCCTAAATAAAGTAATTAATAAATATCTTAATAATACAGGCCGGCCCGGTTCCTAGTCTATTGGGGGACGGGTTTTGTTGGGATTGTTTGCGAGACGGGTTGGAGTCCTGATCAACAAAAAAAAACCTAATAGAAAATCCAAAGCTCTTTCTTGTTGGACTCATTCATTGTAGGGGAATGAGCTCTCTGACTTGGGTGTTACCGTACAATAAACTGCAACAACATCTTGGATGGTATGAACCAGCCCTACTGACCCACACAATGTTCCCAATGATCAAGTCAACCAGCATCCACCAGAAGTCCCCTAAAACATTATATTTAATATTCCTAGCACAAGAGCATTGGAAAAAGAAGATAATGAAAAGCTTAACACACCCCACGGAGGCTCCAAGAGGGAGTGGGGAATGGTGTAATACTGTTGGTGGATGTCAGTTGAATGCATTTCTTCTCAAGACCGTAATATGTAACCCCTGGTTGAACTCCTACACCCCTGGACTTACTTCTTGTAAGAGTCAAACGACCCAAAGGTCTTGTGATTGAGTTTTACATAGAATGTCCCATTCACCCCTCAAAATAGTCTCCAAACAATGAAAAAAGAGAGCTGACTGGCCGCCTCCTTCTCAAGACTTTGGCCTTATTACAAGTTTGGCGCTGTAGGAAAACAGTGACGGCAATTTGGTTACCGACATGTTTTTGGCAGTAACTTAATTACCACCGTTTTTCCCACACCTCCAAATTATAATTTTGGGTGGATTTACAGCCGACAGAATTACTGTTCAGTAAATCCTCCGACTGTAGGAGAAAAAGTGGCTGATTCACATCCAGCCTGCATTTACAGTGTGGTAATTCCGCTGGTGGTAAATCTACCTAAAACCCCCATGGTGTCCTCTGTACTCCAAAAATGGGAAAGTGCCACCACTTGCAATCCCATAGTAAGGCCATGGGACCACGTTGCAGTGATGGTAATCAAGTGTGGCTTTCATTTTGCAGAATTACAGCCGAATTAGCGCCAAACCCGTATTGAGGCCTTAAGTGGTGTGCGTACATTTCGTGCAAGTTCTCCTATGTTTCCTAAAAAGGACAGGCATGTTGCTTGTGTCATTGCATTGCAGTAAACAATTTTAATTGGTTGTGTAGTTTGAACACAACTAGAGCTGAAAGTACACAGGGCGTGTAGGCAATAACGTGCCTGTCTTTCTTTAAGAATCTCAACAGAAAGTTCTGATGTCCCAAAGAGTGATGAAACCAAGCTCAGGCAAATAAGAGAACATATGTTTAGAATTGATAATCATAAAAGGTAGGCGCTTCTTACACGAGCCCGGAAATTGGGTCCATTATTCCTTGTACTCCATTTTGGCTGCCTTAAGCATGCAATCTACGGAATGATTTACTCTGGGACACCAGTGATTTGTTGTGCAAATAGAGCAGCTGCAATAGTTAACGGTGTTTCTTGAGCACAGCATTTTAAGGTGTGAGCACAGCCAGCAGGGGTCGGCTTGACACACAGGACATTATGCATTTTTATTCCACTTTTCGAAACAAGATGGTGTGTATGACAAGAGCAGAAGGCACCATTTCCTAAAGAAAACTAGAACAATGTGTCCGGTAATATACATCCCTACAAAAAGAAAGCATCTTCAGGACAAAATGAAGGGCACCGGGAGGTGGGTATGTTTCCTCTGGCTCACGAAAAGGTGGCAAAGGAAGACAAAATCATTATCGCGTGCTTACCATACTGAGAATAACGCAGAGGAAAGAGAGTGGGAAAGAGAATGAGAGACATCAAGAGATATCGAGAGAGGCAAGTTACAAAACAATTGGAGATTCACTTCTACACGTCTGCCCACAGGTCCCTTTGGAGCTCCGTGTCCATTATTGAGGCCACTCACAGGGGACTGTAACATTGCAACATTCTCCCTCAATAATCACAAGCAGTCAGCATCAAAAAGCCTCTGACGGAAGGCACCCGGACAGAGGCGGAAACATAGAGAACTACAGAGAAGCTAATGGATATCAAAGCAGGCATTGACAGATGACATCAAAATGGGTTCTACAAGACAGTATCTGCTGGATGGCAGTGGCAGCTAGTGAATATTTTTACATATGGGCCCTAAATATTTCAGACTAAAGTTACGTGAATGAACGAACACAACAAGTGAGTCTCCCAACAACCCAGGGGATCTCTGAGGGGGCTCCCCCTGGAAATATATTTAAAATACTGGTGCATTTTAAAGCACACTTTTTGTAAAAATATGGGGGGAAAGCCATACATTTTACTAACAGCTTAGAACAGTAAAAAAATCCAATAGATGACAAGTGACCAGCAGTATGCAGGAACATTTTCCAATGCATTTCATGTATGCTTTGCGCACAATATATGGCAGCACTGTCCCTGTATAACCATCTTCCTGGTGGCTGTGCCCACAATATATGCCAATATTCTGTCAGTATGAGAAGGCATTTCATTAGTGCTGTGTCATATCCCTTAATATACACTGTAAAAAAACATGCATGTTGGCTGTGCCCAATAATGCCTGTATTGACCCTGTTAACATGTGGCTGTTGGCTATGTACAAATAATGACATCATTGCCACTGTTATAAGACACTTTCGTTGATTGTGCCCAAAAATGCTAGGACTGTCAGTGTAAAAGCACACTTGTGTTGGCTCTGCCCACCGTTGCTCCATTGTCATTGTACCAACACACTTGTGTTGGTTATGCCCTGTAATGGCAGTATCGGCACTTAACACACTCACGTTGCATGTGCCCAGTATAGTGTATATTGCATTTGTAAGAACACATCCATTTTGGCTGTGCCTGATAATGTTGGTAATGTGATTATAAGGACACAACTACCTCGAATGTGTCTAGTAATTCCAGCATGGACTCAGAAACAACAGACTCATGATGGTTCTGCCAAATAAAGCCAGCATTGTACTGCAGCAAATCATTAATGTTGTTCTGCCCAATAATGCAACGTCTGTCAATGTAAGAAGACCAATTCATGTTGCTGTGCCCAATAATGCCACTATTGCCACTGTTAGAAGACATTGGGCCTCATTGCGAGTTATTAGCTCCATGGCTGCCTCCAAACCGGGCTCCTTTTCCGGTTTCCTGCAATGGGGATTTACCGGGTCATTCCAACATAGGAGGACCCGGTAAGACCTCCTTGCAGGAACCATTCCCCATTCCCATTGAGCCCCTGTAGGGCTCAATGGGAATGGGGATAGAGGTAACAACGAGCACATTATAATTGTCCCGTTGTTACCTCCTTCTTCCCCTCGCGGGACCCGGAAAGCACGCCTGGTTTTACAAGGTGTCTGATCCGGGTCCCGCGATGGGAACCCTATAATCAACCCTGACGGAATGAAGGGGGCCGGTCCACTACCGGCCCCCTTCATTCAGTGAGCGCAAGCCTCGTAATGAGGCCCATTGTCATGTCGACTGTGCCAATATTGCCTCGTAATACTCTCTTGCAGCCAGCTGTCATAATATGCCAAGGAGTAGCTAATGCCAACCTGTAAACTTCTCCCCAATCAATTAACCCCTGATCAGCCCAGACACACATACAAACAGCATTCACATAACATGCATACCCACACATTGGCATGCACAAACATATAATTTTGTGCACATGCACAAATCACACCGAGAGATACACACCACCACTAACATGCATGCATGCACATTTACACACACATACAAAAACAAAGATACAGATACCCCACAGACCACATTAGGAGTCCATGCCACTCTTCAGGATGGCCAACTCTGAACACTGCCAGTAAGCATTGGTGGGTGTCAATGAAGCCCCTAGAGTCCTGGTTCCTGTGAGTGCCAGATTTTCATCACCCCTGACATGCCTTTAGCGCAGGGATATGTGGTAGAGCATCTGCACTATCATGGGCCTCTAACAACCCAACTATCTTTCCCAAGGGATAATGCAAGTCTGGGGAAGCAAAACAATGTAGTACTTGCAAAGACCATTGGGTATGCGCTAGCTGTGGTAATAAGTACACAGGGAAACCTAGTCTCCTACCACATCAGCCAGTCCAGGATCTTGCCTGCAGGTGGTTTGTGCAGTTGAGGGATCACTCAGGTTTCAATGGACCCACCATCTAGTGCCTCTTTAATGTGATTCAGGGCACCGTCTTGTCGCCCATAATGAGCTGTTCTTGCCAGATACTTAAGAACCCTGTGGGTTGCATTAGCCATTTTAAGTTGAAATGGGGGAAAATAGAACCAGTAGCACATAACTAAGGATACCCCCTTGAAGTTTAACAATAGAGTGTAGTCTGAAGACAAAAAAGAAAGCCGATACAAATATGTTGGATTCACTATCCATGAGGAGTGAAGTTCAGCAGTAAAGGCAGCCAGAATGCACTGCAGCCGATTATGCTAATAGGAAAAGGGGAGCTGGGAAAGCAAAAAAAAAAGCAGACAGCTGGGGCTCAGGGTCTTTTCCAACTCAGAGTGTTATTTAATTATTTATTTCAGAGGTTTTAAAACACATTATACACCACTGACAACTGAGTGTCACTGCGAGGCCTGGCCTGTTCACATCTCTCGGGGCCATTGAAGTTGTGCAGTGCTAATGCTTGCACACATTGCAGGTTGCAAAACAGCTCAATGTGTGCTACGAATAATGAACTGTTTTGTAAGGTGCCTTTGCAATTCAAAGGTCACAGTGATCCCGTTCCAGGACGCAACGGGATGTCACAGGGGAGCACGGCACAGGTGGTTGATGAGTAAAATGCATATGCACGGGAGACATGGCTCATTAAGCAGAAATAGCATTGCTGCAACTGTGGCTGGCACCTGCTTGGCATGTGCCATTCACGTGCCCCGGTCACTTGTACTCATTCGCAGTCTCAAGGACATTCAAGTCAAATGTAAGACTGCTTAAAGCTTGTTAAGTGCGGAGGACAAGTATTTGCATAGACATGCATAATAGCCCAGAGGTCAAGGAAAGCAAAGATGGTGGCTCATAGCCCATTCAATGCTAGCCAGATCTTATCAAGTCAAGACACCCTGGACTGCTTGGCTGGAGCTGTGGAACAGCCCAAGCCTATCATGGAGGACACAGAAGAGCCTGGCAGGTAAAAGTATGGAAACCAGTATTTCTCTTCCCGACGACTTGTAGAAAAGGCTACAATAAGAATTGATTCATCAACATGTGTATGCCCCTGTCCCTATCTCAAAGTGAAGAGTCACTGGGTTCTGACACGCCATTTGCTTTTGGATGTCCGGGATATTCCTACCTTGTCCTAACTCCTTATTTCTGGCGATTTATGGACAATTCATCTAAAGGGAACCACTCACATAACTCTTACATATATGACATTAATCAATGTAAGAATTGAGATGTGAGAATTTGCATGTAATAGTGATCTCTCATGTTCTCATCCAGGTCGAGTCTAAAAGAACCAGTCGAGATTTAATTCTTAGGATTCGGGAACTTGTAGTTTTGCTTTTCCTCATTATAAATTCAGGACTCATGTCCCAGATTTAGAAGAAAGAAACCAGGCTTAATTACCTACTCAATCATGGCATGGAGAACACGAAAGCTCTTTTAATACAGAAATACACTGAGGTGTCAGCTATTAAATCGAGTGTGAGCTCTGCCACCTTTTACCTGCGTACTCAGGTTTCAGTGAAAAATGCATAGGGAGTCTTGTAAATTCACTTAATTCTTTTTTTACATTCGATCTCAATGACAGTAGAGTGGATTTCAGCACAACACACGTGCGCAACAAATGTTGAGGAAAAAACATTTGAAATTGCTGAAATTGCCATCGGATTTTGTAAAGAACAATCGGAAGAAATGATAACTCCAATGTCAATTCCGCCACAGGACGGGTCTCAAGTACATATATGAATAAAGCGAAAAGCAAAAAGTTAAACATTAATCATTCAATTAAATCTTAGCAAATAAGTCCTCCCTCATCCCCTTTTTATAACAATCAATGTTGCAGGCTGGGAGTGACCAATTGGGCAATAGGGTAATACCCAAAGCGCAGGACAAACATATTAGTTTGTGCCACTTTATTTGGTCAAAGTGGGGCAGCTGGATAAGTTTCATCGCTATGCAGCTAGTAGTTTGGTCAGTGCTTCCTAATAAATATTGTTTAAAATGCACAATTTGCAACACATTTAACGAAAAACTCCCCCTTGTGAAGTACTCAAACAGCCTTTCAGAAAAGAACGAAAGGCTATTTGTGACTGTGGGCTACTTTTTCATCGGTGCCCGAAGCAATTTTGTGCTCCTCTCCAACCCTGCAAAACTGTACCAAATAGCAAGATGAGATTCTAATATTAACCTCTTCAGGAATTATTATAATGGGAAGAATTGTCATTATCACAGAATCAATCCAAAGTTAAAAAAAATATAAATTTCAATCTGTTCACAATCCCTCCTACGCAGGCCTCACACTGCAGGACTAACTCCATGAGAAAGAAGAGAAAATACAATAAACAATGATTAAGCTTCCATAGAGGGAACAATCTTGGGAGATGCATTTGTCAGCGTAACATGGTCCATAAGAGGATTCATTCCATCTCTAGTTAACTGCATGTCATTCAGCCTGCAGTCATTGTTTCCATATAAATAACTGCCAGATTGTATTGATCATGGCTGATATACCCGGCGTTGCTCAGGATTATATTTACTTATAGGTACTAATTGTTAGAAAATACATCAAGGTATCTTTATGCTTTTCAGAAAGGCTCCATAAGAAAGGTGAAAAGACAAATTCAGTACCTTTTTCGATTATTTCTCATTTTCAAAATGTTTTCTCAAGTACTAAACAACACCATGTATTGTTATTCTTAAAAGCTCACTCTGAAACATATAACTGTGTTTAAGAACAGCATGGAGATTTCTGAGCAGCATGACAGGTGACATGATGCCAACAACTCTGGACCCAAAGTTCAATATTACTAAAGTACATGTTCATTGTAAGGCTTGTTTATAAACAACATTTTTTGTTTCCCTTCCCGGCGATCACTGTCGCTTCAATTACGTTGGGCAGCTATGTTTTAGTACATATCCTTGTGCCATTAATGTAAAGGTTTTAGAACACGACATACTACCGCCAGGGACTCTTTCCACTGACAATAATGTGGGGCACAATAAAATTATCTTTGTTGATTCTCGGATTCAACTTTGAGACGGCACCCAACCCGTCTCACACCCACCTTAACAAATACCCTGTGTCATAATGGAATATGAACCAGGCCGGTGTGTAACAATGACATATTTATAAATTGCATGATCAAATGAAAAATCAAGCAAAATGAAATACTTGGGCAGCAACCACCAAAGTAGTGGCAATACAATTCAAACGATTACCACAATACTGTTAGTTCCAAATCCTAACAAAATATACAGAAATCTTTAATAGAAAACAGAAGCAAAATTACTTTTCTTCAAAATGATAGATGGCACACATGTTACACACTGCCCTTGTAGCACTTCCACCAAACACCTGCTAGCTAAATTCGTTGTGGATAGAAAGTAGTGGCAATGAGTCAGAAGGAGGAGGGAAAAATCAGAATTAAACTACAGCCCACCATCCCAAGTTGGGAGGCCAGAAAATACAATGAAAACCTGCAAAATGAGCAAAATGGCATACTCGGATTTCACTGGTTGTTTATAGATTAGTTTACACTTGTGGTAGGATAGCTTGGACAGAAATTTGTGTGGCTGCACTGAGAAGACAAGGAAGCTTACAGGCTACCGAGGAGGGCACTAAAGCAAAGTGAACAAAGGTGAGAAAATCGATTTTGGGAGCAATGCAGCAGAAATCACACGCGGCAGAATTGCAATTTCTTATTTTACATGGGCTTAAAAATGACAAACAGCTAAGAGGATTTGAACCGGATGCAATGTAAAAGAATGGGATATGCAGTTTTCGGGTAGTGGGTGATGTGATACTTACAAGGTACACTTAAGTTTGGTAATTTAGACAGGCCGGCAGGGTCTCTGGGCAGCAGGGCTAAGGATCTGGTCACTGTGCCGTGGGGTCAAGCTGGGCAAGGGCGGGTCCCTGTGGACAGCAGGATGGGTTAGGTCACTGGATTCTCCTAAAGGAGGATCAGCAGCCTCCCCTCTTTTCTCCTTGGATTATTGGGTATGCCTGGATCTGGATGGGTGGTTCTGCCTGGATCTAGATGGTCCTGTCTAGATGGACTCCGCTGCCTCTGGATCTGGTTTTCAGTTGCTTGTCCCTAGTGTTTCCCTGTCTCTTGCTTATGTAGGCAAAGTAACATCAGAGAAGTTTACAATCTGGGCGGAAGTACTATGTACTTGCCCCTCTACCAGGATAGGCCAGGCTACTGGTGTCCCCGCCTCCCCCCGGGCTAATTGGTTCAGAGGAACTGACATAATTTTGTGCGTGTGATTTTATGACTCCCTTTATCTCACAAGCCTAATTTAAAAAAACAATGAGTTATGGAACAGAACTGTATTTACACTCATCACCATCATAAAAAGCAGATATGCCAATCCCATTTTTCACAGGACTTGGCCAGTTCGAATGCCAATTCTGTTTGATGTTGCATCACCCTTTGGCACAATTTTGCCATTTTCAGGAGACACAATCTTTAAAATTCTGCAAATTGCTACAAGTATGCCACTTACTATTTTGTATATTTTCACCAAGTTTCATGTCTGTGCCATTTATGATTCACACCGAAATACATTTGTTTCTGTCATTCCTGTTCACTATGGGCTAAAAAGATGCCCCTAGTCTCTTTCTGTGCGTATAAAAATTACATGATAACTGTCATAACATCACATTATTGCTTATTCAGGGTATTGAGAGAATGTGTTAATCTAAAACGTTATTTAAAGTCCCTGGAGGGCATTTGTCACTGTGTGGGAGGTCCTCCAAACCCCCACAGCCAAATTGTCTGCTCTTGGCTTCAGTTTATACAAAGGATCTCCTGGGAGATGGTGCTTGAAGGAAATTGCGCCTTTATGTCAAACACAGGGCTTCCCTCCCCTCCTTTGTATTTGATGGCAGTCCTGTCGGCGAGTCTGGTAAAGTCAGTAATTATCACACCCTCAGCCCACTAAGAACAGAGCACATGTCCTGGCAGCATCAGTTCACTGGTAGGTGTGAAAAAGTGTGAGGCAAGCTTTCCTGCCAAACTGGTTTGACTACACTTCCCGGGCCTCAGCCAGGCTGCTTGAAGTCGCTGTGGGGGGGAAAAAGCATAAATGTACATGCTTTGCATCACACCACCGCCAAGTCAATAGTTATTTATTGTGCGAGCAACAGTGAAGTGTTTGACATTTAACTTTAAATGACATTTTTCCTGATTTTTAGAAGAGTAAATTCACACGTGTTTGTTTAATTTCATTTTGAGTTTCCCAGTGTGGTTTCTGTAGCACACAGTTTCTTGTTAATTAACCTTCTGGAATGCTTTTACAGATATGGTCAGTTTCTGGACACAGAGAGATATACTGCCAAGAATTTTCTTGAAACTGACATGTGAAAAAGAAACACTGCGTTATTTCTTTGATTCACTGCAGTTTGTGCGTGATTGTGTATAACAAAAGAAAACAAGCCGTGTTTAGGTGGAAATCCAAATTATTTGTCTTCAAAGTGATTTCCCAGTACATCAGCTGTCTGGAAATGTATTGCCTTTTTTCTTGGTACTCAGCAGAAGTAAAGCATGCCAAGGTGAGTTTTCATGAAGAGCACAGCTTTGTGATGTTTTAAAAATGAAATCAAGAGCAGATTTGATGTCATGTGCACAGCTTAAGTATTCAGAAAACAGAACAGCAAATGTAATGCTGTTCTACATGTAGGTCATTTTCTTGTGCTTTGATTTGAGGCAAAAAAAAACAAATTCAGCCATTCCCTGGGGTGGCAGTGTTCAAGGTTTGCCACACATGTGCCAGGGAAAGAAAGCACAGCACGTTTTTGGGTGAAATGGAATTGTGGTTTTGAGGTAGAGGAATTTCTGTTGTGGGCCTTAATTGTACCCCACATTACACTGGCTAGGTGGATCGAGATTGCAAAGTAGCATGATGGTTGACCCAACTTTCAGTCGAAGGTGATGTGGTAGCATTCCTGGGGGGTCGAGTGAGTTGAGGAATTCTGTTGGGAAGTGTACAGCTTCGTCGGCATCCACCACCATATTGATTGAGTTGTACTCAGTAAATGTGCCTGGGAGCATATCCTGAATCTTATCCTAGGGCCTTGACCTCAAGTGTTTTTCCTCACATTGGGACCAGTCTTTCTACGACCACAGTGATGTTTCGCTGATTGCAGGCAACCGTCTCATGTGTGAAGGTGTTAAAACCTGGGGAGATGGGTGGGTGTCCAAATGTCATGTAGTTAGTAGTGTGCAGAGGGTCCTAACGGGTAACTAGGTAAAATTTGGTGCAGATTGGTGAAACAGTATGGAATTGAATAAGAAACAACGCTTCACCAAGCTACAAACAAATTTTGACTTGTGCTGAAATCAGGGAATGGGGTCGAGTGTCCAAATGTCATGTAGCTAGTAATGTCCAGAGGGTCCAACAGGTAACTATGCAGAATAAGTTGCAACTTGGTTAAACGGTGTGGAATTGTATAAGGAGCAATGCTTTGCCACAAATCCACAAAAATGTTTTGACTTTTGCTGAATTCTGGGGAACACTGAGGTGTTCAAATGCCATTTAGCCAGTAATGTCTGGAGGGTCCTAACAAGCAACTATGCAAAATTTGGTGCAGATTGGTGAAACGGTGTGGAATTGTTTAAGTGACAAAGCTTTGCCACAAATCCTACCACAAACACATTTTCACATATAAAGACATTTATTTCCGTGCTTTTCAGGGAGTCTGCCTCTCTTCCACACCAAAGTGAAGCAGGCCCAACTGCTATCAGCAGATTGTGGACATTATCGAGGGGATAAAGCTTGTCCAATCCTTGGGGGTGGGTAAATGAGGTCATCCATATGACCACGTTTCTCCAAAACCCATCCAATTTCTGGATCAATTCCAGAACCTCTGCCCAATAAGTCTGAACAAACTAGCATTGTGGCCAGACTTTCATGAAAGAGAATAGACTATCACAGACTCTCCAACACTGATTGCTGACACATGTACTTGTCTACTCGGGGTGGTTGCGTTTAATACAAAAGCTTTTGCAGGAAGTTGATAGACTGTAGCCCATGTATCAGTCGAAAAAAGGAACCTGAATGGTCTTCCTCCTTTATGCAGGACAGCTTGGGATCCAAGATGCTTTTAGTTAATTAAAGTATTAAAACCCTCCTACTCATAAGTTGAGCCAGAGTCCATTAAGATGTAGTAACATTCATAGAAAGTTTATTTTTCCACCTTCCTGAGGATCTGCCCCTTTAATTTTAAAAAGAGAAAATTAAAGTTTGCGTATGTAAAGATGTTGCTCCAGTATGTTCAAGAAAATGATCTCACTTCATAACTGTCCCCAGGTATGCAGTTATACTGTGACCAATGAAAACGTCACCACGAGGAGATTGTTTTTCCACATTCACCCTTACTACTCAAGCACTTTCCCCAAATATTCTAAAAATGGAGTTTAGAATAGTAAATTACTCTAGTCCTACAATATGTTGGGAAGGTGTTTTAGGAGTCAGGAAAAAAAAACAGCGACCAAATTACAATATTTTTTGCTGGAGGCATTTTTACATAGAACCCTGTCCCACCCTCTGATACCATATTTCAACTCAGTAATACATGGAGGGGTCAAAGGGCAACTAAGAGGAGAGGTTCAAGACATTATGATTACTACTTGCATACCATGTGTCCTGATCTCCCAGAGTATTTCCAAAACTGTTTGACGATGCACCAGTCAAGGGACTGACTCCTGGAGCACCGATTACCACACCCCCAACACTAGTAGAAGCAGTATGAGGTTTCCTAGGGCACTGACTTCTTGGCAGTGTGGGTCTCAAATGATCAGGCAGGAGCCAGAGTTGTTTCTGCTTTATAATAAAACTCCAAGTTTGGAAATTCAAAGTCCCATGTGATTGATTTTTTCCTTCCCAAAGAAACCTAAGAAGGCTGGTTTTGTGAGGAAAAGTGATTGCATGGGGACCAAGGTCATAAGAATAGTGAATATGATAGAAAGTCTGGGTAATACTGTGATGCATCGGGGTAACTGGCGTCTTTGGAATCATTATCGGTTCGGCCGCCATTAGCGGTTCTGCCATGTTGACTCCAAAGGCGCTTGTGTTGGTCTAGTGTTTCCTGCAATGGCCGCCGCCGGGAACCATAACAGTATTCGAGTTCCGGCGGTCGGCGCGTTGCAACCCTGACTTCTCTTTCTTGCTGTTTTGGGTTTTTCTATGCTAGTTTTTGGCTCATTGGTTTTCCCTGCTTGTCCTCCTTGCCCCCCTCCTTCCATTTCCTGCGCTGTGCCCATTCCTTCTTTTGAGAAATACTTCGTCTCACTTCTCGCTAAGATCCTCTTGTGCCTCCTTGGTCCTACTCTCCCGCTTTCCGTCTGGCCCTTATTTCACCCTCAGCACTTATGTGCGTTTCCTTCTCTGACCTTACGGGTCTCCTTACTCACCTGCTCCTTCACTTCTATCTTCTGGAATTCTCTATTGTTTCTCTCCTTAGTCAGTCTTGTGTTTCTGTAATTATTTGGCTTCTTTGGCATTTTCTATGTCTTTTCTCTCTGTTCAATTTTTCACAGCTTCCGAGTCTGTAAACCTTCCAGCTCTTCAGCCCTCTATTATTGCCTAATCACTGGTCTCCGTCAACTAAGTTTCTGTGTCTGCTGCAACCACTTTCTTCCCTCGAATCTACATTGTTCACTACTTTTTCCGGATCCTTCACTTCTTTGGAGTCTGTGAAGAAAAACAGAAAGAACACCGGACCTGTATTCAGGGTTTTTTTATGCCTCAGGCTTTTTCCCCTGACCGGGATTCTCTCGGGAGGGGTCTGGAAGCAGCTACCTCTATTTTTTTTTTAAATTTCTTTATTAACTTTACAACAATGGTATAAGCAGAAAATCATTGGTTAATCATTGCCATATGAGTAATTCAAAAGAAACATAAAACAATTCCCCCCTTCCTCCCCACCCACCTCCTCCGAGACCACAGTTAGAACTTCAGTCTTCGTTTTGGCCCCTTGACGGGCCTGGACTGTCTGTGTTATCTGAGGCGCTATCTTGCGCTGCTGGGTGAAGCAGTGGCACAGTTAATGCCACCCACCGGAGTAGTTCCTCGCTGGATTCTAATATCTGTACTTGGATTGCTGTTTCCCATGCAGCAGTCTCAGCCGTTATCCATCTTTTGAGGTCAGCCCACCAGAGGGCTTCACTTGGGTCTCTTGCGCTTTTCCAACTCATGGCTATACGTCTTTACGCCGTTATATATATTAAGTCCTTGAGCTTAATAAGGGGCTTGTTTTTGCTGCTTCGCTTGTAGCTCCCCAATATGCAGGCTGCCGGGTCGAGAATGTCCACTACTATTTCCGCATTTGCCCCCTTTTCGTTCACCTGGGCCCAGAACAGCAGGACAACCCCAGAACAAGTGGGTCATTCCAGCCTTCGGCATGCTGCATTTGGGGCATGTCTGGACTGTGGCTCCCTTGAATCTTGATATGGCTTCCGGTGTAAGGTAGGCTCTGTTGGTAATGTAAAGTTGGATGAGCTGTAGGCGGGCATTCCTAGAGATTTTTTTGTGGTAGTGGGTTATCTTCTCCCATGCTTTGTCTTCAAACTCTCTTCCCAATTCGGTCTCCCATCTACCTTTGCATTTGAGTTCCTTTCTGGTTGTGCCCTGCAGCAAAGCTTCATACAGTCTGGAGGTTTCGTGGCCTCCCTCAGCAGTGTCGAGCATTGTCTCGATGGTCTCATTTTCTATGACCTGGTTGGTGGCCTCAGTCCATCTCTTCTTTATGGCCTGGATTACCGCTCTGTGGAGCAGAAACTGGCCCGTGGGTAGGCCTGCGGATTCGCTGAGGTCAATGAATGACATTAGTTCCTGCTCACAGGTGAGGTCCCCTAGCACCGCCACCCGCTAGGGCTCCCATAGGGTGCATACTTCCGTGTGCCCCCATGGGTGTTTAGCCATGATTGCGGCGATAGGAATCTGTGGGGAGAGTGGGTCTGCCGACCCCACTCTTCCACAGGCACGCCTCCAGAGTTGGATCCCAAGCTTAGCCAGATAAGGGTAATGCCGTAGAGCCTCCTTCTCAACCCATAGTATATCCCGAAGTAGCAATGTAGGCAGGGCCGGCTGGAGAAGTCGGGTATCCGTGGTGGTTTCATCGGCCATCCATTGTGTCACGTGCCTAAGCTGGCTAGCCAGGTAGTATAGCTCGAAATTAGGGACTTTCAGCCCCCCTTTCTCAAAGGGTATTTGGAGAATTTCCAGCGCCACTCTGTGCCTACCTCCCTGCCAGAGGAATCTCCTACAGAGTTTGTTCAGGTTTTTGAAAAATGAGGGGGGAATGTTAAAGGGAACGTTAGTGAAGAAATGTAATAGTCGGGGGAGTGCTACCATCTTGAGAAGACCTGCCCGCCCTGCCACCGAGAGGGGGAGTTTACCCCAAAAAAACATGGACTTCTCAAGGGAGTCTCTGGCCCTGACTGTGTTAAGGATATGTTCCGTCCTGGGGTTGCGGTGTATGGTGACACCCAGGTATCTGAAGGATGTCGCCTGCCATTTAAGGTCTAGTGGGGGTAGAGATCTAAGTTCCTCTTTGTACAAAGCAGCCAGGGGGTAAAGGCAAGACTTGTCCTTGTTAATCCTAATGCCCGTAAGTCTATGAAAACAATCTAAGGTCTCTAATATGTAGGGCAGGAGGTGCTCTGGATTGTGTAGGTACAGTAGCATGTCATCTGCATACATGGACACGAGGCGAGTCACCCCATCCAGTTCAATGCCTCCGTCACCGTATTCTTGTCAGAGATATGCTGCTACAGGCTCGGCCGCAATAATGTAAAGCATAGGGGACAGTGACATCCTTGCCGGGTGCCTCTGTAAAGGGGCCATTTATCAGAATACGTCTTGTTGATGAGCACCCTGGCGGTGGGGCAGGCGTAGACCAATTGGGTCCATTTCAGGAAGGCGGGTCCGATCCCCATTTTGCCCATAGTAGCATACAACCATACCCATCTCAACGAATCGAAGGCCTTGGTGGCGTCCAATGACGCCACCGTGTATTTTTGGGTCTATGCTCAGTGCCGTATATAATGTGGTGTAAACTATGCAGGTTTTCGGTAATAGAGCGCCCTGGCACGTAGCCAGTCTGGTCCTGGTGGATCAGCTAGGGGATCACTCTGCGTAGTCTATTTGCAAGGAGTGCTGTTAATATTTTGCAGTCAACATTTAGCATAGAAAGTGGTCTATAAGACCCGCAGTCTATTTCGTCCCTTCCAGGCTTCAGCAAAGGGATTATTGTGGCCTCCCTCATGGAGTCTGGGAGGATGCCACGCTCATACGCCTCATTGAATACCCATGCTAGCATTGGGGCGAGGGCGTCTTCGTATGTCTTATAAAATTCCCCAGGTATGCCATCTGTGCTTGGCGCTTTCCCAGTGGGTAGGGATCCGATTATAGCCATCACTTCATCTAGGGTAATTGACTCCTCTAGGGTTTCGGGCATTTGTGTGTCTAGTTTAGGTAGCTTAATACTGCCCAGGATGACCTCTATGTCAGTGTTGGTGGGGGGCGGGGTCTGGAGTAGAGTTCACGGTAGAACTCGGAGAAGACCGAGTTGATCTCATCTTGGGTATGTGCTGTGGTGCCATCGGGTCGGAGTATGCTGCAAATGGGTGTCCTGGGGATTTCTCTCTTGTAGAGCCAAGCTAAGAGTTTACCAGGTTTGTCCCCCAGTGCGTGCATCCTTTCAGAGTGTTTAGCATAGCTCAGTTTCCCAAGTGACTCCCAGTGAGACAGACAGACCTGTCGCAATTCAGTTATTTTCTGTATATGTTCTGGGGTCGAGTCTGCCCTACTCTCCAGCACACTCAGCTCTTTTTCTGCGCCATCTAGGGAGGTTACAATGGACTTCAGGGTACCCCCGATTGTGGCTATCATCTCTCCTCTGATAACAACTTTATAAGCCTCCCAAGCCGTTTCAATGTAGTTTACGCTATCTAGATTGTTCTGCCAGTATTCCTCAGTACTGTCTCTTATATGTTCTCGGAAGGCTGTATCTAGTAGGGCCTCAGCTCTAAGTCTCCACGTGGGAACTGGGGGTTTGGGTGGGTATATCTCCCAGGTGGCCTGCATGGGAGAGTGGTCTGACAGCACCCTGGGCAAGTAACGTGCATCTCTAAACCTGGCTTGCTGCCCCTGGCTTATTAAGATATAGTCCAATCTGGTATGGACCTTGTAAGGCGGGGAAAAAAAGGAGTATTCACTTTTCTCGGGGTTCTGTTCCCTCCACAGGTCACTGAGTGCCAGTTGGGCTATTAATTTAGACAGTATTTTGGCTGGGCGGGGAAGGGCGGGAGTGTTTGGAGTCGGACCTGTCTTTCAGGGTGTCTAATGTGCAGTTGTGGTCTCCCCCCCAAATCACGGTGCAGTCTACATAGGGGCCAATCCGAGAATATAGAGAGTGGAAGAAAGCTGCGGCGTCATGGTTAGGTGCGTACGTGCTAATCAGACATATCTCCCTCCCATCCATGGTCCCATGCACCAGTGCCATCCTGCCTTCGTTGTCTGTCTTGATGTTCACTACCTTGAAAGGGATGGATGGGTCTATCAATATCAGGACCCCTCTAGCGTATGAGGAGTAGGGGGATCCAATCAGGGTTCGTCGCCATATTTTGTCCATAGACTCTTGTTTGTCCCTTGTTAGGTGTGTCTCCTGAAGCATGGCGATTCCCACTTTACATCTTCGCAGGTATGTGTGTATCCGGCGTTGCTTAACAAAGCTATTCAAGCCTCTGACGTTCCACGTCATTACGTTAATATTTCCAGCCATGGGTGTCGTGGTATATGTTGATTGTCCACTGCTTAGGTCCAGGCCCTGCAAATGATGTATCTGTTATGGAGTTTTCCTGTGGTCTCGGTGTTGTCCGATTAAAGTTCTCAACATGGGCTCTACCCTCTCGTGTCCCTCCCCCCTTTGTCGTCGAGCCCTCCGTAACATCGGGTTCCCAAACTTCACCCTGTAACTGTGAAATCCCCGAACATGGAACAGGTCCGGCGAGGTTCCTCTCGCTGTGACGGGCTCCAAGGAATATAACATATGGGTTCGCCATCCCAAAAACATTAACCATTGAACTTCTAAACAATAAAACCAGTCTAGTGGGGTTGCCCCCCCTCTGACTATCCCGTTTCCGCTCCGTTCGACCTAGGTCTACAGGTGCCCTACGCGTGGGTTAAGCACCCAAAGTGTTTCTGGGGGTAAGAGAAAGGTTGGCTCAGCAGGTGACTTACTTCGCCGTTGGTCTCCAGTATGGCTCCGTTTGACTCTGTGTTGCCGCATTTAGTGTGTTCTGCAGTGTATTGCCGCCTTCAGGTTTCGGGCATATGTGGCAGTGGTCAGGGTGCTGACTGCGGTGGTCGACGCTGTCTGATTTCAATGTCTGGGATTTGTTCCCTGTCCATCCACTCACATACTTCCGCTGGTGTATCGAAAAAATGGGCTTTATTGTTGACCAGGACCTTCAATCTGGTGGGATATAAGAGCATGTACCGCAGGCCTGCGTGTTTCAATCTGACTTTGGTGTGGATAAATTGGGCTCTGCTCCTTTGAACCTGGAGGGTATAGTCCGGGTAGATGGCAATTTTCGCTGATTTCCTGATCATGCTGCCGCCCGACCTGGAGAAGGCAAGAATTGTTTCTCTGTCTTTGTAATTAAGCACCTTTGCTATTATTGGTCGGGGTGGGTTTCAGGGTGGTGGCCACTTCGTGAGGGATAGGTGAGCCCTTTCAATGGTGAAGGCTTGGGATAAGTTGCCAGCTCCAATTTCTTGGATCAAGAGGTCTTCCACATAATTAGTGGGGTCATTTCCTTCGATTCCCTCCGGTACGCCGATGAGTGATGTTACGGCGTGCGCGTCCCTCCGCCTCGTCCGCCCTGTCCTCTAAATTCTTCATCTTCTGAGTTAGAATTTCCACCTCCCTGAGGAGCAGCGTCTTTGCCTCTGAGTTTTCTTTAACTTGAGTCTCTAGCACTTCGGTTCTGCCCGCTATGTATCGAACATCCTGCCGTAGCAAGTTTAAGTCTATAGCAACTGCGTAGATTTTACTCTTTTGTAATGCCATGATGGCCTCCAGAAGCTGGGAATTAGCTGGTTCGGTGGGCACAGTGATCGCTGCGGCTCCGTGGTCAGGAATGGCATCAGCCCCAGCAGCCCCCGTGGCCGCGTAGGTCTCCATTGTTGTTTAGTGGCGTCCCCTTTAGTGGCCATTGCTCCGCACAAGCCTTCGCGCCTGCTACCCATGTGGTGAGTGTGAATTAGGGCGGCGATGTTATTGCCTCTGTCAGGGGCGCCTCCGTCTTGCGATGTAGCGTGCGTGCGCCGCCCAGTTGGCCAAACTCGAAGCGGAGAGCCCATATGGTTATCGACATGCCCTCTGGGGTGATTGTCCGAGTATGGTGCTTAAATGTGCCCGCCACTGGTCCTGGTCTCCTAGCGTAGGGCGGCCCACGTGCTCCGCCTGTGGGTATGCAAAGGGCCACCCGGTCCCGTCTCGGTGGCTCCTGCGGGCTGCGGCCTCTGTCCAGAGGGTGTCTTGCTGTGTGTTATGGCCAGGGCTTCCACACAGCCCCGCATACTCTTCTGGAACCCATTCCAGGTGTCCAGTTGCGCGGGTCTGGTACGTGTCCGCAGATGAGATCTGCGCTCAAGCTGGTGGTTGCAGCGCAGGCGGGGAGGGGGGGACTGGGGGAACTTCCACACCCCCGCACCTCGAAGTCCGGGCCCCCCGCATCCCTTTTGCCCACTCCTTACTTTGTCTGGCGGGGTATTCCACTGAAGTCCAGCGGCTACGGGATGGTTTGCCACTTGTCGCAGGCGAGGATCAACCCAATCCGGACAGCACCTCGGCGGGGGCTGGTCGCTTCTTCTCTCCTGCCGGGTCCGCTGCGCTCGTCGCCTCTCCTGGCCTCCACGGCCCCTGTCTCGTGTTGTGCTGCGTAGCTCAGACCCGTCTCGAGCCCTTCGGTCCCGAGCTATGCGCCGCCAGCAATTTCTGCCTCAGCTCGCCCGCCTTGCGGCATGCGTGCTCCGATCCCTGCAGAGTTTGCTGGGCTCAAGCCTCCGGGTGCTTAGGCCGATCAGTGCCGCGATTGTTGGGCAGGCGCCATTTTACACGCCAGATCGCTTCGCACAGGCCCACGGTGTTTCTCTTCGGTGGAGTCTTCCAGTCGTCCGAAACCTCGGCAGACAGTGCTGACAGCCGACCTCTGCCCCTGGGGTGAAATTCGGGAATAATTGTTGCGGCAAAATATTGTTTTAGTGGCCAAATGTTGGGCACATCGCTGGAGCCAACTGAAGACGCGTCCTTCTCAAATGGTGGTTAGCCACGCCCCCCGGAAGCAGCTACCTCTAACCTTGCACTGTGGCTTCCTCTCGAGGCAGGCCATACCTGCATGAAAGAAAGGAAGGAGCTTGGAGCAGGTGAAAGAAAGCATCAGCAGAAACCAACTGTTCAGGTGAGGAGGAGGGAGATTTACAAAAGACTAAGGAAAAGAGACACACTCATGACAAATACATTCAATTTTAGTGTCATGAGTATGCCCTTCCAGGACGGTCCCAATATGTTCCACCATGGTAAATAGAATTTGCTAGTCCCCTACAGGACCAGGTAGCTGATTTAATGCAGGGAATATATGGTGGATGACAGACATACACCAAGTTATTTCAGTTTGTCATCATAAATTATATAGTGCAGGCTTTAATCTTTTCCGGTGGGACATGGTATTGCAGCCATAGTGGTAGCAGGATTAATTTAGCATTATTCTTCCCAAATATCTGAAGTGCACAGAGTAACCTTAGAATAGAAGCTAGACAATGGATGAGGTGTTAAAAAAAAAAAAACACATCCGTAAATAGGCTTACATTTAGATTCACTAGCCCTGTTTTATCACCATCATCCCACTGTCCAGGGCAATGGTTCAATTACCTATGCAGACAGACAAAAGGGGACACCCCTGCCCTTGCCACTACCCAAGGGAAAAGGTCTAGAAGATGCCTACACCAAAACCATCATGGTGTGCCCTGAGTATATTTCACCAATATAAATATTCCAGTTAGGACCACACCTAAATGCCTGAAGTTTTTTTGCTTAACAATCTTCATCAGGCCTGATAAAAAGCCTGTTCAGCATCAAGAGACGTAAGGATCATATCGTCTTGGAAATCTCTAGATGCAGAAATCAGATGAACCATTTTCCTAATAGAATGATCACCCTGAATATTCTCAGGAACCCCATCTTATCTGAATAAATCCATTCAGGAAGATGTGTGCCTAATCAGGTAGAAAGTACCCCGGTTAAAACATCGCCATCAATGTTTAGAAGTGATAAAGACCAGTAGGAAGCACAATCAGTAGACTCTCTGCCCTTCTTCGAGAGGAACGAAATTAAGGCCTCTAGGAAGGAGACAGGAATATAATGATCCCCATGAACTTGATTGAAAGCATTGCATGATTTAGGAGCCAAGGACTCACCATATCTCGTATAAAAACTTACAGTGAAGATAGCCAAACCAAGAGTTTTGCTAAGTTGCATTCCTGAGTTGCACTCCTTAAATGGCCGACTGGACCACAAAAACAGTAGTGGTAGCATCCAACTGGGACAGTGCTGCATCTGAAGATTTAGGTAATATAAGCTCAATCGATTGAAGGTCATCTGAATCACACAGGGTCAATTAAGTGGTTCATCTTACAGAGGTTACTGGTGCACCAGTTAGGGGACACATTAGAAGTTCAATGCCTGCTATTAATTAATGCGCTTTTCTAATGTGCCAAATCACATCTAGTTGTCTCAAAGCAACTACAATTTTCGGAGCTACACACATTATTGCCTTGGCATAAAGCGACACCACATATATATATCGATTGAAACAGCAAATATACTTTTTGACTTCCTGTCATGTGTTTTTGTCTCCTGGTGTCTTCCTTTGATATGTTTTTCTATGATAGTAGAGTTGACCTGCCCTCTACATTTATCATGTGGTGGTATTGCTGGTGACATCAGCAGTTCCTGGCTTGTTTGCAGTAACCACCTGCCTATGAAGCTACCCCGAAGAAGGGCATGCAACCTACTTTTCTTTGTGCTATATATATATATATTGAATATTTGAGAGATATACCACTCATATTACACCCCCTTTTCAAATACCCCGGGCCACGATGGACCACGAACCAGGCTGGTTGGTCAAGGTAATATTTATTCATTTAGAAATTCAAGAAAATCACACACTTAATATATGGGGCAGCAATCACCAATGGGGTGATAAGAACAAATAGGAAGTAGGCAATGCACTTAATTCAACCCTTTAGCAACACAGATAGAAAACACCAGGGAATAGAACACTTTGGATATTTGGAAAGATAGCACTCAAATTAGGATTTCCCTCTGCAAAATTCCCTCAACCCACAAATAATCCATTTTAAGTGGATAAGCAGAATAAGCAGGTAATCTGGAATGCCAGACAAGAAACAGAATTTGAATCCGACCTTCCCTCCCCCCAAACAAGAGAGAAAAATGGCTTTCAAACCCTGGCAATGCTAAACTGACACTCGGAAATGGATGAATAAATGAATGAATGGGTATAACTCTTGAAACAAAAACTATTATTTACTGGAGCAACACTGGAAAGATACTAGCAATCATAAGCAATGGATTGAGTAAAAGCATACAATTTGAAATTGAATGGAAGATTGAAAACAGTTTACAATCAAATGATATGTTGTAAAATTAACACACTTTTGCAAATCCCGCCTGAAATTACAAATGCGGTTTTTAGTAAAAACGGGTGAATTATTGTAAATTGTGATTCAGTTGGGGTGTAGCTATTGATCTTAGGTACAACATAAGAGTGAAATGAGGTCTCTAGATGTTAAATTGAGTGAGTTATGCAAGATCTAGTGAGGTGCATTTTTGAGAAAATGAAGGCGTGAAAAAGACAAAGAAATCGGTTTTGACAAGGACAGTTTTACTTTACACTAGGGCATTCAGGCTAGACTACTAGATTGAGACACAGTAAGCCCCAGGGTTGACTTGCAAGCTCAACCCTAGCATCTCCGTGCCCACCCTGGCAGACCTAGTCCGATCACTCCAAACAGGATTAATAGCTTAGGATTTTACAAGATAAAATTGTTAAAGATGTTGGCGCTAGCATAAGGAATAAAAGCAGGGTAGCAACAATGATAAGCTATCGGGGTCAGAATAGGATAGCTTAGAGATTGGAACTAAGGACAAGGCACAACAAGGTATACTACATTTCTATGGTTCCTATTGATACTTTCAGTCCACTTTGTGTTTGGTTTTTGAACAATCAGTAGTTCTAGTCACCACACAGATCTTGTCTGACACAGGGCAGCTGGACAAAATCAGCGAGACAGGGTCAGCTGGGCAGGGACTGGATACCAAAAGATAGTTCTTCTGGACTCTCAATTCTGGTTACTGGATACTATAGGGAATCAGGATAGCAGGTTGGCAGCAGCATGCAGTATGTGGCAGCAAGCCAGGTTAATTCAGGATGCTTCCCAAAACATCACAGCACTTCCATTGGTTATTGGGATTATTTTAGAATGGAGGCCTAGCTGAAGCAGAATCTGCAATGCTTGGCCTTGTGTTTGGGATTTGGGGTTTAGATGGATAAATGCAAGATGAAGACAGGAAAAGACAGGACAGGACGCCGGCGTAGGAAATCAGGAATCAGGGTGTCCTTGTGTGTTGTCAGGGGCTCTTATTTATAATGCCAGATGACATCATCACAGTATATGACAGAAGCAGGCTTTACTACACCCGCCTCTATAAACCGGATTAGGTAAGAGTAGTAATCTCCGCCTTGCTCCATGCTGGTTGGATTTCTAAGGGAATGATGTCAGATTTATGAGATGAGATTTACAATGTCCAGAAACTCCCACATTTACTTTACTGAAAATCTGATTTTGCCAAAAACATACATGTATACACTTGCAATCTCTTGGCCAACTATACCCACAGGTTACATATGATGTGCAGCACAGATTAGTCCAAACCTCCAGTCTTGTTTTACCTTTCTGGTACATTTTGGTAATTTTACACATGAAAGATTTGGCCTACAATTCCACAATTGTATATACAGATGCAAATTATCCCCAGGGATGTATGTACAAAATGGTATGTTTTCAACATGGATGCTTTTCTAGTAATTCCACATATATCGCCATTTCTGTCCCCTTGGTGTCACTACATTCTACCAAGTTTTAAAGTAAAGGCCACAGATTTACTTTTACACTGTGAAAATCCTACATGTTTACCTATTTTGGTTGCTGAGTTAAAAGTCCTTAAAGTTTCCTTGTGGAATAGTCTTTAGAACAAATGGGAGTCACTGTCTGTCATTTTCTTTTCTTTCCAGCTGACAGCAACTGGCATTTCCTTTCAGGCAGGTTAGGGAGTTCCTTCAGCCTGATTGAAGTTTTAGGGTCTTTCACACTACATTGTATTGTCCTGGGTTCCAACAGAGTCATATGTCTGTTCCACCCTATAATTAGCAGTGGGTTGGCAGTACCGGTTTTTCAACTTTGTAACTCAAGCCACCCTGGGTTTAACATCTTTAACTTTTGACCTTTAATCCAGAATTAAATAAGCCTGTAATATCAAATAACACGTGATATATTCTCTCCAGTGACAAACCCCTTTATATTTCTAAAGACAAGTAAAACTTTTATTTACCAGTGTACTGTTTTAAAAACACAGGCATTTGTTTTTCCTTATTTTGTAAGCAGCCTATTTTCACACATGGTGCAAGCTGACATTTCTTTCTTTAATTCAGTTTTGGGCAGCTCCCTCAGATGTCCACAATGTCCTTGCAGCTAAAGTCATTTTTCTTTGAATCATGAGTTTTATCTGAACACTGGTATATGAAACTGACCAGGCTCAGATACTTAAAGTTCTTTTGAATACAGCTGATGCTTGCTACATTGTAAAGAAAATTATACTGTGTTGCTGTGTTAGTGAAAATAGAGATCCTTGTTGATTTCTGTCCAAGCAGCTACTTTGAATGGGCCTTTCATTCAGGAATTATGCCTGGTTTTACAGAGGCACAAGGACTTCTTCTGCGCATTGCAGGGCCTTTTCAATCATAGTAGTGTCATGAGGAAGGGATGAATTTAGCGTCAATAGCATTTTTAAAGGTGAACAAGTTTTCATTTGGAAAGGGAATCGTTAGCTTTTGCAGCAAATCACTGCTGCCTCTTTCACTTAATTCCAGTTAGATGTCTCAGAGCACACTGGCACACTCCTGCAGTGTGTCCCCTGTTCTACCGCGCCTGAAATGTGGGTGGCAGGATGATGCCGGCATCTTTTTGGTTGTTTAAAAAATTTAGTTTTGAGATACTGGTGCACACAGGAGCCAGCGCAGCCATATTGCTGTGTCTTGCACCAATGCAGCAAAGTGATGTGGTAAAGCACAACTGAGTGGGTCAATATATCCCACAGTGCTGAAAAAGTAATTTCACTCCCAGTAATCTCTCTCTCACAACGTGAAAAATGAAATGTTACTCAAAACAAGCTTTGTAACCTCAGATGCTGACAAACTTGCTTACTTAGGGAACATATATTTCTAAAAATGCTCAGTTGTTAGCAAATTATCATGTATTCTTGTGCAAAAATCTACAGGCCCAAGACACACAGCTTTTATTTACACTAACTCAGGAAGAGAATCACCCACTTGTAAATACATTTTCATTATAGACCACATGGTATAGGAAACTTTAACATAATATAATATAAAATGATTAAAGATCAGTGCTTTACATGGAATGATAAAAGCGATGTGCCTCTAAAGCGGAATGCATATGACATGCCGCAAGAAATAAGAGGGAGAGGCCAAATGCATGACTGTGGAAAAATCAACAAACAAAATGTATTTATTCACATGTGCAAATATTGGGTTCTGTGGTGTTGAGAGTTTGCTGTAAAGGATGGCCAACCACAACACAATGTCAATTTAAAAGTGCACATGTGATGAAATATGAATGTATCCTCATGTACCATCCCTTGTTTTTACCATACCAGATCATGAACTTGTGTGGGAGACTATCTGCTTGATAAACCTTCAGCAAGATATTAAAATATGTTTTCAGGTCTCCTAAATGGTGGCACCTTTATACTCCAAAATTGATAATGAAATGCTTAAATCTCAAATTGGTTATTTGGTCTCTTGTTTCTCAAGTAAAGGTTTGCTGAGGTTTAGGTTTTGACATTAGCTAAAGCAAACCAACAGACACTATCTTAGTCTCAGGAGGATAGCTCAGGGGCAACGTGCCTGCCTTTGAAGCAAGACAACGTGGAACAACAACGGTTAGATCCCTAGATCTGCCCTTAGGAACCTCCGAGTATTAAGCACGTTATAAATAGGCAATTATAATTACTATAAATTACATAGGCCTGCTCTGAATGGAGCCATTGCCTAGAAAACGTGTTTTCAAGAGTTTTGCCTCGAATGTCACTATTGTGCCCATTCTACAAAAGACCATCTAGATGTTATGGAGGTGATCCATGCTACTAGGCGCAGTGGTTTGGCAGATGGAGCTAGGGTAACCAGGGCAGGTGGCTGGCATCAACCCTAGCATGTGTGGTCTTCCTACTGCATTCAGTACTTTTTGACCTAGAGAGAAGGTGGATTAAAGGAGCACATGCCTTTTACCAGAAAAGAAGAGATGTGTGCCATCTCGGATTTGAAGGAATTAGAAACCATGATTTGGGCTGTCCCAATCTAAATTTCTCAAGATTTGATGGTGTCATGCTGTAGTAAAAAGATTGGAATGCTTCGAGAATCTCGAGAAATGTTCTTTTTAGGCTTTGCATTAAACTAGAAAAGAACTTTTCTTCCATTACTGAAAAAGATAACTTTCGAAGATGAACCAAAACAACCTGCTTGGCGTGTGAAGCAAGAGAGAATGAACTGTCTTCATCAGTTTGGAATTCTATGATTGTTTGTATGATTAACCAGGCATGCACAGCCACAAGGGGCCATGAAGCAAGCCCAACCGTTCTGTGCTGCAGTCCTCACAGGAAACAGTCCTTACAGGGTTGTCCATCTCCAGGCCTCAGGAGCCAGAAACCTGACATGTTTTCAGGATAACCCTCATTAATATTCATGAGAACAAATGTGCATACATTAAGAATCGTATGCAAATCTGCCACATGAATATTAATCACAGCTATCCTGATAATCTGACATGTTTCTGGCCCTTGATGCCTGGAGTTGGGCAATCCTGACACACAGACATCTATCCTGCGACTGAGCCTGACTGCACTAAAGGAGAACTAAGTCAAAGGCTCTGTGGAGCAGAGGAAATGTCTGTTAACTGGGAGCTATGAACCATGTGCACTTTACGAAGCCTTGCTTTTTAGGTTTACACAGTGATCTAAATGGGCCGATCCTACCTCAGTACCTGCACTTATTTTTCAGCATTTGAGTACCTGCACTTCCAAACGCCTGAAAGAATGTACCAGTACTCAACTATTTTGTGAAGAGTTGAAAGGTGGCAGGTTCAAGTACACACATTGCCTTGAAAATAGTCCAATGGGTCCTGCACACCAGGAGGAAAAAAATTAAAGCATTTTTTTAAACTATATTGCAAAGTGAAAATTAGCGCTTTTAATTTCACTTTGCCGCAACTTAGCATTCTAAGCTTCTTCAGCTTTTGCTGGGGAAAGTACCACCCCACCCCAATCCTCCTCTCTCCACCACGCACAGTGCCCATAATGTCTCCTTCAGGGCCCACCCCGCAGAACAAAAGGAGAGACAAACATGCATCTAGGTGCTCTCAGCACACAAGGCGCGGAACACGGTTTCTGCAAGTGGGCTTCACCTGGTACCATTGGTGTCCTTTCATGGAGCAGGGATTCATTTATAAAGCCTGCAAAATCCCTTTAAGATGTTGCTTTGTTATTAGCAATGCCTATTGTGCTATGGGAATGTTTAAGTAATTGGAGTTGTGATGGAAAGTCTTCAAGTGAAAACTCACACACAGATCCAGCTATCTACCAAATTTCTTATTAAGCAATGAAAGCGAGCAAAATAAAACTCCCCTTCTAAAGCTTACTTTACAGCTATAACTGCTAGTTTGATATGCAAAAATGAAAGCAATTTAATATAGATATTCAGACTTTCTTAACCCAATGCAGAACAACAAACTGGAAGTGTGTGTGAAAGGATCCCAGACACAATGCTTTATCAAAGTGTGCGTTCCTTGGCACATCATTTTATCCCACTGGGCATTGGCAGCACCCACAAGGGTGTGCCTAAAAGGGGCCTATGCACAAGGTGCCACGCTGGAATGGCTGGCACCGAAAGCGCTGCATCGGAATGCCTGGCTTCATAAATTGGTGAGTACCTGCACTTCTTTTTTCCCCATTTAAGGCACTGTGTTTACAACGCAGACAATGAAACCAAACGTTTAGGACTTTCCAAAAGCGGCTGAAACTCCGTGTGCAAGTATACAAACAAGTTACACACTTGCTGCTGGGCAAGAACTCGGACCAGTTGCGGAATAGTGTCTCGGGATTTGGCAACCCTTGGCACAAAGACAACCTCTGATAAGCTGCAGGACACTGGGTGCCTCGCTTAAAGCAGAGCACGCAACTGTACCGGTGACACGCCACAGGCAGCGTCCTGCGCCATTACCAGGAGGCTGTTTTCAAGAGATGCTTTGCGATTGGAAGGCGTGCACGAGAGCCTGGGTCCGCGGTTTGGAGAAGTCCTTGCTCCCTGCCCACGCAAGGTCAATGCTGGGACTCCACCACCCTCCAGCTGTTCTGTACAAACAGCTCTTATTCCTGCAGTGTGTGTTGACACTGCAAACATGCTAAGTGCTCCCTGGATAGAGCGCATGGCAGCGCTGCGGCAAAGGAAAGCCGGGATTCTGAACAGAAAGCTCTTTGGCTAATAGAGATTGTTTTCACGGTTAGATAGAAAGCAACCGACTTGTCAAGGGGACACGGAGGGCGTTCAGAGGGAGTGAGGTAATACATTATTACATCAGAAAGGCCCGCAAGGGACTACCCTGACAACAGAGCGCTGCAGGGGTCACTGTGCCATTCAAACCAGAACTCAGGCGCTGGCCTTGCTGTTGTGCTTATTAATACCTCATTGTCTGATTATTACTTCAAGCAAGACTTTTATTGTCAAACTGGACAATCCGGATTTTTCTCGCGTATGAACAAATAGGGGATCACCTTCCCTGAAGTGGTAATTGCATGCCCACTTGAGCACTTGAATACCCACCATGCAATGTTCTGCAACAAAAAAACGTGTTAAGTAAAGAACGTAACACCTTCATGTTATACTTCATTTTGCAAAAATTGTAAATGCTGCCTTCCAGTTACGTGTATCAGACAGGTTTTAGAATGGATTCCTCTGGAATTCAGGTTTTTGTCCAGTGTAAATAACAGGCAGATTCCACTGGGATCCATTGGTTTCACATCACCATGAAAGTTTATACTGGCGTCAAAGCAGATGGAGTGGAACAGACAGGCGGACATTTTCATCCAGTGCAGTGTGGCCGATCCTTTTCTGCATCTCAGTGAACATTTTCTGTTATACAATCTGCTTTTCATTTGTCCTTCCAAGTGTCATGTGCCTGCACAGAAGCCCCACTGCATGTTGGTGTGGTGGGCCATCTTGTGGGTTTCATGCAATATTTTGTTCATTTCCGGGAATGCTTTTGATTCCGGTTTGACCCCACTGCCCAAGACCGAATAGGGGTATCTGTGTTCTGGGCTGCTGATGTATTTTTGCATTTTGCAGTATATTGGTCATTCTGTTATGTCCCTACATACCTTCTGCATCATATACGGGCATGTTGGTTGTGACAGACCGTTGTGTGCTATTTGGACGTATACATTTCATTTTTCAACAGACACTTTTCATTTCACTGTATTTCTTGATGTGTTCTGTCCCTCCAAACCTTCTGTGCATGAACATAGTAGGATAACTACAAAAGTGATGCCTCGCGAGTGTACATTAATTATTCAAATTGGGTCTCAAGGAGTGAGGATGGATTTGTGCAGGCAGGTGTGGAATTATTAATTTATTAATGTATTTTATAAAAATATATGTGCAAATGACACATACATGTCAAGCTGTGCACATAATAAGCATACCATGTGCAAATCTGCAAAATATACATGCCACAAGTTTACAAAAAAATAGCCATCATTTTCATAAGACGAGTGCACGTACATTATTTCAAACATCACTTATAATGAATTACTCTAATGTGCAACAAAAATCCACTGTAAACATTTGTCAACTAAAGGTTGTTAAGTGGAGTAAGGACCTAAATGGACAAACTCCTCAATACTCATTTTTGCAGTACAAAATGACTTTGCACTGCACAAATACACTTTGCACAGTTCCATTAATCAGGGTTTGTGCCGGCAGTGCAATGTCGCTGTTCAGCAGTGAAACGTCACTTCGAACCGTGCAATAAATTGCATGAATTGGGCCCTCAATATATAAACTTCCCTTCTTTTTAGTTTCAACAGAAAAACATCTAATTCGATATTTGAGCTGTGTCCGTCTTCCTCAGGACGTAAGTGTAGCAGAGGGCGATTCTTGATGGGTTTCCAATCCCCCCAAACAATCCTGTACAGTCTCTATAGATTCTAAAATGACAAACACACACACATACATACATACATACATACCATTAAAATCACAACTGCCTGTCCATAGACCTCTGTACTATCTCACTGCTCAAATTAATATATATTTAGAAAATACATTAGTAAATTAATAATAATTGCACATCTGCCTGCACACATCCATTGTCACTGCTTGAGCCCCAGTTTGAATAACTGATTTACACTCGCAAGGCATCACTTTTGTAGTTATTATTGTTGCTCCCCAGGTGCCTGCAAAGACAAAGGGGATACCTATCCGTAGGTTTAGTTCATCAACATAGTTTGGCCTCATTGCATGTTGGGTGCAGCCGATCATCTTCATGGTATGTTTTTCATTTAGTCATGTCTCACTGACCCTTCTTGTAGAGACAATCATCCTGTGCGTTTTGTGGAATTTTCTCACTTCATAGGATGGTTTTCATTTTTTTTGGTCCTCTGACACTACTGTGCATATATGGTGGCCCTCTGTGTGCAGCTCATTAGGTTGAATATTTTTCATTTTGCTGTATGTTTTTCATTTAATTTTGCCTCATCGACCATACAAAGCATGACTAATAAGTGGTTTGTGGTATATGCTCCGTTGTTAAAACTGATATAATATTGTTTTGTCCTCATTGTATATGTTGGCCTATGCCCAGTCCCTTTGCGAGGAAATCCGTATTGCAAGGTCGTGACCTTAAGTGAATCAAGCCTCCGTTTTAGGTTAAAGCCGCCATTTTAGTTTATCGTGCAAAGTCACCCATGGCCTAAAATGGCCGACCTGTGTTCTCTTGTTCTTACTTTAACCTCTTCAACCTCTGTAGGAGAGTTAATGTCCAACCTGCCTGCAGGCTACATGTTAGGGTCATGTAGACATTGTCCTTTGTTGACTTCGGGATCAGGGGATTACTTGAATCGGCGATATTAACCTATAAGAATACAAGAACAATAACGCTATCTAAACACGACATGCGAAACATCTGTTTGACCTGTATTAAAGCAATGTCTAAAGAGTGTAAAGTTAAAACTAGAGAATAATAGTGTTTGTTAGCAAATGTATTAAAAAGTAAACCGCATGCACGAGATATGTAAATTAGGAACGAACCTGGCGCGACCCTAAACCAGTACACGATTAACTTGTAAGAGGCTGGACATCGTTATAAAGAAACTGTATAAATACGCTGATGTCCAGCTAGCAATTCCTGTTCACTGCTCACATTGAACCCTGCTGGTGGTCTCAGTGATGTACTGACGGCCAAATAGCTATTTGTGTACTTTGTTTTGTAAACTGTACAGAATTGCAATAAAGATTCTGGGAATCTTCACAAGCCTGTGCCGGTGTATTTCTCTTTGCATGGTGTAAAAGCCTTAATATTGTATTTTCTGATTCCACACCATGTATTGCTGTTGTCCGTGCATACCTGTGCATGTATAGAAGTATTGATACCATTTTACTTTAAAATGTATGAACTGGAACATTTTGGGCTACAGAAGCTTTGTTTGTTGCACAAAATATGTTTCATTTCACAGAACATTAGTCATTTCATTTTGTCCTTATGCATTTGACTAAATACGTAGGAGTATGGAAACCAATACTCATCACTGTACTACTGTAGAGCATTAGTCATTTTGCAATACTACAGCTCAGTCAGCCAAAATAAAACCTGTGCAGGCGAAGTCTGCAGGTATGTTTATGCAGCATGGAACTGAACATGGATCCAGTGAAGGCTTTGAAGGTCAGTGGCTTTCAAGTTCTGTGTTAGAGAAGTGGGCTACCCTCTGGCATTAAGGTTTGTAAGCCTAAAATGCTAAAGAGCCTGCAAACGTGTGAGGAAGCAAGGATGGCTGAAGTGATATGGGGTATAGGTAGTGACTGTGAGCCTCAAAGCAAAGTACCCATTCCACTGGAGGGCATAGCAGATGAAAGGGATAGTGAAAACAGCCTTTTCCATTGTTCCAAAATGAAGGGTACTGTGGTTATAGCCAAGTCTCTGGGTAGTCTCACTGCCACTGGAAAGATGCTAGAGAAAAGGAGGCTAGCACTAGCAGAACAGAAGCAGAGAGATGGAGCACAGTAATAGGTAGCTGGCAATCCCAGAAGAACAGAAGATCTGTTAGCCCTAGGCCCAAGGCTCTTGCTGCTGGAAAGTGTGAGAGACTGGCGACACTGGTAGTGGCAAGTAGATATCCCGACTCCATTGAGTCGCCTGCTCCTACAGGATACGGACCAGTGGCCACTGAAGTGCCTATATTATTAGAAAAGGACTGATATCTCAGGGTTGCCTACTGGTAGAGAAAGGGAACCTAGGATGGTGGGCATGGTAGCTTCAGACCACAGGGGTCTGACAATATTAGGCACATTCCCCTCAGCTTGGGGATGAAGTCAGGCTGACCTTTATCATCCACAGAGAGAATGTCCTATGCTGTCAGGTCTGCAGAAGCAGGCAGAGGAGCAAGCTCATGAGGCCCTTGGTGTGTTCCAAGAGTACTGGGGGAGTAGTCTTCTGTTCAGTGAGCCCAAGAATTCTGACAGAGGGAGCAAACAGAAATTGGTTGTCGGCATATTTTTACTGGACCCAGATGAGTGTAAAAGTAAAGGATTTGTTTTGCACCTGCCAGACTTGCTGACCTTCAGACATATCAGGCGGGGATGACATAGGCCCCATTGATTCCACTGCCTGTAGTTCAGTCAACCTTCGAGAGACACTTAAGGGGAACTGGTGAATTTAAGTGGTTGAAGATCATGCCACGTATTACCCTGAAGCATCCTTCTTGAAGAAATATCAAAGCACCTTTCTTGACAAAGGCTCTGATTCGGATATTCTTGTGTGGGGCACCACAAGGAAGTCTTTCTAACAGGGGATACAAATGTATATCTGAATATATGATATCCATCACAGGCTATAGGCTAGACAACTGCAACATATTCTTTCTAGGAACATCCAATAAAAACCTAGAGAGACTACAAGTAATACAGAACAATGCTCTCCGGGCAGCTCAAGGCATTGCTAAAAGAGAACACATTTCTGAGGCCAGAAAACTAGCCCACTGGCTCCCAATAAAGAAAAGGATCGTATTCAAAGCCCTGACACTGACCCACAAGTGCATTCACCTCACTGCTCCTGCCTATCTCTCACAAAGGATACACCCAGTCTCCACTGCCAGGCCAACCAGATCACCATACACCAACATGCTCTCTGTGCCACTAGTAAAAAGAGTCAGAGTGGGCGGATCCAGCTTCCCTTATCTCGCACCCAATCACTGGAAATCCCTACCTCCCACTATCCGAGGTGAGGCCTCCCTCACCACCTTCCTCAAAACTCTGAAAACTACCCTCTTCACATAAGGCCCGACACACCAGCACGAATACTTATCATATAAGTTGTAATATATGACCAAATGCAATATCTGTAACAACAGTATGAAGTGTTGTAGTATTCATAATGTGTCAACAACCGCCATCATGCCTGTACCCTGTAACTAAGTTATTGCAAGTAACAGCACCTCAGTGCCCCTGGGCTGCTTGCGCGCTATATAAATATAAATAAATAAATAAATAAATGAGCGAGGAGTGTGGAGTGACTTGCAAGTTCTATTCAGCTTTCTATCCCCAAAGCAATGGGCTTTTGGGAATATTCAACAAGACTCAGGAAGGAAAGATAGGTGTTTTGGAAGAGCACATGAGAATTAAGTGCTCTAGTCTCCTGCCATGCATACTGTTTCCCTACAGGGAGGTGCAAAGGAACTGAGTAGTGTTCAGTCGCTTTGAAAGTCTGTTTGGCCACCATGTCTGGGATCCCCTAACGGTGGTGAGAGAAGGCTAGGAGGGTAGACTCGAAAGTCCTATTCACATCACTGTGGATTATGTTTTTGGGTTTCGGTCCAACGTGGCTCAGTACATGAAACAATTTGAGAAAAATGTGTAGTTCAGTTAGGAATTGATAATGTTCTGGCAAAATCAGAAGGAAACAGTGACGGAGTACACCTGGAAGTAGAACCTGTCAATCCATTGAACTTCAACATAAGTGGACTGGATCCTATGTTTCCATTGTTACAAAGACTCATAGGCAAAAGCATATAGTCTTTAATGGCAACTGGCTCATCCATCATTAATGCAGGAAGGACTCGCTGCTGGGCTGGTGGCAGACCGAGGTAGAGACTGTCCCCTCTCAGACTTGCTAAACATCGAATACCTAGATGGGTCTAAATTGAGGGTTGCAAATATCGTAAAGCCTGATAAAGCAGCAACTGCAAGTCTGTCAGTGACTGCTGGGATTGTTTGCACGGCTGTTGCGCTGACTATGTTGCACAGACAGGTGAGTCCATGACTTTGACACAACAGACAGCAATGCAGTGAAAAGCAGAATTAACTAGATGTCTGATGAGGTAAGGGGCACCATCACAGAGTAAGTCTCGAAGCTGTTGGTCCCAAGGGTAATCCAGCCATTCCATAGCCCATTCCTAGCCCTTTGGGCTTGGACCTAAATATTCCAGCCATAGGACAAATGAAGTACATTTTTGTGTGGACTACTGAGGGCTCAACTCTAGGACAATGACAGATGCACAGTCCACACCTAGAGCAGATGCGTGTATTGATAAGTTGAGTGCTGCCAAGTACATGGTCGGCCTGACTGACAAAGCAAAATAGAGTTCAGAATTGTTCACCCCGGAAGGGACTTATATGTTCATTGTTTTGCCCTTTGGTTTACAAAATGGCACTGCCACCATTCAGAGGATTGTAAACTGGGTCTCATGCAGCTTATAAGAGATGATGTTGCAGTATTAAGCAACACCTGGTAGACTACCTGCCCATCTTAAACAGGTGCTGCAGTCCATGCAAAATGCTGGCTTGATTGTCAAGGAATCTAAGTACCACACAGTGCATGCAGCGGCGGTAAGAAACAGACTCTCCAGGCAAATGTGCAAGTGGTCCAGTATTGGGAGATTCCTAACACTAAGATCCATCAATGTGCATGGGATCATTGGCCCTCCCATGAATGACCTGTCAGCCAAAAACTCGACAAATAGCTTTTCAGAATATAAAAGATGGCTTCTGCAGGGCGCCAGTTCTATAGATCCTGGACTGTGGACAGGACTTCATAATTCAGGCGGATGACTGATAATTTGGCTTTGAAGCAGTTTTTGTGCATGCAGCTACACTAAGAAGGGGTAGAACAGCCTGCTGCAAACGTGAGCAGGTTGCTAACAAATAAAAATGTTATCGCAATCATGAAAGAGACGTGCAATGATATGGGATGTACATAAGTTGAAACCATGCTTTTATTTGGTCTCAACTGTCCAGACTGACCATATTGACATATGGAAATAGCCTGCGTCACCACACTCCAATGCAGATGGCCTCACCTTGATGATGAGACAGACCATTGGAAGGATTTTGCTCACCAATGCTTGGCTGGCAGTCATGTGACAAAATGCCATCTGTAAGGGTGTACTAGCCTTTTTGTTTTTGCTAGGCAAATTCATGCTTGTTTTCTCTCACAGAAAGTGAACTCTGCTAACATGGCCTGACTTGCCAATGCTCCGTGCTTAAAAAGTATAGTGTACACGTGTACTGTAACTGTGCCCGGTTTAATGATTCACCAGCAGCTGCAATGCATTCTGGCAACATAGCAGCAACAGAGTAACATCTGCATTCTTGTAAACAACCTGCTGGAATTACGTTAATTCCAAAAGTCATGGGCTGTCTCTACCAGTGGACTCCCAAGATTCAAATTATATACAATTATTTATCCCGAAGGCTTGGTGGCAGTACTCGGGTAAAGTATGAAAATAAATGCCATCTAATTTGATATAGTTGCCTTATAGAAGGTGCAGTAATAAAAGCCAAAACCCTTCCAGCGTAATTTTATTATCAACTGGTTTCCTGGAACGCAGCTGGAGAGCCCTTGTGTATTGTTGTCTGGAGCTGGAGGCTTCACCCCCAAAATAAAGCTGTGGCCGAGCTCTGGAGGCCCCTTATTTCTCTACTGGGAAAAGTAGACACCATCCCACAAAAAACGTACATAGGCGTTAGTGTTGGTCCGGTGCTGCAAAGGGAGCTCTGCCAACAAAGTGTTGAAGTCACAACTGGAAGACTGCCACTGGAATCCTTCTGACCTTAGACAAAAAAGGAAATTGGAGAGGTAGAGTGTAGCTTATGACAGAATCCAAACCCAAGCAGAAGTGTCCTGCCATCTTGACAATGCCTAGGCCACACGTCCCTCGTGTGACACTTCCTAACTTCCTCCAGCCATGGCACTGTGTGAGATTACATCAGCAAACACAACCCTTGTTACAGCAGCAAGGACTGGACACTCAGAGAAGTATTGGAATGAATCACCCAGATGTGGCTAATTGACTAAGAGAGGGTGAGACTCAGGGGAGTACTGGCAATGTGGCTCAGGAAAAAGTGCAATTAAGTGGCCCCTGATGCACCGGAACTAGCCCACAGAGCACCTGATGTAACTGACTGCTCACACACAGCATGGAAATGTCAATAAAGGGTAATAAAAACAGCTACTATAACTGAGTTTAGATGCAGGTGGGATCCAGTGTGAAGTACAATATAGAAACCTTACATTATCTTAAAAGGTTACATTGTGATTTAGACTCGAGCGTCCTTGATGTGCTCTACAAAGTAACGCGTGTTCTGCCCTCAGAAATGTATTAGTTATCAAAACAGCAAAGATTCATTAATGACGATTTGACATGAACACACTAATGCCACAGTGCCATATTTGCATACATTGGAGGAGTAATATATTTCCCAATAGACCAATCATGCAAATAGAAACAACGAAATAAAACACATGGGTAGAGGGGTAGTTTTGTAAAAAGTGTTAATTGTTATGTTATGTTATCCATTTAGAACCCTTCTAAATTGCAGATGGACAGCCTTAGATCGAAGCACAATAGGCAAGGCGTTCCACAGCTTGGCGGCCCTCACTAAAAATGAGCGGCTGCCAATTCGTGCAAAGCGAAATCTAGGCACAGCAATAGGAAAGCGGTCCCTAGCGCGCAACAGTGCCAGGAACGTAAGGCTGAAACTTAAGTTGCAGATACTCCATCCAACCGTGTGAAAGGCCCTGTGTACTAGACACGGAGCTTTAAAGTGCACACGTTTGACCACTGGCAACCAATGTAAAGCACTCCGAACAGAAGAGATGTGAGCCCGGAAAGGAGACCCAGTGGCAAGCCGGGCAGTCAGGTTCTGCAGAATTTGGAGGCGTTGCTTCAAATAGTGAGGTTGCGCAAGATATAAAAGTTGCAATAAACAATCTGAATAAGGGCTAGAGCTGCAACCACTGGAGCACAAAGATGTTCAGGAATGTACTGTAAAACTTTCCCAAGGATCTTCAGCTGAAGCCGCCACCCTGACCGACTGAGCTGATCTGAGAGGACATAGAAATAGAGGCAGAGATTTTAACCCGGAGATTCTTCGGGGACAGCTGCAGGAAAGGAACCAAAAGGAGGGAGGCCACAAAGTCTCTCAGCTGAGTGGCCTGGACAGGTGTCCAGTCATAATATCAAATACAATATTATCGAAAGTCACAATGTCGAAAATATTTATTCGAAAATAAAAATGTCGAATTACAAAAATGTCGAATTTCTTTCGATTTTTTTTCGAATTAATGTTTAAATAAATAAATAATTAATAATAGTTTATTAAACATAATTGTTTTAAATAATTAAAGGTATATCCATGGTGGGTGGGGGGGATGGGGAGGAGGGGGGGGGGGGGTTGCGGTAGGGGTTTGGGATGTTTTTTTTTTAATAATTATTTAATTAATGTTTTATTAAATATATTTTTATTTAAATTAAAGGTATATCCATGGGGGGTGTTGGGAGGGGATGGGGAGGAGGGTAGGGGTTTGGGATGGGGGGGTTGGGGGGACCCCCCCCATAAAAAACATTAGTATTTGTGACATTTTACATAGTTATTTTAACATTGGTTTTTCGATTTTTTTTTTTCGACATTTTATTTTCGAATTAATGACTTTTTCTATTATATGTATGTGTTTTCGACATTTTTGTAATTCGAAATTATGTTTTCGATATTATGACTATGAACCGCCTGGACAGGATGGAGGAGGTCCAGCCAAACTAAGATCCAAGTACCATGAGCATAAGAGTAGCATCTCAAGCCGCAGGAGCGGATAATTGCTGCTGCAAAATATCCTTTGTGGACAGCATTCGCAATGAATTTCTATTGGAAACACCTGCTTTTAGCAGGTGCTAAATGGAGGAGGATTACATAGTAATCCACCGGTTTGAGTCATAGTTGCTTTTATTCAACAACAATTTATACAAGCAACAAAATAATTCAAAAAGAGATAAAAACACAATTGATCACACTTGGTATTAAATGATCCCCCAGCTGGAAAACGATTCAGTAGTTAAAGCAATGTCATCAACGTCTTTTATTTTAGCCAAGCCTTGTATATAAAATTTGCCACACTAAACACAACCTAATTAAAATACGTGCTTTTGAACAATAATTTAGCATCATTCAATGTCTTTGCTGCATAGTTCTCAGACATGTTTTAAGCCTGTATGAAAGTCTCATGCCACACAGACGTAAAACCAGGAGGCATTTACTGGAAGAGGAGGAACGCACAGTGGACATGCTAAATCCATTGTGTGCCCCAACACCTCCTTCAAATCCATGAAAATGCCCCAAGTAAAGTGTAAACAGGCTGCTCCATGCTTTTATGCCTAATGTTTGCACTCTAGCCATTATAAAAAAGGACCCCAATGTAGCGATAACAAAGAAGGAAAATAACATCAGTTCAACTTAGATCCTCTTTATTTCTTTATTGCAATTCCTTTGGTATTAAAATAAAATAAAAAGGTATAGCCTCAGAAAGTCTCTCATTCAGACCAGAACACAACCCCAGAAATCTATACATTTGTATTGCCAAAGAGACACTAATGCGGCACAGTGCATCACTCTAATGGCTCTGAAAAGGCAGTGGCAGAGTCATTGGCATGTAAGCTATGCCTGGGCATTGGACGACGAGGGAATAATGACAGGGCGATGTAAGCGTAATAACAGTGGTGGCCGTGGAAAGAGGGCAAAGGGATAGAGAATGTGTCTGGATAGCGTGGGCAAGACTATCTTTAACATTATTGTGAGCAGTCCCTTTTTTGAAGGTTGATATTTGGATCCAATAACACATTGCCATTTTATTCATGGGTGCATTTGCATTAATACAACAACTAAAAAAGATCAATCTTTTCTGTACAGAAATTAAAACGTTGAGACACTATATCATTGAGGTCAGAGGCATCTGTACAGGGAACGCCATCCTCCTCAGGATTTCTTGGCATTGATCTATACATTAAAACCATCAAGGGCAGTTAGTAAGAACCATTTATTTACTTATCTAAATTATTGATATAAGGCCCCCTCAAATATGAGCAAGTACCAAGAATGGTAACTGGTCCCCAGGACAGTGGTCTGTTGGCCCCGCACTTCGCGGGGGTGGATTTTTGGGCAGTTGCCTATTTTCATCATCTGACTTTTAGAAAGATATAACCTGCCCCAGGTGCAATTGGAAGTTAGAACAGAAATGACAGAGAATATGCTCTGTAAAACAGTGGACAGTTATCTTCTATGGAGACTCATTCTGTTAAATGGATTGCATTGTTGTCAATGGGATGGAATGTTCTAGTGCTTCACCCCAGCTCCTGTTTACCACTCTTTTCAGTTGGCACTGTTGGAAACTGTTACATTGGGTTTCTCCACGCTCCCTATTCCTGTAATGGAGGTAGGTTCCAGGCAACCTTTCCCCTATCCCTCCCAGAAGATGGGCAGAGAAAACATTTTTCAATTTCATTAATTGTTTATTTTATTGATTCATTTTAATATTAGGAGTGTTGTATGTGTATTATGCAGTCATCACTTTACTTGCAATTTATTGTGTATAGATTTGATGTTGCTACCCCTATGTAGCTGGTGGTGCCTCCCTGCCTACAGGTCCACTTGGTCTGTCCCTTTGGATATTTTAGCCCAAGTCCCTGGGCTTGGGATGTGGCTTTTCCTTGGTGACCTTCTGGAGGGGATCTGCATTTGCCTGGGTTCTCCTGTCAGCTATGACTGAGGCATGTCCCCCTGCGGCTGGAGTTCACCCTTGCAGGCCCTGAGCATTCTTGTGTGATGCCTTGCTGCTGGCCATCCTGCCATTGTGGGGTGCTCTGCAGGAGCAGTTGCCCCATACTTAATTCATTTAAATACCTTGCTTCATATAGGAGCTGCTCCCAGCTTCCAGCAATCTATAATTGCGAGTATTCTCCTGACCCTGGTATTCCCTATTCCTTTGCCAATCCTCTGGGTTGCCTGCTGCACTGTCTAGTCTGCCCCTGACTTTCCCTGCTTTTACTGTGTGGTAAGGTTGATCATTGCAACCATGATGTCAAATTACAGTGCAATTGTATCTGTTAAAGCAGCATTTTGACCTTTCCATGGACATTTGCATTTGCAACAAAAACAAGGCATAAAGGGAAAGCTGTGCACCTTGACTGTCAGATGGTGCAGGTCAAACATGGTACGCCAACACAGTGATATTTAGAACAGACATGTTGACACAAAACCGTGTCCAGACCGCACTCTGAAGCATCCAACATAATACAAATCACAGAAAGCCGTACAACATAAATATTACAACATTTTATTCATTCAGCCCACAGGCAACAAGATGCCACACACACATGAACATTAATTTCAACTATATGGAATAATTCCACTGCTACGAGCAGAAATACAAGTGTAGACCATCAAAATAGCAAATGTACACCACAACTGTTAGTGTCTGCCAGTCAATGTCAATGCTGGTTGCCAATCATTGAAAATTAAATGATACAACGGGAGCGCATGACATTTTTTAAAGAACAATATGAAATTGAAATGAAAATCCTTTACAGAGATCACCACCTTCAAAAATTCAAAACAACACAGGCTGACTACTGACACAAAGACCATTATGCTAAAAATGTATAAAGTTCCTCATCAGTGTGTTGTGGCCAGTGGGAGATTTAGTTTCAAAATCCAAATAATGTTCGTCTCCAATTGATGATATTTCAAGGTCGCATCCCCACCACAAGGATGTTTGGGTACATGGGCAATCCAAAAGAAGGTAAATCCTTCCAGATTTTGTCTTTGATGTTTCAGAAAATGTTTGGCAATGCGATAGGTGTAGTTGGCAGTTCTAATGCCTTGTACATGTTGAAGAATCCTTACTTTAAGTTTACAGGTGGTGCTGCCAACATACCATTTCTTGCATAGACTTGAAAGTATATACACCATAAAAGTCGTATTGCATGTGCTATGTTGTTGGATATTACATGTGTAACCAATTATGGGATGAACATAAGTGGTAGTAGCCGTGTCAGCCAAGAGCTGGCGCCTTGTTCCTTTTAACTAGAGGATAAAAACAACTTGAGACTAGTTTATCTTTCTATGAGGATGAATTTTGAAATGTAAAACAAGGATGTCTGGTTAAAATCGATTAGGGATCTTTGTGTTAGGGCTGAATGGATAAAATGTCAAATAATTTATTTTGTTTGACATCTAGTTTTTTTATATTATGTTGGATCCCTCAGAGTGCGGTCTAGACATGGTGTATGTCCACTTGTCGGTTCTAAATATGTTTATTTGCCTGTACATTTGCATATGCATTGATGTATGTGATTTGCTTAACCCTGGTGCTGTAACCTCCACTGTTAGTAAGTGGCGCTATACTCACATTTCCATGGACTACTATTGTGTGATCTAGTTTAAGATCAATACCTCAAACCACATCTAGTGGTCCCTCCCTTTTGCCCATACATTTCTGTACACTCTATCTTTTGTTCAGAGTTGGGAGCACTGTTCGGGTATTTTAAACAATGCCCTTGGGGTTTGGCATTGATCAGGCTGCATTTAAGCAGAATGGGACCCTTACAAGAGTGAAATATGCTCTAAATAAGTTTACAATGCTGTTAATTTCGAGTTATACATATAATAAAATGTGTTCCTGAGTAAAAAAAGGAGCAAGAGTGCAAAATCGTATGTGCTATGCTGGTTTAATGATAATACCATGAGTGTTAATTTAGTGTTGTAAAATAGAGAATGCATTGCCACGCTCAAATGGAAATCACTTACCATCTGGCATCACTGCTGTGTGTATAGATGCAAATCTGTATACCCTGTTCCGTTGTTATCCCATGTGCTGTTTTGTGCAAACATGTCACTAAAAAGTGTCTTGATGTCTACTGAAATGACAGGCTTGTTCTCTCTATAGTGTAGTATTCATGTCTGCCTTCAGTTTGATCTGCCTGGAATGTGCTTTATAACCAGAGTTCCTGACATTCCGCAATTGCTCTCCCATTCCCTGTCTGTCTATGCCAGGTTGTCCTTACCCTATTTTGCCAAGAACTCAGGCAGGGGGATCACAGATAGCCCATATATTACTTTTCACATGAATAAGTTTGTCGAGGCAAGCCATCATCATTATCCATGAAACTTACATCTGTGGCAATGAGTTTTTCACTCATTTGATAATGTATTTATGTATTTGTATGGATATATGCATGTATGTGATTTATGAAGTGCAAACCTAGCTGGAATGCAATAGGGCAATCCAAACAGTTAGAAGAAAGGGTGTGAGGGCTGCAGGATGGTTAGGTGAGCAGTGGAGTGGGAGAACAATCTGTCCTATGGACAATTACACTACTTACATGCTATTATGGCAATGTGCATGATTTCCATAAGCACCCAAAGACCTTTCCACCAGACTCCTAATCGATTGTATCCTCTTCTGAAAGTTCAATATCCCTTCAAAACGTCAAGCACTTAACATGTAAGGGCAGAGTCCAGGTAAGAATCAGTTGTTTTGTTGTGCCACTTTCCCGAAAGAAGGCGACATATATGAGAAAACCTTTCTAAAACACTGGCACCTCATAAACCTGAAGTTGGCTAATTTTGACCAACATTTACATAATAATAAAAGGCCAGATGAATGTTTGTCCGATGCTTTCATGTGCAGTAGGGGCTGCCCAAACACACAGAAATCTGATAGAGGGAGCTGTTGCCTTAGGAATGCACAGTAGTCCAATTTGCATAGCTTCGCCTGTTGTCAACACTAGAGGAAGCTGTAGGATATATAGTGAACCTAGTTTGTAAATGAAAACCTGCACTTTGGCCTGTGTGCACAGGCCTGTACATTAGTTTACTTATATTAGCACTCAGCCATCACTTCCAATGCCCAACCCTGCTCACAAACTTAACCTGCATCTCGCCTCAAACCCACATGCCACTGCCTACCAGCCACCATGGACAAGGACAAGGAACATGGTCCCAGACCACAGTTACTATGACCGTGGCCATCTTTGGACAATTCCCCATTCCCTTTTATGTAGGGGTACATGTGCCCGTATGTCCCTTCTAAAAAGGTTTTTATTTTAGCAAACCGACTATTTGCACTCTAAGCAGCATGCCATGGTGTTCATAGTAATACGACCAACATGTCAGGGCAGCTTCACTGTTAACTGTCCCAAGACCCATGAAAGCCATTGCTTAACTTAGGCCACTTTGTCTTGTTTTGTCTCAGGCTACCAGTCCATTAATGACCAGGCCCACCCGCAAGTTGGGTCTTAATGTTATATTTCAACATAGTCAAAACCAGAGGAACCACCTGGTGAACTCATTCCTGCATTTCGAGGATAATAGTCAGATTTTCAGGAATCTGGCTGATGGGCACAGGGAAAAGGCTATACCTCAGAGTATGCACTGAAGATTAGGAGAGATGCACTAGGTTATGCTAGCATTTGACATAAACAGGGTAAATGTCAAGCTGATCTGAGTTGTAACAGGTATTCACAGGAGCTGCAGGGACAGGAGCTGGCTGTAAGCAAAGAGACACAGGGAAAGCAAAGGCAAGCAAATATACTGGACAACACGGATTGATCAGAATAAAGGGTGTACTAGAATATGATAAGGGGTCTCAAGGAATTAGGGAAAGCCCTTGGGATTGGTACCAGCAGATTACTCTTAAGAACTGTCATACAGCAGCATCATGAGTTAGGCGTGCTGAAGAGACTGTTGTACTCGGTGAAACTGTAGACCATTTACTGAGGCAGGTAAGATTCCAACATATGAAGGCAACAGAAGACTTTCCCTTCTCTGTTCTGAACAGAGACCAACCCAGGGGTCACACTGTAAACGGATATAGTGCAGAGGCACAACAATGGACCAATATGTAATACAGGTGGAAAGCAACGTAGAAAGAAATAACGAGGTACAGGACAGGTAGAGAAACAAAGTACAGAGCAGAGACTGTAATATCAGGACATACAAGGCAAAGGACTCAGACAAGATAGGTTGCTGCCAACACAGCTAATACAAGGGGTTCAGGAAACTCAGAGTACTTATCAACAGGCACTAGAACAAGGGACTGAAGTCTGTTAATATCGCAGGCACGGAACCAACAGGAAGACCTCAAGAGACTGGGATTGTATAGAGAGAGAAAAGCTAGCCAGAAACAGGACACGTCTGTGAAGCAGAAATGCTTACAGAAAACATGGTTGCAGAAGGTTATTAAGGCAGCAGAGATATCAGATCAGAACTGGATGGCCCTAATAGCAAAACTGGACAGGTGCTGTAACACAGGAGCAACAGTAGGCAGGATGTCAGAAGTCAAAAGCTGGAAAATCAAAGAAAGGTTCAAAAGCAGGCAGACAGGAAATGGTGCTGGAAGGCAGCAACAACAAACAGGATTCAAAAGCCACAATCAAGGTATTGAGGAAAGGTTCAATAACTGGTCACAGGAGCACAGAAGAAACTCCCAGCAAAGTGAGCTTATAAAGGCCCTCCCAGCCAACAGCCCAAAGGGGTGGAGCTGATTGCAGTCTCAGGCAAATGTGTTCAATCAACCCTTGCCCGGATTCAGTAGTCTGCAGCAGCGGATTGTAATTAAAGTCTCTTGAGCTTTCAGCAGCCTAGCCTACAGCAGCGTTGAACAGGTGAATGTAATCAGGGCATTTCCAGCTGTTAATAGCTTGCTGCAAACAAAGGTACTTTGTATGCCTCCTCCAGCCCTCTGCCTCTTAGACAGCATACATGTACCCGAATGCATCTGCTGGTTTAACCTAAGATCCTGAATGGAACATGAAATTAGATTGGTCCACAATTGCAGTGATAAAACAAGTAAATGAATGCAAGGACAGTTTGTAGGTTTTAACTACGCAATAATGCCATAAGCAGAGTCTCTGAATGTGGGCATGTAGCAGTGCTGGCTGGCAGGTGGGAAGGATCGTGACACACACCTTTAGGAACCAATGAGGCTTACCACGTAGAAAAGGGCCACTTGGGTTATAGAGCATGTCCTGAATTGAAATGTTCCAAAAACACTTTGTTTCAGTCATGAAAGAAAAAAGCATGAATGCTTTAACTGCAAGATACAGTAAAGAGTTGGTTTATAATCTGTTTCATCCATACCTATCATCTCTGTTCTATGCACCAATTTTCCGCCTGCCTTAGCTCTTCACCATATCATTAGGACTTTGCACCTCAACCAATGAAAAGCATCTTTTCATGGCAATGCTCCATTCTGATTGCACCTTTGTAAAGTGCTCTAATAAATGAAAGCAAACTGAAATGAAACTGCCAACATTGAGTGAAATCACATGACCTTTGATACTGATGACATCACAGTATGTGACAACTGATAATACTATCAGTCAATCTTAACTAGAGGGCTACCTTTTGTATGTCAAGGGCACCTAATACCGCCATTATCGGCTAGCGGGCACTGCATTCATAGGCCTATATCGCACCATTTGTGCATGTACTCCTATCTGGCGCTATAGTTTCCCATACTGGGTACAGTCATAATATGCTTTGATAGAGTAGCCCAGGACAAACGGCAAACTAGTTTAAAAATACTGCTTACTTGCCATGAACAGATCTGCATATTTCAACTCTTGTTACATGCAGAGGGCCTTTGCAAAATAATAGATTGGCATGCATTAATTTTCTATTTTTCCGCAAATCTTTCTTCACTAGTGATAGTAAAGTTGGTACAGTTGCTTCATTTTTCACTTCTTAAGAAATACTAATTGCAGGAACCCAATCCTGTTTAACATGACCACACTCATGACATTGAATCATGCTGATTCATAACCAGAAATGCCCTCCTTTTCTAATATTGTGTTCCGCCTCAATACACTTTCATTGTATCTGCTCACTGTATTGTGCAAAACAACAGTCCCCTACATGCTAAACGCATGGGGCCCCCGTTATTTCTGGTCAAACGATAAAACAGAGAGCCAGGACTTAGCACAAACAATGGGAATTCTCTCAGTTTTAGCACCCTGTAACCTCTCAGATTTGAGACTTTGAGGAGGACTATACTGTTCATTCGGTTAAATAGCCAACTTGAACATGTACTTAGCTCTTCTGCTTGCGTGTTTTCTCTGAATACTCATTTTTATTTTGGTTTTATTGAGAACCAGATGGTCAGATTTGCAGTAATTAGAGATTGCCATCAATTGAGCTTTCATGGTGTATGGAGTACTGGCAAGAGGAACACAGTGATCCGCGTATAGGAGCATTGGAGTAGGCGTACCAGCAATAAAGGGTATATATATCCTGTGATGCATGGTGCCTTCCAAAACCATGTTGTTTATGTAAAAACAGAAGAGCATTGGTGCAAGTAGATAGACTTGCTGGACTCCTGTTTTTATTAAGCTTGTTAGTTCTCCACATCACCCAAATCAGACCTGTGTTGCAGTCTTTGAGTGTAGGGCCACAAAAATTGTATATATATATACATTTTCAATGAAAAAACGTTGTTAAAAGGGAAGTTATGGTTAAGTTGCTCTACTAAAAACCTATGAAATTCAGTGAAAAAACTTAAAGGGACGTTATGGTTCCAAGTAAAACCGAAAAACCCCTGAAATTCGCCAGTTACGTAAGCTAAGCAACCATAACTCGCGCCACCGCCATGCACTGCTAAGACTAACACCCAGGACATCAAAGATGACATCACAAATGTCATTGATGACATCACTGCTTACATCACATGTCTAGCTCCCCCTTTTTTCCTTTACGACATATCTAGGCCACATGGTTTTCTTCAGTAACAGTCAGGAATTAAAAGTGGAAAAGGTGGTATATTTGTAGACTTATCCTTCAAGTATGTTCTTACAGTAATTCCCTTAGAGTCCAGTCAAATCATGTGATACATATACATAGGGTAAGTAGCAGCTTTGAAAAAGAGCAATCATTTCTCTGCATAAAGGTAATCAGTTAGGTTATGAACACTTTCTGCTACTACTGCTGTTTTTTCCTTACTTCAATTTCCTTGTATATACTCATATTTGTATGTGGTGTTGTTTCTTTGTGTTTTGTCTATAATAATGCAATTATGTAGTAAGTGGGTTTTATTACCTACTCATCACGTTTCACAGTGTGCAAAACTCTAATAAGAAAACCGTTATCATTTCACTAGTCAACATGGCAAGCTTATGAATATTGCACCTCCATCATGTATGCTGCACACAATGCCTATGTTTCTACATGAGTACCTTAGTATACTGGATGGAACTTCATAATAGAATGCTATTTATATCAATGCATTGCTTAATGCATTAATTAGCACTTGATATTTATTCCAATGATCCTAGATCCTACACACTTTTTTTTATTAACATTACAATAAGAATCCCTTGTACAGACTTTTCATGAAAGGTAAATGCACATGTGATGTCATCAGTGATCTCATCAATGACATTTGTGATGTTATCTTTGATGTCCTGGGTGCTAGTCTTAGCAGTGCACGGTGGTGGCACGAGTTATGGTTGCTTAGCTTAACATAACTGGCGAATTTCAGGGGTTTTTCGGTTTTACCTGGAACCATAACGTCCCTTTAACAAAGCTTTTTCACTAAATTTCATAGGTTTTCAGTAGCGCAACTTAACCATAACGTCCCTTTAACAAAGATTTTTCAGTGAATTTCATTGGTTTTTATTAGTGCAACTTAACCATAACGTCCCCTTAACAAAGTTTTTTCATTGAATTTCATAGGTTTTTATTAGTGCATGTTATTTTCCTACAACTTACTAATATCATACTTACCAAATATAACAATATTTGTGTCCAATTTACAAAGTGTCACCTTAAAACTCTGCCATTTCCCACCTTCTAGAATCATTTTTAACACTTCTATACACTTTCTTCAACTATTTCAACTAGTTTTGCATCCGTAGATGTCTATGAACCTCTTGACTTCATTGCGGACCTTCCGGACAGTGCCACATCATCATACGCTAGCGCGCGGCATGATGACGTGTCCAAGAACCCGTCCGCACTTCACAATAAGGTCCGTCCTTCACGGACAGTTCAGAACTGCATTTTCTACTGATCTAGGAACTTTCAGCTTTCCCTTGCACAACTCCAACACCTATTCCTACTCATCCATTAACAATCTAGTACAAAGTACATACTTTTAGCAAAACTGCTATTTCTCTTAAAATGGAATCAGCTAATGCCATCCCTCCTCCCCAAGAGACACCACCACTTCTGTAATCAAGGAGCATGAGAATCACTGCCCCCTAGCTTAGAAATAACACACGCACAACATTTTCCCCTGTCCACCTGCCCCTCCATATTAGTGTTTGGTGCCTCTTCCCTCATTTCCCATCCAAAAACAATAAAATGAATGTTCCTTTAGGAACCACCTTTCACAGTTAAAAAAATAGAACTTCCTCCACCTCATATTCTTTAACAAATACTGTAACCACACAGCCTGATGTCTGCGGGCATTGGTGTGTTATAAATAAATAAATAAGGAGGGCTACAGATCATTATCATCCAATGCAGCCCCTGAAATGGGGGATAAAGACCATTAGCACCCCTGGATCCCAAAGCGGGAACCCAGGGTGCTAAGACATAGATTTTTCTTTCTTTAGCGGGACGTCCCGCTGTAAGATGGAAAGATTACTCTTCCTACAGCGGGTCACCTTCGGCATCGCGCTGTAGGAAGGAAAATCCTTTTCCAAAACAGCCAACATGGAAAGAGAAAGCGGGGTTCTGTACATAGCCCCTCTTCCCTTGCCATGGCAGCCTGCAAAACCCTTTGAACATATTACCACAAGCACTTTTTTCCCTTTCAAACCTATCCTACCTTCGAATAACTTTACCACATAGCCAGTCCCAGGTAGACATAGCCACTTTAACACCATTTCTCGTCCGTAGCGGTCATGGCCAGTAGCCAGATATCTGCGTCGTGACCTTATGCCATGACCCAGACAATCTGGCAACTGCCCACACCCACGACAATCTGGCAACTGCCCATACCTCAGTTACCAAAGGTATATGACTATTTTTTGTACCTACATTATTACACTTGTCAAAAAATAAAACACGGCCACATTTGCAAAACCATGCTTTAATGTCCTTGCCAGTGCTCCTCACGAGTTTGCTCGAAACCCGCCCATGTTTTATTTTTTAAAAAGTGTCAAAATATATGTACATACAATAGTCATATAACTTAGTTCCCACTTGACAAAATCCATTCAGTCTTTTACACGAACATTGAAGGTTGGGTCTGTAATCTTTCTCAAAACTTTTGTCCACATTCGTCAAATAGCAACAAAGTTATAAGCCATCTAAAAATGTTGAGACCCCCCCTCTAATTTCGCCCCCTCTTGAGAAAATCCCACCAAACTTTAGAAAACCATATATATCTAGATCCAAAATCGTTTTGCCAAGTGTTGTGCAGATTCGTCAAATGACACCACATTTATATGCCTTTACAATATTTTGTGACCCCCCTCTAATTTTGCCCCCTCTTGACAGAATCCCACAAAACCATTCAGGATTAGTCCTAGAATAAAATTACAAAATTACATGCAGTTTCACAGAGTGGCGCAAAAGTTATAAGCCATCCAAAAACTGCTTTTCCCCAACCCTTTAATGCAGAAATACATACAGATGTCCTAAGACATCTGAGGTGTCCACGAACACCACAGGACTGTCCCAGGGCATCTGGGGTGTTTGCAAACACCACAGGACTGTCCCAGGACATCTGCCGTGTTCGCGGACTTTCAGGAGTGAAACAACCAGTTTTTTGGCTACTTATGGCCATATCCCATCCCATCCTCATCCCCCCCACCTCCCCAGAGATTGTTTGTTGTGTTTGAAAAGTGAAATGCTGTTTTTTTTTTTAATCACCACGCTGTTCGCGGACCCCAAAAAAGTTTGCAAATCCAAGATGGATTTCAAGAAAACAGACGCATTTCACGTTTTCTCACCATCCAATCAGCGGACTCGTCCCGGTGTTCGCGGACTATGCAAAAGTCTGCAAATTTTTTGGCCAATCAGAGGCAGGTCCGGGGACAGCACAGCCAATCAGAGGCCAGCCCGCAGACAGAACAGGGAAGGGAGTCCGCGGACCGAACATAGATATCACTAATTATTTGTGACCTAATTTTTGGCCATTTTAAAAAATAACTACTGGACGGATTTTCACCAAAGTTGCAAAAGCACGCTTTCGGGACAAAGCCGCCACTCCTGCCACAAATTTGGTGTAAAACTGTCCAGCGGTTTGGCCGGTAGGCGTGAGCAAAGTTTTTTCCCATTATTTTTCCCGTTTCCGGTGCACAAATTCCATGAATCAGCCCCTAGAATGATAGTATTGCAGAACAAAGAACTGTTTTAATTCTATAGCATTAGATTTAGTATTAGTGCTTCTCCTCACCACTAGCTTACTTTGTATTGTCATCTGAACCCCAGTATAGTAACACACAAATACAAGAATAGCCTTCCCAACTTGTTGTAGCTGGCCATTGCACAATCACACACCTCCACATACCATCATACTCAGACAATCATGCAAACAGCACACATACATTGCACAACAGCCAAACCCATACCTTCTTTTTTTTCCAACAGACCCCAAAGAATGCCTACCAAAAAGCAACTCCATAGAAAGCAACGCAGAAGTAGAGCAAATCAAAATAAAAGTGTCCAAAATAAGCATTCACCTCTAGCAGAATTTGTACAAAAAGTTCAAACAAAACAGCTAATACAGTCATTAAGTGAAACAAAACAAGCTCCCAGTACAGAAACTTTGCCTCATCTTTCAAAATGTAAAATGAAACAGAAAGTGATTAACACAAATTCAGCTACCACTACTGCCAACACTGCTTCTATAAATCTTGGTGTAGTGTCAAGCAACCATATCAAAAAAAGTATTTTACAAAAAATGTTCTGCCACAGAGTCCTTCAGAATCTTATTAAAACAGGAGAGAAATCATGCACAACCCTTAAAACCTACCGTAGAAAATTAATCTTAGAAGCTCTCATAGACAGTGCAATCCTTCTCAAAAGGAAGTTATTTATTTTATTTTTAAACAGAATTAAACCACTAACAAAACTAACTACTAATCTACAAAAAAGACTACGCAATAAATGGAAGGTCAACAACAATAACTTTTTAAATATCTGTGGAGGTGAATGGAGCCACACCACGAGCACAGAACCATATTTTAATGAAGAAGCATACAAACAAAAGCAAACAAACACAATTGCCATACATAGCAGTAGACGAGGGTATGAAAAACGTAACGCCATAATGGAACAAGAATTGCTGCTTACAAAAATATTCCAGAAAACTCAATATCGCCTCTCGCCATTCGACTGACCCAAAACGTCCAGTGTACAAATTGCTGTGCACGTCAATGTGTAACATTGCCAAGGAATCTTTCAAATCTTTACGCCAGTTCCTCAATCAGTATGTGAAAGGCAAATACAAATTCAAAATGAAACTACTACAAAATATGGATACCTGTCCAGTGTTCAAATACACAGAACTACAAGGACATTCATTAGCCTGCATTTCAGGACCTATTTGCAAAAGCACATTCCAACAACAGACTAGCAACAATTGTACCGATGGCAACCTTCTACTACACACATACAAAAAAGAAATACTAAAATTTAAAAGTACATCCACTGAAGTACCGAACCATGTGTGTGTCTGTTGCAGCAGAACCTTTTATAAAAGTAGCACAAAAACTGTAGACATAACGTACCAAATAGAAGACAATGAAGATTCCAAATGGTTTGAATTAGCTCTCTACCTTATAGCAGAAAACAAATACAAAATAACTGACCCCTTAATACTTTGCAGTTACTGCACTGCAAAAACTTGACAACAACCAAACTCCTTCACGTGCTATCACAAATAACTTGGAATTATTCCCACTACCAAGACCCCTGCAACAACTCAATTTATATGAGAGCATCATAATTCAAACAGTGCACCCATTTTAAGCAGTAATACGCCTTCAACCAAAAACGGCAAAATTACCTCCATCTGAATTAGTGAAAGGCATTTGTGGCAAAGTAGTTTATTTACCATTAGATCTGAAAGAAAATGTACACACTCTGGGAGTGCAACGTCCAATAGATCAATCTTTGATTGTCTTAGTAAATGGTGTACCTACAAAAGACAAAAACATTTGGCAACTATTCATGGACTGACAAAGTTAGACAAGCCTTGCAATATCTAAAAGACAATAATGAATGTTACAAAGAAATTAATATTGAAGAAAACCTGAGGGAAACCACTGAAATAATTCAAGAGTCTCCACAAACTGGTCAATTTCAACTTCTATATCCTGCTACAGTATCCAATATTTTAGACCACTATACAATTCATCCATTACACTCTAAAGACACCATAGATGATGCACTGGAAATGTAACAAATGCGACAAACCAAAGGATCACCAATCCTACTGGGAAAGGAGGAAGGTACGATGATAGACCCACTCAGATAACAGCATCAGAATACCACTCTTAACAAATGTATTCTGAAGATCCCAAATTTAGACAAAATGTGGAATACATATTCCACCCACTCTTTGAAAGTGAACTATTAACTCTGTGCTATGGAGTTGCACACACATTGAAATCAGGTACACATTTTAAAAATATGTCAGCTACGCAATTACTACAAAAAGTGCAAGAAGAAGATGAGGTTCTACAATCAAGCATTACAAATCTGTTAGCAAACATGTGTGGTACAAAAGAATACTGGTTCTGATGTCACGAAGATGTACGTTGTATGACAAGAAACCTTGGCCCACTCAACTTGGTTTGTTACACTAAGTTGTGCAGAATATGCATGGGAAGATTTACATGATTTCCTACGCATAGCAAACAAAAACAAAACAAACAGATATACTAACACCTGGAAAACTCTGCTCTCTAGATCCTGTTAATGTTTCAAGATATTTCCATCATCACTTCATTGCTATGCTACACTTTATTTGTAATAAAACTGTTCCTCCCCCCGAAGAAGTGCAACACTTCTTTTGGAGAACAGAATACCAAGCCAGAGGAGCACCATATAACCACATGCTTGTATGTATTAAAGATGCGCCTAAATTTGGTCAAGATAGTGATGCCACTGTTTTACAGTTTATCGAAAAATATGTCACTTGTGAAATTCCTTCGCAAACAACAAATAGTGACCTTCCTGCACAAATTTTACAATTTCAAAGACACAAATGTGGGAAATATTGTCATTGCAAATATAAAAACAATGGAAAATACTACAGCAAATGCTGCTTTGGCTTCCCTAGACCAGTTACAACAACAGTTCAAGTAAACAACTTCAAGCCTTCAGTTAGACAGTGTCAAAGGTAAATCACCTAAGAACACATTTTACATAAAAAGAACAGAAGAAGCAAAATATATCAATGATCACAATGCATTCTTTGCTTTCTTATGGAATGCAAAAATAGATGTGCAGTACATTGCAGACAATTCCACTGCAGTTGCACAATATATTACAGCCTACTTAACCAAAGCAGAAAAAACAGAGCTTCAAGACCTCTCGGATGACCTATCATCTGACAAAACACTGTCACAGAAATTGTACAGTTTAGGCATAAAATTGATCTCTCATAGAGAATGCGGCTGCTATGAAGTGGCAAATCATTTAACCGGTACTGCTTTGTATGGACAATCTGAAAATATATTATGGCTAAGTCTTGGTCCTGCTAAATCTTGAAAAATAGTTTTCAAATCATATGAGAACATAGAAACATAACCAAAAATGATCCCAACAGCCAAGATATTTTGGAAAATTGTTTACTAGACACATACTACTCAAACAGGAGTACCACTTTGGAAACCATGTGTCTATACCACATAGCCCAAAACTTCAAATACAAAAATAATATAAAACCATATGAAAACAAAGGTAGATACAGAGTGACAAATTGTGATGGCAGCTTAGTGAAACTTACCAAACGAAGCTTAATGAATCATATCAAATTGTCATTATAAACTCCTCAACATAAATAACTATATTACATGTCTATGCTACAACTTTTTAAACCATGGAGAAAAGCAGAAGAGTTACTAGATATCTATGACTTCAATGAAGACACTTTCAAAGCAAATGAAAGCACTATAACAGATGTAAACGTTACACAGTACAAAACAATGTTGCACAATGAAATCAACACGAAGAACTCCAGGTCCAACTAGATGAGGACACTCCTGACAGTAGTCAACCTTCTGTAACAGGAAGCCAGGAACCACTGAGACAGCCACTAATAGCAAATGAGTCAGAGTTAGTTATGACAGAAGTAGAAAACACCATGTGTCACTATGAACAAGATACAGAAGACTTCACTGTACTGAAATCAAAACTGAACAATGAGCAGTGTAGCATTTTTGAATAAGTAGCAAAACAATCTGAACATGGTATACAACATGAAAATAAAAATGGTACCTTCAAACTACAAACCTATACTGCTATACTTCAGTCGTCAAGCTGGTTCAGGAAAAACATTCTTAATCAAAATCATCAGCAAGTTCCTTCAACAATTGACAAACAACAAACTGCCAGCTGTTGTAACTGCCCCCACAGGTTTAGATGCCTACAACATAGGCAGTGTAACTTTACACTGATTATTACTCCTTCTAGTAGAACACCAAAACAAATAAGATTATTACAAACATTCTACAAAAGCTACAATGGAACTATGCAGAGTTTTGAAACAAATGAAAATGCTACTAATAGATGAAGTAAGCATGGTCTCCAACCTAATGTTGAGTTTGATTAACCTCAGATTACAAGAGGTACTCAAAACAGACTACGAAGAGCTTTTTGGAGGAAAACACATTATTGTTTTCGGAGATCTTGACACCTGTGAAAGGTGAATCTATTTTTAAAACCTTAGGGCACAAACTCTGCCATAAATATGTTGGCAGCATAGGAAATGTAAATCTTTGGCAACATTTCCAATACAGAGAATTAACAGAAAACATGTGCCAGTCTGCAGACGTAACATACACCAACATTTTAAAAAGTATTAGAGTTGGTGTACTATCTCAAGAAGCACAATCAATATTAAAAACCCGGCACATCCATGCACTCTATGGCCATAACTCATGTGCTACTGATTTCATGGAAACCTTAGGACACAAAAATGGCAATTGTATGTCCTTGATGCCAACTCTTGCAAGCTGTTCAAAATTCAATGAAACAATGTTGAAAAAAGAAATGCAACCAATAATTGAAATTTGCTCCACAGACAAACTGGACGTACATGGTATGACACTACCCATGTGTCAACAAGCCACAACAAGACTAAATACCTTAGAAAACTCTATCTCTAACACAGCTGGCTTGGAAAAAAGATTAAAATTATCTTTAAACTGTAGAGTAATGCTTAAACGTAACCTTAATGTTGAGCAAGGACTAGTTAAGCACTTGGTACAGTTGTTGGCTTTCAAACATACCCACGTGACAACATTCAGTTTGTCAATTTTCTCTTTGACAAACTATCAGAAGTTAAAAGGATAGGACGCTCAACAGCCCAATTCCTTCTTTTCAAAGACATGTATGTACGCAGAGAACAATTTTCTCTAACCCTAGCATTGTCGTAAATCTCCCCCCGTCTAACCTGGGATCGCTTCTTGCTCTGTTCTGCGGGAGGATTCCTCTTTTGGACGGATTGGGTCTTGTATAGGCTCGCTCGAGTCTCGTCCGGCTGCAGAGCGCGTTCAGAGTCCCGGGAAGGTCGAAGTTTCAGGATGTCCAGGAAAAAGGTAGCGGTCGCTAGGGATGAAGATTCTGGGAGCAGAATTAGAGGGAAGGGGTGAAAGTAAGGAAGAAGCAACCAGGAAACTAGGAATAGTGGATTCGCCGAACAGCACACACACGTCAAGTCACTACCTAATGATAGCGCTGAGACGCGCGGGGCCGCAGGGGCGTGGCCAATTTATAGACCGTGCCATGTGCGACGTGAAGGCTGGTGCGAGGCAAGTCACTTGGCACGGCCATGTTGGGAGTAACAAGGAATACAAGCCCCCTCGCGATAAGGACCAGGAAGTGCAGAAGGGGCAAGTTCTATGGGTCATGACAAGCATACACATTCACCATTAACAAATCACAAGGTCTTACCCTAGATAAAGCATTGATAGATATTGGGAGAATAGTCTTTAAAGAAGGCATGATCTATGTAGAACTATCACACGTACGTACACTTGCCAGACTATTTCTAATCAACTTTGATGCAAGTAAAGTAAATGCTGATATTCCTTGCATTCTAGAATACAATAGACTACGTTCACTGTACACCCCCATTCTAAAAACCTATCCTGTTCCACAAAAAGCAAAATGTTGAAAAAGAAAACTACTTCAAACAGAAACGATACAGGATCTCACTGCAAATCCTCCAAAGAGAGTAAAAGAAACTAATACTTCATCAATTACTACAACCAAAGAAGAATCTACTGCTCAAAGTAACTCCATTACTTCTTCAAAGAACTAACACACAATCCGAAGAAATGACTTGGACACAGAACTATCGGGTCCATTCAAATCTTCAAATATAACTGGTGTAAATTGCTACACAAATGTAGCAATAAATATTCTACTCCAATTGTCACCAATTATTGACAACATTTACTTACACAATAAAGACTAATTGTGCTTGCAAATGTTAGTCCTTTATAGAAATGCAACCAACAATCCTGACAACACCTACAGTGTTCATGGAATAAGACAAGAATTGGACTACTGTGATGGAATGGTCAAATTCACTATAAACTCACACGAAGATCCACACGAATTTCTAATGTACTTCCTACAAGTACTGAAAAACAAAAACATACCTATAAATGAAATCTGTATCCATACCTAACTGAGTCCATTCCATTTCAGCAACTTGTACAAAATGCAAACCATGCCAGATTATGTACTACCGACAATTCAATAATCGCTACACCTTGCAAATACAGACACATCGTAAATTCGTAATAGTAATTCTTTTATGGTACAATGCAGATGGTACCAAAGAAAACTGCAAGCTGCCTGGATTCACACATGGTCAAGTATCACTTGTTAAGAAAACCTTCACAATAATAGGTATAACCTACCACGCAGGACCCACAACCAATGCAGGTCACTACACTGCATATATAAAAAAGAATTGTGGATGGTTCGAATGTAATGATAGTACCATTACTCTAAAGCAGAGATTACCAGCAAATCTTATAAACGCTTATTTAATATTCTTAGAACTAAAATTGAATAACTAATCTGTGCATAAACATTAACAAAACTTCAATTAGAAAACAAACAGTTAGAATACGCCAACAGGTATCTAACTGCCCCAGAAATCTACACCAAGCCAACAGATAGAAGATTAGGATAAAATTATAAGTAAGCAATTAGAATACACCAACAAGTATTAAACTGCCCCAGAAATGTCAACAAGCCAACAGATAGAAGATTAGCCAGAAACATCAAATAAGCACTAAAAACAAAGAAAGAAATATATTGTACCATAACAATTTTTTTTTTTTTTAACCCAGCATGGATTTTTTTCCCACAGACCCAATGATTTAATAAAGAAACAGAAACTGAGCAAATAGCACAGTGCACTGGTTTGAAATATAGTGCTTCTAAGTACTAAATAGGAGGGTCGAAATAATGCAGAATGTCTATTATGCAATGCAATAACTCATTATGAACTACCTACACTAACATGAGATCTTTTCTTTTATCACAGAAATTGATTGAAAAAGAATATCTGCTCCAGTTACCCAAGTCATGAAAAAAATATATCCAATCACAAAAAGTCAAAGAGTAAGCATATAATAATTCAACTCACAAATACTGCTGCATAACACAACCATTCAAGCAAACATCTAACCCTACAACAGAATCCAAAATGTTTACTTCCATGGATATGTTAAACTGCAGTGCTTGTTACCAAACTCTACAATCTTAATTGCATGACTTAGCCAACACTTCATATACAAACTCTACAAATCAAACAGTACACTTTTGATTTGTGGATATTTGATGGATGTTTGATTCTATGAGTGTGTTATGCTGCGGTGGTTGTGGCAAGGGCCTAGAGTCTTGTGTGCATGGCCGAAGGCCTATGGCCTACACCAAAGACTCTAGGCCCCGGCCACAATCACCGCAGCATAACACACCCATAGAATCAAACATTTTAACTGTGGTATATGGGCTACTTATGCGGGATATTAATTACAATCAATGCTCTACTAACAACCCAGAACCAATATCATACTAAAGTAAAATAGCCAGTAGTGCATTGTTTATGTCCGTGGGTTGCAGTGAAGACCGCAGACATGACAAACACATCAGGGGCACCTGCCACCTAAACAAATACAGCATTTGACCCATCTCTTTCTCTCCCACCCTACCCAAGCAATCTTACACACCAACACACTCCCCATAATAGTATTTGTCCCCCGTTCGATGCTGCGCTGTCCGCGGATATCCGCGGATCCAAGATGGTGGGCACATCAAAACAATGTGACGCACCTTACGCTTCGCCCCAGCCAATCAGCGAACGCATCACATGTCCACGGACATGACGCAAGCCAATTTGTCCTGTCCGTGGAGCGAACAGAGAAATGTGTCCGCGGAGCGTTCATAGATATCACTCATTTTTGGGACCTACTTTTTGGTCGTTTTAAAAAAAAAACTACTAGACGGACTTCCACCAAATTTACGAAAGCACACTTTTGGGACCAAGCCGCTGCTCCTGCCGCAAATTTGGTGCAAATCCATCCATCGGTTTGAGCTGTAGGCGTGAGCAAAGTTTTTTCCCTATGCACTCTGTGGGAAAGAAATACATTTTGGGACACCTTTTGTAACTTTGCCCCCTCCTGCACCAAACCTCACTAAACTTTGCAAACAAATTCAGAGTGGGACATATACTTTTTTTTTACAAAGTTTGGTGAGAATTCATCCAGGGAGAGCGAAGTTATAAACCAACCAAAAAGTGCTCTTCCTATGGGATTAACAATTTAACCATAACTACATGGCCGCTATCGCAGGCCATGTAATATATATAAAAGTCAAAAGTTGTGTGTGGATTTGTGGGTTTGTGGTGCAATGCGTTGTTTCTTATACAATTCCACACAGTTTCACCAATCTGCAGCAAATTATGCATAGTTACCCGTTAGGACCCTCCAGACATTACTGGCTTCAAGACATTTGGACACTCCACCCCTTTCCCCGGATTTCAGCAAAAGTCAACATTTGTGGGTTTTTTGCCCTAGCGAAGCATTGCTCCTTATACAATTCCACACCGTTTCACCAATCTGTACTACATTTTGCATAGATACCTGTTAGGACCCTCCGGACATTACTGGCTACATGACATTTGGACAACCCACACATTGCGCCGGATTTCAGCAAAAGTAAACATTTGTTTGTGGGTTTGTGGCCACCTGACGAAGCCATAAACCATGTTCACTGGTAGGGAAAACAAAAAATGTATGAGAGCGAATGGACCTGAGAGGTGAAGGTGAAGGCAGGTAGCATTCCAGAAGTTTTCACATTTTTGTTGCATCAGGTGAAATTACTTTTCCAGGGGATTTTGCGAGATGGTACCTGCCAACAAACTCGTAAACCATGTTCACCGGGAAGGGAAACAAAAAATTGTGTTTCTAAACAAGCTTTACAATACAGTAAACCATGTTCACCAAGAAGGGAAACACACATATTTGCTGCATCAGGTAAAATTACTTTTCCAGAAGATTTTTGCGAGATGGTGCCTGCCGACGAAGCTGTAAACCATGTTCACCTGAAGCGAAAGAAAAATGTTGTTTCTCAACCGGTCCCGACGCAAGGCTCAAATTTCGAGATCCCGTTAAACCAAATTTCAAGGCCCCAGATGTACTATTTCTGAGATATTTGCACTGCAATGCACCGCAACTGCACCATGCCAGAGTAAGGCGGAACAGTGACCTATAGGATCATTAATTTTCATCAATTAATGAGAGTGCTAACAAGTCTGTCTACAGAACCTGTTCGGAGAATGGGTACTTTTGCTAGTGTTTAATAAACTCTGATCGATGTACATCTTCTCAAATATAGACCAAAGCCTGCCTCTCAATACAAGTCTGAGGATAAGACTAGGAAGAGAACATACAGAGGCATGTTTTCTCAAAGACATACATATGGGCCAGATGCATCATTATGAAGGATTGAGCCACTGTAGAAAGGACTTGTCTAAAGACTCCCGGGGCCATCTTCATAGTTTCATTTCAGTGTATCCAATCAATTAATTCAGAGAGAGTATAATAATGTGGCTGAAGATTTTATGGCCTATGTCAATTGGCCTATAAGAAGAGGGTATATTTGTAGGGCATTTCTTATAATAATGGAACAATAATGGAATTCAACCAGTAGTCTAGGTAGACGCGACTTCTCGCAGAAAAATGGATAGATGACTTTCTTGAGCCACATTCTTGAGCATGCTTGTAAACTTCAGCCGGAATCATGTTCGGCCCGGGTGCTTTACCTCTGTACATATAGTTAATGGACGCATTGATTCTTTCAGATGAAAAAAGGCTGTTATATCCATCAGTTATTGATACTTGTGTTAGTCAACAGCAACTGCATGATGTTTCCACAGTGACAATCATTAATCAAACACAGAGTGGAATTCACAGTCACCCGATGATGGGCCATTAAACATACACATAAAATAAACAAACCAATCTTCTTCAGAAATATTGGGTTCATACATGCTTTAAGCTGCCCTGAACATTAGACAATGCATCTCCAAAATGACTTTGGGCCTCATTACAGGTTTGCTGAAAAATCCACCGAAATACCACCAAACGGATTTACCGTTACCACAACTTGGTCCAGCGGAATTACCTCTGGATTACAAGTGGCGGTATGGTGGGGTTTGTGCCCATTTATGTAGTCCATAGGGATTATGGTGGAAATACCACTGGTGGTAATTCCACCAAAATTGCAGATTTTTTGAGGTAAGGCGACGGAATTACCTCCAGCATTTTGCTGGAGGTTTTCCTCCACCCCATGTCAAAACCATAGTAGGGTGGTTTGGAAATGCAGCGCTGATGTGGTGGTAAGTCTGTTACCACTGCATTACAGCTGATCTTAGCTGCATTGCTGAACTTGTAATTAGGCCATTTGTATCATAATTGATAGTTACTCTTTCAAGTTGGTTCAACTTTCTATTCCAAGAGTCCCTGTTTTTTGATGTTAGCAACAGATTATTTTGTTTTTCTAGCGTGCAGATCATATTGGTTTCACTATCAGTCCTAATTTTTGAATGCATTATTAATTTTTAGAACTGCAGACTAATGATCAGGTTATTTCTTTTTATTCTATGCCTTAAGAGTCTTCTTTGTAATGTTCTCATTAGTTTACACTTTGGACCTCATTACGAGTTGGGCGGTATCCTGATATTAAATCCACCAGAATACCGCCTAACTGAAATACCGTTAATGCCACTAGGTCCACCGGATTACACGTGGCAGTGTAATTCCCCATTTATTTTGAGTCCATTTGAGGCAATGGGGCATTTTTGTCGAATTACCGTGGCAGAATTTCTGCTGCAGTAATCCTGCTGATTCTACCAATTTGTTGGCAATGAGTGGCAGAATTTACCTCTAGGATTTTCCTTGGGGTAAATCCTCTACTCCTGGCCAAAACTCATAATTTGGCATACTAGTAAAATTGGCAGTACTCAGCTACTGTCAAATTTACCACTTACCGCCATACTCGTAATGTGGCCCTTTGTAATACAATAAAAAGTCGCAATGTGGTTAACAACAGAGATAGTTGACTGCATTCTGATTGGTTTAGAGGAGGTTCTAAATTACTTTCATGTGTTAAATGATTTTAGAATAGACTATACGATACATTTTAAGTCACTTACTCTGTACAGAATTGAGGGGAAATAACTATTAGTCCACGTCGGAGGATCTAGGCCAGAAATCCACTTGTCCTAGAAACATCAATATTTGTTCTTCGTTATAGTGATTTCTGATAAACCTCTATCTTATATATTTCATATGACCTATGGGCTATATATGTACCATTATAAATTGATTATATAACATTAATTGCGCAATCAGAAATGTTTGGATTCTTATTCTGCAACTCACAACCTTTTAGTGACTGTGATTAATACATTACACGTCTTACACTACAAATAAAAAGGTAGTACTACAATGTAAGTGTTACTTTGAAAGCATTGAATTTGTGTTTACACATTAAAATAACCCTCAGTCAAGGCTAATACGTGGCATATAGTTTATTCCACATGTGCTAAAAGGTGTGCATCTCCTCCCCGCCATTTTCTGGCTAAGTTGAACCTCCGGCCCTGATGACTCTGTAATTTTCAGTTATGCCAGCAATGCCAACATGTGCACATCATCCATTGAGCATCATATTGATAGCACGTGCACCATCTAGTGATGTTTCAAACTGAGATGCAGGTTACTCATCTGTCGAGCTATTTTACACCATGGCAGTGGTGGTAATGTATGTGCTACATGGATCGATTTTTGTAACATGGTTTTAAATCAATAAGTACTAAATACAATAATCCTGTTTTTTGTGTTGTATTCATCATATGTGCATGCACTGTGACATAGTGGCAGCATAATTAAAGCTTACATTGAACTTTACTTAGGAAAATCCAAAAATGTCTTACTCTGTAACCTTTGTTCACATCTATGAAAGTTTACCATAGGGGAAAGGGCCCCTAATTGGGCAAATAATTTAGCAAAGTTTCTTAAAGTTTGTCCACAACAATTTCAGGCCAAAAAAGATTGATGATGGAAACCTGTCTTTTGCACTGGGTTCTCCAAAGAGTCTAATAAATTCACGTTTTTGCTCAAAAGATCTCAAAATTGGCTGCTTTGATTTTCAAGAGTTTTGACACAGAACTCGGCCTTAGAATGAAGTAGTGTATACTACAATATTTTGGAAATAGCATCAGCCAAAATAAGTTTTGGAATTTCCAATCATGCACAGGACGTTCGAGGGACAAACAAAATGAACTTTATAGCTCTGACACAGGCAAAGTAGGAAAAGGGGAACACACATATTGCATTTTAAACTGATAAACATGCAGAAATATCCTCCGATGGTGCACAAAACATGGTGTGCATCCACATAAAAATAATCAAGTCAAATGAAATACAGAAACCAAAATGCTACAGGCAACACATTGAAACGGAGGGATGAAAGCTACACTCCGCAGAGTATCCAATAAACCACACAACCCGGCACACTCATACAAGAAAATAGACTGTTGTGAGACAAGCATGGGATCAAGAGATGACACGTTCAACAGATTTCAAATCCAACAGTATAATCTTTTCAATATGTTTTTTGTTATGCAGTACAACAGTGAGATATGTCATGTAAAGTTGCGCATTAGTAAACACAATATTGCCATGAGATGATATGCTAAGGCACACTGTGGGTGGGTGTTTGAGGGCTAGATTGTAGGATGCAATGTTACTCGGTAATGCATGTGGTGTGTTTTCAATGGAGCTAGGAGAAGGGTTTAAGTGCAATGAGAAAGAGGGCTGCTGGGTTGCCATGAGGATTTCCTGTAATTGGGTATGCAGCAATGGGGTGTTAATGTGTGTATTCATATGTGTTGTCCACCACCAGCAAAACAGTTTTTTTTTCAAACTGCATATTTGAGAATCTATTTTGGTGCCACAATTTTGTATTGGGAGAGGTCTTCTGAAATTGCACTTTAGATCAAGTGTGTCAATGTTCTGGTGTGTTTGATTCATTGTACTTAAAAGGTGATGATTCCCAAATGCATGTTTTGCAGTATTTTTGAATAAAATATCCAACTGGTACATATGTTTTTTTAAGATGCATATTAGAACATCTTAATTTTTTGTGAGATAATGGGCCTCATTACGTGTTTGGCGGTAGCCGTGCCTGTAACAAAGACACAGCTGCTGCCATACCTGTGATTTTACCGGCACCAGCGAATGGGCAAGTACCGGGTCATGCTGGGTTCGGTGGACCAGGTAATTGCCCATTCACGGGTGCCGGCAATAAGGGACTCCCCATCCCCACTCGTTCCCATAGGGCTGAATGGGAATGGGGAGCTTGGATGCACTGTCACCATCATTCACCGTGCATACACGGGTTGTGCTCGCGGGTGCCGCACAGCCTGCCACATCCGCCCTGGTGGGCACAGCGAGACCAGCAAGCATAACTCGTAGTATGGCGGTACAGCAGCAACGGTGCCGGTAGCGCTAACGGCACCGTTGTTGCCTTACCACCGTACTTATAATGAGGCCTAATGTGTTTTACAATTTACTTGCAGGCTTGGGTTCAGTGCAGTTTGGTTTCAGTGCAGTGAGAAAGAGGATGGCTATGAGGATTTTCTTTTTTTTTTGCCTCAGCGGCATGAAAAACATTTTATTTATTATTTTCATCAAATTACACAAATGAGCGAATATGAACTAAACCTGAAAGGGAGGGAGGGAAGGAAGGAAGCACTAAGAGGAAGGTCAGAGGAAGTGGTTGCGAAGAGGGTGAAGGGTGAAAGTGTGTGCAAGAGAGAGTGTTGACAGAGCATGAGGGAGTAAGACGATTTAAGACGTTCGGTGTAGGAAGCGAAAAAACAGTGTGACGAAAGAGACTCTGGTGAAGTAAAGTGACGCAGAGGATGGGAAGAAAGAGATGAGGAGATGGGAGAATGATGAAACAAATTAAATCAAAGTTATCTAAAAACATATTAAAAAAAGAGTGTGGGATCTCCTCTACTGAGAATGAACATAGTTCAACCAGCCTGTTCTATGGAATTATCTAAAAACACGTCCATATTTATTTAAAGAAACAATGCATCTTAAAACCAAAAGTAACAAGCATTGGAAAATCACAAACTCCAGTGTGTAAAGCATTCTCTTTTTAAGCCGCTCTCGCCACTAGAATAGGCCCAGCCCATCTTCGGAACCAACCACAGGGCATCAGAGTAGTTCAGCCTCCACAGGGCGTGGGATGGAGCAGAGGGCAGGGTTCGCGTTGGCAGGATTCTCACACTCAGACTTATAAATATAGCCACCAGCTTCACTCCATTGGCTGGCTTATAGCTTCTGATTCCTTGGTCCAGAGGAATATCACCATTCTTCAACTGCCAGTAGGCCTCGTTGTTCGTGGCAGCCAGGCCAATAATGGAGACTAAATATGGTCCTAGGCACTGTGCTTCATTAAGGACCTCCAGGAAGTAGCACCCCTCAGGCACGGTTGCATTCATGGAGTAGCTAAAAGTATTTGACACGCCATCAACAACCGTAAGAGACAGTGTTCTCACTCAAATTGGACACGGGTGGAGGTGCCGGAGTATGGGGATCTCTTAATCTAAATTTTTATATATATATATATATATATATATATATGTACGCTATGAGGATTTCTTAATGTACGGAGTGTAGTGTTGAGGTGGTTTGGGTCATGTTTGCCTGATGCTGTTGGCTTATATGGTGGTGATGGTGTGCATTCTAGTGTATGATGATGGTGATGTTTTGTATGGGCGGCATTTGAAATTTATGATTTAGCACATGTAAGATATAGTGTTAAGGGACTTGTAGGCCTGGCTAAGTGCATACAATTGACATACTTACCTGATAGTGGCTGTCAAAATGCAGAGACTGTGTGGAAGACATCCTGTAAAACAAACATCAGAAGCAATACATTTTAATGTGCGATATGTCAATGCTGAATGTATGAGTGAGGGGTTGGTGTATGTGTGTGCAACCAGGTATAAGTGTTATGTATGTACAATTAACCTGCATTCAGCTCTTCCATGTGGCTCTGGTACAGGTTATTCTGTGTGTGTCAACGTGGATGTTGTTGTGGTTGTTCCATTCCTGATATTCTTGCACCGGCATGCGATTCAGTGTTAGTGTGGCTGTTTAAATCATGTGGTTAGGCCCAGATGCAGGTTTAGGTCAGAGTGAGTGTGCAAACGGTCATTTAATTCTTTACATATATGTTATGTATAATCTACTTCATTCCAGAAGGCATTTGATTTCAGTACATGTGGGAACAGGATCTGTGTGTGTATGGAGTTGTGTCATTGCACATCGTCTTGTTTGTTTTATGTTGTGTTGTGCTGGGTGGGTCATTGTATGCACTGCACAGGTTAGACTTGGATTGCTTTCATTTCTCCCACTCCTTTGCTGTACATTTCATTGTTTATGAATTCATTTGGACTATATACACTTTTGTGAATGCATGCCGTGTTATCTGTGCCAAGGCAGATATTTCTGTGTTTTCAGTAGTGTAAAGATAATTACATTTAATGCTGACATGATGGGAGTGTGTGTGTGTGTGCATGTGAATGTGATGTTTTTCCATTATATACAGTGTGAGACCTGAAGGCACTCTCACAGATACTCCCCAGGGATCTTCTGCCCAGGTGGCCAGGGAAGGGGGTAGACAAGTGAGGGAGGATCACCTCAGTGGAGGATCCTTGGTGATTGGGGAGAGGGTGCCATAGGGTGAGACATGGTATCCCCCCTTTTCTAACAATGACCTATCCTACCCCCCTCAGCCTTTATAGGATATTACTGTTCATGTTCCATTTTTTCCTTGAATTTGCACAAAGTACTGAGAAGAGGAAGAAGCCACAAAGAGTAATGCTGACTTCCAGAAAGAAACACCACTATAGTACTCGGATGAAGAAGAGGAAGCTTGAAGAATACAAGACTGAAAATCAGGCATGCCCCAGTAATTGGTCTACATGGAGTCAGGCAAACCAGGCAAAAGAATCATACCTGAAACCCCTTGATAGGGCTCAGGTGCATAAGAGGTGCAGCACTAATGAGCAAAAGAGAGAGCAGCAAGAAGGGCAGTTCAACCGCCATGAGCCAAGGGAGAACAGAACACTGAGGCGCTGAAAGACTGCAAGGTGAAGCAGATTGTGGCTGCGTGGAAACTGAGCCATTTCCAGAGAGCCAGTTCAGGCAGGAAAAAGGGGCCCGCCGGAGAGTGCCGGCCCCTTCATTATGACAGAACAGTGCTCATTCCCCGGAGTGGAAAAATCAGTCTGAGGAGTCTGAGGGGCAGTCGGTGAGGCCCTGACCTCAAATATAAGAATTGAGTGAGGAAACTATGTGACCAGTGAGTTTCAGAGAATGCAATATACCCGGCCTGTGTATGAAAGTTACTGAGCTACATTGTATCAGAGTGGTCGCGTGCAATCGGCACGTTCTTGAAGGTCTCTGAATAAAGCGGAATGAAGAAACACATGAATGCAATGCTAATAATGGATTGTGTAGAAACTATATATCAGAGCGGTCACATATGAAAAAGTTACACATCTTCAAACGTTTCTGAACAATTAAGAACAATTACAAAGTAACAAGAGTTGTCACTACCACGGAAAAGGGGTTATGAAAGCTGTTAGTGAGCAGCCAATGGGAGCAGGGAAGTTTGAGCAAAAATGTCAAACTGGCAACCATAAAATTAAACACACATAAGAAAAGGCTATCAGTGAAAGCTAATCAAGTGGAAATTGGGCAAGAGATTAAAAGAGAGGTCAAGAAATATAGCTGAACAACCAATGAACTTTAGAGTCATTTTTTAATTAATTAATTAATCATGAACAGCCAAACAAACCCAAGTCATGATGTTAGAAAGCTTGGACAAGGGCAACTGGTTGCGCAGCCTGTAGTGGGTGGACAGTGTGGTGTGTCAACTGCGCCTAGATCAGGGAGCACCAACAAATGTAGGAGAATTGTGAAAGCAACCCTAAAGCAAGAAAGAGTTGAATATTGTGGAACTCTGGTTTACCAGTGCTTCAATCTTGGGGAAGGGAACCCTGAGCTCCTGTTGAACATTGTGAGACTGTTTTTGTGAACCAGTACTTCAAGCTTCAAGAAGGGAAGGTCAAGCTCCTGTTGGAATATTGTGAACCCAGTTGAACATTGTATACTGAAACCAAGTGTGCTTTGAACTTGGGGAAGGAAAATTCAAGTCCTGGTGGAATATTTGGAACCGACAATTGTGGGAACTGTATCCTGAACTTGGGGAAGGGAGCTAGAAGCCACTCCAGACTTTATTGTGAACACTGTTTAGTCAATTTAGAATAACCCTGCACTACATTTAGTATTAGATGTGAGAGCAAGCATAGGTTTTGACACAGACAGACTTTTGATTTTGACTTACGGACATAGACTTTCCTTAGTTTCCTTAGGTAAGGAAAATCCCACCAGAGTTATAGGACACGTTAGGAATTACACCATCCCGATACTTAATAAAGATATATTTTATGGATTTATTTATTTTTGCATTTATTATAGCACACAAAACCCTTGGGTATCTAGGCACTAGTTACATTGAGAGAAAAAAGAAGGACGGTGTGGGGGAAATGCATTAGGAAGAATGATGAGTCTTAGGAGGATTAGAGTTAGGAAAAAATAAATAAATGTGAAAGTGTGAAAATATGCTTCCCTGCTAGGTACAAACATACACACAGAAAACATGCGAACACAGATTAACATACGTACCTCCAAATTGTATATTCTGGTACACCTGAACTCATAGGTTCCTTGGGCAAAGGGTAGACTCATCAAAACTTGCCATAAACCACTATGACACACATACAATTAAAACAACAACAACCATAATCCAATCCCCAAAATATTCTTCGACCCGTAAACCCCTATTTGTGGAAAATATATATTTATAAAAACATAAGTTTACTAACTATAGAAAGTTTAAGTCCATACATTTTCGAAATGTGGGCACTAAGGATTAACATAGTAATACACATAAAAACAACATTAGCACTAAAATTAACTAACCTTACTCTCTAAAAAACCTTGCTTAAAAAATATGAACGTATCATTTTATCTTTACAAAGTACACCAACAAAAACACAATATACATGGCAAATATACAATGCATTCTAAGTCCACACAAAATTAACGATTCAAAATAACACAAATAATATCGATCACACACGACACTATCTCAAAACATACACCCACACTTACACCTACAATTAAAGGACCACAAACATCCACTTACCATCACAACTTCTATTTAATGATATCAACACATAGACCCAAGATTATAAAAATCACTAACACACACCAACATAGACTTAATACTATTTTCAAACCACTCTTTACACCAAACAATAGTTTTAACTGCCACGTACAAACAATCGCATGTACAACCTAAGTATACAAATTAAGCACATTTTTAACACATATCCACGCATTGACAACCAACCAAAAGAAGATAATGAGTTTGGCGTTTAGCAATGTTGGTTTTAATGTAGGTTTTATTTCATGCTAGGTTTAGTATTTATGTAGGGTTTATATTTAATAATGCATTAAATCTTAAAACATGTCACTATATCCTTTTACATGCACAGAACTTTATGAAATGCCTGTTTTAGAATATATTTCTATAGCTGGTTTATTTCTCTGACTATAAGGACATATCTCTGGTATGTGCAGATCACTTTTTGATTTTTCGCTTGTATTAATCCTCCCAGGGAAACAAGTTAAATATACAAGTGGGAAGGAGCTTCGGCAGCTTGCAGATTCTGGGGCAATACGGCAGAATATATAGCCCTGACTGCTATACAAACAGTGTTCTCACTACACATGGCACATGACTTGTAAGACCTAACCAGGAACAGCATCTCAGCAAATTGGGATAAGGGTAAATATTACTGCCAGCTTGCCATCTGCATCACACACATAAATGAAAGCAAGAGCTTGTGGAATGCTACTCCTCAAATCATTAGGGAGCCATGTAAGAAGGAGCAGCACCCACCACCTTTGAGTCTTCATCCAGCTTGGTGCCCTCTTTTGCCGTCCACTGGCTGGAATTATTGCTGGCCCTCAATTACTATTTAAGGCATATGTGCACTGTTGGAATGCACTGGTTGTTGTTTTGAAGCAACTGCAATTCCCTGCCCATGCAACAACCTACGCTTTCTTGATTGTACTTCCTGGCTTCCTGCATGCTGGTGAGGTGATGACCGTTTTGGAATGTCGGACGGTAAAAGAACTCGAAGACTGAATCAGTATTGCATGTTTCTAATGATACATTAAAGTGTTTGTATGAATGTGTGTTTTGAATAGTATTTAGTGTGTCTGTGTTTGAAAGAGCTTGAATGAATGTGTCCACATGTGCGTGAGTCTGTGTGCTTGGCTGCATACATTTATGTAAATGTTTCTGGGACCTTTTGTATGTGTGACTCAACAAGTGTGTGGTTGTGTGTGTCTCTGTGTGTACAAGTAGGAGGGTTTTATTGTTTAGCAAAAAGGGGAACTGCACTAGCAAAAGAAGGAAAGCAACATACAGTGACAGCATCTTCAAAGTGATTTACAATAGTATTGCTTGCCTGCATAGAGAGCACAGACTCTCAGGAATGACATTGACATTGTAGCGTCAGGAAAGAGATTTACTTTGGCCAACTGGCATATATTGTGGTGGACAAAATCATAGAAACGATTTACAGAAACAATGCAGGGATATATTGTGGGTGTAGCTTCATGAAAGTGAGTTATAGTGGAAGAACATGAAGATATTGTGGGTGCTACACCATCAAAATAATGTAATGTGGCAAATCAGGCATATATTGTATTTGCAGTATCATGAAAGTGATCTAAAATGACAATACTTGAATATATAGTACACAGCTTAATGAAAGTGATTTACAGTGCCAATACTGGCATATATTGTGAGTGCTACACCATAAGATATTTAAAATGGCAATGTTGGCATATAGGGGCTCATTACGAGCATGGCAGAGTGGAAAAAAAAGTGGCAGCAATGGAATAACCACCACTTTTACAGCTATGCCAAACTCCTCTAAACTTGGCCTTGGAGTGGGGGAATTACCTCGAGCATCATACTGAAGATACATCTTCCAATTTCCTGCTGAAATATTGGCAAAAACAGCAGAATTAGCCCCGGCCGATTTACTGTTGGTGGTAATACTGCCAAAATCCTCATGGAGTCATATGTACTATGGACTAAAAAAAATGGGGTCTAACTCCACTTACCACCACATGTAATCTGGAGGTAAATCTGCTGGATGAAGTGGTGTTAACCGGAATTCCGTTTGGCAGTATTCCAGCAGATTGATCGCCTGAATACCGACAAACTCATAAGGTGGACTATATTCTGCAAACATGCATCATGGAAATTGTGTTAAACACTCCTACTATTGTTGAACTGGAATCTTTTACATTTTCTGCATGTTTTACCAAATAGAAAACATTGTAACTCATATCCAACCCTATTTTCCCAAAAAGAAATTCTGTAAAATGCACAATTCCAGCCCTACAATATTTTCAGAAGCTATTTATGGCCTTCCACAGAAAATCGTCCCTAGCACCAAATTACCCTGAATCATTCAGAATGCCAGTGGCCTCTTAAGTGTCACCTGCCCACCTGGCACCATAAGCTGCCTCCAACGCCTCCTAAATTCCCCAAATCTCACTGCTTTCAGTACTTGGAACACTTAGCGCGATAGAAGAAGATCAATGCAGTGTCACCATTCTAACATCTTAGTAGAAACTGTTAACAATAGTGTACACAGTATAACCAAAAAAGTGATGAGTGGTAGGTTTTGACTAAATCTAAACCACTAGCACTGCTCTGGAAAACCTTCCACACCAGTTTTTTAGCCTACCTCTGCCATTACAATAGGGGTCCAGCAATATGCCAATCAGTCTGTTACCACGACCAATGGGAGCAGCCCAGTTTGAACTGCTAGGTAGGTCCCCTACGCCCATAAAATCAAGCAACCACAGATATGTTTTGGCCTTGTTGGGCATCGAGGTACAGCTTGGTTTCCTATGGCAGAGCGAGCAAGGGACCCACGCCCGAGCATACCCTCTCTCACACAGGAAAACAAACTATAACCAAAAACGTGATAGGAAGGTTTTGAATACATCTGAACCACTAGCACTTCTGAGGGCAACCTTCCACACCACACTATTTTAGCCTATCTATGCCATTGCAAAAGCGGTCCAGCCATATGCCAATCAGTCAGGTACTGCAACCAATGAGAGCAGTCCAGTCTGAACTGCTAGGCAGGTCTCCTCTGCACAGAAATCATGGTATGGAGGATTACCCAGAGCAATGTCAGAGGTTAATTTTAATTATACACCTTCCAGCCATCATTTATTGTGTTGCAATAGTGCACACAGAACCTCATTTATTAGACATGGCTTTAGTTGACTCTGAAAACATTTTCGAGAAGCTGAAACTATGGTCATAGAAAGTGAGAATAGGCAAGAGAGGAGATGTGAGAAACCTTTATTCGTTGTTGGTTATTCCCCCACCTATTTACTACCAGTGCTCTTGCTAGCCTCAATGTTCGCTTCAACTCTGTAAAGCGTATCTGTATCCTTGGATCTGTTCCATGCACTGAATGTGTTAAAAACAGTTAATGGCATAGCCAACAGTTTTGAAGCTTGTACAGGCATTAGATCATCTTTTGCCAGGCACTGCCACAATATGCTCAGGCACGAGCACCATTTGCCAGCTATTACGCGCTTATAGCCAGATAGTTCCAATATGGCAGTGACTGGAAAACATTGATCCCATGCCTACCCAAAAGCCAAGGCTGTTGGCTATGTCAATTCGTGTTTGAAATTTAGAAAAGACATGTGATACACAGGTATTTTTCTCTCACCATGCCCTTTGTGTCAGTGTATGCATTTCTGTGACTTCAAATAATTTTAAATGATATTGTTATGCAGCGGTCAAAGTGGGTGGGAGCGGTTGGGAACTCTACTCCTCTGCTTTTTAAAAAAATGTTTTACTGTTCCTATACTTTTATTTTAAAAAAGAAACCATACCGGAATGGTTTCGTTTTAAAATAAAAGTGTAGGAAGAAGTTGAAACTTGCACTTCAGTGCACTGCACTGAACATTTCCTTAAAGAGGAGGTGTGTTTGTTTGGGGGTTTGGATTGCATGTGGGAGTGGGCGTGGCGATATGGCTTGTGTAGAGCGAGGGCAGACCAGCAGGGAACATAGTTCAACTACTTCTTTTCGTACACTTCGACCACTGTTGTTATCCCGTGTGTCTTTGCTGTTTTCAGCCTCTTAAATGTTTTTTGTGATATCTAAATCTATGTGTATTGCTCAGTTGAATGAAAAGCTGCCCCCTGTTTGCATGACAACGTGTATTTGTGAAAGAAGCCGTAGAGTGCGCAATGCTTTGTCGTGGAGTCCGGCGACATCTGCGAGTAATCTGTTCCCGGCCATGAAGGATATGTAACACAAAAGGGACGAGTACACTTCCGTAACTGCATCTTTGTGCAGATAATAAAAGCACTTTGCAGATACTGAGCACAAACAGGTCAGGCCTGGAAGGTGATCTGAAGAGGACTGAAATATCAGATTACCTTAGGCATCCCAAAAGGCCATGGACATACAGTAGTATCCCAAACTGGCTAGCCACCTCCATGGCGCTGAACTCAGCCTCCCAGAAAGAGATCAGGTTTAGTAAAGTTTCATTTCACCGGACAAAGCGTCTAAGAAGCCACGAAAACAGGCCTTTTTCCCCATACTGGAATCCCTTCCTGCCGAGCTGCATTCCTGGATGTATATTCTGATGTGCACGTTTCCATGTCATTATGAAGAGCCTACTTTTTAGACTTTTTTGTTTCTCACTTTTCACCCATTTTTAGTTCCGGCCATTTAGCGCCACCTATGAGTCGGAACTATTGCATTGGAGTACAGGCATGTGCGTGATGGCATATGAGGGAAAGACACACAGCTTGTGGGTGTTGTTTGGTTATTTACCCACCCATTGACAGCACATGGCCATACTAAACCCCATGGCCATTCCCACCCACTATCTGCCCCAAACACATCCTCCTGGCATCTTGAGTTTGCACTGTCAAACAGTATTATCAAACTTTAGCCTGCCAGTGTTTTCTTAAGCAGTCTGCTGGGAGTTAATGGCTTAAATGGCAACTGGTGTAAAAACACGCTTTAACCAAGCCTTTCAGCCACTGAACTCTGTTAAAAACATGCACCAACAAAGCCAAAAGTGTTGACTAGAGACATTAGATAGGCATTTGCCATGTAGTGACATCATATGCCCTGGTAATCATTCCATTCTATAGCTTTTACAATCTTATGGCCAGGTAGTACCATTAACCTCTTTAGTGCCAAGGACGAGCTATCTCATCCTTGACATTACGTATGCAGTGCCAAGGACGAAATAGCTCATCCTTTTTGGTACTCTGTTTTGTGCGATCCCTGAAGGGATCGCACAAAACTGAAATCCAACCCCTGTGCTATGTGAGGAGGAGATTCCTCCCCATGGCCTGGGGGTTGGATTTCTGTCAGTTTCACGCCAGCACGCGTAATGCATGCTGACTTGAAACAAAGTCATTTTCACTGCCGAAGCCATTTCGGCTGCTGCAGTGAAAATAATAGGTGCGTTTCCACGTTTCTCTCCCTCAATCTGCAGCACTATTGTGCCGTTCAGATTTAGGGAGGTGTCGTTGGAAAGGGGAGACTCTCCTCTTTCCAACAACACCTTTTGATAAGCATTGCTGGGTGCGGACTGGGCATAGAGCGCTCGATCCGCGCCCAGCAATGCCACTAGACCACCAGGGATCTCTTTGTGACATGGGGGGGGGGAGAGAGGGCTATATAAGCAGCCCTCTCCCCAGGCCTTCACATCGGGCCACCCCTATTGGCACCCATGGGAGCAGACGGGTGATCATCTGCCCCCAGGGAAGAGGGCACAAAAAAATTAAATAAGTAAAAGGAGATTTGGGTGGCGGTGGTGGGCCACTAGCCACCAGGATTTTTTTGGTCAATGAGAGGGGGGTGGCTAAGTGGAAGGGGGTACCTCATGTAGCCCTGCCTGGGGGCAGATTTATGCCCCTAGGAAGGGGTACATGAGATGCCCCCATCCATTTGGGGTCCGGGGGTAGAGGCCACTGGAAATATTGGCCGAGGCCCCCTCAAGCCTGGGTCAGTATGTTTTCCCCCACTGGGGCAGATGGGCACACTTATGTGCACATCTGCCCCTAGGGTAGGGGCGAAACAAAAACAAAAAACACAACAAAAAAGTTTCGTTTAGGGGGTTTGAGGCCACTAGACCACCAGGATTTTCTGTGTCATGAAAGGGGGCGGCCCTCTCCCCCCACCCCAAGTGGATGGGATTGCCCCCAGGGAGGGCTACATGAGATGCCCCCCATCCATTTGGGGTGGGGGAGAGGGCCACCAGAATTATTGTCACAGCCCCCAAACTCCCCCCCCCCCAAGCATGAAGCAGTCAATTTTGCCCCCCTTGGTCAGATGGGCACACTAATGTGCCCATCTGGCTCAAGGGAAGTGGCAAAACAAAAACAAAAAATAGAAAATAAAATAGGGTTTTAATGGGGGGTAAGGGACACCTTAGACCACCAGTGAGTAATGTATTGAAAAAGGGGGTGGGCCCTCTCAGGCACCCCAAAATGGAGGGGGGTATCTCATGCAGCCCTCCCTGGGGGCAGATTTCTGCCACATGTGGCCCCAGGAAGGGGTACATGAGATGCCCCCCCAACCATTTGGGGTGGGGAGGGAGGGCCAGTAGAAAACTTGACACAGGGACCCCAAAGCATGGGGCGGTGGGTTAATAAAATATCAAAATACAGGGAGGTTTTAGGGGCACCCTAAACCACCAGCGACTTACATAATGAAAAGGGGGCTGATCCTCTCCCCTCACCCTAAATGGATGGGGGGCTCTCATGTAGCCCACCCTGAGGTCACATAGAAAGCCCCAGGGAGGGGCAAATGTGTTTTTACTGGGGGGTGAGGTTCAGTAGACCACCAGGGATGGGTTGAAAGGGGGGCCATGATTGGAGTGTAGTAGTGATGATTTGTTTTTGCTTCAGTGACCGTAGGTAACATATGTTTTTTGTTTCGTTATCAGCTTTTTCTATGCGAGCAGCTGCAACAATATGGGAGTACTGTTTTTTTTTATTATTCTACGGTTAGGACCCATTGTCAGTGGGGTGGGTGGGACTGGTGCTGGATTGTTGGTGGTGTGGGTGGGAGTGGGCTGCCTGGGGAGGTATTTTGGTGGGCTGGGACACAATTGCAGGATCAGGTCACAAATTGCCCCCCATGGCAGCATAAGATTGGTGTTTCCCTGGGAGTGGCTGTCACCCATGTGGGTTGACCGTCCGCAAGCCCAGGCTGCAGCTCTGGCTGTGCTGCGTTACAGAGGTCACCTCCGGGGAGGAATGGGGATCCTGCCAGGGCTCCACAGAACTGCCGCTTGACTTGTGGACGGTCAACCCACGTGAAAGACAAGACACCCAAGGCCAAAGGCATCTCCTCCGACCATCCTGGAGTTCTGGCTGGCCTGTGTTACAGCTTTTCTCTCTGGGAAAGGACAGGGACCCTGCCGGGGCTCTCTGCAACTGACGCTGAACTTGGGGACGGTCGACCCACATGGGAGACAAGGTGCCCAAGGCCGGAGGCATCACCTCCGACCATCGTGGAATTCTGGCTGGCTCACGTTACAGCTTTTCCCTCTGGGAAAGGACAGGGATCCTGCTGGGGCTCCCCGCAACTGCCGCTGGACTTGGGGATGGTCAAACCATATGGGAGACAGCCAAAAATGGTGTTTTTTCACCACATTTCGGACTTTGCCAGGCATTGTGGGTAATACATTCTGGGGCGATTCGTGCAAGTCACACCTCTGTGGATTCCTACGGATGTCTTCTTTTCGGAAATATATTGGGTTCCCCGTTTTCCTTGGTGACTGCGATACCACAGGTCCAAATCTGTAAGTTGGCTCCCCAAACCCTTTGGGGATAGCAGTGGTTTAGCCTTTTCCCTTTGCACCCAGGTAGGTGCACCCACACATGCGAGGTACAGTTTTCATTGGGACACCTGTGGGAATGCGGGAAGGTAGGACATGTGGTGTTGGCGGCGTGTTTCGGTGGGTGGGCAGAGTGAAATGTTCGAGGATTGGGATTTTTTTGCCAAATTCCGGACTTTGCAGGGGATTGTCGGTAATACATTCTCGGGCAATTCACGCAAGTCACACCTCTGTGGATTACAACAGGTGTCCTCTTTCCGGAAATGCATGGGGTTCCCCGTTTTCCTTGGTGGCTTCGACACCCTAGGCCCAAATGTGCCGGTTGTCCACAAGAGCAAAATATATCAAAATCTGCTCTGACAAAAGACTTGGGGTTACCAGTGGTTTAGCCTTTTCCCTTTGCGCCCAGATAGAGAACCCACACATTTGAGGACACCGGTGGGAATGTCGGGACACCGGCTACTAAGTCGCAAGAGATTGTTAAGGACCAAGCTTGGTGTAACACCATACAGTCCGCCCTCAAACAAAATTGAACACACGGGTGTCCTCTTATTGGAAATGCATGGGGTTCTCCGTTTTCCTTGGTGGCTTCGACACCCTAGGCCCAAATGTGTAGATTGTCCACAAGAGCAAAATTTCTCAAAATCTGCTCTGCCGAAAGATTTGGGGTTACCAGTGGTTTAGCCTTTTCCCTTTGCGCCCAGGTAGGTGCACCCACAAATGTGAGGTACTGTTTTCGTCGGGACACCTGTCGGAATGCGAGAAGGTAGGACATGTGGGGTTGGCAGCATGTTTCAGTGGATGGGCAGAGTGAAATGTCTGAAAATTGTGATTTTTTTCGCAAATTTTCGGACTTTGCCAGGGGTTGTGGGTAATACATTCTGGGGCGATTTGTGCAAGTCACACCTCTGTGGATTCCCACAAGTATCCTCCTTTCAGAAATGCGTGGGGTTCCCCGTTTTACTTGGTGGCTTCAACACCCTAACCCTAGTTCTGTAGGTTGCCCACATGAGTAAAATTTCTCAAAATCTTCTCTGCCAAAAGACTTGGGGTTAATCTTTTCCCTTTGCACCCAGGTAGGTGCACCCACACATGTGAGGTACCGTTTTCGTCGAGACACCTGTGGGAAAGCGGGATGGTAGGACATATGTTGTTGGCGGCCCTATATTTTAAAGTGGAATATATAAATGTAGTTCAATTGACCTTCTCCTTAAAAGAAAGTGTGGATGAAAAAATAGCATTGGACTTTTTAAAAAAGTCATGAACACCAGAAAGATAACATGAGAAAGGAATTCTTCCAATAAATATGCTGACAAAGTATAAAAGGTGCTCACCTTTTAAACCCAGCAATCTGTAGTGAGATATTCAATGGAAAACAAAATCCCAATATGAAACAGGTGCTTGTCTTAGTGTCTGCACTGGGAACATGACTACCTGAGTAAAATCCTGAGATTGCCTCTGTCCTCTTAAAAATAAGTTACACTTACAGAACTATGTTTGGCAAAAGTGTACAATGGTGGCATTAACCCCCGCCCCCTCCTCCCACCCCCATCTTCACTGTGAGACTACAAATAACAGAATGCAATTCAGCAAAAGGCAGCCATGTTATGAGATATTTAAAACTAAGAAAACACACGGCATGCAGGACTGTGGACTGTTTACCATCCATGCAATAACCAGGACCAACCTTGATTAGTTTCAAAGCGAGGAAGGATCCAGCCCCCTCAGGCCATGTTTCTCTAAGTGTTCTTATATGTTGGGCTCATATATTAGGCAAGTTGGCCATAGTGGGCTGACCCCCGTTCTCACTTTTAGCTAAGCAGGGTGTGTCCCCGTTACTGAAGCGATAGGAAACCCACTGTTGCTGTAAACATATCTATTTTTTATTTTATTGTTGACTGGGAGGCTATATATTCCAGAATGCAATTCAGCAAAAGGCAAAAAGGTCTTTGAGTGCAAAACTTTCAAGGACTGACAGTAGCATGGTTTAAAACAAAAATTCAGATGACCATTCGGTTGCCCATCCATGCAGTAACTGGGACAGACCCTGCTTAGATTCAAAGTGGGGCTGACCGTGCTTAGCTTCAAAGCAAGGAAAAGGCTGGCCCATTCCTCTGAGTGGTGTTGTAACTTTGGCTCATTTATCAAGCAGCGTGGCCTGAGGAGGCTGCCCCTTCCTCAATGTGAAGCTAAGCAGGGTCTGTCCTGGTTACTGCATGGATGGGAGACTGGATGGCAATGGAGTCACTGGCCATGGCAAGTGATGATTCACCTCTGACGTAAACATTAACCGCTGGTGAACTTCCAGAAATGGCTACTAGTTGGCGTTGTGTAATGTGTGACTTGGCTCAAATGGACTTTCATACTTTTACATTTCAGGTGAAAGGCTTTTTAAACCCACCATAACTTTTTTGGTGTTATATATATATATATATATATATATATATTCTTTATGCACCAATGCATTTACAGGGATTTCTGTAGTACAAACCTATTTGGCAAGCTGTGGAGTAGCGCACTGGTGTGGTTGTCTACAACGAATAATTAAAAAGGATCCAGTGAGGGCAAGAGAGATCAGTCAGGTACAAATACAAGAGGGGAAAGAAGGAGGACTCTGAAGCTCAGTGATCAGTGTTTGATGAGGGGTTCTATGAAAAGCAAGGTCTTCAGTTCCTTCCGGAAGATTACAAGAGAGGGTACCAGTATTATTTGTGTCGGTAAGATATTCCAGGGTGCATGCTCTTAGCAAGAGAATACAAGATATCCGTTTCTCCTTTTTGATTTTCTAGGATTTCAGCCTTGCTGTGTTTTGGTTTGTAAGAGGATTCAATTCAACACTACAGCTAAGTCAATGCCTAGTCTGGGATACTGAATGGAAACCCTTATTGATATATCTTTATGTCCAGTTCATGAGTTCTGGATGACTACACCTATATGACACCCCTCTCTTAGAATCCCCCTGACCCCACTGAGCCAAGAAGTAGTTATGTTTTGCAAGTTTAAAAGGTTTATTTGAGAAATAAAACAAAATGTAGATACCACGCTTTTATAATAAATTAATAATCGATATCGCCCTTATAAATATAATGTTAATCAACAATGGGTAATCTGACACTAGCACACTTCTTTTTTAATCAATGAGGATTTAGTATAGGATGGATAAAGTAGCAAAAATACTTTTATGATTTCAAGGGAAAAGCAATGAGGAATAAAATGCAGTACAGAAATACTTGATATGATTTTAGCAAAAGATAAGATAATCACTTTTTCCTCTGGCAATTCACCCCCCTCCCCTATGCAATGTAAGAAATGGAAGGAGATGGAAGTAACACACAAAGTTCTCAGGAATGCAATCAAATACAATACGAAATTCAATTCCCACCTCAGCAAGCGTAGAGAAAACCGGTATGAGCTTTAAAACACAGGCCCAAGTGCTTTGAATGTGGTGGCAATGAAGTGAGAAATATGCTGAAAATGCTTTTAATTCCCTTTAGGAGGTTCAGGGTGAGTGAGATATTTGGGATGAGCTCAGGCTCACTTTAGCAATGTTTCAGGGATGGTTATTAAGAGACAAACAAATGTTTAGCACAGGAAAGCAAAAAGCTGCTATCTTTTTACAGGTAAAGCAATCAGGCGAAATCGCAAATCGCGGCAAAATTCGCGAGTGCGTGAATGAATCGCGATTACGGCAAAAGTATAAGGAGTAGTAAACTCAAAATGACAGGTGACAGCTTGCAGCTTTAAAAATGACAGATGATACGATTTCTAGGAGGCAGTTCTACTTAGGTTAAAATAGATTGGATTAGATTATTTTAACTAAGAGATTGGTTCTGCACAGTTCTGCTAGGTACTCACAATATAAATTTGAAATAGGCCTCGCCACGGATCTGGTCAGGTTTTGGACTGGACTCCGGTTCTGGTCTCGGCACTTCACAGTGATCTGGGTCAGCTCTCTGGTTCTGCTCACAGCGGTCTGGGTCACTCTGGATCTCTGGTCTGGTCTCTGGCAATTGTTCTTGGCAAAAGAATTCAAACAGCTCGCCCGGCTGTTGAATAGTTCGCAAATGATTTTAAGGTTGCGGAGGCCTGCTGAGAAGAGTTCTCAGTTTGTGGGTTTAGGCCCTTCCTTTAAGTTCTGAAGTAAAGTTCTTGTCTTTGGAGATTGATGGATTTGAAGTCTGGATCTCTGGATGTGAAGTTGTCGGTCAGCATGCTCCGCAGCAAATGGAATTGAATGTCTCTACCTATCCCAGTAGTCTCTTTTTATGTGTTTTGAAAATGGGTGTGTGCCTGGGCCTAGCTAAGCCTGCCCCTCTCTACTTGTCATTGGCCCAATTCTCCCCTCTCCCATGATTGGGGGAAGGAAATGTCAGTCATGGTGATGCTGTTTTATGGCCTGCAGAAAGGACACTCCCCTGTCAAATTGCACACAAATCTATATTTGACCCAAATACATATTCCACAGATACACAGTTGTTTGTCATTGCATACACAAATCATGCATTACTGATGGGAGGCACTGTTCCGACCCTGGCGTTTCTAGGAGCTTGGGTAAAGAAATGGCAACTTTTTGCGCTTTTTAGTAGCTTTCCCCATATCGGATTTTTCTCCAAATTTATACAATTGTGTGCAAGGCATGTGGGCATTTAGATAAGGAAGTGTCAGATTTTTAGCATGCATACATTTAGAGTAACAGCTTCTTTTCCGCTCGTAAACCCCCAGATCATACCACCAGGTCCTAAAACCTCTTAAAATGTGGGCAGAAAAATCACAAGAATTATGGTATCATTTAGATAATTTTGACAAGTCCGCACCATGAGTTATACATCTTTCTTAAAATCATATTCTGGCCAACAGGGGTGTGTCTTCCCAGGTCACATGGTGGAGAAACCAGTCTATCCACTTTCTTTAAGCTCAGCCTGTCCTCAGAGGGGGCTGCCCCTCCCCGTTTCTGCCAAGAGGAAGCCACTTTACGACCCCCCAATAAACCATCTGCCTGAGTCAAGGAAGGACTTTGTTCAAAAGGAAGCCATTTACGACCCCCCCAATACACCATCTGCCTGGGCCCTTTGTTTAGTTTCCTGCAGTCCCCAGGTAATTCAATCAGAGAGTGTGTGACCTCCTTTTGGCAGGGGCAACAGAATGCAGCCAGGCCTGGGAACCTGCTGATCAAGTTTCAACTTCTGTGGGGGTAGATGTCAGTCAGAATTGGAATCTCTTTAAGCCAGTTTTTAGCTACATGTGATTTTGGGTTCCCAGTTTAAATCAAATCAAACTTACAATTTTTACACATGCAGCTAGAATGCTGATTCTAAGTTCAAAACTATGACATTTCAACAGTGACAAACTATGTGGCACTCAAAAGTAGGTCACTCATTTATACTAAACATTTCGATTTTAGTGTCTTTAAGTTCAGTTTAGCACTCAGCCAGTCTTGTTATCAACATTATTTTGGGCTCTTCATCTTCCCAGATTTTGTAGGCACATAAAACTTCATTCTGCCAGATGCCTGCTGGTGTTCAGTGAGATTTTTGGATGTGTTGCAATGTTTGAAAATAGGCATTTTGAGCTGGCATTCAGAGAAACCAAAGGTAATTTTAAAGCATTTTTCTTTAGCTAACAGGCGCTGCTGTTTTACCTTTGGCACCCATTCCACTCATGGGACCCTGGCCCATCATGCTCGCACTGGTGGGTGGCAAGTTAGGCAACCATTTTGGTGTGCGCACAAACTACGTGGTTCTCCTGGATTCTGGCGCACATGTGGGCTTTTTGGCCATCTTGGATTTTCTAAGCCCACAGTACCAAATGTTGCAGCATGATCGCTCAAACGTGGGTCAGGACACCCAACAGGTTTCAAGAGAAATGGGGTGGGTTAGAGCCTTGATCACCATTGTCTTGGAGTTAATGTATGTAATTTTTTAGATATTGCCGTCGTTCAACAGGATGGCCAATGCAGTCTGAGATTCTGAGCTCATCAAGGTACTAATTACCATCAGCCCTACCACCAATCTGGTAAACAACGTCATGAATTTAGGTACAACAAATAATTCCAGCCCTTTCAGCTTGCTATCAAAAGAATCAGAGTGAGCCATTCGGACATCAGGCTCTGTCGGTGCGGTTCGGAGGGGGATACATGCTTCAAGCACCTTGCAGGACAAGCTTGAACATGGGCAAGGATAACATGTAGAGATATCAATAGTCAACCAAAGCATGGTAGGGGAGAAGTGGTTCTTCATCCCTCACTGGTTGCTAAAGACCAAAAAGCACTATCGGTTATTCTACAGTAGGCTAGTTGGAATCTACTTCATCATTGTATTGGTGTAATCTAGTTATAATAGGCTATGGGTGTATGACCATATTGTTACTTTGAGCTGCCACACAAATATGTAGTGCTTTTTTTCTGACTTACACCGAACCATAATCTTGCTGATTTTATTGATTTAATGAGTAGTGTCGAGGAGAGTGGAAAAAAAACATAAAAATGGGCAATGGGAAGGCATCATGAAGCAAGACAGACAACAGGGAGTGTTCCTGAGTCCCTACCTGTTTTGCCGAAGTACGACATGCTGAGAATGAGCAAGACAGAAGTCCCACGCACAGAAGAGCATTGCACAACGCAGGCAAGCAGATACACACAGCACAGCTCCACAGAAGAGTGGTAGAGCCACGTAAACCAGCGCAAGAACAGGAAAAAGATGAGAAGACCTGCAAGGAGACGAACAGAGACCAAAGAAGGAGGCAAAGGATCAGGAACTCGGGAAGAAGGTAAGGGGGCTGCCCAGGGACTTTTGGGACACTTGAGAAACCATTGTGAAGGGGCCTGGGACACAGACTTAAGAAACCGATACAAATGGGTCAGGGACCCACATTTAAGAAGCCAGTATGAAGGGATCTGCTACTCGCACTTAAGGAACCATTATATAGGAGTCTGGGACCTACACTTGAGAAGTGAATACGAAGGGGTCTGGATCCATACTTAAGAAGCCTGAACAAAGGGGTCTAGGACTTGCAGATAAGAAGTCAATACATGTGGGTCTGTGACCCACATTTGAGAAAGACAGACTCTGGCAGGAGAGTACACTGGGACTGCCTAGTGGACAATGAAGAGGAGAATAAGAAGGGGTCTGAGACCTGCACATGAGAAAGAAAGCCCCTGTCAGGAGTACACACGGGCTGTCCAGTGAACTGCCAAAAGAAGCCTGAGAAATGCCTGGGGAAGGGAAACATTCCCCCAAACACAGTGAACTACCAAGAAAAGCCTGAGAAAGGGAGAGATTCCCCCAACCACATTGACATACCAAGAAAAGCATGAGAAAGAACCGGGGAAGGGAAGCTTTCCCCCAAACACAGTGAACTACCAAGAGAAGCCTGAGAAAGACCTGGGGAAGGGAGAAAGTGCCCCTACTTTACCAACAATACCATCCAGAAGTAGGGAGTCATTCTTCTGGACCCTGAAGAGATGAATCAATTTTAGTTTTGCTATGTGTGTGAGGGTTAGAAGTAGGATTTTGACACAGGACAGTGGACTTTTTAGTTACAGACATTCTGAAACTTCCTTAGTTTTTTTTTGAGGCAGGGAAACACCTCTTAGAGTCAGAGTTAGATAGATTTCTTTCTCTCATTTGGTATAAAATAAAAGTCTTTGCCCAAAAGAATTCCCCCTGTGTGTTGGTCTCTCCCTTTCACACCCTCATAATATACAGAAAACAGATACATACAAACACTAAGTCATAAACGAATCCCTCAGGTGAGCCAGAGAAAGAACAGCAACCAACTCAATTAGACCACAACACACTATGACATAAGCATTTCAGAGTAAGAGAAGAGGATATTTCAAACTTTAAAATGAAAATTACTCATAGTCTGATAGGTTCAAATAATTAACACAGTTAGTAATGTAAGAAAGGGGTGAATTATTGAGTAGCTATGGCTCTGCATTATCTATTTGGACTGAGTTAATTTGGTTAAATGGAAATCTGAAAATTAAATTGGAGAGGTAGATTTATCCCTTGATTTATATTGGGGGTCTCATATAGGATCTGCCCTACTTCACAGAGTAATTACTTCCCCAAATGTATTCTTTGACCGTTTGAGGATAGAAGAGGTGTGTGGGGAATATGTGGATAAAGGAAAACTCATCAAAGTAGAAACTTTGCATTCTGTCTGTTCCATGGCATTAGGCTCTAATGACTGAAAAAAATAGAATGGATCCCTTGGTTCTAGGTAGACCCATTCGAAATTGTAACACGCATGTTGGCAGGATCTAAGATGACATATCTGTGTCCACATTTCTTTACAATTGTATTGAGGTCCAAGAATGATTTCCTATAATTTTGGGTTTCCTTGGAGAAATCTGGAGCAATATAGATTGTGTTACCTGCATATAGAAAAGGGGATTGCTTTTTGGCTGTAGCCAAAACTTGATGTGACTGCGAATAGCAAACAAAGCATGCAATGAATGGCAGAAGCAATGGATTAATGAAGGTTGAGTCGGGTCCAAATCTATTAGCTATTTGCAGTTTTAAACGAGGAGAAATTCAAAGCAGGAGCTTTGGGAATATAGTTTTCCTCAAATTTTATAGGATTGTCATTTTCAGCCTTTTCAGGAATGCTGTAAAAACGGACATTATATACTTTATTGCAATCCTTTAAAAAAAGTCAATTTTTTCCAGTTGTCTCAGTCTCATTTATTTTTTATTTTCTAGACCTCCAAGCTGGTCCTCCACTGAAGAAATACGATCCTCTACTTCATCCATTCTGTTAGAGAAGACATACAGGTCATTTTTAAAAGAGTGGAAGTCTTAATTGGTGTATGCACGGCAGTACACTCCATTAACATTTTTTTCTAAAATTAAGTTGTACGGAAGACAACTCACTCCAATCATTTTCAGTAGATGATCTTGTGTCTTAAACACGTCCACAACTAAATAATGTAAGCACATTGTATTCAGAAACACGTAGTGGAATTGATTGAGAGAATATTATTATAACTTTGGACGAGCAAAGAATTCCATTTTAAAAGTTACATCCATTAGAATTAGTAAATGTAGACCCACATTCTACTTCTACCACAAGTTGTCGTCCGGCGTCATTGCTGTTGGAATTGCGTTGGAAGTGCTAGCTCCAAGGGGTGGGATTTCGATGTCTTTGGCAGCTGCCGGCTTGTTAGCCTTCCCCTCACTGCGTCGCTACGCAAATCAGGAAGAAATCAAGCCACTGCATGCAAGGAGGACGAGCCACGTGGATACAACAAAAAATAACATTTATGCCACGCTACAAGATTGATTATCACCATATGTGAGGAAGCGCCGGTGACTCGAAATAAACTTTAGATGTTACCTCAGGAGGCAGCGGCTGCCATTACACTCTCTTCACATCATCTATTGATAGCGAAATGTCTGCTTGATGTATATATCAGTGAGAGCCTTTTGGAGAGCACTATTCACCTATCATTGAAGGGAAGGTTTTTTCCCACTGGTTAATGCCCATTTAGCTAAATAATCGTGACAGTGTGAGGAGCATTGACGTTAACCTTCCAGCCACGCTCCCTAGTAGAACACATGAATGATAATATCCAGCTCCTAATCTGAAAGCAACTGGTGGAGAGTGATCTTTGCTGGCTGCAAACAGTATTTTGTATGTTTGTATTTGCATTTGGGTTTATATAGCATAAACCTAGCTAGGAAGAAAAACAGAGTACTAGACAGAATATGTGATTAACTGAGGCCAGAGGAAGGGCAGGTTACAGGTTATAGTAGCTTGGATACACCATAGTACAGGGATGGTATGCACATAGCATTTTTTAAGTGGGCCATAGATAGTACCTGAAGAGCAAGGCCCCGAGTTCCTTCCTGAATTGCAGCAGCGTTTGAGTGGTTCTGATTGTGACCAGGGGTGTGTTCCAGTAGGATAAGCAGAAAAGGCCCGTTTCCTGGCTTCATCGCTATGTGCGCTGCTCTGTCTCGTAGAGGAGTCTGGCAGGTTAGGCTGGCGTTCAGGCAATGCTTGCCTTATATGTGATGCATACGGTTTGGAAGTGTATCCTGGCTGGGGTGAGAGAGCTCGTGTAATTGTACTACGATGTTGGAGACGTGTTCAAGTGTCTTAGATCCCAATACGAGACATGCACTGGTATGCTGAACGGCCCTAAAGGGGGAGGAGGGTGGGCGATTGTGCAGCCGGGGTGCCAGTGAGAAGGGCCTTCCTTCTGGTGAGATGTGAGATTATCAAGGCCTGGACAGTGGTTCTGAAATACCCAGGCAGGGGACGGGGGGTGAGGGGGTGCTATTTGATACCAAGTGGCTTGGACTTTTTTGCTGCAATATTCCCTGAAGAAGACTTTGCTCCCAATAATGAACTCGAGTGATTTGTACCAATCAATGTGAATGGCTTTCACCCCTGGGTGGCCTTCTGTTTCGATGGATGGCCTAGTAGGACACATTCCATTTTTAGTGAGATTGATCTTCACTGTTAGAGTAACATTACTTTCTCTGTGTATTACTGTTACATTGAAGTGATGGCAAAAAAAAAAATGTGCACCGAGATGTGAAGTTGTATACCCTCCATGCAGTTGCTGCTGGCTTTCATCCATGGCGCCTTATGTATCCCCAAAACCAGGGGAGGGGTTTCCTTTGATAAAAAAAAAGAAAAACAGCACGACTGGTCACCCTAAATTGGATGCGACGAGAAATATATGATTCCCATTAACTAAGTAAGTAATCAAGGTGTGCAATGTTTATGTGATGGCAAGGGTCACATCTGCAGTTGATTTATATTTTTTCTTCTTCTTCTTCAATGAGCATACAGTGATCACCTGAACAGTAACAGCTGCTACTCGTTTCCACCTTAAAGAGGTTCACATGTTGAAACGAGCACTGTGCATTCCCTTTCATTGCGCCATTTGCTGCAGCAGGTGCATTGCGGCTGCTGTGGTAACTAACACTTAAAGGCAAGGGTAACAAGACATTGGGGACTTTGCAAATATGCAATTAAAACAAGCTCACGCTCTCCGGGATGACGTGATTGTCCATTCGTAGGCTGTATCGTTGTGTTGCTCTGCCTGGTGGTGCAGTTTTCTCACCGAATGGGAGCGTGTGTGGGAAGTCTGCTATAACTGAAGAAGGTCTAAGAAGGTGAAGAGTACCTCTGCCACTTAAGAACATATAGGCCCTGATTCATGCAGTCATTTGCGTGTAAAACGGGGATTTACGTGCCTTTCTACGCTCAAATCCCTGTTTGGTGAATGGGGATTTGGGGTAGAATGGCGCGCAAATCCCCGTTTTACACGGAAATAGTTCCATGAATCAGGGCCTAAGCATGTGTAAACTGCTTAGGAATGAGATACAATGAAAGCGCTAAGCATCGGCACAGAGCCAGGATGAAACTGCCTCTGCTCTGGTGCGGAAGAGAGTCAGAATGTACCAAAGAGATGTTCTGTTCACAGACACCAGGAGACTCACAGCGTGTCTTTCTTCGCCACTCTACTGAGCTGGTGAATGGGGCCATAGCTCCCATGTGAACGGGGTGCTCTACCATCCTAGAATCACACCGACGCTCCAAACCTGGGTACTTCCAGTCTGGATTTTTCCCTCTTCTCTACCCCACCAATCACCCCTTCGCCGCTCTCTGTTAATGCAGGGTCACGTGCAGTGACAACTCCAAAATGGCAAAGCATCACCTGATTTCTAGGCAACTCCAGTGCACGCAGTCTCCTTTCCTAGTAACACCTTCTGGACATCACAAAACAAACAATGGTTGATTGAGTCAAGGCCTGCTGCCCCAGCCACGCTACCCCATAAAAAGAACAGTGATGCCAGAGGATGAATATTCACTGGCCAGCATAAGAGTGCTGCATCACTAGGGAATTTTACTTCAAAAATATAAGTACATTCAGTCAACGGCATGGCTAATGCCAGTCCGAGAACATGCAAACTGGTGTGTAGTAACTGACCATTACAGAAAATCTGCTTCTTATTTTGGTGTTCCAATGCTCTTTGCAAATGGTCAGCTAAACAGAGTCAATTTTTTCTTGGTTTAGCCCTCATCTCTCCAGTAGAACATTTGCAGTTTCATGGGCTGGCAAGTCTTCTAAATCTTTACCTTTTATCTTGCGCTATTATTCCCTCTTGAGTTTTGTCACCACTTTTATGCTGACGATACCCAACTGTTTCTTTCCCTTTCCTCTTATCCTCCTGAAATTCATCATACTATTTCTGCTTGTCTAGTTGCTATCACATCTTGGATGTCTTCCCACTATCTTACTCTCAATGCTGGGAAGATTGATGTCTTGTTTTTTCCTGCTAATACCCTTCCGCCCCAGCCATCCCCTTTTGTTTTTCCCCATCTAGGCTCTCAATTTCAGCCACGGCCCGAACTCTCAGCCTTCATTTTGACGCTAATCTTTCCTTTTCTTATCACATTTCATTAACATCCCGTTCCTGTCGTTTCCATCTTCTCAACATTTGTAAAGCTTGCCCATTTTTTACCTTTTAAGCATCTGAACTTATAATGATTTCTTTAATTTTCTCTAGACTGTTCTACTGTTCTACTACCCTTTTTGGGCTCCCCAGTTCTCGTCTTGCTCCTCTTAAATCAGTATTCAATTCTTCTATCCGTCTTTTGTGTCTTCTCTCGTTTTGGGATTCTATATTTTCTTCGCTTACAACTCTTGGATGCTTTCATCCTCAAATTAAATGGAATTTTCTTTGTCTTGGTCTTGCTCCTAGTTATCTTACTGCTTTGATATCTTTCTATACTCCTCCTCGCCCCCTTCGTCGTCCTTCTCAGTTATTATTGGTAAACCCTCGTCCTCCCTGTGCTCAATCTCGCTTTCCCTTCTTGCACCTCTTCACTAGAATGCATATTCTCTCCGTTCTATTTCCATCTATTCCTTATTCTGTGGTTCTCTGAAGTCTCATTTACTCCAACATTCCGGAGTGATTGTTTTCTGAATTTTATAGTTTATTTATTTTTAACATACCATTTCTTATCCGCTGTACAGCGCTTTGGTTTAATGTGCTTAATAAAGTACAAATAAAATACAAAAATAAACAGAACTCAAAAATGTATTTGGGGCAATAACAATTGATTTGTATTTAAATGTACATGAGATCACTGTATTATAACTCCAATCAAGATCGCCTATGGAAGATCTGATCCTCCCTCATCTTCCACGCTTCTAAACTCTTAATCTCCTCTCTCATCTTCTCCCGTCTCTTCTACTGCTCTTCTCTCCTCTTTGGACTTCCTGCCTCTCATCTGACTCCCCTCAAATCCATCTACCACTCCTCTATCCATACTCTCTGTCTTCTCTGCCCTCGCAACTCTATTTCCTCCTCGCTCTCTCAACTTGGGGGGCTTCCCTTCCCCTCCCAACTTAAATTCCAATTCCTCTGTCTGGTCTTCAAATCACTCCACGACCTTGCTCCCCCCTATCTCTCTTCTCTTACTTTACACTCCCTTTCGTCCGCTCCACTCTGCTGACCTCTTCTTACTTACTGTAACCCCCGTCACCATGTGCAGCCTCTCGCTTCCGTTCCTTTCAGCTCTTGGCCCCCCTACACTGGAACTCCTTACCTCTCTCTATCCGCTCTATCCCCACCTACACATCCTTCCACACCTCCTTGAAAGCCCTTCTTGACTCCCCCCCTTGGCCTTCTACCATCTCTCCTCTCCATCTCCCTGTCCCTCATACCTTCCCTTCCCTTCTCACATCCACTTGACCTTATATCTCATATCTGACTTTATTGCTCCTCTTCCTTTCTACCTCCTCTCCCCTCCTTCTCTCCGTTCCCTCACCTCCACTTCCAAGGAAACTGTTCTACATATTAAATCGTTGTTGTATCATGATTGTTAACTTGCTTCTACCATTATTGTATCTTGTTGTTATATTGTAAACAACTATGTAAACTAAATAAACATAAACATAACTATTGCTGCTGGTCCAAAAGCATGTGTACCTCGTGGCAGCTGGTCCCATCCATGTGAACATAATGGACCTCATTACAAGTTGGGCAGTTATACTTTGGTCATTACACTGGGCATAATAACTGTAATCACAATGGTGTCCGGTAGAATTAACCACCACATTACAAGAAGTCAGGAGCATGCACACACTATTTGTGGTAACAGTAATTTTTTCCATTGGAATTAACACGGTTAATCAGTTTGACAGTAATTCCACCTGGCATTGCTATTTCCGGTGGTGGAATGTCAGACGGAAGAATTACTGCCAGTGGAAATAGCGTAATCGCTGGAGGGAAGCCTGCCGTCGGCCATCTTTAACAATCCAAGCCACCCTGAATCCCCAATTTCCGGGTGCCATCCAAAGATCAACAATTGTGGGGAATATGTCCAGGAAAAGGGGAAAGGAAAGGTACCCGAAAAGATGCAGCAAAAGGAAGGTGGGGAACTGCTGTAATGCACATTCACAATAGGTGAAATGTACACGTTAAACAATGCAGCCATAAGAAACACCCATGTGTGCTGTGAAAGTCAATTTTGCCAAGTGAACCCCCTGCGCAACCACAACAACAAGCCATATTGACAGGCCATCAGGAAATGTGCCAGTGCATGCACTGTGTATACCCTCAGCAGGCACTGCTACTCCCGCCTTGCATTAGCAACCGAGCATGCCCATCAATGTGTGCAGTATGACCATTCTTCACGTTGCATGAATGTTTCGCTAACCCACTTACTAGTATGCATGATAACTGACAGCATGTCATTATCCAACCAACAGGTTCACAGTAGACTCAGGCTGATGAGGCGGGTCCTAAACTGCCAAGGAGACCTCCCCCGCTGGCAGCACAACTACCTTCACCCCTGCAGAGGCCAGCCATTGGAGTAATTCCCATTCCATCGAGTTCCATAAGACTCCATGGAGGGGATTGCTAGAATTACTGGCACTGATAATTCTGATGCTGGTAATTCCAGCATTTATTTGTCAGAGTGGGCCTTATTTACCTCCAGCTTTTGGCTCGAGGTACACCAGGAACTGCCCTACTGTTACTGGCGCCTGATATCATGGTATTTTTGGGTTATTTCAGGTGTTTTGCCGGAACGGTAAAAGTGCTGCAATTACTGGCATTTTTACCAGCACTTTTACTGCACTGGCAAACCTGTAATGACGCCAAATGGTTTTCTATTTATATGTCACTTTTGCCAAAGCCCTGTGCAGAGAAAATATTCACATACACTTACCACCCAACCAAAGAAAGTCCTCATTTATCGATCTCAGAAGGATGAAATGCTGAGTTGGCCTTTCCGGGTTTCAAACCTGCGATCTGCAAATCACACACATGGCTTAGTAGCAAGCGCTTAACTCACTGAGCTATATTACCAGAAAAGGTTGATACAAACATTTAGAGCTAATGACAGAGTACTGTTTTGCTTCCAAGTGCTTGGCAGTGACACTTGGGAAGATGTTAATCAGCAGGGGAGGGCCCAATTGTAATTGTAATTGGTTATTTATAACACACTAAAAACCCAGAGGTTTCTAAGCGCAGACCCGGGGATCGAACCTGTGCTGCTCTGCATCGTCTTGCTTCCAAGGCGAGCACGTTGGCCCTGAGCTATCTATCGTCCCGAGGCAAGGCCTAAGGTCAGACAAAGCACTGTTGCCAGCCGCTGATGTGTGAGTGGATGAAAGAGGTAATGAGGTGAGCTTAGTCATATCTCGATTAATAATTTCATGGCCTGAGTTGGCCAGCTAGGAGGATTTGGGTGTGCTTGACGTAAGGTTGTAGGAGGTCGTAGAGGGGAATCCATTACTCTGGGAGAAGGAGGAGACAGAAGCCAAAAAAGGTGTACATGTGGTATGAGTAAAAGTGCTCAGTGTCATCCAGGAGTCAGGTATTTGACACCATCTGGGGATATTTTTAGTCTGGTATGTTAGATGGTTGAGGAGGCATTTGTTCTATTCAACTACAGTTGAGTGGAGTCGGGCCTAAAGGAGTCTGTTCTCCAAAGGTCCCTGTCGGGGTGTTGCATGTACGTTCTTGGTCTTTCCATGTACTTTCAGCAGGCGCCTTGCATTAGGTTTAAAGTGATGCAAGCTGGTTTATCATTTCTCATGCTGGTGTTAGGTGAATAGACAGAATTTTAGCAATCTTCTGACGATCAGGTGGTCATGTCCTGTGCGGAGGTACTTGGATGGCGAGTTCCAGAGCATTGTTGTGTGGAAGGAGCCTCTGTGCCGCTTCTGATTAAAGCTTGGCCCTGTTACTAATGCATTGTTATTGGGCAGAGGGTCACGCAACATGATAAAATAAGGAAACTCTTCAGTCAACTTATCTACACCACTGCCAAAACACTGATTTCCACTCTTATCCTTAATCATTTTGGCAACTGTTCTAACCTTCCTATTCGCCTTCCCCCTCGCCTTGCTCGTCAAAGTACTCACAACTTCTCTAGATCATCCCATGCTGCTCTCCGACCTCTGCTCATGACCTTCATAACAGATGGGTTTCCAATCAACACCACTTGTTAAAGTATCCCTTTTAGTCAATAAAGCAATCTATGGTATTGCTCCCCCATCATTCTCCATAGTTCTTCCATTATAATATTATTATCCAAAGCGCTTTACGTAGGACATATTTACATACATTATTACCCAATCGAAATTGATACCACCTTTCAGCCTCTATGGCCAATCTATAATCAAACTGTGTGTCTACATCCACCCACTGCTTCCACTTCTTGACACTCCCTGGTCCCCTCCACTGGGACTCCCTGCCTCTGGCCATGGGGGGACAACTCACATCCAATCATTAAAGGCTGCCCTCAGAATACATTGCCTCTCTATTGAGGGATCATATAACAAACCCAACCTAATTCTCACCACCCTCACCTGTACCAGAATCATGCCATAAGTCTTTTTTTCTGATAACACATTCTGTACCACCCTTCCCCGCCCCTTACATTCTCGAACACCATCACTACTGTACTATCCAAATGAATACCAACCATTAATGGGACTGCTCTTCCCTCTGTATTGGCTATACATTAAGGTGCTTCTGAGCAAAACACAATTTCTTCTATCAAATATATATATACAAACAATACAGACATATTCTTAACTCCCTCACAGTCCCCATTGCAGTGTACACATCCTCACATATGCCATGGCATCTTCCCATTTGCTGATGTCTTTGGTGAGGCCATGTTCGAGTATATATTAGGAGTGCATTGTGGTGGAGTTAAGGTTTTGTAGGTACCATAACCAGCACATTTGGATGCATTTGAGTTGGCTATGGGCAGGGCATACTTCTGTGGCCTGCACTACCAGCAGGGCATGTCCTGTGGAAATACACCAATCCTTGCTCAGATACAATTAATTGTAAACCACCAACTTGATGTTGTTTGAATGTTAAACGTCATCCAGACATGCTTCGCGTTGTTACTTTCAGGTCCTCTCTTTCTCCACAACCTTGGTAACCAGGAATCGTTTTACCTTTCCAAAGCAGGAACATGGATATTGCGTGTTACAGAGTCACACGTACTCTAACTGTGGACGACATTCTGTATATTCTAATCAGCACCACAGATTACGTGTTTGAGCTTATTTCTACCTTCAGGTTTGGCTTTTTTAATTTTAAAAATTCTTGTACAGTATTTGCTCTTTAAGGGTTTGACACTCACACCCAAACTTTCCAAAATGATCTTCAACCTCTGCCACAATAACCTGTTTGGAACGTCCATGAGATACATGTTATTGCCATACCTACTGCCTCTCTGCCATATCTACCCTGCCTTTGGGCCTTAAAGATCAGATTCTTCCAGTGCGTTACCGACAAATTATGTCTAGGATTACTTATACTCACAAGTCCCCAACCAATCAATGAACCAAAAGGAACTAGGATACAGTGGGGCAAATGACTCACTGCATAAAGAAAGACCACATGCCCAGGATCAACTTTGGTTTGCACTGGCAACTTACCACACCGTGGTTTAAGTTTAAAAAGCTGACACTCCTCCATAAATGTATTCACGGAAAATTCTCTGTTTAGTTCACCAGTAAAATGTCTTTTCCTTCCTACTGCAGATTTGGCGTCAGAGGGGGACTTTAAAAATCAACCTATTAGTCTTCTTTTTATTGCATGACATTTTCCAAGAGAATATTTGCTACATAAAACACACTCAATGAATTATCATACACACTTATTGACTAGGCCAAAACGTATCTATTTAAGTAATGGTCATTGTAAATCACTTAGATGAAGCCGAGTCCACAATAGGTATCAGCACTGGTACTCTTCCATGATGCTCTACCCAAATTGTATGCACTATATTAAATTGATGATGTCCCACATAGGTATTGGATGGAAGTCATGGCATGTCGATTGTAAACAGCTTTCACAATGTGCCCTCCCGGCCCCAACATACAAACACAGGCAAGCATTGCATTCACATGCACACTCATAACCAGACACCCACACACTAAGACACACACACATACTGCATGGAATACATTCACACACATGCATGCATAAACTACACATTTTTTCTTTACGAAAGTGAACGCTGCTGGGAAGCTTTTTTGTTGAATCATCACCCAAGGAGTGGTGGAATTGGGCACTACAAGGGGAGAAGGTTAGTTTAACACTTGAGTAATGTCTTTTACGGAATTTGCGCTCAAACAAGAATGTGGAAGGGAACCAATTGATATCAGGGAAGTATTGTCTCTGCCATTTGCGAGCAATATAGATAGAAGGGGAGGAAGTGGATTTAGAGATAGTACTAATAAATGCAATCTCTGTGAGGGACGGACTGATTGACTGTATGCGGATGAAGTTGTCTCGCTCTCTCTCGCTGGTGGATCTAAAATGGTATGTAAAAGATTTTGTATCTACTTTGTTTATCACAGCAATGTAATAAAACCATACACTTAAAAATATTTTTTTTTAAATACACCTTCACGTCTTCTCGTTGGGCGAAGAGGAAGGGTGAATGAAATGGCAAAGAGGCACTGCCTAGGGATGAAGGACGTCAACATCCAGGGCGCTCACCCAATGCTGGTTGATTGAAAAATTAGCATAACAACCTGGGAGCCAGTACGAAATGCTCCACAATCCGACATCGTTTTTTTTTTGCTTAAACAAATGAGGTGCTCTGTATGAGCAAGTGTGAGACCTGGGGGATGGAGTGGTTGCACCGGGAAATGAGAAGGTGTGTAGTGGGCGACAACCCCCCTCTACTCCTTCCAGACTCTGCCACTGACACACACACTCACTTCACATAGATCTCCGAAATCCATCTTCCTAGCATATAAGCCAAACCTACTCTGAACAACACCCCCCCTCATGAACTCCAAAAACACATCAAATTTTTTAATTTTTGATCCAAGTGTATGAAGTAATTTTCCACCATCACTGCACTTGCAGATGTTCTCCAGCTTCCAAAATGTCCAGCACTTCCTCGAGTGACATTTTCTCTAGCATGCAACCATGCCCATTTTCCAAAATGCGCACCACATGGTGGTTAACCCCCCTACCAATGAGTCTAATTGTATCAAAACTGTGTACAGTACTCTGAAAATATAATGCTACGAACTCATATTTGCGTGTCCGTTTTTATATTCTAAGGACAGTAGCGAAGCAGCAGTCCATAAAACATTAACAGCTTTTTTAACTGGTGAATCAGCTTCACAGCCCACATTGCAAGTGCTTGGCAGTTACCGGCACAGCCACATCTGGTAACTTTAGACAGACCAACCGAGCAGCAGTTTCTATGCAGGCACTGCAAGTTCTTGCTTGCATTTTACTAGTACTAACTCACTCGAGTTTTTCAAACTAATAGGATAACTGAGCGATGTCATCACGCGTAACATAAAGCTATATTCAGCGAGCATGACGTAGAATCAAGTCCCCCCTTCATCATTCGAAGTTTGAAAATTGAGTGCTACAAAAACTGTGTAATAAGAGGCTTTATTACAGCACATAGAAGACACGGGGGGTCCAGCATGAAGCAATGTGTCGAAGTTCAGTATTACTTAAGCGGAATCCCAGAGCAGGAGCAGCAAGAGTTACATCCTAATCCTAAACTCTCCTAGCGATATGATCAGTTCATTAGATGAAAACTTAAACTGGCGCATTTGCACAATACGATAGAAATGACCAATGCAAGTCGTGCAAACAAACCAGTTCACAATGAAGGTCATGGCAAGGGACTCTGGTGTTTGGGGAAGGGGGAAGGTGTCTGTGTTGGACGGCCAGGGGTGGGTGGGGGGGGGGGGGGTCTCGAAGATCTCTGGAAGTGGTTATTTCTACTCCCAAGGACCTCACCCAATCAGCACAATTCCGCAGTACCCCAATCATGGGGCATACTATCTTTCTTCCCCTGGGGGGGGTATCCCTGATTCCTGAAAGCGAGAGGCAACCACTGATTGTTTCACTCAACCCTATTCTCCCCTCGGAGTTTCCCGCCTCCACTGCTGCGCCACCCATCCCAGCTCCTCTGCTACCCTTGCACACTTCTTGTAACCGCTAGGTGAGTCCCCTTTTCATACAGCATTCCGTTGCTTACACACGATGGGCGTGCACTTTAGAAATCCCATCCATGCATGCATACAGAGAGGCAGGCCTGCAGGCTTCTGAGAGGTGGCATATGGTACCAACTGGAAGGCGAGCTACATCACAGGCTTTCCTTCCTCATCCTTCCTCTGGGCCCTTTGGGTGCTTTCACCTGACTTTCAGTCTGTGTATCACTCGCCAGTCATCCCTGCCTCCTCCCTGACTCCTAACGTTCTGAAGGGGACCACAAGTGAACACATCTGACCTTCTCTCCAAGTAGAGTTATGAACAGGTTATGATGGGCAGAGCTCCATCAAGTGGAAAGTAGAAACGAGGAGAACCTCCGGAATGCTGGGTGTGGCAGGGATCTGGTCAAGCCAACAACTTCATTCCGGCTACAGCTATTAAAGCACAGCACACATTTAGTATCAAACAATCTGTACAACCCATACAATATGGCCGAATACAAATGGACTCAAACATCAATAGCAAATCAAAATAGGATAGGTCTATCCAGCTAATGACAGAAAACCCCCACATATAAAGTACCTGAGCAATTTCCTTACACGCATCTTTAAATCAAATAAATATATAAAAAAGTACATACTTCATTAAAATCCACACTAGGGGCACATGCTGCCCCATGTGAAAGACTACACTTTATCCCTGAATCAACTCCTCAGCGCATTTCTGGACATTGAGGAAGCCAGTCACTATCCGGGTTAGCTCCTCTATGCCAAGTCCTAAAAATACACTGGGTGGCATGTGTAATGTGGCACTCGTGTGGCCTCTGCAGCAAACCAACATTGCCCGTTTACACGTACCGAAGAAACCGCAGAAGAAGAGTAGATCTTCTCAGAGAATTGTACCCATGAAAAAAACATTAATAAATGGCTGTGGTCTGGGATTATATTTAATATAAGCAGCTACGGATTGTGAGACCAAATATCCCCCAGACCACTCGCCGCAAGAGCCCTGTGATGTTTGACTGTGCATACGTGGTTTACTTTAGTTTTTCCATGATGAATCCTCATCTGGGGCCTCATCAGTGATGAGTACTACACATGCCCCGGGTGTTTGCTAGCAGTTGTGGGAGCCTCCCTGCACACCTGGCTGTGTGGGCTCTACTGAGTGGTGGCACTCTTTTTGAGGCAATACTGCGGTTCAGCAGGTTGTAACATGGGGATGTCACTACTGGGAAGAACATGTAAAATACGGAACAGAATCCATTTGGAAGGCACTGCTCATAGAAGTCAGTTGGATACAGATTGGCCATAGTGGCTCATTGCTGCATTGTTTCTCATCTGATGTGGATTACAGTTGCCAAGACAACATATGAGCAGTTTATTAATGTCTTCTGGGATTCAAGCACCTCCGAGAGAAAGCCTGGGATGAAGCACACACAGATTGAATGCAGCATCCCTCATTTATTGTGTGGTCACAAAAATGTTTCAATTGATGCAACACTGTGGATGTAATCAATCACTGCAGGACTATCAAGTGAGAAGAGGGACAATTGTAAGGAGCGGCATTGCAGATTTCAATAGATTCATTCTTTGCTCTCTTAGGATGGCGGTCTAGCATCATCTATTGTCAGTGATGCAGACTGAATAGCCTGATGCGTGCCTTTTTAATTCCTCCACTGGCTCAATTACCTTTCCACTTTTCTCTCTATTACTTTTCCAAACAGATTCATTTAGTAGAATAAGTGATTGAAAGAGAAGTCTAGCACTGGCATTGCACCCCTCTAAAGTACATTAGTGGGCACGGCCAAGCAGCCTCTTAATCTCTATATGATAGGTTTACATAAGAAAGGAGCCAATTTATTTGGCATGGGATCGGAGCATGGCCTTTGACAAGGTCAATCGAGCTAAGCTGTGCACCGTGGTCAGATCGATGAATTGACCCCCTGCCTTGTTGAACCTCTTGGCACGATTGCATGACTCTAAAAGGGCCTGCGTCAGGAGTGGGGCCAATAGGAAATGTACAGGCTCATTCCAAGTGGAGTCATGGGTGCGCCAGGGCTGTAATCCTGGCCCTCCTCCTCTTCTGCTTGTATATTAATGGTTTGCAGAATCCCCTACTGAGTTCTTCACCTGATGTTCTGAGGACGTGAGGGAGGCTAGCCCTTACCGGTCCTGGTGTACGCGGATGACACTATTTTAATGGCGCGTACACCGATGGCCTTACAGAGACGTTTTCTCGACTATGCTTGCTTCATGGACAGTATGGATTTGATGGTTAATTCAGCAATGCCAGCAGTGATGGCATGCCGTAGAGGGAGGGGTACAGTGAAGTTCAAGTCAATGTATTGTGGGGGGGCTCTGATCCCTATGGTTGATAACTTTGACTATCTGGGAGTCAGGTTCTCATCTAATTTCGGCCCAAATTTGCATGTGAGCAAACAGACAGCCCACTTTAAGCAGGCCATGGGAGGTGTCACCAGGTCAACTGGCATATTTAGAGCTAAACCAATTGACCTGTTGCTAAAAGTGTACAATGGCAAAGCGGCTTCTGTTCCCAGATTTGGGATTGTGCTATGGGAATACTCCAATACTAACTCCCTCCAATCAATTATTTTAAAGTATTTTGGGCTTGCCACCCTCTGCTCCGAATTTCGGAGTGCATTTGTAATTGAGCTGCAAATTAATTGAGGATGTGATTTCCTTGATGCTTGTTCTTCATTGGCTCAAACAGTCCTTATTCATGTGGTAATTAATTTCATGATTGCCTAAGATATTAGTGTCAAGGTTCCATGGCTGAGTCACATCAAGAAACCAATGTTGGAAATTAATATTACACATTTGTATCCACCTCCTGATGTTATATCACGAGGGGAGATAAGATTGTTGACTAGCCGCTTCTGTGATCATGTAAATCTAATGAGAGGGAGTTTGGAGCTGTTGAAACCTAAGAATAGAAAGTTAATGACCATTATGTATCTGGGCATACAGGAATGTTTATTATGGGCCGAGTCACCGGCGGACCGAGTCATTATAACAAGGGCAAGGTATGACTGTTTTATTAGGGGCGGTGGTGGCTTCTTGCTCAGGGAAGAATGGTATTCTGTCTTGCTCTCTGTGTGATGCCGCATATGAGGATCTCCCCCATTTTTTATTTTTCTGCCCAGCATAAGAGAGTGTCAGAGGCTCTCTTGTATGCCATTGTTATGTGAATTAGGTTTTGTGAAATATTGACCCACACTGATTCTTTTTTACTATGGGCTGATACCCCACATGTTGGGTGGGCTCTGTAATCGTACCTCAAAATAGAACTTTATATTAGAAAGCGCCTGCTCGGGAAGTTGTCATGAAATGTGGTTTTCGTATGGTTGTTGATATGATATTGATGTGATCTTGTTTTTAAAACAGGTGTTTTTTTGTCCTCTGTATTGTTATGTATATTATTCTGCATATGTATTGTTTTTATAGAAAGCTTTGTACATTTCTGAAATAAACATTATGATGATGATATCAATATTCAAGGATGGTATTCCTCCAGGGGTCATCATTGAATGAGGGGGAAACTTTGATAATGTCAGCTTGTATATCATTGAGGTATATTAATCAGGATGGCATTTCTCTGCATTCTTATTGGGATGATTAGCACGTAGGTTGGCAGATCTAGCCAAGGCAATCCAAGGAGATGATACCACCTAAGAGTGAACTCCAGAACATTACATGCATAACAAATATTGCAGAAAACGTGTAGCTATTTACCAGAATGGCATACTTTAGTGCAGGAAATCATCATGTCCAGTTCCCATTAGAATGTAATGTGCATACTGATAAAGTTTTGAATTTGAATCGTGCATTTGTACTCAAAAGGGCGAAACATGTTAAAAAGAACAATGGGGTGCTTATTCTGATTGATACGAGGAAGCATCCAACAACAAAATGCCTTAGATTTTGGAGATTTAAGGTATTATCTGAGGATAAAAAGAAGACCATTAGAGGTAGAATATGCAGGAATGGAACCCACTCTGTTGTAACCATAATTAGTAATGAATAATCAGGAAGAGAAAACAGCATAGGATATATTCAAATGTGTGACTAGTGTTTGATCTAACAGGATTGTATGCAACATTGTCTACTCAGACTGATAAGTCTCCAGTTTTGCAGAATCACAAACACCTGTGATCCACGTGCCAGATGCACAACAATTGCCCATTCCCCCCCCCCCCCCCCCGCCCCCGATATCCTTCACTGGATTTTTAGTGTTCCCCAAACCAACATATGTGACAGTTCCCCCAGTGTATTCGGCCAGATTTTTCAAAATGCCTGCTGTTTCCCCTTTGCCAGAGTCCATTACCAGAGGAGATACCAGAGGAGATGCCAACTACCAAAGGAAAGAACTTGTAATCCAGGATTTCTTGAGACATATAAGGACTTTCTGCCAATGGTGATAAAATCATGTCACCGGGGGACTTAACAAATCTGGTCAAGGTATTTTGAAACATAATAGAGGGACAAAAGACATTTGCTGAGAAGATGGAGATGGTTATACAGTATTGCCACCCATCGTGGGACAACATGAATCAATTGATGCAAGTGATAAATGCCCACAGAAGTTAGGGAATCATTTATCCAGCCGGGAATATGGCCAATGGCTGGCCCAGGAACAGGTACCGACTTGATACAGATCCAAGAAAAACTGTTGAATGTAGTTTTGAAACTGTGCCCCTGAATGAGAGATTGAGAAAAACTGGATCCAGTAGCACATCTCTGCCTCATGTGCCAAAGGCAGAAGACAGAAAACACTGAGAATAAAATGTATTGCTATGCAGTTACAGAGACTCCATGGGCAGACATCCGAAAGGGGTGGGAAGATTATCTTGCATAGGGAAAAGAGGGGAGGGGACGGCTCTAAAAGATACCCAGGGTAATGGGTTTGTGAGACCCATATCTTGCAATTATTGTATGCAGGAAGGTCACTGGAAGAATGAATGCCCCAATCAACTACAAAAGAATGTTCAGCCCCTGCTACCAGATCCCTGTTCATAATCCCAAATGTGCCAGAGTTAACACTAGATGAGGTAGGGCGTTCAATGAAATTGATTCTCTTCACAAATACTTTGGTACCTGCAGATCAAGAAAGTCATTTTTACAGTACACTGCAAAAGGACAAAGCACTGTGCGTCTGTTGTACACAGGAGCCATTAAATCTGCTATAAGAATAGACAATTAATGCAGTTGATGTTTCCCACACACCTACATCACACAAAATGACTAAAACCAGAAAGCATTGACTGAGGACCCATCACTGAAAGGTTGGCATTTCTGCTAACCTTTCCAGCTACCGTTCATAAATTATAGACAAACTCCTTTTGAAAATGAATTACACCATTTACTGTACTCCAGAGTGGTATTTCTAGACATTCATGACAATGTCTAGAATGAGGGATTGGAATCTGTTCCAATCCCTCATTCTAAAGAAGTTCCTGTAATAATCCTATATTTCTCTAAAGAAGCCAGGAAAGGACAGCTATCAATTTGTCCAAGACGATGTAAATTGCAGTACCTTTGTTCCCAATATTTCAAAATCGTGCCACCATATTATCCTGTATGCCAACTTCAGCTAGCATCTTCACAGTAGTGGATCTTTATTCCATTTTCTTCTCTATTCTGATACATTCAGTATAATTTCACCTGTTCCTATTATGGAATCCAGTACACCTGGGTCTACCTTCCACGGGGGGTCGGACATTGTTTTACCAGACCTCAATGGCATAAAATTCCTGGACCATTCGTGATGATGCAATAAATACACGTTTAACTTCACCTTCTTGCTTTTAAACAGGAATTGTTTCTATTATTGACTGCTTTAGCTCTGAAAGGGCACAAAGCATCCAAACAAACTACAGTTATGCAAGGAAACAGACACGACATAATGGTAGGCAGCCGGTTGATACATGTACCGAAGCTATCCTCAAAGTACCCAGACCGATGAACATTATACAGATGAGCCCTTTTGTGGATGTGAAGATAACTCAGCCAATGGATCTTAGGTTATGCAGTAATGGTTCAACCACTACAACAGCCAACAAAATAAAACATGTCAGAACCCTCACATGGTTTGAAGAAACACTGAACTGAAAAGGCTTTCACTGCACTAAAACAAGTATTAGCACACTCTCCAGTTGTATGTTTGCCAGAATTCATAACCAAATGTAAACTATATTGCCATGTGGGAAACTGGTTTTCATTAGCAGTCCTTACACAAACACATGAGGAAACCAATTGACAACAGTTTTGTTTGAGTCTTTAGTATCTCCTCTTCCGAGTTCATTTCTTGAATTATTCTGCTTTTTTTATCCTTTGCAATTCAGCTTCCACCCTGGCCGTGGCACCGAGAGCGTACTGGTCTCGGTTGTTGATCACCTAGCCTGACTCTCGAATTAGTGTGGAGTGGGGGAGCTGAAACGGTTCGATCCAACAGCCGCCTTTGATACTGTGAGGAATCAACTTCCAGAGCACCAGTGGTCGAGGGATGAATATCAGTTTCTAAACCATCAATCACATCCACACCTCTAGTAGACCAGAAGGGTTCTGAACAGATTGGAATACAAGTGAAGTATAAGACCTCCTTGTCCAATGTTTGGTGACGTGGATGGAACGGCAGGCTTATCTCTGCAAGGTCATGGATCGTTGGTTAATTGCAACACAGCGAAAATACATTTATTACCCAATGATAAAAGAGACTGTCCAGTCAAGGTTGTGTACAAATATCTACTTTATTATTACTACAACAGACAGTTCTAGCACACTACAAAATACAACTGACCCTGTAAAGCAACACAGAGGACAGACAGTTTCACAAAGGAAAGGGATGCACCCTGGATACTGACAGGAGGGTAGTTGGTAAAGTAATCAGTATTACTGTTCAAGGTTATTCGGTTTCCAGCACCAGGGGGGGAAAAGGGTCGTAACTATCTGTAGGGGTTTTCGGAGAAGGACCAGGCGGGCAGAACCACAATGTACCCCGTGCTGAAGAAGTTCTTGTTGCTCGACAGAGTTGAGGCGGTTCCAGGGTGCTTCGCAGCCCTTGAGACAGAGTTACTGGCGGGAGACAGCTGCGGGTACCAGGTGGCAGGCAGTTTGGCAAGTGAGGCTGGACGGACGTCTGCAGGCTGTCTGGCACAGCGGCTCGGGGCCAAGAATCATTGTCTCTGTGCTGGTTGGCAGAACTGGAATGCTGGTTGAGGAATCTCGTACGGCTCTTGTGACTGCTGTATGACAACAGTCAGCGGTGCAGCCGGATGCGGTTCCAGGACTTTACTGTCTCGAAAATATCCTTAAAAGATGGACGCTGGATGTGTGGGATGTATTAACCCACTCATCCAAGCCCTGAAACAGTACTGTGCATTGCTGGCAGCAGAAACATCAGAATGACCACTGGAAAGCATGCTGCTCGCTCAAAACCATCCAATAAAATGTGCAGTAAAAATCTGAAAGATAGGCTGCTATCCACTTTTGCCTACATTAGTGAGCACAGGAGACCACTTCCAAAAACCACCATTGGGCAACCCACACAGTAGCCTGAAACCACTTGGAAAAAGCAATGCTGATTGTCAAAAGCAACACAGAGCTGTGTGGGAATCAGTTTCTTGATTGTCAAAAATGTGCTAAAATCATGGCTCACAAATCACCAAAAAGATTCAACCACCTTGTTGGGTGTTCACATTATTCTACTGCAAGAATCCACATCAATACAATGTCAGCAAGAATCATATGCTATCAAGCTAAATCTCCTTTTAAAGAAACTGATGTAAAGACAGCTGTCAAAAATGGGTGTAGTACCGTTGCTCACCACTACTAGAAGCCGGCGTTTTAAACCATTTCTTTGTAAAAGTTAAACATGGAACCCTAAACTATGCCAAGGAATACTGGCTGTCAGAAGCCTAAGGGGTAGAGACAATTTAAAACTATATTCTGAAATTACTTGAAGGAAGCAATTGTATGTATTAAAAATGTGGGTTATATTGTAAGAAAAGACAAATTGGAAACATTGGCTGCAGAGTTAAAAGGTGTTCCCACACTGGGATCAAACAGAGTCCACACCTCCCCGCTGGACAAAAGAAGCTTCCTTCTGTCCATGGGAACCCTTCACATCTGGCCTTACTACCAACAGGAGAGGAGGAGATTTCCCCTGCTGGCAGGAAAAAGAGACAATGGATTCTTTCAGCTGAATAGAATATGCTGATTTGGGTGTGCCTGGTCAACAACTCCTGGCAGGAAACAAGACATGTGACCTCTGAGTCAGAGCCAAGCTTTTGGGGGTGGAGACAAACCGTGTGTGTGTATTGAATTGAAAGCAAATGTATGTTTTAGAAAATTGCGCATAGCAAAGCGCACAAAGCTGACAGAAATGTCAAACTTTGAGATTGAAAATGACAAATTCACTCACAATTCAAGACTAAGCTGGACGCCGGGTGATGTTCTGAGACCAAACCCCGTGATTTATTAATATTGTAGATAGTGTTCATGCTAGAAACATAAAACGTACAGTAATATGCTCAGAGAGGGTGTGTATGTCTGTGTAAAATTGGGTGCAGAACCAATCTTGGCAAACCCACCAAAATCGCGAATAAGTTGTCATTTCTGAAGCCAAGCTCGTAGGAACATGGGGCTTGAACAGAGACCTGCCTTAATTCATCTGTGCGGCGTATATGTATTCTCAACAACTTGTGTATCTGGTAAATATGTTTTTGGGAAAAATTGATTTTCTAAGTAAACGCAAAGTGGAGTTTCTTCACTAGATTGTAAAACACAGCATCACTCCGACTCATTCTAACACCCTAATCCTTTCTCCAGTCCGGTCACAGGGAATCCTCTAACCTATCAAATCCTTAGGGGGTTGGGCATGTAGAATCAGCCTTTCCACCCACTTTGAAAACACATAAAATGAGACTGCTTAGGACAGGCAAGGACAAACACTCATTTTTCCACTTCAACTGATTCCTCCGCAGCACCCTGCCGGAAGACTCCAGATCCAGATAATATCCAGACAGAGACTCCAGATAGATCCAGAGACCAGAACTCTAGAACCAAACTCCAGAATCCAGAATTTTGAAGCAAAGGCCTAATTCACAAGCTGAATCCTTCTCAGCAGGCCTCAGAACTTTAGCAACCTGACTCTCACATTTGACAGCTGGGCTGAGCTGTTCTATTCTAGCTACGAACCCTGTGCTAGGACCGAGGTCCAGACCCAGAAAGCAGCGCTGTATCCAGAACCCATCAGACCCCGACCAGAGGCCGTTCTGTGAGCAGAACCAGTGCCTGAGACCGTCCGGTGGTGAGTGAAGTCCAAACCTGACCAGATTGGTGACGAGGCCCATTTCCCTTCCATTCCATTCCAAAACTAGTAGTGAGTATCTAGCCTAGAACTGTATAGAACCAATCTCTTAGTTTAAAGTAATCCTCTTCGATTCATTTCAACCTGTCCAGAACTGCATTTAGAATTTTGTGTCCATCCTGTCATTTCTAAACGACATTCCTTATAGTTTTTCCGTAATCGCGGTTTACGCATGCGGAAAAAGTGCAGCGAATTGCAATTTAGCTCAATTTCACCACATGTTAAAAATTGCTGATTCTTGCTTTCAACTGCTTAGATTCGTTTTCAACCTGGTAATCACTCATGAATCATTGTTTGTGTTGACCTGAACTAATCCAAAGTAACTCTCACTTATCGTGAATATCCCTTAGTGAATTAAGAGCATTTTAGTATATTTTCCCATCCTTTGCAATTACATTCAAAAGCATTTTGACCTGTGTTTTAAAATCATACCTGTTTTCTCTAAGCTTGCTGGGGGGAACTGGAATTGAACTGCATTACTGATTGTATTCTTGAAAACCGGTGTACCCTCCTTCCCATCTCTTCATACTGCATAGCGGGCGAAGTGAGTAGTCACAGAGGAAAAAGTTACCATATTATCTTTTGATTGGAATCACATCAAGTCTATTTCTGTGTTGCATTCTTTCCCATTATTGCATTTCCTTGAATCACATAAGTATTCTCTGCTACAGTATCTTCCATATTCATACTCCTAAGAGATTAAAGAGATTGTCAATTTTGTGATATTACCCATTGTTGATTACCGTCCATATTCATAAGTGTGCTATTCAAAAATTATTTTATTCATAAAAGTGTGATATATATATTGTTTAATTCTTCAAATAAATCTTTTAATTTGCAAAACAAACCTACTTCTTGGCTCAGTGAGGTCAGGGGGATTCAAAAAGAGGGGCGTTATATAACGGTTAATCATCCAGATTTAAGAACTTTGACATAAAAATATATAAATAAGGGCTTCCATTGGGCATCCCAGACTATGCATTGACTTAGTTGGAGTGCTGCATTGAAGTCACTTACAGATGGTGCTTGTGTGGCACTCCTATCTTCTTTGCAGGGGTCCTGACCGTTCAAGGCGGATGGCCCAAAGCTCAGGACAGTGATTGTAGGCAAAGGCCTTGTCCTTTGTCCAGAGACTCTCCGGCACTTCCCACCTAGGAAGCTTGGTGGCAGAACCAGGCAGGGCACGCTGTGTGCTGGCTGCGTACTGGTTCTGGAGCTCCTGGATGGGTCTTCTGAGTCCGGTATCTTCCTCTGTTCCCTGGGAGATGTTTAGGGGAGAGATCTTGCTTCCCTCTTGGAACACCTGGCCTTCCATCACTGGCAGAAGATGTAAGGTAGACTGTACCTTCAGCTGAGGTCCAAATGAGTCCTTCATACTCCTTTGGAAGTCTTCAGATGATCTGCTAAGTGAGGGGTTCAGCCCTCTTTTAAAGCAAAATGGGCCTCAGTGATTGGTGCAGGGTAAGCCTACCTTAATGAACCAATCCTGGGTCCCCATCAACAATCTTCTGTTCAGTGGTCAAGGTCTAAAAAAAGAAGTGGGGGGACTCAGCATAGCCAATGGGAAGTGACATCGCCGGAAGTGAGGCCCTATTTGCCACAATTGCACACAGAAATCTGCAGCATCGAAGCCATCAGACAGTGTCGCAAGGCGGTGCAAGGTCTCCTGTAGGTTTCACCCAACAAATACTTATTTACCTTGAGCGACCAAAGGCTGCAAGTGGCTAGGAATAGGAGCTTGCGACAGTCCATGCAGCATCTCTCCCCATTGTGTAGCTGTGTGTCCTGTGTGAGATTTGACACCAGGTGCAGAGGGGACCTCATATGGGGCAGCACGTGGGTGGCACTGGGTGTGTGCGAAGACAGGGCTGTCTCTGTGGCCCTTCTCAGGCAAAGATGAGTATGGAAGGAGAAGTGGTGGGGTTACTGAGAGAACCATTTACAGGTATAATTGATTGGGTCAGAGGAGGGGGTGACCATAGAACATTTTCATCTCACACATCAGACCAAGAAAAGGCCCCCTCTCGGGGAGGGTTGTGAGGACAGACATGTTTCTGATCTATCTCCAAAAAGGTGCAGAGCTTGCATGGATTGCGTCAGTCATGCAAGCTTTTCCTCTAGGATCCCAGTAAAAACTGGAACCACCTCAATCCTGTCAGGCAATGTAATTGTAAATGTTTATTTGTACTGTGCTTATAAACAAGTGAAGTACTTCCAAGCACTTCAAGGCGGGAAGGGAGCAAGGGAATACAGTAGTCATTCTTAGGCCTTGAGGTTTCCGAATGATCTAAAACAAAATTAACAAGTGTACTAGGCCTGACAGCATTTTTCCTAGTGCAAGTGCATGAAGTGTATCAGGCGTAACAAGATTAGGGCTGGGAGACAAAGGGGGGGGACAAGAGAGAACAAACAAGGTCTAGTTAATACAGGTCATGCAAGTGTACAGACGGAAGTGCAAGGCAGGGGATGCAGGGAACAAGTGGGCCCAGTCCAGCAGGGCCCTGGGTTAAGTGCAGAGAGGTTACCCCTCTCATGGGATGTATGCTGAAAGTGCAGTAGTGCCGAGCATAGTGCAGAGGCTGGCGGGGGAACCTGGCACCTGGAGGGGAGCCTTGTGACCAGTCAGCAAAAGCTGAACAGAGTTAGGGGAAAGATGGAGGAGTGAGGCTGGAGAAAAAGAAAGAGGAGGTTAGCAAGGATGAGGGAGAGAGGAAGAGAAGAGGCTGAAAAAGGCCATAGCGCTGGTGGGGGGGGGGGGGGTGGAGGGTTAAATTACGGATGTGGTTTGCATTTCTGGCCTGGAACCCACCTAGAGGTAGATAAGAGTCTTCACTGAAAAGGGGGATGGGTGAGAGGCAGAGTGGTCACAGGCAATTGTAAACTTTAATAGGCAGGACAGCTTTAAAAGGAAGGTATTTATAGGAAGGTATGTGTCATACATAGGTCAAGTTAGTCTTTGAAAGTTAGAACTTGTCACGACCCGAGACTGAGCGCGACTATCTTGACCTCTTAACGAGTCTTACACAGCCGTTCAGATAGTAGCTTTGAAGCTGAAGGTTCCTCGCACCTACCTGCCTTACAGAAAGGAGAGCTACTCTAACAAGCTGGTGAGGTTGGAAAGAGTCAGCCCCGACTCTAGGGTTGGTAAAAGGAAGGTCAATCGTAATGCCGATGACCTTGCCTGTTGATCAAGTTTGCAGTCAGTGTATCAGAAGAACAGCAAATAGCATAGACCTAGGTTTATGCTGCGTGTGCACTACATGAACACCTGTGTTCAACACTGGCTTGTTCAATTTAATTACCCTTGCCTGTGCTTTTTGGGATATACGGGGAAAGACATGAAAATGCAACATTCTAATGTTGTGTTGGGGCTGGAATTGGCCTCTGTAATACCGTCAGTTGATGATTAACCTCCATGATTCCTGCATAACACAGCACGTTATGAAAACACCACCTCTTGCACAAAACGTGCTCCGACTCCAACATCTTCATAGAGATTAACAACAAACTCAGAGAGTTCAAAAATAAATATTTAACCTGTACGATATGGGTCGACCCTTTAAAAAGTACCCGACCGGGCCGAACCGTAGTGATGCAAACAAATACTTGCATGAAGCAAGCAATCGAGCAGTGGCCGTTTAGCTGTATGCATCCACGCAAACCTAAATCTGTTACTGCTAACACTGCACAATAAACTAGAATTGCATCACAAAAAAATAAACGAATTTCATTGCATCCGCAGATTAAACATACTGAGTGTTACTTAAAATCACTTACACATACAGCCTCTGAAATGGCCACAATGAAAATCTAAATACCTAGAGCGCCACAAAATAATGTCTTTCTTTGAGAAAGCTAAAATGCAGCTGATCTGTTAAACATGGCCCCCGGTGCGAAGGTTGCCTTACATAGGGCACATAGAACAGCCATGAACCTGCACTCCTGACACACCGAGGCAGCAGCATGTCTCCAGACTTATGTTCAATATTTATGCGGTACGCATCACTAAAGGCTGAATTGCCCCTTTGGTCCCTCATGGAACATTCAGTTACAGACAGGAAAGAGCTGCTCACACTGAGCACGTAGTGACTGACTCACTTTCACTTACCAGGTAACAGCAAGGAAGGCCATACTCATACGCACAGGTTCGCTCTGCTTCTTCTTTCTCGGGAGTCTCGGCTGGGCCTCAGCTAGGCCAAGGCAACCACAGCCTGGTTCACAGGGCCTATGCTGTTCATCTTCATGGGCCACAGACCGCATCAAGTGAAGGCGGCTCTGCTGCTAGGCTCTCGTGAGCCACTGCATCCACCCCACCCAGTTTTAACAGATTTAATTGGCTGATAAACAGCCAATTAAATAAATACTGTAAGAATGTCTGTTACTACGCAGATCCAGGCTGCAACCAGGCCTGTCTGCTATTGACACTGTTTATTTGCGCATGTTTCAAACGTTCATTCATCAGCATATCTGGTGCAGTGGTGAAGAACCCAGCCTGTGAACCTAGTCACTGCGGTTTGAGTCCTGAGAATGGGATGAATGCAAAAATGACAGCTGATATTTTGCATTAAACACACAGCCTCTAAAATGCCCAGGGGGATGGCGTCCACCCTCTGAAAAAAGTGGGGGACGTCGTCCATCCGCGTGTACCCTCGACTTGAGCCCTGCTTCTGTTATACATCAGGTCAGGGCCAGAGTGCTCTGCAACAGGACAGACAAGGAGGTGACAACATATACCCAAGTCTTACCCATCTCCCTGTCTGTTGTAGATCAAAGTGTCTCTCTGGTTAACTGAGCCCTCTGTGACTCTTGATTAAAGCGCAGGGTTCCCTTGAAGTTTGTGCTGGGAGCAGACTTCCTGTCTCCCCAAACCACATACTGCTCTCTTCTGAAATGGGTCAGCACTGCATGGTTTTCCTACGGTAACTAGTGGATCCACACATGCATTTCATGGCCTTTCATACAGAGGGGTGGGAACTAGCTTCAAGTTGACACATTGCATACCAAAGATGCTTTGATGTACCCAGGGCTGTCACATTCCAACTGACTATGACAGGGGAAGACAGCACCATGTGACTATGGGTTTTGTTCGGGAAGCAGATGGACAGGTTGTGGAATGGCCTCACACAGTCCTCAGAGGTTGGTCTCCCATCATTCCTTTTCATCATTAAAAAATCAAAAAAGCCTAGGCAAGCGTGATCACCCCATGGGGATGGTTGAATTCGTCACAGATACCATCAACCACACAATTCTGCTTGATCGCCTGCTCAGGGCAGGCAGGTCTTATCCTAGCTTGTATCCCTTCTATCTGGTCATTCCCAATCTCTTTCTTGCTCCGTTTCGTTCTTCTCCTTTCTCTCCATGCTGTAGGATTCCCCTAGGGCTCTGTCTTTTCCCCCAATCTTTTCAATGTTTACATTAGGCCATTGGTTGAGCCGATCCACTGCCACGGCCTACAATGCTACTCCTATGCTGATCATACTCAGGTGCCTATGCCGCTTGATCCTTCTCAGCCCAATCCCGAGTCTCAGCAGAGAAAATGCCTCAAGGCCATGATTTGCTGGAGGGTGAAAAATGACTGAAAGTGACTGAGGACAAGAATGAGGTCCTGGTGGTTGGCCCCCCATCTGTCACTTCTCTTTGGACTCCCTCTTTCGGGCCTCCTTCACTTGGCCCTTTTCCTGTACCTTCTCTGTGGTGAAGGATTTAGGAGTTAAGCTGTCCTCCTCTCTTTTGTTGGAAGCTCAGGTTTCTTCTGTCTGTCAATCTGGCAACTTCAAACTCAGGGTGGTACAGAAGGTGCTTGAGGTATTGAGTACCACAGATTACTGCAAATGTCTGTTCCTGGCACAGCCTTTATTCTTGTTTCACCATCTTCAAGTTCTGCAGAACACATAGCGGCCAGAACAGTGGCCCGGATTCCTCTGTCTATGCACAGCTATCCTGACTGCACTGGCACCCTATTATTTGTAGGGTGCAATTTAAGTCATTGTGCATAGGGCTTTTTATGGCTCGGGGGCTGAGTACCTCCAGTCCAAATTCCACCCTTATGTCCCAACCGCCCCCTGCAATCTCAAGCTTCTTTCATCATCCAAGTCCCTCACGTGAAGTTGGCACACGTGGTGGTCAGTTCTTCACTGTAGCAGCAGCCAAGTTATGGAATTCACTCCCTCTGACTCTTCGGGCCACTTCTGACCATTTCTCTATTCAACGCTTGCTAAAAACTCTGCTCTTCAAAAATAATGCTTTTTGGTTCTGGTAGTCTAGTGCCATGATGCCCTTGGGAGAACGTTCATGCTTTACAAGATTTGCTAACAGAACATAACATAACTTGCACATTATTAATTCATAATATACTATAGCCACAATTGGCTTTCTATATATAGATCAAATATCAATACAGAATGTACTCACTCAAATATTCTCATAAAATCCACATAAATAACTTACATACAATTGAATACAAATCTTGAGCACATTAATTCATAATGAGATTCCTATCAAAAGTTCTGTAATATTTGCATACATACGTTATAAAATGTAACCATATGATATATAAAATTAATTTCATCTCCATCCAATAAAACTATCCATAAAATTGAGGATTCATAAACATGCATTCTATTGCCATATGATTTCAAATACTTATTTTGGATATTGCACAAACTGACACATGAAAACATTAGAAGTTCTTTGCATTCAATAGTCAACTCTCCACACAATCTACAAAATTGACCTTGTCTGGGTATTCCCAATGTTGCCCTTTCGATCTCGAGGACATATTTGTTATTTAATTTAACGTTCAAGTACTACCTGTGTATATGACTATTTGGGTAGTCATCCATATTTTTGGAAGATTCAACACTTTGTACCATATAGTAAATAAATTGACATTAGTCGCCAAACTCACCATATTGCTTTCAAAGCCGTAATGCCTTATCATGCATTTAAAACATTTCTTTTATAATTGAGCTGGGTGGTTGTTGTATCTGCCATTTATTGTAGGTGCTCACCAGCTTCCCCAAACAATCAAACCTTACATAGTCCCTCAACTCCATAAAAGCCTGGCAAACCCGCACTATAGCACATTGCCAATTTGTAGTCCACTTTTAACGTTGTACTCATAAGGTCAAACTCCAAACTGATACATTCCACAGGCAGTCTTTTAGGCATTCTTAACAAAAACCTTGCGTTCTAATTTTATCAATGCCTTTTGATATTTATGGGCCCATACTTCTGCGCCATAGAGCATACATGATACAATTTTAGCTCCATAGAGCAGCTGAACCGTTGATTTTATAGAGTAACCACCTTGTTTGTTAATAAATTGGCTCAACACTTTAGTTTGTCCCATGGATTTCACATAATTGTAATTCCAGTGCACTGACCATATGAGCGTATCATCAATCATTACGCTAAATTATTTATACATTTTCAGTTGTTCAATTGGTTGAGATTTAAGTTTTCAAACAAATTTAGCAACCAAATTCCTTGCCTGCGTGAATACCATGATGTTTGTTTTCTCAATATTGATACATAGGCCATTTTCAGATCCATAGTTACCCAAAACATCTGATAGCAATTGAAGCCCTTTTGGGGTATGATCCAAGAGTAAAAGATAATCTGCATATCCTAACCATTCTATTTTTTGGGCCCCCAAATTTGCATGGACATGCAGCTGGAATGGTTAAAACTTCAGTAAGATCAGCAAGGTATAGGTTGAAGAGGGTTGGGGCCTGTATTCAGCCTTGCTTAACCCCCCTCTTAGTTGATATCCATTTTGTAACTCCACCCTGACCATCAAATCGAAATTCCAACTCTAGTGTCCGAGTACAACTGTATGATAATTGACAACAGGCCATTCAGGATTTCCCATAACACCAATTTCTGCCTAATACGATTTCTAGAACAGTGTTGAATGCTGCACTGAAGTCAATGAATGCAGTGTACACCAGCAGTTGTCATCTTTGCCAGCCATATTCCACCACTGACACAGGGTAAGCAGATTGTGGATCATATCAGTTTGCCCCCTAAAACCTGCCGGATTCGGCAGGAAGATTTTCTTAGAGTCAATACATGGATTTAATTCATCCAACAATACCGTAGCAAACAATTTAGCTGGTATGTCTAGCATTGTTAGAATGTGGTGGCTTGCAGGATTCTTCCAGGAGCCTTTCCGATAGACCAGCAGGATATTACTCTCCTTCGAAGAGGGCGGTACTGCCCCCAGTTTATCAATGCCAATAAGTAGTATACGTAGCGCTAACGCCGAAGCCCATATTTTCCGCTTAATTAAGCATTTACAAGTCCAAGCTTCAACACTACTCAGGTTAACTACTTCTTCAGATATATCAGCCCCGAATGTTTTCTGTATATATTTACACCAATTGGTAGAGTCTTTTTTTCCACACCCTTAATTACTGTCCATATCCCTCTATTGTCATTCAACTTGGATGATATGCTAATTGCTTCCATACTTCAGTGGCACATACTGTAAAATGATTTGGTAGCCATCTACGATGAGTACCTTTTACACCTGTTAATATCCTTTGCTATTTGAGCAGTAGCTAGATATTTTTGCCTATATTTCAGTGTCAATGCTATTTGGTGGTGCAATTGCCCTTTTACTGATTGTACTCTACTATCATACCGTCTACTTTACAACCTTCCCTGTTCCATCTTTCATTGGTGGTCTTATCATTTCTCCTCGTCATGATTTTCTCATTTATGTGTTTCACCTCATCCCTAACATTCCCATCCAACCAATTTCCATAACTCCAGCAGATAATTTCCAGCCACCAAAAGAGCTCTGTCTTGGTTCCTAGCATTCCACTGTATACTGTTAGCACCCTTATTAATTAATACAAATATCCCCATTCTTATAATGTAGTCCAATGTTCTCCACAGATTTTAACAGTACACAGAGGGGGAGGTGATCACTTTACTCCCGAATAAGGATGACCATATCTTCTAAAAAAAAAAATGCTGCTTAATTTACAAAAATGTAGTCAACAGTGCTTACACTATTTCCATTAATTTGTGTGTAAGCTTTATGTTCATCCCCAGCGCAACTGCCATTAAGCATGATTGGATGGTATGAATACAATATTTGAGCCCATGTAGCACCTGTATGGTTAAACTCCTTCTGTAACATAGGGCCTGTTTTATTAACCATAGAACCATCTAAGTCAGATGGAATTTTCGCATTAAAATCCCAGCTTTGAACATCAATGCCCCAGTTTTTATTTTAGTGAACATTTTCTTAACTGTTTGAATGCTCTGCTTATGCATAGATGCGTTAGGTGGATCATATATATTAACGATCATTATCTCCCTAGGCTTCTCTTCTCCACATTGGGCCCGTACTGCTAACACTGTGGATTTATCCCCTTAGCATATTGCCATGTGAGAAAATGGTTTTCATTAGTGGTCCTTATACAAACAAATGGGCAAACCCACTGACACATTGCACATTATAGAACAGCCTTAGACCTGAGATCTGCTGGATTTTTCTCCTTGTCTTCAATCATGAACTGTAGTCATGTTCCCCGTACAATAGTCTGAGTGAATTATTCTATGTTCTACTTTAGAAGCAACTGTCCTTCATGCCATAGCCACACTGTTATTGAAGACAAAGGCACAAACCTTTCATTTTCCTGAATATTTTCAACATACTGCTCCTGAATCATCACATATAATATTAACACACTTTTCATCCCTGAATTTGGTTTCCTTCTTGCCTTGCTCACATGAAGGGAAGCTCATGAAAGTATAGCAATCCCAGAAGAGCTCCAGCAACACAGAAAATACTCAATTGACTTTCTCTTACAGAACACAGACTTCATTGATGGGCCGTGCTCTCAATAAAAAATAGGGACAATTATTGCAGATACAGTTTGTTCCCCACAGAAGGTAATAGAAATTGCTAGACTACCCAATGTGTTTCCACCCAGGTTGCAGAATGAATAGCCCTAATCCACCATGCATATTCGAATATCAGCAGTGGATCACCATATACATTGACTTCCAGTATGCCTTTGATGTGTCACATGACTTAGGCCAACTATAGAAACAGTGAGGGTTTAGGAAATAATCAGGTTCCCCAGTATCATTCATGCACAAGTAGCAGCATTTTTGGATGCCATAATTTTAACCAGGCAGCTAGCAATTATAAAGTATGCAGCAAACCACTCACATAATGACATGATTTCATGTGGGAATGGTTTAGCAGATTGAGAAGCTAAATGAGCTACCGTTTCCAGCTCTCAAACTGAATATCTATTACTAGTAAGGCAACATGTACAGATTCCTCAATTTCATTCCTTTGATAAATTATCATTTATATAAGACACGGCCTGATAATCAGAAAAAATGGGTTGAGGCTTTGGTCTGGGATTGCTCGTCACCTACACTCTGATAACCTTTGTCAAGATGAACATGATCACCTCATCATCAAAGGTACTGCTATCTTACTTGGCATGCATTTATCAACACTCACCCTGGTAGAAGAGAGGGATTTAAAACCCTCCCGGAATCATTGTTGGTATGCACTGGCATTGTCTGCCATGGTGCAGGTGTATTGTAAGTATTGCATTATCTTCTAGCAAAATAATGTTTGAAAGACATTTCATGAACATCCATGCCAACTTTATCCAAATCCAAAAATCCAACTGCTAACAGTACGCATTAGTGCTTGTAGCTACTTTCTCTGGGAGGTGGGTGGGTGTGGAAGACTACCCTAACTGCAAAGCTGACACTGTGACAGTAGTTACACTCCTCATTAAAGGCTCTGTACTATGATTCGGTGTGCTGGTCAGTATAAACAGTGGTAGAATCACACATTTCACTGGGCAGGTGGTGAAGACCTGTGTGTGGCACTTCAAATACAGCAAAAGCACCACCCCAAGCAGTTCAGACAGTGGACAGGCAAAATGTACATATAACAAATAAGCTTCCAAAACCCTGCTGACACAGGTCTGGAGAGGCCTGATGTCCTGTCCCTAGATATTTTCAGTATCTGTAACACAGCAAGCAGAAGAACTGGCTTGTGTCCACATGAAGTATGTGTCTTCCTTCATTGCCACCTCAAAAGTTCCAATTCAAATATTAATTTGGTTGATGATGTTCTACTGGCATATTGCAAATGGTGTACATCTTTCATAAAGCCTTTACTCATGCAAGTATGGTAGGAGCTGCCAGAGGAAGCGTGCCACTCTATGAAACCCATCGACTACAACTTTGTTGAGGTGCACCAGAGGAAGACTGTGCTTGCCTCCAAATCGACGTGGCCTTTTCAAATATTGGTCACAACTGGTAATTCTAATAATGCCACTGTGGATTCAGGCAACACACTGCAAGTGCAGTATTGCACCGAAAGATAAAGAACAGACTAGACAATGGTTTTTCAATTTTTAATTTTAAAATTTTATTAATCATTTTGTCTCAACTTGCACATGAGGAAATTTGGTGTCACTTAAGACACAATCAAATACATCAAATATCACTGTATTCTGCGAAATGCCCCAGACCCAACAAACCCAAACGTGTAAACTGTGCCTTCCAGTTCCGTCCAAACCCACAGTCTCTATGACTAATACGTGACATTGCTCCTCTGCGATACACAATCTGCTGCATCTCAAAGTGATCCAAGTGTCACAGGCACACTTTCCGCAGGCGCAAACATTGCCTATGTTAAAGCATTCCATACATTAACGTCATCATTCGTTTCTATAAGTCCCAGGTACACTAGCCTATGCCAAACCAAAGTTTCCGCTAGTGCCCACCTCCGCAGGCCACTCCACCACACATTCACACCAGGGCCCTCCACCAACTTCCAGGACATCGCTATTCTGTATTTAGCCAGCACGCAGATGAGGTCTTTCATTTCAGTGGTGTGTTTGGACCCGCACCTGTGTGGGAACAGGCCTAAAAACAGGCATCCCTCTGTGGACCCCTGATCTAGAACCACTCCTCCTTTGGATGCTCTGTTTGCAATCTCCTTCCAATACTCTGGTATCTTCCAGCAGTATCAGAACATGTGGAGCATGCCAAAGTTTTCTTCCGTGCACGTGGGGCAGTGCTGTCCGAACGGCCCCTTAAACTGATGCAGTGCACCCAGTTGTGTCCATCCCAGTCCGTCCCATGTTGCCGCCTGCACCCCAGAGGGCCCTCCCGGCACAAGATAGGGTCAGGTCCCGGCAATAATCTCCAGCACCCTGCAAATGAGGCCCTTGATGCAGTCTGTGTAGGGAGTGCAACACTTCCTATTCTGGTGACCAATGCCAAAGCTGCTGGGGAACAGTTCGGACAGTTCAGAAAGGGCAAACCAAACAAACCCACAAATTCCACCCACCCAGGCCCGGCTCCAGCAGGGGGCCAGGCCCCCCCCAGACCCACCCCCTGGCCCCCCCTAGAAAGGAGGCCATGTCAGTGGTGTGATACACCACTAGTAACCAAGGGAGTGGGGGGATGGACGGCACTCTAAACATTAATCAGCAACCTCAAAGACATTCTGAGAGGCTGAACTGCAGGATTTGTTTTATTGCCCTAGACAATGATTTATGCCCCACAGCCATGAAAGTACAAATAACCAGAGAGATGGAGAGCCACACACACCCCTAAGTGAGGTAGCACACATATTCAAGCAGGCTGCCTACAACTATTTTCTCAAATCTACAATCACAATGTTGGTTTCTGTATTTTAAATTGTGTTTATTTTTTGTGAGAATATAATAGTTTTTCACATCATGCTTAATAAAATGGTTAACTGTATCAAGTTATATAAATGACAGGTAAAATGCTTGAACACAGATGTCTGCGCAAGGTGCGTCACCTGACTTGGGGTCCTTACAAATTACATTCAAAGTATATATTCTGCTGCATTAACTACTTGAGTATACGTGAAAAGATAAGGTTGGTTGTAACAAAAATGTAATTCTGGAGGGGAGAGTGTAGTAAAATCAAAAAGTGATACATGCAGGGCTTTGAATTAAACATTACCACTACCGTTGCTCTGCGCAACATTCCATGACATCATTTTGCAGTATGTCTGTACCATTAGAGAAGGGGACAAGCCATTAGCAAATGACTTTTGGTGCTGCCACCTAAAGGTGCAGGTCATTCTCAATTTCCATCTTCACTGGAACACAAGTAACCACATGGATTTTTAGGCCCTGTGGTCTAGAAGTTTGGGACGGGCTTCTGATATTAGTGACAGGGCCAAGGCTGATATGCAAACAATACTATGCAAGGCTGGCCAGAGCAATGACGGTGGTTTTAATTGATTCATAGACTTTTTACCTATTATTAGGTACAACCAGAACGCATGCAGTGAAACACAGCTAGGATGGCGATAAAATGTGAGAAGAAACACACATCCTATGGGTGTGTCTGTTCATTTACCCACCTAATGACTAGCCATGGCTGTGTTAATACCTCACCAGAAAAACCTAACCTTTCTAGAACTCTATGAGCAAGCTCTATAACAAAGTAACACCAAACATGTTGCTGTATAGGGCCTGTCAGTGTTATATCTAAGCATTCTTTTGAGTGTTTAATTACTTAATTACCTGTGTAAATAAGCTCCTGGTGTAATAAAATTATCTTAATATGTGTCTTCATCCAGTTGATTTTATAAGCAATATATTTGTCAATGCCTCTGTGATTGCACTGAAGTCATGTCTTAAACAAGCACTCACATTCCATCAGTTTTGGCTTGCTTATAGGTATTAGACATTTGCCAGGCAATGCCATCATATGCCCAGTTACTGCCACCATTTTCCAGCTGTTCCCATTTTATGACCAGGTGGTACCCTTATGTGGTGCCCTTATGAAAGTGTCTGGCAAATGCCTACCCATGCCTAATCAGAAGCCCAAGCCGTTGGCTTTGCCGATGCATGTTGGCTTCTGTTTGTCTCCCTAAGTTAATGTGTATGTGCCCAGGTGTGGGTTGCTTGCTGGCTACGCCTTGGGAATCAAGCTGCACTGAGCTGGTCCAACAAGGCCCTACCTGAAAATTATTAGGCTAGGTTGGCAAGTTTTGACAAGTTTTAGATCTTCTCATGCATACTTACCATGGGGCTCCGACCTAAATAGAATGTATCTTTGTTTGGAAGCCAAGTCTACTCTGACAGAATGTTTCATGATTCAAACTGATAAGTACTGACTTCATAACCTTAATCTGTTGAGTTGAGAGTTTGCAAAGTAGGATGTAAATCCTGGGTGCTGCATGTTTAGGCAGTGCCAGAAATGAAACATGAACACCCACAAAATAAACAAAAAAGAGCAGCGTTTTCTATAATATTCCAGGGCAAAGTATATAAGGTGTACATCTTTTATAAATAAAAAATCAGTATTTCAATATTTACTAAAGAGTACAATCAGAGGTGGATTTAACATTTAGACAAGGGACACATGCCAATGCCCCTCCCCTGCTCTAACATCGGCCCTCACATGCAAACATCAGGGCTGAACAGGCCCTATCATTGAGGTTGTATCTTTTAGCAAGTCTCAGAGGCAGATTATTTACAATAGGATGTGCTATGCCAAATATGCTGTTGATACTCAGTGTCTTTTCACTTTATCAGGCAACCACTCCAAAGACACCAAGGTCATTAATGCCACATACAACCAAATCGAGCTCTGGATGCTGTATAATAGCCTAGCCCTGAATAACTTAAAAACTGAGATTACTATCTGGGCACCAGCCCCAAATGGCGCCAGCTTGATCAGTCCTATTCATTCTTTCAAATCGCAGACTGTCTGCTCCCCACTTTGAAAAAACAATAAAAACCTTGGGAGTCACGATTGAGGTCCCATATCAGCAGCCTAGTGTCAAACTCAACATTATATTACATTATACTTTTGGCACAACTCAATTCCTTGAGGCCTGCAGTTGTGCCACCCTAGCCAGGGCGATCTTAGGGAGCCTCCCGGACGTCTGTGGCAGCAGTCTACTTGGGGTAGGCAAAGGAGAGCTCAATCGTCTGCAAGCTGTCCAGAACAATGCAGTTAGGGTCGTTATGGGGATGCGCAAAACAGATCATGTCTCAACAGCAAACCAAGCATTACATTGACTCCCTATTACAAAGAGAATCACGTTTCGTACCCTTTGCATTTCAGGGGCTTGCATGTATGGAATAAGCCCTTCTTATATGGCAGCACAGTTGAAGTGGCTATCTAACAGCCGTAATCTAAGATCCAATAACACAGGGTTGCTTTTCACCCCAAAGGCCAAACTGGTACAGGTGCAAAATGATGCTTCCCAGCCACAATTCCTCACTTGTGGAATACTCTCCTGTCTGATTTGAGGCTGTGTGCCAGTCTTCCCAGGTTCAAACGTGTCCTGAAAACCTTGCCTTTTGAGTAAATGGATCCTTGACCTCCACTAGTTTCTCTAAGGTTTCTCCTTAGGCTTCGCTGAGCTTTATGTTTTTTATTGTATGTCATGTCAGCGCTCTTATGCCCCCGGGCCACTGTCATTGTGCTTTAGAAATAAATTCAATAAATAAATAAATTAGAAATGAGAAAAGGTAAAAAGGCAGTGATCATTGCTGTGGCATTTAAAAGAATATATAGGGATTTAAGAAGCTGTTTAAGTGTGATTGTTGGGTGATTAGTAATTAAGGGAATACAGAACAAGCTGTGTGAAACAATAACCTTGACATGCATTTCATTTCACTTTGTGTCTGTAAGAGATTTTTTGTAAATTCTCATTCATTGCTATGCTGGAGCTTGTAGGCTTCCATTCAGGATGGGGAAAATAAAGCTACAGTCATACGGGATTCTTTTCCAGGTCAAGCAGAGTGGAAGAAATGGTGCTAAATGCATTTAACTCCACTTTGAATGAGCTACAGGATTTTGTATGATTTGCCAAGCGAAGTTGGAGAGCAGATCAGACTTAACAAGGCCCCCCTGCCAAATCCTATTGGCATTCCAGCAGCATGTATTTTAAGTTGGCTGAAATCCAATGGATTTCTATGAGATCTGCCGACTTTTACACGTGGTAAAAGCGGACAGAGTCAAAAGGAATCCATTGCGGATGACTCCCACAATCATTAATTGTGGAGGGGATTTAAACTTTTCCAGACACGCAGTGGTAAAGTAAAGATCAAAAGTGATTTTCACCTGTTTTAATCTTTACTTTTCCAGTACTTGGTGGAAACAATTAAAATGAATGAATGGCCCCTTTTGCAAATAAGCGCAAACAGGAGAATTCTGCTCTACGCAGCTCGGGATTCAAAACAAAATGCCCCACCTTAATCTTTACATCAACATGTTTCTACAATGATGAATACATTGTCAAGATGGTTTATCATGTGACTGGTGCATTATTTAAGTAAACTGTATACAATTTAGTATTATTTTAGTTCTTGAAAGCCAAACTTCAACACATATTTGTACCAACTTGAGCTCTGCAGATGTTTGGTCAAATATCTATATTTCAGGCTATGCTGAAATTATGGCTTTACCACTCAACCAAAGTGTGTGATCCTCAGCATATTTTTTTAATTTCACTATGCCTTGGCTGTTAAAAGTAGGTGCCCCTAGAAGGGATTCAGTTTGCATTACAAGCTATTCCAAAAAACCTCACTCATGATTTAATAGATGGCCAGCACAGGCATTAGGATACACACACACACACACATCTAACTTTGAAAATATCCAGGCCACATTTATTGAACAAAATGGTGTCATTCATTACCAGTGAACACATCAAACAAAGAGTCATCTCGGACAATTGCATTTTATAACCAGTATGTAAACAGTATGTACCAGACAATGATGTATAGGGGCATGACAGAGGAGCAAGACCCGCTCCTTCATGCCATACTCCACCAGGAGCGATACCAGGAGGCTGGAATACCCTCAACCAGCACCGTCTGCCTCCTGATGCAGCCCTTACATCCCTAGCACAGCCTTGCACTCTCAAATCAATTAAAATGTGCAGCGAAAATGCAACAAAATATAACATTGTGTGTTTCAAATTTAATATTGGACATGAACCATTGATGGGAGACATTCAGAATGGGACTAATGTAGGGGTTCAGTTGGAAAGGAGGGGCATTTGTGGAATGGGTGGGTGAAGGGAGAATTGTATACATGTGTATGTTATTGGAGGATATGTTGTTGTGCTCTAAATATTGTTAAGATCAACAAGACTACCTGTATTGATTGAGCATGGTATGTTCTGTTCATGAAATAAAAAAAAGTTAGAAAAAAATATAATTTAATTTTGTAGGAAACAAAATCTCCTATTCCTTGCTTCAGTATTTTGGGGGGGTCTATCTTTCACAACAGGTTGGAGCGAGCACAAGCAACCCCTTCGGGGCCCGCTGGGAGTAGCCACAGCGCTCAGGAAGGTATTTGTTGGGCAGACACCATCCATTTGCTCAGCCCTCTCAGAGGAAGAGGAGGAGGCATCGCCATAGAATTCTCTTAAGCCAGGCCAGGAAATGCATGCTGGGTGCTGGTGTGAACAGGTGAAAGGGTAGGTAAATGGGAACAGTGACTAGGACAGCTGAAGGAACGTGTCTGGATGGTGAAAGGTGAAGGAGGATCAGATATAACAGAAAGGGGAGAGCAGATGGGAAGGGAAGACAGGTAGATTGATGTTGCAACACGATTTTCCTTGCTTCTCTTTTGCCATGTACTTTTTTTTTATAGGTGTGCAAATTTATTTTTGGAGATCTGCAAAATCTGGATCAACGCCAGCACTTTGAATAGGATTCTCCTAGACCCACACCCAATGGAATTTGGGCCCCCCTGGTCACAACCCTGGCCCACCCAGATGAAAATTCCTGGAGCCGGGCCTGCACCCACCCAACCCCCAAACCCAACAATCACCCAACAATTTCCCAGCAACGCACAGCATGCACAGGCACTGATGCTTCTCACACTTAACCTGCTGCCAGCTGCCGGCTGAACAGGTCTGCGTGCAGCAGCCAGAAACCTACAACTGGTATCAAAAGTGTAGTTCCAACCGATGGCCTCTCCTGGGCCACACAGAGTCAGTTCTTCGTACATGAGGCTCAATGATTCACTAATGCATGCACTCCTGTTTCCTCGATGGCTCATTGTCACCCTGCTACGCAATGCCCAGGACCCAGGAACGTGCTTCTGAATCATGAGGGGGTGCATTTTTGTAAGATTAATAGAAGATTGATTTATTTATTCATTTATAGTTTGCTTGTTAGGCACTTATACAATAAGAAAATACTGTTTCAAAGAGCCCACAGAGCAAGAGAGGGAGCAGGAGTGGGAAATACATTAAAATACACTAAAAACACAATATTTAAGAGAAGTGGGGGGGAAACGGAAGAGGACGAACCTACTAAGCCTTGTGAGTATTCAGAACGTGCAAGTGCAACAAGAAAGATGGCAGGGGGGTAAGTTCTGGGGAGTCTGAGCTCATGGGTGAGCCACAGATGAAGTGCTAGAATGTTGAGTGCTACACAGCCTGGAGCTGTGAGGGTTGTAAGTGCGAGCCTCCAGGGCAGAGGGTGTAAGTGCAAGTGCAGAGGATAGACAGGAGCTGGGCCAATTGGGTGCAGGAGGTCAGGGCCATGAGGATGCATAAGGGCCCAGGACATCAATCGCAGCAACTGTGGCATTAGCAGGGGAGAGAAGAAGGGAAGGAGGAGGTAAAGAGGAGAGTTTTATACAGCTTCCGGAATTTAAAAAGATCCTGCTCAAAGCGCAGTGGGAGGGGGAGGCTGTTCCTTAGGAGGGAGCCAGCTGTGGAAAGTGAGCGACCACCTGCCCTCTATTTAGCAAAACGCTTTAAACAGAGTTGGAGCCAGAGGAGTGTAGTGGTCTAGACGGAGAGAATTTGGTAAGATGAAGTTGAAGGTAGTGTGGTCCCCGGGCCCAGACCGTCTTGTGGATGTTGCAGAGGGATTTGAATTTCATCTGTGCAGCAACCGGGAGCCAATGAAGACTTTTTAATGCAGGAGAGATGCAGTCCCTTAGCTTAAGGCCAAGGGTAAGTCTTGCTGTCCTATTCTGGATTATCTGGAGGGGTCAGAGTGGAAGATGGCAGAATCAGGAGGAGGCTATTGCAATAGTCAAACCTAAAGAGAACCAATGCTTGGGTCACATTTAGCCTCTGGGGGAAAGTGAGAAAATGAAGAATTCCTTTCAGAAGGAAGAGCTGAAAGTGGGACTTCTTGTCAATGTGCTGAGTGTGAGGGAGGAAGGAGAGAGAGGAGTCAAAAATTACTCCAGGGGTTCTGGCTTCAGAAGAAGGAGCAGGGGGAGAGCCCAAAGAGGAAATCCAGAGTGAAGGGAAGGAGAGAGCAGGGGTCCCGATGGGAAGGGTCTCAGTTTTACAGGCGTTGAGGCAGAGATTGTTGGCGCTGCACCAGGACTGGATGGCAGATAGGTAGTCAGGGATGATGGAGGGTGCAAGAGGGTCGGCAGGGAGCTTGAAAAAGAGATGTGTGTCATCTGAGTAAGTCTGGAAGTTGGAAGAGAAGGAGGAGATGAGATGTTCAAGCAGTGCAAGGTAGATGTTAAAGAGCCAGGGGGAGAGGATATAACCCTGGGGGAGACCACAGGTGGAGAGGGAGGTAGGAGAGGAGAAGATGCTCGGGATGACTTGGGAAGAGCAGTCAGTAAGGACGGATGTCAGCTAGTCCAGTGCCCGGGATGACTTGGGAAGAGCAGTCAGTAAGGACGGATGTCAGCTAGTCCAGTGCCCGATTAGAGATACCAAGAGCCTTTGTATGAGGATGGAATGGTAGACTGTGTCAAAGGCAGAAGAGAGATCAAGAGGATAAGGACAGCTGGGGAGTTGGAGTCCAGAGATGTGAGCAGTTCTTCATGGGTGTTCTGAAGAGCAGTTTCTGGATGCTCGATATCCAGATTGATGGTGGTGGAGACGACCAACAAGATCAGTGTTGAGCTGAGTTCAGGCAAAACCAGCTTCTCGAGCAGTTTCCCCATGAAGGGGGTAATGGAAATAGGGTGGTAGTTGGCAGGGCAGGTAGGATCTGATGAAGGTTTTTTCAGGAGTGGGCCCACAAGGGAGTGCTTAAGGGAGGAGGGGAAAGATTCTGTGACAAAAGAGCGATTGCAGAAATCAGCGAGAGGCCTTCGTGGAGCTGAAAACTCTGGTAACTTCTTCAGGCATGACAGGGGTGAAGGAGAAGAAGGAGGACGATGGAGGAGGGGTGAGGTAAGGGTGTGTGGGATGGGTTACGAGGGTGTGTAGCAAGGGTGGTAATGATGTCCTGGGTTTTGGAGGCAAAGTGTGAGGCCAGTGCATTGCAGAAGGCCTGAGAGGGAGAAGGGGAGGAGGAGACTGAGGAACGGTTGGCTAGTTCCTTGCAGATCTTTAAAGTTCAGTCGTGTTATTGGATGCACCAGAAACCCATGCATGAATGTGGGATCTTTTTTTGGCAAGGAAGGAGTGTCTGTATTGCCTTTGGAGCAGGTGGTAGGTCAGTTTGTCAGAGGATGAGCCTGAGGTTTGCCACTTCCATTCTGCTGCCCTGCATTTACGTTTCAGGGCTGCAAGTTCAGTGTCATACCAGGTGTTACGCTTATAGGCAGGTTTCAAGTGGATCCTCATGACTGGGGCAACAATGTCAGCAGTATTGGTGATAGAAAGGTAGAGGCTGCTGAGGGCAGAGTCAGAGGTAGAGTCAGAGGTGCAGGGGTGAGGGGGGGGTGAAGGTGGAGGTGAAGGCAGCCACAGGCACTCGTTTCATTGGGCGGATATTAGCGAACGAGGTTGGTGGGACTTTCGGCGGTGACCAGGGGGGCAGGAATGCATTCTGGCTCCCTCACTCTTCAATCTTTATGTTCCTGATGTGGGAGAATATCTGAGCATTGCTGTTTTTTCTTCCCATTAAACTGGGATCCTGTAGTATTCCTTCGTTGGCCTATGCGGACACCTTCCTGTTGGTTGAGCAGACGTCCATAGGTCTCAAATGCCTCTCGAGTACCTTTACAGTTTTTGCGAAAGATAATGCATTAAATGTAAATCCAAGGAAAAGTATGATTATTCAATATGCTGTGACTAGGAAGAAGTCCTTATTTAAATAGTACTTGGACAATGTTCCCTGGTTGCATGTTGATAATTTAATTTATCTGGGTTTTCCAGGTTGCAGTATGCCACAGAAAGCAGGGTTTTGGACTTCCTGGACAAATTGGAGTCCTTGATATGAGTTCCAAATGCAATTCCTGCGGCTGCTAATCACTTTGAACTGGGGTCAAAATTGTCAAAACCAAGAGTGAAATGGTGCATTCTTAACGTTTACTGAAGTATATGTTTTCCGGTGAAGAAATCTTTGCATCAAGAGCTGAATGTCAGTCTGCATTTAAATAATGTAAATTTGTTAAGCAAAGTGACAGACCTGTGCAATAGTTATCTCCAGGAAATTGGGAAAGTCTGTCTGACCTTTGGGAACATTCTGGAGTAGTTAAGCACACCCTATATCAGGACGACTGGTGCTTCACTACTAATACGTTACACGGTTACTCTTCCCTATCCCAACTTTCTATAGAACATACATGTTTTGGAGCTTCATCTCATTTGAATTTGCTCTCAAATAGATACCATAGTGAGGCAACGCATGGGTTTAGAGGGAATCTATTTCATACAAAAGAAATGTTATCAAAACTTTGATACCTCCCGAGAAGTCCTACTGCCGATTTTGTAATGATAAATTGCTGATATACTGTAAAGAAAGTTACCCTTAACCATGCATTTACGAAATGTAATCGCAGATCCTTCTTTTATTGACTGTGAATCACCTTGGTTAAGGTGCTTGGGGGTGGGGGGGGTTATGCTTTTTAGTAATTATGTTTTTAGGATCAATGTGCATGATAATTTATCCTTGTGTAAAGTGGGCTAATTTGGACAGCTGAATTATGTGAATATTTTATATGTGATATTGTGTGCATATGTTTTTATATCATTAATTACATGTTTGTTATGATACGATATTGTGTGAAAGGTTGATTGTTCAACTGAATCACAAAATTAAAAATGTAAACAAGAAAGTACTTCCCTAACTACAAAACACAATCACCTCTTCAATTCTGAGACGTCCACACATTCAGGCACCCTAGTTTCAGACCTATCTCGGTCTGCAGCTAGTGGTCAAAGATCTTGAATGCCTAACAAAGCTCTCATCTTACCTTGAACATCACTGCAGCCTGAGCTACCTATTAGTCAAGGATTTTCCCCTACATAGGTACACAAATGAGCCTCATGTATTTCCATAAAGAACTACTCATGGTTAGACTCCAGTAAAACGTGGACTTCTGTACTGTTGCAAAAACAAGGGGGGGCCCTGGGAGTCCCTCAGCCGAACATTAGTCCTGGTTATGAGAGCCTTGTTCAGAGGAGAATTACCACACATTTCGGTGCTGGACTGCCCCAGGGCAGGACACACACTGATATGTTTTGGATATTTCTCCACTGTGAAAGATAGTGAGCTAAAGAATCTAGGTAAGTCTCTTGTAACCAGGATTAATATCTGGCAGAGGGACTCCCAAGATCCCCCTTGTTAATTTGCATAATTTAAGTAACTTTGGGTCTCACCCTAAGTTACATGGGGAATCCAGACGTGGACCCCTTGCTCACTATTCTTAGAGAGGCACAGCTCCACCCTACTGATGAGGTCCAACCAGACCAAAATGCCTGTCTAGGGTTGCTGTATGTACTCTTGTTCAGAGGAAAATTCCCTAGCATTTCGGTGCTGGACTGCCCCAGTGCAGGACAAAGACTGATATGTTTTGGATATTTTCCCTCTGTGAAAGATAGTGAGCTAAGAATCTGGGTAAGTCTCTCGTAACCAGCACTAATGTCTGGCAGAGGGACTCCCAGGACCCCCCTTGGTAACTTCTGTACTGTTGACCACAGAGTAATTCTCTACAGCTGAAAGAGGTCATTGGAATAAAAAAACTGGTTTGCATACTTCCTCTCGAACCAGGCCTACCAGTGTAGTAGGTCCATTCCTAGATCACCAAACGAATGCGTGTAATGTCCCCAGAATCAGCCTGTCTCTGGTTCTCTTTAAAAGGAGCTTGACCTTTGCAACCAACCTCTTCAGACAGTATAAGACTGGATGCCACAAGAGCTCTGAAATCACCCTGCTATATTGTAAATTGAATGAGAGTTCTGTCAGGAATCGTGCTGTAAATCAGTGCATCCCTGCAAACATGGGCCTGGATGAACTCAAAGCAAATGTGTCTTAACATTTATCAAACTGAGTTTCTGCTTGTTGCCATGGTGTACATTTGCCCCATGTGTTTCAATGGGATGACATGCCACCCCACCCCCTGCACCAAAGACTCACAATTGCAGTTTTGGAGAAGCATTCACTGGGTAATGCAGTCACAACAAGAATTATCCCAGCTATGGGTCAGGGGTCAATCCTGACCTAACTGCAGATCACCTACAAAATGGTACTCATTCGTTTAGTCATAAAATACTGTCTCCAAAAGCACCAACGTGGTCTGCAAAGGACTACCATGATAAGGATATACATAATTCATTGAGTAAAAAACCTTTACAACTTGACTCACTTCCAGAGTCAAGCTTTACTTATTTCATTAGCACAGCCATGAATACTCACCACTGGCTGTGCACGGAGCCTTAAAATTACTTCAAGGAAGTAGGCCTGACCAACAAGCCAACCACAGTTTCCATCTGGCAACTTCTCCAAGGAGTTCCTCGCCTATCTGCTGACCATTCACTTAAGGCAAGCAACCCAAAACCTGTTATCCATTCACCAGCTAAGGTATAACATTTTGGTGGTAGAATCCTGTATTTTTGAAGTTCCTTTCAATGAAGGACCCTCATAACACAGCTCTACCTTGAGCCTGATCAGCTCAAGTTCAGAGGGGCCCTGAAAACATATCTTCATTAGACAGCCTACAATTCCTGAGGTCTAAGAACCCAACACAAGTATTTGCTGCTCAGATATTACCTCTCTTGCAACCCAGCTTCCCAGTAACCAGTATGATCAGAAATCTGAGAAAATGTGTAAAGAAATACTAGTATTGTTTTTCTGTGATTTGTGTCAAAATTCCTATAGCTCACTCACGTCAACTCTTCTGCCTTGTGTGCTCAGCAAAAATACCTGCATGAAACAGCAGGAAGTGCTAAAATATCACATGCAACCTACAGCTTTGTTCCTTTCTCATTTCCTCTTTTTCTTCTCTCTTTGTGCATGTCTCTCTCATTTTGTTCACTGAGCCATGAGCAACCAATCAAACTAGGTTTTGCATTGTGGGTGACTGAAGGAGAGACCAGGCATCCGTTTACATCCCCATCTGTCGACTGGACATTAATGCAGTGATATCACTGTGGAGTGTTTAGGTGTGCTGGCAGAACAAATACGGGTTCTATACTTGGGTTGTGCAAAGGTTGGAGCAATGTATTGCACAATTTCAGCCTGTCAGAAGAAGCTTGTGTCAAGATCTGAGTCTACCTCCCCCTTCTCCTCACCTGAATCCTCGGAGGTTAGTACCAGCAGGCCCGCCTCTGTTCTTTCTTTTTTGAAGACGCCTTGCCTTTGGGTGCTCTAACATTCTTTTTCTCGTGTAGATAAGGTCTGGCCCCTCCGGAGGCCACCGTGACAGAAGTGGGTACCTGCCCTAGGGGGATCCCAGGGTGCCAGCCTCAATTCTAGGGAAAAAGCCCGAAGGCAGAAAAAACCCTAGTCCATAGAAGGATTCAATGATGTGGTGGCACAGATCTTCAAAGCAATAGTCCAAAGTTCCAAGTATGTATGATCCAAATCTTGGATGACTGATTCAAAAAAGTAGCAATCCAAAAATGTAGAATTCGGTAAGAGGAAAGATAGGGGGAATAACAGCTACCGGAGAGGTGAATGGAGTAACCAGAAGAAATACCAAATGAGTGCACCATTAGCAAGTAAAAGTGAGAGAGGAAATCATAAGAAGAGGAAGTAAAGGAAGTTCACAGAAAGAGGAAACGTGCACAGGAACACTAGCAAGAAATAAAAAGTACAAGAAAGGTCCAGAACGAAAGGTAGAAGGAGAAAGGCTGACAATCAAGTGATATCCTGCGCAGAGCAGGACAATAAGTGGTCGGTGCCATCAAGAAAGGAGCCTCGCAAGATTGGAGGATGGTGAACTGGGACTCCAGGGCGGCTGCCGGCGAGGGAAAAACAGAAGTTAGACAGAAGTGTTGCCCAGAGCGGATCGCAGAGGTAGGTAAATGATGAAAGGAGAGCTCGAGGAGACCTGCAGGCAGAAGGCGTCGCCGACCGTAACGGCGGAAGGCGAACGCTAGAATGAATGAAAGTACGCGGGAGATCCGCGAAACAGAAGGTGTCGCCGACCCAAAGGAGCGGAAGGCGAACGCTGAGAAACTCACAAGTAAGGAGCGCAGGCAGAAACAGCAGGATGAAACAAAGCGGAGATATAATAGTACCGTAGACAGAAGCACAAAGTAAACACAGAATAACGGGAGGGTAGATCGAGAGAATCAAACACTGGAGGGCAACAGTGACACAAGCACAGGTCACGGAGCGTTGCACGAAGGAAACACAGATACAACGCACCGGCTTGTGGGCGGAGCCTGAATTTAAAGGCATAGGCGCCATGTTGGGTGAGGACTAGAGGGTCCGCTCGAGAAGTCAGAACTTCCACCGGCTCCAGCACTTCCAGCACGGTTCCTGACAGCTTGTGCCATCAGAAAACCCACTGACATGTCTATGCTACGCTTGGTAGAGTTAGTATTATTTTCTTCATTCAGCTATAGCAGCATGGTAAAAGAAAAGGCTGCCTTGTTTCCTCCATTGTTTGAAATGTTAGAAATGGACCAAGCAATACTCTGGACTTGAAAGGGAAAAAGGAAAGAGTGGGGCAAGTGGCACGTCTAGAAGATGCCTATTTAGCCATGTACAGACAGAGCAAGAAGCCAGAGGACAGAAAGGAGCAGAAGGCTGGGTGCAAAACATATAAGAAGACCAGGTCACAGGCAGCGGGAGCATGGGTGAAGCTTGCAATTGAAGCTTCAGGTTAAGCAGGAACCTAGACCTGTGTTTGCATCAATAGCCCAGTTTGTCAGGAGGAAACTACAACTGCAATCACTTCCTGGGTGAACCTCAGGATGGAACAGCAGACCAGACAGAGAAAACCATTACTTCATTAAAAACAAAAATTAAAAGAATACTTCATGTAGAAAACCCACCACCATTTGGCCACGAATATAGAAAGAGTGATGCTATGACAGCGAGTTAATGAGGAACATTATACTGGTAGCAATGCTTCAATGGCAATATTTCCTGCACACTGTACGAGCAAAGCAGTAGAACACAGAACGTACAACTGTTGCCTTTTCTTTTTCATGTGCTTGAAAACAGACAATGTCAGGAGACAGCACAAGTGTGGGGGGGGGTACAAGGGAGTATGCTTCAGCAGGGGCTGAGGTGGTCAGCAGACCCCAAGGGCAGGCTGAATAAGGAACCAACAAGACAACAGGAATCTGAGGGATGGGCATGGACAGTAATCCAAGGCAACAAGGTTCAGACATTGATAGTGTAGTCGAACTTCAGATATGTTTTAACCTTGTGTGACACTGTAAGTTACCTTAACACGTTTAAATGTATATATTTTCACGTATTTCCTTTTTCTGTGTATAATGTTATTAAATGCATGTTTTCTTCAGCATACTGCTCCAAGCATGTTATTGTTGGTCATGATGGGTTTATGGTGTGGCATGTATAAATTGCCTGCGGCATATGGCTTATGTAATGCATTTTTTTTTATATATTTCTTTTTATTTGTAACATTTAGTTTATACAAACTTTAATTACAAAATCTACTTTCATCTTTGAAAAGAACACACATCAAAAGAGAAAAGAAATCACAAACCAAGCCATCCAATTCCCATATAAACACTCAATCAATCAACTTCCAAACCCTCTTAAAATTCCAAAGGTTTCACTCCACATATTTTCCGTCCTTGATCACTGTCCCATTATCCAAAAAGCCCTAGTGTGGATTGTCATATGTGCATTGCTATTCAGGGGTTGCCTCATCGTCCAAAATCTTCTCCAGGAAGTCAACCAATGCAAACGTTCGGATAACATGAATACCTGACAGCATCCTACACCACCATTTCTCAATGTCCCCACTAATAGGAGCACAGCTCCCCAAAAAGGAATATTGTTGCTTGGCTAGTTTGACACAATTCAAAAGTCAAATGTGTTAAAGATTCTATATTCTTTCTGCAGAATCTGCATAGATTGTCCTTTGTGACTTTATCATGTTTCAACCACAGCATCTCTTTCGTTTTATATACATTCAGCCGCAGCCTCAAAAAGTTATTAGGATGAAATATTGCTGGGAATCTTTCTAGGTATTTTGGCAGTTTGTCCAGACTATTTTCAGATACTCTTGTATATAAGGACGACTCCAAGTTGTTACGTACTTCATTATTGTGTATCCAATTCCACTGTCTTAGTTTTTTCTTTGCAAGTTGTGGAGTATCCATCACCATTTGCCATTTTATGTCTGCAACTTCAAGAATGCTGCTAATTTTGTTTGCCCAGATTAACAGGATTCCTGAGGGAGGGTTTTTGAATGATGATGTAATGCACATTACAACATACACATTTTAACAAGAGTGATTTTTCAGAGCATGTTGTTGTTCATAGTATGGGTTAGTACCAAGTACCTGTTGATTATGGCTAGAATGCAGAGATTTAATTGTCGGTGTCTTCTTTACAGGGTATTATTCGTAATGCGTTGTTGGTGATGACTGTAGATTCATGGCCTGGGATTGAATGCAGTGCCATGTCTTGCTATAACACTGAATTGTATTATCCGTGTGTAATTCAAAGTGCATCATTATAAGCATATTGCTACCGGTTATGGGGCCTCATTATACATTTGGTGTTGCATTAGAAATTGTGGTAAATTGACTGTAATGGATTTACTGCAAATTTACTGCACTGCCTAATTATTACTTTGGTGGAGATTATTCCTCAAAACCCCCAATAGTGTCCAGTGGACTCCGTGAATGGAGACGAACATAGCATTACTTCTGCTTATAATAGGCTTAGTGTAAGAATGGGTGGATTGCATGTAGTGTATGGCTTGTATGTAGTACCAACTATAAATTGCTATATATTGCTATTTTGCACAGTATTACCACATGCATGTTATTTTTGGCATATTGTTTCAAACGTATTGTTGCTGTTGGGCATGGTGTGCACCGATATGTGCATGTGTTGCACATAAAAGCACAATGAATTCTTTAAAGCTGTTACTGGGCATGTATGAATATATTTTCTTAAAAAGTTAATATCTTGAAGTTGGCTGGTCCAAGTTAGAAAGCTTTGTGGTGTGAAATAGGTAAAAGCTAAATGTGTGCCAAAAAGATTGAAAACAAACGTTTTTTTTAGATATATACCAAATGTCTGTGTTTTGGATTTACAGGAAACTCAATTCAAAAATCTGTATATATTTGGAATGCATGGACGGAAAAAAGTTCCCGGTCAAACATGGTGATTTTTGATGGAAGAGGTGAAATGTTTTAGCGGCAAACAGGTTTTTATTTTCCTATGTAACTTCTGCTCTAACCTTAACTCTACAGTCACTACCTGTATGCATATATGCATGTACACAAATTAGATAGGATATTATAAAAAAGTTGAATTGGCACCAATGTATGCTTTGTGGGCTACAACTCCAATTTACTGCTGAAGCTTTGTCACCAACTTTAAACCAACAAAAGGTTTCAACATAATTTACTCTTTTTGCAGCATTTAAATGTACTAAATATGAATTAAACGTCATGGAAATCAGAACTCACAATTGTATTTTTTATGCTGTGGTAAATGTTTATTATTTTGGTTAACACATTTTGTTTTAGTGACATTCATGTATCGTTTGTATTTTTAAATTGTACATGTTTTGTTTGGGTAAAATGTTTTTCAATGTGTTTTATTTGGATATAATTGTATGAGTATTGTATTAGTGTATTTTATTTTTATATTATTATTGCTCCTGTTAATTTGTGTTTATATTTTATGTTTTCTTATGCCTAGAAAATGATTGTGTCCTCTTAGCTACTCATTGTTTGTGTTTAAAAGTATACAATTCATTTTGCGTATTATGTTTTAGTTGATGTTAATTCATTCTTTTGTTTCCATTAAAATTGTGCTTATAATTGTTTTATTTGAATGAACATTTTTATTTCATATATCTATATACATTTTAAAGTGTCTTTTTTTAGTTGTAACTTGTAAATGTTACATTCTTTGGAATGAGCCAGCAAACTGGGGGCATTTTCCGCTTTATGTCACGGTGTGAGGGAGAACCATTAGAAGTGATATCTAAGATCTACAGTGCCCAAGCAATGGCCGTCACCATGTATGGTGCCCCAATACGGGGCTTCCAGAGGGCTGACGAAATGCAAATAAAAGAGAACAAATTCATTAGGAGACTGTTGGGCCTCCCAAACTCGGCTGCAAGTACTGCAATTCATCACGAATTGGGAATGGAGTTTTGGGAAGACTTGTGGGCATTGGCCCTGATTCTGTTCTCGATCCGGCTATGGGCAAACACATTTGCCTCCCTCTGCCATTTTATTATTCGATCTGTATTGGGAAAGGGGGGCTGGCAAAAGGTTCCCTGGCTGGCCTATATTTCTAAAGCCCTTGAGGAGGCCAACCTAGGTACTCTTTTTCCGCCTGAGGTGCTTATAACAGAGGTAGAGGGGAAAAGCCATAAAATGGTGTTGAGGGAGGCTGTTGCAAGGAAGAGAATTTTATTGGAGTATGGGATTAAATCTGGTCAATTACACTCTGCGATCAGTAGGCCCTCAGTGATTCAACCATACTTAGTTTGGGGGTCCCGAAAAAAAGACTGGTGGCTAATCACAAGGGCAAGGTTTGATTGCCTCCTACTGCAAGGAAATACAGCAGAATGGAAAGGGTTCCCAGACTCTACTAGTTGCCCGGTGTGTGGTTACCGGCGTGAAGATCTGGCACACATATTATTGTTTTGTACTGGCTATGCTAGGATACGTAGAGCAACATTGTTACCCGCTCTAAAGAAGACAGAGATCCGCAACCATAAGGCAGCCCTCATCTTTCTTTTGAGTGCAGATACTATTTTTACTGCCTGGGCATTGCTCTCCTTTTTGAAAAGAGCAATGTATTTTAGAAAGGGACTGATAAGGTTACAGGAAGGTGGAATGTCTTAATGTAATGATGGAATAAATGGTTATTGGAACAGTGGCTTTTATGGATATTCGGTTTTATTGTGAATAGATATACTATTGTATTTTTATGGATTTTTTTGTATTTGTTTTTAAGGAGAATATCTTAAAAATCTGAAATTGAATATTGTGAAAATGTGATGTGTTCTGTATTTGTATTATTTGTATGTTTAATGGATCTTTGCATCCGAATAAGCTTCTTTGACTGACATTTTTTATGTGTTAAATGTTTATAATTGTGGCCTTTACAATTTGAATGTTTTCTTGTAATTTAATTGGCAAGTGTGAACTAAAGCTACTATGATGTGTTTAATGTATGTTTGATATATCATATTTAGCATACAGAGTGAATGGCTTTGTAACAAAACTATTTCATTTCAATTTATTTAAAGTTTACATGTTTGTTTTTGTAACCTTGTTAATTCTTTTTCTACTAATTGTGATTGTTTTCTAAGGACAAACAACTTGAAATTAATTAAAATAAGGTCACGGTTTTCTCTTGCATTACAGTTCCGTTTCTCATCGTGTATGAATGTTTTATTAGTATTAAATTACAAGTTACATGAAAGCATGCACACAATTCGATATGTAGATTCATTCGTGAGCCGCGCCTCTTCCGCCCGCCGCCGCTCCGCACCTATCTGCTGGCCCAACCGCAGCCACACGGAAGACACTTCCTGTCCTGGGTCCTCCTGCCCTCCGGCCGATGCCTGCCCCTCCGATGTTGATGGCCCCGAGCCATGATGCCTCCCACGTTGACTCTGCTGCTGCTTCCGACGCAACTGCCTCTGCCAGCACGACGGCATCCAGGCTGATGGAATCCACCGACGCCGTCGTGCACGTGCCCTGCCTGATGATGCCGGCACATCCCCCATCTGCTGGGGTACAGTTGCTTTGGTGTCCACCCCTGCTGGACCTCCGACTCCCGACTGTGGCAGGGATGGGATCCCCACCGAGCTGGCTGCATTGGTCAGGGCAGGTCCACAGGGGGCCCTGGTGGCATCTGGGCCGGAAGACGGCAAGGAGAACGACTGGCGTATAGTCTCCACAGAGGAGGAGAGGGCCGCCAGATTGGCTGACACATGCAGGAAACCCCCGAACATGGACGATCCCAATTGGGCCACATCGGCACGGTGCTCTTTGTGATGACGTGCGTGCTCCTCCTGGGAAGCACGCACGGCATCACGAATCACAGCCGTGCGCATCGCGACCCCAATCAGGACCTTCTCCATACGGCCAGGGGTCCCCTCGTCCGCAGGTGGAGGGGAGTCAGATGACATGGATATCCCCTCTACCTGCGGACGGGCCTGGGACGGGGCATCCCTGCTGGTGCATGGTGGTGCACCCACAGGGTTAGGGACAGCGACATGCACAGGCCCCTCCACAGTGACCTGTGCTGCCTCCTGCCCCTGGACTGCACAACTTGCACCAGCAGGGATGCCCCCACCAGGCCCCATGTGCGCCTCAGTGGCGGCCTCCTCCTCCTCTGTGGAAACCACCAACCTGGATGCCTCCTCACCGTCTTCCGCCGTAGCAGGCCCCTGTGGGGGCTCACCCACCCCTTCCGCTGCAGCCGTGGGGGCATCCACGCCGCCTTGCTCCACAGCGCCGTCTCCGCCCTCTTCTTCACTAGCCGCTGCGTAGAGGGAGACATAGAACACAAGCATCAGGGTACTGTACAATGGTCCCCTAGACAGGAAGCAATAGCAGATGAGTGCCACTGTCAAAGTACACTTCCATCATGTCCTGTCCCTCCACAACACATGTGTCAGTCCAGGCAAAACACACACAGTGACAGTCATGGTGCATGCCATGGACATTTCCATACATGTCCAATGGACTCTCGAAACATACAATGTAATGGAACTCGCATGCATCATGGGTCATGCCTATCACATGCACACACTTCACCTCAGTCACATCCATCTGGCCCCATACACCCCAATCACAGTGGATACAAGGATGACTAGGCTGCATCAGTGAATCTGTACATTGTCACAGACATGTGTCATGCATCCATGGCATTCACAAGTCACAGACACGCAGGTCAGGCACACAGACATGCATACCATATATGTACCTGGCATCAGCACCCATCCCTCACCCCCACCCATGTCCAGGAACAGAGACTGCCATGCTCTCATGTGTACAATCTGCATAGGGCTCCCCATGTCGCATTTAAACACATGCAACAACCGTGCGGTTCACACATTACTGGTCGCACATGCATTACCATGATGTCCCTGCACACACACATGCGTACATGGCCTATGTCACACATACAGGCAAGTATCAGACAACCAGCACACTGCAACATGCCCTGTCTCACACAGCAATGCTTGGCCACTTACCGCTCAACTCCAGACGGGTCTCCCTCTCAAGGACCTGGGCGTGGAGCGCTGGGTGTACGCGTTCCAGGACCCTCATCTGGATGGAACTCATGTGGCCCTGGCCCCCCTCCACGAGGCGCTGGGCCTTTATGAGGGTCCTGGACCTCAAGTCCTCCCAGCGCTTCTTGACCTTCTGGATGGTGCGGGTTGCCACCCCCTCCGCGTTGATGGCAACCACACAGTCGGCCCAGATCCTCTCCCGTCCTTCCTCGTTGGCGCGGGACGATCCGAAGAGGGCATCATACTGCCCTAGGACTTGCTCCACCAGGACACCAACTTCGGTGGCAGTGAAGCTGGTGCCCCTCTGGCCGGGGGTTGCCACTGGTGCCAGATGTTGATGTGCCCGACATGGCAACCCCAGGTCCAGCAGGGGTGGACACAGCAACTGGACCCCTGCAGATGGCTGATGTGCAGGCACCAAATGGCAGGGCATGGTGGCAGCAGGCAGGCAGCAGCAGATGGCACGTGGGAGGCTGCTCGGGGAACTGGGGGGGCAGTTATTCGGCCTTCTGGGCAGGAGCGTGGTCTTCCGTGTGTTTTCGCGTGGCCAGCTTGATACAGAGTGATTTGGCACGTGAAAATCCTGCACGTTAGCGTGATATTCGAGGAATGGCCCTTAGCACTTAAGCGCGTCAGCACGCGTACGCGATTTCATTGGACCAAAGGCCCTTACAGCGTAAGCGTGTCTGTGACGTTTCGCGCATGGGCGTTGCCCTGGCAGGGCTTGGAGATCCCGCGTGCCTTTGAACTGCTCTGTACGTGCTTTTCGTGCGGTGCGTGTGTTTTCCATCCGTTGGGGTTCACACGCTATTACTTCAGAGCGGGTGTTGGCTACGCGTTCTTCTACACGCAAGGCAGACGGTCCCCCAGGCCCAATCGCGTGAGAAACTTCACCGAAACCCTGAAATACACGTAGCCCGCTCCCCCAGGCCCAATCGCGTGATAAACTTCACGCGAACCCCTGATATACACGTAGCCCGCTCCCCCAGGCCCGATCGCGTGAGAAACTTCACGCGAACCCCTGATATACACGTAGCCCGCTCCCCCAGGCCCGATCGCGTGAAAAACTTCACGCGAACCCCTTAAATACACGTAGCCCGCTCCCCCAGGCCCGATCGCGTGAAAAACTTCACGCGAACCCCTTAAATACACGTAGCCCGCTCCCCCAGGCCCGATCGGGTGAGAAACTTCACGCGAACCCCTGATATACACGTAGCCCGCTCCCCCAGGCCCGATCGCGTGAGAAACTTCACGTGAACCCCTGATATACACGTAGCCCGCTCCCCCAGGCCCGATCGCGTGAAAAAGTTCACGCGAACCCCTGAAATACATGTAGCCCGCTCGCAATACACGTAGCCCGCTCGCACAGGCCCAATTGCTGTATGTTGCCACATTTGTAATGCGCAGGGACGCTACCGCCTGCCTTCGTGTTCCGGACGTGTTTCGGCTTGTGCGTGTCTTTGGCTGTGCGTGGCTTTGCCCTATTCGATTCCATGAATACGTGTGGTTCGAGTGCGTGTGGGCGTTCCGTCTGCTTCCCTGCAGTACATCCCCAGTTACGCCCTTATTTTCGCGCGTTGTTCCCCATTCCGCGTGTTACGCCCCGTGTCCCGCCCACTTTCTGGTGTATGCGCCGAGGTTGTGCGCTTTCACTGTTCGCGTCGCGCACGCCTTCCGGGATGTTGCAGTGACTTGTGCGCCATGCACGGGTTTGGCGCACATCCCGGGGTGTACACGCGCAGGGACTTCCATGAATCGCACGCGTGCGCGCCTGTTTTTTTCCGCTTGCGCTTGCTTGCGCAAAGATTTTCGGCGCACGTTTGTTCCATGAATCGGCCCCTTAGTGTCTACTTTGAATGTGTGTGTAGGAATCATTGATCACTTTGCCATGTGTATTGGTCAGGTTATAGGCTTGTGGTTAAGATTGGCATCTCTTCTGTGCCTCTTCATATATATGTATGCAGTTATTACGTGTTGATGTGTGTAAGGAACTCTGAGTACTAATCTTTACTTGTCAATTCTAATATAGATATCCTCAGGGTTATGGTGTACAACTCCCTTCTTGGTTTAACTCACATTCTCAGGGATATAGCATCCAGCACACTTCTTAAATTCCAATGTGGCTTAAGTAACCCTCCATGACACAGATATACCAATGAGAAGCCTTTCTGTGCTTCTGGGTGTGAAGCCAACACTCTTTCAAGAAATAATTCCATTCCAACTTGCTAGGGTAGTCCATTACGATTACCATTATACATTATGCCCCTTTGCCTTGAATCCCTGTCAGGCTTGGTAATGGTCAAGCACCAGCAAGCCAGCAACACCATCCCGGGCTAAGGCCTACAGCCTCAACATATTCTTTGCTCGACCAGTGTTTCTCTGGCCATTGTCAGGAGTCTCTCTGGTTCTCTTGTCATTTCTCTAGACTCGATATCTGACAGGGTCTGTAATATAATTTCACAGCAGATGACACTTCAGTCTGGTTTTGAATTGTATAATAGGAGTGTTATGACGAGAAAAGTGTAACAGGTTTTATGCCACGGCAAACTCCGGTCAGAGACTTCTACCACTGACACTGAAGGTGGCGCACTACGACCTTTTATTTTTATTTGAACCTTGGATTCTTGGTTTGAAGAGGCACCCAATCCATCTCACACCCACCTTAACAAAGTCGCAGTGGACTATGAACCAGGCTGGTGTGTAACAAAGAAATATTTATTTATTTTAAAAATTCACAGAAAAATCAGAGCAGAATACATTTTAGGGCAGCAATCACCAGTGTGGAGACAATATAATACACAATGTTATAATACAATGAAATCAACTTTCTGACATCATCTACCTAAACCATACACAGAGAGGAAAATAAAATCACTTTTTTTCACACTCATGAATGGCACTTATGTTATGCACTCCCCCTGCAACACTCACCCAAACTACATCTGCTAATTAAATTATGTGTGGATAGAAAGCAGTGGCAAGGTGTTAGCAAGAAGAGGAAACAAATCAGTTTTTAAATTCTACCCACCACTCCAGAATGGGAGGTCAAAGAAGAAAATGAAAACCTTAAAATTGAGCAAAATAGCATATACGGATTGCACTTGTCACTTATAGATCAATTTACACTTGCAGTAAGATAAATCAGACAGAAATTTGGGTGGCTGTACTAAAGAGACAAAGGAGGTGTACAGGTTACTTAACAGGGCACTGAAGCAACGTGAACAAAGGTAAGAAAAACAATTTTGGGAAGGAAAACAATGCAAAAAAACTCACAAAAAAAACAAAATCACACGTGTCAGAATTGCTATTTCTTATTTTTCACAGACTTTAAACAAGCAACCAGCTAAGAAAATGGCTTAACAGTCAAAATATGAAATCAGTTTTGTGATGGGGAACAAAGGAACAGAACCGGTAGGATACTAATGGGAAGGGATGACTCTTATGGGATGAGCATATGGGTATTTATAGGAAAAAGGCAAATCGGTTTTTAGACAAAAACACAAGACATAGGCAAATTTGGTTTTTGATGCAAACTGGCTAGTTTCACTAAGACTATATTTTGATGGTTATATTATTAAAGAAAGACACTGCATGCGAGGGGGTTAATTTGCAATTTTAACGAGCTCGTGCTGCACATCTCCTTATAGGGTAATTAATTTATTTCAAATAATACTAAGGATTTACACACATTTGGGAGAAATGGAAAAGCAAGCTGATAACAAATATGAAATAACACAGATTCTTCTATAGAAAGGGTAAACAGAGAATACTAACAGTTGAAGAATGACTAGGATTTTTATAGGATTTGAACACAATGCAAGGGAAACAAGCAGGAAATGCAGTTTTTGGGGTACGGGGTGATGTTGATGCTTACAAAATACACTTTAGTTGGGGAAATTTGACAGCCAGCCAGGTCTCTGGACAGTGGGGCCCAGGATCTGCTCACTGGGCAGTGGGGTCAAGAGATCTGGTCACAGGGACAGTTGGGCTCTCTTGGATGGGAAGAGCTGGGCAGAAGTCTGGTCCCTGTGGACAGCGGGATGAATCAGCGGGCAAAAATGTCTTGTCACTGGATTCTCCTCAAGGGGTCAGCGGCCTTTCCTCCTTTCTCCCTGAGTTATTGGGATGAGTGTGGTTCTGGATAGGCGGTTCTGGATAGGTGGTTCTGCCTGGATCTGGGTCAGCTACCTCTGGATATAGCTCTGGAGTCTTGGAATCTTGCAGGGTGAATTTTGAATGTTGAATCTGCCTGTGTACCCCTGTCCCCTGCTTACATAGGCAAGGTGAGAGGATTTTTACAATGTGGGTGGAATTACTCTGGACTTACCCCTTGCATGGGATAGGTCCAGCAACTGCTGCCCCCACTTCCCTCCAAGCTGATTGGTTTATGGGAAGTGGCCTCAGTTTAGGAGTGTGTAATGTTATGACTCCCATTGTCTCACAAGCCTATTTTTCACCAAAATGAGTTATGAAACAAAACTCCATATTTACAATAGTCAACATCATAAAAATCAGATAGGGAGATCCCATATTTTACAAGCAATATGCCAGTTGGAACAACAATTCTGTGCAATGTTGCATCACCCTTCAGCACAATTACGCAGTTTTCAGGAGATACATAGCAGCTAAAATTCTGCAAATGATGACATATGCATACTAGTATCCGGCATGTTCTCCCCAAATGTTACGCCTGCACCATTTATGCTTCACTCAGAAATGCCTTTTTACTGCCATTCCAGTCCACCACATGCCAGGAACACACACAATCTCATTTTACTTTTCCATAAATCACATAAAATACTGGCATAATATCGAATTATTGCTTATTTAGGGTGCTGATACAAATGTCACAATGTACAGTAGCTCTTTCAAATCAATGGCGTGGATTTTTCCCAGATGTGGGCGGTCCTCAACCCCCCCACAGCCAAATGTCCCTGCCAGGCTTGGCTTGCTAAAGGGTTTCCATGACTACCCTTTGAAGTCCTCCTTTGGACACTGAGCATGAATGGAGAGAAAAATCACACCTACGAGGCAAAACCGAAGGCTTCACCCCCACTCTTTGTCTTTGGGGGCAGTTCTGCCAGGCAGTCTGGGGGAACCTGTAATTATCACACTATCAGGGTCCAGAGAACAGATCTGTCATGAACCGTCGTTTACGTCCTTTCTGGACCTCCTGGTCCCTGACTCGCAGGGTTTTGCATGCAGTTATCCTTCCAACATGGCCGCCCGGAACGGAATGCTCCGGATCGGTCTATGCATTCCACGCTGCTCATCCTACAAAAGAGACACGCCCCCGCGGCTCTGCACGTCTCAACGCTACCGCTACCTGTAGTCAGACGTGCTTAGCCGGAGTTCCATAGGGGCTCTCGCTTGATTCCTTGTTCCCAGTTCCTTGAATCCCCCCCTGTTCCCTTCCCTCTCCAATCTCCTGGAAAACCTTCCACGCTCAAGTCGCGGTCCTCCGTGCCTCCGAGCGTACCTTATTTACTTCCTGGAATTACCCTGGACTTTGTGAACACTCCTGGAAACTGAACAGCTTCTCTCACGCTGGACGCCGAAGAGCGGCGTTCGGGTCTATACAAATCCCGGACCGTAAAGAAGAAGAAATCCCAGAAGGTCGCAATTACACAACAGAAACAGGTGAGAAGGGGAGAGACTTGTGACAAGATCACATGTCCTTTACAGTATCAGTTCATGGGTAGGTGCGACATTGGCCCCTCTGCCAAACTGGTTTGACAGAAACTCCTGGGCCTAGCTGGGATGATTTGTCTTTTGGGGAAAGAAAACAGAACAATATCCTTATTTTTGCAGCCCATCTCCCCACATTTACAATTGTGTTTCTGTGTAAGCCACAGTCTTATTTCACATTTCATTTTACAAATGTCATTTTTCTGCTTTGCAAAAGCAGGTTTACACGTGTTCTTTTTCTCTCCTGCTACTGTCACAAAATGCGGTTTCTTTTGCATTAACTTCTGAAAGAGTCTTCCCAGATCTGGTCAGTTTATGGACACAGATGTGCTGGAAATAGTTTCTTGGTTAACTGACATAATGTAAGAGAGAGCATCTTTCCTTTGAAGTACTTTCAGCCTGATTCATGGAATTATTTGCATGAGAAACACAGATTTGCGTGCCTTTCTGCCCGAAAATCCCTGTTTGAAGTATGGGGAATTTCGGGCAGAAAGGTGCGCAAATCTGCATTTTTCACTCAAATAATTCCATGAATCAGCCAGTTAGTGTATGTTGATTTATTTCAAAAAGTCAAACCAAACTGTGAGGACTTGAAGCAGGATTATTTTGCTTTTCATGGACTTTACTTGATGAAAACAATGCTGTTCAGTGAGGGATGGCCTTATTTGATGGTATTCACATGCAATACACGCCAGGGCTGTGTTTAAATAGACAAAACGGTGATATTTAAAATGAAAGGAGGCACCAGTGTGATGCAGTCTGGTAGGCAAGACATGTTCTTGTGCAGCCTTGAGTTTTTGAAGCAACAGAACAGCAGTGCAGAGCCATTATGTATTTTTAATTAATTTATATGGTTTCACATGTAGGAAAACGAAATGCAGCCATTCTGGGGGTAGCTGTGTTCAAATCTGCCCACCCCCCCATGTACTTAGCTGACAAAAGCACAGCCGTTTTTGGGTGACTGCTGAAATGCAGTTTTTGTTGTAGGGGGGGGGGCTGCCTTAGGGCTTAAATGTACCCCACAAAAGGAATGCAGGGTTTGAATTGAAGAGTGGGGAGAGATGTAGTTCGCGAGGTAGAGGGGGCAAGACCATGGACAGGTTTGCAGATAATGAGTGAGAACTTGAAGTTACAAGGAGAACCATCCGGCATGGTGCCCTTGTATAGAGGTGGGGAAGGATTGGTGCAGGTTGTACCGGGTGTGGGTAGAAATATTGAGGACTTTACTAAGAGGTAAGAAAGAGTAGAGGGGATGGCCACAGAATAGGTTCGAAAAGTAATCCAATTTGCTCAGGACAAGTGTGGAAATCACAATTTTGTCTGAGTGATGGGTGAGGTGGGGAAGATTTTACTTAGTCAAGAAGGTTAATCCAGGCTACAGTGGTGGTAGACATTATGAATTGTTGGCATCTCGGGTCGGTATTAAAGAGGACCCCAAGGTTGCAAGCCAAGGTCGATGGTTGATGAGGTGAGGGGAAAAAGACATAAGGGAAGGGAGAGGTGGGGGTAGCATCCGAGAAGAATGGAAAGACTATTTCTGCCCTGCAAGAATAAAGCATTAGGTATCCTAAGGCCATCCAGTGACAGATTATGTGTGGCAGATGTATGTAACAGAGCCCACAACAAACTATGTGATTCTCTTTCTCTGGGTCATGCCACCACCACGGTCTTTGACATAACTTCCAGTTTGCTTTCATCCATAACAGGCTGGTCCTTCCAGTGAGGTATAGGGCTATGTCTTCCAGCAACTTCTAATCCTGCTTTGTTAAAATGGCCTCTGCACTATATAGGATCTAGCCTGCCGAAGGTTCCTGGGCACTCATCTTCTCTCTCCCAGTCTCCACCAGTATCTTCTACGTAACTCTCAGCAGACTCATGCAGCTCTCGTTCTCTCTCTTGGTTTGGTATTCACCACTGCCAGTGATGCAAGGCTTTCAACCTCTTATCCTCCTGTGACCTGTTTGTTGCATGTGGCTGGCACATGGGCCCCAGCAGGCTCTGAATGCAATCCTTCCCTCCAAGGTTATTGTTTGCCGCTGTCTCAGAGCTCCTTCTCCTTCCTTGATGGGAGCGTTAATGGGTGTCCGGTGTTTGACACCCCCTGCTAACTAGTGAGCCCTTTTATAAGGACTCAGACTGTCTTAATCTGGTCGCCCATCCTGTCTTTAGCAATGATAGACTCTGATTGGTTACTTCCACATTCTCATTGTTATACCCTTAAGCACCATTACTAAAGCCTTTCAACAGCTCACCATTTTGGAGTCAGTCTGACAGTTCACAGCTCCATCACCAAAGCTGAAGCTCTTTAAGACTCAGTGGGTGGGTAAGATATTTGGGTGACCCACAGGAAAAACCAGGATGCTAATTACCTGCATTGCTAAACCATGCACAACATGAATAAACTACAGTATGCCTGGGCAAACTTCTCTGAATTGGCACAGGTAAGTTGACAGTTGTTTTGTATATTAGATATCTTCCTACTGCGAGATTAGATGGGCGTTTGGGTACTGAGTAACACCTGATGAAATTGTGGTGGGCACCCAGGTCTTGTGTGATGATTCTTTGTACAGTCTTGAGCAGCAGATCTCGTGATGTATAATGGGTTTATTTATCAGACAGATCTAGCCATTCTAGACCTCCTTAGCTAATTCATCATGTTTGTGCAGCCAATCAATGCCCACAAATCACTTAACGATGTTTTTCCACCCATAAAATAAAATGTTAGTTTGTTAGGCTGTGATGGAAGGTATTAAAGAGGGCGACTCACACTTGGGGAGGCTGGTTGGTGCTTTGGAGAGTTTTAAGAAGTCTTTCAAAGAGCCTGGAAGAAGGTTTCCTTTTTGTTGTTATTCCTTGGCTGTTTAGTGCATCTTTGAACCCAATTTTCTGTTTCCATTTTTCTAGGTATTTGTTTGGGATGCGTTGGAGCCTTGTGTTAGCTTCCTCTTCTAAGAAAAGAACAAAAACGTTTGCAACTTCCTCTTGTACCTTTCCCCTTTTGTGCCCCTTTATAACTGTAAAAAAGACAAGAACGTTCCACGCACCTAATTGGTTCCACAGAATCACAGAAAATAAAAAAATAAAAACACTTTTCTCTTTGTCCGTTTTGTACTGTTTGATTGTATTGCACTGTAGTAGTTGCAGCTATAGTTGTATTTTTAAGAGTAGTGTTGCTTTAGTTGTTTCTTGTTTTGTCCACTTATTTATCCACTTGCTGTTGTGCTGGTCACACACACTTTTGGGTACTCAGGTTAACACACACATACACGTCTCACCATTTGTGTCAGTCACTGTGCACCTGTGATGCTTGGACGGGGAGGGCAAAAAGGCTGAAGGAGGAGTTGCAGGAGGAACTGTATTTCTCATCACAGGTGGAGTAGGATTCTCCCATGATTTAGGAGGAAGGGAAAACCTCATGCTCTTTGTTTGTGCCGGTTTGTGGGACCAGGCCACAGAGAACCACCAATCCGCCAGGTTGAAGGAGAAGTTCGAGGCAATAAGGGAAGTCTCTGGAGTGGTAGAAGCGAGGGTTATCAGTGAGGCCCCCACAGAGACAATTTTAGAGGCTGGGCTAGGGAAAGCCTCACATCGATGCCTTAATTGAGGCGTTGGCGGAGCTGTAAGCATGGCTGTCATCTGGGAGGACGGAGTGGCAGAGAAAACACCCCGGAGGAGGGATTTTTTTTGTGTCCCGATTGTGTGGGGGTATATAGTAGGATGTGGTCTCCACCAAGTAAGGGAAGCATGTTGCTGCAGTTGAGGGGGCAAGACTGTGATAACAAGGCTCAGGGAAAGGACAGCCTGTGGTGGTGCCTCAGCAGAAAGTGGATCTGCATGATGGAGAGGAGAAAGGGTAGGAAGAGGTAGTGGAGGAGGAGCCATTTCCTGCCAATGTAGAGGGGGAAAGGCAGCAGGAGCACCCAGGATTGTTGACCTCAACCCAACATCCCACAGTGTCCTGTGTGTGGAAATATTTGGACCTGCCTCCAGGGAAGACCATCAGGGCAGTGGAGACTACGGTCCTCTGCACGGTGTATGGAGGCAGGAACTGAATCAGTTGGGGGCACAGCGTAAGTTACAAGTGGTACTGTACTCTTAGGACCACAGTGATGAAGAACTAAATGTGCTGGTGGCACAAGAGGGTCGACCAGACACACATCTGATCAGAGGTTAGCGACAATGTAGCCACCATCACTGCCTCATGCTCTGGTGGTTAGGGGAAGGGTCCTAGCAAACCCTATATCCAGGGTGTAGCACAGCAGTGAAATCAGGCACAGCATACCTGAACCCCTGCACCCATCAAGCCTGTCCAATCTTCTTAGGTTTCACAAGCAACTGTCGCCAGCGACAGGTCCCTTTTGTCACTGTTGCTTCCACAAGTAAGTGGCGAGGGCACCACAGACAGCATGCACCTTTGGCCAGGACCCCATGGACAAGATCATGTAGCAGGGAGGGACATACGCTCTTGTATTGATAGTGGACATCCTTAGGCAACATATGGGGCTCCACCACCCTCCACCCCAATAGGGTGTTGTGCAGGGTGGGGAAGAAAACAGGCAGTCATGGGGAGGGACTGGGTTTGCGAGGTAAACTCCCCCTCCCATGAGAGTGTTAGAAGTCTGGGGGAGTCAGAGGCGTCGCTGGGGGGGGTGAGGGGGCTTATAGCCCTGGCTCATTTGGTTGTAGCTCTAGATAGGAGCTCAGGGGTTACAACCAAAAGGGTAGCTAGACCCGAGTCCTGACAGTACATACATTAGCGTAGCCCCAGAACTTTTCCAGAGCTAGCAACGCCCCTGGTGTGAGCGCTGTAGAATATTAGGAAACATTATGTGGGAGAGCTTGAGAACTTTAGAGGGTACTGCATCTCGTGAAAGAGCAAGAGAACCTTACAGAGTGGAAGCACCCTTTTAAAAAACCCAAACCTTATTGGATCACTTTGCCTTATGGACATACCTGAGAGCAACAAGCGGAGAAAGTGCCCTGTGAAAAAAAACAGAAAATGGGGGGCTGAGGTCTGTTCAAGAAAATGGAGAACCTTAGGGGGTGACTGCACTCTGTGAAAAATCTGAAAACCTTGTGTTCGTTGAAAATACCCAAGAACCTTTGTGAGCAGATGTGCCCTGTGACAAAAAATTGGCTACATAAAGGGATGGATGCAACCATGCACTCTTCATGACATCACAAATGATATACACATAAGCAAACTTTGAAGGGGTCTTCACATTGAAAAAGAGCTAATAATCAAATACAAGAACACAAAAACGTCCATATGAGGCCAACACCCAAGGCAGTGAAGAATCACCACACAGAGAGAAGTCATCAGCAGTGCACGGCAATGGCTACGTTATTGTTTTTTTTTTAATTACGGTGGTGGTATTTATTGTGTAGAATCCATACATGTCATTTCTGGGGCTCTTGTTTTACGATGCGACCATAAGGTCCCCTTAAGGAAGGTGTTTCACAGAATGTGAATGTTTTTTGAAGGACACGCTCAGATCCTTCCCTACCAAAAGGCTTTCATCAAAACAGGTTCTCTCAAATAAAAGGCAACGTAGTTTGCCAGCCTTGCAAACTGCCAGATGAACAGTGCATGCGTGCCTTGGAAATAAGAGGCCAGGGTTGCTCTGCTCCCAGCACAGCGTCCCAGGCTCCACTTCCTGCTGCTTCGCGCGCCTCCATCAAGAAATCCTGAACGACGGGAGAGATCCGGCCCCAGCTGGGCCGCTGCCAACCTCTGCGATTGTTGTCTGGCTCTTGGCAGTGGCAGCACCCACCTCTACTCCTCTGGGACAACAGAGGCAAACACCGCCATCCTGAGAGCTTTGCCGGCGCTTCATTGCGTGCTTTTAAACTTTTCAAACTTTCCACATTTAATTGAATACTCTCCCGCATTTCCAAACGAAGAGACACGGGCGAGAGCCACTCCGCGGTACGTGTCTCCAGAGAGAGAGCCACTAAACGAACGTTGGCTCTCTTTAGTTTAGTTTAGTTTAGCTTTGGATTCAGTTAATGTTTAGGAAATTCCCAAAATGTAGGGGGGTGGGGAGTTCTTAGGTTACAACCGAAACTTTGATGCTACATAATTAACCATTACACATATGTACAAAAAAAAACTCACAGGAGTTAGCAGCGAGCTGGGAAGAGCCTCCATCACTGCACAGGAGGACATGTTTGTATAAGGTGAACAGTTAAATAAGAACAGGAAGCCTAAATTGAAGCTGTAAATACAGGCTGAAAGTCATTACATCAGTGTATGCCAAGTACACATTAGAAATAATAAGTGCCGATTTATATTTAATCATTTAATGAATGTGTGCAGCACGCCGAATGCCCAGGGTGCTTAAGGTCACTTTATAAGCATCAGTAATCTAACAGAATAAAACATTTTTTTTTTTAAAGATATTGTAGCATTAAAAAAAAAAAAATACATAAATATATAATAAACAGTGAAGAATACAAGATTACAGTACATACAAGTCAGAATAAGGGATACATGAAGTAAACAATTGTGTTTTTAAGGTTTCCCTGAAGAAGCAACAGCAGTAACCCCCTGCAGCCCAGTAAATGTCGTGAGGTGTGATGTGAGAGGGATGCAGAGGAGGAGTTATTCAGACCCCAAGATCACCTTCCAATGATAGGACGAGACAGGGAACAGGTTCTGGAAGTCGTGAGAACCAGTTGCCTTTCAGTTCTGGAGCAAAGCACACTGATTGGTAACCAGGCTCTACCACGGGCAGCCATGGGGCTCCAGGTGCCAAAAAAAAAAAAAAAAAAAAAAAAAAAAAAAAAAAAAAGAAAATTGGGCCCAGCACACGGCAAGGATACATTTACGAAATGTGCATCTAGAACACTGCACACGTAATTTACACGTGACCGTATAGACCGGTCCCCACCGTTAGCTTTCCAGACACATACAAACATCTGCTATGCTGAACAGTCTTGCAAACGTAAAACTGCCCTACTATTCCAATCTAGTGGGTCTTGACAGAAAGCAAATGTTTAAGTCATCCAACTTACCCCACAAGAGGAAGTAGCATGTATTGGTCAGTCATGTCCAGGCTCGGACTGGCCTATAGGGCAACAGGGCAATGCCCGAACCAAAAACACAAAATGCTAATATGGGGCAGTTGTTTTGGTCAAAGTGGGCCACTTTGTTAAGTTATTACGCCATGCGGCTGAATTTCTGACCAATGTTACTGAATAAATATTCTTTAAAGTGCACAATTTGCATCACATTTTCTCAAAAGCCTGCCCTTTGGGTACCACTCAAACAGTCTGTCACAAAAGCAATGAATTGCCAATTGCAACTGTGGGCCATTTTTTCATTGGTGCCGGAGGAGAAACATCTACCCAAGGTTAGGTTTGGCCTCATTGTCATCAGTGAGTTGTAGCTTCGGGCACAGCAAGTTGGTACTCACGCCTGGCCATCACTGCGCCTATGAGACCAAACTGCACCACACCGATGACACTCAATATGGCCGATACATGTCTGGGGTTCCTTGCATTCTCATGAAGAGGTGAGAGCTTAATAACGGGTGCTACTGTTGGTGGTAGGACCAAGCCAGATTTTGAAATGGCTAGTCTCCGCCAGTAATGATTCATTCAGACTATAAAATAACGGAATGGGAGCTGCCCAGAGTGCTTAAGAGCAATTCAAAGCAGACCATCTATCACTTTCCTGTGTTACTAAATGTGACAAATGTGTCAAGATGTGAGGCGCAGGATGGCCTCGCTTAATGAATCCAGAGGTGCCTCACTGCTGAGGCCCAACAAGACCAAGGCACATCTGCAGTGCCACCTTGTATTTAGAGGGGAGCTGGCCTTGCAGCTGGACAGAAACAAGACCAATGTCTATATGACTTCTATAATTGTGCAAATGGTTCAACATGATGGAATGGAATTTGGCTAGGGCTGTGGTTATGATTAATTCAAAGCTTGCCAATATCTGTGTTATATTTTATGCAGGTGAATGGCGATTGGAGGAATGGCTATATTAATATGGACTAAGACCAATGAAGCTTGCAATAAAATGTCACTTGAACAGTCGGTAAAAAGAACGCCCCAGAATCACTCGCCCCAGAGACAACACATTAGTTTGTGACTAAGAAGAACTGGAAGTCAACTGGAGCACAAACAAAACAGGAACATGCACTGCTCTCCACATAGCGGCAGCGCGCTTTGCTCCCTCTCATGTCACCTGAGTTTATGTGCGTGTTATAAGTATTTAGAGCAAAATTAAATGACGTACCAATGTAGCGGAAAGAACGTCTCACAGCGTTAGCACAGTGTGCACGTGGCGTTTCCTGTAAACATGCATACACCGGATGTAAAATGTACAGCTAAACGTGCAGGTGTGCTACCGCGGAACTGCCTCAACTGTCCAACACCCCTCCACCCTGTCTACCGAAACAGTCTGAGGTGCGCCGTCTATCACGAGAAAAGCCTTACTCTGCGCTATTTTGCAGAAAAAGTTTGTCAATTACCTTCACGTGTATCCCAAAGCAGCCATTTTGCAAATAGGCGTACTTTAAATATAGGTAGGGTGACATGAAACCTTTATTACATGTGAAGGATAATGTAAAAGCACTGCGCACACATGCAGTTTACATGACATCTAGTGCAGCTGGGTGGGAGGAAGCGGATGAGTGGTCTCGCAGTAAAGCTCTTCTGTTCTCCGGGGAGTGATATGTGGTTAATGCAGCTGGGTGTGCTGGCACAGCTCAAGCACACATAGTAATCCAATACTGTTTCCATAACAAGAACAAACAAGGCGTTTATGGGGAAGTCTCTCTGCATAAGTCATTCCTATAACCACTCAGACAGTGCTTTTGGGAAACCCTTTAAACATATTTTTAAGTCCAGAAAAAGAACATACAAATGAGCAAGAAAGACCTGTCTTTACCTACGTACCAGCTATACCCGGTATATCATACAACGATCTAGCAATCTCTCTGCAGCTCTAGCTCTGTTCCTCTCACTCCGTTTCTCTGTTTCTCCCCCTGTCTCTCTCGGTCTCATTATATACCTCTCTTTCCCTCTCGCTCTTTAGGTGAGTGTCACGTGTGGCATTGTCGTGTGCGTGCTTGCTAAAGCCAACCAAGCCATTGTTGACAGTAGTGCCGACCGCGAAAACACATTTCCTGAAGGGAGGGTGGCTGCAGTCTTTTTTAATGGTGAATAGTAGAATGAGAGCAGCAGTGGCAGAGGCATCCCTGGGGTGGGGAGTGGCCTGGTGCTTGGAGCCATACCTTGTCTTTTTGTGTGTTCCGCAGGAATGTCGCCATCATGATGGGGGCACCTGGGCCATATGATGACCAAAGGTGGGGGGGGGGCAGGCCTAGATTCGGAGGGGGTGCCTAAGTTCTGACTACTTGTGCAGCCAGTATGTTCTCACAGAGAGCGCCTGCGCCGTATACGTGTGGTTTTAGGGCCGGGGTCAGCACAACTAACGAAGATACATGTATTCCATTGGGTTGTTATCTTTAGCATATTTATGTGAACCAGGCCAATCTTTAAGCTATTATTTGCTCTAGTATGCTTTTAACTAAATAATTTAAAGACACAATAATGTTTTATTATAATATATAATACAGCTACTATTATATAGCTTTTTATATAGTCAGAACATTATAAATAATATATAGGAATAAATAAATGGGGTGTCTATCAATATTACAACATATGTAATCATTACATTATGAAAAGTAAACCGATAATTACATCGTGAACTCATGTGTACCTTTTTTCAATTTCGTGCTAAAATCTCGTTAGATGATATATCCAACTGCACCCATTATCTGTTATATACATCACCACAATTCTTCATCAGTAGCTGATATAATGGTATACTCCCATACATTTGCCCGTTCTCAACGTCACTGGGCCCAGTAAGATCGCTGTTTTGTTCTCTCCTGTTCCCCTCCCTTGCCTTGTCGCGCTCTGCAACACTTGTGTACGAGCACGATAGGAATAAAATATCAATATCAATAGTTGCCATAATCATGTAAGTGATGCTTCCACAGGATGCTTAGCGTATTACATTCAATTAACACATGTCTAACAGTCTCTACCATATGACCTGAGCAGTAGCAACACCTTCCCAATCTTGTATCAATATTTGACCTAGCTTCAATGTTTTCCATGGTGCCAACCGCGTTCAGTTTCAGCCGCAAGGAATCACGTCTTATATGTGGGTTAGGGAATTCAACTACATTCTCGTGCATCATATGTGTACCTGGAATATACATAAAAGAATCCCCACAAGGCGTTTGGTGCCTAAATCAGATAATGCCTGCAGTGGTGTTTAGTGCCCAAGTCCCAATTCAACCATCTACTGCCTTACTTGACTTATAATGGAAAGTGTTGTTAGCCTGCAACATTCTTTGCGCTTAAATAATGTACTTTCAAGGCATATAACAAAATAAAGTGTCACAAGGGCACCTGCTTGTGGCCATTGCTTGACATGGGCATTCAGGTTGTCTTTGCATGTTTTTGTAAAAAATGTGACGTATTGCAAAAAAAGGGCACTGCATTTTGCATATCTAACAAATGGGCATCATAAAAACAAATGAATTCCTTTGAAAAAAAAGGGTGTTACTTGGTGCATTGGGACTCAAACCCCCCTGCTCTACTGGTAGCAAACGAATTGTTTAAGATAACACATTGAATCACAAATTCCAGTGCAAATTAAGATCACATTCAGTCACTAGGAGGAATTGTCGCAGACAAAGGAATAAGCATAACTGCATCAAAGTGTAAACCAGTAGATTTTACATTTGAAATAAAATATGTTAATATTACTCAGCTAAATGCTATGCAGTTTTTCAAATATGTAAGATGAAAGAGATTGTTCTGACAACTTTTGGACATATGCATGTTTTCTCTTGTGTCTTAGAAGAGTGAGATCATGAACAGTCTAAGGCCAGCAAAAGCTTGCAATGCAGGAAACAAAACACTACCCACTTTCTGCCCCTAACAGCACTACTTCATGCACACTCCTGTTCCTTATAAATATTCTAAAAAAATCCACTCAAATTCACAGAATGAATGTGATGTGAGCAGAAAAGCCAGGACTGGTTTATTCCTTCAGGCTGGATATATCACAGCTAGAGATTTCCATCAATGACCCAATGATTGCACTACACATCCAGACAAGTCTCTAGGATAGTTACCTGCTTGCATTTGAAGACCGTGTTTGCCACATGCAAGTATGTTGTTACTATGCATGATGTGCATACTATTTGCAAATCCACAAAATAAAACTATGAATAGCCCTTTTAAGCGGTAGTTGCTCAAATACACCTGCTCGGTTGCAAGCAGCGAGTACTCACAGTTATTACTGGCCTTTATTTGAATTTAACAACAAGCTCTTTCTAAAGAAGATCCAAGTGCTTTGCTTTATGTCAGATAGCTGTGTGTGCTTGAAAGAGCTCCCAATATGGTTGCGCATCTCGCGAGCACACGAGTAAATTGCAGAATGAACAGCTAACGCCCTGTGGTGAGAGAGCTGAAAAACTGCCCACAAAGATGCGTGCAGGTTCCATTTCCATCATTGGAAGGTACTTACAACCAATATTTAACCTTTGGCCCATTCGCAGCACTTCTGATGCCATGAAACTTTGTAAGACCACTGATAACTTTAAAGTGGGTGCACTGGGTGGCCGAATATATGCATCAGGGGATGGCTCTGACGGAGTCAGATAATTAAAAAAATAATGGAAACTGCGTAAAACACTTAAACAGCATGTCATGTGGTAGCGTGAGAAAGTTGATTCCGCTGATTTGCACAATTGCCTGAACCGGCATTACATGACTTGCTATGTTAATGATGTTTAATTATTTATTCCTTATGTTTTTAACTTGTTTGAGTGGCATGTATTCATCATTGTAGGATAAAATAGGTGCATTAATTTGATGTTGATTTATGTATTTTCTACCTAAAGACCGATGTTGAATATGAGTTGAATGAACTGAACTACTGAAAAAGGGGCGACCACTGTATGAAATCTAATAGAGAAGACAGGCCTGCAGACAGAATCCCTGTAGCTGATGGGGCTCTCTGGGTTTATTTTCCCCCTGTACTGTCTGGTGTTCCTTGTGACACTAAGTTTGTACGTTTATGTGAACGCTGTAATCCGTATTCATTCATCTCATGTAAACAGCAGGGGCTGTTCTGTTCACACTGATCTCCCATGCATGCTATGTGTCAGATTGGGTCCCAAGCAATTGATTGTGGGCTTTGCCCCTTAGGCCTACCTGCCCATGCCACTAGTTCTGGGCTGGCAGACCTTGCAATGGACAAGAGGACCAGGCTGCAGAGTATATTAGTGCATTTCTTACTTTTAATTTTTGTGTGAATGATTGGCGTTTGTGAATACTGCGCCATGGTTATGAGTTTTGCAGCCCTACCAACCAATCGGTGGCCAGCACACAATGTTAAATGTTGCCTTGGTGCTCGCAGACGAAACTGATATTTGGTTAAAATCTGAATGTGGCCTTTTCAAATGAGGATGAAGTAAGAGTGAGTGGGCACCACAAGTATAAACTGTTAGGGTTAAAGCTAAATGTTTTTCTCAAACTTAGTTGTTTGGTCCTGTTGCCAGAATGCCCCCACTTGCACTGCAGGGTTTGGAAAGTATTTAGAGATGTTGTCTGGGTTGGGATGTCCCAGGCATCTAGAAGGACCTAGTGTGAATATATTTGTCATATAAATACGTTTTTATTCCTCAGACATAAGCCCGATTTATGGAAAAGGGCGCATTGATTCTGCAAATGGCGCACAGTGAAAACAACTATGTGTGGCCCATCATGCAGAATAAAATTTGTGTGCTCTGCGTATTCATGGAAATATCTGTGCAGAAACACCCAATGCGCAGGCTGCAAGTTAAATGCCCATACACGCCTACATGCAAAGCCATACCAGCCATGGAGAGGGACCTTTGCGCAACCTCCTATGGAAAATCAATGCACCCCGACAAGACTGCCTGCGAACCCCCACAGCCAAGCCAGCACCCTGACGAGGTGCGTGGGGCCCCCTGGAACAACAAGCAGCGCTGCATCAACCTGCGGAGGACTTAAGATATAAGTCAACATTTGCTGGTAAATATGCATGTGAACCCTCGCAAAACACTCCTATGCCCAAACCCAATGGCGTGCACACACCACAAAATCCGACATGCGATCTTACTCGTGGCGAATCCCATGTGCAAGTGCCTGTATGCCTGCCTTCTGATGGCGGATAGTATGATGGATTTGAGTTTGGGTTCATGAATATGCATCGTTATGCGCAAATGTGGCCGTGCAATGGACTCCTAGCAGGCCTTCCCTCGCAACACCCCCACTTCCCGGGCCTCTGCATAAGACACGCCCTGCGTGGTTTCTCACGCAAGGCACTCAGCCGCTTGCAGAGACTTGCCAGGCTGGCGCGAAAGCCACACAAGTCCAGGAAAAGTCCTGCGCAGGTGATTCCATAAATCAACGAAAAGGGATTTGTTGGCAGAATGGCTCGCAAATCGCTTATTTTACATGCAAATAATTCTATAAATTGGGCCCATAGGCTTTCCTAGGATGTCCAATACATTTCGTGCCAAAAGACCAACTTCAGGGACCAAGTTCTGCCTATATTGTCTCCACTTCTATGTGCACTTCGTTATATTCTCTCCTGCTATAGAAACTATTTCCTTTTCTGGTCTGCTTCTGTGGGGTACATTTAGGGCCCTTGCAGAACTCCCCTGCAACCAAGAACCGCATTTAAACAAGGCCACAATGACGGCAGTGCTTTTGTCCTTGGCATATGTGTGACAACCATCGAGTACTGCCACCCGAAGAATAGTTCTGAAATGTTCTTCCCTGCCATTGGAATCATGAAGAAAATGCCATTTGAATCATGAAGGAAATAATCCACAGTCAGAAATGATTTACTTTAGCTGTTCTGGCATCTGAAAACCAAAGTTACACACTGCAAGCAAGACGGCCTGTAATTCATTTTTCCTTTCATCTAAAACACTAAAAGTATGCGCTGCTCTAAAAAATAGCCCTTTGTGCCTCATCCCATCTGAAATACCAAAGAAAGTCAGGCAATCCATCATAAAAACAGCTGTGGCTGACTCCTCATTCAATTAAGGAGCTAGAATCTTAAAGAAAACACAAGCTGTGTTACACTGTATCTATAAACCATCGCACACAAACTGCTGTAAATAAAAGAAATAATACAGTGTTTCTTTTTCTCTTGTCAATTTCTAAGAAATGCTGGGCACTATATCTCTCTATGTCCAGAAACTGACCATATCTGTAAAAGGACTCCAGAAGGTTAATTAATAAGGAACTGTGTGCTGCAAAAACCACATTGGTAAACTCAAAATTAGCTGAAATAAACACACGTGTGAATTTGCTCTTCTGAAAATCAGGAAAATGCTGTTTAAAATTTAACTGATAAATGACAGTGTTGCTCGCATAGTAACAGTATTGTATATTTAGGGGGTTTGCAGTGAAATAGCAACCTAAAATATACATTATATTTATTCCCAAAAAGACTTGGTTTCTGTTGAAAAAAAGAAAAAAAAACTTTGAAATCAGCAGAACAGGTTTTGCCCAGGCACTTACTTCAAAGGTGCCCTGCCTTCCATGGGAAAATAATTACCTCCACAAGTGAACCAGCCCCCATGGGCACATGAAAGGGACAAAATGTGGGAGTTCCCAGCCTCGTCAGACTGGCCAGCATCCCTACCCAAAAGGACCCAAGAGGAACTAGCTTTTACCCAAGAGGTGTGATTTCCTTTGACACCACTCCCCGCCCAACTGCCTGGTTTCAAAGGGCATCATGGAAACCCTTTGTTCACACTGACTCAGGGGGAGACAGTTGCTGTGAGGGTTTGCAGCACCGCCCATATCTGTGACAAATCTACCCCAATAAGGGGACATTTAATACTTTAAGACATTTTTCCCTCCAATCTGAATAAGCAGCAATGTGATATTATGACAGTTTTCATGTGATTTTTAAACAAGCACAATGAGACTAAGCATATGTTCCTAGCACCTGTGGAACTGGAATGGCAGGAAAAATGAATTTCTGGGTGAAGTATAAATGATACCGATATATAAAACTGGGGAAAATATGCAAAATTGAGGTGGGCATATGTGTAGCAATTTGCCGAATTTTAAATATTATGTGTCTACTAAAAATGATGAAATTGTGTCAAAAAGCAATGCAACCTCACACAGAGTTGGCGATTGGACGGTACAATTCCCTGTGAAATATGGAACCTGCATATCTGTTTATTATGATGGTGACTGGGATAGAGTTGCCGTTTTGAGTCATAAATGTACACACATAAAATTATGTCAGTTCCCCTGAACCAATCAGCCTGGAGGGAGGAGGAAGCTTGGCCTATCCCGGTGGAGGGGAAACTCCAGATTATTTCCGCCCAGATTGTAAAATACTATGATGCCACTCTGGCTGTCTAAGCAGAGACAGGGGGACACAGGAGAATCAAAGAATTCAAAAACTCAAAAACCAGATCCAGAGTCAGCAGATCCCATCCAGGCAGGACCATCCAGATCCAGGCAGAACCACCCCTCCAGATCCAGCCATACCCAATCATCCAGGGTGAAAGAGGAAAGGCAACTGATCCATCCCGCTGTCCACAGTGACCAGACCCTGCCTAGTTGTTCCATCTAGGAGAGCCCAGCTTTCTCAGTGACCAGATCACTCATCCCTGCTGTCCCAGTGACCAGATCCTTGGCCCGCTGTCCGGAGAGCTTGCTGGCTATCCAAACTCAAGCGAACCTTGTAAGTATCCCATCACCCAGTACCCAAAAACTGCATATCACATTCTTTTACCCTTACATCCTATTCAAATCCTATACAAAATCCCAAAATGCCAGTATCATCTATTCACCTTTCCTTAGAAGAATCTGTGTTAGTCCATATTTGTTTGCATATTCCTTTTATAGTTCTGTTATCTGTGTAAATCCTTGGTGCCATTTTGAAATAAATAAATTAATTCCCCTATAAAGAGATCCACAGTGGGCTGGTTCCAATTCAAATTCAACCACCTCATGTCAAGTGCCTTTCATTAATAAATATAGTAATTAAAATATAGCCTCAGAAGAACTAGTCATTGTGCTAATAAAACTGAATGTACCTGTATATTTTACTTTTCTTTAAAATCTGACTTGTATTTCCCATAGAAAAACCTACACTATCATCCTATAAAGAGTCATCCCTTCCACTTAGAATCCTATTTGTTCTGTGCCTTTGTTTCCCATCCCAAAAAACGATTTCCAATTTTGACAGCTAAGCCCCTTTTCTTAGCTGCTTGTCATTTTAAAGCATGTGTATAATAGGAAATTGCAATTCTGCCGCTCATGTTTTTCTTCTGCATTGTTTTCCTCCCAAAATCGATTTTCTCACCTGTGTTCACATTGCTTTAGTGCCCTGTTCAGTAGTCTGTAAGCTTCTTTGTCTCTTGAGTGCAGCCACACACATGTCTGTCCTAGCTTTCCCACTGCAATTGTAAACTGATATACAAGTAACCAGTACAATCTGAGTGTGCCATGTTGCTCCTTTTGAAGGTTTTCAATTTGTTTCTGGATTCCCATCCTGGGGTGGTGGGTTCCATTTAAAAATCGATGTTCCCTCTATATACTGACTCCTTGCCACTACTTTCCATCCACAAAGAATTTCATTAGTAGGCTTTTGGTGGAAGTGTTGCAGGGGGAGTGCATAAACCTGTGTGCCATCTGTCATTTTGAAGAAAAGTAATTTTGCTTCTGCTTTCTATGAAAGGTTTATGTAGATGATGTTAGGAATTTGAATGAATTGCATTGTACAGCCACTGTGGTGGTGACTGCTGTCCTAAATTTTGATTTGCTTGATTTTCTTTGAATTATAAAAATGAATAAATATTTCATTGTTACACACCGGCCTGGTTCATAGTTCATTACGACACAGGGTATTTGTTAAAGTGGATGCGAGACGGGTTGGATGCCTTCTGAAAGTATTGTCAAAAAGGAATTTTGCTTTCACACTGCGCACTTAAGCACAAAAGTCACTACAATATTTGCATATATTTAATTGGTTACAGGACAGCCTTCTCAAAGTAGAATTTGAGGATAAATAAAGATAAATTGCATTTTTTGTTGTGCCCCGAATTCATGGTCACCGGAAAGAGTTCCTTGCTGGAGTGTGCCGTGTTCTAAAATCTGCACCACGTTGGGGGCTTGTGCCCTGATTGAAGTGTTTCCACCCGTGACAGCATAATACAGCATGCTAACTGATTGAAGATAGTGATACTTTTGATGGTTAGAAAACTGTTATACTGTAAAAGCGCAATCCCAAAACTTATACGCTAGGTATCAGGCCTGTGTGTAAAAAGAAAGTAAACTTAACCCTAAACTAAACAAAAGCAGAGTACAGAATTGTCCTTGCATATATAATTAAATTAAGGAAGAACACTCTTCATAATGAGCACAGTATAGATTAATATAGCTAGACAGCACCTTCTGCATAAACTATTCATTAAAGGGGAATGCAGGTAGCCTGGCTATCCAGCATGATGCAACAGGTCACCTCCATGAACATGGATGTGTGGCAGGACAGTGGCCTGTTACATCAAGCACAATATGAAACTGTGCGGTCCAATCACTGATCACCAGAACACCAGTTACAATGGAAAGGGGAGTTTTGGGGCATGGGAAGGGTGGAGATGGCGATGCAATGCTCTAGTGTTGCTTCACCTGCCCTTTCAGTCACACTATCCTTCCCCAAACGCCTCAGTGGTAAACATCATATTTCTTGCACTGTATGTCACATATTTTCCATGCCAGATGTAAAGTTGCATCCTACTGTACCATTTTACCGCAAAAGGGTTACTGCAGCTATTTATTTTATATGGATTTTTTCTTAGCACTGGCCCAACCGAGAGCATCTCAGAGAGCCTTGCATGGTTAAACTTTTGAAAAGGCGGTAGTTGAAAAAAGTAGTTAAAAAATGTTTTCAGGAAAGGATAGAAAGATTAGGTTAGAAAGGTGATACAAGTGGAGGAGGGCAGGGTTATGTGTGGGGAAACAGGTATGCTTTGGGGCTATTTCTTCTTTCTGAAAGATGGAGGATGCAGTGTGTATGTGGAGTGGTATGTTGTCCCGTGCCCTCGGTGCCCAGTGGGTAAATGCTTGTTTTTGTGTCTCAGGAGCATAGCTCAGGGAAAACGTGCTCGCCTTGGAAGCAAGACGACGCAGAGCAACACATGTTCGATCCCCAGGTCCGCGCTTTGAAACCTCTGGGTATTAAGCGCGTTATAAATTACCTATCATATCATATGAGTTTGCAGAGTGGAATCTGTAGAAGGTGTTGGCTGGCTTGTCAAGTGTTTGTGTTAGTGCTGGGTTTAGGTTTGTCATGAACTAAGATAGAGTGTTGAAGTGGATGGTTTAAATACAATGCAAAGTCCTTTGACAGCAATTCTCTCCAGTATGTGGAGTTGTGCAAAAGCGGGGTTGATGTGTTAATGTTTTGGCAGGTTGAGGATGAGTCTGGCTGATGTGTTGTTTATGGCTCGTAGTGGGACAAGGATGCTGTTGGGGAGTCCAGTGAGGAGAGCATTTCCATAATCCATCTTAGAGAGAACCAGGGCTTGGACTGCAATGCGAAAATCATCAGTACGAGGGATATGTCTGATTTTGCATTGTGGTGTAGGTGTAGTGTAGTGTAGTTGCATGTTTTGGTGACAGTGACTATGTGGTGTGTGAAGGAAAGGTGGGGAGGGGGTCGATGGTGAAGCCAATGGATTTGACAAGTTTAGAGAGGGATATGTAGTTGTTCCTGGTGAGTTCTTGGATCTAGGTTTTGAGATCTCATTTGTGACTTGGGGGCAGATGAGGAGGTGTTCTGTTTTGAAATTGGTGGAGTATGAGAAAGTGGGTGGCCATCCAGTTGGTGATGGTAGAGAGACAGGTCTTCAGGGTGTGGTGTTGTGAAGGGGATGGCATTTGGAAGTATATTTGTGCGTCATCTGTGTAATGGTGGAAATGCACGATGTGTTTGCTAAGTGTCTGTCCAAGGTATTCAACATTCCCATCTAACAAATATATGCGAGTAATTGGCATGAGTGTTCAAATGAAACTCACAGAACGACCAACAGAAAGCTTACATGGCGTCTAGTATTGTACTACACCAAATCCCTCTGGACACATGTATATTGAGGCACATAGATTCAGGTCAGAGGTCTGCAAATCCAGTCCTCTAGAGTCACATTAACTCCATCTTTTCAGGATATCTATGCAAGTAAAGGTTTTCATGAAATCTTTATTGGTATTTCAGGGGGAAAAGGGGAAATACAGTACCAAGAGATACATTTTAAAAGTATCAAATCCATGAAAACCCCCTTCCAGTCAACAAAATATCCACACAAATGACCATAGTATGATCCACATCAAAGAAGGACAGCGGGTGGAGCTGGGGCTGTTTAGGAGAACACACAAGGACCAGGGGATGAGGGGAGGTGAACTGCCCAACTACCAGGTCATATGAAAGCAGAAAGACTGACTCAGCCAACCAGGACTAATCGGATAAATCATCATAAGTATCTCAAATATCATTGTGGCCATCTGTCTAGATCTACCTTAGGTTGAAACTGTATTTTCTCATATTTCAATTGGAGAGTCATTGCATCCAACCACATTTCCACAATTGGCTTGCATGTGGACTTCCAAACACTCAGGATGTCAATATTGGCAATTCGTAAGGCTCTTTACATCCACAGCCACTTTGAAAAAAACTGATGTGATCCATTGCTCCTATAAGAAGCAATCAGCAGTAAATCCTGCATCACAGAAGTGAACTATCAAGCTCAACGTTAATCCTTTAAAACACCTTATCCCAAAACTGGGATATTTTAGAAGACCTACAGAGCATGTGCCAGGGATCCACTCTACCAATTTCAATGAAGCTCAGAGTGTTTCAATCCACAATGCTGCATCCTGGTGGGGGTCCAGTAATTCCTGAGGATAATCTGTTGTGTTAGGCACAAATGCAGATCCAGCTTGCCCCCATGAACTGACAAACCGATCCTATTCACTTCAGGGTCAAAGAACACACATCCAAACTTGAATACTGTGTATCGAAAAGGGATGTATTTGTATGGGCCGTGCTTAGCGCTTCTCCTGAAAACTGCATGTTGTAGGGTTTGTCAACGACTGGACTCGAAGACTCGCAGTTCTCAGCATTTCACACAGATGAGCCCACCATTATTTTTAAAGAGACCCTAGTTTCATCGAGATTATCAGTCTATATTATTCTGTGTTCATGGTAAGCGAGTGGAGTCAAACTCATAGGGAGGAATATTTATACTCCACTGGGAACTCTACTTCAAGAGGTGGAGCTTGTGTAAGTCTTACATAGAGGCTGCCAATAAGGTTAATCAATGAGACTGATTTCTTCTCCACTTCCCCTTCTCTCTAGCATTCACATGATCCCGACTGCTTCCTATATGCTCTCCTGGCTGCCGAGTACTATACCAGCAACCAAATCCGCTTAATGAAACATGCCACTGCCTCCCCTCCCTATCGTGCTCCTTTCTCCTCGCCCACCTTCCTTTTTTCCCATACACCAATTTAAAAACAACACGTGTTTCGAACCCGAAGGTTCCTTCTCAAGGCAATGAGGTAATGTAGGTCGTGTCGGCTGACCACTCTCTAGACGATGGGCCCGATTCATGCAAGTGTTTTTTAATGGCACAATCCCATAGGAAAATATTCCATGAATCAGGCCCAATGTTTATACTTTATGAATATTAAAGGAACACACCTTTATACTCCACGTTCAGCGTGTAAATCTTTGTAGGTACAAGATTCAATGAAACTAACTTGCTGCAAGGTAACCAGGAATTCCGACTACTCCAATATAAAGGGTGTTGGGTTCACCTTTCCCCACCTGTGGCATTGCACAGACCAATACAAGACCATCAGTCCTAATACCAAACTCAGCACAGGAGTGTTCTATTCTAGCACCCCCTTTTCTCCTTTCAATTTAAAAACAACCTTTGGATGGTAATGAGTGCAATAAAAGTAACTTGACAGGAATGTAAATTAATATCTGAATCTGGACCGATATCCTGCCCAATCCCTGACATCTTATGAAAGAGCATAAAGACTGGCCTCTTCATAACCATCTTGGCCAGCCCCTTGTTAATCGAAGAAAAGCAATGTTCAGGTCTGCTGAAACTCTCCACGCTATCAAAATTAGTCCTAATCACTAAAACTCAGAATCATATGACTTTTCAGGCTCGTTGAGTTCTCGGATTTCTCTGACGCACAGGGCTTTTTTGAGTGCTTCGGTCAGAAAATGTTGTCTCAGAAAGGCTTTATGGTGAAGGGCAGGCGAATATCACAAGCAGCGACCTGGAACATGCCACTCTCCGCTGCAGTCTTAGCAAGACCCCACTAGGAAGTGGGGCACATTAACAATCAAGAGCATTTCTAGCGGGGTCAGTGATATGCACGGGAAATATTTCTCTCTCCCACTTTGCAGCAGAACATTATTTATTTGCAATTTCCCACGTTGGAAGGTGTCTTCACGGGAAATTGAAAAATCAATATTTCTAATGCACCCAATTTCTGCCGCGTAGAATGTCCATGCTAGAAATGCAGGCCATAGAAAATGTTGCCATGGAGTGGGTTTCAGGCTAGAAACAGAATAAAGAGCATTTCTTTAAGGGACCCATAGGTACTAATAATTATGATGTATTATCTTTCTAGCAGTCTCTCCATTGCTGTATAAATAGCAAGACAATACCAATTTCTGACAAATGTGGCACATACCAATTTCTGACAAATGTGGCACATGCTAGAAATAGTACTTTTGCATTCCCTTTGAAGGTAAGGGCTACGTCTCGGATCCTACCTCAAATTTGATGAGATCCTTAGGACCACCTGCAAATGTATGTGGGCCAGATTCAAGCAGGCCTATCCGCAAAGAACCCCTGATAGATAAGGGCGCTGAAGTGACACACAACAAAACACTTGGATGAATTTATAAATAAATCTGTAAGGGGATGGTGTTCTGCACCAAAGAGCCCTTTAAAAATAATGGAACATATATTGTCAAGCACTTTGTGCCAATAGCATTGTTGAACACTTGATAGGATATATAAAAAAAACATTTAGGGCGTGGATGATTCTAAACCAATGTTTAAGAAAAGAGGTGCAAAACAATGCATTATCAAGCACTTTGGGCCAGTGATCAACACTGCAAACTATTGCAAAAGGTTCTATGTAACAACACAGGAACAATAACCCAATACAAAATGCAGAGAAAAATCAAAAGCAGTAACAAACAACAAATTTCAAATTGGAAGTAATATACACCGTGACAAGGAATACAATAATTAAGACAGCAAACGGAAATGAAATGCGCCTTAAATAGTTGTAAACTTGAATGGTGATGGGTAGCAGATTTTGAATAAATCTAAGCCACTGATGGTGTTCTTTGCAGCCTTCTACAGCATCGTTTTTCAGAATTCAGTAACATTTCAGAAGGGGGAAAAGATTTGGGAATCAATCTTGCTCCCACCCAAAAAGATTCAGCCCAGCTCAAGCCGCTATGTCACATACCTTCTGCATGAGACGAGAAGCAACCCCAGACCAGAAGTGATTCAGCCACATTAGGTGTCATCAGTGAGATGTAGCTTATCTCTCGTCACAGAGGGATGCAGATTCACGTCTTTCTACACCCCTCCAAATTAGGGAGACTTTTGAGGCTGGACCAATCGTAATTTGCATATGGTCTTCCCCCTACCGGAATGAGTTGCCTTGAAGTTTTGAAAAAGTCACCCTAAAGGGGACAGTTATGTCCAGTTGCCAAGCTTGCTGTGTCTGGGGAATCAAGTTACACCTCACTGATGATGCCCAGTGCAGCCAAAATTAGTCTGGGGTTGCATGTGGTCTTGTGAAGAAAGGATAACAGTTTAGGCTGGTCTATCCATTTTGGGCATATATTGTAGACACAGGTATCAAGAATATGTGTTTTACAGTGTCAGTGCTGGCATACATTGAAGAGACAGTCATCATGAACATGTGCTTTACAGTGCTGGCATACCTTGTGTGCATCTTCAAAAAAGTGTTTTTCCGGGGCATATAATTGGGCACAGGCATCATGAAAATGTTGCACATGCCCCGCCCCCTGTGACCTGTTGGTGACCTGAGACCCCACTCTTAGAATTTGATGTATGTTAGCATACAGAACTGTTTGTGTATTGTACTGTGTGTAGCTCAGTGTTTAACAAAATTGCACTGCAAAATGCACCATTCCAAGCCATTAGTCCGCAACTCAAATACCACTATATTGATCCAGGCTCATTAGTTGTGATTATTCATGCACATTAATATGAAGGAAATAATAATGCACATTAAATTAAAGAAACCCTCGGTGACCACTCAATTGAAATCATTTATAATGAAGTGCCATCTTTGTGTCCCTACATCTTCTGGCACCAAAAGCTGCCTCTGCCACTTTATGCAGGTACAACGACAGGCACAACAGAGGTACAATTGGGAGAACATTCAAGATTCAGAGGTTTGTGTACTCGATATGTGGCCTTGTTTCTGTGGGGCACATGCACAGAAAGGGAGCCAGTGGAATGGGTAGCTTCAGAAGGATGTGCTTGGTGCCAGTAACAATTGGACAGCTGCGTTTTGGACTAAAACTGCGGAGGGAAGATTGAATTAATGGGCAATGATACACCCGGCACTGCCCCTGCAACCTCTGGTTGAGAGGACGCAGTGAAAACACCAGCAATACACAGTAAACAGGACAGGCTGCAGGCTACTTTAACAACCCATTTCTCTTCCCTACAACTGGCAGCAGCAAACAGAAGGTTTCGAAACAAGAAGGTAAGTGTGCCAAAAAGGGGGCAACACCCCTCAGCTCATGAAGACCTATCTTGCATGCGATGACTATAACGGGCATTGTAGGCTTTAGTTGATAAAGTATAGCACTACTGGACAGGTGATGCGTCACTTGTAACAGCAACAACTAGACATGTAAGGCTGTAACATACATATGATAACCATTGCAGACATACAATACACTAACTGACAAATATTGTCATTACTGGGGCTTTTGTGGCATACGATGGCAGCAACTGCGCATGATAGGCTGTTCCGCAACCTACAAGAGGAAACCCACAACATGATATACAAGGGCCAAAAGTGGAATCACGAAACACAAGAAAAGGGAAGGTCCTTGCTAGTTTATGGAGTTAATCTAAACAAGCAACAGTCAAAATTTAACAAACATAGTATCTATTGCAATTCTTCCAAAAAGGAAAATAATAATCAGCAAATTACTAGACAGAACATTAGTATGCACAGGTCATGACTTGCTAATGTACAAAATAAACATAAAAGAGAACAATACCTCAATTATTGACGTGTTATTTAAACAAGCATTGGTAATGCCAACAGTTTGGGCTGTTGTTTTGGCACTTGCCAGGCACAGCTGTAGTGGTATTAACTGGCCATTGATGGTGCAAGTGCAAAATGTTGCAACCACCTGGCAACTGAGAGCAGTGCCTGGGAAATGCTTAACACTTATACACAAGCCACAAATGTTGGCTTTGCCAATGCTTGTTTTTGACAGGACTTCAGTGAAGGACATGCAGAGTGCTTATAAATGGAGTGGCTGAGGGCAGCACTGGTTAATACATTGTTATTAACTCGCAGAAGACTGATTATAAAAAAAACAAATTAAAAAAAACACTGGCAGGTACTACAAGTGCAAAGTTTTATTTTAAGGATTGATTAAATCGAGCTCAAAGAGTTCCATGATGAGGTGTTTTGGACGGGCAGGAATGGGTGGGACTGGCCCTTGGAGTTAGCATGGATGGCCATGGGCAGTCAATGGGAATGTATAAAAGACCTATAACAGAACAAGAGCAAGAGTGGAAGGGGGAGTTAGACAGGCACGCAGAGCTGTGATGTTTCAGGTTAACAGTTAATAAAAGCAGTAAATCACTAACACCCGGATTCTAACCATCGCTTATTTTAGTTACGAGCGTACCTTTCTGAGCACTGTACACCACAGCAAGCTCGCTCTATTTGATGATTATTTTTCCCTTACATATGCAGTCTTGCGTATTTTGTCATAGAGCTAGTAGTATGCTGTTATTTCCCTTGACAAATGCTGCCACGTTGGTAAAATATTGGCAGGTGGCTTTTCTCCTTGCTCCAGGTGTCTTGGAGAACCAAAGGACGCCACCTAGCTGTCTAATGGGGTGTCGGAGGGAGGGTGCCATTTATGCAAATGACACAGTGCACTGTGCTTGGCACGCTGTGACTGTAAAGTGCCCCGCGTGGGCTGGGTGTATTCCAATGAGCAAGTGAAAAGGGCACGCTGCTTTGAGCAGGAAGATCGCACAGGCTCGGCATCTGGAAAGCGCCGAGAGGCTGCAGCGTCTCATCGTTCTGCAGGCAGAGGGAAGACTTTATTTTGGGTCCGACGGGAATGTCTTGGCAGGGATCCTGCCCATCCTCTCTTACACATAGCGGGTAGATCCCCATTGGCCACCCCCTGCCTCTTGTGGCCAGTGTGTTATAATTACCAATCAATAACCACAGACAACTTTGTACTTTTTTTTGGAAGAAACAATGTCACAGTTTTATTTTGGAGCAACATAGAAAATGGGACAGTCCCAGCCACAAACTAACACTTTACATGAAAGGGTGAACCATGTCATCCCTGTTTGCCAGAGGCACAAGCGGACATCTGCTTCAGGTTAACCACCAGACACTTTTCGGAAATGCTGACAAGAGGTGCTGTTAGCCTAAAGCCCTGGAAGGGGATCCAGTGCCTGCCTTATATGCGTCCTCCAGGCGCCTGCCACCGGAAATCAGGCCTTGGGGGACGCCTCTTCCGCCTCCACTGGCGAGGAAGAGTAGATGGTGACCACCCCCGGAAGGTGGCAGCCAGAGGGGACAGTTTGCTATGTAGGCTGTCACTCTAGCGCCCCCTATGGGGGGGCCGGTCTGCCTCTCACAAGTAAGGCAGAGGCTGACTGGGGACGGGGTGTGGTGCATTAAGGCAAAAGCAACTGCGGAGCTTGTCTGAGGAACCCCAGAACATTTGGACCACTGTTAAAAAGTAGATGGCAGCAATCAGTGCAAGCCTCAGCGTCGCTTTAGTCTGCTGGCCGCGTTCATTACACTCCACATTGATGTACACCACACCGTCCCCCCTCCCACAAGTGCACTTCAGCTTTTAGCCTGTATTTTCACCACTGTTGTCAACGGGGATCCCACTGGAAAAACACAAGTACGAGCCCTTCTTAGAAAACCTTACGAGCCACACTTGGGCGCTTCTCTTGTGTTTGCGCATAGACTTGTATTCCAAACTGGGGTGCATTGTGCCTCCATTTAATACATTTAAGAGGGACTTCGGGTGCGGGGGGTGGCCATAAAATGGGCAGATACGACTGTCCTGTCGCCACCTTTGGGTTAATTTCCCTTTTGGTTAAAAGGTTACGATTTTTCGCCAAGCTTCACACATTCAATGGTCTAATATCAGAGTTGCTTCTTTTTGCAATGTCATTAAAGGATTCGGGGAGAGTGATATCACTTATTTTACCCTTTACCTTTGGGTGAAATGTTGCTGAAGTAAAATGTAGTGTTTTCTAACTATACATCAACCGCAAAGCGGAAGGCTAACACAGCATGCCAGCACAATGCATGAACAACCTTCGTCAACACGCTGCACAAACAGGCTTCATTAATGCAAGCTCAGAGCTGAAAGAGTTCCGATGCAGAGCACTTTTGGGTGGGGAAGGGCAGGAATGGGTGGGATTAGGCATAAGGATTAGCATAGCTAGGGAGAGGTAATGGCAGGGCTTATAGTCCAACAACACTGTATCCCTCCTCAAATGTCAATCATCTGTGCCCTTCATCAGATGCCAGAGTCCTCCTTAGATATACATAGAGCTGTATTTCAATGCAATAGTTTGGGCTTTCTAGGTGTCGCAAGCGACACTTAATAGCCCAAACAAAAAAAACACCCTCTCAAAAACAAAGGAAAGCCACAAGTGCTACCATTAGACACCGTCATAAATTAATTTTAAAATAAAACTGAACACATAACTGATCCTGAAACCCTATAAGGGTCATACACCTAGTACTGCATTTACATTTCAGCCCTGCCGCGCATTGGCCTGCTTAATACTGAACCAGAATAAAAAAAGGTAGATCTAGCAACCCAATCTGCCTCTATCCCCAGATCATAAATCAGGAGAGATTTAGACCTTATTCAACAGTCACCTACTCGTGTTTCGGCTTAACACAGTCCACAAAGTTAAAGGGAAACCCTTCTTCAGGGCGTGTGTGTTCAAGGAGAGATGGGTGGTATAACAACCTATTAAAAAAAGCAATGAAAGGGAAAACAAATTACATAGCCGAGAGCCCTGAACTTGTTGTCCAAGCACAGCTCAACTCCCCAATTGAAGTAGAATAAACCCAAAAACTAACTTTAAAACAAGTTTGTTTTGCACTGGTGATAATTTCTTAGTTATTGAGCATTCATTATTGACCTTCAACAGTGTCCCTTACACCCCAGAAATGCTCCCGAGACATTCTGGGGAAGTCTGAAAAATAAAAACCATTGGTCCTAAAGATAAGAATTTAAATACACGTGGACCTTCGTATTAAGAAAACATCATAATAAATTGGACAATGACCTGTGCTCCAGCATCCACCAGGGTCAAGTGCGACTGTAGCGGGATCTCAAACAGCCTTCAGTTACAATTGATACTACAAATGAAGGAAACTGAGTTTTATTGTAGCAGTCCTAGCAACATACGTAACCTTATATATCTATGCATGTGTATCAAACAGTCAAAGTGGAGTGTGCAAATTACCCTGGTCTAGAACGTGAACTACGACCACATACAGGTAATGTTGGCAATTCCCTTGCATCTTCCAATGACTGATGCTGAAAACATAGAAAAAAACATGGCTAAATATTCATGCTTACTCGGCCTTCGATGGTATCTTTGAAATCACAAAGTCCTCATAGTACATGAAAACACTGTACATCAGCTCACCTTAGAATTCAGATGTAGGCTGTATGCAGGGAGGGACGCCGACCTGTGAAGCTCTGCGCACTAGCCAACACCCAGGCCGGAAATAACTATAAAGACATGAAGAGTCATGTGATTCACTCAAAGGATCCGAAGGACCATCATTGGCAGAGGGTCGAGTCGCCAAACCTGGCAGACATCATATGGCTTAAAATAGTATCATTGAGGCATAACTGCCACCAGTTATGACGAGGCATTTGCCGACGGCATGAGTGTAAAAACAAATTCACATGTAAATAACATGGTGGAAAAGGTAAATCAAGCGGCTGACCAATACTCCAAGCACTGTGCGCAACTATGCAGTGGCTTGCTGATAAATCAAGTTGCCTACTTGTCTAGGGTAGTGAAGAGCTAAAAATAGAATTCTAATTACTGCACCCAAAAGATCTCCTAATTGAGGGTAGAGTCATGAGTTTTTAACTTCAGACTCCAATGTTGTTCAAGCCGGAGCAATCAATTGTAACTACTGAAATTGGTAAGATCAGGAATGATGTGATCAGTGACCATCCATCTTATGTCTCGGTCAGTATTCCCATGGTCAGTGTAGTGTTGAACCAAAGAGGCGAGGGTTAGATCATGTATCCTAGACCGATGCTCACATATGTGAGTGGACACTTTTCTGGTGGTCATCCCGATATATACCTTTTGACAAGGACATTGCACTATATAGACCACGGTACAAGAGTTGCAGTTAGAGTGTGTTTTTAAAGTCCAATTTGTCTCATGATAATTAAAGGTTGGTAGTGGTCAAGCTAAACGCACAAACACTGCAGTTGCCACAAGGACAATGACCTACCACAGTACTAAGAGACAGATTGCAACACTTAGTGAGACCAGTGTTCCTTGACCCTGCACTGCTAAGCAGGAGTGGACCAAATTATTGCAAATGTTGTGCCCCCTCTTCAGGGAAAACAGGGCGGGTTGAGTGGCACAACCAGTGCTACAAAACAAGCCCCAGTGTTTTTTCACCAGTTTTATTTTATCCTAGATGTGTTATTAGAGAACGTGGTGACACAAACCACGCTGTCACCCGTATTGTCTATTGGTTGCGATAATTAATTTATTTTATTTATTATTATAGCTGTGTATAGTTCACAGAACTTTAACAACTTTTACATAATCTAAAACATTAAGAAACTTTAAGGAAATAACTTATGTTTACCTAAATGGGTATATACTATACAAAATCTGCACATTTCATATACTCTCTTGCACAATTTAGCGTTATCATTAATAAAAATGATTAAAAATAGCAAATATTTGAACATTAGCGTGGACATTCTTCAAGAGTCTAACATTCAGTTAAATTTCATTTACACAGTGATGAGGCATTCAAATCATTCTAGAGATCTTAAGACAATGTTCTCAATCTTCTTATGAGACATTCAAAACATTATTTACATAAGGAAGCAAACACCCCAAAATTCTCAAACTAAATGCAGAAGCACAACAAACAATGTTCCAAAGAGATACCGAGGGGAGTACATGGAAATTAGAATTGCGTTTTTTCCATCATAGTGCTCCAATTTACTTCGGCCACAGACCATACCCTATATAACGCAATATGTAGGGAGTTTAAGGGTGAATTTAAACAGAATTGCCAGAAATGTACAGTTGCTATTGTGGAGTGTCAATATACATATCTATCATACAAACATTGATACAATGTTTCAAGTTTTAAACACTCTGTAAGAATATGTCGGGCTGTTTCAAGATTAACTTTTTCATTGCATATCCTACATTGGCATTTATTGACATAAAGTTGCCACTGGGGGCCATAAGTGTCTCTAACTGGTAATTGGTTGGTTCTCATCATAAGTCTAAACTTACGTACTGGAGTAAGTATATTTGAGGTTTGAGATATGTATAAACTATACCTTCAATATATTGAATGTTATGAAGGCCACTCAGGTGTTCAAAGTTATTTACCCAGTCATTCTTCTGGAGGTTCTTTTTAAAGGTGGTTTTAATGCCCTTAAGCATCGGGAGCGATCTATTGCCCAGTTTAGCTCAGAAAAGAGTTCACTACACTTTAAATCATATAGATTAAGTTTTTTCCCATTCTGAATCTGAAAAATATCAGTCCCTATAATACGAAGCATATGGCTCTCAGGATGGTACAGAGCTTTTTGTACAAAAAGACCACGTTGTTTTAAGGTGGTGCCTGTTAGAGAAACCAAGCCCAATTCTGTACGAATATATTCAATAAGGCACGTATGTGGTAAACATAAGACAGTACGCCAAAAGTAGCCTTCAATCCTATTGAGCCAGGCAAGGCTTTTGATAGTTATGGCCTTCAAGCCATACGACACTACAGGAATAAACCATTGAGTGTAAAGCATCACAATGCCTCTCAAAGAATAGCCTGCATAATGGAGAACAAAGCTAAAAACAAGCATGGCTATCTGTTTAGCTCATTGGGTTTTTCTAGTTATTAGAGAATCATAATCACTATTACAGTCTATATTTCTACACCAAGCTATTCATATGAAGTGGTGTACTCAATAGTTTCCCAGCTGAGAGCCATTATGGGTCTGTTCACTTTTTTGGCGCTGAACACGTGATTTATGTCTTATTAATATTAATATTCATGTCAAGCTCATTAGTGAAGCGTCCTAGTTCTTCAAACAACAATTTAATTCCCTTAAATGTGTGGTCTACTATGGCCAAGTCGTCGGCATATAATAATGCCTTTACCTTGATCCAATTGAATATCACTGGACAATTGACACAATTTTCCAGGCACTTTATAAAATGTGCTATATAGAGATTAAATATAAGTGCTGCAAGCATACATACTTGCTTAACACCTTTATTAATTTTAGTGGGATCAGATAACCGCCCTTCATTATCTAGCCGTATTCGGGCTACAGTGTTGGTGTGTCATTTTACTATAATCTCTAAAGGCTATTGGGGACCTTTCAGTTCCGTCAAGATTCCCCACAGTCGCCCACGGTTAACCTTATCAAAGGCAGAACTAAAATCTACTAAAGTGACGTAGACAGAAGGGTTAGGATGTTGTTTTGCACGAGTGGTGTTAGGATCAAATATGCATATATTATGGGTGGTGTCGCAGCCTGTGCGAAAACCCGATTGAAAAGGATGCAGTAAATCGTTAGCATCAACCCATCTCTGAAGATGATCAAGAACAATAGCTGTAAACACTTTATTTGTGGTAAATAAGATGGATACGATTTGATAACTGGGTAATAATCTTGAACCAGCCTTAAAAACATGAATGAGAATGAACGTTCACCATGAAGACGGAATGGTTTTTTCAGTGCAGACTTTTTTACAAAAGGTGTATAGGATATCAGCCCATGTTGTGGGGTGATATTTGACCAACATAGATGCAAGGCCATTTGGGCCAGGGGGTCTTGAGTTTTTAAGCTTAGTACTGATGTCCACTATATCTCCTTTCGTGAAAACTAAAGGCCATTCATGCACTTCATTGTTAAGTCTAAACTCAGAAGCCTCAGTGTACATGGTATTCTTAAGATGACTGTCCCATATATCTTCACCAATAGCATTAAGGGGTTGCGGGCTGGAGGTATCTTTTGCCGTATTTAACAAATTTCATATCAATCGAGTATCACCGTTTTTCAAAATGCCAATCATTTCCTGCCATTTTTTATGAACAGTTTTTAATTGGCGGCATTTGCACCATCCTCTATATTTGTTGTTTAATATTTTCTTTAATTGCATGCAATTGTGGGTAGGTATTGACAATGTTCTTAGCTTCCGCAATTCACCTTGGTGAACTCGTTTTGCAACCAAGGTGACAGTCATTTTTTCTATTGTTTGCTTTTCCACTAGCAATAGATGGGGTACCCCTAACAGTGGCCACTTCTTCAGTGTTTTTCTGAATTAGATTTTCAATCTCTTCACACTTCATTCGGTCAAGAGTAGATTTCGGATTCAAAGCCAATTGGTTAAATCTTTTAATCATTTTCCTACTCTTCAGGATGCTCCATTTTGTTTTCATCCCGCAGTTAGTTACCCTAATGTTTATGGGTCCCTTGTCACATGTTTGTTCAGTAATTAAACTCAGTGATACATAAACAAGTGAATGATCGCTATAAGGCAATTGAACCACTTCAAAATCATTCACTAGTTCCAAAGCTGACATATTACCACATATATAATCTAGTGTGGCTGCTTTAGTTTCCACACTTCTATGTACACTTCCCTGGTGAGTAACTAACCGTATGTCCATTCAATGTCCACATCTCCCAACCTTTCATAAAGTTTAACCATATTTTACCTTTAGCATTACATTGGGGTTTAACCATTACATTCGACACACCAGTTTTATCGAATGTGACCATCTTAGTAATGCCACATTGTGCGTTAAGGTCTCCTCCAAGCAACACCACATCGTTACCCTCTTTAAGCAGCAATTCCACTAACACAGATTCTATAGTTTCATTTATTTTACTAGTTAAATATTTCACTGGAGGATCAAATGTATTCATAATTAATATGTTAAGTGCATTTAAGATGTTTTTAGCTCTAATTTGAATAATTAATGTATTATCATGTACGCCAGAATTCAATGGAATCAGGCTACCTTGGAAGTCGGGCAGCTCCAATCAAAAGTCCTCCAAATGGTCTGCCAAATGCCCCTTTATGGGCATAGCATTGAAATATACAGTGGGTATCGATGTGGACGTTTTGGAGGAGCCAGGTCTCTTCTAACAAAAAATGGGAAAGGTCAGTAGATAATCAAGCTTGGCTCCAATTTCGAGAACGTGAGAATGACCTCTGGTATTCCATGAGGAAATCTTAATTTCTCATGGGTGAGTTTTTTCACTTTGACCCAATATATTTTTTAACCATTTCCATCCCACTTGATTTTCCCCCACTGTGTCACTTTGTTTTGGAGGATTACAAGTTTCTATGCGATGATCCCAGGACTCGGTCATGGGGGTGTCCGGAATCACCAAATAAAGATCAAAACCAAGATCTTCAAGTGAATCAGCTTGAGTTCTAATTAGAGTTGCAGTAGTAGGTAGAACACAGTGTAGAACAGTGATAGCTCCAAACAAGCGCCTCAGAGGTTGTATAAAGTCAAAGTCACATGACTTGAGGATACAAAGTGCAGATACTTTAGTAAACAAGTGTATTAAACAGAATATATTCATAGTTTTTTTTAAAATGTTCTTATCAACTCTTTCACTGATCGTCACAACCTTCATATCCTGTTGAGGGTTCGGCAAATTGTTTAGCACTTTTTTTTTCCAGAGTCCTATTTTTCTTTATAATCAGAGCCCTTATTTGAGGGGTTTCTTCAATTACTTCCTGATCGGACTGGTGAGACTCCAATACCGATTCTTCATTAACTCTGGAGCTATCATCTTTATTATCGTCTATCAACCAACTAGTTAGAGTTCCCATTCTTTGTGATTTTCTTTTTCTTACGATTCACGCGTTTTCGTAAACGCTTAGAGTTGCTTTGAGGGACACCTGTAGAAGTAACAGTGGAATTAAGAGGAGGACTATTAGCGTCTATAATTTCCACCATTTTCACAGGTTTTAAGGTCTTCACCACTCCTTGTCTGTTTTCTTTGCATTTGTCTTCTTTGTTTACATGTGGGGTAAGAGAGGGGGGACTCCATGATGTTATAAGAAGCGTTTAAGGCACCTTTATTGGGAACATGTCCGTGGTCGTTTTCTCCATCACAGGAACTTCAAGAGGATCTTTTTCCTCATTCACAGAGGTGCAATTCTTATAGTGAGTCATTAGGATTTCCAACATCTCGCCATTTCTCTGCGTTTGAAAATTAATCAAAATTTTCATTGCAAAGTGCATCATGTTAATCTAAGGAAGAGAAATATTTTCAGGCATATTTCCATCCTTGCTCTGGTCAGTATTTGAATTCCCATGAGGAATACTCTGTTCATTTTGATTATTTACATGATGTGAAGAAACCATAGATGTCTGATTAAGCACAGGGGTGCTTAATGGGAAAGGTGATGGCGTACTAGATAGACGTTGGGAATCCACTTCAATATGGCGCGAAGAGTCAAGATTGTGGGGTACATTTACCAGCCCAGCAGAACTCCAATGCAGCACCAAACTGCATTTTCAGCAGTTGCATGAAGAATGGCTGTGCTGGCTCTGCTGAGCACTTATTCCCTGGCATCAAAACTGCATTTTAGAAGTTACCAAAAATAATGGCTGCGCTGGCTATGCCGAGCACATATAGGGCGAGATGGAACCTGGAACTCGCCGAGAATGACTGCAATTGTTTTCTTCATGTGCACCAAAGAAAAGAATTCAAAGGCAGCGCTGCTATGCAGCCAGCTGAAAACTTCCCACTGAAAAAAAAAAATATTCTGTGTTTAATGAATGTGCACTGATGCCAATTCAATTTTTTCAACATTACACGTTTGGTTTCTTTAAGAGACATCTAGGTTCATCCATATTCAGGTTGTACACCAGCAAAGGAGAGCAGTCTTCCCTGAAAGGCATTGTGTGTCAAGTAAAATCTGGGAAATAGCAGAGAAATTCACCCCAGGCCGTATGGCAAGCATTTTCCTTTTGCAACAAAATAACACAGGCAAACTCTTCACAAGAAGCTCTCTCTCTTTGCTTATGTCAGTTTCAAAGAACCCTTGTGTTGAACAGATTTCTGTGTATTAAAAATGGACTAGGGCTATGGAAATGTTCAGAATAAAGATGCAAGGAAAAACCGCATTTGTAAAGTGACATTCAGAAAAATTAAGCAGGAAAATGACTTTTGAAAGTGAAATGTTAAAATGATGCCCTGTGCTTGCACAGAAATGTGATGGAAGATGGGGGTTGGCTCTAAAATATACATAATATGTACTCCCAAAAAGACTTGCTTTCTGTTTAAAGAAAGGAAAAACAAAAAGAAAAAAAAATACTTTGAGACCAGCAGAACAGGTTTGGCAGGCACTGGCTTCAAAGGGCCCTGCCTCCCCGGGAAACAATTACTTTCCCCAAGTTGACCAGCCCCTTGGGCAGATGAAAGGGGCCAAGGTGTGGGATGTGGCGACTTTGTCAGACTTCCTGGCATTTCTCCAGCCATGAACAGTGGATATGGGGAACTGGCCTCGTCACGGGCAAGTGTGAATTCCTGGTGACACATCTCTTCAGCTGCATCTGCCATATGACAGGTTGCTGTAGTAGCCCTGCTGCCCAGAGCTGACACAGTGGGGGTAAGATGACTGGGGAAATCTTAAGGACCGCCCTCCAGTAACAAATGCCATGCATTTGATTTAAAGGACTTTTGATACCAAAGTATTTATTTCAGTAACCTAAAGAAACAGTTGTGTGAAATTATGAACATTTAAATTTAAAAAATCCTCTGATGTCATCCGCCTTTATAAGGAGGAAGTTTAGGGGGAGTCAGGACATTCAAAAATCTTCGATTCAAAAATCCAACTCAACATCCAGAGATCCAGACATTCCACATTCACCCTGCAAAATTCAAGATTCCAGTGCCAGGCCAGGGGTAGCTGATAGATCCAGCCAGAACCTCTTACCCAGGATGAACCTCTAATCCAGAATTAAATCCTACAAAAATCCCAATAATTCAGCAAAGAAGGGGAGACGGCTTTTGGACCCTTTTGGGAAAAACCTGCTTTGCCCAGCTACCTGCTTTGCCCAGCTGATGTACCCCGCTGTCAACTGAGACCAGACTCCAGTTGCCCTGATGTGTCCCTAGAGGAGAGCCCTGCTGTTGCCCAAGTGACCAGATCTTTGTCCTGTGTCCCGAGGCCAGACTGGCTGTCCAAACTATTCCATTCAAGTGCTTGTTGTAAGTATTTCCCTACCGCAGTAACCAAAAACTGTATCCCTTGCTTTGTTACCTGGTATTATGTCCTATCCCATATAATTCCTATAAATACCCCCGTAAATTCTTGTCAGAATCCTCTGTGTATCCTGTCCTTAGGAAAATCTGTAGTAATCTCCATGTGTTAGCGCCATTCTTTCCAAATCATTTCACTACGTTGTATAAGTCCTTAGTACTATTTTGAATAACGTAATTAATTCACATATAGAGCTGAACGCGGCATGGATAGTTTTACTTTGCAAGTAACCTCCTCGCATACCGTGTCTTTCTTTAACAATCTAGCCATTAAAAATATAGTTGCAGTAGAATCAATCCTTTTTCTAATAAAACCGAGTTTCTTGTGAAAGGGTTTCCCTTTTAAAAGCAGATTTTTCCTTTCCCTTTAAGAATCCCTTACTGTAACCCATCAAAAGTCACCCTTTCACATTCCTATCATACCTGGGATGTGCCTTTTTACCTTAGTATTAAAACCGCATTCCGATTTTGTCTGTTTAGCTCATTTTCCAAGCCGTGTTGCTATTTAAACCTGTGAAACTTAGCAATTGCAATTTTGCCACGTGTGATTCTTGCTGCACTGTTTCCTTCCATAGTCTATTTTCTACACTGTATGCCCATGGTTTAGTCCATTGCCTTGTAGCTTGCGAGTTTTCTTGCTTCTTTGATACAGCCATGCACATTCTTGCCATATCCATTGAACCGCACATGTGAAATCACCATTCGGTAATTCCGAGTGCCATTTAGCTCATTTTTCAAGGGAGCTCAATCTGATTCTTGCCTCCCATTCAGAAGTGGTAGGTTGGATTTTCGATCCAATTTTTGCCTACTATACCCGACTCCTTACTACCCTACTCCCCCCACACAAAATCTGGTTAACAGGGGCTTGAGGGGGTGTTGCAGGGGGAATGCTTAACTGTGGTGCCATTTAAAAGCACTACCCCAAAAGTAATTTAGCGTCTTTCTTTCAGTTGTGTATTGTGGATCCTGTGCTAGAAGGTTAAACTAAGTGTATTCTATCTTTTTCCTGTGTAGATATCACCACACTGGTGATTGCTGCCCTATATTGAATGGGTTTGATTTTTATTAATAATTCAAAATAAATAAATATTCTATCATTACACACCGGCCTGGTTCATGGTCCATTGCAACACGGGGTGTATGTTAAGGGGGGTGCGAGACGGGTTGGCTGCCTTCTCAAAGCTGAATCCAAATTCATAAATTTAACAGCGTTTTGATTGCGTGCTGCATCCTGGGCCAGTCCAAAGAGTCCTGGTTTGGAGTGTGAAGCCCCTTTAAAATCCTTAACAAGATGATGAGTTACAGACTGCATATTAGGTGGTAAATGCAGAGATTCTTCTGCAGCTGTACGATTGGATCCACACAAGCGATAACATACATCTAGAAGAGAATTATCGTTGATCGCTCGGGTGGAGGTTGAGGGAGACAAATTATAATTTACACCGGGCGGCGGTTGATGGATAATTGCAGTAATACGGGATGAAGCATTTTGCATCGTATCTGATGTCTCAGCTCCTGGTTTAAAAAAAAGCTGTTATTTGTCCTGGTGATCTCACTAAACATGGTTTAGTATTTTTTTGTCCTTGATCGAGCGATACACTTTTCGTTTTTCCACATGGTTCTTTTACCAGTGTCTCACGTTCCTCTCATCGGTAGCCAGAGCTTTTTCCATATGGCTTTGTTTTACGTAAATTATAATGTTTTGATTTAGTCGTAGTTTTGCCAGGCATTATTGTAAGAAAGTGGTCGATGCTGTGATCGCTTACCTCAAACAAAAGAAAAAGGGAGGAGCCACAGTAAAATAGAGAGACAGATGGCAAACAGCCGGTAATACAAATGTCTCTCAATAAAGTTAAGCAGTAAAATATCTGCAGAATATAAATACATTTCAAATGGTTCTCCACTTACCGAACACTGACGAACACATGCTGACTCACACTCTCTCTGCTCACGCTCCGCGTGGCGGCTCTGAGTAGTTATAGAGTTCAGTGTTCCTTCCTAGATCGGCTCTTCAATGGGCAGTAAGGAAAGACTCCACAAGCAGTAACAAAATCCAAAGGCATGTAGATAGGTCCTTGCAGCCTCACTGACACACTCTGACTCACACGTGGGATAATAATAGGGCATCTCTGTCTGAGTAATAAGCCCGCGTGGCTGCATGTTTCAACAATTTATGTGGGTATCCTTTATCACTCAACCACTCAAAAGCCTTGGCATGTCACCTATGGTCATCTCTGAAGGAGCAATTCCTTCTGACTGTAAGGAACTTACTATAGGGTATTCTCGCACCACATAGGACTATGCCAGGCATGTGAGGAGTTATTGTTTACAATGTAATTCCCAGGTATTGTGGTGCATTTGACACATGATAGCAATACTTTGACATGTAGGTTGTGCCAGGCATATGAGCCATTTATTCACCTATGTTGGAAATGGGTAGAAGCATTTGGGGATGCATTTGGCATATAATAACACCAATGTGGCATGTCAGGCTGCATGTGCCTTGCATATGGTGAATATACCAGGTATATTGCACATTTAATTGGATAATGTAGAAATACTGGAGGATTTGAGGGTGGACTTTACATATGATCGCAGTACCTGGGTAGGTTAAAGATTTACCTTATATAAAGCAAACCCTCTCCGGCATATCGGACTAAAAGGGGACAAGATATAGAAACAGTAAAAGAACACTAACTGATTTAGAAACGGTCATTTCATAAATCATGCACATGTTGCTTTTTTGTTCATTAGAGATGCCACGTCGTGTCCGGACATCAAGGTCAAAGCTCCTAGGATGTCACTTCATGTTATACTGTCAAGTCAATGGCAATGTGATGTCACTTCCTGTGATGTTATCTGGTTTAGGAGGTTACTTCCGTTTCCCTTGCATTTTGGTGAATTGCTGTCTGATTCCTACAGGAATAGTTTCAGTGATGAAAGAAGGAGCACGCCAGAGTTAGAGTTGTGGAGAAATTAGTGGGATAAGGGCTTTGCTTTGCTCGGTAGTTTCAGTGAACTAAGGCAGGAGCCAGTAATGAGGACTTGAGGAGGAAGTGACACTTCCCAGCCTTTTCTTGCAGCCTAACATGTGCAAATAGTTGGGTAACAATCTTTTTTGTTTGTAATTTGCGGTCTGGGCATATTACGTAGAACTGGTTTTGGTGCCATCTAAGCACTTCAGTCGGTGGACATTCGGTTCCCTGTGCTACCAAAGCCTTTGAAGACTCTTTGGAGTCCATAATTTATACAGCTGAACATTGGAGATGCATTGCATGACAGTTCACTGGTTTTACATGCGGAAGGCTGCATGCACATTGAAGAGGAGCGGTACAAGAATTATGGTATGGATTAATAGGTGTGTGATCTTGGAAATTGTGGGGTTGCTCGAACATCTGTATTGGTTCATTTGTGCAGCAATGGCTCAACCATTTAAGGGTTATGCTAAATGGGCTATCTGATGATCCATTGCAGAGTTATAAATGGCATGGTCTATCCTAGTAGGTCTAAAGATCAAGTGGGATTACCGCATCCTATGCCCCTGGCATCTCATATTGCAAGTAGCCCATTAAGTATATACAGGAGCACAGTTTCTGTGAGATCACGGGGGCGGAGGAGTTGGAGGGGAGCTACCCGGTTGATAGGTGCTGTTCTGCAGGAACTGGTGTTGCAATATATTTGTGATAACTTTCTTCTGAGATTTTACTGAGGCACCTTAAACTGGACACTGAACAGGAATGAATACAACGTACTTCGACTACGGGCGTTTTTAATAAAGCAGTGATTATTTTAATTGGTCAGGTGGGGTGCCATTAAATAGAGGAACATGTGGGATATCACAAATTTGTATGCATTGGCAAACGAAAGCATCCCGAGTTCAGAATGTGATCTTAACTACCATGACTAGTTTAATAGCTGGTTCAAGTGATAATGGCATGGATTATTGTGATCTTGGGGGCAAAGAGATGGGGGGAGTTTGAGGCTACTTTTCACAGAGAAGGTATTTTCTCTAGCGACATGTAGAATGTAGACATCGGAGATAGTGACAGACAACGAGCATGTACTAGGCTATGGTATGTGTGAAAAGGCAGAAGGCTGGCTATCCATCAATCATGTGCTTTGTGATGGGTTCGGAGTGTTCATTGTTGGATTCAGAGTTGGGCATTTCCAAATGATTTACAACCTATCAGTTTGGCGATTTTGAGGTGGAAGGTTTCAGGGCTTGAATTCTGTGGCTTTTAGTGGTCCAAGCATTTTGGTTGCGCGTGAAAGGTTTTGGTTTGGGCTTCAACGAACATTAAGGTGCCTAGCAATGCGACATATTTTCTTCGACTATTGCCCATAGTACTTTGTCTGAGAGAACCCTGCTATTACACATATATCTGGAGCCACTTCATGGTAGATCGCACGTATATAGCTCACATAGCTCTATTACTTAACTCATATGATTACCCAGAGGGAACGTTGATGAACTCTAACAAGTGATTTAAATGCACTGTAAGCTAAAGGTCTGAATAAAGTTCATGGTCCATTAACTAGAGACAATCTGACTTTCACCTTACCTAATCTACCACCACCTTGTTCTACTCTTCTGATGTGTGCCTTGCACCCAGTCAATTCACAAGCTCCCTACTAGAGCAGGCTGAAAACACTGAGCCTCTACTGTGCCTATTGTCCATATCATGGTGGTCCCCATCTTTGAAAATTGTTCCACCCAAAGGCCATTGGCTAAAGTAAACAGTTCTGCAGAATGCCAGGAAGTCTTCCTTGACCCTGCATAAAAAGAGGGCGAGTTGTTGAGGAAGGTGCCTTACATATGGAGAGTCTCCATTGAACTGTTTGTCTTTAGTCAGTCACATGGCTAATCAGTTCAGGAAAAATAACATTTGGCAGGAAGAGAATGAGTAGAACAGGATGTTTTTATCCACTTTCGGAATGCCAGGAGAGGTTTGATAGCAAGACATCTTCAAGGAGCGAATTCCAAAGCTTTCCGATCACTTCAGAGGAGTGTTAACTGGTTAACTTGTTATGGGCCATTGTCTAACCAGCTCAAATTCCCTAGAAGGGCTACAAACGCATTCAACAATATTGTATAAAAAGCCAATTTACACCTTTCCATTTCATATATCTTTCCCTGAAATGTCCACGTCAGGTATCAGCACTGCTCTGTGCCATGCCCAAGAAAGTAAAGTGAAGAGTGGCAGCATCAGGACCAGGAAAGTCAAGTGACGAGTGGCAGTGTGAGGAAGGAACATCGTCTGGCATAGAAGCTGTTGGTAAAGAGCAGAGGCGCCCAACACTGCCAAACATCATGTTCTGGTTAGGCCACGAAGTCTGTTTTTGGAAAAAGGTTGAATATAGTATTCTTGGTTTTGGTGAAATTTGTTGGCACTTGCACCACAAATTTGCTGAAACCATTGTTATAGAAGAGAGAGGGAAAGAATGGGGCTGTAAACTGGGAATATCTGGTAGGGATGGCAACAAGCAAAGCCATGGCATGAAACTGCCAAATCCCTAAAATCTTTTTTTCCAAACTCTCTGCCAAACTACCCAATGAGAAGTTCACTAAAAGTATTAGGCCCAATCAGCAGCTTTGTAAGAAGCAAGTCAGATGCTGGGCTTTCCATTTTCCAGTTGCACAGTGATTTTATATTGAGGTTTTGTGGGCTAATTCGCAGACAATTGGGCTACTTTTTACAGCAGATCTGTTTTTATCTTCCCAGGCTGCATTTATACACCCCCACATGCCCCCACCTTCACTCACTCTACCCCTATCCCCACTCTCTTTATCCCACCTACCCCACTCTATCTACCCCCACCCAACCCACATTACGAGTGTTGGTTGGGTTTTGTGTGGGACATTTTGGGCTACTTTTGACGAGTCCTGCCAAGGCAGCTTTGTTCTTAATGTTTTTTCCCAAATCAAAACTACCATCAAACACACACACGACCCAGATTCTCTCTAGACCCATCCATTCACCCACCCCCCCCACCCTACCTACATCTCGGCTTCCCTCAACCACCCCACTCTCCCTTCTCCCACCCACCCCACCCTCTCAAACCACACACACCCAAACACACACTCTCCACCTACCACTCTCTCTATCCCTTACTCACCCCCACTCTCTCTACCCCAACCCAGCCTTCCCACACTTGCTCTACACCACCCACCTTATTCCTACCCCCCACCCTAGCCCCACTATCTCTCCCTGACCCACCCTACCCCCACCTTCTCTGCCCCTCACCCAATGTAGTACCACCTCTCTACCCTCACCCACCCTACTACCACTCGCTCTACCTCCACAAACCCACCCTACCACCACTCTCTCTACCCACGCCATTACATGTGCTGGTTGGGTTTTGTTTGGGCTATTTTGGGCTACCTTTGATGAGTCCTCCCGAGGCTGCACCCACCCACCCCACCCCACTCTCTCTCTCTCTCTCTACCTCCACCCACTCACCCACCCTGCCCGCCTTACTCCCAACTTTTCCCCCTAAGCCCCATCCTCTATCCATACTCCACCTTATATCCACCCTCTCTCTCCTCACCTACCCACCCTACCTCCACTTTCTCTGCCCCCACCCATCCTACCCCTACTCTCTCTACCCCCCACTCACCCACCCTACCCCCACACTCTCTAAACCCACCCACCCTACTTGCACTCTCTATACCCCCACCCACCCTACCCCCTCTCTCTCTACCTACACCCACCAACACCAGCCCCACTCACACACTTTCTCACTCACATCTCCGCTAGCTCATCATCAATGGCACCCTCTCTCAAGGACTTCCTCCCTTTCTCTATTCCCCTTCTCGCTCTATTGCACACCTGCATCCCTTCTCACATCCTCCCTTGAAATTCTGCACTCTTCCCTCTACACCCTGGTGCCTATGATTTCAAAATGCAAAGAACAGCAGTACACGCCAAAACGATTGGCTTTTACTTTAGGCAGCTGTTTGGGTAACATGGCCGCTTTGCTGTAGAGAAAACAAAAGTGGATAGCTCCGTTGTTATTGCTGGCAAGACAGCAAGGGACGTTGGGCTGGCTGAAAACCATGGTCACAGACTTCAGGGTTCATGGGAGAGAGCAGGGGTGGCACATATTCTACGGAACACTCACAGTAATGTGTCATGCTAAAGGGCGGGGCCACAGCAGACTTGGTGTCATTTCACATTACAATGTTTCAGTATTTTCTATGGGAAGTTGGGGAAATCCATGTGAATGTACGAGATTGTTTTTATCTACTGTACATATAAACATCACTGAATTTCTTTGCACCGGTATAGTAAATGGTGTCGCAACGAGATCAGGGTCCTTGTACTGTGTAGATATGGACTGTATGTTTTGCATGGATTTTTAAATGTGTATGTTATCCTAATGATATTTCCATGTCAAAAGAGAAGGCTATTTTATAGTAGGACCTGGGTCATATATATACCTTGAGCTGAGAGAACATGTCGTGGTTGTTAACTTCCATCTTCAATTGAGACTCTACACAATCTGATATTGTACCGACCTTTTTTTTTTTTTTCAACGAAAGATGTAAACATTTTAAAGAGATGATTGGTATGAACTATGCTATGGCTTATGGAATAGACTTCGATCGGGTAACAATACATCACTGATCATTTGGTCAGCTCCCGTGTGTGAATCGCACAATTCAACTAGAGTATTAAAAGTAAAATAGTAACGGGTAAGTGTTCAAATATGAACCTGCTGCTAAACATATTCCCATGTCATAGTTTACCGTTGAAAAAAGTAGGATTTATCGGCGATCCAACGGAGGTCTGCTTGGCAGATTCAAGGGAACTTAAAAGTGCTTTACATTTTTATTGATCCCTTGAAAAATCTTGTGAGGAGGGTAAGTGGTGCTGGCAGGCAAATTACGTGTTAAAATGTCACTAAGTAGCAAAATTGGGTGATACAATTGCTCAATATGTCAGGAGTATGGATTACTCATGTTAAAATACACAAACACGATATGTGATTAGTATCAACACTATGATAGTTAATGTAACATTAATGTGATTACTAAATCATTTTAAATTCTCAATATGCCAGTGTGGGGGAATATGACTCTCGTGTGACCCACATGAGTCTTGGCAGCCTATATTTCTGCGTGTGGTACGTGGTGGGGCACTCATGCGTCCCTTCCTCTCTGCTGAAGGTCTAACATTAAGGCAGTGCACATTAGGAATATTTGGTGTAGCATAAGTGCCTCACTCACCACACGCCTTTTTGAATTGGCATTTCCCAAGCATATTGTACGTTCTTTTAGTGCTCATTGGCAGGGTAAAATAGCTAGAATCATACCAACCGCCGAGGGCGTGTTTTTTGTGACATCCCTGGTGGAACCCCCATTTTCTGTGGTATTCTTTCTCGTCTTTCTTGTTAAATACATTTTAAACTCTAAGATGAACTTGTCCATTGCATTTACTAAAACATCTAATGCTGCACGTTATAGAAATGGTTGGTGCTGTGTGTGTGTGTGTGTGTGTGTGTGTGTGTGTAAGCACAATGTGGAATGGGTTGTTTGCCTACTGCCAATGGAAAAGCTGAGTATTTATGTGTGATTTTGGACAAACTATGATTGGGGCAGTTTGGTGTTAGGCTTCTGCTCGTTTCGCCTTTCTCTGCAGTGTCAGCATGACTGCATTGTTAATGTGGTACATCCACGCAGCAGGAACGGGAATCAAAAGGGTGCTTTGTTACACTACAGTCAGGCCATTTGTCCCAAATATAGGGCAATTGCGGCATCGCCTTTCATTCAGCATGGCCTCTCACTAGGACAGGGACGTTCCTGCAATATAGCAGTGACATCTCCGAGGACTACCTCATCCTGTTCCATTTCTCCGTGTGTGGTGCTGGATCAGCATGCCGAGAAGCAAAAAAATGGATAGAAAGGAAGGACAAAGTGAAAGAAAATCACAAAGCTTTGAGGACGGGGCCGGAGCCAGCCTCGTGTTTTGTATTTGGGGGGAGGGGGCTGGATGACCGTTTTGAAAGCTGGTAGTAGGTAGGGCCATTAAAGCCATTGCACTTTCAACCTCCACTGCTGCTTTCCTCTAAGGCCAGTAGGTTGAATAGCTTTGCACCTTGCTTTGGCCCATTAGTTTCACCTTTCACCCCAATTCAGAGTCTACACAGTTTCACAAAATGAGGCTAATCATTGGGAGGCATGGGCCATCTGAAAGCTGAGCCCAGCAGCCAAGCCCTTGACTTCATTAAAGGGGGGCATATTGATACTACATGCGCAGGCTTTTACCTTCAGCCTCTGTACCTTTGCTGCTGGTGTCAATTTCATAACTGTTTAAATGTAAGTAAATGTACTGCTCTCAATGAGAACATTAGGAGGTTTTTGCCAGTGCACCATTTGCTATCACAGTCCCTGGCTGGGCATGACAGCAGAGTGCTGCGGTCTCCCTTAAATCTGGAGGGTTTCAGCCCGCCCTAGCCACGGGCTGGTGCCACCCATGATAGAGGAGCTGCTCCTACTCTTCTTCTGTGAATAGCTAATAGACAAGAAGCTGGGAAGACAAATTTAGTCCAATGACGATTGATCATGGTAACTTCATGTTTGCAGGGTTGAATACCTGCACTCGCTTTTGTGTTCACCACTGGAATGAATGGACTTGCTAATTAAATGGAAATAGAAGAAGGACTTATTTTTGTGAGCGATTGTGGTGATGTATGAACCAATTTCTATAATTTTATTATGAACATTTGATAGTTTTTTTGTTGAGAAGTAGCCTATGCTTCTCAGAGAGTAAGTGACATTCCATGAGGTCTAAAAAAGAAGGTGGGTGAGGCGCGCACTCCCGGTCCTGGTTAATTGAACCTGTTGTAAAAAATAAGTAGCTGGGTCAAATCCCAAAATGGACAAATATTCACAGGGTTAGATCCCTTCTGCTGCAAATCAGGTACTCAGTATTAACAGGGTTAGATCCCTTGCTGCAAATCAGTGTACTCAGTAATAACAGGGTTAGATCCCTCAGCTGCAGTTCTGTGGTCTGTAGTTCTCCTCCTAGCGCTTTCTTATCTCAAATAATCATCCGGGAGGCTGTTGAGCAGGTGTGTCTAATTAGACTCAAAGGATTCTGGTAGCTGTAGTGAAAACGTTTTTTTCTGTTCAGGTGACCAGCAACCGACACCCCTCCAAAGCACAAGTCCTTCCCAAATTTGGGGGAGGGGAGAGAACCATATTTATGATTCTCCAAAGTGGGGCACAGTCACCCCGTGGCGCTGCCTCTGGAGCCCGGGACTCCCATAGCATTCAGTACAAAAAAGAAGGTGGGTGAGGCGCGCACTCCCGGTCCTGGTTAATTGAACCTGTTGTAAAAAATAAGTAGCTGGGTCAAATCCCAAAATGGACAAATATTCACAGGGTTAGATCCCTTCTGCTGCAAATCAGGTACTCAGTAATAACAGGGTTAGATCCCTCAGCTGCAGTTCTGTGGTCTGTAGTTGTTCTCCTCCTAGCGCTTTCTTATCTCAAATAATCATCAGGGAGGCTGTTGAGCAGGTGTGTCTAATTAGACTCAAAGGATTCTGGTAGCTGTAGTGAAAACGTTTTTTTCTGTTCAGGTGACCAGCAACCGACACCCCTCCAAAGCACAAGTCCTTCCCAAATTTGGGGGAGGGGAGAGAACCATCTTTATGATTCTCCAAAGTGGGGCACAGTCACCCCGTGGCGCTGCCTCTGGAGCCCGGGACTCCCATAGCATTCAGTACAAAAAAGAAGGTGGGTGAGGCGCGCACTCCCGGTCCTGGTTAATTGAACCTGTTGTAAAAAATAAGTAGCTGGGTCAAATCCCAAAATGGACAAATATTCACAGGGTTAGATCCCTTCTGCTGCAAATCAGGTACTCAGTATTAACAGGGTTAGATCCCTTGCTGCAAATCAGTGTACTCAGTAATAACAGGGTTAAATCCCTCAGCTGCAGTTCTGTGGTCTGTAGTTGTTCTCCTCCTAGCGCTTTCTTATCTCAAATAATCATCAGGGAGGCTGTTGAGCAGGTGTGTCTAATTAGACTCAAAGGATTCTGGTAGCTGTAGTGAAAACGTTTTTTTCTGTTCAGGTGACCAGCAACCGACACCCCTCCAAAGCACAAGTCCTTCCCAAATTTGGGGGAGGGGAGAGAACCATCTTTATGATTCTCCAAAGTGGGGCACCGTCACCCCGTGGCGCTGCCTCTGGAGCCCGGGACTCCCATAGCATTCAGTACAAAAAAGAAGGTGGGTGAGGCGCGCACTCCCGGTCCTGGTTAATTGAACCTGTTGTAAAAAATAAGTAGCTGGGTCAAATCCCAAAATGGACAAATATTCACAGGGTTAGATCCCTTCTGCTGCAAATCAGGTACTCAGTAATAACAGGGTTAGATCCCTTACTGCAAATCAGGTACTCAGTAATAACAGGGTTAAATCCCTCAGCTGCAGTTCTGTGGTCTGTAGTTGTTCTCCTCCTAGCGCTTTCTTATCTCAAATAATCATCAGGGAGGCTGTTGAGCAGGTGTGTCTAATTAGACTCAAAGGATTCTGGTAGCTGTAGTGAAAACGTTTTTTTCTGTTCAGGTGACCAGCAACCGACACCCCTCCAAAGCACAGGTCCTTCCCAAATTTGGGGGAGGGGAGAGAACCATCTTTATGATTCTCCAAAGTGGGGCACAGTCACCTGATTTGCAGCAGAAGGGATCTAACCCTGTGAATATTTGTCCATTTTGGGATTTGACCCAGCTACTTATTATATTTTTTGCAACAGGTTCAATTGACCAGGACCGGGAGTGCGCGCCTCACCCACCTTCTTTTTTGTACTGAATGCTATGGGAGTCCCGGGCTCCAGAGGCAGCGCCACGGGGTGACTGTGCCCCACTTTGGAGAATCATAAAGATGGTTCTCTCCCCTCCCCCAAATTTGGGAAGGACCTGTGCTTTGGAGGGGTGTCGGTTGCTGGTCACCTGAACAGAAAAAAACGTTTTCACTACAGCTACCAGAATCCTTTGAGTCTAATTAGACACACCTGCTCAACAGCCTCCCTGATGATTATTTGAGATAAGAAAGCGCTAGGAGGAGAACAACTACAGACCACAGAACTGCAGCTGAGGGATTTAACCCTGTTATTACTGAGTACCTGATTTGCAGCAAGGGATCTAACCCTGTTATTACTGAGTACCTGATTTGCAGCAGAAGGGATCTAACCCTGTGAATATTTGTCCATTTTGGATTTGACCCAGCTACTTATTATATTTTTTGCAACAGGTTCAATTGACCAGGACCGGGAGTGCGCGCCTCACCCACCTTCTTTTTTGTACTGAATGCTATGGGAGTCCCGGGCTCCAGAGGCAGCGCCACGGGGTGACTGTGCCCCACTTTGGAGAATCATAAAGATGGTTCTCTCCCCTCCCCCAAATTTGGGAAGGACCTGTGCTTTGGAGGGGTGTCGGTTGCTGGTCACCTGAACAGAAAAAAACGTTTTCACTACAGCTACCAGAATCCTTTGAGTCTAATTAGACACACCTGCTCAACAGCCTCCCTGATGATTATTTGAGATAAGAAAGCACTAGGAGGAGAACAACTACAGACCACAGAACTGCAGCTGAGGGATTTAACCCTGTTATTACTGAGTACCTGATTTGCAGCAAGGGATCTAACCCTGTTATTACTGAGTACCTGATTTGCAGCAGAAGGGATCTAACCCTGTGAATATTTGTCCATTTTGGATTTGACCCAGCTACTTATTATATTTTTTGCAACAGGTTCAATTGACCAGGACCGGGAGTGCGCGCCTCACCCACCTTCTTTTTTGTACTGAATGCTATGGGAGTCCCGGGCTCCAGAGGCAGCGCCACGGGGTGACTGTGCCCCACTTTGGAGAATCATAAAGATGGTTCTCTCCCCTCCCCCAAATTTGGGAAGGACCTGTGCTTTGGAGGGGTGTCGGTTGCTGGTCACCTGAACAGAAAAAAACGTTTTCACTACAGCTACCAGAATCCTTTGAGTCTAATTAGACACACCTGCTCAACAGCCTCCCTGATGATTATTTGAGATAAGAAAGCACTAGGAGGAGAACAACTACAGACCACAGAACTGCAGCTGAGGGATTTAACCCTGTTATTACTGAGTACCTGATTTGCAGCAAGGGATCTAACCCTGTTATTACTGAGTACCTGATTTGCAGCAGAAGGGATCTAACCCTGTGAATATTTGTCCATTTTGGGATTTGACCCAGCTACTTATTATATTTTTTGCAACAGGTTCAATTGACCAGGACCGGGAGTGCGCGCCTCACCCACCTTCTTTTTTGTACTGAATTCCATGAGGTCTATTTGATCAGCTAGGACTAAGCGTGCTCCTTTGACAGTAAAACATTAAATATGGAAAAATATCTTAAATAAGGTGACCAGCTGTAGGCTGCACTATTACAAATGTTTATAACCTGAAGAAAAGGCCTTTGTGTCAAGTAAAAGGTCGTGCAGGTAAAAAATAAATAAAAAAAAAAAACTCATTTAGGGCACCTAGGTGGATTCCCACTACCACTTGTGCTAAGTAGAGTTCAGAGGCCCGTCTTAGCTATAAATAAATAATTTGATAGCCTAGAAGTACTATAGAACAAAACCTGTTAATTGCTAACAGGAGTCCCCCACACACACTCCTAAAGGGATACAGGTCCCATAGTAGTTCTTATTAAGGTGTTCTAGGACAAGAAATTCACATAACTAATATTACTATACGAATTAAATATGTTTGTTGGATATTCATTACTGCCTAGAAGTACTACACACACAGGGGACATCTGCATCAGGTGACAACACATGTAAATTCAATACTGGTTAGGTAGGACTCTAGCACAGTAGTCACTGTTAGGTAGATCCATAGTACAGTACTCATGCAATTGCTTCTCAAAAGCAAATGCTCTTTCAGCAATTGAGAAATCTGTATCCATTTAGGACAATGTATTCTCACCAAGAGACAATCACAGTCACAATTGACACAGTTGTGCTAGTAGAATTTGACCCATCTGAACTAGAAACGAAAAGTAGGTGAACCCCCGACAGCAAACCTATGCAAGAGGCTCCAAAATGTAGATACGTGGCTCTGCAGCTGAACTTAAGCAGAAATCTCTTCACCAACATGACACCTTGCATGCAGCAATAGGGCGTCTACAGCCATCAACTAGTTTAAACAACAAATTCTGAAATCTTTCCTCAATTAAAGCCAAAGTAAAATTGAACTGGGGTGGTCTTTCGGACTTACAGCTTTAGGAAAGGAGAGGAAGGACCTTGAAAGAAAGGTTCTTCTGAGGTAATGCAGGAGACGAGGCGCGCTTGCGCTATGAAGGATGAGAAAGACCAGAAAATGAAGTTTCAAACGCAGTGTTGCTCTTCTTAGTTGTGATATGCTTCGTTATAGGTCCCACACAGGGCAGTAGTTCTTCTGCATGCTCTAATAGTGCCTTACTTATTGATGACAGTACTCAAAATGACCTGGAAGGAGTAAGAAGTGATCCGTCTTACTTACCTCCTTCCAAGAGGTATTCTGAAATATGCTCAATTGTGGCACAACTTCCCATGAAAAAAAAGTTATTTCCTTGGTCACTGTCAAATTCAGAAATTCCCTCCTATATTCCAGATATTTCTCTGTCAATTATTATTTTAAGCGTCTACATGACAGATGTGTATAAGGTTTACTATTTCATTTTTTGCTTTTAAGATTACTTGATAGTTGGGGGCCTACCCTGGTAAATTCTGACAGAAGTTGATTTCTATGTAGTGCCGACAGGCGACTTTGGACCAAGGATGTGTGGTTTAATGAAAGCAATTTCTGGGAGGTGTGTTTAGCTTTGAAACCCTTGTTTTAGACTGTCACAAAAGTCAATCACTCGGTTCTGTAGACTTCAGCAGTGAGGGTGTCTCTTGGTTAGCGTTGTGTAGACCACAGCTCATTTTCTGAATATAAATGTAATTACATTTAGTGCAATTCCGTTGCTCTCACAACTAAACTTGTGGCAAGTGTTGTGGGGCAGTCCATGGGCACAAAGTCCACCCTGATCCGTGCTCGGGCATCCGGCAGTTTCTTCACTTGTTGTGTTCACACAGCAGACAACAGTTGCCGGGGGCACTCACGCTTACAACTTAGCAGTGAACACACAGCCGGACAGTGACCAGTGGGCACCCATGGTGCACACACGGATCTGTTTGGACAGAGATCCGTCAGGTCACTGTAGTACTGTGGCCAGACAGCGTCAACCTGCAGACCAGGGCTGCAGTACCTGATCACACAGCATCAGCCTGCGAGATCGAAATAAGACACGAGATAGAAATGCCATTCATGGAGTCTGCTGCCATTCTACTGCATGTGCTGGCTGAGGATCCTTTTATCGGGAGCCAGCCATGACAGAGTCATGACTTACATTCTTAAAGGGTACAACACCACACTCCTTTTTCATAACAAACACATTAAAAGCAACATCAAAAATATCAAAAGTCACAAACAATAATACTTGGTTCCCCTGGAACCATGGGGTGCAACAATAATTGCGTACATTAAGACTGTCAGATGCAAACATCAAAATACCCACAACTACCATTAGACCTCTTTGCTTGGTTTGCCAATGACATATAGGCAGTTCTAACATATCAGAAGGAAAACTTTATTCAGCACAGTGGAGGGATCTCCAACCAACTGAAAACACCATTGTCAGTTACTGGAACCGTATTCGGCATGCCGACCGTCTGCGGGATCACAGCATCACACACGCCCAATTACTAGGACCATTATGAGCACATCAATGACATGTGGGCTCACAGCCTCAAAAGTACATATTTACAGAGTCTTCTTTGAACATTTGTGGGGTCGCAGGAGACCAGTTCACCCTCACACTCAATCTTCTGTTTTGGAGCCGGGGCATGACCATCTCCTGACACGCACCTTGGAGCAGCATTGCCAAAAGGATAGGCACAGTCATAGGGTTGGGAGACCACACACACACTTTTGTTACTCCAGGATAGTTGAGAGCACATTTGCTAAACCGGCAAAGTTGCACCCAGGGACACCAGGGGCCGCATCAGCTGCAGTTTCTAGGATCATGAGGGACATTGGGCAAACACACGCGGGCAATGCCATTTTAGTACAAGAGGATTGTGATTACTGTAATCCCTTTTCTATGAGTTCATTTTGGAAAAAGAAAAATGAAAATAGTCTTGAATCTGGTTTCTTTTGTCTTCACGCTTTCCATTAATTCATCAATCAGCATTTTGTACTCCTTGTGCCTGGTGATTGCACGACTCAGAGTCCTGAAGGTTTGCACCTGACAGGAGACTTCCTCCTGGTTTACGAACAGAGAACAGCCTTTTCCCTTCATCAATCACAATGGTTATTGCTCCTGTGGCCAGATTCTCTTCTTCCCCAGTAGGATCAACAATTTGTAACATGTTGTCAAACATAGCAAAAGATGTTGGAATGAGATATCTTCCTATGGTCAAGGAGCTCTTCTGATTCAGGTCAACTTCAGCATTTATTTTAACTGATGGCAACTGGACATTTCTTGAAGCGGCTAGTGGGGCACACGTACAGGCATCCAGTAGGTTTCCATCCTATTCGAGACATGGGAGATCACAGTACAAAACCCACACTAGCTTGGCCTCTTCCTCTCCCCAGGTAGGAGCTGCATTTATGTGTTGCTCTTGCTCCCAATACGGAGCACAGTGAAGGAGGACGCTCCTTTCTTCTTTTGTTTTTCAGCCCCTGCCGTGGAGCGCACACAACCTTCACCACTCTTTTCTTTCAGCTCCTGTATCGCAGTGTGTTGCCAGCACCTCTCTTTTCCCCTCGTCTTCCCCCCACGCCCCCAGCTCCAACACGTAGTTCAATGTACCCGGCCTTCAATGTAATTGGATTTTCCCTTTGAGCTGCGCTCCGGAGCACAATGCGGGCCCCCGCTTTTTCTCTTTTTTCACTGCTCCGAATTGAGCACTTTGTCTTTCACTGGTCATATGACCCGGGGCTACCCAGGAAGGAGGGATCTCTTTCCCACTTAAGCTGCGACCTTGGAGCACTTAATAAATCACTGCTGATGCATCCTGGGAACACCAGGGGGCCTGCCCCAGCTTTGGACACAGAGTGCACAGGTTGCACTACTTTTTCCTTTGATGTTCTGCTCTGAGCAAGGAGCATACACAATTCACCTACTTTCATTCAACTCCGGTCATGGAGAGTTCACTGTGCCCTTTTCCCCAATCAGCTGGAGCACGGGAGACTGCGCGTGTTGGTAGCCTTCCGACAGCGCTCCACCTTCCATCTGAATCGCGGATCAAGGAGCGCACAATGCACTGGCAGCCGCAGGGAAGTGTAGGCTGCCGGATGGCTACACCACCAATGCAGAGATACATTCGCCATTGTTGTGGGTGGTCCATGGTCACACGAGTCATCCTGAACATTGCTGCGAGCACCCAGCAATTTATTTAGTTGCCGTGCTCACACGACAGACAAGAGTTACTGGGGGCACATCGGCTTACAATTTAGCTGTGTTCACACAGCTGGACAGTGACCTGGGGGCACCCAGGATGCACCCACTAGATCTGTGTTCACGCAGATCCATGGAGTGGCTGCAGTACCGTGGTCACACAGCATCAAACTGCAGGCCAGGGCTGCAGTACCTTGATCACACAAGTCGGCTTGCAGGCCCGAAATGAGACACGAGACAGAAGTGCCATTCATGAAGTCTGCCGCCGTTCTAATGCACACGCTGTCTGAGGCTCCTTTTATTGGGAGCCAGTCATGACATTGGGCCTCATCACGAGTTGGGCGGTAACGCCGGCGCTAATAGCACCGGCACTATCTGCCCTATCGCCAAACCCCCCCAGTGCTATTAGCGGCGGATCACGGGTTTGGCGGTAATGGAATTCCCCATTCCCCACTGAGCCCATTCGGGAATGCCCCATTCCCCATTGGGCTCAATGGAGAATTTTCACGCTCATACCACCGGCAGATTTCCCGCCGGCGGTATGAGCACGCATTTTCGGCAGATTTCCCCCCAGCTCAGAGCTGGGGAGAAATCCGCCGAAGCCATGATTTGGCGGACCCTTAAATCCGGCGGTAATAGCGCTACCGCCGAATTTAAGGGTTACCGCCAAACTCGTGATGAGGCCCATAGTCATGACCTACATTATTAAGGGGCAACAACACCACAGTAAGTGCACCGGGCGAGCAGACATTCATGAAACCCTGTTCTCCAGCAACCATTGAGAGTTTTATTAGCACTGTCTCATCAAACAGCAAGAGAATGCAGTTTTGCTTTTTTCATTATTTCGCTGTCCCCCACTGCATTATTAGACATTATATTCTTGAAAGCTAAACATACTCTTACCACCCTTGTGCCAACTTCAGAAACCAAACAGACCCTTGAGACCAAAGAAACTGTTTCAGATCCTGAGGGACCTTAAAAAGCCACCAGCTATGCTACAAAAATGTACCCCCACTAATACAGACTGTAAAAACATCCAAGCTGACTTTGCAGCTACAACATCAACAGCCCAAGCTAAAATCCAAGCTAATTTGATTGGGAGGGAGCAAAGGAACCCTACAACCTTGCCCGATGCCCCCAATCTATCCCCTTCCTCGAATTTAGGAGCATAACTAAGGGTGCTCTGGCTAAAATCATAAGTAACATGAGGCCAACTACTTGTGCAGGAGAGCTGCTGCCGTCCAGAATCATCTTGAACAACAAGACTCTGTTCCTCCCCTTTCTTATTCGTCTTACTAATGCTAGCTTCCGGACGGCTGTGTCCCTGAGGCTTTGGAGAGGACCTCTGTTACCCCTCTATTAAAAACTGGGCCTTGATCCAAAAGTTTATACTATTTTCAGACCTATAACTAATGCCCCGTTTTTCTTGAGGATCCTGGACAAAGTGGCTACTACATAGCTCCAGGAATACCTGGAAAAATCTGGAGCTTTTCATTCAAGACAATCTGGTTTCTGTACCAACTATTGGATGGAGAGTGCATTGTTAGACATGAAGTCTAAGATGCTTCAGGTCATGGATCCATGCAAGGTCTGGCTGCTGATGTTGTTGGACTTATCAGCAGCCTATGACCTTGGGATTGATGGTTTCGGGTGTCATGTCAGTTAATGCTTTGGCTTGGATCAAGTCCTTTTTGACATGTCGCCTATCACGGATTGTCTGGGCTAACGCTTGGTCCCCTGTTATGCTCACCTGGTCTCGCTGCTAACCTGGAGTCTTTTTCTTTTCAGCTCTGCAGAAGCAGTGACTTGAGCGACCGAGATGGAGCATCAAGTAAGAGTCTTGTTCTGTTCTCTTCTCTCTCTTTCTTCCTTGAAGGTAACTCTAGAGGACGGGACGGGCGTGGCTGAAGACAGGGCTGTAGTTTGCAGACACAGTGAGCGTTATGCTGCAGGAGTGCAGAATAAAGCAAAGCGTGTTCTTTACTGAAAGCGTGGTTTATATAGCCTTCGAGAAGTAGTTCCCAGGTAAAGTAGTCCATCCAACCACACCCTATCAAGTAGTCCCTTGGTAAAGGAGTCCCGTCAGCCTGGTCTGTTCCTGGTGTCTAGGGGCAGGTATCGTGACATCCCCGGAGGAACTCTTGAAATGTCCCCTTGCATCTAACGTGTACTGCCGCTCATTGTGTAATTTGTTGGCCGGGCTCGGTGTCCATTTTACAAACTATGCTGATGACACCTAGCTCGTGTTTGAACTGAGCGGCAAGTACACAGAGGATCTGGATACTGTGAATAATGTCTATACTGCAATCCAACAGTAGATGCCTGAAAACGGCATGTGCTTAAATTTCAAGAAAACGAAGATGATGCTCTTTGGCTCATCTCAGGCAAGATCCAAGTTGGACCCACAATACGCAGTTTTTTGTGTCGACGGCTACGATATCCCTACTGTGGAAAAAGTCAAGACACCGGGAATCATTTTTGAGTTGTCCCTGAATACCAATGCTAACACAGAGTGTAGTGAACAAGGCACGGTATACACTGCAGCTTTTATGGTTAGTTAAACCTTATGTTTCTAAGGCAAACTGTGCCACTTTGGTATGTGCCCTGGTGATGCCCCGGCTGGACTATTGTAATGTCTTCATGGTGGCCTCTAGCAGCAACAACCTTAGACGACTCCAGGTCCTTCAGAATGATGCAGTTGCATTGTGAAGAATGTTCCGAGACATTAACCTATTTCTCTCCACAGAAGAAGTCTTCATGGCTCCCTGTGGAGGCTCGTATTCAGTTTAAGGCCTTGACATTAGTGCATAAATGCACAAATGGGCAGGCCTCTAGTTATCCTTAAGAAACTGTTAATATCTGTACTCTGACTAGGTTTACCAGATCTTGTCAAGGAATCCGCATTTCAGCCCCTAGGAGTAAGAGAGCTAGAGGGTTGGGCAGGTCCTTTGTTTCACAGGTTGCCCCTTCGTGGAACAAGCGGCCTTTGTCCTTTCGTGCTGTAACAAATCTCCTGAAGTTTCAAATGGGAGTCAAAACCTTTGTTTTTGGTTGAACCCTCTGTTGTGTTGATCATTCTCAATTGTGTCATCTGCTTCTCTTCTTTTTTGCACCCTGATGCCTGCGGGTTCTGCCACACCACAAGTTCAAATAACAACATTTCTTTGAAATCTAAATACAATATGTTTGTCGTGAGTCAGAATGACTACCATTCTCACAAGTAGAGATTCAAACGAATCGTATGTTTTTCAATGTCATGTTTAGTCAACCATTCCAGTCTGAACGTGTCCAATGCATTCTGGGACTTGTGGACTAAGATTTGTAATGAAAGCACACAAACTATTTACTGAATGTAAATATTACAATCTAGTCTAAGCCACTTATGTCTGATGCACACATTACAGTGCAAGTGCATAGGAAATAACAAAGGAACAGGGATTTGGGGTAGTAAGTACATCTCCCCAGAGGATATATTATTGCACTCAGTGGAACAAAGAATGTGAAGAGTGGACTCAAATTACAAGACAGACGAGCATGGCATCATTGTCTAGCAACACTCTTAGCAGAAGTAGGGGACTGGTTGTGGTTTGTGTCACCTTCCCGTGGGCTAGGCTTTGCATTTAGGACCCACTGGCAGTTTAATGGTGGAGTACCCATTTCCCAGTGGATAATTGCATGAAACCGTTGTTTTGGTAATGTCACTCATTTCACAATAGTAGCAGTGTCTACTGACATGCTCTCTCTCTCTCTGACATCAATCTGTATTGCAGACGGCTGTTGATGCAGCCACGTGGGAGGGGCACAGAAATCAACTCAATGATTCATCCCAGCTGACTTTTACTTGGCGCGATATGCACAGAACGTGCGGTGCGTTCCGCCTGACAGATTTTGGAAGGCAAGAGTTGCTCAAGGCAGAGTGCAGGTAAGAAAGCGCACTCCTTGTTGGCAGATGTGGTGTTGCGGTTGTAAGGAGGAGTGCGTCTTGATGCGAGGGGTGAAAGGGCGTGCAGAAATAAAGAAGGCACAAGCCCGGAAACGGGGGCCAGTTGTCACTAAGCAACCAAATAAGTGAATGTCTCTTCATTTATATACAAAGAGATCAAAATTAAGATTGGATAAGTAGGAGCTAAAAGCACCTCCTAGGTATCCAGCATTTACCAGTGACCAAGATCTACCACTGAGAAACAAGGAGCTAGTAGATCGCGTTCCACAAATCTAATTTACACATAAGGTTCAAACATATCATTTTGTCCATAATTTCCAAGCCCTTATGCTTTAATTGACATGCTAGATGTGTCCTAATGTTTATTTATAGTTTGCCCCAAACCCAGACATTTAAATTCACATAGGTGTATTTGTTCAGCATCAGTTGGCCTGGGGAGACAAAACTAGCTCCTGGTATCTGTTCACGTCAAGCTCTAAATAGTTCCCATCTCCCCTCAATTTCGGACCCTGTATACAACGGAGACCTTGCGACTGCCCGCTAGGCACCAACATCACAGCAGAGTCTTTACTGGCCATCACTTGTGGGAATAAGTTGTTGAGGCTGCGTACACAATAAGAGTTCCACACAAATGGAAGGCAGCAGCTCTACATTTTTACAGGCCCCTCCACCAGCACATATGCCTGCTGTAAACTACCACACCACCTGCCCCTAGCGCAAATGCCAACTCAAGCAGATCCCCCCACAGCACACATGCCCAATGTGAAAGATTACCTCTGACCAGCAAACATGCACCCTGCAGCAAACCCCCACAGCACACATGCCCTCTGAGATAAGCCTCTGCATCAGCCCCCTACCTGACCCTCACCACAACTGCCCTGTGCGTATATAATAACTTCTGTGGTACCAGATAAATGCCCCAATTACTTACAAGTCCTATTCTTCCTCGTGCCAGTCAATGCCAGTGAGGGCAACAAGCCCCAGTCAGACCCCTCCTATGACAATACACAGCAGGTTTTACTCCTTGTCCTGTACACCTCGCCCCTTCTGGGTTGGAAGCTTAAATCCTTCAGCCGGCTCCGATGTTCTTCCCGGTTTTCTTTGGCTGTACTTTGGAGGAAACTTGCATAGCGTTCTCATGAAAGGGTGGGCAGAGTGGGCAGAGGTATTGCAGACTGCTGATGAGGACGACGGTAGAAGGAGGTAATGAGCACGTTATTTGGTGCAAATGTGCCGCCATTTGAATTGAAAAGTATTGTATTCTCACGTTTATGCTGAACTGCAGTCCAACAGTTTCTTTAGATGTCGTACGATGTGGTGCAACAAGGAATGCTACTTTTGTGTTTACCCATAATACCGTGCAAATGTAAATGAAGGGTTTTAATTCAATTGCTACACGGGTGTAGTGTCGATTCTGCAACATAAGGCCTCAATAATAACTAGAGCCACGATGAAAGGGAACCTCACCTAGAAGTGCACAAAGACATTCAGAGAACACATCCTTTCCACAGATCAGCACCATAGCACACCTCTATGTTCATTTACATTTCCTTCCACATCACATGAAGATGGACGCTATTTTCATGGCACCTTGATATGATACCAGTAGACTGAATCGAGGGAGTGGACATTTCTCTGGCGTCCATCTTTAAACTTGAGGAGCTTTGTTTGACCTCAAGGCGAGATGGGATATTGAGATTTCACATCGGGCAACCATGTCAAATGTCCACACCTATGTGCGACTAAACAGAAGACCGTTGAGTTAATTGTTCCTGGCCTTGAGAATAATTAGTTTATACCTCAATATTAGGTGCAATAAACTAAGAAACGTTTGATTACTCCACCAAGTTTGATCTCGGTTTTTAATCTATTTGCAAGACCTTGATTTGGCATAGTGATGAAGGTAGAGGGTGGTTTGATATATCCAACACCTCAGAGGGGTCATGTCACAGTGTTCACAGAAAACGCAATGAACTCTGTGGTTTGGTGGACACGTTTCCATTACGTGACGTCCCCATCCGAGGAGTTCAGCACAGGAGGAAGAGGTTTCAAAATCTTGTTCCCAGGCAAGAGATTCTCATGCTGGGAATACTTTGCTTGTTCTCCATATGCTCAACACAAATGCTCTGAGATCTTAATTGTTGCAAACACTTACCATGTGTGGAAATTAGCACTCATTAAGTATCAAGGAACGACTGGCCAGCGCCAAAGTACAACATTTGGATCTCAGTTACCCAAATCAACATCAACAAACATAGGGACATCAGGAGCTTTGTCCCTCTGAGATCCTCCGACAGGCGGCAGGTTTTTTTTAATCGAGGAAGCAGTCAGAACAATAGCGCAAGACCCACACTTCCAGCAAGCTCTAATACCACTTCGACAGCTCTGAGATCTTACCCACTAGGTTTGTGGTCTGCAAGTTACACATTAAAAAAAACACTGAAGATTTTAGCACAACACAAGAAGCACCCGAGAGGGTTAGGGGAGGAAAACCCACATTCAACATGCTGAACAGCTCAGTTCTTGTCTTGGTCCATCCTCTTGAGCCCATAGCAGCTTTAAGTGCATTCAGGGTCAAAATCCAATCCCAGTCGTAATACAATTACAATCCACAAATGTAGACTCTCTCTAAGTCAAACACAGTTGGCATGAGGGAACGCAGTATAGCCCCAGCTGCTGAGTAAGGAACAGAGGTTGGAGAGACAGAAGAGATTGGAGGGAGGTGGTAGCGGTGGAGATGAGGCAGCACTGGTGAGAGTTAAAGGGGTCATGCAGGAAGTGGAAACACCAGAAGGGGATTGAAGAGATGGCAGTTAAGAAGTTGGAGGAAGAGGTAGTAATAACATAGACAGAAGAAAGGAGGTGCTGAAGAGGGTGAACAGTGTAACACAGAAGGTGGAAATCTTACAAAGAGGACGGTTGCAGAAGGAGGGGACAAAATCAGGACACGGCAATGGAAGTCAAGAGTTCAGCAGGAGGTGGTGAGACCCCAGAGGAAGGAGGAGGTAATAACATCAGAAGTCAGACATGACACAGAAGTGATAACGTTGGGAGAAAGACTTTGATGCAAAGGAGGAAAGAATACCATGAGGTGGAGGTAATAGTCAAAGAGGTAACATGGGGGTCGGAACTTTGGCATTAAGAGGAGGTATCTCAGGAGAGAAACATTTACAGGGTGAGAATGGACCGATTTGGTAACAGTGGACAGAAACGCCACACTAGATCAGAGGGTACCTCCTTGAGATGGGGAAGAGTCTAAGATGTCAGGTGGTGAGGGAAAAACTGAGATGAACAAGGAGAAAGAGCTCTTAGACAGCCAAGGCAGGCAGACTCATGTGGACTCAGTCGATCATAGGCAGGACCTAGCAGTGGTATGAGGACCATGCCAGGGCTAAGGAGGTTATTCTAGGATCAATGGGGTGGTGGCAGAGTGTGACATATATAAGGATGTTATTCCTTCTCCCAAAAGGGAGAGCCCTTCCTATTGGCCAGGGTGATCCAGCCACAGTCCAATAGTTACCCCGAGTGATGGTGCATCATGGAAGGATCAGATGGGGAGGGACACCCCTTGTAGTATCAGGCACGACAGCCAAAAGAGACACAGTATAACTGTGACAATATCCCAGTTTCATCAACCTCCTACCCTCCCCAGATATCTATAATATCCTAACAACTCATTTATCTGGGTAAGGTAGACACTTTCACCCCTTCACATAGTACTTGGATGAGGAAGAATAGAGACTTGAACTCGGACATCACTGGGAGAAATGTGACTGAGCATATGGAGAATCACGATATCAATACTAGGGTGAGGAAGATGTGCAGAGTTATGAAGATCAACCTGCAGGAGCTAGCTGAACAATACAGACTATCACAGATAGACAATTTTAATAGAACAATAAAAGGGGAAGGAGTACTGCATACGAGAGCCAGTCCTCCCTCGAGGAACAGCAGGATCCAGCGCAGTGCAGCTGGGAGACCACAAGAGCTCCAGGATGCGAGACTGAACACCAAAGCTGATCCTGAGAATGGGAAGGAAACAGCAAGTAGGCGAACAAGGTCAGTCGTGAGAGCAGGGGAGTGAGGATGCTTCCCCAATGCAGTCTGGTCTGGCAGAGCCATTGCAGACCTCCTGAAGAGAAGAAGAGCACCAAGCAACCAGATATTGCTACACAGAGCAACCAACAGAGGGAAAGCCCTGTGAAGCCGAAACAAGGTATGCAAGGGGGCAGAAAGGCTCCTGAGACCTGAAGAGGAGGTGCAGAAGGAGCAGGGCAACGAATACCCCACCCAGAGGGAGAAGGGCAAGGAATATCCCAAGGACTGGGTCTGGGACCCACATACAGAGACATTGCAAAATAAAGTCACATATTGTAATACTTAGAAAGAAGATTTGCAGGCGAGTAAAACAAGTCTACTTAAAGAAGATATGCAGAAGCTGACGAGTTGAAGACTCACATTCACACATCAGTTCTTCATCTTCATAGTCCCAGTACCCGGTTGAAAAGTGAAAGGGGCAGAAGAGAAGTAGGGAAGCACCCATTACCTTTAAAGTGTGAACATTTAAGTTTCATGGCCACAGTACCTGGAAGAAGGAAAGTGGGGTAAGGGAAGCATTCCCTCAGGAGGCATTTTGTTTACAAGTAAGTAGTTCAAAGAAGACAGTCACAGTACCTGGGAGAAACAGAAACCAGTTTAACTGTGAAAGAAGAAGTATAGAAACTAGGGCAAAGGAAACACGTCCTATATCGTTTTGTGAATTGGGAAGCAAAAGTAAAGAAGGGAAAGACTTTCTTGACAATTGGAAGTGTGTTTTGTACATCATTTTGGAACTTCATTGCTAAAAAGGAAAATGGACAACCTGTTGAAGGGAGGTTGTCCACTTCAACTGGAGACCTATTTTGTGGATCCAGCTAAAGTCTATTGGAACTTTGTGCACTTTTTGTGTTGGGAGTTACAGACTTCGAAGAAGAAAATCATTTCACTTTAGTGTAAGTTCTTAGTGTGAGGACTAGAAGTAGATTTTGGACACGACAGTAGACAGATATTATTTGGACATCCTGACAGACTCCTTAGACTATTTTTGTGATGCAGGGAAACCCCTCTTAGTGTTAGGGAAAGAAAGTAATTTCCTCAACCCTCTTGGTGTGTTAAATTAAAGTCTATAACCAAAACTATACCACTATTGTGTAGATCTCTGACATCTACACCCTTACAAGAGACACAAAGAATTAGCTGAGGCCAGACCACAACTCAGGGCCCCTCTATAGTTCTTCCTGCTGGCTATTGTGAGGCAGGCATGGTATCAAGAGATGACACATACAGCAGATGTAACAGTTTTCAAAACCTTTATTAAAATATCATGATAGGTGTAATGCCTAACCTGTCCTACAGCTATGATGAAAAAAGCCCTACCTAAAGAAACTAAGGAAAAGTCCGTAGTTGAACTAAAAAGTCTGTCTATGTCAAAAAATATGCTTGCCCTCACGTCTAATATAGAAATGTAATGTGGTTATGTTCTAACTTAAATAGTGTTCAGCCTAACCTCTGGAGCAGTCTCTAGACCCCCCACCCGACACATTCAGGATACGGTTCAGACCACAAAGGCAGGGGTCCCTTCCCCAAGCTTAAGCATTGTACAGCAATGTTTCAAAGGAGTTGATGGGTTCCCTTCCCCAAGCTTCAAGCATTAATTCTCAAAACAACAATCTTCCAAAGGACCTCAAGGGTTCCCTTCCCCAAGCTTCAAAGCACAATGGGGTCATTCCGAGTAGGGCGGTAAGGGTTAACGGTCACCAGTAATGGGATCGGTGCCATTAAACCCTTACCGCCCTATTCCGAGTTCCCTTTGAGGGTTTGTACTTAACGCCTGCTTTTTACAGGCGTTAAAAAACCAACCCACTAAGGGACCTAGGAGCTAATTACGGCACCGTAATTAGCGCCTTCCCCATTCCCATTGAGCCCTATGGGTCAAAAATGGGATTGGGGAAGGGCCCATGGTGAATGGGGAATTACCGACCCCGCCAACCTTGGAATGGGGGCGGTAATTCCGCCATTCACCATGGCGGAGTCGGAAAAATAGCGCCTTGGTTAACGCCAGGGTCAGAATGAGGCCCAATGTTCAAATTAGATTCTCACTGTTCACATGAAGCTCAGGAATCCCTTCCCCATGTTTTAAGCACTTGCTGTCAATGTTCAACAAACTTCACAGTGTTCAATAGCATTCGTATTTCACAGGTGCTTTCACACTTAACCTTTGTGGGGCATCCTGGCCTAGCCGTAGTTAAAAGACTGCATGGCACACCAATTGCAGGTCTCACAACCAGTTTCCCGTACCCAACTTTCTATCACTTCGATGGGTTACAGGGTTTCACCAGTTTTTAGATTCAGGGTTTGCCTTTCTTGATACTTTTTTGGCTCTCCTTTCTATAATGTACACGCTTGACTTTCAGTTACAACTTTGTTTTGCCTGATCAGCATTTTGCTCACACTTCACTGGCTCCCCCGGGTTGCTTGTTCATCGCTTTGACTCCCTTATTCATGTATTCTCATTTTGTGATACTTTCACAATGTCCTTTGTTAGTCAGCGACTCTTGAACATGTATCGCTTACTCGTGATCAATCTGACACAATGTTTCTACAAAATCCAATTGAATTATTGCATCACTGGGAGGCTTTTGTGTATGTGCCACTGCATGCGACCACTCCGCTACAATTGAATTCCCTCACTTTCATACGCGCATCAGGTTTCCATGCATTCTCTTGAAACTCACCGGCTGTGACGTACCTTTCTTCGGTTTCCTCTGTAAGATGCTTTCTGGGATTTGAGTTCAGGGTCTCACCGTTTGCCCCTCAGACAACCCTGGATGGTTCCTGCAGGGGAACAAGCAGTTCTTGGCAGCTCTTGGCCACTCATCTCAGGATTCCATCTGCGCCAGGATGCAATTCAGTTTGTTGTGTGAGCGTTATAAATACTTTAAAATCAAACTGAAAAGCAACTAGTACCTTCCACGGTACCCTTCTCCCGCCTTCTCCAGCTCCTTGCAGATACAGGTCCCTTGCCATGCAATGACAGCTTCTCTCACTCTGCCGTCCTTCAGCGTCCCAGCGTGCCGTTCTCCACCAGCTTCCCTCAGGCTGGAGTGGCTCTCCTGCAGCTCTCTTCGCACACAGGCTTCTTGCTCTTGCCTTCATCGCTCTCTTTGGTGCTTGTGAACTCCATCTTTTATACACCTGTGGTCCTTTAACAGGCTGCAGGTTTGCATCCTCAGGCTCAATTGCCTGACCACAATCAATCCAATTATTAAGACATGCCTGACCTGCAAGGTCTTCAGCCCTCTAGTCTTCAAAATGCCTCTTCTTTGTCCTATTACTTTAGTGGTGTTTCCTATAGTAAGTCTGTACTATTCTTTGGGGCATCTTCTAATTTGCAGTACTTTTGATAACTTCAGAGGGGACATAAGGATATGAACAACAATATCCTACAAAGACTGAGGGAGCGTTGGATACATTAATGTCAGGAAAGGGGGGATACATGTCTCACCTTCAGGTACCCCCTCTCCAATCTGGTGATCCTCCCTCGCTAGTCCACCCCCAAGGTCGGGATCAAAAGTGATGGCCCGTCTCTGGCCACCCAAACAGAAGATCTCTGGGGAGTAGATGTGAGAGTACCTTCAGGTTTCTCACACTATGTCCGCTGACCCTTCTGGACAGAAAACATTTTACTAGAATGAGTCGGTAGGGAAACCAGAAAGCCTGCATCACGTTCAGACCAATAAGCAGGGTTTGGGTCAGCCTAAAATCACAACACTACAATTTGGTGAGGTAACCCATTTTGAACTGTAAACATAGGACACTTGTTTGAGAGACTAGGAAATCCAAAGTACCTGCATCCTAGGAAAGAGACATTAGACAAGGGAATAAACACGACCCAATATCATTTGAGTTACAAATTATTGTAAGAAATCCCCAAAACACATAATCACATAATTCATAAATTTATGTGAAATCAATCTACTTTTGATGACAGAGTATAAAGCCTTTGGGGAACCTCTTGTTCATGGTTATGTGCGTTACACGAGCGCTTCGATATATGTCATTTGGTGTACACAAAGTTATACAGTTCCGGGAAACATATATTACATGTGAATTAGCAAATTAAAGTACTGTTTCAGTTTTACACAATAGCAGTATTTAATGCCAAACAAACAGACATGCCTCATACTTTTAAAGAATAATTGAAAGTCAACCAAAAATGACAACAATAATAATGTTTTGGATTCATGATAAAAAAAGGCATTAAAACATATTGAATCTTCAGTAAAGGATCATGTGTCTGTAATGATCTACCCTGTTAAGAGAAATACACACAACCAATCTTATGAGTTAAACCAAAACTTCAACTCAGACAAAATTAATGACTACTGCCTAACCATCTTGCGTTTGTGAAATTCAAACATAAATAGGAAATGTGTTGCTGATAAGTCAGTGACAGTGAATAGCTGCATTATTTCACAAATAAACAAAGAAAAACAAATTCAATTACCAGATCTGTGGGAAATATAAAACGGAAATAATCCTTCCATCTATGGCCATACGTTAAACTAATACATCAGGAATGTGTCACATATGAGGCAGTGAATAGATTGAGAAGGATCAGTTTGTATGGCAATAGTACAGGTATTAAATGGAAACGCTTAGTGTACTCTGAAATAGGAACACAAATCCTAAAAGTCCAACATGAAATAGAAATGTGAGTTCATATTGAACAAAATCGAAAATATTATGATTGATGACCACTTGCCTGGTTGAGTTGAGGAATTAGAAGATGTGCCTTTTAAAAGACATTTTACATCATCTCAACTTTTAAAAAAGGTGCAACTGAAAATGTAGAGTGTGTTTAATTCAAAAGCAAAACCACTCATTGTAGTCTTGTAGGACATACTAATCCAGGTCACATTAATCATTACAATCTAACTTCCAAACCTAGTGACAAATAAGAAGCTTATTTTTATTGGGCCTCATTCCGAGTACGGCGCTAACCAATGGCGCTATTAACGCCTTGGTTGACGCCGTACCCGGACCGGCAGCGCCTTGGTGGATGGCGGAATCACCGCCCCATTCCAAGGTTGGCGGGGCGGTAATTCCCCATTCACCAAGGCTCTTCCCCATTCCCGAATGAGCCCCCATAGGGCTCAATGGGAATGGGGAAGATGCAAATAACGGTGACCGTTCATTACGGTCACCGTTATTGGCTTGGAGGCCCCTTTGCGCCCTCGACTTTAACACCTGCTCAAAGCAGGCGTTAAGGGCGAGGGCGCAAAGGGAACTCGGAGTATGGCGGTAAGGGATTACCGCCACCGGTCTCGTTACCAGTGGCCGCTATCCCTTACCGCCATACTCGGAATGAGGCCCATTGTCTTCTTAAAGCATTCCGACCACTGTGAAAAGAAGATTAGGGGCCTCACTACAAGTGAGCCGGTCCTGAATTAAGGTTCCGATAACAAAGCTAGCAGCACCTGTTTCTGGACCGGCTCATTTGAGTCTGCCGGTAGGGGCTGTGAACAACCGGCAGGCCTGACCTGCCCGTAGTTCACGACCCTTCCAGCAGAAAAAAAATCACTGAAGCACTGGCACCGTTAGTAACAGTGCCAGTGCTTCAGTGTTCCCATTACCATGGAGACCTATGTAGTACCAGCGGCCTACCGGCAACCTCGTAATGAGGGCCAAAGTGTTAGGACCATACAACTACAAACAGACTGTCAAATGCAAAAAAGATAATATCCAATGTCAATAATTCCAAAACTACTAAAATAAGCAGAAATATCAAATTTGAAAAGGGACACTTCACCCATGTCAACACATCACATTTCCAATGAATCAGCTCCACTATTGAAATCTATAACAAGAAATTAATCTCAATGGGTAAGCTGGATGTTGTTGCAGCCGCTGTACTTGAGCAAAACAAAGATAAAACACTAGAGAAATAGAAAACTAAATGTAGAATTAAAATATGTATTCACTTGAGGTGAATAGAACATTGAACATGCACGTTATAAACCAATACTCACATAGATAAGTGCCCAAGCTGGTAAATAGCAATACTAATGATCGAATTGTAACTGCACGGAAAGGGCCTCTCAGCTTATAGTCATTGTGATGTTACATTGCACATAACATTGACATTGTGATGTTACACTGCACAGAACATTGACATTTCCAATGGAACATAAAACAATTAGAACATTCAAAGCTCCATGTAAAATCATATCAAGAGTTTGGCAAAGCTATACAAGTATTAATAATAGACATGGTAAATATGGTCTTCTGCATGCTTGCTTTCACATTCTTAATATTCCAGGAAATCATAAAAACAGATGAGATTTCTAGAGGCAGGTATGTTACTTTAATTGGGTGATCTAGTCATTTTAATAGCAGTAAATCGACAGCCATTAGTTTAAATGATCACCAAAAAAGACAGTGGCAAACCAATGTGTAGCATTGGGAATGTTAATGTGTGTAATGTATTTGAATACATTGAGATAACTCAAAACATGCATCAATCCATAGATGGACATTATGCCAACACAATAAAGGATGCCAGACTAGGAAGAATAAATGTAGCATTAAGAATGCTGTTAAATATGTTAGTTATCGAAATGCCCTCTAATGACACTACTGCTGCATTAAACATATGTGCAACAGTGTATAAAGAAGGAAAAGGGTTGTCTGATGGCTACTTTAAAAGACTGCAACAATCAATTTAAAAATATTAACAACCCATAATTGTGTTCAAAATGAATAGCTACATAAACGTAATTGGTTTAGCAAGTGAACTGATTACACAAACACAGACATAAGTAAATTACTTGGAGCATATAGAGTCAACTACAGCTGTACGAGATCGTGCTTTAAAAGTGTGTATACAGTACAGAATAATACTGGTAGGAATGTTAACATGGAACGTGATTTGGTCAATGATGCAAAGGGCTACATTAAAAGCTTTAAAACCTTGCAAAAATGTCTGAGAACTAAAAAAATAAAATTAACAACTTTGAATGTGTACAATTCATGGAAGAGAACGTGCATGTTTCCAGCTTGTAAACGAAATGCATGTAACCACAAAAGAGATACCCTTTGCACCAGCATATGTACTCATTTTATATAAATAACACAGATTACTTTTGGACAGAGTTATCACCGATATTAGACCAAAGAGATTCACAGATGGAATGTCAAATGTAATGTTGTCTTGTGTACCTACATCTGAAGGGTTGTAAATATCTGACCTTGACATATCCAAAATAATCACACACATACCTTTTACATCAAAGAATATAGCAGATTACAGCCATTTGACAGATCTAATCTAGGAAAAAAAATGTAGCAGACAACTTACACTTAAATATAATGCAAAGACTGTATCAAATACACAGCCTAAAACATCAGTTAATGTCATGCTCTTACACAGCAGTCAATCTGCATTCCTAAACAAAGCTGGAGTAAACTTCTATACAAATATAACAGTATATGTACTCCTAAAAAAAGAAATGACTCAAGAAATTGAAAATGTCACAGACAACAAACTCGCTCTAGCCCTAAAAATATTTATCATTCAAATAAACTCTTCCAAGGCGTACAGATTCACCTCAATACTCACTGCTCTAAATATTTATCTGCAACAAGTGGTTAAAAACGGTGGACAAAATCCACCGTAAGTGGATCCTTAGTAATTGTTTTGGCCATGTTGACTACAGTTCAAGTACCAACATATAACAACCAATTAGTAGGTGTCAATTACACATATAAGAACAATCATCTAACTTCCATGCAATCCATCAACAACATTATTAATGAAAATGCAATTCTACTATGCACCACAGATATATATTTTTTAAAGATCACATTGAGAGAACACATAATAAAACATATGAAAATTGGTGACAATGTGGCTTTCAAATAGAATAAAAATGTAAAAATACCAGTAGATAAGGATTCCCTTTTTATTATTATTTTAAGATAGAGAACGTGTGGTCTAAAATGCACCCTCTAATACCAAATTACACACAATCAAGTCGCAATCTCAGGTATAAACAACAACACACAAACACTATTCTTTTTCTAGACAATTAAACAACCAGTGGCCACTACATAGACTATAGTTGAAAACAAAACTCCATCTAATATGACTACTATAATCATGAAATTACATTCAAAGATAGACCTCGTTAGACTTTAAGTGAGACTTACATAATATCATAAAAAAACATGATCATAAAAAACATGATCATCAAAATATAATCAACATAAACACCCAAATAAATAAGCATTACATGGCTTTTTCAGTATTGCTTATTCAAAAACTGACAAACCCATTGGCGTCCAAAACCTCAAATGTAAGGTAAGGAAGCAATATTTCAACACACTAGCTTGCATACAAGAATGCAACACATCGCGCAAGCATGGTTAATAAACAATATGTCCACTTCCCTTTTTTTTATATCACATGCTACTACATACCAAAAACATTCCAACACACCATTAAAACAAAATACATGTTTGGAAAACAAGATGGAGAAGACAAGGAAAGAAGATGAAAATAAAAAGAGCCCACAACTGCTTGAGACTTTTGTAAAGAGACCCATTTTAATTAATGGCATACATATATGTACCCCAAATGAAAGTATACATTAGATCATGTGGGAATGGCAATTCTAACTTATTGGGGAAATAACCCATTCCTTAGCAAAGAATAACAGGTAAGATGTTTAACCCATTCCTTAGCAAAGAATAACAGGTAAGATGTTTAACGAAAATATATTATATACACTGTAAAAGTAAATTGAATAAATAATATTCTCAAATCAACAAACATATCTCTGAAAACACTGAATAAAAGATATTAATGAAAATTCCTCTTGAAATAAAGTAATGTTTATGAAATATAAAAGTGTAAAGTTTACATATATTGAAATGCATGAGATGAGTGTTTCAAAGTTGGAGAGGGCAAGTTAGCATCCAAACAATTCTGGTTCGGCTTTATGCATACTGGGTAATAATTGTTTTAACATTAATGTTTACATTGCCAACTTTTGTAGAAGCCACATTTTTAATCCACTGTGTGTAGATATATAAGAAACAACAATGGGAATGTAGGGCCTGATTCACAGAAGCATTTTATAATGGGGCAATCCCCTAGGAAAACACTTGTGAATCAGGCCCTTCATATGTTAAAATGAAATGCCTCACATACATTTCGTGACAGCCATTCAGCTATACACAAATCCCTATGCAAGTAACTGGATTCAGTAGAAACCGCTGGGAAACAGTCAACTGGAACTTATACCAGGGAACATTGCCTTTAAGTGACAAACATGAGCCAGTAAAGGCTAATTACGTCAAGGGTGTCATTTCTACAGTGGCTCCAAGTCAGCATCTACTAAATGAAGCTGTGACATTTGCATTTTGAGCCATTGGGCTGTATACATACCCAGAAAAAAGCAAAGAAAATTCAGTTGATAAAATCTAATCCCCACTGGAATGCCTTTGGCATCAAATATATAAAAGCGAAGCACAGAACCCCATGTGTCCGCAACTGGACCCATCAAATGCCCCTCACATTAGCCAGATAAAAATAATGCACTATTGAAACTTATTGTGTGTGGAGAACCCTTCTTGAGTGACTTAGAGCAGCCATGCCACTTCTCTCATGCCAACCAAGTAAAAAACTTACCACGTGGCATGCCATCAACTGGACCTACTGAGGACCTTCTGAGCCAGCAACTAGAGCAACTAGGGCTTTACACAGTGTACAAGAGAGGCTGCGTTCTTGCTGGATTTATATGACAATTTCTTATGTTGATGCATGACGTATACACCCAGAAACGTGCTTCTCAACCAATCAACAGTTACAAGCCAAATACCATATTTGTAACCGCAAGTCAGATCACAACTTCTGGGCTTCAACTTACAACAATCTTGTGATTTTTAAGTGTACACGATCTAATTGTTGTGTCATTTTTGTGCTGCTTTTCAAACCGCAATTTGCATTTCCTCAGTTTACATGAACTGCCAATATTCCTCCAAGTTCATATTAATTGTTGTCTTTCAATAAGTATTTGCGATTTAAAATTTGTAATGTGAACGTTTGATTGTTTCCTAACATCGCAACATACAATATAAATACTTCGGTCTGATTGAAAAAAAAAAAATCTGGCCTGATCGGAGAGACCATCTTCACTACCCATGATAATAGATGCTAAATATAAAGTGTGTTGCTCAAATTAGGTTGCGATTGAAACATCAACAAAATAATAGGAAATGAAATAATGTAAACCTTCCAGCAAATACGCCCCCTCTAGCATAAACTAAATAAACAGGAAACTTTAACTGTCGTAAGTGGCAAATAAAGCATTCATGGTTCTATATTGCTGTCCTCTGTGTCCAGTAAATATGGCATCAAAAGGTAATTGGGATGTATATGATCTTCACAAGTATGTGCCAAACACAATTCATACTGATTAGTGAGAGATTTAATATTATGTTGCTCCTTCGCCCATGGTTCACTACAATGCAACCGATCAAACCGTGATAACAATATTTTGAATTGGCAAGATCAGCCATTTCACAGACACTTATAATATTGGACAATTCAACACCAAGTTTCTCCACAATTATGCTTCACAACAGTTTTCAAATACAGTTGCCATTCATTGTCAACAAGAACAGGACTTAATACTTTGCATGGTGCTAATATGTGAAATATACATTTTATTTTTAAAGTTTCTATATCACTTAAGGACTTTATGAAGGACAAAAACGTGGCCCATCTACAGAGAAGCAATACATTTACAGATGTATTAACTCAATAAAATCAACTTGACAGCATACAACACAAGACAAGACAATCCAGCAGATAACAGAAATGTCATTTCCTTTCAGCAACACAGCCTTCTTTAGTACTGTGGACTTGCTAATTCTGAATGACATCATGAAGGGGCCAATGGCAGATGTTGGCAATATCTTGGTGTGACATATGCCACCAATTCCTGCACAGCAAGACTGTGCAGTGTGTAGGCACAAAGCCAAATCCCGGATGTATATGTATCCATTCAATAATGACAACCTGCCCTCTCTACACTCAGAGCCAACATCTAAAAATGTAAAAAGAAATATTACAGAATCTGGCAATAGACTTCAGCTTCTCATTCATAAAGGGTGCTACTTTTCCAGCAGAAATGTCTCTCCATTCATTTCAGACTGGTTCCTTCAGTGTGGGGGAGGGGCCCAAAAATACTGGAGTCTTTTCTGGGTGTTAGCACCCTAGGAGCTGACACGTCTGGAAGTTTAAGAGTCGGCACAGAAGCCTTTTGGTCTCAACTATAACTGTTGAGCCCTAAATTAATGTCATGAATAGGATCTGGATCCAACCATAGGAAATCCTCTGTGTCTCTCATGTAGGTCCATTATTTTTGATAACTAACAGATGTATTGTATGATATAGTTTAAAAGATTTTGCGAAGAGAAACAAATCACACAACAGCATCATCATCATCATCATGTACTTCCAGCCTGTGGCAAATAAAAAGGGACCTGCAACTACTCAGCTCCATTGTTCAAAGATAAACATAGGTCGGGACCTCTGCATTCCTTCTCAACACAAATAGGAGTTAATACATGAGCATCTAAGAAGTTGATCATTTCCTGACAAAAACCTTCACTTCAGTAGCACAAGAAAAGACAGCTGCAAGTTCAATCAACGTATCCTATACATGCACAGAACAGTGGACCACACAAGGCACTAAAAAGCACTGTATTGGGTGGAAATCATGAAGGCTATAAGTATGACAAAAAGTACATATGTGTGCCAATATCTTATCAAACATGTCTATGGCATTTACAGATCAAGTCCAAACTGGTTCTCACAGAAACTGAACTACATACTGTTTGATGAATTTAAATATATCATATACACATGTATAACTTAAACAAAATTTAAAATGTAACTAACTTATAACGATTTTTAAAAATTTAAAATGACCCAATATGAAAATTTATAACAAGTCTCACTTTAGAATCTGCATTTTTGAAGGATGATTTGACTTAATGAATCAATCAGTAAGAGTATGTGGTTTCTTCCATGAAAATGTTATGGTGCGATTATCATAGTATACAAAAACAACACCGTGCTGAGCAAAGTACATGGAGATCTACATTTATTTTGCAGACAAGAGGCCTCCCTCACCACCTTCCGCAAAACGTTGAAGACCACCCTCTTCACTTAAGGCCAGACACACCAGCACGAATACCTCCATGTATCATGTATTATACGACCAAAGCGATATATGTAACATTCACAATGTGTCAAACAACTTCTACCATGCCTGTAACATGTAACTAAGTTTAATGCAAGTAACAGCGCCTCAATGCCCCTGGGCTGCTTGCGCGCTACATAAATGTCAATAAATAAATAAACAAGTTTGGAGCAGCTTTCTTTTCGTTTATTACCTTTCTTATTGTTATTGGTCATGTATTCGTACTGGATTCAAACCCTTTAAAAATTTAGAATACGAAAAACACTGTATCCCACTTTCCCAAGATGCAGAGAAGGTCCCAAGACATAATAGCGGAAGGCCCCAGTGAAGCGTGGGCCTTAGATATGGTTTGCTGCACCAGTAACAGTGATGTTGAATTGAATTGATATTTTATTTCTATCGCGTTCATACACAGGTGTTTCAGAGCGCGACAGGGCAGGGGAGGGGAACAGGCAAGAACAAAACAACGATCTTACTAGGCCCAGTGACATTGAGAAAGCTCAAGTGCACAGTACAGTGGACACTTAGGCTATTAGCACCCACACAAGATGCAGAGGAGCCTTTTCTTTTTCTTTTTTTAAATGGGGGAGGGTTATGCAACTCATACAAAGCTCAAAGAGCTTCCCCATTAAAAAAATAAGCCCAAACCGAGGTGACCACCAAGGAAATGGGGAACAGAGCTTGCTCTGTGATAAAGTAGCACACTTTCTATTTCCATCAGGGTGCAAAAGAAGGACAAAGCACTGGCACGAGGACAAGCATTACTCCTGTGCCAAGGACCTAACATTGGTTTTTAGCCTCAATGTCCTTGAGATTAGGGGCCCGATTCACATAGCAAAATCTATCGGGGTTATGTGCTAACTGTACAGGGCTGATATAGTGATGCCTCCCTCCTATATATCTAAATTCTTGCCACCTACCCGGACACAAATGTTCATCAGAAGGAAGACTCAGATAAAGAGAGATTACATTGATGTTAGGGATCTCTCCACACAGACCACCGTCATCTGGTAGGACCCACCCTTTGAACTCAGGCAGATAGCAGGAAGCAAGGCATTTGAAAAGCATCCGTTGTCTGCAGGTATTTCCTAAAGTACCCGTCAGTGGTAAAGATTATTCAGATGCAACGAGACCATCCTAATGATGTGAAATTCTATACGAGACATCCAAATCTATGACTAGAGAAGGGTAAACTGTAGAAAGCTTTCGGTAGACGCGGATGTTTTGACAAAAATGATCAGTTGGCGCACTACAAGACATAAAACAGTTCTTCAGCTTAGTTAGTGGCTGTTGATATTTGTATCTGAACTCATATTTCAATAGATTCAACAACAAGTAGACCAGGGGTCTCCAAGTTCAGTCCTGAGAGCTCCAATGACAGCAGGTTTTCTAAATAATTACCGACTATGTAAATGGTGCACGCCATGTCCTGTGGTGAATAACACCATGACAAACGTCCTTTCTGCAATGCATGGAGAGTGAAAGGGGACAAGATGGTCCAGGCCAGCAGAGGATGAGGTGAGGTAAGGTAAGTGATGTGGTGAATGGAAGGTGAGGGTGGGTAAGAGTGAAAGCAGACTGGGGATTGGGGAGGCAGATGGATGGGGGGTGGGTGTTCTGGAGGTGCTCCCCAAATAAGGCATGCAGAATGATGCGGGAAATGTGTGGAGCTTACTATGGTGTCCCCCGTCAGGGCATTGGAGGAACGGAGAGGTCAGCAGGGAGCATCCAGCGAAATTAAATCTAATTGTCACCTGTTGCGCGAGAGACTTGTCACTATGGGAGTTGCAAAAATGATTTGTTTTGAAAAAGCCACATAGGACCATGTTAATTAATCCCATTCAGACTCCTTGGGCCTAATTTACAAAAAAAACACTAAGTCTGCGGTAAGTCCTTAGCACGAGTAAGAACATTGAGTGGAGCAAAAGTACTGCACTGGGAGCCGATTCATGAAATTAAAAGCACCCAGAAACTTGCAGAGCAAAGAAAAATGAGCACCTGCTATGCCCACAACACCTCACGCCCCCTCCCCGCCACCCTGGCAAAGAGAACACAGCGCTGTCAAACAACTTTTGCACAGGACCCATGAGAAATAAGTGATCAAGGATTACTTACCAGCAATCGCATTACTTCCCCTCCTCTCCGTTGACTGAGAAGTCCTTTTCCCAGTATCCCCATCCCCTGCATTAAGGCAGCACCAACAGGTCCACCCTTGTTGCAGTACCGGCACTAATCTGTGCCCCACACCCTACATTAAAGCAGCAACAAGTCTGCCCTCGTTCCAGTACTCCCACAAATCTGTTCCTCCAAGCAGCATCGCTACACCCGCCCCTCTCCCACATATTATTTGCCCCAATAAGGTGCCACATCACAGTAATGCACCCCAAATACACACCACCCCAACGCCCACTTTTACTTTTTCAGTGCACAGTACTGACACCAGGAGTTGGATGAAATGTGAAAAGTCTGGCTCAATATCCAATGAACCATCTTGCTTGCAGAGATGCATGATGAATCCCCGTCCACCTAAGTAGACCACATACACTCCCATGTAATTTGGCTCCAACACTTGCCTGAGCACGGCTCACTGGATGTCCGCCATGCCCATTGCATGTAGGGACACAACAATCGAACTAGCACAGATGTACAAATCTTGCTGCCTACTGAACTGACAAACCAGTATGCTGGTACACACTCACAATCTGTTGGTAAAGGATACCCACACAGGGGCAACGCGCTGGTCTTAAAATCAAGACCACGCAGAGCAACAGAGGTTCGAATCCCGGATCCGTGCTTAGAAACTGAACTCAGGTATGGCATTAGGTGGGTTATAAAAAAACAATTAAATAAATCAATACAATTCACTGACTCCACAAGGTGACAAACAGGCTTGCTGGCATTGTTCTGTATGATGGTGGTGTTAGCCTTACAATTGATGTACAGCAACACCACTGGTCTGTTATGCATCTTGAACAGCCATGGGCCACCCCACTGTGGAGCACTTACCTACCTCAACTCCTCTGACCTGTGGCTTCCATGAACTACACCTGGCAGACATTCTCCTCCAGCATGATCACTTGGAAGCAGTGCTGGTGAATTCAAGACAGCCAACCCTATTGTTACTGCAGCTACTTTGGTCCCTTAGAGTCTATATGTGAGCTGTGTAGCCCAGTTGAAAACATCAATTTTTGCCATCCCCAATGCCAATAAGCTATACCCGTTTTGTTAGTGTGAGCACATCCACATGGACAAGCAAGTGCCAAATAGCCACCTAAACAGCCGTGGTAGCACAAAGGAACACAACATCAAAGAAACTAAAATCTTGAGAAGTGAATGGACAGAGGTGAATGAGCTGTCAGATACCTCAAACATCCCTGCTCTGTGGAACATCTGGCCAGACATCTAAACAAATGAGAGCACATCCTCAACAAGAGACCCAAAAAAACATGGAATATACCTCTCATATACCTCTCCTCTCCAAATGTCTCCCTGTATCACCACCATTATATACACAATACAAAACATACTAAGCCATCACTGATACACAGAAAGCAAACATGCAATGCCCTTGTACAAGGAATGTCATCAGGGAACCATACCTGGTTACACCCACCCTTGAAATGATCCCGTCCCTACTTCTGAAACACATGGCCATATGGGCAGGTCAATCAAAGTAATGCCACCATGCCTACCTCAAACAACCCCGACATGACTCAACACCCATGAACACATGTAAAAAGGAAGTGCCATGCCAACCACAGCATGCATGTTTGACACACCCCATGCACACCATCTACATTAATAATGAACATGCCTCTACTGCAAAGCATGGAAGTAGCCAACCAACACACGTGAATAGCAAAGACGTGAAACACATGCAACTCCAAACATGTCATCTCCCCAAATCTACCATTGTCCACATATTAGCCATGAAGGCATTATACTAAACATCACATTCACATAAAGCATCCCCCAGCAAATAGGCCAGCACAAATATGACCCACAGAGTGTTCCCTAAACAAACATGACAGCCATAGGGCATACTTAGTTGGATATCATGCTCAAACAAAAAGGTACACATTAATAAAGAAGCACAAAATCATGCATACACCAGCAAGCTAATACATGATAAACATGGCACAAAGAGACAGCAAACGCTGGTGTTGAATAGTAAAATATAAATGTATTGTACAATGATGGAAACTGAATAATGGTCTATACATGCCATCCCTTGACATTGTCATGTCAAGTAGCATGATGCATGGCCATGCGACACACCTGACTCTCACAATCTACGTAAGAGGATGATCCAGATGACAAGAATGCATGTGGATGATGTGTGAAGTATGTGGTGCATTGCTGATGAAGTCGGGTGTGGGAGGCCTAAATGTCATTCTCATGTGTCATGTGTAATGTTGCTGCTGTGTTCACATTGAAATGTTGACGGTGGAGGTAGTGTAACCTCACATCAATGTTTATGTTTCTGTGTTCTTTGGGTGGCTACATTGTTCAAATCATGCCCTCCAAATCTTCCAGAAAGCAAAGGACATGTTGATGGTATGGGAGATATGCATGAGGAGGGGGTGGGCAGGCTGCTGTTGATTTTACGCATTGTAGGAGCACGTACATGGCAGTGGTGAGTGGAGGTGAGCAGGACCAGCACCAATGGTGCAGATGGACCCATCATCAAGCTGACAGTCAGGTGAGCCATTTTTGTTGCACTTGATGCATGCGACTCAGAGGAACACATAGTGTGGGGACATTGCGCCAGTTGCTGGTTCTGCAATATTTGGAATTTTTGGCCTGTGACATTGAAACTTTCATTTATACTTGAAATGTCTGTGGTCATAGTTTGCCCACTTTATGTGCTGGATGGCGATAGGGTGCCATTGCACTGGTACACACACTTTCTGCCAATCACAGAGACCCATTTTCAGGCTGTTATGGGTAAGCTGGATAAGCCCGACTGAACCATTGAAAGAAATCATGGATGTGACTTTACTGTGTGTGTTCCACAGGGTTTGCAATTCATGTGAAGTAGGTTTTTACTTCCTGGTTGCATGTGTCCGGTCCTTGTGCCCTTTGAGCTGCGAAGGGAATGGGTGGTTCTGGTGGATGAGGGCGGAGGACCTCCTGAAGCTCTACTGCTATGCCACGACATGTTCCGCTATTATGCAGGACACAAGACACAATGATTTTGCATACTACAAGGGGTGCATATAGCAAGGCACCACCTGAGTGGTCAAGGGAGTGGACGCATGAATTGAGCACTCTGTAGTGGATGGCTCCTAGGACCCGGGAAAATGTGCACTCTGCAAGATCCGGTCTTGTGCCAATTGTATGTTCAATGGGGTTGCATTGCGCTTTTTATGCGTGGTATTTCATTGTGCTTTGTGCTATGCGACAGGTGGCAGTGTGTTAGTTCTCATTTGGAGTCAAAGCAATGGCGCCATTGTTTCTGTGAATAGGGTTTACTTGATGGGCAGTGTTGGTTGTTTGCACGGTGCCTCCCTCCCCAAATGTGTTCATTGCACTGGCCCTTCCCAGACATTGCATTTGGTGTCATGCAAAGTGCTCTTGCATGGTGCTAAGTGGAAGGCCCAGCGCCACTTCTGTGGATTGTAAAAACCCATTTAGCGTGGTACAAAGTGTATGTTTGGCCCTTCCAAAGCGTTGCATTCAGTGTTGCACAAAGTGCTTCTGCACAGCTCTAAGTGGGAAGGGACAGCGCAAAGTCTGATCTGTGAATCGTAAAAGCCCATACAGCGAGACGCAAAGTGTACATTTGCGGCGCAAAGTCCCTTTGTGCTGCGTTAACATTTTGGGGAATTAGGTTCATTGTACTCAAATGTATATGTGAAGATTACCAAAAAAGACAGTGAATTTTGCTATTGAGGATCACACTTGGAGACCTAAAAAGTAGACAAACAGAATTCTATATATTTTGATTCTTTACAATGAAGCTTCCCCGTTTCATTATGCAGGCCACCTCTGAGATAGCACACGTGTGAAGCTCCATCAAGCAAAGCGATCTTTCGAGCACAGACATCTCAAACACCCACATTTCACGGTGCTCCCCTTCTTAAACATTGAGAAGAACGGCAAACGCACTTCCGCACCAGGAGCAGCAATTACTTGTAATGTGCACAAGGTTCCGGTTTTCCGTGTCTTCCTGCAGGCTAGGGGACTGTTCAAGTTGTGTGTGTATGACGGAAGAGAGTCACAAAGATGACTTCCCTGAACGGAGAAGGCACGGATGCATTTCCTTGTGAGGCTAGGGTGTAACCAGCATTCTTTTGTTTGCTGATCTCAGTGATGTGTCCCATTTCGTTGTGTTAGTAACCCATAGCCATGTCAAAGATTCTTTCATAAGCAATAAGGAAAACAGGGACTAGTTTAAAGTTAAATGTGTTTGTAATAAGTGACATCACTGTTAGGCTAGACTTCATATAAAGACACTTGCCAAATAATGTACAAGACAGCTTTTTACTCATTATCCATGGACTTTTACATTTAATACAGAACATCAATCTCTTTTAATGAGATATGTGGACGTGTGTGAGGCTAAGCACGGTGCATGAGTGCGAGGCTAAGCACGGTGCATGAGTGCGAGGCTAAGCACGGTGCATGAGTGCGAGGCTAAGCACCGTGCACGAGGGCGAGGCTAAGCACCGTGCACGAGGGCGAGGCTAAGCACAGTGCACGAGGGTGAGGCTAAGCAAAGTGCACGAGGGTGAGGCTAAGCACAGTGCACGAGGGTGAGGCTAAGCACAGTGCACAAGTGCGATGCTAAGCACCGTGCATGAGTGCGTGGCTAAGCACAGTGCATGAGTGCGAGGCTAAGCACCGTGCATGAGTGCGAGGCTAAGCACAGTGCACGAGTGCGAGGCTAAGCACAGTGCATGAGTGTGTCTCGTATCAAATACAGTTTTCTTAAACTTTAGAAAATACGACTAAACAGGAGTCTGCTCAAAATTACACAATTCGTTTGACCGCATGTTTTATTTTAACATTTTAATGAATACTTTTTTTTTTACTGCTATTCTTATTTAAACCAGAAGCAATCCAAGTTTCTAATTCAAAACTCCAAATGGATTATCTTCTGAGGAAGTTTTTTTAGAATGCATTAATTCCATTCTCTGGAAATTTCCCTGTATGAACCAACACCCAGATTCATATTGAAGATGCATTGCACGTTTTTCTCATTAGACTCATTGCTTAGTTGCCCAACAATGCTTCAAAGTCCAGATGATCCCCTCTGAAAGTGACGCCCCATATTATATATGGCATGCGAACATAAAGCAAATAAATACAGTCGTCCAATCCGCAAGCTGTCTTATATAACATTCCTTTGCCATCTGCTCTTTACGAGATGACTTGTTTGTAGAAGTGGAACACAGAACGTGAATACCACCTCCTGAATTGGCTCTAGGGAAGGATTTTTCTATGTACGAAATTATAGGCCTCCTCTCAGCCAATCAGAATTCTCAGAATGCGGTCTATGATCTGTGGTATGGACCACATTCCAAATATTCCCTATTTGAGCAGCAGCCTGTCAAATAGAAAAGAAACAATGACCTTCAGATGTGTAAAGGGTGGGAGGGCATGTGCAGGTCCATCCCAAAACAGCAAACGGCAATGAAACAAGATGTGTACAGTTTGAAACTTGTTCCATGTTCATACAGTGAACATTGCACGTTACTTGTGTGTGCGAATTTGCCTTAAAATTGCCTCTCTTTTTAGCCACAAAGTCCCATGTGCTAATAGCCATAAAGACCTCGGGCGGGGATATTTATTGTTTGGGATAATGACCCTTCCCCAACTTACAGCCCTCAGCCTCATCTCAGGCACTTTACTCCTCCCTTCCTGAGCCTGTATGTCTTCATTGCAATGGCTTTGCAAGTGGAATGCTGGGTCTACAAGGGACAGCACGTATAGTCATTTCACTTTGATGTCCTTCTCTACTAATGCAGCCGTACTATATATGGCACATATGTGATGATGGGGTTGGATACAAAAGCCAGGTTATCTGGATTGGCTTCCCTAGGCCTCATTTCCCATATTTGTCGGTGATGTGAGCAACTGGACAAAACGCTGGTATTGGGAGATATGGAAATACTGTCACAAGTATTCCTAAAAGGTTTACTTGACCATGAATAACATACTTCTTTCTCCAAGTCATTAAAATAAACACGGGCAAAGCCAATAGTTTTGGCTTTAGTGGTGGCATTGCTAAGCGTTATATTAGGAGTGAGAGAAAGAAGGGGAAAGAGGAGTCATTGGACATAGGGCTTGTGAGGAAAATTAAGGTGAGGAGGAGTCAGGGAAACAGGAGGTGGTGATTAGCGAGGGAAAGAGTGGAGCTTGACTGGCACCGTCTGAAGATGTACGGACAGGGAGATGGATGGCCATGCAGTGCGCGGGACAAAAATCACAACTAAAATGTTCATCACCGATATGAAGGAGGTGTACAAAACCCACGTGTAAGCAACCGGATGTAGCATTAACTATTTGGAAATATGAATATGCACTATCCACCTGGACAGCCTACCTTCAAAAAGAAACTTGAGACAGCAGTGTCTGATTGACAGCAGAACCGGGATATGCCAAGTTGTACTATGCCAGCTGGGAGTAGCTCATGTTAGGGAAACTTCCAATTGACATCAAAGGAATGGTTTCTACTGGATGCATTTGTAACATATGGGTTTTAATAAATGGGATTCACCGGACAAAATAAAAATCGCCCATGCATTACTTCAGTGATCCCCAACGTGTAGCTCGGGAGCAACATGTTGCTCACAGAACCCTAATTTGTTGCTCGCTAGTTGCTCTGGGCCATGTTGTGGAGACCTAGAAGGAGGTGCTGAAGGGATGAGAGTTCAGTAGCAGTATAGCCAGGACAGAGTCCTGGAGACTGTGCGAGAATGTTGACCAATGAGCCTGCTGTGGTTTCAGCGGGGTTATTTTTAAATTAATCTGACTGTCCTGATCAATATGTGCTCCACAAAATACAAATAAACAACCAGTGTTTCACAAATAAATTCTAAGATGAATGACTAATCACTAGTCAAATAATTTCACTTGCCATTTATGGCAAAACAAAATCAAGTAAAAGTTAAAGCCAACACGTGTTTCAACCTATAGGTATCAGGTCTTCTTCAAGGTCAGTAATACAGTCCAGAGTTGAAAATGAAATGTGTGTGCAGGATAACATAAAATTGGCCGTGGTTTCAATGTTGGTGAACCACTGGATGCACTCATTCAAAAAACGATATAACTGATAAGATACTCTGTCCCAAAATGTATTGCAAGAAAGTCTCAGTAACTTCTGTGGTGTATGTTTCATGACCATCAAAATAAGATGCACTCGTGCATATTGAGTTGTTTGGACTCAGTCTTCCCCCAATGGCTTATGAATGGTGTGCCGCATGTTTACCTATTATTATACATGCAAGATTTGAGTTTGTTGCCACCATGCAAATCATTTTTCAGTAAATGTCCTTACTTATGATGAACCATGTTTGTGTCCTAGAGAAAATGTTCATATTCTGTTCCTTTCTACAGTTCAGAGCATAACGGACAAATTACACGGTTTGAAATTGAGGGGAACTGGGAGCTATTTAGCTCCTGCTTCTAGCATAGTAGAGCGGGTTAGCTTGAAACCAACAGCGTCCATGAGCTACATTTGGCTCCTAGCCCTAACTGGTGCCTTCCAAACTTGTAAATGTGACATTAACTATGAGCATTTAAGAATGTTAATAAAGAAGAATTAGAACACATTTAATACACATTTTAACAAAATGGGTCATACAGAATGGACACAAAGTTAAAGGAGCATCTCTGGTAGCTTCTGGTTATCTTGCGGTAGCCCCTGCCTACTGGGTAATGCCCGACACCCAGGAGCTGGTTTTAGCTCCTGCTCATTGAATTTCGATTTCGAACCCTCAAATAAGTGGCATGCATACCCAACTTTCCTTTTTTAAATAATGTGCATGCACTGCTTTTTTTTGTACAAGATATGTTTGTGTTGAATGCCACCATGCATTTGCCTTAGATATTAGCTAAGCTAATATTAGATATTAGATAAGCTTTACCTTAGATATTAATTTGAGTGTCACCTATATTTATTATTACATAGTGCTGTAGTGGAAAAAATGGTTGTTTGATGTTCTGCCCATCTGCCACATAGATGATGGGCAGATAAGGTAAATGCAAGCCACATTTTTCATAATTAATAAGTGTCTTTTAATAAATTTAAATTAACATGCCAATTAATCCAAATACTTAACACCACCACATCCCTCTACGAAGTGGTCATCAAATTCTCAAAGTTTTGACCAATGTTTGCCAATAGGTCCTGTGTCAAATCTTTTTTGGGCAGAGAAAAGATGCTCCAAATCCTTCAGTAAAGTATTCTTTGAATTCCCAACAACCTTTTCACCAATGTAAGAGGCCACTAAATATCCCAGAAAATCCCTGGGCAGAATGCCAAAGTACGCATGGAAATCAGTGCTCCATTTTTGACCAATTTGACTGTGCAAACATTTGCATGAAATGACTTAAAAATATTTTGCTCAAGAACCTGAAACCCCTGGTAATGATTGTTTAGTTCTATTATTTTTTAACAACTTGACTGGTCCTATGTGTCTGAAAATGTACTATTGACCACCCAATTTCCTCAACATTTCCTGTAAAAAAAACACTTAATGTTAAATGAGGTTTAAGGATTTGCAAATTTCCTTTACTAGAATTGCACATGTTCAAGATAACTATTAAGTACTGCAAATTAAAATGTTCTATAAGCAGTCTTAAGTTTACTACATTTCTAATTTGTGTTGTAATCGTTTGTGGACCAACTGAGCGCTGACATGTTTCGTCAAAAAATGGATCTTGCTCACCATTTCATTTGATATGCACATTTTGCTCATTGCGCACAATAGTTTGGGGACCCCTGCATTACTTGGTTACAGACACCCATATATGAGATCAACTTGATCTAGGATAATCATTTTTTTAAAATAGACAACGATCATGAATCAAATTGGAGGACATATGCACCCTTTGTATGCACCATCACAAAGGAATTGTGTGCAATACATTACATTCACACGTTGTTCGCTAACCGTGAAGCACACATATGCTCATAGGTTCTCTTGCCATGCACCTTCAAAATGCATTTGATAAAAGGCATTACCTTGTTCATATCTGTCCTTTGTGAACATCTCTTCAGTTTTAGTGCCATTTTAATGAATATGTCTTGCTTGTGTTCTTTAAATTAAGTTGTCTTGCCAGTTGTTGTATGTCATGGAGAATACTATTTGCCATATTGCTATAAAATGTTTCACATAGAGGTATACTATTGTGCAGACTGTTTTTCCTGAGGAAGTGGGAGGGTGCCAAATATTGATTCACCGAGAGAGTCAAGTGCCTCAGTAATGTTATCCAGATTCAGTTTATACCTCAAAGGCATGGTGTAGGCACCAGGAGGCAGGTTATGAGACAAAATGTTGACACTGGAGTGCAGATAGTAACTACGCGTAACAACTGGCAGTCTAAGGGGTCAACTAGAAAGAATATGTGCCCACTGTTCAGCATAAGGGGAGGCAATGACACCCATGACATACATCTCAGGGTACCCTGCTTCTATGCTTTCAGAGTAATAATCTTTAGCCAGAAATTAAAAGTAAATCCTACGATCAAAACAATCACTGACAAAGCCGACGGGACTCCCTTTTGAGCTAAAAGCGTGTGTGAAATGTAGATGTAGATATGCTATGTGTGTGGATTTGAAGAATCTGCGCGATCACTGCACATTTGTTTTATTGCCAATACGAAAATGTCAAATTTTTCGTTTCTTTGTTTACCTCATTTTGCTGCATATACATATATGTGTGTGTGGGAGGGGGGGGGGTAGATCCCACACAGCCCTCCCATAACCCCACATATTTATTATTAACTTTACCCAGCCCCACACATATATATGCGGCGAACTGGGGCTGTCGAAATTCGACATTTTGGTATGCGCAGTAATGGGATGCGCAGTGATGGCATGATAACGATTTGAACAGGAGAAGAATTAAATTCCCATGAAGACCCTCTAGATCATAAGCAAGAGGCATGCCCATTGGTGAGAAGTCTACAGCCATTATATGCTCACTGTACTTAGTGCTCAAAAGTTAGCCAATACCAGAAGATCCAGGGAGGGTTTCTTCAAGAGAGGGAATCACAGTTGCCTGCTTCAATTTTGCTGGAATACAACCTCTTAAAAGGGAGTCATTCACCGGTTCAGTGACCCAAGGGATCAAAGAGGACATGATTGCTTTAAGAATGGACAAAGGAATAGTGTGCGAGGGGGGGGGCGCATACTTTAAGCGGCCAACTGCCAGTAGAACTTCTGAGGCCAAAAGCAAGTCGGGGAGATCCCATTGAAATCTAATGGAGTCTGGGACCCACACAGGAATGGCAGAACAAGTCAGGGAGAACCAGGGCTCAAAAAGTAAAAGAGTTTGAAACAAGGAGTCGAGGACCCACTTTATAAGGAAGAGGCAATTGCTGGATTTCTGAATTCTACAGTCAAGTCTGGCAGGATAGTGTACCAGACTTGGTGCTATAGTTTTGAGTTGGAGGAGGAAATAAAGGGAAGGGACTCCCCCCCCCCCCCCCCTCCCCCTTTTGACACATGGGAACTGTGTTACTCTGTGTGTTTTCACATCACAAACACTGGCGTAATAGGGGCCCATGCAGCCCCTGCGGTGTGGGGGGCCCCGCTAGCACATGTCCTGGGAGGGGGCCCCCACTTGAAAAAAAAAAAATATATTTTTTTTCACATTTTTTTTTTTTTATTCCCTCTGCCACCATAAAGAAATTATTTCTGTAACAGAAATATTTTTTTTATTAAGGCAGAATAACTACAAAAAGAAACTTTCTTTTTGAAGTCCGAGGGCTCTCCCCGCCCCATGACATGGAAGACCCCAGGCCGGCTGACTCCATGTCATGGGGTGGGGGAGCCCTATGCCTTCAAAAAGAAATCGTTTATTTTGGAAGTCACTCTGCCTTCATAACGAAATGATTTCCGTTATGGTTTGGTCCTTAATGGAAATAATTTGTTTATGAAGTCAGAGTGATAGGGCTCCCCTCAACCCCATGATGTTTGCGTGTGTGAGTGTATGGTGAAAGGGTGCACACAAATGTATGGGTGGCTAGGTGTGTGTGTGTCTACAGTGAAAGGGTGCACACTTAAATGTACGGGTGGCTGCTTGGATGTGCCTGTATGGTGAAAGAGTGCACACTTAAATGTATGGATGGCTGGGTGTGCGTGTGTGTATATGGTGAATTGTGTGTGTGCTTGTGTTCAGGGCTGCAATAAAACCTACAATCCTTAAAATGTTGGGAGAGGCGCTAACTTCACGGGTCGTGGGGCAGGGGCACTCTTATTTTTGTGGGGGCGTCTAACTTTATGCATTTTAATGAGACTATTCTAGTGCTGTGTCAATGTTACAAGCAGTTACCTCTCTACTTTAAGTCTGAAAGAACCCACTTATGGACTGCTGTGAGAATGAGCGGCCTCCTGTTCCCTCTCTACCATTCCAATCACTCCCCTAGCATGCAAGTACTAAACCCACATCACGATTTAAATTGCCTAAACAAATTGGCATGAGAATGCAGGTACTAACAGTTTACTGCTTTACGTTCGTAATTGCTTGGCCATTGTTAACAGCGAAACCCAGGTGCCATTTAGCATTTTTTGTCCTGTTCAGTCCAGCAACTGCTCTGAAGGTCAGCCAGGTTGAGTCAACATAGCCCAAAATTTCAGGGTGGGGGGGCGGGGGCGGGGAGTGCTGAAGCCCAGTCAACTCAATGGTGTTACGCCACTTTTTGTGTTTAATGCCTTTACTTATTGGTAATTGTCATTACTCCTATCCCTATTCTTCTGTGTCCCTGTACTTGTATGAGGCAGTACTTGTGTATGAGGCAATTTGCCTCATACACAAGTACTGGGATGAGGTAGATGTACATTGAGGTAGTGCCTGACTTAGCTACCTGTAATCTTTATTACTCCTAGTGCCAATCTTCCTCATCCCAGTACTTACCTATGAGGCAAGGAGCCTCACACGTAAGCTCTGGGACAAGGAAGAGGGACGTGAAAGTAATTCTGTGCCAAGGAGCTGATTTTGGAGGTTGTGGTAGGGGGTGGGAGAGACAGGGGATGTGTGGGGGCAGGATTGTGTGATAAATCATAATGGTTGTCCATGCCCAGGCTAAGCAGGCATAATATTTGGTATTAGTGGCTAGAGAGGCATTTTGGTGCAGCCAGTCTAGCCATTCCTCAGTTTGGTATGACTTTTTTTTTAACTGTGCATTTCTGATAAAGCGGTCCTGCTAAGTGTAATTACCTGGCCATCCTGGCAGTTGGGTTCTGCCATTCTAGCCATTTCTTACTGCAGCATTGTATATTTTTCTGGGCATCTGTGATAAGATGATATAAGTCATTTATGAATGTGCAAAAGTGTTTCTAGGCATGACAAGATAAGGGTGAGAGGATAGAGCCCTGGGGAATGCCATAGGTAGAGAGAGAGAGAGGTGGCAGAGAGAAAGGGACCAAGTTGGACCTGGGAGGGGCAGTCCAAGAGGAAGGATGTCCACCACTCCAGGACTTGATCCATGATGCCCAAGTTCTCACATAGTCGATTGATAAGGATGGCGTGGTTGGCTGTTTTGAAAGTAGAGGAAAGATTAAGGAGCATTAAGACAGAAGGAATGATGGAATCAAGGTTAGAGAACAGACCTTCACAAATGTTCAGGAGAGCAGTTTCCATGCCTCTGGCAGCTCTGAAGCCAGACCAATGGTCATGGATCCAGCCATGAGATTCATTGTAGAGAGTAAGCTGGGAGATGGCCAGCTTTTCTAAGAGTTTGTCCAGCAAAGGGGTGATGGAGATTGGGTGATAGTTGGCGGGGCAAGCAGAATCAGCAGACGGCTTCTTGAGGAGTGGGTGCACAAGGGAGTGCTTAAGGGGAGAGGGGAATGTTCCAGTGGCGAAAGAGTGATAACAGAAATAGGCCAAGGCTGGAGCAAGGGTATCAATATGGTCCTTGATGGTTCTGGAGGGGCAGCGAAGCACCTGTTTGGATGATACTTTCATAGATCGGACTGGTCTAGAAACCTTGTCAGAGAAAGAGAGGAGAAAGGAGGTGGAGAGGTAGAGATGGCCAAAGGAGGGTTTATAGAGGAAGAGGGAGAGGAAGAGGAGCGAGAGGACAGGATGTCATGAGTATTAGCAGAGAAGTGAGAGGCCAGAGCCATACATAGTGCCTGGGAGGGAACAGGAGTGGAAGATACCGCAACAGGATTGACCAGTTCCTAGTAGATTTTAAAGAGTTTGGCCATGTTATTAGAGGCTGCAGAGACCCGGGCTTGACTGGGTGCTCTCTTCTTGATGAGTGTTATTGCTTCGACTGGCATTTTGGTGCAACCAGTCTAGGTATGTCTAAATGTGGCCTGGCATGGTTTATTGTAATGTTATTACGTGTGTACACTGATCTACATTGTGCATCCAGTGAGACATATGTTCAATGTGGCACGGCATTTTTAATAGCAAAACACTAATGTACCTGTACACGGTTGGTGACTTGCATGTATTGCATTGGTGTTACCCTACAAAACAATTGCAAACACTCTGGCTTTTTAGCCAATTTTTCTCAGAAAGTGGGTTGTATATTGCATGAAAACACATATTTATATCCTTCTCCTAGTACAGTTTGCGGCATAGCCCTCCAGCAGCACGTTTCTGTGTTTTGGGCAAGCATGATAATCTAAGCCGGCCCAGAGTGTGGCACGGCCCGTGATTTGTTGCTGAGTTGGTGGGGGGGCCTCAGCATGGCTCACAGGGGGGGCCCACACATTTTGTGTTACGCCACTGATATTAAATGCGTTTTCCGGTGGGAACCATAATAATTACGCCAGTGTAAATAAAGAAACATCTCTTTCTCTCTGATGCAAAAAACAGCCTGATATCTTCCAAAGTCATCAGAGCAAGCATGACTTTAAAGAACTATAACGTTGTTTCTATTCAGCGCCTTCTCACAGACTCCAAACCACGAGGGCTGGACAAAAATGGACCTGGAAATGTTGTCTAAGTGGCCCACTGGGCGAGTGAATGCAGCGAGCAAGACCCAACCCTGTAGATAATGCTTGAAGGGGTCCCCCCCCACCCCAAGAGAAAATTGGGGGAAAATGGGTCCAATGGTAAAATTGAAAACACATATGCCCCTGTATAAAGATTTAAAGTAGTTAAACATGTGAATGATATATAAGAGTTGCTAAGAGTGAGGAATAACATATTGGAAGCTTTATAAATAATGTCTTTGCTTCAAATGGATGTGGGGGAGGAAGAGGGACTGAAAGAATATGACAGTGTATAAAGTAGGGGCAGAAATTCAGGCTACCCACACAAAGAGGCCCATGGTTCAGAGGCCCACCGGGAACTATGAAGTTCCGGTGGCCCAGTCCACCACTGCAAGCCACGCTATTATTATTGAGGCGTACTTCCAATAAACACCTTCTTTGGCATCTCTCGCAAAGCCAGGTATCCATAAAAGTTATGCTGAGTGAGTGGCCCCTATACAAAATAGTTGCCGGCCAAACCAGGATCAACTCTTATCTGTTTGTGGAGACATGTCACTGACTTCACCAAAACGCTGATTGCCTTCAGACAGTGGCACCCCCCAGACATTTTTTATAGGGGTGGCCTGATGAGGCCACAGGAAATCTTGGGGGGGGCACACCAAATCAAAAACATAACTGAATTTCTGGGGACTGGGTCCAAAATACCTTCAACTTTCCCTCCGTAAATACCTTCCCACTCAAGCTCTTCGCTCCTCCGCCTCCAACTCCCTCAGGGTCTGTCGCTTCTCCAAGCAACGAGTTGGTGGCAGATCTCTTTCCTCAGCAGGGGCCTCCCTCTGGAACAGCCTCCCTGCCACTCTGAAACTTGAGGAGAACCATCTCCGGTTCCGGAAGCACCTCAAGGCCTTCCTCTTTGCTTCTACCTTCGCTCCCCCTCTCCCCTGCTGATCTGTCTGCTTTGGCACAATGCATCTGCTTTTCCCACTGCTTTCGGGCCCATGTCCATGCCCACCCAGCCACTCACCTGCACTGCCCTTGGCAGCACCTGCACTTGGGTCTGTATCTGTTGCCTTACAGTCCCCTTACCTGAACTTACCAGAAACCCCTTGTCTGCGCTCAAGACCTGCACTTGCCACCTTGCTGGCTGCACTACCTTTAGTTGTGTTGTACCCCTTGCTCAGCACTTTCCACTTTTCCCCTCTCCCTTGCATTTTCCAGCCTTCCCTCCCCCCTGCACTTGCACGTTCTCAATGGCACTGGGCCTAGTAAGATCGTTGTTTTGTCTTCCCTTATTCCCCTCCCTTGCCTCGTCGGCGCTCTGAAACATTTGTGTTTGAGCACCATACAAATAAATATTATATCATATCATAGCGAAAGAATCCTCCAAATCCTCACTCAGTTTTTAATTGCCAACATGTCTATCGAATATGGTGCAATCAGCAGGGTTTGACTTATGTAGGACTAGAATACTAGATGTTTCTTGCCATTGGACTGCATTTACAATGCAAATGCACCCAGTAGTACATTTTACGCATTGGTCTCCAGAAAAGAATCTTAGGGAAGTCAGGTTGATGGTAAGATGAGGGTCTACCAAAAGACTTAATTTCAGTTTCTGAAATGGCAGCTCTTCTGCTATCCCCAATTTAGTTTCAGAATGTTACTTGTAAGTTCAAGCAACACATCTTTCCTTTACCATTTTCTGTTTTGCTGAGAATACAACCCAGGTAAAGTCACCACCTGCCAGTGTGTATACAAAAAAACCCAGGCAGTTCAAAAGTTATACTTTCTTAGGAATACTCCTACTCTTCAGGTAGTGTGTGGGACTGGCCATAGGAATTAGCATGGCCATGGGCAGTCAGTGGGCTGGTAATTAAAACACCCTCAAGAGTCCCTCCTCACAAGTCCTGTCCTTCCTAATTTTACTTCAGTTCAATAGTTTCAGCTTACAGCAAAAGTTTTAACTAGACTGAAGTAAAACTAAGGTAAAAGTGAACCTCTCTGGTCAGTTGGCCCTCTGGTCCTTGGCTGCTCTGTTGAACTCTCTTCTGGTCCTTGTCTCCCTTGCAGGTGAACCTTTGGTCCATCCCGCCTTTGCTCTTTGGCTCTCTGGTGAGTTGGTGGCAAAAACAAGAAGCAAAACACTTCTCTTTTCTGTCAATCATACAAACAACTACCTTAGCTACCTGAAGCGCTCATAACCACTGCTCCACACAGCTGGCAAAATATCTAAAACGTTCACCGTACAGAGCCATATCTTTTAAGATCTGCAAACATCAATGTTGTAACAAAGCAATTTTGGCCTGATCCCTCTGCTACTGCATTCGTCCACCAACCCTATTACTTGCAGATTCTGAAGCTCCTAGAAAGTGTGAAAATGGCAGATGGTGTGCAATGAAAGACTCAATATCATAGCTTAACAGGACATTGCAGAGTGTGAGGCAGTACTCTGGACAGCACAAGCAACTTCAGTGGTTGGGAGCAACAGGGGAGAAAATGTAATGTTGGTTTAACCAAAGTTAGTCTGCTATACTAGAAACTCTGGTGCACTGACTGGCTGGTGAGACTGGTCCTCATTACGACTTGGCGGTACCGTATGGGGACAGTGCCAGTAAGTCACCGGCACCGTCCATACCGTACAACCAAATTACGAGTTTTACTCGCGGGTGCCTGACAGTCTGCCAGGTTTGACCTGGCGGGCTGTGCGGCACCCGCGAGTGAAACTTGCGAATGCACCGGCACCGTTGTAAACAGTGCCGGTGCATCCATGCTCCTCATCCCCACTCTGCCTATGGGGCAGAATGGGGTTGAGGAGCCCGGTAATACCACCACCTGCGAATGGGCAATTACCAGCCCATTCAACTCGTAATGGGCCGGGTTAGTGCCCATTCACGGGTGGCGGTGCCGGTAGCGAGGTTGTGGGTAGCCGTGCCTGCCATAGAGGCACGGCTACCGCCAACCTCGTAATGAGGCCCACTTTCTACCTGTCAAATCAAGTGATTGGAGACTAGGGGGGAGGCCAGTGCAGCAATCATGCAATGATACGTGACAGTATTGGAGCCACTAGCAGAGGAGCACCAGGGTACACCCATGTGTCCCTACACTTATTAAAACTGTTCTATTGTAATGGCGAAACATAATCACTGATAAGCACTCCAATTTTTGCAGTTGAAGTCAGGGTAAGATTGCATTATTTGCCCAGGATCACACGCTTATGCTAAACAGCAAAGCAGGGATTTTAACGCACTCTCCAATTTAGGCACAACCACCTTCTTTCATGCTTTACTTGGAAGAAATAATAAAGTTTTGGGAGTTGAGGCCTACAATAATACTGTCTTAGAGTTTACGTGCAACATACACAAATTGCATAATAAAGCATCATGACAACATGTATATCCTCTATAGCCGGTGAAGTGGCACAGCGAGTAGAGCGCTTGCTTTGACATCCGTGCAGAGCCTGCTAACGCAGGTTCGAATCCTGGCAGGGCCAAACTCCGCCTTTCATCCTTCCGAGGTCGTTCGTAGCTATATAAATGGCAAATTATTATTTTTTATCCTTATAGCAGCATGTTGAGATAAAATAATATCAGAGTACCTTTATTTTCCACATCCTGAATGTTAAACTTTAAGATGCAAAAGGCAAACTATCTATTTATTACCCATTTTATTTTCAGCGCTTTAAGACGCACAATAAAATACGTTGTGTAGTAAACTCACTTAGGTTTGGAGATTCGTCACAAACCTCCAGCGTGTTATGTACGGTGTTAAGAACATTCAACTAAGGACATTAACGCAAACTTTACTTTAATTTTATGCTTTCAATTAAATGAAACGTGGGGCTTGCCTTCCTTGCAGCAGAGTTCCTCTCAAGCCCTGTGACCGCCAGCCCCTGGTGATGATGGTCCAGCGGCCTTGCAAGCAATTGCATGGGTACATCTGATTGGCATTTTGCAAATCGGAAAACGAGCTGTGTATTGATCTGATCTGTAGAGATAAGATCAGATCAGTTCGTTTTCCAATAGTACTTGCTTAAGGCCTCCAGGCAGTCACTGGACTGGAGAGGACTGCTGCAAGGCAAGCCCACGTTTTGTTCTACTGAAAGAATACTGAACACCAGCATTTTTTTCAGTAGGATAAAATGTTAGGAGAGGCACCCAGGCACTTATGCAGGCTGCCCATGGGAAGCTATGTAAATAAATTAGCTTCTAAATTGGTCGGGTAAAAAAACCAAAAAATAAAACACATACCTTTCTTTCTGTGCTGTGCTGCATCACAACAGCACCAGACATGGCCAGTGTGACAACACTACACATGCAATTAGCCCGATCCTCTGAGCCGACAACACCCTCCTGTCTTCAGCTTTGTTCTTCCTCACAGAAAGATCTTCAGTAATAATCTTCTGCACTCAGGAGTCCACACTGGGTCGTGATGGCTCAGGCTGGCTGGGACACTTTAATTAAATTAGAGGTTTTATAATGTGTAGCAGTAGCCCTACATGGAGGACTGCGCTGCAGACACCTGTAACTCTCTCTTTCTGACTTTCTATGCGTTGGGCACATCCAAGCAGCCCCGGGCAAACTCCGCCTCCAGTCCCAGGCACAGTGGAGAATGCAAAACAGAAGCAACTGCTACAGCCCTGCAAGCATTGTTTGTGCACTGTACACGTGCACAACTTCAATCGATGTACCGTTGCAAACGAGATAACGGTTATTTCATGCGAATGACATTTATAACGGTATGCTGTTACAACCCTACACTGAACTGTGCATGTTATTGTCCATGCACAGTTCAGTGCGAAAAAAAAAAAAAAGGTGTTGCTTGCTTTTTCGCAGGGTGGCCAATTGGGGGGGGGGGCAGCATTTCTAGAAGGGTGGCCGTGGCCCCCCCTGGCCACCCCTTGGCGGCGCCCCTGCCTTCAGAAGCACCAGCCTATCAGGAAATCCCCCAATGTTCCTACTGGATTTTGTACTTGCCAATACAAGTGTCTCCCTTGTGGATTTGGGGTTAGTTTCAACTCCTAATTATCTGTCATTTCCTTGCTTATTGTGTAAGCAGCTGAGTGTTGTCACAGCAAATCTGACCTCAGATGTACATGGGATTGTAAATGAACAAAGAACGCTGGCGTTGGGCAGAAAACGTCCTTCCGTTTCTCTAAAAACAGTAAAAGGAACACGAATTAGCTCTGCCCCCAGCAACATCACATCACGCGCGCGACAGCCCCTCACAACACCAAGCTTAAAGCCAAGCTCTCGAGTTTTCCCATGGCGAGATTGAGCAACTCTTCAGGTCCTTTCTTTCTGCTACGCAACTCGCTGTCACAGACGCATTAACCCACTGAGTTATAGTACAACGGATGATAAAGGCAACATAATTTAACATTATCTTAACATTTATATGGGTACTCTGTTAGAATAACCATTAACAAATACCCTACAATAAAAGAGTTAATTGAATATAATTTTTATTTAAAACCAAAGAACAAGGAATGCAGCTTTAATCTGCCATTAAGGGGGCTGAAAGATCCTTTCTACTCTAATAAATCACACAATTTACAATGTGATATTTCCTCTCCTTTGGTGCTTATTATCTATGTTTCCTTGGTGTTGAGAAGCCGCTGTATTCTGCAGCAGGCGGGCACTTGGAAATATCCTAAAATTGATACATTTCCTTTCACCCAATGCAATATTAGTAGGTTTTCAACCTCATGAGAAATTGAAAGGCATGCATCGCCTATAGGATTCGAATCTGTGACCCACATGCCACACCTCTCTCTCTGTCACTGCCGCCTAACCCAATGGCAGAAGGGATGATAAAGCTAGCCACCTCTTTACATTACCTAGACAGTTTTAATGGTACATTGTTAGAATAAGAATACATTTTAAATATCGTTAATCGTACTATTTACAATTTGAAAATACAGAGTGACTATAAATGACAGATATTCTATAGGGTAAAGGCTTAGACACAGCCTGAAGTAAGAGAAAGGGAGGACCCTCTTAAGAAGTGCACATAGTGTAACTTTCAAAAAGTGAGAAAACAATTGATATGACCATTTTTAAATATGTAGAAGAGGGGATACTTTGTGTGGTAGGAGGGGTTGCAACGCATTGTCACAGTGTAACACTATCTTGTTTGACAATTAGCTGTTTATGTTATTTGAAATTTTACAGCGCCTATTGCCATCGTTATGGATTTGAGGCACTGTGGTGGGTGAAGGCCCTTCGGAAGACTGTCGTCTGTGCAAACATGAAAATAAAAAAAAGACATTCCATTCCATGTGAATAGTAATTAGAATTCGGCGACTATTCAATACTAGCACATCTGACTAGTTTAAAACATTATAAAAATCAGACAGAACAATGGGTTCATGCACAGCGAGGACTGCTATGATAGTGTGACAGCTGGACTGAATATTTTGTGGGACTCAGCTGTAGCCTATGTTTTGTGGGGCAAGAGGGGGAATGGTTATTACACATGTTCTGTCAACCCCTAAGGCAACTGTCTACAGTTGAGGGCTCTGCTATACTTTACTTGAAGAACACTTGCACACTGAATGACATGCAGTTGCAGGGCAATTACATGCACAATTGTCAGATATGTCAAAGATACATTCAATGCATGTCCTCTTGTTTGCATGATTAGGTTATTGTGGTAAAAATGTTATGTACTGTATACAAACGTGATGACAGTAATACACAGCCATCTATGGAGAAATGTACCACCCTGGTCCTCCATTACATCACCACTCTCCAATAATCCAGGTGCTCTACAGAAAAAACACTTGCTCCTAAACCCTCCAACCCCCACCTGAATCCTGAATATCCATGTTCTGTCCGTAGGAGTCCTGTGCGCCTGACCTTGAGCTAGTGGGAATTTTAGCGAGTATCATGTTCCTGTCGGTATCCTGCAATCCCCCTACCGCCACCCCAAGCCTAACGCTAAAACCACAAGAACATTGATAACAAGAAATCAACATGCACGCGTACTACTCACATCAGACACACATTGCAACAAACATCCACCCACCGGGTAGACCTTTGGATATCCTCAGTAACAAATCACAGTTTCATATGAGGAACGTATAAGTGGCAATATGTCAGCAGGAATGGCAAGGCAACAGCATTGTGAAACATCATTCAGAAACATACTGTATGAAAAGCAACATATAAATGAGTATATATGAGTCAAGAGCATGAGCGTAAAACAGAGCTTCACATATAGTAATATAAATGTTTGCGCTGTATAGGACCTTACTTGCACTTATATCCAGCTCAAACAAGAACCAACAAAGGCTATCATTTAGGTTTTTGTGTAGTTAATAAATAGGCATTTGTGAGGCACCTCCAGCAAAAAGCCTATGGTAAATTCTCCACTATATGCCCACAAATTGGTGGATTTACCATGCAATATTGATGCTCACAGTAAATCTGTAAAAAATCCCATGGAGCACTATGGACTTCAAAAATACAACCAATTGTAATCCTGTGGTAATGCCTCAAAGGGAGGTGTACCGCAGATTTACTGCCAAAATCATAATGAGGCCCAATGTCTTCAAATTGGCAGGTCGTGAACCCTGCGAAAGAGAAGCAGCTTGCATTCGAGGGGGTTACTATGCAACAGCAGCGTAACAGTGCCAACATTGCATTTCATAGGGGCTTGGGCACAGGCCTTCTGTGCGACTACTGTGGGTGCAAATTACCTAATTATGTCACTGCCATCTTTCACACCTGTAAATGGAACAAGCAGTACTCTGGCCTTTGCAGGGACCACGGAGGCACTGTAAGGAGGTGTGGCATGGAGGTATCTTCCTGTCCTGTTGTTGCCTAGCATTATTAGCTAAAACGGAAGCATTCAGACAGCTACTGCTTTGGGGTACTGGCATTTTTCAAAGATGGTCAACAATCACTGATATGTTTCCCCATCATTAGAGATCATCATATCCTTTTTTTTTTATAATATTGCTTTTTGTATAGCACCGAATTACACAAACAAATGATGTGGCTCACCGAAACATAGTGAAAATCTAAATCTAGTGCTTAGTCCCTGGCTCTTATCTTAGACATTAAAACAAAATGTAAAGATTAGACAGAACCAAAGTAATCTAGTACCCTCGGGACAGATAACCTACCCAATCCCCAGCACAACTATTGTTTAAAAAGACGAGCATACTCGGCCATGGCACTTAAGGAGTTAAATATCCCATTGGAAGAACGTAAACAATACCAGGGGAAAGTTCCATGCAGGCCCAGTGGACTAGTTATTATGCAAGTGTAGGGAGCCAAGCCTTTCCTATGAACTCAGAAGCACAGCACATCTACCTACCCAGGAGGCAGTAAGTGGAGAGCCCTGGCTATAGCGGCAAAGCATAATGGGCCTCATTATGAGTTTGGCAATGCTGCCATTACTGCAACCGTTTTGGTGTTGGACCCGCCACACTATGGGATTCCATTATTCCGTAGTAGGGAGTCGTGTATGTCTTTATGGGGGATTGCAGGAAATACCACGGGGGGTAAGTAGACCAGTGATAATTCCTGCATTTTCTAGAGGAAACACTGCCAGTCACATGTCGGTGATATTTGCTCCAAAATGTCCTTGCTGCTTGTAATTTGGTGTAGCAGTAAGAATGGTGGTAATTCGGTTACCGCCTACAAAGGAAATTCCTACAAAGGAAATTCCCAAAACCTGTGACAGATTCATGAGATAAATACATATTTATTTTAAACAACATCACGAATTGTGCAAAAATAAAAAAAAACAGCAGCAACAACAACAGAAAACTATAATTCAACAAGGATCAAAACAGATTTGACATTTTCTAAGTGGCAACAATAAAGATATACATGTAACCCAAATTAAAGAATAGATTAATTAACACGCCATCATAATTGTTACCGTCATTTGTTACCGCTAACGGCACACACTTAAGGGCCCACAGTTATTCCCTTAAAGTAATTTTACAGACAGATATATCACACCTCTTCTCTTTTAATATTACTCCCTGAAGCAATGGCATTTGTGTAATATACCGAATTGGGGGCGCAAGGGTACAATTGAGGGTTATCATTTTGCCTAGTGTACATAGAATTGTTTATGATTTTACATGATTTAAGCCACATGCGTGAATCCCTTTTAATTTTATAACAAACAACTGTAAAAAATGCACATAAATTGAACCATAGCCAACACAAGTGTGAAATAAAGAACATGTCGTTTTTAAGCATTCAATCATGCAATTAAGAACGATATGATAGATAACTCATTTATAACGCGCCTGTACCCAAGTGTTTCTAAGCGCGACAATTGATACACGAGGAAAGCTGACCCGTTTGCTAACTTTGCATTTTTGAAAAACACCTTTGTGTTGCCTCATGCCAAACAATGTATATTCCATTTTCTGGTAATATATTTGTTATGGGGCTTTCTAGTTCAGAAATATCAACTTGGAAATGTTTGGGTACACTAATGCACACCAATTTGAGTCATAAAGCACAGCTGTGTGAACATGTAACACTGACTGGAGTGGAATGTGTCCAACCTGTGATAAAAATATGCAAAGGCTTTTTCATTCTGACCAATTCAAGGCCAGGGGTCTTTAGGCCAACCACCATCAGGCCTGATTCACAAAGTTGTGTTCAATCGGTAGATGCCATTGAAAAACACTTTGAGAATCAGGCTGTAGTTGTCTCCTTGGGTCAGCACGCTGAAAGAAAGGATGTTGTCATCACCATCATCAAAAACAAAAGTGCTGAGAACATTTTAAAGACAGAAGGCCTAAGTTACAAAGCATTTTTCAATGGGATTGTGCCATTGTAAATAGGGGTGTACCGAACTTCAGCTTCGAGTAAGTATTCTGCCGAATTCTGGCTAAAAAAAAAAAATAACTATTCGGCTCTTGCCGAATACTCTGACATTCGCATTTGAATACAATGCAACATGAACTCAGACTTCAGTTTGCAAAACTGAATAGAATTAGACCAGACAAATTGCTATCACACAGCTGAAAATTATCTTATATTGTAATTTGCTCTTTAGGACATGTTTTGTTACAGATTCTTTGACATTAAAAGATGCTCATCTTTATACTTAGCCTGTAACAATACAGGAAAATCTTTTCTTTTGGCAAATGTTTATATGCAATGTGCACTTATTTCAATTGGAAAAGACAAACTGAAAGAAATATGCATAGATACTTTCAGTTCCTGTCATGTCACTTCCCATTGCATACGTCATATTCCGCCCTTTTTTAAGGACGTGAGTCCTGAGTTTAACATTATCTGATACTTTATCAGGAATGATAAGTTGCATATGTTTTTGCATGTGAAAAGTAAGCAGAATTTGTTTGGGTGGGGTGAATAGTTGTGAGATGGACTTCACGCATTTAAGATTTCCTCTTGACTTGTGTCCTGCATGAGCCGACATGAACCATTTTATACATTTCTATGTGAGCTGCAAAGAAGTTTCACAACTAGACTGCATCAACTTTGCAACTGGATAGAGAATGCAATGCCTCTGATTCACAAAGGCAGTGCTTTTGCATTTGTGAAGCCTCCTACTTTAACTGGCACTGAATATACAACAATCTCCTGTAAATTTGGTCCCTTCATTTTGGTTAAATCTGCTTTTTTCTGGCTTTTAGACTTTAAATAAAGATGCTACATTAATTACAATGAGGAGAAATTAAAGTATAGAATGCATTTAAAATGTTGCTTTATTTGTTTTTTTAATAAGTGTGTTTTTGAAGTTTGGAACATGATTTACTAAATGAAGCAACTATTCGGCTTCATATTCGGCTTCGGCTGAATAGTTGAAAAACAATTCGGTATTCGGCCGAATACTAAATATGCTATTCGGTACAGCCCTAATTGTAAAACATTTTTGTAAATCTGCCCCAGAAACCGCTGGAACCGCATGAGAGCAAATAGTTCCTTAAGGAGGTAAATAACCTGAAGTTGAAAGGAAATGAAAGCGCGTCAAAACCCCTGGGATGATTATTATGTTATGTTAGGTGATATTTTTATAGAGCTTTCTGCCATTGGTATGCCCTTGAAGTCTTGCGGTGGATGAACTCCCTTAGGAAGTCTGAGCGAGCCTGTAAATGACAGGAAGTGGTACAACATGTGCGTACACTTATTGTCAAATCAAGGATAGGCAGGGAATGGCTAGGTTTCAAGCAACAGATCATGTTGCAGAGACATGAGGAAGAGTTCCGTGTCAGAGTCTGTGTGACAGCGGGACCACATTCATATCGTGGGATTTAGCTTTATTCTAGGGGTCACCACATGAAAAGGCCGAGAGTGATGTTGATCAAATGCAATAGCTTTGGTCATGCAGTGCAAGTTGCAATGCGTGGGCAGGAGTACTCTGTGAGAGGCTATGTGACAACTGGGCCAAATTTTGCATGGGACTCAGCTGTATTCTAAAGGGATGCAGCGAGAGTGAGGGGGGGACAGATTAAATAAGAAGCCTATCAGTCCCTAAAATGACTGATTGTGGTTGTGGGCTTTGCTGCGCGACGTGTGCAGGAGTCTCGAGCAATTAAGTGAGCATTAGACCCAGGCCCATGAGTTTTAGGTGTAGATCAAGTACAGCACGTCTTCGGAGGGGAGTCAACAAGGCAGCTTGTCCGGGTCAGAGTCCTTCCATGTCAGACTAGGTCTGAAACACAAGGACTCTGCCTCAGGATTAGCATTTCCCAGAGGACTCGGCATGCCAGGAACTTTACCTATTCCCTAAGAGTTCAGCACACCTGTAGTCCAAAGAAAGAAACGGGCTGGCTAGACTGGAAGGACTCGATTACCCTGCCAAAAATGCTATATTTCTACATATACCAAAGTGGTGAAGAGAAAGGACTAAAAAAAAACGATGTCCTTAGCAGTGGAGTAAATGGAGGCAGAGTGGGTAGTCATTTTGTCCACGTGCAGATTATGCAAATATTTGCTTGTGGCAATCAAAGACAAAAGCAAAATAAAAGAATCTGGATTGAGTGTTGTGCTCAGTTTCATCACTGGGCATGGCAGGATGTGGGGTTCCTCTCCTGCTGGGTTCAGACTTGGTAAAGTGTTAGCAGGCATCTTGCAAAATACACAAGATCTGCTCACTTCAAAGTGGGAAGGCTACCTCGTCAATGGACCACCTGAGCCTTGAATGGGGCGTGGCGGTGGGTGGATATGGAAGTAGTAAGGGGAAATGGGAGATCCTAAAGCAGAATGCTGCCAAGCCCCTCCCCCCCCATTCCTGGTGTAAAATGTGTTGTTCTGAGGGACATGGGGATGGGTTTGGCTCCCTCGCTTTGCTCTTTGTGGGAATTTCTGCCCCTGTAGTGAAAATTAAAAGTTGACAATCCAATGGTTGGTAGCAGGGACCCGCTGGCACTCAGACAACTGTTGAGAGCAGAGTTGAGATCCCAGCTGTCCATGCCACCCCTGTCAGCATATTCCTAGCCTGTGCTTTCATTGTCTTCTCTCATGTTACCAAGCTACTCTTAGCCAGATTTACAAACGCATTTTTCAATAGGAAAGCCCCATTGAAAAACCTGTTGTAAATCAGGCACTGTGCGTTCCCTCCTTGTGCAACATGTGGTATGCCTTTGAGATATATATAGGCCCTGATTCACGGAGCGTTTTCCAATGGGGTTTTACCATTTTAAAATGCTTCTGTAAATTAGTCCTATAGTGTATAAATTCGGCCCACCAGCTTTTCAATGGTCCAACGGCATCTTCCCCGTGGAATGTGAAACTGTCCTGAATATCTCAACGGTGCTCAGATGGGCGAATGAAAACAAGAAGCGACTAAAGATGTATATCATTTTGAAAAACATGCATCCCTACCCATCGTATTCCTTGGATCCTTGGCTGGTCGCCGGCGTCCCGCTCCAGGTGGATCTGATAGGTGTAACTCCGGAAAAAGTGCATTTTGGCGTCCGTTTGGGGAGGGCGCGAGTTCAGTCTACATCGCCTCCTTAGAAATCACATGGGAAGGCCTAGTGAAATCTGGGCGGCACTGATGTTCGAAGACAAAGGTTCCATGGCGCCCTTTCTAGCGCCGCAACCTGGTGGAGCACCGAAAGGGCAGATTCGCCGGCTGATCCCATCCCATTGAACCTATGTCAATTGCATGCCCGTACAGTGGCAGAGTGCGTTGAACCAATAGCTGGCCTAACTTAAAGACACGTTGTTGGCATCACCCCTACAAAAAAAACCTTTTGTTATTTATTTTCTGTTGGTGTTTCAATGCACCACAGGTGCGATGGGCGTTTTACTGTGATCTGCTCCAATGTGAAGTCGTGGTCCTAATTTTCAAATACTGATACGTCAAATTCCGTGAGATTCGCGGGCTCCTCTTCCAGTTATGTCTCTTCTATTTCTGCAGGTGACGGCAGATAGCAGCTTCGTGTTGAAAAAGAAACCGGTTTTATAACTTGTATGAATTGTCCATGTTATTATATTAATTTCTTCACCACTTGGCCGTCACCTCCAGTGGCGCTGATCAGCCACGGTGGTATGCAGCTGCATGGCCTGTAGCCGGACGGGTTCGTGTGGAAAACAGAAAATGACCCTTTCAACCTCCCTGCGTCTTTACGCGCTGGACGTCTCTGCGCACTCTGGCGCAGTTGTCTGGCGCTGAAGATAAGGATGCGGGAGGCGCACTCCAGTCTTATCCAAAGCAGAAGAGGACGGAAAGTTTCACACTTTTTCTTTCCCGTGTGCTCAAACAATGCTCGTCGGATTTCTAGGTAAACACGCTACCCACACGTACATAATGCGGCGTGCACTGGAACGGCCGCTGAAGGGAGAAAAGAAAAGGAAATGTTAGCAGCGGCTCCTTGTGACTGCGGTTTCCTGCTCAATCCGACCACTTCCAAGCGAGAGCTGGAGGGAGGGAGAACGCGGACGCTGCGCGGCGGATTATTCTACGCGGGGCGGGCCTTCTCTGCTCCATCTCTGCCTCCCAACTATATGCCCTGACACATTCACGCCCTAACCGCTGCTGCGTCCCCCAGGAGCCCGCTCGCTCCCCCGCGATAGCTCTTTCTTCGCGTCAGCCACTCTCTGCGACTCCAAAATAAGCCTCTCTGCTTCGCATGCAACAATGGTTATGCTTTTTAATTTAACGAGCGCTTTTCTATACCTTGAAACATTCTGTTTCACTCGAAAAAGTCTCTGATGTAATCCAAGTCTTATTCACATACAATCACCTCCTGTTTTACCACAATATTGCCATGCTACATCTCACTAACTCTCGGTTTTAACAAATTGGCCTCCTCATCTCGCTACCTCCCTGCTTTACCACAATAGTGCCACGCTTCATCCCGGTACCGGTCTGTTTTACTACACTAGTGTTAAACTCCCTTCACTGCCCCTCGGTTTTACAATAGTGCACTGCTTCTTCTCAGCAGCTCTCTGTGTTTTACCTCAGTGGTGCTGTCCTCATCTCAATACGCCCCTCCCTTTTACCACAGCGTTGCTCTACTTCATCCAAGCACCGATCTGCTTTACCACAATCAATACCCCTGTTTTAGCATAATAGGGCGCTGCCTCACCTCAGAATCACTGTTTTACCACAATTGTACGCTCTTTCAAAACCACCTTGTTTTTACCACACCGGTACACTGCCTCTCTCTGTCTACCAACATAGTGCTCTATTTCATCTCAGTGCAACGCTCTGCTTTACTACAATAGTGGCCTCCACCTCTCAATACCTCTCTGTTCTACCACGATTGCTTATTCGCAACCCCCCTTTTTTGCCATAATAGGGCTGTGCTCCATCTCAGTATATCTCTTTATTTTACCGCAATATGAGTCTCTTCCTCTCAATATCCCTCTGGTTTACCATAGTATTGCACTGATTAAACTCAATACCCCCCTCTTTTTACCACAATATTGTCCTGCTTCATCCCAAAGCCTCGTCCTGCTTCATCCCAAAGCCTCTTTCTGTTTTACCACAAGTCTTCTCTTCTCCACACTTCTGTTTTACTACAACAGTGCAGGGCATCATCTCAATACTACCCTCTTTTTACCACAATAGTGCTGTGCTTCATCTTATTAATGTTCCACTTAAGCAAGACCCATTCACTTGGATACCCCTCGCTGTGTAGCTTCAGGGACGCCCCTGCTTCATGTGAATACAGCTTTTCCTACTTAACCCATGTACACTGTGTTCTCCACCTTAATAACTTAGTTCTGCTTCACCTAAACGACCCACCCTACACCCCTTCTATAATACGCTACCCCACATCAATCACTCTTCCTGCGTAACCAGATCGCTTCAAGGAACGCATGCTCTACTTAACCTAAAGCACTATTTATTTACTTCACAGCACTAGCTTTCTGTGAATCTCGTCAATGGCCCCCTCTGCCACCATCCACACGTGTCAATTAAACTAAACACCTTACCGCTTTGGATAGTTCGAGAAAACCAAACGAGACAATACAATTTGAGTGAGCACAGTAGAACCCCATAACATAACGTCAACACATCAGTTCTTTCCTATAACTCGGCCAGTACCCCTGCGCCCATCAGCCAATATCCCCCACACCCCCCTGCAGTAATTCCACTTCCCGTTCTCTCTCCTTGTTCTCACGAGTGTCTGCTTCACCCCAATCTCCCGCGTCTTCAATTGGTGAAGGCACATACATACATACATACAGCACAGCACGCCTCTCGTCTTCGGCTCGGTAACTCTCACACTTTCTCGCGCTGTCCCACGTCACTCCATCCCTGGTGCACGACTCACCTCAGCGCCCGACTCTGCTTCTCATCCGGATCCTGTGGTCCGAGCCAGGGCAGCCAGCAGCCGTCTTATCGGCACGGGGAAAGTACTGCCGACCCAGTGCAGAGCTGAACAAATATTTGGCAGGTGACCTGCCGCAGAGGAGTTCTCGTCCGCCTCCGGAGCCGAGCTGGGAGGGACACACCCCTCCGGAGCCGGGCGCCGCCCTTGTGCAGCCTGAACGCGGCATGTTGCCTGGTCGTTCTCCAGCACAGCCCGGCTCGGGGCAATTCGCCGTGTCTTGGCAGCAGATGCTGTCACATTCTTGAAGAGATGTCGTGTCACGCTGTGCTGAGGGAGGGAGGCATGCCGGTCGTCTCTGTGGGACAGGAGCGGTGCTCTCGCGCACCTGCCTGTTTAATGTAGGTCACGGTCTGCAGGCAGCAATAATGGGAGAGGCGCAGCCGGTCCATGCTTTTGCACAGTTTAAACTCTCCCACAGTGGCAGACACCCTAAACCGTTCCTATTGTCCTCTTCAAATGTATGTTTTCTCTTCTTTTTCACCTATTTAGCTGCAAAAAAGAACAGCTCATAACTACCTTAACATTTATTTGAAAATATGTTTTAAACATCATTTAGAAATATAAATATGACTTAAAATACTCATTTTAAAACTACGAAAATAAATCATAATAGGTCAAAGCAGGTTCCTATACCTATTTCTTGTAAGAAATCCATGATTCTTATGTCTAAATACATTTTTTTAAAAATTATTCTGCTTTAACAAAATACTTCTACAATAAGAAATCTAATGCCAAGTCTATGAAACGGATGACATGATTCTAAACATGGGTGCTAGTGTCACCTACTGGGGAAGAACAGTATTGTCCATCATCTTCATTTTATTGACTTTAGGTTCAGAGGAATAAGGTCCGGGAGCTTCGACATATTGTTAGTCCCTGTTGTGTTAGTGTTCCGGCTAGCCCCAGCCCACTTCAAGCTCCGATTATGAGGAATATGAACAATCCGAGAATTATTTGTATTATTTTTATGGTATTTATTGAGCGCCAACGTAGAGCTTTGGGAAAGCAACAGAGCGCTTTACGATCATAGCCGGAACAGTACAGTGAGGCAACCAGAGAAACCAGGGAACTGGGATGGAGCAAAGGGGTTAGGGATGGAAGGCAACTTGGCAGTAGGGGAACTACAATAAATCAGTAAAGTAAACACTGGGGAGCAGATCACCCAGTCACAGGTAGGGTAGGGCTGTGTGGAGGGTGTCTGAACCTAGGCATTAGGGAAGAGTCATTCCTTGAAGACGAGGGGGTTCAGTTCCTACACAGTAGAAAAGAGAGGGTGAGTCTGATGTGATGTTGACAGGATGGAGGTTACAGAGTCTTGGGGTGTAGGATTCTGGTTCTTTTCTTCCTGCACCAAGAGAGTTCAAGTCGGCACATGTACTCATTTATGGTGGATCGCAGGCTTCCAGAGATGGTGAGTTTCTCACTGAGGTAGCATGAGGACTTCAGGGAGACAGCCTTGTAGATGATGCAGCAGGATTTGGAGATGTTATGGGCTTGCAGCGGAGCCAGTGCAGTTGGATGAGGGTCAGATTGGGTGATTTGGTCCAATTTACAGAGTCCTTTGATGAGTCGTGCTGCAGCATGCAGGGCACATTTCAGGTGTGCCGGGGATTGTCACAGGAAGGTCTTTCAAAAGGGCATTGCCACCATCCAGGTGGGAGAGGACCAAGACTTGGACAGAAGATCTGAAGTTGGTTTCTGGGATATAGGCACTGGCGTAACAGGGGCCCCCCGCAGCCCCCATGGTGCGGGGGGCCCCGCTATCACAGATCCTGGGAGGGGGCCCTACTTGAAAAAAAAATGAACAAATATTTTTTTTACAATTTTTTTTTATTTTTTTTAACTTCTTTTTTAAATCACTTTGCCTTCATAAAGAAATTATTTATGTAACAGAAATGATGTCTTTATGAAGTCAGAGTGACTTCAAAAAGAAACAATCAGCCTCATTACAAGTTTGGCTGTAGCCTTGCCGGTAAAACCGCCAGGCTGCCGCCAAACTTGCACTTTTTTACAGCATCCGCGAATGGGCAATTACCGGGTCATTATGGCCCCACCGGACCTGGTAATTGACATTTGCGGGCGGCGGAAAAAAATGCTCCCCATTCCCATTTGATCCCCATCGGGTACAATGGGAATTAGGAGATTGGATGCACCGGCACCATTCATAATGGTGCCGGTGCACCCGACAAACTCTGCTAACGGGTGCCGGTACGCCCGCCAGGTCAGACCTGGCAGAACTCAGAGTTTGCCGGTCTGGTAACAACAGAACCGGCAAGCTTACTGGTATCGTTGTTACCGGACTGGCAAACTTATACTGAGGCCCAATTTCTTTTTGAAGTAATAGGGCTCCCCTTAACCCCATGACGTGTGTCTGTGAGTGAATGGTGAAAGGGTGCACACAAATGTATGGGTGACTGGGTGTGCGCGTGTGCGGTGAAAGGATGCACACTTAAATGTTTGGGTGGCTGCCTGGGTGTGCTTGCATGGTGAAAGAGTGCACACTTAAATGTAAGGTTGGCTGGTGTGCATGCATGTATATGGTGAATGGTGTTTGTGCTTGTGCTCAGGGGCGCAACAAAACCTACATTTCAGGGGGCTGATGCTTCAAATGTTGGGGGAGGCGCTAACTTCACGGGTGGTGGGGGAGGCAAACTTTTTGTATGGGGGCATCTAACTTCTTTACGCATTTTAATGAGACTATTCTAGTGCAGTTTCAATGTTACAAGCAGTTAACTCTCTGTTTTGAGAATGAACGCTGTCCTGTTCCCTTTCTAAAGTTCCAATCACTTCCCTGCCATGAAAGTGCTAAACACACATCACAATTTCAATTGCCTAAAAGATTTGGCATTTGATTGCAGGTACTAACAGTGAAATGCTTTACGTTAGTAACTGCTTGGCCCTTGTTAACCCAGGTGCCATTTAACATCGGTGTCCTGTTCTGTCCGGCAACTGCTCTGAAGGTCAGCCAGGTTGAGTCAACATAGCCCAAAATTAAGGAGGGGCGAGTGCTGCAGCCCAGTCAACTGAATATTGTTAAGACCCTACTTGTGTTTAATGCCTTAATTACTTATTGGTAATCATCATTACTCCTAGCCCTATTCTTCCTTGTCCCTGTAATTGTGTATGAGGCAGTACTTGCCTCAAACACAAGCACTGGGATGAGGTAGAGGTACATGGAGGTAATGCCTGACTTAGCTACCTATATCTTCATTACTCCTAATCCCACTCTTTCTCATCCCAGTACTTACCTATGAGGCCAGGAGCCTCAAACGTAAGCTCTAGGACAAGGAGGAGGGATGTTCAGGTAATTCTGGGCCAAGGAGCTGATTTTGGAGGTTGGGGTAGAGCATGGGAGGGAGAGGGCATGTGTGGGAGGTGGGATTGTGCGATGATTCATAATGGTTGTCCATGTCCAGGCTAATCAGGCATGATATGTAGTATTAGTGGCTAGAGGGGCATTTTGGTGCAGCCAGTCTAGTTATTCCTCAATTTGGTATGACTTTTTTTTAACTGTGCATTTCTGTTAAAGCAGTCCTGCTAAGTGTAATTACCTGGCTAGATTGCCATTTGGGTGCTGCCAGTCTAGCAATTTCTTACTGCAGCATTGTATATGTTTTTGAGCATCTGTGATAAAATATAGAAATCTATTAAAACGCGCCTGTACACAATTGATTCTTGTCGCAACAAGCAATGGAGTGAAGATAGAGGGAGTGACAAGACAAATGATCTTACTAGGCCTTGTGTCATTCAAATCGTGCAAGTGCGAGAATGAGAAATGCAAGGGAAAGGGAGGTGGGAGTGCAAGGAAGAAGGGCGGGGAAAAACAGGGCTGTAATGCTCTGAGTAAGTGCCGCCAGGACAGTGCAGCTCTGGGTAGTGCAAGGAGAACAAGGGACTGTAGGGTTACAGTCCCTAAGTGCATGGTAGGCCATTGGCAGTGCAAGGGTGACTGATCAAGAAAGAGCCGGGACTCAGTGAGAGTCTGAGGGTAGCCAAGCAGCCAGTCGGTACAGTAGACAGGTTGGTCAGCAGGGGAGGGAGAGAGCAAAAGCAGAGGAGAAGAAGAACGTTTTGAGCTGCTTCCGGACATCAGGTGGTCCGCTAAAGTTTGAGCGGGGCAGGGAGGCCATTCCAGAGGGAGGCATCTGCTGAGAAGTGAGATCTACCACCCCCACTCTCTGCCTGAAGAAGCATCTAGCCCTTAGAGAGTTGGAGGTAGCCGGTGAAAGGGCTAGAGAAAAAAGCTATTTGGGAAGAGAGCGTTGGTTGTAGTGTGGGCCCAACCCCAGAAAGCCTTGTGGACAATGCAAAGGGCCTTGAACTTTATTCTTGCAACCACTGAGAGCCAGTGGAGAGATTTCAGGGCTGTAGAGATATGATCCCTGGGCTTGTGGCCAAGGACAAGTCTCGCTATCCTGTTCTGGATAAGTTGCAGAGGGTGGAGAGTAGAGGAAGGCAGCTTGAGAAAGAGGCTGTTGCAGTAGTCCAGCCTAGAGAGAAGCAGGCTCTGGAGACAGTGAGCTTCTGGGGGAAAGTGAGAAAGGGAAGAGTCCCTTTGAGGAGGAGCAGCTGATAGGTAGTGGAACCTCTTGGCGACTTCCGAGATGCGAGGAGAGAAAGAGAGAGTAGAGTCGAAGATGACACAAAAGGTTTTTTGCCTCGCAGGAAGGCGAAGGAAGAGGGCCCAAGGTGGGTGGCCAGAGTGAGAGAGGGAAAGCAGGGGCAGGCGTCCCAATGAGAAGGATCTCCATCTTAATGGCACTAATGTCGATATCGTTGGAGGTCCACCAATCCTGAATCACGGATAGACAGTCAGGAATGAGCAAGAGATGAGCCTGAAGGAAAGCTGAGTGCCATTCGCATAACACTGAAAGTTAGAGGAGAAGGTAGAGATCAGGTGGGCCAAAGGGGCCAACTAGAGGTTGAAAAACCAGGGTGAGAGGATAGAGCCCTGGGGAATGCCACAGGAAGAGAGAGAGAGGTGATGGAATAAAAGGGACCAAGTTGGACCTGGGAGGGACAGTCCAAGAGGAAGGAGGTCAGCCACTCCAGACCCTGACCCGTGATGCCCAGGTTCTCACGTAGTCGATTGATCAGGATGGCGTGGTTGACTGTGTCGAAAGTCGAGGAAAGATAACGGAGGATTAGGACAGAAGGAATGCTGGAATCAAGGTCAGAGAGCAGATCACAAGTATTCAGGAGAGACATTTCCGTGCCTCTGGCAGCTCTGGAGCTAGACTTATGGTCATGGAGACAACCAACAGATTCAATGTGGAGAGTGAGCTGGGAGATGGCCAGCTTTTTTCCAAGAGTTTTTCCAGGAAAGGTGTAATGGAGATTGGGCGATAGTTTGCCGGACAGGTAGGATCGTCATACTGCTTCTTGAGGAGTGGGTGCACAAGGGTGTGCTTAAGGGGAGAGGGGAAAGTTACAGTGGTGAAAGGGTGATTACAGAAATTGGCCAAGGTGCAGCGAGGGTGTCAATATGGCCCTTGATGGTTCTGGAGGAGCAGGGGAGCACCTGTTTGGACGGCACTTTCATGGATCGGACTTGTCTAGAAACGTTGTCAGGTGTTGTCAGAGAGAAAGAGGAGAAAGGAGGAGGAGAGGTAGAGATGGCCAAAGGGGGGCCGAGAGAGGAAGAGGGAGAGCAAGAGGAGATAGTGGACAGGATGTCCTGAGTTTTAGCTGAGAAGTGAGAGGCCAGAGCCATACAGAGGGCCTGGAAGGGAACCGGAGAGGTGGAGACCGCAACAGTATTGACCAGTTCCAAGAAGGTTTTAAAGAGTTTGGCCATGTTGTTCGAGACAGCAGAGACCCAGGCTTCAATGAGTGCTCTCTTCTTGATGAGTGTTATTGCTTCGACTGGCATTTTTGTGCATCCAGTCTAGGTCTGTATAAATGTGGCCTAGCATGTTTTACTGTAATTTCATAACACGTCTACACTGGTCTACATTGTTCAGCCAGTGGGACATGTTTTCAATGTGGCATGGCATTTTAATAGCAAAGAATTAATGTTCCTGTGCACCGTTGGTGACTTGCATATATTGGATTGGTGTTACCCTACAAAACAATTGCAAACACTCTGGCTTTTTGGCCAATTATTCTCAGAAAGTGTGCTGTATATTGCATTAAAACACATATTTATATCTTTCTCCTAGTACAGTGTGCAGCATGCCCTTCAGCAGCATGTGATAATCTAGACCGGCCCAGTGTGGCACAACCGTGATTTGTTGCCGAGATGGTGGGGGGGGGGCCCTCAGCAAGGCTCGCAGGAGGGCCCCCACATTTTGTGTTACGCCACTGTGCGAGTGGTGTCTGCACATAGCAGTGTAAATGGGACATTCGTTGTCTGTGTGTGGTGTATGGCATTCTCTTTGCTTTTTCAAATTCATAGACCATGTATCAATCTACACCTGGGACTTCAGAGACTCAGAGTTTTCCCTGTATGTGTAGTCTGTAAGTGTGAGCTGAACACTGCAGTTCTCATGTACTTGTATGGTGTGTTTGTCACATAGTTTTCTCTGCATTTTAAAACATTGATTGGCGGAATTCTTCAGGTTGAAGCTCTGTTGTCAAGATATGCCATTTAGTGAATGCATGTTTGCTAATGTATTTGTGTAGGTGCGCTGGCAGGCTTATAAAAATGGTGTGATCAAATTGTTGTTTGTAATCTGCAGGGTGTTTATGTTGTGGCCCCTTTTTGTTTTCTTGATCAGTGTATGTCCTCTTTTAATATTTTTCAGAGTGTTGGCAAAGACGCCATTTACTTCTGTGTAGTCACACTCCACTCTAATAATTTACTGGATCAGCACTAAATCTTCTCTTATGTTCATATGAGAAATTAGCGATTCCGCATTTATGAAGTTCTATATGTTACACTTTAATTTCACCAGAAACATATTTACCGTTTTCTTCCACTTTTTTTATGCACCTAAAATATTTTTGGATGGGTAAAATGTGGAGATCCTTACTCACCGTGTCCACCTTTTGTCTTCCCTACTTTGCACTCTACTATCCTAGCACTTAATTGATCCTGCCTTACATTGATCCAGTTATGGATGTGCAGTACTTCCCTGAAGCTCATCCCCTTCAAGACTGAATTCCTAATGCTGACCAACGACACCCAAAACCCAGACTTCCAGATTTGGCCCTCTGCTATGCATCTTGAGGGCTTCACCCATCCTTTGGGTTCGACATCAACAGGCAGCTCTCCTTCAAACAACACATAGCAAGGAGGACACAAATGGCTTGGTGCTAACTTTCACTTTTATGGAAAATCGAGCCCTATATCCAGTGGCGCAACACAAAATGTGGGGGCCCCCCTGCGAGCCTTGCTGCGGGGGCCCCCCCTATCTCAGCAACAAATCACGGTTGTGCCACACTCTGGGCCGGTCTAGATTATCGCGCTTGCACAATACGCATGAAAGTGCTGCTGAAGGGTATGCCGCACACTGTACTAGGAGAAAGATATAAATGTGTTTTAATGCAATATACAGCACACTTTCTGTTTGCAATTCTTCTGTAGGGTAACACCAATCCAATATATGCAAGTCACCAACGGTGCACAGGAACATTAATTCTTTGCTATTAAAAATGCCATGCCACATTGAAAACATGTCCCACTGGCTGCACAATGTAGACCAGTGTAGACGGGTTATGAAATTACAGTAAAGCATGCCAGGCCACATTTATACAGACCTAGACTGGATGCACAAAAATGCCAGTTGAAGCAATAACACTCATCAAGAAGAGAGCACACATTGAAGCCCGGGTCTCTGCTGCCTCGACCAACACGGCCAAACTCTTTAAAATCTTCATGGAACTGGTCAATCCTGTTGCAGTCTCCACCTCTCCCGTTCCCTCCGAGGCCCTCTGTATGGCTCTGGCCTCTCACTTCTCAGCTAAAACTCAGGACATCCTGTCCACTATCTCCTCTTGCTCTCCCTCTTCCTCTCCCGGCCCCCCTTTGGCCATCTCTACCTCTCCTCCTCCTTTCTCCTCTTTCTCTCTGACAACACCTGACAAGGTTTCTAGACAAGTCCGATCCATGAAAGTGCCGTCCAAACAGGTGCTCCCCTGCTCCTCCAGAACCATCAAGGGCCATATTGACGCCCTCGCTGCACCTTGGCCAATTTCTGTAATCACTCTTTCACCACTGTAGCATTCCCCTCTTCACTTAAGCACTCCCTTGTGCACCCACTCCTCAAGAAGCAGTCTGCCGATCCTACCTGTCTGGCAAACTATCGCCCAATCTCCATCACACCTTTCCTGGGAAAACTCTTGGAAAAAAGCTGGCCATCTACCAGCCTACTCTCCACGTTGAATCTGTTGGTTGTTTCCATGACCAAAAGTCTAGCTCCAGAGCTGCCAGAGGCACGAAAACGTCTCTCCTGAATACCTGTAATGATCTGCTCTCTAACCATGATTCCAGCATTTCTTCTGTCCTAAACCACCGTGATCTTTCCTCGACTTTCGACACAGTCAACCACGCCATCCTGATCAATCGACTACGTGAGAACCTGAGCATCATGGATCAGGGTCTGGAGTGGCTGACCTCCTTCCTCTTGGACTGTCCCTCCCAGGTCCAACTTGGTCCCTTTTTTTCCATCACCTCTCTCTCTCTTCCTGTGGCATTCCCCAGGGCTCTACCCTCTCACCCTGGTTTTTCAACCTCTAGTTGGCCCCTTTGGCCCACCTGATCTCTACCTTCTCCTCTAACTTTCAGTGTTATGCGAATGGCACTCAGATTTCCTTCAGGCTCCTCATCTCTTGCTCATTCCTGACTGTCTATCCATGATTCAGGATTGGTGGACCTCCAACAATATAGACATTAGTGCCATTAAGATGGAGATCCTTCTCATTGGGACCCCTGCCCCTGCTTTCCCTCTCTCACTCTGGCCACCCACCTTGGGCCCTCTTCATTCGCCTTCCTGCGAGGCAAAAAACCTTTTGTGTCATCTTCGACTCTACTCTCTCTTTCTCTCCTCGCATCTCGGACGTCGCCAAGAGATTCCACTACCTACCAGCTGCTCCTCCTCAAAGGGACTCTTCCCTTTCTCACTTTCCCCCAGAAGCTCACTGTCTCCAGAGCCCTGTTTCTCTCTAGGCTGGACTACTGCAACAGCCTCTTTCTCAAGCTGCCTTCCTCTACTCTCCACCCTCTGCAACTTATCCAGAACAGGATAGCGAGACTTGTCCTTGGCCACAAGCCCAGGGATCATATCTCTACAGCCCTGAAATCTCTCCACTGGCTCTCGGTGGTTGCAAGAATAAAGTTCAAGGCCCTTTGCGTTGTCCACAAGGCTTTCTGGGGTTGGGCCCACACTACAACCAACGCTCTCTTCCCAAATAGCTTTTTTCTCTATCCCTTCCACCGGCTACCTCCAACTCTCTAAGGGCTAGATGCTTCTTCAGGCAGAGAGTGGGGGTGGTAGATCTCACTTCTCAGCAGATGCCTCCCTCTGGAATGGCCTCCCTGCCCCTCTCAAACTTTAGCGGACCACCTGATGTCCGGAAGCAGCTCAAAACGTTCTTCTTCTCCTCTGCTTTTGCTCTCTCCCTCCCCTGCTGACCTACCTGTCTGCTGTACCGACTGGTTGCTTGGCTACCCTCAGAGTCTCACTAGGTCCCGGCTCTTTCTTCATCAGTCACCCTTGCACTGCCGATGGCCTACCATGCACTTAGGGACTGTAACTGTAACCCTACAGTCCCTTGTTCTCCTTGCACTACCCAGAGCTGCACTGTCCTGGCGGCACTTACTCAGAGCATTACAGCCCTGTTTTCCCCGCCCGTCTTCCTTGCACTCCCACCTCCCTTTCCCCTTGCATTTCTCATTCTCGCACTTGCACGATTTGAATGACACAATGCCTAGTAAGATCATTTGTCTTGTAACTCCCTCTATCTTCACTCCATTGCTTGTCGCGACAAGAATCACTTGTGTACAGGCACATTATAATAGACTTCTATATTTTATCACAGATGCTCAAAAACATATACAATGCTGCAGTAAGAAATTGCTAGACTGGCAGCACCCAAATGACAATCTAGCCAGGTAATTACACTTAGCAGGACTGCTTTATCAGAAATGCGCAGTTAAAAAAAAAGTCATACCAAATTGAGGAATAACTAGACTGGCTGCACCACAATGCCCCTCTAGCCACTAATACCACATATCATGTCTGCTTAGCCTGGACATGGACAACCATTCTGATATATCGCACAATCCCACCTCCCACACATGCCCTCTCCCTCCCATGCTCTACCCCAACCTCCAAAATCAGCTCCTTGGCCCAGAATTACCTTAATGTCCCTCCTCCTTGTCCTAGAGCTTACGTTTGAGGCTCCTGGCCTCATAGGTAAGTACTGGGATGAGAAAGAGTGGGATTAGGAGTAATGAAGATACAGGTAGCTAAGTCAGGCATTACCTCCATGTACCTCTACCTCATCCCAGTGCTTTTGTATGAGGCAAGTACTGCCTCATACACAATTAAAGGGACAAGGAAGAATAGGGCTAGGAGTAATGATGATTACCAATAAGTAATTAAGGCATTAAACACAAGTAGGGTCTTAACAATATTCAGTTGACTGGGCTGCAGCACTCGCCCCCCTTAATTTTGGGCTATGTTGACTCAACCTGGCTGACCTTCAGAGCAGTTGCCGGACAGAACAGGACATCGATGATAAACGGCACCTGGGTTAACAAGGGCCAAGCAGTTACTAACGTAAAGCATTTCACTGTTAGTACCTGCATTCAAATGCCAAATCTTTTAGGCAATTGAAATTGTGATGTGTGTTTAGCACATTCATGGCAGGGAAGTGATTGGAAGTGTAGAAAGGGAACAGGAGACCGTTCATTCTCAAAACAGTTCATAAGTGGGTGCTTTCACACTTAAAGGAGAGAGTTAACTACTTGTAACATTGAAGCTGCACTAGAATAGTCTCATTAAAATGCGTAAAGAAGTTAGATGCCCCCACACAAAAAAGTTTGCCTCCCCCACCACCAGTGAAGTTAGCGCCTCCCCAACATTTGAAGCATCAGCCCCCTGAAATGTAGGTTTTGTTGCGGCCCTGAGCACAAGCACAGACACCATTCACCATATACATGCATGCACACCAGCCATCCTTACATTTAAATGTGCACTCTTTCACCATGCAAGCACACCCAGGCAGCCACCCAAACATTTAAGTATGCACCCTTTCACCGTACACTCAGACACACGTCATGGGGTTGAGGGGAGCCCTATTATTTCAAAAAGAAATTGGGCATCAGTATAAGTTTGCCAGTCCGGTAACAACGATACTGGTAAGCTTGCCAGTACTGTTGTTACCAGACCGGCAAACTATGAGTTCTGCCAGGTCTGACCTGGCGGGCGTACCAGCACCCGTTACCAGAGCATGTCGGGTGCACCGGCACCATTATGAATGGTGCGGTGCATCCAATCTCCTCATTCCCATTGAACCCGATGGGGATCAAATGGGAATGGGGAGCATTTTTTTTCCGCCGCCCACAAATGGGCAATTACCAGGTCCGGTGGGGCCGTAATGACCCGGTAATTGCCCATTCGCGGATGCTTTAAAAAATCGCACGTTTGGCGGCAGCCTGGCGGTTTTACCGGCAGAGCTACAGCCAAACTTGTAATGAGGCTGATTGTTTCTTTTTAAGTCACTCTGACTTCATAAAGACATTATTTCTGTTACATAAATAATTTCTTTATGAAGGCAAAGTGATTTAAAAAAGAAATAAAAAAAAATGTGAAAAACATATTTTTGTTCATTTTTTTTTCAAGTGGGGCCCCCTCCCAGGACATGTGATAGCGGGGCCCCCCGCACCGCGGAGGCTGCGGGGGTCCCTGTTACGCCAGTTTAGGTACAGCAGTAGAACCCAGCACTGGTCAAATTCTGTTTACGTCTGACTCATGACACATAATTATCAAACAGCTAAACAGGATTACTGAACATGTTGCCTATCCCATCAGAATCAATATTAATAGTGCTTGCAGTATCTCAGAACATTGTTGACAGGTTGACATCCAGATTACTTACATCTTGGCATTTAATGATTCTAAAAAAACGGCACTGTGTCCATAGAACGAGACTAACTGAATTCTGATGCGGAAGTCCGCATGTTCCACGTTCCCACCATAATTAATGTGTATCTAATTATGGTGAAAACATCAACACACCGAATACATTCAACAAAACATATTATTCAAGGGAATGGGTAAAACCGCCCTTTGATCAAACACATCTTACCTTGAATATGTTGTTACATTTATACTTTTATGATCTCATGTGTTAGAAGGAAACCTTGGTATCACATCAAAACCGACCATTCAATTAACTCATTAAGACCTTCCATTTATGAATTCAAGTTATATATACTACAATACTCCTCAATTGAGATGTTCTGCTCAATGGTGTTTCACTATAACTGACTTGTATGTTTTCCAGCACAATCCATCTGATATCATCCACATTGTGATTTTTGTTCAACATAGTGGGACACCAGAGTGGCTCTAGCTGTTAGGTTTTGAATTCTAGAACAATGTTGTCCTTTGTGTTTTTCCCACATAAAGTTGTTGGCACAGGCACAATATAAAATAAAGAAAATGTTTAATTTTACAATGTGTACACTGTGTTATGAACCATGTATTGCCTGCATGTTCAAAAGTCTCGATTTTGATGGTAAATTATATGTGGGTCGAAATGAGAGGTGAACACAAAGTGGTAGCGGTTTCAACATCAGACATCTTTATTTAAATAGTTTGCCTACCTAGAAAACCAAAGCTAAAGACCGGTCTGTGTCTCATCATCAAGATTAAATGCACTGGCCTTGTGTCCACAACGATAATCTGACCTTGACACTAAAGTTGAACAACTAAAAGAGTAAGGAAAGTGTTTCTGATGTACGTTTGGTAAAAAGTCTTCAAAAAAACAATAGATAAATCCAACAAAATAATCCTTGGATCCAGATGTAGAGTTCCCTTCCCCTGGATGTCTTGTACAGAATGGCAAAAGTGTATCTTTCAAATAATGATGCCTTAAAGATGGCAAGACATGTCTCTTTCAAATAATTACTTCTCAAGATTGGAAAACATGTCTCTTTCAAACAATCACTTCTTAAGGATGGCAAAATTGTCTCCTTTAAGCAGAAACATTTCTCTTCAAAGCAATAATATCTTATTGATAACCTCCAGGTAAAACCCCCTGCCAGGAGGCCTTTCTGTCTTTCAAATGGATTACCTGGTATACGCCCCTGCCAGGAATCCCTTTCTGGAGTCTGCAGATCCCCTGGTATACTCTCCTGCTAGGTATCTTTTCCCCAAATTTTACTGCCTGGTATACATCTTTCAACAGGGCTTCCTATTAATATTCTCAATGTATTTCAGTATAGTACAGTTGTATTCCTTTGCTGTCTTTATTTTCTTGACTTAAGGTATGACTTGTTCCAACTTTCCCAACATTAATATATGGAGACTTGTTCAAGTTTATCTTTTAATTCCTTAATCAGCATTCATTGGCTTGTGGCAATACTTGCTCCAACCTTCTTCATACTGACATCTCATGGATGAGAATTTGTATAGATTCAGTCTTTGTTTTCAACTTGGTCGGTGTTCAAATACATTTTGTAATGGTTCCCAGGCAAGACAGTATTCCCAGGGGTCCTCAAAATCGCTGGGTAGACTCACCAGTGTCTGGCAGTTTCTCTGACCCGTGGCATGTTGTTGTGGTGAAGCGTTCACCTTGGGATGGCATTCTCCACTCTGCAGACCCTATCCCAGCTGTTCTGCTGTCTCTGCGATGCTGTCTCTGCGTGTTTCTGCTGGTAGGTATGCTGCTTTTGGACTTGACCACACTGCCGGCAGCTCTACTGCTGCGGCCGTATCCCCAGCAGTCTTCTCCAAGTGTCTGCAGGATCCTCTGTGGCCTCACACCATGCCAGTAAGCACTGTCTGTGAGCAGCAGTCTAAGAACACCTGTTCCCATCAGCACATTGCCCTCCCATGCCTCTGCCTTCTCCAGTGGTTCTGCTTCCTTCTGCTCGGCATCTCCCCGTGTTGCAGATGCCAACACAATTTTTAAAATTTCCCGCGTAGTTGGATTTCCTTAATACCACTAGTCTGCATGTTCATCTTAGTGTTTCTGTTTATCCACAATAACTCAGTCTTACTCTTCCTTCTCTCAGTTTTTGAGGCTTTATGGGAGTTGGGGTCCATAGGTTTTATAGGACTTCTAATGTGATTTTGTATGGGATTTTTGTTTAGCACAAAAACATCAGAGACAGGAGGTGTTGTGTTTGTTATGTACACATGGGGTGTGAATATTATTTTGCCTAGAATGTTTGGCAAGAAGAGTTTTACAGTGTTGCGACTGGTGGGATTTGTGTAATGACAACATGCCATCAAGTATTTAGGAATTATAGGGTCTTCTACACATGGAAGGGGAGAATACTGCGTCTCTTATTCTGGGGTCACCACATCTCCACAACAGCCACCTCAGCACATGTGATCCTCCCTCATAATACCTACCCCAGGGTCAGGATCGCTTTGCGACTGCTGTCCCCTAGCCACATGGCAGGAGATCCTAGGCTGGGGATCACTCACAAACTATGCAGGTATCGCAAGGGTGTTGGCCTCCAAGAGGTGGTACACTACGATAACTTCATAAGTCCATGCAGGAGAATCATGCATATGTAAAGTGTGGTCCAAAGATTGTTTTAAATTCATACCCTTTTTTAAAGGGGAAAAAGTGGTTTCTGCAAATCTGGGTCATGCAATAGTAGTATGTGCCAGTTCTGAAAAAATTAATGATTGAAGTTGATTGCTATATGTGTCAAAAGTGGTCACGCAGATTGTTTGCATGCTGTCTTGTTCTTACTGACAGGAAGAGACTCTATATCATAGAATAACACTATTTAACAAGATTGTTTAAGCAGTTTCAAGGATAGCTCCATGCAGTGAGTCTGTGATGATCTTAGGTTGGTTATAGAAATCATTCAATGAAGTACAGTTTATTTGTGCTTATAAAAATTGATTAAATGGAACAATAATGCACAAGATGATTGGGCGTTGACTCATAAAATGTAAAGTTATGTTGCGCTCTGTGGGTTTCTTATATAGAGTTACTGCTAACTTGCCATCAACTTCCTTAATCAAGAGATCTTAAAATAGTCATTCAAAGTGGTTATTGCTAACAGTAAACACAGGACTTGTATAAACAGTGGTAATCCAGTGGACACATGTGTCTCGCTGTTGATCGTCATCTCACCAAACAATTACTTTATCATCAATATAGTGTTGGTATCTCAGTAAGAAAGGAAACAAAATGTGTGTCCTTAAATATATAGGTAGACTCAAACATTGTCACATATACATTTGCCAAACTGGTGTCAAACATTACCTCAATTGAGGTACCTTAAATCTGTTGGTAAAAAGAACATTTAAAAAGGTAAAATAATTTCAATGAAGTGCTATGTTGGTCAGTTGTGCGAGAAAATCAGGATGGACGACATGGGGTTGTATTCCCAATTCTAATGCTTCAGCCATTGTTTTGAGCGCCACACTCTGCAGTATGTTAGTAAACAAAGACTCAATGTCCTAATATGCCAACTAATCTGTTTCACTGTTAAAGTCAAGAGATTCCTCACGTCTTATGATATCTCGAGTGTCATGAACCTAAGATCAAAACAACATTGATAAGGGTTGAATAAATTAGTCAATACATTTTGTTACAGATTCCAAAACAGAGCCACATGCTGGCATGACCTAGGCAAGATGTACAATGCTGGAATGCCAGGATTCTTACAGTTTAGGTAAGTAAAGAGATTAGATTTAATACTGCCATCAACTTTATTATGATAGTTTGGTCCTTTTTAAGTTTTCCTACAGACAGAAATTCGGCTTGTGAAAGTTTATATGTCAAAGGGCTTCTGTGGGACAAAAATGTGTGGAGAACTTTAATAACAGCTGGCTCGTGGTATTTCCACAAAAATCCCCATGGAATCCTTTTTGACTCCAATAATGAGGGTTAACACTGCCGTTTTACCCCTTGTAATCCTGTGGTAAACCCACTGGACCAAATGTCAGTAACTGTAAACGAGTCTGGCATCAATTTGGCAGGTTTACTGCTGAATTACTACCAAACTCTTAATGAGGCCCTTAGTGATGGTGCTAGCACTGAACACACCACACCGCTCAGTATAAGGAATAGTGACAGTCAGCTTGCATGTGAAAACTAACGCAGTATTCTAAGTACAGAGTTCCAAGTACCCATCTTCTAAATGTGTTAATCTGCAGTTCACAATATCTTCAGAAAATGTTACAAATCCAAAGAACATCTAAATATAGTATTATTGCTTTTTATTGATATATTTGTTTTGGGGTAAAATATATATTATCCACAAATAATTGTTTTGTAATTTCAATGAAAATGCCATATAATTTTTCTGGTAATAACAAGCAATAGATTGAATGAATAATGTTCATTCAGGTAACAAAATGTCATATTTATCCAAAATAATTCCACAATCAAAGATATCTTCAAAGTATTAGTGGTATAAAGCAATTAGTTCCAACAGGAATATATTAAAATTACATTACAGTCTCTCTACCTGGAGAAGGTATTCCCATCTTTCTGTAAATCGTGGTACATACGGAAATGCCAAAGCCTGCTCAAACAGTGTTTTCCTCTCACATTTGTCCTGTGGTGCGCAGAAGTAGCGCTCACAGAGAACTATTTCCATTTCAATGGAAAATACTACAAACAAATACAGGGGACAGCAATGGGGGCTACTTTTGCCCCCATATATCAAACCTCTACATGGAAGCTTTTGAAAAGGGCATCATCTATATGGAAACAAATCCCTTCAAGGATAACATCCAATTATGGAAAAGGTATATAGATGATGTCCTTTTAGTGTGGAGTGGGGACGAGAAGACACTCTTACATTTTGTGGCATGGATAAACCAACAAAACCCACATTTGAAGTTTATGTATAATTACAACAAGGAAGAAATCGATTATCTTGACATCACAATAAAAGTATATATTGTAAATGGAGAGCTGTAAGTGAAACCATTTAAAAAGTCCACAGACCGGAATGTGATTCTCCACTACCAGAGCTTCCATCCAGTACATATACGCAACAATTTACCGTTTGGGCGATTTTTGAGGCTCAAGTGTAACAGTACCAACAGAGAACGTTATAGAGAGGGAGCTATGAAATTGAGAGCAAGCCTGGAGAATAGAAGTTATCTATCAAGTCGGACGAAAAGAGCTATGAGAGAGCAGACAATAATAACTGCGATTCCCTACTTGAATACAAGCATAAAGCAGGGAAATGCAAAAAAGATGGAATAGTGTTTGCAAACACATACAGCAACCTGTCTAATAGGAATAGAAAGATCATCTATCGGAATTGGAAACTTCTGGAGAAGGGGAAAGTCCCCATACAAAAATCACTGATTGCTTTCCGAAGAAGTAAGACCATTAAGGATCAGGTGATGAGAAATGATATCACAAAACAGACAAGCAAACAATTGACAATAACAGAAAAATGGGGTATGAAGGCACCTGTGGGTCATTACCCATGTGGTAATTGTACATGCTGTCAACAGACCAGGAAAACAACAGAACTCGATTCAGGATTGGTATCAAAATGCAAATAGGAGAAACTTCCAAATTGTAACTCAAAGTTTGTGGTATATGACATTTGGTGCCCATATAACATGCTCTATGTGGGCAAAACTGAGAGAAAGGTAAAAACAAGGATAACGGAACACAAGAGCTGTATAAAGAACCAGACACATGCAGCACCTCTAGTTGGACATTTCATAGAAAAGATACATAAAGCAGAATAATTAAGTTGGTCTGTTATCTTCTAAATTAAGACACATAACGATGTTAACCTAGACATAAAGAAACTAATGAAAAAAGAAAAAGAATGGATCTTTCTTACAAGAAGTATGGATTTGGGCCTCAATGAGAGATCTGAATAAATGAGTAGAAGAGGATCAGAAAGTACCATGACAAATAATCTTCCCAATAATATGGAACAAAGAAGGTATCATGCGTCTGTGGAAACTATGGACTACTTGATAATCCCTGACACAATCAAAAGAAGGGGTAAATAAAACAATTACAAATAAAGAAATAAAGAAATAATCCTAAAGGCAGTTTGACATCAGCGAGAATCTGGATGCCTCCCAGGCGGAACACACCGATGAAGAATGACTATGAGATAAAAAGAACACATGTAAATAGTAAAAAAAACTGAACATTAAAGATCTTTATAATATGGGGGGAGTTAGCACAATTTCCCAAAAAAACAACGGATGCAGAGTAAGTGTTGCATAACCAAGGTAACGAGTTAAACATTACAATGGTATTAAAGAAAACAACCTTTTGAACCATAACAAAAACACAATGATGTCATTGAAGGTAGAAGAGATGTGAAAGTAAAGAAGGTGGACACGAAGACTCCAGGAAGTGGACGAGTCGGAGTGGGCAGAAGGAAGGAACGCCGGAAGAATGCGCCACGGATGTTGAGACTTGCTTCGGAAAGCACATTCCAGCTGAAGAGAGGAATACAGAAGGGTAACGCTGAGACGCCAAAGACTAGAGAGAAGCCAGATTGTGTAGACGAACGCGAGCGCTGAAGTGGAAGCTGCAGACTACGGCAGTTCATCCTGCAGACAAAATTGTAACAACGGAGGTACAAAACAAAAGGTAAGAGACCTACGACCTGAAACACAGAGGCAGATACATGTTAGATAGAGTAAGAAGGCTGGGTCAATACACAAGATGGAAGTGTAATTAGACATTTTTCGTCCCCACAGGATGTTGTAATTTCCTTGAAACTGAAGACTCGTAGAGAGACCGATGACACCTATAAAATAATGAAATGGATGCAGAATGCAATCCTCGCAATATAGCCATGGGAGAAACCATTGAGACACAGAACAAAATATATTAAGGTAAGGACAAAAACAATTAAGTCACCAGATTGAATCCTGTTATGAGCTTGAGAAATGACAATTGCGGTGAGCAATTTACCCCTTAAAGAAATGAAGGGGTAGACGAGTTTCACAAATAACAGTATAAATGCTGACATCGCCATTTGTTATAGGTGTACAGACAAAGAGGCAATAGATGTGAGTGGAGAATGAGCTAACAGAGAACACACTATCCCCAAAAACTATTAAGAACAGTTGCACTTTTGACTGGGAGGCCCAACCAGAAACATTACAAAAGTAAATATGAGAGAATAAAGAATAATGGAATATGACCTACAAAATCTAATGGAGCATTAGAGAGAGAGTTTTTGGGAAAATCATAACTAGTTCCCACACAAGATGAAAAGGATGCAAGATAGACATTAGAAATGAGATAGGATTGACTATATCCATCTGACATATAAATTAGATGTATCAAATGTGTAGAAGTTGAACTACATATGAAGACGGGTTACTAAATAAACCGTCTTGTCTAACTTGTTTTCACAGACCACCATCTGGAGTCTGAGCCTAGAGTTGAAGAGAGAAGGGACAGCAAAATAAGCTTGGATCCCTTGTGTAAATATAGGACAAGCATAAAGTGGAAACATATTATGGTTGTGTTGCTTTCCCCCTGATGAATTTCCTAATACATTGTATGAATGTAGATGTGAGGAATGAACCATGTCAGGTGTATTTGGTGTGATGAGAGATTGGATGGCTAAGGGAAAACACTACCAACGATAGTGTGTTTTGAAACTATCAGTTGACTTTGTAAGTTATAACAGATTCACAGATATAGATCTGACTGGAATTAATAACTTTGGTTAAGAAAACATTAATTACTGCACAACTGATTGTCCATGATAAAGCTTGTCAGATAAAGAATTTGCATTTTTGGCATTGAGCATTGGAGAAATTGTGTTTTTGGATATTGTTGATGAAATTTGGACTATGCATTTTTTTACAAGAAAATAAAATTGATATTATTTTGATACATAAATTTGTAGTAGTGTGTTTGAATTTAATGAAGTAATGACATACATCAAGGTTCAACAGCGGATGAGGCTGAGAAAATAAGGGACCCCTTACACATATAGTATACCGATGTCGGTTATGTGCAAAGGAGGGCTGTTGTGAGGTGGTCCTAAACAAAGAAAATTCTCGTTTCCCTCTAGTTTCTTAGTGTTGTGGTATTCCTCTCACATTAAACCAACTAGTTCATTAACGTTTAGGAGATGTCTATGCAGAAGATATACATATAATAAAGGCCAGTGTTCATCCTGTGACAATAGTCTAACTGAATTGTAAAACGCTACTACCTTTAATTCACCAAAATTGGACAACCTATAGATGGGACGATCAAACCATGATCCATGTCAATATCCAGTAATTAGATATTAAATAACCCCACTTGACAGGTTGGTCAGTGTTGTCAGCCTCTGTCATGAAGGCCGGCTCCTGTAGGCTTTGGTCCAGGTGGAAGATCCACCATTAACGTGCCGCGGGAGATCTGGTTGCCATTCTAGTCTTTTTTTGTTTTAATTCCTATATAAACCTGTTGCTCCACCCCCTCGGTGCGTTGCAACTTTAGGAGTTAGATTACTTTCTTCCAGCTCATTCCTGCTCGCTCTGCTTAACCCTCGGGGTTAGCTGCCTTGCTCTCCCCACAGACTGCATTCCCTTGGTGTTAAGATGGATTTCTGAACTCTGACCTGGTGGGGCAGAAGTTCAGAAGGCCAGCCTAGTTTCTTGGAACAGGGTAAATTCTGGACAAGCCAGACCAATCAGGGTAGCTATTTATTACAAGGCCTTTGTAACATAGACCATAGCAAAAGAATCACAGTAACACTAAGTAAAACAATGCATCATACTCAATACAATATATATATATATATACAAGACCATGGCGGTCTAAAGGGTTAAATGCACGAAATATGTGGACAACCTCGATGGGAAAGAAACAGGCAGTGCAGTTAATCTTTAGGCCCAGTTCAACATCAATAATTCACCTAACTAAGAGGCAGTCCAAGCCCTACGAAGAGAGGAGCCTTATGCTCACTAGTACATGTATGCGCTTGTGCCAATGGGCGGAACAGGGTCTTTTTAAGGGTCTCTAGCAGCTCAGGAAGGTGGATGAGGCGATGCAGAACAGGTTCCCACTATTCAAGAAGAACCTCCACTTGAAGGCAGAGGCAGTTCGAGAGTGCGAGATGGAGTCGCTATTTGGCAATAGCTGTGGAAAGGAGAGGGGCCCCCAGGTGCCACTTGTGCGTAAAAATGGGCTCTTGCGCTAGGGGCCACCGGTTGGGGTAAGGAGTACTCACTGGTCCCAGACACAAGCAGACCCAAACTTCGCCAGTTCGGTCCACTTCGCTGGCAGGTTCGAGAACAGCAAAAAGGACGCCTCTGCACCTTTCGGTTCCTAAGATACAGCGATGATTCCCAAATGGGACAGTGGCAATTTCTCTGTTCCGGGTGGAGGAATCAGCCCATTTTCACTGCAGCAGTCTTCAGGGGCAAGAGGGTCACAAATGCAGTGAACTTGCACAGGTCGTTGCCGCTGCAGGGCAACACGGAAACCACGTATACTCCGGTCCTGGCGCACTAGTCTCACTTCAGACCTGGGAATGCCAAGTGTACAAAATTCGGTGCGAGTGTGCTGTGGACAGAGAGCTAGCAGTATAGCAAGTTTTGAGTGCTTCCTCAAAATGGCGGCAGTGACAGAGCAAAGAAACTGGGTAAGCTGGTCAGTCCACTGGTTGGTCCATGGACACTTCCGAGAAAGCTTACTTGCAGGGTTTGATGAAGGTGCCAAGAATAGTAGGTCTCACTATTTCAATAGGTCAAAGCGTCTTCGCAGACCTTCTAGGATGACCAGATGCAGAGGGGTCCCACGGGACGACAGCAAGCTCAGGGTGGCAAACCATCCAGTGGGTCACCAGCGGTTCCTCGACTCAGCTTCAGAGTTGCAGGATACTTGGATTTGTTCATTGAGAACTCAGGAGATCAACATGGTAGTGGTGTTTTCAACCTCCTCTTATCCATAGTTCCCTTTGTGCCAAAATGAAGAGGACCCAAAAGGGGATCTGCTCACAAACACACACTCCATACATGGACCAATCACGGACCACGGTGGTCCCAGGCATTCATGGCACTCCAGACTCTCTGGCACCCAGGATGTGTATTGGAATCAGACATTCCAGCCCAAATCCTGCAGGCACACACACAAAGCATGCAGAAGCCCGTGAAAGCATTGGGATTCGCAGGAAAGTGCATGACCAAATAAGGAGTGGCCCAGGTTGGCTCGACCTGGGGAAAGTGAAGGGGCGAGATGGCTAAAGGACAGGACAAAGAACCTCGTGGCATGGCCATTTTGGAGCCAGGCCACCTATTTGTGCCAAATGCGATTAAAGCAGTTAACATGGTAGGAAAGGGTTAAAAATAATGCAAAAAGATAGCTGCCACCAGTCCTGTCCATGACACATCTGCACAGTTCATAAAAAGTCCAGCGAGAGTATCTAGGGCCTTTGGATATGACTATAGACCCAGGTGTGCTGTATGGTAAAATACATTGCACACTTGTTACATGTTGCACAAAAGCTGCAACATGAGGAAAGGACTAAGGGAAACAAAGTCTGCCAGTACTGACTGTCTTAAGGGAATGTCAGTTTCCCCATAAAAAGTAAGCGAACGCCCAGAGGAGTGCAGCTGAAGGCTGTGCTTCTCTGGCAAAGTCAGTCAATGGTGTCTAAACAGCAGCAAAAAGTTTGGGGGTTGACACATGGAGGGAAAATTACATACAATGATGAAATCTTTCCTAACACTCACCACTCCCAGACTAAGGACAGGGGGGAACTAATCCACCCCTGGATGAGTTTCTTGTTCAGGTCAGTTAAACATTCTGGACAACCCATCAGCATAGCTATGTTGGACACCTGGCCTATGCTCAATAGTGAAGTCAAAGCCTTGTAGACTTATGGACCACCTAAGCAACTTTGGATTCTCTCCCTTCATGTTCATTAGCCACTTTAAGTGTGTATTGTCACTTTGCACAGTGAAGTGGGTCCCATAGAGGTAGGGCCTCAGCTTCCTTAGGGCCCACATTGCAGAGAAACCTTTTTTCTCTACTGTGGACCATCTGAGGTCTCTGTTGTTAAGCTGGCGACTAATGAGGCCAATGGGGTGTTCCTTACCCTTCTCATCTACTTGTGATAGTACAGCTCCTATCCCAGTGTCAGAGGAATCTGCCTGCACAAAAAAGGTATTTGGTAATCAGGGGCCCTGAGAACAGGGGCCTGGCACAAGCAGTCATTTTAGCTATTGAAGGCCTTTTCATACTCTTTAGACCAAGTTACCTTCTTGGGTTTCTTTAGAGTAGTGAGAGCAGTCTGAGGGGCAGCTATGGTACCATAGTCTGCCATGACATTTTTGTAGTACCCAGTGAGTCACAAAAGGCTCTCACTTGGGTCTGTGTAGTGGGGGTAGGCCAGTCCTGTATTGCATGTACTTTACTGGGTAGAGGCAGCATCCTCCCTCCACCTACTTCATGTCCAAGGTAGACCACTGAGCCTTGTCCGATCTGGCACTTACTGGCCTTTATGGTAAAGTGGGCCTTCTGAAGAGCCTGTAACACAATCCCAAGCTGTTTCACATGGTCTTCCAGGTGGCACTGAAAACTGCTATATCATCCAGATATGGAAGACTGAATTCATTCAACCCATTCAACACATGATTCACAAGCCTCTGGAAAGTGTCAGGGGCATTCTTCAACCCAAAAGACATTTCCCTGAACTAGTAAAGACCCTCTGGAGTTGAGAAAGCTGTCTTTTCCTTGGCATGTTCTGCATGGGCTATTTGCCAATAGCCTGCAGTGAGGTCAAATGTGCTGAGGTACTTGGAGGCACCCAACGTATCCAACAGCTCATCTGTTCTAGGCAAGGGGTGTGCATCTGTCTTGGTGACAGCATTTAGAGCCATGTAATCCACACAGAGCCTCAATTCAGAAGTACCTGCCTTTGGAATCAAAACCACTGGGCTGGACCAAGGACTACTGGAGGGTTCAATCACCCCAAGATCCAACATTTTGTTGACCTCTGTCTTAATGTAAGACCTTAATTTGTCTGACATTCTGTATCCCCTACTTTTGGTAGGTACACTGTCTCCTGTGTCAATGTTATGTTTGCACCAAGGTGTCAAACCAGGGGACTGTGAAAACAAGGGGGGAAATTGCCTCAGCAAACTTTCACCTCAACCTGTTGATCAGAAGTCAGGTGAGGGGCCACTTGGACACCCTTAATGGAGTTGTCTGAAGGACTGCTTTGGAACAGGTCAGAAGAGGTTCTGACTCCTCCTCCTCAACATCTAAAGCCAGTAGCAGTGTAGCGATTTCAACTCTTGGGATGAAAGCCTTCAGCCTATTTACATGGAACACTTTTGGAGCCTGACCAGTCCTTCCAAGGTCCACTAAATAGTTGACCTCAACCAGTGTCTCCACCACTGTGTAAGGGCCTGGCCATCCACCCTGTAAAGCTCTAGGCCTTATAGGATTCATGATCAGGACTTGCTGACCAGGTGTAAAATTGATGAGAGAAGCTTTGTGGCCATACCAATGTTTCATCAGAGCTTGTCCTGCCTTCAATTTATCACTAGCCAGACCCATCAGGAGTACCATCCTTTTTCTGAGCCCTAGCACATAGTCCACTACGTAAGTAGTAATGGGAGGAGTAGGCATCTCCCACCCCTCCTTGACTATGGCTAAGGGTCTCCTTACAGGGTGACCAAACACAAGTTAAAAGGGGCTGAAGCCAACACCCTCTTGTGGTACTTCTCTGTAGGCAAAGAGTAAGCATGGTAACAGAAGATCAAGTGCATGGACAACCTTTGCTTGGTTCTCTTGATTCCAAGGTGATCAGCAAGAGGAACTTAATCTGCCAGTTGCATGAGGAAGGATCTTACAGCAAGGGGAACCACCAACCTCCTATGGTCTCCTTCTGTAGACTCTGTAGGTTCACTATACAGGAGCCCACCTTCCCAATAAATCCTGTGCATCCCAGGAGGTTCACCGTGAAGCTGGGAGCAGGCCTGTCTCCTTAGGCCTTCCAGAGATGGGCACTCACGTTGGCCCTTACGAAATTCTTCCCTGTCAGGACCACCTTCTACTAATAAGTCTTAGTTCAGGATGGTCATTTTGGTCAAATACTTCAGGTATCACCACCTCCTCGTCAGGTCCTGGTGATTGACAAACTACCTCCACCTCAGTGGTAGGTGAGTTAGGGGGAATGTTTTCTTTCCCTCTTTTGGATTTTCGTACTCCTTTTAGCCTTGGGTTTCCCCTTTTGCTGGGGCATGGCATTGGTCTTGGCCAGTGCTTTCCTTATTTGAGACTTTGTACAGGGTCTTTCAGCCGTATCTCCCACAAGCCCTAAAGCTCTGAGATAATTTCCCAGCAAGACCTTTCCTGGGACACTCCTCTGTATGCTCACTGGAATTCTGACTCTGTACAATTTATAGTAAGATTTGCAGGTATTACTGGGAACATTAGAGATGGGCCATCAACCAACTTAGTGGGTAACAGAGAAGTTCTGGCAACTTCCTCTGGGTCTACCAAGGTAGAATCCACTACAGTTCGACTACACCCACTATCCCTAAGAGCTGGAGTATCTACTCCATTGATCAGCACACTGTCTTTAAAGTAGTGCTTGGTATTGTCTGGAATCCTAGTATATGCCTATGAGACTTTAGTCTCCCAGGAACCCAGGGAAACTAAAACTACCTCAGCGTCTATCCCACTGGGGAAGGAGTCTGAGGAGAAGGATGCCCCTGTAATCTCTTCTTCCTCATAGGAGGAGAAGGTCAGATTAGCAGAGTGGACCCCCAAGGTTTTGACCTTACATCTGGGACCCCGTCACATGGTCAGTTGCTCCACAAGCAAAACAAGATCCACTCAGTCTGTTTACATAGGGAGGCTTACTATAATCAGAGTTCTGTTTTGGAGGCTGACCTCCACTACCCTGTGAGCTCTCTTGTGTCTTACCCTTATTTTCTCTTTTGTGACCCTTATGTGAGGAAGTTTTATCAGAGACCCCACCCTCCTTATCTTTGTACTTTTTCCCCTCCTGCTCAAGGATGAGTCTTGTCCTTATGGGACAATCTATGTGACACCCACCATTCTGCTGCTATGGCAAGCTTCTTAGGATCTATCTCCTTTGAATCTGCCAAATGGTGCTTAAGCTCAGGGGAAGAAGGTGCAGAAATATGCTCCAGCATGACAAGAAATATTATACCTTCAAAAGTAGAGACCTAATAACCTTCAACCCAGCCAGTCAAGTTCTTTAAGGATTCAGTTACATAAGATACCCAAGTGCCACCTTTTTTTTTCTTGTACTCTCTGAATCTTTTTAAGTATTGGGCAGGAGTTTTTCCAAACATTAAGATAAGAGCTTGCTTCAACATTGCAAAATCTGCTCTCTCAGCTTTTGACATTTCCATAATGGCACTGCAGCCAGAATGGGGCAGTCTGTTAAGTAACCAGGCAATTCTATCAGCATTGTCAACTTGTTGAACCTCACATGCATACTCAAATGTATTCAGCCAGTCCATAATGTCATTCTTTATCTCATACACACTGAGCAGATCCTTAGGAAACCTTGGATGAGAGGAGGCCCCAGACCCATGTCCAGGACCCTTGGATCCATTGGCAACCTGAAGCTTGGCCTGTTCCAACTGGTGATCCCTGTCTTTTTGTTTATCTGCCTGCTCTATCTTCAGTTTGGTCATGTTAAATGCAAGCTCCTTCTGCTTAAACAGCAGTTCTTGTTTCTTGAATTCAAGCATGGCCTCACCTACAGCACTGGCAGAGGAAACATTAGACATTACATCCTCCAAACCCTCAAGATCTCTATGAATCAGTGAAGCACCAGAACTACCCTGTCTGCCAGTGGGAGCAGCCCCATCTCCTTCTGCACTGTCCTCAGAAGCTATGGCACTAAGCTGAGCTTCTTGCCAGTCCATGATTCTTTAGATCATTTCCATTTGTGTGCCTTGAGCAGAGACACTCCTCTCAGCACACCTCTTTCTCAATGTTTCAGATTTAGAAGCATTTAAAGTTAACAAGGTACTTGTTTCCTTATTGATAGATAGGACTATGGCCTTTTTCAGTTATACTATAACAATTCACTATGTGTCCTGGTAGAAATAACTTGAAATGCCTTCACTAGTATGTAAACACTGGATACTTTCAGTCCTATCGCACCGCTGTTCACCAATTTGTTAAGATGGATTTCTGAACTCTGACCTGGAGGGGCAGAGGTTCAGAAGGCCAGCCTAGTTTCGTGGAACAGGGTAACCTCTGGACAAGCCAGACCAATCAGGGTAGCTATGGCAGGTGGTCAAGACTAAGTCTCAGAAGGGGTGAGGGTGACTGAAGGATCTCAATGAACATACAGAGCAAGGACACTTACAAATTTTCTTCCAGACAGGTGTTATATCAAAAATAAATACACATTTACTACAATGCCTTTGTAACATAGAACATAGCAAAAGAATCACAGTAACACTAAGTAAACCAATACATCAGACTTAATACAATATATATACAAGACCATGGGGCTCTAAAGGGTTAAATGGACAAAATATGTTGACAACCTAGATGGGAAACAGGCAGTGCAGTTAATCTTAGGCCCAGTTCAACATCAATAATTCACCTAAGAGGCAGTCCAAGCCCTACGAAAAGAGGCGCCTTATGCTCAATAGTACATGCACGCGCTTGTGCCATTGGGCGGAATAGGGTCTCTTCAAGGGTCTCTAGCAGCTCTGGAAGGTGGAAGAGGCGATGCGGAACAGGTTCCCACTATTCAAGAAGGACCTCCACTTGAAGGCAGAGGCAGTTCGAGAGTGCGAGATGGAGTCGCTATTTCGCAATAGCTGTGGAAAGGTGAGGGGCCCCGAGGGGCCACTATGTGTAAAAATGGGCTCTTGCACTTGGGGCCACCGGTTGGGGTAAGGAGTACTCGCCATTCCCCGAACGCAAGCAGACCCAAACTTTGCCAGTTCAGTCCACTTCGCTGGCAGGTTCGAATGCGACAAAAACGGTTCCTAGGATACAGCGATGATTCCCAAACGGGACAGTGGCGATTTCTCCACTATGGGTGGAGGAATCAGCCCAGTTTCACTGCAGCAGGCTTCAGGGGCAAGAAGGTCACAAATGCAGCGAACTTGCACAGGTTGTTGCCGCGGCAGGGCAACACAGTAACCAGGTTTTTATTCCGGTCCTGGCGCACTCGTCTCACTTCAGACCTGGGGATGCCAAGTATATGAAATTCGGTGTGAGGGTGCCGTGGACACACCGCTAGCTGTATACCAAGTTTCAAGGGCCTCCTTGAAACAGCGGCAGTGACAGAACAAAGCAACTGGGTAAGCTGATCAGTTCATTGGTTGGTCCATGGACACTTCTGAGAAAGCTTACTAGCAGGGTTTGATGAAGGTGCCGAGAATAGTTGGTCCCACTATTCCAATGGGTCGAAGAGTCTTCGCAGACCTTCTAGGAAGACCAGATGCAGAGGGTTCCCACAGGACGACAGCGAGCTCAGGGTGCCAAACCTCCCAGCGGGTCACCAGCGGTTCCTCAACTCAGCTTTGTAGTTGCAGGATACTTGGATCCTATCCTATGTTCAGTGAGAACTCAACATGGTAGTGTTGTTTTCAGCCTCCTCTTATCCAAAGTTCCCTTTGCGCCAAAACGGAGAGGTCCCAATGGGGGATCTGCTCACAAATATACACTCCATACGTGGACCAATCATGGACCACTGTGGTCCCAGACATTCATGGCACTCCAGACTCTCTGGCACCCAGGATGTGTATTGGAATCAGACATTCCAGCCCACATCCTGGAGGCACACACACAAAAGGCATGCAGAAGCCTGCAAAAGCATTGGGATTCGTGGGAAAGTGCATGACCAAATATGGACTGGCCAGGGTTGGCTCGACCTGGGGAAGGTGAAGGAGCAAGATGGCCAAAGGACAGGACAAATAACCTTGTGGCATGGCCATTTTGGAGCCAGGCCACCTATTTGTGCCAAACGCGGTTAACACGGTTAACATGGCAGGAAAAGGTTAAAAATAATGCGAAAAGATAGCTGGCACCAGTCCTGTCCATGACACTTCTGCACAGTTCATAAAAAGTCCAGCGAGAGTATCTAGGGCCTTTGGAAATGACTATAGACCCAGGTGTGCTGTATGGTAAGATATATTGCACACTTGTTACATGTTGCACAAAAGCTGCAACATGAGGAAAGGACTAAGGGAAACAGTCTCCCAGTACTGACTGTCTTAAGGACATGTCAGTTTCCCCATAAAAAGTGAACGAAAGCCAAGCGGAGTACAGCTTAGGGCTGTGCTTCTCTGGCAAAGTCAGTCAATGGTGTCTAAACAGCAGCAACAAGTTTGGGGGTTGACACATGGAGGGAAAATTACATACCATTATGAAATCTCTCCTAACACTTGGTCTTCTTACTTTGGTGTCTTTCCTCTCTTTCTGCTTTCCTCTGTTCCTGTTGTCTGCCTTCTTGCAGCCCCTATGATCGCTTTCCTCTGATATTTTCTCCCTCATTTTTTTATTTCAGGCTTTTCACTGCTCGTCCACCTGCGGACTCAGCAGCCCTTCCGGTTGTTTGGTTGTGTATGTTTTCGCCGCCTTCCTCGCGTTCTTTCCGGAGCAGCCCCTTTCGCACTCCCTTGCGCTCCAACGTTTCGAAAGGCTCTTACTATATCCTACTCCATTCTCTTTTTCGTGTATTACCTTTACAGCATTTCGGTACGCCATTGTAACTTTTTGGTGCCGTATTGTTTTCCTTTTCCTTTGTACTTCTTCGGTTTCCACTCCTCCTGGCTGTTTATCTTTCCTTCCGTCCTTTGCTTATCTCATACGGCTGACCCTGATTGCCTCACATGGCTGTCCCTGCAGTCTTTTCCTTTGGACTGCAGTGGACCTACGGCTCCAGTCCTTGGTAGACTCCTCTGGATCATTTCCAGCATTCACCTTCAATAAGACTCTGAACCAGAACTGTGTATCTTTACTCCACAAAAGAACCATTAGTGTGCAGAAGAGATATTCCTGGCATACCGCAGCCCTGTGGACTTTTACTTAAGGATCTGGTCTGCATCACCACCAATTGGGATTCCACTGGGTTTTTTGGTGCCATCTGGCTTTTTCCCCATACAGGGCTGCGCAGGGGGTTTTCCCTTTGTGTTGGTGCTGTTCCACAGTCCAACAAAAGTGTCGAGCTCCTGGAACAGACCCTATCTCTTCACCAAGAAGTGATCTGAGGAGCTAGCCACCGCTCAATATGGAACAGACATCTCTACCAGCGACATCGACAAGGATTCACAGGTGAGAGTCGCACCAAGGTGACAGCCTCAGAGCTCAAGGGAACCCAAATGTATGTGATGAAGCTGATGTTGGAGGTGACAATGTTGGAAAATGTGATGCTTGCAGGAACAGGCCTATAGACATCAACTAGGGGTAGCTAGGAGTACCGACTGCATCCCCTGACAATCTCCTTGGTACTATCTCTGAGACCGCTGGTCCACTGTCTCCCACACTTAGATGTGAAAGAGTGATTTATTGCTCAGTGAAAAAAACACTGTTGGCTTCAAAGAATTCACTTGGATTTCGGCTCTAAGTGTGTGTGGTCCAATCACCTTTACGAAAGGATGATTGCTTGTACTGTGGGAGCCACCACAAAAAGTAATTGCAGAAAGGGGAACAAGCTTTGTCGGTTGGCATACAGGAAATTAACATTGTCCACAACAGCAGGTGCCCTAACATCTTTACAAATATTTTTCTCAAGGGAATTGTAGTGTGTGTGCGTTGAATAAGTGTGTAGTTTCACGTCTTATGTTTGAAACCTCATTATGAAGTGTGCAGGCATTTATCACTACATACTTTTTAACATTTAGAAACTTACCTTTTTTATGCAGTATGTAGAAAGGGATGGAAATATTTTAATGAATTAAGTATATATTACTACTAGCGGTGTCCCATCAAATTAATCTTACTTGTTTTACACATACGATTCAAAAAAAGATTTATTTGATATTTTCAGATTAATTTCGAGTACATTTTGGTGCTTCATTTCTTTTTTAAACACATACAAATTATTGTGCTCATGAAATAACACAGTGCCATATATTTCATATTTCGGGGTAATATTAAAGCTTGTATATCATGAGATTATGTCTACTATGTAAATTGGGAAACCAAAATAAGCCGGTCACTCGGCACAAACCCCAGCTTCTCTACTGGACCAACATCTGTGATCCTCAGAAAACCATTTTACCTCAAAGGGAAGGGGTCTGCATCCTTTGGCTCTCCAGCTGGTTTAACAACTCCCATCAGCCCATTACAGTGTAATAAATGGTAATTGCTCATGGGAGTGGTAGTCAAAAGCATCTGGCTAGCCATAGGTTGCAGACCCATGCAATGTAGGGCTAACTTTCCTTGACTAATCAAATTTAGATTGTTTTGAAGGAATTCAGTTCAGTTTGCAATATAAATAACTAGCAGGTGTCACTGTGCCTTGCATGGTAATTCCTAGGTCTGAAGCGTGTAAGCTTGAAGTGTGGTACTAGTATGTGTGCGGCTGAAGCATGTAAGCTTATTACTATTGAGATGGCATACATTCATCAACTTCCGTGGGAAATGAAGTTCCTGTAATTATCATGAGAGATTTGCCACAATGTGATGGACATCGTCATTGCGGACACTGTTGAAGAGACATGCACTGTTTCCTGTCACACCCATTACTACAAAAGTGCCGTTTAGTGTCACCCGCATGACTTCAAAAGTGAGTGCTGCTAATGTCAGCTAGAATACTGATAGTGTGGAAAGGTTAGGAACAATGAACTGCTGAGATTTTCATGAACTACTGAACTTTAAGAATAATGAACGTAGAACTATGGCAGAAATACAGCGGGAAGAGCCATTTGGCAGGGGTAAGTATTGCAGATCGCATAAAAAAAGAAAATCCGAAAAAGGTATATTGTATACTTGTTACATTGGCCCTCATTGCGAGGTTGCCGGAAAACCCATCGGTAGGCAGCGGGTTTCCGGCAACCCTGTAACAGTCGTACCACCGCCTGATATCCTGGGGCCACCGGGATATCACAAGGGTGGCGGTAATGGTTACTCCCCATTTCCATGACGTCTCACAGGACTCGATGGGAATGGGGGCACGGAAGCACCGGCAATGTTGCTGAGTGTTCTGGCGCTTCTGTGACAACCATGCCAATAGGGGTCTGAAAACCCAGCAGGTCAGGCCTGCCGGGGTATCCGTCGCCCCTACCGGCATCGTTATAGTATGGCTGTAGGGATATATTATGTAGGAATATAGTATGGCTGTAGGAAAAGGTGCTGGTACATGGTACATTGCTACCTGCAACCTTATTTACAGACTGCCATACCCAGAATGAGGCCCACTGTGTACACCACGGAACCTACCCACATGCCAAATTTCAGGTTTGTAGCATGTTGGGTAGTGTGCTGAACATTTCGAACATGCACACACATATCCAAGCATTGCAGACTGCTTAAAAAAAGAATTTGAAAAATGAAAAATGTACATGTTATACTTTATACTTTTATGTTGTCTACACTACGGAACCTACCCACATGCCAAATTCGTGGTTTATAGCATGCTGGGAAGTATGCTTAACATTTTGAATAGCTGCACACACATATCCAAGCATTGCAGACGACTTAAAAAAAAACTTTAAAAAAACGAAATTCGATTTTGTTTTTATTTTGTCTACATCATGGAACCTATCTGCATGCCAAATATCAGGTTTGTAGCATGTTTGAAGTATGTTGAACATTTTGAAAGGACACACAGACATAGCAACACGTTTCCCCTTGATATTATAGGGTGGCAATAGCTGCCCTATAATTAAGGTGAGTCAGAATCCCATGGGAATCGCAAAACATTCTATTGTTAATAACTTTTGATTGAGTAACGTATTTGGCTGTAATCTTGAAGTTGGCTATGTATGTGTGCCCCCACCCTTACCCACAGTTTGCAAAGTTTCATAAAGATTTTTTAAAAAAATTAAAAGTTATTAAAAAGACAATGCTTTTTTTCTTCTAAAGTTGTGGCCTACTTCCCATACATTTTCCAATAAACAAACAAGGTACATCTTTGCTGGACCTCACAGCCTGCTGGACGGATTTGGATCAGGTCTGAAGTGCTTAAAAGAGTTTTTTTTTGTGGTTTGGGGTTATTCTTTGCAGTAGTTATTTAAATATTTGACCCCTTCGCAAAAATATCTATTTCTCGGGTAAATTGCCAAAACCCAGGGGTTTTTAGAAATAAAACTGCTACCATCTTGTTTTTTCTCAATGCTTGAGAAAGCCGTGGCTACAGCCTAGTTTATGAGAAAATGAAACGCAGGAAAAAAGCCATTTGCAGGTAAAAAAAAGTTGGACAGGGTCTATGGACTGAGTTTGGGAGTAGGAGGGGGTCTAGGGTCTGAGTTTGCAATACAAAGCTTTTCTGTAAACTCGGCTATATCCGGGAATAGCTGGCATCTCAAAGCAAACTGCATCACAGAAACAGTGTGGGTTGTGGAGGGAAAGAGAGAGGAGGCCACCCAGGGAGTGGGGGGAGCTGGCACAGATGATGGGGGAACTTGGGGAGGAAATAAAGCATTTATTTTCTGCCATTTTTCCGATATGCTCAGCTATGGAAACTACAGATAGCCGCAGCTATATGTAGTTGCATACCCGCAGCTATAGTTTTTTTTAAATTATATTTTTACAGCTATAGTGATATCAGGGGTGAAAAAATCAATCTCTGGCCATGGCCTTTCAGGTATCCCATCCATGCAGTAACCAGGACAGACCCTGTTTAGCTTCAAAGTGTGGATGGGTCCAGCCCCCTCAGGCCATGTTACCTAATAAATGAGCTGACGTTACAACATCACTTAGAGAAAGATGGCTTGAGGGGGCCAACCCTTTACTCACTTTGAAGCTAAGCAGGGTCAGTCCCAGTTACTGCATGGATGGATGACCAAATGGGCACACAAATACATTTGTTTTTAACCCTACTACTGCCAGTCCTTGAAAGAGTTGCACTCAGAGACAATTATTTTGTCTTTTGCTAAATTGCATTCTGGTATTTGTTGTCCCCCAGTCAAAATACGGGGAATAATGCCATAATTGAACACTTTTTGCATAACATAGTTCTATAAGAGTGCATATATTTGAATGGGACTATGGTATGTGTATTTTTCAAGTTATGTTTATGAAGCACAGTATTAATGAAAGCCAGACATGGGGGTGAGAAGGTGAATAGATGCGAGGGCAAGTAAGTCATGATGTGGCAAGAGTTTGCAATCCTGGAGACTGGTGCACTTATTTTCCTCTGATTGTGGCTGCTTTTCAGGGAACAAGTAAAGGACACATGTGGGTAGACAGTGTACATTTTTTTTCAGAGGGCAGACGCAACCCCTTGGTTTTTCTTGAGGTTGGCATGCTTGCTCAAGTATTTGGGCTACCAAGATGTTGCTCAGGTTGTCATGTTCCCAGTGCAGAAGCTTACTCACAAGGCCAAAAGTATTTTTTTCATTTTGGAATTTCGATTTCCAGGGAATAATTCAAGACAGATTGCTGGGTTTAAAAGGTGAGAACCTTTTATACTTTACCAGCATATTTATTGGAACATTTCCTCTCTCAGGTTATTTTTTCAGTGTTCATTACTTTGTTTAAAAGTCCAGTGCTATTTTGTCTTGCTCACTTTCTTCTAAGAAGAAGGTCTACTGAACTACATTTGTCAATTTCACTTTTAAGAGATATGTTCACGTACTGTGTGTAAATTCATGGGGGCCAGTTTTTGATTTGAGGTATGGGGGGAAAAAGTACCTGAGCATATGTAATTCTTGCAGCCAATCACTTTTTAACATTCTCAGTGCTGCTTATATGTGGTTAGTTGGGGTTGTGTGATGCATCACAACAGTCACCAGGAGAGCAACCATAAAACAAGTGGCTTGTTTAATGCTGCTTAACCAAAGTGAGAGATCTCTGCAAATAATTCAATCTCACTGCGTATTGCCTAAAACAGTATGAGGTCTCAAAGCCTGCAACATTTTATACATAACAATAACACTGTCAAAACAGGTCAAACTCAGTTTATGATTGATGAACATCTTTGAGTGATGGGTTGCAAGTGTTTCAAATATAGAGTGGCCATTCCCATGGCCATGGCCATGGGCAAGAATTTCAAGGAAAAAACGTTAGTTGCACGGACATTAAGGTGAAAACTCAATGAAACAAAACCCCTGAAATTCAGTTAAAGTCACCTTAACTTTGCAGCCCCTGTTGCGCAGTTTATGATCACAATGACATCACTGATGACATCACTAATTACATAATCTATGACAGCACTGATGGCATCACTGGGGGCTGTGATGCTGGAAATGCATTGGAGGGACACGGCCTCCATGTCCTTGTCCTCTACTCCTTTTCATGTGTGTTCTGTGTTGTTTTCTGCACAGGAGTCCCTGGGGACTTTTTGGTTGTGTTGAACAGACCCTTGGGATACCCATAGGGGTTACAACCCTGTGCCTCTGGTGTATGTTTTTGGGTACCTGTGTGTGGCCCACAGTGCAGTGTATGGGCTGGTGGCAGCTCCATGCTGAATTTGCCAGGTGCTCTGAGTATCCTCCATTTTGGGATACCCAGGCCCTGCTATTGGAATCAGTTGATTCCTGATAGGAGACAAGATGGCCCCCGTGGCCTCCTGCTTTCTATTAGCAGTTACCTTGTTTTCCCAAAGTCCTGGGAAGCCCTGACTCTGCCCCTTCCCCTGACTCGCTGTGGGTGGAAGTTTCATATATGGTATTGTGGGGAAGTCCAGGCCAGACTGACTGGACCCTTCCCAGTGACTGTATGTTGTGGGTACGTCCTTGGGGTGGGACCTGGGTGAATGGAGTGTGTGACCAATATAAATTACATGTAATGGGTGTCTGGTTTCTGCTGTGTGACACAATGAATGAGACAGCCCTGCCCGAAACTGGTATAAATGCAGTGTGGGGTGCTGAAAAGCTGGGTGCTTGCCCCAATCCACATTCATTGTTGTGAGTGCCTGGATGGAGAATAATGGCCTGAATGCACTGTGAGCCTGATTGGCTGCCTGCCTGCTGAATCCCTCTGAATGATTGGCTGCCTGAGCCTGGTTCAGCAGTTTGAATGAGAGACAGAACAGTGTATCTGGGGACCTCTCACTGACTAGAATTGTTCAGAAGCTGAAGTTGAAACTTGATGCTTAACATTGAAGCCCAGCTGGAAGAAGAAGGCTTTTCTGCTGCTTTCCTTCAATGCAATCCGAAAGGTGTCCTGTCTCCAAGAACTGATCCAAGAGAGGACCTGGCTTGGAGACCTCTTCCCGAGCTACGAGCGAACATCGTTGTGAGAAACCACCCACGTAAACCTGGTAAGACCAGGATTCAGTTGAGCGCATAGTGTAGCCGTAGAAACCTTCCAGACAATCCAACTCCCAATAGTACAAAAGGACTATTTTGGAAGGGGAATTGCCCAGAAGATTATAATGATTCGGAACACAGCTGCCTAGACAAAGAACACAGTGTCAGGAGTTGGGTTCATGAAATGAACACAAGCAAAGAAAAAAGGCTGAGCAAACAAAGTACTCACGTAGTGAATACCTCTGGGCAAGGACAGTACGCCAAGCAGAGCGGAGCACCAGGGATATCCAGGAGATCAGATTTGGTGCTTGTCCGTATAATGTTCTAGCAATGGAAGGGAAGATGATAGGAAGTCCGTCCGACGAGCGTAGTTCCAAAAACAGGGACAATCCAACCTAAACCTATACCCGCCGGCACGCGGACGCCTAAGGAAAAAATGTCTGTGAGTAATCCCAGTTCCTTGTGATGAGTTCCAAAAGAAATGCGCTCCATGTAAAAAGTCCAAAGAACAGTGTTCCGAGTGACAGGTCTCCGAAGCAAGCGTGTTCCGTGAAAACAACAGTGTTCCGTGTTAAAGGTTTCCCAAGCAAGTGATAGAACAATGCAGGAAAAAAGATCCGAAACGCCAATGCAGAAAAAGTGACAGGCAAAATCAATGGTCGTTCGTTCCGAGGTCGAGTAGCAGGAGGAATCCAAAACTAGGTCAAGGGTTGTTCAAGATCAGTCCGTGAGGCAAAAGCAGGGTCAAAGATTCAAGGCAAAACAAGAAAACAGATGAGAGCTCCAAAGTCGAAAATTCAGAAGCAGCGTTCCGAATGCCGGGCGGGGATTTAAACACTTCACGTGACCGCGCGGGGAACGCTGCAACGCTGTAATCGTGTACGTACATGCTCAGGCAACCAACGTTTCCACGGCAACCCCCAGCGTTGTCTGAAACTCTGGAAACGCTTCGGCTCCGTGTGTGTTGGAAATGTGGAACGTGTAGTTTTAGCATGACACTTGACGGCACGGGAAGCAGGAGCTGGTTTCTTGACAGTATCCTCCCCCAAAGATGCCCTCACCCCCCGAGAGGCCAGGTACCGAGCCAAAAGAACCGGAGCATGCAAATTGGATTCAGGCTCCCAAGTACGATCCTCGGGACCATAACCCTTCCAGTCAATAAGGAAATACCGAACACTTCGAGAAACCTTAGAAGCAATAATAGCCTTCACCTCATACTCCTCCTCACCCTGTACCTTGACCGGAGGCGGATGAACGGGAAGCCTGGTCCCCTCTGAACAGGGCTTCAAAAGAGACACATGAAAAACCGGATGGATCATCCACTTATCCGGTAGTTCTAGTCTCACTGCAGACTGATTTATGATATCCTTGATACGATAAGGACCGACATATCTGGGTTTCAAACAACTCCTCATGGGAATACGGAGGTGTTTGGTGGAAAGCCAGACCAACATGCCCGGGTGGTAATCGGGCGCGGGAGACCTATGTCGGTCGGCGTACTCCTTAGAACGGTCCTGGGCTTCCTTCAGACGGGAATGCACCTGTTGATGCAGAGAAGCAATATCCCTGAGACTGTCTTGGACCGCGGGATTGTCTGACAAGACTGGAAGATCCAATGGCAAAGAACGTGGATGGTACCCATACAAGGCAAAGAATGAGAAGTACCTGTGGAAGTGTGAACCGAATTGTTGTACGCAAACTCGGCTGTCACTAATACCGAAAACCAGGACTCTTGATGCTGCATGGTTAGACAACGTAAATACTGCTCAAGTGTGGCGTTCAAACGTTCCGTCTGACCGTCCGTCTCCGGATGATAAGCAGTGGAGTACCTCGCATCAACACCCAGGGACGTAGTAAGATGCTTCCAGAAACGCGAGGTGAACTGCGAGCCTCTATCGGATTTTATGGTGTCTGGAAGACCAAAACAGCGGAAAACATGGCGAAGAAACAGGTCCGCCAGAACCGGTGCCGTAGGCAAACCTTGGCAAGGAACAAACACGGCCAGTTTGGAAAAAGAATCGATCACCACCCATATGGTATCAAAACCCTGAACGGAAGGGAGTTCTGTGACGAAATCCATAGATATCATGGTCCATGGTTTGCTCGGAACTGGAAGGGGACACAATAAACCCATGGGTTTCGTGGTTGTGGACTTACACTGGGCACAGATGGCGCAGGTAGAAATGTACTCCGAGACGTCTTTCTGCATTGAAGGCCACCAACACCATCTCTTGAGCTGTTCCAGAGTCTTGCGCAAACCAGAATGGGCTGAAACCAAAGAGTCATGACCCCAACGTAACGCTGTTTGTCTGGAGTCGACATCTGGGAGATACAGACGACCTTTGACATAAGGCATGGAGTTAACTACGGTCATATTCAAACTCTCAATCTCCGGAGGATTCCCCGAAACCCATTCTCTAATGGATTCCTTTAACGAAGGCTTCAAGGTACAAGAGCATATTACCTGATTAGGTAACAACATTCCACCAAATTCCTTGGGAGAGGATCATCCCCATACCTCCTTGAGAGTGCGTCTGCTTTGGAATGTAGAGCCCCGGGACGATACGTAATCTGGAAATTGAATTGTGAAAAGAATTCGTGCCACCTGGCATGCCTGGCTGTGGTGCATTTCACTGACTGCATGGCAAGAAGGTTGCGATGATCAGTGTAAACTTGTACTGGAACATCAGTACCCAGAAGGTGATGTCGCCATACCTTGAAAGCATCACGCACAGACAATAGTTCACGTTCGGTGACAGTGTAGTTTGCTTCATATTTGGTAAGCTTCCTGGAATGAAACGCCACAGGATGAAGGAAACCTGTGTCCTTGCAATACTGAGACAATACCGCCCCAACCGCTTGATCCGAAGCATCGGCCTCCACGTAGAATGGTTGCATAGACTTGGGATCCTGGAGGACTGGTGCGGAGGTGAACGCTGTTTTGAGATTGTCAAAAGCTGTTTGTGCTTCCTCCGTCCACTTGAACCCGTTCTTAGGGCTGGTAAGGGCAGTCAAAGGGGCAACAATGGCAGAGAAAGAGCGTATAAAGCGTCTATAAAAATTTGCAAACCCCAAAAAGGACTGCAAGGATTTGATAGACGTAGGAGCAGGCCAGTCCAATACAGCCCTTACTTTGGAATCACTCATACCGACTCCCTGGTTCGTGATATTGTATCCCAGGAATTCCACATGCTTGGCATGAAAGATGCACTTCTCTAGTTTAGCATAGAAATGGTGGTCTCGTAACCTTTGTAGCACTGTGGAGACGTGTTGTACATGAGTATCATAGTCCGGGGAGTAGATCAGAATATCGTCAAGGTATATAATGACGTAGTGGTCGAGTAAATCGCTGAAAACATCATTAATAAAATACTGAAACGTAGCCGGGGCATTGCTCAAACCAAAAGGCATGACTAAATACTCATACAGGCCGTACTTGGTTTAGAACGCCGTATTCCACTCGTCACCCTTCCACATTCTGACCAGATTATAAGCGCCCCGCAAATCCAACTTAGTGAAGATGGTAGAAGAACCCAATTGGTCTAGAAGAACCGAGATAAGCGGAATTGGGTATTGGTTACGAATGGTGACAGCGTTCAATGCACGGTAGTCGATGCAAGGGCGCAAATCGCCTTCTTTCTTTGGGACAAAGAAAAGGGGTGATGCCGCCGGAGAACGTGATGGCCTAATAAAGCCAGAAGCCAAGGACTTGTCCAGATACTCCTTGAGCACTAAATCCTCCTTGTGGGTCAAGGAATAGACACGACGGGAGGGTACAATAGCATTAGGAACCAAATCAATAGGACAGTCATACTGTCGATGTGGTGGTAGGATCTCAGCGCCTCTCTTGTCAAATACGTCCTTAAAGTCTTGGTACTCCCGAGACAATACCGGGGTCATGACTGCCCCAATGACAAGAGCGGAATCCAAGAGATGAGTACTGGGTCCCAAAGACGAGGATCCTGATGTTCCACAAGACGTAGCACAGTATTCTGAACGAAAAGAAACCGTCCCTTTAGCCCAATCCACTAACGGATTGTGCCTCCTTAGCCAGGGCAACCCAAGGATTAACTTGAACTGGGGTGCTGTAATGACATCAAAGGCTATGGTTTCGGTATGACCAGAGGACGTAGTCATAAAGAGATCTACCGTTTGTTCGGTAACCAGACCAGATAACAGAGTCGTGCCATCAACGGCGTTGACCAGTTCAGGAGAAGGATTGGGAATCAGAGGAATACCATGATCCCTAACAAACTGGCTGTCAACATAATTCCCAGTGGCCCCTGAATCCAATATTGCATCCACAGAACAAGAAACCATGGAAGGAGCGAAAACGTCAACAGTAATGGGAAACAAAACCATGGTATCAGAGCCCGTATTAGAGGGACTCGACAAAGGGGCTCCCTCTATTGCCGAGCTTTGGAGTTTCCCTGTTTTCGTGGTTTCTTGGTACACTGTCTCAGGAAATGTTCCGAGGAGCCACAGTAATAGCATAAGTTGTTCTTCCTACGATTCTCTCTTTCTTCAGACGAGAGCGGAGCCTTGAGGGTACCTATCTGCATAGGTTCAGATGTAGCATGGCTCTGATCAGCAGCTACTGGCGTAGGATAGGGAACCAGACTCTTTTCCCCTTTGCGTTCTGCCCTCCGTGCATCGACTTGAAGGACTAGATCCACCAACTCCGAAAAACCAGTAGGAATCACTGGGACAGTGGACAAAACATCCTTGAGAGAGTCCGAAAGACCTTTGAAAAATAGAGCCCCTTTCTTTGCCTCAGGCCAATCCGTCTCCGCCACCAGTTGGTTAAATTTGGCTAGGTAGGACAACAAAGGCATATCCTTCTGTTGTAGAGAGAGTAGTTCCAAATCCGAGGCTTGGGACTTGTACCGGGTGTCAAAGACACGGGACATAGCGGAGATGAGAGCATCACAATCGTACAAAAGATGGCTCCCTTGTTCCAATAAGGGGTTTGCCCAGACCGCTGCTGTTCCCCCAAGGTAGGATAACACAAAAGCCGCCTTGGTAGTGGCATCAGGGAAAGACGTAGGACGACACAGAAAATGCAGCCTACATTGGTTGATGAAAGTGCGGAACGTCTTTGGATCCCCCATGAAACGTTCCGGAGGGGCCAAGGGAAACTGTGCTGTCATGTAAACAGGCGCGTTCTCTTGTCGAGGAACGCCTGCTCCAAGGGCAGAACCAGAAGGAGGAGCACTAGCACCACCACCTGCCTGCAAACCGACCTGAAGGGCGTTGATCCGACGCTGGGTGGCATCATGAGCCGCAGTCATATCTGCGCGTAAACCAGCAACCAACTGAACCAAAGCTGCCAACCATCATCGACAGCTTCCATGATAATATAATATAAGGCTTCTGAATATGTGAGAAACCACCCACGCAAACCTGGTAAGACCAGGATTCAGTTGAGCGCGTAGTGTAGCCGTAGAAACCTTCCAGACAATGCAACTCCCAATAGTACAAAAGGACTATTTTGGAAGGGGAATTGCCCAGAAGATTATAATGATTCGGAACACAGCTGCCTAGACAAAGAACACAGTGTCAGGAGTTGGGTTCATTAAATAAACACAAGCAAAGAAAAAAGGCTGAGCAAACAAAGTACTCACGTAGTGAATACCTCTGGCCAAGGATAATACGCCAAGCAGAGCGGAGGACCAGGTGGATCAGATTTGGTGCTTGTCCGTATAATGTTCTAGCAATGGAAGGGAAGATGATAGGAAGTCCGTCTGACGAGCATGGTTCCAAAAACAGGGACAATCCAACCTAAACCTATACCCGCCGGCACGCGGACGCCTAAGGAAAAAATGTCCGTGAGTAATCCCAGTTCCTTGTGATGAGTTCCAAAAGAAATGCGCTCCGTGTAAAAAGTCCAAAGAACAGTGTTCCGAGTGACAGGTCTCCGAAGCAAGCGTGTTCCGTGAAAACAACAGTGTTCCGTGTTAAAGTTTTCCCAAGCAACAATGCAGGAAAAGCAATGCAACAATGCAGGAAAAAAGATCTGAAACGCCAATGCAGAAAAAGTGACAGGCAAAATCAATGGTCGTTCGTTCGGAGGTCGAGTAGCAGGAGGAATCCAAAACTAGGTCAAGGGTTGTTCAAGATCAGTCCGTGAGGCAAAAGCAGAGTCAAAGATTCAAGACAAGACAAGAAAACAAATGAGAGCTCCAAAGTCGAAAATTCAGAAGCAGCGTTCCGAATGCCGGGCGGGGATTTAAACACTTCACGTGACCGCGCGGGGAACGCTGCAATGCCGTAATCGTGTACGTACGTGCTCAGGCAACCAACGTTTCCACGGCAACCCCCAGCGTTGTCTGAAACTCTGGAAACACTTCCGCTCCGTGTGTGTTGGAAATGTGGAACGTGTAGTTTTAGCATGACGCTTGACGGCACGGGAAGCAGGAGCTGGTTTCTTGACAATCGTGCACCAGCTCATCCTCATCAGGACACCCTGGTAGTCAGTCCCAAACAGCTGTTGACCGTAGACGGGGTCTGCTAAGAAACATTGAAGTAAGTGCCAGTACATCGAGGCCGTGGACGACCATCACCGTCGACCGAGGTTCGGTGGACGGCTATAACCTCGTTGACTCAAGCCGCAACGCTCCATTGCCTAAGACACTTTGAAATCAAGGACTCCCTTGCCATCACCGTCAACTGCTTTGTCCTGCCGGAGAAAGTCGAGGTCGTTGACGTGCCGAGGAGAATCCACCGGTGGGTTTCCCGCTACCCGAAATCCACAAAGATGCAGACAAAGATCCAAAAGCCAGCCGTGGTCGAGTCCCGATTGTCGACGCCAACGCCAACAACCCGACGCCCTTTCGGGGCATATGTTCTTCATCTATCTGCTTTGCAGCAACAAACACTTGTCATCGAGGTGCATCGCATGTCTCATCTTCACAGGACGTCCATGACCCATAGTCGACGAGCACTGCAAAGCTGCTCACCCGATGACAGCGTTCACATTTCTTCATAGGAATCTCAATGACCCGTGTCTCCTGCTTTAAAGGGAGTCCACTATAGAGGGACCCGTCGATGAACCATTGAAGAACTCTGCTAAACCAGGTACATTGGGGTAGTAGAACATTTTAGCAGGAAACAAGACGGTCTTCAACTCATAGGGACTGGGCTTGTTAATACACTTCATTTACAGGTTGCCCAGGTGGGGGGATCCTCACACAGAACTGTGTCTTGGGTAGGGACCAAGTTCTGCCATTGTTTAGCTTAACTTGTCTTCCTTCCTATGTCTATTGTTGATTCACATTACTGTTTGATTTGTATGCCATTGAGACTGTCAGTAGTTGGTGCATTTTAAAGGAGTCAAGAGTTAATTGTAGTACCACATAGACATTGTACATATGTATCATATTAGAATTGCCAGAGTACAAAGTGTGTTATTGATTGTGTATATATTCTGAACCTTATTTATATATAGAACTGTGTCATCACATAATATAGTGTGTGGACATTCCTTTGTGTGGGTTTAGGGACTACACTGTACTTAAGAACCAGCCTGCATCACCTCCTGAGAGCTTAAGCCTTGATTGCTGGACCTTCGTTACCATATAGAGAATCTTGGCTGGGGTGCTCTATGCTTCTACTCTGCCATATAGAGTGCAGAAGTACAGAAACCCCCCTCCAGTCTTTACAGTGACTTTGTTAATATCATAAATGACATCAATGATTATTTAACTAATGTCATCAGACATAAGATCACTCTATGTATTTGCCCATATTTAGACCACCCTTATGTTTCTACAAATGTGATATTAGCATTTTAGAATAGTTCATAACAATGAGTTCTTCCATGAAGAAGGACACAGACAACAGATTTCAAATTCGAAAACAATCAATTGTATTAACTTAAATGTCCCAATGGAAAAAGGGTACATTGCCCTAGGCTAAGGTGGACTTTCCTTACCTAAAAAAACTAAGGAAAGTCTGATGTTGGGACAAACTCCCAGGTATTCCAGAGGGCCACTAGGAGTTTGCAGACTCTTGGAAGGCCCAACACATTCCACAGGACAAACTGAGGACTCAGTCAAACGGCAAGTTCAAACTGTGCTTTATTACAGACAAAACCAACAGGGATCAGCGCATTGACAGAAGAAATTCATGGACATCTCAACATCACTTGGCTGAAGGCCAGTTTTGTACCCTAATGACATCAGAGTGACGTTACAACCTGGGAACTTCTCCAGAAAACCTATCAGAACACTGGATTGGCCCCCCCAGAGCCTAATAATCTATATGGTTGCCTATATGTGTTATTCTACTGGCACACCCATTTTATGTGTCTGGCCTGGGCCATCCCCAAGTCACTATCTATAACAATGTTGCAGTGTGAGGGTCTTGCCATTGGTTCTTGCCCGCTGCTGCCCACACCTAGGATACTAAACTTTGATTAGCTAGACCTGATGTCCCCAGGTCTGGGATCTGCAAAAGGTTCTCAGCTCTAGGTGTACCTTCTCAAGGTAATAAGAATGACTGTGTCTGCATTGTAACTTGTGTGTACCACCTTAGGCTATGAGTGCTCGTTCATCCCATGCAACACTTGTCTCACATTGTAACATCTTTGTTGCAGTCCTCTGTCTGGTAGTGTGAGATCGGCTCTTTCCTATTGTCTGCATCGAGCGGGTCACGTATTCAGAGACCATGATTTGGAGCTGTGCAGCTCTTAATTATGAGGAATTATTTGTATTTATTGCAGCTGGTGCTACTGTCTTTCAGGGAATGGAATTTCGTCTGTGTCTTGTGGCCTTTGCAGCGGGTCCTGTCGCACACGTTTTGCTCTCTGTGCAGCCTGAATTCAGCTGCACTCAGCTCTTGCTGAGAGGCTTGTGGCCTGTTGTAGTTTTCCTAAACCATAAAGTGGCATCTACAGTGTTTGTGCTGTTCTATATTCTCCATAAGTTAGTGACACTTGGTTCTATCAGGTCTCATAGGTCTCCTGCAGTTCCATAAGGTTATTTGCATGTAAGCATCTGCAAGCTTTGCTCAGGATCTCTTGATTCTTGCGGTTTCTGCGTTGCTGCATTTGGCTAATGGCAAAATAATACAAGTAATGATAGTATATATATGTATCTGGCATCTATCTATAGAACTGTACACTCGTATTCTTCATGTATTTGAGTGTGTGTTTATGTCCCGGAGTGCGGGTGGCACGTATGCTTCCTGTCTAACACTGCTAAATTGTGGTGTCTCTAACGACGTCAGTAACATGGCTTCATGGCGCTCTAATCATTGCTGTCGATTGAGGTGTCTTTAGTTGTAGCCTGGGGCTCCTCATCCACTCTGGGGTAGATTTGTACTGCACCTGGCCTGTAGGGCTGGCTAAGGGGGTACCTCCCGACATATTTGTCTACCATAGGGCCGTTGGGAATTCATCCGAAATAGAATGGGTGGTTGCAATGTTTCCTGATCTTCTTCCATGTCATGTATTTTAAATGAGTAGGAGGGGGTAGGCTTCCCTGTTCCTTTTAACTGAGTTAAAGAGTTCAATTTAGGAATCTGTCTGTGTCCAAACCCTATGCTTGACCTCAAAATTATAACTGTACAATGTGTAGGGATGTCAGTAACCAAAATTAACACAGTGTCCAACATAAAGTTCTGAGCTTCTTCCAGCTCAACCATTCTTTCAGCTCCCTTCCCCAAGTATAAAATAGTTCTGCACAGAAAAATGATCAGAATCCACTTTCTTGGATTTTGGTTACAATCGTCTTTTTCCAGTCTCAGGGATTCTTCTTCCAATTCAGAATTCAGGGTTCCTTTCCCCAAATTCCAATTCACACACTTCAAATCACTTTGAAATTAAATGCTTTTAGTCAGGACTCAGGGTTCCCATCCCCAAGTTTCAAATAAGACAGTTCAAAAGAAAAGAAACACAAAATATCCTTTACTCCACAGTTCAGTCAATGTTATTTTCAAATATTTGTTCAGATAAATTGTTGCTTTCACACAGGTTGAACAATGCACGGTAAACCAGGCTTCAGTATCCTTTGTTTGCCTGCTCTTTTAAAGTCATATTCGATTTCAGAATAGTGTTGTCTGTTGAGAATGATATTCATTTTAGCACTTCAAAATATGATGGTTTGCCTGGATTTAAACTTCCTTTCCTTTTTTGGATTCCAACTGTTTTAATTAAGTTTGGTCACAATGTTTTAGTTCAGTTTGGTATTTGATAATGATATCTCTTGCCCAGGGTTCATTTTCCCTTTTTCTTTAGGACAATAGTTGTTTGTTTCACTTTAATTAAATAGTTCAATGTCCAAAGAGCTTACAAATGTGTCTCTTGCTACACACGCCCACTCTGATACAAAGTATTTCCTGTTGGTTTAATAATTCACAAATAAACTGATCGAGACTTTCAAAAATGGTGTTAATCCCTAGCACGTGATCACTCCGATGCAAAGTATTCAGGAAATGCTCAAGTTACCAGGTTTCTCAATCATCAGAAACTCACTGGTTGCTTTAGGAGTTGGTGCTGCAGCGTGGATCACACAGCCTTTTTCATTTAGTATCGGGGCTTCAGTTCCTCCCCCTCAGACACTCCTGCGCTGGTCCTCCACCACAGGTGAACAAGCACATTCAATATAAAGGAAAAGGTCGGACTTCCTGCAAGGCTCCCTTTGTATTTTCCAGTCTACTCCAGGGAGTGTCACTGTCAGGTTCTCTGCTGCATTCACCAACCTCCTGGTCCTTCTCCTGTCGTTTCCCTTTGCCATTGGGCCGGGCTCCATTTATACCACTGCAGACCCTTGACACGCTACAGGTGTGCATGATTACTCAGCCTTGCCCTACCACAATTAAAGGGACATGCCTGACCTCCACTACGTTTAGCAGGCATCTTCCTCGTTCCAGAACTAGAGTGGCAAAAGAGCATAGTCTTCATTGCTCTTACTTGCCTCTTCGTTGTCCCAGTGCTATCAAATGTCAATTGTGGAGAAATGAGGAGAGCTGGCTTGCAAAAGCCCATAAAGGTTGGGGAGGGTTGGGTTGGTTGTCACTAGGGAAAGGTGGATACCATGTCTCACCTAAGGACATCCTACTCCCAGTCTCCACATACCCTCCACCCAGGTAATCCTCCCTTGCTTCTCCGTCCCCAGGTTCGGGAACCAACAGTGAGGGCCTTTCTGTGACCACCTGCGCAGAGGATCCAATGGGTTTAGGAGTGAGAATACCTTCTGGTTTCTGTGAAAAACCTCAGGGTACCTCAAAGAGAGAACCTCGAGAAACCCTTATTCAGGTGGCCAACAAAGTGCTTATCCCCTCTGAACCCAACTCTAGGGGTAACAGAGTGAGAAAGGCTCACCGGGATGGGGAATTCCAGGGTTATACTCGAGGAAATTACCCAAGGGTGATGCAGTATTGTACCAGAGAAGGAGAGGAGGGCAAGATCACTGAAATCTTCGTAGGCTGTATTACATCTGCTTCCCTTCCTCCCATTAGATCTCTCTTGTCCCAACCCGATGACCCTGTCATATCTGTTAAATACCCTAGGAGTACAAACCGCATTAGAATAAAAAAAACTCTCTCAGAATCCTTGTTTTCCTGTTCCCAATCAGAATCCTCCAAATCATTCTTCTTCACATCCTTCTTATTATTCTCCTCACTACCAACCTGCTCAGATAAAATACTACAGTCCCCACACTCCCCTATGTTCGATTCTCCATCCCAGTCATTCTCGTTCACTTCACAAACCTTCCCTATACCTTCCCGTAGGATACTCTGACACTCCAACCCTTCCCCTTTCCAATACAAAGACTATCATTTCCGACAACACCTTATCCCTGTCCTACCACACAGGAAATGTACAAACTCTACATCTCCACTTTTCTGACACCCATTATTTTCCCCAATGTAATAAAACTGTTTGCCTAACATGTTCCGACAGGAGGGCCAGGCAAAGCCAGACAATTGACTTGAATCACACACACCCGATGACCCTTCCTTTTCCCCACAGGGATAAAATGTGGAGCAAGACAGCAAAGGATGAGCATGGCAGACAGCCCAAGATGGCTAACCCGGCACAGCAGTTCAAGAGAAGGAGAAAGGCAGAAGGAATTGAGAAGGTGGTGATGAGGGAAGCAAACTTTCTCTTTTTGTCCCAGGCCCACAGAACCTTTGTGGAAGAGGACATAAGACCACAAACAATAGCACAAGTTTCTTGTAGCAGATGCCAACAGCTCACAGGGCAAGCCTGCACTGATATGCAGGAGCGAAGGAAGCTCCCGGGAGCGTGGTACCAGCCTTGACTCCAGTGAAGAGGAAAGCCAAGTAGTTAATCATAGCCGGTGAGTCAAGGGAGAAGTGATAAGAACCAGGCTGTGTTGAAAGGAGGATTGCAAAGTAGCAAGTTTGGACTAATTTCAAAGAACTGTAAAAGTGTTGAGTGGAGACAAGCTGCAGAGGAAAACCAGCACCATGTGGGTGCAAACTCGAAAGACTCTGGTCAATCCCCATCTGAGTGAAACTACATATACCCAACGGCTCTAGGAAGGCCACCAAGATAGGTCAAAGTTGTCATACAGGAAGTCGCGCAAAATCCCTGTACAATCGAAAGACTTTGATCTGCAGATGGTTAGAAAGCAAAGGAAGTGAATTCCACAGTGAGAGGAAACAGGGGAACCGAATCCCACCAACACTGAACTGTGTAAAAGAGATGACAAGAGTGAACCTGACCGAGGGATGCCAGTGAGTAGAAGAGAAGGCAAGACTGAAGCCGACCGAGGGATACCAGTAAAGAGGAGCAAAGTCCCAAGAAACAGTGTGTTGACAGACATGAACTCGGCTGCGGGATGTCCACTATGAACTGTTTGAAAATACATTGAGAAACCAAGGGAACTGAATCCCACGAAAGAGAAGACAGAGCCATATTGAACCTGAACGAGAGAGATCCAGGGGTGAAGCCATCACCCAAGTACTGGCAGTCAAGAGGGGTCTGAGGCCGAACAAGGGAGATTCAGGGGTGAAGCAATCACCCAATCTTCATTGAGAAAAGGACTGATATATGAATTGTGGAATAAAATACGTGAGAAGGGTCAGCGCCCAGAAGAAGAGGACCTAGGTGTGAAGCCATCACCCTACGTGAACTGTGGCTATGAATTTAGAAGGGTCAGCACCCAGAAGAGGGGAAACATTGGAAAATGAACTTCATTTGTTTGTTAAAGGAACTTTTTATTTTTGTTGTTTGAACTCGTCAGGCCCTCGAAGGCAAGAGACTTTCAAAGGAAATGAGACTTGGCCATCGACAACCTGAGAGCTGCAATTGGAACTGTTGTCTCATGCTGGAGAGGCCCAAGAATGTACTGTGCTCCAAGTTCCCATCTTACCCAGTTCTCAAAACGTGGGGAAGGGAGACCCAAGCTACCGCATCCTGACATATTATCTGAGAACACTTCTTTCTTTTCCAGAAAACTATCCCACACCCTTTTTTGTATTAGTTGTAAGTTTGGCAATTGGTTTCTTAGTATAGGCCCTTTTTATTTGACACAACACTACTAGCACTGCTTTATTTTACGCTTGCTCCTATCTTAGATTTAGGTTTAGATGAGGCGTTTTTCCCACCTGCATACAGCAATCATTGTTCAATAAATACCCTTGAACTGGGATCACTTGTGTCTGTCTTACTTGTACCCACCATGAGTTCCTTACATTTCTTACAGTACATTTTTTAAAATAGTAAACAGCTACACATGCATCATATCACTACTTGTGAAGCTTTCCTTTGTAGTATGGTGGTAAAAGATAATATCTGAATTATAAATAGTACACAGCTTACAATGTTCCAGATTGTGCAAAACATATCTAAGACATGTTCACTATAATATAATCTATATGTACGTTTACGAAAAGTAATTCTAGAAATAAATAGAAAGTAACACATGTTCACATGTTGAACCCTAAGTATTTACGATATTTCAAAATAAATGTATGCAAATACCCAAATGTTTTATTGCAAAAAGAATGTATACACTTTTTATTTTCTAAATGACATGTGAAGTACGTTAACACAGGGAACATCTAAGTATAAGGTTATATTTGAAGAATTTACATGCATGGGTATTGAAAACAAGGGATTATTACTCTAAATGTTTACATGTATAGAAACAAAATGAAGTTTTAAAATTCAACATTTGCTTGAAAACATGTACATAGATCTATATTTCTTTTGGTGTCTTTTGTAAGTGAATAACATGTTAAAATTGAAATAAAGCATACACTGTACAAAGTAAAAGTAATCTGTAAATAGTATCCATATTTTTCATACATTGACTTATGTGTATGTCATAGATGATGTCATTAGTGATGTCACCAGTGATGTTGTCAGTGATGTCTTCTTTGATGTCATCATTGTGGTCATAGGCTCCTCAACAGGGGGCCTGAAGTTCAGGTGGCTTTAGCTGAATTTCATGGGTTTCATTCCATTAAGTTTTCACCTTAACGTCCCTGCAACTAAAGCATTTTCCTTGAATATAGATTACAGGGCCTGCGGTAGTGGCTGTGTAGTTATGGTTAAGTTACTCAGCCCATAGGAAAAGCTATTTTTTTGGGTGACTTATAACTTCGCCCCCCTCCCCCCTTGACGAATCCTCATGAAACTTGATTGCCCGTTGATTGGATGGTGAAAAGCATGAAACTACCGCCATGTTGTATCCACAGACATTTGTAGCTGACCACAGACATTGCAGTTGGGAAAAAGTCTGGAAAACACATTTGGGGTTATTTGGTCTTGGAAAGAGGGGCTGGGAAGGGTTGGTGAGTGGAAAAAAGATAATATGGGGCTATTTTTATAGGTGGAAAAAGGGTGTGCAGGTGTTGTAGTCTGCAGGCACAATGGTAGTTTGTGGACAGCACGGTGGACGGATGGCTTGGGAAACACATTTCAAATTATTTGGTGGGTGAAAGAGGGTTTTGAAAGGGTAGGGGAGTGGAATAAAGATGACATGGAACTGTTTCTATAGGTGGAAAACAGGGTTTGCTGATGACTGTGAGTCTGTGGTCAATTTTGTTGTCCGTGGATGACATTTCTATTGCAGGGGGTTCAGGGTGAGTTTTATTAGTTGCCAGTATATGGTACATACTTGTTATATGGCTCATGGTATTGTGGTGGTTGTGGCCAGTGCCATATTCTGAGAGGCTTGGCCATAGGCCATGGCCCCAAGAATATCTCCACTGGCCACAACCACCACAGTAGTAATATGCATATAGTAATTATAGGTAATGTAGTAGGAGTATGGCCAGAATCACCACAGTAGTAATATGTGTATCGTAAAGGTAATGTAGTGGGAGTATAAAGTGTTTGTAATATGGTGGAATGATATAATTGAACTGTATATGGTACTTATGATTGTAGTACAATTGAGGATTGTGCTTATAGAATGTGTTTGATTATACTTGGTTTGGTTACTTCCATCCATAGCGTTATGAAACTGGAACCTCTGGTTCATTTTCTGTTGAAAAAAACAGTATAATGTGTTAAGCATGATAGTTTAAAAGCTTTATTATATTACTTTTGTAGACCCTCATAACAAGTACATTCTAAGTACTATGTTTGGTACAACTGCTGTTGTATTGACATTAAATAATCATTGGGTCATTTGGAAGGTAAATCCATAGTAAATAAAAAAGAAACGGTTACAATTATGTGAATGTAAGTGTGATAGTATGTTTGTTTGAAGCATGTTGTGATCAATGGAATGCTTAAAATAGTTAAATACCTGTTGGCGTATTCTAACTACATTAGAGTTGAGAACATGTTTTGTCGTATAAGAATTGTGATGGTGTATTTGAAGTCTTTTGCAATGAAAGGTATTTTTTAAGTAGTTAGATACCTGCATGCGTATTCCAACAATATTGACTTTTAAAAGTACTATTGTGGCACTATGGATGTAGGTAGATACCTTGGCGCATTCTAACTGTTAATTGTGGTACAGTTTAGTGACTTTATTTGGGTTAAAGGATATTAAGTAGTCATTTGTTAGATATGCTGGTAACCTATGTTTTGGAGCAACTAAGGTTTTGTTATATTCAAACCAACCATATCTTTTTTTAACATATGCAGTATAGTTTCCTGAAGTGGTTGTGGCACCAGTGTGGTGTATTACACCTACTGTTGTGAAGGATATCTTTCCAAGAGATACTTGGCTGTGTGTTAAGCCTGTACGTTTACAGTTATTTTTGGTACCATCTGCCTTGTACCTTAGAAGCATAAGTATCACATATTGGCTATGTTAGTCCATTTGTATGGTAGAACAATTGTCTGAATTGCAAAAAGAGCATAATATGCCATGATTTGCATTCTGAAGAAGCTGGAAAAAATGGAATGTATTCAGAATTTAGTATGGATACATTTACAATGCGTTCATTAGGGATGTGCTCTTGTGAAACATGGCTGCAGAGAGTGCATGTATGTTTCCACATGTATGACATTTGGAAGATTTCATTTGTAGGGATGTTTTCTGTTTGCACTGCTTGTAATTAGTACATTAGCAATTCTTGTGGATCTTCCTGTGTGTTTATGGTACATTTTACCATTCCTGCGCAGTAGTCTACTTCTTGCCTTATACCTGAGACGCTGTAAATGTTGTCAGTATTATTTGTGGCATTTCTATTAAGGACGAGCCTTTGCAAACATAACTCGTCTGAGCTGTTTATGTAAATGTTGTGAACAATTGGTGGCAATTGGAAAAGAATATTATTGTTACATTAGCATAACAATTTACTCCAGTTGTGTTGCTGAATTTAAATGGACCAGAGAGTTCTGTTTTTCTATCATTTGATGGGCCTGCAGATTCTTCTGGATAGGAGACATTTGTGTCTTTGTTTTCTGATGGACGTGCCATTGATTGTACCAGAGAGGTTTGTGGTTGTATTCTTTGATGCAGAAGGAGTTGGTTGTTGTTACTTTAGCAGTATTGTAGGGAGATCTGTTATAGATTCTGTTTGTTTTAGTTCTCTTTTTACAGGTTTCTTTTTTTGAGGTTCAAGGTACATATATAGATGGGAGTATATAGTGCACATAGCTTGTTGTATTCCAGGATGCAAGGAATGTCAGCGTTGACTTTATTTGCATCAAAGTTAACTAGCAATCGATGATTGAGTGTACGTAGATGTGAAAGTGCTATGTAACTCACACCTTCATTAAAGACTGTGCTGCCAATGTCAATCAATGCTTGACTAGGGTTAGACCATGGGTTTTGTGAATAGTGACAGCATATGCAAGAGATACAGAACATTTTTCTCTGTGTACATACATGTCTTTGAAAAAAGGAAACATAGTATTGTGCACATATTTTTTAACTTCTGCAAGTTTGTATTGACGGATCTTGACAAAATGAATGTTGTTATGTTGATATGTTTGGTGTCGAGCGTAGAGTCAGTCTACGTCAGTCCACTTGAAAATATGTCCAGAGAGGAGCTGCAGCGACGTGACCCGGCTTAATCCCTGAATTCAAGCACTGTCAACTTAAGAACCTCTGTATTGTGGGGGGACTCTATAAAACTCCTACTCAGTCATGGAGCGCACACGGAGTCGAGCGTAGAATCAGTCTACGTCAGTCCACGTCTGGCCGTGGCTGTGAGCTGTGAGCAGTTCCGTGCTTCTCGTTATGACTGCACAATCAGGCCAGGGGGGTCAGGCGGGGCCCCAAACCAGACGCAAGACCATTCAACAATGCCGGAAGCAGAATCCATGGACTGCTTTAAAGGCAGACTCTGGTCCCGATACATCCAAGGTAAGCACTGTCTTACGCAAACGAGTGTTAAAGAAATCATAGGAACCTTGTCAACAACCAGAACTCATTGAATGCACTGATTTACCATCTCACTCCACAATCCCCTCAGTAACGGGTAAAATCCTTGAAGATTCATCTGTGGCTAGTTTGTGTATACCTGTAAGCTTTTCAGTAAATGAAAAAGGGGTTGGGGAAGAAAGAACTAAGAACGGTCTTTCTGCACCACTTGATAATCCTGACAATCCTGATTGTCAGCCGACCCAAGCTCCTGCTGATTCCAACGCTGTAGCGCAGTTTTCTGTGGCCCTCAAAGCTGCTCACAATCAAACAAATGACGCCGGGGAGTTCAGCGTGTCTGAGAGCGAACCTGAAGAAGCAGCTGTGTCTGCCTTGTTAGATAAAGTTGTTTTGCACACTGAAAATCCACTACAAAGACCTCTATTAACATTACTCGATCTACCTCCCATTGATTCGAGTCTATTAAGAACAGTTTCACCTACTGATACAACCTAGATGTCATCAAAGCAACTCACTTCTGAAACAGCTGACGAATTCTTCTCTCCTTTTGAATTAATGGATGCAGAGCTAATGGAAGCTTCCCAAGACGACGTTGGAAATTAAACCCTGAATGATTCCATAGTAACAACGCCTACAGTCATGCCAGTTACGCTTGCTGAAAACGATGAAGTAATCTTGGATGGCTGCTCGTCAGTTGCCGACATCGTCAGACAGAACATCCATCAATTGAACACGAAAGAACAATCTGAAGTTTTCAACCAAGTGGATAGTGTAAAGACAACTTTACAAACAATGTCACATGGCATTCTTAACTACACACAGTTCTGATTTGCTGAAGAAGATGTAATGCAACGCACTGGTGTTCTACCATTAGGCCGTGCGTATCCTACTGCAAATTAAAGACTTCCAGTTGATCCACCTCGCCGTAATAACACCGCTAATACTGAACAATTGAAAATATCTCGAGGGGAGTCCGGTTGTGTCTCGATGGGAAAACGCCACAATATTGGCCTAACACCATGTGACAACCGATATTTGAACGGTGTAGCGGATCGATCTTTAAGCACATTGCACTCCAAGCTTCGAGTGCAATCCCATAACAATAATTCATCGAGTCCACAGAGAAATGGGGGATCATGGTCAAATTCATTGCATTTATTGCAAGACACTGTGACAAACGAAATTGGGAATTCATCAACAATCAGCGACCCACAATCAGAGACTGCAAATAGTTTGCACACATGCTCAGCTGATAAGACTGGTTCTGAGTCCAAACCCAGTCTTTCCTCAGCTGCAGCAATGCAGATATACAACAACGTTTTGGCAGCCTCATCTGCAGCTTTACTTCCATTCTTGAAGATGTATGAGTCTCTGCACGAGGCTTATAAAGACCAGACTTCACTCATTACAACGTTAAAGGAAAAGATGGATAACTTTGACTCTGTAACAAACTTTTTGCAAACCCAGCTGACACAAGAAGCAGAACGCACATTGCGTTGGCAAGAGCGACTAAGCGATCTCACCGCACGCCATCACTGTCAGAACGATACTTTGTCGGATGGCTTGCTTGATGCCGTGAAATGGATGCAACATTCTTCTGTTATGATGGGCCTAAAAATCGAGTCACAAAAAAATCCTTCAATGTCTGCTGTAAATCCTGATGTAACTTCTGCCGGCATGCGCCCAAAACCAATTCAAGACCCGAGCAAATTACAAGAACGACCAACAAACAGAACAGATGTTGCATTGACATCGAGGCACATTGCTCAAGCAAAACTCCCCTCTGGTGAGGACACTTCAGCTGGAATAACAAATTTGGACGCACCTTGCCATGCACCTTCCCCTGTCCAAACGATGAGTCAACAAGCCAAAGGCCAAACTTAAAGCTCAATCTCTGTGATGCCTCTGGTCTCTTTTGGAATCGTCGAAGGTTCAGCTAAATCGATAGAGGCCACTACGAAGCTGGTTGACAGCACTCCAATCTTACAAATCCATCAACCAGTGCTTGGGAAAAGAGGGCCTGTTACCAAGAAAAGTGTACAGACTCTGAAGTCACAGAATTTCATCAGAACCGTATCTGCAGACGCCAAGTCATGTCTATTCAGCCGAACAGACCCGCCCAAACCGGGCGTTCAAAAAATCGCTCTTGCTGAGGACACATCTACAAAGGAGCCTGGTCACATTGTTGTACCTCCTAGTAAACGACAAAGAGTCGACTCAGCCTCGGAAAGCATCACAAGTAAATCATCTAGAACCACGATTGACATCCGTGATCTCTCCTCATACTCTGATGAAATTTCAAATGATCAACCCACAATTAATACCAGTGTGGCCCTTGAAGCCTCTTATGCCTGCCCCCCGGGAACCTCAAAATCTGAGGTGCTTTGGGACAAGAAGTCTGACCATAGGTCAATGGTCTCTGAGCAAAGTTCTAAAATGCCGGTACTACTGAATACCAAAAATACCAGATCTCAAGAAAACAAGCAAGTCCGCTATTCCTCACATGGCTCTACATCCTTAAGCCCTGGCACAAGTTCCTTGAATTGTAAACTGAGATTACAAAATCTACATCAGGAAGATCATGACTTGAATCTGAATCGCAACAATGTGCTGAAATTATTCACTTGCATTCCATCGCTTCACACAATAACGTCAGACAATATTCGAATTGTCGAGTATGCAACTGAAAGGTGCTATGATCAAGTCCTTTTGCATATCACCTCAGCTTCAGTTCGTAACACCATTCTGAATGCTTCAGACGAACTGTTAGTTTTCAGATTCGACATATCCGTTGAACCGACGAGCATCAGGCCTGACACGCCTAGCACTAGTCTGAGAAGTGCCTCTCTCAGCAATCAAGAGCAACAACGTGCTGACCTACGTCGAGCAATGTCAATTTCAGACACCAAAAGACCGCATACAAACCAGGCCTCTAAAACGTCACTCATAAGGACGTAGCCGGTCGGCATTAGCCATCAGCGACTGCAAATGAGTGTATGCAAGAATTTTTATCCTGGAACACCAGAGGATTCATTCACCTATTCAATAAATTTGATTAAGAGTTGGAAAAGGTCTTTGTCATCTGCCTCCAGGAGACATGGTTGAGTGAGCCACCGTCCAGAGATGGATTCTTGATCCTACTAAACCCTGCAATTAAAAACGCGAAAGGGCATCCTTCTTCTGGCTTATTGATGATGATCAGGATAAATATTAGGTGGCGGTTTATCGACTCGTTCAGCCCCAATCCTTTTGTGCAGGGCGCCTTGCTTCAACCCTACCAACGAAAACTTTGATACAAGGAAGCACCTGCTCATCCTAAACGGGTATTGGAACCCGAAAAAAATAAGCACAATGACTTTTCATATTGACAAAGCTTTATTGAACCATAAGAACCTATCAATAATCTGTGCTGGTGACCTAAATTGTACATGGTTCAAATACGACCTTGTTAACCAGCTGTTCAAATTGTTACCCTATGATGAAGTAACCAGTCGCGGGCATCAGTGGAGCCAGGCACTATGCAACCGCAACTGTAACATGGTCAACGGACATGTTCCAGGTGATCAACCGCCCCAGCAAACGTGGTCTGCCCATAAAGCGCAGTCAATCATTGATTATTTTTGGGTTTCCCAAAATTTATTCGAAAAGGACTTGACGCTCACAATATCTACTATGTCAAACAGTGACCACAACCTTCTTCGGCTGGCTTGTATGGTGGAATGGACAAGCGAAAGAAGAAAACACAACATTCCAATTTCTGTAAACACTGGTGGTAATCGCCTTAGGATTGACAGTTCTAAAATCCAGAAATTCAGTCAGAAATTGCTCTACGACGAGGTAATGTCGGTTGATTATGTTCCCTTACTTTCAGACTTTGTCACTGTGAAAGTTTCAAATTGCATTGTGAAAACAGAATCAAAATATCGAGGCTGGGTACCCCAAAAGGAAATACACCGAACACGGGTTACAAACGAACATACAAAGTACTTTATTTTATACTGAATTCAGTTACAAAAACAGAGCAAAATCAGATAGCTATCGGCCCTCAGTACAACATAACGAACTCCAGCGTGGTTCAGAGTGTTCAGTGAGAGACGTTGTACATTAGAATGCATTCGCTTTGTATACATTTGGTGGGCGCGATGTCCAGCCCCACTTTGGGTTAATATTCCTTTTAATACATCACCGATCTAGGGTTCGTGCCAAGTCTCAAACAACCGCATATAACTGGTTTGCCTTTAATACATGTATCAACAAGCCTATGCAATAACTGTGTATTCTAAGATTTTCCATTCAGGCCTTCTTAAACATTAATACAATGTAGTTAAACAGATGTTATTCGTTCAGTATTTGAATACATAGTCTCAACATATGCTCGTGGATTAGTTTCATTGCACAAGTAATCCTTCTACACATAGGTCAACGAAGGATGAGGTCTCAGTTCACGACCTCAACAAGTGGCCTGCAGGCAAGTTACACATTAGCTATGTACAGAGGTCAAGACGGCCATGTTGTATTCTGGAATGACATCGTCCGCCATTTTAACTCACAGCGTGACTTTTACACAGCGAATCCTAAAATGGCGGCTTGACCTAAAATGGCGGCCTATATGGATTTAAGGTCAGGACCTTGCAACACGGATTTCTTTCGCAAGCAACTTTCGAGCTGCTTGGCGTAGGCCAATATTAATATATTTATTACAATAGGAGGCACAATATACTTTCTCTTTCGACAGCATCATGGGTCTAAAACACAAACATTTGTCGTCTATGATACTGACTCAAGTCAAACAGGCGATGCGACGCGACGTGAGAATTCTGAAGAAGCCTCGAAACGCAGCTACCAGCGTTATTGCTATCAAAACTGCAATTCACAAGCGTCGTCAAGTATATCGAAACTGGTTAAAATCTCAAAAAACAATAATTGAGCAAGACAAAGCCGAAATACTAATGAAACATCTAGTCCAGAATCTGGGCAATTTTGAATACAGTTAACACAAAACATTAATCTACCCTGTCCACTGGGATCGACTCTGCTCAATGGGAACTTCACTTTGCAAAGATCTTTAGCAACCCATTCCATGAAGTAACCAGAGTTGCAGAACATAATTTGACATCATGGGGCCTGCAAATATCAGTTGAAGACATCAGAGCTGCAATACGGACCTTGAAAAACTCACACGCAGCAGGCCCAGACCTAATAACAAATATCATGCTGAAAAAGAATGAGGAGGAATGGGCAATTTTCATCGAGTCATTGTTTTTACGACTGTCATCCTCAATGACGATCCCAGTCTCTTGGCGTGAAGCAATCATCGTCCCTATTTACAAAAAGGGCAATCGGGCAGCTCCCACCAACTATCGCCCGATTGCCCTGCTGGACACTATAGGCAAAATCTTTGCTTCTTTCTTACGCCAAAATCTTGTAGAATGGTCGGTGTCTGAGCAAATTCCTGACATTCGGCAAACTGGTTTTACCAAAGGTGTCGGTGTGGAAGTAAACCTGTTGTTATTAACCATACTAAAGCTTGAAAGTCTGAGGGCAAAAACACGACTATACTTGGCTTTTATTGTCCAAAGTGGTGCTTTGAACAGCGTCAATCGCTCCCAACTATGGCAAAAACTGATAAACTGTAACTGTCCCAGTAATTTCATTGAACCCATCAGAGCACTACATTCAGAAACAGTCATCAGCATAAGACTAAACAACCAGGGCACTCTATCTAACCAAATGTCAACGAATATGGGAGTGAAACAGGGATGCCCATTGGCTGCCGAGCTATTGAAATTGTTTATTTCTGACATCCCAGTTCATCGCAAAAACATGCGATGTTTTCCACCTAAACTAAACAATACTGAAATCGGATGCATTATATATGCTCACGACGTGGTTCTTCTAGATCGGACCCAGATAGGCTTACAACAGCAACTAACAAATTTACATGAATATTTGAATGACAACGATTTAGCGTTAAACACCGAAAAAACCAAGATCGTCATTATTCGTCGAACAAACATCAAAAAACAAACTCCATTTACACGAAAAATTGACAATAAACATCTGGATGTAGTGAACTCAATAAGATATTTGGGAATCACATTCAACAGTTCACTTTGCGAACATCATTGGAAGATCGACATGACAAACCGAATGATTCAATTTAGCATACAAGGCCAGCTGCTGACTAAAACCTACAGGAAATTTTACATTAGCTCCCGTTTTGACCTTCTATGCTCGAAAAGTAGTCCCGGCCATCACCTTTGGGTCAGAAAAGTAGTCCCGGCCATCACCTTTGGGTCAGAATCGGGGTGGAATATTGATGTCTTGTTTTGGCAGAAGCTGGAAGGTATTTTGTGGCGGCGTGTTTTGAAGCTTCCCTCCTATATCTCGATGATTCAGATAAGGTATGAACTTTCATTAAACTCTCTTCACGCCTGCGTCATGTGGAAATCTCTAATGACACTGCGGAAGATGAATTTGATTCCGACATTGCCAGCATTTCAATTTTCTTCCACGAGACCAGGCTTTGGTAAATCAAAACTTTTAGAAGAGTGGAAACAAATCATGGAACTAATTCTACTCGGCGCTGATCTGACTTTGAATGACCTTATAATGAGACTGCAATCTGCAAAAAAAAAGTTTGAACATTGGTGTTGGATCCAGAACAATGACCAACGTCTCAAGATGTCGACTACCTTAGACTCTGGAATAGGAGCGCACAAGTTAAGTGTCCCAAGTCGATACTTAACAAACTGTCCCTCTCAACATCACCACGACCAGTTCCTGAGATTTCGTTTAAACGCTGTGAAAACCAAAGAGATGCTGTGGCTTCGTCACTCGAACGAAGTAAACGACAACATGTGTCGCTTCTGCCTGAATGAAACTGAAACCTCTGAACATCTTCTTACTGAATGTACGCAGATCATACCAAAACGGATGCTGCACTTAGGAAACCATATCGCCGCGATCTCAAGTGGCTGAGATTGGTGGTCATATGCTGTGGCTGGCCATTGTGTCAAACTGAGCTGTGCCGAAGTCGATTTTGTAGACTCATTACAACTAGAGGCAAATTTATGACCAATCCAAGACCACCGTTTTCTCGGGCACTTAAGTTGGAGCAGCATATCATGCATTGTTTTTGTAAAATGTAAGAATGTCATCATGTTGTAATAAAAGTCTGATGCCACAGTGTTCACACTGAGGCATATTAGACTGATGTTACACTAAAAAAAAAGAAGATATGTTTGGAAGCCAAGACTGTACTAGTTGCTCCAATGACTAAACCTAGTTCTATGTTTTTCAAATTACTCTGTAGTTTAGACACAAAGTACATTTTTCTCCAATCCAGCTGTGTTGGAGATACATTTTTCTAAGCTATTTAGCCATGCTGTTGCTTGTTGACAGATATGAAGTGTCATGATATGCACTTCTAGTTGGTCTGTGGCACTGATATGCAGTATCGGTTGCAGGTCTTTTTTCAAAATTGTCTCATTGAATTAACTTCCGCATGCAAGGGTTGGCATTAAGGACATGCATTTTAGATTTTGTTGAGTTAATTGTTCTATGACATCAGGAGCAGATGTGTTTCATCCATATATCTCATGGATTAGTCTACCATGTAAGATGCATCTTTAGAAAGCAGACCAGTTCTAATGCTTTTTAAAACATTACCGTAGGTGAGGTCTGCTGACTGATGTATGTTTTGAGTTAGTTCTGTGTAGTGAAAAAGTTGCCCGAGATTTACATTTCCAATGCTGCTGAGCATATTGCAGCATTGTTTGTGTCCTATTGTTTTGAAGACAGGTTGACGTTTTACTGGTATCAGGTCTCTGAAAATAATACATTTTTTTTCTCCAAACAGTTCTTCATAGTTGGTTTACAGGTCTTTTTGCATTCTGAGATTAATTAAAGCCGACATGAGGTTGGAAATCATGCTTACTTCATCTATCAGGAGCACTTTCATTTGTTTCTGAATTCTGTATACTTCAGTAGCAGCTTCTGCTGATAATTTGTAGTATTCTCATTTGTTTTGGTGTTCTATGAGGAGGAGTAGTAGTCCGGGTAAAGTTACACCTCCTATGTTGTAGGCAGCTAAACATGTGGGGGCTGTGACTACAGCTGAAAGGTTGTTGTGTGTTAAGTTTTGTAGAAATATGCTGACTATTTTAATTAAGAATGTTTTACCAGAACAAGCATTACCACTTACATACTGGAGCAGAGGATTATCATTCTTACAGCTACAGGTTTTAGTTTTAAGTTTAAAACCATGTTAAACTTCTTGAATGACCTCTACATACATTGTGAGTTGTTCATCATTTAGCTGTTATTTGAGGACTGACAAGTCTTCCTCAGACAAACCCCCCGGCACTATTAGCGCTGGATCACAGGTTTGGTGGAACGGTAAGTTCCCATTCCCCATTGGGCCCATTTGGGAATTCCCCATTCCCCATTGGGCCCAATGGGGAATTTTTGCGCTGTTACCGCCGGCGGTTTTCCCACCGGCGGTAATAGTGCTGAAAATGGGCAAAATTGCGGCAGATTTGCCCCCAGCTCAGAGCTGGGGGGAAATCAGCCAAGGCTGTGATTTGGCAGACCCTTAAATGCAGCAGTAATAGCGTTACTCCCGCATTTAAGGGTTACCGCCAAACTCGTGATGAGGCCCATGGTGTTTTCTACCTCATGGCTATTTCTGCTTCACTTAGAATTAGTGGTTCTCTAAGTGGTTCTTGGCTTCCTGTAAGGGAAGATTGACTGCCCTCAGGAGTGTCTTTATCTAGTTGCGCTTCAATTTCTTCCTCTTGTTGGCGTTCATTGTCCAACATTACTTTGAGTTTTTTGAAATTGTCATTCGTTATACTGCTTTCATTTGCTTTGAATGCAGCTTCAAAGGAGTCGTAGTCACCTAATAATTCTTCTTCTTTTCTCCAAGGTTTAAAACTTTAGAGTAGGGCCATGTAATATAGTACTCTATGTTGTGGACATTTTAGTGATGGCTTTATATGATTAATTAGACTGAGTTTGGTGAGTTTGACTTGGCTTCCTTCACAAGCCGAGACTGAATATTTGCCAGTTGTCTCAGTTGGTGTGACATGTTTTTGTAGTTGTAGTTTTGGGCAATGTCATAAAGACACGTGTTTTCCAAAGCAGTATGTCTGTTTGTGTAGTATGTATAAATCAAATTGTTTTTTAAAATGTCCTGCTGTTGGAATCATTTGTGGCTAAAGTTTCTATCTCTTGGTAGGATTTTAGTACGCTTTTCTAGGATGAAGCTGGACCAAGGTTCAGCCAGACAATGGGCCTCATTATACGGATGGTGGTAAGGGATTACCAGCACTGGTAAGGGCACCGGTGCTGGTAATCCCTTACCGCCCTACTACAAGGTCCCTCAGTGGTTCCCGTCCTTAACGTGTGGTCAGACCACACGTTAAGGACGGGACCCGCTGAGGGACTTCAGAGAAAATAACGGTACCGCTGATTGCGGTACCGTTATTTGCTCCTTCCCCATTCCCATTGAGCCCTATGGGGGCTCAAATGGGAATGGGGAAGGGCCATGGTGAATGGGGAATTACTGCCCCCGCCAGCCTTGGGTTGGGGCGGTAATTCCGCCATTCACCATGCCAGACTCCGGCGGCAACCATGGTGCTACTAGCGCCATGGTTACCGCCATCCGTGTAATGAGGCCCAATGAGTTCAGATTTGCTATATAAGGCTGTACCTGTTAAACAGTCTGCAGCTTCATAACACCCACATTCTCTATGGGAGAGCATTTTTATACCAAAGCTGTACATATTTTGGGATAGTGTTTTTTCAGATGATATGTCATCCCAGTGGTCTTTTAGCTCTGTTTTCCCAGTTTTGGTGATATAGGCTGTGACATATTTTGCAACTGCAGTTGAATTGTCTGCAATGTATTGTATGTCTATGTTTGCATTCCACAAGAGGGCAATGATTGCCTTGCAATCGTTGATATACTTGAATGCATCATCCCTTTTAATGTTGTATGTGTATTTAGGGGTGTGCCCTTTTTCGCAGAAGAAATCAAGCTATTTACTTGTCCTTTTGTGCAAATTGGTCTAGGGAAGCCAATGCAACATTTATTATAGTATTTGCCTTTGTTTGCATATCTACATCTGCAGTATTTGCCACACTTATGTTTTTGGAAGTGTAAGATTTGTGTATGTCGGTCACTATCTGTGGTTTCTGAAGGGATGTCGCAGGTAATGTTTTTTTCAATAAACTGTAAAACAGTGGAATCACTGCCATGGTCAAATTTATGAGCACCCTTTATCCACAAAACCATGTGGATGTGTGGTGCTCCTCTGGATTGATATTCTTTTCACCAGAAGAAGTGTTGCACTTCTCCAAGCAGAGGGGTAGTTTTATTGCATATAAACTATAGCATGGCAGTGAAGCGATGGTGAAAGTCCCTTGATACATTAACAGGGCCAAGAGAACAGATTCTCCTGGTGTTTTTATATCTATTCCATCTTTATTTTTGTTTGCAGTGCGTAAAACGTCGTGCGAGCCATCCCATGGGTACTCTGCACAACTTAAAGTAACAAACCATGTGGGAGGGCCTACGTTCCTTAGCACACAATGTACATCAGCGTGATGTTGGTACCAGTATTCTTTTGTACCTCGCATGTTTGCCAAGAGATTTGTGATACCCGGCTGAAAAACGTAATCTTTGTCTTTTATCTTTTGAAGCTGTTGGGTAGCAGACATGTTTAAAAAGGTAGAGCCTGGTTTTAATGTGTGCGCAACTCCATAACATAGAGTTGCTACTTCACTTTCAAAGAGGTGGAAAATGTATTTGACATTTTGTCTGAATATGGGGTCATCAGAATACATTCTTATAGAGCGATATTCTGATGCACTAATTTGTGTGGACCTATTATCATACCTGTCTCCTTTTCCTGTAGGAAAGAGTAGAGGAAAAGAATGTGCTTCTACACTTTTTTACCACATGCTCATTGGGGATCATTTGGCTTGATGCCTTTGATATGTTTATAATGCATCGTCAATGGCGTCTTTGGATTGAAGTGGGTGAATTGAATTCTGGTCTAAAATGTTGGCTGCAGTAACAAGATCAACTTGTTCAAATTGGCCAGTTACTGGTGAGTGTTGAATTATTTGATTGGTTACTCTTAAGTTTTCCTCTATGTTTATATCTGTGTAGTATTCATTGTTTTCTTTTAGATATTGTAGGGCTTGTCTAACTTGTTGTTGCCACTTGTTTTGTCGTTTGTCGGTACAGCATTAACTAGTACAATCAGAGATTGATCTATTGGTCATTGTACTCCTAGAATTACAACATTTTCTTTGAGATCTAATGGAAAGTATACTACTTTGCCACGGATGCCCTTTAGTAACTGATGGAGGTAATTTGGCTGATTTCAGTTAAAGGCGTATTATAGGTTGAAATGGGTGTACTGTTTGGATTATAATGCTCTCATGAAAGTTAAGTTGTTGGAGAGCTTTTGGAAGTGGGATAATTTCTAAATTATTAGTGATAGCAATAGATGACATTTGGTTATTGTCAAGCTTTCTGTTCTTCTTCTATTCTTTTTTGTTCTAACATTTCTTGCTCATCAATCGCTCTTTGTCTGTTATCATGTTTTCTTTGCTCTTCTGCTCTTTCCAGTTTTTCTTTTGCTCGTCTTGATATAACTGCTCTAGTCTTTGCCTATCTCCCATAACTGCTCTAGTCTTTGCCTATCTCCCATTTTAGACAGACAGACACACAAAACACACTCGACCGGTCACAAATATCTTCTACGATCTTCTCTCTAAGACTCGTCTTGCCCTCTAAAATACTTCATACGCAGTGTAAACTAACCCCTTTAGATTTGTCTTTAATTGAATCTGTTTTCTACGTGTTCCTCTATGGGACTCCGGGTTCAAATTTCTTCTGTTACGTTTGTAAAAAATGCAGGCCAGGGCGTTTATTCTCTTATCGTGGCCTCTCTCATGATACTTATTGCTTGTCTACACTCAAGTCAATATCTCATTCCCCATATATATTATGAAACTCTTATTCTCACGTTATGTTTATTCTGCCTTCCTCCATTACTCACTTTTTCCCTTCACTCATCAGCAACTCGTTTTGCTAACTGTCTCAGTTCTTACTCACCATTGGCTTGTTCATCTTCGAACCCTCGAGATCATACACCTCGTTTACCGCCTCGTCAACTTTTCGTCCGATCAGCTTCACGTAGATGTGGGAGGGGATTTTGTGTAAACCAGGGGACCCGTCACACCCGACTTGTAAAATTTGGAAATTACACTAACCACTATCTACGGGGAGCTTCACGTCCTTTCAGCCGAATGGCAAAGGTTGTCCGATATTACCAGAACTCTAATGTTTACTTAGGTCGATGGCTCTGAACCATTCTCTCTGCTACCAAGTGTGCTGGACCGACCAACACTTTAAGATGAGTAGCAATTACCCTGGAGATGGACGGGGATGCAGATTTTATTCATTCAACAATAATGAAATGACTCAGGTAGTTAGCAAAAGGAAGACTGTTTAAATATCAATTTTCTAAAACAGGGAGCATAACGAACATCAACAAACTCGCTTGATCCTCTTAATCAATGCATTTTAGTAAAAACAACGACTTTATGCAAAATATACGTCATCATTGGCGTTTAACCTACGTGTTACCAATGTCATCCTACGTGGCAAACTACAAAAACCTATATGAGTGGATGATTGACTCTGAGTGAACATCTAAGTATATGATCCATACTAGTCTACAGAAGTGTGAGTATGTGATTGGTTATTTAACAGCAGGTGGGGCAAATGAGCCCTCCCCTAAAAAGGATCACTACAAACATCACTAAATATACGATGTCCCATTGGTTACACAACTGTCAGTCAATAAGTTTATTTGGAAACTAATTTTCCATAAACAACAAATACAGGATAAAATACAAAAATACAAAATTCAGTTCTGCATTTTTAAGAAAATCCAGGACAAAGAGATAAAAAATATTTCATAAAATAAAAGAGTTTAAGAAGTGCATGTGTTTATTCCAATTATTATCCACCAAAAGAGAACCAGGATAATCATTAAATTGTCAATGTTCAGTCAAGTTTTGAGAGATAATTTTAGTTCTCTGGTGCCAAGCCTTTCTCAGATAGTCCACTGAACCCCAAGCCACAGGCAGCGTGGCAGCTGAAAGCATATAGCAAAGGGCAGGCCTAGCATGAGACATGCCAGCAGACCTAAGTAATGGCAAGAGTGTTTTCCTTATTAAGTCCGTACATGTTGGGCAAAACAACACAAAAGGTACTCCACGGCCCACTGACAACAAGGGCAAGCCAGGGATTGTACGTTGTGAGACCAACTTTTTGTTCGAGCCCCAAGCCATAGGCAATCGAATCGGGCTGGTGTCAGGGCCCATCACTATGAAGCAAATACAGCTGAATGGTGTCTACAGTTGTTAAAACAATGTGCCTTCTATTTGCGGGGATGCCTAGGGCAGAGGACTCTCTATTTAACACAAGGATGGATTTGAACAGTTGCTTACGTGCCCTTACAGCACACAGAGTAAAAAAGGTTGGAGGGCAAGTGAGGTTAGCACAGTTTAGCTGACTGATACATTTCCGGATGTATGTAAGCCACAGTATTTTCTTTACAGCTGGACTTCTCACCAAGGCTCTCATAATTTTATGTGAGAGAGTGGCTTTCTGGTTTGAACATAATGCCAGCCAATGGGCAATAGTGGCCAATAACCACTCATCAGCAATGTAAGGGCACCCGAGTTCCAAATGAGTGCCGTAATTTGGCGCAGACCGTGGTCGCCCAAGTAGTTTTTTAAAGAAAATAATTCTCAACATTATCAATACTTGAGATCTTTTCCATGCCCCATAGTGCAGTCCCATAATTAGTAGCAGTTTCAGTTTGTGCCCTGTAGACTTCAAGGATTAGCTTGATTGAATGCCCTACGCAATCCTTTTGAAAGCGGGACAAGCCCCCCAATGCCTATCTCATCCTCATGCATTGTTTATTAACATGGCCAAACCATAGCCAATTCTCAGTGAAACAGATTCCCAAGTATTGAAAACTAATGACCCTGGGGATGAGTTCTCCTCCACTCAGTATCCTCTGCATCTTGAGGTGTCTGCCACCAGGGCTCCTGCAAGCCATAACGGCTGATTTTTTGGAGTTCACCGTCAATTTATGGATGGCCAAAAATTGAGTGTAAACGTCCACCAGGCATTGTAAGGCTATAGGAGTGCAAGCTATAATAACCATGTTGTCAGCATAGCCTAGAACTAGAAGGGGAACACCTCCTATCCTAATACAGTCAGCGTTGGAATTAATGAGTGCCTGATAGATGCCGTTTATCTACAGGGCAAATAGTACAGGTGACACAACACAACCCTGGCAAACGCCCAAAAAGGTCTAAAAAAAAAAACCTGTACACTGTCCCTGGTCACCAAATCTCACACAGGCTGATGTATTTTCATGAATTATTTGGAGGACTTTGACCAGATCCTTCGGACATCCCATGGACCTGAGCACAGCCCAGAGCATCGCCCTGTCCACTTTGTCAAATGCGGTCCTCAGGTCCATGAATGCTAAGTATAGTGGCTCACCCCTCACATATATAGATGTAGCACCCACCAAATACAGGTTCAGAGCCTGGTCCCTAGTTCCCAAACCTGGTCGAAAACCGTATTGTGTCTCTGTAAGGACCCCAGAATTAGAGATCCATTGTTCGACCTGTGACAAAACCGCCCGACCAAACATTTTAAATGAGGTATCCAGTAGGGAGATTGGGAGATAGGAAAGGGGGCTACCAGGGTCACCCTTCTTAAAAATAGGGAAGATTATTTCCTGCCTCCAAGTTACCGGGTAAGTGCCCAATTCCAGATACGCATTAAAGGACTTAGTCAGTAATGGGACCACAAATCCACCTCATTACAGAAAATATCAGCGGGGATGGCCTCTGGTCCAGGGGCCTGGTTAGGGAGTTGTTTGTTTATGGCCAGCTCTACCTCTTTTATGGTTAGATGCAAAAGGAAACCACTTGGTCCGTTATGACTAGGGGAGGGAACGGCTTTATATAAAGTGCTAAAGTGATTGGACCATGGTTGGACCATGACAATGTGCTTACAGTGTTCACTTTATACGTTTTTATTCTTTTATGGGGGGGGGGGCATTGGCCACACATTTCCAGAATCTTTTGGAATCTCTTAACTGTACAGCCTGAAGAAGTTCCTCCCAGGCTTGCTCTTCTAGGTGGCTTTTCCTTTTTAGCAAGGATGCTTTTATAATGCGCCCGAGCAGCGATTATGTCCCGTCGAGTACTATCTTTAGTTGCCAGAATACCTTTAAGGCTTTTCTAGGCTGTCCGACTGGGTACATCAAACCAGGTTTCCAGACTCTTTCTCCCTGTTTTAAAGTCCTTTTGGAAGATATCAAACATAGTGGTCCAATTTTTTGTGATGCTGAGATTATAGAACCTTGATGATGAGCCCGTTGTTTGCATCCTGATCTGCTCGCGGGACCCACTAAGGGTGCCTGGTTTTACCAGGCGTCCTTAGCGGGTCATGCAGGGAGACCTCGTAATGAGGCGGTAGGGGGTTAACGGGGCTGGCAGCTCTACCGGCCCCGTTAACCCCCTACCGCCAGGGTCACAATGAGGCCCATAGCCATCAAAACATAATGGGGAGAGTGCCCACGTCCTCAGAGCAGCGGCTGTCCCCCTCTACAAAAGCTTAGGCACGGCACCTGCTATATTCCAGCATAAAAAAGACATAGCTATCTGAGGGGACACCTGTTCGTGTGAGAGAGGGTTTTGCCCTGTTACACATCCTGTACCAGATATATCCTTGGGCTGACCTTCCTCCCCCTCGGCTGCTGGTCAATCCTTAATTTGTTTTCTCAATAAACAACTATAGGACACCTAATTACGTGGTCCTCTACAATTGGTTGGCACTCTATCCTCCATCAATACTTTTCCACCTACATAAGCAGCAAGCAGGCTGGCCATCCAGGTGCTGATGAGGTCGCCTTAACTTTAGCTTCCCACCAAGTAGCATGTCAATCCATCATCACCTTAGTGGTCTATTGGCAATTAGGCTTTGAAGCTCGGCCTTGAGAGTGTTCTTAGCTCTGGTATATTTAGGGAGTGAGAAGCACGGTCTGCCTTCGTGCGCAGGTGTGACCATCTCGTTCGTCCAACTTCATCCTTCCACGTGACTGGAGACCATAAAATCGAGCGTCTAGTGTATTAAAATACAATTTTTTTAATAGCCCTCTGACATCTTCCTTGCTCTGCTCATGCCTTCTGAACAGGTATTTTGTTCTTTCACACGTTTTGCATTGAATGTCAGTTTATTCCAGTCTGATAAGACCTTGGCTTCTTTTTCTTGTCCAGCCTCATTGGCTGAGATTCACTTTGTAATTAAATTTGCTTTTTCAACTGCGACACACTGAAAATGAGGCTCTCTCTCTGCCTTTTGTTAAAGTCCAGCACTGCCATAATGCGTAGTGGAAACACCCATCCTTTACTTATCCATATATATATATATTGGCGCTTGCCGCAATCTATTCACTATAAAGCTTAAGGCTAGCTTCACATTCACTTTGCTTGCTTGCGTTTCTTTTGCCTCTGTACACGTTTAAAATAACTTGATGTTTTCATCAAATCCGTGGCATAAGCTTCTTTACCTTGATCCCAATATGCCACTTATCCTTGATACTTTCTTGATGCCTTATAAAATATCTGCATTCTCTGGACTGAGATGCAGAGCCCTGTCAGTTCAGCTCTATGTGACGTATACTGGTGAAGGTTGGTGACTTTACCATTCATCTTTGCCACTTATCGCCTCTGCTTTTTCCGGGATTTCATTCAAACAGCCATCATATTTCCTTGTGTTCAGGTATGGTTTTCTCAATGGGAACCTTGCTTCCAGGAGCCGCTTTGCAGTCGGTATTTTCACTGGGATTGCATACTGGGAGTCCATACTCTGCCCTTTGTCGATTCAACTGCTCCGTGTATGTCACATACTCTGGCTTCCAATCTATAGGTAATATGGGCAGGACGGTTAAGGTGGGGGAACTTGAGGTCAGAGCAGTCTTTGCTTTTGCATCTAGTAGGTTTCAGGCCTTTTAGGATGTCAGTGACATCTGTTACTGTGAAAGGATTAAAGCGAAAGGGGGAGGTTATGTGGGGTGATGGTGCCGGGGTGATGAGGGTGGACAGCTGATTGGTGCTGAGGGTGGTTTATTTGAGGTGGAATTTGTTTGCGAGGGGTGGTGATTTTGTCCAGAAGGACATTTTGTATGTTGGTGCACCAGACCCAGTCTTTGGTGAGGCTAGGTGCGGGAGGGGAGGGTGATTCCAGTTCGTTGACGATGATGAAGATCTCACAAGTATAATATTTAACAATGGCTATTCTTGTGCCGTAGGTGGTAGTTTTCACCAGTAAGATGGCTTGTTTGTACAGCTTAGCAGTGGCAAACATCAGTTTGTGGGAGTCAGAGTGCGATTTTCTCCATTCACGCTTTATCGACCTGAGGGCTAGAAGGTCGGGTGTGTACAAGGAATTAAGGTGCAGGGTCAGTTTGGATTTACGTGACACTAATGGGGTGACCAAGTCAACAGCGAGAGCCATCGTTTTTGAGTATATGTCAAATAGCTTGATTGGTCAGTGAGGTGAAGGTACGCAGACTCTACAGTGCCCAGCAAGGGCAGAATTTGTTCTTTTTAAAGCTTACATGAGCTGTGCATCAACGTGGGTGGCAGGGAAGGGGTGGTTTGCACAGGTATAGTGTTGGGTGAGACTAGGAAGGACACAACGTGATGGTCAGATCATGGGCAGGGGGAGTTAGAACAGGCATAGACCTGGCAATTGAGGTCTGCAATGCAGTCTAAGATCTGAAATTTGGCATGGATAGGTGCAAAATGCAGTGTGTAAAGCCTAATGCACTGAGGGAGTGAGCTACAGAAGTTGCGTTGGAGTCTTCAGGGTCATTGAGCACTACATTTAGGTCACCCAGGGGGATAGTTTTATATGTGGGCTTGATGTTAGAGCCCGTGACATGTAAAATATCCTCTTCGAAGGACAAAGGAGGGCCTGGTGGGCAGTAGATAACATGTATGGTGATGGTGTATGTGTGTGAGAAGGGTAGTTTGACTGTGAGTCTGTCACAGGTGACTATCTGGGTGGTGCAGATCTGTCTGACAGGAAGTTAGTCTCTAGCCAGCAGTGCAACCCCACTGTCTCTTGAGTCAAGCCTATCACTGCAGAATATGGTAACTCTCAAGGGGATTTCGATGGAGAAGGCTGGCCCTGATGTTGCTTGTAGCCAGGCCTCAGAGATGGCTAAGATGTCTAAATTATTATGTTACTTTGTTATGTTACTTGGCATTTATATAGCGCTCTATATATCATTGGTATGACCTCAAAGTGCTGGTTGGTTGAATGCCCTCGGGAACCGTAGTTCTGGTCAGCAGAGAGAGATAGTGTTATAGGGTGAATGGATGCACCAGATATGTGTGCAACTGATGTAATTGCTGGATGGTAGCTGCATCCTAGCGTTAGGTGTGGTGCCGAAGATATCAGTTGGATGTGTGCAGACTTGTGGGTGCACACCCAGACTGGGCTCTGGCTGTGTTAGGCCTGAAGGACGCATATGGAGCAACTAGGCCAGAATGTGCTCAGCTAGCTGTGTTTTATTAGGGTAATGAGGTGTGTTAGACAGAATCCTGTGCAGTGCCCTTAGGGACCATTACACACAATTAAGACAAAATGTGGCATTACAAGTTCACCTTTGGTACAAGCCTGTACTACTATGTTAAAATGGTAGCAGTAGCGGAGCAGCCAGGCCTATCCCAAGAGTGTATGAGCAGTAGCAGAGATTACACAAAGGGACCACAATTACTGTGACTCAAGCAAACACTGACTCAAAGTTTCAGGTAAAAAATATAAGTACATTTATTTTTAAACCATCTGTTATAAAACACAACACTTCTATAAATTCAAAACCACACGTAAAATGCACTACACACAACCAATTCACTTGGTACAGTATAACTCAAGGTAAGTACCCTATGTTTTAACAGACCGGTGTTATGAAACAAAAGACGTTACCGGGAATACATATGCGATCACTTTTTGACAGTAATGACAGTTCGGTCTTAGTAAAGATACGCGTATCCGCGGCAAGAAATGTTACCGGGGCAAAAACACACTTAGGACCTGAGTTAACCAGAGAGAGTTAGGGGCAAAAATCATAGGCAATACTTTTGTCAGGGCAGACAGAATCAGAGAACACTCGTTGACAGAAATACAAGAGTCAATAGGCTGGGGCCAGTGTCAAGTGGAACCGGGTTCCTGTTGTCGAGGGGATAGTTCAAGATTCAACGTTGCCAGGAGTACTTGGATATTGTCAACAGAGGAAGTAAAAGTTATAAGAAGGAGGGAAGACAAGGGCAAGCCTTGGAGGAAGAGAAAAGCGATTCACCCTAGCTCCTTGAAGCAGAACACATTACCTTATTCAAGGAAGAAGCTGGTGCCACGGCAGTTGTTCCTGGTCTGTAGACCCACGGTTTCTGGTGCTTTGGTAATCGTGACGACAAGGAGGATGTCTGGAGGGGTCTGCACTTCGCAGGGATGAAGCCAGCAGCAGCAACGGTGAATAAAAGGTGCGCTCCTTTAAAACAGGAGAGGCTCTTCAGATGGCTATCCGAACCACTACAGCAGTGTGCAGTGATTTCGACCACAAAGAGGATCCTCTGGCTGTGGAAGATGAGCTGGTTGACTCCACCAAGCTCAAGGGAAGAAGACTCCGGACTGGATCTTCTCTGGTCGTCAAAGCATAGATAGCTCAGGACTGCAGCAGGGCTTCACCGGGATGGGGTAGTTGCAGCAGCTGTGTTCTTCTCTGCTTCACTTCGGTTCCTTGTAGTTCCAGTGCCGACTCTGACTTCCAGCCCAAGAGTCCTGCCATTTATGCGAAAATCCCCCATTCACACAGCCTGGCTGTCAATTACGCAGCATGGGGGTTGTCCAGCCCAGACAATCACCTCAGCCAATCATGGCAAAGTGTGACTTGGGTTTCCTAGGATACCCTGTGCAGGGGGTGACTACACCCCTCCCTCACGTTCAGCCCTCCTAGACACCCAGGCTCCTAGAGGAGGGCTTCTTGGCAGAAGCCCGCCAAAAGACAGTGAACAAAGAAGGCAAACCTGGTTTGCCGCGCAAAGTAAAACACAAGAAGGACTTTAACAAAAAGAAATGGCGAATAAACCGAACCGGAGCCAAAAGAAAGAGTATTTGGTCAAGCGGGTTTATGTTCGAGGCTAATATAATAGCCTAAAACAGTACCACGTTTACATAGTATAACCACAGTAGAAAAGTTAGGGTAGATACCACTGCCACCAGCCAAGTCTAAAAGTTAAAAGAGCAAAACAAGGCTCTAGAAGGTATAGATAAAAAGGGCTACTTAGTAACCCTTTCCAATACTCCATGGAAGATGGGGTGTACTGGATCTGTGGTTAAATGACTATGTAAAGTTAATGGCAACTTTACCCTTTTCTGGGGGACAGTAGTCAGCCCCAGAAATGGAGTCGGTGGGAAGTCTAAAAGACAACCCTGTGTCACTGCACTGAAGGTGCTGTGTAACACACAAAAGAAGGGGGCTACTGAAGTGGTGTACTCCAGAGTCCACAATCACAAAAACAGATGAAATACACATGGCAAAACATGGGTAAGAGTGGGGGAAAAGCTCACACTCTTACCAAGTGGAACAAAATAACTCCAGAAATCCAGCAAAGCTGCTAGGGAACTCACTAGGTAAGGGAAATTAGCCATTGAATGAGAATTCTCCCTAACAAGGGGTTCATGGGGTCGTATTCGTATGTGAACAGCTAGGCTGAATTAATCAGGGGTATAGCTGTGTTCTAGTTGTGCGATGGTGTATAGTAGAGAGTAAGCATAGTGATGTGATATGATGGTTATCTTTAAAGCGCCCGAGACCAGGCACGAGAACAGGATGACAAGAAACACAGCGATACACGGACACACACTGACAGGGGGTTGGGATTACAGCAACAGGAGGGGGGCATACGGATATATAGCAACAGCATGGGGAACAGGAAACCAGGGTACACAGTGACACACATGTGGGGTATGCTACCATTTGCATCCACATTTCTATCTAGATGCGATTCAGGCTAATGTTCACAATTCCACCCAAGTCTGGGACATGCTAACATGAGGCACACGCTTCTATCCACAAGTCCATCCAAGTATGGGACAAGCTGACATTTGTGTTTCTATCTAGATGCGACTCAGGCCAATGTTCACGATTTCAACCAGGTGTGGCACATGTTGTCATTCACAATTCTATCCAAGTGTGGGAGATGCCGACATTCACAATTCCGTCCAGGTGTGGGACATGCTGGGACATGCCAACATTCACATTTCCATCCAGATGCGACCCAGGCCAATGCTCATGATTTCATCCAAGTGAGGCACATGCTACTATTCACAACTCCATCCAAGTGTGGCAAATGCCAACATTTACAATTCTATCCAAGTTTGGCATATGGCAACATTTACAATTCTATCTAAGTGTGGGCTATGCTATAATTCGCAGTTCCATCCAAGTGTGGCACATGCCAACATTCACAGTTCCATCCAAGTGTGGCACATACTAACATTCACAATTCTATCCAAGTGGGCGACATGTTACCATTCACAATTCTATCTAACTGTGGTACCTGCCACCATTCCCAATTCCGTCTAAGTGTGGCACATGCTAACATTTACAATTCTATCTAAGTATGGGCCATGCTACCATTTGCAATTTCATCTAAGTGCGGGGTATGTTATCATTTACAGTTCTATCTAAGTGTAGCACATGCTAACCATTACAATTCTATCTAAGTGTGGGATATGCTACCATTCACAAGTCTATCTAAGTGTGGTACCTGCTACCATTAACAATTCAGTCTAAGTGTGGCACATGCTGACATTTACAATTCTAACTTGCTGTGGGACATGCTAAATACACATTTCTTATCTAGATGTGATGAAGGCTAATGTTAACAACTCTAACCAAGTGTGGCATTGCTAACATTCACAAACCTGTCTGGGTCTGGCGCATGATGGACAACTTCTGTCTAAGTGTGGCATGCTAACATTGACAATCCTATCTAGATGTGATGCAGGCTAGTGTTCATGATTACATCTAGGTGAGACACATGCTAATGGTCACAGTTAAGAGGTGGGTAAAGTGGAGTGGCAGGGGTTTTTGAAGTAGAGTAATTGTTCTACTTCACACCCATGCCACACTTACTGTAGTGCTTGTTGCTGGTAGATGGCTGGTCGCTGGCTTCACTGGCTTCCCCTGCGGACACCTGCTGACACTTTCAGGAGCTGCCCCTTTTGGAGCCGCCCTTTGCCTTGGGGCCCTTAGCGAAGGAGCTGCAGAGCAGGGGGCTGCCCTGGGGAAAGTTAGTTATGACTGGTGATCTAGCCTATCAGCGGAGCGGGGTGGGCGGGGAGGCAGGAGCTGGGAGGGGGATCTAAGCAAAGAGAAACACAGTGCACAAAGGAGTTGGGGGGGCTAAAAACGTACAAAAAGGGGCAATACAGAAGGCTAAGGCGGTTGGGGCAAGGATTTACTCACCAGCAGTGCAGGGGCCTAAAGTGGCATGCAGGTGCTGGTGCTGGAGACCTGGCCGCCGAGGAAGACTGGAAGTAGCCTATCAGGGGAGGGGGTGGGCGGTGAGTCGGGAACTGGGAGGGGGAAGGAAGTGAAGGGAAACACGGTGCACGAAGGGCCTGGGGGGCTAAAAACGTACAAAAAGGGCCAAGACACAAGGCTAAGGGGGTCGGGGCAAGTATTTACTCACATGCGGCACCAGGACCTAAAGTGCTGGCTATGATGAGGGCATTGATATCAAGAGGGTGGGCTGGCATAGATCTTGTATTAACTAATGCACAATTCAGAGAGGGGTTTGATTTAGTTGGGCTATCGTTCAGATGGGGGCTGGGCCAATCTAGATGTTCACCGGGCAGAGAGGTAGATGGTTGGGAGGGCTTGGCATGTTGGTGTGCCAGGCACAGGGATGGTGAGCTGTAGCACAGTGTGGAGGTGCAGCCGATGGGGTAGGTGGGCTGTAAGGAGCCTGGGTTATGGATCTGCAGCTTGAGGCTGTTGAATTGTCGGTGAGGTGTATGGGTGCAAGTTTGTAGGACAGGTTATTGTCTGGTAGAGTGAATGGCACCTGGTGTGTTACAGTTTTTATGTGATTTTTTTTTGCAGTGGATTTCAATTTGGTGGGCTGGATGTGGGCATTTGTGATGCGAGGCAGGTAGCCGTTTACAAGAGTGATAGTGAAGGGTGTGGTGTTAAGATCAGAGAGGTGCCTGCTGTCATGTGTACTTCAGAGGAAGGGTAGTGTGAGAAACCAGAAGGTCTCTCACCTACTAGTCCCCGGAGATCTGTCATCCAGGTGGCCAGGACCCAGCCATCGCTTTTGGATACAGTTCCTGGGAGTGGACCAGTGTTAGATGATCACCTGGGTGAGGAGTCTTCGGGAGTGGGAGTGGTGCACCAGATGTTGAGATGGGATATCCCCTTCCTTGTAACACCTTTACCCCATCCTACCAGGTAGGATATTTAGGAACTCCCCCCCCCCCCCTTTGCAACACAAACACTTTCTCATGGACAGCCCGCTATGAGAGAAAACACACTAACACCTGAGCAGTATACCTGACGTGTCTCAATACAATGGTCAGGCGAGGTCAGGCAATTACTGACCATCACACACACCTTACTTTCATTACACTTCCCAAACACGGATAAAAGGCGGAGCATGAGAGCACACTCTCAGCAAGGCAAATAACACGAGATGTTAAACGGTAATTATATAGTGCCTCCTTGGTAGTTATATTGGCATAAGCCAATTTGGGCTACACGGAAAACTGTGTTGCAAAGTTCTGATTTTTGGGTTAACTTCGCCGCTATTTTAAGATTCATCCGCCATTTTGATTTCCACTCATGTGTTCTTCATTCTAAAATGGTGGACTACGTTTTCAACTTGCAACCAAGCCTTCTGACATTTGAGTTCTGTTAATGTTTAGGCTGTCCGAGAGCCGACTGTTTTGACTAGGTAATGAGACCTTGCTATCCATATGAACTTTCATCTAAGTGTTGTCTGCGCACATAAGCCTCATCCGTGTATAAACGTTGGCACAATGAAGAACAAACCTCAAACGTATGTTTTGACTAAACTGTATTGTAAACGAATGTAGAACAAGGATTACCGCAGGATCCGAGAACATACATCACCATTGTGCCTTCATGGAAATGCAAATCTATGTAATCCTTTGCATAATATTGCATAATCTGTATGTGAACTGGGCACAAACTCTAGACCACGAATTATTAACATGTAGAGAGGCTGGACAATATAACACGGAATTGTATAAAAGTAAGAATGTTTCGATGTCCAGCACTTTCTCACCTCTCCTTGTCGGCTGGTACACACTGCGAGGTGTTGGGAGCCAGATAGCTATCTGTTTTGCTTTGTAAACTGTACAGTAATAAAAGATCTGTGAATCTTTTAGCCCGTGATTGGTGTATTTCCTTTGTGGTACTCAGCCTCAATATTTCTTTGTTCTTTCAGAGAAAGCAGCTTCAAGACGGCAGCTGAGCAAGAGAGGAAAGACGGCAAAACCGAAGGGGATCGCAAGGAGGGAAATTCCCTTGACCTTTTCGACAAGGAAACATTACTTTCCAGAGACCATAAGAATAGAAAGTGTAGGACCAGGAAACCAGGCTGAAGAATCCTGCATTGAGTGTTGGAGATACCCAGTGTCCTCCCGCGTCAATAATCAAGGCAGGGAGAATTACCAGCTGCAGTGGTACATTCCTTGGCACTGAGAACAAAGCATCTTCAGTGAAATCAAAACGGCCGGTGAGTTGGGGAGACCAATACAAGACTGGTCTGTGTGGAAGCCAAGGTTGCAAGTACAGCACAGGAGCAGTGCAAACTCTACCCATAGTGAATGAAGAGCCTCAGGAAGCAACCAAGGAGACAGTGTTGACTAAAGCGCAGAGAAACAGAAGTCAATGACATCATTAGAGACCACATGATGTAGATGTGTTAAACAGGAAGCACACGTGCCATCCGCACATCGGGACATAAACACACACCCAAATACATGAAGAACAGATGCGTAAAGGTTCTATGAGATAGAGGACGGTTACATATTCATACAGCTTTGATTTTATTATTTTGTCATTAGCACAAACACAGCATGCAGAAACCGCAAGGAGCAAGAGATCCTGAACTAGCTTGCAGATGCTTACATGCAATTAACTTCATGGGACTACGGGAGCACCTATTGGACCTGACAGAACCATGTATGACTAACATGTGGAAGATATAGAATAGTACAGACAGATAGAAGCCATGCCATGGCGAAGGAAAATTACAGCAGGCCACAGACCCTCGAGCTGCACAACGAGGTAAATGTGTGGGACAGGGGCCACTGCCAATGCCACTAAGATACGAGCGACATTCCATTCCCTGAATGACAGTAACACCAGTATCAGTAAATGCAAATAAAACCTTTTGATTCAGAGTAATTCGGAGCCGCAGAAGCCCAAAACATAGTCTCAGAACACGTGACCCGGCCGAGGCGATGATGAACCGAAACTAGCATCTGGGAAAGAGAAGCAGTCTTGCGCTGCCAGACAAAGGGTTGCAGCGAAGATGTTACATCGAGAGACGAGAGTTGCATGGTGAGAACGGGCACTCGCATAGTCTGTGGTGGTACACACAAGTTACAATGCCGACACATAGTTGTTGGAATTACCTTGAAAAGGTACACCACGAGCTGAGAAACACTTTGGTCCGAGGCCTGGGGAAAATCAGCTCTAGCCAATCACAGTTTAGTACCCTAAGGCAGGGTAGCAACGGACAAGAGCCAATGGTAAGACCCTCACCCTGCAACATTGTAGAAGTAGCATTGTTCTGGGATGGTTCAGGACAGACGTCTGACATGGGAGAGCCAGTGAACTAACACATATAGTGTTTGCCATAGGTGTACTACCACTCAACACCCAATCTCAGTGTATAATAGGTCTGCTGGAGAAGGACCCAGGTTGTGACGTCACTCTCACACAATGGGCCTACAAAACTGGCCTGCGAGCCAGAAATTATTGAGATTTCCCAGGACATGATTGATACTTGCACTGATTCCTGTATGTTTTGGCTGTAGTAAACACCAGTTTGAACTTGCTGCCTGTCTGAACCTTATGTTCCTTTTGGGGGAAGGAGTTGGACCTTCCATGAGTTCTGAGTCCGCAAACTCCTATTAGTCCTCGAATCTACTTGGGGGTTTGCCCCAACAAGGTGGTAGCAGAGAGATGGTTTCTACACCAGCCCAGCACTAAGCTGACTCCTTTACTGCTGAACCTGAGAGATTGCAGGACCCTCGCATATTTCGAGAAAGAAAGGGATACGTGTACCCGGATAAAGGCTGTTGGGAATAATTTGGAAATCACCCTGCCCTGGATCAGCGAGTTGTCCAGTCAGTCCAGGATGGGTAGGCGAACGTCTTGATGGAGAGCTGGCAGCCGAGCAGTGTCAGCAGCACAGACCATAAGTATTAGTCCAGACAACCAGAAATTGGGGCTGTAAAGGGAGGGTGTTCAGTACTGTGGAAGTACTAGTGGGTATTGTGAAGTACTGTTATAGTATCATCATTGGTTAGTATAGCTGTGGTGAGTAGGGACAGGAGTGGAGGTAGAAATCCTTTCTTTATGTCTAGGGCACATTCGATCAGCAAGGTATAAGGAGTTGGTGGCCAAGAGGGGTACCTTGAGGGGCTTGGATGACAGAAGCTTTGTAAATAGAGTATTCCTGTGAATTGGGCGTTTTAGCTCAGCTCATAGATGAAAGTATTGCTGTGAGGGTTAGCTGGAGCCCTCCTAGATTGCGGAAGGTGAATTGACTGGTTAAGTTTCGTGGAGAGAGGCGTTTCACAAGTTAGGTGATGCAACAGGTGCAGTTCAATCACAAGAGAATAGAAGTATACTCCACCTGGAGAGTGGGAAGACAGCTGTGGGGATTTTGTGTGGGTTTGGGAGTAATGGGCTATTATTGTGTGCGCGCGGTGGACATGTGCCTATGTTGTATTAGTAAAATGGTGACATCACCATTAGGTTGCACATAGGACACGAAATTGTTGAGACAGTGAGAAGCTAATATTGTGGACTTGGGATTGGCAGACGAGGTGAACCAGTGGCAGTGTGGGGAAGGAACATGCGCAGGATTGCGGTTGTGTGCCTGATGAGGCAACACTTGTGAAGGATGGGCTGTGCACGGAGCACGCTCGTGAGGAGCAGAGCCAAAGAGGCTCGTAGAAATTGAAACATATTACTGTTGCATTATGACTTTTATTCCCTGAACAGCGGATTATCAAAACCCTAGATTTGAGGTCAGGTAAAGGGGTGGGAGGTTATAATGTACCAAGGAAATGGTGGGAGAGTTACCCCTCTTCAGCATATGTGTAAGACACTTTCACCGTATGAGGCAAACATTTGCAAGTATAGTATAGAATGGTCCAAAGATACAGAAGGTAAATTGACTAAACCATGGCTGCCTTGTGGCAGTTTCTCCAAGGACGTGCAGCAATCGCTATTGATATTCAGACACATACAGGGTGCTTACAAGGGGAAGAAATTGACCAAACACATGGCTATATTCAAATTGTGGCTTATGTTCCAAAAAGGGGAACGGGAAACGGTGAGGTGTCAGTGGATGTTAAGCCAACATGAGGTGAAGGAGGAGGAAATGCACCCCTCTGCACCTCCAACTGCCCCTCCAAGTTTAGTATCCAATGATACAGATGAGGAGCAAGGGTTGATGTACCCAATAAGGGAGCTAAGGGTGGCAGAGGTGCAATAAAATCCAACATATAAGCTGCCACCATACAGTAAGGATGACAACCTGAGAGGCGCAGGGCAACCAGCTAGTGGTGCAGGATTGAGTGATGAGGGAGTGCAATGCGCAAAGGAGGAGTTCAAGGGAATAAGCACAAATGAATGGATAGCCTCACAGGTGCTCTTAAAACTTAATGGAAAGACGACTATGGAAGTAGAAGTACCAACCAAGGCAATAGATAGCTTGAAAAGAGACAGTGACATGACAGAATGGGCAGACCTGATGGACGAAGATGACTGAAGGCAAAAGGACAGGGAAGAAAGATTGGAGCAGAAGGACAGAGAGAGGAGGCGAGAGGAGAAATTGGAATGGGAGGAAAGGAAGAGAAGGAGGAGAAGAAGGAATGGTTAGAAAGGGAACGAGAAGAAAGGATAGGTAGGGATCTTAAGGAGAGGAAAAAAGCAGAACGAGAAATGACGGACAAGAAGGAGAGAGAACTGGAAAAGGCAGAGAGATGAAGGGAGATAGCAGAACAGGAAAAACACAAGTTAGCAGAGAGGGAACAGAGGAAGTTGCAATTAGACAGACTGGCAAGGGAGAGAGCGTGCAAGGAGGAAGATGAATGAGCAATCCCAGCAATAAGGATGCACGTAGAGCTCAACAGAGAAACAAAGAGACGCGAGGAGGATAGGAAGCCTGAGCCAGATATTACGCACTCATGAGCCAAGAGCAGTACAGAAGGGAATGTAGCTGGTCTATGGGGATAGACTGGGGTTAGCAGGTACAACTTAGCGAATATCGACCTCAGCATCAAGTCTAACACAGACTCCACATCGAGAAGACTAAGCTTTGCTGATGACTTTTGCAGTAGCATGGACACGGGGTCTGACTAGAAAGGCAAACATGGTGGAACGAGAGGGGGGAGCAAGACCAACCACAGTCCACGGGGACAGACAGATGAACGTCATGGGGAGATGGGGTATCAGGCACAGATGAGCATGTGCCCCACACACAACATATATACCAATAGGTTAAGGGACCTCCCAGGATGTAGGAGATGGGAAACAGCAATGGCTTGTTCAAGAGGGTGACCATCTAGAGCTTATGATGACAGCACAAGGGTACCCACAGCACAAGGGGAACCAGCAAACACATGATTTGACATTGAAGATGAGAGAGGGTCTCAACAAATTAGACTGCATTGATGCACACCAGAGGAAAGGACAGCATATTCACAGATGCCTCTATTAGAAAGGGGAGGGACAAGGCCACAGTTCATGCCTTGGAAACACACTGACAAGGAGAATGTTAAGTGCATGTTACCCTCACTGAGTGCGGGTGCAGGGAAATGGATTTATAAAATGGAGATGTTGACAGCAGGTCATAGGTTGGCAGTGGGTGACGTAAAGGGCCTATTAGTATCCATACTAGTTGATGCAGTTGATGTATGGAAGAGGGCAGGGTTCCCAGGAGGGACAACACAGAACACTGCACTTGATTGAGAACCATTTGCAAATTGCAGAGCAGCACTCTGGCAGGCATTATGAACGCAATACCCAGACACATCAGACATCTGGGCAATTAAGTCACGCAAAATGAGGGAGGATGAGGACCCAGTTCAATACATTCAGGAGATTCAGCACCTTGAAACTCGAAAGACTTGGGATAAAATGATAGCAATCTTTTATCATATTTTAATGCAGGGATTACCAGAGCATGAACAATAAAGCTTGAAGAAATTGGTGTGGATAGAAACAAAAGCATGGGCAGAAATACAGCTCACAATAGTGCATCTTTGCAGATTGTGGCAGGAGAAAACTAAACAGAAGACACAAGAGAGAAAGGTAGATGAGTCCAAATTAGAACAGAAGAAACTATCTAAGTATGCAATGGAAGGGGCGGTTATAACCAGCCCCATACCACTAACACAGTTTGTTTGTTGTTTGTAGCGGCAATTCCAACAACCAAAGCAGTTTGCACCCTCCAGGGGAGGAGGGTACATGGTGCAGGTTCCAGCAGGGGTTCAGAGAAAGGGAAGGATTTCAGAGGGGGCATGGCTTTGGGCCACAGATGCATCAGAACCACGGGGGGTTTCGGGGATACGAACAAAAGATGCAGAAAGGACCAGGAGACTTCCCAGGGGGCTTCCAAAGGACAGGGGAAGAAGCCACCACAATGCTGGACTTGTGGACAGCTAGGACATATCTCACAAGCATGCCAAGTTAGATGGGTATAGAAAAACTGGGGAGGACAAGACCAGCAGTATCAAGGCAGACAGGATGATTATTACACATTAAACACACAACCACAGGGCCAGATGCAAGGCACATATCAGCAGATGCCACAAGCAGAAGCACTAGCACAACAACAGATACAGATTTAGGCACCACGGCTATCAGCACCATTACCACAGTATTTGCAAGCATCACAAATCAAGGGAAGCACATAACAGCTAGCAAAAATACAGGATGAAGACATGGGGAACTCATGGACACAGTGGCACCAGTGTCAGTTAGATGACTGGGAGGAACAACCATGGTGGGAAACAACCTCTTCACAGGAAACAGGGGTGATGATACTTGGCAAACCTTTTTCCTTTCTTGGTGACACTGGGGCCACTAAGTCATGCATTGAACATGTGTGTTGTCAGGCGATGCCATGAACACTCGAGGATTCTCTTGGGCTTGGGAAATAGTTTCTTTTACTGATAACATCTCACTATCTATAGGAGATCACAATTTATCACTACCTTACCTCTACTCCTGACAAACACCTGTAAACATTTTGGGGCGTGACATCATGAGCTTACTAAACATGACAATTTAATTCACAAAGGCATAAGATGCTCAACCCCAGGCATATGCATGTTGAATGTAAAACAAATTGTTCTGGCATATTGCGGAAGCTGAGTACAAAGGGCAGTGCCAGTGGACCCTGAGATGTTTCAATATGGGCCAGACATTGCCATTGCATGGATGCCAGATATTGCAGGACAAGTATGGCGAGTACCCAACAAATATTTGTTCAGGCCACAGACACCCTTGGATGAGTCAGAGGGAACAATAGTGCCCATCGAGATTGAGACAGTGTTGGCACAAGAGGATTGGATTGCAGTACATGCAGTGGATAACACGGGAAGGGCATGGAGGGCAATAATTGCAGTTGCAGAAAGGTGCAGATTGACAACAGTGACAGATGATGAGCTATTCAGGGAAGAAAGATTGGAACTGGAGATGGTGTTCAAAATGAGTGTGAACTTTTGGTTACAAATTCATTACAGAGAGGTTCCACAGAGAATGGTGATGGTGCAGGAGACACCGCCCTCATTTTTGGAGGAAGAGATGGCGAAGGTACCAGACAGCTTGTGGACCATGAGTCCCTATGATGTGGGCTGCATAAAGATCATAGGGGGAGTAAAGATCATGTTGAAACCAGGAGCAATTTTGACCAGAGTAAAACAGTATCCCCTAACCAAGGAAGCAGATGAGGGCATTTATAAGACAATCAATTCCCTCATTGAGAGAGGCATTCTCGTACTTTCAGAATATCTATGAAACACAGTGTACCCCATGCGCAAAGCCAACAGGGGGTCATGGCATTTGATCCAGGATTTAAAACCTCTGAACCACATTGTTGAAGCAGAGTATCCACTAACAGAAAATCTCATGACAATATTGTGCGGCATTCCAATGGAAGACATGTTTCACAGTTATTGATCTAAATCTGCATTCTTCTCAGTACCACTACACCCAGACTCAGAAGACTTGACCAGTTTCATGTACTGAAACCAGAAGTGGAAACATGCTTGTTTGTCAACTTAAAAAACTCAGCCCTAACTACTCAGCATTCAACATTGATGATAATATAATCACAGTGTCCAAAACAGTCAAAACATTAAGCTTTCACCTCGACTCAGCCCTAACACTAAAGAAACAAGTTAACTCCCTTGCATCCTCTACAGCTTACACGTGCAAGATTATTAGGGCATGCAGAGCCTTCCTCACCCAAGCCAGCTGTATCATCATTGCCAATGCCCTAATACTTTCCAAACGTGACTGTTGCAATGCTCTGTATCTGGGAGCTAACAAATACATCATTGACAAAATTCAAATACTGCAAAATTACGCCCTTAGAACTGGCCTGAACCTACCTTCTAAAGAACACACTTTCAACACTAGGAGAAAATACAAATGGCTCAAAATCAGCGACAAAATTGCACTTAAGACAGCATCACTCACCTTCAAATGTCTTAACAATGCAGCCCCCCCCCCTACCTGGCAGCTAGAATTGTAAGAAAAACCTCCACTCGACCCACTCAAATCGCCAATTCCTACTGCCTTCAGATACCCAAATTTAGACTCAAAAAACCAGGCGGCAGCAGCTTCCCAGTTAAGGCAGCCCAATAATGGAATGCTTTCCCACTTGACATCAGAACAGTCCAGTCCTACTATAGCTTCCGACGGAATATTCTCACCTGGCTACACTCCAATGACCCCCAAGATTAATCAAGTACTATCCCTACCTATCAATCTGACTATACATATGTTTATCTTTTAACTGTTTTTTTATCATGTGATATAATGTAGATATTTGAATTAAGCCTGTAACCAAGTTTTTAAGCAATCTTGTTTTCCTGTTCTCTGTAGCGCCCTGTTACCTTTGGGTTTGGCACGCCATACAAAATCAATAAACAAACAAAGATGGGTACTACGAGTCACCTTCCATCTTAAACAGAGTGATCCAGATGGATCTAAGCAGCATAGAGACAGAAAGCACAGTTCTATAGTATGTAGACAACATTTTGATTTGCAGCGAAACAGAGGACCAGTGTAGGGAAGATTCAGTACACATTATGACAGTGTTAGCAGACAAAAGGTACAAGGTGGACAAGTCCAAATTACAGTACTGTCGGAATGAGGTACTGTACATTGAACAGATGATTTCTGAGGACGGCCGACACATTGCCTCAAAGAGAGCACAGGCCATACTCAGCACACCCCAGCCCAAGACAGTGATGGAAATGCAGAAGTTTTTGGGGTTGTGCAATTACTGCAGAGCATGGGTTTTCGACTATAGCACATACATGAAGCACAGAGGGGGACAAAGACACTGACATGGACTACAGAAATGACTGACGCCTTTGAGGAGCTGAAATGGGCAATATGAACAGCTCCAGTGTTAGGGACCCCAGACTAGAAAAAGAAGTTCTTCCTGTTTTTCCACACTGATAGTGTGGTGATGAAAGCGGTACTGATGCAGAAGACAAGCATGGTCCATAAGTCGATTGCTTACTACAGTGGACTGCTTCACCCCGTAATGAGAGGACATTATCTGTGCTAATGAGCCCTAGCTGCAGCAGCATTCACAGTAGAAAAGTCAATGGGGTGCACCCTCTTTGCCCTATCACATAAGCCAAGAGCACACTGACCACACAAAGAGCCTCAGGGTATGACGTGATACTATCAAATGTTGGACTGAAGATAGTATGATTTAAGACAGTCAAGCCAGCTCTATTCTTGCCAGCACCAACCAGGAGAATATGCACACGACTGTACCAAAAGCATAGAGTTTTTCACAAACACATGTAAAATAGAAGAGGACGCACTTGAGGTGGAGGGTGTACTGTACATTGATGGATCAACTATTGACCAAACTGACAGGATCAGGAGAACTGGAAATGCCATAGTAAGACAAAAAGAAGACAGGCCAAGTGAGGCTATTCTGATAGTGCCTATGTTACATTCAACAGTGCATTCAGGACTAGCACAATGGCTAAGAGAGGGTTTAGAAGGGCAGATGGGACTCCGGTGTGGCACGCTCTCCCGTTAGGCAAACTGATCAAAGTAATCGCATACTCACAGGAGGTGGCAATAGTGAAATGCCAGGCACAAACCAAGGGGATGAGCTTATCTCGAGAGGGAACGAGGCAGTAGATCATGAGGCAAAATGCGCAGCATATTATGGGCAACTCTGGGAGCTAGAAGAGAGACCGAAAGCCCAAGGGGGAGTGAGGAGAATGGTGATGTGGGATGGGTACAATGCCCTACCAGAGACCCAGATTATAGAATTGCAGGGAGCTGCACCAAAAGAGGAGAGGGAGCTATGAGCAAAGAGAGGATGCTCTATGTCTCTAATAGAAACCATATGGTGACAGAACAACACAGGGAAAGTGGTAATGCTGCTAGTACTTTTGAAAACAGCATTGGCACAATTGCACTATACAGTGCACACAGGGAAGGAGGTCATGCTACACATATTGTCGAAACATGGTTTTTCCCGAATTGGAATGAACATGTAGCTTGTTGTATTAGCTGATGCTTGACCTGCCAGCAGTTCACAGCTAGGCAGACCTTGAGAGTTGTGAGAGGAGCCAGATCAAGACTCGTAGGCCCATTTTTACACCTCTACATTGATTATATGGAAATGATCCTAGTGTGTCAAGGATACCGCTACATGATAATGGTTGTTTGCCCATTCTCAAGATGGAAAGAGGCTGAACCATGCACCCATGCCGATGCACTCAGAGCAGCAACATTCCTGCTCCGGGAAGTTTTCCCAAGATTTGGCGTGTGTGTGAGGTCCTGCGGTCTGACAATGGCCCTCACTTCGCCAATAAACTTTTCCAGCATGTCACAGCCTTTCTAGATATCAAAAACACATTCATCTGTGCGTACCACCCTCAAGCAAAAGGGATGTGTGAATGCCTGAATTGACTCCTAAAAGAGCGCATTGCCAAAACTCAGCAGAGCACCAAAAAGAATTGGCTTCATTGTTTGTCCTTGGTACTCTTTGAATTGCACAAAAAGCCAGGGTCCGACCACCATTTAACGTCTCACAAGGTGGTGACAGGAAGGCGCATGCATCTTCCCCTGACTCCTCCCACTAGAGCATTAAAGGATTGTGAAAAAAGTGTAGAGGTTTTGTTCAATAAATATATGCATATGTCACTGCCTTGGTTTTTAGCTGTTCCTTTATCTCTCGCCAGATACAGCAGATCCAGGGCAGACATGAAGACAATGAAGAACCAGATTCTGATACACAGAGACAGATACTGGAAACAAACATTTAGTAAAAGTGGGAGACCTAGTGCTCCTAAAAAACTTTATTATGCATTGGAATTGGCCTAGATTCTCAGGACCACATACTGAGAGCGGTGCGGCTAGCTGAAAAACAGTCTGGAATCATCTCCAGGATGTCAAGCCCTACAAAGTATCTCAATGAACTACAAGTGCATGCAGAAATTAATCAGTTAGGGAGGCAAAGCCATCCCAATGATCCCAAGCAGCAGAAGTTGCAACTGATACACTTGTAGAAAATGACGGCCGAAGCACTGTCTGTTTGTTATTTTTCCTTTTCGCACATACAGGTCTAATTGAAAGTAGCAGGCTTAGATTATTTCTCTTGAGGTTACCTCCCATTGAACACACTGAAAGCGTCTTTAACCAATGTGTACATTATATCAGAAGACCCAGACATTTGAGAGCATGATCTCCTGAAGTATACTTTCTTGTCTTTATTGAATACCTAGCCCAAGCATTACCACAAATTCAACATAGTGCTTTCCCAGTCCTACCCAAGTTGAGACACCCCTCATTAGAAAAGTTTGGGAGGAGATCTTTATTTTTGCTATTAGTGATTAGTTAGTTCGCGAAGCTTGAGAGTACTGACACACACTAACCCACTAACGCATTTGTTCATGACTTTCAGGCGGGCAACTTTATCATCTCATGAGCTGCAAGGACCAGCAGTATCAGTGGTTATGAAAAGTGCAATAAAAACGATTATAATAATGGTGTGTATGTTAATTCCCAGCGGCATAATGGGAGTATTTATGTGGCAAATCTATGTAAGCACTACAGCTTTACCCTCTACTAACATTACCCCGAACCAAGCAGGAGGAACGACCATGTCAGGGGGACTAGAAGATACTGCTGATAAGGTAAGGAGGAGTAAGCGCAGTGTTGACACAGACATGAAGCGAGTTGATACATATCTTGCAGACACAGTACAGATAACCAACAACATGTGGTATAAACACATGTTTAAAGTAGGCAAGGGAAGCACCGGGAGAGCTGTTATGTCTGCTCTGTAATCCCCTACACAATGAGTGCTTCTAGAACGTCCATAGCAACTAAATTTCCCGCAGCAAGAGCACTTTGCGTTATGTATCTCACAATGGTCCAAACACAGGGAAGATTCCAAGTGAAGACAGCAACATTGAGATTGATGTCTAAGGGGTATTTCCCCTATGAAGATAACTATATAAAGATGCTAGACATGATGAACAATTGTTGGCAGCTAGATGAAGGATTGCAGTACATCACCAACAGACCTGAGAAGGGGGAGACAAAGACTATCACAATGAAAGGGCTACCATGTCCATGGACAAGAGTGAAGGAGATAGGAGGAGAGCCTGGATGCTGGGAAAACCACAGATACTAATTTATTGGCAGGTATACACAAATGACGATGGGAAGATGGAGTAGTAGGAAGTAAAGCACTGACCTTAGCACAGTGAGCGATGAACAAAGTGCAAGATGAAAATGGCAAGTGCCTGAAAGAATGGGATATAAGCACCAATCTGCTGACATGGGTGCAGATCAAAGCTGGACCAATGCTAATAATTCCCCTGAGACACCAGAATTATGCTTCCAGAACAGTGGTGATGTTGAAGTTGGAGAGAACGTTAGATGCAAGATGGTTGAACACATTCCCACAGTGAGAACAGACACGGCAGTGCTGATGGACCATTACTGGGCATGTGGATCAAAAGCATATGAGAAACTGCCACCTGAATGGGGAGGAGTATGCTCCCTGGTACACATTAACATGCCTTTGTTGGTAGTACCCAAGAAAGCTTTGAAGCTTGACGAGTTCCCAAGGATGGATAACAGCAAAAGGAAGAAGAGACTGGTCAAGATAGCACCAACACCACAGGCAGAGCAGGTGGGGAAGCAAGCCAGACTGAAGAGAGTAAAATGAGGGCGGGAACTACTTCTTGGAGAAATCATAAGTGGCATTGGATGAAGTATCAGCGGAGCACAGACTATTTAGCAGAACACAAATGTTCTTTGCAACCCTAATCCCAGGGATACAGACATATACAAATGCCAAATGGTTGCAGATCACTCATTGGGAGCTGATGGTAACAATTTGTCAGTAAATGGATTCAACACCATAAAGGAAGAGCTCACAGCAATCAGGTTGGTGGCACTCCAGAATAGATACATTCTGGATCTCATCATGGCCATGGAAGTAAGAGTTTGCGCAAAAATCGGGGGTTCATGTTGCACATTTAAACCAGCTGACAATGAAGATAACGGGCCTCTCTCAGATGCAGTTGCACAATTGGCACACATGCATGTGAAGATACAAGATAAAGCACGTGGAACAGGAAACAACAAGAACTGGCTGGCGTATATGTGGTCATGGATTCCATCATGGCTGTCAGATGGACTGAAAGTGATAGTTGGAGCACTAATGCTAGGAGCAGCATCAGTATGTGGGATCAAGATATGCATTGCAAGGTGCAAGAAAACAGCAGAAGAAGCAATTGGGATGCAAATTCTTATGGATGTGAATATAGGAGGAACAACATGACATTGTGAGAGAAAGAGACAGACTAAGAGAAAAGATTGCACAGTTTGACCTATTGCTGGCAAGGACAATAAAGGTGCACAACCCCCGTGATCCGAGAACTCATGAAGGGGAGTGGGTTTGGTGTATGCTGTTATATGTACTGCTCCTTCAATGACCACACTATTATGGACACCGCAGAGGAATAACAAAGATATGGGGGCCCAGAGAAAAGAATTGGACACTTAGAGATGCAGTCGACAAGTCGACCAGAGGGAGGACTGAAGAGGGATGGGCGAATTCCACCCCTCCTCCCCCTCCCATAAAGCACATGGCCCGAAAGAAGAACCGAAGGTACCATGATCGCCCATACCAATTTGGCCCAATTCCCAGCGCTCCCCTGATTGACAAGTACATCGAAAGGTACCCACTTAGCCAGCCATACAGCCAGGAGCAGTGCAAATGCTACCCAGAGTAAATGAAGAGCCTCAGGAAGCAACCAAGGAGACTTCAATTGACAGTGTTGACTAAAGCTCAGAGGAACAGAAGACAATGACATCATTAGAGGCAACATGATGTAGATGCGTTAGACAGGAAGCACATGTGCCATCCGCACATCGGGACATGAACACACACCCAGATACACAAAGAACACATGTGTAACAGTTCTATGAGATAGAGGATGGTTACATATACATACAGCTTTTCTTTTATTATTTTGTCATTAGCACAAATGCAGCATGCAGAAAAGGCAAGAAGCAAGAGATCCTGAAATAGCTTGTAGATGCTTACATGCAATTAACTTCATGGGACTACAGGAGCACCTATGGGACCTGACAGAGCCATGTACGACTGACATATGGAAGATATAGAATAGTACAGACACACTGAAGCCATGCCATGTTGAAGGAAAATTACAGCAGGCCACAGACCTTCAGCAGGAGCTGAGCCGAGCAAATTCAAGCTGCCCAAGTAGGTAAACTTGTAGGACAGGGGCCGCTGCCAAGGCCACTAAGATGTGAGTGACATTCCATTCCTTGAATGACAGTAACACCAGCAGCAGTAAATGCGAATAAATCCTTTTAATTCAGAGTAATTCGGATCTGCAGAAGCCCAAAACACGGTCTCAGAACACGTGACCCGGCTGAGCCGATGATGAACCGAAACTAGCAGCTGGGAAAGAGAAGCAGCCTCACACTACCAGACAAAGGGTTTCAACAAAGATGTTACATCGAAAGATGAGAGTCGAATGGTGAGAACAGGCACTCGTATAGTCTATGGTGGTTCACTCAAGTTACAATGCAGACACATAGTTGTTGATATTATCTTGAGAAGGTACACTACGAGCTGAGAATCACTTTGGATCCCAGGCCTGGGGAAAGTCAGCTCTAACCAATCACAGTTTAGTACCCGTGGGTAGGGTAGCAATGGGCAAGAACCAATGGTAAGTCCCTCACCTCGCAACATTGTAGAAGTGGCATTTTCGGGGATGTTCCGGGCCAGACACCTGGCATGCGAGAGCCAGTGAACTAACACATATAGGGTCCACCATAGGTGGACTACCACTCAACACCCAATCCCAGGGTGTGATTTGCTAGAGAAGGGCCCAGGTTGTGACATCACTCTGATGCAACGGTCCTACAGAACTAGCCTGCGAGCCAGAAATCATTGAGATGTTCCAGGACGTGATTGATCCTTGCACTGATACCTGTTGGTTTTGGCTGTAATAAACCACAGTTTGAACTTGCTGCCTGTCTGGACCTCAGTTCCTTTTGGTGGAAGTTCTGAGTCGGTGAACTCCTGGTAGTCCTCGAACCTACCTGGGGGATTTGCCCCTGCACCCCTTTCCTTATCAGCCCAGAACCCCTAGGGAAGTCTCCAACAATGCAATATGTGTGATTAGCACTAAACACCCACATGTTGGATCATCACTAGATGAACTGTGGCCAGAATGATGGCCCTCATTGTTTTTAGGAGGATGAAAGATGGCAATTCAAACTCGAAACCTGGGTCCTCGCTTTCCTCCATTCCACCCCCAACCCTGTATTTTACAACTGTATTATCAACACTGAAAAAAACAGTAAACAAAATGCAACTTAAAAGACCATCATTACTTCCACTCATTGTACCCACAGCATGCAGCTTTATGCACCCTTCCCTTTCCAATCAAATATCATTTGCACCTCTTAAGAGACATGCTAGGACTATAGCTGCCCCTCCGCATGCATGCATGCACACCCAGCTATGGCTCCAGCAGTTTCATGTTAATCGTGCTTAATTGCAGTAGACCAAGGGTGCACAACATACCGCCCCGCAAGCCATGTGCGGACCATCAAATCATGACTTTTGGCCCTCCAGGCCAGAGGAGTTCAAGAATGAAGTGCACCCTTTTCCTGTAATTTCCTCTCTAAAAGTTAGAGAGCAAACACAGCAACACAAAAATTAGAGGCGGACACCTTCATTATGTACATACATCTAAGCCAAGAAAAGCAAACGACCAAATTAAGTGAAAAAGAAAATATGTAGGCATTGCTTAATTTGTATCGTGAAAAAGAAATAATTTTGAACAAAACATGAATGGCAAAAGGTTGCAAGCTTGACTTACTTAAATTGCCAACTTCTTAAACTGCAGTGGCTTTTTCTTAAACCTGTTTAAAATCATCAAAAGCACAACTGCATCTGAAACACAACATAAAGTGTTTTTTATTCAGGTAATAGTATTTCATTTTTGATATTGTAGTTATGGTACTGAACGAAGACTGGCATTGGCATAAGAGAAACTGCGAAGTCATTTTTTCCTTATAAGGCCAACCAAAATAAAACATCATTGCAGTTAGGCAAACTGCGCATCTCAGGCTTGGGGTTATATTGTCAGCATCCTTGTTTCATTAACTACAGGCCTCAAGTCTTTTCCTCTAACAAACATTAATATTATGGTATTTTTGCTGAAAATTAGAACAAAGGACAAGAAAGTCAATAAGTACATTTCAGAATGCACCTATTCTCTCACTTAAATATGAGGATTTTCTGGCCCAATAAGCCTGCACTACCACCCCTTTGGACAGTCTGGCCCACCACAGAAGACCTCAAGATTACATCCAGCCGTCCAGCAAAGCCAGTTGTGCACCCCTGCAGTAGGCAAACTCGTATCACTCCAGTGCAGGGCTATTTGGTGGCGCATCATGCCCCGAGCAGACCAGTGCTCGAGAGATAGCTCAGCAAGATGTGAGACTAGAGTGTTCTGAACAGGACCCAGGTTTGAATCTTGATTGGGGGAGGGAGACAGAAATAAAGGTGCCCTTCCCTGCGCTCTGGGTTACAAAGAATAATGTTCCCATGGTACCCATTAGATATAGCCCGCTTTGACCTCTGCTAAGGACATTTTAATTTGTGTACACGTTTTGTTTCTTTGCTGCTTCTGAGTGGCACAAACAAGTTAATGAGCAGAATAATAAGCCTTGTTTTCATTCCGTAGAGTTCTAATACAACCAGTCACTGCTACTCACTATCCATGAACAGCATGCTAAATCATCCCTACGCGTCGTCTTTGATGCAAAGAAACATGTAGAACTCCGTAAAAAAACGCACAATGCCCATAATGATTGTAAACACTGAGGACTAGCACCCTGTGATCCAGCTTAAACCTAGTTATATTGACTGTTTAGCTGCTGCTCACTGAAAATAAGCAGAAACATGAGTGGGGGAAAGGCATAGATTTGCATCCGTGTCTTTAATAAATATAAACCTGTGGTCATGATAGCGAGGGTGATTGGACATTCTGTTACAAGACGACTTGTTCGTATGCTGTCTGGTCACCATCTTCTGGACAGATTCCTGGATCAATCGTTGCTGCCACCCAGAACAAATGACACGAATGAGCAGCAAAAGACAACGTCCATCCCTGCTTCCTTCCTGCTTCCTTCCTCAGTCAATGCACCCAATGTGCGAAGGTGGGGAAGGTGGGGAAAAGGTGGGGAAAAGAGATCTGAAGATGAGTCTTTCTGCAGGAAATCAGGAGTCGAGCTTCTGAAGATGGTCTGAAGGATGCTGTTTTTTTCATTTCGAAATATGCTCTGAAATTCAGACAGGTGCTTAAGTGGCTTTGTTGCTGCATGTGGTAAAAGAGAAGTCTCATTAACAGAGCAACAGAGCTGCACGTGGGTCCCAAACCTGGTGCGCATTGTGAGAACGACCATTTGGAATAGCTGGGAAGATGCCTGATCCCCATGCACTGGTCACTCTACGGAAAAATGGTGCATGCACGATTATGCCCTAGCTCTCAAATACCCTTGCAAATTATTACCAACACTTCACCACCTGGGCCACTGACAGTGGTTGCTAATAGCAAAATGGCTCTGCAGTGCATGTATCGACGGCGGCACAGTTAGCCATTGCGTTGGACAGGGGTGTTGCTAGGTCTGGAAAAGATCCGGGGCTACACTAATGCCGGGAATATCGGGAATCTGGGCTAGCTAGCCTTTTGGTTGTAGACCCTGAGCTTCTATCCCGGGCTACAACCAAAAGACCTGGGGCTATAGCCCCCTCAGGACCCCTCAGCAACGCCTCTGCCACTGGAATAGTTAGAATGAGCATATAACTGGGAATCAATGTGAGAACCACTGAACCCACTTACTCGTTTGATGATCGTTTCATTTGCCACTGCAACGTAAACATATGGAGCAACTGATTTGTGAAGTAAACAGGCAAGAACAGACACATTGCATCTTGGCAACTGCCACCATGTGGTCGCACGAGACTTGATGAGTTTTATGATCAAGGCATGATCAGAGGATTTGTTTAATCTCAGGGAATTAGAACCTGGGGGCAGCTTAAAGCCAGAGTCCAGGTAGGCCCAGCCCGCTGAAAAATCTAGATACTCCTTAACTTGTTTACAATCCCTACAGCACTGAGTATCACCGAGATGATAGAGTGCCCTCAAGATGAGTGAGCGGCTAAAAAAATGAATTCAATGTAAACACGATTTTATTTTCTATTTTATCCACATGTATTTCTTGAGGCAAGTAAACAAAAGATTGCAAGAATTTGAGTTAAAGGGCCAATGTCTCAAAATTAAGCCTCGACGAGCTTGTGAAGGCAAGCCCTTTGGGAAACTCAAATCTTTTTTGAGTGATTCGCCCATTTCCGCAAGCGTAGGATGAGTTTTTGCCATGGTTGAATCCTGTTGGGCTTTAGGCTGTTAATTGCTTGATGAATAATCATGAGAGACCCTGAGATTTCGGGTCGAATCTCCTATGTATTGGCTGGCTTAGTACACTCCCTCTTTGTTTGTGAGTATTTAAATGCTCTGAGGGCAGGAGTAAAAAGTGCAGGCCCACAACCGTAAGGAGTTTGATGATTTCTGGATAATGCAGTGGGTTTTTAAGGATCTTTGGGGTGCCATAGATGTTTGGTGTTAATATTGTCACTAGTTTGTTTTCGTAGCAAATGTTTGTGGTCTGCTGTTCTTTTTCTTGTGTAGGTTTGTTGAGTAATGTTGTTTCTAGTAATATTGTTTGTAGTAGTTATGGTGTTAGTAGTAGGATCTGTTCACTTGTTCTAATCTTTGAGTTATGCTTTTTGGTTCTCTGTAGTGGTTTGTTTGTACACTTTTGGGATCTCAGGGTGAGATACATTTTTCACCGTTCCCAAGTTCACCATCAACATAAGTTTTATGTTCATTTGTAATGTATGGCAATCCAGATATGTCACACATGAGATGCTGGGAGGTGAAGGGGATGAAGGTGGGAGGAGAGGATGATGAGGTGGAGCACTGTGTGTCCTCACAGGAGGAGGAATATACTCCCATGCTAGATTAGGGGGACTCCTTGTGCTGTTTCCTGACACTGTTTCCCCAATCTGGGAAACATACCATTGACCATTCTCTGTTTCAGCGGGGAAGCCTGAGGCACTGGGGGTCATCTTTGACTCCTCACTCTCCTTCTCTCCTCACAACTCTAACGTCTCTAAGAAGTCAAACTAACAGCACCAGCTTCTCAGAGGTATTCTTCCTTTCCTCACCTTCCCTCAGAAGCTCACTGTCTCCAGAGCTCTGGTTCTCTTTAGGCTGGTCTATTGGCAAAGCACCTTTCTTAATCTGCCTGCTTCTACTCGCCACCCTCTGCAACTCATCCAGAACAGAACTGCAAGACTTGTCCTTGGCCTCCAGGCCAGGGATAGTATCTCTCCAGCCCTGAAATCTCCATTGGCTCCCAGTGGCGGCAAGGATCAAGTTCAAAAACCTCTGCATTGACCACAAGGCCTTCTGGGACATGGCACCACAATACCTCCAACTCTCCCTTCAGAAATATATTCCAACTCAAGCTCTTTTCTCCTCCACCTCCAACTCCTTGAAGGTCAGTCACTTCTCCAAGCAACGAGTTGGGGGCAGATCTATTTCTTCGGCTGGTGCCTCCTTCTGGTACAGCCTCCCTGCCTCTCTGAAACTTGAGCAGAACCATCTCAGGTTCCAGAAGCATCCAGAGACCTTCCTCTTTGCTTCTGCCTTCTCTCTTCCTCTCCACTGCTGATCTCCTGTCTGATACTGCACTGTTCACCTGGCTACCCTCTGAACTTGTGCCCAGGTCCCTACCTGTCCAGTTGCACACCCGCACTGCCTCCTGGCATCCCCTGCACTTGTGGTCTGGATCTGTAACCCTACAGTCCCCTTTCCTGCACTTCTTAGACACTTGCTGTCTGCACTTTTAACACTTGCACTTGCCACCAGTTGGCTGCACTACTTGTAATAATTCCATGGCCTGCACTTGCCCATCTTTCCCCTCCACCCGGCACTTCTCCCCTCCCTGCTCCCTTGCACTTGCGTGATCTCAATGTCACTAGGCCTAGTATGATCATTGTTTTTGTCCTCCCTATGTTTCCCCTCCCTGGCCTCGTCAAGCCTTGAAACACTTGTTTATAGGTGCATTATGAATGCTATATCATATCATATGTCAAGTGATTGAGAGGTAGAGGAGGCAGGGACACCTGAGGGGGCCCGACTAGTGGCATGAGGCAGTGGAGGCAGGGACTCTTGTGGACAGACTCACAAAGGCAGGGCTTCTCATTAAGCACCCCATGGAGGCTGGGCTTGTGGATGACAAGGGGGCTTCATGCTTATGTGTGCTCATGTGTGAGGAGGAGGCAGCCACAGCAGGCACCCTGGAGCAAAAGTATGGGTGACATCTGTCTGAGGTGGTGGAGGAAGAAGTGTTCTCCACTTTACTGCATGAGGGTGCTGACAATGAATGGTACGGCCAGTAGGAGGAGGCTAAGTGGAGGAATCAGTCTTTGGAGGTGCTACACCAGGTGATGGACCTATAAGAGTTGGAGAAAGATGAAGAGGAGGTGGAGAGAGGGAGGAGAATGTGCAGAGGAGAATGTTCCTGCTCCCGCCATTGTGGAGGGGTAAGTCATGAACAGGGGAAGCCCCAGAGGACAGCAACCTCAATGCCACCCAAACAGTCCACATCGTCCACGATGTTGGACCTGTTTGCCATAGCACTAATAATGACATCAGGGGTGGGGCAGAGTGGAGACTGAGTAGGGCTGTGAGAAGAGGGTGAAGTGGGGTTTGAAAAGCAAAGGGAACAGGCTTTGTCCTAGGAGAAAATATCCATGAGGAACTGTTACCAGTGGCCCAAGAAAATAAACCAGGTGAACAAGTCCCTTGCTCTGAAGTAGCTCACTAATTACCCAAATTACACCAGCACCTCCACCAGTGGTAGTGTGGGCGAAAGGGCTACAAATACTTCCCAAGTCCAAAGTGAAGGATTGCAGTGACATAGAAGATGCGGTGTCAAAAGCCCTGCACCCGTCCAGCCCACCAATCTGTTCCAGTGGCAGCAGCAACTCTGTCCAGTGGACACACGCTGCTGCTGGTGCTGACCCAACAAGCAGTTGAAGACAGTGCGCCACTGGCAGCCTCCATCTTTGGGTTCGACCCTTTGATCTGAATAATGTGGCATGCAGGGATATATTTATGTCATGGAGTCTGATAACAAGAGCGAGCTGGACTGCTGAATGATAGCAGCCAACATGAAAGTAAGTGTTGTGCAGGGGGCAAGGATTTAGACAGTTATGGGGCAGAGGGGACCTCATAGGCAGACTTCACTCTTGTAAAGTGTGGTAGCTGTCTGTTGAAGGCTAAAGAACCTTTGGAAATGCTCTATAGGAGGGATTCAGAACATTTGTGGGTGGTTGAACCCTGTCAAAGAGCCTGAAAACCTAGATGGCAGCTGCACCCTCTGAGAGGGCCTTAGAACATTAGTTAGTTGTTTTTACCTCCAAGATAACATGAGAAAATGAAGGGGTGTCTGCACCCTGTGAGAGAACCTGAGAACCTTAAGGGTTGGCATCCACCTGTGAGAGAAACATAGGACTTTAGGGAGTTACAATGCCCTCTGAGAATACCCAAGAGACCTAAGTGGTGGCTGCACACTCTAAGAGTACAATAGAACATTTTACAGAAGGTCTTTGTGATTGTAAGACAATTCTAGGTTTTAACATCATTACTTTCACAATAGACCATGGCATGTGTAAGTCAACAATTGGTCAGGGCTCTTAGTTAGTAATACAGATTTCTGTTTCCAAGGCACATGCACCACAAAACAACCCTGCTCCAAATGCTGGTATCTGACATGTATCGAATATCAAATCATTGTCATCATCCAAGCTAATATGTTGGCTATAGGTAGATGTTCTTCCATAGTCTTTCACATGTTCAACAACCAGCACTATAATGTTTCTCCTACAGAGACGACCAATTCAGCTGCACAAAAACCTCCTCCAGACCACATACTAACAGGGGAATGCTTAGCAATTGAACAGCAACTCACACACGTTCCAGTAGCCAGATTGGTCTCTTTCTGTAGCAGTACTGCTCATCAACAATTGCCACAAATGAAGTGTCCAGCATATGGATCCAATCATATGTGCTGTTGATGGTTTGCTATCTGCCCCGACTTATGACCCATTTTTATTTGTGATGCCAGAGTCTCGGGCAAGGTACCCCCCAATTCTTCAGCCCGGTAGGCTTTGCCTGCTCTGCTCACAAAAATGTTATCAGATACCACCCTGGTTTTGTATATTGATACGGTCAGTCCTCTTGAACTTGACATGTAGGGTGCAGTTTGGAAAATTAGGGCTAGCGGGTGTTTGTCCTGTGGGATCTGTTCACTATCCAATTGATTGTACAAGTGCTGTAGCAAAGCATCCTTGTTCATTTGTACACGTCCTTCTCCTTTTGATGTTTTCTGCAAATCCTCCCCTTTGGTAATGCAGATGAAATGTGGTCAATTTTGCTTGAAACCAAGGATCCATATAGGAAGCCAGCAATTGCTCAATGTTATCATTAAATTGAACTACCAATGGATTTCCATGCAATGTTGAAAGAAGGAGCCTCACCAGCTCAGCTGTGTCAGCATCTCCTGATATGGAACGGGCCCTAGCCATAAACTCATCATGCAATTTCCAGTACTGCCTTATGAGAACAATCACGGTGGCTGGGAACATCCCAACAGTGAATGTTTATTTTTCCTATAATCCAGGGTTTTCCACAAAATAATAGGGCAAGAGGTCTATTACCAACATTATAGCCTACCATCTGTTGCAGAAAAATACCAAAGGCAAATGAAGATTGCCTGAATTCAAAGTGAGAGGAGCTTGAATAGAGCCTTTCCCTGAATCACTTGTGTAATATTTCTTCCACTGCTATGAATAGGCTGCACCCGGTGCAGATTTTGCCACAGACTAAACCATCCCAAGAACCATATTGACCCTTCAGTGTAAATCACCCAAAGGCTATTTTTAACCAATGTAAAGTAACAACAGGAGATGCAGAAAGCACCAGTTTAAAATGGAACACCATCTCTAAAAGTGCAGAGTCCGGAATATGATCAAGCTTGCAAGAGGATGCTGGCAGTGCTACAGAGACTAACATTTTAAAACAACAAAAGTCAAGTGATAGGATGTTGTCAAGTATTCAGAATGACATACATATATAGGGTCCTTTTTGTAGAAAAGAATGAAACCAAAATGAACCCTAATTTTATTCAAAGTCTTTCTAACATAAACTGTTATTTCTTTATTCAATCACTATTGGATTATTGTATAACGCTTATAAAGACATGGTGGATTTCACATTATAACTTTTAGTGTAAATATTTTGAACAGCAGTGGATCTTTTGTTTTGGTATGAATAGTACTTGTGTTCATCTCAGCCCTGCATTGTGCTGACTTCAATTTGACCAGGGTGTCAACCCAGTGCAAACTAGCCACCATACTTTGGAGCATCTTACAAGGTGATTCTGAAAAAATAAGTAAATATACCAACAATTTAAGATTTGCACTGTGTGTGGATATTATCATCTGCTGGTAAAAGCCTGCTTGTTTTTTATAGCCGAGCTTCAAACAACCTCTTGCATTTATCAAATAACTTTACACATCAATTAAGACATACAGAACAACAAACTGGATAGCCTAATCACATGAGAAGAAAGAGCCCTGTCATAGAGGACTCAAATCAATCTTTGGCTGACAGGTGTGCTAAGAATGGTTTCATTATCTCTAGAAAGGAATCAAAGGCATGGAACACCATAGAAAACCATGCACCATTTAAATTGAAATGATATTTGCATGTTTAAATGATTTTTAAAATAACTCTGAAAGCATATCAATTACAAACAAGTCAAAGAGTGTGTTGCGATTGTGAGATAATTTTGCATGTAATGTAAATTTAAAATTCTTACATTGGTTAAAATTATCACAATGATGAGCACGAATAAATGTATGAAAATGTATTGTGCAAATCAATCCCATATGTCCAGATGTGCATCTGGACAAGGAGATTAGAGGATTCTATGTTTAATGTACCATATTGCTGAACTTAGATATAAAAGAACAGCTGATTTAGAATTCAATATTAATCAGAGTAAATTGGCACCCATATATTTCATATGCAGATTTAAATACATCAAATGGAGATTGAAGTGTGTATTCATTAGGAGTATCTGACTGTTGTGCAAGCCAATGGAAGTTCCTGACCAATCAAAATATGTGACATAATCATGACATAAGAACATTTGAAAAGGGTGTATATTTAGGAAAGGGATTCTGACTTTTGAATCAACCATCACACAGAAAGGAAGAAGAACACAAAATGAGTGCTGAATCTCAATAAGGTATGGAAGATTGGGACATGTCTACGAGGGATTCCAAATCATCTTAATCTGGGCCTACTTCCCTGGAAACTGCTGGCTGACACTTCCCTGGGAACCGTTAAGGGTTTCTCCCGGTGTTGTTGCTTAAAGAAAGATTGCAGAGGGAGTATGAAAACTTCCCAAAAGTAATAGACACATCCCCTAAAAATATTGCCCAACGCACCTGGGTTGCAAGAGAATTGGGAGGTTATTTCCCCTAGGGGGCGCTCATTCCAAATAGAAAAAAGATCAGGGGTTGGGAGATTATTATTATTCATCGAATGCGAATAGAATACTGGGGTGTGCTAGTATGAGTTACATCCTGGCTCATTGTACTTAATGCTGATGATTACATTCAAATACATTTTTAAAAAATGATTTCCCTGCACTTAGTATGCAGTGTTAAGCAGGGAACACTTTCCAGCGCTGACAGTGTAGCATTTAATAAGTGATATTTAAAAAGTAACCTAAGTGTTGTCACAGATATAGTTAATATTAAGCTGTGATATGAAGAAATAATTGATGTGAAAGTCATAGATACAAAGAAGTGAATGCACAGGTGAAAGGAAGTTAGGCATCCTATGGCCATTCACATGGAAAATAATCCTAATATAAAAATACCATCTCCTCTCTCTTGACATTGCTTTCCGGTTTTAAAAGTGAAGTGGGAGGTGTACTCATCCTGGTCCTAGAAAATCACACAACCATTTTCTTATCATGAGTGGACTGACATCCTGTGCATTCTATTTTGATAGCCCTGCTCTTTTTTATACCCAAACCTGACTAATTCTGATGCAATTCATTTTAGTCTGCATTTAAATCTCATGCACACATATTAGAAATAACTAACACCACATTCACATTGGGGGTGCATTGATCTAAATCTATAAGTATATAAAAGTAAATTTTCTATGCAACATTTGTCAGGTACCAGCACTTGTTTTTGATACTGGAGAAAATACAATGTTGTTGGTCTGGCTATCTTTTGATTGGAGTACATTTGATGAAAAGGTGAACTGATTTTCTTTCTATAGGCTGATAAGTGACATTCTGGATATAGAATTAAGTGCTGCTTAGAGGTTGCCTGGTATTATTTAGGATTACAACTGTTAGAAATACTATGAATAGTTCTGTGTTGTAACTGAAAGCATGCATTAAATTAAGTGAGAGTGTCAGAGGTAGGCCAGTTTTAACTGGGTAAATAAGCCAATGTAAAGTATATCTGACGTCTTGTGATGAGTTCCCCTACATAATGTAAAGGGGACCAGCTTTGCTTTATTTATTTATTTAAATAAATCTGATATTTAATCAAACAACCTATTTGTTGTCCCAGAATCAATGGGGGGGGGACTGCATAATGGGGGTCATGAAACCTCTGATGCCCGCATTGTGAAAAGAAGGACATATCAATCAATATATCTTACATAAAATGAGGGTTTGTTGCTGGTATATTAAGAAAATGACGTCACTGATGTTGACACACTCATGCATTGAGTTGCACACAATGTGCTCCAGGTCATAGGTGTGTGTGAAAATGCATTACTGGAATCTAAAAAAGTAACTACGGGATTCAAGAGCCCTTTCTGTTACCTACAACTCTCATTTAAAGTTAGGAATACCCATGCAGCTACTTAAAAATGTCTGTTTCTTTATTATCACTTCGGCTCCCTACATAAATGTATATAATACATCTTTTACGACCTAGTTCTAAAAGCTTGTGTTGAGATTTTTTTCCCACTTACATTTTTCATTAATTCACACAAAAAATTCGAAATAACCACACACATATATAAATATTAATCACACAGGCAAATATTCACCAAAAACACATACAACAATAGAAAACCTCACATTAGTGTGGGTATCATTGTACAACAAATTGCCTTACTACACAAAAGAACCCCAACATGCACAGGGTTCTGTCCTTGTTATAGTTCCTAATGCTTTGGGCTTTCATCAGGGGCAAAACAATGTTTAGTATTCCTTTGCATTCTTCTGATAAAATATAAAACATGAGCTGCCTTCAAAACCTCAGTTATATTGGAAGCTGATCTTAGTTCCAATAAACACATTGGGCCTCATTCCGAGTACGGCGCTAACCAATGGCGCTATTAACGCCTTGGTTGCCGCCGTACCCGGACCGGCAGCGCCTTGGTGGATGGCGGAATCACCGCCCCATTCCAAGGTTGGCGGGGCGGTAATTCCCCATTCACCAAGGCTCTTCCCCATTCCCGAATGAGCCCCCATAGGGCTCAATGGGAATGGGGAAGATGCAAATAACGGTGACCGTTCATTACGGTCACCGTTATTGGCTTGGAGGCCCCTTTGCGCCCTCGACTTTAACACCTGCTCAAAGCAGGCGTTAAGGGCGAGGGCGCAGAGGGAACTCGGAGTATGGCGGTAAGGGATTACCGCCACCGGTCTCGTTACCGGTGGCCGATATCCCTTACCGCCATACTCGGAATGAGGCCCATTGATATTCTTACATATCCATTTGAATAGGCTCTTTATTATTACAGACTTATATTAATGTTAAAAGGTCAGATGTCTCTGCATCGTCATTATCAAAGAAACAAACAAGTCTTCAAAGGCTTATCTAAATGTGTCATTTCTTCATTTTAGCTTAGAATATAATGCCCATCGCATTGCAACTTGCCTCTGGATTCTTGAAGACAAAACACAGCTGTATGGCGTTTGTCATATATGGAAAGCCACCCTCTCATGACCAAACTTGATCACATTTTTATTAAAAAAACTATACTATTTAAGTGATTTGACTCAGATTGCTGTAACAAGGGATCACTTGCTTCTCCATGCTGAGGATTCTCCTTTAAAACCAGACTATATTTCGGTAGCCCCCTCACCTGTCTTCGTCCTTTAGTACGAATGGAATATCTAGACCTTAACTAAAGCTACCAGAACCCACCCGATCCTCGACTCTATTTCAGGCCAGTGTTACACAGTTTTTTACTCTGGCTTCAGCTCATACTTCGCAAAAACACAATTCCACACTAAGTATTCCAACCATCTGGCCCTCTTCGTTCCCTTCTTTACCCTTAAAACAATGGCCACTACTCAATGCTCATTCTATCCATCCATTGGCTGCTGAAGTCATCGACTTTATTTTATAACACAACCTTGACTTTCAAGCTGTTTCGGAAAACATGGCTGCAAGACTACTCTGGGTCCTCCATTGCTTTGACTCTTCCTGAGAATTCTATTCTGGCCACCCATAGAAAAACTGAGAAAGGCGGAGGAGTGGCAATTGAATTTTTGTAATGATCCTATGCCCACCTCTGTCCTATTACAGGAGATCATTGGCTGTGAAACACCTATGGTAACATGTAAAATGAGCTCTAGTAGGACCTTGTAAATTATAGTTGTCTATCGTACACCATCATGCAACTCTTACTTTTCTTATGGAAATGATTCTATCATTTATGAAACCTAACCCCTCTGTGCTTTTATGAGGAGGTTTTAACCTAGATTTTAATGATGAAAAAGATTCTTATGAAATTGATTTATTTAATACTCTCACCAATTTAGATTTTTTTTCATGCATACCCCCACACACATAATCGTGGCCGCACTTTAGATTGGGTCTTATCATGGAATATCAGGCCTACTAGTCCCTTTCTTATTCCTGTAGACTGGTCTGATCATATGGCAGTCACTTTGGTTTACCACAAACATCAGAGAAATTAGCTGCAGTTGGTTCTCAATGGACAACCTTTAAGATAAACATAAGCTCACAGCTAGCTTTCTTGACAAAGCCTTTTGTTCTATGGCTAGTAACGTAGATATAGCTTCTAGTTCTGAGTCCTTAGTGAACATCTTCAATACTCAGATCAGGGAGATTGTTGATTCAGTGCTCCCTTTAAAGACCAGGTTGATTAAAGTCAAACATTTTCATAAATAAACAATTGCCTCCTAAACATATGGCTCTAAAAAATACTCTTAGGCGATTAGAGCATAGATGTAAAGGGATCTAAATTGTCTTATCAATGGGAACCATAAGCAAGTAAGAGTGGTGTATACACTAGCTATTATTGAGGCTAAGAAAACATTTCTATGATCACTCTATGGATGCTGCAGCTAACTCTCAGAGAGAACATTTGAAGATTTTCAACAATCTGAAAAATGCCATCAGTGATGGTTAGTTCTCCATACTGGCACAACAAAATCCAGACATTTCTCAAAGACAAAGTTTTAAAGATAAGAGACAACATTAAATCCTACACTTCTATGACCTACACATTTCAAGGGCCTTTTAATTTACAAGATGACATTGCCCATGCTGTTGAACACACTCCTATTAAGGACCCACCGGTGTTTAATTTCTACTCGGTTTCTGAATCAGACATTAAGAAGGTTCTTACATCACTTACTCATATGAAATGGTGAGAGGAACCTTGCCCCTCTTCTATCATCAAGTCTCTCAAGCCTATTATTTGTCGTATTGTCTTCATTCAGTGAGAGATTGGTCCCTATCATGCTAATACAGGCATAGGTAACACTGATTTTAAAGAAGCCTTTGTTGGACCCTCAAGACAGTGCTAGCTATTCCCTGATCACTAATTCCCCTTTTTTGCTTAAAATATGGGATCGATCTGCCACTCTTCAACTTCAAATCCCGTTTGGATCCTATCAACTTTTGGGGGATCGACCAATCTGGGTTAGGTGTACTAAGACCTCCCCGTTATATGTCAAGGATTCTCTCTTCCAATTATCGACCACGAGCATTTGCTTCTCACCCTCTCAATGGCATTTGACACTATTGGCCATTCTCTACTGTGCTGGTGCACTCGCAAGGTCACTGGAGCAGTTGATTTGCTAACATAATTCCTTTATAATCGTAAATTAGGTGTCTCCAATTGTCTTTAATATATATTTTAATCCACTGCACGATCATTTTTTCAAATTAGGGGCAGTGTTTCAGAACTACGCTGATGACACCAAGCTGGTTTTCTGTTTAGACCAAAACTCACCCACCATTTGTGCACATATTCAGTTCATTTCTAAATGCGGTGAACTATGTACGGCCTAAAAGAGACTTGGTCTGAACCAAAGTAAGACTGACATTTTGTTGGCGGCCTCTACTCCTGCACTCTCCACGTCATTACTTCCTTACCCCGATTTCAAACTAGGATTTCAAACTAGGGGAATACTGCATCCAAGTGCAAACTAAAGTCAAATCATTGGATATGACATTTCACTCTTCTCTACCTATGCGCCCTCAAATTAACCTCATATTGAAAAACTCAAAAATTATTCTCTAATGCTATTATGTCAAATCAGACTGTTTCTCTCAAAGCAACATTGTTGCATCTAGGTTAGGCCCTTGGTGGGATCCAGATTGGATTATTGTAATTCATCATATGCTGGGCCTACTGTGCCTTCTATTAAAAAGTAGCAGATACTGCAAAGCTGCTTGTCTAGGATGGTCACTTACACTCCCAGATCAGCTTACATCTCCCTTATACTTCGGGGCCTACACTGGTGTCTAGTTAAGCATAGAATTTTAAGCTGCTTACTGTAGCCCATAAAGCCCTTTATGGATCCTCTCCTTATTACATCAAGCAGTGTTTTATGTGGCTGGCGTCTTCGAGACCGATCTTTTTATAGTTGATTGATGTTTGCACATCCTTCTAAACACACCAGAGCATTTGGCAGATCGAGAGCTGTGTTGACAGTAAAATTATAGAATTGTCTCCCAACTGATGTCTCAAAAACAGACAGGGCCTCATTCTGAGGTGGGCTCAAGGGATACCGGGCACCGGTAATGACACTGGTGCCGGTAATCCCTTTGCACCCTATTCCGAGGTCCCTTAGCGGGTCCCTCCCGTTTTACCAGGCGTTATGGACGGGACCCGTTAAGGGATACCAGGGTCAATAACGGTACCGCAATTTGCAGTACCGTTATTGACGACTTCCCCCTTCCCATTGAGCCCTATGGGGCTCAAATGGGAATGGGGAATGGCTTTCACAATGGGGACTTACCGGTCCCGCCAAGGTCGGACTGGACCGGTAAGTCCCCACTGAACGAGGGCGGACACAGTCCCGTTATTGGTGCTGGTCATGGCGCGAATAGCGCCATGACTAGTACCAACCTCATAATGAGGCCCACAGTCTCATCGTACTTTGTAAAAAAAAAAACTGAAAAGTGTATTGTTCGAAATGGAGGGATGGTATGGCCTTAAGATTTCTGTTGGATGTTTGGGTCAAGCACCGTGAAAGCTACTGGTAGAAGGCCTTTTAGATGATGGCTTACAAAAACTATGCTTAACCTTCAGATCTAAGAAAAAAAAGATTATTGTGAACTTTCTACCCACTTCTTTGTCCACCTTAAGATGTTGGAAGACAGATTGGCTAAAAATGTACTTGAATTGCACCGATTTCCAAAAAATGCTCAGAAGACCTCAGCAGAATTGATATTTATGCAACAAGCTAGTGACCAGCACAAACAGGAAATAAAACAATTTAATGAGTCGCTGGGTGACAGGCAATTAGTACTCCCTACTATAACTGCTGGGAGGATAGCTCTGAGGAAATGTCCTCGTCTACACTGAGCAGCGTGTGTTTGAGTCCCAGTCCCAGTCCTGAGGTTGGAGGCTGGAGTATGGCATGAAGCCCGATATAAGAAACCAAATAATTTTTTATTTTTTTACCACAGAAACAACACAGCATTATAGAGGTTATACAAGATTAAGTGAAAATGTGCAGAGAAGCCAAACAATGACTAGGCAGAGAACAGTGTGAGACTTACTACATTCATAGTCAATGCCTACAGAAACATGATAAGTTAAAAGCCAAAATTAATAATCAAGCCACTAATACTGATGGATTATTCGATGGCATTGTACATATTACAACACTAACGAAAGAGAGTAAAGGGATTGCTGCAACATTTTTGGTGAAGGAGGTTGATTCAATACATTTAAAATAATTAAGAAGCAAAGGATTCAGCACAGGAAAAAGAGGCTGCAATTCAAGAAATACATCAGCTCTCCTTCCAGTTTATCCAGGCCCAAAAATGGGGTGATCAAAGTAAGGTGACTGCACAGGTGTTAATGCAAAGAATATAAGATAGAGTAGTCAGAAACTGAAAGGAAAGATCTGTATGATGCAATATTTTGCGTGAAATAAAACAGTGCTTCCTATTCTATGCACGCTAAATGAGATGTGTCTGCATGCAGACAACACAGCATTTCTGTGCACAGAGTGAAGGGGTTGACACATTATTATTAACAGAAAGAGAATAAAATATTGTATATTTTTAGTGTGAGTTACTTGCTGAATTTTCATTACACTTAAAGCCAATAGAGATTACATTCTCAAATAAATACAAAACATGTTTTCTCTGAACTGAGTGTGCTGTGTAAAACGGGAAACCATTACAAGCGCTAACAGCGTTGTATTTAATAAGTGATATTTAGAAAGTACACAAAGTGTTTTCACAGATCAGGTTAATATAGTTAGTAAAGTTAGTAGAAAGCTGTGATAGGAAGACGTCTGTACCATGGCCACATGAAGAAATGGTTTTACAGTGTGTTATCTATGAAAGCCATTCATCTAACTAAATGAATGGGTAGGTGAAAGGGAATTAGCCATCCCAATGGGCCTCATTACGAGTTTGGAGGTAGCCATGGTGTTTTTAGCGGCATGGCTACCCCCAAACTAGGGTCCGAGTCCCGCAAAATGGGAATTACCGGGACATTCCGACCTTTGCGTGCCCGGTAATTCCCATTCACGGAACCCGGACCCGGTACATCCCCATTCCCATTTGAGCCCCCATAGGGCTCAATGAGAATGGGGAGGATGCTAACAACGGACCCGTTAATGATGGGTCCGTTGTTATCATCCTGTTCTGCGAGCGGGTGCCACTCTGAATGTCTGGTCTGACCAAGCGGGACCCACTGCAGAACTCGTAATGTGGCAGCCCGGTATGAACGGTGCTGGTCCCTTACAGGCACCGTTCATACCCTGGCCGCCACAGTCGTAATGAAGCCCAATGCCATTCCCACGCCATTCCAAGGGAGGAGGTGGCAATTGAAATTGGCTTGATAGGTGTGAGCAAAGCTTGGAGGGTAGATGAAGTTTGTGGGGTGACTGCGAAGGGAAGAGATTGGGTTTGTGAAGTATGAGGATTTGGCAAAGTATAGTGCAGATGTGAAGGCAGCAAGGGATTTCTGTTAGGTTAGGAGTAGTATACGGGTATGTGAATTGCGCCAGAGTCTTAGGTCACAGTCCATATTTGTTTTGAGGCTCTGAATCACAAAGGTGATTGAGTGCTAAGGACAGGCGGCCTCATTACGAGGTTGGAGGTAGCCATTGCACTATTAGCTCCATGGCTGCCTCCAAAATCATTCCGACTCCGGTCTGGCGGATGGAACAATTACCGATCCATTCTGAGGTCGGTGTGACTGGTAATTCCCCATTCACCAGAGCCATTCCCCATTCCCATTTGAGCCCCCATAGGGCTCAATGGGAAGGGGGAAGGCGGCAATAACGGTACCGCAAATTGCGGTACCGTTTTTGACTCTGGTATCCCTTTGAGGTGTTAAGGAAGGTCCCGCAAAGGGAACTCGTAGTAGGGCGGTAAGGGATTACCGGCACCGGTTGCCTTACCGGTGCCGGTAATCCCTTACTGCCCACCTCATAATGAGGCCTAGGGACTGGAAGCAACATACTTAGTTTACTATAACAAGAGAGAAATTCCAACATATACACTTACAGGTTCTAAAACAGCGAGCTCAAAAAAGGTATAAAATGTGTCTTTAAAACAATGTAAAAAAAGACTTAGCAACAACTAACTTAAAAAGAAGGAAGGGGGAAGGAAGGTCCGAAAAAAGTATATCGATTTCCCTAATACTTTCAATAGCAAAATGTGCACCAAATTATTTAGATGAAACTAAACTTTGAATTAATTTGGCAAAGCAGAGGGCCGTATCATGGAAAATAGGCAAAATGGAAAACAAATTAGGAGAAAAACAAATACATTTAATTTTCCAAATGTGGTACTATACATTTGGGTCGAATTGTTTGCCCAGTAAGGAGGATGGTGGTGTGGGTGTGTTAAGAGGGCACAATGGCTCAACAGTGAGGATCTCTCCTAGGTTGGTTTTCCACAATGTCCTCTCCTGTGCATTAAAGAGAGCTGGCACTGTCATTCTCATTGGTTTACTTGTTGGTCCTCTGCAGACAGCTTCTGATTAGGCTTAAAGGGTACAAGCAGGTCTCAAGTCGAGGGTACCCAAGTGTGGACGGTGTTCCCCCCCTTTTTCAGAGGGCATACAAATATCTTCTCTAACTTCTACTCTAGCTCCTATCCTATCCCTCTCACTAAGTCTGGAAGGAAGAAGTTCAAGCGGGACATCCCAGGCCTCCCTATCGCTGATACCTACATCAGTGCCTCTGCCAGACAGACTCTCAACAGCATCCTCTTTGTCGATCCTTCACCAGACCTAGGGACTATTCCATCATTAATGTCTATCTGAATGGCACTATCTTGGTTCAGGGCCCTCAGCCCAATCTGCTCCTGTTTGATAGGCGCCCCCTGCATCTTATCAACTTCCTTCCTTCTCCCGCTACTCCTACTAGCGCACCGCTGGCCCCTCTGCCACCCCCTGATTCCACCTCTACGCACTCTCGGGCCCCTCTTCCCCTTCTGCTGGGTTCACTATAAGCCTGTACCCCTCCCCAGAAGTCCTTCAAATGTGGAAACCAGCTCCACATCGCTACTCTCAACTCTTGCTCTGCTGGCAAACACTCCTCTGACATATGTCACCTCTTCGAAGAACTTGACCTGGATGTCCTCGCTCTTACTGAGACATAGTTCTAGTCCAGCTCTGTCACAAGTTTTGACACTCTCCTCCCGGATGGCTACAAGATCCTCTCTGAGCCCAGAGCCAACCGACCCAGAGGTGGAGTAGCTCTGTTCTTTCCTGAGTGACTTCCTGCTTCTGTCATTCCTACGCAGGACTACTCCTCCTTTGAATGCTTTGTCTGACTGAGGCCACTATCAACAGGCTACCTGGCCAGGTTGCCCTCTTCCTCCCAGAGTGTGCTGACCTCTCCTCTACTCTCCTTGCCTCTACCTCTCAACTTCTCCTCCTCAGAGATCTCAACATCCCCCTGGATGCTTCTAATCCATGCTCTCTGCTTTTCCGCAACCTGTGCGACACACTCTCTCCTCCATTCTGCCCTCTGCTCCGACACACTCTGCCAGACATACTTTGGATGTTCTCATCTCATCAGACATTCCCCTTGCTAACCCTCTCACCACTCCTCTCTCTTGGACTGACCACTTTCTACTTACCTCTCACATGAAACTCTCTATCCACAAGGCAAAGCCGACCCCAGCACTGTCACCTACTTCATGGCCATTTGGCCCATGAAGCGTTTGTCTGTGGATGCCTTTGCCTCTAATTTCTCTGCTCCTCCTACTCCTGCGGATGACTCACATTCTGACACAGACCTCTCTAATATGCATCTTTCTATCTCTAACACTATGGGCATCCTTGCCGCTGTCATGAGAATCCGGTTGAAGCCTTCCTTCAAGTGCAACTCTTGGTTTGATTTCAACCTTGCCACCCTGAAACGCAAGCGCAGGGTGGCTGAGATGAAGTGGAGGACCTCAGGCGCATCCCCTGACAAACTGGCCTGCCGCCTGCTCCAGAAGCAATACAGTCTCTGTGTCCTGTCCGCCGTGGGATCTAACAATATGGCAGCACTCTTTAAAATCTACAAGGAACTGGCCAATACTGCTGCAGTCTCTACCTCTCCTATTTCCTCCCAGGCCCTCTGTACTGCTCTGAACTCTCACTTCACCACTAAAACTCAGAACATCCTGTCTTCTATCTCCTCTTCCTCTACCTTTCCCTCTTTGTCCCCCTTTGGCCAACTCTCCTTCTCCTCCCCCTTTCTCTTTCTTCTCTCTGACTACACCTGACAAGTTTTCTAGAAAAGTCTGATCTATGAAAGTGTCATCCAAACAGGTGCTCCCCTGCTCCTCCAGAACCATCAAGTACCATATTAACACCTTCGCTCCAGCTTTGACCGATTTCTGTTATCACTTGTTTGCCACTGGAACCTTCCCCTCTTTTCTCAAGCATTCCCTTGTGCACCCCCTCCTCAAGAAGCGGTTTGCCGATCCTACCTGTCTGGCAAACTATCGCCCAATCTCTATCACCCCTTTCCCGGGCAAATTCCTGGAAAAGCTGGCCATCTCCCAGCTTACTCTCCACACTGAATCTGTTGGTTGTCTCCATGACCATCAGTCTGGCGTCAGAGTTGCCACAGGCATGGAAACTGCTCTCCTGAACACTCGTGAAGATCAACTCTCTAACATTGATGTCCATGATTCCTTCAGTTCTCATCCTACTGGATCTTTCCTCTGCCTCTGATACGGTCAACCATGCCATCCTGATCAATCGACTCGATGAGAATCGGTTCATCACGGATCATGCCCTGGAATGGTTGACCTCCTTCCTCTTGGACTGCCCCTCCCAGTTCCAACTTGGTTCCTTTCTTTCTGCCACCTCTCTCTCCACCTGTGGCGTTCCCCAGGGATCCATCCTCTAACCCTGGTTTTTCAACCTCTATTTGGCCCCTTTGGCCCACCTGATCTCTACTTTCTCCTCTAACATTCAGTGTTATGCGGATGACACTCATCTCTCGTTCAGGCTCCCCTCAGCTGCCTCTCCTCCCTCGCTCATTCATGACTGTCTATCCGCGAATCAGGAGTGCTGCGCCTCCAACGATCTCTGTAATGCCAATAAGATGGTGATTCTTCTCATTGAGACTCCTGCTCCCACTTTGCCGCTCTCACTATGGCCGCCCTCCTAGGGCCCTCTTCCTTTGCCTTCCTTTGAGACAAAAACCCTAGCTGTCATCTTCGACTCCACTCTCTCTTTCTCTCCTCATATCTCGGACGTTGCGAAGAAGTCCCACTAACAGCTGCACCTCCTCAAAGGTACTTGTTCCTTTCTCACCTTCCCCCATAAGCTCACTGTATCCAGAGCCCCGGTTCTCTCTAGGCTGGACTACTGCAATAGCCTCTTTTTCAATCTGCCTTCTGCTACTCTTTGCCCTCTGCAACTAATCCAGAAAAGGACTGCAAGACTTATAATTTGCCTTACGCCCAGTGCCTGTATCTCTCCAGCCCTGTAATCTCTCCACTGGCTCCCGATGGCTGCAAGGATCAAGTTAAAGACCCTTTGCATTGTCTACAAGGCTTTCTGGGGTCAGGGCCCTCACTACATCCAATGCTCTCTTCCTTAATACCTACCTAACCGCGCCCTTCGCTCAGCTACCTCCAACTCTCTAAGGGTCAGACACTTCTCCAGGCAGTGAGTGGGGGGTAGATCTCTTTCCTTTGCATGTGCCTCCCTCTGGACAATGCCTCCTACCCCTCTCAAACTTGAGCAGGACAACCTGAAGTTCCGGAAGCAGTGCAAATAGTTCCTCTTCTGCTCTGCTTTCTCTCTCTCCCTCCCCTGCTGATCTACCTGGCCTACCTGTCTGCTGCACTGACTGGTTGCTTGGCTACCCTCAGAGTCTCACTGGATACCAGGCTCTCCCTTGATGATCACCCCTGCACTGCCTCCGAGCCTTCCGCAAATTTAGGAGCTGTAACTGTAACCTATACAGTCCCTAGCCTCCTTTGAACTGCCCTGTGCTGCACTTACTTACTTGCATTCTTGCCCAGCTGTTCCCGGTCCCTCTCCATGCCCCCTCCTTCCCCTTGCACTTCTCGTTCTCACACTTGCACAATCTTAATGACACAAGACCTAGTAAGATTGTTTGTCTTGTCTCCTCCCCCTGTCTTCCCTCCCTTGTCTTTTCGAGCCTAGTAACACTGGTGTAGAGGTGCGTTATAAATTACTTATATAATATCATATCTCCCTGGGTATTTAAGAGGTTGTCTGCAAAACAAGACACTTCGACTGTCTTTATCGAAATTATGATTTTAAGTATGACCTGGGACTGCAATAGCCAGGTTCACAGGTTGGACACTTCCCGAAAACACCATATAACCTGGTCAAAAACAATGAACACCTAAAGGTGAAATGTCACATTTCAGTAATGCGCTCTCCAGGGAAAACATTGCCATTGTCTTGGAATTTAAAACGTATACACTGTTTAACATTTTCAAACCATGTTTGAATAAAAATATCCTCTCTTGATTTTTTGTGTATGTTGATTTTATGAAAGGCAAATAAATGCTCATTTGTCCTGTGCAATTTATATGGTTATGCAAAGCCAATTGAATGAAATGTGCATGTTTCCCCATGATATACTAATTTTTGGTGATGTCACAACCCATTGCTTATGATAATTTCTTAAGGACTTTCTTAAGGACTTTCTTAAGGACTTGAACCCTGAGTACAAACACGGACCAAAATAATGGAAAGAGCACTAGAATACACAGATCACTGCGCTGGTCATGCTGTTTGAGAGTGGGACTTGATGCCAATGAAAGGTTCTTGTGAGGCGTTGCTCTTCCGTCTCAGTGAGTTAAAAATCAGTTTGTGAACCCTGTTCACCCGGTCGCTGGAATATTATTAACATGGGTTGTGACTTAAATTGGGAGGTCAAGTAATGAATGAGAATTCTTGTCACTTGTTTTTTGGGTATAGCTGTGATTTATTACATAATTAAAGTGACAAGTGTTTCGACCCTACTTGAGTCTTTTTCAAGGCTGTGGTGAGTTTACATAATATATAATAGTATCCATGTTCTTTTGTGTATATAAACAAGTCGTGAGAGACCATGGTCAATTTGCCCGTGTTGAACATTCTAGCTTTTGGTTGTGCGAGTGGCTTATTGGTGTGGAGATGTGAGCTGGTGACAGTGTCAAGAATTGACATGACATATGGAAGAAAAATGTTGCATAAGTGTCATGGTGATGGTTGTGTGGACATAGAATGTGACAATGCTTATGCAATAAGTAATGTGATATACATTTACGTTAGTGATAACATATCTGATAACATGTAATTGGCCATGTCAGTTTGATAGGTGGCAACAAGGAACAAGAGGAGAAAGAGAGATAGCTTTAGTTGTTGTGGGTTTGAGTACTGGGCCATGTGTGGCCTGTAGAATAATGGGGGTAGCAGGATAGTCAGGTTGCTTACCATGTTTGCTGAGCGTGAGGATGTTGGTATGCAATGGATCTCTTTATTAAGGGCTCTTGGTGGGTAACCCGTGGTGTAAATAAGGTTGGTATGTGGTAATGTACCGGTTTGGTCAACAATTCTAGATTAGAAAAATAAAACAAAAAAAGGGGGAATAAGTCAGATCCAGTATTTCATGTTCCGTGTTGGGCTGCCTATTTAGGGGATGTAGGGTAGGCCATGCAGTTTATCCTGTGTAGGAGCTGGGTGCCTGGTTTGTAGACTCCTAGCTAGCGAGTGAGAATCATGCGAGGATCATGGTGTCCCACTCTGTTGATCGCATACCGTGGTGCCTAGCGTGCTAGTAGAAATGAGTAGTATGTGAAAGGGCACATGGTATAGTGTTAATCTGGGGTTTGGGGAGGGCTATATGTTACCAATGCTGCACCTGGTCTGTACGTGATGTTAGTAATAAGAAAGGGGCGAGAATGGTGTGTGCATTGTGTAATCGGGTGTGACAGGGAGGCCAGTCTGTAAGGCTAAACATGCAGTCCGAAAAGTATCTATTCTGATGTAGTACTGAGCTGGGGGCACCAGCATTCCCGATAGAATAAGCTGCCAAGTTTCAATCAGGATTGTGTGTCATGGTATATGTCATCAGGGTTGCTCTACGTTTGGGCGTAGGGGAGCCTGGCCTTCACAAAATACTTTGGGCGGGCAAAAATACTGATTACAGATTCAAGGGAGCTGGGGCTCAGACAGAGCACATTAAACAAGGTGTGGGACGCGGTATCATTGCAGGAGCACAAGACTTATCTGGCAGGCCTGGGGGGCCTCAGCGCAAAGATGAACGGTCACAGCGATCTGTCTATGGTGGCCGCCATCTTTCTATGGGCTATAAATAACGGCGTAGCTCCACCCGATTGGCCATGAAGGTGCATACTTCTGATTGGTTCAGAGTGTTGCTGTGGTGCGTAAACACCACTGTGTGGCATTCTGGTGATTGAAGTGTTGTATATTGAGGCAAGCTATTATCGAGTGATGTAGTTTGTGATGAGAAAGCTGTTGGCAATAATTCAATAAGGGTATGTATGGCAAGGCGTAAGTTTCCCCAAATTACAGTTGTTACCAAGATTGTATCCCACATTGCCTGGGAAGTTGGCTTGGGAGCTCCATGCTAGGTATGAGCAAAGAAAAACAGGGGGTTCTCCCAGATATGAGCGGGGCACCATGTTTGATGGCGATGTGAGATTTGCCTGATAGATGGCGTGTGGGAGTGTGGATGACGCTCAATTGTGTATGTATGTATGCATGCAGGCGCATGGAACATGCTAAGACGGATGGGGCAAACTTGATGGGTGTCAAAGCTATCACTATGGATATCAGAACCGTTGGTCCCCCTTCCCTCCTCCGACTCCTCACCTGATGAACTGGAGTCCGTGGCGTATCTGGGAGCGTCTCGGTATTGAAGACAGTTGGAAGTTAAATCCCTTCCGCGGTGAGAAGCCACAGCGGCCGCTTGTTAACAGTGACCACTGCGGCCCCGTCACCGAAGGCGGGTGAATAGGGGAAAAAGCCAAATGGCAAAAAAAAACCTCTGTAGAGTTCAATGTGTTGAAGAATCGGCTGGATGGATTCTGAAGTCCAGGAGCAGTCCGGAGCGGCCAATGATGGAAATCCAACGAGGCAAAGTATACGGAATGAGTGGAGCAGGAAGTATGGGTGGAGAGCACAGGTAAGCCGGGAAACATGGGAAAGTGTGGACGAGGAAAGAAAATGGGATCAAGACCCGAGGAGAGCAGCGAGCCACGGAGCGTCGCTAGATAAGTAAGAGACAAAAAAATAACGGGGAGTGGAAAGAGCTCTGAAAGAGAAAAATAGAGCGATAGAATACAAGCGTACCGCAACAAAGTAAGCAAGCGAAAGCTCAAAGTTGCAACGCACCGTCCGCCGGGAAGACGCGGAATAAGTCTTCTGGAGACGGTGACGTCACAACATGAAAAACGTGAAGAAGACTAGACCGCCACCTATGCGAGAGCAGAAAAGCGTTTATCGACCTAATGGCCACTCCACCAGAACCGTCTCCACAGTCTCCATGCGGCCGGGCGCATGACAATGGGTGAGCCATACATAAGTGAATTGTTTTCTGGAAAAACCCATCGAATTTTTTAGGGGGGGTTAGTAAATTATATATATGGGGTGTGGGTGTTTGGGAATAAATACAAATTAAAGAAAATGGGGGGGTTGGAGGGGAACCCCCAAAAATAATTGTAAAAAAATGATGTTTTTTTCCGTAAAAGAAATCGCAGTAATAAACCCTGCGAAAAAACATCCTGCAATGAAATAACATGGAACCCCCCCTAAATAGGCAGCCCAACATGGAACATGAACAACCGGAATTCACTTCCACCCATTTTTAATGTTTTCATTTTTTTATTTCTAATTTAGAATTGTTGACCAAACCGGTACCTAATCGCATACCAACCTTATTTACACTACAGGTTACCCACCAAGAGCCCTTTATCAAGAACTACATTCCATACCAACATCCTCACGCTCAACACACACGGTAAGGAACCTGAGTATCCAGCTAACCCCTTATTCTACAGGCCACACATGGCCCAGTACTCATACCTGCAACAACTAACTCTATCTCTCTTTCTCGTCTTCTACCTTGGTGCCACCTATACAACTGACATGGCCATTTAAATGTTATCAAAAATGTTACCACTAACTTAAATGTATATCACTTATTGTATATGCATTGTCACATTCTATGTCAATCACAATCATTACAATGACATTATGCAACATCTTTCTTCCATATGTCATGTGAGTTCTTGGCACTATCACCACCTTACATTTGCGCACCAATATGCCACAAACACAACCAAATGCATCAATGTACAACACAGGCAAATTGACCTTGGCCTCTCACCACTTGGTTTTTCACAAACGAAGATGGTTACTACTGCACATTATGTAAGCTCACCACAGCCTTGGAAAAGACCCATATCGGGTGGAAACACGTGTCAGCTCTAAGCGTGCACTTAATCACTGATGTACCCAAAAAACAAGTGACAAGACTTCTAATTTATTGCTTGACCACCCAATTTAAGTCACACCCCATGTCAATAATATTCCAGCGCCCGAGTGAGCAGGGTTCTTTTACCCAAAAAACACTGATCAAAATAATACATGCTTCCTCATTACTTGCTGTCTTGATCTTCAGCGCCATCTGAGTTGTGCTTTAATCATGCACATTTTTCAAATAGTTAAAGTCCTGTGCAAATGTTAAGCCCTCATGGAAGGGTTGGGCTGCTGTAAGGCGCATCATTCTCACCATCTAATAGTCTCACTGAGAAACCAGTTTTTCACTTTTAGTACCCTGAGGGTATGGCATCTGAATTGAAGCTTTTTCTCTAAAATAACCTAGCGAATTAAATGCGAGAAGCTGAAGTCTGGTCGCAACTTGAGAGTCGTAGCTTCAAAGGCCGGATCATAGTGTATCCCTCCATGACTTTCATCCTTTCGGAGTCAAGACGATAAAGAAGTCTTATATAGAAGGCATTCGTGTAGTACATCAACAGGATGTGCTGTTATCAAATGTTCCTGACATCACTCGGGGAGATAATATCAATCCCTATTCTTCCAAAAGAATACAAAGTGGTGCATGATGAAAGTTATACACTAGCATCAAGCCAGAAGTGAAGGGTAGTTTGAGTGACAATTGTAAAATACTCGGCAGAAGGCAGGCAAAATGTGTTAAAACTAAAATGTTTCATTAAGTATAATAATGTGGCATTTATACAGCGCTACAAACCCTCCGGCATTTGATCGCTGCTTATTATTACCCACGGTGTGTGGTATTAATTTATCAACCTCGGAAGGATGAAAGGCTGATGTTGGCACTGCCGGGATTCGAACCAGCGTAAGCAGGCTCTGCACAGATGTCAAAGCGAGCACTATACTCGCTGTGCTATCGGACCTATCAACAGCCTCCTGGTTTTGTACCGATTGCAAATGGAGTCGATGGTTCTCAGTTCCATTGGCAGGCCAGGGTGAACTTGCAAAATGTCGTCCACAAATATTTGTGGCTCTCCTATGGGGCAACCTACAAATATTCTTCAGATGTCCCCCACAAATAATTGGTGGGACTGGGAATTAGGTTAGCACGAGACAGGAAGAGAAATAAAATAGAACAATCATTGGAAATGCCAACAGTTTGGGCTTTGGTCTAGGCATGGGAAAGGGATTTGCCAGGCATTGCCATAGTGGTATTGGCTAGCCATCAGTGGTGTCAGTTGCAAAATGATGCGAGTACTGGGCATATAATAGCAGTGCCTGGCAAATGCCTATTACACATACTCAAGCAAAAACTGCAGGCTTTGCCAATGAATTTTGTTTTAACAGGACTTCGATGAAGGGCAAAGATAGTGTTTATAAAGAGAGGGGCTGAAGTCAGACCTGGTCAAGACCTTTTTATTACACCAGTAGAATAGCGTTTACAGCTCCAATTTAGTCATTAACTCTCAGAAGACTGGTGTGAAAAAACTCTAGCAGAATCTTAAAGCACAATCTTTGATGGTAAGGTTTCAAAATACTATTTCAAAGAGATCTCAGGGGGTGTTCTTTGGGCGGGGAGGGTAAGGAAGTGGGTTGGAATGGACAGTGATTAGCATGTCAATGGGGAGTCAATGGGTAGATAAACAACCAAACAACATCTATGAGCTTCATGTCCCTCCTTATATGCCATTTCTCCCTAGATGTACCGTAATACAAAATAAAAAATGTTTTTTCTACCACATGTCATTAAAAATTGTATTATTCCGATATTTCTAGAGCTGATCCACAGCTCCTCTCGCCCACCTTGGTCTCTGCTCTGGGGTGCAGTTTTATTCCCCAGCACTAATTTTATTGTGATACTTCTGAGTTGTGTGCTTGATCCTGTGCAGAGCTGTCTTTTGCTCTATCCCTCCAGCACTGACATCTCTGCATTGGCTCCCAGTGTCTGCAAGGATTAAGTTCAAGACCCTCTGCATTGTCAACAAGGCCTTCTGGGGCCTTGGTCCTCAATACCTCCAACTCTCTCTTCTCAAATACCTTCCTGTTCGAGCTCTTTGTTCCTCCACCTCCATCTCCAACTCCCTCAGGGTCAGTCGCTTCTCCAAGCAACGAGTTGGGGGTAGATATTTTTCTTCGGCTGGGGCCTCCCTCTGGAACAGCCCCCTTGCCTCTCTGAAACTTAAGGAGATCCATCTCCAGTTCTGGAAGCACCTCAAGACCTTCCTCTTTTGTTCTACCTTCTCTCTTCCTCTCCCCTGCTGATTTCCTGTCTGGTACTGAACTGGTCAACTGGCTACCCTCTGATTTCGGGACCAGGTCCCTGCCTGCCCAGTTGCACACACGCACTGCCTTCCAGCAACCCTTGCACTTGGGTCTGTATCTGTAACACTACAGTTCCCCTATCTGCACTTTTGGACACCTGCTGTCTGCACGTACCCTTGCACCTGCCACCTGCTATTCTTGTTATTGTTTTGATCCCATGTACAGCACTGCCCCCCTCCCCTTTACCCTGGCATTGTCCCCCTTCCCCCATCCCCTGCACTTGCGCAATCTCAGTGTCGCTTGGCCTAGTAAGATGGTTTTCTCTGTCCTCCCTCTGTTCCCCCTTCCTTGCCTCATCGCGCCTTGAAACACTTGTGTATAGAAGCGTTACAAATGCCATATCATATCATATCTTATCATATACTATGCATCCTACTGTATTTCTCATTGTCCCTGCTCTTAAAGGCACAATCACTCCCTGGAGATTGACAAGGGGTGTAAATCTGGATTGATAAGGGGTGCTACTGAGCAAGTCATCATATTGGGTGCCGCCTGTGTTGGCTGTATTGTGGGGCATAACTCTGCATGGATAATGATTATGTAGGGAACGTGTTGGGTTCAAGCATTATGACTGATCATACTTCCATGAAGTTCAAGGAAGGACACACACCCCCTTGGGAGACGTATTCCAGTTAACATGCCCACAAGAGAACTCTCTTAGCTCAGGGGCAACGTGCTTCTTAGAAACATGGCAGCAGCAAGCAGCATGGGTTTGATACCCGGTTTTGTACTTAGAGGCCGGAGTCCGGTATGAAGTGCATTATTAAACATGTTTTATTGTTGTGTTTTTCCACATATGCCACCGTTTGCAGTCCAAGGGTTTGGTGGGCTCTGTCTCACAGAGTGTATATTTTTCTTCTGCTTGAGAAGAGGAGCATGCTTTGTGTTTGGTTCTATCTGCATTTGTCCTCAGTGTCCTACAGAAAGTACTTGAATGCATCATTTGGATGTAGTGATGACACCCTTATAAATCCAACAGATCGAGAAGTGAAAGATACATGTGAATACCTCCTTTGTTTGTAAGCCTGTCCTCCAACACAGCTCACACCTGACCAAACGTATTATACAGAATTGCCAATTTTATGTGTGATTTTGTTGAATTCGCATTACCCAAAATTTGCCTTGTTTATTTGTATCCCAAATAAATTAATTCAGGACTGCTCATGGCCCAAACACCCCTTCATAATAGCAATGCTGTATCACCCACCGTGATACAAAGCGTACAACAAGGACTTATTGTTCAATATTGCAAAAATGTTAAGTTCAACTTCCCTCTTCTTAAAATCAAGTTATGCATTTTGCCTTGCTTGCTGTATCTAGAATGCATGCTGTATATCAAGCTGAATAGGTTACCCTCTGTTAGCATATGGAGCTCGTTATTCACCTCCTCTTAGCCAATCAGAATGTTCAGAGAGCAGTCAATAATACTACTGGTATTTAAATAACTCAGATTGTTCATTTGCTTTACTCACTATTAAAGTAACATGTTTACTTCACCATGAAAATTCCAGCAAATGTATTGCTATTACCACTATTTATTAGAAGCCTTATAGACCTCGGGAGGGGGTCATTGTCACCTAGGATATTTTTTTTATTTTTTTTAATTATTATTATGATATGTGGTTATACAATTGACAACCTTTTATCATATTAATCAGATTAAGATCAATTATCCTTTGATTAGTTTAACTGTTCAGATGAAGTTCACGATTCTTTAAGCGTTAATAACTGCTTCTGTATGGCAATGGAGAATTTAACCACAGCTAAAGTTACTGGCGTTTTTTCCCCTGATGGTAGCATTTTCCACCATAGATCTTTTGATTTGTGTCCATACTTTGTGATGATGGGGATCATAAAAGTGTTCCTTTGTGACGATAGTGCTGGGCAGATCATCATCAAGTGATGCAGGTTTTCTGTCGACTCAGCATTTTTGCATAGTCTACAATTCGAAGGACCAGCATGATTTCGAAGCCAGGTGGTTTCTCTTGTTTTGATTAAATTGGGCTGAAATCTGAAAAATTGGTCTCTGAAGTACCAATGAGGAAAACATTTTAGATAGCTGGGTAAGGAGTTTGTTTTTTTATTGTCCTCCCATGGTTTCCCATACATTTTGCATGTTAACCATTCTTTTTCATTCCTAAACCAATCGCAGGAGTAGAGCTTTTTTTTTTACTTTGTCCAGGTTGTTGATCAGAGTATCCGCTTGCTCTCCTGTAATGTCAAGTAGACTTCGGCATTCTGTTTGCCATGAGGTAAATATTGGGTCATGTGCTTCCATAAGCGCCTTTTTGAGACAGTTGAAGCCGCCTTTGGGATTTTCCTCTATGCATTTTCTGTAGAATGAGAGTATCTTCCACTCTACAATAGCTAGCATGGAGGTTAGGCCCAACTCTCTTCGAATTGCTTGTATTGGCGTGCCTTTAGGAAGGCGAAGTATGTTCTGGCCTTCTAGGACTGCCCAGTTTTTGGTTTTGAAGTTAAAAGAAGTTTCAGCGCCATAGGTAATAATCAGGATTACCTTGGCTTTATAAAATTTGATTAATGGAATTAAGCTGAAACTACAGTAGCGTTTCATGATGATTTTTCCCAAACCTGTCAGGTTCATTACTTTCTTTTTTAGTGTTTGAAGCCAGGCAGCGTCGCTCTTACTCGAATTGATACATACTCCTAGATATATGAAGGATTGCACTATGGGGATATCTGTTCCCAGTAGTGACCACAGCCTCGTTTTTGTTCTCAGCTGTCTCTTTTGAACACCAAGGGGTAACATGGCAGATTTTTGCGGATTGATTGTCAGTCTGTTATTTTCCACATACAGTTGTAGAGCATTTAACTGTCTTTGGAGACCAATTGGACTCTGATCTATAAGAACCATGTCATCGGCATAGACTAGACGACTGACTGGGATATTTGCTATTGATGTAGGAAAACATCTTATATTATTTGCTGCACAGTCTATGTCGGAGATGAAGATATTAAATATTTCGGAGGCCATCGGGCACCCTTGCTTGACGCCTTTATTAGTTGTGATGGGCTCAGTTAATAAACCTGTTGTATTCAGCCGAACTCGGAGAGTGGTATGTTGATGAAATTCTTTAATGGGGTCCATGATGGATGCAGGGCAGCCCCATTTTTTCAGTTTATTCCATAGCCTTGGGTGTGAGATGCTATCAAACGCTTGTGTTAAGTCAATAAAGGCTATGTACACTTTTAAGTCTTTTCTTCTCTCTGTGCAGCTTTTCAGCAGGTTTAAGATAAAGATGTTGAGAGCTGTCCCGATGCCTCGAACAAAGCCTGATTGCCATGGATCAAAGTGGCCAGAAGATGTTGCCCATTCTCACAATGCTCGTAGTACAAGTGTACCAAAGACTTTGCCCATGGAGTCTAGCAATGCTACAGGGCGATAATTAGCTGGAATTTGTCGATTGCCCTTTTTATGAATGGGTATAATAATCGATTCTTTCCATGAAGTTGGTATCTTTTGGGTTGATGTGATGTAAGTGAATAGAATTGACAAAAGCTTCGCCCATTGATGTGGGTTTTCTTTAAGGGTGGCGTTGCTTATCCCATCAGGTCCATTTGCATTTGATTTGGACAGCTTCATGATGGCATTCTCAATGGTATCCACTGAAGTGTCTATTAAGTGCCATTTCTCGTTCTTTTGTGAAAATGACATGTCATCATGTTCTTGATTAAAAGTTGCCTTAAAATGAGAAATCCAAGTTGCGGGAAGGATTGGTGTTGTAGTCAAAGAGTTTTGATCCATCTGTAGCTGGTTTATCTGTCTCCACATATCTGCGATGTTAGATGATCTGGTGATATGTAGCATTTTCTCCGCGTCATTACGGTCTGATGTTTTTTGTGATGACGTAACCAATTCCGATAATGCTGCCGAATTTGTTTCCTTTTACTTGTGGCTAGCGCGGAATTATCACGTTTTAAGCTGTTTAAACTCTGCCTCAAGGATTTCTTTTGAAATATGACTTGGTGGTCAAAATTGTGACAGTGTGAAATTTGATTCAAGGAGGACAGTTTTGGTTTTATCTCATATGTTCTGAACAAACTAAGGTAGTTCAGGGGTTCTGGCCCTCCTATTGAATGTAGATGATTCACAAGACTGGTTGAGTTTCTAGTCAATAAGGGTAGATTGATGGGCAGAATTTTGTTTCAATTTTTTCCCGTACTGACTTCTATCAGCTTTATATATGTGAATGTTGTATTGTTAAAGATAGGTAGTAATCTCGCTGATAGCAAGTTGTGATCACTGTTATCCATTTGTGTGACCATCATTTTTTTTTCTGCAGAGATCAGTTCCGATGAGATGTATATGTATTCTATAATATGACCGCCATTAAGATGTTTTCTTGTAATGTTGGCTGGAATATCTCCAGTCGTATTGCCATTGAGTAGGTTCAGTTTATTCACATTCATGATGGTATTCCACTGATGGCCTCTCTTTTCTGCTGGTGTTGCTGAGAAGATGTCGAATGTTATGAGGCCCCTGGATTCATCCCAACATTTGGAGTTTAAGTCACCACAAATGATGAACCATGGATCCACCCATTTTTGTTTACAATGCACTAGCCACTTTTCCATTTGAACCGGAAAATTCAAACTTGCAACGGAAGCTGGATTCCAATAAAGGTTTACAATAATAAGCGTTTTCGTTGTTTCTTGGGTAGCAACCTTGATGGATCCTACTATGATTTGAATTAAGGGGCTGGCATGATTTCTGTTGCTACTACGAAATCTAGTTGGTTGTTAAGAAGGATAAGTAGGCCTGACGTTGGTCTACCAGTGTCTCCTTTAATTGTAGGATTAAGATGACTTGAATATCCTTCAACTATGGGTGGAGGCGCATCCACGTCTCTTGAAAGCAAAATATGTCATGAGTTTCGATTTGGTTGGTTCCTGCTTGAAACAAATGAGTAAAGCCCCTTGTGTTCCATGATGCTATTGTAAGGGGCTTTATTGCTGATGAGGGCCCGTCCTATGGCAACTTAATTTTGTCAGCCACTAGCCCCATGAGCCATTTCCAGTTCTCTTCTGTGCCAACCACTGGGGTCTTTGATTCGTGCTTGTTGGATGATCTTTCCTGTCTGTGGCCATTCCTTGGTTGTGGCGACATCGAGTTTCTACGCCTGTGAGAGTTTCTACGATGGTTTGTGTTGCCTCTGTCTGACTTGTAACGGTCTGAGTGGCGAAACGAGTTCTCATGCCAGTCATTTTTATAGCAGCATCGATCATGGGTATCGATGGTACTATCCCTCCTTCCGTGATTTCTAGAAGACCATTTGTTGTTGTGCCCAAAAGGAGCTTTTAATTCTGAATTTAAGTTCAGCTGCAAAGAGGTGTGAGTATTTTTAGATGAACCAACGATTGTTTTTGACTCAATAAGATCAAAACCTAATGATCTTAGTTGAGATATTTCTTGTTTTAAGGATTGTTGTTGGATAAATGAGTACAGGGGAGTTGTTGGATAAATGAGCACTCGGCCCAATGTATTTTCTATTGGAAATTCGACTCTCGCTATGTCATTCGATGTTAATGAACGAAGGGATGGAACATGGTGTAATAGTCTGATGACATTTGCTCGATTCATGATCAGCCCATCTTCTTCTGTGATCATCCTTTCGAGTAGAAGCCCATCTTCAAAGGAATTGGAATTAATTCCGAGACTTCGTGATTTATGTGCGATTTGATTTGTTGCGCGAGATGGTAATTTGAGTGGTGAAATTTGATAGATGTCATTGCTTGGTTCTCCCCCAGAATCATTATGCGTATGATTATGATTGGTAGGGGCAGGATTAGGAACACCCTCTGTACCTGCAAGTTGTCTTGACCCCTTGTTCAAGACTTTAACTTTTTGTATGTTAGAGGCAGATTTATATGATTTTGTAGTCTTTTGAGATGGTATATTTACTTCCTTACATTTTCCACGCCCCTGGATTGATGCAGGGTTTAGCGTGGGATTTTCTATATGCAGTCGAAGTGGCCCTTTTGGAGCTCTCTTCTGATCAAGTTTATTGTTGAATTTTGAAGGGCCTTCATCCATGTTTGTGTGGATTTAGGAGGCGCTCACATTAGCCTCCTCTTCTTCTTATAGTTAAGCACTCGACAAGGTGCAACTGTCCACAGAATTGGTTGACAGGTTCATCAGATCAGATGATGAGGCATCAGTTTCATTACCAGTTTCTTCCAACACACTATTGTTTTCCATATCTATTGTTTGAGAAGATCTTATCTGTGAGCTTAGTTGTTTGCAATTTGTGTCCTTAATTAGTTGTGGGCCATCAGTGAATTCCTCCACTTCACAACTCATTTCGTGGTTATTGGGTGTGACGGTTTTTCTTGTCGACCTCGTTTTTTGCAGTTGTTGTGCTTATTTTTGCAGTTGCCCTATTCCCCTTCCCTCCCCCCTCTTCCCTACCTCTTTCCCCCTCAAATTACTCTTCTTTCCCCTAATGGCGATCTGTTCTCTCAATCTTCCCCTCTCTTCCCACACCCACTCAATCCCGCTCCCCAACACCACTCCCCAATACCGTAACCTTATCTATCCTCCTCTCACTATCAAAACCAATGCCTTTAATGTCGACCTCTGGAACACCAGGTCAATCTGTAATAAAACCACTGCTGCTCTTGACCTTTTCCTACGCCTTGACCTCCAATTTCTCTGCATTACTGAAACCTGGATCCCTCCCCATAACACCTCTGTACCTGCCTCCCTCACCTCTTCCTCTTCCTCCTTTGCACCTGTCCCCCATTCTTCTGGCCGCAGGGGTGGTCTTGGCCTTCTCTTTCGGCCACACTTCACTTTCTCTCCCTCCCCTACTTCTCTACCGTCTTTCCCTTCCTTTGAATTCATGTTCAAAATCTTTAATTCTCCTCATGCTATCTCATTCCTTATCATCTACCGCCCCCCTGGCCCACTCTGCTCCTTTTACCAGGACATTGACCATCTCCTCAGCCTCATTTCCCCCAGTCCCACTCCTTTACTTGTACTTGGTGACTTTAATCTCCACCTCTCTTCGAACCCTCCTTCCTCTCCTCTCTTCTCCATTCTTGAATCCTACCTCCTCTCTCCCCTCCCTTCCCCTCCTACTCACCAATCTGGCTCTGCCATTGACCTCATCTTTACTTCCTCTCTCATAGCCTCCTCTGTATCCTCCCTTCCCACCTACTTGCCTGATCACTCTCTACTTTCTTTTTCCCTCTCCTCTCCCTCCCCTTCTCCTCCTCCCCCTCCTTCCTCCACCTCGGTCTTCCGGCACGGCCTACGTGGCTTTAACCCCTCTCTATTTCTTACATCCCTCTCCTCTTCTCTCCCCCCATCTCCCGTTTCTCCTCTCTCTCCGCATCTGATGCTTCCTCCATCTTAACTTCTTCTCTCTCTTCTACTCTCGATCTTCTTTACCCACTCTCCTCATTTCGCCCCTCTCACCGTCCTGCTCAACCTTGGCTTTCTTCTCATCTCTCCTCCATGCACCGCCTCCTCAGGCGCTTTGAACGTCAATGGCTCAAACACCCAACCCCCTCTAACCAATCTGCATATTTCTCCTATCAAACCCTCTACAACTCATGCCTCAACTCCGCTAAACACACCTATTTCTCTGATCTTCTCCAGTCTCAATCCTCCCACCCTCGCTGCATTTTTCAAACTTTAACCTGTCTTCTCTCTCCTTCTACTCCTGATCCCTCCATCGCCTCTTCCTTCTCTGCTACTGATCTTGCCTCCTTCTTTTCTAGCAAAGTCCTCAACCTTCGTCAAACTATTCTCTCCTCCCCCTCCCCCTCCTACTGTCCTCCTCCTTCTCTTCCCCCTACCTTTTCTATGTCCTCCTTCTCTCCCGTCACCAATTCTGACGTTACCCTCCTCCTAACCAACACTCATCCAACTGCTTCTCCCGCTGACCCCATTCCTACCCCCCTCCTCCCGAAAAGCTACCCCCTCCTTATACCTTACCTTACCTCTTCTTCAACATCTGCCTCTCAACTTCCACTTTTCCTACCCCTTTCAAGCTTGCTACTATTATCCCTATTCTCAAAAACCTTCTGCTAACCCCCATCTTGCTTCCAACTATGGTCCCATCTCTCTCCTACCCTTCCTCTCCAAACTTCTTGAACGCATTGTCTATTCTCAACTCTCTTCCTAACCACTTCCTGATTCCCAATCTGGATTCCGCCCACTGCACTCCACTGAAACTGCACTCACCTCTGTTCTTAACTCTCTTCTCTCTGCACGCTACTCAAAACACTCCTCCATTCTTATTCTCCTTGATCTCTCCGCCGCTTTTGATACTGTTTTCCATCCTCTTCTTCTCAATTCCCTCTCCTCATTTGGCTTCAAGGACTCTGTTCTTAACTGGCTCTCCTCTTATCTCTCTAACCGCTCTTTTTCTGTCTCCTGGGGTGGCTCCTCCTCTCCCACATATCCTCTTAACCACGGAGTTCCCCAAGGTTCTGTCCTTAGCCCCTTTCTTTTCTCTCTCTACACCTCCTTCTTAGCTCCTATCATCTCCTCCTTTGGCATCTCACACCATTTCTATGCGGATGATACGCAGCTTTTCCTCTCCTTCTCCTCTTTCTCTCCCGACATTCATGGTAAACTATGTTCCTGCCTTTCCGCTATCAAATCCTGGATGTCCTCTCACTTCCTTACTCTTAACGCTGAAAAAACAGAACTCCTCTTCTTCCCTGCCAACACTCTTCCTCCACCCTCCCCTCCTGCCTTCATTTTCTTTCCCCCGTCCCAGCTCTCCTTCTCTCCACATGCCTGTAATCTTGGTCTCCATATTGACTTTCTCCTCTCTTTATCTCACCATATTTCTCTTACTGCCAAGTCTTGTCACTTTCACATCTACAACATACGTAAAATTCGACCCCTCCTTATCTTTCATGCTACTAAAGTTTTAATTACCTCCCTCATCTTCTCCAGACTCTTCTACTGTTCCTCCCTTCTCTTTGGACTCCCCTCCCCTCATCTCGTTACACTCAAATCCATCTACCACTCAGCCATCCGCTCCCTCTGCCTTCTCTCACCTCTTGATTCTATCTCCTCTTCTCTCACCTCTTTAGGCTGGCTCTCTTTTCACTCCCAGCTCAAATAAATTCAAGTTCCTCTGTCTTGTTTTCAAATCCCTCTATGGTCTTGCCCCCCTCTACCTCGCCTCCCTTCTCACTTTCTATACCCCTTCTCGCTCTCTCTGCTTTGCTAATTTCTTCCTACTCTCTCCTCCTCCTCCTCCCTGTGCCCCCTCCCGCTTCCGATCTTTCCAACTCCTTGCTCCCTACCACTGGAACCTCCTCCCCCTTCACATCCGCTCTTCCCCGTCCTTTCCTTCCTTTCGCTCTTCCCTCAAATCTTATCTTTTCCACTCACCTCCCTAACAACCTTCATTTCCTCTCGCTCTTCTCCCTCCCCCTCCTTCGTCACCTCCTAACACTACTCTCCCTATCCCTCCCTACCTCCTTCCCCTCACTCCCTACTCTCTTCTAGTCCTACTCTTCTCTCTCCACTTCCTCTCACTCATACATTCCCTCTTACTCCTGCTCTTACCTCCACTAACATGTCCCTTTCCGTCACTCACCTCTACCCCTCCCTACTCCCTCCTCACCTCTGCAATATTGTAAATTGTTCTTTACACTGTTTTCAAGTTATGATTCAATTTCCATATTATGCTTGTAATTTGCGTGTTCTCATGTAAAGCACTTTGGATTAAAGGGCTATATAAATTCAATAAAATACAAATACAAAATATTATGTGTAGCACTGACATGAGCTATTTCTGATGATAATTGTATTTTGATTTGGCTGTGACATTTTGATGGACAACTCAAGCGACACCCTCTTGTTTACTTTGATTTGGCAAGTGTATTGGGTTGGTCTCAAGCAATGGGTTGATTGTTGATTGTGCCTTTGATTGCTTTTTATCTAGCACTTGCTTTGATTCAAGAACTTTCGTTTTGACATTTGGTTTGCTTTTGGGTGTCTTGGTTATGGATTTTGGGTTGGCTGTTTTAGCTCCTTTGACAAAGATGGGACATATTTGTTGTGGTAGGTTATCACATGAGATGTGAGCCAAGCCTGTACCAACTGGTGAGGCTGTTCCCATTGTTCCTGCCTCACCGTGCATCCCATCATTGTCAGGCATTGTATCAGTTGCTAGGGGGAGTGCAGAATCACTAGACATGGGGACAATGGATTTTTGGTGCAGTATAGCCCCTGATAAAGTTTGATCCAAAGTCTCAAAAGGATCTACTGGGTGATTGCTAGATTTGTTGATGCTGGGTTCAACTTCAATAACTTCAAATCGTTTGGATAGAAGTCGATTTTCCTTTTCTATGATGACTGGATCAAGAATAGAGTGGAGGAGAGCTGCCACTTTCGCTTAGCTCATGTCAAGGTGGATGGCTGTGATGAAAGCTTCAACAAATATGATTTTTGAAGTCATCATGGCTATAACTGTCATCTGGTCTTTTAACTGGTCTGCCATTTGTTCGTGCAACTTCATGAATGGAGCCATGACAGTGGTCATAGTTGCTATTACAGTAAAATTGTTTTCTGTAGTACCCTTTGAAGGAGAATTATTCTGTATGTCTTTTTCCGATGCAATAACAGTTTGTGTGGTATTGTCTTGAAGACTCGCTTTATGTGCTGGTAGCTTGATTGAGGCCTGACTTGAGGCACTCCTTTGTAGGAAATTTGGTTTTCCGGAGGGGCTACCTTGGAAAATTGCAGTTACGTGAGGAGATGGCTTTCGTAATTTTGATTTAAAGTTGAAGACGCTTGGGCTCTGTGAATGCATTTTACCAGTGGCACCCACAGGCAAGTCTTTGAGTCGGCGTTCTAAGGCTGCCAATTTTGAAGCAGAGTCTAGAAGTTGTTGATCTGAGACTTCTGAGTCACCAGATGATGGAGCATAAGGACAGATGGTGTGGAAGCGTTTGTTGCTTGGCTATAACCTTTCAGGTTGTTGTGGGCGCCCATAATCACGGCTTCCAGTGTGCCATATACATTTTTCAGGGAGGTGGTAAGGCATTGACAACTGCTTTCTCAGAAAGAGATAGCGTTGCTTGGTTTTTCCCCCTCCTAACATTGCATCATTAAGGCACCTGTGGCCACGAACTTCACCTTGCTGTGGCATCAGGTCAAAGTCAAATGACCGGTCATTAATGCCAGAAGGATCAGGTGGGGCGGGTGTTGATGTGCTAGGATTAGCTACTTTTTCCAGCATTAAATTTGGGCACACTCGAGGATCCTTCGCTGAATGAAAGGTAAATGAGGTTGTTCCAGTTTTTAAGGAATTTTGTTTATCGTTAGTGTACACGGCAATGGTAGTTTGCGTGTCATTTTTTGTGACGTCTATCCTTGGTTTAGGTGCTGACATGATTTCAGGTGCATTAGATAAGTCATTGGCCTGGCAGTCAAGAGCCAGAGTGTCAGAAGGCACCATTGGAAATGTCTTTGTTGGTGACACGTGTTGCCGGATCTCGCCCTCTGCGCTTTCTAACAACTTGTGTGATTGCATGTGAGATGGAACGTATGGTTCTCGCGAGGCGGCGGGAACAACTAGTTTTTTTTGCATGAAATTCTTATTCCCCGTGTCATCTTCGCTGTTACCGGGGCGCAGAGTGTTGCATGTGAGGACAAGTCCTTTGTACAGTTGGTAGACAAGGACGTGAGAGGTTGTAAAAAAACTGTCAGATTGACTGGCTGCGCGGTCATATGCGGTGAAGTAGTTTTGATTGCAATAATGATGTGTATGTTATTCAGTGGACAGTTAGACAGTTTAAAATTTGCGTTACATGCATCGCTCACCTTGCTTGCCTCTCCCATGTCGCTGGCAGCGGGAGGGACTTCCAAAGTTGCTTCTATCGTGGAGGTTCCCCAAGTATTATCCATGACACACACACAGTGCACAGTGCTCGGAGAAACAACTGTGCAATTTGAAAGAGTTTTACTTGGCAACAGTAGCGTGGATAGAATAGAGAGGGGCCAGGAAGCGGGACCGGGTTCCGAGCTTCACTCTAGCCGAACACTCGGCCAAACACTCGGCCAAACACTCGGCCAAACACTCGGCCAAACACTCGGCCACGCTCCGCTTGTGGCGAGTGTTTTAATGGCTTGCGCTCCTCCTGCAGACAAACAGAGTAGAGAGACTCTGAACACGTTCACAATGAAAAGAAAAGCAGCAGTCTGCACTCGTGGCCACACTCGGCCAAACACTCCGCCTAGGATCACCTACGGTATTGACTGTTCCCCAATTTATGCCTTTCGGTTCTCACACGATAATGATACCTCCCTCAGTGTCTAAGACTACAAACCACTTTCTGTATTTAAGTTTAACCTCCCGTAAACAATATAGCTAATGCACTCTGGGCTCTATTTACAAAAGCAGTTTACAATGGAAATTATTATTGAAAAACGGTTTGTATATCAGGCCCTCTCTATCTTAATTCTCTAACCATGCCCTGCAAAGTTAATTGGTCTAAAAATCAATGAAACTTAAATTAGTGAGGTTTCCAACAAACGTTTGTTTATCTATACTGCTAGTGGTATATGTCTGAAAACAATATTTAGGAAATTATACTCTGCCATTCAGAGCGTTGAAGTGCAATTTGGCATGCTGCAAAACTTTAAAATACCATCAGTTCAAATCAGCATTGTACTCACTGTAAACTCGGGTGGATTTTTAAGTACCTCTTATTTTTTAAATACCTAGTTGTAGTTGTGAGGTATGATTGCGTGGACTAGTTATGGCATTGGGTACATGGAAAATACTGGATGGGGCTAATAGCCCCATCCAGTATTTTCCTATGCCGTAACTATCCTATGCAATCCCATTTCATATCAGTTTGTAGTTTTAAAACTGAAAGTATTTAAAATAACAATTTCTTTTTTTTTACCGGTCCCACAATATTTATAATGAGGCATAAAAGCCATTAACCTTGGTCAATATTTGAAGAAGCAAACAAAAATATCTTCACGCAGTGTTTTTGGTGGTCTCCTTATTGATTTATATTTAGTTCATTTTAAAGTTAAGTTGCTAGAACTATATACTGGTTAACCACGCTAAATATAAATGGCCAACCACAACAAAACAAAAGTGACCAGTGGGAAGTGCTGTAATAATCGGGAGAGACTAAAAGAAGCAAAGCAAAAGTCAGTGTAAAAGTAAGGATTGTCCCAAAATCCCTGGATAATGATGTGTTATGTATATAGCGCCTTAGCCCAAAGCACTTATTTACATACAATATCACCCAACCGAAATTGGTACTCATTTATTGACCTCGGTAGGATGAAGGGCTGAGTTGGCATGCAGGGGTTTGAACCTGTGACCTGCAGGTCACGATCAGATCGCAGCAGCGAGCGCTCAACCCGCTGAGCTATCTTACCAAATAATGAATGTGCTACTGCCAAAGAAACAGGTTCAGATGTGCAATAGAAAGGAAAGCAACTGACCAGAGTTGACCACAAATCAAGAACTGAAACAACCTGGCTAATCCCTTTCAACTCAGCACACGCAGACCAACATGCAGAGTTCTGCAAGGATCACCACTCTCGCCACTACTCTTTAACATCTACATGACCCCACTGATCACTCTCAACAGAAGATATCGACTCAGCTGTTACAATTACACATATGTCACACAAATAATCTATAAAATCAGCACCACTGGAGAATCTGGCCAACCCCATACCAACTTCCTTACAAAAATGAATGGATGGATGAGTGGCAACAGCCTTAAACTCAAACTGGGCAAAACGGAAATCATGATCATGTCCAACAACCCATCGAACCAACATCATATTCAATGGCCTGGTGAAATATGAAATGAACCAGAACCTTTCAAAGTAGTTAAAACCTCAGAGTATTAATAAACATCGACTTAACACTCAAACTACAAGTCAACACATTATTAAAGAAGTGCTTCTTCCACCCATGCAGAATCAAATGGATACTACCTTTGTCCCCTTCTAGCACATAATACTCACCATCATCTCCCTCGTCACTTCAAGAATAGACTAGTCCAAAAGCATCTATGTTGGAATTCCAGATCACCTCACCAAATACGACATCGAATACAGAACACAGCAGCAAAACTACTCCTCAAACTCACTAAGAGAGAACTTGTCACACCAGCACTGAGAACACAATACTAGTTACAAATCAACAATGAATTTTCTTCAAAACACTCTGAATAACCCTCAGAACAATCCACAGCCAAGCAGCAGAATTCATACAGGAACACATCTCAATCTACAAACCAAACTGAACATTGAGGTCAAGCAATGACATTTCTCTTGAACAAAAGCGATAGTCAAAGTTGAAATTTGTTGGATCAGCATGCTCCTACATCTCGGCAAAACTCTGGAACTTACTCCCCAAGAAAATACAAACAATAGAAAACACTTTCAATTTTCCTACAAAATCACCCTCAACCACCAAACAAAACACACACGTACCTCTACCAAAGCACAAACTCAAAATCACTGCAAGCTGCCCACACTCTGCAACACCCGACTCAACTCAATGCACTACAGAAAACTAAACCACAGACACGCAAACAAACCCATCCACACTCAAACCAAACCCACACCAACTAAAAGCAAACCCTACACATAGTGACGGTTATTTCCAAACTGAAGCTACCAACAACATGTACTCCCCCTCTCCTTCCCACTAACTAACCCTCCTGAGCGCTCCTTCCTTTTCAGATCCAACAGAGTGCTTGGAAACATGAAAATTGCAGCGGTGTTCAGGATAAATCACAATAACATAACAAGTATAGATTCTGTAAGCACATGGAATATCTAGGTGGGGCTCTATGTCTATGCACATGTGGGCAGTGTGATCAACAGAGCGTTACCACCATCATTGTGCAAAAGCACAAGTGAGTGGACTGTCGTCCAGGAAGAGTTTGATGAGAGGAAGGGTTTAACATAGCACCGAAGTGAGAATGTGAATTGTGCCAGCCGTCCCTTCTTTGCTCTAGAAGCTTGAAAAGGAAGCTTGGAACTGTGGCGAAAGCCAAGCTCGCGTTCAGATTCAACCACTCCAAGAATAATACAGCGAGTTGTCATGTTCAAAAGGCAGCACTGGAAGCGATCTCCACCGAGAAGAAAGTGAATGCCGTTTTCAGTTGTGGACTACTTCGATATTGGCTGCAACAGTTAAGCCTCAATCATTGCTCCCTTTCTGTCCGCCCTCATCCACAGACTAGTTTTATGGAGACTCTTGTGAGATGAATGATACACAGCACATTTAAGAATTGACGTGCTTGGCAGCATGTATACTACCTCTGGCAGCCCTGGTGGCTATGGGCTCTCCTCACAGAGCCCGCATTACTCAGGTCTTGCACTCTTTGCACTGGCTGCTGGTGGCAAAGAGTATTGATTTTAAGTCTTTATGCCTTGTCCAGCGAGCCTTTCAGGGTCTTGGAGCTGAGTACCTACAGGATACGTTTGTCCGCTACTCTCCGGGTTGTCATCTTCGTTCCCGGTCTGCTTGCCTTCTTGTTCCTTCTTTTCGGCGCACCAAGGTTGGTGGCCGATCGTTCTCGGTTGCAGCAGCCCAATTGTGGAAAGCTCTTCCGTTGCCTCTCAGGCATGCTTCTAATCATCTTGAAGTGAGGCATCTTTTGAAAACTTGTCTTTTTAACTTTATAGTCACAGTTGATATGTTTCGGTTGATACAGTGGATATCCTAGCACCTTGATGCCTTGGGCGATAGTGCACTCTATAAATATCATTAACATAACATAACTGAACTGACAAATCACGCAGTATATCCAATATTTGGGTATGTATTAGTAATAGCAGCCCCACTGGGCCAAATACACAAGAATAATTCCACAATATTGTACTCATGGATGTCCCTAGCTACCAATATTAGTAGTCATCCCCCGGATGTATTAGCAGAAGTAGTTATGACGCCAGTCAGGAAGCGTAAACGTCAGTGGAATCTTCAAGCATTATTAGCAAGAAATGACCTGCCCTTTGTATCAGTTCTGTACCAGCCAGATTGTGTGGTGCCTATTGACCCATCAGACCGTGGAAGCTTCCAGACAGCACCCATTCATGCGACAGGAGAAACTATGGCTACCACCCGAGGCCATTTTATTAATACTTGCCATCAGCTGTGGCATGAACACTATTGGTCAAATAAAACAGCTTAAGTGCTAATTACGTTATTAGATATGATTACATCATTATTGAAATAATTAAGCAGTTTGTGATATAACTGTCGATCGGCCATTATCAGCAACATTTACTTGTATATGCTGTACGCACAACAATGACCTTCACTGGCACTGTTATCAATAACAAAACCATCAGGCAATATAAGCAATAATGCGCCAGCCAGCTGGTGTAAGCAATAGTTGCCTTATCAGACACTCCAAACGAATACTGACCCATATCAAAGTATTTAAGATACTGGCCGATCCCTTTTAGACAGCGGTAACAATAATCATGCCACACACCTGGAATTATTAGCAACAATCACCCATTTTATCAGGCAGCATTAGTGCTAATGTCCCATGGGAAGGAGTTGCATACCAGCCATGATGTCCACAAAGGTGAACAGAAGCAATATTAACCCCACGGGGCACTTTTGCCATATTACCCATTGCCATTAGTTGCATTATCAATAATACAAAATGAAACCTATAGCATATTCCATATGCTCCTCGCTGAATTGTCATTTCATGACCCGTCCAAAATCGACACTCATTAGGATTATGGCTAATTCATTTTCGCTGCTTCGTTGTGAAAAGCCAAGCCACTTTTGTGCTGGTCACGCTAGATTGGAAGAAATAATGACAGGCCGGATACATATGTCTTGTGATTTATACATGGGAAAGAATCATTTCTCGACGGCTGCGGATACAAAATGTGTGTAAAACTACGGGTGTTCTTTTCTATAATTGTCATCAACTACTCATTCCGAAATTAACCTTTTTCTGGGGAATGCACTTCTTAACATCTGGAAGTGAATGAAAACGCAGTTAAAGGAGTTCTTAACGATGGATTTCATTGGAATGTACTAAATGGGAAACCCTTTGCTCGGCAAGTCCTGTTTGTGATAATGAATAGATGCCCCGCAGAAGAGGGCAAGGCAAGCTGGCTCTGCTCCAGGCCGCACTCATATCCATGTTTGAATCCCCCTTAGATGGTGGCCTGGCTGGCTTCTAAGTCAGAGGAGATGATTATACATGAAACATAGTGATAGAAAGGACCAATATTAAAACAATGTTTCCCAGAATCCATTGCAAGTATTCCTCTTCCTTTGGGAGAAAAGTACACCTGATAATTACATTTAAAGTCATTGATATTGATATTTTATTTGTATGGCGCTCGTACACAAGTGTTTCAGAGCGTGACGAGGCAAGGGAGGAGAACAAGGGGGAACAAAAACAACAATCTTTGCTAGGCCCAGTGATATTGAGAACGCGCAAGTGCAGGGGAGAGGGGAAAGTGCATGGGAGGGGGGGAATGGAAAGTGCTAAGCAAAGGAATACAAATACATTACAAATAAATAAATAAATAACAGCAACAAACAGTGGTAGTACAGTCAGCAAGTGGCAAGTGCTAGGTTTAAGGCAGAAAAAAGGGGAGGGGCTGTAGGGTTACAGATACAGATCCCAGTGCAAGGGATTGCCAGGAGGCAGTGCATGTGTGTGGCAGGGAGAGCAGATACCTCTGCCCGAAAGTCAGAGGGGAACCAGGAGCACGAAAGACAGGGTTTTTGCTGAACGTAATACGCTGCAAGCCCAGTAGGATCTTGACAATGAAATGTGTGCAGTGCTGTGCAAAAATGTTTATATGATGAACAAAATGAAAAAAAGAAAAACAGAAATCTTTGTTGTGTAGCAGCTACTGACATCCCATTCTGACAGTATTTCATGAAACACAAATAACCATCTGCATGGCCCTAAACGCCACCTCCCATTCCTGCATCTGCCACAAAGAATGCAAGTGTTTCTATTCGGGCTGCAGGGTTGCCCAAATTGCTGACTCATCAGCTCCAGATTATCCATAAAAAGGTGCCCAGGTTAATTCGAGCTCTTAATTTGAAACAGCACATTTAGCCAGGCCTGATAGACACCACATAGCTCCCGATTGCTACCCACATTAACTTCCGGGGACTATGAATCATCCACAAAGTCCGACACACCTGAAGCAGAATATCAGGATCTACTGCACCAAGGCCCCAGGGGAACTCATTTGCTAAATACGTTGTTGTTGTGCCATTCAGGAGAAAGAACCCAGGTGGAAGAAAACTGGAAGCAGCTGGTGTCATCCTACGGAATGGAATCCCGCTTGCCCCAAGCACTGAGAACGATCTCCTATTCTTCAGGAAGAGGCTTAAGAGTCGCCTGTTTGGGAATGTACTTCTAATCATGAACCTCCTATTCTGTAGCCTCACTGCTCTTCCACGTGTGAACCTAGACCCACCCTTCCACCTTCCCACTACAATGCTCTTGCACTCCCTCCATCCCAGCTCAATCTCATGCTTATTTTTTTTATAGAACTTTTCTTTATTGGCATGGAGCGAGAACAGACAACGCAGTGCACAAGACAGATAGGATTGTAGATACATGAATGGCATTACATATATAAGGGAGTTACAGGCAAGGGGTAGGCAATCAGCCTCACAGTTCAGTGTGTTTCAGGAATAACCAAGCTTACTCATCTGGAGGGGGGGAGGAGAGAAGTTCTATATCCTCATTACTGTTCAAATAGCTACAAAACTCAGTCCATACATTCATGGGGCGAGAGGTCAATGGTAGGGTATTGATGTAGTCCTCTTCACACGTTTGAGTCCAGGTAAGGGCCCTTAGCCACATCTCGAATGAGGTGGGGGAGCGGCGCTTCCAGCACTGCAATATGCATTTTTTGGCCACCATAGTAGCGACATTCAAAAACCTGGACACCTTCCTTAACTCGGGCCCGTCCCATATTCCGAACAGGGCAGCCTGTGGTTCGAGAGAGATGTGGGTCGCTCTTATCTCAGAGAGGGCTTCTATCATAGCTTTCCAGTACGGGCTCAGTGCTTCACAAGTCCAGAACTTATGGATGTGGTCTGCATCGGCGGATCTACATCTAGGGCAAGTATGAACCTGGCTGCGTGCAAACCTTCCCACTCTGTGTGGCGTGTTGTAAGACGATTCAGGAGCTTATATTCCATACACCTGTATCTGGCATTTAGGGAGGCCTTGCGTGTATGCATGCACATCTTTCTCCACATAACATCAGTGAGGGTCAGGCCCAGTTCACCACTCCACATGTTGCGTGCCGACTGTGGTGCGTCCTCTAGGTTGACCATCAGCATTTTGTACAATGAGGATGTTATGCCCCTAGCCCCAGCCGAGTTGGTTATGTAGTGGATTTCAGGTGAGTCTGTGGGTTCGTCGGGATAGGTGGGCCACCAGGCGCAGACCGCTGCCCTCAACCTGAAATATTGCAATAGTTCCATTGCTGAGCTAGAGTGGCCAGGGCGCCATGTCTGCGGGGTGATGAACTTCCCTTCGGGGTATAGGTCGGACCGAGCTCGGTAGCCCAAGTCGTACCAGTGTCGCATTAGGAGTTTGTCATGAGTGGGGCTGAGGCCTGGGAACTGCCAGATGGGCAGCCACTTATAGTATGGGTGGTGGCCTGGAAGTGATTGTAATAATCGTTTCCACACCATGGTTGTTGCTGCTACGGGGTCTGCCGGGGTGTCAGTATGAAATGTGCGATGGAGAATGAGAGACAGACTGTTGACTTCTTCGCTTGCTAGTTTCTCGAGTTTCACATGTGGGTGAGGGTCTGTGAATGTATACCAGTGTGTGGCATGTTGAGCTTGTGCGGCGATCCAGTATCTGGCGAAGTCAGGGGCAGTGAAGCCCCCTTCTCATATGGAAGAGTCATCTGCTGCCACTTCTTGTGAACCGCGCCGGATTGCCAAAGAAATTGGGCGCATGCAGTGTGTAGGTTCTTGAAATATCGCCTCCCGGGCCGGATCGGCACATTCACAAAAATGTAAAGCAGCTTAGGGACAATTATCATTTTGATTAGGGACAGTCTGCCCGACAAGGAAAGCGGGAGGTTGCGCCATTTCAACATCCGGGCCTCCACGAGCTGCGCCGCAGCCGTGTAGTTGTCAGCTAATAGTGAAGGTTTAGTGAGTGATACCTGAACCCAAAGATATCTGATTCCCCCTGGAGACCAACGGAGGGGGAATTCACATGTTGGTTGGGAGGTTGCCACCATGAGCGGGAACATTTCAGATTTACTGTAATTTATGGTAAAGCCTGAAAATGTGCCAATTTTAGTTATGTCACGTATAAATCGGGTCTAAATGGGCAGCCGGGTCTCTGATATAGAGAAGTACGTCGTCGGCATACAATGAGATTATCTCTGGGTTGTCACGCAGGCGTATACCTTTTCGTGTATGTTTGTCTCTAACAATGTCAGCCATGGGTTTGATAACAAGCGCAAAAAGTATTGGGGAGAACGGACAACCCTGGCGAGTGTCTCTATGGAGCGCGAAGGGGGACGAGACCTTCGAGTTGATAAGGACTCTGGCCGCAGGGTTTGTATAGAGCTTTTTTATATATATGATATCATGCGTGAGCCAATTCCCATTTTGTGAAGTGCCGCCCACATATACTGCCAAAACACCATGTCGAATGCCTTCTGGGCATCGAGGGTGATCGCTACGGAGCTGGCATTGGGATCAATTCTGGAGATAACATTGAACAGTCGGCGGATGTTGAGGGCTGTGGATCTACCGGCGATGAAGCCACTCTGATCTGGGTGAACTAAGTGGGTCATTATGGGGAGGAACCTGCTTGCGATAATCTTAGCAAAGATTTTCGTATCAGTGTTGATTAGAGATAGGGGTCTGTAGGACCCGCATTCGTCCAGCAGCTTGGGGAGCATGGTTATAATGGCCTTGCGCATGGACTGGGGCAGGATAGCCAGCCCGAGTGATTCATTCCAGACCTCGAGGAGACTGGGTGCTAGGATGGCGACGTGCTCCTGATAAAACTCTCAGGTGAGACCGTCTGTGCCTTTCCCTTTCGGGCAGCTCGTGATAGCCTTGGTTATCTCGTCAAGGGTAAATCGAATATCTAGCTGATCTCTGGTAGCGCGGGAGAGGAGGGTCATGGGGATTTGATCCAGAAGGAGGTCTGTATCCTGTGGGCTGTGCTCTTGCTGGGGAGCATATAGGGTTGTGTAAAACACAGTGAATGTCTCAAGGATGTGTTGGTTAGACCAGGACAGGGCGCCATTTTCGTCCTTAATGCAGTCTATGCGGTTTCTGCCCCCCTCCGCGCAGACCAGTCTGGACAATGTCCTCCTCGGTCTGTCCCCCTCTCTGTATTTCCGGGCTGCCATGGGACGGGCATGGTATTGTATCTCCCTCTGGGCGTGGGCCTCAAATGTCTCCAGTTCTAATCTGATCTCTGCCAGTATGGTCGGGGAATGGGCAGAGGTGTACTTTCTCTCAAGTTCTTTAAGCTTTACTTCCGATTCCTGCAAGCTATTTTTAATGTCTTTGAGGACCCCAGCCTCCCTGGAGATACACATCCCCCTGATGAAGACCTTGAACGCCTCCCACCGGACCCCATCAGATGTCTCCTGTCTGTTATTGTGTTATAGGTGTTAATATCAGCCAGGATTTCTGCTTTGAAAACTATATCTTGGAGTACCTCCGACTTGAATCGCCAGGCAGAGCGGGGAGGCAGGTCATGGCCCAGTGTGATTTGCAGCGTTACCGGGGAGTGATCTGAAAGTGTGCGGGGCAGTATCTGTGTGTCTAAGGCCCTGCCCACCATTCCACTTGATATGAGAAACAGGTCTATTCTAGACAGGCTATCATGTACCGATGAATAAAATGTATGCACTCTCGCATGTGGGTGGAGAACTCTTCACACATCTTTGAGACCCAGCGTGTCAATGTGTGCATGTAGTCTATTGGCCGCACGTGATGTAGCTCTTCAGGCGGTCCCAGATCTGTCGAGCTCATTGTCTAAAATCAGGTTCATGTTTCCCCCCCATATGATTGGAACACCGATGTATTTTACAAGTATGGTGGTGATTACATCTAAAAAATCTGGGGCGTCGAAGTTTGAGGCATATGTGTTCACGAGGAGGCACTCCACGTTGGCGAGTAGGCAATGAAGAATTACATATCTGCCCGCGGGGTCGATGTGACTGGTGCGCAGCGAAAATTGGACTGATTTGTGGACTAAAGTGAGCACTCCCCTGGACTGGGATGAATTGTGTAGTACCTGTTGGTGCCCCATGCCGGGGCCAGGTATGTCACTAGGCGCCCCAGGGCATGTGTTTCTTGAAGGAGAAGTATTTTAATTCCGTGCCTCTGGGCAGAGGCGGTTATCCTGCGGGCTTTGGTGAAGTTACTCAACCCCCGGACATTCCATGTCATGAAGTTAAGCGACATAGTGTCGTATTATGGGACTTTCCTGCAATGATATTTGTTACCATTCAGTACCTTGCGCCCATTTGCAGTACAAGCATATTGCGTTGCAACCATGTTCCCTGCTCCCATGCCGTTTTCCTTTAACCAATCCCCAGCATTACCTCCCCCCACCCTCACTGCCCACCCCCAACTTGCAGTGCAGACCCCCCCACCCCGAATAAAGTTGTCACCATATGAGCCGACACTCACTAGGAGATAGGGGTCGGTGGGCAAGATCCACTGTGGATATGCCTCTTTCATGGCCCAACGGGGGCTAACAAGCAGCAACAACCAAATGAAATTAAACATTGCAACTGCAGTGAGGTGCGCTGTTACTGTGCGGCCGGCATTTTAAGCATGATGTAGGGCAGCATGTGCTGTCCGGGACATGTTACTACAGTAAACTGATTCTATGTCTGGCCCCTGGAACCAGAAAACATCTCCAAGCAAAATAAGACTGAAGGAGAAACTAGGGCTTGTGGCCAGCTCCAGGCACTGGGAGAGAAAGGGTGGTTAATATCCACAGTCCAGGAGCCGGTCCATAACCCGAATGCATATAATAGGGAGCCATGTTTGCTGAGTGAACAATACAACATTGCCATTGACACATTATAAGTCAAGGATCAGCAGATAGGATGGGCCTCCTCGAGCTAAGCAGCTCATGGTAATTGTCCTTGGCGCGATCGCCTCCTGGATTATGAAGCAGTATTTGCGACTCAATGAATGTCACTGCTTCGTCTGGGACAGTAAAGAAGTACAGTTTACCTTTGTGGGTGATTTTGAATTGCACCGCGACCAGGATGGCATATGGGACGCTGCGCTCCCTAAGCAGTTTCTTGATGCCGAGGAATTGATGCCTCTACTGTTGTACCGCTATTGAGAAGTCTGCAAAAATTCTAATGGTGTGGGCCTCCAGTCGTAGGTCTCCCTTCTCACGCGACAGGCGGAGGATGTGGTCCTTGTCCCGGTAATTGAGAATTCTGGCAATGATGGGCCTGGGGATGGCACCCGTGAAATATGGTGAGAGGGCCGGATTATCCAGCAGATCTTTGAGTAGATTTTCTACAGCGTCTTCCATACGCCCTTTGAGGGCATTCTCGGGAACCCCAATAATGCCAGGTTGTTTCTGCGGGAGCCAGATTCCAAATCATCACACTTCGCCCTTACACTCTTCATGTCGCGCGACAGGAAGGCCACAGTGTTTTGGCATGTGTGTATTTCATCTTCATTCATGGAGATTCTATTTTCGGCTTCAGTGATCCTAGACCCCGCCTGGTCCGCATGAGTTTTGAGTGAGGCAAGATTGGCATTAATGTCGTCCAGCTTTTCATGTTCTTTGCCTTTGACTCCATCAGCGTGGTAAGATCTGGCACCATAGAACCAGGATGGGTATCCGACTCGGGCTCCTCTTGTAGAGATGACGTGTGGCCCGCCTCGGCTCTCGGGACCGCTTTAGCAAACTTGTCCATGGTGCCCCTTTTGGCAGCTCACTTGGATCGGTTCGACATTGCAAGAAGAAGCCGGAGTGTGGTAAGGGCCCATGGGAGGAGCAGATGGTGGGATGGAGGGCACAGGCCTCAAACAGATTAAAGGCTACTAGCCGATGTCCCATTGTCAGCAGGATGCACGGGCTGCGGTGGAGGCAGACAGCGATGGTGAGGCTGCAGCCGGTGTGTGGCGCGGGTCACCCAGAGGCCGACAAGGGCAGTTGCAGACTATAGGGTGTGGATATTAAATCAACGGGGCAATGATGGCTGTGGCGTAATGTCTCATTCCGTGTACAGACCGCGTATGCTGGGTCAGCTAAGTCAGGCAGGGTCCGTCCTCCGCAGCACTGAACCACCCTGGTAGGGGGCCGGGAGCTGCTCACCCCCGGTATGCAGAGGCCAGATGATGAGAGGCCACGCCGGGGCGGGGGAGCCGCAATGTGGACTGGGGTCCCGCGGAGCAGGCAGGCAGGTTGTCTTGTACAGGCAGGATGGGCCTATATAGGCTTGTATTCCAATTTGGGCAGCAAAGCAAAAAAGGGGGGGTCATTTGGTCCAGTCCAGGGTGGGCTAGTGTCTATGATCAGAGATGCTGTGTAGGGACTGATGCCACTGGACCAGCGCAGCAGTTATGTCCTTGGATGTCCGCGGCCACAGGCAGCAGCCGAAAGCAACACTGTGCGCACCTCCCCCGCTCCTCACCTGGTCCGCTGCGGGGACGGCGTGAGTCTCCAGATCACTACTCCAGGGTAGACGCCGGGCTCCAGCCTATGATTATAGCACCGCCTCCAGTGGTCGAGCGCATGCTCCAAGCGCAGGGGGACCGGGCCGCGCTCCAGCGCAGGCCCCCGCCACAGCCTGGGCCGCGCAGCTGTCCGCCCCCGCGGATCCCCGCATTAGGCAGAGTCAAGTCACTGCAATCCAATCAAGCCCTCCCCCTCCACCGAGGCCTCGGGAGGGGGGAAGTTGCTGGTGCTTCCCCAGTGGCCACAGCGAAGGGCGCGGTAGAGAGGAGCCAGGGAAGCGAGGCGGGGGAAGCAGGAAGTCAGGCGAGCGCCAAGGCCAGGGAACACACACGGCCCGCTGCCGCTGCAGGCACCGCAGCTGGGTCCTCAGAGGCCGAATCGGGCCCAAAATAGCAGGATGCATGTCGTGCAATGTAGTTTGCAGCTCCACTAGGCTATAAGGGTAGAGAGCGTTGCAGACCGCAGATGTAAGCAGATTAGTGCCAAAGCCACACAGAGCTAGAAAGCTAGGCAGCCATCTTGGGCTGCTCAACAGCGCCACCCCAGTCTCATGCTTATTTTAATTACTTATTATATTTAATTATTTATAAAGTGCACAATCACGACCGAGGGAATCATGGTACTAACTGTGAGAGATAAGGCAGAGAAGGAAAATAGCAGAGTTGAAGAAGAGGACCTAGATTGGGAAGGTCTTTAAGGTTAGACGAAAAAGAGAGATGGTCCTGAGTGTTTCGTTGAAACAAAGGAAAAGCGTTCCAAAGTCAGGCTACCACTACCAAAAAGGTGCGACCCCCCCCGGTGCTGGAACGTTGGAGTCGAGGTACTTGGATGAGACAAAGAGAGGCTGAGCGACGCCAACATGATGGAACATAGGGGCAGAGCTTTGCCTGTAAATACTCAGGTCCAGTGCCATAGAAAGCAAGATGGACAATGCATGCCACCTTAAATTCCACCCGTTTGGCAACTGGGAGCTGGTGTAGAGTAGCTAAAATGGGGGTGGGGGGCTGAAGCCTGTAACGATGCCCCGGAGTCTACTATGGCTGCCGTTCTCTGAAAAACCTTCAGGTGGTGGAGTGGGTAGAGAGGTTGAGCCAAATATAGTGAATTGCAGTAGTCAAGTGATCCCGACACCATGGCAGATACTACAACAAGACGCAAACCTTTCCAGAAGAAAAGGAAGAGCCTCCCGCAAGACTTTCAGCTTAAAAAAAACTGATTGGCAAACCGAGCTCACCTGAGGTTCCAAGAACAAGGAGGCGACCAGAGTAATTTCAATGTTTTTTCCACCTGGACAAGTTTAGGCTGGGGGCCCAAGACTGAGGGCCAGAAATCCACAGCCCACAGCAGAGAGCTGGATGTGGGACACACCACTAAGACCTCTGTCTTGCTACCATTGAGAAGAAGCCAATTATTACTCATCCAGGTGTTAATGGAGAGGAGGCAAACTAGGCAGCGAGTGCCGTAGACTGCTGCATCAGGTTGAGAAGCACCAATATCGGGTGATTGGTAGACCTAATTATATCCTTTGTATTAAACAGGGGACATTCCGCCCCAAAGCCTCAAACAGTTGGGGGGACACTGAGCCTAGCAGACAGTAAGGATTGAGACCCTGAGTCAACTATTTGCTGATGGATTGTGACAATCTTGTCCTGAAAAAACTCAGACAGAGAGCTGCACAAGCTTTGCGAGGGAACAATGGCATTAAACAGCGGGGCAGCAGACAATAATTCAACAAGCTTGAACAATTCCCTAGGCTTGGTCACTGCTGACTCCAAATGTGACGAGGAATATAAACGTTTGGCTTAAAAAATGGCAGCCTGAAAAATTGCTCTGGTTCGGCATAGAGTGGTGGGGGATGGAAGGCAATTAGAAGCCCGCCACTTAGGCTCTGATTGCCTATGGAGAAGTTGAAGACTGGCCAATTCTGGAGAAAACCAGGGCTCTGAGGGTAGCCTAAGAAATGTCGACTTTCTCAAAGGTGCCAGAGTATCCCCCGCGGCACAACAGGCCATGGAAAGTGAGGCCTAATCGACTGTCTCCAATGATGACACACAGACAAGATTGCCTTTGCCAACACTGAAGTGTCATTAGATCGACAGTTGCGGGAGGAGGGGTGACAAAGTACTGGAAGATCAACAGAAGGAGTAGAGGAAATAGCAAAAGGAATGGCTACGTGGTTTGACCACACCACGGGTAGGTGGGGAAAAATTACCACTGACCCCTGGGCTACAAAAAGTAGATCCAGGATATTTCCCAGCTCATGAGTAGGCCCCCCAATCAATTGAGTGAGAGCCAGATCATGTAAGGTAGACAACAAGCGCACTGTCTGTAGGACCAACGGATTGTTTCGGTGCAAAATGAAATCACCCAAAAAATTAGCTCAGCGGCATTCAAATTCAAATGTCCAATGACCTCAGAGAAATCCAGTGCAAAGATGGAATCAGATTACAGAAGTGAACAACTCGAGAGGGAGAGAGGACTATCCTTACTAGTAATGCCTCCATTTTAAGATCATGTGTGAGCATAGAAGTTGTGCATTTAAACACATCAGTGGTAGATCAAGGCCAGCCCACCGCCCATTTGGGCAATTAAGCGTTAAAATGCAGTATTCAGGTGTCAACGCAAGGGCCACCTGAGGGCCAGAGGCAGAATTAAGCCTTGTGTATTTTGCGGACCCTCCTTCCTGTCTATGATTGGGCAGGTCTTCTACATGTACCACTTTCGTGAGGCTACTGCTTATGTGATGCACACATTCCCAAAGCACTTTTCTCCTGTCCTCCCTCTATTCCTGTTGCACAGGTCCACATACGCCTCCCTTGCACATACGATTCCTTCCGAAGTAGGTGAAAGATAGATTGTCTTTGCTTCTTATATTTATCAGATTGGTTGATAATGTGATTTCTGCAACTCATTTCAAATTATTGCAATATAACGGAGTATTATTATCTCTTGAAAGTCACACATATAAACATACATGTATCAGCAAGTGCTGAGAAGATGTGTGATCAAGCATTTAAAGTGCAGACTGGACTAAAATTCCAGCTCCACCTTGTATATAGAATGAATATTCCTGGTTAGTTCATATTATCTCTCTGTCTCTTCGAAAATAGGGAAGCTAGGTGTGGTTTTGTGTTGGGTCCGCCCAGTGCTTTAAGTGGGCTGGGGCCAGCCAGGGGCGGGCTGTCTCCAAAAAGTGGGGCTGAGCCGGGGCTCTGCCATGGCCCCCCGGTCCCTCCACAACACAGGCAGGACACATTATCCTGCCCTGGCTGCAGCCGCAACGGGAGATGCACCCAACATTTTCGAGTTAGGCAAGCTCACAGACTCTGTGCTAATTTCTATGTTTATAAAAGATGGCTTGAAATGTACAAAATTGGAGTCATCTTTTATAAAGGTTTGCAGACGGACAAAGACTCCCCAGACTTTGTCCGTCGGCAAAGCTTTATAAAAGATGGATTGAATTGTGTACTTTTCAAGCCATCTTTTAGAAACATAGAAATAATTCTATGTTTATAAAATATGGCTTGAAAAGTACGCAAACCATAAGGTATGCACACCAATATATAAATGTTATATTTTTGTGTGCGTACCTTACTATAGTTTGTGTACTTTTCAAGCCATCTTTTATAAACATAGAAATATGTAACATACTTCTAGGTTAATATACGATGGCTTACATAGTACACAAACCATAGTAAGGTATGCATACAAATATATAAATGCTTGCATACCTTACTATGGTGTGTGTGTACTTTTTTAGGCCATGCCCATCCCACAAGCCACGCCCCCAAATGACGGCCCCCCTCTATTTCTTACCCCACTTAAAGCCATGGGTACACCCAACACAAAACCTGTACCTGGCTTTCCAATGTGGTGATGAGGAAGAGCTCCAGATATGTGTTTTTGTGGAAATGGGAAAGCAGAACCCCAGTTATGGGTTTTATGATTTGGGGTGTGGAGAGGCAATGGCGGTTTGGCTCCTCTTTGACTCTTAGAGCCAAGCTAGAATGCCTGTCCCGATTCCGGTTCAACTCTCCACATGGATGTTCTGGCTCCACCGACATCCGAGGACTAATGATGGCACTGACACAATGGGGTCAGGCAAAGTACGTCACTACCCCTTTCTGATACTAAGTTCCCCCATAAAACATACACACGTGGTCTAATATTGCATGCGCATACATGTTCAGTCCACTGATTCTAAAACCTGTTTTAGATTAATTTCCAACGTGAAAAGTAGAACGAGATTTGCAAACGGTTAATGCATGATGTCATTGCTGGGCAACACCGTCCCACTGTCTTTCTGGTGCTATGTGATGACGGCTATGGTGGCAGCCTCAGCCTGCGTGCCCTCAAGGACGTGGCTGCTGTATGCTGGGTGCTCCCAGCCCCGATGTCCTACTCCGGTGCTCCGGTGTAAGCAGGGTGTCCCTGTCCATGCCGGGTGCTCCCGGCATCTGAGGAGGCTCGCTCCGGTGCACCGGGTGCGGTCTGCTAACAATGACCAGTAAATCATTTAAGCCGCAGAGTCCGCTGTCCACACCACCCCCACTCTGATTCCATCGAGCAATCATCCCTGGAGCCAGCACAGGACCTGCAACTTCCACTCAGGGCGCAGGGCCTCTACCAGCGCAGCGCAACAGTCACTCGGATCCGTGTACGAAATCGCCCTTTACATGCCTTTTCGTGATTGTGTGTTTTGCGATATTTCATGATCCTGGCGCATTTTTACTAAATCATGATTCTGCATGTCACAAAGTAAGCCGAATCGCGCCCAGATGCAAGCCAGACCAAAGGGTGTGTGCGTGGCATTAACTACAGCTCCCAGAGTGCTCCAGGCAGTAGCTCAGCTCAGTTCACGGGCGTGCTGTTGAAGCCGAACACACCCTACTTTAATTAGCTTGTTTTTGTCTAAGCTCGAAGTATTCGCTTGGGACACAGGACCTATTAACTCATCTGTATCCGTTGGTGAAACGTGTTTGACAATTATATATGCGCATAATGCGATGACTTGCAGAAAGGTGAAGGAGGGAAGTACACGCAGCTACACCAAGGCGCGAAGGGACTCCTGAGCTCAGACCCCTGAGGTGCACGCCACTTGCAGAAGAGCGGGCGTCCAAGCGATGAGCTGAACTTGAAGAAAGGCCTCTTCCTGCTCACTGAGAGAGCATAAGGGAGACAGGCAAAGTTTCTTAAGTGGCGCGAGAAAATGAGCGTCGTGTCGCCTAACAGCAGGGGCTTCACCCTCAGGCTCGTTAGGCCACCCCCTCCAGACAGCCCTTTGTAGAGATGATCACTGCATTCATTATGACCTAAATGTATTACCTAAAGAGCTGCCTGGCGGGGGACAGTGCCGCACGTTTTCATCCTTAATGGTGTCACTGCCCCTCGCCAGGCATCCTCAGGTGATCACTGCATCACTTAGCTGAAAGGATCTCTGGCTAGAGGCATCAGCACTATTAAGGGTGATAGGCTGAGGCTGCTGGAAGCTGAAGCCTTTTTTTCCTAAAGCCTGAAGCTCCCGCGAATGAGTGGGTGCTTCAGACTTTAGAAAAAAACGGCCTCTGCATCCGGCACACTGGCATCTCTCGATTAAAGTGATGCCTAGCAGGTGCCAGCGCCACCACTATGGAGAAAGTGTTTTTTTTCTGAAGCCTGAAGTTCTCACACATGAGTGAGAGCTTCAGGCTTTAGAAAAAAAGCCTTCTGGCTTAGTGGCTGGGGCTGCTAGAGGTAGCCCCAGGCCACTTAAAGCCCTGGATAGGCATGAGTACTACACATGGTGCTGCACATTCCCAATAATGGGCCATAACTACACACTGTGCTACGAATTCGCAAGACTGGCCCAAACGCAACAATTTAAATCGAAATTACAAATTAAAGTCTTTGACACAGAGGACCTCATTACACGGATGGCGGTGAACCATGGCGCTATTAGCGCCATGGTTCATGCCGGTAAAATACCGGCATCGCCTTGGTGGAAAGGGGAATTACCGCCCTATCCCAAGGTTGGTGGGGCGGTAATTCCCCCTTCCACCATTGCCCTTCCCCATTCCCATTTTTGCCCCATAGGGCTCTATGGGAATGGGGAAGGCGCTAATTACGGTACTGCAAATTGCGGTACCGTAATTAGCTCCCTGGTCCCTTTGCGGGTTGGTTTTTAACGCCTGCAAAAAGCAGGCGTTAAATTCCCCAACCCGCAAAGGGACCTCGTAGTAAGGCGGTAAGGATTTACCGGTACCGGTAAAATACCGGTACCGGTAAATCCTTACCGCCATCCGTGTAATGAGGCCCAGAAAGTCATGCCTGGAACTCAATGACTGATTTAATGAGCACTCACGGCAGACTGCACAGCACCGGTGAAACGTTTCTGTCTCAAGAAAGTGCACCGGCACCCACCATTCATGCAGATGTGAAACACACTGGGCCTCATTACAACCTGCCAGTCCGGGACCGTGCAAAATCCGTGACGGGGGTAAAAACGTTTCCGTGTCCGCAAGGTTGCGGAAAAACCGTCCGATTACACGCTGTCGGTCGCGCGCACCACACGGACTCGGAAACGTTGTTAGCGCCGTCACGGAAAACCCCACGGAAATTGAAATAACGCAGCCACAAGTGGCGCAAAAACTGTGTCCGCCTCCGCCGCCACGGACACGGAACCGGAAATACCATGATCGCCAAAACAGGAAACAGAGAGGCGGCCATCATATATAAGCACAATCCATTGCCATCCAGAGTCAGCACAAGCACAATCCTAACTCTGAGAAGCCAAAAGGGACCACCAGCATGTCTGCCAGGATTCCTGCTCAGAGGCAGCGCAAACAGCTCTTCAGCGAGGCGGAGCTAACCGTCTTGGTGGAGCACATTGTGGACGATGCGGAGATGCTGTTCAGCGCCGACCAACGGCGTGCCATACAGCAGCGGAGGAAGGAGGTGTGGGCCGAAGCTGCACGCAAGTGCACCGCTGTGGGCGTGACAGTGAGAAGCTTGAAGGACTGCCACAAGCGGTGGGATGACCTGAGGCTGAGGGTACGCAGCCTCATTTCCACGCACCGCCAATGCAGCAGTGGGACAGGCCCAGGACCCCCTTCCCCACCGAGGCTGCAAGCATGGGAGGAGCGTTGCAGCAGCGTCCTCCACCTTGAGGGAATCCATGGGATCGGGGAGGCTGAGGCAGGAGTGAGCCCACCTGCAGATGCCAGTAAGTGCCCAAACATGAATGCCACATGAAAATATGCAGTTGTGAGTACTGGGCCAAAGGACCCATTAACAACCCCCCCCCCCCAGGCAGTGCATGTGTGGGCCAAAGGGCCCATTAACAACCCCCCCCCCAGGCAGTGCATGTGTGGGCCAAAGGACCCATCAACAACCCCCCCCCAGGCAGTGCATGTGTGGGCCAAAGGACCCATTAACAACCCCCCCAGGCAGTGCATGTGTGGGTCAAAGGACCCATCATGATCCGTATGGCAACCAATATCACAGAATGCATACACCAGCAATCAGATGCATGTGACTAACACTATTCAATGTACAATCTTAATGACGCATGTGATGCACCCATCTGCCACCACAACAACACTAAGTGCATGCCCTTTGTGTCCCCACAGCCGTTTCAAGTGACAGTGATACTGCACAACAGGCCAGCCAATCTGCACCAGCAAGTACACAAGCCACCGCCACCACACAGGAGGATGCTGCCGGCAGTTCTGCACCTCTGGCCACATTACCAGCCACTACAGATGTGCCGCCCACCACCACCACCGACATCCCCACCGTCTCCACACTGCCTGAGTCTAGACAGGTGCCACGGGAACCTATCATGGCCACCCAACACAACACCAAAGGCAGCAGCACTGCAGAGGGGGCGGCCTGCAGTGATTACAGTGCCCCGCAAGAGCACTCGGAAACGGGGCCACAGGGGGAGATGCTCACATTGGAAGACCTGGGCTCCTTCCATGAGCTGGAGTTCAGCCCCACATCACTGAGGAGTCCCATGAGGTCGCCCACCCCATCCATTGCCGAACTGAATGCCAGCATGCAGCGGATGGAGGAGCAGCAGGCTACCATCAGCCAGCTGGTGGAGAGGCAGCTAGAGGAATCCAGGCTGCAGAGGGAGAGCTACAGCGCCTCAGTGCGTCGCCTGTCGAGGTCCATCGGACGCTTTGCAAGCACTATAGTAACCCTTGCACGCCATGTGCGGGAGGGCAACGACCACACCTCCAGGCTTGTAGAGGCCATGTTGGTTGGCCAACAGGCAAATCTGGCACGGATGCCCTCAATCCCAGATTCTGCGCAATCAAACACAACCACCCCATCCAGCTCCACTACTGCCGGTCCAAGGAGGCGCTCGAGTACGCTAACGGGTCCCTCGGGCAAGGTTGCACAGGCACAGAAGCGCACACGGAAGTGATGGTATGTGTGTGGGGCAGTGCAGGACACATGTGGACTACAAGGGTGTGAGAGGGGTGGGCACGTTTGGGTGGTGGGGTAGGTAGTTTTTGGGGTTTGAACAATGGGGCATGGGTGGGGGTGGGCACGTTTGGGTGGTGGGGTAGGTAGTTTTGGGGGTTTGAACTATGGGGCCTGGGTGGGGGTGGGCACGTTTGGGTGGTGGGTGGCCCCGGGTGTACAGCTTCCCTAACCAATGCACCTCCTTCCCTGTTGTTATTACATCAATACATCACCATTTCGAATCAAGACATACATGTGTGGACATTGATCATTTATTTTGCAGTGCAACTATTAATTCATTGTCATCACCATGTTCGTGCATTTCTGTGAATGTGCTGTGACTCAAAAGTAAATGCGAATCAGGGCATCCCGTGCTCTCTGGCCATCATGTGGACCCCCAGGGGGAGGTGGTGCCATCCCATCTCCATCCCCATCCCCATCCCCATCTCCATCCCCATCCCCATCTCCATCCCCATCCCCATCCCCATCTTCCTCATCTGCGTCTGGTGGCATTGGGATGTTCCTGCGCAGGAAGATATTGTGCAGCATGGCACATACGAGCGTGATTTTACCTGTCTTCACTGGGCTGTACAGCAGTGATCCGCCAGATCTGCTCAGACAGCGGAAATGGGCCTTCAGCAGTCCAAATGTCCTGTCAATCATTCCACGTGTGCGGATATGTGCCCTATTGTATGCCTCTTCATGCCTGTTCCTTGGTCTCCGTACAGGTGTCATCATCCATGGCGTGAGTGCATATCCCGCATCACCTACATGGGATGTAGATGGGGGAACATGTCAGTGTTTGTGGCATCATGTCCTCATCTGCTGCTGTGCATTCTTGTATCATCATTCATTCATGCATATGTACCATGCAGTGTATGGAGGTATGTTTTGGGCATCACGATGTATGTCGCTAACTGGATATGGGCCCACACATTAACTTGCATGTTTACTGTGCCCTGCGGGTGACATTTGATTGTGTGCATGTCACGGTGCAGTGCTGTCCACACATGGCAGAGTGACTCCACTGTACGGAAGTATTAAATACACGTCGTCTCATTTACACGCCTCTCGTGCCTTTTGAGGCAGTGTTTCAATTGAGGGTGGGTGTCTGCACTGGCACAAGGTTCATGGGACAGTGACGGGATTGGCTATGCCAGTGTGTGCACGGGCACATTGTGGTGCCCTGTCATGTCTTCCTTCATGATGTTTGGCATCCGCTGTGTATTTGGTAGATGGAAGGGGGGTGATGCATGTGCGGTCACAGCGGCACACTCACAATGCTCATTGGCCTGGACACACACACACCACTTCGACAGGGTTGTAGCATTGTCAGCTGTACTCACCCAATAGCCATGTGCTTTGTCCGGCATAGCGTTCCATGTACCGTGGCAACGTGGAATTCCGCAGTACCATTGAGTCATGTGATGAGCCTGGGAAACGTGCGCAGCAGTGTGTAATCAGTTGCATGACATCACAAACCATCTGGACATTCAAAGAGTGATACTGTTTCCTATTGCGGAACACCGCCTCAATTGCACGTGGTACTGTCAGCTCAACGTGGGTGCAGTCAACTGCGCCTATGCAATTTGGCATGCTTGTTATGGCATGGAAGGCCAACTTGGTGGCAATGACCTCGGGGAGGGTGCGGGGTAGGGCTATGTGTTCCGACACATGGCGCAACAGGGCATCCAGTACCTGTACCAGGATTTTTGAGAAACAGGGTTGTGATATGCCGTGCAGCTCACCAACCGTGTGTTGATAGATGCCAGTGCCAAGGAAATGCAGTACTGAGACAACCTTCAAGAGGGGGGGGATGGCGGTGGGGGTGTCAATTTGGCTGCTGATGTTGTCCTCAATCATGGCGGTGATGTGCAGGATTGTTGCACGGTCCAGCCGGTATAGTGTGTGGATCTGTCCTGGGGTGAGGTTCCAGGGTGAGGCCCTGATGCGTGGTATTGCTGGCTGGCGACGGGGTCGGGCTGGCTGGGCAATGGGGTTTGCCATAGCTGCAGGGTTGGCTGGTTGCCGCCTGCACCTCCTCCGCCTACGCCTCCTCCTCTGCACCATTACTGCCACCATGTGCAGTGCTGCCTGTTGGTTGAGTAGGCCCAGTCCCAGTGCTACTAGACCTGCTGCCTGCATGGTTCTGTGTTGTGTTGGGCTGGGTGAGGCCCTTTTGTAGGCTCCCAGTGGCCTGCTAGGTCCAGCTGGGCTGATTTGGTGCACCTGTGCCCTGATTCAGTTCAGCAGGCAGTGTATAACGCCATGTTCGCGGTGGCGGCGGTTCCGCAACCGTGATCACGGTATTTACGCCATTTTTTGCCGGTATTTCCGTGTCCGCGCTAGTTGTGATGCTCACGGTGTTTCGTGTTGATGGTAACGGAGGGGTTTCCGTGCAGACGGACTTAACGGGACCCCTATTTCCGCGGTGGCGGTTGAGGGTGGTACTATTACCGGGGCCGCGGGTCATGATTGGGCAGACATGGAAACGGTGCCGGTATGGTTTTACCGGCAGTGTTAATTCCGGACCGGAGTACTTGTAATGAGGCCCACTGACTGTAGGACCAATGGAAATATAAGATCTGTATAGAAGCACTGGGTGCAGATCAAGCACCAGCTGGAAGAAAACAGCCTTGTTATTAAATGCCTTAGGATAGGAACTGAGGGCCAAAGGGTGTTCAACATGTTGCCAGCAACAACAAAAAAAGCCTGCTGGATCACAAATCCGTGACAGGCATGATAAAGCTTGGAGGTGAGCAACCAAAAGACTCGCCCTGGAGCAGCGGATAAAGTTTTACAATATGAGGCGCACACAAATCCATTGATGGATAATGAAGAAACTTAAGCGAATTGCAAATGTCCTGTCATTATGGCGCAAGTGTGGATGAAACACTCAGAGACTGCTGCTCGTAGGATGCGAGAACGCTCGCGTTCAAGTAAAGTTGGTGAGGAACAAGGGCCCCACTCTGGCAGAGCCCATGGCAATCACAAACATTGTGGAGCCGACTGTGAGATACATAGCAGCAGAAATAACAATAAAACAAGAATCAAATTTGCGAGAGATTAAAGTGGTGCAGCAGAATCCTGAAGACAGCCAAGGAAAAAAAAAAGTGTTTCCTCTGTGGGTACAAACAACATATAGCCAGGGACGCACGTTGTGCTGCTAAAGATGTGACATGACACACATTTTCTAGGTATGGACGTTTTGCCAAAGTCTTCAAGCAAGTGGATGTCCATAAAGAAGCCAGCTCCAGCAGATCGACGGAACCCAAGGAAGAGGGAAAAATAGTCATCCTGTGTGTCAGAGAAACAAAGATTAAGGGCCTCATTACGAGTTCGATGGTAATACGGAGGTAATTCTGCCCCAGCGAATTTACTGTTACCGCTGTGGTTTTTGGCGGAATGACCGCTGTATTGCAAATTTGTCGGGTGCATGCCGACACCTTTGGTAACGATGTTACTGCCGTAAATGAGTTTTGGATGTTAATTCAGCCTGGATTCGGCAGAATTACGATTCCTGAGAACACTTTCCATGCAGAATTACTGCTGATGGAATTGCCGCTGGCAGAAATAGTGTCATCACCGGAACGGGAAGCCTGCTGGCGGCCAGCTGGAAAACTCAAATCCACCCTGAATCTCCCATTTCCTGTTGCTATATGAAGACAAGTGTTGGTAGGAACATGTCCCTGGAAAAGGAGAAAGCGAAGGTGGCAGAGATGATGCTGTGGAAGAACACATTAAGTGAGGGTGAACTGCAGGTGCTGGAAGATGAGAGGTTGTCGCCCATCTGGATCATCTGTGTGGAAGCAGGCAGCGGAGGATCTCTGGCCAAAGTAATGCTGCCATCTGGGCAAGCATATGGGACAAGGTGATGGCAGTGGGCATTGTCCCACGAGACAGTGAAGACTGCCACAAAAGGTGAAACGCCATGAAGGCCAGGGTTTGCAGCCTCAGCGTCAAGCAGAGGCATGAGACTTCCGCCCTGGTAGGCAGCAACGTGCACACACTTCTCCTGACTCCATGGGAAGAAAAGGGCAGCTAAACCCTCCACATGGAAGGAATAGAGGGGATTGACAATGCCAAAGTCAGAGCTAGCAGCCAATAAGGTTCTGGTGAGTCTTTAAGTTCCCGCTCGCATGTGAATGCACTGGCCAAAAACATGTGTTCCCCAGTGGAGATTAACCCACTGGTCAGGGGAATGGGCAACCACATGGCAATCTGGACAAAGCACAGAGACCACGTGCATGTGAAAAGGAAGGTGGGGTACTGTTGTAATGCACATGCACAGTAGGTGAAATAGATATGTGAAGCCATGGAACCATGAGAAGCACCCACATGTGCTTCTCATGGTTCCATGAAAGTCCACGTTGCAAAGTGAGCACTGTGCGCCACCACAACAACAAGCCATATTGGCAGGCCAAAAGGCAATGTGCATGTGCTGTGACAACCCTCAGCAGACACTACTCCTACCTTGCATTAGCTGTATCCATTAGCATGAAACTGATCCTGCCTATCAGACAAAATGTGAATAGGATGGCCATACTTCATGTTGAATGTGTGTCTCGCTAGCACACATGTATACACGATGACTGTTAACCTGTTGGGTGAACAATGACATGCTAACAGTCAACTCAGGGTGAAGAGTTGGGGCCCTCCACTGCCCAGGAGACCTTCACCGCTCAAAGCATATCTACCTCCACCCTTGCTCAGGTCAGCCATAGGAGTGGCGGGAGGAAGAGCAGGAGGGAAGCACCAAGGCCACATCACACCAGTCTCTGTCAGCCGGGCAAAGTGTGGAGACAGCCACTGTCACCACAAGTGCCCTCTGGCCCCCTCCACCAGCTCTGCAGATGACACAGAAGGCACTGTGCATGCAGCACACCAGCAGCTGAGCAGAAACACAGGTCCACTGTCACAAATGCACCCACCCATCTGCCCCCCCATGCCCTCTCATCACCTGAGGCAGACAAACATTACCAGCACCTGGCTGTGCCGGAGACAGCGACTGATGGCACTCTAACAGATGAGGAGGATGGCACTGGCTCCAGGTCACCCTGCTTCAGCCCTGTCCCTCTCCAAAGTCCACAGCCAATTCACTCACTGGCTGGAATCTGGGGGAGGCTGGATGCTATTGAGCAGTGGCAGATCACCGTAGAGAACCTGATGGAGAGGCAGGTGCAGCACCTGCAGACCATTTGGGACAGTGTCCAGGATTTGTCAAGGAGAATTACCAGGGAATAGCAAAGTCAGTGCTGGCAGCTGTTCATGGCAGCTGCTGCCATCACATCTGTGGGCCAGATGATGAGGGAGCACACAGATGGCATGTTTGCCTTTGCCGAATCCATGCATGCAAGCATGCTCCTCACGATGAAACACATCCGGGGTCAGGAATCAGAGCCCTCCACCTCTGCCACCCCCACAGAGGGGTCATTGTCTGGTACCCCACGGCAGTGCTCATTGCACAATCTGTCTCATACAGTGCCCAAGTAGGCTGGCAAGGGCAAGCGGCCATGGAAGTGAGTGACATGTGATCTGACACTATTTCACTGGGGACAGGGGGGTGGGGTGGCATGTCTGTTGAGCAGGTGGGATGGCATGGGTGTTGGGGGTTGGGGCGGTGGGTAGCAATAGAAGTTGGGGATTGGGGAGGTGGGTGGCAAGGGATGTTGGGGATTGGGGCGGTGGGAGGACATGTCTGTTGGGGATGAGTGCTGACCACAGTTGATAATTAAAAAATAGTGAGAACAATACTTTTTGTGTGAAGGTTATTTGTTTAATATGTGCTTGTATGCTCAAATGTGATGCATGGGGAAAGTAATGTGTCTAGATACAATGCTGTATTGTTCTTGCCGCGCCACACCACCGTCCCTGGATTCTTCAAGCTCAATGTGCAGCAGCACTGCATCTGCAGACAGTGCATCATTGTCTTCTGGAGGTGTCATGTCCAGATCAGGGGTCAGGGGTGCATTTCATCTGATGTAGATGTTGTGCAGCATGACACAAACAAATATCTGGGCAATCTTCTCTGGCCTGTACATCAGGGTCCCTCCGGTACAGTCCAGGCACCGGAAACGTGCCTTCAGCAGGCCAAAGGTCCACTCAATGCATGCAGCCTAGTTCGTGTGCGGCATTGTAGGCCACCTCCTGTAGGGTACATGGATTTCACACAAGTATAATCAGCCATGGTAGCTCGGGGTTACCAGAGTCACATGCAAGCACATAGGACACATATGTAGGTCACAGTGCATTGAGGATGAGTAACATGTTATATGTCTTGTTGAAGGACAGACTCTTGATGCAGTTCTGTTGCATGTGTGCTACATGACTTTCATCCCCAGCTATTGATTGATGTGTGATATACTACAGGGGTACATGTGCATTGTTACTTAGAGATACACTGTGCACACGACTCACAAGCAAGTTGTGCTAGAAATGGCCTTTGATTGGATATCAGTTATGCATCTTGTCTGTGTTGGGCATGTGGTGTGCTGTGCTGTAAAATAGGTCCCTGCTGGGCTAGTTGTTGTTCTTGTGCTTGTATGTGGTTTGTGCATTCCTGACACAATGGATTCACATGGTTTGCAGTGTACATGCCAAAATGGTCTGGTGGTGCGGCTTTGTCATTGTGCAGCGTAGAACTGTTGCATTGGCTGTGTAGGTATTTATTCCCTATGCATTGTGGGTTCTGTAGTTTCTGTATGTGCAGGAGTTACTTGTTGGGGCATAATACATTGTTTCATGCTACTGCATAGTCCTGCTGGGCCTATTCCTGTGGGTTGGTTATTGTGATGTGTGTTTTGAGAGGGCATGTCTTGCATGTATGCGGCCTTGACAGGGCATGCATTGATCAGTAGTAGGGATGTTCGAACCCCCCATGCAAATGGCATTCAACCAGTGCTGCAAGATTGTATTGTGTGATGGCACTTTTACTCACCCAGCATCCATGTCCATTGCCATCTGTGGCTGTCAATCCTGCGCAAGCAGGGTGATATTATGTAGGAGCACGCGGGCACAGCAGTGTGTGCTTGTCAGGTCAGCGTCATACGTAATCTGCACACTCATGGAATGGAACTGCGCCCTGTTGCGCTATGCCTCTTTGGATGCCTGGGGGCCAAACTACGCCACATGGGTCCAGTCAAGCTTGACACTAGCTTTTGACATGTGGACTGCTGCAACGACGTGTGCCTTTGTGTCATTTATCTGTGCCAGTGTGGTGGGCAAGGAGATGTGCTGGGTGGGATGCATGGCACAGGAATGCCTTCAGCACCTGCCCAAGCACAAGTGAAAAAGTGGGCTGGGCCATGCAGCATGCCCACAGTGTGCTGAAAGGTGCCGCTGGCAAGAAAGTGTGGCATCAACATGCATGTCCCAGTTAGCGACAGTTGATGGCAGCATGTTCTTTGAATGTGTGTTTGTGTCAGGTGCAGGCCTATGTGGTCTTTCAGAGTGAATTGGGTGCACATGTGACTTCTTTCCCAAAGCCTAATGCATTTGCCTCCACCTTTTAGGTGAAGGGAACTGCATGTGTTTTGGGCAGAATCAGTGCCCATTTCTGATAGTATTTCGGTGGTATTTCAACTTCTGATATGGCAGAAATACCGTCTTTTGCATCTTGGCAGTAATTCCGCTGGCGGATTTAGCGCTGATGCTAATTGCTCCTGATGTTGGCAGTAATTCTGCCTCCTGAATTAACATCAACCCCTAGTTCAGCACTGTTGTAAAATTGGCGGAAATTCTGTTACCACCACTTTCAACATATACCACCGAACTCGTAATGAAGACGTAAGTAAAATATGCTTACCCCTATGTTGCAAGTATACTTAGGAGGGGTGCACATGCAGATGCTGGCAGACTCCGGTGCCGACTACACAGCATTTACAATGCATCTCTATAAAGAGCTGATGATGGACAAGCAAAACATACACATTATACAAAACAAGAAAATGTCAATTCAATTACAATGTAAAGTCCATCCCACATAAGTCAGTAAAACCGCCTGGTTACCGCCGGACTCGTATTACCATTCCGCCTCGGTGACTCCCGGAATTAGCAGGGCATTACAGCCCCAGTGTCCCGGGAGTCACGGAGGCGGAATGGTCTAAATTCCCATTCCCATTGAGTCCCATAGGACTCAATGGGAATGGGGACCATGGAAACACCGGCACCATCTCGTGATGGTGCCAGTGTTTCCTTGTCCGCCTGCAGGCGGGAGGTGTTCAACCCACCAGGTCAGACCTGGCGGGAAGATCACCTCCCACCTGCAGGACTTGGGATTGGGCGGTCCGGAATTAACAGTGGCGGCGGGTTTACCGCCACTGTTAATTCCGGACCCCCCGACCTGTAATGAGGCCCTCTCTTCATAACCAAGCAAGGCTGTTCAATCTTGGGGTGGCCTGGTCAAGTCGGTTTGAAAATTCAGTTACAATAAGATGTAGTTGAGCAAGCTATGACAATAAATGCTTCAGAACTCAGTGACATTTTGGAGAGTCACATGCACTTGGAACGCTCAAGAATGATGGCCACAAAATGGACATAAAGAAAAATGCCATTCCAATCACAAACAATGTCAGGACAGTACTAGTGTCAGCGAGGACAGAACTCAAAGCAGCTCGGATGGATTTGCTTAAAGAGGAAATTATTTAAATGGTGGAGGCCACCGACTGGCTCAACCCAACCCTAGTAACAAGAAAGCCTGACATGGAGAAACTGAGGTTGTATGTTGGCCTGCACAGCCTAAATAAAAAGTCATTTGCAACACCTTCCAATTCCCACACATTTTAGAATTAGTTCTGTTCATGAATAAGTAGTACGATTTAATTGGTCCAGTTGAGTACATGGCCAGACGTCTGCAATGGTCCTCACTGACTATGCCTCTAAATGGACAAATATAAAGTTAACATCTTCATCCATCGATTTTTTTTAAAGAAGTATTCAGCAGAGACGGTGCATTGCCTCAAATGGTAAAGAATAACAGAGACCAATTTGTGTTAACTTAAATGCAGGAAAACCTCAAGTAATAGGCAATCAGACCAATAAAGGTTGTCGTCTGTTGCCCCAAGGTAATGGGCAAGTGGAGCGCATTAACAGATTTAGAAAAAGTTTTCAACAAGCCAATTAGCAGATTTATAAGTTACAAGGACGTCATTTTTGTTGTCCTTGCTGCACCTCCCAACATTCCAAACACTGTCACATCATTTTCTCACTTCTTTCTGGTGGTTGGAGAAGGACCAGGCCAATAATGACACAAACATGGATCCTCGACTGAACTGAATCAGACCTACCTACCTATTTTGAAAGAAAGACTGCAGGAATTCCAACGGAAAACGAAGGAGGTATATGACTAGAAAACAAACAAAAATCACGACTACTAGTTAACTGCATGAAAAAATACTACTAGCACATGAGCACGAAGGACTCATTACAAATTCGGTGGTGCAGGTTAAATGCTGCAGTATTATCGTATACCGCCCCATTACTGCACTGCTCAAGTATGAAATAGGCGGAAAGGTGGAGGATTCACCTCCTGCTATGAGCTGGAGGTAAATCTGCTGACTTTCTGCCCATTTTCAGTAGAATTACTGGTGCCGAATTACCGCCACAGTAATTCCACTGAAAATGCCACATTGAGTCCTATGGACCCAAATAAAATAGGGGTTTACACCGCCACTTGTAATCCAGCGATAATACCTCCAGACCAAGTAGCAGTAACGGTAATTCAGTTTGGTGGTATCTGGGTGGATTTCCCACCCAGATACCAGCAAACATTTAATGAGGCACTTAGTACACCCACACACACACACACACACACACACACACACATTACGTTCTTGGTAGCATCACGGTAACAGATAGTGGCCTCATTACAAGTGAGCTAGCCAGGAAAAGGTGCCGGTAACTTGCTTACCGGCACCTTTTATGGAACGGCTCACTCCAACTTTGTCGGTAGAGACTGAGATCTACCGTCAGGTCTGACCTGCCGGTAGTTCAGGCCCCTACTGGCAGATAAATCTCTGAAGCACCGGCACCTTTAACAACAGTGCTGGTGATTCAGTGTTCCCATTCCCGTGGAGAATGGGAACTTGCTGCTCTGCTGCCAACGGTAATATCTCGGTATTACCAGGATATTGGGTGGTGCAAATGGTAAGCCGAGGTTGCCGGTAGGCTGCCGGTTTTACCAGCGGCCTACCAGTGACCTTGTAATGAGGCCCTTGGAGCAATGAAAGGATACCCTTCTTAGACAATTCACCAGGACCACAAAAAGCACTAAGAAACATGCCTCATCCCGAGTTCAGTGGTGTGGTAGAAACGGTGGCAATGCCGCATTAGCATACCACCGAACTACAGGTTTGGAGGTAAGTCACAGGAAACATCTCCAACAAATCGCTGACGGTAATTCCTCTGCCTTACCACCCAAAAATGGCCAAATCAGCTGTATACCACCAGTGGTAATACCAGAGAAACCCCCATGGACTCCTATGGACTCCATTTGATGGTGACTACCACAGCCTACCAGCACATGTAATCTGGTGGGAATACCACTGGCGGTAATACCACCAGACCAAATAGTGGAAATGGTAATACCAGTTTCTGGTAATACCACTGAGATACCACTAAACTCATAATGAGGTTGATAGTAATTCTTGAAGCAAAGGCATAAAGAAAGACTTACTTTTGAGGGATGGATGCACAGGAAATAATGCAATTTAGCACATTAGTTCTCAAGACAAAGAAGAATCATAGCCCATTGGACGAAGCAAAGTTGGGAATGTAGAATATGGAAGTGAAGAGCCAAGAGTGTTGCAGACGGGCAGGTCTGTACCAATTAAGTACCTAAACTTTGAACTCTTTGAGGACAGTTATCACATCAATAACTCATTCTCAAGAAGGAAAGTGAGGCAGGTATGATAGCTGCATGCTGGTGGAGCAGCGCGCATCTGTGCCAGGAGATTGGGAGCAGAGCTATGAGTGGAGACCCAAGAAGGAAGATCCCCAGGTAGATATAAGGGAGAGCAGCATGAGTGAGTGCACATCGCCAAGCAGAATGTAATTCCGGATTAAAGGATGTCATTTATTTAAAACGAGATGAATTAATAAAGGAAATCATCTTTGAGAATTTGAAAGAAGTGTGGGGCCATTCAAAGCTTGGTCTCTCTGCCAGGGTAGCTTCTGGGTCAGGAACTTAAAAGCAACTGTGATAGTAAAGTTTAAGACTCAGGACACCTGATTCCTACCTGTGTCCCCGGCTGATGTATATAAGCAGTGGCCATGATGGAAGACTAGACCGCTACCTAACATTTCAGGGCTGACATGATGGAACTATCAGTGATCCCTCTTTTTGAATGAAAGGGGCCTCAAGCCTTAAGGGGGCCCCCAGTAAGTGCTACATTGTTGCCAATCAGCAGTCTTCTAATGCAGCACTAGATTCCTTTGTATATTATTTTCCGTCTGGGGTTTTAAATATGTGCTTTGCCACGCTCGTGTTACAAGCTGCATTTGATTGAGCCCTTCCAGCCTTGACTTGGAAGTGACGACCTGAAGGACTGCAAAAATGAAATTAATAGCTGCCGATTATCATGGGGCACTGAAACACTGCCCACTGAAAAGCTATACATTCTTCTTTGTTAGCAAGGGGCAGATGTGGAGGAACTACTGTTAAAAGACAAATGTGATAATCAGTGGGCATTTAGTGTTTCAGCTCCCTGCTTTTTGACCATCTCGTGATAATTGAGGCCCCTGGCTGTATTTGTCTCAGTTATAATGTATGCACCCCACGGGTGCCCAGACTGTTTTCTGCCCTGTGCAAGGGGGGATGTGGAGGGTGCGCCAACCATCATGTTAAAATAGGACCCCACAATTCTTCAGTCGGGCCTCCAACTATGAGAGGCAAAACACTCTCTTAGCCACCCCACCTCTAAGCTTGAGTGAGAGAGGTACAGAGATAGAGGGAGAAAGAAAAAGAGGAAGGGAGAGGTCCTATGCGTCATTAATTATGTGTCCTGGGAAATGTCCAAAGGAACTGTGACTTGTTTAATTACACACCAGCCTCCCAATACGGCCCTGGACTTTCCACTGTCCTCGTAATGTGCGTTAACATTTAGCCTAGCAGGCACTGGCCCTCATTACGAGTTCGGCGGTAACCATGCCGCTATTGGCGGCATGGCTGCCGCCGAAATCGCGTAGGCGTCTCGGAATGAGGACTTACCGGGCCATTCCTTCCGAGTTCGGAAGGTCCGGTAATTCCTCCCTCCAAGGACCCGGGTACAGTCCTTCCCCATTCCCATTTCAGCCCCCATAGGGCTGAATGGGAATGGGAGAGGGAGCAAACAACGGAACACGGGCCATTACGAATTGGCCCGTTGTTTGCTCCCTCTTCCCTTCGCGGGACCGGGTAAGCACGCCTGGTTTTTTCCAGGCATGCTTACCGTGTCCTGCGAGGGGAACTTGTAATGCGGTGGTACGGGGTGAACGGGGCCGGCACCTTTTACGGCGCCGTTCACTCCGTACTGCCAGGATCGTAATGAGGCCCACTGTGTTCAGTGGAGTAACTTTGCTGAAAATGTTCAGAGGGACATGACATCTAAATGAAAGGAGGCCCTGCCAAACGAGTGAGACAAAATGGTGTGCCACAAAAGTTGAGGGGTGACAAACACCTGTACCCCCACCTAAAATTGCACCCACGATGTGTGATATGCAAAGTAACACTTCATGCAGAGAAGGGAGGGGAGCCACTAGCAATGAACGCACAGTGAAAGGAACTTTTCTGAGGGACAAGGAAGTCCTACTGTCAGGTGTTGCTAGTGTTTAAAGATAAAGAACGTTTCAAGCAAGTACCGTTTTTACTGGATGGTGTAACCAATCATTGTGTCGTATACAATTTTTGCAGCAAAATTAACTATTTGCAGTCTAGATAGCGCGGACCTGGAAGCCCGGGACGCAGCACAAAATGTTGTGTACAAATGCACTGTGTGCTGTGCACTGTTTTTCCGGCCGTAGTATCTAGACTGCAGCCAGGTACAGAAGGAGGCAGCAGGTAAGTGGGGGAGACGGTGTGGGAAAGGGGTAGGAGGTTGGCACACAGCTATGGTGGTTCAGGAGGAGCCCGAGCGGGCTATCCCCCTCCCCCAGAGGGCTGCCCCCCCATAAGGGACAGTTACAAAAGACGCACCTGCACACTGCACCCTTTTGTGGTGGAATCAGCTGGTACGTCCTTTTATAATATGATATGATAAGACATTTATAACGCGCCTGTGCACATGTGTTTCTAGTGAATTCCAATAGGCTGTTGCTGGCATTTCACAAAGATTCAGCAAGAAAGTGGACATTGCCATGGAAAGCCAACAATTCAACACTCGCCTACAGGCAGCAGGCAAACAAAAAGACAACTTTGTAACCACACTCCTACAACTGGCAAGCATGTGTGACTTTTGTGCAGTCGAGGTTCAGCTCATAAGTGTTCAACTAATAGCTCACCGGCATGATCCAAAAATCCAGAAGTCTTGATGCATGAGTAATGCTCCCTGGCGTGAACAAGTCACCAATATTGTCAAAACATTCGAAAGTCTGATCCAATTCATGCTTAAAGTCAACAAACTCGATACCTAAGGTAAAGTTTAGTTTAGTTTCTTTATTTGTACCGCGCACTGAACCCTCGGGTAACTGGGCGCTAAAACTTACACAGTAGTTACACGTTCTGAGTATATATGCATGGCTGTGGTCCTGCGACGAAAAGTACAAGATGTAGTATGATTCTCAATACACACTTGAGGCACCCTGAAGACATAGGAGGCCAAGGCATTCCACGGATCCCGACGCAAATGTCATAGGCTGAGTAGTGTGGGCTCCCTTTGCTCCTGTTACCTGACCCCTACCTGAGAAATAACATAGCAGACCAATTTAGTTTGTGGAAAAATTATAGGCCGTAGGCAATTTATTTTCTTGCAGAAAAAACACAATACACACATATATCACATAATTTGCTTTTGGGCACATTGTGTCCAGTCTGGAGATGCCCAAGGCTTCTGCTCCCAAGTCTTTGTTACCCTTGGACATCCGGCCCTGGGCACATGCCGCCTATGACTTTCTTGTACCATGTACCGGAAGAAAGTACTCAGCGTTCCGGCTCCTGCCTGCTTCCTCCTTCTTTCATTATCTTTGTATGGTGGGTTGGGTGGTAAACGTTTCCTTTTCCCCCTTTTCCAGGCCCTAGGAGCTTACCCGAGAGAGGTGAGCTCCTTACCTGGTTTGTACCTTGTCCCTTTTCCTGGGGTTACGTATACCCCCAAACCGCTTTGTTCTTGCCTTGGGGGCTGGCCTTCCCCCGGCCCCCTGCTGTTACCCCTCATACCTTTCCCAGGTGTCATTTCCTGGCCTGGGCTTCCTGGGCCTTTTGTGTTTTGGGCGCCATTTGGCTGGCCCTCCTCACGGCTTTCGCGCCGTTCTCCCCCCCACCCCGTGCCTAAACTCCCAGGCCCTTTATCGTACCGTCCTTCAGACAGCCCGGGGCCTGGGGCACACGTGTAGCAGATGCAACCTGGCCAACCACATCATGTGTCCTGCAGCCCACAATAAGCAGCCTGGCGATAGTTGCAAGGTTGCCCATTGCTCTGGTAAGTGCAATGCAAGACAATCAAGGACCTTTGCTATAGTGGCCAACGAAAATGATTCCAGCCTCACAGACAACCGCATGGCTAATCATGGTGCTGACAAGTGCATCAGGCCGGCAACATCCTATCCCTGTAAACAGAAGCTGGATCAGACTATCTGATAATTCCAGCAGACCCATCCATCATTTTCTGAGTATGAAGGAATGCTCAAGCCATCAACATCAAGCCAGATGCATGCAAAGGGTACAATATTCACCTCGCAGAGCTCCAGAGTGTGGATGCTGTCAAGACCAACTGTGCTTACACAGCCACTGGGAGAGTCCATCTCACACAATCCAGGGATAAGACTACCAATGTGTGCTGAAAAATAAATCTAGATCTTATTTGATGACCCAGTGATTTAAATTTTAACCCAACATGTGCTGATCAACTTCGCCTTCTGCAGCAAGGTGGGTAAGCTGAACGGGCACATGAACAGTATTCAATTGAGACCTGGTGCAGTAACTGTCAAGCACAAGTCCCCCACCCCTCATGCTTACTAATCAACAAGACCTCCACCTTCTCCTCAAAGACCTCACAGACAAGCGCATCATCACGACAGAGGTGGCTGCAGAGTGGCTGAGTCGAATCTTGCTCACACCAAAGGGGATTGTAAAGGGCCTTACTTACACGCGACGTATAATTCTTATTATGTCTTCCTTGCCTTGTTATGCCTTGCTATGCCATTTTTAAACTTGGTATATGTGGCATCAAGATTGTCTGTGCCCCTCATCAACCTGCCCATAGAGGTCTCCACCGACTGTTCCCTTCATTAAGATGCTCAAATTCTACCTTCCAACACAGAATATGTGCATGCCAGTTAAGCCACTCTAACATGACAATTGAACACCTATCGAAACACATGACACATTAAAATACAACACCTCTACAACCAACTGCACATTGCTCTATTTTCTTAACACTAAAAATCAGACCTGCTTGTAGAGCTCGGGGTACTTCCGGTCTGCATGCATCAAGCAACCCCAAATCTATCTTGCATTTTTACTCTTTCCCCTCTAACCCTGTAAGATCCACCAGAGTTTCTGGAGATCATATAGACAGCAGCATTGTGTGATATACATCTCAGTACCCTAATATGATTGATGATTGGCAGTGAATAAAAGCCGAGTAATATAGCATAGCACAAATAATACATAAGACTCTATACAATGGCATTGCAGATGTGCAAGGTGTAGTCCTTCACAGGCATTCTCCTTTACACCAGTTCACAGATGGATCCAATTTATTGTTAGTGCCTCAAACGATTGTTCTGTTCTCCTCCCTACAGTTGTATAATAATAATCGTTCTCCCTGCTATGCTGTAGCTCCTCTGGTATGATTATTTATTTTTATTCAGTCAGACATTTGGGTAGTCTCACAACTTTTTGTCTTGCTTTGCCACTCGTCCTTTTAATGATATCTGCCCCGGCCATATGCACTAGAGTGACTGCTAATTGCCGTTTTCATTAAACATCCCACACTCACATTAATTACAATCTCTTTTTGTTTCATTTCTTCATTGTTCTTCATATTTGCCGACTCTCTCAGCCTCACCTGGCTCTGTGGGATAGTAATGTCTTCTGTTATTTCAGCGTTCTGAGACCTATGGGTGTGTAGCGCTGTATGAGAAATTAATGGTTATTATTATTATTGTGCTCACTCATGTACATTTTTTCTTAAGTTTCTATTATGGCCCTTTCTTCACAATGTTAGTTTTGGCTGAAATTATGGCTAACCCAACTATGACAACATAATCCAGAGTTCTGTGACATTCAGATTGCTTTAAGGATAGATAGTACTTCAGCTTGTTAGATTGTTCTTTCCTGATGTAGACCTCATTGCTGTTTTTGGGTTTGACACATATACGAGCCATTTTGTAACCAATACAATGCTATGGAAAACAGAGAAAAAAGAAACAGGTTTGAGAAGCAGCCTTTCTTCTTCATGAAGTCCTTCGTCACAGTATTTCTTCATCACTTTCCTTCATCACAATCCTGCTCACTTCTTCGTTAACATCTTCCTTCAGCATAGTTCTTTTCCTTAGTCAAAGTCCTTCTCCTACAACACTGTCCTTTTCCTTCACAGTTCTTCTCCTTCATCACAGTCCTTTTCCTTTGCCACAGTCCTTCCTTCTCCTTTGCCATGATCGTCCTTCATCATAGTCCTTCTCCTTCATCACCGTACTTAATTGCAGTCTTTGTCTATCATCTCAGCCCTTCGCCATCACAGTTCTTAATGTCATGATTCAGAGTCTGGGATAATTGGGACACATAGAGTTGGATTATGATTAAATGGGAATTTATTTGTAACCAGAAAATGAAAATGTTTTCCCCTTTCCCCTTTCCCTCTTCAGACCAAGGATTCTTCTCAGAAATCTGCCATCCTGGAGTTTCAGAGTCTGCATATCCCTGGTGTGAGTGCAGTGGACCCTGCATGCTCCTGTGGGAGCTTCCTGAAACCATGTGTTAATGCATGGACAAAAAGAATGTTTGAGTTACTAGAGCCTCCCTTCCAATTCCTGCCAGCAGATTGCACCTTTGGGAATAGTGGACCTGTAGGATGAGGGACCCAGAAGCTATACGTTTTGCTTCTCCCTGAAATTCTACCAAAAGGCATTGACTTTCTTGAAGGTACCATGTTGACTAAGAAGCCCCTGTTACAAATCCCAATCAAGCCAATGGGTGGGGATGTGGTAGAGTCAATGCTGCCCTAGGGGCCTTCATCATTCCAACCCTATCCTCTAGAGCAAGGAAGTGCTCTTTGTCACATTTATCACACTAATTCCTCAACCTTTGTCACAGTCCTTAATCATCATCATAGACCTTCTCCTTCATTCTTTCATCACAGAACATATCCTTCATCACATTTCTCTCCTTCATCGCATTGCTCCTTTGTCAAATGAATTTCTTTTATCACTGCCCTTCATCATAATCCTTGTACTTCTCCTTCAAAAGTTATTCTTCTTTGTCACAGTCCTTATGATTTGTCACAATCCTTAATCGCAGTCATTCTTCTACATCAGTGCTTCTCTTTCATTACAGTCCTTTGTCAGTCATTCTATTTCATCAACGGCCTTCACTGCAGTCATCTCCTCCTCCAAAGACTTTCATCACATTCCTTCTTCTTCATCACAGTCCTTTATCGTAGTTCTGCTTCATCAAAGTCCTTCATCAGAACATCACCTCCATCAGACCGTCCCCTTCATCACATTTCTTCTCCAGTCTCATAGTCCTTTGCCACAAAATAGATAGATAATGCTTTATTTCGATGGATAATATATCATCACTGCCCTTCATCATAATCCTTGTACTTCTCCTTCAAAAGTTATTCTTCTTTGTCACAGTCCTTATGATTTGTCACAATCCTTAATCACAGTCATTCTTCTACATCAGTGCTTCTCTGTCATTACAGTCCTTTGTCAGTCATTCTATTTCATCAACGGCCTTCACTGCAGTCATCTCCTCCTCCAAAGACTTTCATCACATTCCTTCTTCTTCATCACAGTCCTTTATCGTAGTTCTGCTTCATCAAAGCCCTTCATCAGAACATCACCTCCATCAGACCATCCCCTTCCTCACATTTCTTCTCCAGTCTCATAGTCCTTTGCCACAAGATAGATAGATAATGCTTTATTTCGATGGATAATATATCATCATAAAGCAGGATATTTTACAATTTTCCAAATACATTAAGTACGATAATAAACACAAATACTTAACAAAACATAGAATTCCTCGTTAAAAACAATGTTTTCTCAGAATAAGAATATACAGCGTGAGCCAGAGTCCTGTCTGGGAGAGAAAGAAAATACTTCTTAACCACAGTTACAGTCCTTACATGACAGCCTGTGAGTGCTGGAATACTATATTCGTTACTTAAGCCTTTAAAAATAGGACAAAAAAATAAAATAAATGCATCAAGTCATCCTCTGTAATAGCATCACAAACACAAGTTGGTAAGATGCTAGGGTATCTTTTACAGTTACAGCTATAAACTACTGCGGTCAGCGTGAGACATTTCGCCCTTAGATTGAACAAAACACCTCTCGTAAATGGTTCATAAAACCATATAGAATAGTTCCCCAAACGGTAGCATAAATCATGCACAAAATAATGCTGAACTGAACGCTTAAATTTGAGATTATGACATTGTACAGATGTTTGAGTAAGGATCTCAAGGCACAAAGCACCCATGTCTGCTCATGCCGCCAAGGTGGTTCAGAAAACGTCTCAGTAATTTATCACAATCTTATAAGATCGTGCATAAATCCTATTTCAAATACATACGATTTCATAGAAATTCAGCAAGTATTTGCATATCATATACGTTCTTACAATCCTCTTATTATTGTTCTAAGAAATTGACTAGTTTCTCACAAATACTTACAAGATACTTCGAAGAATCTTATAAGGCATTGTTGTATGGCATAGCAAATTCTCCCTTCAAAAATTACAGCCATAGACTACAGCAACCAACATAAAAGGCAACTCGGTCCTGAATAATGCAGTGTGTAAAATGAGAGTAACTGAGGTGTATCCCCAGACCTCTGCACCATAACCTGCCACCAAAACAGATTTTGATAGGTAGATGGGTAAGATTGGACCGAGGGTACATTCTCCCAAACTATTGCCAAACCTCACATTTGCTCCCTTCCCTTGTGCCAATTTTGTGGCACCATTTGATACATGGACACCCAAACCAACTCCAGATTATTCCTAATGGTAATGTGCAAGCAAGAGAATTCTTCTACCCATTCAGGTTTGCTGGCAACAGCATTAATTGGAAAGAGTCTGCCCCTGCAATGGCCTACACACATTAAATTGACTTAGTAGTATCAATCCAGAGGTCTCGTGCAGCAATGAATACCACAACGACATTCACCAGTAACTGTAATGCTCCTGGCATACAAGCTAATGAAACAACATCATCCCTGTAGGCCAATGCCCAAATGCTTCTACCAGCTAGTTTTGGCGTATCAGAAGTTGTAGCAAAGAGCTCACTAAATAGCTAGTTGCTGTAAAGGTGAAACAACAAAGGTGCTAAAATACACCACTGCCTTGCCCATTGAGTCAGCCAAAAGCCTGCAGACTGCTTACCAGAATGGGCAAGGCAAACCCTAGCAGTGAGATTGTCATGATGAGCCACCAACCTGGCAACTAATGGCTTAGGTAGCCCTAAAAGAGATAACATTTTCCATAGTTGTTGATGATTAACACGTCGAAGGCTGAGCTGAGATCCATAAAACACAAATAAATGTGACACCAAGAGCCAAGAAAGAATTTTGTCAAGGAGCAACCTAAGATTGAGCACTGTTCGACAGTACCACTTCCTTTACGAAATCTGTACTGCTCCTCAGCAAAGTTCTCTTTCTCTTTAGCTCAATCAAAAGGTCTAGGTTAAACTACTCTGCCAACCCATTTGGCTGATGAGTCAATCAATCAAGAAGGGTGGATGTTAATAGTGTGGGTCCGACTCATGATCCTTCTTGAAGAACGGTACAATAATAGCCTACGCCCAGCTAGCTGGAAAATAATGTTCTCTGGTACTTGCAATACAAATTTGAGTGAAACCAGAACCCAAAATACAGGTTTAAATAAAAAAAGTCTAGCAATACCAAGTCACCACCTGGTGATTTACCACTTTGTGAATAAGATAAGGCTTTTTGAACTGCAGCACAAGTAAACTCAGTGCCATCACCTTAATTCAATGGTAATTCGTTCAGTGATTCTAATTGACCTAAAGATGTGTTATCATCAGCTTTGGCTGAGAAATTATACAGCGAGGAAAAATGATTCACCCATGTAGATGAAGATGCATTATTGGTTTCACTCAAGTGCTGCTGCTCAATACCACAAGAGACGATTTTCCAAAAGTCACTAGTATTTTCACTAAGATCTACAGCAGAGATGTCCAATTTTGGGCCTCAAGGGCCGGAATCCTGACGGTTTTCATGATATCCCTCATTAATATTCATGAGGAAAAATGTGCACACATCTAGAATCAGTGTATGCAAATTTATCTCATGAATAATAATGAGGGGTCTCCTGAAAACCCGGCATGGATCAACCCTGATCTACATGCTAAAGCTCTAGCAATGACTTAGCAATTGCAGGTCTGTTCCTCTGTAAATCCTTCAATGCTTTTAAGAGACAGGTCTTAGCATGTATCAGCAAGTATGTTGGGTTAACGAATAATGAACATGGCACCTGCATATAAAAAAAACTACAAATAAAAAAGGTTCTAGCAATCAACATAAGGCTAGCATAGATCTCAACAATGTGGGGGTGCAGAAACAAATATGTAGAGACAACCTCAAATTGTTACACACGCATCACGCTGGTCACTATGGTCCCGTAACCGATTGTGCGGGGTAACCCGTTTCGGGACTTCCAAGATGGCGGACCACAGAACATTCCGCGTTGTACACAATGTTACAGTCTCTTCACGTTTGCCGAGAATGCGGCGAGTCACGTGAGTGACTCCATATACGGCACGAAGTTTGACTGCACTTCGCGTCGCTAGTGTCTTGGCAGACGCTCCGTGAGTTCGTTCCTATGATTTCTCATTTTCTACCTCTGCTTTCCTACATCCTGTGTACTAATTCTACCTTGCCTCTATTTCAGAATTTCTCCCCAGCCACTTCGGTCTGGTCTAATTCGAGACCCTTTCCTCCGTCCCGTTCTGAAGTTCAGCTCTAGTCCATTCTCTGGGGTTCTTTCCGGGTAATTATTTACCGACATAATGAACGGTGTTCGCCCTTCCGTCTACTATTCCCGCTCCATTGTGCACATTTTCACCTCTTGATTACTTCCTAGGTCTCCTGCCCTTCAGCTCTCTTCGAACCCCCCGCTCTCAGGGATCGCCTCAGGTATTCGAGGATTAGCCATCTAAGAGGTCAGGGATTTCTCTATCTTCTTATTTATTTACTTACCACTCTCCTCTCCCGCTATCATCTTACCTTGTTGTTTTTTGCCATCAGAAGAAGCATTCCCGCATCATCATTGAATACGCCCTCTTCACTCCGTGATCAATAATCCGAAGTCTGAATCGTCAGGGTTTTCTTCCCCAGAGGGTTTCCCTGCCGGTCGCACACTTTCTCTTATTCCTTGATCTACAGACTGCCAAGGTGAGACTTTCTTTACTTTTCTGAAAGTCGATTTCGACTTGAAGCTCTTAAGGTAACATCAATAACCATTTAAACTACCCCATTTTAGCGGCAGGAAAATAGTACAAGCTATCGTTTACACTTCCTCTTGTTCCTCACTGCCCTTCCCATAGAGATGTGGAAGAGCAGGATTAACAAATTGTGATCACTCTCAGGCTGCCTTCTACAAAAATATATCATGCAAAAAATGTCAATCAGAAACAAGGAAATAATCAATCATAGAGGCGACTCTGACAGGTACACTGACCAGGATAGTCTGAGGGAATCGTCCCATTGACAGTCTGCAGACCCAGCTCAGTTAGATGAGGTAGCAGAAGCTTGCCAGACTTGCTCATTAATGGATCTTTTAGCACTTGTTGTGGGGTGTTATAAGAAATATCTTTACCCTCCATTGGCGAGTCAACCCCTGATTAGTCTCCCAACCTAAATTAAAGATACCCCTGCTATTAAGGCAGATTTATTATAATCCTCAATTAACCAATAATCCAAAATGCTGAGTCTAGAAAGTTTATGACATCAGGGCCCAGGCAGTGAACAGGGACAATCATGAGAACATCGTTTGAGCATAACAAAGATCATTTATCAAAAAGCCAATATCCAAAAAAAGGTGGCTGAACCCCCTTAATATCTTTCTCTCTGACTTTTCTTTGCAGGGGAATGGAAGCTACTGAAGCCATCCATATACATTGGTGAGAGCAACTAAGACTCGTGGGACAAAACAATATGAAACCCCAAAAGTAGGAGAAAGACAGGAATATTCCAAGAGGCAATTAAAAGATTAAAGAGGATTGCCAACAGTTTTATAAACAGGGTCTTTGGACTGAGAACATATCTCAAACTGTGATGACCTTTTAAATGCACTCTCAATGGCCCCTGGGTTTCAAGCCAATACTATTAATAGCATATTGATTAACTGGGGCCTTCATACCAACATTTTGACACCCATTTTCTGAGTTCTTACTCTTTTAAACTCTTGGCTACCTTGGGCAGCTACCAGTGGCCATGAAGATAACTGTGTGTAGCTCCACTGTGCAGAAACATTTCAATCCAAACTTCGGACAGGACTTCTCACTTCTTCCAGAGTAACCCTTAGACTGCACCTCTCACAGACCATACAGGTTGATGGGATATGCATCAGAGGGAGAACTTTGTTAGCGTTTTCAACTATGCCAAGATGGCTGGAAAGAGGCAGAGACAAAGTCCCTCAATAAGTTGTTTTGTTTCCATTGAAACAGCCTTTCTTTCTTCCTCCAGCCACCCATAAATTCAGAGTGCAAATGCTTATTTATTGTTAGATTACAATGTGGATTTCATATTGAGCAAAATATAACACCAGAGGGCTGCTTCTAAGAAGACACTTAACCCTTTGATCCAGACACATTACATGCAGATGGAAGATTAACCAAAACATCATTCCCCTCTTGAATTTGACCAACTTAGTTGTTACTAGACTGTCAACCTGGAAAGACTAAAATAGGTGCACTGTGTGAACAGACATTCTGAGTGTGCTGCAGCGAGATATTATTTGCCTTCTGATGGAGAGAACACAGAGACATTGTAGGGACAACAGTATTATTGTCATACGAATACGAGTATATTTAGATAGCAATGGTAAATGCAAAGTTAAACCCACTAACCTGAATCAAAGGAAGCAGCAGTATTTCAGATATCTCCCTGGAACCCCTGCCTCTCTCGCCTGATAAAAAAGGTACAGAGAGTGGTAGGGGCCGCAGGGAAACCGTCTGGGGTAGAAAACCCTGGACACTGGATTTGAGTGTGCAGTCTTCTATTCTTCAGCCGACACCAATAGTCATGAAGTCAGTGAAGAGTCCCCGCGTCTTGATTAAAGGCGTCTGGATTGGTCTTTAAATCACCGGCTCACTAAATGATAGGGAGACACTAGTTTAGTAAAGGAATGGAATAAAGACTAATAGAGGGAACAGGAGAAATTACTACTAACCTGAATTGGTGCTAGTGTTTGCCTTTATACGTTCTGCCGGGAGCAGTGTTTGTATAATGTTTGGTTCGTACAATGTGAAAGTTTCTGCAGGAAATCTGAACGGCACAAGGATACGGCAAGGGGAAGTCTGTAGTGGCCGCTTGATCCTGCAGAGTAACAGATGTAAGATTCTTCGAAGCGTCAGTTGCTGGAGTAGCGATACACTGCTTCACGGCACTCCAATGTTGATAAACTGGAAGCGGTGAGCGTTGTGAACACACCTCTCAAACAGCTAGCATGCATATAGTACTAGCAAAGGGAGGCAAAGTGGTGGCCATCTTGTGAGGGAAGCTGGAAAGAGAGTGAATGTGATGCATTCTCATACGGTGCAAACAAGACCAGCTCCTGTATGGGGTCATGACAATTATCCTGATCGGGTATTGGTCCCCTATGTGCATAGCTCAGTGGGGTCAGACTCCCCCTGACTGAGTCAGACCTTAAATTAGGTCAAGGCCCTTCTGCATAAGAATTTGACCCTGAATACATTTTTCTCATAAGTAAGTAACAATGCAAATGAATTCCTTAAGGTATATCTCTAACCTGAAAAGTTGTAGGTGTAAAGGGTTGCTGGTGTGAACTTTACTGAAATCATGCAGGGACTCTTTCTCAACATTCATAGGACCAGTTCAAGTAATAAAGTACAAGAAGTCTTTATGTTGATCTACAGAGCTTTATTTATGTGGTAACAGACTCAGAACATGACTGAATTGAGCATTGCTGCAAGAGTAATTTGGGTTATTGTCCAAATTCAGAGCAGATGAAAATAACCAAATCATTTGAGTGCTCCTCTTGCTGCCTCTGTCATGAACCGTCGTCTACGTCCCTTCTGGACCTCCTGGTCCCTGACTCGCAGGGGTTTGCATGCAGTTATCCTTCCAACATGGCCGCCCGGAACGGAATGCTCCGGATCAGTCTATGCGTTCCACGCTGCTCATCGTACAAAAGAGACACGCCCCCGCGGCTCTGCGCATCTCAACGCTACTGCTACCTGTAGTCGGACGTGCTTAGCTGGAGTTCGATCGGGGATCTCGCTTGATTCCTTGTTCCCAGTTCCTTGAATCCCCTCCTGTTCCCTTCCCTCTCCAATCTCCTGGAAAACCTTCTGCGCTCGAGTCACGGTCCTGCCTCCAAGTGTACCTTATTTACTTCCTGGAATTACCCTTGACTTTGTGAACGCTCCTGGAAACTGAACCACTACTCTCACGCTGGACGCCGAAGAGCGGCGTTCAGGTCTATACAAATCCCAGACCGTAAAGAAGAAGAAATCCCAGAAGGTCGCAAGTACTCAACAGAAACAGGTGAGAAGGGCAGAGACTTGTGACAGCCTCTCTCACAGAGCTCTTGAGTGGTGCTCATTCTTCTAGAACCCTCTAGTCATCAGGGTATCCCAAAAGATTCTCTCACAATGGACTGTGAGACTGATCTTGCACAATATAGTGAGGCAGTTCATACTCAAATTGATAAGGTACGTTATACAAATTTGTATAGTGCAGCATCCACCCGAAGGCATCTTGGTGATAAAGGAAACAACAGATAGGATCCAAAGGCAGAAAGACAGGAATCAGAACAGATAGATATTCAGCTGCCGACAGAATGGAAAGTGGTTAGAGGTGGCTCGTAGCATGAGCAGAAGGGAATTTCAATCTTTAGCAGCTTCCACTGAGAAAGCCCGCCTTCTGATCCTAGACCGCTAAGTATGGTCAAAGGTTTTTGAGAACAAAGTACTCTCGGGGGAGCATAGGTGATGTATTTAGCCTGAAGATACTCCTATTTTATAACAGGCTTTGTGAACAATGCATAGAGATTTGAATAATATTTGTTTCTCAATGGGAAGCCAGTGCAACTGGCGGAGGAAAGGTGAGAAATTTGCGAGCAAAAAAATGCAACACTGCCTTTCTGCTATATTCTGTAACAGTTGGAGGTGGCAAATAAGATATGCTGGCTGATCAAGGTATATAAAGTTACAGTAGTCAACACCACTCATGACCAGAGCGATACTACTGAAAGTGCTGATCATTGCGGAACTGCGCAAGTCAAAGGCACTGGTTTAGAGCAGAAGGGAGAAAGAGAAACAGATTGAGAGCACCCAGAAAGAAAAGAAGAAAACCAGGCAAGCACCTGGCTGCATAGGCCTGCGCCGGCTAGCTGAGTAATCAGGGTGGAGTGGTCAACCGTATCAAAAGCAGCTGAAAGATCTAAAAGAATCAGTGCACCTACTCCACCCTGGTCAACAAGACGTGCCAGATAGTCCACTGCTGAGACAAGAACTGATTCAGACTGATATGGGTAAAAAAAAGAAGATTCAAGAAAAGAACTAAGTAAAGGAAACATCAAGGATTCCAATAATTTCATCAAAAGTGGGAGAAGTGAGATGGGACAAAAAATTAGTACAGAGGGATCAAGTGAAGGTTGCTTGAGAAGAGGGACGATTAGTGCATGTTTCAACACATCTGGGATAAGTCCCGTCATCAAGGAATCATTTACTGCTGTCATTATCCAAGAGGAAATAACGCCGAGATATCTTTAAAAATGTTTAGAGGAATTGGATCAGAGGGGGATGCAGATTTAAGCTTACTTGTTGCTATCAAAATGTCCTGAGTAGTAATGAAGTAAAACTGGACCAAGTTGACCTCAGGAATGCGTCTGGACAAAAAGAAATGTGAAGGTTTGACTGAGAAGAGGTGTTAGTGATCTTATCACAAATAGTTGTAATTTTTTCTATGAAGAAATTGGATAAGGAATCACAGACAGATTGAGAAGGTAACATAGAGGAGTGGGCTTTGCCTGGGGAAGACAGGGAGTGCACCAAGTCGAATAGTTCTTTAGGCTTCTTTATTGCCCCTTCAATTTTCTCCCTAAAGAAAGCCTGCTTGGCCAAAAAGATAGCCTTCTGATAAATGACAAGTGGCTTGACGAAGTAGGATTTTATAGGCCGGCTTGTAGCCAGACCTCCATTTTCTTTCAGCTTGTCTGCGCTTAATCTTGAGGAGTTTCAGCTCCTTAATGTACCACAGCTCAGAGGGACAATTTTCGTGTTTAGAGTGTTTTTGGGGAGCCAGACGGTCAGCCACCTTACTAAATACCTGAGTCAGGGAGGTTAGAATGCAAGAATCCGGGTTGGCACAGTCAGCAGTTCCAAGTCAGTCAGCAGTTCCAAGTTGGCAGTTTAACAAGACGAGAAAGACAGTGAAACAGAAGGAGATTGCAAGGAAGGAAGTTCCCTTGACCTTTTTGACAAGGAACCATTACTTTCATGAAATCTTGAGAATAGAAAATTTGAGACCAGGAAACCCAGCTGAATAATCCTGTATTGTGTGCTAGAGACACCCAGGGATCTGCCGTGTCGATAATCAAGATGAGGAGAATCACCAGCTGCTGTGGTACTGTCCTTGGCTCCAACAACAAAGCAGCATCAGTGAAATCAACACAGCGGTGAGCTGGGGAGACAGATATAGGACCGGTCTGTGTTGAAGCCGAGGTTGTAAGCGGCAACATTGTATGGCAAGCACTGAAACAAACATTGTTTGAAACACGTGTAATAACCAAGGAAAGTGAAGTTGATCGGCAGATGAGTGAATTAACTTTGAAACCAAGATGCAATATCTTTGACAGAGTAGGCCTTCACCGTTTGTGTGCTCAATCAAAGGTCTCTGTAAGGTATCCAGCTAAGAGTTAACAAAAGTGAAAGACTGGCAAAGAATTGTGAATCGAAGTGGTCCTGAGATGAGTCAAGCAAAATCCTGCGCACGGTCGAAAGTCTTCGATGTTGATAAACAAAGTTTATAGCAAAGTAGTTAAAGTTGGTGCGAGCCCGGCAGAAGGAGATCAATTGAAAGCTTTGGGTTAAAGCAAGTGTGTGTTATCGGTCCGACCATGGCGGAGGGAGACTGATTGAAGATTTGATGTCAAAGTGGACCTGATCCTGGCGGAGGGGGATCCGAGGTGCATATTAAAACACCTAGGAAAATTGTTTATATGTGAAATGCAAAAGGAAAGGAACTGTATTGTTTGTTGTTGCATCAGGCCTCTGGAAGAAGAGACTTTGAATGGCAAAGAGACTTTGGCACAGAAGGTCATGATGTTGAAGTTTTGAACTGCTCCATCGTGCTAGAGAAGCCAGAGACTGTGCTAAGCTCGAGTGTGGCACCTTGTCCCATGCTAGAAACATGGGGAAGGGAAGCCTACAGCTTGAATATCCTAGCATATGATTTCTTGAACACTGTTTCTTTTACATAACTTTGTTTCCCACATATTTAGAGGTAAGGATTGGCAATAGGTTTATTAGTATAGGCCTTTTTATTTTGACAAACACCACTGGGACTGCATTATTTTTATTTGATGGTCGTAGCTTGCCCCCATCGTTAGATTTAGGATTAGATAGGCGTTTTCCAAACCTAATGGAAGGTCAATAAACACCTTTGTACTGTGGTCACTTGTGTCTGCCTTACTGTTGATACCATGCCTTCCTTATATGTGGTATAAGGAATGGGATGCAACTCAATTGAGACATATTGGGGATCCCTACAATTCCAGAAGCTTAGTCATAGAGCCTCAAATCCCTCTATTGCCACAAAAGAATCCATAGGCTATGAAATCTGCAGCAGTAGATAAGCTACTATCCCTCCAGGGAAAAGAGGAATGATTCCCAGGCTTAGTCCTAATCCTAATAACCCCTGCAGGGTGGTATATAAAATTGGCTCGAAACTCTGGACTGGCCTGGAAGTTCAGTCAGGAGGTCCTGGCTGGCATGATAGATCCTGACTTCCGGGATGACATAAAGGTTCTCCTACAGAACCATGGCAAAACTCCATTTGTAGTACATTGTGGGGACAAAATTGGACAGGGAATTCTTGAAAGGCACTATTTCTCTGTTTTGAAGAAAGTGAACCAGAAGAAACAGAGAGAGGTAGCCTAAGGTATGGAGAAGCCGATGAACCATCTACCACTGAGAAGAGGGAAGAAGAACCTACTATCCTTCCCGATCTAGCCTTTCTCAGCGAAATGATCCAGGACTTTCAGAAACTTTCTTGCATATGATTCCTGAAGGGTAAGGAGTGAAGAAAGAAAGTCCTTTTTTTCTTCTTAAAGCAAGGATTATTGTATAGAAAGGAATCCCTTAGAGAAGGCCTGAGTAAAAGTCAGTTAGTAATCCACACTACCCATCAGAAGATTGTGCTAGAGATTGCACTTTCTCATTTGACAGGGGGATACTTAGGACAATCTAAGACCCAAGTGCACATCAGTGGGAAGTTTTATTGGCCAGGTATCCATGCCGATATGAAGAACTTCATTCAAACATGTGAAATATGTCAGAAAACTAGTATGCATATTCCCTTACCAGGCCCTCTGAACCTTTTACCAATAATAGAAGTCCCGTTCTGAAGAAATGGGGTGTGTGAGAAACCTGAAGGTGTCTCCCTGACTAGTCCCCGGGGATCTGTCATCCAGGTGTCCAGGACACAGCCATCACTATTGAATCCAGTTCCTGGCGGTGCACCAGTGAGTGAGGATAACCTGAATGGGGGATCCTCAGGGAGTGGAAGTTAGACACAAATGGGTGAGACCTGGTATCCCCCTTCTTCTAACACCTCTTCCCCATCCTACGACGTAGGATACTGTTATGCTTACCTGGTATCTGCGGGTTCATTGGGGCACAGCTGTAGCCCTCCTAGGATGTAGAACCCCCCGATCTGCTTCCTCCCGCCGCAAATAGTCTGTGGGATGCTGCAATGAATTGGAACCCTGTTCCTGCGGAGATATGAGAGGACGTAAGTTTACTGGCCTGCAAGCGATTTCCCTCTCAACACCTTCCTCCCACAGTTTGGTGAGCATGCATCGTCCCATTAAGGCTCACCTGTGGATTTTTTAGGGCAAGCTCTCCATCCTGCTAATTCTGGCAGGGGCACATGTAGAATGAGGACCGAGTTCCTTTACTGGTCCTTTATACTTGGTGTCCAGTCCAGCTACAACGATTCCACGCCTTTCTGGTAAGTGTCTTTCAGTTTCTGTTTGTCATTAAGTATTGATATTGTCTTGTTCTCAGCCTGTTGTCAGCTCTGTACCAAGGTCTATCTTGTTTCCCACATAGGTGTGATTGCTGTCCCGCAGAGCAACAGAGCCCGGAATGGCTCCGGATGGAGAGCAGAGGATTCTGCTGCGTTTCGGCAGTAGGTAAGGGTGCTCTTTAGAACGAGCGCCAAGTATTTTGCAAGCACGCCCTTTAAATTGCAGGTTTGTATGTCTAACCTTGTCTTTTGTTCTTTTACAGGGTTCGCCTTCGTGGAAGAAGAAGATTTTGTGCTGCGGAGTACAGCGTTGAAGTTCTGCGTGCCGTAAATGAAGAGGATGCCATGCTGCAGTGCTGTGAGCTGGAGATCTGTGTGCCGGAGATGAAGAAGATGTCGTGCTGTGGGCCGGGAGCTCGAGATCTGTGTGACGCAGATGAAGTCCTGTGATCTGGAAGATGGAGAATGGATGCCAGGCTCAGCAGAGAAGGATGCAGGTGTAAGTAGACTCCAGGAGGTAAGCGTTGAAGCAGGAGACTGGATTCCCCAGGTAAGTGCTAGTTGACCCAGGTGGCAGTGAGTATCAGGCTGCATGCGAATGCAGAGTAACACGAAGCGTGTGCCTTGGGGTTGGGCTGGCTTTTATAGCTGAGCTCTTATGGCCACACCCACTAGCTCAACCCTGCTTGCCACTCCTTGAAGTTGCATGTGTAGCTACAGATAAAAGGCCACAACCGGACTGGTAACACACAAGTGAAGAATTCTTGAAAGTATTCCTGCCCATAATAAAGTAGTCCTGCCCATAATAAAAGTGTCTTGTGTATGTCCTTCCATGAGCCTGGCACCAAAGGCTCCAGAACTGAGTCCAACCGGACCCCTGAGGTATAAACGTCCCAAAGGGATGTGCGTGATCCATGGTGCCCCTTGCTCCCTCCACTTGATGGTGCCGATTCTGTGATCCTGGCAAGTGGCCATGGCAGCACTCCCCCTCAAGGCCCCTTTCAAGGGTGGTCCTCCTCCTGGTCCTGGTTTGGTGGGGTTATTACGATGGAACTGCCTAACCAATCGAGAGGCATGAACATATTCGCTGGGTTCCCAGGTTCGGTCTTGAGGCCCATATCCTTTCCAATCTATGAGGTATTATAATTTGGATCGGACTACCTTAGAGTCTAGGATACTTTTGACTTCGTACTCCGACTCCCCCTCAATTATCTCAGGATCTGGTGGAATGCTGATACGTGTAACCGGTTCCATTGGTTTTAGAAGTGAAACATGAAATACCGGATCAATTTGCATGTTGGATGGCAACTCAAATGTCATGGCGGCAGGATTGATTATGGCCTTGATTGTGTAGGGTCCCAAGTATCTGGGACAAAATGCCCTTGGTCCTTTTAGAGGAATGTTCCTTGATGCCTACCAGACTTTGTCTCCGATTTGGTAACTGGGAACTTCCCTTCGATGTCGATCTGCAAACCTTTCCTGTCTCTCCTTGGCTATGGTTAGGTGTTCGGTTGCTTCTTTTAAAACCTGGGTTATGGTTTTGTGCAGGTTTGCTATTGCTGCCATTTCTAATGTGTCGAGTGGATCAAGCCCAGATGTCTGTGGGTGTCTTCTGTACATAGTATAAAATGGACTTTGCCTTGTACTGGTGTGAATGGAATTGTTATTTTCATACTCTGCTAACCAGAGGATGTCTTTCCAAGAGTCTTCAGATTGTTGTAACATGCATCTTAAATATTGCTCCAGGTTCTGGTTGGATTGTTCGGTCTGACCATCGGTTTGGGGGTGGTGACTTGTGGATAGCCAAAGGTCGATTTGGTAATTTTACAACACAGTCTCCAGAATACTGAAACAAATTGGGTTCCATGATCCGATATCAATACTGATGGGAACCCGTGCAATTGCACAATTTGTTCTAGAAACACTGTTACGAGAACCAAAGTGGTGGGGAGCCCTTTCAAAGGAAGGAAATGGGCCATTTTGGTAAACAAATCCACAATAACCAAGATGGTGTTGTAACCGTTGCAAGAAGGGAGATCTGTAATAAAATCCATGGACAGAGTGTGCCAAGGTGCTGGTGATACCATCAGTGGGCGTAGTAAGTCGGCAGGATTTTGTTTTTGAGATTTGTGTTGAGCACAAACAGCACAGGTCGCAATGAAGTGGATAATGTCCTTCCTCCAAGTGGACGACCAATTGTGTTTCTTTATTTTAGCTTGAGTTTTTGCTTTTCCTGGATGTCCTTCCACAAAGGAATCATGATAGTTGGCGATGATCTGGTTTTGTAGTTTCTTGTCTGAAATGTACTGTCGCCCTTGGAAGTAGGGTAGATCGCCTTTAATGGTGTATTGGTCTCCTTTTTGAAGCCATTCCCATTGGACAGTTTGATTCATCTGGCATCGTACGCCGGAATGTAGATCGTCCAGAGAGGTTGCTGCAACAGTTATAGTGTGGATCCACTCTTTAGAAATGATAGCCACAGGGTCCGGTGTAGTGAAAGCTTCCATTTCCTCGCTCATGCGGGAGAGGGCATCCGCTTTCCCATTATGAACACCTGGTCTATAGGTAATGATGAAGTTGTATTCAACAAAGAAGAGTGCCCAACGAAGTGTGCATGATGATTGGGCCTTAGCAGTATTGTAGGTTGCAGTGATCCATGATGATAGTGACTGTATGTCTGGCTCCGAGAAGATAATGGGCCTCATTACACGGATGGCGGAGAACCATGGCGCTATTAGCGTCATGGTTCATGCCGGTAAAATACCGGCACCGCCTTGGCGGAAAGGGGAATTACCGCCCCATTCCAAGGTTGGCGGTGCAGTAATTCCCCCTTCCACCATTGCCCTTCCCCATTCCCATTTTTGCCCCACAGGGCATAATGGGAATGGGGAAGGCGCTAATTACGGTACCGCAAATTGCGATACCGTAATTAGCTCCCTGGGTCCCTTTGCGGGTTGGTTTTTAACGCCTGCAAAAAGCAGGCGTTAAATTCCCCAACCCGCAATGGGACCTCGTAGTAAGGCGGTAAGGATTTACTGGTACCGGTAAAATACCAGTACCGGTAAGCCCTTACCGCCATCCGTGTAATGAGGCCCAATGTCTCCAAGCTTTAAACGCTGCCTTGATTGCTAGCAATTCTTTGTCACTGATTGCATATTTCAATTCAGGAGGAGAAAACCTACGGGACCAGAAAGCCATGGGGCACAATTGTCCGGTTTCCGGGTTCCGTTGTGACAATACAGCCCCCATTGCTATGTTAGTGGCATCAGTTTCAACCACATAGAGCAAATCTGGTTGCCGGTGTCGTAGAACAGGTGCTGTGGTAAACACTCATTTTAGTTTCGGTAAGGCTTCCTCAGCCTCTGGAGACCAGCAGAATTGTTTGTTTTTCCACAAGAGAGAGGTAATAGGATGGACGATCTGAGAGAAACCGGGTATGAACCGATGATAGAAGTTGGCGAATCCGAGCATACTTTGTACTCCTTTTGTAGACCTTGGTGAGGGACATTGGAGGATAGTGTCCACTTTGCGTGTATCCATGCGAACGCCTCGTGGTGTGAGAATAAAGCCAAGAAATTCGACCTCTGTTACATGGAAAAAACACTTCTCCAACATGGCAAATAGTTGATGCTGCTGAAGCTTTTCTAACACTGCCCGAACATGACCAATATGCTTGTCTTTGGAAGTTGAATAGATGAGAATGTCATCAATATAGACAAGCGCTCAAACATCCAGTAATTCACAGAGCATGTCATTCATAAAGAACTGGAATGCCGCAGGGTCATTACATAACCCAAAGGGCATCACCTAGTATTCGTAGAGCCCATATTTAGTACGAAACACCGTCTTCCACTCGTCTCCATCTTTGACCCTTACAAGGTGGTATGTCACTCGGAAGTCCAGTTAGGTGTAGATCTGAGTGTTTTTTACCTGATCCAAGAGTTCTGGGCTAAGTGGTAACGGATATCTATTCTTCACTGTGATCTGGTTGAGTGCCCTGTAATCAATGCACGTTCTTAAGTCGCCCTCTTCTTTAGGCATGAAGAAGAGTGCTGAGGGGGCAGGGGATTTAGATGGACGGATGAAGCCATTGGCTAGATACTGGTCTGGGTAAGACTTTAAGTGTTGGCCTTTCTGCTCAGTTAGAGCATAAATCTGACTGCAGGGTATCTGGGCTCCGGGTAGGAGATCAATTTGGCAATTGTAGGACCTGTGCGGAGGAAGGACATTTGCTTGTTCCTTTTGAAAGACGTCCTGATAATCTAAGTATTCAGGTGGCAAAGATCCAGTGAGACCCAGTACAGTTTCTTTCTTAGTCTTTGGGTAGGTGGGCCTTCGAGCATAACATGCGTCAAAACAGTCTTGTGGAAAGGTCAGAACTCATTTCCGCCAGTCAATCTTAGGGTTATGAGTCTCCAACCAAGGCATTCCTAATATCATCTGGAACTGAGGAGCACCAATGAGATGGAAGATGATCTCCTCTTGTTGGCCGTCCTGACACACAAGCTTGACTTTTTCGGTGTAATGTGCAACTGGGCCAGATGAAAGTTGAAATCCATCTACTGCTGTGACATTTTCCGATTTCAGCTTTTGCCGGAGAGGAAGGCCTATTCGGATAGCCAGATCTTGGTCGATGTAGTTTCCCACAGCTCCTCTGTCGATGTATGCTTCCAAAGCATGTATTTTTGACAGTTGTTTGTGGTTTACCACAAATTCGGGAAGGACTAGATGTGAGTTCTGTGCAGGTTCCTTTTTACAGCCCAACAAGTGGAACCCTAAACTTGCCGAGCGTTGGAGTTTTTCGAGTTTTGTTCTCCCTTGTCTTTGTCGGTTGCTCCAACTATTTTCCTGGGCAGTTTCACCAGGCATTCTCGAAGAAAATGACCTGCTTTTCCACAATACAAGCAGAGTTGTTGTCTCCTTTTGTCTCATTCTGCTTTGGTTAGAGGACTCCGTAGTCCCTCAAGCTGCATGGGTTCGGCCTGTTCGTATGACTTGAGTGGATTATCACGAGGCCGCACATAGACCAATCACCCTTCCACTCTATTTCAATCCATTTTTCGATCCTGCAGCATGTGATTGAGTTGTACAGTTAGGTTGATGTATTCCGCACAGCCCTCTGGGGGATTTACCACCTGAGCTAAAACGTCCTTGAGTTCTCCACACAATCCATGATAAAAGATCGTAGTCCTCCTCCGTTCTGGCCAATTTGTTTGAGCAATAAGACGATTGAAGGACGCAACGTAGGTTAACAAATCCTGAGCTTGTGCCTGGAGTAAATGTCTTTCCAAACCATCAGTGCGCTCTTGGTTCACAATGAGGTCCCTTCTTAAGGCATTGGTTTCCAGTCTGGAAGCATGTACTTCAGCCCGTAAATCACCCAAAAGTTGGGCCAATTTGTCAGTCTTAGAGGTATCCATAACGCCCAGGCAGAGATTCATAGTGGCTTTGCATTCTGTACGCTCACCTGGTCTCTGCGGGGACATTGGGGCACGGTTGCAGCCCTCCCAGGATGTAGAACCCTCAGATATGCTTCCTCCCGCTGCAAATAGTCTGTGGGCTGCTGCAAAGAATTGGGACCCCGTTCCTGCGGAGATATGAGAGAACTTAAGTTTACTGGCCTGCAAGCGATTTCCCTCTCAACACCTTCCTCTCATAGTGTGGTGAGCATGCTTCGTCCCATTAAGGCTCACCTGTGGATTTATTAGGGCGACCTCTCTGTCCTGCTACTTCTGGCAGGGGCGCATGTAGAATGGGAACCGAATTCCTTCACTGGTCATTTATATGTGGTGTACAGTCCAACTGCGAGAATTCCACACCTTTCTGGTAAGTGTCTTTCTGTTTTCTGTTTGTCATGAAGTATTGATATTGTCTTGTTCTCAGCCTGTTGTCAGCTTTGTAACAATGTCTATCTTTTTTCACACGTAGGTGTGATTGCTGTCCCGCGGAGTAACAGAGCCCGGAATGGCTCTGGATGGAGAGCAGAGGATTCCGCGGAGGATTCTTCAGCGTTCCGGCAATAGGTAAGGCAGTAGGTAAGGGTGCTCTTTAGAGCAAGCGCAAAGTATTTTGCAAACGCAGCCTTTAGATTGCAGATTTGTATGTCTAACCTTGTCTTTTGTCCTTTTACTGGGTCCATCTTGAAGATGATGTCATGTTGCGGAGTCCTGCATTGAAGTTCTGCGTACTGGAGATGAAGAGGATGACGTGCTGCAGTGCTGGGAGCTGGAGATCTGAGTGCCGGAGATGAAAAAGATGTCATGCTGCAGGTCAGGAGACGGAGATCTGCGTTCCGGAGATGAAGTCCTCTGATCCGGAAGATGGAGAATGGATGCCAGGCTCAGCGGAGAAGGATGCAGGTGTAAGCTGACTCCAGGAGGTAAGCATATGAACAGGAGACTGGATTCCCCATGTAAGTGCTAGTTAACCCAGGCGGCGGTGAGCGTCACGCTGCATGTGAATGCAGAGTAACACGAAGCGTGTGCCTTGGGATTGGGCTGGCTTTTATAGCTGAGCTCTTAAGGCCACGCCCACTAGCTCAGCCCTGCTTGCCACACCCTGCCACTCCTTGAAGTTGCACGTGCAGCTGCATATAGAAGGCCACGGCTGGACTGGTTACACACAAGTGGAGAGTCCTTGAAAGTATTCCTGCCCATAAAAAAGTAGTCCTGCCCATAATAAAAGTGTCTTCTTTATGTTCTTCCATGCGCCTGGCGCCAAAGGCGCCAGGACTGAGTCCAACCCGAACCCCCCGGTATAAATGTCCCAAAGGGACCTGCGTGAACCATGGTGCCCCTTGCTCCCTCCACTTCATGGTGCCGATCCTGTGATCCTGGGCAAGTGGCCATGACAGATACTCAGAAATTCTACTCCCCTGCCGTTTTTAACAACACAAACACTTTTGCACATTACGAAAGACAACGGCCTAACACCAGTGCTGTTTACCTGACATGTCCCCAACATAAGGGTTGGGCAAAGTCCGGCAATTGTCCAGAATCACACACACACCTGACAGCCCTTTCCCTTCCCCACAGGGATAAAAGGTGGAGCACGAGAGCACACCACACAACGAGACAGCTATCCAAGTATGGCAGTTCAAGAAGAGAAGAAAGACAGCAAGAACTTAAGGGGCGACAAGGAGAGAAGCAACATTGTCCTTTCTGACCTCGACATGCGAAACCTCTGTGAAAGCAATCGCAAGACCACAAACAATAGTCAGTGTGTGTTGCAGCAGATGTTAATGGTACACAGAGCCTTCCTACACTGATAATCAGGACAGGGAGAGACACTTGCTACCGTGGTACTGTCCTTGACTCCAGCAGCAAGAAAAGCCGAGCGGTTCATCACATCCGGTGAGTCGAGGGTAGAACCAATAAGAAACTGAACTGTGTTGAACGAAAGTTGCAAATGGAAAGGAAAAGGGAAATCAAAGAACTGTTAACTCTTCAAGGGTAAATGTGAACCCGATGGAGGGATCCCTGCAGAACGGGGTGAAGCTTGATTTCCAATGGACATTGTGTTGACAAAGACAGAACTCGACAGACGGATGTCCAAAATGGATTGTCTAAAAGGACATTAAGACTTGTGAAATACAACTGGGGAAATTGTTTTGGGAAAAGCTGCAGTGAACCCCACGGAGGGTGGCTGACATTTGAGAAAGGTCTGAACGTGGAAGAGGGGGATCCAGGGGTGAAAAGTCATCCCCCAGCGTTCATACGAAAAGGGCATTTTTGTTTGTTATTTTGAACACATCAGGTCCTCGGAGGCAAGAGTATTTTTGTAGAAAAGAGACTTAACCACCGGAGGTCCTGATACCTGAGAACGGAACTCTAGTCTTGTGCTGGGAAAGCTCAAATGTGTGCTGTGCTCCGGAGTCCGGCCTTCTCCCATGCTCAAAATGTGGGAAAGGGAGACCCTCGGCTACCACAATCTGACTTATCATTTGCGCACACTTCTTTCTTTCTTGTGAACCCTATCCTACACTTTTTTTGTATTTAGTTGTAAGGATTAGCAATCGTTTTTTTTTTTTTTTTTAGTATAGGCCCTTTTATTTGACAAGACGCCACTAGGACTGCCTTATTATTATTTGATGGTCATAGCTTGCTCCCATTTTAGATTTAGGTTTAGATTAGGCATTTTTACAACCTACCTATACAGTTTAATAAACACCCTTGAACTGTGATCACTTGTGTCTGTCTTTACTGTTGCCACCATGAGTTCCTTACAGATGGATATCATTGGACCATTGAAAACCTTTAGATTGGGGAACAAATATGTCCTTGTGATCTATGATTACACTACCCAATACCCAGAGGCGTTCCCCAATGCGGAAACAACACGACCCAACACATTTTAAAACACCTTTTACCATACGTTTCCAGGGTTGGTTTCCTCAAGGGAATTCTAACCGATCAGGGATCCAATTTTATAAGCAAACTCATGGTTGAAGTTAAAGAATTGCTTCTTTATTTCCACCTTAAGAACCTCAGTGCACCACCCCAAAATGGACGCATTGTTGGAAAGATGTATCAAAACCCTTAAGATGATCATAAGAATGTTGGTAGACAAGAATTGAAAAGACTGCGATCGCATGATTCCCTGGAACCTAATTGCAGTAAGAAAGACCCCTCAAGCATCCACCGAATTTTCTCCTTTCGATCTAATTTATGGTAGAGAACCAAGCGATGTTCTAGATATGATCCGGGAGACCTGGGAAGAAAGAAAAGAGGCACATATTCCCCTCTTAAAAACTGCTACCCGATTGCAAGAGCATATGAAACTTGTTTGAAATCTAGTCTATACTCATATAGAAAAAGCTGAAGCACAACAAAAGTCCACCTACGACAAGAAGGTAAACTTAAGATATTTTTCAGCATGACAAAAGGTATTAGTCCTCTTACCTACATCTGAAAATAAACTTCTCTCAAAGTGGCATGAGCCATATGAAGTACTAGAGCAAACAGGGACCTGTACATATAAGATAGCCCTGACAGGAAGCAAAAGACCCACCTCTACCATGTAAATCTCTTAAAGGAATGTAAAGAACATCTTTCAGTAGCCACTGCCTCAATACTGTTTTGTTTTGTACCAGAGGAAATAGATAATTTTAAATTATTCCTCAAGAGCTATCTAGTCAACAGCAAGAAGACTTAAAAGATTTGGTCACGACATTCCCTGATGTTTTCTGCGAGAAACCAAGGAGAGTGCATGGCACTTATCACTATATCAGAACTCCAAAGGGAAAAGTGGTTCAACTGAAACCATGTAGACTCCTGGAAGCCCATAGACAGATAGTGGTTGAGGAAGTGAACCAAATGCCCATGGAAAATATTATCAAACCCTCTTCAAGCCCATGGTCCCCGCTATTGTGCTGGTCACTAAACCTGATCATTCCTGGAGGTTTTGCATAGACTTACGACAGATCAATGCCATCTCCCACTGCCTATCCTTTGCCGTGCATCGATGAATTCATTGATAAACTCGGAAATGCCACGTTCATATTAACCCTAGACTTAACCAAGGGTTATTGGCAGGTCCCAGTACATGTATCAGATAGGGAAAAGACAGTTTCCTCGACACCCCTGAGTCTATCCCAGTTCAAAGTCCTCCCTTTTGGCCTACATGGGGCATCTGCCACCTTCCATTGTCTTAAGGACACGATAGTACAGCTCTACTCTGATTTCTGTGGGGCTTATATTGACTACATAGTCATTTATAGTAAGACCTGGGAAGACCATCTTTTCCATCTCTTTACTCTTATGAGAGCCCTCAGAGAAGCTGGCTTAACTGCCAATCCATCCAAATGTAAGCTGGCCCAATCAGCCATGAAATACCTCAGCTTCTTTATACGAATGGCAGTGTCCAGCCTCACAAGAAAAAGTGAAATCTGTCCTGGACACCCCCACTCCTAAGACCAATAGACACTTCAGAGTATTCTTAGGGTTAATTGGTTATTACTGTAGGTGTATCCCTTATTTCTCGAAAAGATCTGCTAAGCTGGCAGGTAAATAAAAAAACACTGAACCCCAGAAGATTCACTGGACTGACAAGAACGATGTATATTATAACAGCTTAAGCAAACCATGTGCCAGAACCCAGAACCCTGTGCCAGAACCCGATCTGAGGTAGACGATTTTTCCAAAGAGTTTGTGTTACACACTGAAGTCTCTTTTTTACTGGGTTAGGAGCAGTTTTGTCACAAGTTTGTGATGGATTAGAATGTCCTATCCTATTCACTAGTCGAAAACTCTTCCCACGTGACAAATCGACTCTGTGTTAGAATTAGAGGCCCTTGCCATCAAATGGGCCATCACCCTTCTAAGATACTTTCTCATAGGAAGGAAGTTCACACTTGTCACAGATCATTCTCCTTTAGTGTTGGTTAGCCAATAAAAGGACTCTAACCCTTGAGTCATGCAATGGTTCTTAGAACTGCAACCCTACTGTTTCACTGTGGAGCACCGAAAAGGTAAAGACCAAGGGAACGTCGATTTCCTTTCTCGGTTTCCCTGTGAAACAGATGCGGCTACATTGCATAGGGAAAGGGCATGGGCAACCAGAGGTGTCTCACCCACTAGTCCCCAGGGATCTGTCATCCAGGTGGCGAGGACATGGCCATCACTTTTGGATCCAGTTCCTGGGGGTGGAGCAGTGCGGGAGTATCACCTGGGTGAAGGGTCTTCGGGGAAGTGGGAGTAGGACACTGTATGACGAGATGCGGTACCCCCTTCCCTGTAACTCCTTTACCCCATCCTATCAGGTAGGTTGTTTAGGAACGTAACCCCCCGTTTTAAAACATAAACCCTTTCTCACAGACAACCAACTATAAGAGAACATTGACTAAAACCAGAGACGTATACCTGACGTGTCCGAATACGATGGTCAGTCAAGGTCAGGAAATTACTGACTATCACTCACATATGACTTCCATTACCCTTCCCCACATGGACAAAAGGCAGAGCAAGAGAGCACACTCTGAGCGAGGCAAAGCACACGAGAGAATAGCAGTTCCAAGATTGCAGTTTAGAAATCGGAGAAAGATGGTGAAACAGCAGGGGATTACAAGGAGGGAAGTTCCCTTGAACTTTTTGACAAGGAACCATTACTTTCATGAAACCTCGAGAATAGAAAATGTAAGACCAGGAAAACCCAGCTCAAGTATCCTGTATTGTGTGTCAGAAGTACCTTGGGCTCTCCCGCTTCGATGATCCAGGCATGGAGAATTGCCAGCTGCCATGGTATTGTCCTTGGCTCAAACAACAAAGCAGCTTCAGTGAAATCATTTGGGGAGACTGATATAGGACTGCTCTGTGATAAAGCCGATGTTGCAAGTTGCAACATTTTATGGTGAGCGTTGAAACTAACATTGCTTGAGACACGTGTGATAATCAACGTGAGAGAAGTTGAACGGCAGATGAGTAATTGAACTTTGAAAACAAGATACGATCCCTTTGATAGAGTGGTCCGGTACTACGTGTGTGCTCAATCAAATGTCTCTGTCAGGTATCCAGCTGAGAGTTAACAAAAGTGAAAGACTGGCAAAGAATTATGAATCGAATTGGTCCTGGGACGTGTCAAGCAAAATCCTGCGCACAGTCGAAAGTCTTTGATGTTGACAAAGAAAGTTTATGGCAAAGTAGATAAAGTTGGTCCGAGCCCAGCAGAGGGAGATCAGTTCAAAGCTTTGGGTTAAAGCAAGAGTGTGTTGTTGGTGTGAACCCGGCAGAGGGAGACTGATTGATGATTTGATGTCAAAGTGCATCTGAGCCCGGCAGAGGAGGATCCGAAGTGGATAGTAAAGCACCTAAGAAAATTGTGTATATGTGAAATACAAAAGCAAAGGAACTGTATTGTTAGTTGTTGCATCAGGCCCTCTGAAAGAAGAGACTTTGAATGGCAAAGCGGCTTTGGCACAGATAACCATGTCGTTGAAGTTTTGAACTGCACCATTGTGCTAGAAAATCCAGAGACTGTGCTAAGCTCAATTGTGCCGCCTTGTTCCATGCTAAAAAAGTGGGCAAGGGAAGCCCACGGCTTGAATATCCGGACATATGATTTCTTGGACACTTTCTATTTTACATAACATTGTTTCCTTCATTATTTGTATTTAGAGGTAATGATTGGACAATTTATTAGTATAGCACTTTTATTTTGACAAGACACCACTAGGACTGCATTATTATTATTTGATGGTCGTAGCTTGCTCCAATCTTTAGATTTAGGATTGGATAGGCGTTTTTCAAACCCAACGAAATTTCAATAAATACCCTTGAACTGTGGTCATTTGTGTCTGTCCTACTCTTCTATCTACATTTTTCTTATATTGTGCAACATGCTTACAGGCCTCATGGCACTCATACTGTTGATACCATGTCTTCCTTACAGCAACCATCCCTAGAGGAAATAACCCTGTCAATGCTAGATTGAGACTATATCTGACGCATAACCATTATAAAGTTCCTCTAGTATCACCAAGAACACATCTCTTAGTCCTTCCCACCAGAGTAACTCCTGCAACAACTGCCCATTCATGGAGATAAAACCTGCTTACAGCTCTACACATTTCTTTCTCTTTACCTCTATTTTACCGGTGAGTTTGGTGCAAGTTGGGATGAAAACATTGTAAGAGAAGACTATGGCCTCATCAGGAGTTGGTCACAGTGGGTAATTGCGGCGGTAACACTATTACCACCGCATTTACCGCTCCGCCCAATCCCGAGTATGGCCTTACTGTAAAGACTGTAAGGGGGGGTCTGTATTTCTGCTCTCTCTATGGTAGAGGAGAGGCACAGATGTCCCCAGCAAAGATTCTCTATTGTTGGCAGTAATGGATGAGCAATCAAGGCCTAGCTTCTCAGGAGGTGATGCATGCTGGTTCTTAAGTACATTGTAGTCCCCAAGCCCACACAAAGGAATGTCCACACACTGTATTAGTTAAAACACAGTCTTTATATAATTAAGGTTCAAGGTTATATACACAATCACAATAACTCACTTTGTGCTCAGTAAATCCACAATGGCATATATATACATTTCTAAGTGGTACCACAATTATTATTAGATTTCCTTAAAGTGCATCAACTGTACTCTGGTTAAATGTCACACAAATCACTTAATAAAGGTAACCAACAATATATATAGGAGGAAAACAGTTGGTTAGAACAATTGGCAGAATGGCCTCTACCATTAGACATAGTTCTGTGTGGAGATCCCCCCACCTGGGCAACCTGTAAAATAAAGATATGCCACAAGCCCAGTCCATATATTGTTCAATTGGTCTTATTCCCTTCTATAATATTTCTACCACCCCAATCTACCTGGAATAGCAGAGTTCCTTGAGGAGGCGTCGAGGGATCCTTCTTGAGTGACTCCATTTAAAGCAGGAGCCACGGATCATCGATGGGCCTTGAGGAAAGTGAACTCGGCATCGAGAATCCTCGATGGAAGTTCAACAGCGTCGAGGCAGCAGCTTCGGTCCTGGCGGTGCTCGTCAACGACGAGTCGAAGACGTCCTGCAAGGAAGAGGCGTGTGGAGCACCTCAATGTCAATAGTTCAGGACTGCAAAGAGTTTGTGGAAGGACTGTGGCCCAGCAAGGGCGTCGAGGCATCCGGCATCTCTATGGTCTTTTGATGGCGGGGAGCTCCTCGGTGCGACTACGGCCTGGCCTTCTCTGGCGGGATAAGGCGGGTGGTGGTGCGGTCGATCGCGTCCGTGAATGAAAAGTCTTAGGTAAAGGATAGTTGCAGCTCTGGTCATCGATGGCACGCCGTCAAGCGGTCCCCTAATCTGGGCAACACGGCTTCGACAGACCTCCAGTGGTTACACAAACCTGCGTACCCTGGTCAATGACGGTGGATGGAATGCCCGGTGCTTATCTTCGTTCTCCTCGGCGGTCCCTGTCTCCGATCGGCAGCCTGTCGAGGGTCTGACTTTCACGGAGCTTCGGTGAAGGTTAGCAGTGCTTGATGGTCCCTTGGAGCACGGGAAGAGGGGCGCCTAACCAGGTCCTCTCTTGGATTAGTCTCGACGGCTCTGCGGCTTTTGGATTTCAGTGAAGGTAGACAGCAGTCAACCTTCTTCTTCAGGCTCGGCTTCGAGATTCAGCTTCAGTTTCAATGTTATTTTCAACTCCAGCTTCTGAACGAATTCTAGCAGTGAGAGGGCCCCAGGTATACTAGTTGATCTCTCATTCATTCTGCTCGGTCACACTCAGGAAACCAATCACTCAGAAGGGCATTCAGCAGTCAGTCAGCCAATGAGGCATACCGTGCATTCAGGCCATTCTCCTCCCTCTCAGACACTCACAACAAGGAATGTGTATTGGGACAAGTACCCAACCATTCAACACTACCCACTGCATTCATGCGCGTTTCGGGCAGGGCTGTCTCAGTCATTGTGTCATACACCAGAAACCCTACATCCACAACAAGAAGTGCATACTGGTCACACACTCCATTCACCCAGGTCCCACCCACAGGGTTTACCCACAACATACAGTCACTGGGAAGGCTCCAGCCAGTCTAGCCTGGACTTCACAAAAACACCATATATGGAACTTCCACCCAACAGTCAGTCAGGGGGAAGGGACAGAGTTAGGGCTTCCCAGGACTTTGGGAAAACGAGGTAACAGGAAATAGAAAGCAAAAGGCCACATGGGCTATCTTGTTTCCTATCAGGAATCAACTGATTCCAATGGCAGGGCCTGGGTATCCCAAAATGGAGGATACTCACAGCATCTGTCAAATTCAGCATGGACCTGCCACCAGCCCATACCCTGCTAAAACACTAGGGGCACAGGGTTGTAACCCCACTCATGGGTGCGATACGGGTATACCATGGGTCTGTACAACAAACCAAAAACAGGAAGAGCTGCACTGCCAGGAGTCCCACATGGACTCCTGGGCAGAAAACAATACAGAACACAAATGAAAAAAGGACTACAAGACAAGGACAGGGAGGCCCTGTCCCTCCAATGTATTTCCAGCATCACACTTACCTCAACGCCTTCACCTCCAGCTTTGAGCTGGAGTTGAACGCACTGGCAGTATGTGCATTTTCAGCGCTATTACCGTCAGTGGTATTTGTGCCAGAGGTAATTGCACCACCCATCCCCATTGGGTCCAATGGAGCCAATGGGAATGGGGACTTACTACTCCACCGCAACTCGGGATCCAGCGCAAATTGAGCTGTACCGAGTTCCGGTCATGCGAATTGTGTTGGGCTGTATCCCAGCACAATTAGCAGCGGGAGACCGCCCAACTCTTGATGAGGTCCATATGAAAGAAGTAAAGGCTGACTGTCGTGTTAATAAGGGGGATGGACATTGAAGGCATACATTGAAAGCATACAATTGGTGTAATGTATGAGAATTTGACTTCGTTGTGATGAAACAACCCCATCAAGGCTGCACATGGATCTGTGTGTGGTGTTTCTTCATTTTGCAACCTTGCTTTGTTGGGGGAATTGAGGTCTGCATTGGACTTAAGCTTTGTTATTAAATGTGAATTATGAAAAACATCAAACGAAAATAAAAACTCCCATTTACTTTTAGGAACACATTTCTAGGCTCAAAACATTGTTTTGCCATATACATCAAATTAAAAATGTATCTAATATATTTGTTACCCCAGTGATTGAATTATATTATTCACTGTACTTTCCATCTGTCAAATTAATTTATATTTTGCTTTCTGGTCTTTAAATCCTTGCATGCATTTATAAGAAGGAGCTTTTTTTCTGCATCTGTCGACTCTTACTGCTCCTGCAACCCACTCTCTTTCAGTCTCGCTTCTAGATGTATATATTGCCTTCTTCACAGGCTACGCGGTTTTTGCTGATCTCTGATTGGCCAGCCATTCTGTTATCTTGTTTACGGCTTTTTCATCAGCCCCTGGGCGGTTGTTTCAGTCACCTGTCCTCCAGCAGATTTGTGTTTTAGTAAAGTTAAAAATGTTTGATGCAGGTGGAAGTCCTGCCACTCTTTCTGTGCATTCCTCCAGTGACTTCTGGGCTAAGTTCCCCATATATTGCGCTTTTTCTCGGGTCTGCAGCCAAATTCTCGTCAACTCTCTCATGATGTTGGGTCTCTGGCGCAGTTCTCGTATGCCTCATGGAGTTCACAGTTTATAAATGTGGCACAAGTTTCTTTGTTCTATTTTGCTGGTGCTTGATTACTGCAGGTGCTGATCCTTTCTCCTTCCTTGAGGACCAGCATCCACATGAACTATGTTTTATGCTCTTCTATCCTGTGGGACACTTTTCAAGAAATGGTGAAGTCCTCTTAGGAATGGTAACTCTTTCCTCCTCCATGTTCATAGTTTATAAAATCAAGTAAACCCTTGGGTTTCCTGCTGCACCAACATTGACGAAGCCTAGAACCCTGCAGGGGTGGTCGGTACTTCCCTACCACAGCATATAAGTGCTAGGAACAGGCTGTGGTCATATAATGCAGGTAAACTCTCCTCAGAGTTTGTGACCATGTCACTTAAGTGAGCACCTGGCCACGAAGATGGAAGGGGTCTCTACGGATCGCATCCTTTTCTGGCTCCATTTAGTTCATGGCTGTCACTAGACTTGCCTGGTATGTCTTTTTTCTTGTGCAGCAGAGACCTCTCCAGGACTTGGGTCAAAAATGGACATCCGTTCAACACAGGATATGAAACAAATTATCAAGAACACGTTCTCTTCATAAACAGACTTTACCTGGAAAGTGCATTTTAATAAGAGAGGACTACGCTAAAAACATACATTTTAAATGGAAACCCTCAATGCTGAGCAACAAGTGGATTGTGACTTGATTCAATAGCTTTCCTTTAATATGAGGTTACACCTTTGAGGTTAATCATTCACAATTAATGACTGTGATAGATACATTATAGGTATAGTCTCCTATCAGATATATTGTTGTGAATTGAATTGTATTGTTTTGTCTATTTATGTTGTGTGTTTGTAGTCTAGTCTGTTATTATTTTCTGTATTGTAATGGCTTATTGATAGTTGATGATTCGGTAATATACTGTAATGGTATAGTGTTAAATGTGTGTATAGCTTTGTTGGGTAGGAAATGCAATCGATTGATCTAAGTTCTTACTCATGATTGTTTCTTAATGACTGAACTAAGCTTGTAATTCGACAATAACAAATAAAGAGTTAAAAAAAGAAGGCATTAGATGTAGAATGTGCTGCACAAGCTAATTTACAGCAGAAATTATACTGTAAAGGATTGCTATCTGGCAATAGGGTAAATACTCTGTTTTATTCGATTTTCATTAAATATAACATGATGTGTATACATCTCTCAAAGAGGATGGTTTTCTGACCAGGCCCACTCCCCCTCCACACACTCCATGCCAAAAGAAAAGTGTACAACTGTGCCCATCTGAATCAGTAGCCTGATCTGCAGTGCCTGCACCCCTGTGGCACAGAGCAGGTCTATTGTGGCCTCTGACAGCTGTACTGACAGCCAATCCATTGCAATACAGGGCCTGCATTTCAGATATGCAGCCCCATTCCCAAAACCACATAACTATGAGAGTTGCTACCCCGGTGGCAGATGTAAACTTTAAATATAAGCCATAATTATTGCAGCCAAATCAATTTGATATATGTGTCACCTGAGTTAGCCCAGCTCAGCTGTGAAAGGGTTATGTCTATTCTGGTCATGAAGCCTGGACCTGCCAAATGACAGGGCATGTGACTGGATGGTTATGCCTTTACATTTGATCCTTTGGAAGGCCTGGTAATACCTTTTCCCAATGAGTCAGCCCCCCAGCAGGAATTGACCTGGGAAACAGGAATCAAAGTGTACACCCATCACAAACGCACTATCCTCAAAACAGGGTGCTTCATGCCAAAAGGGCCTTTGATTCTATTAATAAGTGAAAGGGGCAGAGTTAGTGTAGACAGGGGAGGTCAGAAAATGAGATGGTGGAATCTTCCTCCCATTTAGCTCAATTCCTGTAACACAAAGCAGTTAGCGTTTTGAGGTCATAAAGCAACATCCCCATGTTTCAAGGCTAGAGAGTGGACCACTAAACCAGGCTTGCTTTAGTCCACAAGCAGCATTTTTCCTTTAAAAGATGGGGTCTCCCACTCCATCTTTGGTTCACTTTGGAAAAAAAACACCTCAGCAAGAATGTATTGAAACTCTGTTGGGTGAGTTGACTTTTCAACGACCTCTATCAGTGAGGTGAACACTGAGTGTCCAGGGCAGAGGCAAGCTCTGCTCCCTACCCATCCCCAGGGAACATTGGGGTGACCCTCTGCAACAAGACCTACATCTCTGACATACACACTGCTGCAAAGGACCTAATCGTGCTGAAGGACTCCAGAAAGGATGGGCCTGCCTCTCTAGTCAGGAACCCTGTTCTTCATTGCCTAGAGCTGATTGACGGCTTTTGAATCTGGTTTGCTACATCTCAAATATCAGGAGCCACTGGTGCTGCTTTTAGCATGCAACAAAACCTTTCAACCAATGTGCTTGGAACTTCGAACCAGCTCACCACCACACTGTCTCCTCAAAGAACTTGATGCCTGCTTGGCTGCAATCAACCGCTCATCATCGGAACAGACTTAAACTGCTAGAGTGTCATGCATTGACTCAAACCAGCAGCTTCATCCAACTACACTTCAAAAAATATTGATCACTGATTCAAACAATGGGCACATTTTGTCTTGAACCACTCCAGAGTCATGCATCACCCCTACCTTGTGGTTACCACATGTCCCAAACTGGCTTGACTCTGAACAAATCACGGGGAGAACTCTAACCTGCATCGCCTAAAGCTGCCCTCAAAGCTCTCGGAGCTACTGAATTCAAGCCAACTAGACACCACCTTGCTTGTTTGACACGCTCGCACAACAGCTTTTCAACATGGTTCAATATCGTCAAACCACCTACTATTGACCCATAACTGGCCACTGGTCCATTTTGGGCCGTAAAGACTGTTTAGGCCATTTGTGAACCTTTTTCATCCAAAGAAATATCTTTTTTCAGAGAACTTTGTGGTTGTCTCTCTGCCTTTCACCCCTATCTTTTTAACCAGAGTGCTTCATCTTTCTATCTATTGCATATGGTTTGCTCTTTCCCCAAAGATGGGTTTTGTATAGTGATTTCTATTTATTTATTATTAGAGATGGTATGTTTAATAAGAGTATATTAGCAGATAAGACCTGCGTTGCCCAGGCTAAAATTAAACACACCTTTAACATGGTTTTCCACCACTGAATCAAGCGGCATAAGAATTGGTTAAATAGTTCTGTAATCTTTACCAATGCATAGTTATGCATGTACATACTTAAGAATGATTAACATTGTTACTGAACTCCTCAGTATTACAAATTCTGTGCGCCTTTCCAAATGACACAGCTCGATGCAGCTCGGCATGTTACAAAATAACAGCATGAGACTACAGCTCAATCTACTATATAAATAAAAATGTAAATGTTTGTTCAAAATCTTAAATCTCCGAAAGTTCTTCACCGATTGCTTTGAAATTTTGACACAACGTTGCATTCGAATATGCGTGTGTTTTCATATACCTACTATTATATGATGTCACACCTGTGACAGGTAAAAACATGCTTTTTCTGAAAAACAGCGCCATCTGTTTGACGTAAAAGCAACACACACTATACTAAATATTTTACGATTCCATCGCCATCATTTACGATCAAATAATGCAAACTGTCAATAACGGGGTTGGAGAAATCTTCTTCTTAGATGCGCCAGGAAGAACTGGCAAAACATTCCTAATTAGATTGATTCTGCCAGCAATTCGATCCCAAAATGACATAGCCTTAGCTCTTGCGTCGTCTGGAATAGCTGCAGCATTGCTACCAGGTGGAAGAACTGCTCATTCCGCTTTGAAACTGCCATTGAACATGCAATTCATTGAAACTCCCATGTGCAACATTTCCAAAGCATCCAGCTGAAAAACGATTGATCACCTGAGATATTCAACATCATTTTTAAATTCACTCGATTTGCCAGGGATGCCACTGCATGTACTGCAATTGAAAATCGGCGTGCTAATTATCATGTTGCGAAATGTCAACCAGGTAAAGCTTTGCAACTGTACGTGGCTTGCAGTAAAACAAATGAATGAGCAAAGTCGTAGAAGCAACAATCTTAACAGGACCTTTCAAAGGTGAAGATGTTCTCATTCCTCACATTCCAATTATTCCAACGGATATGCCATTTCAATTTAATAGATTGCAATTCCCAATTCGATTGGCGTTTGCAAACACCATCATCAAAGCTCAAGCCCAATCTTTAGAATTGTGCGGTTTAGATCTAGACACAGATTGCTTCTCACATGGACAATTATATGTTGCGTGTTCTAGAGTCGGCAAACCAGACAATCTCTATATCTGCACAGACAATGGAACAACAAAAAATATTGTATACCCACAAGCATTCTAAAATTAAACATGTTAGAAACGTGCGCTTTCTCTTTTCTTTCTTTTCCATTTAACCAGACTAAGCCACAGCAACGTGTGGCCGGGTACAGCTAGTGTCAAATAAGAATCCATTGTGCAAGCTGAGGTAACCTTTTAAGCCTTTATTCACATTAACCCAAACAGCCCCACCACTTAAGAACAGAGAACACACTTATACATTACGCAAGTTTATTGTAAGATTTTCCAGGGAGCAGTTAGATGGTGTTGCAGGACCAAACTAACTAAAGTCTCAACAAACCACATCAGCTCACATCTTTTATACCATTTTCAAACAGTTAAAACACTCCCAAATACTTTATTGCAGTCCAGCCCCCAAATATGATTGGACAAAACACTCTTCAAAGAAATACCATGATTTCATTGGTCACCTTTATCTTAATAATTATATTCAGATTACATTTAGAACACACCTCATTTTATGATTCATCTGTAGTAGGGCATGACATCAACACATGGGGCCTCATTATGGGTCAGGCGGTAACCCTGCCGGTTCTACCGGCAGGTTGCCGCCGGACCCCATAATATTTGACCGGTACCTGACTTCCTGGTGGCACCAGGAGATTACAGCTCCGGTGGCCCGGGAAGTCAGGTGCTGGTAAAATGTAAGTCCCCATTCCATTAGAGTCCTAGCGGACTCTATATGAGTGGGGGCACGGAAGTGCCGGCACCGTTGCCAACAGTGCCAGCGCTTCCGTGATTTGTTTGCCTACCATGACCGCTGCGCCCGGCAGATTGAGACCTGTCGGGCACAGCAGCCATGGCAGGCAAACATAGAGTTTGACGGTCAGGAAACAAGGGTGCAGGTGAGCTTAGCGGCACCCTTGTTTCTGGACCAGCAAACTTATAATGAGGCTCATGGTTAAACATTGGTATTGAAAACGTAATTAATTACTAGCAATAACTGGACTAAGCCATGTAAACCCTAACTCTTGATTTGCACATGGCTCGCATGGACATTCCATGTGATATGAGGGGCTGGGTGAATGAATTCTCTTTGTTCGTGATGCTATCTCATTTCCCAGGTCACCATTCAATTGAAACTTTCTACTCTACAAAAACTCCCACTTCATAGCACAAGTGAAACCCCTAAATAGCTTTAGGCATTAGCTTACCCTGTGTTTTACTACTGACAAAAATAAATACCAAAACTACTTCTGTCACGCTCTCAGGCAGCAGGAGATTACATTTACTTACCATGAGACTTATTAGACCATAAAAACTCAGGGCTATTTCTGCAGCTACTGACCTCAAAGGTTTTGATGTTACTCATTCACTTGTACTCTGCCATCTGAAAACCTGACAAACTCATTTTACGAGAGAGACCCAATTACCATGTTTTGATTCATTGTGAAAATGCCACTATATTGAGATTCATGAGATTCATGAATTCCCAATGTACTTATATTAGTGTGCATGTATGTTTTTACATTTGGAGGATTTAATACTTTTGGCCTCAGCACAAGTTGGGCGGTATTCCGGCTGTATTACCATTGGGATACCACCTGGGATAATAGCATTACCGCCATAGTGCCAGATCAAGGGTTGGACAGTAATGGGTAATCCCCCATTCCTCATTGGGTCCATTAGACCCATTGGGGCATTTTCAGCGCAATTAGAGCTGGGGGTAAATGCTGCCAGGTGCGTTATTGGGTGGACCCTTAAATGCGGCGGTAACAGTGTTACTGCCACACCTATGGGCTACCGCCCAACTCTTGATGAGGCCCTTTAGTTTTCTGATTGCATGCAAGCTAATATTTATCAATTTCTAGACCAACAGGAACACTAAGGCAACATATCCCATCCATAATTAACTACACTTCGATAGCTATGAAGTTCGAACATGGTGCCCAGCTCGCTGCCACCCCCTGTCATCAATATGGTGAACACACCAGGAACCATTCTTAATCATGGGGACTCTTCCTGACCACCCCAACATTCCCCCCTTTAGTTAATCTATATGAATAAAAATGTAAATGTTTGTTTGTTCAAAATCTTAATTATCCAAAAATTCTTCACGGATTACTTTGAAATGTTGACGTAATGTTGCATTCGAATATGCGTGTGTTTTCATATACCTACTATTATATGATGTCACACCTGTGACTGGTAAAACCATGCTTTTTCTGAAAAACAGCACCATCTGTTGGATGTAAAAGCAACACACGCTATACTAAATATTTTACAATTCCATTGCCATCATTTACAATCAAATAATGCAAACTGTCAATAACGGGGTTGGAGAAATCTTCTTCTTAGATGCACCAGGAGGGACTGGTAAAACGTTCCTAATTAGAAATTCCCTCGATCTGCCATGGATGCCACCGCACGTACTGCAATTGAAAATCGGCCTGCCAGTTATCATGTTGTGAAATGTCAACCAGCTACAGCTTTGCAACTGCACACGGCTTGCAGTAAAAAAATTAATGAGCAAAGTCGTAGAAGCAACAATCTTAACAGGACTTTTCAAAGGTGAAGATGTCCTCATTCCTCGCATTCCCGTGATTCCAACGGATATGCCATTTCAATTTAAGAGATTGCAATTCCCAATTTGATTGGTGTTTGCAATTACCATCAACAAAGCTCAAGGCTAATCTTTAGAATTGTGCGGTTTAGATCTAGACACGGATTGCTTCTCACATGGACAATTATATGTTGCGTGTTCTAGAGTCGGCAAACCAGACAATCTCTATATCTGCACAGAAAATGGAACAACAAAAAATATTGTATACCCGCAAGCATTCTAAAATTAAACATATTAGAAACGTGCGCTTTCTCTTTTCTTTCTTTTCCATTTAACCAGACTAAGCCACAGCAACGCGTGGCCGGGTACAGTTCGTACTTTAACTAATAATTCATAATCATCTTCTTGGGCAACATCCCTACAACCATCTCTCACACTGGTGTCAATATGGGCATACTCCTCCACCAAACCAACCTAACTCGTCCCCCACCATTTTCGCAATCTACCTGCTCCACACAAGCATGCCAATTTGGTGGAGGATGAAAGACACCTTTAGTTTAGTACCCACGTGGGATGAAGTGGTGGTGACCCTAGCCCTGTACAGGGTTACAGTCAGCATGTTAGCACCTGTCGGTACATGGGTAGACCAACATTGTAAAAGTATTTGCAAGAAAAGAAAAGAAGGAGAAAAAAGACAAAAATAAGCAAAACAATCTTTGCAGTGAGGCTCAACCAAGATGGTACCCAAGAGAACAAGGAGTTGATCCATAACTTGTTGGTGATCCCAGCCACAGTCTCCATGATCACTTTCAGTTTATGCAAGGCAGCAATAGCGCTGGTGAGAGTATTTTTTTCTGTATTATCGGGAGGCACAAATGTGCAACAGGCACTCCTGATTTTCCGGCATACTCCACCCTCAATTTATTGTCAGTAGGTCGAGTATGTACCGGTTTTAAAAAATAATGCACCTTTGTACCCGCCATTCCTCCTTAACGGCACTAAACGCTGACTCAGAAGTGTTCTCAAAGATTAACAGTTCATACCCGGTCACCTGGAGCCATTTGGCATTTGCTGCTGCTTGGGAGCCAGGTACCGGGAGGGAGGCGAAGAAGATCTAAGTGTGCTAAACAGCCAGCATTGATCAGGAATGTCAGCTAATGCCTTTGATGATGATGCTGAAAGGTATTTTCATATTCTCCTACGTTGAAATTGTTCCTGATTCTCTCCGTCAAACATAGTATTTAATGTGTCCATGTAATGTGAGGAAAAGAGTGCAAGGGGCACAGGAGACAAAGGGGCACAGAGGTAACCTTGGACATTGGACAGGGCTAAAATAAAATGTTCTTCAGGGATTACAAGGATGGGCACATGCAGGGTAGAGAAACTGCGCATACCGCCCCAGACTGAAGGCAACTGCCTGTATGAATTCTGTCCACAGGTCCAAAAATTGTCAAAAGGAGCAGCCGGACCTTCTGCCATATCTGTGATGTGAAGCGTGCAACAGCAGTTCCCATTTGTGCCAACAGGCACTGTGCCATTGCCCTTAAAACACAAGGAAAAATGTGTAAGTATCTTATCAGGTTTTTCTGGTCCTTGACCCATGTCAGATACTGTAAACTCCATACTGTCACACACTCTTTGTTTATTTGTGGCACCGCTTCTACTAAGAATCCATTATTTCCTCAAGCTCTGCAACTCTTCACTCCTTGCTCCCATCGATTATTGGAAAAAAAATACTCCTTCCAAGTTCAATTGAACTCTTTGAACACACATATATTTATGTGTTCTGGTCGCTCAGCTACTGAACACTTATCATCATTTGCTATGGTTGATGCTGCAACTGACTGCCCTTTAAAGTGCCCTCAAACTCTGCACAGGGCTAGGTGCACTTGGCATAGCGTATCCGCTACATCCACCTCATTCGGGATAAATACCCTAGGAATGCCAAAAGCATAGGGGATAAGAGATCAGATGTAGCAATATCTTACGGATCTCTCTCTCCCCACCCTCCTCATATGGCTGTACCACATGTTAACCACTGCAAAACAATACAATGTGTAAATGTGTATTCCTTGTAGGATCTAATTCATCATCAGCGTTATCAAAAAGATTGACATTTCTTTTCACTCTTAACATTTTCTCCTCAGACCTCATGAAACTAGACAATTTTAAATGTTGGCTTTTTATATAGTTGTCATCTTCAGAGATGATGACCCAAGGACCAAGAAAACCACAAAAATATACATTCTTACACAATTTACAATCTTAGACATTCTTTTCCCTACACAAAATATTTAAATTCCATATCTATTCTCACCCCCTTTACACTAAAATGAACTGTGAATCCCTAGGGCATACTTAATTTCCATAACTGCTCCTGCCCGTGTGCAGGTAGAGGGCTACTGGTATTCCTTTAGGTGGATCCGACTCTTGTTGCCCTCCACCTTCACGGAAGCCAGAGTTGAGTAGATCACTGTGAGCAGCCCATGGAAATGTTTGTTGCAGCAACGCCCAAAGGTGCCAATGTAGATGTGGTCCCTGGGGAGAAGCTGTGTCTTTTGCTGATCATTGGTAGTCTTTCCACTTTCTTCCATTGTCTGTTGTTGAGAAGACACAGCCTGTGACAATATAATCTTAACACTTTTTGTTACTGCTGTGAGGACCAACCTTAAGCCATCAGGAGAATGGACACGCCACGATAATTAGATATCTGAAGTTACTGCCCCTCGTTATCATGTCCACAAAATCGATGTGGAGTTCCTTGAATGGACCAGATGTCCTGGGCAAGACCCCACTTACCGACCTTTCTGGGATTGACCTGCTTGCACACTACACAATTCCCTACAAATCTACTTACCTGTTCTTGTAAGCTGGGGAGAAACCAGTCCACCTGCTGTGATTTGTCACAAGAAGTATATAATGGGTAATGTAGTTGCTCTAGAGCCAAAAGAAGCAGCTCTACAGGCATTATTACCTTTCCTGTCACCTCCTGTCTCCAAAGCAAATCTGTGAGTGAGAGAACACATCCTCTCTTTTTCCAGAGATCCTATTCTTTTCTAAGGGCTTTCCGTTGCATTTCTATTATCTGGAGCACTGGGACTGCGGTGTGTGAGGATGGTAACTGTATCTGTTGAGACACGGTTTCCATTTTTCTGGGAATCTTTGAAAGGAAAATACACTTCTTCTTTTGCCGCCTTTTCTGCAGTTCATTTCTGAGAGCTATCTCTGCTGCAAGTTTAATGCTTCCATTATCGGGGATAGCTGTGCACCATGCTCGACAGGGGACCGAGCAGACTTCCAGAACCCTCTTCTCTGCCATCTTGATAACCCAGAATGGACGGTGGAGATGACGTACATGAAGTCAGAATAAACAGTGACTGCCTTCACCTTACACATTTCTAGCACATCTATAAGTGCCACCAGTTCCACTGCTGCTGCAGAGTAATGAGAAGGCAACCGTCTCAGTCTGACCCGGTTCTCCCCATCCACAAAACCCATGACAGCTGCACCCGTAAGTCTCTCACCCTTCTCCTGGTTGATTGTCGAAGACTAATCAACAAAATTCTCCTCACCCCCTCCAGCACATCTTATTGCAAATTCACTCTCTCTTCTTCTTCTCCCTAATACGTGGCACAATCATGAACAATATCCTCAGGATGTACTGGCTCTGCTACAAATGTTCCAGGATTTACTAGGTGACATTGCACAGGATGAATTGATGCATTTGATAAAATGACCTCATACCCTGACACTGTGAGTCGTCAATGTGCCTTTAGACTTTTCTAGAATTGCAAAAACCACATGCTCTACATACAACGTGACTGGGCAACCCATAGTAATGATCGATCACCTTTGAATCGAAAAAGCTGCTGCCACTAGATCTTGCTCACAAGGGAGCTGTCCCTGAATCACTGGGTCTAGACGTGTGCTGTAATAGGATAAAGGTTTGTGGCCTAGCGATGTTTGCTGGGACAGGACTGCTGTCATCACCTGCCCATTTGAATTGGAAAACAGAAAGAATGGATTCTTTTAATTTGGGGTCTGCAGGATCAGAGCATTGCTGTCTGCAGCCTTGAATTCCTGAAATCAAGAACACATTTCCTCAGCCCACTCTATTGGACCTTTCACCTTCTGTGCTTCCTTTAGTCCCTGCAATAAGGGCCTCTTGTGACTAGAGTAATCAAATATCCATAACCTACAATAGATACAGAGCCCCAAAAACTGCTACATTTGTTTCACTGTGACTGGGCGAGGCACATTTTGAACTGCAGTGGATCTCTCTGGCATTACCTTCCATCCTGTGGGCAGAATTATTTGCCCCCAAAACACTGCTTCTGTCTGACAGTATCACACATTTTTATTTGTCCACTTTGTACCCCTTCTCCGCAAGTAAGTTGAGAAGTGTTATTGAGTCTCCGCCACACAGCTCCTCTGAAGTGCTTCAGACTAATAGATCACCCATGTACTGAATTACGATACTGAACACATGTAAATTCCCCAAATCCATTTGAACCACCCTGTTAAAAACACTGAGGGATTTGCAGTACCCATGGGGCAACCTTGTGTGCTCAAATCATTATCCACAATACGTAAAAATGCTGTGAGGTATTGAGAATCTGGGAAGAGAGAAAAATGCATTTTTTAAATCAATTACCATGAAGTGGGTAGACTCAGTAGGGATATTACAGAGAATGGTGGTGGGATTTGGTACCATCAGAAATTCCGCCTCAACAATATTATTGAGGGGGCGCACATCCTGGACCAGCCTCCAACTGGACCTCCAACTGGACCCATTCACCTTCTTCACAGGGTAGAAAGCAGTATTGCATGGGGACACAGAAGGTTGTATTATGCATAGCTCTAACAACACTATAATGGTCTCATATATCCTTTTGTCCGCTTCCATAGACATGGGCTACAGCTTAATCATTTGTAATATCGCACCAAGTTTGAATGCTAGCCTCACCGCTGCAATACTTTTTAGCAGCCCAGCATCATAAGCATTGCTGGTCCACAAATGGTCTGGGACTTTCCCAAATCCTCTTTCCAAAATGGCGATGTATTCTTTTCCCAAATCCTCTTTCCAAAATGGCGATGTATTTTTAATGATGAGCATGGCCTGTGATACTTCCCTTCGCTCTATCGTTATCTGACAAGGCACCCCAATTTCAAAGACCCTATCTCATGTGTCTTCAGTGTCTTCAAACAATTCCTTGTCAGACAACAGAACTGTGCGCCACTCTCCATCTTCCTCAACTGTGCCTGAGAGAACCACCCTTTTCTTGTTGATCACAACACCCTCTTAGAGAATTGTAACAATGGTGCCTGGCGTTACTTCGTGCTACACATCGGGCCAAAATAAAAAACTCAAATGGTACTTGCCAGGCATGATTTCTGATCCCTGGGACCCAACTCAGCAAAACTATCGCACCATAAAGAAATAATGCTGCATGCACAGGAACCCCCCTAATCGCGCTGTCGCTACAATAGGTCTGAAAATGTGCTGCTTCCCTTACCGGATACAACCCAGGAGTTGAGCATACAATACCTTCCTTTGGCCACCTACCTGTACTCCGATCCAGGGCTCTTCTTCTGGATTGGTGGTAATGGACAGGACTGGGCACATCAGAGGCCGGATTGGTGGGCTTTCCTACTCCTGGTACATATTAGCACCTGGGAGACAAAGAGGCTTCCCGCCAAAAACACTTGCTTCGGTGTAGTGTAGTGTTGTTGGATATGAAGGATAGCTCAGGGGAAACACATTTGTCTTGGAAGCAAGACAATACAGCACAACACAGGTTTGAATTCCAATCCCGTGCTTACAAACCACTCGCTGGTATTAAGTGTATTATAAAAAGACAATTATAATAATTATAGTACACAACTGTTCCTTGGAGTAAAGAATTCTTGTCCCATGTCTGCACTGATGCTTGAGCTGGTATGCTCGGTGGGATCCCAAAGGTCTGTGAAGCCCCATATTAGCGTGCATATATGTTTTATCATCTGGTGGATTTAATACTTTATATTTCTGTGCACGTGCAAGCTAATATGTATCCTTTTATAGACCTACAGGAACATTAAAGTAACATATCCCATCCATAATTAACTATACTTTGATTCCTATGAAATTGCAACATGCCGCACAGCTTGCCACCAGCCCCAGTCATCAAAATGGTGCGTGCAACAGGAACCCTTCTTAATCATAGGGACCCTTCCTGAACACCCTAAAACTTTGTTGTGGCGTCTCCTGCTGTATTTGTTCTGTCTGTCTGGCTGAATTATCTTGTTTGGTTTGCCTTTGTTCTGGGGTCTCCTGCTGTCTTCGACTTCTAGAGTGTACTACAGTGATAACAGGAAGGACTGGTGCATTCACTATGGCATTTCATGCGCCGGATCTACCTTTACCGCTAAAATGGATGATGCTGAATAATAACATGGAGGTGCATGTCTGGCTGCATCAGTCTGTTGTCTGGCTTGTTTTTTTTTCTGGAATCTCCAAAAGTAGATAGTCATGATAGTATGATAGTCATGATAGTAGGGTGTCATGATGATTGAATCTCTTTTTTTTCTTCCACTGGGGATGCATACTTCTTCCATGTCAAGTAAACAAATTGACAGATTCTCTTGTCTTAATTTCCCCCGATTTCTTGTAATAATCTTTAGCACATTTTCAGCTTTTATTATGGTCATTTGCAAGCAACTTGTTAGCATTTGCTATGGTCAAGCCAAATTGCTATGTTCATGTGTTAAGCAAAATAAGTATTAGGTCTTACTTTTGAGTTCATCCACCATCATTTTGTTAACCAGGGACTGCACTTTAGCAACTTTCAACCACACCATTTGTTACCTCTGTTACACCCCATTGGAGCCCTTTAGATAGGACCTCCTTAATTTCTATATCGGGGAGACAATCTTTCAAAAATAAATATTAGATATATTTTTATAGAACCTTTATTTGGACTGTGATACTTTGTTGCTTGAAGTGCTATTGAATCACATTCACACCCCTCTTGAGAGCAAAGTTTTCCCTCAGCCCATGTTACTAAAAAAGACCCAGGAGGTATATCTCTTTACTTTGTCCGCTTTCCCTTTATGATTGGGATCACTGTTGGTTTGTAGAAGTGTAAGGGCAGGGTAAGTGGTTTCACTACTACTCACCCTGTTCTCCTGCAGAAGTCATTTCATCACATATAAGGACCCAGTGAAGTCAAAAGTAGCTAGTCATGATATTTCACTAATTCATAATCTGATCCGTCTCAAACTCCAAGATGGCACGTGGGAAGTTTGAACAAAAAGATCAGTTTGAAGCATGCTGAGATTCTTCACGAGAAACCAAGAATAATTAAGTAAAGAAGAAATTCCCGAATAAAAAAAAAAAACAGTTGTAGAATTTAGGTGGAACCGTTGGACTACCATCATAATTCGTGATGCTGGTGAGATTGCAAAAATCTGTTTTTAGGTTCTGGATGCTCTTCGCTCGATGGTTATCTTGTTGGAATTGAAATAATATTATGCCTCCTATCACAGTATTTGAATGTGTGTTGGCCTACGCCAAGTTGTCTAAAATATCGTGTAAATAGATTCTGCGGCAAGGTCTTGACCTTAACGAAAACTGTGTAAGTCGCCATCTTGGATTTAGTCGCCATTTTAGGTTCTCTTGTAATGTGGAAGTCACCCTGAACATCAAAATGGAGGCCGAATGACATTCCGAGTGAGATTCTGGCCGTTGTGACCTCCGCACACATGAATAAGTAATATGCCTGCAGGCCACTTGTTGGGGTCGCAAACTGAGACCTTGTCCTATCCCTGACCTATGTGTAAATGAACAACTGTATCAGCGGAACTGATCAAAATGCATACATTATGGGATTGACCTGGCAAGGAACCCTAGGCCTGGTCTTAAGAATGGTTAACCGTGAGGGGGTTGGCCAGAGCTGGATAAAGAGTATAAAAGCACAAATATTCCAATGTACGGTCTCTCTCACTAACGCAGTGAACTCTCGTTGAAGTTCGTTATGTTACTCTGAGAGCCGAATAGCTATCCGTTTGTCAATTGACTTTTTGGTAACTGTTGTAGCTTTTAATAAAGCACTTTGTATGTTCTTTGTAACCTGTGTTGGTGTGTTTCCTTTGGGCTTCCCAGCCTCATATCAATTTCTTTGTTTTCACAGTTGGCGCCCGAATAGGGACCCTCAAGATTGATGCCGGATCATTGAAGGTTGACGCAGACTATCGAACTGGGATCGGACGGTGTGATTCTGCGGGCCCGACCGATCGAGATGCGATACCTCGGCAGCGCGGCACGATCCGATCCTTGGACGATAGTCGTGTGGTTTGACACGGCATCTTGACGAGGGTCCATTTTTGAGGCGGGCAGATTTGTCGAAACCACCAAACACAAGGTAAAATTCGTTAGGTAAGTTCTTTGATAAACCGTACGGTCCTCCTTAGGTTTGGTCAGGTGCAGTCGTGACCCGGCTCATAATTTAACCCGGACAATTTGAATTTGGCGTATTGTATCTGCAGACACAATTATTGACCAGGTAACACCAATTCTTTGTGAAATGCCTGGGAAATTGTCTAGCTGCTTTAGGGCTCTGTTCCGCAGCGATCGACAATCCTTGGAATTTAACCGCCCGGCACCACAGGAGGGGTCACCGGCATGTACTATGTACTGTAAGTATGACATTGGTAGTATAGTATTTAATGATATTTGGCACAGACAGACCAGACATGCCTCCGAATTTCAGTGGCCAATCAACGGTAGTTTTGAGATCCCCCGTATTGAATACCTAGAATCAATCTTGTTGAAAAAGAAGGCTAGACCTGCAGCCTTTGATGTTTTACAGAATTGGAAAAAAGAAGCGTTACAGCAGCTTAAAAGTAGGGACAAACATGCACGCCGTCATAAAACAAACGCAGAAAAGGCGTTGTTATATGATAAAGAAAAACGTTCAGAATCAGTTAAAAATATGGATAGAGCTTTTTCACTTGGAATCCAGAAAATGTACCCCTCTAAAGATTTCCATGTTTCCGAGGAATTTATTGAGAAATTGTTAAACGAACGCAGGCCTGATGCCTCTGCCCCACCTCCGTATGTTCCTATTTTTGGCGCTCTGCCCATTCCTGCTGTTGTTCCTGCTGTTATTCCTGTTCCCCCTGTACAACCTATTGTTCCTAGTCCTCTAATTGTTGTTCCTCCACCTATCGCACCGCCCCTTCCTTCTGCACCGATAGTTGCACCTTTATTAAATTTACCTACACCTCCGCTCCCGAGTGGCCCCGTATTGACTGAAGTTGATCCAGGTGCAGGATCGAAGATCGTCACTCGTAATATGTTTCTGCAGATAAGAAACAGGAATTGTTTGCATGGGCTAAGCATTGTATGGAGAAAGGTGATCAAGCTAATGTTTTTTCCACATTATCTAATTTGAATAGTTTTCCCGAGAAAAATGTTTTTATCGAAGGTTTGGAGACTCATTTATGTGTGATGTGGGGTAGATTACAAAATTCGGATCTTCCACAAGGAGTGAGAGATCTGAATGCTTTGGCACTTTCGAGGGACACAGACCAGAAAGTATATGAGCATGTGGAAAAATTGTTTGAGTTTAGGAAAGACTTTGAAAGGTCACGAGATGAGGACGACGAAGACAATAGAATATATGTACAGAAACGGTTCCTTCCGTGCCGTAGATCGGCACCTGAGGGAATACAAATTTGTACTAAAGATGCGGTTCCTTGGATCTCGTATTCATCGATTCCGCCAGATGAAGTATATGACACGTATAGTCAGTATACAGTAGAAATGCAAAGAAAGGTAATTCAGGTAATGATACAGTACCTGCAAGAAGAATGTGTAAGAAAGAAGGTTAGTTGCCCCATAGAATTATTGGGGATTTGTAAAAGGGCTTTTTCGCCCGACACTTCTTCAGCTGCCTTAGCGCTCGACCTGGCTCTGTTGCTTAGTAAGCGGCCGGAGGTACCTATATCTCAGTTGCCTATGAGAGAGGTCCCTCTGACCTTTGTCCCAAAAGTTGAGATCCCCGCCAACGCTGGGACTGGTGCCCCCGCTGTGGATATCCCTGCACATTATGTATCGCAATTCATTCACGTCCCGTTTTCACGACAGGAAGTGAACACAATTAGACAATCATTTCCCGATAACAGGAAAAACCCGACGGGGTTTTATAAAGAAATAGAGTCCGTCTTGCAGTCTTCTGTGTTCACCTTGAGTGATATTGACTTGCTCTTTCCTGTACTCCTACCCGTAGATGTATTGAATCAGGCTCGGACAGTAGACGATGTGCCAGGGTTGGGCGATACGTGGGCTAATATGATTAGGATTGATGGGGAAAGACCAGCTGGTGAGAAACCACCACAGGTAATACTTACTTTGCCTGATAGAATTGTCGCAAAATTAAAAACTATAATTCCAGAGAAAATAATTATTTGGGACAAGCTTACGGCCTGTGTCCAAGGAAAAACTGAAGGCGCCACCAAATTTTTTAATAGATTCGAGCAGGTATTTTCTGACTTCAGTGGACAGGATTTAGGTACGGAGTCTGGGACAAGGTTGTTCGTGGACAAATTTGTACGTGGATTGTTGCCTGACATCCAGTCACAGATTATGTCCTCTGAGAGCGCTTGGCAGGCAAAATCTCAATCAGAGGTTTTGCACATGGCTCAGTATTATGAGAACCGTGTTAATAATGAGAAGGAAAAAATTGAAAAGAGGAAAGGAGATTTGAAACCCAAAGTATTATTACAGCAAATTGTTAGACACCCCAGAGGAGGCACGACACAGACTACAGGTCAGTATGTCCCAAAGGGAAATGCTCCTTTGGGTCCTGTGAATATTAATCAATGTGCTTATTGCCGCCAGGAAGGTCATTGGCAAGCACAGTGCCCTGTCCTTTGCCAAAGGTCAAACACTGCGTTTGGGGGTATGGGTAGATGACCTAGGGGCCGCCCTGGAGCAGGGGGCCCTGATAGAGGCCAGTTTTTACAAGATCCCCAGCAACCTTTTTCACAGGAAAATCAGTCCTCGAGTGTGGACTCGAGGAACATATTTGATCACCCTTCTGCTGCCTACCTTTCTGAAGAGCTTCCTTCTAACGATACTCTATTTCATTAGGATTGCCCGAAGCAGGGTTTGGAACCTTCACCTATTCCCGTTAATCAGAAAGGCCCCTACGTTGAACTATTAGTAGGGAATAGGAAACACCAGTTTTTGATAGACACTGGAGCGCAGAAGTGCTCCATTGATCATTCTCGGGTTCCAAACATTCCACTGTCAGGGCAAACAAATGTTTCCGTAGGGTTTTCTGGTATACCAACTGTCTGTCCGGTTTCTGCACCGGTGTCTGTTTCTTTGGGTCCCTTTATGGACCATTGCCCTTTTCTTCTAACTTCAAACTGCGGAGAGAATTTGCTGGGGTTGAATTTGTTAAAGAAATTGAACGCAGTAATTCATTGTTCTTCTGATGGAGTACGGCTGACGGTTTCACCACAGCAACTTCCTAATTCTCAGTTCTTGATTCGACCTTTACCTCCTGAGTTTAGCATTGTCCCGGAATGTTTATGGGCGGTAGACGACAATGATGTCGGGGTATTACAGATTGAGCCCGTTAAAATAGTTCTGAAACATGGAGTGAAACTACCACGCATTCCGCAGTATAAAATATCAGTTGAGGGCGAACGTGCTTTGAAATGCATTGTCTCCGATTTTGTGCATCGTGGGGTGATCGAGGAGATTACAGGTAGTTTGTGTAATAGTCCAATCTTGCCTGTATATAAGAAAGGCGACAATGCAATTCCATACCGGTTCATAATTGATCTTCGTGCTATTAACAGAGTGGTCGCCCCAAAATTTCCAATTGTGCCCGATGTGACGACGATATTGACAATGATCCCTGCTACGGCTACGCACTTCAGCGTTGTGGATTTAAAAAACGCTTTCTTTAGCATTCCTATACATGAGGAAAGTAGATATCTGTTTGCGTTCACCTTGGGGGGACGCTCATTTACATTTACCAGGGCACCTCAAGGATATACTGAAAGTCCTAGCATGTATAGTAGAGCTTTGAAAGAGCAGCTCAACACCCTTGAATTGCCACCTACTTGTACGCTGCTTCAATATGTTGAGGATTTGCTTTTGGCTGCAGACTCTGAGAGTGCTTGTAAAGAAGGCACTGTACTGTTGCTTGTTCATTTAGCTAAAAATGGTCATAAAGCTTCGCTTAAAAAATTTCAATATTGTTGTCAGGAGGTCGCCTATTTAGGCTACCTCCTGTCAAAGGAGGGGAGAAGATTGACACCTGAAAGAATAAAACACTTTTCTGGCATGTCTGTTCCAAATACACAGATGGAAGTCAGAGCCTTATTAGGTATGGCTTCTTACTGTAGGTTGTGGATCCCAAACTTTTCGCTAGTGATAAAACCGATGTTGGCTTTGACGAAGAAGGGCATTTCTCTGCCACTGCCATGGAAATCGGAACATCAACTATCATTTGAGCTTCTCAAAACCGCGTTATGCTCTGCACCGGTTCTGGGTACTCCAAATTATGACAAGGCCTTTTTGTTGTTTGTGCATGAATGTGATGGATGTGCTTTGGCTGTGTTAACACAGGAACACGGAGGGAAGAATAGGCTGTGCGGCTACTACTCCTCCGCCCTTGATCCTGTCGCATGCGCTTTGCCAAGATGTTTGCGCGCTGTCGCTGCTGCTGCCGCGTCTGTAAAACAGAGTGAGGGAATGGTCCTAGGTCACGATTTGATTTTGATGGTACCTCACTCTGTTGATATTCTATTGAACAAAACCCAAACGCAACACCTCACCTCTGCGTGGTTAACAAGGTATGAACTAATTCTGTTTGCCCCTCACATCCAAATTAAGAGGTGTTGTGTTCTTAATCCGGCTGAACTCTTACCTTTCCCGCAAAACACTTTTTGCGGTGACGAAGAATTACATGACTGCCTGTATACCACTGAACAAGAAACGAAAGGCAGGATAGATCTCATAGATACTCCTTTGGATAATGTAGAAGGGGAGCTGTTTTGCGATGGCTCCTGCTTCAAACTTTCGGATGGTACATCTACAGCTGCTTATGCAGTTACTACATTGAGCAAAGTTTTTGAAACTAAGAGAATTTCGCATAACTCCGCGCAGGCCGCAGAGATTATAGCATTGACCCGAGCTTGTGAACTCTCCCAAGGGCGTATAGTAAATATATATACTGATAGTCAGTACGCATTTGGGGTGGCTCTGGTCGGAAAGAGGGTTCCTGATCTCACATGGGACCAAGATCCAGCATGATGATGTGGGCAAAGGGAACGCTTTTGCGGACCTGATAGCCAGACAAACGGCCACAGACCTTAGCACGGACATGTATGCCTTGAGGGAAATAAGAGATGCTTACATAATGGATGAAGGTATTGGGTCTGTGCGAGATATTGAAACTGATGCCACAATAGAAGAATCTAAAAGGTGGGCTGAAGGAAAGGGGAAATTGGATGATGAAGGGTGTTGGGTGGATACATCCGAAGGAAAATGGTTGCTCCCTGATTCATATGTATTGGCAATGGTTACGATGGCACACGGTCCTACGCATGTGTGTGCCCAGCAGATCACGAAAATGTTAGAACAAGTTTGGGTCAATGACAAGATTCGGGAGACTGCGAAGAGGCATGTCCAGAACTGCTTACAGCGCAATGTGGGTAAGGGGACAGTAACTCCAAGGGGAAGCTTTGGGCCCCCTTCTGTTCCCTTCGAGGTCATTCACTTTGATTTTATTGAGATGGAACGATGTAATAATCTGAAATATGTTCTTGTAATTGTTTGTGCCTTCAGTAAATGGGTCGAGGCTTTCCCCGTTAAAGATGCTACCGCCATAACCACTGCAAAGATTATGGTAAAAGAATTCTTTCCTCGATTTGGGCTCCCGAGGGTAATTTGGTCGGATAATGGTCCCCACTTTATTTCAGCAGTAATTTTGCAGATATGCACGGCTTTATGTATTGAAAAACGATTTCACTCAGCTAGACATCCTCAAAGTGCTGGGTTGGTGGAAAGACACAATGGTATTTTAAAGAATAAGCTTGCAAAAACATGTGCTGATACCAAACTGAAATGGCCAGATGCCTTACCTATTGTATTATTAGCTATGCGTACCACACCTCAGACTAAAACCGGGCTTTCTCCATTTGAGGTAGTGATGGGGAGACCTGCTAACATTTGGGGTCTCCCGAAACCTAAAGCCCTGAGAGAGGTGGAAAATGTATTGCTTGTAGACTACTGTAACCAGTTAACCAAAAACCTGTATTTCATTTATCACCAGGTGCACTCGGCTTTACCTGTACGGTTCATGGGCCCAGGACACGATATACAGCCTGGAAGTTGGGTCCCAGTGAAGGCCTACGAGAGGTCTTCCTGTCTCGCGCCTCGCTGGCGGGGACCCTGCCAGGTGTTACTGGTCACCAGGACAGCAGTGCGGGTGGCTGGAAAGAAGAACTGGATCCACGCGACGCATGTCAAGAAACTTCCTCACCCGACGCCACACGTTACAAAAGAAGCAGAACCCCTCGCTGATGCTACAGTCTCTGATCCTGGAGTAGCAAACAGCGCTGTGAGTGCGTCGGAGAATTTCTCTGAGCCCGAGGAGCTTGGGGAACAGTCCATTTTGTCTCTGCACTCTCTTGAAAAATCACGTTCGGAAAACCCTGTTTCAAGCTCTGCGACTTCCGTCGCCTCCGATACGTCGCTTCCCTCAGGAAGTGACGACACTTTATTTCCGGATCAGACAATTCTGGGTACCACCAGGTACAACCTTCGACGAAGGAAATAGAACTACGGCACAGGTTTTTCCGTGCATCTGGAAAAAAGGAAGTGATTGGAAGTTTTCCTTTTTTATAAGAAAGTTCTGTTGAACAAAAGGGATTCTGCTGGCTAGGGTTGGGAAGGACTAAGAAATCGCGCGACCGTAGCATCGCCAGCAACGAACATTGGGGTCGTCGATTGAGGAACTACAATGCCTGCCACCTCCGCTGCTGCTCCCCGCACTGGACTTGTGAATAAGGGGGTGACCAACTTGGACAATGAACAATGTGCCTGGGCCCCGAAAACGTACTGCTGTGTTTTGATAATGATAATTGTTATTTTTGCAACTGCTGCTGTAGGACTTTGGTATTTTGAAGAAATCAATCCTCTGAAACCTTTACTACCGACTGAGATTGTACCAACTGTTTTGACTCCCTCTGTACACCTTCACACTCTGTCCCCTAGAGACTCCCAACATAGACAAAAGTATCATAATAACACTGTAATGATAGTAATGAATGCAACTCATGCCATTTTTAATAAGAGTAATTGTTGGATTTGTACTCATTTACCGCAACATGGGAACAAGGGACTGGGATGGTATATACATCCCTTACCTTTAACGACTGCTTGCTATGCCTCTCTTAGAGCACTATTCTTTGGTCGATGGAATGATAGCATCTCAGGGAATTTTGATGGAACTAATCTGAATGATTTTGAGAAACATGAATTGACTCCCCTGGGATGCTTGCTTTTTGCAAATAGAAATAAACCTAATGTCGCTTCTATTAGGCCGTCTGATAAACTATCTCTTCCTTTTCAAACTCTAATTTCATTTAAAATGGCTCTGATAGGCAATAAGGATGCCGTACCTCCTTCTTATTCTATAAATCATAGCCCTGACTCGGTTCCCTTTTGTGTACAAAGAAATGGCACTCGGCCAATGGGAGATTTTGAAGGTTGTAAGAACATTGTAAATTTGACTGGAGAAAACAGGCCTCTGTATGTAGGGGGGCCTGTTTATTTTGTTTGTGGTAGTTTAGCATTCCCCTGGTTGCCCAAGGATTGGCAGGGAACCTGTTATTTAGGAATATTATTACCCGGGGTATTTGTAGCTAGCACATTGGAGGTTTCTAAGGCTCGCTCAAGGCGGGACAAGAACGGAGATACCCCTGGGCAAGTATTGGGAGATATAGCGAAATCAGTTGTGCCCTTTTAGGGACAAATACCAAACTCTGAGAACATTAGGGGATTAGCAAGGGTACTGGAGAGAACGATCAACCGGACCACGGACATACTCTACAATATGACCTTAGAGCAAAAAGCAATAAGATTGGTAGCACTCCAAAATCGGATGGCATTAGTTGTCATTTTGGCAGAACGAGGTGGAGTATGCAAATTAGTGGGGTCCGCTTGCTGTGTTTTCGTACCAGATTCCTCGCCAACAATTTTTAAAGCAATACAGAACTTGCATACTCTTAGTTCTGAAGTACATATCACTGTAGGAGATTGGAATCTTAGCACTTGGTTCTGGGATTCTTAATGATCTTGGGGTTATAAGGTGCTTTCTGTTATTCTGGTTATTTTGGGGATCCTGCTATTCCTTTGTTGCTGTTTTCAATGTCTTCCGAGTATATGTGGAATGCTAGGGGGATGTTGTGCCCAAGCAGTGAGCACAATAGGGCATAAAATATATGCCCCAGATACAGCATCTAAAGAATTCGTGATACAAGAGGTTTTGATGAACGACCTAATGGCTATAGCTATTACAGACAATGATTCGGGATCTATGGATGACAACACATGGAGTTATTTTCAAAAGTATTAGAAATGATGTTAGCACTTGGCATAGGCCAAAAGGAGGGTCTGTTGGAATTGAAATAATATTATGCCTCCTATCGCAGTATTTGAATGTGTGTTGGCCTACTCCAAGTTGTCTAAAATATCGTGTAAATAGATTCCGCGGCAAGGTCTTGACCTTAACGAAAACTGTAAGTCGCCATCTTGGATTTAGCCGCCATTTTAGGTTCTCTTGTAATGTGGAAGTCACCCTGAACATCAAAATGGAGGCCGAATGACATTCCGAGTGAGATTCTGGCCGTTGTGACCTCCGCACACATCAATAAGTAATATGCCTGCAGGCCACTTGTTGGGGTCGCGAACTGAGACCTTGTCCTATCCCTGACCTATGTGTAAATGAACAACTGTATCAGCGGAGCTGATCAAAATGCATACATTATGGGATTGACCTGGCAAGGAACCCTAGGCCTGGTCTTAAGAATGGTTAACCCGCGAGGGGGTTGGCCAGAGCTGGATAAAGAGTATAAAAGCACAAATATTCCAATGTACGGTCTCTCTCACTAACGCAGTGAACTCTTGTTGAAGTTTGTTATGTTACTCTGAGAGCCGAATAGCTATCCATTTGTCAATTGACTTTTTGGTAACTGTTGTAGCTTTTAATAAAGCACTTTGTATGTTCTTTGTAACCTGTGTTGGTGTGTTTCCTTTGGGCTTCCCAGCCTCATATCAATTTCTTTGTTTTCACAATCTTGAAGACTTTTTGGAACCACCCCGCCTGGCTTCTGGGCTTGGTGCTTGACCTCCATCTCTTGCACGCAAACAAACACTTGGCAGTGGTGCATCTTCTGGACATGAGCAATTATTCTGATGTTCTCCCTCTTCAATACCCCATGCCTCTGCACATCCCTGGTAACATCCTGTCCGCAATGGTTGTCACCGCCTCCCATGGAGATGGAGTGTAAGCCTTGGTGCTGAGATACCGAGGGCCATAACAATGGGATGAGGGCACTTTACTAGTAATAAAAAAGCAATTAAGCCCCATTAGAAATGTGTTTTTTAGAGGTAAATGTGGTGATGAGAATGTTTGGGGCCAACAAAAGACTTGACATTAAATTGAGTGTTAAGCTTTGTGTTGCAAGGAGTGCTTGTATCTCTCCAGACCTCAGACAATATTCAAACGTGTCACACACACAGGCAATCATTGACCACGTGGGGTCCAGCAAAGACAAATGATGGATTCCAATGGAAGACATGTGTTTCTCCTCCTATAAAATACTGATCACTAATGATTACTAACTCCAAAGCAAGGTAAAACGTATTGGGATCAGTTGTGGAACAAATAGAGGTTTGTTCTCTAGAAGAAAAGTACCAAAGCGGATATCCTCTCTCTCCCCCCACATTTGAATGGTGTATCACACTAGCTAGTACACTCACACACTTTCATTAAAACCTCAGTATCGGAATAGGTGTCTTAAGTGATGTGATGGAGCCTAAACAGATGCCACGATGACAAGAAAGAGGATTTTAATGAGGAAACCTCTAAAGAGCTGTGACACAAGGCACAAAGATTGGTGGAAGATGCTTGCGTATATGCTTCTTATGCTATACATGCATTCACATTTCTTCTAGAAATTAATTAGAAATTAAATATATATCTTGTATTAGACCATCCGAAACTGATTCTTTTTGGATACATTAGGTTCATAGGAGGTGTTTAATTCGTATTGGCGGATCTTATAAGACAGAAACACTGGACACAGGTCCAGTTTGGATACAGAAGGTATGAATAGAGCATTTCCGTTGGCAATTTATCATAGAAGGAATACCGCCATGGTTAGCTATGGGTTGATTACAGGCAGGGTGGGTTTAGCCTCTCGATAGAAGGAATGGGGTCGCAATATATGGGGTGTTTGAGATGGAGCACCAAACCCCTCCACACTACTGCCATGGACAACATTGCAGCACAACCTTCTCCTTTTGAAGGGGCACGCTGCCCCATCAAAGGGAATCATTTGTGTTACTTTTGTCATGTTAAATATTAGCAGCCTGCGATACATGCCAGGGTGCATTAATCCCTGAAGTGGAGGTGGCGGGGGCTGGGCATTTCGTCCATGCTTTCCTAGAGCATAGGAATTTAGGCACACTCGTATATGACTATTATGAGTCATTCAAATTACAGCTGTACATTTAATTCCGATACGAATAACAAATTGGCTGGGTGTTTGATGATGTCTTAGTCAAAGGTGTCATTGAGTAATACAAGGAATATGACTATACAATAGCATTTCTAAAAACAATTCCTTCAATAAAAACCCCAATACTTTATCCAGAATAAGACTTATTTTAAGAGGAATACAAATTCGCAACAGTCTCATAACATGAATGTTCCTTATTTCCTGTGCATTAGAGCCTCTCTCTGTTTCCACCTACTGGTCAAATCTTAAGACAACCTAACATCTACAAAATAGCTTGAACTGTAAATCAAAGAAATCACATCATCAGGTATTCTACTAACAGGTCATTCTAGAGAGTTAAATAACCAGAACAAAGAAAAACAGAAAATGAGCTATAGCTCCACTTCCCCACTTTGTCATTATCGCCTATTTTGTTTAATATTTATCTTCGACCTTTAATGGACATCTTCTCAAAGTTTAGACTGATCTACCATTCCTAAATAGATGACACACACATGTATGTCAGAATAAAATATGCCCCAGATGGGACTGAATGCATCCTAGCCTGCGCCAATGCAATTAAAAGTTGGATGACTGAAAGTAAGCTTTAGCTCAACCCCTAATAGTCTTTGGGCCAAAACATTGTTTTAGTAATTATCATAACATTACTACGTGCCCAGCTATTTTTGATGCAGCCACATTCTTCTCAAATAAGGTTAAAAATCTTGGCTGCATCTGGAAAGCATACTTGGGCTGTAACTCCCATGTTTCAGAGGTGGTTAAGTCAGCGTGTTTCAACTGAGGCTGTTAAAACCTATTCTGGCATTAATCTCAGCACCAAACCATGCATTGGTCAAAGGGACAATGGTAAACTCCAAGCTTGACTATTGCGGCACCCTTCTTCTGCGTGCACCTGAGGGCCAAATCCAGAAGCTTCACGTGGCCCAGAATTCCGCTGTCAGACTGGTTTTTGGTCTGCCAAAAACGGTCCCTATCTCCATGTACCTTAGAACACTGCATTGGTTGCCGTTTCGGAAGAGAATAGCATTCCGAGTATTGTGTCTTATTCATAAATGTATTTCTGGAATGGACCTGAATATTTGGTCCTAAAACTCAAGCCTTACCAGCACTTACGAGCCTTGCACTCATCTGATCAAAATATGCTAGCCGCCCTGCTGTCTCATTGCGTTCCCAGGGGGAACTGTTGTTTTTCCATTAGAGGCTGCCGTCTGTGCAACACACTCCCTGATGTTTTGAGGAACACCAGCTCTATTGGCCTCTTCCGGAAGAATCTGAACACTATCTTGTTTCAGTAAATGTTTTATCATGTTTATAGTAGGGCAAAGGAATATAACATCAGCGCATAGATGCAGGTCCTCTGCTTGGCTCCAGTACAAATGCTAAATCAAACCCCTCTCATTGCCAGATAGGTAATCTGGGACCTCCATGTTCCTCCACTTCCCTAACCAAGTCAATACCACTACTAGCCCTCACAACGCTCTAGTAAACATGGACCAGGACCTTGTATTTGTATTTTTATTTATTTTATTTATAAAGCACAGCCAGGCCTGGGGGCATACGGGCGCGTAGGTTAGATCTGGCTACAGTTACAATTAAGAGCAGTCAACAAGGGTTGTGTTACAGTTACAGGTAGGTACATAGTTAGTATTGCAAATGCATACATACATAGTCTAAGATAAAAACATTAATTACAAAAGTGTGCCGTCAGCAGTCAATCATGCTGGGATCAGGAGGTTAGGCTGTCATAGAGTCCATGTTGTCAAGCCAACACTTTGTGTTGTGTTTGAATAGGTTAAATGAAGGTTCTGCTCGCAAAAGCGCGGGGCTTGTGTTCCATAATTTAGAAGCTTGTACAGGGAAGCTAGCTCCACCCAAGTTATGAAGTTTGAATCTCGGTATGGACATAGTGTTAGCTTGTGCTGCTCTAAGTGGTCTTGAAGAAGTGTGAGGTGTAAATTGGTTGGTAAGGTATGCTGGTGCAAGGTTGGCCCTGGCTTTGTGTGTAAGGGCCAAAGTTTTGAGGGATATTCTGTGCTCGACTGGGAGCCAGCGTAATTTGCATCTGGTCTCAGAGATGTGCGCCTTTTTGGAGATGTTGAGGGCAGCCCTGATGGCATTATTTTGAATTACTTGCAGTTCGTTGATATTTATGTGGCTAGTGCCTAAGTAAAGGGCATTACAATAGTCTATTTTGGATAGGACTAATGCTCTAGCAAGAGTAATGCAATTGGGTGAGGAGATAAACGGCCTACATGCAGTAATCAGCTTACAGGTGTAAGCGGCTGATGATGCTACTGCGTTAGTTTTTTGGAGAAGGATAAGGTGGCATCGATGTAGATACCAAGGGTTTTAGTATTATTTGACACGGGGATGAGATTGCCATCTATGGTGAAGGATTTGAATGCGGGATTAAGATTTTTGAGTTTGGCGTGAGTGCCAAGGATGATCAACTCCATTTTTTCGTCATTGAGACAAAGTCCATGATGTGCCATCCATGCTTGTATTACTGAGTAGATTTCATTAAGGGTTTTGCTATCTGTTTCATAGTTACCCGATATAGGAATGAGTATCTGGGTGTCATCCGCGTAATTGGTATACGTGACACCCAGATAGTCAAGGATATCAAAGAGGGGCTTTGTGAATACATTATAAAGTGTCGGGGACACGCAAGAGCCTTGCAGGACTCCACAAGGTACTGGTGAGGGTTCAGCAGAATCAGTGGGAGAGGAGACCCTCTTGGTACTGTTCGCCAAGAAGGAACTGATCCAAGCCGTGGCTGCATCTGAAAAATGTGTTGCAGTTTTCAAGTGGTGACAGAGTGTTTGGTGGTTGACCAAGTCAAAAGCTGCTGACAGGTCAAGCAGTAAGAGGAGTGCAAGTTTGCCATTGTCTTTCAGGATTTGGATCTGGGTAGTGAGATCTATTAATGCAGTTTCCGTGCCGTGTCTCGGTCGGAAACCTGATTGCCTGAGTCCTAGGAGATTGTTTGACTCTAAATAAGCCTGTATTTGTAAATAGGCTGCTCTGTCCAGTATTTTTAATAAGAAAGGTACAGTCGTTATCGGCCTATAGTTAGACGGGTTGGCTGGGTCAAGAGTAGGTTTTTTGAGGAGTGGAATGACCCACGCGTCTTTTAGGTTATCAGGTACTACTCCAGATTTGAAGGAGGCATTGATGAGGTTGGTAATGAATGGTGCCAGATCGTGCACAGCAGCTTTGATGATCGGGGCAGGGCAGGCATCACCTTGGCAGTTTGAAGGTTTAAGTTTCCTGATGATGTTTTCTACTTCCCAGATTGAGAGGGGTGAGAAGCTGAAAGGTTTACAAGTTGACTTAAAGGTAGGTGATTTGTTAGGTAATTGTTTGTAGTCCGGGTCAGCTAGTAGTAGGGATTTTTTTGCGTTGATTTTAGATTGTAGGCGAGCTATTTTATCTAATAAGGCCTTCTGAATATTACTACACCATAGTGCGAAAGTAACACATTTGTCTATAGGGGCAGTGGGGGATTCTAGTTCTTTCAGAATCTTAAAAAGTTCTTTTGGGTTGGATTCCGCTTGAGTAATCCTTTTGTTACAGGTGTCTTTTTTAGCAAGAAAGATGGCTTCTTTGTAACTAGAGGAGGCTAGGGTTAGCTCAGTCTTATTGGATGCTGTGGGATGTTTTTTCCAATGTGCCTCTGCGGTTCTCTTAGTTTTGCGTAATTCTCTTAACTTCGGCGTGAACCAAGTGTAAAGGTGACGCTGTGGTTTGGGATGCTGCAATTTTAGGGGGGCGATGGTGTTCAGTGCTTTGAGAATAGCCTGGTTGTAGATATCCACTAAAACTGTGAGGTCAGCATCTGAGTAAATATTGTTCAGGATGGGGAGTAATATGGGTAGGAGTTTGTCAGGTGTAATGTCTTTCTTATTTCTTGTGATGGTGGCTGGGGCGATGATAGGCGCCAGGTGGGGTGTGTTGGCTTTGATAGAAAAGGTTATTTTATGATGATCCAACCAAATGCATGGGTCATTCGATAGGAGGTCAATAGAGCAATTGAGGTGAGTGAGCCAGTCCAGTGTTCTGCCTTTGATATGAGTGGGCTCGTGAATAATGTGCGTATGACCCAAGTCAGATAAGGTGTTGGCTAGTTCATGGGCGTTAGTGTTCTTAGGGTCGTTAAAACCAAGATTAAAGTCCCCAAGTAAGATGGTTTAAGAATTGGGTTTGGTATCTGTGGTTATGAGTGATGCAATGTCCTCTATAAAAGAAGAGATGGGACCTGGTGGTCGGTAAATAAGGTGCATAGTTGCCGTGTGGTTGGGTGGTAGGGGTAGCTTGATAGACAAGGATTCAGCAGAGGGGATTTGAGCGTCCTGGGTGACTTTAATGTCGAAGGTATTTCTGAATATGAGGGCGAGTCCACCTCCCTTCGTTTGAGTGGTGTTTCTGTCGCATCTAATAATAGCATAATCTGTCAGGAATAAGGGCCTGTGGTGCAGGAGGAAGCAGGTACGGCATATCTAAAAACTACAATTCCGAGCAGGCATGGGGGAATGTGTAGTTTCTTGGGCCTGTCGGTACTCAGCTGCCGGCACTTTGCAATTAGGGATTGGGCTCTTAACGGCCGTCCGCCCGTGCTCATGTGCTGTTGATTAATGTTGGAGAGCATGGGCGGCGGCGGCGACGGCGGCAGGAGCGAAGCAGCAAGGCTGGAGGTGTAAGCGGGCGGCGGGAAGGAGTCACGCCGGCTATGTCGCAAGGCATCTTTATTTCCCGGGGTGCGGCGGTGCGCGCTCCTTAATCTGCTCCAGAGCTACAGGTCCGGGTCAGCCTCAGTAGGCTCCCGACCATCAGTTAAGTGTTTCTGTGTTTGTTTGTTTGGCCGGGTTGCGGCAATGATATGGAGTAAATCAGAAGCTTCAAGTATTTATGTCCGGACGTAATAAGGAAAACGTCCGGACCATAAGTTAAGTGAAGTCTTATAAATCACTGGTTTTGGGCAAGATAAACGCCAGTCTGGTTGCAGGCACATTGTTTTCCTCACGTTCTAAGTACCAGGGAAATAACAACTCTACTAATCCGCATTTCCAGTTATTAGTTTTTCTATGTGCAGTGTATTATGTTAATCCATGTTTGTGAGGCATGTGTATGTCTCAATGTTCCCTGTTCACGATCAGTGTATTATGGCTTTAAGTCATCCTACTAATCCGCATTTCCAGTTATTAGCTTTTCCATATGGAGAAAAGCGCCTTTCTATGTGCATTGTGTTGTGTTAATCCATGTTTGCTCACGATTTGTGTAGTGTGGCGTTACGTCATGATTGCTAACATACAGGAGGTCATGTATAATGAGTTATGTATGATATGAAGGTTACGTTATGTTCTAACTAATTACTGAAGATAGAGTCAGGTCAGGTTGCAGGAGTATTAAGCTATCTAGTCAGGAATTGTAGGGGTCTTCTGTTGTTTATGTCTTGTTGTCTTCCCTTCCTTCCCTTTATTTGTCCATCCCCTTTCCCTAACTCCTTCTTCCCCCCATTGGCTGCCACGTGGCTACCTGTAATTCGAACATCCAGGCGCCCGTGCCACCCACGGTGGGAGGGGTCGATCCATTCGGCTTCTGTGGTTCGGGAGAGGGGATTGAAATCCTCCTCCCTTAAGTTCAGTTGTGACAGAATCAACAGCCCCCGATTTCGGGATTACTGAACCACCCAGGCCAAATGGATAACGCTCCCTCGTTAGCGAAAGTGCTAAAGGCACTACAGGAGATTCAGGTGGAATTGATACATGTCAGACAGGAATCTAGTACTCTGAAGAATCAAGTGCAAGGAATGGTAGCACAAGGGACTCCTTTGGAGGAAGCAGGGTCTTCTACCGGTAGAACAGGAACAAGAACGCCCACTGTTGTGGTTCAAGCTCCCAGTAGTGTGCCCTTGGCTGCGCCCAAAAGATTTTCTGGGGACCCAAAAAAATACATGACATTTTTGACCCAGTGTAGGTTACATTTCCTGTGTAAAACATCGGCCTTTGAGACTATTCAAGCAAGAACTGCCTTTGTAATTTCATATCTAACAGGAGATGCGGCCGCTTGGGGTATGCCATTGGTACAGAAAGATGATCCATTATTGTATAATTGGGATAATTTTCTGGCAGAATTTGGTTGATTATTTGACCGAAGGGTAGTGTCATTGGCACAAGACAAGGAGTTATTGGCACTAAAACAGGGTACCAGAGATTTGGTTTCTTATGTGACACACTTCAATAGACTGGTAATTGAAACAGATTGGCCAGAAAATAAACAGACAGTTTTATTCTATCAGGGATTGAAAGAAGAATTAAAAGACGCTATGGCAGAGGTGGAGCCTCAGCCCAACAAATGTACAGCTATGATTGATTTGGCATTAAGGTTGGATCATAGGATAAATGAATGAAAGGGAGATAGGAAAAAACCAGAGGTGGTACCTTTTGTACGATTGGATAGAGGAAGGGTGAACAGAAACGGTGAAGGTGAACCTATGCAGATTGGAGGGGTGAGGGGACCTTTATCGGCTACAGAAAAGGAGCAGAGGAAGGTTAATAATTTGTGTTTGTACTGTAGTCAACCTGGACATTATATTTGTACTTGTCCAAATACCCCCAAGAAGATAGGTGGTGGAGATAATAGCAAAGGCGAGTCGGGAAAAGGATTGGGGCGGCTTTAGGGGGAACACAGGTGTCAGGCTCAGTGGTTGAAAAGTTCCCCACTTGGGTAGCAAATACTTCACGAAAAGGTAATTCTCATTTGTATATTTTGGTAACTTTATTTTTTGCTTGTACAAAACAGTTGGTGTCAGCCATGATAGATTCAGGGGCAACTGGAAACTTTATTGACACTGATTTGGCCAAAAGACTGGGGTTGCCATTGCGAGAAAAGACTCAGGTGGAACGGGTGCAGTCGTGGATGGGTCGCCTTTAATTTCAGGACCCATTTGTCAGCAAACTCAACCCATAGAAATGAGGTGTCAGTCTGGACATGTGGAGGACATTGTACTGGATCTAATCGCAGCTCCCCAATTTGGTCTTATTTTAGGAATTCCTTGGTTGACTCAGCATAATCCAAGAATTGATTGGGTAGCTAGAGAGATTTTTTTTGAGAATCCAGAATGCATTGGTCACATTGAGGAGGAGGTGAGTCCTGCATTGTTTTTGGCAGATCAGCCACGGGCAGTGCAAGTGGTGGGCACTTTGGGGTTACAGGTTCCGGCTCAATATCAAGAGTTTGTAAATGTGTTTGACAAAGGAGGAGCGGAACAATTGCCTCCACATAGACCATATGACTGTGTTATAGAGTTAGAACCCGGGGCTAATCTGCCATGTAGCAGAATCTATGCATTAACGGAAACCCAAAATCAACATCTGAGAGAGTATTTGGATGATATGTTAAAGAAAGGATTCATTCGACATTCCACATCGCCAGTCTCATCCCCATTGTTTTTTGTGCCTAAAAAAGAAGGTACGTTGTTGACCTGTATTGATTATCGTGCATTGAACAAGGTGACAGTAAAAAACAGATATCCACTCCCTTTAATTTCTGGACTGCTGGATCAAGTGAAAACAGCAGTGGTATACACAAAACTTGATTTACGTGGAGCTTATCATTTGATTTGTGTCAAGGAAGGTGATGAGTGGAAAACTGCATTTAGAACTAAGTTTGGACTATTTGAATATTTGGTTATGCCTTTTGGTTTATGTAATGCTCCTACGGCATTTCAATTTTTTATGCAGGAGGATTTGAGTGAGTTTTTGGACATCTTTGTTATTGTATATATTGATGACATTCTAATTTATTCTAATTCACAAGAACAACATGTGAACCATCTAAGGGCAGTGTTAAAGAAATTGCAAGAACATAAGTTATATGTGAAATTGGAAAAATGTGCCTTTCATGTGAAAAGAATGGAGTTTTTGGGCTTCATTTTGACCCCGGAAGGGATAATTATGGACAAAAGCAAGGTGCAAGCAGTCCTGGACTGGCCCAAACCCCACTGTGTTAAAGATATTCAATCTTTTTTGGGTTTCGCCAATTTCTATAGACGATTCATTACTAATTTTTCTCAGATTGTGGCACCTATAACAAGATTATTAAGAAAGGCAACAGGTTTTTGTTGGGATGTGGGGGCGGAAAAAGCTTTTCAAGAATTAAAAATGGCATTTACCACAGCTCCAGTATTACGACATCCAGATTTGGATAGGATGTTTCAAGTAGAAACTGATGCATCCAATGTGGCCATAGGGGCAGTATTATCTCAGAACGATCCAGAAGGGAGTTGGCATCCAGTAGCCTACTATTCACGAAAGCTCACTCAATGTGAACAACATTATTCCATCACTGATAAAGAATTGTTGGCAATCAGGGCAGCTTTCTTGGAATGGAGACATTATTTACTGGGGGCTAAACATCAGGTGTTGGTAGTGACAGACCATAAAAATCTACAGTACTTTAAAACGGCTCACACATTGAGTCCTAGACAACTACGGTGGTCTCAATTCTTCAACGAGTTTGATTTTGGGGTGACCTTCCGCCCCCGGGAAAAATAAATGGAAAAGCAGATGCCTTATCACGCCACCAAAACATGGACAACATGGTATCTGAAACAAAATCTATAATCCCGGCAGAGAAGGTGGTAGGGACCGTAGTCTCTAAATTGATGAAGCAGGTGAAACAGGCAATGAGGAATCAAAAGAATCAGAGTTGGGGAGTGAATAACCCTTTGGAAACATTTAAAGAGAATCTCCCTTATTATGATGGAAGATTATATTTGCCTACTTTGGAACTCCAAATGAAGGCTATGCATTGGTGCCATAATTCCCCTCTGGCTGGACAATCAGGGATTAAAAAGACACAGACTCTAGTGGAAAGATACTTTTGGTGGCCCAATTTGAAACAAAAGGTAATCAAGTACGTGCAGGAATGTGAAACATGCGTACAAAGTAAAGCTGATCACACCAAGAAGTCAGGGTTACTTAAACCATTGCCCACTCCCACCAAAATATGGACACATATATCAATGGACTTTATCACAGACTTACCACCGGATGATCAGTATGATACGATATGGGTGATAGTGGATTACCTTTCTAAACAGGCTCACTTTGTGCCTTGTAGAGGCATTCCAGGAGCAGGGGAATTGGCAGAATTGTTTTTGTAGCATTTGGTTCACCTGCATGGACTACCACGTACTATTGTGTCTGATAGGGGACCGCAGTTTACATCAAGGTTTTGGCGTGCTTTCTGTCAGATGTTAGGAATCAATTGTGCCCTGTCCACTAGTTATCATCCCCAGACTGATGGACAAACTGAAAGAGTTAACCAGACGCTGGAGCAATACTTGCGCTGTTATTTACATGAAGGAATGGAGTCGTGGGTTCAAGCCTTATGGTTAGCTGAATTCACCTATAATAATGCTGAACATGCTTCCCTGGGAATGGCTCCCCATGAGTGCTTGTATGGGCAGGTACAGGAAATGTTACCGGAGCAGCTACCAAATGTTGAGCACTTTCCAATACTCCAAAACAGAAAACAATTGCTTCTAACCATCAGACAGAAGGCGTGAGATAATTTGGAATATGCAAAAACTCAATGTAAGTTGTATGCAGACAAAAAGAGAAGGGAGGCTCTGCAGTACAAGGTGGGGGATAAGTTATAGCTATCCACACGCAATTTGCCTCTAATAGGATCTCGAAAATTTGCTCTCAAATTTATTGGACCCTATGAAATAGTAAAAATTGTGTCAGAAGTTGCTGTGAAATTGTGTTTGCCTAAATCTCTGAGAATCCACCCAGTATTCCATGTGTGTCTGCTTAAACCTGCAGCACCTGGAACACGCGTGGAGAGACCTCCAGCTATCCACAAAGAGGGTCATGTGGAATATGAAGTAAAGCAGATTTTGGACTCAAAAAGGAGGAGACAAGTGTTATGGTATTTGATCCGGTGGGTTGGATATGGACTGGAAGATTGCTCCTGGGAACCTGCTAGTGCAGTGCATGCACCTCGTCTGGTAAGAATGTTTCATGCAAAATATCCGGAAAAGGCAGGTCCTGGGAAGAGACCTGGAAGGGGAGGTAATGTCAGGAATAAGGGCCTGTGGTGCAGGAGGAAGCAGGTACGGCATATCTAAAAACTACAATTCCCAGCAGGCATGGGGAATGTGTAGTTCCTTGGGCCTGTCAGTACTCAGCTGCCGGCACTTTGCAATTAGGGATTGGGCTCTTAACGGCCATCCGCCCGTGCTCATGTGCTGTTGATTAATGTTGGAGAGCATGGGCGGCGACGGCAGCAGGAGCGAAGCAGCAACGCTGGAGGTGTAAGCGGGCGGCGGGAAGGAGTCACACCGGCTATGTCTCAAGGCAGCTTTATTTCCCGGGGTGCGGCGGTGCACGCTCCTTAATCTGCTCCAGAGCTACAGGTCCGGGTCAGCCGCAGTAGGCTCCCGGACCATCAGTTAAGTATTTCTGTGTTTGTTTGTTTGGCCGGGATGCGGCAGTGATATGGAGTAAATCAGAAGCTTCAAGTATTTATGTCCGGACGTAATAAGGAAAACGTCCGGACCATAAGTTAAGTGAAGTCTCATAAATCACTGGTTTTGGGCAAGATAAACGCCAGTCTGGTTGCAGGCACATTGTTTTCCTCACGTTCTAAGTACCAGGGAAATAACAACTCTACTAATCCGCATTTCCAGTTATTAGTTTTTCTATGTGCAGTGTATTATGTTAATCCATGTTTGTGAGGCATGTGTATGTCTCAATGTTCCCTGTTCACGATCAGTGTATTATGGCTTTAAGTCATCCTACTAATCCGCATTTCCAGTTATTAGCTTTTCCACATGGAGAAAAGCACCTTTCTATGTGCACTGTGTTGTGTTAATCCATGTTTGCTCACGATTTGTGTAGTGTGGCGTTACGTCATGATTGCTAACATACAGGAGGTCATGTATAATGAGTTATGTATGGTATGAAGGTTATGTTATGTTCTAACTAATTACTGAAGATAGAGTCAGGTCAGGTTGCAGGAGTATTAAGCTATCTAGTCAGGAATTGTAGGGGTCTTTTGTTGTTTATGTCTTGTTGTCTTCCCTTCCTTCCCTTTATTTGTCCATCCCCTTTCCCTAACTCCTTCTTCCCCCCATTGGCTGCCACGTGGCTACCTGTAATTCGAACATCCTGGCGCCCGTGCCAACCACGGTGGGAGGGGTCGATCCATTCGGCTTCTGTGGTTCGGGAGAGGGGATTGAAATCCTCCTCCCTTAAATTCAGTTGTGACATAATCATTAGGTATAGCAAGGGCCAGAGATGGACCGGAGGCAGCATTAAGCCAGGTTTCCGTGACTGCAAGGAGATGGAGCTTTTCGTGAGTTATAAAGTCAGCGATGTCGAGAGCATGGGCAGTAAGAGACCTAGCATTCACCAAGGCTGCTTTAATAAGTTCGTCTTTTTGGGGAAATTTTTCTTGTGGTATAGGTGGGTCATGCAAATGGATATGGGCTAGCTTGTCTGAGTCAATGGTCGAATTGGCAAGGTTGTGGTCAATATGCAAGTGTTTCATACTACAGGCTCTTAATCTAGCGTTTCTGGTTAAAATGCTAGGGTGGAGAGAGCATGGAAAGGTAGGTAGGCTAGTTCTAGAATTCAATCTAGTGTTTCTAATAGCAGTAGTACAAGGTTGGTTAGGTGTTGGTCTAGTAGCAAAGTGGCGTATCCAGAGTGCTGGATCATCCAAATACGGGTTTACAGATGTCATGGTGCTAGGCCACGAAGTGAAGGTGGTGGTTACCATACGTGTGCTGGTGTATGTGTCTTGATTAGAATGTGGGTTAGGTTGACTAGTCCAACGTCTAGTGTAGATATACAGTAGGTGGATGAGAGTAGTTAGGCACCAATACATGATGTGGGTAGCGTTGCTGGTAGGCAGGGGTTGCAAGTGTGGTCTATTAGCGACCATAAGGCACAACACAAATCAATCAGATGTAGTCTGTAGGCGACCATAAGGCACAACACAACAATCAAGTGTGGTCAGTAGGCGACCATAAGGCATAATACAATCAAGTGTGGTCTATTAGTGACCATAAAGGCACAGAACAATCATGTGTGGTCTGTTAAAGACCATAGGGCACACAACCATCATAATACATGTGAGCAAGCAATAGGTATCGGCAGTGTTATAAGTCATAGATTACTGGTGAAGACAGTGGTGAATGCTCTACACATGCTTGGTGAGCATCGCAGTGTATTCAGCCAGTGGGCGTGCATTGCAATGAGCAGAGACATGTAGCAGACTTCATTAAAAAGCAGCGTTTTTGGCAAAAGTCTTACCGGACTGATACAGATGAAGTTTGTTCAGGTCAGATCCTGCTCGTCATTAGGCAGTGTGTGTGCATTGAGGTGTGGGTAACGTAGGGGAGCCAAAGAATGTCGAGGTGCAGTTATGCGGAGCAGAGTCCAGCGCCGTGCTGCAGGTGCGGACAGGGGCAGACAGAAAGGGCCTTTGGTTAGCGGGCCTTCGGTTGATTAGGTCCGGCTTCCGCCTCCGGTCCTAGCATACGATTCAAATTCTAAATGAGGTTGCTAGGCAACCAGTGCGAACGGTAACAGCGCGTTCGGTGCGGCGGCCATTTTGAGGGTCGGTTCGGCGATTTCCCTCGTGTGGGCTCCTGAGGTGAGGCCACAATGTACACAGGGTACAAGCACAAGAAATGGTGGGAGGTGGAGGCCACGAGACGCTGTGGCTCACGATCAGCTGTGTTGTCGTGCTCGACGCGGCAGTAGTGAAGATGCTGCTCCAGCAGCTCGGATCCAGCGCCGGTGCGCAGGGCAGCCACAGAGAGGTGATGCAGGGCTCCTGCCCAGATAAGTACTGGGCTGTAGGGGCAGACAGGAAGGGCCTTTGGTTAGCGGGCCTTCAGTTGATTAGGGCCGGCTTCCGCCTCCGGTCCTAGCAACGATTCAAATCCTTCTGCCTGGGATCCACGACACTTGAGGAAGTTCTTTGGAAACGAAAGAGATTACAACTGGTACTGCTGAATAATCTTCAGGGATCTAGTGCAAACAGCGATATTCTGTGTACAAACACATTGTCGCTGGTCTGCTTCCTAATAAGCAGCGATAAAGTGTGATTATCCATGAAAAAAATATTGTTATGTTATATTAATCTACTTTTATGCTGTGCAAAATCACCACTGTAGTAGTTTCAGAGCACCTAACCTTGTCCGTAGTGTTGCCAACTATGGCCCCACCAGCTGGAAGAAAGAAAATGAGTGAGGGAAGATAAGAGGATGGGAAAGTGGGACAGAGATGGTACAAACACACGGAGGGATGCAGAAGGAGCATTCTCAGGGTTATACAGTAAAAGTGCTCCTTGTTCTGTGAACTTGTTTTGTTTACATTTGTAGCTTCCCTCACATTGGACCTATTGTTCACTTTTACTTGTTTTAGCAACACAACAAGAAAGACTGAACAACACGTCCAATTTTGCTAAAACCTGTATTTCCTGACGAGTTTCCACATACGCTGAAAGAGAGTGAATTTTGTTTCCCAGATGTTAGGCCAGTAGTCTATGAGGTTAGCATCAGTATTTAGTACAATAGGAAGAAAATGGCCGCAGGAAGTTCTCAAGGGAACCTACCCCACATGTGCAAAATGTTTGGATTCTTTTTTTTTGCCAGAAGCTTCCAGGCAGACCTAAGCCTGCAGCTGTGTCTCCATCACTGTTTGGGGAAAATGTTGTTTGGGTTGGACATAACTACCTCCTCCCACTCCTGGAAGATCTTGACACCATTAAACAGCAGAAATATAGCACATGACGGATTCATGACGCCGCGTTCATTGCAGGTGGTGGTGGCGTCGATATCGGCTGCTTTGAATACTGTAGTATGGAGACTGAAAAAAAAGACTCTAATTGCCAAAATATGCTAGACAATTTAATCATAAACTGGAAGCAGACACGTTCTCGGGGGAGGGGGTGCGGCAGGGGTGCGGATCTGCAAAACACAAGAACAATAAGATGAAGCTTGTGTGGGTTTTGTTTTCGCTTGTTAACAGAAACGCTAATCCCCAATGTGTATTGTGTGCAGTAACGTTAGCAGTCAAAAGACTATAGCAAGCACAATCAGGGCACATTTCAGAAACGAGCTCTGGACTACGTAAGAGGAATAGGCTGTGTTCTATTCAGGGAGATACAGGAAATGTATACACGAATACCCACAATGAAAAAGTGGTATCCACCCCAACACATGTATTACAAGCATCGCATCAAGTTGCAAAACACACTGGCAGCAATAACTAACCTTTCAAAAGTGGAAAAAACACCACTCTCCTGGCATCAAATGGCTTTTGAGAAGCATGTTGTTGGCAACAGTGAGGTGAAAATATGAAACAGAATCCTTCTGTCATTTGTCAGATGATGCATTTCCTGCTGCATCTGAAAATATCACTGTGACATTATCTTTCCTTGAGCTCAGTATTAGTATAACATATCAATCTTGGAATATTGACTTTTTTCTGCATGCTAATAAAGTTGTAAGAAAATGGATCAGCATTTGTGAAGACTTTTGAGGACTCTATAACTGTCAATGCAATGTAAAATACATAGGACTCTGCACACCAGAGCTGCTTCCATGTCAGACGATTGGGTAACAGTGATAATTGTATCAGGCTTTTACATAGCAATTCCTCAAACTTCAAAGTGCTGTAAAAGTAGCTTCTTTTGCTACCCAATGTAATGGTGCTTAATGTACCATTGCCAGAGTCAGAGCAGCAGCAGCACGTTTTCTGTCATTCACAGAGCTTGAGAGGTACTATCAGGAATCCAGATGCTGCAGGCCCTGAGATGCGCCTGTCCCTGTGCATACACTGCCCATCACAGGGCCAGGCAAGTCGCTGATAAGGAGATCACACAAACATGACCCCTTAACCAGGGATCAGTAACCTTTATGTTAGCAAGAGTTACTTGTAGTTATTAGCCAATAGGCGGGAGCTACTGGCGAGATGGACTGGTGTAGTGACGTCCAGAAATAAGAGAATTTGTACCAAGATTTACTTGGGCAGTTTTTTTGCTCTTTATATAAACAAAGAATAACATATACCATCATTTATCATGATATTAATAACTTCAACAACAATCCTTATTTCATATCAGTAGCTCTCGGCTAAGAATTGTCAAGCATATCAGAATGCAGGAAGCCAATGGGGACCTTCAATGTGAAGACTGATGCTGCACACTGTCGACCATTGCTCGGTAATCTGGTGTGTACCTTGAAACAGCAACATCACTCTGATGCTGCCAGACATGATCAACATTTTGATTTGAGTAAGTTCATGTCTGAAAAGGGCAGATTTGCAGAGATAGGCAATCACAATGGCTGATAGTGCAGATACCCTCCTACCTAACCGCACACCTGACATGGCAGACATAAATTGAGTAACTGGCCAATGGTAGTCCAGACATGGTCCCCTTGTTCACTGTGCCTTAGAGATGCTCAGCTTCACCACAATGAGGAGGCCCTACAAGGCTGAAACACGTGTCTAAAGTAGCTGATGGTACTCTTGTTCAGAGGATATTTGCCTGGCATTTCGGTGCTGCACTGCCCTTGTGGGTGGGACAAAGACAGATATGCAAATGGATTGTGTCCTCTATGAAGGGTGCAATGAGTTGAAACGTGGTTGTAGACTCTCCTGAGTGAAAGAAATTCCATAGAACAGGGTATTTAACCCATGTCCCTTCTTAGTAGAGGGGGTCCACACTCCTTTTCAATTCTGTAAAACTTGGGGTTTCACTTTAAGTAACCAACAGTAATCCAGACGTGAACACCTTGCTCACTGCTCCTTAGAGAGACTCAGCTTCACTGCACTGAGGAGGCCCAACATGCGTCTGAAGTTGCTTATGGTACTCTTGTTCAGAAGAGAATTGCAGAGAATGTCAGTGTTGTACTGCCCTTGTGAGTGGGAGAAAGACTGATATTGAAATGGAAAGCTCTCCTCTGTGAAGGGTGCAGTGAGCTAAACGTGGCTCTAGATCCTCCTGATTGGAAACAAATCAATAGAAAAGTGTATTAGTAACAGAGGGGCTCCCACACTCCTTTATAAATTCAGGACAGTTTTTAAAATCTCTTACAACAGATCTACCCACGGGAGTCACTGCACCTTCACAATTTCATCATCTGTAAAAGTAAATTTGTTTTTCATCAAATAATGACCAACTTTGAAGGATGCCTCTGTATCAGCATTTCCATTGCAGTATATAGTTTACCTACTTTTTAGGATGCCAACCAGCTTTGTTTCGAAACATTATGTTTAATAATGTGTGTGAATTATTGCAAAATGCCTCTCAACTTTACTCTTTTTTCCCACTGTAGCACCGTAGATTAAAATTTCAAAAACTCAGTGTCCCACTCTGGGTAGAAATTGTACAACTTTGGCCTTTTGTTGGATGGTGCGTCTGCATCCGGGATTTCAACAAGGGTAGTTTCTTTCCTTCTTTTGGGCTGTGTGTGCATAAACAATCCAAGGAGAATTTTAAGCAATGTGTTATATAGTTTTAAAAACATTCTGCATATAATATGCTTTTCTTTGTCAACAAATTAAATCCACTGCCAGTTTAGCATATCCCAATTCATGCATATTGCTCACATACCAGGTCAGCCAATGCCTACTTTGTTGACTTCCCTTAATGGTTATGCCCAAAAAACTGGAAAGATTCTAAAAATGAACATCTGGAAAAAAAGTGTAAACCACAGAGTGAAAATAACATTCAGGTTTGTAGCGATGACGTGAAACATGGATAAATCATACAATAACCCAAACAGACAATATATGTGTCATGACGCGCGCTCCATGGAAGCTATGGAGCCGATGGAAGGGCTGATTCCGTTCCTCCACCAGCGGTCTAGTTTCCCACATACTGCACGTTACCGTCATGACGCATTAACGTCATGACGCATATATATAGGCGTCACTCGCGGTAATCGTTGCGTTGCAACCTTGCTTTCCTCGCCAGGTTTTGTACGCTAGTGCTCCCCCCTTACTCCCCTTGTTTTTTCCCGCTTGTGCCTTTGTTCTCTCTTGGTGATTCCTCTACTCCTCAGTTCCTCCCACTTTGTCGTCCTTTATCCGTCTACCACTTTGATGCTCGTTACTAACTTGCTGTACATACATCTACGATTGTATGCTCCTTCCCATCGCAGCCCTCTGCAGACCTCTTCCTCGTTCCTCGGCTACGGTCTCCATCCAAACAGAGCTACGTACGCTAGCTCGACTCCAGCAGTGTCTTCTGGGAGTTGAAGTCCTCCCTTCTACATCAACGGAAAGCCTTCAGCCTCAATATTCGTAGTGGTACTACATCCAAGCACACCAGGGTTTTTCAGCCACGCTTTTCCCTGGTATTGGGGGCGGACTCCCTGAGGGTCCCTTCTGCCTTGCTGTTTGACAGCGGGCAGGGTGGCTTCCAGTGGAGCTCGTTCCAAACTCAACAGGAAAGTACTGAACCTTTGGAGAGAAAGGAGAGCCATAGACACCGACAGTTCCTCAGAAGAACCGAGTGCAGGTGAGGAGAAGGAGGAGGGAACCAAAGAGGGTATTTGTCAAGCTACTACTACTTCATCGCATGACAGTTTGCAACGCCAAAGGATGGCTAGCTTAGAGCAGTATCAAGAATTGGTCAATGCCATACAGGGGATAACTGCTGAGCTCCAAACCATGAGGGTAGAAAACACCGCCCTTAAGGCTGACAATGCCGCTCTGAGACAACAAATGATTCTGAGAGAAGAAGTTCGGGGAGATCTCCCCCCTATGCCCTTACCTTGTGGGAAGTATGAAGGGAACCCCAAGAAGATTAAGGAATTCCTCGATGCCTGTAGAGTATACTACTCTTTTCGCCCAAGGATGTATGAATCCGACAAAGCAAAAGTAGGCTTCCTCGTCTCAAACCTTGGGGGTAACGCTCTAGCATGGGCTACCCCGTTAGTTACAGAAACTGATCCTGTTCTGAACGATTACAATGCCTTTGTCCTACAATTCAGGGAACGCTTTGAAAGGACCGAGACCTTGTACGCGTCATATCAAAACATGCTAGACCTCAAACAAGGTCTTGTTGATGTTCAAACCTATGCCTCAAACTTCCAGAGGACAGCATTGGAGACAGGATGGCCTGACTCAGTTAAACAGACTCTCTTTAGGAGAGGACTACATGAAGACTTGAAGGATGAACTCTCTCGAGTATCAAGACCCTCCTCCTTCCAAGAACTGGTCGCTCTGACCCTCCAGATGGAATTTCGAATTTCCGAGAGACGAGCAGAAAGAAGGAAGACCAGATCCAATCCACCTTTTACACCATCCTCATACACGCCTGCCACTCCAGACAGATCTCTTTCCCAGACTGAAGAGCCCATGCAAATAGGTGCAGCGAGGGGTCCCCTCAGCGCAGCAGAAAGAAAGAGACGAAAAGACCTGCACTTGTGCATGTATTGCGGTTCTGAGAAGCACCTTCTAAGAGATTGTCCGGAAGTACCTCCCCGAAGATCGGGAAACGACAGACCCCGACCTTGAGCAGGGACAAGGAAGGGGCTTCTCTTGCTAATCCCTGTGTTACAAATCCACCTATACCATGTACTCCCTCAAACCAACTTATGGTCCTAAAGATAGTTCTGGAATGGACCTCTACCCAAGCAGTTGAGTGTCTGGCAATGCTTGACTGTGGTGCAGCTGGGAACTTTATGGACGACCAATGGGCCAGTAAATACGCTATTCCTAGGAGAGAAAAGCCTCAACCCATACCGGTAGAAGGAGTGGATGGTACACCCTTGTCTTCCGGTCTTATCCGACAAGAAACCACAGAAGTCATGGTTAAGATGAAGACTCACCATGAAACCGTGATATTCGATCTGATTAAGGCTGCCCACTTTCCCGTGATACTTGGGATACCCTGGTTAAGAGAACACAATCCGGGTATCGACTGGGTAACTAACATTATAGAGTTCAGGTCTGACCTTTGTATGCAGTCCTGTTTGTAGGAGGAAGGGCAACATTCACATCAGGGTGACACAGTGCCAGCGAGGAGTATTAACTCCATTCCTGTAGCCTATCAAGAATTTACCGACATATTTGCTGACACTCTTCCTAGACCTCTTCCTCCACATCGAGCCGAGGACTGTAAGATCGACCTTATACCTAATGCGGTAGTTCCATTTGGGAGAATGTATCCCTTATCCCTTCCGGAGAAGGAAGCATTAAGAGACTACCTAGCCAGCAATCTACAGAATGGCTTGATACAAGAATCTACCTCTTCAGCTGGAGCTTCTCTGTTCTTTATACCAAAGAGGGGAACCAAGGAACTCAGACCTTGTATTGACTTCAGGGGTCTGAATAGTCAAACCATCCGAGATTGATACCCGATGCCTCTGATAAAGGAGATCATGGAAGCAGTACAAGGGGCAAGATGGTTCACCAAACTAGACCTCAGAGGGGCTTATCATCTCCTACGAATCAAACAAGGGGACGAATGGAAGACCGCCTTTCGTACTCCATTAGGTCATTTCGAGTACAAGGTAATGCCCTTTGGTTTGGTTAACGCGCCAGCCCAGTTCCAAAGATTTATGGACAAGGTCTTTTGTGATCTTCTGTTCAAGTCCACTGTAGTCTACTTGGATGACATCTTAGTGTACTCTCACACTATTGAACAACATCGTCTACACGTAATAGAAGTGCTCAAGAGACTTCGAGACCACCACCTATTAGTCAAACCAGAGAAATGTCTTTTTGAGGTTTCTACGGTTTCATATCTGGGCTTTATACTGTCAGAAAACCGCATTGAGATGGACCCTAACAAGACTACATCTATTAACAATTGGCCTATTCCCAACTCTGTCAAGGACATCCAGAGGTTCTTGGGGCTGACAAATTTCTATCGTAAATTCATCACAGGCTTCTCCAACATAGTCCTACCTATCACAGCTTTGCTAAAGAAAGGGGTGAAGTTCCGTTGGACGTCAGAAGCAGATTACGCTTTTCAGCAGCTCAAACAAGCATTTACCTCAGCACCTATCCTCAGGCAGCCTGATCAGTCTCAACCCTTTATCGTAGAAGCCGACGCCTCACAAGGGGCTATTGGAGCAGCTCTGCTACAAAGGAAGGAGGATCAACTTGAACATCCCATTGCCTATTATTCCAGGACACTCACCTCCAGTGAAAGAAACTATTCGGTGATCGAAAAGGAACTGTTAGCAATTAAACAGGCTTGTGAGGAATGGTGCCATTTGTTGCAAGGGGCGAAATACCCGTTTCAGGTACGAACAGACCACAGGAACCTAAGTATTCTCCAACAGATGGAATGCAAGAACTCACGTCATGCTCGTTGGGCTTATTACTTCTCCCAATTTGATTTCATACTCACATACCTACCGGGTAAAGACAATCACTTAGCTGATGCACTCTCCCGCAGCCATCAAGAAGGATCAGGGAATCACCCCGAACAGGAATGGCTGCTCAATGGGAAGAGATTCATAGGAACAGTAGATATTTATTTTCAACAGGTTCTGCAAGCCCAGAAAACCACCTCTCTTCCAAGAGACCCCTCTCTATCCTACAAAGGAGAATACCTGTTTAAAAATGACTTGCTTTACCTACCCACCCAAGAACTCCAGAACCAAGCTCTTTCGTGGTGCCATGATCTTCCCATGGCGGGTCACAAGGGCCGTACTGCTACACTAGAACTATTGAAGAGGAATTTCTGGTGGCCAAAGATGAATAAGGATGTTGTGGAGTACGTCTCTTCCTGTCCAGTTTGTGCTCAAAGCAAACACAGTTCGGCTAAACCATTGGGGCTGCTACAACAAGAGGAACCACCTGCTGGACCTTGGCAACATATATCTATGGATTTTATCGTTGAGTTACCCAGATCGGGAGGATGTTCTGCCATCATGGTAGTGGTCGACTCCTTCAGTAAGCTGGCTCATTTCATTCCTCTTAAAGGCACTCCTTCTGCCACTACCACAGCAGACGTGTTCTTAAAGGAGGTAGTCCGTCTCCATGGTCTGCCTTCCTCAATTGTGTCTGATCGAGGAACCCAGTTCACCTCCAGGTTCTGGACAACCTTGTGTAAACAGTTGCAGATTCAGAGAGCGTTGTCTTCTGGCTTTCACCCAGAAACAAACGGACAGACCGAACGCCTCAACGCGACACTTGAACAGTACCTAAGATGTTACTGCAACCAGACTCAGGATAACTGGTATCATCTCTTATCGGTTGCAGAATTCTCCTATAACAACACCAAGCATACTGCAATAGGAATGAGTCCTTTCAAATGTACATATGGGTACGAACCCAAACACATCCCATTTCCTGCAATTCAACCCACTAATGTCCCTACTATAGACCAACTACTGGACACTCTGAAACAAACTCGTAGGTCTGCTCAAGAAACCCTGTTAGCCAGTCGCCAGACTTACAAGAGATGGGCTGACAAAAACAGAAGACCTAATCCTGATTGGAAGAAAGGAAGCAAGGTATGGTTATCCACTAAATACCTTCCCCGGAGAGTCCACTCAGGTAAATTCACTCCGAGATATATTGGACCGTTTTCCATAAATCAACGGATCAATCCTGTGGCCTTTCGGCTAAACCTCCCGCACTCTCTTCGAAGAATACATCCAGTGTTCCATACCTCGCTTCTTAAGGAATATATACCTGATCCTTTTCTGAGAACCTCCAGAAGAAGGATACCCAGTGTGGATGATGACACCAAAGAGTATGAGGTTTCACGCATCTCAGACTCACGTTACAAACACGGAGTCCTACAATACCTCGTACTGTGGAAAGGATACCCTTGGACAGAAAGATCTTGGGAACCAGCCAAAAATCTACATGCCTCCAGACTCCTACGCATATTCCACAGACACCATCCGGGCAAGCCTGGAGGAAGGCCTTGGCGAAGGGGTTATACTGTCATGACGCGCGCTCCATGGAAGCTATGGAGCCGATGGAAGGGCTGATTCCGTTCCTCCACCAGCGGTCTAGTTTCCCACATACTGCACGTTACCGTCATGACGCATTAACGTCATGACGCATATATATAGGCGTCACTCGCGGTAATCGTTGCGTTGCAACCTTGCTTTCCTCGCCAGGTTTTGTACGCTAGTGCTCCCCCCTGACTCCCCTTGTTTTTTCCCGCTTGTGCCTTTGTTCTCTCTTGGTGATTCCTCTACTCCTCAGTTCCTCCCACTTTGTCGTCCTTTATCCGTCTACCATTTTGATGCTCGTTACTAACTTGCTGTACATACATCTACGATTGTATGCTCCTTCCCATCGCAGCCCTCTGCAGACCTCTTCCTCGTTCCTCGGCTACGGTCTCCATCCAAACAGAGCTACGTACGCTAGCTCGACTCCAGCAGTGTCTTCTGGGAGTTGAAGTCCTCCCTTCTACATCAACGGAAAGCCTTCAGCCTCAATATTCGTAGTGCTACTACATCCAAGCACACCAGGGTTTTTCAGCCACGCTTTTCCCTGGTATTGGGGGCGGACTCCCTGAGGGTCCCTTCTGCCTTGCTGTTTGACAGCGGGCAGGGTGGCTTCCAGTGGAGCTCGTTCCAAACTCAACAGGAAAGGACTGAACCTTTGGAGAGAAAGGAGAGCCATAGACACCGACAGTTCCTCAGAAGAACCGAGTGCAGGTGAGGAGAAGGAGGAGGGAACCAAAGAGGGTATTTGTCAAGCTACTACTACTTCATCGCATGACAATATGAATATTTGTATTAACATGTTGAGCAAAGAAAGTATGGTTGTTGTGATGGACAACTTATTTATAATAGGTGGTGACATGCCACATGTCTGCCCTTTATTGAGGAGGCTGTATCTCAGAGAACAGCTCACAAGATCACTCCCTATCCATGTAGGAATCATGCCGGTCATTCAGGGGGCATGACCAATGGGCCATACCTGGCTTGGATATACAGCTCTCTCAGACATATTGAGGGCTCCAGCATCACAAACATGGTTTAAAATGACAATTATGACATATTGTTTGCAATGTCATCAACATGTGTTTTACAGTGATAGTGCTGGCATATCCCACATACTGTTGGTGACAATGCATCTTTTGGAATTTGCAATGTGTTAGAGAATTACTTTTAAATTGTATGGTGTTTTGATGCATTTTTTGTAAAAACAGTGCTCATAAACTGCACCGTTTCAACCACATAATGAAAAATGGAAAATGCCCTGCCCTAATTTGAATATAGTCATACAGCTTCCGTAGAGATCTCTGTAGATCTCCAGGTTTGTGTACATAGCCAAAGGGGATCAACCTAATGCATTGTTCTTCCATCCCATGGCTTTACTCCGTGTTCGCTCCCTGTATTCACCACCCTGTTTTGTACAATGCTCTGTTACTTAGTAACACATTTTAAGCTACATTAATCCTATAAATATCAAAATATATACATACAAACCGCTGCAGACTTTTCTCACCTAATTACTTCATTTGTACCCTTATTTTGTAAAACATAAGCTGAAGCAGAACTCTCAAATCATGCCCTGGCTTTGATAGCACATGTCATTTTACATTCCTATTTAGTTTTATAAATATAAATGGACAAGCACCAGAATGCAGTGCAGCTAGTAGTTTTCCATATTTAATTAAATATAACATTGACTTTAGCTCTTGAATTCCTATATTGAGACACACATAGAGCTGAAATTCTCCACATCACAGCAAATTCCACCTTAATCTTAAACACAATTAGGGTGCTTCTGCCTAAAAAGAGAGAACTCAGTATCCTAAAATAGTAGACACACCTTTTTTCTTGCAAGTTGTCTCTCTCTCTCTCTCTCACACACACACACACACACACACGTGTAATTCTGGCCGAAATAAATCTAAAAAGATACAGTAATCCTGAAACAATCCCATCCCCAGCTCTGTTTCGTATGGCATGCAGATTTATACTCCCCTTTCCTTTCTAATCAGCCATCATTTGCACCTCTGGGTGACAATGGCCACAACACACATTTCCTGTTTACATGTGTTATTTGGTAGTTGACCCCTTCTTGAGAAACTGCTATGAGCCCTTCAAGCCCAAATGCAGCCTCTTCTTTCACTGTGTCCACAGTTATTGCCTGTTTGCTTTGCAGGAAAAGACGAGGGAGGGAGAAGGGGGTGAGGACCAGGGACTTTGGATACCAAAATAAACACACAATGCTCATTTTGGCGTCTGTTGCAAGGAGGAAGCATCAGGCGAGCTACCAGTGGCTCATGATCTACTGGTTGGAGACCCTGGTCATACACCTGTCCCTCCTGACACCCAGGAACTTGGCACCTCAGCAAAAGGACAACTAGGGTAAGAACATTTTCATTTTGTGCGTGTTAGGGCTAGGTCGGCCCTGGGCCCATACCCACTCCTCCCCACACCGGTCAGACTGTCAGGACCATTGGCCGTCTAATCATGGTTTGGGTGAGCATCACCCTCCATTCTGCATGGACATGTTCCCTGTGTCAAAATGGTGGCCATGAGTAGAACTACTAACTGCACACTCATATCAGTTATTTGCTAGCCTTAAGATCCCTTTAAATATGTGGTCACTACCGGCCTATTCATCCTGTTTGCTATTTGCTACTGGCCTAGTAATTCTACTGTTCATTGGTACCAACCTTTAAATCATGCTTGCCGTACATTACCAACATAATAATTGTATGGTTTTTCATGACCAGCCTGTTAATACTATGTGTTGTTTGCTATTACTCTATTTACTTTTTGTTGCTAACGATCTATAATTCATGTTTCCTATTCACATTCCTATTAATGCTGTTAGTTGCTACCAGCCTATTACCATCCTATATGCACCAAATGCATTAATTTATTTTGGCTTGTCATCAGCAGCCGACCTAAGTGAAAGGCAAAGCTAGCACCATCTCCCTGTGCTTCTGCTGGCCAGCCCATGTCCTCCAAACCCTTCCTAACCTACTTAACTCTCTTCTCCATACTCCTGTCTATCTTTTTCTACTCAGCATCCTCTGGCTCCCTCTCACATGGAGCCTCTGCCTATTCCCTGGCTGTTTCCGTCTGCTTCCCCTCTGACAGGCACACTGTCTAGCCATTCCCATCACCCACTTTGCCTCAAAGCAACACCGTAGCCGCTCCACTGCCTCATCATCCACCAGCTACTTCTAACTCAATTACCCTGCACAAGTTTCTACAGCCACTTGCCCACATACCTCTTCATCTACTTTGTCCCTCATCAACTCTGAGCATCGGGAATGCTTAGTCCCTCTCTAACAAAACATCTTTCCTCACTGACCAATCTAACTTCCATCACCTAATACCATCAGTAATAGGAATGACTGAAACCTGGACGCCTCCCCCCCGCCAAATGTGACACTGACTCTCTGGCTGCCATAGTGACTAATTTTGCGATTTTCACTTACTCCCCCCGATAAACTAAAATAGACAGGGTTGTTGGCCTAATGAACCCCACAGACACACCATCAGCCCCGCTACCAGCCTCAGACTTCCCTCTTTCCTCTTTTAAATTAATTTCTTTTCAACTTTTTGCACTAACCCTTTTTTATCATTCTCCTCATCTACCCACCAACTGGAACACTTATTCTCTTTCTTCTTGGATCTGAATATACTACTTTAATCACTCCAAAAAGATATACTTACTGTCTTAGGTGCTGACCACAATCTCTCCAACATGATGAAGACACATCAACAGCTGCTTCATTCCACTCCATCTAATCACTTCTCAAACTGCATGAACCTTCCTCCTCACCCAGAAGGTACTCCCTTGAACCTGTCTTCCCAGGCTCCACTCTTAACTCCTTTACTCGCTGTGATCCTCATTCCATAGACCAACAATCTACCCCTCCCTATTCAAAAACCAAAAGGAAAAATCCAACTTAATTTCTTGATCCCCTATCTGGGGCAAGTCAAGTTCTCCATCAAAGTTCGCTTCTGCATTCACCCACTACTTGCATTTCTCCTTTAACAAATTCACTGGCTAATAATGTCACTGTCATTATCCTGCTTGCTCCGATATTTACTCATGCACGCTTCTTAAACAATGGTTCTCTCCAGCCATACAAGAGCTGAGGACAACCATGTGCCTCTGCCTTTGCCAATTGTGTAAAAATGCTCCACCAATCTTCTTGCCACTTACACATATTTTTCCTTGCGCTCACTGCGTCTCTTGACTTTGCCAAATCCTGCTACTATTCTGAATTCTGTCCTCTGTAAGATCCAACCCCCACACACTATCCATTACTCTCCAGGCCATGCTTTCCTCCCAAAGAATGTTCCCTCTCCACTCCGTCTCTGCTGGTGAAGTTAATTCTTACGTCTCCTCTACTCCAAGATCACACACATATATGACACCCTTCAAACCATCCTATCACTTCTACCCTCTTCACTGTACTTCCTACACACAATTGCCACAAACCAACCATTTCCATTCTACCAAAGTTCTCTCCCACCTGCACTATAAAACTCTATCCCATCCTCTGCTCAGTCATCCCATTATGTGCTCCCATTGACCATGTCAAACCACAAATAATCAACAAACGTGAACCTCTACCTCCTCACACCTCTCCTCCTACTTCAATCTATCCCTCCCAATGGAAATCTTCCCTGCCTGCAACAAAAAGCCACAGTCTCTCCAATATTGATGAAACCCACTGCTGACCTCAACAATCCCACTTTCTACACACCTTTCCTACAACACCACTCCAGAATCCTTGAGCAAATTGTTCTGGACCATATAGTTACCTACCTTGTGACTGACACACTGTTATCCCCTTCAATTATTTTTTTTAGAAAACCCTCCACTGAAACAGTTCTCACCCATGTCTCCAACATTTTGACGACCACGTAAAACTCTCATAGCTCTTCCTTCCACATTTTATTCAACCTCCCAGCAGCCTTTGACACTGTGGACCATTCCACCCTGCTCCAAACCCTCTCCACCCATGGCTTTTGGACCACTCCCATGAGAATCCAACAAAGGTTGACGTAATTAATCTAGGAAACCTATTAAGCATGCCCAAGTCTATCATTGGTGGACTGATATCATAGCTCCCATGTGCCTGAAAAAATGCAAGCTTTCATCTCTGCCCCAAGTTTCATAAGGGTTGTTTAAGCCCTGGCCATGTCTTACACAAACAGTGCTTGTTGCATACTCTCATGGGTCCCAAATTCCACTTGGTCCCCCTGAAAGCTGCCCATAACACCCAATTACAGGAATAAGAAAATGTGACTACATCACCCACATCTTCAAGGAGCTGCGCTAACTTCCCCTTCAAACATGTACCATTTTCAAGGCATCCTGCATCACCTACAAACCAGTCACAATCAAAACACCACTCTAACTAGCCAAGGAACTCAGCATCTCCGGAGGCCAGCCCACCACCAGAAGCCACAACATCACTGGGACGGAAAGAAAGAACTGCAAAACAGGACAGAAAACAGGAAACAGGATTTTTTCCACTACGCATATGCCCCTGTTTCTGTAACAAGTTACCATTGCAGATATGACTGATTGATCTGAGACTTTAGAAAGGAACTGAATATCTAACTGAAGACCTTGCTCTTTAAAGAAAACAGAAAACCTTGCCACTGAATGCTAGCCTCATCCACAATGGATATTTCCCTTCTGTGAAAGGTACCGTGAGCAAAAGTGTGGCTGCGGACTCTCGAGTGGGTACCTTCCCAATGAACAGGTCATTTAGCCGTGTTCATTCTCGCAGAGGGGCGCCTATGTACTATGTTTTGATTGTATAAGTGACTTAGATTTAGTCACCCTAAGTTCCCTAGGGTCCTCCAGATGTGGACCCCTCGCTCACTGTGCTCAGAGAGGCACAGCTCCACCTCACTTATGAGGCCAAATAAGGCTGAAACAAGTGTATGGGGTTGCAGTTGGCACTCTTGTTCAGAAGAGAATTGCCATAGCATTTCGGTGCTGGACTGCCCATCTGGGCGGGACAAAGACTGATATGCAAAAGGATATTTCCCTTCTGTGAAAGGTACAGTGAGCTAAGGTGTGGCTGCAGACTCTCAAGTGGGTTCCTTCCCAAAGAACAGGACATTTAGCCGTGTTCATTCTCACAGAGGGGCACCTATGGACTGTTTTTTCATTGTTTAAGGGACTTAATTACCCTAAGTTTCCTAGAGTCATCCAGACGTGGACCACTTGCTCACTGTGCTCAGAGAGACAGAGCTCCACCTCACTGATGAGACCCAACAAGGCTGAAACACGTGTATCGGGTTGCTGTTGGTACTCTTGTTCAGAAGAGAATTGCCACAGCATTTCGGTGCTGGACTGCCTGTGTGGGTGAAACAAAGACTAATATGCAAATGGTTATTTCCCTTTTGTGAAAGGTACAGTGAGGTAAAGTGTGGCTGTGGACTCTTGTGTGGGTACCTTCCAAAAGAACATGTCATTTAGCTGTGTTTGTTCTCACAGAGGGGCGCCTATGGACCATTTTTTGATCATCCACAATGGAGCCTCTTCCCTCTCCTGTCTCCACTACCCATGCCAGCTGCTCTGCACCATTACTTATTACCCCATGGGTGTGTCCGCTATATACAGCATTGTGTTGATTCTCAACCAGGTTTGCCCTTTTTAAATGTCATACATACATGCATACACAGTCCAGTGCCTTGTCCCCAATGTCCCTTCCAGTGTGAGTCCCTAAAGGATCAATCCTTGGACCATTCTCCGTCCTGGGTCACTAATCAGATCAGTCAGCTTTCAATACAACCTCTATGGCATCAACACTGATCTTCTTCTCCTTTTCCTCCTTTGCCCTTGATGTCTCATAAAGCATCATCAACTGTCCCAAACTACTAAACAATGGATGTTTCTATGCTGCCTAATGCTAAACTCCCACACAATAGATGCCATATTTATCCCTGCTTCCAATACCAATGTCCTCTCCCTTCTCCCATCTTTTCTGCTCCTGACTTCCTCACCCCGTCAATGAAGGCTCACAGTCTTGGAGTCTTATTGAACAGCTACCTCAGACTCCAACAATTTAGTACAAACATGACCACTGTCACCAGGATCAACATCCTTAATGTTAGGAAGAGAAGATCTGCCTGCATTTTACCCACCACTCGGCTAAATCAATTACCTCCACCCTCATGCTCCACAAACTTGTGAAGAGTGGGTCCCTGAAATGCCCCCTCACAACCCCTATATGCATGACAGCCCAAAGACTAAGAAATGAGAGATACTAGACACTGTTTGGCAAGCACACAGGGGGCCCAGTAAACTCTACATATGTGAGCAGATACACTCTTAGACAACCGCTAAATCCTTATCCAGCTGATGTCTATGTGAATACAGGTGCCTCAACACTGGACCTGGTTGACTAACCATAAATATCCAGCTGTGGTGACATCATTAGAGCCACCACGACATAGTAACGTTAGCCACAAAGCAAACTCACATTCCTGCATGAAGTTACATGGACACACACGTGCACACACGAAGAACATGCTTACACAGTCCTGTAGATAGAGGGCAGATACATATACATACTGTCAGAAGTCTTTCTTATTTACTTTCATTACCAAAAACACAGAAACTCAGAAAAGCAAGAGATGCAGAGCAAGCTTGCAGCCGCTTATTGCAACTGACCACATGGAACCACAGGATCGTATAAGGAGCCTGGAAGAGCCAAGTACCACTAACCCATAAGGAAAATAGTACAATCTAGACATATAGAAATCATAGCATAACTATATTAGAGTTAAACAAAGCCACAGTCCTCATAATAAGGGACGAAGGAAACAGATTTTACAGCACGCTGCTCAGTACTGGTGCTCGCAGCCAGGGTCAGAGTTGAGAAGAACATTCCTGGTTCCAGGGACAGGGAGCAACCTGCAAAATAACAGAATAAATCCTGACTAATTGCAGACCAAAAAGCTCAGTTTTACAGTCCTCACTCATGTGGTGTGGCTGAGTCAAACAATAGCCATTTACCTGCAGTGGGAAGAGAAGCAGTTCCCAGGAAAGAAGACAAGAACTGATACATGTGTGGTCTAACAACATTGCAACCTGCAGGCACTTTCTCAGGCTAGGTGGATATTCCAGTGGCAACAATGGGGACATACAGTCTTTCCCATCACCTTGAGAAGGTACACGGAGCCCTGAGAACAGAGTGGGGTCACAGGCCTGAGGAGACATGCTCCAGCCAATCAGTGAACACAAATCCAGCAGTGGATGTCAAAGGGCAACGGCCCAGGGTAGTCCTGCGACCCTGCAACAATGTGATAGATAGTTTTTGGAGAAATCTAAGGTGAGACCACCTGACATGCATGGACCAGTCTGCTAACCTCTATAATTGCTGTCTATAGGCACTATCACCCAGCCAACCAATAGTATGGGCTTGTAGGTTTTTGGGGAATGGTTCTGTGTTGTTATGACATTTGCTAACAAAAACTCCTGACATGGCCTCAGGAGCTGTGATTGCTGGAGAATTGGTTTCCTGTATAATCGATGTCTGTTATGGAAAATAAAGGACAGTTCTAACTTGCCCTTGGCTTTGTTCTCTGTCATTTACCGGGGTAGGATTCATTGGGCCCTGGGTACTCTACTTAATGGTGATTGTGTAGCACGAACTTCAGTCCTCTGGTATACCATAGTTTCATACCATACTATAATTCTAAATGAGGTTGCTAGGCAACCAGTGCGAACGCTAACAGCGCGTTCGGTGCGGCGGCCATTTTGAGGGTCGGTTCGGCGATTTCCCTCGTGTGGGCTCCTGAGGTGAGGCCACAATGTACACAAGGTACAAACACAAGAAATGGTGGGAGGTGGAGGCCACGAGACGCTGTGGCTCACGATCAGCTGTGTTGTCGTGCTCGACGCTGCAAAAGTGAAGATGCTGCTCCAGCAGCTCGGATCCAGCACCGGTGCGCAGGGCAGCCACAGAGAGGTGATGCAGGGCTCCTGCCCAGATAAGTAGTGGGCTGTAGGGGCAGACAGGAAGGGCCTTTGGTTAGCGGGCCTTCAGTTGATTAGGGCCGGCTTCCGCCTACGGTCCTAGCAACGATTCAAATCCTTCTGCCTGGGATCCACGACACTTGAGGAAGTTCTTTGGAAACGAAAGAGATTACAACTGGTACTGCTGCATAGTCTTCAGGGATCTAGTGCAAACAGCGATATTCTGTGTACAAACACATTGTCGCTGGTCTGCTTCCTAATAAGCAGCGATAAAGTGTGATTATCCATGAAAAAAATATTGTTATGTTATATTAATCTACTTTTATGCTGTGCCAAATCACCACTGTAGTAGTTTCAGAGCACCTAACCTTGTCCGTAGTGTTGCCAACTATGGCCCCACCAGCTGGAAGAAAGAAAATGAGTGAGGGAAGATAAGAGGATGGGAAAGTGGGACAGAGATGGTACAAACACACGGAGGGATGCAGAAGGAGCATTCTCAGGGTTATACAGTAAAAGTGCTTCTTGTTCTGTGAACTTGTTTTGTTTACATTTGTAGCTTCCCTCACATTGGACCTATTGTTCACTTTTACTTGTTTTAGCAACACAACAAGAAAGACTGAACAACACGTCCAATTTTGCTAAAACCTGTATTTCCTGACGAGTTTCCACATACGCTGAAAGAGAGTGAATTTTGTTTCCCAGATGTTAGGCCAGTAGTCTATGAGGTTAGCATTAGTATTTAGTACAATAGGAAGAAAATGGCCGCAGGATTTCTCAAGGGAACCTACCCCACATGTGCAAAATGTTTGGATTCTTTTTTTTGCCAGAAGCTTCCAGGCAGACCTAAGCCTGCAGCTGTGTCTCCATCACTGTTTGGGGAAAATGATGTTTGGGTTGGACATAACTACCTCCTCCCACTCCTGGAAGATCTTGACACCATTAAACAGCAGAAATATACCACATGACGGATTCATGACGCCGCGTTCATTGCAGGTGGTGGTGGCGTCGATATCGGCTGCTTTGAATACTGTAGTATGGAGACTGAAAAAAAAGACTCTAATTGCCAAAATATGCTAGACATTTTAATCATAAACTGGAAGCAGACATGTTCTCGGTGGAGGGGATTGGGGCAGGGGTGCGGATCTGCAAAACACAAGAACAATAAGATGAAGCTTGTGTGGGTTTTGTTTTCGCTTGTTAACAGAAACGCTAATCCCCAATGTGTATTGTGTGCAGTAACGTTAGCAGTCAAAAGACTATAGCAAGCACAATCAGGGCACATTTCAGAAACGAGCTCTGGACTACGTAAGAGGAATGGGCTGTGTTCTATTCAGGGAGATACAGGAAATGTATACACGAATACCCACAATGAAAAAGTGGTATCCACCCCAACACATGTATTACAAGCATCGCATCAAGTTGCAAAACACACTGGCAGCAATAACTAACCTTTCAAAAGTGGAAAAAACACCACTCTCCTGGCATCAAATGGCTTTTGAGAAGCATGTTGTTGGCAACAGTGAGGTGAAAATATGAAACAGAATCCTTCTGTCATTTGTCAGATGATGCATTTCCTGCTGCATCTGAAAATATCACTGTGACATTATCTTTCCTTGAGCTCAGCATTAGTATAACATATCAATCTTGGAATATTGACTTTTTTCTGCATGCTAATAAAGTTGTAAGAAAATGGATCAGCATTTGTGAAGACTTTTGAGGACTCTATAACTATCAATGCAATGTAAAATACATAGGACTCTGCACACCAGAGCTGCTTCCATGTCAGACGATTGGGTAACAGTGATAATTGTATCAGGCTTTTACATAGCAATTCCTCAAGCTTCAAAGTGCTGTAAAAGTAGCTTCTTTTACTACCCAATGTAATGGTGCTTAATGTACCATTGCCAGAGTCAGAGCAGCAGCAGCACGTTTTCTGTCATTCACAGAGCTTGAGAGGTACTATCAGGAATCCAGATGCTGCAGGCCCTGAGATGCGCCTGTCCCTGTGCATACACTGCCCATCACAGGGCCAGGCAAGTCGCTGATGAGGAGATCACACAAACATGACCCCTTAACCAGGGATCAGTAACCTTTATGTTAGCAAGAGTTACTTGTAGTTATTAGCCAATAGGCGGGAGCTACTGGCGAGATGGACTGGTGTAGTGACGTCCAGAAATAAGAGAATTTGTACCAAGATTTACTTGGGCAGTTTATTTGCTCTTTATATAAACAAAGAATAACATATACCATCATTTATCATGATATTAATAACTTCAACAACAATCCTTATTTCATATCAGTAGCTCTCGGCTAAGAATTGTCAAGCATATCAGAATGCAGGAAGCCAATGGGGACCTTCAATGTGAAGACTGATGCTGCACACTGTCGACCATTGCTCGGTAATCTGGTGTGTACCTTGAAACAGCAACATCACTCTGATGCTGCCAGATATGATCAACATTTTGATTTGAGTAAGTTCATGTCTGAAAAGGGCAGATTTGCAGAGATAGGCAATCACAATGGCTGATAGTGCAGATACCCTCCTACCTAACCGCACACCTGACATGGCAGACATAAATTGAGTAAGTGGCCAATGGTAGTCCAGACATGGTCCCCTTGTTCACTGTGCCTTAGAGATGCTCAGCTTCACCACACTGAGGAGGCCCTACAAGGCTGAAACACGTGTCTAAAGTAGCTGATGGTACTCTTGTTCGGAGGATATTTGCCTGGCATTTCGGTGCTGCACTGCCCTTGTGGGTGGGACAAAGACAGATATGCAAATGGATATGTCTCCTCTATGAAGGGTGCAATGAGTTGAAACGTGGTTGTAGACCCTCCTGAGTGGAAGAAATTCCATAGAACAGGGTATTTAACCCATGTCCCTTTTTAGTAGAGGGGGTCCACACTCCTTTTCAATTCTGTAAAACTTGGGGTTTCACTTTAAGTAACCAACAGTAATCCAGACGTGAACACCTTGCTCACTGCTCCTTAGAGAGACTCAGCTTCACTGCACTGAGGAGGCCCAGCATGCGTCTGAAGTTGCTTATGGTACTCTTGTTCAGAAGAGAATTGCAGAGAATGTCAGTGTTGTACTGCCCTTGTGGGTGGGAGAAAGACTGATATTGAAATGGAAAGCTCTTCTCTGTGAAGGGTGCAGTGAGCTAAACGTGGCTCTAGATCCTCCTGATTGGAAACAAATCAATAGAAAAGTGTATTAGTAACAGAGGGGCTCCCACACTCCTTTATAAATTCAGGACAGTTTTTAAAATCTCTTACAACAGATCTACCCACGGGAGTCACTGCACCTTCACAATTTCATCATCTGTAAAAGTAAATTTGTTTTTCATCAAATAATGACCAACTTTGAAGGATGCCTCTGTATCAGCATTTCCATTGCAGTATATAGTTTACCTACTTTTTAGGATGCCAACCAGCTTTGTTTCGAAACATTATGTTTAATAATGTGTGTGAATTATTGCAAAATGCCTCTCAACTTTACTCTTTTTTCCCACTGTAGCACCATAGATTAAAATTTCAAAAACTCAGTGTCCCACTCTGGGTAGAAATTGTACAACTTTGGCCTTTTGTTGGATGGTGCGTCTGCATCCAGGATTTCAACAAGGGTAGTTTCTTTCCTTCTTTTGGGCTGTGTGTGCATAAACAATCCAAGGAGAATTTTAAGCAATGTGTTATATAGTTTTAAAAACATTCTGCATATAATATGCTTTTCTTTGTCAACAAATTAAATCCACTGCCAGTTTAGCATATCCCAATTCATGCATATTGCTCACATACCAGGTCAGCCAATGCCTACTTTGTTGACTTCCCTTAAAGGTTATGCCCAAAAAACTGGAAAGATTCTAAAAATGAACATCTGCAAAAAAAGTGTAAACCACAGAGTGAAAATAACATTCAGGTTTGTAGCGATGACGTGAAACATGGATAAATCATACAATAACCCAAACAGACAATATATGAATATTTGTATTAACATGTTGAGCAAAGAAAGTATGGTTGTTGTGATGGACAACTTATTTATAATAGGTGGTGACATGCCACATGTCTGCCCTTTATTGAGGAGGCTGTATCTCAGAGAACAGCTCACAAGATCACTCCCTCTCCATGTAGGAATCATGCCGGTCATTCAGGGGGCATGAACAATGGGCCATACCTGGCTTGGATATACAGCTCTCTCAGACATATTGAGGGCTCCAGCATCACAAACATGGTTTAAAATGACAATTATGACATATTGTTTGCAATGTCATCAACATGTGTTTTACAGTGATAGTGCTGGCATATCCCACATACTGTTGGTGACAATGCATCTTTTGGAATTTGCAATGTGTTAGAGAATTACTTTTAAATTGTATGGTGTTTTGATGCATTTTTTGTAAAAACAGTGCTCATAAACTGCACCGTTTCAACCACATAATGAAAAATGGAAAATGCCCTGCCCTAATTTGAATATAGTCATACAGCTTCCGTAGAGATCTCTGTAGATCTCCAGGTTTGTGTACATAGCCAAAGGGGATCAACCTAATGCATTGTTCTTCCATCCCATGGCTTTACTCCGTGTTCGCTCCCTGTATTCACCACCCTGTTTTGTACAATGCTCTGTTACTTAGTAACACATTTTAAGCTACATTAATCCTATAAATATCAAAATATATACATACAAACCGCTGCAGACTTTTCTCACCTAATTACTTCATTTGTACCCTTATTTTGTAAAACATAAGCTGAAGCAGAACTCTCAAATCATGCCCTGGCTTTGATAGCACATGTCATTTTACATTCCTATTTAGTTTTATAAATATAAATGGACAAGCACCAGAATGCAGTGCAGCTAGTAGTTTTCCACATTTAATTAAATATAACATTGACTTTAGCTCTTGAATTCCTATATTGAGACACACATAGAGTTGAAATTCTCCACATCCCAGCAAATTCCACCTTAATCTTAAACACACAATGCTCATTTTGGCGTCTGTTGCAAGGAGGAAGCATCAGGCGAGCTACCAGTGGCTCATGATCTACTGGTTGGAGACTCTCGTCATACACCTGTCCCTCCTGACACCCAGGAACTTGGCACCTCAGCAAAAGGACAACTAGGGTAAGAACATTTTCATTTTGTGCGTGTTAGGGCTGGGTCGGCCCTGGGCCCATACCCACTCCTCCCCACACCGGTCAGACTGTCAGGACCATTGGCCGTCTAATCATGGTTTGGGTGAGCATCACCCTCCATTCTGCATGGACATGTTCCCTGTGTCAAAATGGTGGCCATGAGTAGAACTACTAACTGCACACTCATATCAGTTATTTGCTAGCCTTAAGATCCCTTTAAATATGTAGTCACTACCGGCCTACTCATCCTGTTTGCTATTTGCTACTGGCCTAGTAATTCTACTGTTCATTGGTACCAACCTTTAAATCATGTTTGCAGTTCGCTACAGACATAATTTTCCTGCTTGCCGTACATTACCAACATAATAATTGTATGGTTTTTCATGACCAGCCTGTTAATACTATTTGTTGTTTGCTATTGCTCTATTTACTTTTTGTTGCTAACGATCTATAATTCATGTTTCCTATTCACATTCCTATTAATGCTGTTAGTTGCTACCAGCCTATTACCATCCTATATGCACCAAATGCATTCATTTATTTTGGCTTGTCATCAGCAGCCGACCTAAGTGAAAGGCAAAGCTAGCACCATCTCCCTGTGCTTCTGCTGGCCAGCCCATGTCCTCCAAACCCTTCCTAACCTACTTAACTCTCTTCACCATACTCCTGTCTATCTTTTTCTACTCAGCATCCTCTGGCTCCCTCTCACATGGAGCCTCTGCCTATTCCCTGGCTGTTTCCGCCTGCTTCCCCTCTGACAGGCACACTGTCTAGCCATTCCCATCACCCACTTTGCCGCAAAGCAACACCGTAGCCGCTCCACTGCCTCATCATCCACCAGCTACTTCTAACTCAATTACCCTGCACAAGTTCCTACAGCCACTTGCCCACATACCTCTTCATCTACTTTGTCCCTCATCAACTCTGAGCATCTGGAATGCTTAGTCCCTCTCGAACAAAACATATTTCCTCACTGACCAATCTAACTTCCATCACCTAACACCATCAGTAATAGGAATGACTGAAACCTGGACGCCCCCCCCCGCCAAATATGACACTGACTCTCTGGCTGCCATAGTGACTAATTTTGCGATTTTCACTTACTCCCCTCGATAAACTAAAATAGACAGGGTGTTGGCCTAATGAACCCCACAGACACACCATCAGCCCCGCAACCAGCCTCAGACTTCCCTCTTTCCTCTTTTAAATTAATTTCTTTTCAACTTATTGCACTAACCCTTTTTTATCATTCTCCTCATCTACCCACCAACTGGAACACTTATTCTCTTTCTTCTTGGATCTGGATATACTACTTTAATCACTCCAAAAAGATATACTTACTGTCTTAGGTGCTGACCACAATCTCTCCAACATGATGAAGACACATCAACAGCTTCTTCATTCCACTCCATCTAATCACCTCTCAAACTGCATGAACCTTCCTCCTCACCGAGAAGGTACTCCCTTGAACCTGTCTTCCCAGGCTCCACTCTTAACTCCTCTACTCGCTGTGATCCTCATTCCATAGACGAACAATCTACCCCTCCCTATTCAAAAACCAAAAGGAAAAATCCAACTTAATTTCTTGATCCCCTATCTGGGGCAAGTCAAGTTCTCCATCAAAGTTCGCTTCTGCATTCACCCACTCCTTGCATTTCTCCTTTAACAAATTCACTGGCTAATAATGTCACTGTCATTATCCTGCTTGCTCCGATACTTACTCATGCACGCTTCTTTAACAATGGTTCTCTCCAGCCATACAAGAGCTGAGGACAACCATGTGCCTCTGCCTTTGCCAATTGTGTAAAAATGCTCCACCAATCTTCTTGCCACTTACACATATTTTTCCTTGCGCTCACTGCGTCTCTTGACTTTGCCAAATCCTGCTACTATTCTGAATTCTGTCCTCTGTAAGATCCAACCCCCACACACTATCCATTACTCTCCAGGCCATGCTTTCCTCCCAAAGAATGTTCCCTCTCCACTCCGTCTCTGCTGGTGAATTTAATTCTTACGTCTCCTCTACTCCAAGATCACACAAATATATGACACCCTTCAAACCATCCTATCACTTCTACCCTCTTCACTGTACTTCCTACACTCTTCACTGTACTTCCTACACACAATTGCCACAAACCATTTCCATTCTACCAAAGTTCTCTCCCACCTGCACTATAAAACTCTATCCCATCCTCTGCTCAGTCATCCCATTATGTGCTCCCATTGACCATGTCAAACCACAAATAATCAACAAACGTGAACCTCTACCTCCTCACACCTCTCCTCCTACTTCAATCTATCCCTCCCAATGGAAATCTTCCCTGCCTGCAACAAAAAGCCACAGTCTCTCCAATATTGATGAAACCCACTGCTGACCTCAACAATCCCACTTTCTACACACCTTTCCTACAACACCACTCCAGAATCCTTGAGCAAATTTTCCTGGACCATATAGTTACCTACCTTGTGGCTGACACACTCTTATCCCCTTCAATTATTTTTTTTAGAAAACACTCCACTGAAACAGTTCTCACCCATGTCTCCAACATTTTGACGACCACGTAAAACTCTCATAGCTCTTCCTTCCACATTTCATTCAACCTCCCAGCAGCCTTTGACACTGTGGACCATTCCACCCTGCTCCAAACCCTCTCCACCCGTGGCTTTTGGACCACTCCCATGAGAATCCAACAAAGGTTGACGTAATTAATCTAGGAAACCTATTAAGCATGCCCAAGTCTATCATTGGTGGACTGACATGATAGCTCCCATGTGCCTGAAAAAATGCAAGCTTTCATCTCTGCCCCAAGTTTCAGAAGGGTTGTTTAAGCCCTGGCCATGTCTTACACAAACAGTGCTTGTTGCATACTCTCATGGGTCCCAAATTCCACTTGGTCCCCCTGAAAGCTGCCCATAACACCCAATTACAGGAATAAGAAAATGTGACTACATCACCCGCATCTTCAAGGAGCTGCGCTAACTTCCCCTTCAAACACGTACCATTTTCAAGGCATCCTGCATCACCTACAGACCAGTCACAATCAAAACACCACTCTAACTAGCCAAGGAACTCTGCATCTCTGGAGGCCAGCCCACCACCAGAAGCCACAACATCACTGGGACGGAAAGAAAGAACTGCAAAACAGGACAGAAAACAGGAAACAGGATTTTTTCTACTACGCATATGCCCCTGTTTCTGTAACAAGTTACCATTGCAGATATGACTGATTGATCTGAGACTTTAGAAAGGAACTGAATATCTAACTGAAGACCTTGCTCTTTAAAGAAAACAGAAAACCTTGCCACTGAATGCTAGCCTCATCCACAATGGATATTTCCCTTCTGTGAAAGGTACCGTGAGCAAAAGTGTGGCTGCGGACTCTCGAGTGGGTACCTTCCCAATGAACAGGTCATTTAGCCGTGTTCGTTCTCGCAGAGGGGCGCCTATGGACTATGTTTTGATTGTATAAGGGACTTAAATTTAGTCACCCTAAGTTCCCTAGGGTCCTCCAGATGTGGACCCCTCGCTCACTGTGCTCAGAGAGGCACAGCTCCACCTCACTTATGAGGCCAAATAAGGCTGAAACAAGTGTATGGCGTTGCAGTTGGCACTTTTGTTCAGAAGAGAATTGCCATAGCATTTCGGTGCTGGACTGCCCATCTGGGCGGGACAAAGACTGATATGCAAATGGATATTTCACTTCTCTGAAAGGTACAGTGAGCTAATGTGTGGCTACAGACTCTCGAGTGGATACCTTCCCAAAGAACAGATCATTTAGCCGAGTTTGTTCTCGCAGAGGGGCTCCTATGGACTATTTTTTGATTGTGTAAGGGACTTAGGTTTAGTCACCCTAAGTTTCCTAGGGTCATCCAGACATGGACCCCTTGCTCACTGTGCTCACAGAGGCACAGCTCCACCTCACTGATGAGGCCCAACAAGGCTGAAACACGTGTATCAGGTTGCTGTTGGTACTCTTGTTCCAAAGAGAATTGCCATTGCATTTAGTTGCTGAACTGCCCATGTGCATGGGACAAAGACTAATATGCAAATGGTTATTTCCCTTCTGTGAAAGGTACAGTGAGCTAAGGTGTGGCTGCAGACTCTCAAGTGGGTACCTTCCCAAAGAACAGGACATTTAGCCGTGTTCATTCTCGCAGAGGAGCACCTATGGACTGTTTTTTCATTGTTTAAAGGACTTAATTACCCTAAGTTTCCTAGGGTCATCCAGACGTGGACCACTTGCTCACTGTGCTCAGAGAGACAGAGCTCCACCTCACTGATGAGACCCAACAAGGCTGAAACACGTGTATCGGGTTGCTGTTGGTACTCTTGTTCAGAAGAGAATTGCCACAGCATTTCGGTGCTGGACTGCCTGTGTGGGTGAAAGAAAGAGTAATATGCAAATGGTTATTTCCCTTTTGTGAAAGGTACAGTGAGGTAAAGTGTGGCTGTGGACTCTTGAGTGGGTACCTTCCAAAAGAACATGTCATTTAGCTGTGTTTGTTCTCACAGAGGGGTGCCTATGGACCATTTTTTGATCATCTACAATGGAGCTTCTTCCCTCTCCTGTCTCCACTACCCATGCCAGCTGCTCTGCACCATTACTTATTACCCCACGGGTGTGTCCGCTATATACAGCATTGTGTTGATTCTCAACCAGGTTTGCCCTTTTTAAATGTCATACATACATGCATACACAGTCTAGTGCCTTGTCCCCAATGTCCCTTCCAGTGTGAGTCCCTAAAGGATCAATCCTTGGACCATTCTCCGTCCTGGGTCACTAATCAGATCAGTCAGCTTTCAATACAACCTCTATGGCATCAACACTGATCTTCTTCTCCTTTTCCTCCTTTGCCCTTGATGTCTCATAAAGCATCATCAACTGTCCCAAACTACTAAACAATGGATGTTTCTATGCTGCCTAATGCTAAACTCCCACACAATAGATGCCATATTTATCCCTGCTTCCAATGCCAATGTCCTCTCCCTTCTCCCATCTTTTCTGCTCCTGACTTCCTCATCCCGTCGATGAAGGCTCACAGTCTTGGAGTCTTATTGAACAGCTACCTCAGACTCCAAAAATTTAGTACAAACATGACCACTGTCACCAGGATCAACATCCTTAATTTTAGGAAGAGAAGATCTGCCTGCATTTTACCCACCACTCGGCTAAATCAATTACCTCCACCCTCATGCTCCACAAACTTGTGAAGAGTGGGTCCCTGAAATGCCCCCTCACAACCCCTATATGCATGACAGCCCAACGACTAAGAAATGAGAGATACTAGACACTGTTTGGCAAGCACACAGGGGGTCCAGTAAACTCTACATATGAGAGCAGATACTCTCTTAGACAACCGCTAAATCCTTATCCAGCTGATGTCTATGTGAATACAGGTGCCTCAACACTGGACCTGGTTGACTAACGATAAATATCCAGCTGTGGTGACATCATTAGAGACACCACGACATAGTAACGTTAGCCACAAAACAAACTCACATCCCTGCATGAAGTTACATGGACACACACGTGCACACACGAAGAACATGCTTACACAGTCCTGTAGATAGAGGGAAGATACATATACATACTGTCAGAAGTCTTTCTTATTTACTTTCATTACCAAAAACACAGAAACTCAGAAAAGCAAGAGATGCAGAGCAAGCTTGCAGCCGCTTATTGCAACTGACCACATGGAAATAGTACAATCTAGACATATAGAAATCATAGCATAACTATATTAGAGTTAAACAAAGCCACAGTCCTCATAATAAGGGACGAAGGAAACAGATTTTACAGCACGCTGCTCAGTACTGGTGCTCGCAGCCAGGGTCAGAGTTGAGAAGATCATTCCGGTTCCAGGGACAGGGAGCAACCTGCAAAATAACAGAATAAATCCTGAATAATTGCAGACCAAAAAGCTCAGTTTTACAGTCCTCACTCATGTGGTGTGGCTGAGTCAAACAATAGCCATTTACCTGCAGTGGGAAGAGAAGCAGTTCCCAGCAAAGAAGACAAGAACTGATACATGTGTGGTCTAACAACATTGCAACCTGCAGGCACTTTCTCAGGCTAGGTGGATATTCCAGTGGCAACAATGGGGACATACAGTCTTTCCCATCACCTTGAGAAGGTACACGGAGCCCTGAGAACAGAGTGGGGTCACAGGCCTGAGGAGACATGCTCCAGCCAATCAGGGAACACAAATCCAGCAGTGGATGGCAAAGGGCAACGGCCAAGGGTAGTCCTGCGATCCTGCAACAATGTGATAGATAGTTTTTGGAGAAATCTAAGGTGAGACCACCTGACATGCAAGGACCAGTCTGCTAACCTCTATAATTGCTGTCTATAGGCACTATCACCCAGCCAACCAATAGTATGGGCTTGTAGGTTTTTGGGGAATGGTTCTGTGTTGTGATGACATTTGCTAACAAAAACTCCTGACATGGGCTCAGGAGCTGTGATTGCTGGAGAATTGTTTTCCTGTATAATCGATGTCTGTTATGGAAAATAAAGGACAGTTCTAACTTGCCCTTGGCTTTGTTCTCTGTCATTTACCGGGGTAGGATTCATTGGGCCCTGGGTACTCTGCTTAATGGTGATTGTGTAGCACGAACTTCAGTCCTCTGGTATACCATAGTTTAAAATTGGTAGCAGAGGATGGTTCACTATGCCCATTTGGCATAGAGCTGCCTCTTCCATCGCAACGCTTGAAGAGCTGCAAAGTGACCCACGGAGAGTGAGTCACACAGAGGTGCAAACCGTGCGGAGGCCGTCAGGAGCCACCTTAGAAAATATCATGCCCGCGGCCAATGAGGAGTCCAGCATACCAGAAGGGCAGTGTGGCAGTTTTGGGGAGAGCCGTTGGCCAAGCAGCGTCAGTGGATCACAGAATGTAAGTATTGACTCAGCTCGCATGGCAATTGAGGGGGATGGTGAAAAGATGTTGGGTGTGGGGTGGTGTTTAGTATTGTTTAGTAACGTTGAAGTATTGTTGAGTATTGTGAAGTATAGTTGAGAAAGGTGCGGAGGTAGAGGTCATTTGTACGTGGTTAGGGAACATTCGTTCTTGAGGTGAAAGGATCAGGTGGTTAGGCTAGACTATTGACTTAAGGGTGCAGGTGACAGAAGTTCTGTAAATATTGGATTTCCTATGGATTGGGCATTTTAGCTGTGGTCATGGATGATGGTATCTCTGTGTATAGGGCTTAGCAATTGAGGCTAGCTTAAACCGCAAAGGTGTTCTTCTGGTTATGTCTTGCAGAGGCAATTTATCTACAAGGCGACGCTGTAGGTACAGATTGAGCAAGTGAAATATTGGTATCTCCTGTTAGGAGGCAGGACAGCAGTCGTGGTTATAAATTGGGTATGTTTCTGTAAGTTTCAGTATAATGGGACAATATTGTTGTGAGCTCTGTTAGTGGTTTGTATCATTCACTTACTGATTGTAGAGGTGAAGTCACCAGTAAATCCTGTATATAGGACTAGGAGGGCACAAGGAGGTGCAGAATTTGTTTTTGAGAATCAACGATTGACAGACCAGGTTGGTCTGTGGCAGTGCGCAAGATTGGTAGGTGTGCTTAAAGGAAGCAGAGAGTTGGAAGGGAGGTGCGTGGAGCCTAAGAAGTTGGTTGGGAACCAGAGAGGCTTGTGAGGTTGCGAAAAGAACTGGTATGTGTGAAATTGAAGAAAAATAAGATAAACTGTATTTCTGTGTGTGAATAACAACCCAAGTGTCGAAAACCTCGATTTAAGGTCAAGTAAGTATTAAAAGCAATGTATTGTGGAAAAGGTGCAGGGACACGCTCCTACGGCATCTTTGCAGGGCCCTTCCATGACATAAGGACAATATCTGTAAATGTAGCATGGAATGCACACAAAGCACAGAGGGTAAATTGTGTAAGCTATGGCAAAAGGGCAGGAGCTTCTCCAAATATGTGCAGCAACCTTTACACACACACATACAAGAGGTTTATAAGGGGGGAAAAGTTGAGCAACTGTATGGCAATATTTAAGCTCTAGAATATGTTTCTGGATGATGGAGGGGATGTGGCGTGGCATCAATGGATGCTGAGCCAACAGGAGACCCCGGGCGAAAAGCCCTCGGCCCCCACTTCTCCCCCTCCTCCTGAACATGGGAATGAAGGGGCAGCAGCAGGGGCACAAGGAGTATAACCAATATGGGAATTTAGAGCAGCGGCGTGGTACACAAACACAATATTCGCACCTCCACCATACACCAACGAGGAGGGGCAGAAAGGGTTTGCACCAGCAGGAGGGGGAATGAGTGCCAAGGGTGGAAAAGAGGGATGCAGCGAGAATCAGATAAAGGTTAAAAGACAGCGACACGGGAGCTGATGGAAGAAGAGAGGGGCTGGAAAATATAGTATTGAAGGAGTGGTTTGGAGGACAAATATTACTGAAATTAGATGGGAAGACAGTGGGATAAATGGGAGGGGCCAGTACAGAAGTGACAGGGAGTAAGGAGAATAGTGAAGCACGAGAATGGGCAGAGATAATGGAAGAAGTGGAGAGGCAAAAAAAACAAGAAGGGAATGAATGCCAGAGAATGCGAAGAGAAAAGCAAAAAGCAGAAGAGAGAGCGTGAGAGCAGTAGGAGATGAAGAGAAAGAGGGAGCTTGAGGAGAAGAGAAGGGCAGAAGAAGAGAATGACAAGCAGGTTTTGATAAAGTGGGAGAGTAGGAAGTTAAAAAAGAATGGCTTGTAAGAGAGTGCAAATGCAAGGAAGAGGAGTGAGAGACTTAAGACTGGGACTGCGATTAGCACATTTTAACGACATCAAAGGAAGAAATGAGCAAGTAGGGTGAGATCGGGGCCGGAAAAGTGATAGGGCAGCTATGCTGTCAGACAAACCCAATACTGAGTCCTCCATGAAGGGGGATTGCAAGAACTTCATTGACATAGAGTAGGAAACCCAATGAGGCACGGTACTGAGGAGACTACGCTTCCAGGACAATATCGACAGCGACTTGGGAAACACTGCATCGTACGATGACGACAGGGAAGCAGAGAGACACAGGGGGACTGCGGGGCAACAAGGATGAAAGATCGTATTGGCCTAGGGCTACATTGCACAGCTTTATAGTGGGACTTCATATACACAGAGACTTAGAGACTTCCGGAGACGGAGGAGGGGAGAATTAGCAAGGGTGTGGACCACCATCAAAGACACCTATAGATTTGATGGGGAGATTGGGTTGACAGGGAGATTGGATGGGAGATCAGGTTGACACAGTTCCCGTTAATGGAGAAGGGAGGGGGGCAACCCCAATGTATACCATGGCAACCCATCGACAAGGAAAACTTGAGGTGTAAATTACCCTTGTTGACTGCAGGGAAATGGATATACTAAATGGAAAGGGTGACAGCAGGACAGACATTAGCGGTAGGGTACATTAAAGGTTTACTAGTATCGATCCTCAGAGAGGCTGCCTATGATATATGGAAAAGGGCCAGATACCCAGAAGTAACCACCCAGAACACGGTGCATGATGGTTCGCCATTTAACATGGCTATATGGCAAGCTCTATGGGTGCAGTACCCAGACACATCAGACATAAGCGCAATCATGGCACGCAAAATAGATGAAGATGAAGAGCCCCTGCAATACATTCAGGCTATTGAAGAGTTACAGAGATTTGAAACATGAGAACCGTGGGACAAATCAGTAGCATTGTATTATCATATACTATGTCAAGGGTTAGCAGAGCAGGTGCAAAAGCAACTGATGAAGTTGGTGGGGATGGAGGCAAAACCATGGTCCGAAATTACTGCAGGTTAATGCAAGAAAGCAGGAGGAAAAATTGTGAATAAAGAAAGCAGGATGAGGTGAAGATAGTTCAGAAAAAATGGTCTAAATACTTATGGAAGGGGCAGTGGTGACAAGCATAGGAGGACAAGGTGCACCACAGACAGAGTATGCACTGCCGCCCACGGGAGGAGAATTCATGAGGCGGGAGATGCACAGCATGGGTTCCAAGGAAGAGGAGGGCCACCTAGAGCATGTGGGTTTGGGCATCAAATGCAACAGAGGGGTTTTCGGGAGGGCATCGCAGATACGGGTAACCAATGAATCTGCGCCCAGAGGTGCTCTCTGGGGGGGGTACCAGAGGCAAATGAGGTTAACCATCTCAGTGATGGGTGTGCCGACAAGCAGGGAATATCTCCAGAGTGTGCAGGAGCAGAAGGGGGATGCAGCAGCATGTGGGAATGCAGTATCAGCAAACGTTTCAGGGGGAGCAAACTGAATACTATGCCAAAGACCAGATTCAACGACAAGGAGAGACACTGAACGCATACCAGCCCATGACACAGACACCACTAATGCAGGCACCAGCGCAACAGTATTCACAGATACCACAGATACCACAGATACAGAATAACACGCAACCATCATACAGGGCACAGCAAAATGATGGGTGCCGTCTATAGGCACTACCACGCCAGCCACCCAATAGTATGGGCTTGTAGGCTTTTGGGGAACGGTTCTACGTTGTGACGACGTTTGCTAGCAAAAACACCTGACACAGGCTCAGGAGCTGTGATTGCTGGAGAATTGTTTTCCTATATCATCCCTGTCTGTTATGGAAAATATGCCATTTACCGGCGGAGGGTGTTTTTGGCCCTGGGCACTCTGCTGAACAGTGATTTTGTACCACAAACTTCAGTCCTCTGGTATAAGATAGCTTACACGTCACTACTGTTCTAGCCTACACTGTGGCATACACCTATACTCTTTCAACCTCTGAACAAAATGTTCCACTTTGCTGCCCCACCCTTTATGACCTTCTCAAATTCGCCCTCACCTCCACTTACCAATTCCACACTGGATGCTCTTCCAAATTCCGACTCCTTGTCTTCAAATTGATCAATGGTTTCACCCCTGATAGATCACTGAATGCAAGTTTCTTCACTCGCCCCCTCAATTTCAGTTTTTCCTCTCTCCACAACCTTTCCATCCCCGACTCGCCCTGTGCCTCTTCCCACTTCTGTTCCTTCTTTCTACGCACCCACCTCTACTGGAATACTCTCGCCCCCTCTTTCAAAGTCAGCCCATCAGTGGAACTTTTCAAAACCTGACTCAATCTACACTTACTAGAAAGTGAAGTAGAGACTCCTACCCACCATGTACACCCGCCTTCCACATCTTGATACTTTCATCAATGATTATTAATATTGTTTTGTGTCTAATGTTGTGGAATTCCTTCATGCATGATTGTAAAAATGTTCAATGTCTCTCCACCCGTTACTTTATAGCAGTAGCCATCTCTGATTGGATATTATACTATACTCTTGTCTGGTCCCATGTCGCTCTCCCCAGTCTATGGGCCTTATTACAACTCCGGCGGTAGCCGTGCAGGTAAAACCGGCAGGCTGTCGCTGGAGTTGTGATTTTTTCCGGCGCCTGGCTCCATGGAAACACCGGGGGATTACGACCCCGGTGTTCTTGGAAGTCAGGCCCCGGAAAAATGTAAATCCCCATTCCCATTTTAGTCCCACAGTACTCCATGGGGATGACGGAAGCACCGGCACCGTTAATAACGGTGCCGGTGCTTCCCAGAAAGTCTGCGGCGGCTGTGGTCCCGCCCGCCAGGTAAGACCTGGTGGGTGGGACAGCGGACACACACAGACTCGGATTGTGCAGGTCCAGTAACAACAGTGCCGGTAGGCTTACTGGCACCGTTGTTACCGGAGCGGCATGCTCATAATGAGGCCCCATGTCCCCTTTTATTACCACCATCATCTGGTGCATTTTCAGGTCATAATTGAATATTGTAAAGGCATCACACAAAGGGATAGCCTTCATCAACATTAATTACACCGTGTGGGAGTATTTTTTGTTTGAAATGACATTCTGAAAAAACAATAAATACAATTACAAATCATCCTCGGGTGGGTGAAGGGTCGATTACCATATTCTTTGCATAAAATATTTCCAAAGGGCATGATTGTGCTCAATCGCACAGGGACAAGGTTCTGACTTCTGGCATTACATGTGTTCACTCTGTGCAGACATAGACCGCAGGACATCACCATTTCATCTGTTATATGAGATGTTTCATTGCACTGGGATCGTATGTGGTTCAGGGACACTGTGCTGGAAGTCATTTATGTTACACGTTGAAGATAATGAACCTCTGACAGGACTGCTTTCTTCATGTGGGACTGCCTTTTGACATTTTCAATTTCATCATGCTTGTAAAAGCGTAATAGGCTTGATCGGACCGGGAAACCAGTATGGCTTTCAAAATGATGTATTGCATAAATGGAGCCTGATGATTTGTGTACCTTTCAATGTGTGAATTTATCTCAGAAGACTGCATGCAACCCTTCGGATATTCCAATGTTCATGCCTTTCTTTTGGTCTCCTCTTATGACAATTCTGACGGGTTTATTTTATTCACCTTCAGGAGCATCAGGTTCCTGATTACAATGTATTTGGTCTCTTATGTTTACCATACTCTGGGGTTTCCTGATGTTCAGGGAATTCTGTGTGTCTCTAATCTTGTTTTCTGTTTCTTTATGTGGTTCTTCTATGGAACTCTGTGCCTCTTTCCTCAGGGATACATAGCCCCCCAACATAGTTGTCATTAGCCAACAGCCTTTTAACCATCAACTCTGTGGTATTGCAGTCAGCACTCCTTCCTCTGTGGAATCTGCTGCTTGTCTCATGGATCATCATTCTCTGGTCCATTTCACTGTCACTCTGATAATCTTGGTGCAGGATATCCAGTGATGGTTTGGGGGTTGGGAGGGCGTGATATTGAAAACCTCTTACCAGGAACTCTTTTGCAAACTCTCTCTTCACAGTTTGGTGGATGTTCCATATCCAAGTCTCTCCTCTCTTGTGCTCTCTATTCCAGAAGGTTACATTTTAATTGATAATGACTGTCAACCATTCTCAGCTTTAACAATGCTACATCTCAGATCCACTAGCCCCGCCTCTCAGGACTACTTTCTGGCTTCTGCAGGGTCACGGCACCTGTGACCAGCCGGTCACTTGGCTTTAGCATGTTCACATTACCTATCGGCTTGCACTGCTCCTCTGGCTTTCTCCTCGGGTTCAGCAGGGCCACACCGCCTTTTAGCTTGAACTATGCATTAGGTTTATGCCTCAACCCTCCCAGGAACTCTCCCAGCTACCCTAAGGGAGACTAACACTGGGATACGTTCTGGATGTTATAGCCCCCCTTTTGTTTTACCCACAGTACCACGGGTCTGGTTAAGTGGCAATTGACGCTTTTAGCGGCACGGCTACCCCCATACCGGGTACCAGGTCCGGGTTCCTGGAATGAGGAATTACAGGGCCATTCCAACCTTGGAGGGCCCGGTACATTCCTATTCCCATTTGAGACCTCATTGGGCTCAATGGGAATGGGGAGGATGCTAACAACGGGCCTGTTAATGAAGTGCCCGTTGTTAGCATTCTTGTCCACTCGCGGGACCCCCTAAGGACGTCTGGTAAAAGCAGGCATCCTCAGCGGATCCCGCGAGTGGACCTCGTAATGGGGCGGTAGAGGGTTAACGGCGCAGCAGCTCTACCGACACCGTTAACCCTCTACCACATTCCTCGTAATGAGGCCCGATGTGTTGGTTGTTGAGGAGGACACTTTGCCACGACATTCTAATTGTTTTTTGACAAAGCACACAATACGTGTTTTGAACTTTATTTAGCTTGGACTCCGTGCTTTATTTAATTGTAAAACATTTTTTAGGAATACTCTGTCTTGATTCTTTAAACTAAGTTCAGCTTTGGGTCTTATTGTTTTTCAAGCGACTGTTTTTTTTCAAAAGACTGCATATGTTGCATAACTGTTTGATACGATTGCATCCGCTCTTACAAATTGAGTTAATATACATGCTTGTTTTCATGTAATTGAAATGTTTGATAGTGCTTCCACTCCTTTATGTTGCTGCCAAATACTGACTAAATCAGTGGGACCTAGAGGACTTATGCAGTAAACAGCGCTTATATATTTTTGTTGGTTAGTCCATTCAAAGGTAACACAGATCGCATACAAATACAAGAATAATACACCCTGTTATCCATGAGAAAAATGTTAAAATATCTTAAATGGTGTTTTTCAGTAAAACACCATTGGGCCAATTCACAAAACGTATTTCCATCCCCAAAATTGATTTCTGGTGGCAAAAAAAAGTGAAACTGGCCAATTGCGACCAACTGCAGTGTGAAATTGTGCATTACCTCCACGTCCACTCTTCCTCGTCCCAGTACTTACCTCATGAGGCACCCGCCTCTGACACAGGACCTTCTTCTATTTCTTCTTATTTCTATAACTCCTCCCCCACACCCACGTCACTTAGTTCAATTTTTCCTGCCTCCGGCAGGTTGGGCTTGTTTTTTCTTCCCGGCGCGGGGCGCTGGGGAGCTCTGAATGCTGGCCCCCTGGTGGGGCTGTGTGGCGGGGCCTTCGGCTCCTTCAGGTGTGGCAAGACTCCTGGGTTCCCTGCGGGGCTTGGGACCCGGTTGAGTCAGGCTGCCTTGCCTGGTTTCTGCTGGGCTTTGGCCAGCGCAGGGCATCGTGGCCCTGGTTCTGGGAGAACGGACCCAGGTTAAGGTAAGGAGAAGGGTGGGCATGTTTTTCCTGTTGCATGGCCATGCTGCATGGGCAGCTGTGCACGGATTGGCGGCTCCTTTTTTCTTGTTTGAGCCACGTGCTCCGGAGGAGGGTGGGCTCCTCCTCCGGTGCTGCAGGCATGTTGCCATAGGAATTAATTGATGTTGTTCCTATTGGTTGTTGTTCTTTCTGGCCTCTATTTGAATGTGGGAGAGGCACGATTAGCAATTGTTTGTATGTGGAGCATTGATTCGGTGTACAGGGGTCTTTGGTGAAGCAGGCTTCCTTGGTCACTGTTTTTGAGCTTACTCAACATGGGAAAACATTCTGCAAAGAGCAGGCATCTGGTCCTGTCTTCTTCTTCTTCGTCTTCCTCTTCTCCTGATTTACACAGAAAGAGAAAGAAGAAGGCTAAGCGTTTTTCCCTGACCAGAAAGGAGTTGAAGAAGCTGCTTAAGCATCGTAGAGGGAGTCGCACACATGCTCATGGACACAAGCGCAGGCATCTGTCTTCCTCATCCTCCTCTTCTTCTGGTGCTGAGTCATCGGCCTCTTCTTGTTCCTCTTCGGCTGATGCTGAAGGGAAGTATCTGGACAGAGAGGGAGTGGAGGAGGTGCTGGCTCAAGTTGGGGATTGCATGGGATTTTCAGAGCCCCTGGTGCCGGTGGAGGGGGCCGACCCTTCTATTCGCCAGTATACGCATACACCTAGGAAGGGGTTGCCATTGGTTTCCAATATCCGGGAAAAAAATCCTCCGGGAATGGCATGACCCAGAGAAGATGCCCCGCTTCATGTCCAAACTTTACCCTTTGAAGGGCGAGACTTTGCTGTCTGATCCAGTTGAGGTTGACGATATCCTCGCCAGCCTGGTGGGTCGCTCCTCTATGTCGGCCGAGGAGGCGGCCGTCCGGGATCCAGTGGACCGCCGAGTTAATTCCGGCCTTAAGAAGGTTCATGCAGGGGCGCATCTGGCCCTTCGAGCAAATATCTATGGTTCCTACACAGCTGAAACAGTGTTGAATGGTTTCAGGGAGTTGAAAAAGGCTGTCAATGAAGGCTCTGATTGTGCCCCTTTGCTTACAGACATGCAGAGACAGGTTGCGTTTTTGGCCGATCTGGCTTTTGATGGGGTGCGTGGTTCAGCCATGGCATGGGGGCTGGTATATCTGCCCGGAGGCATTTGCACCTAAGGGACTGGAAGACTGATGGGTCTCAGAAGACGGCTGCCCTGAAACTTCCTTTCACTGGGTCCAGGCTTTTTGGTGATTGCCTTGAGGATAAGGTGCACAAAGTTTTTAGGGCGGACAAACATGCTGACAAACTTCGACGCAAGCCTCCTTCAACGGCCAAGAATTCTTCCTCTGGGGCTGGTCCAGTGACCAGCAGGTCTTTTCCTGGCCCCTCATCACATTCTTTTCGGAGAGCTAGGGGGGGTCGGGGTCCTCCATGCTCTTCACGTCCTGGGCCGGCACCTAAGTCCTGACGGTTTGGAATTGCCGGTGGGCGGGCGGCTCCGGCAGTTTTTTCCAGTATGGGAAAGGTGGTGTTCCGACTCATGGGTTCTGGACACAGTACAATGGGGGTATCGAGTGCATATCCTGTCTCCTCCGGTCCAGCATTGCATGGTTCGGACTGTGGTTCCCAGGTCTCGGCTCAAGAGGTTGGCCATGGACGCCGCGCTCTCCGGATTAGTGTTGAAGGCGGCCATCATGCCCGTTCCTCTCCCTGTGCAGGGTCAGGGGTTCTACTCATGGGTGTTCCTGGTCCCCAAACCTTCGGGGAAGTACCGTCTAATTCTGGACCTCAAAGCCCTGAACTGCTTCGTCCAAAAGGAACACTTCAAGATGGAGACTTTACAGAACATTCTTCCGATGTTATTAAAGGGGGATTGGATGACATCTCTGGATCTCCAGGACGCTTATTACCATGTGGCTCTCCGTCCCTGGCACATGCAGTTCTTCCGCTTTGCAGTGGGATCCCGACATTTTCAGTTCAGGGTGCTCGCGTTCGGACTGCGATCTGCCCCCAGAGTGTTCACCAAGCTGGTGGCTCCCCTGGTGGCACACTTACATCTGCGGGGCATTCAGATATTTCCCTACCTGGACGATTGGTTGATCAAAGCGTCCTGCCGGCAGACTGTCCTTTCTCATCTCCGATTGGTCTGCCAGGCATTGCAGGACTGGGGTTTCCTGGTGAACTGGCAGAAGTCCCAACTGGAGGCTTCTCAGGATCTAGTTTTCATTGGTGCACAGGTTTGCACCAGGATGGGGAAGGTGTTCCTGTCCCTGGAGAGGGTCCGTCGCTTGCTGACTGTTCTGGGCAGGGTTCTCGGGAGGCAGTATGTCCCGGCCCGCCTATTGCTGAGATTGCAGGGGCACATGGCTTCTTGCGTGTTTCTAGTTCCCTGGGCCCGTCTTCATCTGCACCCCCTGGTGTCCTACCTTCTCTCCCACTGGCTCCCTTCATCTCAAGCTTTCGAGGCTTTGATTCCGGTGTCTCTGGCGCTGCGGGTCTCCCTGCAGTGGTGGTTGAGGGTTCCGAAACTATGGGCTGGGGTGTCCCTGATCATTCCTCCTGTGACCACACTTACTACCGACGCCAGTGGAAGGGGCTGGGGAGCTACGTTGGGAGTCCTCTCTGCTCAGGGGTTGTGGGATCCGGAAGAGAGCCATCGGACATCCAATTGGCGAGAGTTGTGTGCCATTCTCCGGGCTCTCGTGTACTTCAGGAGGTTGCTGATGGGCCGGGCAGTTTTGGTCCGGACGGACAATACGACAGCTTTGGCTTACGTCAACCGCCAAGGGGGTTCCGGCCGCTCCTTGAATGGCCTGGCAGCTCAGATAGGTGCTTGGGGGGAATCACATCTGGTGTCGCTGGTGGCTTCACATATCAGGGGGGAGGACAATGTTCGGGCGGATCTACTCAGCCGACGGTTTCCCTCCTCGGTGGAACTGGTTCTCTCGACCCAGGTTTTTGCAGAGATCTGTGTCAGGTTCGGGACCCCTATTCTGGACCTGTTTGCGTCTCCAGCCTCAGCAAATGTTCCCCTCTTCTGCTCTCGTTTTCAGACAGAGGGTGCGTGGGGGGCGGACACCCTCTCTGTGCAGTGGACTCAGGGTCTCCTTTATGCTTTTCCACCTATTCCTCTTCTGCCTCGGGTGGTTCAGCGCATCAGAATATCCAGGGTGACTGTATTGTTGTTCGCTCCGTACTGGCCCCGCCGGAGTTGGTTCCCCTCTCTGTTGGAGCTTCGGTGCCAGGAGCCTTGGCTGGTTCCGAAGTGGCCTTGTCCCCTTCTGGGGGAGCTACGGTTGGGGGTCTGCCAGATACAATGGGCAGTGTGGCTATTGCACGGGCTAGGCTGATATCTCAGGGGTTTTCTGGTCCTGTGGTGGATTCCATAATGAATGCTCTTAGACCCTCCACTCTGAAGGCTTACGGCAGACATTGGAGCCATTTCCGGGACTGGTGTGGGCCGTCTGGGATTCCCCCACTGCGTTCTGGCCACGACGCTATCCTTCAATTCCTCCGGGATGGGATTGACAAGGGCCTGGCGGTTTCCACGCTTCGCTCTCAGTGGGCCTCCATAAAATTCCTTTTGGGGGACTCTGATGGGCACTTGGATGGGGAGGTGTTGGTGGGGAAGTTGCTCAGGGGTTTTTCTTCTTCCCGTCCTTGTACTTATAAGGGGCTACCTCCTTGGGATCTCCCTCTTGTCTTAAAGTTTCTTCAAGGGCCTCCCTTTGAGCCCATTTCCGAAATTGATATGAAACATCTGACGCTGAAGACTGCTTTTCTGATTGCCATAACTTCTGCCCGTAGGCTTGGGGAGATTGGGGCTCTGTTATGTCACCCCCCTTTCCTGAGGGTTCTGCCGGACTCGGTGGTGCTGAGGTGTGATCCGAAGTTTCTCCCTAAAGTTGTTTCTCGTTTTCACACCTCTCAGGATCTGGTTCTCCCTGCCTTTTTTCAAAATCCGCAAACGCCAGAGGAAGTGGCTTGGCATAACATTGATGTGCGGCTGGCGGTGTTGGAGTATTTGGCTAGAACAGCCCCTTTCCGCCGCTCTGACAGTCTTCTGATTACTTTTGGCCCGGCTGGGGCTGGGCGTAAGGCATCTGTAGTGTCCATTAGCCGATGGATCCGTCTTGTGGTCTCCATGGCCTATGTGGCTTCGGGCCTGCCTGTGCCTGCGCACGTTCAGGGGCGGTCCACCAGAGGTTTGGCGGCCTCATGGGCCGATGCTAGGGTGGTTTCTCTACAGGAGATATGTAGAGCTGCCACTTGGGCTGATCAGAGCACCTTCATCAACCACTATAGGTTGAATGTCTCCCACTCGGGGGTTGGTTCCTTCGGGGTTGGAGTTTTGTCTGTGGGGATGTAAAATTGGAGTTATTAAAGGTGTGTGTTTCTGCACTGTTTTGACTCTGTGTCTCATTGGGACCTTTTCCCCGTTTGTTGCTTTGGTATACCTCATGAGGTAAGTACTGGGACGAGGAAGAGTGGACGTGGAGGTAATGTTCTGATTACTTACCAGTAATCTTCATTACTCCTAGTCCTACTACTCCTCCTCGTCACAGTACTGACGACCCTCCTCACCCTCCCTGCGGGGAAGGTCCCATGCTACGGCTTGGTAATATGAAACTAAGTGATGTGGGTGTGGGGGAGGAGTTATAGAAATAAGAAGAAATAGAAGAAGGTCCTGTGTCGGAGGCGGGTGACTCATGAGGTAAGTACTGTGACGAGGAAGAGTAGGACTAGAGTAATGAAGATTACCGGTAAGTAATCAGAACATCTGCGATTATAGGCTCGTGGTGGGATGGTAACTTTCTTTATTCAACTTTTAACTTCCCCACCAACCTCTAGAGAGCTGTGCCTAATGATTTTTGCTTTTCTTTTTTAAATTCGGCCCACTTGTCCATGAACAATGCAACAGGTGTAAATTCGATCAGGCCCATATTGGATCATTTTTTAATCCACATATTGGGAGGGACCTCAGGTGCAATTTGTTTCCACCATATTTTGTGTACGGAAACGTGAATTTGCCCCCATAATTGTTTTCAAACATTACTAAGATAAAGAAAAATGGCCATAAAGGTCTTGATGCCTAGAAGCACGAGACAACCATGTGTATAGGAAATTAATATTATTGTTTTCATGTTCAATTCTGATGATGACTGGAGATGAATGAACACTCAGCATTATGGAGTCTTGTGCAATCAATTAAGAATCCCAAGACTTCTCTATTAGCTAGTTTGTTTTGTTATTTTTCAGAGAAAACATAACCTATTGCCCATGGCCAGATTAGCGGATAGAAGTGTACATATCTGCCTTCTCTTTCTCTTTAAATATGTATGGCACAATTAAGTCTCTTTCTTTCAACTGCAAAGATCCAATTTATCCTGCACTACATCACACAAATTGGGCAACCATGGTGGTGTTGGACCTGACACACTCCAAGCTTAACTATTGGGATGGACTGTATGCCCATCCGTCAGCCAAACTCTTTCAACATCTCCAACAGGCAGAGAAGGATGCTCAGAGACTGATCTTTGGGACTACTTGCATAAAATATCCAATGGCAATTTTTAGCAAATGTCTGCAGTAGCTTCCCATTGAAGTGAGTGTAGGCTTCATTGGGCTGCCTCGTCTAAAAATAATTTACAGCCTGGGCCTGCTCCATCTTACCAACAACATAAAGAAATACAACCTTCCAGTTCATTATACATCAGACCGGGTTTGAGGGTTCATTGACCATGTTTGCATGCAGAGCTGGATTGTGCATGATCATACATACATCACTTAATGCATTTGGCCATATTTCAACAAATTCCTAAACATTTTCTCTTGACTAAATCACCCCCTGCACAGCTATGGTGAAGTATTGATGAATATCCAAGAAGTTTCGTTCTGCAGACGTGCACACTATACATGTTATTAAACAATCAATAAGTCAATCACTCAATATGCTGAATATATGTTGAAAATAAAATGTAAGGGTTACAACAAATGTATCCCCCCAAGAAACCATAAGCTAAGGAAACAAGTCTATAAGAAGGAAACTCTGGTGCCTACGAAAGAATGTTGAACAGAGAAGTTGAACTGTGGTAAGAACCCTTCTGAGTGCAATTGAAAATACAATCTAGTGACATTGAAACCACCTGTCAATGTCACTCTAAGTATGTTTTAGGACGGGAAATGGTATGCATCATGTCCTCTATCACTTAGCTGGATTTTAGCATACCAGATCCAATAGTATTACTTGTGAAACGTCTGGGCAGTGGGCTGAATGGCTCAGGAACAGAGAATAATCTGCTCTACCTCTGTAAGGTGGAGAATAAGTTGATGTTTGCTTGATTGATTTGGGTTCTTGGTTGCTTGGCTACATTTAAACTCTACTGCAGCTGATCAAACTCATCCTGCAAATCTACTACTTTAACAATTGGTTTCACACTTGTTTCTCAACTATATTGTAGTTACAATTCAAGGGGCATACTATAGCCAAGCACTTCATTCATGTGAGTGGTGTGATCATTTAGTTTACCCATTCATTTGTCAAGTGTCTGTAGACACTGACTCATAGGGGCCGATTCATGGAACAAACGTGTGCCGAAAATCTACGCGCAAGCGGAAAAAAACAGGCGCACGCGCACGCGTGCAATTCATGGAAGTCCCTGCGCGTGTACACCCTGGGATGTGCGCCAAACCCGTGCATGGCGCACAAGTCACTGCAACATCCCGAAAGGCGTGCGCGACGCGCACAGTGAAAGCGCACAACCTCGGCGCATACACCAGAAAGTGGGCGGGACACGGGGCGTAACGTGCAGAATGGGGAACAACGCGCGAAAATAAGGGCGTAACTGGGGATGTACTGCAGGGAAGCAGACGGAACGCCCACACGCACTCGAACCACACGTATTCATGGAATCGAATAGGGCAAAGCCATGCACAGCCAAAGACACGCACAAGCCGAAACACGTCCGCCACACGAAGGCAGGCGGTAGCGTCCCTGCGCATTACAAAAGTGGCAACATACAGCAATTGGGCCTGTGCGAGCGGGCTATGTGTATTTCAGGGGTTCGCGTGAACTTTTTCACGCGATCGGGCCTGGGGGAGCGGGCTACGTGTATTTCAGGGGTTCGCGTGAAGTTTCTCACGCGATCGGGCCTGGGGGAGCGGGCTACGTGTATATCAGGGGTTCGCGTGAAGTTTTTCACGCGATCGGGCCTGGGGGAGCGGGTTACGCGTATTTCAGGGGTTCGCGTGAAGTTTCTCACGCGATCGGGCCTGGGGGAGCGGGCTACGTGTATTTCAGGGGTTCGCGTGAAGTTTCTCATGCGATCGGGCCTGTGCGAGCGGGGCACGTGTATTGTGGGGGTGCGCGGGAAGCAACACACGCGATCGAGTGGGGTACGTTTATTTCGGGGGCGTGCGGGAAGTGACACACGCGATTGAGCGGGGTACGTGTATTTCGGGGGTGCGCGGGAAGTTACACACGCGATTGAGCGGGGTACGTGCATATCGGGGGTGCGCGGGTAGTTACACACGCGATTGAGCGCGGTACGTGTATTTTGGGGGTGCGCGGGAAGTTACACACGCGATTGAGCGGGGTACGTGTATTTCGGGGGTGCGCGTGAAGTTTCTCACGCGATCGGGCCTGGGGGAGCGGGCTACGTGTATATCAGGGGTTCGCGTGAAGTTTTTCACGCGATCGGGCCTGGGGGAGCGGGTTACGCGTATTTCAGGGGTTCGCGTGAAGTTTCTCACGCGATCGGGCCTGGGGGAGCGGGCTACGTGTATTTCAGGGGTTCGCGTGAAGTTTCTCATGCGATCGGGCCTGTGCGAGCGGGGCACGTGTATTGTGGGGGTGCGCGGGAAGCAACACACGCGATCGAGTGGGGTACGTTTATTTCGGGGGCGTGCGGGAAGTGACACACGCGATTGAGCGGGGTACGTGTATTTCGGGGGTGCGCGGGAAGTTACACACGCGATTGAGCGGGGTACGTGCATATCGGGGGTGCGCGGGTAGTTACACACGCGATTGAGCGGGGTACGTGTATTTTGGGGGTGCGCGGGAAGTTACACACGCGATTGAGCGGGGTACGTGTATTTCGGGGGTGCGCGGGAAGTTACACACGCGATTGAGCGGGGTACGTGTATATCGGGGGTGCGCGGGTAGTTACACATGCGATTGAGCGGGGTACGTGTATTTCGGGGGTGCGCGGGAAGTTACACACGCGATTGAGTGGGGTACGTGTATTTCTGGGGTGCGCCGGAAGTCACACATGCGATCTAATCAGGGTACATGTATTTCAGGGTGCGGGGGAAGTATCCCACGCAACATCAGCAGGGTATGTGTATTCCAGGGGTGCGCGAGAAGTTCCACACGCAATTCCATCAGGGTACGTGTATTACAGGGGTGCGCGGGAAGTTCCACACGCGATATCATCAGGGTACGTGTATTACAGGGGTGCACGGGGAGCAGCACACGTGAATTGCACGTGTGGGTCCTCCCAGGTGTTCCCTCTACACCCTCCATGGCCCCTGCAGGTGGCTCACACCACAGGGGCCTACCCAGCACATGTCATGCAGGCACCCCATCCACCATGGCCATGCCCACCAGCCAATCCACATGTCAACTTGCACTACTGCCCACCAACGCATGTCCCCCTGCACCCCCAGCCACCAGGGGCACCCTCCACCAGGCCCCCACCCATGTCTCCCACCACCCCCCAGCAGTGCAGGGGCACCCTCCACCAGGCCCCCACCCATGTCTCCCATCACCCCCACCCCCCAGCACTGTGGGGCACCTGCCAGCAGTCTCAACCCATGTCTCCCACCACCCCCACCCCCAGCCACCAGGGGCAGCCTCCACCAGGTCCCCACCCATGTCTCCCAACACCCCCACCCCCCAGCACTGTGGGGCACCTGCCAGCAGGCCCCACCCATGTCTCCCACCACCCCCACCCCCCAGCCACCAGGGGCAGCCTCCACCAGGCCCCCACTCATGTCTCCCATCACCCCCACTCCCCAGCACTGTGGGGCACCTGCCAGCAGGCCCCACCCATGTCTCCCACCACCCCGCCCCCCAGCCACCAGGGGCAGCCTCCACCAGGCCCCCACCCATGTCTCCCACCACCCCCACCCCCCAGCAGTGCAGGGGCAGCCTCCACCAGGCCCCCACCCATGTCTCCCACCACCCCCACCCCCCAGTCACCAGGGGCAGCCTCCACCAGGTCCCCACCCATGTCTCCCACCACCCCCACCCCCCAGCAGTGCAGGGGCAGCCTCCACCAGGCCCCCACTCATGTCCAACTCATGTCTCCCATCACCCCCACCCCCAGCAGTGCAGGGGCAGCCTCCACCAGGCCCCCACCCATGTCTCCCACCACCCCCACCCCCCAGCAGTGCAGGGGCAGCCTCCACCAGGCCCCCTCATGTCTCCCACCACCCCCACCCCCCAGCAGTGCAGGGGCAGCCTCCACCAGGCCCCCACTCATGTCCAACTCATGTCTCCCATCACCCCCACCCCCAGCAGTGCAGGGGCAGCCTCCACCAGGCCCCCACTCATGTCCAACTCATGTCTCCCATCACCCCCACCCCCAGCAGTGCAGGGGCAGCCTCCACCAGGCCCCCACCCATGTCTCCCACCACCCCCACCCCCCCAGTCACCAGGGGCAGCCTCCACCAGGTCCCCACCCATGTCTCCCACCACACCCACCCCCCCCAGTCACCAGGGGCAGCCTCCACCAGGTCCCCACCCATGTCTCCCACCACCCCCCAGCAGTGCAGGGGCACCCTCCACCAGGCCCCCACCCATGTCTCCCATCACCCCCACCCCCAGCACTGTGGGGCACCTGCCAGCAGGCCCCACCCATGTCTCCCACCACCCCCACCCCGCAGCCACCAGGGGCAGCCTCCACCAGGTCCCCACCCATGTCTCCCACCACCCCCACCCCCCAGCACTGTGGGGCACCTGCCAGCAGGCCCTACCCATGTCTCCCACCACCCCCACCCCCCAGCCACCAGGGGCAGCCTCCACCAGGCCCCCACCCATGTCTCCCACCACCCCCACCCCCCAGCAGTGCAGGGGCAGCCTCCACCAGGCCCCCACCCATGTCTCCCACCACCCCCACCCCCCAGTCACCAGGGGCAGCCTCCACCAGGTCCCCACCCATGTCTCCCACCACCCCCACCCCCCAGCAGTGCAGGGGCACCCACCACCAGGCACCCACCCATGTCTCCCACCACCCCCACCCCCCAGCCACCAGGGAAAGCCTCCACCAGGCCCCCGCCCATGTCTCCCATCACCCCCACCCCCCAGCACTGCAGGGGCAGCCTCCACCAGCCCCCCCCATGTCTCACACCACCCCCACCCCAGCCACCAGGGGCATCCTCCACCAGGCCCCCACTCATTTCCCCTATCACCCCCACCCCCTATCAGTGCAGGGGCAGCCTCCACCAGGCCCCCACCCATGTCTCCCACCACCCCCACCCCCCAGCAGTGCAGGGGCAGCCTCCACCAGGCCCCCACCCATGTCTTCCACCACCCCCACCCCCCCCAGTCACCAGGGGCAGCCTCCACCAGGTCCCCACCCATGTCTCCCACCACCCCCACCCCCCAGCAGTGCAGGGGCAGCCTCCACCAGGCCCCCACTCATGTCCAACTCATGTCTCCCATCACCCCCACCCCCAGCAGTGCAGGGGCAGCCTCCACCAGGCCCTGACCATGTCTCCCACCACCCCCACCCCCCAGCAGTGCAGGGGCAGCCTCCACCAGGCCCCCACTATTGTCTCACACCACCCCCACCCCCCAGCAGTGCAAGGGCAGCCTCCACCAGGCCCCCACTCATGTCCAACTCATGTCTCCCATCACCCCCACCCCCAGCAGTGCAGGGGCAGCCTCCAACATGCCCCCACTCATGTCTCCCATCACCCCCACTCCCCAGCCACCAGGGGCAGCCTCCACCAGGCCCCCACCCATGTCTCCCACCACCCCCACCCCCCAGCAGTGCAGGGGCAGCCTCCACCAGGCCCCCACTCATGTCTCCCACTACCCCCACCCCCCCAGTCACCAGGGGCAGGCTCCACCAGGTCCCCCAACCATGTCTCCCACCACCCCCCAGCAGTGCAGGGGCACCCTCCACCAGGCCCCCACCCATGTCTCCCATCACCCCCACCCCCCAGCACTGTGGGGCACCTGCCAGCAGGCCCCACTCATGTCTCCCACCACCCCCACCCCCCAGCCACCAGGGGCAGCCTCCACCAGGTCCCCACCCATGTCTCCCACCACCCCCCAGCAGTCCAGGGGCAGCCTCCACCAGGCCCCCACCCATGTCTCCCACCACCCCCACCCCCCCAGTCACCAGGGGCAGCCTCCACCAGGCCCCCACCCATGTCTCCCACCACCCCCACCCCCCAGCAGTGCAGGGGCAGCCTCCACCAGGCCCCCACTCATGTCTCCCACCACCCCCACCCCCCAGCAGTGCAGGGGCAGCCTCCACCAGGCCCCCACTCATGTCCAACTCATGTCTCCCATTGCCCCCACCCCCAGCAGTGCAGGGGCAGCCTCCACCAGGCCCCCACTCATGTCCAACTCATGTCTCCCATCACCCCCACCCCCAGCAGTGCAGGGGCAGCCTCCACCAGGCCCCCACCCATGTCTCCCATCACCCCCACCCCCAGCAGTGCAGGGGCAGCCTCCACCAGGCCCCCACCCATGACTCACACCACCCCCACCCCCCAGCACTGTGGGGCACCTGCCAGCAGGCCCCCACCCATGTCCAACCATGTTCCCCACCACCCCCACCCCCCAGCACTGTGGGGCACCTGCCAGCAGGCCCCCACCCATGTGCAACTCATGTTCCCCAGCCAACATGTCATCACAATCTAGATCTCTGGTCCCTATGGTCAGCCTCCAAATGCAAAACACCCACCCGAGTATTGCATCCACCCACTCATAATTTGCAATTACATCACAGAACACCAATTGCAAGTTCCGAAACAAACACATTTCCCTCACATACACCCAATGGGTGTCAGTGAATCTCAAAACACATATCATGAAATGCATGAAACCAATGAGGTACCACACATTGAAGTTCACCAAAAATAATATGTATTAAAGGAAACATCAATAGAATAAAAAATGGAGAAACAGAAACGTGAATGTACAAAAATGAAAAGAAGCATGTCCGTCAAAAAAAGCAAAACCAAAAATAAAAAACCAAAGTAATGTCCAAAGTCAATATCCACAAAACAAAATCCAATGGGAAATAAAAAAGAAAGCCATTGCTCCATGGTCAAAAATAGAAAATAAAATACAATCCAACTGTCAACTTACAACTGTCAACTCACATGGGAACAATCCAGGGTCCATTATCCCAACAAAATAAAGGAAACCTATCTGACTACACTAACTAATAAAATAAACTATATACAAAAATGTGGCCAATGTCCGAAAGGTCCAAATTAAATAAAAACAAAAATGAAACCTAACACTACCTAGAAACTATGTACAAGGGCAGCGGGCTAGTTTCACGGCTCACTTGTGGATGTTCCGGGCCAGGGCATCATCAAACTCCTCCTCAATGTCCCGGAGGCGGTCCTCCTCCATGGCCCCGAGGGTCCGCAGGGCCGCCGACGTCTCCACCTCCAAACCCCTGCGGATTGCCTCGAGGCACTCGGCCCGCCTCAGGGCCCTCCGCATGGAGTTCTCCGCCCTGACCATTGTGAGCCGTGCCTCTTCCGCCCGCTGCCGCTCCGCATCTATGGCGTGGCCCAACCGCTGCCACACGGAAGACACTCTCTGTCCTGGGTCCTCCTGCCCTCCGGCCGATGTCTGCCCCTCCGATGTCGAAGGCCCCGAGCCTTCATGGCTCCCACCACGTTGCTGCTGCTGCTGTGCCTCTGCCCGTGCACTGCCTCCTGCTGCCTGCACATCCTCCGCCGGCTGGGGTGCAGTTGTTGATGTGGCCACCCCTGCTGGACGTCCGACTCCCGACTGTGGCAGGGATGCCTCCTCCACCAGCCTGGCCGCACCGTCAGAGGCAGCTCCACAGGGCACCCAGGTGACTGATGGGTGGGAAGATGGCACAGAGGACAACTGGTGCGTAGGGGGTCCAGTTGAGGAGGGGGTCAGAGCAAGCCCCATCAGACGGAGGAGTCCGGCCTGGGTGACCTGTCCCAGCAGGCTGACGTGGTCAACGAGCCATTCGAGATGACTCGCAGTCTCTTCATGAAAAGACTGCAGGTCACCTCGCATGGCCCGTTGACGCAACGCCACACCAGCCTGGACAGGCTCAACCCGGACCTGGATAGCCACGTCCGCAGGCAGATGAAGGCCAGTTGAAGTGAGCTCATCCCCTGCCTGAAAACGGGTCTGGAAGTAGGCATCCCTGCTGGTGCAAGATGATGCAGGGACAGGATCGGGGACAGGATTGCACACAGGCACCTCCGCGGCGGCCTGTGCTGCCTCCTGTCCCTGGTCCTGCACTGCACCACTAGCACCAGTGGGATCCCCACCTCCAGACCCCGTCTCTGGTGCTTGCACGGCCTCCTCCTCCACCAAACCCCCCACCAACCTGGATGACTCCCTGCCATCTTCCCCTGTTGGGCCCTGTGGGGTCCCAGCTGCCCCTTCTGCTGCCGAGGAGTCCAACTCCAACCTCTGCCTCTTGGACCTCCCCCCGGCAGCTGCGGCCTGGGACGCGGCACCGGACTCCTCACTCCCCGACGAGATGACAACCTGGGAGGGGAGCCAGGCCTTGCGTCTCCGGGTGGCGGTCGGATCCCCGCCGCTGTGCTCCACAGCACCTTCTCCACCCTCTTCATCAGTTGACGCTGCAGACAGGGAGAAACAAAACACAGGCATCAGGGCACTGTACAATGGACACATACACACATGACAGTTGTACATGAGTGGCATTGGCAAACCTCAGACATGTCATCACAATCCCCAACACACATGTCATTACAACTCGCACACATGAGCCATACCACAGCCATATCGCAACTGCCACCACCATCCATACACATACAACAGCATGAGCAGCCAAAGGTGAGCCAGACATCACATGCAACACAGGAAGTGCACCACACATGTACACACACCACCACACTTGCATGCATGTGTACACCTCTGCCAAGTGTCGCACTGTTCAGACGGGCATCCATGTCACATCTGCCAATCAGGCTTCCACATACCGCTGTCACATGCATCCATGTTGCATCACTGTTGCACCCTTGTCAAATACACACACATGCACATGTACACAGTGCTGGTACATGCAGCCGAAAACAACATACATGCGTGAATCACGGACATGTCTACTTACATACACATTCATCCAAACATGTGTGCCCACACAACTGCATTTGGCATGCAAGCCTACACACACAAGCACCATCCATGTCTCACACATTACAGCCCTCGCATGTGTCAGCCCCATGGCCCTGTACACCCCCACCCATACTCGATCCCTTACAAACAGATGTGCAACCTGCACACTACTGAATAATCACCACATGCACTGCTCACAATCAGGATGCATGTACACTCACCGCTCGACTCCAGACGGGTCTGCTTCTCAAGGACCTGGACGTGGAGCGCTGGGGATATGCGTTCCAGGACCCTCATCTGTTCTTCCGACAAGTGGCCCCGGCGCCCCTTGGCATCAGCTGCCTTCAAGAGGCGCCGGCCTTGTTCAGGGTCCTGGACCTGAAGTCCTCCCAGCGCTTCCTGACATGTTGTAAGTCGCGGACTGCCACCCCCTCCGCGTTGATGGCAGTCACGATGTCAGTCCAGATCCGAGTCCGTCCTTCCTTGTCGGCGCGGGAACTTCCGAAGAGGGCATCATACTGCCCCAGGACTTGCTCCACCAGGAAACCAACTTCGGTGGCACTGAAGCTGGTGCCCCTCTGCCTCTCTGGCCGGGGGTTGTCAGTGGTCACAGATGGTGTTTGCCCCGACATGACAACCCCAGAGGCAGGAGTGGGTGGGCAACTGGGTCCTGGGGCTGGGCTGTGGAGCGATGGAATCCCAGTCGGGAGTCTTCAGTTCCAGCAGGGGTGGTCACAGCAACAGCACCCCTGGCTGATGTGCAGGCAGCAAATGGCAGTGCACGTGGGCAGCAGGCAGTCAGGCAGCAGCAGATGGCAGGTGGGAGCGTGCTCGGGGCTCTGGGGGGCAGTAGTTCGGCCTTCTGGGCAGGAGCGTGGTCTTCCGTGTGCTTACGCGTGGCCAGCTTGATACGGAGTGATTTGGCACGTGAAAAATCTGCACGTCAGCGTGTAATTCAAGGAAAGGCCCTTAGCGCGTAAGCGCATCTGCACGCATATGCATTTTCATTGGACAGAAGGCCCCTCAAGCGCAATCGCCCCTGTGACGTGACACGTACAGACGTGCCTGGGCATTTCAGCGCTTGTGAAAAACTGCACGTCCGCGTGTAATACGAGGAAAGGGCCCATGCGCGTAAGCGCGCGTGGAAAACTGCACGTCCGCGTGTAATACGAGGAAAGGCCCTTAGCGCGTATGCACGGCAGCACGCATATGCGATTTCATTGGACCAAAGGCCCTTAGCGCGTGAGCGCGTCTGTGACGTGACGCGCCAGGTGTTTCCCTCATTGCACGGGATGACAGAACACACATGGATTTCCACCAATCGCGTGTGAAAGTTCCCGGCACCCCGGAACACACGTACCCAGGCCAGTTGCGTGTACGCTCACTCCCCTCCGATCACACGCGATGACACTCGGACCGTATCCGAATACGGGAAACCCGCGCACGGCAAAAGACGTGCACAGGCGTCAACGCGTCTGCCACACGAAGGCAGGCAGAAGCGTCCCCGCGCACAGCATAAAAGTGCGCGCAAACAACAAACGCGTATATACAGCTACGATGAATGCCCCATTTGTCGCTGCACTGATCGTGGGACACCGCAGGAGGAGGAGAATAGCCAGGGCACGCATTTTCGCACCACGGACAAGCCTTTTTGGGATGCCTGACGACCAGGTCTATGGCAGGTATAGGTTTCCACCCCATATCATCCTAGACCTGGTCAGGGAGTGGGAAGATGACCTCACATCCCACACCCTTTGCTCCCAAGCATTGAGCCCCTTGGAGAAGCTGCTCAATGTCCTGCATTTTTTGGCCACTGGGTCATTTCAGCAGACCACTGCCATAGTGGGGGGGGGGTCTCACAGGCCACGCAGTCACGCTGCCTACACCAGGTACTGGCAATCATGACAGCGCGCCCCTCAGTCCGCAGGCACATATACATGCCCAGAACACCCGCAGAAAGGCAGGCCGTTGTCCTGGATTTTTTCAGGGTGGCACACTTCCCCAAAGTGCTCAGTGCCATAGATTGCACCCATGTGGTCCTACGTCCACCTAGGGCCATTGAGCACATCTACCGAAACCGCAAGCACTGGCATTCCATCAATGTACAGGTGGTATGTGATGCAAAGGGAATCATCACCTCTGTCTATGCAAACTACCCTGGCTCCACCCATGACAGTTTCATATACAGAATGTCCGCCCTGAGCCGGGCCCTGGAAGATGGGCAGCATGGCGACACATGGCTCCTAGGTGAGTACAAATGCCCTTGCACATGCATGCAAGTCACACACAGACAAATATCCAAACGCTAATATTCTCAACTATTATCACCTCCCCAGGGGACAGTGCCTACCCTCTGAGCAACCACATGATGACGCCAATCCGGAACCCCAGCACACCACCCCAGGTAAGATACAACGCCGCCCATATTGCAACCAAGGGCATAGTGGAGCGCACATTCGGAGTGCTCAAGTCACGTTTCCGCTCCCTTGACCGCTCTAGTGGGCAACTACTCTATGCACCACCAGTAGTGCGCAGGATCATTGTGGCAACATGTGTCCTGCACAATGTTGCAACACGGCAGGGCGTCCCGGTGGACATGGTGGTGCCCCCACATCCCCAACCACAGGCACAGGCGCTGCCCATGGGAGGGGACAGGGCACGTGGCGAGGAAGCCCGGACCCAGCTTGTGGCCACATTTTTCACCTAAACTCCCACCCCTGCGGAGTGCACACAGGCCTGGCACATACCAGGTGACAATCGATGATGACAAAGAGACAGTTAACTGTCACAACCCTACGACCCTGATAAAGTTGCCATGGAAGTGCCACATCGTCTGCATCCCTAGCTACTTCAACACAACCTATCCTGTGTGACCAAAAGGCACACATATGACATATGACATGATATGGGCCATACACAAGTATTCCAAGGCGCAATGAGGCAGGGAGGGGGGAACAAGGGAACACAGAGAACGGTACTACTAGGCCAGGTGTCATTGAGATTGTGCAAGTGCAGGGGTAGGGGGAATGGGAAAAGGGCAAGGGGAAGGGCGGGGGGGAGTCCAGTACAGGGGAAGTAGCCCAAAAAAATAATACATAGGTCGCCTGGTGGCAACTACAAAGGTAAGTGCAGACAAGTGCTGGGAAGGGAGGGCTGTAGGGATAGAGAGACAGTACTGCAGTGCAGGGGTTGTCAGGGAGGCAGTGCAAGTGGAGAGTGGCTGGGCCAGGGACCGAGGTCGGTGAGAGTGGCCCAGTTGCAGCTCCTGTGCAGTTCCAGTGGAGAATTCTGCAAGGGAGAGGCAGACAGTAAGCAGAAGCAAAGAGGAAGGTCTTGAGGTGCTTCCAGAACTGGAGATCATTCCCCTCAAGTTCAAGTCAGGCCGGAAGTCTGTTCCAGGGGGAGGGCCCTGCTGCGGAGAGATATCTACCCCCAGCTAGTTGCTCTGAGAAGCGGATTACCCGGACATGCAAGGTGTGCATCACACACACCTGCAAACCAGGCCATGGCCATCACTGTCATGTCACTCAAACCCTCCCAAACATCAACATGACAATGCACGCAATACCCATACACCAACGCAGTAACGATAAGGTACACATTGCCATGTCCTAAATGCACAGTGGCATCGGACACTGCTGCCTGACCCGGAATCAGATGAAATGACAGACCAACAACCTCCCACCCAAAATAAGTCATTTCCAAATGCATTACAACAGTCGTAGACGTAACATCACAATGAATGCCTGTCTACATGCACATTATGCATTGCAAAATCAACACTGCAGCTCATGTGTGCAGTGTCCTACTCCTGCATCACACTGCTCAGCGCACAGCACAGTGAACAGCCATTGTGTGTGATGCACACCCTGAGCATCACATCTAAGTGACAGACCACGTGAAATATTAAATTAGGCATGTACTGGATCCATGATCGGTCACAGAACATGTGCTGCCGGGACACAGTGGGCACCAGAAGGCAAACAGTGTACACGTGGATATGCAAAGGTGGGAGTACATGTAGTGCATCAGAGTGCAAGTGTGTGGTTCTGCAAGGACATGCACTCCACATATGCATGTGCACTCAAGTGACCATCAGTGTTCCCTACACATCACATGTGAACATCCACCATGTGTACACCCCAGCATGTCAAACCACAACTATCCCCTCGCACCTGAAAGGAAACACAACACATGAACAGGCATTGATCAGCAGAACACAACATGTACAAAGGATACCACCATTACTATGTCAGAGTTCCCATCACACTGCAGGGCAAGGCAACTATCAACAACAACCCCCCCCAACCTCAATTCCACCTGGCCACAGGATCACCTTTACCCTTCGTCACCATCTCCCACCTTGTGTGTAAAAAGATGCCTGAACCCTCAGAATCCACACTCATTTCCAATATCACAAAATCCAAGGCATAAAAACGAACCCGAACACCCTCCAGTAGATGACTTGACGTAGCAGTACCTCACAAAGGCCAAGTACTACCACAATGATGCAACAACCAAGGTAGCACAGCAAAACAATGTCACGACAGGCTGTGAGGCATGTGTGGTACATGACATAGGATGATGCACCATGAATGGATGTGTACTGTCACAGGTCCCCTCTACAGGCGCGGGAGTGTCACGAAACAACCACCCCCACCATGTCCCGGGTGCCTGCAAGGTCAAACTCACACAGGCCCCTGAGACCCTGGTGGGGAATGAGGTTCAGGGATATGCAGTCAGGACAGGTGTTGACACACTGGATGACTGGAATGAGCGGCAGGAGAGGGGAGGAGGAATGACACATGAAACTAGGGAATGCACGAAAATGTACAACCTGCATGAACACATACACAATCCAAACAAACTTGGACATCATTGTCATGGCCTTCTGTAGTCCAGGCTCAGGAGTGGTACGAACCAACCACCCCCTCTAGGGTTTTGGCACCTGCAAGTTCGGGGCTTACACAGGCATCCGCAACCCCAGTGGGGAAAGAGGGTCAGGGAACGTTGCTTGGATAGGCACGGGAAGCAGGAACACAGGGTAGAGGGTACAGGTTTCAATATTGCATAGGATCACGGGTGATTAGGGAGAAAAAAACATACCAAATTGAACCACACATACATCCATGCATCAGTACACTCCCCAGCAAGCCTATGCAGAGCAGTTCGTAAGAAAAACAACAAGACACTTAGCTCTGGTTTTGAGTGCTGGCCTCCTGCCTGCGCACTCTCAGGTCCGGTTACAGGAGCACTGCAATGCTGCAAAGAGAGACACAGTGAACAACCTGTATGTGCCAATTGCACAAAAACACAACACCAAACATGCCCCATAGCAACAGACTACTCTACAAACAGACAATCTGTGGTTGATGCTTCATACCCATATATAACATCACCCCTGTGACGGGTCATACACAGTCAATGCAGTAAGGCAGCTGCTGCTGGGTGCGTGGCAAATGGAACACCAATGTGTCACAATTCACACAACATGCAATGTTCCCTGGGTAAGCAGACAGACCCATATAGCAAGCCATGACTACAGAGCAAATTGCGTACCACCATGACCGGAACAAAGTTGGCAGTGCATTTATCATGAAGTACGTGGAAAAGACATGCACTGCACCGGAGTATGTCCCTTGCTGTATGTCCCTGTGAGCTGCCCCTTTTCATGTCTCGGAAGGCTACATGGTTGATACAAGTGGCTCAATGGACCTTGGTGTACCGGAGGGTATGTGCCACTGCCCCTGCATGTGTCCCAGACAACCCTACTATCAGCAGCCATCAGTCCACAAACACATCTGAGCTGCATTGTGTGCTTCAACACCAATATTTGTCTAAGCTCACCCTCAGTGCTGTGACTAAGCCTGCATGTGCAACTCGCCTGGTGCAGGCTTTGCTGTGTCGTGGCCCCCCTTTGATGCTCACCTTGCTTGGAGTTCCTTGGAACATGTCAGCAGTTCTAGGATGTGGGTCTGCAATCACTGTGCCTCTGCTTCTGCACACATGTGCATGTGGGCACCAACAAACGGGTCCAGAATTCCGTCGTCCAATGGGCCATGTCTGCTGGCAAAGGTGCTCTGGAGGCTCATCCCCCTGCAGAAAGGGCATGAAACACATGATTAATGCTTCAAAGTCATCTGTTTGTGTCTCATCAGGCATCTCATTACTTGACCATGTCAGAGAGTCACATCACAAATCACACCATCAGTCCGTCTTTCACCTCCAAAGTGTGGAACACTATCTACAGCATGAATTGCAACAAGCACATGTACAGGAAAGATATGAAACATACTACACAATGCATAGCAATCAATGTCCACATTAATCATGACACACCCCATCTAGCAAAAGCTGAACAGTGGACAATGACACCTAAATCATCCCCACTAGGGGTGTCAACACAAGTCACACAGCACCAGACATGCCACAGATATGACAGTCCAAAGCCATTGTGTAAAATGCTGTAACACCGAACCATCCTTGCGAGCCCATGGATAAGGGAGGCAGGAGTGGCATATGTGAGTAAAGGACCCCAAGCAGCAAACATATACACAAGACAAGCATGAAGGGCCCAGCTGGAACAGACAGTGGATGCCTTCAAAAGCCACAAAGCACCGCACCGTCACATGAAAGCACAATAGACTAGCAATTTTAAACTAAATCAACTATTAACTAATTACACTAACTATGGAAAACCTACATTACCTATTTAAACTAACTATCAAACAGAAACTTAACTAACTAAACTAAAAGAAAAATCAAAAATGGCCACATACGACCCGGGGGGAGGGGAGGCACCCAGGAGGGGGGAGGTACAGGGTGCTGCTCAACATCCACATGCGATGATGCTGAGCCAAAAAAAAATCCTCCATGGCCTCAACGCCTGCACAGCACGACCTATGTGGGAGATAGATGGTCGTCCGAGTCTGGCTCATCCTGGAAAGGAGGACATGGCACAGTAGCCTGGCCACGCCTAGCCGCAGCTTGCCCCTCGTCGGCAGCAAGTCTGCCGGACGGGTGAGCCTGGTTCTGTGTGGCGATGTGACGTAGGTCTGCATGCAGAACCTCCCGTGATACACGTGCTTCCTCTTGCAAGGTAGCACGTGTAACACGGAGTTCCTCTTGCAAGGCCTGGCTGGACAACCACTGCACCACCCGGCAAGCCTGTAGCTCAGCCGAGATGGTACGCTCAAGTTGTGCAAACCTCTCCTCTGCCTGCTGCTTCTGGGACATCATAAGGACACCCAGAGTGGATCTGAGGGAAGCATACTCCTCCCTCAGGGCATGCATGTGCGCCTCTGCGTGAGCAGCAATTGCTTGACGCAGAGACGACATTTCAGCCTGGCGTGCCCTGTCTGAGGCCGCCATGCCCAGCCTGAGCGAGTGGGCCGTGGACCGTGCCGCCTGCTGCTGGAGAAGCACCTGCCTAGCAGTGGGGAGCACAGATCGGGCCACACGCTCCATGCTCTCAGCGATGTTCTCCATTGCTGCCCCCTGCCGTTCGGAATTGGCAGTCATGTCTTGCTCCCACTCAGTATACAGCGGTTGCGCGCGGCGACCGCGTTGCCAGGCTTGACCCCTGCGGGACCCAAGGACCGGGGGTCCTCGCTGTGTTGGCACCGCCTGCGGCTGCACGACTACATGCCCCCGTCGACGTGATGTCCCAGGCACATCAGTGACTGGTGTGGAGGGTGACCCTGCGTCCCGATCCACCACGGGCGGAGGAACCAAGACTGTCTGATCCCTCAGTGCAGGTGTCGCAGACAGAGGAGTGTCCACATCAGAATCACTCACCCCTGACACATGGACTTGATGCTCATCCAACTCAACATGGACGTCAGAGTCGTCATCAAGGCTGGACTCATAGGCAGCCAGAGACAAGATGGACTGCAGCACTTGGGGGTTTTCGTGGCCTACCACCCCACGACCCCCACTAGTGCCGGGTTGATGTGGCGTTACCAACCCTGTGTCTGGCATGACAACACCATCCTCTGCCTCCATTGCGTCATCACCTGAAAAATAGAGAGAAAAAGGTCAATACACATGTCAGAAGCACACGACACACACACACACCGACAGCAAAGGCTGTCCGGCAGACATGTGACACACAACAAATGACCTGGCCTGCATGCTGGGTATACTTTGAATAGCTTCTGTGATCAGACCTGTTGAAAGGTGGCAGTTTCCATGGAAGTGGGTCTATGCAGTGCAGAAAATGTGTACGCCACTCACTACGTACATGTACAAGCACTACATGGTGTGTGCCAGGAAATGTGAAGGCAGTGCAATGTCAAATTCAGACATCACGTGCATTGTGCATTCAATGTGTACCATGTCTAGAAGCTAAGCACCCCTCCACCCCAGTACCAAAGCAGGGATGCCTAGCATGGTATGAAAAGGCTGACCATACACCTGTGTATTGACAGGCAGTGTTGACTGGCATCAACAGCTTAATGTGATTCAAATTACAACACTGCAAATGATGCTGGGACAGTGGGCAGGACACATGATGGAAACTCCGGAGGCTGCCCACGTGTGAAGAAGACACAACAAGAGTTGGACAGAGTCATTGGCCATTGAACAGGCTGAGGCCTGTGAGCCACACAGATTGCCAGAGCCTAAACATGTGTGCAACGCAGGACTGAGCCACAGTTGACATGGGAAGGCTGATGAGATGGCAGGCAATGTATGTAACCAAGGACTTATATTACAGTGATCATCCAGTCAAGGACACATAGGGGCATGCGTGCAATGCACATGGAGCATGAATGGGCACTCATGTCCCTGCGGGACATCTGACCCATGCACAGTACAAGTGAGATACCCTGCATCGAGTACTAAGGCTGTACCACACGGCGTATGTCTGGCAGATTCTACGCTGGAAGTTAGCATCTACACAGGACGCATGAACAAGAAAGTACACATTGGCAAGATTGAAGCAGACCAGTGCAAAGGTGGAACTGGGGTGCAGAGTGGCGGAGGAGGGGCAAGGGAGCATGCCTACATGGAGTCCCGCATGCAGGCAGAGGAGACATGCATGACGGTAGCATTGCATTACTTACACATCAGAACCATGTACACGTCACATGTAGCAGCAATCATGCACAACACATCCCACAAGTGAAACACACACGTCCTCAACAAATACGCATCAACACTCACTGGACTGGACATCAAAGTCCAGCTTCTCTCCCACTCCTTCGACCAATTCAGGGGGTATGAACTCCGCAACGAGAGCCTCATGCGGAGTGAGTTCTTCCTCCTCTGGTGCAGGCCCACTGCCAGTCACCAGAGTCAAGTTGTAATTTGAGGCACGCTTGGCCTTAGTGCTGCGCTTGATGTCACTCCAACGCTTTTTGCACTCCTGCGCCGTGCGCACCTCATGGCCGAATGAACTGACATATTCCGCAACATGCTTCCAGTGGTGTCACGTTGGGCAGCCGTGGTCTGACTATTGGCACCCACTAGCATGTCACGGCTGTGGCCCCGCACGTAGTCCACGAGGAAGTCCAGTTCCTGCTCACAGAAAGGCTTCTTCCTCGACGTGCAGGAGGTCGTGGCTGTGTGTGGGGTCCCAGCCTGTGCTGCAGGTGCTACCTTCCTCCTCTTGGACTGTGGCGCAGACCCTGGCTGGCTAATGCCGCCCTGACCAGTATGGCCAGTGGGTTAAGTGGATTGAGCCAAGGGAGTGGCAGGTGGAGGGATGACCAAAGGCCTGACTTGTGTCAGTGGCAGCTGGGTGCCCACTAATGGACCCTGCGCTGCAACATCAGCTGTGGCAGGGTCGTTGGCCGCAATGGTCCTGGTTGGCAGACTCACAATCGGGGTGCTGTTGGGTGCATCTGCCCCTGCACTTGCCAACACCCGGCTGTTCGGGGCAGCAGATGACATGACTGCCCCAGGGACACGTGTCTTGGTCTGAGCAGCCCGGCCTGCCCCTATGGTTTCCCTCCTGGCCTGTTGGAGATCTACCAAGGGCTCTTCAAGTGCCAACGCAGCCTGCGCTGGCAGACCCTGAGCCTGGGTGGCGGTGTCCACAGCTGCACCTGCAGCTACCACTACCCTTGGGCCAGTGGCAGTCGATGGAACGGACTGCCGGGTCATATGGGTGCCAGTGCCAGATGCAGGAGCTGCATCGACTGGAACCACAGGGGGTGGTGGCATGGCTGCACCGACACATGGCACAACATTGTGCTCAAGTGGCGCACCCCTGCCTCTTCCAACCTCTGTGGCTGCCCTGGACACCCTGGAGTCCCCCTACTCCCTGGTCACCACGGCCATGTCCCCGACCACGCCCGCCACAAGGAGTATGCCCAGCTGAGGCGCCCCTCACCTTTGGTGGCCTCCCAACCATGGCACATATGTAGTAGTGCTGGCACAGATGGAGTGGTGCCAATGGGAGGTGTACACCACAATTGACCTGGGCAATTGGGGTGAAGGGGGTGGGAAGCAAGATGTTAACAGCCCCCCTGCACCTGCACGGCTGTATGTGACCCTGGTGATGTGGTGACGGGTCACGAAACGCTCAGGCACCCCAAAACTGCAGTAAAACCGTGCACGCAACCCTGCAGCCTACGTGCGTGGATTCAACCTCCCGCAGTACGCGGTGGCACCCAGTAACACGAATAACGCGTACGCGTGGGACACGCAGGCTACTATGACATCGAAAATGGGTGCGATACACAGGGGCACCCGCAGTGGGAAAAAGAGCGTGTGCGACTCACCGTCTGACTAGCGCGATGCAGAAAAACACGCGTAGCCAATTCCCCCGCCAAAAGAAGAGTTACATCCTTGATAGCTGTGAAGTTCAGATGGCGCGCGAAACAACAGGAAGCAGCAACACACGTCGGTCTCCACGAAAGGCACGTACAGCGAACTGCTGGGCCCACTCACCTTTAACCCGTGCTGAGGGAAACGCATGCGCGCGTCACGTCACTTACGCGTATGGGCCCTTTCCTCGTATTACACGCGGACGTGCAGTTTCCACGCTCGCTTACGCGCATGGCCCTTTCCTCGTATTACACGCGGACGTGCAGTTTCCACGTGCGCTTACGCGCATGGCCCTTTCCTCGTATTACACGCGGACGTGCAGTTTTTCACACGCGCTGAAATGCCCAGGCACGTCTGTACGCGTCACAGGGGCGCTTGCGCTTGAGGGGCCTTCTGTCCAATGAAAATGCGTATGCGTGCAGACGCGCTTACGCGCTAAGGGCCTTTCCTCGAATTACACGCTGACGTGCATATTTTTCACGTGCCAAATCACTCCGTATCAAGCTGGCCACGCGTAAGCACACGGAAGACCACGCTCCTGCGCAGAAGGCCGAACTACTGCCCCCCAGAGCCCCGAGCACACTCCCACCTGCCATCTGCTGCTGCCTGACTGCCTGCTGCCCACGTGCACTGCCATTTGCTGCCTGCACATCAGCCAGGGGTGCTGTTGCTGTGACCACCCCTGCTGGAACCGAAGACTCCCGACTGGGATTCCATCGCTCCACAGCCCAGCCCCAGGACCCAGTTGCCTACCCACTCCTGCCTCTGGGGTTGTCATGTCGGGGCAAACACCATCTGTGACCACTGACAACCCCCAGCCAGAGAGGCAGAGAGGCACCAGCTTCAGTGCCACCGAAGTTGGTGTCCTGGTGGAGCAAGTCCTGGGGCAGTATGATGCCCTCTTCGGAAGTTCCCGCGCCGACAAGGAAGGACGGACTCGGATCTGGACTGACATCGTGACTGCCATCAACGCGGAGGGGGTGGCAGTCCGCGACTTACAACATGTCAGGAAGCGCTGGGAGGACTTCAGTTCCAGGACCCTGAACAAGGCCCGGCACCTCTTGAAGGCAGCGGATGCCAAGGGGCGCCGGGGCCACTTGTCGGAAGAACAGATGAGGGTCCTGGAACGCATATCCCCAGCGCTCCACGTCCAGGTCCTTGAGAAGCAGACCCGTCTGGAGTCGAGCAGTGAGTGTACATGCATCCTGATTGTGAGCAGTGCGTGTGGTGATTATTCAGTAGTGTGCAGGTTGCACATCTGTTTGTATGGGGTCGAGTATGGGTGGGGGTGTACAGGACCGTGGGGCTGACACATGCGAGGGCTGTAATGTGTGAGACATGGATGGTGCTTGTGTTTGTAGGCTTGCATGCCAAATGCAGTTGTGTGGGCACACATGTTTGGATGAATGTGTATGTAAGTAGACATGTCTGTGATGTCACGCATGTATGTTGTTTTCGGCTGCATGTATCAGCACTGTGTACATGTGCATGTGTGTGTATTTGACAAGGGTGCAACAGTGATGCAACATGGATGCACGTGACAGCGGTATGTGGAAGCCTGATTGGCAGATGTGACATGGATGCCCGTCTGAACAGTGCGACACTTGGCAGAGGTGTACACATGCATGCAAGTGTGGTGGTGTGTGTACATGTGTGGTGCACTTCCTGTGTTGCATGTGATGTCTGGCTCACCTTTGGCTGCTCATGCTGTTGTATGTGTATGGATGGTGGTGGCAGTTGCGATATGGCTGTGGTATGGCTCATGTGTGTGAGTTGTAATGACATGTGTGTTGGGGATTGTGATGACATGTCTGAGGTTTGCCAATGCCACTCATGTACAACTGTCATGTGTGTATGTGTCCATTGTACAGTGCCCTGATGCCTGTGTTTTGTTTCTCCCTGTCTGCAGCGTCAACTGATGAAGAGGGCGGAGAAGGTGCTGTGGAGCACAGTGGCGGGGATCCGACCGCCAGCCGGAGACGCAAGGCCCGGCTCCCCTCCCAGGTTGTCATCTCGTCGGGGAGTGAGGAGTCCGGTGCCGCGTCCCAGGCCGCAGCTGCCGGGGGGAGGTCCAAGAGGCGGAGGTTGGAGTTGGACTCCTCGGCAGCAGAAGGGGCAGCTGGGACCCCACAGGGCCCAACAGGGGAAGATGGCACGGAGTCATCCAGGTTGGTGGGGGGTTTGGTGGAGGAGGAGGCCGTGCAAGCACCAGAGACGGGGTCAGGAGGTGGGGATCCCACTGGTGCTAGTGGTGCAGTGCAGGACCAGGGACAGGAGGCAGCACAGGCCGCCGCGGAGGTGCCTGTGTGCAATCCTGTCCCCGATCCTGTCCCTGCATCATCTTGCACCAGCAGGGATGCCTACGTCCAGACCCGTTTTCAGGCAGGGGGTGAGCTCACGTCAACTGGCCTTCCTCTGCCTGCGGACGTGGCTATCCAGGTCCGGGTTGAGCCTGTCCTGGCTGGTGTGGCGTTGCGTCAACGTGCCATGCGAGGTGACCTGCAGTCTTTTCATGAAGAGACTGCGAGTCATCTCGAATGGCTCGTTGACCACGTCAGCCTGCTGGGACAGGTCACCCAGGCCGATTCCTCCGTCTGATGGGGCTTGCTCCGACCCCCTCCTCAACTGGACCCCCTACGCGCCAGTCGTCCTCTGTGCCATCTTCCCACCCATCAGTCACCTGGGTGCCCTGTGGAGCTGCCTCTGACGGTGCGGCAAGGCTGGTGGAGGAGGCATCCCTGCCACAGTCGGGAGTCGGACGTCCAGCAGGGGTGGCCACATCAACAACTGCACCCCAGCCGGCGGAGGATGTGCAGGCAGCAGGAGGCAGTGCACGGGCAGAGGCACAGCAGCAGCAGCAACGTGGTGGGAGCCATGAAGGCTCGGGGCCTTCGACATCGGAGGGGCAGGGATCAGCCGGAGGGCAGGTGGACCCAGGTCGGGGTGTGTCTTCTGTGTGGCAGCGGTTGGGCCAGCAGATAGGTGCGGAGCGGCGGCGGGCAGAAGAGGCGCGGCTCACAATGGTCAGGGCGGAGAACTCCATGGGGAGGGACCTGAGTCGGGCCGAGTGCCTCGAGGCAATCCGCAGGGGGTTGGAGGAGGAGACAGCGTCGTCCCTGCGGACCCTCGGGGCCATGGAACAGGACCGCCTCCGGGACATCGAACAGGAGTTCGATGATACCCTGGCCCAGAACACCACGGAGTGAGCCGCTGGACTTGCCCGCCGCCTTTGTATATAGTTATATAGTTAGTGTTAGGTTTCCTTTATTTTTTTTTATTTGGTTGCGATTGGACAATGCACCACGTTTTTGTATGTAGTTCAGTTTTTAGTTAGTTGTCATAGTTAGGTTTCATTTGGTTGGGCTCATGGACCCGGGATTATCTTGTAAATAGTTCTTCAATGGATTTTTATTTTTTATGGAGTTTTTTCATCGCCATGTAGCAATGGTTTTTGTTTATCATTTACCCTTGGATTTCTTTTCTGACTGTGACTTTGGACACCATTTATTTTGATTGTGCTGTGTGTTTTTGATTTTTTTCATGGACATTCATCTTCTTTTGGTTGTTTTGCTTTGTGGTTTTTCTCATTTCATTTCCATTCAAGTTGATTTTAAATACATTTATATTTTCATCCTTCAATGTGTCGTATCATCTCATTGCTTTCATGCATGTCATGTTGGGTGTTTTAACATTCACTTGCAGCCATTGTGTGTGACAGACATGTCTTCATTTGCATTATTTACAGTGGGTGTGTAACATGTAATTGCCTTTGATATGTGGGTGGATGTGATAGTTGGTTGGGCCTTTTGGCAGGGGAGGATGGCCATTACGGACATGATTGGGGATTGGTGGGACCCAGGTGCAGGGGGGCATGGATGGGACATGGGTGGGGGCCTGGTGGAGGCTGTCCCTGGTGGCTGGGTGGAATGAGCGGCAGGAGAGGGGAGGAGGAATGACACATGAAACTAGGGAATGCACGAAAATGTACAACCTGCATGAACACATACACAATCCAAACAAACTTGGACATCATTGCCATGGCCTTCTGTAGTCCAGGCTCAGGAGTGGTACGAACCAACCACCCCCTCTAGGGTTTTGGTGCCTGCAAGTTCAGGGCTTACACAGGCATCCGCAACCCCAGTGGGGAAAGAGGGTCAGGAAACGTTGCTTGGATAGGCACCGGAAGCAGGAACACCGGGTAGAGCGTACAGGTTTCAATATTGCATAGGATCACGGGTGATTAGGGAGAAAAAAACATACCAAATTGAACCACACATACATCCATGCATCAGTACACTCCCCAGCAAGCCTATGCAGAGCAGTTCGTAAGAAAAACAACAAGACACTTAGCTCTGGTTTTGAGTGCTGGCCTCCTGCCTGCGCACTCTCAGGTCCGGTTACAGGAGCACTGCAAAGCTGCAAAGAGAGACACCGTGAACAACCTTTACGTGCCAATTGCACAAAAACACAACACCAAACATGCCCCATAGCAACAGACTACTCTACAAACAGACAATATGTGGCTGATGCTTCGTACCCATATATAACATCACCCCTGTGACGGGTCATACACAGTCAATGCAGTAAGGCAGCCGCTGCTGGGTGCGTGGCAAATGGAACACCAATGTGTCACAATTCACACAACATGCAATGTTCCCTGGGTAAGCAGACAGACCCATATAGCAAGCCATGACTACAGAGCAAATTGCGTACCACCATGACCGGAACAAAGTTGGCAGTGCATTTATCATGAAGTACGTGGAAAAGACATGCACTGCACCCGAGTATGTCCCTTGCTGTATGTCCCTGTGAGCTGCCCCTTTCCATGTCTCGGAAGGCTACATGGTTGATACAAGTGGCTCAATGGACCTTGGTGTACCGGAGGGTATGTGCCACTGCCCCTGCATGTGTCCCAGACAACCCTACTACCAGCAGCCATCAGTCCACAAACACATCTGAGCTGCATTGTGTGCTTCAACACCAATATTTGTCTAAGCTCACCCTCAGTGCTGTGACTAAGCCTGCATGTGCAACTCGCCTGGTGCAGGCTTTGCTGTGTCATGGCCCCCCTTTGATGCTCACCTTGCCTGGAGTTCCTTGGAACATGTCAGCAGTTCTAGGATGTGGGTCTGCAATCACTATGCCTCTGCTTCTGCACACATGTGCATGTGCGCACCAACAAACGGGTCCAGAATTCCGTCGTCCAATGGGCCATGTCTGCTGGCAAAGGTGCTCTGGAGGCTCATCCCCCTGCAGAAAGGGCATGAAACACATGATTAATGCTTCAAAGTCATCTGTGTGTGTCTCATCAGGCATCCCATTACTTGACCGTGTCAGAGAGTCACATCACAAATCACACCATCAGTCCGTCTTTCACCTCCAAAGTGTGGAACACTATCTACAGCATGAATTGATATAAGCACATGTACAGGAAAGATAGGAAACATACTACACAATGCATAGCAATCAATGTCCACATTAATCATGACACACCCCATTTAGCAAAAGCTGAACAGTGGATAATGACACCTAAATCATCCCCACTAGGGGTGTCAACACAAGTCACACAGCACCAGACATGCCACAGATATGACAGTCCAAAACCCTTGTGTAAAATGCTGTAACACCGAATCATCCTTGCGAGCCCATGGATAAGGGAGGCAGGAGTGGCATATGTGAGTAAAGGACCCCAAGCAGCAAACACATACACAAGACAAGCATGAAGGGCCCAGCTGGAACAGACAGTGGATGCCTTCAAAAGCCACAAAGCACCGCACCGTCACATGAAAGCACAATAGACTAGCAATTTTAAACTAAATCAACAATTAACTAATTACACTAACTATGGAAAACCTACATTACCTATTTAAACTAACTATCAAACAGAAATTTAACTAACTAAACTAAAAGAAAAATCAAAAATGGCCACATACGACCCGGGGGGGAGGGGAGGCACCCAGGAGGGGGGAGGTACAGGGTGCTGCTCAACATCCACATGCGATGATGCTGAGCCAAAAAAAAAATCCTCCATGGGCTCAACGCCTGCACAGCACGACCTATGTGGGAGATAGATGGTCGTCCATGTCTGGCTCATCCTGGAAAGGAGGACGTGGAACAGTAGCCTAGCCACGCCTAGCCGCAGCTTGCCCCTCGTCGGCAGCAAGTCTGCCGGACGGGTGAGCCTGGTTCTGTGTGGCGATGTGACGTAGGTCTGCATGCAGAACCTCCCGTGATACACATGCTTCCTCTTGCAAGGTAGCACGTGTAACACGGAGTTCCTCTTGCAAGGCCTGGCTGGACAACCGCTGCACCTCCCGGCAAGACTGTAGCTCAGCCGAGATGGTACGCTCAAGCTGTGCAAACCTCTCCTCTGCCTGCTGCCTCTGGGACATCATAAGGACACCCAGAGTGGATCTGAGGGAAGCATACTCCTCCCTCAGGGCATCCATGTGCGCCTCTGCATGAGCAGCAATTGCTTGACGCAGAGACGACATTTCAGCCTGGCATGCCCTGTCTGAGGCCGCCATGCCCAGCCTGAGCGAGTGGGCCGTGGACCGTGCCGCCTGTTGCTGGAGAAGCACCTGCCTAGCAGTGGGGAGCACAGATCGGGCCACACGCTCCATGCTCTCAGCGATGTTCTCCATTGCTGCCCCCTGCCGTTTGGAATTGGCAGTCATGTCTTGCTCCCACTCAGTATACAGCGGTTGCGCGCGGCGACCGCGTTGCCAGGCTTGACCCCTGCGGGACCCAAGGACCGGGGGTCCTCCCTGTGTTGGCACCGCCTGCGGCTGCACGACTACATGCCCCCGTCGACGTGATGTCCCAGGCACATCAGTGACTGGTGTGGAGAGTGACCCTGCGTCCCGATCCACCACGGGCGGAGGAACCAAGACTGTCTGTTCCCTCAGTGCAGGTGTCGCAGACAGAGGAGTGTCCACATCAGAATCACTCACCCCTGACACATGGACTTGATGCTCATCCAACTCAACATGGACGTCAGAGTTGTCATCAAGGCTGGACTCATAGGCAGCCAGAGACAAGATGGACTGCAGCACTTGGGGGTTTTCGTGGCCTACCACCCCACGACCCCCACTAGTGCCGGGTTGATGTGGCGTTACCAACCCTGTGTCTGGCATGACAACACCATCCTCTGCCTCCATTGCGTCATCACCTGAAAAATAGAGAGAGAAAGGTCAATACACATGTCAGAAGCACACGACACACACACACACCGACAGCAAAGGCATCCGGCAGACATGTGACACACAACATATGACCTGGCATGCATGCTGGGTATACTTTGAATAGCTTCTGTGATCAGACCTGTTGAAAGGTGGCAGTTTCCATGGAAGTGGGTCTATGCAGTGCAGAAAATGTGTACGCCACTCACTACCTACATGTACAAGCACTACATGGTGTGTGCCAGGAAATGTGAAGGCAGTGCAATGTCAAATTCAGACATCACGTGCATTGTGCATTCAATGTGTACCATGTCTAGAAGCCAAGCACCCCTCCACCCCAGTACCAAAGCAGGGATGCCTAGCATGGTATCAAAAGGCTGACCATACACCTGTGTATTGACAGGCAGTGTTGACTGGCATCAACAGCTTAATGTGATTCAAATTACAACACTGCAAATGATGCTGGGACAGTGAGCAGGACACATGATGGAAACTCCGGAGGCCGCCCACGTGTGAAGAAGACACAACAAGAGTTGGACAGAGTCATTGGCCATTGAACAGGCTGAGGCCTGTGAGCCACACAGATTGCCAGAGCCTAAACATGTGTGCAACGCAGGACTGAGCCACAGTTGACATGGGAAGGCTGATGAGATGGCAGGCAATATATGTAACCAAGGACTTATATTACAGTGATCATCCAGTCAAGGACACATAGGGGCATGCGTGCAATGCACACGGAGCATGAATGGGCACTCATGTCCCTGTGGGACATCTGACCCATGCACAGTACAAGTGAGATACCCTGCATCGAGTACTAAGGCTGTACCACACGGCATATGTCTGGCAGATTCTACGCTGGAAGTTAGCATCTACACAGCACACATGAACAAGAAAGTACACATTGGCAAGATTGAAGCAGACCAGTGCAAAGGTGGAACTGGGGTGCAGAGTGGCGGAGGAGGGGCAAGGGAGCATGCCTACATGGAGTCCCGCATGCAGGCAGAGGAGACATGCATGACGGTAGCATTGCATTACTTACACATCAGAACCATGTACACGTCACATGTAGCAGCAATCATGCACAACACATCCCACAAGTGAAACACACACGTCCTCAACAAACACGCATCAACACTCACTGGACTGGACATCAAAGTCCAGCTTCTCTCCCACTCCTTCGACCAATTCAGGTGGTATGAACTCCGCAACGAGAGCCTCATGCGGAGTGAGTTCTTCCTCCTCTGGTGCAGGCCCACCGCCAGTCACCAGAGTCAAGTTGTAATTTGAGGCACGCTTGGCCTTAGTGCTGCGCTTGATGTCATTCCAACGCTTTTTGCACTCCTGCGCCGTGCGCACCTCATGGCCGAATGAACTGACATGTTCCGCAACATGCTTCCAGTGGTGTCACGTTGGGCAGCCGTGGTCTGACTATTGGCACCCACTAGCATGTCACGGCTGTGGCCCCGCACGTAGTCCACGAGGAAGTCCAGTTCCTGCTCACAGAAAGGCTTTTTCCTCGATGTGCAGGAGGTCATGGCTGTGTGTGGGGTCCCAGCCTGTGCTGCAGGTGCAACCTTCCTCCTCTTGGACTGTGGCGCAGACCCTGGCTGGCTAATGCCGCCCTGACCAGTATGGCCAGTGGGTTCGGTGGATTGAGCCAAGGGAGTGGCAGGTGGAGGGATGACCAAAGGCCTGACTTGTGTCAGTGGCAGCTGGGTGCCCACTAATGGACCCTGCGCTGCAACATCAGCTGTGGCAGGGTCGTTGGCCGCAACGGTCCTGGTTGGCAGACTCACAACCGGGGTGCTGTTGTGTGCATCTGCCCCTGCACTTGCCAACACCCGGCTGTTCGGGGCAGCAGATGACATGACTGCCCCAGGGACACGTGTCTTGGTCTGAGCAGCCCGGCCTGCCCCTATGGTTTCCCCCCTGGCCTGTTGGAGATCTACCAAGGGCTCTTCAAGTGCCAACGCAGCCTGCGCTGGCAGACCCTGAGCCTGGGTGGCGGTGTCCACAGCTGCACCTGCAGCTACCACTACCCTTGGGCCCGTGGCAGTCGATGGAACGGACTGCCGGGTCATATGGGTGCCAGTGCCAGATGCAGGAGCTGCATGCCCCGGAACCACAGGGGGTGGTGGCATGGCTGCACCGACACATGGCACAACATTGTGCTCAAGTGGCGCACCCCTGCCTCTTCCCCCTCTGTGGCTGCCTTGGACACCCTGGAGTCCCCCTACTCCCTGGTCACCACAGCCACGTCCCCGACCACGGCTGCCACGAGGAGTACGCCCAGCTGAGGCGCCCCTCACCTTTGGTGGCCTCCCAACCATGGCACAGATGTAGTAGTGCTGGCACAGATGGAGTGGTGCCAATGGGAGGTGTACACCACAATTGACCTGGGCAATTGGGGTGAAGGGGGTGGGAAGCAAGATGTTAACAGCCCCCCTGCACCTGCAAGGCTGTATGTGACCCTGGTGATGTGGTGACGGGTCACGCAACATTGCAGCCTACGTGCGTGGATTCAACCTCCCGCAGTACGCGGTGGCACCCAGTAACACGAATAATGCGTACGCGTGGGACACGCAGGCTACTATGACATCGAAAATGGGTGCGATACACAGGGGCACCCGCAGTGGGGAAAAAGAGCGTGTGCGACTCACCGTCTGACTAGCGCGATGCAGAAAAACACGCGTAGCCAATACCCCCGCCAAAAGAAGAGATACGTCCTTGATAGCTGTGAAGTTGTGATGGCGCGCGAAACAACAGGAAGCAGCAACACACGTCGGTCTCCACGAAAGGCACGTACACCGAACTGCTGGGCCCACTCACCTTTAACCTGTGCTAAGGGAAACGCACGCGCGCGTCACGTCACTTACGCGCATGGGCCCTTTCCTCGTATTACACGCGGACGTGCAGTTTCCACGCGCGCTTACGCGCATGGCCCTTTCCTCGTATTACACGCGGACATGCAGTTTCCAAGCACGCTTACGCGCATGGCCCTTTCCTCGTATTACACGCGGATGTGCAGTTTTTCACGCGCGCTGAAATGCCCAGGCACGTCTGTACGCGTCACGTCACAGCGGCGCTTGTGCTTGAGGGGCCTTCTGTCCAAGGAAAATGCATATGCGTGCAGACGCGCTTACGCGCTAAGGGCCTTTCCTCGAATTACACGCTGACGTGCAGATTTTTCACGTGCCAAATCACTCCGTATCAAGCTGGCCACGCGTAAGCACACGGAAGACCACGCTCCTGCCCAGAAGGCCGAACTACTGCCCCCCAGAGCCCCGAGCACGCTCCCACCTGCCATCTGCTGCTGCCTGACTGCCTTCTGCCCACGTGCACTGCCATTTGCTGCCTGCACATCAGCCAGGGGTGCTGTTGCTGTGACCACCCCTGCTGGAACTGAAGACTCCCGACTGGGATTCCATCGCTCCACAGCCCAGCCCCAGGACCCAGTTGCCTACCCACTCCTGCCTCTGGGGTTGTCATGTTGGGGCAAACACCATCTGTGACCACTGACAACCCCCGGCCAGAGAGGCAGAGAGGCACCAGCTTCAGTGCCACCGAAGTTGGTGTCCTGGTGGAGCAAGTCCTGGGGCAGTATGATGCCCTCTTCGGAAGTTCCCGCGCCGACAAGGAAGGACGGACTCGGATCTGGACTGACATCGTGACTGCCATCAACGCGGAGGGGGTGGCAGTCCGCGACTTACAACATGTCAGGAAGCGCTGGGAGGACTTCAGTTCCAGGACCCTGAACAAGGCCCGGCGCCTCTTGAAGGCAGCGGATGCCAAGGGGCGCCGGGGCCACTTGTCGGAAGAACAGATGAGGGTCCTGGAACGCATATCCCCAGCGCTCCACGTCCAGGTCCTTGAGAAGCAGACCCGTCTGGAGTCGAGCGGTGAGTGTACATGCATCCTGATTGTGAGCAGTGCGTGTGGTGATTATTCAGTAGTGTGCAGGTTGCACATCTGTTTGTATGGGGTTGAGTATGGGTGAGGGTGTACAGGGCCATGGGGCTGACACATGCGAGGGCTGTAATGTGTGAGACATGGATGCTGCTTGTGTGTGTAGGCTTGCATGCCAAATGCAGTTGTGTGGGCACACATGTTTGGATGAATGTGTATGTAAGTAGACATGTCCGTGATGTCACGCATGTATGTTGTTTTCGGCTGCATGTATCAGCACTGTGTACATGTGCATGTGTGTGTATTTGACAAGGGTGCAACAGTGATGCAACATGGATGCATGTGACAGCGGTATGTGGAAGCCTGATTGGCAGATGTGACATGGATGCCCGTCTGAACAGTGCGACACTTGGCAGAGGTGTACACATGCATGCAAGTGTGGTGGTGTGTGTACATGTGTGGTGCACTTCCTGTGTTGCATGTGATGTCTGGCTCACCTTTGGCTGCTCATGCTGTTGTACGTGTATGGATGGTGGTGGCAGTTGCGATATGGCTGTGGTATGGCTCATGTGTGCGAGTTGTAATGACATGTGTGTTGGGGATTGTGATGACATGTCTGAGGTTTGCCAATGCCACTCATGTACAACTGTCATGTGTTTATGTGTCCATTGTACAGTGCCCTGATGCCTGTGTTTTGTTTCTCCCTGTCTGCAGCGTCAACTGATGAAGAGGGCGGAGAAGGTGCTGTGGAGCGCAGTGGCGGGGATCCGACCGCCAGCCGGAGACGCAAGGCCCGGCTCCCCTCCCAGGTTGTCATCTCGTCGGGGAGTGAGGAGTCCGGTGCCGCGTCCCAGGCCGCAGCTGCTGGGGGGAGGTCCAAGAGGCGGAGGTTGGAGTTGGACTCCTCGGCAGCAGAAGGGGCAGCTGGGACCCCACAGGGCCCAGCAGGGGAAGATGGCACGGAGTCATCTAGGTTGGTGGGGGGTTTGGTGGAGGAGGAGGCCGTGCAAGCACCAGAGACGGGGTCAGGAGGTGGGGATCCCACTGGTGCTAGTGGTGCAGTGCAGGACCAGGGACAGGAGGCAGCACAGGCCGCCGCGGAGGTGCCTCTGTGCAATCCTGTCCCCGATCCTGTCCCTGCATCATCTTGCACCAGCAGGGATGCCTACGTCCAGACCCGTTTTCAGGCAGGGGGTGAGCTCACGTCAACTGGCCTTCCTCTGCCTGCGGACGTGGCTATCCAGGTCTGGGTTGAGCCTGTCCTGCCTGGTGTGGCGTTGCGTCAACGTGCCATGCGAGGTGACCTGCAGTCTTTTCATGAAGAGACTGCGAGTCATCTCGAATGGCTCGTTGACCACGTCAGCCTGCTGGGACAGGCCACCCAGGCCGATTCCTCCATCTGATGGGGCTTGCTCCGACCCCCTCCTCAACTGGACCCCCTACGCGCCAGTCGTCCTCTGTGCCATCTTCCCACCCATCAGTCACCTGGGTGCCCTGTGGAGCTGCCTCTGATGGTGCGGCCAGGCTGGTGGAGGAGGCATCCCTGCCACAGTCGGGAGTCGGACGTCCAGCAGGGGTGGCCACATCAACAACTGCACCCCAGCCGGCGGAGGATGTGCAGGCAGCAGGAGGCAGTGCACGGGCAGAGGCACAGCAGCAGCAGCAATGTGGTGGGAGCCATGAAGGCTCGGGGCCTTCGACATCGGAGGGGCAGGCATCAGCTGGAGTGCAGGTGGACCCAGGACGGGATGTGTCTTCTGTGTGGCAGCGGTTGGGCCAGCAGATAGGTGCGGAGCGGCGGCGGGCAGAAGAGGCGCGGCTCACAATGGTCAGGGCGGAGAACTCCATGGGGAGGGCCCTGAGGCGGGCCGAGTGCCTCGAGGCAATCCGCAGGGGGTTGGAGGAGGAGACAGCGTCGTCCCTGCGGACCCTCTGGGCCATGGAACAGGACCGCCTTCGGGACATCGAACAGCAGTTCGATGATGCCCTGGCCCAGAACACCACGGAGTGAGCCGCTGGACTTGCCCGCCGCTTTTGTATATAGTTATATAGGTAGTGTTAGGTTTCCTTTATTTTTTTTTTATTTGGTTGCGATTGGACAATGCGCCACGTTTTTGTATGTAGTTCAGTTTTTAGTTAGTTGTCATAGTTAGGTTTCATTTGGTTGGGCTCATGGACCCGGGATTATCTTGTAAATAGTTCTTCAATGGATTTTTATTTTTTAGGGAGTTTTTTCATCGCCATGTAGCAATGGTTTTTGTTTATCATTTACACTTGGATTTCTTTTCTGACTGTGACTTTGGACACCATTTATTTTGATTGTGCTGTGTGTTTTTGATTTTTTTCATGGACATTCATCTTCTTTTGGTTGTTTTGCTTTGTGGTTTTTCTCATTTCATTTCCATTCAAGTTGATTTTAAATACATTTATATTTTCATCCTTCAATGTGTCGTATCATCTCATTGCTTTCATGCATGTCATGTTGGGTGTTTTAACATTCACTTGCAGCCATAGTGTGTGACAGACATGTGTTCATTTGCATTATTTACATTGGGTGTGTAACATGTAATTGCCTTTGATATGTGGGTGGATGTGATAGTTGGTTGGGCCTTTTGGCAGGGGAGGATGGCCATTACGGACATGATTGGGGATTGGTGGGACCCAGGTGCAGGGGGGCATGGATGGGACATGGGTGGGGGCCTGGTGGAGGCTGCCCCTGGTGGCTGGGGGGTGGGGGTGGTGGGAGACATGGGTGGGGGCCTGGTGGTGGGTGCCCCTGCACTGCTGGGAGGTGGGGGTGGTGGGAGACATGGGTGGGGGGCCTGGTGGAGGCTGCCCCTGGTGGCTGGGGGCTGGGGGTGGTGGGAGACATGGTTGGGGGCCTGGTGGAGGCTGCCCCTGGTGGCTGGGGGGTGGGGGTGGTGGGAGACATGGGTGGGGGCCTGGTGGAGGGTGCCCCTGCACTGCTGGGGGGTGGTGGGAGACATGGGTGGGGGCCTGTGGAGGCTGCCCCTGGGGGTGCAGGGGGACATGCGTTGGTGGGCAGTAGTGCAAGTTGACATGTGGGTTGGCTGGGGGGCATGGCCATGGTGGATGGGGTGCCTGCAGGACATGTGCAGGGTAGGCCCCTGTGGTGTGAGCAACCTGCAGGGGCCATGGAGGGTATAGAGGGAACACCTGGGAGGGCCCACACGTGCAATGCACGTGTGGTGCTCCCCGCGCACCCCTGTAATACACGTACCCTGATGGAATCACGTGTCGAACTTCCCCCGCACCCCGAAATACACATACTCTGATGGAATCGCGTGTGGAACTAACAGCGCACCCCTGGAATACACGTACCCTGCTGATTTCGCGTGTGTAACTTCCCCTGCACCCTGAAATACACGTACCCTGCTGATATTGTGTGTGGAACTTCACGCGCATCCCTGAAAAACACGTACCCTGCGGAAGTCACGTGTGTAATTTCCCCTGCACCCTGAAATACACGTACCCTGCTGATATCGCGTGTGGAACTAACAGCGCACCCCTGGAATACACGTACCCTGCTGATTTCGCGTGTGTAACTTCCCCTGCACCCTGAAATACACGTACCCTGCTGACATCGCGTGTGGAACTTCACGCGCACCCCGAAATACACGTACCCTGATGAGATCGTGTGTGTGACTTCCCGCGCACCCCTGAAATACACGTACCCTGCGGAAGTCACGTGTGTAACTTCCCCTGCACCCTGAAATACACGTACCCTGCTGATATCGCATGTGGAACTTCACGCGCACCCCTGAAATACACGTACCCTGCGGAAATCGCGTGTGTAACTTCCCCTGCACCCTGAAATACACGTACCCTGCTGATATCGCGTGAGTAACTTCACGCGCACCCCGAAATACACGTACCCTGATGAGATCGCGTGTGTGACTTCCCGCGCACCCCTGAAATACACGTACCCTGCTGAAATCGCGTGTGTAACTTCCCCTGCACCAAGAAATACACGTACCCTGATGGAATCGCGTGTGGAACTTCCCACGCACCCCTGGAATACACGTACCCTGCTGATTTCACATGTGAAACTTCCCCCGCACCCTGAAATACACGTACCCTGATGGAATCGCGTGTGGAACTTCCCGCGCACCCCTGAGATAGTGTACCCTGCTCACACGGGCCCAATCGCGTGTGGAAATTCCCGCGCACCCCTGAAATACACGTACCCTGCTGGAATCGCGTGTGTAACTTCCCCTGCACACAGATGAGGGTCCTGGAACGCATATCCCCAGCGCTCCACGTCCAGGTCCTTGAGAAGCAGACCCGTCTGGAGTCGAGCGGTGAGTGTACATGCATCCTGATTGTGAGCAGTGCGTGTGGTGATTATTCAGTAGTGTGCAGGTTGCACATCTGTTTGTATGGGGTTGAGTATGGGTGAGGGTGTACAGGGCCATGGGGCTGACACATGCGAGGGCTGTAATGTGTGAGACATGGATGCTGCTTGTGTGTGTAGGCTTGCATGCCAAATGCAGTTGTGTGGGCACACATGTTTGGATGAATGTGTATGTAAGTAGACATGTCCGTGATGTCACGCATGTATGTTGTTTTCGGCTGCATGTATCAGCACTGTGTACATGTGCATGTGTGTGTATTTGACAAGGGTGCAACAGTGATGCAACATGGATGCATGTGACAGCGGTATGTGGAAGCCTGATTGGCAGATGTGACATGGATGCCCGTCTGAACAGTGCGACACTTGGCAGAGGTGTACACATGCATGCAAGTGTGGTGGTGTGTGTACATGTGTGGTGCACTTCCTGTGTTGCATGTGATGTCTGGCTCACCTTTGGCTGCTCATGCTGTTGTACGTGTATGGATGGTGGTGGCAGTTGCGATATGGCTGTGGTATGGCTCATGTGTGCGAGTTGTAATGACATGTGTGTTGGGGATTGTGATGACATGTCTGAGGTTTGCCAATGCCACTCATGTACAACTGTCATGTGTTTATGTGTCCATTGTACAGTGCCCTGATGCCTGTGTTTTGTTTCTCCCTGTCTGCAGCGTCAACTGATGAAGAGGGCGGAGAAGGTGCTGTGGAGCACAGTGGCGGGGATCCGACCGCCAGCCGGAGACGCAAGGCCCGGCTCCCCTCCCAGGTTGTCATCTCGTCGGGGAGTGAGGAGTCCGGTGCCGCGTCCCAGGCCGCAGCTGCTGGGGGGAGGTCCAAGAGGCGGAGGTTGGAGTTGGACTCCTCGGCAGCAGAAGGGGCAGCTGGGACCCCACAGGGCCCAGCAGGGGAAGATGGCACGGAGTCATCTAGGTTGGTGGGGGGTTTGGTGGAGGAGGAGGCCGTGCAAGCACCAGAGACGGGGTCAGGAGGTGGGATCCCACTGGTGCTAGTGGTGCAGTGCAGGACCAGGGACAGGAGGCAGCACAGGCCGCCGCGGAGGTGCCTCTGTGCAATCCTGTCCCCGATCCTGTCCCTGCATCATCTTGCACCAGCAGGGATGCCTACGTCCAGACCCGTTTTCAGGCAGGGGGTGAGCTCACGTCAACTGGCCTTCCTCTGCCTGCGGACGTGGCTATCCAGGTCTGGGTTGAGCCTGTCCTGGCTGGTGTGGCGTTGCGTCAACGTGCCATGCGAGGTGACCTGCAGTCTTTTCATGAAGAGACTGCGAATCATCTCGAATGGCTCGTTGACCACGTCAGCCTGCTGGGACAGGCCACCCAGGCCGATTCCTCCATCTGATGGGGCTTGCTCCGACCCCCTCCTCAACTGGACCCCCTACGCGCCAGTCGTCCTCTGTGCCATCTTCCCACCCATCAGTCACCTGGGTGCCCTGTGGAGCTGCCTCTGATGGTGCGGCCAGGCTGGTGGAGGAGGCATCCCTGCCACAGTCGGGAGTCGGACGTCCAGCAGGGGTGGCCACATCAACAACTGCACCCCAGCCGGCGGAGGATGTGCAGGCAGCAGGAGGCAGTGCACGGGCAGAGGCACAGCAGCAGCAGCAACGTGGTGGGAGCCATGAAGGCTCGGGGCCTTCGACATCGGAGGGGCAGGCATCAGCTGGAGTGCAGGTGGACCCAGGACGGGATGTGTCTTCTGTGTGGCAGCGGTTGGGCCAGCAGATAGGTGCGGAGCGGCGGCGGGCAGAAGAGGCGCGGCTCACAATGGTCAGGGCGGAGAACTCCATGGGGAGGGCCCTGAGGCGGGCCGAGTGCCTCGAGGCAATCCGCAGGGGGTTGGAGGAGGAGACAGCGTCGTCCCTGCGGACCCTCTGGGCCATGGAACAGGACCGCCTTCGGGACATCGAACAGCAGTTCGATGATGCCCTGGCCCAGAACACCACGGAGTGAGCCGCTGGACTTGCCCGCCGCTTTTGTATATAGTTATATAGGTAGTGTTAGGTTTCCTTTATTTTTTTTTTATTTGGTTGCGATTGGACAATGCGCCACGTTTTTGTATGTAGTTCAGTTTTTAGTTAGTTGTCATAGTTAGGTTTCATTTGGTTGGGCTCATGGACCCGGGATTATCTTGTAAATAGTTCTTCAATGGATTTTTATTTTTTAGGGAGTTTTTTCATCGCCATGTAGCAATGGTTTTTGTTTATCATTTACACTTGGATTTCTTTTCTGACTGTGACTTTGGACACCATTTATTTTGATTGTGCTGTGTGTTTTTGATTTTTTTCATGGACATTCATCTTCTTTTGGTTGTTTTGCTTTGTGGTTTTTCTCATTTCATTTCCATTCAAGTTGATTTTAAATACATTTATATTTTCATCCTTCAATGTGTCGTATCATCTCATTGCTTTCATGCATGTCATGTTGGGTGTTTTAACATTCACTTGCAGCCATTGTGTGTGACAGACATGTGTTCATTTGCATTATTTACATTGGGTGTGTAACATGTAATTGCCTTTGATATGTGGGTGGATGTGATAGTTGGTTGGGCCTTTTGGCAGGGGAGGATGGCCATTACGGACATGATTGGGGATTGGTGGGACCCAGGTGCAGGGGGGCATGGATGGGACATGAGTGGGGGCCTGGTGGAGGCTGCCCCTGGTGGCTGGGGGGTGGGGGTGGTGGGAGACATGGGTGGGGGCCTGGTGGTGGGTGCCCCTGCACTGCTGGGAGGTGGGGGTGGTGGGAGACATGGGTGGGGGGCCTGGTGGAGGCTGCCCCTGGTGGCTGGGGGCTGGGGGTGGTGGGAGACATGGTTGGGGGCCTGGTGGAGGCTGCCCCTGGTGGCTGGGGGGTGGGGGTGGTGGGAGACATGGGTGGGGGCCTGGTGGAGGGTGCCCCTGCACTGCTGGGGGGTGGTGGGAGACATGGGTGGGGGCCTGTGGAGGCTGCCCCTGGGGGTGCAGGGGGACATGCGTTGGTGGGCAGTAGTGCAAGTTGACATGTGGGTTGGCTGGGGGGCATGGCCATGGTGGATGGGGTGCCTGCAGGACATGTGCAGGGTAGGCCCCTGTGGTGTGAGCAACCTGCAGGGGCCATGGAGGGTATAGAGGGAACACCTGGGAGGGCCCACACGTGCAATGCACGTGTGGTGCTCCCCGCGCACCCCTGTAATACACGTACCCTGATGGAATCACGTGTCGAACTTCCCCCGCACCCCGAAATACACGTACTCTGATGGAATCGCGTGTGGAACTAACAGCGCACCCCTGGAATACACGTACCCTGCTGATTTCGCGTGTGTAACTTCCCCTGCACCCTGAAATACACGTACCCTGCTGATATTGTGTGTGGAACTTCACGCGCATCCCTGAAAAACACGTACCCTGCGGAAGTCACGTGTGTAATTTCCCCTGCACCCTGAAATACACGTACCCTGCTGATATCGCGTGTGGAACTTCACGCGCACCCCTGAAAAACACGTACCCTGCGGAAGTCACGTGTGTAACTTCCCCTGCACCCTGAAATACAAGTACCCTGCTGACATCGCGTGTGGAACTTCACGCGCACCCCGAAATACACGTACCCTGATGAGATCGCGTGTGTGACTTCCCGTGCACCCCTGAAATACACGTACCCTGCTGAAATCGATTGTGTAACTTCCCCTGCACCCTGAAATACACGTACCCTGATGGAATCGCGTGTGGAACTTCCCGCGCACCCCTGAGATACGCGTACCCTGCTCGCACTGGCCCAATCGCGTGTGGAAATTCCCGCGCACCCCTGAAATACACGTACCCTGCGGAAGTCACGTGTGTAACTTCCCCTGCACCCTGAAATACACGTACCCTGCTGATATCGCATGTGGAACTTCACGCGCACCCCTGAAATACACGTACCCTGCGGAAATCGCGTGTGTAACTTCCCCTGCACCCTGAAATACACGTACCCTGCTGATATCGCGTGAGTAACTTCACGCGCACCCCGAAATACACGTACCCTGATGAGATCGCGTGTGTGACTTCCTGCGCACCCCTGAAATACACGTACCCTGCTGAAATCGCGTGTGTAACTTCCCCTGCACCAAGAAATACACGTACCCTGATGGAATCGCGTGTGGAACTTCCCACGCACCCCTGGAATACACGTACCCTGCTGATTTCACATGTGAAACTTCCCCCACACCCTGAAATACACGTACCCTGATGGAATCGCGTGTGGAACTTCCCGCGCACCCCTGAGATAGCGTACCCTGCTCACACGGGCCCAATCGCGTGTGGAAATTCCCGCGCACCCCTGAAATACACGTACCCTGCTGGAATCGCGTGTGTAACTTCCCCTGCACCCTGAAATACACGTGCCCTGCTGATATCGCGTGTGGAACTTCACGCGCACCCCTGAAATACACGTACCCTGCGGAAATCGCGTGTGTAACTTCTCCTGCATCCTGAAATACACATACCCTGCTGATATCGCGTGTGGAACTTCACGCGCACCCCGAAATACACGTACCCTGATGGAATCGCGTGTGTGACTTCCCGCGCACCCCTGAAATACACGTACCCTGCTGAAATCGCGTGTGTAACTTCCCCTGCACCAAGAAATACACGTACCCTGATGGAATCGCGTGTGGAACTTCCCACGCACCCCTGGAATACACGTACCCTGCTGATTTCACATGTGAAACTTCCCCCGCACCCTGAAATACACGTACCCTGATGGAATCGCGTGTGGAACTTCCCTCGCACCCCTGAGATAGCGTACCCTGCTCACACGGGCCCAATCGCGTGTGGAAATTCCCGCGCACCCCTGAAATACACGTACCCTGCTGGAATCGCGTGTGTAACTTCCCCTGCACCCTGAAATACACGTGCCCTGCTGATATCGTGTGTGGAACTTCACGCGCACCCCGCACCCCTACACGTACCCTGCGGAAATCGCGTGTGTATCTTCCCCTGCATCCTGAAATACACATACCCTGCTGATATCGCGTGTGGAACTTCACGCGCACCCCGAAATACACGTACCCTGATGGAATCGCGTGTGGAACTTCCCGCGCACCCCTGAGATACGCGTACCCTGCTCGCACGGGCCCAAAATTCCCGCGCACCCCTGAAATACAGGTACCATGATGAAATCGCGTGTGCAACTTCCCGCGCACCCCTGAAATACGCGTACCCTGCTCGCACGGGGCCAATCGCGTGAGGTACTTCCTGCGCACCCCAGTGATACACGTAGCCCGCTTGCTGCGCTGGTACAGGGTTAGCACAGCCATTTGCTCTGGATTGGGTATGTTGATGGCTTTTCCCTGCGCGAGAGGCGTTCTTGGGGGCGTAACTGGCGCTGCTGCAGGGTCGCTGCGCCACTGTGCGCCACGGCTGGTTTTGGTGGCTGGAATCCATGAATACGCTGTGCGCGGAAATGGATTTTGGCGCACGCGGCTGGCGCAGGGATTCGCACGCGCACACTGTGCGCCAGCCGCGTGCGCCACTTGTGCGCTGAATTCTATGAATTACCCCCATAGTGTTTCTGAAACTCAAACACTCGTATAGTGAGTTTCTGGGTTCATTACATGCTTTTAATTCTTCTTGTATTGCCAACGGAGACGATTTTGTCATTGCATTAAAGCCTAGCTGATATCCAGTACATCCTGAAATGTTTTTATTTATTTTTCTCTCTCATGTCTATACATACATTCTCTACCCTGTCCTTCATTTTGTCTTCCATGATTCCAGATTCTGGTTAACCCACTCTCCAAGAAGTGAGGTACTGGTCAGCACATGATCCTGAGCCATCTCTGTCTTAATTGCTACTTTATGTGACATTTGTGGACTGACCAATAATCAATAGCTACATAATTAATCTACCTCACTAATATTATTTGCTTCACAATGTATTCATATTTTTGTAAAAACAGTTTTGGTTGACACCACAACCAAACTGAATTTCTACACATTTGAAATTATCAGCCTAAACCAATCAATATTCAAACATTAAACTCGGTCTCATTCAAAAACACCCTCCGTCCATTGTGAGAGCACTCTATTGCAACCATCTAATTCATATAATTACACACATTCACACATATCAGTGACCTTGCCCACAATCTGTTTTAAAACAATGTTTTCATGATTTGACACTGTGCTATCAACATTCTGCATTGCATTTTCACAGCCCCATTTGTCCATGATTCATACATTAAATTGCATGACATTCCATTTCAGACAATTTAACAACCAACCCTGAAAAAAAGCCAGACCACTATTCTTCCTAGTTCACTGCAAGACTAACTCAGGCAAAATCTTGGAAAGATACAGACTACTTTATATGCCGTTAATCACCACATCACCACAGGCAAAGTCATCAAAATACTTTAAATAAATGTGGGCTGTCGTACACTACAGTATATTGTTGCATTGGAACATGCCTACATTTGTCTCAATGATTAAATGTATCTCAACGATGAAATACAGAAATGACATCACTTTCATGAGATATATACCCATGAATTATCATATGTGAATGGGTTTTCAAAACAATTGATTTCTAATTTTTTCATGCTAAGGACCAGCAAATACGTGCAAAAGCATTTAAATTAAATATCATATCACACAACATATGTATAGCACAATCAGATAACTTTAAGAAATCATGACTGTCATAAAAAGCACATAAAAAGCACAAATGTCGCAATATAAACTGTAGGCAATACTGTTTGGTTAACAGAATAATATTGTACATTCGTTTTCTATTGTGAATCCGAACCGTAACACGTTTTATTAGGGACTACGCAATGAAAAGTTGTACTCTAAATAGTATCTGTATCTTAATGAGGACAAGTAAAAGGACCGTCTAATGGGCAATTGAGAAGCGGTACAGATTTAAATCACTGCTTTCTATGTATCTTTTTTTTTACCAACACAACTCTCTCACAATGGTCTAAACACCATAAAAAGAACATTTAATTTGGACCATTAATTAAGTAGGCCTGCTAAAGGGAATACAGTCTTTTGAATCCTTTGGCAAATCAGTAACTGTCCATGCATATAAATGCCACAGATTTGAAGAATCTCTTGCTTCTGAAACAAACCAGGGACATTCCATTATTTACTTCATCTAGGAAAGCCTCCTGGCTGGACATCAAGCATGCATTGTCTTAGTCAAATGGCCTGATGTGTCAGTTTGCAAGACCAAATGACCTTCTCCTATCCCATAGGGCTATGACCCAAATGGGAATAATCTGAGGCAGCAATCTTCTACTGGATGATCCCCTTCGTTGCAGATGAGCCCACTCCACCTCAGAATTCTTATTTGTGTAAAAGCTAAGAGTGTTAGTAGTCGAAGTTTACAATTTCTATTTCAATCCACAGTTGGCAGTGACAGTTCATTCCTCTTTAAATATAACACTCCTTGCATAACACCATTTGCGTTCAAGACCGAGTGTGATAAATACAAATGTTCTGCTATGTCTGTCAGATTTTGGTTTCCATCTTTAAAAAGGGCAATATAGATTGTCTCTCTAACTATAGACCTATTGCCCTCCTCAACACAGTGATTAACATCTTTTCCTCACTCCACCCCTTAGTAACATTTTATTGGTTGGAAGCATGTGCTGATTCCAATACAATGCTTCTGAATCTTATAAACCACAGGCATAGAGGCCACCACTGAGAAGTGAGTGTTTTCAAGATTTTGTAATCATTCCTTAACATCACTGAATAATGTAATTCCATTTATTTTATTTATTTATTAAGTAAAATAAATGGATATTTGTTCCTAGATGGCATGTGTATCTTGGCTACAGAATACAAGGTGACGACAGCCCGATTGGTTTTCTTTTGAAGTACATTAGCTCTTTTGACTGGCTGACCAAAATCATGTTTTCAACAGATCCACTTACAGAAATTTGAAGTGCATTTCTTTTTAATCTGTCCACGGAAACTGCAGAACTACTCTTTCTTGTGTCTGTAGAATTCTGAAATAAACAACATATTTATTATTTAAATTATATAAGCACGCAACCAAACAAAAGTGTATGACTTAATGAAGTTATTCTGAGCAAACAAACTGTTTTCTCCTTTATTATTTTCTTCATGTCAGTAAAGTGGGATTGGATAGGCTACTTAACATATGTGCTCACAACATGAAAGGATTAAACATGTCTTTTCTTTATTCAATAAAAACTCATCATGTCAGAGACCCCACACATGACAAGGTAATAGTATACCAGGCACTCATGTCACCTTGCAACACCATCTTTGTTGAGCCAATGAACTATTTCAACCAGTTCAATACCGCATCCTCTATATTTAAATTCGAGAGAGGAGCTATCTCTTTTCTGGGTGTTTTTCAGAGAATAAACACGTTCATCAGTTGTGTTATCACATCTTCTGCTATTTTCAGGGATCACTATAGCCTCCCATGACCCTTACATGCTGCCACGTGTATCCACCATGTTCCCTTTCCTAAATCCTTTTGATTAACACAATCCAAAGTTATGGGCATCATACTATTTAATGGACCGACAGTATTTGTCAGACAACATTGTTGATATGTACGCCAGCAGTGCATGTACGCTTGACTATTAGAAGGACTCTATGAACAGTGGACTGTTTCAGACACTTCCACTGAGAGGCCAACATTCTGTAAACTTTGCCTCTCAACCACTAAGTCGGTTTCATCTGGCACAGTTTCCCTCTTGGCAATATAGGCTATCAGCTATAAAGTGGATCTAACCCAAGATGGAAATCCTATGTCACTGTAAACACCACAAGTAGGGAAATCGGTGGGAATACATAAAGAACAACTTTGCCACTGACGGTATAATTAATTGAAACCCTTTACCGTTGGATTCACATGTCTGGACCAGTACACCTATACCAATACAGTCTCTTGGAAGTCAAACAAGTCTATCTTGGGTGCTCTGAAGTCTTGCATGCCAATTGAAATGCGCTCTTTGATAGGCCGCTATATTGAAACTGGAAAAACCTCACCTCAGTTTGGTTGCTACAACAATACACAAAGGAAATTCTCCTGCACATAGGGAAACATCATCCCAGCTAAACTGCAAGATGCTTCATGTGTTTTTCTGCGTGGTGGTTCATGTAGGATTTGGCCATTGTGTTTTCTGTGTCAACCAAGGTGGAAGCCCGCTTTGAGGACCACAGAGAAATTATTGAGTGCCTTGAACAACTCATCCAGCTCTCTCCAATTGGAGTAGCTCAAGCTCTATTTTGATGACCAATTTCCCATAGCAGATTGTTCTTTTCCTGTTGTTCCTCACTAAACAAACTCATTTGGTTTTCACTTTTGTAATGCATTTGTTGGTGCCAGGATCAACCAGTCACCCATATAATGGTGTAGATAAATACCCCATTAATAAAATATTCCTGCAAATTGAGAAACTGCCTTCATAAATACAAAGGGGGCCCATTTTTAACCTGAGTAGCAGAATGACACGTTGAAACTGCTGAGCTCACACAGCGAATCAGAAACACTTCCAAGGACCTTTCCAACTGGGACATGATAATACGCACACGAGAGATATTAAACAGACAAAAACAGGCCAGATCTCAATAGTTGTAATCCATGGAGAAATGTGCATCCATGATCCATTTGCTTAGTTCTTGAGGTTGAGAAGCACTTGAAATTCTCAGACATCCATGGAACCAGGAATGCACGGAAGTCGAATGCTCATGCATTCCTTATTTGTATTCATTGTGCATTTGTAAGGTGCTTGTACATCAAGTAAATTGTGTTTCAAAGCGCCCTGCGTGTTAAGTCACTGTTCTCTGGGTTTTTCTCTCCTTGAACCCGTCCTGACTTGTCTGCTAAGAAAACCATTTGTCCTTCGGGAACACTCAGATCTGTTGTGCTCTGTGAAATTAACTCTTGTTGCTGAGGCTGTCTTCCATAAAGAAGGGAAGATGAAGTACTGCCATCAAATGATTTTGTGAAGATTTCACCCAGTTTCGGAGAAAATAATTTGTTCCCCGGTTATGTCATGTGCAGAAGAACACATTTTTGAATGGAATAAGCTTTCCACTTGCATATACATTTACTGTAGCCGCTGTTATGCCACATCTGGGCAGTGCTGTTTGCGTGATCTTTTTACCAGCAGTGTCCTAATGGAGTTCTGGTTGCTATTTAATCCGTTGCACAATATCATAGCCGTATTTTTCTATGACCTATTCTAGTTAGGATATTTGACCTTGAAAGTCCAAATTTGCCCAGATGAGTTAGAATTCTCACTCTTGCCAGTTTTGTGATATAGTGGCCATTTGCTAGTGTGTCATCATCCATGTCTGCAGCGCTCCAAATGTTCTCCTAATGCTTTCTTTTAGCAAGTGTTGCAGATGGTCGTAATAACTTGGAGAGCCTCGAGGAAGACAGGAAGATTCAAGGGTTTTACATTTTCGAAAACATCTTGGGGTATATCGACTGTCAATGTGAGAACATGCAGATGATTCAAGGTAATGAACTGGGCTGGAAGAAAAGGTGGGGAGGTTACACCAATGGGTGTCCCTCCCTCATCTCCCGTGGGCTTTTCCTCCCTAGTCCAGGTGTCCCTAAATCCCAGGTTTTCCCACCAGTGTTAGGTAAGACCTACTATCTACGGCTAGCATAAAGAAGGTCTAAGGCAAATGTCGTATCTGTCTATCACCCTTCAGGATTCTTCTAAGTGTACCTTTCCCCAGTGTGTTTGAGGTGATGGTTTCTTTGTGCCAATTGCAGACACCCTGGTCCTTTATACACTCATATGCTCCTCTCTCTCTCTCCTTTCCCTTGACCTTACTACTTCTCTTCCTTCCCTCTACTGTGCTACTCCAACATCCCTTCTCCTTCCTCTCTTTATCTCCCTCTCACCTTACCATGCCTCTCCCCTGTCCCTTTGATGTTCCACACTCTGTCTCTCCTGCTCCTCTCACCTTTCTCTTACACCACTCTTACCTTTCATTGCACCCCCTCCTCACCAATCACTGTGCCCCTCTCCTCTCCTTTCACTATGCTCCTCTGCACACCTCTCTCACTATGCCCATTTCTTCAGCCCCATCCTACACCCCTCTTCCCACCTCTCACTCGCCAATCTTCTTACACCATACAAGATATGGTGCCCTGCTCTGCCTTCCAGGGTTCTAGTGCCCTGGTCCCTTTCCCATTACCCTCACTCACTATTCTCACCGCCCCACTACTACACCCCTCTCTATTATCATTATTCTCTCCCAACACCCACTCCTTTCCATTCTATCTACTACCCTCACTTCCCTACTCCCATCGTGCTGTCTCCCCTCAATACTACCCCCGCCTTTACAAACACTATCTCTTTCACTGATCCACTGATTTACTCTTACAAACTAGTACCGCTTTTACTCACAAATATCTCACCTACACTCGGCTCCAATTCTGCCCCAATTCTGCCACTAACTCCTCAGCCCTCCACTCACTCGTCCATCCTCCACCTGGTGTATCAGTCTTCCTTCATACCTCTTGACCTCACCCCTGAAACACACGCACTGTCTTTCCCCTTCTTATCTTTTACTCTCTGGCTCTCCTGTTTCTACCGTCCCTTTCCCATTGGTCCGAGCACTCAACTTTCTCTAATGGACAATCTGGCCTGTCATTTGAAACGCTTAAAAAATCTAAAGTCTTCTAGGCTCCTTCCCTTTTCACAGTAATTTTGTTAGTAGCCTATGATGGTTTCCTCGCTGTTTCTGTAGCGTGTTGCTGGTCTAGAACCTTATTTTTCTGTTGTTGTGGTGAGTTCTGTGATTTTCTGAAGTGCTAGATGCTGTTGAAGTTATGTTGTTTCCCCCCTTCTTTTGGTTCTGGGAAGGGATTTTTTTCGTGGTCGCTCTCAGGTGCACTCTGTAAGTTGCAGTTCTACAAAAGACGCAATAGAACACTATCCAGAAAAAAGTGCTGGTAGGTATCCTTCGGCAGAAGGTGGCACCATTAATAGCATGCATGGCACATGAAGGGGGTTCAGAGACTGGGATTCACCCATTTTTCCCTTCCCCCCTAAAAATGTCATAGCCCTGACCCTGTCATACAAGTCAATCTATTATCAGGAATACACTATGTCATTTGTAAATATGTAATTACTGGCTCCAGGTTCTCAATATTACAAGTGTTGTATTTTTTTTTTGGTCACGAGTTATGTTCCTATTCTTACCATTTCATTTCTCTGTATACGTCATTCAATCCAACAATGTTCTTATGTAAAGGCATGCTACCCCAAGATTGTCCCTGCTGTTATTGCCTGCTTTGTTAGTCATTTCTAATCTAAATGACACCATGTTCTTAAATAAATGCAAAAAGGAATACACAAAATTGCCCTTTTCATCAGCTCCTTACGCTCATCCTTTGATTAGGGTAATCCAAGTGATGGGAATTATTTTCCACATCCCTTTGTGTCTTTTATTCAGAGCACTTTCTCTATCCCTATGTAACCCCATGTAAAGTTCTAGGTCACTACATTTAAAAAGCGTTGTGCCAAATATATTCTATCTATGAGCATTTATTTTGTGATCAACATTGCCCTGAGAAAACATGATACAGACTCCTGTTTAGGGTGTAAAACACTGTATTGTGTTAAAAAATGAAAACTGTAATTCAAGAGTTCACTAATGTGGTACTTTTAACTGTAATGCATTACCTTTTTTCATTGTATCCGGTTTTACTTTAATTACCTGGATGGAAAAAAGCACTGTTTTCATGAGAGTCCTCAAAAACCAGACCTTAGCGTTTCCCAGAATGGGGACACCTTGCTAAACAATTATGTGTTAAGAAGTCACCCATCGGGGCACAGCATTACATGGTTCAGCTGCTGCTTTATCCAGGAAAGTTAATACAATTTGGTGGGAGAGCCCTTAGGAGATTCAAGCCTCAGCTTTATCATGTCAGCCCTGGTAAAAGCTACCTTTGGCCTATTTATCCACTCCCAGGGAACTGACTGCAAACATATCACATTAATGGAGCACCACCACAACTCAGTTGTGTATTTATGTAGAGGCTTTATAAAGCTGAAGTTAATCTGGCAAGCAACGGAGGCCTGTACACAGGGTGCGCCACCACAGGCTTACATTTAAGGGTATGACAGTAGCAGAAGACCTGGGATGGATAGCTGCAGCAGGGATCTAGCGGTTGTCAAGATATTCCTAGAAGAGTATGGTCTTCAGGTCTCTCCAGCAGTGTTGGAGTAGGGTCTACAGGTCATTCCAAAAATAAAGGATGGAGGGGGCATGTCTTATCTGCCTAGGTCCAGAGGCAGAGGGCATATCTGAAAGGACCTGTTTCCTATTTTCCTTTTTCAGTTCCTTGTTTCCAGCCTGTTGATGTTGAGGCTTCTGCGGTTGCCCTGGCAACCAGAGAGGAAGAGTCTAGCCAGATAAAGTGGTGTTTTTGTTGTGACTGCATTGTAGGTGATTCAGGCTGCCTTCAACATGATTTGTGCCTGAAGGGTTAGTCAGTGTAGCTCCATGAGGATGGGGGTGATATGGTCCCATTTTCTTAGTCCTGCAGCGAGGCATGTTGCAGTATGCTGTACACCTTTCAGAGGTGTCAAGGTTGAATCTGTGACTCCTGTGAGTAGGGATTTGCCACTATCCAGATGGGAGAAGACCAGTGTTTAAGCAACTGTTCTTAAACTTGATGCAGGGAAGATAGGCTTGCCTTTGCGCAGGAGTGCAAGGTGGTGCCTCGCTGCTGTGGTCTTCTTGATGATGTGTTTTTTAAATGAGAGGGCACAGTCAATGGCTAAGCTAAGAGATGTTGCACTGGGTGAGAGTTGGGACATGGATCTGTCAACTTTCATGTCAGTCAACCATTTCTGGAATTGTACATGCTTGGTGGGCTTTCCTCAGAGGATGATCTGAATTTTTGTTAGGTCTAGCGGTGGGTACTTCACAACCATGCTTGGATGAGGAACAGACAGCGCTTGAGTTGATGGATGTCATCCATGAAATTGTTCTTTATGTAGAGGCGCATGTCATCTGTAAATTGTTGCACCATGTTGCAGTTGGCAAGGAGTTCCTCCAGAGGTTTCATGAGGAGGTTGAAGATAACGAGGGACAGGATGGTGCCTTATGGAACTCTCTGGGTTACTAATTAGTTGGGGATCATATGGCATTGTTGGTTTCTGTTGGAAAGATAGGTAGCAAACCACTGCAGGACTGTTCCATTGAAGTCCATGTGTGTACTGTGGTTATTAAGGAGGGCTTTATGGTCAATGGTATTGAAGGCTGCTTAGAGGTGATATGCAGTGAGTAAGCAGGATCTCCATTCTCTAGGATCCAGGAGCATCATCAATAATTTAGATAGTGGTTATCTCTGTTCTGCATTATGGTTACAAGCCAGATTGGTAGCCCTGTACAAAATTGTGCTGAATAACAGTTTTGTGCAACTGGATGGAAACAGTCTTGTCAATCACTTTGCTGAGGAAGGTTAGATGTGCGATGAGACAATAGTTGACCAGGTCAGCTAGGTGGAGTGTGGTTTCTTTGGGTGGGGGAGGATGCCCCCTTTTTCAGTGTATTTGGGAAGGTCCCTTGTCTGAGGGGTGCCTTAACGTTGTTGAAAAGATTTGTGTTACACCTTTGATTACTTTTACAATATGGGAGGTTGAGGGTGTTATCTTTGTGGCTGGTGGGTTTTAGGGCTGTGAGAGTGTTGGTCAGGACTCAAGAGTGATTGTCCTGAATTTGGTCCACCCTGATGTGTTGTGGGCAGTGTGGCGGGTCAGACGAAAGATGCAGACTCTGATAATTCATTTCACTATTAGGTTTATTAAAGAAAAGCAAACATGCCTATCTTTCACTACGCTATAAGACATCCCAACATAACAAAACTAGCTAATTGCAGTGAATGTCTTAACAGAAACTCCCCCATTCAAACTCGCCTAACTGACCCTACCACGATAATAAAAACTAAAGGCAGGAGAATGACTCCCTTCTCCTGAAGTCTATTTGTCTCTTGCAGACTTTATTTTCAGATAGTCTCTGGTGACTGTTTTGATCAATTCATACAATTGTTCAAGACTTTACTTGGCTTTGCCTTTACTTGATGGTTACCCCTGTGGGCTCTATTACTCTCCTCTTGATTCTCTCTACAGAGACCTGTTCTTTTCTCTTCCCAATTATCCAACATGTATAAGTCTTTCCTTAAATTGTATTTCCTTGGAGTTTACTGATTCAAGACTGAGAATTCCAGTATTGATTCTTATTCACTTCTGGACATTTCACTATTTGGATTTCTTTTATTGACTGAGATGATTAATATTGAACTTATAACAATTTTCATTCACTCCTTTGGTTTTGATTCTCACAGTCTTTTTATTCGAACAGGGACGAGTGTGATTAGTCCCATAACGATTCTCATACATTCCTCTTAGCTCAACTATCACAGTTGCTTCTACTTGGACTGGGGCGCATATGAGTGATCCAATGACGATTCTCATTCACTTCTCTTGGTTTAAATATCAGTCTCTTTTACTTGGACTGGGGCGAGTATGTTCGGTCCCATAATGATTCTCTGTTCCTCTCCCAGGTCCCCTGTCCTCCCTGTTACCTGAGACTCCTAGGGATAACGCCAATGGGGCTTCTAGCTGGTGGCGGTTGGTTCTCTGTACCGTCAATGTTCTCTCTCTTGCTCCTGGAATGCTTCCTTTTTCAAGGATGGTCATATGGTACTTCCCATAGCGTTGGGTTCTGCGTCTCCATCTGCTGAGTGGTTTGGGTGTTTCTTATGAGACTACTGGTCCCAGTGTACCACGAGTCTCTTGTGGTCATGCCACCACCTTCAGTGTGCCTCTCTCTCTGGACTCTGCATCTGACTACTTTGCTCACTCTCCTCCAGGTGAGACGCTGCAAGTCTGATTCGCTGTGTCTCTCTATCTCTCTCTGTCTGAACTTCAGTACGCTCGCTATCCAACTATTTCCCTTGCTCTTTCCCCGGTAAGATTCTGCATGTCTGATTTGGTTTCAAGTTTCCTTCCGGTCACCAGACACAGCACGTTCAACTCTTTCTCTGCAGGAAGGACAAGCCTCATTTTGTAACTTACAGGCTTTGCTGTTTGCCAGTCTAATCCCTCGTTATTCATGACGTATGCTTGGGACTTCCCCAGCGTACATCTGGTTCTTCCTCTTTTCATCTCGCCTGGCTTGTCTATTCCTCCATATATCATCCTCCTCATCCCAGTTGAATGTGATATTTTGTTTAAAGAGATATTTACAGTTTCTGGGTAACAGTAACACATATTGGTTTAATCTTCACACATGTTTCCATAGTAAATGTCCTCAGAGGAATTGCTGAGATGGTTTTTAGGGAGTTCCTCATTGGAATTGGGAGTCTTGTCCTCTAACCTCTAAGGGGGAGTCTCTCCCGGTGAGGTCCTACTTGACTCTACCCATCAGGAGGGTATTGCAGAGCTGCTGACCTCCCTAGCCTCACGGGGGGTGGGCTGGTTGCCCCTTTGGAAGAAGGGACAAATTCCTCTGATTCCTCACAGCGGGTATTGTTGGGAGATGTGCGGTGTGCTTGGAGCTGACAAAGTGTTGTTGTATAATGTCAATGGCATTATATTTGTCAGTGTACTGTGGTATCTATCATTGGTTTGATGCAGTGCTTTATTGCTTAAAGATCACTCTGCATTTGCTGATGCACCAATGATGGCTGGCGGGTAGTAGTTTGCTTTGGCTGTGGTCACAAATGTTCTGCATGCTGAGGTTATCAGTGTCATGAAGTCTTCCCGTTGAGTGGATTTTTCTCTGCCACTTTTCTTTTCTATGAACTTAGTGAATGCTGTCAATGAGTTTCAATGTGAACCTATGTGGGAAGGGCATACATTTATTGAGTCAAAGTTTCAGCGGTGCATGGGTTTTGGTGGTCTCAGTTAGGGTGTGGTTGTTTGTGTGGAGTTAGCAATTGACATTCTACCAGAGGTCTGACGCAGGGAAGAAGGTGCTGAATTGTCTTACCTATGAATCCATTGGTAAAATCTTGAAAGAGTGGTGTGGTGTCCTGGTTGGTTTGAGTTTGCCCCAGAGGGGGAGAGCAGTGTGGTGGACCAGCATGGGTATGGCTGTATGGTCTGTCCAGTCCAAATATTTTAGTGGAAGACATACAATGGATGAAGATGTGAGGATACCAGGATGACAATGTTGCCTTTGTCGTGGGTTGGTTTCAAATTTCTTGATGTCCATGATGTTAAGCAGATCAAGAATATCTCTGGTTTTCTTGGCGTTGTGTTTTCAGGACAGTTCAAGTCTCAGAGTAAGATGTTAGTTATGTGGCTTATGCAATATCTTTGTGATGGGTATCCCCCCAAATCAATGCTGTATTTTACTACGTTTGGGCTGGATAGAGGGATGAGGATGGTAAAATGGGAGTAAGGGAGGGTAATGGGAGCTGGCACATCAGAGGTATGTTAGCTGGCCTCTCATACAAATGATGTGGTAAAATGTGATAACATGTCCACAGCTGTGTGTTATCGCCAACCTCTTGTGATGAGGTCTGTGATTTTATCATGAAATGCTTGTTGACATTGGGGGTCAGTAGATCTGAGGAAGATAAGCATTTGAGTATGGGTGAGCAGGAAGTGGCAAATAATGAAGCACATGGAAGCAGGTGTGATGAGCTCCGGGAGGGTGCTCTGAGTTTCATTACTGCATTTTAAATACATACAAAAAAGAAACTGGATGTTGAGGGTGGTATGGTGTGGTGGAGGAAGTAGTCATACAAAGGGGTGGCATGTTTCAATAATGTTTTATTTAAGAAATAAAGAAAATAACCAACCTCTCCCTACCTCTAAAGGGTTATACCTACCTAAACAAATATCAACTTGGGTGATCTTCGTCAGGGTGTTTGTCTAAATAATGAGTGTACGTCCTCTGTCCAAAAACCTACTATACCCCTACTACTAATCTACAAAAGGGTTCAGCATCCAAATAAAAATAGTACCAGGAGAATGACTCCCTTCTCCTGGTGAATTAGCTAAGTCTTTATCTCTTTTCTAACAATCCTTTGCTTTCATTTCTGATTCACAAGAGTATGGTCAGGATAATGACTCCCTTCTCCTGACCCACCTCGCACAGCCTTGAGGGATTACTTAGAATTGTCTTTTGCAATAGTACTGAAAAAACTCTTGACCTCTTTCCAATGGCTCCTGAAAGCTTGCTTCTAAAGTTCCAGCAATTCTACCCTGTTTTACGACATTATAAAGATGACTTCCAGACTGCTCTTGCTGTCTAGTATCCTCTTTACTCTTACTTGGATTTCCACTGTGATAGGGGACATTCCTCCTGACTCCCTCTTGACTCTTAGATCTTTGGAGCTCACTAATGAGATGAGGGAGATTACTCCTGAGCCTTTCTTGACTCTTGGTTCTCATTGTATCACTACTTTGATGAGAGAGATTACTCCCAAGATTATCTTGATCTTTGGTTCTCTGGGTATCACTACTGTGATGAGGAAGATTACTCCCAAGGCTCTCTTGACTCTTGATTCTCAGGGTGTCACTACTGTGATGAGGGAGATTATTCCTCAGGTTCTATTGACCCTTGACCTGCCCCAAGCACTTAACTGGTCTCCCGCCACTACGGTTAGTGGTTATGTGTGGCAGCTTTGACACTGGTTCTTCCTGGGGTGATGGACTGACTTGTGTTGCTTCAGCACTTCCTGCTTCCTACACTGCGCTCCCCGCTTTGCCCTTGTGGCTCTGCCAAGACTTCGGAAACATGGCTCCGGCACTTATGTAGGAGCACACAGTCTACCTCCCTAAGGTCACACCACCACTGGCTTCTTTCCAACTCTTCCACTGGCCAGGAGCTTGGCTTCATCCGCAGTGCTCCCTCGACCGTTCTTGGATGTCCCTGCCACTGGGGATCAGCATTCTTGCAGCTTTGGGTTTCGCAGACTTGAACTTCCTGTGCTGGGCTGACTCCACGCCAGATGCTCTCTCTTTTTCCCAGTCCCTACTCGCTCTTTATTCCCTTTGGCTGGATCCTCCCTAGCATAAAGTCGAAGTCCTTCTTTACTGCTGTTCAGATAATCTTTTTTGCCTCCTTGAGGCCAACTCTTCTCAGCACTACGGTAAGGCAACCTGTTTAAACTCGGTAGGTTTCTTTGGCTATTCTTCATTTCGGTCACATTAATTTGTGGATCAATGCCGGAAGAGACATTACCATAATAGACAGTAGTGTTAGCAGTGATTTCTGATAAGGACTTGGTACTAAAGAGAAAAGAGGTTAGGGAGTTCCGTAATGGAACAGGAGTCCTTATGCCCATGAGTGCTTTCCACCACCCCTAGGAGGACTATTGGGTAGCAGCCTCACTTCCCTAGCCTCACAGGGAAGGGCGCCCCCCTGTGGAGAAGTGACGAGATGCTGTGAATCGTCACAGTGGCATGTTTGTATTCATTGTTTGACAAGGGCATGCAGATTGGTATTGTGTGAGATGTGATGAAAAATCCGAACTTATCCAAAAAATAAATGTGGGTTTACTTTTTGATTCATATTTTTAGTACGATTAGATAGGGTATGTGGGGGTGTACTATAGTGTGGATAACTCAAACATTCACACTTAACAGAAAGAACTGTCACGGGTGAAAGAGTAAATTGCAAGGAATCATCATGAGTACCAGTAGCTTCACAACATTAAAAATTATACATTTTAATTTTCCAAAACTGAACCGTATTAATGATGTCACCTTAGGAAAGATTAAAAGAAAAGAGTTGGCACTTTCAGAATTCAAGCATGTGCATGATCTTTCTTCTATCGCACAGCAGTAAAACGCATGTTGTGTAACTGCTGAATATGAAAATTCACAAGCCTGCAAAATGTAGAAATGTAGAAAAATACAATCGACCTTTTCCATCTAAGATAATTTATTCAATCACACTACTGTTTTTTTTTTAATATGAGCAACAGAGTTGTCAAATCATGCTCTATAAGTATCAGCATTTGTATTGAATTCCATTTTGTATTTATGTACATACTATAAACACAGGCCTACATGCATTAGAAAGCAATATGAAGTGAAAATAAATGCTAGAACGGGCTTAGTTTACACCTGGCTTAACACACCTTGAGATCGCTCCTAACCACCCTATATATAGCTGTACTTTGTTCAGACTTACACACAACCCAGAAGTGTCTGTTGCGTGGTTACCTTATTTTAGTCATTGTTTGGCACACGCAGGTACCTTGGTTCTCAGCAACATGTGCATTGCATGCATAGCATTTGTACATTCACAATTAAAGATGTTACATCCCTGGCAACAGATGTCCAGTCAAAGCATCCTGCTTGAGTCAGAGCTGTAACATCAGATGTATTACTGGGCTTTACGGCTTTAACCGTGTCTGCTTTAGCAAAATAGTTTGTCTGGCAAAAGCACCCAGTGTACTTCATGTGGGAAGGAGCTCTTAGTATGGATGCTCAACTCCTGTGCACACTTGCACATAGTAGCATGAACATCAGCAATCTTGCAGTCAGAGTAGGGAAATAGCTAACTGCAAGATGTGTGTTTACATCTGTACCCAGGCTATATTTGCGCCAGTGGACGGTACAGAAATTGGTGAAATGATTTAGTTTAATTCAATGAAGTAACCCGAACTGCAGAATGAGTCCTGGTGCTGATGGATCTCTTGTGGTTTATTTCTCACTTGTGCTGTATTCCTTTTCCTGTGAGATTGTGTCGACCCTTTTAAGTCAGGGACATTTTAACATATTTTATAGCCAAGGACAGACACATTTGAGAATCATCCAAACCAAAAAATGTAGAGACCCTAAGACTCTCTGTTCACACCACCCTAATCCCTTTTAAACCGATTACAACCCATAGCTTAATACATTTCCCTAGTAGCAATTAAAATAGGCATGGGAAAGTCCCCAAAGTCCCCTCAGCCCCTTTGTCCATGCTAGAATGAGAGTAATGCATATGTTTAATTTATTTCAAAGGCACTAATAACTGTCCACAGTGAGACTCTTCATCACAGTCCTTCATCCTACTTCTTCTCCTTCATTATAATCCTTTAGTGCAGTCCATTATTATCACATTCCTTAGTCATAGTTCTTCTCTTTCATAGCAGTCCTTTATCATATTCCTTCTGCTGCGTCATAGTCCTTTGTTATAGCCTTTCTTCATTGACCTTCCCCTTTATAATAGCCCTTGCCTTGTCCCCCTCCTTTATTAGTCTATTTCTCTACTCCTTCTCATTCATCATAGCCCTTTGTCTCATAGTCCCTTTCCAAGTCCTTCATATTCATCATAGTCCTTCATCATGATCCTTTGTCACAGTCCTCCTTTTTCTATTCTTACATTATAGTCCTTCATCTTCATCCTCGTCTAAAATCCTAGCCCTTGCCTTTGATCCCAGTTATTCTTTGTCATCCTAGTCCTTAGTCTTAGTCCTTTTTTTCTATTGCTTCTCCTACATGATAGTCATGTATCCTTGGTCTTCTACTTAGTCCTTCTCCACAGTCTTCTTTCATATTTATTTTCATAGTGTTTCATCATAATACTTCTCATTGAACACAGTTCTTTGTCATAGTCCTTCTCCTTCAAAATAATTCTTCAACATAATCCTTCTTCATAGTAAATTGTCCAAGTCCTCACGCAAATGCCTTTTCTTTTGTCATAAGCCATAATGCAAGACTGTATCCATAATCATAGTCTGTCATCATAGTCCTTCATCGCATTCATTATTATCTTCCAAAATACTTGTTCCTTGTTCTTTATCATAGTTCTTCTCCTTTATCATGCTCCTTCACACTAGTCCTTCTCCGTAATCTTAGTCCTTCATCATATTGTGTCATTATAGATTTCTATAGACCTCTGTGCTGGTCATTCACCTTCATCAGTGTCCTTTATCAAAGCTCTTTTTCATAGTCCTTTGTCCTAATCCTTCCTCATAGTTCTTCTGCTTAAGCAGAGTTCTTAACTGTTGTCCTTTATTATAGTCATTTTCATTGATCATAGTCCTTTTTCATAGTTCTTCGTAAAATATCTTTCCTTCATCATAACAGTGTTACATCATAGTCCTTCTGCTTCTTCATATTCCTTCATTAAATTAATGTCATATTAATTTAACATTGTCATTTTCCATCGTCATAGACCTTCAATATAGTGATTCTTCATAGTCCATGATTATAACCCTTCTCCTTTGTCATAGTCTTTTGTCATAGTTCTTCTTCACTATAGTCTCTCAACCTGGTAATCTCCTTCATCATAGTCCTTAACCCTAGCCCTCGTCCTTTGCAAACATCCTTCTCTGTCACCTTTGTCCTTTGCCATAGACCTTCATCATAGTACTTTGTCATAGTCCTTCATCCTATCCCATCTCCTTCATCAAAGTCCTGTATCCCAGTCCTTCTATTTCATCATGATCCTTCATCCTAGTTAACCTCCTTCACTATAGTACTTGTAGATCAACACAGTAATTCATCCTAGCCCTTCTCACGAATCCTGGTCTGTCGTCCTAGCCCTGCTCCCTTCACTTTAATCCATTTAGGTTTTCCCCTACTTCTCCTTTGTCCTAGACCTTCCGCTCCACTTTACTCTTAAATCCTAGTCCTTCCTCCCCTTCCCTCTTCCTCATTATAATCCCAAATCTTCTTCATTCTAATACTTTTCCTTCATGATAGTGCTTCATCATAGGCTGTCATTGTAGTCCCTCTCTTTCCTAATAAACCTCCATTCTAGTCATTTCCTTTTGTCATAGGCCTTCACCCTACTGTTTCTCTATTTTGGACCTTCTCGATAGCCCTTCTTCAAAGCACTTTTACTTCATCATAGTTCTTTTGCTTCATCATGGTCATTTGTCATAATCCTTCCTTGTAGTCTTTCTCTGCTGCCCTTCATCATAGTCATCAAGCTTCGTCATAGTCCTTCATCGTCAGATTAGTATTTTATTTTAGTCTTTCTCCTTCATCCTTGTTTGTCACCCTACTCAGTTTCCTTTGTCCTAGTTTGCCATCTTAGACTCTCTCCTTCATCATAATCATTAGTCCTACACTTTCATTATATTTCTTCTCCTTTGTGATTATCCTTTGCGCTAGTTCTTGTCCATAGCCATACTCATTCATAAAAGTCCTTTTTCATAGTCCTTCATCATGGTTCTATATCCTAACCCATTTCCTTTATCATAGCCCTTAACCCTAGTCCTAGACCTTTGTAATAGTTATTCTCTTTCATAGTCCTTTGACATAGTCCTTCTTCAGTTATTTGCAGTAGCCCTTTATCTTAGTCCTTCCACCTTACCCCAGTCTTTCTGCCTATTAATTCTCCTTCGTCTTAGTCATTTGACGTATTCCTTCTGACTCACCGTAGTCCTTCATCATATTTTTTATAGTCCTCTTTTTGCCTAGTCTGCCATCATAGTCCTTCTCCTTTATATGTGTGCAGCGTTCTTATCCTTCACCTTGGCCTGATCCAAAACCCTTCGTGCTATTCTTCTCCTTCATCCTATTCCTTGGTCCAATTATTCCTTCTACTTCTGTTAGTCGCTTTCCTAGTTTTTCCCCTTAGTCATAGTCTTTCATCATAGACTACAATCCTAGTCTTCATAGTTCATTATGGCCCTTCTGCTTCATTATATGCCTTCACCTTTGTCAGAGTCTATCATCATAGTCCTTTTCCTTTATCATGCTCATTTGTCCTAGTCCTTCACCTTCTCCTTAGGCATAGTACGTCAGTGTTGTCATAGTCTGTCATCCTAGTCCTTCTCCTTAAACACAGTCCTTCAAAATAGTCCTACTTAATAGCCTTCATCATTGTCCTTCTAATTCATCACAGTTCTTCATCCCAGCACTTCTCCTTTATCATAGTATTTCATTATAGTCCGTCTCCTTTGTCTTAGTCCTTCATCATATTATTTTACCATAGTCCTTTTCTGTCATCATAATGCTTCATTATAGTCCTTTATATTAGCCCTTCTCTTTCTTCATTATCTTTCATTACAGTCTACAAAAACATGAGAGCCCCTCGAGTGAGAACAAACACAGCCAAAATAACGTGTTCTTTAGGAGGTTTTTACTTAGGAGGGTCTTCAAACACGTTTCAGCTCACTGTATCTTTCACAACGGAGAAAATTCATTTGCATATCACTCTGTTCCCACCCAGTGGGGAAGTCCAGAACCAAAATGCTAGGTAGCTCTCCCCTGAACAAGTGTACCCACAGCAGCCCCAGGCATGCATTTCAACCTTTTGGGACTCATCAGTGAAGTGAAGCTGTGCCTCTCTGAGCACGCTGAGAATGAGGCCCCAATCTGGATTACCCTCAATAACCTATAGTGAAATCCCACATGTCCGAAAATATATGAAAATGTGTGTGCCCCTCATTGGATAATGAACACAGCTATCATAACTTGTTCTTTGGGAGGTTTCCCACACAGGAGGGTCTTCAACTACGTTTTAGCTCACAGTATCTTTCATAGAGGAGAAATAACTATTTGCTTATCAGTCTGGTGCCATCCACTGAGGCAGTCCAGAACCAAAATGCTAGGCAACTCTCATATGAAAAAAGTGCCTTCATCATAGTACCTTGCCCAATCCTTAGTCCATTGTCATAGTCCTTCACTGTTGCCATTTTACCTTACCATGTATCTTCATCATAGGCATTTGTCATAGTACTGCGCCTTCATTCTAGTCAATTATTAAATTCCATCATCATGATTTTTCTCCTTCATAATTGACCTCCTCCATGAAAATAATACTTCTTCATGTTAGTCCTTATCCTCCATCTTGGACCTATTAATTTTTTCCTAGTATACAATAGCACTTCACCCTCATCATAATCTTAGTCCTTAGCCCTACACCTTCATCCGTTTCCCTCTCCCTCGTGATAGTCCATCTCCTTCATCATATTTCTGCATACTAGTCATTCTTCACCCACATTGCCCCATAGTACAGTCCTTCATCATAGTTCTTCTCCTTTATAATAACTATTCTCCTTCAATAGTCCTTCATCATAATCCTTGTCCTTTGAAATAGCATTCATCATATCCCTTCTCCTTCATCACAGCCCTTCGTCGTATTCCTTCTCAATCAAAACCATTCATCCTAGTCCCTTTCTCATCATTGTCCTTCATCATAGTCCTTTTTTCTAGTCCTTCTCCTTCTTCATAGACCTTCCTCATGTTAAACCTTCATCATCATGGTCCTTTTCCTTCATCCTTTACTTTGTCTGAGTTGTTCTCCTTTGCCATAGTCTGTCATACTTGCCCTTCTCTTTTGCCCCATTTCTTTGTATTTATCGTTGTCACGACTCGCTCCCTTCGCTCCCGTTCCCACCACTTGGGGGCATGATTTGGGGTTTATTCCCTACTGGACCTTTCCTTCGAACCTTATGCTACAGTGCTGTGATGAATTGGGAGCGCTAAATCCCTATTTTCCAAGCTACTTCCCTTCCGGATCCATTCCAGGTTTTTGGCAGCCAGCATGCTTCTTTAACCAAATGACTATGCTTCCCAGAATGCCTGGCCCACTGCTCCACCTCCACCCTTGCAGGACAAGGTTGGGTGGAGGATAGACAACACCTGTGGCTGCAGGTGCAGCAATCAGCACACCTGAGGCGTGTGCTCGTTAAGCAGCTTTAAAAGCCTCAGTCTTACTTCAGTCCAGCACTGGTCATCGTTTGCAGTGTTCCTGTTGTGACTAGTCCCTTGTTCCTTGTTCCTTGCCTTTGTACCTAGTTCCTAGTTCCTGTTTTCTTGTTCCTCTGCCCTGAATTTCAGATTCATGCGCTAATTGATTTCTGCTCCCTTGATTCCCTTTTTGTCTTCCTCTGTTTGCAGGCAGCATTTCTCAGTGCTTTCCCCTTTTAGATGCAGCCCAGTTTGTCTGTGTTCTATATTTCTTTGACTCTGTCCTTTGCTGCTGTAAACCCGTATGCCTTAGCCTTCCTCTTAGATTAGCTTCCTGTCTTTTCCTTGGAGGGGTAGGGAGAAGTTTGCATTGGTTATTTCGTTTTTTCCCTGCTCCTGATCCTTGCTGTCTATTGGGATCCATTCCATGTTTTCCATTGCACTTCTGCATTTATTTCCCATTTGATTATTAGGTGTGGTGTGCGGTTGTAGCTAGCTCCTGTGTGAATGCTTATGTTTTCCTCACTAATTTGTAATCACTATTCCAGCTTAGGTATTTAGTTTTCCTCCCATTGCTGTTATAGCCTTTCTGGGTCCCAGTTTCATCAACAGGATTCGTGGGCTAGCTGACATTCAAGAGGTTTATCTCATCCTCGTGAGTACAGTTCTTTAGTTCCCTTATTTAATACCATCAAGAGTGTTAGTTCACAGATCCTGCCATTGCTTGCCCTCCACGTGGGTTTAGCGCTGTCAGTACCTGTAACAGCAATTGGGGGTAAGGCGCTTGCCGACTTTCCTCACGGTCAGGTGCTTACCCCACATCCCTTTTCATATATTGGTTTTGTTGTCACACTCTATTTGCACTCCTGGGTTCTAGCATACATGAGTCGTTGTTCCTGTGTGCACGTAGTTTAATTCGAAGCTATTCACTGTGTGATTTAGTGCACATTTCCCTTGCTATATTCGCTGCCTTTGTACTCGCCTGACTAATCCTGACAATCGTAATCTATTGCACTCGTCCTTCTCCTTCATCAAAATGTATAATCTCAGTCCAAAGTCCTAGTCCTTCAGCCTATCCCTTTTCCTTCATGATGGTCCTTAATCCAATTTTATATACCTAGTCAAGGTCCTTCATGATAGCCCTTCATCATAATACTTTTTCATAGTACTGAATCATAATCCTTCTTTCTAATCCTTCTCATATGTCCTAATCTGTGTTACTAGTCCTTCTCTTTCATCCTATGCAGTCCTAGTATTTCCTACATCCTACCCCTTCTTCTCCATGATAACCCTTTACCTGTGTCCTTTTCATTCATCATTGCCCTTCATCATAGTTCTTTGTCATAATGATCTTCTTTCTTAATATTCCTTTGCATTAATCCTTTCCCTTCATCATAGTCATTCATAATAGCCATTCTCCTTCCTTATAGTCCTTCACAATGGTCCATCAACATAATCCTTCACATTTGTAATAGCCCATCATCTTAGTCTTTTTCTTTTGTCATAGTCCTTCTCCTTCATCATAGACCTATAGCCTAGTCAATCCTGTTCATCTTATTCCTTCATTGTAGTCCTATATCCTCGAGTTCTGAAAGATTGCAATGCACAGATTCCATCACGATGGCTACAGCGGAACAGTTACAGGACATAGTAACCGCTGTGCAGAGACTTACCCAGGAAGTCCAAAATGTAAAGACTGAAAACGCTACTCTCCGACAGATGGTAGCCAACAGGGATCAACAGCAAACCGAACTGACCCCAATGGCCTTAGCCTCTGGCAAGTATGATGGTTCGGCCAAGAAATTCTAAGAATTAATGAAGGCATGTATTATTCACTTCACCTTCAGGCCACAAACCTAAGCTTCCGATCAAGCCAGAATAGGCCTGCTTGTGTCCAATTTAATGGGGAACGCTCTAGCATGGAATACCCCCTTGGTAACCACTGCCAGCCCCCTCCTTCAGGAAGAAGGGGCATTTACGGCCCAATGTAAAGAAACCTTTGAGAGACAGGGTTTGGCTCAAATTGCTAGTGAAGAACTCCTGGATATCCGTCAAGGCTCCTCTGATTTGTTGTCATACATTTTACAGTTCAAGAGGGTGGCAGCTGAGACAGGTTGGCCAGAAACTGCACTGTACACCATCTTCAGACGGGGCTTAAAGAAGAATTGAAACACGAGTTGGCACGCTCTTCTAGACCTACTACTTTTGTGGACCTGCTGGCAGCTGTACTTCAGATAGACTTCCACCTATCCGAGAGACGTTATGAACGAAGAAAGGGTCGCACTCTAACATAGCCGGCGGATTCTCCTTCGTTGGTTCCCTCCTCACCAAAGCCTCCAAGGGACAAACCTATGCAGTTTGGAACCACCCAAGGTCCACTGACCCCAGAAGAGCGGAAGAAGTGCAAGGAGAACAATCTATGCTTGTACTGCGGGTCAGACAAGCACCTGCTCAGAGATTGTCCCGAAGTTCCACCTCGGCGGGCAGGGAAACAATCGACCTCAGAACTGACAGGGACAGGTTTCCGAGGTAGCTCTATCAGTCCCTATGCAAACATGGCGGTTTCTTCTTCTTTAGCCACTGAAGACAATCGGTTGATGGTGGTAGCCATTCAATTGCTCGTGGAAACTCGACCTGTTGATGTCCTAGCACTTATTGACTGCGGGCAGCTAGGTGTTTTATGGACAACATTTGGGCCACCAAGAACAGAATTGTCCCTTTGGAGAAGGCGGAGGATCAGAAAGTCGAAGGGGTTGACGGCAACCCATTACTCCCATTACTCACACCACCGCCCCTCTTAGCATGACAGTGCTACAACACACAGAGATGATTCAATTCGATCTCATCAGGGCCGCCCATTTTCCAGTCATCCTCAGAGTTTCGTGGCTGCAAAAACATAACCCCTCAATAGACTGGACAAGAAACCAAATGGCCTTTACCTCAGACTAAAGGTGTTAGTGGACCTTTCTGAACCCCCGAATACCCTGGGTGTTCACAATATTCTGACCAATTTAGGTGAATACAGCGAGGTATTCTTGGATAAAGATCCCCAGGATTTACCACCTCACCGCCCTGAGGACTGTGGAATAGATTTACTCCCAGATGCTCTGGTTCCTTTTGGCCGAATGTTCTCACTCTCATTGAAGGAAAAGGAAGTCCTTAGGAAATGTCTTGATTCTAATCTACTCAACGGCCTGATCCAACCCTCACGTTCACCAGCAGGGGCTTCCTTATTCTTTGTTCCAAAAAGGGACACGCAAGAGTTAAGGCCATGTATCGAATATAGGGGTCTTAGTCGAGTTACCATTCGGGACAGGTAACCCATGCCCCTCATAAAAGATATTTTGGAAGCAGTACAAGGAGCCGTAGTATTCACTAAACTAGACTTATGAAGAGCATACCACCTGCACCGTGTCTTTGCGTGGGACGAGTGGAAGACCGCCTTTCAAACCCCGTACGGATACTATGAATACCGGGTCATGCCTTTCGGACGGGTCAACGCTCCCTCTATCTTTCATAGATTTATGGACCGTATATTCTCTGACCTTCTCTATCACTGTGCTAATGTCTACCTAGATGATATACTGGTCTACTCCTCCTCTCTTCAGTCTCATCAACAACATCTGTGCCTCGTTCTCCAATGCCTTAAGGATCATCATCTGTTGGTTAACTCCAATAAATGTGTCTTCCAAGCCACTGTTGTTCCTTATTTGGGTTTCATCCTTTGTCTAGCTATTGTCGAAATGGACCCTCGGAAGGTGGATGCAATACTAAAATGGCCCTCTCCAACTTCCGTGAAGGAGGTTCAACGGTTTCTGGGTCTTGCCAACTTCTATCGCAAGTTTATCATAGGTTTCTCAGAAACATTCCTACCCATCACATCATTGCTCAAGTGTTCCACTGCTCCCTTTGCCTGGTCTGAAGCCGCTGAGGAGGCCTTCCGGAGATTAAAGCTTCTTTTCTGTTCGGCTCCCATGTTGCATCAACCAGACCAGACATGACCATTTATCGTGGAAGCTGACGGTTCAGCTGCTGCTATAGGGGCTGCTCTACTACAAGAATTCGAAGGAAAGGAACATTCCGTGGCGTATGTATCAAGGACTCTTACCCCCAGCCAGGCCAACAATTGGGTCATCAAAAAAGAATTATTGGCCATGAAGATAGCCTGTGAAGAGTGGCGCCATCTCCTTCAGGGTGTGGCACATCCTTTCCTCCTGAGGACCGACCACAAAAACCTAAGGGTGATCCAACAGATGGAATGTGTTAACTCCCGTCAGGCCAGGTGGGCACATTTTTTTGCTCAGTGCAATTTCTCAGTGACTTATTTACCTGGTTCAAAGAATATCCTGGTGGATGCTCTCTCAAGAATACCCATCGTCTCATCGGACCATCTACCCAAACCAGTTTTTCCTCGGAGCAGGATCATCAATCACCTATCCACATTCCTGCAGAAAGTCAAAGACGCCACGGCTTTAGCACCCTACAATCCAAAGCTCAACCACAAGGATGTCATAGTTAAGTGGGATGGACTGGTGTTCCACAATCACCGCCTGTTTCTGCCCGACCTTACTTCAAGAAGGAACGTTCTCAAATGGTGCCATGACGACCCTTTGGCCGGCCATCGAGGGACACGCTCTACTCTTGATCTGCTAAAAAGACATTTCTGGTGGCCAGGTCTATCAGCGGATATCACCCAGTATGTAAAGACGTGTTCGGTCTGCAACCGGGTTAAATACAATACCCAAAGACCGTTCGGTCTATTATTACAACAAGACCTCCCACCGACAAGACCCTGGAGTGTGCTCAGCACTGACTTCATTGTTGAATAACCTCACTCTGAGGGGTGCTCCTGTATAATGGTTACATTTGACGCTTTCACTAAGATGGCACACTTCTCTCCCCTTTCCAGCATTCCTTCTGCAGTGGAAATGGCAACAGTCTTTACTAAGGACATATTCCGATTGCATGGAATACCAGAAATGATAATATCTGACAGGGGCAGCCAATACACCTCACGCTTCTGGAAGAGTTTTTGTGACAAGGTGGGCATTGAAAGAGCCATGTCTTCTGGTTTCCACCCCCAAACCAATGGACAAACAGAACGACTAAACGCCTCATTGGAACAATATATTCGTTGTTACATCAACCGACAACAAGATAACTGGGTCGCTTTGCTTCCTTTAGCCGAGTTCTCATATAAAAACACCCGACATAGTGCCATTAATCTCAGTCCTTTCTATTGCACCTACGGGTACCATCCTAGATTTCTGTTGCAAAAGAACTGTCAAACCTCCCTGGTACCTTCAGTGGATGCCATCCTCTCTAACATCACAGAAGCACATCGAACAGCCAAAGCAGGATTGGAGGATAGCCAGCGCTGGTATTGCACCCAGACCAACCCTCATTGCCAGCCTTCTCCTGTGTGGGATAAGGGCACCAAAGTCTGGCTTTCCACCAAATACCTACCTCGATGGTTGCGACCTTCAAAACGCTCCCCTAGATATCTGGGCACTTTTCCGATCTTGGAACGCATCAATCCAGTGGCCTTCCGTCTGCAACTACCCAAACACATGAAACGCATACATCCTGTTTTTCACTCCTCTCTCCTTAAAACTCATATCATCGATCCTTATGGGTGTTCTAATCCCAAGACCCAGGTATTTGCTGACGATACTCCAGAAGAGTATGAGGTACCAAGATTGATGGACTCCAGATACAGAAGAGGACAATTGGAGTATTTGGTCCACCTGAAAGGATAATCCCATTCCGAAGATTCATGGGAACCCACCTCACACCTACATGCTTCCAGACTGGTTTGGCAGTTCCATCGGCGAGGGGGATCGGTACTAAAGAGGGGGCATACTGTCACACACCTTCCAACTTGGCTCTTATGGAGACTCTGGCACCAGGGCCGTTGGTAACCCCTTATCCGTTTGTGTTTGCCTCTTTTCTGTGTTCTCTGTTTATTTCCTCCTTGGGTTTGAGTCTTAGTCCGTTTTTTAAATCCACTGGTCTTTATCTCTTCTTTGTAGTGCTTCAGTATATTTCCTGTGGTCCTTTCTCTATGTTCGCTGTGCCTTTATGGTCCCGTCACTTCCTGGTTTTTGTTGGGATGCAACCCATTCGCTTTGCGTCCTTCCGGGTTTACACGCTAGTACTCTTGTGTTGGCTCTCGTGCCTCTGTTTATGTTCCGGTCCTTTCTAGTACCAGCCCCCTCTCCTCTGTTTGTCTGACTCCCTTGCAGCTCTTTTTCCCTGCTCTTTGCCTTCTTTGTCTCCCTTCCTGTGCTTTGCCTCAGTTCACCATTTCTTTCCCTTCCCCTCCATCTTGCTGCTCCGTCCTGCTTTCTTTCCCCCCTCTTCGCTGGATCTTTGTTCCCGCCTCAGTGGAGTTCTGATTTACCCTTTTAGTTTGGTTACTCCTTCCCTTGTTCCTGTCCATATTTGCTTACCTGGTTGTTGGCGTTGAACTCCTCCGCTTGCTTTGGCTGTGCTCCGGACGCCTAGGATTCCATTTAAGTTCTCTTCTGCATCGATTCTGCACAAGCGGCACTCTTCAGCTACATCAGCTACATCAACTACGTTAAGTGGAAGAAGGAACATTCAGCAACTTCCCTTAGAAGTTTTTTCAGCCTTGGCTTTTTCCTCTCGCTGGCTCCCTCGGAAGGGGGTCCTTTGTCTGCCTGGTTATCTGAGGCAGCAGAGTGGCTTCCATCCGGGGACGGCCGTATCTCTTCAAAAAAAAGGTAAAAGGCCGGAAGAAAACAAGACATTTACATTATTCTTCTTCCGAAGACACAGGTGAGGAGGAGGGGGAATTGATGTTAAGTGATGATCCGGAAGAGGTAGTCAGGATTGACACGAGTTCTGACACTTCCTTTGTCATTGTGTTTCCTCATAGTTCTATGGCCTTAATCATAGTCTGTCTCAATAGTGATAATCGTTTGCCATAATTCTTATCCTTCATCATAGCCTTTCAACATAGTTTTTCTACTACATTGTAGCACTTTATCATAGTTACTCTCCTTCATTATAGTCATTTGTAAAGGTCACCCTTCATCATAGCCCTTCATAGTCTTTTCCTTTTGTCATAGTACCTTGTCCTAGACCTTCTGCTTTGTCATAGTCCTTTATCATAGACCTTCTTCTTCAAAATAATACATCATCATATTATTTTGTCAGTGTCCTTTTCTTTACCATAGTCTTTTTCATCAACATAGTCCTCTGCACTCTATGGAAACAGCTCTTCTTTCTTACTGATTCTATCCTTGCTTCTCATCATTGGAAGGATACCTCTATTCGTATTCCTCTAGATTTATCAAATGATTTCAATATTGTTGATGATTCCTCACTTCTAACTACTCTTTAGTCTCTGTATTTTCTGGCATGGTTCATCAATGGTATCTTTCAGATAGTTATTTCTCTGTTTCTTTGACTGGTAAACTTTCTAATACTTTCCCACTATACCATAGTGTTCCTCTAGACTCTCTTCGTGGTCCACTTCTCTTTTCCCTCTATACTTCCCCTCTTGTCTATTTTATTTTATTTATTGAACATTTGTATGGTGCCTATACAGCAGGAAGTGGGTGCTTATACAACAGGAAGTGTTTCCAGGAGGGGGAGTGGGAGAGGGAGAAAAGAAAAACAACAATACCAGTTCTACTAGGCCTTGCATCATTTGGATTGAGCAACTGCAGTATCAAGAAGTGCAGGAGGGAGGAGAGGAAGTCAGGGGAAGGGATGGGATAGGGAGAGGGTGATGAGGGAGAGGTTCAGGGAGGATGGGGCCCAGGGGCTGAGCAAGTGCAAAGGGTAGCCCAAGAGAGCAAGTGCCACGGGGGGGGGCAGGGGAGGGAGAAATAGTGCAAGGATTGGGGTGGATCAGCCTCAATAGGCTGGACAGGGAAGCGTGCCAGCGGGCAAGTGCAGGTAGGAGGGGGTGAAGGGGAAGACTGTTCATAGGGGTCCTGTCCCCAGTAAGACTCATAGGGGAAACAGGCAACAAGTCGCAGCAGCAGTGGGAGGCTAGCAGGGGTGGGGAGATGTAATGAGGAGGATAAGAGGAAGGTGTTGAGGAGCGTCCGGAACTTAAGGAGACCTGGCTCAAGTCTGTGAGGGGCAAGGAGGCCGTTCCAGAGGGAGGCTCCTGCAGAAGAAAGAGATCAACCCCCGACTAAGAAACAGATGTGATCTGCAGAGGGTTGGAGCTAGAGGAACAAATACCTCTAGCAGGGAGGTATTTAGGGAGAGAGAGTTCGATATAGCAGGGTCCCATGCCTCGTAAGGCCTTGTTGATGATGCATAGGGTCTTGAATTTGAACCTTGCGACCAGAGTGGAGAGATGTTAGGGCAGGAGAGATGTGTTCCCTGGGCTTGAGGCCAAGGATAAGTCTTGCAGTCCTATTCTGGATTAGATGAAGAGGGCAAAGTGAGGAGAGAGGTAGCTTGAGGAAGAGGCTGTTACACTAATCAAGACTAGACAGAACCACAGCTCTGGAGACATTGAGTTTCTGGGGAAGTTGAGGAAAGGGAGAATGCCTCTGAAGAGGTGAAGCTGAAAGTGGGCCTTCTTGGCAAGGTCAGTGATATGAGGAGAGAAGGAGAGAGAGGAGTCGAAGATGACACCCAGGTTTTTTGCCTCACACAAGGTTGAGTGGAGGGGACCCTAGGAGGGCAGTCAGAGTATAGGAGGGAGAGAGGAGATAGGAGTCCCAATGAGAAGGATCACTGTCTTACTGGCATTAAGGCAAAGATCATTAGCAGTGCACCATGCCTGGATAGCAGTCAGACAGACTGGAATGAGAGAGGAAGAAGAGGAGGGAAGCTTGAAGATAGAGCTGTGTGTCATCAGCATAACTCTGGAAATGAGGAGAGAAGGTGGAAATCAAGTGAGCCAGAAGGGCAAGGTAAATATTAAAAAGCCAGGGAGAGAGGATGAAGCCCTAAGGGATGCAGCAAGTTGAGAATGAGGTAGAGGAGAGAAAAGGGCCCAGTTGCACTTGAGAAGGCCAGTTTGTGAGGAAAAAGGTCCACCAGTCCATTGCCCAGTCCGTGATGCCAAGGATATCACAGAGTCGGTTCATGAGGATGGAGTGATTGTCTGTGTCAAAGGCAAAGGGAGGAGGGAGTGTTGGAATCGAGGTTTGAGAGCAATTCATCATGGGTGTTCAGGTGAGCATTTCCCATGCCTCTGGCTGCTCTGAAGCCAGACTGATGGTCATGGAGGCAGCCGATTCAGTGTGATGGATAACTTGGGAAATGACCAATAGCGCAGTAGTTAGCTCGGCAGGAAGGGCCCACAGACATTTTATTTAGGAGGGAGTGCATGAGGTAGTGCTTGAGAGGTGAATGGAAGGAGCCAGTGGCAAAAGAGTGATAACAGAACTCAGCCAAGGAGGGAGCTAGAGCAGCAATGTTGTACTTGATGGTTCTAGAGGAGCAGGGTAGCACCTGTTTGAAGAACATTTTCCTAGTTCAGACTAGTTTAGTGACCTAATCAGGTGCTATAGGTGAGAAGGAGGAGAAAGGGTGACAAAATCCAAGTAACTATAAAATCCAAACTCCCTCTTGTTCTCCATTTAAGCTGGGCCCAACTTCAGGCATTCACCATACTCCTCCTACTTTTCTCTACAAATGTTTTCTCCACACAACCAGCCTTTACCTTATTATTTATTTATTTATTTATTTATTTATTTATTTAATAAAAGTTCTTGTAGCATCACACCACACGCCCGTAGTCCTCAGGGAGCGCACATGAAAGACAACAGATAAACAGCACAAACAGATAGTAGTGGAGCGATGCAAAGGGGGAATCCAAGACAGAAGGTTGAACAGGAAAGTCTTCAGCTCCTTTTTAAACTTAACTGAGGTGTCCACAATTCTAAGCTCACACGGAAGCAGATTCTAGAGATCAGGACCTTGTAAACTGAAGCTCTGTCCACCAGCCTTTGCCAGTTTGAATCTGGGTTTAACCAGTTTCAAGAGGTACTGTGGCCTGAGTGAATGAGAAGAAGTATGGAGTTGAAGGCGAGCACCTAGGTACCGGGTTGCCGTATTCATCATGCATTTATGTGTGAGGGTCAGAACTTTATGTCGTATTCTGAGTCTGACAGGTAACCTATGAAGACTGCGCCTAGCAGCTGTATCATGTGCTTGCCTAGTAAGTCCTGAAACTGCCCTCACTGCCCCATTCTGCCAGACTTGCAGGGCTGCTATTGAAGAGTGAGCACAACCACTGAGCAAGCTGTTACAGTAGTCAATGGCATGTATTAATGAGAACAGAAGCCAGCGTGGCTAAGTTCTCATGTGCAAGAAAGCAGAGGATGTTCCAGAGAAACTTTGTGATCAACCCACATGCGTGCCGAATCAACGCGACCTGAGGTGACATAGATAGTTCGGCGTCAAATACTACGCCGAGCGTTTTCACCCTCTCTACCACTGGGATTGACGTACCCAGGAGAGAAAACTGGCGATAGTCGGCTGGCAGGGACCTCAACCTTGATGCGGTTGCGACAAATAAAAGTTTTTTTTTTTTCTCCATTTAAAGCCAAAGAGTTTGCTGCCATCCAGAAGTGGATGGCTTTATAGATGTCATTCAGTTTTTCTGCATCCTCATTATAAGAGCCTGACAATTTAACAGTCACCTGTGTATCATCAGCATAATTAGCCACATAAACAACAAGGCTTATTAACAGACGCAGGAAAGGGATCAAATAAACATTAAACAGAGTAGGCGAAATACAAGATGCCTGCGGGACCCCACAGGTGATAAGAGAGGGGTCCAACTTTGCCTGTGTTTACCCTGGAGTTTCTGGGGCCCAAAAAGGAAGCAATCCAGCCAGCTGCTTTGGGGGAACACCCGGCCAAGGACTGTAATCTGGTTTTGAGTAAATCAAGGACTACAAGATCAAAAGCTGACGATAAATCTAACAACATCAGTATAGACAATTGTCCCTGGTCCATATTCAATAATAGGTTTTCTGTAAATTGAGCATGGTGGTCTTGGGTCTTGGTACCATGCCCTTTCCTGATACCGGATTGACAAGGCAAAAGGATATTATTTCCCTCCAAGAACATTTGAAATTGTCCACCTTATCCACAATTTTCAACACGAAGGGTACATTGGTAATAAAACGATAATTGTCCAAAATTAGTGGGTCTAAGGATTCCTTCTTGAGCAAAGGGGTCACCCAAGTCTCCTTCAAAAATAAGGGAACACTACCCTCAGCGAAGGAGCAGTTGACAAACTTGGTTAGCCAAGGAGTGAGGATATCTTTGCACTCAATAAACATGGCGAATGGACAGATATCGGATTGTCAGGATGTGGGTTGCATTTCAGCAATGGTCTGTTTAATCAATGTGGCAGAACAAGGGGGAAAAGTCAAAAACATGGGGAATGGCCTCACATGGCAGCTCGCCCAAGACATCCTGCAACAGTATATCCATGGTCTCCGTGATACATTGGATATTTGCCTGATGAGACCCCAACTTGTTTGCAAAAAATAATTTGGATTGACTGGCACCATTTCTTATCCTTGGTGGGCCCTGCTCAGGTGAGGGTTTGCTTTTAAACTCCTGTAGAATTGAAAACAATTCCTCGGAACCAGATTTATTATTCTGGTCTGGTGGTTATAGATCTCAGATTTTTCTTTAATCAGCACCTCCTTGTACTTTTTTTCCAGGGATTTGTATTTGGTGAACAACGCGTTTATTATTAAGAGCCGGTGGCTTTCAGAGGTCACACAGCTCTAGATCATGTAGGGTGGTCTTAGATATATGCTACCCATGGTAATCACATTCCACCTTCTAAAATCATCAGATGGACGAAAGTATTACGGTATGTAAATAAACCAGGGGAATACCATAACCGCAGCCAAAACAACAAAGGGGAAGCAGCCATTCTTCTTCTTCTGAATCTGTCTGCCGTGTTCGATTTGGTTGACCATAAAGTTCTGTGTAACCATCTTAAATCAGCTGCCAATTTTTCAAAGGAAGCCACCAAGTGGCTACATTCATTCTTAGGTAACAGATCCATGAAAGTGTTTTCTCTCACCTCTGCAGCGGACCCAATACCAATCACATGTGGAGTACCACAAGGGTCTGTGTCTCTCCAACCATGTACAACATATTCACAAAGCAACTCTTCGATATACTTGATAGTCTGGGTGTCTCATTTACGAACTATTCTGACGACACCCAGATCCTCATCCGAAGGGGACTACAACACAGATATAGCCTTGATCAACAAAATATACCTAATCATACAAACCTGGATGGCTACCCATGGCCTGTGCTCAATGATGATAAGTCTGAGCTTTGACTCATTGGGTCAACAAAAAGACTGAACAAACTCTCTACCCGATACAATTCCTTCATCATTGATGGAATAAACATCAAAGTTTCCAAAGAGGTAAACACCCTAGTTTTTTATCTGGACTTGTCCTTAAACCTTAATAAACAAGTCAATACCACAGCCTCTGCCACCAGCTACACGTGTAAACTGATCCACGCATGCAAACCATTCCTCTCCTCGGAAAGTTGCATTTTGATTGCACGTGCCCTCATCCTGTCTAAGCTGGATTATTGTAAGGCCCTTTATCTGAGTGCTAGTAAATATAACATCAGTAAACTACAAATACTCCAAAATAACTCCTTGAGAACTGCCCTAGGTATCCCGAAAACTCAGTTTATCCCGCACGCCAGATGCTCCACTAACTGGCTTGTCATAAAAGACAGAATGAAGTTTAAATCACTAAACCTTACTTTCAAATGCATCACCAACATGACTCCTCAATACACGGTGGACAGATTCACTAGATATACCTCAGAACGCCCTATAAGAAAGGGGCAAACCAACAGTCTCAGAATCCCTAAATTCAAACTCAAAAAAGCAGTAGGGACCATCTTTCCAGTCATGGCTGCCCAATTATGAAACTCTACCTTAAGAGCTATGCCATCCTTTCATACCTTCAAGAATAGTGCAAAACTACGGTTGCACTCACTTGACCACTGAAAGAAGACTCACTCACTCTGCTCAGATCTCTACAGTAAGATACTGTAAAGAATACATACTAAAATACTGCATATAATGTTTAAATGTTGTAGAATGACTATGAATAATTGTCTGTAACTGATGTAACCTGCACTGCGCCAATAACTGTCATACCTTTCCTCTAGCTCTACACTTAGAAACTGTAAATAATGTATACCAATACACTGCATATACTGTATATAAAAGTAAAATGGCTTTATATTAGTGTCTGTAACTGCTATAACCTGTACTGCGTCCAGATACCTGAGGGATTGGAGAGCCATATAAATGAATAAACAATCAAACGCACACATTTTATAGATGCAGTATGATCTATGGGGCATAGGTCAACTACAAGATGAATTGGCATATTCAGAACCCTTTGCAGTAAGAGAAGGATATTTGTGAGAAATATATTCTCAATTCTGTCTAATCCTACAGTGTTCACATTTTCCCAAAGGTCTGCCTTATAAAGAGCAGTAGTCACTGCTTGTTTCTTGTACACTTCCACAGCTGGGGCAATATCTTCCCTTTCCATGCCATTGAAAGACCCCTGTACAGCAGCACTATATTTTAGCAGTGTAGTACAGGGTTTATTCAACTGCGCTGTCCAAAACCCACTCTGGTCAAAACAAATTCCCAAATAATCATAAAACCTGACCTGTTCGTATTCCACCGTTCTCCTTTTTATTCATCATACTTCTTCATGTTCATCATAGTCCTATGCCATAGTCCTTCTGATTTGTTATCATACTTCTTCATAGTACTTCTCCTTCATCACAGTCTTTTGCCATATTCCTTCCTCATAGTCCATCATGATAGCCCTCTCATTGTTCACAGTCGTATGTCATCCTCCTTTGTCATAGTTGTTTTCCTTTATCATAGTCCTCCTTCATCCATGTACTTCATCATATTCATTCCACTTTGCCCTAGTCAATCATCCTTCACCTTTGTCCTGTTCCATGGTATTAGCACCTCTCCTTCCTCCTAGTCTGTCACTGTAAAAATGTTGCTTTATCCTATTTGCTTGTCTTAGTTCTAGCCCGTAATCAATTATTTTTTTCCTTTTTGAAAGTGCTTTGTCCTAGTCATATTTTTGGTCATAGACCTTCACAATGTTCCTTCATCATAGTCCTCTTTTGTAGTCCTTCATCATAGTCCTTCTCCTTTCTCCTTCACAGTCCTTTGGGAAAGTTATTCATCTGAAATATTTGCTTTCATCATAGTCTTTGTCATAAGCCATTTCCTTCAGTGCAGTCCTTCATCGTTCTCCTTCATAACAATCCTATTTCATAGTCCATCTGTTCATCATTGTCCTTAATCATATTCCTTCTACTTTGTAAAAGTCCTTTTTTACAGACCTTTCCCTTCATCATATTCCTTTTTCATATTTCTTCTCTATCATAGCACTTTGTCCTGGTCCTTTTCATTCATCATAGTCCTTAAACATATTGTTTTATCAGTCATTCTCCATATCATAGGCCTTAATACTAATTCTTCTAATTTTGCATAATCTTTTATCACAGTCCTTTTCCTTTGTCATAATTAATCTTATTGGAACAAACCAATAAAAATAATTAAAAAAAAAATAATAATCATATTTCTTTGTCATACCCCCTTTACCTCATCATAGTCCTGCTACATAGCCCTTTGCTACTGTTATCACATTGCAATAATTCTCTTTCATCCTTGTCCTACAGCCTTCACCCTTCAGTTGATCCTAGTCCATCTTCTTATTCCTTATCCTTCACCATATTGCTTCCTCTTAATTCTGTTCCCTCATCTTAGTACGTCTTCATCACTTTGGTTCTTAGTACTAGTCTTTTCTCCTATTCCTTCTTGATTGTGATAGTCTTTTATCATAGCCCTTTTCCTTCATAGTAGTCCTTCATTTCAATTGTTCCTCACACTGCTCCATCATATTCCTCCTCATAAGTACTAGCCCTTCTCCTTCATAATAATAATAATAATCATTTGCATGTACATAGCTCTATGAACCCTCAGGCATCTCAGCGCAGCTTTTTACCCACGGTGTGTGGTGCTCATTTATCAACCTCAGAAGGATGAAAGTCTAAGTTTGTCCCTGCCCGGATTTGAACCTGCGCTGGCAGGCTTTGCACGGATGTCAAAACGAGCGCTCTACTCGCTGTGCTCTCTGATCCCTTTCCTTCATCAAAGTCCTTCATTATATTCCTTTTACTACATCTTAGTACTTCTTCACAGTCATTCATCATATGCTGACTTCATCCTAGTTCTTTATATTAGTCCTTCTCCTTCATCATTGTCCTAATTCATAGTCGTTCTACTTCATAAAAGCCTTTCGTCACGGTACTTATTATTTATCAAAGTACTGCACCATAGTATTCCCCCTTGTAATAGTCTGTCACGACTCGCTCCCTTCGCTCCCGTTCCCACCACTTGGGGGCATGATTTGGGGTTTATTCCCTACTGGACTTTTCCTCCGAACCTTATGCTACAGTGCTGTGATGAATTGAGAGCGCTAAATCCCTATTTTCCAAGCTACTTCCCTTCCGGATCCATTCCAGGTTTTTGGCAGCCAGCATGCTTCTTTAACCAAATGACTATGCTTCCCAGAATGCCTGGCCCACTGCTTTACCTCCACCCTTGCAGGACAAGGTTGGGTGGAGGATAGGCAACACCTGTGGCTGCAGGTGCAGCAATCAGCACACCTGAGGCGTGTGCTCGTTAAGCAGCTTTAAAAGCCTCAGTCTTACTTCAGTCCAGCGCTGGTCATCGTTGCAGTGTTTCCTGTTGTGACTAGTCCCTTGTTCCTTGATCTTAGCCTTTGTACCTAGTTCCTAGTTCCTGTTTTCTTGTTCCTCCGCCCTGGATTTCAGATTCATGCGCTAATTGATTTCTGCTCCCTTGATTCCCTTTTTGTCTTCCTCTGTTTGCAGGCAGCATTTCTCAGTGCTTTCCCCTTTTAGATGCAGCCCAGTTTGTCTGTGTTCTATATTTCTTTGGCTCTGTCCTTTGCTGCTGTAAACCCGTATGCCTTAGCCTTCCTCTTAGATTAGCTTCCTGTCTTTTCCTTGAAGGGGTAGGGGGAAGTTTGCATTGATTATTTCGTTTTTCCCTGCTCCTGATCCTTACTTTCCATTGGGATCCATTCCATGTTTTCCATTGCACTTCTGCATTTATTTCCCATTTGATTATTAGGTGTGGTGTGCGGTTGTAGCTAGCTCCTGTGTGAATGCTTATGTTTTCCTCACTAATTTGTAATCACTATTCCAACTTAGGTATTTAGTTTTCCTCCCATTGCTGTTATAGCCTTTCAGGGTCCCAGTTTCATCAACAGGATTCGTGGGCTAGCTGACATTCAAGAGGTTTATCTCGTCCTCGTGAGTACTGTTCTTTAGTTCCCTTATTTAATACCATCAAGAGTGTTAGTTCACAGATCCTGTCATTGCTTGCCCTCCACGTGGGTTTAGCGCTGTCAGTACCTGTAACAGCAATTGGGGGTAAGGCGCTTGCCGACTTTCCTCGCGGTCAGGTGCTTACCCCACATCCCTTTTCATATATTGGTTTTGTTGTCACACTCTATTTGCACTCCTGGGTTCCAGCATACATGAGTCGTTGTTCCTGGGTGCACGTAGTTTAATTCAAAGCTATTCACTGTGTGATTTAGTGCACATTTCCCTTGCCATATTCGCTGCCTTTGTACTCGCCTGACTAATCCTGACATAGTCCTTCATCCTAGTCCTTCTTCATCACAGTCCTTTGCCCTAGTCCTTCTCATTTGTCATAGTCCTTCATCACAGTTTTTCATCATAGTTCTTCTCCTTTGTCATAATCACACATTGCTTTAGCAAAGTCCTTTTACTTTGCCTTATTTCTTTGACATGGTTCTTGATCATATCCCAAAGTAGTAGCCCTTTGTCACAGTCATTTTCCTATGTCAAAGTCCTACACCTTAATCCTACTTCTTCATAGACATTTTACCTACTCATTGAACCACTCCTGTGGTAACAGTGTGTGGTACAACGACCTTTAACATTAACATAATAGTCCATCCCATTCACCATTGTGCTTCATCCTCACCATCCTTTGTTATATTTGTGTTGCTAGTTCTTCATAATAGTCCTTTGTCCTAGCCATTCTCCATTAACATAGTATTTTTTATAATTGTCCTTCATCATAGGCTTCCTCCTTCATCATATTCCCTCTCCTTTGCCCTAGTCATTCCTCCAAATCTTCATCTCAGACTTCCATTTCAGTGTTCCTTCTTCATCCTAGTCCGTCTCCTTAATCCTAATCCATCATTCTAGCCCTTATCCTTTCTCCTATTATCTTCCTTAGTCCTAGTCCTTCATTAATTTTCTTCTCCTTCATCCCACTCCTTCAACCTAGTCGTACTCCTTCATCATATTCCTTATTTCTAGACCTTCACATGTATCCTCATCCATCTCCTTCATTCTATTCTCTCACCATAGTCAGACTGTCTGGCAGGTCCAGTCTCCTAATCTGTCACTTTCTCCCTGTTTCTTGTCCCCTTTCTACCGATCTGTCGGAACTGACAGTATTTTGTCATGTAGAATCCTGGACCTACATGAGCCATGGAGCAAGTTATCCCACAGCCATGTTTAGGGAGTGCAGACTGGTTGGCATGCACATATGAGCTCATAAGGCAGTACAACAGACTTTTTTTTCCAGGGTTTGTAAGTTCCCAGTAACACCCTAACACTGCTCTGTTACTATTATATGCAACACTAACAGAGGTCGGGTAAACAGACTGGAAACCTGAACATTGAAGCACGTGGGCAGGGAGCTGCTGAGTCAGCAACCATTACATTACATGAAGATTTGCTATTGGGGTGGAGTGTACCACACGCGTTGGCAAGCATAATTGTACAGATCCTGAATAGTGATGTAAAGACATGGCAGTAGGACATACTGTTAGGATGTACATTGTTAATGTAACAGGCTAAATGTATCCTAGCTGACCTCTGTCTTTTCCTCTTTTTCCCCTCCATATGTCAATGTTTGTCTCTCTCAATCTCTCTTTCGCTTTTTCGTCACACAAGTCCCCCATCATATTCCTTCTCCTTCATCATAGCCATCCTTCTTCATCACTGTAATTCTACTTCACCCTAGTTATTCATTCTAGTCCTTCTCCTTAGTCCTTTTCTGTCACCCTCATCCTTCTCTTTTATCATGGTCCTTCTGCTTCATCCTATTTCATCTCCTTTGACCTAGTCCTTAGTCCTAATCCTTCATCCTGTTCATTCTTCTTCATCCTAGTAATTTTTTCTATCCCTTCTCATTCATCCTAACCCTTAGTTTTGGTCCTTCTCCATCTTCACTGTCCTTGATCTTAATCCTTCTCCATCATCCTAGCCATTCTTCTTCTTTATAGATCTTAGTGCACGTCTTTTCTTTTGCCCTAGTCCTTCGTTTAATGCTACCTCGCCCTAGCCCTATTCTTCCACCTAGTCAGACTATCTTGCATGCCCGGTCTCTCAATCAGTCACAGTCTCTCATTCCCTCTCTCTCTCTCTCAACCACCCTTTGTATCCCTTTGTCTATCTTGTCTTCGTTACCGGGCCTAAATTCCTCTGTGTCTTCCTGTCCCTCTTCTTACTTGATTGCATTTTAAAGGCTGAATGGGGAGTTTGTAAGTGGACTGGTAAGGCATGAATGCTGATCAGATGTTTCTAAGATAGAAATGGCATGCAGCATTTATGATATCGGGTGTTAGTTACATCAGTCCTAACCAGCAGATTTACATGAATGTTGATGCCCTCTGTGCATGAGCATGGCCAGTAAACTGGTGCCAGGTCCTGACACTGGACAATATTCTCCTTTTACTGCAACCAATAGTTATCAAGCATTACATGATCTTCTACACAGGGTTTCATATGCAACTTATATGTGTATTCTATTTCAGAGATGAGCATTCCTAATATTTGGCCCTGCAGTAAACACATTATTAGGGTTACAGTGTTATGTTGGATATTGTTAAGGGCCTTTGGTAATTGAGGAATGAAGGTATGTTTTAGCATCATTGATTATGCCATGCTGGCTGGATGGATGGCAAGGAGAACAAAAGTATGTTATGGTTCTCTATTGCAGGCTTCGTTAAGCTGTAGGCTCTGTGCTGCAGCTGCCGATTTAAAATCTTAGAAGTATTTAATCAGCCAGCGTAGGCTAACAGCTCACATAGTAATAGTCACATGAGTATCAGCCTTTCGGCGCTCATGCGCCTTGAGCTGGGCCTACGTTTTATGCCAAAATGTATGCCGATAAATGTGAAATGCAATGAAGTACTGCAAAAGCCAAAACATTTTGTTTGACCCATCCTTGTTGTGTTTATGTGCATGAAGACAACCAGACTTATAGAATTCTGCCATGTTTTTTTTTACTTTCAGCTTCTTGGAATGTGGTATTGGGGCAGACATTGGCAAATGCACAGACAAAAGGAAATAGCAGAACCCGCACGAGGAGAGGGAACTAAAGCCCAGGCCTGGACAAGAGGAAGGCTGTAACATACCTCTCTGTTGATGAAAGCCTTGTAAAAAGCAGACATCTGTGTGGCCACTATGACGCACAGTGGCAATGACGTTGGAGTCCTATCCACTGGACAATCTACTAGTTAAAGATCTCTTGCAGAAAAGTCAAACATTCCTTGTACAGGGTTCTGTATTTCCTGCTGAGTGTTCCGTTGCTTGCCAAGGGACCCATCATCCTTTACGATCTACATAAACCAGTGTTGTTTAAGGTTATTTATTAATTGAAGCCAAGGTTCAACTGAAATATGACTTCATGTTGCTAGAACATACAGCAGAGTTATCTCCAGAATTGGACTCCCTTGTTAGTGCTAAATTCAGAGGTCAAAGTTGGAGGGAACTAAAGAGTACATACAACTTTCCTCTACTTCTCGGGAAAATTCCACATAGATTTCTTACTTTTTTGTAACACAACCACCCTACCTACTTGTTTGGGAAGGTCACCTTTGTTCTTTGCTTTGCCATACTGGGGATTGGAACCTGGATCCTTCTGGATCCCTCTGGGAATCCAGTCTCACATCTTGCTGTTCTATCTCACAGATGCTGGTCTGCTTGGGTTTATTGGAATAGACTGCTAGGGGCATGAGTCCCATTCCCGAGCCACCACATACCGCTGTACCTCAGTGATCAGTTTTTGTCTCTTGCAGTTAAACATGATTAAAATGAAATGGCTGCATACTTAGCTGTGTGTGCAGATCAGGGGTGGACTGGGAACCAAAAGTGGCCCTGGACATTTTTTACAAAGTGGCGCATATCACACCATGCGAGCGAAAGTATCAAGCAAGCAGAACCCCTCGAAGTAGGGTTGGGGTTGTTGGGGCGTGGGTGGGGAGGCACGTTCTCCAGTCAAGGAAACTTGGATATATAGGTCCAAGTAGTGAATTGTATAGCACATTTGTCTCTATGTACGGACTAAAGAGTCGTTAAACATAACAAAGGTTTTACGTCAATTTTATGTTAGGAGTGAGAAATAACCTACTGTAAGCTTTATAACAAATTCTTTGCTTCAAGGGGATGTGTGGGATGTGAGAGATGGAAATAAAGGGAGGGGTAGTTATCGGAGAGAGGGTAAGAGAAAAAGAGAAGCTGGGTAACCACACAAGAGAGGCCCAAGGTGCAGAGACCCACTGGGAAATCTCCAGAGTTCCCTGTAGGCCAGTTAATCACGGGTGCAGGCGCAGCTAATGGATGGGAACGGCGGGTAGCTATAGTCCTAGTCATGTCCCTTAAAATGTGCGAAGTGGGGGTGATTGGAAAGGGGGGTGTGCATAAAGTTATACATGCATGCCGTGGGGCAATGACCAAAGGTAGTCGTGATTGCTGAACACGCATTTATTTTCACTGTTTCATTCAGTGTTGATAGTACAGTTGCAACCCACTGTCGGAGGGTGGAATGGAGGAAAGTCAGGCTTCAGGTATTGGTTTGTTTTGGGGGGGTGAGGCTGGGTATGATGGGGTGCAGTAGAGGGTGGGTTAGACGGTGTTTGGGGGTGCAGGGCAGAGGGAACATAGTTCACTACTTTTTTTGTACACTTCGATCCCGGAGTGACATGAGCCCACGAGAAATAAGGATTACCGTTTTTTCATCAATTGTCAGGTCGTTTTTTCAGGGCATTTTTCTGTTTTTGCATTTGCATTCCTTTTTTTTCTTTTCGATAGTGTGTTTTTCACCGTTTTCTCTCCACTTTGTGTTTATCTCCCTTCAGTTACCTGGCTCGTAAATGTGTATACGATTGAATCTCATTTTAGTTAAACATTAATGTAAAGTGACAGATGAAAAGACACCTCAAAGCTGGACCCGAACAAAATACATGCCACTGAAATGTGTAGTGAAATAAAATCCCACTGTGAAAGGCTGCTTCTTGGCATTTTAAAATGGTGTCCTAGGAAGTGAGATCCCAAACGCCCTGTGGAAAAGTCACCCAAGGTTATGGATAGGAGCTGATGGATGCTTGGCTACAGTGCTTGAGAATGGTACTTGTCTATGCTTTGAGATGAGAGCCCTTGGTAGTTTCATATGCCGAGTGTGTGCAGGGGTAAGGACGGGGCGTGTGTGCTTCTCAAGGACCCTTAAAAGAAGGCAGACTGAGGCCAGTTTGGAGACACAAGTGTGGAGAGCAATCACGGCAGACGGCGGTCGGCTCAAGGTTTCCGAGGAAGCACATGTACACCGAGAGTGCTGGAACATTCCACCCGCCTCTCCTTCCTCCACAGAGATGCTAATCGCGTCCTTATCGCTGACAGCGACTTCCCTGCATGCTGCCAAAACGGAGCAGTGACGTTTCCTTCATTTTTCATGACTTAACTAACTCTTAAAATGAGGTAAGGGAGGTTACCACCCTTCTAGAAAGCATTGCTTACAGAACGAGGCAACACAACGTGTACAAATTGTGCTCGAGCTTTGGATTTTGCATATTTAAACCACTGAGCATAGGGCTGTTTTTGGACTTGCATAACTTCGTAGGGGTCTGACACACACAGTATTTATTTACAGGCACTTGGAACATATTAAATGCTATGACAGAATCATTATTTAAACTCTACAATTACATCTGTGAAATGTTGGTAATCTGCAAAAAAGTGTTAAACTTGATGAAAATAGGTGATTTTTTTGTGCACTTCGTAGTACAAAAAGTACAACTGAATCCAACAATTTACACCACTCACCAGAATTCTAGACAACCAAAAAAAAATTATGGAAACCATTAAACAGACTAATTCGGATCATGCTACCTCTCCACCTACGACAGCATCCCAATGGAAAACAACTGACAAATAACCCACAAGCAAGGACTAAAGCAGACCTGGATCCCAACAGGACACCAAACAAAACACCTCAACACACAGAACAGCAACTTAAAAAACACCTTTGGTAAGACCCCAATAAGCATCAGAGAGAAACTTGAATCCATAACCTGCCACGCCCCCTAATCCCCTACATAACCAAGGACTAGAAAAAGGCCCACATGTACGTACAAACAAACAACCAACCACCACAAACCAGAACAAAGAAATATTCCGACAACTGAATTGAACTCCTCAACAAAGAGACAGAAACCCTAATCATAATCTCAGCAAACAACAGCCTCACCCAATAGAGAACCCCAAGAAACGAGAACCCAACAAACACCACCCCAGCCTAGACACTAGAAAGGATAGGCAACAACTTACAGAGAGAAACACACACACTGCACTGCAGCCTTCTCAACTTCAAATCCATGACAAAACAAAAAACAGAAATCTATGACCTCCTTAGCAAGGGTTTTATACCGATGCACTCTTATTCACAGAAACATGACTGTTAGACAAGCACAAGACAATCGGCCAAGAAGCCATTCCGGACCATTTCAAACTAATACACACCAACGGAGAAAACCGAAGAGGAGTCGGAATTGCAATGGTGCACAAAGACTACAACTGCATCACAGCACTCCCCTCAACGGACATATAAGACTGCAATCCCACCTCATCAACATCAAGCTCAATGACCAAGTGAATGTATGGTTCCTTCTGATTGACAGACCCCCATCCAACAACCCAAACTTTGCATAAAGCTCACTGACTCCATCGCCAACTTTTCCACCTATCATGATAACTTAATCGTCCTGGGCAGTTCAACATCTGGTTCAAAAGTGAAAATGAAACTACAGCAAAGTCACTCAGCTCCCTTCTGGAAACACTCCACTTCAAGCAAATAGTGAACAGATCCACCCACAGTGCTGGACACACCTTGGACGCAATCATCTGCAGAGACAGACTCTCTACCACTGCCTCACCGGTACCGAAGATACAGAGTGATTATCACCTCAACCCATTTACTGTCAAGCTCCCAACCCACATACTACCCAGAAACACAACACTACACACTACTAACCAAAGAAACTTGAAGAGTATTGAACCGGAATCCTTAACAGCCCTACTGGAATCCACTAAACCAGAAATCTCAAAGCTAAACAGAATGATCCCAGACTCAGCTGGAGGAAAACTTGATGCCTGGATCAGAGAGGCCCTGGACCAATTAGCACCAGCAACACCATTCAAAGCCACTGCAAAATACATGGCAGCTAGCTGGTTCACAGAAGAATTGAAGGAACTCACAAAAACAAAGCAAAAACTGGAAAAACTACAGACAAACCATTACAATCAATCACACAAAATAAAGTACCAACGGCAACACAGACACAGAAAATGCAAATCAGCAGTCCTTATCCCACAAGAATCCAATCAGAAACAAACCTGCAAACAGAACTCTTCAAAATCATCAAAGAAATCAAAAACCCTACATCCTGCAACAAAGGCGTCGGACCATCACAATCACTATGTGACAACATCACCAACCATCTAAGAGAAAAAATAGAAACAATCCAACAGACCATTGAAGCAAGCCATGCCACAATAAAAACAAGCACAAATACGGAACCACCAACAACCAGCACACCACGAATCGCAGCAACATTCACCTGAATTGAACCCATAGATGAAGACATTTTCCCAACACTAATAAATTACACCAACCTCACTGGATCCCCCAACAATCCATGCCCTCCATGTGTCTACAAAGAAATCCTCAAACACAGCACCCCAGCATCTTACTTTTGGCTCCTGATGGACCTATCCCTAAACAGAGGAATAGTACCTAAATCTTTCAAATCAGCCCACATCAAGCCACTCCTAAAAAATGAAACAGGAAGCATGGAAGATCCAATCAACTACAGACCTGTATCAAATCTACCCTACCCTGCGAAGCTTCTGGAGAACGATGTATGCAAAATCCTACTCAACCACGTAGAATTTAATGGAATACTCCACCACCTGCAAGTCGGATTCAGACCTGTGAGAGGAACAGAATCAGCACTTCTATCCATATGGGATTACCTAAAAATAAATGCAGCCAACAGTACATGATCTGCCCTCATACTACTGGACATATCACACGTGTTTGAAACCATCAGACACACAACACTAATCAAGAGACTGGAGAGATGTGGAGTAAAAGACTCTGGCTAAAGTCTTTCTTCACAGACCGTACTGAAAGAACCTACCTACCGCCATTTACTTCTAACATCAAAAATATTTCCTGTGACGTACCACAAGGCTCCGGCCTCTCCCCACTCCTCTTTAACATTTGCATGTCCCCCTTTATGAAAATCATTCGAAAACACATACTAACAACCTACAACTATGTGGATGATAACCAACTCATTGTCAAGATAGCCTCAACCCAAGACCCAAATAAGACCCTCAACTAATGACTCACTGACATATACAGCTGGATGAAAACAAATGCCCTCAAGCTAAACCTTAACAAAACTGGAATAATGATCTCTCCCCCAGAGGATAACACAACAGACACACAAATGAATTTGCCACCAGCATGGGAACCCAACCAGAAGCATCCGGCATGCTAGAAAATCTAGGAAGACACAATAACCACAGTGCACATAACCCAAACACACTTACAAAGCCAGCACACACAGATGGCAGTTTCTCATGGTTCTACAGCACCAGCAGAAAAGCACAACATCTATCCTATTCCCTCATTCCTCACTAACCTACTCCACCCACTTTGTTACAGAGCCACATGAGTGCCTGAAGATGATGCAAATGGTAGCAGTGCATGGTATAAGTCAACTTGACATAACATAAAATAAATTGTGGGATGCATTTACTGTGGATTCCTATGGAATAAGACTGGTCCTAACAGATTATGTAATGTAAAGTGGTCATTTATAGTGACCTCCTGCCACTTTAGTTGGCCTTGCTGTAAGAAACGAGGGAGAAGGGGTCATTAGTGGCAGTCCCTGTGTGCCAATCTGCTTTCAATGAGTTTGATGGAGACACGTAGGTGTATGTCATCTAAAGGGGAGAGCCCAAGATCTGGCAGAGCCTCAAATCAGAATGACTACACCGCTTTATGCCTGGTTATCCCAGTGATGGGGGAGAGTGTTGATAGTTCTGCTGTCTGAAGCCTGACAATGTATGGTGCAGTTAATTTGATTTAGGGGCATAGCACTACTATCCAAAAGATTTTCCATGTACAATAAAGTAAGTAGAATTTAAAGGGACAGCTCCGGTTTCTAAATCCTGACCATGTATGATGCAGTATGTCTGATATAGGGAATAGTTGTGTTGTCTAAAATCGGAACCATGTACATTGCAGATTTTACAATTTAGGGGGTTAGTTCAGACCATGTATGTTATGTCTGATTTAGGGGATAGTTTTTAAATCTAAAGCCTGGCGATTTACTGTGCAGTAGTTGTGATCTAGAGGAATATCTCTACTTTCTAAAGCTGGACCACGTAAGGTCCAGTACATGCAATTTTGGGAGTAGCTCTGCTGCCTTAAGATTTTCCATGTACAATGCATTCTTTTTTTAAATTTAGTACCATGGTTTATTTAAAACCTTTTACCATATGCTATTAATAAAAAAAGTATGCAAAATATGAAACATCTATAAACATACCAATCACATCATACTTAATAACTTACATCAATTTCATCATTACAGGTGCACTATTTAATCAAATCTTATATAACATCCTTCTGCCACTTTTTTTGCCTTTGCTGCACGTGGCTTGGAAAGGTGAAGGCATTGGGATAGCAGTAGAGGCAGATGCGAAACCTGGTGTGTTGATGGATGCAGGTCAGAAGTAGCCACTTCCTGTGTGCAGATTTACTTTCTTTGGGTTTGGAGGAGTACTTCAAAGTACTTTATCTGAAGGGGAGGGACAAATATCTAGTAGATTACAGTGCTTTCAGTCTAGTTAGCTATTATAGTCTAACAGCCGATGATATGGGAGAATGTGACAGTGCTATAGAGGACCCCTTAGACATGGCTCGATTAGTGTTTATGTGCTAACAGGTAAGCATTTTGCTGTTTGTCTGTTTGTTGGTGAGTGTCCTTTTTTTTGGCTGTTTGAAAACTCATAAAATACTTGCTGGAACCCAGTAACAACTGTGTAAGGCATAACTACATTTTTTCTATGTCCGATGTCTATTCACTGAAAATGGCGATGCCTCCAGCAAAAAAAAATCACCAAGTTACTAGATCAAACTAAACGAACTCCGAAACGAGTAACACACTTTAAACCTCAATCAGAGTTCTAGTTCCACCTCAAGCCTTTGGTCGCAATCTGCAACAGCAGACATCTTTGAATTCTGTGTCCCAGAGACCTCTACCAAGTTGATTTCTACACCTCTGAATACCATTTCCAACTCTAAAATTATCGTTGAACGACTGATTCATTGTCTTGGTGTTGACCAGCCGTTAGTGGATCTGGTGGATTTTTGCACTCCTTCAGATTCCTTACTGGTGGCCGGCTTCACACTGTCGTCTGTGCCTGCACCCGAGTCGCAATCCTCCTTATGCCTCACAGACAAACCTGCAGAAGAGTCAACAAATTTGAATAGCACAACTTCCAATGGTCATAGTAACACCGTTATCATAGCCCAGGTGCACTCTCATCCATTAACCTCCCCAGGTAACTCATAAGTCTTTATTTCTAATCGTACTAGTGCAATTCAAAACTTAGAGGAGGGACCCATTCCAAGTGTCGATGCAGCGCCTTTTTCTTATATTGGGACCAGTGCTTTTTTCCCTTTTAATGAAAATACAGCTTCTATGTCTCCCCTTCCTCCACTAACGCATCCTTCCATGACCAATTTATCACAGTCCCCAGTTATGTTTTCGAACTCTACACATAACTCATCAGCTCTTTATCTTTCCTTTGTTAACCCCACTCCCAGAAGGAAATCTTCTTTGTGCCCCAAACAAACCATATCCACTCGATCCTCTTCCATCCCTTTGATAGAACTCACTCTTAATGCCATGAACACAGCTCTTCTATCCCTAACAAAACTCTATAAAAATCACGAAAATAAACTCACAGACCTCTCTGCTAATGCACATATTTCAATATCACTCACCTCTTATTGTAGATTCCGCAAATCAGATATGTAATATTCTTACCACTGATACAAACTACAGCAAGCCATGAATAGAAGGCGTGATCTCTATTCCTAAGAGTTTATCCAACATGCCAGCACCATCAGCGAATGATGTAATGTTAGTTGCTGATACCCAATCTGATAATGACATTCACGCAACTCTTTCTAATTTTCCATCAACGCCAATTGACAAGGTCGATATAACTTCTGATGCTTGTTCTCACACTGACTCTTTAGTGCCACCATCCTATGTCAAACCAATATTTACAATCTTCTCCAAAAACAAGAAAACCCCAAATTTCAAGAGTCTAAAAAAACCCTGAAAAATCTTAAATCATCCACAGCTGTGAATCGATCGGGCTCTCGACATTTTATCCATTCTTTAGCCTTGCCAAATAAACAAACTCAGACAATAAAAACTGCTGTGGCCAAGAAATATGCAAATCTAGCTGGTCTGAAAAAAGAAATGCAGTAAAAACAAAGCAGAACCACAGTCCCAAAGGCTAGTCTGGCTAATTTACAGTATAAACCGTTAGATGATTTTATGCAAGAGGTGGAATTTTGTAATGATGAGAAAAGCTCCAATTGCATCCTGACTCATCAGACAACCATCTCTGTGTACCTAATGACACTTCTCAAGTTCCCTTGCTCTCCTCCAAGAACAACTGTTTGATATTAGAAGAAAGGCGATCCGAAATTGCACTGATGAGCACAAACTCTCGTTCATCACCTCTAAAGATAACCTACTCCCAATGAGCCTTTGAAACGCTTCTTTGGGTAGAGCCTATCTTGAGCTATTCAATGCTTTTGCGTGATCCAAACCAAAATTAACAACCCAAGGATAAAGATTCCTTTACCTACCATCTTGCCTGTTGGAACACAAGAGGTCATAAACATCTCCTGTCAGCCACTTTGAGGTTTCTAAATTACTATGACATCGTAGCCCTACAGGAGGTTTGGCTTCTTGAATCTCCTGTATGGGATGGATATACCCACTCTCTACTTTCAGCGAAAGGTTCAGCAAGAGGTAGACCCATGCCGTGCCTTCATGTAGAAGTTAAAGTTGCATCCGGTCTTCAACTTGAACCATGAACATCTCCTAACATGTTCATACAGCTGATAAGAATTAAGACTCCTTCCAAGTTCTTGGCCCCGATAAACGTATATTGGAACCATGCCAATATAAAGGATGGCGTGGTTTTGAATGATCTGGAACATGTGCTTGATCTAATCATTAATGACAGCTCAATAAATCACACCATAATAGTTGGTGGCTTTAATATGCATTGCCTATCTAATGATACCACCCGATGGAACAACTCCCAGTGTCATCCCTCCGCATAATATCTGGGGGCGAGATAACCAAAAAGCTATTATTGATTACATTTACATAGATAGTGACTTTTTCGCAATCATTGATGACTTTAAAATTAAGCTACAACTACAAAGTGATGAAGAGCTGCTATCTCTGACATGTACTTGGCATTTCCCAGTGGCTTTTCCTCAGCTGCAATATTACAACTCTGCATTATCTCTCTCAAGCGGCAGAAATCGGTTTAGATGGACTCCTGAGACCGGAACCTGTCAATTTAGAATCCCACTGACATACTGTATCCAGGGTCGGACTGGGACAAGAAATAGGCCCGGACACCCCAAAAAAGTGGCCCACCTCGCGCCTCAAAAAAGTGCCCCCAGCCCTCACCTCAAATAAGTGGCCCACCCCCTCGCCTCAAAAAAAGTGGCCCTCAAACCATCATCCGTGTATCGCATCAATTCACGATTTTACAGAAAATGCTATCCCAAAAAACTCACACCTGGATAAATCGCCTTTTGCAATAGTGTGGCCAACTTTTCAAAATGGCTATCTTGTCCAGCAGCCCCCGCCACCTTTTGATCCAGAGTTCCTGTGTTCCGGGTCGTTTATCTGTTGTTCCCCTTCAGTCATTGAGTGTTTGTGAGTGCAAGGTATTTATGTTTATGTTCGGTGGGGGGGCATATATTTGAGCACATCCAGCTTTACAAAGTGTTTTATAGGGCCATACTGTCATACATTGTGGATACAGGCATCATGGCATAAATACACCCATTATATATAGAATTAAAAAAGATTAGATGTTCTCTGCACTGCTTTGAGTTCCCCTGCTACTCTCAGGTGCATTAGTGAGCAGGTCAGGTAATGTGCCAGGTACTAGAGGATGTGCCAGCACAGAAGGAAGCGTCAGGTCTGGCAGCAGCCTGCGTGCAGGAGGATGCGTATTTTCCTGTTTGCAGATCTTTTTGTGCACATGTACTGCCCAGCCCACAATTGCATTGGTTGTGCTTGGGCTGGAAGGGGAGTTGGGGCAGCCTTGCCTTTAGGAAGACCCTGACACAGAGTAAGCCAGAGGGGGACATTGGGTGAGAGGGGGTGTACGGGCCTGCAGTTGTTTTGATGAGGTCTGAAATTTCAGAACACATCATCATGTGTGCACATAATCTCCACAATAACACGTCTGTATATTTGCCTGCCTTCTGAAATGTTCAATCCTTAAAACACAACAGGGGCACAGGATACAGACATATATAATCTCAGGGTGTAGATGGGGGTTCATAATAATCATAATGATTTTGGGGGCACTGCTCACAATGATAAATGGGGCATTTCTTGAACTGCACCCTATACTGTAGAAGGATTCATAATAGAAGACGTGCACACTTGTTTGAATCAGAACTGCTTAATTTTGGGGTCAATCTCCCCTCATGCCAAGGCTCCTTCTGGTCCTAGGAACCAAGAGTCCTGAGAATCGCAAGCGCACAATGCGCTTTAATGAGCTCCCAAACAGCTCAAACCTTCCACATCTCCACTGCCAGCCATGTGTGTCCCTCTTAAGTGGTGGCCTTCATTGGTGGCACCCTAAAATACCTCTCTACATTCTAGAAGGGACTGGTCCGAATAACTTCTAAATGCGCTTTTTTGCTGCCGGGACACACAGAGAATGTTGCTTAGCTTCCCTTTTGCTCGTTGCCCTCCTAGCTGGGGTGGAAGCTTGCGGTTTCCTCGGACGATGCGGAGCAAATCGGTTACATGCAAGTCCTCCTTACAAGGAGTGAGCAACGGGGGGGATAATAACCTGGTTGCTCTGGTTGATATTACTAGCACACTTCCAGAAGGAAACGCCCACCCCCAGACATTCTAACACCTAGAAAAGCCCAGGGCGCTACTAGCCCAGCAGCCACTCCACCAGTGCTCCTGTGCCCAGACAGGATAGGGCAGGAGGCAGAGGGAGAGAAAGGCTCACACAGGGGGGGGCGCAGCTGGTAGAAATCTGAAGTAGGCAGAAGCAGGTAGGGGGGCAGATTGATATATAACCCCATAGCCTCGTGTCTACAGTCCAGGACATCCGAGTACCTATAATAACATGAAGGACACGCAAAGTACCCATAAATCGAGTGGCTTAGGGAATATATTTGTATTTAAATTTGACCCTGGCTGTGCTAGGAACAGTGCCAGAAACCCTGTGCGCAGCACAGGCGGGTGTGTGAGGGCTCGGCCTTGTGCTCTGGTGTATCGAAATGAAAAAGGAACACAAGCAAGGTAGTTACAAATTTGGCAAGACATTATAGCTCGGCACCTCAGCGCAGCGGCTGGCACACAACAAGGCACATGAAAAATATCAGTTTGAATTGCTTAATAACAGTGCCCAGCGACGTGGCGGCCGGTGGAGTGGAAAGACCTTAAATCTCCCTGGAGACATGAACCCCCCTCCCTGTCCATCCGTGCTAGCAGGAGAATTTACCAATCCTTGCTGGTGCATGACCCGAAACTCTGGAACGCGATCAAAATGTGGTGGGGGTGCTCTGGGCGCCTATGTCCTGGGCTGGCTGAGACTCGATTAATTATGCGCATGCCAACTGACACAGGGCCACTCACAGGCGCCCAATAAAATGAATAAACCCCCCTCTGTCACATGTGCCCAGGCCTGGTGCATGCCTGGCTGTGAAAGCAACAAATGTTGCTATTTAGCTGAGGCTGCTAGCTGAGGCTGCTTAGCAAGACACAGCACTGCACATTATAAAAAGCAACATGGGCGTGACTGCATGGTGCGGCCTGGCTGGCTTTGCAGGGCACCACAAGCCCTGGGCTCTGCAAACTGGCCTATGCATGGGCAGAAACTGGCCCCCAGGGACTCGCCCGCAGACAGATAATTTCAGCTCGGCCTGGGGCCGAGTCGCCGATGCGGCTGGGGCCGAGTCGCCGATGGGCAAATCCGACCCTAACTGTATCCAGATCTAATACATTAATACATTCTGATGGCCTCTATATTGCAGCTCTGCAGATATACACACTATACCCCTCACCTCTCTCTAAGCCCTACTACAGACACAAACATGTGTATGACCCAGAGATTCACGACAAGAAAACTGCACTTTGTCTCTCCAGAAGAGAGCTTACCAAATTACCTTTAACAATTAGGTTATTCAAATTGAGGCAACTTAAAACCCAATATAAGAATCGGATGAAGTCGCAGAAAGCGCTCACCATTCAGAAGGATGCTGAGTAATGGTGCAATTTTGAGCCTCCAAAAATTCATCTCTAATTTGGGGACTATTAAACTGTGCCAATCATTTAACCCAGACTCCTGTTCAGATAAATGTGGTTCCTGAGGAAGCCTGCAACCAGTACTATCAAACTTTGTACACTTCTCCTCTCGTTGGTCACTGTCAGACAGTGCGAACAAATCATAGTAATATCAACATTGTCTTTGATCTTGAAGACATTGGGCCTCATTACGACTCCGGTGGTAGCTGTGCCGGTAAAAACGTGTCACGGCCGCCAGCGACTGGCGTTTGTGGCGAAGGTGGACACAAGGACGCCATTAAAATGTTCCATTACCTTCCTCCTCGCCTATCAGACTCGGTCTAGTTGTTTTCAAGATGGCCGCCGCCGTTGGTATATCTCACTCGGCTGCCGGCGGCTCGGCGCGTTGCAACTGAGTTTATTCCACGCCCTGTTGCTTGCGCTAGTTTTCCTTCTGATAGTCTGACTTGCTATCTTCCTGTTTTTTCTCCTCCTCCCGTTCCCTACGGGCCCCCCCCTTTCTCCGGATCCTGTTTGCCTTCTCCTGTGTTCTGTTCCCGTGCTGAATCTCTGCTGTGATTTTCTTCGCTCTAGGAGACTCTTTCTCCCGGATTCTCCGTTCACTCGTGTCCTCCACCCCGAGGGGTACCTACCTGTAAACCGCCCTATACATTTCCCTCGATTAGCAGAATCACGCCGACCTTACCATTTCCTGGGTTTTCGGCGAAGGATCATTCAACCTACTACAGTGCCGGGACCCCCACAACCTTCACGTCTATATTGGATCAAGGGGTTTTTTGCCGTTCCAGTGGCTTTTTCCCCTCTGGCTGTCGTGGAGGGGAGTCACCGTGGGTTTTCTCTGTCTGAGAGTCACGGTGGCTTCTTTCCGAGGTAGACCATATCTTCTAAAAAAGAAGAAGCCGTACACAGGACTTACCCGCCGGAAGAAACTGGACTATTCAGGTGAGGAGGAAGAGATTGGGGAGGGTTATCTATCGAGTGAAGACGAAGATACAGCTGATCACCTAGCAAAACCCGTAGCCCATAGTGCCAGTCGTGATAAAACGGCACGGCTGCCGCCTGAGTTGTGTTTTTTTCCGGCACCTGGCTTTTTAATTATCAAGTCATTACAGACCCGGCGGTCCCGGAAGTCAGACGCCGGAAAATGTAACTCCCCATTCCCATTTTAAAAAAAGAGATCACCATCTCCTGCAGAATTACTGATCGCTTTTCTTGATGTTCCAGGCAAGTTGTTTGCTCACCTAATTCTCAGAGACCTCAATCTTTGGATAACATCCCAAAATTTGCATGACCCATTTCAAATGGGCCTTGTTTCAGGTCTGGGAATGACGATAAATCTCCAAACCATAAATGGATTAGAAAATGCACAGATGCCAGATGAAACAACCACTCTACATGGCCTTTATTCACTTTAAAACCACCTACGACTCGGTCTCCAGAGAACTGCTGAGAACAAAGCTCATTCTGCTATCCCTGCTTACATTCGAATGCTGATTTTGAAATTACATACTGACACTTCTATTCAAATACGCCTTGCTCTGGATGGTAAACTTCCCTCCCCCATTTCCACTTTTAGAGGCTTAAAACAAAGTTGCATTTTAGCATCTGCTCTATTTAACTTTTTTATATCGGATATATAACAAATGATCGTATATATAACAAATGATCCCATGGTTATTTTATGCAGAAGACTTTGTACTTTTCACCAACACTCCCAAGGGGCTTCAGAATGTTCTTTTTGCACTTGAATAATATGTAGATTCTAATCTTCTTACGATCAATTTACAGAAAACGCATCCAAATATCATATTTGCAAATGTTCTTACATTTGGTATTTACACGGCGAATGCATACAATTAGTTAACGAATACTCTTACTTGGGACTAAACACTAATACTCACGTCTCTGATCAGCCCTATCTAATAGAACTAAAAACAATGCATACGGCCGTAGCCCAAGCTCGAATCATAAACAATAAATATGGAAAGTTCTCCAGCTTTCCTCTACTCACCTTCTATAAATAGAAGGTAGTTCTTATAATTATAGATGGCACTCTGACAAGTGCTTGGAGACCAGAATCCTTCTGGCTACGTTTAGAGGGCTTGTTCTGGAAGAGGGTCCGATCCTTACCTCAGGGCCTACCTATGTGTATTCTGAGGTACACACTGGGCCTGCTCTCCCTAAATGGTTCATATGCATGGAAAATGTGCTCTTTATACAGGAAGCATTTGTTACCGTCAAGATCAAGTTCCCTGTTAAATGCTCTGTCTATGCATATGAATTCCACTGAAAATCCATCCATGGCAGTTAACAGAAAATAACGAACATCATGGAGATATCTGATATATGATATCTGATATATCAAGCAAATTACTGATAACAAATCCAATCTGAGCCAAACAAAAAGTGTGGCAACATGAATGGATCAGTACGAGAGACTCTTGTATGAACCACTACTACTTTCGAACTGTACATTTTGCCCATAGGAAAGTTCATATTCCTGAATCATACCTGATTAAATTTCCAAGCTCCAGGTACAGAAATGTGTTCTTAAGATTCAGATTGAATTTGTGGTCAACAAATGATGTTTTGGCAAGTTGTAGAATTATTCCTAAATCTGAGAACAAATGTAGATTTTGCCATAACTCAAAAGAACATGAAACTTTAAAACACTTGCTTGCTTTCTGTTCGGCATTATTAGAGAAATGAATCCGTTACTTACAGCGTCATTTTTATGATTATTTTATGGGAACGACTCTTTAATTCCCAGTGAATATGCCTATGAATTGCAGTTATCAATTCTCTGTTGTCCTTAGGTCTGAACTGAATTAACTTCTTTATATTGTAATTGCATTAAGATATATGCTTTTCTTACTGTATTATTCATTCTTTTGTAACATTTTAAAAATGTGATATGTTATGAGCTCTATTTAATTGTAATGAAAAAACATTTTCTTTTATCTTTTTATATATTGAACGGTTGATCTCTTTTTTCAACCACATCAATAAAAATTAAAATTAAAATTAAAAAACATCCAAATGTACATTGTTTAAAGTGAACTGGGTGGGATAAAAAAAGGCAGCTGTTCTGGCAGACAGCAGACTAAGCTATTAAAGATGCCATTTCTGCTGTTCCAGCAGAGATGCTTTTATGGGTGGGCAAACAGGGTATGTGCCCCGGGACCCCACCATTTGGGGGGAGGGCTCACCTACTGCCCAACTTGGGTGTATGGGAGGGGGCACTGCTTTGGGTATTGGAGGCATGGGGGGCAGGACTTCATGATGTGTCACAAAAGTTACAAGGCCAGAAAATATTTTGAATTATTTTTCGTTCTCTCATTTCCATCATCATTTAGACCCTGAAAATAACATATGCTGTGTACGTGCGTGTGTGCAGGCACATTTGAAGCACAAAAAAAACAAGCACTGGCAGTGCCAATAGTTAGGGCTTTTGTGTAGGCCTGTGAAAGCCACTTGGCGGGCACTGTGTAGTGGTATTACCTGGCCACTGATGGTAGCAGGTGCAAAATGGTGTGAGTACCTGGGCATCTAATTGCAGTGCCTAAAAATGCCTAATACTTATACACAAGCCAAAACTGTTGGCTTTGCAAATGCTTGTTTGACTAAGCAAGTACAGTGCAACTGTGCTCGAGTTGCCCCAGACTTTTATGTGGCACAGGCTGCCTCTAATGATTATCTGAGCGCGTCTTGGTAACCACTGTAGCTCCCAAAGGATGCAGTTTATGTGATCCTGTTCTTTGATGCTGGCAATTAGTCTGGTTGCATTGTGATGTTGTGCTTTTAGTGGGGGAATGTGTTACAGAAGGGATACCTCAGAAGAGTGTGTCCCCTCTGTCCAGGTTTGACAGAACCAGGATTGTGCCACAGTCCTGAAATCAGAGGGTGGCAGGAAGGTCTTAATTTTACTCACATGTATAAGTGAGCACATACAGAATGTATAGAACTAGAGATCTATAAGCCTAGTGATTTGGCCCTTGGTGCTCACTTTTGTGATAACCCTTCAAGGTTCTTGTTTGATAGCCATGATTGTATGAGTGCTTGACTGGTCAGATTTTTAAGGAACATGAACCTGGTTTTTCTGGGTTAGTTTCACATAAACGTTTGTCATCCAGGGCTGAATGAGCCAGAGGAGGTGTTTTAGCCATGAGAGTCCTTCGGTACTACTATGTGTCATTTGTATATTGAAGCAGGGAGATTGTGAAGCCATTGAGAACAGTGCCTAAAGACTCCAGGTAGAGAGAGAATATGACTGGCAATAGGATGAGCCTTGGGGGACCCTGAATCTAAGTATCCATAGACAACTGGCTATCTCTCAGCTGACCCTCCACACTGAATCTATTGGTTGCTTCCATGACCATCAATCTGGCTTTAGATCATCCAAAGGCACGAAAACTGCTCTTCTGAACACCCACAAAGACCTGCTCTCAAATCTTGACACTAACACTCCCTCTATCCTTATTCTCCTTGACCTCTCCTCTGCCTTCGACACAGTTAACTACAACATCCTGATTGCACATCTCTGTGACACCCTGGGAATCACCGGTCAGGCTCTGGCTTGGTTAACCTCCTTCCTCTCTGACCGCCCATCCCAGGTGGAACTCGAAGCCTTTCACTCGACTATCACTCTCTCAACCTGTGATGTTCCCCAGGGTTCTAACCTATTCCCCTGGTTCTTCAATGTCTATATGGCTGCCCTGGCATGTGTGATTGCCACGTTCACCTCTAACTTTCAGTGCTACGCGGATGACATGCAGCTATCTTTCAAGCTACCCTCAGCTGCTTCCTCCTTCTCGCTCATATCTGACTGTCTGTCCGCTATTCAGTCATGGTGTGCTGCAAACGACCTCTACCTCAACGGCAGTAAGACTGAGATTGTTTGCATTGGGACCCCTGCTCCCGCTTTCCAACTTTCACTCTGGCCGGCCTCCCTTGGCCCTGCACCCGCCCCACCTGCAGGGCAAGAAACCTTGGGGTCATCTTTGTCTCCACTCTCTCCTTCTCCTCTCACATTTCGAACATCTCTAAAAAGTCAAACTATCAGCTACACCTCCTCAGAGGTACTCTACCTTTTCTCACTTTCCCCCAGTGGCTCACTGTCTCCAGCCAGAACCCTGGTTCTCTCTAGGCTGGACTATTGCAACAGCCTCTTTCTCAACCTCCCTTCTTCTGCCTTGTGCCCTCTGCAACTCATCCAGAACAGAACTGCAAGACTTATCCTCACACTGTAGCCCAGGGACCGCATCTCTCAGGCAATGAAATCCCTTCACTGGCTCCTTGTGGCTGCAAGGATCAAGTTCAAGACCCTCTGCATTGTTCACAGGGCTTTCTGCGGCCTGGGCCCTACCTACTTGCAAAGCTGCCTACCTAAATACTCTCCCTTACAAGCCCTCTGCTCATCTACCTCCAACCTTCTGCGAGTGAGCCAGTCCAAGCAGAGATTTTGAAAGGAGATCCTTATCCTCAGCATGGCCTCCCACTGGAACAGCCTCCCTGCCGCCCTCCGTCTTGAGCCGAATCTCCTTAAATTCTGCAAACTCCTCAAGACCTTCCTCTTCTCCTCTTCCTTCTCTCTCCCTCTACCCTGCTAACCTACTTCTCTGTTTTTTCCCCCTCTCCCTCCTCTTCCCGGTGTACCTCAGAGTCCCACAAGTCCCTGGCAACCCCACCAGTCCTCTTCTGCACTTGCCTCAGGGCCCTACACCACACACTCACTGCACTTGAGAAATAATTCAAGAGAGGGGCTCCCTCTGCACTTACCCCAGTCTCAACCGACCGGGTGCACTTGATGCCCCCACACCATGTGACCTTCTGTGCACTTGCACGATCCGTACACACCCCGCCTGAAGATAATCTGTCTGTTCTCCCTTGTCTTCACCCCCTAATTGCGCTGTAAAAAATGCAGAATCGCTGTGAGGCCTATTTGCTGTATCTCAAATTGTTAAATGTATTTTTACGCACAAACTCTGCCTGTGCAGACTATTCTCGTCTCAGAATTTCATGACTGTTGTTTTTCCCCATGTTCCCACCCTCCTTGAGTGCTTTGAAACACTTGTCTGTGTATAGGCGCTATATACATAAACAATACCTACCCTACCATACCATACCATAGCTCTTTCCCATCCCAACAGGACTACCTGGTGCTTGTCCGATTTTTTATTTATTTATTTCAATTGTTAATTTATATCAACTATTATTAAGAGGAAAACCATGTCCGCACAGCATCCATGAAGCCCCTCTCTCTGATAAGAAGTGTAAAGAGAGTTGCATGTTCATCTGTGTCGTACACCTTTGAGAGATAGAGAAGAACCAAGAGGCCAGGGCCCCCTTTGTACATGGTAAGCAAGTCATCATCAACAACCTGTCTGGTTGCTGTCTCAATAGTACATCTGGGCCTGATCCCAGACTGTTAGTAGGTCCTGATGGTCAATTTGTTAATGCAGTTGCAGGTTAACAGTTTTCAGGTAATATTTCCGGAAATGGAAGGATGCTATCTTGACAGATGATCTTGGTCAACAGCCACTTTTTGAGTCGTGGCTGTATCCTCATATGTGGTAGGCCTGAGGAATTTCGGCATGCTGGAGATTGTGTTACCTGAGGCGCATCTGCATTTTGACCATTCTTGTTAATTCCATATCAGGATCGCAGTGATGCTGATTTAGAGAGGGTGGCGTGATCAATGTGTAATCTGAGTTTCGAGATGTTATCAATAAAGAACATATTTACTGCATAACATTTTCCCACGGATTATGAAACAGGTGGTCCAGTAAGAAGATTACGAAGCAGATGTACTGCCTTTAGTAGAGCTGCTTTTGCCTGCTGCCTCTGCTATTGTTTACATGCTATTGTTTACACGCCCTATGTGGCCCTGACTGTGTTTATGAAGATGTGGTACCTGGCATGTCAGTGTTTGAGCATGGAAAGCATTGGATTGCAATTTGTTTTGGAGCCAGGCTTTCACTTAATTGACATCAATATTTGGACGCACGGTAGTTTTTCAGGAAACCTAGGCTGATCTCTGGGGCTTCTGTGGGAAAGTCTCTGTAAGAGTGGCGAGCAATGAATCCAGGAGGTTGGCGCGCTTTGTTAGGTCTCATTAATGTAAATTGAGCGGGGATGGCCGGATGATAAGTACAACCCAGGTCCATTTGATAAATGACATTTGACACCAGAAAATGAGAATAAGAATGTGGTGTATTTGTCAGTTTATTCTGTGTTTACTGTTAATACTACTCAGTCCGGTGAATTTACAGCTGAATTACGAGTGGTGGGAAGGTGATGATAATCTGCAAAGCCCCCCATGTGGATTTTTGTGGATGCATCATGAGCGGTAATTCTGCGGCTGTAAATATGTTGATTTGGCACCAGCTATATTCGGGAGGTAGATCCTCCACAAAATCCTCCACTCAACCTCCACACCTCGGAATTTGCAGGTACGGTAAAGTTGCCAGTCATTTTTTTTATCGCCAAAACAAATGGTGGTATGAGAATTACCGCCAAACATTGGTCACACTGTTGAACTCGTAATGACATGTTTCCATTGAGGTTAGTGGGCCCAGAAATGTTCTGTATTAACTGTGTTAAGTTCCTGGTTTCATTAAAATCCAGAAGTCCCAAACTGATGGGATTTTTTGCTGTGGAGCTTGGAAGGTTAATATCGCTGGCGAAGATATTGTTAGTGTTGAAATTGAGGCTGAGGAAAAGATGATATTTGTAATATTGAATAGAAAATCTACTGCGGTATGCAGCAGTGATATATTAGGCGAAATGTTGTAGTTCTGGTGTAGCTGCGGGGAGGTGGCATGTCTGTGTTGCACCCCATGCATTTTAGTGTGGTTGTTTCCTGCAGGGTGCAGAACCATATATTATAAAAGAAGGATAAGATGGTAAACTTTCTCTACTTCCACCCCTCCTTCTCCCCCAACGATTAGACACCTCTGACAGATTCTCCGGCACTACAGGTCTTGACAACATAGACTGCGTGCAACATTCCAAATTTCAAAAAACATTTTTGTTTAATACAGAATATTTAAATTAAAACGTAAGATACTACCCACACCTAACACAGTGTACAAAACTACCACTAAAACCTACAAAATCTAAAAAGCTAAATTTCAAATAAACCACTTACAAATGGACACAGACGAAATCACATATCACAGTACATAGAAAAAACCTAAATGTGTTACTAAAACAACATATAATCCCAACATTTGTCTGTTCTTTAAAGCCCCTTTCGGGCGAACATTCTTCAGGGGAACCTTTAAAACATCCACTATTCTTCTCAACACCGTGTTGAATGGGTAGTTTCAGGCAACCAGCCTGCAAAGAAGGGAAACAGAGGGCAGGGTCCCAACCGAGGGGATTGGGACAACCAGGTCAGGACACTGAGCCGAACAAGGAATCAGTGGTGATTAACTTGTCCAACTATGTACTTTCAAGTGAAGAAGAGAATACTCTCAACAGGGGCCTCAGCTTTGTTATGACCAAAACCCATGATCCCTTTGAATTTCGTACTGAGTTTTTTGCATTTATGCGTAAAGTACGCCTTAATGAATATTTCAGTGAACACGAGGGTTACAATAGTAATAACTGCAGTGGTCTGCGTAATGCGTCGACCTTCTGTGCACCCAGCTACTCCCACACCGCCGAATCCACGGTATTTGAAAGACAAGTGTTGGCTGAAGTTCTAAAGTTAGAATCCTGTGAGAAATCTCATAATTCGAACTTTAGTAAACCCCAGAGAGATTCTGTTCTAAAACTTGCAAAAGATAAGAATCTCATTATCAGACAAGCAGATAAAGGGGGAGCTATTGTCTTGATGAATCGCAGTGATTATGTTAAAGAATGTGAGAGACTTCTTTCTGACAGTGTGAGCTATTTGAAACTTACTTGTGACCCTACTGCTCGGCTGATGAAGATCATAAAAGAAAAAGTTACTTTGGCATATGACTCAGAGATGATTAGCAAACAAGAATTTGAATTTCTAATAAGGGAACAAGGCAGGGTACCTGTGTTCTATATTTTGCCTAAGGTGCATAAGAGATTGGTAGACCCTCCCGGACGTCCCATAGTCTCTGGGGTCAATTCCATTTTAGAACCATTGTCTAAGTTCGCAGATTTTTATCTGCGCCCATTTGTGATGAAAATGCAGAGTTATTTGAGGGATACTACCGATGCCATCAATAAAATAGAGAACATAGATTTTGTTCAAGGCAACTCTTTATTGATAGGTTTGGATATTCAATCCCTCTATACTATGATACCACAAAGGGCGACATTAGAGGTTGTTGAAGAAATTTTGCTGGGCAGAGAGGATGGACACCCTGTGAGCAGTGCCTTTATTTTGTGGTGTACTGAGTTTGCCCTTACCCAAAACTTTTTCCAGTTCCAAGGAACTTTTTTCCAACAGATAGAGGGCACTGCCATGGGTGCGGCATGGCCCCTAATTTAGCCAACCTCTATGTTGAATATTTTGAAAAAATTGTGATATACCCAGTTACTAATCCTTATATCCATCAGTTGAGGAAGTGGCTGAGGTATATAGACGATATACTCATTGTATGGGATGGTACGAGAGAAGAAGCTGAGTGCTTTATGACCTGGTTGAACCAACAGAATCTTTTTCTGAAATTTACGGGATCCATATGTGACTTTGAGACTCATTTTCTGGATATTACCATCTTTCATGAGAATGGAGTGTTAAAAGTGAAGCCCTACACAAAGACTACTGACAAGAATTCTCTTCTGCACTTTAACAGCCATCATGCTAAGCATTTGAAAAACAACTTACCTTTTGGGCAGTTTTTAATGTTAAAAAGGAATAGTAGTAGAAAAGAGGATTTCCGTCTAAGTGCGGACGCACTTACTCAGAAACTGCAAAACAAAGGCTATCCACCTAGAGTGATTAAGACTGCTTCAAAAAGAGCATACAATAATAATCGGGAGGCTCTTTTGGAGAAAAATGTGAAAATAAAGAGAAAGATTGGTACTGTTTTTGTTAATACTTTTTCAAATTTATCGTACAAAATGAAATCTATTGTGATGAAAACTTGGAAAAAGGTATACAGAGGAAAAGAAGCCTTGCCCCCTTTGGTGGCCTTTAGAAAAAGTCAAAACCTAAGGAACATTTTGATCAGGAATGATGTAACTGAGAAAAGTACACCACTGGTGAGACAAACCAGGTTATGTGGTTTACCAGAAATAAAAGGGCATTTTCCTTGCGGTAAATGTAGTATGTGTGCCCAAACTAAAGAGATTAGATATATACAAATTTTACCTCATCTGAAATGGGTGTGTAATGAAATGACCAACTGTAACACATCCAATGTTGAGTATTTAATCACATGCCCCTGTGGCCTATATTATGTAGGCAAGACTAACAGACAATGTAAAGTCCGTATGGTGGAACATCGGAGCTGCATCAGAAAACAAGTGATTGCAGCTCCTTTAGTGAAACATTTTCTTGATATGAAACATGGCTGCAATGACTTTTTATTTTGAAAAAGGTGCATGGCCATAGGAAAGCCGAGACAGACCAGAAATTATTGAACCTGGAACAAAAAATTATTTTTAAATTGCAAAGTAATGTTCTGGGGCTCAATGAGAGTATTGATTGGCATCTGGTCAGCCAAACATAAATGTTTTCTGCTATCTGACTATTGTTTACAATTTTGGCTGTGTTTTGAATGTTTTTTTTTTTTTTTTGAATTTTCCTTATTTTGTGCCATCTATATTTGCAAAAATGTGCATATGTCTGTTGCTTGATTTTTGCAATGCTGTGTCGATTTCTTTTGAATGGTTTTGTGCCCCCCAGTGCACTTTCTTCTCAACACTGCTTCCCTTTGTTGTTGGGTGGTTTGATGCAAAGATGGCCGCTAGTTTTTTCTTACCGGCTAGTACCTAACTGAAGAGTGTAGTCCTTCCTTAGTGTTCACTAGGAAGATTGCATGTAAAAGATGGCCGCTGTATTTTCTTGCCGGCTAGTATTTAATCGAAAAGTATAGTCCTTTCTTAGTGCTTACTAGGAAGTGGTGAGCGTTTTGCTGCACTTGGTGAAAACACATGCTGGTGCTGCACGGTCTTCTTTCAAACCCTGCGAGTCATTAGCGAGGAGTTTGTTTCTCCTAATCTAGAGGTGAGCATGTTGTTCTTGAACTTTAGTAGCTACATTACTTTTAGTGATGTTGGTGGCTATTATCCCTTTTCCGCAGTTTTTTACTTACTGAACGTTGAGGTGTTGTGTACTATCTCCCACTACTTGGTCACGTTCAGGATGTTTTTACACATTTAATGGCTGTGAAGTCCGCTGGTGTATGACACTACTGTTTGGAAGCATGAGCTCTAATGCACGACCTAGGCTGGGCTTGAAATGGTTTCTTTTCTTCCCTTTTTTTACACATTTGGGAGCCGTGGTGTATCGGTGCATTTTAATGCTCTTTGAGATGGTTGGTGACCGCCCTTCTTATATTACAGATTGGTTCTGCGTCCTCTTTTGTAATCATCTGCAGACTTGGTTGTCATTACAAGGGATTTCCTCCCCTTTCCCCACGTTGTGGGTGGCTTCACTTGCGTGAAGGTAATTTTTATTTAATATATCCTGAACAATTCATGACTGTTGTCCTGTAGTGATCGGTGGCTCATTGGTAGTGTGATGTGTCCTTTCTAGGTGTGACGATATTTTCGGCGGATTGAGATGCCTTTTGAAGTATCTTGGTTTTTCAATGAAGAAAAATTAGCCTATCTGTCATTTACAGACGTGCGTTGAAGATTCACCACATTAAGGTAAATCTAATTGGTTTAATTTCTAAACCTTTTTGTGGAATTGTTCTCTTGACTGAGTCAACTCCACTTTTACATTTGGTAATACCCCCTCCCCTGGGGATCTGATTAGTTTCCTCTGTTTCCCTTCTTTGCAGGCTGGTTGCCTGAAACTACCCATTCAACACGGTGTTGAGAAGAATAGTGGATGTTTTAAAGGTTCCCCTGAAGAATGTTCGCCCGAAAGGGGCTTTAAAGAACAGAAACATGTTGGGATTATATGTTGTTTTAGTGACACATTTAGGTTTTTTCTATGTACTGTGATATGTGATTTCGTCTGTGTCCATTTGTAAGTGGTTTATTTGAAATTTAGCTTTTTAGATTTTGTAGGTTTTAGTGGTAGTTTTGTACACTGTGTTAGGTGTGGGTAGTATCTTATGTTTTAATTTAAATATTCTGTATTAAACAAAAATGTTTTTTTGAAATTTGGAATGTTGCACGCAGTCTATGTTGTCAAGACCTGTAGTGCCGGAGAATCTGTCAGAGGTGTCTAATCGTTGGGGGAGAAGGAGGGGTGGAAGTAGAGAAAGTTTACCATCTTATCCTTCTTTTATAATATAATCTATGTTCCTATTGGTGGAGTAAGATGTGGTACATATAAATAGGATCCTGTGTACCTATTTGATTACAAGGGTGCAGAACCATGTCCTGCTTTGAATGACTAAAAGATGACCCGTGGCCTTTCCCACTCTGCACCCACACAGGACACTATATCCAACGGATACTGGCAGGTTGACAGGACAGCTATTAAGTTACTCAGTGTCCTTTAACTGTCCCCCTTGGTTTGGAGCATCATCCCAAGATACCACCATGCAGACTCGGCTGTAGCCCTGTGCATGGAATCACATCTGACACTGCATTGCTTAGAAGCTAATTCTTGCTCTAATAAGATCATAGTCTGGTGAGGGATTTCCATCTTTAGGGGGAAACGCCTGAGTTTTTTTTTTCGAATTTCAAGATGGATTCTGCATGAAAGTTATTTCTGACAAACAACATCCCTTTTATAAAATCCTCTCTATGCGTTAGTGCTTTCTACCCCGGTGGGTCTGCTGGCCTGTGTAACGATCACTGACCTCGATATATAGTCAAATAATTATATGTTCTACTATCCGCAGTCTTCGTACGCACCAGCAGTTCTTAGGCAACATGGCCGCCTTTCTGGAATAAAGTTGCATGCAGCAGAGGATCATGCTCATGCCACGCTGAATAACCAGTCACCATGTCCTTTCCTTCAAATTGGCATCTCGGATCTATAATAGCATCAAAGCTATTAATCAGAGAAAATATAATATTAATCCAGAGAATTTGAATACGCAAAAATGTGCTTATGCAGAATGGGGTTGCTGCTCCATGATAAATATTCACTGGCATGGTTTGTATTCTTTCCTATCTTGTGGAGGTCCTATCAGAGTCCACATTCCATGTGGTATTGACATGATGATTATATACTTATCACCAAAGGATGTTGCAATGATAGGCACACACTTAAAGTTATGGGCAATTCTGCTTGTATCATTTAAATGTCTGAAATGTTACCTGACTGTGATTAGAGCTGAACGAGTTTAACGAAGAGTCCTACAGCCCCTTCTCTTAGAAGTATCACCAGCTGGCATGGTACCAGCCCACGATATCTTTCACTATGTCAGTGTCCCATTGGCACACTTCATCCACGTGTGAATGGGAGGATGTAGAGGGCAATACGTTATGCCCAATGGACCACTGGACTTGAGAAGGAGAGGATGATTAGCTAGGGTTTATTCATTGCAGTTAGAGTCCTTTGTTCTGTAGGATCTAGGACCTCAACAAAGATAAGGAAGCAATGAAGCTCTGGCATAGGGAAGATCTTGAACACAATATTTGATTATTGCTAGATACTTACCTGTGCCCTCTGCAATTTCAGTGGGGACATTGCACTCTGGAAACTGTTTCAAAAGGTGGTAGATTCTCCAATTGGAGAGATCCTTATTGGATGTTAGCAGCAGACTTGTCATCGACCAATCCCATGCTGCGATTTGCCATCATTTGGAGTGGGAACCCCCACTCTGTTTGTTCTTTCTTAGAGCTGTTGACAGTACACGATGCCCTTAAATAGGGTTGAAGGCATCGGATCCAACTCTTCCCCTATCATCCCTGTGGCACATAAGGGGCATCTGATAAAAGAATGTTGTTTCTTGCCTGCTGTGGAGGACGAAGAGACCAGGGCAGATAGATACCGAGGAAGAGACAGCATATCTGATGTTACTGCTTCATACTTAAACCTACAGGGCAGTGCATAAGCGAGATCCAGGCCTGTGCGGTTCTCTGAGGAGCCCCCAGCACCGTAAAGATCAAGCACCATTACCACGGGCACTTCCAGTTGCTCATGAATCCAAAAAAGGATTATGATCTGCATAACAGCTTCATGCACCTGATAGTGCCAGCCTACTGCTAAGCTCGATAAACTGTCCAAGAAAGCCAGCTGAGTGTCAATTGACAATATTCCAACTTCCATAGCAGCCAAAGCACTTAGAAGCGCTTTCAAAACGTACCCTCTGCTGCCAAACCTTCAAAAGAGGCTAAGGTAGATAGACAGTGGGCCTGTGTCTTTTGCTGGCATCATAGGCACCCCTGACCACCCCCCAGCATTACTAGGGCCCTAAAGATCGGTTAGCATCCTGTTCCCTACCTTGACCAAACACATTTAAGTGATCATTTACTTTATATTTGTGTTGATATTTTTCCCTCTGCTATTAGCTTATTTTTCAAATCACGGCAGTTGTATGCGTGCCAGTTTACCTGCCAGCCCATAGATATATACCCAGCCTATATTGCTGTGGGATTTGTCCATGCAGGCAGTGGCTAATCAGTGTTTAGCATTGCACAGACATTAGCTTTATTGTGATACTTACTGTATTATTGATGTTTGTGAGCTTCCTCTATTGAGAGTATTACCTGCCCTTTGCCCATGCTACCAGTGCCAAGGAGGTATACTGCCCACATTTCTCTTTTTTATTGTTTTACTGAAATACCTCTGAGCTGAGTTGTGGTTCAAGTGCGGGCATTGCATTAGAATGCTGGAGAAGTCTGACATGAAGTGCCATAAATAATCATTATTACTAATAGAAAATAATAATAATAATAATAATAATAATAATAATAATATTAATAATAATAATAATAATATTGACAGTGCATAGAAGACCTTCAGCCCCTCCCTTCTTCTTCTGTCCGGAAGATGATTTTGTCATAGTCTGCTGCTGCAACTGCAAGCAGAATATGGTTGTGTAAATGGAATCAGCAAATAGCTTCCAGGTCAGGGTGGGTAGGTGCTGTGTTGCAGAGCCAGCAGTTCAGGAATAGCCGGCAAGCAACCACTGTGGGCATCTTTTATTTATTTGGTATTTGTTTGTATAGGAAAAACAGCTTTGACAAGAGCATCTGTCCATGAGCATGCCTGGCTGAATGTGCCTTTCCAATACAGTGGGGGGAGGACATAGCACAAGGGTAGCATACATGCTAGTCTCGAAAGCAAGATCACACAGAGGTTCGAATCCCACTTGGCGCGTTATAAAAAATCCATAAAATAAAATTAATATGAGCCTAGCGATGGCTGATATATTATACAGGTGTAATAGGGAGGCAATTTGAGATTAGGAGGGGACGCAAATTACAAGATGTGGTTACACTTACAAAGAGCACAATTGCAAAGCAGAGTATTTACACACTTCACAGGATAATCATATGCAGTATTTACATCTATGTACAAGTAATGGATAGGGTTGGAGAGAGAGGCGAACACCGACTGGAAACTCAAATGATAAGAAGTGCCTTTTCAGGGATGTTTTTACCCCTGATAAAGATGGATGGACTTGATGTCACATGGTATGAATTTCAAGTGAGAGGAAGTCATGTGATAAAAGGGATCACCAGGTGCATAGCTTTCAGGTTGAGAGACCAGAAACTGGGTGCCTGTTCAGCTACAGCGGTGTGGACCTATTTAAACGAGAATGGAGGAGGTGAGAGTGTAGGGTGTAAGAGCAAAGGAGCAGGGCTAGTGCCATTATCACAGCTTTTAGATATTTTAGTATACAAATAGAAGCCACGTTATCAGAAAAGAGAAATGGAGGTGTGTTCAGTGTGGGGTAAGGGGGGCAAGCATGAACGGACGTATCCTGGAAAAGTTGAGAGTGGGGTTTAAGATGAGTTTGGTTTAGTTACATGATTTGAGAGGGTTGATGGCAGAGGACAGCATTTGGGTAGATTTGGGGATTTGCACCAATGGTGTTGGTGAGACCAAACATTTGCTCTCAATTATTCTGTGGCAGGGTAGATGTATGGTTGAAGACATGGGTAAAAGGGAATAGAGGATGGAGTGGCATAGCAGTGCTAAATAGGAGCATCAAGTGTTTGGTTTTAATATTGGAAGGCCTTCTTAATGTAGTTGTGAAAGACTGGAAAGAGCAATGAGAGAAAGGACCTAACTTGATCCAAAAAGGACAGGGTTTGAAATTAAGATTCGATGAGCAGGGGCTGAAGCCAGCTCCTGGGTGTCAGGTATCACCCAGTAGAATGACAGCAGATATCCACACACTTGTGGAACACTCCCATCCCCTGTACACCTATTTGTATTGTGATCCAATCAATGTTTTGGTTTCTATTTTGTATACATTCAATAATATGAGGCTTTAGAATTTTTGTTAACAAAATATTTTGTATATACATATTTTTAATGGAAAAAGTATCTTTTTGCGATCATACAGTTCCACATATACTGTCATTTTATCAAGCACACCAATTGTCACCAATGTCCTTAATCTGCAACACAATTATTTATATATAAAAATAAACTAGTGTTCTTACACTGTTGCTCTATGCATTTTGGGAAGTCCTTTCCCTTCATCAGAAGCTGAAAAAAAGAAGAAAAAGTATCTTTTTGCGATCATACAGTTCCACATATACTGTCATTTTATCAAGCACACCAATTGTCACCAATGTCCTTAATCAGCAACACAATTATTTACATATAAAAAGAAACCAGTGTTCTTACACTGTTGCTCTACGCATTTTGGGAAGTCCTTTCCCTTCATCAGGAGCTATTCTTCAACTTGACTTCTGTCACTATTGTATTTCAGATAATTCCATGTACAAAAAAGTAATCAATGGTATACCTATCAATTCCAATTTCATTATAAATTCACATTCATGTCTGTCATGAATTGTTAGTTGATAATCACCTTGTATTATTCTATCCCAGTGGTTGTGTGTTATTCCTCCAATTTCTGGATTTGATCTCTTCCTTCCAACGAAATATTGTACCTAATAATATAAATCATACTGCTGTATTTCACAATATATCTTGTCCTTTCATCTATTGCTAGTTATTATAGTACACTATTCTCACCTTACCTGAGTGGTGAGAACCCCATCCAGCTAATACTTCTTCAATTAGAGTTAGCCTTTCAGGCCAGGCCAACAATCCTGGAATCGCGTTTATTTAAAGGTTCACCCTTCGTGAGGTGTGGGATGTTTTTAAGTTGGCTCTTTTCTCCCCATCTTAGTCTACCTGCGGTAAGGATATGTGTCAAGATCAATTGCCCTATCCTTATGGATCCAGTCTTATAATAAGATTTTACACACACCAGTTTACAAACAAACGTACCCTCGGCTGCCGGGTAACTGTTCCTCACTTCGCAGCTCCACGGTGTACTGCAGTTTAAAAAATGTCAGCTAATTACATTGTAATGTCATCACGCCATAGGTCGATGATGTCACAATGATGCTATGATTACACTGCATCCATGCAAATGTAAATATACATCTATCTGTCATACCTATAACCTAGTTGTGTTCTTTCTAATCCTTCTACGTTTATGCTGTCCATGTGTTCATGAGTGCATGATATTCCTACTCATTCAGACATTTGTTAGATGTTAATGAATGCCAGACATGTTATTTCAGTTATCAACTAACATCTTGGGTTTGTTCTGGAAACAGCTATACTGCTGGTTACAAGTAATCCTAGAGGGTTTGTCCTGGGGTGACTGTACTGTATTGTACATAATGCCTCTGTTCTGCAGGTCTACAGCAGCCATATTTATATGGGTCCAAATGTGTTACCAACCAACAACTTCATGCTCAAATTCCGAGAATTACACTAGATCCCCATTTACTGTTCTCAATCACCCACATACTCCACACAGTTGCAGTTATTCCATATTGACATTTTCTGGATTTTGACCATCTCTAGAGACATATATCACAACCCCAATTGTATATGACCTAGCTTATTACTACATTACTTAGCGTGTTAGAATTATTTCGCCTTTCTTACATTTGGTTTCATAAGCATAAAGTCAAGTCACATATCTCATGATGTCCTCACATATAATGCAGCTCTTTATCTAATTGTAAAACACTGTTCTCCTACCCACCCATTTGATTTGGTTAAATATGTCAAATGTACCAAATACACCCGCTATTGTATCTCTATGGCTTGTAGTCTTCTACCCTCCTTGACATCTTTTACGGCCCCTTTGGGTTGCTCCTAGACAGAAAAAGCTGGCATTGTGAAAATTCCTCTCAATTGAGGGTGTGACACATCAGCCTAGGCAGCACCCAGCACAATTTAACAAGGGATATGTCTTTTTTGAAAATAAATACAATTACAGAGAAACACGCAACTACTCTTACGTTTGGTGACGATGAAGCAAATTGCATTTTGTGAATAATAAAAGAGATAGAGACCAGCACACCTACAACTACCAATCTGGAGCGTTTGATACTTCAACTGAAAAGACTAATAAGGAAGGAGATATCCCAGAAGCTACATGCAACCACTCTTGCCCAATATTATTGTGCACAGAGAATCCCCAGAAGGTGAAGTTTACCTACGACCGACGCTCTACAAGGATAATCCTGAATTCGTAAAGAGATGGGAACATATTAAAACATGTTTTGCTAGATTTAATCCTACTAACCATTGAAGAACGAGCAAAATCATTTACACATTTGGATACTGAAATTAAGGAACTAACTGAAAAGCTAGCAAACTCAACTGCAAACTATCCTGGAAGAAGTGAATTCCACCTGGGAAGGTAAGGTTATAAAAGAGACATTGAACAAAGAAAGGTGCAAAATTTCAGAAGCAACATGTTGGAATGTTCACAGGGTAACTGGTATACCCGGCAGGACCATTACCACCAGATGAGACCTATTCCCAATAAAAGACCAAAACAACAACCAAAAACATCAGGATAGGCAGAGAGTGACCAAAGTAGTGAAGCACCCATAAGTGTGGAGGAGAACGGAACTACAAACAACACATTGGTAAAAGTAACAAACCACCATTCATCACAAGAAGCAACAACATCAAATGCCCAACCAGTCTCTTTTTTAGAAAAAAGAGGACGAGAAGAGGCAACAAGAAATCTAATATCACGAAACAAACAGAACAGCTAGTTGTCAACATATCTTCCAGAAATCTTTCTAAAAACCAATTGGATATGTTAAACCTAGGCTTATCATTTACTCCAACACAACAACAGATGAGCCTATAAAGACACCCGACTACTTGGAGATGAGACCTATGAGCCACTTTGACTACCCACAAGTTAATAATATGGCCATCTGATTATTTGAGGGACGGATGCTGAAGGGCCTGGAGAAGGCTGATTACAACAAACCAATGAGGTATAACATTAGGCGACATCAGAGTCAAATTATAAAAGACCTAGCAGATTACCACACTATTACACTCAAACCAGTGCACAAAGAGGAAACAATAGTCATTATAGATATGACTTTTTATGAAACTCAGATTAATCTTTTACTGGATGTTGAGAACACTTACATTAAGATCAAACAGGATCCAACAGATATAATTGCCTTACTAATAGAGGAAACACTGGACAAAGCACATCAGAATGAATGGATCTCAGAAGAAACAAAGAGATTCTTAACAAATGACTATCTGATACCGCCAGTATTTTATGGCTTGCCAAAAATACACAAGGGATTAAGGAACCCCCCACTGAGACCGGTAGTGGCTGGTACCAAACGTATCTTTCACCCACTGCCAATTTATGTGGATAAAGTACTACAACCAATGGTGCAAGGAACTTCAACCTACCTGAGAGACACCACACATTTTCTAAATATTTTGGGTGAGATAGAGGGTTTACAAGAAAGTGACATACTTGTCTTCATTGATGTAAAAGGTTTGTACATGTCCATTCCACACCAGGATGAATTGGAGGCATTAGAGTGGTCATTACTCAGAGATGACAATTGTAGAGTGAATAAGATGTTCCTACTAGAACTTAGCAAGATCATTCTTATCAATAATTACTTTCGCTACAAAACACAGTTTTACTTACAGTCTATTGTGTCCTCAATGGCACCATCATACTTTGACCCTACTACCCAGCTGTTGTTGGGCTTAGATATTTTCTCACTTTACACCAACATTCCTCAACAAGCCTCTCTAGATGCCATCGAAGAAATACTTTTATCTCGCGGCGATAGCGATCCGGTGCCCACCTCGTTCATTCTCTGGTGCGTGGAACTTGCTCTGAAACGCAACTACTTCGAGTTCAACGGTAAATTCTACCAGCAAATTGAGGGCACAGCAATGGGGGCCACCATGGCTCCTAGTGTAGCCAATCTTTATGTCGAGACCTTTGAGAAATCCCACATTTACAGCAACCTTAACCCTTTCAGCACCAACATTGCTAAATGGAGTCGCTACATTGACGACATCTTGGTACTGTGGAAAGGCACTGTAGATGAGGCTAACAATTTTTTCACTTGGTTAATAATCTCAACCCACACCTGCAGTTCACCATGACTGCAATTAACGAATCTACCAATTTTTTAGACCTCACTATTTTTCATGCTAACAGGGTCTTCAAAATCAAACCGTACCACAAGCCTACTGACAAAAATTCCCTTCTGGATTACTCTAGCCACCACATTAAACACTTACGTGATAACCTTCCATTTGGCCAGTTTCTACGCCTCAAGAGGAACAGCTCTGATAAAGAAACATACGAGACTGAGGCTACTACTCTCAGTAAAAAACTTAGACAAAGAGGCTACCCTAAAAAATTGGTGAAAAAATCGGCAAAAAGGGCCTTTAACAACAATCGTGAAGCTTTACTTGAACCTAAACCTGTCAAACCTGAAGATGATCGCATTGTTTGTGTCAACACTTTTACTAACCAGAGTTTTGAAATCACCAACATTATCAAGAAAAACTGTAAAATCTTTAAAACCACTACCCAAGCGATGGCATTGCCTATCTTTGCGTATAAAAGGAGCACCACTATAGGCAATAGAGTTAGCAATAGCAAACTCAGATGTCTCAACATCCCTGAACCTAGATTAACTACTCTATGGGGTCTGCCTGAAGCCACCGGGCATTACCCCTGTGGCTCTTGTGGTGTCTGCAAATTAACTTCCAAAACTAAAGTTATTGATGTTGGCCTTTCAAAGCTCTGGACCCAAAAGAATCTGACAAATTGTAATACTGAATTTGTGGTTTATCTGATTACTTGTATATGTGGCCTGCATTATGTGGGCAAGACCACCCGCAAAGCTAAAACCCGAATCATGGAACATCGGAGCTGCTTGAAGAATAGAACTGAAAATGCTCCCATGGTGAAACATTTCAACCTGCTCAATCATAACCATGAGGATTTTAAATGGACTATACTAATGGCCCTGAAAGGGACTAACTATGCAACACGCGAGAAGAAACTGTTGAAGATGGAGCAGAAAATGATATACACTTTGCACAGTGATGTAATGGGTCTCAATGAATCTATTGAGTGGCACAATATCTAGCCACTCCCATGTCTCTGTCTCTCTCCTTCTCTATGACCGGTTCCACGCTGCTCACCGGTGTATCCCACTTCCCGGTTGTTTAGGTTATTTCAGTACCTCTGCGTACTTTCTATTCTGTAGTCCTCCGGCCTCTCTTTGCTCTACTTTGGGCTCCTCTTTATTATGAGTGCGGACAGGGTGGCCTATCTTTTGTTGACTCTCCCCCTGTCGCCACAGTGTTACATTGGATATCTGTGTTCTAGGCAATCACCTGTTATTCTAAGATGGCCGCCGTGTTTTACCCTTGCACTCGCCCAATGTTAACCAAACATAGTAATAGGACTTCCTAGTTACCATGACTACCTGCTCTGCATCGGCCGCGATGTGCCTTCTGATTCATTCGCGGAGTCAGTCTCGATTTACACGGAGCACTCTTCCCCCTGCGGACTTACTCAGCACTGCCTTGTGATTCACTCGCAGAGTCAGTCCCGATTTACACGGAGCACTCTTCCTCCTGCAGACTTTTTCAGCACTGGGTAAGCAGCTTTTCTAAACACACGCGATCACGGTATTTTCTGAATATTGACGAATGGCCAGGTACTATTTGATCGGCCCACTCTATTTCTCCTTGTAGTGCTATACGTAAGTTACCCTTCGATTTGATCCACCTTGCCTGCTATACCTTTGGACTTTCCGAGGCAGGGCAGACCACAGGTATGAATGTGTTGAGTGAATCCCACAGCGACTCGTCGCTGGGTGAGGTTAGCCTCTTGGTTGGGGTGATATTTAGTGACCGCTATACACACACTTTCACTCTCTCCCCCCACCGTTAGACACAGGCCTGCCACCATTCTGCTATCCCGTGCCTTCCCCTCCATCTTCCATCTGGGCTGATGTTACCCTTGAGAGGTTTCTCACTGCACGTTGTCCCTGGTGTAGTTCTTCTGGGGTCACCAGCACGCTTGCTGCCTCACCCTTACAGGCCACCCCAAGTTCCACATTTAGATAGTGTCTTTTTGACTCCTACCGCGCAGAGTACTTCGTCTGCATGTCTGTCTCTCCACTTGCTATGTTGTTGGTACATCTTCTGCTTCTTCTAAGCTACCTATGGCGCTTAAATAGATATTTCTATCTTTTGTAGGATTGACCCAGTGGTCTTCTACCTCCTACTATCTTTCAGTAGAGAGCACCCACAGGCATCAATTGAGGTACTTGTCCCCTCTTTTTGTGATGCCACTGTTCATGAATTTTGAAACTTTCTGATTTAATTTGCTACTTATGAGCGGACTCTCTGCCTTTTTGTTTTTTTTACTTCACAGATGCTATGAAATTTTCACTGTTAATTGTTGCCCTCCAATTGTAACTTTGTTACGTTGACACAACTGTACCTCCTGATGAATGTTCCATACTTACCTTAAGGAACAGAAACATGTCGAGATATCACTCTGTATGATAACCAGAGTTACACATTTTTGACACATTGATCCTAATTGAAGTAGGGTACTACACTATTTGTCTTATATGTACCCATTTGTGTTCATGTTGATACAGTGTTTTTAACTAGCTATCCAGCTTATCACGTAACCCCTGTTCTAGTTCGTCTTTTATCGTACATCTTAAGTTTTGTACTGTGGACCACAATATTTAATTGGTTGTTTTTACCCTTGTAATTTACTATTAAAACTTTATACTTATCTTTTAACTGTGACTGGTCCCCTTGTCAGAGCACACCTATCCTTGTTGTTCTGTATTTCTGGCATCTACACTATAGCTTTGTCTCTCTTTATATATTTGGACCATCATACGCTAACCTGTTCATGTACAATCTTGAATCCACACAGGTACTATCACATGAACATTGCCATACCAAAATCAGATCTTGGAAAATATATATATATATATAGATGACATTTTGGTCATCTGGAGAGGGGAAAGATCAGAACTGGATGTAGTTTTGGAATACTTAAATTCAATACAAGACCGTATTAAGTTCACGGTGGAAGTGGGGTCAACAAAATTACACTTCTTGGATGTGGAATTGGAATTACGAGGGAATACTTTAATAATAAATATATTTCATAAACCAACAGACGTTAACAATTCACTACATTATCTCAGTCACCACCCCAACACCTGAAGAATAATCTTCCATACAGTCAATTTCTGCGATTGAAATGCATTGTATCAGAAGAAGAAACTTTGTCAGATGAAAATAGGAAGATGGATGAAAAATAAAGCAACAGAGGTTACCCAGAGAAGGTGATAGAATCAGCAATGGGCAAAGTTAGTGCATTAAATAGGAAAGATCTGCTAACTGCGAGCACTAAGTCAAAAGAAGTACCATTTTTGTATGCACTCAGGTACTATAGCCAGGGAATATGTGTGTAATTGAGGACAGTAAGTGGGGATCAAGAATAGTTCTCAGAATGTGAGCATGAAGTTGTTGGTTGGTAACACATTTGGACCCCCTGCATAACAGAAGAATTATTTAAAATACAGTACAGTGATCCCAGGACAGACCCTCTAGGCTTAGTTTTATCCAGTGGTATAGCTGTTTCCAGAACAAACACAAGATGTTAGTTGATAACTGGAATAACAAGTATGGCATACATTAACCATCTAACAAATTTCCGAATGAGTAGGAATATCATACACTCACAAACACATGGACAGCATTAACGTAAAACGATTAGAATGAACATAACTAGGTTATAAGTATAACAGATAGATATATATTTACATTTGCGTGGAGGCAGTGTTATCATTGCATCATTGTGATATCATTGCGCTACAGCTTGATAACGTCACAATGTAAAAAGCAGCCATTTTTTAAACCACAGTACAGTGCGGAGCCGAGAAGCAGGGAACCGTTTCCTTGCAGCTGAGGGTAAGTTTTTAGTAAACTAACGCTTGAGGCATCTTATTATAAGACTGGATCCATAAGGATAGGGCAATTGATCCTGACACATATTCTTACCGCAGCTAGACTAAGACATGGAGAAAAAGAGCTGACTTAAACATCCCCACCTCATGAAGGGTGAAACCTGAAATAAGCACCCATAGCGATTCCAGGAACCTTGGCATGGCCTGGAAGGCTAACTCTCATTGAAGAAGTATTATCTGGATGGGGCTCTCACCACACAAGTAAGGTGAGAATAGCATTCTATAATAACTAGCAATAGCTGAAAGGACACGAATATTGTGATATACAGATGTATGATTTATATCATTAGGTAGAATATTTTGTTGGAAGGAAGAGATTACATCTAGAAATTGGAGGAATAACACACAACCACTGGGATAGAATAATGCAAGGTGATTATCAACTAACAAGTCATGACAGACATGAATGTGAATTTATAAAGAAATTGGAATTGATAGGTACTTTTTTGTACATGGAATTATCTGAAATACAATAGTGACAGAAGTGAAGTTGAAGAATAGCTCCTGATGAAGGGAAAAGATTTCCCAAAACGCGTAGAGCAACAGTGAAAGAACACTAGTTTCTTATTATATATAAATAATTGTGTTGCAGATTAAAGACATTGGTGACAATTGGTGTGCTTGATGACATGACAGTATAAGTTCAACTGTATGATCACAAAAATATACTTTTTGCATGAAAATATATATATATAAATATTTTGTTAACAAAAAATCGAAAGCTTTGTATTATTGAATGTATACAAAATAGAAAACAAAACATTGATTGGATCACAATATAAATAGGTGTGCAGGGGGTGGGAGTGTTCCACAAGTGTGTGGACATCTGCTGTCATTCTAATTAGTTATGCAACCTAGTGTCAGGGTTGTTTTTCTCCCCTGAAACCTACTACATTCTTTGAATAGAATTAAGTGGGTGGTATCTAATAAGGTGTGCTCCTAGAAAACAAACGCAGGTATCGCCCAGTAGGCAGGAGCTTGCGCTGGGAAAGTAAGAGTGTGTGCACAGCGCACTGCAAAACTAACTTTCACATGAAATGCTCAATTTAACTTTCTGCCCATTCGTATGATCCATTATGTTTTAAGTGCACCCTAGATGTGTTCTAATTCTTTTTTTTTGCATTCTCAAACACTCAGAATTGTAAGGTGCCAGTTTGCCTAGGAGCCAACATTACCTCTTTGTAACTCTGTTTTAAGTTAACTAGGTTCTCTTAGGGTAGAAGCAGGAGGTAAATAATTCCCAGTAATTCTAAACCCTGCACAAAATCCAGAATATATTTCAGACTGTGTGCTTGGAGATCAAGGGGGATGGAGGAAAGCAGTAGAGTGAAGGGGGAAAATACAGAGAATTGCAGATGGGAGACATCTCAGGGGAAATGGTAGATAGTGAAGGTGACAAATGGAAAAAGGAGCAGAAAAAGAAGAAATTCAGTGGGTTGCCATGAATGTGGATAGTCTGGTGGAGCTTCTGAGACACTGAGAGGACAAAAACAAAAGAATAAACCTGAAGACAGTGGGCTTTCATCATGTTTGAAAATATTCATTCCCATGAGGCTATGGCCAGAATGTGCGTGCACAGATATTCAAATAAGAGGCCTAAGTTGTGGAAGAGTGGCAGGAGGTGACAAATGAGAAATGCAGTGAGAGGGGTTGGAGAACATGGTGAACAAAATTGTATTCAGAGGAAGGGGCGGATGGGGTGCCTTTTCTAATTTGAAGACCAGCACTGTCACCATTCTTGGGTGGGTGAGGGAAAAGGTACAATGTTGCTGAATCAGTGGGAAGCATTACTAGTGTGACTGTGTCTTTGGGGTGACTCCAAATTCTGTGATGACCATCAGTATGAGCTGGCTGTGATTGAGGCAAAGGGATTGGTGAGGAAGAGGTCTTGTCACAGAGTGATTGGGGATTTCAGAGTTATAGGGTGTGTCTGGTGAGAGTTATTGGGGTGAGCTGACAGAAGATACGTGACGCCAAGAGGGAAAAGAGAGCAGAAGATGAGATTAGAGTGAGAATAATCAGTGCAAATACCAGGTCTTTGGTGGGCAATGGAAGGTCAGTGAGAGGGTCGGATGGTAGGGTAAGGTGGAATGTGGGCTGCCATAAAGGAGAGTGTTTGAGGGCCTTTGTTGAAGGGTAGGGACACAGTGACTTGGAGGCGGATGAGGTAGACAGAAGGATCATGAGGGTATTGTTTGCAGTTATGAAAAGGGAAGGACAGGTAGTGAGTAGGTCTCCCAATGGCGCCAAAATGTAGTTGTGATGAAAGTGGAGATATGTAGTATAAACATAGTAGGTGCATAGCAACCAACAAAAATATGATTAGGCTGGTGGCACCCAGACATTTCAGTAGGTCACTAGCAACCAAGAGTAGTTAGAAGTAGGTCATAGTTGCCTAACAATAAACACAGTTAGGCCAGTAGTATGGTACACGCTGGTATCGGACAACAGTAATCACAATAAGGCTAGCAGTGTCCAAAACTACATATGTTTAGGGCATTGGTTGCCTGAAAAAAATAGGTTCAAAGTGACCAACAGAAATTAGGCTGGTAGTGACCATCAATAAGTAAAATGTGACTGGCAGCAATAACAAAATGTAGGTAGGATAATAGTGACCAGCATATAGGGAGGTGACATTGTGGCATAAAGAGTGAGTAGTAAAGGGGCTAGATGCATGATGGTAGGGATGGGAGATTGATGATTAAAATACCAGGGTGGATATGTCAGTCATGTGGGTCAGAGGGAAGAATGTAAGACAGGTGAACAGATAAACAGGTGAGATCCTTTGCCAAGTGTATGTCACTTAGTCACCTGGGGGACTGGATGACATTTCAAATGGGTAATTTAAGAAAGGTCAGATAATCCTTGCTCACCACTGTGTGTGCTTTCAGCGATGAAAAGGGTAATTTGTCTTCCTGTAACAGAAACAGAAAGAAGACAATAGCCGAGAAATGGCAAATAGGGTGGCTGGCCCTCAGTATGTCCACCCATGTTTCCTTTTCACCTCATAGACAAACGACAGAGTCTACATGTTTGACTCTTCTAAGGCCTATATCTTATGAAAACTATTATAAAATAAAACACATACATGTCTATTTCTGATTAATTAGTGAGATCCATGTTTATTGCAGCATTTTAAAGTTATTCAGGATACAAGAGAATCACCTTTTAGTGGACTGTAGAATTTATGAGGTGCAAGCTTTCTTAAACAGTCAGATCTGTAAAATTCAGTTAACTTCTGACTAGATTAATTACTTCCAGATGAAGTATTTCTGCGTCAAATATCACTTACAGAGGATGTATTTTTTACAGGCCAAAGTTCCTTTCCACATCCAAGAAAGAATGGTCTTCATTTGTTTCCCTTGTTTTGAACCTCTGCTTCCTTCATCTCGAGTGCCTATTGTGTAGCCTTCACTGCTGCTCCAGTCTACTGAATCATATCTAACAGACATTTGCCATGGCTGAGTTTGGTGCTGCCAAAAGTATTCAATAAATGTTAGCTGAAAATTATGATTTTCAGCAATTTTAAAGTTAGTCTCTCGTGTTAGAATCCGGAGACGGACAAGCAAACATGATTTTCAAATGGTTTATTTTCTCTTCTGATTAAAAAAAGACCAAACATTTTCCTTACTGTTATACTAAACCCTACTCTATAAAAAGGACCGGAAAAGGAGTGCATGTCCATGTGTGAAGATGGTCAGACTTAAATTAAGTCCTCTGTCCAGAAATCCTATTCTAACCTTCTTTCTCTCCCTACTGCTCAAAGGAACATATAAAACAGCCAAGTCATAAATGTAGGTCTTGCCAGAGGGGAAGGAATTGCGGCTGACTTGTCTCTTTACCATGGGCCCCTGCCTATGTTCACAGTTCAAAATATATAATTTGTGTATGCCTGGACTGCCATCCCGAGGTTCCAGCCGGGCCTCTCCGGTTCTTCTTGGAAGGTTTGTGTCTTACAGTCCTTCTCCCTTTGGCGCGACATTCGTATTTCCCCTTCCCACAGGCTGAGGTTCTTTAAGTCTCTTCATCTTCCACTCTGGGGCTCGCTGTTCCTCATTTATTGTTCTGGGCTCCTCACTTCTTTTATCCACACCAGGCTTCTTTCTGTCTCGTTTCCCTACTCTGTTTTTTTTTCCTGCTGTTTCTCTCCCTACTCCAATGCTCATTGGCTTTCTTCCCACTCTGGGGCTTCTCGGGTCTTTCCCCCACCTCCGGGTTTCTTTCAGTGTCCCTCCCCACTCTCAGGTTTTTCATGTTCTCTACTCTGGGGTTCTTCGATTTCTCCCCCACACTGGGGCATCTCTGTTTCTTCTCCACACTGGAGCTTCTGTGCCCCCACACTCCCCACTGGGGCTTCTCCTCACTCCCCTATCTGGTCTCCGTCTCCATCAACTCTGAGGATCTCAGTATCTTCTCCTTCATACTCCCATGCTGTGATGTTATCAGTATCTCTGTGCTCTGGTGCTTTTCTTATCCTCAATCCCCTTCTTTGGGTTTTGCTTCCTCTTTTTCCACTCTGGGTTCTTTCCCCTCTTTCTCCCTCACTCTGAGGTTCTCCCAGTTTCTCTCCCATCTAGGGCTTTTCTCCTTCTCACTGTAACCCTTGTGTTGGGGGATGAAAGAAAAGATCCCCGGCTGCCCGTGACCTGCATGCGCTCCCCTGATAGGCAGGGGAATGCCACAGGCATTGCCACTCCTCAGGTGGCTATCAAGCACTGCTGCTGGCCGTGACACACTTGAAAGGAGTGGTGCTCCCCACAGCAGTGGAGAGTCTAATGCTTTGAGCCCGCCTGGGCTAAGTTTAAATAAAGGTGACCCACTTGGGCTCCCTGGGCCACACCTGACAGACGTGGCCCAGTTTGAGTAGTGTTGTAAGGAGTCCTGGGCTGCACTTCACATACACATCCCAGCTCATGTAAAGCCTTTGGGGCCCCACACACTGTTGCTGCTGCTGCCTGCCACTGCCTACTGCCAGCTTAAACAATACCAGAGAGAGTGCCAAGATGAAATAACATCAAGAGAGCAGCATCCAGCAGAGACCTTGAGACAGCCCTGTCTAGGTTGTTTCAGAAGGAAAGTTTTATATATACTTTTTAATACAGTTCACTATACGGACTTTGTACATATTTTTTAAGGACTCTTTTCTATATTTTGAATATTTAAAGGACTCTTTTTATATTTTTATATTTACTTCTTAGATATGCAGCTTCTCGGAATAGTGTCTTGTGTTTGCCCTTTTTATACAACACTCACAAAACCCTGCTGGTGTACCGGAATAGTAGATAAGTCAAGTGAAGGCATCATGAACAACAGATTCAAAGTTCAAACAAAAATAGCTTTATTATCTTAAATGTCAGGATGGTTAGAGGCCTATCTTGCCCTATGCTAAGGTTTGATTTCCCTACCTAAGGAAACTAAGGATAGTCTGAGTCAGTAAGTTCAACTTAAAAGTCTGTCTGTGTCCAAAACCTATACTTGCCCTCACCACTAAAGATAAATAATGTGTAGGGATGTCAGCAACAAAAGAAATAGTGTTCTAAATTCAAGTTCTGAGCTTCGTCCAGCTCTGATATTGCTTTCCAGTTCAGCTTCCAGAATTTCAAGATAGTTCCACCAAAGTCTCATGGTTACACAAGGGTCTCAGGGTTTCTTTCCTCAAGAAAACAACACAGTTCCACAAGGGTCTCCGGGTTTCCCTTCCCTAAGATGTCAGCTTGTCGAACTTGCCAAATTATACTTAATTTCAGTTTTTTAATATTCAAAGCCAGTTCCAGATCAACTTTGCACTCTTTCTGATTCCTTGCTAGTTTACACAGACAGTTTTCAACTGCTTTACTTCAGCAGTCTATCTTATACCTGTGGATTTGTTCTCAGCATGTTACCTTGACTTTCATAGATAGGGTACCCCTGGTCTTGGCACAGTTGTCAGACCACACGGTCCACCCATTACAGGTCACGCAACTGTTAACCCTAGGCTTTCTTGCCCACAGAGGTTCTTTTGCCCCTGTGCCTGTGTGCTGATTGAAAATCACTTGGCTTTCTCTTCATCGGTCTTTTGGCTTTGCCACAATGTGTTTTCCTCTTCGACAGTCTCCTGACTTTGTCACAATGTGTTCTTTCATAGAGATCTCTCTGTCACTCTCTCTTTCCTTCACAACATTACTTTCACACTCTTCCGTGCTATTCATTACTTGCTTTTCATCGTATTTCATATGATTCATTCTTTGCTTTCCAATATATATTCTGTGTACGTGACTCAAGCTTGCCTTCCATTCATAGGCTTTATTAAAAGCTTTCCTTTAGTTCGCTTTTCAATATTTCTTAGTTCATATTCTTTTCATTCACAGTTCATCATGTTCATATTGTTTACTACAACCCTTCACCATGTGTTAATTTTATCTTGCACATCACATTTTATTTGTCCGGCAATTACTTCTTCCCTTTAACAACCCCCATGAGTGCCCAGTATGAGTGTTCCAATTTTGTGCACTCACCAGTCCCTGGTGGCTCCTCTGGGCAGTTTCTTTCCTCTTCTTCTGCTCAATTGACACGTCTTCGTGTTATTGCGAGCCCTGCTCGCACTCGGGTCTTCATTCTGTGGGTTGCCAGCGGCTCTGCTCGCCTCTTGCGAATGCTGCCGGTAGCTTACAGCAATTGGATTCCTGCCGTGCCCTGCAGCTCCTGCTGTGCATACCTGACTAGGGAGGCTCCAAGCACACTGACCCTCTCATGGCCCGCCGAGCGTTGGTGCCACAGTATCTCCTCAGTAGTTGCTGACATCCTAGCATTCAGCCAGGATCCGCCTCAGCAGCCTCCTTCTCCATAGGAGTTCCCTACCCTCAGGCCTGAATTGCCCGGCCCAGCTTCTTTCCTGCTGGTCTCTCCCCACTGACTGTCAACCCCACCTTTTAAACACCTTTAAACCTTTAACAGGTTCCAGGTGAGGGCCCTCAGGTCCAATTGGCTAACTATAATTAGTGAAGTTTTCTGAACATGCCTGACCCTAACAACAGTCTGCAAGCCTCTTCCTCGTCTCAGTACCAGAGTGGTAAAATGTCATGTCAGTGTGCACCACTCTTAGTCAGCTCTTCCTCGTCCCAATACTATAATGGTATGGATGATGGGAAGCAAATGGAAGTGATTGGCAACAGCCTATAAAGGCAGGAGGAGGGTAAGGTTGATTTAAACCAGGAAAAACCAGGACACCATGTCTCACCTTCAGACATCCTCTCACCAATCCCCAAGGACCCTCTACCCAGGTGATCCTCCCTCGCATCTCCACCCCCAGGGTCAGAATCCAAAAGCAATGGCCTTTCCCTGGCCATCTGAGCAGAGGATCCAAGGGGATTTAGGTGTGTGAATACTCTCAGATTTCTCACAGTGAACATATAACAACTAAAGAACCATACGTCAGCATGCTTTGTCTGCCTTTCATGACAATTACATAACATCCTGCTCTTCCCAACTCTCACCACCTTCATGGCATGGCTCACCAGGGTGATCTTGAACCCAGGAGAGCCGGGGTTGAAGACAGGTAAGAGGCGGGTCAGGTTCAAGTTAAGGTATAAGCTATATACTGTGTGCCTGCCTACAACTGTCTTCCAATAAGGTGCATAAGATGACCACCCAGCGACATCACACTTCTAGGCTCCCTCTGGGGCTCCTTCCTCCCACCTCCCATTCCTTGTAAGACTGTATCTGATGAGCCATGCTCCCTGGGAGGGCCTTGTAGACCAACTACCTTTCGTCTCACCACGGAGCCGCTTAGCCGACTTCTCAACTGGAATCAACAGCAGAGGGTGTCTCCTCCTGGTTCCTGCTTTCTTGTTGTAGACATTTGTGGGCAGTTTCTCAACTGTGCTCTAGCCTCAGCTTGCTGAAGTCCTCCTTTTCTGCTCTTTTGCTACAGCCCAGGGGTACGGTTTCTCACCTGTGGGCCACGTTGCACTCAAGTAGTATAGTCCTCAGGGGGCTAAGCCATGTCTGGCATCCTGTCTCTCCGAGCGTCTCTCTTCCAAATGTGTGCTGAGGCATAATTAAACTGCAGCAATTGTGCAAATACTCCTTCCTGATTGGTTATTTGCCTGGCGTGCTTCCAGGAGACGTTTTGTTCCATAGTTTAGCTGTTTTTCATTTCTCTGAGGTGGTGCAGGAGGCTGAGCTGGTGTGCTCAATTTTGGTAGCTGTTTTTCCTAAAGAGGATGAAATTAAATTTGGGTAAAAGGCCAAGTTAGCTATGTCAAAAGAGTGTATATGCTTATTACGACAGCCAGTTCTTACATACCCCATAAAGCTGTACCTGGAGGAGGGGAGGTGTGGTGACTTAAGTCTCCCTCTGATATTCCCCTGTCACCTTAGTAGGAGTCACCTCCAGAGGGGTACCTCTTACCCCGTCCCCAAGGGGGTGATAAGCATAGCAGGATCATCTCCCCAGTCCCAAAAGGGTTGGCTCCTCCTTGGGGAGAGGTGACGACCTCTCTATTTTTGTCACTCCCCACAGACATCAAACAACAGAACTCTACACCTCTAACAATAACTTACATATTACCTTCACGACCAATGTATCCAAGCAATAGAGGCACACAAGGCTCCCATCTGGACACAAATATCTTTTTGCCACTGTAGCCTATGGCCCAAATTGGGCCCTTCTAGATAGGGCTACATGCTTGTCCCCTAAGCAAAACCTAGAAATAAAGGTGCAGAAACTAGGATTGTAAATAAAATCGGTTCATAGTGACTGTTTCGACAGTCAAAGTTTCGACTGGTGAAAGTTCCGACACAAAAGTGTAAAAAAAAAGTTTCACATTTTTTTATTTTTTTTATTTTTATGGGCCCCCAAAACCCTGTTTTTTTTAAAAAACACCTATTTAACTATACCAAATTTAAATAAACCCTTTACCATTTAAAAAAAAACAAAAAACTTTGAAACTTGTTGTTTACGGCACTTTTGTCTCAAAACTTTTACCTGAAGAAACTATTTTTTCAGAACTTTGACTGGACACCATAAAATATGTATTTAACGTCATGTAAGTGATTGTGTCTGTGTGTGTGTCAGAGTGTATTAGACTAGACCCTCCAGCCCACTTTGGGTCTGTATTGATTGTTGAGAGAAAAAATAATGATAGAAGAAAAGGAGAAAGGGAGAAGAGGAAGAGAGTAGAGAAAGAAGAAAGAAAAACAGCTTCTTGGGGGATGTAAGAAAGGCATGGCCTCAAGAATAGACAGACAAAAGTGATCACAGTTCAAAGGTGTTTATTAAACTGTAAAGATAGATTGGAAAAATGGCTAATTTAAACCAAAATCTAAGATGGGAGCAAGCTTCGACCATCAAATAATAACATGGCAGTCCTAGTGGTGTTGTGTCAAATAAAAGGGCCTATACTAAGAAACACTTACGCTAAATACCAAAAGAATTGTGGGATAATGTTCTTAAGAAAGAAGGAAGTGTTCACAAATGATGAGTCTGGATGCTGTACTTGAGGTCTCCTTTCCCCATGTTTTCATCATGGGAAAAGGTGGGACTTTGGAGCACAGCACATGCTCAACCTTTCCCAGCATGAGCTAACAGTTCTGCTTTCAGCAATCAGGGCACTCAGTGGTTAAGTCTCTTTTCTATCCAAAAGTCTCTTGCCGCTGTGGACCTGATGTATTCAAATAATAAACAAAGTGTTATTTTTCACAGATACATCGGGTGATGTCTTTCACCTCTGGTTCCCCCTGTTCCGGGCGCAGATCCCTAGAAAGGTCTTTAGTGATACCAGAACCTCTGATAATTATTCCTCCTGCTTTCGAGGGTCTGTCAGCTTCACAGTATCAAAACAAGTGTTCAACAATAGCTGTTCTGTGTATTTGGGTGATAGTTCTTCACCCCTGAGTGCCCCCTCTTCCGCGTTCAAACCCCTCTCAAATATCACCTCTCTTTATTGGGTTCCCTTGTATTTCTTGCATTCAAATGTTTTCCCTCTTGTATTTTGATTTGTTGCACTCACAGGTTGGTGGGTGTTGGCTTTTAACCATGGATCCCCTCTTTCAGGCTCAGATCGGACTCAACTGTTCGCCTCCCTAGATCAGGTTCACTATGGCTTTCAATGTAACTTATCTGGTGATTTTCATAAAATGTACTTTTGTACAGTTCACTGTGGACATCCCCCTGCCGGATTCACTCTTGCCAACACACTGTACTTCGGCACTTAGACTTCATCCCCTTTGTCGGCATCCCTAGTTCGGTTTTACTCTTGTTGACACACTGTATTTCGAGACTTTAGATTTTGTCCCCTCTTTGTCAGCATCCTTTGTTCGGGTTCACGTTCGCCAAACTGTAAATCGTACCTTTTTATCATTCAACTCTTAAGATGTGGGATTCATTTCTCTTAGCTTCACAATCATCTGTCAGTCGAAGACTTTCGACTGTACAGAGGATTTTACTAGACCCCTGTATGACCACTTTGACCCTCTTCTCTCCTTTCCCAAGGCCTTCTGGTAATAGTAGTTTGAACAATTGGGTAATCTCCCAGAGTTTCTCGAGTGAGCACCCACATGGTGCCTGGCTCATCTGCAGCTGGCTTTCCACTTTTCTCATCAATAACTCTTCATGCTTTCAAAGTTCAATTAGCTGTTTGCTACTTTGCGTTCAACATAGTTTGATTTCTTATCGACTCTCCTCTCAACTCACCAGCTGTGATGAATCGCTTGGCTTTCTTCCTCTATGGAGTCAAGGTTGGTACTAAGGAGGAAAGCGGATATCCCCGGCTTGGTTATCAGCGGCCAAAGGTTCTTGTGTACCATTGACATCTACTGCAACACACGTTGGCTAGTGTTTGCCGTCTTACTATTCCTTCTGTGGAGGTTTCACAGGCTTCTATTCTTGTCACCCTCTTGGTATGCGCTGTCTTTCTCCTCCTCTTGAACAGCTGTGCCTGGATAGCTGTCTCGTAGTGCGTTCTGCCTTGCTCATAGTGGGCTCTCGTGCGCCTCCTTTTATCCCTGTGAGGAAGGGAAAGGGCCGTCAGGTGTGTGTGATTCAGGTCAATTGCCTGACTTTGCCTGACCCTTGTGTTGGGACATGTCAGGTAAACAGCTGTGGTGTTTGTCCGTCGTCTTTCATGATGTGCAAAAGTGTTAGAGTTGGAAAAGGGGGGGCAGTGTTTTGGAATATCCTACGTGGGTGGAGGCGCAAAAGGTGTTGAAAGAATTGGGATACTGTGTCTCACCCGTCAGTGTCCCACTTGCACTCCCAGAGGACCTCCCATTCAGGTGATCCTCCCTCACTGGTCCACCCCCAGGAACTGGATCCAATAGCACTGGCTGTATCCTGGGAACCTGGATGCCAGATCCCCGGGGTAGTTAGGGAGAAAGCTTCAGGTTTTTCACAGGGGGCTGAAGCCTTTACCACACACTCTGGGGCCTAAGCACATTGTGTGACCTGGTTACATGTGCAGGGTGACCCGACGTTGTTACGGTGGGCCCAGACTGCATGATATGATATGGCATTCATATCGCGCCTATACACAAGTGTTTCGAGGTGCGAGATATGAGATGATATATGATATGGCTGATAAGATATGATATGGCATACCCGGGCAGACCGGCACTCAGAGGACCATGGAGGCTGTTGGCCTGCCTGCATGCCAGACAGGATGAACCCATCATCAATCAATGCCCCGAGCAGCGTGCGAGGTGTTGCCCTTTTATTTTGTTATTATTATTATTATCATAATTATTATTATTATTATTATGGTATTTATTGAGTGCAAAACTAGCTTTGAGAAGCAATGGAGCTCTTAACAGAGGTATAAAATAATACAGATTCACAACATAGTGCTTTACAAAGGTATACAGCAGTACTGATGCATAACAGAATTCTTTTCAGAGGTAACAAAAGAACAGATATACAGCGGGGGGGTAGGATACAGAGGGGCACAGAGGAGTGGTACAGTTGTTCCTGGTGGCGGGGAGGAGAGGGGTTGATGGCCTCTAGCGAGTCAGGTTGTGCAGGGGTGATATGTTGGCCTGGTTTGGAGGAGAGATTTGTTAAAGAGGTGGGTCTTGGGTTCTGAATTGTAGGAGAATGGGGGCGAGTCTGATGATGATGGGGAGGAGGTTCCATAGTCTTGGGGAGAAGGCTTTTTTCTGGTTGTTTCCTTTTTGCAGCAGCAGATTTTAAGTCTGCATGTGTCCTGGCTTCTGGCGGTGCGCTGTCCGCCGGAGATGCTGAGTTTCTCTACAAGGTAGCTGGGTGACTCGAGGGTGACTGCTATATAGATGATGCAGCAAGACTTGAAGGTGATTCTTGTATGTAGTGGGAGCCAGTGAAGGTCGGTGAGGCCTGGGGTGATGTGGTTGTATCTGCGTAGACCCTTCATGAGGCATGTAGCCTCATGTAGGACACTTCTCAGGGGCACAAGGGCGGACAACGGCAGGCCTTCGAAGAGGGCATTGCCCCAATCCAGGTGGGATGAACCAATGCTTGAACAGTGGATCTAAAGCTGTCTGGATGTAGGAAGGACTTGACTTTCCACAGGAGGGAGAGCGGATACCAAGCTGTCTGAGTTTTCTTAGCTATGTATGTCTTGAAGAGGAGGTGTTTGTTGATGTGGAACCAAAGGGACTTGCCGCAGGCGGTGAGCTCAGGTATGAAGGCTTCAAGGTTCAGGGTTCAGGGTTCATGATTAATAGCCAGGTCTGCATGTCTGGTTGCTCAGTGTTGTTGGTGAGGAGTAGGAATTCGGTCTTGGAGGGGTTGAGCTTCAAGTATTCACTGGACATCCACTACTGGATCAGTGATAGTCAGGCTTTGAGCCTGTGGATGTCGATCTTGAAGTATAGCTGTGTGTTGTCAGCATATTGGTGGATGTTGCGTGTTGCTATGAGGGCTCCCAGCAGCTCTTTGTATAGATTGAATATAACTCGGGACAGGATGGGACTTCACAAGTGATAAGTAGCATGCCTTGTGTGAAGATCCCAGAGCCCCCAGTCTGAGCCACATGTCAGGAGCAGGGAGGCTGTGGAAATCTTGCACGCCGGGGTTGAGCATGGCGATGAAGGAAGCCCTTGGCCGCCAGAGCATCCCAGGTGAAGGAAAAGTCCTGGTCTGCCCTGTTGGGCAGTCCGGGTGATGACAAGTCCTGGGCCGCCACAGCTGAGCAGCCTGGGTGAAGCAGGGAGCTCTGGCACACCGACTGGAGCTCCCCAACAACCACGGCCAGCCCCATGCATCTTTGCAATTCAATGCAGAGGGATGAGATTGCGAGTGTGTCATGAGTGCAGCAGTGACAACGGTGGCGTCTCCATAAAAACAGGGCTGCGCCTGAGGCCAAAACGCCACCAGGAGTGAATCGATGATGTGGGTGTCACCACCATGACACAGTCTCTAGGCAGGTCTGCAGGCTACGGTACCACCCAGAAGATGAGATAGTGCCCACAGAAGCAGCAGTGAGTGTGATTGTTTGACCCCCAGACAATAGGGCCACCCTGAAGACATCAATGAGCAGCGTGTGCAGCCGTGATCATGGGTCATGGCGGGGCCCCACCAGGGCATGGGAGTTGTCTAGAGACTGTTTTCAGGCATGGGTCATGCACATTGAGATCGGGTGGCCTGACGTGGTGAACAGGGACACCCAGAAGAAAAGGAACTGGGGTGGCCAGGCCCCAACTATCATCAGGGAGCAGAGCCTCCCTACATCAAACACCACAGGACAGCACCAAAAATTTACTGAGAAGGGGTGGCTGACAGAAGCAGTCACCCCCACAGTACATAATGTATTATATGTTTTATGTCATTGTTTGTTATTTGTATATTTAAGTACATATTTAAGTGCATGTTTTTAATATATAATATATGTATTTATATATATAGTGTAATAGTTTATAGAATGTTTTTAAACGTTTTTTTATAATATTTTATGTATGGCGACCTTTACACAAGTGTTTCCAGGCGCCACAAGACAAAAAAGTGGGGTTGGGAAGGAGTGAACAAGGGAAATCATAAGAATATTATAACAACAAAGAAACGTTTATATTGGTCTTGTGCCAATCCTATTGTGCAAGTGCATGAACGAGGTGATAAGTTCAGGGTGGATGGGGAGTAGAGGGAGAAGTGCAGAAGTGGGATGCCCCCATGGGTGGGGGGCGGGCAAGTGCTGGTTGGGCCGAGGAGGCAGTGCCAAGGGAAAGGGGGTGGGGGGTGCAGTGGACAAGAGGACTATGTTGGCATTCAGGGAAAGGGAGCCCAAGGACAAGTGCTGGCAGAGGATGCTGGGGGACACTGGTGGGGGAATGTTTGGTAAGGGATTGTAGTTGGTTATATAGAGGGTCTCTTTATGGTTGTAGGACTGTATGGTGGTTAGTATGGTTAAGTAGGGGGTATCATTGGGGGAAAGGTCATGCAAAGCAAAAAGGTGCTGTGTACCTGGGTGTAAGGAAGGTAAGGAAAGCAGTGACTTGCTAAAGCCATGGGGGCCGGCAGGGCCAACTACTCAGGCCATCCTGTGTCTTCCTGCTCCAGTGGGTAGTGCCAGGCATACGGCAGCGGTCTGTTCAGTCAATCTCAGCCCACGGGTCTTTCTGTGACCCCTCTAAGGAAGGGGGAGCTGACGGGGCAGATCCCTTTAGAAATAACTCACACTAGAGGACCATAGAGGGGGTGTAGGAGTTATTTTTATTTTATTGTATTTTATTGTGCATTTGTATGGCACTTATACATCAAGTACATTGTGTTTCAAAGGGCCCATAGGGCAACGGGGAGGGAACATGGGAATGAAGAGGCAAATATAATAATAAAGACGAGAAAGAAAAGAGACAATCCTTCTAGGCTTTGTGAACATTCAGAACGTGCAGGTGTAGTGTGAGAAGCAACGAGGGAGGGGGTAAGTGCAAGGAGTACAACTGAGGGAAGTTCTCGGTGGTAAGTTGCAAGCAGCTGATAAGAGATCTGGTCTACTGACAAATAAGTGCAGGTATGTGAGCATAGGCCAGTGGGAGCCCAAAGGCAAGTGCTGGGAGTGGGCAGGGGCTGAAGGCGATTGGGGGGAGTCCAGGACCCAGAAAGACAGAAAGGGCCCTGGGCACCAATCTCAGCAGCTGTGGGGTTTAGCAACAGAGGGAGAGGGGGGAGGAGGAGGCAAAAAGGAAAGTCTTGAGGAGCTTCCGAAATTTGAGGATATCCGGTTCAAGAAGGAGAGGAAGTGAGAGGCTGTTCCAGAGGAGGGTGTCCGGGCTGGAAGATTCCGCTAACTCACGTTCCCCACTCTCCTCACCTTATTCAAAATCCTCTGGTTGCAGTTGCCTGTGAGAGAGGTAGTCCTTCTCCTTTTTGTGTAGAACGTATCTGTCTCGAGAGGAAGCCACAGTGAGCGCTAAAGTATAGCAAACCTTGGGCCCCCTTCCCGAGACCAGACAGTGCGAAGGGAAAAAGCCTGTTCAGGCAGAAAACACCCTCCGAGGAGTGAAGCAGCTTGAGAGGATCCGGAGCAAGCAGTTGTAGTGGCGTTCTTGAGGCAGGTAGCTGATGGGAACAGGCGAAGCCAGACATCCAAAGTAGAGAAGGAACCGGAGAGAAGGAGAGCCACCGGAAAGAGTACCAGCGGAGAAAACTACTCCGGAGCAACAGAAACCAAGGCAGCTGGATGACAGCGCAGCCGAAGGTAAGGCAGAGAAGGCGGGCGCTGAGGACCGCGCACCGTAAGAGGAAACAAGCCGGAAGGTAAGGAGAAAGCGGGAAGAGGAAGCAAGGCAAAGAAAGGGAGAGAGAAGGAAAGGTAGTCCGAGGGAGGCGGACCGAAGGTACAAAGAAGTGACCGTGGCGGTCGAGGCTGGAAAAACTAGCGTGTAAACCCAAAGAAGCGAGCTAGCGCAGTGAAGGGGGTTGCAACGCAGCCATCGCTGGGAGAGGAGGAAAGAAATACTTCCCAGCGGCGCCATGTTGGAAAACCACTAGACTGTAGGGTGCGTAAAGGAGGAATCACGTAGCGGAACCTCCGCTCGCCCTTCCAGAGTGTAGCCGCCAACGCGGATATAAACGCCAAACAGGACGGCGAATGACAGAGGGAGCCAGCCTAGGAAAGAGTTTGGCCACCAGCTCGCTGTTAAGAGAAGCATGTGACATGCAGCGAGTTGGCACCAGAGGAGCGTAACTGTCGGGATGTAGAGCATTTGATGAGAGTCATTTATAGATAGAGTGGTCCCAGCCCCAGGCAGCATTATGGATGATGCAGAGGGATTTGAATTTGATTCTTGCAGCAACCGGGAGTCTGTGGAGAGATTTTAGGGCTGGAGGGGGATAGTAGTGTTCAATAGGAAAAATATGAGTGTTTTTGTAAAGAAAGAGAGGTCGCCATAGGGATCCCTAAATAATCCATCTTGGTGTCTGTGTCCTAAGAATTTATAAGGTGAGAACCTTGGGCGTACCATCTCCTGTCAACAGCAATTGTATCTGCCAGTGCAGTACGCGTTCCTGTCCAGCAGGTCTGGTAGGTTGAAGTGGGTGGGTTGGTGGTTACCATGGGGACTGCCCCTGATGTGGGTTAAGGGAGGTGCACAGCTTTGCCCCGGACCAGGGCCGGAAATCAGGTACTACACCTGGAACACAGACCACCTAAAAACAGACCTTGATGTGGAACTCAAGGCCTTTCTGGTCTGCACTCACTAACACAACAGCAAAGTTATCTTGCATGTTCCCTCTCTCCTATAAACCTAATGCATCCCTCTGTCTTTCAGATCCACTGGAGCACATAGAGATCATGCAAATGTCATGGGTGCATAGTATAAATCACAATAACAGAGCATAGCATCCATTAATGCAAATGCAATCCTGTCTCCCTGAAATAGGCCCTCTCCACGGCGCACTTACACTGGGTGTCAGCTGTTCAATCACTTTTGGGATGAAAAAGTAATATATTTTCCAGGAGAGGAAAGAGCTATTCAAAGAAAGGGAGTCTGTCTATCTAGTTTCATGCTGGCTCCTCTGTGACTAGAACTAGAGCAGCTAGGCCTACGCCATGAGCTGTAAATCCCACACATAAAATTAATGAAACACAAGATGCATAATACTTGGTTATCCTGTAAAGTCTAGCATTGAAAGCGTCTAGTCCCTGTTCGCGTGCCCTCTAATTAAATTGAGGCATGCTGGTTCCAATTACCTTCTTTGAATTTGATACGCGATTAAGATAAGGTGAAATGCGGTTTTTCCGGTTACTGCAGCTCACCTGAGCAGGACATATCTTCTGAAATAATTACACACTAAGCCATTTTTTTTAACGCAAATAGGCACGTGGAGCGGACACAGATGTCGCGGGTTGGTGCACATGGCAACTTACTTCTCATGGTTATTTTAATATCTGGTGAAGCTCAATGGGCCTCATTCCGAGGTGGGCGATAAGGGGCTAACGGCGCCGGTAAAGGTGCCGGTGCCGTTAACCCCTTACCGCTGCATTACGAGGTCCTTTAGCGGGTCCCGCTAAGGGCGGCTGGTTTTACCAGGCTCCCTTAGTGGGAGCTGCTAAAGGACCAGCATGCTAACAACGGGCCCGTTATTAATGGGCCCGTTGTTAGCATGATCCCCATTCCCATTGAGCCCTATTGGGACTCGAATGGTAATGGGTCTGGGTTCCCTGAATGGGGAAATACCGGGTCCTCCAAGGTTGGAATGGCCCGGTAATTCCCCATTCAGGGGAGGGCACCCTCCAACCTCGGAATGAGTCCCAATGTGTCTTTTGCCGTGATACAATGCCCTGTTCCTGATTGGCCTACTTGTTATTTCTTTCTATTTCCCTATTGTGGATATAACTAAGAAAACTAAGTGCACAACCCCAGTGCATTCATGGTGTAGATCTAGGCGCAAGCCACACTACCCATCTTCAAATGTTTAGCCATACCCAGGAGGGATTGGGACAAGGAAGGGCAAGAGGGACTAAGACGAGGAAGAGCAGGATCAAGAAGGGGAGGAGCGAGTAAGATAAGGTAGAGCTTGACAAGCTGGGACCACCCTGTTATATGATGTTAAGGACTTTATGCTGATACTGATTTTCCTTGTGAGTGTCACACATATATTTCGGAGATTTTGCAGACCGGTTATCAAAATTCTCATTCATTCAAATCAAACATCCTTATAGCTCATGCTGGAAGAGCAAGTACTGACATTCCACAATTATTTAACTTTATTTAAATAAGCAGCATAAGCCATTTGTTGGCTTTATAGCATGTTGTTCCCCATTAAGAAACACCTGATACATGTGTTGAGATAATTTGGAACAAAATCCACACATTTGAATGTATTGCTTTGCACACTGAGTAGTCAGTACCCACTCAACTCACCGTAACCGTAACCAATTTGCCTTTGCCACATTTTATGAAGGGGCATTTTACTGCATTTTCATGCAGCTTTTTCTATGAAGTTGCAGGTCAAGGAGTAGGTAAAAAGGGGTATCTGAGTCTTGGGTGGCCAGGACATGTGGTACAGTGCAAAAGGGATTTCCCAGCATACGGAAATCTGCATAATAATGTGTTGAGATGCCCACAGTTTTGAGTTGTACCAGATCTGACGATGTTGTCCTAAATTAACTTCAAGCATTTGTGGACCCCTAATTAGGGTACAATGGGTCACATAACGGGTCCACCGGTAACCGTGCCGGTGCTACCGGCGGGTAACCGCCGGACCTGTAAATAACCTGTGCCTGACTTCCCGGTGCCACCAGGCTATTCCATGTCCAGCGGCTGGAAATTCAGGTGCCAGCAATTTCGTTAATCCCCATTACCATAGATTTGCATAGGACTCTATGGGAATGGGGACACAGAAGCACCGGCACTGTTTTTAATGATGCCTGTGCTTCCGTGACGGCTTTGCCTGCCGTGGCCGCTTTGCCCGGCAGGGTCAGACCTGTCACCTACCGGGCACAGAGGCTCTCGAATGAATATCTTGATAAGCCTCTACACAAACATTAATTTTGGTTCTGCTAAGAAACTCCAACCCTTTACAAATGCTTCTCTTTTATCCTGCCCTCATTTTCCATGCAGTGAAACTTCCACTTTCTTCCCATCCAAATATAGTTTTCAGCATGTTAGAATCTGACATACTGACGAGTATTTTCGCTAATAAGCAATGGTAGCTTTTCATCTCTGAAAAGCCTCATCTGCTGCAGTGGGAGATATATAACATATTTTGGGTCTGGTGCACCCTGCTTTCTGCTTAATTTTAAAAAGAAAGGGCCTCATTACGACCCTGGCGCAAAGTGTTTAACGGCGCCGTAAAAGGCTGCGGCGCCGTTAAACACTTAGCGCCTAATTACGAGGTCCCTTTGCGGGACCCGACCTTAACGGCTGGTTTTACCAGCCGTTAAAGTAGGGACCCGCAAAGGGACCTTGGTGCTAAGTACGATAGCGCAATTTGCCGTACCGTTCTTAACGCCTTCCCCATTCCCAGTGAGCCCTATGGGGCAAAAATGGGAATGGGGAAGGGCCATGGAGGAAGGGGGAATTACTGCCCCGCCAACCTTCTAATGGGGTGGTAATTCCCCCTTTCTCCATGGCGGAGTCGGTAAGTTACCGGCATGGACCATGGTGCTAATAGCATCATGGTCCTCTGCCTGGGTCGTAATGAGGCCCAAACTATTCAACATATTTTCTCTTAACCATAATTTCGGCTGTTCCCAGAAATAATTTTGCAAAAATCTATCCAGGTTTGCTTGTGTACATGAGCAAATATTGCACATTTTGCAAATGAGAAAACCAATACAAAATATCAAAAAAACACCATTGATTTATTTGCTACTTTATACATTTTTAACCATTGGATGAATTTGTTGCTCCAAAAGTTCCACTTTTTTACACCTGGGCCAAAAAAGTGGGTTTGAAAATGTCGTGCTTATTCATCATATGGGTCAAAAGATCTTATATCTACTGCTGAACAAAAGGCAGTCTAATTAAGGTTCCATCAAACTATAACTTTTGAACCTACGGGTGGGTCATCATGAAAATTGGTAAGGTCTTGTTCAACCCAATCAAGTGTTTCTATTTTGGTGTGAATCCATAAACTGGTTCTGAAGGTGTGACAAGTTGACAAAAAGCATGTTATCTCCTCCTAAAATGGAGTTCTCACTTGAAAAAATGAATATTGTGTACATGATTTCCCGAAATTGTCTTCTTTGATTTTTTAGATACTTGGCTCATATCTACACTTTATCTTGAAGTTGTGTATGGTTCAAAATGTTTACACATCTCACTAAACAAACTGTAGATAAGGGCCTGATTTTGACATGTGCAGTGGAGTCATAGATTGAGATGCATGCATTACAGACATATGTACCCTGCAACATGCCACGAAAAATTCTGTAAATGTACCTATATTTTTGATGTACCCATGTGCAGCGAATTCTTAGTTTGTGATGGACACATTGCAGACATGTCCACCAAATACGATGCACACATCACTGTCATGCGCACCCTACACCACTGTATGAACAGTGCACTTCAAAGGTGGCCTGGCGAATACTGGGCATAACAATAAAGTTATCATATTATCAATACATTAACATGCAATACAGAAACTATGTTTGTGAGAATAATTTGGATTGCAGTTTTGGATAGGTTTACACCATAAACACACATATTATAATGTTCAATGATGGACATACTTTGGTAATATAGCACGTTCCCATGTATCTATTGATGTAATGTAGTGATAAATATACTCTTTGATTAAAAGATTTGTGTTCATCCACCTTCTACGGGCACCAATACTTAAAAGCACGTCATGGCACTGCTGCACGACATTTACGATTTCTTAACATGTCACCCTCAAAAGCTTCCTGACCTCATTTGCTGAAGGTTCTCCCGGTAACATGGAGTGATAGGATATCAGATGCATTTACATATGAAATGACAGTGTCAGAGTCAGCACTTAGACAGCCATGTCAGACATCCTCAAATTTGCCCCATAACCACTTTGTGTGACATGCAAATGTACATGTAACAAGTGGATTCTTGAATCCCTCCATAAACCATACTGAACGTCTTTGTGCACCCAACTGTGAAACATATTGTCATTACTATAAATGTATCAACACCTCATCCCTTGCATACACTATCAGAATGGCTGCTGCCACGAAAGAGGCAGACCAAGATGGCTGTGACTCTCTGAGTTCTGTTGGGCCATGGGGAGATCACCTCCCACATCCTGTTCCATCATGCCTATATGATTGACCTGAGCCACGTGACGTATCCATGAGACAAGGATGTTAAACTTGGAAGGGATTCCCTAAGGCGACAAGCATCCTGTGGTACTGATGGGTGATGTCAGCCTAAGGATCTGACTTGGTCTGTGTGGCAGCTGCTGCGCTGGAGACAATGGCCGCGTGGAGGGTTGCAGCATTGCTGGGCTTTGCTGGAAGTCGAGTTGCCCAGAGAGTAGATAGTGGTAGGACAGTGGACCGTGGCAGTGTGGAGCTGAGCTGTTGCTGGTGGGAGATCGGAGCTCCCGGAATCAGACAGCTGGTTCAGCGGCTGAAGGGACAGTGGCTGTCCAGCCGGCGGGGGCAGACCTGTGTTGGAAGCTCCCTGCTTAGGCCTGGGGGACAGCAGAGGTGTCGAGGTGAGATGCATCTGGCATTGGGGCAGAGCTCCCTGAATCTGATGGGTGCTTTGGCAGCTGATGGGTCCGGCGGACCGGGCCTGGCCTCGGAGGAGCCCCACTGGAGTGCCGTTTTACATTGGTGTGAGCTGTACACAGTGGCCTTCAGATGAAATAAGAGCCCAAAGCAAAGTAGAGCAAAGCGTACAGCGGGAAAGTGCTGACCCATGCTGGGAGCTGCCCGCTCCCCATAGAATGGGCCCACAGTTGCCAGTCCGTGGGGCCACATTTAATGATTGAGAGCCTGACCCTTTGAGGTGGCCGTGGTGCAGCTGCTTAGAGTGTGATACACAATGCACCTTGCTGTGAGATATTTGGTGGATTTTACCGTCTGGCGTATAGGACAGGGATATTGCTGGACTCACTGCCTATTGGCAGGGCGAACACTTTCATTGGTGACACCAGTGACTATGCATCCGGAGGGAGACAGCAGGGTCGCCGGCTGCAGAGAGCCCTAATTAGTGGACGCCCAAGTTTGTTGTGTGTACCCATGGAATGGGACCCATTTTATAGATGGTGAAGTGCCGGCAAAAGCTGGAACAATGTATGGGTGGCAGGATCATATAGCCTTAGCCGAGATCACAGTCTGCTGGAGGTGGCTTGGATATAAACCGACCTGAAAAAACTATGACTATGGGGCAACTGTTGGCAGCAATCCAGGATTCTGGAGACTCTCTTGAAGGCAAGGTGCAGACAGTAACGGTCAAGCTTTCTCTGGTAAGGGTGGACCTCAAGGAGATGGTTGAGAGGGTGGCTGAAGCGGAAAGAAGAGTGGGTGATGTTGAAGATGTGGTCACGAAGTTGCAGTGCAGGATGGATTTGCTTTCTGTCACTATGAGAGCAGCACTTGAGGTCAGGGCAGAGGATGCTGAGGGTCAGTCCCGGCAGAGCAATATTAGGATTCTGTGGATCGCTGATGGGGAGGAAATCCTCAGTATGGAATTGTAACTGGAGTGGCTCTTCACAGATGTCTTGAAGGTCAGAGGGTTATCCATGTGGTTCACTATTGAAAGAGCGCACAGGGTCCTGGGAAGGAAACCTCCTGTTGGCACACTGCCGAGGGCCACTGTGGCCAAGATGCTGAATTACATAGACCAGGATGCAAATCTGCAAGATGCATGCAGAGCATCATCCTACAAAGTTGGGAGTATGGGCATACTGGTTTTCCTGGACCTTACCCAGGAAATGCAGAAACAGTGCAAATCATATGACGGGGTTAGGAGCAGACTCTGAGACCTTGGTTTGAAATACGTGATGTTCTTTCCTGCGAAATTACGAGTGCTGGCAGATGGTCGTTCCCATTTTTTCCAGCGCCGAGTGAGGTGTGGGATTGGCTGGACTCTGTATATGGGGAGGGAGCAATGCCTCAGTCGGGAAGGGACGTGGCCTGAGACCTAGAGGGGTATATGCCCTCTGCCAGACAGGGAATCTGACAACGGAGAAGGAAGCAGAGAGAGTGCTTGTGAGTGAAGACTGCACATTGGAATTGAGAGGGGAGCCAGTAATTCGGAACCCTGACCGGGGCACTGAACTGTGTGGCAGAGAATGTGGTAACTTTGGGGCTTTGGGTATTTGGGTGAGGAGAATTGCAGTTGAGGAACACATTGGTTACTGATGATTGTGCTTTGCCCTCGTTATAGGATTTTTTTAGCGATAATTTTGGTGATGTAAGACTGAAGCATATTTTTCTGGGGTGGAAATTGTGTGAAAGGGGTGATGTTATGTTTGCCCTCCAGGCGGAGTATTTGGTAACCTCTATGGTTGGATAGGTCTGCATAACAATCTTGGGCTGGAACCTCAAGGGAGGTTTGGGGTTTTCCTGCTTCTGTTTAAACAGGGGTGGTTGGCCTGGGCTGGGCGGGGCGGCCCACCATACTGTTCTACATTTGCCCTATCTCTGGCCAAAAGGTCGGGCATCGGAGTTGACGGTGGGGCCTCAATTTGAGGATGGGGGTTTGATATGTTTTGAATGTGGCAAGGGCTTGTGGGCGTGGGATGAGTTTTTTAATGTGGCTAAAGAATTGTTGGTTTTTTGTTTGTTTGTCATTTTATGATGGTCTTGCTCTGGGGTCAGGATTGGGGTAGGCCGCGGCGTGCACTGAATACGCAGGTTGATGGGTATGGCTATGTTGAAGATACTTAACTGGAATGTGAGAGCGTTGAATAATGTAGTAAAATGGGGCAGGATCCGATCATATCTCAGCAGGCATAAAGTGGATGTGGCTATCTTGCAAGAGACTCACTTAGATGAGCATTGGCTGCAGGTGCCGAGGGCACGGTGGAATGGAGAGGTGGTTGCCACTATTTGTTCTACCAATTTTAGGGGGTGCTCATTTGAATCAGGGACTCCACAATGTTGAAGGTTTTACAGACTATTGGATATGAGGCGGGGAAGCATATGGGCACTACGGGTGCATTTCTGGGTATCCAAATGTTTCTTCTGGGGACTTATGCTCCTAATGTGGCCCAGGCTTAGCTCTCCCATGAAATGCAGGACCTTGTGGTACAACACAGGAATGCTTGGAGACTTTACTCTGGGGATTTCAACTGTGTGCTGGATTGCACACTGGATGGGGCCAATACCACGGTTAGGCAGCTGGATACAGCAACAAGAGTCCTATCGCAGGTGGTCGGGGGGCCTTCGCCTTAGGGATGCTTGGCGGGTGCTACATGCTGCTGAGTGCAGCTACCCCTTTATTTCTGCGGTTCATGGTTCTTATTTGTGCATTGACTACACTTTTGTTGGGGAGGAGAAATTTGATTTAGTCTCATCGGTGGACTATCTGAATAGGACGCTATCAAATCACTTGCCTATTTTAGGTGGGACTGGTAGAAGGAATGAGCGCCCGCTTATACCCAAGTTGAAGTACGACAATCATATGTTAGAGAACGCTGTGTTCAGGTCCTGGCTTGGGGATTGCATTCAACGGTTTTTGGAGGATAATTGCGGAACCAGCTCGAGCAGATCAAATGAGTGTGAGACACTGAAGGTCTTAATTAGAGGAATATGCATTTCTTTAAGTGTGGGGGTCTATAGGGCCCTTACCTGGGAAGTTAAGGGCTTGGAACTGAAAGTGGCGAGGCTAGAACAGGAACTTGCCAGAGGAAAGGTACCGGCCAGTGATTTGACAGATGCCAAAAGTGATTTGCATGGCGCAAAGGAACAACAGGATGCACATAATTATGCTGAGTGTGCGGTTCGGAAACACTATGAAGAGGACTAAGTGGGCAGGTTGTTGGCTTGGTTAGTCCAGAAAGGAAGATGGGCATAGGTTATGTAAGCAAATACAGGGCCAGGATGGGGAGTTTGTTACAGGTAACAAAAGGATATGTGCTGAGTTCTGGGATTTTTACGCTGATGAGGATAAGGAGGGGCTTAACGCTCCACTCGCAGCTCGGTGGATTGAGGTGGCTGGGCTGGCAACATTGGATGATGGGCAGCACGAATAGCTGGGTGGGGGTGTTGATGTACAAGATGTAGTGTGGGGGATCAATAGTCTATCTCGGGGCAAGACACTAGGGATAGATGGGATACCAGTGGAAATGTATATAGAGTACATGGAAATAATGGCGTGCAAGTTATTTCAGGTGTTTGCTGAAGCCAGGGAGAGGGGCGTATTCCCAGATTCTGTGTTGAAAGCACTGGTAGTGACCTTGCCCAAGGAGGGCAGGAACCTGGTCGCATGTATGTTGTTTAGCCCCTTATCCATGATTAATGTGGATATAAACGTCCCCTGTAAGGTGCTGTTAGGCCATCTGTCACCACTCGTGCAGAGATTGGTTCACTCAGACCAGACTGGATTTATTCCAGGAAGATCCGCCATGCACAACCTGAGGCCTGTGCTCTTGATCTTGGACAAGCACCGACAGCCAGTGGAAAGGGTAGCAGTAATCAGCTGGACACATGCACGGAATTTGATTCTGTCTCTTGGGAATTTCAGTGGATGCTACTGGAGATGACGGGCTTGGGATTCACTTCATTGAGTAGATTAAATTACTGTATGGGGGTTCCACCCTCAGGGTGCAAGTCAATTGTTTGATCTCTCCTCCATGGCGGGTGTGTCATGGGACGCTGCAGGGATGCCCCCGTTACCCTTTGATATTTGCTCTGGTCATCGAGCCTCAGAGTAGAATGTATCAAAATAAACTGCTCTCTTGATGAGTGGGGGAGACCCTGCATATCTATGTATGCGGATGACGTGCTATAACATGTATGGAACCCGAGGGGGAACCTACATCAGGCTATAGCCACTGTTGCATATAGGGACAGTAATCAGCCATTTATGCGCTGCCACCAGATTCTGGTGGTGACTTGAAGCAGAGTTTGGGATGGAGATATCGGTGGGAGGATTCAAATATCTGACTGACTGTATATTGGTTAGTGCAGACTGAGATTGGATGTACTGCCAGAATATGGGGAACCTAATTTCTGCCTTTGAGAGATTCACAAAATTTTGGATTAAATTCTTCATTTCTCTAATGGGGCAGATTGCGTTAGTGTTGCCCAGTCTACTGTACATGTTTCAGGTGATGCCAATGGTCCTGAAGGTTGCTTGTGTTCATGCGCTTCATGGAACCTTGTCCAGATTGTTATGGAAGAGGGTACTCCGAGGATAGCGTTGGGAACCTTACAATTGCCAGCTGGCAAAAGAGGAATAGGGGTGCTGGATTTTAGATCATACTATTGGGCAGCGATACTAGAGCAAATGGTTGACTGGTATGTTCAGCTGCATAGGGACCGCACCACTGCTTGGATTATGAAGGAATCCGAGCCATACCGGGTGTTGGAAATGCTTGCCTGATGTGAAAGGGAGGTGGGGGTCTTCCAGGCCCAGTGAGTACTATTATTTGGGTAATGAGGAAGGCCACCAATGGTATGGGGCAGAGGTTTCCCTTTATGGCAGTTATGCCATTGGGGTGTAGCAGATTGAGGAGAATATTGGGCGGGAAGAATGGAGGCGGGATTGGACGTCTGGGTTGGGATGTGTTATTGATGATTTATACGTGGAAAACAAGGCAGTCACCTTCTCGGAATTTAGGATTGCTCACCCGACGGTTCGCCTGTATTTTCTACTTTGCCACCTTGATGGTTTGGATGAGAGAAGCCTGGCATGGCTTCCCTAAGAAGCCACGCATACATGAGGTGAATGGAACACTTTTGCAACTGGCCGGGGGTCGGAAGAAGGTCTCCAAATAATTTGATATGGACAGAGGTGAATGTGACACCAAGGCAGGAGAATTGAGACTCTAATGGGAAAGAGAGGTGGGGAACAGTTCTCTGATGTTGAGTGGGGAAGAGTTCCTGAGCACACAAAGCAGGTTTCCATGCATGTTAGATTCCAAATGATACAATACAAGTAAGTGCAGCGAGATTATGTCACCCCTGTTAGAGCGGTTTAAATGGTTGATGGGGCCGACCCGTCTTGCTGGAGATGTGAAAGAGAGACTAGACCCTTCTTAAACATGGGTGGGGGGAGGGGTGAAACAGTTTGTTCGGAATTATTTAGGTTGACTGCAGTGAGAGATCATGTCTCAGTTAAACACTGCCTGCTAGGGTTATTTCCAAGGGGGCAGGGCAGACAGGGGCAAGTGATGAACAGAGTTCTGTCAATGGCCCTCATTCCAACCCAGGCGTTAAGGGTTAACGGTGCCGTCAGCGCCGTTAACCCTTAACGCCTGATTTCCACCTTAACGCCTGCTTTTAACAGGCGTTAAGTACCAAGGCGCTAAGCGCCCTTGGCACTAATTACGGCACCGTAATTTACGGTGCCGTAATTAGCGCCTTCCCCACTCCCATTATGCCCTATGGGGCAAAAATGGGAATGGGGAAGGGTAAATGGGGATTGGGGATTTACCGCCCCACTCACCTTGGAATGGGGCAGTAAATACACCATGGTGGTAAAGTAGGGAACTTACCACCTGGGTTGGAATAAGGCCTAATGAGGTTACTACTCGCTAAAGGAGCTATTGCTATGGTATCAAAGGCTCAGGGTTGTCCAATAATGGGGGACGGACACAGGGAAATACGCAAATTGGTGAGAACTATATTGGAGTCACCGGAAGCTTCCATTGGTAGGAGCTGAATTGGGATACACAGTGTGGCATGAGATATGGGATAAACTGGAGGTACGCTCTGATTTAAGACCATTGTAGGTTAGCAGGCTGGATATCACTATTTCTCCCTGAGTTGGGTGAAAAACTAAGTACGAGTGGTAATGCCAAGATTGTTAGTTGATCGGGGGTTGGTGAAATGTAATTTTTACTGTATCCAATGGTGGTGTAATAGAACAGTGCGCTATCATATCATATGTTGTATACCTAGATATAATTCCATGACAGTTGTTCAGAAAAAGATGAAGTGTTATAAAAAAAAGAATGTCTACTGCCACAATCCCCACACATACACCAATATGTCCTATACGTTCTCATACTTTACGCCACAATCATGAAGGATTCAAACATCAGGTCAACAACAATACATTGGAAAATGTTTCATGGAAGAATACATTGTTGGATGCTTTGCATAAAACATGAATTAGGAAAAAAAACGAAAGATATATATAGACTCAAATGCAGGCCACTGGTTAGGGGGAGAATGGGAAGAAGGGAAGGGGGAGGGTGAGAGGGTTGCTGTTTTGTAATTTTGAAAAATGCTAATAAAAATATTTTTTTTTAAAAGTGCTTTCCCATGTGTGTCAAATGAACTCCATCTAACCTTCAATTACGCAGGATTGCTAGACCTGATAGTGAAGTGCTCCTTCACTGACATGCTGGGACCGCTTCATCTGGAGGCACACAGCATGACTCTGTTTGCCCTTGTTCCATCATTCAGCTGTCATAGACAGCTTTTTAAGGAGAAACTGCAAACTCGAGATTGCAGTTTTATTGGAAAGCCCTTCCCACCTCCTCCTTACAACCCACATTTCTGTCGCTGCCAGCATACAGCTCTTTGCCTCCCTGCAGCTACCTCACCTCCTTTTAGGCCAGGTGCTCCTTTTTTCGAGGCATCTACCCTCTACCTTAATCCTTTTCTGCTCCACATTTCATCGCGAAGACCCCTTGCCGAGTGCATCATCACTCTGATACCAAATGAAGGTGCCGCTTCAAAACATGCTGGATTGTGGCTATTGGAGGTCGGGGGGAGTTCATTTTGGACTGTGTTGGAAGAGTTTGGAGCTTGTGGAAGACAGCAGGGTAGATCTTTGGGAAAATGGATCATGGATTCTGGCACTTATCCAGACCAACAACTGACAAATACCTTGCAATTTAGCTAATTGGCTGTGCCCTTTATGGGCAAATGTACCACCAGGACACTGAGCACAGTATATGTGTATGTTAGAGGGATATGTAAGGCATCTCTCAGCCGGTCAACCAACAATCTAAGGCAGGTAACATGGATGACTCAAATTTCAATCAGAAATGTTTCTGAACCAAAGATGTTTGCCACCCATAACACTTAATATGTCGCTTATTGTATTGAGTGGACCTTCCAGACTGCCTCTTTCCCTCATCTGACAAACTTAACGATGCTTGTTTTGTTGTACATGGGGTACGCTATCTATTGGAAACAAAGACAGACAGTGAGAATATAGAGAGAGAGTGGGAAAGGGGGGAGAGCGTGGGATTGACAGTTGCAACATGAGCAAGTCAAATGGAACCTGTCAGCAAGAGACCAGTGGTAGGAATTCAGGTGTAGCAGGTTGGTTTTCCTTATAACGCCTAAATCTCCCTGTACCTGAACAACCGATTTCCCCCTAAGATCTCCTACCAACACTACACACACACAACCCCACGCCCCCACAGACAGCCATGCAACAGGAGTTAGGTCTTTGCTAACAGGTAGAAGGGGTTATTCGAAGCTTGCAGGCCGCATTCTCCCAAACCCCTGTGGAAACTAAACTGGAAGGTAAGGAGTCACTTTGATTCTCCAGTGGAGTGGTCAAGAGGAAGCTGACCGTAAAAAGTGCTTTTGTGGGAGGTAACCTGTTAATAAAGTGGTCACTTTAGATGGGAGGGGCCTGTAATGGGGAGGGGGACTCGGTAACTTCAGCGCGCATACATCTGATGTATTTTGCACAAAACCATGAGTCAGTCAGTCAAGGAAGAATCACAGAAGGGTAGGTAGAGAGCGATGGGATTCACTATACACACTAATCATGGCAGAACACATGAGTGGCAGGAGAGACAACAAGGGGATGGATTTAGGGCTGTGTGGATGATTGTTTATTTTTTTTTCACTTGTTTCCCATTTTCCCTCCTCATGACCTCAAAAAGTGGAGTTATGCGTGCGTAGAGTTGGTGAGAGTATGGTTTTAAGAATAAGTGAATAGCAGGGCAAATAATGACAAGGTGATCTGGTGTATCCAGAATACGTACCGGTCAGTCGGAAGAGTTGCTCATACCACCAAATGACTACCAGCACATTATCTATATACCAAATATAATAGTAGATCATGTCAATATTTGCAAGAAAGGCATGCCTTACTGTGGGACAACAATTGCAGCCAGTTCCCTTTCAAAGGGGTTGCAGAATATTTCGTGCCAAGAAATTAACCTACAAAATATAATTTAAAAAAGGTGCAAACAGTTTGAGACAGAGTATAATATTAAAGAGTGTTTGGAGTCTAATGCCAGCTGTGGTGAGGATACCCTTGTGTTTTGTTGCAGCTCTTGAATTTAAAAACTGTGAACATTTAAAAATCAGTTATTAGGGGACAGAGAAAATGAGGGGTAAAAACACCTGGAAGCAGTCAAAGGTACCTTTCATGTCGATTCACTAAAGAATCTGAAGCACATATTTGAACCTAAAAGGTGGACAATTTGTCCAAAACAGTGGGGATCTCATTTGAGCTTATTCAAATTGGTGTAAGGAATCTCCAAAATGTAGTAAAAGAAGGCGTCCCTGACTATTCCCTGACCATTCCAGGTATTATGCAAAGTGTCAAAAACAGTTGATCAGGGCGAATCTGTACAAGACCACATACATGAGGAGAATAAATCTACTCCGACAATTTTGTAAACACATTTATTGTGTATTTCTTGTATAACAATGTGATGTGTAAAACATACATGACATTCCATACCATCAGAGTATAGTGAGCTTAAAACCATCCATATAAGACATAAACAACATTTTTGACAGAACATACATTCAAAAACATCTGGTGATTCATAACAGACCAACCGTGTATTGTCAAGGGTTAACAATAACACAATATATAAAGAACATACAATTTCTTTTTGCCATTTTTGACACCCTCAAACAGAAATAAAGTGGACAGAGAAGTGTTTCCGCCTATTAAATTACATTGGGTTCAATTATAATGGCCTTCATCAGAACGGGAATGGTGAATACAATCCCTCACTGCCTGTGGTGTGATATGATACAACATGGCATTTATAACGGGCATATATACACAAGTGTTTCAAGGCGCGATGAGGTAACGGAGGGGGAACAAGGGAAGACGGAGACAACGGTCCTACTAGGCCAGGTAACATTGAGATTGCGCAAGTGCAAGGAAGGAGGGAAAGGAAAAAAGTGCGAGGGGAAAGAGAAGGGGACAGTGCAGTACATAGGTAACAGAAAAATAAATAAAAAACAGTAAATACAATAAATAAGAAGTGCAGCCGGGTGGTGGCAAGTGCCTGGGTAAGTGCAGGCATCAGGTGTCAGGTGCTGGTAGGGGGCTGTAGGGATTCAGAGAACAGCCCCCAAGTCTACTGGGAGGTGCAGGTGTGCAACTGGCAGCGGGGACCTGGGCCCAAGAACAGAGGGTAGCCAGGTGACCACTGCAGTTTCAGTTTCAGCCAGGAGTTCAGCAGGGAAGAGAAGGAGAGCAAGCAGAAGCAAAGGGGAAGGTCTTGAGGTGCTTCCGGAACCGGAGATGGTTCTCCTCAATTTTCAGTAAAACAGAGAGGCTGTTCCAGAGGGAAGCCCCAGCCGCGGAAAGAGATCTACCACCAACTTGTTGCTTGCAGAACAACTGACCCTGAGGGAGTTGGAGGCGGATGAGCGAAGGGCTCGAGAAGGAAGATATTTAAGAAGAGAGAGTTGAAGGTATTCAGGCCACAGAAGGCCGTGTGGACAATGCAGAGGGATTTGAACTTAATCCTCACAGCCACTGGGAGCCAGTGCAGAGATTTCAGTCCTGGAGAGATACAATCCCTGGGCCTGAGGCAAGGACACGTCTTGCAGTCCTATTTTGGATGAGTTACAGAGGGCGGAGTGTAGATGCAGGCAGATTTAGAAAGAGGCTGTTGCAGTAGTCCAGCCTAGAGAGAACCAGAGTTCTGGAGACAGTGAGCTTCTGGGGGAAGGAGAGGAAAGGAAGAATACCTCTGAGGAGGTGCAACTGGTAGTGTGACTTCTTAGAGACGTCACACATATGTATCCACAACAGTTAGAAAATTGATAGAATAAATGTTCTGTGTCCAGAGTTTTCCTTATAAATATCTCAATAAATAGCTAAAAACGGAACCCCTAGAGGTCAGAAAATGGCTTACCATGCTGCAGCAATGCAACACGGGGAGTCTGTGAGGCCGCAGAATATGCGCCATGCCTGCGTGGTGCTGGCGCAATAAGTGTTCTCTTGTGAATAAAATGTACACACGTGACCAGTCCTATGATTTTATATTGCATTACAATTTCATTTTAATGCTAGTTGCCTGATGTGAGTTTCCAGGGATGTCTTACCTTATGTCAATACTGATAAGCGATCCACCATGTGCGTGTGTCCCCTTGGTGTGATCATAAGTCCTGTGTGGCAGGAACATGAAGAGAGAAGCAATCACTAAATTGCTACAGCATGCTAGCCCAGAGATTGTCAGGCAAGAACATACATGTGTCTTACCTCTAAATGCCCATGGAGCGGGTCTTGGGAGCGTGGTGTGTTGCAGAGGGCGAATGTCGTTGGGATATCTAATGTCCATGCACCTTCTCTGTACATCAAAGAGTTCGCCTAAGAAGGGATTTTTACAATTAAATATATGTTGCAGCTTTGCATAGCGCCTAATGAGTGTGTGTTCAAGCTACATAATAAAGTATTACCGCCTTGGAGGTCGGCGTGCTCGTCTTTGCTAAAGTCTGCAGCTATGCATTACTGAGCGTGTCGGACAGCGCTTCATACTCTGTGTTTGTTTATCTGGCTTTAATTGCCTGGGTAACCCCGCATATTGCTATCTAATGCTTACCAGAAGAACTGGGTGGCCCCGTTGGCCTAGTTTTCAAGTTCGATGTGGCCATGCAATATGTACCTACATTGGAATATGCACTTACTCCTGTGTATTGTGAGCATCGTGCCTTTCTATAATTTTACATGCATCCATGTACCAAAATGTATTTTATACATTACTGCAATGGTATATCGGGTCCGCAGCGCATTGTGTGCGTGGGGCCAAATCAATTTGTAATATTTCATCCACGCAATCTGATCACAAGTGAGCTGTGAAGCTGTGAAGCTGTGGCGGTGGGATCCACGGATGCGGGTGGCCAGGTAACACCTGTGCTCTGGGTTTTTGTTGTAGGTAGTTATTTATTTGTTTGGCGGTAGTTTTTGAATGGGCATTCTATGTGTAGCAATCAGATGCACTTTGAAATGCTTTTCCAGAGCCAACACAGGGGCTGGTGGATGCTCTTTGGAGATGCTTGTAGCATGTGTCTACACCCGTAGGTGACTTCCCAAACTGGGACGGTGGCATTTATATATCACTAGTTGATTGTTGCATATTGCCCTTTTTAAAGAAGGCTTATTTAAAACTGACCGTTAAATAGATAAATAAATTATTTTACTGGAAAATCTTGAGTGTAAGTGTTATTTGGATACTTGCATGTGTGGATTTTCGATGCTACAGCTCACGTTTACCCCTCTTGAGATAGGTCTGGCTGCTCAGTCATACTGCCAACTTGTGTAGTACAGACCTCTACCAATAGGTGGGTCACCTAATACCAAGAGGGCAGGACTGGTGTAGTCTCTCACAGGTTTACTGCATACCATCTTGCCAGGGCATCCCCGTGTCCATGCAGCCCCCGCAGCGAAAGACCCGCAGGCAAAGGACAGCAACTCCTGAGAATGCGGCTTCAGATCGTGTTTGCCTGTCTTAGCCTGTGGTGCCGCAGCCATCAACCAGCAGCATCAGAGTAGGTAGGAGACATGCATCTGACCTCCTGCGAAATGTAGAATCCCGTAGCAACCAATTAATTATGAGAGCTTGTACTGAGTTCTCCTGCTGTTAGTCCAAACTCTAAACACGTACAGCCTAAGTTATTGGCCCAGCAGCTGTATCCCGCATCTAATTACCCAATACCCCTAGCATTGTTGCATATTGCTTAATACAGAATCTACTATTGTCCCTGTTAGGCCTTTCTCCCTCTATCCAGGTGTCCCAAGACTAGGCACTGATATTGCATCTAAGGTTACTGCATTTACTGTTGTCCTGTGTTAGGTCTTTCTCCCTCTATCCAGGTGTCCCAAATCTAGGCGCTGATATTACTTCTAAGGTTACTACATTTACTGTTGTCCCATGTTAGGCCTTTTCTCCCTCTATTCAGGTGTCCCAAGACTAGGCACTGATATTGCATCTAAGGTTACTGCATTTAGTGTTGTCCTGTGCGAGGCTTTTCTCTCTCTATCCAGGTGTCCCAAGACTAGGCACTGATATTGCATCTAAGGTTACTGCATTTACTGTTGTCCCATGTTAGGCCTTTCTCCCTCTATCCATGTGTCCCAAATCTAGGTGCAGCTAATACATCTTGGGTTATTGCTAACTCTATTACTACACCTACTGTTGCCCCCTGTTAGGCCTTTCTCCCTCTATCCAGGGTGTCCCAAAATTAGGAGCTGCTATTACATCTAAGGTTACTGCATTTAATGTTGTCACCTATTACATAGTATAGAAGAAAACAGTACAAATTCACATTTTAATGGGAAGGAAAGGTGTAACACACAAAAGCTATATCATTAAGAAAAATATTTTTATTATAGAAAAAAGACATAATTCTCATTAAAACTGTGTTAAATAATACACAGATTAAGGAACAACCCTAAAACCAGGTTATCAAAAAACAGGACGATTACATACACAACATCAATGTAAAAATAAAAAAAACAACCATACCACATTAACTAAAAAAACAACATTTACCATAGAAATATCAGTGAAAAATTCATTTGTTGCATTCTATATATAACCCAACATGTTTCTGTCTGTTGACTCTTAGATGTCTGACATTTATCAGGGGTAGCTCTTCTTAAAATTCTACAGTGATCGTCCCCTCCAGTCCTGGTGGGCATGGATCTGAACTTGATCCTTAATGCAATCTATAAAAACATACAACCATATTAAAAAAACATACAACCATATTAAAAAAATGTGTGTGCACCAACATTTCCCAAGATTTACCTTCTTTTAATGTCATATGTCAACATTACACAAACACGGAAGCCTGAATTAATAAAACCACCCGTACCTAGTCCCCATTCGGGAGCCCTTAGCACCAAAAATCTGCTGTAAACATATATACCTTGGGATCTGTGTATTCCAAGGATCCAATGTCACCAATAATACAGTCACATCCAGCCGGATATCAGCTGCTTATATTAGTAATCCTTTTCAATGGATTTGAGTAAGAACACACTAAAGAAGAAAGCATAACATAACACTGTGTCACACTATAATCATACCGGAGTATAAAAAGTCAAAACACCCCCTAAGGAACATGCTTGCACATACCTTGCAAAATGCGGTAGCCAAATGTGTTCCCAAAAGAGAAAAAACCTTTGAGAAGAATAATCAGTCTTTAACGTGAAACGGCTACTGTGTCAAGTTCTAACTCTTCAAACACAATCTGTGGAGATTAAACACAATAAGAAGTAATCAACCGCTGTGTTCACTAGTGTTCACTAGGGTATTATCTAAACAAACAATTTTTCTGCAGTTCCAAGGCGACGAAAAAAGGCACATAAATGATCTACAAAGTGCGTCCCCAAATAAAGGCATATACGCCAATAGTGAGCCTCAATATACACATCCTAAACCCGAGCTCAATATGTTATTTAGCCCAACAAAAACGCATCTCCATTTAGCCTAGCATAATAAAATGCTACACACTGCTGAGCCTCCGTATAGTGTTTATCTCAAAAAAAGGGTTTACATGCCGCCTGTCAAATGTTGTTAAACTTCGTGCCGCCTCCAAAGTGCAATATCACTCCGTTTGAAAACAACACATGCACGTTATGCTCCACACTCGTGAGCCTCTGAAAACTGTTTAACTCAAAGACTCATCTCCACACTGCATCGCAAGAATTCTTAAAATCAGTGCTGCATCCACTGTCCAGTTTCTACTCAGTTTCAAAAAAGAGCCTGCATGCATGTAACCACATTACCTAAGGACTACTGCATGCATCCCCAAAACAAAGCACAAGTTGCAACACCTCATAACGGTAAACGTACCCGTAATGGGCCAACAAAAGCCCAAAGTTCTTTTTCAACCGCCGATTGCTGTGGTTTAGGTGTCACCATACAATCCTCTCAACGCCATTGTTGTAAACACACAAAAAAACGCCAGGAAGAACTGTCTACAAGTAGCTTTTACCCATAATGCATATGGCAAGGTAAAACAACACTAAAAAGGGACTCATCGCCAGGAAGAACTGTCTACAAGTAGCTTTTACCCATAATGCAAATGGCAAGGTAAAACAACACTAAAAAGGGACTCGTGAAGTAGAAAACGAACTGTGAAAAAGGCACTTAACACTTCTACATTTTGAAAATTCATGCCAGCCTACAAACTGACTAAAAAAGAAAATAACTTGGACAAGGAAGAAAACAACCACTAATGGAAAATACTCGGTCAAGGCAATCTCCCACAAAAAAGGGCATGGAGAAATACCACACTTAGTCTAAAAAAACGGGGGGGGGGGAGTAATCAAAAAATGTTTTTTTGTCCGAGTAATTCAGAAAGACAACTCCTTGGCCTCTCTACACCAATGAGAACAGTAAGACTAGAGCCCCAAACAGGCATGAAACAGGGAACAACTTAATTAATCATCTTAACCCAGGTTAGTATAAGGCAAAGAACTGTATATAAATATACAGTTGACATGACAGGGTGCTTGGGTGAGCAGCTGAAGCGGTTTCCTGGTGGTAGCTGCATCCTAGCATTAGGTGTGGTGGTATTTGATATCAGTTGAATGTGTGCAGTCTGAAGCTTGTTCACCAAGACTGGGTTCTGGCTGCGTTCGGCTTGTGCAGGACGCTTATGTGTGCAGCTAGGCCGATTATCATGGGGTATAGCTGCGTATTGTTTGTATGTGAGCAGCTAATTCAAAATTGATAGACGGTTGTAGCTGCGCTCTAATTGTGTGTTGGTGTAGAGTAGAGAGTGAGAACACATTTGGCTACCGCATTTTGCAAGGTATGTGCAAGCATGTTCCTTAGGGGGTGTTTTGACTTTTTATACTCCGGTATGATTATAGTGTGACACAGTGTGTCGTTATGCTTTCTTCTCTAGTTTGTTCTTACTCAAATCCATTGAAAAGGATTACTAATATAAGCGGCTGATATCCGGCTGGATGTGACTGTATTATTGGCGACATTGGATCCTTGGAATACACAGATCCCAAGGTATATATGTTTACAGCAGATTTTTAGTGCCAAGGGTTCCCGAATGGGGACTAGGTACGGGTGGCTTTATTAATTCAGGCTTCCGTGTTTGTGTAATGTTGACATATGACATTAAAAGTAGGTAAATCTTGGGAAATGTTGGTGCACACACAATTTTTTAATATGGTTGTATGTTTTTATAGATTGCATTAAGGATCAAGTTCAGATCAATGCCCACCAGGACTGGAGGGGACGATCACTGTAGAATTTTAAGAAAAGCTCCCCCTGATGAATGTCAGACATCTAAGAGTCAACAGACAGAAACATGTTGGGTTATATATAGATTGCAACAAATTAATTTTTCACTGACATTTGTATGGTAAATGTTATTTTTTTAGTTAATGTGGTATGGTTGTTTTTTATTTTTACATTGATGTTGTGTATGTAATCGTCCTGTTTTTTGATAACCTGGTTTTAGTGTTGTTCCTTAGTCTGTGTATTATTTAACACAGTTTTAATGAGAATTATGTCTTTTTTCTATAATAAAAATATTTTTCTTAATGATATAGCTTTTTTGTGTTACACCTTTCCTTCCCATTAAAATGTGAATTTGAACTGTTTTCTTCTATACTATAAAATATTGTCTTGGGGTCCCCAGACAGTGAAAACAGCAGGTTTATGTAACAGATCTTGCTGTGGGGATTGTTTTTGTTTTGATTTGACCACATTTGTACTGCTGTCACCTATTACATCCAGGACTTCCTCTCTATCCAGGTCTATCAAATCCTAGGTGCTGCCTGTCCTGCCCTCCGGGATGGAGATACCTCATCTACAAAGGCCACCTCTCTGACCCCTCCTCACTCCTGTCCATTCTACACCACCACCCCGCCCCCCGGCCCACCATATTTCACCCGGCACAGAACCTCTGCTCTAGCACCTAACCTCATGAACCCCCCCCCTATATCCAACATCAGGTTGCCACCTACAATTCTTGCCCCATATAACGATACATAGACCCCCCGTCTGCCCCCCAATCCAAGATCAGAGGAGCACTCTGGTGTTCCAAACACCACTCGCCTCAAACCCTCACCCCACACACCTCAACCCACCCGAAAACATCCACATCCTTCTTCCCCCTAACATCTATTGAGAACAACCCCACACTCATCGCCCTTACACCCCACCCAATCTCAAACTCATAAGCCAGCGGAACTCTCTGATGTTCCAAACACCACAAGTCCCCTGCCACCACCACACCATCCTTGAGCCACTGAGGAACCCCTCACCCTCTCAGTCCTCCTCCCAAACTGCCCTCTCCCTCCCGCTCTGCCCCTACTCAACCCCCACCCATAGACACCCTCATATCCCTTCTCTGAAAGTAGCTTGTCTTACCCTTTCTAAAACAGTATCTTCATCCTCCTCCCCCACTGACCCTCCTACCCTCTCTCACATTCCAATGGCACCCAATCCCACCTAACACGGAAAGAGAGACTGGTCCTCTTCCTCGACGTTTCATACCTCACCACTTCTCCATCTGTCCAAACTCCCAGCCTACCCCACCCCTACCTTCAGACCCCCCTCCCCTTCTCCCAGTCTCCACCCCCATGCTCTTGACTTCTCACCAGGTACACCTAAACCCTGAGTGCCCTTCAGACTCGAACAAGAAACAACCCATCTAACTCCCCACACCTCAAGCGCTCCACTCACCACCATCCCAATCCCCCTAATCCTTCCCACCTCATCTCTCACATACCTACCACTGCCCACCTACTCTTCCCGCCCCCCATTGACATAACCCTCTCACACGACACTCAAAGTGCACAGGTATCCAGTCTCCCCTTACCCCCCTTCAGCCAGTACCAACTACCCAGGATGATCTCACCAGATCCCCCACCTCTTCGGACACCCATGTCCACCGAGCACTCCCTGCGACGAACATCAAGAAAACCCACCTCCTCTCACAAAGTCACATGCATCCTCTTTTTTTAAATTTTTTTATTTTATTGTATATGGTTTACAAGAAACCTTTACCAAAAAGAAAGACTTTAAAAGAAGGAATACATTCATTACATTTAAATTTCAAATATACAAACAAGCATTAAAACATAGATCCAATTTTCAGTTAAAAATACCAGATATTAAGGGACAAATTTAGATTTGAATAGTTCAGTGCAAAATACAGTGCAAAATTAAGAAATATACCGACATTAAAATTATTTTTTTTTTACATTTTTAAATTCTAATACAGAAAATAAAACTGCAGAAATTGAAAAATTCATAAAGACGAGCATAATCATAACAGAGGGGCGTATAAATCTAACGCTTTAATAAAACCCTCCACAGTCCATCCTTAATATTAGAAATAGAGAGACACTGTGACCAGATCAGATTATCTGCCCCCATATGCCCCATTACATTAAAACTAGCTAAATATTTGTCCCTTAAAGATGTCAAAGCAGTACTGTCCAAAAAGAGATGCCGAGAAGTTTCAATCACCCCCAACGTTTTGCAGAAATGACAGATAGGATCTAAGTCAGAAAACTCCTTCCTTTTATATAGAACTTCCCTAGTGGGAAGGAGATTCCATCTGAGTTTGATGAGAAGGGAACGATAATACCTGTTGGGAAATTGATTCAAAATAAAAGACAGCAGGCCTCTTATGGTCAAAATGTAGGTCTCTCAAAGAGGGATACAAATGTAATTTTTCAATAGTGTTACTCCAATCATGACTGAAAAGACACTCCTTGACCTTGTTGGGATTCGTTAGAAGGGTGTTCCTATCAGTCGAAATATCCAATAGGGTCTTGTCACAGAGATCACTAAAAGCGTTGAGGTATAAATTGCGGACTAAAGGTCCCTGAGAAGAAATCATGTGACCTCTTTAATGCCCGCTCTGTAGCAAGAAACAGACAAGGCATCTTTGACCTCCTATTCTCTCACAATCCCGACCTCATGTTTAACACCGAAAACCGGTTCTCCGATTTTGCGCCAATCGCGCACAAGGCCTTCCCCCCTGGCTACTCGACTATCACCCACAATAGACCCTCCAGGTGGTGGAGTCGCAATCCTCTACTAACCCTATTTCTCTGTCTCACTCATCGAAACCCAGACATGCAATGCTTTCTGTAAATCCCTTCTAGTAAAGCTCTCACTACCATTGACTTTCACCCACATCTTCCTACTCATCTACAGACCCCCTGGACATGACAGACACTTCGCCAACAATCTCTGTGACTCAATTGCTATCATTCAGGTAAATCACCCATCTGTCACACTCCTGGGAGATTTCAATATCTGGTTTGATATGCCCAACAACCCCATGACCCATCCTCTGATCGACAGTCTTGATGCACTCCTCCTCTCCCAACATACCAATGGTCCAACTCACTCAGGTGGGAACACGCTTGATGCGATTTTCAGATCCTATGACCTGGTCTCTACATCCAGTCCCAAACCGCTTAACTGGACAGACCACTTTGCCATTGTTTTCTCTATCCACACATCAGCACTACCTTCTACTGCTCCCCCTGCCTCCACCTTTGATCACAAATTCTGGAACAATGTCAAGGTACCCCCGACCTAGTTGAAGCCCTGCTACTCTGTCCCCAGCAACGCTGTCCTATGGTAGACCATTAACAATCAAATCTTTCGACTCCTGGCTTAAAGGCTCACTAATTCCTCTCACCCCCTCGTGCACCACCACCTCACGCAAAGGACCGTCCCCCAAATGGTTCATGCCCCACCTGAGGACATTAAAAAAACAAAATAACTCTCTTGAACACCAATGGTGAGCATCTAAAACCAATCACAAACGTGCACCTGAAATCTGGAACAGCAAGTTCTTTAGATCAAAACCTCCGCCCAGACACTCACCTCTCCTATCACCATGCTCACTCTCTACTCTACACCAACACACAATTAGAGCGCAGCTACAACCGTCTATCAATTTTGAATTAGCTGCTCACATACAAACAATACGCAGCTATACCCCATGATAATCGGCCTAGCTGCACACATAAGCGTCCTGCACAAGCCGAACGCAGCCAGAACCCAGTCTTGGTGAACAAGCTTCAGACTGCACACATTCAACTGATATCAAATACCACCACACCTAATGCTAGGATGCAGCTACCACCAGGAAACCGCTTCAGCTGCTCACCCAAGCACCCTATGATACCTTACTCTCTCGACTGACCTGGACTTCGGTCCCCAAGGGCATTCAACCTACCAGCACTTTGAGTTCCTACCAATGATATATAGAGAGCTATATAAATGCCAAATAACATAACATAACATAACATAACATAACATAACATAGCAAGCTCCCAGAGACCTAGAATATGTTGAACAATTGAAATGTTGGACAACAACATACATGAATTTCCATTGCCGGGATGCAGAAGTTGTTGTATTGGTGAGGAGCTATGCGCAATATTTATTGAAGTAGGGCTTCGGTATTGATATTGTTGTAGAAGCAAAGGTGAAACCTAAAAAGGGCACCACTATTATAAGCAGACAGGAAGTGACTCCTAATTCTCTCCCTATAAAGCAATTGCTGGATACAGATTTAGCAAAATCCCACTGGGAATGGTTATTATCATTCTTACCTGTTCCCAAGCAGAGCTCCTGACAATAGTATTGTTATATCATCTTGGAATACCCAAGGCCATTCTCATCTGTTTGCGAAACAGGGCTCCTTTGACCTCCTACAAAACTCTGAGATCGTTTGATAACAAGAAACATGGCGGTTGGGACAAGCCAAGTTTGATGGGTATGTGTGTTTCAGTAACCCACAAAGCAGAAGTCTCAAAGGTCATGCTAGTCAGGAGCTTATTGCACTGTTTTCTAACAAATATGAAGCAAGTGAACTACAGTTAATAGTGCCCCAGCCCACATGCCTTGTTGATATTATTTGAAGTGTGTGAAGGTCTCCAAATTCTTCTGGTTAACCTATATGAACCGCCTGCGACTTCATAGGATCAGCACTCAAACTGGTATTCATGAGACACTGTCAGCGTATTTTGTAGAGAGAGAGCCTATACATCTTGTGGTTGGGGGTAATTTAAACTTCAGATTGTATTGATTATAGGGTAATGAAGAAAGGTGTGTTCCCCTTAGGGCACAAGCTAGATTAATGGGCCACGTCTGGTCAAACAGCGGTGAAGTGGGTGGAGTTTCTTTACAATATCGAGGTTACCTTGTTGAATGGAAATGTGTTGGGGGACATTCTACCAGCGCATACATGGAGGATGCTTAATAAATCTTCAATCATAGATTATTTGAGAACATTGGGAAGATTACCTCTTGCATGCGATTTTATATCACAGAATTCAGTGGCCATGCTATACGGTTGTAATCCTGAATATGAGCAAAATAGTGAGCAAAGATATTGACATGATGGATGAGATTATGGTGAATAGAGGCCTGTACCGAGTAGGTTGGTCGCATCGTAACACCAGGCTATGACCAAATGTATGTCTGGTCTAGAAATAATGTATGCCCAATTTAGGTGGAAACAAACCATTAATAGCTCTTTCCTATTTAGGAATACTCCCCTGCTTCTCAAAAGCAATACAAATAATGTTCATCAATATAATTGTATTAGTGGGTGATAAACAACGACTGAGACAGGATATTAGAATCTTGCATTTGATCACTGATCACCCTATGAAACGTTTGCTTATTAAAGCCCTGAAGAATAAAAACACAATTGGAGGAATAGATATGGCATGTCTGATATCAATTCACAAGTGTAGCATCTATATGAGGCAGTAAATGAGAATAACCGTAAATACATATGGCAAGCATTCTATAATAAGGGTAGTTTCTTGGAGAGAGCTTTGATTAATACAATCTCTGTAGAAGAATGGGAAATGTTTTTTTTGCAGTAATGTAAGGCTTGCTCTACATCTGAGACTATTGTTCTTGCAGCAGTGAAACTTGAGATATGAAGAGAGAATTTGATTCCAATATTTAAGAATTTGAAACAATCTAGAGCACCAAGTCCCGATGAGGTTTGCAATATGGTCAGGCGGGCTGATATCGTAATGACGCTCTTTGAAAGTATTGTGCATACAGGCTGTATCCCCTCCTCTTGGACTCAATCATATATTATACCAGTCTTTAAAAATGGCAATAGAGATAGTCCAAGAAATGATCGTCCATTGTCTATCTTGGACGGTCCTAGTACAATCTTTGCCACCTTTATTCTAAGAAACCTTGATAAATGGATCTCTGAGGGGAAAACGTTTAGCTGATATCAGACTGGCCTTTAGAGGGGTTTGTCATGCACACATAACATCTTTATTGTGAATTCCCTTATTCAGCAAGCTGGACTTAATTCATCTTCTCCTCTCTGCATACCATTTATCTATTTTGCCACAGCATTCAATACCATTGACCACGTAAAACCTTGAACAAAGTTCAAGGATATGGGTATGCCTGGCCACCTGTTCATGCATGTCAATTGTTGTATGAAAATACTACGGCACAAGTGAGGTGGAACAGTTCAGGGGCATTGTCTGCTCCTATTAACACCGGAGGGGGTGTAAAGCAGGGCTGTGTCCTCGCCCCTGTTCTTTTCAAAATCTTCATGGTTCTTTGGCAGTTTTCTCAGTGATGTTTGTAATTTCGCTCCTGATTTAGGCTGGGAAAGTATCCCTTATTTAGCCTATGCCAATGATTTGGCAATGTTTGACTCCACTTACATGAGTATTGGTAGGTGTGCCTCTGGATTGGTTGGCTATGCAAATGCAAATGATCTTCATATCAACTTTGAAAAATCTAAAGTCATGAGTTTTTGAGCAATAAAAGGAAAAATCAAAGACATATTTACTCCAGAGGGAAATATGTACTCCGTTCCCTGCTATCGTTAATTGGGCTACGAGGTGACCAATGATAAGAAGGAACATAGTGTGTTCAAAAAGAGACATTCCAGAGCGGTCTCCATAATGTTTTTATTAAAGAAATGTGTAACTTATAAAGCAGGCTATAATTTAACTGGTGTAGTTACGATATATCACCAAAAGCTGGTATTAAGAATTGCATATGCCCTGGAATGCTCTTACACAGACCCTGCAGGTTGGGCTGACCGATTAAAGGGGTATATCTGGTGTGAAGTTATCCAAAGCTACTCTCATACAAGCGATAGGTATTGAAATCGAAATTTCCTCATTGAGTACCATAATAAGTATTAACAGAGGGAATATCTACTTATAAATCAGATATGTGGAGGGGAATTCAAATATTACCTACCGCCTGAATGAAATATCTAACGGTGGGTGCCCATATTATTTGTGTTTGTAACGATGAACGCAAGATTCTTTGAGTTAATTACATGGTCTCTGGATTGGGGAGATAACTTAAGTGTTCTTCTGAGCCAATTCAAGAAACAATCGCAGTCATGGGATTAGGCCTATATTTTAGATATTGATGCCCACAGAAATATGCTTCACAGTTCCCATGTCCTAAGCTCCAAGGAGAAATTTATGAAGATCAGACTAAATAAACACCCAGTGTTGGACATCACAGGTGCCTGGGTGGGAATGCCTATGGAGGAGTGGATTTGCTGTCTCTGCAAAAACCTTGGTGTAATAGAAACACTTAGGGCCTCATTACACGGTAGGCGGTGAGCCATGGCGCTATTAGCGCCATGGCTCATGCCGGTAAAATATCCTGGCTCCGCCTTGGTGGAAATGGGATTTACCGCCCCATTCCAAGGTTGGAGGGGCGGTAAATCCCCCTTCCGCCATTGCCCTTCCCCATTCCCATTTCTGCCCCATAGGGCTCTATGGGAATGGGGAAGGCGCTAATTACGGCACCGCAATTTTGCGGTGCCGTAATTAGCTCCGAGGTCCCTTAGCGGGTTGGTTTTTAACGCCTGCAAAAAGCAGGCGTTAAAGCACCAACCCGCTAAGGGACCTCGTAGTAAGGCGGTAGGGATTTACCGGTACCGGTATTTTACCGGTACCGGTAAATCCCTACTGCCATCCGTGTAATGAGGCATGTGTTAACTGACTGCTGTGTCATGTATAAGTAGTATTTGAGTTATTATTGACATTGTGCAGAAGGTTTTCGACATATTCAAAGGGACCTATTTTGGCGAAATGGTATCTCTGGGTGTTGTTAAGTGACTCCAATCAAGCACTCCCACTAAGTCAGTGTCTTGTCTGGAATTGCTCAAGGGAAGCCCTTCTTTATATATTTTTATAGCAAGTTATACCCTGGATGATAAACCCTTGTATAACACCCCTCTCTATGAATCCCCCTGATCTCACTGAGCCAAGAAGGGTTTATTGAGAAAGTAAACAAGATATATATATATCACTTTTATGAATAAATTAATAATTAATAGCACACTTATGAATATAATGTTGATCAACAATAGATAATCTGACACTAGCACACTTCTTTACAATCAATAAGGAGTTAGTATAGGAAGGTTAAGGTAGCAGAAAATATGGTTTCAAGGAAAAGCAATGAGGGAAAAATGCAGCACAGAAATAAACTTGATATGATTTCAACAAAAGATAATATGATCACTTTTTCTTTGACAATTCCCTCCCCCCTATGCAAGATAAGGAGATGGAAGGAGAGCACACAATTCTCAGGTATACAAAACGCAATGCTAATTTCCAGATCCCCCAGCGAGCTTAGAGGGAAACAGGTATGATTTTAAAGCAGGCAAGATCCTTTTAAATGTGGTGGCAATGAAGTGAAACATTTTCTGAAAATGGTTTTAATTCCCTCTAGAGGTTCAGGGTGAGTGAGAGATACTTTAAATCAGTTCAGGTCAGCCCTACCAATGATTCAGGGATGGTTATCAGGTTGAAAATGGGATTCAGTAATGGAAGCAAAAGACAGATATTTTTACACGTGGTTGAAATGAAGCAAATTGTCAATTTGCGGCACTTTTTTCCGAGTGCGTTGATCGCGATTATGGAGGAACTATAAGATACGTACAAATTTATGAAGGTAGTTTTTAAGAAATGAAATAATGATTCAAAATGGCAAAATGACACTTTTACAGGTTTAAAATCGGAGAAGGGACACACGATTCTATGATGCAGTTCTGGACAGGTTAAAATGGTTTGGATCAGATTATTTTAGACTAAGAGATTGGTTCTGGCACAGTTCTAGTTGAGTACTCACACTCTAAAGTTGAAATAGGCCATCAAGGTCTAATCAGGTTTAGACTGGACTCCTGGCGGGTGGTTCTGAAGTCACAGCTCTCTGGGTCAGCTCTGCTCTGCACTTCACAGCGGTCTGGTCTGTGGTTCTCTGGTTCTGGTCTCTCTGGTTCTGGTCTGGTCTGTGGTTCTGCTGTCGGCACTTCTTTCTGGGTCTGCTACCGGTTCCAGCAAAAGTTCTTGGCAAAGAATCCAACAGCTCGCCTGGCTGTAGAATAGTTTGGTTGGTTTGCTGGATTCTGAAGGCCTGCTGAGAAGAGTTCTCAGCTTGTGGGTTAGGCCTTTGCTTTAAGTTCTATAGTCTATCTGGAGTCTAAGTTCTGGATGTTCCTTCTAGATGTTGTGTGGTCCGGCAAAATGCTCCGCAAGAAAATGGAAAATGAATGTCTCTATCTGGGTTTTGGTGTTCCTTTTATGTCTTTAGAAAATGGGTGTGTGCGTGGCATAACTAAGCCTGCCCCTCACAACTTATCATTGGCCAAGTTTTCCTCTCTCCCTTGATTGAGGGGACTGAGTTGTGAGTCAGGATGAGTCAGAGTGATGCTATTTTTATGGCTGGCTGAAATCCCTCCCCATGTCAAATTGCATCCAAATACACATTTATCTATGTACCATTTTTCTAATATTATATGTCCAGTTAACATATTTTCTGTAGCACCAAACCATACGATCCCTGTCTTTCTAAGATGTCGTGTCCACTTCTGACAGAATTCTGCCCTTTTCATCCAGATAACGACCTCTAAACGTTTCCAGATTTTACACAAACGTGCACAAGGAATATGGGTATCAGATGATAAGGTGTCAGATTTTTAACATACATACATTTTGAGTAGCAACCTATTTTCCGCTATTGCCCCCCAAGAACATACCACAGAGTCCTAACACCTCTTAAAATGTGCACAGAAAAATCACAAGAATAATGATATTAATATATAATTTTGACAAGTCCGTAATATGAATTATCCATCTTTTTAAAATTATGCTCTGGTTCCCAAAGCACATGGTGGAATTTCTGGTTTGTCCACTTCCTCCAACTCAAGTTGCTCACAGAGGCACTGCCCCTCCCAGTTTCTCTCAAGAGGAAGCCATTTACGACCCCCCCCTAATTTAACATTTATCTGAGCCAAGGAAGGCTCATTGTTCTGTGTTCCTGCTCCCAAGTGCTCCTCCCCTGATTCAATCAGAGAGGTGTAACCTCCTTTTTGTGGGAACAGCAGAAGGCCTTGGAATGCAGTGGCTGAGCAAGTTTCAACTCCTGTGGGGGTTTGTTGCCAGGCAGAATTCAATCTCTTTAAGCCAGGCTTCAGCTAAATGTCACTTTTGTTCCAGTTTTCTACACCCAAATCAAACTTACAATTTTTACACATGCAGCTAAAATGCTGACTCTAAGTTCAAAACTATGGGCCTCATTGCAAGTCCGGCGGTAACCGAGGTGGTAAAACCACCTGGTTACCGCCGGACTCATATTACCATTCCGCCTCCGTGATTCCCGGAAATACCGGGGCATTACAACCCCAGTTTTCCGGGAATCACGGAGGTGGAATGGTGTTATTCCCCATTCCCATTGAGTCCTATTGGACTCAATGGGAATGGGGGTCATGGAAACACCGGCAGCATCTCGTAATGCTGCCGGTGTTTCCTCGTCCGCCTGCAGGTCAGACCTGGCGGGAACATCACCTCCCGCCTGCAGGAGTCGGGATCAGGTGGTCCGGAAACAACGGTGGCGGCGGGTTTACCGCCACCATTATTTCCGGACTGCCTGAGTTAATGAGGCCCTATGACATTTAAAAGTTGCAAACTATGTGACACTCAACAGTAGGTCACTCACTTATTTTAAACATTTAGATTTTAGTGGCTTTCAGTCCAATTTAACTTAAGCTGCTGACATCCACAGCTCAGCCAGTTTCATTATGAACATTATTTTAGGCTCTTTCTTTTCCCAGATTTTGTATGCACACAAGACTTCATTCTGCCAAATGTCTGCTGGTGTTCAGTGAGATTTTTGAATATCTTGCAATGTGTGAAATAGGCATTTTGAGCTTGCATTCAGAGAAACAAAGGTGATTTCAAAGTGTTTTTGAGCTAACAGGCACTGCTGTTTTTCCTTTGGCACACATTCCACTCATGGCACTCCTGGCCCATCACGCTCGCACTGGTGGGTGGCAGGTTAGGCGACCATTTTGGTGTGCGCAAAAACTGCGCGGTTTTCCTGGATTCTGGCGCAATGTGGGCTTTTCGGCCATCTTGGATTTTCTAAGCCCACAGCACCAAATGTTGCAGCATAATAGTCCAAACGTGGGTCCGAACACCCAACAGTGTATTATGTCAAGGGCCATTGCCTTTTCATTTTTTGTGGTAGCCTTTGAGAAGGAATTGGCCTTAGTAAATGCTGCATAGGGTGGTTTCTCTTCTGTCTTATGGTTTGAAGCACGTTCAAATACATTTTTGATGATTGTATTTTTTATTTTATGGATGATGTGAGACTATAATGAAATGATGAATTGATTAATGTTTTTCTTTTAATGTTTATAGGATTTGTATACATTGTTACTGTGTGTATGTATTTTTCTTTTTCTTTGTTTTTTAAAAAAAAGTTATAACGAATATGTCACAAATAAAATAAAATAAAGCTTTTCTTAAAGTGCCCAAACCTATGACGATTATACAGATGTATGTCTTTCTGGATCTTAGGAAATGCAAAGCTTCTTAAAGCAGTATGGCAAGTGACTAAATATAAGTATACCAGAAATGTTGCCATGTCCGATTAGGCAGAAGAAGCCTTCACTGCGGTTAAGGGGTTTCTATCAAATGTGCCAGCATTGGGGTAGCCTGATTAAAGGAAGACATTCACCCTATGTTGTCATGAAAGAACTGAGTTCTCTATAATAGTTCTCATAGATATGTTGACAAACAAAGACCACTTGCTTATTGCAGTACAGCATTAAATATTCTAGCCTCATGCTTTCCCCCATCTTAGGTCTGTAGCTGCTACATTTTCAGTGCTGTAGTGTGGGTTTTTTGTTGCCGGTTTGTTCCAGGTTCTCCACTACAAGCAGCTGTTATGCACGCCATAGCTGCATTGTTATTGAAAGAAAACACATCACCTTCCACTATCCTGTCTGACTGAGAATAAAATGTTGCTACTGAACCTAACACACATTATGTTAACATATTGGGCTTCATTATGAGTTTGGCGGTGTGACCAAAAACTGTGATAATGCAGTGGTAGCCGGGTTACCACTGCATTACTGCCATATTAGTGGACTGCCAAACTCTAGGTTTGGAGGTAAGGTGGAGGAAAAACTTCCAGCAAAATGCCGGAGGTAATTCCGCCACCTTTCAGCCAATAAACAGCCATTTTGGTGGAAATACCACCAGTGTTAATTCTGCTGAAATCCCCATGGAGTCCTTTCAACTCCATAAATGGGGACTAACAATGCCATACCGTCACTTGTAATACAGCAGTAATTTCACCAGACCAAGTGGTGGTAATGGAAAATCCATTTGGTGGTATCTCAGAGGATTTACCACTGAGATACCACCAAATGTGTGTGAGGCCGTTTGTCTGGTCCTATAACCTGGGATCTTCGCTGCCTTGCCTCGTTGACAGTGAACCTCATGACTGTGTAGCATGGATGAACTGATGTATCCAAGGAGGGAACTTCACAACACCTAGGCTCCCAGGCTCGCCTCAACAAACTAGATCAAAGGTATCAATCCTTTACCATTGACGGCAACATCATAAAAGTCTCCAAAGAAGTCAAAACACTAGCAGGGTAATTCATAGAATTTCGCAGAAAAGTGTCGCAAGCGGCTGGCGCAGAGTGTCCGCGTGCGATTGTCTGCGCCAGGCACGTGCGCTAAAACCGATTTCCGCGCACAGCGTATTCATGGATTTTAGGGTCCCAAACCAGCCGTGGCGCAGAGTATCGCAGCGACCCTGCAGCAGCGTCAGTAACGCCCCCAAGAACGCCCTCGCGCAAGGAAAAGCCATCAAAATCGCTAAATCATCGCAAAGGGCTGCGCTAACCCTGGACCAGTCTACAGGGCTGCCAAACAAGGAACGCAAAGCGGGTAACGTGCATATCAGGGGTACGCGTGAAGTTATACACGCGATTAGCCAGGGTACGTGTATTACAGGGGTACGCGTGAAGTTTTACACGCGATTAGCCAGGGCACGTGTATCACAGGGGTACGCAGGAATTATCACACGTGATTTGGCTGGGTACGTGTATTACAGGGGTACACGGGAAGTTCTACACGCGATTCGGCTGGGTACGTGTATTACAGGGGTGCGCGGGAATTCTCACATGCGATTTGGCCAGGTACGTGTATTACAGGGGTGCGCGGGAATTATCACACGCGATTTGGCTTGGTACGTGTATTACAGGGGTGCGTGGGAAGTTCTACACGCGATTGGCCAGGGTACGTGTATTACAGGGATACGTGGGAATTATCACACACGATTTGGCTGGGTACGTGTATTACAGGGGTACACGGGAAGTTCTACACGCGATTCGGCTGGGTACGTGTATTACAGGGGTGCGCGGGAATTCTCACATGCGATTTGGCCAGGTACGTGTATTACAGGGGTGTGCGGGAATTATCACACGCAATTAGGCTGGGTGGGTCCTCACAGGTGTTCCCTGTACACCCTCCACGGCCCCTGCAGGCAGCCCACAAAACAGGGGACTACCCTGCACACCTGCTCATGTCCCCCTGCACCCCCACCCCCGAGGAGTGCAGGGGCAGCCTCCACCAGGCCCCCACCCATGTCTCCCAACACCCCCACCCCCCAGCAGTGCAGGGGCAGCCTCCACCAGGCCCCCACTCATGTCTCCCACCACCCCCACCCCCCAGCATCCAGGGGCACCCTCCACCAGGCCCCCACCCATGTCTCCCACCACCCCCAACCCCCAGCCACCAAGGGCACCCTCCACCAGGCCCCCACTCATGTCTCCCACCACCCCCACCCCCCAGCATCCAGGGGCACCCTCCACCAGGCCCCCACCCATGTCTCCCACCACCCCCACCCCCCAGAATCCAGGGGCACCCTCCACCAGGCTCCCACCCATTTCTCCCACCACCCCCACCCCCCAGCCACCAGGGGCACCCTCCACCAGGCCCCCACTCATGTCTCCCACCACCCCCACCCCCCAGCCACCAGGGGCACCCTCCACCAGGCCCCCACCCATGTCTCCCACCACCCCCACCTCCCAGCCACCAGGGGCACCCTCCACCAGGCCCCCACTCATGTCTCCCACCACCCCCACCCCCCAGCAGTGCAGGGGCAGCCTCCACCAGGACCCCACTCATGTCCCCTATCACCCCCACCCCCCCGCCACCAGGGGCACCCTCCACCAGGCCCCCATCCATGTCTCCCATCACCCCCACCCCCCAGCAGTGCAGGGGCACCCTCCAGCAGGCCCCCACTCATGTCCCCTATCACCCCCACCCTCCCCCGCCACCAGGGGCACCCTCCACCAGGCCCCCATCCATGTCTCCCACCACCCCCACCCCCCAGCAGTGCAGGGGCACCCTCCACCAGGCCCCCACTCATGTCCCCTATCACCCCCACCCCCCCGCCACCAGGGGCACCCTTCACAAGGCCCCCATCCATGTCTCCCACCACCCCCCAGCCACCAGGGGCACCCTCCACCAGGCCCCCATCCATGTCTCCCACCACCCCCACCCCCCAGCAGTGCATGGGCACCCTCCACCAGGCCCCCACCCATGTCCCCTATCACCCCCACCCCCCAGCAGTGCAGGGGCACCCTCCACCAGGCCCCCACTCATGTCCCCTATCACCCCCAACCCCCCGCCACCAGGGGCACCCTCCACCAGGCCCCCATCCATGTCTCCCACCACCCCCACCCCCCAGCAGTGCAGGGGCACCCTCCACCAGGCCCCCACTCATGTCCCCTATCACCCCCACCCCCCCGCCACCAGGGGCACCCTCCACCAGGCCCCCACTCATGTCTCCCACCACCCCCACCCCCCAGCCACCAGGGGCACCCTCCACCAGGCCCCCACCCATGTCTCCCACCACCCCCACCCCCCAGCCACCAGGGGCACCCTCCACCAGGCCCCCACTCATGTCTCCCACCACCCCCACCCCCCAGCAGTGCAGGGGCAGCCTCCACCAGGACCCCACTCATGTCCCCTATCACCCCCACCCCCCCGCCACCAGGGGCACCCTCCACCAGGCCCCCATCCATGTCTCCGACCACCCCCACCCCCCAGCAGTGCAGGGGCACCCTCCACCAGGCCCCCACTCATGTCTCCTATCACCCCCACCCCCCCGCCACTAGGGGCACCCTCCACCAGGCCCCCACTCATGTCTCCCACCACCCCCACCCCCCAGCATCCAGGGGCACCCTCCACCAGGCTCCCACCCATGTCTCCCACCACCCCCACCCCCCAGCCACCAGGGGCACCCTCCACCAGGCCCCCACTCATTTCTCCCACCACCCCCACCCACCAGCATCCAGGGGCACCCTCCACCAGGCCCCCACAAATGTCTCCCACCACCCCCACCCCCCAGCCACCAGGGGCACCCTCCACCAGGCCCCCACTCATGTCTCCCACCACCCCCACCCCCCAGCATCCAGGGGCACCCTCCACCAGGCTCCCACCCATGTCTCCCATCACACCCACCCCCCAGCCACCAGGGGCACCCTCCACCAGGCCCCCACTCATTTCTCCCACCACCCCCACCCCCCAGCATCCAGGGGCACCCTCCACCAGGCCCCCACCCATGTCTCCCACCACCCGCACCCCCCAGCCACCAGGGGCACCCTCCACCAAGCCCCCACTCATGTCTCCCACCACCCCCACCCCCCAGCATCCAGGGGCACCCTCCACCAGGCCCCCACCCATGTCTCCCACCACCCCCACCCCCAAGCATCCAGGGGCACCCTCCACCAGGCTCCCACCCATGTCTCCCACCACCCCCACCCCCCAGCCACCAGGGGCACCCTCCACCAGTCCCCCATTCATGTCTCCCACCACCCCCACCCCCCAGCCACCAGGGGCACCCTCCACCAGGCCCCCACCCATGTCTCCCACCACCCCCACCCCCCAGTCACCAGGGGCACCCTCCACCAGGCCCCCACTCATGTCTCCCACCACCCCCACCCCCCAGCAGTGCAGGGGCAGCCTCCACCAGGACCCCACTCATGTCCCCTATCACCCCCACCCCCCCGCCACCAGGGGCACCCTCCACCAGGCCCCCATCCATGTCTCCCACCACCCCCACCCCCCAGCAGTGCAGGGGCACCCTCCACCAGGCCCCCACTCATGTCCCCTATCACCCCCACCCCCCACCACCAGGGGCACCCTCCACCAGGCCCCCATCCATGTCTCCCACCAACCCCACCCCCCAGCAGTGCAGGGGCACCCTCCACCAGGCCCCCACTCATGTCCCCTATCACCCCCACCCCCTGCCACCAGGGGCACCCTCCACCAGCCCCCACTCATGTCTCCCACCACCCCCACCCCCCAGCCACCAGGGGCACCCTCCACCAGGCCCCCACCCATGTCTCCCACCACCCCCACCCCCCAGCCACCAGGGGCACCCTCCACCAGGCCCCCACTCATGTCTCCCACCACCCCCACCGCCCAGCAGTGCAGGGGCAGCCTCCACCAGGACCCCACTCATGTCCCCTATCACCCCCACCCCCCGCCACCAGGGGCACCCTCCACCAGGCCCCCATCCATGTCTCCCACCACCCCCACCCCCCAGCAGTGCAGGGGCACCCTCCACCAGGCCCCCACTCATGTCCCCTATCACCCCCACCCCCCCGCCACCAGGGGCACCCTCCACCAGGCCCCCATCCATGTCTCCCACCACCCCCACCCCCCAGCCACCAGGGGAACCCTCCACCAGGACCCCATCCATGTCTCCCACCACCCCCACCCCCCAGCAGTGCATGGGCACCCTCCACCAGGCCCCCACCCATGTCCCCTATCACCCCCTCCCCCCAGCAGTGCACGGGCACCCTCCACCAGGCCCCCACTCATGTCCCCTATCACCCCTCCCCCCGCCACCAGGGGCACCCTCCACCAGGCCCCCATCCATGTCTCCCACCAACCCCACCCCCCAGCAGTGCAGGGGCACCCTCCACCAGGCCCCCACTCATGTCCCCTATCACCCCCACCCCCCCGCCACCAGGGGCACCCTCCACCAGGCCCCCACTCATGTCTCCCACCACCCCCACCACCCAGCCACCAGGGGCACCCTCCACCAGGCCCCCACCCATGTCTCCCACCACCCCCACCCCCCAGCCACCAGGGGCACCCTCCACCAGGCCCCCACTCATGTCTCCCACCACCCCCACCCCCCAGCAGTGCAGGGGCAGCCTCCACCAGGACCCCACTCATGTCCCCTATCACCCCCACCCCCCCGCCACCAGGGGCACCCTCCACCAGGCCCCCATCCATGTCTCCCACCACCCCCACCCCCCAGCAGTGCAGGGGCACCCTCCACCAGGCCCCCACTCATGTCCCCTATCACCCCCACTACCCCCGCCACCAGGGGCACCCTCCACCAGGCCCCCACTCATGTCTCCCACCACCCCCACCCCCCAGCATCCAGGGGCACCCTCCACCAGGCTCCCACCCATGTCTCCCACCACCCCCACCCCCCAGCCACCAGGGGCACCCTCCACCAGGCCCCCACTCATGTCTCCCACCACCCCCACCCCCCTGCTTCCCGGGGCACCCTCCACCAGGCCCCCACCCATGTCTCCCACCACCCCCACCCCCCAGCCACCAGGGGCACCCTCCACCAGGCCCCCGCTCATGTCTCCCACCACCCCCACCCCCCAGCATCCAGGGGCACCCTCCACCAGGCCCCCACTCATGTCTCCCACCACCCTCACCCCCCAGCAGTGCAGGGGCAGCCTCCACCAGGACCCCACTCATGTCCCCTATCACCCCCACCCCCCGCCACCAGGGGCACCCTCCACCAGGCCCCCATCCATGTCTCCCACCACCCCCACCCCCCAGCAGTGCAGGGGCACCCTCCACCAGGCCCCCACTCATGTCCCCTATCACCCCAACCCCCCGCCACCAGGGGCACCCTCCACCAGGCCCCCATCCATGTCTCCCACCACCCCCACCCCCCAGCAGTGCAGGGGCACCCTCCACCAGGCCCCCACTCATGTCCCCTATCACCCCCACCCCCCCGCCACCAGGGGCACCCTTCACAAGGCCCCCATCCATGTCTCCCACCACCCCCACCCCCCAGCCACCAGGGGCACCCTCCACCAGGCCCCCATCCATGTCTCCCACCACCCCCACCCCCCAGCAGTGCATGGGCACCCTCCACCAGGCCCCCACCCATGTCCCCTATCACCCCCACCCCCCAGCAGTGCAGGGGCACCCTCCACCAGGCCCCCACTCATGTCCCCTATCACCCCCACCCCCCCGCCACCAGGGGCACCCTCCACCAGGCCCCCATCCATGTCTCCCACCACCCCCACCCCCCAGCAGTGCAGGGGCACCCTCCACCAGGCCCCCACTCATGTCCCCTATCACCCCCACCCCCCCGCCACCAGGGGCACCCTCCACCAGGCCCCCACCCATGTCTCCCACCACCCCCACCCCCCAGCCACCAGGGGCACCCTCCACCAGGCCCCCACTCATGTCTCCCACCACCCCCACCCCCCAGCAGTGCAGGGGCACCCTCCACCAGGCCCCCACTCATGTCCCCTATCACCCCCACCCCCCCGCCACCAGGGGCACCCTCCACCAGGCCCCCATCCATGTCTCCCACCACCCCCACCCCCCAGCAGTGCAGGGGCACCCTCCACCAGGCCCCCACTCATGTCCCCTATCACCCCCACCCCCCGCCACCAGGGGCACCCTTCACAAGGCCCCCATCCATGTCTCCCACCACCCCCACCCCCCAGCCACCAGGGGCACCCTCCACCAGGCCCCCATCCATGTCTCCCACCACCCCCACCCCCCAGCAGTGCAGGGGCACCCTCCACCAGGCCCCCAACCATGTCCCCTATCACCCCCACCCCCCCGCCACCAGGGGCACCCTCCACCAGGCCCCCACTCATGTCTCCCAACACCCCCACCCCCCAGCCACCAGGGGCACCCTCCACCAGGCCCCCACCCATGTCTCCCACCACCCCCACCCCCCAGCCACCAGGGGCACCCTCCACCAGGCCCCCATCCATGTCTCCCACCACCCCCACCCCCCAGCAGTGCAGGGGCACCCTCCACCAGGCCCCCATCCATGTCTCCCACCACCCCCACCCCCCAGCAGTGCATGGGCACCCTCCACCAGGCCCCCACCCATGTCCCCTATCACCCCCACCCCCCAGCAGTGCAGGGGCCCCCTCCACCAGGCCCCCACTCATGTCCCCTATCACCCCCACCCCCCGCCACCAGGGGCACCCTCCACCAGGCCCCCATCCATGTCTCCCACCACCCCCACCCCCCAGCAGTGCAGGGGCACCCTCCACCAGGCCCCCACTCATGTCCCCTATCACCCCCACCCACCCACCACCAGGGGCACCCTCCACCAGGCCCCCACTCATGTCTCCCACCACCCCCACCCCCCAGCCACCAGGGGCACCCTCCACCAGGCCCCCACCCATGTCTCCCACCACCCCCACCCCCCAGCCACCAGGGGCACCCTCCACCAGGCCCCCACTCATGTCTCCCACCACCCCCACCCCCCAGCAGTGCAGGGGCACCCTCCACCAGGCCCCCACTCATGTCCCCTATCACCCCCACCCCCCGCCACCAGGGGCACCCTCCACCAGGCCCCCATCCATGTCTCCCACCACCCCCACCCCCCAGCAGTGCAGGGGCACCCTCCACCAGGCCCCCACTCATGTCCCCTATCACCCCCACCCCCCCGCCACCAGGGGCACCCTTCACAAGGCCCCCATCCATGTCTCCCACCACCCCCACCCCCCAGCCACCAGGGGAACCCTCCACCAGGCCCCCATCCATGTCTCCCACCGCCCCCACCCCCCAGCAGTGCAGGGGCACCCTCCACCAGGCCCCCACCCATGTCCCCTATCACCCCCACCCCCCGCCACCAGGGGCACCCTCCACCAGGCCCCCACTCATGTCTCCCACCACCCCCACCCCCCAGCAATGCAGGGGCACCCTCCACCAGGCCCCCACTCATTTCCCCTATCACCCCCACCCCCCAGCAGTGCAGGGGCACCCTCCACCAGGCCCCCACTCATGTCCCCTATCACCCCCACCCCCCCGCCACCAGGGGCACCCTCCACCAGGCCCCCACCCATGTCTCCTACCACCCCCACCCCCCCAGCGCTGTGGGGCACCTGCCAGCAGGCCCCCACCCATGTCCAGCCCATGTCTCCCACCACCCCCACCCCCCCACCACCAGGGGCATCCTCCACCAGGACACCAACTTCCCTGGCACTGAAGCTGGTGCCCCTCTGCCTCCTTGGCCGGGGGTTGCCACTGGTGCCAGATGTTGTAGTGCCCGACATGGCAACCCCAGAGGCAGGAGTGGGTGGGCAACTGGGTCCTGGGGCTGGGCTGTGGGGCGACGGAAAAGCAGTCGGGAGCCTTTGGTTCCAGCAGGGGTGGTCACAGCAACAGCACCCCTGGCTGATGTGCAGGCAGCAAATGGCAGGGCACGTGGGCAGCAGGCAGTCAGGGAGCAGCAGATGGCAGGTGGGAGCGTGCTCAGGGCTCTGGGGGGCAGTAATTTTGTCTCCTGGGCAGGAGCGTGGTCTTTCGTGTGTGAACGCGTGGACAGCTTGATACGTAGTGAGTGATTTTGCACGTGAAAATCCCACACGCCTGCGTGTAAATCGATGAAAGGCCCCTAGCGTGTAAACGCGTATGCGCGTCTATGAAGTCACGTGCACGCATAGGAAAAAGTTGCGTGACACGTCCGAGTGTCAAAGCGTGTTATTGGTGGAAATAGCCCTACACGCAGAAGTGTCAAAGCGTGTAATTGGTGCAAATGGACCTACACGCAGAAGTGTCAAAGCGTGTAATTGGTGCAAATGGACATACACGCAGAACTGACAAAGCGTGTAATTGGTGCAAATGGACCTACACGCAGAAGTGACAAAGCGTGTAATTGGTGGGAATGGGCCTAGCACGTACATGCCGCGTAAGTAACGCTGTACGTGCGGGCCTGCATATAAGGTACGTGTAGAACACCAATTCCTTGTACTGCTTTTCGTGGAGAGCGAGTGGGTGAATTCTGTACTTCTTGTCGTTTCACACGCGATTTACTTCACGGCGTTTCAAGTTCGTACTCCCTGTTACCTCTGACAGCTTTTTCTATTTTTTCTCTTGTACTGGTTTACCTGGGCCTGTTCCCTCAAACAGTGTTCCCTTCTACTGTTGTCCTGTCTCCTCAGACAGCGTAGTACATATCTTCTTTTGGCGGGGGTGTTGCCAACCAAACGCGCTCATTTTTCACGCTCTTTTACCTGGCAGACGGTGAGTCACGCACATATCTAACATCTGTGCTTGCCCCGTGTGTAGCCTACCCCTTCAGAGGTCATTCTAGGCTGCGTGTGACACGCATACGTTCATTCTTGTGTTACTGGGTGCCACAGCGTAGTGCAGGTTTTACTTTCTGCACACGTGGTCTAGGAGGGGTTGCGTGCACGTCATCTCCCTTTTTTGGGCCTCCTGTGCGTTGCGTGACCCGTCATCTTTCCCCAGGGGTTACATTCAGCCTTGCTAGAGCACTAGGGTACAATTACCATCTGGTACCCAACCCCTTTAACCCCCAATTGCCCAGGACAATAGTCTACATCCACTCCCATACGCACATTAACATCAGTGCCATGGCTGGGAGGCGAGGATTCCGTAAGGGTGGCAAAGGTGGAAGAGCCACAAGTGGTGGCCGTGGTGGATCCGGTAGGGGACGTGGTCGTAACTTGCAGGGTGAGCCTGTCCCCCCATGTGTGGAGGACCAGTCACGGGCACCCATAATCCCCCCCTCCCCCCTCCCGTTGAGGCTGATGTGGCTGACACCATCCATGCTCAGCCCTTGTTGGACCAGCCCATTGTGGCACCAGACCTGGCTGACTCCATGGCTGACTTACAGGTCAGCAGGGCTACGACACGTGCGCTGGTGCACGTTGATGCCATCATGCCACGTGGATCTGGGGCAGCAAGGTCATCTGCTGCACCAAGGAGGCAGGGCGGAGAGGCTGCAGGGGCAGCTGCGGCTCCATCCACCTCAGCCCTCACACACCCAGCCAGGACAGTGTCGGTCCTAGTCCATGCTGCTGACATTCCCCCTGACACCATCACACTAGAGCCAATGCCTGCACCAACTCCCATGCTGAGTGTGCAATCCCACACTCCTGATACAGAGTCCACCAGGGCTCCTGCCCCTAGTGTCCAGAGCGGCGCAGGACACTCAGGATCACCACCACCTTCCAAGCGGAAGAGGAAGAGTGCTCGTCCGGCACAGGCTGATGCCCCAGACACGGCTACACAGTCCGGCCCGTCCAGGAAGCCCAGCTTCACGGATGACGAACTGAATGCACTTGTCGAGTATGTGTCCGGACATGACAACGAGATGGTCATTGTTGCAGGATCCAAGACCACACCTGCACAACGCCAGGCACACTGGCAGACCGTTGCGGACATCGTAAGTGCCCTTGGAATCGTGAGGCGCACAGCCAATGATTGCTATAAGCGCTGGAATGACCTAAAGCGCAGGGCAAAGAGTAAGCTGGCCTCAAGTCATGCCGCAACTCTAGTGACTGGAGGTGGGTCTCCAGTAGTAGACATGGAACTCACTCCACATGAGTCAGTCGCTGGGACCTACGTCACGGAGGAACAGATCCAAGGCGTGGGAGATCTGGCTGATTACGAGGCATTGTCCGGTGAGTGCACATGCATGTGTGTGTCATCCATGTGCATGGTGTGTGTGTGAGGGCTTCTGTTTGTGTGCCAGGTGAGAGTGTGTGCACCTGAATCGTATGGGTCAGCCATGTGCTTCATGCAATACGTCCTGCGCAGCTGCATTTGGCCATAGCAGTATCCCTTCTGCCAACAGTAGACATCTAGCCCAACTGCACGCCAGTTGCCCTTGAAGTGTCACCTTGCCACAACATAGTTGCTTATTTTTCACTGTTCATTCAGTCAGATTGTTTGCATTCCCCCACTTTTACTAGCCATGTCGCTGTCCACTAGTCACATGTCTGACATGGCTATGGTAAAGTGGAGTGACTTTGTTACCTGGATATCATTTGTACACACATGTCCCTGTGCAATTGGACCATTTCAGACTGGCAGCTCCAGGTGAAAAATCTGACCTGTTAGAATTAGAAAAGCAATTACATGCGGGAACTGGACTGAATGAATAGGTGCTGCCCTCCTCTCCATCTTCACTCAATACCAATGGTACATGCCATCTGTGTGATGGCATGTGTGTTTCACCTGGCAATCACAGGCCAATGTGAGATGCCACTGCCAGGCAGCATGCAGAAAATGTGTTCATCTTCCATCTTGGTGTCATCAGTGTGTGCCATTTGCCTGCACTTCATACGCAGTGAGGGTGCATGCATGGGAGGGTTTTAGTCATGTGGGACATGTGTCAATCAAGTACTGGTTCTCTTGCTTCTCAGCCCTCATTGTGTGCCATGGTGCTAATGCCTGTTTCCATTTCTTTGTTTTCATGTCTTTGCAGGGGAAGACGCACCTGATACTGCTGGGGTTGTGGAGATGGTGCAGACCCAGGAGGGGTCCGAGGGCCGACCAACCACCAGTGAGGGACGTGGTGTGGTGGTGGGGGAGAACCCACAAGTGCTGCAGGTCGTGCTCTCAAGGGGTGTCTCTGGCTGCACCTCCCCCGAGCTGTACTCAGGTGTTGATTCGGATGAGACCTACATGCCGTCGCAGGTGAGTGTTCCAGGGAGGGATTCTGTTCTGTCTCACCCACCTGCACCAGGGTCAGAACCCTCCATGGGGATGTCAGTGTTGGCAGCTACGCCTTTGGTGGTTACGGATGCAGGGTCACACTCCGCGACATCTGATCCTGTTCCTGGGCCAGCAGATCAGAGGGGGAATGCAGTCCTGCAGCCTCAGACAGTGCCGGCACAGCAAGGCGCAGTTCGCCTTGCCCCAGACAGGTGTGGTGCCCGCCGACGTGGTGGCCGTACGCCACCTGGCAATACGGCATGGGAGCAATCCATTTATGGTATGGCAACCCAACAGGCTGCATCATCCGAGATGATAGCTCAGGCCATGGATAGGGTGGCCACTTCCATTGTCCCCCCAGAAAGGCTGATGGAGCGACTAGAGCAGGCAACCGACTCCATCTGCCAGTCACACAGGGAGGACATGTTGGGGTCCAACAGGGACAGGCGGGCGGCACTGGCGACTCTGCAGGAGGCCATCTCCATTGAGTCCCAGGGCCACAGGGAAGCCCTGAGGCAGGAGCTCCTTCACCTCAGGACGACTCTTGTTGAGCTTGAGGCTTCAACACACCAAAGGACAGAACAGCAGCTGGAGCGTCTCACCCGTACGCTCTCAGCTGAGATGCAGGCAACGAGGGCGGAGGTCCGGGCATCCCGTGAGTTGTTGCATGGGGACCTCCGCACACTCATCCTCCAGAACCAGACCTACCACACCCGCATGCTTGCAGCCATGGAGGAGCAGACTAGGGCCTTGCGTGGGCTGCCTCCCATAGTGCAACCACCTCCGGATGCAGCTGCACAGGGTGATAATAGCGACAGCAGTGATACTGCCACAATAGGGTAGCCGTGTGGGCCATGAGCCCATGGAGGTGTTTTATTTTCCCAGGATCCACGCAGGTGGGTTCTGGTGTGCATCCTGTCCTAGGACCTCCTGGGTGGCCTCCCCAACCCCCCCGGGCCCATCAATGGCCATTTTTGATTGTTTCTTATTTTTATTTTTATTTTTATTTATTTTATTCCCTATTTTTTTGGGACGATGTGTTGGCTTCCGTGGTTCCTGTGGGCATACGCTGCATTGTGGCTCGGCACATGCAGGCTTGTAATGTATTTGGTTCAGATGCTTGGGTTTGAGTCACACACACCCCTCCTGCTTCCCGTTTCCATGGGCTTGCAAAGGGTGTGCCCAAGTGACAGTGAATTACACAGTGACTTTGGACTCCCATGAGCTGTGTGGGCAGTCTGTAGTCAATACTGTGTATACATTCCTAGTGCATATTGCTGTTGTGTTGTACACTGCATGTTGCATTGATGTGTAACTCATCTTCTGTGTCTACCTCCCAATTTGCAGGTCCCTTCCTCATGTCTACACAAGGACCTCTAGTCTGGAGATGGGGTCCATGTTGGCAGCAGTGCACCTACAACTCTACATGGCGCCAACACTGCACAGTTGGTAGTGGTGGGAGTGCAGGCATTTCCAGGTGGTGAGACTACTAATATGTAACATTTGTGATGTCATGTTAATGGTAGTACGTGCTCAAGTATGTTGTTGGTCCGGCATTGCTGTGAGCATTTCAGGTGTTGCAGGTTTCTAATAGGGACACTGTACATAGTGACACTAGTGTCATGTTGTGGGGATTACTTTGTTTACCTGCAAATAGCATGACATGGCACGGTGTGTCGTGTGGCGGTGCTGGGGTTGGGTTGGCTGACATGGCACTGTCCTCTTCTTGCATTTTGCAAGTGGGTATTCTTTTTAACTGCTTGAATGTGTAACTCCACAAAACTGCATTGGTGGTGTCTGTGTGGGTAGGGATGCACACATTGTGACACTTCCAGGTGAACAATCTCAGGCTGTTCATTCTCCAGACATTCAGGATCAGTGTCAGGTTGAGTCATCATTGATTGTCAGATGGAATGTGCCAGGGCAGTGTGCACTCCACAGGGGTGTGATTTCTATGTGAAGTAATTAGCCACTAGCTGTGTACGGGCTGCCTCCCCCCGTGCCCTTTCCCCTCCCATGCGCAGCGGCTGTGCATGTGGTTGGGGATGTGGGGCCACCACCATGTCCACGGCCAGGCCCCGGCGTGTTGCAACGTTGTGCAGGACACATGCTGCCACTATGATCCTGCACACTACTGGGGGAGCGTATAACAGCTGGCCGCCGGAACGGTCAAGGGGGCGAAAGCGTGACTTTAGCACTCCGAATGTGCGCTCTACTATGCCCCGGGTCGTAATGTGGGCTGTGTTATATCTTACCTCGGGTGGCGTGGTGGGGTTCCAAATTGGCGTCATCATGTGGGGGCTGAGAGGGTAGGCGCTGTCCCCTGTGGAGGTGGTGATTGGTATCATTGGTGGGGTTGTGACCTTGCTCAGTATCCAACATGCATGCATGTGCAGTGGCATACATACTCACCAAGCAGCCATGTATCGCCATGCCGCCCAGCTTCTAGGTCCCGGTTTAGGGTGGACATTCGGTAAATGAAGCTGTCGTGGGTGGACCCGGGATAGATGGCATATACTGAGGTGAGGATTCCCTTGGCATTACATGCTACCTGCACGTTGATGGAATGCCAGTGCTTGCGGTTCCTATAGATGTGCTCAGATGCCCTGGGGGGACGTAGAGCCACATGGGTGCAGTCGATGGCACCTAGCACTTTGGGGAATCGTGCCACACCGTAAAAATCCAGGGTGGCAGCATGCCTTTCTGCAGGTGTTCTGGGCAGGTATATGTGCCTGCGGACTGATGGGCGTGCAGTGATGATGTTCAAGACCTGGTGTAGGCAGCGTGACTGGGTGGCCTGTGACACCCCACCCACTGTGGCACTTGTCCGCTGAAATGATCCAGTGGCTAAGAAGTGCAGTACATTGAGGACCTTCTCCAGGGGGCTGAGTGCTTGGGAGCACAGGGTGGGTGATGTGAGGTCATCCTCCCACTCACTCACCAGGTCCAGTATTATGTGTGGTGGAAACCTGTACCTCCCATACACCTGGTCATCAGGCATCCCGAAAAGGCTGGTTCTGGGTGTGAATATTCTGGCCCTGACTATCCTCCTCCTCCTCCTTTGGTAGCCCACTGCCACTGCTGCTAGGAACGGTATGTTCATCCTGGCGTCTGAGCTTGTTATTGTTAAAGTGGGCAAATTTATGCTTTGCGCGTGTTCTAGGCGAGCGTGTGACCCGCGCACCCCTGGAATCCAGTTCCCAGTCCAATAGCGTGTGGAAATTCCCACGCACCACGGGATACAGGTGCGCTGACGTACTTGCGTGTGTAAGTGCCCGTGCACCCATGAAATACACGTACATAGGCCAATCGCGTGTACGTGCACTTTTGTCCAATTACACGCTGACGTGCAGTATTTCCACGTGTGCTCCGTCATCACGTGCTGAGTGGGGAACACCCGTGCGGATCACGTCACAGACGCGCTTACGTGCTGAGGGACTCTGGTCCAATAGAATCGCGTATGCGTGCTGACGCGCTTACGCGCTAAGGGCCTTTCCTCGGATTTCACGCTGACGTACAGGATTTTCACGTGCCAAATCACTCTGTATCAAGCTGGCCACGCGAAAACACACGGAAGACCACGCTCCTGCCCAGAAGGCCGAGTTACTGCCCCCCAGTGCCCCGAGCAGCCTCCCACGTGCCATCTGCTGCTGCCTGCCTGCCTGCTGCCACCGTGCCCTGCCATTTGGTGCCTGCACATGAGCCATCTGCAGTGGTCCAGTTGCTGTGTCCACCCCTGCTGGAACTGAAGACTCCCGACTGGGATTACATCGCTCCGCAGCCCAGCCCCAGGACCCAGTTGCCCACCAACACCTGCCTCTGGGGTTGCCATGTCGGGCGCTTCCACATCTGGCACCAGTGGCAACCCCAGGCCAGAGGGGCAGAGGGGCACCATCTTCACTGCCACCGAAGTTGGTGTCCTGGTGGAGCATGTCCTGGGGCAGTATGATGCCCTCTTTGGATCGTCCCGCGCCAGCAAGGAAGGACGGGAGAGGATCTGGGCCGACTGTGTGGTTGCCATCAACGCGGAGGGGGTGGCAACCCGCAACGTCCTGAAGATCAAGAAGCGCTGGGAGGACTTGAGGTCCAGGACCCTTGTGAAGGCCCGGCGCCTCGTGGAGGGGGGCCGGGGCCGCATGAGTTCCATCCAGATGAGGGTCCTGGAACGCGTACGCCCAGGGCTCCACGCCCAGATCCTTGAGAGGGAGTCCCGTCTGGAGTTGAGCGGTAAGTGTCCAAGCATTACTGTGTGAGACAGGGCATGTTGCGGTGTGCTGGTTCTATGATACTTGCCTGTATGTGTGCCATAGGCCATGTATGCATGTATGTGTGCAGGGACATCATAGTAATGCATGTGCGACCAGTGATGTGTGACCCACATGGTTGTTGCATGTGTTCAAATGCCGCATGGGGAGCCCTATGCAGATTTTGAACATGAGTGCATGCCAGTCTCTGTACCTGGACATGGGTGGGGGTAAGGGATGGGTGCTGATGCCAGGTACATATATGGTAGCCATGTCTGTGTGCCTGACCTGCGTGTCTGTGACTTGTGCATGCCATGGATGCATGACACATGTGTGTGACAATGCACAGATTCAGTGAAGCAGCCAAATTACCCTTGTATCCGCTGTGTTTGGTGTGTTTGGGGCCAGATGGATGTTACTGAGGTGAAGTGTGTGCATGTAATAGGCATGAGCCATGATGCATGTGAGTTACATATCATTGAATGTTTCAAGAGTCCATTGGACATGCATGGAAATGTCCATGGCATGCACCATGCCTGTTACTGTGTGTGTTTTGCCTGGACTGACCCATGTGTTGTGGAGGGACATGATGGAAGTGTACTTTGACAGTGGTGCTCATCTGCTATTGCTTCCTGTCTAGGGGACCATTGTACAGTACCCTGATGCTTGTGTTCTTTGTCTCCCTCTACGCAGCGGCTAGTGAAGAAGAGGGCGGAGACGGCGCTGTGGAGCAAGGCGGCGGGGATGCCCCCACGGCTGCAGCGGAAGGGGTGGGTGAGCCCCCACAGGGGCCTGCTACGGTGGGAGACGGTGAGGAGCCATCCAGGTTGGTGGTTTGCACAGAGGAGGAGGAGGCCGCCACTGGGGCACACATGGGGCCTGGTGGGGGCATCCCTGCTGGTGCAAGTGGTGCAGTCCAGGGCCAGGGGCAGGAAGCAGCACAGGTCACCGTGGAGGGGCCTGTGCATGTCGCTGTCCCTGACCCTGTGAGTGCACCACCATGCACCAGCAGGGATGCCCCGTCCCAGGCCCGTCCGCAGGTAGAGGGGATGTCCATGTCACCTGACTCCCCTCTACCTGCGGACGTGGGAACCCCTGGCCGTGTGGAGAAGGTCCTGATTGGGGTCGCGATGCGCACGGCTGTGATTCGTGATGCCGTGCATGCTTCCCGGGAGGAGCATGCACGTCATCACGAAGTGCACCGTGCCGACGTGGCCCAATTGGGATCGGCCATGTTCGGGGGTTTGCTGCATGTGTTGGCCAATCTGGCGGCCCTCTCCTCCTCTGTGCAGGCTATACACCAGTCGTTCTCCTTGCCGTCTTCCGGCCCAGATGCCACCAGGGCCCCCTGTGGACCTACCCCGACCAATGCAGCCAGCTCAGTGGGGATCCCATCCCTGCCACAGTTGGGTGTCGGAGGTCCAGCAGGGGTGGACAACACAGCAACTGGACCCCAGCAGATGGAAGATGTGACAGCATCATCGGGCAGGGCACGTGCACGACGGCGTCGGTGGTTTCCATCAGCCTGGATGCCGTCGTGCTGGCAGAGGCAGTGGCGTCGGAGGCAGCAGCAGGCTCGACGTGGGAGGCATCATGGCTCGGGGCCATCAAGATCAGAGGGGCAGGCATCGGCCGGAGGGCAGGGCAACCCTGGGATGGAGGTGTCTTCCGTGTGGGAGCAGTTGGTCCAGCGGATAGGTGCGGAGCGGCAGCGGGCGGAAGAGGAGCGGCTCACCATGGTCAGGGCGGAGTTCTCCATGCGTCGGGCGTTGAGGCGGGCTGAGTGCCTCGAGGAAGCTCGCAGGGAGTTTGAGCTGAACATGGGGTTATCCCTGCGAGACCTCGGGGCCAGGACAGAGTCCCGCCTCCAGGACATCGACATGGAGTTCGATGATGCCCTGGCCAGCAACATCACCGAGTGAGCCGCAGGACTTGCCCGCTGCCTTTGTATATAGTTATTTAGTTAGTTAGTGTTATGTTTCCTTTGGACCGCTCGGACAATGGCCACTTTTTTGTAGATATTTTTTTCATTAGGTAGTAGTAGGTTTCATTTATGGTGTTGGGCTCATGGACCCTGGAATATTCGTGTATATAGTTTGCTTTTTGAAGAAACATTTTTTTTATTGATTATTGTGTTCACCATGAGGAAATGGTTTTTCATTATTTTCCTTCCACATGACATTGCTTTGGACAACATTTGTTTTTGGATTACTTTGTTTTTTTATTTTTACATTTGTTCTCGGACATGGACCATTTATTTTGTTATCCCCATTGTTGTATGTTTGATTTGTTTACTTATTTTTCATCTTTAATACATGTTTTTTTAACTTTCACTTGTGGTATTTTCTCATTGGTTTCATACATGTCATGATATGGGTTTTGACATTCACTTGCACCCGTTGTGTATGTGTGTGTGACGGACATGTGTTCATTTACATACTTGCCATTGGGGTTGTATCATGTAATTGCATTCACTATGTGGGTGGATGCAATCCTTGCCTGGGTGTTTGTGCTGGGTATGCTGCCCATTACTGCCATGATTGAGTATCCTCAGGACCTGGGGGCAGGGGGACATGTGTGGGTGCCTGGTGGAGGATGCCCCTGCACTGCTGGGGGGTGGGGGTGGTGGGAGACATGGGTGGGGGCCTGGTGGAGGGTGCCCCTGGTGGCGGGGGGGTGGGGGTGATAGGGGACATGAGTGGGGGCCTGGTGGGGGCTGCCCCTGGTGGCGGAGGGGTGGGGGTGATAGGGGACATGAGTGGGGGCCTGGTGAGGGCTGCCCCTGCACTGCTGGGGGGTGGGGGTGGTGGGAGACATGGGTGGGGGCCTGGTGGAGGCTGCCCCTGCACTGCTGGGGGGTGGGGGTGGTGATCGACATGAGTGGGGGCCTGGTGGAGGGTGCCCCTGGATGGTGGGGCGTGGGGGTGGTGGGAGACATGAGTGGGGACCTGGTGGAGGCTGCCCCTGGTGACTGGGGGGGTGGGGGTGGTGGGAGACATGAGTGGGGGCCTGGTGGAGGCTGCCCCTGGATGGTGGGGGGTGGGGGTGGTGGGAGACATGAGTGGGGGCCTGGTGGAGGGTGCCCCTGGTGACTGGGGGGATGGGGGTGGTGGGAGACATGAGTGGGGGCCTGGTGGAGGGTGCCCCTGGTGGCGGGGGGGTGGGGGTGATAGGGGACATGAGTGGGGGCCTGGTGGAGGCTGCCCCTGCACTGCTGGGGGGTGGGGGTGGTGGGAGACATGAGTGGGGGCCTGGTGGAGGGTGCCCCTGGATGGTGGGGGTTGGGGGTGGTGGGAGACATGAGTGGGGGCCTGGTGGAGGCTGCCCCTGGATGGTGGGGGGTGGGGGTGGTGGGAGACATGAGTGGGGGCCTGGTGGAGGGTGCCCATGGTGGCAGGGGGGTGGGGGTGGTGGGAGACATGAGTGGGGGCCTGGTGGAGGCTGCCCCTGGATGGTGGGGGGTGGGGGTGGTGGGAGACATGAGTGGGGGCCTGGTGGAGGCTGCCCCTGGTGACTGGGGGGTGGGGGTGGTGGGAGACATGAGTGGGGGCCTGGTGGAGGGTGCCCCTGGTGGCGGGGGGGTAGGGGTGATAGGGGACATGAGTGGGGGCCTGGTGGGGGCTGCCCCTGCACTGCTGGGGGGTGGGGGTGGTGGGAGACATGGGTGGGGGCCTGGTGGAGGGTGCCCCTGGATGGTGGGGGGTGAGGGTGGTGGGAGACATGAGTGGGGGCCTGGTGGAGGCTGCCCCTGGATGGTGGGGGTGGGGGTGGTGGGAGACATGAGTGGGGGCCTGGTGGAGGGTGCCCATGGTGGCAGGGGGGTGGGGGTGGTGGGAGACATGAGTGGGGGGGTAGTGGGAGACATGAGTGGGGGCCTGGTGGAGGCTGCCCCTGGATGGTGGGGGGTGGGGGTGGTGGGAGACATGAGTGGGGGCCTGGTGGAGGCTGCCCCTGGTGACTGGGGGGGTGGGGGTGGTGGGAGACATGAGTGGGGGGCCTGGTGGAGGGTGCCCCTGGTGGCGGGGGGGTGGGGGTGATAGGGGACATGAGTGGGGGCCTGGTGGGGGCTGCCCCTGGTGGCGGAGGGGTGGGGGTGATAGGGGACATGAGTGGGGGCCTGGTGAGGGCTGCCCCTGCACTGCTGGGGGGTGGAGGTGGTGGGAGACATGGGTGGGGGCCTGGTGGAGGCTGCCCCTGCACTGCTGGGGGGTGGGGGTGGTGATCGACATGAGTGGGGGCCTGGTGGAGGGTGCCCCTGGATGGTGGGGCGTGGGGGTGGTGGGAGACATGAGTGGGGACCTGGTGGAGGCTGCCCCTGGTGACTGGGGGGGCGGGGGTGGTGGGAGACATGAGTGGGGGCCTGGTGGAGGCTGCCCCTGGATGGTGGGGGGTGGGGGTGGTGGGAGACATGAGTGGGGGCCTGGTGGAGGGTGCCCCTGGTGACTGGGGGGATGGGGGTGGTGGGAGACATGAGTGGGGGCCTGGTGGAGGGTGCCCCTGGTGGCGGGGGGGTGGGGGTGATAGGGGACATGAGTTGGGGCCTGGTGGAGGCTGCCCCTGCACTGCTGGGGGGTGGGGGTGGTGGGAGACATGAGTGGGGGCCTGGTGGAGGGTGCCCCTGGATGGTGGGGGTTGGGGGTGGTGGGAGACATGAGTGGGGGCCTGGTGGAGGCTGCCCCTGGATGGTGGGGGGTGGGGGTGGTGGGAGACATGAGTGGGGGCCTGGTGGAGGGTGCCCATGGTGGCAGGGGGGTGGGGGTGGTGGGAGACATGAGTGGGGGCCTGGTGGAGGCTGCCCCTGGATGGTGGGGGGTGGGGGTGGTGGGAGACATGAGTGGGGGCCTGGTGGAGGCTGCCCCTGGTGACTGGGGGGTGGGGGTGGTGGGAGACATGAGTGGGGGCCTGGTGGAGGGTGCCCCTGGTGGCGGGGGGGTAGGGGTGATAGGGGACATGAGTGGGGGCCTGGTGGGGGCTGCCCCTGCACTGCTGGGGGGTGGGGGTGGTGGGAGACATGGGTGGGGGCCTGGTGGAGGGTGCCCCTGGATGGTGGGGGGTGAGGGTGGTGGGAGACATGAGTGGGGGCCTGGTGGAGGCTGCCCCTGGATGGTGGGGGTGGGGGTGGTGGGAGACATGAGTGGGGGCCTGGTGGAGGGTGCCCATGGTGGCAGGGGGGTGGGGGTGGTGGGAGACATGAGTGGGGGGGGTAGTGGGAGACATGAGTGGGGGCCTGGTGGAGGCTGCCCCTGGATGGTGGGGGGTGGGGGTGGTGGGAGACATGAGTGGGGGCCTGGTGGAGGCTGCCCCTGGTGACTGGGGGGGTGGGGGTGGTGGGAGACATGAGTGGGGGGCCTGGTGGAGGGTGCCCCTGGTGGCGGGGGGGTGGGGGTGATAGGGGACATGAGTGGGGGCCTGGTGGGGGCTGCCCCTGCACTGCTGGGGGGTGGGGGTGGTGGGAGACATGGGTGGGGGCCTGGTGGAGGCTGCCCCTGCACTGCTGGGGGGTGGGGGTGGTGGGAGACATGAGTGGGGGCCTGGTGGAGGGTGCCCATGGTGGCAGGGGGGTGGGGAGGGTGGGAGACATGAGTGGGGGCCTAGTGGAGGCTGCCCCTGCACTGCTGGGGGGTGGGGGTGGTGGGAGACATGAGTGGGGGCCTGGTGAAGGCTGCCCCTGCACTGCTGGGGGGTGGGGGTGGTGGGAGACATGGGTGGGGTTTGGTGGAGGCTGCCCCTGGTGACTGGGGGGGTGGGGGTGGTGGGAGACATGAGTGGGGGCCTGGTGGAGGCTGCCCCTGGTGACTGGGGGGGTGGGGGTGGTGGGAGACATGAGTGGGGGCCTGGTGGAGGGTGCCCATGGTGGCAGGGGGTGGGGGTGGTGGGAGACATGAGTGGGGGCCTGGTGGAGGCTGCCCCTGGATGGTGGGGGGTGGGGGTGGTGGGAGACATGAGTGGGGGCCTGGTGGAGGCTGCCCCTGGTGACTGGGGGGGTGGGGGTGGTGGGAGACATGAGTGGGGGCCTGGTGGAGGGTGCCCCTGGTGGTGGGGGGGGTGGGGGTGATAGGGGACATGAGTGGGGGCCTGGTGGGGGCTGCCCCTGCACTGCTGGGGGGTGGGGGTGGTGGGAGACATGGGTGGGGACCTGGTGGAGGCTGCCCCTGACTGCTGGGTGGTTCGGGTGGTGGGAGACATGGGTGGGGGCCTGGTGGAGGCTGCCCCTGCACTGCTGGGGGGTGGGGGTGGTGGGAGACATGAGTGGGGGCCTAGTGGAGGCTGCCCCTGCACTGCTGGGGGGTGGGGGTGGTGGGAGACATGAGTGGGGGCCTGGTGGAGGCTGCCCCTGCACTGCTGGGGGGTGGGGGTGGTGGGAGACATGGGTGGGGGCCTGGTGGAGGCTGCCCCTGGTGACTGGGGGGGTGGGGGTGGTGGGAGACATGAGTGGGGGCCTGGTGGAGGCTGCCCCTGGTGACTGGGGGGGGTGGGGGGATGGGAGACATGAGTGGGGGCCTGGTGGAGGGTGCCCATGGTGGCAGGGGGGTGGGGGTGGTGGGAGACATGAGTGGGGGCCTGGTGGAGGCTGCCCCTGGATGGTGGAGGGTGGGGGTGGTGGGAGACATGAGTGGGGGCCTGGTGGAGGCTGCCCCTGGTGACTGGGGGGGTGGGGGTGGTGGGAGACATTGGTGGGGGCCTGGTGGAGGGTGCCCCTGGATGGTGTGGGGTGGGGGTGGTGGGAGACATGAGTGGGGGCCTGGTGGAGGCTGCCCCTGGATGGTGGGGGGTGGGGGTGGTGGGAGACATGAGTGGGGGCCTGGTGGAGGGTGCCCATGGTGGCAGGGGGGTGGGGGTGGTGGGAGACATGAGTGGGGGCCTGTTGGAGGCTGCCCCTGGATGGTGGGGGGTGGGGGTGGTGGGAGACATGAATGGGGGCCTGGTGGAGGCTGCCCCTGGTGACTGGGGGGGTGGGGGTGGTGGGAGACATGAGTGGGGGCCTGGTGGAGGGTGCCCCTGGTGGCGGGGGCGTGGGGGTGATAGGGGACATGAGTGGGGGCCTGGTGGGGGCTGCCCCTGCACTGCTGGGGGGTGGGGGTGGTGGGAGACATGGGTGGGGGCCTGGTGGAGGGTGCCCCTGGATGGTGGGGGGTGGGGGTGGTGGGAGACATGAGTGGGGGCCTGGTGGAGGCTGCCCCTGGATGGTGGGGGGTGGGGGTGGTGGGAGACATGAGTGGGGGCCTGGTGGAGGGTGCCCATGGTGGCAGGGGGTGGGGGTGGTGGGAGACATGAGTGGGGGGGTGGTGGGAGACATGAGTGGGGGCCTGGTGGAGGCTGCCCCTGGATGGTGGGGGGTGGGGGTGGTGTGAGACATGAGTGGGGGCCTGGTGGAGGCTGCCCCTGGTGACTGGGGGGGTGGGGGTGGTGGGAGACATGAGTGGGGGCCTGGTGGAGGGTGCCCCTGGTGGCGGGGGGTGGGGGTGATAGGGGACATGAGTGGGGGCCTGGTGGGGGCTGCCCCTGCACTGCTGGGGGGTCGGGGTGGTGGGAGACATGGGTGGGGGCCTGGTGGAGGCTGCCCCTGCACTGCTGGGGGGTGGGGGTGGTGGGAGACATGAGTGGGGGCCTGGTGGAGGGTGCCCATGGTGGCAGGGGGGTGGGGGTGGTGGGAGACATGAGTGGGGGCCTGGTGGAGGCTGCCCCTGGTGACTGGGGGGGTGGTGGTGGTGGAAGACATGAGTGGGGGCCTGGTGGAGGGTGCCCCTGGTGGCGGGGGGCATGGGGGTGATAGGGGACATGAGTGGGGGCCTGGTGGGGGCTGCCCCTGCACTGCTGGGGGGTGGGGGTGGTGGGAGACATGGGTGGGGGCCTGGTGGAGGCTGCCCCTGCACTGCTGGGGGGTGGGGGTGGTGGGAGACATGAGTGGGGACCTGGTGGAGGGTGCCCATGGTGGCAGGGGGGTGGGGGTGGTGGGAGACATGAGTGGGGGCCTGGTGGAGGCTGCCCCTGCACTGCTGGGGTGTGGGGGTGGTGGGAGACATGAGTGGGGGCCTGGTGGAGGCTACCCCTGCACTGCTGGGGGGTGGGGGTGGTGGGAGACATGAGTGGGGGCCTGGTGGAGGCTGCCCCTGCACTGCTGGGGGGTGGGGGTGGTGGGAGACATGGGTGGGGGCCTGGTGGAGGCTGCCTCTGGTGACTGGGGGGGTGGGGGTGGTGAGAGACATGAGTGGGGGCCTGGTGGAGGCTGCCCCTGAATGGTGGGGGGTGGGGTGGTGGGAGACATGAGTGGGGGCCTGGTGGAGGGTGCCCCTGGTGACTGGGGGGTGGGGGTGGTGGGAGACATGAGTGGGGGCCTGGTGGAGGGTGCCCCTGGTGGAGGGGGGGTGAGGGTGATAGGGGACATGAGTGGGGGCCTGGTGGAGGCTGCCCCTGCACTGCTGGGGGGTGGGGGTGGTGGGAGACATGAGTGGGGGCCTGGTGGAGGGTGCCCCTGGATGGTGGGGGGTGGGGGTGGTGGGAGACATGAGTGGGGGCCTGGTGGAGGATGCCCCTGGATGGTGGGGGGTGGGGGTGGTGGGAGACATGAGTGGGGGCCTGGTGGAGGGTGCCCATGGTGGCAAGGGGGTGGGGGTGGTGGGAGACATGAGTGGGGGCCTGGTGGAGGCTGCCCCTGGATGGTGGGGGGTGGGGGTGGTGGGAGACATGAGTGGGGGCCTGGTGGAGGCTGCCCCTGGTGACTGGGGCGGTGGGGGTGGTGGGAGACATGAGTGGGGGCCTGGTGGAGGGTGCCCCTGGTGGCGGGGGGTGGGGGTGATAGGGGACATGAGTGGGGGCCTGGTGGGGGCTGCCCCTGCACTGCTGGGGGGTGGGGGTGGTGGGAGACATGGGTGGGGGCCTGGTGGAGGCTGCCTCTGCACTGCTGGGGGGTGGGGGTGGTGGGAGACATGAGTGGGGGCCTGGTGGAGAGTGCCCATGGTGGCAGGGGGGTGGGGGTGGTGGGAGACATGAGTGGGGGCCTGGTGGAGGCTCCCCCTGCACTGCTGGGGGCTGGGGGTGGTGGGAGACATGAGTGGGGGCCTGGTGGAGGCTGCCCCTGCACTGCTGGGGGGTGGGGGTGGTGGGAGACATGGGTGGGGGCCTGGTGGAGGCTGCCCCTGCACTGCTGGGGGGTGGGGGAGGTGGGAGACATGAGTGGGGGCCTGGTGGAGGCTGCCCCTGCACTGCTGGGGGGTGGGGGTGGTGGGAGACATGAGTGGGGGCCTGGTGGAGGGTGCCCATGGTGGCAGGGGGGTGGGGGTGGTGGGAGACATGAGTGGGGGCCTGGTGGAGGGTGCCCCTGGATGGTGGGGGGTGGAGGTGGTGGGAGACATGAGCAGGTGTGCAGGGTAGTCCCCTGTTTTGTGGGCTGCCTGCAGGGGCCGTCAAGGGTGTACAGGGAACACCTGTGAGGACCCACCCAGCCTAATCGCGTGTGTAACTTCCCACGCACCCCTGTAATACACGTACCAAGCCAAATCGCGTGTGATAATTCCCGCGCACCCCTGAAATACACGCGCCCAGGCTACTCGCGTGTGGAAATTCCCGCGCACCCCTGAAATACACGTACCCTGCTGTAATCGCATGTGGGACTTCCCGCGCACCCCTGAAATACACGCGCCCAGGCTATTCGCGTGTGGAAATTCCCGCGCACCCCTGAAATACACGTACCCTGCTGTAATCGCGTGTGGGACTTCCCGCGCACCCCTGAAATACACGCGCCCAGGCTATTCGCGTGTGGAAATTCCCGCGCACCCCTGAAAAACACGTACCCTGCTGTAATCGCGTGTGGGACTTCCCGCGCACCCCTGAAATACACGCGCCCAGGCTATTCGCGTGTGGAACTTCCCGCGCACCCCTGAAATACACGTACCCTGCTGTAATCGCGTGTGGGACTTCCCGCGCACCCCTGAAATACACGCGCCCAGGCTATTCGCGTGTGGAACTTCCCGCGCACCCCTGAAATCCACGTACCCGGCCAAATCGCGTGTGAGACTTCCCGCGCACCCCGGTATATACGCACATGTATTTTTGTCAGCGTGTCCGTGTTTGTGGGTACCCCTTTGAACGTCATTTGTCCTGGAGGGCCACAGTATAGGACATTCATCATGGCAGTATATGGGTGCTAATTGTTGGCGCACCTTTTGGCGCACATTTCTTACAGCCGCAGAGACGCTACCGCCTGCTTTCTTGTGGCGGTCGTGTTTGTGCCTGTGCGCTGGTTTCAGCGTGCGCTTTTTTGCCCTATTCTATTCCATGAATACGTGTTGTAGGCGAGCGTGTGGGCGTTCCGCGCACTTGTGCCCTGTACTTCCCCCGTGACGCCCATGTTTTTGCAAGTTGTTCCCCATTCCGAGTGTTACGCCCGTGTTCCGCCTACTTTTGTTGCGTGCGCCGCGCTATGTGCGAATTTCGCTGTGGCCTGTGCGATTTTCGCTGTGACCTGGCGCACGCTGTTAGATGGCCTGTGCGCCAATGTGCGCGGCACACTTTTTTTCGCACATCCGCTGGTTTTCTCGCGCACGGACTTCCATGAATCGACGTGCGCTGGTTTTCGTGCGATTTTCGCACTTGCACTGCGATTTTCGCTATTCCACTGCGATTCGCACGTTTTTGCCCACTTGCGCCGCGCTAATTATTCCATGAATCGGCCTGTAGGTGTGTACCTCGACTCCACCTTGTCACTAAAAAAACAAATAAACTCCACCATCTCAGCCACCACCTACACCAATAAATTGATCAATGCCTGTAGGTGTTTTCTCTCCACCTCTAGTTGCCTCACCTTATCAAGAGCGTTGATATTGTCTAAATTAGACTATTGCAACACACTCTACCTAGGCACTACCACAAAAAACTTGAACAGGCTCCAGATCCTGCATAATAATGCTCTAAGATGTGCCCTTAACCTCCCGCGCAAGGCTCACATATCCACGGCCAGCAAAAAAGTCCACTGGCTCCCGATCCGCGACAGAATCAAGCTAAGAACCCTGGTCATCACCCATAAGTGCCTGTCACACACCGCCCCTCGCTACCTCTCAGACAAATTCGCTAGACATTGCTCCACTAGACCCACCATAACCCCTTACCTGCACCAACTAAAGATCTCCAACTATAACCTAAAATCAGCAGGAGGTTCAAGCTTCCCAGTGCTCGCAGCACAATGCTGGAATACCCTCCCTCTTGCAATTAGATCGGAAGCCGCATTCTGGCCATTCAGAGCCATGGTGAAATCATGGTTACTAGCCTAAACATCCAATCTCTCAATGACACGTTCGGCCAGCCGCCGTTCGCCACCATGTAGTAATGTTCACCCTGGCTTTATCCGATTCAGGACCACCCTGTAACCCGGTCCTCAATCTCCACTGTAACTATCTTGTACCCTGTTCTCTGTATACTTTATTCTTGTATGTAACTACTCAGAGCCTGGACCAATGTATGCTCTGACTGGTGTATTAAGGTGTTTGTGTAACGATATGTAACTCTGCTGTGCACATGATTATGCGCCCAGCAACCTGATGGTTCGGACGCGCTTTATAAATAAACAAACTAAACTAAACTAAACTCCATAATGGAATCTTGATTTTGTGTATTTTTATATTTCTTCCAGAGATGAGACAGGGAAGTTAACATCAGGGAATGCAGTTTGTTCATGTCAGGGTATAATAGAAAGTGCTAAATTACCCAATATGTTTTTTGCCCAGGTCACCAAATGAATAGCTCTAACGCGAGCATGTAAATTAGCAAAACAACAGAGTGTTAGGCTATTCACTGACTGCAATGCCATTGGTGTTGCATACACATTCAGCCAGGTGTGGAAATAGAGGAGGCTTTTCACTTCATCAGGTTCCCCAAAAAAGAATCCTTGTTATGTAGCAGACCTTTTACATGCATAATATCAACCAAAAAGTTCACAACTATTCACTTTGCTGCATAACAGGTACTTCATGACATCGACACACTTCAGCAGACACAGCTGCTAAATGGGCAGCTGTTCCTGGCTCTCAGGCTGAATATGTATTAAGAATAAAGTGTCAGGAACAGACCCCTCCTGGCTCATCCCTAGAATAGCTAGCACCTTTCCAAGAAGCTTCAGAGTCAGAAAAAAGGGTATTGGTCTAGGATGGGCTTTCTCCTGCATTCTGATAACCTTTGGCAGGATGACCATTGTCGCCTCATTGCACTAAAGGTGCTGTTATCCTACCATATTCATATTTTTCACATACCTGTCCATATAGGAAAGGGGGCATGACTAGTACCATGAATCATGACTGTTATCCACTTAGGTTCTTGGCCATAGCACAAACCTATTGTAGATAATTCAGCATTTGCCAGCAAAATAATTTTGGGAAGAAGTAATAAAGCATGCCATGAAGTACACCAGTGACCTTTTTATGAACATCAAGGCTGACTTCATTCATCTCCAAAAATGGAAAAGCTACCAATGAAGTTGGTACTGGTAGATACGTCCTAGGAATGGGAGCTGTGAATCAGGCATTATTACTGTAGTTAAATTCCTTGCCAGAGACTCTGTGCCTCTATTTTATGAATGAACAGCGATGGAGGTACCTACTTTACCATGCAAGTAGTGAAAGAACTGTAAGCGGCACTTCAAATACGGGACACTCTCGTCCCCTGAACTCGATCAAGGACTCAAATCTCCAAATAATGAGTTCAAATACTCTTAAACATTACACAATATATTATAGATGGTGTTCAAAAAAGATACAGGTATGATTCAATTCAATCTGTCTATTCTTCATCTAAAGGATCTGTATTCATAAATTCATAAAAGCAAAAAAGTCTGTCTCAACGTGTTTCGGAAACCAAGTTGTCCCTTCTTCATGAACAATTCAATTTAAATATCTTGGATCAAAGACAAAGATCCATTAGTAATTTGTTGTATAACTAAATAATTGTGCTAAACTAGTTAGGAATTAGTGTTAGTCATTTACCTTATGATTTATGTGAGATTCTTATAGCTGACATTGTCAGTTAGTAGACAGCATATCAAAGTAATTCATAGTGTATCCATGAAAAAACTTGCAATCTATAAATCAGAGTAAGTTTGTCAATATTGGGAGATGATGATAACCAAAATAAAATATTTACAAATATAAATGAGAGGACAAGAATGTGTCCTCAGAAAGCTAATGGCTTCAATTCAGTGAAGGAAATGGTCATGAACATCTACATAAACTGGATATCTGAACATAAAAGACGAGATTAGGATGTTCAAAATATCATCCATAAGAGACATCAAAGTGATAACAAGAGGGTAAAATATTGTGCCTTCCCAGTTCAATTGTTGAAATCGTACTGGGTGGAGATGGTGAATTATAATGCTGATTCTAAGCCTGAGGATAAAAAAGGGAAAAAAGTGAGAGCTAATGAGACACTGAAATCCATGTCACATTCATCTCAAGGGTTGCGCAGATCTAATCAAGAATCCAAAAATTGAGGACAGACCTTGGTATATCTACCTGTACACTGCTACAATTTGTGGTGTTGATGATAGCCACATAGGTTGCAAAACACTACTGTTTACGTGGCAAAAAAATGCCTGCCATTATTATAATGTTGGAAGGAACATGATAACGAAATGATGTCATCACATGCCTAGCGGAACCCACCATTTTAGTGTTCTTGGCCTCGTAAAAGCTGTCAATAAAGTTTAGAAATAATATTGCAATGTTAACCTCAATATTATATTAACCTCCAAATGCATAACATAAATGACCAAACTGGTTCTTGTATCCAGATATGCTCAGTAAAACATTAACAAATAATTTACAAAATCTGGCAAAAGGTCCTATGAAAAGGTAAGGATGATGTTCAGAGAGCTCAAAGGAACAAAGAACCAAGCAGTGATTACAAGTAAAAAACCTGATAAAGATTACCATTCTATAATCGAAGACAGCTTCAGACAAGCAAAAATCGGTCAAACGCAAAGTTGTAGTATGAGACAGCCTATATACATACTAAAGTATTTAAGGTAAACTATTTGCACATGCTGTATATTGAATACATCAAAACATCTGGTAACTCAACAATTTATGATCCATTTAAGGACAGATGACATAGTCAATTTTAGTGAAGAAGTTGCAGTAAAGGCATTATCTGCTATATGTATCTGAAGTCACATTTAATATTGATAGACATCACACAGCGACCTTCATAAAAATGGACCAAAACAGAATTCTTCATTCATACTTTCATACTTAACGGCTGGGGTATCCAAAATAGTTCCCTCTGTGATAATTTTCTATGGATATCACTACCCCTTTGAAGGGAGTGTATTACCTCAAATATGACACATCTCATGTGCGAAAATGTTTTGGTGATGTTAATGGAAATTAGTTCAAAAGGATGGGTGTCCTATAAACCATGGATCAGGGGGACAAAATAATTCAAAGACAAAAACAGGAGGTAACATGCATAAATACACAATTTATTAGAATTGAAATTGACTTGGGTAGGTGTAAGGGGGAGAGAAGGATCGGTCAGGTGTTAAATTATATAATCATATTTTATTATTATCAAAATTCACAATAGAATAAAAATCATTCACACAATAACATCATAAAATGTATATAGAAATAGAAAATTCTAAAAGCAAACCTATGAGACACTGCTAAACATAGTTCATACCATCTTCATATCTGAAGTAGTACACAATAGTCAATATAAAGGTGCTAACATAAAGTGCTTAGTGCCAACTATTAGTATCTTGGCCAACATTGCAAGATATCATCTTGAGCGTAGTTTCGACGACAAAATTAATCTAGTTCAATCTAGAGAACTGATAGTCATCTTCCTCAGGGCACAAAAAGTTAACATCCAATGTTAGACAAACAACATAAGAAGAAATGCATACAATTGTGGGTAGACATATAGGTCCTGTGTTATCACATTAAATATAGTCATTTCTGACTTGATTGGAGACCTGAACATCTTGATGGGTCCATAAAGAGTGCAGAGATTAATTGCTTCATTCTCACAGCCCAGTAAGACACAGATGTGAGGAATAAGGGCTGGAAGCGCACAGGAGTCACACGTTTTGTCTCTTAATCCTCTTGGGCTAGTTTTGGAGGCAAAGACTACAATTCCCAGCAAGCCACGGGAGGTTGGTAGTTCTTTGCACAATCAGGAAGAAGGTCACATGCGCGTTGCCAGCTGCAGTGATTACAAACAGCATAAAGAGCAACGGCGCGTGAAACAGGTGTGGCTTATTACGAATCCAGGAGCGGCTGGCATGAGGAGCATGTTGGCAAAACGCTGAGGAAACCATGGACGGCGAAGCTCTGCCCTAAAGCTACACGAGGTTTCGAGCGTTCTCTCGCACTGAGTTGCATGCGGAACTGCGGCAGCATTTTCAGCGTGCTACTAATCCTCAGAGGAGTCCCGCGGGGCCCTCGGAGCTCAGATAAGTGCTGAAGGCATTGCGGGGTGGGGGCTTATGATGCATATGTTTTCTCTCGCATGAAGCTGATACTTGGCAATCACGGAAGGGCTGAATTTGGGGATAAAGCAATTGGTTATGTGTAATAAGACACAAGGATATTGCGGAACAGTTTTGGAGCATATTCTCCTCGAATACAGCTCATTAAGGGTGACAAGAGTATTCACTCTCAAGGGGCGATGATGTGCATTAGTTTGTCTGGTTAAACCGCAAGGACAGGCATTTATGTGTTTATGTATTGCAGCAGCAAGCTTGCCCTACGGGCCATGTGTTTCATTCTTCATTGATGGGAAAAGTTCCATTGTCCTGTGTTCATCCCGCTTGCTACTACATGTGCATGTTTTGTGCTCTATGTTTGTTCTGAAGTCAGGGGCATACGTATTAAGGTGTGTCCTGATCTATGTTACTGGGTATTCAGGTAGTCAATGTTACAGTGTGTCAGGAACTAGGATATACAGGTATATGAAAGGAAGGGTTTTTCCCCAGTGCTTCCCCCTACCTATCCAACTTAGGTTTTGTCCTAACCCTTTTCCCGGTTTCCCTAACTTCCCCTCCCCATCCACAATCTCTCCCTAACTCCTTTTCCCCCCATTGGCTGCCACGTGGTGTCCTGTGTTACACTTCAGGCACCTGTGCCAACCACGGTGGGAGGGTCAAATTCATTCGGCTTCTGTGGTTCGGGGGAGAGTGTCGATTCTCTCCTCCAAGTAAGTGTGTGTTTTGACATAATAAGCCACCCCCATATTGGGATACTTACAAACACCCAAGCCATGGAACCGACACCTCCGCCTTTGGCCGATGTGCTAAAGGCCTTACAGGATATTCAGGTAGAACTGGCACATGCCCGTCAAGAGTCGGACACGTTAAAGGCACAAGTACAAGGTTTAGTGGCTCAGCAAACCCCTTTGGAGGGGCCAAGTGGTTCTTCTGCAAGGCCCAGGGAAGTAGTTTCTTATCAGAATGCTACAGTAATCGTGCAACCTCCCAGCAGTGCATCATTGGCAGCGCCTGAACGTTTCTCAGGAGATCCTCGCAAGTACATGATGTTCTTGACTCAATGTAGGTTGCATTGTCTTTGTAAATCTACAGCCTTTGAAACAATACAGGCTCGAACTGCATTTGTGATCTCTTATTTAATGGGGGACGCAGCGGCTTGGGCTATGCCACTAGTTCAAAAAAATGACCCATTGTTATATAATTGGGATGCGTTCCTGGTAGAGTTTGGTAGATTATTTGATCGCCGGGAGGTATCTTTGGCACAGGATAAAGAATTGTTGAATTTGAAACAGGGTAGTAGAGATCTTGTGACTTATGTGAATCAGTTTAATAGGTTAGTGATTGAGACAGAGTGGCCTGTGGAGAAATAGACGGTTCTATTCTATCAGGGTTTGAAGGACGAATTAAAGGATGCCATTGCTCAGGTAGAACCGCAACCAGGGACATGTACCGCTATGATTGATTTGGCGTTAAGATTGGATCACAGAATGAATGAGAGAAAAGGAGACATGAAAAAACTTGAAGTGACCTCTTTTGTGAGACTGGAGAAGATGAAGGGAGGCAAGGGAAGTGAAGTGGAACCCATGCAAATCGGTAGTGTTAGAGGACCCCTATCGGTAGCAAAAAAAGATCGGCGTAAAGCAAACAAATTATGTTTGTACTGTGGGCAGGCAGGACATTTTATACCTGTCCCAACACACCAAATAGAGGGGTAGGAAGTGAAAAGAACAAGAAGGAAGCGGGAAAAGAGACAGGCCGGCCGTAGAGGGAACACCGGTGACAGGCCCCAATGACATAAGGTTCCCTAGATGGGTAGCTAACACAATTGGTAATAGGACTTCACATGTGTATATTTTGGTGACGCTGTGTTTTGCAATGTCTAAACAGAAGGTATGGGCCATGGTGGATTCAGGTGCAAAGGGCAATTTTGTAGACATTGCGTTAGCAGAACAATGGAAATTACCAATACAGGAGAAGGAAAAGGTGGAGCGAGTACAGTCAGTGGATGGATCGCCGTTGATATCAGGACCTATTTGGCAACAAACACGGAAGTTGGAGATGGTGTGTGCCTCCGGCCATAGAAAAGAGATTACATTTGACTTAATTATAGCACCTCAGTTTGGGTTAATCTTAGGAATGCCCTGGTTAAGAAAACATAATCCTTGAATTGATTGGGTGAAACAGATGGTGTGGTTTGAGAGTCAGCATTGTCAGGATCACATGTTATCGGAAGTAGGAGCTGCATCTTGGTTGGTGGAAAGAGAATCCTCGGAGCAAGTGGTGGGAGCAGTTGATGTAGGCATCCCTGTCCAGTATAGAGAATTTGCAAATGTTTTCGATAAAGGAGGAGCAGAAAAATTACCTCCTCATCGTCCTTATGACTGTGTAATTGATTTGGAGGAAGGGGCAAAATTACCGTGTAGCAGGATATATGCTCTCACAGAGTCTGAAAATAAACATCTCAGGGAATATCTTGATGAAATGTTGGCCAAGGGATTCATCCGGCATTCTACCTCCCCGGTCTCCTCGCCTTTATTTTTTGTTCCTAAAAAGGAAGGTACCTTACGAACTTGCATTGATTATCGGGCTCTAAATAGAGTTACGGTTAAAAATAGGTTACCATTACCATTAATTTCAGGTTTGTTGGATCAAGTGAGATCCGCCCAGATTTACACCAAGTTTGATTTAAGAGGAGCTTATCATTTAATAAGAGTGAAAGAGGGGGATGAGTAGAAGACGGCTTTCCGAACCAAATTTGGGTTGTTTGAATACCTGGTGATGCCGTTTGGTTTGTGTAATGCCCCAGCAGCTTTTCAATTTTTTATGCAAGAAGTATTGTGAGATTGTATTGACATTTTTGTTATTGTTTATATTGATGATATTTTGATATACTCAGATTCGCCTGAACAACATGTACAACATGTTCAGGCAGTGTTGCAGCATTTACAAGAATACCAATTATGTGTAACATTGGAGAAATGTGCTTTTCATGTAAAACAAGTGGAGTTTCTTGGATATCTGCTGACGCCATCTGGTGTGGTCATGGACCCTAAGAAGGTACAGGCAGTCAAAGATTGGCCATCTCCACAATGTGTCAAAGACATCCAATCCTTTTTGGGATTTGCCAATTTCTATAGGCGCTTTGTCAGTAATTTTTCTAAAATAGTTACGCCCATTACACAATTGCTGAAGAAGGCAGTCAGTTTTGTGTGGAGTCCAGAAGCAGAGAGGGCATTCAAGGAATTGAAAAAGGCCTTCACTACGGCTCTGGTATTAAGACATCCAAACACGGAAAAACCGTTTCAGGTAGAAACGGATGCAAGTAATATCGCAATAGAAGCCATATTATCACAAAAGGATGAGGAAGGGGTTTGGCATCCCGTAGCCTTTTTCTCAAGGAAATTAACTGGTTGTGAACAGAATTATTCAATTACTGACAAAGAACTGTTGGCCATTCGAGCTGCATTCTTAGAATGGAGACATTATCTATTGGGAGCGAGACATCAGGTGGTGGTGGTAATTGACCATAAGAACTTACAATATTTAAAAACAGCACACACCTTGAGTCAAGGACAGCTCAGATGGTCCCAGTACTTTAATGAATTTGATTTTGTAGTAACATTCAGACCAGGGAGTAAAAATGGGAAGGCGGATGCATTATCCCGGCAACAACACATAGACAAAACAATAGGGGAAGTCAAGACCATTATTTCTCCAGAGAAAGTCATTGGGGCGGTCACTAAACAACTAATTGACCAAATAAAGCATGCAGTTTCATCTAGACAATTGCAACAATGGAAAGACAGTCATCCGGCACGTACGGTGCAAGATGGGTTACCCTATCATCAGGGTAATTTGTATTTACCCACCAAAAGGTTGCAAGAAAAAGCGATGTTTTGGTGCCATGGATCTCCTTTGGTGGGGCATGCAGGTCAGAGAAAGATGAGAAAAATGTTGGAAAAGTATTTTTGGTGGCCTACCCTAAGACAGGATGTGGTTAAGTATCTGTTACAGTGTGAAAATTGTGTAAGGAACAAGGCTGAGCATGTCAAAAAGAGAGGGTACTTACAGCAATTGCCTACACCAGAGAGAGTGTGGACTCACATTTCCATGGATTTTATCACAGATTTACCACCAGATAACCAGTTTGATACTATATGAGTAGTGGTGGATTTCTTGTCCAAACAGGCTCATTTTATTCCATGCATTGGTATTCCCGGGGCAGGCAAGTTAGCGTAATTGTTCCTACAAAATGTTGTTAGGTTACATGGGTTACCAAAGAGTATTGTTTCAGATCGAGGATCACAGTTTACCTCCAGATTTTGGCGTGCTTTCTGTCGAATGCTGGGAATCAACTGTGCTTTGTCAACCAGTTACCATCCCCAGACTGATGGTCAGACTGAAAGAGTTAATCAGACTTTGGAACAGTATTTGAGAGGTTATCTAGGAGATGGTAAAGAGTCCTGGGTGCAGGCACTGTGGTTGGCAGAATTTACTTACAATAATACTTTTCACAGTTCACTGGGAATGGCACCTAATGAATGTTTTTATGGACAGGAACAAAATATGATCCCGAAACAATTACCCGAGGTTGAAACCATGCCAGTGTTACAAGACAGAAAACAGTTGCTTCTTGCATTTAGACAGAGAGCACACACAAATTTGGAAAAAGCCAAGAAAGCCTACAAGAAACAAGCTGATAAGCATAGGCAAGAGAGCCCACGATATAAGATTGGGGACAGAGTGTGGCTTTCAACATAGAATTTAGTTTTGGTTGGATCGAGGAAATTTATGCCTAGATTCATTGGTCCCTATGACATTGTTAAGTGTGTATCAGATACTGCAGTGAAATTGAGTTTGCCAAAAACTTTGCCGGTACATCCGGTATTTCATGTATCTATGCTTAAACCTGCAGCTCTGGAAATAAAGACAAAGTGCCCTCCTCCTATGGTGAAAGAAGGACATTTGGAGTATGAGGTGAAACGCATTTTGAATGCTAAAAGAGTAAAACAAAAACTATGGTACTTGATCCAGTGGAAAGGTTATGGATTGGAAGATTGCTCATGGGAGCCGGCAGAAGCGGTGCATGCGCCGCAATTATTGAAACTTTTTCATAAGAGACATCTGCAAAAACCTGGTCCTGGAAAGAGGCCTGGGAGGGGAGGTAATGTGAGGAATAAGGGCTGGAAGCGCACAGGAGTCACACGTTTTGTCTCTTAATCCTCTTGGGCTAGTTTTGGAGGCAAAGACTACAATTCCCAGAAAGCCACGGGAGGTTGGTAGTTCTGTGCACAATCAGGAAGAAGGTCACGTGCGCGTTGCCAGCTGCAGTGATTACAAACAGCATAAAGAGCAACGGCGCGTGAAACAGGTATGGCTTATTACAAATCCAGGAGCAGTTGGCATGAGGAGCATGTTGGCGAAACGCTGAGGAAACCATGGACGGCGAAGCTCTGCCCTAAAGCTACACGAGGTTTCGAGCGTTCTCTCGCACTGAGTTGCATGCGGAACTGCGGCAGCATTTTCAGCGTGCTACTAATCCTCGAGGAGTCCCGCAGGGCCCTCGGAGCTCAGATAAGTGCTGAAGGGATTGCGGGGTGGGGGCTTATGATGCATATGTTTTCTCTCGCATGAAGCTGATACTTGGCAATCACGGAAGGGCTGAATTTGGGGATAAAGCAATTGGTTTTGTGTAATAAGACACAAGGACATTACAGAACATTTTTGGGGCATATTCTCCTCGAATACAGCTCATTAAGGGTGACAAGAGTATTCACTCTCAAGGGGCGATGATGTGCATTAGTTTGTCTGGTTAAACCGCAAGGACAGGCATTCATGTGTTTATGCATTGCAGCAGCAAGCTTGCCCTACGGGCCATGTGTTTTGTTCTTCATTGATGGGAAAAGTTCCATTGTCCTGTGTTCATCCCGCTTGCTACTACATGTGCATGTTTTGTGCTCTATGTTTGTTCTGAAGTCAGGGGCATACGTATTAAGGTGTGTCCTGATCTATGTTACTGGGTATTCAGGTAGTCAATGATATTATTCATCTTCCAAGGGACATCAACTGGAATATATTGGCAAACAAATATCAGTTGGGTGTCCCATAAAGGTCGATTCAAAGACCATGTGGTGCGGCACTAGGGCACCCAAAATATGACCCAAAAAGTCATAGCCCGTGATTGCACAGGAACTCTTGCGGGACGATAGAAGGAAACTCATTCTTAACGTTCAAACAAATGCCACTAGTAATTCAATAGACGTAGTGCTGCTTATTGGTGACTTTTCATTATGTGAACAAATGTTTGACTTGTTTTGCTCTGTTCAGCTTTCTTTTACTTGTCTCCCAGTTTGTCCAAGAAAATACTTCCCCCATGGATAGCGAATGCCATAAATGACATTCTTTGTGTCACATGTAGCATATTAGTGAAGTTTAACCTATTTACTGGCATGCAGATGTCTGACCGAATCTCCTTTGATGATGTTGGCAATTCAGGCAAGGGAATGGGCCTACTCTAGGCTTTTGAAGGAACCTTTGTGTATCCTGTTATGGTCTTTCTGCTTTGATAAATTGATCCCTACAATTCCTTCCCTGTTTGAAAGCTACAATTGGAGGTTTTTGGAATAGCCAATGTAAGAAAGGATCAAGTTGGATAAATGTCCAATTCTTTTTGATAATATGTGATATTTGGTATATTTGGCAAGAGAACTTCATGGTGTGTATTATCTGAAGTTTATCATCTTTATGTTTAGGTCTCAGGAGCTCTTACCTAACATGTTTTTCAGTACAATGAATGGCTTTCTTGAGTATATCCTGAGAATATCCTCTCTAAAGAAATTGTCTGGTCATGATGTCATATTGGTTATGAAGAGAGTCAGAGTGGGATATTTTTCTTTTAAGCCTTAGAAACTGGCTAAATGGCAAACTATTTGAAAGTGTGGGGATGAAAGCTCATGTGATGTAAGTGTTGTTGACATCTGTCAGTTTTCTGTAAATAATGATCAGTAGTATGATGTTAACCAGAGTAACTTACATCTAGAAAGTGCAAATCAGGTTCACCCACCTTAAGTGTGAATTTTATACCTGGATTAATATTGTTAGGAGACTCAACACATTCTAATATCTCAAGTTTAGTTACTTGCCAGATTCCAAATATATCATCAATAAAACGTCTCCAATAGATCATTTTGGAAGACCATGGCTGTTGATTGAGAATGTGTACCATTTCATAGAGTGTAGGGGACAGGAGTGCAGGGGACGGGACTGTCCCTACATTTGCAATACTGTTATCTTTTCTATTGTTTCACAATCTATTTGCTAGGATTGTTACCTTTCTCCTCTTCACCTGGAAGGACCCTATTATTTTTTTACTCATTGATGTATCCCATGTTCCAATTTAAATTTCTCTGAAAATTAGGAGTGCAGTGTAAGCTGTTTGTTCTCTGTTCTTCGAATACAGCAGGAACTCCACTGCCCAAAAAACCCTCAATTTGCGAGGACAGTAGAAAGACAGAATGTAAACATTTAAAATACAACGTGAAAGGTCTGTGCAGAAACAGAGCTGAAGATGTGATGTCTTTCCTCCTTATTCAAAGCAGAGTAAGCAAGCGAAATGGTTTGAGTCCATTCAAGATACTTATGGATCATCCTATGCACCTACCATCATCAGCACCCATTAATGGTGCCTATTTCAACATCCATCTGGATGAAAACATGTCAATGGTCTCCTGGGAGGGATTGATTTCTTCTATAATGTCTTTGAAACTGCAGGGATGAGAGATAGTGACGAAAGAACCAGAAGAAGCCAGACATCCTCTGACATTCTGGGAGCTTTGTGCTTGTTAATAAGCACACAAGGATGAATGTGGTGCCCCCAGGTGGTAGGGGCTGTAGGGGTGCAGAAGTACAAATCTTGACACAGTTGTGGCAAAGTGTTTGGCATAGTCCTTTATTTGCAAACAAAAGGAAAAGAAAAGCCTATCTTGCCCTACTTACTATGAGGTGTTGCCCCCTCAACAAAAATAATAAGGACCAAATCAGGATGTCCGTAAAGTAAGATGTCCACCATCCTGTATCTAAACCTATCTCCATCCCTTACACTTTCAACTAACGAAAACGGGATCTGTTATTCACCCAGAAGGAGGCCCATCTCACTCTGGATGTAGAATCCAAGGCACAGTTCTTGTGCAAAGAATATATGGTTAAATGTGCATGTTCTAAACAACAAAAAAACACTGTTCCTCAAATTCCTGGGAGGAACCTCTTCTTTGAATCATGCTTCCACTTGTGGATGTATGAAGTTCCCAAACTTTTATGGAGGAATCCTCTTCCTCGGTCTGGTTAAACAAAACATGGTTCTCCTCCTGTCTGGAGGAAACCTATTTCTCCACTTGAGTTTCTAAATCTTAAAACAAAACACAATTCTCCCTTCTCCGAAGGTAACCTTTTCTGTAAGCAGTGCACTGTTCCCCATTCTATGGATGGAGGGAAAACCTCCCCCCCAAAAACAAAGCACAGTTCCCCAATCCCCTGGTGGAAACCTTTTTTCCTGTCCTTTAAACAAAAATGAACCTTTCCATTATTTTATCAGGTCTGTTTCACTAACATACCAGCCTTTACTTCACCACTTTTAGACCCAAAAATATGTTTGCTTTGTTGCTGGTTTCGTGTTTTATTTCTCCTTATCTAGTCAGGATCTCCCTGACAGCTTCTGTGCTACTGTCCACTGGCTTTAATTATCTCTGTTCTGATGAGGGCCGTCAACCTTTAGATATGTTACTGAAGGGCTTTGCCCAATTCCATTTGGGTCCCAAATCCTGTCGCTCTGCTTCTGCAGGATTTCCTTCCCTCCTTTGTTTAATGTCCATTTGGACAAATCTGGTATACCCTCCTGCCAGGTCCTATCTCACAAAGGTGTCTTCAACTGTTGGTTGCAGCTTGAGTACTCTCTCTGTTAAACCTTTATGATCTTTGAGATGGGTTTATCAAAGCTCTTGTCACTCTGTGAAAAGCTGCTTTCACCCACTGTGCTCTTCGGGATATAGTTACATTGTTTACAAAGTCTTATCAAATATAATGCCTCTTGTATGCCCTTGTGCTCTTCAGGATATGTCTGTGTGGTTTACAAAGTCTGTGTCGAATATAATGCCACTTGTATCCCCTTGTACTTTTTGTAAACCTGCGCGGTTTACAAAATTTGTCTGAAATACAATGCCACTTGCATACTTTGTGCTCTTTGGGATATGTTTGTGGGGGTTTTCAGCTTCTCGATCTCACTAAATGCCCTAGCCACCGGTCTGACCCTTTCCCTACCTTTGGAAATAGTCAGGACGGTCTCCAGTCTCTTCGGGTGGCTGAGCGGAGCTTCTCTGCTGCTGCCACGCTCAGCTTTCTCCTTCTCCTTGCGTTTCCCCAGCTGCAGATTCTCTCCCATATCTCTGGCTGCCCACTCCACCCTTCTTGCTCTGCTTCTGCCAGTTTGACTGTTTCACTTCCTGCCACTGGTCAGGTCCACCTCGTATGGACTTCTTTGGTCACCAAGAATCTCTGTGCCCCAGCTCTAAGCCTTCAGGTCCCCTGCGATGGGATGAACATCTTGTTTCGTGTTCCTCCAGGTCTGATTCAATGGACTATTGAGTCCTTCTTAAGAGAAATATCGCGGAGGAATGTGATGGTCATGAGAGACAATAGAAAGTATCCAACAACAAATAAACTATAAAGAATTCCCCCAGAGGAGACATCTATCTGTACTCATGCACATATAGGTTCTGTTAAAAAGAGCATCATATGAGAACAAACAGGGCCCCCATTCAGAGAGCTGCACACAGCAGGGCACGGGTGTAACAAGACGGAACATCATTTGGTCAACAGCATGATAAAATATCACCCATGACATCGAATTAACAGCAGCATAATATGCACAAAATAACACACGTGAACATGAAAAATAAAAAATGCTAATACTAAAACACCAGATATCTACGGATATATATTTTATATCCACAGTGTTTCAAAACTCATGAGGAATGGATAGCGAGATGCGCTATTTAGAAATAGCTCTCGAACATCTGTACCCGATCCATACCAAGATGGAGCAAAGACAGTGATACCCGATCCCATCCCAAGATGGCGGCCAGAGAGGGGCGGAACAGGAAGTTCAGGCATGAGAAAACAAAATCAAAACACTACCACGTGAAAGGCAAGACACCGATCCAATCCACGCAGGACGCACCTGAGGAGGAAACGAGCACAACACTGAAGAGGTGAGATCAAAAATCAAAAATCCCACTTGGTATGCAGAGGCATCCATATGGGCCAGGATGCACAAATAAGAGCACAGCATGAAAGTAGGGCACTCGATCGCCGAAACGCTGTGAGCCATTTAATAACAGCCCGACATACCCCCATACCGTTTGGTTATTGGAGGAATATTAAACAACATTTTGATTAATGGCATCTTGCTTTTTTTAAAAAATACTACCTAGTTAAATCATGCTGGTCGCTTGCCGGTTAAGACTATGGGAAAACATTGACCGAATAGTGGAGAGTTAACGCCAAAAAAAAACGTAAAAGCCGCCAGCAGGTTTAATTTTTGGTCCCTTTTTTGACAGAAAGTTGCGGGACCAAATTAAATACCGCTGACCGAATAAGTGAATCACAACGCACTGGAGGATAACCACCACTCCATGCCAACAGCGACTCAAGCCTGGGAGCAATCTTCTACGGTACCAGGTAAAAATATTATAGGTGATTGTATGACAAGACAGATTCTGTAAGTAAGGCAATAATCCACAGACCTATGCATCCACATTATGCACGACAGAACGAACAGAACCACGAGGACTCGGCTACAACATAGACTGAGGCACAGGTTATCAATTGGCAAGCATGTACCGGACATGAACCAGGTATATATGTCATCAGCCTATTTTTGATAACTACATGAATGATGAATTAAGAAATAGAGAATCCCAGAAACACCCAGCTGGAGGGTAGAGCCGACATATAAAAGTAAAAATGTTCACAGAAAAACTGCATTGCATGAATAAGACAACTGAAGTAATGACTATACCTTTGATAGTCCCCATGAGAAGTCACCATTGACTCTCATCTCTCTTTTGCCCCACAGGACATGCAGCAAGTTACCCGTGGGTTGAGCAGATTTAGTCGATCCTTGAAACCAACAGGTCCTGAAGAAGATGATGCATGAAAAGATATATCATTGAAACCGGTCGACCACAGACCCAGATGTCCGCCAAATAAAGGAGGACCCAGATCTTACACTTAGGCTAAGAGGAACCACTGAATACTATTGCCCAATTAGGACATTATAGTATGCTCAGTCAGTTCTCTGGCACAAGGGACACTGGCTCTTCAGCGAGAGCACCGATTGTTTTTAGTGGCAAAAGAAGCAGCCACATCAATAATGGTGAGATAATATAATTCACTACTACTCTCACCTGCTGCAAAGTAGTACTCTAACACCCCAAGAAAGGTGAAGAGACACACCCCACAGAGGGCAAATAAATATCAACAAATGCACAGAGACCCACGTGGGTTGCCTGTTTTTTACAGTTCGTAATTTAGAATTTTTTTACAAGTTTGGCTCGTTTTTTAAAAATTGATTCTTTTGTCAACAACTCAATAACCTATGCCTAGCACCAGTTAACTCATTGTAGACTGAGGGGTAGTCTCTCCTACCTGTCCCTTTTAGATAGGCGGAGCCACAGCGCTATCTAGGGCCAGATTACTACTCGAGGGAAAGGGTGTGCTTCAAAGGTGGGCTAGCAATAGGGTACACAATAATGGAAAAAAGCCTTTGCTTACTGGCACCAAGCAAGCCAAAATATCTTGTTGTTCAGCCCCACACTGCACATGAAATGTTCTGTTTTATTTCAGTAAATGTGGTGAACATGATATTGATGACCAGTTGAAAGATGACTTTGATGCCCTGATGAATATAAGAATTTAAACTATGTGTTGAGGGGTTTAACAAAGGCCAGTCCTCATTTACCCTCTCTCCCTGAAACCCATAAGCAGTGTGACCGGGTGAGATATGTTTGTTTTAAAACGATTGGTTGCGTATAAAGGGAGGATTGTGGTAATCCATTTTTAAAATCATTTTTTTTAACTTTCTGTTGCATAGATACTTTGGTGCCTATGTTCATCTTTCCAACGTATTCTTTGCAGGCTGCACTTCTAATATAGAGACTATGAAGCATGCTTATTAATAACATTGGAAAAGTCTTATCCTTGTCAGTTGTAATACAGCTTATGAATTCTCAATTTTCGAACGTTCAATGATTTAGTAAATCAGCCAGTATGACATTTGCTGGTTGGCATTAGAACTGCTGACACTGTTTATACACTGTGTATCACAAAGACCTGCTTCGTCACTTGAATCCGACAAATCCCCTTCCTCCTCACCTGATTCACCAGACGTAGAAGAGGAGTCCTTGTTCTTTTGCCTCCTTCTGGTGTGAGATTTGATCTTGAAGACATATGGTCTCCCTCGGTGGGAATCCACCATGCCTGCTTAAAGCAAGGAAGCCAGCAAGGGGCCTCTTCCCAAGACAGCCAAATGCGAGGAAAAGGCCGGGAAGGCAGAAAAAACCTCTTGATGGTCTGGCTTATGTGGTGTGGCGAGAGACACAAGTATCCTAATGGTGCAGGCTGGTCCAAAGTGTTTCTGATCAGTGGTCACGGTGGATTCAGGATTTAGGGGTGCTCCTTGGGAAGGCAGAACCTCAGACTGTGCTTTCTCCTAGAGGAACAACATGGAGGAAGGCTAGCAGGTTTTTCGTTTTTAATGTGTGACCCAATCACCAAGAGACGAAAATGTTGAATTATGTTTATGTTAATTGCACACAACTTATGTCCCTGAATTCAGATGAGGAACTAGAGTGTTGCCTGGATGATTAGCTTAGAATGCTGGTCCTGTATATACTATCTGGACATAATGTGAGTGACAGCTGAAATATTATGCAAGCCTCTATAGTATGCAAGCCTCTATATAATGTGACATGATTTATACTTTAAATGTCCTTTTGTATAGTTGCTGTCACAACTAGATATACTATGTTTTGTAAAGATGCCCCATGCCATGTACAATAGCAATTTTGTGTTGGTTTTAGCTTTGTCCCTATACATAAACTTCAAAAATTATTGATTGCACATTTTCTTTCTCTTATTCCACTTACGTAATTGATCAATTTATCATTTTACAAATTGGATGGACTCTGTTTTGCAGCCCCCATGTATAGCGTTCATATGTATGAAATGTATATTACATTTTAGATGAAATTGCATAAGTTGACTCAGCATTACAAAATCATATTTAAGTGATATTTTTATTTTGTGGTTTACATGTTAAAATATTGCCCTTGACACTTTACATAATTTGGCACAGCACTTGTTACTTTAAGAAATCTTGATTGTTGGTGTTGTATTCAGTACAGCTGCAGTGTTTGTCATGGTTCCCTCTTACCAAAGTACGTTGGACGTTTGAAATGTTCTGTTAAGCTTTTGCTGTGCATGATTTTTTGTATCCTGAATGTGTGTTTTTCTTTAGGTGCAGTGTCACTGATTTGATCAAATCCTAACACAAAATTTGGTGATGTTTCATCAGCGCTTTCATGTGAAAAAAACCTGACAAATAATTGAATTGGTAAGGGGCTTTCCATAGAGGCTGAAACAGGTAGTATGTAGTTCATGATATCACAATTTCATGTGCTTTGATTTTTGAGATTTTCGACACACCCAGTCTTCCTATGAAGTAGGGCACATAGCAACAAGTATGAATACTGCATTAGTCAAACATGAGATATGCACTTTTTAAGGACAGAAACATATATTGCTTTTTCTGGACTTCTGCGGTAGGAGTGGAGGGACAGACAGACTTAAAAAAAATATGATTGCAATTTACACAGAATTTTCTGCCACCCCCAACACACACCTCCAAATCGCCCCCCCCCCTTCACTCCCCATACACACACACACCTTCAGTCACGCACAGAAGAATTGGAGGGGCAAAGCATAGTGAAAGCTGTACTACAAAATGTAAAATATTAAATGAAACACACAAAATTAAATGCCATATGAAACATGGAGTCTGGCCACTGTACATGTGCAGTGCGGACAGAGGGACAACATTAAAAGTAGCATGAAAAATATTCTGCGAAACACACCAGATGATCAGCCACACCAAATAACCAGTAGGGCCTCCATACATGTGCAGTAGGGATGAAGGAACAGAATAAAACATCTTTTGTAAACACAACTCAATTTGCAAGACCACATGATTTCTTTAGAGTTCCCTGTTTACATTTGCACTGACATTCAAACAAGTCCCCTCTGTGAAATGGTTGTTATTTGCACTGCAAAACTCAAAAGGGAGACATAAACTGTAGATGAAATCACCTGAACATCTCGAGTTTACACTGCCTGGCATACACACATGGCAATCAGCATTTACAATAGATGTGTGCATGTTTTTTGCTGATGTAAAAATCAGGCAGATTCCATAGGAATCCACAGCATTTACGGCAGCATGATCATGTCATGTTGGCTTAAATGTTGTTAGATTTTTATGCTGAGAAGAATGGGGGAATCAGAAGTGGATAGTCCGCCAATATCCCTCTGTAACATACAAATGCATTAAAATTAGAAATAACGTAGAATTAATGCATACAATATTTATGCATTGATTTTACTCATTAATTATACATTACTCACTAAACATGAGCTCTGAGATGATTTTACACACCAAGCTCCGGTAGGACCACCTTACACACGCATTATTGTTGGAGCAACAAAAGGAAATGAAAAACCTATCAAGATATGAAAAAGATTCCACATAACACACAACAGCATCTGCAAACTCGAACACACGCACATTCACATACACAAGCAGACACACACACACACACACACACACACACCTATTCAGTAATATGGTCAGATGGACTAAAGGAAATGAGGAATATACTGCTAAACAACAGAGAATCGGTGACACAACATCCACACTCATGTTACAACACATGTCAAAGCATGACAATTAGGAGGATACATTTTAAACTACCTCACAGCATGCAAACATAAAAAACATACACAAACGTAGCCTAACAATATGTACAATTTCATAAGGTTCAAAACGGCACAGGAACACAGTCACAGGGACCAACTTTATTCAAAAATATACTGTCCAACATACAGTCACAGGAACACAAAGATATGAGGAATATATAATACAACAAAGAAAGTACCTATAATATGCAACAAAAAAACAGTAAATGCCAAAAACCATCCATTGTCACAGTCTGGCATACCATTATAGCAATCAAATGAGTATGTTTTGCAACAATGAAAACCATCCACCTCAACACTACAGCACACCATCTCCACATGCAAACAAAAACATAGACCAATAAAGTAACCATCACAAATCATATTAATCACAGTGATGCTGCGTTGTCGGTGGGACCACACAAATTATAAAATGAGCACTACAACATATGGTCATAGGGACGCTACAAAATGAGGAATATAATATACCGTGCAACAACAACAAATCTTCTGCACCAACAAATTTACAACATAGAAGAACTGGAATCCTAAAAAATGTAAGCATACAAAAGAGAACTTACACACCATCACAAAATGAAACCATTATTATGGGCTACAGGGACAAGCACACACCATACATGCCCTTTCAAAGCATGTGTGACAACACAGTTGTGGCATACACCTAAATCCTCAGAAGCACAAACAAGATAGGATAATTCAAAACACCCACACAAAAAATAGTCGACACAGCATTTCATTAAACATTCACTTTTGCTTACACATACTTCCAGAACAATCCAACGAACTACCCAGTCACACGCACACCTTTTGAAAACAATGAACCAAAAGGAATTATGGTTGCTCAAGCTGCAGATAACACACTCTTAACACACCAAACAAATACAAACCCTCCCTCTTTCTGTTACAAACTAACAAACAGAAAAGATCCCTGACTCTATTGAAGCTGCAGCCAAATGTTGACATTGGTAGGGACATTGGTAGGTCCAGGGTATTATGTAACTGTCACCGGGCGGCACCCTTGGAGCGTATGGGGAAGATGGAAGATCCTCCATTGAACTTGCATCATGTTTCCTTCCAAATGCAAGTTCGCATTCTAGCTCTTTGTTTTCCCTTCTTGGTTGTGAGCTGGCTCTGCCCCTTCCTCACAGCGTTGCAACCACTTGTGCTTGATCCCCACCAGGTTTGCATGCTGAGTTTTGTTGCCTCTCTCTGTCCTGTGGCTATTCTGTGTTGCTTCCCTCCTGGACAGCAGCCAATTTTCCGCTATTTTCCCTCCATTGGCTCGCAGTGTTTCTTCACTGCCTCTCTCCCTCTGGTTCCCACCGCACACTCGTGCTGGGCTCTCCCTCATTGTATCGCGGCTCCTCCGCGAGCTTACACTCTCAATCCCAGCTGAGTCTCTACCTCTGGTTCCCGCGGTGCTCTCGTGCTGGGCTCTCCCTACTGCACTGCGGCTCTTCCACAAGCTTACTCTCTCTAACCCTGCTGCCTTTTCTCCCAGACTCCCTTTCACTCGCTCCCCATAAGGATTCTGAGCCCTTGTTCATGGCACTCTTTCTCACATCCACAAATTCCTTCCTGGCTTCTCCTGTACACAGTAATTACAGTGTTTCTCTTCTGGACGTTATCACTATCTGCATTCTTTCCTACTGCCTACTGGAATATTCGGAAGCCTACTCCTCCTACTTCACAGACGAAGGGTTTTTTACAGACTCAGGCTTTTGCCCTTCACCTTTGGTGGCTTCTTGGAGGCCAGCTTCGTGCCTAGGCTCTGCTACCAGTGGGCATAGTGGCTACCTCCTGGGTCGGCCATTTCTCTATAAGAAAAGGAAGACATGCAGGAAGAAGGGTTGTATGGCTCCATCCGATGAAGAGGTGGTGTTTTCATCGGACGCAGAATCAGGTGAGGAAGGTGTTCCACGTGATGACAGTTTGCAATGCCCAATAACATCCACCGCCATGGCTACCGCCAAACAGGTTCAGGAACTGATAGCTGCAGTGCAAGGCCTCTCAGTTGAACTCCAAGCCGTGAAGGTGAAAAACGATGTTCTGAAACACTTTGTTACCACAAGGGACCAATCTGCTGACCTCCCTCCAATGGCATTGGCCACGGGCAAGTACGCTGACTCGCCAAAGCAACTCGAGTTTAGTGATGCCTGCCTTGTTTACTTCACGTTTAGAAGCACTGCCTACACTACGGACTGTTAGGACAGTTTTCTGAAGTCTAATTTAGGGCTTAGTAAAACCATTCAACTGAGGCAGTACAAGACTCCACTCTTAGTATAAGGCTGTACCACCTGAGTTCAGGTTAGCGTAGAGAGAGCAGCCAGGCTTATTTTAGGAGGGAGAGAGGGCAGTAGACACAGTACAAGTGAAATTGTAATACAAATGATCCAAAGAAATACCGAAACACTATGTATTGTAAAAATAAAGGATTTATTTAAATACAGGTAGGCCCAGATAAATCTAGGGGTAAGTAAGTACTAACACATTATATGAAATCACAGTATAAAAACACAACACTATACTTGAAATCCATAGCCCGAAGTATAGACCTTATTTGGAACACCTAAAGGTAGTTCTTGGGAAGTCAAAACCTTGTCATACACATTTAGTATATGTCAAGCCTATTCTTTGGGAGTAAAAGACCAATGGTTACTTTCAGATTACATTCAGTAACACAAGGGCAGTAGGCCCTTCCAGTTGTACAGTGACTCTTGGAACAAATCACATAAACTGTCAACTGGACAATGTACTTTTGGTGAATAGTGAAACACTTATCCTAGGTGCAGCAAAAACCTATAACTACTTTTGTCATAACACACACTTATACCAGATGAGTGAAACCTAAGTTTGTAATATACAATTACAGATGCTTTTGAAATCAGGGAACCCCAGATTGAGGTAAGCAATAACTCTGGTAACTTATTTTGTATGGCACACAGCTAACACAAGGTAAGTAAAACCCATATACTTTAACTTCACAATGAAGGGGAAAGTAAAACCCAATATCACACTTTACTGAATAGTTATTCTAGGTAGGCAACAACCTAATGTAGACTTATTAAGGACAGGCTAGCAGCAATTCAGGGGAAGCAAGACCCAGTTGGGGGACACTCATACAGTTATCCTAACAGGACTAACCTGGTGATACCAACAGTTGGAGGACACTCATACAATTACCCTACAGGAATAATCTGGTGAAACCAGCACATTACTTTTGTAAAGAGGGACAACCTAATCACAGGAGAGTAAAATACTGTCACATCTACTTTCTATTAGACTGGCAAAACAGTGGCTAAGGAAGAAAAGATGTTAACCATACTTTTAAGAATAGTGCATCACACATTCAAGATCAGTAAGAACTTTTCTACCTGTTCACTCTTAGAATTACAGTTACAAACCAACTCTTTACAAGTAAGTAAAACACTTGATTTCTTTTCTAGGCAGAAGTCCCAATCCCTTCAAAGTCTTTCCCTTATTTTTGGAGCATGAGTGTTCTCAGTGGCGGAAGGGGGGTCACTTGGACTAGTGACCAACAGGCAGTGTTAGAATAAGTTCTTTATTAGCGAAAGTCAGAGTTCCTTAGGGAAACTGGGCAAACAGGTGAGTACTTTACTTTTAGAGTTAGAAGAGAGTCCAGGGGCTTCACAGAAGACACCCCAGCAGGATTCTAGCAGTGGGTCTGGGTGCACTGGACGGGGGACCTCCCAATCACAGAAAACACCCCAGGACTACACAGAAATCCCAAAAGGCTTAAGGTAAGTATGTACCCAAGCCAACACAGTACCTCAGCAATGAAGAAGAGATTGCAGCCGGAGAACTTCAGGGTCTGTAGCCAAATACCCGGTCAGTGGATTCCTTGTCCTGGAGACTGAAAACAAGACCTCAGAAGGGACTTTGCAGCAGGGATCAATGAAGAAGGCTCTAGGCAAGATTTTACTCATGGCTGAATGCAGTTCTACAGATTTGGTGCCTTTTTAAGGAGCACAGAAAAAGACAGAATATCGCGGTTGAATTCTCGTCGTTACAAAGGTCCAACACTCTTATGAGGGGACTTTTCCAGACTTGTTTTGTGTCTCTCGAGATATACCAGAATGCCCATGAAGTTTCAGCAAGTTTCGACACAACAGGGTATTGGGGTATTGCAAGAACGCAAGGTCGCAGCAACCCGTGGGATGGCTCAAAATGCAAGTCTAGTGGGTATTACCAGGCTTTGGGTTCAGGGCATCGTTTACAGAGTCCCCAGGTCGATTGCAAGGAAGGGCTGAAGAAGGCTCTGGTTACACAGCAGGCTCCCCGGTCGCTGGAAATCATCTCGGCCACTTTTCCTTCATCATCCTCTTCGGTTTTCTGTTTCAGTGGTCGACATGACTTCAGCTTCCAGGTTTCCAGTATTTATCAGGAACTACAGCACAACCTCTGCATTCTTTCCCCGCATTTTTCAATAAAGGGGCATCTGGTTTTCCAAATCAGGACAGCCAGCCCCCCACCGGGATTTGTCCCAGTTGAAGCAAGGTGTAAGACAAAGGATGGGGAAGTTTTGGACTCCTCCCCACTTCCTGTGCTTACAGACTGACAGGAGGCATGGGTGGGGTGTCCAGGGGACTACCGCTGAAGACAAAAATCACATAAAGGAATTTCCCATCCTGGATGTCAGGGGAAGGATCAAGAAATGATAAGAAACACTAAAATCGCAGAAAAAGAAGACAGGAGCCATTTTGGTAAAATGAGCACCCTTAGGTGCCTTTACTGCAGCTGTGATTACAGCCCGCGGTAAAGGTACATCAAATTAGTAAAAGGTATCACTGCCACCAGCCATTAAAGGTAAGCTTATCACTGAACAGAATTGTTACATTTTTAATGTGAAAGGGGATACAATGGGCCTCATTCCGACCCTGGCGTTAACCAAGGCGCTATAAGCGCCTTGGTTGACGCCGTTATCTTTCCGACTCCGCCATGGTGAATGGCGTAATTACCAACCCATTCCAAGGTTGGCGGGGGCAGTAATTGCCAATTCACCATGGGCCCTTCCCCATTCCCATTTTTGGCCCGTAGGGCTCAATGGGAATGGGGAAGGCACTAATTACGGCACCGTAAATTACGGTGCCGTAATTAGCGCCAAGGTCCCTTTGCGGGTTGGTTTTTTAACGCCTGCAAAAAGCAGGGTTAAGTAGCAACCCGCAAAGGGAACTCAGAATAGGGCGGTAAGGGTTTAACGGCACCGGTCTCGTTACCAGTGACCGTTAACCCTTACCGCCCTACTCGGAATGACCCCCACTGCATCTCCCAGCACTCCACATAAGGTGGGGTCTGCTGGTTTCACAGAATAAAATGTAAAAGGGATCCAAAGATCCTTTCTACCCTTGGGAACTGTAGTTCACTCAAGGTTAGCACAAGAAAGTTAAATGGGGAGCCCCTAGGTCAACCCAGCAACAAAAGGCACTTATTGCCAATAAGTTGTTAAACATGATAACTTTAAAAAGACACTATGGTGAAGCGTAAAAATGACACGCCTAAAAAGAGTTAAAGATTATCTGAGTGTGGACAAAGGTGCCCACTCACTGAGGTATCAATGAAAAATATCCCACTAGAAAATCAAAAGGTTCTGGGGTTGAACCAGGAAAGGAAGATTTACCAGCTCTGTGGAAATCTTACCTAACACGGACCAGTCCCGAGTAGGCGTCATGGTCTCCAATATGGTGGGAAATGCCTTGGAATGGGTCACACCCCTTGTCCCTTCCCTGCTTTACAAGATTTCCAGACCTTTTTGGCTCTTTTGCAAAGGACCTTTGAGAGGCCGGAAGTCACCTATTCCGCATGTGAATCCCTATTGGACCTACGTCAGGGATCGACAGACTTAATGACGTACATCAGTGACTTTAAATGCACTGCTGCACAGGCTGGATGGCCGGAGGAGACCCAGTACGTCATCTTCATAAGAGGTTTACAGGAAGAGCTGAAGGACGAGCTGGCTAGAATAGCTTGCCCTATTTACTTTCTCGAATTTGATCATTTTTACTTGCAAATTGACTACCACCTTAAAGAAAGAAAGGCTGAGCGCAGAAAGCTCTCAAACAAGCCTCAGACGAGTCCTGTATCAGTCCTGCCACTTTCATCCTCTGGGAACTCTTCAAGAGAAGAACCTATGCAGATCGGCACAGCCCGAGGATCTCTGTCTTCTTCCGAAAGGAGGAGAAGGTGCAAACAACGCCTTTGCATGTATTGTGGTACCGACAACCATTTCCTTAGAGATTGTCCTGAAGTGCCACCAAGGCATCTGGGAAATGAAAGACCCCGGTCCTAGGAGGAACTCAAGACCGGGAAACAAGACGGGTTCCCGACTGGTTACTCAGACTAGTGAGAGGGATCTCGACTCCCTCCACCTCTGTCTCATTCTTCCCCACAAGTAGATCGAAGCTCTAGGACTCATTGACAGTAGTGCAGCATGCAATTTCCTGGATGAAGTTTGGGCCCATAAGGGGGCATTTCCCCCAGGAATGAAGAGAGAACGAGGCTTGTTTAAAGACATCTTGCTTGGAAATTACATTGCTGTTTCCATGTCTGCTCTTGAAAATAAAGGGTTAATAATGCAGTCAATAACCAGTTATTCACTGCAGTCTGAACATTCTGATTGGCTGAGAGGTCAATAACGATTTCTCCAGGTGTTAATAGGCTATATGTATTCAAAATAAGAATGAAACATTAAAAAAGGGAGAAACAATTATTTCAAGCAAAAAGCTTTCGAGTGACTTGCTGTAAGCCATATTTGTTAAAATGCTACATATAATAAATTACGACTAGAATCGGCTCTGGCTTTTTCACTGTCCATTCTGGGATGTCTAATCTTGGTATACAATGAGCACTGCGCACGGCACATTATAATTGCCATCACTCTGACATTGTATCCTGTCAGGTGATGATTTGCATTTTTTCAGAGAAACAACAACCCTCTGCCATGTGGGAATAATTATTGAAACCCACATGTCTGATGTCTCTGCTCAAAGATTCCTTCACAAAATACAAAACGCCCACGCGCCTTTGCCTGCCGCAACTCTCTGTGCCCACCACCTATTGGTCCTTTTTGAGAATGTTCTGACATATTATTGCGGTGTCCTGTCAGGTGTGGATTTCTATCTTGTCAAAGAGACATTCCTCATTTGCTCTGAATGCAATAATCGCCTGCCGAATGGGAATACTTACGGAAGCTCCCATGTCTGATGTCTGTGCTTAAAGATTACTTCAGAAAATCGTGAGCTGCCATGCACCTCCTTGCACCCCTCAACTCTCGACGCCCACCACCTCTTGCTGGTGCTTTTTCAGAACCAGTTAACCTGTTTATTTGTAATGCATTAATTTATTATTTTTTTCAGAACAAACAGCAAAAAATGCATTAATAAAGAATAAACATTTGGTAATTTAGATAGTGCTTCATGCTGGAGTCATCCAAATTCCAAGCACTTTAATAATCAATGTCATTATAATAACCCTCTCGTGGTACTGCCATTGCTATTCATCCTCCATCCCAGTGGAAGATGTCGTTCCATAGCGAGGGGTGGTAAAGGGCTGAGTCGGCCAAACTGGGGTATCAAACCCATGGTAAATGGCGTTGTCCAATTCTCATGGTCAGCATGTTACGTCTGAGCTATCCTCCAGACTATATTAATAAACATTAACATTCCATATATGTCTCTTCTCTGAAACCACTGTTTCTCCATCCGCAATCTCTGTCTCTCCCCCATCACACTCTGCATCAGCCACCGTCTGCTACTCTCCTCACACTCAAGCTCCCCCTGATGCTTGACTCCCATTTCAGTAAAGAATTTATACAAATTGTAGAATGTCACACAAGGAATTCAATGTTTCGAAATTGATTTTTACCACATAGTATATAGTTTTCAACAATAAACATATAGTTTTCAAGAGTGAACATAAACATCCCAGAATATAAAATAATGGTTTCACGTACTAGTATATTGCTTCTTATTATGTAACATAAAGGAATGTTCAGTCTATGATATCACTAGTTCACCAGGCAACATAAACATATTGTGTTTCCTATATTCTATTGAACTTATGTTGTGCATTTGTGATTTTATTTTTATATTCTCTCAGGGCCTATAGGGTCTGTGCAATAATGTATATATGTATCATTTGTTCTAGCAATTAACTATTATGTTGTATGATGTGAGTATAATCAATCAATATATGTTCATTTTGCAAACACATTTCCATAAAAACAAGAGAATAATTACATTACAATACAGTTATTATCATCTTAAACATATAACTGCATATAGACCAAGTCACTAGGATAAAAAAGAGGAAAGGAAAAGGGAAAACAAATCATCTACCACTCTCAGTTTAAACAAATTGCTTTTGGGAGAATGAGGACTCCTGGATGCCAATAAATAGTTCCTTTTATGCAATGCCACCCGCAAATATGTCAATAAAGACCTTCCCACCTTTGGGGAATTTGCCCCTAGTAGATATTATAGGTCCGGTCGACATTGTACCATCCTGTCTCCCTAGTTATCAGTTTCAAAGTGCATTTCTTAACGTGTGCAGACGCTGTGCAAAATAACGCAAATCCATGTAAGTCTTCTTCAGGGGCACAACACAATGGGCAAGATGTCTCTATTGTGTTACCCGACCAGGGCGATTGGTTACACCCCAATAGGAGACAATTGAACCTTGCCCTAGTGGTTGGGACTCGCTGGTTTGGATGGGCAAACCATAGCAGATATGAATTTATTGACCCAGACGTACCAATTATATGTCTACGATTGAAAGGTTTGGCAAGCTCTCTGGACTCTCGCTTGCCATGCATGTGTGCTTTCATACATTGTATTAAATGAGTTGACATCGGATGGGCTAAAGTGTCTATTGACTTCTGTAAGTCTAGTTTGTTGCCCAGTCTTTGATTACTAGTGCTTTTAATCGGTGTTGATTAAGGGCTGCTTTCTCATTACTCACAAGTTAAAGCTAGTACAGAAATGTTTGTAAGTCTAGATTATCCTTAATGTATGTAAGATCTAGTTCCATGTGAACCCCATAATTTTATGCCGATCAGTGAACACCAAGGACTTTTTTGACGAAGTCGTTTTCATCCACGTGTAAATCAGTGGTATTCCCATAACCCCACAGTACCATCCCGTATTTTGCCACTGGCATGGCTTTACTAAGATATACTATGACAATGAAAGCAATCGTTTTTGGCATTGGAAATACCCATAACACGACATACACCCTTAATTCTGTTTTCCAATGTCAGGTCAGCTGAGAACTTTGATGTAGAATGTACTCCAAAATAATCGAACTCTGTCACTGGTGGAATTCTGCAGCTATCACTAAGCAGTACTGAAAACCTGGGTGCATGGAAACCCTGTGACATACCATCACTGCAGATTTAATGGCATTTACATATCAGTAAAACTAGGTAAGTGTCGTCTGAAATCAATCAGGCGAATATCAGTGCACTCTTCTAGGGAAACATATCTTGGTAATTTAAAAAGGAACTTAAACGACATATGGGTTAACAAGAGAACATTATTATTTGCTTCACTTGACACATATATTATGAAGTGAAACACAAGCATTTAGTTTACATAGCACTTAATAAGTAAAGTAATCCAGTGTACGTTACCAAATCAAAAAGTGATTTGAATCGTAATTTAAAGATTATGACCAGTTACAATTCACTTGGTCATCAAGCAAAAATACGGTTGTGAATCTATGTAGACCACAGTGTTATACATTGGAATACCCATTTGCTAATGGTATGAGTTCATTGTTGAAAAATCTCAATGTTGGTAGTGGGCAAAGTAGAGGAATGTGTCCTATTGCCGATATCCTGCCCCTACGCGTTTCGAGAGTGATTCTCTTTTTCAGGTGAGGGGCACTCAGGGTCTTCGTAAAGGTTACAAATTTGAATCTAATTACTCATAAAAGGGCAAGTGTTGCGGACATAGATTACATTTTGCAAATTAGCTCTGATGTGATTTCAATGGAGAGAGAACTGAGCTGAAAGTTTTGTAAATTCTGGCTCACACCAATGCTGTGTCTGTTGGATGTCGCTAACACCACCAAGGGTCTGTCTTCAAACTGGCATGATGTTATGAGCCCCCTATGAGGCTGAAATGTAGGGTCGGTATAGTAGCTTGGAATGGTGATGCTGTAAAAAGTTGGTGTCTTGCAATAATAGAGGCAAGGGATGTTGACTTACTTGTAGCTATGCCCATGGGCATACAAAAGAGGTATTCCTGTTCTTCTCAACGCTGTTGCTGTAAAGTAAACAACAGAGTCCCCTATTTCTTCAGTAACTATAGAGAAACTGAAAGCAGAAAAGTATATCCCGTTGCACCTTGCTTTCCTCTCTAGTTCCTACCTGTTTTATGGTTTGCAAATAGTCTGCAAGTGAAGCACTGGCGGGAGAATCTACATGAATAAAATAGTCTTTCACTGTTTGGCATTCAAGGCTTTTCTTAGCCCCTGCTATGTTCCAAGAGACAGCTGTGCACATGTTTCCATCTGTTATTGTACACAAATTGAGTTCCCTTACATTTTCAGAGCTCTGGAGTACTAGGACATTAGGTGTTACTAGCCTAGACATTTCCAATAGTTGCTTAATCTCATAGTTAGGCAGTGACCACAGAGACTTGGAATCTGGTATTAATGATTCGTGTTTGTCCAGTAGCTTTTTCTTCTTACTAGCAGTGTTAGAATGGGAGAGTCTGTTGATGTCATCTAAGTATATCGGGTCATCCAAGTAAATCGGGCAGTCAAAACGATGTCTTGTTGGTATTGTGTGGGAATCTAAGAGTGATCTGTGATCCCCATTCACACTTGGGGCCTGGGCTCCTCCGAATTCGAAATACGGGCTACGAGATTAATGGGGTTGAGTGGTTTAGGTTGACTACTGGGCAATGAGTGGTCATGCATGTAACAATTTGAAGTGTAGAAAAAGTTCAACGACAGACCTCTGAGACCAGCGTGGCACTTTTCTGTTCCAGATTCAAATTAATTGTGAATTTCACTATCCTTGGGTTCAAAACTACAATACAATCTCCTTGTATACTTTGTTTAATTTTACACACCCATTGTGTTCTTCGTGCCATTCTTATATACTGCGGATTTAAAGGAGGCACTTGCAAGTTGATATTAATCCAGTGGGAATTTGTATTTATTAGGGAGCTAGTACCTTCCCTAAGACCAGTCAGTAAATATGGAGTTTCTACATGTACCCCCACGAGGAGGAGACCCGCCGGCCGCAAAGATAATGAGTGCTTACAGGATAGATGTGCTGCCCCAGCATTTCTCTAGACTGGAGTTTTAGGGTGACGGGCCATTATCACCTACTAGTATTGAATGCACAACCACAGTGGTAAGTGTCAGATGATTAAGAGGCTACTTGATTTCTTGGAAAAAAGGGAGAAGAAAGACTTGGCTCTAGTTTGTGCAGTTGTTTGCACCTTCTGCATGTGTAGGATCATTAGGGAGTATATGTCGATAGTTTTATAGATCCATAATTGCCTTCATAGCTTCCATTTTAAAAGATCTTATTTGATTTTCTAAGATAGAGAGGGTATTAAAAAACATTGTTTTTAAAATTCTTCATAAAATCATAATTGATTGTACTTTGTCCGTAAGAGCCAGCATGGAGTCTTGTGTTTCGATCACGATTGTTATCAAAGCATCCTTTGGGGTCACATTTTGGTCTTCCCCTCTTAACAATCTGTCCGCAGGTGCAGCCTGTGTTTTTAGCTGGGTGTAGTATGTAAGGTATTGTTTGCATTGATTTCTAATTTAGGACCTACAATTGTTAGCAGCCTCAAGGTGGGATCTATAGACTTAGGCACCAGAGCTTCAGGCATTTGTGAGGAGATAGATGCGTTAGACTGGTTCGATGTTAGGGTATGTAACAGGCTTGGCCAACATTTGCAACATTCTGTTGAATGCAACGTTCTCAGTGGCCAGACATGTAGGAATCATTGCAGTCTTAGTGGCAGAGAGTGCACGTTCTGCCGCTAATATTTGCTCATTAATTCTGTTAGTGGCTTGTTTCAATAATTGTCCAATGTCATTTGAGGGTGCTTTATCCTTTTATTAGTTGTTTTCTTGGTTTTTTTCACTGGGAGTACATCTTGCATCTGAATAGCCTTTCTTTGCCCTATAGCTTGTAACAACCAGGTCGAATTATTTTCTCTGGGATTGAAATGTGGACCTGGTGAGCCGATTAAAGAACGTTTAGTAAGTAGGAAGTTGAGAGGTTCAAAGGCAGAATGCCTGCAGTTACCTTGAACAGAAAACCTATTAGGTATTAGGGTCGTCAAAGGTCTTTACAAATTAATTGAGTAGCATAAGAGCACGGGTAATACAGGTGATACCCACACAGTATGCAATGGTCACTGGCAATGCAAAAGTAGTGCAATAGAACAATAGTACAATCTCAAAGTGTCAAAGATAAAATGGCCCACAGCGGTGAGGACGTGGACGTTAGCTTTACTTATAGTCACCGACCAACACTTTCTTTTCTATCTCAACACTTTCATTTCTATCTCTTCATAGTTCCTCTCGAATCGCCTCAGGTGTGATTCCATTTTCTCATATCCACAGCCATGGCCATGGCCCAAGGCCAGAAGAGCCTGTCTCAATCCAGCAAACAACAGTGAATCAGAACCAGGCTCGTTCGTCATAACCCCGTGTGTGTGGGAAGGTTGAGGTTTATTTGCCGATTTTGTGAAGGAAAAAGGGAAACTCTCTCCCTCCTGGATCTTCCAGCCATCCCTCCTGAACAGCAGGAACAGCCTGCTCCCAGCACTGCTGCGCTTCGGCTATCTGGGAGCTATATTTCAGCAAGCTGTCTGCCATCAGCATCAATTTCACTGCTGCGCACCACTGCCAGGGCACCTCTTCCTCAACGTCAGGATAACTGCCAGGACAAATAGGGCAACACCAACAGAGGGAACAGCCCACTCCCAGCCATGCTCCTCCAATGTGATTATATATATTTATGATGTTTTGTTTATCATTGTTTGTATGTATTTCGCATGTTGACTTTGTTTCGAAATAAAGCTTTTACAAATGAATATTTTTTCCTGATATTAAATAGTAAATTAGATATATCATAAGATAAAATGGGTATAAGTCATATATGCTTCATTAGAGCATATATATTTTTGCGTATTGTTTTTGTAACGGAAATACGTGTTGGAAATGTTGGATTATGTCCCCAATGGCCCATCATAGCTATGGTATTCTAATAGTTTGCTCTGCCATGCTTTGGAGCATTTATAATTCAAACGACCAAATTCTAAAATCACCAGTCCACTTTCAATCTCTTCTGCTCTCAATTAGGAATAATGTTAGGTGCACTAGCCGAGTCTGAGCAGGATAAGGGGATATGTTAACTACTCTTCCCAGTGTAAGGCAGTGAGGATTGCTGTCACAGGTGATCAACCAGTGAGTTTCCCTGGCCAGATAATTCATTTCCACTTTGTAAACATCACGTCCGATTTGCAATACCCTTACAAAATGTTCATATTTTTCAGCATGTATTGACTTAATTCTAGAAATAGATCAACATGAAGATGGGCAGGTCTGATTTCATTTTGCTAGCAGTACTATTTCAAGTGATATTATAAAACTGCCACAAATCAAAGAAGTGTGTTAGAAAATCTAAAGTGCACCGCTTTGCTGTTATTTGTATTGTGAACACATCATATTAGTGTTAGTGATGGCAAACAAAGGCCATTGTTGGGCTGCTTTTAAGGAGACCCGACAGGGGAGGTTGCTCTAATTTTCAGTCTTTGTGTGTGGCTATGCTATTTGTTTTTAAGCACACAATAGCATTTGAAAAATAACAAGACGAAATACATATTATCTCTCGCAAATCACGTTCATTCTATAAAAGGTGAATTAAGCTTACTAATGAGATCAAACAATATGAATTTAACACAATGTAGGGTGTCCTGACCCACGTTTAAGCTACCCTGCTACAACATTTGGTGCTGTGGGCTTAGGAAATTCAAGATGGCGGAAAACCCACATGTGCGCCGAAATCCAGGAAAGCTGCGCAGTTGTGCGCACATTAAAATGGTTGCCTCACTTGCCACCCACCAGTGCGAGAATGAAAGGCCGGGTTGCCATGAGGGAAATGGGTTGCCAAAGGAAAAACAGTAGCGCCGGTTAGCTTCAAAGCGCTTTAAAACCACCATTGGACTACCCGCACAGTAGTCTGAAACCATTGGGAATGGCAATGCTGATTGCCAAATGCAACCTAGAAGTGTGGGGAATTCATTTCTTAAATCCCAAAAATGGGTGCAGTACCAGTACTCACCACTATCCAAAAGCCGGCGTTTTAAAACCACTCTGTGTGTTTCTGAAGGCAAGCCAAAATGCCTATTTCAAACCTTGCAACATGTGCAAAATATTCACTGAACACCAGCAGACATTTGGCAGAATGGAGTTTTGTGTGCCTACAAAATCTGGGAAATGAAGAGCCCAAAAACAATGCTTATAACAAAAATGCTATGGAGTCAGCAGCTTAAGCCTAACTGCAACTGGATTTAAAACCACCAAAATCGAAAATGTTAAATTAAATGAGTGACCTATGTTTGGTGTCACATGCCTTTGTAACTGTTGAAATGTCATAGTTTTGCACTTAGAATCAGCATTCTAGCTGCATGTGTAAAATTACAAGTTATTTTAAAAGCAACAAAAAGTTAGCTGAAGGTCTGGCTTAAGGAACTTGATTTTGCCTAGCAACGGATCCCATCAGGAGTGAAACTTGAGTCACAACTATGTTCCCAGGCCAATGTTCCTTTTGCTGCCCATACTAAGGATATGCCATCTATCTGATAATTGAATTTCCTGTGCTCTGCCAGAGAGTGAACAAAGCCCTCTCCACTCAGGCAAAGGTTTTTATTACAGACGTCGTAAAAAGTGGCTTCCTCCTGGAGAAGCTGGGAGGGGCACTGCCTGTGAGAAGCAAGCTGGCTTGGCAGAAACTGGAAAGACTGGTTTCTGTACCATGTGACCTGAAAAGACACACCCCTGCAGCAAGGATATGGTTTTATAAAAAGGGGGATAATTCATAGTGCGGACATGTGAAAATTTTATAAATGATACCATAATTCTTGTGATTTTTCTGCCCACAGTTTAAGACGTGGTAGGAACCGGTGGTATGTTCAGGGGGGTTTTAGCGGAAAAGTGGATATTACTCTAAATGTGTGCATTTAAAAATCTGAAACTTCATCAGTTAATGTCCCTACCCCCTGCACACATGTATGTAAAGTTGGGTCCATGTCGGAAATTGAAAAAGCAGTTAAAAAGTCAATTATGTACACTCTTTGAATGCAAGCTCCGAGAATGAGCAGATTTGGACATAGACATGGCTAAATTCAGCCACACCATGTATATGTAATTTCAAACAACTGTGTAACTCTGAAGTATGGATTTTGATCATATATATATTTGGGTGCACAGATGATAAGGGAGGTTGTTTCAAGAGATCATAAAATGACATCAATCTGACTCACAGTTCAGTTTGCCAATCAAGCGGAGGAATGGAAGCCTGACCAATGACGAATGAGAGGGGCAAGTCTAGTGATGCAACACACACACCCATTCTCAAGAAACAGATAAAAGCAGAGAGTCAGGACACATAGAGACATTCAATTTCATCTGCCGCTGGAAGCCCTGCCGGAAAAATCCATACTTACCTCCATCAAACTCCAGAAAGCCAAACTAGAGACTTCAATCTATCCAGAGCAGAGACCAGACCAGAGAGAAAGCAGTGCTGTGCCTAGCAGAGACCAGACCAGAGAGAAAGCAGTGCTGTGCCTAGCCGAGACCAGACCAGGCGCTGTGAGCAGAATCCGGAAAGACCTGACCAGACTGAAGATCGTGACCAAGTCGCTTTCCTGTTCAAAATCTCTTGTGAGTACTTAGCAAAACTCAGAACACATCTCTTAGTTTAAATTCATCTAATTCAATCTATTTAACCTAAGTAGAACTGCCTCCTATCTGTCACCTGTCATTTCTAGTAAAATTTGTCATTTTGAAAAAGTGTGCGTTTAAAATTTACAAAACCAAAAACGACCTTTACTAAATTACTCATATCTCCGCAACCGTTTGGGCTAGAGACTTGCAATAACTTTCATTTGGAAGCTGAGATCCCAGGCTTTCCTAGGACCCCAAAACGGTAGATATAGTCCTTGCGGTTCCTTTGTAATAGCGCTCGGCGCATCCGCGAATTTTGCCGCGATTTGCAATTTCTTCACATGTAAAAAAACTGCTGCTGCCTGATTTCATTTGCCAGAAATTCGTTTAACCTGCTAACTATCCCTGCATCATTGCTAGTGTGAGCCTGGACTAATATTAACTAGATACCACTCACCCTGAACCTCTGAAAGGGAATTAAAAGCGTTTCCAGCATATTTCTCATTCATTGCCAGCACATATCAAAGCAATTTGGGCCGGTGATTTCAAAACTCCTATCTGTTTTCTGTTGTCTAAGCTTGCTGGGGTGAACTGATTTACATTGATTGCAATTCTGAGAACTGTGTGTTTTCCTTCCATTTCCTTGCATCAAGGGGGGGAGGGAATTGCCAGAGAAAAGTGATTACATTGTTTTGTTGAAATCATATTGAGTATTTCTATACCGCATTTCATTCATTGAATATTGCATCCACCTGAGCCTACATAAAGCATCCTCTACCACATTATACTTTTGTTCCTATTTACCAGTGTGCTACCTTATCCATTTCATGTCAACTCATTAGTGATTAAAGAAGTGTGCTAGTGCCAGATTCTTCGTTGTTAATCTTTATCATATCAGATTAAGTGTGCTATTCAATTATTAATTTATTACAAAGTGTCATATATATATCTATTGTTTAAATCATCAAATAAATCCTTTTAACTTGCAAAACAGAACTACTTCTTGGCTCAGTGGGGTCAGGGGGATTCCAAGAGAGGGGTGTTATATAAGGGTAGTCATCCAGAACGCATGAACTGGACCTAAAGATATATCAATAAGGGTTTTCATTCAGTATTCTAGACTAGGCGTTAACTTAGCTGTAGTGCTGAATTGAATCCTCTTACAACAAGTAGGAATCACGCATGGTTGGTACAGTTTATGTGATCAGTGCCTTTTTCACTGAGAAGTTGAAATGCTTTTAAAAGAATCGATGCATAGTTACAGTTATCAATTGTCCCGGGAGGATAGCTAAGGGACAACGGGCTGTGATTCCATTTTCTCATAACCACAGCCATGGCCCGAAGCCAGAAGAGCCCGTCTCAATCCAGCAAACACAACAGAGAATCAGAACCAGGCTTGTTCGTCATAACCCCGTGTGTGAAATAATCAAGATTTGATTGAAGGTTGAGGTTTATTTGCCGATTTTGTGAAGTAAAAAGGGAAACTCTCTCCCTCCTGGATCTTCCAGCCATCCCTCCTGAACAGCAGGAACAGCAACACAGGTTCGATCCCCGGGTCCGCCAACTAAGACATATTCCTGTAACAGGGCCTGGATGCCCCCGGGCTGGGTTAGTGCTTTAAAAAATAGAAATATAAAAATAAAAATGTGTTTTTTTGGCAGTCCTTGGTGATGAAAAACACACTGTGCAACACTTTTGTTAGCTGGTACACTAAACTGAAAGCCACAACAATTGCTTCGATAAAGGCATAGAGGGTTTGGAATTGATACTGTGTTCAACAGCAGCGTGGCATTGTACAACAGAGACAATGCTGCATGGTGGCTGTATGGGAACAAGGGACACTCTAGAACTATGATTGCATTTGCAAATTAAATCATGCAACAATTGTTGGTACGTTGTGTAGTCCCACTGAAGTTGAGGTAGACAATCACTTGGGTCTGCCCTTTTAATGTGTCACCAAATTGTTAATAGTTGGTCAGGGACATGTGACCAGGAATGTAGCATCAAGGATCAAGACGGAGATAGAAAGAGGAACGCTTACTTGATGCCAAAACAGCTGGAAAAACCTAGACAGAAATAAGGGACACAGCTCACCTCCCTATAAATATGGATGTGTAAAATCATCATTAAATTGATACTTTCCTAGTTCATTTACTATACATAAGGTAAACAACAACCCCCATGGAAACCTCTCTCCACGGTCAAGGGTAGACCATAAATATTTATATAACAAGGAAAAAAATTTCAAAAAGACCTAATCTGGTAAGTGACTCATCTATCTACGATGTGATGTTTAGAAATAACCTACAACCATTGGTCCTGAAAAAATGGACTTGGTACACAATATACTTTCATAAATGTGACCATTTTAATTATCATTATCAAAATTGATAAAACTCCACTAAAAAAATGTTTTTCTTTCTAAAACACAATAACCCAAGATTTGACCCACATGGTGGGTATAACATCAACCTATTGGGATAAACTACATTGACATTTCACAACATATACTGATTCAACAGACACAAGACAATTACAACATACTATACATTTGAACAAAGTGTCACTTCACAGAAAACAATACCCCGACATGTTTAAGTTCTAAACAGCTTCTTAATGCTTGAACTTTCTTCAGGAGAAACCTTTACACAAAAGTTTTCACCACCATGCAATCCAGAGTTAGGATAAGGAGATCCAAAGGGTAAAACCACCTACATAGGACAACAATAAACACCAACAACAAAGACAGTGAGTCAAGTTCTTAAAGTCACTCCAGAAAACATTTAGAACACACCACAATGGTGTGTAAAGGGAAAAGGTGCAGGTCTCAACTAGGCCTGTCCTTAAAGAGAAAAACTACTGTACCTCTGAGTGGGACTTCGGTAACGCTACTGTTACGAGTCCAAACAATAGTGGAAAACTTCTTAAATCAAGTTTATGTTTTTACAACGGGTTCACAAAGTAGCCCTGTAGGTTCAAAGATCTGTAAAGACAAGAAAATAATAAACAGGGAAACAAAGCCAAACATATACCACATTAAAAAGTATACAACTAGTGGATAATGCCACTGTACTGGAGCTGCAGGTAAATCTGGCCACCCCACCACCAACCTTGGAGAGTACCAGTGCGGTAACATGCCAGCGGTAATACCGGCACGTTATTACTGCACCAGCACACTCATAATGAGGCCCTCGTCTTATAGACTGATCAGTTTCCCCATAACAATGAACAAAAGACAAGGGAAGTAAAGCAGAAAGCTTTGCACACCCCAAGAAGCTGAGGTCAGCAGTCAAAACAAAGCATAAAGAAAGGGTGTTGCATAGAAGTCTCTGGGAATAAAACAACACAAAAAAAACCTTTCCTAACAGTGTGTGACAAAGTGGTTTTGCACATCACCAAAAGGAGTACTATTTCCACCATGATAATCAAGTGACCCACCCAGCAGCCCTGCATAAAAGAGGGAGGAAGTCATCAGAAGAGATATTCTCGAGTGGGCCAGAGTGGTGAGCCATCTGTATATATGATTAAGAGGTGAAGCCGAAACACCCCTGCCAAATCTGTACCGCTGAAGAGGATACCTGAACATGTCTGAGGGAGATCAAATTGGGTCATTGAGGACAAGTACCAACAACCTGGTGTGCCTGACAAAGAAGTCCAGCCACAACGAAACACAAAGGCGGGAGAAAGGAAAAGAAATGCTAATGTTTGTGTGCACAGAGCCACCAGAGAGGAGCCAAAAGGCATTACGAAGCAGAAAAGTGGGAGAAAGCTGAGACAACCACGCATGAGACTACTCAGGTGAACTGAATAGCTGAGACAAGCATGGATGAATTGAGTCCAGGAAAGGTAATGGCTGGCACAAAGTCAGCCCTTAAGTGAGAAAGAAGGGCCTGTGAAAGGAGGCAGTGGGAAATTGAAAATGGTGAACTTGGAAAAACAGGGTTATGAGAGTGCAACAAGGAAGAGATAAAGGACTGTTCCACGTTGAATTGCCGCAGTAAATGAAGCAGGTGATTCCACTTTGAAAGGTTCCACGTGATGTCATCAAAAAAGTTACTATGTGGTAAGTTCCTTTATGGTAAATCATTTTGTGTTTTTTTCTTTTAATGGGTGGCATATACCCCGTTCTTCCTCTCCCTACTCACCCCGATGCTAGCCATTTCCCATCCCTCTATATCCCCTACTCCTCTACATATTCCAAACTATTTCACCCCCATGAAGTAATCTACAATGAAGTAACTTATCACTTAGCAATTCTTGTTGAAGAAAAATTGGTATATTTTTTGAAAGCCAAGAGAATGCTTTCACTTGTCAAGCACAGTGACCTATTCAAATGCCATCCTCACAAAAACAGCAAGTGATAAAGAGAAGTAAGGCTTTCTTCAACTTGTAGCTAACGTTCTCCATGAGTGACCTGTAATAAAGTGGAGTAAGGCGTGCTGGAACAGGTAGTGGGAATTTGTAAAGTTGGTGAGAGTGTTTCTGAAATTCTGAATAGAAGAACGAGGCGACAGGTTTCTTATTAAATATTGGAGAAAGCATTTGAGATAGAGGAAACAATATAGAAGGTTTCTAATTTAAGCTAATGAGTTTATGTGTGAAATGCTAAATACAGGAACCAGGCGATAAGGGTAAGTATTGGAGAAAATATTTCAAATGCAGGATCAAAAAGCACATTTTTCAATGGGTAATGGGAGTGTGTATGAAATGCTATATACCTACTTTCAAATTAACCGTTTCTAATACATTAAATCAGATACACTTCTGTTTTTTCTTGGTTGGGGTGTCAGGTTTCTGTTCCCAGTTAATGCACTATTCTTTATCATTTTCAGCATTTGAGGATTTAGTAATAAACAATTATGTTCCTTTTCCAGTCTCTGAGGGATTCCGATGAACAGCTTTAGTCTCACTCTTATAGATTCTCACCACTGGTCCAACTAATTTTCGGTTCTAGCATTGAATTGAATTAACCGATTGGCTTTCTCTCTCAATCTAGTTCTGATTTGGAACAGATAGATTTTGTTGGTCAGACTACCATAGATTTGGGTCCAGTGCTTCAATCCCTCGTTCATTCTTTTCCTAGACTTAGAATAAATGTTGGACTCACTGTCCTAGAAGTCATCAGTCGGAGTGGTTGAAGTGGACGAAAAGAATTAGTGGAGCTTGCCTGCCCCTTCTCCCCACAAACCCCATCACCTCGCCCCTCCACGTGCAGTCCAAAACCCCAAGCACACCTGCTGCTTAAGGGAATATTCAGTGCAGTGCTTTGAAGTGCAAGTTTACATTTCTTCCCATACTTTTATTTTAAAAGTAAACCGTTCCGCAATGGTTTCTTTTTAAAATAAAGGTACAGGAGTAGTAAAAAGTAAAAAAAAAGAAGAGGAGCACCGATCCCAACCGCACCTGCCCACTTCGAGCACTGAACAGACTTTATTCTTTTAAGGATTTTTGCACTTTGATTGGAATTTGCTTCCACAGTTAGCACTCACTTCTAGTCTTTCACTGCTCATCAGAATTAGAAAATACTTTGTTTCCCAACATGAAGTATAATATGGCAATTACCCCCACATTGTGAGGTGGACATGGCCAGTAACGGCGCAACAGCCTGAACCTATGCAAGACAGAGTGAAGCAAGGGTCTTGGCCCGTTACCTTTCCCCCTGGTTCTTCAATATCTACATGGCCCCATTGGCCCACAGGATCTCTACCTTCACCTCTAACTTTCAGTGTTATGTGGAGGACATGCAGCTCTCTTTCATGCTACCCTCGGCCTCCTCCTCCTTGCTCATCACTGATTGTCTATCCACAATGCAGTCTTGGTGTGCTGCTAACAATCTATGCCTGAATGCCAATAAGACAGAGATTGTCCTCATTGGGAAATGCAAGAGATTTTGGGGGTTATTCCGAGTTGGGTGGTAGCCATGGCGCTATTAGCACCGTGGCTGCCTCCCAAACTGGGTCCGGGTCCGGTCTGGTTCAATGGGGATTTACCGGGTCATTCCGACCCTGGAGGACCCGGTAAGTTCCCATTCAACCCACCATTCGCCATTCCCATTGAGCCCTGATAGGGCTCAATGGGAATGGGGAAGGTGCTAATAACGGGCCCGCGAATATTAGGCCCGTTATTAGCACCCTGGTCCCTTAGCAGGACCATTAAAGGATGTGTGGTCAGACCACACATCCTTTACGGTTCCCGCTAAGGGACCTCGGAATTGGCCGGTAAGGGATTACCGGCACCGGTCTCCTTACCAGTGCCCGGTATCCCTTACCGGCCAACTCAGAATGAGGCCCTTTGTCTTATTGGGGTAAATTCAGGATTTGGTGGAATTTTTCTTACCATAAAATTTTGGTGGTAAATTGGCGGTAAACTGGCCTTATATTTAGAGTGGGTTTGGTATTACTCTATTTTGGTGATTATATATTATTAGTTTGTATTGGTGATAATTTGAGTGGTATCTTACTGTGTGGTATTTTCAAAATTATCTTATTCCTGTGGTATAGTGGTGAGAATGTTGTTTTTTTTACACTACAACCCCATCATAAAACAAACCTTTCCTTTCCATTAGAATGTATTTTAGTTGCTTGTAGAGAACCCCCCAGACTTATGACACTTCAGAGAACCCAATGAGTTTATTCAGACCGCCACCTATGGTTTGTGGCTGGTATTACTGGCTTATGTACATCCAGTAATCTATTGTCACGCTTACCTGATTCCCACGGAGGCGCAGGTCTGGCTTCGAGTGCTGATGCTTCTTCAATGGTGAAGCGCAGGACTCTGATGATGGACAGGAAGGGCCCCTCTACTCTGGCTTTTCTGGCTCGCAGGAATATTCCCCTGTGCGTGAAAAGGGAGTATTACCTACTGACGGAATAATGCTCAACCCTCCCACTCCCTTCCTACCCTCCTCGATACCCTTCCACGATTCCCCGTGAAGTCTCACCTTAGGGTTTGGAAGGATGAGTTCTCCATCCTGCTTCTGATGCAGGGGCGCGTTGAAACCCAGTTACTTCACTGGATTGAGGTTTGATGGGAGTTCCATATAAGCTTGACTATTCAGGTGAGGCGCTGTAAGAGCTCTGTTGCAAGTTCAAAAGTTCAAGCTTAATAATAATGTTCATTGTCTTATTGCAGCAAGCGCTAATGCTTATGTCTTTTTCCCCTTAGGGGCCGGGGTTCGGAATGCCGGAGATATGGCGCCGACCCGAAGTGTAAGTTCTGGATGAGCGTTCAGGTAATGTCTTTGCATTCGCTCATTCAATGTCTTTGTCTTTTTTCCCCATTGGGGCCGGGGTCCGGAATGCCTGGAAGGGGCAGGACCCGAAATGAAATGGGAATGACCCAACAGGTAAGTCTTAGAAGGAAACTGAGCTTTTCCTTTTTCCCTTCCTTCTCTCACCTTGTCTTCTTGTCTTTCCTCTCTAGGCTCTGGGAAGTGGGTGCGGATCTGGATGATCGCTGCTGTAAATGGAGGCGCCCAGGAAAGGTGAGTGAAATGCAGCGCTGCAGCGATCGAAACGAAATGCTTTTAAAATGATGTCTTCCCTTTCAGGATTGTCGGTGTGATGTCCCCGTGATGCAGTTTTAAAAGGTAAGGTCTTCTTTCTCTCCAATTCCCTCTTATCTTCTTTTGCAGGCGACCCAGGATGCTGACAGGCGTGGCTGAAGTCCAGATGCAGGAGCTGACACGGTGAGCGTCCAGCTGCGAGGAGCAGAACAACTAGAAGCGTGAGTTTCTGATCGGGCGTGGTTTAAATAGCTTTGGAAGAAGTTCCAGGCATGTACCCTTCCACCGATCAGGTATGTATCCTTCCCCGACCACACCCAGGTGGAAAGTAGTCATACAGGTAAAGTAGTTCCATTCAGGCCTCAAGAGGGCCTGGATGTAGCAGCATGGTCTGCATCAGGTAAGTGCACATTAAAACACTTGAACACATGTCTAGCTTTATGAGCCTGGCGCCTAAGGCGCCAGGACAGGGGTCCAACATGAGCCTGGCGCCTAAGGCGCCAGGACTGTGTCCAAAGGGCCCCAGCTTGGGCCCGCTGGCACTTCCCTGGGGGGAATGATGCCTGCCTCTGGGGTTGCTGGGTCGGACCTGGCTCCTTGGAGGTAGGCATCATGACATCTATGTGTACAATGCTTCCTTTCAGCATGCAAGGAAGGGATCACTCATTACACTTATACACACACCTTCCTACCTTGCAGATATTTACTCACTTTCTCTTGTTTTGCTATTTTAACTACAGTGGTAAATTGGTAAATGCACTACTGCTCTGATATATACATCACCTCTGTGTTTCCCCTACTTACCTATATAAATGATTCACAGATGCATGAATGACACCAAAGTCTCAGATTTTTTTTTAATCTGCACTCTGTATTATATGACAATTACAAACATCAAAACATCTTAACACATGATATTTACAGCATCACCTGCAAGATAAAAAAGAAAAATAGAAACACGCAGGCATATTGCAAAAACTAATTTATCTTCAAACACCTTGAACATAGAGAGAAACATAAACATACAGTATCTTTTTTTACTCCCTGCACTACTAGAAAATGTTATCAACACACATTCAGCAATCTATTTTTCTTCACTTGGTACTAACTCACCAAGGTCAGTGAAATCTGAAGGCCCCGCATGACCTGTCATATGCCGCGGCCGCTGGCGGTTGCTGCCGCACTGTCAGATACATCGTAGGCTACGCGCCTAGGCTCCGTCACGTATTTCCTCTAATCTGGCATGACGGTCTAGCTTTTTCTATCATGGCCACCGCTGGGAGGTACTTAGCACACGTCCTCCCAGCGGTCATTGTATTGCAACCCGCTGGCATGTGTTTTCTCCTTTGGGCAAAGATGCTAGTTTTTCACTTCTCTCGGAAGCTCTTTTTTCTTGGTTCTGCTCAGTCAGGCTTCGCCTCCGTCTTTTCTCCTCCTCCTTCTGTTTTCTTCTGCACCCTTGTGGCATTTCCTCTTTGCCGGGCCTCCTGCTTTTCCAGCGGGCCACTCTTGTACTTTTCTCTGCCTTTCCTTACCTTCTTTCCTCCTTTGTTTACTTCCAGTCTGTCCTCCTCTCCCTCCGGCAGCTTTCAGCCTTGCTCAACACCATCTGTGTCTATCCTGGGATCCCGTGCTCCACTTACACTCTTCACATTGAGGTGCATCTTCCAATCCTTACCTTTATGGATCCCCTTCACGCTCCCAAACTCTTCAGAGATCTACTTTCTGGCTCCTTTGGAAACCCCTGGAGCATCAGTTACCAGTACCTTGGAACTCCATCTCTACAACAACGGAAAGATTTTTTTCTGCCTTCAGGCTTTTTCCCTTTTGCCTTGGTCTCTCTCGGAGAGGAGTCACAGGACTGCTGTGTAACAGGCATTCACCGTGGCTTCTTCCCGTAGCAGGCAATTAACATCAGAAGAGAGAAGGATTACCTGACCCGGCACCACCTGCAATCCAGAGTCACTGAAACCAGCAGTTCAGGTGAGGAGATAGAGGAAGGGAGGGGGTGGAAGGAAGAGGACACATTGGACACAACCTCGCTGTCTTCACAGACCCAGACCCAGTGCCAAACTCCTTCGTATGTGTGGGGAACAGCCAGCTGATTAGATTGGTAGCCGTCGCTCAACCCACATGGGGTTCAACAGATATGGCACTGTCCGTCTCCTGGTCCCAGCACAAACTCCCACCTCCCTTCTCTTCATTCCTTAAGAAAACTCTAATTCAGCTCTCTGTTGACGTGGCTTATCCACCTACTATCCCTACCAATAAGAACAACAAGAATGTGCTCTGTGCCAGCCTTAGTTTTTCAAGACAATGAAGACTTAATTTGCAATGCAACTGTTTCATTTTCCTTTCTTGCATTTTACATATTTCTGTTCTCCACAGGATTAAGAAAAAACAAAATAAACGCTAGTTTGCACCTCTTCATTGAAAAATGAATTTCAAACTGCGCGCATAAAACATAGACTGCATTTCATTGTGCACAGAACACTGCATTATAATGTTAGCGAGGTTGGAATTAGTACTTTAGTGAGGCAATTAATATAGAGTTAATCAGTTATGTATTCTAATGCAGTTTTCACACATGAAACATCCAATATAAATTGTGCACCTCTTTATTTTAACTGGCAGCACACTGTGTTTTTTATGTGTTCTGACAACTTTGCCTGCTGGCTTTTACTGAAATAATGCCTGCAGTTTCAAACTGGGCCTGGCTGTATTTCTATGCTGTATATTGCATGCTGGCAATAAAATCCCATATATGTCCTTACAGAAACCTGTTCCTGCGTTCCCATTTTCGCACTAGCTTGCCTTCCTTGGCCCTACGTCCTAACCTACCAATGAGGCAAAAAAATGTTGTGGTCATCTTCGACTCCACTCTCTCCTTCTCTTCTCATATCTCAGACATCTCCAAAAAGTCCAACTGCACCTCCTCAGAGGTATTCTACCTTTTATCCCTTTCCCCAGAGGCTCATCACCTCGTTATCTCTAACCGGGACTATTGCAACAGTGTTATGACCCTCGCCCAAAACCCCCTCTGGCAAACCCATTGGCCAGGTGGAGTCAGGACTCAGGCCTCTAGAGCCTGGCATCCTCTTCAAAAGCCCTCATGGGGTCAGTCCTGGCGCCTATTGCGCCAGGCTCATACACCATGAAAAACAATGTGCTTGGGAACTACTTTATTGTATTGTCAGCCAACATTCCTAAGAACCAAGCTATGTGGTCTAGTGTTTTGGGTGTGGTAGCCTAGGGACTACTTTAACTGGACTATTTTGTTGGGGCTATTTAAACCACACCCGAGCAAGACAACACGCTTTGTGTTACTTTGCAGCTTGCAACGTGACGCTCACCGTGTCCAGCTATTCCCTCGAACCTCGGAGAAGCAGAACCTGCAAGGAGACAAAAGGAACATCATTAGCAGCAGCATTTTACTTGCAGTCTTCATCTTTAAACACTTGCAGCCACTGAGAACAGCTTCCTCGAATCTGCACGCCTGCCGGACAGAACGACCTGAAAGAGGAAGATAGAGGCAACATTAAAGAAAGCAGTAGAGACATTTACAAATTACGAACTGCTCAAAAGGCTTACCTGGCTGATCAGCTCTCGGCTGGCACCACTCCGGACATTCCACTCGCGCTGAAGTACACCGTGACCTACAAGGGAGGAAAACAAGGGTTAGCAAAGGCAAGACTTCGCAGCACTGTGCATAGTGCTTACTTACTGCATCATAGCACTCTTAATGCGCCATCATTTACCAGTGGGGCTCAACCAAGTCAGTTCGCCGCGTTGAAGCTCCACATACCTAAGGGAGAAAAAAGAGACATTTTAAACAAAGAAGCGCATGCAGGATAGCAACAAAACTAAAGAACAGCAATAAGACCTACTTGAACAATATCAAACGGGCCGGCGTCAGTGAAGTAACTGGACCGCACTCGCCCATGAAAGACAATGTGCCCCTGCAAAGAAGGCAGGATGGAGAGCAAGCCAAATTCTATCACAAGGTGAGGAGAGGGCGCCAGAGGGACTGAAATCATATGGGGGGTGGAGGGAGGATACTTACCCCAGTCAGTCAGTCTTGAACACAGTCCTCCTGTATTTTCAGGAAGAACCTTCCACGCAGACCACATCAGGGCAAAGCTGAGAAGCATACCAGTGAGTAACCCGGCTGGGTGGCGTCCCTGTGGATACCAGGTGAGCATAACAGAACGCAAAGCCTACCATAACAAATCCACCTGGGCGCCATGGAGACATCAGAAATGGACCAATTGGCCTAATTACTAGGAGAGCTTTGTGCTGAGGTTCATTCCACCCTCCAGAGAGACCTAATAGTGACCAAAGAATGCACTGAAGAGATTAGCAGGCAATACTTGCAATCACAGGCAGGACAGACGCCTCTACCTGGAAGCAATCCAATGATGCAAAACCCTGCGATACCACCCACTCCGGTACAGATCACGTTACCTGGAACAGTGCCCCTGGCACCACCAGAAAGGTTCTCAGGCGACCCACCGAAGTATGCGGCATTCATCAATCAGTGCTGCCTTCATTTTCTTTGTAGGCCTGGAGCATTTCCAAATGACCAAGCTCGGGTAGCTTTTGTCTTATCATACCTGAGTGGTAGTGCAGCAGATTGGTCGGTGCTGTTGGTAACCCATGACGATCCTCTATTACATGACTTTAGGGGGGTTCCAGAGAGAAATGGAAAAACTTTTTTCTCACCATAACCAGGAACAAGCAGTAGACATCTCTGCAACTCTCGAATCTAGGCGACCCTACGGCGCAATTAGTGGTTGCTGCACCTGATCGCACCAAGACCATACTGCAACCTGATTATCCTTGACGCTTAGCAACCCTGCTGTGCCTTAAGGTCGCGCAAAGACCACATTGTAATTGTGCTGCACCTCATGGTGACCTAATCTCTATCTTGTTGTGCGTTATGGTCGCAGAGAGACTACACTGTTATTTGTTGCACCTCTTGACTGCTCAGTTATCTTGCTGTGCCCTAGGTCGCTCAGAAACCCTGCTATGCCCTATGGTCATGTAAAGAGCACATTGTAATTATGCTGCATCTTATGGTCACATAATCTCTATCTTGTTGTGCCTTATGGTCGCATAGAGGCCACTCCTGATATAATTGTTTATTTATATAGCGCCTATACACAATGTGTTTCAAAGAGCTTCAAGGGAGGGAACAAGGGAAAATACAACCACATTCTTACAGGCCATGAACAGTAAAGATGTGAAATTAACTATCGTACTCGGCCTGACGGCATTTCAGATAGTGCAAGAGCTAAAACATAGATAAGGAAAGGAGGGGGAGAGTGGGAAGGAAATGGAAACAGACAGGCGACTACCGTACTAGGCCTGACGACATTTCTGGTAGAGCCGGAGAAAAACAAAAGGTGAGGGAGAGGGGTGCAGAAAGGGAGGGGAGGAACAAAACAAGCGACTATCATAATAGGCCTGACGACATTTCAGATAGTGCTGGAGGGGTGGTGGAGAGGAAATAAACAGTAATGGGAGGGTGGAGGAAACAGACGAGGTTGCTATCATATTAGGTCCAGGGACAATTCTGATAGAGTAAGTGCATAGAAGAAAGTAAGGGGAGGAGATAGGAAAAGAGAGAAGGGAAAGGAGGAGAGAAAAGAGAGTAAGCAGTCAAAAAGAGTGGAGAAGCAAGAGTGGAGAGCGAATACAATTGCAGAAGTCAGTAGTAACACATAATGTTGCAAGCCAGGATACAAGATGAAGATGGGAACAGCATGATTCAGGGCCACCATGAGTACAAGATGCAAAGGAAGTCCAGCATGAGAGTTGAGAAAGAGTGAGATGTCCTCCAGGTGTCAATGTCTATACTATTTTCACCCTCGTCCAAGCGTACCGCTTCCTGCCATAAAGCAGTATCCGCCAGTGTCCATTTTTGCAGATCTCTCCACCATTGTCTGACGTCAGGGCCAGCCTGTTTTTTACACTCCATCGCTATTGCGTGCTTGGTCAATGCATACCCTAGGTCTTCGAGTCTGCTCATATGTCTTAATTTCTTGGGCGTAGGGAAGTACGCCCAACAAACAGGCTACGGGGGAGTGCACGTTCAACACCACATCTGCTTTTGACAATAACGTGCCACCTCTTTCCAATATTGTGCCACCTTAGAACATGCCTAGAATGTGTGAACCATATCAGCATTAACCGGTTTCCATTTCAGGCCACACTGTTCTGTAGTTTTGTTGAACCCTGACATTCTCTTAGGGGTCAGATATGCCCTGCGAGTCACATACTACTGTAGCAGTTGAAATGTTGCATTTCTAGACACCCGTTTGTGGTAGGAAAGCACCCTCTCCCACACTTCTTCCTCAAAAGACTCCTGAAGGTCCGCCTCCCAGCGTAGGCTAGTGCTAGTAGTCCTGTCGGTCTGTTGGCTCATAATTAGTTTGTAGGTCACCTACCACACAACAGAGCAGGCTTGTGCAGGCGCCAACGGTTTACTCTCCCTCATCAAGCCTCAAGACACGTTCTCTGTACTGGTTTGAAAGGTAGGTTTGTTCTATACTAAGCCAGCATATTCCGCCAGCACCTCTAAAGAAATAGATGTTGAAAGTGTCACCGCAGAGACTGACATCCAGATTCTCTGCTGGCGCCTAGTCTAGCTGCTCCAGGAAAGACTACTGGGGGAGAGCAGACACAGACAGATAATGTTAGGCCAGGTGGTTCACTGGCAGATTGTACAACCATGTGGAGATAAGCTGCAGCTGTAATAAAGACCTGTGTCTCTGAGAAGAAGACGAGATTCTGTTCCTGTGTTTCAATTTTGCCTTAAAGTTGTTTTCTGAACACAGGGGGGAATACAAATAAGTATTTTCCCCCACACAGAGTGCTGTGAAGTGGGCACAAGATGAAGAACAAATACTGCAGCACCTAGAGAAGGGCTCTGGGTGAGGCATTGCAGTGTCATCCCGGGCGTGTAGTAGCGATGCAGTGAAAGGGTCAGGTTCCCTGCAGCGCACTGCCAGTTGGAATGGAAACAACGAGTCGGGCCACTGGATCTGAGGCAGCCTTTTAAGAAAGACTCTGCAAGTTTGGTGGGTTGGCAGTGCAAGAGTCTGCGTGGTGTAAGAAGTGAGCCTACCTCGGTATGCAAAGGTGGACAAAAACGAGAGCACAAGGGCAGCATCAACCTGATGCTTTGAGCAGTGCACACTGGCAGTTGATGGGGATGAGCCGAGTATCCACTCCTCTAGAGCACAGTTACAGGAAGAGCATTTAGTGGTGGGGTACATTAAGCATGAATTGGGACAGCTGAGGATCTACTTGATGCACGGGCGCACCGACAGTGGTAGCAGGCTGACTCAGGAAGGATATGTATTACAACGGAGAGGAGGATCCACTCAAAGCTCTTGGAAACCGGATGTCGCAGCACAGATCTGCATGCCATTGAGCTCGGGGCCCAACAATAAGTGCCTTTTGGTTTGCGCCCAAGCCAGCTGCGAGTACGGAAAAGTCCTCAACAACCAGTGCAGAGCCAGCGAACAAGGGAGCGGTCATGGAGTTAGCTGCACAGGTTATGAGCAGAGGGATCTCCAAATCAGAACTAATTGACTGTCTGCAGAGATAAAAAGGAAGAGCTGAAAGGAGCAACTAACCCAGTCCATATAGAGATTAAAAATAACACGATCAACTTGTGGACCTGGTCCAAAACACAAAGCAGCTAAATGCACAAGTGGGAGATACCAAGACAGGACTACAGACCTTTCAGGAGAATGTACTTCATCTTCATTGAGAACTGACCAGTATCAATCAAGAAATGTATCTTCAGGTGACAGCCACAAAAGATTTTGAAAATAGGCATTAGCAGGAAAATCTCTACATAAGAGCTGTGGAGGAAGGAATTGAAGACACTGATCTTTAAAGCTGGAGACAGCAAGATTTTAAAGCACTAGTCCCAAAGATTGCATAAGCGGGTATAACACTGGATCGAGTCCATAGAGTTGGCCCACTTAGAAGAACCCTGAGAGTACAACCAAGAGACAGTCGTGAAATTCCACTCATATCACACTAAGGAGGAGATATTGGTTACCTCGAGAAAAGCGAAAGCTGGGAACAATCTCTTTTCAAGGTCAATCACTCTTAATCTTCCAGGACATATCGGTGCTCATCTACAGAAGAGGCAGGTGTTTTGGAAGATTACAGGAAAGCTGCAAAAAGAAAGCATCCACTGCAGGTGGAAATTCCCCTTTGGTGTGGTGTCTGCTTGAAAGGGGGCAAGAAAGGAGATGCACAGCCCCAGAAGAAGCTGCGCAACTACTTGGCATGCAGATCGGGAGCAAGCAATGAGAACAGAACGACACCCAGTGGTCCAACATTACAGTGGCGCAACTTGCAGCCACAAGAAGCTTGAAGGAAGCAGCATGGTGGCAAGTATAGGAGGGGAGAAGAGATGATGGGATCTCCTTGGGGCAATCAAACTGAGGGCTTAAGTGATACCTACTTACGGTGTGGGGAAAAAGGAGGAGGGAATTGAGATTTCCTCAATACATTGGGTCTGGTCAGAAGCAGGGAGAAAGGAACAAGCGGATGGGTTCATGCAACAACATTCAGGGTCCTGACATACAATGTAAGGGGTCTCAATACCCTGCAAAAGAGAGGTAGACTACTGATAGAGCTTGCAAGTATACGTGGCGTGCATATTGAAAGTATATGTGGCGTGCATACAAGACACAATTTACGAGAAAAAACATTTTCCTGCATCAATTCTATGCGAGAGCAAAGAACAAGAGTAAGGGAGTAGGCAGGTTCAGTTCACCCTGGTGAAGACAAGTCCGAAAATGAGAAAAGTAATATTGTTGTAGAGGTTTGGTTTAACAGGGCGATACTCACACTTGCGTCAGTTTACGCGCTGAATAGTGGTCAAAACGAATTTGTGACGGGGGATTTGCTCATTGCAGGGGGATCTCAACATGGCATTTGATCCCAACTGGGATGTTTCCAGAGGCACTTATATGGGTACAACACAGCCCTAAAATGTCTTTTTTTTTTTAGTGGGATGGAAGAAGCTGGGCTGGTGGATGCTTGGAGGTGTATGAATCCCGGGGTACAGGACGACTTCTACCCCCATGTGCACCAGGTATAGTCTAGGTTAGATTACATCATGGTGGGGAGTGAGATCCTGCCAAGGGTAGACTGGGCAGGGATCCTGCCACTATTGACTGCCCCCAACAGTTGCCTCTAGGCCACATTGCAATTGTAATTTTGCTGCACCTCAGGTTCGCTCATCCAAGCTCTCGCCTCCTGCCTCTGCTCAACACCCCCCAGCATACAATCATGCTCTTAGCCTCCTGCAAGCTTGTCGCTACTACCTTTGTACTGGGCCTCCTTAGTATCATGGCACCCGCACCCACTGCCTCCTGCCCACCTAAAGACAGAAACATGAGACTAAGAGCTAGGCTGTCCCAACTACATGAACCTTCATCCTACCACACATTTAGGGGCTATACCAACCTAACCAACCTAACGAACAAAAGATCTCAACACCCTAAGATCGCTCTTCCACCCCTAGATGCCTCAACGACTAAGCAGCCACCACCTCAAGCAATGACCTCAACTAAAAAGCTGCAACCCTCTACTACCCTACCAACCAGCACTCTCCCATTATCTGGCTCCCTCATTAATGCAAGATCCATGGTTGCCCACGTTGCGGAGATCTCAGACACCCTAACTAACGAGAATCTAGAGATGCTATGCATAATTGAAACCTGGCTCCATGAGGCTGCTGGCCCTGCCATTATGCTAGCAATACCTGACGGCTACCAACTGCTAAGAGCTGACAGACCCAACGCCAAAGGAGGTGGCTTAGCTATTATCCACAAAGCCAACCTGCCTTTCAGACTAGCTACCACCACGCCACTCTAGTCCTGAGAACTCCTCACTGCTAAACTCCAACTCTCATGCAACTGCACTCTTACCATCTACGTGATCTACAGACCACCTGGATCACTAGGTTCCTTCGAGGATGACCTAACTAGTATCCTAACCAACAACACAAAAGACCATGCGCAAAAACTATTACTAGGAGACTTCAACCTAGGCTTCAATGACTGCAACGACAAACATGCAACATCTGTTGCAGCACTACTACACAACTATGGATTAATGCAAAAAGTCACCTCCACACACTCCAAAGGCAGGACTCTTGACTGGGTTGCTGACCGGAACTGCAACATCAGCGTCACTAATATAACTCCTCAAATTTGGACAGACCACCATCTAATCTCATTCTCCGCCTTACTTGACCTTACCCATCCTAAACCGATAACAATGGCCACGCCACTTCCCACTAGAATGAAAAAAGACATCACTGCAGAACGACTCCTTCCTCACCTCCTCCTCACCCTCAACAATGTTGACAATATCACAGACCCATCCTTACTTGTGGCAACCTATAATAACACCATGACCACTGCTCTAGATACAATCGCTCCCATTAAAATCCGTAAAGGCAAACAACTCTCCCACCTAAATAACTGGTTCACACCTCAACTGAAAGACCACAGAAGTCAAAAAAGAAAACTGCAAACTATGTGGCGACACTCGCCTACTGAGGAGAACAAAACTAAGTTAGCCACCCATACCAAACAATATAAAAAAGAAATCATTAGTGCTAAAAAGAACACCTACAACAACAGAATATGCAAAGCCAAATCTGATACTAAGGAGCTATTCTCCATCCTGCGCGAAATGGAATCACCCATACCGCAAACAGATAACACTCCCAAAAATAAACTCTGGTGCACTAATATACAAAATGCCCTTGCAGGAAAAATTAGCTCTCTTCAAACCAAAATTGCAATTAAAAAAACAACCTTGCTAGTGCCACCTGAGCCCACTCCCAAGGCACAGCTGCCCACAGACCAAGCCAATAACACCCCTCACCCCTTTAGCTTCAAACAAATAACCATACTAGAGACAGAAAAAATTATACTCTCCCTAAAGCCATCTAATTGCAAAGGAGACAACTGCCCTCCTCAAATTTTAAAAGATGCAGCGAGAGACCTAGCTCCCTTCATCTCAAAACTAATCAACGCCTCCTTCAGGACCAACCTAGTGCCCAATAACCTGAAACAGTCTTGGGTCCTACCCCTGCTAAAAAAAAAAACTCTTGACCCCTCCATCCCGACAAACTACAGACCTACCACTACTGTCCCATTTCTACTCATAATTATCAACAGGGTAGCCTACCTGCAAATCCAGGACTACTTCGAGACCAACAACATACCAGGCTCGCACCAATCTGGTTTCCGCCACCTTCACGGCACCAAAAGTGCCCTGATTGATCTTAAGACTCAAATTGACGAGCTGAAGGATAATGGAAAATCAGCTATGCTACTCCTCCATGACCTATCAGCAGCCTTCGACCTGGTAGATCACGCAGTGTTATGCAATCACCTCGGCTCCGCTGCCCATTTTTCAAGTGACGCCATAACCTGGGTTCAATCCTTCCTCGCTAACCAGACTATGAGAGCTTTCTCCCCCCTTGCAGCTGCTGATCCCATACAAGTCTCCTGCGGGGTCCCCCAAGGATCATGTGTGTGTCCCACTATGTATAACATCTTTACCAAACCCTTGTTTGACAAGTTGGACAGTCTGGGTGTCATCTACACTAACTACACAGATGACACCCATATCCTCATCCCCCTTTCGGGCAACTTCTTGGAAGACTCAGCTTTGGTAAATAAGATATATCTCCTCATTCAGGCATGGATGGCATCCCATGGCCTCTGCCTGAACGATGACAAACCAGAGATTCTGATCCTCGGCACAGAGACAGCGATCAAGAAACTAGACCCCAACTATGCCTCCTTTAACATTGACAACAATGTCATTCATCAAAGTGATGCCTGCAGTCAAAACCCCGGGAGTCTATCTGGACTCAGCGCTCACTTTCAAGACACAAATTAACTCCCTTGCCTCCTCCACAGCTTATACTTGCAAACTGATCTGAGCATGCAGGCCATTCCTAACGGAGACCAGCTGTATTACCCTAGCTAATGCACTCATCATATCCAGATTGGACTACTGCAATGCCCTATATGCAGGATCTAACAAGTATATCCTTAACAAACTACAAACCCTCCAAAATATCGCACTTAGAGTAGCCTTAAACATACCCAACAGAGCCCATGTCTCCACCGCCAGAAGAAACATCCACTGGCTAAAAGTTAAAGACAGGATCACCCTCAAAACTCTCTCACTCACATCCAAATGCCTCAACAATATAGCTCCACCCTACCTAGCAAACACAATCAATAAAAGAATCTCAAACCGCCCCACAAGACCGTCCAACGCCTTCACCTTGCTGGTGCCTAGATACAAAAAAAGCACAGCTGGCGGCGCCAGTTTCCCTGTCACAGCGGCCCAAACCTGGAACAAACTCCCTCTAGAACTCAGAAAGGACCAACCTTACCCAAGTTTCAGGCGCAAGGTTCTCTCATGGATACGGTCCAATGAAATCTAATTGTCATCCTCCTACTTAAGAGAAACCACGCGTCCTGAGCGACACCTTCCTAACTATGCCCTGCTAACCTGTCCCAGAGGGACCCCAACCTCCACTGCTAGTATCTAGCCACCTCCCTGGACCTCACTGGTAGTACCTCCTGTGGCTGATTGCCACTCAGTTCTCGCTTGCCTCTTTCACCTGGCACATGCAGACGATAATGTTGTTGAACTGTTCCCACTGCTTATTTCTATGTATGTCACTGTAACTAAGTTCTCAAGTATACTTGTAATGTTTGCACCCGGCTACCTGCGGGTTTGGTTTGGGGCTATATCAAATAAACAAACAAACAGACAAACAGACAAACAAACAATTAACTCTTGTCCCTCCAACAGGGGAATCAGGACTTGTTAACGTACATTGCTACCTTCAACAGACTGGTTGCCGAAGCTAGGTGGCCAGAAAACAAAAGAACCATGTTATTCCATCGGGGCTTACGAGGCAAATTAAAGGACGTCTTAGCCCAGGTGGTTGATCCACCCAGAGACTGTGCAGAATTCATAAATCTGGTCGTGCAGCTGGACCATCGGTTGCGGGACCAAAAGGCAGACCGGTCTAAGACGGACCCTCGGACCATGTATGTTCGACCAAGGGAAAACACACTCTGTGTACCTGAAAATGCTGTAGAACCCAAGCAGATTGGAGGGATACGGCCTCCCTTAACAAAACAAGAGCGGGACAAAATAAGACAACAACAGCTTTGTTTGTATTATGGGAAACCAGGACATTTCCTGAAGGACTGTCCAGTAAAACCCCCAAGAAGAACAGTCGGGGCCACAGAGAAGGATGAAGATAAGGAATTGGAAAACTACCAAGCTCGACAAACGTAGAGGTCAGTTTGTCGAGTGAGAAGAAAGAGTTGCTAACCTCGCACTTTGCAATACCAGTGATCTTAATTAACCACCAACAGTCATCAAGAATGCATGCCGTTGAAGCATACATCGATAGCAGAGCAGTTGGAAATTATATTGATCAAGAACTGGCAGCAGAGATGGGGCTTCCTTTGTGTTCTAAGCCAACTATGGACAAGGTAACCACCGTGGATGGGACAAAAATCGCTTCCGGACCAGTAACCCAGTGCACAGCGGGAGTCTATTTCATTCGATCTCATCAAGGCACCTCAGTTCAGGCTAATACTAGGGGTGCCATAGTTGGTTGCTCACAACCCTTTGATAGACATGGCGGGCACAAAAAGTAACCTTCCCTGGTGACTGCTCCCCTGCCTGCTATTACCAAGAGGAGAAACCCGACGTCTGTATCCCCATGACTCCCGGAGCGACAGTATCAACCCTGGGAGCAACTAATACCTTGCCAAGAGAATACCATGATTTCCAGGATGTTTTCCGAAAGGACCAAGCCAATACATTGCCTCCGCACAGGCCCAATGACTGTCAGATCGACCTTGTTCCTGGTGCACAAATCCCTTGCGGCAGGATCTACGCTCTCATAGAACCAGAAAACCTTCATTTGAAATCCTATTTAGACCAGTACCTTGCAAACGGATTTATCGGTCCTTCGAAGTACCCCGCAGCCAGTCCTTTGTTCTTTGTACCGAAAAAGGAAGGAGACATGAGCACCTGTATTGACTACCGCGCATTGAACCAGATCACCGTGAAGAACCGCTACCCCTTGCCACTTATCCCTGAGTAGCTAGACCAAGTTAAAGATGCCCAGATTTATACCAAATTGGACCTTTGAGGAGCATACCACCTGGTCCGATTCAGAAAAGGAGATGAATGGAAAACCGCCTTCCGTACTAAGTACGGCTTGTTTGAATATCAAGTCATGCCCTTTGGGTTATGCAATGCTCGTGCGGCATTCCAATATTTCATGAATGACGTCCTAAGGGAGTTAATTGATGTGTGTGCCTTAGTGTACATAGACGACATCTTAGTATACTCAAACTCGAAACAAGATCATGTCAGGCACGTTCGTTCAGTCCTCACCAAGCTCTGTCAACATCGCTTGTTTGCAAAGCTTGAAAAATGCTTTTTTCACGTCACCGAAGTAGATTTGCTTGGTTTCAATCTTACTCCAGGAGGCATCAGAATGGACGTGCACAAGGTAGATGCCATTCTGAAATGGCCTTCACTGACGTCTCTGAAAGGGGTACAAAGCATGCTGGGCTTTGCAAACTTCTACTGCCGGTTCATCCCAGACTTCTCTCAGGTTGTGCACCCAATCACAGTACTATTACGAAAAAACAATAAAAAGTTTGCTTGGACCGAAGAAGCAGAAGAAGCCTTTCAGGAATTTAAACAAAGGTTTACCTCCGCTCCAATCCTGCGACATCCTCATCCAGACCTCCTTATGTTGTTGAAACTGATGCGTCCAGTCTCGCAATGGGGGCTGTCCTTTCACAGAGAGACCCGGAAACCGGCCAGCTACATCCTGTGGCCTTCTGGTCGAAAAAAGTTCTCACCGCCAGAGATTAATTATGCCATCACGGACAAGGAACTCCTGGATATCAAATCCGCCTTTAAAGCCTGGAGGCACTACCTTCTGGGGGCCAGACACACCATTACAGTCATCACAGACCACCGAAACCTGCAATATCTCGAAACAGCCAAGGCCCAGTCCTTGCGCCAATTACAGTGGGCCCTTTTCTTTACCAGATATGATTATGTAATCACATTTCGACCAGGAGTCAGAAAAGGAAAGGTGGCTGCCTTATCTCGCATGGGCATAGATGAAATGGTATATACAACTCCAGACCCAGTACCTATTATACCTGAAGACAAACTCTTGTGTATCACGACAGCCTTAACACAAGCTGAACTACGAAAAGAAATCCAATGGACAATGAATACTGATGCCTAACTCACATGGCAAACTCAAGGAGAACAATATACCATCAAAGACCATCTACCCTTTTTTAGGGATCGCCTATATGTACCCAAGAAGGAATTACAACAGCATATTATTTCCAACTATCATGATTCACTGATCGAAGGGCTTCCTGGGATCGCCAAAACCCTAGCTAAGGTGAAAGAGAACTTTTGGTGGCCTACCTGGCGTAAGGACATCATTCAGTATATTCAGTCCTGCGGTGTCTGCACACAAAATAAATCACAGAAACAAAAACCATCTGGTCTCCTACAACAATTTGACATTCCTCCAGTTCCATGGCACGCTCTTTCCCTTGACTTCATCACTGATCTACCTCCAAGCCAATGGTTCACCACCATCCTTGTAGTTGTGGACTTATTTTCGAAGATGGCCCATTTTATTCCTCTCAAAGGCCTCCCAGACGCAGCCACTTTAGCAAAAGTGTTCCTGGAGGGCGTGGTTAAGCTACATGGCTTCACTTCGGTTCTGGTCTCTGATCGAGGCAGCCAGTTTGTTTCAAACTTCTGGAAAAAATGTTTTGCAATGGCGCAGATCGACATTCGGCTATCTACCAGTCACCAACCCCAAACGGACGGCCAAACCGAGAGAACCAATCAGACACTCGAGCAATATTTATGGTGCATGCAGCAGCACGAACAAAGGAATTGGAATGACCTATTATGGATAGACGAATATGGAAATGCCAGCGGTAAAGACTCACACAACCATTACTCAGGCTTTTAAAAGGGCAAAGGAACACCTTATTCATGCCAAAGAAAAACAAAAGAGATTTGCCGACCAACACCGGAAAAAGGCCTCTGATTATCAAGTAGGAGACAAAATTTGGTTAGCCGCTAAATTCGTACCCATCAAGTGAACCCGGACCTTTCATCCCAGATTCTTAGGACCCTATACCATTAAGGCAATTATCAACCCAGCAGCTGTAAAACTGGATTTACCACCTAATCTACACATCCACCCAGTATTCCATGTGTCTCCTAAAACCAATGCAACCCGGCACACGGATTGGGACACCACCTAAGCCCATACTTGTTGACGGAGTACCAGAATTTGAAGTCAAAGATATCTTGGACTCTAAATACTCTAGGACCAAGCTATATTATTGCGTCGATTGGAAAGTATTTGGACCGCAAGATAGATCCTGGGAGCCCAGTGAGAATATCCATGCACCATGTCTAATCAGGAAATTCCATCGAAACTTCCCAACCAAACCTGGGCCAGACAGAAGGAACACCATGGGAGGGGCCTTAGGGGGGAGTGCTGTCACGACTCCCGCCCAAAACCCCCTCTGGCAAACCCATTGGCCAGGTGGAGTCAGGACTCGGGGCTCTAGAGCCTGGCATCCTCTTCAAAAGCCCTGATGGGGCCAGTCCTGGTGCCTATGGCGCCAGACTCATACACCATGAAAAAGAATGTGCTTGGGGACTACTTTATTGTATTGTCAGCCAACATTCCTAAGAACCAAGCTATGTGGTCTAGTGTTTTGGGTGTGGTAGCCTAGGGACTACTTTACCAGGACTATCTTGTTGGGGCTAGTTAAATCACACCCGAGCAAGACAACATGCTTCGCGTTACTTTGCATCTTGCAACATGACGCTCACCGTGTCCAGCTATTCCCTCGAACCTCGGAGAAGCAGAACGTGAAGGAGACAAAAGGAACATCGTTAGCAGCAGCATCTTACCTGCAGTCTTCATCTTCAAACACTCGCAGCTACTGAGAACAGCTTCCTCGAATCTGCACGCCTCTCGGAACAGAATGACCTGAAAGAGGAAGATAGAGGCAACATTAAAGAAAGCAGTAGATACATTTACAAATTACGAACTGCTCAAAAGGCTTACCTGGCTGGTCGCCTCTCGGCTGCCACCACTCCGACATTCCACTCACGCTGAAGAACACCGTCACCTACAAGGAAGGAAAACACAGGTTAGCAAAGGCAAGAATTTGCAGCGCTGCGCATAGCGCTTACTTCCCGCATCATGGCGCTCTTAATGCGCCATCATTTACCAGCAGGGCTCAACCAAGCCAGTTCGCCGTGCTGAAGCTCCACATACCTATGGGAGAAAATAGAGACATTTTAAACAAAGAAAGGCATGCAGGATGGGAACAAAACTAAAGAACAGCAATAAGACCTACCTGAACAATATCAAACAGGCCAGCGTCAGTGAAGTAACTGGACCGCACTCGCCCAGGAAAGACAACACGCCCCTGCAAAGAAGGCAGGATGGAGAGCATGCCTAATTCTACCACAAGGTGAGGAGAGGGCGCCAGAGGGACTGAAATCATACGGGGGTGGAGGGAAGATACTTACCCCAGTCGGTCAGTCTTGAACACAGTCCTCCTGTATTTTCAGGCAGAACCTTCCCTGCAGACCACATCAGGGCAAAGCTGAGAAGCATACCAGCGAGTAACCCGCTGGTGGCATCCCTGTGGATACCAGGTGAGCGTAACAAACAGTCTCTTACTCAATCTTCCTACTTTTACTCTCCGTCCTCTAGAATTCATCCAGAACAAATCCTCAAGACTTATGCTTGGCCGCATCTCTCTGTCGCTGAAATCCATCCACTGGCTCCCCGTGGCTGCAAGGATCAAGTTCAAGACCCTCTGCATAATCCACAAGTCTTTATGGGGCCGTGGCCCACACTATCTACAATGCTCTCTTCCTAAATACGCTCCATCTAGAGTCCTCCGCTTGTCCTCCTCCAACTCTCTGTGGGTTAGCTGCTTTCACAAACAGAGATTCAGGGAAGATTTTTATCCTCTGCAGGATATTCTCTCTGGAACAGCCTCCCTGCCTCTCTCTGTCTTGAGACGGAGCTCCTTAAGTTCTGGAAACTCTTCAAGACCTTTCAATTCTCTCCCTCCTTCTCTCCCCCTCTGCCTTTCTAACCTCCTTTCTTTCTCTCCACCCTCCTTTTCCTCCCTAACTCTGTTCTGTTTTTGCTGACTGGTTGCCTGGTTCACCTCCTGAGCCTACAGGTCCCAGGCTCCCCACCAGTCTTTTGCACTTGCCTCTGGGGAGCTGCACCTTGTTCAACATTACTGCACTTTAAGCTTACCCACCTTGAGTGGGACAACCTCTCTGCACTTAACCCAGGGCCCTGCTGGACTGGACTCTTTTTCCCCCACTTCAAAGCCCCCCCGTCCTTGCACCTCCATCTGTATGTATGGATTACCTAAATGTACTAGGACCAGTTCATTTGTCTGCCCTGTCCAACCCCGCCCCAACCGTTTTACACCCCCCCGCCCTCCCGAACTTGGTCTCAATTATACCACTTCATGCACTTGCACTAGGAGAAATGTCGTCAGGCCTAGAATGCTAGTATTTCTGTTTAGATCATTTGGAATCTTCAAGGCCTAAGAATGATTACTGTATTCCCTTGTTACCTTCCCACCTTGAAGCGCTTCACCTGTGTATAAGCATTATATAAATAAACAATAAATAAATACATATTAAAACAGATTGTCTGCAATATGCTCAAGCAGATCACTGCTAGAGCAAGAGCTACATGGATGCTCAACCCAGTATTTTAACCCATGCTTCTCTGTGAAAAAGACTTCTGATTGTAGCCTTTAGTCCTATTCCATTCTTCTACCTGTACCTGCTCAAAAGCATTCTTCAATTTCAACTATCAGAAACTCTGGAGAGATTATGGTCTGTTCAGAACAATCTTGTTAAATTACCTTACTTCTTGAACTTGGAGACATCGAATATGCTTTCTTGCTAGCAGGGTGACTCAGTCCCTAAATGTAAATGACAAAGGCCAGTCTGTGAAAATTAAGAAGGAGAATGCTGACATTACCTCAGTAATCCTCGTCCCTGAGCACTCACTCCAGTGTCTACAAAATTCTAAGTACTGTAATGAAGAAAACAGGTGTGAACATCATAGTGAGCTGTAGTGTGTTGGAAAATGTAGAGGCAGAGATGGGTAGGTAGCGATTATATATTTATTGAGATACTTGATGTGTACAAAGAGCTCTCTCTCTGCTCTCTCAGCCAACCGTCTCCTCCAGCGTTCTCCATCTCACATTCATTCCAGTATGTGTCATCATAGTACACATCCTCCTTTCTTCACAAAGTTTCTTCTTCTCATCACTCTGTGTGGTCTTTCAATTAAGTCGGTCTCCGGCGGTCACGTCCGCTTTTCAACCTTCCCCACAATCCTTCATCTGAATCACATGGCTAGGAAAAAACAGCTTTTCCTACACATGTTTTTAACACTTTTTAAGTTCCCTCATGTCCACATAAACTCTTACTTTCCCAGAACTCTTCCTCACCACTACCAACAGCAACGCCCATTCCGAAGAATCTGTGCTTACAACTGCCTTGGATCAATCCTTCCTTTATTTTTATCAGATGGGTGAACCTAGGTTCTCTGGGAACACTTTTTCATGTTTTCATAGCAAGTATGGTGCCTTCTGCATTTGGTCCAAGTTTGACTTCTAACGCCTTTTGGTAGGCCCAACTCAGTAGCAGCATTGATCCTGTTTTTGAGACATACACCTTTGCAGTAGACTTACTCCCTTCAAACTGTAGTATAGCAAGAAACCGTCTTGCCAGTTCTATGTTTACTCCACCATATTCCTTGGGGTTATATCAACTTTGTGTAGGTACTTGTGTTCAAATGTACACTTCCACATAACTTCCAGTAGTAACGTATACTTGGCTCTGGAGTCAATCATCAAGACAATGGGCACACCATTCACAAAAACTGCTGCCTTGGGACTCTCTAGATCTTTGACTGTGGAAATGAGCTCATCTCCCTTATTATTTGTCACAGGGTTCTTGCTCCAGCAGCATCTTGCAAGACGCCCCTTTCCTTTGCATATTCTGCAGATTATTCTGAGAGCCGGACAGGCAGGGTTATTGTTCTGTCTTGATGGTTGTGTAGATTATTAGAACCTCCGTCCCCAAGTACCACACGGGAAGATAGTAAAACAACTACCTGTGCAATCCTTGAGGCCACAGGTGTTGAGTGCCAAGAAACAGGAACCAGGAACGCCAGAAACACCCCTCACTGCTATAAGGCAAGCAATGAGGACAAATAAGACAATGGCAATGCAGTCGATAATCAGAACACGAGAGGTGCACCACAACAATTCATACCTAGATGGAGATGGAGTGGATACCAACCATGCCCCAGGTAGTGATAATGGGGGCAGGAGCCTGCGAATAACCGGCAGCAGCAGGAGGCGTGTAAAGTCCTGTGTAGCACTCCGGATGGAAGTACCAAAACCTGTGCAGGCTGAGAGGACCAATGATCAGTGTGCCGAGTGGGATGATTCGTGAGCAGTCCAGAAACAATCCGAAGTCAGAAGCCAGAGGGTAACGACAAATCCAAGGGAGTCCAGGTCAAACCCAGGTAGCAGAAGCAAGAGTCAGGAGTTCCAGGTAAACAAGCGGCAATAAACAGTCCGAGGGAAAAACAAGGGAATCCGTAAAGCTTTCCGTAGTCAAAATAAACCGTAAGTAGCATAGGAAAGAAGCGCCAAACAGTACTTGAAACGATTCAGCTGTGAAGCGTTGTTCAAGCGCATACCTGCTCCTTTTAACTGCACTGATGAGTCATGTGACCCAAGTCACATGACTCGTGCTTCTGTGTCACGTGTTTCGTGATAATATCAGGTGATCGCTTCTTCCTGATTACGTGACGCGGAACCAGGTTGGGCTGATGTCCACGGCACACCGTTGAATAACACCATGGTAACTGCCAGTGAAGGAACGGTCGCAAGGATCTTGGGCGACCGTCCAAGCCTGCCTTCTTCCGGGTGTGCCGGATCTGACCACCAAACTGCTGTCGCCGGGTATGTGGAGGTGAATCGGTAGTAGAGGGATTGGACTGATGGGTACCTAAAGGGGTGCTGACGCTAGAAGAATGGGGCCTTGTGACAGGAGACGTGACAGAACCCCCCCAAAGGCCCACAACCCCGTTGGCTGGACGGGTGATCCCAATGGAAACGGGCAACCAAACGAGGGGCGTGGACATCCTGAGCAGGAACCCAAGAGCGGTAACCCAACCAGTCCACAAGATACTGCAACCACCCCCTAAATAAGCATGACCTCAAACACATCAGGAGACACAACAGAAACAGGGGCTGGAGGAGAGACAATGCGGGTAGGATCAGGGCAGGGTTTGAGTAGAGAGGTATGAAACACCGGGTGAATGCGCCAGGCAGAAGGGACCGAAAGGCGATAGGCTACTGTGTTCAGGACCTTGGACACCCGATAAGGGCCAACGAATCAAGGGAGGAGTTTACGGCACCCAGGTATATGAAAATGACAAGTGGATAACCAAAGGCGGTCTCCTACGTGGTAACTGGGAGCCTCCACCCGCTTCCTATCGGCAGCTGCCTTTAAAGATGACTAGGCTTCCCGTAGATGGGCGAGGGTCTGGGCATGGACCGTGACAAGGTCGCAGGCACAGGCGATGGCAACAGGGGTACTGGACATTGTGAAATCAGGGAATGGAAGGGTGCATGGATGTTGGCCATAAAGGGAGTAGAAAGGGGAAAAGCCAATGGAGGAGTGGAAAGCGTTGTTGTAAGCGAACTCAGCGAGGTGGAGCAGACTGAACCAGGATTTCTGATACTGAAGGGTTAAACAATGCAAGTACTGCTCCAGGGCCTGGTTTACCCTCTCTGTCTGCCCATCGGTCTCCGGATGGTAAGCAGAAGAGAAGCATGCATCAATGCCAAGCAGTTTTGTAAGTGCCTGCCAAAAACGGGACGTGAACTGTGATCCCCAATCTGACACTAGGATTGAAGGCAGCCCAAACAGACAAAAGACTGACTTGAAAAACAATTTGGCCATGGAGGGGGAGGAAGGAACACATCTACAGGGAATAAAGTGGGCCATTTTAGTATACGAGTCCACCACTACCCAAATTGTATCGTAACCTTCGAGGCAAGTCGGTTATTAGATCCATTGTGATGGTATGCCAAGGTTTCGGGGGCACCGGTAGTGGTTGGAGCCGTCCTAATGAGCGACCTCTACGTGATTTGCACTGAGCACACATCGAACAGGTATTCACGTAGTTCTCTACATCGCATCTCATCGACAGCCACCAGCACCAACGTTTTAGCAGATCTAGAGTACGTTGTTGCCCCGAGTGTCCGTTGATGGCGGCGTCGGGAGACCACTCTAGCGCTAGATTACGGGTGTCACTAGTGGGCAAGGAGAGTTTCCCATGTACAAAAGGCAGTCCGTCCCAGTAAACAGGATCCCATTCAGTTAGTGTGTGAGGGTGTTGCGAGAACCATTGACGTATAGCGGACATCATGGGTTGTGAGGGAGTACAGACACAGACTACGTTATCCTACTCTAGCAATGTATCTGGAAAAGACAGGAGTGACACTCCCCCTGGGGAGCGGGATAGTGCATCCGCCTTCCCGTGGACCACATCCGGCCTATGTTTGATCAGGAAGTAATTGGCCGCAAAAAACAGATGCCAACATACTTGCAGGCTGTTCACACATTTAAGGGAAGCGAGATCTTGTAGATTCCTGTGGTCAGTGTACACGATTGTTTGGTGCTTGGCCCACAGAAGTTGGTGTCTCCAAACTTGAAACACATCCTTGATGGCATGGAGCTTTTTTTTCAGTGACCGTGTAATGTGATTCAGTGGACGTGAATTTACGTGAATGATATGCCACTGGGTGTAGGTGGCCAGTCGTCGGGCATGGTTGGGAAAGGACAGCCACCAATGCAAAGGATGACGCATCAGCTTCTACAACAAAAGGGAGTTCTGAATCTGGGTGTTGGAGGACTGGGGCCATGGTGAAGGTAGCTTTGAGGGACTCAAAGGCTGCCTGATGTTCTGTAGACCAATAGAAAGGGACAAGAGGGCTGGTCAAGGCTGTTAGAGGGGCAACAATGGAAGAGAATCCTGAAATAAAATACTGATAAAAGTTAGCAAATCCGAGAAATGACTGTAGTGTCTTAAGATTCACCGGAACAGGCCAGTCCGTAATTGTGCGGATCTTGGACTGGTTCATAGCCAGTCTGCCTGGGGACATATGGAACCCCAAAAACTCTACTTCTTTTGTATGAAATTGACATCTTTCTGGTTTAGCAAACAGTGCATTCTTGCTTAATCGGGATAGCACTTCTCTGACGTGGACGATATGATCCTCCAAGGAAGGGGAGAACACTAGGATATCATCCAGGTAGATCACAACATAGGTGTCTAAGATATCGCTGAACACATTGTTTATAAAACGTTGGAATGTGGCTGGGGCATTACATAACCCGAAGGGCATCACTGTATACTCGTTTAGACCTTGACGGGTACAGAATGCTGTCTTCCCTCATCCCCTTTACGGATACGGATCATGTTATACGCCCCCCGGAGATCCAATTTGGTGTAAATGGGGGCATGTGTCAGTCTCTCTAGGAGCGTGGAAATAAGAGAGATGGGACAGCGGTTCTTGACCGTGATGGCGTTTAGTCATCTGTATTTAGTCATCTGTAGTCCACACAAGGGCGGAGGTCTCCCTCCTTTTTCGGGACAAAAAATATTGGGTTTGCTGCAGGTGAAGTCGAGGGTCGGATGTGGCCCAAGCGTAAGGCTTGTTGTATGTATTCTTTTAGAGCCACCTCTTCAGATGGTGACAGGGAATAGATCGGGCCTTTTGGTATTGGAGCATCTGGGAACAGGTCTATGGGACAATCGTATGGTCTATGTGGAGTCAGGCCCTCTGCCGAACCCTTGTCAAACACAGCTTGGAAGTCATGATAAACCGTGGGAATACCGGCTAGGACTGCCCCTACCATATGCGGGGCCGTAGGTGATTTGTTGTCCTCAGCTATGTCAGAAAGCCAACTGCCCCAAGAGCTTGTGCGGAGTTAGGCACTCCCTCGGGTTCCACAAGACAGTAGTGTGGCAAGTTTTGGATTCAAAAAGAACTTGACTGGTACCCCAGTTGATCAACGGGTTATGTTGTCGTAACCAGGGTATGCCCAAAATGACCCCGAATTGAGGTGTGGAAATGAGGTCGAAGGAAAGCATTTCTCTATGGGTACCCTGTATGACTAGCTCAAGGGGGGCGGTTTGTTGCTTGATTGGTCCGGAAGCGAGGGAGATCCCATTGACAGCTTGTTCCGGCTTGGGGCATTTCTTAGTGATCAGAGGTAAATTAAGTGTATTGGCCAGTGCAATGTCTATAAAGCAACCAGTAGCCCCTGAGTCGATCACGATTTGTACAGGATGTGTCAGTCAATAGTTGGTTTTAACAGAGCTTGGGCTATGATTGGTCTTATGGGTCCAAATGCAGTGGTGGATTCAGAGGGGGTCTGAGATGTGCTTGCCCTTGACCCCACTTTCAAGGGCGAGCTTTCTGAAAACCCTGGTTCTTGTTCTTTAGGCGACGGGGACACTCCTTGATGCAATGCCCATTGAGACCGCAGTAAAAACAGGCATTGTCTGTTCTTCTGCGTTCTCGTTCAGTATGGGTTATGGGACTACATTTCCCACCTATTTGCATGGGTTCACTGGGTGCGCCTGGTGGAGGGAGAGAGTGATTGCAAGAAAGACCAGCTTCTGTCCTACGCTCGGTTCTTCAGGCGTCGACCTGCAAAGCCAGATCGACCAAGTCAGAGTAAACGGCTGGGAGAGACGGTACTACCGAGAGGGCGTCTTTCATGGTGATTCATAGTCCCTTATAGAACACCACAGTCTTTTTGTTCTCAGGCCAGGATGTTTCTGCAGACAACTGATTGAAGCGTGTTATGTATTCAATGAGGGATTGTCTGCCCTGAGCAAGATCTAACAGTTCCAGGTCCCGAGATTGAGCCTTGTACCTAGTGTCAAACACCTTGGACATTTCGCCCACCAAGAGGTCAAAGTCGTAGACGGCTGGATGGTCATTTTCTAATAAAGGATTCCCCCAGGTTGCTGCCACACAAGATAAATGAGAAAGAAAAAAGTCAGCCTTGGTAGTAGAGTCAGGGAACGCCTGGGGTCGGCAGAGGAAGTGAAGCTTGCACTGATTTAGGAATGTACAATACTTCCTGGGGTTGCCATGGTACCTTTCCGGGGCTGCTAGAGGGAATGGGGTAGGGACCACCAGTGGAACAGGAGCTGCGGGAATCATGGAGGGACCTGGGTTTTGGGGTGTAGTATCCCCGAACTTGGAATCTGCTGGTAATGGGTGGCGTGCACTCTGTAGGGAGTCGAGGCGTTGGTGGATGGCGATTGTAGCTGCAGTCATGTCTGTCCTAAGGGCAGTGCCGGTTTGCAATAGAGCGGCCACGGGATCCCCGGCTGAGGCTTCCATAATCTGGACGACCAGTCAGGCTTCACAGTCTGTTCTGTCTTGATGGTCGTGTAGATTATTAGAACCTCCGTCCCCAAGTACCACACGGGAAGATAGCAAAACAACTACTCGTGCAATCCTTGAGGCCACAGGTGTTGAGTGCCAAGAAACAGGAACCAGGAATGCCAGAAACACTCCTGACCGCTATAAGGCAAGCAATGAGGACATATAAGACAATGGCAATGCAGTCGATAATCAGAACACAAGAGGTGCACCACAACGAGTCTTACCTAGATGGAAATAGAGTGGGTACCAACCATGCCCCGGGTAGTGATAATGGGGGCAGGAGCCTGCGAATAACCGGCAGCAGCAGGAGGCATGTAAAGTCCTGTGTAGCACTCCTGATGGAAGTACCAACACCTGTGCAGGCTGAGAGGACCAATGATCAGTGTGCCGAGTGGGATGATCTGTGAGCAGTCCAGAAACAATCCGAAGTCAGAAGCCAGAGGGTAACGACAAATACAAGGGAGTCCAAGTCAAAACCAGGTAGCAGAGCCAAGAGTCGGGAGTCCCAGGTAAACAAGAGGCAGTTAACAGTCCGAGGGAAAAACAAGGGAATCCGTAAAGCTTTCCATAGTCAAAATAAACCGTAAGTAGCATAGGAAAGAAGCACCAAAACGTACTTGAAACAAAGCAGCTATGAAGCGTTGTTCAAGCGCATACCTGCTCCTTTTAACTGCACTGATGAGTCATGTGACCCAAGTCACATGACGCGTGCTTCCGTGTCACGAGTTCCGTGATGATATCAGGTGATCGGTTCTTCCTGATCACGTGACGTGGAACCAGGTTGGGCCGATGTCCACGGCGCACCGTTGAATAACGCCATGGTAACTGCCAGTGAAGGAACGGTCGCAAGGATCTCAGGCGACCATCCAAGCCCGCCTTCTTCCAGGTGTGCCGGATCTGACCACCAAACTGCTGCCGCCTGGTATGTCGAGGTGAATGGGTAGTAGAGGGGTTGGACTGATGGGTACCTAAAGGGGTGCTGACGCTAGAAGAATGGGGCCTTGTGACAGGAGACATGACAAATATGGGCCCAGTGTGGAAAACTGTCACATCTGTAGCACCTCTTCATCTGAGCTTGACCCCTTATGGGAATTCTTCCTCAGGGATGATTAAAACTACTGGTGCTTCTTTTGTGCATTTTATCCTATGCGGTACATGGCTTTCCAGCCGTACCACTGCATACAGCTGATACTGTTTCTGGTGCCTGTGGGGCAATCTCTGTCTTTGCTGTGATGTGTGTCTCCTTAACAGTGCACTCCAGTTTTAACACCTCGCTCAGTGTGCTTGACACCTCCTTAGCTATTCTCAGCACTGTCTCCATTAGTGGATTACCTTCTGCCCATAGTCTTTCCCTGACTTTGCTAGTTCTGCACTCTAACATGAATGGGTCTCTTAGTCAGTCATCCACTTGTTGGTGAAAATTGCATGATCTACTGATAGGTCGGAAAGGATGTTTCTTAACTTGCTGAGCCCAAACAATGTAGAAGCAATTACTTTTTTCCTGTCTAAGCTCTAATTGGCGCCACATACAAAATGCAAAAATTACTTGAAGCCATCTTTTCCAGGGTATATTTGGCTCTCCCACTTATGGAAGAAACTTTGTGGGAGGGAAGGACTGTGCAAGGTTATGGTGTGGTCACCTACTCCCCTGCGGTGGTTCATGGTTGTTCTTCTTTTGTATACTTTATATAAAATATATCTAAAATATATAATACTATGAATTCACGTTCTACTTTGGAGTGGGTTCAGGCCCCCCTTTTCTGCATTGCTTGCTCGTAGGTTGTTTTTTATTGAGGTCTCCTTTCTCTGATCCTTTCCACTCTTTCCCTTTTTTTATGGTCGGCCTTCCTCTCTCTGTAGGTTTGTCATCATTATGTAATGTGTGCGTAAGACACATTCCACTTCCCCTGGGCTGTGACTTCAAGTGGGAGATCGGCAATGTGCCGTACAGGATTTTGTGAGTTCCTTTCTTTTATGTCTATAGCATGTTACGTGGTGCGGCACAGTTTATGCCTTTTCCTGACAATGGAGAACCTGCAGCTGAAGCATGCTCTGGCAACACCAGGGCTCAAGCACTGCAGTGCTCACCACTTGCACCCTTCCCAAATAGGCACATACCTCTGTGTACCTCGGTTTGGTACCTGGGAGTAGTCTCGGTGTCTTTTTCTGCACCGCGGATGCCGGGCATCAGGCCCTGCAGTCGTAGGGCAAGAGCTAATTTTTCTTTCACGTGGCATAGTCGGCAGGTTGCATGAGTTTCTGCACTCGTGGCCATATTTGTAGTGTATTGGCAAATGGAGAGGTGGAAAAGGGTAGGTAGCAATTATATATTTATTCAGCTGCATGACGATTACAAGGAGCTCTCCTCTTCTCTTCATACTAGCGAAATCTAAGCTGCACCATTCATCACGGCCAGTATCTCCAACCTCAGAATTGTTCTGTCAGGGATTTCCATCATAGACCTATGTGCCCAAAACAAATACCACATTGTTTGCTTCCTCACAAAGTACAAATTCCCTACAGCAGTGGTCTGCAACCTTTGGCAGTGCCGATGTTAGGTCCTACAACTCCCATTAGTCCTAGATAGCATAGTTAATGATGATGGAACATGGTAGCAGTAGTCCAAAACATCTGTGGAGCCACAGGCTGTTGACCACTGACTTACAGCTATACATCTTCCAAAATTCACTCTGTTCATTCAGTGCACACATTTTAGAACACTGTGAGCCTCATTATGTGTAAATGCACACATCTGACTGAAACTGTTGGCAATATCAGAATGCACTATCTTGTGCCATATAGATTTCACTCTGTCTTAGAAAAGCTGCCGGGCAGAACTTCAAGTGCTAGAATGTACTCTGCACTGCATACTATATTGCAAATAACCATCTTAAATTAGTTACCCAAAAATGCAATGCACTATTGCTCCCTTGATAAATATACCTCCACAACAAGATGCATCACACATACCAGCCAGTCTCCCTCAGCATGACTACTTGTCACAATATGCACTCCGCTTCACTTGGTTCAAGCAAAGTTTGCCAATCCATGTCCTATGAAATATAAAAGGAAAACACGAAAAATGAAAATAGAGCACTGGCAGCACGGTTCAAACCCAACTCCCAAAGCCACTCCTTGTTCAAGTCAAGTGATCAATCCTCTACACTACCAATGCTCTTGCTAGAATTGGCATACAAGAGTGTATGAACTTGTAAAGAGAATACAATAAGTCAGCATGTGTAGCGTGCCCTCTTTTTGGGACCAAAAGCACAAGTGGCACAAAGTAAATACTCAACTTGTTTATTATCAGTTACAATGTGGATGGGAGGAACACCTATGGAGAATAGAGATGTATCTACCTCTAAAAAGACAATTTCTTTCTTGGAATCATCTGGGAAAAGAGTGTCGGAATGGGATAAACAATAGTGTATCATAGTATTTGTCTACTAGGGTCACATATCCGCGCCTCTGAATCTGGGTTCTACGTCCAGTTGCAAGGATGTAACAAACTTTACCTGGTTTGGACACAAACTGCTATAAATGTCTTTGGTAAATAGGAGTTTATCAAAACTAAGATGAACATTCCTTCCTTTGAACAAGTTAATGAAAAGTGTCAGGTTTGGTAGACCTAAATGGTTGACAGGTTTCCTATCTAATAGGGATACTGGTCTACGTGTGGATCCCGGTTCTTGAGAGGAATCTCAAGGATATAGCACCCAGCACACTTCTTTGCTTCCAAAGCCACAATTTCAGGAACTGTGCATAGTGTCTAGCATGCTTCGTTGCCACATTGCCCATAAATGGGATATAACATCCTGCACAATTCTCTGCCTCAAGTATACAGTGCACAGCACACTTCTTTGACACTAATACAATCTCAGGGATATAATGCACAGCCTACTTGTAATCTGTCCACGGCATAGTGCCAGAAACACTACCTGCTACTCCTAAGGATATGGTGACCAGATCAACTTTTCAGGATATAAAACACAGCTCACTCAGGGATATAGTGCCCACTCTGTAGCAGGCCCATTCCTTCCAGCAGTATCCTCAAGCCATTCAGCTCTCCAATGACCAGACGCTTATTTAGGCTTCTAATTTTTCTCAGGAACCTTAGCTCCCCTTCAGTCCGCTGCATGGTCAGGCCCAGTCTGGTCTCTGTTTTGGTTGCTGTGTTTTCTGGTGTTGATTTTGGCCCCCCCTTTCCCGGCTGGCTGCTGCCCCAGCTACTGTTCTCCTTCTCTAAACTCTCTCAGGCCTTAAATAGGCTTCTCTTTCCGAATACCAACCTTCCATGTACCCACAATGGCTTGCTGCCCTGTCCCTTGTGTGCATCCTTCACATAGGCTCCTTTGCGTAGTTGGCTCATTCACTTCACATGTCTGGTGACCAAAATGTTGGCAGCCATCTTGATATTAGGCAGTAGTCTGACCTTCCATGTGAGGTCTTGCTCCTGCTGACCAGTGCTCTTTGGTGGCTGAGCCAGCTCCTGCACCTCCCCCATTTGTCAGAATGTGAGTCTTCCCTGCATGTGTCTACAGAGATCAACTACAACATACTGGATCCTGCTGGCCAGGCAGGTACACTGCACCACATACCCAGAGCATTCCCTGCGTGCCACTGGTAAAAGGGAACCCTTGTTGAAGATTGACAGTGTGCTAAATCCTCAGGTTCTACCCAATTATTCTGCTGACCCATACCCCAACTGGGATATTAGCATTAGGGTCTTCTTCCACTGCCCATCAGTGACAACTTTTAAATAAGTCATGGGTACGTGGGCAGAAATAGATGTGTATAGCTCAGATGTCTATGCACTGGATTTGAGCAAAGGGCATGAAGTTGGAGGGGGGTCACTACAATTTCCACCCCGTACTGTCTCCCGTTGGCACATGGCTCTGGTACGCAGCACCAAACGGCCAGCTTTTCAGGGTCATAGAGACACCTCCATGCCTCGAGATGTGCTCAGGAATACATTACAATCCCTTTCCTTTAGCTTCCTCCTATTTTCCCAGGCTCACCGTTCGCATATGATCAGCTGAAGGAGAGCTGGCCAATAATTCAAGAATTCATTCGGGGTCCTTCCTTCCCTAGGTATCTATCGTGTTCCCCTAGTTAGGCTGAGTGGAATGTCCCTTGGCAAGGCTCCCAACAAGACCAACCTCCATGTACAGAGAAATGCCTGACCCTCCTTTTCCTGTAAGGGAGAAAATCCTGTGGCCAGTTTACATTTCTGCCAGATTCCATTCCCTCCCTCTCTCATAAAGATTGGCTAAAGCAGTCTTGTACTGGAGAGGGATCTTGTACGCTGCCAATACCATCTTCTGAGTTTTTGAGGTCTATTCAGACTTGCCCTTTGCTTATTGTGGGTTCGGGCATAACAGCTTCTTGTGTATGCCTTTTGCCAGCCCCTAGCGGCACCTAGCTGTGTATGCCTTTTGCCAGCCCTAGAGGCACCTAACTGTGTTTGCTTTTTGCCAGCCCCTAGCGGCACCTAACTGTGTTTTGCCTTTTGCCAGCCCCTAGCGGCCTTAGCTGTGTTTGCCTTTCTGCCAGCCACTGGCGGCAGCTAGCTCTGTATGCCTTTTGCCAGCACCTAGCGGCACCTAACTGTGTTTGCATTTTACCAGCCCCTAGCGGCGCCTAGCTGTGTATGCCTTTTGCCAGCCCCTAGCGGCACCTAGCTGTGTATGCCTTTTGCCAGTCCCTAGCGGCCTTAGCTGTGTTTGCCTTTCTGCCAGCCCCTAGCGGCACCTACCTGTGTATGCCTTTTGCCAGCCCCTAGCGGCACCTAACTGTGTTTGCCTTTTTGCCAGACCTTTTCCCCACTGAGACCTCTCTAGTAATCTGCCCAACTGGTCCCGCACAAACACTATACTGCATCTGTTTACTAATGCATTCCTCATCTTCCCACCTTACAGCGCCTTCACCTCTCCTCTCCCCTTCCTCCATCTTCCTTATTACTCTCTCTCTCTGGACCACCAGCAGTGTGCTCCCTGCACACACAGGCCTCACAACACCACCAGACATCATGCACCTTGCCTCATCCACAACACTACACAACTCATTTAACCTCTGCACCATTAACCCGCCTCGACACTCCCTTAGGCGCTACAGACTAAGAACCCGCACCAAACCATCCTTCTTGCTTCGCAGCGCTCCACCACCCACGCACAGCAGAAACATCAAGCTCAGATATCGCACCCACATAACATCCTCACTCTCACACCTCCCTGTCCAAGCACACATCCCCTACCACCCGGCGCCCAAACCTACACCCCAACCTCACTCACCCATACATGCACCCTCCACCTCACTTCCCTTGAACACCGACGCTCATGACACCTCACCAGCCAATCTGACCCTTAATTGCGCACTCATTAATGCACGCTCCATCCATGCCCATGCTATTGAGATCAATGACCTCATCACCACCCACAAATTAGACATACTAGCCATATCTGAAACATGGCTCCATGAAACATCTAACCCATCCATACACCTCGCCCTCCCTCAGGACTACAGCATCCTTAGACAGGACCGCAATACCGCCAAAGGTGGGGGCGTCGCCCTCATCTATAAAAACTCCCTGGCCATTAGACTATTCAACCAACAATGGGACAACAACGCAGATCTTCTCTATGCTAAACTGGCTCTCTCCCCCAACTGCACCATTAACCTAATAGTCACATACAGACCCCCAGGTTCCTCCCCAGACTACCATAAGCAACTCCTCCAAATCATAGGCAGCAGCCTGAAAAGCTCCACTAAAGCCATCCTACTTGGTGACCTAAATCTGGGCCTAGATGATCCCAAGGATAAGGCTGCCACACACTTAGCCAAGGATCTTTCCCACATGGGGTTCCAACACAAAGTCACGAGACCAATCCACTGCAAAGGCCGGTCCATCGACTGGATAGCAGATCATAACTGCTCATCGGCCATCTCCTCCATCTCAGCCCTCCCTTGGACGGATCACTATCTCATCCAATTCTCCATCCCAACCACATCCACCCGGAACACTCTTACTTATGCCCCCCCGCCAAAGTCAGAAGCTCCAAAAAACTCACGGCTACTAACCTCGCTCCGCTTCTTGATATCCCTGAACTGAAGCATCCTTTTAAGCAAGATCCCACCTCCCTCGCCAACCTTAACAACAAGGCCCTCACCCAAGCCATTGACTCTATCGCTCCGCTGGAAGATAAAAAAGAAAAAAAATCCATGCACTCCAACTCCTGGTTATCAGAAGAACTATCGGCATTACGAGCCAAGAAACGAAAAGCCTTATCCTACTGGCAATCTACACCCAACCAATCCTCTCTCAATGAGTTCAAGGAAATCTCACGGACCTACAAAGATGCCATATTCAAAGCCAAATCCGAATCATTTAATCAGAGAATTACCAAAGCTAGCTCCAAATCTAGAGAAATATTCTCTATATTCAAAGAACTCACCAATCCCGAGTCCAGTCCTGACGAAATCATCAAGGATGAAGCATGGTGCACAGGCATCCAGACTGCCCTCCTTAATAAAGTGAAAATGCTCCAAGACAAAATAGCATCTCAACGTAAAACACTTAACACCCCCCTAATGTCCCCCTCACTCCCCTCTCACATCCCTCTCCCGCAAATACCCCTCTTTGCCTTTAGAGAAGTTACTGAGCTAGAAGTCTCCACCCTACTCAAAAGTATCAAACCTTCCACATGCAAAGGGGACATATGGCCACCCACCATCATCAGAGAGTGCTCAGAAGCACTCATCCCCATCATCACTGCTTTCATCAATGCCTCTTTCTCCTCAGGAATCGTACCGCAATGCCTAAAAGAAGCCTGGGTTTGCCCACTCTTAAAAAAACCCTCACTAGACCCCACTGTCCCTAACAACTATCGCCCCATCACGACTGTCCCCTTCCTCCTCAAAATCCTAGACAAAGCCGCCCATAATCAAATACAGCAATACCTCGAAACCCATGCTATTCTAGGTAGAAGACAATAGGGATTCCGCAAAGGCCATGGAACCGAAACTGCCCTCCTAGATCTAAAGAATCAAATCACCAGTATAATGGACATGGGCAGGCCTGCCCTCCTCCTAATACTCAATCTCTCCGCGGCATTTGACTTAGTTGACCATGGCATCCTCACATCTCACCTATTCAATGCTGCTCATTTTTCCCACAAAGCAACTACTTGGATCACCTCATTCCTAGAAGGTAGAGCCATGAAAGTGTACTGTGACCAGGCCAACGCTCTCCCGACCACCATAAGCTGTGGTGTTCCACAAGGGTCATGCACCGCACCAACCCTCTACAACCTCTTCACTAAACTCCTCTTTGACTTACTGGACTCTCTCGGCATAGCCTACACAAACTATGCCGATGTCACACAAGTCCTCCTCCCCCTCTCAGGAGACTATATCCAGGACACAGAAGCACTCCTCAACATCTACACCACGATCCAAACTTGGATGGCTATCCATGGTCTTTGCCTTAACGGCGACAAAACAGGGATCATCATCTTGGCCCCCAGCGAAATTCTATCCAAGCTCAGCCAAGACTATTCACACATGTCTATTGACAACATTAACATACCTGTCTCCACTGCCGTGAAGACCCTAGGAGTCTATCTAGACGCTACACTCTCTATGACAAGACAAGTCAGTGCCATCTCCTCCTCATCTGCACTGACCACTAAACTTATCTATGCCATAAAACACTACCTTACCACTCCCAACTGCCTCTCCATCACCAGAGCCACCATAGGAGCTAGACTTGATTACTGCAACGCCCTCCTAGCCTGCACATCCTCTAAAAATCGAAATAAGCTCCAAATAGTGCAAAACAGCGCGCTCCGTGCTGCCCTGCACATCCTCAAATCTGACCATGTATCACAGGCCCGAAGAACTGCCCACTGGCTCCCAGTCAAGGAAAGAATCAATTTCAAAATACTTACCCTCACACACAAATGCATTAACCTCACTGCTCCCTCCTACTTATCAGAAACCATAATCAGGAAATCCTCCCTCCGGCCCATAAGAAGCCACCTTGCTAACCAGCTCCAAGTTCCGACCATAAGAAGAGCTAAAGCTGGAGGCATTGGCTTCCCACACATAGCACCTAAGCTCTGGAACGATCTCCCCAACTCTCTCAGAGCTGAACCCTCTCTGTACTCCTTTCGCAAATCTCTCAAAACTACTCTCTTTACATCATCTTTCCTCGCCCTCCACCCTGATATGAACTGCACCTTAATGCTCCATTCCTGTACTGCTAACTTATGTATCCAAAATTGCTAGTGTAAAACAAAAAATGACTTGTAATCACCATCTTACCAATTTGTTGTAACTTCTTGTTTTATCAACCTTGCTCTGTATCAACCTTGCTTTTTGTAACCAGCCAATATTCTACATGTAACAGCGCCACGATGCCCACGGGCTGATTGTACGCTTTAAAAAAATGCGAATAAATAAATAAGGACAGAGGACAGCAGGAAGGGGGATTTGCTCTACCGGATTGCGAAGTGTATTTTCTCGCATCCCCGTTACAACATGTCACTAAATGGGGAGGAAGGAAGTGGGAATAGATCGACAATTAATGGGGGAACCGAGGGAGTACCATGCAGGTCTTGAGAGTTGTTCTGGAGAAAAACACAGAAAGCAGAAGAATCATGTTTATGCGCAGTGGTCAGGCATGCTTGGGAGAGGACGTAGGTCAAATTGCAGTTGAAGGTGGGATACAGCCCTGACATGCCCCTGAGGGCTGATTCAAAGGTGCCAGAGATTATAAGGTATATAGGGGATGCAAGATGCGCCACAGAGGTGTGCCAGACCCTCGGAGATCTCTTTGAGGGGAACCCTGTATCCTTTCAATGCTTGGGTGGAGAGGTATCTGGCACTGACAGGACAGTTTGTGAATTATGTTAGATTGACTCGGTCCTTGCGACCAATTGGGATATGATATCAGAGGAAACCCCCATTGCCCCTATACTTCAAGCAATCCTGGCCACAGTGGATGAGGGACATGTTATATCCAGGCTATATGCCGCATTACAAGACAGTAGAACTCTCCTGCAACTTAAGGTGAAGGACAAATGGGAACAGGATATGGGAGTTGTGTTTGAGGAACCTGCCTGGCGTGAAATATCTAGGAATGTGGGGAAGGTCTCTAGAAATGCCAGATTTAAACTGATCCAGTTCAATATTTTACACCGGGTTTATCTAACTTCCCAAAAATTTAATATGATGAACCCCAATCAATCGCACCAATGTCTGCGGTGCGGGCAACACGCAGCAGGTTTCTGGCATATGGTCTGGCGGTGCCCGGTAATAGTGGAATACTGGCAAGGGCTAATGGCGAAGATCAATGTCCTGCTGGGGAGCCAAATAGATTGCTCTCACAAGGTGTGTCTGTTGGGGACGTTCACGGGGGGGGGGCGTTAGTGTGACGGAATCAAAGACTGGAAATGGCAGCCTTCCTGTTAGTGCTGGCCAAACACAGACTGGCAATATCGTGGAAGTGTCCCAGGGGCCCGCTCCTGATGCATTGGGCATCGGACGCTCAGAGGTGGGTGGCGGCAGAGCAGGGAGTGGAACAGGCATTGTGTAGGAAGGAGAGATCTGAAGGCAAGGGACTTGCCTGGAATATCCTGCTACATGATCTCCGGACATCACCAGAACTATCTCCCCTCATGAGGCATGGCAATATCTACTTGAAGAGACTCTTGGACATTGTGGGCAGTAGAGGCTGTGAGAGGTGACCGGCCTGCCAATCAGATGCGAAAGGTGGGAGGTGGGCGGAGCGATGGGCCAAGTATGTAGAGACTGAGTAGGGAATGAGAGGGAAAGGAGGGGGCACTATTGTTGCTTGAATTTGTTTCAAAATTAATAAAGAGATTAAAAAAATAAAATAAATGGTGATAATGACTCTGTAACAGGCCATGAGCGTGGATGAGAGACTTTGGCAGCAGACTTCTCTTTACCAGCTCTCACTCATTCCTACTTGAGTCCCCACTCTGGGAACCACAGGGTGTGCTCAACCTCTGCTTCTGATTTGCACCACAGAGGCAGTGTGCATGAAACAGAATGGTTGCTTTGGGCTACGGGGTGTCAGCAGGATTCTGATACTTTGACTCTCCTTGCAGTCATTCTTCTGTTTCCAGAAAATGGTTGGTGATCCTAAATGTGGGATCAGGCTGTGCATCCAGTGTGGGTCTTCTCCATCTGTCCAAAGTGTTGGCTGTTGCAAAACGTTGACTCTACTTGCCTGTCTGGGGGCAAGCACTTCTCTACTAGATGTACAAATGTAAATACACATTCATGACCTTAGGCCAAGAGTGTGGAATGGAGAAGTCTGAATGGCCTCATGGCTGAGCCTAGTCTCTGCAGCTAATTGCAAGGAAGGCTTCTGTGAGAAACCTGAAGGTGTCTCACCCGCTAGTCCACAGGGGTCTCTCTCTCAGGTGGCCTAGGCACGCTCATAGCCTTTGGATCCAGACCCTGGGGGTGGACCAGTGTGGGAGGATCACCTGGGTGAGAGGTCTGCAGGGATTGAGACACCTGATGGTGAGACGTGGTATTCCCCTCCCTGTGACACCTTACCCCATCCTACCTAGGAGGTTATTTAGGAACCTACCCCCCCCCTTTCCCTTCATGAACACTTTCACATGGACAGTCCACTCAGGGAGAAAACAGACTCACACTTGAGCATTGTACCTGACATGTCCCACTGCTATGGTCAAGGAGGGTCAGGCAATTAATGGTAATCACTCACACCTGACTTCCATTAAACTTCTCCACATGGATAAAAGGCAGAGCACGAGAAGACACTCTGAGTGAGGCAAAGCACACGAAGGAACAGTATTTTCCCGACTGCAGCTGAACGAGGGAAGAAAAACGACAAATCAAGAACGGTGCGCAAGGAGCGAGATACCCTTGACCTTTTTGATGAGAAACTGTTACTTTCCAGAACCCTTGAGATTAGAAAGTGTAAGGCCAGGAAACCAGACTGAAGAATCTTGTATTGTGTGTCAGAGATACCTGGGGCCCTCCTGCACGACTGACCGAGTCAGAGAGGAACAGCAGCCGCTGTGGTACTGTCCTTGGCTCCAAGATCAAAGCAGTGCCAGAGAGATCAACACAGCCGGTGAGTTGGGGAGACTGATGCAAGACCAGTCTGTTTTGAAGTCTATGTTGCAAGCAGCAACATTGTATAAAGAGCGCATGAACCAAGTTTGGTAACGAGTGTGATGAAAGATGTGAGGAAAGCTTAATTGCTGATGGATGTTTCAACATTTACAGAGAAATATACAATACTAGTGACAGAGTTGTCCGGCACCACAAGGGTGCTCAATCGAAGGTCACTCTAAGGTATCCAGCCAAGAAGTGGCATAAATGAAAGTGGAAGTTTGGTAAGAACATTGTGTGAGGTGAATCGAAGTGGTCCTGCAATGGTTTAAGCAAAACCCATTGCACATTTGAAAGTCTTCGATATCTTTTATATAAAGAGGAAAACATGGAAATTGAGATTATATGGTCCAAGCCTGGATGAGGCAGACCAATTGTGAATGATGTGCTAAAAGAGTCTGAAACCAAATGAGGGAGATCCATGGTCCGAGCCTGAATGAGCGAGACCAATTGTGAACATTGTTCTAAAGGTGTCTGTGCCTGAGATCCATGGTCTGAGCCTGATAGAGGGAGACCAAGTGTGAACATTGTGGTAAATAGGTGTCCGAGCCTGAAGGAGAGAGACCCATGAGAAACAATGGAAGCAACAACTTCTGAATGTGAAAATCCTGATAAGAACGGAACTTTGGTGCTTATGTTTTTTGACAGGCCCTATGCAGTAAGAGATTATTACTGGGAAAGTGGCTTTGGCAGAAGGCCCTATACCTATGCTTTCAACTGTATCTTTGGGGCAGAGAAGCCAGAGCGTATGCGAACCTCGAACATGCCACCTTGCCCTGTGCTGAAAACGTGGGGAAGGGAAGCCAACTGCTCAAATATCCTGACATTTTATTTCTTGAACACTTTTCTTTTTGCATACACTATTGTCCCACCCCATTTGTATTTAGAAGTAAAGATTGGCAATAGGTTTATTAGTATAGGCCCTTTTATTTTAACAGAGACTCCACTGGGACTGTGTTATTATTCTTTGATGGTCGTTAGATTTAGGCTTAGATAGGCTTTCAACCAACCCACTGAAGTTCAATAAACACCCTTGAACTGTGATCACTTGTGTCTGTCTTCACTGTTTGATACAATGCCTTCCTTAAACTTCCCTGACAGGTCTTCTGAATACCACTGGAGGGTACTAGGAGAGACAGTTTCATTGTAAATGTTCCCCAGTCACATCTTCATTCAGTTACAATGTCACTGTAGTCTGTACATCATGTCATTTCGCCCTATGAACGATTTTTCTACGTTTTCAGTAATTAATATGTGTGACACATGCATTTCAGCCATTACATTTGCACATTTATATTCCGTGCCAGAGTAGATCATTAGGGACCAGTGCCTAAGATGAACACAGCACTTTTATCTTTCCCTTTACTTTGTTCATTAACTGGTGGGCAGATCCTGTGTTCTTTACACATGCCTTCATTGGATATTTCTCATGATCTTTGCGTAAAAAGGGGGTAACAGGTTGCTTTTAACTGCTTCAATATTCTGGCTCATACTGGAACAGAAGTTCTATGAGATGTAATGATCTGCCCAGGATCTCACATTTACCAGTCAATACAGAAAGAGGATGGATCCTCCTCCATCCCCGCTGAGACAAAATTTGGACTGCATGAGCTTCTCTAGAGGGATGATATTGGCAGACATGGCAATTGTGGACTGATGCAGGAAAGGCTGGTTGAACTTTGGCCCTCATTTCAATACATTATGAGAGAGTGCCTTTAGAGGCAGTGATCGACTGAAGAGAGTGTTTTGTAGAGGGACAGAATACTTTGGCAAACTTCATCAATTGGAGTAATCATCCAAGCCCAGAGGAAGCCAAAGAATCAGAAATAGGAAGGGTGCCAATATGAAGAACTTCTGGATATTTCGGTGTTCCTTACATCGTACTGAAGAAGCCGCTGAATATGAAAATAAGAGCAGTGCATTGGAGAATAGCCAACCTAATATCAAAACAGCAGCAAGTAACACATTAACGAATCAGGAGGAGACAAAGCAGTGGAAGCAAAACTTTGATCCTTGTAGATCAATAATAATAGATGAAGAAAGGGGATCAGATAGGTATCGGATCGACATTTTAACTCCCAAGCTCTCAATGCAGAGAAATGGTGGGCTACCAACGTTATTAATGCAATCAACATATCTGATGCAATGCGATCAGTTCAGATGCAAATGTATTCCCATTCAGATGTATTGAATCACCAACAGGCCTGTTTAATAACTAAACCTTGAGATGAGAGGAATATTCAAGGACAATCTGATACCATCATAAAATTCAAGTATCATGAGATACAAATTTCCCATGAAACAAACAAGTAAACAAATCCAACTGTTTTTAGAATATGTTTTACTAAATGATCAACCCATCATTCTTAATTGCGTGAATATTCAAAATGTATTGAGGAAATTCCCTGGCTCTGACTTACCACAAACAAGAATATTGAACTTGAGGTTGAATGTATTGCTACTAACAGAAGTGGCTTAGTGACTCCAAGGATTCCATCATAAAAAGAGTTTTCCAAATGCTGATGGCAGAAGTGGAAGCTTTTAAACATAAGGATTATGACCTCTCTCCTTACCATGATATCGGGGAAAACATTTTATCCATCTATTCATTTTAGTCGCAGATGAACTTGAAGTCTATATCTATGTTATCACTAAAAATATGTTACTACAATGGGTCTTCTGCACAGCGCACAGTTTGGTTATCATATTTGAAATAACTTGTAAAAAATGCTGAAGCTGATGATCTTGGTTGCCATATATACCCTCGAGAAACAATTATAGATTTGCAGACTGCCATGTCCGTCTTTAATCAAAACGGTACTAATAGTAATGCAACTGTTTTGTCACAGATTGTGAGGGGACATTATAACCGTTTATTCTATAAGAAATTATTTCTGAACTTAACACATTTTTCTATCCTGTTTTTACAGGTGGTTCAGTTACTATCCCCTTTTATATTTGATGGATATAACAGTTCCCATCAGTTAGCAGTTCACCAGAACGGTGCTATGGCGGCATCATCATCACCATACAGAATGGACCAAACATTAAATCTGAATTAATTTCACATTTAAATTATGGCATTTTAGCAGTTAAAATAATTGTTTATGATGGATTTCGGACTAGAACTATTCTGATTGATTCATATTTATTGGAACCCCTCACGTTCCACTTTAAATGATTTTATAGATAAGGTAATTGTTATATTGGAAGCTTATATTCACGGCTTAACTACATGGGATATTATTGTGATGGGGCAATTCTATTCTACCTGTGTGACTAATCACAGTGATGCTGTAGTTAGTAATAATTGGAGCAAGTGTACAACATATCCCAAATACCTAAATGGTGAGAAATGGTTACATTTCTTCCAGGATTGGGGTCTTCACATGCTCAATGTTAATGTCAATGTAGATATCCTGAGTTAAAACATTTGGCATGGTGGTAATTCGGACTCCTGCATTGACCATATTTTTATGATATCAGCATTATTCAGTGAATGTACGATTTTTCGAGTTCAGGAATCAGAGTTAAGTTACCATGATATGTTTATCACCAGTAAACATTTTAATTTAATAATGAATTTGAATTCCGGATTGGCATGCTTAACAGTGAATGGTAAAAAGAATATAATTATTTGGCCTGAATCCAATGCACACATTTGTAATAGTCAACTTAAACAGCCCTTTAACTCCACTATTCTAGAAGGGAAATGAGAGAATTCCAGTTGGATGCCTTTCTTATTTTTATTGTCAATATCATAAATGAGCTACCATCGAAAAAGGGGAGAATAAATTGAGAGTACATGGATATGATGAGATAGTACAAATGAAGAAACCAAAACTGCAGAAAGGTATGAAATACATAAGAAATCGCATAGCTCACCGACTCTGAAGGCTGATGTGTCTATTATGCCAACAGTACGAAAATTGGCTTATATGCCTCCATCACATTCAGGAACACAGAGAATGTATGCTTAAATCTATTATAAGAAAACACTCCTGTAACTTTTGGATTCTTGTCAGTAGGATAGAAGCGAATCAAGCAGATGTGCAATGTAATCCTATCTCAGAGGACATTTTGCAAAAAATATTTTCTAGATCAGTATAACAGTTAACAGTATAGAGTACTAAATAATACATCAAACTGGGACCTTAATTTCAGTTTAGAAGATATGTGGAATTTCATTAGGAAATCTTCAAGCTCTAGAGCACCCTGACCTAACAGGCTCAGTAATCATGTCTTAAAGAATGCTACAGATATATGGGCTCCTTTTCTGTATATTGTGTTCAATAACATCACAAACAAGGAAAATACACCGGAATCCTGGAAGCTATCTCAGACTATTCTGATATACAAAAAAGTAAATAGGGAAATCCCTTCTAATTACCAAGTAATAGTGCTTTTCGATGCCAAAAGCAAAATAGTTACCTCATTATTTCTTTAAGAATTTGAAAATTGGGCATTCAAAATGTTATGCCTTTCTAAATACCAAACCAGCTTCAGAAAGAGTGTAGGCATGACATTAAACAGTATCATTATCAAGGCTTTCTAACAAACAGCTTGGAGTAAAGATGCCTACCCCCTTGTGTAGCCTGCATTGAACTTTCTTTGGTGTTTGATATGGTAAACCGAGCACACTTTTGGCACAATTAAGAACATGGCACATCCCGGATGGTCTACTTGCCATACTCTCATACTTGCACTCATATACAAAAATCCAAGTTAAGTTAAACCAACAAGGTGCCTTAACAAGGGCAATTTTGGCACATAGACATCTACGGCAGGGTTGCGGGTTGGCTCCCTGCCTATTTCATCTCTACGTGTCAGACATGCAGAATTTTTTATTGAAGGCTGCCTTTATTTCTCCCCAATTGGAATCACTTAAGATCTGTTGGCTATCACACAATGATGATGTTATCCTTATTGATCACACTCAGTTGGGTTTACAGCATCTGATAACCACCTTCTATCAATACACCATGGATAATGACTTGGTGATAATTCCCAGTAAAACAAAAGTAATACAATATTCTAAAAGCAATAACAAAAATATGGATTCAATTGGAAAATAGGTAATAATACCCCAATAAAAATAGTTGACAAACTAAAAAATATTGGGTTTCATCTGTGGGCAAGACCAAGTAAAAATGCCATAATTGTAAATTGATGGAGAAGGCAATGCAATTTAGTTCACAAATGAAGTGCATAAACCAGACATTTTGAATATTTTCTACAATTCCTTTAATAAACTTGTATGAGATAAGATAAAAGTCATCTTGTTATTAATGGATGGGCTGGAAATGTCCCATTGGGCAGAGAAACTTTACCTTTGACAAATTAAAGATTAGTTCCCAAGAAGAACATTTTCTTTGTCAAATTATTTGCCAGTTGCCATCATTAGGTATGAATTAGGTCTTGTATCACTGAAAGGCTAGCACCAGTGGGAAGTCTTATATTTTTATAAATAATTCTTAGATCCACAACAGAGCACACTTTATTTAGATTTTCAAATATTAATCTGTGGCCAAAAGAAAGGAGTATTTATTAACTATATTAATACATGTGAATTAATGTTTACTACTCTTCACTCTTCCATGACATTACTGGTAAACAATATCATGGAAATAATAAAGAAACTCTTTGAGAACGATTGGTGTGATACAATAGATACAAATCAGAAATATAAATTGTTTTATTATCACACGCTGATAGCTAAGAGCTTGGGTAATTTACCTCGAAACTTGAAAAAAATCCCTAACACTTTTTTGAAAACCCAGTTTCTAAGTTTTAGGCTCAACTTATTGCCTCGGGTGAAATAAACAGTATCAGGAACAAAGAAACACCAATTGCAGCTACTTGTAAATATTGTAAAGAAGTTGGGGAATTGGAGACATTATGGGGCGGATTCATGTAATTATATGCCTGGAAAATCAGGGATTTGTGTGCCATTCTGCATGCAAATCCCCATGGAATCGACTGCGCAGGACTTTTCTGGGACTTGCCTAAGTTTGCGCAGGTGCGGCACATCTCTGCGAGCGGTCGAGTGCTTTGCCTGAGACATCACGCAGAGTGTGGATGAAGTGTGCGCATAGGGCGGAGTAGGGAGAGGAACTCGGAAAATGGGGAAGAACAATGGAAAAAGTGGGCATTACGAGGGACAGGCCGCAGGAAGTCCATAGCCTGTCCACAAATGCGCACAACAAAGCGTATACATGGATGTGACCCTGCAAACACTTGCCTGCGAAATGCCCATGCAAATCTCTCCATCTCTCCGCCCCACCAAACGCAGGAGTAAGTACACTTGCGAATTGGAATCGAACCATGGCTGTGGGGTTCCATGTTGGATTTATGGGTGCATTTACGTAAGCGGGTATGCTATCAGACTTAGGGGTGGGTGTACGCAGTGTAGTTTGGAGCAGGAACAGTTTACAGGGGTTTGCACGCAGATTTGCCAAGTTTTACCTGAGTTACGATAGATCATACGCATGTTGTTGTGGTGCTGTTAACAGTTACGGTGAACCCCGCGCAGGATCCCAGAGAGGCAGGCCTGTTGGGCGGGACTACATGCACTGTTTTAACGGTGCATCAATTTGCGCCCTGGGGTGCGCGCGGAAGTGGCTGTTCTGGCTGTTTTTGCTTTGCATGGGGGTGTGTCGGGGGCGTTTCAGGCACGACTTGCATATATGGTTACTTTGCGCAGTAAATTCCATGAATAAACAGGGTGCACATTTTTTATTTTGCCCGCAGGCTCGCCTAGTGTCGTTCTCGGCGCACGCCCTTTGTGGGAGAAATGTGCACTTTTCCATGAATCGGCCCCTATATCATGTAATGATGGAATACCTGTCCTTAACAAATTTGAGGTGGACTTTGTTTAGTTAATGTGTACACAATTAAGATAGGCTTTGAACAGATGAATATTGGTTTTGTAAGCAATATGGCAATGAAACATCTTGAACGTTTGCTGTAATTAAGGGCCTGATTTACAAATAAATGTTTACATGGGAAAGTCCCATTGAAAACGTGTTTGTAAATCAGGCCCTAAGTATATATGCAAAGTCAATTTAAGTACCCTAAAATGAAACACTAAAGGGGTTCATTTTGACTAGGATAAACTATATGTAAGTTCTGTTTATTTTATAGTGAAATTTGGGCTACAATCTTTAATATATAAGAAGTTTAATATTTGATGAATTCTTAACTAACTTATGTCCTTTTACCAGTATTGTTGTTATTCTACTTGACTTTTCTTTTTTAAATTATTTGACAGGTGTATTCTAAAGCAAATCACTAATAATACATGAATAAATAAATAAATAATGCATGTACTCCTATTGTGGGACTTAGGGATAGGACACCAGGTTGTATATTATACACCACATCCTCAGGCACACGCAAGTAGATCATGCCACTTTTTTCCATGCATTCTCGGACTTGTAGTCCCGCATTTCAAATGGAGCAAGCTACACTACAAGTATTAAAACGCAAGGAACGGCAATGATGCAGTTAGCTGTACACGTTTAATTGGGGGTTCATTGCAATATTGTTGGTGGTTCTGTATATTTCTTCCCATGAAGACACCTGTGTGCAGCAGGGTGTCACGGCAGGAAGAGGCAGTTAGAAGCTGGACTCCCAATGGTTGGTTGGCTGCTTCCGCCTGTCATGCTATAGTGACTCGCTCCACTGCAACCTGGTCTTCCCCTAAACAAGCCCACTCAAACCAAGCTGCAGATAATAGGCTAAAGAGCCGACAACTTTAGCAGATGACCAGTGCTCCCCTGTAAGACAAGTGCATTCGGGGCCATGTTGTCTTAGACAGCCTGTTTTCTGAATTAGCCCAAGTGCATCTTAAATGGAGTGGTTCCCTAGGTCCCCTGCACTCTTTATGCAGAATGCCTTGTTAGATATTTATTCCTATGGGGCATCTGTGCTGGAGAAGAAAAGTCATATGTGAAAAGCGGCCACGTGGGACTTCCATCCGAGTGAAGAAGAGTGCATTTTGGAATGTGGTGGGAGATGCTTTTCATGTGAAGCTGTGCCTTGACATTGGCGCCCTTCGCCCTTTATTTAAACATGTATGAAGTTTTAACAGCTCTCATGAATCTCCTAACAGTACCAAAGGTTCAAAAACAACACCTCGAAGTTCACAGATGGTTTGTGCAGGTGCCGGTCCTTTCAAACAAAGTTCTCCTCTTATCTCCGAGGAAAAGAAACACATGTTTGATTCATAGATAATCTGAAAATATACCTGTTGTAGGTCACATACTTGCCCAATTCTCCCTTGCCAGTCTAAAACACTAGCACATGTCATCTCCCTTCCTACCTCTCTCCTGTTTCCTCTTGTATGCCCTTCAGGGGCCAGATTACAGAAACTTTGCACTGGTGCAAGTGCAAAGTTTGCACGGTATTAGCACTAGGGCAAAGTTTGCCCTATTTTTAAAAAGCACCTACTGGGCGTGGCAAGTGTGTCTCACACTACCATATGTGCATTAGAGGGAACCCATTTTATGAGAGCAGTGTGACACTAAAAGTAGATTTCAGAATGTCACAAATGGAGGCCACATTCCCAGAGTTAGTGCAATATCTGGAGGCAAAGCTATATGCACATGGGACATGGTCATCAAATAATACCACATGTGGCATGACCGCATCTATGGTGAAGTACAGAAAGAACCATTAGACACCATCTTTGCAGAAGGCAGCATAATTCAGGTCTGCTTTTGAGACTATTAAATGCAGCTGATAAACATTCAGAGAAAGATTGTCTGATACGGCTATGTGCCAAGACATGGTTCATCCTAAATAGGTCTCTGCGAATGCAAGAAAATGATGCCAAGCTGATGCCAAGCTGATTAGCAGATGAAAAGTTGAACTGGATGGAGCTAGAGATGGAGGTATGTCAAAGGTATGTCAAAAGGACATGCAGTCAAAATGTAAAGATCTCGACACTCAATTGTCTCAAAGGAAGAAACAGTTTGAGGATAGTGAGCAAGAATTAAAACACTTGAAATCGTTGGTACATCATATCAGACAAGATAAGGATGATATTCCCTCCTTTTCCTACAATTATGGCTACTCAAATCCACAATTGGAGGAAACCCAAATTGTGCCTCTCTTTTTCCATTATATGAATCATAGTTGAAATAATAATAAAATTGAAATATTTCATAAGAAACCACTGTTTGATCATAATAACAGTAAAACATATCCTAGATAGGTCCATGAGCCCTCATACACATGTGCATATGTATGTATAACTTTGTTTTTTTTTAACGAAGTGTCCATGTGTATTCAAATTTCTTTGTTCAATTGCGAAATCAATATTTTAAGTTACGAACAAAGAACTAACAAAACGCATTAAAATAATAAAATAAAATAATAAAGTTGTGGGACTCCATCGCCCATACTACAGTCACATAAGATAATCTTCTTCATCCACAAAGCTGCAAAATTAAGTTTAAATCACCATTGTTCCATTAATGATGTTCGCTATCTTTATGATCGCAACTCCAAGACGTCCTGATCATCAATTCTTCAACATTTGGTTTCTTCCATGAAACTCTTTCACCCTGGCGCTCTTGGATTCTTTTCCAAAGAAGTCATTTCTTAGGGCGTCCCAGTTACTTTGTCTTCACCTTCATATTTAGGTCCGGAGGCATTACTTGAGCTTCATCCCGTGGACTCCAGGACTCTGTCCTCTCTCGTGTCCTCCGGTCCAGTGACCTCCGACCAAAAGTGTTAATTAGTCATTCTAAATTAAATAGAAAAGAGACAGGTATAGCATTATACATAGCATAATATAAATTTCACCCTTTCTACCATAAATAAATAGTCCAAAACATTCCGCTTCCTCCTGAAACTAAGCACATGTTAGAGAAAAAACAAATATAAACATAAGAAACCATTATACATCAAAATATTTCAACATTGTACCATAATAATTCAAACTGCTTCAGCCCCTTATGTCAATGTTTATCACCCAGGGTATTTTCATTTACATTTATCTCTCTAATCACTATAATAAGGACCACAACTATTGTATTATTTTATTGATGTGGGATACTACACAAACAATCACTCTGTCTTCCCTTCCATGTCTTCAGGGCACTTAAGCTGTTTGTACTTGCTCAAGTCTCCTGACTTCATGTTTGGGATGACAGGGCTTAATTTGGTTAACATGAACAAATTGCTCTGTTACCGTTTCACCCTCTGTCTTCAATATTTTGTAGACTACTGGGGACACCTTATCCACAATTTGAACAGGCCCTTGTGAGGCCGCCAGAAATTTAGAATTTTTTTGTTTACCTTTTCCAAAATGAAATGTTTGTGCACTATATTCTGGTGCAGGAATACACTCTATCCACTTTGACATCAAACAAACCACGCTCAAAATATAACGGTTCCCCCTACTCGACCTTTTTACAGGCCCTATATAGTCAATTTGTAAATCTGACCATGGAAGGGTTAAGCCTCTTTTCATCAGTGGAGCTCTATGCATTGGTGAAGCGGGTTTAAATTGGGCACATACTAGACACCCCTAGTATATAATTCCACATGTTGGGACATATGTGGCCAGCAGTAAGCATAATCTTTCAGCATCTCTAAGGTCTTTTGTGAACCTCTGTGTCCTGTAGTTATTGTATCATGTGCATGGTGTACAATTGGCCCTCTGAATGAAAGGGGTACCACCCACTGTATTTGTCCTGTCATGGATTCCCTGATCATGAGTCCATCTTGTAGTCTAATTTGTTTTTTATTCTTTAATAATACCCTCAACACTTCTTTTCCTATACAATCATTCTCAGTTAAAGGATTTTGTTCGGGGTCCATTAAATGATTATAATAGATTCCCAAAATTGGATAATCTTTTTGTGCCTTAATCATATCTTGATCTGGTGTATCATAAGTCCATTGCACTATTGGTTGTTCTACCTCTTTTGGAGCCTTAGAGCGCGTAACTGCATCTATCTGTATTTCACCAATTAAGTGTTCAATAGGTAGCAACTCTCCCATCACAGCCCCAATTTTGGCTAAAGGATCTGCTTTATCATTTACCTCCTTATCATCTCCTGGAGTTTGTAAATGTCCACAAATTTTCCTCCAGTATATTGTTAAATCATTCTTCTCTGACACTAATTTGTCTATGGCCTGTATCATTTTTCCATGTTTGAGTGGTGTTTTATTATAAGTAAGCATGCCTCTTGTTTTCCAGCCAGGCAAATACTCTACAAAACTATTTTGTGCATAATGAGAATAAGTAACCAGGGCAATTTCATTGAATTTATTATCAATTGCAGTAGTAAATGCTTTAGAGATGGCAGTCAATTCCACTACCTGACCACTCCTAGCCCTAATTCTCATCCCTATACTAGGAATGTCTTCACATTTCAACCAGATATTTCCTATTCCTGACACCAATTGTTTATTACTGTCATTTTCAATGTGAAAAGCACAACTGTCAACATATACAGTTGGTAAATTCTTACATGTCTTTTCATCAAAAGCTTTGTGTGGTGATTGTTCAAACTCCTGCAAACTAGGTCCCCCCTCTACTTCATCTGATACACATTCAGCTGCACAGTCATGTAAATCCACTAATCCTTGAGCAACTGGGCTCTTTTTATTTTACCCATACCGCACATCTACAGGAAAGCCTTGTAATGCCAATGTCCATGAAGAAATTGTGGACTGTGCTAGGTCGCCCAACCTAATCCTTTTACTCTGTAAAAACTGCAATGGTTGATGATTTGTCTCAATGATTACCTTTTCTCCTTGAACAATGGGTCGAAAATGCTGCAACACCTACACAGTGGTCAAAAGGGCCTTTTCACATTCACTGAATTTAACTTCAACCTGGGAAAATGCCTTACTTGCATAAGCAATGGTTTTGTGGTTTAAATCATGTTTTTGAGATAACACTGCTGAAAAACAATGTTCAGAGAAACCTATTTCTATAAAGAAATCCCTGTTTTTTATGGGATACGCTAAACATTCCTTTAATTTAGCAACTGCCTCAGACTATTGACGTACCCGAATGGTGTTCTAGCCCATGCGTATTGCGTTTTATCAAATGAGAATGAGAATAAATTCTGAATATCCTCTGCCAGTGGCACACACCAATATCCAGATGTGAGATCTAAGGTAGTAAATACCTTTGAGCCATGCACCTGAGCAAGGCCTTTATCAATGAATGGCAGTGGCCATCTGGACACTGACACTCTTTTATTTAACTTTCTCAAGTCTGCACACAGACGCCATTGACCATTTGGCTTTAACACACCCAAAATAGGAGTGTTGGAGGTGCTATGAATGGGCCTGATAATTCTCAGAGTCTCCAAGTTTTTAATTATCTCTGCCAATGACTCTAAACATGCCAGTGGTATTCTATATTGGCGCACAAATACTGGATTTCTACCACATCCTTCCGGTAATGTGGCAACATGTAAATTATTTAGGCCGCATTCATATGCATCTTTGGCAAAAACATTTTTAAATTCTATAAATATTTTCCTCAATTCATTTTTATCCTCATCGCTATCACATGCATCTGCTAACAAAATCTGGTCCTCTAGTGGAGGAATTTCTGTGCTTTCTTCCAACTGTGTGGCTGTGTCTCTCTGTAAAGCTGCCACTTTTAAATATCTTGGCATATTGGCCTCCACTTCAATATGCTGATTTTCTATCTCATTTTCATTTAAGTCAAATACTATACAATTCTCTTGGTGACAGCACACTGTCTCGTTTGAATCATAAGGATACACAGATTGAATTTTAAAAATCCCTTTGGGTTGAGAATCCAGATATTCTGGCAACACACCCTTTGCATCTACATATCTCTCAGGAATATTTCCAATCACCATTTTATTGAAATCTGCGGTATAATGTGATTTTTATGTAGCCATTCCTAATGAACAATTCTCTTCTAAATGAATATCCTGATGTCCTTTATTATTCACCATCATTTTGACAGATCCTTCTCCAACATCTATCAATGGGGTGAATTCATAATCCAGGTCTTGCTGTTTTATGGATTCATTCAAGCACACACATGCATCAGAATCTTTCATCTGCTGTCCATTCTTGCACTTTAGTGTTATAGCAACCTGCTTGGTGAATGCAGGAATGGTAATATCCTTCTTCACCTATTATTCAAATGCATATCAGACCAGTTGTGCACAATGGCCTTTCTCTTGTCTTCAAATTTGGGCGCAGACCCACCTAGCCGGGACCATATTTTTTGGTTAAGGAAATCTAACACCATACACATTCTGTGCATGATATCATTGCCCATGTAAAAATCATTTTGTGTTCCACTCACTATCCACACATTGTGGTAGATGGTTTTCTGTCCAATGTTAATCTTTAGCATGCATCTTCCTGCAATTCGGTTTTCAAAATCTGGGTTGTCTAAACCGGAGTCATATTGGTTTTTAATTCTAAGTTTTGGTATCTCCTCCCTCTCTATTATTTTCTGCAGTAATTTCTCATTAATAAAGCTCCTTTCCTGTTCAAGCGCCAAAGTGGCTTTTATCATTTTAGAATGGTTATTTATACCAATGTGAACCCATGGTTGCTCATCTTCCATGTGTATTTCAACAAGGGTGGTGATGTGTTTTTCTGTGTCTGCCTTAGGAATAGTATTCTGTTTGCATTTCTTCTCTTTTAAATAAAAGCGCAATGTGTGTTCATCTATTTCAGTTTGCCATTTCTTCCTGGGATCCAAATAAATCTGCACAGATTGTTTTTCTTTTTCACTTTGCATTTTATCCTGACACATCAAAACGACAGTGATGCTAGGTACACAACTATTCTGGAGGTATACCTCCACTGCATCATTCATTTTGACAACGGTGTGGCATTCACACTGTTTTGTGATTTTATTTTCTTAGGTCTCAACGGTTTTTTGATTAAGGACCACAGTATTCCATTTACCCCATCTATGAGAGGAGACAATCTTTTCAGGCAATCTGTCCCCATCAGGAATGGAATTTCACAAATAGATGTGATCAATACTTCCTGTTTCATTCCGTGTTTTCCTATCTTTATGTCAACTTTGGTAACACCTATAATAGGTAGCTCCTCACTGTTAAAGTTATGCACTCGGCCTTCACTCTGCCTAACTGTGATCTGGTTCTGTGGAGATCTCCCTCATTGATACTTTTTACCAATTCTTTGGGCATAATTGTGGCCTGTGCGCTGGTGTCAATCATTGCAAATGTATTGCATTTCTCTTCCACTGTAATGGGAGCATAATACCTGTCTTCAACTTACTCTAACACACAAAAAGTGTTAATTCTTACTAATTTCAGGATTCACTTTTCTCAGACCTTTTTCACTTTTGGCTAAGCACATTGGTAAATGGAAAGACATTTTTCCCTCCTTTTTGTCCATTTCCGTTTGAGAAACCTTACTCATTTCCCCATATTCAGAGGTCCTTTGGAGTGTGGCCACTGTTTGCCCTTCCATCCGGGGATCACCAGAGTTCACACTACAATCCTCCAACTGAATATGCGTAGAAACATTACTTGATGATTTGTCATTTTCTAATTCTGGGCATTTGTGGATATTTAACTTGGAATTAATCTTTTTAACTTCCTCATAAATCTGTGGCTCAAAGAATTCTTCAGGTGATTGATCTGCACCCTCCTTTTGAGTATTTATTCTTTCTGCTTGTATTTGGTTAGTGTTTTGATTTCTAGGGAAAGCGTTCTAGCATCCCCACTTTCACCCTGTTCAATTGTATTACCCATGCATGAGTTTTCTTTCTTAAATCTGTCCCTTTGTTCTTTTGGAAAGTCATATTTTCCTTTTTCATTTGTACAAATCTCCAACGTTTGATTTAACTCCAGGTTAAACCTAACTTATTTTTTAGATGTATTTGCAATTTCTGTCACATGTTCATTTGTCGGTATTTTCCTTTTTAAATAATTCACAGGCCGATTCATGGAATTAATGTGCGCTGAAATTTTCAGCGCAAGCGCGCAAAAGCGTGCGAAAGCGTGTGAATCGCAGTGCCAGTGTGAAAATCGCAGCGAAACCCGCGCACAGCGATTCATGGAAGTCTGTGCGTGTGTAAATCCCAGAATGTGTGCCAAAATTCTGCGTGGCACACGTTGGCGCACACGTCGCAAAACAGCATGCGCTACACGCACAGCGAAATTGCACATAGCGCGGCGCACACAACAGAAGTAGGAGGAACAGAGGGCATGACACGCGGAATGGGGAACAACGCGTGAAAATGTGGGCATCACGGGGGAAGTAAAGGAGGCAAATGCGCGGAACGCCCACACGCAAGTTCAAAACACGTATTCATGGATTCAAACGGGGCTAACGTATGCGCCAAAAAAGACGCGCTAATCCGGAAACACATACGCCAGCAGGAAGCAGGCATACGTGGACCCGCGCAGCATAAAAGTGCGCACAAACAACAAACAAGCTCAGACGCCAGGATGAATATACCGTTCGTAGCAGCAGTGGTCGTGGGATACCGCAGGAGGAGGAGGAGGATAGTCAGGCCCAGAATTTTCACACCCAGAACCAGCCTTTTTGTGATGCCTGATGACCAGGTGTATGGGAGGTACAGGTTTCCACCTCACATAATACTCGACCTGGTGAGTGAGTGGGAGGATGACCTCACATCACCCACCCTGTGCTCCCAAGCACTCAGCCCCCTGGAGAAGGTCCTCAATGTACTGCACTTCTTGGTCACTGGATCATTTCAGCAGACAAGTGCTATAGTGGGGGGGGTGTCACAGGCACGCAGTAACGCTGCCTACACCAGGTCTTGGCCATCATGACTGCATGCCCATCAGTCCGCAGGCACATATACCTGCCCAGAACACCTGCAGAAAGGCAGGCTGCCATCCAGGATTTCTATGGGGTGGCACAATTCCCCAAAGTCCTAGGTGCCATTGATTGCACCCATGTGGCTCTATGTCCCCCCAGGGCATCAGAGCACATCTATAGAAACCGCAAGCACTGGCATTCCATCAACGTCCAGGTAGTATGTAATGCCAAGGGAATCATCACCTCAGTATACGCCAACTATCCAGGGTCCACCCACGACAGTTTCATTTACAGAATGTCAACCCTAAACCGGGACCTAGAAGCTGGGCGGCATGACGATACATGGCTGCTCGGTGAGTATAAATGCCAGAGCACATGCATGCATGTCAGATACTGAGTAATGTCACAACCCCACTAATAATACCCATCACCACCTCCCCAGGGGACAGTGCCTACCCTCTGAGCACCCACATGATGACGCCAATTCTGAACCCCACTACGCCACCCGAGGTAAGATACAACACAGCCCACATTGCAACCCGGGCATAGTGGAGCGCACATTCAAAATGCTCAAGTCACGCTTTCGCTCCCTTGACCATTCTGGCGGGCAGCTGTTATATGCTCCCCCAGTAGTGGGCAGGATCATAGTGGCAGCATGTGTCCTGCACAACGTTGCAACACGCTGGAGCCTGCCCGTGGACATGGTGGTGCCCCCACATCCCCAACCACATGCACGCCCGCTGTGCATGGGAGGGGAAAGGGCACCGGGTGAAGCAGCCTGTACGCAGCTGGTGGCTAATTACGTCACCTAAAATCACACCCCTGTGGAGTGCACACAGCCCTGGCACATACCAACTGACAATCAATGATGATGACATAAGGGACAGTCAACTGTCACAACCATACCAGCCTGAGATTGGTCACCTGGAAGTGTTACATTGTGTGCATCCCTACCTACACAAACACCACCAATGCTGTGTCATCAAAAGACACACTTCTATGCTGTTAAATTCATTACCCCCTTGCAAAATACAACATGACAACAGTGCCATGTCACCCAACCACTCCCCAGCACCGCCACCCAACACACCGTAGCATGTCATGCTATGTGAGAGCAAACAAAGCAATCCCCAAAACAAGTGTCACAAAGTACAGTGTCCCTAATGGAAACTGGCCACACACAATATGCTCCCAGTAATGTAGAACTAACAATACACACAACCAAATACTTACCAACAATACAATGCAGCTACACAACCTCAAACATAGCAAAAACATGACAGTACTAAGTTAAAGTAGTGGTAGTCTTACAACCTGATTATGCCAGCACATCGACCCCTTCCAACTGTACAGTGTTGCTGCCACGCAAATGTGTAAGTGCACTGCTTACAACATGAACTTCATCTCCAAAGTAGACGGCCTTGTGAAGACATGAGGAATGAACCTGCAAATTAGGAGGAAGACATGGATGCACAAGCACATATCAATACACCATGCAGTGTACAATACAACAAAAATATCCACTAGGAATGTATACACAGTATTGACTACAGACTGCCCACACAGCTCATGGGAGTCCAACGTCACTGTGTAAATCACTGTCACTTGGGCACACCCTTTGCAAGCCCATGGAAACGGGAAGCAGGAGGGGTGTGTGTCTCACGAACCCAAGCATCTAACCCAAACTCAGGACAAGCCTGCATGTGCCCAGCCGGAATACAGTGGATGCCCACCGGAGCCACACAAGGCAATACACTGTAAAAAAAAATCAAAAATCAAAAATGGCCATGTGGGGGTCAGGGGGGGCACCCAGGAAGTCCGAGGACAGGGTGTGCACCAACAGCCACCTGTGTGGATGTTGGGAAAAAAAACACCTCCATGGGCTCATGGCCTACACGGCTATGCCAATGTGGGAGAACTGCTGCTGTCGCTCTCATCACCCTCTGCTGCTGCCACAGGAGGTGGTGGTACTATGGGAGGAAGCCCACACAAAGCCCAGGTATGGTCCTCCATGGCAGCAAGCATGCAGGTGTGGAAGGTCTCGTTCTGGAGGATCATAGTGCGGAGATCCCCATGCAGCACCTGAAGTGATGCCCGGATCTCCTCCCGAGTTGCCTGCATCTCAGCTGAGAGTGAACGTGTGAGCCACTCCAGCTGCTGTTCTGTCCTCAAGTTAGTGGAAGCCTCAAGGTCAACAAGAGTCTCCCTGAGGTGATGGAGTTCTACCCTCAGGGCTTCCCTGTGGCCCTGGGACTCTATTGATATCGATTGGCGTAGAGTCTCCAGTGCCGCCTGTCTGTCCCTGTTGGACACCAACATGTCCTCCCTGTGTGATTGGCAAATGGAGTCTGTTGCCTGCTGTAGTTCCTCCATCTGCCTTTCAGGGGGGACAATGGAAGTGGCCACTGCTTGAGCCATCATAACAACTGATGCTGCCTGTTGGCTTGCCATACCGTACATGGATTGCTCCCATATGGTATTGCCTGGTGGCGTACGGCCACCGCGTCGGCGGGCACCACACCTGTTTGGGGCAAGGCGATCTGCACCTTGCTGTGCCGGCACTGCCTGAGGCTGCAGGACTGAATTCCCCCTCTGATCTGCTGGTCCAGGAACAGGATCAGATCTTGTGGAGTGTGACCCTGCATCCGTAACCGCCAAAGGCGGACTTACCAACACTGACATCCCCATAGAGGGTTCTACCCCTGGTGCAGGTGGGTTGGACAGAACAGAATCCCCGCCAGAAACACTTGCCTGCGACGGCACATAGGTCTCATCATCCGAATCAGCACCGTAATAGAGGTCTGGGGAGATGCACCCAGAGACACCCCTGGACAGAATGGTCTGCAGCAAGATTGGGTTCTCACCCACCACCACACCACGTCCCCCACTGGTGCCCGGTCGTGCCTGAGATTGCTCCTGGGTCTGCACCATCTCCTCAACCTCAACAGCACCAAGTGCGTCATCCCCTGCAAAAACATGAAAGACAACAAATGGAAACAGGCATTAGCACCATAGCACACAAATAGGCCTGACAAGCTACAGAACCAGTACATGATTTACACATGTCGCACATGACTGTAACCCTCCCATGCATGCACTTTAACTGAGTTGGAATGGGAGGCAAAAGGCAGACACTGATGATGTCAAGATGGAAGAGCAACACATTTGCTGCATGCTGGGTAGCACTGCCATCACACATTGGCCTGTGAGTGGCATGTCCAATACACATACATGACACATGCCATCACACAGATGGCATGTACCATAGCCATGGTACATTCTACAAGTACTTCGATATGTCAGTGAATGAGTACTGTCAGCCATCCATGTGAGATGGACATAATGAGATGAAAAATGCAACATAGTGTGACAAAATATGCATGTGCCACACACTGCAACACATCCAGTGTACAAAAATACAGTGATTGCAGGCCGATGTACACATCAATGGTTGTGCACTTCAACATGACAGGAAACAACTATAATGTTCCGCATTCAAACAGGCCCCAAAAATGTATGTGATCAGGCCAATACTCAATCAGCCTGAATGGTCAAATCATTCACCTAACAAGGTAACACATGTGGGCCAATGTGGGGTTCATCAAAGACAGAAGCATGTCACAAATGTGACAATAGGGCTGAGGAATGTGTAGCAAAAGTGGGAGAATTGAAACATTCAGCCTGAACGAACACTGAAAAATACAAACAATGTTGTTGCAAGATGCCACTTCAAGGGCAACTGCCGTAATGTTGTGCTAAATTACTACTGTGGGCAGAAGGGATACTGTCACACCCAAATCCAAGGCCGCTGAATGTTTTAGATGAAGCACATGGGTGACCCATACCACCCAGGCACACACACCCTCACTTGGCACTCAATCAGAACCCGTCACCCAAACAACATACGCATGTATTACACACACATGCATGGGCACTCACCGGACAATGCATCATAATCAGGTAGTTCTCCCACACCTTGGATCTGTTCGTCTGTGACTAAGGCCCCAGCAACAGACTCATGTTCAGTGAGTTCGTTGTCCTCTTGTGGAGACCCACCGCCAGTCACCAGAGTAGCGGCATGATTTGAGGCCAGCTTGTTCTTTGCTCTGCGTTTCAGGTCATTCCACCGCTTGTAGCAATCATCAGCTGTGCGCCTCACAAATCCAAGGGCACTTATGCGGTGCGCGATGGTCTGCCAGTGTGCCCTACGTTGACCAGGCGTGGTCTTGCACCCTGCAGTCACCAACATTTTGCGGCTATGTGCCGACACATAGGACACAAGTTCATCAAGTTCTGCGTCATTAAAGCAAGGCTTTCTTGACGTGCCGGAGTGTGTAGCCATGTCTGGGGTCTCAGCCTGTCATGCCAGAGCACCCTTCTTCCTCTTCTTTAAAGGTGGAGCGGAGCCAGAGTGGCTTATGCCGCTTTGGTCAGTAGGGGCAGAATCACCGGTGGAATGGGTAGTAGGAGTGTGGGAATGCACAATGACTATAGGTCTTGATGCAGGCATTGGTTGCAGGGTAATGTTGGCAGGGGGAACGTCAGTTTGATGGACCTGGACTGACACTGTCCTGGCTGGGAGAGTCAGAGCTGGGGCGGATGGAGCTGCAGCTGCCCCTGCAGCCTCCCCACCCTGCATACTTGGGGCAGCAGATGACATAGCTGCCCCAGATCCACGTGGCTTGGTGACAACAACTTGCACCGCCACACGAGGCCTAGACTTGCTGACCTGGAAGTCAGCCTGGGAGTCATCCTGTGTCAGGTCAGGTGCCACAATGGGCTGGTCCAACAGGGGCTGAGCTGGGATGGTGTCAGCCACGTTTCCCTCAACCATGGTGGGGACATGGGTGTCCCTTATTGTTCCTCCACACATGGGGGTGTAGGGACACCCTGCAAATCCCGGCCATGTCCCCTACCGCGCCCTTCCACGCCCACCTTTTGAAGGTCGGCCACCTTTGCCTCCCTTACCGCTTGTTCGCCTCCCAACCATGGCACTGATGTTGTTGTGCATATGGGAGTTGCAGTAAACTATTGTCCTGGACAATTGGGGGTCAAAGGGGTAGGATACTAGATGGAATTCATACCCTAGTGCTCTAACAAGGCTGTCACTGACCCCTGGGGGAAGATGACGGGTCACGCAACGCACAGGCAGCCCAAAATCAAAAATAAACGTGCACGCAACCCCTCGTAGACCACGTGCGTGAAAAAATGAACCCGCACTACGCTGTGGCACCCAGAATCACAAAAATAAGCGTACGCGTAATAAACGCAGCCTACAATGACCTCTGAAGGGGAACGCAACACACGGGGCAAGCACAGTACGTAACTCACCGTCTGCCTGGAAAAAGAACGTAAAAAATATGCGCGTGTGCGCGTTGGCAACACCCCTGCCAAAAGAAGAATTGTACGCTGTCTGAGGAGACAGGACAAAAGGAGAAGTGAACTCTGTTTGAGGAAACACGCCCAACAAAAAATCAGAAAAGAGCTGTCAGAGGTAACAGGGAGTACGAACTAGAAACGCTGTGAAGTAATCGCGTGTGAACCGACAAGAAGTACAGATTTCACCCACTCGCTCTCCACGAAAAGCACGTACAAGGAAATGGCGTCCTACACGTAGCTTTTAAACCGGCCCACACGTACACGTCAGATACGCGTGTACGCGGGCCCTTTCCTCCAATTACACGCGATGACACTCGGACATGCAGTTTTTCCACGTGTGCTCTGTCATCACGTACTATGAGCGAAACGCCTGCGCGCGTAATGTAACTTACGCGCTTATGTGCTAATGCGATGATACTCGTACGTGCAGTTTTTCCACGTGTGCTCTGTCATCACGTGCTATGAGGGAAACGCCCACGCGCGTAATGTAACTTACGCGCTTACACGCTAAGGGCCTTTGGTCCAATGAAATCGCGTCCGTGTGCTGACGCGCTTACGCGCTAAGGCACTTTCCTCAAATTACATGCTGACGTGCAATTTTTTCATGTACCAAATCACTCCGTATCAAGCTGGCCACGCGAAAACACACGGAAGACCACGCTCCTGCCCAGAAGGCTGAATTACTGCCCCCCAGAGCCCAGAGCACGCTCCCACCTGCCATCTGCTGCTGCCTGACTGCCTGCTGCCACGTGCCCTGCCATTTGCTGCCTGCACGTCAGCCAGGGGTGTAGTTGCTGTGACCACTCCTGCTGGAACCGAAGACTCCCGACTGGGATTCCATCGCTCCACAGCCCAGCCCCAGGACCCAGTTGCCCACTCACTCCTGCCTCTGGGGTTGCCATGTCCAGCACAACACCATCTGGCAGCACTGGCAACCCCCAGCCAGAGAGGCAGAGGGCCACCAGCTTCACTGCCACCGAGGTTGGTGTCCTGGTGGAGCAAGTCCTGGGGCAGTATGATGCCCTCTTTGGAAATTTGTGCGCTGACAATGAAGGACGGACTAGGATCTGGATGGACATCGTGACTGCCATCAACGCAGAGGGGTGGCAGTCCGCGACTTACATCATGTCAAGAAGCGCTGGGAGGACTTCAGGTCCAGGACCCTCAACAAGGCCCGGCACCTTGCTAAGGCAGCGGATGCCAAGGGGCGCCGTGGCCAGCTGTCGAACCATCAAATGAGGGTCCTGGAACACATATGCCCAGCGCTCTACATCCAGATCCTTGAGAGGCAGACCCGTCTGGAGTCGAGCGGTAAGTGTACATGCATGTTGATAGTACGCTCTGCGTGTCGTGGTGTGCCAGTAGTGTGGGGGTTGCACATGTGTTTATGTAGGGCCATGTAGGGATGTGTATGAACATGGGCGTGAGGCTGCCACATGTGAGTCCTCTCAGTTGTGAGACACATTGATGGTGTATGTGTTGGTAAGCATTCTGGGCAAATTCAGGTGTGGGAGCACATATGTTTGAATTTCTGTGTATGTACATTGGCATGGTTGTGGCATGGATGGTGGTTCATAATGCATGTATCTGCACTGTGTACATGTGCATGTATGTGTATCTGACAAGTGTGCAACTGTGATGCAACATGGATGCACGTGACACTGATATGTAGAAGGATGAATGGCAGATGTGACATGTATGTCGATCTCATCACTGCAACAGTTGGAGGAGATGTAGACATGCATGTAAGTGTGGTGGCGTGTGTGCATGTCTAGTGCACTCCTTTCATGTGATGTCAGGCTCACCTTCGGCTGTTCATGCTGTTGTATGTGTATGGATGGTGCTGCCTGGTGCAATATTGCTGTTGAAATGTTCATGTGTGTGAGTTAAAATGACATGTGTGTCGTGGAGTGTGATGCCCTGTCTGTAGTTAAACAATGCCACTCATGTGCAACTGTCATGTGTGTATCAGTCCATTGTACAGTGCCCTGATGCCTGTGTTTTATCTCTCCCTGTCTGCAGCGTCAACTGAAGAAGAGGGTGGAGAGGGTGCTGTGGAGCACAGCGGCAGGGATCATCCCGCCAGCCGGAGACGCAAGGCCCGGCTCCCCTCCCAGGTTGTCATCTTGTCGGGGAGTGAGGAGTCTGGTGCCGCGTCCCAGGCCGCAGCTGCCGAGGGAAGGTCCAAGAGGCGGAGGTCAGAGTTGGACTCCTTGGCAGCAGAAGGGGCAGCTGAGACCCCACAGGGTCCGACGGAGGAAGATGGCACGGAGTCATCCCGGTTGGTGGGGGGTTTGGTGGAGGAGGAGGCCATGCAAGGGACAGACACGGGGTCTGGAGGTGGGGATTCCACTGGTGCTAGTGGTGCAGTGCAGGGGCAGGGACAGGAGGCAGCACAGGCCACCGCGGAGGTGCCTGTGTGCAATCCTGTCCCCGATCCTGTGACTACATCATCCTGCACCAGCAGGGATGCCTACGTCCAGACCCGTTTTCAGGGAGGGGATCCGCTTACAACAACTGGCCTTCCTCTCCCTATGGACGTGGCTATCCAGGACTGTGTTGAGCCTGTCCTGGGTGGGGTGGCGTTGCGTCAACGGGCCATGGGAGGTGACCTGCAGTCTTTTCATGAGGAGACTGCATGTCATCTCGAATGGCTCATTGACCGCGTTGACCTACTGGGACAGCTCACAAGGGCCGGATTCCTCCGTTTGCTGGACCTTGTTCCGACCCCCTCCTCAACTGAACCCCCTATGCGCCAGTTGTACTCCATACCATCTTCCCACCCATGTATCACCTGGGTACCCTGTGGAGCTGCCTCTGACCCTGCGGCCAGGCTGGTGGAGGACACATCCCTGCCACAGTTGGGAGTCGGACGTCCAGCAGGGGTGGCCACATCAACAACTGCACCCCAGCCGGAGGAGGATGTGCAGGCAGCAAGAGCCAGGGCACATGCAGAGGCACAGCAGCAGCAGCAACAAGGTGGGAGCCATGATGGCTCGAGGCCTTCGTCATCAGAGGGGCAGGCATCAGCCAGAGGGCAGGAGGACCCAGGACTGGAAGTGTCTTCCATGTGGCAGCGGTTAGGCCATGCTATACATGCGGAGCGGCAGCGGGCAGAAGAGGCACGGCTCACGATGGTCAGGTTGGAGAACTCCATGCGGAGGGCCCTGAGGCTGGCCGAGTGCCTCGAGGCAATTCGCAGGGAGTTGGAGGAGAACATGTCATCGTCCCTGCGAACCCTCGGGGCCATGGAAGAGGACCGCCTCCAGGACATTGTGCAGGAGTTCGATGATGCCCTGGCCCGGGACATCCAAAAGTGAGCCGTCGGACTAGCCCGCTGCCATTGTAAATAGTTTTTAGAGTTAGGTTTCCTTTTCGCTTTCCTTTTATTTGTGGTCAATGGACAATGCCACACACATTTGTATATAGTTATATTTTTAGGTAATTTCGTAGGTAGGTTTCATTTGTTTAGTTGGGCTCATGGACCCTTTACATCGTTGGACAATGGATTGATTAATTTTTGGGATTTTTGCACATGGATTAATGGATTTTTATTTTGGACAATGGATTGTATATAGTTACATCATGGATTCATTTGGATTTTTTTTTTCATTATGGACATGGAGTAATGTTTTTTTTTTTCAGGACAATGGATTGTAAATAGTTGGACTATGGATTGATTTTGCATTTTTATTTATCATTATGAACATGAAAGAATGGATATCTTTTTTTTGCCTTTTTTTGGATTTGCGTTGGTGGAGGGAGAGTTTGGACTGTTTTTCTTTCAAATTTGTTTGCATTGCTTATCATTTTCATTCTTTCATCTTTTTCACATGCTTATCATTTCATGTTTGATATTTTGGTATGCTTTCATTTCATTTATTTATTTATGTACATAATACATTTTCATATTTTAGTTCCATGTGTGGGATTTGCTCATTGGGTTGATGCATGTGAAATTGTGGGTTTACACAGGCAATGCCAACCAGTGTATGTGTGTGATGGACATGTGTTGATGTACATAGTTGAGTTTTGGTTTGTGTCTTGAGATAGGCATGTCAGCGTGGGGTGGATTGGGAAATCATTGCGTCTCAAGAATGGGGTGGCGTGATGTGGTATTTTTTGGTGTAGAAGTGGGCCATGACTGTGCATCTTTATTTCGTGTAGGGAGGGACATGAGTGGGACATGAGTGGGTCCTGCTGGCAGGTGCCCCTGACTGCTGGGGGGTGGGGGTGCAGGGGGACATGAGTGGGACATGAGTGGGGGCCTGCTGGCAGGTGCCCCTGACTGCTGGGGGGTGAGGGTGCAGGGGGACATGAGTGAGGGCCTGCTGGCAGTTGCCCCAGACTGCTGGGGGGTGGGGGTGCAAAGGGACATGAGTGGGACATGAGTGGGGGCCTGCTGGCAGGTGCCCTGCACTGCTGGGGGGTGGGGTGCAGGGGGATATGAGTGAGACATGAGTGGGGGCCTGCTGGCAGGTGCCCCTGACTGCTGGGGGGTGGGGGTGCAAAGGGACATGAGTGGGACATGAGTGCGGGCCTGCTGGCAGGTGCCCCTGACTGCTGGGGGGTGGGGGTGCAAAGGGACATGAGTGGGGGCCTGCTGGCAGGTGCCCCTGACTTCTGGGGGGTGGGGGTGCAAAGGGACATGAGTGGGACATGAGTGGGGGCCTGCTGGCAGGTGCCCCTGATTGCTGGGGGTGGGGGTGCAAAGGGACATGAGTGGGTGATCAGTAGGGCAAGCTGACATGTGGCTTGGCTGGGGGGCATGCCCATGGTGGATGGGCTGCCTGCGGGACATGACCAGGGGTGCAGGGTAGTCCCCTGTGGTGTGGGCTGCCTGCAGGGGCCGTGGAGGGTGTAGAGGGAACACCTGGAAGGACTCACACTGCCAATTCACACGTAGGACTCCCCGCGCACCCCCGAAATACACGTACCCTGCTGAAATCGCGTGTGAGACTTCCCGCGAACCCCAGTAATACACGTACCCCACTCGCACAGTCCCTTTCGCATGTGAAACTTCCTGCGCACCCCCGAAATACACGTACCCTGCTGAAATCGCATGTGAGACTTCCCGCGAAGCCCAGTTATACACGTACCCCACTCGCACAGGCCCTTTCGCGTGTGAAACTTCCCGCAAACCCCAGTAATACACGTACCCCGCTCGCACAGGGCCTATCGTGTGTGAAACTTCCTGCGCACCCCAGTAATACACGTACCCCGCTCGCACAGGGTCTATCGCGTGTGAAACTTCCCGCGCACCCCCGAAATACAAGTACCCAGATCAAATCGCGTGTGAAACTTCCCACAAACCCCCGTAATACACGTACCCTGCTCCAATCGCATGTGAAACTTCACGCGAACCCCAGTTATACATGTACCCCACTCGCACAGGCCCTTTCGCCTATGAAACCTTCCGCGCATCCCCAAAATACACATACCCGGATCCAATCGCGTGTGAGACTTCACGCGAACCCCAGTTATACACGTACCCCGCTCGCACAGGGCCTATCGCGTGTGAAACTTCACGCGAACCCCAGTAATACACGTTCCCCGCTTGGCGATTGCTGTTTGGCAACCCTGTAAACTGGTCCAGGGTTAGCACAGCCCTTTGCGCTGGATTGGGGATTTTGATGGCTTTTCCTTGCGCAAGGGCGTTCTTGGGGGCGTAACTGGCACTGCTGCAGGGTCGCTGCGCCACTCTGCGCCACGGCTGGTTTTGGAGGCTAAAATCCATGAATATGCTGTGTGCGGAAATCGATTTTAGCGCACGCGGCTGGTGCAGACATTCACAACCGCACACTGTGCGCCAGCCGCATGCTCCACTTCTGCGCAAAATTCTATGAATTACCCCCTTAGCATCTCAGAGTCATTATGCAAAACCAAATCAGGGCAATCTGTCTTTTTAGCATTGCAGGTATCATTAATATTTAATCACTTATTATTGGTCACCACCTGGTCATTGACTTCTGCCCCCTCCTTTGATTACTGTTTTTGAACCGTACATAGTTTTCCTATTTGTTCAGCCAACATTTTCACTTGGGCCTCGAGACACTGGAATCTTTCCATTTCTCTAGAATCTTCTCTCTGCGGCCTAGGTCGATATTGGTTGTTTTCCCCCTGATTTAATCTATTCTGATATCTCTCAGGAGAAGGATTTCTAATGGGGTTGTTTCTGAACTCTTGATTCATATGTGGAGGGGAGCGGGGTGCACCCATCCTTTGGTTATAGTCCCCTGGTGGTGGTGATTCATTGTATCGACGTGGGGTATAATTCATAATATGCCTTATGTCCTGGCTCTCATTTTGTGAGTATTTTCCCCTATGCTGATTCCCATGTTCAGTAAATAGATCCACATATCGGGGTCTATCCTGATTACCATATATCATGGTGTTAGGATCAAATCTGGCAATGTCTGGTATGGAACATTATTTCTTTGATCCTGGCTTTGTCTCTGAATATTGTTCATACCTGACATATCAGGCCGATATCCGGCCCGGGTCCTGTCTCCTAAGTACCTAGGTCTAATGTAGCTCTCTCTATTACTAGGATCATGTGATTGAAACATTGGTGCAGGGAGCGACAACCTCTGTTGATTACCCCTTTGTTCAGGTGTCACATTATTTTTACCTGGACTTTGAGCGGACTCAAGGGGCATTTTAGCTGACCTGATCTCCATCACTGTTGCCGAGGGTTCTTTAGATTTTGGTCTAGTGTCTTTCATTTTATCACTCTCTGTACCCTGACAATAGAGTACTTCATATAGTTTTGTACTTTGGTGTTCAATCCATTGAAGGGACTTGTCACGATCAAATTCACGGACTAACTGTGATATGATGTCTTTCTGTAGCCCATAGAAGTAGGCAGTTTTAAACTCATCGGAATTGGGGTCAAAAGATACATCAAAGTGAGAAAAAGCTCTTTTTAAGTCTTGCAAAAATTGGCGAGAGGACGTATTTGGCCCAGCAGTAATCGTGTATGCAACCTTTTTTGCCTCTTGTAATGATTGGAAAGGAGAGAAATGACATCTAATCTCTTTTTCAAACTCTGCCCATGTCATGTTCTGCTGTTCATGTAACCCTCTAATGATTCTGGCTGTGGGAGCATCCAGAGTAAAGTGAAAGTATTGTCTGTATTGTTCCTTAGGTATCTGTAGGGCTTTAAATATATCGTGAACCACCTCTAAGTGATCCTCTATACAGCACTCCCCTCCTTTTTTAAATGGTTTGATCAGAGTCTTGATTGATTTCATTATTTTAATGGGGCTAATCGTTGCCATGCTTGGAATTGCACTATTCTGTGATTCAACCCTTGTTTCAGGTGTATGGGATTGGTGGCGGCCCCCAATAGGTGTATCAAATCCCCCAAGGGCACTGCAACCAAGTTCAGTCACCGGCTCAGCCACTGGGACACTAGTTCTCTGTGTAGAAATAGAATTCACCTCAACTCTATTGAATGTGGTGCCCTGTTGTTTATCCTGGGACCTGGAAATGCATATTTGCTGTTCCAAAGCCTGTCTGCCTCCTTACGCAAATAATTGTTTTCATCACTCATCTTATTAATCACACTTTGCATATTGATCATTTGCATTTGGCATTCATTGAATTATTTATTTCTTTTGTCACTTTCTTGAAACATTTTAACTATCTCTTGTTCAGCATTTTGAAGATCACTTTCTTTCTCAAAATGTTCTTTTTGTAAAATCAGCATCTCCAACACAACTTCATTTTTATCTTGTCTAATAAGATCTACCAACACTTTCAAGTGTTTTAATTCTTGCTCACTATCCTCAAACTCTTTCTTTCTTTGAGACAATTGAGTGTCGAGATCTTTACATTTTGACTGCATGTCCTTTTGACATACCTCCAGTTCTGCTCTTAAATATTTCTCTTTTTCACTAGCTCCATTCAGTTCAACTCTTAATCTGCTAATCAGCTTGGCAACATTTTCTTGCATTCACAGAGACTTATTTAGGATAAACCATGTATTGGCACATAGCCGTATCAGACAATCTTTCGCTGCATGTTTATCCTTTCTCTGCATGTTTATCAGCTGCATTTAATAGTCTCAAAAGGCAGACCTGAATTATGCTGACTTCTGCAAAGATGCTGTCTAATGGTTCTTTCTGTACTTCACCATAGATGTGGTCATGCCACTCTGTGGCATTATTTGATGACCATGTCCCATGTGCATATAGCTTTGCCTCCAGATATTGCACTAACTCTGGGAATGTGGCCTCCATTTGAGACATTCTGAAATCCACTTTTAGTGTCACACTGCTCTCATAAAATGGGTTCCCTCTAATCCACGTATGGTAGTGTGAGACACACTTACCACGCCCAGTAGGTGCTCTACAGCCACGTTCCCGGCCAACGCACCATTAGCTTTAGGATATTTTGGGGCCGATTCATGGAACAAACGTGCGCCGAAAATCTTTGCGCAAGCAGGTGCAAGCAGGCGCAAGCAGGCGCAAGCGGAAAAAAACAGGCACACGCGCACGCGTGCGATCCATGGAAGTCCCTGCGCGTGTACACCTCGGGATGTGTGCCAAACCCGTGCATGGTGCACAAGTCACTGTAACATCCCGAAAGGCGTGCGCGACGCGCACAGTGAAAGCACACAACCACGGCGCATACACCAGAAAGTGGGCGGGACACGGGGCGTAACGTGCGGAATGGGGAACAACGCGCGAAAATAAGGGCATAACTGGGGATGCACTGCAGGGAAGCAGACGGAACGCCCACACGCACTCGAACCACACGTATTCATGGAATCGAATAGGGCAAAGCCACGCACAGCCAAAGACACGCACAAGCAGAAACACGTCCGCCACACGAAGGCAGGCGGTAGAGTCCCAGCGCATCACAAAAGTGGCAACATACAGCAATTGGGCCTGTGCGAGCGGGGTACGTGTATTTCGGGGGCGCGCGGGAAGTTACACACACGATTGAGCGGGGTACGTGTATTTCGGGGGCGCGCGGGAAGTTACACACGCGATTGAGCGGGGTACGTGTATTTCAGGGGCGCGCGGGAAGTCACACACGCAATTGAGCGGGGTACGTGTATTTCGGGGGCGCGCGGGAAGTTACACACGCGATTGAGCGGGGTACGTGTATTTCGGGGGTGCGCGGGAAGTTACACACGCGATTGAGCGGGGTACGTGTATTTCGGGTGCGCGCGGGAAGTCACACACGCGATTGAGCGGGGTACGTGTATTTCGGGGGCGCGCGGGAAGTTCCACACGCGATTTCCGCAGGGTACGTGTATTCCAGGGGTGCGCGAGAAGTTCCACACGCGATTTCAGCAGGGTACGTGTATTTCAGGGTACGGGGGACGTTCCACACGCGATTTCAGCATGGTACGTGCATTTCAGGGGTGCGCGGGAATTACCACACGCGATTGGGCCCGTGCGAGCAGGGTACGCGTATCTCAGGGGTGCGCGGGAAGTGCCACACGCGATTTCAGCAGGCTACGTGTATTACAGGGGTGCGCGGGGAGCACCGCACGTGAATTGCACAGGGGCCTACCCTGCACATGTCCTGTAGGCACCCCATCCACCATGGCCATGCCCCCCAGCCAACCCACATGTCAACTTGCACTACTGCCCACCAACGCATGTCTCCCTGCACCCCCAGCCACCAGGGGCACCCTCCACCAGGCCCCCACCCATGCCTCCCACCACCCCCACCCCCAGCAGTACAGGGGCACCCTCCACCAGGCCCCCACCCATGTCCAACTCATGTTCCCCACCACCCCCACCCCCCAGCACTGTGGGGCACCTGCCACCAGGCCCCCATCCATGTCCAACTCATGTTCCCCACCACCCCCACCGCCCAGCACTGTGGGGCACCTGCCACCAGGCCCCCACCCATGTCTCCCACCCCCCCCACTCCCCAGCACTGTGGGGCACCTGCCAGCAGGCCCCCACCCATGTCTCCCACCACCCCCACCCCCCAGCAGTGCAGGGGCACCCACCACCAGGCCCCCACCCATGTCTCCCACCACCCCCCAGCCACCAGGGGCAGCCTCCACCAGGCCCCCACCCATGTCTCCCACCACCCCCACCCCCATCAGTGCAGGGGCACCCACCACCAGATAAGCCACCCATGTCTCCCACCACCCACACCCCCCCAGTCACCAGGGGCAGCCTCCACCAGGCCCCCACCCATGTCTCCCACCACCCCCACCCCCCCCAGTCACCAGGGGCAGCCTCCACCAGGCCCCCACCCATGTCTCCCACCACCCCCACCCCCCAGCAGTGCAGGGGCAGCCACCACCAGGCCCCCACCCATGTCTCCCACCACCCCCACCCCCCAGCCACCAGGGGCAGCCTCCACCAGGCCCCCACCCATGTCTCCCACCACCCCCAGCCCCCAGCAGTGCAGGGGCACCCACCACCAGGCCCCCACCCATGTCTCCCAGCACCCCCACCCCCCAGCCACCAGGGGCAGCCTCCACCAGGCCCCCACCCATGTCTCCCACCACCCCCACCCCCCAGCAGTGCAGGGGCACCCACCACCAGGCCCCCACCCATGTCTCCCACCACCCCCACCCCCCAGCAGTGCAGGGGCACCCACCACCAGGCCCCCACCCATGTCTCCCACCACCCCCACCCCCCAGCCACCAGGGGCAGCCTCCACCAGGCCCCCACCCATGTCTCCCACCACCCCCACCCCCAGCAGTGCAGGGGCACCCACCACCAGGCCCCCGCCCATGTCTCCCACCACCCCCACCCCCCCAGTCACCAGGGGCAGCCTCCACCAGGCCCCCACCCATGTCTCCCACCACCCCATCCCCCCAGTCACCAGGGGCAGCCTCCACCAGGCCCCCACCCATGTCTACCACCACCCCCACCCCCCAGCAGTGCAGGGGCAGCCACCACCAGGCCCCCACCCATTTCTCCCACCACCCCCACCCCCCAGCCACCAGGGGCAGCCTCCACCAGGCCCCCACCCATGTCTCCCACCACCCCCACCCCCCAGCAGTGCAGGGGCACCCACCACCAGGCCCCCACCCATGTCTCCCAGCACTCCCACCCCCCAGCCACCAGGGGCAGCCTCCACCAGGCCCCCACCCATGTCTCCCACCACCCCCACCCCCCAGCAGTGCAGGGATACCCACCAGTAGGCCCCCACCCATGTCTCCCACCACCCCCACCCCCCAGCCACCAGGGGCAGCCTCCACCAGGCCCCCACCCATGTCTCCCATCACCCCCACCCCCCAGCAGTGCAGGGGCAGCCTCCACCAGGCCCCCACCCATGTCTCCCACCACCCCCACCCCCCAGCCACCAGGGGCAGCCTCCACCAGGCCCCCACCCATGTCCAACTCATTTTCCCCACCACCCCACCCCCCAGCACTGTGGGGCACCTGCCAGCAGGCCCCCACCCATGTCCAACTCATGTTCCCCACCACCCCCACCCCCCAGCACTGTGGGGCACCTGCCACCAGGCCCCCACCCATGTCCAACGCATGTTCCCCACCACCCCCACCCCCCAGCAGTGCAGGGGCAGCCACCACCAGGCCCCCACCCATGTCTCCCAGCACCTCCACCCCCCAGCCACCAGGGGCAGCCTCCACCAGGCCCCCACCCATGTCTCCCACCACCCCCACCCCCCAGCAGTGCAGGGGCACCCACCACCAGGCCCCCACCCATGTCTCCCACGACCCCCACCCCCCAGCCACCAGGGGCAGCCTCCACCAGGCCCCCACCAATGTCTCCCACCACCCCCACCCCCCAGCAGTTCAGGGGCACCCACCACCAGACCCCCACCCATGTCTCCCACCACACCTACCCCCCAGCCACCAGGGGCAGCCTCCACCAGGCCCCCACCCATGTCTCCCACCACCCCCACCCCCCAGCCACCAGGGGCAGCCTCCACCAGGCCCCCACCCATGTCCAACTCATGTTCCCCACCACCCCCACCCCCCAGCACTGTGGGGCACCTGCCAGCAGGCCCCCACCCATGTCCAACTCATGTTCCCCACCACCCCCACCCCCCAGCACTGTGGGGCACCTGCCACCAGGCCCCCACCCATGTCCAACGCATGTTCCCCACCACCCCCACCCCCCAGCAGTGCAGGGGCAGCCACCACCAGGCCCCCACCCATGTCTCCCAGCACCCCCACCCCCCAGCCACCAGAGGCAGCCTCCACCAGGCCCCCACCCATGTCTCCCACCACCCCCACCCCCCAGCAGTGCAGGGGCACCCACCACCAGGCCCCCACCCATGTCTCCCACCACCCCCACCCCCCAGCCACCAGGGGCAGCCTCCACCAGGCCCCCACCCATGTCTCCCACCACCCCCACCCACAGCAGTGCAGGGGCACCAACCACCAGGCCCCCACCCATGTCTCCCACCACCCCCACCCCCCAGCCACCAGGGGCAGCCTCCACCAGGCCCCCACCCATGTCTCCCACCACCCCCACCCCCCAGCAGTGCAGGGGCAGCCTCCACCAGGCCCCCACCCATGTCTCCCAGCACCCCCAACCCCCAGGGGCAGCCTCCACCAGGCCCCCACCCATGTCCAACTCATGTTCCCCACCACCCCCACCCCCCAGCAATGTGGGGCACCTGCCACCAGGCCCCCAACCATGTCTCCCACCACCCCACCCCCCAGCAGTAAAGGGGCACCCTCCACCAGGCCCCCACCCATGTCCAACTCATGTTCCCCACCACCCCCACCACCCAGCACTGTGGGGCACCTGCCACCAGGCCCCCACCCATGTCCAACGCATGTTCCCCACCACCCCCACCCCCCAGCAGTGCAAGGGCAGCCACCACCAGGCCCCCACCCATGTCTCCCAGCACCCCCACCCCCCAGCCACCAGGGGCAGCCTCCACCAGGCCCCCACCCATGTCTCCCACCACCCTCACCCCCCAGCAGTGCAGGGGCACCCACCACCAGGCCCCCACCCATGTCTCCCACCACCCCCACCCCCCAGCCACCAGGGGCAGCCTCCACCAGGCCCCCACCCATGTCTCCCACCACCCCCACGACCCAGCAGTCCAGGGGCAGCCTCCACCAGGCCCCCACCCATGTCTCCCACCACCCCACCCCCCAGCAGTGCAGGGGCAGCCTCCACCAGGCCCCCACCCATGTCTCCCACCACCCCCATCCCCCAGCCACCAGGGGCAGCCTCCACCAGGCCCCCACCCATGTCCAACTCATGTTCCCCAGCCAACATGTCATCACAATCTAGATCCCTGGTCCCTATGGTCAGCCTCCAAATGCAAAACACCCACCCGAGTATTGCATCCACCCACTCATAATTTGCAATTACATCACAGAACACCAATTGCAAGTTCCGAAACAAACACATTTCCCTCACATACACCCAATGGGTGTCAGTGAATCTCAAAACACATATCATGAAATGCATGAAACCAATGAGATACCACACATTGAATTTCACCAAAAAAAATATGTATTAAAGGAAACATAAATAGAAAAAAAAATGAACAGAAACGTGAATGTACAAAAATGAAAAGAAGCATGTCCGTTAAAAAAAGCAAAACCAAAAATAAAATTCCAAAGTAATGTTGTCCAAAGTCAATGTCCACAAAACAAAATCCAATGGGAAATAAAAAAGAAAGCCATTGCTCCATGGTCAAAAAGTGAAAAAAAAATACAATCCAAATGTGAACTATGTACATGGGAACAAGCCAGGGTCCATTATCCCAACAAAATAAAGGAAACCTATCTAACTACACTAACTAATAAAATAAACTATATACAAAAATGTGGCCAATGTCCGAAAGGTCCAAATAAAATAAAAACAAAAATGAAACCTAACACTACCTACATAACTATGTACAAGGGCAGCAGGCTAGCTTCACGGCTCACTTGTGGATGTACCGGGCCAGGGCATCATCGAACTCCCCCTCAATGTCCCGGAGGCGGTCCTCCTCCATAGCCCCTAGGGTCCGCAGGGCCGTCGACGTCTCCACCTCCAAACCCCTGCGGATTGCCTCGAGGCACTCGGCCCGCCTCAGGGCCCTCCGCATGGAGTTCTCCGCCCTGACCATTGTGAGCTGTGCCTCTTCCGCCCGCTGCCGCTCCGCATCTATGGCGTGGCCCAACCGCTGCCACACGGAAGACACTCTCTGTCCTGGGTCCTCCTGCCCTCCGGCCGATGCCTGCCCCTCCGATGTTGAAGGCCCCGAGCCTTCATGGCTCCCACCACGTTGCTGCTGCTCCTGTGCCTCTGCCCGTGCACTGCCTCCTGCTGCCTGCACATCCTCCGCCAGCTGGGGTGCAGTTGTTGATGTGGCCACCCCTGCTGGATGTCCGACTCCCGACTGTGGCAGGGATGCCTCCTCCACCAGCCTGGCCGCACCGTCAGAGGCAGCTCGACAGGGCACCCAGGTGACTGATGGGTGGGAAGATGGCACAGAGGACGACTGGCGCGTAGGGGGTCCAGTTGAGGAGGGGGTCGGAGCAAGCCCCATCAGACGGAGGAATCCGGCCTGGGTGACCTGTCCCAGCAGGCTGACGTGGTCAACGAACCATTCGAGATGACGTGCAGTCTCTTCATGAAAAGACTGCAGGTCACCTCGCATGGCCCGTTGACGCAACGCCACACCAGCCAGGACAGGCTCAACCCGGACCTGGATAGCCACGTCCGCAGGCAGAGGAAGGCCAGTTGACGTGAGCTCATCCCCTGCCTGAAAACGGGTCTGGACGTAGGCATCCCTGCTGGTGCAAGATGATGCAGGGACAGGATCAGGGACAGGATTGCACACAGGCACCTCCGCGGCGGCCTGTGCTGCCTCCTGTCCCTGGTCCTGCACTGCACCACTAGCACCAGTGGGATCCCCACCTCCAGACCCCGTCTCCGGTGCTTGCACGGCCTCCTCCTCCACCAAACCCCCCACCAACCTGGATGACTCCGTGCCATCTTCTCCTGTTCGGCCCTGTGGGGTCCCAGCTGCCCCTTCTGCTGCCGAGGAGTCCAACTCCAACCTCCCCCTCTTGGACCTCCCCCCGGCAGCTGCGGCCTGGGACGCGGCACCGGACTCCTCACTCCCCGATGAGATGACAACATGGGAGGGGAGCCGGGCCTTGCGTCTCCGGCTGGCGGTGGGATCCCCGCCGCTGTGCTCCACAGCACCTTCTCCGCCCTCTTCATCAGTTGACGCTGCAGACAGGGAGAAACAAAACACAGGCATCAGGGCACTGTACAATGGACACATACACACATGACAGTTGTACATGAGTGGCATTGGCAAACCTCAGACATGTCATCACAATCCCCAACACACATGTCATTACAACTTGCACACATGAGCCATACCACAGCCATATCGCAACTGCCACCACCATCCATACACATACAACAGCATGAGCAGCCAAAGGTGAGCCAGACATCACATGCAACACAGGAAGTGCACCACACATGTACACACACCACCACACTTGCATGCATGTGTACACCTCTGCCAAGTGTCGCAGTGTTCAGACGGGCATCCATGTCACATCTGCCAATCAGGCTTCCACATACCGCTGTCACATGCATCCATGTTGCATCACTGTTGCACCCTTGTCAAATACACACACATGCACATGTACACAGTGCTGATACATGCAGCCAAAACAACATACATCCGTGACATCACGGACATGTCTACTTACATACACATTCATCCAAACATGTGTGCCCACACAACTGCATTTGGCATGCAAGCCTACACACACAAGCACCATCCATGACTCACACATTACAGCCCTCGCATGTGTCAGCCCCACGGCCCTGTACACCCCCACCCATACTTGACCCCATACAAACAGATGTGCAACCTGCACACTACTGAATAATCACCACACGCACTGCTCACAATCAGGATGCATGTACACTCACTGCTCGACTCCAGACGGGTCTGCTTCTCAAGGACCTGGACGTGGAGCGCTGGGGATATGCGTTCCAGGACCCTCATCTGTTCTTCCGACAAGTGGCCCCGGCGCCCCTTGGCATCCGCTGCCTTCAAGAGGCGCCGGGCCTTGTTCAGGGTCCTGGACCTGAAGTCCTCCCAGCGCTTCTTGACATGTTGTAGGTTGCGGATTGCCACCCCCTCCGCGTTGATGGCAGTCACAATGTCAGTCCAGATCTGAGTCCGTCCTTCCTTGTCGGCGCGGGAACTTCCGAAGAGGGCATCATACTGCCCCAGGACTTGCTCCACCAGGACACCACCTTCGGTGGCACTGAAGCTGGTGCCCCTCTGCCTCTCTGGCCGGGGGTTGTCAGTGGTTCCAGATGGTGTTTGCCCCGACATGACAACCCCAGAGGCAGGAGTGGGTGGGCAACTGGGTCCTGGGGCTGGGCTGTGGAGCGATGGAATCCCAGTCGGGAGTCTTCGGTTCCAGCAGGGGTGGTCACAGCAACAGCACCCCTGGCTGATGTGCAGGCAGCAAATGGCAGGGCACATGGGCAGCAGGCAGTCAGGCAGCAGCAGATGGCAGGTGGGAGCGTGCTCGGGGCTCTGGGGGGCAGTAGTTCGGTCTTCTGGGCAGGAGCGTGGTCTTCCGTGTGCTTATGCGTGGCCAGCTTGATACGGAGTGATTTGGCACGTGAAAAATCTGCACGTCAGCGTGTAATTCGAGGAAAGGCCCTTAGCGCGTAAGCGCGTCTGCACGCATACGCATTTTCATTGGACCAAAGGCCCCTAGCGCGTGTGAAAGTTCCCGGCACCCCGGAACACACGTACCCAGGCTAATCGCGTGTGGAACTTCCCGCGCACCCCGAAACACACATACCCAGGCCAGTTGCGTGTACGCTCACTCCCCTCCGATCACACGCGATGACACTCGGACCGTATCCGAATACGGGAAACCCGCGCACGGCAAAAGACGTGCACAGGCGTCAACGCGTCCGCCCACACGAAGGCAGGCGGAGCCGTCCCCGCGCACAGCATAAAAGTGCGCGCAAACAACAAACGCGTATATACAGCTACGATGAATGCCCCATTTGTCGCTGCACTGATCGTGGGACACCGCAGGAGGAGGAGAAAAGCCAGGGCATGCATTTTCGCACCACGGACAAGCCTTTTTGGGATGCCTGACGACCAGGTCTATGGCAGGTATAGGTTTCCACCCCATATCATCCTAGACCTGGTCAGGGAGTGGGAAGATAACCTCACATCCCCCACCCTTTGCTCCCAAGCATTGAGCCCCTTGGAGAAGCTGCTCAATGTCCTGCATTTTTTGGCCACTGGGTCATTTCAGCGGACCACTGCCATAGTGGGGGGGTCTCACAGGCAACGCAGTCATGCTGCCTACACCAGGTACTGGCAATCATGACAGCGCGCCCCTCAGTCCGCAGGCACATATACATGCCCAGAACACCCGCAGAAAGGCAGGCCGTTGTCCTGGATTTTTTCAGGGTGGCACACTTCCCCAAAGTGCTCAGTGCCATAGATTGCACCCATGTGGCCCTACGTCCACCTAGGGCCATTGAGCACATCTACCGAAACCGCAAGCACTGGCATTCCATCAATGTACAGGTGGTATGCGATGCAAAGGGAATCATCACCTCTGTCTATGCAAACTACCCTGGCTCCACCCATGACAGTTTCATATACAGAATGTCCGCCCTGAGCCGGGCCCTGGAAGCTGGGCAGCATGGCGACACATGGCTCCTAGGTCAGTACAAATGCCCTTGCACATGCATGCAAGTCACACACAGACAAATATCCAAACCCTAATAATCTCAACTATTATCACCTCCCCAGGGGACAGTGCCTACCCTCTGAGCAACCACATGATGACGCCAATCCGGAACCCCACCACACCACCCCAGGTAAGATACAACGCCGTCCATATTGCAACCAGGGGCATAGTGGAGCGCACATTCGGAGTGCTCAAGTCACGTTTCCGCTCCCTTGACCGCTCTGGTGGGCAACTACTCTATGCACCACCAGTAGTGTGCAGGATCATTGTGGCAGCATGTGTCCTGCACAATGTTGCAACACGGCAGGGCGTCCCGGTGGACATGGTGGTGCCCCCACATCCCCAACCACAGGCACAGGCGCTGCCCATGGGAGGGGACAGGGCACGTGGCGAGGAAGCCCGGACCCAGCTTGTGGCCACATTTTTCACCTAAACTCCCACCCCTGCGGAGTGCACACAGGCCTGGCACATACCAGGTGACAATCGATGATGACAAAGAGACAGTCAACTGTCACAACCCTACCACCCTGAGATAGTTGCCATGGAAGTGCCACATCGTCTGCATCCCTAGCTACTTAAACACAAGCTATCCTGTGTGACCAAAAGGCACACATATGACATATGACATGATATGGGCCATACACAAGTATTCCAAGGCGCAATGAGGCAGGGAGGGGGGAACAAGGGAACACAGAGAACGGTACTACTAGGCCAGGGGTCATTGAGATCGTGCAAGTGCAGGGGTAGGGGGAATGGGAAAAGTGCAAGGGGAAGGGTGGGGGGGAGTCCAGTACAGGGGAAGTAGCCCAAAAAAATAATACATAGGTCGCCTGGTGGCAACTACAAAGGTAAGTGCAGACAAGTGCTGGGAAGGGAGGGCTGTAGGGATAGAGAGACAGTACTGCAGTGCAGGGGTTGCCAGGGAGGCAGTGCAAGTGGAGAGTGGCTGGGCCAGGGACCGAGGTCGGTGAGAGTGGTCCAGTTGCAGCTCCTGTGCAGTTCCAGTGGAGAATTCTGCAAGGGAGAGGCAGACAGTAAGCAGAAGCAAAGAGGAAGGTCTTGAGGTGCTTCCAGAACTGGAGATGGTTCCCCTCAAGTTCAAGTCAGGCCGGAAGTCTGTTCCAGGGGGAGGGCCCTGCTGCGGAGAGAAATCTACCCCCAGCTAGTTGCTCTGAGAAGCGGATGACCCGGACATGCAAGGTGTGCATCACACACACCTGCAAAACGGGCCATGGCCATCACTGTCATGTCACTCAAACCCTCCCAAACATCAACATGACATGGCAAGCAATACCCATACACCAATGCAGTAACGATAAGGTACACATTGCCATGTCCTAAATGTACAGTGGCATCGGACACTGCTGCCTGACCCGGAATCAGATGAAATGACAGATCAACAAAATCTCCCACCCAAAACAAGTCATTTCCAAATGCATTACAACAGTCGTAGACATAACATCACAATGAATGCCTGTCTACATGCACATTATGCATTGCAAAATCAACACTGCAGCTCATGTGTGCAGTGTCCTACTCCTGCATCACACTGCTCAGCGCACAGCACAGTGAACAGCCATTGTGTGTGATGCACACCCTGAGCATCACATCTAAGTGACAGATCACGTCAAACATCAAATTAGGCATGTACTGGATCCATGATCGGTCACAGAACATGTGCTGCCGGGACACAGTGGGCACCAGAAGGCAAACAGTGTACACATGGATATGCAAGGGTGGGAGTACATGTAGTGCATCAGAGTGCAAGTGTGTGGTTCTGCAAGGACATGCACTCCACATATGCATGTGCACTCAAGTGACCATCAGTGTTCCCTACACATCACATGTGAACATCCACCATGTGTACACCCCAGCATGTCAAACCACAACTATCCCCTTGCACCTGAAAGGAAAACACAACACATGAACAGGCATTGATCAGCAGAACACAACATGTACATAGGATACCACCATTACTATGTCAGAGTTCCCATCACACTGCAGGGCAAGGCAACTATCAACAACAACCCCCCCCCTCCCTCACAAATGACCATGACCCACTGAACAACTGCACATGGGTCATGGAGCCTCCAAACCTCAATTCCACCTGGCCACAGGATCACCTTTACCCTTCGTCACCATCTCCCACCTTGTGTGTAAAAAGATGCCTGAACCCTCAGAATCCACACTCATTTCCAAAATCACAAAATCCAAGGCATAAAAACGAACCCGAACACCTTCCAGTAGATGACTTGATGTAGCAGTACCTCACAAAGGCCAAGTACTACCACAATGATGCAACAACCAAGGTAGCACAGCAAAACAATGTCACGACAGGATGTGAGACATGTGTGGTACATGACATAGGATGATGCACCATGAATGGATGTGTACTGTCACAGGTCCCCTGTACAGGCGCGGGAGTGTCACGAAACAACCACCCCCACCATGTCCCGGTGCCTGCAAGGTCAAACTCACACAGGCCCCTGAGACCCTGGTGGGGAATGAGGTTCAGGGATATGCAGTCGGGACAGGTGTTGACACACTGGATGACTGGAATGAGAGGCAGGAGAGGGGAGGAGGAATGACACATGAAACTAGGGAATGCACGAAAATGTACAACCTGCATGAACACATACACAATCCAAACAAACTTGGACATCATTGTCATGGCCTTCTGTAGTCCAGGCTCAGGAGTGGTACGAACCAACCACCCCCTCTAGGGTTTTGGCGCCTGCAAGTTCGGGGCTTACACAGGCATCTGCAACCCCAGTGGGGAAAGAGGGTCAGGGAACGTTGCTTGGATAGGCACGGGAAGCAGGAACACCGGGTAGAGGGTACAGGTTTCATTATTGCATAGGATCACGGGTGATTAGGGAGAAAAAAAAACATACCAAATTGAACCACACAGACATCCATGCATCAGTACTCTCCCCAGCAAGCCTATGCAGAGCAGTTCGTATGACACAACAACAAGAACACTTAGCTCTGGTTTTGAGTGCTGGCCTCCTGCCTGCGCACTCTCAGGTCCGGTTACAGGAGCACTGCAATGCTGCAAAGAGAGCCACAGTCAACAACCTGTACATGCCAATTACACAAAAACACAACACCAAACATGCCCCATAGCAACAAACTACTCTACAAACAGACAATCTGTGGTTGATGCTTCGTACCCATATATAACATCACCCCTGTGACGGGTCATACACAGTCAATGCAGTAAGGCAGCCGCTGGTGGATGCGTGGCAAATGGAACACCAATGTGTCACAATTCACACAACATGCAATGTTCCCTGGGTAAGCAGACAGACCCATGTAGCAAGCCATGACTACAGAGCAAGTTGCGTACCACCATGACCGGAACAAAGTTGGCAGTGCATTTATCATGAAGTACGTGGAAAAGACATGCACTGCACCCGAGTATGTCCCTTGCTGTATGTCCCTGTGAGCTGCCCCTTTCCATGTCTCGGAAGGCTACATGGTTGATACAAGTGCCTCAATGGACCTTGGTGTACCGGAGGGTATGTGCCACTGCCCCTGCATGTGTCCCAGACAACCCTACTATCAACAGCCATCAGTCCACAAACACATCTGAGCTGCATTGTGTGCTTCAACACCAATATTCGTCTAAGCTCACCCTCAGCGCTGTGACTAAGCCTGCATGTGCAACTCGCCTGGTGCAAGCTTTGCTGTGTCGTGGCCCCCCTGTGATGCTCACCTTGCCTGGAGTTCCTTGGAACATGTCAGCAGTTCTAGGATGTGGGTCTGCAATCACTGTGCCTCTGCTTGTGCACACATGTGCATGTGGGCACCAACAAACAGGTCCAGAATTCCGTCGTCCAATGGGCCATGTCTGCTGGCAAAGGTGCTCTGGAGGCTCATCCCGCTGCAGAAAGGGCATGAAACACATGATTAATGCTTCAAAGTCATCTGTGTGTGTCTCATCAGGCATCTCATTACTTGAGCATGTCAGAGAGTCACATCACAAATCACACCATCAGTCCGTCTTTCACCTCCAAAGTGTGGAACACTATCTACAGCATGAATTGCAACAAGCACATGTACAGGAAAGATATGAAACATACTACACAATGCATAGCAATCAATGTCCACATTAATCATGACACACCCCATCTAGCAAAAGCTGAACAGTGGACAATGACACCTAAATCATCCCCACTAGGGGTGTCAACACAAGTCACACAGCACCAGACATGCCACAGATATGACAGTCCAATGCCCTTGTGTAAAATGCTGTAACACCGAACCATCCTTGCGAGCCCATGGATAAAGGGAGGCAGGAGTGGCATATGTGAGTAAAGGACCCCAAGCAGCAAACACATACACAAGACAAGCATGAAGGGCCCCGCTGGAACAGACAGTGGATGCCTTCAAAAGCCACAAAGCACCGCACCATCACATGAAAGCACAATAGACTAGCAATTTTAAACTAAATCAACTATTAACTAATTACACTAACTATGGAAAACCTACATTACCTATTTAAACTAACTATCAAACAGAAACTTAACTAACTAAACTAAAAGAAAAATCAAAAATGGCCACATACGACCCGGGGGGGAGGGGAGGCACCCAGGAGGGGGGAGGTACAGGGTGCTGCTCAACATCCACATGCGATGATGCTGAGCCAAAAAAAAAATCCTCCATGGGCTCAACGCCTGCACAGCACGACCTATGTGGGAGATAGATGGTCGTCCGAGTCTGGCTCATCCTGGAAAGGAGGACGTGGCACAGTAGCCTGGCCACGCCTAGCCGCAGCTTTCCCCTCGTTGGTAGCAAGTCTGCCGGACGGGTAAGCCTGGTTCTGTGTGGCGATGTGACATAGGTCTGCATGCAAAACCTCACGTGATACACGTGCTTCCTCTTGCAAGGTAGCACGTGTAACACGGAGTTCCTCCTGCAAGGCCTGACTGGACAACCGCTGCACCTCCCGGCAAGCCGGTAGCTCAGCCGAGATGGTACGCTCGAGCTGTGCAAACCTCTCCTCTGCCTGCTGCCTCTTGGACATCATAAGGACACCCAGAGTGGAACTGAGGGAAGCATACTCCTCCCTCAGGGCATCCATGTGCGCCTCTGCGTGAGCAGCAATTGCTTGACGCAGAGACGACATTTCAGCCTGGCGTGCCCTGTCTGAGGCCGCCATGCCCAGCCTGAGCGAGCGGGCCGTGGACCGTGCCGCCTGCTGCTGGAGAAGCACCTGCCTGGCAGTGGGGAGCACAGATCGGGCCACATGCTCCATGCTCTCAGTGATGTTCTCCATTGCTGCCCCCTGCCGTTCGGAATTGACAGTCATGTCTTGCTCCCACTCAGTATACAGCGGTTGCGCGCTGCGACCGCGTTGCCGGGCTTGACCCCTGCGGGACCCAAGGACCGGGGGTCCTCACTGTGTTTGCACCGCCTGCGGCTGCACGACTACATGCCCCCGTTGACGTGATGTCCCAGGCACATCAGTGACTGGTGTGGAGGGTGACCCTGCGTCCCGATCCACCACGGGCGGAGGAACCAAGACTGTCTGATCCCTCAGTGCAGGTGTCACAGACAGAGGAGTGTCCACATCAGAATCACTCACCCCTGACACATGGACTTGATGCTCAGCCAACTCAACATGGACGTCAGAGTCGTCATCATGGCTGGACTCATAGGCAGCCAGAGACAAGATGGACTGCAGCACTTGGGGGTTTTCGTGGCCTATCACCACACGACCCCCACTAGTGCTGGGTTTTTGTGTGACGTTACCAACCCTGTGTCTGGCATGACAACACCATCCTCCGCCTCCATTCCGTCATCACCTGAAAAATAGAGAGATAAAGGTCAATACACATGTCAGAAGCACACGACACACACACACACCGACAGCAAAGGCATCCGGCAGACATGTGACACACAACATATGACCTGGCATGCATGCTGGGTCTACTTTGAATAGCTTCTGTGATCAGACCTGTTGAAAGGTGGCAGTTTCCATGGAAGTGGGTCTATGCAGTGCAGAAAATGTGTACGCCACTCACTACCTACATGTACAAGCACTACATGGTGTGTGCCAGGAAATGTGAAGGCAGTGCAATGTCAAATTCAGACATCACGTGCATTGTGCATTCAATGTGTACCATGTTTAGAAGCCAAGCACCCCTCCACCCCAGTACCAAAGCAGGGATGCCTAGCATGGTATCAAAAGGCTGACCATACACCTGTGTATTGACAGGTAGTGTTGACTGGCATCAACGGCTTTATGTGATTCAAATTACAACACTGCAAATGATGCTGGGACAGTGGGCAGGACACATGATGGAAACTCCGGAGGCCGCCCACGTGTGGAGTAGACACAACAAGAGTTGGACAGAGTCATTGGCCATTGAACAGGCTGAGGCCTGTGAGCCACACAGATTGTCAGAGCGTAAACATGTGTGCAACGCAGGACTGAGGCACAGTTGACATGGGAAGGCTGATGAGATGGCAGGCAATGTATGTAACCAAGGACTTATATTACAGTGATCATCCAGTCAAGGACACATAGGGGCATGCGTGCAATGCACATGGAGCATGAATGGGCACTCATGTCCCTGCGGGACATCTGACCCATGCACAGTACAAGTGAGATACCCTGCATCGAGTACTAAGGCTGTACCACACGGCATATGTCTGGCAGATTCTACGCTGGAAGTTAGCATCTACACAGGACACATGAACAAGAAAGTACACATTGGCAAGATTGAAGCAGAGCAGTGCAAAGGTGGAACTGGGGTGCAGAGTGGCGGAGGAGGGGCAAGGGAGCATGCCTACATGGAGTCCCGCATGCAGGCAGAGGAGACATGCATGACGGTAGCATTGCATTACTTACACATCAGAAACATGTACACGTCACATGTAGCAGCAATCATGCACAACACATCCCACAAGTGCAACACACACGTCCTCAACAAACACGCATCAACACTCACTGGACTGGGCATCAAAGTCCAGCTTCTCTCCCACTCCTTCGACCAATTCAGGTGGTATGAACTCCGCAACGAGAGCCTCATGCGGAGTGAGTTCTTCCTCCTCTGGTGCAGGCCCACCGCCAGTCACCAGAGTCAAGTTGTAATTTGAGGCACGCTTGGCCTTAGTGCTGCGCTTGATGTCATTCCAACGCTTTTTGCACTCCTGCGCCGTGCGCACCTCATGCCGAATGAACTGACATGTTCCGCAACATGCTTCCAGTGTGTGTCACGTTGGGCAGCCGTAGTCTGACTATTGGCACCCACTAGCATGTCACGGCTGTGGCCCCGCACGTAGTCCACGAGGAAGTCCAGTTCCTGCTTACAGAAAGGCTTCTTCCTCGACGTGCAGGAGGTCGTGGCTGTGTGTGGGGTCCCAGCCTGTGCTGCAGGTGCAACCTTCCTCCTCTTGGACTGTGGCGCAGACCCTGGCTGGCTAATGCCGGCCTGACCAGTATGGCCAGTGGGTTCGGTGGATTGAGCCAAGGGAGTGGCAGGTGGAGGGATGACCAAAGGCCTGACTTGTGTCAGTGGCAGCTGGGTGACCACTAATGGACCCTGCGCAGCAACATCAGCTGTGGCAGGGTCTTTGACCGCAACGGTCCTGGTTGGCAGACTCACAACCGGGGTGCTGTTGGGTGCATCTGCCCCTGCACTTGCCAACACCCGACTGTTCGGGGCAGCAGATGACATGACTGCCCCAGGGACACGTGTCTTGGTCTGAGCAGCCCGGCCTGCCCCTATGGTTTCCCCCCTGGCCTGTTGGAGATCTACCAAGGGCTCTTCAAGTGCCAACGAAGCCTGCGCTGGCAGACCCTGAGCCTGGGTGGCGGTGTCCACAGCTGCACCTGCAGCTACCACTACCCTTGGGCCCGTGGCAGTCGATGGAAAGGACTGCCGGGTCATATGGGTGCCAGTGCCAGATGCAGGAGCTGCATCCCCCGGAACCACAGGGGGTGGTGGCATGGCTGCACCGACACATGGCACAACATTGTGCTCAAGTGGCGCACCCCTGCCTCTTCCCCCTCTGTGGCTGCCCTGGACACCCTGGAGTCCCCCTACTCCCTGGTCACCACGGCCACATCCCCGACCACGCCCGCCACGAGGAGTACGCCCAGCTGAGGCGCCCCTCACCTTTGGTGGCCTCCCAACCATGGCACAGATGTAGTAGTGCTGGCACAGATGGAATGGTGCCAATGGGAGGTGTACACCACAATTGACCTGGGCAATTGGGGTGAAGGGGGTGGGAAGCAAGATGTTAACAGCCCCCCTGCACCTGCAAGGCTGTATGTGACCCTGGTGATGTGATGACGGGTCACGCAACGCTCAGCCACCCCAAAACTGCAGTAAAACCGTGCACGCAACCCTGCAGCCTACGTGCGTGGATTCAACCTCCCGCAGTACGCGGTGGCACCCAGTAACACGAATAACGCGTACGCGTGGGACACGCAGGCTACTATGACATCGAAAATGGGTGCGATACACAGGGGCACCCGCAGTGGGAAAAAGAGCGTGTGCGACTCACCGTCTGACTAGCGTGATGCAGAAAAACACGCGTAGCCAATACCCCCGCCAAAAGAAGAGATACGTCCTTGATAGCTGTGAAGTTGTGATGGCGCGCGAAACAACAGGAAGCAGCAACACACGTCGGTCTCCTCTCCACGAAAGGCACGTACAGCGAACTGCTGGGCCCGCTCACCTTTAACCCGTGCTGAGGGATACGCACGCGCGCATCACGTCACTAACGCGCATGGGCCCTTTCCTCGTATTACACGCGGACGTGCTGTTTTTCACATGCGCTTACGCGCATGGGCCCTTTCCTCGTATTACACGCGGACGTGCAGTTTTTCACACGTTCTTACGCGCATGGGCCCTTTCCTCGTATTACACGCGGACGTGCAGTTTTTCACGCGCGCTAAAATGCCCATGCACGTCTGTACGCGTCATGTCACAGATGCGCTCACGCTAGGGGCCTTTGGTCCAAAGAAAATGCGTATGCGTATGCGTGCAGACGCGCTTACGCGCTAAGGGCCTTTACTCGAATTACACGCTGACGTGCAGATATTTTTCACGTGCCAAATCACTCCGTATCAAGCTGGCCACGCGTAAGCACACGGAAGACCACGCTCCTGCCCAGAAGGCCGAACTACTGCCCCCCAGAGCCCCGAGCACGCTCCCACCTGCCATCTGCTGCTGCCTGACTGCCTGCTGCCCACGTGCCCTGCCATTTGCTGCCTGCACATCAGCCAGGGGTGCTGTTGCTGTGACCACCCCTGCTGGAACCGAAGACTCCCGACTGGGATTCCATCGCTCCATAGCCCAGCCCCAGGACCCAGTTGCCCACCCACTCCTGCCTCTGGGGTTGTCATGTCAGGGCAAACACCATCTGGGACCACTGACAACCCCCGGCCAGAGAGGCAGAGGGGCACCAGCTTCAGTGCCACCGAAGTTGGTGTCCTGGTGGAGCAAGTCCTGGGGCAGTATGATGCCCTCTTCGGAAGTTCCCGCGCCGACAAGGAAGGACGGACTCGGATCTGGACTGACATCGTGACTGCCATCAACGCGGAGGGGGTGGCAGTCCGCGACTTACAACATGTCAAGAAGCGCTGGGAGGACTTCAGGTCCAGGACCCTGAACAAGGGCCGGCGCCTCTTGAAGGCAGCGGATGCCAATGGGCGCCAGGGCCACTTGTCGGAAGAACAGATGAGGGTCCTGGAACGCATATCCCCAGCGCTCCACATCCAGATCCTTGAGAAGCAGACCCGTCTGGAGTCTAGCGGTGAGTGTACATGCATCCTGATTGTGAGCAGATGGTTGTGGTGATTATTCAGTAGTGTGCAGGTTGCACATCTGTTTGTATGGGGTCGAGTATGGGTGGGGGTGTACAGGGCCGTGGGGCTGACACATGCGAGGGCTGTAATGTGTGAGTCATGGATGGTGCTTGTGTGTGTAGGCTTGCATGCCAAATGCAGTTGTGTGGGCACACATGTTTGGATGAATGTGTATGTAAGTAGACATGTCCGTGATGTCACGCATGTATGTTGTTTTTGGCTGCATGTATCAGCACTGTGTACATGTGCATGTGTGTGTATTTGACAAGGGTGCAACAGTGATGCAACATGGATGCATGTCACAGCGGTATGTGGAAGCCTGATTGGCAGATGTGACATGGATGCCCGTCTGAACACTGCGACACTTGGCAGAGGTGTACACATGCATGCAAGTGTGGTGGTGTGTGTACATGTGTGGTGCACTTCCTGTGTTGCATGTGATGTCTGGCTCACCTTTGGCTGCTCATGCTGTTGTATGTGTATGGATGGTGGTGGCAGTTGCGATATGGCTGTGGTATGGCTCATGTGTGCGAGTTGTAATGACATGTGTGTTGGGGATTGTGATGACATGTCTGAGGTTTGCCAATGCCACTCATGTACAACTGTCATGTGTGTATGTGTCCATTGTACATTGCCCTGATGCCTGTGTTTTGTTTCTCCCTGTCTGCAGCGTCAACTGATGAAGAGGGCGGAGAAGGTGCTGTGGAGCACAGCGGCGGGGATCCCACCGCCAGCCGGAGACGCAAGGCCCGGCTCCCCTCCCATGTTGTCATCTCGTCGGGGAGTGAGGAGTCCGGTGCCGCGTCCCAGGCCGCAGCTGCCGGGGGGAGGTCCAAGAGGCGGAGGTTGGAGTTGGACTCCTCGGCAGCAGAAGGGGCAGCTGGGACCCCACAGGGCCCAACAGGGGAAGATGGCACGGAGTCATCCAGGTTGGTGGGGGGTTTGGTGGAGGAGGAGGCCGTGCAAGCACCGGAGACGGGGTCTGGAGGTGGGGATCCCACTGGTGCTAGTGGTGCAGTGCAGGACCAGGGACAGGAGGCAGCACAGGCCGCCGCGGAGGTGCCTGTGTGCAATCCTGTCCCTGATCCTGTCCCTGCATCATCTTGCACCAGCAGTGATGCCTATTTCCAGACCCGTTTTCAGGCAGGGGATGAGCTCACGTCAACTGGCCTTCCTCTGCCTGCGGACGTGGCTATCCAGGTCCGGGTTGAGCCTGTCCTGGCTGGTGTGGCGTTGCGTCAACGGGCCATGCGAGGTGACCTGCAGTCTTTTCATGAAGAGACTGCACGTCATCTCGAATGGCTCGTTAACCACATCAGCCTGCTGGGACAGGTCACCCAGGCCGGATTCCTCCGTCTGATGGGGCTTGCTCCGACCCCCTCCTCAACTGGACCCCCTACGCACCAGTCGTCCTCTGTGCCATCTTCCCACCCATCAGTCACCTGGGTGCCCTGTGGAGCAGCCTCTGACGGTGCGGCCAGGCTGGTGGAGGAGGCATCCCTGCCACAGTCGGGAGTCGGACGTCCAGCAGGGGTGGCCACATCAACAACTGCACCCCAGCTGGCGGAGGATGTGCAGGCAGCAGGAGGCAGTGCACGGGCAGAGGCACAGGTGCAGCAGCAACGTGGTGGGAGCCATGAAGGCTCGGGGCCTTCAACAACAGAGGGGCAGGCATCGGCCGGAGGACAGGAGGACCCAGGACAGAGAGTGTCTTCCGTGTGGCAGCGGTTGGGCCACGCCATAGATGCGGAGCGGCAGCGGGCGGAAGAGGCACGGCTCACAATGGTCAGGGCGGAGAACTCCATGCGGAGGGCCCTGAGGCGGGCCGAGTGCCTCGAGGCAATCTGCAGGGGTTTGGAGGTGGAGACGTCGACGGCCCTGCGGACCCTTGGGGCCATGGAGGAGGACCGCCTCCGGGACATTGAGGGGGAGTTCGATGATGCCCTGGCCCGGGACATCCACAAGTGAGCCGTGAAACTAGCCTGCTGCTCTTGTACATAGTTATGTAGGTAGTGTTAGGTTTCATTTTTGTTTTTATTTTATTTGGACCTTTCGGACATTGGCCACATTTTTGTATATAGTTTATTTTATTAGTTAGTGTAGTTAGATAGGTTTCCTTTATTTTGTTGGGATAATGGACCCTGGCTTGTTCCCATGTACATAGTTCACATTTGGATTGTATTTTTTTTTCACTTTTTGACCATGGAGCAATGGCTTTCTTTTTTATTTCCCATTGGATTTTGTTTTGTGGACATTGACTTTGGACAACATTACTTTGGAATTTTATTTTTGGTTTTGCTTTTTTTAACGGACATGCTTCTTTTCATTTTTGTACATTCACGTTTCTGTTCATTTTTTTTTCTATTTATGTTTCCTTTAATACATATTTTTTTGGGTGAAATTCAATGTGTGGTATCTCATTGGTTTCATGCATTTCATGATATGTGTTTTGAGATTCACTGACACCCATTGGGTGTATGTGAGGGAAATGTGTTTGTTTCGGAACTTGCAATTGGTGTTCTGTGATGTAATTGCAAATTATGAGTGGGTGGATGCAATACTCGGGTGGGTGTTTTGCATTTGGAGGCTGACCATAGGGACCAGGGATCTAGATTGTGATGACATGTTGGCTGGGGAACATGAGTTGGACATGGGTGGGGGCCTGGTGGAGGCTGCCCCTGGTGGCTGGGGGGTGGGGGTGGTGGGAGACATGGGTGGGGGCCTGGTGGAGGCTGCCCCTGCACTGCTGGGGGGTGGGGGGGGTGGGAGACATGGGTGGGGGCCTGGTGGAGGCTGCCTCTGGTGGCTGGGGGGTGGGGGTGGTGGGAGACATGGGTGGGGGCCTGGTGGTGGATGCCCCTGCACTGCTGGGGGGTGGGGGTGGTGGGAGACATGGGTGGGGGCCTGGTGGAGGCTGCCCCTGGTGGCTGGGGGGTGGGGGTGGTGGGAGACATGGGTGGGGGCCTGATGGTGGGTGCCCCTGCACTGCTGCGGGGTGGGGGTGGTGGGAGACATGGGTGGGTGCCTGGTGGAGGCTTCCCCTGGTGGCTGGGGGGTGGGGGTGCTGGGAGACATGGGTGGGGGCCTGGTGGTGGCTGCCCCACAGTGCTGGGGGGTGGGGGTGGTGGGGAACATGAGTTGGACATGGGTGGGGGCCTGGTGGAGGGTGCCCCTGTACTGCTGGGGGGTGGGGGTGGTGGGAGACATGGGTGGGGGCCTGGTGGCAGGTGCCCCACAGTGCTGGGGGGTGGGGGTGGTGGGGAACATGAGTTGGACATGGGTGGGGGCCTGGTGGAGGATGCCCCTGGGGGGTGGGGGTGCTGGGAGACATGGGTGGGGGCCTGGTTGAGGCTGCCCCTGCACTGCTGGGGGGTGGGGGTGGTGGGAGACATGGGTGGGGGCCTGGTGGAGGCTGCCCCTGGTGGCTGGGGGGTGGGGGTGGTGGGAGACATGGGTGGGGGCCTGGTGGTGGGTGCCCCTGCACTGCTGGGGGGTGGGGGTGGTGGGAGACATGGGTGGGGGCCTGGTGGAGGCTGCCCCTGGTGGCTGGGGGGTGGGGGTGCTGGGAGACATGGGTGGGGGCCTGGTGGTGGCTGCCCCTGCACTGCTGGGGGGTGGGGGTGGTGGGGAACATGCGTTGGACATGTGTGGGGGCCTGGTGGCAGGTGCCCCACAGTGCTGGGGGGTGGGGGTGGTGGGGAACATGAGTTGGACATGGGTGGGGGCCTGGTGGAGGCTGCCCCTGGGGGGTGGGGGTGCTGGGAGACATGGGTGGGGGCCTGGTGGAGGCTGCCCCTGGTGACTGGGGGGTGGGGGTGGTGGGAGACATGGGTGGGGGCCTGGTGGTGGGTGCCCCTGCACTGCTGGGGGGTGGGGGTGGTGGGAGACATGGGTGGGGGCCTGGTGGTAGGTGCCCCACAGTGCTGGGGGGTGGGGGTGGTGGGGAACATGAGTTGGACATGGGTGGGGGCCTGGTGGCAGGTGCCCCACAGTGCTGGGGGGTGGGGGTGGTGGGGAACATGAGTTGGACATGGGTGGGGGCCTGCTGGCAGGTGCCCCACAGTGCTGGGGGTGGGGGTGGTGGGAGACATGGGTGGGGGCCTGGTGGAGGCTGCCCCTGGTGGCTGGGGGGTGGGGGTGGTGGGAGACATGGGTGGGGGCCTGGTGGTGGGTGCCCCTGCACTGCTGGGGGGTGGGGGTGGTGGGAGACATGGGTGGGGGTCCTGGTGGCAGGTGCCCCACAGTGCTGGGGGGTGGGGGTGGTGGGGAACATGAGTTGGACATGGGTGGGGGCCTGCTGGCAGGTGCCCCACAGTGCTGGGGGTGGGGGGTGGGGAACATGAGTTGGACATGGGTGGGGGCCTGGTGGAGGGTGCCCCTGTACTGCTGGGGGGTGGGGGTGGTGGGAGGCATGGGTGGGGGCCTGGTGGTGGCTGCCCCTGCACTGCTGGGGGGTGGGGGTGGTGGGAGACATGGGTGGGGGCCTGGTGGAGGGTGCCCCTGGTGGCTGGGGGTGCAGGGGGACATGCGTTGGTGGGCAGTAGTGCAAGTTGATATGTGGGTTGGCTGGGGGGCATGGCCATGGTGGATGGGGTGCCTGCAGGACATGTGCAGGGTAGGCCCCTGTGCAATTCACGTGTGGTGCTCCCCGCGCACCCCTGTGATACACGTAGCCTGATGGAATTGCGTGTGGAACTTCCCGCGCATCCCTGAAATATGCGTACCCTGCTCGCACGGGCCCAATTGCGTGTGGAAATTCCCGCGCACCCCTGAAATACACGTACCCTGATGGAATCGCATGTGGAACTTCCCGCGCACCCCTGGAATACACGTACCCTGCTGAAATCGCGTGTGAAACTTGCCCTGCACCCCGAAATACACGTACCCTGCTGAAATCGCGTGTGGCACTTCCCGCGCACCCCTGAGATACGCGTACCCTGCTCGCATGGGCCCAATCGCGTGTGGAACTTCCCCCGCACCCCGGAATACACGTACCCTGCTGAAATCGCGTGTGGCACTTCCCGCGCACCCCTGAGATACGCGTACCCTGCTCGCACGGGCCCAAACGCGTGTGGAAATTCCCGCGCACCCCTGGAATACACGTAACCTGCTGATTTTGCGTGTGAAACTTCCCCCGCACCCCGAAATACACGTACCCTGATGGAATCGCATGTGGAACTTCCCGCGCACCCCTGGAATACACGTACCCTGATGGAATCGCGTGTGGAACTTCCCGGGCACCCCTCAAATACACGTACCATGATGGAATCACGTGTGGAAATTCCCGCGCACCCCTGAAATACGCGTACCCTGCTCGCACGGGGCCAATCGCGTGAGGTACTTCCCGCGCACCCCAGTGATACACGTAGCCCGCTTGCCGTGCTGGTACAGGGTTAGCGCAGCCCTTTGCGCTGGATTGGGTACATTGATGGCTTTTCCCTGCGCGAGAGGCGTTCTTGGGGGCGTGACTGGCGCTGCTGCAGGGTCGCTGCGCCACTGTGCGCCACGGCTGGTTTTGGTGGCTGGAATCCATGAATACGCTGTGCGCGGAAATGGATTTTAGCGCACGCGGCTGGCGCAGGGATTCGCACGCGCACACTGTGCGCCAGCCGCGTGCGCCACTTGTGCGCTGAATTCTATGAATTACCCCCTTTGTCTTATTGGGGTAAATTTGGGGTTTTGCAGTATTTTCTTACCGTCAAAATATGAGCGGTAGTTTGGTGGTAAATTAGCCTTGCATTTAGATTGGGTTTGGCCTCATATTATTTTAGTGACCATACCTTGTTATATTATATTGGGGAATCTAGTGATATAATGTTTGCGGTATTTAGTGGTGAGCATAGTTTTCTTCCCTATATTATAACCCCATCCTAAAACAAAACCTTCCTTTCTATTAGAGTACCTCCGAGTAGTCTATAGAGAGTCTTGGACCTATTCACGTGATAGATTCCTTCCAAACAACATGCAAGGAAGGCACACACACACACATAAACCTGCTTTATCAATGAATATTATCAGCTTATTCTGGATTGTTATTTTACCTGTAGGGGCAAATTGACAAATGCACTACTAAAGAGAATGAATCTCCCCTGCATATTTACATGTAAATTCACAGCTGCAAAAATTACACTAAACCATTTGTTTTTATATATTCTCATTATATTATATACAAATACAATTCACAACCATTAGTTCTTACCATGAATACATTGCATCATCATCTGAAATAAAAAAGAGAGAGAGAACACAGAACAAACAAGCCTTTTAAAACATGGTTAATTCTTCCCCATTCTGTACATGGCAAACAATACATGCAGTGACTTCCCTGCCTTTCTACGCTGTTCTAAAGTTCAGCCATTCATGCAGCATTTAACAGTATCCTCACTTGTACTTATCTCCTTACCAAAAGTGTTTCTTTGAAGTCCCCCACGCGACCTTGTTTCACTAGCCTCACAAAGACAGGCCCAGTCAGCACGAACGGCTCCTGTAATCTTGTGTGTCTGGGAAGCACGGCGAGAAACTCTCAAGCCAGCGCTCTGTGACACCTTGGACTTCTGTCTTCACAGCCCAGTCTCCACCACGAACTAACTCTCCTCCACAGTTTTTGCCATTAGCAAAACTCAGATCATTTCCATTTTGACGTGGAATCTTCAGACACTTTTCTCCAATCAGGTTAAAAGCATGTTTTCTGCACCAGCCTTCAGTTTTATAACAATGAGCTCCTTGCTCTCTGAGCAATTGTTTCAATTTATTTCCTGCTGCGCATACTTTCTGCTTTCTGAAAACTAACACAGAAAGAGAGAAAAAAAAGGCCAGTGTGCATTTGAAATGCATTATAGCAGTGCTACCAAAATATGTATTTTCATCTCATTTTGCACATGAGACTACATTATAATGTTAGGAAGTTAGAATTAGTGTTTAGTAAATGTTAATTAAGCTAGTCAGTTATGGAAATAATGTAGTCTTCTATGTATGAAATATCAAAATAAAAAATGGTGCACTTCATTCTCTGCAGTTTCACATTGGGCTTTTGCTATGTTATGAATTCTGTACCTTGCATGCCACTAACAACATATTGACATGTTATACTTGCAACACAAAAATAACTATATGTGTGTGCCATATTACTGCTGGCAACAACAACAAAAAAAAGAAATGCCACTACATTTACAATAAAACACCATAAAATGCCATCATATTTAATAGAATGCTATGTATACTCTTACAGGACCCATTAAAAAACCATTGCACCTTGGCAAGTGCAGTTTGACATATTATAACCACCAGTGCTAAAATTGCCCTAGTGCTAAAAAGACACATTTTTGATGCATTTTTGCACCAGGGCAAAGTTTGCCCTAGTGCTAATACCATTCCGTATTAGCACTAGGGCAGACTTTGCCCTGGTAGAGAAACTTACTGAAAATGCATCTTTTTTGCACTAGGGCAATTTTTGCCCTGGTGCTTTTAATTTTTTAATGTGTCCCAGTGTTTTAAAAAATAGGGCAATCGTTGCCCTAGTGCTAATACCGTGTAAACATTGCACTTGTACCGGTGCAAAGTTTCTGTAATCTGGCCCCATGTATCCATCATGATCATCCTGCTTTGTGTCATATCATGAGCCACAAATACCTAATTTTTCCTAAAGACATTGCCACATAGGAAAATAAATCAATACAAATTGATGTGAACTTGTACCTAGCAAACAGGGCCTTATCTGGCATATGATGACCGTGCCTGGTGATATGAATGAAGGCATTGCTTGGCACCCATTGCAATGTGCCCACAGACATTAATCGGATTGCACCTGACTGCAAGGATTTAAATCCTTGCTATCAGGTTGCCCCAAGTTACGGACAATTCTGCAGCGCTGCACGTGGCATGGACATGGGCGGAAAAGGTTTCTTAATGGGCAGGTACTGGCTGCTGACTGGCAGCTATGGCTTCACCTGGCTTACAATGACAGCATCTGCACTTGCGCAGCTGCGCCTGGCATGTGATGGCACTGCCTTGATGTGTGAACATCGGTGGAATTATAGGGGTGTGCGGGGGGCAAGTCCCCCGCAACATTTGTGGCATGCCTTTTTGTCCCCCCATCTTTTGGTGGGAGGGCCGGTGGCCGCGTTGCTTGATCATAAAATTGGACAGCGTGAGCCTGGCTGAGGTGCCCAGCCAGGCTCACGCTGTCTCTTTATATAATGCAGACATGTATATGTTTGCTGGAGGGCAGGGCTGCGGGCTGAACCTAGTGAGGGGTCACATTTCGACAATTACATTTGGGGTCGGGATGTATTTAGCATTGCACAAGTGGGGCTGAGGTGAGCCACTAAATGCAGTGCGTGTAATATTCTCATTCACACCCCCAAACGGCCCACCCCTGCCCCAATGTACTTTTTTGGTAACATTATTGGCAGATGGCATTTTTACACATAAAACTGCACGATCATTGCAGATACAGGAAATCCATCTATTAAAGCTCTGTCTTGGCGCTCTGGTGCAAAATATATGGAAACCTCCAGATTTGCATATGGATTGGATTGCACCAACAGAAATTATTTCACAGAAAAGGACATTGCAAGGAGCATCATCAGTCTTTGATATGTGGAGGCACCATGGTAGTGACTTTAGAATAGGATGCCATAAGTAAGCCAAGTGGCAAATAAGTTTGTGGTGCAAAATACCTAAAATGCACTATTGTTATATATGGAGAAACTCTATAGTTGTAACGCTCACCTGATTCCCGTAGAGGCGCCGGTCTTGACTGGGCGTATACCGTATCTTCAAAGGTGATGTGTAACACACGGCTGGCTCTTTGGGCTGGACCTCTGTGCACTGTATGTCTGACTCGAAGGGTAAGATGTCTGCAGATAGAAAATATGGGATTAAGGAACTGGGTTATTGAATGTCTCTCTCTTCTTCCCTTTCTCTTCTCCTGTAGAACCCCAAAGGTTAACGCTCTCACCTTAGGTAAGTGAACGCCGTGCTCTCCATCTGCCTCGGGGCAGGGTGCTGTAACCAGTTTCTTCACTGGATAAGGGGAGCAGGCCTCTTGACTTCAGAGGACTGCTGTCCGTCGTTTACTGCACGAACGGTAAGTTTCGAGTAATTCTAATGTCTTTAAAGTCTTTAGTAATGATGTTTCTTGTTTTGCAGGGTTCTGGCGATGGCGGATGACGGGCTGAAGTGAGTTGAAGATGGAGCCCGTGTGATGAATAGAAGCGCCTGGAAGCACGTAAGTAAGCGCTTGTTGCCTGCTTCACGATGCGCTCTAACTGTCTTTTTATTTTGCAGGTACAAGTTCGGAGCGGCTGCAGGGTGCCGGAATACCCACTGGGTTAGATGTGGAAAGGAGTAATGGCACGTGAGTATTAAAGTTCCCCAATGTCTTTAAACGCACCTTGTTTTGTCTTTCAGATGCGGGATGCAGCGCCGAAGGCCTCCGGAGCGTGCGAAGAGTTGGTAAGCTTTTGTCTTTCAGATGCCGGAATGCAGTGTGAAGACCTCCGGAGCGCACGAAGAGTAGGTAAGCCTTTGTCTTTCAGATGCCGGAATGCAGCGCGAGGCGTTGGTGACAGTCGATGGACCAGGTAAGTGAAGAGCTGTCACTGAAGACCGTAATGCTAACCTGTTCTTTCTTGTCTTTATAGGTGTTGCTGAAGACTGGATTCAGGATGGTAAGCCTTTTTCCTTAGGCCCAGGATCAGATGCAGAAGACACGATGAGCGTTCTGCTGCAGAGGATGCAGAATAATGCAAAGCAAGATTCATCCATCGGGTGTGGTTTAAATAGCCTCCTGTAGTGCTTAGGTGTCTCCTTCCACAGCCACGCCTAGGTAAGAAAAGAGTTCCTGCTTTCCAGAAGAGTTCCAGTGTTCTGAATCTAGGGAGTGGCTCCTGCCCCACCCAACAGGAAAAGTAGTTCCAAACAGAAGAGGATCAGAGGCTCAACTGGCAGGCAAGTAAGCAGCATGGTCTGCTGCAGGTAAGTCCACCCAAGCATTATGAGCCCGGCGCTTCCAGCGCTGGGACTGGGCATATTTATGAGCCTGGTGCCACTGGCGCCAGGACTGGGTCCAAAAGGTCCCAATTGGGACTGGTTGGCACTCGGAACCTGGGTTATGGATCTGCTTCCAAGGGAGTTGGGAAAACCCTGACCTTTTGGAAGCAGAGATCATGACAATAGTCATCAGGCTTTAGCAGGATATATTAACATAAGGTTTGAAGTGAATCGGAATCACGTACAGAGCTTCAGATAAGACACAGTGGGATTACATTAATTGCCCAGGATCACACACTTTGGTTAAATGGTGAAACTGGGATGTGGACAATTTAAGCAACTGTGCACATCTTCCGAGGTTTAGTTGATATAGATATTTATTAAGGTATTGCTTTGCATTTCATGTGCTTAAATAATTATTTATAGCAATGCCTTGCAAGCAAAGCACATTACATAATAAACTAGCCTTTCATAGTAGACTAACTGTAGACTATATATATTGTCAGAGAAATATGTTGAGGAATGAGGGTATGGCTTTAGTTTTATTATCCCCATCCTGCACGCAAAGTTACAAAAGTATCATGCATATTAATGGGAGCCTAACACATCCCCCTTGGGTTTTAAAGCCATGGCCCTCATTAGAACACTGGCGCTAAACCATGGCGCTATTAGCACCATGGTTGCTGCCGGTATTGTAACGAGTCCGCCATGGTGAAATGGGGAAGTACCACCCCATTCCAAGGTTGGCGGGGCGGTACTTTCCCATTTCACCATGGCACTTCCCCATTCCCATTTTTGCCCCATAGGGCATAATGGGAATGGGGAAGGCGGTAATTACGGTACCGCAAATTGCGGTACCGTAATTAGCACCAAGGTCTCTTTGCGAGTCCATTCCTTAACGGCTGGTAAAACCAGCCGTTAAGGTGGGAACCTGCAAAAGGACCTCGTAATCAGGCGCTAAGGGATTACCGGTACCGGTACCCTTACCAGTACTGGTAATCCCTTAGCGCCAGGGTGGTAATGAGGCCCATAGTCATTATTTCATAAAATATGCAACATTATGCACCCTTCTCACTTCTGATCACTCCCTCCCATTCACATATCAAAAGAGACAAAAGTCCCTGCTAATAGTCGCCCCCTCCCTCCCATCAGTGCCTAATGGCTCAGAGTGTAATGCTCTGTTGACACAGAGAAACATGAGGATGCTCTGCTTCCTGGACCTCCTTGGGACATTGTCCTGGCACCGGGAAACCTCTAACATTCATACAGGGTAAGGTGTCCTGCTGCCAGGACAATAAGCGTGCTGAGCAGGAATTGCTTGGCACACATTGTCCTGCCAGTGGGATACCTTTCCCGTTGGGCACCCTCTTTGAGGTGCCGAACAGGAGTGCCACCCCACTGACAAATGTCCCAGGATGGCCTCCTGCTCGGTACACTACTGCTTGGGGTCATTTGAACACAGGAAAACATACCTTAATGTTAATGAGTCAGAATGTTGTAAGTAATTGATGAAATTAGAATAAGCAACCTAATGTGCTGTTTTAAAATCTTGCGGGCATTCATTTTGTATTACGTTGATATGCTGGTTTGAGCCAGTGCCCTGGTGGCAATAATCAACTACAAGCTCCCTTCAGCCTGCTGGCAGGCCCGTTTTAGGTAGAGGGGGTGCAGGCTTTTTTTTACTGTTGTCAATGCAGTGAATTCTAAAGACTAACTGTGGTGTTCTACGTTTCAGAAGACTGGTGTGCCTTTAGAAATGAATTATAAAGATATGCCACCAGTCTTATGAAAGTTATAACAGAGTGTTGGTAATGGACTCTTGTTGTGTAGTAGCTCTGTTTTATCCCTCAGAGCCACGGTCCGCCATTCCTCCAACCTGCCCCTTTCTTTCCATTGTCATGTCCCCCACATCATTTTCAGCAAAGTTACTCCACTGTGTGTGAGGTTGTCCTGGCCATATGGTGAATGCACCTGGGCACATGAAGATGACTAGTGGCACATGGAAAGGCCAGACCTGTTGGCTTTTTCATTGCATACTTAAGTGGGGGGCTGATCTTCGGAGCTATATGTTCTACTGAAAGAAATGCCGGAGAGGAGAGAAAGATATTGCCCAGTCGAGGCTTACGTTTTATTTATTTTTTATTTTTTCCTGTGATATCAGAACTAGCACCTGCAGATACGATGTTCTTGTTTTACAGTACAAGTAAACAAATAAAGTTCGACGACAATGCAATCTGTGATCAACCCTCTTGAGAGTGACGTTGCATATGCTCTTTCCAGTCAGCACTTCCTGTAAGAATTATTATCGCTCAATTTAATGGTACAAAGTGTATTGACCTTGGACAGATGAAGGAATGAATCGTCGCAGCAGGAATTCGAGCGTTCAAACTCGAGGCTGGTCACGTGCCGAATGCGAGTGCCCAACTCTCTGAGCTATCTATGCAGCTCTAACATTCGGAACGCTTTTGCTCAGCAGAATGAGCTATCGCTTTTGCCTCCATAATCATGAAACACATAGCACATGTTGCTGTATTGGGTTGCTTGGTCCTAAACCAGTTTCCTCTTTAATGGCGTCCCTAAGGTACACGCACAGAGGGGTCTATGGCCTCCTCCCTTACGCCCCAAACACGGCTCTTTTAACCTCTCCCTTGAATGATGTAATCAATATGGACCTGTGATCCTAGCCTGCAGCGGTCCACACCTGCAGAGTAAACACCTCCCTAACCTTCAACATAAAGATACCGCCATACAGACATCAGCCGGCTGGTGCTGACGGCTGCCATGTTTACAGGGCGCCGCATGTGCCAAAAGATAGGGGGTTCCCTGTTCACTATCAGAAAACAACTGGTGGGATAACAAGCCCAGGCTGCTATCACCCCGCCCACTTACCAGCACGCCCAGCAATTCTTGCAGAAACACACCAGACAACACGGGGGACCTGCAGACAGCTCATGCACAATGTGTACCTAGCAGCAACTGCTCGTTTACTGCTCTTTGACAGTCCTGACGCTTGAAAGGAATCATGGTGTTTATAATCTAACTAACATCATAGGTAGCAGTTGAAATAGAAAATGTCCGACGATTGTTTTAGAGTATGTGCTCCCACGACCTCATCAACTGCCGTTATCCTGCTGTGGGGGCTGCCACGCGCCGAGTCCATGCAATCAATATTCAGCAATGGATAGCCAGGGACGAGTGAGTGCACTTTGAACCCGGAAAGAGATATGCTGGGTAGGGGCATTTATCTCCACAATACCCAAGTATTGTCAAGAGTTCAAGCACGTAAGCCGCATAGCCTGGCGTTAAGTGGCTTCAGTTATCATAATACAAGGTGAGGGCTTGAGCACCACTGAAGTCCTTTACGCACCCAATCACCACAGCGACCTTGTGGCGAAACTAACGTGATCTAGAGTTTGCCATCACAATGAATTGGAACTACACATAAGCTATGCACTTGTGAAAGATGAAGATTGCTTTTGCTTGCACAGCGCTAGTTGACACATTTAGTGATTCGTAGAAGGTGAGCAACAGAAGTGACATCACCAGAGATTTAGGAAGGCACTTACCCACCAGTCAGTGTCCATCCCTTGAAGCGAGTGGATGAGGAACATGCCATCCGGGAACACCTCCGATGAACAGCAGTAGGTATTGTGAAACCAGGAGGGCAGCGTGTGGTAGAGGTATGATACCTTATTTTGTTTGGAGGGTGCAGCAGAGAGTTGTGATGGCGGGTGACACACCAGTCGCCATCCTTCTCATGAAGTAAGTGTATGAAAGTTGACACCTTGGAAGATTTGCAAGAGAAAAAACATAACCTTCAGGGCAGCTTGTGGCAAATTCAGGACAGCCGAGATTTAATGAAGATCTAACACTCAAGTCAGTGTCCATATAATGAAGAGAAGGAGACACATGCCATCAGGTGACACCTTAGTAGATGCGTGGGATGTGATGGAGAACCCCTGAGGGCAGCTTGTGTTAGCGACGCTGACCTAATTTTGCTCGTTGGGAGCAGAAATGATTCAGGAAAGCAGGTGACACACAACTTAGTGTCTTTTACTTGAAGGGACTGGACGAGACACATGACACATGACATCAAGAGAGAAGAGCAAATAACCCTTTTATGACATCTTGTGAGAAAGACCTGTTCTAATGATTTTGCTGGGAGAGCGTAGCAGAAATGTAGGGAGATGACAAAGGTCAGTGTCCATCTATTAAAGCCAGTGGATGAGACACATGTAATCAGTTAACATCTGATAGGAGGGGGAGAGGAGCAGTAAATCCCTAAGGGCAGTTTGTGGAAGAGACATGCTCACCTGATTTTCCTGGGAAAGAGCTGTAGAGGCTCAAGAAGACTAGTGACATGTTAGTTAATGTCCGTCTCTTTAAGAAAGTGTGGGAAACCTGGGAGGAGTGGCAGGATAAGCCAAGAAACTTTTTATTTTTATTTTTTTTATTATTTATTTATTGAATATAGTTGAAATTACATCAACTTTTTCAATTTATAAGAAATAAAAAAGTCCATAAACATCAAATCCAAGTAGAAATAAGATTCATAAAAATTCACAAAATGCTAAAATATCATCATACAAATTTATTGGAAAGAGATAAGCAAAGGACCCTTTTTTTTTTTTTTTTAACTTCATTCCATATTCAAGGCTTTTAAAAAATTGATGGTTGCAATTCTTATGCTCATACATTCAGTGGCTGCCAAGGCGATCCATCTATTTCTAGGATCAATTTGTGCAAAATACGCAAAGTGGTTAACAAAGTGCAATTTTCTTAAAATGGAAAGTGCAGGACAGTTCAATAATAAGTGTTGTAGAGTTTCTACAATCGTTATATTTTTGCAAAACCTACACCAGTTGAGGTCAGAGGGAATTTGCTTTCTTCTTGTTTTAACTTCACGGGTGGGCCAGATGTTGAACTGCAAACGAAGAATGGCCGTTCTTATAGCAGCAGATGGTGCCAAGCGTAGATAAGCAGCAGTGTCTTTATAACGCATGGGTCCAAAGATTGTAGAGTCAAAGTCTTTGTAGGTTAAACACTGAGTTCTAGTGTCAATCCAGTCCATCATATACACCTTCTTCTTTGCTTGCTCTGGATGAAATACAAGAAGCTCAAGTGATATATCAGCGTTAGCCATGATTGATAAAATTTTTGTAGACCAATGTCTCGGAAATTCTTCTACGGAGCTAAGCAAATAGCTAGAGATGGAAGATAGTGTGGAATTATCACATGTGGATAACAAGCATTTGCGAAATAAGGCACATAGACGGCACTTGTATAAGGCAGTTAAAGAGGTTAATCCCAATTCATAGCGTATCAACACACCAGGAATACACTGTGGAAGATGTACGGTTGCACGCCAAAACTTAGCTTCTAATAAATTGAGAAAACCTGGGGGAACAAGTAACGTTTCTAAACCATAAAGGATTGTTGCTACAACATTCTGGTTCCAATATGTGATGGCAGCTTTGATAGAGAATTTGCCATATTTGGAAAGAATTACTCGTGTTTGACATATTGCCGTGACTAGCTTGTGTTTAATTTTGTTCAGGTGCAAGTCTAGCGTTGGACAACCATGGAAAATTAGGCCCAAATAAACGTAATTTGGTACCATCTTTATGGGTATTCCCTCAATTTGCCATTCTAACAAGTGTTTGCGTAAACCTTTAGGAACATACGTGACAATTTGCGTTTTCCCAGTGTTTACTACTAGTTAATTTTCTTTAAAATAGGAACATAGTGCTGACAAGAGATTACGTAAACCACTGGGAGTTTTAGACACTAAAACAAGATCATCCGCATACCACAAGGCACACATTTTTACAACGTTCAGTTTAGGAGCATCAGTTGTTATTTTGCTAAAGAGCCAGCGTACATCATTAATAAAGAAATTGAACAGGGCGGATGCTAAAATGCACCCCTGTTTCAGCCCTCTAAATGTTGGAACTGGGGATGAAAGGAGACCCTCAGAATTTAATCTCACATAGACCTTAGTGTGTGAATGGAGGGCAAAAATGATATCAATAAGAGTTGGAGAACAATCCGCTTTGAGTAACTTATCTATGAGTTTTGGTCTTGAGACCGAATCAAAAGCGGAGTGGAGATCCACAAACGCAAAATATCTGGCTTGTCTCTTGTTAAATGCTTGTTGTCTTATAGCATTTAAAGCAATTAAATTGATGCCAGTACCTAAATCAGCGACAAAACCAGTTTGTGCTGGGTCACGTTGATTTGCTTTATTTGACCAAACATTAAAATCTCTTAACACCAACCTGGAGAATATTTTGCCTGGAACATCCAGTAGCGTATTTGGACGATAGCTTTTAGGGTCCATTCGATCGCCTTTTTTATAGATCGGAATGATCACAGAAGAGCGCCATGAATCAGGAATATTTTTGGTTTTATAATGTGGTGAAAAGCATTGTTCAAGATTAATGCCCATTCTGTTATATTTTGTTTGAGCATTAAATTAGTAAGTCCATCCATGCCTGCTGCTCTAGACGATGAAGATAATTTAATAAAATCTTGAATAATAGATCTTGTAAGGTGCAAAGCCCCCCCATTTATAGAGCTGCTGTTGTACTTATAGCAAGTCATCTTGGAGTCGTCGTATAGAGTAGAAAAATGTGTGACCCACACCGATTCAGATACTCCATTGAGTTGTGCATGACCTTGGGGTGATGTGTTACATTTGTTCAACAACTCCCAAACCAAGGCAGAATTTTTGCTACGACAAGCTGCCAAAAAGTGTTCGCTATCTATTTGATACATGGTTGCTCGCCTCATGCGAACCCAATTTCGATATCTCGTTGTAGCAACCTTAACTGCCTTAATTTGATCAATCATAGGGAGTTCCCGATGATTTCTGATCTCTCTTCTGTAAGCCTTCTTTCTTTCACTGAGAGCTAGATCAAACCCATGCACATGTCTTTTAGCTAATTTACTATGAATGGGGTAAAGATTCGCGAAAGTGCTTAACACATCTATATACGAACCAGTCTTATGTAACAGTTGATTGTCTAGAATAGCACCATTCTGAGCTAGTAATTTATTAACAGACCATTTGAAGCGGTTTTTACCATTATTGACAGATACAGGCTGATTATAGTAAAATGCGATTTTCGAATGATTTTCAATTTCAACCGCCCAAAATAGTGCTAAAAGTTGGTGATCACTGGATGACTGTTTTACTATGATAAATTTGGTGGTATTGATAAAGATGCTATTGGACATAAAGATGTAATCAATCGTGGATTTTGAGTTGCCTCTCTCCCAGGTGTTCATTGGGGGAATGTCACCTATAATCGCACCATTTGCCATCTTTAAGTCATGATCTTCCATAAAGGAGATCCATTTTGCACCTCACGATTCTTATTCACGATGCGAATCAAAGCAAGAAAGGTTCAAATCACCCATAAGTAAGATTCCAGAGATATTATTTTGTGCAGAAATGTACTCGAAGAGAAGAGAAAGCGCATCGTAAAAGCTGTCATCATTGATTCCCACCGGATTCCTGTAAAGATTAATAAGTGCGTATATCTGTGAGTTGAAGGAGATTTTAACCAATTGCATAAATTTATTTGGTGCTTTCCAGGGGGATATCTTTAAACCCTTACTCACTTTCACTGTAACTAACAGTCCAGCTGAAGGTCTACCTTTATCAGCTTGAACTGCTGGCAGCAGACTAAACTCATGGTCATCCCATATAGGGGGATTTACTAGCCACGTTTCTTGCAAGGTCACTATGTCATAAGTGTTCAACTGGTTGTTTAAAGTCCACTGCAGATGAGAATAGCCTCTGCTATTCCAGCTAGCAAGCGAAAGTTCAGTAATGGGAATAACTGCTCGTGGTTATGAGTGAGAATTACCGGATGCTCTGGGGTCTAATGGAGATTCTTTAGTGCAAAAATTGCAGGCACATGACGGTGCAAGAGTAGTACCTACAATAGATTTATTACCATCAATCTCCTTAGACTGCTGACGTGCTGGATCTTGGGCTAGTAAAAAGCCAAGATTGAATAAATCCATTCTGGCGTTCCACAAAGTATTACGAACGATTCCAGACTTTATCCAGAGTCTAACGATGGAAAGATTCTTGTCACAAAGGAACTCAACTTGATCCAAATCAGTGGAAGATATGGCATCCAAACCCTCTATATCTCCAAATATATTTAAAACACTAGCACAACATAAGTCGTATTTTGGAAAGGACCCATCGCGACACTTCAAAATTAAAGTATGGAATAGATTGAGTTTCTTTGAAAATGCAATGCTATCGTCATTTATGTTAGGTTTAGTGCCACCATTACGTAAATCAGAATTTCTCTTATTGTTTTGTTTTGGAGGATCTTGAGGATAATTCCTATTACAATGAGATGGTTTGGGATTCATACAATTATCTGTTCTGATTGTACGAAATGAAGCTTCATTTTGGGTATTATGCAAGGGGTTATGTGTTTGAAGGAATTGATCAATGGCATGTGAAGCTTCGGCAACACCTCAGAAATTTTTTTTAGTGGATAAGAGTCTACTGCGGCTTTTAATGAGCTTAAACGATCTTCAACTCCCGCTGTAGAAGCGGCAGAGGGAGGTAACTTACTAGCACCTGTATTGATGACACTGCATTCAGTAGATAATGTTGTTTGTACAACAGGAAGGGATTGTTTTATTTGTATATTATCAGGCTTAGATGTTAGCAGATGTACCAACTCATTCAAGGGATCATACATAAGAGGCGACATAGGAACCTCCTTTAAAGCAACTTGAGAAGATGAAAAATTGGCTGGCAAGGCTTTAACAACAGGGGATTTGCCGGCCGTAGCGACTAATTCGCTATTCGTGATCACATCGCAGATATCTGGAGGTGCAGCAGCACTGCTAACTGCAATTTCCGTCACCGCCAGAGCTTTTTTATTTCTTTGTGTAGCTTTGGTTGAGACAGATTTTGTTTTTTTGTTGTTCACTAGTAAGGATCCAATTTTTTGTGAGTTTTGGTTGACGCCCCCCTTTTGTTTACAGGCTGCAGGTTGAGCATCACTCTTCACAGGAGAAGCAACACTGATCCAGGACTCATTATTTTTTGAAGTCACAATTTCCTCCACACATTCAATCGGACGGATAATTTTAGAAAATGTTGGCAATGCTGAGGTAGTAGTCAGAGGGTTTCGAGTCAAACTTTCTAAATGTGAGAGATGTTGCGTAATGGGTACCCCAGAGTGTTCATTTAAACCTTGATAAGATAACAAATGAGATTCAAGATGGACTACTCTTTGTTCCAGGTTTCCTAATGAAAGACTTTTAGAGCATTTAAGTGAGGTGTCTTTCATCCAATCACTTATATGGTCTAGCTTAACAGTTTGTACAGCTATCTTCTGGTCTAAAGAGTCAAAAAGCTTAAATAGAGTGGACATAGTAGTGTTAATGGCCCCCAAAGTGATTTCTAATAAGGCAGGAGTAGCCGAGGGAGCAAAAGATTGTTGTTTCCTGTCAGTAGTTTGACAGCGGCGGGGGGTAGGGTGTAAAAAAGACACCTCCTCATCCAGTCTTATTGAATCCATGGAGCACGGTTGTGCATAATCAGTCATTATTGAAGCGCTTGAACTTTCTAAGTCCCTGCATTCAGGAGAATTTTGATAGGGAGGTAATATGGATTTATTTGGACTGACATGTCCCACGTCTTCGATAATTACTGAGGCCAACGAGACGTTCTTAGTCAGAATATCTCGCACTACATTATGGCTTTCAATTGTCGTGTCTTCAATATGAAGAGTCGACTCTTCTAAAACAGTAGCAAAGGTTTGAACGGGTTTAATAGGTTTAATAGGAGAATGCGGTACAGTTAATAAAGTTTGATCCGAAATAGTAGAACTCAAAGGGACAGTGGGCGCCTCATTGTTAAGGGTAGGATATTGATGTGGAGTTACACTACCTGGACAACAATTAGGTAGCGGTGGATTCGAAGAAACCTTCACAAGAGATGCCAAGTCAATCAGATCAGACATTGCTATACCACCTGACTTTATCTCATAAAACTTACGAATGTCATGTTGAGTGGGAGTTTTATTAATTGGGTTTAAAATAATATTTTTCTTAGAAATACGAGTTCAACTTTTGGTCTTTTCCTGTGATTTTGGGATATTTTGGTTCACGGGCGTCTTGGAAAGCAGAGCTAGATCCGATAGATTAGGCATTGAACTTGGAGAGGTAACCATGGGGTCTCTAGTGATCTCCGATGGCATACCTGTTTTCAGGGTAAACATGAAATGATTTATATCAAATCGTTAAAGATTAATACAGTTATCTCCTTTGATAAAATACAGGGCACCAAACTCAAATATTAATAGCAATAAGAACTGATAAAATTTCAAACACTCATCAATTCAGGATTTAAGCGATTTATGTTAGTAGGTGTGGCGGCAATAAACAGTACCTGAGGCAGTATGGTAAAATGCCACCATCCGCCAAACAGCCGCACAACAGCCGGTGGGCTTGACGCCACAGGGCTTATCGCCGCAAGGGTGGTTCTAGCGCAGCTTTGAGGGCGCTGCCGGGTCACGTGATCGCCCACGTGATGTGGGCTAACTCCGCCTCCACCAGGAAGCGAAACGGTGCAGGCAAGAGCAAAGCTCGCAGTGCCTGTAGCATTTTGGAAGCAGGAAGCAGGTCCAAAGTTCCTGAGAGCAGAGAGGGATGACAGGAGTCCGCTCCTGTAGCACGCCAAAATCTGGTGAGCAGAAACAAATACCAAGAAAAATCTGAAGAGGTGCTTGAGGGAAGGGTATACTTGACATGACTTTGCTGGGAGGGAGCAGTTGAGATTAGAGTGGCAGTTGACACACCAGTCAGTGTCTGGCTATTGAAGCATGTAGAAGAGACTGCACCATCAGGTGACACCTGGCAGGAGGAGTGGTGAATCCCTGAGGGCAGCTTGTGGAAGGGGCACACTTAATTGATTTTGCTGTGACAGAGCAGCAGAGATACCTGGAGGCGGGTGATGCATCAGTCAGTGTCAATCTATTAAAGCAAATGAAAAAGACATGTACCTTCAGGTGACACCCGGGAGGAGGGGAGAGAGGGGTCACAAATCCCTGTGGGATGCTTGCTGTGTTGGCAAAGTAAATTCGGGTAGGCTGTGACACTCCAGTCATTGACAGTCTCCTGAAGAAAATAAGAGAGCGGACTAGATATGTGCCATCAGGTGACAACCAGGAGAGGAGTGGGAGGAGCTGGAAAGCCCTGATGGCAGCTTGTAGTCTGGGCACATTCACCGGATTTGGATGTCAGGGAACAGCAGAGTTTTGGAGAGGTGTGTGAATCATCAGTCAGTCTCCATCTCATAAAGTTAGTGGACAAGAAACGGTCCATCAGGGAGGACCCACAAATCCCTAAGAGCAGATGTGGTATGGGTACACTAGCGTGATTTCTCTGGGAGGAAGTAGCAAAGATTCAGGGAGGCGGTGGCACACTATTCATTGTCTTTTTCTTGAAGTGAGTGGACAAGATACATGAAATAATTTAACAGCCGGGAGCAGTGTGAGAGGACCAGCAAATCTCTTAGGGCTGCTTTTGGAGAGGCCTTCTTACATGATTTTGTTGCACGGGAGTCACTGAGATGAGACAGGTGACACACCATTCAGGGTCTAGCTCCTGAATGGAGTGTACGAGACACGTGCCATCAGGTGACAGCTGGAAGGAAAAGAGAGAAAGAAGCAGTGGATCCCATAGAGAATCATGTGGAAGGGGCGTGCTCACCTCATTTTTCTGGGAGAGAGCATCAAATATTCAGGGAAATGGTGACACCCCTGTCATTGTCCGTCTCTAGAAGCGAGTGGATGAGTCACATGACAATTTGTGACACATTGGCAAAAGGCGGGAGGAGCTGAGAAACTCGGAGGGGTGCACTTGCCTGATTCTGCTGGAAGAACGCAGCAAAGATTCAGGAAGGTGCATGGCCCACCAATCAGTTTCCATCTATTGAACGAAGTGGATGTGATATGTGCCATCAAGTGACCTCTGGGAGGAGGAGAGTGCGGAGATGATAAAATCCTGTGGGCAGCTTGGGGTAGAGGTGCGCTCACCTGGTTTTGTTGGAAGGGATCAGCAGCCATTCAGGAAAGTGGGCAACAAGACAGTCACTGTCTGTCTCTTGAAGTGAGTGGACAAGACACATGCCATTGGGGAATACCTAATAAAAGGAGCTGGAGGAGCCAGGAATGTCTGAGGACAGATTGTTGAAAGGCTACACTTGTCTGATTTTGCTGGAAAAGAGATGTAGATATTCAGAGGGTGGGTGACACAAGAGTCTGTGACCTGCTATTGCTGTTAATGGTTTGACAAATGTGCCATCATTTGAAACCTGTGAGGAGGAGTGGGAGGAGCCACACATCGCAGAGGGTAGCTTGTGGAAGGGACTCCCTCACTTTATTTTGCTGGGAAGAAGCAGCAAAGATTTGTGAATGTATGTGACAGTCAGTGTTTGCCAGGGGTGGACTGGGAACCAAAAGATGCCATGAAAATCAATAAAGTGGCCCCTTAGAACAGATTTTTAAAAACCCCAACCTATTTACTATTAGAACATTTGGAGATAACATAGGTTTTTAATTTAACAAAAACAGAGGGCTGGGGTGAAGAGGCGTAGCAAGACATTTCTGGAGTTCCCTATAGGCCAGTCCACCCATGATATGATATGGCATTTATAATGCGCCTGTACACAAGTGTTTCTAGACAAGTGTATCTAGGAACTTCCAGAGGTAAACACTGATGGTGACTACCTCTGGAAGTGAGTGATGAGACACATGCCATCAGGTCACAATTAGGAGGAGGCGCAATAGGAGTCATAAATCCCTGAGGGCAGCTTGTGAGAGGGCACACGCCTGATTTTGCCTGATTTTGCTAGAAATGAGCAGCAGAGATTTGGGGAGGCAGTTAGTGTGAGTCGTTTAAAGCAAGTGGTCAAGACACCTGCCATCAGGTGACACCTGGAGGAGGATCGGGAAGAGCCACACATCCCTGAAGGGGCTTGTGGGCAGTGGAAGCTCACCTGATTTTTCTAGGAGGGAGCAGCAGAGATTCAGGCAGCCTACTGATACAACAGTCTGTGTCCATCTATTGAAGCAAGTGGACGAGACATGTGCCATCAGGTAACAGCTGGGAGGATGAGAGTGAGGAGCTGAGAAACCCTGTGTGCAGCTTGTGGCAGGGGCATGCTCACCTGGCTTTGTTGGAAGGGATCAGCAGTGATTTGGAAAGGTGGGAGACACACCAGACACTGTCTGTCTCTTGAAGTTAGTGGATGTGATACATGCCATCAGGTGACACCCTGCCGAGGAATTCAAGGAGCCAATAATCTCTGAGGGAAGCATGTTGTAGGGGCATGCTCAGCAGAACGTATCTTGGAGGGAGCAGGAGAGATTTGAGGAGGTAGTTAAACACTAGTTAGAGTCTGTCTCTTGAAGAGAGTGGACGAGAAACATCATCGGGTAACATATAGTAGGAGAAGCTGGAGGAGCATGGAATGTCTGAGAGCAGACTGCAGGAAGGCTACACTTTTCAGATTTTGCTGGAAGGGAGCTGCAGCGGTTATGTGGAGTCGGTGTCACACCAGTCAGTGTCCTGCCATTGAATGAAGTAAGTGGATGACACATGTGCCATCATGTGAAACCTGAGAGAAGGAGTGGGAGGAGCTACACAGCATTGAGGGCAGCTTGTGAGAAAGACTCCCTCACTTCATTTTCCTGGGAGGAAGCAGCAAAGATTTGTGAATGTGGGTGGCACACCAGTCAGTGCTCAACTCTGGAAGCAAGTGAACAAGATACATACCATCATGTGACACTTGGAAGAGGATCAGGATGAGCCACACATCTTTGAGGGGGTGGATTTTGCTGGCAGGGAGCAGCAGAGGTTCAGGCAGGCATGTGACACAACAGTGTCCATCTATTGAAGCAAGTGGACTGGAAACGTGCCATCACGTGACAACTGGGAGGATGAGAGTGAGGATGTGAAAAATCATGTGTGAAGTTTGTAGTAGGGGCATGCACCCCTGTTATTTTGGAAGGGGCTCAGCAAAGATTCAAGAAGGTGGGTGACACACCTGTCACTGTCTGTCCATCAAGGCAGCTTGTGCGAGGGTCACCGATGCCTGATTTTGCTAGGAATGAGTAGCAGAGATTTGCCGAGGCTCACACATCAGTCAGTGTGAGTCTATTGAAGCAAGTGGACAAGACACATGCCATCTTTTGACACCTGCTGAGGCATCGGGAGAAACAGCAAATCCCTGAGGGTTAGGGGCGAGGCAAGATTACCTGTTTTTTCTGTGTGGGAGCAGCAAAGATTCAGGCAGGCGGGTGACACAACAGTTGTGTCCATATTTGAAGCAAGCGGATGTGACATGTGCCAACAGGTGACAGCTAAGAGTATGAGAGTGAGGAGCTAAGAAACCCAGTGTGTAACTTGTGGTAGTGGCATGCTCATCTGGTTTTCTTGGAAGGGTTCTTCAGAGATTTGGGAAGGTGGGTGACAAACCAGTCACTGACTGTCTCTTGAAGATAGTGGATGAGATACATGCCATCAGGTGTCACTGGGAGGAGGAGTCCAAGAAACCACAAATCCCCGAAGGCAGCTCGTGATAGGGGCATACTCACCTGATTTTTGTGGGAGGGAGCAGCAGAAATTTGAGGAGGCATTGGCACACTAGTCAGTGTCCATCTCTTGTGGTGAGCGGACTGGAAACATGCCATCGGGTAACATCTAGTAGAGGAGATGGAGGAGCTGGGAATGTCTGAGGGAATACTGTGAAAAGGCTACACTTGTCTGGTTTTGCTGGAAGAGAGCTGCAGAGATTCAGTGGAGTGGGTGAAATACCTGTCAGTGTCCGGCTATTGAAGTAAGTGGACGACACATGTGCCATCATGTGACACCTGAGATGATGTGTGGGAGGAGCCACAAAGCAATGAGGACAACTTCTGGGAGGAGCTACTGCACTTCATTTTGCTGGGACAAAGCGGCAAAGATTTGTGAATGTGGGTGACATACCAGTCAGTGCCCGCCTCTGGAAGCAAGTGGACAAGACATATTATTATTATTATTATCATTATTATTATTATTATTATTATTATTATTATTATTATTATTATTATTATTATTATTTATAATAGTGGCACACACACCCTAGGCCTCTGAGTGTTAAGAGGGAAAGAGTAAGAGCAAGAGAGCAATCATCAACAGAGCATGGAAAGGACATCAAACAAGGTCAGGTCAGAACACTGCAAGGAGTTTAGCCAGGAGAGAACAAATAGGTTTCACTGGCTTTCTTGAAGAATCAGGTGAAAGGAATGCAGCAAAGGGAAAGAAATTTGGGGTGGCATAATAAAACATCGAATTGCCAGTATGCTGCAGCTTGAAGCAACATACATTCAGCTCAAAGAGTCTTGGAGTGAAGACATCTCCTTGGAATACAACATTTGATGCAATTGCCAAGATAGACAGGGCCAGAGTGCTTGGAGGCATGTATATGTCAAAGTTTGAATCTTGTGTTTAACACGTGCCTCGACTGGAAGCCAATGTAGAGACTGCCTAGCAAGAGTGACGTGATCCCAGCAAGCAGGATAACAACCATTAGTACCCGGCACGCGCAGCGCAAAGGGAATACTGTGTGGTGATTGGCTCATTTGCGAGCCATACCACACGGTATTTCCAGTTACGCCGTGCTTGCCGGCTCCTCTGTTCCCGGCGAGGGGTGTGGCAGCCCCTCAGCCAATGAGGAGGCTCGAAACAGGGCCATCCCCGCTCCAAGCCTCCCCGCAGCTGAGAGGCTGCCTTCGCCCCCTGCCGGGGACTCGGGTAAGTCTTTTTTTTTTATTCCCTTCCCTCCCACCGCCCCCCCAACTAACCTTCTTGTTCCTGCATCCCCAACGGGGCACAAGGGAAGCCTCCAGCCGTGTGGAGACTCGGAGCGGGGCCATTCCCGCTCTGCACCTCCACACGGCTGGTGGCTTCCCTCGTCCCCTGCCGGGGACTCAGGTATGTTGTTTTTTTTTCCCCTCTCCCGCCCTCCCAACCACCACTTTTTTTTTAATCCTTTTTTTTCGGGAGTGGACGCGCTGAGAACACTTGTTTTCGCAGCGCTTCCGCTCTCGATGGGCACCATGGACTCCCTTTCCATGGCGGCGGCCATTTTCTTGGTCGTTTTTTTTTTTTCCGAAACGTTTCGGAACAGAAAAAAAAGCAATTAGCACTCCGGCCGGGGTACTAATGGCAATAAGACCCTTGGCGGAGGGCCAATACCACCCACGGTATGCCCGGGGCTTCGTTAAGGCCCTTACTACGCTCGGGCGGTATTGGCCCGCCGCCTCGGGACCTGTTTGACCATTCCATCCTGGTCGATCGCCGTGTTGATGTTGATTACTTTTCCTCGTTTACCTCTGCTTGGGATAACTAATTTCTCTCCAATAGACAAGCCAAAGACTTTGCCAATGATGCGTTTGCTTTTCCTAATTCTCTTGACTGTGGTGTCCCTCAGGGATCTTGTTTAGCTCCTACCCTTTACAACATCCATACGTAGCTCTGTTTAATCTCCTTGACCACATGGGTGTGAGCAACACTCATTTATGCCAATGACACCCAGATAATGTCACAACTATGAGGTGACCATGGCAAAAACACTCTGGCTATCAATCAAGTCTATTCCGGTATTCAGGCCTGGATGGTTACCAACTGTCTTGCACTATAGAATACAAAGGCCAAGCTACTTATCCTTGGTACTAGTCAATGTATCAAGAACTTAGATGCCTGATACTGCTCCTTATTAATCTCTGGCCGCACCATTAAAGTAGCTGACAAAGTTAAGACACTAGCATTAATGTTTTACCAGACGTCCAGAGCGGGTCCCGCGAGGGAACCTCGTAATAGGGCGGAAAGGGATTAACGGCACCGGCACCATTCCCGGCGCCGTTAATCCCATTCCACCCATTTTGTAATGAGGCCCAATGTCTTCAAAGACATGGTTAAAAAAGAAATGGGGGATGTTAGATTCAGGAGATGGCAGATTCAGGAGGAATGATGGGAATGATGGGACCAGGGCAAACCTCCAAAGGGTCGGAAGAAGTGCTGTGAACAGGGCTATTTTGAATGTTTATTTATTCAGATTTATTTATGTATGCCAATTTGTATAAAGCACCACTGACCCAGAGGCCTCAAAGTGCTATAAAACAGACATGAATAGAAGGGAGAAAAAGAGTCAACACTTAGCGTACTGTTATATCAAAGAGAAATATTTTTAGAACTTTTTTGATTCTCAGGGGGCAAGACAAGTCCCACAAGCCAATTGGTAGAGCATTCCAGACTTTGGGTCCCCAGACACCAAAACTTGTAGCCCCAATTGTATTCAATTTGAAGCGGGGCTCATCAAGAAGAATACTGCAATTCGATCATAAAGTTCTATTAAAACATTTTTTATCAAGACGATCTTTCAAATATTGAGGCACCGTACCAGTGACACATTTGTGTGCTAATGTGAGTATTTTATGTTCCATTCAGTGCTGTACCGGTAACCAATGGAGTAAGCGCCGGCTAGTGGTTACATGATCTCTTTGTTTCAGCCCATAAACTACTCTTACGGCACCGTTTTGGGCAGTCTGTCATTTCTCTTTATTGCCTTTCAGAGTGTCAGCCATCAAAGACGATGGACCTCATTACTAGCATGGAGGTAATGAAAAAAGGAAGGCGGAATGGTATTACCGGCATCGATTACCGGGCCAGGCCATTACGAGCCGACAACCCGTTAATGCCGTCCCTGCCCATACCGTGCCCCTTCTTACCAGCATGTGCGCATACATGCGCCCCTTCGCGGTGGCAATACCGGGATGCCGTTAGCAGGAGGACATCACAAGTCATGCGGGCATGCACTTACCGGCATCCCGAAGGCGATAAATATGGCCTGCACGATGGCGGTATTACAGGCATCGCAGACCACCCGTAAATAGCAACCTGCAGTGTAGCCAACTGCCACAGGTGCACACAATCACCACAGGAGAAGCCAATGGAGCCTGTCCCAGAACAAAAGGAGCACACCCACACACCACACCCCTTCCAACACCAAAATGATCCCACTTGCTGTAGCAGTCCTGGGGCTGGAGGACATGCCTGCATTGCTACACCAGCAACAACAACTACAACAACAACAGGCAGCACAGAGGAGACATAGGAGGAGAAGGAGTGTGAGACAGACCCAGCAAGTACCACCAGTGCAGCCAGTGGTACCACATAGGCAGCCACCAATATCTTGCATCATAGCCAGCCCCTTCAACCTAACCCCCTTGCAGATCCACACACTGTACCGTTTGGACCGGGACACCATCACCACCATAGTGGACATGATACACGACAACATTGTCAGCCTGATAGAAATCCGCACTGCCATCTCCCCTCTACTGAAGGTGGTGTCTGTGCTCCACTTCCTGGCTACAGGCACCTACCAGCACACAGTGGGCCAGCTGCATGGCATATCACAACCACTCTTTTCCTGCATACTGATCCAAGTGCTGGATGCCCTCCTGAAGCATACAGGCAACCACATATCCCTACCACGGACTGCCCAGGAGTTCTCTGACACTAAAGTTGGCTTCCATGCGGCAGGCATGCCCAATTGCGTCGGTGCCCTCGACTGCACCCATGTAGAATTGGTGGGGGGACCCATACTCCACATGGGAGAGAATGGACAATGCACATACAGCGAAACACTGCATCCCTGAACATCCCAACCTGAACATGACACATCAATTTCATACATAAGACCAATGCTGCACAGCAATGACAATATGCCAGACGTACATGCAGGCCACCATGGGATTGTCAAGCGATGGATGACTAAACATGATCACACCTGTGTCAATGCCGCTATTGGGAATACATACAGAGTACCACACAACACCAACATGGGTTCTTAAACATTGTTCTGCATCCACAGTACATCTGCATCAGCATGCAAGTGAACGCCCTGCATCATCTGGACAATACAATCCACACCAGCAGACCGTAGTACAGTACCCAGCAGACCGTAGTACAGTACAAATTGCGTCAAATTAACCTGTGTGCATGCATCCAGGGACATGTGCATGTAAACAATGAATAGCTGCAGCCATGGTAGTGATCACTAAGGTGTCAGGTCTGATATCAACTAACACATACCTCATTGTGCCCCCATGCAGGTGATGGTGGCTATCCCTTGAAGCTGTGGCTACTTACCCCTGTACGGAACCCACAGAACAGGCACGAAGAGGAGTACAGTCGGGTTCATACTCGCACCCATGTTGTGATGGAGCAGACCTTTGGCCTGTTCAAGGCACAGTTACACTGTCTCAGCAGGTCTGGTGGAGCACTCCTTTACGGGCCTGAGAAGGTGGCAAAGATCACCATGTGCATCCGGAGAAACATACTAATGCCACTTGCATTGACCTGCATGCACCGGGTGAGGATGATGATGATGATGATGGAGGAGGGGCAGCACCCCTGCCAGTTCACGATGCACAGGATGGCCGTGCTGTGCGCCAAGCTGTGCGCCAAGCACTGATTGACGATTTCTTCTGAACCACCAGGATGCTGATGGGTCTGTGTTAATGCTACACTGGGCACTGGGATCGTATGGATATGGACACAAGGTGTGTGGGGAGGATGGCACTGTGTGCTATCAAGAATTGATTAGACACACACAAAATTAACAATGTCCAGTCATGAAATGGTTTTTAACACAACGGGTGTATTGGAATATTAACAACATAGTGCTAGAACCCTCCACCTCACACACAAGCTCTCCCCAACCCCCAACACCCCCAACAACCCATACCCCTCCAACACCCCATACCCGCACCCCCACCCCCAAACATCCCCAACACCCCATATTCACTCCCCCATCCCCCAACACCCCATGCCCCCAACATCCCATACCCCCAACACCCCAAACACCCCAACACCACCTCCCCCCTCACCCATTGTCATCCCACACACAATGTGCCATTTGTGAGTTTTGCAAGGTGGCAGTTGGCACATGCAGGGTGGTCCTGCTACTTCCGGCCCGTCTTCGGGTCTGGGGGCGGCATGTCCGTTTGGCGTGCGCTGTGCCTGATCATGCGCACAGGACTTGAGGGAGTCGAGCTGGCAGGTATGGTGGATGGGGTGGAGGTGGATGGGTGTGTGACTGCCGGGGCAGTTTGTTGCTGCTGCATATTCTCCACGATCCGGCCAAGGACCTCTGTAACCTCAGCTAGGCTGTCTCTGATCACTAAGGTGTTGGCATACATGGCAGTGATGGAAGCCGCATTTGCCTCCCGAATCTTGCGGCGGGTCTGTTCTCCCTGTGCCACATACTGGCAGACCAGCTCAATCAAACTGTCCTGCCGGGCCTCAACCCTCGTGAGACGGGCCTCCATGTCTGTGGGGGGTGTGGAGGTGGAAGGTGCAGTGGCAGGGTGCCCCAATGCTGGACTGCCCTCCGATATGGTGGTCAGATGTGGACTGGCCAGTAATATGGCATGTTCTAGCATGGGGCATACTGGTGTGCCCTGTGTGGATTGCAGGGGGGTGGGCTGGGGACTGGGTGTATACGGACATACAACATGGAAGTTGTTCTCCATGTCTGAGAATTCCTCAGCGTGGCCCTCCACGTTGCTGAGGGGGGCAATAGCTGCTACCTCCCTATAGAACTTGTGGCAGCTGACTGCGTTCCATCAGCCTCTGCCTCTGCAAGAGTTGTTGACTCCATTGTGGCCGTGCCGTTGGCTGCTGTTGTCTCCTCCTCTGCTGCCCTGGGCTGTACTGCTGGCCTTTGTTGCACTCTGGGCGTTGTTGTTGCCCTGGAGGTGGAAGGTGCAGTGCCCTGTTGTCTGGCCCTGGTACTCCTTGTGGATGTAGTGGCCTTTGGGGCAGACTCCTGGCCTTCATTTTCTGCATCTGTGCCTGTGGGGGAACAAGAGATGCAGGGCATCAGTGATGGTGGTACGTGCAAGATGCATGATTTGGTGCTGTTCAGTATTTCACATTTCATGCATTGCTTTCTTGTAGGTGTGACGCTCATGGTACTTGCAATGTGGGGGGGGGCATACGCCGTGGACTCTCATTTCTGCACTTATATGTTCTAGGTGGCATACCCTTGTATTGCGGTTTGCGTGATGTGTGTCATGTGATTGATCCCTGTGTGTTGGTTGTCTGCTGGTAATGGTATTGGCACGCAGAATGCATTTCATTGTGCAAATGTTTGGGCCACCATCTGGACATGGATCTGTATATGTGTGTATGATGGCTCATGCATTGAGTTGGTTCACTTTCACATCTGTTGTGCTACGTCATGCTTTGGTTTACTGGAGTTTTCGGGGTCACTCACCTCCATCTCCCGATGTCGCTGCACCCGTCTCCATTTCTCCGAAGCCCTCAATCGACTCCATATTTATCGTTGTGCTGCAGGTCTCCTCCCATCACATCAATTTGGTGGGTGAATGGGCCCCACCGCCTGTAGCCATGGCCTCCCTGCGGTTTGATGATAGGATGTTTCGCACTCGGAGACATAGATCGTCTCACCTCTTTTTGCAGTCTTTCACCGTGCCGGGGGTGGTGCCAACCGCTGTCACCTTCCTTGCCACCTCCTCCCATATTTGTTTTTTTCACAGTTGGACTTCCCGTTTCAAGTTGTTGGCAAACACCTCATCCACATGGGCTGCCAGCGTATCCGCAAGCATGTTGAGCTCGTCGGAGAAGCGCTTCTTGCACAAGCGGGGGGGTGGACTTATGTGTTGCCTTTGACATGATGGATTGAATGGCCCTGCTCTCCAGTCTGTAGCACTGCTGTGTTAAGAGGATTGCAATGGATTGTGTTTTTTAAGATGGCCACCGGTGCATTTCCCGTTCCGGCGCGATGACGTTACTTCCGGGTCCGGTATTACAAACCCGGTATTTGCATGATGGTATTGCAGGGTCTGTTATCAAGGGGTTGCATTTTTACATTCCGCCACAGCCAGAGAGTGCTGAAATTTCTTTTCAGGAAATGGTTGCTTATGCCAGCGTCTCTCAGCAATCCTTTTTTCCTTGCGCTTGGAAATAATATTATCAGAAATACATCTACTCTTATTGTTGTGATTTCTATTTGGACAGAGCAAGATAATCAATAGTAGTTTTAACAGCAGAGTTATAAAGAGGCACAAGGTTGAAGATGTTAGAAAGATCATTCATGTCATTAAGTATGGGTTGGATAACAGAGGCAAGTTATGATTTTTTTATCGAGACGAGCAGGAATACAGCAAGATGGAATGTGAATGTCAGAAAACACAACAATGTGTTGGGATCAAGGACAAGCAGATGTTGAAGGGTCAGTAATGGACATATTCCGGGTAAGTGTTACCCTCTCGGAATGGTAGATAGGGTTTTGAGGAAGAAGCCATTGACATTAAGCATAGACTGACAAGAGACAGCATATTTTTCAGAGGATTCATTAGCCCAATTATTGATGTCACCCAGCAGTAACACGCATGAAGAGGGTTTCAGCAAATCAGACAATAGTGACTATAGATGATTTTCAAAGTCACACATGGGTTGGGGGAGGTCGATAGAGGGTAAGGAAATTTTAGTTGCGGTTGTCCTTAACCTTGAGCTTGGTATGGAGCATCTCACAGTCAGCCAATGTGCGGCAAATTCATCAAATACAGTTCCTTGTATTTTGACTCTTGCCAATGCTTGGTTTCTCATATACTGCAATTCACGGTTTCAACCAGCTTCACAAACTGTCTCTCACTCTGCTCAATATTCAAGAGTGCTCAAAACTTGCTTTCTTTTTGTTCAGTATTCAAAAGTACTTCCATTTCTGAAAAACTGCTTCTTTCACTTTGCTCAACATTCAATAGTGTTCAACACGTGGTTTCATTCCATTCGATATTCAAAAGTACTAATTTAGCATCTCCACCTGCCAGCTCAATATTCCCCCTTCCTAGGTATACTCAATGGTCAGTCTTATGGCTTCCTGTGAGGTCCTCTGCCGCCACAAGTTCTTTTCTTGCCGTGCGGTACCTTAAGTTCTCTGCTGGTGGCTTCTGCCGGGCTTCACCGGAGAGGTCTGTTTGCACCCAACAGTTTGTGCTCCTGTCTCCACAGCTGACTCAATTTCTCTTATGATTCTGGCTTTTAAAATTCCTGCCATCATGATCATTCCAAAAAGGACAAGACCGCCCACTACTCAAGCAGTAGTCCTTCCTTACTCTTGCTGTCCTCCTCCTAATCTCAATACCTAGCTGAGATCGGTATGTGTCTGCATTAGGACAATGAGGATGTTTTGTTCTCTTCCTTGTCCCAGTAGCATACTGGTGTTTCTTAGGGAATGTTATGGGGGACACAGAGGAAAATGGCTGAAAAACACCCTTTAAAGCCTTGTGGGATAGATGATTCATTGGGAACAGGGAATGGGGGATACCATGTCTCACCTAAGGACAGCCTCTCCTCAATCCCCACGCCCCCTCCTCTCAGTTGATCCTCCCTCACATATCCACCTCCAGGGTCAGGGTCAAAAAGTGATGGCCTTTCTCTGGCCACCTGAGAAGAGGCTGCTGAGGAAAAAGAAATGAGGCTGCCCTCAGGTCCTCACATACCCTTTCCCCATGCGGGTTGGTCCTAGATGTTTCACAGGCATACCGGGCAAGTAAGTTGACATTTCCCTGATCTCGACCGTTACAGTATTCCACTGTGAAGAAATATGGATGAAAGTCCAAGAACCATTTCGTAATTCTTAGGTTTGTCTCTTTTCATTGGCTTATCCACACAAGATGAGAATGATCAGTAACTAAAATGTATTTGTGTCCCAGTAGGTAATATTTCAGATGCAGGATAGAATCAAGTTCAAAAACTGAACAATTATTTTCTCTGGGAAATAACATCCTACTAATGTACAGTATTGGGTGTTCCAGTCCGTCATGATCTTGAGAGAGGATGCCTTCTTACCCCATTAAAGAGGCATCCATTTGCAGGATAAACTCTTTTGAGAAATCAGCTACCTTTAAAAGTGGGCTCTGACAAAGGATTTCCTTTAGTGTGGCATTGTCAAATGAGAAAAAATATCGTGCCTCCTATTGCAATGAATATATGTATATTGGCCTACGCCAAGCTGCTTGTAAGTCACTTGCGAAAAGTCCGTGTTGCAAGGTCCTGACCTTAAAATCAATGTAAGCCGCCATTTTAGGTCAATCCGCCATTTTAGGTTTGCTTTTTAAAGTCACCCTGTGAGTTAAAAATGGTGGACGATGTCATTCCGAAATACAACATGGTCGTCTTGACCTCTACATGTAGATAATATGTAACTTGCCTGCAGGCCACTTGTTGAGGTCGTGAACTGAGACCTTGTCCTTCGTTGACCTGTGTGTAAAGGATTACTCGCGTCAATGAAACTAATCCGCGAGCATATGTTAAGAACAATGTATTCAAATACTGAACTAAGAACATTTGTTTAGCTACATTGTATTAATGTTTTAGAAGACCTGCATGGGAAACCCCAGAATACACAGTTGCCTTGTAAGCTTGTTGATATATGTATTAAAAGCAAACCAGTTACATGTGGATATTCGAACTCGGCATGAACCCATGATCAGTAATGTATTAGAGGAATATTAACCCGAAGTAGGGTTGGACATCGTGTTCGCAAATAGTATAAAAGGGCAATGAATTCTAACGTACAGCGTCTCTCACTGAACACGCCGAAACATGCTGGAGTTCGCTGTGTTCCACAGAGGGCCGATAGCTATCTGATTTTGTTCTGTTCTTTGTAACTGTATTCAGTATAAATTAAAGTGTGTTGTATGTTCCTTTGTAACCCGTGCTTGGTGTATTTCCTTTTGGGGTACTCAGCCTCGATATTTTGATTTTGTTTTCACAGTTGGCGCCCGAATAGGGACCCTCAAGATTGATGCCGGATTATCGAAGGTTGGCCCTCGCTATCGGACCGGGATCGGACGGTGTGACAAAAAGGAGCCCCACTGAACGAGACGCGACACCTCAGCAGCGCTGCACGACCCGTTCCCTAGACGATTAGCTTGTGGTCCAAGAACGGCATCTTGACGAGGGTCCACTTATCGAGGTGGGCAAATCTGTCGAAATCACAACACACGAGGTAAGATTAGTTGGGTAAGATTCTTTGAAATCTGATCGGACCTCCTTAGGCTTGATCAGGTGAGTCGTGACCTGACTCTTAATATAACCCTGATAATTGGATTTTGGCGTTTTGTATCTGCAGACACAATTATTGACCAGGTAACACCAATAATTTGATATGCCTGGGAAATTGTCTACCTGCTTCAGGGAGTTATTCGGCAGCGATAGACAATCTTTGGAATTTAGCCGTCCCGCATCACAGGAGGGGTCACTGGCGTGTACTATGTACTGTAAGCATGGCATTGGAAGTATAGTATTTAATGATATTTGGCACAGACAAACCAGACATGCCTCTGAACTTCAGTGGGAAATCAATGGTAGTTTTGAAATCCCTCCTATTGAGTATTTAGAGTTAATTCTATTAAAGAAAAAGGCTAGACCTGCAGCATTTGATGTTTTGCAGAATTGGAAAAAAGAAGCGTTGCAGCAACTTAAAAGTAGAGAAAAACATGCGCGCCGTCATAAAACGAACGCCGAAAAAGCATTATTGTATGACCAAGATAAACATTCGGAGTCGACTACTAATATGGATAGGGCTTTCTCACTTGGATTACAGAAAATGTATCCTTCTAAAGACCTTCGTGTTTCCGACAAATTCATAGACAAATTGTTAAATGAACGAAGGCCTGGCACCTCTGCGCCACCTCCGTATGTTCCTCTTCCTGCTGTTTTGCCTCTTCCTGCTGCTATTCCTGCTCTACCTGCTGTTGTTCCTGCTCCTCCTAATGCGCCTCTTCCTCCAGTTACTGTTCCTCCACCTATTTCTCCACCCCTTCCTATTGCACTAGTAACAGTACCTCCATTGAATTTGCCTGCTCCCTCTCTTCCAAGTGGTCCTGTGCCGCTTTTAGTCGATCAAGGTGCAGAGTCGAAGGTTGTCACTCGCAATGCTGTACCACCAGAGAAGAAACGTGATTTGATTGCATGGGCTAAACATTGTATGGAGAGGGATGATCAAGCTAATGTTTTTTCCACACTTTATAATATGGATAATTTTCCTGAGAAAAATGTTTTTATTGAAGGTTTAGGGATTCATTTATGTGTAATGTGGGGAAAATTAAATCTAAATACTTTAGCCTTTTCAAGAGACACTGTGGAGAAAGTAAACGAGCATGTCGGAAGGTTATTTGAGTATAGAAAAGAGTTGGAAAGGTGACAGAATGAGGATGATGAGGGGGAAAGTATGTATGTACTGAAACGGTTCCTTACTTGTCGTAAATCGTTATCTGAGGAAGCACGAATCTGTACGAAGGACGCGATTAGATGGATTTCAGATATGTCGATAACTCCAGTTGAAGTATATGTCACATATAATCAGTATACTCCAGAAATGCAGAGGAAAGTGATACAGGTAATGATAGAGTACCTACAGGATGATTGTGTAAAAAGAAATATTAGTTGTCCCACAGAGTTATTGAGTATTTATAAGCGAGTTTTTTCACTTGACACTCCTTCGACTGCTTTAGTGCTCGACTTAGCTCTGTTGCTTAGTAAGCGTTCGGAGTCACCTACTTCTCAGTTGCCTATGAGAGAGGTTCCTCTGACATTTGTCCCGAAGGTTGAGGTTGCGGCCGATGCTGCACATGGTATAGTTGCTGTGAACATTCCTGCACATTATGTATCACAGTTTGTCCACGTCCCGTTCTCAAGACAGGAAGTGAATACTATTAGGCAATCTATTCCTGATATTAGGAAAAATCCGACAGGATTCGATAAAGAAATAGGCTCCATCTTGCAATCCTCAGTGTTCACCTTAGGCGATATTGATTTGTTATTTCCTGTACTCCTGCCCGTAGATTTGTGGAAACAAGTTAGAACTAGAGACGGTGTGACAGGCTTGGGAGACACATGGGCGAATATAACTAGATTCGATGGAGAAAGTCCAGCTGGTGAAAGACCACCCCAGGTGATACTGACTTTGCCTGTTAGAATTATTGAAAAATTGAAAACCATAATCCCTGAGAAAATAATTATTTGGGAAAAACTTACGGCCTGTGTCCAAGGGAAGTCTGAGGGTGCTACCAAATTCTTTAATCGGTTCGAACAGGTATTCTCGGATTTCAGCGGACAAGACTTAGGCACAGAGTCTGGGAAAAGGTTATTTGTGGACAAATTTGCGCGTGGCTTGCTGCCTGACATCCAGTCACAAATGATGTCTTCTGAGAGCGCTTGGCAGGCGAAGTCCCAATCAGAAGTACTGCACATGGCTCAGTACTACGAGAATCGTGTCAATAATGAAAAAGATAGAGTTGAAAAACGAAAAGGTGATTTAAAGACTAAAGTACTATTACAGCAAATTGTTAGAGGCCCCAGAGGGGGTAGTTCGCAGATTGGAGGTCAGTATGTTCCGCAAGGGAATGTGCCCTTGGGTCCTGTGAACATTAACCAGTGTGCCTATTGTCGTTAAGAGGGTCATTGGTGTGCACAATGCCCCGTCCTTCGACAGAGGTCGAAGACCACATTTGAGAATATGGGTAGCCGATCCAGAGGTCGCCTGGGTGTAGGGGGCCCTGGTAGAGGTCAGTTTGCACAGGATCCTCAGCAACCTTTTTCACAGGATAATCAGACTTCGATTGCGGACACTAGGAACATATTTGATCATCCTTCTGCTGCATATTTATCTGAAGAGCTTCCTTTTGATGATATTCTGTTTCATTAGAATTGCCCGAAGCAGGGTTTGGAACCTACACCTATTCCCATCAATCAGAAAGATCCCTATGTTGAAATGGTGGTGGGAAATAGGAAACATCAGTTTTTGATAGATACTGGAGCACAGAAGTGTTCCATTGATCATTCACGGGTTCCAAACATTCCACTGTCAGGGCAAACCCATGTTTCTGTAGGGTTTTCTGGCACACCAGTTGTTTGTCCGGTTTCTTCGCTGGTACCCATTTCTTTGGGTCCCTTTATGGACCACTGTCCATTTCTGTTGATTTGAATTTTGGAGAGAATTTGCTGGGGTTAAACCTGTTACAAGAATTAATTGCAATATGTATTGTTCTTCTGATGGAGTGCGCTTGACGATTTCACCACAGCAATTTTCTGTCTCACAATTCTTGACTAGACCTTTGCCGCCAGAATTCATTGATGTACCAGAGAGCTTGTGGGCTGTTGACGACAACGATGTTGGTGTTTTACAGATTGAGCCTGTTAAGATAGTTTTGAAACATGGAATTGAGCTGCCACGCATTCCACAGTGTAAGATTTCAGTTGAGGGCGAGCAAGCTTTGAAATGCATTGTTTCCCATTTCGTGCATCGCAGGGTGATTGAAGAAAATTCAGGAAGTTTGTGCGATAGTCCGATTTTACCCGTGTACAAGAAAGGTGATAATGCAATTTAATTCTGTTTCATAATTGATTTACGTGCCATTAATAACGTCGTCGCTCCGCAATTTCCAATTGTGCCTGATGTGATGACAATATTAACCATGATTCCAGCTACAGCTACGTACTTTAGTTTTGTGGATCTAAAGAATGCTTTTGTTAGTATTTCTATACACAAGGATAGTAGATACTTGTTCGCGTTCACCTTAGGGGGACGCTCGTTCACATTTACTTGTGTGCCTCAAGGGTACTTAGAGAGTCCTAGCATCGATAGTAGGGCTTTGAAAGAACAGCTTGATACCCTTGAATTGCCCTCTACATGTACATTGCTTCAATATGTTGATGACTTGCTTTTAGCTGCTGATTTTGAGAGCGCCTGTAAGGAGGGCACTGTGTTATTGCTTATTCATCTAGCTAAGCATGGTCACAAAGCTTTGCTTAAAAAGTTTCAATATTGTTGCCAGGAGGTCGCCTATTTAGGTTATCTCCTGTCAAAGGAGGGAAGAAGATTGACACCTGAATGTATAAAGCACATTTCTGGCATTTCTGTCCCAAATACACCGAAGGAAGTTAGAGCCTTGATAGGTATGGCTTCTTACTGTAGGTTGTGGATCCCGAATCTTTCACTAGTGATCAAACCGATGTTGCCTTTGACAAAGAAGGGCATTTCTTCGCCATTGCTGTGGAACGCGGAACACCAGCAATCGCTTGACTTGCTCAATACTGCATTATGCTCGGCACCAGTTTTGGGCACACCAAACTATGAAAAGGCCTTTGTGTTGTTTGTGCATGAATGTGATGGATGTGCTTTGGCTGTATTAACGCAGGAACATGGAGGGAAGAATAGGCCGTTCGGTTACTTTTCTTCCGCCCTTGATCCTGTAGCATGCGCTTTGCCAAGATGTTTTTGAGCTGTCGCTGCTGCTGCGTCTGTAAAACAGAGTGAGGGAATGGTCCTAGGCCATGATCTAACCCTGATGGTGCCTCACTCTGTAGATGTTCTACTGAACTGAACCCAAACGCAACACCTCACTTCCGCACGGTTGACGAGGTATGAATTGATCTTGTTTGCTCTTCACATTCAAATTAGGAGGTGTTGTGTTCTTAATCCGGCTGAACTCTTACCTTTCCCGCAAGATACTACTTGCGGCGATGAAGAGTCACATGACTGTCTGTATACTACTGAACAAAAGACAAAGGGTAGAATTGATTTGAAAGACACTCCGTTGGATAATCCGCAAGGAGAGCTGTTTTGTGATGGCTCCTGCTTTAAACTTCCGGATGGTACATCGACAGCTGCTTATGCAATCACCACATTAAGCACGGTTGAGGAAACCAAGAGAATCACGCATAACTCTGCGCAGGGCGCAGAGATTATAGCATTGACCCGAGCTTTTACTGCAAGCCGTTTTTTGAAGGGCTTGCAGTAAACATATATACTGATAGTCAGTATGTCTTTGGGGTGGTTCACAACTTTGGGAGACTTTGGTCAGAGAGAGGGTTCTTAACTTCACATGGCACTAAGATCCAACATGGCTCCCTAATAGTACAACTACTCTCAGCGCTTGCGCTCCCTACTCAGTTAGCCATCATGAAATGCTAGCACATCGAAAGATTACAGATGACATAGGAAAAGGGAATGCTTTTGCTGATCAGATAGCTAGACAAACTGCTACCGATCCCCTTACGGAGATGTATGTTTCAAGAGAGACTGTAAATGCTTATGCAATGGATGAGGGTGTTGGTTCTGTACGGGATATCCAAGCTGATGCCACATTAGAAGAATCCAAGAAGTGGGCTGAAGGCTTGTGGAAACTTGATGATGACGGGTGTTGGGTGGACATAGTTGAAGGGAAATGGCTACTCCCTGACGCGTATGTAATGATGATGGTCATCATGGTCCTACGCATGTATGTGCCCAGAAAGTAATAGAAATGTTAGAGAAAGTTTGGGCAAATGACAACATTTCGAAAATTGCTCAGCGCTATGTTCAGGGTTGCATGATTTGCCTACAACATAATGTGGGAAAGGGGACAGCAACTCCAAGGGGAAGTTTTGGGCACCCTCTGTCCCCTTTGAAGTTATCCACTTTGATTTTATTGAAATGGAACGGTGCAATAATATGAAGGACATGCTAGTGGTCATCTGTGCCTTTAGCAAATGGGTTGAGGCTTTCCCTGTCAAAGATGCTACAGCCATGAATACTGCGAAAACCATGTTAAAGTAGTACTTCCCATGGTTCGGGCTACCAAGAGTCATCTGGTCGGACAATGGTCCACATTTTGCCGCTGCTGTAATTCTGCAGAAATGTGCGGCATTGCAGATCGACAAACGGTTCCATTCGGCCAGACACGCTCAGAGCGCCGGACTAGTAGAAAGACACAATGGTATCATCAAGAACAAGCTTGCAATGACGTGTGCCGGCACTAATTAAAATGGCCAGATGCCTGACCGATCATGTTATTATCCATGCGTACAACCCCTCAAAAAAAGACTGAGCTCTCTCCATTTGAGGTGGTAATGGGGACACCTGCCAATATTTGTTACCTTCCTCAATGTAGATCGTTAAGAAATGTTGAAAATGTATTACTTTCAGATTATTGCAGCCAGTTGACTAGAAACCTGTATTTGATTTATCACCAGGTACGAGAGGCTTTACCTGTGCGATACGAGGGCCCGGGCCACAGCATATGGCCTGGAAGCTGGATGCTCATCAAGGCTTTTGAGCGCTCTTCCTGCCTTGCACCTCGCTGGCGGGGCCCGTTCCAAGACCTGTTGGTCACCCAAACAGCGGTGCGGGTTTCTGGAAGAAAGAATTGGATCCACGCGTTGCACGTCAAGAAACTTCCTCACCCAGTGCCACACGATACAGAAGAAACAGAACCCCTCGCTAACGCTGCAACCAACGATCCCAAAGCAGTAGATAACGCTGAGAGTGTGTCGGAGAATCTTTCTGAGCCCGTGAGGCTTGGGGAAGCTGCCATTTTGTCTCCACACTCTCCAAAAGTTTTGCATCCGGAAACTACTGTTTTAAATTCGGCATCTTCACTTGTCTCTGAAATGTTGCTTCCAACGGGAAGTGACGACACATTGTTTCCGGATCAATCAGTACCGGGAAAAGCAAGGTACAATCTGCGTCCAAGAAAATAGACTTACGGCACGGTTTTGCTGTGCATCTGATAGACTTACGGCATGGTTCGGCTGCGCATTCGGAGAAGGAAAGGATCATCAAGGGCTTGTTTTTGCCCAAAGTTGAGAAAGGGGATTCTGTTGGCTAGGGTTGTGGAAGGACTAAGAGGTTGCACGGCCGGGAGGTCGCCAGCAACGAACATTGGGGGTTTCCGTTTGAAGACTACAATGCCTGCCACTGCTACCGCTCGTATGGAACTTGTAAATGATTGTGTGACCAACCGGGACAATGGACAATGCACCTGGGCCCCAAAAACGTATTGCTGTGTTTTTATAATGATATTTGGGTTTATAATAGTCACTGTCTTAGGTTTGTGGTACCTCGAGGAAACTCATCCATTAGAGTCCTTGTTACCGACTGAAAATGTACCTTCTGTTCCTACTCCCTTTGTACATTTGCATACTCTGTCCCTTAGGGACTCTCAGCCTAGACAAAGGTACCGCAATAATACTCTGCTACTTATCATGAATGCTACGCATGCCATTTTTAATAAATCTAACTGTTGGGTCGGCTCACATTTACTGCAACACGGAGATAAGGGCTATGTTGGTATATTCATCCTTTACCTTTGACAACTGCTTGTTATGCTTCTCTTAGAGCACTGTTCTTTGGCCGTTGGAACAATAGCATCTCAGGGAACTTTCATGGCTTGATGGCACTAATTTGAATAGCTTTGAGAAACGTGTTTTGACTCCCCTGGGATGCTCGCTTTTTGAGAATAGGAGTAAGCCTGACGTTGCTTCTATTAGGCCTTCTGATAGATTGTCTCATCCTTTCCAATCTTTGATTTCCTTCAAAATGGCTCTGATAGGCAATAAGGATGCCATGCTTCCTTCTTACACTGTTAACCATAGCCCCGATTCAGTTTCTTTTTGCATACAGAGGAATGGCACTCAGTCAATGGGAGATTTTAAAGGTTGTGCCAACGTTGCAAATTTGACTGGGGAAAACAGATCTTTGTATGTAGGCGAACCTGTCTACTTTGTTTGCGGTAATGTAGCATTTCCATGGTTGCCCAGGGATTGGCAGGGAACCTGTTATTTGGGGATCCTGTTGCCTTCGGTGTTTATAGCTAGTACGATAGAAGTTTCAAAGGCTCGTCCACGGCGGGACGAGAACGGTGACACTCCAGCACAAATCTCTTGGGAGATATAGAAAAATCAGTTGTGCCATTTTGGGGGCAGATAGCAAATTCCGAAGATATCAGAAGACTAGCGAGAGTACTGGAGGGAACCATCAACCCGACCACAGACATACTCTATAATATGACATTAGAACAGAAAGTGATAAGACTAGTAGCGCTCCAGAACCGGATGGCATTAGATGTCATTCTGGCTGAACGTGGTGGAGTGTGTAAATTAGTGGGGTCCGCTTGCTGTGTTTTTGTTCCATATTCCTCCCCAACTATCTTCAAGGCAATACAGAATCTGCACGTCCTTAGTTCAGAAGTGCATGTTCCCAAGGGAAACTGGGATTTTAGCGCTTGGTTCTGGGACTTCTTGCGATCTTGGGGTTGGAAGGTACTTTTGGTCTTACTGATCATTTTGGGAATTCTGTTCTTCCTTTGTTGTTGTATTCAGTGTCTACCTAGTATATGTTCGAGGCTAGGGGGATGTTGCGCACAAGCGATAGGTACGATAGGACATAAAGTGTATGCCCCAGATAAAACTTCCAAGGAATATGTGTTAAAAGAAATTTTAGCGAATGACCTGAAGGAAATAGATATTTCTGACAGCGATTCAGGATGCATGGACAATGATGCATGGAGTTATTTGCAAGGAGATCCAAAGTAGTTTATCACTTGGCATAGGCCAAAAGGAGGTTTTGTCAAATGAGAAAGTATATCGTGCCTCCTATTGCAATGAATATATGTATATTGGCATACGCCAAGCTGCTTGTAAGTCACTTGCGAAAAGTCTGTATTGCAAGGTCCTGACCTTAAAATCAATGTAAGCCGCCATTTTAGGTCAATCCGCCATTTTAGGTTTGCTTTGTAAAGTCACCCTGTGAGTTAAAAATGGTGGACGATGTCATTCCGAAATACAACATGGTCGTCTTGACCTCTACATGTAGATAATATGTAACTTGCCTGCATGCCACTTTTTGAGGTTGTGAACTGAGACCTTGTCCTTCGTTGACCTGTGTGTAAAGGATTACTCGCGTCAAGGAAACTAATCCGCGAGCATATGTTAAGAACAATGTATTCAAATACTGAACTAAGAACACTTGTTTAACTACATTATATTAATGTTTGAGAAGACCTGCATAGGAAACCCCAGAATACACAGTTGCCGTACAGGCTTGTTGATATATGTATTAAAAGCAAACCAGTTACATGTGGATATGCGAACTCGGCATGAACCCTAGATCAGTAATGTATTAGAGGAATATTAACCCGAAGTAGGGTTGGACATCGTGTTCGCAAATAGTATAAAAGAGCAATGAATTCTAATGTACAGTGTCTCTCACTGAACACACCAAACCACGCTGGAGTTCACTGTTTTACACTGAGGGCCGATAGCTATCTGATTTTGTTATGTTCTTTGTAACTGAATTCAGTATAAATTAAAGTACTTTGTATGTTCCTTTGTAACCCGTGCTTGGTTTATTTCCTTTTGAGGTACTCAGCCTCGATATTTTGATTTTGTTTTCACAGCATAACAATTCTGATCTTCCTAACCCCACTTGATTTTACGGGGCTCAGCATTTTTCAGTTTATCTGTGAGTCTTGCGGTTTTACTTGAGAAGTTTGGGATAAATCGTCGATAGTAGGTAATCAATCCTACAAAGGCTGTAAGGTCTATTTTTATTTTTGGTGTGGGGGTGTGAAGGACGGCCTTAACCTTTTCCCTTTGGGGTTGGACAGTGCCATTACCCACAGAAACATCCCAAATATTTAACTGCCAACTGAGCCAATTTACATTTTCTTTGGACCTGCTGTTGAGTCTGCTTTCTCAAGACTCGCATCACCATATAATAATGATAGACGTGATCATCTCAGGTTTTACTGTGTATAACAATATCGGCTATATATGTCCCAGAAACATCTTTTGTAAGATTTTATCCATCAACCATTGTAATTTTGTGGGGGCCCCATGCATTCTGAACGGGAGGACTTTAAACTGAAATAAACCCATTGATGTAGCAAAGACATTTTTTTCCTTATCAGGACAGTATAGCGGAACCTGAGAAAAACCCTTTGTAAGGTCCATGGTAGAGAGATAGACAGTGGTACCCAGCCAGTCAATCAGGTCATCAATACGCAGAATTGGATATGCATCAAGTGCAGATATGGCATTGACCTTCCTGAAGTCAAAATAAAATCTCCAACTCCCATTAGGTTTTGCCACCAACATGATGGGGGAAGACCAGCGGCTAGTAGATGGTTGTTTGACTTCCTGGATGATCATTGCCTTTCTGGATTCAGGTAATCTGTACCATTTTAAATGTATCACTTAACCTTCAGGAGTGCAGATTTGATGATAGATAGACTTTACTCTCCCTGATTCCTCTCTTAATACATCAGAAAATTGGAGTATAAGGTCATATAGATCTTGTTTTTGGTTATTACTAAGTTTGGGTGGAATCCTCAGGCAGCAACCAGCATAGAATAGTGGTGGTAGATTATGTAGGATTTTCCCTCCATTCTTTGAAGAGATTAATGTGATATAACAGGGTTTTTAATCTGTAGTCAGGTTGGGAAATGTTGTAGTTACACGGTCCTGTCTGTTCTAACACCTTATAAGGTTGGTTCTACTTAGATATTAATGTATTCTCAGAGGTGGGCAGCAATACAAGTACCTTTTGGCCTACTGAGAAGGATCTAAAAGCAACTGTTCTGTCATATATGGTTTTCTGCTGTTCCTGTCCTTTGGCCATAATGGTTTTGAACTAAAGACCTAACTACTGTCATGTGTTCTTTAAGTTGGGTAGCAGTTTGGGAGAGTGGGATTGGGGTTTCTTCTCTTTCTTCCCAGGTTTCTCTCAGCATATCAAGGATATATCAGGGTTCACATCCATAGAATAATTAGAACAGGGACAATCCTGTAGAAAACTGGGTGTTTTTCCTAAAGGCAAAGATATCCCACGGTATCATTTGATCCCAATTTCTGCCATCCTGTTCTACCAATTTCCTCAACATGGTTCTCAAGGTCTTATGAAATCTTTTCACAAGGTAATCCGTTTTTTGGTGATATACTGAGGTTCTCGAAGTGGTAATATGTAACAGTTATTTCACTTCCCCCATGAGTTTCCTCAAACTTGTAGAGCCCAGATTTCTTTGGGAAACCCTACTCATGAAAAGAAAGGGAATAGGTGTTTCGAGGTCTGCTGGATGGTGTTAGCTCTAGGGGGAAAAGCTTCTGGATATCAGATGGCATAATCTACTATTACCAAGATGTACTTATTCCCTAATTTTGATGTTTCCAGAGGTCCTACAATGTCCATGGCAATTCTTGAGAATGGAACTTCAATAACTGAAAGCAGCTGTAAGAGGTCTGATGGTGCTAAATGTGTACTGTCTTCTGGCAGATGTGCAAGACTGAACTGAACAAATATCTTAATGTTGCCATGAATTACAGGCAAGTAAAAAGTGTTCAGGATTTGGGCTTTAGTTTTAGTTTGTCCTAGATGACCTCTCGTCAGATGTGAATGGGCTAATTCCAGGACTACTTGCTTATGACTTTTAGGGATGACTAGCTGAGTTTTTACGATACCCTCGGAAGTAGTGTCCCCCGAGTACATTAACCCATGTCTCAAAAAGAAAAAAGGCCCTCCTCTCTCCTGGTATTCTTGTTCAGGCACAATTTGCAAGAAGGCTTCAGCCAACAGTGGGTTGTTCCTTTGAGCAAAGCCCAGGTCAGGAAGAGTTTGTGTTTCTTCTTCCCTGATCTTTCTGATTTAAGGGTGTTGAAGGGTTTCAGTGTATCATCACCCTCTTCCTTTACCATAGGGAACACTGGTCTCTCGAGTACCCCTTGTATAATTGTGTCCCACTCATGGATTTGGAAGGGTTCCTTTCCATGATTCTGTACTAACATTTTGATGTCGCCCCTGAAGTTTGGATCCATAACCCCTGCCAGCACATCAAATCCAAACCTCCATGCTAGTCCTGATTTGGGAGACAATCTGCTATAGGTATTTGGGGGTGGAATCAGAATCCTCCTCCCAGTTGATCCTCCCTTGCATTACCACCCCAAGGGTCAGGATCCAAAAGTGGTGGCCTTTCCATTGCCATTCGAGACAAGGCTACTGGGGAAAAAATAACGGGGACACCCTCAGGTTACTCACAAGACCCACAAATTCCTGATGGCTTCTTTTGGAAGAGACACACTCACCTGATTTTTATGGAAGGGGGCATCAGACATTCTTGGAGGTGGTTGGCACATGTTTGGAAACATTGGAAACAAGAAGTCAGCACCCAAATGAGAGATGGGGAGACATGCTGTTCATGGTCGTTTCCCTCCTGCAGCAACACTTCTTATGTGCACTGACGAGGCAAGAATTGCATTAGGTCACAATATTATTCAACTCAAATGCCAGACCCCTTAAGAAGCCACTCTGGGGTACAGAAATCAGAGCAAAAGAATGCATGGCTACTACACCAGAACAATGAACATCAACAAGAAGAACAGAGGAGGTTGTATTTTCAGTTCCATACACTATCTCAGGGGCTTAACGGGGAGGTGTGCATAGTTTACCTAAAGAAGACCAGGGAAGAATTGCAGATATAGTACTTGAACAATGGGAGGAGAAGGAAAATCTCAGGTCTCTGTCCTCTTCCTCCACTTTAACTGGGTGACACAGTAATGATGAGGAACTGTATTGTGATGAAGACAAAGATTATTCTTCAATAGACTCCAAAGGGAAACAATAATTGCTGTTAGAAAGCAATGGTACAGAGGAGGAAGTGGAGAAATGACACTACAACTCCGGAGTCTAAAGTATTGATAGAAGCTCACACCCAGCCAATATATGCACTATCTTTGAATAAGCATATCACATCATTTCATGGCATCCAAAACATAACCACTACCACCACTGCCAGCACCTTCCTGCCCACATAAGCCTTTCCAATCTATTAGCCCACTTGGAAAATAAAGAGGTGTGCCCATACTTTACAGAGAATAAACAACAACTGAATCTGTACGCTTGCTATAAATTCATGTGCTGAGGGAAGGCAGGGACCAACTTAGGCAACACAGCACTTTGGATTAAAGTGTTATATAAATATAATAAAATACAAATAAAATACAAATATGTGGTTGCCTATGTGGTGGCATCATGCCAAGACATAGGACAAAGTCAAAGGATCTAAGGACCAAAACTTCTCATGCCATTAGACAAGTAGCATTCCTCCCGCAGTCCACACAGTTACTACTGACAATACTGCAGCTGTGTAAGTGCTTGTAATTAGGACAAAAACTCTACCTCTTGTACCCCAGTGGTGGTTAGTAGTTATGTCCCATTTTGTTAGGGCAGTTTTATGCATTTGAGTGTGACCAGTCATATCACAAGTCCCATGAAAGACAGAGCATACTCAATGGAAAACCTGGCTATTATGTTGGCATTGGATCCTTGCCCTATTCTTTCCTGGGAAATCCTGGATTTCCAGCGCCTTATGGGGAAAGTCAATCACTACCGGGAAGTGGCCATCCTGTAATGACATCTATCTATGAAAGATATTTATTTTTGTAAGGATTATTTGTATGGAAAATTGACACTAATGTAATGCTCTCCCCATGCAAAGATCCCACCCCACAATCTGGGACAAGAAACAGGTTGTTTTAATCTGAATATTTTGTTTGATTTAAAATAATAAATCAAGAAACTAAAAGTTGTCCCATCACTTACAATGCTGGCGAACACACCACAATCTTTAAATGAATACAGGCCCCTTTTCTACAGAAGGGAAAGCACTCACTGCACACATGTTGCCACAATGTTTTCCTTCAAATGTGCACACACATAAAAAAAATAGGAAAACACAATTGGAATGGCTATTGAGGACTTTGCTTTATAAGTACAAATTGGCAGTGATGTTCATAAAAACTGATTCGCGCAACCAACAGTATCGAATTAAAGCTGTCTGATTGCAAGCAATCTCCACTTGAAATCAAAAGCTGTAGCAGTTTTCAAAATAAAGTTGGAAACAAAAAAATGTGCTTTGTTTTCTCTGAATCCATTAACAAGAATTAGGATTAGAGAAATGTGTTGTTCTCATGCAGCTCACATTTTCCTAGAGTAAATCAAATCCAAAATGTTTGACACCATTAACGACAAACTATTGGTTTCTAGCTTGGCATGGATACAATTGGAAATCATGTTGGGATGTTGATTTGTATGAAAATAATGTCATGGGTTCAGGAATTCTGTTTATTTTTGGAGTCTGGGGACAGCAGTGCCAAACTCTCTCACTGTTCTCAGTGAATCAGGGTCACCCCCACAACACTCCAGTTCCATGTGTTCATTCAGGTTTATTATTTTATTGTTTATGGCCGAGGCACATCACAAGCCCATGTCATTCCACATTTCAACTTGAGCAGTCTAAGGCATCAAGACATACAACATTGCTGCACAACAGTCTTAATATAATGAAGCTAACCAGTGTTTCAATTTTAATTATTATCCACAGAGCACATACACCCTGTTATATTTCCCCCTTTCAGTGACATAGCTTGTAAACAGGGTTTCCCCAAAATATTTGTAATTGCTTTCAGGGATTAAATTAACTCTTGGGACACTCCTCCAAATAATCTGAGATCTTCATTCTCAATTTTGGTTTGTGTTCCAAAGGCCCAGGACAGTTTGGAGCATCAACCACTTTCAGGCATGTCCTCCAGGTCTTCCTTTGAATCATTCTGTCCACTTTCTTTCAAAAATCATCTCAGGTACTCAGGTTCTGTCTTGGGAAAGCACTCTGTATTCCGTCCCATCTGTAAAAGGCATTCTTAAGGAGATGTCAAATCAATTACTTTCAGTTGGAATCCCAATCTGCTTTTCTCCTGTCAAGCAGGCTCTCCCGATGTTCCACTTTCCTAAAACTCTCTATTCTTCCCAGTTGTTTGCGTATAAATACCCAGCAAACTCTACCCATGCATTATCATTTGACACAGCAATTGTGTATTCATCAGAGCCTTTGATAGGCTCTCTTTTATTTTCTGATATTCAGTGCAGCCCTACCTATGACTACTACTGGCCCAATGTATTTTGATGTGTCATAAGGGGATTTATTAGCTATGTGCTTGCCTTCTCCTCAAGAATGATGAATTAAAATTGTACTGGAATATTTATTTTTCATCTAATTTGCTACATGGACATGTACTATTGATATCAATTATATATTCAAATCCATAAGAATATTCTGAAACCAAAGATACCATTTACACTCCTTTTATCTCACTCATAACATAGGTATTAGAATATGAACATGTATTAATACATGATAAACGTTCTCATATCCTTTTCATATGCATGTGATCTGGGCTTTTCCACTGAACCCAAATCGGTACCTGTCTTTTGAGTCGGACCAAGAGTTCTGAAGTTGAAACTAAACATGTATTTTCATTGATCCCTTTAAATGCACATTTCAGGTGCACATTTTGCTTTAAAACATAACTTAAATTGCACGTGTGTGTGGATGTGTGTGTGCCACTTGAGTAATTTTATCTGGAGAATCCATCGCCATGTTAAGACATTCTGTTAAAAAGTATCATTTTATTGGCTAGCTTAATGATGAAGACACATTGCTCATTGAGATTAATGTTCTGTCAAGTCAGTAGTCAATGACCTGCCATATTCATCTACTATTATCTTAAAATGCAGTCCAGGAATTTGGCCTGAATCACAAATATACATTTTCCATTTAGATGTATTTGTTTGGAAATTAGAAAACAGAGCCTTGACTTAAATACCCAGAGATGGGCATTGCATCGTTTATATGTGATCAAAGTTAACGTGATTGGGTCTGGAAAGTCCTGCTTTCAAAACAGCTGACTTCTGCATAAACTTATTGTACTAGAATTCACAGCTTAGGTTCACAGAATGACAAAGCTACATGAGATGTATTCAGTCCCATGCAGCAGAAAAACGTACTTTAAACCATGTTTACTTGTGATAGCAATCAAACAATATGTTTTTCTGTGAAAAAATATACTTCATATCTCATGAGATTCGTAGTAAACATTCTGTATATCATTGCCTTATAGAATACTGAAGTGCATGTTGCACAGCTCACCATATTCCATACTCACATGGCAACAAACAAGCAGAACCACTTCTAAATTCCCTTTTTTATTTAATTATTGCCTAAACATAGCTATTTCTCATATTACTCTATATTATTGGTTTACCATTAATTAATTAGTGTAAAGCCATTCTGAGTTTGCATTATTTATTGAATTGCATTACAGTCAATCTGATAATATTTCACCAGTGTTTTCTCTTGCAAGACCATACCATAATTGTACAATAGGTTATAGCAACAGTAGGGCACATTCTCAGCAGTTTGTGAAATAAAAAACCAATTCATAATTCACATGTCGACCAGTGGTCAGAGCACTGACTACAGGGCCATCAGAGCACACTGGGTGGCCTTTACTTGCTGCAATAGTCAATAGGGGTACCAGAGTAATTCAATGGGGCAGTAGGTGTATGCACTTTACCACCAGTCAACATTGGGCATGCAAGGGTTTCTGGAAATAAGCCACAGGGAAAATAACATCTGGGACAAGGTGTAAGATCTTGAGGAACCGTTTTGCATTTGGACATTTTTACAACAGACAATGCAACAAATGTACTTACAGCCTTGCAAATTGGCACGCAAATGAATGTCCCCTGCTTTGTGCATGTGGCCCAGAAGATCAGCTCCCATTTTAGCTGGATTTACCAAACTGAAAATGTACTGCTCCAACTTCAGGTGCACCAGAAGTGCCTACTGCACAACCTAAAGACCCCATTAGCCACCCATTGGAACTCTACTTGGGACATGTTAGACAGTCTATGGGCCTCATTCCACGGTAGGCGGTAAGGGTTTACCGGTACCGGTATTTTACCGGTACCGGTAAACCCTTACCGCCTTACTACGAGGTCCCTTTGTGGGTTGGGGAATTTAACGCCTGCTTTTTGCAGGCGTTAAAAATCAACCCGCAAAGGGACCAGGGAGCTAATTACGGTACCGCAATTTGCGGTGCCTTAATTAGCACCTTCCCCATTCCCATTATGCCCTATGGGGCAAAAATGGGAATGGGGAAGGGCAATGAGGGAAGGGGGAATTACCGCCCCACCAACCTTGGAATAGGGCGGTAATTCCCCTTTCCACCAAGGCGGTGCCGGTATTTTACCGGCATGGACCAAGGTGCTAATAGCACCTTGGTCCACCGCCATCCGTGTAATGAGGCCCTATGTGAGCAGTTCAATGCTTTCAAAGATGACTGCAGTACATATAGCAGGGCTCTAGATGTGACATTATTAATATTGTGACAGTGGCAGCTGTTGTGGCATGTCTGCTCGGGCATTAGAGGGCAGTATATCATTAACACCTGTTAAAAGAATTGTGAGCTGTTAGGGTGCAGCTTACATGGAGAAGACTCTGTGGGGCATACTCCTGAGTGGCTCGGGCATCTTCAATACAGATGGGCCATCAATGGGAACAAACAGCAGACCATCAGCCTTGCAAATGCGTAATGCGTATCTACTTCACATGTTAGCATTGGCAAGGGATGATGACGCATTACTGTTTTGGTTCCGCAAGCAGTGTGCCTGACCATTCACACTTGTGCGGGTTGCAGTAATACTATTAAGCTACCAACCCACCAGTGTGACGACCAACAGAGTTCTTACTGTGACCGTGTTATTGTATCTAACCATATATGGAATGACATCTACCCATAACCAGCACACTAGCTCGAATGATGACAGTGAATTGTTGTCTAGTTAACCAGACATTGAAAGGTGGAGCATGGTTGTGTGATGGGGCATGCGGTTGAAAAACAGATCGCTGTGGTTGTGAATGAGAGGCACAGACATATTGCTGCAGTACAAGTGCTGAAAGGAGCAGGAAAACTCTATACCCTGGACCAGAGTATTACCATATCATAGGAAACTGAAAAAGTGTCCAGAGAGCAAAACAGTGTTGCTTGAAAAGGTGTATCAAAAATATTTTATTTACTATGATACAAGCATTTGGACAGGTCAATTAATTACATATTACTTACAAAAGCATCAATAAATTACATAACACGGCAACATGGGTAGACAAATTACTAAACTAAAATTAATCCATCTCAACAGACATTCGTAGTGCAGCATTCAAACCATACATCATACATCATACATAGTGACATTCAACCAACCAACAATGGCTAATTGTGATAGATTGTTCTGAATGAGTTCTATTGCTGTATAGCTTTTAAATATTAAAATAGTTAGATGGGAGATGTTGAATATGTGTTACACTCCCAACTGGTAATCAATGTAAACTAATTTTGCCATTTTTAGCCATTGTTGGTTGGTTGAATGTCACTATGTATGATGTATGATGTATGGTTTGAATGCTGCACTACGAATGTCTGTTGAGATGGATTAATTTTAGTTTAGTAATTTGTCTACCCATGTTGCCGTGTTATGTAATTTATTGATGCTTTTGTAAGTAATATGTAATTAATTGACCTGTCCAAATGCTTGTATCATAGTAAATAAAATATTTTTGATACACCTTTTCAAGCAACACTGTTTTGCTCTCTGGACACTTTTTCAGTTTCCTATATTGCTGCAGTACACCTGCAGATGACTAGAGTGCAAATAATGATTTTGATTCCTGGTATTACCTCATACTCTATGCACGTGTCAAGAAATCTCATGTTCTCCTACAATGCGCATCCAGCCCCTACGGCTCATGTTCTCCAACAGGGCAGAGACACCCACTAAGGTTATCTGACACTTTCACAGGTTACAGCTGCTCACTACAGTCCTCGTGGTTTCACACAGGATTTACTACAGTTCTCCAGCTCTCCGACAGACCACTGTCATTCTCGCACGTGCTGAGTCCCTGTGTAAGTTCAGATGCCCCTCCCCCATTACCTCATCATTCCTTCCCCTCTGCACAAAGCCCTACATGGGGAAGGGTGGCGGAGGTCCATATGCTTCCTCAGTCTATCCACCACCAATAAACAATCCAGTTCTGCTGGGTAGCATACTATCCGTAATAAAAGCATTGTGTTCCTCCATGCCTCAAAATATGTAGTGCATGGGGTAAAGACAGGGGCTGCTGCTTCTGCATCGGCCCAAACTACTTGTTCAAAGAGGGCTGGGAAAAGGGGCCTGCCGCTGGCAACAGGTGCTCATTCCACTGACACAGTATGGGCATGCTGAATATGTGTAGCGGTTAGGGCATTTGGGCATGGAGTGCCCAATGTGAGTGCCAGGCTACACGCCCTGGAACGTGCTGGGACCCTCTCCCTCGTCCTCACCAAAGCTGGAGGGTGTAGTGGTGGCTGTGTGGTCACTATAACCCAGTACAGAGACTGAGGACTCAAGCTACTGGTACAGCTTCCTGTGCCACCAGCTCACCTGGTTTCTTATGAATGTTATTTACTTGCCAAGCCACCTTACTGCTACTAAATCTGTCACAGGCTTATCCTAAATATTTTTTTATAGAGTCCTAAGCATTCCATGTTTTGCTGTGCCCATATGGCTCTCTTCTGTTCTCAGTTGCATATTGTGCTTCATGTATGCATTTTGCAATATGAAATGAATTGTAGCAGTTAGTTTAGCGCAAGATGGTTCCCTCTCCGACCCGACGGCCACCAATAGAGGACTCAAGCTGGGGTGCGTTCTTGCAGCCATCATGTTCAATCTGTACCTGGCAGATATGCTGGAACTTCCCTTCCCGCATCGGCGGCGTGGCAACTGCTTGGATTGGTTACGGTGATGACGCAGTTATATTGGACCCCCTTGGGCATCCAGCGCTCATTAGACGCTTTAATGTGTTATGCAAAAAAGATCCAATTAAGGGTCAGTCAATTGAAGACCAATGTGCTGCAAATACACAAAAAGGGCAAAAGAAATACTCAGTACAATTGGCTCCTGGATGGCATAAAGTTAGAAAAGGTTGACCTTACATGTACCTGGGCTTGCCTTTTACAAGTGCAATACATTCAGTAACACTTAGGTCTCATGTGACATCGAAGGTCCTGCGTAGGTGGCAGGTTATTGAGAATGTTATCAGTAGGGAAGGTGGAGCCTCATTGGAGGGCTTCTTGGAGGTCTATACTAAGTCAGTGATTCGAAATGTTCTGTATGGCTTGGAGACTGTAGTTGGTAATCCTGCAAAGTGGCTGAACATTATTGAGCAACCGATATTAAGACCCTAGTTGGGCATCCCTGGAACCGTACCAGTGGAGGCGCCACGACTGGAATTGGGAGTGGCATCCTTAGTTATGTCATGTAAAATGAGATGCTGTAAATTCATGCTAAAAATTCATTTGGCAGGCATGGGCAAAAAAAAACTGCTCTCATCATTCCATGCACTTGGCGGATACCAGGCTGGCAACACAGTCTTATTGACTTTGACCACAATTGTTGTAGAACGTCTGGAAGAAATTGGCATATATGAGCAGAAGAAAAAATCCTAGTTATGGGATCGAGTGAAGACTGTGGATTCTTTAACACAAAGCAGACATTAAAGTGATTTTGTAAAACAGGCTTTCACCCCATATGAGCACCGCACTTATCTCACAAAATACTGCAGCCAGAAGCTAAGGTGCTTTGTACTTTCTTTTCGACTAAGTGTTCTACCTGCACATGAATACACTGGGGCTTGGATACATCAACCCCGTGATCGGCGACTGAGGGCCCGATTCTCAACTGGGTGGTAATTGCCGAAAATGTCGTAAAAAGTGCTAACAACATTTTCGGTAATTACACACTATTCTAAAGGTGGCGCAATATTCCGAAGTCGGAATGATTGCGTCACTTTAGGAATATGGGTGTCGGTTGCTAGGAATGGCTGGAAACCGACCGAGCAACCGGCACTCTCGTTAACTATGCCTTTGCATGGTTATTCTTGTGGCAATCCTCCAATTTCGTAAGCGTTTGAAATTGGCGCTGAACTACGGTACACAATTTTTGCCGTTCGGAGGAGTGCCACAAGAAGCAGTTGTTTTTGTGTGTGAGGTGGGTGAGATATTATTTGTGTATGCTACCATACTTGCCAACATGTGTGACCAAAAAGATGTATGCTTTTGAAAGTTTCAAAAATAATACTTTTAAAATACATGTGTTGGCACCACTGGAGCAATCTTGTACAATCAAACAGCAAGATGTTGAAATGTGTAAAATGTATAATTTTGACTGAACTCATTTTGTTTTAAAATGCAGTAAAAACAGCAGGCTGCCACAACCGTCACTCGACTTGCAGGGCTCCAGGCAGCACGTGCTTTTGTTTTGATCTCGGCAGCAGTTTCGTTAAACAACAGTTTCGTCGTTATTTAGCGAAAGTGCTGCCGAGAATCTTCATCCGCCTGTTTCCAAAGGAAACAGGCGGATATTAACGAAAGCAGGGCCCGATTCTCAAGTTGGTGTTAAGTATCGAAAAGGGTTGTAAAAGGCTTAGGCCCTCATTACGACCCAGGCGGTAAGGGGTTTACGCCGGCGTAAACTTCGCCGACCCTTACCGCCTGAGTACGAGTTCCCGTAGCGCCATGGTGATTTTAACGCCTGCTTTTTGCAGGTGTTAAAATCCATGGCGCTAAGGGACCTTGTTGTTAATTACGCCACCGTAATTTACGGTGGGGTAATTAACGCCTTCCCCACTCCCATTATGCCCTATGGGGCAAAAATGGGAATGGGGAAGGGTAAATGGGGATTGGGGACTTACCGCCCCGCCAAGGTCGGAATGGGGCGGTAAGTCCGCCAACCACCATGGCGGAGTTGGCAACTTAGCGCCATGGACCATGGTGCTAATAGCACCATGGTTCTCCGCCAAGGTCGTAATGAGGGCCTTAGTGACCTTTTCGGTACTTAAGACCTATTCTGAAGTTGGCGCATTCCTCCGAAGTCGGAAGGAATGCGCCAATATCGGAATATATGTGGTGGTTGCTGGGATGGGATGGAAACCAACCTAGCAACCGCCACATTTGTAAACTGGCTTTTTGGAAGCCTATTCTTGTGGCACTCCTCCAGTTTAATATGTGCGCTAAACTAGCACACATTTACGGTACCCTTTTGGTGCTGTTAAACTGGAGGAGTGCCACAAGAAGCATTGTTTGGTGTAAATGAAAGTGTTCATATACACCGGTGCGCAGGCCAACATGAGAATAGCAGTGGTGTCTGGGCATCAAGAAATGGCGCAGTGAGTCGTGCTATTTAGCACGCTTACTGCGCCAAGATGAGAATCGGGCCCGCACTGTTGTGATTTGCGATGACGCACAGGCCCACTTCAGAATAGCAGTGGTACCTGGGCGTCAAGAAATGGCACAGTGAATTGTGCTATTTAGCACAAAAGAAAGGGTAGAAGGTGGTTTGGTCTGGCCGCATTTCCTCCAGCCTTCACATATGGAGTTAAACTCAAGCAGCCCTTCCTTCAAGCAAACAGGACAATCTACTGCATGGTGCATGCATGCTTTCAGTCCACACCCTCCACAGATGTCAACAGATTCCAGGCATCACGGGTAAGTATTTAGCGTGGGATTATTATCTAATCATCTCTGTGTAGCCCAAGGTGACGTCCGATGCATCATCTCATCTGTCAGTGCTGCACATTAACAAAGGAGAGCCTGGGCCCCAGACCAGCCGCCCGACTTCCAGTCCTGTGCCGTAAACCATTAGCCCTACCTCCCAACACCTTCTCATGTGTCAATAAACAACAACAATGGCAAACAAAGGGTGGCTCCTGGTCGCTGTTCACCCAGCCCCCCCCCCTGCTATCCCTGCCTTTCTTGACTGAGGCTCTGTGGTGTACACTGACTCCACCAGAGACGAGGCATGTAAATAGGGAGGATAAGGGCGCTGTTTGACCTGTCAGTGCCTTTGTATGCGAAGCGATTATCTCTTCTATTATTCACTTCATCCGAACAAAACCCCCAGTTCTAGGCAGAGGCCCAACGACCTGGACCTCCAGGGCCACAAGGCACATGACAGTGTGTCACCACTACGACCAGCGCTCTTGTGCACTGTGATGCAAAATATGTATGCCAGCCATGCATGTGTAGGGCCCTAATTTAGGTACGCGTGTCCCAACTTTAACTACAGCTCTAGCATAGGGAAATGTACCGCACGAACTAAAGAAATCCTTTCTTACACCACTGTTAAATACTGCAAGAACTAAAGAAATCCTTTCTTACACCACTGTTAAAAAAATCAACACCGGACCACAATCTTCTGGCAATTTATCGTCCAATTGCCAGCTTTCCATGGCCCTCGAACATTCTGGAAAAGATTGTCTGCACACAGCTGCAAAAATATCTGGACGAAAACTACATTCTTGACAACTTCCAGTCTGGTTTTAGACCCGGTCATGGGACTCAGACAGATCTGGTGGCTGTGTGGGATGATATACTAAGAGCCGCTGACAAAGGTGATTTGAGCATGTTGATAATGCTTGATATATCAGCGGCTTCGAAGTGGTTGTTTTTGAACAGATGTTGATCAGGCTTTTCGGAGGTTGCCCAGGTGTCAGAGGGCGCACTGAAGTGATTCTCTTCCTTCTTAGGAAATCGGACTCAAGTAGTTAAACTTGGAAACTTTTACTCTGATAACGTCCCTGTCCTATGTGGAGTGCCACAGGGGCTGTTGTTGTCCCTGTTATTGGTTAATGTCTATCTTAGGCCATTAATGGAAATTTCTTCGAGGTTTAAACTGGACTATCATTCTTATGCAGATGATATGCAAATCCATGTTAGATTAAAATCTGCACCGGAAGCAACAGAACATATTTTAGCCTGTGCCAATGCTATTAATCGCCCATATTTCAGAAGTTGTTAAATCTGTCTTCTATCAATTTAGGCTCTTAAAATCCATCTTGCCCTTAATTTACGAACTGCACAGTGCTGTGGTTGTGGGGACAATGGCAAACTCCAGACCTGATTATTGTGGCACTCTTCTTCTGGGAGCATCAGAGAGCCAATTACAACAGCTTCAGATGGCCCAAAATGCCACTGTCAGACTGGTATACAATCTGCCAGAAAAGGTTGCCGTCTCCATGCATCGCAGGAAACTGCACTGGTTGCCTGTTCTGAAAAGGAACACATTTAGACTACTCAAGTGCGTTCAAGGAATGGCACCTAGTTACCTGGTTTCAAAAATAAAGCTCTATCAGCCATCTCGAGCTCTAAACTCAACTGGCAAAAATCTGTTGGCTGTTCCTTCTTCTCATTGCGTTTCTCGGGGTGATCGATGTTTCTCCATCGGGGGCCCTTGTGTTTGGTATGCACTTCTAGCTGAACTGCGGAACACACCTTCTATCACTCTTTTCTGAAAACATTAGAAAATGTACCTGTTCCAATGATTCTTGTTCTCTGTAGTAATGTCTTAAGTGGGCAAAGGAATTTAATTTCTGCTTCTAGATGCAGGTTTCTGCTTGGTTCCAGAAGGATGGGCGCACTATATATCCTAAATCAAATCAACTCCATTAGCCATAAGAATCCTGTGTGGTTCCCTTGCCAATGAGGGAGCTTGGAACGCAGTCTGTAATCTCTGGTGTAAGCCTGCGTGCTGAGGTCCCCCAGTGCTCCACACCCCTCGTCCTGTGCCTCCCTTGTTCCCTGTTCCCGCTCCATGCTGGTTTTAGCACTTGCTTAAGCACAAGCGGGTACTTATATGTGGAATTAGATTCATTGTATTGAAAAAAAACATAGAGTCCATTGGAGTTGACTCATTGAAGGACCTTAATTCATGTAAATGCACATTTTATTTGATATAACATGTAAGTACTATTATCCGGCATTACATCAAATGGAGCCCTCTAACTGGGACCTTTCATTGCCACTGATAGTAATATTTCAGTTAATACAATTCTGGTTACCAATGCGTGCAGTCCTTATAACCGAGAGTCCAGATGGCAGAAAGCCTGTAATCAGAGCAGGAGGCCAGCCAGCTGTTTGCCTCTAACATTTCACTCTGCTTTCTGGCTCGCTTCCACCTGGAAAAACAATACTCATATATTTAGAATATTTGGTTATCTGGTAATGTTGCATCCCCATTGCTGCTGGAGAAAAAAGCATTTATGGTACACGCATTCACATTTAGCCTCTCAAAGTTTAATAGATGAGTGAAATGGTGAACAGCAAGATGCATCATTTTCCCAGCATCCCACACTGAGGTCAAGTGGGGAAGAATGGAGGGACCCACATCTCTTGAACCCAACATCATCAACTGAGTGTCTCGCCGGCAACTCTTCTTAAATGGTCAGAACCTTTGAGTCTTTGCCAGAAATGTGTGTAATGTAAGGACGTCTGGTGTCTGATTAGTATGCATGTGCTGGTCATGATAGTGGCGTATGCATAATTATTGATGGTCTGCGACCAAATAGACATGGCTGCCAGGAGCAGAACTATTCTTCACCATTAGGATATTTTTGTATGTGCAAGAGGAGGGGGGCATTTAAATCTGGTCTCCCAAGGTCAGCATGGGGAAAAGACCTGAAGAGCTGATAAAATGCAGATGACAGTAAACAAGAATCCCAAGGATAGCAACTGATTCCAACAGGAATGGTCAGGATGTGCTTGATAGTGAATGTTACGAGAAAATACAAAGTAGAGGCAAAATAATATACAGAGAGTGCCAGATGAGCTACAGATATAAGAATCCAAATAGGAGGCACAGTGCTTGTGAAGCAAAAAAAGTGCATACACACTGTCAGCCATTTTAACAAGACAGAGATGTCTGCCACACAAAGGAAAGAAACTATGACCAGAGTATAGAATGGAGACCACTCAATCACTAGTAATTTGAGTCACATTTAAAAGATTCCAAAGGTAGAAAGTATTTAATACTGATACTGATATAGAGGCTTTGGGGAAAGGGAAAAAAATTTAAAATAAATGGAAGAACCAAATTAAAGCCTACAGAGTAAAGATGTATCTGGGGGACAGTGAAGCTATGCTGGCAGCTTTAAGGGATACTTCTGCAAGATATATTTGGGCTCTAATAAATAATTGTAATGTCCAACAGGCCCAAATACAAACCTGTGTAATATTGGAGCAACAGTGGAGGGGTGATTTTGGTTTGGTCTATGTGAACTCTAAGATCAAAATTCCCTTGCAAAAAACAGTTTTAGAACATCCATGGGATTTCCCATTTAATAAAAACGATATTAAACTCCTCATAGACAAGGCCTCCTTGTCGAGGGCGGCAGGTCCTAATGGACTGGCAAATATTGTCTTCAAGGGTAATGCAATGTTTGAGCCAAAATACTGTTTCTCCTATTCAAGGTCATAGTTAGAGTCCAAGTAATTCCAAATACGTGGCATGTTGCCTATATAGTGCCAATTTATAAAACAAAAGGTGACAGGACATCCCCTGCAAATTATAGACCTATAGCACTCTTGGATGCAGACTCAAAGATCTTTTCAGGACTAGTACTGAAAAACATCCAAGAGTGGGCAGAGGTAAAAAAGATTCTATCCCGTCTCCAATTTGGTTTTCGCAAAAAGGTGGCCACGGACGCTGGGGGACTACTTATGAATATCCTACAGCAGAAAGCATGGAAAAAGGTAGTACTCCTGTCTATGTAGCTTCAATAGACCTAACCATGGTCTTTGACATGGTGGATAGGAGTATTCTTTGGGGGAAATTACATCTACTGGGGCTACCCTCGCGTTATTGACAATCCTGTACCATCTACATGAAGGCTCCAAGCTACAGGTACGCTGAAGTAATACGGTAACCCTTACACAGACGATCAATGCTACAAATGGTTTACGTCAGGGGTGCGTATTCACACCTACAATATTCAATCTATATGTATTAGATGCTGGCAAGGTCATCGCAACAGCTGCCTTTGTGTCACCTACAGTTGAGGGAACAAAGGTATCCTGGTCTGCCTACTCGGATGATTTTATGTTATTCGATCACACACTGCAAGGACTGCAACACTTGTTAACAAAATTTAGAGATTACACTATTGCTAATCCCCTCCTCATAAATGTAAAGAAAAATGTGATTTTACGGCTACACTGCAGTGCTATAAGGGGTAATCCTGTATGGTTTTTGAACAGTGAAAAACTGTGCGCGAAATCACACCTGCGGTATTTGGGCTACCCAATTTTTGAAATTAAAAGAAAACAGAATTATCGGCAATTCCTGGACAAAAGGTGCAAGTACAAATCATTCATTTAAAAAAAATCGATGCTAAATATGGGAAATGTTCATTTATACCGACCTTGCTCTACTATAAATCCAAGGTGATCCCACAATTCTGCTATGGTTTGGAGCTGTTTCCTAGGTGGGCAATTGATGAGCTGGATAAATATGAGGCTAAGATATTAAGATCAGTGTTTAAATGCCTGCCTAACTGCGTGCCACTGGAAGTACTGCGATATGAACTTGGTCTGTGTTCCATTAGAAGCATGGTTATGTGGCGCTGAGTATGCTTATTTAGGAAATTAATTGTGAGCTCTAAAGACACTGGCCCTCATTACAACACCGGCGCTAAACCATGGCGCTATTAGCACCATGGTTGGTACCGGTGTTGTAACGGGTCCGCCATGGTTCAATGGGGAATTACCACCCCATTCCAAGGTTGGCGGGGCGGTAATTCCCCATTGAACCATGGCCCTTCCCCATTCACATTTTCATCCCATAGGGCTCTATTGGAATGGGGAAGGTGCTAAGTATGGTACTGCAAATTGCGGTACCGTACTTAGCACCAAGGTCCCTTTGCGGGTCCCTACTTTAAGGGCTGGTGTAGACCAGTCGTTGAGGTCGGGTCCCGCAAAGGGACCTCATAGTGAGGCGCTAAGTGTTTAACGGCGCTGCAGCCTTTTACGGCGCCGTTAAACACTTAGCGCCAGGGTCGTAATGAGGCCCACTATGTTTGATCTGCTGGGAAACGGGATCCGAACCAGTACATGTGTCTCTGAATATCTAAATGAGTTAACAAGGGAAATCCTAGTGTACCTAACCTCTTTTGGTGCAACGTGTGAGTTGCTTATATTCAGCTCAAATAAAGCAAAAAAATATGCGGAGCAACTAGACTGGAATATTACCTGCGCTAAGATAGTTGGAACTAAATTATATAAGCATTTGGTATCAGGCTACAAAATTGGGGGCTGCATGGAGTCATACTTGACTAAGTTTCCTGATAAAGGATGGCGTAATGAATTTATGCATTTTAAATGCAATGTGTTGCCTACTAGGGAAATCACAGACCTGCGGGAAAGGAGGAATGGAATATCGTCATTGTGCAGATTCTGTGGTATATTTGGGGTGCCTGAAACCTTACAGCATGTCTTAATATATTGTGCAGCACTGCGAAGTGAGCATATACATCACTTCCTAAAATTTGTGAACATGGACAGTGTGGATCTTGTAAGATTGTGGCTCGAAATGCTACATGGAAGTAATTTTTCTCTGCAGCTTGCGGTAGTAAGATGTCTAAGAAAGATCTGTCTGTTAGTCAAACAACATGAATTATGTAGAAGAACTGAAATTTAACATTGCAGCTAAAGTGGTCGCTCCAGTGAGTAGTTGTAGAGTTAAAGTCATTGATAATGAATGTATATGCAATATACATCCTTTCTTCCTCTGTTTTCTTTTTGCTTTTTTCTGCGTACATATCAATCATGTATTCATGGAGTTTTGTATTGTAAGATGATTTGTAAATATGTATTTAGTTGTGTTCTTGTATATTGAAGTGTTTTTGTAAAGGTTATGTATAACCAAAACAAATAAACAAATAATTAAGAGAAATGGAAGACAGAATTTGGGGAAATTGCAGAGGCGTCCCAGCCAGATACATGATTGGCAGACTCTGAAATTCAACAAACCTGATAAAAGGAAAGTGCATATGCATGAAGCAAAATAAGTTCCCCAAGAGGACTCTTTGAAGAGCTATGGACAAAAACTGGAGATAGGAAAATGTTGTGTTACCTTCAGTTAATGGTTTGTCCCTACACATGACACATCAACACCATGTATGGGAGGGAAGAAAAAGCATTGTGTAGCTTGAGGAAGCTCTCTTCTCTCCCTGGTGCAAGGAGTTCAGCCTTTCAGTTCTTTCTGTACATGATAATGGCCTAATAAAAGTGTGCATTGCTGAATCATGTCCTGATGTCAGTTCCCATGTGGTGTGGGTACATTTATCCACCCAGAAGAACTCCCCTAAATCACCAAACTGCCTTTTTCAGCAGTACCAGCAGAATGGCTGTGCTGGCTCTGTTGAGCACCATTGCATTGCACTAAAGCTGCATTTTGCAATCACCGAAATAATGGCTGTGCTGTCTTTGCCAAGCACATATGGGGCGATATTGAACATGGAACACCCAGAGAAAGGCTGCCAGTGTTTTCCTTATGTGCACCAAAGAAAAGAATTGAAAAGCAGCGCTGCTATGCTGCTAGCTCCAAATTTCCCATTGAAAAAGGAAATACTTTGCATTTAAAATGACTGCTCCTGGGTGCTCTTTTCCACCGTTTCAACAGTACACAGTTCTCAGTTCTGTTCCAGTGAGACCCAGCTATGTCCATCCATATTCAGGTTGTGCTCCAACAAAAGGGGGCATTTCTCACTGAATGACAGGTTGTGTCAGTTAGGATCTGTGAAATAACAAATAACTTAACTCCAAGCCGTAGGGAAAAACACTTGACTTTTTGCAACTAAATATCACAGCTAAACTCTTCACTAGAAGCCCTATCTCTCTGTGCTTATGTCAGTTTCAGTGGACCCTTGCCTTGAACAGATTTCTGTTTATAAGAAATTGACTAGGGCTACAAATAATGTTTAGAATCTAGATGTAAGAGAAAACCGAATTGTGAAGTAACAGCAAAGGAAAATTAACCACGTGTAAAATTGTGCTTTTTGCAAACAAGGAAATGTCTGTTTAAAAGTTAATTGTTGAATTAAGCCCCTGTTCTTGCATAGAACAGTGAGGGGGGTTTGTTTTAAAACATATGTAGGATATTTAATTCCAACAGTTTAGCATTCTGGTTCAGGAAAGAAAAAATCCACAAAACAGGTTTTTCCTGGTCTGGCTTCAAAGGACTTTGCTTCCTGGGAACAGGATCTGCCTCCCTTCAAGTGGACCAGCCCCCGGAATAGGAATAGGCAAGGGTGGTTGATCTCGCACCTTCGTCAGACTCTGTGACAGTGCTCCAGCCTGTTAAAATAGATTTCTGGGACACATAGGTGTGAGCTTTTAGCAGCGTCTCCCCTCAAATTAAACTGGGGAGCTTCAAAGGCAACTCCAGAGCAACATCAGATTCAAGCTGCCTAAAGCATGACATTTAGCTGGGGGTTAGGAAGTATTCCCTTATTTGGAAGACAATGCTGGCCTATTTGTACCAAAAGACTGTTCTGAATAAATAAACGTTAAGACTTTTATTTCTGCAACCGGAAAACACAGTAATTCTACAGTTTAACAGTTTAAATGTAATTTTGGTGGAATTAAAACAAGACATTGGGCCCCATTATAATGTTGGTGGTTACGGTATGAATGGTGCCGGTAAGGCACCAGCACTGTTCATACCGTACTGCCGAATTACCAGTTCTGCTCGCGGGTGCCTGACAGCCCGTCAGGTCCCGCGAGCATATCTCGTGATTGCACCGGTACCGTTGTCATGATTTGTATTTTTCTACCGTTATCAAAGGTGCCGGTGCAACCATGCTCCCCACCCCCATTCTGCACTATGGGGCAGAATGGGGATCGGAAGCCCGGCAATACCGCCACCTGCGAATGGGCAATTACCGACCCATTCCACTCATAATGGGCCGGTTATTGCCCAATCACGGGGGGCGGTGCTGGTAGCGAGTTTGGCGGTAGCCGTGCCTGTAAAACAGGCACGGCTACCGCCAAACTCGTAATGAGGCCCATTGTAGCTTTCCTTAGCATGTAGGGGACGCAAACGGCATAAAATTGCAAATCATGTGGAAAGTATACATGGTATAACTTTGAAATTTATTGCAAACATGCTTTGTCATAATAGGTACAGATATCTAAAATTGTAGCATTTTAGGTGAAGCCGTTCCACTAGAAATGGTGAAAGATTATTAGAACGGCGAAACGATATTGTACAAATGTGGGAATTGGAATGACACGTTCAGTGTACAATCTGGAATCTGCCTATGTGATTTTCAAAAGTGCTATACATGTAAAAAAGTTCAATTTATGTCATAACTGATTTTGGCTAAAAGAACTGTGGGAGGGCCATGGGCCTTTTAAGCACACCCAATAAAATGGATGTCATGTCCCTGAAGTCCAACTGGCTGACAGGAAGGTGGTAACAGTAACCCCTGGCCAATCCAGTTGTTAGAGACATGTCAAGCCAAAGGTCTGCCCCCATAGTAAATCCTGGGATGTCATCCACATTATAAAAGGTGGAAGCTCACAGAATTTCCAGCTCCTGTGTATCCAGTTATTCCATATTCACTCTGCAAGATTCCAGATTCCACTGCCAGGCCAGAGCATAGCTGACACTATCCAGGCAGGACCATTGATCCAGAAAAAACCCACTAAAAATCCCAATAACTCAGGGAGAAAGGGGAAAGGTGGCTGAATCCTCCATGGGATTATCCAGTGCTGCCTGCTTGCCTTGCTACCCGCTCTATCCAGCTGAGGTGCCGCTGTGCTATGACCAGACCTTTGGGGTTAAAACAACAGCTTAACCTTTTTATTCACAGGTGGTGTTTCTCTTTTCCAGCCACTAAAATCTAGTTTAAGTTAAACTTGTCCTTTCCTTCCCAAACCGATTTTCTCTGTGATCTGATGTTATTTTTAGAACCAAATTTTCTTTCCCATTGAGAATCTCATCATGTCATTAATTTAGAGTTACCCTTTCACTTTCTTATTATTCCTGTGATGTGTATCTGTGACTTAGCATAAAAACTGCATTCTGATTTTGCCTATACAAACCGTTTTTCAAAACGTTTTGACATTTAGACCTGTGAAAGTAAGTAAATGCTATTTCTACGTGTGTGATTTGGCTGCACTGTGTTTTCACATCCAAGTGAATTTTCTGAAATGTATGCCCGTTGTTGGTACCTTGCCTTGTAGTTTGCGAGTGTTCTTACATCCCTGATACTGCTATAACTCATCTTTACTTCATTCATTCACGTAAAACAAACCTTTACTAATTCTGAGTGCTATTTTGTTCAATTGCAAAGGGTTTATCCACACAAAATTCAGTTAATAGGGGTTTGAGAGAGTATTAGAGGGGGACATCTTAACTAGGGTGCTATCTACCCGAAAAGTAATAATGCTCTCATTCATTTGTACTTTGTGTATGTTACATTAGAAGGTCAAACTAAGTGTATTTCATCAATATTAAATTTGTGTGATTTTATTTGAATTTAAAATAAATAAATATTGTATTACCACCGACCGGCCTGGTTCATGGTTCAAATATCCCGGGTCCATTGTGACCCGGGATATTTGTAAAATAGGGTGAGAGACGGGTTGGGTGCCATCTCAATCTGAATTCTTAGGAAATAAAGTAAGAGTGTTTTAATTGTGCGCTGCAACCTAGGCCAGTGGCAAGAGTCCTGGGCTGGTGTGTGATGCCCGATTAGAATCCTTAACAAATTGGGGGCTCGTCCCAGGGATTGAGAAAGTGTTGCCACCTGTGACAGCTTAACACAGAAGGCTAACCTTCAAGGTAGTGATACTTTGTGGGGTTACAACACTGTGTTACACTGTAGAAGTGCCTTCCCAAAGCATAGACATTAAGTATCAAGACTGTGTGTCAAGATAAATTAAAATCAACCCCGAACTAGACAAAAAGCAACAAAATACACGTTACCATTATATAAATAAATTAATAAAGAAACAACACTCTCCATAATGACTACAGTAGAGATAAACATGGTCAGGCAGCACCTTCTGCACAAATTATTTGTCAGACGGGAATGGGAACACCAAGATGAGGAGGTCTGGCTAGGAGAGATGATGCAACAGGTCACCGCCCACCATGTACATGGATATGTGGCAAGATGGTAGCCATCAAGCTTTGAGCAAGTTCTACATGACTCCAAATCGTAGAGAAGAGCATATTAAAATTGGCCGAATCACAGCCTACATATATCTCCACATGGGGATTATGCAAACAAAAATTGAAGGAAATAGAACTCTTGTGCAAAACCAATCTGAACTCTTAACTCAAATCCAGACTGAGATAAAACTAGTGGAAGGGAAATTGCAAAAGAGCCAAGATTCCGAGGTCAAAGTTGAGAACTACATCAAACAGCTAAAAGAGGACTTAGCTCAGCAACAACAAAATAATTCAGACCAAGAGGCCCAATTAAATGCATTAAGAATGGAGAGTCAAGAAAAGGTTGACTCTTTTGAAGAAGCCACTGAAATTAAAACAATACGTGAGATACAATAACGCCAGCGTAGAGCAAGTGCCCACTTTACAGAATCAGATAAAAAAATTGGAGGAGGAAAGTAATACATTAATTATGAAAGAACTCTACTTTCAATCAGAATTTGATGAAGAGCGCCAGAAATTAGGTGCCATAACGCAACAAAGGGACACCTGGCTGAACAAAGGGGCGCTCTGTATCAGGATAAAGAGGCCCTATACCAGGAAACGTGCAATTTAAAAACCAATCTGGAGAGAAGGGAGTCAGACCTTCAGGGACTGACTGGCATAAAAGAAGTACGTGAAAAATGAATGGGACATAGGAGACAAATGGAACTCGAGTTACAGCAGGTCATAGAGGCTCTAAATGTGCAGAAAAAGGAGGTTCACCTCCTGCAACAGAAATTGTCTCATTGTTCCCAGACCATACAGGTAGTCCAAAGAGACAATGAGGCCGTCTGTGAGGAGAACAATGCACTCAACAAGCAGGTGGCAGCTCAAGAGCGGGTCAAAGAGGCAAGTCAAGCCCTGTAAGTGGAGCAAAAAGCTCAGACCTTTGCCTACTATCAAGAGGTAGGGGCTGAGAAGGAGAAACTTGGAGAAAGAGTATGCTAGGCTAAATCCAAATTTGAGGGACCCCAAACAAGTAGAGAGGTACAGGGCTACCCCTGATCACAGTGTTATGCCCTCTGTACTAAGGGACTCAAACCCATTTAATACTTTGTGCACTGCTGACTTCATGTCTACTGATTCACATGAGCCAGAAGCCATGAGGCCATCAGAATTAAATAGGCCTAGCATGATGGAGCTGACAGGTCAGTGCCCTCAGAAATTGATGGACGGGCATCCCTGTATAAATACAAAAATATTATGGCTGATGTCTCGGACCAGGAAGCCTCCTATGAGGAGAAAGTCAGGGAATTAGATCTGCAGAAGCACTATCTCCAAAGGGACCATTTGGTTCGATTTGCAGAAAAACTGCAGGAAATCAGGTCCCAAAAGAGCATTCTGGAGACCTCCCCCCAATCAGGGCAGTGGGGGGATCCTCTGCCAACCCTGGAAGCAGGGAGGAGTCAGAAGACTACTCTCCTGTGCGCCACAGGGGAGAGGAAACTAGGCCCCACCATTCTGAGAGCCCCTCACAAGTTCACAGAATCAGCAAGCACTGAAAAGATCATTAGGGGATCACAAACAGTAGCAGCTCTCAGTCTGAGTGCGAGTGGACTCAGGTGACATGGCAAAAGAAGGCAAATAAACAGAGGAGAGTTCTGGTGAAAGATGAAAGACCCCATCAGGCAGATCAAGGCTATTAGGAATTTCATAACACTGTACCACAAAAATGCAATATTTTCTGTCTGGAAGCATCTGGAACTCTATGAACAAATGATGAACAATTTTCACATCAAAGATAGCCAGAACTGCATAGATTATGCTAAATGGACATTCTCTCCGGAGTACTCCAGCTTCTTTGCTGGACTGGACAATCAAAACCATTCAAGGTGGCCCACCTACAAGGCAGCCATCTTGAAGCACTTTTCTTCGCCCACAGAAACCCCCAGGAGGCTCACAATGCGGCATACAATTCGCAATGCAGAGAAGATTAGGCCCCAGAGAATTTGTGCAGGAGCTAAAACGTGCCTTTGCACAAACTACCAGGTGGGTGTGCACTGATTGCAGAGAATTCATAACCACTTATTTTCATGCACTCCCTAAATACATAATGACCCAGCTGGTGAGGGAATTTCATGACAAAAGATCCCTGGACTGGGTAATAGAGCAGGCTATCTGGATCTATGAGGTCCAAAAACCTGCAGAAAATAAAAACCAGATAAAAAAACCCAAACCAACCAAGACCCTTGCTGCTGTTAAGGTGGGAGAGGTGAAGGTTGCCCCCATTTTCGACCCAGAAATGAGGGGTCCTAATAAAAAAAGTCCCAAAATCAGCCAAATCAGAGGCAAAGAAGGCCATCTGATCAATCAGCAACAGGTGGCAGTCAGGTAGGTAACCTCACCAATGGGACCCCTAACTGCCCTGATTATATCAGTCCCAGATATAAGGGCAACCAACCTATCTTGGGGTATGTATGGACTCCCCCAGCCCAAGGGGGGCTACAACCAGGTAAGAAGTGTGCCAGGATACTTCCCTCCTAACTCCCCTCAGGAGGGCAGTAATCCCCCAAATCCTGGGTTAAGTTTCTTTCCCTGGTATCTACCAAACCCCAACCTGCAGGACTACCCTCTTTTCTTTCCCCAGTTTCAGGAGTCCAGACCACCCAATCCGGGAGAGGAGAGGCGAAGGGTGGAGGGTTACCAAAATCCCCAATACCCAGGGTACTCCGGGAGGGAAGGCATAGTTACCCTTGCCGCAAACCACCTAGGTATAAACAAAGACCCCTGTACCAGCCGGAATGCGTGTCCCAACTGGAATGCCAGGTCTCTGCCGAATCTGAGTCGCATGTTGAGGGCTCAGCAGAACCCTCAGATGAACATGACAGCTCAGAAACCCTCAAACCAGGGGTCTGGCACACCAGAACAATGACGGGGAGAGAACCCTGACAAATCACTGGTTCCAGAGGAGGAGGCACGGGAGGAAGGGGGGTGTAAAGCCCTAGAGGAACCTTCCTTCCTCACCCGTGAAAAGCTCCTGGCCCCCGTGGAATCGAAACTAAACTCTATTGCCCCCGGAACTCTGCAACCCAGGGAACAGAGGGTGGGTAGGAGAAATAAAGAAATTGAAAAGGCCCATTTTGTGGAGGAAGTTAGTGTCCTCCAGTGTGAAGGGGGAGAATACTTAGAGGATTCTGGGAAGAGAATCTTCTCCTTCAGGGACAAGGGATTTCCTCCCAAAGAAAAATAGGTCCCAAGAGATCTGAATGAAGACTGGGTGGGCGTGGGGACTTATTCAGAGTCACCCATCTCTGAACCCAGAATTGTCATCCTGAGAAAAAAATATGAATGGAGGGATCCTCCCCACAAACTGGTTCTAGTGACTGCCACCAGGTAAGAGGGGACAGAACAGAGGTAGGGGGAAAAGGGGATTTTTCTGAAATCCCATCTATTTCAGGATGCAAAATCTTTGTTACAGATTCCCAGACTCCGGCACAGAAAACTGTCCAAACTCCACCATGTCAGAGTCTAAAATAAAGAAATTGACCACCCAGCTTGCCCAAAATGCCCATTACCTTTGCCCACTTGAGGAGAAGGAGGGGAGATTCTATGCGAGTGCAAGGGCAATGTGCATTTTCAGCACTGGGGGACACTGGATCCCAAGCCACTCTTCTGTCTAAAAGGGCCTTTGAGGAGCTAAATTCAGGAAGAGGCTAGAGACACCAGATCCGTCTCACCCCTCTTTCTGGACAACTCTAGAACTTCAACAGGAATTCAATTCCTGTCGAGGGGACTGCAGATCTGGAAATAAAAATTGGGCGATGTAAGGTGAAACACCCGGTCATAGTCTTGACTCCAGAGGGAACACCCTGTCTATTAGGGAATGACATCCTTCGCAGGTTGTCTCCCCTAATAGACTGTGTGAACAAGGTCCTTAGTTTAAATGGCACCTGTCACATGGTTGATCATCAATCTGATCATATTGCATTTCATTTCCAAAATAATTAGATACCTTACATTACAGTCATTGCTGTAGGACAACAAACTGGTGATGGGAATTCCTCTCCATTCCTGAAAATCAACCTTCCTTCCAGTTTCAAGTGGAATTCCTCACTGGAAGGAAATACTGTGAAATGTTATACCAATTCACAATCTGAAAATCCCAATTCTATAGTCAAAAGTGATGAAAAACCAGCTCAAAGTTTAGCTGACATTCTGAAAATTAGAGAAGAGTTGTTCCTCCCTATTCAGTTAAATGAGGGGAAGGAGTCTGTTCTCGCCAGAGTGTGCCTGAATAACGTAAAGAGCTTCATCAGCGAAGCCATGTTCAGAAAACTCCAAAAAATGTCCAGCCATTCCCTCATTTAAATTGATTGATAAGTGGGAAATGGGCCTGGAAACTCCCAATTCCAAACATCTCCTGCCTAGCAGGTGTATCCTCAAAATTTCTATAGGTAATAAAAGCATAGAGCATAATTGTTGGGTCGTGCAAGATGTCCCTGCTGCATTCTATTTAGGCAGTGCCATTCTCAATCGGTTTGCAATTAATTTGGACCTTATAAATGGCCTGGTCCTGACTAGTTCAAATTCAAAGTTCAAATTGGAGAGGATGTCACCATTCCAGGTCGGACCCGACAATTCCCACTTGAATTAAAAAATAAAAGAGGACAGAAACTCCAGAATTCTGACACCTATGTACATCTCAATGCCCATCTCCAACAGCAGGGGTTGGTGTTTAACCCAAAACCATTAGTTAGTGTAGAACACAACACCATTCCAATATTGATGGATAACAGTGACCCTAGGAGTATCACTCTGGGCGCAGGCACCATTATTGAAATGGCAGTTGATGACCGACATTTTTCCATGGATCTAGGAAATGAAATGATAGGACCAATTCTCAATGACTACTTTGACAATGACAGTGACAATGACATACCACCGGACAAGATCTTCACCCGGCAAGGGGGAATTTCCTGGTGTACTCTTCCTGCCCTTACAGGAAGGAAGAGGTGACCTGCAACATCAGGCAGGATGAGGTGATATTCCAGGTCCACAATGACTGCCTCTCTTACCTGTAACCCTCTGTCCAGGTCAACACTTTAAACAGAGACCTTTCCACCCAACTGGAGGAGGGCGCTGAGATAGTGAAACCTGAAGTCTTCCCAGGCTTCAGGCAAATGGTTGAAGAGCGGGTCAACCTCGCTGATGCCTGTGAGACTGAGGAACAAAAGCAAAAGTTGAAACAGGTGTTCTTAGATTTTCAAGATCTCTTTGCTTTGGACTTGTATGACTGTGGTTGCGCTGAGATACATACCACCACAATTCCCACAGACGCTGGAATGGGGACACTTGCTACTCATTGCTATCCACACAAAATTATGTTAATAGGGGTTTGAGGGAGTATTGCAGGGGGAAATCTTAACTGGGGTGCTAGCTATCCGAAAAGTGATATTGCTCGCATTCATTTGTGCTTTGTGTATGTTATATTAGAAGGTAAAACTAAGTGTATTTCATCCATTTTCCTTGTAATTGTTACCCCATTGGTGATTGCTGCCCAATATTGAATTTGTGTGATTTTATTTGAATTTAAAATAAATAAATATTGTGTTACCACCCACCGGCCTGGTTCATGGTCCATTGTGACCCAGGGAATTTGTAAAAGGGGGTGTGAGATGGGTTGGGTGCCAACTCAATCTGAATTCTTAGGAAATAAAGTAAGAGTGTTTTAATTGTGCTCTGCATCCTAGGCCAGTGGCAAGAGTCCTGGGCTGGTGTGTGACGCCCGATTAGAATCCTTAACAGTGGCTTCTTTCTGGTAACCCTTTCATGCAAAATATTGACTGGTGGCAAAGTGCATACATCTACTACCCCAATGAATTACTCTTGAACCCCTCTTGAATATTGAAGGAAGAAAAGGCCACACAGTGTGCTGTGATGGACTGTAGTCAGGGCTCTGACCAGTGGTTCATATGACAATGATGATGTGAGGAATTCGACCATCTGCATGGTGGTCGTGTGCGAGCTTGGGCATTTTTACATTTGTTATTAAATGGAATCATGTTTGACCAACTTCAGGAAAATGTGTAAGACTAATCCACACACAGTTTCATATGCTCACACCGCAAAAAAAGAATAGACCTGAGTACTCTGGACTGGACAGTGCCTACAGGAACCATCCGCCCCTGTCATGTTTAGTTGGAATGTGACAGTCGAGTAGTGCACAATGTCAACCCCACGAACGGGGAGGACCAAATTTCCACTTGCCATGGTCAGCCTGACTAACTGACAAAGGCTCCATGGATCTATCCTGGTCTTTTCTTAGTCCCTGCAGCTGGTGGCAGCAAATATCATAACAAAAGAGGGTATTTTAAACAGGCCTACATGGGGCCTGGCTGCAGAGGATAACATAACTACAAAGTGGAGTTGAAAGGCGATTGCCTCCCTTTTATACCTCAAGATTATAATACACCAATAACAGAAGGCTAAATAATTGTACCGCTAATTCTCATACCTTATGAATGGGGTTCCACTAGCAGAGTGGCCTACCGTAAACAACAGACGTAGACATGTCAGTTCACTGCCATCAGGGTAGAGAATGGCCAAAGGGGTAGAGATCATGGTCAGAGGGTAAAGGGAAGTTCCTCTTAGCTGTGCTTCTATTTGACCATTAACCTTATAAAACTGCCAGGGTTTGCCAACAGATCTCCTCATTAAGCCTACCAAGTGGCTGCGGGTCCTGTATATCCATTGTTGTTCTCTCTTAAAATACAAAATACCGACCTCCATGTTGTGTGCACTTGTAGACACTAGGAAAGTGTTTTAGAGAGTTTAGGGTCAGGATCTCGACATCCCTTGTAGTCGGCTCAGCAGCACTCACTAGGGCCTTCAATAAATCGACACGAGATTTTTTACAGATAGGGTCATTTAACTTTGTGCTAGGGATTCAGCGTTAGGAATAACTGTAATTATTTAGCCTTCTGTTATTGGTGTGTTATAATGCAGAGGATAACAAAAAAGTAAAGAAACCCAGCAACCATACATATGCAACTGTGTCAACCTGAAGCCAGCTCCCACCTCTCAGTATTGATGGCAGTGAACTGACATGTCCACGTCTGTTGTGTACGGTAGGCCACTCTGCTAGTGGAACCCATTCATAAGGTATGAGAATGTGGTTCGCAGGAGCCAGAGAGTTTGGTCTCGCTGCAGCTTTAAGGGTGACCTGCTGCTTTCACAGGGACCACACAGGGAGGACCATTAACCAGGGAGACTCTTTGAACACGACAGGAAGATAAGTGGGACTTAGTAGCACAAGGCAGTGAGCCCAGAGCTCTTTCTGTTGAGTGACAGGTTCAGCCATTTTAGTTCTGGGGCAAACCTTGTCCCTGTTTTTACCCGTTTGCCTTTATTGTTGCAAAGCACTCTGGTTATGACCTCACACATACAAGAGGTTGTTGGTAGGGTCCCCAGGATTGTTTCGCCAAGGTAGGCTTAGCCTCCACAATCACTGTGGCCCATTTGGCATTAAAAGAGGGTAGAGCCCTTCTTTTGTCAGATCATCTGAAGATTTCACCAGAAGTAAGAAAGAAGAACTCAACCTTGGGCCCTGGCTGAAGGTACAGTCTGGCTTACATCCTCCGCCAGGGAAGGAAGGCTAGGATATCCAAAGAGGGAAGCAAGATCCCTCCCCTAAACCTCTACCTGGGAACAGAGGGAGCTAGAGAACTGAGAGGACCCTAAAGTCACTCCAAACCCGATACCCAGCCAGTACACATCATGCCCTGCTAGGCTCTGCAGCAAGCTTCGTGGATAAGACGTGCCAGAAGCTCTCTGAACCTACAACCGAGGAAAGGGCATCTGCCTGCAACACACTCCTTATCTGTGGGCCATCTGCCTTAACGGATAACACTAGCCGATTGAAGAAGCAAGGAGAATTGCCTCAACAAGCATCTACCAATATCTGCCTTAAAGGACATTTTACAAACAGATTGGAATAACAGGCAAATTATAGCTGGTCAGATAGCACAGTGAGTTAAACGCTCACTTTGATGTCCGCGCAGAGCCTGTTGACGCAGGTTCGAATTGCAGCAGGGCCAAACTCAGCCTTTCATCCTTCCGAGGTCGATAAATGAGCACCACTCACCATGGGTAATAATAAGCAGCGCCCAGATACCTGAGGGTTTGTAGCGCTATATAAAAAGGCAAATTATAATTATTATTTTTATTATAAACCTCCTTGTCCAATTTTAGTAACATGGACGGAATGGCAGGCTTATCTCCGAAAGGTCGTGGATCGTTGGTTATTTGCAACACAGAGAAAATACAATTAATACCCAATGATAAAAGGAATGTCCAGTCAAGGTTGTTTTAAAACTATCTAGTTTATGATTCGCAACAGAGGAATGTTTCAAAGCAGGAAAAGGCATGCACTCTGAATGCTGACAGGAGGATAGTCGGTATGGTTAATCAAAACAACAGTTTATTAAGGTTAAAAGGACATTTTCGAGCCAGTCAAGTTCCTCGATCCACAACTTTTGGCAAAGTTGACAGTTGTCTAGCTGCCATCACTTAGAGACATTCGAGACATGTCGACCGGTGATCCAGAACTGCTTATCAGCACTCAGTTTGTTCCTGCCCGGACCAGCCATGCAGACCAGTTGTTTGTCTACCTTCGCTTGCCAAAACATCCTGCCACCTGATACACCAAGAACATCAACAGACAAAGGTACATTGTGGTTCTGTCCCCCTGGTCCTTCCCAGAAAGTCCCTATAGATATTTTAAGACCCTTTTCCACATTTGTGCTAAAGTCAAGAAACCTTTGTAAACTGTTGTGGTCATTAACCAAACAGACTATCCTCTGTCAGCATCCAGAGTGCATCCATTTTCCTGCTTTCAAACTCTGTCCTCTGCATTCATTTCACAGGGTGGGTTGTATTTCGTAGTATTGTTAGACTGTCTGTTGTGAATCATAAACGAGATAGTTTTAATACAACCTTGACTGGACATTGATTTTATCAATGGGTAATAATTTTATTTTCGCTGTGTTGCAAATAACCAACGATCCACGACCTTTCAGAGATAAGCCTGCCATTCCGTCCATGTTACTAAAATTGGACAAGGAGGTTTATAATTTGCTTGTTATTCCAATCTGTTTGTATCCCTTCTGGTTTATTGAGGTGTGGGGCTGATTGATAGTTTAGAAACCGATTGTTCACTCGTAGACAACTGGTACCCCGGAAGTTTATTCATCACATATGTATTGGACTTTTTGTTCCACAAACTGGTGCAAATGTGCCCTATACTATAGCGTGGTCTACTTGTTATGATAAGTGCATACTACAGGGGTGTGGGTACTGTAAGGAAGGCATGGTATCAAACAGTGAAAACAGACACAAGTGATCACAGTTAAAGGGTGCTTATTGAACTTCAATGGGTTTGAGGAACGCCTATCGAAACCTGAATCTAAGGATGGCAGCAAGCTACAACCGTCAAAGTAAAAATAACAGTCCTAGTGTAGTCTTGTTGAAATAAAAAGGGCCTATACTAATAAACCTTTTGCCAATTCTTACTTCTAAATACAAATAGTGTGGGAAAATGATGTATGCAAAAGAAAGAGTGTTCAAGAAACAATAGGTCAGGACAAATGAGTGATAAACTCGCCTTCCCCATGTTTCAGCACAGGACAAGTCGTCACACTTGAGCTTGGAACACATTCTAGCTTGTTTGAGCACCAGGATGTAGTTCAAAAATCAAATAGGACCTTCTGCGATAAAGTCTTGCACTCTCCACAAGTCTTTTGCTTGCAGAATGTTATGGGTTACCAAAATAATACTTTTCTCTCTCCTCAAAAGTTCACTGTCCTTTGTTTACAGATATAACATTCACTTTTGGTCTCCCTCAGCCGGGCTCGGACCCTCTTCTTATTCAATATTTCAATGGGTCTCCCTCGATCGGGCTCTGACCCCTTTTTGACTACTCAAAGGCACAACAGGTCTCCCATGATCGGGCTCGGACCTACTTGTGACTTGCAACCCCAATAGCCCTCCCTCAGCCGGGCTTGGGCCTTGGAAGGGTTCACTTTAATGAGTAGTTAATTTATATTGAAGAATTTCGATTTTGCAAGGATTTTTCTCAGACCCTTGCATGGCCACTTCTATTTGCTCGTATCAGATTTTGATTTGCAATTTCGCTATTCAAATATCAAAGTTTTGTTGCTTTGGTTCTTTGTCAGACTCCTTTTGGCAGATACTGTTGATTGATCACCCATGCGGTGGCGACCACTCTGCCAATTTGTATCTTTTGTTTCTTTCATAAAATGTTCAACACACTCAACAGCTTTCTGTATTTTACTTGCGTCCTTCATCAACCGCTTCAACGTTCGCTCTCTGAAGATACATTGCTGCTGATCGTAACCTTCTTTTAAACACTGACCGGTCTCGTACAGTTCTTTCTGACTCACCAGCTGTGTTAAAAGTTCTGCTTTCGGCTTTAATTTAGGAGCCAAGGACGATACAACGGCAGCTGCTGTTCCTCCCTGACTCGGCCAGTCATGCAGGAGGGCCCTGGGTATCTCTGATGCACAGAATAGGATTCTCTTGCTTCACTTCCTGGCTTTACGCAGGCTGCTTTCAAATCCTCAAAAGTATAGCGATCACTCGTCAAAAAGCTCAAGGCATCTCCCTCCTTTCTCTCTATTCTTCACCTGTCATTTTTCTCCATCGATTCAGCTGTGGCTTGGAAGAAACTGCTCCTTCATGCCTCGCTCACAGTGTGCTCTCGTGCTCCGCCTTATATCCATGGGGGAAGTTCAATGGAGATCAGGTGAGAGTCGTTAACAGCGATTGCCTGACTCTGCCTGATCATGGTAATGGGACATGTCTGGTACATTGTTCGGGTACTAGTCTGTTTCCTCCCAAAGTAGGCTGTGTGTGTAGCAGTGGAAGGGAAGGGGGTGGGGGATAACAGTCCCCAGATATCCTACCTGGATCGATGGGTCAAAGGGATGATGGGGGGTTAATGCATCTCACCACAAGCTGTCCCACTCCCATTGCCTGAGGACCCCTCACCCAGGTGATCCTCCTGCACTGATCCACCCCTAAGGTCTGGATCCAAAGAATTTGGCCGTGCCCTGGCCACCTGGGTGAGAGATCCTTGGGGATTAGCGGGCGAGACACTGTGTGGTTTCTCACACCAGCAGACCACACCTCCTAGGGAACAGTATACAATTCTCTAATATTGATGAGAGTCAAGCAACTGTGCTACCTAGACAGCACTATACAACCAAATGCTGATGATACAAATTTAAAGGAAAAGAGTTTTGATGGATTACACCTTTTTGGATTTGGCTGCAGAATTTTCATTGTGTGAATTTTGGGGGTTTTAAAAGTTGTCATTTGCATTGGTAAGTGAAAATTGTGATTTCTAACAGTTTATCTAAAAAGCAATACTGTTCAGATAGGCAATTTCTTTATGTTTTTACAATGCCAGCACACAGGCCTTCAGTCATTGTTGGTTGTCACAATATTTTTTTCTCTGTACTTGTTTTTTTTCTCTCAATATAATTTGGTCAACTTGCATTTCTTGATGTGATTGTTCCTTCTTTAGATGTTTTAAAAGGCACCATAAATTAGGATTGCAAGTTTTGAACGATTGTCTTATTCCATTGTGTGATCCCTCGAGTTTATTATTAGATTTGCCATTTTCTTATACTAACAATTCCATATTCCATATTGTTTTGCCAAATCGTACACTTTGAGTTAATTGCCCAGTGAAGGTCGAGTCAAAGTGGTTCTAAACGCTGTTCATTTTCTTTAAAAAAATCTGTTTGTATCAAAAGTTCATAGTATTCCTCAACATGATCGACTGGTACAAATGCTAATGCAAAAAGTAATTTAATGTTGTGTTAAAATTTCAAATCATCAGAATTTCTATTTTGCATTCTATTTTGTTGAATTTTGTGCCATAATGATTATGTAAAATGAAAAAAGCAACCTTGAATTTTACTTTTTGGAAAGATTTCTGATAATACCTTGATTTGTGTGTATTTCAAAATCTAAAACTACTATTTCAGGCTCGTTTGGGGTTATTATATCATGTATAAAACTATAAATGTGCTTATAACATTCCTCGGATTTCTATGGCATTATTGCAAATATTAAAGGTATTAAAGTATCTTCTAAAATCCCTTGCATACTATAAACCTGGGAGAAGGGTTTTGGGCAGACCTTAAATGTTGCGTCAACATGCCATTGTTGTGCTGATTTCAAATGCTCAAAATGTTTAGAATTTCTGAAGATTATTAATCGCTGGTCTTTCTTTTTGGTATCCAATAGCAAAAAGCTTTCCTTTTTTGACTTTAACAACATTTCTGGTGGTATTTTTACATCTTGGAATCTCTGTTGAGCTGGGGAGGAAATTAGATTTCTTTTGTTTGTGTTTGCACAGCTGTCTTTGCAGACGTTTGATGTTTGGCATCTGGCCTGCTACATGAAACAGCAAATCATTGCATAACCATTTTATATCAAGCCACTTAGCTTGTCTTTATAACAATCTACAGGTGCCTTAATTTCTAAAATGTCCTTTTTAATTACCACGTTTGTGCTGTTTGGTAGGTGGTTGTGTGTTCATTCATGGACTATCTTCTCACTATGTGTTACAGCTCTTCCTTTGGAATTTTTGATGTGATAATCAGCACAGTTACAGTAATTTTATCCTTGTTTTGCCTCTCTTTGTTCATTATAAAACCTTTTAAAACCAGCTTTTTCCCCCTTTTTTGGATACAATATATTCCAGGTTGTCACTCATCATGTCAAACTCTAAAGTGAATGAAAAACACGTTTTACGCAATTAAATTGTACGTCTGAATCATGAGAATTCATCTATTTCCCATTGAAATGTTCAAAATATTGTCGTTTTACCGCATTCTTATAGCATGAAACTTAGGCGTGGAGTTGAATAGCTCTGTTTTGATTTGGGATTCAATTTCTTCTGTCACTTTCATTAGTCAAGTCTCAATGTTCTGTTGTACTGTTGCTACTGTATTCAAACATACTTCCTCATTAGGGTCCTTTTCTCTGTAGTCTTTGCTTATTATCGATATTCGTGTATTTCGCTATATACGTTTTGTTATATGAACGGCTTTCATGTTCTTAATAGCATTTCGAGAAATATGTTTTCGTTATTATATGTTTTTCGATATACAATACTTTCGATATATGGGTTTCGATATAAAGACATGTAACCCATACTTGTTATGTTATGTTAGGTTGTCTTATACTGCGTGCCATTACCAGTGGCATGGTCTTCAGGCGCTCACATGGTTCTGTAAGAAAATGGGTTCGGTAAATTAGTGAGGGACGAGTGAGCATGTCAGAGGCTGTGCTTTTCTGTTGGTGCTTGTAGAACCAGGATTAACTGGTCGCTTATATGATCCTGCTTTAAAGGTTTGTTTGAATTGTGCGCACTGCAGTTATTATTTCCTGGAAGGGCAACGTCCTGCGGTTGTGATATTTGTTTGCGGCAGTCAGTTTCATGGTGGATGTGTGTTTTTATGAGATTAGACTGATCCATCGGATCCTGTGAGGTAGGTGTGGGATATGCTGGAGAGGAGTCAGGAGTGGGGAGGGCTATCCTTGGCTCACACACAGCCCTTCCCCAGGTACGCATTTACTATGCGCACAAGCAGGAAGGTTTCCTTAGGTATAAGTAAGGGGATCAATCAATTACTCACATCATGGTAACAATATGATCACACAATGTACATTTTAAAAAAGGATAGAAGATTTCTTACTTAATCCTTGAAATTTCTTTAGAATAGCATAACTGATGGGAGATTGTCTTGCACCATAACCGCCTAACAAGGCCTATATGTGTTAATGTAACATTACTTCATGGTGTAACATTGATCAAACTAGCTGGGTTTCCTAGACTGAATAGAACATATAACAATGAAAAAAGAGCAGGCACTCTCCAGATATGTTTTCAAGGTGGACACTGGACATATCTACCAAGGCAAATGCTTCTTCCTGTGTAGCCAACACACAAGAGTAGTAGGAGTATACCAATTAAACTAATGAAATGGAGTCTAGCATTATGCAGTCTTCATTATGACACTGAAGACTCAGCGGCATTTTTCCTTATATTTAATATTGCAAAGGCTGATGTTATTCAGGGTCTTCAGGCATATAGGGCCATTACTCCCATCCATCTATTTTCTTTGACTGCTCAAGGATCAGTTAAGTACTCTGCTGTGCTGCATTGCCTGACTGCACTGCTTGGGTGGATTCAAAGGTCTGACTTGACCTCCTTGTATATCGATACAGTGACACACCAGCCTTCTTGCTTTGGGCTCTGCAGAAGACTAGGAAGCTCCTGATGCAGCAGTTGCTGTTCTCTGATCCCCAGTGAAATATGGTGTCCCTACAGCTCTCTCCTCTTTCTTTCTGTCCCCCAGTGGGGATCTCATCTTGTTTAAGCCTATTTTTTTCCTGGATAAGCGCACTCACAGTGCTGCCCCGGTACACCTGTTGTAGATATTGCTAGATCTTGTATTGAAGAAGGAATTAAAGACACAACAATAAATAAAATGAATAGAAGGACTAATTAATAAGTGACTAGAAACATATAGTTACTTCAAATATAGTTAAAGAAAAGTGGGTTTGCTCTTTAAGGTAGCCAATGTTTTCCTTCTGGAAAGTGAAGCTCATTCTGGGTCCCACCCATGGTTCTCCCCCACAGCACACGTGAATCTTGAAAGTCAAGGAGTAATTCCCAAGGCCCAAAATGGGCCTTAAACACTCCTGTTTCATAGCTGGATGACCCTACCTCCTTTCCGTTTCTCCAGATGCAAGGACTTGCTGGAGAGGTCATGCAGGCTCACACCCCCTAGTCTGGTGGTCGAGGAGGTTGCCGATGGGAGAGGCCATCCAACCCAAGATGACCTGATCACTCTGGAGCATAAATACCTGCAAAGCAAAGACACATGAATGGATCGAGAGGTGGAAGCATATGAATCACCTCTGCATGAAGATCCTGACTGCCCAGCTTGCTGGGAGACTCAAATAGGTCATTGGAACTATAATACTTATTGATAAGATGGGGTTTGTCCAGAATAGGACCACAACAGCCAACCTGCGCAGACTCCAATACGTCATCGATAGATCTAAGTCGCACAATGACAATGCCCCTATACAGTGCTCTCCTTTGAAGTCATTCCCTTATACGACCTCCTAATAGGAAGTATAGCCTGTGTGTTCAAAGCCCGGAAAACGAAAACCTATAGGATGACCCCTCTGGTTGGAAAAGTTGGTATTTTCCTCAGAACGTGTACTTTATGGAGTTGACCTATAGAAAACATTTTGGTCAGCTTCTATTCCTTTAGAGTTTAATCCATTGGAGGAACAGGTTGATAATATAGGAATACTAGTTTCCTGGCAAGTCATGCAAGTCTGCATTATTGTTTTAATGTTGGCGTCCATTCTTAACCAGAAGAACCTTTCTCTTACATAGGTCTGAAGTTTTAAATGGTCTGGGTGATCTTCCGTCAAATGTGACTAAGCTGTCTCCCAGACAATCTATTTATGACTCTCTGTGATCATCAATTGTAGTTTCCCCATACTCTCTGAAGAGGTATTTCCACTATAGAGAAACCATTAGAAAGACGAATGGTTCCCCACTGTCACATCCCTCCCTTTTTGAAAGGACTTGTAAAAAGGCTTTACTCAGAAAGGGATCATTTCATTACGCTGTGGCGAAATCTGGAGGGGTAGTTGGTTCTCCCTGAAAACTTTTCTCCCAAATTAGGGTTGGTAGGCCACCCAAAGTCTCATCTGCCTCCCCAGCTCCTTGGTTCCCCCATAAAGGCTTTCCCTCTCTGCTAATCCTGTGTATCTGGGAAGCATTGCTCTTTCAATTACTCCTTGAGCAATCTTATGGACTTGAAAAACTTGAAAAGGTTTCTTTCCATGGTTTTGTAACAACAACTTAACATCACCTCAGAAGTTTAGGTCTATCACCCGTTAAAACATCAATCCCATATTCCCATGCTAACCCTAACTTGGGTGCTAGTCTGATGTATGTATCAGGGGATGGAATCAATGTTAGGTCAATGAGTATCAATGAGTATCAATGAGTATCAGTCTTCTTTCGCCTGGAGGAATTATTTCACCTTTACTGCTACTGTTATCAAACCCGATCGAGCCCTTAATGGCTACTAAGGGATCTGATGCTTGGGTGCTTAGTTCATCAAATGTTAGGGTCCTCCAATTTGTATTGGTTGAGCTGCATCCCAATGTCAGCATTATCTTTGAAGGCATCATGAAGGAGGACACAACAGATTCCAGCTGAAAAATAATCAACTTTATTAACTTAAATGTAAGGATGGAGAAAGGCCTAACTAGCACTCTGCTGAGGTGGGATTTCCCTACCCAAGAATCTTTCTGTGTCCATAACCTATTCTTGCTCTAACAACTATAGCCATACAATGTATAGGGATGTCAGCAACCAAAAAGAAAACCTGTGTTGAACACAAAGTCCTAAGCTTTTCCCAGCTCGCAGCTTTCTTCAGCTCCCTTCCATAAGTAGAAAACAGATCAGCAAAGTAAAGTCTCAAAGTTCCCTTTCTTAGAATTAGAATGCAATTAGTCTTTTCAGATCTCAGGGTCTCCTTCCCCCAAGTGAGGACTTGGTTGCCCTTCCCCAAGTTCCAAGTCATATAGTTCAAATAGTCTTGAAGTGAAATGTTCCTTGTCAGTACTCAGGGTTACCGTCCCCAAGCTCCAAGTACCAAACTTCAAAAGAAAACGCAAAAAGTTCTTGTCTTCCACAGTTTAGTTTTGTACTCAAATACAGTTTAGATGATTTTGTAGCTTTCACACATGTTGAAAAAAAGTGACTAGGCCTAGTACTAGGTACTAGTAAAACCGGCAGGCTGCTGCGGAGTTGTCATTTTTTCTGGCGCCTGACATCACAGAATCACCGGGGCTGGGGCATTACAGCCCCGGTGGTCCGTGAAGTCAGGCGCTGGGACATGTTACTCCTCATTCCCATTTGAGTCCCAAAGGACTGAATGGGAATGGGGAGGACGGAAGCACCAGCACTGTGTGCAACAGGGCCAGTGCTCTGTCAAAGTCTGTGAGCGGCTGCAGTTGTGCCCACCAGGTCTGACCTGGCGGGCGGGACGACAGCCACTCACAGAACTCGGAGTGTGCCGGTCCGGCACACTCATAATGTGGCCCACTCTATGTTAGGCTTCAATATCTCTTGGTTATCTGTTCTTTACAAATCATATCATATTTCAGCATACTGTGGTTGGTTTAGAATAAAGTTCAATTAGCACTTCAATGCATGTTGGTTTGTATAGATTTAAACTTCCTCTCCTCTTATTGGTTTTCATCTGGTTAGTAGTAAAGTTTTAATTCACTTCGGTATTCAATAATGAATTATTTTAGCTTAGGGTTCTTTTTCCCTTCATTTTGTAATTGAACAATAGTTAATTTCACTTTAACTAAATAGTTCAATGTTGAGACATCTTTGAAAACATGTTTATTGCCACACGCGATCACTCTGATGATAAATATCCCTCTTTCTTTAATAGTTCACAAATATAAGTGTTTGTTTCACTTAATTCGTTTGGACAGAGACTTTCAAAAACGTGTGCTCTGTCACATGCGACCACACCAATGCAAAGTATTTCCTTCTGGTAAGCAATTGGCAAGTATATTTGTTAGATTCCCTATTATGAGCCGTTCAATGTTCGAAGACCTTTGAAAACGTGTATCTCACTACATGCAACCACTTTGAAGCAAATTATTTCAAGAAACATTTAATTTCACACACGTGCACTGGGATTCTCCATGTTCAGAAACTAACTGGTCGCTTTGAAAGTTGATTATGCAGTGCGGATCAAAAGGCCTTCCCTCTTCAGTGTCGGGGCTCCAGTTCCTGCCCCTCAGACACTCCTGTGGTGGTCTCCACCACTGGAGAAGGAGCACATTGAATTGAATGGAAAGGGGCCGCCGTCCAGCACGGTTTCCTTCACCTTTTCCGTTCTGCTCCAGGGTGTCCCCACTCATAAGCCAGGTTGCAGGGTCCTCTGCTTCCTGACTTATAGCCCATAAAGGTTGGTGCAGATTTGGGTTGGTTGTCATTCGGAAAAGTGGGATACCATGTCTCACCCAAGGGTACCCCACTACTAGTCCTCAAGGACCCTCCACCGAGGTAATTGTCCCTCGCTTCTCTGCCCCCATGGTCAAGATACAAAAGCGATGGCCTTACCCTGGCCGCCTGAGTAGAGGATCCAAGGGGTTGAGGAGGTTTGTCAAAGTATACATATTGATTTGTCCTTCAATTCCATTTCTGTGAGATGTTTAGGGTCAATGTCATGTCTCTAAAGATATATATCCAATTCTTTGATATTATCTTGTTCTTCTAAAGATAATAATACTCTAGTATGAATAATATCTTTAACATTAAATGCACTTTCTGCATCTATATCACCCTCAATTGCTTCTCTGTTTATTATGAAAATATGTCTTTACTTTAAGCTTTCTCATAAATTTGAACATATTAATTTGTATACCAATCCAGTTATTACTAGTAGTTGGTGCAAAAGACATTCATTTGTTAAGAACTGCTACCTCAGAGTCCAACAATTCCTTTTTTGAAAGATTGAGTACCAGGTTATCTAACAACTCAATCTTTGTTCCTTCCAACACTATCATTTCGTGATCCTTCTCCTTGGATCGGTTTCTTCACCTCTCTCTCCTAATTCTCCCTCGTGTGTCTCTTCTTGTTCTTGGTTGATTATGGTATCAGTTACTATCAGGTCTTGAAATCTGACATATTTTGCTTGCAACTTGAAGTCTCCTTTCCTTACCATCCTGATTTGTACTAAAACATCTTTTTTTAACCTGAAATTGGATGATTGTATTTGTTATGATAATCAGTTGTGTAATTGTCCTCTATAAAGAATACATTAGGAAATAGGAGCGTGGGTACTGAGCTGCATAAGGAAAATCATAAATTAATAAGTATGCTGTGTAAAATCTTGGTGAAAAAAACATTAAAACTGTATGAGCGTGTGGGCACCATGCAGTTATTAGCAGTCCATGCAGAGTGTATCCAGGGGGTATGCAACCTTTGGCATGCCAAATGTTTCAGACTGCAACATCCAAAAGTCCTAGCCAGCATAGGCAACACTGTGGTATAATGGAAAATGAAGTTCAAAACATCTGGAGAGCCACAGGTTGCAAACCCATGAATACTCTTGGGTGGATGACCTAACTAACTGTACCAACAAAGCTCAAGTTTAATCACTCTGGCTCGAAGCATTGCTCCTTGTTATTACTCAAAATCAGTGACATGACATCAATCTCTAAGGCAGTTGACCATACCAACCTACCCTCTTGCATCATAGGAAGTCTGGATTTTAAAATCCAGGGGTTCTTTTTCAATGTTACTTTGAAAAAGAATGTATTCACTGATAAATATCTGGCACAATTGTTTAAGTGTTGTTCTGTGTGGTAAAAATGCCTTCCTGCACTCAACTGTTGGCTTGGCCACATCATGGGTAAGAAGATTATCTGTAAAGATCAGATTAACCGATCCTTATCCTTGTGGGTCATAAAAGAGTCATCAGCTGGATATGTTGCAATCGCAGCATAATCCCTGCTACAGGCTCGTTGGCCGATCAGGTGCATTCCAGATAGGAGTTTAAGGAGTTGTGTAAAAAAGCAACTTAAATACTTGATACAATCGTCCTCTTCCTCTCCCTATGATAACCCATGAATACATTTATTAAGGTGGTTCCTGTTCTCGAGGCCTTCACAGAATCTTTTCAGGCCAGCCATTTGCACCTTGAGTGTTCCAATCACGAACGATTAGCTCTCAATACAGAGCACTTTTCTAATTCACTCAGCTTTTTACTGAAGGCCCCACATTGTTTAACAGATGTCTGAGGTTTTACATTGATGTCAGATTCAAATTGCTTGAAGATATATATATGTTTGTACCCAGCACTGAGTCGCATGACAAATTCAGTGGACAGAATCACTTGCTGCATGGTTCCCAGAAGCGGCTAATCCCCAGTGTATGCCCTCCAGCTTGAGAGAGCATCCTATCAATGAATTTCTGGTACAGAGTCCAAGGTACTGAATAAACAGGGTTCATGATCTGAATTACAATCCGGGAAGCATGAAAATCAGAAAGAGAGCGGACATCTTAAGAAACGCTCTAACATGCCCTGACCTCTCTTTTAATTCTCAATCTATTAAAAGTTCAAAAACAAACTGAATTAAATAAAAAATAAAACATTTCTGCTGTGATTAGAGCATACAATGACACATGCTCTGCTCAGTGGAAGCCATTGTATTTTAAGGTCTGAAGAGTGACACAAGTTAGTCACCTCGCAAGGTGAGGCAGAATTTGAATTGTAGTTCCTTTTTTAATGATGTTTAACACATGTGTCAATGTAAATCATATTTAATAAATGTGGTTGCCAAAACATAGGCCAATATACCTCTCTCTCTCTCCCTCTCGCACACGCTCACACACACATACATTGCTATCTTACACTCTGTACTCTCTTTTTCTCTCTGTCTCTCTCTGTTTCATTCAATGGCCCTCCTTATGACATTTTGCAGCCTTTATTTTCCTCCTACTTTTATAGTGCCTCTATTTTTTATGCATAGAGAGGCATTAATCAAGGGGGGTATATATAGCGGGCCTGCTTCATTCTTTACCCACTTTAGCATTCCAGTGTATTTAGTCCATGTTTGGATGCATTCCTTGTTTACCTTGTTGACAATGACCAGCGATTGCTCTATAAAAATCTCTGCCTTACAACTAATAAGTCCGTCAGTCCAGCCTTCTGGGTTAAGTCTCTTTCCTTCGATTTGTAACTAGCCCCTTTCCTAACATCCAGGAATTTATTTTCCTTGTTTGTCGGTACACTTCAAGAAAGTTATTACCTTGTGTTGTGTTTTAACATTTCTCAACCTTCACACCGCCTTTGTAAAATGATCTAAGCATGGGGAATATTATTTTGTTACCCATTGTATAGTGGCCCTTGCACCCTGAAATTGCCCTCTTGTCATACATGTTGCAAAATGTGCCAGGCACAATGTTGTGACCAACCAGGATTTTTGTCTGGAAATCAGTAACAAGTCTAGTCTCGAGTTGCATCAGTGGCCTGTCTCCACCACGAAGGTGGTTTTATAATACTGGCCATGCCAAAAAATCTGAAACTTTGTAGCCATCCATTGTGAAATTCCTGAAAACATTTGGCAATTGAATATGCAACGTCTTTGTTATTAATTGCCCGCACATGCTGTACAATCCTCAATTTCAGTTTGTTGTTGGTACTAGCAACGTACCATTTTGTCAAACTCCTTATTAACCTCCCTCCCTTCCTCCTCACCTGTTTCTTCACTGAAGCTTGTGTCTTCTTCTGTATCCCTCTTCTTCCTTCTGGACTTCCTTGATGTGATGTCTTTCTTCCTTTCTTTCTTTTGCAGCAAATAAGGTCTGTCTCCCTGGAATGCCACACTGTCAGTAGGGGAAACCCCCAACAGCGTGGCCTCCCCCGGAGCAAGCCCCGAATGCAGGGAAAAGCCTCTGGGCTGAAAAACCCTGCAACCTTCAGGTGATGTTGAATGGCGAGGATAGCTGATTGAAAGCTTCTTTGTTAATCAGAAGGTCGGATTCCGTTAACCAGAGCCTCCAATGGATTTACGATACGCGAGACAGAATGGAAGCTTGTCAGGAAGTAAGTAAACAAATACGAAGATCCAATTGTCAAGAGGCTGGCTTTGTAGCCGAGTGGAGACTGGGAGAAACAACGGCAACTGACGGGAGGACATCAGAAGAGCCCAGTGAGAGAGAGTCAGAGCAGAGAGCGGCAGGAGAAAGTGCTGGAAAATACACAAGCGGACAGGACAGGTAAGCAAAGAAAGAGGAGCGGGTGAAGCGCGAAGTTAGAGATAAAGTATCCCACAGGATGAGCCAGAGCCCAAGGATTCCAAAACAGAACGGAACCTGTAAGGCAAGCAACACAGGGGCGAAAACAAGCACATAGAGAGAGATGCAAGATCAGCTAACAATAGCAAACAGGAGGACTAGAGAGAGCGTCAAGCATGGAAGGATCCAAGGTGCAACGCACCGGCGAGCCGACTGCGTTGCAGTATATGCCTGGTGATGGCCATGTTGAAAAGAACAACTAGACCGTGCATACAACAACGGTCTAGTATGTGATGGAACATCCTAATGGCGTCTTCCACCGATACCAAATCTTCCAGGAAGGCATGACAGTATACCCCCTTCTCCTCGGGGGGCTCCTGGCTTCCCCAGATGTAATCAGTGGAACCGCTGAATGAGAAGAGGGGCATGTATGTTCATTCTTGGCTCCCAAGTGCGTTCTGCTTCAGAGTATCCCTTCCAGTGGACCCGGTATTGCAGTCTCCCTTTCCTATATCGGGAATACACTAGATGAGAGACCTCATATTCTTCTTCATCTGAATGGGGTGAGGTTTCTGGCTTCGGTATCTTTCTATGGTAAGGATCTGGTTTGTACTCCTTTAACAGTGAGTTGTGAAATACAAGGTGGATCTTTTTCATGCTGATACGGAGGCGAAGGTGAAAGGCTACAGGATTAATCTGAGCTTGAATAGAGAATGAACCAATATATCTGGGTGAGGACTTTCCTTTCCTGATCCATCTAGGCAGGAATTTTGTTGACAGCCAAACCCGAGTATTCGTAGTCCAGGAACGATTCGATAACCTACTAGCATCGGCTGTCTTCTTGTAACCCTTCCTACTCTCCTCCAGAGAAGTCTTGGCAAGCTTGTGCGTCTCTCTAATAGTGTCCATTAGCTGTTCGATGGATGGCATCTTGGTAAAGGAAGAGAGTTGTAAAGGAAGAGTACGAGGATGATATCCATAAGTACACAGAAAGGGACTCATCTTGATGGCTGTATGCAAGGTGTTGTTACATGCAAATTCTGTCATATGTAGATAACGGTTCCAGTCTTCCTGTTTGTGACTACAGAAACACTGTAGATATTGTTCAAGTGTCGCATTGAGCCTTTCTGTCTGGCCATTACTCTGTGGGTGGTACCCTGACGATAGAGCACGACAGATCCTCATTTGTTGGCATAAAGAAGACCAGAAGGACAAGGTGAATTGGGATCCACGGTCTGACACAATGGTAGTAGGTAGGCCATGCAATCTAACTATATCCCTAAGGAAAGTTGTATCTGTTTGAAGAGCAGATGGAAGACCGGCAAGAGGTGAAAAGTGAGCCAGTTTAGAGAAGCTGTCAACCATGACCATAATGGCCGTATTACCTTCAGATCTGGGAAGGTCCACAATGAAGTCCATGGATAAATGAGGCCAAGGTTGTGATGGCACAGCTTCTTGCTGTAGCAGTCCTATTGGTCGAGTAGTAGAATATTTGCCTGTGGTGCATACTGGGAAGGTGGAGACATAAACAGCTACATCCTTGCGTAGGTTCGGCCACCAAAAGTAGCGCGAAAGGTGTTCGACTGTTGCCCTTTGTCCCTTATGCCCTGCTAATGGTAGGTCATGGCACCATGCTAAAACTTGCTCTTGAAGTTCCTTTGTCGGGAGATATGAGGCATGCTCCTTCAGATAGAAACCATCCTTGACTTGGAGAGAAGTCTTCAAATCCGGAGGCAGAACTGTTGGAACAGAAAGGTCCTTGACCTTCTTGAGAAAGGTCTTCACTGTAGCGATGATCTCCTTTCCTGCAAGTAACTTCTCACCCTTCGGGAGGGCCTTGAGCTCTTCCTGATGGTTGCGAGACAGGGCATCCTCCAAGGTGTTCTTCTTACCAGGTATATAGGTGAGCATAAAATCAAACTGGGATAAATAATACGCCCACCGAGCATGTCGTGGTTTCCTACACTCCATTTGTTGGAGGACCCGGAGATTGCAGTGATCCGTTCTGATGGAGAATATATGGAGTCCCCCTTGTAGCAGATGTCACCACTCTTCACAGGCCTGGCGTATGGCCAGCAATTCCTTTTCAATTAGAGAGTAATTGAATTCACTGGGGTTGAGAGTCCTCGAGATGTAAGCTATGGGATGCTCGAAAGCATCTTCCCCTTCCTGAAGAAGAACGACACCTATAGCTCCATCCGAGGCATCAGTCTCTATGATGATAGGGAGACTTTGGTCAGGTTGTCGTAGAATGGGGGCGGTAGTAAAGTCTTGTTTGAGAGAAATTAATGCTAGATCGGCCTCTGAACCCCACATGAATGGTACCCCCTTCTTGAGTAGAGCAGTTAATGGTAAGACCTTGTCAGAGAAGTCCTTTATGAACCGATGGTAGAAATTCGACAATCCAAGAAAACGTTGGATATCCTTTACCATCTTAGGGGTAGGCCAATTAACAATGGCCTTGTACTTGTCCGGTTCCATCTGAATACCATTTGCAGATAAGATGTAACCCAGATATGTTATCGATGGAACTTCAAACAAGCATTTTTCTGGTTAAGCATACAGATGGTTTTGTTGTAGGCATTCCAGGACTTCATGCACATGTCTTCGATGTTCCGTGAGAGAGGAGGAATATACCAGGATGTCATCCAGATAGACTATTATACATACAAACAATAAGTCTGCAAATAACTTGTCCGTGATCCTCTGTAACACAGCAGGGGCATTGACAAGTCCAAAGGGCATCACAGTATATTCAAAGTGACCGAGAGGGGTCTGAAATGCTATTTCCATTTGTCACCTGATATTATTCGCAACAAATGGTACGCCCCTCGAAGATCTAATTTGGTGAAGATAAATGCCGCTTAAACTGCCTCCAGCATTTCCTTGATGAAAGGCATGGGATATTTATCCTTGATGGTGTATTGGTTCAGGCCGCTATAGTCTATACAGGGGCGAAGCTCTGTGGTTCCTTTCTTAGGGATAAAGAAAAGAGAAGCGCCTGCCGGGGTTCTAGACTCTCTAATCACCCCATGATAAAGGTTTGTCTCCAGGTACTCTTTAAGGGCCTGTCGCTCAGGGATGGACAAGGGATACATTCTTCCAAACGGGATGGAGCTGCCCGATGAGGTTTCTATGGCACAGTCTTCTGTTCTGTGAGGAGGAAGGAGGTGATAGGTCTTGTCTTCGAATACTTCTGAAACTCCTGATAATGTTTAGATATCAAGCCAATAACGACTGAAGAAAGATTTTCTTTAGTTCCTTCAAGAGATGCAGATCGTGAATGGTTGAAGCAATTCTCTTGGCAATAGGAGGAATCAAAAGTCAGTGTATCCTTTGCCCAATCAATGGAAGGATTATGATGACGCAGCCACGGCATTCCCGAAATGACGGGGAAATTAGCAGCCTTAATGAGGTCAAAGACTATTTGCTCTTTATGTTGGAAGACTGTAGTCAAGAGAGGGTGAGTTTCTTTGATAATAGGGCCTGAAGACAAAGGAGACCCATCAACTCCTTCTACAAGTATATCTTTAAATTTGTGTCGGATGGGAATAAGATTCTTTTCTGCCCAATCTATGTCGACAAAATTGCCAGCAGCCCCACAATCGAACATGGCCAGGGCCTCCCATTCGGAATCATCAATAGATAACTTCACCTTCAGCACCATAAGACTCCCGTCTTCCTGTTTCTTTTCTGCTTGGAAAGACTACAGGGACTGATGTCAACTACCCCCGACCTATCCCTGACTAGGACCGGGGAGCGGCGTTTCCTGACCGCCATGGAGGGACTTTGGGGCAATTTTGTAACAGGTGTTTCTGAGACCCGCAATACATGCATAACCCAAGATCCCTTCTTCTCTTCCTCTCTTCGGGAGTCAAGGGTCCTCGAGTCGTTCCGATTTGCATGGGTTCTTCTCCTGTAGAAGTCGTGGGTCGTTCCCCGGAAGGGTAAGGAGTAACCATAGGTGGAGGAACTGCCCGACTGCTTCTCCTTTTGGATCTCCTTTCCACCAGACAGTACTCCACTTGTAGTACCAATGTGACAAGTTCTTGAAAGCTCTGTGGTCTTGTTGTCCGAGCCAACTCATCCTTAATGTCCTTGTGAAGTCCGAGTCTGCTGTGCTGAATCCAGCCACCCTGCATCGGTAGCCAACCGCTGAAATAGGGAGACATAAGTTTGAACATCCTGCGATCCTTGTCAGAGATCTAGGATCGCCTCATAAGTTGAGAACTGAACCTCGGGTCTCTCGAACCGGGCTCTGAACTGTTGTGTGAAATTTGCGTAGTCGTTTATAATGGGGTCAGCTTGAGTTATCAATGGTGTAGCCCATGCCAGGGCATTGCCAACCAGATTGGACACCAAAAAACCCACACAAGCCCTAGCGGATTCATAGGCCTTTGTACGAAAAGTGAAATATATTTGACAGGCATCAAGAAACTATTTTACGGTCTTAGGGTTGCCATCATACTTGCCAAAAGGCAATGGTAAGGGAGGTAAATCCCCACAAACCCCATCATCGCTGGTTGCTATTTGTTGCTTTAAGGTCACATTTTCTGAGCGAAGAGATTGTACTTCGGTGGTTAGGCCCTGTATAGCATTGACCAGTTCCTGGTACTGTTCAAGTGAAACCAGAGTTTCCTTTTGGCGTTGCACGTTGTCAAACTCCTTATTAACCTCCCTCCATTCCTCCTCACCTGGTTCTTCACTGAAGCTTGTGTCTTCTTCTGTATCCCTCTTCTTCCTTCGGGACGTCCTTGATGTGATGTCTTTCTTCCTTTCCTTTTTTTGCAGCAAATAAGGTCTGTCTCCCCGGGATGCCACAGTGTCGGTAGGGGAAACCCCCAACAGGGTGGCTTCCCACGGAGCAAGCCCCGAATGCAGGGAAAAGCCTCTGGGCTGAAAAACCCTGCAATCCTCAGGTGATGTTGAATAGCGAGGATAGCTGATTGAAAGCTTCCATGTTAATCAGAAGGTCGGATTCCGTTAAGCAAAGCCTCCAATGGATTTCCGATACACGAGACAGAATGGAAGCTTGTCAGGAAATAAGTAAACAAATACGAAGATCCAGTTGTCAAGAGGCTGGCTTCGTAGCCGAGTGGAGACTGGGAGAAACAACGGCAACTGACGGGAGGACGTCAGAAGACCCCAGCGAGAGAGAGTCAGAGCGGAGAGCGGCAGGGGAAAGTGCCGGAAAATACACAAGCAGACAGGACAGGTAAGCAAAGAAAGAGGAGCGGGTGAACCGCGAAGTTAGAGAGAAAGTATACCACAGGATGAGCCAGAGCCCAAGGATTCCAAAACAGAACGGAACCCGTAAGGCAAGCAACATAGGGGTGAAAACAAGCACAGAGAGAGAGATGCAAGATCAGCTAACAATAGCAAACAGGAGGACTAGAGAGAGCGTCAAGCACGGAAGGATCCAAGGTGCACCGGCGAGCCGACTGCGTTGCAGTATATGCCTGGTGGCAGCCATGTTGAAAAGAACAACTAGTCCATGCGTACAACAACGGTCTAGTACGTGATGGAACATCCTAATGGCGATACCAAATCTTCCAGGAAGGCATGACACATTTTGAACCGGGACAGCTCAAAACTTACACAACCAATTCAGTTTTGCAATTGATATGGCCATGAATTGAAAACGTGTGACCTGTAATAGGATGTTTAAAAGAAGACTGTGATAGTGCATACTCACAAACTTTACATTTGGTGCATTTGATAAATCCCACTGAGTTTTCTCCCATCCAATTTGAGGACTTGATAGGGGCAAGAAAGCTGGAGACCAATTTATCCTTAGGAGAGGCTGCTCTGTGGAAGGTAAGGCATGGATGGGCTGCAAGAACCCCTGCCAACTCTCTGTCTCCCCGTTCAACATGTTATATCACAAATCTTGTTGGACACAGGGCCATAGGTCAGAATAAGACGGATTATGATTATCAGTACAAGGAGAGGGTTTGCAGGAAGATGTCAAGAGGGAGTCATGATCTGGGCCACGTGCTTTCAGAAATGCATTTTCAATCAATTTCTTGGAGTGACCCTTAGCAGCAAAACGTTTAGCAAAACCAACACACTGAGAATCAAAATCTGTCTTTTTTGGAGCAATTATGGCGAAATCTAGCGAACTCTCCGTAGGGTATACTATTGACATAGGACCTGGGGTGATTATTGGCGGCCAATAGGGGAAGATTAGAGCTGGTGGATTTACAAAACGGCATGGTGGTCAATACATCAATAGACTTGACAACCTTAACATCAAGAAAGACCAGCTCGGTGTGACTGTGGTTTTCAGTGAAATGTAAATTGAGGTTATTGACATTCAAAATGTTCATGAAGTCCAACCATTCTGAAACACTGCCTTTCAATAAGATGAACAGGTCATCAATATTCCATAACCAACACGAAATGTTATCATTGTGCACACAGTTAGCTTGGCACCAGACAAGATTGTGTTCCCACCAACCCATGGTAATATTAGCACAGCAGGGGCAAAAATCGCCCCATAGCAGTACCCCTGAATTGATGATAAAACACAGCATTGAATAGAAAATCATTATGATTGAGACAGAAGTCCATTAATTCCAAAATCATTTCTGTGTGCTTCAAATAGTTGAGAGATCTCATATGAAGAAAGGACCTGCAAGCAGCAAGTCCAGTAAGATGGTCAATGGCAGTGTAAACCGATACTTCGACAAGTGTGGCCAAAAGTATAGCATCTTCCGTTAATATGAGTCAAAAAACTTTTAGTGTCACATAGATACAATGGTAATGTAGAGACAAGGGGTTTAATTGTTTCATCAATCAACTCTGTCACATTCTCCAACAGAGACCAACACGAAGTAACAACGTGTCTTCCCGGAGGCCTGGAAAGTGAGTTGTGCACCTTTGGAAGGAAGTAGATGGTGGGAATAACCGGATAGTAGGTAACAGAAATTGCATTAGCTCATGGTCTAAAATACCAAGACTCGTCCATGTGTGCAATAGGGTGGATAATTCAGTCCTGATGGTGGGGAAAGGATTGCAATCAAGTTTCCCATAGCAGCTTAAAAACTTCAGCTGCCAATTGGCTTCCCTAATGTAATCCTCACAATCTATGAGAACAACATACAAATAAATATTTTGTTAAAGTGCCATTCAGGTATAGTTGGGAGAATTGTTCACTAAGTCCTCTTAGTTGCTGTTGTAGAGGAGGAGCCAAATGCCTCTGCAGGATGTCCTGAAACCCTGCTGCCTGTATGTTGGAATCCTGAACCTGCACCATGTTTAACACCAGCAATTGTAAACATACCGCGACAAATGTTGGAGAAAAGATATCCGTTAAGAAATCCATACCAGATGTATGCCCTAAGAGATGATAATCTCTTGGAAAATGTCCCTGAAGGAATATGAAAATAAGAAAAGAAGAAGCTGGTAACGTCACAAAGATAAGCATGGCGCACTGAGAATAGTGGTTAAAGAAGAATGTATGGACTGTATGGAATCTGATGATAAAATTAAGAATCAAATAAACTTTCATATGCAGGATGAAGATTGCAAATGTGAAGAGCGCTGTAGAAAATGCAAGCCGTTCTGGTCGAATGCAGCAAAGCAAAAAGATGAATTGATCATAGAAGCGGGCTATATGTAGCGAGTAGACTGCAGGCAAATCCGCCATTATATATATAAAGAAACTGGACAGCGGTGTCACAATTTCTAGTAAACTCACAGAGAAAATGGATCAAAAACAGTGTCTCAGCAAAGAATTGGCCGAGAACATGAAGGAAGCGAGAAAGGCTGGTTGGCCTGATGTCAAGACTGGAAGCAGCCAAGAACTGGTTATCTATTCTCAAAGGTAGCAAACATGAGAAGCCGGATCATCCCTTAATTAAGGCATTAGGAAAGAACACTATACGTGCCAAGTTTATTAATTCAAGACAGTTAAAGGCTATGAAATGGGCCGAATTGCAGTCTCCTGTCACGTGAGTCGAGGATGAAGTTAGGAGGTGGGCATGCGGTCCAGAACCATGATAAGCATGTACCCATACTCCCATATATTCCCAGAGAAGAGAAACTACTACAAGGTCAACTTCAAAGACAAGTCTGCATGGCAGAAAGCATGGGCGATGAGAGATGAGGGACTAATTGGGTGGGGAGGTGAAGTCAAGTTCACCCCCTGGCACCTGTGTCTGAGCTTACGTGCTTCTAGTGTACCAGATGTTCCAGACATGGTATGAGAGAGGCAACCAATTATAGAGAGCCATATAACGAAGAACCTTATAGTCCAAGAACCAATAGTATTCTGTGTACTTAATAAGTGTTGAGGATGACTTGCACTAGAGGCAGGCTTAAGTTGTCCACCTGATTGTAGATATCCTATCACAACTCGCTCCCATATAGAAAGTATACTTAGATATTTCCCTTAGTCCAACCACAACTCCCCATAGGTATTTCCTATTTGCCACATATTATGACATCACTTATGATGAATATTTAGTATAAAAGATTATGTTTATGTGAATTGCACTGAAACAACTTAAGCGAACGTCTGTTGATGTCCGTGTAACTCCCTGTTTTAGACAATTGATAATAAAACAGTCAAGAGCAATTTTGCCAAGTTCCCAAGTCTGTCTTATTATTTGGTGTAAGAGTTATTCTGCATCCCATCCATTGCATGACATGTTACTGTAAGGACCTTAAGTTAACTGTATATAAACAAAAAGAACACTGTCTCTTTATCGTTCTGGTTGCTGGTTGGCTCTAGTTGCGGATCTCGTCTGTACTTTTCTCATCTTTTTTATTTTGCATTTATTTGCAGCGCACATAACCCGTAGGTATCTAGGTGCTTGTTTCATTGAATTGTGGAAGTGCAAGTTATTTATAACACGCGTGATTATTTTGTTTTCAGGCGTGGTTCTGGGATTGGAACCTGTGTTTGCTCAGCGTGGTCTTGCTGCCAAAACCTGCACATTGACACAGAGCTAGCCTCCTGTCACTCTTCTTCATCTTCATATTCAGGGAGTTGCAGCAAGGGGATCTCTCCTTGGTAGGGATTGATGTCACTGAGGTGCAGCGACACCCACCTTCCTTGCACCTTTGCAGCTGATGGTGTCACTTCTTCCACAACCAAAGGTCTTTCAAACCTCAGCTTGTGTCAGCGCCGGGTAAAATTCCGGCAAAATATTTTGTCTCCTGGGTATAGAGCAAGTGGTTTCAGAACTGTTGTAGAATCAATTTGTTAATTGTCTGCATCAATCTTCTTCGACCACCCCTGCCGTTCCCAAAGCTGTTGAGGCATACAAGTCACACTCACCATGATAGCATTCAAATAATCATGCATTTCAGTTCACAATACATTTGTATTGTCGTCGCCAGCTCATGAGGAGTCAGGTGATGTTCTCAGCGGGGCTGATTACGTAATGCAAAAAGAGTAGGCAATGGAGCCATACTTTTTGCAGGGTCTCATTCAATTTGGCAATGTGTTCCTGCAGGAGGTCAGTGAGGCACTCACAAAGGCTGTTGGCTTGTTGGTGGTAAGCAGAAGAAAATGTGTGCTTAATACCCAACAGAATTATTATGTGTTGAAAGACTTAATTTACAAAATGTGGTCCATTGTCAGACCGAAGCACTTCACACACCTTGGGAAGACCTGCCATATGAGGAACTTCACAGCACAGGTGGCATCCGGATGTGTGCATGGACCTGCTTTAATCATATGGGAAAAGGGACAAATGACTACTTGTCATGAACCGCCGATTGCGTCCATTCTGGACATTGTGGTCTCTACCCATAGAGGACTGAATTCCGTGATCCTTCCAACATGGCCACCTGGTGCGGAACGCAGCTTGCCAGCATTTACACGCTACGTTCAACTTCCTACAAAACAGTCACACCCCCGAGGCTCTGTGCATCTCAACGCTACCGCTCTGTGTAGTCAGACGTGCGTCGCCGGAGTTCGCTCGGGGCTTCCTTCTGAGTCCTGTTTTCCGATTCCTTGAATCCACCTCCTCTTCTATTCCCTTCGTTGAACTTACCCTCTCTGGCATTCCTCCTGGATCTTTTCCTGTGCTCGGGTCACTGCATTCCGTGCCCCCGAGTTCGGACATTGTTTCCTTTCTGGTTCCCGGTCCTGGATACCTGAACGCTACTTGGCATAGGACTGCTATCCTCATGCTGGAATCCGAAGACCTGCACACAGTCCTGTACAAATCCCAGACTGTCCGAAAGAAAACATCCAAGAAAGTTGCAAGCAAGGAGGAACAGGTGAGAAGGGGGGAGACTTGTGACTACTAGCATATCTCTGTAGACTTTACAAATTGGAGACTATCTACGTAGTCTATATACAAATGCTGGAAGGGTCCAGTAGGATAGGGCATTGGTCACTGTTCACAGCGTGTGCCCAGCAGTAAACTGCTGGCAGTTTAGACAGTTCACAATAAGTTGAGCAACATGCTCTGCCAGGTTGGGTACATACCAATCTTCAGAGATCAAAACTGCTGTGTGCGCTGGCTGATGCAGTTGGTCTAATGCTACTTTAACTAATCCCAAGGGCATAAATGGTTTCCTGGTGCTGCCACATAGTATCTGTGAGGGACAATGAGCACCCCCTTCATTTGCACAATTCTTGTTCTTCTGTTGGTGCTCTTCCCTTCAACACAGTAATTTGGGCTATGGGTAGTGATTTAAATCCTTCTTTCATTACCATGTTTCATGCATGTGTGTACTTATTTGGTGCAGTGTCAAATTCAGATATTTCAGGGAAATACGCTGCTCCTTTTTCTTCAAAATGTTCAGCCTTGTTGCTGCAGGAAACTAAATCTTCACCTTTAGTGTGTGCTGTGCAGTTCACCACGGCGATGGCCGATGGGAGCTGAAGTGTGTTTATGAGCCTGTCCAATAGTGGTGCATGTAGCACTAGTGTGCTATCTGCGTGTAAGAAGCCATGCCTCTTCAAACGTGACAGTCCTTTGTGTACTGTTGACGTCATGTAAGCAGAGTCGGAATACACTGGTACTTGCTCATCTTCATGCATTTCAAGTGCCAAAATGAGCGCTACCAATTCTGCTGCTTGTGCCGACAAATGCAGTGGCAATCTTGCACTTGCCAGTGTCTCAAAGATGTCATTAAGTCTAGCTTTCACCAGTGTAGTCCTAGTGTGCCTTTCGCCTGTGCTTTGATCAACTGATAAGACCTGCCAATTAAGAGGACTGTCCCACCCCTAGGGAATTTTCTTTAATGTGTGGAATATCATCATGATATTCAGTGTAATTGTAATTGGTTATTTATAACATGCTTAATACCCACAGGTTTCTAAGTGCAGACCCGGAGATCGAACCTGTGTTACTCCGCGTCATCTTGCTTCCAAGACAAGCACATTACCCCTGAGCTATCTTCCAGCCCAAACTGGTAGGTTAGCTCAGTGGCAATGCGCTCGTCTTGGAAGCAAGATGACACAGAGCAACACAGGTTCAGTGCACAGCTTGGTGCAATCATGCACATTGGCCCTCATTATGGGGTTGCCATAAAACCGGCCCACAACAGCCGTACTGCTGCCTGATATCCCAGTGCCACCAGGATATCACAAGCATGTCAGTAATGATTACTCCCCATTTCATGGAGAGCCATAGTACCACGAACTCCATGGAAATGGAGTCTGTGGTCCCATGGGACTCTGTGGAAATGGGGACATGGAAGCACCGGCACCTTTGCTAACGGTAGGGGACTGAACACCCAGCAGGTCACACCTGCCAGTGGATCCCTGTCCCCTACCAGCATTGTTGTAGTATAGTTGTCTGGAAAGCATGCCGGTATTTTCCTACCGGCACCCTTATTTCCGGACCGCCCATACTCGGAATGATGCCCATTGTCTCATTCTACTGACTCTGCTATGAATCTTGCTGGATTCACTACTCTACATCTGACAATCACCTCATAGTCGAAGGCTCTCTGTGTGGTCAGTGTGATTTTAAGCTTTTCTAGAATGGCAAAAGGGGCATTCCCGAAATACGTTACTGCACATCCCATTGTGATGCTAGCAGATTTCTTAATCGCAAAGACTGCTACCGCCAATGTTTGTTCACATGGATAATGACCTCTCATCACTGAATCTAATAACCCAGTGTAGGATGCTAATGGTTTGTGTCCTATGGTAGTCTTTTGCATGATGACTGCTGCCTTTACTACTCCATTCAAATGGCAGAATAAAATACATTCTGCATTTTAGTCAGGGATCCCTAACACGGGTGCGGTGCTTATTGCATTTTTAATTCATGAAAGGTCTCTATCAGTTCACCAGTTCACCAGCTATGTCACTGTTGTCCCTCTGTTCTTCCTTGAGTTCCTTTAAAAGTGGTGTGACATACGTACTGTATTCAAAGACCCATGCCCTTCAGTAATTGCAAAGGCCCATAAATTGCTGAAATTCCCTCACAGTTTTTGGTCTGACTGTTCTCGTAATCGCTTCTGCTCTCTACGGGGGTCACTTTTCTTCCTTATTGGGATATTAGCTGACCTATTTACAGGACTTCTTACTGGCAATATTGCATCTTTTCCTTGACTGCCTTGTACCCTTTCTCTGCCAAGACTGTCATCAACTGTACTGAGTCTTTCCTACACTGTTCCTCTGTCTCGCATTGTGAGAAAGCTGAGGGCATTCTCACAACCATTCCTTGGGGATCACCCATTCAGGGGGACAGGGGAGGGACATTGCTTTTGGATCACAACCCTGGGGGTGGACAAGCGAGGGCGGATCACCTTAGTGAAGGGTCTTTAGGGACTGGAAAGAGGACACCTGTAGGTGAGAAGCGGTAAAACCGAAACCCCAGGGAAAACCTACCCTCCCTCTTTGTCGGCTATTCCGACACATCCAGCTCAAAGAGGTCCCTCCACCCACATTATAGGGGAATACCCAAAAAACAGATTAATGGGGTTTCCGATAAAACAATAAACCAGGAGAAGGGGAGAAACTGGAGAGGATGGACGGAGAAAGATCCCACTTCTTATGGGAAAGCACATTTCTCCAAACCCATAAGAGGGACATTAAAACTGAAACACCCTTCCTCTGCTAATACTAATCTCCCCTACACGCCCCCTGCCTTTGTGGGCTGTTGTGAATTTAGCCCCATGCAAAATCCTACACTTCCTCTGAAGGCCATTAAAAGGAATAAGGAAACACACCCTGCCCCTTTTAGATCCAACTTACTCAGAGCTAAAGGACAGGTATGTCCAGATAATTGGGTAATGGAAGGTCAGGCAGGATCTACACTGACCACACACCTACATCCTTTTAGCCTGCTGCAGTTGTATAAAAGGTAGGACATTTAGAAGTGCAGGGAGCAGCAGGTGGAGACACAGCAACAGGGAGGGTGCATGGCTGAGTCCAACAGGGGATCAATTACTTGCAAGGAACTAGCATTCTGGAGACGAGCAGCAAGGAGGCAGAAAGAAAACCAGCTTGAGGAGTCTGACGAACTGGCATGCTACCCTGTAGCAGAGTAGAGGCTATAGGGTGAGGGTGCCCATTCCCCTACATGATATCCAAAAACCCAAATAATGGACACACCCTATTGGGAATGTGACCAGGAGATGGATGCAAGTGGAACAAAGTTTATATAAGATAAGTTGTGCACGTAGAGAACTCTGAAGAGTGATCTGCTTAACATTACACGGGCAGCACATTATAAGATGAAAACGTGTCACTGATGATATAACGCTATAAGTACACAATTCTACAATACAATTGGTGAGACACATTATCACAGTATGTTTCCTTAGGTGATGACCATGTTGGATTGGCGGTTACTTGGGTGTCACTCCCACAGCACGTGGGTGAGCTGGTCTCATCTCCGTAGGGTGAAGGTCGTGTTGGCAAAATGATACATTCCCTGACTGCCTAAGCTACAATAACAGGATCTGAGGGCATGAGACAAATGACAATCATAAAAGTTTGGCCTGAATGGTATATATATAACATCACAAACTTTTTTTAAAAAAAATATTTTATTGATTTTATATTTTATATTTTAGAAAAACAAACAACACACAACACAATACAACTGTTAATTATTTACAGAAACCACAAAAGAAAATACGAGAAAGGAAAAAAAAAGAAAGGGAAAACTCCCCCCACCCCTCATCAAGCCAGAGCCGGCTCCCTTGTATCCTCAGTCGGGGCACCGTCAGGAGAAACATTGTCCGTAGGCACATCTTCAGAATTCTCAGAGTCGTCCAAGCCCTGTTGTGGGTTGGTCATAGAGGCCACCAATTGTCGCCAGGCCAGCAAGGGCCCTATCTCCTCCTCGCCCCCTCTAGTGACCGCTTCAAACCAGACCACGGATTCAGCCTCCGCCCACCTCACAATGTCCGCCCACCATAGTTCCACTCTCGGCCTGCTAGCCGATTTCCAGTTCATGGCAATCCTGCGTTTGGCCAGAACATATGCCAGGTCCCTCAGCTTGCTCAGGTGCCTAAAGTGTCTGGGCCTGGGGAAGATCCCAAGAATACATGACCAGGCAGATCCCACGTCCAACACCACTCCCCCACTTGCGAGCTTCATCTTGACCTCCTCCCAAAATCTATACACTTCCGGGCAGGCCCAAAACATATGTAGCAACCCAGCTTCCACCTCCCCACACCTGGGGCATTTTTGAGTAATCGAGCCTCCGAACCGTGCGATCCTCTGGGGAGTCAGGTAGGCCCTGTGAGTAATGTAGAACTGGAGTTGTTGGAGCCGTGCATTTCTGGACACCTTTTTATGATATCCCAGGACCCTCTTCCACTGACCCTCCGTCATGAGTTCACCCATCTCCTCTTCCCATTCATGCCTCAGTTGGGGCAACTCTTTCCCAGCCTTCGTTCTGAGGAGTTCGTATATTCGTGATATTTCATGCCCACCCTCTGAGACATCATACATAGTTTCAAGGGTGGCATCAGGATCATCTGCCAGTGCCGTCTCCGGCCATCTCTTTCTTACACGTTTTACTAGCCTAGCATGGGTGATGTACTGGCCTCTGTGCACCCCCATCTCATCCTGCAACTTTTGAAAGTCCAGCGCCTCCCCCTCTCTCCATATGTCCCCAAGCGTGGCCAGGCCCAAGGGCTCCCAATGCCTGCGGACAGAGTGAAACAGTTGGGTGTCGTTTTCGCACAGGGCCACCAGCGGGACCTGCCAAGATAGTGGTTCTGACTCTCCCATCAATTTCCATGTTCTGTGCCAGACCTCCCATCCCAACCTCAATAGCCACCCTCTTCCCGTCAGTTTATTCCTTTGTAGCCACACCACCTCTCTCAGGAAATATGGGGCCGCATCATCACGCAGCAACCTAGATTCCGCCGAATCTTCATCAGACAACCACCTGGCCACATACAACAATTGTCCCGCCAGATAATATAGTTCGAAGTTGGGCAAGCCTATACCCCCCTTCTCGTACGGGTTCTGAAGCTTCCACAGGGCCACCCTATTCCTGGAGTTACCCCACACGAAGCCCCTACACATACTATGAAGTCGTACAAATAGGCTTTTAGGGATCAAATACGGGACGTTCACGAAGAAGTGCAGGAGTCTGGGAAGGACCACCATTTTCAGCAAAGCCGCCCTCCCCATCATGGACAGGGGCAATCTGGACCAGAATGTCATGCTGTTCTTGACCCCCTCTATGGCTTTCTCTGTGTTATGCTTGTGCACCGCCTCAGTCCGGTGGTAAATATTTACCCCCAGGTACCTAAACGTGTCGGTCCGCCATGGTATTGGCAACACAGGCAGCCTCTCCAACGGGACGTCCCTGTACCCGCCCAAAGGGAACAGGCTAGACTTCCTGGGGTTCACTGATATGCCCGAGAGGACAGCGTAATGATCCAGTACTTCCAGTACGTACTGCAGGTTCTCCTCCGGGTAGCGGTGGTACAACAGCATATCGTCCGCATAGAGAGATGTTAAGTGGCTGCCGCTGGCAGTGTTAATGCCCACCTCACCGTATTGTTGCCGCAGGCATATCGCCAGCGGTTCCAGCGCAAGTATATATAACATGGGTGACCAAGGGCATCCCTGCCTGGTCCCCCTGCTAAGCTGCCAGGCATCCGAGACTGTGGCCCCAGTCTTGACCCTAGCCACCGGGCTGCTATATAACAACTGGACCCATCTGATATAACCAGCGCCCACGCCGTATCCCTGCAGGGCCGCTTTCAGCCAAGGCCATCTCACTGAATCGAAGGCCTTGACCGCATCCAGCGACACTACCGCCATCTCGCCCGTGTCATCCTTAGTATGGTCGATAACATGGTGCAGCCTCCTATGGTTATCACTGATGTTCCTGCCTGGGACATATCCCGTTTGATCCGGGTGGATCAGCTTGCCAATCACTTTCTTCAACCTGTTGGCCAGCACTGCCGTGAGTATTTTGCTGTCCTGGTTTAGCAAGGACAGAGGTCTATAAGATCCACACTTGCCTGGTTTCAGTAATGGGACAATCATGGCCTCACGGAGGGACAACGGGAGTTCTCCCTGTTCGTATGCCTCGTTAAACAAGGCCAGCAGAGGCTGCAGCAGCTCCTGCACGTACACCTTGTAAAACTCACCAGGCAGGCCATCCGCCACAGGTGCCTTGCACGTGGGGAGGCCCCGGATCACCACCTCCAGCTCATCAGAAGTGATAGGGGCGTCCAGTTCCTCCCGCTCCAGGTCGTCTAGGGTGGGCAGACCAATGTCTTCCAGTGTGTTCAGGATGTCCTGGCTCCTGTCCTCCCCAGTGTCCTCATACAAACGTTTGTAGAACCTGAGGAATTCCTCGTTCACCCCATCCTGAGTGTTGCGAAGACCACCGTCCTCACCACGGATCTCATGGATAACCACTCGGGGGGACTCACTCTTGTACAGCCAGGCCAACAGTCTGCCTGGCTTGTCGCCCCCCGCGTGCAGCCTCTCTGTGTATTTCCTATGGTTCAGTCTACATAGTCGGTCCCAAAGAGCGCTGCACGCCACCTGAAGGTCTCTCATCCTAGTTTTGTCTACCTGAGTGGCATTCTCAAGACGAGCCAGGCTCTCCAGTTCCCTTTCGGTGTCCTGAAGCTCCCTCTCGATACCCCCTTGAAGTCCCTTGGATTTAGAGATCGCCACTCCGCGCACCACTACCTTAAAGGCCTCCCACAGAGTTCCCGTAGAACGCACATTACCCGTGTTTATCTCGAAATATTCCCCGATGGCAACCCTCAGGTCCTCCCGGAAACCCTCATCCTGCAGTGCTTCCGCCCGGAGTCTCCATGTGGGGACCCGAGGCCTAGGGGGTTGGTGTCGCCACTCTACCACCAGGGGCGAATGGTCCGACAATACTCGAGCTTTGTATTCCGCCTCCACTATTTCGCCCGCTATCTCGGCATTTCCAAACACATAATCCAATCTCGTATATGAGTCGTATGGCGCCGCATAATGCGAATACTGCCTCTCCGTGGGGTGGAGTCTTCTCCACACATCCACCAGTCTCAAGTCTCCTAGCAATGTCCCGAGCGCCTTGGCCGCCGGCGACATTTTCCCTTTGGTGTCTGCGGACCGGTCAATTTTGGGATCTAAGACACAATTGAAGTCCCCTCCCCACACCATCGCGCCCCCTACCAAGGGGCCAAGTTTGCCATAGAGGGATCTAAAGTAGGCTGCAGTATCATGATTGGGGGCATACAGGTTGAGGATGTGTACTTCCCTGTTCTCCAGGAGTCCTGTTATCGCCACCATTCTACCCTCCGGGTCCACTACCGAGTCGAGCACCCGGAACGGTACATGCGGCGCCACCCAGGTAATGACCCCTCTAGCATACGCCGAGTACGTGGCACCCACTACCTTGCCCTTCCACTTCCTCGTAACCACCTCCAATTTCTCCCTGGTGAGGTGGGTCTCTTGTAGCAGGGCTATGTCTATCCGCATCCTCTTCAGGTATAGCATCACTTTGTTTCGCTTGAGGTAACTATTGAGGCCTCGGACATTCCAGGTAACTATGCGAAGACTATCCGATGCCATCGGTTTGGTCTGTATTCAGCCTCGCCCTCCCCACAATACCCCCTTGGTCTAACACTCCGCCGGCTCTTCCGCCCTTGATCCCCATCCCCCCTCCCTGTTTCCCAACTACACACCACAGCAAACAACCCCTCCCATCCCAACAAAAGCCCAGCTCCATCCCTGGATCTCAGGCCCACCCGCGTCTGGTTTTATCCCGTTTACAAGGAATAGGACCCCGCGGGGTGTCGCCGATCTAACAGCGACCTAACTAACTAGATATATTACTATTGGGGACAGTGGAAGCCTCTTGGAGCTCCCGATCAAGTGACCAAGGGTGGGCACGGCCCACGGGCCAGCCAGTCAGTACCACATCATACGCATCACATATCGTACAAATGACTATATTCAAGTCCCAATGTCTCGGCCCCGTTGCCCCAGGCGGCCCAGCCATAAGCTACTTATCTTCCGTAGTCTCTGCCTGGATGCCTGATTCTTGAGGACTGCCCAGCGCGTCTAGCCAGTCCATCGCCTCAGTTGGTGTTTCGAAAAACAGTGATCTGCTTCTGTAGAAGACTTTCAATTTGGCCGGGTAGAGTAGCATATAGCGATGGCCAGCTTCACGAAGTCTCCTTTTCACCGCTCCGAAGTGCATCCGACTCCGCTGTACTTGTAGCGTGTAGTCAGGGTAGGCCGTAATCTTGGCCGATCCTCTGTCTATCGTTCCCCCTTTTCGAAAGAATTCAAGAATCTTTTCGCGATCACAGTAGTTCAGAATTTTCGCAATCACCGGCCGCGGGGGGGCCCCGGGAGGCGGCCTCCTGGTTAGGGCCCTATGAGCTCTCTCAACTGCAAACCCCTGGGTCAGTACCCCGCCGGTAATCTCCTGCAAAAGCATGGATTCCACGAATTCCGTAGGGTCTGGCCCTTCAGTTCCTTCAGGTAGGCCCACGATACGGATATTGTTGCGTCTGGCACGTCCCTCCGCCTGCTCCGCTCTGTCCTCCAGGTTGCCCACCCGTTGCACAAGGGCGTGTAGCTCCTTTTTATGAGCAGCGCAATCTGCTGTGTTCGTGGCCGTCTCCTTCTCGATGGCCCCCGCGCGTTCCGAGACCGCCCTCACATCCAGCCTAAGCAGATTCACCTCCTCCTGGACGGCACCGATCTTGAGGTTTAAGCCTTCCTGTAGCTCTTTCATGGCGAGGCCCAGCTTGGTCTCCCATGACACTTTTAAGTCCGCAATCGCCGCCAGCACCTCCTGTATCGTGCCAGGTGACTCCGCGGTCGTCACGGGGGTCTCTTTGATCTTGCCTCCTTCCGCCCCTGGGGGGGACTTGGCGTAAGCCTCCATCGTGGGCTGTTTGGCCTTGGGTTTCACACCTCTCGTGGTCATAATGTTGTATGAGTCGGGCGGGGGCCCGTCCCGCCAGTCACCGAGGGGGAGTCACGCCACCCAACAATCCAAAGCCTGACCCACCACACCATGGGGCATCCAACACGCCCGGAGCACTCCGACCACCCGGCCCACGGTCCTGTCATTACAGCCACATCCGTTCGGCACTCCCGCTCGCTGGGCCACCGTGCGTCCTAGGTGGCGCTCATGTGTTTTAGTCTCTGAGCCAAGGGACGCAAAGGTCCAGCACTCGTGATCGCGACACTGACTTCATGATCCTCGGTGTTCGCAACGTGTCGCCGCCATTTTGTCTTGTCCGCCTGCTCAGGGCTCGTCCCAGTCAATCACAATTATTTCTGTTTCTAAGCCTTCTGAATGTCCCAAACTTTCACAGGATGTAGTGGTGGCATTCACACACCTGGACATCGATTTCCAACGTCGGCCGGCCCCCGTGGACGTACCCCTCCATCAGGATCAAAACAGGATCAGAGGAGCTCCTCCAGAGTGCAACCTCTTACATGGCCGTCCAAGCCACTGCCAAACAACATCACAAACTTTGCACCTTGGTACCCATAAACCTAATGCCCCGACACAGGTGCCAGTCTTGGGGGATTTTGATCTACCTGATGCCTCATGATACGAATAGACATGTGTTCTTTTTAGGAAAAATATATCGGTGCCTGGGATTAAGGCTATGGCGGGTGTTCTCGTCTGGTCAATGTGAGGGGTCAGATGTGTATCTGTATCAAAGAGAAGAGAGCTTGGGCGCAGTAGGTTATGGTTAAGCAGGGTCGGGGTCGAGGGAGCACAGGCAGGTTAGTTGAGATGGATATGCACAAGGGCAGTGGTCTGCTCTGGTCCCACACAATGCAGTGAGCTCATCTTCCCTCTCGTTATTGAAACAATGACTGGCTGGACTTGTGTGATAACAGAACTCGTGTGGAGCTGGCAAGAGGCGGGGGTGGCCTGGGCTGTTTGTGCGAGGCACTGAGCATGGGAGAGAGACAGGTTTCTAGAGATCCTTTTTTCGGGCCTAGAAAAAAATGGCATTGAGTGTGTCACAAAAATTGAGTTTCTGACCTTTAATAAGGTTTGGTTATGTGTTTTCCTTGTTAGTACTTAGAGGGGGATCAATACAGATTACGTTTAGGAGAGAATGGGGACGTCTCCCCCCTCTAACATAGGCGAGAACCGTCCATGTAGGAATGGTGATAGGGGCAGAAAAGACCACTTTTCCCCCAACATTCCCCCTTTCATTACTCCTAAAGTAACAAATACCCTCCCCCAGTATGCCTATGTTCTTCTTACCTTTTTACTGCTTCATCCCAGGTGGGAGTACCTTTTATTGGCATCCAGACAGGGCACACATTTCCTAGACTTTCCCCACGCCGTGTGTATTCTTCTGTAGTACAGGTCATGTAAATACAATCTCTGTCCCTGTCTAAGTCAACCCACACCTCCTTATAGTTCTCTAGATCTTGGGGTTGTTTGATGGTTGTGTGATAGTAATTATCTACTTCATCCCCTGTGTTGTATATGGCTGCCATGCAATATTTGGGTTCATCACTTTCACCAGTTTGTACTTGGGCTTCCCTAGTATCATATATTTTGATTGCCTATAGTCACCATCATCATCGCACTACTAGAAATAACATCTGCACAGCAGCAGACTCCTTACTGGCACACACAGACGATCAGCAAAAGGAAGATGATGATGGGGACCAGCAGCTTCATTGCCATGATGGTACCCAGTCGAACTTTTGCGTGACACTTGGTCTTGCAACTTGTCTTCCGATAGTATGTCATAGATGGGGGCTCTTCAGTCGTGATCTTGGGTGCCAGTTGCTGCTGGTTGGACACCCTTTCCCCCTTGATGTGCTTCTTTGGAATCACAAGCAGTGCTGAGTGCAGCATTGACAGAGCACAGTAGCCCCTCCATGATGATGGGAGGTGCAAGTATGCCTGTTTGCCACACACCCATTAATGGTCGATTAAAGCTGCAGTTCCTTTTCACATGTCAGGGATGACAAGGGTTCTGTTGCAGCTTGTGGTTGAACCAATGGGTACTCCTCCTTCCCCGTGAAAGCAAAGTTCATATTTTTCTTCATGCTGGATCTTTATTGGTTTTTCAAGAGGTTTTTCGAGACCTTTGTGATGGGCTGGCACCATATCTGGGCACTTGTATCTTCCATCCAATGCAGTCTTTCGTCTAATAGCCTACGCAGCGCTTCTGCCCTGCACATTACCGTTGCATCTTACCATTTATTTTCAGCAAACATTGTTCCTTTTATTGCCAAGAACGGCTCTTTAAAGCATGTTGCACCTTCAGGTTTCTTCTTGCATATCTTCACATCAGGAGGAAGCAGTTGTAGTTTTACTGTGTGTGCCTGGAAGGTGCTCCTGATTCTACATAGTGCGAGATGAATAAGACATTGGGCTTCCACTACAGGGGATTCTTGTGGCACAAAAACCTGAGGCATCCCTGACGCATGAGGTATCAGTGAACACACATAACAGCTATCATTTGTGGCCTGTCTGCCTGTGGCGCTCATGTCAGAGTAGCACTCATTAGACTGGACTGGATGACGAAGATCCTCTACCTTATCCAAACCCAACCACTGGCATGCATCATATTTGTATTGCTTTATTTTCTGCTCTTGTCTGTGCATCAATTTATTTCTACCATTAGCAAATGACCTCCTCTACCGTTGACTATCCACACTCGATGTTCTGAGTGCACTCAAAGTGTGCAGGCGATAAATAGGAAACCTGCATCTGAGTTTATATTGATATCACTACTAAGCTGCAAGTATTGTGGGCCTGGGAGGGCATCTGGCGTGACTGTGGGACACAGAGTATATACACTTTCAACATTTGAGATACGGGATTCGGTCTGAAAGTCAACATGTGGAGCTGTAAACATTGCTGTAGTAGATAAATAATCCTCATGTACATACATTACTTTTTCACTGTCATTTATTACAAGTAGCCCATGCTGTGGTGGCATCTTCGTGCAGTTTTTGTGTAAGGTAGTAAGGTTTGAGGAGGTGTTGTTGTCCCATATCAGTTTTACACCATCCCATATTAGTTTTCCCCTCCCCCTTCTTTTATGTCACCAACAATAAAAGAAATACTCTAGTACATTCCTAAACACAACAAAATTATTGAAAATACTATGGGCGTGAAATAAAGGCCATAATCATATGAGTATGCTCTAGTGGCACTTATATAATTCCTACTGCTATCTAACTGAGTTCTAGGAGTAGTCAGTGGCCTTGTCTCCACCATCGCAGCACCTTCGGTGTGGGATATAATGGGTGAAACATACTTTCAGTTTAAGAAGAGATGGGAGCAGTAAGAACAGGTACAACATCATGGAAACAAAGTGGAGAGAGAGAGGGAGAGAGGGGGGATGGAGAGAGAGAGGTACTTATTTCTCACATAGTACAGTGATGTCATCTTTGATGTCCTGGGTGTTAGTCTTAGCAGTGCACGGTGGTGGCGCGAGTTATGGTTGCTTAGCTTACCATAACTGGCGAATTTCAAGGGTTTTTCGGTTTTACTTGGAACCATAACGTCCCTTTAACAAAGTTTTTTCACTGAATTTCATAGGTTTTTAGTAGCGCAACTTAACCATAACGTCCCTTTAACAACGTTTTTTTCACTGAATTTCATAGGTTTTTAGTAGCGCAACTTAACCATAACGTCCCTTTAACAAATTTTTTTCATTTAACAATATCCAAATAGATAAATCAAAACCACTAAAATATATTAAAAAAATAGACAGTTAGAATACGCCAATTGGTATCTAACTGCTCCAAAATTTTATAATATCAAAACAAATGAAGAATCTGTTACTGCTCCAAAAAAATACAACAAAGCAAAGTATAAAGTATTAGCCAGAAACAACAAGTGAACACTGAAAACAAACAAACAAATAAACTGTAGCATAACAGAAAAAGGTATTTTTTTTTAATCCAACATGGATTTTTTTTTCTCCCACAGACCCAATGATTTTAGCAAAAAATACAGAAACTGAGCAAATTGCACAGTACTCTGATTTGTACTCTACTAAATATGAGGGTCGAAAAAAAATAAAAGTATATTGCTTATACAATGTAATAAGTCATTACAAAATACTAATACTAACATGCTATTTTCTTTTATCACAGAAATGAAGAAGAAAAACATGGACTCCCATTACTAGACCAAACAGTAAGTATACAATAATAAGGACAACCATAGCAGCATATCACATCCATAGTATCTAATACCTTTGTTCCTTATACATTTGTTTTTCACCCAAAGTTATAAGCAAATATGAATGTGATATGCTGCGGTGGTTGTTGCCAGGGCATACCGCAGCATATCACATCCATAGAGTCAACCATTTCAACTATGATCTATGGGAAACTTTTAATGTCCGCGAACAATGTGAGTGTTCTTAGAACACTTTGAACTTGCCAGCGAACAATACGGACACTGTTTTCAGGACACCTCCTACGAACATTTCAGAACAACGCGATAGTTCTTAGAACACTTTCAACTTAACAACGAACAATACGGACAGCGTCCTAAGGACACCCCCTACGAACATTCCAGGACACAGGGAGTGTTCTCAAAAACGTCTTTAGAACACCCCCATTTTGTTTATTTGCGAACATTTCAGGACACCGCTGGTGTACTTAGAACACATTCAACTTGACAGAGAACAATACGGACAGCGTCCTCAGGACACCCCCTAAGAACACTCCCCGGACACCGCGAGTGTTCTTAGAAGCATCTTCAGAACACCACCATCTTGTTTATTTGCAAACATTTCAGGACACCGCGAGTGTTCTTAGGACACATTCAACTTGACAGAGAACAATATGGACAGCATCCTCAGGACACCCCCTACGAACATTCCAGGACACCGGGAGTGTTCTTAGAAGCTTCTTCAGAACACCACCATCTTGTTTATTTGCGAACTTTTCAGGACACCGCGAGTGTTCTTAGGACACATTCAACTTGACAGAGAAGAATACGGACAGCATCCTCAGGACACCCCCTACGAACACTCCCCGGACACCGCGAGTGTTCTTAGAAGCGTCTTCAGAACACCACCATCTTGTTTATTTGCGAACATTTCAGGACACCGCGAGTGTTCTTAGGACACATTCAACTTGACAGAGAAGAATACGGACAGCGTCCTCAGGACACCCCCTACGAACATTCCAGGACACCGGGAGTGTTCTTAGAAGCTTCTTCAGAACACCACCATCTTGTTTGTTTGCGAACATTTCAGGACACCGCGAGTGTTCTTAGGACATATTCAACTTGACAGAGAACAATACGGACAGCGTCCTCAGGACACCCCCTACGAACACTCCCCGGACACCGCGAGTGTTCTTAGAAGCGTCTTCAGAACACCCCCATTTTGTTTATTTGCGAACATTTCAGGACACCGCGGGTGTTCTTAGAACACATTCAACTTGACAGAGAACAATACGGACAGCGTCCTCAGGACACCCCCTAGAAACATTCCAGGACACCGGGAGTGTTCTTAGAAGCGTCTTCAGAACACCACCATCTTGTTTATTTGCGAACATTTCAGGACACCGCAATTGTTCTTAGGACACATTCAACTTGACAGAGAACAATACGGACAGCGTCCTCAGGACACCCCCTACGAACACTCCCCGGACACCGCGAGTGTTCTTAGAAGCGTCTTCAGAACACCCCCATTTTGTTTATTTGCGAACATTTCAGGACACCGCGAGTGTTCTTAGGACACATTCAACTTGACAGAGAACAATACGGACAGCGTCTTCAGGACACCCCCTACGAACACTCCCCGGACACCGCGAGTGTTCTTAGAAGCGCCTTCAGAACACCACCATCTTGTTTATTTGCGAACATTTCAGGACACCGCGAGTGTTCTTAGGACACATTCAACTTGACAGAGAAGAATACGGACAGCGTCCTCAGGACACCCCCTACGAACATTCCAGGACACCGGAAGTGTTCTTAGAAGCTTCTTCAGAACACCACCATCTTGTTTGTTTGGGAACATTTCAGGACACCGCGAGTGTTCTTAGGACATATTCAACTTGACAGAGAACAATACGGACAGCGTCCTCAGGACACCCCCTACGAACACTCCCCGAACACCGCGAGTGTTCTTAGAAGCGTCTTCAGAACACCACCATCTTGTTTATTTGCCAACATTTCAGGACACCACGAGTGTTCTTAGGACACATTCAACTTGACAGAGAACAATACGGACAGCGTCCTCAGGACACCCCCTACGAACACTCCCCGGACACCGCGAGTGTTCTTAGAAGCGTCTTCAGAACACCCCCATTTTGTTTATTTGCGAACATTACAGGACACCGCGGGTGTTCTTAGAACACATTCAACTTGACAGAGAACAATACGGACAGCGTCCTCAGGACACCCCCTAGGAACATTCCAGGACACTGGGAGTGTTCTTAGAAGCGTCTTCAGAACACCACCATCTTGTTTATTTGCGAACATTTCAGGACACCGCGAGTGTTCTTAGGACACATTCAACTTGACAGAGAACAATACGGACAGCGTCCTCAGGACACCCCCTACGAACACTCCCCGGACACTGCGAGTGTTCTTAGAAGCGTCTTCAGAACACCCCCATTTTGTTTATTTGCGAACATTTCAGGACACCGCGAGTGTTCTTAGGACACATTCAACTTGACAGAGAACAATACGGACAGCGTCCTCAGGACACCCCTTCGAACACTCCCCAGACACCGCGAGTGTTCTTAGAAGCGTCTTCAGAACACCCCCATTTTGTTTATTTGCGAACATTTCAGGACACCGCGGGTGTTCTTAGAACACATTCAACTTGACAGAGAACAATACGGACAGCGTCCTCAGGACACCCCCTACGAACATTTCAGGACACCGGGAGTGTTCTCAAAAACGTCTTCAGAACACCCCCATTTTGTTTATTTGCGAACATTTCATGTCACCGCGGGTGTTCTTAGAACACATTCAACTTGACAGAGAACAATACGGACAGCGTCCTCAGGACACCCCCTACGAACACTCCCCGGACACCGCGAGTGTTCTTAGAACAGTTTCACTTTGCTTGCGAACAAAACGGACACATATTGAGTCCTTAGAACACCCCCCAGTCAGTTTATTTAGAACATTTCAGAACACCCGTGATGTCCGCAAACAAATCGAACACAAAAAGAACGTCTAACACATAAAAAACACAACTTTCATCCTATCTCATACACTCCCACCCTCCCCAAACACTCCGACACACCAACACACTCTACTAAATACACATTTTGAACAAAGTTTCACCGCGCTGTCCGCGGACGTCCACGAATCCAAGATGGCGGGCGCTACCGAAAAATCTGACACGCTTCACGCTCCACGCCGTCCAATCAGCGAACACATTGCATGTCCGAGAACATCACGCAAGACGATTGGCCAATCAGGACACTGTCTGCGGAGCAAACAGGGAAGTGTGTCCGCGAACCGAACACAGATATCACTAATTTTTTTTTACCTACTTTTTGGTCATTTTAAAAAAAACTACTGGACGGATTTTCACCAAATTTGCAAAAGCACTCTTTCGGGACCAAGCTGCTGCTCCTGGTCTGAATTTGGTGGAAATCCGTCCAGCGGTTTGGGCTGTAGGCGCGAGCAAAAGTTTTTTCCCATTCAGTCTATGGGAAAAAAAAAATTTGGGACCCCCCTATAACTTTGCCCCCCCTTGACGAATCCTCACCAAACTTTGCAAAAAAATTCAGAGTGACCCAAATACTTTTTTTGCAAAGTTTGGTGATCCGTCCAGGGAGAACGAAGTTATAAGCCACCCAAAAAGTGCTCTTCCTATGGAAACAGCAACTTAACCATAACTACATGGCCACTACCGTGGCCATGTAATATATATATATGTATATATATATATATTCATATATTACTCATTTATAGACATATTTTCCTCAAATGCCGTATTACCTTTGTGTTCCTATCTGCCTGGTATTGCTCATTTTCTCCCAATACCTCTTAAAGTACTGCTACGTCGCATTCATTTTCTTGTGCTGTTTCTGGTGTTACACTATCCTGTGCCTTTCTGACATCCGACAGGTGGATCCAATATTTCAAGACCCTCACTAAAGGTGTACAATATACTACTTCATAAGGGCCATGCAATGTTGGAGAATTCCACCTTCTTACAAAGCTGCACACGTAAACCAGTTCCCCAGGCATTAGAGGCTTTGTTGGTCTGAGGCAGTCGAAGCATCAGTGTCACTTTTTCTGGTGAATAGTGGGGCTGTCTGTTTAGCAATTGTTTGTACTGATCTAGTGAGCTGTTTGAGGTAATCTTTAAATTCCTCACATAACACTGTTTCAGTTCTGTGTGCATTGGACATCCTTCTTACTGGGGATAATGGTGTTTGCATAAGTCTACCAGTTACTATTTCATGGGGGGACAAATGGTGGTCCTTGCTAGGTTGTGTGCACAGCTGGAATAAGGCCAGTTGTAGACAATAGACACAGTCCTTTTGAGGGTGTGGCATAGTTTGTACAACCTGCTCTTGAGGAGACCATTGATTTTCTCAACCAGTCCATTCGCTTGCGGGTGGTAAATTGAACACATTTTATGTTTTATTCCCAATAATGTTGTCACCTCCTTAAAAGAGTCATTCACAAAATGTGTCCCATTGTAAGACCGTATGACATCTCATATGACCCACCGTGGAAACACTTTTCTTGAAATGTAGCTACATACTTTGCATCTGGGTGGACCCGGGCCCTGCCTCCATCCAGCGCAAAAAGGGACAGACCACCGATATCAAGTGTCTGGCCCCATTGCACATCTCTCCTATGTCTGCTTAATCAATGTACAGTTCACGCAAAGGTCCAATGGGGTGGGGCATTGTTCCTCGCAGTGTCCTGAGAGTCATTCCTGAATTGAATGTTTGGCACATGACGCATTCAATAATAAATTTAGTAAGGTATTCTTGGAGGTTGGGATAAACCAATCCGCCTGGATGTCTGCAGCTATATGCTGTTTTGAGGTGTGGGCGGGAAAGTGTAATTGTTGGAATGCTATTTGCAGCAACTATACTGACATTACTACTTGTCCTATGGTGTCCTGCATCCATAGAAGATCTGTGGGTGACAGCGTGCATCCCCTTTATGTCCACAGTTCTTGTTCTGCCTCATTTTGGAGCTCTATTATTTGTGCTTTTGGAAGTGAATTGTATCCCTCCCCTTTAGGCTCTTTTACTCTACCTTTTAATGCACATTCTGTGGTTGGTTGTTTCTTGAAGTATGCTGCCTGCTGCCGCCGCGTTCCTTAGTGATATTTCATCATTATTGTTCATATGGGCTTGGCATTTTATGAGTGCTACTACTGATGGCTATGCAAGTGCTTTGATCAATTCATTCAATAATTCAGCATGTTGTACTGGGGACCCATCCGCCCTTCTAAACCCCCTTCTTCTCCATCTAGATAATACAGCATGTACCGTAGTGGTTACATAAGCTGAATTAGAGTATAACGTTACTGCACACCCTTTTGCTGCATGGAGGGCTTTTATTAGTGCTACCAATTCTGCTGCTTGGGCCGAATAATTTATGGGTAAACATTTCTGTACCAGTGTCTCATATTCTTCTTCCTCCAATCTTACTACTGCTGCACCAACGTGTTTTTCACCTGTTTCTGGGCAAATAGTTGCTGACCCGTCTACAAAGTACACTTCCCCCTCGCTCAAAGCATTTTCACTTGCTTTGGGAATGTCTTCCCCTTCTTCCTCATAAGTGCCACAATCATGTTTCTGCATATCCTCTACCATCCATGGCTCTGTGAGGAATGTGGCTGGGTTTACCGTTTTGCAGCATTTGAAATGGATGTTTCGGCTTGAAATGATAATTTTATAGGCAGTGGCTCTTTGCGTTGTAAGCGTGAATTTGGATCGTTCAAGTATGGCAAATAGGGAGTGTTCCAATCAAAAGATGCAGACACTTTTTGTCAGGCGCTCCAAATAGTTATTTATTCATGACTTCAATTGTAGTGTCTGTTAATATCCACAGATCCATTACATTTTAATGTTCGTGAAAGTTGCATGTAATTTCCTCAACACGTGGTTCCCCACCTTACATCAGGTGGTTCATCAGGAGGTAGATTAAATAATACAGTTAACTAAATAAATAAAAATTGTGAACAAGAAAAAGAAAATCAATATTAGACTCATCGAAAGTTTGAGTATTCTAACATTTACTGCAGGTAAACAATAATGTTATTTTTAAAAATGTTCAAACAATTTGAATACATTATACCTCAACCGTTGATTTAGCAAACACAGAATCCTTCTTGCATGCAGATACACATTATGCCTTCTAAATTGAGAGTTGACTTTGTTACTAGTTTAAGAGTTAATCTGATACCTCATATGGCTAACAATGGTGAGGCAGATAGTATAGAAAAACAGCCTCAAACTGAAAAGATAACAAAAATTAATGCTTACTGTTCAAAGGCGTTCTTGTTGTCTAATGATGTGTAAGTTGAATGATTAGATTAGTCTTTTCTGGTAGTCATGCTATTTCAAATCAAAAATTTGTTTCCTCTAAATCTCTTTAAGTCGTGAGCAGTTCCTGTTTAATGCAAAAAAGCGTGCCTATTTAGAAAGGAAAGTTCTGCGCTATGAAGATAAAATCGATTCAGTGAGATTCTTAGGGATGTTCCACAAACAATGTGACGGAGCATCCCATCTTAATTGTGGAGCTTTTTTCAATGGTGAAGGCCTCTGCTGCGAAAGCTTGTTCACAAACTAAATGGCCCTGCATTACTGAGTCAAGTGTGCCGCTGTAGTAAGCTAGTGGCTTGTGGCCCAAGGAAGTTTTTTGTGTCAATACTGCGGTCATTAATGTTCCATTTGAATGTGAGAATAGGACATATTCCCGTTCATAATCAGGTGTCGCTAAGACAAGGGCTCTGCATATAAGTTCTTTTAGTGTTGTGAAAGCAGTGTGCATTTCGGGAGTCCATGTTATCGCAGTGTTCTCTTTCTGTGCTTCTTTTAATTCTTGTAATTGGGGTCTGCTGTAGGCGGCATAGTCTTTTGCATGTATTTTACTGGGTTGGGTCTGGCTGCTATTCGCACCGTTGCTGCTCTGTTAGGTATTATTCTCTTACCATCTTCTTATATCAATTGGCCGAGGTACAACACTTCCGCTAGGCAGTATTGCAGTTTATTCTTATCTACCTTGTAGCCCTTGGCGGCTAGTAATGTAAGCAAAGTGAAAGAAGCCCTCCCTCCTGCAAGTTTCCTCCCCCTCACTACATATTAGGAGGTAATCAATGTATTTAATGACAGTGCTTTCAACATCAATATTGCCGAGGTCTTCATGCAATAGTCTGTTGAAAATGTTTGGGCTTTAGCAGCACCCTTGGGGCAGTCGGCAGTGCTCGTACCTTTTCCCCCTCTAGAGTGAAAGCTGTTGGGTATTGGGACCCTGGGTCAAGGGGTAATGAGAAAAAGGTGTTTTTCAGGTCCACTACTGTGAAATGCATGACCTGCTTTGGAATGCTGCACAAAATGGATGCTGGCTATTGAACAAGAGGGAACTCCTTCTGGACAGTGTCATTTAGTGGGCAAAGGTTTTGCAGTATTGCATGGGGAGTTTGAGGGGACAATGATGCCCTGTTGTACAAGTATGCATATTATGTCTTTTATTCCCTCCTCAGCTTCTCTTCATAGGGGGTATTGTCTGACCCTGGCCAATACGCCCTGGTTTAAGCTTTATTTTTATTGGGGTTACTTCCTTCAATAACCGTACATCATGAGGGTTCATGTATTGTGTCCTGGCATTGTCCTACTGTCAGGCTGGGGTATCCACATACTGGACCTAAAGGGTGGTCTAGTACCCAAATCTTCCCTTAGCTATGATAGTCCCACAATAGGATTCGGTATTTTTATTTAATGATTTGATAAAAAACAAAGGTTTTTGGTCAGAAAAAACTTTGTTTTGTGTCATAAAAAGACTGTCCTCTAAGTGAAGCACTTTTGAACTTTATTCGGTTTCCAAAGAGGCCAGATTTTCTTTTAACACAGTTTCCTGGTTTTTGTTGTAACATTTTTACCACTATGACCGTGGTGTTGAAGGGTGGGTGCAGTTATTTTATTTTTGTCTTCATGTTTTAGGTCCCTGTGTCATGGATACACAACAGAAGTCCTTGATCAGTCCTATTTCTTATTTTATGGAGAGATCAGATTGTAGTCTGACATTTTTCATTCAATTTGACTGCACAGGTACAGTGTATGATGAGCCGACCGGTTTCAGTGGTAAGGACTACTTTCCTCAGGGCTAAAACAGCTGATGGTAAATAGCGCTGTTATGGATGTAAAGTAGCTGGATGTAGCTTGTTTATTCAAAAGTACCTGCCTGTATGGGGTACAGAGAGGGAAGGGGATGGGGCGGGGGAGAAGGGAGAGGAAGAGAGAAAAGGCACATACATGAGTGAGTGTAGAGATGTAGGAGAAATCCCTAATTGGCTTATAGGTGAAATTTTACCCTAGACACTGGTGTCTTCTCACATTGTGGTAGTCCTAATGTGTGACTGTGGAGCTTCAGTTCCACTGCAGGTGCTGACAACTTTCAGCCGTATGCAAGGTAACCTAGCTAAAGACCATACATGGTTTTAGTTAGCCTAGGTACCTATTTTTATGTCAAACTTTTAAATATCACCATTTTCATAGTGTTAAAAAATGTTCACATGGAACATATATGTACATATACATGTGTAACTGTATTCATGCATATTGTACATGTACAAGCCAGGTGGTTCAGAAAACACAAGGGTGCTATACCCTCTATGCAAACACACGTCAAATTCACTGTTATTAATACAACTCAGTGGATGTCTGGTGGTCGGCAAGAGTCTTAATTCAAACGGTTAACACAGTATGCAAATAAGGTAAGGCATGGGTAACAAATGGTGGATAAAAAATCTGACCTGTTTCACTTTTTATCTTGTTGTGACTGGTCATGCAGAAAACTGAATTTTTCTGCAGTTCAATGGCTCACTAGAATGAAGGTGAAAGGGGTCTATGTGGGCCTGCTCGCATCGTGAGAGAGCCAGATTGTAAAGGTATACAGTATTCAGAAAGATACCGTTCGTGTGGTCACGGTGCTTACCTGAGTTGATATGCTTGCAGGGGCATGTAATCTCTTCCTGCTGCACGGCTGTCTGGGATGCGTTCCAATTAGTGAAACGCTGTACACTCTACCGGTTCAGAGTGAGTGGACAGCGGGAGGGGCGTATCAGATAGAGGCTGCAAAAGGGAGATCTCATTAGGTGGTGGATAGAAGGTTGATTTATTTCTTAGGTTAGTTGCAGATTTTACTTCCTCCCTCTGTGTTCTCATGCTAAAGTACTGTTTCAGACATATTTTTGTGACCAATTGTGCCACCTCTATGCGTGTTTTAAAGGGATTGTGGAGTGTTGTAGGTACGAAAGTTAAACCCTTTTCTAGCAGTGCATGTTGGTCCGACTCAGTACATATTGTGAGAGGTTCATTACTAGGGAAGTTTCCACTTCACCCACCATTCTTTGTTCAGAGTCTGATGGTTGATTAGGCACAGGAGTACAGATGTTGATAGTAATACCTGTCACGGGTTCGATTATAGATGTTGTTTCCGGAATTCTCCTATTTGTCACAGCTTATGTCGCTGTTTTTTTCTTCTTCTTCGTCACTATGGCGGTGTTGGTATTCCACCCCGTCCCCTGCTCCACGAGACTCTGGATGATGGATGGATCAACCATTGTTGATTCCATTGGCCTCTGTTTTTGTTTTTTGATTTTCCTTGTCCCCTGTGAAAAAACTGAGGGGCAGCTTGAGCATTCATGTTAGATATCAATGGTGGAGCATTGCTAGTAGTTGCAATGCTTTGATTGCTTCCACTAGAATTTACACTTGAAAAAGTCAAATTTTGTATGCGTTTCTTGTTGTATTGGTTAAACAGTTGGCCAACTGGTGTTTGGGCTTGGCTCTGATCCTCGTAGTACGTGTCGGTGATGTATGGGTAGATCTTCTTCTGTGCAAAACTGGCTTGGCCCTTCCTTAGTTTTGTAACCTTTTTGTTTAAGTTGAATTCCTTCATGGCTATATCGAGATCTTCGATGCTTTTTTTATACACGGCCAGGATATTTGCTGTTTTCAGTCCTTCTTGTTTCTCTTCAATTTCCTTCATCATTTTCTCCGATACAGTTTTGGTGGTGCTGATGATGAGGATGAACCAATCTCTTGTAAATTTATTTGATATGTATGACCAATCTTGTCGGAATTGGATCTGTTCGAGGAAGATTCTAGGCTCAATCCTTACAATTAGGCTCATTGGGGCTGTATGTGCTCGGAGGTATTCAGTCATGATTGCTCCGTGGAGCTTTGTCCATATTAGCTGTTTTTTTTAGGACAACTAGTTCATTCCAGTCATCGTTATTTGTTTCAATCTCTGGTATTGATTTGTGCCAAGGATGGATGGATTGGCTAGGATGTTTTCTACCAGTTCTTCAGCAAAAACCAGATATCTGGCCTCCGTCATTTTTTCTGCCTTTTTATAGTTGTGTAGACCGGGTTTTGGACCGGTGGATGATTTTATCTCTCTGTATTGACCCCAGGAGATACTTTTGTCGGTGTTTGCATATGTATGTGTACTGGCTGGTACAGGAAGCTGGAAAGACTTTCAGCTGAGATCCACAGCTCGACAGCTGTTCGAAAGAAGGGTATCCATGTACTGGACCTAAAGGAGGTCTAGTACCCAAATCTTCCCTTAGCTATGATAGTCCCACAATAGGATTCGGGTATTTTTGTTTAATGATTTGATTAAAAAACAAAAGATTTTTGGTCAGAAAATCTTTGTTTTGTGTCATAAAAAGACTGTCCTCTAAGTGAAGCACTTTTTAACTTTATTCGGTTTCCCACTGAGGATATACGTAACCTTATCCTGCCCATCCTAGAGGAAGCCATGATGGAAGGCCATATTAGCCCCAAGGAATATGAGTTCCTCAACCCAAAAACGCCCAGAAAACCGGGCTTTTATGCACTCCCTAAAGTGCACAAAGGTATAACACCAGTGCCTGGCAGACCAATTGTATCTGGTATAGGATCCATTTTAGAGCCCTTATCCAAATTTGTTGATTTCTTCTTAAGACCCATGACAGAAAGACACTACTGCAGTTTTAAAACTGCTAAAAGATCGCCCCTTTGATCCAGAACTAATCATACTAGTAACAATGGATATTGAGGCTTTATATACAAAAATTCCACAGATGGCGATTCTGCAAGTTGTGGAAAAGGTACAGAGAAATGCCCAACCACCTATCGAAAGCCCTATCACTTTAATGATGCAACTGGCGGAGATAGCACTCCCAAAGAACTACTTCCTTTTCGAAAAGACATTCTATGAACACATTTCTAGCACCGCAATGGGGGCTACATTTGCCCCAAGCCTGGCAAACCTGTATGTAGCAAATTTGAGGAACAAATGATCTATCCATCAACAAACCCATGCTAGGGAGAATAGACCTATGGAAAAGATACAACAGAACCCATACTTGACCTTCTCTGGGACACATAACCATACAACATCTACCCTTTAGACAGTTTCTAAGATTTCATAGAACCTGCACACATGTAGCAGACTATGAAAGACAAGCGACCAATTAAGTCATAAGCTAAGAAAGAGGAGGCATCCCAGATGGGTCATCAAACAAGCAAAGAAGAGGGAGAGAAACATCCAAGGGACATGACTTAAGAAGAACATACAAAACTGAAGAGCCCCAATGATGACAACATCAGAGCCGTCTTCACTTATTCCCCCCTAACAAATAAAATCAAAAAGGAAGTACTAAAACTCTGGCCCATTTTGAATTTAGGTGAATCTCAACTACAAACACCAAGGTTTGCAATCAAGAGCGGAAAAAATCTGAAAGACTCCTTAATTCATACATACAAGGAACCTGTGAATCAGACGCAAGAAACACTATGGAATCAAGTGAAACCAAGAGGTCATGGCCCGTGCGGAACATGTAGCTCATGTGCAAGCACCACGAGAACTAAAGAAATTGACATTGGTCTGAAATATCCCTGGACACAAAGGGATCTAACCAATTGTAACACAAAGAATGTAATTTATACAATAACCTGCCCCTTTGATCAATGTTACATAGGAATGACAACACGCCCAATCAGAACCAGGTTGGCAGAACACCTATCATGTATTCGGACAAAAAAACTAACAGCACCAATGGTCGAACATTTTATCAGTAAGAATCATGCCCTGGAGGATTTTGCCTGGTCCATCACTGAAAGAGTAAACATTCCATCAAGAGGAGGGAACATCCATGATTTACTATACAGGTGTGAACAACAATGGATATTCAGATTAAAAACAGACATCAGTGGTCTGAACGAACCAACATCCTGGCAAACCCTGGCGACCTTTTAAGAACTGCAGCTGTACAACTATCAGCTGTACTTTAACCTTTATGTTTATTTACTGTATGTTTTACCAACTAAGATGTGGACTGTGTGTTAAATTTCGCTAAAGTTGATCTGTATGGTGCTAATGTTCCGGCACTATACCTAGATTGACCTACCTGGGAGTCCATGTGACTAGTTTTTATCACCTAGGTCTACCTTATTGTAGTCCATAATACCAGCATAACTATCAGTCTCACTTACTGTATGTCCCATGAACTAAGATAAGTACTGTCTGTTAAGGTTTGTAAAACTTGACTGTCTGAGATTCTTCTACCCTGTAAGCCCAAATGACTACTTCTACCACCAATAATGGGCTCTAGCACATCCTGTTAAATCACTGATATACGGTGCAAAGACATAGCGCTGTGTGTTTCACAACACACACAAAATTTTGGGAAGAGATTCTGTCCCATTTTGGAAAAAACTTCATCTCCCATACTGATACACGGTACACAGACATAGCGCCCAACACACATGGAAGTTTGGAAAAGGTTCTGTGGTTTTTCAAACATACTCTTAAAAACTACATCTCCCATGATTCTTGGATCGAACTCCACAAAACCCCGCACGAACATGCTGTATGGTAGTTGAGAGTTGGTAGAATTAATTAATTTCAATGGCTGACAATGCCGAGGATTTCTTTTCCCTGCATTTCTTTTCCCTGTATTCTGTAATCCGTTTTTTTTCCTACATTCTGTAATCCATTTTAATTAGTTCAAATGGGGAAAAAACAACTTAGGAAACTACTTTATGAACAATCACGCTCACGTGACTAGTGTCACGTGACATGCGTTTGCATCCCCTCCCGCTGTCCACTCACTCAGAACCGGTAGAGTGTACAGCGTTTCACTAATCGGAACGCACCCCAGACGGCTGTGCAGCAGGAAGAGTTTACATTCCCCTGCAAGCGTATCAACTCAGGTAAGCACTGTGACCACACGAACAGTATCTTTCTGAATACTGTATACCTTTACAATCTGGCTCTCTCACGATGCGAGCAGGCCCATATAGACCCCTTTCATCTTCATTCTAGTGCGTCATTGAACTGCGGAAGGATTCCGTTTTCTGCATGACCAGTCGCAACAAGATAAGAAGTGAAACAGGTCAGATTTTTTACCCACCATTTTTCACCCATGCCTTACCTTATTTGCATACTGTGTTAACCGTTTGAATAAAGACTCTTGCCGTCCACCAGACATCCACTGAGTTGTATTAACGCCAGTGAATTTGACATGTGTTTGCATAGAGGGTATAGCACCCTTGTGTTTTCTGAACCACCTGGCTGGTACATGTACAATATGCATGAATACAGTTACGCATGTATATGTACATATATGTTCTTTGTGAACATTTTTTAACACTAAGAAAATGGTGATCTTTAAAAGTTTGTCATAAAAATAGGTACCTAGGCGAATTAAAACCATATATGATCTTAATCTAGGTTACCTTGCATACAGCTGAACATTGTCAGCACCTGCAGTGGGACTGAAGCTCCACAATCACACATTAGGACTACCACAATGTGAGAAGACACCAGTGTCTAGGTTAAGATTTCATCCATAAGCCAATTAGGGATTTCTCCTAAATCTCTATGCTCAGTCATGTATGTGCCTTTTCTCTCTTCCTCTCCCTTCCCCCCCCCCCCCCGTCCCCTTCCCACTCTGTACCCAATACAGGCAGGTCCTTTGGAATAAACAAGTTAGATCCAGCTACTATACATCCATAACGGCACTATTTACCATCAGCTGTCTTAGCCCTGATGAAAGTGGTCCTTACCACTGAAACCGGTCGGCTCATCATAGCACCGTACCTGTGCAGTAAAATTGAATGGAAAATGCCAGACTACAGTCTGATCTCTCCATAAAATAAGAAACAGGACTGATCAAGGACTTCTGCTGTGTATCCATGACACAGGGACCTAAAACAATAAGACAAAAATAAAATAAGAAGAAAAAAAGAAATTGATATGAGGACTCCTGGTCCATTATGTACTAACTGCACCCACCCTTCAAATCCACGGTCACAGTGGTAAAAATGTTACAACACAACCAGGAAACTGTGGGTTTTTAAAAGAAAATCTGGCCTCTATGGAAACCGAATAAAGTTAAAAAGTGCTTGACTACTGTCAGGCTGCCCATCTGGTTCGTAGGGACAGATAAGTAGCCCATACGGGCTACCCGAGTGTGGCTGCCCATACTACTGTTTGCTGCTGTACCTCTGGGTATTCTGGTAATTGGCCACAGGTCAGATACAACATTCCCTTGCAAAGTGTGCCCACCTCCCGCATGACCAACATGGTCCGGGTCCACCCCGCCCTTGATCCTTGTTCTCCATATCCACCCCCTCCTCCTCGCTGCCCTAAATACCCACCTCTTCCTCTTGCCGGTGTTCCTTGACTTTGGGCTCCACCTCATTGCTCCTGGTCATTGTCTGCCCATGCAGCTGCCATTTTAGCCTGTAGGGCTAGTGGCCCCTCGCCTTCTTCTCCCTGCTGTTCCAAGGACGGTACTGCAAGTACTGCTGCGACCTTCACTAGCTTACTCTGCACAAGCTTTGCTCATCCGCTAATCTTCTCTGAGATATTTCTTATTCCCTTTCTTTGATCCTCCTGCAGTGGTGTACTTTGATGCTTTGTATCTCTGGCCACCCTTTGGCTTCTATCCCAGCTATTTTATCAAGGGCCTTCTGTAGCTCGTCTGGGAGGTCTCGCTTAATGATAAAATAGAATAGGGAGGTGGATTGGTCCCAGGTTGTGCCCGTCTCCGCCTGCCACATCTCCTGCACGTGGAGAATGAACTGTGCAGTATCTTCCTCGTCCCCCATGGTGAATTGCATTACAGAGTGTAAATCTGGGGTGTCAGGGAAGGTCCTCCGCAGTGCATCCCCTACTTGCACCCTTACATTATTGAAGGATGCCCCGTCATGCATGTCATTTCCCATGGTCACTCCAGGAAACCACACCTTCACCCACACCGCATCTGCTTGGTCTCCCACGGAAGATATTAAAAGGCTTTTAATGTCTCCAATCGCTAATGGAACTCCCACTGTATTCTTTTCAAATGCATATATGCATTTCCCTACACCCCCTGAAAGTGGTGGAAGTGCTTTGAGGAGAGTGTTCTTGTGAATCAGCATAATGGGGCCGTCCCACTCCCTTGTGGATGAGGTGCATCTGAAGTTTTGATCTCACTTTACACCTACTTACCTTTACTCCTTTCTTCTTTGCCAGTGTTTTTCTTCCTAACCTATTCCGAAGCCTTCCCTCCCAGCCTTCTACTACTGCTGTTACTTGTGGAGTGGCCCACTTGATCTGCTGCACCCCTCCTGCTGCCCCTCATCAAAGTCGCTCCAACATCTCGTTCAACCCACACTGCTTTAATTGGGGCGCTGTCTATTCTGCGAAGAAAATCCCCTGATTTTCATTTGTCTTCTGGATATGTGGAGGTACTCGTTAGTGGGGGTTGTAACGGTGGCTGCCCACCTCCAGACAAGGGCAGCGTTGTTTCGCACAGTGTTCGTAATCGGGCCAGTTCTGCCTGGGTGGATGTTAACACTATTTATAAATCTCGAGTTGTGGGCCCTGCAGGGGCAGGAGTTGTGTTTGATGGAACATATGGAGGAGGAGGTGCAGTAGCCGGTGTTACTGGTGCACTTGCCCCTGGCACATACATTGGGTCTACGTACACTTGTGCGGGTCTTGTGAGCAATGGGTATATTTTCTTTGGTTCCTCCCTTTCTTTCCCCTTACCTCCTCCTGCATCATTTGACAAAGCTGTGGGCTCTGTTTCCTTATCCTCTTTATTTGTAGGGGGTGTTTCCTCTAACATCCTCCACAAATCTAGCACGTCTTGTCTATTTTGGAGTTGTTTCGCCTTGTATTTTGCCATTAAGTTGCTACATGGTCCAATATCCCTTTGTCAAAAGACCATTCTTCAGGCCAGATATGAGGTGACCCCTCGCCCTTTATCTCAGTTACCCATTGCCCATGGTATTTCTTTATTCGGTCACTGTAAAAGGGGAGGTTCTTATAAATGTGTGAAAGTGGTGTGTCTAGACCCATATTTGTCAAAGGACCTTTTCTTTCTGTCATATTTCCTCTCTGCCGTGGCACTTCAACCTCTAGCATATCAATCACAGTTTTCAATTGTTTACTTTAAGACACTACTTATGCATTGTCACATCAGGTACATGAAACATAAATCATTGAACATTTTCACAGGACAAGCCAACAAATATGTTGACAACACCAAACAAAGAACATAAAACACTCTAAAATATTCCTATATGCCCTTAACCCACTTTTTACTCAATTCTGGGCTTTCCTTCTTCCACACTCAGCACTCACATCACCTCTGCCCCTCCTGGGCCTACCTCCACAAAGTTATAGAATCCTAAAGATAATAAACACTAGTATTTCCTGAGCCTACTAAATATATGAGGCTCCTACTTTATTCCTTTTCCTCACTTATTTCCAGCACTGGTCGGGACAGTGCTTTGCCGTGCTACTTTCCACCTTCTTTCGGAGCTAGGTTCCCATATCTCCTCTTATTTTCTCACCATACTCTTTTATAAAAACCTAATGGCGGTGGAAAAAGAAAAGAACTTTGTTTTCAACAATCACTCTATTCAGTTATCTTCAACCCAACCCTTGCATGTTCCCTTTAATTAATCTGCTCAATAACCTCCCCTTTCCCTCCTTTATTTCCCCTTGCAATCAAAACTCACATGCTCGTGGTACTCCAAGAGCCTCTGTTTGCGGTCTATCCACAAGTGGTGGCATCCCCGCCGTGGCCCTGCCTGGCTCTGGCGAGCAGTTGGGTATTTGCAAAGCCAGGACCCACATAACCTTCTTCGCTGCATAAGCATTTTTGTTTGAGACTGATCAGCCGTAGGTGGGGGTCTGCCCTTCCGGGGAAGCCCTGGATCTCGCTGCAGTACGGGGAACATCAAGGAATATCATGTTAGACGGTCACCAAATGAAGGCGCCCATTCCCCAAAACAATATCCAAAAACCCAAATAATGGGCACACTCCGCTAGGGAATGAGAACAGGAGACAGAGTGCAAGTGGAACAAAGTTTATATAAGTTAAATTGTGCACGCAGAAAACTCTGCTGCCCAGAGAGCGCTCTGCCAAACATTACACGGGCAGCACTATATGTGATAAAAATGCGTCACCTTTGACGCAATGCTATAAGTACACAATTCTACAATGCAATTGGTGAGACACATTAGCACAGTATGTATCCTTAGGTGATGACCACGTTGGGTTGGAAGTTGCTTGGGTGTCCCTTCCGCAGCACCTGGGTCACCTGGGCTCATCTCCCTGGGGTGAAGGTCATGTTGGCAAAATTATACATTCCCTGACTGCCTAAGCTAAATAACAGGATCTGAGGGCATGAGACAAATGGCAATCATAAAAGTTTGGCCTGAATGGGGGTACTTTCAGGGTTCACTAACAGGTTGTATATCTATATATCATACCCTTTGAACCTTGATACCCATAAACCTAGTGCCCCGTCCCAGGTGCCCGTCTTGGGGGTTTTTGATCTACCTGATGTCTCATGATACAAATAGACGTGTTCGTTTTAGGAAAAATATATTGGTGTCTGGGATTAGAACTATGGCGGGTGTTCTCATCTGGTCACTGTGAGGGGTCAGATGTGTATTTGTATCAAAGAGCAGAGGGCTTAGGCCCAGTAGGTTATGCTGAAAATGAAGTCTCTGAGGTTTAATAAGGTTTGGTTATGTGATTTCCTTGTTAATACTTAGAGTGTGATCAATAGAGATTGCACGTAGTAGAGAGGGGGACGTCTCCCCCTCTAACATAGGCGAGATCCTTCCATGTGTCAATTGCAAGAGGGGCAGAAAAGACCACTTCTCCCCCAACATTGGTCAAGAGGCGAGGAAGCCAGTGTGGTTAACAATGAAATGCTGTGGACAGGGCTGACCTTCCCTTATGTCAGACGGGCATGCTCGTTTTCCTGCCATGGCCAAGGGTGTATGAGGGGCGTGTGGTGAGACTCTGACCTCAGCTGCAGTGCTCTGGAAGTAGATAGCCGGAAAGTGCAAGCAAGATCACTTCCAGTGAGTCTTAAGTACAGGGAGACTCGCAATGTGATACGTGTGCCTAAATACTATGTATCAAGTGTAAGCAGAATGAAAGGAAATCCATGATTGCAGTCCTCACTTATTGAGAGACAATTGGATAATGCGGACAGGGAAAGAAGAAACACAGAGTATCTGAATGAAGGCCCGGGAAGGTAAAACCCATTGTCAAGGCCTTCCGAGTGAAAGTACTGTATGTGGCAAGACAAACAAATAGAACCTTGTGTGATACAAAGTTACTGAGTGGTCGCATAAGGAAGATTACGTTGTCGAAAGTCTCGGTGGAGTAAAAGAAGGAAATTGGCATCCCGAGGGGAGCTGTGTAAGTTACGAAGTGCGATCAAAGTGGTGCTGGCAATCGAGAAACACAGTGATAGCCAGCACAAGACTGTACATGAGAAAGGAACACTTTTAAAGGGCCAGAGCAAGTAATGCCCAGCCAAGCCTAGTAAACTAAGTGAACTAACAAGGAAGGACAGAGCTAGAGCCCTAGGCCCTGGGATGCGCTGCACAACCCGAAATGGGTGGACTGTGCGGTCCGACAACTGCACCCAGACCATGGAGAGCCTAAAAGTGGAACACGGAGGTGGGGAAGGGAACCCCAGAAGTGTTTGTGAATATCTACAACAGCTACACCTAAGACCTAAGATTTGGGGAAGTGAACTCTGAGTCTAAAAGGTACTATGGACATTAAGGGAAAAGATATAGTGCTGCTTTCTGAGTTGAGGCAAGAGAAGCTTAAGAAACCAGCTTGACATTTGTTGTTTTTGCATCTGAGAAAACCAAACAGGAAGGTTGTGAAGCTGAGCATAACAAGAACTGTGAACTGTTAAGGTACTGTGACATTTACCTGCAGTGAATCCTGAAACCTTGAGGAACTTAACTCCCTGAGTGTCTCAGACTTGAGGAAGGGATCTGTGGGAGTAGCTCCTGAAAGACATTGTCATATGATTTTGGAACACTTTGGAACATTCCAGCACATTGTTAGTATAAGAGGTAAGGGCAAGTATTGGTTGTGAGACACACAGCATTTTACTTTGGACACAGACTAGCCTTAGATACATCAGTTGAGGAAAGTCCCCTCTTGCAGTTAGGGCAGGTTAGTTGTTACTGCCATCGTGAAGTTTTAAATAAAGGTTTTCCAACTGGATTTCTTGTGCTGTTTCTAACTTTTGATACCATGTCTGTCTCACACCCTGCACACCAGAATCCCATTTGTATATTGTATCACTGTGCTGTCAAGGTATATGTTCCTAGGTCCATCTGGAGTACCTGGTAAAAGATTGACGGGGACGCACAGTAGCTCTGAGGTAAACAAGTATGTTTCAACTTGATCCTGAGATAGGAAAATGAGGTCAAGTCTTAGGGCTCTTCATGGAGGAGGCTGGAAAAGAAGGCATTCTTTAAATCAATCACTGTGAAATATTTAGCTTTGGACAGAACAATGCACAATATAGAGCTGGGTTTGGAACCAATGGGAACTCAGCTTCAACAATATTATTCAGGGGCATAGACCCTGGAAAAATCTCCACAACCCTCCCCAGTTGCCTTTTTTACTGGGTACACTACTTTGTTACATGGAGATCCTGATGGCACTAATATCCTTTGTTGCACTAGGGCAGCAATGGTATCCTAAATAGATTTTCCTGCTTCTTTTGACATTGGGTACGGTCTCATCCGCGCTAAAATTGCTCCTGGCTTCAATTTAATGTTGGCTGCGTCTACTACTTTTGACCAATATCATATGGACTAATGGTCCACAATATGCTGGGTACTTGTGCCAAATCTTCCTGGAGAAAAGACTTCCTGCAGAAAAGTCCATATGACTAACATCATATGGACTACTGGTCCACAATATGCTGGGTACTAATGCCAGATCTTTCTAGAGAAAAGACAGTATCTTTATTACCAATGCCATTCTCTGCAGCACTTCTCTGTTTTCAATTTTTTTTGATAAGTAAGACTTATGTGAAACATTACTTTATCATCTGAGTCATCGTCTGTAAACTAGTCTTCATTTGTCAAATCAGTCAGCCTGTATCTCTCATCAAGAGCTATAACTGCCCCAGAGGTTCTTCCCTCTTCATCAACTCCATACAAAAGTACCCTGTCTTCCTTCACTATTGCTGCTTCTAGCTCTATTCTGTTCTATTCTAATATATTTTTGTAAGGCACAAACTCGCCCACAGGCCTAGGAGCGCCCGACAGACAATACAAAACAAAGAACAGATAGTGATTGATTGATTGATATTTTATTTCTATCGTGCTCGTACACAATTGTTTCAGAGCGCGACAAGGCAAGGGAGGGCAACAGGGGAGAACAAAACAGCAATCTTACTAGGCCCAGTGACATTGAGAACACGCAGGTGCATGGGAGGGGGGAGGGGAAAAGTGCATGGAAGGGGGGAGAAGTGGAAAGGTTGAAGCAGAGGAGAAACAGATAAATAACAATAAATAAATAATAAAGGCAACAAACAGTGCTAATGCAGCCAGCAATTTGCAAGTGCTAGGTTTAAGGCAGCAGACAGGGTAGGTCTGATAAGTGCAGGAAGAAAAGGGGGGGCTGTATGGGTTCAGATACAGACCCCAGTGCAAGGGGTGACCCGGAGGCAGTGCGGGAGGGTGGCAGGATGAGCAGGTACCTGGGCCCGAAGGACAGAGGGTGTCCAGGTGCACGGTGCCAAGAGAGAACAGATCAGCAGGGGAGAGAGGGAGCGAAGGCAGAAGAATAGAGGAAGGTCTTGCGGTGCTTCCGGAACCGGAGATGGTTCTCCTCAAGTTTTAGAGTGGCAGGGAGGCTGTTCCAGAGGGAGGCCCCAACCGAAGACAGAGATCTACCCCCAGCTCGTTTCTTAGAAAAATGACTGACCCTGAGTGAGTTGGAGGTAGAGGAGCGAAGAGCTCGAGAGGGGAGGTATTTACAGAGGGATAGCTGAAGGTAATTAGGACCCAGGCCCCAGAAAGCCTTGTTTACAATGCAGAGGGTTTTGAATTTAATCCTTGCATCCACTGGCAGCCAGTGGAGAGATTTCAGAGCTGGAGAGATACGATCCAGGGCTTGATGCCAAGTCTTGCAGTCCTGTTCTGGATTAGTTGCTGAGGGCGGAGAGTAGAGGCAGGTAGATTTAGAAAGAGGCTGTTACAATAGTCCAAGCTAGAGAGAACCAGAGCTTGGGATACCATGAGCTTCTGGGGGAAGGAGAGGAAAGGCAGAGTACCTCTGAGGAGATGCAGTCGGAAAGTTGACTTTTTAGAGACCTCAGAGATGTGGGCGGAGAAGGAAAGGGTGGAGTCAAAGATGACCCGGAGGTTCTTAGCCTCGCAGGTGGGGGTAGGAGGAGGGCCATGGTAGGCCAGCCAGAGAGTGAGGGAAAAGGATGGTGAAGTTGTGCCGATGCGGAGGATCTCCGACTTGTTGGCATTCAGACAAAGATCATTGGTGGCACACCAATCTTGAATGGCAGTTAGGCAGTCAGAGATGAGAGATGGAGAGGAGGTGGCAGAGGGCAGCCTGAAAATGAGTTGAGTGTTGACAGCGTAGCACTGGAAATTTGAGCAGAAAATGGGAATGCAGTGGGCGAGAGTTGCCAGGTATTGGCTGAAAAGCCAGGGCGAGAGGTTAGACCCCTGGGGATCACCACAGGTAGAGAGGAAGATAGATGAAAGGAAGGACCCAATTTCAACCTGGGAGGGTCGATCTGAGAGAAAAGAGGTCAGCCAGGCCAGAGCCTGATCAGTGATACCCAGGTTTTCACGGAGACGGTTGAGAAGGATGGTGTGGTTGACTGTGTCGAAGGCAGAAGAGAGATCAAGGAGGATGAGGAAAGAGGGAATTTTTGAGTCAAGGTTGGAGAGCAGATCTTCACAGATGTTCAAGAGAGCAGTTTCTGTGCTTCTGGCAGCTCTGAAGCCAGACTTGTGGTCATGGAGACAGCCAACAGAATTGGAATGAAGGTTAAACTGAGAGATGGCCAACTTTTCCAGGAGTTTGCCAAGATAGGGAGTAATGGAAATTGGGCTATAGTTAGCTGGACAAGAAGGATCAGCTGTAGGTTTCTTGAGAAGAGAATACACAAAGGAGTGCTTCAGCGGGGAGGGGAAGGATCCAGAGGCAAAGGAGTGGTTGCAAAAATCAGCAAGGGCCAGAGCAAGGGTGTCAATGTGGTCCTTGATGGTTTTAGAGGAACAGGGATGAACCTGTTTTGAAGAGGCTTTCATAGATCGGACTTGTCTAGCAACCTCGTCAGGGGTGAAAAGAGGAAATTCCAGAGGGCAACAGACATGGTCAGTTAAGGATCAATGTGGTAGGAGCCTACATGCCACCTCCATCAAACAAATGAGATTTGAGTGCTTTCTTAAATTGAGCAGATTATGGCAATTGTCTGATGGATAGAGGGAGACTGTTCCAAATTCTTGATCACCAAGAATCGAGCTCAGATCCCCATATGTCTTCAGTTTAAAAAAAGGTTGTGATAGCATATCCGTATCATTAGAGCGCAAGGTGCGTCTATGTGGCAGTGTATTGATCCGTGACTGAAGATACCTTGAAGCAGTACCTACAAGGAACTTGTAAACTAAGCAGGCTGCTTTAAACTGGACACTTTCATGGATGGGAAGCCAATTCAGCTTCCTCCCAGCATGACAAATATGATCTCTGCGTCCTAGGCCACACACTGCTCTGACTGCTCCGTTTTGAGTTGTTTGTAGTTTTTTACATTAGCCGCGGTAGTGCCGACCAGTAGGCCGTTACAATAGTCAATCTTTGAGTTAATGGTGGCTGTCGATATCAGGGCTCTGTTGTCTTCTGAAAGGTATGGTCAGATCTGCCATAACAGATGTGTAGTATGAGTGCAGCTGCAACTTACATGGGCAACCTGCTTTTTGAAATTCCATTTGCTGTCGAAGACCACACCCAGTGTCTTGACAGAGCTGGAGATCTGAATGGTAATCACTTGCCCTTCTTTCTCATCCATGGGTACTTCTGGTCTGAACAAAAACTCTTTGGGTAATCGCAATGGTTTGCCCTTTATTCTTGGAAGCCATGCTAACAGTTTGTGTACTCCATAAAGGAATACTTCAGGATTTTATGGTATGCCCCTTTGTGCTTTTTGGCCATAAAAAAGCTGCTGATATAAATTCTTGTGCATTTACATAATGGATTCTTGGAGTAGAACATATTGTCCCCTGGTCAGTAAATTATATTGTCATGTTCAGTTTGCTCATCAAATCTCCCCCCAGTACAATGGCTGGCGCCTTGCCGGAATACAATAATGGCATGAAAATTTTTTGAATAGTAATAGGTAAGTCATCAGCAAAAGGAACCGTACTTCTTGCCCCAAAAAAGCCTTGTGCATTTATGGCAATGCCTGACATTGGGTGTGTTCCCTCTCTAGCACAAGATTGAGTCGCTCCTGTATCTACAAGGAAGGAAAATGTTTTGTCACCTATGATTACCCTGACTCTCGGTTACTCTTTTGGGTCTCGTGTAACTGATGGAACACATCAAGTCTCTCTGTGGGCTGTCCTATTGTGGGTATAAGTTCATTCCTGTGCTGAAGAAAGGGCTCCCTCCCACTAATGTCACACGCCCTATCCTGGGTGTGGGTGTCTGTGGCAGTAGGTTTGCGTTCCATGGTGCCACTTTAATTCTGCTGTACGGGTGCTTGTGTTTGCATCAGTATCTGCTGTGTCTGCATTGGGCTTGCTGTACTTACATTGGGGCTTGCTGCATTTGCATTGGCCTTCTGTGCTGTGTAGGTTGCATTTGTCACACTTGTGTCTGATATTGCATGTGATCTTGAACATAATATTCAGGCAGTTATGTGCTATAAGGTGGGAGATGTGCTGTCCCCTTCTTCGATCTGGCCAATTCTGTGGCATCCATCCCCTGCTTCTACACACCTGGGAAATATGCCCCATTTTTCCACTTGTCTACATTACTGGATCTGTCCTTTAATCCTGGGTTGTACTCCATTAAATCCTCCTCCGTGTGGAGCCTGGAATCTTGGTGAACCCTCTGCCTCTGGGCACACCCCTTCTTCCTCATGGGAAATAATTGTACTTTCCCCTTCCTGCCAAATTTCTGTTAGCTATTCACTGCATCTGCTGCACTTCCTGTGTTATCACACCCTCTCCACTGGTTAACACGGCTCCTCCCAGTGAAAATGTTGATAGTTTATCTGAACTAATTTTGCTTCCTCCAATTTTCTTTCCTTAATATTCTTTCTATCTTTCTCTTTTTTTAGCCAACAGTGGTTAACTATAGTGAACTGAATCTCCGTCCATGGTTTCGCTTCATTCCCACTATCTTTTGTAATTGTCTCTGCACTGCCTCAGGCAGCCCTAGCACAATATATGATAATAAAATAGATATAGTTTTGCTCATCGCTCTCTTGTTTCAAGCCGCCATTTTTCCTGAATCTCCTGAATATAAGAAACTGGTTCTTCATCGTCACACATGTTTTGTGTCATGATTGCACTTATGTCTGACGAATCGGGACACTGTGCATTAAGTGCTCTCCATACATAAGCCCTACAATTGTTAAAAGCTGCTGCATCATGAGTAGTGTTCTGAGCCGTCACTTTGGGATAGCCCACTCATTTCCAAATATAATCTTCCCTCTCTCCTATTATGGCAGCAAGCAAGCTTTTTTATGTCACCCACCACTAACGCCATTCCTGCTGTCATTATTTCTAATTTATAAATCCATGTATCCACTCCTGTTGTCAATGTCGGTAGCTTGAAGACCAAATAGTTCTTGTCTGTCTGTGGCCATGGAATGTATTGCAGCCATCCTCCCCCTTCTCCAACAATGGGAACTGTTACAATTCTGCCCCTTGTCCGAGTGCAGCCGCACCCTTTGTTTTTATAACTGCATCTGTCATGCTAATTTTCTTTTGCCCTAGTAAATTTCTCAACCTATTTACATATGGGGTTCTCTTTTCCAAACTGCTTGATCATGCTTTTGGATGCCTGGGATATTCTACAGGTTCCAGCTTCCTCCCTTCTTTAATTTCCAACTCTGACCATGTTGTCTCTTTCCCTGTTCTCGCACTTGTAGAGGAGGCTCATGCAGCCCTTTCCTCTTCATCTTATTCCTCATCTATAAACATTGTATCATCACTTTTGCCTCTTTCATCGCCCTCCCTGCCCTTGAATTCCAGTCTCCTAAGGACACTTGTTACATGTATTTCGCTCATTATATCTTCCAATATGCTCCTTCCATCGCCCTGTGGAGACTCTCTTCTCGTTTTTGCTATATTACTTCCCCCATCCCTTCTGCTTCTATATAAATTATCAATCCTTCTACGCATGGTTTCTCCCTCATCTTCATCTGGAAGAGTATGCTTTTTGAGTATCTCATCCACTTCCTTACAGCTTCTTTCGCAACCCCTTTGTCTTTCTCTAAATTTGTTCATTTTGTATCTCTCTTTATTCAGGAGCATACGTCCTCTGATAATCTCATCTATCTCTCTTCATCATCTTTTCTTGCTTCTTTCAATTTCCAATTGTCCCTCTCTATCTCTGTCTTCCTCTATATTCCTTTCCTTTTCCCTGTACACATCTCTTTGCCTTTATCTTTCCTTTCCCCTTCTCATTTTCTCTCCTTCTCTGTTTACCTCTTGTTTCTTGTTCCTTTTCCTTCTCTTCTTCATACATTCTTTCCCATTCTCTCTGTCTCTTCTTATTTTCTCATTTCTCTTGTTCTCTTTTTCTCTTCCTCTTCCTTCTCCTGTCTTTTTCTTACTTCCCTTTCTCTTTCTTTAAAGTCATCCAAACTCTTTCCATCTAATGTAAGCATTATGTGTCCTCCCACCCATTTTTTCAGGGCAATTGATGTCTCCTCCCAATTGACCTGCATGTCTCTCTGCCTCCAGATCTCCTCCTCTGCCTCTGTCAGATTTGCCTGTAACTCACAACATTCACTATATTCATGGAGTGCAGACACTGAGTTGTGTTTGTTTATTTTTACTCTGTTTATAAAATCTTCGCTGCTGTAGGCAGGGGCGCATATGTGGGGTTAGTGTATCCTGCTGCTGCTTTTCATTCTTGTAATGGGTCTAGTCACTGTGTTCCAGGAGACAGGTCAGTGTTTTGAGAACAAGGAGGAGGAGCCAAGGGTGCTGTTCCCTCCCCTTCTTGCTGATTAAGCATCCACTCTTCTACGGGTGGCTCCTTTGTGTTATCCCCATACAACTACCACAGTTCTAGAATGGCTAATCGTTTTACTAACTTCTTCACTTTGTGTGCGGCATGCAAATATGTTGTCATGTGTTACAGTACTGATCTTGAAAGGGAGCCCTCCTGCGGCTAAGGCGTAAACATCTTGCCCATAGTGTCACAAACCTATTGGGCATGGTACTTGGTAATTTTTTCCTTGTACCTGGGTAATGCTTTACATAAATTAATAAGGGGGGTATCTCCCATGATGGCACATCACAATTTAGTCTGTCAATACTTACCAAATCTCTTTTTTGAATTTGACCCCCTCCTTCACACTCTCCCCCCATAATGTTTCCCTTTACTCCCACTGCTTCTATGTCTACCCCAAACACCACACCTTCTACGTCACAACAAACTACCCGGGCAACACCACAATGTCGCCCACGCTGCCAATCACACCCTTTGGTCTAAACCACAGCTTCACGATCTCCACAATATACAACAGTATACAATGAAAATTCACTTTTCACAAAACTAAACCACCTAACAACCTACAGCTGGTGCCAGCAATCACTACATAAATTAATATACTTCAAATATAATATGGCCGTCTTCGCCACTCCTGGTGAGGTAATCCAACTTAATCAATATTACCTGGTAACAAGGTCTACTGCGCGATCTTCTGTGACCTGGTCTCGGGATATCTTGTTACCATTAATACCTCATCATGAGGTTTATTGCGTAGTCCTGTGTGACCTTGCCACAGGCCATCCACCTTCATCAATCCTTTATTTTAACACAATTCTCCCAATTTGCAAACAATTCCCACTCCCATGTTTTTCCAAGCCAATGCTATATAATTACATCCTTAGATTAGCTGAGGGCCTTCGGTGTCGAGCTTTCCCCAATCAGGCAGCAGCCCTCTGCCCTATGGGGTGCCCCACAGGGATCGGACAGGAATTTCTCCAAGGGGGCTCCTGCCGATCTCTCTCAGTTCACGTGTGATACCCATCTCCGCAGGTCACCTCGCAGTCTTTGGGCCATGGCAGGGAAACTTCGACAACCATCCGATCTGCTACCATATGTTAAAATGGTCTGGAAATCCCCAGTTTAAGCAGAAATGATAGGCAGAGAAATCCTGCACTCAGTAAAGGAAATTGTCAAAGTGAAAGGCCAAACCTGCCTTATTAGCAATCCAACATAAAGCAGGGGCAGCATAAAAGCAATGGAGTTCCAGCTTTCAGAGGTTCTCATACAAAACAAAAGATTATGAATCAAAAGCACATCACTGCTGATGTCATTCTACAATCTTGATTACAAAAACAAAAACCTACGGGGTAAAGGGATTGGTTAAGGGAACTGACTATGTATGTAGACTATGTATGTATTACAAAGGGGTTAGTCTTCTAATTGGATGTTACCTATCCCCTAAATGATAATAGTGAATACATGTCGTCTCTACAATATGTGATTGATTAACACAACATGTACTGGGCGGCCTAGCATTGAGGGTTTTCACTGGTTGGCACCTTACTGACAAACCTTGACAGGTCGTCAGCACATGAGCCAGACGGGAGTAGGGTGACAGAGGCCTTGGAACTGCTTTCCTTTCAATTAAAAAAGATACTATCCCTATTCCCAGGACATGAGCCACTGCAACTTCTTTGTAGTTATCCTTGCAAGACGCCTCATTTCTGAGAATATGTGGGGAGTCGAGGCAGGCGCCTATCTGTGTCTGGGGCTAATGAATAGAAAGTTTTCTTGCGTTATGAATCACGACTCAGAGGACCACATTTTTTAATTATTTCTCCCTGCATTTACTTAGATTTGAGCTAATATAAGTGTGATTTTTATAACTTTCCTGACCACTAGGAGTCGATCTGTTCCTTATGATGTTTTTAGCATATAATTATTCTCTACCTGGCGTTCAAAGGCTGGTTGTTCTTTAATTCATTTTAGAAAAATATTTCTTGGGCCATGGAAATTATCATCTCGTGTTCTCTCCGAGCTGTCCAAACCCTCCCTAATTTCTCAGTAACCTTGGCTGAGTATGTGCAGCTACTATCTGTGATCTGCATGGGCCTGTATTTTAGTACATTCATCAGTTTAAGTTTCCATGAAGTCTCAACTCCTTTCATTCATTTTAATGAGTGCTTCTGCTACCATTGTGAAACAGAAGGCTGCTCAGTGCTTTACGTGTTTCTATGTTAGTGAGCTATATACGTGTGTCGTTCAAGTTGCATTCAGATTATACAATGCTTATGTTACGTTCTTCATGTCTTTATGTTTGCAAGCAATATTCATTGTGTATACATGAATATTTGACCTATTCACTGTGTTTCCTCATGGTGAGTGCATATTTGCTTTGTGTCTATTACTTGCATGCATGCATGTTATCACTGTGAGTTTGTTCATTCTTGCCATCTTTAGTTAAATTAAGTCAATATCCTGCTGCACCTGCCTGGGATGAGGGCTGCACGGTGGCCTTAATGAGTACCGTTACTCACCTGTGCGATATTGAAGTGGGGGAGGGGCAGAAGCTATGAATTATATATTCATCTACCTGTCAACACTTTGCTTGTATTGCTTTTTCTTCATTCTTAACAAGAAAAAACTCAGCCTGCTTGGTAAATAAAGCATTTGAATCATATTTTGCTTTGGTCAATTTGAGTAAGATTGGCCAACTATTGCTTTAGCAAAGTGGCATATCGTATCAATGAATGTTTAATGTTTTGCTATAGGCATTTAACCTCTTCAGTAGCACAGTTCTCTGCTTTGAAGGGATCTTTAATTATAAAACCGCATACATATGCTTTGGTCAACGCCCACAAGAACCCAATGAGGAGGAAACGTTTGATTATTTTTAAAGGTTCTATCAATGGTGCCCCATCTACCGGGTTCCTATATAGATCATTTTCCAACATTTGAAAGAAGCTCTATTAATATCAATGCTATATCTAGTACTGTCAGGGAGTGGACGGAGAGACTGCCTTGCAGGAACTGTCAGTCTATCACACTGTTCAGCAACTGAACGGATATGACATGACGTGGTGTTGTCTGTGCACTAGACATGCCTGTAATTGTATCTATAGGGTGCACAAAATGCTATGGCTCCCGTAAATCATGATCATGCAGAATGTCTTTTAACGCCTCCCTAGCCCTTTTGACCCATAGGTCTAGTGTATCTGATATATCCAGAATTGGGCTAATTTCCAAGCTCTAATCTCCACCCAGAATGGTTACACAAGCATCAAATTCCATAAGAAGCCTATCCAAGTAAGAAATGAAGCCTATCTTTGAAGTGGTAGGGGCATAACATCAACCAATGACCAGTTTGATTTTGTGTTTGTATCTTCTCTCCCCATCGGTCCAGATCTTATATTTATATGTCTGGTAGCAGAGGATGACACCCTTCCACATTGCTACTATATCATCTTTGGTCCAATACCCTCACTACTGTTCCGATTGCACCTTATTTAGAAATAAGGCACTTGTGACTTCATGTACTGCATATTTTAGTCACCTTTATAAAATGAGTCAATTCGTTTACATTCCTAGATATTATATTAAGCCCATTTTGACTGTCAGTGGTACAATGACATTTTTAGGGTACTGCAAGGTCAACTTCACTTGGGAACACTGGTGGAAGATTAAGAATAAGAGCTACCATTTCGAATATAGAAAGATTGTTCTGGTCTACATTCTTCTTTGGTCTTATGGCAACTTGTTTAGAGGTAACTGATGCCTCTAAGGGTGTTAGGGAGAATTCTCAGAAATGTGCTAATTCCTCTCTACCTTAGAGACACCCAGCACTTTTGCTGGACTCTAGGACTTTTTAAATTTTCAACCTGGAGAGAGTGAGACATTTTTCCCACTATCTCATGTATTTTTCTGTGATTTAACACTGTGGTTCTTTTTTGGTTTTGGAGTTTGACAAACTCAATAGGCATCATCTTTGCATTGTGACACACTGCACCTTCAGTACAGTAGCACAGGGAAGTCTCTTAGAATTCCCAGAGCTTTAAATACCTTCTCTTGGATAAACTACTGTTTCCAATAGCAGTAAAGTGATATTGACTTTACTTACAATGTGTACCTTTCTAAACCCAGCACACACTACCTTAACATAGGGTGCTGGAGGGGTTACTTAGTGTCCTCTTTGTCTAGTTTCTCATGTAACATTTTTATGTTACCCTTTCTACAATGAATGGCTAGTGGCAGTGGTTTACTTTTTACTACCATTGTGTGTTTTTACTGCGGGCTGCGTTCGCAGCTACAGTAAAGCACCAATGGTTGCCCATTTTGTCAAAATGGCTCGGTCTTCTTTTTTCGCCATTACTTGTTGGAAAGGTCCTTCTTCAGATCTATTGTGCATGCCAAACCAGGTTTGGACCCTTTGTTCGTTTTGTCTTTGGCAGGATTCCTGAGTGAATCCCTCCTCTGGCTCCAGTATGTCTGGCAGGTGCAGGAAGTGAGGGAGGTGCCCAAAGCCATCCGGCTGTGTGATTGACAGCTAGGCTGGAATGAATGGGAGAAACCTGCATAAAAGGCAAGGCTTTTTGGCTTGGAAGCCAGAGTCGACCACTGGACTAAGGAATCTGACGAAGAACTTGGAAGAGACGCCTGCTGCAACTCCTGGACCATTGGTTTGCCAGGTGAAGCCCTGCTGCTGTGCTGAAGCTATGAATTTGCCTCGACTAGAGAAGCCCTGCAAGGACGACTTCTCCCCTTGAGTTGCTGGAACCAATCAACTCCAAAGTGAACTTGTTTGGACATCCTCTCGGAGCTGGCTGTACTTCCACTGCTGCTGCTGGAACCGAAGTGCCAGGGAGAGGAACACTAAATAGAGTGTATCACTTTTAAAATGGACCCAAGCTGCTGGAAGATCCTCCGGACTCCCAGTAAGCAGGACTGACCAAGCCTGAGTGTTAAGACGGATTTATGAACTTTGACCTGGTGGGCAGAGGTTCAGAAGGCCAGCCTAGTTTCTTGGAACAGGGTAACCTTTTTGACAAGCCTGACCAATCAAGGTTGCATTGGCGGCGGTCAAGACTAGGTCTCAGGAAGGGTTAGTGTGACTGAAAGACCTCAACGAGCACACAGAGTAAAGGACACTTACAAATCACTCCCAGTCAGGTGTATATATATTAAAAATACAAATACATTTATTTCAAGGCCTTTGAGTTTCTACACACAAATACAATCACAGTAATACTTTTAAGCCAACACAATCCTATTACTATACATATATACAAGACCAATGGGCTCTAAAGGGTTAATACACGAAATGGGTCCACAACCTAAAAGGGGAAAGAAACAGGCAGTGCAAATAGTCTTTAGTCCCTTCTGTATCAAACACAATCTTAACTGAGAGGCAGTCCAATTCTTAAGAAGAGTGGAACCTATTGCTCAAATGTACTTGCAATGCTGGCACACGCAGTAATGCAGATGGGCAAAGCGGGGACTCTTCAAGGGTCTGAGCAGCTCAGGAAGGTGGGTGAGGTGATGAAAAATAAGTTCCTACTATTCGTCGAGGGTCTCCTCAACAGGGCAGAGCAGCTTCCAGAGTTCAGGAATAGTTTGCTAGTTCACACTAGCAGTGGACAGGAGAGGGGCCCACAGGGGCCACTTGTGCGTAAAAATGGATGGAGGCTCTAGGGGCCACCAGTTAGGGTTGCAATTACTCACTGACCCCCAGCGCACTCCGGACCAAACTTTGGCAGTAGAGCCCACTTCCGTTGCAGGTTCAAATGTGGCAATTTGGTAGCTCTGAAGCTTTCAGCGACAAAGATACAGCGTTGATTCCCAAATGGAACAGTGGCAATGTCTCTGCTCCTGGTGGATGGATCAGGCCAGTTTCAATGCAGCAGGTTTCAGGGGCAAGAGGGGCACAAAAGCAGCGCACCTGCAAAGATCGTCACCAGGGCTGGGAGACACAGTAACCGTGTATGCTCTGGTTCGGGTGCACTCACTTTACTCCAGACCTGGGAACTCCAAGTGTACGAAATTGTGTGAGAGTGCCGTGAACACAGAGCTATCGACACACCAGGTTTCAAGGCCCTCCTCAAAACAGCAGCGGTATCAGGTCAAAGGTCCTGCGTAAGATGGTCAGCCCACTGGTTGGCCCTGAGACACTTCAGAGAAGGCTTACTTGCAGGGTTTGATGAAGGTGCCAAGAATATTTGGTCCCACTATTCCAATGGGTGGAAGCGTCTTTGCTGACCTTCTAGGATGACCAGATGCAGAGGGGTCCTACGGGACGACCGTGAGCTCAGGGTGCCCAAGCTTCCAGAGGGTCACCAGCGTTTCCTCGACTCGTCTTCTTAGATTCAGGATACTTGAATCCTATCCTTGGTTCAGTGAGAATTCCAGAGATCGAAATGGCATGGGTGTTTGGAGCCTTCTCTTATCCAAAATCTCCTTCACGCCGAAATGAAGAGGACCCAATGGGAGATCTGCTCACATACAGGCATACCATACGTGGACCAATCATGGACCACGGTGGTCCCAGGCATTTACAGCACCTCAGACTCTCTGGCACCCAGGATGTGTATTGGAATCAGACGTTCCAGCCCACATCCAGGAGGCACACACACAAGGGATGCAGAAGCACGCGAAAGCTTGGAGTTTCACGGGAGAATGCATCGCCAAATAAGGACCGACCAGGGTCAGCTCGACCTGAGGAGGGTGAAGGGGCAAGATGGCCAAAGGACAGGACAAAGAACCTTGTGGCATGGCCATTTTGGAGCCAGGCCACCTATTCATGCCAATCGCGGTAACCGCGGTTTACCTGGCAGGAAAGGGTTACAAATACACAAAATGATAAGCTGCCACCAGACCTGTCCAAGGTACATCTGCACTTCTCCTGAAAAATCCTTCGAGAGTATCTAGGGCCTTTGGAAATGACTATTAGACCCAAGTGCACTGCACTGTAAGGTACATTGTGCACTTGTTGCATGTTGCAGAAAAGTTAGAACATGCACAAGGACGAAGGGAAACAAAGTCTCCCAGTACTGACTGTCTTTAAGGGCATGTCAGTTTTCCTATAAAAAGTTAGCGAAAGGGGAAGGCTGTGCTCCTCTGGTAAAGTCAGACTATGGTGTTTAAACAAAAGCAAAAAGTTGGAGAGTACACAACTGAAGGGAAAATTACACATTAAATGGAAATATTTACCAACACTGAGCCACCTCAACACTGTGCTGGACCCCAGATGCGAGGAAAGTCCAGAGTGGTAGCCGTGAAACCGATGTGGTGCCATTTGCTAAGACGTGAGGAGCTGAAACCGTGAAGTGCCGCTGAATAGAAGTTGGTCTTTTTCCACTGCTGACCGTCCCGTTATGTTGTAGGAGTCCCCAGAAGTCCTCCCTCTTATCCCCACGACTGAGGCCCAGGAACAACAGGATCTACAGAGCCACACAGGAACAGAAGCCATCTGGAACCATTTCTTCTAACCAAACGTACTGTACAGTCTAAGAGTACTTATCTCTTGTCTTGTAGCCTTACTTGATCTCAGTTGAGACTTTTCTTGGTTACCTCTGTAGAGTTGCCTGCATCTTCTACAACTCACAACCTTCCCAGCTTGTGGCCCTACTTGATTCTACTTTTTCTACAGAGACTTCTAAAACATTGTGCAAGACTTTCACTTACCTGCAAGAAGTGCTTCAGCTCACCTAGACTTTTGTCCAATTGACATTGGCTGGCCTGGCTCCCTGATTGACTCTTCGCTCCTCTACTTGTGTCTTACTGTCCCTCCAAGAAAGGGTTTGTTTACTTTGCATGGGGGGGTGTCAAAAGTACTTGCATGCTTCAGAATATTTGTGTGATCTCTTATTTTATTCTGCAATCTCTTTACTATAACACTCATCTCAGTATTGCTCCAAATCTACCAGTGATATATTAATGTCCACATTGTCCTAGTTATTTAAGTCACCTGAGGGTGTGGTAAGTGTCTGTGTGCCATCCCAAATGGGTATTTGCTGATTTGGAGAAACTAAGAGTGTGTATTTTGGAGTGTATTTGTGTGTTACTATTGTATTGCCCCTTCTGAAGAAGGCTTATTCAAACTGACTGTTAAGTAAATTAATAACTGTTTAATCAAGAAACCTTGAGGGTGTTTATTTGGATACTTGTCACTGTGAATCTCTGTGTAACTCCCCTACTGCTCACATTGACCCCTCTTGAGATACGCCTGGCTGCTCAGCCACACTACCAACTTGCGTAGTACAGACTTATACCAAAGGTTGGGTTCCTATTGCCAGGAGGTCAGGGTTGTTGTAGTGTACCCAAAGGGTACTGCATATAATCTTGCCTAACACAGGATGTTTGTGGCGGAATGCACACAGTCCTTGTTCACCCTCTTTCTGCAAGTGCAGTCCCTCTTTGTATTCACCTCAGTTTGGGGTTGAGCATCTAGATTCGGGGCTTGCCATGACATGTCTCCTTTTCCGCTTGCACACGCAGGCTCTGGCAAGTAAGTATAGTTTAACTCCTGTGAACTGTGATTTACAGTCTTATTATCGGGTAGGTGCTGGCCAGCAGGGAAGAATCAAGGCTAAATGTGTCAGGTGTCAAGTTCAACATTGGTGATGTGCAAAATTCAAATTCTTCAGGAACGGCGCAAAGTTTGGGTTTGTAAGCTCAGCTGGGCCACGTACATTTTAAAGCGGAGCCCCCACTGCATCTCACAGTAGTTGATTAATTTGGTTAAGAAAATATAAATTGAATACTTTTAAAAATGTAAATTACGGTTCCACATAATGAAGAAGCAAGCACCCTTAATATAGCATTATAGACCTGCAGCAAGGTCCGTACCAGGTGTTTTGGACCCTGAAGACAGAGTGAATGGCCTGAGAGTAGCAAGGGCCTTTAGCGAGGTCTGAGGGACCATAACGCCCGGTACAGCCTTTAGGGGAGGCGTAGTATCACAAGCACGACACTGACACAATGTATACAATTTGTAAAACCTTTATTGAAAATGTTAGGGCTGGAGAAACTCCTACTTTTCCGTATAACTAAGATGGGAGTTGTCTCGACCATCAAACGTTATACAAAACAGTCTTAGTGGAGTCAATCAAAATGGCCTATTCTAACAAAACCTAGTGCCTGCTCTATCTCTTGTATAGAAAGTGTAAAAAGGAGAAATGTATGCGAAGGAAAAATCAATGTTCAAAAGAACAAAGATCCCCCTCCGTCGGGCTCAGACCTTTCACCAAGCAGTTCACGTAGGTTCTCCTCTGCCAGGCTCAAACCTTTCATGACAAGGTTCAACACAAACTTGCAAGGGGGCTCCCTTACCCATGCTTATTATACTTCGGTTCTCCCTGAGTCAGGTTCAGAGCACTATCGGATGTCGATGACTTTCGAATGTGCGTGGCTTCCTTTTCAGACCACCGCAGGACCACTTCAACTCAAAGTTCACATTTTAACTTTCGCTCTGCCCTTCTTTAGGAGTTACTGTTGTTTACTTCACTTTCACTGCTCATTCGCTTTATTGCTTCAAACAATGTACCTTTCACATAGACTTTCAAGTGGGCTACTTCCTTTCACCAGACCACTCCATCACTTAGTATCCCTGATGTCATAGCTGTCCTTAATGAAAAGTTCATTCACAGGCCTGCCTTTCTTTGCATCTCGTTCACACGCGTGCAGCCTTCACTTGTGTGATATAATGTTGCTACTTCATTTGCTTTAACACACACAGGTCTCTCAGGTTGCCTGCCAACTCACCGGCTGTGTGCCTCTCTTTCTTGGTTTTGCTATTTCCAATTCATGAGTTAAGGTTAGTACCACAGGCTTGGCCTCATCTCCCCAACTCTGCCGTTCACTTGGAGGGTCGCTAGCGTCCTTGAAACCCAATGCAGTATTCACTTGTGGGATCTGGCCTTCTCCACATGTCTTTCACGGCCTGTTGGAGGTAATGACCTCCAGTAGGGAACTCTTGGGGTTTTTGACCCGCTGCTCTTGTCCCCTAGCCTGTTGCTCTGCTCCAGTAGGTGTGCCTTCATTCCAGAAGTTCTGCTTATACTCGTGTTTAGCCTTGCTCAGAGTGTGTCTTTATGTGTTGCCTTTTATTCGTATGAGGAGAGCTAATTGGTGTTAGGCGTATGCACTTAGAGTAAAGCGCATGACTTTGGCTGACCCGATTAACGGGACATGTCCAGTACGATGTGGGAGAGTTAGTCTGGTTACTGTCAGTCACCTTCTTCCTCGGACCAGTGTTTGTGTAAAAAGGGGGTGGGGGAGTTGGTTCTTCGGAAAATCCTAAAAAATAAGATCAGCCAGATAAACAAATGAGGGGGGAATATCGTGTCTCACCTTCAGTTACCTCACTCCCACTTCCTGAAGACCACTCACCCAGGTGATCCTCCTGCACTGGTCCACCACCAGGGTCTGTATCCAAAGGCAATGGCCACGCCCAGGGCACCTGAGAGAGAGATTCCTGGGTTCTAGCGGGTGAGAAACCCCGAGCTGCAGGTTCATAAAGCTATTAGAACACCCTCAGTATTTCATTAAATCAGAAAAGAGACAAATTATTAATAAATGCTGTAGAAGTTACTGGAAAGTAAATGCAGGTGTGAGTACTTATTGCTTGTTTTTATCAGGCAGGCAATTAGCATTGGGGAAGGGAGTGGAGTGTTTAAATGGGGAAAGTAAATGTCTGTGTGAGTAGCTGTTTTTTGTTTTAATAAGGCATCTAATTAGTATTGGGGGAGATTTTAAATGGGAAAAGTAAATGTATGTGTCTCCATTTGTGGTTTTAATCAGGCAGGGGAATGCAGGGGTAAAGTAAGAATTCTTCAAAGCAAATAGAACGAGTATTTATACAAGTATATAAACAAGCTTTTAAACAACATTTAGTAGGTTTTCCACGTTGTGGTTAAAGGTTGTATATAGTAAATTTACCTGTGTTAATGGAGCTTTGTTTTCTGCTCGTTGCTTCCCCGTATGATGTTTGTAATCAGGATGGTTGGCTTTGACAGTGCTTGTTGAGCATATATTATACTATACTTGTATTTACTAGTAACCATGTTCGTATTGTCTATACTAGCCACCATAGCATAAGTCCCACATCACATTCTGTTAGCTAAAAAAAAAATGATAAAATCGGAATGAGCGTAGCAGTTTAAAACCCCAAACTAGCGTTTTTGCTGCTCACAGCTCGGCCCCTTGGAGACCCAAAGCATGCCAACGGATGTGTTTAATGGACTGTATTAAAAACATTGTGAAGCATTACTATGTATGCAAGAAACAAAAATGCAATGTCCTTGCAATATGTCTTTCAACAAGACACTCACTCGCAGGGAGGTCCTTTTTTCTATGCTTTAACGGGGCCACGCTAGGCACGCATGCACAGCAACGCGAAAAGTTAACTGTTGCCAGTGCAGGTGCACAGTCAAGCCCCCAGACATTTTTCATAGGGTTGGCCTAATGAGGTACCTGGAAATCTTGGGGTGGCACACCAAAACAAACTGAAATTCAGCCATTGTGGGGGCCATCATTTTTTATAAGGGTGGCCGTGGCCCACCTTGGGCACTGGTTGTGCCACTGCAATTCCAAAAACGAATATGGGCTCATTAGTGAAGCAGCAGCATCTGACGGCAACAATTAACTTTGCGGCAGTGTAATGGGGTCATTAAAGTTTCCGGGCTATATCTTTTTATTTTATTATTTTTTGGATTTGTAGAGCGCACTTCAGACCACAGGCATCAAGGCGCTGTTACAGGAGCGTATCTCTGCGGGCTATACCAGTTTGTATAGCCGGCAGATTAGTCAATCGTGTTTGTGGAAACAACACTCGGGTGCTTTATGATATAGCCAACCAACAGTAGACTATACTGTCAAGTTGCCATACTGTCACTTTGAATAGGACATGGAGCCCACCTCCTTTTCTCACATTCTGCTACTTGAAGCTCTGCATTTGTAATTAGAAAGCAAAACTATGGGTAACAGAATGCAGAAAAACACACATCAGAGGATGCACCACTTACTCCCGACATGAAGGATAGTTTGATTCCTGCATTAGATCACAAGGCGTTTCAGGAAGAATAGTTCTCTTCAGTGCCTTACAAATCAAATCAATAAATATATTAAGCTGGTGCACACACCATCAGTTTAATTGTGCTCGTCACACATTGTCGTGCAAGTGCTACAGACAACTCAAGCTATCCGATGGCATATGTGAGCAGTACACACAGTTAAGCTATTGTGTTTTCTTTGGATTCTTATTCCTACAGTTCTGGACTTAGAGTAGAAAGAGCATACTGCACAGGTCCACACATGCAAACAAACAATGAAGGCAGGGCCATGGTGTGGACGAATATGTATATATCCACTCCAAAACCACCCTATGGAGTAAGTAGTGGTGGGAATGTCTGAGAATGCAAACTGGCTTTGACTGCGTAGTCATGATAAGATATGCCATTTATAACGCGCCTATACACAAGTGTTTCAAGGCGGGACGAGGCAAGGGAGGGGGAACAGAGGGAAGACAGACAACGATCCTACTAGGCCATTCAGATCGCGCAAGTGCACAGGAAGGGGCTAGGGGAGAGTGCGAGGGGAAGAGGGAGGGGACAGTGCAGTAAAAGGATAAGAGAATAAATAACTATAAGTAAAGTACGGCCAGCAGCTGGCAAGTGCAAGTGCAAGGGTAAGTGCAGGCATCACATGTCAAGTGTTGGTAAGGGACTTTAGGGATATAGAAACAACAGTCCCCAAGTGCAGGGTTGCAAGGAAGGCAATGCAGGTGTGCAACTGGCAGTGGAGGGGTCCTGGGCCCGAGATCAGAGGGTGGCCAGGTAGCCAGTGCAAGGTCAGTTTCAGCCGGGAAATCAGCAGGGGAGAGGGGGAGCGAAAGCAGAAGCAACGAGAAAGGTTTTTAGGTGCTTCCGGAACTGGACATGGTTCTCCTCAAGTTTCAGGGAGGCAGGTAGGCTGTTCCAGAGGGAGGCTCCCGCCGAAGAAAGAGATCTACTGCCAACTCGTTACTTGGAGAAGCGAATGACCCGGAGGGAATTGGAGGCAGAAGAGTGAAGAGCTTGAGAAGAAAGATATTTAGGAAGAGAGAGTTGAAAGTATTGAGGCCCCAGACCCCAGAAGGCCTTGTGGACAACGAAGAGGGTTTTGAACTTAATCCTTGCAAATAACTAGTCATAGCTGGATGGAGGTATTAGACATGGAACTGGGCCACTTAGCTATACCTACCATTTCTTTTAGGAATCTATCCCCCTCTCTACATATTTCTATATATCCGATGCCTCGTGGGACTCTAAGGCAAGTGAAATATGCCGTGAGGGTGAGCTGAGTCCAAAGTGGATTATACCCGCAAAACGGAGATGAGATGAGAGGAGAGGTTTAATATATATAAGGCTCTCCCAATGTCAAGCCTTAGATACTTCACCACTCCTGGCCTCCAGGCCTTCTTCGCCCAGGACACCTGCTGCTTGTAGATCAGCATTTCTATTAGGACAATTAAACTTCATTATTGCTTATGGGAGCAAAATGGCGTAAGCTAAAGAATCAAGACCGGCACAAAATCTCTTATTGTCCATCAGCCTATACAGGACCTCTGGTTCTGCATGTTTTTCAGTGTATGTAATTATTGACAAAAGTGGCTATAATTTTGTCGCCATTACAGGGCCTCAAAATGTTCTTGCTCAGAATTCTTTATGTAGACTACCATTTTATGGCTACACAATTCAAAATGATATGACTTCACATTGCATGTGGGAACTCTCATCATAGTTACACCCTTAAGATGTATTTTATAACTCGGTACACTGGGGATGGCCCTTCTTTGTGTCTGCATTAGCAAAGGTGAATGGATCTAGTAGATGGAATTTTGTGGTAATTCAGCAGTTTGCTGTAGCAAAGTAGCAGAATCTGTACACAATATGCACAGGACCAGAGATTTTCATATAGTTTTATGTCCCTCAGAGGTGCGATGACTACTTGATATGATAATTGTTGTATTACCCTTAGAAAGATTACTCATCAGGTCCTTCCTACCAAGAGTTAAATGTGTAACATCTCTCTCTCTCTCTCTCTCTCTCTCTCTCTCTCTCTCTCTCTCTCTTTCTCTCTCTCACACGCACACACACACACACACACACCACACATCTCTGTAGCGGGCCTTCAACACACTCAGCTATTATGCCATCATAATATTGCATGTTAAGGTATATGCTGATGTATATATCTGAACACACCACACTAAAGAATCACTAAATGATATGTAGAAATATGCTTCTCTCCTGGTGTGTTGACTTCTCAAACAGTTAATCATGGTAAGTCTGTGTTTGTCTTTGATTTTAAAACATACACAGTTGTTTCCCTTCCTTGTTTTATAATGTGTATACCAGCATATACATTTTTAGTACAGGCACTTTGTCGGCTTGCCTAGTAATCATATTTTGAAGTCTTTGTTGTTCCCTCTGCACTTCCAAAGGCAATCATATGTTTTCGTTGCCAGGTTCTCACAGAAATACCACCATAACTGTTTTCTGTTACTGGCAGTCGCAATGGCGGGCACTTTGCTTAATCATGAGTGGTGGAAACAGGTGTTAGTGTACCTTTATGGAAACACATAGGCCCCCTTTACGAACCTGAAGGAATTCCCGCAAGTGTGCTAATTCCTCCAGGTTTTGGAGGTAAAGTGAAGAAAATACCCCCAGGCAAGTGTTGAGGTATTTCCTCCACTTTACCTCCAAACTCGCAGTATGGTGGTGTGGTGGCTGTAAACCCATTCTTGCCACTTCCCCCCCCACCCTCATACAAGTAATGAACTTCATAGTATACTTCCTTAATTACAAACTACAGAAAACCTGGCCTAAAATCCAAGCTTCACCACATGACTGAAGTATGTGACCCTGGCCAAATCACTGTGCTTTATTTACCTTATCTGTAAATGTCGGTATTGCCTTGAAGTTATTCTTTTAGATTAGGCACTACACAGACACTCACTCTTGCTTGGCTTAACAGACTGCAGTTTCGCAACATGTAAGTTAATATTGGCCAGTTAAGTAGTGCATTCCACAGACTGAAGAGTCTCCTATGGCACGCTGTACTACATCAACATTGAGCCACAGGTCCCTTCTCATAGAGTGAGTAAGTACAAATTCAATCATATTAATGCTGACTTAGGCTCGTTGGGGTGGTGGTTTGAGAGCGCATCTGTTGTGTTTAGAGAACATGAAAGGATGTGATTAAGACTGACATACAACCTGCAAATGTAAGGCAAAAAAGGCATTGTTTCTGTTAACAGACCATAATAAAGTGCTGTTTACCAAATGTTCTCCATGTCAGTTGATTACATGCATAGCTTATCCTATTACACGCTCCCCAATATTATTAGTTTTGGCTATTAGGTGACACTTAAGCACCACATATAAGTCGAAGATATGGGAGATGACAGAAAACAGCTTCGTGTAAAGAAACATTGCCATTACAAAAACAGCGTTTTTGCTGGTGATAGTCTCCTGAAGATAAGACCTGTTTGAAGACTTTCACCAAACCCCAATTAGACCAATAAAAATGATCCCACTCACTGCACCCCTGCGGGGGACATCGTGGATGCTCAGGGTTGGATTGTCACACACTAGCAGATATTCATGCACCCGTCGACATGAGCCGTCACAAGCAAGCATGCCAATGTTTTGTAACTTCACTTTCACAGAAGCTAGTGTGAGAAAATGGTGCATCTCTGATGTGCGCCATTATTGAACAGTCAATCCCCTTCCATTGCTCTGCCAACACGTTCATACATTACATGAACAAAGTATGTTGCATTGCAGAAATCATCAAATGGTATGATACGCACCAAAATCAAAGTGTTGTTTGGATGTATGAGGAAAAACTATTTTTTGTATTTAAAAAAATGGGCATTGTGGAAAATAAAACTATAGCTACCATATAAGAATGCCCAATGATATGAGCCAAAAAGTCCAAATTACTACTACTCCAACCTGACAGTAAACATCTGGACAGTCCTTCCTACATATTTATGAGAAACAATGGTATGAGGGAAGGATTCATATTAGAAGAGAAAAGGTGACCACTGGTCTCTAAGCATTACAGCATGTGTAGGCTTCAGAATGTTCTTCTTCTGCAGTTATGGAGACAAACTCTTATCAAATAATGTGATGGCTGGAAGGTTATGAATTAGTCTTTACCACTAGTGTCTGCTCATGACAACTGTCCACATCATCTGTTTTCAGCCTGTCTGTGCCACTGCCGACGGGACAAGCCATATGCAAATCAACTGCTAGGCCACATCCCCTCTGCCTGCAAAAACAAGCACCCCCAGACGTGTTGTGGTCTTGTTGGGCATCCACAGTGAGGTTCAGATTTGTCCCAGTAGTGCAGCAAGCAAGGGCCCTCTCCACAACATGTATGGTGTTGCTTGTGGTCTTGAGCGGAAGGAATTTGACCTAGTTGTTCGGACAGGGCTGCCCTATTCATGGTGACACCACGCCTGATATGGATACAGTCTTTGTCCTTCCTGTAATGGCTTGGCAGGCTGAAGAACGATGGTTTTGGAGGGTTGAAAAGAGCAATTCCAGAGGTTAAGATTAATGCAACATCTTCCAGCCACCACTTGCTTTGTTTTGTTTTAGTCACCACCGAGAGTAACTCATGTGTTAGCGAGTGGCCACAGGGTTTAACATAGACTTGCAATTAAAGAAAGGCCCCCCACATTCCATTGTGCCCCATCTGCGATTTTGTGAATATGCTCAAATGGACAAAACTATGGGCCTCACTACCAGTTTGGTGGTATTCTGGTGGTAAATATGCCAAGAAACTGCCAAACCTCCTTACTGTTGCCGCCACTTGGTCCTGTGAAGTTACCACAAGATTACGAGGGGTGGTAATTCCCCATTTTTGCAGTCCATAGGACTCCATGGGCATTTTTGGCAGATTTACCACCAGCAGAATACTGTGCAGTAAATCTACCGATTTTCAGCAGTAAGGTGGAGGATTTAACTCCAGCAACAAGCAGGAGGTGAATATGCCACCTTACCCACGAAAATTGGCAGATTTACCGTGCAGCGGCACATTTGCCAAAATTATAATTTGACGGTGTGGGAAAAGTGGCGGTAAAGGAATTACCACTACTTGTTCCCAACAGCCAAACTTGTACGAAGCCCTATATCCTTAACTCCTCATCCTTTCATGAAAGCCGCTGGTAAGAGAGTCCCAGTGAGATGTGTTTACCTTTCATCAGCCCTAAGCCCCGACCCTTACACACCACCGGATGTGCACATTTCAGAAGGAAGGGTCAGGGTTTAGGGCTGATGAAAGGTAAACACATCTCACTGGGATAAAAAAGGCTACATTTGCACCCCATATCACTTCCACATTCCATCCCACACAAAGTCAGCAATGTGGGGCTACTTCACTATTGACAAAGCAACGAGCAACACTGGTTTGTTCCATGTCCCAGTCGAAGTTGTGAGCAAATTGGTGGTCACATCTGGGTGCACCGGGCCACTAGTGTGTATGACACCAGGGAGGCAATATGAGAATCAGTTCTGGTGGACTACCAGTGCAGAAACACACGATGCAAGATACAATGACAATTACAATGACCTTGAGTAAAGGAAGCATGTGTCAGGAGGGGCCTGAGGGTAGAGGCGTGCCCACTAAGCCAAAGGGAGAAAGGCACACAAGAAGCTGGATTTCAAGGAGTCCTGCAGACAAAAAAGGATAGGCAACATGTGCTGTGAATGGGAAAAGAGCGTCCCACGGAGCTTGGAAAACACCAGCCTTCTGAACAGACTGCTATTACAGTGGCTCACTCTGAATGCTCATGGCTCGGAGCAACAGCAGTGGGTGTCTGTATCTGAACTCTAAGGCACGAACAAGGTTCAGTACTCACAAGACTGAAGCCTGTACAGGTCCAGCAGGAAACGAACAATGACTGCTTCCTGAAACAGGAACCAGCACACTGTAAACAATGACAAGAAGTACAACACTGAAACACGACAAGAGAAGGGGTAGAGATTGCCTGCTGGAAATACCGCAGCCAAACTCTGTACATAGGAATTGCATAAAACACAAGTGAAGATAAGAACAGAAATATCGAGGGAAAAGGAAGTCAAAGAGAGCAAGGTTCAGGACAGAGAAACAGAAGAAAGGAAGGGCAGAAAACTAGTATCTAAATGCAGGGAACGCCGATCGGGAAACAGTACAGAGGAATCAATAATGGTAACTCAGGGCTGGAAAGACAAGAGAAAGCTAGCAGAGAGAAATTAAGGAAACAGTACAACCCTCTCCCAAAACCCCCTCTGGCAAACCCATTGGCCAGGTGGAGTCAGGACTTGGGCCTCTAGAGCCTGGCATCCTCTTCAAAAGCCCTCATGGGGCCAGTCCTGACACCTATTGCGCCAGGCTCATACACCATGAAAAACAATGTGCTTGGGCACTACTTTATTGTATTGTCAAGCAACATGGAGGCATCCACATAGCTTGGTTCCTAAGAACCAAGGTATGCGGTCTAGTGTTTTGGGTGTGGTAGCCTAGGGACTACTTGGGGCTATTTAAACTACACCCGAGCAAGACAACACGCTTCACTTTACTTTGCAGCTTGCAACGTGGCGCTCACCGTGTCCAGCTATTCCCTCGAACCTCGGAGAAGCAGAACCTGCAAGGAGACAAAAGGAACATCATTAGCAGCAGCATCTTACCTGCATTCTTCATCTTTAAACACTTGCAGCTACTGAGAACAGCTTCCTCGAATCTGCACGCCTCCCGGACAGAACGACCTGAAAGAGGAAGATAGAGGCAACATTAAAGAAAGTAGAGACATTTACAAATTACGAACTGCTCAAAAGGCTTACCTGGCTGGTCGCCTCTCGGCTGGCACCACTCCGGACATTCCACTCGTGCTGAAGAACACTGCGACCTACAAGGAAGGAAAACACAGGTTAGCAAAGGCAAGACTTTGCAGCGCTGCGCATAGTGCTAACTTACCGCATCATAGCGCTCTTAATGTGCCATCATTTACCAGCGGGCTCAACCAAGCCAGTTCACGCACTCAAGCTCCGGATACCTAAGGGAGAAAAAGAAACATTTTAAACAAAGAGAGGCATGCAGGATAGCAACAAAACTAAAGAACAGCAATAAGACATACCTGCACAATATCAAACGGGCCGGCGTCAGTGAAGTAACTGGACCGCACTCGCCCATGAAAGACAACGCGCCCCTGCAAAGAAGGCAGGACGGAGAGCACACCTAATTCTACCACAAGGTGAGGAGAGGGCTCCAGAGGGACTGAAATCATACGGGAGTGGAGGGAGGATACTTACCCCAGTCGGTCAGTCTTGAACACAGTCGTCCTGTATTTTCAGGCAGAACCTTCCCCGCAGACCACATCAGGGCAAAGCTGAGAAGCATACCAGCGAGTAACCCGGCTGGGTGGCGTCCCTGTGGATACCAGGTGAGCGTAACAGTAAGGCTGGATGTCATGCAGTTCAAATACTTTTGCATTTCAGATCCTAGCACCTCTCGGGTTGACTGGGCATCACATCTAGCTCTGTCTTGAGGGGCTAGGGGGGTCCTCATCCTTCTTCCTGTGACTATCTCGTGCAGCGCAAGATGATGGTCGGAGCCTGGTTGGTTCTGAAGAGCATAGAGTGCCAATGGAAGGCAGTGCAACCATCCCCTCTTTGGAGTAAGCTTCAACTTGGCTATCCTTTCCTTTAACAAGCCGTTGAGCCTCTCACAAAAATTCTATTACCTTCTGGATGATACGCCGATGAGAACTTGTGCTTTATACCAAGCAACAACCTAATCTGCTCAAAGACTGCATTTACAAAATGAGCCCCATTATCTGATCTCATTACTTCACACACCCCCCACCTAGGGAACACTTCCCTCACAAGGAATTTGGCCGCACAGTTAGAGTTTGGGTGTGTACATGGACCTGTTAATATTCTTCTAGAGAATGGACACACCACGACAATTAAGTACCTGTACCCTTTGCATACTTGAATCATGTTGACATAATCGACATGTAGATGCTGAAAAGGCCCATTTGGCCGGGGGATGACTCCTCTCATTACTTTTAACGTGTGCCCAGCGGTGAATTGCTGGCAGATTATGCAGTTCACCATGAAAAATGCAACATGCTCAGCTAAATTCGGTACAAACCAGGCTTCTGCGAGTGTTGCGGCTAGATTCTCTTTTGTTAGGTGCATCGGGTAATGCAATTGCTCCAATGCTATTTTTAGTAGGGCTACAGGCATTACTGGTTTACCATTGCTGTCTTGCCGCCATAATCCATCAGAGGGGTTTAAAGAACACCCCTGACATTTCCATAGGTTCTTCTCGTCCTGCAGTGCCTCCCCTTGAAGCTACATTAGTTGTGTCTGCCCCAAATTGCTATAGGCTTCAGGTATGGTTCGTGCCACCATCATTCTCTCATAGGTGCACACCACTTCCACTTCCATAACTGTCTCACTTTTGGATGCCATACGCTTGGCTTCTGTGTCTGCTGTGTGATTTCCGCACGACACAAAATCTGTCCCCTTCGTGTGGGTGGCACATTTAATCTGTCCCCTTCGTGTGGGTGGTGCATTTCATGACCGCTATGCCCACTGGGAGCTGTAGTGCCTTAATCAGCCTGTCCTATAAGGCTGCGTGCTGCACTGGTGTGCCGTCTGCTCAGAGGTAGCCCCTCCTTTTCCAGCGCGCTAAACCTGCATGCACTGTCTACGTCACACAGGCGGAGTCACTGTACACCGTTACTTCCTGGTCTGCGTGATTCTCAATGGCGAGTGTCAATGCCAATAATTCTGCAGCTTGTGCTGAATAATGAGATGGTATTCGTGCACTGACAAGTACTCCGAATTCTCTGTTTGCTATGTGTTTCATTACAGCAACGCCTGTATATCTTTGTCCGTCACTTTGTTCGATTCTCGAAGACCCATCAATAAAACCGATCTCTCCTCCTGCAAGACATTTTCTTTTACCCTTGGGATTTCATCATAGAATTCTTCATAGTTTGCTCAATCATGTATCCGCTCTCCTTCAGTGACTGGCTCTGCTATGAACGTGGCTGGGTTCACTGTTTTACATCGGACTATTTTGATCAATGGATTTGATATGATCACTTCATAAGCCGAAGCTCTCTGAGATGTCAATGTGCCATTTGGTTTCTCTAAAATGGCAAATAACGAATGCTCAACGTATAGCGTCATGGAACATCCCATTACAATGGTTGTCGCCTTCTCTATGGCGAACGTTGCGGCAGCTAAACTTTGTTCGCATGGGAATTGGCCTTTCATTACTGGGTCCAGGTTCCCACTGTAATATGCTAAGGGCTTGTACCCCAACGAGTTCTTTGAGCGAGCACGGCCATCATAATGTTGCCATCTGTGTGTGAAAACAGGTAGAATTCATCTGCATAATTAGGAATCCTGAGAACGTGAGCCGTACAAATCGCTCTCTTGAGTTCCGCAGACCCTTTTTAAATCGCCTCAGACCATTCAATCTTTTCCTTTGTCACCTGGGCCTTCTTTAGAGCCTGAAGCAAGGGCTTGGTATATGAGCTGTAATCAAAAACCCATGCTCTGACATAGTTGCACAGGCCTAGAAAGCTCTGCACTTGCTTTGTGTGTGGCTTAGCCGTGTTCAATATTGCTTCAGCCCTTTCTGGGGTCACCTTTTTTCCTTCATGAGAGATCAGCTGGCCTATGTACAGCAATTCCTGTTGACAATATTGTAAATTTTCCTTGTCAACCTTATAGCCTTTCTCAGCCAGTATAGTCAGTAGCTGAACAGAATCGAGTCTGCATTGCTCTTCTCTGGTACTGCAGATTAGAATGTCATCCACATACTGCAAGATGACACTTTCTAATGCAATATTACTTAGGTCCATCTGTAGGACTCTATTGAAAATTGATGGGGACTCACAGTACACCTGTGGCAGCCTCGTGCTTTTCAGACGCATTGGTCTGAACGTGAATGACGTCAGATCTTGTGAGTCACGGTGCAACGGGATTGAGAAAAAAGCAATTTTCAAGACAATCACCGTGAAATATTTTGCCTCAACGGGTATATTACATAGAATTGTAGATGGATTAGGGACTAAAGGGAACTCGGCTTTAGCAATGTCATTTATTGCTCGTAAATCCTGGATTAAATGTCAAGACCGCCCCTTTCATTTTTTGACAGGATAAACCGCCGTGTTACATGGCTACTCTGACGTCACTAAGATTCCCTGGTCCATCATGGCGGAAATTGTCTTTGTGATCCCTTCATCCGCCTCTCTGGACATGCGATATTGTTGGGCTCTCAGTAAAATTGCTCCTGGTTTCAGTTTAATTTTCACTTCTCCCACACCCTTCAGGAGGCCTACGTCATAGTGTCCTGTAGTCCATACTGAGACAGGTACTTTAGCTATATCCTCATCAAAATATTCCGGACGCTTCAGCGCCAACATCATTCTCTGAGGCACTTCTCTCCTGATCAATTTTACCCAAAATAAGAGTCTCACTTTCACCCTTGTCTCTTCTGAGTCTTGTTGCTCTTCAAACAGATCGTCATCGGTGACGTCAGTCACTCGATACCCTTCTTCAATGGCGATAATCGCGCACCATTGTCTGCCTTCATCATCGTAGCCTTCGACCGATGGTACTTTCCCTCGCACTGCCGCAGCATGTACCATCAAGGGAAATACTTGTCCCTCTTCTTCATGCATAGGTATTCTTGGTCTGAATAAAAACTCATCCGGGGTTCTCATAATTCTGTCTGCGAGGCCTGGTAATCTTGCCATAAGCACAGGCATGCCATATGGGAATGTTTCTGGCTCTAATGGTATAGCTCTCATGGCTATGTGTCCTGAGAATGCTCTAATCATTTCGCATACATTTGAGTAATGCATTCCAGGAGTGGAGCATATTATGCCCTCCTCCGTAAACGAAATTGTCATGTTTAATTTTGTTATTAAGTCTCGACCCAAGATGTTTACTGGGGTCTGGCGGGAATACAACAAAGGTACATTCATTTTGCACTCTCCTACAGAGAGTGGGAGTGTGTCTGTAAAGGGAACTCGACTGTGAGCTCCTGTAAAACTATGAGTATCTATGGCCTCGCCGGACAAGTAAAATTTGCCTTCTCGTATGCACAAGCGTGTTGCACCCGTGTCAACGAGGAAGGAATATTTTGTACCCCCTATAACGACATTCACCCTAGGTTCCCTGTGAGGGTCTGGTCTCACTGATAGGATAGAGCACATCAGGGTTCCCAGTGAGATGTCCTACTTTATATATAAGTTAGGCCCACTGTGCACGTGCAGATTTTCCCCATTCCCAGTGTTGCTTCCCCTTCTGGAGTTCATGACCTGAAATAGTTGCGGTTGTGCCTGTTGGGATTGCCCTTGTGGCAAATTCCCAATATTCTGTAGTTGCACCCCTTGCACTTGCTGCAGTACCGTGTGATTCTGTGCAATACCCTGTTGTGGGGCTGCAGGTGTATTCGCCGTACCTGCTCCCATTCCTTGGCTATTCTGCCACGCGCCTTGACTTCTGCACGTGCGCGCCAAATGCCCTGTCATTCCACACAGCCAACATACTGGCGGTGGTTGGATTATTTGTCCATTTGACATATCTGGATTGCCCATTTGCACACTTTGAAAGCCTCCTTGATTACTTTGGAAACCAACTTGATTGCTCTGCCATCCTCTTCCTCTGAACCCTCTTCCGCTTGGGTAAAACCCTACGTTACCCTGGTTGTTCTGCTGTGGATTAGCCACCTGTTACATGTTTTGTTCAGCTGGGTTAGTAAGCATGGCTCCTTCGAGAGCATATTTTGATTTTTTTCTTTTGCACCAGCTTTGCTTCCTCATCCTTTCGAGTCGCCTCCTTTTTCTGATTCTTTTCTTGCAACGGTCTACAGTAGTGTGTGATAGTTGACTGTATTTCTGCCCAAGGTTTGGCCTCAACTCCTACTAATTTCTTGAGCTGTTTCTGCACTGGTTCTGGCAACCCTGGGCACAATATGTGATAAAATACAGGTATAGATTTTGTCCAAGATTCATGCGTTTCGAGTACCCATGCGTCTTGGAAATTCTGGATATAAAGTTACAGATCTTCTGATTCCTTCATTTTTCGAGTCATTATAGCTCCCATATCGGAAGTGTCTGGGTAAAGCACTCTTAGAGCTTTCCATACTGCAGCTCTGCAGTTGTTAAATGGCGCTCCCTCGTGTGCAGTTTTAATTGTGGTTACACCAGGGTAGCCTGACCGTGTCCACACATCGTCTGCTCTTTCACCAAGTATGGCGATCAGGAGACCTTTAATGTCCCCTATAGCTAGTGTGTTTCCTCCTGTCATTTTTTCTAACTCATGTATCCACTTTTTGGCTCCCGATGTCAACATTGGAAGCTTGTTCTTCAGGTTTTCTCGATCCATGTGTGGCCATGGAATATACTTTGGTCTTGCTCCCCCCTTTTCTAGTAGCGGAAATTGAAATGCGCAGCCTTCTTTCTCTTCTCTCACAGCTCTCCTCTCTATCGCAGGGGTAATATTCCTGCATCGCCGTCTGCCTGGCAATGTCCTCAATCTGTCTACATAGGCTGGTGACAACACCCCCCTCTGACCATGGGGTGTTCCTTCATGCCGATCAGACTGTGCGGCTGACTCTGATGTCCTCGGTGCGGATTCGCTAGCCTCTGACCATCGTGCCCCTTTGTCACTTGGGAGGCGAGTTTCGTGCTGTCTCCCTTCTTCATTTGCCTCACGCTCCGTCTCCTCTCCTGAGTCGGACGTTGGTTGTTCCCAATTCACGCAACTCCTTGTGTCATCATAGTTTCTACTGATTTCTAATCTGTCCAGGGACAGTTTCCTACTCCCACTACTTCGGGTGACATCCTCAGTGTCGTACAGCTGAGTGCTTTCCAAGCGCTTGTCTTCCCCCTCTCCTTGGGATATTTGTTCTAGCCCCATTTCATCATATATTTTATCGATCGCTTCCCCGATGCTTCTGGTGTCAAAGTCATCTTCAATATTTGCCCTAGACGTGCCTGGTACTGAGTCGTACACAGGAAAGAATTCTTCAATGTCTTCCCAGTCTGCCACTGGATCAGGTTTTTTAACTTCCCACTCCAAATATTCGAGATCACGTGCCCTCTGTCTACGTTTACGTTCGATGTCATCTTCGAATTCTTTGCGCTTCCTCGCCTCTTCTCTGACTCTATCTTCTTCCCTTCTCTTTTCATTTCTACGTTCACCTGCTCTTCGAACTTCCTCATCCCTTCGTCTCCTTATCCTTTTTTCACGTGCCCTTTGCTCTTCTTCTAACTTTTGCTGTTTCTGTCTGTCGTGGTCATAGGCTGCTCTCTGTTTGCGATCAAGCTGCTTTTCATGCTCTTCGCAATATAGCTGTTCTCGCTTCAGCCTATCTTTCCTTCTTATCCTTTTGTTCGTTAACTCCTTCTCTTTCTCCTTTCTCTGTGCCTCATCTAACCTCTCTTTAGGTCTCACATCATCACTTCCTTTCCCATCGAGTTTCAATAAGATTTGTCCACCCATCCATTCGTCTTTTGCGAATGCTATCTCACCAGTTCTGTCTTCACTTCCTTTCCATTTCTTTCCCTCTCTCTCCTTATTGAGAGATGCACTTGTCTGGACGAATGTACAGAGCACTGACTACATGACTGGAACTCTGCAATGGGTGTCCTTTACCAAGCTACATACTTCAAAGACAACAAGCTGTGACAATCGGTACTGAAGGCTGCCATGCCCTGCTGCCTCATCTTCTCACACACCAAGCTGGCATGCAGTGCTCTGCACGCAGAGTTTTGACTAAGCAAAGTGTCATATATTCACATAGAACTTGAAAGGGTTATCTCAGAGTGGATTGCTTCTCACTCTCTTAACATTGGCTCTCTTAACATTGGCTCTATCACAGCAGACAATAGCAGCTATGTTGGGTAGCCCTGAACAGGCTGGGATAAGCCACATTCCATCTTTTGGGCATATGATTAATCTTGTTGCGACACTGTGCTGAAAGACCTAATGCTTGATGTCATACTGCACCATGTTTGCAATATAGGCGAACACTTCAGTCGCTCTTACACTATGTGCTATTCATTGGCCTGTAATGCATTATCTGATTGAATGTAATGTTTCAATTAAATGACACAATGCCAGAATAATACTTTAGTAATTACTGTTCAACGAAGAAAGCAAAATGGACCATAGGTCTCAGAGTGCCGGAATAACGGAAGACATTATTATCCCACAGAGTGATACTCAATTTATCAACCACAGAAGGATAAAAGGCTGAGTTGGCCCAGCTGGGATTTGAACCTGCCACAGCAGGATGCACACAGATATCAGGGGAAAGCACTTAGCTCGCTGTGCTAACTGACTGGCAATGCCGCCTCCTCCTGCTGCTAGGTAATAGTGGTTTCCTCAATTCCTATTTAGCAGCAGAGGAGCGTGATGCAGGCACTGCTGGGCATCAAACATGCTTTAGTCAACAGCCAAGATCTGGGACACCAGACTTTCATCTGCTGCCACTGCACAGCTTGCAGGTGGTATCAGGTTCTGATCCCCCTACTATGGTCATGTGCTGCTCCCACTACCACCAAAAGAAGCCGTCCAATCTGAAGTGTTGGTAAATTTAAAAGTTGTAACCCTTGGGCTCAGTTAACTACTCACGACCAGTCGTTCCAAACATTGGCTCTGTGTATTTTGGTGTTGGAAATTCTCTGTGCTATGAGTTTGCAGGCTTTCATTCAGCAATGCAGGTTATTTGCTGGTTTCAAGCAAAAACAATGAGGATGAAATCTTTTGGAAATGTTCACTTGGCCAGGTTTCTCATATGCTTGGTATTTTCACACGGTGCCAGCATTGCCCTGTGCCATCAGATGAAAGAACAAAAAGTATTTCTCAGAAACCTCTGGCCAGCGCAGGACCCAGTTACCACACAATTTCAGGAATGGTGACTCTGCATGACCCATGTCGATGGATAGACCCCAGCACCGTGGCTTACAACATAGTAATTACAAAGTCACCTAAGGTACCAATCAGACATTCATGTTTTCCTCAGGGTCAGGCAACTTATTCAGAAATAGAGGAAGGGAAATTGTCTAGGGGATATATTCTGCTTGTTTTCTATCAAATGTGCCACCCAATGTGGACCAGCACATTTGAGACCAGGGGAAGGCATTCTAACCAAATGCGAATTTCCCTTTATTGATTAAAATAATAACTTGGAGGGGGGGGGCTTCTTCAAGGACACATTTGGGACTAATCCGAATTCTGTGCAGTCAACCTCGCACTGAGAGTCAAAGATAATGAAGCCTAGTGCACAAACACCAGTAGGAGGCTGCAGTGACCCATCCCTGCCTTGCAACACACAGCTCCAAATACACTAATAAAGGGCTTTTAGTCCACCCCACGGGCATTTAAAGACATTAGCACCCGGGTGGGGAGAGCAGCCAATCGGGTTCCATGAAATACGGACTGAAAAACACTAATATCAGCTCGCATCCAGCACCGCAGGCTGCCATCTTCCCGCACCCTATCATTTTTCTTTTTTACTTTTGCCCAACACCCCTCCCCAGTCTCACTTGCCGGATTGTTACGGCAGCGGCACCTTGCGCCGCCGCAGCAGCTTCCCTCCTCGCTTTTCTGGGAGCTATGGCAATAGAATAGGTGCTCCATATGGAACCCTGCCTCTACAACCATGGTGGCCATTTTGGATAAGTATTTTCATTTATTGAACGGGACGCACACAGCATCCCATGCCATGAATGAAAATACTTTTTTTTAGCACTCTGTGCTACCGCTTTGGTAACCCTGGTGCTAATGGCTCGTTAACTGCCCTCGCTTCACTCGGCCGTTAACTAGGGCTGCTGGGCCGTAACCTTTCGTTCCAGCCCTTGGAAGGGGGTGCTAACACCACAATAATACCAACATTATGAACACAACATGTGGAACAAAAGTATCAGCTGACACCTGCTTAACCCACACAAAAGCTGAGGGGGTGCATAGAGTGATTTATATGCTCTTTCTTTTTGGCGTTCACTTGAGTTTACATTTTTATTCTTGTGTATTTTTGTAAAATATATGTATCTGATCATTTGCCATTGTTTAAACCCTGGCTTCAAACACAAACAGCATTAGATTTCCTTTCAATGATTTCTGATTCTGGAGACAGGGAGGGTGCAAAGGAAGAATGCCCAGATGTAGATTAAGCAGGCAGCTAGCACATGGCATGCGAAAAACGAACCAAATACCAACAAACACACGTATGCATGTGGACGTATGCCTTTACATTTAAAATACATGCCTTTTTCTGCGTTTTAGCAATTACTTTAAGTGTAGGAAAAGACCAATGCACTAAGCATCTTACATTTTTGGTTACACGCCCATATGAAGCAAGGATTTTTCAACACTGCTTCGGTTTTTAAACATGCTCTTTTAAGGTTTTTGATTTAGACAGGCTGCGGTTGCGGTGCTTTGTCTTGCTGTGTTTATCCATTTTTATGTAAATGTAGAGCATGCCCCGGCCACTGGAGATGAGGATTTGATAGAGAGGAGGCACAACATTCGCTCGGTGAAAACAAGTACTTTCCTTATGTATGGGCGGTCTGTGACGTTGCCCAGGGTTCTGAACCCATGGGGACGCCGCAGGCACCAGCTGCCACGTGCAGACTGAGTAATAAGGGACCTGGTTCACAAATGGTTTTTCATTGGGCTTTTTTCCATTGAAAAGCTCATTATCGCATTGTGAATCAGGGCCACATTTATTCTAGAGGAGCTAAACTGAATTCAGCTGAGGCTAATTTTTCTTTGTCTCCTAGCAAGGCCACACCGTCACCTCGCAATTCCCTGCATCGCTCGAGATAAATGAACCCACCTGCTCAGGGGACACTGCACAGTAAGTCCCGCCAGGGCTTCAAATACTTAAAACTGTTTGTTTTGGAGGAGCTTTTCGAGTGGAGGCCATTTACACGTGATGGTCAATTTAAGTAACGATTGTTTTGGATAAGACATAGTTAAACTTTCTGTGATAGTCTACAAAAGGTACATTTTATTCGGAACGCACACAACTCTCCAACGAGCTGCCTACATGATGCCTTCTTCACTAAATATCAGACAAAACAAGTTTTAAACAATTTCTTTTATTTTCACGTTATTAGACATGCGAAAAAGCACTATTTTGTTAAATGTCATATTTTCCTTGCATCATATATGACGTATTACCTTTTCACACATTATAATTTGTTTTTAGATTTTAAGTCTTGAATGTACAGTTGCAAAGCCCATCGCTCATATTTTTTATCCTTTCACTTAATTGCATTCTGGTATTTATAGTCTTCTATTTAAGATGGGAAGAAATAATGCTACTATAGTTCCCTTTATGCTTAACACATTTATATAACGATATATACATTTGTCTACGTGTTTTATTATGATTGTGCATTTTTCAAGCCTTCTTAGTAAAATAGAGTATTGTTAAAAGCCAAACATGGGGTTGGTAAGAAGACTGTAGGAGAGGAAAAAGTATTCATGATGATTTCAATACAGTGTAAAAAAACGACAAAAATAAAGCAATGTTTAAACTACCACCAAAACAACACTTTACTTTAGTTATCAATGTACAAATACATTTGTTTGCACTGCATTCCACAGTCAGATGCAATTTTTAAACCAAAGTTACAAACTATAGCTGTGAAAAATATGAGTAGTGAAGTGGTCTCAAATCCGGGCTCCGTCACTTAAACAAAGTGTATGCAAGTAATTGTATCTCAGTGTATTTTATTTGCAGTGGTGGATCGTACTTAATGGTCAATGGAATGCCATCCCGCCACCCATCAAGAAGGAGACATTAGCGAGAGAGCAAAAGCAGGGAAACAAACATGCTTTCCCTTTCAATTGGCAGTTCCTCAGCCCACACTGTTCTTTCTCTGCCTCGCATGGGCATAGGGCAAGCAGTCACATATGAGTAAGGCCGCTCCTGCCCGTACAGTTTCAGGGCCTGGGCAATTACTTCCAGGGGCTTCATCTCTTTCGTGCATGTACAGGAATGTGGAGGGTAGCCATGCTTCCTAGTTCCTATCTTCCTGGAGCACGAGAGCCAGACAGCCTGAAACAGCTGAGGAGGTGGCATTGAGTCCAAAGCTGGTGAGAAATATTTCTGTATGTGTGCTAGCGAGGGTTTGTATGTATGTGCCTCCACGAGAGGGGTTCTCTGTCTTCGTCAGTGCCCGTGTGAATGACAGTGCTGTGTGATTGTTGTGTATGGTGTCAGTGAGAATGCAGTGTAACCGCTCTGTTTGGGTGTGAATGTGAATGAGAGTGAAGCTGAATGTGCGTGTAACTCTGTGTTTGTATATGTATGAAGGTATGTGTGTGTGTGCGCGGGCATCAGGAGCAAGGCTGGGGGGAGGGATTGCACTCATGTACACCCGGGAAGACTTACTCTCAAATCTCAATTTCAACTCGTCTTCCGTTCTCATCCTTCTTGATCTTTCCTCTGCCTTTGATACAGTCAATCATGCTACCCTTATAAATCAGTTCTGTGATACACTTGGCATCACGGACTTGGCACTGGACTGGTTGACCTCCTTCCTCGCTGACAGACCTTCCAAGGCTCAACTGGGACCGTTTCTCTCCCCCACCACACTCTCCACCTGCGGTGTCCCTAAGGGCTGTATCCTCTCGCTGTGGCTCTTCAACAACCTATGATTTCCGCCTTCTCTCCTCACATCCATTGTTATGCAGGTGACACGCAGCTCTCCTTCAAGCTTCCCTCCCCCCCTCCTCCTCTTCCTCCCTCATACCTGTCTCACTGCTATTCAGGCATGGTGTGCTGCTACCGATCTCTGCCACAATGCCAGTAAAACTGAGTTCCTTCTCATTGGGACCCCTGCTGTTGTGTCTTGACTGTCGTGTAGTCAGAAGAGTCCTCTGTCCACAAGTGCCGCACAGAGAGAATCTAAATCACTCTCTGTACAACCTTTGAGGCCACAGGTGGGAGATGATCTTCCGGAACCGTGGACCTCTGGGAACCCCGAACCTCTGTAAAGAAAGCACCGGTTAAGTAACAAGCCTAAGACAGCAATACAAACCAGACAACGAGGAAGTGGAATGGTCTTACCAATAAGTGGCCGTGGAGTATCTGGTGCACCTATAGAGAAGGTTCCGGGACCCAGCAAGTCTGTTTCCTTTTGCAGGGCAGTAGATGTCACTGAGCTGCATGTGCCAGGCCCACCTGCTGCCAGAATTCAGAGAAGGAAGCTGAGCAGAACGTAGTACCAAAGGATTAAGGAAATAGAATGTCCAAAAGGCAGTCCGTGAATCGTAACAAGGAATCCAATGAAGCAAGAGCCAGAAGCCAGGGGAAATCCGATAGCAGTCCGTAAAGTAATCCGAGGTCAATGTCCAAGTAATCCGAAGGAATAAGTGTAGCACCGAACAGGTGTCCAAATAAACAGCTGTGAAGCACCGAAGTGTTGCGATGCGGCTGTTTAAATACTGGCGCTGCCTATTACCTTCCGGTCACATGAGTCACAACCGCATCACGTGAGCATAACTTAGAAACACGTGAGCGGGAGATGCTGGTCATGTGACGTGGAAGAAGCCGGTCTCGCAATCGCCAAGGGACACGCCAATGGAACGGGCGTCTCCGCGAGTAGGCAGCATGTCGAACCAGGCGCAGTGGCACATGGGGACTTGGGGAAAGCACAAGTGAGTCCCGGAACCGGGCAAGAGGACAGGATGGGGTGGAGGTGCGAGAACGTGCAGGGGGAAAACTAGGAACACTGAGGGGTGAGGGTGAGTGTGTGACACCTGCTCACTCCTTCCAACCTACTCTCTGATTGCTCTCCATGGACCCCATCCCCTCACCCTCTTGTGAGGCAAAAATTCTTGGTGTCATCTTCAACTCCTCTATCTCCTTCTCTCCTCATATCGCAAACCTTGCCAAGAAGGCCCACTTTCAGCTTCACCTCCTCAGAAGCATTCTCCCTTTCCTCACCTTCCCCCAGAGGCTCAATGTCTCCAGAACTCTGGTCCTCTCTAGGCTGGACTACTGCAACCGCCTCTTCCTCAATCTGCCTAAATCATCCCTTCGCCTCCCTTCAACAAATCCAGAATAGGACTGCAAGATTTACCCTTGGCCTCAAGCCCATGGACTGCATCTCTGCAGCCCTATAATCTCTCCACTGGCTCCCGGTTGATGTGAGGATCAAGTTCAAGGCCCTCTGCATCATCCACAAGGCTTTATGTGGCCTAGGACACCGCTACTTCCACTCCCTCTCCCTAAATACCTCTATGCTAGAGCCCTCTGCAGATCGGATGCTTTTCCAAGCAGAGAGTGGGGGCTAGACCTTTCTCTTCTGCAGGAGCCTCCTTCTGGAATGGCCTCCCTGCCCCTCTCAGACTTGAGCCAGATCTCCTTTAGTTCCGGAAGCTTCTCAAGACCCTTATTTTCTCTTCTTCCTTCCCACTCCCCCTCTGCCGAATTTTGACTGGCTACCTGGTTGCCTCTGAGCCACACTGGGCTTCAGGCCCTCTTCGCCCAGTCTACCGAAGCACTTTATTCTCCCCTGACCCCCCAAACCTGCAATTGCCCTACCGGTCTCCCTCCCCCGAGACTAGCCCTGTGGGGCCTACACCCCTACTGAGCCCTTCCTGCCCCGTCCTTGCACTTAGCATGTGGACCCTCTTTCCCTGCACTCTCTGCTCTCCTCTGTCACTTTCCCACCTGACCTCCCCATAGCACTCGCCCACCTGACCTCCCCATAGCACTCGCCTAGTTCAGGGGCCCTCTTGCCCTCCTCTTTCCCCTCCAGCACTTAGGTGATCTCCACTCTTCCCTCCCCATCTTAGCACTAACGTGTTCTGCTCTGACCAGCACCCACCCACACACACTCCCCTGCACTTCTTCTTACTACACTTGCACAGTCCGATTGACACAAGGCCTAGTAGGACCGTTTTTTGTTTATTCTTAACGTCCCCCTTTTTTTGACTTGTGGTGCCTTGAAACACCATTTGCTGTTTATGTGCATTATACATTACCCAATAATCCAAATTGATGTGTGTTCTTATGTCAGGGTGCGGCTGGGGAGGAGAGACTACATTGGGGCAGCCTGCATAGACTTTCATTTACAGTAGAATGACATTGTTTACTAGCATTATATAGGCAAAGCCATCTTGAGGAGGGTTCTTATGGTTTCTGGGAATGGAGATGGAGGCCTCCATTAGGGCAGCCAGTGTGGACATTTCCTTACAGTGGCATGGCATGTTTTACTGGCATTATATGGCCAAAGCAAACTTGAGTAATGTTCTTTTGTGGAATACTGGCCTGCATGAGACGTGTTCTCATGGGGGATTTCTGGCATATATTAGCCTACTACGGTGCAGCCTGAATGGACATGCTCTTAGTGGCATGGCTTTTTTTACTGGCATTTTGGTCAAGGTCAACATGTGTATGTTCCTAATTGAGGATACTGACATCTATTAGTAGTGCTAGCATGGATATATTTTCTTATATTTTTATAACTGGCACTATGGGCAAAGGAAACCTGAGTATGTTCTTATGCGGGAATACTCAGACATATTGTATCAACAAGTCCGCATTGGCATAGATAGGCACAACCAGCATGAACATGTTTTTAAAATAGAAGAGTGCTGCCATATGTTGTGGTCAAAGACATAAAGAGAAAGTGTTGGACAATGCTCCAGGACACTGTTGGTGACCAGGCATCTATTGGATCTGTTTTTACCCTCCAAACTAAATTGTAGCTGTATAGTGTTTACCCAATTTTTCACAGAAAGTGTGCTGTAACATGTGCCCTTTTAAGCAACTGTTTTAAAGATTTTCACTGGGTGCCGGTTAGGGGAGGGTGGGAGTACTGCCTGAACCCCGTTTGGTTGCTTTGGGCTGCCTCACTGCATTTGATCGCTCCCACTAGACATCACAAAGTTTATTCTTACTTCTGGCTACTCCTTTTACTGTGACTTCCCATTATCCCCTTGATCTCAATCTGTGATGTTATTCTCTGTGATATCATGGCTGCCACAACATATGCAAATTAGGCGGGACCACACACCTTTTGCCACTCAGGACCCCACAAATCGCAGGGCCGGCTCTGCCTAAGGCTAGTTGTTCTTGCTAAAAATAAATAAAGCTAGTTACTACTGGCTTGTGGTGCTGACCCTCATTTTGTTATTTGCCCCTGTTGGAGTCCCGCCAGAGTTAAGCAATCTAAGAAATAATAAAGATAAGAGCCTGATGATTAAACCAAGCCACAGGAACAGCACGTTGTTTGCGGTCGTGGTAAGTCAATTCACTCTTGACTGGTTGAAGGTCGCGTTTGTGCCACAGCAAGGATTTAGTATTGGATTAATATAACCTCGGGCTGTTTTCTTTGAGTTTCCATTAGTGAGTTACATAGTTGTACCCAAGGCGAACTTGCATGATTGCATTGTCCCTATGTCTGTCACTGGACATTTGCCTCAGCAATAGAAAGCACTTGTCACACTCTTATAATAAATATATGCAATGTACTGGAAAGCAGCCTTTATTTAGCTCGTGTGTGGGTACATAGCTAAAGAGTGACATCAATATATTGCATTACCCCCAAATATTAATTATTTGGGTGAATCTGTAAGACCGACAAACACCAATAGCATAGCCCTGAAGGCTCTCAAAGCATGCCATATTATACACTAAAGGCCACACAACCAAAGTAAAATCCTGTGCAAGCAAGGGTGGGCCACAGCTTCCAGCTTCAAGTGTAGCCTGCTACAATGTGCTTCTTATTGTTTTAAGAACCGTTTTTTGCTTCTGAACAACAAAAAGGTCTCCCTCATTGAAAAGCAATTAGTTAATCAGTAAGATGGCCACCGCTGAAAGTTAAAGGGAGAGCCTTCAGAAATAATCAGCAAATAGATGGGAGGTGCGGTGAGCCCATAAAGCACAAGCCCAGATCAAAACCTGCAATGATTACCTGTATTTATAGCAACCTGATTGGATACAACACTCCTCCTAGGTGATTATTAGGATTAAAATAGAAAAGTGAAGCCAGTAATAAAACTGAACTGTGTACGAGCATTTCAAAATGGAAGGCATTCACCTTCTAAAACATCTGCTAGACCCAGGAGAATGGCCTGCCCTGCTAGATCTTAAGGATGTCTATCCAGCAGTCCCTACATTTGCCCTTCACTACGCCTTCTAAGGTTTGACTGGGTGGGGCAGACATGCTGAGTTCACAGCTCTGCCATTCTGGCTATTGTCAACTCCCTGCTACTGAAGCCTGTATTGGCCAAGCTCTATGAACAGGGAATATGAATTAATGTTTATCTGGACATCATGTTTTCAAGTCCCAAGAGAAAGCCTTGTCCGCTGTGCAAATATAGGCAGTGGTGGCGCTGCTGCAGAGCCTCGCTTTTTTGATAAATTGGGAAAAGTCATAGCTAGAATCTGTCTGCAATATGGAATTCCTAGGGGTAGTCTGTAATTACAATCTTAGCTTTCCTCAGTCTACCACTGCACAAGATGCAGACCGATTTTTAGGGATTTAGCATTGATGATAGCAGAAGATAATCCTCCCAGGGACCTCGCCAGGATAGTAGACTTGTTGACCTCCTGTATTCAAGTGATATTCCTAGATCCTTTTCATTATCAAGCCCTCCAAAGGTTGTAAACACCTATGCTGGGCACTGGAGTACAGCCAGTTAGTTCCAATCTCTAGTGAGGTCAGAACAGAGATGTGTTGGCATGTTGACCATAATTGGGAGAGCGATCTTTGGGATCTCTCCAGATGCAATAATAGAATCAGACACCAGCAGAATAGGATGGGGAGCCTGGTGCGGGGCCACTACTCCCAGCAGCACATGGGCCCAGAGGAGCTCAGGGTGACCTCCTCCCAGGGGAAGAACAAGGAAAAAAGTTCCCCCTGCGCATGGTGAGGAAGGTGCGAGAGGAGCACCATTAAACAGCTGTTTGCTTGTCGCCACAATGGAGGGTCGAGCCAGTGCTCTGCTCAGTGCCAAACATAAATTAGCCTGGCCAACCCTGTTTCGGGGTCCTTTCTGCTGAAGGCCTTGGTTTTGTTGCCCCATGGTAGTAAGCAACCAGGCAGGGCAGCAGCAGTTATGGGAAGGGGAGACGGTGCCCCAACGTTCTATTAGGCTGGGATACGTATGTCAGGGGCAGCCCAACACAATCGCAGCAGTGTGGGGGTCATCTTTGTTAGGTTTTAGTCGGGCTGTTTATGTCAGGTGCAGCCAGCTGATGATTACAGCAATGGGGGACCCCAGTTACTCTCTCAACCTGGGCGGAGTCTACCAGTAGCTGCCCAGGGTCTTAGTTATAGTTCTAGACTTTGTACATAATTTCCATCGTGGTTACCCCTTTTTATATAAAAAAGTAAAAAAAAACTGCTGGTGTACTGGGGTATAAGTAAAATATCTATGTATATCATAAATGCAAAAAAGGGACTGTACACAAGCATTTCTTTGCTTGCCTTTCCCTGTCAGTTCTTGATATTTATCATAACCTTGTGTTTCCTTCCTAGGGGGCTTGGAGAATCCTAACCTTTGTCTTTCGTAACCATGTCCATTTCCCACAGGTACATGGGTAGCGCACGGGGTGATCCAAAGCTCAGGTAAATGTGGGTTGTTGAAGATAGGTATTATGTCCACAGATCATCCATACACGGAGGTAAGGCCTCAACTGTCTTTATTAGGGTAGAGCCACAGCAGCCCCAAATCTCTCAAACAACTCAGCTCACTCTCCCATTTCAAAACCTAACATTCCACCCAGAACCGAGTGATGCATGTGGCTGGGATCCATTATAGAACACACATGCAAATCCAAGCACAGAGCCAAAACCATTACATTAACAGTTAAAAATATATTTCCTACATAACTATGCACACCTCCACCACCCATTGCATAGATGCTGGAACTTCCTATTGATAGCCTCGCCTAGTGTATATAACTTCTGTTGAAAGCACGATACATGTGACTACATATACAACAATAGGTAAGAGGCAGGATAATTAAGTATTTAGAAGTAAGAAAAAGTGCATTGATGTGCCCACCTACACTTGTCTCCCATCAAGTGCGTTAGGACCATCCCGCACTACATCAAGCATTACATAAACTGCCTGTAACTATTAGGAGAACTGTTTACCATCAAACCCTGATTGTGCAAGCAGTGAAATGCTGTTGTGGTGTAAGTGCAGACTATCCCTCGAAGTTGACAGATCTTCCCCTATAATCCACCACAGAGGCAACACATTGTAAGCCTATTTAGTGTATGAAGGTCGAGAAGGGGTCCCCGAGGACCCTGTTTGTTTGTTTGTTTGTTATTTTATTTATAATGTATGCCAGACCCGAGGGTATCAGGGCGCAGAGAGAAACAAGAATATTTTCAGCTTAGGTTACAGTGCTGTACAGGTTTATTCAGTGGTTATACAGTGGTCAAAAGTAGGAGAGAGGAGTATTTAGATAAAGTATACAAACAAAGATAGGGCTGATACAAGTAGCGGCGTGTTGCGGCAGATCTAGGCAATATGTACAAGAGCTCAGAAGAGGTGAATGCTACTAGAGTGGAGATGGCGTGAAGAGCCCAGTGTTTAGTGTTCATTTTCTTTAATCCAATTGATGATGTTGTGTCTGCCCTTAGAGCGAGGGTTAGAGAGTTCCACAACTGAGCGGCTTTAACTGGGAAGCTACATCCTCCAGTTTTGGAGAGTTTAAACGTAGGTACCATCAAGAGATTGGAATTGGCTATTCTTGCTGGGTGGATGGAGGATTGTTTCTTAAATCTTTCAATGAGATAACGTGGGGCGGCGTTGTTCAGACACTGTTGTGTGTAAGAGAGGCCGTTATTAGCAAGATTTTGTCCTTAGTGGTGAGCCAGTTATTCGATCTCCTTATTTCTGAAATATGAACTTTTTTTGCTATGCCCAGTGCTGCTCTGAGGATGTTATTTTGGAGAATCTGGATTTTATTGGTGATATACTTGTTGGCCCCCAAGTATAGGGCGTTGAAATAGTCCAGTTTTGATAAAATAAGGGCTCTAGCCAAAGTAGTGCAGCCGTACGTGGAGAGGAAAGGCTTAGCAGCTCTAATTAGCTTACAAGTGTAAGCAGTGGCGGAGGCCATGGAGTTGACCTGTTTGGTGAAGGAGAGGGAGGAATCTAAGTAGAAACCTAATGTTTTAACTTCTTTGGCAACTTTTTTTTTTTTCCAAACTTTATTTATATTTTACAATAACCGGTCGGCATGGCTCCAACAGGGAGCTTCTGAATGCAATATCCCACAACAATTCCCCCACCCCACCGCCCCCCATCCCCCGTTTCCACAGTATCTTTGAGAGTTCCTACTCATTGCCTTAGTCACATGGACTTTTTCTCTCCTTGTCTTCCCGCTCCTCCCTCTTACGGACCTGAGTTCTGGGTGTTTGGATTATCAGGGTCCGAAGCTACAGATTTGTTCATCAGGTAGGTGATATATGGTCCCCAGATATCAGGAGGGCGTGCGTGTAAAGGTAGTGTACGAATAAATTCAGTGTCCATATCTTGGCAATAAGTTATATCCTTTTCCCAGTCAGCTACCCTAGGGAGTGGGCCCCTGCCCCACGACATGGCTATTCTCCTTCGTGCTAGCACCATGAGGAGTGCCGCCAGCTTGCGTGACGATGGCTGCAGATGTCTTGTGAGGCCGAGAAGCGGGCCCAGCGGCAGGGGGGTCATCTGCTCTCCTATAATCTCGGATGTTGTTTGTATAACGGTGGACCAGAATTGCTGGATACCGGGGCAGACCCATGCCAGATGAAAAAAGTCGGCGTTGGGACAAACGCATCTCTCACACTGGGCCGACGCCTCTGGGTGGTGCCTGTGTTTTTTGGCGGGTGTGTAATATGTTTGGTGTACGAAATTGAAATGAATCAGTTTGTAGCGAGAATTTAGCGCCACTTTTTGAGTTTGTCGCAGAATGTAGGCCCAGTCTTCCTCACTGATTGGTTCCTGCAAAACCGATTCCCACCTGTGTTGCACTTTAGGTAGGAGCTTCCTCGTGTCACTCACCAGGGTTTTGTACAGAGTTGACACCAGTCTGCCCTCTCCCTGTGCTAATATTGTGTTGTGCAGCAGCTCCCACGTGGGGGGTTGTTTAGGGAATGAGGGGAATAGCTCCTGCAGGGCGTGACGGAGTCTAAAATAGAGAAAGATGTCCAAGGATGTGTTCCCTCCCTTGTCCTTGGCCATTTGGGTGGTCAGAAAGGAGCCCTCTGGGAAGAGGTCTCCTAGCGTTTTTACTCCTATTTTGTCTACCCATAGCAGGAATACCTTTTCGTTCGTGAGAGGGATACCGGGGATAAATTTTATAGGTAGTATGGGGGAGAATCGTACAGCCACTCCACATGCACTGGCGATCTTCTTCCATATCGCATATGTAGACAGGACCGTGTTCAGTGTCTTATGCGGCACGGGGATGTGGCTGATTATGACTGCGGATAGTAAATCGGGGGAGGCCAGGGCTCTCTCCACTTGCACATGTGGTCTTACATAGTGGATTGAGTACCAGTGGCTCAGGAATTGGGCCTGAGCCGCCCAGTAATATTTCTCTATATCTGGGAGCGCCAGACCTCCCTTCGCTATGGGTAAAGTGAGTGTGTCGTAAGCCACCCGAGCCGGTTTCCCCGCCCATATTAACTCTAGGATCGTGCTCTTGATCTTTGACAGAAAGGACTTGGGGAGAAGTAGCGGGATATTTGTGAAGAGATATAAGAGTTTGGGGAGAATAACCATTTTCGTCAGCGAGGTCCTGCCCCACAGCGTCAATGGGAGTGATTTCCATCTCTGAATACGTTCAAGTAATAGCTGCAGTGCGGTTCCGTAATTATCTCTAAATATCTCGTGATGGTTACGTGACATCTTGATCCCCAAGTAACGCACTTTCGAGCTTTCCCATTGAAACCCATGGTCGTCGGCGAACTCTGAGGTACACGGAGTCAGGGGGAATACTATCGATTTGGAGTGGTTGGTTTTGAGCCCTGACATTAACCCGAATTTTATCACCTCTCGCATTACGGGGTTGAGGTTGACTTGGGGGTCGCTAATGAACAGCATGATATCGTCCGCGTAGAGGGAGACGATTAGCCTGTGAGGACCCAGTTTTAACCCTCGCTCTAACTGCTCGGCCCGTAGCCTCGAGGCCAGGGGTTCCATCACCAGGGCGAAGATAAGGGCCGAAAGAGGGCAACCCTGTCTCGTCCCGCGTTCCAATGTGATCCCCGATGATTTAGTGTTCCCGAGTGTGATGTACGAGCGTGGTTTATTGTAAAGCAGAGCTACTAGTTTCAGGAAGAAGTTGCCCAGACCCATCTGCTTCAGTGTCGCGAACATGAAAGGCCACTCAACAGAGTCAAACGCCTTCTCGGCGTCCAGCAGTACTGCTATCGCCTGCTGTGTCGAGTCTAGTGCCTCGATGACGCCAAACAGCCTCCTTATGCCGAACGTTGTGCTACGCCCCGGGATGAACCCGGCCTGGTCACCCAGCACTAGTGCTGGCATCAGAGGGAGCAGTCTGGCCGCCAGGATTTTGGCCAGGATTTTGTTGTCCAGGTTGATCAGAGAGATCGGTCTATACGAGGCGCAGCTCTCTGTAGGTTTTCCGGGTTTATGCAGCATCATCACGTTGGCTTCACGCATCGTGGGGGGAAGTGCTCCTCGACCCACTGCCTCTTCGTAGACCTGCAAAAGGAGGGGGGCCACTATGTCCATGTGCGCCTTGTAGAACTCGCCGTTGAGCCCATCGGGGCCGGGTGCTTTGATATTAGGTAGGGATTTGATTGCCATCCGGATTTCTTCCAGTGAGATGGGCGCATTCAGGGGTTCGCGCAAGTCTTGGCTTACCCAATACAGTTCTGTGTCATTCAGGTATTCTTGTATCGCTTCGGGGTCTGATGTTCCTTTTGAGCTGTACAGGTCTTGATAGAATTCCCGGAAGGTGTTGGAGATCCCCTCCTCCGTGTAGACTATCTGTCCCTGCGCATCTGTGACACATTCAATATGAGGTGGGACTCTGTCTATCGATAGTAGTCGGGCCAGTAGTGCACCAGGTTTTTGCCCCTCACCGTACTGCCTGATCTGCTGTCTACGACCCATGAACTTCAGTTCGCGGTCCGCTGTCTCCTTAAATTTCAAGAGTTCCTGCTTGAGTTTGGCTTGCGTGCATGGATCGGGGGTGTTGAGGAGATTCTGTTCCAATTCCTTTAAACGGTCCTCTATGTTGGACAGTTCCCTTCGGATCATTTTTAGTGTCCCGTTTTCTTTGGTCAGGCAGATTCCTCTGACAAAGCACTTGAATGTTTCCCAAATGGTGCCTGCGGAGTCAACCGAGTTTTGGTTGGTGTCTATGAAGGAGAGTATTTCTTGCCGCAGTTCTGCTGCAAACACTGCGTCTGTGAGTGAACCGGGTTTAAACCTCCAGTTGAGGCCTGGCACTGCTGTGCCCGCTAGGGTGGCCTCCAATACCACCATCGAATGGTCGGAATAGGACCTTGGTAGGATCTGACACGCGTCCCACCTGAAAGGGCTGTGGGAGGACGCCAGGATATAATCGATTCTAGAACTGGTGTTGTGCACAGCAGATCGGAAGGTATAGTCTCTCTTGTCTCGGTTGTGTCTTCTCCACATGTCGGAAAGATTGAAGGCCTGACAAATCTCTCGAACCTGAGTACTTGCTTTGGACGGGTTTCCTGAAGTGTTGTGGGACCTGTCGAGCCTGGGGTCGAGTGCGGTGTTGAGGTCGCCCCCCCACACCACAGTCGACGCGTCGGTCGTGGCTAGATGGGACATTATCCAGTTAAAGTTATCGTGTCCATCTGTGTTTGGAGCGTAAGAGTTGACCACCACCACTTCCCTTCCAGCGATTATTCCTTTCACCAGTAGGGCCCTTCCTTCGGTGTCCTTCTTTGATTCGATGAGGCTGAAATTGGTCCTCTTATCGATCAGGATCGCCACGCCTCTGGCGAACGATGAGTAGGACGAGAAGTACCGGTGGCATCCCCATGATCTGGCCCAGCGCTGTTCCGACGAGGGTAGTAGGTGAGTCTCCTGGAGTATCGCTATGTTGATTTTGTGTCTCCGCAGATATTGAAGGATTCTCCTCATTTTCGTAGGCTGGTTGCCGCCGCGTATATTCCAGGTGGCGATTCTCAACGTTATCGCTGCCATCTGAACGGATCAGTGTAATCCTGTCGGGCCGGGGCCCGCGGAGTTAGCTGGAGTCGCTTTCGGAGAAGGAGCCAGGAAGACTTGGCGATTGGTAGGTACATAGTTCCTCGCGTGGCTGTCGTGGATCGGGGGTATGTGGGTTGAGGCGGTATTACTGAATTAACTTCCCTCCCATGCACGGGCAACCCCCAACAGGCCCGTGGTAAACAGTCCCATAGTAACGAAACAACTTGCATTGCTGTGCTCGGGGCGCAAGTGGCCCTCCAAGAGAGGGCTAGCTCCCTTCCCCGGATACAATAGTGGTCTGCGGTGGTCTCTCCTTGTCAGCCATGCAGACACTCGCCCTCCCATTAGGTACCTTGTAGGCAAATTTTATGGTGGATTTCTTCTCGGTCTCTCTCCCCTTTGAGGCCTTCCGTTGGAGGAGGCGGATCTGCAGCCCGAGCGGTCCAGATAATCGCTCGTCTCTTCCGGAGAGTTGAAAAACCGGGTCGTCCCCTCATGTTGGATTCGGAGTTTGGCAGGGTAGAGCATGGCGTATTGTATCTGGTTCTCTTGAAGCCTGCGCTTTACTGCCGTGTACGATCTTCTTTGTGCTTGGACCGCCTGGGAGAAATCCGGGAAAAATTGGATTTTATCACCGTCGTACTGAAGATCGCCTTTCTCCCTGGCCGCCCGTAGGATGGCGTCCCGGTCTTTGTAGTTGAGTACTCTCGCTATGATTGGGCGAGGATTAGCCCCCGGGATCGGTCTGGTGTTGGGAATTCGGTGGGCTCTCTCCACAACAAACAGTTTGGACAGGATGTCTGTGCCGAAAAGGTCCACGCATAACTTCTCAATGTAGTCCTCCATCTTTATGTTGAGTTGTTGTTCCCTAGCTCCAACTATCCTGATGTTGTTGCGTCGAGAGCGGCCCTCCAAGTCTTCATTCTTTGCGTTTACCGCTTTCATTTGCACTTCCAGGGAGGCCACTCTGGAAGTCAGGGCCGCTGCTCCGTCGTCGAGGTCCGACACCCTCTGCTCGACCGTGTCAAGTCTATCGGCGTGTTTGTCTAACCGGTGCTGGAGCAGATCAACCTTAGAGGAGAGGGTGTCGAGTTTGCTCCCAAGACCGCCAATTCCGGCTTTCAGTTCTAGGAGAATTTCCCTGATGTCGAACCCGTGGGCCTCCTCCTCGTCTTGGATGGGAGATGGCGCTCTGCCATTTGAGGTGGTTGGTTTGGTCACGGAGCTGCCCTCAAAGTTTAGCTTCTTTTGAGCTCTGTCCATTTTCTTTGAGGCCGCCATTGGCGCTTGTGTAGCGGGGGTCCGGGGTCCCGGTTGGGGTTTCTCTCCTGATGTTTCCCTTTGTGATAGGGTATAGTGGAAGCGGGAGTGACGCCGGGTCCAAGCGCTATCTACTGCTGGTTCTCGGCTGGGTGGCCCGTACGTTGGGGGTTCACGCGGACCCCGGCTTGCGGTTTCCCGCGCCCCGTGCCTTCACACAGGCTGAGATTCACCCCGGGGAGTATGGACGGGGGCGCACGGGGGCGCGCGTACCTGATCTTCGGGGTTCGTTCAGGACGGCTCCTCTGGGATTCTGCCGGATGTCCCACCACTTTCGGCCGCTCAGGCCGTCCCCCTCCGGGCCCGCTCTGTCTCCGACTGCCTCGCGTCTAGCCCGCGCCGGCGCTCCACTCGGACCGGGGAGGGGGAGGGTTTCTCGTCGCTGAGGAATCTGGACCCAGCATCCGAATTACGACGAAAGAAGTACTTCGTTTTGTTCAGAATCGCTTTGGCTACAAACTGGGGGTGGCTGCATACACAATGCCCAGCGCAGATGCCTCGATTCGTCAGGATTTCTGAGGGAGCTCCGTGGAGCTCACAGGGAGGCCGCCATCTTGGACGGCTCTCTAGCGCCCTCTCTTCTTTGGCAACTTTGATGGTGTTGACATCTATGTTGAAGCTGGTGTATTTGTGGCCAAGCTGATTGAGATTGTGGGCGCAGCCGCGGAATATGAGCTCAGTTTTGTCATCATTCAGGCATAGACCGTGAGTGGCCATCCATGCCTGGATGATGAGGTACACCCTATTCACCAAGGCCAAATCCTTGTCATAATCTCCCGTCAACGGTATGAGGATCTGGGTATCATCGCATAGTTGGTGTAGGTGATACCAAGGCCGTCAAGATCATCGAAAAGGGGCTTAGTGAATATGCTGTACATGGTAGGAGAGATACATGAGCCCTGTGGTACTCCACAGGTGATGGGAATGGGGCTGGCCGCTGCAGAGGGAGAGAAGACACGCATGGACCTATTATTCAGGAAGGATTGTATCCAGCTTATAGCTTCATGCGAAAAGTGCGTGGCTGAATCCAAGTGGTTGCAGAGGACTTTGTAGTCTACCAGGTCAAACGCCACTGATAGGTCAAGTAATAGTAACTGGGCAGTTTTTCCATTGTCCCTAAGTGAGTCAATTTGTGCCTTGAGGTCAATCAGCACAGTTTCAGTCCTGTGTTGGGGCCTGAAACCTGACTGACGGACTCCCAATAGGTGGTTTTGTTCCAAATATTGCTGTATTTGGAGGTATGCTACCCTGTCTAAGATTGTGAGCAGGAAAGGAACTGTTGTGATGGGTCTGTAGTTAGTGGGTATGGAGGGGTTCAGTGATTGCTTTTTGAGGAGTGGGAGTACCCAGGACTCCTTGAGGTTGCTCGAGATAGTGCCGGTGGAAAAAGAACCGTTGATAAGCTTGGAGATAAAGGGTGATAGCTCTCTGGCAGCGTCTTTAATAATTTGGGATGGACATGGGCCTCCTTGGCAGTTAGATGGCTTGAGGGAGAGGATGATTTTTTTCCACCTCAAGGATGGTCACTTTGGAGAAGCTGAAACGATGTATGGGTTTGTGTGAAGGTGGGGCTATGCTAGGTTGTGGCGTGCTCTGTTGTGAGGTAGAATTGGTGGCTATTTTGTTCTGGAGGGATGCTACTTTATTAGATAGGGCTTTTTGAATGCTAGTGCACTACTTCTTGTCCTTCATGCAGTTGTCTGGCACAGGGATAGGAGTTTCGAGTTCTTTGAGCATTATAAACAGTTCTTTTATGCTAGAGTTGGCTTGCAGAATTCTCTTACTGTAGGAATCTTGTTTGGCTAGGAGTATTTCTTTCTTTTAGTGGGAGGAAATGTTGCTCAGGTTGGATTTGTTGTCGTCTGATGGAGAGTGTCTCCATATAACTTTGCTTTTTCTTTTTTCCAATCTCAGTGTCTTGAGGTATGGAGAGAACCAAGTGTTCGATGCATTTTAGGTTTGCTCTTTCTCAATTTTAGTGGAGCAATGGAATCTAGAACTTTGGTCATTATTTTATTATCTTCCTCAACTAGGATGAAGGGGTTGGTGGACTCAGGTGGGGAGTTCAGTGTCAGTATTATTAGAAGTACAGGTTTGTCAGCTGTGGTGTTTTTCTTATTCCTGGTGGGTATGGAGTGGGTCAGTGGGTTGTTTTTGTTGGTCAGTATTGTGGCTTTTAGTGAGAATCCTAGTAGGTGATGGTCTGTCCATGACTGTGGAGTGGGGGACGTGATGGAGGCACTGCAGTTGTAGTCTGCCACCCAGTCAAGAGTTCTTCCTTTATTGTGGGTAGGAAGAGTCACTCTTTGACTGAAGCCTAGTTCAGTGAGGGTGCCAGTGATTAATGTTGACTGGTGGTCTTTGGGGTCTTTAAACCCAAGGTTGAAATCACCTAACAGAAGGACTTGTGAGGTGTTTTTTAGATTATCAGAGAGGATGGTAGTTAGGTCTTCCTCAAACGATCCAATGGGGCCGTGTGGTCTGTATAGTAAGTTAATGTGAGAGTTTGGGAACAGCAAAGGAAAGGATCTATTATAAATTCATAGGAACAGACCACAGAAGGCACTACCTACCCACAGGATGACTCCTACCTGAATATGGGGCGTAGAAAAAGGAAACAGAGTAACAGCTCTCAGTCCAAAGGGATAATATCCATAGGCCATAAAACCTGTTCCCAAAAGGGGAAAAAAAATAAGAAAACACAACGCTGGAACTGACCCAGACAGCACGAGGATGATTGTCTAAAGGAACAGAAATAAACATACAGAGAAAAAGAAATCCAAGACGTCCTCCAGTTCCCTTTAAAAAAAAGAAAACATCCAAAGTGCAACAGTAAAGTTACCAATATCCAGAGGGCGGGTTCAGAGGAAGTCCACGAAGGAAGTCAAACTCGGAGAACCAGTTCGCCCATTAACAGGAAGGAAAAACCAACAGAAAATCCAGAGATGGTCCAAGATCAAGAGCCATGGAGGGGTAACACATGAGGAAAAGAGAAGGTGCAGTCCCTGGAGGAAACGAGGTTGAAAACCAGGAGATCAAAAGGTCACAGGGAACTGGAGCAAAGCACTGAGGAAAACCTTCCACTTAAAATCACAGAGACAGTTGAGTAGCAATAGGCCAACAGTCCGACAGGGATTTTATGGCTGTGTTGTCAGAGCAAGAAACGTAGGTGATATCACACATTGCTGAATGCATGATGATGTTACGCATCCTGATGGCCACAACCTCCGATGGGAAGTGTAGTGCCCCTGGCAGTCTGCCAGCCACCAACAGAGCTTCCAGGATGGGCTGCAGCGTCGTGGAGTCATGGGCACCACCGTGATTGTGATAAATGCTGTGTGTTGCTAAGGATGGGCAATATTACCGCAGTGAGATATATCAGGGCACACGATGTCAGTTACTAGCAGATGTGGCCATGGAATTCTTTCACTATTTTCTGGAGAGAAACATCTTGGTGAAAGCAAAATACCTGCTGGTCTAATGAATGCAGTGACAGTCTGGAACTTGTGTTTACCATAGGATGGCAGTGACGGGTGGCTTCACAGAGAAGTCTTTTAAAACGTCATGGAAATCTGGTCCACAGTTCTAGTTAACTTGAGATAACTATTAGTTGTAGAGTTGGAGGCTGGATCCGATAGCAAAGGAGATGGATGCATTTCTCCAACAGTGGGAACCAGATGCAGTGTACAGGTTTTTCCTGTTTGCAATGATCACACATACGCCAGCTTACACCAGGAGACTAGTCAAGATTTGTTTTGGTCATCTCATGCTTGGTTCCTAGGTCTCCTAAAGCTCCTATTGAAACCTCCAGTATTCCTGTCGTAGGTACCCTATATACCCTAAGATCCAGCTGGGAATCTTCACCCAATGCTACTGGATGGGTCTTTGATATTGGTGGAATGGATGATGTATTGAGTACTGGCCCAGCAAAGTGATACAGAATGGCTTTGAACAAGCTGGAGTTGCTGGTGTATGGAAAGGGACCACCATCAAGGTGTGAACTGAGCACCAGAAATTACACTGGAAATGTTTTCCAAAGTTGCCCTATATTAAACTGTGCAAGCATGCCCAACCCATGTAAGTAAGGTTTGAGGTTCCTCCGTGCAAGAACATATAGAAAAAACAGTCAAAACAGTGTAAATCACATTTGCCCTATAAAGGGATAACAAATGTAGTTAAACGTAACAAAATAAATCACATAAAACATTTGTAACGAGTGATGAAACACAGTCTGGAATCTTCATAGTTCGATGGTTTTTATTTGATTTGTATAAAAGGGCTCTCTAAGGACTGTCCCTCTCTATCCCAGGCATGGGCAGTGCCTTCTTAAATCAGGCATCACTGAACCATAGATTGGTCACTAGAGGGCAGTAACTGCCTAAAGGCAAATGCATGCTTTCAGGGAAGAATATAAGGGACCCTACTCAAAAGCTTGTCAATGTAATATAACTCAAGGTTTGTGCCTATTTTATTCTTTCACGCCCCAATGTTGACTTCCATATGCATCTCACTTGCTCTCCATTTCGTTCTCGGTGTCCTACTACTAGGCGCACTGGCTCTCCTCTTTCTCCCATTTTTCTCTATTCCCATAATCCCCTATTGCTCCTCTCTCTACTGCCTACCTCCCCTCTCTAATCTTGTTCTCTCCTACTTTCTATCTCCTTCATCGAGACCATTACTACTCTGCCCTCTCCATACCTCTACTACTCTCCACACATCCACTACTCTCCCCTTTCTACACCTCTCCTGCTCTAGCCACACTGCAACTGCTGTGCCTGTACACCCTCTCTCAATCACTCCCCCTTTCACTCCACCAGTTGCCTTTTCACTCACATCCTAACCACCCATGCCAAACCTTTCATAAATATGCTCATTCACCTTCAAGTACCACTTTCTCTCACCAACCAATACCTCACCTTTTCACTGCCTAAATAATCTGGCACCACAATCCTCTGCACAGGCCTTCCTCCTTCTGGCCTCTTGGTCTGCCTCCTCCTCTGGCCTCCCTCAAACAACCCATAACTTCCTGCTTCTTCTTTTTCCCTTACTTTCTCTCCATTGTCTATTCTACGCTACAGAGTCCTCTGACCAATCTCCTACTGTTCTTTCCCCACAGGAGGTGGTACAATTAGCACCAAAAAAAGGTCATGAAAGCCCCTCCCCTTTCTTGTGTCTGCATTGGTTTGTCAATGGCGGCCTGCTTCAGTGAGTTCAAGAGATAATATCCCAGTTTGTGTGAAGGCCTCCCAGGGCGGTTCGTCCATTGTGCTAACTGTGGATTAGATGCACAGCTCATAACATGTAGCATCATGCTTTGATGAAGAGGGTGGGAGCTTGCCACATCTTCGCTGATATCCACGTTCTTCTTCTATATTGCATCATATAAAGGATTCTATTTTTTTTCTGTTGTCAGTTTGAGTGTTTGATCCCTCTGCAAATTGTTGCAGTGCCTCTCCTGTTGTTCTTTTGTCCTCCTTGCAGAGTGCATGCTGGAACATGGCGCTTTTTTTCATTTTTTTTCTACAAAAGATTGAAAGAAATTTGCCAGCATCATGCGAGACAGGCATGGGGTGATTCACAGTGGTACTTCACGTGAGCATACTGGCACAATATGAAGCAACAGGGACTGTGGCCCTCCCAACTGCATTTTGCCATTCTGGGGTACACTGTCTCTGGCTTCTACCCTTGTAGCGCTCCCACTCTTGGCTAAGGGGGGTTCCCATCCCCTCTTGATAGGGTCAGCTTACTGAATCTGTCACCGGGAATGATGAGAGATGGAAGGAAGAGGGTGAGATGACTAGTAGAGACGTAAATATGAATAGAAAACCTGGGTACCCACACAAAAGTGGCCCATGTCGAGAGTACTACTGCGGAATCTCCAGAGTTTGACATGTAGGTCAGTCTTCAACTACCAATATCCTGTAACAGCAGATGTGGTTGCAGCAGCAAACATATGTTCTGGGGGAGCCCTAGAAGGCAGAGAATACAGAACAGTTAACGTGTAGAGGTCAGTCATTTCAGCAATTCATAGTATGGTAGAGGGAAAAGCGATTAATGAAAAGCATCCACCAGGTAATGCCCCAGACCCTAAATACTTGACCCTATTGGGCATCCTTTCCTTGTTTGGCTCAGTAATGACCTTTAGTCAAGCTGTGTCATTCTTGAAAGTGTATTGGACATAAGGGCCATAGACACGACAAGTAACAGTTTATCAATGGTAAAGGTCACCTTTCATATTTAGAAATTGACAAAGATAGGGGTCACAGCAGCATCATATCTGGATTTTCGTGATCGACCATAGCTTTTGGTACTGTGACCCCTCAATAGCGTGATGCCTCAAGATGTATGAGGCGACAACAATGCACCACGCTAATCATGGCAACTCAATTGTTGCTAGTTCTTTCCAAAGATCATGAAGCAGACTCATATGCTACCCTAGAAAACAATGTCAGAAGGACCATGCAAAAAGCAGGGATAGATACAGGAGCTATGCCCTCAAGGGTCTTTCCAGCAGGAACCAAATTGGAGAATGTTATGAATGCAACCAATTGGTCAAGCAAAACATTGTTTAACTTCTTTTATTTCAAACCAATCGACCACGTACCTTTGTTTGAGGAAATTAGCTTTGAACAAACATAATACAATCCTCCATACTAGCGTTTATGAAAGTCATGATTATATTAAATACATTGATGTAACGTATTATACCATGCTAGCAGTGACATATGTTCTTAGCTAAATGATAGATTAATTCATCAGCTTCTAACAGGATTGATTAGATCATTCTTAGTTTTCTCAAATTAATCTTGTCGAAAGATGCTGTTATTATTTTTGATGCTGAATTATGGAATGCATTTGACGAAGGGTGATTGCCCACCCAATATATTATGGCAGTGTCTTTGCTGTTTCTTTCACGAGCTGAGATAAAATCAGCCTAGAGAACCATGGTGGATTGGAGTATGTTAGCAGTTGATCAGAGTTGGTGGTTTAAAGTTGAACATCATTAAAGAAGTACAACTGTCGGATCTTCACAGCAAAGATGAGGATGAGTGTTCCAGTTCAAGGGCATTATGTGTGCTGATGTGTAAAACCATATTTTTGCATAATACCGCCTGATAATGAACATTGGCCTAAGCACATTCTCATTGCACTGAAAATTGCATTTGAATTAGCCTGAGTAAGGCTGACTCCGCCGCCATTTTAGAATGTGTCTTGTGTTAAACTCTGTGTTTTTGGCTGCAGCAGAGAAAAGTGAACTTTGCACTGTGTAAACATGTTGTGACTGCCAAAAGAAGAATGTTTCTCCTGTGCTAAGAAACCTTGGAGCTGAACTGAACCTCAATTTCGATGTTGTCTGCACCAATAGTTTCATCCTTGTTCAAACAGTGGAACTGAATGCTGAACAGCTGAAACCGTGTGCCTTTGCAGAAATCCATTGTGTTTGTTTCTTGAAACTGGACTTACATTGAGCTCAAGAACAAGTGAAGATCAACATGACCGAGTAAAACAAAGTTTGTCACCATTGTATTTTGTGCATAGAACAACATGTTAAGTATTTGAGGGAAAACAACGAACAATGTACAACTATTTGATTCGGTATTAGCAATATGAACTGGGTATGAACCCTAGTGAATTATCAACTTGGAGAAGGGCTGGACGATGCGCCTGGACAGTGTATAAAAGATGCATGCTTTGTAATGAACAGCAATCTCTCCCCTCATGGTGTCTGCTGGAACACACTGCGAGGCGCTGAGAGCCAGATAGCTATCTGTATTTGCATATTAAAAAACATGTATCTCTGAACTCACGATTGGCGTATTTCATTTTGGTGGTACTAAGCCTCGATTATTCTTTTGGTCTTTCAGATGGATACTGATTTGTAGTTAAGGTCACATAATTAAGTGCAAAGAGTGTCTATGTGCCTCCTCAATTCACATATGCAATCATTGTAGGCGCCACCCACTCCCACACTTAAGTGTATTATCACTTTCCCTGGTGTTCATAAGATGGGTAGCTCATTGAGAAGTTATACATATATTTTTTATATTTGATGCTTCCCTTCGCTGGCTCCCGGTAGTGGCTATGATTCATTTCAACTTAAGGTGTCTAATGTATAAAGTGGCTTATGAGAAGTCATTAGAAAGATCATGAAATATACTTTCCCCGGCTCCTGATAGCTGATTACCCGAATCTGCATTATTATCATAAGATAAATTTGAGGAAATTAGTTATTTGCACATAAGTCTGTGTTGTAGATCAACTTCCCCCGCATTCTTAGTCATCTGTTTGCATAATCATGTCCTGTCAGTCACCCACCCCTAGACACGGTGTAGATCTATAATGGTTTTCATTTATTCAGATTGTATAAAATATTATTTTTTACAGCTAATTTAGAAAAGGAGGATACAATCATGAGAGCATAACAAATTGAAACATTTAATTGGACTAATTTTTAAATTAAAATGACTTTATATTTTCTTTTTGGGTTGAATCATGACTCTGCTTTTTGCCAGGATCCGGGTGCCTACAAAACATAGAACATATACTTAGAACCAACGAGCTATTACCACATCACTTTTCCACAACAAGTAAGCAAATCGCTTATCTTTTCTTTTACAAATAATTGTATTTAATATTTCTTTAAAATTTCCATATTCATTTTCATGAATACTTTCCACTTATAGCCTTGTTATCATCACTAGCCAGACAGTATCATTCCCCTAAATGACACACTACATGTTTCAGTCTTGGAACAATGCGAGGTGTCTGTTGTTTAACAGATAAAACAAAATATTTCAATTTCTCAACCGAAGCTTAACTTAGCGTCCACTTGCATGGAGGTGATATTTTTACACCATCTCAGTCTATGATCTGGTGGCATGCCCGTACAAAGTATAACTCATATCTGGGAATTTGCAGTTTATACTATTTATATAATGTTGCTATTACACCTATTACATCATTTCTGTGTTCACAACTACACACAAAATGTTAAAAAGAGTTTTCCCAAATCTTCTGTGCAGATCTACTTGGTGTTTTTGGTAATGATACCCTCCATGTATCACCTAATGTATCTCTCTAGCCACATCTTATATTGGTCCAAATGTAATAATATTATAATCTGCCATATTGTCCAAGCTTTCTTTAATATATCACGTGGATGGTCAGAAGATCGAGACAGACTAGATTGTTCCATCATCAACAAGGTTTTATTCAAATCATAAGAAACATGCCTCACTTCCTAAGCTATGGGTTTCCCTACCTAACACAAGTAGGGGTGCTTTTCATCAGCTGTGAAGTTCAAATAATAGTCTGTCCTCTGTCCGAAAACTAAGCTACTCTGACCCTACCACTAATGCAAAACAATTAAAGTCTACAAGAATGATTCCCTTCTCATGGACTACTTTATAAGCAGGTTCTTCTCAGTATAAGATCTGTAGATCTTTCTTGGTGATCAACTGCAACAGTTCAGTCCATTCAATTAGGGGACCTGTCCAACTCCGAGGCTTCCACATCCCCTGGCTTTTCAAGATCCTCTTTACAGGTGTTCCTTTTCCTGAAAGTGCTTTCAATCTGTCTTTCTTACATAGATTTGAAAGTCTTTCTTTCTCTGATTGTCAACTTATATCTTGAGAATTATAAACAACCTTCTTATTGTCATAGTTCCCAATCCTGTTATCACTTGGCTTTCCACTGAGATGAGTATGATGATCCCAGTGATGATTCTCACTCTTGTGGGGATTTAGTCTCCTAATGGGACAAGTATGATGTGCCCAGTAATGAATTTCACTCTTCTGGTTTTGTCTCTCACTAGGATGAGTATGATTGGCCCAATACTGTTTCTCACTCTTCTAGTTACTTTGTTTCTCACTGGGACAAGTATGATTGACACAATAATGCTTCTCACTCTTCTGGTTAGTTTGTCTCTCACTGGGACGAGTCTGATGTGCTCAACAATTATGTTCACTCTCTTGGTTACTTTGTCCCTTACTGGAATGAGTATGATTGATCCAATAATGCTTCTCTTCAGGTTGGTTTGTATCTCACTGGGAAGAGTATGATGGGCCCAGTAATGATGGTTCTCACTCTCTTGGATAATTTGCCTCTCACTGGGATGAGTATGATATGCCCAGTAATGAATCTCACTCTTCTGGTTACTTTAACTCTTAATGGGACGAGTATGATTGACCCAATACTGTTTATCACTCTTCTGGTTACTTTGTTTCTCACAGAGACGAGAATGATTGACCCAATAATACTTCTCACTCTTCTGTAAGTACTTATGTTAATTCTCTTAGTTACTTTGTCTCTTACTGGGATGAGTATGATTGACCAAATAAGGCTTCTCTTTAGGTTGATTTGTATCTCACAGGGACGAGTATGATGGGCCCAGTAATAATTCTCACTCTCTGGGATAATTTGTCGCTCACTGGGATGAGTATGATGGGCCAGGTAATGATTCTCACTCTCTTGGATACTTTGTTTCTCATTGGAATCAACATGAGTGACCCAATACTGTTTATCACTCTTCTGGTTACTTTGTTTCTCACAGAGACGAGAATGATTGACCCAATAATACTTCTCACTCTTCTGTAAGTACTTATGTTAATTCTCTTAGTTACTTTGTCTCTTACTGGGATGAGTATGATTGACCAAATAAGGCTTCTCTTTAGGTTGATTTGTATCTCACAGGGACGAGTATGATGGGCCCAGTAATAATTCTCACTCTCTGGGATAATTTGTCGCTCACTGGGATGAGTATGATGGGCCAGGTAATGATTCTCACTCTCTTGGATACTTTGTTTCTCATTGGAATCAACATGAGTGACCCAATAATGTTTCTCAATCTTCTGGTTAGTTTGTCTCTCACTGGGACAAGTATGGTGGGCCCAGTAATGATACTGACTCTCTTTGCTACTTTGTCCCTCACTGGGATGAGTATTGTGGGCCCAGGGATGATTCTCACTCTCTTGGTTACGACACCTCTCAATGGAACGAGTATGATGGATCCAGTAGTGAATCTCACTCTCCTGGTTGTTTCGCGTCTTACTGAGATGAATATGAGCAGGTATCCTGCTCTTCCCATTACATTCATGGTCTTGGGACTGCATCACTGTGTCGGTAGTCCATCTCACAGACTCCTATCTCTGGGTCAGAACGGCAGCTTTGGCATTCTCTTCTTCTCTCCTTGACATCATCCATTGTGTGTCTTTGTGTTTGGCTTCTCTCCATGGCGAGTGCTCCCCAATGCTCTCTCTTAGCTTGTTCTCTCAGGACATCTCTTCCTCATAGCCTGAAATCAGTTGATTAGCTTCTTAGAGGCTTAGTCCTGTTTGGTTCAGCTCGGGCAGAGTTAGGCGTACGGTTTCTTTCCTCATAGGAAGTTGTGTCGCCTTCTCAGCTTTGCTTGTTCTGCTGCACCCACAGCTTTGAACTTCCTGGGCTTCTCTCTCTCCGGAGTCTCCTCCTTCAATGCTTATGACTTTGCGCTGGGGCTTCCCGTGTATAACGTGACAGTCCTTCTCAGATGGACTGGTGCTCAATATTATTCTGTTGGTTTTCTTCATCACAGTAACAGACAGGTACCTTTGTTCATATGGCACATCACAGTAGCAGATGTATAGTGATTCTTCCTGTTGTCTCCCAACAGGATTTATCAAGTTGGGTTGTTGAGTGAGTTGGGCAGGAAGTTCCTCCTCGCAACGAGAGTCTCCCGGCGAGGTCCCGCTTGCTTTTAACTCTATGGTGGGTATCACATAGCGGGCTCACCTCCCTAGCCTCAGAACGAAAGGCTCCCCTCCTGGGGAGAAGTGACAAAGGGCCTCATCACGAGCTTGGCGGTAACCCTTAAATGCTGCGGTAACGCTATTACCGCCGCATGTAAGGGTCCACCAAATCACAGGCTTGGCGGATTTTCCCCCAGCTCTGAGCTGGGGGCAAATCCGCGGCGATTTTGCCGATTTTCGGTGCTATTACCGCTGGCGGTAATACTGCCGGCAGTAACAGTGCCAAACATTCCCCATTGGGTCCAATGGGGAATGGGAAATTCCCAAATGGGCCCAATGGGGAATGGGGACTTACCGTTCCGCCAAACCCATGATCCGGTGCTAATAGCGGCTGGGGGTTTGGCGGTATGGCTAATAGCCCCAGCGGTAATACCACTGGGGTTAGCACCCAAATCGTGATGAGGCCCAAAATCCGATGATTTGTCATAATCATTATACATTCAGAGTCTGATTCTCTATGCGCAACTAGTTGTCAGTTTGCTCTACTTTCTTAATGTGCACATTCTGCAATTCTTTCCAACTTGTATTACCTGTGGCTTCCCGTCAGGCAATTGACCCTCATTCTCATTGATCCATGCACAAATGTAGCTTTGATTTCATCATTTAATTTCAAGTGCCCCTTTAATTTTCTCAATCATTTCAAATACAATTGTGTTACTGTTGATGATGTCATTTCACTGCTTTTAGAAACTGATTCTTCATTCTTGTCTTTGGACATTTCCGTGCCTATATAAAGTATCCAAGATGCTTGGTTGTAGAAATCCACCCAGAAATCCACCCAGTTGATGTTTAAGTTCAAAGTTTACTATTTGGATGTATTACTGCACAATCTGATTTTTATGCCCCAAGACATTGCCTGCTAGTGTTTGTCTCAAGTTCTTGCTTTAGTGGTTCTAGTTTTTTCTTCCACATATATTTTGTGTAATTTAAACAATTCTTGTTATGTTTAGTTAGCTACGTGGCATAACTTAGCCTTGTTGAATAAATCACAAAAGATGCAGACCTTAACACTTAGTATGAACGAATACACATGATTATACATAGTTCTTACTGATACTTGTAATCTCAGACGAGGCATGATGCGCCCTTTTCTCCCTATATCACTTACAGCACATTCACGTTCTTTGCTCCTTCCCATGCTGCTCTACCAAAATCAAAAAGGGAACAGGCTTTTGGAGCAGTGGCCACCATCTAGGAATGGCGATTTCAGAATTGTTTTGTTCAGCACGCCACAGTATTTACTATATCCATTCATTAATTCCCTAACTTCATGTGCATGTATATGAATGCTAATATAGTGCTTATGGTGTGCTTGGATTTTTTTTAAAGAAACAGAACAGCGTGGTGCACATCTTGTGAGGTAAAACACCATTGCAATCTGTCCACGTTTACAAAATGTTTCTATACCTGTGTGAGAAAAAAAAACAGGAATCCATTCCACAATGCAGGAATCTAGGTTTTGCTTTTTGGATTGCAGCAGATAAGTGGTTGCCAGTCAAAGGATCTACAGTGAAAGGGTCGACAGGTCAAAAGATCGACACCAAAGGGTCAGCAGGACAAAGGATCAATTTTTTTTTTCCACGTTTTTTTTATTTTTTTGGGGGGGGGCATTCCCCTTTTTTTTGCTAAAAATCACTTTTTTTTTCCAAAACGAAAACCTAAAAAAATATATATAATTAAAAAAAAAATCGACCCTTTGGTGTCAATCCTTTGTCCTGTCGACCCTTTTTTTCGATCCTTTGACTAGACACCCAGATAAGTGTTGGATGGCTGCCATCTTGATGAATGTCATGGCATATCGCCAGCTCAATGCCCGGTCAAGGTTTTTTAGGGGTTTCTCTCTCTCTTTTCTGCGTCAGAGACAACCATTGTCAGCAATAAAGCTGAGTGATATGTACAGCTGTCACGCTCTAGTACAGTACTTCACCTATTCATTATACTTTGCAAACAGATCACAAAGTGCACCAAGTGCGACAATCATCAGTGCTTCACTCCTTGTAGGGGAAACAAATAATTGCAAATTCACAAAGCAGAATTTTGAGGGGCAGTTTGCAGCTCGTGTCTTGTGGTTGCATTTCCCTGCTGAAGATCATTGAGTTGCAAAAGGGATTTGTGCGCTGGTGGTAGAATTGCATGAGTCTCAAGTACCTCTGGATACCACCTGTGTGCATACCTTAGTCTTCGGTGTCTTGCTTGCCCCTATTTAGATATTGGGCAACAGAGCTTGCACGAGTTGGGGTCTGGCTTCAGCCCTCTAACCCAGTGGAGTTTGCTACTTTACGTACTGGCCAAACTTGCAGTTTTTATATTTATGCCTTGTTTGGGGGGTGTAAATGTTAAGGAAATTATGGAACTGCGCATGATTTGAATACTTGGTACCAGGGTTTGCATCTTGACTGGATCAATGCTGACAGTATTGTCCCCCACCCCCATTCTGGACTATTCTAGAGGAGACCAAGCACAGGAAGAGCTTATTATCAGAATCTCACCCCTCAAAGCATTTTGCACAAGTGGATTCACTACTGTGAATCTGCCCACCTGGAGAATGTGGAGTCAACCACCATCCTTATGTTTGTTAGGCACTTACCTTCGCATTATAAACACTGTTTGTTCCATACTAGTTATCCCATGTGGATCCCTTCCTAGCTCTGTTGCTAGTATTTTAGTATACATCCTAATGCTAGTGTTGAGGCCCGCTATGGGCCGAAAAGAGGAGCATTCAGCTGGGTCCTTCCCTAGTGTAGGAATGACTGTGTCATGATGATGGGTCTAGCAGGATGTTGCTAATAGTGGTAGTAGAACCCTACTATCCCTGGGGCCTTATCGCTAGTTAGGGCTTCAATGGCTAACAATATTTCTTCCTTTGTATATATCCCCATTGAGGGGCACCCTCTCTTACTCGCATAGCTGTGGGAGGGTGAAGGAGCTTTAAGAAATAGGGCCTGATCACGACTTTGGCGGTAACCCTTAAATCTGGCGGTAGCGCTATTACCACCGGATTTAAGGGTCTGCCAAATCAGGACTTTGGCGGAAATCCGCCGGCGGTAAGAGCACAAAAATTCCCCGTTGAGCCCAATGGGGAATGGGGCATTCCCAAATGGGCTCAATGGGGAATGGGGATTAACATTACCGCCAAACTCGTGATCCGGCGCTATTAGCGCCGGGGAGTTCGGCGGTAGGCTAATACCGCAAGCGTTACCGCCAAAGTCGTGATCAGGCCCATAGGGCCTGATCACGAGTCTGGCGGTAACCTTTAAATGCGACAGTAGCGCTATTACCGCCACATTTAAGGGTCCGCCAGATCATGGCTTTGGCGGATTTCCCCCAGCTCTGAGCTGGGGGGAAATCCGTGGAAAAATTGCCAATTTTTGGCACGATTACTGCCGACGGGAAATCCCCTGGCGGTAATAGCGCAAATTTTCCCCATTGGGCCCAATGAGGAATGAGGAATTCCCGAATGGGCTCAATGGGGAATGGGCAATAACCCTTCCGCCAAACCCGTAATCCGGCCTCTTAATAGCGCCTAGGGTTTGGCGGTAGGGCTATTAGGGCTGGGTTACCATCCAACTCGTGATGAGGCCCATAGCCTGTGATGTAGGGTTATCTGTAGTGTAAAGGGTGTATTAAAACCTCAAATATTCTCCCTTCCTCTAGTTTACTAGCTCAACAGACACATTTTTTGCTTCTCGTTATTTGACGTGATGTCAATGTGAGGCCCTTTTCTTCGAGGTGTTAGTGCCTCTAAGAGTCCAATGGATGGAACTCCCCTAGCATGGGAAGCATGCTCTTTGAGGCTTGATTGAAGCCCCAATAGGGGCCCTTTTAGCTGTCCTAGTTTGGGTCCACAGCCAAAGGCAAGTCTCCTAACAAAATTATGTGACCATGGGGCAAGCAATGCCAGCTAACCCAAAGTTGTAAAGAGGAACCGATTTTGACCTTCATTTGGGCCATACATAATTTCTATTGTAACCAAAACCCTGTTCAGTTCCCCTCTCAATAAAAGAATCCAACCCTCTTTGACATTATACCCCAGATGCACCCGACACCCTTCCACTTTTGCTGCATTGCAACTGAAAAGGCTTGGATCTAAGACTATAGGAATTACTTGATACAATGCGGGTCTCCGGCAGACACACTGCATCGGCCCCGAAATCTTCCATTAGCTTCAATATTTACATTGTCTTATCTGGAGAGCACTTACAATGTGTGTTAGGACCTTGCATTGGTGTATGTTCTGCAGGGTCTTAGCGAGAGCCTCCACAGAGGTGGATCATGAGATTGCTGATGCTAACTTTTCTGTGGGCCCACAAATGATAAAACTCAAGAGAAAACAACATTGCCTATTCAACAACAACATAAATATGGAATTGCTAAGTAGTAAAGGCCCTGTTATCAGGGCATCTTGGCTAAGAGACCTACAGGCTGGCGGTAAGCAAATCACCCCCATGGCCATGCCCATCCCAGCACCAGTGATAACTGAGTGTAGTATCCATTTGTCCTGCTAAAGTCGAATTTAGCTGTGCCTAGTGTTTTCATTTGTCTGCATTGTGCTTTGTGTTTGCATTAGCTTTGTGCACTACACTGTGTCACCCCCCCTCCCTCTGTGAACCCCACCCCACCCCTTCCTCCATGTACCTCAGTACTTCAGACTGGCAAGTGTCCTCCCCACCACTGTAGCTATGTCGCTATCTATCTCTCCTATCTTCTCTAACTCTGTCGCTATCTCCTATCCTTCTCCTTTCACTAAATCTGGCAGGAAGACACTTAAAAAGGACATACTGGGCTCCAACCGAGGCCTTCCTATTGCAGACACCAATGTCACGGCTTCCACCAGAGAGACACTTACTGACATCCTTTTCTTCGTGAACGCATCTGACCTATGGACTCGATACATGGTCGGCTTTATCTCTTCTATCATCTCTTCTCCCATTAATGGTGGCACTCGCGGGGAGGTTCTCTGTGACCTCTTTGCCATTTGCAGAGTCATTAATGTCTATTTCAATTGAACCATCATGGTTCAGGGTCCTCAAACCAACCTTCTTCTCTTTCGCAGGCTCTTCCCTCACCTCTATAACCTCACCTCTCCCTCCGGCCAGGCTCCCTTGCCCACTGTGCCTTCCTCCTCCTCTGCACAGGCCCCCTTGCTCTGGGCCCTCCTTCTCCTCTGTACAGGCGCCCTTGACCACTGTGCCCTCCTTCTCCTCTACGCCCTTGCCTTACCGTACTGTCCCTGTTGCCTTGTTGGCGCCTTGGCTCCTTCGCCATCCTCCACTATCCCTCTAGCCCTCTTTCCACCCCGGGGGTGGGGGGACCACTGTCCCCTGCACTCCCCCTGCGGAAGATCTTGAAAGATGGAAAGCTGCTCCACACTGCCACACTCAACACTTGCTCCGCTGTCAAACACTTGTCTGACATCTGCAACCTCCTCGAACTCATGGATCTTGATGTGCTCCCTATCACAGAGACATGGTTCCAAGGATAGCTCTGTCATGAGCTTTGACACACTCCTCCCTGAAGGGTACAAAATCCTCTCTGCGCCCAGGCCAAAGAAGACAGGTGGAGGAGTGGCACTGATCTTCCCAGAATGGATACCTGTGTCCATCATCCCTACTCAGTCCTACTCTGCCTAGTTTGCAGACCCTCTCTCTCTCCTAAATCTTCTCTCCTTATGGCCACCTTCTATCAAACACCAGGACAGTCCACTCTCTTCCTCTCGGGAATGGGCTGACCTTGCCTCCTCTCTACTTTCCTCCTCCTCTAAGCTCCTCCTGATGGGTGATCTTAACATCCATCTTGATTCTCCAGACTCCTTTGGACCTTTCCGCAACCTATGCGACTCTCCCTCTTTATCCTACCCTCTGGCTTCACGCACACCGTGGGCCACACTTTGGATGCTCTAATCTCTATTGACATCCGTCTCTCTATCCATCTCACTACCTCTCTCTCTTGGACTGACCACTCTCTTCTCTCAACACACCTGAAGCTCTCTTCTCCTCTTGCAGCAGGACACCCAGCATGGCCACCTGGCTTCAAAGTCACCAGACCCATGAAAAAGTGACAGTGGCTGCCTTTGCCTCCACCTACTCTCATCCGCCCATTCCTGCAGCAGACTACGACTGTGACACAGTCCTTGCTAACCTCAATCTCCAACACCCTTGATACTCTTGCCCCTGTCATGAGGGTCCGACTGAAGCTTTCCAAAAAGTCGAACTCTTGGTACGACTCAGATCTTGCTGCCCTTAAACGCAAATGCAAGGCAGCTGAGCAGAAATGGATTTCATTTGGGTTAACCATCTGACAATCTGGCCTGCCGCCACCTTCAAAGGCAATATCGACTCTGCATCCAATCCAAAAAAAAGAGTCTTTATTCAAATCTGCATCTCCGCGGCATTAAGCAACACTGCCAAACTTTTCAAAGTCTGTAAGGAACTGGCCATTCCTGCAGCAGCCTCTTCTTCTGTCACACCCACCCAGGACCTTTGCTCTGCCCTGGACATCCTATCCTCCCTCCCTAACACACCACAGCATACAAAAACAGCAGATCCTCCTTTGCGCCCCCTCCAATTCCCCTTTCTTCTCTCTCACCCGTCTCACCGGATGAAGTTGCCAGACAAATCCGGTCTATGAAGGCTTCATCCAAACAAGTGGACCCCTGCCCCTCCAAAACCATTAAGGACAACATTGTCTCCCACGCCCCAGCCTTGGCTGATCCCTGCTGTCTCTCCTTTTCCACTGGAGTTTTCCAAACTGCTCTTAAGCACTCCCTTTTGCAACCTCTGCTCAAGAAACACTATGCCAACCCCTCCATTCTGGCAAACTACCTCCCTATCACTATCAATCCTTTCCAGGGCAATCTCCTGGAGAAGTTGGCTATCTCTCAACTGACCCTCCACATTGAATCTATGGGGTGCTTCCACGACCATCAGTCTGGCTTTAGAGCACCAAGAAGTACAGAAACTGCTCGTCTGAACACCTGGGAAGACCTGCTCTCAAACCCTGACACTAACACTCCCTCTGTTCTCATTCTCCTTGACCTCTCCTCTGCCTTGGACATGGTCAACCACAACATCCTGATCGCACAGGTCAGGCTCTGGCGTGGGTAATCTCCTTTCTCTCTGACTGCCGATCCCAGGTGGAACTCAGAGCCTTTCTCTCGACTATCGCTCTCTCAACCTGTGGCGTCCCGCCGGGATCTAACCTATCCCGTGGTGCTCCATCATCTACATGGATGCCTTGGCATGTGTGATTGCCACTTTCACCTCTAACTGCCAGTGCTACGTGGATGACATAAAACTATCTTTCAGGCTACCCTCAGCCCCCTCCTCACTCATTCATATCTGACTGTCTGTCCGCTAATCTGTCATGGTGTGCTGCAAATGACCTTTGCCTTAATGCCAATAAGACTGAGATAGTTTGCATTGGGACCCCTGCTCCCGCCTTCCCACTTTCACTTTGGCGGCCTCCCGTGGCCCTGCACCAGCAGCCACCTGCGAGGCTATACCTCCTCAGAGGTACTCTACCTTTTCTCACTTTCCCCCAGTGGCTCACTGTCTCCAGACCCCTGGTTCTCTCTAGGCTGGACTACTGAAAAAGCCTCTTCCTCAACCTCCCTGCTTCTGCCCTGCACCCTCTGCAACTCATCCAAAACAGAACCAAGACTTATCCTTGGCCTCAAGCCCAGGGACCGCATCTCTGCCCGTACTGAAATCTCTTCACTGACTTCCTGTGCCTGCAAGTATCAAGTTTGAGACCCTCTGCATTGTCCACAAGGCTTTTTGGGGCCTGGGACCTACCTATCTTCAACGTTGCCTGCCTAAATACTGTCCCTCCCGAGCCTGCACTCATCTACCTCCAACCTTCTGCGAGTGAGACGGTTCTCCAAGCAGAGATTTGGAGGGAGATCCTTCTCCTCTGCAGGGGCCTCCCTCTTGACTAGCCTCCCTGCCACACCTCTGTCTTGAGCCTGATCTCCGTAAGTTCTGGAAACTCCTCAAGACTTTCCTCTTCTCCTCTTCCTTCTCTCTCCCTCTACCCTGCTAACCTAGCTCTCTGCTCTTCCACTCTCCCCCCCATTTTTCTTACAGCTTACTGACTGGCCACCTGGTGTACTTCAGAGTCTCACAGGTCCCGGGCATCCATGCCAGTCCTCTCTCGCTTTTGCTTCAGGGCCCTGCCCTCACCTCACCCTCAAAGCAATTGAGAAATTACCCAAAAGAGCGTCTCTCTGTGCACTTACCCCAGTCTCTACCGACTGGGTGCACTTGGACTTCCCCCTCCTTGTAACTGTCTGTGCACTTGCACAATCCGCATGCACCTTGCCTGAATATTGTCTGTCAGTTGTCCCCTGTCTTCACCTCTTAATAGCACTTGGTAAAACTGCAGAGTCGTCATTAGACGTATTTTCTGTGTCTCAACTGTTAACTGTATTAAATGCACTTACTATGCTTGTGCAGACTATTATCGTCCAAGAATTTCAAGGGCTCTGAATGACTGTTGTTTTTGCATTGAGCCCTCCTTGAGCACTTTGAAACACTTGCCTTGTGTATAGGCGCTTTATAAATAAACATTACCATACCATACCATTATCAAGTCAGGACCCTAGACTTGTCACTTCCTCCCTCCTCGCCCAGCATATCACATTTCAACAGATTGTAGATGGGCCAGGAGGGGCTTCCGCTCCTCCAATCACCCACTGGTGAGTATTTCTCTGTGTGCACGCACCAGCTCCCTTCGTAAAGTGTATCAAGGTAAACTCTCTGCCTGCTTCTATGTCCTTCATCTGGCCTGCCTTTATCACTGGCACTGTCTCCTCCTCCCAGATCCTGTTCCCCCAACGCCTTCACAGATCCATCGACTGTGATGCGTCTCTTGTACTGTGTCCCCAGCCGGAACTTACCTGGTAAGTTCTGCATTACTGCACCTTGGTCCATTTGCTCATTCGTGGCTGTCCGCCTCCTTAATCTACCCTGCTATGTTGTTGCTGATGACTTCCTTGTTACCATAGACACCCGCTATGTGTCCCACACATCAGATGTTCTTGCGGTCATGTGCACCGTCACTGATGCAAGTAGTTACGACCCACCCCACCTGTGTCTCTTGCACCTCCCAGGATCGATTTTACCTATGTGTTACTGTTATCAATGGACTGACAGTCTCAGCCCTGTGCTGCATTACCTATTTCTATCTGCCAATTGATGTAGCCCCATAACTATGTGTTGAGGCTTTCCCAAATTGTGCACTCATCCAATGTTGCATTTTACCCAGTTGTACATTCATATTTGATGTAGCCCCCATCACCATTAGGTGAGGCAGTCCAATTTTGCATTTTATCTAGCTGTTCCTGCGTAATTTGTTGTAGCCCTCCACACCATGTGGCGGGGTAGTCCAATTATGCATTTTACCTATGAGCGCCTGCATAGTTGATGTAGACCCCCTCACCATGATGTGAGGCAGTCCAATCTTGCACTGTACCTATTTGTACCTGCATACTTGATGCAGCCCCCTGCACCATATGGTGAGGCTGTCCCAAATGGTTCACTCACTCCAATGTTGTTTCTTAATTTCCAGCCTTGTGCTGTGTTTGAACTTGTTCACGTGCACTCAGTGTACCCCTCTCCTCCCTTCGGCCTGAGCATTACTCCTTCCTCCCCGTCCTGCACTTCCCCTCGTCCCCCTCATTTCTGTTACTGCACTTGCATGATCCGAATTGTCTCAAGACCTAGTAGGAACGTTATTGTTTGTCTTTCTATCCTGTTCACCCCCAACCTACACTTCTCCTCTGCCCCCTCTCCCCTCATTTCTGTACTGCATTTGCATGCTCTGAATTGTCTCATGACCTAGGAAGAACGCTATTGTTTCTCTTCTTCCCCGTTCATCCCCAACCTACACTTCCCCTTCCCCCCTCTCCCCTCATTTCTGTTACTGCACTTGTATGCTCTGAATTGTCTGAAGAACTAGTAGGAACATTACTGCTTGTCTTTCTTCCCCTGCTCAACCCTAACCTACACTTCCCCTTCTCCTGTCTCCCCCCATTTCTGTTACTGCACTTGTGCCCTCTGAATTTTCTCAAGACCTAGTAGGAACGTTACTGTTTGACGTTCTTCCCATGCTCAGCCGTAACCTAACTTCCCCTTGCCCCCTGTCCACTCATTTATGTTACTGCACTTGCACTATCTGAATTGTCTCTAGACATAGTAGGAACGCTATTGTCTCTCTTTCTTCCCAATTCCGCCCCAACCTACACTTCCACTACCCCCTTCCCCTGCATTCTTGTTACTACACTTGCATGATCTGAATGTCTCAAAACCTAGGCGCAATATAAATACCCAATAAATAAATAAGTAAATAAATAAATACTTTCCACCGGCAGTAGGTATTGCCTTCACCTGTGGGTGTAAGAATCCACAAATTATAGATGAATACGGCCCAGTGTTATGGAGGGCAAATGTGGCAGGTTTATAAGGCACTGTTGGGTTGAAATGGTAAACCAGCTAAATCTGCTATGGCAACCATATTTTCGCGTTGTGTTAGAATAGTTTCTTGCAGTGCTCCGATAGGGCTATGTGGGGATACAGACTTTGGCGACTGCGACTGCCCTCTCCACTCACTCCACTTCTTCAACCTCATAATTGTAACTCAAGGGTCTGGCCTCAGGCCAATGCGCACCAGGCCCATCCTCTGAATTCTACCCAGTATAATGTCTTTGCTGGTGATGTTAGGGGAGGTGTTTTGGAACATTTGCAGTGTCCAGGTTTTTGGGCAGGGTCCTTGGGTTCTTTCTGCCAAGCGCTGTATGTGTGAGTTCTCGCAGTGATGTCTGTTTCCTCAATGATAGACACCACCATCTGTATATCCTGTTTAGTGCCAGCCATGTTGCCTTGGGTTGGTTAACATCTTCCTGTAGATATTGGACTGGTTTTTCAGTTTCCCCTACTTGAGTGTGGACATGCTTCAAATCCTGCGATAGCTCTGTCAATGTCTTGAAAAGATTGTCTGTTGCCGCCTATATTTTGCTTTTCATTGAATTCTTAATTTTGTCACACAGGGTAGCAATACATTCTAATAGATCCTGCGTTGTGAGTGCGAGAGCTCCCAGGTGTTGGGAGGCATGTCCAACGTTCCAGCAGGACATACATTTCCAGGTTGAGAAAACCCTACTAGCATGAAGTATCGCGGGAGCTGATTGAGATTTGCACAGAAGAAGGACCATATATTGTTTTTAGTTAGGTAGGTCTGATACATATTAGATACATGTAGCAAAACAGAATGAGCAACAAATGTTATCACTGTTGCAGTTGCAGAGGTTATAGATAGGACAGTATTATAGGCCCTGTGATTAGTTGTTGTATTAAAAATGTATGGCCTGAAGTATGATGTGCGGGAAGAGCCCAGAAAGGTGGAAGATGGAGTCAGAAAAGTGCTATGGTAGAAGTGAGGTCAGTGTGTTAACATGACAGAAGTATTGCGATTTTGGAAGTTGAGGCCTAGTATACTTTGAACAGAATACAACTTCGGTCATTAGTTGGAGCTGTAGCTCTGTGTAGCTAGCTTGAAGAACAAATCCCCTTTCCCGTTCCCCAGGAGAGAAGCTGAGGTCAGAGGCACGGAGGTGCGCAGATAAACTCTAAATGTATCCAGCTGTGGGGCTTGAACGTGGTGAGAATGGAATGTGAATTGGTTGGGAGGAGCCCTTTGAAGGACAAATTCATGTGAAAAGGGCATAAGCTTTGGGATGCCAAAGGGGCAAGCCGAGATTTAAGAACACTACTGCCCTTAAAAGTGTCTATTGCAGTTGAATTACAAGTAGACACACAACTCCCTGAAATACAATTTCAAGAGTGGTGCCGCAGTTATGTATTTACCAGGCACCTGGAGTTTGCAGGAGATAAGGGGGGAGCTGTCTCTGGAATGTCCTGTGATTTGAGATGGGGGAGTGGAGGTGAGACCAGTAAATTAAGTAAAGGTCAGGGAGGCAACTTCTGTGCACCATGGGACTGGGAATAATGAGAAGGCCTATTGTCCTAACAAGGCGGAGGGTTGCAAATCACGTGGCAGTGTCGATTTATCAATATACCATTACACTTGAGCAACCAATCCCATACCTGGATCCGACAGTGACAGTTTGGAAGTACCTCATGTACCGGGTTTAGATAGCGTATGGCCATTCAGTCCAGGGACTATAGGGGGATACTAGCATGCTCTATATGTGGTAGCAATGAGGGTGGTAGTATAAAATTGGAACTTATATAATCAAATTTGGTATTTTCCCAGTATATAACTTGCAACTCTGTGGGATGTGATGAGCTCCTTGTCTGTTCAGTTCTACGAGACTGGTGCACTGATTATTTAGCCGGTTGGATTATTTTTGTGTATGGGTCAATATTCCGCTGCACTTGTGTCCCGATCACCTACTGGGCATTCCGCTAGTTGGCAATGCCTTCCACGTACTTCACCAGGTTTCTATCTACCACTCAAAATATGCTCATTGTCTCGGTCGTTGCCTTCCTTAAATATTTACATGTAGACATCTATTGCTAATAGGATACAGGGTCCAGTTCTCTTTCGAATCAGGGGCATTCTTCTGGGTCCTCTCCCTCCTTGCAAACTGTGCCAGCTTTTAAGGTGCTGACCTGACCTGGCAGGTTATCCTAGGTGTCAGCAGGGCCTTCCATCTTGTCGGTTCTCTCAATGGTGATTGCTGTGTGAGAAGCGCTGGTGTCATGAACTATGTTTTCCTGACGTACTTTCCAGTAGCCCCCTGGTGAACCAGCAGCACAAGTTTGCAGGACTAGTTCATCTGGTTCAGCACCTTTGTGTCCCCAGGCAGGTCTTAGATCCAGACCCCTTCTTGTCTTTGAGGTTTTCAAGGTGAGCAGGGTCAGAAGGTTCCCCTCTACATTGATCTATTGGTTTCTCCACTACATATCATGTCCTGATCCTCATCCATCCCCCTCGATGAAAGTGCCATCAAGAGCGGGTTCCACAAAGTTTCCTCTGGCAAGATGTGGCAGAGAGTGATTCCCCATGTGACCTGTGACAGTGGATGTGCTACTCTTCATCAAGACTTCTGCTTCTACCCAGTTGCTAGCAGAAACATCAACCTCGGCCCTGTGCTTTCCCAGTAAGGAGGTGTCTGTGCAGGTTCTCCTGCGGCCTGTAGATGTTGCCAGTCGCCCTTCGGCCTTCACAAAAAAGGGGTGTGTCCCAAGTTGGTTACCTGCTCTGGACCATCCACTAACTTTCCACAGGGGAGGTTGACTCATCAGAACTCAACTTGTCAGGATTAAGGTGACTGGGACAGCAGTGATGCTTGAGCTCCTTTAGATGGTGGCCCCTGTTTGGGCTATTAGCACACACTCTCTCTAACAAGGTCAGGAAAGAAGTAGACAAAGGCAAACAGAGACAGGCGAGGGGGGAAGCAGTCGCCACACCAAAGCAGTTTATAACCATGTGTCTAACTTAATTACTGCATCAGACCAGAAACGCATTCCCTGCTGCACTGGGGAATCCCCAGTATGTCTGTCCTAAGACATCCTCTTCTCTCTCTGCACAACGACAAGCAGTGACATCATGCTCCTTTGCATTCACTTGCCACCTATGTGCTGATGGCACCCCCCTATGTGTCTCCTTCCCTTTTTTCTTCTCCTCGTCCCCAACAGCAATATGCCATTTCCTTCACTGCCATTCTTCACTATATGCTAATGCACTGGCAATGCTGGAACATTCCAAATACCTGTTAACTTTTTACTAAGCATGTACCCAATATCCTTTACATACATAAATGCTAGAACCTCATCCATGTAACAACAAAGAAAAGAAAAGAAAAACATATATAAAAATGAATAAGGTCCATGGTAAATAGGGGAAAGAAAAAAGCGAGGTACAGGAGAAGGGAAGGAGTTGCTTGCAAACCAATGCATCTCAAGAAAAGCATTTGTTGCAGGTGTGTAATGGTTTCTTACTTCACACTTTAAGCCTCTCAGGATTGTTTGTGTCACCATGTTGGCTCTATGAGTGTTACTTTGGAGTAAAGCAAATTGAACATGCTCTGAGATCTCCAACAAGACTAATGTCAATGAATGCTTGCCAGGTTTGCCATGTTTGGTCATTTTAGGGTTGGTCTCTTCGTTTATGGTGAGTCTTCTTGTAAGCTTTCGTATCTATGAGCTCAAGGCACTTTGAAACTCCTTGCTTTGTCAACTTTGCAAGGCGATCAATCATGCAATGTCATGTGCTTCTTTGAAAGTTAGTGTTCAGAGATGTGCATCATGTTGTGTTACTCTGTGAAGCTCGCTGTTTAATACCATGGTCTGGTTGTGTTGATGGTGTAACTGTACCTCAATATGAAGTTGCAGGGTTCATATGTTGCCAATGATCTGGTATTATTTGGCAGATTGTTCTGCCTCGTGTCACGTATTTTCAGTCATTTGAAATTGATTTCTGACAGTTGTATACTGCCTGATCATGCTTCTTGCTTGCTCTCTGGGTAGAGTGTTTATGTTAATCGAGGTTTTTCAGATGTTAGTAGCAACTTTTCTGGTTATGCTGGTTATGTGAATGGCCATCCAGCAAGAAAATGATTATTGCTTGTGGTTGGACATTACTCAACAGGTTCATGGTATTGTCTTTGCATCTTTTCCCTTTCTTCTTCATCAGAGGTATAGACCAAAGGTTCATGCTCCAGTTTTCCTCTACAGCTATTTCAGCAGTAGTCTTCATTTTCTGGTTTTCCCATTTTCATTTCAGATCTTGTGCCTCCTATCTATCTATCTATCTATCTATCTATCTATCTATCTATCTATCTATCTATCTATCTATCTATCTATCTATCTATCTAGATGTTTCTATTGCACTACTAATCCAAAGGCCTCAGGGCGCTCACAAGAGGAATCACGTGCAAGACAATGATATAGGCGTAGGTAAAGTCTGGCAAAAGTGATGGCTCTTTGTTCGTCTGTGTTCTTTGGCTTGCGACATAACACTTGGGTCTGGGATCGATGTCAATGGTTTGCCTCCAAGGCTTTTCTTTCAGCATGTTCAATGGGAACCCTTAATCAGATTGCAGATAGTATTTATTGCCTTTATCTGAGCAGTGTTCTTAGATGCTTATTTGATTGCGGACTCTGAGTGGCAAAAACACAAAAACTGTGACGATAAGGTATTAACTTCTTTCACGCTGTCCGCATTTTCTATATGGTTTCCTTTGTTTATTTTCTTTTTCTTGCTGCAGGATTGTTTTTATGGATGCGCTGTTTTTGCCATCAAATATCCCTGGTTTATTCCAAAAGCAGGAAATCAGGATTCATCCTAACATACAATAAACACTGAAAGATATCAATTGAAATGGACTAGAGCTGGCTCTTACCAGATGCCCATCTAGTCCCTGGTTCCATTCGAAATGCCCAATATTCACTTTTACCTCACTTGCCCCCAACGTCCTCTGCTATGTCTGCAAAACCACCACATGCCTTGCATTTAAATTGTAGTAATAAGGAGTATGTTGAAAATGAACTTAAACTCTTGTTGTTGTTGGTTCAAGTGTGTCCTGAATAATGAGAGCATTTTAAATGCTTGTCTGCCGATGCGATGACAGACATAGGTTTAGGATAGCGACCAACCTGCACAAATACACTGCAAAGTCTTGCCAGACGAAAAACAAGTGAATGGGAAAAGTAGGAACTGCTCCCCAGGTTCTGCAGACATTTAGGTCTTGTCTGAGTGAGTCCGTACTTTGTATAGAAATAGTGTTTATTTCATTAAGAGGGTTAACTATGTTTAGTGGGACACCTATGGCCTCATCCATTGGCCATCATTGATGGATTTTGGTCGACTTCCTGCTTTTTGAAAGATTCTTCCGTGAATTTGTATACATAGTCAGCTCTGTTTTGAATCACATATAATATTATCAACCACTAGGGAATGATGAGAGAGTCCTACATAAAAAAGAACTCAGCTGCATCTTGGATATAGGATATATAAAGATGGAAACATCCTGGAGAGGGAGTACCTCAACTAACTCAGGAATATCAAAAGAACTCCCTAATGTCATATTCGCACCCAGGAAAGGTGGTTTTACCAATCAGAATCCACCTTTCCTTGGCGCAATTCTGCTTTCAGCACCCCTAGCAGCGGAAAAAAAACAAAAATGCCCACCACCATTAAAATAGAAATTGGACAAAGTCCCTTTTCGGGTGACGAAAGCCATATTTGAACATCTTTTCAATGTCCGCTGTCATCCAAAAAGGGAACTAGTCCCTCTTCTATTTTAATGGTGGTGGGTATTTATTTGTAATTATTTTTTCTCCGACCGGAGAGGCACTCATGCAGTGCCTCTCCCGTCAGACAAATAAATTAAATAAAAATATCCACACCCCAGGAAATGCTGGTAAATCCTGGGGTGCGAATACCTTTCACGCCCCACCGCTGGGGCGAACATGGCATTCAACAGCCCGCAGCCTGAGGTGAGGTACTCACTTCGCTCAGGCTTACAAAGCTTGGGCTGGCTGGCCATTAAACGTCATGTCTGTGGGGGCAGTGGGGCTTAAAATCTCTAATATGTTCAATCAGTTCATCTCAACTTCTTTAATACTGCTCTATCTACTGTCTATTGTCTAAGCATGTAGTAGTGCCTTGCATAACTCGAAGAGCTTCAATATTGTTATTTAAGTACATCTGTGTCTATATATTTCCTGTCTTAACGAAAGAAGGAGAAGAAGAAGAAGGAGAAGAAGAAGAAGAAGAATGATCCTTTATGTCAATGCTGTGCCAAGAGTGGGCAATTATAATCCAACAGTTTAATTCTACCATATTGATTGATTGATTGATTGATTGGGCAAATAAACATAATGAAGTAGACTCTGCCATGGAGTGAGGGAACTGAAGGTCACTGAATGAGACTTTGAGCTCTACCATGGGTTTTTGATGGTAAGCCCTGGTTTTATGAACCATACCCCATCCACAGCTGCACAGGTGTCTAGAGCGCCACCATGAGAGTCCTATGGAGGATGACTGCGTTAGCAGGAGATAAGAAGTATTGCACAGAACAGGACGCTCATAGAACAGCACGTATGGTGGCACGTGGAGGTGGGATGACAACTTTGTCATGAGATGGCCTAACTGGCAACTAGTGAAAGGATTGGAGAGAACATTGTATCGAGTTAGGAGTGCTCTTTATATGTGACAACAGACTTACTGGCCAGCATTGGTCGTAGCCACCTCACCCAGGTCTTTGAATTGGCTCAGCCTGATATTCTGGCTCTTAGCCTCTCTCTGGATTTGCGCCACACAGACGCAGTTTAATCCTGTAGGCGTGGACCCCTTTCCTGGTGTGTTGATTAAATCTGTCCCTGCGAGGTTCATAGTTACCCCCACGCCTTACTGTATTTAATGCATCCTTTGCATTTGTTCTAAAATCATCCATAGGTTCATCTTTTCACTGCATTTAATGCAGGGCATTATTGATGATCCTTCCCACCCTCACACAATAGGAGGGACACTAAAAAGGTCCTGTACGGCTTTCTGCTATCATTTGACCGACCTCATGCCTCCTCAACCTACCCCTCTAACGCTTTGCTTACCACTACCCACATACACGCTGCACTCTTAAGGAACCCAGAATTAGTGTCGTCTCTGCTGTTTCTTCTCTGTACAGCACTTTTGGTCGAAGCACAAGCCCTGTCAACACAATGAAAACAAATACATACAGTTCAATAGCAGACGATGTCTTCCAATAGCTCCACAAACATTTGTCCCAACAAGCCAAGCAATCGGAGATTAATAAAGTTATTCTTTGTATCTTTGTAGACAATCATTTTGCCTGGATTAAAACTAAATCAACAACACGATGTCTGCAGGCGCTAGCTGCGCATGCCAACTCTGCAACTCTGATAGAGATTTGCACGGTTACCAACCAAGAGATTTTCAGTACAAACAACTGCTTTGTTCTAAGAACCACACCAGAGCCTCGCCTGCAACCCTGTGGTACACCGGACGAGGACCGAAATGACAGACAGACTCCAAAAGGATGGACTACTCAAAGGGCAGGACAGCCCAGAGCAAAGATTAGCTGATCTCCAGCAAACACGCCTCACGGCCATCATTCAGTCCCGGCTTCCTGGCATCATGCAGAACCGTGCACTGCCATGCACGCTGCGGATTATGTTTAATAAAGGTACACGTGTTTGGTGAACATGCAGCTGCTCAAACGTTCCTTCCCACAATCACTGCACATGCGCAATCGCATAGGTTGAGAATGAGCACACTGTTTTACTCTCAGCAGCTTGTTCAGTAACTACAACAGTATTTTTTATGCAAGAGATCTAATAGAGAGCAGGACAATAATACCCATTGAAAGTATCTATCAGGCAGGACAATAATGACCCAGACTACTTTAAAACCATTAAAGGTTAAAGTTCTGGCTCAAGTGTTTTAAGGAGTTGAACAAATAATTAATAGGGCAATGTTTGAAGCATTGGGATTGGCCCCACAGTCATGTGTAGTGTGGTTTCCGACTACAGTGTTCTTGAATTCAAGAAGGGAAAAGTGTTTTTTTGGGGAAGGCGGGGGTCCACAGTGTCAAGTGCAGCAAAAAGCTCTAGAAGGATGAGAATGGTGGGTAGTGGTAAGATAATTGGTGACATAGATTAGAGCAGTTTGGGGTGTTTGGACGAGAATCCAGACTGGAGGAGACCAGCAGGTGTGTGTACCTCAATATAGTTGTCCACATAGTTGAAGACAAACCTCTAGAGGAAGCAAATATTGAGAGTGAGGGATTATTGAGGTCAGCACTTAGTTTTTTCAGGAGGGGTTGGACTGAGAATGTTTTATAACAGGATGGGAAGATATCAGTTGAGTGATAAGGGTTAAATAACGCAGAGATAGCGGTGAACAGTGGTGGCAACCCAATGTTCCTTCTGAATTTGTGGTGCTATTTAATTCTCATAACAAAAATGCAGGACGAGATTGGTGTTTGGGTTTGGAAAATAGGTTATATACATTTTAGGAGCCAGAGTTGGCTTCGGGAAGTCTCCTATTCCCTGCGCTCTCAACGATGTAGCGGCTTGTAGGTTCCAGGCCTTGCTACGAGACTTATCCCAAAGTCTGAAAAACATGCCCCAACTGAGGTCAGAGTCTGGGTTGGTTGCCTAGTGAACCTAGCAGAAAAATCAAAACATTAAAGCGATATTCTAGCATCAGTGGAGAGGGTTACATAAGTTAAATGTGATACAATCATTTCTGTAAGGGCATGAAACCCTGTATATACTCCCTATACAACACAAAAGCCTTCATTGACCAGGCAAGTCTCTCTAAAATTAAAAGTTATGTTTTGCGCTCCTCTTCCTGGAAAGTGTCTTTCAAAACCCAGAGACCCAGAGCTCCACTAAAAGTTTTTGTTCCGACGGTTGCAGATTTGACAAGATGGATCCCAGGTTCACATGAGCTGTTATACGTCTTTGCATTGGACCAACACCCATCACCTTCTAGGAGAGATGAGTTATCATGGTTTTTGCGTTTGATCAACACACGACATATCGGCACCCAGTCAATTTACCGAATCAAATTTCAGAGTGGTACATTTCAGTGCAACCATAATATTGACAAGTACCGAAAATATTAAATAAATACATATAGGGTTAAGGGCTAAGGGGTTCAAATGGGTCAGGTTCGAGTTGGGGTGGGGTTAAAAGGATGGGAAATTCAGTATGTTTTCGATATTTTGGTTGCACTGGAATGTACCACTCTGAAATTTGCTTTGGTAATATCACAAATAACTGACATATCGTGGGAGGGAGGTCAGACCCTGCCTGAGACTTTAGTTAGACAAGAGACCTTGTCGAGGCCACCAGTGTTTTGGCTATGGCTCCCAGCTAGCCACTAATTTCCCTCTCTCGGGGCTCTAAAGATTGTGACCTTACCTGTCCCTATGCCCTAGTCAATAAGGCTGTCCACCTGTTCTGCCCCTGTAGGTTGGCTTAGCCACAATGCTGGTCCCATTGATCTTGCCACCTGCCCCTGCCCCTTGACACCATCTCTCTTGAAGGGTGGCCCTATTAGCTTGGCCAATGATCATTCTCTATACTTTGGCCCTGCCTCCTTCACCAATGGTGGTTCTCTGTGCTCTGCTCCGGACTCGTGTATCCTTCTCCTCATCTTGCTTTCCCTTCTCCGCTCCAACGCCACCGTTTCCTCACTCTGCTTTTGTTCTGCTCATTCAATATGCATTCCCTCATATTACGCCAAACTCTTCCGCTTCTTTTCACCTTCCTCTTTATCTTGTTTTCCCTCACTCTCTTGATCTCTCTGCTTCTCAGTCTTCTCACCTACACTTCTCTCTCTCCACAAACACAACCCCCAGAAACACCATACATCCCTGCATCAAGCATCTGAGAACTGATTGGCTTTTTACATGGCTGGTGATAATCACTCTGTTTGACTTTCTTGTGTCTTCCTGGGTTTCGTTGGCCCTGTTTGACCGTCGACTGTTATATTTCCCTTCCTCCCCTTGTTTGGGAGACCGCCCTCTGTGTAACTCTGGGGGACAGGAGTTTTCTAGAGGTTTAGATTATGTGTCCATTATTTTAGTGTTCGTCAAACACGTCATGACTGTTTCCTGCCCCATTGATCTGCGTGGGAAGTTTGTATAGTGTTGATCCCCTGATTTAGAATGGATGTGATTAACTGACTGCCTGATTGATGCCTCTATCTATTTGCTGTGAATTGGAAGCTGTGTTTCATGGACTGCTACCAAATGTCATTATAAGGCCTGTAACGACTAAATGTAAATACTAGATCAGTAGTGACCAACAATAATTGCACTGCAATACAATAATGAGCAAACATCGATAGAAGGTCAGTAGAGGCCAAATGTAAACATTAACGTGATAGCGACCAACAATAAATGCACAGCAGGCCAGAAAAAAATCACATGTAAATGAAAGTCCAGTAGCAATCAAATGTAAAATCTATTTTGAGAGCAACCAACAATAATCGGTCAATAGTCTGGTTTAAATACAAGTCCTACAGTGGCTAAAGGTCAACAGCAACCAACGATGTTTGCATAGTGGGCCAGTGGCAACCCCCTTTTGATAAAAGGTTAATCATGATGATCCAGGGGCTTAGATCTGATGAAGGAGGTCGAAATCCACAATTTAGTTAAAATCTACTTCACCACATAAGCAGGGATATGTTCTAGGGCAAGTTCAGTTGGTCTCTCGCGCAAGCTGGAACAATAGTTCTTTCTAGAATTGCAGGGATAAACGTAACTCCTCTACTACTCCAAGATGGCTGCCCCGTTGGATCTCTTACTTAGCCACCTCTGGTCAGTGCTTGAAATGGCTCATCAGGCAGCTGTGATGCTGATGTGATTCTTCAGTATGACCATACACAGGTCAAACATGCAGCCATTCTTCTTCACTCAGAAGAGCACCCATCGTCCTGTCACTGCTCAGTGAACTCTAATACCTGCCTTGCACTACTAGCTGCCACGGCATACTCTCTATACCTCTTCACTCCTCTGCTCATTTCCGTACCCTTTAACAGCAATGTTGTCACCACTCCACCAGCAGCCATTAAGATTGAGTAGTATGCAATGATCTAAGTCTGTATGCTGGCTTTGATCCCATGGACTACACAAGCTATCTGGAGTCAGGACGAGCCCTGTAAACAGTCACGCTCAAACATTTGCCTGAGGTGGCAGATCTAGCAAGGTTAGGGATGCTGCAGGTTGAGGGGGGAGGGGGGGCAGAATTGCTAAATCAAACATAAACAAATCTTACCAACCCAAGAATTAAACAACCTGAAATGTTTCTAGTAATGTTACCCTCAGCATCACAGGCATCCTATTAAATCATAAATATCTGGCCTGCTTCTGCCCTGGGGGATGGGTACGAGGGATTGAGCAATAGTAAAAGAGACTCGACGAGAGAAACAAACATAAAGAATGTGAATGAACTTGAGATAGAGAATGAGACAAGAAAAAATGTATGAGCAGCAAAAGAAAAAGATGAAAAGGATAAAAAACAAAAAAGAGAAGAATCTGGAAAAAGCGAAAGCAAGGGAATGTTGAATGGACGATGGATGGATGGATGGAGGGATGGACGGGCAGACAGACAACTGGACGTACAGGCGTGCGGGCGAACACATGGATGGGTGAATATATGTGGAAGGGTAATGGATGGATGGGTGCATGGGTGAGTGGGTGACTGAGAATGAATGGATGGGTGGACGATTGATGGATGGGTGTGAGGATGGATGGATGGATTGATGGGTGGATGGAAAGGGCCTAGAGATAGAATGAATGGCTGGATATATAAAATAATAAAAGGAAGATGTGAAGTGGATGGAAATACGACTTATGGATGAACTAATGAAAGGAAAATGGGAATGAGATTTGATGGACGGTTCACTGGATGGAAAGATAACAGAGATGGGATAAAAGTGTGATGGAAAATGGAAAATGAATGAAGAGTCTATAAATGGGTGGATAATGGGAAGGGCATGGAGATACTATATGGATAAAGGGGTGAAGGGGAAATTGGGATTTATGGATAGAGGCTGCACGACAAGATCGAAGGAAGGCTGGAAGGACAGTAAGACAAAGAATAGCTCTAGCCCTGGTCTTGGAACACTATGAAACCTCCATCACTACTTTCACACCTTTGACTCTAGAATAAGCCAGTTCGAGGTATGTGGTGGCATACTTAGAAATGTTTGCATAGGCTACACACCTCTAGGGCTAAGACTAACTGGATGTGCCTTTTCATATATCAGTAAGCCCTTTATCTAATTAAATCTTGTTACCCAGTATTAGTGCTTATTTTCTGTTATCTACATGTTCTAGTCACTCGAGTTCATATGGACTCGAGTGACTAGAACAGATCCACCTGGTAAACACTTTGCCCTACTCATACATTAAGCAACACCTCCTCCATCTTCTGCGCCTGCCTTGCTTTCACAGGGCTTCTGGCAGCCTTGGGCAATAAGAATCAATAATTAGTAGGAAGATTTTGGTTAGAAAACAATGCAAGCTCAGATGGACAAGAGCACATTCTACAAAGCAACAATTGGTCATAACAGCCTGGAATATCATGGTAATTCCGATCCTTAGATCTTAAGCACAAATATGTTTATGCAAAATTAGATAAGAAGCCTTTGATGTCACACAGTCCAACGTTCAAGAGTCCAAGCCTTCACATCTAGGTGTGATAGGCTTCTATGCTTGGAAGAATAATTCAGAATTGGAAAATGTGAAATTATAATCATGCCAATTACCCATTCCTGTCATAACAAAATTTCAACTAGAAAAAGTGTACAAAACTGTTTTGGAAGGTGTACATCCCATGTGTGTATTCACCTGGAGGTGAAATAAGCAGCATCCATCCTTCAGAAGAATATTTTGGGATAGAAATATACACGATTGAAAGCTTTTATTACACTTTGGAATAGCTTGTAATTCTAACTAAATCATTCAAATCTAGATTTCAATACTTGATTCTGAAGCACATTTTAAGATATAAATATATGAGATGGGAATTCTAATAAACTGTTCCTGCTCAGAACTCATTCTAAACAGCGAAAAATGCCCTAGACAGATCCAATATGAGCATTAAAATGGATCTCAGCCAGGTTTCTGCACTTCAAATACATATTATGGAACACGAGATGAGAACAAATATGCTTTATTGGTAATTTCAATGTACACTTTCAAATATAGGGGAGACAGCCCTTTATATTTTAATTATTGGAAACGCCTGCGTACACGCGCTAATGTGCGTCAAGGAAGACATTTTCAGAGTGTAAATACATATGAAGTCACATAAAGGTAAACGTACATGAAGAATATGATTGATATAATAATAATTTGTACTCCTGTTCAGAGGAGAATTGCCTAGCATTTCGGTGCTGCACTGCCCTTGTGGGTGGGACAAAGACTGATATGCAAATGGATAGTTCTCCTCTGTGAAAGGTACAGAGAGCTAAAACTTGGTCGTAGATCCTCCCGAGTGGGCACCTTCCAATAGAACAGGTTATTTGACCTGGTTCGTTCTTGGTAGATGGACTCTGTAATGCTGGAAATGTATCAGAGGGATAGGGTCTCCGTATCCTTGTCCTTATATCTTTATCATGTGTGTTCTGTCTTATTTTCTGTGCAGAAGTTCATGTGGGACTCCTGGCGGTGCAGCTCTTTCTCTTTTTGGTTTGGTGTACAGACCCTTAGAATACCCTCATGGCTCCCATGGGTGGGGTACAACCATGTACCCATAGTGTATGTTTTTGTGCACCTGTGTGTGACACACAGAGCTGGGTATGGGCTGGTGGCAGCTCCATGCTGAATTTGACAGGTGCTCTGAGTATCCTCCGTTTTTGGATACACAGGCCCTGCCATTTGAATCAGTTGATTCCTGATAGAAGACAAAATGGCCCCTGTGGTCTCTTGCTTTCTGTTGCCTGTTACCTTGTTTTTCCCAAAGCCTTCGGAAGTCCTGATTCTGTCCCTTCCCCCTGACTGGCTGTTGGGTGGAAGTTCCATATATAGTATTGTGGGGAAGTCCAGGCTAGACTGGCTGGAGCCCTCCTAGTGACTGTATGTTGTGGGTACGCCTTTGGGGTGGGACCTGGATGAATGGAGTGTGTGACCAATATGCACTTCTTGTTATGGGCATCTGGTTTCTGGTATGTGACACAATGAGTGAGACAGCCCTGCCCGAAACTGGTATGAATGCAGTGCGGACTGCTGAATGGCTGGGTGCTTGTCCCAATACACATTTCTTGTTGTGAGTGTCTGGGGGGAGGAGAATGGCCTGAATGCACTATGAGCATGATTGGCTGCCTGCCTGCGTGAATGCCCTTCTGAGTGATTGGTTGCCTGAGTGTGACCCAGCAGAGTGAATGATAGACCAAACAGTATGTCTGGGGATCTCTAACTGATGGAAATCGTTCAGAAGCTGAAGTTGATACTTGATGCTTAACCTTGAAGCCCACTGGAAGAAGAACTGCTGCTGCTGTCCTTTGCTAATCTGAAAGCTGCGTGACAGTTAAGGAACTGATCCAAGAGAGAACCTGGCTAGGAGACCTCTCCCCGAGCTACAAGGGACCATCGTGCACCAGCTGATCTTTGCCAAAGCTCCCTGGATGTTAGACCCTTGAAAGGCTGCCGACCGGAAATGGGGACTGCTGCGAAATCACGAAGCAAAGCATCCAGACCTTGAAGTCCACCACCGTCGATGACCGCCGTTGCGACGAGAACCACAGTGCTCCTTTGCCTAAGACATTTGATCCAATGACTCCCTTGCTCATCACCGTCGACCGCTTTCTTCCTGCTGGAGAAATTCAAGGCTGCTGATGACCAAGGAGAATCTGCCAGTGGGTTTGCTGCCACCCGAAGACCACAGAGACGCTGACGACCCGACGCCCTTGCTGGGCCAAAGTTCTTCATCGACTCTTTGCGGCAACGAACGCTCGTCATTGAGGTGCACCGCACCCCTCAGTTTGCAAGACATTTTCGACCGATCGTCAACAAGCACCGCAAGAACCTAAGCTGCTGCTGCAACAACAGTGCTCACCCTTTTTCTTCACCGACTCTCGACGACCCGTGGCTCCTGCCTTAAAGGGAGTGCACTCAAGAAGGGCCCGTCGACGACTCATTAAAGAACTCTCCAAAACCCGGTACTTTGGGATAGTGGAACCTTTTAGAAAGGAATCCAGACTATATTGAGCATAATTGGACTGGGCTTGTCAAATGCACTTTATTTACAGGTTGCCCAGGTGGGGGGATCCTCGCACAGAACTGTCTTATGGTAGTGGGATAGACTGTTCTGCCATTGCTTGATTTAACTTGCATTCTTTCTGTGGTCTATCATTGATTTATGTTATAATCTGATTTGTTTGCTATTTGGGGTTGTTAGCCGTGGACGTATTTTAAAGGAATTGATAGTAAGAGTGGTAACATGTAGATCTGTATATATTTGCCATTATAGTATTGCCAGAGTACAAAGTGTGTTATTGTGATTGTGTATATAACTTGAACCTTATTTATGTAAAGACTGTGTTTTCAATAACATAGTATGTGGACATTCCTTTGTGGGTGCTTGGGAACTACACTGTACTTCGGATCCAGCCCACATCACCTCCTGAGAGCTAAGGCTTGGTTGCTCGACCACGATACCAATATAGAGAAACTTGGCTGGGGTGCTCTGTGCCTCTCCTCTGCCATATGGAGAGCAGTAGTATAGATATCCCCCTCCAGACTTTATATGCTCTCAATAAATGTGCATTTTTCGGAGTTTTGGGTTTCACCCTAAGTTACCCAGGGTAATCCAGACGTGGACCTCTTGCTCACTGAGCTTGGAGAGGTACAGCTTCACTTCACTGATGAGGCCTGACTAGGCCCGAAACACGTGTCTGGGGTTCCTGTTGGTACTCTTGTTCAGAGGAGAATTGCATAGCATGTCGGTGCTGGACTGCCCTTGTGGGTGGGACAAAGACTGATATGCAAATTATTTCTCCTCTGTGAAAGGTCCAGTGAGCTAAAACGTGGTTGTAGACCTTCCCGAGTGGGCACCTTTCCACAGAACAGGTTATTTGGCAGTGTTCGTTCTTGGTAGAGGGCACTCAGATGTTTTTGTGCATTTTTAGGAACTTTGGGTTTCACCATGGGTAATCCAGAAGTGGGCCCCTTAATCACTGTGTTTAGAGAGGAACAGCTTCACCTCACTGATGAGGCCTGACTAGGCTGAAACACATGTCTGGGGTTGCTGTTGGTACTCTTGTTTCAGAGGAGAATTGCCTAGCATTTCAGTGCTGGACTGCCCTTTTGGGGGGGGGCATCTGAGGCCGTAAAGGAGGTAAATGAGTGCTGAGGGGGTGGAGATCGGAACCTGCAGGATAAATCCAGGCTACGAAGGCCTGTGGTGGGGCAGTCACAGTGGGGCTCTGTGTGGTCATGCAGTGCATCGTCCTCAATGCAAGAGAGAGAGCAGGGTGTCTATATGGTACATGAAAATGGAGCCCCCAGCAGGATGAAGTGCGGCGAGGGTATGCGGCTGACCTCTTGTGATGGATCTCGCCCCATCCGGCTGCTGCATGTCACCAGAACAGGCATGCACAGTGGACTGTGAAAAGGAGCTCACCAAAGCACTGGTCATGGATGTCATGAGTTACGAGGCGTGGCGCATTATTAAGGCACTCAGGGTGGCTCCTGCTGACAATAAATGAGAGCACGGTCTGAGGCACATGGATTGCTCCTGCCTCACATTGTGCTAGGGATGCAGGGTAGTGGACTAGATAGAAAGAGAGGTTAAATGACTCATAATACGCCATGGCACATTATGTGCTGAGCGGGATGGTGCAGGAGGTCTGCCCGGTGCCGGATGTTGAGAAACATGACATTTGAGAATTATTGTCCTCAACAGAGAGTTCACCTCTAGCTCTGTATTCAAAGCTGGAAGAGGCGTGATGGTTTAGCTCGGGCCTCAATTGGGTATTATGCAAGTGTGGACATGCAGGAGTCTGCATGTTAACTGGTGGAAGTGGTTTGTTGATCTATCAATGAAAGATGCTGAGTTGTGAAATATCCCTTACTGAAGGTGATCTGGGGATGGGGACCCCACTCCAGTTCATCTCCCAAGGCTCCCTTTGGGCTTTAAGTGCCTGGCAGAGACTGGAGTGATGGCGATGGTTCTGTTAACATCTGGATGAACATGTCAATGGAATACAAAGGACTCATGCACAGCATGGAGAGTTCCTGCTTAAAGGGCAATGGGGCTGCTTGGATTCTCTCATCCAGCCTATTGCCTGTGCTCTCCCGGAGCTTCCGTCTGGAAATGTGGACCGTGGGAAGGATTTGTAGAGGTACACTAGGGTTGAGGCACAATGAGTCATGACCAGGGAGTTCTAATAATTTTGGTCTCCTCATCCATGCACCTACAAAGAGGCTGTAATAGGCGCTCTGTATGAGACCTAGATTCCTGTTATACCTGTTGTTCAGTTTAAACATTACTCATTGATGCTGCGTGTTTCATTTGAATGTTTCTGTCACATGCTTTCCATCGCGTCCTCCCACCCGGACCTTAAACATAATTCACTCACTGGGGGCCATGGTGGTTGATATTTACCGGTTCTCCCGTATGCCTCTGGTGTAGCAGGATTGCCCACTTCCGTTCCATCCTTTTCTTTTAGGTTGCATCAATAGCTCCACTTAAGGCAGACCGCGTAGGGCTTCGTGCTGAAGTGTTCCCTGCTCTGGCTGGTGCCCAGGCTAGCCAGAGGGCCAGAGGAAATGGACATGGACTGTAATGGGCTACCTCTGCTGGCGAGGCTTTGATTTTTGAAGCAACCTTTAGTAGGTCTGTCATCAATATTTTGGATAAAGCTGGGAAGAATGAGCGACTGGATTGACCTAATGGGTGGTGGGGGACGGAGTGAAAGCAATGATCTTGTTCCGGATGTTGATGACCCCAGCTGAAAAAAGCATGACATGTCGTTCTCCAGCTTTTGTGCAGGATAATTAATTGGGGTCGACTCAATACCAATTGTTTGTTCTTTTAGAACTTTGAAAAGTGCAAAAGAAAGATTGCTGGCTTCAGTTATGTTACAAGGCTTCTTTTTTTGTCTCAAGCATAGATTTTGCAAGCAGGCCATTGGTCATTAGCCATTGCGTTTCCAACCTCCTGGAGGCTCTTTTCATATTTGCTTGCTCTGCATGGTACCACTTGTTGGCAGCTCTGGGCTCAGGTTTGATGCTCTTCTTTCCCTTGGACGCCAGCGGGAGCCCATAGGATGCTCCAGCTCTTAGTGGAAATTGCTCGGCCACTGTTCTGGGTTAAGTTTGGGAAGTAACTACTGCCTGGGGCAGATTTAAAGCTTGTCCAAGGCTTTGGTTTTAGATCTTGCTCAGTGGACCATATGTGGTGTTACCCGTTTCTCTGCACTTGCTATTGTTGGTTGTTGACATCTGATGTAAGATGGTAGAGTCCTTTCAAAAAATGTGCTTACACTATAACATCAGTTGTACGTACAATATAACATCAGTTGTACGTGTGTTCCTTTTTAGGAGTCCAGGGTGTTGTCTTGTGCATGCACAGGTGAGTGCATCCATTGATTGTTTATTTATTTATTTTAATGTTTATAACGCTCCACTCACCCATAAGTGTCAGGGTGCATTAAACTCATGTTGACCATGTTGCAACCCCATTCTGTTGCTGCTATGTCAGAGGGGTCATCCATGGGTAAGATCCAATCTCCTGACACAATGATTCCATGAGGAGTTGATTGGCTCCATGAGGTTTAGATAATCATTCCTCCCCATCTTTTACCGCTCGCCACAAGTCCCCTGTCCGATGTCCAACCTCACCATCTCCCAACAAAAGCTCCCTCCCAGGCACCCTGCCTTCCCCGCACTCCACCCCCAGCAGTCCACCACATTAATCCTACTTTACCTTGTCCTCTCTACATAGGTCTACATGCCATTCGGTTTCTATCCCTGGCACCCTGCCTTCAAACCATTCCACCACATCAATCCTAGTTTACCTTCTGCCCTCTACATAGGTCTACCTGCCATCCTGTTTCTATCCCTGGCACCCTGCCTTCAAACCATTCAACCACATCAATCCTACTTTACCTTCTTCCCTCTATATAGGTCTACCTGCCATCCTGTTTCTATCCCTGATACCTGCCTTCCAACCATTCCACCACATCAATCCTAGTTTACCTTCTGCCCTCTACATAGGTCTACCTGCCATCCTGTGTCTATCCCTGACACCCTGCCTTCCCACCATTCCACCACATCAATCCTACTTTACCTTCTGCTCTCTACAAAGGTCGACCTGCCATCCTGTTTCTACAACCCCACAACAAAATGCTCTGACATGGCATCCTGCCTCCCCACTGCCCAACACAGCACTTCAGCCGGGTATGTTGCCATCCCTCCCAGCCTTCCAAACAACCATGCTGATGGGGTCAGCAGCTGCAATGAGACAGAGAAAGGGTGGAACAGCGCTGCTGCACCAGTAACATTGAAATCTCAATTTCCTGTAAGCTTGCTGGCTCCAGGGGGGATGAGAGACAGGATACCAGCATCATTTGTCTGGGGTCAGGGGGCACTTGCATCAATAACACAGCAATAAGGTAGGACAATAGTATATTTCAGACAGTGGGATTGTGGTTTTGCAAGTTGAAGGGGCTTTTTAGTGGGGCATGTAGTGATAAAGAAGCCCGTCTATCCCCCGTTACAATGGAGGAAGAAAGGGAGTAGCTGCCATTCACCTATTGGTCAATTCCGATTTAAAGCTGGTCCCCGAGGCCTGTTCAAAGCTTGAGTTGCGAGGGGAGGGACTGGAAATCATGAAATGCCACCCAACCACAGTCAACCAAGTTTGACTTGTTCTACTTTTACTGTCAGTAGTGTGAGGATGCTGGGCTGCGTTTTTTTGGGCTAGCTAGTGGCTTGAAGCTCGAGTCTTTTTGGAGCCAGCCATACGGCTCATACCGGGTCGCCCAGCTCTATATAAAGTATAGGTACCTACTTCAACTGCTCTAGAATGCTACTGTTGGAATTGCCACACTGTCATGGACCATTCCAGGTATTGTTTACTGTTTGGAATGGGTTCTGGGCAGGAACGGGCAAATACAAGCATCACATTTCGCCTATTTCTAGCGCATACCATTTGCATACCGTATTCTCACCTTATGTCACCTAGAGTTGAACGCTCACGTGGGCGTGGCCATGCTGCTCCTGGTGCTTTTGTTGGTGTTTGGGAAGGGTCCTGCACCGGAACGTGTTAATGAAAGCATTGCATATCTGTATTCCAAAATATTCTTCTGCAGAGTGTAGACCTACTATTTACCTCCCTCCGAGCACTCCAGGGTGATCAAAGGCACGCCTGGTGGGGTGGGGGGTCCCGGAAATCCCACTTCTGAAATGTCTGTTATTTTCATTAACTACTGGCAGGGTTCATGGGGTTTCCAGAGGCTGGGGTGAGCCTTCTGCTAATTTGCCCTAATTAGAATACGAAAAAACAAACCGTATGCTCTCTGAAAGTAGCCAATTTAATTAAGTAGGACGTTATTCATTTTTCAAACCAGAAGGTTTCCTTTAAACCTTTACTTTTCAATATTCAGCCAATACAGGACTAGCATGACTGGGGTCAAAGGCCAGACCAATCAATAACCCAAAGAAAAATAAATCCTGAATCCTCTCAGCGTTGTTTATTGTCAAAGCACAAATGAAGCCCTTACTTCTCTGTGGCCTACCCATGGGAATATGTCCTATCAAAAGGTCAACGAGAGTGTCTCAGAACTCACGACCCCTAGGTCCCACAGGAAGTAAAATGCGCATTTCTCTTTAGATGTTAGTCGGATATGTTACTTAGCCAAGAGGGGCTTATCAGGTCAGAACCAAGTACCTCCAGGACCTTCACTAAACTTCAATGTTCTAGTTTGTGAATCACTCAATATGTCTCTGTCTGTTAATATGGTAATACGTTGTTGTGAAGAACTCACCAGTACTTGTTTCTTATTTGAGGAGAAGGGGGGTGAGGGAAGACATTCTTGGGTAGGACCAGGAGGACTGCGTATGTTGAATTGCTGTATTTCCACCAAAGTTCACACGCATCTGATCACTCTCTGCAGGGATGTTCATGGGTACCTTACAGTCCATGGCCGCCAATGAAAGTAGAAAACAGGGCTCTGTTAGGTCCTCCGGAGTCTTACAGCAGGAACCTTGCCTTTTTTATTCTGTGTGTTTGCGTATATTGTCATTAGCATGAAACAGAGATAGCAGAATGAGTACATAAAAAGCAGCACGTCTCCCCAAGTAATTTTGAGCAGTAATTCTGAGGTAATTCCCCCGAATTGCTGCCAAAAATCGGTTATTGCCACTTGGTCCCATGGGTTTACCGCAGGATTACAAGTGGTAGTAGGCCACTGCTAGTCCCCCTTTTTGGAGTCCATAAGCCTCCATGGTTTTTTGTGTGGAATTACCATAAGCAGTAATTCTGCCACGGCAATTATGACAAATTGTGGCTTTAAAGTTGAGGATTAACCTCCAACTATGATGATGGAGGTAAATCCTGCACTTCAACAGCAATCTCGGGATTTGGGAGAGTGGTAAAACAGCAGTAATTCCGTTAGCACCAAAAAAGTGGTGGCATTGTACTAACCATCACTTTTTTACCACTCTGTCAAACTCGGAATGAGGCCCCTAATGTGGAAATGCAGATGTCAGGTCCGGCCAACTGGGGATAAGGCTGTGTGGAACATGCCTCTCCTGGTTCAGAAGGGCCCTCATTTTGAGTTGGGCACTGTAAGTGGCACTGCATCTGGCACTTCAAAACATACTCAGCTTCATTACAAGTTAGGCGGTAAGTGGTAAAATTAGCAGTAACTGAGTTACCGGCAATTTTACCACTACGTCAAATTATGAGTTTGAGTGTTGAGATGCGTTTTTGCCTCCAGCAAACCCCTGGAGGTAAATCTTACCACTCGATGCCGGAAAATCGGCAGAAGTGGTGGAATTACCACAGCAGTAATTCCACCACAGTAATTCCCCATTGGATCCAATGAACCCAAAATAAATGGGGAATTACACCGCCACTACCACTTGTAATTAGGCAGAAATTCTGCTTGACCAAGTGGCGGTAACGGTAATTCCTCAGGGCTATTTTTGGGATGATTTACCACCGATTTTCCACCTAACTCGTAATTTACAACTTGAAAGCCGCTATCTGCTGCACACCTTTCATGCTATGCAAAGTGCGCCTGTGCTGCACCCTACAACAATATAAGAGTCCCATAGCAACCGCTGTGTTGTGGGATTCACATACAAAATTGGGTTTTGCATGCGATTTTTAGTGTGACCTGCCAGGGGTGCTGACTGTTGTTTTTCACTATGGGGGAACCCAACCATTATCCCCCTTGAATAAAAGGAAGCAACAGACCTCGACCCCTTCCCAAGTGCAAATGTTATATTTTAGAGCACGTGTAACAGAAGGTAATTGATGAAAACGATTTACAGGTGGACGTCAACAAATGATATCTCAGTCCCCTAACCTGCCATGCTACCTTGCAGCTTGGTCCGTTGGGGGTGGGCACTGTCACTCAACTGTGAAGAATGTGGCATTGCGGGTAGATCTCGCGTACTGCTCAAAGTCACGCATTAGTACACGCCTTAAAAGCCAATTCTTGTTTTGTAGCCGGCAGCAGTGACAATGGGGGCAGCCTCATTTGGGAAGTGCAGTCAGCAGCTGAAAAGTGTCAACATCTCTATGGGGGCAAAGTTAAGAACCTACCCGTGACGCTACAGGAGTAAGGGGGCAGTTGTCTTCTTTGACCCCTGTACACGTCACCTATGTGGTCTGTACCTTTCTGGGGCATATACTCACCGAGCAGTGCGCCTCCATGCAGGTAGTGGACTTCCAATGTGACACCAAGCTTTCTCGACATTGAGTGGTGAGGGTGAGGCGGCCGGGGTCATTTTCTATTTCTTTTTGGCCGCGTCCACTGACTCTTTCCAGAGGCCTCTGCTTCCCCTCGCATAGATGATTGAGTAGTTAAGACCAACCCTCGGGCATGTAGGTGAGCAACCGGAGCCAGAGTGCGACGCTAGGGGTGGAGTGGCAGGCACGCGATAGGCTCTGTCAGAAGAGTTGGCAGGAAACGTGCACAAATGGGATAATGCGATATGTGAACATTGCACCCCTCTTAAGATTCTGTGAGGGGTAGGTAAAAACCAAACGAATTTGCGTTTGGTGTTTGAGATTCATTTACAATCTATGGATTGGTATGGGGCTTGCAGTGGGTGGGAACTGACTCCATATGGTATGGCACGCGCCAGAGGTGTGATATGTATGCCAGTGTGGTAACTGATTCAGCAAAATAAACAGATTGTCGCTTCATTTCCGCCATCTTGAATGGAAGCCTATCATCGCCAGCATACAAAGTAATATGACCTTGCAACACATCTTGGTTTAACTGGCGAGCGCCTACACCTACCTACCTACTTGCAAGAACCGCCCTACTTCAGAGCAGCACCTGCAATGAGGAACACAGTCACTGTAGTGATGAAGCTTCCCCACTGCTTGCACTGCCCAGTGTCACCGCCAGGGCATGGCTCCAAACACAGTTGCACATCTACAATTATGACAGCCCAGCAAAATGTTGAAGCAGGAACTTACAATCAATTGCGTTTCTCCTTTTGTTTGGGGCATTACATTTAAAAGGTGTTTATTACGCATACCTTTAGAATGTACGTAAGTGAATAATCACTGCACAGCCCACTATGCTGCCTTTTGGATGCACCTCATTTCTCTAGGAGCCTCAGCTCAGATCGCAGGATGCCACTCTTCCCTGACCCGGAAAGAGAGGCTATTTAGCCCTACCATTCACCAACTGAGACAGATCGAGTATTATCTTGCAATGATCAAGATTCGATGACGGTCGATGTGGCAATACATGTCCTAGAGAGTTTATAAGGTCATTGGTTAATAAAGAAGTCGCAAACTGTTACTAGAAAAAAGGTTCAAAAGCGACTCTGTTGGGCGTCCTTAGTTTGGGCACAATTATAATACCCAAACTATTGCATACAAATACAGAATGTGTATACATTGGGAGGAATGACATGTGACGAGGGGCACAGATAAATGGCATTTGAGGAGGGACGCACAGTGTATAGGGTGCTATTTGGTTATGAGCCCAACCACTGCCTGAACATAGCCATGCTAATCCCTATGGCTAATCCCACCCATTCCTGCCTTTCCCCGTCCAAAGGTTCACCAAATGGGAACTCTTTGAGCTACCTTTCCCGTGCTGGTGGCCGCGGCCAGGCGTGCAACGCCATTGAGCTGCCTGGGCCTCAGCCCACCCCCTGAAGTTTGAGCTGAAGGGCCGCACATACATTTCTGTAAGTCAGAGACGGCAGAGAAGCCTTTCTTGAAACCGGATGCTCTAATGTGTTACTGTGTTCGTGCAGAAAAAAATTATTTGCACAAACGCAGCAAAACTTTAAAGCTGCTAGTTTCAGGAAAGGGTTCCATCGCCGCACTGCCTTGCAAAAATCAAATGCACTCAGCAGCCCCTTTAGCGCGCATGTAACAACGTTATGTGTTCTTTCACATCCGAGGGGAGGGGGCTGATGTGTGCACTTGCTTTTTTTATTAGGCAGAAAAGTGAAGGAAGCCTTTTCTGAAACTTGCAGTGTTAAAGGGTGTTGCATGTTAGCCAATTATGTGTGTATGCATGTGTGCAAGACGTGTGTATGTAATGTATGTGTGAATGAGTGTGTGTGAATGAGTGTATGATGTATGGGTGCTGGGTGCGCATGCAAATGAGTGAATACATGATCAATTAGATCTTTAAATGAGTGAGTGAATGTGTAAGGGTGTGTGTGTGTCTAGGTGTGCCTCTGTGTGTGCGTGCGCTTATGTGTAATGCTGGGCCGAGGAGCTGATGCTGGCAAGTAGAGTGTGGGAGGTGGAAGTGTTTTGGTTGGTGGGACAGGGACAGGTGGGGAAAGGGGAATACATGGCCTCCACACCAGATAACTCTTGTGGGTAGAACGGACGGGCCAGGGACTCTAGGTTTGCCCTACCCATTTTCTGAATAGGTCCCCCCCCATCAACAGTTAGCCCCCCACAAATGTAGATGTCAATGTTTTGACAAATTTGCTTTATTCCGAAGTAAAGCCATAAAAGCATAAAGCAATAGAACATTCTATTAGTATTAAAAGTATTTTAGCAATAAAAAACACGATAAAAACAATTTCAAATGTACAGCAGCATTGTTCCCCTGATGACATTACAAAGAAGTTCCTTGTTAAAACATTATCATGACATACTTAACACTTTAAATAATATTTGATCAAACACATTCGATATATTCACAGTGCAAACAGGTGAATATTGTTCCAACGCGGCAGAGAGCTCGAAACCATTTTGATGTTGAAAAGCTCATGAATGGGAGAGAAAAACAATCACGCAACTCATTTCAACAGTAATGTTCTAACAATTAACTAAATTACTAACACTAATGGGGGAGAAGACTCGCCACCAATCTTTTTAAGCAATTTGTATTCGACTGGTAAAAGTAGTGACTGCAGTGAATCAATATTACCTTCAGAGAGGTGTTGCCTTAGCAGCCACGCTCAGTGAATACACGTGACCACTGTGTTGATTATCACCTGATCTGCAGTTGATTTTAGAAAAGCCACGGCTAAGATTGTTGTTTGAACACCCTGGATTCTCAGAATGAGTTTCAATTAAGCAGCGCTCAATGTTCTCAAATTTGGGCAGAAAAAGAAAAATCGATTCAATATTTCTGGTCAGTGGCTACATAATGGACAGGTATCTGTATTCCCATAGCCCCAATTTTTAGTGAATGACGCCAATCTCCAGGTACCCCTCCTGAAATCCATTTTGAGGGTGCTGGTCGAATGGTGGATCTATAAGATCCAAATATTTCTTGTAGCCACACTCCAATTTGATTGCAAGGCAGGCTTCACCCATTTTCAATTTTTGACAATTCACCACCATGTTTTCCCTGCAACATATTTTCACAGCCTTCTTAACTCTTCAATTGCAGCCTTATCTATCCTTGCTGGATTTTTCCAGAGAGAGATCTCATGAAGATCAAGAAGGTCTTTATTTAAGTGCTTGAACCACGGGAGATCCCCCCACCCTTGTGATCCAATCATGCTCCAATTCCTTGCAAAGAAGTCCTTACACCAAGTCCCGGTGTAGACCATAACCGCAACCAGTAAAAACCAGTAAAAACCAGTATAAACCAGTAAGAAATGGTTTGAAGGTAAGTTCAATGCTTATGGGGCACACATCCAGCTCCACATGGATTAATGCACTTGGGGTTCCCCTAGACAACTTGAGCATGCCCTTCAAAAACGTATTTTACCCCTTTTCCAGGCCAGACAAGTTCATTTGCCCATATTTTAGCTGCATAAGAGGCTGAAGTGAACACTTGTTTTTATACAGCACTATGGCAGGGGAGATGGCCCTCTAGCATGACAGATGAAAAAATGTCTTTCATGGAACCTGAGTTACAGATAATTGTAGTACTTAACTTGTTCTAAATCATTGACAGTTAATCTTACCTCTATTGCACTTTTTTTGCGTGAACACAAGTACCTTGGTCTTATCAGTGTAGAAGGTCAATTTCAGTTCCTTGCAATCCTTTAAGAATGAACCCAGGGTTGCTCTTAGACCATTAGCAAAGAAGAGTGCTGGGTATCTCTCAAGCCCAATTTGATCTTTCAAGCTTCTAGCAGAGCACCAATCACTTCCTCAATATAAATGCTGAATAATAAGGTGGAAAGGGTGCACCCTTGCCCCACACCTTTAGTAATCTGCATGTGTGATGTTGTTTCCCCCGCCAGCCCATAGCGGATGTTGGTAAGGGAGCAAACCCATCCCACAGCCCTAGGCGCTTTAGGGTGAGGCGAGCCCCATTTGAAGAACTACAATGGACCAGGGTGGAAGGGGGGTGTCATAAAGGTACCCACATGATTATAATATTGTATACAATTTAAACATGTAGACATTGTGCACGCATATAAGCAGACGTCATTTTGCAGATATTAAGTAGCCATAGTTGAAGCATAGGGCCTACACGGCCATGCAGTGCTTAGTGTATTAGACACAAGAGCAATCCTGAAGGAGAAATCTGAATGGGCCCAAGCGCTGATGAGTGAGGCCCACACTGCCAACTTCCACAGAAACCCTCCTTTGTTCTAAAGTTGTTGCCAATATGTTTGTTCTAAAAAGAATGTGCCCTGCAAGGCTACGAGACAGTACTGAGTGCCTTGGTGCACGTGTTATCATAAACAGGCCAGAGCAGGCCTTTGAACCCCACCCAGCCAACTATGAGTTATAGCTCCTACAACTGCCCTAGTCACGAGACCCCTGAATTCCAAGATACCAGTTGACCCCAGAACACTGACCATAAATCAATCAACCATAACATATCTGAGCGCATGATCATCCCACCGTTATTTCATAATGACTTGATTTGTAAAGCGAGGTACAGGGAGGGATACATTATAGCTCAAAAGAGAGGGTGGAACCCTTGGAAGCCGAGATACGCAATCGGGATAAGTGAAGTATGTGTGGGTTAGTGTGACCTCGAGACTCCCCATGTGCCAGTCTTTGAGCATGCCAGGTGCATTGTGAGAGTAGCACTGTTCACAAATGTAGCTAATTGCTTCTTTGGCTTTGGTTCCCTGGAGACGATGAGCCCAGCAGACCCCACATGATGGAAGATGGACTGACTGGGCTGGGACTAATGACTTGGCATCCCCTATTCCCCCTCCTGCTGTTGCCAAATGTTGGGATGGATATAAGCCTATCCCTCCCCCCTAGGCCTTCTTAGTTTGGCGAGCTCTACCTAACCCACAAGGGGGGGACCAGCCCCCACTGTCAGGGAACATAGAAAGGTTCACTAGCACACAGAAGTAAGTGAATAGCACTAGTAATGCCCCTATCGCGCAACTCCATTTTGTATTAGTCCCTGATCAAACACACAGAAGGCTACAGCATTCCTGAGTTCACCGAGAGATGCCAAGCCACCAGCACACCAGGCCAGCTCTGCACGAGCCCTGTTCCCACGGAGGTCTTCTCCCCTCCTGTCCCTGCAGTGTTGCGAATATTTAGTATCACATTCAGGAATGCGCCCAGCACAGAGCCTGAGACAGTACCAGGCCCTGCGATGCACCCATCCATCTCCACTAAACTGCCACCAGGGCCTCTGACCCCCACCCAGGCAGGTCGGAGCCAGCCACACTCCACCAACCCGACCCCCAGGCCCTAACCTCCCCAAGGTGCCCACCACAGATCTAAAGTTTGCACAACTGTATATCTTCCCAATCGCAACACACGTCTCCTGTAACATGAGGTACCAGGAAGGATAAATCGGAGATCAATTCCCCGGGGGGAGTGCTTGGGGCAGGAACTGCACTATTAATTAAGCCCCAAACATAGGGGTCATTTTAACTCTATTTTACCCTCCTTTCCCTCTGGCATATCTTTCCTCTGATGCCCAGGTGCCTGCCATAATGAATGAATAGCCGTCTTAATTGTTGAGCTTAGATTCGATACAATATATTTATGTGTGCCCCGACCTTCACCGCCTGGATGAGCCCAGCTGACCCACGTGGACCAAGACCGACAATGAAGAATCAGCCAATTAGAGCCTGGCATACCTTATGTAGAAGGCCCTTGTATATGTCACCCGCCAATCAGTCGTGTCGATTTGTACCCTATGCAATAATGTCACTGATGATGCTTTGTGCCTTTTTAATGTGCTGCTCGTGGAATTTTTGGCAGAGCGCTCTCGAGCAGCAGAGTTCTTTGCTGGCATTTGTACTTTGTGCAAGTAAAGCCTTGTGCAAGTAAAGCCTTGTTATCCTTGCAACCTATCTCTTGGCCTTATTGCCTAGTGGGAGACATTTACTCTGGTGTGTTTGTATCTATACATTCACAATCCAGAAGCAAGACAAGAAGAAGAATTTCAGCGTGTGCAGACTCGATTGATGGCAAAGAAGAAGGACGAGCCAGCAATGAGCTGATTAATGCAGATTTTGCATTTGGACTAAAACTCAATTGGACACTCCTTAGAGGTATTATAGCAGGAGTGCAAAACCATTGCTGAAAGTTTAAGGAATCTTTGAAAAATGAACTTTAGAGATTTGTTGACGTATCAAAGTTATGCCCAAGCGACAATTCCTCATTAAAAACTGGAAAAGAACACAGTATCCAGACGCATTTCTTGGTGCATATTTGTTCTAAGTATTCAAATTCCATGGCGTTGACCGTTAGTGATGTGCATTGGCTTGTGCGTGCTATTTTTGTGTTTATCCTTCAAGCTTATCCTGCTCTTGTCAGAGGAGACATTGATGTTTGCAATTTTTTACAGGATCCTAAAAATGGCCCTTTGATTAAGAGGTTGTTAATTTTAGTCATTGAGCATATACTACAACACCAGGAGACATTGCAATTACAGGAGTAAAAAGTGTTTCTTTTTCCTTAAAGATCTCAGTAGAAATGAGGAATGTTGAAAGTAGTATGATTTTAAGGAATGTACAAGCCCAACCAATTCCGAATGCCACAAATGGTGGGGGCTAATATGTTGGTTTTTGATATATGTATGTGCAACTATACTTTGTGTTTTCCTGTTCATCCTGTTCAGCATTCCCTATTATATCGATGCTCCTGTTGAGATAGAGACCACTATGATTACCCCTACTGCAGGGACTACTTTGATCCATTCACTTCCATTAAGATAGAGACTCCTATGGTTCTCCCCAAAGAAAGGACTCTTTTTGATTGGCTTCATGATTAGTATGCAAGTACTGACCTTGTAGAAGTAAGACACAAGAGAAATACAGAGAAGATGATGAAGGGATAAATACTTATCTAGATAAGACGGCACACCTGGAGGGTTGCTACGTCTGCTCTCTCGTACCCTATGCAATGGATGCAGCGTGAACTTGTTTTGCAAGAGAAATTCCAGAACACAATGCCAAATGCCTTGTTCATCTTGCAGCATGTATGACCAGAGGAGAATTCGAGGGAAATTGGGCCACTTTGAGGTGGAGATCAAAATGGTTGTTTCCATTGCAGGATGATTACACCAAGACCACATAGATGGAAAAGGAACCTGCATGGAAGAGCAAGATGCTTACCTATCTGGTGACGGGACAGGAAGAGATAATCGTTGCAGAAATGAAGCGACTGAACTGCCCCGATAAAACGGAATTAGCTGGTTGGCCTCGATGTTGGGCACAAAGTCCTAGTCTATGGTCAAGTGAAATCGAAGAAGGGATGGCCAGAAGGTCTAATGTCTTGTACAGCTCACTTACTAAAGGCAGAATATGTACAAGAAGTACAGAGAGTGAACAATGGATGTTTGCAATCATGGGCTAAATATGCCAAACTGCTGATGTGGTTAGAAGATGAATCAGGTCCTATGATCATGATCCCATTGACCAATGCAACATTGTGCTTCCGGCGAGAAGGAAGAATTCATGTGGGAAATAACAAAGGCTGCAAAACTACAGTTGATGTCTCCAGAATGGGAGCAGGGACAGCCGTCCTAATGCACCATTATTGGGAATGTGGTTTCAGAGCCTATATGAAGCTGCCCAAAGACTGGGGAGGGACATGTTCCTTAGTGCTCATCCATGTTCCAGTGCTAGTGGTTCCTCAGAGTGACCTGAACATTGGAGAATTTCCAAAAGTAGATGCTCATTTAAGAAGGAGAAGATCACTTGAATTTCTCAACTGAACCAAAAGAGGGAAATATTTCTCAGCAAAATGAATAGAAGCCTTTGATGCTATTACTTATAAGCACAGGTAGTTCAGCAAGACTGCTTCGGCATTTATGACTATCTTCATGCCTGGGATCCAGACGATGGCCAACGCCAAATGGTTGCAGATTACCAGATGGGAACTTCTGCAGACCTTCAACACCAGCATAAAGAGGTTCAATGCTATCAGGGAAGAGCTGAGAGCCATGCGACTAATGACCCTACAGGACAAATATGTCCTCAACATGATCACACAGATGGAAGGAGGTGTGTGCACCAAAATCGGGCCATCATGCATGTTCATACCTTCTCACGATGACCAGAATGGGACATTGACAGAGGCCATAACGTTGCTGACAAACGTGCATAACAAGATGGAAGACAAGACAGAAGACATCATAGATGATGGATGGGTCGCTTCCATTTTCTCATGGTTCCACAATAGATGGCAAACATCTTCAGGTTTCTTGGAGCAATATTGGTAATGGTGATGTTTGGAATGCGTGTGCTCAGGATAATAACTGCACAGTGTAAGAAGACAGCAAAGAAGACAGTAGGAATGAAGATCATGATCGATGTCGAATCAGGGTTGAGACCGAAGGAGTTGACAGATGAAGATATCGTGAAATACATAGAGGTCAGCATTGTAGCACCTGTGGGAACCAAGTTCCTATATCCGAAGAATCATAAGAAGTAGGTGGGACAATGGGTCTATTGTAATCCGAAATGACAGTGCAGTTACATGACTTGGGGCCTCATTACAAGAATTGCGGAGTGGGTTAACGGGTGCCACTAATGGTGGCGGCACCCGTTAACCCATTCCGCAATATTACGAGGTCCCGCGAAGGGACCAGGGAGCTAACAACGGACCGGTAGTAATTGGCCTGTTGTTAGCTCCCTGCACCCATTGCCATTGAGCCCTATGGGGGCTCAAATGGGAATGGGGAAGGTTCGGGCCTGGGTTCCCTGTATGGGGAATTACCGGGCCCTCCAAACTCGGAATGGCCTGGTAATTCCCCATTCAGGGAACCCAGACCCGGTTTTGGTGGCAGCCATGCCGCCAATAGCGGCATGGCTACCGCCAAAGCCGTGATGAAGCCCTTGGAGTGATGATGAACATATAAAATCAGCAGGATCCCTGAAAGGAGTTATGAAGATTTGGACCCCGAAGAAGCACTTCTTTAAGAGAAAAAATCAAGATACAGAGACCGATGTAGGTGTGGTTGATGGATCAACCAGAGGGGGGATTGTACAGGAGCAGCCAATTGCGTCTGCAGAAAGTCCCGCTCCCCTACTACCTGTATACTGGAAGACTAAAATAGTGCCATGTTTGACACCAGCAGTTGTGACTATTCTGCGTTGAGACTTCGAGAAAAGGTACCCATTGAGAAAACCCTATCATATGTATTCCAGAAGAGATCAAAAAGAGAGAAAGAGAAGTTGGTGACGTCACAAGAACCGAGTGTGATGCGCTGAGAAGAATGGCTGATGAAGAGAATGTATGGACCTTATTGCAGCTAATGACGAAGGAAAGAATCAAGTAAACTTTTATGTGCGAAACAAAGATTGCACGTGTGAAAAACACTGAAGAAAATGCAAGCCGTTTAATGATGTACAGATGCAGCAATGCAAGTAGACGATTTGATCATAGAAGCTGGCTATCCGTAATAAATATACTGCAGGTAAAGCCGCCATTATATAGAAACTGGACATCAGTGTCACAACTTTAGTAAGCTCAGACCATGAAGAGAAGGGCTGTAGACGGTGTTGCAGTAAATAATTAGCTGGGAGCATGGAAGAAGCTAGAAGGGCTATATGTCCTGGTGACAACATTGAAGGCATCCAAGAACTGGTTATCTATCCTCAATGAACAGTGAACATGAGAAGCTGAATTATCCCTCATTAAGGTGCAAGGAAAGAACACCATGAGTGCCAAGTTTATTCATTCAAGACAATTAAATGCTGTGAAATGCACCGTGAGTGCCAAGTTTATTAATTCAAGACAATTAAATGCTATGAAATGGCCCAAAATATGGTCTCCTGTCATGAGAGCTGAGGATGAGAATAAAGTTGGGCACGCAGTCTGGGAACTTTGATAAGCGTGTGCCCATACTCCCTTGTATTACCAGAGACGAGAATACAGTCTGGATGGCAGAAGGCATGGGTGATGAGAGATGGTGGGCTAATTGGGTGGGGAGGTAAAGTCCAGTCTACCCCCTGGCACCTGTGTATGAGCTTATGTGCTACTAAGTGAATCAACTGTTCCAGATATGGCACAAGCATTCCAAACAATCGTAGAGGACAGTATAACAAATGGCCTTATAGTTTGAGAGCCAATAGAGTACTGTGTTTCTAATAACTGATGAAGATGACCTGCACTAGAGGTGGGCATGAGTTGTCCACCTGAATGTAGAGACACAATCACAATCCCAGTCCCTATAGAAAATATACTTAGATGTTCCCCTTAAGCCAACCACAATCCCCCGCAGGTTTTTCTTTTTTGCCACATAGTATGATGTCACGTATGACAAGTTTTTGCTATAAAATAAGTGTTTTTTATGAAATGCCTTGAGAGAATGCTGTGTGACGTCTGTTGATGTCCGTTGTAACTCCCTGTTTTAGATAATTGATATTAAAACAGTAAAAAGACTTTGCCTTCGTCCTGAGTCGGTCTGATTATTGGAGTACAGAGTTATTCTGTTCCCTTCCACCTGCTTGACCCGCTTACTAAAGTAAGGCCCATATGGTCATTATTATGGCATACTTAACACTTTAAATAATATTTGATCAAATACATTCAATATATTCACAGTGGAAACAGGTCAATATTGTTCCAGCGGAGCAGAGAGTTTGAAACCATTTTGATGTTGAAAAGCTCATGAAGGGGAGAGAAAAGAAATTCTCGCAACCCATTTCAACAGTAATGTTCTAACAATTAACAAAAATACTAACACTAGTGGAGGAGAAGACTCGCTACCAAACTATTAAAGTCATTTGTATTCGACTGGTAAAGGTAGTGACTGCAATGAATCAATATTACCTTTAGAGAGGTGTTACCTTAGCAGCCACGCTCAGTGAATAAACTTGAGCACCATGTTGACCATCACCTGATCTGCAATTGATTTTAGAAAAGCCAAGGCTAAGATTATTGTTTGAACACCGTTGATTCTCAGAATGGGTTTCAATTAAGCAGCTCTCAATGTTCTCAAATTTGGGCAGAAAAAGAAGAAATGATTCAATGTTTCTCGTCACTGGCTACATAATGGACAGGTATCTTATTCCCATTGCCCCAATTTTTAGTGAATGACGCCAATCTCCAGGTGCCCCTCCTGAAATCCATATAGAGGCTGCTGGCGTATGGTGGATCTATAAGATCCAAATATGTCTCGTAGCCAAACTCCAATTTGATTGCAAGGTAGGCTTCATCCAATTAACATTTTTGACAATTCACCACCATGTTTTCCCTGCAACATATTTTCACAGCCTTCTTAACTCTTCAATGCCATCCTTATCTATCTGGCTGGATTTTTCCAGAGAGAGATCTCATCAAGATCAAGAACGACTTTGCTTAAGTGCTTGACCCACTAGAGATTCCACCCCCTCTTGTGATCCAATCATGCTCCAATTCCTTGCAGTATTCCCCAAGTCCCTGTGTAGACCATAACCGCAATCAGTAAAAAAATGGTTTGAAGGTAAATTGAGTGCTTATTGGGAACACATCCAGCTCCATATGGATGAACGCACTTGAGGTTCCCCCAGACAACATGAGCATGCCCTTCAAAAACTTATTTTCCCCTTTTTCCAGGTCAGACAAGTTCATTTGCCCATATTTTAGCCGCATAAGAGGCTGAAGTGAACACTTGTTTTTATACAGCACTATGGCAGGGGAGATGGCACCTCTACCGTGACGAATACAAAAATTCTGCACACCACCACTGTGCTTTTCAGACTCGCACACGCCTTGGTGTTCACGGTAGTCCAGGGCCCATTTTCATGCAACCTGAGTTCCAGATAATACTGATGCAATATTTATTCTGATAAAAGAATTTCTAGAAAGAATGTTTCAGCCTCTGGAATTCTCCGCAAGCCCATGTACTTCCTGCTAAATTGTGTAAGGAGCATCGACTGGATTCCAGTCCAAAAGAAATATGTGCTAACCACAGGCTGTTTTATCATCCTTCTTCTTGGTCATCTATAGAGTCTGCACACGTGGAAATTCTGCTTCTTGTGTTGCTTCTTGGTTAGTGAGCACTGGAGGCAGCATCTCACATTTGTTGATTTTTACATCTCCTAAATGCAACCAAGTTGTCACAAATCGAGGGGAATGTATGAATGCTACCCCTCCCCCCATAGGAGACAAGTCACTCAGAGGAAGTCCAGAAACCGGAGAAGAACCGATGACAAAAAGACTTTCCCCCCAAGAGCGCAGCTTGCAGAATTTGCAAATCACCTGACAGGCCAGGGGCTTGAGTGAAAAGGAAAGAGCAGCAACAGAGCTAAAGAAAAGAAACAATACAAACAGGTTCAATGAGTATCCACAAGACATTGCAACCCAACCGCAACCACCCTCAGCAACCCCACTCTTACCTGCTGTGAGATGTGGGAAGGTAGGAAACTTACTTGTTGTCGTGAAATGGTTACTGCAGTGGATGGTGATTTCAGAAGGTCCCAGTTCCAAAAATGAATCTTTGTTCATAAGCAGCCTAACCTAATAAAGTCCAAAACAAATCCTTAGGCAAACAGCAAAGCGTCCCAGATGGAAAAAAACAAAAGAAACAATCTCACGGGTGACCAGTGTTGAAATACAGCAGAGCACCCAATAGGTCACAAGAAGGGTGATGCAGAGCAAGAAGGTATGAATCCAACAGCAGATCATCCTTGTAGAAAATTGGTGTTGTGTAGAGAAGCAAAGAAGGTAATGAAATGAATAATGGCCAACAAAAGGTTAACGTGTCTCTCAGAAGGCATCCAACACAGAGCACAGCATTGACACCTGAACAGGATAAGTACCAGAGTAAGTTAACAATATAGGACAAGGCAGGAGAAGCGTCGTGGGACAAAGCCAAGGGTCTGGTAGCCTGGAGGAAGCAATCAAAGGGAGCCGAGTGTCAAGAAACAAAAGGGCAATCCACGAGCAAGGTCCGTAGGGAAGAATCAGAAGTCGGGTAACCAGATGTAACAACAGGAGACAGAACAGAGCAGCTTTACCGTGGTTTGAAAACACTACGATTAAGGAGCATCCAACTGGCGGCTGCTGGTCATTCAAATAGGTATATGGTGAGGAAGATGCGGAGGGCACGTTGCGTACGTGTCACGTGACTGGATTAACCTGGGACTACTGGGACTACTGGGTAATGTAGTCCGACGATGTCCGTGATTCATCTGGCGGTGTGAAAGGCGCCAGGGCAGCTTCCAGGTTTTTCTGGGAGTGCCCTGAAGTCGAGGCAGGGGCAGTCGAGGCATGACAAAAGTTCTTCTTCCTGATTCCTTAACTGCAGAAGGGGAGACTTACTACACAAAAGGGACCATTGAAACTAGGCCTGTGCCATTTACGGGTGAAGTTTTTTACAAGCATCAATTCACCGACATATAACTTTAGTTGAGGTAATAGTTCACTTGGATTGGTTGCTGGACTGTACTCTTCCGTGTTCCTTGACCCCTCCCCCATTGGTTGCTTGACTTGATCTGCAATGAAAGAAACACTGGTACTCATGCATGTGAAATAATCATGCATTTCATCACCTAGAGCCTTCGCTACACTCTGGGCAATACTCCTGACTCTAGATGGAGGCATAAGAGGTGTCCTCATACGACGCCCTGTCACTAACTCATGGGGAGTAAGATGGTCGTCAGAACCTTGCTGATTTCGAAGGACATATAAGGCGAAGGGTAGACAATAAAACCATCCATTCTTTAGAGTTAATTTGATCTTGGCTATCCTCTCTTTGAGGAGACCATTGAGTCTCTCTAATATTCCATTTGCTTGTGGATGATAAGCAGAAGAAAACCTATGTTTTATGCTTAATAGAAGTCCTATTTGTTCAAATAACTCATTGACAAAATGTGACCCATTATCAGATCTTAATACTTTGCACACACCCCATCTTGGAAATACTTTGCGCACTAGAAACCTTGCTGCACAAGTGGCATCAGGGTGTGTACAAGGACGGCTTTGATCATATGGAGAAGGGACACACCACCACTAATAGATACCTGTATCCACTACATGTTTGCAGCATATCAATGTAATCGATATGCAAATGCTCAAATGGACCATTCCGTCGAGGTATTACTCCTCTGATTGTTCTGTGTATGCCCAGCAGTATACTTCTGACACACGTTGAAAAGTTTAGAAGACCCCGATGCATCCATAAAAGAGTTTAAAGAATTCAATCTGAACAAAAAAGTGCTAAAATTAAAGAAAGACCTAGCTACCTTTACCCAAGAAAGGGTATACCTGTATATTACAGAAGCTTACTATGAAGACCAAAGCAAAAATATGGTGACACCCGGCCAACAATTCAATCAGCACAAGAGGAAACGAGCCTGGACCAATCGCCCAAAGATTAATAACTGGTCTTTCTCCAGTGGAAGCTCAAATGGGAGTGGCCCCAGTACATGAAGCACGAGTGGGTCAACAAGAAACCTGGCAAACAAAAACGTGGGCTTAACAGTTCCAAACAACACCAGTAGAAATGGGAACCAATTCCCCCCTTTTTTTCATCGAGGACAAGGGGAAAACAAAGAAAAAGGGGAGGGGATATGGCAAGCCCAATGGCATAACCAATCGCCACGGATCACGAGGATTCAAGGGCACAGCCGGACAGCACCACCTTAAGAACATCCCAAAGACTAAGACAAAATGGACATAAAACAGTAACATGGATGCAAAATGAAATGCCACAAATAATCCAACAAGTACCTCAAAATAATACTACCATCTCTCTGGTCATGAATTTATCAAAATACACACTGAACCAGGATCAGTACAATCTTCTAGAAAAAGGGATGTCGTTTGTACCTACCGCTTTCCTTTCCAGACCTGCATCGAGATAGTCCAATTGGTGAGAAAGATATGCCTCAAACAATTCTTCGGCACCATCACCAACATGGAAGAAAAAAGTGCAACGAATATCAAAGGAAAATCAATCTATTACTCACCATCGAAAGGTATATCGCCCGAGTCTATAACCTTCGAAAAAGCCCTCATCAAAAAACTCGAAGACCTGAAACAGAACCAGGTACAAGGCTACAACAACTTCTCGAGAAGAGACAAGATGGCTCTTAAATACACTAACTGAGAACAACCAAATTGTGATAAAACCGGCAGACAAAGGGGGAGCTACTGTCATTATGGACATTGAGAACTACAAAAAGATGGTTTTGGACCTCCTGGATGAACATGAGAGCTACAGACAAGTGGGTAGCGACCCTACAGAAAGGATATGCCAACTTGTAACACCAATCCTGGATGAAGCAATAGCAGAAGGGCACATCAGTGCCAAAGAATATGACTTCTTGAATCCCAAAGCACCATGAAAACCAGCATTCTATGCCCTACCTAAGGTCCACAAAGGAAAAACACCTCCTCCATGGAGACCGATTGTGTCAGGCATAGGTTCCCTCTTAGAACCACTGTCCCAATTCATCGATTTCTTTCTAAAGCCAGAGATAGGCAAAATGAGATCTTACCTGAAAGACACAACGGCAGTTCTCAATTTAGTGAAGAACCACCCCTTTGATCCTGAGTTACAACTCTTGGTGACCCTGGACATAGAGTCCCTTAACACGAGGATACCTCATGTAGCAACACTACAAGTAATAGAGAGGATTCTGAGAAACACAGACCCCCCATAAAAACACCCATCACCCTGATCATGCAACTAGAGCTGAAGTGGCATTAACATAATAAGAATTCCTATATGAGAACTTCTTTGAGCAAACGTCTGGCACCACAATGGGTGCGACTTTCACGACAAGTCTAGCCAACCTCTTTGTGGACGACTTTGAGGAGAAAACAATCTATTATAACACAACCCCTGTGCCCTTAAAATTGAACTATGGTCAAGATACATTGACAATGCCATTATGATAATAAAGGGCAACGAGGAAGATCTTAAGACCTTTATAATCTGGCTAAAAAAAACAAAATGCCTTCCTGACTTTTACAGAAACACACAGTCGAACTTCCATCCACTTCCTGGATCTCAACTTAGAAATAAGAAATGGTGAAATCGCCAGTACAGCATTTAACAAACCAACAGACAGGAACTCTCTGTTGATTTTCGACAGCTATCCTCCATCGTGCTTAAGAAATAACTTGCCATTCGGGCAGTTCCTAAGGTATCAAAGGAATTGCTCAAACCCAGCATACTATGAGCAACAATATGACCGCTTAGCCCAAAAACTACTGCATCGTGGCTATCCAAAACAAACCGTAAAACAGGCCCAAAAAAGAGCAAAAAATATCCCAAGAGAAACAACACTTGAACAACAAGGGTGGAGGATGGAACCTAGTGGAAAAATCACGGCAGTATAAAGCTTCTCACCAATGGTGAACAAAATCAGAAAAGAAGTGCTGAAACTATGGCCCATCCTCAATGTGGGTGGTACCCCTTTGGAAAAAACAAGATTCGCTATCAAGAGAAGACGAAACATACGTGACTCACTGATACAGACGTATAAAGAGCAGAAGGAACAAAAGCTAAATAAACTCTGGAACCACACAGTGCCGACAGGTAACTCTACATGTGGTGGGTGCAGCGCATGCGCCAATACAGCAAGGACTCTAATCATCGACATCGGGTGGCTCTACCCTTGGACTCAGAAATACTTCACAAATTGTCATTTACTTAATGACCTGCCCATGTTCAATGTGATATGTGGGGATGACCACACAACCCATAAAAACAAGATTAGCAGAACATTGCTCGTGCATGCGAACAAAAAAGCTTACTGCGCCTATGGTTGAACATTTTGTCAAAAAACAGCATGGTCCAACAGACTTTACCTGGTCTATTATTGAGAAAGTGGCAGTCCCCAAAAGGGGAGACAATCTCCACAATTTGCCATATAGAAGGGAGCAACTATGGATTTTTCGACTAAAAACAGACACCATGGGTCTTAAAGAGCCAAAGAGTTGGCAAACACTTGCCACTCTGTGAACCTTTGACAATAGTCTCGAAAAACTCTGGGAAATACCAAAAACGGGACAAGATTTTGCTGATTTACCTGCACTTGCTCTGCAATCACTGAGAGATCTACAATTGCTTAGCTATACAGATATAGATATCAACACTCATGTTTGTCGGCATAAAAGAAATTTGAAAAAAAGACACCTCATAAAAGGAACTAGCAACACTAACAATAGTTGGGGCAAAAGAAAATATATAAAAGAGATAATGCCCGACTTCGGGGCATGCTAGCACCGTATTCCCTAAAAATCATGATAATGCCTGACTTCTGTGCATGCCAGCACCGCACGCCAATACAAATTATGTTGATAAAATCAAAATGCAATGATTCGGCTCTTAACGTGTATAAACTCCCTCTTGTTCCACAATTTACAAGACCTGAGCTGAATCAAAATTATACTAAAAGATGGCGCCCGCTTTACTAATGATTCATCCGAAGAAATTTGCTTAGGCTGGAGCATGCGCAGTAGACAGCAGACGTAATGTGCATTTGCAAACAAAAACAAACCACTGGAACGGACGGCAGCCACTGCACCAGCCCGTTCCGCAGGAGGAAATAGAGCAGTTACACCTCAAACCACAAGGTAAGAGAAAAATGAACATGATACTGTGATATAATGAAAATGGGGTTCCTCTCTTTTGAAAGGTAGCACCCACTCTCCCTTTAAGGTACATATAAGGTGTCTTTGTCTTTATAAACGACCCAACGAACCAAGCACTAAATGTTAAAAATATGAATACGATTATAGAGATGAGAGCCCATTGCCAGCACCCTGGAGGTTCATAGTCTTTTGAATTCCCTAGGGATTCTGAGGAATGCACAAAGTAAAAGTGTCTGAGAAAAGAAGCAAGTTGCATTGTCCACATGGACTGACTGAATGTGGGACAAACAAGATGAGGGTAAGAATGATTGTGACTTACCTTGGTCTTGATTGTTAATAACAGCAAAGACACAGTAGTAGATATAAAATAAAAGTATGTGTCTCTCTCCCCCAAAACCCCATACCCTGTTCCCTTATCTGCAGGTGGGATGAACTAACTCAGAAAAAATTGCTTCTGCAAGTTGTGTGAAACAAAACACATCATAGTGCTGTACATATGGCCCTGAAGAAAGTGGCAAAAGTAAACTAGTCCACTGAAACCGGTAGGCCTGATCTGACCTTTTAAATTAGGAATTGCCCAGTGGATTGGCAAATGGTTGATGATTTTTTCTTTTCCTCTGTTTTAGAAAGGATGGAAATCAACTCCATGAACACTACAGAAAGAGTCTAAAATACAACCAACACTCCAGTGTAGTGTGGGGTAAAATACAAAGTAATCTCGGTCCACTGATTTGTGTAAAAGAACACATATAGAGTGTTCAAATATTTATGACTTGAAAAAAAAAATCTGCTAAACAAAGAAAAAGAATACAGTTGTTGTAATTTCATTTGTAAAGCAGACGACACATGATCTTGTCTTTTGACATGTGCCTTTTACGATATTTGAATAAATGAGAAATATTTTTGCATTAGATAAGTGACAGGGCAAGCTTTTTGAACTATCCCCTCACCCTAGATAAGCGGCTCATCAGCGCAACCTACGGGTAGTAAACACCTGAGGATTTAGCTTAGTTGGTTGGAGGGCAAGTTAGATAGGAGTTACGCACTTGGTATCTATAAAGAAGAAAGTAATGATGAATAACAACCTGATACCTAAATGTGCGATAACAGGATGCAATTCACCTTGAACTGTGCAACGTGTTCCAATAGAGTGGGAACAAACCAGTCTTCTGCAATCGTGGCATCAAGACTTTCTCTGGTTATATGCGCGAGGTAATGCAACTGCTCAAGTGTGACTTTCAACAATGTCCCTGGCATCACTGGCTTTCCAGTGCTTTCCTGTTGACATAATGCTTGCATGGGGGATAAAGAACTCCCCCTTCATTTTCATAGCTCTTGCTCTTCTTGTGGGGGCTCTTCCCTGAATTTCTATTAATTGTGTAATTGACAGCATATTAAACCCTTCTCATACTAACATTCAAAACTTGTTTAGTATCTTCAGTTTGAAAACTCGAAATGTCTCATGAATATGCAACTCTTTTGGCTTCCAAATCTGCAGCTTTGTTCCCACGAGAGATAAAGTCTGTTTGTTTAGTATGCGTTGCACATTTTACAACCGCTATGGCCACTGGGAGTTGTAGTGCCTTAATAAGCCTGTCCAATAAAGATGCATGTTGCACTGGTGTGCAGTCTGCATGGAGAGAACCCCTCCTCTTCCATCGTAACAGCCCTGCATGGACGGTTGATGTCACATAGGCGGAGTCACTGTACACTGTCACTTACTGCCCTTTGTGTTTCTTGAGTGAAACAATAAGCGCTACCAATAATGTATTGCCTGTGCTGAAAAGTGGGACGGTAGTCTTGCACTCGCCACTACCTCAAACTGCAGAGCCTGAATGGCTCTCCCCATCAGTTTGATACATTTTTGAAGAAACATCAATAAAGAGAATGTCCCATCCCGCTAGAGCATTTTCTTTTACACAGGGTATATCCTTGTTGAAGTCGACATAATTTAAACAGTTATGCACATGATCACCTTCTTCTATAGGTTCAACTGCAAAATGGCTGGGTTCACTATTTTGGACCTCACTACCTTAATTGCTGGATTAGATATCACCTAATAAGCTGAAACTCTTTGTGACATCAAAGCACCCTTGGGTTTCTCTAAAATGGCAAGTAAGGCATGTTCCATGTAAAGAGTCATGGAACAGCCCATGGTAATACTTGTGGATTTCTCAATTGCAAATGCAGCAGCAGCCAAAGATTGTTTGCATGGAACATTTTCTCTCATAATTGGATCTAAAATCCACCTGTAATACGTCAAAGGTGTGTACCCTAATGTTGTTCTTTGTGTGAGTACTGCTGTCATTACTGACCCATTGATGGGTGAAAACAAATAACATTTTCTGCTATAGTTGCAGATCCCTAAACTGGACCTGTACAAATTGCTCTTTTTAATTCCCCGAATCCTTGCTCCATTACTTCAGTCCATTCTATTTTTTCCTTATCAACTTGTGCTTTCTTAGGTGCTTGCAAAAGTGGTTTAGTATATGGGATGTAATTGAACACCCAGGCCCTGTAATAGTTGCATATCCTAAAAACCGCTGCATCTGCCTTACTGTATTTGGCTTTGGTGTGTTCATAATAGCCTCAGCTCTTTCAGGTGTCACCTTCTTTCCTTCATGTGAAATGAACTGGCCTATGTACAACACTTCTTCCTGACAATGCTGCAATTCCTCCTTGTCCACTGTGTATCCGTTATCTGCCAATATAGTCATTAACTGGACAGAGTCTTGTCTACATTCATCCTCTATTTTTACGCAGACTACTATGTCATCTATGTACTGTATTACCGCACTCTTGAGTTCAATGTTACCTAAATTCATCTGCAGGACCCGGATAAAAATTGATGGAGACTCACAATACCCTTGAGGTAAGAAATTATGTTTTAGTCTCTTTTGTCTAAACGTAAAGTAAGTCAGGTCTTGTGAGTCCTTGTTCAACACGATCGAGAAAAACACATTTTTCAAATCGATCACCATGAAATACTTAGCTTCAACTGGGATACTACACAATATTGCAGCAGGATTAGGAACTAATGGAAACTCTGCTTCTACAATCGGATTAAGAGGGCGCAAATCCTGGATAAATCTCCAAGACCCTCCTTTAGATGTTTTAATCAGATACACCACAGTATTGCACAAGGATTCCGATGGTACTTGAATTCCCTGATTCATCAGGGCTGAACAGTGAATAATGCTTCTCCTCAAGCTCTATCACTGTCCTCCATGCTCTGCCTTCATCATCTACTCCTTCAAGCATGGCCTTTCTCCTCGTAGTATAGGTGCTTCCAATTCTATTGGAATAGTATGTCTTTCTTCCTCATCCATAGGTACTTGTGGTCTGAATATAAACTCATCAGGTATCCTCACATTCTTCCCTACTAACCCAGGTAGCTATGTCAACAAAATGCTCACTCCATACATGAAGACTTCCGGATCTGACAGGACTCCTTGTAGATCCACTTGCCCTGTAAATGCCAATATAAACTCTCCTATGTTTAAATAGTGTATTCCTGGAGTGGGACACACTATTCCCTGATCAGTGAATTAAATTGTCATGTTTAGTTTCCTCATTAAATCTCTTCCCAAAATGCAAACTGGTGTTTGTCGTGAATATAGCAAGGGGACAGACATGTCACATTCCCCTGTAAAAACAAGTAACTTATCAGTAAATGGAACCACATTTGGAGCTCCAGAGAACTCTTGAGCATTCATGGCAATACTTGACATTGGATAGCTCCCCTCCCATGTACAAGAGTGAGTCGCCCCAGTGTCCACAAGAAAAGAAAAGGATTTGCCTCCTATCATCACATAGACCCTTGGTTCCTCTTGGGAGTCTGGTGTTACTGATAGTACAGAATACATCAAGTTACCATGTGAGCTGTCGTATTGAGAGTACAAATTCATCCCCATCCCCATAAAAGGAGTCCCTCCTACCACTCCGACACCCCCTATCCTAGGTGTCAGTATTTGTCCTGTGTTCACATTCCATTGTGTTTCCGTTGTGTTTGCATAAGTGCTTGTTGTGACTGCCCTTGTGGTGTGTGCATTCGTATCGGTCCCTGCTGTTGTGACTGCTGTGCTTGCGGCACCTGTCCTGATAGGATGTGTGATCCTGGGCAAAGCTCTCTGATGTTTGCATGCTGCATGGTGGAGGATAAGTTGTCCCCCCTCTTGAAGGTTGTCCATTCTGTTGTGTGTTCCTGCTGGTTCTACATACGGAATATGCCCTGTCATCCCACAATTCCAATATAATGCGGGTGGCCCTCTGCAAATCCTCCTTGATTATTCTGACTTGCATTCTGGGCATTTTGAAATCCACCTTGTGTGTTCTGAAATACAGCTCCCTTCCTCTGAAACCTACACCTCTACTTCGTGGCCAAAGCCCACACCCACTTTGATCCATCGGGTGTGCATTATTCACCTGTGTTGTACCCATTATGTCTTGTGTTCCCACTCCTTTTCTGTTTGTCAATACTGCCCCTTCTATTTCAAACTTTGACAATTTCTTCTGAACTAACTTGGCTTCCTCAACCTTCCTATTCATATCTTTCTTTTTATTCTTCTCTTGTAACAACCGACAGTGATGCACAATAGTTAACTGTATCTCAGCCCATGGCTTTGCTTCCATCCCAACTTATTTTTTTCATTTGTCTCTGTACCGGTTCTGGCAATCCCTGTCACAAAATAGGATAACATAGCTCCACTATTTTCCCCCACGGTTCATGCGTTTCAAGCTGCCATTTCTCTTGAATATCCTGAATATAAGCAATAGGGTCTTCATCTTCCTTCATTTTACACGTCATAATTGCACCCATATCTTACATATCAGGATACTGTGCTCTGAGAGCTCTCCAAACACCTGCCCTGCAATTATTAAATGGCGCTCCATCATGTGCTGTCTTTTGCACTGTCAAACCCGCATATCCCGCCCGTCTCCAAATGTCATCAGCTGTCTCTCCAAGAATAGCTGCCAATAGACCTTGTATCTCTCCTATGGCACAGCATGTTTCCCCATGTCATCTTTTCTAATTCATATGTCAATTTCACAGCCCCGAAGTCAAACTAGGGAGGTTTGATTTTAAGTTTTACTTATCCATATGGGGCCATGGAATATATTGTGGCCTTGCTCCCCCTTCTCTACCAAGGGGAACTGTGAGAACCCCATCCCATATTTGGATCCCACTATTCATTTACCCAATGCAGAAGGGATCGTTCCTGTTTGTCGTTGTACTGGTAACGACCATGACCTATTGACATAAGGTGGAGATTCTCCTCTCCCACTACATAATCATCTTCGGGGAAGCTCAAGATATGGTATAGGATCTGGCATTCCTTCCTTAGTGTGTTCCAGATCTGCCCATTTTGCATCTTTATCCATCTGTTGATTTCCCAGGGGGGCGCATCTGCCCTCCCTCTCTGTCTTGTGACCTGATTCTCTTTCCTCTTTTTCCATTGCTAAACCCCAACTGCTGTGACTATCATCATCTTCTGCTCAAGGGCAATGCTCTGCGTTCATCACTAAACATGTTTTCCTCCTCATCCTGCGGTCTAGGTCTCTGGGATTGGTTACCGTCCCTCGAGTTCCATACTCACTATCCCGCCTCAGTTGCTGATATACTTTATTGATCCTTTCTCCATTTTTCTGTGCATAATTTTTTGTCTTCTTTTAGTGCTACTTAATGCATTTCTGGCGTTATTTCTTTTATTGGAAGAATCTCTCTTGTTGTATTCGATCTTATATCCGGGCTTGGCCTCATTGGTTCTTTAAGAATGAAACAAGCATCGAGATCCTGTGACTGTCTATTCTGTCTCATTTCTTCTTCCATGTGCCTTCGCTCTCTTGCATCTCCTCTTACCCTCTCTTCTTCTTGCCTTCATTCTTCATTGTCCTTCACTTTTTGTGCCTCTTCTTCCTCTCTTTCTTTCTCTCCTTTCTCTTTCTTCTATCTCTTTCCTTCTAGTGTCGTACTTCCTTTGCTCCTCTTTCTGTTTTTTGTCTTTTTCTTATTCTTCTCTATATATCTGTTCCCATCGATCCCTGCTTTTTATTCCTTGCTGATCCTATTTCAATCTCTTTTCTCGCTCCCTAACCTTATTTTCTTGCTTGTCTTTGTGTTCTCTTTGCCTAACTTCCTTGATGCTTTTTCCATCTAACTTGAGTAGTATCTGTCCTCCCATCCATTCGTTCTGTATGAGCGTTACCTCATCAGCCTTATCCTTTTCTCCTTTCCATCTCTTAATTTCTCTGTCTATATCTGTCGATATATTCAATCTCTCACCTCTCTTTGTTATCTCGTATGAACTTACAGTCATTTTCCTTCATTTTGCTTTCTTCTGGACTGTCATCACTGCTGTAAGCAGGGTTCATATATTGGGTTACTATACCCTGCCACTGCTTTCAATTCCTTTAAAGGATAAACTCCTATCTCTTCTGAATCTACACTCTTAATCTCAGACAAAGAGGAGCTGGGAGCTCAATGCCCTCCCCTTTATGCTGATTAAGCATCCACTCATCCAGTGGCAGGTCTTCTTACTGCTCTTGGTACATTTTCCAAAGTTCTAAAACTGCCAGTCTTTTCTTTCACAGGTATGCTGCGTGCACATATGTGGTCATGTGTTTGTAATACTGCTTTTGACGATGATCCCCATTGTGGCCATGGCATGGACACTTTATCAGCTGTACCCTTTACCCATTCTGCACTGTTCTGTTTGAGCTTGGGCGCATGTCTTGGTAATGTTTTACAACGGTGCATAAGAGGAGTGTCCTCCATAATGACAAGTCGCAATTGCCTGTCGATACTTACCAGATCGTTAATACAATCTCTGTCTATCTCAAGTCTTATTGCCCACCATTTTAAATCTCAAAACAACAAATATGAGCAAGCACCATCAATCGCTGCTCAATCGTCTTTTGTTTCAACAACCTTATCTGTCTTCCGATTGGTGCCAATAGTTTACTGCACCTTAACTCAAAACAACGTCACTTCCAACCCTCACAGCTTGTTTCCTCTTGAAACTTCACACAACAAATAATACTCAAAATAATGACACAATAAACATTAACAACCCCTGTGATTACCTTTCATTTTTTATAACTATTTAGAATACAAGGTATACTTCCCTCGCCTCCAATTATATTACCCTATAAAGGGTTTAAGACGTCACCATTCACAGCCCTGACTTTGCGCATTCTCTTTCTTTGGATTGGGTTTTGAGACATCTTCTTCTATCTCCATTGAAATAGGATTACTTAGGCGTTCCTTTACCTTCACAAACTTTCCCGTTATCAGTAATAACACATCCCACCCCTTTATATTGCCATTCCCTTAGTCTTCTTCAGAGGCATTGCTAGGGGGGGGTATGAAGGGGGTACAGCCCCGGGTCTCTTGGTTGTAGCTCTAGATAAAAGCTCACGGGGTACAACCAAAAGGCCTGCTAGCCCCGGGTCCCGACAGTCCCAACATTAGTGTAGCCCCAGATCTTTTCCAGATGTAGCAACACCCCTGATCTTCTTACATCCATCAATCAACTCGAAGCCTTCGTTATCGACTCCTCCCAATCCGACCACTTTGCCTTCCGTTCCCAGAGCACCCATGGAAACCGAGCAGGGATTTCCTCAAAGAGTGACCTGCCCACTGTCTTCATTCTTCTTGCAAGTTTATCTCTATCGCCCACTCTCCACAGGAAACTCCACGATCTTCCAGCTAATGACGGAGGATGCCCGATCATCCAAAATTCTGTAGTCAAACTGGTTTGGATCTGGAACCATCCGCACTTCTACCACATGAGCTTAGGGCCCTTGGAGCGTGCATATGGTAATGGATGAGATTACACTAGAAAAATTCTGAGTCCAAATAACCGGACAAACTCAATAAGATGGCAAATTACTGTTTTATTAACAATTATCTAAAACTGGGAGGTTACAACGAACATAAACAGACGTACACTCAGTCTCTCAATGACCCCCAAGCAAAATACGATTCTTATACTCAATTATGCGTCAGACTGATGTCATACTACGTGGCAATAGTACAAAAATCTATCAAGGGTCGCGATTGGTTAAGGGAAACATTTAGCTATACACTTCTATAGGAGATAGGATTGTTATTGGCTGCCCAATATCAGTTGAACAACTTATGTCTACCTCTAAAAACATGTAATTTCAGAAACATCAGATACACAGTTTCCTCTTGGACTTACAAGCTATAAGGTCCTTCATTATATGGACTAATACAATTGGTTGGCATGCTTGTGCCATGTCTGGAACATTTAGTTCATTTAAAAGCACATAAGTCCTGACCCAGGTGCAGGGAGATAGGACATAAAGCTACCACACCAACCAATTAGCCTTGCATCTCTCATCACCCATGCCTTCTGCCATGAAATTGTAGAGTATTCTCATCGGCTGTATACGAATTGTTTGTTTTACAACTGTTCGAATTACAATTGACCTTTTCACAATTGACCGAATTGTGAATGTCGATTGTAACATATATGTGGGGGGAAACCCCCCACAACCACCCACCCAATGCCAAACCCCCCCAAAACCCTATATATATATATATATATATATATATATATATATATAGTCAATTGTGAAAAGGTCAATTGTGACCCTTTAAATTCGGTCAATTGTTCATTCGAACAATTGTAAATGAACAATTTGGGTAATACCTTCTCATCTTTGGGAATGCACAGGAGTGAGGGCACTCGCTATAATGCCTGGAAATCGAAGTTCAAGCTCTATTTATTTAGGTCTACCGGCAAGGCTACCACCAAACTTGTAATGATGCCCAATGGCTTGGTCTAGCTTGTATTTCCCCATCTGTACATTTATTGAACGTCTGTTTTTCAGCAACACTTTCTGCACAAATAATCTTCTTCTTTTACACTTGAAAGTTGTGAGAAACCTGAAGGTGTCTCACCCGCTAGTCCCCAGAGATCTGTCATTCAGGTGGCCAGGACATGGGCCTTCGCTATTGGATCCAGTTCCTGGGGGTGTACCTTTGGGGAGGATCACCTCGATGAGGGGTCTTTGGGGAGTGGGACACCGAAGGGTGAGACGCAGGACCCCCCTTCCCTATAACACCTTTTCCCTTCCTACCCCATAGGATATTTAGAAGCTCTACCCCCGCCCCTCCCTATCCGACACAAAAACATTCTTAAACCGTGAAAGACAACAGACGAAAACCAGAGCCATTTACCGGACATGTCCCAACACAAGGGGCAGGCAGAGTCAGGCAATTGACAATAACTACACATACCTGACAGCCCTTTGCCTTCCCCACAGGGATAAAAGGCAGAGCACGAGAGCACACTTTCAGCAAGGTCAAGGCACGAGAAAGCATCTATTCCAGGATGGCAGTTCAAACAGAGGAGAAAGGTGGCAAAACATGAAAGGACGACAAGGAGGGAAGTTCCCATGTCCTTTTCAACACAGGCCTGCGAAGCCTCCGTGAGAGGAATCATAAAACCGGGACTACAGCTGGTGTGTTGTGTGGCAGATGTCAAAAGGGCACGGGAACCTCCTGCACTGATAGCCAAGGCAGGGAGATGAACGTGCTAATGTGGTACTGTCCTTTACTCCAAAGTAAAGAAACGCCAACAAGTTCAACACAGCCAGTGAGTCATAGAGAGAGCTAACAGTACACTGGACTGTGTTGAGCCCCGTGTTGTAAATGGCAACATTATATGAACAAGGAACTTGTGTATGATTGAACTTTTACGAAAGCACAGTGAAGGACCAGCTGCAGAGTGGTCCGGTGCCGTGTGGGTGCTCATTCAAAGGACTCTGGCTGGCTGGTCCCCTTTGTTAAAACTACAAATATCAGTAGGCCGTAGGAGAGGCCGGCGTGAGGTGTCAGAGTGGTCATACAAGGGTTGAGTCAAACCCTGAGTACAATCGAAGTCTTTGACACATTGTCAAGAGGAAAGCTAAGGGAAGTGAATACCACATGTGATAAAGCAAAGTGTACTGTGTATATGGCAAATGTGAACCCGACTGAGGGATGCCTGCGAATCGGGGTGAACCATAATACACCCATGAACATTGTGTAGACAAGAGTGAACCCGACCGAGGGATGTCCACAGTGAATGATTGTTTAAAAAGACATTGAGACTCTTGATTATCAAAGATGAGTGAAAGGCTGTAGTGAACCTGACTGAGGTAGGCTATTGTTGAAAGGAGGATCAGAACCCAGCAAGAGGCCAAGAGTAATCGCCGAACAGGAAGAGTAACCGAAGGAACATTTTATTTGTTGTTTTCAGCATGTCAGGCCCTCTGAGGCAAGAGACTTTTTGTGAAAGAGACTTGGCCACAGTAGGCCCTGATATTTGCAAACAAACTGTAAGCTCATGCTGGAGAAGCCCAGGAGTGTGCTGTGCTCAAGAGTCCCACCTTGTCCCGTGCTAAGAACGTGAGGCAGGGAGATCCCGGCTATAACATCATGACCTATAATTTTGAAAACACTCCTTTCTTTTCTTGTGAACATTATCCCACACTATTTTGTAGCATAGTGGTAAGGATTGGCAATAGGTTTTTTAATATAGGACCTTTTCATTTGAATAAGACACCACTAGGACTGTATTATTATTATTTGATGGTCATAGCTTGCTCCCATTTTAGATTTAGGGTTAGATTAGGCGTTCATCTGACCCAGTATACAGTTTAATAAACACCCTTGAACTGTGATCACTTATGTCTGTCTTTACTTCGATACCATGCCTTCCTTACAAAGTTCACTCGATTCTTTACTTCGTCATTATTTTCTTCAGGATCCTTACATTTTCTTCGGTCAATATCTTTGGGCGTCGTGAACACTTTTTTTATGACGCCATTAGGTCATTTCCTTTGCTCGTTATCATATTGCATCAGGGAGTTCCTCCTGCAGGTTGTCCTCACTTCGGGGGAACATTTGATAGGGATGTCTCAATGGGTATCTTCTTCCAAATACTTGCTGTGGTATCGGCACGACAGCTGGTGTCAGACATGGCACAGTCTCATGTCTCCAATAGAAGGGAGGACGGGGGCGGGATCTCCCGAAGATGTATACAACTGCTACTCTACAAGCTGAAAACTGGTAGGCGAGCACAGTGATAGATTGATGGACGTAGCCTAAGTAAGTGGTTGAACCAAGATTTATTGCGATCAGGAGAGAGAGCAACAGGCACCCAGCCTAGCTCAACTCCAACCATCAATACTTCCCCGAGCTTGGTCAAGTTCTGGAACTACATTATAACAAATACAAAGAACACATGCCAAGATAAAACACAACATATCTCCCCCCTTATAATGCACAACAAATAACGCTCAAGCACAATTGAAATCTTTGAATCTGACAAAGGGACTTTCTTGATCCTTCCCCTGACTTGCCCCCCTAAATTCAACTCACCACTCCGCACACAATTCTCCTGACCCCCATTCTTGACCTGCAGAGATATCCTACCATCAACCCACTCAACCTCCTTATCCTGCTCCTGCTCACCACTCATCAGTGCCCTACTCAACACCAACCTCCCTTTTAACCAAACCTCACCACCTTAAACAATCACCACACTCTCTCTCACAGCCGTGATCCTTTTTGGACCCAAACATTTGCTTTCTAGTCATTTGAGTCCATACAGAGGATTTTTAATCAGTACCACATTTACAACTGCCCATTCTTGTTCCTTAACCACCTTAACCATGCCATCAAAGACACGTTTGTATTGGTATTGGGCTTCTTCTATTAATTTCATTATCTACCTGCGATTCACATTTACACTCCCAGCTAACCCCATCCAACCAGGACACAATTTGGTGCCTGGTTGGTGCCCCTTCAGTGATACAAACGGGGAAACCTTGGTGACCGAATGAGGCGTGGTACAATAACTCCACACCATTTCCTTGAGTACTTCAGACAACGACAATCCTGATCTCATGGCCAATTGAATGGCACCTTTCAAAAACCTATTTGCTCGCTCCGCCAGCCCATTCGCCCTGGGGTGATACAAAGTGTTGCAAGTGTGTACTATCCCAAAACGCAACACAAAATTCTTCATGTTCTCAGAACAGAATTGTATTCCATTTTCCATTACAATTTCTGAAGGGACATCTTCCCTAAAGAACACATTCTCAAAAAATGCCAGTAACTCCACTCATCCCACTCATTCCAACTCATTCCACAATGCCCTTGATGGGCAATATAAGTGAGCCTCTCACTGATTCCTTCAGGAGGAACCACCTTAGCGCCTCTTCTGAGTCTTCCTCCAGCTTCCGTCAAACACAACTCATTTCTAACCTCATAAAAACGGTCAAATCTCCTTTCAATTTCCTTTTTTCCAGGCCAACCCACCACCGCCCTTTCCTTCACTTTACTAAGTACCTCATCTTCCTTTTCTGCCAACATCCACTCTCGCTTCTCTACTGCCCCAGGTTCAATGCTGGCAATAATCATTTCATCCTCTTGCAACATTTCTCCAACCTCCCCATGTTCTTCCATAGGAAGCCGCGATAAAAAGTCTGCATCCACATTTTCTCTACCAGGTACATAACACATGTGAAAATCATACCCTTGCAGCCCCAACATCCACCTCAAAATTCTGGGAGATCCTTTTGCCCAGACTTCACCAGCCATCATTTGTACCAACGGCCTATGGTCGGTTTTAATCATGAACCTCTGACCCCACCAGAAAAACTTAAAATATAACACTACCCAAAACACAGCCAACGCCTCCCTCTCTAGCACCGAAAATAAAAATTCAACCCCCCTCCAGTGTCTGGATGCGAACGCAATTACATGTTCCTCCTTCCCACTGTCCACTTGCGAAAGAGATGCTCCGAACCCAATAAACTGGTATCCACCATCAACACCGTTTTTCTGCCATTCACAAAACCTCCCAATGAAGGAGCACCAGCAATTCCCTCCTTTTAATCTTCTGATTTGCATCTTGACACTCATCTGACCACAAAAATCCAACACCCTTCTGAAGCAACTCTCTCAAGGGAGTTGAAATAGCAGCAAGGTTATTCACAAATTTATGGTAAAACTCTGCCATTACCATAAATGATCTTAGCTGATCTTTGTCCCGTGGAGCCGGAGCTTTCCCTATACTTTCAACCAGACTAGCTTGGGGGCAATTCCTTGCGACAATATTTTGTGCCCCAAGTATTCTACCTCACGCACACCTTTTCTGCATTTGTTCTCTGCACAGTCAAACCAGCCACTGTCAATTTCTCCAGAACACACCGCAACATTTTGTCATGTTGCACCATACTCTGAGCAAACACCAGAATAGCATCCTGAAAAACAATCACATTGGAAATTCCTTCTAACACTTTCTCCATCACTCGTTCAAACACTGCAGCAGCCGATGCCAACCCCAATGGCATCCTTAAGTATTTAAAGTCCCTTCTGGTGTAATGAAGGCCGTGACATCCTGGCACTCCTTGGACAAGGGCACTTGATGGTATACCATGGATAAGTCAATAACTGTGAACCAACTGGAGTCCCCTAAAACAGATAAGGCTTCCGAGATGATCGGTAAGGGATGTCTTTCCACCAGAATGTTCTTGTTAAGTTCTCTTAGGTCGACGCAAAGTCACATCCTTCCATTACTTTTCACCACCAGGACCTCCAGAGACAGCCATTCCGTTCCTTGTATCCACTCTATTACTCCCTGCTGCAAAAGGCTATTTAACACTTCATGTAGCTGCTGTTTCATGGTTTGCGGGACTGGTCTTACTTTATGTACCACAGGACAAAAATTAAGCCTCATCTTAATGCAGTGTTCGAAATCTCTTAATTTCCCCAGTCTTACCGAAAACGCTTCTGGGAACTCTGCAGCCCATTTGTCATTCACTTCAGCTATTGAAATTGGTGTTGGAGCACTTGCTTGAATCCAAACTCCCACATATTTTTGTTCCTCACATCCTAGCAAGGACGCCCCCTTCCTTGACACTAGTATGTTTGCCAAACACTCTCTGCCTTTGTAGCTTACTAGTCTCGAAATTCCCCTATAAGAGCTATCTTGCTCTCTCCATACCCACAGGGTTGTACATGGGCCGGCGACAGATCTTGTACCTCTCTTAACAGGGTATGCTTCAAAGTGTCTTCTGATACAATTGTCCATGGTGAAGTGGAATCCAACTTCATTGGTAATTTAAGCCCAACAATCAGGAACTCATCCACTGGACCATTCGCCTCCTCGGACAAAGCAGTAATTTCAAATATCTATAGCAGTTTGCTTTCAATACTAGAAACAGATGGGGAAATCACTTGGTCGTTATGACATTTGTTCTGCTCTACCACACTGACAGTCGATTCCTTTCACATACATGCAAAATGTCCTTTCTGTCTGCACCTAATACATTCCGCATTCTTTGCAGGACAGAATACACTGTTCGCTGCATGTCTGGGATTTCCCCATCTGAGACATCTATGTCCCCACCATTCCTTCCTTGGCGTAGGTGGTCTTTTTTGATTCATCGCACATATTTTCTGTCCCCCATTTTTCTCCACTTTCATTTCATTCATGTACTGGGTTGTTTGTTCAATGCCTCTAGTGAGCTCCACTGCCTGCTCCAATGTCATGTCTTTTGCCAGTAGCTTCTCCTGAATTCTGGGGCTGTTAGTGCACCTTACCAATTGAACGCAGATCAGGGGGTTTGTTAACTCCCTTCCCTAAAGAACACATCCTCAAAAAATGATGCCCGTAACTCCACTCATCCCACTCAATCCAACTCATTCCACAATGCCCTTTATGGGCAATATCAGTGAGCCTCTCACTGATTCCTTCAGGAGGAACCACCTTAGCGCCTCTCCTGAGTCTTCCTCCAGCTTCCGTCAAACATAACTCATTTCTAACCTCATAAAAATGGTCAAATCTCCTTTCAATTTCCTTTTTTCCAGGCCAACCCACCACCGTCCTTTCCTTCACTTTACTAAATACCTCATCTTCCTTTTCTGCCAACATCCACTCTCGCACCTTACCAATTGATCTCAGATCAGGGAGTTTGTTAAATCACCAAATTCGCAGGTGTGACTTAAAGTTCTTGACGCAGCCACATAGCCTTCCACTGACTCTGAAGATTCTTGACTCCTTTGAAAAAATGTGTGTCTTTCGAACGTGACATTCTTCTGAGGCTCAAAGTGTTCTTCAATTTTCTTAATAGCTACAGAAAACTCATGAAGATCCTCTTCTCCAACCTCTGATGGTTCAGTAAAAGCCAACAAACACACTGCGCCCCTCTGGGCCAAATTATGGAGTAGGAGTGCTTGCTTCCTTGAGGGACTAAACCTATCTACACCCATTGCTACCAGGTAGGTTTAGAAAATCATTTCTCCACCTTTCCCACCAGATTGGCGCAGCGCCGGGTTCTGCCAAGAAAGGGTGTGGGGGTGGAATAGCTGCTACCATGACTTGTCTGTTGTTCTGCCTTATTGTTTTTTTTGTATCTGCTTGGGTTTCAATTTAGTCCTTTTATTAATGAAAATTCCTTGTCAAGTGGCCTTGTATAGATTAAAGTCACTGTCCCTTATTTTATCTACTTGGAACCATTTGGAATGAATACCTAAAACCAACTTGCTTCTTTAATCCTTGAAAAGAAAGCACTCTGTAGGCTACTTTCACTCTCTGCCGCCAGCGAGCCTTTCTTTGTTCACAGTGGTCTCCTAGCAACCAAGTCAGCTTTCCTCTCTCGCCGGCTGAACCAGGTTGCATACGCGAGCACACGTCACAATGGGCTATTTCACTATGGAGGGCCTGCGCATGCCTCGCGCGTGGCTCGTTCCAAAGTAAACAAGGATTCACTGAATGCGCTCGTGCCCAAGCACTGGCCTTAATTTGAGATCTTCTAACGTGCTGCACTTTTCCGTTCACCCCTCTTCCTTTATGGGAGACACTCCCTGCACCCTCCTCAACTGGGAGGCATGGCTGCGGTGCCTGTTTTTTGCCTCTCTCCTGTCTTGCAGATGGCGTGCCTTGCCTGCAGCGATCCACCGGCCCCGCTCCACAGGTCAATTCAATCATTGGAAGCAGTCATCCTCGTCGCCACTAATAGATTGATGGACGTAGCCGAAGTAAGTGGTTGAACCAAGATTTATTGAGATCTGGAGAGAGAGCAACAGGCACCCAGCCTAGCTCAACTCCAATCAGCAATACGTTCCAGAGCTCGGTCGAGTTCTGGAACTACATTAGAACAAATACAAAGAACACATGCCAAGATAAAACACAACACACAGCTTGTGTGAATCACTGCATGCCCATCACACATCAAACTCTGAGAGTGAACACTAGTTTCAGTAACTGCCATCCTTGAAGGACTCCAGATCGAGGAAGTAGTAGATGAGGGCTTTGAAATGTACAGAAACACCACAAATCCATTGTCAGATATTGTCCTTTTTGAGATCCTGTGAGTGATGAAGGCCTCATCACAGCTGAGGGCTATGCTGGTTAATTAGGGAGTCTGGAATCTGAGTCAGACAAAGGGCCTCATTGCAAGTCTGCCAGTCCAGAAATAAGGGTGCTGGTAGCAACATACTGGGACACTTTCCAGACTGGCAGAATACAACTCTGCTTTCCTGGGCCGTTGCGCCCAGTAGGTCTGAAAATCAGAGTGTTCACAGAAGCATCGGCACTGTTAGCAACTGTGCAGGTGCTTCTGTGAACCCATTCGCATGGAGTTGGACTCCTCGGAAATGGGGGCATCCCAATTTTTCCGCCTAATATACCGGGCCGCGGGACTGCCTGGAAGCACTGGGATATTAGGCGGCAGATTCAGTGTTACGGGGACAGCTGCAACCCACCAGTTACCACCCTTTTCGTAATGAGGCCCAAAGAATTTTAGGGCATTCATGAGAAAGTAACCAAAAAACAATCATCCAGAAAGAAAACTATCTGACTGCCTAGAGAAAGGGCCACCCATTTTCAGAAGACTGATCAGGATAGACAATATCCTGGATAATATGGTTCACACAGCAGATGGGAAAGTCTGGCATTCTGAAGAAATCGCAAAGAGTGTTCAGCAGGCACAGCATTTGTTGTGCCTTTGGAGGGCAGATGCCTCAGAGGATCATGAAGGGGTGTGACAGATTGGGGTGACAGGATGGCATCAACAGCCCATAGAGGTGAACTGCATATACCACCCAGAGAGTTGGATAACCCTAGTTATGGTAGCAAAGGCGATAATCACATAGGGGAAGAAATAACCGATCCTTTAATATTGTATGAAGGTTCCTCTGGAGCCGGGAGAAGGGAAATTGTTGATTCTACTAAACAAATGACTTCCCACAGTGGCTAGATAATATAAGGAAAGGACATCCTGGTATGTGATACAGGAAATAGTTCCTCAGGGACTAAGGTTGATGAATTTTTACTTGTTTTTTTTAACACCCAGGAGATATGTTATCTGCTCCATGTTTTCTTTATCAGCTGTCCTTTCTCTTCCTGCTCTTTCCTTTTTTTCCTTTACCATCTTAATTCAGCTACATTCCCTTTCCTCCCTGTTAACCTTGTTCTAGAATATGCAATAAGATGAAGTTTCTGTGCTTTGTGTGATATTGGAGCTGAGGCTGGAAGGAAGTCGGCTGGAGCCCTCTTCCTCAAAAAATCTTTCAAATGTGCCTAAAATTGTATTGTTCTGAATGTTAAATAACCCCACAATAGGGCCACAGATGAGATGCAGTTATCATGCAGGAGATGGAGGAGTTGTGGAAATTGAAGATGTGGTCAACATAGATTCGTTCACACGCCTGCAGAGAGAAAATTGAGTAAAAAGACTTGCCACTTGTTCATTGGTCCTTAGCCTGGCTCTCTCAATGCTCTCCCCCACCTGCTATATCTGCACAGACACTATCTCAAGAGTACTGTGCATTGCAAGATGCTGGTAGGTTTTACTGAATCCAGTTGGTATCATGGTTCTTTTGTCATGACAATTTCCAATACAAAACCAGTGATCAGCTTGACACCTTAATAATAGGGGTTAACTGACTTTCTCATCCTGAGTAGATCATACATTGTCTGCTCAAAAGGAGCAAATCCACAATTTTCAGGAGACAAGAGGACCATAATGCAGTACTGGACGTCTTGCAGGAGGTTACCACATGATTCCATAACAGCTGTGCACCATATTCAGAACTAGAATAGCATACAAGACAGGCCCTTATTCAGCAGAGGCAATGGCTCATAGCATGCAACTTGGGGCCTCTGCATTATGAAACATAAGCAGGCGGTGCTGGAGAGGATTGAGCCCATCATTCATGGTTATTAGAAGGCTATTATATACTTAATAATAAGCCCCGAGCAGGCGGTGGGGGGATTACCACTTCAGGTAATGCCCTGTGGCCCATAGTTAAAGGCCCGAGAGAAGCAGGATACAAGTATGTTGAAATTGGCTTCTCTTCATAGTGCTTCTCTCCCAGCACTATGAAACAGAGAATATTTGCAGTATATTCAACTTCTCCCGGAGTGGACCACACCCGGTCCTCTACTTCCACTTCTGTCTGGTGCACTCTCCTGCCAGTCCTAACTCCTGCAATGATACACCATGTAGTTTTGCTTCTCTTTACTTCACAGTGTTTCTATTGTACTGATTCTGAAGTATCGGTCCCACTGATACTTGTAAAATGTACCACTTCTTTAACTTTATACAGCTTTAAACAACTCTTCAAAACGATGTAGCAAAGGCAAGAATGATACCAATGCCCTTTTAACTCTGCCAGCCAGGCAATGTCTCTTAACACCAGCTTTCTTCTAGGGCCGTTATTCACCCACTCTTGTCTTTGGTCAAGCCACCACCAAGTACTTTCAATTTAAACACATCTATTGGCTTCAGCTATGTGAGTTCATGATTAACTGTTGATCCTTTTACATCACAGTCATTAATTTACAAGCTCTACCTTCAAAGATGTTGTTTTACCCCCTTTACCTACCGTCAAAGATATTGTGTCAGCCCCTTTTCTACAGGTAGCAATAGTTATTTCCACAGAAACCTTTTCTTTAGCCTCTTTTGACTGAGGGCAATACTTGTTCAATTCTGGGATTAAGGTAATGCTTCCCAATATTGAGGTTTAACACTTGGCTTCATAGCATACAATGTTAATGCTTCTTAACTTAGGCTCTGTCTCCGTGTTAGAATCACTTTTATTTATACGCAACCCTTAGTAACACTGTCACAACTGTTTCTGTAATTTATAATGTTCGAAAGCCTCTTCAAAAGAGTGTTTCTCTATACACAAGTGCTCCAATTGTTACACTCCATTGTCTGACATGCTCCGGTCAGCTTTAGTTAATTTCCCTCCTTCGTGAGTGAAAAGCAACTGGTTACAATTGCCCGTCTGCGAAGCCTGAAGGCTTGGAAATGCGCAGAGACACTCACCGGCTTCTCTGCCTCTGTCAGAGGCTGCAGAACTTCTACTACAAACCATTTCTTGACCGGGCACACTTCTCACTTCAAGCTGCCTTTGGTCCCACTACACAGGCATGAAGTCCGGCTCACCACGACCCCTTGCAGCTCGCTAGCCTGCAGGCACAGTGTGCTGTACGCTTCTAGCTGCAAATGCGCTGGAATCAGGTTCACATGGGGAAAAGCTTTCAAACCTTGCGCTTCCCAATGAACAACCTCTGCAATCCAGACTTTGAGGGAACAGGGCCTACTCAGGACTGGTAACTAGAATAAGCTAATGGAAATCCCTGTCACAAGTCTCTCCCCTTCTCACCTGTCTTTCCTTGCTTGCGACCTTCTTTGATGATTTCTTTCGCACGGTCCGGGATTTGTAGAGACTTGTGTGCTTGTCGTCTGGTCCCAGCGTGGGATAGCTGTCCTACTCCAGGAGGCGGTCGGATGCCCAGTACCAGGAACCAAGAAGGAGATTAGGTCCGAGCTCGGAGGCACGGAACGCCGTGACTCGAACGCAGGTGAGGATCCCGGAAGAATAGTAAGGTAAGTCCGAGGAAAGGAAAAGGAGGAAGTAGATTCAAGGAATCAGGGAAACAGGACTAGGAAGGAAGTTCTGAGCGAACTTCGGCAACACACATCAGACTTCTCCGAGCGGTAGCGTGGAGCCGCGCAGAGCCGCGGGGGTGTGTCTGCTTTGTAGAATGTTGAACGTAGCGTGTAAAGACTGGCAAGCTGTGTTCCGCACCAAACGGCCATGTTGGAAGGATCACGGAATTCAGTCCTCTATGGGTCAGGGACCACGAAGTCCAGAATGGGCGCAGGCAGTGGTTCATGACAGTATGCCTCCTCCGAAACCCAGCTCCTCCGGGTTTGCCTGGATGAATGAGATGGTATCTTCATATTAGCTGGGGGGCATTCAAGTTTTACACGGGTTCCCAGGTGCACTCACTTGGGAGGATACACTTTCCACTCGACCAAATACTGTAGTTGACCTCGTCGGTACCTCGAGTCACAAATTCTGGAGACCTCATATTCGAGTTGGTCATTGATAATCACTGGGGTGGATCTTGGAGCAGTTTGTGAGGGCTGAACATATGGTTTTAATAAAAGAAGTGTGGAAGACAGGATGAATCCTTTTCCATGACTCTGGTAGTCGGAGTTGAAAGGTCACTGGATTAACAATTTCCTTTATAGAATAGGGTCCGTAATACCTGAGAGCCAATTTATTTGGTCGTAGGTGCCGAGGAAGGAGACCTTATCGCCAATTGAATAGGAAGGCCGAGGCCTTCTTTTGGAATCTGCATATTGTTTCACATCTCTTCGGGCCTTTTCAAGGTGTTCCTTTGCTTCTTTGCGCACATTGATTAGTGTTTCAATCAGGAATCAACCGCCGGAACTGGGGTAGGATGTCGGAGAACGGACGGTAGGACTGAAGGATGAAATCCTTGTCTACAGAAGAAAGGACTGGTCTTGATAGCAGAATGATACGAATTGTTGTATGCAAACTCAGCCATAGGTATTAAGAGTGACCAATCATCATGGACTTTGGTGGCGAAAACAACAAAGATACTCTTCCAGGGTTTAGTTTACTCATTCGGTAGCACCATTGGTCTGTGGGTGATAACCCAAAGTCAATGCACGCTGAATTCCCAATATACGACATAGCTGTTTCCAGAACTGGGATATGTACTGGGGTCCTCTGTCGGAAATGATTTTGGAAGGTAATCCATGAAGCCGGAATATGTGTTCTAGGCAAATCCCGCGAGTTCAGATGAAGATGGTAGTTTGTATAGAGGCGTAAAATGAGCCATATATGTGAACAAATCAATGGGAACCATTATAGTCGTGTAGCCTCTGGAAGAAGGTAGTTCTACAGAAAAGTCTGTGGCATTGAATTCCCAGGGTCTTGTTGGTAGTGCTGGCTGGTGTAGGAGACCTGCTGGTCTTTTATTGTCATGTTTGTTCTGATTACAGACTGCACAAGTCTGGAAATGCATCTTGATGTCATCCTTCATCCTTGGCCACCAAAATTGTCTTTGTATAAGATGGAGGGTAGTGGTTATGCCACGGTGTCCTGAATGAAGAATATCATGGCATAGGCTTGTGATCTTTTGTCTCAGTCCAGGACTAGTGATGACCAGGCGATTGTCCTTGAAGAGATATCCATCTTTTGATTTGAGATTCCACAGATTGTTCTTCTTAAACTCCTTCCAGGGGTCAGAAGACTGAGTTTGGGCTCGAATATCCTCCAGGAGAGTGATTGCTTCAGCAACAAATATTGAGTTAGGAAACATTTTAGGAAAGGTCTGGTCCTCAAGGGTTTCGTAATCAGGACGTCTGGATAAGGCATCCGCAATAATGTTATGTGTTCCAGGAAAATGATGGATTTGAAATTGGTATTGGGCAAAAAAGAAGGCCCAATGGGGTTGGCGACTGTTTCAACATTCCAGGGATTGTAGGAGTTGAAGATTCCGATGGTCGGTGCAGACTTGTACCAGGTGTTTCCCTCCCAGAAGGAGATGACGCCATTCAGTGAAAGCTTGACAATTCCTTCTCCAGGACGGAATAATGAGTTTCGCTGGGAGTCAAGGTGCAGGACAGATAGGCGATGGGGTGTTCTAATTTGTCGCCAAGTTCCTGTTTCAGGACTGCCCCGATGGCGTAGTTGGAGACATCAGTTTCAACAAGAAAAGGTTGGTCAGTGTCAGGTTGAGCTATGATGGGAGCTTGTGTGAACTCCGACTTCAACTGTTGAAATGCCGAATCTTGGGCTGAGGTCCACTGAAAGGGAGTATCTTTCTTTAATATTGTGACAATGGGATACACAATCTCAGAGAACGCGGGTATACATTTCCTGTAGAAATTAGCAAGCCCCAGGAAGGATTGGATTTGTTTTACAGTGGTCGGAACAGGCCACGATAGAATGGAATCAACCTTGGAAGAATCCATCCCTATCCCCTTTGGGCTAAGAACGAATCTGAGATAGTCAACAGTTGATACAAGGAAAAGACGTTTCTTGGGTTTGGCCAGGAGCTTGTGTTCTCGTAAACATTGTAAGACTGCTCTTACGTGCTCTTCGTGTTTCAGATGGTCCTTGGAGTAGATCAGTATGTTGTCTAAGTAAACAATGACGAAGAGGAACAACATATCAGAAAAGACCCGATCCATGAAACGTTGGAAAATTGCAGGGGCATTAGCAAGTCCAAAGGGCATGACCAAGTATTCAAATTGGCCGAAGGGTGTTCTAAAGGCTGTTTTCCATTTGTCACCTTCTTTTATACGAATAAGATGGCAGGCACCCCTGAGATCAAGTTTTGTGATGATGACTGAACCTCTCACTGCTTCCAGGATATCCGAGATGAGAGGCAATGGGTAACGATCCTTGAGAGTGCATTGGTTAAGGCCATAGTAATCTAGACACAGCCTGAGCTCCTTGCAATCCTTCTTAGGAACGAAGAAAAGGGAAGCACCCGCTGGGGACTTGGATGGTCGAATAGTTCCATTTTCCAAGTTGGTGTCCAGGTATTCCCGGAGGGCCCTTTTTTCTGGTTCTGACAAAATAAACATTCTTCCGAAAGGGATCACGGCCGAAGGTTCAGTGTCAATGGCGCAATCCTCTGGTCTGTGGGGTGGTAGAGCTTGAACAATTGCTGTTGAGAATACATCTGCATATGCCTGGTAGGCTCTGGGAATCCAGATAATGTTAGAGACGGTGACTGGAATTTCCTGAGTTTCTTGAGAGTCTTCAGAGTAACTTGGTAAAGTGATTGGGGACAAACAGTGGAACATACAATGTTCTGAACCAAGAAATAAGGAGCCTGCTGCCCAGTTGATATAGGGGTTACACTTCTGCAACCAGGGCATGCCTAGAACCATAGGATAGTGAGCAGATCTTATGAATTTAATCCTTTCTTGATGGTGATTTATAGAAAGAAGAATCTCTTTGGTTTGAAGGGTTATGGGTCCTGAAGATAAGGGTCTCCCATCAATAGCTTCAACAGGTTGCATAGTCTCTTGTGTTTCATGGGGGATGTTGTGACTAGTGACGCAATCACGATCTATGAATATGCCCATGGCTCCGAAATCCACTAGTGCCAAGATGGGGTAGGATTCTTTCTTGGAAGGCGATAGGAATGCCTGTAGAATCACAAGATTGTTTTGTCCAGGAGAGTTCAAGGAAGGAATTGATGAGGAGCAGACACCCTTTCTCCCGAAACTGCGCCCCACTGTCATGATTTCTGCCCCTCATGTCTCCAGCCCTCCAAGATGTCTGGCTGGTGCCAGGCCACGAACACCTACATGGCCCTCAAGGGCCTCTCCATCCCTCCAAAGACCCATTTGGAGTCAGATTTGGTGCTTGTGGCACCAGACTCACTCACTCCCATAGGATAACATTGGGGATTGGACTTGTAGTGCGTTGATGGGGACAAGATGGATTCCCTCACATATTTCGGTTCCCAGAACTGCATGTGCAGTCTAGTCTTTCGGGTGTGGTTCAGCCCAGAGACACCTGGGATACCCAGAGACTATTTAAGCCATGCCCAGGCTGAGAAGCATGTTTTGTGTTTTCTGCACCTGCAGCGTGACCACTCACTATGTTCGGATCGGTCTCCAGTAGGCCTGCATCTTTCTTCTGCGCTCAGCTCCTGCAAGAACAAGAACACCGTTAGGAACAACCTAACCTTGCGGCGCTTCTGCCCATTATTCATCGCTCCTTCTGTTCTGCGGGAATCTTCGGCAGTGTCTTTCCCATCCCGGCACGCCGCTTCCTAAGGAAAAGGGAAAAGAACAGAAAAAAGGCATTAGTAAGCATTCAGCAAATCTTTGCTTATTTTTTAAAGACTGTACGAGCTTCAAACGCTTACCTGAATCCCAGCCGCTCTGGGGGAACTCTGTCTCCGGAACTTCTCTTCCATCTGCAAGAGGGAAAAGACACTCCAGGTTAGCATGGAAACATCTAGAGGCGCCGCATACCACACTTACTCACCACATTTCTTCTTCATAACCGGCATCCACGCTGAAAACGTTGCGCCACCTAAAAGACACAGAAAAAGAACTCAGTTCAATACAAATATGAAAGGGTCGCATCGCGCATCGCGCTCTCACTCACCTTCAGCGCTACTCATCTCAGCAGCAGGTCGCCATCCCCGGACGCCGGCCCTCATCTAAGGAAGGAAAGGAACGAAGTTAAAGAACTGTTCAAAAGACTCATTATACTTACCTGTCGGACTCTTGCCAGTGAAGTAACTAGGCAGCAACGAGCCCACATCAATGAACGCGCCCCTGCGCTGAAAGCAGGATGGAGAGCACACTTTCCAAGAAAACAAGGTGAGCTGTGGATCAAAGGGAGGGGTTGGACCCCGGGGAAGAAGGGGTTCAAGCACACAGAGACAATAGGGAGTTAAACTCTGGCAATCCTGTGTTTCAGGCCCAGTCTCCAGTCGAGTAGACTCCAGGGAAGGGTTTGCGGTCGTAAGAGGTGAGAACAGGCTGAGTGACGTCCCCGTGGATACCAGGTGAGCATTACAGAACACAAAGCCCCACATCAAATCCCCCTGGGCGTCATGGAAACGTAAGAAACCGACCAGTTAGCCCACATGTTGGGGCAGCTACGTTCTGAAGTACATGCAGCCAGGCAGGAGACCAACACCCTGAGGAGAGAGCTGATAGTAGCCAAAGAATGCACTGATGATTTAAACCGGCAACTTCTGCAGTCACAAGCAGGGCATGCACCATTGCCGGGAAGCCTGCCCTTGATGCCAGCACCATCAGCCAATCCTGTTCAGATAACCCTTCCTGGGGCAGTTCCCTTGACCCCGCCCAAACGATTTACGGGGATCCCAAGAGGTTTGCAACGTTCATGAACAAGTGCCGCCTGCACTTCCTTTGTAGACCAGGGGCCTTTCCGAATTACGAATCACGGGTCGCTTTTGTGCTATCCTACCTGAGTAGTAGCGCCGTAGACTGGACTGTACCTGTTGTGGCCCAAGACGATCCTTTGCTGCATGACTTCAGGGGCTTTCACGGGCTGGAAAAGCTGTTCGCCCGTCATACTCATGGGCAGGCTATAGACAACGAACTTCTGTCCCTACGCCAAGGGAATCAAGACCTATTAACATACATAGCCACGTTCAATAGACTCGTAGTTGAAGCAGAATGGCCAGTGGAGAAGAGAACCATGTTATTTCATCGGGGTTTGGGGGGGAGCTCATTGATGTTCTCGCACAAGTAGTGAACCCCCTGAAAGACTGCTCAGAATTCATTGACCTTGTTTTTCAACTGGATCATAGGTTGCAGGACCGAAGAGCAGATCGAACCAGACCGGACCCTCGCCCTATGTATGTGCGTTCAAAGGACAATATTGCCCGCACAACGGAAGGTTCAGGAGAACCAATGCAAATCGGCGGGGTCAGATCCCCCTTGACTAAAGTGGAAAAGGATAAAAGGAGACAGCAGCAGTTATGTCTGTACTGTGGAAGGTCAGGTCATTTCCTTAAAGAGTGCCCTGTGAAGCCACCGAGGAGGACGGTAGGGGCCATGGACAAGGAAGATACCATCAAGGAATCGGAAAACTCCACAGCCCGGCAAGTGTAGGGGTCCACTTGTCGAGCGAAGAAAGTGAACTACAGACCTCCCATTTTGCACTATCTGTGGTCTTGATCAATCACCAACAAACATCTCGGATGCACGCAGTAAGAGCGTACATTGACAGTGGAGCCGTTGGGAATTACATCGACCAGGATCTTGCGGCAAAGATGCGGCTTCCTTTACGCCCTAAATCAACCACCGACACTGTTACCACTGTCGACGGCACGGAAATAGCTTCTGGTCCAGTATCCCAGTGCACTGCAGCTTTAACCCTTCTGTGCCAGGATGGACACCAAGAATCTATAGTTTTCGACCTCATTACGGCACCACAGTTCCGGTTGATTTTGGGAATGCCATGGTTGGTAGCTCACAATCCTCGAATCGTTTGGCGAGCAAAAGAATGGGCCTTTCCCGAGACTTGCGCCCACACATGTTATTGCCAAGAGAAACAACCAATAGACACCAGAACCTCCACGCTTGCTACTGTGGCAATCGGCACCCTACCAAGTGAATACCAGGACTTTCAAGATGTCTTTCAGAAAGAACAGGCTAATACCCTGCTACTGCATATCGACCTGATACCCGGTGCACAAATCCCTTGTGGGCAAATGTACGCACTCACGGAACCAGAAAACCAGCACCTGAAGGCCTATCTTGACCAATACCTGGCCAACGGGTTTATCCGTCCCTCGAAGTCTCCAGCAGCCAGTCCTCTATTCTTCGTACCGAAAAAGGAGGGGGACTTGAGAACGTGCATCGACTATCGTGCACTGAACCAGATTACCGTAAAAAACCGCTACCCCCGCCACTGATCCCTGAATTGCTTGATCAAGTCAAAGATGCCCAAATCTACACAAAACTAGACCTGAGGGGGGCATATCACCTTGTTCGCGTAAAACAGGGGGACAAATGGAAAACTGCTTTTCACACCAAATAAGGCTTGTACGAATATCAAGTAATGCCCTTTGGCCTTTGCAATGTGCCTGCAGCATTTCAATACTTCATGAACGATGTCCTACGGGAATTGATTGATGTCTGTGCTCTAGTGTACATCGACGATATTCTAGTATATTCTGCATCAAAGCAGGACCACATTAAACACGTCTGACCCGTATTGGAGAAACTCTGTCAACACCAGCTGTACGCCAAGCTCGAAAAGTGCTCATTCCACGTCTCTGAGGTGGAATTCCTGGGCTTTATTCTCAGCCCAAATGGAATCCGAATGGATGTACACAAGGTTGATGCTATCCTGAAATGGCCATCCCCAAATTCATTCGAGGGGGTTCAAAGTATGCTGGGTTTTGCAAACTTCTACCGCCGGTTCATCCCAGGATTTTCACAAATTGTGCATCCCATCACGTCATTGTTAAGGAAAAGCAACAAAAAGTTCCAGTGGACAACAGAAGCTGAGGAAGCTTTCCAGGAACTCAAAGCAAGATTCACATCTGCCCCAATCTTATGCCACCCTCGCCCTGATCTCCCATACCTGGTGGAAACGGACGCCTCAAGCATGGCTATGGGAGCCGTCCTCTCACAAAAGGACCCCGAAACGGGGCAGTTACACCCTGTTGCCTTCTGGTCGCGTAAATTCACACCCCCTGAACTCAATTACGCTATCACAGACAAAGAACTCCTGGCCATTAAGTCAGCCTTTAAGGCATGGCGGCACTACCTCTTGTGCGCCAGACACACAATCACCGTAATAACTGACCACCGGAACCTCCAGTACCTAAAAACGGCAAAGGGCCAATCCTCACGACAACTATGTTGGGCTCTTTTTTTTGCTGCATATGACTATGTGATTACATTTCGACCAGGGGTGAAAAACGGGAAGGCCGATGCCCTTTCCTGTATGGGGGTGGAAGATCAAGGGTATCAGACCCCTGACCCAGTAGCAATCACCCAGAGTGACAAGCTCCTAGGAATCACAGCAACCATAACTCAGAAAGAATTACATGAAGAAATCCAAAACCTGATGAGTCCGGAGCAATTACAAGCGTGGAGTGCACAAGGAGAACATTACATGATAAAATATCAGTTGGCCTACTTCAGGAATCGTTTATTCTTACCAAACCAAGAACTACGAGAACAAGTCATGTGCGGTTATCATGATTCCTTGATCGATGGCCACCCCGGAATCTCTAAAACCCTAGCCAAGGTAAAACAAAATTATTGGTGGCCCACGTGGCGTAAAGACATTATCCAATTCATCCTATATTATGGAGTGTGTGCTCAAAAGAAGTCATCCAAGCAGAAACCGGCTGGGCTATTACAACCATTGGAAATCCCACCAACACCCTGGCACACGTTGTCCCTTGATTTTATTACTGATTTACCACCCAGTCAAGGGTTTAACACTATTCTTGTAGTCGTGGACCTATTTTCAAAAATGGCACATTTCATTCCTCTTAAAGGGCTCCCAAATGCTTCCACTCTGGCAAAGGAATTTCTTGAAGGCATCATACGGCTCCATGGGTTTCCTTCAGTTTTGGTCTCAGACTGAGGTACTCAATTCGTATCTAATTTCTGGAGAAAATGCTGCTATATGGCCCAGATCGACATCCGGCTATCCACCAGTCACCATCCCCAAACGGATGGTCAAACTGAGAGGACAAATCAGACGCTCGAGCAGTATCTGCGTTGCATGTTACACCAAGCTGAAGGAAGCTGGTTCGACCTATTATGGATAGCTGAATACGATTATAATAATTCCCTACACACCAGCACTGGGCAGACACCCTTTTATACCATGTATGGCAGGCACCCACGTACTTCTGAGTTGGACGTTCCTACAACCCTGGAAATGCCAGCAGTCAAAACCTTGCACACGACCATTTCTCAAACCTTTAAAAGGGCAGCTGAACACCTACTTCAAGCTAAGAATCGCCAAAAGAAGTTTGCTGATCAACACCAAGCAAAGGTCCCCAACTACCAAGTGGGAGAAAAAGTCTGGCTGGAGTCTAAACACGTGTCCATTAAAGGGACTCGAACTTTCCGTCCAAGATACCTGGGTCCATTCACCATCACCTCCCTGTGGCTGTCAGACTAGTTTTGCCATCAAACATGCAGATTCATTCTGTCTCCCCTTTAACCTGTTCAACCTGGGACCGGGTAGCAACGCCACTGCAGCCAGTAGTAGTCGCCGGGGAGCCAGAATTCGAAGTCAAGGACATCCTGGGTTCGAAGTACATCAGATCCAAATTATACTACCTAGTAGACTGGAAGGGGTATGGTCCACAAGACAGGACATGGGAGCCTTGTGAGTACATCCATGCACCTCGCTTGCTTAGACGATTTCATCAAAACCATCCCAACAAGCCAGGACCAGACAGAAGAGCCACCTTGAGAGGGGCCTTGGGGGGGGAGTGCTGTCATGATTCCTGCCCCTCATGTCCCCAGCCCTCCAAGATGTCAGGCTGGTGCCAGGCCACGATCACCTACATGGCCCTCAATGGCCTCTCCATCCCTCCAAAGACCCACTTGGAGTCAGACTTGGCGCTTGTGGCACCAGACTCACTCACTCCCATAGGATAACATTGGGGATTGGACTTGTAGTGCATTAATGGGGACAAGATGCATGCCCCCACATATTTCGGTTCCCAGAACTGCATGTGCAGTCTAGTCTTTTGGGTGTGGCTCAGCCCAGAGACACCTGGGATACCCAGAGACTATTTAAGCCACGCCCAGGCTGAGAAACATGCTTTGTGTTTTCTGCACCTGCAGCGTGACACTCACTGTGTTCGGATCGGTCTCCAGTAGGCCTGCATCTCTCTTCTGCGCTCAGCTCCTGCAAGAACAAGTACACCGTTAGGAACAGCCTTACCTTCCGGCGCTTCTGCCCATCATTCATCGCTCCTTCTGTTCTGCGGGCATCTTCAGCGGTGTCATTCCCATCCCGGCACGCCGCTTCCTAGGGAAAAGGGAAAAGAACAGAAAAAAGGCATTAGTAAGCATTCAGCAAATCTTTGCTTATTTTTTAAAGACTGTACGAGCTGTAAATGCTTACCTGAATCCCAGCCGCTCTGGGGGAAATCTGTCTCCGGAACTTCTCATCCATCTGCAAGAGGGAAAAGACACTCCAGGTTAGCGTGGAAACATCTAGAGGCGCTGCATACCGCGCTTACTCACGGCATTTCTTCTTCATCCACGCTGAAAACGTCACGGCACCTAAAAGACACAGAAAAAGAACTCAGTTGAATACAAATACGAAAGGGTCGCATCGCGCATCGCGCATCACGCTCTCACTCACCTTCAGCGCTACTCATCTCAGCAGCACATCGCCATCCCCGGACGCCGGCCATCATCTAAGGAAGGAAAGGAATGAAGTTAGAGAACTGTCCAAAAGACTCATTATACTTACCTGTCGGACTCTTGCCAGTGAAGTACCTAGGCAGCAATGAGCCCGCATCAATCAATGCGCCCCGGCGCTGAAAGTAGGACACAGAGCACACTTTCCAAGAAAACAAGGTGAGTTGTGGATCAAAGGGAGGGGTAGGACCCCGGGGAAGAAGGGGTTCAAGCACACAGAGACAATAGGGAGTTAAACTCTTCCAATACTGTGTTTCAGGCCCAGTCTCCAGTCGAGTAGACTCCAGGGAAGGGTTTGAGGTCGTAAGAGGTCAGAACAGGCTGGGTGACGTCCCCGTGGATACCAGGTGAGCGTTACACCCATCTAGGATCGGGAGCTGGCGTGGTGGTGGAGCGATAGGGCATTCTCTCACAAGGTGTTTATCGGAGGCGCAGTACATGCACAGTCCAGTGTGAATCCACACATCCTTTCTTGTGGAGTAATGGGTCCACAGAAGGCCCCCAGTTGCATGGTTTCATGATCCGGGGTTGGAGAAGCTGCGGGCTCTGGTCTGTATGAATGGTCTGTGGCAGCCTTTGGAGATGTTGACTTAGACTTTCTTTTCTCTGCCTTTCTTTCCTGGATACGAAAGTCAATTCGTAGGGTGAGGTTCATGAGGGTCTGGAAGGAGCTTGGGCGAGCTACCCTGGCTAGCTTGTCCTTTATTTCTTCATTTAGGCCTCTTCGAAAGAGGGTGAAGCTGGCTTCTTGGGACCAATCAGACTCTTTTACAAGTTGTTTAAAGCGGGTCACATAGGTAAGCATATCCTGGGATCCTTGTTGAAATTCAAGTAGTCGTTCCTGAGCGCTGTAAACAAGCTCTGGGTGATCAAACATGGTTTTTAAGGCTTCCACAAATCCACCCTAATCATCTCGGACGGCGTCGCCCGAATTGACTAGGGGGTTGCCCAGGTTAATGCGTTACCGGTGAGGTGTGAGATCATAAACCCCTCCTTGGGTCTTGGGGTGGAAAAGTAGTAGGGCTTGAAGGTGAAATGCACCAAACATGAGTCAAGGAAGGCACAAAGGTTCTTTGAAGATCCATCATATTTGTCCGCCACTCCTCCCAATAAGACACTTTCCTTAGTAGCAGAGTCACGAGACATGACTAGCTACTTTAAAGCAGCGTTCTCTGCCTTAAGGTTCCTGCATACCTCGCATGAAGTCTGGAACCGCGGCTTCCATCTCTGTATTCGTATCATTTTTTAGGCGTCTCAAACTGTCACAAGTCTCTCCCCTTCTCACCTGTCTTTCCTTGCTTGCAACCTTCTTTGATGATTTCTTTCACACGATCCGGGATTTGTAGAGGCTCATGTGCTGGTCATCTGGTCCCAGCGTGGGATAGCGGTCCTACTCCAGGAGGCGGTAGGATGTCCAGTACCAGGAACCAGGAAGGAGATTAAGTCCAAGCACGGAGGCACGGAACGTTGTGACTCGAGCGCAGGCAAGGATCCCGGAAGAATAGTAAGGTAAGTTCGAGGAATGGAAAAGGAGGAAGTAGATTCAAGGAATCGGGGAAACAGGACTAGGAAAGAAGTTCCGAGCGAACTTCGGCAACACACGTCAGACTTCTCTGAGCAGTAGCGTTGAGACGCGCAGAGCCGCGGGGGTGTGTCTGCTTTGTAGAATGTTGAACGTAGTGTGTAAAGACTGGCAAGCTGCGTTCCGCACCAAATGGCCATGTTGGAAGGATCACAGAATTCAGTCCTCTAAGGGTCAGGGTCCACGGAGTCCAGAATGGGCGCAGGCGTTGGTTCATGAAAATCCCTGCATCCTTCCGTTCCTCCCACTTCTGTGGATTCTGCCAGCAATATGCTTTCTTCTTCCACTTTCTCCCGCCCCAGCTTCTTCTGCTGCTGCTACAACTGCTACTCCTCCTCCAAGCACAACCACAACTAATGGCCTGCACCTGAGGAAGCGTTTAAGCCTCTCAGCCTACCTCAGTTGTGAGCTGTTAAGCCTAATTGCCTGACCTTCAGTTCTGTATTGCTCTTCAGCCCTCTTCTTCTTCCCAGTACACTTGAGACTATCGGACTTGAAGTCCCCAGTAACAAAATTAGTTATAACTGTTAATTTAGTACTTTCACCTTCAAACCATTTTGTTTATACATTTTTAAAAGTGCTTCATCAGGTTTTATCACAGAAGGGAAAGGCAGTTTGTTTATACCACCATGTGTAGGTTTACTTTCTCTGTACCTTTGGCAGAAAGGGGATTTATTTTCCATACATTTTCCATACAAGGTATTATGGGTTCCTCCTTAAAAGTGCTTAAATATGTTGTACCCACTGTGTCCATATTTCTAAACTTAACATGGGGTTCAGATACCTTACAATAGGTTATTATATGTTTTGGTATACAAGAAAGGTTACTCCTTTTCAGAGGAGAATTCTGTTCCACATCCCTTCATCACCCTGGCCCCTATCTCCTCCTAGGTGATCCTTCTGCACCCCCAAAGTCAAGATCAGGAAGCATCTGCCTTTCCCTGGCCACCTGGGAGGAGACTTTAGGCAGGGGTACAGTGAGGGATCCGTAGGATACACCACACACCCTGAGGTTAATTAGTTTCAGGAAAAAAAAACATTCAATATGGTTAATTGTTAAGATTGTGTTATAACTTTGGGCTTTTTTAACAACTAAATAAAAGTCATTGGAGGGGAGGGAGGATTCAATCTCAGATCCACAGCCACTCCTTTTTCAAAGTTGAATGCTCAAACACTAAACTACCAATGCCAGTGTCTATTAAGCTTGTACACGCACACAGACGCTTATAAATAGCCCAGCACATCACCATACACCTCCAGACACACAGCTCCTTCTTGGACACAGGACAGTGGGTATAATGTGACGTGTGAGGTAAGCCTAAAACATTTCACATGAGCAGTGCAATTTTCATTTAGCACCACAATGATCAGAGAGTTTGGTTCTATGAATATAGTTGATTAAAAAAATAAAAACGAATATTTTACAGGCAGATCAATAATACAAATGATGTATCGCAGAAAAGGGCGCATTGCAAGTCGAACAATGTTTCAAATGTATATGTCAACTACTGTATGCTAATGAGCAAGTCTTTACTCATGCGTAGTTGAGCAGATTCTCTTCACACTGACAGTAATGATGCCACCTTTTTTCTTTACAGTAAATCCCATTTGTTTCTATTTGATCAAATGTATTATGCAGCTTTGTTCAAGGTTTACAACTCATTGCCATCAAATGAGTTTCATTTTTGGACGCTAAATTATACATGTGTTACGTTTTCTCCATCTTTGTATCAATATCTTGTTTAACATGTCATATAGTCACTGTCTTTAGTGTAGTTTGAAAATCATTCATGGATTTGTGTCAATAACTTCATGACACGTCTTTCTATTTTGTTCATTCATGTTATCCTGAGACTTTTTTTTGTTACATTCTGTGATTGGTTTGTGGTTCGTACATTTTTTTTTTGTTTTATAATATGTGCTTTGTGTTTATTACTTCATAAAATCAACGTTGTTTTTTATTTCTAAAATGGGGATGTCATGCACAGTCTTGTTTTCTCTCCAGTGAACCACATGGGTGTCCGAACCTATGGGCAGTATCATGGTCGAAGAATGAATGGAAGACTCAAGGTCAAGTAAATGAGTACAAGCAGATTCATTTTTGTCGCACAAGGTCAGGGTTAGGAAACACCATCATGTGAAGTCTCTCCCAGGATCCATAGGACTAGGGTCCTTCTAACTAAACTGTTTCCCAACTCACATCATTCTAGTCCACCCTGTTTGGTGAGAAACAGTCACTCATAGTCTCTGGGATTTACAGTGCCTGTATTTCGTTCTTGAATTTGGTGAGTCTCTTTTGGTTGGTACTGGACTTCTCAGAATGTCGTATTCATGTTCCACGATATGTAGTTCACTTGGCACCACCCCCTGTGCCCTTGGTCATCTTGATGGGAGTTAGACATGAGACTCTTGCAGAACCATTGCACCCTATGGTACGTGTGTTTTTCGCATCCTGGTGTGCGTGAGGAACTGCCATCTGGCAAGGTTGCAAAGCCCTGGCTTTTTTTAATTTTTAGTGAATAATAAAATGATGCGAGTAGTTCCATCTCTGAAAGGGTAATCTGCTGATCAGATTCCCCTTTCGCAAGCTCCATGCTCTGAAGGATCCTACGGGTCCCTCAATGAAACCCTGCCTAAAGTCCCCTACTCGGTGGCCAGGGGAAGGCAGATGCTTCCTGATTCCAACCATGGGGGAGGATCACCTGGGAGGAGACGGGGACCAGGGTGGTGAGGAGATTCCGTGGGATGAGACATTGGGGGTAATTCCGAGTTTGGAGGCAGCCTTGGTGCTACCCGGGTCCGGTCTCACTGAATGGGGACTTACCGGGTCATTCCGACCTTGGAGGACCCGGTAAGTCCCCATTCAGTAAACCATTCCCCATTCCCATTTGAGCCCCCAGAGGGCTGAATGGGAATGGGGAAGGCGCTAATTACAGGCCCGCAAATAGCGGGTCCGTTATTAGCACTCTGGTCCTTTAGCGGGACCTGCTAAGGACGTCTGGTCTGTCCAGATATCCTTTGCGGGTCCCGCTAAGGAACCTCGGAATAGGGCGGTAAGGGTTTAACTGCACCGGCATCCTTACCGGTGCCCGTAAACCCTTACCGCCCAACTCGGAATGACCCCCATTATATTTTTCCCCTAAAGAGATAATGGTATACTGTCATTTTAATGTCCCTAACCTTCATATTAGATCTAGGGTTGTGGACCCTAAATTTGTCAAATCTGAGCAAACCTTACCAAAAACAAAATCTTTTTGGGTATCCCAAACTAAACACCTTCCTCAATCCCAAGGGTACAATGTAAAGGAATATGGAAATGTTGTCTTCGGTAAAGTACCTTCCTCTGTAACAGCTACTTATCATAGCCCATCTCTTATGAACTTTAAGAGCATTAAATCTACCTTTAAAAGTAACTTAAATGTTACAAAACATTTTTCAAGGAAACTACAAATCCCAGTTTTCCAGAAGAACTGAGGCGAGGAAGAGTACTGAGGAGGCATGCAGTTGTAACAGTCGGCTATCACGTCTATCAGCCATTATAGTAATTGAGCCTAAAATCCCACACCTGAAGGAACCTAGGAGGCAGAAAATTCCCCCTCAACTGCAGGCAGGAGAAAGGAGTGGAAGGAGCTGGAACGTTAGCTGGAGTGCAGGCTGTAGCAGTAGAAGCAGAATGAAGGCACGAGGCTGGCATACCAAGCAGAAGTGGGAGAACAAGAGGGAAGCCGTAATGTGGGGACAGCAGATTTCACCTGCATGTTCTGAGAGGGTCCTTTTCCCCCAAACTCTGAAGTGAAGAGGGTGTGCAATAGAAAATGTGCAGGAGAGATTGTTTTCTACATGTGAGTCTGATTGCTGTGGTTGCTGAGCTGCAGCCGTGCAGGAGACTGAGGCAAGAAGCAATTGTTGAGCCGAGGGTTTCGGGATTAAGAGGAAATCCCAAAAAGTATGGCTGGACCGTATACACCTGTTCAAGAGAAGGTTGTGTGTCCCCAGCGAGCCAGAAGCCCTAGAAGTTGTAGTGGAAGTCGGGAAAGCAGAGTGACCCGCAGAAAAAAGTGCATCACAAACCTGTGAATGAAACATGGCGTTTGAATACATTGCTTGAGCCTTGCTGGTAATAGTAAGCAGCTCCTTATTAACTTGCGTAAGGCTTGATTTATTTATTTATTTTGACATTTGTAAAGCGCCCCTAACCCTGAGACATCGGAGCGCTATTTTATTTCTTTTTGAAAGTACATACAGTGTAATAATGTGTCACGTAACAGTTAAAGTTCAGTTAGGAAGTACATCGCATATTAATGCATACATGTGTAAGAAAGGTGTAACCTAGCAGTTTAAATTCAGTGAGAAGCATATAGTTGAATAGAAGTGGGAAACATAAATATGTCGAGTGGCATGAGAGAGGATTAGTTTAATTTGGCCGATCTTGTGTGAATTGCCAGCTTTTCAGGCTTTTGCAGATGGCCCAGAAGGAGGATTCAGATCTTATTGAAGATGGTAGTGCAGTCCAGTGTTTAGCAGCTACTACTGGGAAGCTGCTACGCCCTGCTTTCTGAAGTTTATATTTGAGAATGGTGAGTAAATGCATGTAGGCTAAGTGCGTAGGTCTATTGGATTTGTTCTATGCGTACTAGGATAGGTACTTTGGGGCTGAGTTGGAGATGCATTTTTGTGTCAGGGAAAGGGTTTTGAACAGGATTCCATCATGGACCGGCAGCCAATGGGCTTTCCGTCTTGCTGTAGTAATGTGATTGTTTTTTGGGATGTTGAGCGTTGCTCTTAAAACATTATTTTGGTTCACCTGTAGTTTTTTTATATTGCCAGTGTATAGGGCATTACAGTAGTCTAATCTGGATAAGATAACTGTCAGCAAACTACACCTATCCATGGCAAATAGACTGCCAAAAATAGACCCTCCCGGTCCTCAGTGTACTCAGACGTACTAGACTTAGATCACGGACCTACACCATTCACGGGTGTCCGTTCAGGGACTCCACTAAAGTCAAGCAAATCCAAATACAAGGATTTACAAAAACCCAAAGACTAAGATCCCGTTTCTCAAACCATGTTAGCATATGTGCCCCTATCCCCTTTGCCACCATAGGAAGCGCACCACCACTAGTGACTCAAACTAAATCCCCTAAAAGGATCACCATAATCAAACAACAAATTACTGCCACAGGGAATACCAACACAAGCCCTTCCCCCTCATTTTACTATACTCCTCAAAGCAGCCCTCATTAATGCAAGCTCCATACCAGCTCATGCCACAGAAATGCATGACTACATCATTGAGTAACAACTAGACCTACTTATAGTGACTGAAACCTGGCTCCACCAAGCCTCCGGTCCTTCACTCTCCATTGCCATTCCACAGGACTTCACCATCCACAGGATAGACAGAACTAAGTCAACAGGTGGGGGAGTAGCTATCATCGCTAAAACCCATCTAAAAATAAGAACCTGTCCCATAGAGAACCCAGATGGTTACGAAGTCCTACTGGCTAAACTAGCTACGAACCATAACACTACTATAAATATAGTAGCTATCTACAGAGCACCTAAAATTCAATCTCAGCCCGAATTAGACATACCCTTATTACTAACTCCACTCTTCAAACCTAATACAAAATGTATAGTCCTTGGGGATCTGAATCTTGGATTCAATGATACCCAAGATCATAAAGCAGAAGCACTACACAGTGCACTCAAAGACATGGCATTCACTCCACTTGTGAATGCCCCTACCCATACAAAAGGGAGAATATTAGCCTGGATACTACCACTCAATACCATAGTATCCATAGATTCCATCAACGCAGTTCCCTGGTCAGACCATCACAGTATAAACTTCTCTATTCTGTGCAATGAACCAGACCCACCCAAAACTACCATAGCTGAAACTTATGAAACTAGAAATATCCGCAAACTCTCAGCAGAAAACCTTAACCCACTGTTAGCTAGCATCCTCAGTGACAAAATGATCAATAATGAGAACCCCTGTATCCTGGCGGATACCTACCATAAATGCCTCACCAATACAATGCACCTAGCACCCTGTGTCAACAAAACCAAACGTAAGGACAAAAAATCTTCCTTCTGGTTCAACGAGGAATTAGTCTCTCTCAGACGGATTAAACGATCGCTTGAACACAGGCTAAATAAAACCCACACCCTAGAAGCTATGGAAGCATTCACTACTGCAAATAAAACTTATTAAGCATCCATCATTGCCCATAAAGCAGATGCCTTTAACACTAGAATCAGAAATGCCTCCTCTGATTCTAAAGAGTTATTCTCCATACTCAAGGAGCTGGAGAATCCTATTCCTATCATTAACCCGGTACAACCAAGTAAAGTATGGTGCACCACGATTCAAGATGCCCTCGCCAACAAAATTAAACTACTACAAAACAAAATTATCTCCAAAAGAAATCTTCTATCTGATAAATCTCCCATGTCCAACCAAAACACCAAGCACACAGGAGATATTACTCCTCCCTTCAATTTCACCTCTGTCTCCCAGGATGTAGTACTTAGTACTATATCCAAACTCAAAGCATCTAATTGTAAAGGAGACAACTTCCGAGCACACCTAGTCAAGTTATGCGCCCCCACCCTCACACCCATAATCACCAACTTTGTAAATGCCTCTTTCAATTCCAATTTGGTCCCAGTCAGCATTAAAGCAGCGCAGGTGACCCCACTATTAAAAAAGCCTACATTAGATCCACTAGCCCCCTCAAATTACCAGCCCATAACGACTGTCCCCTTCCTACTCAAAACCATTGACAAAATAGCCTACAACCAAATACAAACCCACCTTGAACAAAACAATCTACTAGGAGCTAGACAATCTGCCTTTAGGCCCAACCACAGTACTGAGACGGCCCTCTTAGACCTAAAAATCCAATAGAACACTATCAGAGACTCAGGCAAGCTAGCTACCCTACTGTTGCTGGACCTATCAGCAGCATTCGACCTGGTTGACCATGACAAATTATGCGACACACAAAAAAAAGATTTCAACTTCTCAAACAACACCACTCTCTGGATCAAATCCTTCTTACCAGACCGAACATCCAGAGTTGCCATAGGAAACTATGCAGCGGACCCTATAGCAGTTCCCATAGGAGTTCCCCAGGGATCCTGCCTCTCTCCTACCCTCTACGATGCATACACCAAACTCCTATTCTCAGCCCTCGATGACATGGGTGTCATCTACACAAATTTCGCAGATGACACCCAGATCCTTATCCCCATTACAGGTGATTACACCCAAGACACCTATACCATCAATAAAGTATACGTCATAATTCAAAACTGGATGGCCCTTAACAGCCTTTGCCTTAACGACGAGAAAACTGAGGTTCTCATTGTGGGCTCTCAAAAAAGAATAAGCACCCTCCACTCAGACTATGCTGGATTGGCAGGATTGGTGAGTTAGGTGTGGATTCTAACGGGTACAACGTGATAGTGATTGAGTCCAGGGTGGAGACCTTCAGGTTGTGATGGGTAGCTAGGAAGGGTGGTTGGTAAGATCTCCTGGAAGTGGGGTGTACGGTGCTTGGGTTAAGGTGTGCTTTTCTCCATGCTTTTGGGGTGTAGTTGTTTACTGTGGTATTGGGTCAGTAACTATTCGAGACATGAGTCTAAGGTTCCGTATGGCCAGTGGGCATGGTTGACTAGGGCCATTGGGGATGCGATTGAATGCAGTGCTCTGGAGGACCAGGTGCCTAGGGTGGCTAAGGTAAGACATGAACTTCAGTTTACTGATCACTGTGGGAGCAGAGGAGTTGTTAAGAAGCGAGTAGGGGGGATGGTGTGTGATTCTGGGAGGATAATTTCCATTTTTAAGGTTACAGTGTGTTTGTAGTTGGGTTTGCCGTATTGGGGAGGGAAGTCCTGGCAAGTTGTGGACTTCTGGCAGCCCAGTATTGGTGATGCCAGCCCATGTTGGATCCAGGCATAGAGATGTATTGCTGCCAAGTAGAAGTTGTTGGTTGCATGCCGATACTCTCAACAATGGAAATGTAACGCTTGCGTTTAATGTGCAAGATCTTTTATCCGCATGAGAAGCTGAAAGTTATGACAATCCATTGTTCAATTATAAAAATACTGTTTCTGTTGAAAGGAGTGGTCGCATATCCCTAATTAAGGAAAGGGAACACTGCTCTGACCATTTTCGAACACTGAACGTTGACAATACAAGAGTTACAAACTATAAAATAGAAAAACTACACCACAGAGTGATCGCATTTGCCTAATTGTGATTTCCCCAGAAGGTCCCAGTCCTAAAACAAGTTAAGACACTGGGTGTCTACCTAGACACCACCTTAACTATGTGTAAACAAGTCAACACCTTGGCCTCATCCACCTCCTACACATCCAAACTCATCTCCCTAAATCATAAATTCCTCACACACAACAACTGCGTTACATTAGCAAGAGTGCTAATACTATCCAAGATCGACTATTGTAATGTCCTCTTCCCAGGCACCTCCAACACCAACATATCTAAACTCCAACTCATGCAGAACAAATCCCTCCAAGCAGAACTGGGCATAAAAAAGTCTGAACACATATCTTGTCATGAACCTTCGGACATGCCCCTTCTCGGCCTCCTGGTCCCTGTCACGTTGGGGCTTGCAGTCTGTTGTACTACCAACATGGCCGCAAACACTGAACACTGCCTGCCAGCCTTCACGTTCATTGCAGCACACTCGATAAATTAGCCACACCCCGCGCTTCCATGCGTCTCAATGCTACTGTTAGCTGTGGCTAGACGTGTGCTTCGTAGTTCGCTTTCTCATAACTTTGTTGCCTTCCTGGTTCCCGGACCCTTGCTTCATTCTATCCCTTCTCCTTCTTACCCAACCTTCTCCCGGAATCCGTGCACCCGCCTCCGAGTGCTTTCCTTATTTTTTTCCTGAATTTCCTGGAGTTTACTATCGATCCCGGACAAGAAGCTGAAGGAACACTGGAAGTCGAAGACGGCCGAGCGGGCTTGTACAAGATCCGAACCATAAGGAAGAAAACTTCTGCAACAGCATCCATCAAGCAGCGAAAAAAGGTGAGAAAGGGGGAAACCTGTGACAGATTGAGATGCCACCTGACCGAAGTCGATACAGACATGGAGGCGGCCGTTCAGGATCTTATGCGCGGCATGCAGGAACTAACGACCGAAGTACAAAACCTAAAGCAATTGGTTTTATCCCGCAATTCAGCCACAAAGGAGAGCGTACTATTGGACAGCATTGTTAACAAATTCAACGGGTCAGCAAAGAATCTTCGTGGATTCCTAGATTCCTGTTTGGTCCACTTTACTTTTAAGCCCTATTATTTCTCCACCCCCAGGGCTAAAGTGGGCTTTATTATTTCACACCTTACAGGGAATGCATTAACCTGGGCCACACCATTAGTTAATGCCGGAGATACCCTCCTGGATGATTATGACGGTTTCATTCGAGCACTTAAGACCACGTTTGACTGCCCAGATCAGGTCTATACTTCTCAGGAACGCCTTCTCGATTTCCAGCAGGGCTCCCAGGATATGCTCACATATGTTACATGATTTAAGCAATTGGCTAAAGAAGCAGACTGGTCCTCTGAAGCCTCTTTCGAAGAGGGTTGAATGAAGACATCAAGGATGAACTGGCCAGGGTGGCCAGGGTGGCATGTCCAAGTTCATACCAGGCCCTTTTGGATCTTGCTCTACAGATTGACTTTCGCATACAGGAAAGGAAGGCAGAGAAAAAGAAAACCAAGTCACCCTTCCAGAAGAATCCTATAGAGACCCCCCACGAAATCCGAAGTCAGCTCTGCCCCTATTAACCAACCTGAACCCATGCAATTAGGGGCCTTCCGTGGACCAATATCCCCCCCAAGAAAGATTACGAAGGATCCATACCGCCTTATGCATGTATTGCGCATCGGACAAACATTTAGTGAGAGAGTGTCCTATAGCTCCTCCACGGGGTTCGGGAAATGCCAGCTCCCGATCCTAGATGGAGCGCAGTTTCGGGAGAGAGATGTTGGCTCCACATCTATACCACCCTTGACCTCTCCTGGACAGAAAAATCTGGTAATTTTACAGGCCTTCCTATCGCCATCCAAGAAGAACACCTACCCCATTTTGTCATTAGTGGACTGTGGGGCCATGGGAATATTCATAGACCAAGAATGGGTCCTTAAACACCATATTCCCTACGAATCCCCGAATGTCATGCAACCTGTAGAAGCAATTGATGGGAGACCCCTTTCTTCTGAACCAATAACCCTCCAGACTAAGGAAATCGAGCTAGCAATAAACCACCATCGAGAGAAGATAAGGTTTGACATCATAAAGTCCACCCATTACCCATTGGTTTTGGGAATGCCCTGGCTACAAAGACACAATCCATACATCAATTGGGCAGCAGGGTCCTTGTTCCTGGGTTCTGAACATTACATGTCTCATTGCATACCCTTGGACCCCGCTCCAACACCAGCGGAAGGACTTTCAGCAAACCATCAAGGTCCACTCTCGGTCTCAAACATCATCCAGGTTCCTAAAGTCTATCAGGAATACTCTGATGTGTTTTCTTCTGCTATCGTTCAAGCCTTACCTATTCATAGACCAGAAGACTATGCTATTGAAACCGAACCTTCAGCTGTGATCCACTTTGGGAGGATGTTCATTTTATCCGAACCTGAGAAAAAGGCCCTCCGTGAATACATAGATACTAACCTTGAAAATGGCACCATACGACCATCTAAATCTCCAGCAGGAACATCACTTTTTTTTGTTCAAAAGAAAGACACCAATGAGCTCAAACCCTGTCTTGATTATCGAGGCCTAAATCAGTGCACCCTAAAGGATCGATATCCGTTGCCCTTGATCTCAGACATCCTGGAAGCAGTAAGAGGAGCTGTGGTATTCACAAAATTGGATTTTAGAGGTGCCTATCATCTGATCCATATTAAAGAAGGTGACAAATGGAAGAAAGCCTTCAGAACACCTTTTGGTCATTATGAATACTTGGTCATGCCTTTCTGACTTGCTAACGCCCCAGCAGTCTTCCAACGTTTCATGGATCGCGTGTTTTCGGATATGCTATGCTATTCCTTTTTGTCATCATGTATCTGGATGATATCTTAATATTCTCGAAGGACCCACTCAAGCATGAGGAACATGCTAAGGCAGTGTGAACACAAGCTCCTGGCAAAACCCGAGAAGTGCCTCTTTCATGTCCCTACTGTCCACTATCTAGGATTTGTTCTTAGCCCAGAAGGTATTGGAATGGATCAATCCAAGGTAAAGGCTATACTGTCCTGGCCAAGTCCGACCACCGTGAAATAGATCCAATCCTTCCTGTGCTTAGCTAATTTCTATAGGAAATTCATGCCCTCCTTTTCCGAGATAGTCCAACCGATTATTGCCTTGTTGAATAAAGACGCTCCCTTTCATTGGGGAACAGCTCAGGAGGAAGCTTTCCAACGCCTGAAAACAGAGTTTACTCAAGCTCCCATCCTGGCTCAACCTGATATCAATCGGCCCTTCTTAGTGGAAACAGACGCCTCTAACTACACCATTGGAGTAGTTCTGAAACAAGAATTCAAAGACAGACTGGAACATCCTATTGCTTATCTTTCATGGACCTTAACTCCCAGTGAAACCCACTACTCTGTTTTAGAAAAGGAACTGTTAGCCATTTGTCAAGCCTTTACCGAGTGGCGTCATTTACTCTTAGGAGCAAAACATCCGGTCCAGGTTCGCACAGACCATCGAAATCTTCAAGTATTACAGGCCCTGGAATGTAGAAATAGCCGTCAAGCCTGTTGGGCCTTCTTCTTTGCCCAATACCAGTTCCAAATTCACCATGTCCCTGGAACGCAGAAAATAATTGCTGACGCTCTCGACGTCCCGATTACGAACCTCCTGATGACGGGACATTCCGTAAGATGTTTCCCCATACGATATTTGTAGCTCACACAATCAACCTCCTGGAAGAAATCCGCTTACAAACCCAGTCCTCTGAACTCTGGAATAACATTTCAAGGAAGAATCAATGGGATCTGAAAACCAAGGACGGATACTTGTTCAAGGATAATGCCTTTCCCACACAGAAACTACAACAAAGGATAATAAACCTTTGCCACGATACTGTTACTCACCGCTAGTTGAACAGGCCGGGGTGTTGCTTGACCTTTGGACACTAGGGTAGAGGGAGCAGCTCCGGTAAGCCTTCAGTCTAAACTGGTATGTTCAAAATATTGAACTCTCCAAAACCAGACCTCCTCAACCTGAGGAGCTCTTTACTGCAACACACCCCTTTGTTGTTTGAGTTAATACAAGCAAAGGAATTGGTTACACAAAAGAGCGGAGGTACCCACACCACTATACCAAGCTGTGGCAAAAAGGAAACACTGTTACAGGCAATGATTGGGTAACACAACACAAATACGGTGTTTGCAGGAGAGAACAATACCTGAAAAGGTGGCTTGATAAGGCTTGGTAAAAGGTATCAAGAATAGTAGTCGAGAGGCAACTACTAAGAAAAGAGAAAAAGAAAATGTTGGGTTAACCTTAATTATGCCCGTACAGAATCCCAGAATGTACAGAATATAGTTGGACATCTTACCCTGATAGGAGAGAGTTAGAGATAGGAAAATCGAAGTCAGGAGAAAAAAGAAAATAGGTAATTAGTATGGGATACTACCCCGAACGGCACGAGGGATGTAACTCGGTCCGGGATGGTGCACTGGTTCAGGATAGCGTTCAGGTGCACAGTAATCACTATGATGTTGAAGTATTCCAGTTGATCCAAAGGAAAGCAGGGCAGGCACAGTAGCTTGAATCTCAATCCTGAGAAAAATGTCCAAACCACGAATATACAACAGTACTGACAAAGGAAATAGAAAAAGAAAGAACAGTCTTACTGTAGGGATGAAAGGCAGCAGTTCTTCGTAGGCAGCTATGAAGACGTGATGAATAGAGATCTCTGGGCAGCTGAGAGTTCACAGCGCCGCTTGCACAAGGTTGGAGGGTCGGGGCGGCTGGGAGTTCACACCGCCGCTTGCGCAAGGCTGGAAGGGATTGTAGAGGTAAGGAAATACTCCGCTGAGCCAGCGGAAGGGAAGAGTAGGATGGTGCCCGGAGGCAAGGGGTTCGGCAGACGGACGAGACCACTGTCGAAGAAGCCGAGTCGACAAATCCAAGGAACAGGCAAAGAAGGGTCGGTGAAGGAATTCCGAGGTCAATTGATCAGCACAAGGTAAGTAAGTCCGGTAAAGTAACGCTAATTAGAAGTAGCGTTCTGGTCTCCGTGGGCTTCTTTTGAACACCTCTTAGGTGTAGGGTGGCGGATCCTATCCCGCCGTAAACCTGACAATGAAGTCACATGACTTCCACGGAATCGGGACAGTGAGAACGGGAGTCCCCGTCTCCATGGTAAACTCCAGCGTTGCCATACAGCAGAGGCACCGAGGCGAGGGGATTTCGTAACAGTATCCACCCACAAAGGCCACGGCAACCCCCTGTCAGCATGGATGGCTCGCAGCAGGGCAGGTGAGTGCAGGTTCGACAGGGGTTCCCAAGTGCGATCTTCCGGACCATAGCCCTTCCAGTCTACCAAATAGAAAACAGAACCCTTAGAAACCTTCACGTCCAGGATGGCGGAGACCTCAAACTCTTCCTCCCCATCAACCAGCACAGGGGCAGGACGATCAGGCAGACGCGTACCATTGAGGCAAGGCTTAACCAAAGCCACATGGAAAACAGGATTGTTTTTCCAGGCCGCTGGCAATGACAAGCGCACAGCGACTGGATTAATCACTTTCGTGATGACATAGGGTCCCACATATTTAGGTAGAAGAGACCTCTTAGCAGGCAGTTTCAAATTACGGGTAGAAAGCCAGACCGTCATGCCCGGGTAATAGGCAGGAGCAGGTTTACGATGGGCATCGGCCGATTTCTTGGCTGAAACTTGTGAACGTAGGAGATGCAATTGAAAGTCCCGATGAAACTGGTCCATATCCCTGACAGTAGCCATTGCTGCTGGGTTATCCATATGTAAGGATGGATCCAATGGCAGAGACCAAGGGTGAAAAACAAAAAGTGCGAAGAATGGAGAAACACCCTTGGCGGAATGAAGAGAATTGTTATAAGCGAATTGAGCCAATGGTAAAGCAGATAACCAAGAGAACTGGAACTGGAGGCACAGGCACCTCAAATACTGCTCCATAGTGGCATTGAGCCGTTCCGTTTGTCCGTCGGTTTGAGGATGGAAGGCAGACGAAAACCGATCGTCAATCAGTAAGGAAGATGTAAGTGCTTTCCAAAAGCGCAAAGTAAATTGGGAACCTCTGTCCGACACCATGATCGAAGGCAAACCGAAATGTTGAAAAATGTGTATGCGTACCAGGTCAGCTAATACGGGGGCCATAAGCAGACCGGAACATGGAACAAAAATGGCATACTTTGTGAAATAATCAATAATGACCAGGACAGTGTTTTTACCCTTAGTGGAAGGAAGTTCAACCACAAAGTCCATGGACACCATTTGCCACGGTTTGTATGGCACTGGTAGCGGCTGCAATAGTCCCATGGGTTTAGTCCTAGATGTCTTACATTGAGCACAGACCGCACAGGTTGACAAATAATCCATGACGTCTCTGGACATCGAAGGCCACCAGGACCAGCGGCGAAGAGATTCCAAGGTTTTCTGATGACCCAGATGTGCCGTGACAGCTGAATCATGTTCCCATTGCAACGTATGAAGCCGTGCAGGCCCAGGGGGCACATAGACGCGTCCCTGAATGAAAGGAAGACCTCCCTGAATGTCCAAGTTGAGAGAAGAGACGTCAGATGGATTAGCAATAACCCAGTCCTTGATGATGGAGCGTAAAGTAGGCTGGACAGTACAACCACAGACCACATTATCAGCAAGCAAGGGAACAGAAACCCTCGAAGTCCGTTGATCCCCTGATGATTGTCTGGATAATGCGTCTGCAGGAACATGCAATCTCGCAGGGCGATAGGTTATGACGAACTGGAACTGGGAAAAGAAAAGATGCCACCGAGCCTGTCGGGCGGTAAGACATTTCATTGTCTTGAATGCTAGTAAACTTCTGTGATCCGAATATACAGTGACTACATGCCTGGCGCCCAGGAGATGGTGTCGCCATTCCATAAAGGCCTCTTTAATGGCAAGCAGTTGCCGTTTAGTAATGGGATAATTACATTCATAGGTTGTAAGTTTCCTGGAAAAAAAAGCAACTGGGTGTATCTCTCCTGTTTGAGCGCATGTTTGCGAAAGGATAGCACCCACAGCGTACCCCGAGGCGTCAGCTTCCACGAAGAAAGGATTATCTGGGTTGGGATGCTGTAATAGCGGAGCTGAAGTAAAAGCCTCCTTCAATGAATCAAAAGCTGATTGAGCAGTATCATTCCAAGAAAAACAGACTTTTGAGCTAGTCAGAGCCGTAAGGGGAGCCGCAATAGCTGAGAAGGAATGAATAAAGCGGCGATAAAAGTTAGCAAACCCCAAAAATGATTGCAGAGCTTTGACTGTAGAGGGGATAGGCCATTCTAGGACGGCCCTGACCTTGGATTTGCTCATTTGTATGCCCTGGTTCGTAATATCGTATCCTAAGACCTCCACTTTGTTTGAATGAAAGACGCATTTTTCGGCTTTTGCATAGAGATGGTTGTCTCGAAGCCGCTGGAGAACAATAGAGACATGATTGACGTGCGAGGTCATTGAAGTCGAGTAAATAAGAATATCATCGAGGTATACCACGACGAATTGGTCTTGTATGTCATGAAAGACATCGTTCATGAAAGCCTGAAAGGTGGCAGGCGCATTACAGAGTCCGAAGGGCATCACTAAGTACTCAAAAAGGCCGAAACGAGTCTTGAAGGCAGTTTTCCACTCGTCTCCGGCTTTAATGCGAAGGAGATTGTAAGCCCCTCTAAGATCTAGTTTGGTGAATATACTAGATTTGCCCAATTGGTCGATAATGGTTGATATCAGAGGCAAGGGGTACTGGTTCTTGACCGTCACTTCGTTAAGTGCTGTGTAATCAATGCAGGGGCGCAGATCCCCTTCTTTTTTAGGGACGAAAAACAATGGTGATGCAGCCGGGGATTTGGAAGGACGAATGAACCCGGTAGAAAGAGCTTTATCCAAATATTCCTTTAGAACCTGATCCTCCTTAAGGGACAGTGAATAAACAAGACCCGACGGAATCTTAGCTCCAGGTATCAAGTCTATCGGGCAATCATATATACGATGTGGTAGCAGGGTTTCAGCCATACCCTTATCGAAGACATCGTGAAATTGTGTATATTCAAGAGGTACCGATTTAGTCGATGTCCCAGTAATTGCCCCAATACAGGAAGACAGTCCTGACAGAACTCGACTCCCAGGGAAGACAAGCAGGTATTGTTACAGAATGTAGAAGGGAATTGAACCAGACCCATAGCCCAGTCAATCAAAGGATTGTGCAATCTGAGCCAAGGAATGCCCAAGATCACTTTATAGGCGGGGGCTTGGATTACATCGAAAACAATGTCCTCAGTATGTCCCTCGGTTGTGGTCATGGTGATAGAGGTAGTTTGTTGAGTCACAAGTCCAGAAACTAGGGCTGACCCATCAACAGCACTTACATTCTCGGGGTGCAGTTTTTCCACCAACACAATACCATTTATAGCGGCAAAATGGTGGTCTATGTAATTCCCGGTGGCCCCGGAATCAATTACCACAGAGACTGGAAATTAAGTCCTCAAACTCCCAGAAAAGGTAACTGGTAAATGGAATAATGTAGTTTGCTTTTTACATGAGGAGTCCAAAGCTGTATTTCCCAACGTAAGGACTCTATTTATTGTCGGAATTTGGTGTTCCCGCCTTCTTCTTTGGCTTTTTTGGGCATTCAGGTAATAAATGCTCCGAGGAACCACAATACATGCACAAATTGTGGCTACAACGATATTCACGTTTGTGCAGGGATTAACGGCCCCCGGACCGCCCCTATCTGCATAGGTTTTGGGGTGGGGACACCAGCGTTGGAAGGTCAGGAACAGACAGCGGTAAATTGGGTCGCTTCTCTCCTTTACGTTCTGCTCGTCGAGCGTCGATTTGGAGAATCATATCCAAAAGCTTGCTGAAAACTGCGGGAACTACAGGAACCGTTGAAAGAGTGTCTTTTAGTTCCTCAGAAAGGCCTTGATAAAAGACAGCCGATTTTTTTTTTTCCGGCCAATCGGTTTCAGCCGCTAACTGATTGAACCGTGCCAAATAAGAGAGGAAGGGAGTAGATCCCTGCCGCAGCTTGAGCAGCTCTAGGTCGGAAGCCTGTGAGGTATACCTTGTATCAAAAACCCGGCTCATGGTGGCCAAGAGAGCATCACAGTTGTACAGCACATGGCTGTTTGATTCCAGGAGGGGATTTGCCCAGGCTGCGGCTGTGCCCCCTAAATGAGACAAGATAAATGCTGCCTTAGTGGTAGATGTTGGAAAGGAAGTAGGGCGACACAGAAAATGCAATTTGCATTGATTGACGGAGGTTCTGTAGTGTTTAGGATCCCCCAAGAACCGTTCCGGCGGAGCCAAAGGGAACTGAGCAGAGAGCACGATAGACAGGTTTTCCTGGGCTGCTGTAGGAAAAGCCGCACTAGAGGCAGATGCAGCCGCAGCTTCCCCCTGTATGGGTGGAGCAGCGATCACGGACTGTATTTCATTAACCCGCTGTTGAAACTCGCTTTTCATGGAAGACATTTCCATCCTCAATTCCGCCAGGTGACGGAGGATCTCCGCCATGGACTCGGAGGGTTCCATCATTGTGGCTTCTAATTCTGTTACTCACTGCTAGTTGAACAGACCGGGGCGTTGCTCGACCTTTGGACACTAGAGTAGAGGGAGCAGCTCCGGTAAGCCTTCAGTCTAAGCTGGTATGTTCAAAATATTGAACTCTCCAGAACCAGACCTCCTCAACCTGAGGAGCTCTTTAATGCAACACACCCCTTTGTTGTTTGAGTTAATACAAGCAAAGGAATTGGTTACACAAAAGAGCGGAGGTACCCACACCACTATACCAAGCTGTGGCAAAAAGGAAACACTGTTACAGGCAATGATTGGGTAACACAACACAAATACGGTGTTTGCAGGAGAGAACAATACCTGAAAAGGTGGCTTGATAAGGCTTGGTAAAAGGTATCAAGAATAGTAGTCGAGAGGCAACTACTAAGAAAAGAGAAAAAGAAAATGTTGGGTTAACCTTAATTATGCCCGTACAGAATCCCAGAATGTACAGAATATAGTTGGACATCTTACCCTGATAGGAGAGAGTTAGAGATAGGAAAATCGAAGTCAGGAGAAAAAAGAAAATAGGTAATTAGTATGGGATACTACCCCGAACGGCACGAGGGATGTAACTCGGTCCGGGATGGTGCACTGGTTCAGGATAGCGTTCAGGTGCACAGTAATCACTATGATGTTGAAGTATTCCAGTTGATCCAAAGGAAAGCAGGGCAGGCACAGTGGCTCGAATCTCAATCCTGAGAAAAATGTCCAAACCACGAATATACAACAGTCCTGACAAAGGAAATAGAAAAAGAAAGAACAGTCTTACTGTAGGGATGAAAGGCAGCAGTTCTTCGTAGGCAGCTATGAAGACGTGTTGAATAGAGATCTCTGGGCGGCTGAGAGTTCACAGCGCCGCTTGCACAAGGTTGGAGGGTCGGGGCGGCTGGGAGTTGACAGCGCCGCTTGCGCAAGGCTGGAAGGGATTGTAGAGGTAAGGAAATACTCCGCGGAACCAGTGGAAGGGAAGAGTAGGATGGTGCCCGGAGGCAAGGGGTTCGGCAGACGGACGAGACCACTGTCGAAGAAGCCGAGTCGACAAATCCAAGGAACAGGCAAAGAAGGGTCGGTGAAGGAATTCCGAGGTCAATTGATCAGCACAAGGTAAGTAAGTCCGGTAAAGTAACGCTAATTAGAAGCAGCGTTCTGGTCTCTGCGGGCTTCTTTTGAACACCTCTTAGGTGTAGGGGGGCGGAGCCTATCCCGCCGTAAACGTGACAATGAAGTCACATGACTTCCACGGAATCGGGACTGTGAGAACGGGAGTCCCCGTCTCCATGGTAACCTCGAGCGTTGCCATACGGCGGAGCCACCGAGGCGAGGGGATTTCGTAACAGATACACTTCACTCTGGACATCGTGGCATTACCAATACCCTCCGTCTCATACAAAGGCAATTCTGGTGGCCTAGAATGAAGACTGACATTAAGCTGTACGTCCAAGCTTGTTTTGTCTGTAGTCAGAACAAACATGATAACAAGAGACCGGCAGGCCTCCTACTGCAGCCTACACTACCAACAAGGCCCTGGGAAGTTATCGCTACAGACTTCATTGTGGAATTACCAGCTTCCAGGGGATACAAGACTATCATGGTCACCATTGACTTGTTCACTCATTTGGCTCATTTTACACCTCTGTATAAACTACCATCCTCATTGGAACTCGCTGGAATTTTCCTGGAACACATATTCCGGCTTCATGGTCTCCCTTCCAAGAAAATATCGGACAGAGGACCCCAATACATTTCTCAGTTTTGGAAACACCTTTGTCGAATACTAGGAATTCAACGGGCTCTTTCCTCAGGCTATCATCCCCAAACCAATGGAGCTACTGAACGTGTGAGTCAAACCTTAGAACAATGTCTTCAATGTTTTGCTACCAAGGTCCAGGATGATTGGTCCCTTTTAATACCTGTGGCTGAATTTGCTTATAATAACTCAGATCACTTGGCTGTTAAAACCAGCCCTTTATTCTGTAGCCAAGGGTTCCACCCTTCGGTTCTACCTTCCCTCCTCCCCCATCCTACACCGGTTCCTACAGTCGATTCCTGGATTGAAACACTTATCAATATACAAAGAGAAGCCAAAGAACAGCTAGAAAGAGCCCGGAATCAGACCAAACATTATGCGGACTCAAAGAGAAGACCAGGGCCCTCCTACGCAATAGGCGATAAAGTATGGTTATCCTCGAAACTACTGCCTCGACATCTACGGCCAAATAAACTGGCTCCCCGATATTATGGGCCTTTTCCTATAAAAGAAATCATCAACCCAGTGGCCTTCCGCCTCAAATTGCCAGACTCCTGGAAGAAGATCCATTCAGTTTTTCATACATCTCTAATAAAGCCATACGTCCAGACCTCTCGGACTAACCTCAGACCTAACCCTGTCCTTGTCAATGACCAACTGGAATATGAAGTCTCCCGAATATGTGACTCCAGATATAAACGTGGTCAGCTCCAGTACCTGGTGGAATGGAAAGGATATCCACCCAGTGAACGCACTTGGGAACCCGTCTCCAATTTGAATACCACCAGGTTACTCCAAAGGTTCCATCTCATACACCCGGGCAAACCTGGCCGGACGGGTTTTCGGAGGAGGCATGCTGTCATGAACCTTCGGACACGCCCCTTCTGGGCCTCCTGGTCCCTGTCACATCGGGACTTGCAGTCTGTTGTACTACCAACATGGCCGCAAACACTGAACACTGCCTGCCAGCCTTCACATTCATTGCAGCACGCTCGATAAATTAGCCACACCCCCGCGCTTCCGCGTTTCTCAAAGCTACCATTAGCTGTGGCTAGACGTGTCCTCCGTAGTTCGCTTTCTCTGAACTTTGTTGCCTTCCTGGTTCCAGGACCCTTGCTTCATTCTATCCCTTCTCCTTCTTACCCAACTTTCTCCCGGAATCCGTGCACCCGCCTCCGAGTGCTTTCCTTATTTTTTTCCTGGATTTCCTGGAGTTTAGTATCGATCCCGGACAAGAAGCTGAACGAACACTGGAAGCCGAAGACGGCCGAGCGGGCTTGTACAAGACCCGAACCATAAGGAAGAAAACTTCTGCAACGGCATCCATCAAGCAGCAAAAACAGGTGAGAAAGGGGTAAACCTGTGACATATCTTATATCAGGAGGGACAACCGTTGGCTCCCTATCAAAGCTAGGATACTATTTAAAACCCTAAGCATCACACACACATGCCGTGCCAATAAAGCCCCTAAATACCTAATCAAGACAGTCATGAAAAAAACTCATACGAGACTCATAAAATCTAACAAAGACTTACACCTCGAAATCCCACAATACAAAAGAGAGAAAGCAGGGGGCAGCAGCTTCAAAGTCCTTGCTCCCAGACACCGGAATGCCCTACCCACCAACATCAAGATTGAAACATCCTTCGTACAATTCAAAAAATCACTGAAAACTTGGTTATTCAACCAATTCTAAATAGAGCCACCACCCCCATGTATGTATGCAAACCAACTTCCTAACCTGACCTCTACCTATACAATGTTTGATACCTCACTATTGTTTTTTTATGATGTTTTCACTTATAATATAAGATTGGTAGTACCCACTGTCTGTAACTATGCTGTGATACCTCCGGGTCTGGGCGTATAACAAATGTAATAAATAAATAAATAAATGAACAAATAAATAAACAAATAAATAAAACTTTAACCTTTATCTTCACATGGGAATACAATTTGTATTGACAACTTTAAACTTTGAAATCTATTTCAAAGAGTGGTTTGCGGGTGCCTAATTGTAGTTGCAACAGAAAGACTTAATCCTACACTATATCTGAAAGTGACATATATTTCATTACTAAGAAGTTAAAGAGTATAAACTGTTGAAGAGAAGAACAAGCATTGCCCAAGCCAAGAGGCACCCCATTCTAACAGTGAAACCAACCCTTTTCAGAGGTACAAGGCATTCCAGCAATACTATGAAGTTACTAACAGTTAATTGGCCGAAAACCAACAGTGTACAAGCATTACCTGAATCTTAGAGAGTAGCACCAAGGCTTCTGGGTAAATTTTGGACTGGTAGCTGGCAGAAAGGTGCAGGTACAGCTGGGGAAAGGGAACTGGCTGCTTGTAAAGACTGAGGCAGACTCAACCTGTGATACCCAAGGCTGTGGAGGCCAGAGAGAAGTGAGTCTTAAAGGCAAACCAATGTTGGTATTGAGGCAGATAAACAAGAGAGCCAAAGAGGCTGCACCTTTGAAGAAAGATATTCAGAGGAAGAGTGCCTTGCCTACCTGAGGAGGTTGAAGTACTTTATAAATCTATCTCGTCGAGGTCTGTCTAAAAGTCATTGAAGCTCTGGCAGTAGTCCAAAGTGTTGAAACTAAAGAGGTATATCTGGTTGTCAGTGGATGCTACATTGCAGTTGTTGAAACCAAGGTGAAATATTGTCTAACAAAGGGGAATTTTCTCATTGTAAAGCAAGTAAAAATGTAGTCGTTGAAGTAGAAGCAGAAGTACTAAGAAGTGATCCTGACAAATGTACCATTTTGACTTTGGAAACTATAATTAGAGTAATCCTAACTGTTAACCAAGAACTGTGCATCATTGTCTCAAAACTCAATGGGGGATTCTCCGAACTTACTGGAGGAACTCCCTGTTTTATGCCCAGGCAAACCTCCTCCTCCTCCTCATCTGCATTAAGGTCCTCCGAACAATCCTCTGAAGATATGGTCCTCCTTTCTCTCCAAGCAGTTTCTGACTTTTTTATGGTGGTCTTAGGACGAGCTCGACTGGAGGCCACCTTGCCAAAAAGCTGACAGTTTAGCAATGGGACCCCCAGGGAGCAAGCCCCAATACCAGGGAAAAGCCACGCATAAAAACCCTGGTGATGCGCTGGATTACTGCACCCACTTGTTGGATGACTTGAGTTGTGAATGGGAGCTCCAGGTATCCGGAAGCTGACGTGATGCTTGATCGCAACGTAAACAAACTGCTCCGTGGATGCAGGGACTGCCATATAGTCATACTATCTGACAGTTACCAAAAAATAGGAATTGTGAACATTTATTGGGGCTCTTCCACGTTAAAATCAGAGGACTTTTTTGATCAGATGGTGCAAATATTGGATTTCCTAGCCTTAGAGGTCAGATTGTCGCATATTATAATATTAGGTGATCTTAACCTTCATCTGATCACAGAGGGGGTTCAGAACTAATAGGTGATGAGCTGATCTGGGCTACAATTATGGCAGAGCGTAACTTTGTGATGTTGAATGGTCAGGTGGGGGGAGATTCTCCGGCCCAGGCCACCTGGCAAAGAGGTAATCAGCGGGCTATAATAGACTATGTTTACATTAATGCAGAAGCCCACAATTGTGTCCAAGAATTGGAGATTATACAGACTGACCTTAGTGATCATAACAAACTAAAGTTAGTTTTGGAAATAAGAAAATCCAACATAAAGCTGTGGAACAATGCAAATATATCAGATGTCGTAGTCAATAACGGGGGCAATAGATTAAAATGGAACCAAGATAAATTGCAAACCCTAGATCAGAATCTTAAGAAAATGTATCAAAGTTCTGATTTGGAGGAAAAAGACTATACACTGGCCATGCAGATGTTCAAATAAATTGACCACGGTAACGACTTAACCAAGCATCAGCATATTAATTTCTTTGATTCGGCAATTAAGTTCCAAAAAGCTGAGCTAAGACGTGAAATCCGGCAGTTACTAAAGTTAAATAAATCAGACTCTGCAAGTAAAACAAGATTGTTAAAGAAGAAATATCAAAAATGGCTCAAAACGAGAAGAGCCAAGCGATATGAATTGGATGGGAAGACCATGCTGAAACAACTTATAACCAAATCGACAGCTGGCATCTGGGCTTTGCTCAATAACACCTCCGACAAACCACAAAGCGTTACCCAAACAAATTCAATAGCGGCTGAAACATGGCAATTGTATTTTAAAAACTTATATCTGTCACCCTTTCCTAACATGCGACTGAGTCTCCATTCGGATACAATAGGTGGTGGGTTTCCGTTCAACATTGATGATATACAAATCTCTATTACAAATCTAAGTGCATCCCGCGCAGCAGGGCCTGATGGCCTGCATAATGCTATGTTAAAAATGCATGTCAATGAGTGGGCAGGAATTTTACATCGGATTTTTGTTCAAGTCTTTACATCTGGCTCCATACCTGAGACTTGGAAAAAGTCTATAATCCTGCCTATCTTTAAAAAGGGTAATTGAGAGAATCCCAGCACCTATAGACCAATAGCACTATTGGATTGCCCGGGTAAATTGTTTGCCAGGTTATTACTGAAGGTATTTAATACGTGGCTAAATTATAAGAATCTTCAAGACCCATTCCAGAGAGGGTTTTTACAGGACACAGGCACTGCTGTTAATATTATCACTCTTACAAGCCTTATTTACAGAGCCCATCAGCGGCAACAGCCTCTGTATTTGGCATTTATCGATTTCAAAATGGCGTTCAATGCAGTTCCTAGAGAACTACTATATAAAAAACTGGTGGAAGCTAATTGCCCATGGGAAATTCTAAAATGGATTATTCAACTGTATACAGATACTACGATCCAGATTAGATTGACTAAAGATGGCTTGTTAACTGCCCCAATCAAAACTACTAGAGGCCTGAAACAAGGCTGCCTGTTGGCGTCAGCTCTATTCAATTTTTTTATTTCAGATATTCACCAAACTTTTGTTAAATTAATCACTGACTCTCCAAAAATCATGGGGATTCAAATTGAGTGGCTTCTGTACGCCGATGGCATGGTGTTAATGTCTCATACCCCCAAAGGTCTGCGGCTTTTACTGGGTGCCTTGGATCATTATACCAAAGCAAACGGCATAACCATTAATATTGCCAAGACAAACATAGTCCAATTTGGAACAAGAAAGCAGAGACTATCCCGACTTCACTGGCCATTGCAAAATTCTCAAATTTCTGTTGCTAATGCCTATGTATACATAGGCATGACTATATCTAATCAGGGTACACAAGATCAGTATAATAAACAAGGTATGCATAAACTGCAAACGTCAATTTCACAAGCTCGCATTATCAAGGGCAGATATTGTAAATTCTCTATATCGCCGATAATCACATATTTCAAGTCAAAAGTAGTTCCTGTTATTCTATATGGAGAAGAGACCCTGAAAATAATGCCCTATTCTTACTGGGCCTTGAGAGAAGGTCGTTTTTGGAGGCAGGTATTAAATTTACCAAACTCTCAACCACTACCACTAGTGAGATATGAACTGGGCCTAATATCGCTTTATGCAATGTACAAATGGAAGCTATGTGCCTTATATCGTAAATGTTTATTGAACCAAGTGACAAAAGGAATCACCAACATTATTTCCATTTATTTATTGAGTTCAACCGACAACTTTCCTAAAGCATGGCGTTCAAAGATTCAATCCATTTTGGAAAAGGCACAGGTGGATGAGATCTTGCTAACAGAGAACCCTAATAGAGCGAAAACAAAAATTTGGGAGGCAGACTGTATATATACTCACTTGGCCTGCGCGAATTATAAAAAGTTTTTTGAGTATCCGTACGAACTAAAATGTTACAATAAGGTGGCAAATTATATGGTAAAGGCCCCAAGCTCCAACCATCGAGATGGCTTTATGAGATTTAGGTTGAATTTATGGATAACAAATGATGTATTGAACAGACGCAGGAAGGATGGAATTGCTTTACAGTGTCGATTTTGCAATCAATACGCCGAAACTCTTAAACACTTATGTACCGAATGCGAAGAACTCCTAGCACTCCGTTGTATTCATTTTAAGCAGTTATTTATGGAACAGCAGGTCTCGACATCAGAGCAGTTATGGGATTTATTATTTTATACCAAACGAAAGGCAGTAAGATATGCTGTGGTAAATTATCTGCAACAATTGAAACTAGCAAAGCATATATCGTCGAAATGATTGTATAATACTGTGCTCGAACAACTATGAATTGCCACTTTCTCTTGATTTATGTTTATTTATGACTGATCTCCTAAATATTCTGTTGAACTGACCTGTTATTTTTATTTTTGTTTTTAATCCTATAAAATGAAGATAATACTTGCTTCATTATCTTTTTTTTTTCTCTTCTTCTTTTATTGTTTTATTTTGTATTTTGTCAATGTATTGTTAAGTTGAAAGGTCTTGAGTTTCTTGCGACCAAAACAACTAATAAAAAAAAAAAAAAAAGACTGCCAAATGGTGTAGCAGAAGCAGCTGGAGGAATGAGGCTGATAATGACTTGAGTAGCGAATGGGAGCTTCAGATATCCAGAAGCTGCCGTGATGCTTGAGCGTAATGTAAACAAACTGCTCCGTGTAGGCTGGAACTGCCAGTAAGTATAGCAGCAGGGGGAAGCACAAGGAGAGCAAGAAGGAAAGCAGCCAAGGCAGAGTCACTGGCTAAACAGCGGAAGGCACACAGGACAGGTCATAGCAAAGGGAAAGAAAGCACAGTAGGACGAAGTGCAGGGTCGAGGGAAAGTCGCAGAAAGCACCGGTAGACAAGAACGGAAACACAGCGTGTAAACCCAAAGCGGACAAGGGTTGCAACGTATCGTCGCGCCGCGGTGGGTGTGTACTTGTACTGCCGGGCGCAACGAGGAACAACAAAAAAGAAAACTAGACTGCTGCTTCAGCTTCCCGCGGCGGCCGTTTAGCCTCTTTTCCACGTCGTCCACAGCCTCCATGGTACACGCGTCATGACACATTGACAGTGTGGAAATTGCATTTTTTTTTTTTTAACTATGGCAAATCTTCCTGTGGGAGTGATGAAGCATTGTGGGCAGGATTTCCATTGGGACTGTTTTGCTAGAAGTGCAAAGTGGATAACCTCACCCAAAAGAGGAGATTTGTTGCAAGTGGAACTTTTGTTGATGAACTTTCTCTTTGACTTTCAAACATCAAGAACTGAGTTAAGATATTTGCTTTCTGTTGTTGAACATTTTCCGAAGTAGCATTGAATCTTGGGGATGGGGAATCACCCAGGACATTGGAAGGTAATTTAGGAAATGTGAATATTGGTTATGTTATGTTGTAGTTCCATATCTTTTCTTTCTGTATGTGTTGTTTAGTGTGGCAGGGCCAGTTATCCTGTTTTAAGTGTATTCACTTAGCTTTAGCTCAGGCAGGGAATTCCTCAGCAGAGTAGGGATCGTGAGGTATTTGTACATATTTTCTTTTTTAATAAAAATTGCACATTTTGAGAAATCCTCAAACAGTTGTCTGCCTCGTATTACTTATCCCTCACAATGCCAAAAACATAGTATGTATCTGTGACCTGTTTCATCTGTCTCCTGATTTGCAGTGTCTACTCTACCCATGGCACCAAGCAGGGCCACAGATCAAAGATGCCCATGTGACAGCTGTAGTGACAGAAAAATCTCTGACGCGCAGGAGCAGCATTTAATATATGTACCCCTGTACCCAAACCACAATGATCATAATACCACATGATGGCGGCAGGATAATCTCTAAAATAAAGCTGTGCATGCATTTAGGCATAGTGCATGGTGCTACTTATGATCACGGCCGCCACATTCCAATTGATATTGCACATGTGTCAGCTCCTGTGAGTCAGCTTTGTTATGGGAGGTGATATGTATTCTGCTCAGTCTGGGCAGCTCACCAAATGGAAAGACAGGAACCTGGAAGCCAGGCCTCCTCTTTGTTCTCTTTGTGAGGGCAGGTAACACCCTCCGCCAGAGACAGCGATGCAGCAGGAAGCTGTCCTGGGCCCGGGCTTCAAAATAGCACATCCATTCAAAAGGAGTAGCCTCACACCAGGTTGCTGCATCTCTAACTGCCTTTGTTCTCCTTGATAAAGAAAGAGGCGGGATTATCATAGGCAGGAGGAATTTGGTCAATGGAAGGAGACTTCCACTATCGTGATTCTAACTGTCACTCTCTCTCTTTCCTGTCCCCTCCACTTCTTCTGCAGTAAAGCAATTTGGGTCTGACATCAGAAGGGCAATGTCCATACTGTTCAAGAGCAAGGATGGGACCACTAATGTAGGCTAGCTTTAGTTCAATCACCTGAGGACTTTTACCATTAAAAGAAGGGGTCTCCCACCCCTTCTTCAGATTCATACAAACCCTCTCAGATCCTTTAAGGCCGCAGATTCGCTCTGAAGATCTCACTGGACTTCCATTGATAAAATTGCCTTTTCCAAAGCCCTTAGCATGAGGTCAAGAAGGAATCATCCCAGACAGAAGGAAGATCGGTTCCCTACCCACTCCCACGGCACATCGGGTGTGATCTCTGGTATGGATCAGGACCTACCAATCTGCACTAAAATCTCCTGAGCTGGGAAAACAGACCCTGAATAGAACCATCTGTCTCCCTGAGTGGGCCTCAAAGCAACTGGAGGACTAGACTAGCCAAGGATCCGTGTTCTACTGCCCCAGAACTGGTTGCTCTGTGTTCAATGCACCTGTAACCAGAGGGAGTCGCTGGTACTGGTTGCTGCACTCCTCCACCACTTAGAACTTGCTTGCACTTTCAACCAGCTCGACACAGCATTGCGTAGTAGGTAAATGTCATCACCTGCTAGGCCTGAAGTGACTGCACAGCTCCGGGACCCGAACCAAGTCACTGGAGAGCCACATGCCAAACCTAACCAGGACTTACAACCACGGCTCAACCCAGCAAGCTCCTGAACTGCTGCCTCTTTGATCGCACATTGATGCACCGTCACCCATGAACTCGAATTGCTGGAATGTCACCCATCAAGCCCTCCCGGCGGCTAAAGCCTGACTCGGCCTAGCCAACTGCAAAGTGTTCCTTGGTCCAACCATTCCTGCATCTTTGAGTCACTCTTCCACCTCACTGTGCACCCACATTCACCCCTACATGATGCCCGCTTGCTGCTGGGGCCTCTACGATCCAATGTGCCCAAACTGAGCTTAATTTGCATGTAGCTACGTTTGAAGCCTGGTCGGACTTTTTCAGCCCACCAAGAACTGAATCCAGGTAGTGTTGACTCTGAACTGCCCCCTCGGTCCACTTGGATGCTAGACACTGGTTAGGTCACGTTTGCTCCTGCTTTCATCCAAGATATCCTTTTTGTGGCTAGTGAATTACCTACCCCCCCTTGAAACTACGCTCAGAGTGCTACTTTCTCCCGTCTGTTGGACTGTGTTATTGTGTTGTTTGGGTTACTACTGGTTCACCTTCATACTCTTCATAAGAACACATCCTTCCCTCTTCCCACGTTACCACAAAAGGCAAAGGAGGTATATCTCTTAACAGTTCCTGTTTTACCTTTATGATTGCGTTGTGTTTTGGTTTGTAGAAGTATGATGTCTGAGCGGGCCATTTTACACATACTCATCCTTATACTCCTGCGCAGCAGAATCCAATTTGTCACTGTGTGGTAGGTCCCCCGCCCCAACAAAGCCTGCACTAGCCCCCTCCACTCCTCTTCCCCAAGTCAAGAATTTTGGTGGGGCCCCATGAAGATCTAGAGACTCTCCTCCAATTTTCCCTAATTTCTCTGCACCTCCACTACCTCCCTTGCACTAATAATAATAATAATAATAATAATAATAATAATAATATTCTCTCCACATTCTTGCTACTCCACCGGGCTCTGGTTTGTGCCTACTCTGCTCCTTTTTCTCTCCACTCCATTTTCTCTGATGTCCTCTCTCTCCCCGCTTCCCATCCTGTGCACCTTTCTATCACCGATGAACCGCCTCTGCTCCCCCTTTCTCTTCTCCGTCCCCATGATGCTTTGCCATACTCCTCCTGCACAACAGTCACCTGCTGCAAATATATAAAATGTCTACCCCCTGCTGCTTTCTCTTATATGTGACTGTTTTACATGTCTTGTGCAAAGTGTGGAACACTATAATACTTTGCACCCTAGGGCACCCTCAGTTTATCAAATTGAATAAAAATAAAAAGCAACTTATTTTCACGATAAATTTGAAATATGACTGGAAAAAGAATGACCACAACCTGAAACCATTGTACACACATAACCGGAGGTGCAAGGCTTTGGGTAACATGTCATTTCAACATTATACAAGAGGAGGGATAAGAAGAAAACACAAGAATAACTCTACTAAATCGAGCTTATGATTCCACACAGCAGGGCATTCAAATAAAGCACAGAAGACGTGGTTCATTAGACGCCCAATTCTATTAAATTCCCAGACCGCCACATCCACAAAGGTGACCTGCACATGTTATTAGACTGTGTGCCTGTGTAACTGATGCCTTGAAGGGCCTCTTACATACATGTTTGCCTGCGTCCCAACATGGATGTCAGCAGCACAGTGCTAAACAAAACAAAGATTATTTCCATGGCTGTTGACAAGATAGAAATGCATTTCTGGCAGCCATAGTTCATGAAACAAACAATGGGTGGCCTGTCAGAGAATCATTCTACTGTGCATTGCACATTCCCCTATGTCCATCTCATTTGGGAAGGTGCAGTGTGCATTTAAAGCCTTGATACAACTCCCTCTGCCCTTAGGATTCTATATGTGTGCACAGAGTGAAGAAATCTCCTCTTGACAGGCACAGTTGCGTGAGGAAATGTTATGTGACCGGTCCCCCTAGTTTTTCGGCTGCTACGCGATTTTTTGATGCGTACTCATGTATTTGTTGCTACAATAATGGCGGGCAGTCAGCTGCTGAGGACATGAGGAGAGGCAAGGTTTGCACTACAAGCAGCAAATCCGACCCTATCGCCAGAGGGGAGATGCCAAATGGTAGGTTTAATGAGGCGGTGAAAACCTGGCACCATCGCTGTTCCCACGGAGGTCCTAGGCTATCTGACTCACAGTCGTGGGGTCAGCTATATTTAGTCTCAAATAACAAAATGCCAGTCTACTCTCAGAATAAAACTAAATCCTAGCCGTGAACACTGTGCCCAAAACAAGCCAAGGAAAAGTATTTTCCCACAGAAAGTCATGTGGAAAGGTTCTGGGTTGAAATTGCTTGAGGACATAAATCTGTCGATGGTGCCCGAGCTCCCACGTCACAACCAGACCTCTGGCTGTTGATATGTCGTCCATTCAAGCAATGCCACGCTGTTGCTTTTTTATTCTGACGCGTAAATCATTGTGAAAGCCGCGGTGTTACTGGGCCAGAACACTGCACATATTTAGTTTCGGAAACATACACCAGGCTCGGACAGGACGTGTAATGCAAGAGTAGAGGCTATCGCGGGGAGCCACGTGGAAATCACCTTAATTACGGACTAAACACCACATTGGGGGCCTGATTTTGAGCTCATCATAAAACATGTGGGGAAAGCAGACATTCTCCTCTCCACTTTCCAACACCATCATTCTGTGGTGGGTGAACAGCTGCTAAAACCACACGTTGTGGGGGAAACATGCGCTCCAGTGTCATTGCGAGCATTTTTTAATAGACTGCCTTTCCTTAAACTTTCATTAAACTAGAAAAGTGGTGCTGCAGTCTAAGAAACACGTTTTCTAAAAGACATTTATCTAAAGGGAAAAAGTGTGCAGTGGAGTTTAAGAGCACCTCACAGGTGTCGTATTTTACTCCTTTTATTGAAGTGCTGAACCGGTGCTGCTGGGAGGAGAATCCCCTGCATATCTGATGGTTGCTAGGGCTGTTGTCAAGCCATAAATCAGGCTCATGCTTCCTGCTTGGTGGAGGAACACTATCTTACATTTGCACGTACCTCAGAATCCCCCCTCGGTCTTCCTGAAAATCTGGATGTGTCAAATGCTGCTAAAATATCAGTAGAAAGCCATATGAAATCATCCAAAAACACCTCTAAAATGTTCCTTCAACCACAAAGTGGAGGCAACAAATGGCTGGTGAGCCCAAATAATGCTCGGGTGCAGCCAATCCCCTGCAAAATGCTAAACAAAAGAACCTCAGAATGTTTCACCACATCACAGATCACCTTGCAAGTAGGACAAGCGCTATGGGCATGAGCTGACAGTGCCGCTTCCGGGGCAGCGGCCACTGCAAATCCTGCAGAAGATCAAGCAGGTGCTTCTACATTTCAGGAAGGAGCTCAAGACCTTCCGCCTCAAGGGATGGGTTCTCCCTAACACTTTGGTCCACACGCCCTCCAAGCCACACCTGATCTGAGAGTGTCTGATCTGAGCCCCCCTGTTTCCTGCCTTGTCGGCGAGTGGTTCCCTTGCTGCCAAACTGGCCTCCCTCCGCCTCCCCCATTGTTAGATCCCTCCTCCCTTGTATCTCTGCTTCCCTCACTGTGTCCTCCCTCTTATGGCTTGTAAAGAGCTCCGTTGCTTCCCAAGGCTAGGTACTTGCTCAATAATGAACATAATAATAATAATAATAATAATAATAATAATAATAATAATAATTAATAAAATAATAATAATAAAATAACAAAAAGGTGCCATTAAGGAAGAGGATTAGGGTGCGATTGCTGCTCTCCCAGGTTCACACCATCCTGTTGGCATTTCACCTATCGGCCACCTTGCATCACAGGGAAATGCACACCATCAGGTACATACTGCATCTCAAGGTGAGGGAAAACCAAAGGCCAATGAACAAACATACTGTCATAGCCCCTCTCATTAAGGTGGTATCTGTGCTCCATTGTTTGTGTGCAACTGGTACATTTCAGCATTGTGCAGGAGTTTGTGTAACCTTTTCCATCTCAGCTTCTTGCTCGCCATCGTCCAGGTGTCAGACCTTGCCACATGCACTTGAGCCCATACCACTCTCCTGCACCCTGCATGCTGCCATCAATCCCATGAAAGACAGATTCTGTTACATTCTTGTATATAACACTCTAAGGTGGCCCCTATATCCACCCTAGCCTAACACACTAGGTGGCCACACGCCCCAGCCTTCACCCACCGGAGCCCCGCCCCTCCTCCTGTAGGCCCCTGTTCCCCAAAGTCTGTTGAAGCGGTGGAGGAGACCATCAGCCTGTGGTTATCAACATCGGGGCTGCGTGTGGCAGAATATTCTGTGGGGATGAAAGATATGCAGCCTGTTGCACCCCCTACACTTAACCAGTAAAGCCAGAGCGAGTGGCCACTCCAGCCTTCCAATGTCCTTGATGCAAGTGAAACTCTGCGCGCCCTACCCTCCATGACCTCCCTTCCCCTCTGGCTTGCCTGGGTTATTGCAGTTGCTACTATCTCCTGCACTTTCATTTACTTTGCTACTTGACCTTTTGCCTGTGCACGCCAGGGTGCAGTTAAGCACCTCACATTGGCCCGGCTGCTGCTGAACAACTTGGTGCTGTTCCACTGTATGCATCCTGCCCATCACTGCGCAATGAGCAGCACCAAGAGAACGATCCCTACTGCTTTCCGGTCCCATCCTCTATCCGCTGCTGGCAGTGCAGAGGAGACATCGCCGTCCCCATTGGTGCAGCCTCCTGAGGCAGCAGGGGGTTAAGGACCTCATCGCCTACCGTCAATGGGGTTCAGCAAATGGGAGGGGTTCAGCAAGTGGTACAGTCCTCCCGTAAGAGTATCCTACTGTAGACGACTATCTGGTCCCCTGAAGTGGCTGCTGCAGAGGGGATGGGGCAGAGGCTTGGGTGAGGCAATGGGATTGGGGTTGGGATGACCGTTATGGAATTGAAAGGGCTAAAGAGATGACCACGGTGATTCGAGAAGGGGCAGTGGTGAAAGTGGTGACAGTCGCGGTGAGGGTGCTGCTGGCTGTTCTGTCTGTAGCAGTGCTAGTCGTTAAGGTCATGGTGCAGAGAACCTGGAGTGGCACATTATTGCCTGAAGTGTCATTACCATCCCAATGATAATGTGCTATGCATCTCTGTACCTGTCACATTAGGCCTTTTTATCTCTTTTATGTTTAATTATTCAGTGCTATCATTCTGGGTGGAGATGGCCACATTCCTGAACACTTTCCTAGAGTTGAGTACTTTTCCTAGAGGTGGTTTTAGTCTCCAGATTGCCGCATTACCTGTCCGAACTTTGAGTTCCTCGTCAGAGAAAGTTCACCTTGCACTGATATGTCCCCCCTCCCTCTGCATTCCCTTATTGCCTGGAGGGTGCTTGCAAGTGGACGCTTTTGAGTGGAAGCCACAGCAGGTAGAAAGGGTGGGATGGAGATATTTCAATGAGTTAAGGGCTTTCTGCTTGCAAATGTGTTATCCTGCTGGCCGTTTTAGGACTAAATCCCTTTAATCTTTACAAAGTTGATGAATAGAATATTAGTATTGGGATCATTTTAACAATATTAATTGCATGGAAAGATATCTTGGTTTGTTGATGTAAAAATGAAAATACAATGACAGGAGATGTGGTCTTCTTGGTAAATTGGAGACTCTTGATAAGGGTGTTCTGGAGCCAAATACTGGCTTTTCCACTTGACCAAATTGTGGGATCCTAGACAGATCACCTTTCATCATAGTGTCTTATTTTTCTTAATCCAAACTGAAGTCACTTAAAGGCGGTTCAGGTCAGTTTGCCAACCAACAAGCTGAAGCAGTTGCCCCTAAGATACCCTAAGTCACACCGAAAATACATCCAACCCAAGCCCTAGCTCTCCATCACCTGCCCCATCCCCATCCCTGTACCCTATATATTCTAGGCCATACTGATATTCTTCACAAGAGGGCTCATTGTGTTAAATCTGCCAGTGCTGGCGGGCATCCCTGGCCCAATGACACAGGGATGCCCAGAGCAAATGAGCCTTTCATTGACATATGTTGGTACTAGCTGGCTGTGTGAGGCTGTCCATTACATATGATGACTACACCTGACGCAACAGCCTTTACGTGGCATGAGAAGGCAACGCTTGGGTGACTGAGGATGGACTTGGCATATGATAACACTTGTACGTGTGTGGCTTTACCTAGCGTGTGATGGCCATGCATGGCACTCGAGGCTTATACTGGCACAATATGGCCTTACTTGGGTGTGTGAGGAGGAAATTATTGCAAAGCCCTGTGATGTGAAGCTGCATTTGGCGTATTATTACTATTACTAACACATGCAGTTTTAACTGACATAAGATGGCAGCAACTACCCATATCAGACTGTACTGGCATAAGAAGTCACTTGAACTGGCCTATGATAGTTTTGCTGGTTGTTCCCCTGAAATATCATGACTGCACTAATGGCATATTGAGTCTGCACCATATCTAATACCTGGTTGGAAACTAAAATAGCCTTTTGTCCACTTCAGTCCTATGGATTATTTTACTAATCTTACTCGTATTGTAGGGATTGTTGTTTTACATTTGTGATGTACTGTAGTCTAAGGCAGTGGTCTTGAAACTGGGGGGCTTGCCCCCATAGCGGGGGCCTAATGGATTTCCAAGAGGAGTCTGGAGTCTTTGAAAATGGATTAAGATGACTGTTTCTGATATTAAAAAAAGATTAGGGTGACTGTTTGGAATAGAACATTTAAGCAGTAGAAAATCAGATTATATTTTAAAGCGCCTGGGGCTCCCTCAGACATATTTTGGGACCCCTAGAAGCAGCCACCCACAGGTGACGCAGCCCATAAACAATAGTTTTCTTCAAGGGGAGAGGGGCAGTGGGCCTGGTATAAAAACGTTTGAATACCACTGGCCTACGGTCATATTCTGCCAGTTTCATTGATGCCATCAAGATCTATGGTGCCGTGATGGTACTGTGTGTGATGTCATCAGGTATGTGATGTCACATTTGCAAAACTTGGCATTTTGGTGCATTGACGGCCCTTGTGCAGATACCCTCAGATTTCCACACACAGCGTTAATAATAACTGAATGTGGACGTCACCGGCCAAATACCATTAAACTCTCTAGAACCTTCTCCCCTCTCAAGTTTAAATCCCAAAAAAGCACTTCTTCAACCTTGATATGATATATGATATGATATGATATGGCATTTATAACGTGGCTATTCTCAAGTGTTTCAAGGCGTGACGAGACAAGGGAGGGGAAACAGAGGGAAGACCGAGACAATGGTCTTACTAGGCCAGGTAACATTGAGTTTGTGCAAGTACAGGGGAGGGCGGAAGGGCAAACTGTAGAAGGAAAGGGGGAGGGGCAGGGCAGTACATAGGATAACAGTAAAATAAATAAATATCATAAATAAACAGTGCGGCCAGCTGGTGGCAAGGTGCAAGGGTAAGTGCAGACATCATGTGTCAAGTAGGGGGCTGTAGGGATACTGAATCAGTCCCTGACTGCAAGGGTTTCCAGGGGGGCAGTGCAGATATGCAACTCACAGGGAGGGGACCTAGGCCCGAGGTCAGAGGGTAGCCATGTAACCAGTGCAGTTTCAGCCAGGAGATCAGCAGGGGAGAGGAGGTGAGAAAGCAGAAGCAAAGAGGAAGGTCTTGAGGTTCTTCCAGAACCAGAGATGGTTCTCTTCAAGTTCCAGTGAGTCAGGGAGGCTGTTCCAGAGGGAGAACCCAGCAGAAGAAAGAGATCTACCACCAACTCGTTGCTTGGAAAAGCAACTGACCCTGAGGGAGTTGGAGGCAGATGAGCGCAGAGCTCGAGAAGGAAGATATTTAGGAAGAGAGAGTTGAAGGTATTGATGCCCCAGGCCCCATAAGGCCTTGAGGACAATGCAATGGGTTTTGAACTTAATCCTCACCGCCACTGGGAGCTAGTGCAGAGATTTCAGTCGTAGAGAGATACAATTCCTAGGCTTGAGGCCAAGGACAAGTCTCGCAATCCTGTTTTGGATGAGTTGCAGAGGGCGGAGAGTAGAGGCTGGCAGCTTTAGAAAGAGGATGTTGCAGCAGTCCAGCCTAGAGAGAAGCTGAGCTCTGAAGACAGTGAGCTTCTGGGGGAAGGAGCAGAAAGGAAAAATACCTCTGAGGAGGTGCATCTGATAGTGTGACTTCTTAGAGATGTCAGAGATGTGAGGAGAGAAGGAAAGTGTGGAGTCAAAGATGAACCCTAGTTTTTTAGCCTCACAGGTGGGAGCAGGAAGAGGGCCAAGAGAGGCCAGCCAGCCAGGCCATACAAGAGAGGCTTGCCAGAGAGTGACAGGATTTGACAGATTAGTCTTTAACAGCCTTCCTCCTCCTCTTAACCAGAGTGTAAATCCATGGGAAAATTGATTTGTCTGAATGTGGTTCACTTCACTCATATACCACACTTGGGAGTCCTTATGTGTCTATTAATATCTGGTACTAGTGCAGTGCATAGTGTGGCTATTCAAATAAGACACAATCTGCCTCACTAACAGTGTGGGAGTAATTTGGCGGCAACATTACTGCTGTGGGGACAGGCGGAATTACTGCCATATCACAAGTTGTCGGGAGCGTGACACACCGTTGGTACTAACAGTAATTCTGTCTGGTGCAATTACTTCTGAAAATGAGTGACGGACACTAATACTGCATGAAATCAGTGGAATTACTGTTACCACCTGCACATTCGGCTGTATTTCCGCCAGCGGAATTGCCGCCAGCAAAAATAGTGTCATCGACAAAACGGGAAGCCTGCTGGTGGCCATCTTTAAAAATCCAATCCACTCTGATTCTCCCATTTCCTGGTGCCATCACTAAACCCAGCAACCCCATTGAATCACAAGCCCCCCATCTCCTTTCTCTCCTAGCGGAGTAGAGTTTTGGGGTAGCCCAGTAGCTTTGGAACCAGAACTCCCAGTCTGCACTAAGTATTTGGTTCCCTAAACTTTCTCAGCATCAATGCGTTATGCTTTTGGATGGCTAGACCCACAACTGCTAGTATCCAATTTCGACCTGGTTCTTGAGGATTTGTCACTTCCACGGAGCTAGACTTTTGGGATGTTACAATCACAATTGCTAAGTATGCAATTTGTTTTTAAATCCCTTAGCTATGTCTCAATTTCTACCTCATCAGCTCCCTTCCTGTGTCTATCGGCCTCTACAGTCGACGTTCCATGAGCACAAAGATTACAAACGAGTCTATTGATACCTTAATGGCATTGAGGACTGTCTGCATGTCAGCTCTGGTTCATTCTGTCTGCCATGTACTTCAACCAATCTGGTGCATCACTGTCTAGTGCACATCTTCCTGCTCACTGCTCCTCTCTGCCACAATTGGCTTGCTGCTTCTCTGGGTGTCCTCTATTTCTGTGGCCCTGAGGATCCACTCCTATCTCCATGTTTTTAATGCACATAAGCAAAATGTTCATTTACTACTAAATCGGGATAAATCATCATACATCCATCGGTTAGCCAGTGGGACTCATTAACAGACAATTGAATGTGATATCACCAGAAAAGAGCATATCAAGATCCCCTCTGAAAATAGTGGGGGGCCTTCTGAAAAAAGTGGAGTGACTCCCTCCACTCACGTGTACCCTCCACTTAAGCCCTGCTCTTAGCTTCACAATATCCAGTTTCTTGGGGAAAAGTTGGGGAAGTGTGATAGATAATGAACCATTCTATGAAGTTAGCAATATGATGCATGAGATTGCTTGGGTTATGACTGAAATTTGACTCCATTGGCCCCAGTATCCAAAAAGTTGAAGAGCCTCAGAAACCACTATGGCATTTATTCACCCTTTTAGTATATTTTTCAGGATCAGACGATTTTATCAAAATATGGAAATGAGGTCCCCAAAATAACAAGTTGTGGTTGATTTAACATAATTATGTCCAGCAGGTCCTCCTTCTTATCCCCATTATCCAGTAGTTCTGTCGCTTGTAGGTATTGTTTTCTTTCCCTCTACCATGCACATGTAAATTGTGTTCTTACAGTCTTTTTCCTGCTTCTGGAATCTATAAAGAGGTGTTTCCCCTTGTACTTTTATGGGGATTTGTAGTGTGAGATCTTTTTGCACCCCACTTGGAGATCAGAACATCAAAATCCTTCAGTCTCTGATTGGGATCAAGGCCTGTGTTGTTAGTGAATACACTCCAATGCCTTATCTGGCAGCCCGTGTCATCTGTTTTCTAGACAATGCATTTCATGCCTGTTCTATCCCAACAGACCCCCACGTTTCTTTCATCAACCCATTCCTCAAGAAAACCCCTCTCAACCCACTGAAGGTTAACAACTGCATAGCCAAAATGTCTGAGCAAGAAGCATATTCCCAATTAGTACCCGGCGAGGGCCAATGAGCTTGTCACAAGCAAGCTCATTGGCCCTTGCAAGGGCATTATCCAACCGGCAAGGCTCCCTCACCGCTGTGGCTCTGAGGTTCCTTCCATGACCGGCTACTATGGAAAGGGAGAAAGGGACTAAATGTAGTCCCTTCCCCCTGTTCCATGGCAGCCATTTGTTTACTTACTTTTTTTCATTTATTGTAATGGCTGCCATGGAAAGGGAAAAGGGACTACGTGTAGTTCCTTCTCCTCTTCCATGGCGACCATTTTCATTGTTTACTATGGCCACCACAGAAATGGAAAACGGATTTTGTTTCCCAGTCTGCAGCGGCCATTTTCTTTTTTATTTCCAGCTGCGAAACGCAACGCGTCTTGCAAATGAGAAAAAAAGCACCATTAGTACGCTGGTCTAACAGACCAGGGTACTATTGGCAATAAGCCCCTCACCGGTGGGCCATTACCACATCTGGCAATTCCCTCTGTGCCCCAAGGGCATTACCGGTTGCGGTAATGGCTGGCCGGCACAGGGCGTATAGCCTTATTATTCCACTGCAGGGAATCACATAGCATTCTAGATAATGCTCAAACTGGTTTCTGAACCCACAGAAGACTTGAGTCGCTCTTAATGTCCATCTGGAATGTTTTCCAGCAACAAGCAGTTTCAGAAGAAGGAGCTATGACCTACCCTGAAGTGTTTGATATTTCACCACATTTAACAATGTTTGTTATGGGCAGTCACTCCACAAAGTGACATTCTACTCCTCCATTTGACTCCCACCCCCAGGCTGCCTATTTCTTTACCCCCTTACCATCTAAGCCCTATAAACATGCTGCCGTAAAAAGCAGTGAAATGTCCTGATGGGAAAGGGTGTGTAATGTAAGGGGTGACACTCGAGGAGGATCATCTTCTCTTATACTCTACAATCTCTTTTTTCTAACATAGGACACCATAGACCATTCAACTCTCTTTCTCTGACACCTCAGAGTGCTGTTTTCACTTGGTTACCCAGCTCCAGAGTGTTTATGTTCCTATCCAGGGCTTCACACACTCTTCCACTCCACTCAGGGTATTTCTCTCTTTCATCCCTGCTCTAGGGTGTCCTCACTCTCTCCCCCTCTTTATTTGTGTTCACCTCTCTTCGGATATCACTCTCACTTCTTCTCTTGAAATCTCTAGACTCTCGTTCCCCTCTCTCGGGGTATTCTCACTCCTGTCCCCTCTCTTGTGGTATCTTTACTCTATTAGGTTAGCTTCAATCAGTAGGGAGAGGAGGCTCATGACTTCTTCACTCTGGGCTCACCCCTTGTCACATCTTGCCCTCCAGAAGTAGTCAGGCTACCCACTGGGAACTAAAGGCTAGTATGGACTGCCTTTATTCCAGTTCCTCTGGCCTCTTCTCCCCCACTGGGTTCAGCTGGGCTCTCTCACAATGCAGCCTTCCTCCTCCAGGCTTCTTTTCCACTGCTTTCCATTAACCAGAAAGGCAGAGAACTAGTCCCTAGCTGAGACAACTTGCAACTGAACTGGCGCTCCTTTTAGCCAGCCCTTTTTTACCGTAGCCACCTACTGATTGGCTGTAGAAGAAGTGCTTACATCATAGACTTACAGCATAGTCATGGGCGTTGCTAGGGGGGGCTAAGGGGGCTATAGCCAGGGGAGTTGCTAGGTCTGGAAAAGACTCGGGGCTAAGCTGATGTCGGAACTGTTGGGACTGGGGGCTAGCTAGTCTTTTGGCTGTAGCTCCTGAGATTCTATCCGGGGCTTCAACCAAAAGATCAGGGGCTATAGCCCCTTTAGCCCCCCCTAGCAACGCCCCTGAGCATAGTCATCCCCTATTGGTCCGTAGGAGTTCCAATTAACTAATGTCCATATAAGAGCTCTGCTCCAGTTTATCTAGCTTGCTCCTCCTGGTTAAATGGTAGGTATGGTTCTCTGTGTAACTTTTGCTTTATGAAAGAATGTTTTATTTTTATCTCCCCATGCCTTTGTGGTGTTGTAGATGTTATTGCATGTATTTAGATTCAGTTTACCCATGGCTCTTGATGTGGAATTGAACCCGGTTCTTCTACATAGAAGGTACCAGTTCTAGCACTGTATTATTTTGAGCTGTGCTGCTATTCAGTTGTGAGGGAAGCTGAAGCCTTTTCCTTCTGATAAGTGATTTAACTCTCTCCATGCTGGTAGCGCGTCTCGCAGGGATTTAGCAACATGTGATTTCAGGAAAAACCTTCATTCACCACAGAATACAGCCATTAAAAATGATCCAAGGAGTTTAAAAAAAATATGCTCATGTTATATAATGTACTAATATCATTGAGTGCATCTTGACATGATACAATGAAAACAATTTCATACAAATTCATCCAATTTCTGGTAAAAACTAATAAAATGAAGGATACAATCATTGGGGTAAGCATGAACATCACAGGTCAGAGGGGTCAGAAAGGCCTTTGCTTAGTCACACTGCATTGGCTAAAGAAGGTTCCAATGCACAGCATTCTGATGCTTCCTGTCACATCATAAGATAGAAAAGGGCGGGACGATAACATGAGGATTTGATGCTCTTAAAAATCAGAAGAATTGTTCTCACCTGAATAACTTTGTAAAGTGGGCAAAAACACATAGTATGCCATATATTGGACCACCATGTCATGCCATTTACATCAGCGTGAGCCTTTATCAAATTTGCTCTATTTACATGTTTCAATTTTCAACGGGAGCATATAGAGTCGATGTTTTGTTATTAACGAAAGCCTATATCTTTGTGTGACCCATAGTTAATAAGGCTTGCAGCTTTTGGTGGCTCGGCTGCAGGCTCGGACTGGCCTATTGGGCAATAGGCCCATGGCTGAACCAAAAAATGCAAAATGCTGGTGTGGGACCGTTATTTTTTTTTATCATACTGGGCCACTTTTTTGGCCAATGTAGTTTTGACCAGTGTTGCTGAATAGATATTCTTTAAAATGCACAATTTGCATCACATTTTATCAGCAAACTCCCCCTTGGGTACTATTGAAAGAGTGTAACAAAAGGAATGAATAGCCATTTGCAACAGTGGGCCACTTTTTCATTGGTGCCGAGACAATTTTATGGCCCAGTCCGACCCTGCTCGACTGCACCGTCGGCTTCACCTGCTCCTGTTCTTACCTTTGGCTATTACACAATGCCTACTGCTCATCGAGCACCCGCTCCCACGCACATGGAGCTGCGGGCCCGCGACTTAACAATGGCGACGAGGTGGAGCTCGTAAACACACGCGCTCGCCCAATAACGGACGCACTGAGCGCAAAACCATTGTGCCCAAATTTTTGGACACCCGGTGGGGAGGGACCACACACGTGACCCCCCACACCAAAAAAAAAAACATTTTTTTTTTCTTCCTCTCTCTTCCTTTTCCTGATGGAATCCGCCCAAAGGAGCAGATATATCTCACCAGAATCCACCAGGCACGACATCTGGGAAGGCCCAAAACTGCCACAGCAGGCCTAACTCCAAGGAAGCACACAAGGTGAGCGCCGGATCCCGCAACCACTGCGCTGTGGCGCAATCGGAGGGTTGCACGAAGACCCACATCGACGGAGAACACCATGGCCACCGGGACAACCACCCCTCAACCTGGCACGCCGTCAAGAATCGCGGCAAACCTGTCGATGTCTTCGCCACAGCCTCGCCCACCAGGGAGTTCGTCGACACTAGTCCAACCATTCGACCCCTTCACTGACCCGTCATCAAGTGGACCCAGGTGGCAGCTATGGATACAAAAGTTTGAAATGGCGATGAAATGCAAGGACATCACGATGGCCAGAAAGATGAAAGCGCACCTACTGCTAAGCGTGGGCGATGAGGTACTACGCATTTTTAATTCCCTCAATGTGGACGATGGCCAGGATGCATATCTGAGTGTGAAAAATGCCCTAACGGCGCATTTCCTTCCGCAATTAAACCCGGACTATGAGACATTCGTCTTTTGCACAACCATTCAGGTGGAGGATGAAACACTGGATGCCTACCACACACGGTTGAGGAAGTTAGCCATGTCCTGTGAGTTTACAAATGTCGAGAAGGAGATCCGGAGGCAAATCATTAATGGCATCCATTCGGAAAAACTAAGGCGGATGATACTAAGTGAAAGAGGGATTCCCCTCCAACGGATCCTTGAACTGGGTCGAAAAAGGGAACTGGCGCACACCAGGGCTGCCAACATGGGGGCCACACTCCACAAACTGCAGCCCGCCCAAACCACGGCCATGGTGTGCCAGATCACAAACAGACAGTTCACGAGGGATGAGGTTGGTGGTGCCTACGCTCAAAGCAGGTGGCAACCACGTGTCCCGGGACCGACAGAATGCAGTTGGTGTGGTGGACCGCGACATGGCCGACGAAACTGCCCTGCGCAAGGTACCACATGCAGCGCATGTGGCAGGAAGGACCACTATGCAAAGGTATGCAGGTCGGTGGGCACCATGGCACAGCCCTCCCAAAACCCCCAGGAAAAGAACACGACCAAGAAGAAAAAGCAGGCCAGCGCAAGGAGGGTCGAGGTCGCAAACTCTTCAACTGAGGAAGATGGGGATGATGTCTCGGGCATGCACCATGACCCCGGCAAGGATACAGACAGAAAAGGGAGGAAGATCTACCTGGTCTCTGCACTGAACCAGAGTCAAGCTCCACAGAGGGAAAGTGTCCGAAGGCGGAAGTGCGTGGTCACCATCCAAAACCAGCAGGTCCTGATGACCATCGACACGGGCGCCTCAGTGAACGTCATGCCCACAAGCATATTCCAGACAGTAAAACCACAACCAGATCTAAAAAGCACTGACACACTGTTGTTTGCATATGGCAGCCGGAAGCCCCTACCGGTCATTGGCAGGTTTCGCACCACCCTGGTCCACGGCGAAAACAAGCTATGGTCGAAAGTCTACGTTGTGAAGGCGGTGATCGAGAGCCTTCTGAGTGGCGATGCAGCGGAAGATCTGGGGGTGGTCAAGTTCATCTGCCAAGTTGATGAGGTGAAAGAAGTGGAACACATTCTAAGTCAATACCCCAAGCTGCAAGACGGCATAGGCTGTTTGACAGGCAAGACCATCAGACTGCATATTGACGAATCGGTACAACCGAGAGCAGTGAGGCACAGGAGGACGCCATTTCACATGCGGGAACAAGTCGAGATAGAACTCAAAGTACTGGGAGACGCCGGCATCATAGAGGAGGTCACAGGACCCACACCATGGGTCTCACAATGGTGGTTACAAGAAAGCCCAAACAGCCCGGCAAAGTCCGGATTTGCATCGATATGTGTCTCCCTAACACAGCTATCAAAAGAGAACGCCACATTACACCGACGATCGATGAAATTGTGGCTGACCTTACCGGGTCGTGTATTTTCTCCAAAGTCGATCTGAAGGCGGGGTACCACCAGCTAAAACTTCACAGGGACCCTCGTTACATTACGGCTTTCTCAACGCATTAGGGCTGCGAAGGTACAAACGCCTGAGCTTTGGGATATCATCAGCGGCCGAGGTTTTTCAACAAACCATCCAAGAAGTCATCAGGGGCATACCTGGCGTCCTCAACGTGAGCGACGATATCCTGATTCACGCTCCTAACAAAGAAGAACATCTCAAGATGCTTCAGACTCTACTGGGCAGGTTAGAGGATGCTGGATTAACCATCCATAGAGAAAAGTGTGAATTCCTCAGATCTGAAATCACTTTTTTCGGCTACAAATTCAGCAGCACAGGCATCTCGCCCGATCCTCAAAAGGTCGCAGACATTCAGGCCGCCAGCCCACCAATGACTCCCACTGAAGTGCGTAGTTTCCTGGGCATAGCCACGTACTGTGGTAGGTTTATCCGAAATCTGGCCACTCTCTCTGAGCCCCTACGCGAGCTGACCAAATTGAACACCAAATGGGACTGGGGGCAGGAATGCCAAGAGGCGTTCGAAAACATCAAAGAATCCCTGTCAGTCGACACGAAAATGGCGTACTACAACACTGAGCTGCCCACAGAACTGTTCGTGGATGTGAGCCCCCTAGGGCTCGGAGCCATCCTGATGCAAGTAACTAAAGAAGGGGAAAAAAGGCCCATTGCGTATGCCTCGAGAGCCCTCACGGCGACAGAACAGAGGTACTCACACATTGAAAAGGAGGCGATCGCCGTACTGTGGGGGTGTCGACATTTTCATCTCTACCTATATGGACGCCGATTCACAACAATCACTGATCATAAACCCTTACTACCCATCTTCATGGGTACGTCGTCACATCTGCCAGCAAGGATCACCAAATGGCTGCTCCACCTGCAGCAGTACAATTTCGAACTGGTCTTTCAGCCGGGCAGTGGAAACCCGGCAGATTTCCTCTCGAGGCATCCTAGAGCGGCAACCCCGCAAGAAGTCCAAGTGGCCGAAGAGACCGAGGAGCATATATGCCAGGTGGTACGCGCCATGAGGCCAAAAGCCGTCAGCATCGAGGATATTGAGTTGGAGATCCCTGTTGTGACCTGGTGAAGGACGCTATCATTTCAGGTGATTGGAAGACGTTCATGAGACACACACACAACAGAACTACGGAGGCGAAGGCGTTTCTCTCCAACATGTTCACCGTCCGATAGGATCTGTCGATCACCGAGAGCGGACTGTTGCTAAGGGGAAACTGCATCGTTATCCCATTGAGCTTACAAGACAGGATAGTGCCATTAGCCCACGAGGGACACCAAGGGATGGCACGGACAAAAGCCTGGATCAGGCACAGGGTATGGTTCCCACAGATTGATGACCGGGTCGAGACACTCATAAGCACGTACCTGCCCTGCCTGATAACTGGGGCCCCACCGGAACTAGAACCAATTCTGTCAGCAGAACGTGGCCGCGCCCGATGGGAGGCCATTAGTATTGACTTCTGTAAGCTACGGGAAGGCCTCTACCTCTTGGTGGCAATTGATGATCATTCCCGCCACCCAGAAGTCGAAATAGTTGATTCCACAGCAGCGGAGGTCGTCATTCCTGCCATAGAAAAAATGTTTGCAACCCATGGCTTACCAACCTCCATTAAAAGTGACAATGGACCCCCTTTTATGGGGGAGGAATTCAAACAGTACTTGCAAGAACTCAATATAAAATATCATCACATCATGCCGAGGTGGCCCCAGGCAAACTGAGATGTTGAACGGTTCATGAGGACCATAAACAAAGTGTTAAGAGTGGCCAAGGCGAATGCCAGCCCGTGGAAGATTGACCTGTACCGGTTCTTAAGGAACTACCGAGTAACCCCTCACAGCACAACAGGTATACCGCCGGCGGACCTCATGTTTGGAACAGTCATCAAATCCTCCATTCCGCATCATCCTAGCAGGACCCCGGATGAGGTCAACGTAGAGCACACCGAAAGAAGGAGAAGAAGCGCCAAGCCCACATGAGTGACAGGAGGAGGGCGAGGCCGTCCAATCACCAAGTGGGTGACCAAGCGGTCATGCTGCGAAATCCAACGAAGTCGAAACTGGACACCAGATATGAAGAACTCCCATGGACCGTGAGTAGCATGCAAGGCACTATGGTGACTGTGACAAGAGGGCGCCGCCAGGTGATGAGAAATGCATCTTGGTTTAAGGCGGTGCCACGGAATCTGTGGACCGATGGCGAATGCCACCAGGAAGACGAAGGAGGTTAGCCCAGCGAAGAAGAGCCCGTATCCATCCAGGATGAGGCAGTGGCGGAGGATCGATCCTGGATCCCAGCGAAGGTAAGCCACCCAGTGGCACAGTAGGGGTTAGCCCCCGAGTAGGGCAGTACGGTCTGAGAACTGCTACAAAACCGCCCACCAGACTAAATGACTATGTGTGGTAATGTTGGCCCATAGTGTGTAGACGGTAGAGACTGGGTGGTCTCCTGATTAATGGTTATGTTGTTGTAAGCTTATGCTACTGTTTAGTATTATTGTTGTTTTGTTAAAATAAAGGAAGAATGTTGCGGTGACGCAGGGTGTCTTAATAAAAGCTCCGCCCCCGAGCACGGGGAGTTAGTTCCGGGCAGACACCTTACGCGTGTGATGTACATTTCTTCAGCTCTTGCCGGAGCTGCGCCACAGGCCGTGCGGCCTACTGCTCATCGCGCACGCGCTCCCACGCACATGGAGCCACGGGCCCGCGACTTAACAGCACCCACAACACTGTGGGAGAGAATAGCCACTGCAACACTGCCTGCTGTACTCTGCTGTGGGTGCTCAAGAGACCATGGGATTAAGGTCCAATATCTAATAGCATCTAGTTGCTGCCTTCCCACACCAAAGAGAAGGGCACTAGATATGCACATATTAAGACCCACTAAATAATCTTCGCCCCAGAAAAAAAAAGCAGGAAGGGAGAAGCAAGAGCAAGCAATGACGTTGGACATCAAACCATAATAGGTAAGCTATTTGGCCACAGGTAATAATGTCCCCAGACATATGGTCGCCATGCATAATTATCTCCGGGAAAAGGTTGTGGCAACGTTATATATGGTGACCCTATATAGTGGGTCAAGGGCACTGGTCGAAGTGTACAAAAAGAAGTAGTGGAACTATGTTCCCTGCTGGCCTGCACCCACTCCCCACAAACCCCATCGCCAAGCCCTCTCCCACACACAATACAAACCCCCAAACACTTGCACCTGCTGTTTAAGGGAACGTTCAGTGCAGTTGACTTGAAAGCACGAGCTGCGACGGCTTCCTTCACTTTTATTTTAAAACGAAACCATTCCTGAATGGTTTCTTTTAAAAATAAAAGTATAGGAGCTGTAAAACGTAATTTAAAAAAGTAGAGGAGCACCGCTCCCGACCGCTCCCGCTCACTTCGACCACTGGTCAAGGGGGGGTGTCCCCAGCTCCCCTTGAAAAAAAAGGGTACAGGGGTTGGTTGGGTGTCCCCCGCATTTTAAAAGTAATAATGTTGCCACAAAAAACTACTTTTTTGCCAGGTGACATTTTTGCAGGCACATTATTACATGGAAGCAGATATTCTCACCTTCTCTCAGTGGGCATCTTGAATCCGCCAAGCACCCTGGCAAGCCCCTCAGCTATAATATGATGGTATTGGTGGATGATTAAATTGGCTAACCAGAACATGCGACAAGCAATAGCAGTGATAGTCTCACAGGTTCTCAATAAAGGTGCGTCCTGTGGAACTATCGCGTGGTCACTGTGCTACCGAAACCCCCTTAGCTACAGTTTGCAGGATTTCACTTTCAACAGCACTGTGGTCCAAGTTTCTTTCTCTTTGGTTGCCGAGGGGGACAGTAGAACTGGAATGAACACTCCAAGGCCCATCCCATTCAGAAAGGAAAATCGAAATGAGGGTAGGAAGAAGAATTGTAGGGGCTAATGGAGGGCTTACTAAAGCCGGGGAAGTTAGAAAAAAGGTCAGAAGCTGTTTATATTAAAGCTGGGTGTTCAAGGCAGCAGCGAACTGACGCCTCAGCAAGGTGCCCTGGTCAGTGGAGTAACTTTTCTGAAAATGTTGGGGGGGACATGACAACGGAAAGAAAGGGGCAGGTTGGAGGAATGGCAGCCAGTGACTCTGAGGGATAAAACAGAGCTACCACACCACAAGAGTCCATTACCAACGCTCTACTATAACTTTCATAAAACTGGTGGCATATCTTTATAATTCAATTCTAAAGGCACGCCAGTCTTCTCAAATGTAGAACACCATAGTTGGTCTTTATAATTCACTGCATTGACAACAGTAAAAAAAGCCTGCACCCTCTCTACCTAAAAAGGGCCTGCCAGCAGGCTGAAGAGAGCTTGTAGTTGATTATTGCCACCAGGGCACTGACTTAAACCAGCATATCAACGTAATACAAAATGAATGCCCGCAAGATTTTAAAACAGCACATTAGGTTGCTTATTCTAATTTCATCAATTACTTACAACATTCTGACACATTAACATTAAGGTATGTTTTCCTGTGTTCAAATGACCCCAAGCAGTAGTGTACCGAGCAGGAGGCCATACTGGGTCTGAATGTTAGAGGTGTCCCGGTGCCAGGGCAATGTCCCAAGGAGGTCCAGGAAACAGAGCGTCCTCACGTTTCTCTGTGTCAACAGAGCATTACACTCTGAGCCATTAGGCACTGATGGGAGGGAGGGGATGACTATTAGCAGGGACTTTTGTCTCTTTTGATATGTGAATGGGAGGGAGAAGGGTGCATAATGTTGCATTGTTTATGAAATAATGACTATGGCTTTAAAACCCAAGGGGGATGTGTTAGGCTCCTGTTAATATGCATGATACTTTTGTGACTTTGCGTGCAGGATGGGGAGAATACAACTAAAGCCATACCCTCATTCCTCAACATATTGCTCTGACAATGTGTAGTGTACAGTTAGTCTACTATGAAAGGCTAGTTTATTATGTAGTAATGTGCTTTGCTTCCAAGGCACTGCTATAAATAATTATTTAAGCACATGAAATGCAAAGCAATACCTTAATAAATATCTATATCAACTAAACCTGGGAAGATGAGCACAGTTGCTTAAATTGTCCACATCCCAGTTTCACTATTTAACCAAAGTGTGTGATCCTGGGCAATTAATTTAATCCCACTGGGCCTCATTACGAGTCCGGCAGTAACCGAGCCAGAAAAAACGGCAGGTTACAGCCGGACTCGTATTACCATTCCGCCTCCATGATTCCCTGAATTACCGGGGCATTAAGACCCTGGTGACCCGGGAATTCCAGAGGCGGAATTCTGTAAGTCCCCATTCCCATAGGACTCCATGAGGATGGGGACAATGGAAACACCGGTTCCGTCTATGACAGAGCCGGTGTTTCCATTTCCGCCTGCAGGCTGGTGGTGTTAAACCCGCCTGGTCAGACCTGGCGGGAGTGACACCTCCCGCCTGCAGGACTCGGAATCAGCCGGTTTCGGAAATAACAGTGGTGGCGGTTTTACCAACACCGTTCTTTCCGGACCAGCTGACTCATAATGAGGCCCACTGGCCCTCATTACGAGTTCGGCCGGTAGCCATGCCACTATTGGCGGCATGGCTGCCGCCGAAATCGCATCCGTGTCCTGGTCCTCAGAATGAGGACTTACCGGGCCATTCCGAGTTCGGATGGCCCAGTAATTCCTCCCTCAAGGACCCGGACACGGTCCTTCCTCATTCCCATTTAAGCCCCCATAGGGCTGAATGGGAATGGGAGAGGGAGCAAACAACGGGCCATAACGAGATGGCCCGTTGTTTGCTCCCTCTTCCCCTCGCGGGACTCGGTAAGCACGCCTGGTTTTCCCAGGCGTGCTTACTGTGTCCCGCAAGGGGACCTCGTAATGTGGTGAAACGGGTTGAACGGCGCCATCACCTTTTACGGCGTCGTTTAACCCGTTCCGCCAGGGTCGTAATGAGGCCCACTGTGTCTTATCTGAAGCTCTGTACGTGATTCCGATTCACTTCAAAGCTTATGTTAATATATTATGCTATTATAATAAAAACGCCTGATGACTATAGAGTTTCTCCATACATAACAATAGTGCATTTTAGGTATTTTGCACCACAAACTTATTTGCCACTTGGCTTACTTATGGCAACTTATTCTAAAGTCACTACCATGGTGCCTCCACATATCAAAGACTGATGATGCTCCATGCGATTTCTTTTTTTGTGAAATAATTTCTGTTGGTCCAATCCATCTGCAAATCTGGAGGTTTCCATATATGTTGCACCAGAGTGCCTAGACATCGCTTTAATAGATGGGTTTCCTGTATCTGCAATGATCGTGCAGTTTTATGTGTAAAAATGCCATCTGCCACTAATGTTACCAAAAAGGTACATTGGGGCAGGGTGGGACGTTTGGGGGTGTGAATGAGAATATTACACGCACTGCATTTAGTGGCTCACCTCACCCCGAGCCTGGCTGGGCACCTCAGCCAGGCTCACGCTGTCCTATTTTATGATCAATCAATGCGGCCACCGGCCCCCCCACCAAAAGATGGGGTGGACAAAAAGGCATGCCACAAATGTTGGTGGGGGATTTGTCCCCCCGCACCCTCCTATAATTACGCCCATGGCTCTGGTGCCCACATCCATTGAACCTGACTCACGGGAAGAGGCAATAGCCTGTAAGGGCCCTGAGAATGTTGACCTTATTGTCACTCCCATTTTAGCACTTTCCAAAGTAGACTGTGATTTACGTGGCTGTGAAAGCTGTGTCTCCCCTTTCTCTTTTCTTCCCTCCACACTCTCCTCACCTGAGTCCTCAGAGTCACCGGTGTTCTGTAGGTTTCGCCGGCTCAGGTAATCCCGTTGTTTTTTAGGTAGCACTTGCCTGTCTCGGTGAGAAGCCACAGTGACCGCTGACTGGACAGCCGTCCTGGGACCCCTTGACCGGGAACAGGCCGGACAAGAAAGGGAAAAACCCACAAGTGGGAAAAAACCCTTAGGAAGTTCTGGTAAAGAGGAGTGGGACGAATCGAACTGGAAGCTGATGCGTGATCCACTGGTTAGAACTCAGGAGGGATATCCAATGCTCCAAAGAATGGTGGAAGGAACCAGGCCACGGATAAGTTGGGAGCGGTGAGAGAAAGAGAAAAGAAAACTGATGGACAGAGAGAAAAGGAAAACTGGAGAGCCGCGAGAGAAAAGAGCGGCAAAGCGAAAGGATAAAAATAGCACGCCCGCCGCCGGAGCGGCGAGTCTAGAAAGAGAAAAAACGAAGAAGAGCCGAAGGATCGGCAAGTACAAAATGCTGCAAAAAGCAAAAAACTGCCGCTGTAATCAAACAGCGAAATAGGTAAGAGGAAAAGAACTCCTATACCAAAAATGAGGAGTGAGCAAGCAAAGGAGACCCGCTGCAAGTCGAGGCTAGCAGAGGGCAACGCTGGAGAGCGCAAAAACACGAGCCGCTGGAGAGAGCGCCAGCAACGGTTGAAACGCAGCGACTGTCGGGCTTGGATGACAGATAAACTGCCGGCAGTGCTGTGATTGGTGGTGGTAGGTACTAGATACAAAGAAAGGACTAAATGGCTCTACCTGCCGGAGAGCCTCCAACGTGGAAGGAGCCGCCATCCGCGGTAGCGGTTGCGGATGACAGTATGACCCCCTCCCCACCTAACCGCCCCAGGCTTCCCCGGATAGCGGCGGTGAAAAGTAGCCAATAACCTTGGTGCATGAACCTGAGAAGCCGGTTCCCATGAGTCCTCCGACTCCGGGTATCCCTTCCAGGACAGAAGGTACTCAAGACGTCCACGATAATACCTGGAATCACGGATCTTAGATACCTCATATTCCTCAGGCTCCGAGGACTTTGCTAGTATAGATCTGGGGATAGTTCTCTGGTGAAGATCGGGATGGTAAGGTTTGAGAAGAGAGGAATGAAAGACCGGGTGAATGCGGTGAAGAGAGGAAGGAAGCCGAAGGCGGAAAGCTACAGGATTCACTTTAGAGAGAATAGTGAAAGGTCCCAGAAAACGAGGAGACAGTTTAGAAGGCCTTGTCCATCTAGGTAGAAACTTGGTGGATAACCACACCTGATCCCCTGGCTTCCAAACAGGACATTCTTTCCGATGTTGATCGGCACTGGATTTCGTCCGTCTTCTGCTAATCTCTAAACTCCGCATAGCAGAGGTTTGGGCCTCCTTGATATTTCCTAATACCTCTTCCACTGTAGGGGAGTTAGTATAACTGGGAACCTCCGGAAATACTGCACGAGGGTGAACCCCGTAAGTGCAGTAGAAAGGAGAGAGTTCTGTCGAGGAATGTCTAGTATTGTTGTATGAGAATTCCGCTGTGGGAAGCAGCGATACCCAGTTGTCCTGATGTTGAGAAATATAACACCTTAAGTATTGTTCCAGTGTTGCATTAAGGCGTTCCGTCTGACCATTGGTCTCTGGGTGAAAACCTGAAGACAGAGCTCTTTCAATGCCCAAACGGTGGCAGAAGGCGGTCCAAAACTTTGAGATATACTGACTTCCCCGATCCGAGATTATCTTATCGGGAAGACCATGTAGCTTGAATATATCTCGAGAGAAAACCTCCGCCATCTTAGCAGCAGTGGGCAGACCAGGAAGGGGAGAAAAATGAGCCAACTTTGAAAAAGCGTCTACTGTGACCATGATGCAGGTACAGGATTCCGAAACAGGCAAATCAACTATGAAATCGGTCGATATAAGACCCCAAGGGCGCGTTGGAAGTTTGACCTGAGTGAGCAGACCCAATGGTTTTCCTAGGCGGTACTTGGCTCTGGCACAAATTGGACAAGTGTTGACATACTCGTATGTCTCCTTTCTAGCATTTGGCCAAAGAAATGTTCTAGAGAGAAGTTCCAAAGTACTCTCAGGTCCTCTATGGCCGGCCGAGCGAGAGTCGTGACTCCACTTTAGAATTCTCGAACGAAGAGGACCCGTGGGGATGTAAAATTTCTGTTTGTAGAATAACCAGTCACCTCTTTGTTGAAAAGGAGAGGTGTTACGTAGGGGTATTTGAAGTCTTTCCTGAGTGAGGGCAGTCTTCACTTCTTTGAGGAAAGAACCAACCAAGGCCAGAATTTGGTTGCGTTTGAACATGGATTCCCTCTTTACTTCCAAGTGTTCCTTGGTAGAGTCTTTGCGGGATAAGGCATCCGCCAGACTGTTCTGGGATCCCGGGATATACGAGACTTGGAATTCAAACTGTGCGAAGTGATGTGCCCACCTGGCCTGTCTGGAATTTGAACATTCCAATTCTTGTAATACCTTGAGGTTCTTGTGATCGGTCCTAATCAGAAAAGGATGTCTGGCTCCTAGCAGGAGATGGCGCCACTCTTCGCAGGCTAGTTTCATGGCCAGAAGTTCTTTCTCCAGTACCGAATAGTTGAGCTGGCTGGGAGAAAGGGTCTTTGACATGTAGGCTACGGGGTGTTCCGCTCCTTGGATAAACTGGAGAAGCACCGCTCCTACAGCTACCGCAGACGCGTCCGTTTCCAGAACAAAAGGTTTTGATTGATCCGGATGCTGGAGAATGGGAGCAGTACAGAACAATCTTTTGAGAAAGTTGAAGCTTTTCTCTGCTTCCTCAGACCAAAAAAAAGGAATAGCCTCCTTCTTGAGTAAGCGCGTAATCGGGTATACTACCTCTGAAAAGTCTGAAATGAATCTGCGGTAGTAGTTGGCTAGTCCTAGGAATCTCTGGACTTCTCGGACTGAAGTAGGAGCTGGCCAATCCAGAATCGCATCCACCTTGGTTTGGTCCATGGCCACCCCTTCCTCTGAAAGAATGAATCCGAGATAGTGAACTGAGGATACTGCAAATTTACACTTCCCGCTCTTGACTAGCAACTGATTCTTCTGAAGGCGAGACAGTACTTGTGTGACATGTTGAACGTGTTCCTCCTGGGTAGGGGAGAAAACCAGAATGTCATCGAGGTAGATGATGACTGAGACTGACAGCAGATCAGAGAATAGCCTGTCCATGAACCTTTGGAATATAGCCGGTGCATTCACTAGGCCGAACGGCATTACTCTGTACTCAAACAAACCGAATGGAGTTCGAAAAGCCGTCTTCCATTCGTCCCCCTCGGTGATGCGAAGCAAATGATACGCATTTCGGAGATCCAATTTTGTAAATATTCGAGCCCCTTGTACTGCCTCAATAATGTCGGTTATGAGTGGCATGGGATACCGGTCACGGATTGTAACCTTATTGAGGCCCCGGTAATCGATACAGGGTCGAAGATCAGTCGAGTCTTTTTTCTTAATGAAGAACAGGGAGGCGCCAGCAGGCGACTTCGAAGGTCTAATAAGACCGTTCTCCAAGTTGGTATCTAGATAGACTCTTAATGCCTTCTTCTCGGCCTGAGAGAGAGAGAACATGCGCCCAAATGGTACCAGTGCATTAGGTTCGAGATCGATTGCACAGTCTTCTGGTCTATGGGGAGGTAGCTGAGCGTGAAGGTTCTCTTGAAATACCCCGAAATATCTTGCACAGAAACTAGGAAGCGCGTGAATACCTATATGATCCTTGGAGAGAACTCTGATAGACTGTTGATCCGCCCTGGTATCGGGAGGAAAACAGTGTACCGAACAGTAAGTAGAGCAAAAGCTTAGTCGATTTTCCGTCCAGTCGATATACGGATTATGCCTGCGCAGCCAGGGAATGCCTAAGATTATGGGGAAATGTGCGGCTCTAATGATGTCGAACTGCAGGTTTTCTGTGTGTTGGTTGATGACCATGGAGAGTTGTTCAGTGGTATGAGTGATTAATCCGGATGACAAAGGTGTACCGTCCACTCCTTCTACCTTCTGACCCACCTTCCGTACTATCCGTGTGAGCCCCATCTTGTCTGCCCACAGAGTGTCCACGAAGTTTCCGGCCGCTCCACAATCCAATAAGGCTAATGTTTCTACCAGTCTTCCATTCAAATTCAAGGTAACAGATAGTACCATCAGTCTGGAATCCTCTTGGGATTCTGACGCTGATACCGAAAGTGTGACATAGGGACGCTGAAAAAGATCTGAATACCCCCGGCTGCCCGTCCCTATTGGCGCCGAGGGTAATCGTTTCCCACCTTCTTCTCCGGTACTTCAGAGCAGTCCTTCAGTACATGTTGATCGGAACCACAATAGGCGCACAACCCATTTTCTCTTCTTCGCCTTCTCTCCGCTGACGATAGAGGTGCTCTGGTAGCTCCGATCTGCATCGGTTCTTCGCTTGGAGTAGAGGTGAATCGTCCAGAAGGAGAGTGTGAAGGAGGGTTCATGAGATTTCCTGGTCCTCTTTGTTTCCTGCGTTCTGTCCTTCTCTCTTGGAGACGGTATTCAATGTGGAGCGCGGCAGCAAGTAAGTCTGGAAATGTGGGAGAGCGTGGAGATCTGGCTAACTCATCTTTGATCTCCTCTCTCAACCCTCTTCGGAATACAGCGTATTGTGCTTGTTCGGACCATCCTGCTCCTGCCGCCAGTGTCTTAAAAGAGGAAATATATGACAGCACATCCAGTGCACCCTGTCGTGCATCCAGCAGGTCCTCACCTGCAGTAAAAGATAGTTCAGGTCGCTCGAAAGTCTGTTTCAATAGGTTCTGGAAACCTGAGCAATCCTGTAGAATAGCATTGCTGCTCGTAACTAGCGGAGTAGCCCAGGCTAAAGCATTCCCTGTCATATTGGAGATCATGAAACCTACTCTGGCTTGATCTGTAGAGAAGGTGTGTGGTCTGAAGGTAAAATATACATTGCAGGCTTCCAGGAATTCCTTCACCCTTTTAGGTGAGCCATCAAATCTTCCTGACGAAAGAGTCATAGGAGGCAATTCCGGAGGATGTGAGGGTTCCCGGACCGCTACCATTTGCTTTAGAAGGGCATTCTCCGACTTTACCCCCTGTAATTCCAGTGACATGGCCTGAAAAGCCTTCCATAATTCTTGGACTTGTTCTTCGGCAGACATCTTGGTCCTAGAGGGCGTTTCAATCTGTGATTTACGTGGCTGTGAAAGCTGTGTCTCCCCTTTCTCTTTTCTTCCCTCCACACTCTCCTCACCTGAGTCCTCAGAGTCACCGGTGTTCTGTAGGTTTCGCCGGCTCAGGTAATCCCGTTGTTTTTTAGGTAGCACTTGCCTGTCTCGGTGAGAAGCCACAGTGACCGCTGACTGGACAGCCGTCCTGGGACCCCTTGACCGGGAACAGGCCGGACAAGAAAGGGAAAAACCCACAAGTGGGAAAAAACCCTTAGGAAGTTCTGGTAAAGAGGAGTGGGACGAATCGAACTGGAAGCTGATGCGTGATCCACTGGTTAGAACTCAGGAGGGATATCCAATGCTCCAAAGAATGGTGGAAGGAACCAGGCCACGGATAAGTTGGGAGCGGTGAGAGAAAGAGAAAAGAAAACTGATGGACAGAGAGAAAAGGAAAACTGGAGAGCCGCGAGAGAAAAGAGCGGCAAAGCGAAAGGATAAAAATAGCACGCCCGCCGCCGGAGCGGCGAGTCTAGAAAGAGAAAAAACGAAGAAGAGCCGAAGGATCGGCAAGTACAAAATGCTGCAAAAAGCAAAAAACTGCCGCTGTAATCAAACAGCGAAATAGGTAAGAGGAAAAGAACTCCTATACCAAAAATGAGGAGTGAGCAAGCAAAGGAGACCCGCTGCAAGTCGAGGCTAGCAGAGGGCAACGCTGGAGAGCGCAAAAACACGAGCCGCTGGAGAGAGCGCCAGCAACGGTTGAAACGCAGCGACTGTCGGGCTTGGATGACAGATAAACTGCCGGCAGTGCTGTGATTGGTGGTGGTAGGTACTAGATACAAAGAAAGGACTAAATGGCTCTACCTGCCGGAGAGCCTCCAACGTGGAAGGAGCCGCCATCCGCGGTAGCGGTTGCGGATGACATAGACATGCACCAAAATCAATTGCCAGGTAAGATGGTGGCTATGTGCTAACAATCTGTGCATAATAAAAACAGTGACTGATGTTTTTTAAACTGGGGTTAGATATAGTTAGAAGATCAAATTGCCAAGCCCAGGAGTGTGGAACCAACGCAATCAACATCAGCAAGGATTACTCCACATATGGCATCCCTGATAAGGCCCAACAGCTGAGCCAGCAGCCCAAGAACCCAAAATAGGCACCCAAAGAAATATACTCAATGAGGCTACAGTAGAGGGGGTGGGGGTGGAGCAGATGTGCTGGGCGAAGTTAGGGCAAAGGCAGTCCTGAGGAATAGAGGAGGGGGACCCAAGAGGGCACCAACAGCCATCCGTGACATCAAGAGTACCCAATTGCATCTCCTACCACAGTCTACTCACCTGGTTGTGGTACTCACAGGGGTTCCACCAATTAGAGAAGACCAGAAAGAGGAATCCACTTCACTGATCTGCAAGGTGAGGCACTACATCAACCCCATTTCTGGGGTAAAATGGCAACTGAACTGTCACATTTTGATGACGTGGAAAGTGTAGTCGGTTAGCAAAGGGAGACTGCACACAACTGACTCCTTGGCACTTCCCTCTGTGGAACTCCTAGCACTTACCCCTTCCTCGTCCCTCTCTCTCTCTCTGCACTTGCATGTTCTGAATGCTCACAAGGTCTAGTAGGGCCGCCCCTTTTCCCTGATAATCTGTTTATTCTTTGCCTTTTTTTCCATGTTCCCTCCCCTTTGCCTTGTGGGCGCTTTGAAACACAAATTCTTTATGTATAAGAGCCTTATAAATGCACAATAAATAAATAGGCATCACATTCAGGTCACCAATTTTCTCAGAACACGTTTTTAAGGCCATGAATTGCACCGAAGCCCAAGTGACCAATTTAAGGCAGTCCCATTTGGGTATTCTATATCTCCTACAAGAACATGTCATTAGGTAGAACTGGCAGACCCGAGGATGTGTGCAATGTCACAGGAACAATGGTGAAAAGGGCACATGATGATCACATGAACTGCCTTTCGAAGGGGCTGTCCAACGGGCCCCTTTTGATTGGTGATAAGACATCGTAGTCATGCTGAGAGAACAACTAGCTTCCCAATCCCCATGAGGAACTGCAGGACTATATATGAAGATGGAGAAATAGATATGCAAACTGAAGGACGAGGCAATGGACCTTGCCTAGCACTACCATTCAAGATTAGATTTGATGAACTTATTGAACTGGACAGGGTCGATTGACTCCACAGATACAATGCTAGCAATTACCGCCTAAGCACAAGGAAAGCAGCACAATAACTTTACACATCAGACGTTGGCATCAAAAATGATGCAAGGTGAATGTTTTACTTTTGTGAGCTCTCTTGGTATTATACTTCTCTAACAAACATTGACTATAACTTCCACTGAGTAAGATAGTTGTATCTGCACATGCTGAAGTGCAAAGCTATCCCTTAGAGGAAGGAATATGGGGGACCTCTGTGAGGAGTCAGGAATCAAAGTCAAACACAAAGTTGCCATGTTTTGAGTTAAAGACTTTTATTAACAAAAATGGGTTGGGCAAATGCCTCTCTGAGCCTGCTCTAAGACGAATTTCCCTACCAAAAACCTAGGATCTGTCTGTGTCAGGATGTCAAAACTGCCCTTGTGTCCAAACGTTCTGTCTTGACCCTCACACTCCAAATCAAATCAGAAGGTGACAAGGGAAAAGTCTTTAACCTGGTCATTGCAAAAAGATTTCAGAAAAGAAAAATAGAGCAGTTTCAACATAAACTTTCTCCAAGGTAAAAGGAGCTAGTATCCTTTCCAAATTCAATTCCAAGGTATTCCCAAATCGAAATAAGATTTTGGTTCCTGGGAAATTCCCTTCTCCTGGATGTTTCCTTAATGCCAATGTTGTAACAGCTCTGATGTCTTTCTTAGTTCACCATAATAATATTTGGATTCTTCAACATCATGCCAACAATTCTTGGTCTAACATTTATTTGTGTCTTTCTTGTTGCACAGCAATACATTTGTTACAAAGCTCCTTACCCATGTAGTTCCTTCTTTCTAATGTTGCTTGATTCAACACAGTCCTCTCCTGGGACTTTCTCCAAGTATGCATTACATATTCTCATACATGTCTGGGGATCGCACTTGCAATATTCCTTCTTGGTCTGCAAACAAGTTCCTTAATGTCTCTATTTGTGTTGCTTTAAAGTTTCCATATTGTGTTTGGAGCAGTCACCAAAATGCCCCGGGTCTCCACTTTGCTTGGGTTGACTCACCGGCTCTCTGTGGAATCTTCAGTCCTGTTCGCACTTATGCCACAAGGCTTTTCCACCCATGTTCCACTCTGGACTGCTTCTCCCCTAGATTCTGACGTGTCTGTGACACGCCCTGATCACACAACGTTTCTCTGCCTTCTTGCTGGCGAGCCCCTTGGCTCAGCCACACCGGTCTGTGCTCGCCGGGACCACACGCCTCACAGAGAGACATAAGGATTTCTTCTGAACACCAGCCTCTGCGAGGACCAATCCTCTTGTGCTAGCAAAGTCCTTCAAACATCCTCCCATAAACTTCAATGGGCATCACACCACTTGGGCAAATAAACAGACTTTCTGGTGTTTTCCCCTCAGTGAAGGAGACTGCAGTCTTTTCTGGGATGTGGCATTCTGCTCCTGCCCATGGGTCCCCTTCCTCCTGGAGGGGGTAGACTGGCTTCCATGACACCTCCAGTGTTTTACAGCTCCCCACAGGTAGGTGGGAGGCAAGGGTTCCCCCTTTCTTTTCTTGTTACAGCAGTACACAGAGCTTCCTCCGCCAGCACAGGATTCCTTCAGCCAGGTCCTCTTTGGAGGGCTTTTCTCACGCTTCCTGAGTCTTTCCTCCTTTTTATATTGGTTTTGGCGAATAGGGTTTGGGAAAGGACTAGACTGCAAACAATGGAAAGTGATAATCACTACCCCTCTTCTCTTCTTCGTCCCAGTTGTGTGGCGATTGTGTGAACAGTAGTCCCTTTCTACGAATACTGTGTAAATGTTTGCAATAGGTTTAAAAGGAAAACTATGTTGGAAGAAGAGTATGTGGAACTGGGAACATTATCATAGTTGTACAAGCCTGGTTAGTTGAGAGTTGGCATTTGGGATTTGACCAAAGCTTTCCACTACTCTCCATGTATGGAAGAGAGAACACACCACAATGGGCCATTAGATTGTTGAAATGGATGATTCATCCTGAAAAGGGAAAGTAGGATACTGCGTCTCACCCAATGAAGTCAGCATATCTCCCTGGAGGTTGTCTCCCTCTATGTGATCCTTCCTCATACAGCCACCCCCAGGGTCAGGATCAAGTAGCCGCTGCCATCTCCGGGCTACATGGGAGGAGGTCACAGCTGGGTAAACAGTGATGACTAAATCGTATTCATCAAACCTCTCTGTCTGGATCTCTAGGAAAACAGACATATGCTCAATTACAACACTTGCAGGCATTGGTTCAATGTTAGCTGTAAAATATCACGTGTATTGATCATTGTGAATTTTTATAACAATGATAAATCACTTGATTGCATGAAGTCAATGTATGTTAGTTTTACGGAAAAGAGGCGGGTTGGCTGTGTCCTGACTGGAAGTGACTTTAATTTAAAGATTGGTTCATACTGTGATCAGAACACATTTGATGAGGAAAGAAATGAGTCTTAACACCCCACACACTTTACTGCTAGACCTTAGAAGGGATGGGTGAGGCTCTAGGTTTTAGCTTATATGTATGAGAAAGGGCTGGATAGCACTCACCCATCTCCTAATCAACCCTGACAAAACAGAGATGTGGGAAAACCTCCCTCTTCCTTCTGCCTTATCCATGGCCCACCACCCTGGACCTGCCACAAGCAATCTCCATTGTCTTATATACTCCAACCTGTTTCAAACCCTCAAAACAGCTTTGCAGTTAAAAACACCATTTGCCATCTTCACATCCCCTGCCGCATCTTCCCATTCCTAATTGTGACAATGAGACAATCAGACTGTGTTAAAGGGAAAATAAATGCTTGTCTTTTATTCAGACTCAACCAGGTTGGCATTATAGTCAATAACGCAAAGTCTTTTCTGAACAATTCCTTCTGAAGTTCCTTCTGGTTGAACAAGGTTTTCTCCGTTTTTCCTGTAGGGCACGATGTAAGGACCTCTCTCCAGTCTTTTCTTCTTAGACCTCATACGCCAAGGTGCTCCCTGTAGCTCCTGACTCCACGTCTGGTCCGTTCTGGAAAGAGAACAAGAATGAGCACACCTTGACACACTTTCAGGCTATTTATACAGGCAGGACTTTACTGGCCAATCAGCATCTACTTCCGGCCACAGACCATAAGAACCCACCCAAGCCCTGCCCCCATTTTCTTGAGAGTATGGCGTCTGGTGTATCCCTACGGCCAGGTCGAGTGATCCCCTCCCATTGCCCAGGTAAGTACAGAGTGAGCGGAGGTATGGATTGTATGTCTGTGTGTTTTGGAGAAGACTTCTATGTTTTAGGACCCTTTGTATTTGGCCATTCAAATCATGTGCGGCGTTACTGCACCGCTGTTGCCTCTTGACCATTCCGCTGTCGGATGGTACGTTGCAACACCGTGTGTTTAGTGATTGACTTGCGGCTCCGCCGCTGTCCCGAGCCTCCCCCAACCTCCGGTCTATGCCTGGGTCGATGTCCGACATGCGATCTCGCTCTAACCTCAAACGGCAGACCTCCTCCTCGTCCAGGGAGGCATGGAACGCATTTCAGCATGGTTGCTCGAACAGCCGCGGAGCCGCTACTCGGCCTCGTGCCGGCTGTTCGAGGATGGGATGCCCGTCTCGCAGCGTTCCCTGTCTGCAATTTCTTTCTTCCATGGGTATGGCGGGAACTGATCTCTTCACGGGTTGACTCTGCCACTCCTTTGAAAAAGGTTTGGTTAGGTTCCGCTGTGTAGGGGGAACTGGATTCCGGTTTGGCGGCTCCACCACCCATCTTTTAAGTTGGCCGCAGTAATTTCCTTTTCTCTGATTTCCATGGGTAATGAAGCCTCGCCACCACTGTCCCTGGGTACTTCATAGGGGTATAAGCTGTCACCTTCACTGTCCCTGGGTGCTTCACAGTGGTATAAGCTTTCCAGGTCTTCACATACAGCCCCCAAAGCATTCAGCCGATCGGGCTGATCTAGGTTTCGAAACAGGTAATCCGCTATTAACTGGAAAGCTGCTGGTTTGTGAATTGTTTTGAAATAAAACTCTTGTAAAGTGAGGAACCACCTTAAAACTTGTTGGTTGGAATCTCTGTGGGTAGCCAACCACTGTAAAGGGGCATGGTCTGTGAAGAACGTGAACTTCCGTCCCACCATTTTATCGCTAGACACTCTTTTCCAATGGTTGAATAACCAACTTCATGCGGTATTAGCTTCCGGCTGATAAATGCTACCGGATGTAACTCATCTTCTTTGCCTTGTGAGAGTACCACTCCTAATCCTAGACCCAAAGCATCTGTTTGTACAAAAAAAGTTTACTGAAGTCCAGACATCTCAATACTGGTTGTGCTGATATGATTTTCTTGAGTTCTTGAAAAGCTTTATACGCCTCTTGATCTGTCTTCAGGGTTCCCATATATGTAGATTTGAGGGCTTCCGTTAACGGACTGGCTATGGAGGATAAATGTGGTATGAACTTGCGGTAGTAGCCTACGAAGCCCAGGAATGCTCTAACCTGTTTCTTGTTACTGGGCATCGGTAGTTTCTCAATAGCCTCTACTTTGTCCAGTTGGGGTCTAATGACCCCATTCCCAAACAAATGACCTAAGTACCTGGTTTGATTGGTGGCAAACACTGTTTTCTTTGGGTTTATATGGAGTTCTGCCATTTGTAGAGAGGATATTACGGCTGTAAGATGTTCCTTGTGTTCTTCCCAGATTTTACTATAAACCACTATATTGACTAGATAGGCAGAACTATATCGATGGTGTGGGGCCAACACCTGGTTCATAATTGACTAAAAGGTTGCGGGTGCTCCATGCAACCCAAAGGGCAACATGGTAAATTGGAACAGTCCGGATGGGGTGGAAAAGGTGGTTTTTATCTTATCTTCGGGACGTAGTGGGATCTGCCAATATCCCTTGGTCAGGTCAATGGTGCTGATATAAGTGGCAGAACCCAATTGTTCTATAGGTTCGTCTATCCTGGGCATGGGATAAGCTTGGTATGTTGATATTGAGTTTAATTGTCGGTAATACATGCAAAATCTGATCCTGCCATCTGGCTTCGGCAACCAAACAATAGGAGAGGACCAGTGGCTACTGGAGGGTTCAATCACCTCTAATTTCAGCATTTCCTCAACTTCCGCTTGTACGGCCACCCTTTTGGACTCCGGAAGCCGATATGGACGGATTCGTACTGTTTTTCCTGCTTCAGTTTCTATTTTGTGTTCGGTGAGATGCGTTTTCCCCAGAAGATAGGAGAATACATTTTGTAATGGCTTTAGTTGCTCCTCCATTTCTTGTTTTTCCTTGGAAGTAAGTTGTTTTCCCCACTGAATGGCCGCAAAGGCGGTATCTGGTTTTTCACGAGTTGTTACTCGAATGTTAGTGGTCTGGCGGTCTGACGGTTTCCATTCTTTTAGTAGATTTATTGTTACGCTCACCTGGTATCCACAGGGACGCCACCCAGCTGCGTGGACTCTGGTGCCCTTCTCAGCCGCTCCCTGGTATAATCAATGGGGAAATTCTGCCTGGAAAACAGGTGGGCAATGTTCAAGACTGGGCAACTGGGGTAAGAGCCTCCCAACACCCCGTATGCCCGCAGCCCCTCCCCGGACCTTTCCTCACCTTGTTATGGATTTTGGCGTGCTCTCCGTCCTGCCTTCTTGGCAGGGGCGCATTGCCTTTTGTGGGCAAGTGCGATCTAGTTACTTCACTGATGCTGCCCTTTAGAGTCTTTCAGGTAGGTCCTATTACTGTTATACTGTAAGCCTTTCTTGGATTCAATAATGTCTTTTCTCTCTCCTTAGGTGCGCGGAAGTTCGCTGTGGAACGTTGGCTGAATTTGGACTCACCTGCAGGTGATGGTGTTTCGAGAGCGCCTTGATGCGCTAAGTAGGTGCTATGCGCAGCGCTATGATGCCTTGCCTTTGCTAACCTGTTGTCTTTTGTTCCCGTAGGTTGTGGTGCTCACCCGGAGCAAGAAGTCCCAAAGCGGTGCTGGTCGATGGGCAACTTGACAGGTAAGCTGCAGGCACACTTGTAAATGTCTAATGTCTTGTTTCTCTCCTTTTGCAGATCCGACGGTCCAGGAGGCTCGCTGTTCCTTGGATGCTGTTTGCAGGAGCAGAGGACAGCTAGCGGTGGAATCACAGGTAAGCTGCTGCTAATAACGATGTCCCTTTTGTTTTTCAGGTGCTGTTCTTCCGAGGTTCGCAGATGCTGCTTAACACGATGAGCGTCACATTGCAGGATTGCAAAGTAACAGGAAGTGTGTTCTCCAAGTTGGGTGTGGTTTAAATAGCATCAAGAAAGTAGTCCAGGTAAAAAAGTCCCTAGGCTACCACACCCAAAATACTATACCGCATAGCTTGGTTCCAAGGAGCCAAGCTATGTGGATGCCTCCATGTTGACTGGCATTGAAATAAAGTAGTGCCCAAGCACAAGTCTTCATTAAGTATGAGCCTGGTGCCAAAGGCGCCAGGACTGGCCCCAAGAGGGCCTAGGCAAAGGATGCCTAAACTTGTTGGGGGCCCGAGCCGAGACCCCTCCTGGCACATGGGACTGCCGGGGGGGTTTCAGGAAGTGGGTTGTGACATTTATATGGTAATTCTGGAACCTGGTTTTTCAATCAGGTTGTTCTACCAAGTAATTTACTGGGCCCAATATCTTTGTTATCTTGTACGTCCCCTTCCACTGTGCCAGCATTTTGTTATGACTGGTGGGTAACAACACTAGAACTTGGTCTCCAACCTTGAATATCCGGACTCTGGTTGTTTTATTATAGTATTTTTCTTGGGTTACTTGTGACCTTCCAAGATTGCTCCTGGCCAGTTCCCTCAATTTAGTCAGTTTTTCCCTCATTTTCAACACGTAATCAGTCAGAGTAGTGGTCTCCTCTTGTTCCTCCCACTCGTTTTTAGTGATGTCTAGTACTGTTCTTGGTTGGTGTCCAAATAGTAATTCATGAGGGGAAAAACCTGTGGATGACTGCGGGATGTCCCTTAATACCATATGGACCCATGCAACTGCTCGGTCCCAGTTTCTTCCTGTGGGAGCCATTACTTTCTTCAGCATTAGGTTGATAGTTTTGTTATATCGTTCTACCAAACTGTCTGTCTGGGGGTGATATATGTGCATATTTGTTTGATTTGTAACTGTTGACAGACATCCCGCATTATTCCGGACACAAAATTCCGGCCTTCATCGGTTGTGATTTCTGATGGAATCCCTACTCGTGAGAAGAACGGTACCAACTGGTTACAAACTTGTTGCACACTGATTCCCCGCATGGGGAAAGCCTCTGGATGTCTGGTTGCATAGTCGACTATTAGCAACAGATACTGGAACCCGTGACTGCTGGGTTCCAAAGGACCCACCACGTCCATTCCGATTCTAAAAAATGGTTCTTTTATCAAGGGCATAGGTAACAGGGGTGCGAGTAATGGTTTGATGGGGTTTGTTTTCTGGCAGGTTGGGCATTCCTCACAATGTTTGGTTACTTTGCGGTAAATCCCTGGCCAATAGAACCTTTTTAGGATTCTTTCTAGTGTTTTTTCCCTGGCCATATGCCCTCCGGTAGGATTCTCATGACCCATCTCCAAAATGGATTGCCTGAAACTCATGGGTACCAGTAGTTGTTCTACCACCTGGTCATTCTGATCTTTGGTAACCCTATACACGAGCCCCCTCCTGTGTTGGAACCTAGGATATGAGGTCTGACTGTCTGGATCTTCCATTCACGGATCACATTCACGGGCATTCTTTAGGGTCGGGTCTCTCAAGGTTTCACTTCTGAATGAGACTCCATTATCCTCTGGAATCCAGTCTACTAGTCTGCTGAATTTTCCCACCCATTTCTTTTTTTCTTTTCTTACTTCTTTCCTGGATTTTCTAACCTGTCTTCTTTGTTTCATTTCAACCTCTTCATTGAAAAACTGTGCTGTTTTTAGCCATTCCAACTCTTTTACACAGTCCTCAAAATTGGGTAGATCAGTTTCTATTAGTACTTGTGTGGGTATGTGTGGCATGATGGCCACTTCTATTGATGTACTAACCCCGTTTATTTCAAGGGTGACCCATTTGGATGGGTATACCCGGATATCACCATGAACTCATTTAACCGGAATATCATGATCCCCCCTTTTCCCAAAATCACTTACTTCTGGTCTTATGGTGCACTGTTCGCTTCCACTATCGATCAGGCCTTGCCGTGGTACCCCGTCGACCCGGACCTCCATCAGGTAGGGCTCCCGTCTTCTTCGGCACTCTCTCTGGGTATATCCTATTTCCATAGGTTCTGGTCTGTTTTTCCTTGGGCAAAACCGGGCTATATGGCCCCATTCCCCACAATCGAAGCATTGGGGTTGTCTGTTGGTGGGGGTCCATGTTGGTTCTTTGGGTTCCATTCGTATGGTTTTGGTACCCACTGGCTCAGTGTTTCTGTTAGGGTTTGGTTTGATCATCTCCAACAGGCCGCCCCTGGTTCCTCCCGCTTTTTGGAATGCAGAAGCGATGTCTATGGCTTCATTAAGGGTGGGTGTATGGTGTTGGCGCACACATCTCTGCATGTTATTGGGGAGGGCATCCACAAACTGTTCAAGCTTCACTTTTTCTAATATTTCTGGAATAGTAGAGCTGGCGGGTTTTAACCATCTTTCGGTTAAATCATCTACACAGTAATACAGTTGTCGTGGAGTCTCTCCATTGCGTAGCTTGGTTTCTCTTAGTTTCTGGCGATATGCCTCCTCGTCTACACCCATCCTTTCTAGAATAGTTCTTTTGATGTCGGCGTAGGCTGTGTCTCCATTGGGGTTTGCCGCCTGATAGGCCCCTTGCATCGATCCGGTTAACAAAGGGGCAATAAAATGACCCCATTTATCCACGGGCCACTGGGAATTTCTAGCCACCCTTTCAAAGTTCATAAAGAAATAGCCCGGATTGTCCCCTGGTTGGTATTTCTGCAGGATGTTGGAGGGAGCAGCTTGTAATTGCAAGGCCTGTTGTAGGGCTTGCCGATCTGCTTGGGCTTGGTGTCCTTGTACTTGGACCAACTGCTGTAGTTTTTTTTGTCCATCAGCCAATGCCTTGATGATTGCCTCCATGTCGTGTTTCTGATCCCACCGCTGCCACCAAAATTTGTAACAATGAGACAATCAGACGGTGTTAAAGGGAAAATAAATGCTTGTCTTTTATTCAGACTCAATCAGGTTGGCAGTATAGTCAATAACGCAAAGTCTTTTCTGAAAAATTCCTTCTGAAGTTCCTTCTGGTTGAACAAGGTTTTCTCTGTTTTTCCTGTAGGGCACGAAGTAAGGACCTCTCTCCAGTCTTTTCTTCTTAGTTCTCATACGCCAAGGTGCTCCCTGTAGCTCCTGACTCCACGTCTGGTCCGTTCTGGAAAGAGAACAAGAATGAGCCCACCTTGACACACTTTCAGGCTGCTTATATAGGCAGGACTTAACTGGCCAATCAGCATCTACTTCTGGCCACAGACCATAAGAACCCACCCAAGCCCTGCCCCCTTTTTCTTGTGAGTATGGCGTCTGGTGTATCGCTACGGCCAGGTTGAGTGATCCCCTCCCGTTGCCCAGGTAAGTACAGAGTGAACGGAGGTATGGATTGTATGTCTGTGTGTTTTGGAGAAGACTTCTATGTTTTAGGACCCTTTGTATTCGGCCATTCAAACCATGTGTGGCGTTACTGCACCGCGGTTTCCTCTCGACCATTCCGCGGTCGGATGGTACGTTGCAACACCGTGTGTTTAGTGATTGACTTGCGGCTCCGCCGCTACCCTGAGCCTCCCCCAACCTCCGGTCTATGCCTGGGTCGGTGTCCGACATGCGGTCTCCCTCTAACCGCAAACGGCAGACCGCCTCCTCGTCCAGGGAGCCGTGGAACGCATTTCGGCATGGTTGCTCGAACAGCAGCGGAGCCGCTACTCGGCCTCGTGTTGGGTGTTCGAGGATGGGATGCCCGTCTCGCGGCGTTCCTTGTCTGCAATTTCTTTCTTCCATGGGTATGGCGGGAACTGATCTCTTCATGGGTTGACTCTGCCACTCCTTTGAAAAAGGTTCAGTTAGGTTCCGCTGTGTAGGGGGAACTGGGTTCTGGTTTGGCGGCTCCACCACCCTTCTTTTAAGTTGGCCGCAGTAATTTCCTTTTCTTTGATTTCTGCGGGTAATGAAGCCTCGCCACCACTGTCCCTGGTTACTTCATAGGGTATAAACTGTCGCCTTCACTGTCCCTTGGTGCTTCGCAGTGGTATAAGCTGTCCGGGTCTTCACACTAATATTTCCCCACAGTGTGGTAGTGAATGAGTACCTACGCGTGCCTGGATTATTCTCACACTCACAACCGTAGGGCTTCAATATCTCAACCAGCCAAAATCCAGTACCTGCAAAATGCAGCAGTAAGACATCTATTAGACAAGGGACCCAGAGAGCACATCCCCCAGACTTGTGTGGTCTCCATTGGCTTTTGTTCATAGACAGCAAACACATCTGGAGCACTACTCATTAACATCTGCACTCTATAGCCCACCAGGGACTGGAGAAATACTAAAGGACAAACCTCAGAAACTAGCATTCCAGAACAGAACCCTGCACCCTTCCACATACCCACCGACTGCCCATCATACCCCCATACTTATCTACCCTCAGAACAAATTGATGCCCACAGTGCAAAGGAAGACACTCTTCAATTCTTATATTCATGATTAGCCTTTGGCTACGCCCCTTATTCACCTGATGTCATCACAACCAGTTAAATGGAAGCACCCTCTCACTTATATATTATTTGGGCAAAACTATCCAATGCAGGCCTACGATAACCCAAATTAACTGTATCACGTGTTTCCTCCCACTGCCCCATGTAATGATATTGGAATTCATGAAGCTAATGTTGTTAGGAAGGAGTAACTAGGATTAACATAAACAGTGTAAATACAATAGGTCTGTATTAAGTGGTTCAATTTCATTCTGAAGGCCAATCTCTGGTTCGCTGACACAGTCCACACCTCATTGGTCCCGACCCAACAAATAAACAACTGGTAAAGATAATCTCAGAGTGCAAGTGTTCGTTGTCAAAGGAAATGTCATTTCTTTCGTTGTAATGTTCCATTGATCATGTCGTTTACTTGCAATATAATGGGCAGTTTAACATATGTTCACAGAGCCCACAGCTGCAATCAATTTCAGTGGGACTGATAGGAGCATCTCAGCTCACTTTGCTGGATTCACCCTTCTAGCAGGGTGCCCCTATAAAGAAAAATAGAAAAATAGCTGCTACGATCTCATGACCCAAGTTCGGTAGCCAGGCCAGCAATCAAAGTTTTACGTGCATGTTAGAAAAACAGCACTTCCCATCCAACACATAAACTTTGCTGAAGACAACCTTACAGTACTATTCATCTCTGTCAAAGCAATGCTATTTTTCTGCAATGTATAGTTTATCATGTAACAATTGTCTCCCGTAAAGTAATGCACACTACATCATTTAATATCAGCACACAATCTATCGAATTTGCTTTCAATGAAGTATAAAGTTAATAAACTAATCAAGGAGCCCACAATTGCTATCTGTTGTTTTGGAATAGATAGTCGATCTTTAAATCCGCTCACTCCACCTATTAACACAACCTTCCCAAAAAAGCTGGCTATGTCCAACTATTTCTTATATTTGCTTTTCGTGCCAGCAGTCACAAATCTGCTGACAAAGTGAAACACACAAACACTCTGCATCCAGCATATACAACCCGATAAAGAGAATGATACAGGACTGGTTATCTCGGAAAAAAGCAATTGTCATTCTCCTGCAATCTAAAGACCAATGTATCATTCATTTCATGTTAATCTCCTGCAATGTAACTTTCCCTTTATCTTGTAATGTTCAGAATAGAATCTACCAAATTCCCAGACAACTCACAGACGTTTGACGCAATGACAACGCCAGTTAGATCCCACACAAATAGCCCATGATATACTGTTTAAGTGTTAGACCCACCACTTCCAATGTGTAAATTGTGGGTTTGTTTTGGCTCTCTTAGCTGTGACAGTGCATGTAGGCTATGATTTTGGAATGCTAGAATCCCTACTCAGAGTATGCAATTTGCCTTTGATTCTATTGGCTTTGTCTTCACCACAGCTCTAGGCGTTTGGAGTATTAGAAACTCAACTCCCATATGCTCATTATCTTTAAGTCTGGTTGAACTTCCACTGCCCTGCGGCCTTCGTTCGTTTTCCCCTCGGTTCTTGTCACAGAATCTCTCTGTCGCTTGACCAGTGTCAGTGGTGCTCTGGGAAGGGATCCCCATCTTTGCTCCCACCTCTCCCTGTCGTGTTCACAGTGACATTGTCCAGGAGCGTGGGCTTCCCTCTCCACATCATTGCCTTTGGTCGCCATCACCGAAGTTGTTCATGTACTGCCCAGCTCCGTCACTCGATGTTTCACTGGTTGATGTTGTGTTCCTTTGAAGAGGATACTGGACGAACATTGTCGCTACATCCTGGACTGTTTGAACATAATGGATAAGTTAGCTCCTCAAAAAGATGTAGGATGGAAGGCACTATATGGAGAATCCTCAGAACCTTTTAACCCGTGCCTGAATCTATCTTTCAGCCCTCGATGATAAACCAAGAGTTCAGATAGCTAATAGTTCCCTAAGTTTCAGCTCCTCCAAGCAAATTTGCAAAGTTCGACAAATGATCAAGATTTTCATAGACTGTTTAAAGTTGATTGCGAATCTGTCAGAAAGAGGGGGTCCAACTCCTTCAGGGGGCTCTTCATAATATTCCATCTGGGATGCGTGGCAGGGAATCCAGGCGGTCCCCAGGTTGCCATGTCATATTCTGCCTCACTAGGAAAATGCACTGGACCTCATGTTCCAGGTTCGTGTAAATCACCATTGGGGCCCTGTTGCATTTGCACTTGGATACTAAAATGTCCCCTCCATGAATCTTCATTTGCAGTGCAAAGTGCAAAAGGGAAGTGTGAAATGCCGGGAAACCTGCCCTTATGGCTCCCTTTTTGCACAAAGCAGTTCAAACGCAGCGAATGCCAGCTCCCATTTGCGCTGGAAAGGCAGCGCTTGCAATGGGTTCCAATTGAAGCCACCTGGGTATTTCTGATGTTCAAAGCAGGTGAATTCCATAGGAATCCACGAAATGTATCCCAGCATGAAAAAGTCATGCTAGTTTCATTGCTAGTGTATGTGTGTCTATGCCAAAGGCAATGGGGGGTAGGCTAAGCAGATATTCCGTTCTGTGCCCCCTCTCTGCCATACAAATTCACGACAATATGTTGTTTCTGCATATGTTTTGCACATGACTTTTGCTGTATGTCACAATGAACATTGCCCCCACTCGGATCAAGGTTGCATGGTGGTTGGCATGGCAGTCACCATGTACAAACATGGCGCCCTCCATTACATTTGATGCCTATGGAATGTGACTGCTCTTTAGTGTCAAAAAAGAGCAGGCGGTAGCCATAGGGACCACGTACTCCTCCCACTCACGTCAAAATCGGATGCGGCCATAGATGTACCAAAGTTAAGTACTTAACTTTTCTTTTTATAGTATTGGAAGACTGTATGTAATTAGCATTGTCTAGTATCCCATAGAATGAACAGAACAGTATATAAAGAATATTCAACCTGCTGAATACTATTTGATTACTCACAGAATACTAAACAGTTGTGTTTCAGTCTTTTATTCTTCACATAGTACTGAATATTATATCACCACTACAGACCACTACCAAGAAGAGAAAACACAGGACGCTCCTTCCAGGGATTGTAAATCAAAATGGCTGAGAGGCAGAAAATCATGCACAGAGATGACCTCTGCATGTTTTGCAAATTAGGACATAGCCTTTAAATGCTCTGAGGGGATTTCTTCTGCACAAATGCTATATAATTTATACAACTGTACATTCTCTGACGTCCTTCATTTCAAGAGTGAACACAGAAAACTTGGGAGTCCCATTTCTTTGTTCAGTACACGGACTGGATTCGATGATTTTCAGTGCTTGGACAGAGATGCCCATGGAGGATTGAATTGAATTGATTGTTTATTTATATAGCGCTTATACACAATGTGTTTCAAGGCGCTTAAGACCGAACTTGAGTTCAGAACAATACACTGTATACAAACAACACAGAATACCATTGTATAAGGGCATTTTACTGACAGCGCGGACATGCACCGTTACTTGGTAAAATAAAAAAACATTCAAAATGGCGAAAAGGGCACACATAGAACTGCAGTTATATTAGGTGGGAATTGTGTCTTTAAGAAAGGCAAAACACTGTTGTTTTTTGGGGAAACTCGTTTTAAACCTTTGTGTTGTACTTTGATAGATGCCATGTGTGAGTTGTGAATCAATTTGCAAATGTAAAACTTAAAGACTTACAGGGTAATTCATAGAATTTCGCAGAAAAGTGTCGCAAGCGGCTGGCGCAGAGTGTCCGCGTGCGATTGTCTGCGCCAGGCACGTGCGCTAAAAGCGATTTCCGCGCACAGCGTATTCATGGATTTTAGGCTCCCAAACCAGCCGTGGCGCAGAGTATCGCAGCGACCCTGCAGCAGCGCCAGTAACGCCCCCAAGAACGCCCTCGCGCAAGGAAAAGCCATCAAAATCGCTAAATCATCGCAAAGGGCTGCGCTAACCCTGGACCAGTTTACAGGGCTGCCAAACAAGGAACGCAAAGCGGGTAACGTTCATATCAGGGGTACGCGGGAAGTTTTACACGCGATTAGCCAGGGTACGTGTATTACAGGGGTACGCGTGAAGTTTAACACGCGATTGGCCAGGGTACGTGCATTAGAGGGGTACGCGTGAAGTTTTACACGCGATTAGCCAGGGCACGTGTATTACAGGGGTACGCGGGAATTATCACACGCGATTTGGCTGGGTAGGTGTATTACAGGGGTACACGGGAAGTTTTACACGCGATTTGGCTGGGTACGTGTATTACAGGGGTGCGTGGGAAGTTACACACGCGATTAGGCTGGGTGGGTCCTCACAGGTGTTCCCTGTACACCCTCCACGGCCCCTGCAGGCAGCCCACAAAACAGGGGACTACCCTGCACACCTGCTCATGTCCCCCTGCACCCCCACCCCCCAGCCACCAGGGGCACCCTCCACCAGGCCCCCACCCATGTCTACCACCACCCCCACCCCCCAGCCACCAGGGGCAGCCTCCACCAGGCCCCCACCCATGTCTACCACCACCCCCGCCCCCCAGCCACCAGGGGCAGCCTCCACCAGGCCCCCACTCATGTCTCCCACCACCCCCACCCACCAGCCTCCAGGGGCAGCCTCCACCAGGCCCCCACTCATGTCTCCCTGCACCCCCATCCCCCAGCCACCAGGGGCAGCCTCCACCAGGCCCCCACTCATGTCCCCCTGCACCCCCACCCCCCAGCCACCAGGGGCAGCCTCCACCAGGCCCCCACTCATGTCTCCCTGCACCCCCATCCCCCAGCCACCAGGGGCAGCCTCCACCAGGCCCCCACTCATGTCCCCCTGCATCCCCACCCCCCAGCCACCAGGGGCAGCCTCCACCAGGCCCCCACCAGTGTCTCCCACCACCCCCACCCCCCAGCAGTGCAGGGGCAGCCTCCACCAGGCCCCCACTCATGTCTCCCACCACCCCCACCCCCCAGCAGTGCAGGGGCAGCCTCCACCAGGCCCCCACTCATGTCCCCTATCACCCCCACCCCCCAGCAGTGCAGGGGCAACCTCCACCAGGCCCCCACTCATGTCCCCTATCACCCCCACCCCCCAGCCACCAGGGGCACCCTCCACCAGGCCCCACCCATGTCTCCCACCACCCCCACCCCCCAGCAGTGCAGGGGCAGCCTCCACCAGGCCCCCACTCATGTCTCCCACCACCCCCACCACCAGCCACCAGGCGCAGCCTCCACCAGGCCCCCACTCATGTCTCCCACCACCCCCACCCCCCCAGCCACCAGGGGCAGCCTCCACCAGGCCCCCACCCATGTCTACCACCACCCCCACCCCCCAGTCACCAGGGGAAGCCTCCACCAGGCCCCCACCCATGTCTACCACCACCCCCACCCCCCAGCCACCAGGGGAAGCCTCCACCAGGCCCCCACTCATGTCCCCTATCACCCCCACCCCCCAGCACTTTGGGGCACCTGCCAGCAGGCCCCAACCCATGTCACCCACCACCCCCACCCCCGAGCAGTGCAGGGGCAGCCTCCACCAGGCCCCCACTCATGTCTCCCACCACCCCCACCCCCCAGCCACCAGGGGCAGCCTCCACCAGGCCCCCACTCATGTCTCCCACCACCCCACCCCCCAGCCACCAGGGGCAGCCTCCACCAGGCCCCCACTCATGTCTCCCTGCACCCCCATACCCCAGCCACCAGGGGCAGCCTCCACCAGGCCCCCACTCATGTCTCCCACCACCCCCACCCCCCAGCCACCAGGGGCAGCCTCCACCAGGCCCCCACTCATGTCTCCCACCACCCCCACCCACCAGCCTCCAGGGGCAGCCTCCACCAGGCCCCCACTCATGTCTCCCTGCACCCCCAGCCACCAGGGGCAGCCTCCACCAGGCCCCCACTCATGTCCCCCTGCACCCCCACCCCCCAGCCACCAGGGGCAGCCTCCACCAGGCCCCCACTCATGTCTCCCTGCACCCCCATCCCCCAGCCACCAGGGGCAGCCTCCACCAGGCCCCCACTCATGTCCCCCTGCATCCCCACCCCCCAGCCACCAGGGGCAGCCTCCACCAGGCCCCCACTCATGTCCCCCTGCATCCCCACCCCCCAGCCACCAGGGGCAGCCTCCACCAGGCCCCCACCAGTGTCTCCCACCACCCCCACCCCCCAGCAGTGCAGGGGCAGCCTCCACCAGGCCCCCACTCATGTCCCCTATCACCCCCAACCCCCAGCCACCAGGGGCAGCCTCCACCAGGCCCCCACTCATGTCTCCCACCACCCCCACCCCCCAGCAGTGCAGGGGCAGCCTCCACCAGGCCCCCACTCATGTCCCCTTTTACCCCCACCCCCCAGCAGTGCAGGGGCAACCTCCACCAGGCCCCCACTCATGTCCCCTATCACCCCCACCCCCCAGCCACCAGGGGCACCCTCCACCAGGCCCCCACCCATGTCTCCCACCACCCCACCCCCCAGCAGTGCAGGGGCAGCCTCCACCAGGCCCCCACTCATGTCTCCCACCACCCCCACCCCCAGCCACCAGGCGCAGCCTCCACCAGGCCCCCACTCATGTCTCCCACCACCCCCACCCCCCCAGCCACCAGGGGCAGCCTCCACCAGGCCCCCACCCATGTCTACCACCACCCCCACCCCCCAGTCACCAGGGGAAGCCTCCACCAGGCCCCCACCCATGTCTACCACCCCTCCCACCCCCCAGCAGTGCAGGGGCACCCTCCACCAGGCCCCCACTCATGTCTATCACCACCCCCACCCCCCAGCCAACAGGGGCAGCCTCCACCAGGCCCCCACTCATGTCTCCCACCACCCCCACCCCCCAGCAGTGCAGGGGCACCCTCCACCAGGCCCCCACTCATGTCCCCTATCACCCCACCCCCCAGCAGTGCAGGGGCACCCTCCACCAGGCCCCCACTCATGTCCCCTATCACCCCCACCCCCCAGCCACCAGGGGAAGCCTCCACCAGGCGCCCACCCATGTCCCCCTGCACCCCCACCCCCCAGCCACCAGGGGAAGCCTCCACCAGGCCCCCACCCATGTCTAACACCCTTCCCACCCCCCAGCAGTGCAGGGGCACCCTCCACCAGGCCCCCACTCATGTCTCCCAGCGTGCTACGTGTATTTCAGGGGTGCCCGGGAAGTCCCACTCGCGAATAGCCTGGGCGCGTGTATTTCAGGGGTGCGCGGGAAGTTCCACACGCGAATAGCCTGGGCGCATGTATTTCAGGGGTGCGCGGGAAGTTTTACACGCGACTTCAGCAGGGTACGTGTATTTCAGGTATGCGCGGGAATTCTCACACGCGATTTGGCTTGGTACGTGTATTACAGGGGTGCGTGGGAAGTTACACACGCGATTAGGCTGGGTGGGTCCTCACAGGTGTTCCCTGTACACCCTCCACGGCCCCTGCAGGCAGCCCACAAAACAGGGGACTACCCTGCACACCTGCTCATGTCACCCACCACCCCCACCCCCCACCATCCAGGGGCACCCTCCACCAGGCCCCCACTCATGCCCGACTCATGTCTCCCACCACCCCCACCCCCCAGCACTGTAGGGCACCTGCCAGCAGGCCCCAACCCATGTCACCCACCACCCCCACCCCCCAGCAGTGCAGGGGCAGCCTCCACCAGGCCCCCACCCATGTCTCCCACCACCCCCACCCCCCAGCAGTGCAGGGGCAGCCCCCACCAGGCCCCCACTCATGTCCCCTATCACCCCCACCCCCCCAGTCACCAGGGGCAGCCCCCACCAGGCCCCCACTCATGTCCCTTATCACCCCCACCCCCCCAGTCACCAGGGGCAGCCCCCACCAGGCCCCCACTCATGTCCCCTATCACCCCCACCCCCCAGCAGTGCAGGGGCAGCAGGCAGTCAGGCAGCAGCAGGTGGGAGCGTGCTCGGGCTCTGGGGGGCAGTAGTTCGGCCTTCCGGGCAGGAGCGTGGTATTCTGTGTGCGTACGCGTGGCCAGCTTGGTACAGAGTGATTTTGCATGTGAAAATCCTGCACGTCAGCGTGAAAACTGAGGAAAGGCCCTCAGCGCGTAAGCGCGTCTGTGACGTGACCCGCACAGGTGTTTCCCACACAGCACGTGATGACAGAGCACACGTGGAAAGACTGCACGTCAGAGTGTAATCGCGTGTGATTGGTGGAAATGGCCCTACACGCAGAAGTGACAAAGCGTGTGATTGGTGGAAATGGCCCTACACGCAGAAGTGACAAAGCATGTAATAGGTGGAAATGGCCCTAGCGCGTACACGCCGCGTAAGTGACGCTGGACGTGTGGGCCTGTATAAAAGGTACGTGTAGAACACGTTTTCCTTGTACGTGCTTTTCGTGGAGAGCGAGTGGGCGATTTACTTCACGGCGTTTCAAGTTCGTATTCCCTGTTACCTCTGACAGCTTTTTCTCTTTTTTCTCTTTTACTGGTTTACCTGGGCCTGTTCCCTCAAACAGTGTTCCCTTCTACTGTTGTCCTGTCTCCTCAGACAGCGGACAAATCTTCTTTTGGCGGGGGTGTTGCCAACCAAACGTGCTCCTTTTACACGCTCGTTTACCAGGCAGACGGTGAGTCACGCACGTATCTAACATCTGTGCTTGCCCCGTGTGTAGCCTACCCCTTCAGAGGTCATTCTAGGCTGCGTGTGACACGCATACGTTCATTCTTGTGTTTCTGGGTGCCACAGCGTAGTGCAGGTTTTTCTTTCTGCACACGTGGTCTAGGAGGGGTTGCGTGCACGTCATCTCCCTTTTTTGGGCCTCCTGTGCGTTGCGTGATCCGTCATCTTTCCCCAGGGGTTACATTCAGCCTTGCTAGAGCACTAGGGTACAATTACCATCTGGTACCCAACCCCTTTGACCCCCAATTGCCCAGGACAATATTCTACATCCACTCCCATACGCACATTAACATCAGTGCCATGGCTGGGAGGCGAGGATTCCGTAAGGGTGGCAAAGGTGGAAGAGCCACAAGTGGTGGCCGTGGTGGATCCGGTAGGGGACGTGGTCGTAACTTGCAGGGTGAGCCTGTCCCCCCATGTGTGGAGGTCCAGTCACGGGCACCCATAATCACCCCCCCCCTCCCATTGAGGCTGATGTGGCTGACACCATCCATGCTCAGCCCTTGTTGGACCAGCCCATTGTGGCACCAGACCTGGCTGACTCCATGGCTGACTTCCAGGTCAGCAGGGCTACGACACGTGCGCTGGTGCACGTTGATGCCATCATGCCACGTGGATCTGGGGCAGCAAGGTCATCTGCTGCACCAAGGAGGCAGGGCGGAGAGGCTGCAGGGGCAGCTGCGGCTCCATCCACCCCAGCCCTCACACACCCAGCCAGGACAGTGTCGGTCCTAGTCCATGCTGCTGACATTCCCCCTGACACCATCACACTAGAGCCAATGCCTGCACCAACTCCCATGCTGAGTGTGCAATTCCACACTACTGATACAGAGTCCACCAGGGCTCCTGCCCCTAGTGTCCAGAGCGGCGCAGGACACTCAGGATCACCACCACCTTCCAAGCGGAAGAGGAAGAGTGCTCGTCCGGCACAGGCTGATGCCCCAGACACGGCTACACAGTCCGGCCCGTCCAGGAAGCCCAGCTTCACGGATGACGAACTGAATGCACTTGTCGAGTATGTGTCCGGACATGACAACGAGATGGTTATTGTTGCAGGATCCAAGACCACACCTGCACAACGCTAGGCACACTGGCAGACCGTTGCGGACATCGTAAGTGCCCTTGGAATCGTGAGGCGCACAGCCAATGATTGCTATAAGCGCTGGAATGACCTAAAGCGCAGGGCAAAGAGTAAGCTGGCCTCAAGTCATGCCGCAACTCTAGTGACTGGAGGTGGGTCTCCAGTAGTAGACATGGAACTCACTCCACATGAGTCAGTCGCTGGGACCTACGTCACGGAGGAACAGATCCAAGGCGTGGGAGATCTGGCTGATTACGAGGCATTGTCCGGTGAGTGCACATGCATGTGTGTGTCATCCATGTGCATGGTGTGTGTGTGAGGGCTTCTGTTCGGGTGCCAGGTGAGAGTGTGTGCGCCTGAGTCGTATGGGTCAGCCATGTGCTTCATGCAATCCTTCCTGCGCAGCTGCATTTGGCCATAGCAGTATCCCTTCTGCCAACAGTAGACATCTAGCCCAACTGCACGCCAGTTGCCCTTGAAGTGTCACCTTGCCACAACATATTTGCTTCTTTTTCACTGTTCATTCAGTCAGTTTGTTTGCATTCCACCACTTTCACTAGGCATGTCGCTGTCCACTAGTCACATGTCTGACATGGGTATGGTAAAGTGGAGTGACTTTGTTACATGGATATCATTTGTACACACATGTCCCTGTGCAATTGGACCATTTCAGACTGGCAGCTCGAGGTGAAAAATCTGACCTGTTAGAATTAGAAAAGCAATTACATGCGGGAACTGGACTGAATGAATAGGTGCTGCCCTCCTCTCCATCTTCACTCAATAGCAATGGTACATGCCATCTGTGTGATGGCATGTGTGTTTCACCTGCCAATCACAGGCCAATGTGTGATGCCACTGCCAGGCAGCATGCAGAAAATGTGTTCATCTTCCATCTTGGTGTCATCAGTGTGTGCCATTTGCCTGCACTTCATACGCAGTGAGGGTGCATGCATGGGAGGGTTTTAGTCATGTGGGACATCTGTCAATCAAGTACTGGTTCTCTTGCTTCTCAGCCCTCAATGTGTGCCATGGTGCTAATGCCTGTTTCCATTTCTTTGTTTTCATGTCTTTGCAGGGGAAGACGCACCTGATACTGCTGGGGTTGTGGAGATGGTGCAGACCCAGGAGGGGTCCGAGGGCCGACCAACCACCAGTGAGGGACGTGGTGTGGTGGTGGGGGAGAACCCACAAGTGCTGCAGGTCGTGCTCTCAAGGGGTGTCTCTGGCTGCACCTCCCCCGAGCTGTACTCAGGTGTTGATTCGGATGAGACCTACGTGCCGTCGCAGGTGAGTGTTCCAGGGAGGGATTCTGTTCTGTCTCACCCACCTGCACCAGGGTCAGAACCCTCCATGGGGATGTCAGTGTTGGCAGCTACGCCTTCGGTGGTTACGGATGCAGGGTCACACTCCGCGACATCTGATCCTGTTCCTGGGCCAGCAGATCAGAGGGGGAATGCAGTCCTGCAGCCTCAGGCAGTGCCGGCACAGCAAGGCGCAGTTCGCCTTTCCCCAGACAGGTGTGGTGCCCGCCGACGTGGTGGCCGTACGCCACCCGGCAATACCGCATGGGAGCAATCCATTTACGGTATGGCAACCCAACAGGCTGCATCATCCGAGATGATGGCTCAGGCCATGGATAGGGTGGCCACTTCCATTGTCCCCCCAGAAAGGCTGATGGAGCGACTAGAGCAGGCAACCGACTCCATCTGCCAGTGTCACAGGGAGGACATGTTGGGGTCCAATAGGGACAGGCGGGCGGCACTGGCGACTCTGCAGGAGGCCATCTCCATTGAGTCCCAGGGCCACAGGGAAGCCCTGAGGCAGGAGCTCCTTCACCTCAGGACGACTCTTGTTGAGCTTGAGGCTTCAACACACCAAAGGACAGAACAGCAGCTGGATCGTCTCACCCGTACGCTCTCAGCTGAGATGCAGGCAACGAGGGCGGAGGTCCGGGCATCCCGTGAGTTGTTGCATGGGGACCTCCGCACACTCATCCTCCAGAACCAGACCTACCACACCCGCATGCTTGCAGCCATGGAGGAGCAGACTAGGGCCTTGCGTGGGCTGCCTCCCATAGTGCAACCACCTCCGGATGCAGCTGCACAGGGTGATAATAGCGACAGCAGTGATACTCCCACAATAGGGTAGCCGTGTGGGCCATGAGCCCATGGAGGTGTTTTATCTTCCCAGGATCCACGCAGGTGGGTTCTGGTGTGCATCCTGTCCTCGGACCTCCTGGGTGGCCTCCCCAACCCCCCCGGGCCCATCAATGGCCATTTTTGATTGTTTCTTATTTTTATTTTTATTTTGATTTCTTTTATTCCCAATTTTTTTGGGACGATCTGTTGGCTTCCGTGGTTCCTGTGGGCATACGCTGCATTGTGGCTGGGCACATGCAGGCTTGTAATGTATTTGGTTCAGATGCTTGGGTTTGAGTCACACACACCCCTCCTGCTTCCCGTTTCCATGGGCTTGCAAAGGGTGTGCCCAAGTGACAGTGAATTACACAGTGACGTTGGACTCCCATGAGCTGTGTGGCCAGTCTGTAGTCAATACTGTGTATACATTCCTAGTGCATATTGCTGTTGTGTTGTACACTGCATGTTGCATTGATGTGTAACTCTTCTTCTGTGTCTACCTCCCAATTTGCAGGTCCCTTCCTCATGTCCACACAAGGACCTCTAGTCTGGAGATGGGGTCCATGTTGGCAGCAGTGCACCTACAACTCTACATGGCGACAACACTGCACAGTTGGTAGTAGTGGGAGTGCAGGCATTTCCAGGTGGTGAGACTACTAATATGTAACATTTGTGATGTCATGTTAATGGTACTACGTGCTCAAGTATGTTGTTGGTCCGGCATTGCTGTGAGCATTTCAGGTGTTGCAGGTTTCTAATAGTGCCACTGTACATAGTGAGACTGATGTCATGTTGTGGGGATTACTTTGTTTACCTGCAATTAGCATGACATGGCACGGTGTGTCGTGTGGCGGTGCTGGGGTTGGGTTGGCTGACATGGCACTGTCCTCTTGTTGCATTTTGCAAGTGGGTATTCATTTTAGCTGCTTCAATGTGTAACTTCACAAAACTGCATTGGTGGTGTCTGTGTGGGTAGGGATGCACACATTGTGACACTTCCAGGTGAACAATCTCAGGCTGACATGGTATTCCCGGTTCATTCTCCAGACATTCAGGATCAGTGTCAGGTTGAGTCATCATTGATTGTCAGATGGAATGTGCCAGGGCAGTGTGCACTCCACAGGGGTGTGATTTCTATGTGAAGTAATTAGCCACTAGCTGTGTACGGGCTGCCTCCCCCGTGCCCTTTCCCCTCCCATGCACAGCGGCTGTGCATGTGGTTGGGGATGTGGGGCCACCACCATGTCCACGGCCAGGCCCCGGCGTGTTGCAACGTTGTGCAGGACACATGCTGCCACTATGATCCTGCACACTACTGGGGGAGCGTATAACAGCTGCCCGCCAGAACGGTCAAGGGAGCGAAAGCGTGACTTTAGCACTCCGAATGTGCGCTCCACTATGCCCCTGGTTGTAATGTGGGCTGTGTTATATCTTACCTGGGGTGGCGTGGTGGGGTTCCGAATTGGCGTCATCATGTGGGGGCTGAGAGGGTAGGCACTGTCCCCTGTGGAGGTGGTGATTGGTATCATTGGTGGGGTTGTGACCTTGCTCAGTATCCAACATGCATGCATGTGCAGTGGCATACATACTCACCAAGCAGCCATGTATCGCCATGCCGCCCAGCTTCTAGGTCCCGGCTTAGGGTGGACATTCGGTAAATGAAGCTGTCGTGGGTGGAGCCGGGATAGTTGGCATATACTGAGGTGATGATTCCCTTGGCATTACATGCTACCTGCACGTTGATGGAATGCCAGTGCTTGCGGTTCCTATAGATGTGCTCAGATGCCCTGGGGGGACGTAGAGCCACATGGGTGCAGTCGATGGCACCTAGCACTTTGGGGAATCGTGCCACAGCGTAAAAATCCAGGGCGGCAGCATGCCTTTCTGCAGGTGTTCTGGGCAGGTATATGTGCCTGCGGACTGATGGGCGTGCAGTGATGATGTTCAAGACCTGGTGTAGGCAGCGTGACTGGGTGGCCTGTGACACCCCACCCACTATGGCACTTGTCCGCTGAAATGATCCAGTGGCTAAGAAGTGCAGTACATTGAGGACCTTCTCCAGGGGGCTGTGTGCTTGGGAGCACAGGGTGGGTGATGTGAGGTCATCCTCCCACTCACTCACCAGGTCCAGTATAATGTGTGGTGGAAACCTGTACCTCCCATACACCTGGTCATCAGGCATCCCGAAAAGGCTGGTTCTGGGTGTGAATATTCTGGCCCTGACTATCCTCCTCCTCCTCCTTTGGTAGCCCACTGCCACTGCTGCTAGGAACGGTATGTTCATCCTGGCGTCTGAGCTTGTTATTGTTAAAGTCCGCAAATTTATGCTTTGCGCGTGTTCTAGGCGAGCGTGTGACCCGCGCACCCCTGGAATCCAGTTCCCAGTCCAATAGCGTGTGGAAATTCACACGCACCACGGGATACAGCGTGTGACCCGCGCACCCCTGGAATCCAGTTCCCAGTCCAATAGCGTGTGGAAATTCACACGCACCACGGGATACAGGTTCGCTGACGTACTTGCGTGTGTAAGTGCCCGCGCACCCATTAAATACACGTACATAGGCCAATTGCGTGTACGCGCACTTTTGTCCAATTACACGCGATGACACTCTGACGTGCAGTATCTCCACGTGTGCCCCGTCATCACGTGCTGAGTGGGGAACACCCGTGCGGGTCACGTCACAGACGCGCTTACGCGCTGAGGGACTCTGGTCCAATAGAATCGCGTATGCGTGCTGACGCGCTTACGCGCTAAGGGCCTTTCCTTGGATTTCACGCTGACGTGCAGGATTTTCACGTGCCAAATCACTCCGTATCAAGCTGGCCACGCGAAAACACACGGAAGACCACGCTCCTGCCCAGAAGGCCGAGTTACTGCCCCCCAGTGCCCCGAGCAGCCTCCCACGTGCCATCTGCTGCTGCCTGCCTGCTGCCACCGTGCCCTGCCATTTGGTGCCTGCACATCAGCCATCTGCAGGGGTCCAGTTGCTGTGTCCACCCCTGCTGGAACTGAAGACTCCCGACTGGGATTACATCGCTGCCCAGCCCCAGGACCCAGTTGCCCACCCACACCTGCCTCTAGGGTTGCCATGTCGGGCACTTCCACATCTGGCACCAGTGGCAACCCCAGGCCAGAGGGGCAGAGGGGCACCAGCTTCACTGTCACGGAAGTTGGTGTCCTGGTGGAGCATGTCCTGGGGCAGTATGATGCCCTCTTTGGATCGTCCCGCGCCAGCAAGGAAGGACGGCAGAGGATCTGGGCCGACTGTGTGGTTGCCATCAACGCGGAGGGGGTGGCAACCCGCGACGTCCTGAAGATCAAGAAGCGCTGGGAGGACTTGAGGTCCAGGACCCTTGTGAAGGCCCGGCGCCTCGTGGAGGGGGGCCGGGGCCGCATGAGTTCCATCCAGATGAGGGTCCTGGAACGCGTACGCCCAGCGCTCCACGCCCAGATCCTTGAGAGGGAGGCCCGTCTGGAGTTGAGCGGTAAGTGTCCATGCATTACTGTGTGAGACAGGGCATGTTGCGGTGTGCTGGTTCTATGATACTTGCCTGTATGTGTGCCATAGGCCATGTATGCATGTATGTGTGCAGGGACATCATGGTAATGCATGTGCGACCAGTGATGTGTGATGCACATGGTTGTTGCATGTGTTGAAATGCCGCATGGGGAGCCCTATGCAGATTTTGAACATGAGAGCATGCCAGTCTCTGTACCTGGACATGGGTGGGGGTGAGGGATGGGTGCTGATGCCAGGTACATATATGGTAGCCATGTCTGTGTGCCTGAACTGCGTGTCTGTGACTTGTGCATGCCATGGATGCATGACACATGTGTGTGACAATGCACAGATTCAGTAAAGCAGCCAAATTACCCTTGTATCCGCTGTGTTTGGTGTGTTTGGGGCCAGATGGATGTGACTGAGGTGAAGTGTGTGCATGTGATAGGCATGAGCCATGATGCATGTGAGTTACATATCATTGAATGTTTCAAGAGTCCATTGGACATGCATGGAAATGTCCATGGCATGCACCATGCCTGTTACTGTGTGTGTTTTGCCTGGACTGACCCATGTGTTGTGGAGGGACATGATGGAAGTGTACTTTGACAGTGGTGCTCATCTGCTATTGCTTCCTGTCTAGGGGACCATTGTACAGTGCCCTGATGCTTGTGTTCTTTGTCTCCCTCTACGCAGCGGCTAGTGAAGAAGAGGGCGGAGACGGCGCTGTGGAGCAAGGCGGCGGGGATGCCCCCACGGCTGCAGCGGAAGGGGTGGGTGAGCCCCCACAGGGGCCTGCTACGGTGGGAGACGGTGAGGAGCCATCCAGGTTGGTGGTTTGCACAGAGGAGGAGGAGGCCGCCACTGGGGCACACATGGGGCCTGGTGGTGGCATCCCTGCTGGTGCAAGTGGTGCAGTCCAGGGCCAGGGGCAGGAGGCAGCACAGGTCACTGTGGAGGGGCCTGTGCATGTCGCTGTCCCTGACCCTGTGAGTGCACCACCATGCACCAGCAGGGATGCCCCGTCCCAGGCCTGTCCGTAGGTAGAGGGGATGTCCATGTCACCTGACTCCCCTCCACCTGCGGACGTGGGAACCCCTGGCCGTGCGGAGAAGGTCCTGATTGGGGTCGCGATGCGCACGGCTGTGATTCGTGATGCCGTGCGTGCTTCCCGGGAGGAGCACGCACGTCATCACGAAGTGCACCGTGCCGACGTGGCCCAATTGGGATCGGCCATGTTCGGGGGTTTCCTGCATGTGTTGGCCAATGTGGCGGCCCTCTCCTCCTCTGTGCAGGCTATCCACCAGTCGTTCTCCTTGCCGTCTTCCAGCCCAGATGCCACCAGGGCCCCCTGTGGACCTGCCCCGACCAATGCAGCCAGCTCGGTGGGGATCCCATCCCTGCCACAGTCGGGAGTCAGAGATCCAGCAGGGGTGGACACCACAGCAACTGGACCCCAGCAGATGGAGGATGTGACGGCATCATCGGGCAGGGCACGTGCACGACGGCGTCGGTGGTTTCCATCAGCCTGGATGCCGTCGTGCTGGCACAGGCAGTTGCGTCGGAGGCAGCAGCAGGCTCAACGTGGGAGGCATCATGGCTCGGGGCCATCAACATCAGGGGTGCAGGCATCGGCCGGAGGGCAGGAGAACCCTGGAATGGGAGTGGCTTCCGTGTGGGAGCGGTTGTGCCAGCGGATAGGTGCGGAGCGGCAGCGGGCAGAGGAGGAACGGCTCACGATGGTCAGGGCGGAGGACTCCATGCGGAGGGCGCTGAGGCGGGCTGAGTGCCTCGAGGGTCTTCGCAGGGAGTTTGAGCTTGACACTGCGTTATCCCTGCGGGACCTCGGGGCCAGGGAACATGCCCGCCTCCAAGCCATTGACCAGGAGTTCGATGATGCCCTGGCCCATGACAACAACCAGTGAGCCGTCCGAATAGCCCGCTGCCTTTGTATATAGTTGTATAGTTAGGGTTAGGTTTCTTTTGTTTTTTTGATTTTTTTTTGGTTGCGATTGGACAATGCACCACTTTTTTGTATATAGTTCAGTTTTTAGTTAGTAGTCATAGTTAGGTTTAATTTGGTTGGGCTCATGGACCCAGGATGATCTTCTTCATGGTTCTTCATTGGCTTATTTTAATTTTTCAGATTATTTTCTTGGACATTCATCTTGTTTTGTTTGATTTGCTTTGTGTTTTTTCTTATTTCATTTCCATTCTACTTGCTGTTCAATACATATTTTTTTTGATTCTTCAATGTGTCGTATCATCTCATTGCTTTCAGGCATGTCATGTTGGGTGTTTTGTCATTCACTTGCAGCCATTGTGTGTGACAGACATGTGTTCAATTGCATTATTTAAATTGGGGGTGTAACATATAATTGCCTTTGATATGTGGGTGGGTGTGATAGTTGGTTGGGCTTTTTGGCAGGGGAGGATGGGCATTACGGACATGATTGGGGAATGTTGGGACCCAGGTGCAGGGGGGCATGGATTGGACATGGGTGGGGGCCTGCTGGCAGGTGCCCCACAGTGCTGGGGGGGTGGGGGTGGTGGGAGACATGGGTGGGGGCCTGGTGGAGGCTGCCCCTGGTGGCTGGGGGGTGGGGGTGGTGGGAGACATGAGTGGGGGCCTGGTGGAGGGTGCCCCTGGTGGCTGGGGTTTGGGGGTGGTGGGAGACATGAGTGGGGGCCTGGTGGAGGGTGCCCCTGGTGGCTGGGGGGTGGGGGTGGTGGGAGACATGAGTGGGGGCCTGGTGGAGGGTGACCCTGCACTGCTGGGGTTTGGGGGTGGTGGGTGACATGAGTGGGGGCCTGGTGGAGGGTGACCCTGGTGGCTGGGGGGTGGGGGTGGTGGGAGACATGAGTGGGGGCCTGGTGGAGGGTGACCCTGCACTGCTGGGGTGTGGGGGTGGTGGGAGACATGAGTGGGGGCCTGGTGGAGGGTGCCCCTGGTGGCTGGGGGGTGGGAGTGGTGGGAGACATGAGTGGGGGCCTGGTGGAGGGTGACCCTGCACTGCTGGGGTGTGGGGGTGGTGGGAGACATGAGTGGGGACCTGGTGGAGGGTGCCCCTGGTGGCTGGGGGGTGGGGGTGGTGGGAGACATGAGTGGGGGCCTGGTGGAGGGTGACCCTGCACTGCTGGGGTGTGGGGGTGATGGGAGACATGAGTGGGGGCCTGGTGGAGGGTGCCCCTGGTGGCTGGGGGGTGGGGGTGGTGGGAGACATGAGTGGGGGCCTGGTGGAGGGTGCCCCTGGTGGCTGGGGGGTGGGGGAGGGTGACCCTGGTGGCTGGGGGGTGGGGGTGGTGGGAGACATGAGTTGGACATGGGTGGGGGCCTGCTGGCAGGTGCCCCACAGTGCTGGGGGGTGGGGGTGCAAGGGGACATGAGTTGGTGTTCATTAGTTCAAGGAGACATGTGCCTTTGCTGGGGGGCATGCCCGTGGTGGGTGGGCTGCCTGCGGGACATGACCAGGGATGCAGGGTAGTCCCCTGTGGTGTGGGCTGCCTGCAGGGGCCGTGGAGGGTGTACAGGGTACACCTGGGAGGACCCACACTGTCAAATCACATGTGGAACTTCCCGCGCACCCCTGAAATACACGCGCCCAGGCTATTCGCGTGTGGAACTTCCCGCGCACCCCTGAAATACACGCGCCCAGGCTATTCGCGTGTGGAACTTCCCGCTCACCCCTGAAATACACGTGCCCAGGCTATTCGCGTGTGGAACTTCCCGCGCACCCCTGAAATACATGCGCCCCCAGGCTATTCGCGTGTGGAACTTCCCGCGCACCCCTGAAATACACGCGCCCAGGCTATTCGCGTGTGGAACTTCCCGCGCACCCCTGAAATACATGCGCCCCCAGGCTATTCGCGTGTGGAACTTCCCACGCACCCCTGAAATACACGCGCGCCCAGGCTATTCGCGTGTGGAACTTCCCGCGCACCCCTGAAATACACGCGCCCAGGCTATTCGCGTGTGGAACTTCCCGCGCACCCCTGAAATACACGCGCCCAGGCTATTCGCGTGTGGAACTTCCCGCGCACCCCTGAAATACACGCGCCCAGGCTATTCGCGTGTGGAACTTCCCGCGCACCCCTGAAATACACGCGCCCAGGCTATTCGCGTGTGGAACTTCCCGCGCACCCCTGAAATACACGCGCCCAGGCTATTCGCGTGTGGAACTTCCCGCGCACCCCTGAAATACACGCGCCCCCAGGCTATTCGCGTGTGGAACTTCCCGCGCACCCCTGAAATACACGCGCCCAGGCTATTCGCGTGTGGAACTTCCCGCGCACCCCTGAAATACACGCGCCCAGGCTATTCGCGTGTGGAACTTCCCGCGCACCCCTGAAATACACGCGCCCAGGCTATTCGCGTGTGGAACTTCACACGCACCCCTGGAATACACGTAGCCCGCTCCCCCAGGCCCGATCGCGTGAGGAACTTCACGCGAACCCCTGTAATACACGTAGCCCACTCCCCCAGGCCCGATCGCGTGTGAAACTCACGCGAACCCCTGAAATACACGTAGCACGCTCCCCCAGGCCCGATCGCGTGAGGAACTTCACGCGAACCCCTGAAATACACGTAGCCCGCTCCCCCAGGCCCGATCGCGTGAATAACTTCACGCGAACCCCTGTGATGCACGTACCCTGCTGAAATCGCGTGTTAGACTTCCCGCGCACCCCGGTATACACGCACACGTATTTTTTGTCAGCGGGTGTCCGTGTTTGTGGGTACCCCTTTGCACGTCATTTTTCCTGGAGGGCCACAGTATGGGACATTCATCATGGCAGTATATAGGTGCTATTTGTTGGCGCACCTTTTGGCGCACATTTCTTACAGCCGCAGAGACGCTACCGCCTGCTTTCTTGTGGCGGTCGTGTTTGTGCCTGTGCGCTGGTTTGAGCGTGCGCTTCTTTGCCCTATTCTATTCCATGAATACGTGTTGTAGGCGAGCGTGTGGGCGTTCCGCGCACTTGTGCCCTGTACTTCCCCCGTGACGCCCACGTTTTGGCAAGTTGTTCTCCATTCCGAGTGTTACGCCCGTGTTCCGCCTACTTTTGTTGCGTGCGCCGCGCTATGTGCGAATTTCGCTGTGGCCTGTGCGATTTTCGCTGTGACCTGGCGCACGCTGTTAGATGGCCTGTGCGCCAACGTGCGCCGCGCACTTTTTTATCGCACATCCGCTGGTTTTCTCGCGCACGGCCTTCCATGAATCGACGTGCGCTACTTTTCGTGCGATTTTCGCAATTGCACTGCGATTTTCGCTATTCCACTGCGATTCGCACGTTTTTGCCCACTTGCGCCGCGCTAATTATTCAATGAATCGGCCTGTTAATTTAATGTGAATTCATTTGTTGCTATAAAAACAACCGATTCTATTTGTCCTTCTTTAGACACCTGATGATGAGCCAGGCTAGGCTGAAACGTGTACAGGAAGTGGCATGTAATTAACAATGGCTGGTACAATCAATGAGTACACAAGAGAATGTGCAATGAAATGAAAATATACGAAAACATATATATATTTTAATGAATTAAAAGATTGATCAAAAGGTTCGCGTGTGTTCGTTGTTCACATGGTGTCGCGATCAGGAAGTGAGTTCACTACAATGTTGATTATCCCTGAACAGGATTAACGGTGGAGACCAAATATATATTTAATATCGAGTGCGAGTGATTATCTTTACAATTCGAGACCTTTTGGCTCAACCAACTGCAGTGTCTTATCTCCACTGATCAGTCCAGCCCTGACAGTTGGTAACGTGCCGCTCAAAGGTGCGTTGTCTGCCGAAGAAGAACTCTGGATCCACACACAAAGGAGCCTCGTAGTGTTCCACGCTCCTGGCCCTCATAATGACAACACTGCAAGATGATAGAAAGTTCTTACACTACAGGTGGCACGCAGTTTGCAATTTTACATGTTCACCACATAGTCATTCAGCTGTGAAATTCTGATTAGGCTGAGAAATGTCTATTAGGCACGTGGCACGAGCACCATCTGCTGGCTGTTTAGTAAATACAACATTCCTATGAAGGCATTCACTTCCATACATGGTTTTAACCTATAAGATGATACACAAAGTACTTGTCCAACTTTTTCGAAATCCTATTTTTGTGACCTCCCCACCCACCGTGTGCTGTAAACGGGATAAGAAATTGAAGGGGTGCAGGGGAGGAGGCAAATTGAGTCAGTGAGGAATACATACACGAGAACAGATTTAGGAAGAACTCTGAGAATTAAAAGTAAATTAAGTCACCCTTAAAAGGGGTGTGGCCTAATGAACACGACCGAGTTTTCGTCCTGGCATGAGTGGGAAAATAATCTATTAACAAAGGTGTGTTAAATATAATTATACAAAAGTAAAATAGAAATATTAAAAAAACAAATAAAATCGGGGTGAGGCTAAGCGCTACGCGAGATGGCGGTTTGAAACGGAGCTCCGGCTCCTTTCATTATTATATCAATTTCCAGAGGGATCCCAATACTTTTCTTTTACTTTCCCTTGATGATACCTGGCATCTGAACCTTCCGGCTGACTTCTGTCTTCCCTCGACTTTCTCTGCCGACGCGACAAAGAGGCTCTGAGTAGCGGAGTGCAGTGATAATTGAAGCTGCATTTCCTGTCAGCAGCGTCAGGTTGCATCAGATGTTTGGAGCGTCCCTTTTTCTGGAGTCATATCTTTTACTACAACACCAGCAACCAGGGGAGCCGACTTATGAATTTCCCGGGGGTGGGCCCAAATACAGCAAGTGACATCACTGGCAGTTATATGGCTGCAAATTTGCATGTAGTCGCCCACCTGGTGCAACGGCACGCGGGGGAGTGTGGGGGGGGGGCGTGAGGGGGCGACACGCGCAGCGCAGAACAGGGTAAACATTGGCTAGCATGCACTGCATATACTAAAGTCAAGTAAGAAGGAGATTTAAGCCATCGAATTGCATTCCAGTAAGCAGTGGCGGCTGGTGAGTTTGAAACCTGGGGGGGGCGCGTACATTTCCCCAGGGCAATTTTTGAGCGTGCATGCGCAGTACACAAGCCTACACCACCGAAGGAGAGTGCGGGGGAGTTCTCCCCCCGGGAAATTTTTTGAAAAATGGCTTCCAAAATGTGCAATTTACTGTCCAAAAAAAACACCGAAATATGACAAAAAGCATTAGGTTTTACATACTAATGGTGGTACATTATTGTTACATGTGCAAGTTTGACAGTGTATTTTACAGCAGCTTGTATTGAGAATAGCTTTTACTATGGTGTATGCAGCAGTCATGCATCTGCACCTTTCTATTCACTTATTTCATATATTTTTTTGCAATGTAGACTTCCCTCTACTTACACTGTCATCACAATAGTTAAAGATCCAAGACAGCCAGTATACTCCCTGTCCCCCCTTACCATCTACTCCCTCTCTAGCTGTCCCTGTTTCTCCACCATGGCACGTACCGAATTGGCTCTTATCTGGATAGCAAACACTGTGTGGTCCAGTGAACACTTTGGCTCGGTAAGCAATCTAAGAAAGTTCCCAATCCCCACTAACATGCTTCAAAATCTCATCTGTTTCAGCCTCTCCCTCTCTACTGGAACATTTCATGTTTGCTTTAAGGTAGCAGCCAGTACTATCTATTCTCAGGTCCTCGATGGATGTGGACTGTCTTGCCAACTCCCGATCTAGCAGTCTTCTCCCCACCATGATTCCAAAGTCCTGGAGTGAGAGGTTTTCAAAAGGATCACTAGCTGCCTTCAACCCTGCCTCCCTCTCCCCAATTATACCAACAACAAGGCAGCAGATATCACACGCAATATAACCATTTAAAAAAATAAAATAACTGATGGCCGCCTTATTGTGAATGTTTTATGATCTATGCACGTGTGCATAAAACTTGCCTTTAGAAGACACAGCACAGAGGGAAGGCACCCACGGAGAGGAATCATTAGCAACTTAAAGAAACAAGGAAAACACAAGTATTTTCAAGCTTTCGAATTTGAATGTATTGAAAACAAAGCAACGTGTACAAAAGATGCATTTCCGAATTTTAATGTTGAAACTTTTTACAATCTGAACATGTTATGCAGCACTTGCAGTCTGGTTCCTCTTGCTTCTGACATACTCTTTCATTGCATAAATAACGTGTAACCCTCGTGAGCACCCTAGCATCGAGCCGGAATTGGACGAACCCTGGGGGATCTCTGAGAGTATTGTTACCCGCTCGTCCAGTGCTTCCTGTGAGTGCCTGCCTTGGTGGCTTAGTGGCCGGACATATCCCATGCGGCGTGCCCTTCATCCAAATGTGTCAGCTATTGAGAACTTTTTTCCCTCTGCTGCCGTCCTGACATTCCCGACCCCACCCCCTCCGATCCTTTTGCCCATGTATTTCCATCACGCAGCACGTTTTATAACAAGGGGCACACCTCGCCCCCCTCCGCTGTTGTGCCCAGCCAATCCTTCATCGTCATTTCCCCCAAACCCACGCATCCATCAGCCCTTCCTAAAGAAATCTAATGCAAACTATATAATCTCCACGTGAACGCCCCCTCCCAATTATGTTACTTGTTGCTTATTGTTTTTAAACTTATCTCCATGTATTCTCTGTTTTGGCTTCAAACTTCAGTGCTTTTTAATATGTATTCCTTTCTACGTTTAGCGCCAGATACTAATCTTTAGGTGGTGGCGCTGTGGGCCCCGACAGTGAATCTATTCTCCTGCCCGTGTTTTTAAATTGCTCTCTTAAAAATGTTGCACTACTATGGCGGAAACCCCCATTATTTAGGAAGCAGATTGAGATTCAGCTCACTTTGGCCAAAAACGAGGATGCACCTCGGCTTGTTTTTTCTTTTGACCCACCAGAAATCCCCCGCGCGTGCCCTGCCAGTCAAAGAGCAATGGTGAGTGTGCCCACTGTTTTACAGTTAAGTCACGCTGAGATCAAATGAAAAGGTTCACTAGGACCAGGCAATGCCCAGGACGCATGAGCTGCAGTTAAACAGCTTGCAGGCCGCACAGCAGACGCGGGCACAGTATTGGCACCGTTGGATGTGTTCACACTTTTAAGATCACTGCCATGTTATGAGGCTGTCGCTTGTGGTGATTGACGCTGCTCTGGGTCCCATTGGCCCAGTGTGAGTTTTCAGTGCAGAGCAGCAGGGTTCTAGTTCACCATCATCAATGTGTTATTCTTTCATGTTGTTGTGTTCGTGGTGAACACTAGACCTCAGCTTAAGCATTATTGCCCAACGTCACATGGATGCACTCCCCTTCTCCATGCAGATGGCTTTTCACCGCTCTACAGCCTCATCTCCACAACAGGCAAGCTGGGGGGTGAGAGAGGGGTACAGCAGGATTTCAGTGAAATGCACACTTTCACGAGTGTGCTTCCTGCAAACTAAAAGGAAGGCCAGTTTGGTGTAAGGAAACACTTGCTGAAACTTCTGCTAGGCCTTGAACATTGGTCAGGCGGGTCTGCAGGTCTATCTGGTGGCATTGCTGCCACACAGGTGATGATATCCCTGGGGCCCTGTGAGTACATCATTGCTCATGGAGGATTCCCAGGGGTGAGAAACTGGTGGGGAAAGGCGATAATTCCCTTCTGCTGGAACTTTTGACCAGACCCAGTGTGTCCCCCATTCTAGGGTAGAGTGCTGTTGTGTGGATGTTTTCAGAGGGTGGGCCACACACAGGGGACCCTGAAGCCCACAGTGAAAGTAGTGGTCTCTGCACGCATGCACAGCTTAGGAGGAAACAGCAGACACATGCACCCAGGATGGGCTGGCCAATGACCGACCTGTGAAACGAGACTCATCCGATCTTTGGCATGAGACTGCATGAGGTCTCCCTGAGCTCCTCTCATGAGGTGCCACGGGGACCCGTGTGTCATGGGCCTCATCCGATCTATGGCTCATGAGACTGCACAAGGCCTCCCCGAGCTCCTCTCATAAGGGGCCACAGGGGCCCATGTGACGTGGGCCTCAGCCGATCTCTGGCTCATGACTGCACAAGGTCTCCCTGAGCCCCGCTCAGGGGCCACAGGCACTGTCCCACTCCCTCCCTTTAGCAAATGCTGCTCGATGGGGCCGCAGAGGTGGTCACGTTAGTAGGTGTGGAGTGGGTCTCTTACCGGGGGCTGTGCATAAAACGTGCTGCACTATTTATTGAGTGATTGTTGGAGAGAAGTTAGAGTCAATCGACTCGTTTTATAACGACCTTGGAACTTGACATACGCTATCATATCATCATATCATACCCTTGCCGAGGGTATGATATATGATGATATGGCATTTTATAACAAGCCTGTACACAAGCGTTTCCACGGGACGGGGCGACCAAAGTGTGTACCTCGCAGAGCAACCACGAATCCGGGACTAACAGGGGAGAACTATGTACACCGGTCCCCAGTTGCAGTGTATGCCTCTCAGGCAGTGCAAGCTTACAAACCTACAAGCTTAAGAATTTGAAGCATGCACTGCAACCCTGAATGTGCGCCGCGGCCCACACAAGTACACGACCATTGTGCGGGCCGCCGCGCGTATTCAGGCGGGCACTGAATTAGGAATCAACATTCAGCAGCGACCAAGAGTTCATTCATTTAAATTACTAGCTTTTAAACAAGTTACTTAACTTACCTTGTTAATTTGGCCTGGACTCCATCAGCGTCGTCGCTCAGGAGGAGGGCAGGCAGCGAGGCAGCATGTCCGGTCTGTGGATGGGCCTGGATCCCCGAAAGAATGTCGACACCACACCACCAAGGGGCTAGGGCCTGGAAAGAAAGAACTAGAAGAGAAGGCGAGGCACCGTGTGCCCAGGACCCGACTCTGCCCAACCCACACAACACGGATTGTCATTGGCTGGCAAACAGCCAATGACAATCCACAATCTGTTGTTGCCATGGGCTTGGCCCACAGTCAGGAGGAGAGGACACTCTGGTACGCTGTTTGCGCAGAATACCAAGAGTGCAGGGCCACCCCTCCAGCGCCCCGCCAGCCTCTTGAATGGGCAAATGGTTACGTAGAGTGCGTGGAGCTACGAGCTCCACACACTCTACATTGCCGAAATCTTACTAAATCGCGACGCGCCCCGTGCCAGCCGCATTAGCAGGCCGGCCTGGGCCAGGCCAGCAGCTCAGGCTGCAGAGCGGCAGATTAATAAATAAATAATTAATCAGCCGCTCTGCACAGGTTTTATATTTAAATAACTGAAGAGAGACTGTGTCTCTCTTCCCTTCTTCTCTCTGTGTGGGTGTGGGAGGGGGCAGCGCCCCCCCGCCCAATGTAAGCAGCTGGCACTGCCAGTAAGACATCACTGCCCCTACTCCACCGCTCTATAATCGTCCAGGTTGTAGTAGCCCTCCCTCAAAAGGCAGAGCAACACAACTAGGATGGGAGAATGAAATGCTTGCTAAACAGAAGGTACAGCTGCAAGGTGGAGTACCACCACCACCACCAAAAAAAAGTTCCCAATTCAAGGGCAACGAGAAGTAAAGACGTTTCCCGATTAAAAACTACCAAGCAAGACGTGTGTGGTGCCATAGTTCAGTAAAACATCAACATTTCAAATTTACAGTAGTGCTGCTGTAGATTGGCCAGCCACAAGTGACATTTGCTAAAATGTTACCTCTGGGTGACCAGACAAAGTTAGGGATGTAGCTTAATCTTAAACTTTTCAGTGGACACATCAGATGTTCTGCTGAAGTATAATGCAATCCTTGCTGAAGTATAATGCAATCAAGTGTGGTTTCAGACTTGGGGGGAAGAGTGTTAACTGCTTTTAACATTGTTGTTTACCAGAAATTCTGGTAAAGTAGTGTACAATGTTAAAAAGCAATTACCCAGGCTCACTCTGCACCCAAGTGATGTTTGGGACTGATGGAAGCACTCACGTCTAAATGTTATAGCCATGGTTGTCTCCATGTTTTAAAAACTCCCACTTTCCTGGTTTTCAACATTCATTTGAAACACCCCTTGTTCAAAAAATGAAGGAGTCAGTAAAAAAGTACACCCCACTTATGCTTAATAACGTCTTACCTTCCAAGAAACGAGCATACACCTCATTTGTCAGGGACTGCTATTAGAGGCCCTGGCAGGGCCGGTGCTATCATTAGGCAAGGTTGTGTACTTGCCTATATGTTGGAAATGCTAGAGCTGCAAAATGCTTTTTTTAACACCCCCCACACTACTGCCTTGCCTGGTGATAGCACCGGTCCTGTTTTTAGTTACTGTCTGCAGTAAGGCTGGCTGCAGCAGCAGACCAGGTGGCGCAGTGAAGGTTGGGACTTGGGGCCGGGTCAGGGTCACGATGGGTGAATGGGCGTGGTGGCAGCGCTGGCACCTGTGCAATGTGCATTAGCACGCCACCAAGCACCACAAGTGCCCCCTTGACCGATCCGATCGTCAACTCAATGGTATGAATGCTGCAGTGCAGTGCGACGACCACGATGCAGGAGTCAGGTCAGGTGAGGAGGATCCCTGGACCGAGGTGCTGTGCCGACTACACTGCCAACCAAGTAAGTAGATGTACCAGTGCGCAAACCCACGTTAAACGTGCTTACTTACTTGCAGAACACACGTACTGAAAAACTGCATAGAAGGGATATGTGGCAGATCAAGAATGGGTTCCACATCAAGCCCCAAGCAGACTATTCAAATCAACAAAGCCAGAGTCAGTGCCAGCGAGATATCTCAGCAAGATTGGGGGTGGGGGACTGAGGTGTGGTTGCTGAAGATGGCAGTGTGTCGGTGACAAGCTGTGCCGCCGCCAGCGACTGCATCTCTCTGGCACTGAAATCCCTTCACTGGCTCCCTGTGGCTGCAAGGATCAAGTTGAAGACCCTCTGCATTGTCCACAAGGCTTTCTGGAGCCTTGAACCTACCTATCTGCAACGTTGCATACCTAAATACTGTCCCTCCCGAGTCCTCCACTCATCTACCTCCGACCTTCTGAGAATGAGCCGGTTCTCCAAGCAGAGATTTGGATGGAGATACTTATCCTCAGCAGGGGCCTCCCTCTGGAATAGCCACCCTGCCACCCTCCGTCTTGAGCCTGATCTCCTTAAGTTCCGGAAACTCCTTAAGACCTTCCATTTCTCCTCTTCCTTCTCTCTCCCTCTCTCCATCCTTTTCTCTACAGATTACTTACTGGCCGCCTGGTGTACCTCAAAGTCTCACAGGTCCCTGGCACCCCACCAGTCCTCTATTGCACTTGCCTCAGCGCCCTTCACTCACCCCACCCTCAATGCACTTGAGAAAGGACCCAAGAGAGTGGCTCTCTCTGCACTTACCCTAGTATCCACCGACTGGGTGCACTTGGACCCCCCCTGGAACTGTCTGTGCACTTCCACGATCCGAATGCACCGTGTTTGAAGATTGTCTGTCTGTTCTCCCCTGTCTACGCCCCTTAATTACACTTGGTAAAACTGCAGAATCGTCGGCAGGCCTATTTGCTGTGTCTCAACTGTTAATTGTGTTATTTGCACTTACTCTGCCTGTGAAGACTATTATCGTCTCAAAATTTCAAGGGCTCTGAACGACTGTTGTTTTGTCCCCATGTCCCCACCCTCCTTGAGCGCTTTGAAGCACTTGCCTTGTGTATAGGCGCTTTATAAATAAACATTACCATACGATACCATGACTTTGAGCATGCTTTAGTCAAGCCTTACCATACAACGTTGTACTTGTAGTGGCTGCAAATGTTTTTCAAAGCAGTCTTCTGAGAGTTATTCACTTCATTTGAGTGAATCTGTGGTGTGATCTGAAAGCTCCGAATTAAAAATATTAGACAATTTCAACTGAATATAAAATTCAATAAAACCCATGCCGGTGTGTAACCTACCTGATCCAAAATGTCACAACTTCACAACAATAACAACCACTGGCCTCCAATCTGTGTGCCCTCCGCCACAATTCAAAACCAAAATTAAACTGGCGTGCATAAAATACTAATACTACCTCCCAAAAGCATTGCCTGGCACAACAGAAAAAAAAAACTTAGGAGACTAAACTCTGTTCCTAACAAAAACTCCATCCTCAACATAGAGGAAAAATGTTGTGTGGTAACCCACAGCGCATGTAAAACCACTACTCTGAGGGCCTCCAACCCCAGATTTCATACGCACACCCTGCGATGAAAAATAACTACAAACTACAAAATGGGCTCCATGCCCTTGAGTCAACCACTACTACACAAACCAAAGTAAAAATACTGGAGCACTCCTCCTTGAGTGTCCAACCTCCTCCAAAAACTTGGGGTTCCTACTGAAGGTTTTCCTACATCAGCAAACACACCTGGCCAGGGCGTGTAAACCAAACCCCATAAACTACAATTCCTAAAATGCGCATCTACTACACAACAACGTGCACACTCCCACACGCCAATATCCACAAGCGTGAAACACTCTCACGCACACCACTACAAGACACGTGTTACCTCTAACACACGTACTAAAACTACACAACTGCTACCTACTGTGCGCACCCTTGCATCACATACCCATGACTCCACCTGCGTACACATACGCAAACTTCAACCCACATTCCATACTACAACTTCAACACATGCAAAAACACACACATAAATGTTGCATTTCCCAAATTTGCATTTCCCAAAATGTGCATTTTCCAAAGTGCACATCATATTCAGCATAACAGTGATCAATGATTCACAATAACACATCATTTACTTTTCTCCCAATATCTGAGCACTCTTGCATATCAAATTTTAAAAACTCTGTGGACTGTACTTCCATTTCATATTAATATGAAAAACATCATTTGCCGAAAGTCCTCTACTTAATAAGTAAATTGACATTATCTTGAAAAAAAAAACAATTCTTCAAATGGTCCTCCAACATGTATGTGCAGTTTGTTTAAAAATAAAGCAATGTATTGCTTGTCTGAACCAATTCAACTTCATAACCCATGTTGTCAGTCGGGCAGCCACTCTCATGAGTCACACCCTGGCATACCTCTGCAGGCATAATCACTTTCATGAGCTGATTAAAATCAGCCCATGAAAGATTCTAGTCATGAATCACAGTCCTCAACTGCTTCCTAAACTTCTCTGGCTCATCTCTCACACTAGGGAACTCTTTAAACAAATTCCTCAAATCCTCAGGTGTCCATGGGGCGTGAATCATTACCAGGCTACCTGTGCCATCAGCACCCACTCCTTTCAACTGTCTCAATTGGGATTGTAACTATTTATATGCTTTCTGTTTTTGATTGGCCCCCTGCTTTATCATGTGTTTTTACTACTGGGGCGATGCTTGAGGATATCAAGCAAAAGCAGCAAAGGAAATTTAGAGAAATGTAAAAAACAAACCCTTGTCGTTGTCACTCTGTGAATAATCGCCAACCCATCGCCATACATCACAATACACTCAACTAAAAACTGAACATGCACTCAGCTACAAAGTGCCCATTATTTTCCAGTGCTCAGTGCTCTGTGTTATGTGCAGTATGCACACTAGCGACGTCATCCAGCTCACCAGCAACATCTTCAGCACCATTCTTGGATATTATGCTTACTTATGGCCTCTACATTGTTATTATTATTATTATTGTTATGTTTGTTATTATTAGAACATTTATTTATTTCTTATCAGCTGTATGCAAATACATTTTGTCTCTACCTCTGCTGCCGGGTTTCCTATTGGATTATTTGGTGATGAGCTGCAGGCTTCAACAATTTGGTGCTGTCATGTCACAGATTCTCCATGCCCAGCTGGGACAGTAACAGAAGGAGCAAACCGCTTCCTCTCAAACACTCCTCTGCACACTCAGATATGCCTAACCAAATCCTCTGAAAGGGAGAGGTACAGTGAGGATTAATGTTTCTCCTTGGTATGCACAAAAGCTTGCCTCTTAAGACACAGTGAGGGGAAAGGAAATTAAAAGGGAAAGGACTGGTCCAGTCTGGGGCGAAGTTTATCATAAAAAAGGGATTTTGAAAATTAAATGTTGACTGTATTAATAATCTAGGGGAGAAAGTGACACAACAGAGAGCTTAACAATAATCGAGAAGAGAAAAATTAAAAGGAGTGCTGAGGGTGGAGTCATCCAGGGGGAAAAAGCTGTGTGTGAGAACCAGTAACAGCGTCAGGGGAAACTAAATGAGATCCTGTTTTATGATAACAGATCACAAAAACTATACATCATCTGAGAATAAATGCAATCAAACACATAACACTGGTAATATAACTAGCAAATAAAAAATAATGTCAAACTTGGTAAGAGCCAATATACAGAGCAAAGTGACCCAGAGCAGAGAATCGCTGCATAAAGAATCATATACATAAATTATCAACCACGAGAAAAGTGGTGCTCCAGAACAAAAGCCGCTAAATAGGTGCAGTTCCCAGTAGATGGAACATTTACCTTAATAAAGGTTTTCCATTTAAGATGCAACCTAGATGATAAGGGCCACCAATGGCTCAAAGACTACTCAATTACTCAGAGATGGTTTAAGGGTTTTTATTAGGATTTCAATGGTCCCTTTGGCCACCACCCTCGCTCTCTCATCTAGAAAAACACCTCACCCTAACCTAGGCATCCCTAGTCCCAGGTTAGCATATGCTGATTTTTTACCCCTACTATCAAGGTTCTGACTTGTACTGGAAGTGACCAGCTAAAAGGCAGAATCTATCTACATTGGCTCTCTCATGGATTTCCCAAACTGTTGTTACTCTATCCTGTGATTAGTTATCTAAAGGAGTAGTGGTTTGTGTCTCCTTTCATTCATGCCACACATTCCTTTCCCTCTCTCTGCTTGCTGTTCTCCTCTCACTGCTCTTCTCATCAAACGTCATCCTCCTCTACTTCCTCTACTCTCCTCATAGTCCTCCTCTGTCTCTCGTATGTCTCTCTTTCCTTCTAAGCCTTGCCTCCACCCTTTAATGTTCCAACTCGCTCTATGGCATTAAAACAATCTCCTCCTCGAAAACGGCCCCCTCCTCCACACTTCAACTCCCTCCTACACCTACTACTCCCACCTGAGCTCTGCTACTTTACCTGCCTCTAACCTGCCACTCCCTCCATCCACACTTCTACTCCCAATGCCACCCTACTATGCCCTCCTCCTCACTACTTCTCCTTCACCAAACTATTACTCCCAGCTCCACACTACTATTTCCAGCACCACACTACTACTTCCTCTTCACTAATACTGCCTCTGCTACACTACTCCCTTATTCATACACTTTCCCTGTACTCACACATCCACTTCACAATCAGTCCCTACACTTTCCCTCATAGCCACTCTTGTTACTCTTACACGCACACGCACTACACAGTACCACTTGCACTCTTAAATAATACCTCACCTGCTCCAGAAATTGCATTCACACTCTACTTCTCCTTCCTTCTCCTGTCAGTCTGCCATCTCCTCCTCCGTCTGACCACATCTGAACAAACGACAACTTCCTGCTTCCTGGGGTATCTTTTAACACTCTCCATGTACTTTGATTGGTTATCTGGCTCTGGCCAATCTTCATCACCTGAGGGTAGTTATAAACTGCAAAGATGTTAAATAATTGGCTAAGCACCTCCCTCACTTTTCTCTAATCAGGCCCGCAGTGGAACAGTGATGATGGCCCAGATCATACAATGTTCAAGTTTGTGTTAGGGGTTCCTTTGTATGAGAGCCTTTGCGCCTTTCTTTAGTCTCTGGTGATATAGGGGCCGTGCCACTGCTCAGGGTAGTTTGCTGCCAAGGTTGGGGAACACTGCATGGTCGCTTCTTCAGTGCAAAACATTTCCTTCCCCACCACCTCCCTCTTTCTTCACTGGCTCTCAGGGTCACGTGTTGGAACACATTATTTTCAAAACACTAGCTATTACACATAAATGCCTCTCACTTAACGCTCCCCGTTACCTATCCGAAAGGATCACCCCCTGCACATCCTCCAGACCTACCAGATCCCACCTCTCCAACCTTATCCACGTCCCATCCCTTCTCCCCTGAAGAAAACCTGAAAAAGGCTGAAAATCCAGAAAAAGTAATACACAACACAAAGATCACAAAATAAAAAACGCAACCACAAAAGAAAGAGGTGTGGCGCGAGAATATGCATAGCAAAGGGGGCTATGCTAAGCTGTCAAAACAACAAAAACACTACCAGGATTGATTGATTGATTGTTTATTTATATAGCGCCTATACACAAGTGTTTCAAAGCGCTTCAAGGAGGGAGGGAACATAGGAAAATACAGTTACATTCAGTAAAAGTCCTTGAAACAATACAGAATGTGAAAAATAACTATTGTAATAGGCCTGTAGACATTAACTTGTTGGGTCATAGATAGGGAGGAGTCGAGATATACCCCTACTGTTTTAACTGCTGGCGATACTGTAATAGTAGTGTTGTCGACAGTGAAGGAGTTGTATTGCGGTGATAGTTTGTTTAGCGTTTCTTTGGTGCCTACCACAAGGATCTCCATCTTGTCTCCATTGACACCGAGTCCGTTTGCTGCCATCCAGGTTTGGATTGCAGCGAAGATGTTGGTTAGGGTGGCTGCATCTTGTTCATAGATGCCGCTGAGAGGTATTAAGACTTGTGTGTCATCAGCATAGTTGGTATAGGCTATGTTGCGACTGTCAAGGTCATTTAATAGTGGGAGGGTGAAAATGTTGAAGAGAGTGGGTGCCGTGCAGGAGCCTTCTGGAACTCAACAATGAATGGTGGTAGGTGGGGGAGAGGCAGAGTCAGAGAACACTCTCATGAGTCTACAACAGAGGAATTAATCAATCCATGCTGTGGCTTCTGGAGAGAAGTGGGCCGAATGTTTATTTGCTTGCCTAGAATATCATGGTTAACTAGGTCGAAAGCAGTGGACAGATCTAATAGGAGGAGGAGTGCTGGTTTCCCTTTGTCCATAATGTCTCTGAGTTGTATTTTTAGGTCTTCTAGTAGGGCAGATTCTGTACCATGACCAGGGCGGAATCCAGATTGCCTTTGCCAAGGATTTTATTTTCTTCTAGGAATTGTTGAATTTGTGTATATGCTGCCTTATCCAGGATCTTGAGCAGGAATGGTACGGTGGTGATGGGCCTGTAGTTGGTAGCTATTTCAGGGTCTAGTGTGGGTTTCTTCATTAGTGGACGTACCAAGGCTTCTTTTAAGCAGTCTGGGATGGTGTTAGAGTTGGCGGAGTCATTGATAAAGGTTTTGAGAAAAGGGGCTAGGGTTTCGGGTCAGTATTTGCCTAATTTGGCAGGACATGCTTCGTCTTTGCAGTTGGAAGGTTTGATTTTTTTGACTATTTCTATTACCTCAGGTGTTGTGACTTCCCTGAAGGAAAACTGTTTGATTTTTTCTGGGTTGGTCTTGATTTCAGGGCTGGAGGAGAGATTAATGAGTTTGGAGAGGTTTTTTGTTGTGTTCCTGGATCTTGACCTGTAGTTTTTCAATTTTGTTTAATAAGACTGTTTGCATACTGGTGCACCAGGCCACGTCTTTGGTGATTTCAAGAGATTTGGTGGCTCGGATGGAGAGTTCTCTGTATATAGCGAATAATTCTTTGGATTCAGAGGTGGTGTTAGTGATTCTGTTGTTGTAGGATGAAGATTTGGCGGTTGTTATGTCTTTTTTATAGGTAGCGGCAATGGCTTTGTAAGCCGATACCATGGGATCTTGTGGGGAGCCTAGCCAGTTCTTTAGAGCTTTAAGTGTTTGTGTTCAGAGTTCCTTGAGTTCATTGGTGAACTGTGTTGTTGTGTTTTGATTTTTTAGCTTTTTTGTTCTGGAGACGTGCAATGGCTTCAGTGGCAGATTCCATGATGGATGGTATGTTACTGCGAGTACAGAGGGGTCAGTGGAGGTGGGGAGAAGGAGAGGTGGTATTTCTAAGAAGGGAAGGATGTTCTCTTTAGTTAGGTTTCGGGCACTCCTGGCTAGAGCCTCAGGGATAGGTGCGTGATTTTGGGTGTGTTGGTGCACGTAGGGATGAAGAAGTGGATGAGGAGGTGGTCAGACCAGGGAACATGTGTGTTAGAGCTGACATCTATTTGGCAGTTGAGGTCAATTACCCAATCAAGCGTACGACCTTTGCAGTGTGTAGATGTGAAGTTTCTTTGCTGGAAGCCGAACTCAGAGAGAGCTTGAGCTAGGTCTTTGGCTGGTTTGTCTTTGGGGTCATTGAGGCCCAGGTTGAGGTCACCTAGGACGAGTGTTTTGGAAGAGGTTTTAAGGTTGTCATTTACGAGGTGCATGAGTTTTCATGGAAGTTGGCTATGGGGCCTGGAGGGTGGCAGACTAGGTGGACGGTGATTGTGTTGTTGGCTGAGGTGGCTATCTTGATTGTGAGGCAGTCAGTGTTTTCACCAAGGTATGAGGCAGTTTCTCTTATGGTCAAAGAGTCTTTTACTATGAAGGCTATACCTCCACCTTTGGTTATAGTTCTATCTTGTATGTAGATCGAATGTCCTTGTGGGAGTGCTAATGAAATGGCTGGTCCTGCGGCTTGGTGTAGCCAAGACTCAGTGATGGCCAGGATGTCTAAATCTAGATTGGTTATGATATCATAAATTTCCGTGGCATGTTCTGGGAGGGATCTTGCGTTAATGAGTGCACATTGTAAGTGGGTGAGTTCTGACGGTTTGGTGGATGTTTTTTGAGTGGGTGTGATGCTTGCTGTATTTGTGGTGCTAGGTTGTGTGGGTTGGTGTAGGATTTCGATGGTAGAATTGGTGGTTGTTATTTTGGTGCTGGTGGTGCGTTTGGTTGGCTGTGGGGATGAGGTGTAATTCTGGGGGTAGCAATGGGGGCTGTGTTCTGGGCAATGGTTGTGGGCTTGAGAGGGTTGGTATTGGTTGGGTGCATGGAATGGTAGGGTGTGTGGCGTGAGCATAGCCTGAGGAGCCAGTTTCTGCTGTTGACTGGTCTGGGGCATGTGGTGGGAGTGGTGGTGTTGGGGAGAGGGTTGTCATGGTTTTGGCTGTCACAACGGGGTAGGGTGGTGGCGTGGAGATCGTGTTTTGTGCTGTGTATTGTGTGTTGGGTTGTGTGAAGAAGGAAGGGAGGAATAGTGTGTGTGGAATGTAGGGCATATGTGAGTGAATAGTGGGCTCCACGTTGTGTAGCATAGTGACGTGTGTGGGCATGGGTGTGTAGTAGTGGAGCAGGTGTGTCTTCAATGTGTGTATGGGCTATACAGAGAGGTGAGGTGTGATGAGAGTGAGGAACAGTGGCTCTGACTGAGGGGAGAGCGGGGCACATTCACTGTGGCAGAGTCACTTTTGTTAGAGTGTAGGCCACAGGAGGATACATTGGTAGAGAGTTGGCCGGGATACCATTGGATACAGATATAGGCACGTTAGAGCAGGCAGGGTTGAGCTTGGGCAGCAGTGTAGAAGCAGGGGTCAACGTTTATATGTCCCCGAAACATCAGTCAAAATCATGACCTGGATGTTTGAATGACGTCATCTTGTATAGCTCTCAGTTGCACAATCAGGTACTGTTGAATCTCTGCTCATGCAACATCTGCAGAAGTGACGCTACATTTGAGACCTGTTTGTAAGCTCTGCGTGACACTGATTCATGTTTTAATTAAATGCAACTTTACCAGACTCCCATCCATGTTTTACCTCCGGGCACATGTCACACTTTCTGTCCCCTTCTATTGTTTCAGCCACTCCTCATAGATGTGCCCCTATACACAGTCCAGACTGAGGCTGAGGAATTGATAACATCCCGTATCCGGCAAGTTTCTCTTCATTCTGTTACCCAGCATATCCCTCGGTTGTGCTGCATGAACGTCACGTCCTGCGGATACAATTGACAAGTGAGACGTTATTTCAAAGCTTAATAACAGTAGATGAATTGCATGGTGGCTGAGGTTGCATTCAATACGGTCCATTTGTCTGGTCAGATTCTGTCCGTTTTTGCTATGCTGCAATGTTGCAACCTTCTTACAATGTGTTTTCGGTCTGTGATGGAACATGCACTGGAATAATGGGCAAACTGTATGGGATATCAGCAACTGTTCCATACAGGAAGTCCTTGACTCTGCTATAAATATTTTCTCAACAGTGCTTTCATTGTGCACTAGGTGCAGGTCTGTACAGCACACCTCATCCTGCATTTTGTCTGCATTATCTGGCATGCACAGTCCTACCGCCACCATCGTTTTTGTCTCTGTTCTCAGGATAACAACATGAAATGACTCACCTTCTGTCACATTAATAATTCTCACTGTTTCAGTTCTTGCTGCAGCATTTGATGCATAAGCGCCACAATGCCTCTGGGCTGTAGGTGCGCTATACAAATGCAAATAAATAAAATAAATAAATACTGGATAATTCTTTGATATTGTTTACCTTGCTCTGCAAAATGTAGGTATTCTTTGTCAGGGTCTTGGCCATCCATGTTCCCGTTTTGGTGAAATACAAATTTGAGGTGATGCACAAGCTAAAACTGGGTCCACCATGTTCTTGTTTTCGATTGCCATTTATAAAGAGCCTTCCACTCCCACTCATTGGAAGTCCAGTTTGGTAATTTTTAATACTTCAAGTGTACCGGATCATAGGTGCAGAGATGCACCTGGGAGCAGTCCCAAATATGATGGAGTGCCACATTCCCATGAAGAAGTCCCACACAAGCACCCTTCCAATTCACAATTGTCCTGCACCTCCACTTGTTCACTTCTGACAGGTTCTATATTCAGGCAAAAAGGCTCATTATAGGTTTGGTGGTATCCCGCCGGTAAATTTGGTGGGATACCACCAAATGGTAATATCTTTACCGGCACATGATCTGCTAGAATTACCGGCAGATTACAGGTGCCAGTAACGGTAGGTTAATCCCCATTCCATGGAGTCCACTAAGACTCCATGGGTGGATTGCTGCTATTACTGGCTGTTTATTGCTGGTGGCGTGCCTGACTACAGCTCTTGGCAGGAGGTAATCTGGCCACCAACTGGAAAACTTGTAGTTTGCCAGTCCAGAAACATGCCAGTAAACGTAATTACCAGCCTGTTAAATCCGGACTGGCAAACCTATAATGAGCCCCATAATGTCTTTTTAAAAACCCACCAACCTTCACATCCACAGTTTGTTGAACAGTGATTGCCTCACCTACATGTATGCTACATCCTTGCAGAACCAGTCCACTAACTGCTAACAACAGACCCGTCACCATTATCCCGGGGTGTTTCTTCCTTTTTACACAAGTTGCCATGGGTCCACATTGGCACATCTCGACACCTGACAGTCATATTGATGGTAAGCAGAACCATGAGTGGCTCATGATACCAGGGGAAGCAAGCAGTTCTCCCTCTGAAGACATCAGATGTGGACCAGGTCAACTGGCTTCAGCTGAATGCAAGGCCCCATGCTCCTTTGGTAGTGATTGAAGAAGCTGTGAGTAAGTATGCTTAACATCCTTGATAAACAATTGACAATACTGTAACACATCACCATCTAATGGCAGTGGGACATGGGGTGACTCAGGTAACCCCATGTCCCCCAGTGAGGAGCTTGGTGCACTGAAATCTGTTTTCTTGTTTGGTGTACTTAGCATACTTATTAGAGTGAGTGGCAGTGCATCTGCTGGGCATTTCATACTAGTTTCAGAACACATCTCTGACATTTTGTTTTTAAAGGGCCCCATTTTGTCTTTCCCACTGTTTGTGTGTGATTTGGGCAAAGGAGCCTCTGCTGAATCCGCAGAACGTTGCAGAGCTCCTGAACAATTTTTCCAGTGAAGCGCATACCGGGATAACTGTTGATGGACACTGCCACCCCAAAATATGGCACAAAATCCCTTATTAAAGCTTTAACTACTCAGCGAATATCTGCTTTTTAGCATGGATATGCCTCCACCCACATGGAAAACAGGTCAATGACTATGAGTATAAATTCCAGCCTAGCAGCCTTGTGCATCCATCTGAACAAAACCACAGTGAATGTTGGTCTATCTCAGAAGCTGCTGAGTGCCCGCAACTCAGAGCGACCTGAGACAGTGTGATTGGCCAGGCACACGAGAGGTGATGTGATTGCGAGGCGAATGTGAGAAGAACGCATCCGAGCCCAGGTGCAGCAGCGGGTGTGTAAGGTTTGGAAACATGAATCCTGCAACCTTTGCAGGCGAGTGGGGAAGTGGCTGGAAAGCTGACACAATGCCCACACTAGTCACTAGGTGGCTGTAGTGTAAGTGTTTTACTTTCTACTTTCCATTAAACCCATCTAATCCCCAATAACTTTTGACTTATATTGATCTTTAAATCTGTGGTTATAGTTTGATTGGTTGTAGTAGTATGATGTCACAGATGGCCTCAAGAACACACCAATTCTTGAAGACAGTGCGAGGGTTTTTATGGAAATGACTGAAAAGCAGCTCATTATGGGGAGTCTTTCTTGGTCTCCTCCATCTCTTCTCCACTGGACTGTTCCCTCCCTAGCCCAGGTTTACCTATTCTCCAAGATGGTCACTGGAGAGCACTACCCCTACTAACAAGTGCTTGACTGGTTATGATGGACTGTCGGCAAACACCTTTTCTATCTTACTTCCTCTGGAAACAATCTAGGTGAATCCTAACCTGGGCTCCCCAATAAGAAATGTTACTAACAAATTGTGCCTTCCAGTCAACCAGTGCCCACTCAGTTATTTCTTTGTACACTCTTGCACTCCTTGGCCTGATGTTCTACCCTTCCTCTTCCTTTTTTCTATCCCACTCTCTTCTGTCCCTCTCACTCTAGAGGTTCCTCAGATGTGCTCCTTCTTATTCCTACACTCCTCTGCTCTCTACAACTATGTTTTCCTCTCTACTACTCTCTCCTCTACCCACTACTACTCTCTGCCCTCCAAACCGTCTCCCATAGTCACCTGCATTTCACTCTCTCACTCGCCTTCCCAGTCAAACTCATTCATCTCCTGCACCCCCAGTTAGTTTCAGTCACTCACCTAGCATGCAGTCTAACACATACGTGGCACTTTCTCTTACCAACCAGTACCTCAACTTGCACACACTTTCAGCAATCTTCCTACATACTTCTCTCCACCGTCCTTCCTCCACTTGAACATTTGGTCCTCCTTCTCCTCCCTTAACTTCACCCCATAACCCATTAACAAGGGAAACCATTACTGACCCTGAAAAACCATAAACCCCCGTTCAAAGCAATCATTATGCCTCTCCTTGATTACTGCAATGCCTTGCTGGCTGTTGCAAGTGGGACCTGCGTCAGAAGAATGCAGGTACTTCAAAACGAAACTGTACAGATCCTCTATGTTATCCCTAGGAGAGAACATATTTCTCAAGCTAGGAGGAACCTTCACTGCCTAAACATCACAGCCAGAATTCACTTCATAACCCTCTCACTGGCCCATAGATGTCTTCATGGCAAAGCTCCTGTTTACCTCAAGGAACAATTGAAAACATATGCCCCCCCCAGGACAACTTCAGTCCATCTCAGGCAGCCTACTGACAGTTCCCAAATCCAAGAAAACCAGAGGTTTGGGTTGTTATTTTCCCGTCCTCACTGCCCAGGACTGGAACATCCTACCATTAGCCCTCCATCTGGAGAACTGTTACCTGGCCTTTAGGAAGCACCTACAAACACATTTGTTTGACTGATCTTCTCTACATGCCTACATCTAACTATTCAGCACTAGGATATGTCATGTAAGGTTTTGTCTCTTTCCCATGTCCTTGTGTATTTGTAGCACCATGATGCTTGCGAGCTTTGGCGCTTAATAAATAAATAAATACAATACTGCTTCGACTCCAGATTCCTTTTTATTCACCTCCTTCCCCTTCCATTGATTCTCTCCCTCTGCTTGTTCCTCAGGCCAACCGTTGGCTTCCTTCTCAGTAGGGCTAGGTTACAGGTAGAAAAACACATAACAGGCTTTAAAACCAGTCCCTTTTTCAAACATGGGTCATGGTCAGTTATGGCAGCCAACTCAAATTATAATCAAAGTTCGTATGACCGCCGCATTTTATAATTGTGGCTCGTTAGATTGGTAGTGATTCCAAAGTTTGTATTGGGTCAAGGTGGAGTGACTAGCTTTCCTGTTGAATGTGCTCTCCTGATAAAAGTATAATCAATGTCCAAATTGGTCTCAAGTAGAATACCTGGATTACTGGTTTGCTGTGCATATCACTCCACAGTCCTGCAGTTCCTCAGTGGCTCTCTCTCGATTGGGTTGCTTGCTCCCTCTTCTCCACCACCACACCTTTTGTGTGATGAGGTAAACAGAAATAAATGGCCCAGCATTATGCCTAACAGGTATGGGGTAAGAAAAAGTGGCACTCAGTTCACTCAGCCAGGCGCAGGCATAAGAGACATAGGGCCTCATTACATGGATGGCGGAGAACCATGGCGCTATTAGCGCCATGGTTCATGCCGGTAAAATACCGGCACCGCCTTGGCGGAAAGGGGAATTACCGCCCCATTCCAAGGTTGGCGGGGCAGTAATTCTCCCTTCCACCATTGCCCTTCCCCATTCCCATTTTTGCCCCATAGGGCATAATGGGAATGGGGAAGGTGCTAATTACGGTACCGTAAATTGCGGTACCGTAATTAGCTCCCTGGGTCCCTTTGCGGGTTGGTTTTTAACGCCTGCAAAAAGCAGGCGTTAAATTCCCCAACCCGCAAAGGGACCTCGTAGTAAAGCGATAAGAATTTACTGGTACCGGTAAAATACCGGTACCGGTAAAACCTTACCGCCATCCGTGTAATGAGGCCCATAGACTCTACCTTCCCGCTCCCACACCTCTGGGGCAAGACTGCCTCTGGTAAGCACCCAGGAAGGCCTCCTGCCCTAGGCATTCATATTATTTAAAGTGGGAGCTGTAGGTGAAAAGGTTGACTGTGCTCTATTGGGAACTTCCAATGATTTGCCTGTTTGCAGAACAGACAAATATTATCACTTTTTATGGGTACATCTCCAGAACATTGGCTCACCCTGAAAGTCTGCTGTATCACTACTCCACATTCTGCCTCGTTATCCTTGCCCATTTGCATGTGCGCTTACACCTTTGTGGTCTTTCTGGAATCTCTGCAATTAAAGCACCATGAATTTGCATGCATGTATTCCATGTTTATGGTTTTAAGCAAACGCTCTTGAAAAAATGCCGCAACCACTGCCTCTTGTGCAGGTTCTGCTGGTTTGTTAATCCGTGAATGTGGTGTGAACATGACCGTAAACATCCAGCCCATCTAGATAATCGGCCGGAGATTAATTCTTGTTCTGCTTACAGTTGTTGTTTTTTTTCCCAGCTTGCTGTCCTTGGACATACCACAGGTAGCCTCACCAACGCATTCTCCCTTGCCTTTGCAACTTCCAACCCTATATTCTGGATACTGTGCAGTCCAAACATTCTCTAGTCCCTTTATTGTCTAACCTATTTGTTTTAATTTATTAAGTGTAAGCTCATTACCAGAGAAAAAACTGTTGCAAGGCGCTATACAAAATACATATAGTGTAAAGACAATAAACAACAACCACAGATATAAAACAGAATAAATCGAACAGATAATCTAACAGCTGATCCAACCCCAGTTAGTTAATTAGGGATGTAAAAAGAATAAAAATGCTGTTTCAGTTGGATCTTCAAGATCTGTAACGTGGCGCTCTTTCCGATAAATTTAGAAAATGTATTCCATAGCGGGCAACCTGCAGGAGTCTGTTTCCATTAAAGGTTTGTGACATTTTCCTATAACGAGTAGGTCCTCAGTAAAGGTTCTAAGAGAAAGTGTCAGAATATATTGCTGAGTCATATATGATAGGTACGCAAGGGAAACCCCATTTGCGATTTTCCAAAGCTGTATAAGGACTCTGACTTGAACCAAATCTATAGTCCATAGACATCCTAATTCCATTCGATAATGAGAAATGTGATCTGATATTTGAAGGCCAAATATTACTTTCACTGCTTTTTTAGAGACACCTAAATAGATGCAAATTGTGATAAATCGAGGGATTCAGTCACATCTCCCCAGGCGGAGCCTTAACTTGTGAGGCTAGGGAGTAACCTCTTGTTTTGAACTTTGATTCTGACATATTCATGTGTTTGGTAAATTCCATTTCTGTTGTACAGTTGCGTTTGATTCTTAGATATTCTCCAAAGGGAATATTGTTGATAATGTGCTGGGGGTGATTGCTGTGTGCATGTAAGATGCTGTTGCCTGCTGTTGGTTTAGCATAAAGTGTTGTTTGGATAGTGTTGTCTTCTACATAGAGTTCGAGGTCCAGGAATTGTATTTTGGTTGTACTTTCTTGCATGGTTAAGTTTGAGGTTGTAACTGTTCAGTCCTGCCACATTCTGAGCCCACCCGACACGGATTTCCCCTCTTCCGCTTCTCTCCAGTCACTGAAGATTAAGTAACCAACATTATCACAAGTCTCAAACCATCTAACTGTCTAGGGGACCTATGTCCCGCCTCAGTTATCAAGGATGGGGCCAAAGACCTGGCACCCTTTATCACCACACTGATCAACTCCTCGTTCAAGAACTTCACGGTACCAAGCAAACTAAAAGAGGCATGGGTCCTCCCGCTCCACAAAAAGCCCAAGTTAGACCCTAAAACCCCCACCAACTACAGACCCATCACAACTGTACCCTTTCTCCTAAACATACTAGACAGAGTAGCATACCTCCAAATACAACAACATTTGGAAGACAACAACCTTCTTGGCCTGTGACAATCTGGATTTAGACCCAGGCATGGGACTGAAATGGCCCTCCTGGACATAAAAATCCAAATGGATGAAGCCAAAGATAAGGGCAACTTGGCCATCTTGCTCCTGTTGATTTGTCTGCAGCCTTCGATCTAGTCGACCACCAGATCCTCGCCAACCACCTTTCCTCGGCTGCAATTGGATTCGGTCCTTCCTCTCGGACAGAACAACCAGTGTCTTCGCCCCATCAGGCGGTGCCGCAGCAGACCCTGTCCCGATCCAATGTGGAGTCCCCCGAGCTTCCTGCATCTCCCCCACGCTCTACAATGTCTTCACAAAGCTCCTCTTTGACCATCTTGACAATCTGGGCGTCACATATAATAATTATGCTGATGACACACAAGTCTTCATTGCACTCACGAGGAACTACGAGGAAGATGTTGCAAAGTTGAACGAGATCTATCTTGAAATCCAAGCATGGATGCCCACCCACAGCCTCTGCTTAAATGACGATAAAACTGAACTACTTATTGTCGGATCCCAGGCCCGACTTAACAAGCTAGACCCCAGATACCAATCCTTTATCATTGATGGCAACATCATAAAAGTGTCTAAAGAAGTTAAAACACTGGGTATGTACCTTGATTCCACCCTCTCTCTCAAAAAGCAAATCAATGCCACCATCTCATCTACACCATATATTAAAAAGCTTATCAATGCCCGCAAACTGTTTTTATCCACCAGTAGTTGCCTCACCTTGGCCAGGGCACTATACTGTTCAAATTGGACTACTGTAACATACTCTTCCTCGGCACGACCAACCACAACCTGAACAGAGTACAGATGCTACAAAATAACACCCTCAGATGCACACTCAATCTCCCCTGCAAGGCCCACATCTCGACTGTCAGAAAAGAATCACAGTGGCTCCCCATCCGCGAGAGAATTAAACTCTGATCGCTTGTCATCACACACAAATGCCTCTATCTGACAGCTCCTCACTACCTCTCAGACAAATTCACCAGACATAGCTCCACTAGACTAACCAGATCCCCGTACTTACACCAGCTGAACATCCCAAAGTTTAATCTAAAAACTGCAGGGGGAGCCCTTTATTAACAGCAAAACACTGGAATGCACTGCCCATGACATTCAGAGCAGACACATCATTCTGGTCATTCAGAGCTAAGGTAACGGAACTACTCTCTTCACACCAATAGACTATTATCTGCACTTAGCGAAAGCCGGCCTCCGGTTTGCCAGAATTCGTGTTTAACAGCACTGCATTGGACTATTCTGTAACCTGTCCATTTACCCATGAATCCTGCCTCCTCCCGAACCACTCTGTAACATGGTCCACTGTACTGTATCTGTTTTTGTCGAATGTTGTACCCCACGTTTGTATTTGCAACTGTATGAAACATATGACTTGCCTAACCCTAAGCACCCAGCTACCCCAGGGTTTGGATGCGCTGTATAAATAAACTAACTAAACTAAACAAATTAAACACAGACCGGTCTTGTATCGGTCTCCCCAACTCAACGACTGTGTTGACTTCACTGATGCTGCTTTGTTCTTGGAGCCAAGGATGGTATCACAGTGGCTGGTTTTTCTCGCTGCCTTGATTAATGACACTGAAAGGCCCCGGGTATCTCTGACACACAATGCAGGATTCTTTAGCCTGGTTTCCTGGTCATATGCTTTTTTATTTTCGAGGTCTCTGGAAAGTAATGTTTCCTTGTCAAAAAGTTCAAGGGAATTTACCTCCTTGAAATCCCCTTCAGTTTTGCCATCTTTCCCCTTGTACTCAGCTGCTGCTGTTTCCTTGTGTGCTTTGTGTTAGAAAGCACAGTCCAGGCAGATATATGTTGCTTCTCTATAAGTTTACTTCAGCTTCTTAAGTTACAGTTACATGAAACTGAGACATCAGGTATAGGACAATAGATCACCAGGACCCATCACCCAGGGAGGGAGGGACCAACTGATACTGTTACAGAACACTAACACAGAATTCTCACACTCATACATCAACATTCCACTTGACACTGGCATGACATCACTAAGCACATGATTAGTTTCAGCAGACTCAGACAAGCACATCATAACACATCTCCCTCCTTACCGAAACACCTACGCAAACAACAAGCACTTTACATTCAAGCAAGTCCCACTACCACCCACCATCAAACTTCACAAGATACTCCCACAGCTATGCAAAAACCCAAACTTCACCTACAAAACCAGGTCACCCACAACAATAACACAAATCACCTTCTGCCTGTCCCTGCCACGAAAAGATTCTAGACTCACACTCTAGACACATACCAGCCCATACACAGGGCTAAGACTACCCTAGAAACCAAACCACAACTACAATTACATATATCCTTCCGCCCGACCCCGCCACAGGCGAGCCTTCAGGCTGCCACCCTGAAGTACAGCTTGCCATCCTGATGCAATACTAGTCATCTACGATGACAACATAATCACCATACCTGTAAGAGACCCCATAAACTGCTAAAAACGCTGCTACCAGATATCGCCAACTATGCCTGCATCACAAACATACAAACAGATAAACATATGGACTATGCCAACAGAGCCCACCCAACCACACCAAGATATACAGATCCTGCAACAACTTGAAGGTGCTGGCCATCCATCTCCAAGACCACCAACAAACCATGGGGTTGACCTAACTACTTATCTCAATGGCAGCACTAACAAGTCCCATAAACAAACCCTGACCAGATAACAATAGCCAGGATTAACACATACCACATAAAGATAAATAAATCAACATGCGACTCTTCATCTTGAACAGCATCTTTAACTTTAACATAGTATTAACTAGAGGGCGTCCCCTATCAGCAACACACTTCATCTAACTTAACCAGCTGTCCCTAACAATAAGAGTCGGCTTATCCAAACAGTGCACTAGTGCTATATCCGAAAGTCACCAGACTCACCAGACCTACAACTCCCATTCTCCTTAGTACACTTCTCACTTACCACTCACTAAAATTCCTGACAGGGCGCTACCCCCAGGATTTACCTCACTCTACACAATAACCAAAAGAGATGCTAACTCACAACAATTAACTTATACCAAGGCGCTACCTCCATATACAAAAAACATATTAACTAAAGCAGAGTGCTACTACCATAAGCTTAGTGGTGCATACCACACCAAACCAAAGCATTGCTTTCTGAGATGCTACCTACCTCCCAGCACTTATTAACCAATACGGAGGCGCGACCTCCCTATCCTTAGTGGTGCATATCACACCTTACCAAAACACTGCTATCGGAAATGGTACATTTCAGCACTCATTCTCTCAAACGGAGGCGCTACCTCCCTAACCTTAGTGGTGCACAAAGCCTACTAAAACACACTAACGTAAGTTGTTCTCAACTTCACACTGAACCGGTGTACCTGCTCCCTTCACAGGCACACACCTAACTTAACATGGAATGACTTACACACGTGACGGCATAACACTTTAATGCGTCTCTCACACCGGTCACATTAGGCCTTGCATTCATTCCCATAATTCTTAAACTCTATGAATAATACATGAGGCATTTCTTCAACTTTTAGAGTTTGAAACAATGGCATCATCTCCAGCACAGTCCATTGGCCTGTCCATGGCCTATCTAAAGTCCACTCTAAATGCCTAAAAGTCCATGTTGTTCTATAATAACAACGTAAATCCTACAAATCCTCAACCGCTTAATGTAGCTCATTCATATCCCATAACCAAACCAATCACACGTAATAAAGATAATAAATTCCTAAAAGTCCATGAGGTCATTTAATAACCTAATACCTATAAATCCTCAAAAAGGTTAATCTAGCGCACTCACACAAATGAGCACCTCACACGTACCGCTGCCAAACCATTTCACGCTCTTATTTGACACCCACAGCATTCACCATATTATTATGCTGTTTCATGTAGTATGATTACCAAGAATTCCTTACAATGGTTAACATTGGTTTCAAATGTAACTTCATACTTTAAGACGTTTGCAGATAAACATATCCTCATCCTGTCAGACCAGTAAAACGTAAAGTATTGTTCTCTGCTACATCATCACACATTTTACTCAAAAATGCTTTTAGAATTGGAAAGGATACGGACAGATGGGTGTTCCTTCCGTGACGCATACAACAAAATTTGATCAAGACATTACCATGTCACGGGATAATAGCCTCTCTTCTGTGACGGCTCCACTACTCCTCCATGCCGTTACGCACCTCTTGTCATTCCTTATGAAGACTTTTCTCCTTAATCACTGGCCGCTTCTGTGCACCTCATTAACGGAGGCAGAGTGGCTTCACAATCCAACGACCGGGTCTTATGCAATCGCTTGCGGACCCCATCACGTGACATCACCACGTTGTGTCCAGAAAGAGATGTCCTTTACTTGAACACCGCACACTGTGTTTAACGATGCAGTTGCCCTTTCGGTTGTGGAACAACCGATGTAAAATTGGTTTATAGTGATAATACCGAATTCCAAAATCTCGAGAAAAAAAAATCTCTAAAAAAAAGGCCGACGAAAAAAAAAATATCAATTTTTTTTTATGACGTTTTTTTTTCGAAATGGGGGGGTTCCCCCCCAACCCCCTTTTTTTCTATTTTATTTTTTTATTTTAACCCTTTTTTTTACTTACCTGACCCCAAAAACACATATAAATAAATAAATAAATAATTCAATATTATTTTTTTCGAGATTTTTGTCATTCGGTATTATTTTTTCGGCCTTTTGACTGACCACCGTAAAATTCCATCGCTTGAGTCACCTTCCGGGAACGCTAACAGTACAGCGTTCCATTCATTTGCCGACTCCCTCAGCATCCGAACTGACGTCATCAGTGTCAGCATGAAGCGATGAACAGAGAAACTCCAGGGCTAGCTGAGAGGCTAATGGTCAGTTCACGGACCCTTCCACTGAACACTCCAGGGCTGCTCATTTCACTCTCTCGGACTCATGCCATGAACTCTCCCGGGCTGCTTATTCAATTTAGTCCTTTTTCATTGTACTTGCAAGCGACTAGAGGTGCCTTATAGCCCCAGACACAGCACTCCCTTAGAAAACGGGCTGCTGGTCCTGCTGGCCCGTCCAAATAAGTCCAGGAGCACTTTCCTTACATGGATCACTTCCACTTCTTACGCCCCAAGATCCAGCAGTCTAGGGGAACCCTTCTCACATGGATCCCTTCCACCACTTATGCCCCAAGACCCAGCACACCCAAAGTTATAGGCTGCTGATCTAATTCTGCTATGGTCCTCCTCCTCCCTCTCCTCTCTTGTCCGCCCTGGGTGATGGGTTTTCTTACTTGGGGGGCAGTGATGTCCATTTCCTTCCTTCGTCTTGATGATTCCTGCACCCCCCGCAGCAGTTATGTACCGTCACCTTCCTTTCCTGCTTTACTTGCACCAGGGTTCTTCTTCCAGAGATCCTCATCGCCAATGTTAGAAAGCACAGTCCAGGCAGATATATGTTGCTTCTCTATAAGTTTACTTCAGCTTCTTAAGTTACAGTTACATGAAACTGAGACATCAGGTATAGGACAATAGATCACCAGCACCCATCACCCAGGGAGGGAGGGACCAACTGATACTGTTACAGAACACTCAACACAGCATTCTCACACTCATACATCAACATTCCACTTGACACTGGCATGACATCACTAAGCACATGATTAGTTTCAGCAGACTCAGACAAGCACATCATAACACTTTGCCTCACTCATAGTGTGCTCTCGTGCTCTGCCTTTTATCCATGTGGGGATTTGTAATGGAAGTCTGGTGTGAGTTATTGTTGATTATTGCCTGACCTTGCCTGACCATAATATTGGGACATTTCATGTACACGGCTCGGGTGTTAGTCTGCATTCCCTTATAGCGGGCTGTCCGTGAGAAAGTGTTTGTGTTGGGTAGAGTTCTTAAATATTCAGGGTAGGTTGAGGTAAAGGTGTTACAGGGAAGGGGATACCGCGTCTCACCATCCGGTGTCCCACTCTCACTCCCCGAAAACCCCTCACTCAGGTGATCCTCCCGCACTGGTCCACCACCAGGAACTGGATCCGAAAGCGATGCCGTGTCCTGGGTACCTGGATGACAGATCCCCAGGCTCTAGTGGGTAAGACACCATCTGGTTTCTCACATGCCCTTCCCCTATGCGTTGTAGCCACATCTGTTTCACGGGGAAACCGAAAAAGGAAATCAACATTCCCCTGGTCTTTACCTTTTATGTGGTCTATAGTGAAACAAAAAGGTTACAGGTCTAGGAACCACTGCATGACTCAAGGGTTAGAGTCCTTTAATTGGCTTATCCACACTAGTGGAGAATGATCTGTGACGAGTGTGAACTTTCTTCCTAGGAGATAGTATCTTAGAAGGGTGATGGCCCATTTGATGGCATGGGCCTCTAATTCTAACACAGAATCATGTTTTTCACGTGGGAAGAGTTTTCGACTAGAAAATAGGATAGGATGTTCTAATCCATCACAGACTTGTGACACAACTGCTCCTAGCCCTGTAAGAGAGGCGTCAGTTTGTAACACAATCTCTTTTGAAAAATCTACTATCTTTTGTTTTACGCTGTTCTAACATACATCATCCTCGTCAGTCCAATGAAACTTCTGGGGTTCAGCGTTCTTTAAATTGTCTGTCAACCTAGCTGTTCTGTCCGAGAAATTAGGGATAAACCTACGGTAATAGCTCATTAACCCTAAGAATGCCCTGAGGTCTCTCTTAGTTTTAGGCATGGGGTATCTAGGATGGCTTTCACTTTTTCTCGTTGAGGCTGGTCATTGCCATTCCCTACAAAGAAGCTGAGGTCTTTCACAGCTGATTGAGCCAGCCACATTTGCATGGATTGGCAGTTAAGCCGGCTTCTCTGAGGGCTCTCGTAATAGTAAAGAGATGGAAAAGATGGTCCTCCCAAGTCTTACTATAAATGACTGTCGCCAATATAAGCCCACAGAAATCAGAGTAGGGCTGTAATATCCTGTCCATAAGCCATTGGAAAGTGGCGGGGGCCCAGTGTAAGTCAAAAGGGAGGACTTTGAACTGGAATAGTCTCAGAGGTGTTGAGAAAGCAGTCTTTTCCTTATCAGATCAATGTACTGGGAAATGCTAGTACCCCTTGGTGTCATGACCCGGCAAAATTGCCCCTTCTGGACCTCATGGTCATTATCACGAAGGGCTAATACTCCTTGTTCCTCCCAACATGGCTGAACCAAGCTCCGTGCTACGCATTAGCCTTCACGTCGTGGCACGTACTATAAATTGGTCACGCCCCTGTGGGTCCGTGCGTCTCAACGCTATCTTCGGAAGTGACCCTCTGCTTTGATTCCCTTTGATCCTCTTACTTCTTTCCTTGCCCTTTATCCTGTTCCTGGAATTTCCCCCGCTACTTACTCGTTCATCGATAATCCTGGATACCCTGGAACCACAAACTTCCCGGAACTCTGAACGCGTCCTGCAACCTGACGAGGCTCGGGCGAGCCTGTTCAAGACCCGAACCATCCACAGGAAGAGTCCTGCGGCCGAACAAGGGAGATCCCGATCACAGGTGAGACAGGGGGAGATTTACGACAGTTTGAGACGCCAAACGATCAATACGGATTCTACCATGGAGAATGCTATTCAGGACTTGATGCGTGGAATGCAAGAACTTTCCACAGAGATGCAGAATTTAAAAGCCGAGAATGCGGCGCTAAAACAGCTTGTCTTGTCACGTGACTCTGCGAACAAGGACAGCGTATTATTCGGAGGAGTGGTCGATAAATACGTTGGTTCCACAAAGACCTTACGTGGATTCCTGGATTCTTGTTTGGTACATTTTACCTTCAAGCCCTACTATTTCTCAACTCCTAGGGCTAAAGTGGGCTTCATAATATCACATCTTACCGGCAATGCCCTTACATGGGCCACTCCTTTACTCAATTCCGGGGATGCTCTCCTGGATGAGTATGAAGGCTTCATCGCGGAACTCAAGACCATGTTCGAATGTCCAGAGCTGGTCCACGGTGCTCAAGAGAAGTTACTTGACTTCCAACAGGGATCCCAAGACATGTTGACCTACGTTAACAGATTCAAACAGCTAGCCAAAGAGGCGGACTGGCCCCTGGAAGCCAGTTTTACCTTGTTTCGCAGAGGTCTAAATGAAGAGATTAAGGACGAATTAGCCAGAGTGGCACGTCCTAGTTCATTCCAGGCCCTCCTGGACTTATCTATGCAAATAGACTTCAGAATCCAAGAAAGAAAGGCCAGTGTGGTTCAATACATCAAGACTTGTGCTATTTGTAGTCAGAACAAATACGACAATCAGAGACTGGCGGGTCTGCTTCTACAACCTACGTTGCCAACCAGACCCTGGGAAGTTATTGCCACGGACTTCATTGTTGAATTACCACCTTCCCAAGGATATACAACCATCATGGTAACTATTGACTTGTTCACTCATCTAGCTCATTTTACACCATTGTATAAACTACCATCTTCCTCAGAACTTGCTGGAATTTTCCTGGAACATATTTTTCGTCTTCATGGTCTTCCTTCCAAGATTATTTCGGATCGGGGACCTCAGTATATTTCACAATTCTGGAAACATCTCTGTCGTGTTCTAGGAATCCAGCGTGCCCTTTCTTCAGGCTATCATCCACAGACCAATGGGGCAACGAAACGAGTGAATCAAACCCTGGAACAGTATCTTTGTTGTTTTGCCACCAAGGTTCAAGACGATTGGTCTCTCCTTATACCTTTAGCCGAATTCTCCTAGAATAACTCAGATCATTCAGCTCTCAAGATCAGTCCTTTCTATTGCAGTCAAGGTTATCACCCGTCTGTTTTACCATCAGTTCTTCCAGAATCTACTCCGCTACCTTCCCTTGATTCTTGGATTCAGACGCTGATCGACTTACAAAGAGAGGCAAAGGATCAATTAGAACAAGCCCAGAATTGAACCAAAAGATATGCGGACTATAAGAGAAGACCATCACCTTCCTATTCAGTTGGCGATCAAGTCTGGTTAGCCTCGAAAATGTTACCTCGACATCTACGACCAAACAAATTAGCTCCTCGCTATTATTGTCCATTTTCTATAAAGGAGATTATCAATTCTGTCTCCTTCCGACTTAAGCTCCCGGATTCCTGGAGGAAGATACATCCAGTCTTCCATACTTCCCTGTTGAAACCCTATGTTAGTTCTACTCGAAAACCCTTCAAACCGACACCTGTTGTTGTGGATGACCAGTTGGAATATGAGGTGTCCAGGATATGTGATTCCAGGTATAGGAGGGGTCGACTACAATATCTGGTCGAGTGGAAAGGCTACCCCCCTAGCGAGAGGACATGGGAACCAGTTTCTAATTTAAAGACCCCTCGTTTGCTCAGAAGATTCCATCTTATTCACCCAGGCAAGCCTGGAGGAACCAGTCTTCGGAGGGGGCATGCTGTCATGACCCGGCGAAATTGCCCCTTCTGGACCTCATGGTCATTATCACGAAGGGCTAGTACTCCTTGTTCCTCCCAACATGGCCGAACCAAGCTCCGTGCTACGCACTATCCTTCACGTTGTGACACGTACTATAAATTGGTCACGCCCCTGCGGGTCCGTGCGTCTCAACGCTATATTCGGAAGTGATCCGACGTGTGCTTACTCTCTGATTTGATTCCCTTTCATCCTCTTACTTCTTTCCTTGCCCTTTATCCTGTTCCTGGAATTTCCCCCGCTACTTACTCGTTCATCGATAATTCCGGATACCCTGGAACCACGAACTTGCCGGAACTCTGAACGCGTCCTGCAACCTGACAAGGCTCGGGCGAGCCTGTTCAAGACCCGAACCGTCCACAGGAAGAGTCCTGCGGCCGAACAAGGGAGATCCCGATCACAGGTGAGACGGGGGAGATTTACGACACTTGGTTAAGTCTAGGGTTGATAGGAAGGTGGCATTCTCGAGTTTATCAATCAATTCATCAATGCGTGGCATGGGATAGGCTTCGAAGTCTAAATGGCGTTGACCTGTCGGGCGTCTATGCAATACCTCCAGGAATTATCAGGTTTTATGACCAAGACTGTAGGGGAGGACCATGGGCTTGAAGAAGGTTTGATAATATTTTGCCTTAGCATTTTGTTCACTTCCTCAACCACTACTGTATACAGGCTTATATTAGTCTATATGGTTTCAAATTAACCACTTTTCCCTTTGGAGTCCTGATATAATGATAAGTGCCTTGCACTCTCCCTGGTTTCTCACAGAATACATCGGGGAATGTTGTGACTAAATCTTTTAAGTCTTCTTGTTGTTGAATAGATCACTCTTAATTCAAAATTATCTATTTTCTCTGGTACCAAAGAAGACCGTATTGTGGCAGTGGATGCGGATGGATTTTCTTCCCACTCTTTTAAGAGATTTACATGGTAGAGGTTGGTCATTTGTTTCCTTTCATGTTGGCCTATTTTATAGGTGCAGGTCCCTGTTCATTCTAACATTTCATATGGCCCATGCCACTTTGAGACAAGTTTATTTTCAGAGGTAAGTAAGAGGACTAATACCTTTTGTCCTATTGAAAAAGATCTTAAGGTTACCTTTTTGTCGTAGGTGGACTTTTGTTGTGCTAGGGCTTTTTCCATGTGAGTATAGACTAGATTTCGAACAAGTTTCATATGCTCTCGCAATCTGGTGGCTGTTTGTGAAAGGGGAATAGGTACCTCTTCTCGTTCTTCCCAGGTCTCCCGGAGCATCTCTTGGTTCTCTACAATAAAGTAGTTCAAAAGGAGAGAATCCAGTGGACGCATGAGGGGTCTTTCTTACTGCAAATAAGGCCCAGGGAATCATGTGATCCGAGTCCTTCCGGTCCTTGTCTACCAACTTTCTTAGGATCATCTTAAGTGAATTGTTAAATCTTTCTACCAATCCGTCTATTTGGCGGTGGTAAACTGAGGTTTTTAAGGTGGAAATATGGAGCAATTATTTGACTTCACCCATGGGTTTGCTCAAAAAATTGGATTCCTGGTCCATTAGAATTTCCTTGGGAAAACCAACCCTGGAAAAATATGGCAATAGATGTTTTAAAATCTGTTGTGCTGTTCCACATGGGGAATGCCTCTGGGTACCGGGTGGCTTGATCAATGATTACAAGGACATATTTGTTCCCCAGTATAGAGGTTTCTAATGGTCCAATGATATCCATCCCAATCCCGGAGAAAGGGACTTCTATTATTCGTAAAGGATTCAGAGGGGCAGGCAAGGGAATATGCGTACTGGTTTTCTGAGAGATTGCACAAGTCTGAAAGAAGTTCTTTATATCAGCATGGATGCCTGGCCAGTAAACCTTCCCACTGATGTGCACATGGGTCTTAGATTATACTAAGCGTTACCCTGTTAAATGACAATGTGCAATCTCTAGCACAATCTTCCAATAGGTTTTGGGGATTACTAACTGAGCTTTACTTAGGCCTTCTGTGGAGGTTTCCTTTCTGTACAGTACTCCTTGTCTTAGGAAGAAAAAAGGACTTCCCTTCTCTAATCATTCCCCTTCAGGAATCACCTGTAAGAAAGCCTCAGCGAGTGCTGGATCATTTCGCTTAGTGAAGGATAGGTGGTAGGTTCTTCTTCCCTTTTTGCCTCCATGATAGATGGTCCCTCAGATTCCACAAAGCCTACGGTACCTCTCTGTTTCTTCTTGTTCACACTTTAAAAAACGGGGAAATAGAGCCCTTTCAAGAATTCCCTGTGCAATTTTGTACCCATGATGTACTTCAAATGGAAGTCGGAATCTATGACTCCTTCTATGATGTCCAGACCGAACTTCCAGGCCAGGCCAGATTTTGGAAACCAATCTAATATAACACCCAGGAGGGAGTATCAATACTATGTCTGTGGGCATCATTCCTCTTTTTCCATAAGCGATAGGCGCTTTTCTGCTGCTACAGATATCAAAGCCTATGGATTCTTTTGTGGCGATAGAGGAAACTGAGGCTCTTTGAATAAGTTTCTGGAATTTCAGGGTTCCAAATTTGTCTCAATTGAGTCACTCCCCATTCCTGGCACCATACGTAAGGAAGGCATGGTATCAAACAGTAAAACAGACACAGGTGATCACAGTTCAAGGGTGTTTATTGAACTTCAATTGGGCTTGACTCTAAAGATGGGAGCAAGCTACGACCATCAAGGAATAATAACGCAGCCCTAGTGGTTTCCTGACAAAATAAAAGGACCTATACTAATAAACATATTGCCTATCCTTACTTCTAAAATATAAATAGTGTGGGAAACAATGTTATGCAAAAGAAAAGTGTTCAAGAAATAATATGTCAGGATATTCAAGCCGTAAGCTTCCCTTCCCCACGTTTTCAGAACTGGACAAGGCGGCACACTCAAGCTTAGGACAGTCTCTGGCTTCTCTAGCACGAGGATGCAGTTCAAATCTCAGTATCAGGGCCTTCTGAGCCAAAGTCTCTTTGCCATTCAAAGCCTCTTACTTCAGAGGGTCTGAAAACAAACTTTCAAAAATCCCTTTCTTTTCAGGATTCTCATGTACAACTTCTTGGGTGATTTTCGATTCACCCCGTGTCCCACCATGCCGGGCTCAGACCGACTTTAACACAAAATCTTGAATTGGTCTGCCTCTGCCGGGCTTGGACCAAATTCACTTACTTTTCCAAGCTTTCTCTATTTCATAAAAATCAAAGACTTATGACTGTGCGCAGGATTTTGCTTGACCCATCGCAGGACCAGAACATTTAAGAATCACCTCACTAATTGCGCTTCCAACTGCTATTTAATTAAGGCTAATTAGAAGATACATTACGCATATATAAAGTTCACTAGATTTCAGCCTGAAAAGTAGTTCGAATTAACAAATGTTTGCTTTGCACCAGTAGTTTTTATTGTTCCATAAAAAACGCCACGCCAACACGTGTTTCAACCCTATCTGGGCCGTCTTCAGGGCTTACAAAAGTATAACTGAAATTAATCCAGTATGGCTGACAATAATATAACCAAGGGTGAGCAGTCAAAACATCAATTGAATTAATTTCATTCAAATATGCTTTAACATTATTATAATGTTAGGTATAGACAAACAAACATTGATGAAGAGAGGGAAAAAGAGGGGAGAGAACAAAAAATGAAAAATATAATGAGTTAAGTGCTCATAATATTATATGAATTCATCATATCTTGATACAGGGTGAGCTTGTTCACATCCCAAAAAGTTTATTTAAGTTAAGGTACCTGATATTTCACCAAGAAGATTATGGACATTATTCATGCAGCTGCTCAGTTTTGTGTAGTTTAAACTGCTAATTGGCAGTACAGTGTCATTTGGACAAATTTAATCTGTAATAGAAAATATATATAAAATAAGAGGTCTATTATTTTGTGAAGGTCCGGCATTTATATATGTAAAGCTCACTATTTAAAATGCGTATAACAAATAGAAAGATTGGGAATCTTACCCGTCATTCATAATGTATCGCTCGCTGTGAGGTGCGTTGGTCCAGATGGCCAAAGTGTTCTAAAACTAGTATTTCAATTCGGCGACTTGTCTGCTTCAGTTTCACTACATTAATGCAGTAAAACAACTAACGGGAACAAAAAGTAAAAGAGAAAAGTATATATGTTTGGAGCTGTTCGCGTGTGCCTAGATGTTCATAGACATTAAGTATAACGGCCAAATATTGTCGGATGGCTCGTTAAAATGAGTCTCAAAGGGAACGTCGATAGTCATGTAAGTACTAAAGTAATGCCGGCTTACCCGCTTGAATGCGTCGTACGCTGGTGGTTGCTGCCGTCTCCGCCGAGAGTCTGAGCGGAGGCTTTTGGAATGTGGGTGTTGTCTGCATACGCCTATCCGTGGCCTCAGAGTTAAAATAGCCTCGGGTCATATGACTCAGTAACTGTGTGGCTGCCTGGCAACTCAGGTCGGCTCTGCAACTTTTAACGTGAAAGCTGTGTCATATTTTAATGAGAACGATTTGGCATTCAAACATGACAATAGTGTTGATATTTTAATTCAACTAATTGTTTGGAACGTGGCTGGATGTCCGTGTAGCATTCTTATCACGGCTATCGGAAAGTCTGCACAGAAAAGTGATTATTGCTATAAGCGAATTTCCTAATTGTGCCTGAAAATCAATTAACACGTAATAACGGACGGGCGTACGTAGTGTGTCTTACTTTATACAAAATGAAGGTCGTGCATACCAGTAGTTGGTCACGAACTGATCAATGATAGTAATCAGACTGTTTTTATTATATGCTTGAGATGGGTGAGTTGTATGCTTCTAAGCATTATAATTGAATAATAATGTAGCTAAATCACAAAATACAGTGAAGAGTAATCAGATCAGATAAAAGAGATTTATAAAAGAAATACAATGTTTTAGCAGAGCATCTAATACTCAAAATGTATACATTACATATGTTTTAAAGAATGAGTACATTTGCATGGTTTACCAGAGCAGTAATACGCCAAAAGCAAGACAAATAAAGTAGATACAATGCAGGTCTATCGTCATGGTACAATACATTTGGGTATTAGTTATAGATATACGATAAGTTCCTGGTATCCTGATACTTGATTTAAGTATGATACTATAAATAAGGAAGTAGCCATACTAGCATCCAGGGTAGGGGATAGCTCATATTGCATTATACATATACCTGGGATTAGGTTGATGTAGGGGATAAGTCCCTAAGTATCTTGATAAATATATACTTATTGGGATGTGACAGCATCCACCATCTCTTTACACAGTCTAAAATAGACCTAATCATAAAAACACATTTAATTCATGTTCCTGGTTCAATCCAAGCTGTACACATCGTAATTTGCGGATCATGTGTGCTTCTTCTTGGCGGAGTCTCAATTGTCTGTCTCCACCTCTTATGTGTGGCTTGATGTGTTTAAGACCCACAAATTTAATATCACATCGATATGCCATCTGATGTTCCATTTGCCAATGCTGTGCAAGAGGTAATTTGGCATCTTGGATGTTCAAATTGGCAAGATGTTCTCTGATCCTTATTCTCAGCTCCTGGATAGTACTGCCAACATATACTTTCTTACACACACATATAATTCAGTATATGATATACTTCGAGTGACAATTAACAAAGTCAGTGATATCAACTTTGAGATCTCCATGACAGATAAATACTTTAGTTGGTGAAATGGCAAACTTGCAAAGGTTACATGTACCACATTTGTGAAAGCCACTGGGTTTGGTATTCTTAGATAGCCAGTTTTTCTGTCTGTTAGAACCAGATTCCAAAAAGGAGGGACTCAAAAGGTTGGGGCTTTAGAGAATACAATGCTCGGTTTCTCTAAAATATATGATGCCAAGTCTGGATCTAGTAATAACAGATTCCAATGTTTATTCAAAATGTGAAAAATAAATTTAAGGTCACTAGAGAATTTGGTGATAAAGTTCACATATTGAGGAAAGGTGGTATGGCTTTTGGCTTGGGAACTAGGATTCTATGATAAGATTGAGGAACGTTCCATAGTTTTAACATCTTGCAAGGCTTTATTAATAGGAATTTGGTAGCCTCTTTCTTTAAATCTGGTTCTTATTGACTTCCATTCTGTTTCTACCATCGCAGGACCACTTTGATTCAAATGTATTAGTTCTCTTTCAATTGGTCTCCCCCTGCAAGGCTCGGACCAAATGTATTTACTGTTATTACTTCTCAGCTGGATACCTTATAGAGACCTTCGATTGAGCACCCGGGCGGTGCCAGACCACTCTGTCAAAGGTATTGTAGCAGTTTAACTTCACTCGTATCTCTTATTACACTCGTTTTAACAATGTTCGTTCCAGCGCTCGCCATGTAATGTTGCTGCTTGCAACCTTGGCTTCAACACAGACTGGTCTTGTCTCGGTCTCCCCAACTCACCGGCTGTGTTGACTTCACTGATGCTGCTTTGTTCTTGGAGCTAAGCACAGTACCACGGCGGCTGGTGATTATCCCCGCCTTGATTACTGACGCGGGAAGGCCCGCGTATCTCTGACACACAATGCAGGATTCTTTTGCCTGGATTCCTGGTCTTACGCTTTCTACTCTGGAGGTCTCTGGAAAGTAATGGTTCCCTGTCAAATTGGTGAAGGGAATTTCCCTCCTTATGATCCCCTTCGATTTTGCTGTCTTTTCCCTTGTGCCCAGTTGCCACCTCGAAACTGCTGTTTCCTCATGTGTTTTGCCTCGCTCAGAGTGTGCTCTCATGTTCTACCTTTTATCCGTGTGGGGATATGAAATGGAAGTCATTGATTGTTGATAATTGCCTAACCTCAGCTGACCATAGTATTGGGACATGTTAGGTACACGGCTCGGGTGTTAGTCTGTTTTCCCTTATAGCAGGCTGTCCGTGACAAAATGTTTGTGTTGTAAAATGGGGGGGTAGAGTTCCTAAATATCCTACCGGGTAGGGTGGAGTAAATGTGTGACAGGGAAGGGGATACAACATCTCACCATCTGCTGTCCCACTCTCCGAACACCCCTCACCCAGGTGATCTTCACGCACTGGTCCATCCCCAGGAACTGATCCAAAAGCAACAGCATGTCCTGGCCACCTTGATGAGAGACACCTTCTGGTTTCTCACAACATGTAGTCCTCTAATGTTAACTGCTTCTCTGATACGTTCAGCGTATATGAATATGTTGCTGATTGTGATTCACAAGTTTGTGCAACAGTCTCTCCCCAAAACATTGTCGGTTGCAGTTTTCAGGTTCTCGGCCTGTCAGGGTAAATTCGGTTTGGCTGGTGGTTATTCTTTCTCTCACAGAGGATGATGGGAGATGTAGTTTTCGAGAAGAAATTGGGAAAGACCGCCTAGCATCATGCAATCATGCAATTTGGTGATTGACGGTGGAAATTGATGCAAGCAAACTGGCACTCTAAAATGGGATAAGGGTTGGGACCCTTCCAAGTGCCATATTCCACCTCTGGAGTAAGATTGGTTCTGACTTCCACCGTGATAGGCCTCGCATCCCAGTCTGAGAAACAACCCCATCAATGGTTGACACAGAGAGCTTACTGGCCCTGTTAGAGGAGTATATAATGCACAAAACATCTGTAATATACTTACTAAAATATATAATAACATAAACTACAGTTTACTATTGCTACTGCAGCACAGACCAATCTGAAGTTTACTGTAACATAGGTTGTTCAAAGGATTGAATTACATTATCTACAGCACAGTTGCAGTGTTCATTTTACAGTGCATTACAGATCTTTTGTAAGGGCTAGCCATGGACAAAAATAACAAGGGCAACATTTAGGATGTGAACTGGGATGACTGGGATGACAATGTTTATACATTGACCGCTCTGTTTGACCCTAATAGCACGGCAAGCCGAAGTGCGGAGCACAGCTTTTGATCTATGTACGATTGAGATGACCGTGGAGTTCACTCTTCTGATAGTAGAGAGATTCCACACTATCTGCCCATGTCAATGGACACTACCGTAATATATTTCTCAGGATATCAACAAGTTAAAACAATGTGCTAAATAAGCGATATTGTTTGAATGTACAGATGAACATTTTCGGACCAAACCAGTAACACTGAATTTAGAAAAATAAATAAACTGTACCTAGTTATGAAATCTGAAGTTGTGAGTTTGCTGATATTTACTTAATGACTGTAGAAATGCTGTAGCGGTTGGGGGGGGTTCATCTTACTACTTGTCATGTTTCTGCTGTTCTTTTCTCTGCAGGTACTGCTTTGCATGGCTCCCATGTCATTCTATCTCCCAGTGTTCTGCCCCGTCTCCAGGGAAGTCATTTGGGGGTCACCACTGAGGTCTACCTTGCTGCCCCTTTGGTCTCCCTTAATACTCCTCAAAAAGAGATTTTTTTATTTTATTGAAGCTCCAGGGCTGTGGGCAGTGCCATGTGGCTCTTTGTTTCTAGAGTGGTTGGATTTCTTGTTCAGGCCTCTTAAAAAACAGGGGGTTCCACAAGTTTAACAATTTGAGCAGTGACCCTAAATAAGAAAGAATAGGAATAACAAATAATTTGTCTTTCTGGAATTGTATACAATAATCGTCTGGCTCATTAAAAGTGTATTTCAGGCACACTTCACGGGGTGTGTCACAGATTTAGTCTGTTCTTAAACACCTCAAATTCACAATGCAGACAAAAACGTCCAAAAAGCATTTAGAGTAGAATACGCATCCATTTCGGACTATGGACCTCATCACGAGTTGGGTGGTAGTCCTTACATGCAGTGGTAATGCTATTACCGCCGCATTTATGGGTCCGTCCAATCACGAGTCTGGCAGCATGCACCAATTTAACGGCCATTTGCGGGTGCAATTAGAGCAGCGCTATTAGTGTGAACTTATTGCGCTGAAAATGCCCCATTGGGTCCAATTGACCCAAAGGGGAATGGGGAATACCCATTACCGCACAACCCTTGATCCGGAGCTTATACCGCCCAGGAACTCGTCATGAGACCCTATGTATTTTGCTTTTCGCAAGTTGCAGTTACAGCATGTTGTTTTCTGCCGTTGTCTCAGTTACGATCATCACAAGACATTGCATCTCGTGTACTTGGTCACTTGATAAAATCCTTGTGCTTAAAAACTTGTGGACAGTGTAGAAATGTTTATCATAGCAAATAAAGTGGCCCTTGATTTCAATGTGCTCTAATTAATGCGTTGTTGTAATGTGTCTAACTTTCTTATCTCCATGTCATGCTGTTCAGGATGTTTGTTTGTGTGGATGAGATAACGAGTGCCGAGAGTACGGGATGCTATGTGAGTTCGCTGCTTTCCCTGCCCTACTCTGAATTCTTAAATACACAGTTATGAACCCTCCCAATGTTCTGTATTTTTTCAACCTCTGAAGCCTGAAAAGTATATCCACGCAGGCTTGAAATGTGGCCAACATTGCACCAGACCTGCAGATGAACTGGCCTGCTGTTAACTCTCAGTTACAAGTTTAATGGTAGCAACTACAGAGTGTAATTTGCTTTATAACTTTGGGAACATTCAGACATATCATTGCTAATTTTACTATAGCGGTAAGATAGTTCAGTGGGTTGAGCGCTCGCCGCTGTGAGGTATGTGTGTGATCTGCAGGTTGCAGGTTTGAATTCCGGCAAGGCCAACTCAGCCTTTCATCCTTCTGAGGTTGATAAATGAGTACCAACACAGGTTGGGTGATAGTGTTTGTATATTTGTTCTACATAAAGCACTTAAGCACACACACTATATAACAGTACATCATTATCATTTGGCCTTCGACGTTTGCTTGCATTCACAGTAATTCAGTAATACGGGCCTGTACAGACTGATATTATTGATACATATAGTGAGCCATTCTTGTATTGAATGTATATCACATTACAGTGATACAGTAACCATATTTTTCGACGTGTACTTAGGAACAATGCTATGTAATGCCACTTCCTGTTTTGCCAAGCGGTGAGAGGTCGTGTTCCATCACATCCCATGATTTCTTTTTGGGTGGGTCAAATGCCATAAGATACAGTTGAAAGGGTCAGTTGAACAAACACACCCCCTTATAGCTCTTTTAAAAAACACAGATTATATAAATAACATCTGGCCTCACACCTTGGTTGTTGTAATGATTTTCATTTTGATTTGAAGCATGTATACATATAAGCTGTTTGTGTATAACACAGAACGCCAGCTTTTTACATATGGAGCAATATAGATTGCAAAACATAGATCAGCAAGTCACATTCCTTGCAGTACGGTACATGGATTCAACACAATACATATTCTACTGTTGATATCAGGCACGACAGGGGTCAGATTACATAAACAAGTGCAATGGATACATATAATGACAGTTACAGACAGTGGAACAATTAGTAGCACTGTGACTAAAGAGTCAATATCTACACCACTGTGTTTCGGCCATTTGTGGGGGCTAAAATCTAGCCAAGTTCTTGTAGGGGCCTTCGTCAGGACAGGGGAGACTGTGACGTTTGGGTGTTCAGTGAATGCATGTGGAGCCGGGCTTGGACCACAGGGAGATGAGTGTAGGTCTGGAAAGACCAGATGTCTCTTAATGTAGGGCTCTATTCAGTGGGCGCCTGAATCTCAGCAACGTGGGGGAGCCCAAGGTTCCAGCGGCCAGGAATATGGCTGAAGTAGCGTGACTTAGTAAGTGGACACGTATAATATCGAGGCTGCAAAATGATCCAACCTGCAGCTTGCATGCAAATGCCATACGCTGTGTGGATGGCTATCAATAGACCAATTACTCCTGGAGCCGGAGTGAAAGCCACCGTGCCCGATCTGTGAGCAGGCGGGTGGTACATGATCTGACACATATTCACAGTGGTATCCTGCAAGTGCTAGGAATGGCAGCACTAGGATAAGTGCAATCCCTACACTGTAGCAGATCGCCTCGCCACAATGCTGGCTGTTCAACTGCTACAGTTAGCCTCTACTCATCATTGTACTCCTTCAGGACAGAAGTCAATTTGTCACAGCTGTGGAGTGGCTCTTCACCCCCCTGTACATTTTGGCATCCTCTGCTGATCTATTCGGACCCACAGCTTCGAACTACGGATGTGGTCTGAAGATCCTATACCTCGTGACCCAGTAACCTCAAAGGTCTGTGAAATCAAGTGTGTTTGGTGCATGGGCGTAATTTTAGGTGGGCCGGGGGTGTTTGTCTTCCCCAACTTTCAATACACACCATTTTGTCCCCATTCATTTGGCTGGGGCACCTTTTCATCAGATGTCATGTCCCCCCCAACATTTTCAGCAACGTCACTCCACTGGTTTGGTGGGAGATGTCATTGAAGTTGATGAGAACAATGAATGTTTGAGTGTTAGCAAAGGTTTTCCTGAGCATAGACGCCAACCCTCCAGATTTGGGAGACTCACGTTTTTTCAATCAAAAATATTGGATGAGTTTGATGAACTCTATGGAAGCAAGTGGTGTGCTGAAATGTAAAAATGAAAATGTGTGTATGTGTTTGTGATTGGGGGTGTTGGCATACATGCCAACATTCTGAAGCACCTTTGAGGCAGATTTCGTCAGAGAATTCGAGAGTCACTAATTTTCCCACAGAAATGCATTGACTTTAGAATTATTTTAGGTGGGGAAAAGTGAAAAGTAGCAATATTTTTCACAAAGAAATCTCCCTCCCAGGGGCTCCAGAATGTTGGCATGTATGTATACCAGCCCAAATTCCAGAATTTTAAGTTAAAACCAGGAATGGACTTTCATCTCCCGAATGGAATGGATTATTTTGGCATGTATGACCTGGGCTGTGTTATGTTGTCACGGAAGCCGTGAACGCATCTGCGCCCACACAGACAATGATACTCGGGAGCCGGGTTTGCATGCTCTGAACTGGGTGCAGGGGACCCGTGCACCGCCTTTTATTAAAATGATCACAAGGTGGCCCATGTGACTGCAAACCCACATGTGCAGGCTGTCAAGCGACAGCCGTGGTTAGAACATCCCATGTTGAGGGTAACAACAATAACAACTTTTAACTTTATGAACATGCCAGGTGGTGCTGACCCGGACCGCTACTGTCCGTTATCCCTGGCCAGTGGCATTCTTGTGCAGCTGGGACCTCACCTTGCTGCTTATCTGCCTCTGGGCTGACAGTTCATGGGCTCTTCCAAGCGCCAGCATTCTTGCTAAAGGCATCCCTGGCTCTTTTAGTATTTGAGTGCACAGTTTGCTTGAACGGCAGGTGGCAATAATTTGACCTCAGTGCTCACCATCCTCATCCACAAAGGTGCATGTGGCCACCAGCAGGCAAAGACTAGTGTAGTAAGAGTCCAGAGACTCAAAGTCAATGTTCACCATAGGTGCAAAGTAGTCTGTCAGTGCCTGCTTCACTTTTGGGTACGTTCCAGCTCCTTGGGGTAACGTCTTATGCTGGACATCGCTAAAATAGCAGGCAGTTCTTTCTCCTTGCACCCTCCCCTATCTCTGCTGCCTCCTAAACCTTTTCCAATTTCTCCAGCCAATACACCCGGTTTGACAACCAACTCCGGCACCGGATGGCTTTGAAATAGAGGTTCTTGGTGCTGGGCAGATCTGTTTTTACGCTGTCCTGCCGCCTGATCTCCACCTGCCCTCTGACTGGGCACCCGAATGTTGCTTGGCCTGGGGTGCTGAACGTAGCACTGCTGGAAACCTCCCTGTTTCCTCTGATCGGGGGTCAGTGTACATGTTTTTCCTTTAGTATCTCCCTTCTTTAACCAGGTCACCCAAAGACCACCGGACCACACCGCACAAGCACTCTCCTGGTTAAAGCTGCGGCAGGCGTGGTTACCCACTTGCTGTTGGCAGAGTTCCTGTTGATGCTGTTGCCATCCTCCTAGCAGGCCAGAGCAACCATCCTCCTTGAATCAGCTTGCCCCCACCGGGCCTAGGCCACAGCACATGAGCACCCCACTTTGAGGAGGGCCGCAGTGAGCGTGGGCTGGAACCCACCAGTCTGTCTCCCCAGGGCACACCTTGTATTCCTGGAGCTGCCTCCATGCTGTGTTTCCCCTTCGTTCAGTCGTGATATGGGCGTGAGCGGGTGCCTCCCACACTATGGGCCTGCTGAGTGCAGTCCTCAACGAAGAGCCAGTGGCCATCAGGCAAGACCTGACTGAATGTTTCCTCCATCCAAGAGGTGTGAGTGGGTGCCTTCCGCCACATGCGCCTGCTGAATGCAGCCCTCACTGGGAACTGGCGGTCATCAGGAAAGACCTGACCTATTCACAATACTCCTGCACGCGCACCCAGGAACTCGGGACGCGCCTGCCCGCCAGGTGCATAACCTCCTGGAGGTGCCAGCGGTCGTTAGAGAAGCTCTGACTTGATGCCGGAGACCACGATGCGCCCGCCCGGTATAAAGGCGCAACGGTGCTACCCATCTGCACGCAGGGCTCTCAAGCCTCATCACCAGTTATGCTGTCACAGAAGCCGTGGCACTCAACTGCGTCCACAATGATACTCGGGAGCTGGGTTTGCATGCCTTTTATTAACTTGTTCACATGGTGGCAGGCGCGCAGAGCTAGCCGGCTTCAGCCCTCCTCCCCGAAATTTGAACTGGGGGGGGGGGCTTTTTGTTATTCAGAAAGGGGATAGAAACCTTTCCTAAAACCAGCGGCATTAAAGTGTTACTATGTTCATGCAGAAATATGTATTTGCACAAACGCAGCAAAACATTTATGCATTCTAGTTTCAGGAAAGGTTTCCCTCGCCTCTCTGCCTAACAAAAATGAAATGCACACATTAGCAGCCCCCTCCCCACCGATGCACGCGAACATACAACACTGTTATGTGTTCTTTCACATTTGAGTGGAGGGGGCTGATGTGCACACTTGCTTTCTGTCAGGCAGAGGGGCAAGGGAAGTTTTTTTTTTATGAAAGTAGCAGTGTGAAAGGGCGTTGCATCTAAGCTCATTATGTATTTATGTATGCACGTGCCCAAGGAGTGTGTCTCTAATGCATGTAACAATGAGTGTGTGTGAATGAGTGTATGAGGTATGTCAAGGGTTTTGACCCACGTTGAATTATTAGACTGGGTAGATGTGGGGATGAGCTGTCGCCGCCCATCATTCTATTCCAGAACCAGGAGAACCGCGCAGCTTTGCGCACACCAAAATGGTCGCCTGACCTGCCACCCACCAGTACGAGCGTGATAGGCCAGGAGTGCCATGAGTGAAATGTGTGCCAAAGGAAAAACAGCAGTGCCGGTGGCTAAAAAAAAAAAGCGCTTTGAAATCACCTTTGTTTCTCTGAAATGCAAGCTGAAAAGGCCTATTTTAAACATTACAAGATATTCAAAAAAATCTCAATGAACACCAGCCGACATTTGGCAGAATGTAGTCTTGTGTGCATACAAAATTTGGAAAGAGAAAGAGCCCAAAACAATGTTCATAACAAAACTGGCTGAGCTGTGGATGTCAGCAGCTGAAGAGAAATTGGACTGAAAGATACTAAAATCTAAATGTTTAAAATAAATGAGTGACCTACTGTTGAGTGTCACATAGTTTGCAACTGTTGAAATGTCATAGTTTTGAACTTAGAATCAGCGTTCTAGTTGCATGTGTAAAAATTGTCAGTTTGATTGATTTGAATGTAGAAAAATGGGTACCATAGTGACATTTAGCTGAAGCCTGGCTTAAAGAGATTGAATTCTGCCTGACAACCACCCCCGACAGGAGTTGAAACTTGATCAGCAGCTGTGTTCCCAGGCCTGGCTGCATTCTGCTGCCTCTGCCAAAAGGAGATGACACCTCTCTGATTGAATTAGGGGAGGAGCACCTGGGGACTACAGGAAACTAAACAAAGCACTGTCCTTGGCCCAGGCAAATGTTAAATTAGGGAGGTCGTAAATGGCTTCCTCTTGGAAACGGGGAGAGACACTGCATCTGTGAGCAAGATGAGCTTGGGGCAAGTGGATAAACCAGAAATTTCACCATGTGCTTTGGAAAACCACACCCCTTTGGGGCCAGAGCATAATTTTAAAAAGATGGATAATTCATAGTGCGGACTTGTAAAAATTATATAAATAACATCATCATTCTTGTGATTTTTCTGTGCACATTTTAAGAGGTGTTAGGACTCTGGGGTATGTTCTTGGGGATAGTAGCGGAGAAAAGGTTGTTACTCCAAATGTATGCATGTTAAAAATCTGACACTTTATCATCTGAAACCCATATCCCTAGTGCATATTTGTGTAAAATCTGGAAAGGTTTAGAGGTTTTTATCTGGATGAAAAGGGGAGAATTCTGTCATAAGTGGACACAACATCTTACAAAGACAGGGATCGGATAGTTTGGTGCTACAGAAAATATGTTAACTGGACATATAATATTAGAAAAATGGTACATAGATAAATATGTATTTGGATCAGAAATAGATTTGTGTGCAATTTGGCAAAGGGAGGATCCTCTGACCATAAACCTACCTCATCACTCTGACTCACAACCCAGTTCCCCCAATCAAGGGAGAGAGGAGGAACTGGCCAATGATAAGTTGAGAGGGTTGGGCATAGAAGATGAGCAGACCCTCCCACTTTCTAAACACATAAAGGGAGACTGTGCAGGACAGGTAGGAACATTCACTTCCCACTTCAAGCTGATTTCTTGCGGAACGTTTTGCCAGAAGACACCAGATCCAGCATTTAGACTTCAAATCCAGACAGAGACCAGAACTTTGAATTCAGACTTAAAATTTGTCAGGCCTCGAAATCTTTTGCAAACTGATTCACCCCAGACTTCCAAGGGGCACATCAGAGTAAAACAGCCGGGCTGAGCTGTTTGATTCTGGCCTAAAACCCTGTGCCAGAAACACCCAGAAAGCAGAGCTGTACCCGGAACCACAGACCAGATCTTTGTGAAGCGTCGAGTGCCAGACCAGACCAGCAGAGCTGACCCAGACCGCTGTAACCAGAGAACCGGTACTAAAGACTGTCCGTGGCGAGAGAACCGCATTCAACCTGACCAGATCTGTGACGAGGCCCATTCCTTCCAAAATATAGTGCGAGTACCCAGCCAGGACTGTGCAAAACCAATCTCTTAGTTTAAAATAATCTACTTCAAACTATTTTAACCTATCTAGAACTACACCATAGCATTGTGTGTCGTTCTGTGACTTTAAAGCTGCAAAACTGCCATCGGTCATTCTGAAACTTTAAAATTTCATTCCTGAAAATCTACCTCCACAAAATTGTCCATATCTCTTCAACCGTTTGTGATAAAAGCGAGATTTAACTTTTATTTTGAAGCTGAGCTTTCCAACAGGCTCTAAGCCGACTTGCTATTCCTTATACTTCCTCCGTAATTGCGCTCGACGCACGCGACTAAATTGCCGCAATTTGAAATTCGTTTGCAACCTGACAATCATTCATAGAGCATTGCTAAAGTGATCATGAACTAATTTAAAGTAGGTATCACTCACTCTGAACCTCTAGAGGGAATTAAAATAATTTTTAGCATTTTTTCCCTTCTTTGCATAGCACCTTTAAAGTACTTTGCCTGTGTTTAAAATCATCTCTGTTGATCTAAGCTTGCTAGGGGGGAACTGAATTTGGATTGTACTGTTATTGTATTCCTGAAGACTGTGTGTGTTACTTCCATCTCCTTACATTGCATAGGGGGGAGTGAATTGTCAAAGAAAAAGTAATCATATTATCTTTTGCTGAAATCATATAAAGTTTATTTCTGTACTGCCTCTTATTCATCTTTGCATCTCCTTGAAACCATAAAGCATTCTGATACCTTAATCCCCTGTTCCTAGTCATAAGTCACCAGAACTGTGCTATTGTAGGATTACCTATTGCTGATTACTGCTCATATTCACGGGTGTGATATCAATTATTAATTTATTATAAATGTGTGATATATATATATATATATATATATATATATATATTGTTTAATTCTCAAATAAACATTTTAAATTTGCAAAACAAACTTACTTCTTGGCTCAGTGGGTTCAGGGGGATTCTAAGAGCGGGGTGTTATATAAGGGTTTTATCCAGAGTACACGAACTGGACATAAACATATATATATAAGGGCTTCCCTTGAGCAATCCCAGACAAGGCACTGACTTAGTGGGACTGCTTGATTTGAGTCTTTAACAAAGTGGGGGCTCGTCTGGGATTCTGGATTAGATCTATCCCTTGTGCAGATTAATACAGTGTGCCAGCTGACAGGGTACATATCCGGTTAGATCACCCCGCTGTGTTACGCTGTAAAGCACTCCTCAAAGGAACGCTCTAAGGAAACGGTCTGTTTTGCAAAATAAAATACAAACATCTGTAAGTCAGGAAGGAAATCAAGTTCCAGAATGACGACCTTGGTAGATATCAAAAAAGACAGAGAACACCTCTTACATAAGCTATTTGTGAGAGGTGAATGGGATCATCAGGACCAGGCGGTCTGGTTGCAGGCAATCACACCCCAGATCACTGAAACAGGGTCAGATATGTGGAGAGATCAGGGTCCCTTACATGTGTCCCTGAGTGAACTATACATGGCCCCTAAAGCCAAGAATGAGCACAACAAGATTGCCAGGGTAGCAGCATATTTATATTTACATATGGGAGCCATACAGGACAAATGTGCTGAAGGCCAAGATCTGGCAAATAGGCAACTGATGGCATTAGAGAAGGCCCAATGTGACCTGGTCTTTTCTGAGCAGAGGCTGCAGAGGAGCCAGGAGTCAGAAAATGATAGTAGGCAGTATATTATTAAAATAAAGGAGGAAATGGATATCCTGCAACAGGAAAAGTCTGACCAGGATAACAGATTTCTGGCCTTGCAGAAGCAGTACCAAGAAGGTTTGGACGCCCTACTGCAGAGCCAGAAAAAGCTGGAGCAACAACTGGACTTCAATAGGGCATGCACAGAGCAGGTAGTCACCCTGCAAAGAGGAAAGCAATAAATTGATTTTGAAAGACCTGGACACCGAGGCAGAGTTTGATCAAGAACGCCAGAAAGCTGGTGCCTTTCAAAGGCAGAGGGACCACCTGGCGGCACAGATGCAGGCTCTTAGTCAGGAAAGGGACACCTTAGGCCAGGAAGTCTGCCAATTAAAAGAACAAATTGAAGGAAATCACCTGGCCCTCCAGGGGCTGGGTGACCTCCAAAAAGAGCATCAGAACTTGTTAGAGCACACCAGGAGGGTGGAAGATGCTCTGGCAAGAAAGGAGCAGGCCAGTAGGGATGGGACTCAGGAGGTAACCCTCCTGCAGCAAAGACTGTCCCAGTATTCCAGGACCAATCAGGAGGCACAGAGAGAGAATGAGGCTCTCTGTCAGCACAATGATAGGCTCCAGCAACGGGTAGCCATGCAGGAGAGACTGATATAGTCTAGTAAGGCCTTAACTGAGGAACTGAAAGCGCAGGCTCTTGCATTGCAACAGGGAGCAGGGGCTGACAGAGATGAAGTTCGCTGGGAAAGGGAAACACCTGAGCATAACCTCAGGAGCCCTAGTACCAGAGGCCTTCATCTCTCCCAGTCCTTGGACTCTGCCACCCCCATGCCCCCTGGCGCACATGAGCACAGGGCCACAAGGAGGGCAGATTGCTATCCGGCCAAAAGTATGGGGTTCATAGGCCAGTACCTCCCAGGAATGGATGGGCGGGCATCCGGGTATGGGCACATAAGCACAGTGCAATTTAGTGGGGAACCCCAGGAGAGTAGGCCCACTAGGGGCATCCTGAAAACCTCTGCCCAGTTAGGTCAGTGGGGGGGGGGTACCCAGCAAATCCTGGTATCAAGGAGGGATCTGAAGACTCCTCTGAGCGTCACATGACACAGGAGACCAGGTTCCCACATTCTGCCAGCCATTCCCAGGCTTGCAGAAGCCAGGAAAACCTGGAAGATCAGACGGGCACCTCTGGGAGCAGTGATTCTGAGTTGGAGGATGAATGGACCAGGGTTACCCGAACCAAAAAGGCCAATAAGGCAAAAAAGGCCTTGCTTAAGGACCCCTTAAAACAGATTAAGGCAATCAGGAGTGTCATCACGCCTTATCACAAGAACTCCAAGTATTCTGTGCGGGAACACTTGGAGCTCTTTGAGCAAATGATGCAGACCTTCCATTTGAAGGACAGCAGTAGCTGCATCCAGTACGTCAAATGAACATTCTCCCCAGAATACTCCAGTTTCTTTGCGGGGCTGGAGGACCAAAATCATTCAAGATGGTCCACCTATAGGGCGGCCATCTTGAAACACTTTTCTGTGCATAGAAATCCCCAAGAGGCTCGCAAGGCAGCCTACAATTTGCAATGTGGGGAGGATCAGGCCCCACAAGAATTCGTGCAAGAATTGAAGCGTACCTTTGCGCAGATCACCAGAAGGGTGCGCACGGACAGCAGAGAATTCATCAACACATTTTTCCATGCTCTCCCCAAATACATAATGACCCAGCTCGTGAGAGATTTTCATGAGAAAAGATCTTTAGACTGGGTCATTGAGCAAGCCACCCGCATCTATGAGGTGCAGAAACCGGTGAAAAACAAGAATCAGCCAAAAAAAACAAAACCAACAGCACCCCTGCTGTTGCCAAGGTGGCAGAGGTAAAGGTTGCCCCCGTTTTAGATTTGGAGATGGGGGACCTAAAAACATGCCTGCACCAAATAATTCACAGCCCAGAAGGCCCTTGAGCCAGTCACAGACAGGGAGTCAAGGAGGTAGTCCCACAAATGGGGTCCCGCGCTCCCCTGACTATGTAAGTCCCCGCTACAAGGGAAACAGACCAATCCTGGGTTATGTGTGGACTCCTCCAGCCCAAGGGGGGGATCCAGCCAAGCACCTGACCCAGGGAACTTCCCTCCTAACTTCCCACAGGAGGGCAGAAATTCCCCAAACACTGGGCAGAACTTTTTTCCCAGGTATCCACCCGATTTCCAACCCCAAAACCATCCATCCAAGCTTTCCCCAATTCCCTGAGCCCAGACCACCTAATCCGGGAGAGGGGAGGCCAAGGGTGGAGGGGTACCCAAATTTTTCCAACCCAGGGTATTACCAGAGAAGGGATAGCTACCCTTCCCGGGATCAGCCCAGGGGAGAAAACAGAACCCTGTATCAACCTGAGCGGGTTTCCCAACTTGAGCGCCAGGCCAAAAATATGGCACGGGATCTGGGTCACAGACTGAGGGCTCAACAGAACCCTCAGATGAGCAAGCCACCACAGAATGCCCCAAACCCTGGGCCTGGTGCTCCAGAACAATGACGGGGGCAGCACCCCGATAACCCACCGGTTCCCAGGGAGGAGGCACAAGGGGAAGGGGGGTGTAAAGCCTTGGAGGAAGCTTCCTTCCCAACTTCTAAACAGCCCCCGGAAAAATAGGAACTGGAAACAAAATCTCCTACCCCTAGAAGTCTGCCGCCCAAGGAGCAGAGAGGACGTAGGAGAAACAAAGGACCCAAACGGAGCCATTTTGTGGAGGAGGTACAGGTCTTCCAATTTGAGGGAGAGGGATCCTCAGAGGATCCTGGGAAAAGGATCTTCTCCTTCAGAGATGGGGGAACTCCTCCCAAGGAAAAATGGGTCCCAAGGGATTCCAACCTAGACTGGGTAGATGTGGGGATTGAGCTGTCGCCGCCCATCATTCTATCCCAGAACCAACAAGACCGAAAACCCCTGGTTCAAACCCATCCAGGTGACTGCCTTCAAAAAGGGGGGGGGGCGGCCCAGAACTGGAACCAGGGGAACCAAAAACCGCATCAATATCCAGTTGCAAACTTTTTTTTTTCAGATTCCCATGACTCTACACAGAATTCTGCCCAAATCTCTTCTCTATCAATGTCCAAAACCAGAAAGTTAGCCCACCAGTTGTCCAAAAATGTGCATTATCTGTGCCCCCTTGAGGAGAAGGAGGGAAGATACTATGCCCCGGTACAAGTACAGGGGCAGGGTACAATTTTGGCACTGGTGGACACTGGATCCCAAGCTACCCTTCTGTCCAAAAGGGCCTTTGATGAACTAAATGCAGGAAGGGGGAAGAATTACCGCATTCCTCTCACCTCTCTTCCTGGACAACTGCAGAACTTTGACGGGAAGGAAATTCGCGTCGAGGGGACTGCAGACTTGGACATTAAAATTGGGCGACACAAGGTGAAACACTCCGTCATAGTGGTGACTCCAGAGGGCACCCCTTTTTTACTAGGGAATGACCTCCTGAGAAGGTTGTCACCCATAATAGATTGCGTAAACAAGGTCCTCTGGACCCAGACTAGCCCACCCACCAATAAAATTAAAACAGAGTGTCAACCATGTTAGTTTAAACGGCACCTGCCACATGGTTGAACAAAAATCTGACCAAGTAGAATTTCACTTCCAGAACAACCAAATTCCAGACGTGACAGTAATAGCAGTAGGACAACAGACTGGTGATGGGGGGTCCTCTCTATTTCTGAAAATCAACCTTCCTTCCAGTTTAAGGTTGTATTCCACACTGGAAGGAAATACTCTGAAATTCTTTACTAATTCACAATCAGACATTCCCACTCCAATAGTTCAGAAAGATATGAAATCAGCTCAGAGCCTGGCTGATATTCAGCAAATTGGAGAGCAGTTGTTCATCCCTGTTCAGTTAAATGATGGGATGGACTCTGTTCTCGCTCGAGTGTGTGTGTGAACAACAGTAAGAGCTTCATCAGCGAAGCTATGTTCTGCCAACTCCCAAAAGATCCAGCCATTCCCACGTTCAAACTGATAGGCAAATGGGAAATGGATCTGGAAACACCAAATTCGAAACATCTCCTGCCAAGCAGGTGTATGTTCAAAATCTCCATTGGCAACAAGAGCATAGTCCATAATTGTTGGGTTGTGCGAGACGTCACAGGCGCCTTTTACTTAGGCAATGACATTCTCAATCGCTTTGCCATCAGTTTGGACCTAATAAACTTCAAAGCTTGGTCCCGATTTGCAGATAATCCCATGGGCTTTGATGATCCAGAAAAAGCATTTAGGTCAGCTCAATTGCTACCTTATGCAGTCGAAGTTCAGATTAAAGAGGAAGTCACCATCCCAGAAATGACCCAACAATTCTCCCTAGAAGTGAAAGTTAAAAGAGGACAAAAATTGAAAAACCCTGATGCTTATGTTCATCTTAATGCTTTTCTCCAACAGCAAGGGTTAGGGGTAAACCCAACACCATTAGTCAACATAGAACATGACACCATTCCAATAGAGGTGGATAACAGCGACTTAAAGAGTATTACTCTAGCCGCAGGCACCATTATTGGAATGGCGGTTGATGACCGACATTTCTCCATTGATTTAGGAAATGAACTGTTAGGACCAATCCCCAAGGACTGTTCTGACAGTGACAGTGATGACAATACAATACCAGACAGGATCTTTACCCGGCATGCGGGGGGAACTTCCTGGTGTACACTTCTTGCCCTTATGGTAAGGAAGACGTGACTTGTGACTTCAGGAGGGATGAGGTGATTTTCCAGGTCCATGAGGGCTGCCTTTCCCACCTGAAGCCTCCAGTCCAAATCAGCACTCTGACCAGGGACTTCTCCACCCAGCTGGAGGAGGCCGTTGAGATAGCAAAACCAGATGTCTTTCCAGGCTTCAGGCAGATGGTGGAAGAGAGAGTCAACCTAGCTGATGCCTGTGTGACTGTGGAACAGAAGCAAAAGTTGAAACAGGTTTTCGTGGATTTCCAAGATCTCTTTGCTGTAGACTCATATGACTGTGGTCGCACCGTCATCCACACAACAACAATTCCCACGGACCCTGGCATGACTCCAGTGTTTGTGAAGCAATATCGCTTGCCTCTCGCATCCATGGAGTCCCTTACTGAAATAATTAAGAACCTTGAGTCCCGGGGAATAATCCGTCCAGTACACAACACCTTCAATAATCCAGTGCTGGGAATATTGAAGCCAAACGGCCAGTGGAGACTCTGTGCCGACCTTAGGGAGCTCAACAAACGGGTCCATACTTTCCGATGGCCTCTGCCCTACATTGACCAAGGGCTGGCCCAGATTCAGGGGTCACAGGTATTCACAGCAATAGACCTGACCAATGGATACTGGACCGTGCCTGTCAGTAGGGAGGACCAATACAAACTGGCTTTCACCTTTGGGGGCCAGCAGTACACATGGACCCGAACTCCCTTCGGATACCTCAACTCTGGCAATGAATTCAACATTTTCCTACATAAGGCCATGCCCGACCTGGGTGCGAGGGGTAACCTGGCTTATGTAGATGATGTCCTCATCAAAGGTTCATCTGTGGAAGAACACATAGCTGAGGTCCGTTATGTTCTGACACAGTTGAGGGCCGCCGGAGCAAAACTTTCCTTTCAGAAAGAACAGTGGTGTAGAACACGTGTTAATTTCTTGGGGCATGAGATTACTCCTCAGGGTCTCTGTCCCCAAGAAAAGAAAGTGGAAGCACTTCAGAAACTGAAGGATCCCACAGCTCTGCGGGAACTATGGAGCCTCCTTGGACTGACTAATTACAGCAGAAAGTTCATTGAGGGCTATGCAGAGATCACTAGACCCCTGATTCATCTCTTGAAGGGGGGGGTCAAGTGGGAATGTGGTCCAGAACAATCTGAGGCAGTAAGACAACTCAAAAGAAGCCTCTCACAAGCGCCTTGCCTAGCTTACCCTGTCAGAAACAAGGAGTTCTTCCAGGAGACAGGGTTCTGTAATACGTGCTTGACGGCAGTATTATACCAAAAGCATGACACGGTCAATAAAGTAATCTCCTATGCGAGAAAAACTTTATCCTCTGTTGAGGAAAAATTAAACGATTGTGAAAAGGCACTCCTGGCAACGGTGTGGGCATTGAAGAATTACCGCCCGTTCATCCAGGGGTAACACATCATAGTGGAGACTCCACACCAGGCTCTGCAATACCTCCAAAGTGACAGAATCTGGGCCGGAAATGTCAGTAATTCCCGAATTACTTCCTAGATTCTGTCAATGCAAGGCTTTCCTGTGGAGGTCAGATATGGCCAAAACAAGAAGAGTCCCCTCGCGCAAGGTCTGGCTGACTTGCATGATTGTGCCAGAGAAAACTGTCTCGAAGGCGAAAGTCTAAAACTCAAGGACAACATGGAGGCATACCTTAATTCCCCACACACAGTCTTTGAAGAAGACAAGTGTGAGGGAATGCCCACTGTCTATGTGGATGGATGCTCTAACCATGTTGACAACAACGGGGAAAAAGAACTGGTTGCCGGCGTGGGGAATGCATGGGTGAATGAGTCCCCAGAACCCTCCGCTGGGTACAAAATTGGTCCCCGAAGTAGTCAGGTAGCAGAGTTGATGGCTGTGCATCAAGCCCTCCTCACTGATGTCCAACATCAACTCCACGAACTGGTCATAATCACAGATTCGGATTATGTACAGAACGGGTTCGTGGAGCACCTGGTCAATTGGAAAACCAGAGGCATGTTATGTGCTAATAACAAACCCCTGAAACATGGGAAGTTAATCCAAAACATTTATGATCTGGTCACATTGAATGGGATGACCATCTACTGGAAAAGGATCAAGGGTCATTCCAAAGTAGAGGGACCAGACAAAACTGGAAATGACTTAGCTGATCAGCTGGCCAAAACCGGGGCCATCCAAGGGAATCTAATAGAAATAGAGTCCCTGTTGGGGGAACTCCAGGTCACTGCTATCACTAGGTCCCAGACAAATGCTCACAATGATCTTTCAACTGCACAATGGAGTTAGAAGACCCCTGATGCTGATTGAATTACGGCTCAAAAGGGGGATCCAATAATTGGTAAGTTTTACCAACACATTGAGGACCCTGAGAACTTTCCCCTGACGGATACCGATTACATTGGGAAAGAGGACCTTAGAGTGTTGATGAAATGTCCAAAGATGATCCGGATCTAAGACGGTTTGTTGGTAAGGAAATCCCAAGCTGGCCATGATCAGTGGGTGGTCCCTACCTCATTCCGAAGCCTAATGTTAAGTCACTCCCATGATGCGGTCACCGCCGGTCATAGGGGGTTTCATACAATTCTTGAGATCTTAAGAGAGGTTGCTTACTGGACCTCGACCAATACTTGAAGGGGTGTCTTGTGTGTGCACAATTTCAGCCATCATCCCTCACACACCGTGCACCTCTCCAAAAGAGGGGGATGACACTGCCATGGTCAGATTTGCAAATCGACTTTGTAGGCCCTGTAATTCGCTCGTCTAGAGGAAACAAGTAAATGTTGACCGTCACATGCTTGTTTACCAAGTGGGTGGAATGTCTCCCGGCCCCAAAATGGAAGGCAGAAACAGCAAGTGCCCTGATGATTAACCACATCTTTTCCCGTTTTGGTGTACCTCAAAGGATTGAGTCAGACAGAGGTAGCCATTTCACTAGTGAAGTAATGACAAAGATGTGGGAGATACTGGGGGTCAAAAGGAAGCTACACATTGCTTACCGACCAGCTTCTTCTGGAGCAGTAGAACGCTACAACCGGACCATTGTGAGCATCTTAAAAATGTTTGTGGCAGATTCTGGGCTATGTTGGGATATCCGATTACCTCTGGTCCTAATGGCCATCAGATCTACCGCTTCATCTGCAAATAAAATGTCACCATTTGAGCTGATGACTGGACGCAAGATATTGCTTCCCCAGCATTTGCTCTACAGGACCCAAGAGCAGACGTTGATAAATGCCTCCACAACTCATGAGTATGTCGAGAATTTAAGGAAACACCTCCAACATGCTTTTGCCTATGCTCAGCGGAATCTAGAAAGATCATCTGATAGCATGAAGACCCACTACGACCTGAAGACCACCAGGTAGGAATATAATGTGGGAGACCGGGTTTATCTATACAATTTCCAAAGAAACCAGGCCAAACAGCGAAAATGTTTGCCTACATGGAAGGGACCGTTTGAAATTATAGACAAGGTCTCCCCAGTAGCGTATAAGATCCGCATCCCAATGGTAGTCTGGCGGAAGGGGAAGACAAGTGGGTACATATAAATCAGCTAAAGTGTTGCCATCCCAGGCACACTCTGCAGCAACTGGAGGAGTCCTCTGCAATCCCAGAGGGGACCGCTCCAGATTAATTCAGTTCCACCCTAAAATATTCCACATATAGCCTATAAAATTCTATGATTCTTGAATATGTTCTTGCCTCCTGATTTAAAAAAATGTATATGTTCATGTTTTTGACTATAAAATGTATATGCCGCCCCACTATATCAATAGTGGGGGAGAAATGTCTAGGAATGTATATTGCCGCTTTGCTTTATCATCCTAGGAGAGATGAAACCCGGAGACTGACCAAGGAGAATGACCCAGGGACCGGGAGTAAAGATCCGAGGGGCCCAGGGTACTGCCCAATATTCCCATCAAGACCGGCGAGGAGAACTGATCGATCCAACTGGAGGGAGGAAAAGATGCTGAACTGTGCCATCTATGGAATTGGAAGAAGATGATGCGGACATACCAGCGCGTGGATCAAAACATCCTTTGCACCCGACTCCCCCTCGACTCGAAATCAAAGCGCAGTCAGGCAGGGAGGCTTGTCAAGGGTTTTGACCCATGTTGAATTATTAGACTGGGTAGATGTGGGGATGAGCTGTCGCCGCCCATCATTCTATCCCAGAACAAAACTAAATCAATAGACTGGGTAGATGTGGGAATGAGCTGTCGCCGCCCATCATTCTATCCCAGAAACAGGAGAACCGCGCAGTTTCGCGCACACCAAAATGGTCGCCTGACCTGCCACCCACCAGTACGAGCGTGATAGGCCAGGAGTGCCATGAGTGAAATGTGTGCCAAAGGAAAAACAGCAGTGCCGGTGGCTAAAAAAAAAAGCGCTTTGAAATCACCTTTGTTTCTCTGAAATGCAAGTTAAAAATGCCTATTTTAAACATTGCAAGATATTCAAAAAGCAGACATTTGGCAGAATGTAGTCTTGTGTGTATACAAAATCTGGAAAGAGAAAGAGCCCAAAACAATGTTCATAACAAAACTGGCTGAGCTGTGGATGTCAGCAGCTGAAGTGAAATTGGACTGAAAGACACTAAAATCTAAATGTTTTAAAATAAATGAATGACCTACTGTTAAGTGTCACATAGTTTGCAACTGTTGAAATGTCATAGTTTTGACCTTAGAATCCGCGTTTTAGCTGCATGTGTGAAAATTGTCAGTTTGATTTGAATGTAGAAAACTGGGTACCAAAGTGACATTTAGCTGAAGCCTGGCTTAAAGAGATTGAATTCTGCCTGACAACCACCCCCGACAGGAGTTGAAACTTGATCAACAGCTGTGTTCCCAGGCCTGACTGCATTCTGCTGCCCCTGCCAAAAGGAGATGACACCTCTCTGATTGAATTAGGGGAGGAGCACCTGGGGACTACAGGAAACTAAACAAAGCACTGTCCTTGGCCCAGGCAAATGTTAAATTAGGGGGGTCATAAATGGCTTCCTCTTGGAAACGGGGAGGGGCACTGCATCTGTGAGCAAGCTGAGCTTGGGGGAAGTGGATAAACCAGAAATTCCACCATGTGCTTTGGAAAACCACACCCCTTTGGGGCCAAAGCATAATTTTAAAAAGATGGACAATTCATAGTGCGGACTTGTAAAAATTATATAAATAACATCATTCTTGTGATTTTTCTCTGCACATTTTAAGAGGTGTTAGGACTCTGGGGTATGTTCTTGGGGGTAGTAGCGGAAAAAGGTTGTTACTCCAAATGTATGCATGTTAAAAATCTGACACTTTATCATCTGAAACCCATATCCCTTGTGCACATTTGTGTAAAATCTGGAAAGGTTTAGAGGTTGTTATCTGGATGAAAAGGGGAGAATTCTGTCATAAGTGGACACAACATCTTACAAAGACAGGGATCGGATGGTTTGGTGCTACAGAAAATATGTTAACTGGACATATAATATTAGAAAAATGGTACATAGATAAATATGTATTTGGATCAGAAATAGATGTGTGTGCAATTTGACAAGGGGAGGATCCTCTGACCATAAATCTACCTCATCACTCTGACTCACAACCCAGTTCCCCCAATCAAGGGAGAGAGGAGGAACTGGCCAATGATAAGTTGAGAGGGTTGGGCATCGAAGTTGAGCCAACCCTCCCAATTTCTAAACACATAAAAGGAGACTGTGCAGGACAGGTAGGAACATTCACTTCCCACTTCAAGCTGATTTCTTGTGGAGCGTTTTGCCAGAAGACACCAGATCCAGCACTTAGACTTCAAATCCAGACAGAGACCAGAACTTTGAATTCAGACTTCAGAATTTGTCAGCAGGCCTCAAAATCTTTTGCAAACTGATTCACCCCAGACTTCCAAGGGGCACGTCAGAGTAAAACAGCCGGGCAGAGCTGTTTGATTCTGGCGTAAAACCCTGTGCCAGAAACACCCAGAAAGCAGAGCTGTACCCGGAACAAGAGACCAGACCTTTGTGAAGCGCCGAGTGCCAGACCAGAACAGCAGAGCAGAGCTGACCCAGACCGCTGTAACCAGAGAACCGGTACTAAAGACCGTCCGTGGCGAGAGAACCGCAGTCAACCTGACCAGATCTGTGACAAGGCCCATTCCTTCCAAAATATAGTGTGAGTACCCAGCCAGGACTGTGCTAAACCGATCTCTTAGTTTAATATAATCTAATTCAAACTATTTTAACCTATCTAGAACTACACCATAGCATTGTGTGTCGTTCTGTGACTTTAAAGCTGCAAAACTGTCATCGGTCATTCTGAAACTTTAAAATTTCATTTCTGAAAATATACCTCCACAAAATCGTCCATATCCCTTCAACCGTTTGTGATAAAAGCAAGATTTAACTTTTATTTTGAAGCTGAGATTCTAAGCTTTTCAACAAGCTCTAAGCCGACTTGCTACTCCTTATTCATTTGCAACCTGACAATCATTCATAGAGCATTGCTAAAGTGATCCTGAACTAATTTAAAGTAGCTATCACTCACCCTGAACCTCTAGAGCGAATTAAAATTATTTTTAGCATATTTTTCCCTTCTTTGCATACCACCTTTAAAGTACTTTGCCTGTGTTTAAAATCATCCCTGTTGATCTAAGCTTGCTAGGGGGGAACTGAATTGGGATTGTACTGTGATTGTATTCCTGAAGACTGTGTGTGTTACTTCCATCTCCTTACATTGCATAGGGGGGAGTGAATTGTCAAAGAAAAAGTAATCATATTATCTTTTGCTGAAATCATATCAAGTTTATTTCTGTATTGCCTCTTATTCATCTTTGCATCTCCTTGGAACCATAAAGCATTCTCTGATACCTTATTCCCCTGTTCCTAGTCAAAAGTCACCAGAACTGTGCTATTGTAGGATTACCTATTGCTGATTACTGCTCATATTCACAGGTGTGATATCAATTATTAATTTATTATAAAAGTGTGATATATATAAAACCACCTTCTATACAAAGTAAACTATCACCTAGTATGTTCCAATCACCCAAACAAAGTATTAACACCTGGCTACCTACCGAAATATCAGGTTTTTTTACCCGTGCTAAATGTAAAGCATGTCGCCATGGAATAAACATGAAAATGTTCCTACATCCTCGGACGAAGAAAGAAGTTAAAATCAAACAAGATCTGAGATGCTTTACACAATTTGCTATCTATGTGATTATTTGTTCCTGCAATTTATGGTATGTAGGTAGCACCAAACTAGAAGCCAGGTTAAGAATATTGCAACATCTACGTGCAATCAAAAATCATGATATGTCCTACCCACTTGCCAAACACTTCAAAGAGGTACATCAAAATGACATCAGTTCTTTTTAGTATTTCATTATTGACTCAGCAAAAATTCACCCAAGAGGAGGGGACAGACTGCGAATACTCAGACAAATGGAATCTAGATATATAGTAGATTTCAATACCAAGTATCCTGGAGGTCACAATCGTGACAAAGAATTATATGCATTTTTGGGATCCTAAACATTCTAAGACTCCAAAATTCCAATTATTGATAGACCTGAGCCTTTCCCAACTTTTCCTAATATTCCGCATTTTTGTAATTTCTGTATATATTTTTTGTATTTTTTGTATATTTTGTTTATTTGGTGTGTATGCACAATGAAATAAGGTTTTTAGGAAATTAAGGTTAACTCGGACGCCTATGCATCCTTACACGGTTTTCCCTGCAAGCACTTTTTACTTTGATTGTGTGTTCTTTTATATCACAAATCATTTTAAATTAGTAATTTAGCCAAGGGAGAGGATGTTTTATCTTTAGCTTTACCAAGTGCTGTTTTTATCAATATGTAAAGTGCATTTATCATTTAGTTGTCAATCGCATCGCAAGTCTCCTCAAAACAACGTGTATCAACTGCAGGATTGCTTTAAATGTAACCGATGGGATTGAAGTATGGGAGAGGGCAATAATTTGAATGTTAAAAAGTTTATGTCCCATATCCACTAAAAACTTTAGGCATAAAACACTGACACATGAATGTGACATCTAGTACTATGCACCTTAATCTCAAGTTGTAGGTTCCATTTTTTCATCAAATGATATATTCATACATTGTGGATTTTATTATATTTTAAATTGTTTTTACTCGAATTATAAGGTGTAATTTTAACACACAACATCAAGCACCTTAACTTCTTTCAAAATATGTCCTTATAACAATTTGAAAAGGCAACATGTATTCGTGCATCTGCATTAACTACTTTTTACCACATTGCCAAATATACAGGGTGGCATAGTTACAATATATAGGCGCCCGCAAGGGTAACATACTGCCTATGTGTCTATATTAGACCAACCTCTGTGTTCTATTATGAATATTCACAATATTTATTATGGACCGCATGTTCTTTCTTAGTATAGTTATGTACAGCGGTATCAACCGATGTATGACAGAGACACACTATAGAGGCACCCGCAAGGGTTACATACAGCCTCAAGTCACAGCATATGGGCGCCCGCGAGGGTAACACACTGCCCATTTGTGCTGTATTAGATCAATTTATGTGTTTTAATATAAATATCTTTGATACTTATGATATATATTAATGACAGTTTTATGCCCCTCCTTTCTCTCTCCCCCCTTTCCTTACCCCTTCCTGCGTTTTTTAGTGTTTTTTAGCGTTTTTTAGCGCCTTTTAGCGTTTTTCAATAAATTTCTATGGAGTTGATGAGATCGGAGTAGGATAGAACATACCATAGAGGCACCTGCAAGGGTTACATACAGCCCCTAGATCAAATTACCAACCACTTGCGATTTTGCAATATGCACTTTATATTATGCACTTTATTGATAGCACTCAGCACTTTGTCAATTAATAGTCCTTCAATGTTTACATAGCACACAGCACTTTATTACTTATGAAACATCTGCATATTTCTATTTTGATGTCTGCAACATGTATTTTGTAAACTTTTTTGACACCACATTTCAGTTCGTGCTGAGACACTGTGTCGGCCCACTAGGGCTGAATTAAACAAACCTAGTACAATAGAAGACGATGCACGATCGTTTCTCCTAATTTCATTGCCATTGGCAAACACTAGGATGAAAATACATCATTTTATATTAGTAATTCCAGGCATTTTGTCCATCCCCAACCCACATGGGATAATTGGTTTGATTAGACAAAAATGTTTCAAATTACTACAGTGCTTATAAAAACACTGTGTCTCTCATGAATGCCTGAAATGGGTGGTCATGCAGGTTCCTACATGGCTCCATTTTTGTCTACCACTTGTTACCTTACTTAAGTGCAAAACATTGAAAAAGGACTCATATACTTTTCTCTATAATACCACAGTCCTCTCTCTGTGTCACATACCAGACGAAGCCCGAGTAGGGTGAAACGCGTCGTACCTTTCTTGCATCCAAGACCGTTGCTGCCTTCTTTGTCCATGTATTTCAAATAATAAAGGACACTTTGACTGCACGGTACCCAAGCCTGTGTGTGGATTTGTTGGAGACATCCAGCCTTTCGCTTTTATCATAGCTGGAGTGCCGATGTAACTCGGATTGGTTTCCAGTCCTTTTTTATATATATATATATATATATATATATATATATATATATATATATATATATATATTGTTTAATTCTCAAATAAACCTTTTAAATTTGCAAAACAAACTTACTTCTTGGCTCAGTGGGGTCAGGGGGATTCTAAGGGAGGGTTGTTATATAAGGGTTGTCATCCAGAGTACACGAACTGGACATAAAAATATATAAATAAGGGCTTCCCTTGAGCAATCCCAGACAAGGCACTGACTTAGTGGGACTGCTTGATTGGAGTCTTTAACAGGTATGGGGGGCTGGGTGCGCATGGAAATGAGTGAGTGTATGGTGCATAGGAAGTTTAAATGAGTGAGTGAATGTGTAATTGTGTGTGTGTGTGTGTGTGTATATATGTGTGTGTGTGTGCTCATGTGTAATGCTGGACCAAGGAGCTGATTCTGGTCGGTAGAGGAAGGGTGGTAGGGGTGGTGTGGTGGTTGGTAGGATGGACAGGGGGCTAGCATACTTATTTGTATTTATTTATTTGAATTTGTACAGCGCACAACTGCCCTCAGGCATCGCGAAGGCTTACTTAGTTACATAAGAGCTTGTGAGAAATCTTGGATACATAAGTGCTTAGCAAAGACATACGGTTAGCCTGACCCCTTTTGAAGGGCGGCATCAGCATACAATGCAGGGAGTCAATATAGGTGGCACAGACATGATGCACACCCCATCTTGAAGGGCGGCAGCAGCATACAATACAGAGAGTCAAAATAGGTGGCACAGACATGATGCACACCCCATCTTGAAGGGCGGCAGCAGCATACAATGCAGAGTCAACGTAGGTGGCACAGACATGATGCACACCCCCTCTTGAAGGGCGGAAGCAGCATACAAAGCAGAGAGTCAATAAAGGTGGCACAGACATGATGCACACCCCCTCTTGAAGTGCGGCAGCAGCATACAATGGAGAGAGTAAAAATAGGTGGCACAGACATGATGCACACCCCGTCTTGAAGGGCAGCAGCAGCATACAATGCAGAGAGTCATATATACATACATACCAATATTCTGTGACCAAAAACCTGTAGGAATCTTAAAGTTTCAAAAATAGTAATTGGCAAAATGACAACACAGGAAATGATGTCACATCAATTTTACCCAATCTAATGACAGTACATGAGATCACAGGCTGCAAATAGCACATTTAAAGCCCTAAAATGAAAGGAATAGACAGATACATATATTGCTCTGTTATTAAGACTTGTGACTGGCAACATAGGGCAGTTGCTGCCGCCCCAACCCCCAACCCACTGAGGCTCATGCATGGCCCCTGTCAACTAAAAAAGTGGAAAAGCCCTGATACTGTCTCTGCCCTTGACACATCAATTGCCATTAAACAAAGTAACTAATTTACCATATCTACCTTGCAGCTCAGCTAGCAGCTGTGTGTATTTTCCGCGCTGTGACAGACAGAAGTTCAAAAGAATTTCTGCAGTGAGACAGAGCACCGGCTCAGAGCTCCGAACAAACAGCAAACTGAGCTCAGGACAGGCAGGTAGCTCTGAGAGGCACGGGATGTGTGTGGCATCACACTGACGCTCTGACACTTGCCTGGACGTCATTGCGCCCAGGACAGAGAGTGTGTCCAGGGGTGTACTGGCCTATAGGGAACTCTGGAGATTTCCCGGTAGGCCTCTGCATCCTGGGCCTCTTTTGTGTGGTAACCTATTTTATTACCACATTTTCTCATAGGAAAAGGGTTGGGCTTGCTGTAAATGTGTAATATGGGGCAACTTTGAACATTATTTCCAGGGTCTCTTTTGCCCACCTTACACTGGAGGATGATAGTGGGTCTCAGGCAGTCCCAAGAGCCATTAATCAGTATGTTTTGAGAGGAAAATCTGTAGGCGGTAGGACTACCTAAAAAGCAGTAGCCTACCCTACTGGTTGAATCTGTAGCATAGCTCTCAACCATTTGTAGTGCAAAGGCGGGTGAAATCACCCGATTTTGTTTTTGGCGGGTGAGACGCCCATTGGAATGAATGGGCGTGCAGGAGGCTTGGCGGGTGAGTCAGCCCTTTTCAAGGCGGGTGACACCCGCCAAAAGCGGGTGACATAGCTCTCAACTCACCCGCTTTTGGCGGGTGTCACCCGCCTTGAAAGCTGATGAATCACCCGCCAAGCTCCTCATACGCCCATTCACTTCTATGGGCCTCTCACCCGCCAAAAAGAAAATCGGGTGTTTTCACCCGCCTTGGTGACAAAAAAGGTTGGGAGCTATGGTGTGAGTTGAGAGCTATGCTGTAGGGTTGGCAAGTATGCATTATATGGGCTCCCCGCCAGGCAGCTCTTGGGGTAGAACAGAGGGGGCGGGGCCTCTAAGTTTGCTCCGCCCTGTTTCTAACCTGGCCCCGCCCATAACTAGTTAGCCCCCCCCAATGTAGGTTGCACTCCTGCATGATGACCCGTGTGACCGCAAACCCACAGGTGCGGGCTGTCAGCTGATAGCCTTGGTTACAATAGGATGTAGTCGGGGAGGTAGCAATCATTTCCATAACTTTAAATTTAGGATTTTTTTTCGTGGGAGTTATGGGGGTAACAATTAGATTCAGATCGTGTACATCTACAAAATCCAGGAGTGTATATTTTTTTTATCTCGTGTTCTTTCATAAGAACATGTAGGCCTATTCTGGCGTCTATCAGGCACTTTCTTGCATTAGTCTTCACGGACTGTGAGAAACGTCAATGCTGTCGCCCACTCACACATGTATCATGGCGTAGAACAATGTATTGTTTAACCTTGTAAAACGAATTACCATTCTAGCTCTTCGTTACGCTACTGGTTGACGTGCCTACCCCTTATTTTGTTTTATTTCCATTATCCTTTCCGTATGTACCCACCACAGAATTGATTTTATTCCCTTCAAAATAATCCGTGTACACACGGACTCTGACCCTTCTTCTGTTTTGATGATTCTTCTCTTTCCCCGGATCCTGAATGTTCAGCACTTGTCCCTCTTCTATGTCCATGGGCTCCCGCCCCCTTCGGCTTCACTCTGTGTAGCCCGGGCAGCCCGAGGGCTTGGCAGTGTGACACTGTTGCTCCCCATGGCGGTCAGTCGGCACCTTTGGGTGCGTATCGCTTACGCCTCGATGGGGACACTCATGGGAGCTTCCGCCTTTCTGGCGTGGAACGTGGCTTTTGGGCAGCCTTGGACAGCGGCCATGGGGGGCCTTTCAGGTAAAAACTCAGGGGTACGTCATGTAAACAGTGGCAAGTGCTGTCGCTAACGGTGGGGCTGAATGCGGGAGGGTGGCAGATCAAGGGCTTTCTTCGGTACCAGCCGAGGAGGTTTCTTTTGGCAGTGCCGGTCATGGTTTTGGCGTTTGTTCCTTAAGGGGACCAGTGTGCTATAAAAGGGGAGAGGGGCTGTCAGGTCTTGCTGGTGGATACATTAGCAGATACGTTAGGGGAACTGTCGGCTTTTCTCCCACCGGCGATGGCGGCAGGCAGGGCAGTAGAGAGCTGCAGGTACACCAAAAGGGGAGCTTCATGCGGCTATTTTGCGCAGGTGTTTAATCCTGCGGGGGTGAATGTGTGGTTGCAACTTCTTCGCTGTAGGGGTATCGCCTACATCACTTGCAAGTGGCCCGAGTAGAGCAGGGAGAACGGTCTAGCGTCAGTGGTAGGCTGTCGATTGTCGTTGGATATTAACCTGTCAAGTACACTCAGTGAAGGGAGTGGGGAGTAAAATAGGATCGCAGGGCTCTTGGGTAGATCATGGGAAGAGAGCTGTCGGCTTGGTCTTTCACACTTTATTTGAAATGGATCACTTGTGACGATGCGAAAGAAAGCATAATAACTTTTCTTAAGTGGTCATGTCGGCTTTAACAATATTCACCCCCTCCAAAACCCCATCTCCTTTTTCTTTTTACTGCCGCGTAGAGGCCAATTCACCTGTTACATGATCATCTGTAGCTATAACCACTGCCTACAATTTATCCAGGATGTTGCTACAAAATAAAGTGATCTAGATGGGACTGAAGGTGTGCAGTCTAACAAACTAAAGACTGTCTGAGTTTAAATGTGCATTTGCTGGCTGGTGAGAGTCTTCTCTAAAAAGTGTTCAGTAATCGGAACGGTTTCCCCCCGTGTTCAGCTCTCTGGCGTGGGTGCAGTGAAGATATTTGGAGATCAATGAACTTCAAGGTGGCTCATTTAATGCAATCTTAATGGCAAACCCAGGAAAATTACCCATACACTTTACATTATATTTTCTATTATAAGTTGTGCATGGTATCGGGTAATATTATCGCCACCAAAAATATCGCCGTACAAATGGTCGTCGGGAACCGCCATAGTTGATATTTTTGGTGGGTTCCATGGGGTAATATCGCTGCAAAAATATGGCGATATTTGTGCGGTGATATTATCACCTGGATCCTTGTGCACGGCATAGCTGACTCCCGCTAATGGAAGTCTAGGTTGCACTGACTACATTTGTCCCCTGTATTCATGTGTTATCAGTTATGTGCTGCACGGATTCAAAACTGCTCCAACTGAAACTGCCTTTACTCCAAATTACAAAGTTACAATTTTGTCCACTGTCCTTTTGCATTTCAAAACTTTAAAGGTACTTCAAATTAAGGCATTTTTTATATTGTTTGAATGAAGTTTTCATGTGCAGGCAACAGAGCCCCGCCAAAATCGTTTTGCAATGACCCTCCCCTCCACATCTTCTTCCAGCCCTGTTTGAGTTTGAAGGGGATTGGACATTCAGGTGCAACAGGGGTGGGGTTTTAAGGACACAGCAGGGTGCGTTAACTGTTGGGTACTTGAGCTGAGTGAGAATATTGAATGCAGCAAGCAAAGTGGATGTAGGTTACAACATTGCCTAATGGCTGGAGCCAGGCGGTGGCTCTCAAGTGCAGCATGTGAGTAGGTTGCTGGGTACCACAGAAAAGGGTGGGCGTTTTGATGCACAAGAAAGGGAACAGGCGGTTACAGAACATGAGGGGTAATTGTTCATAACATTGGGCTTCAAGAGGAGAGACTGCTGAGGAGATTCTGGTGTGGTTGTAGAGAGCATAAGCACAACAAGTGGAAGCTCGAGTGGTACCTAGCCTCACAACCTGCGGAGCAGTGGGAGAAGCGGCTTTTGGTGCATAGGAGAAGCGGGTGGCTCTTGACGTAACAGCTGGTGAATATTTTCAGTGGAGGGGCATTAAAATCTCCTAATGGGTATGAGTGAACGACTCCTAAGCAATGTATGGGATTTGGGGGAGAAAGAGTTTGCTTTATCACCCCAAACTACCCCACACCCCCACCTCCCTGAGACATGTTTTTAAATGGTGGGTGGAAATAGTGTGTTTTGCAAAAGAAAGGGGGTGGGGGGGGTAAAAAGCCATACAATTTTACATCTCGGCTCTCCAGGGAGACACATGTTTGTGTTTACAATATGTCTTTACTATTGGGAATCATTTTGATAAAGCTACACCGACAATACACTTCAGCATTATTTATATATATATATATATATATATATATTTTTTTTTTTTTTTTTTCTCATCACTTTGAGGTTCTTGCACCCACATTTATGCAAGTGTTGTCACAGTAATTCACTCATGTGTCCACAATATGTGCCAGCATTCACTCTGTAAATCTGATATTCTGCCGCCAACACATACCAGCATTTCATGATGATGTACTCAGATTCTCTTCTAGCATTCCTGCTGAATATACATGTATGATTCTGCCTCGTGTCATCTAGCACACACACAATTTCCCCCCCCCCAGCACCACATGGAAAGGCTTTTTTTTCCAAACGTATCTTAACACGCGTGGCAATGTGCCACTTCATATTCTCTCTGGTAGGGGCAGAAGGAACGCAATGAACGTTTGCAGCTGCCGTTCACTTTAAGGCATCCACGACGCACAAGCACCATGGGGGCAAGGATTCAAGTTAAGGGTGGCAGTGCCTGAAAGAGAACATTGGTTGTCTACCAGTGGGAGCTGAGTTTCTGAATGATATTAGTGGTCAGGCCGTTTTTGGTGGTGCGCATGGACTGAAGAAATTAAACGAGGCATTTTTCTTTTTGGTGGGAAATCTCTTCTGTTTTTAGGGAAGAGGGAGCACAACCCTGAACCCACCCTTTTCTTATTTTTTTTTTTTTTTGGGACCTTTTTAGGGTGGGAGAAGCAGTGAAATACTGACAGCCCTACTTCTGTCTGCCGGTCTCTCTTTTCTAAGCACTGTAATAAGCGCATTATTACTACCCATGGTAATAGTACTCGTTTGTCCTCTACAGGATGAAGGGATGAGTCTGTTTTGCAGAGATTTCAACCTGTGACTTCAGGGAGCATATAGATTCTGAATCTCATGCTTAACTCGCCGAGTTATCTAACCGGCTTGCTAATTGGCATATTGATATGTTTTTTTTTCTTTTTTGTCAGCCCAATAATTTTTTCCGAATGCATTCAAATGTAGAAAAGTCGCCTCCTCCTTTCTGCTGAATCATCATGCCTGTCATAAACTCACTGATGTTAATGTTCCTTTCGCTGTTTTACAGGCGGTTTGGCGGTGGGTGTAGGAGAACAGGTTCAATGCCCACACTCTCCTCTCTACCAATTTGAGAAAGTTGAAAAGAAAGCAGTGTTAGGTAAAAAAAAATGTATAGTGTAATGTTAGTGGTCTTGTATGCTGCCTGTCTGCTACTTTTGGTGGCCTTTCTGCACTTGGCTCTGTAAGAGAAAAGGTTGAGGTTCATTAATGGGCCATTAGGAAAGGCAGATGCTGAAACTGTAATTGATGTGTGCAAGTCAGAAGTACTTGGTTCCTCAGTGACATCTGCTTTCTATGGGTTTGATGGAAGAGACTTGGGAGTATGTTACACATAAGGAAGAGTCCACGATCAAATATATTACAGGAGAGCCTAGTTAGCTTGAAACCAACAGATACCAGGAAATACTTTTAGCTCCCCTGGCCAGCTGGTGCCTTAGAAACATTAACTTTTTGAAAATATTAATAAGGAAGAATTAGGCCATATCTAGTACACATTTACACATAATGGATAATACACAATGGGAAAAAAGTTAGTGTGCATCTCATGTGCAAGTTAGACTTATGTAGCGCTGGCTACTCGTTCCTGGTTTGCAAGTGGTAGCTCCTGCCTAAAGCCTGACGCACATGACCTGGTTTTAGCTCCTGCTCATCAAATCTTAATTTCAAACCCTGAAGGTGGTTTGACATCTTACTCGCTCTCCCCTTCCCACTCTACTACTCTCCCTTCCACACTACTATTCTCCTCTCCACTCTACTACTGGCCCATCCTCTACTTCTACTCTCCTCTCCCCTCCCATTGCTACTGCTCCTTTCCCCTGTACTACTACTATCCACTCTACTACTTCTCCCACTTCCCCTCTCTACTACTTCTACACTTTCCTCAGGGAACGAAATTAAGCTTGGATAAGGAGGACCTAAAAGCAACTGCTGGGTATCCAGCATTCACCAGTGACCAGTAGCTACCACTGCGGAACGAGGAGCTAGTACATAGTTCTTCAAATCTAACTAAATGACGCAAAGATAACATTTTGAACCTTATTTATGAACCCTTATTCTGTAAATGTCATACAGGTGTTTTTGAAGGTTTATTTATCGATTATCCCAAATGCACAGAGGTAAAAGGTTTTTGTTCAGCACACATTGTCCAGAGGAGCCGTAGCAGTACCTGGTAGCTCTTGGTGTCAAGCTAACCAGGCACTTCTGGGACCTATCAAGAAGCTAAATGGCTCCCATCCCCCCTCAATTTTGAACCCTGCACTGGTATTGCTATTGCTCAGGCAGGCAATCAAGAGGGGACAAGAACCGGGACTCTCCCAACTGCCACCCTTCTCCTATGGGGAATGACTGGCTCTGGCTTCCTCCATGGCAGGCTTCTCACCCCAAGTTGAGAGGGATTCCATCCCCTCTTCACAGGGTAAGCTTACTAACTTTGTCTCACATCACACACCAATCTTGATAAGCTTTTTACCAGCTTATCTTTATCTAGGGCTTTTGTTCATCACACTGACAACTCTGTTTTGCTGGGATGGGACACGGGTCTTAATTTTACCATGCCCATTACAGGCTACATATAAATGCTTGAGGCATACTGAAGATATAGGCAGCATTGTCTATAGCTTATCTGGGAGTTATTGGAATGTTTATTGGGACGTTTTAGTTTGGGATAAGTATGTGTGGTCCGTTGGCAGGGTCTGGTTTTAGAAATGATAAGCAGTCTCACGTAAGCGAATGTCGGTGTTTCACAACTGTTTCTGTTGCAGTTTAGAGTGTGATGCAATAGCCAGAAGGATTTGGTAGAGTAACCGCCTGTGTTCCATATGGAGGAGTGACCTGTTCAAGATGCTGAACCGAAACAGTGGAGACAATGTGAAGACACTTGCATGTAGGGTTTGAAGTGGTCCCCATAGAAGGGTTATAGCCTGTGAAAAAGCCCTCTTTATGGAGAGAAGAGCAAGGTCTCCTTCTCATGTCACTATTTGTGGCACAACCATCACTTCCTGCAGAGCGTCCATAGATGGTCCGGGCTACCACTGTGTGAGCCCCTGGAGGGCCACTGGTGCCCAGAAAATTCAAGTGACGGACTAGTGACTGGGCGTTAAATAAGGAAAAGTCCTGTGTGCATTCCCCTCACCAGATTACTCTGCAATTCCCACAAACACACATTCTACTGTGGCTACGTGTTTTAACACTTCTGGCTTGTCCATTATAGCCCCATGCTCCATCCACCATGTACTTCAATGCAGCAGTCCTTAAACTCCCCCCCCCTCCCAAAAGACAGTGAGTTTACTCCGCCCCGAGTCTAACCATTTTGTGTGAGCATCCTGCAGAGGTCCGATGAACACCCCGTGAGATAGTTTCAGTATGGTTGTTGGTATCCATGTTTCAAAGTGGTATTGTAAATATGTATAGCCATAAATCTGTTCCATCCTATAAGGCATAATACCCACCCCGTATACAGCTTTTTAAGGATCCCTGTCCACTTGGCAGAATGGGTAGAAGCAACTTGAAAAAGCACTAGCCACTTTTTAACAATAGAATGTTCCCAAGTCAATTGTTCAATGAATATATTTTTCTCTACCACCCATACCTTTTTTAATAGTAATTTTGAGCTCAGACCGAACGTAACACCTAATCCACAAAGAGAAACCAACAATGGGTATATTTCCAAATTTGACTAGCAATCACTTAATTGTGCAAAAAGTATTAATCGATGGATTCAGACGAACGATATATACTAGGGTGATATGCTCTGAGGCGGCGAGCCTCCCAGTTTAAGGGCCTGAGCGAAGTGAGAGCCCTCTTACGAGGGCAGCAGTGCAGATGCCAACAGGGTCAGCCCGCCGCTGAGGGGCATATCACCATTGGCACCCATGTAGTTGCCTACCCAGGTGCTAAAAACACATTTTGTTTACCCTCGCTGCACAGCCTGAAGCCGCGGTTCCTAAGTCCGTTTTAAATGCTGATGACCGTGACCTACTCAACATTGAAAACGGACTCTGGGAAAGCACTGTGCACCCTGGCGCAGCAAAAACTTTCCTTTTTAAAAAATAAAAAAAATCACGCGTGTAGGAACGTAGACAGGTAAAGGCAGGGGGAGGAGGTGCTGTTTAGCAGCACCGAGGATGCTTGGAACGTGGGTTTGTACAAGACAATATGGTCCGCGTTCCGAGCATCCTGATTGGCCAGCGCCTCCTTCTAGGTTGCTAATGCCAATTACATAAATTTCCATGCAATGCATCTCAATCAGGCCTTAAGATAAACTCTGCAAGACCAAATGTCATTCTGTTGGGGTCTCCTGCCCTATTTGTGAGCACCTTTGGTGGGTAAGACTTATTGGGGCTCAAAATGTGCACTTGCCACTAGCTATTTGTAAAGAATTGCCATGTGGCAAGGCTAGCAAAGTACAAACTTGAAAATGTTTCTATATTTTTTTAATGATAAAGTGATGCAGGTAATCCATCTCAGGGTGGTCTGCTTATTAGATCACCACCCTTTCATCAAACACTTGTCAACATTATGGTGTACACCTGTGCCCTTTTGCATCCATATATTGATTTACATCATCTGCTCCCCAGTGGGACAGAGCAGGTTCAGTAGTAATAGGTGCTCTGTCTGACAGCTGCCAGGACAGCAAAGTCACTGCAGCGCATAGGCTGTGTTTTTCAAATGTACGCTTCTGTTCCAAAACCACATAATTATGATCTGTCATCCTGGTGGTTGTTTAATCTTTAAACAAAAGCCAACCCTGAGTTTCGGGGTATGGTGGCTGGTAGTTCACATACTTATTAATGCCACATCTGATCTGTATCATACACATGTAAACACTGTGAGCCTAGGCCAGCCTTGGACTGGCAATGTACATGTTCCTCATACTGGCTGTCTCTGCTACAAGCAGCACAATAATAGGCAATGGGTGCTGCCTCCCTTTTATACTTTTTGAGGGCAGGTAGCGCCTTTCTCCAGCCCCAGAAGCTCTCGGCCAGAGCATCCTGGGAATTGGGTTTAAGAGGCGACAAACTAAGGACCAGCCTCACACCGGGAGTTTCATACCAAAGGGCCTTTGATGCTATCTGCTTGCGAAGGGGCTGACAGTGTAGCCACTGTAGCCACTGGGAGCTCTGAATAGTTGGGGAAGTCTACTCCACTTCCTTTAGTGCAAAGCACTTTGGTTACGATACAGTAAAGCAAAGACCACTTGATAACTCAGAAATTGGGCCCCTTGAGGCATGCTTGCTTTAACACAATTCCCTGTGAACTTTAGCCTTTATAAGGAAGGGATCGCCCCCTCTTTCTTTTTATTAATTCCTCGACTGCAAGAAGAATTCCATTGAGGTGAAGGAGCACTCCAAGGCAGAGGCAAGGTCTGCTCCTTTCCACTCACAGGGTACACCAGTTGCAGTTGAACTACTGGTGTTATGATATGGGATTTATAACGTGCCTATACACAAGTGTTCAAGGCACGACAGGGCAAGGGAGGGGGAACAGAGAGAAGGCAGAGACAACGATCTTACTAGACGAGGTGTCATTCAGATTGTGCAGGGGAAGGGGAACAGTGCGGGAGGGGGGGGGGGACCTGGCTCGCTACAGTGGTACCCAGAATGTCACTTGTGGTGAAGGACTCCTGCGGATGTTATCCTGCCCCGTGTTGAGAGAAAGCAAACGCAACCTCATCTTGTCCCTGAGCCCCTGGATTGGGAATTGCAGTCTCGGAAGAGCCAGAAACCTCAAGATTTCTGCTTTACATCACCTCAAACCAATTAAACTGCACCCAAGACGTGTTTTCCTCATTCAGACTAACAGAACCCACTGGTGCTGCCTTTGGCACTCGCTTGATATTCGAACCACTGTTGCTGCTCCTCAAACAAACCAGTTTGTTGCTACACTGCACCAGCTGAGCATGCCATTGCCTGTGTTTGTGCCAGAATCTGGCTGCTGTGACAGACTTCAAACTGCAGCATCTTGACCAAGTGCCTCCAGCGTCTGCACCTTCAACCCAAAATCGTGCTTCAAACCGACCTGGCCCCATTCCCATTTCATTACAATGCTGCATCGAACCCCAACAAGCCTCACTTCAAACTCGACTCAACACCTGCCTCATGTTTGGTCACAGTAACTTGCTGTACCCAAACCTGATTCAAACCACGCGCACAACAATAAAAAGGTGGATTAGAATTTCCGAATTTTTTTCAAACTGCCAAGAACTAAATAAGCTACTGTTAGAAAACCTCAACCCGCTGCGGCCCATTTCTTGGGACCTTAGTGACTGGTTAAGCCCCCTTTTTACTCCTTCTCCCTGAATAAACATATCCTTTTTGGACACTGGCTAAGTATTACCTTTCTTCTTCCTGATAAGATTCAAGAGTGCTTGCCTCCTTTGCATATTATATAAAACATTTGTCTCATGCCCGCCCTTTTCCCTCAAGAGTCAGCAGCAAAAATCTTGCTTGGACCTTAATAAACTCCAGGCTAGACTATTGCAGCAGCTTGCTGGTCGTTCTTCCCAAAAATGAAATCAACAGACTGCAAGTTGTGCAAAATAATGCTGTGAGGGTTGTTGCTGACCGCAAGAAAAGAGTTCACGTATCAGATGCCAGAAGAGATCTCCACTGGCACCCTATTAAAGAAAGAATCCACTTTAGACTAAGGGTGATCACTTTCAATTGCCTGAAAGTCAGGCCCATCTTATCTTAAAGACACTATGACTCCAAAGTCCAGCAACTATAGTCTGTGATCCATTAATTGCTCCCAGTTAAAAATTCCTTCAAGGAAGCTATCGCAAGTGAAAAGTTGAACTTTCTTTTCTGCCGCTCCTGCTTTGTGGAATGGATTACCTACCATCCTCGCAGAAGAGACTTCAATCAGAATATTTAGAAAGTGCTTAAAGACTCTCCTGTTTAAAGATTGCTAGGTCAGATTCTTGAACCTTTTATATTATCTCCTGTGGTTTGGTTAGCCTGCGGTTTTTATGTTCTGTTTAGCGCCCTGAAGCCCCAGGTCAGTGGATGTGCTATATAAATTATAAATAAACAAAATAGTAGGCGGTCTGGCCACTACTCGTCCTTGTCCTTGTTAATCATGTTATTGACCTAGGAACAGCCTCGTAAATAGTTGGACTTTTGAAGATGTAAGCTGCGTAGATCTTTTCAGCTGCTGCTTTCTTCCTCGCCCATTTGACACATTAGGTGTGCTTCAGATTCACTAAACGTGTTCAGCTAAAGGTTTTCATGCATACTGTGAATATCTCCATTCTGAGGTACAGTGCACACTTTAGGACACAAGTCCACGCAACAGCTCTTTGGGTGTCTCAGTAGTGGATGGTGGTGCTTTGTGCAGAGCAGGCTAGAAGTCTATTGTCAGCTCTGTGGATATCCCATTAGTGGGGCAGTACATTGTGCAAACTCTGTGGATGTCTTGGGTCAGGGTTCTGCAAATGTTTGCTCTGCAGATGTTTTGGAGTACATCTCCCATCAGCAGGAACTGGCATTGTCAATGACGAGGTATACATTCTGAGAATTGTGTACACCAAAATTACATATCACATCTTCCTGGTAAGATGCAGTGAATAATAATCAAGCCCTTTTCAGTTTTGGGTATTAGGTGGTGCTGAAAGCGCAAGCTTTAAAGCCGATATTGTCATTAAAATAAGAGCTTTAACATAAGAGCTTGAAATAGGGGCTTTGAATGTAGGGTTGTAATGCAGATGACATATGAAGATGGATTCATGTAGTTTTGGGTATGTGTCCTACCGATTTAAAGCCCATTGCTAAGTGAAATCTATAGAATTCTCCCCCCATTCCCACCCATTTTCCCTCCGACTACACCTTTTTTGCACTCTTTGGCTGAATTTATATTGTGGGGTGAATTTGTCAGCCAACTGGTGGCCGCCATCTGTTAAGGTTATTTGACTTGATGCTTTAAAATATATTTTCTGCAGCTTTCAAGTTATGTTACACATTTTACAGTATTTTTATATCAAAAATAAACCAAGTACTGTAGTAGTTTCATTTTGGTTTAAAATGTCTCTGAAAATGTACATCTAGTGACTTGTGAGGGATTCTTCCAGTGCTTTTGATGTAAGGAGCACCTGATTGGCTGTGCAGTTAGTGATGTGATTGGATGTGCAGGGTTCCATGTCTTAATTGTGGCAAAAATGGACGTGTATACAAAATATTGCAGCAAAAATGCTGTTTTGCCGTCGCAAGCATGTAAAGGATGCGGGTGACACCCCTGCAACTCCAGACCCATTATACCATTTAAAGCGAGCGGGAGACTTCGCCGCTCCCCTTAAATGGTATAATGGGGTACACCTTTACCGGGTCAAACCACAGCATTTTTGCCACGGTTTTATTACCTGATATCATGTGCAGTGTGCTTGTTTGTACAAATGCCATTTTGTTCTGGCATGCCACTTTCTCTGTACATTTGAAGAGAGCTGAAAGCTGAGTGTTTTGTTTGCTGAACGTCTGAGAGGTGTAAAGCCCTTTGATTTAAAATGTTTGAATTTTACTTGTTTTTTAACTGTGCTTTATTTTTATGCCAGCGGCGGCTTAGTTTACCTAATACTATTAAACAGCCACCAGCACTCTTTTTAATGCATTTGTTAATTTGTGTCGGTGGCTTTAAGCCGCCGCCAACAATGTATTTGTTTTACAAACGTTGCAAATATGTGGCGGTGGCGAATTAATGTTGTTAACCCGCCGCCGGCACATATTCAATGTTGGTGAAACAAATTCAGTCCCAGTGACGGCTTGCTTTCCCTGATGTAAAGCCGGCACCGACTTTAAGTTTGATTTAGTAACATTGCAAATATGTGCCGGCAGCGGCTTGCAATGTTAAGCCGCTGCCGGCACATGTTTGTAACGTTAGTAAAAGTAATTCAGTGCCAGCAACGGTATTCGTCATCAATTCTTGCAGTGTTTCTAAGCTTCTAACCTTGCTAGCTAGCACACTTGCATAACTCGCAAGGTGTGGACTCATATTTTAGACTGGTGTGTGCAGACCTTTCAGTATTTTTATCCTGTCCCATGGCATGATCCTCCCAACGGAAGGGCACAAGAGATGAGAAGCATCTATATGACCATTTCACTGGCCCGCTGCCTTATGAGTTCTTTTCCTTCAGTGTGTGATAAGAATAGTCGTGAACATTAAGGTAGGCTTGAATCCAGGATGTGCATGCTCAATGGGTGAACAGCTATGCAGCTTAAGCAATGCACCACTTTTCCTTCTCCACTGGACTACATGCTCCTGGCAATAACTAAGTGATTTTCAATCCGGCACTTCACCTAAGTCAATGCCTAGCGTGTGATGCACAACTGAAACCCTTAATTATTTATGTATGAAGTTCTTTTATTCTGAATGATGTATCACTTATATCATGCCCCTCTTTGAACCCCCCCAGCCCCCCGGTCACACTAAACCAGGAATCGGGCTCGTTCTTAAAGTTAAAATATTTATTTAGGTATTCACAATATAATCGCACTATTTTTAATGGGAATACAATGTTCACCAATGGAGTAATAATGAGCAACAATGCAGCACAGCAATAATATTTTAGTGGGTGTGGGTTCAAATCAAATAACATTGTGGTTACTCTTTCCCCCCCTGCACACCTCTCAACCCCCAATATGCAATGTATAGAGATTGGAGAGGAAACAGGTTTCAGGAATGCAGAGTTCAAGCAAATATATCAATCCCAATTTCCCTCCCAGAAAACACAAGAGAGAAACTGAACTATTTGGCCAACTGTCAAAATGGTTTTAAAGTTGTCTTTGAATGGAGAAGTAAAACACTAAATATGGGCTTAAATCACTAGAGTTGTTGAAATTCTAATGGGAGCCGCTTGATATGTTTGCAGACAAACACTAGCAATGATTTGAGAGTAATAAGCAATGGGGAAACTTAACTTTGGGGTTGGGTGCAATGAAAAGCTATCTTACACGTTATAGATTTTGCCAAAACGAACAATTTGCAGCAAACTTTTCCGTGTGCGGTAATCGTGATCGCGGTAAAACTATAAGGAGATGCGGTTTTGGGGTCTCTGGAAAGCCTAGGATGTTAGCTACAAGCAGGCACTAGCATGAAAATTGAAGTTGTGGACGTGTTCGTGGAGGTCGTTTTTTTCAGATGGAGGCAAATTGTAAAACAAGGATGCGCTTTTAAAAAGACAAACATGATTTCTCTACACTAGGGATGGACTAGAAGAAGCAAACTACACGACGTCACCGCCACCAGCCCAAGACGTCTCTTGATCAGGTTTTGCCTGACGAGACGCTCGCCTTCTTCAGAAAAATATACATCAGAGCAAAGATTAACACTACTAGTACAGAAGGAGATAATAAGGATGAGCTAGTGTTCAGGCAGTTCAAACATTTCTAACAATGCAGTTCTGAGTATCCGAGAGGATGGGTTTGGATAGGGATGACTATGGACAGTACATGGCTAGTGACAGTCCTATACTAAGGATACTCACTATATAGGTTTGGACAGAACCGTCAGGGATTCAGGTCAGTCAAGATTTCTGGACAGTAATTCTGCTGGGCACACCGGACTGGACAGCAAGGTGCTCTGGTCTGCAATCAGCAATCTGGTCACAGCACGGCTCTACTGTGTTGGGTCTTTGGATTCTGGCAATAATTCTTAGCAGAGAAGCAGTACAGCACAGCCCGGCTGTTCTTGGTTCCCCTTAGTTGTCTGGGGTAAATTCGGGTTTCTGGAATTTTCAAGGCCTAGCTGAGAGTGGTTCAGCTATGGAAAGGGGCCTTTCTGCTTGCCAAGTTTCTGGATCTGGAATATGGATAGTTCTCTTGCAAAGTGCTCCGCCAGCAATCGGTTGGTGGGTGAATGTGTGTGTTTAAGTTCTCAGCTGTCTCTCTTTATGCATTTGATAAAGGGGTGTGTATGCTGGATCATCCTAAGCACGCCCCCCCTGCATTGGCTATAGGCTAGAATCTTTCCACTCCCTTGATTGGAGGAGAAAACAGTATGTCACCATGATGTGGTTTTATGAGCCAGGGAATACTTCCCTTGGTTTTCGAACATGAAATTTACTTTTCATATAATACATATATACAATTTTGCAAACTTTATAACAATAGCATATCTAGCTCACATATTTTGTGGAGCAAGTGCTCTTCCAAGCCCTGTCGCGGTAGGATCTTGGGTCTGGATTTGACAGAATTTTGCACTTTTTGTCCGGGACACACTCTCTAGTTTGTCCAAAATTGGTACACATATGGGCATAAGCGTGTGAAGTTTCATGCTTCTGACATCAAAACATTTGCTATAAAGCCACAATTTCTACAGTTACGTCCCAGAACTTAGCACAGAGTTCTGGCTTCTCTTAAAATGTGCAGCAAAAATTTAGGTTCAGAAGTCCGGGGTTTCTATATTTTTTTTACAATTGTCCACATTAAATTTTAAGTCTTATTAGAAAACTGCTTTTTGTCCATTGTGAATCAACAAAATTGTCTGTCCCCGCCTCCTTCTCCTTCTTGCATCAGCAGCAATCTCCGCCCACTTCCTTCTGGCAGATGCCCTTTACAATCCTTCCTGATTAGAATCTCCATTCCTGGGAGGAAGCCCATTGGGCTCTTCCCAGAGCAGCCCCAGTGCCCTTCCCCTCTTAACACATGAATGAGTTCCTGGCCCAGAGAGCAGAAGGGAGGTGTGTTGCCCAGTGGGGGAAGTTGTTTTGTAGTTTTGGCTTGAATCAGGCTTACTTTAAAAGTCACTTTGCTACATTGTTATTTATTGAAAATAAACTTGCAATTTTAAAACGAACATCTAGAACACTGATTCCAGACTCTAAACCATGAAATTTAAATAGTTGCAACCTAGTTTACTCTTGATAACAGGTCACATAGATTTTAGACATTAGATCTTAATGGTACAAGTTTACAGTTTCAAAACAGGCTTTTGAAATAGTCCTTCAGGCAGCCGCTAGTACTGCACCCAAGTTTTGATAGCTTTCACATGCAGGGAAACTGGATGCGGATGTTTTTGTGACCAATTCAGCTTTCCAGGATATTTCAATTCCACAATGCTTTCTTAACTTCAGTAAAATGGTACACCCCGCAAGAAGATTGGGTGTTTAGGACCAGCATTTCGTATTTTCAGCAACCAAGAAAAGATTTAAAAGCAAGCTTTCGGATTTCTTTCAGCAAGCACTGCTTTTCATCTGTGCTCCATTTTTTTTACAAGTTGGGCAGCCCAATTACATGTTTCAGAAGTGCGGTCTCCATTTCGCATGGGGTTTTCGCTGCCATTTTGATTAGTCTGGTGCCACCAGCGCACAGTGATACCGCATGGCAGTGTGGATTAAAACATCCCACACAACGTGAATGTTTGCAATTTTCAAACGCAGTGCAATGTTGTGGGCACAGGATCGACAAATTAGGTGTGTTCTTGAATCAATGTTTACGAAACAAAAATGTTTACAAAACAGAAGACCTGAAAATATTTGGCAGCAAACGAAGAATTTACACATTTACACATGGGAAAACAAAATTGACAGACCGCACCCATATAGCAACTAAAGAGAGAACCGAAGGCACAGTTCACCCCAAATGTAGAGCGTTCCACGCACATGAATACGACAACGAGGCACGCTTGTTCATCTGCCTTTTAGGAGAATGTCCTAGCACTAATACTGATCGAACCAATAAAGCAGCATTTTTTTGAAACGCCTTTGATTAGGGACAAACGACTGCTTATGATATGAAAGCATGACATGCCAGTCGCAAACTATTACACAAGGGTTGCCGCACTGCATGCTTCATTTAACCTCATTATGGAAGTGTGACGTGGTACAAATTCAACATTTATACGTACCCTGGCTGACCTCCATGTGATCAGTTTGTGTACAAAATTAGCCTCCTTATAGCATGGGGGGCAAAGCCTGAATACGGACAAATCAAATGTCTGTCCCATGAATTGAAACTAATTGAATTAGATTTTTAAGCAAATCTTTTCTTAATCTCTCAACGACTTTTCCAACGACGTTCTGATTGTTTGCCCTCTGGTGTCAGTTTAAAAACAGAATTTGTCATACAGGTCGGTGACAAAGGCGTACATTTTAGAATTAATGTATTACTTTTGTATTGGCAATGATGCTTCGCTGGTTTGATGTAAAGTTATTAATGAGATCTGTGTTCAGTCGCTCTATCTAGAAGTGCTATCTGTTTAAACATTTGCCAAAAATGTGAGCGCCCCCCTTCTGAAATGACCAACCCCCATGTTTTTTATTATTCTGGGGTACAATTTGTTTGTTTGGGCTTTTGTGTAGGCATAGGAAAGGCTCTTGCCTGGCACTGCCATAGTGGTATTAACTATATGCTGATAGTAGCAGGTCTAAATCCCAAAACGCATCCTGTTTGGATCTTTGTGCTAACTTTATCAAGCCTCCCTCTCAACAACTTTGCTCTTGAAGTGTCTGACTGTTTTTCTTTAAAGCAGTGATTACTATTATTCGAAATAAAAGCAATATATTCAAACGTACGTTGTTAAACTTAATGTTTAGCATGTCTACAATAATATATATTACATTTTTTGCCACAAATATTAACACATCTCATTAATATTCTTCACAATACTCAAAATAATTTGCCCAAACTTTGGACTTTGCCAATGCTTGTTTTGCCAATGCTTGTTTTGAAAAGCCGTTTAAATAAAGATGTGAAAGCACAATGCAAAATGTTAATTAAAATGGATAGTGTGTTCTCCTTTGCAGAGATCAGTGTCATGTATGGTCTCTGACGTCATGGGGATATTTGCAGCTTGTAGGCTATTACCATTGCTTGACTCCCAGAGGTTTGCTTGGACTAGTCTGCTTTCATAAGTTCATGGGAAGCGCGGGGAGATTCCTACATGCGTACGCAGCACTTAAATTGACATGACGTGAATATTTCCCCCAGCAAAATGTGTGTGCAATAGTCTCCTCTACAGATGCACTTAGTGGTTTGCTGTAGTCACATGATTTTTGGTATAAATAAATGACAAACCGGCTACCCCATACTGTTGAGGGGGTGACATTTATTTTGGTTGAGAGTGAATGCTTTTAACGGTTTAGACACATTTGAAATTGTGTGCTCCTCTGTATTCCTTTCTTTGCTTCAATGTGTTGGGAGAGCTAGAGATTTGTGTGTTTGTTTTTTTTAATTTTTTTGGTTGATAGAATTTTGCAACTGCGGGCAAGGACACTATTTTTAGAAATGCACTCCTGGTTAGCGTTTTAAAAAAAAAAAACCTTTTTGTAACACACCAACTTGCAGTACAGGTTGAGAGACTAGGAAGAACTGAACTTTATTTGCAACCAATTTTAGGAACCATGACTAAAATGGAGTTCTGGGGTTCAAGGTGTGGCGAGAGGGTGTTATGGTTAATTGTTCATTGTTTGCTTTTGTGTGTTTTCGTTTGTTATTGATGTTTATGTAAATATGTACTTGCAAATTTTTTTTTCTCTGGGAAATATGATTGCTGGATTTGTTATTACGGAATATAGATGTTATGTAGTCTGACAAAAACATACATACAAAAGACAAAGGTGGTAGCATTGTACAGCCCCACTTTGGCTCCTTGCAAAGTTTTTGTTAACCCTTAAACTGGCCACAGCATGTGCACTCTGGCAGCTCCGATGGAGAAGAGGGAATACTCCTACGTCCCGTCCCCTTTCCTCCATACTTGTTGGGCATCTCTCCGTCTGTGGGACGAGACTGGAGCAATTTGTAAAAAGCATACACATTTTTTTCAAAAATGTGTCCCTCCTCTTTCCTGCGCGGGGCCCAGCATGCAGCTGTAACCCCGCCCACCTTGGCTCCTCATCGCCCATCGGTCCTTTTCCCCGCTCGATCGGGGCCGGACGCACTTGCATCCTCGGAAGACTTTCTTCCCTTTTTTCCTCTCTGGCTCTCGCTAGCGTTAGTTTACTAGTCTGTCTTTCAAGTTAGACTATCCAGATTGTTCATCGTGTCACTGTCGCTTCGCGAGGGTGGATCCCCATCCTTTGTTTAGAGTGTTTGGGTCCGGAACACCGTTGGGACTCCTGTTTTTACTGTGACTCCCTTTCGCTCCGGGCACTCCAACATCGGTTGGAGCGGTGGGAGGAGGTGTTCCGACGAACTCCTCCTTCACATTTTCAGGCGTTCATCGACGAGATGAAATGCCTGGTAAATTCTTTACCTTTCAGAGCACCCCGGCCGGGGGATACCTTTCTGGGTTCCTCTCGAGCCGGGAGGGTCTTTGATCGCTCTGCCACCAGGGTTCGCCCTGAGGTGCCCGTTGGACCTAATAATTGTACCAGAGTTTTCTCTGAGGGTCTCCGTAAGGGGCCTGTGGATACCGCAGTACGCTCCTAGGCCCCTCCTGTGGGGGCTGTTTGTAGACCCAGTTCTACTGAGTCGTGGAGTACCGGAGCTCGCTCTGAGGCCTCTGTCGGCTTCTCTCAAAAATAAGACCAGGGTGCGCCCGAGGCCTTGGTGGGGCTTGCTGTTACTGAACGTATGTTCGAGGCACGCACAGATAAGGCTGTCACCGGACGTGGGTCTGGGGTCCCTCTTTTAGAGGCTAAAGTTACCAACATTTCTGAGAGGCCTGGCAAGACCTTACCGGTGAAGACTTTTTCTCACCGTTCCCGCTCTCGCGGCGACACCAGATCGGTTGAGGGGGCAAAGAAGCAAAGTTCTTCTTTTACCAGCAGTGCCGAGGTCCTTCCTTCGAAGGCTCAGTTGGCAGTTGGTATGTCACAAAAACATTCCAGGCCTCATAGTACCAGCTCTGCCGAGGTTCCTTAAGTTAAGGCTAAAATTAAGACCCCTGATCCATCGACGGGGACCACTGCCTCACTTCCTCACGTGCCGCAGTTCCCCTCAGATGAGGACAAAATGGCACCCTTTCCTACCACGACCACGGCAGCCATTTTAGGGGCTACCCCCTTTAACTACGCCATCGGCCTCTGGTCTAGGGCTTGGTCCCTTGGGTGAACCTAAGGTCCCTTGTGCGCATCCTTACCGGCCGGTTTATGATTGGAACGCCCGGATGCCTCTTCCAATGTTTCGTTGCCCGCGGGGGCGGCTCTTTTGTTTTATGTGGATACGTCGGTGGAGGGGCTGGTGTGACACCCTTCCCCGTTACGTCCCTGGATTTGTCCACCTCATGAGAGGCCTCCTCAGGTCCCGAAACAATGTCCTGAGGACGCCTTTTTTGGTAAATTTCAAGCGCTTATGCGCACCGACCCCATGAGGGAATATTTCAAAGGGCTTTTCAAGGAGATATGTCGACCTGCGCCTCCGGCTCCACCCATTCCTCCGGTGGTTCCGCTGGCGCCTCCCCTGCCCGTGGTGCCTCTGTGTGCTCTTCCGCCTTTGCCTCCATTGTCTCCCCAGTGGACAAGGCAGTGCCTGACACGGATCTGCAGGATCCTGACCTGTCAGATGACCCTCAAGGCAATCAGGACAACAAGGACCTTCCCCGCTCTATCGGAGCCTTTCATGACCGGGTACTGGACATGATGAGTTTCTTAGGTGTTCCGGTGCCCGAGGCACCTGCTCCGCAGGAGGGCGTGCTTACTGGGGTGTTCACCCGGTCTCCCTTGGAGCGTACCGGCCTGTTCCTGCAGAAGGACGTTCTGACCGAGGTCCGAAGAGTCTGGGAAAAGCCACACTCAGGACTTTTTGTCAATAAAAAGATTGACGCGAGGTACAGGCTGCATTCTTCGGAGGTGGCCCTGTCGTCTTGTCCGCCTCCCTCCTCCACAGTGGTGGCTGCGGCTACGTTGCAATCCAGACCTGCAGCATCCTCTTCCACGACGGCTACTCAGGTCTTGGGAAAGGAGGACAAGCTCCTGGACTCCCTAGGGAGGAAAATCTTTGCCAACTCAGCCTTGCAGCACAGGCAGGCCAACGCTGAGTTGATATTGGCGGGAGCTAACATGCGGATGTGGAAAGGTCTGTTGGAGTTTGAGGAGCACATCCCGGTCGAGAAGTTGGAAGACTTCAAAGGAGGCCTTTCCGATGCCAGGGTCTTGGCCAGGATCTCCTGGAGGCTGCGGCTCATCACGTAGACACCCCGGCTCGGGGCCTGATGCTTGGGGTTGATACCTCACGGCAGGCGTGGCTGCATGCCACTAAATTTTCTAAGGTAGTGCAAGACAAGGTGTTGGACCTTCCTTTCGATGGTAAGGAGCTTTTTCATTCTACTACTGATGTAGAGCTCACCAAGACCAAGGATAGCACTCAGACGGCTAAATCATTGTCTGTTTTAGTCAAAGCTCCTTTCAAATCCCAGAGACCGTTGTCGCAAAGTCGACCCTTCTCTGGTTTTAGGGGCTTCCTCAACCACAAATCTCGCAGAGTGGATACTCCTGTGGGGAATAACTGCCGTAGACAACAATGCACACGTTTTTTCTCCCGCTCTCGGCCACCTCATCGGGTTCAGGTGGCACCGCCACCGATAAGCCTGGCAAATTAGGGTTTTCCGCGCTCGCACGAGACCCCGGTGGAAGGACGCGTTGCGTCTCATTGGGAGGCGTGGCAGACCATCACAGAAGACAGATGGGTCTTGTCAGTCGCTCGAGCTGGCTTCTGCTTACTTTTACCCCTACCCCACCCCTCAACCCTCCTTTTCAGCTGTCAGGCTCACCCTCCCTAAAGACCGAAGTTCAGAAACTTCTGGACCTCAGAGCTGTGGAACCTGTTCCCCTTGGGGAGCAAGGGGAGGGCTTCTACTCCCGGCTGTTTACTGTGCCCAAACCCAACCAGGCTGGCCTGCGCACCATCCTAGACCTTTCCCAGTTCAATCTTTTCCTACCCCAATTGAAATTCAAGATGATCATGCCCAGCCAGATACGCTCCTCCTTGCAGATGGGCGATTGGCTCTGCGTTGTGGATCTTCAGGATGCGTAAATGCATATCCTGATTTGGAATCCACACAGGAGATCTCTCTGCTTCTCTTTGGGAGAGGAGCACTTCCAGTTTCGGGTGCTTCCTTTTGGGCCTCATCTCGGCGCCGCGTGTCTTCACGAAGATGTCGGTGATTGCGGCCTATCTTCGTCTCCAGGGTATCCATGTGTATCCTTATTTGGACGACTGGCTCTTACGCAGCCCTTGTCCACTGGCAGCAGCGGGCAACCTCCAGTTTCTCCTTCAGCTCCTGTTCCATCGTGGGCTGTCGGTGAACTGGCAGAAATCCTCCATGATGGTCTCGCAGGACCTGATCTTCCTGGGTTTTCGTTGGAACACGATCAACTGCAGAGTGTATCTGACCGGGGACAGAATGGCGGATCTGTTAGCCACGTGTCAGATGTTTGCGCAGTCGGAGAGCATGTCGGCCTGGTGGTTCCAGAGGCTTCTGGGCCTCATGGCCTCATGTGTACTGGCTCCTCCTCTTGCTCGTCTCAAAATGAGACGGACCCAGATGGCTCTTTGGAGTTCATGGCGTCAGGCAGTGAATCCGGATTCCATGTGGATTATGATTCCGGATTCCATGAGAGTGGACATGGATTGATGGTCATCTCTCAGCAATCTGTCTGGGGGCGTGGGGTTTCAGGACCCGGTCCCCATGGTGACTATCACAACGGACTCCACCCTTCTAGGGTGGGGTGCGACATTGGATCTCCTTCAGGTCTCGGACCTCTGGTCGCCTCAGGACAAGCTCCTGCACATAAATAATTTGGAGCTTCTAGCGATCTTCCTAGCGCTCAGGGCGTTCAGACCGCTCATTGTCAACAAAATGTGGAGTCAATGTATTACATAAACAAGCAAGGGGGAACAAAGTCTCTCCCCCTCGTGGACCTGTCCACCCAGATTTGGGAATGGACCGTGCTTCATAGTGTCTGGCTGCTTGCAGTGCACATCCCGGGCCAGCTGAATGTCACAGCGGATGCCCTCAGCCGGCAGACAGTGGTCAGCTACGAGTGGGAATTGAAAGCGGAGGTCCTCTCATGGAGTTTCTCACGTTGGGGCACACCGGAGGTGGACCTCTTCGCTACGGCGGTGTATAAGAAGCTTCCTCAGTATGCCTCCAGAGGGGGGCTGGGAGCCTCCTCTCTGGGGGATGCTCTCGAGATTCCATGCCACAACATGAGAGCTTATGCCTTCCCGCCTCTGCCTCTAGTTCACCGTGCAATTTGGAAGTTGAAGAACTCGGCGAACTGTTCCCTTCTATTCATAGCCCCGTGGTGGCTGGATAGGTTTTGGTTCTCAGAACTTCAACACCTGTCGATGTATCCGCCGATCAGGTTACCAGTAACTCCCGATCTTCTTCACCAAGGGGAACAGATGTGGCACTCCTCCCCACAATCGCTCAGCTTGGCGGCATGGTGCCTGAGTTCAAGTCTTTAGAGCATCTGAGTTTGTCTGCGGATAACATGCGAATTATCCAGGCAGTCAGGAAACCCTCGACCAAATCTCAATACAAGAGTAAATGGCTCAGGTTCTGTCATTGGTGTTTGGAGAAGAAGTTGGATCCGAGGGTGGCCACGTTTGACATGATGCTGTCCTCCGTGTCCTCCCTATCAGAGTTAGGGGTTCATGTTCTGTCGTGCAGGACTTATCTCTCAGCGTTTTCCACTTACCTTTCTACAGACCTGTGTTCTTATTCTCTAACCCAGTGGTGAAGAGGCATTTTGCTGGCTTGACACGTCTCTACCCTCCGGTTCATAATCCGCACCCGCCATGGGACCTAAATGTAGTCCTGACGGCGCTGTGCCATAAACTCTTTGAACCAATGGCTACGGTGGACCTCAAGTACTTGTCTTGGAAAGTGTCCTTTCTGGTCGCCGTTACGTCTGTGAGGAGAGTGAGTGAGCTCTAGGCATTGTTGGTGGAGCATCCTTTCTTGGTCTTTCACAAGGAATCCCGTCTTTTCTACCGAAGGTGGTGACCGAATTCCATCTGAATCAGTCGATCTCCCTTCCGGTCATTTTTCCGAACCCTGCCTCAGAGGCTGAAAGGGTTCTACACTGTCTTGATGTCCGAAGAGCTCTTAAGTTCTGCCTGGACAGGACTTCCGAGCTTAGGAGTTCTTAACTTTTTGTGACCTTCGGTAACCCTCAGGGCAAGCCGGCGTCTAAGGCAACTATTTCTAGGTGGATCGCCGCCTGCATCACAGAGTCTTTCCCCGTCCAAGGGCTGAAACCTCCTAAGGGTATCCATGCACACCTGGTGCGGGGCAAGGCAGCTGCGGTTGCTTTTCAGAAGTATGTCCCCTGGGAGGCCATCGCTAGGGCAGCTACTTGGGCCTCCCCATCTGCTTTCTGTAAGCATTACTGTCTCGACATGAGCTCAAGAGCTGACGCTCAGTTTGGTCAGGCTGTGCTGAAGAACCTGTTTCAGTAAGGGGTATTTCCATCCACCCGTAGTTCCTGTAAGGAGTGCTTGGGAATCTCCCATAAGTATGGAGGAAAGGGGACGGGACGTAGGAGTATTACCAGGTTACTCACCATAGTGACCACCTTACTCCTAGTCCATAGTCCCCTTTCCTCCATACGCCCGCCCGCCGTCCCCTCTAATAAGGTTCCTCTGTTATTGCTAATGGGTCTTTGACCTGACGATGGAAAAGGACTGATGGGCGATGCGCGGGGCGGAGCCAAGGTGGGCGGGGTTACGGCTGCGTGCCGGGCCCCGCGCAGGAAAGAGAGGAGGGACACATTTTTGAAAAAAATGGGGATGCTTTTTAAAAAGTGCTCCGGTCCCGTCCCACAGGACGGAGAGATGCCCCACAAGTATGGAGGAAAGGGGACCAGGTACTAGGAGTAAGGTGGTCACTACGGTGAGTAACCTGGTAATTTCTGGGCGCAAAAACAGTGTTACTTGGTATATAAGGCTAAGGAATCTGTATGTTGTGTTCCTTGGGGGGTAGGGGGATTATTCTGTGCTGAACATGTCACATTTAAAGCAAGGAAGCAACTACGATGCAGGGAGGGGGCAAACGTGAAAAGGACATCAAAGGGCAGGTTTCTCGACTGAAAACTATAAAATAAGGGACTTCACATATACGAACAAAGCTTTTTGGCATGGGAGCTGCTAAACACACCGGCCACTGAGGACAAATGCCGGAGAACAAACATTTTACAGGACACCAGGCCTCACCGTTGGTCATCTGGTAATTCCATAGTGCTTCTATTGCCAAGTATACATATTCACAATCGATGCCCGCTTTTTCGTAGTCCATTTAAAGACGACTTATAAGCCGGATGCACGTACCAACCTGCATGATTCGTTGACTTGGAGCTCTTATATATATCAGCACACCTTGGTCATACAAAATATCCATGTAATCACATGCGTCTCCGGGTAGGTGATGTTAAAATGTTTGCTTGCTACACAAAGCGCACCTTCGCTGGCATGATTTCCTGCAGCGGTCACTCACCTCTACCTCAAGCAAATTGATATAGAATAGAAGAAGACTGACGTGCGGATGAATAGAAAGCAGCAAGTTGGTGATGGCGGCTCCTAGTATATTCTTTCAGTTTTCACTCACATCTTCACAGCTGATTGCCACTTTGCTGCACATTCATAAAGGGAGCAGATTATGATTTTTTTCCTCCTCCCCTAGTTGTCTTAGAGAGTGGCGGTCACTGTTATGCCTGGACCACAGGGTCCAGGCCCATCATTGCTCGGGGCACTCAGCCAACAATCCCTGGTTGCAGGATCACCCTGCTAGAATGTTGGCACACAATCCTATCACAGCTTGGGGGCGCACAGGTCGATACGGCACAACAGACGTAGTTGCCCAGCATGGCCTCCAGGACAGAGCTGCGGAGTTGCCTGGCAGGGCCTCTGCTTATCCTCGGCTGACGGGGACAGTGTTGCCTCGGTGGGGCACTGTCATGTTAGAGGGCCTTTCAGTGCAGGCCCTTTGCCTGCAAACCCAGCACAGCACTGGAAATAACAGCTCATCAGGCTGGAGTTGATGAGCCGGAAACTGTTCAACCCTTTTTATTGAAGTGGTCACATGGTCACTGACATGAGCACGACCCTTATCAGGGACTCGTTTCCTTAAAGGGGCTCAACATAAGTCACAAGATGGCCTGTCACTTCTCCTCTTAATACATTGCATATATCATCAAGAGATGCTTTCACACTGTTCATGGTCTACAATTAACAGTCTGTCGTTTCACACATTCATAATCTGATGGAGGTGATGAAGGGGATGGCCAGAGAGGCAAGGTTAAGTATTGCATGATCTTTATTGTCCAGCTGACATTTTACTATTATTCACAAGGCCATAAAATTGATTTGTAGAGCGGTTTACCGTGCTCACAAATAGCAAGTCGTTACATTTTGAACTCTTTGGAATCGAGACGTTTGAAAATGGTAGATTTCCTGAAATGGACCAGAGCTTGACGTCCACCCAATTCCATTGTTCCATCACTTTTTGTTATCGTTATCTGCAGAAATGATTGAATACAAAAATACCTAATGAGAATTTACCAAATTGTTTTGGTCGAATTAGTTAGGTATTGTCCATTTTTATTAAAAATAGATGTGGGGTGAGGGGAAATGTTTAGATAGGGTGAAGTGGGGAGGGTAGCAGGGGGTCTGCCCCCGCGTTATTTAAAAAAATACATACATTTGATCAAATCAAATTCAGGTCAATTTTTTTTTTTCTCCATCATTTCACGGAAATCCCTCCTTTTCACGGTAATCAATCCTTCTCTACTGGTGCCCAGTAGTTGGAACTCATCCTTCCTCGCCCTGGACCATTGTCCATGCCCTGCTCCAAATGTAACGTAATGCCCCATTACACCGCAAGTTGTACTATACTCTGCAGTGCCCTGATATCTTTCTGATCTCTTCCACTCTGTGCTGCTGCTTGCTTCAGATCTTTGCCAATATAATACAGGTGACTACCGTGAATCCCCTGAAAAAGGTCTATTGCCAGACCTTACTGACTCCACTGTCTGGGGAAAAAGACAATATACAGTATACTCGTGTGAGGTAATCAGAATCTCATATATATTTTTTGAAAATAAAAATTGTGACAAATGAGCTCTTATCCAATAACCAACATGTACTCAATCTCGTATTCAGTATAAAATGTACTTTTATTTTTAATTCATTTAGTATAATTTTTTCTTTTTTAGCACCCTATAACCAGGTCAGATACGGTCACCTTCTAACCATAAATGCACATTATGGTTAGAAGGTGTCTGTTTGTTGCGTTTACATCAACTGTTTGATGTAAACGCAACGAACAGACCTATTTTTATTTGAAATGGTGCGTCAAGTCAAATGTTAATGGCGTTTGTGTAATGTGCATTTATGGTCAGGTGTCTGTATCTCTGACCTGGTTATAGGGTGCTAAACAAAAAAATAGAAAAAAGGTGGTTTTATGACATTTTCTAATGTATACTAAATGAATTAAAAATATGTTGTACTGAATACGAGATTTTGAGTACATGTTGGTTATTGAATAACAGAAAATTAGTCACCATTTTTATAAAAAAAAAGAGATATTCTGATTTCCTCATGAGTATACTGCTTCAGATCTTTATCAGTGCTCTAAGTGGAATTGGAAATAGTGTGGGCTCCTGTTATTGCCGAAGTACGGTTGTACTTAGGCCATGCCCCTTAAGGAGAGCCCCTGGCCCCCGCGCCTAAGGGAGGGGGGCTGGTAAAAGAAGTCAAGCTGGGGCGCACTGACACTATTACCTTTTGATCTTAGGCGTTCCTTTTAAACAAAAGGGTCTGGGCACACCAAAGTTGTAAGTGTGCCCGAGCTCTTGTAGGCAGCCCATTCATTAAACGAGCTGCGCGGTAGGCAACTCTTTAACCACGGCTCCTTGAATGAAAGCCCTGCTGCTGATGTCTTTGTACTCAACAGGAGGAACTGACCAGCTCACTTTTTGCTTTCGAGTAATCACGCAGCATGAAGCCCCTTGGGCAGTCCAGCACTCCTCCTGTTGGAGTACAGAGACATCAAGCAGCCAGTGATGTGTTTTTTTTTTTCTTTCTAAAATGAAGTGCTGACACCTGCAGGCATCCTGTGTAACCGTGCAGTGCTTCAGTTACATGGGCTGCCTGAGGTGTTGGTGAGGCTGGGGCTAGTCGGGGGGAGGGGGGGGGTTAGAAGCCCTTTTTGGAGTTAAGCCACAGTCCATTTACACCCCTGATCTTTATCCATCGCTGAAATTGCCACTGTGCATGCCCCTACCCTGGGGGATATCCAAAATATCACCACTGTTCTGGATGTAGACCCCCACTTGATCACCTTCTCTCCCTGGTGTACATGCAGTTACAACATTATAATGTTGTCCATCTGTTAACTTTTTTTTTCCTCCTCAATTGCATGGATCATTACCTGCCTATTTCTCATGACTACCCCGGTAAAACACCCTTCTTAGGGGTTGCTCGACTACTTTTTTTTTTTTTTTTGCCCCTGTACAGTTTTTCTTCTCAAAGCACACGGCCTCTTCCAAGACTATTAGCACATGGAGATTCTGATTGCCTGAGAAGTGAATAACAATGTTTCGAATGCAGTGAATAACTACTGATATGACTGCATCCCGTCTTCAGAAGGGGAAACGACGCTATTTCGGGCAAGACCTTTTCAAAAAAGACGCCAACTTTCTGGGAGGGCATTTTTTGGCTACGGCGTGCCAATATCCTTGCATACCCAGGGAATGGTAATTATCGCTTGGGATAATGGCCCCAGTTTATATGGCCGTAATAGTCTCCACGCAACATCCTAAGAAAGTTAACTTTCATTTCGCAAATGTTCAGCTGATATAGTATTTAGAAAGAGATACCGGGAGGAACCATTTTCCGAGCAAAACCCCGAGTAGGTCTTTTACTTGTTAACCGTGTGTAATAATGATGATTGGAAATTAATTTACGTCCTGTCGTTAGTTTCTCATCATTAACCTCTGTGACTCACAACGTTCATTAAAGTGTAACACAAACAATGAAGTCTGCACTTTTTCAGTGTAGAAGATAGAAAACGCAGCTGCACTTTCTAATGTTCTTTCAGTTTACTCCGTTTCTGTAGTTTTCAGTCCTGCACTTCTACTTCACCTTGGTTTCATATGTCATGGGGGACAGCGAAGCGCTTTATGAGTGCAGCAGTTTTATCAACATTGCAGTGCATTTTTGCAGTTCTAAAACGTATACATGACCCTCATTTGCGAGCTCCTGACCCCAAATGAAACCTATTGCACTTATTCACCCTGTTTTGTATTTATGACCTCTCCCAACTAAAGACCCTGTCAAAAGGTCCTGTACCTTGCCTTCTGTTTCTGCGTTGCTTGCGGTTTGCCAATACAAAATTTATTTGCTTTATGCTTGAGTCCTCTTCCCGTTTTGTACAAGAAAGAAAAGTGTAACGGTAATGACATTTCTTTCTGAATAACGTGCTTGAGGTCATTTAAGACCCATTGCGTTGCTTGACCCTCACTATGTATGCACTGCAAGGCTCTCTTGGGCAAGGCAAACGTCTTTGGCGAGCAATCGAGTCCATGCTTCCTGACGGTTGAACGGAAACAATCGGATCCGTGTATTGTATTCAAATTGTTTATTGATTGGGGGAGCTGGCGGGGGTTGCTTAATCACTAGTCCTCAGATGGTCTTTTGCCTTCCGAGTGTGGAGCAACGGTACTGCTGTGTAGAGGTTTTTTTAAGACCTACGCAATACAAATGTTGTCATGTCATTCTGACACTTCATAATCTGGATTTCAAGAACACAAGTATTTCAGGTTACTACTGAAACCTGTTATTGAGGCAGGGTCCGTGATACATATTTATGTTGGCCCCCGTGCTGCTATTGCTGCACAGCAATTTCCTGAGCGTAAACGTGGTGAGGGCAACGTTTTTGAACCCCAATAGCTGTGTAGGTGGACACTAAATGAATTTCAGGAGTCTGAGGATTTATTAATTCCAGAGATATTTCAATCGATGGAGAATATACCATAGCCGACAGTAGAAGGGCACTTGCTGAATCTTCCTCTTATTGCAGCTCCACACCAAAAAGTGGCACGCTCTCCGCTCACGATTGTTCCCATGTGTCCCCTCCATAGGGCACAGAGATCCATGGAAGCGTTAGCTGGCCCCCACAAGCTGTTTTCATACAGAAATTCAAACTTAGTAGGTTGCAGGTCAGCAGTATAGCAGCATTCCATTTTCATGTTTATCTGTGTTACTAAAAGCCTTGCATATAAGTTGCAGAAGTCCAGAACCTCTCTGGGTCCAGTATTTCCATAATAAATGCCGGCTAGATGTGGATTTATATGTGCTAGTAGGGACACTTTGTTCAGCGCCCTACTCCCCCCCCCCGCCCCTCCCCAAACCCCTTAAAAGGAAAATAAGCAGTCGAATAACTTATTTGAAGGTCATTTTTACCCAAATATATATATATTTTTTTTTAAAGGGGCTGCCTTTAAACTCTTACAGCCCTTATTTAAAGCCAGCCATTAATTATTTTGAGTTAGTCTTGGTTTGATCAGAAGATGACTTGCTGGTGGCCATAGAAGCTCTATTTCAGTCGACTTGTAAGTTGCTTTTGAAGGTATTGGTCGTGGTAGGTTGTTGGCACATCTGAGCCTTTCCAGAGGTTGAAAGACTCGCTGGTAATCATGGGCCGTTTTGCTCATTTAAAAATCGTGCTCCATTATGGGCCCTCACAATGAGCTGTCCTCTGTTGTTCAGTGTGAACATCGGGCAGCAAATTATATGGAAGCATCACTTTTTGCATCATCCGGATATTGTTAAGACACACTTTTGTCTTTCCCAAAAGGGCCTACAAATTTTATTGACCAGATTCCCTTGGATGACAGCAAATTGGCTAAAATTGAAGCAAAGTTGGAAACGCTGATGGCTATGGATTCTGAAGGCTGGGGTCAAGGGACTGTGTAAGCAGTCAATGATTAATGACATGTAACCCCAGCATTTGTGCCTTTTTGTGTATCCTAAGTAACCATTGCAGATGGTCCTGCAGTGGTTAGTAGTAGGTATTTTCTTGTGTCTCTGGACAGCCGGTTCATAAACCGAACCAACCGGATCCACGCCTTTGTGTTGACCCGAATGGAAAAAGGAAATGCACTTTATGAAAAGCTTCGAACATGGATGTCACCATGAGTGGAGCTCTGCTATTTGAATGCTGTGATAGGTTTTGCATTCCAGTCATATTAGCCGTGCTCTGTACAGTTATGTACTGTTACTAGTTGTTTTCTGGCTGAAATTCAGGTTGGCAGTTAAGTCTTCAGGACTATGCAGAAGTAAAAAAGGCAAGCTTGGACTCGCGAACAAGCTTACATTGAGAAAGGCCGCAGACCGCAGGGAATGAAGAAAGCCTTTTGCACAGACACCTCAGCTACCCAAGGAATAACTTACAGAGAGACCCAAATTAAATCCCTGGGAGTGGTGCGGAACAAAGACTGAGATATGTTGCAAGAGGAGTTAAAGGTGGAAATTGATTCAAGTGGCTGAAGGTGACCCCAAAGGGGGTTGAAGGGAGGGAGGGATACACAGTCTGACTAATCGACCCATGCATTTTATCATAGGCCCCGATTTGCCCTCTCAGCAATAACTGCTGGAGAGATTTGCACCAAACGTGCATAAGATGCCGCTGTCTGTCCCGATAACAAGCTTTTCTAGGTGAAAATGTTTTATTTATTTTTTAAACCCATACTGTGCAACATTTTTTATATTTCTATCTTGCAGAGCCAGGATCCTTTTTAGGGGCTCTGATGGGCAGTTTTAGGTTTGCAGACTAAAACCTCGAATGCTAGTAAAGGGCAACCAGATTGTCTAGTCAATGGCGTGCCAGTCTCATTAATGAGGGCTGTCTAAAAACATCAGCCACCATTGTGGTAGTTGTATTTTTCTTGGGACTTGCGTACCCGTCTCTGACTAGACAATCTGTCGGAATATAGAACTAGTAAACAAACAATTCCTCCCACCCCGTTAACAAGATGGAGGATAACCAGGCCTATAGGACCACGTCCTTCATCGGCACTTACCCGGATCAGCTGCACCATTAACCAAGACTGGTTGCCGGCCCCATTAATCATGACCCTCCAAGAAGAAGGTTGGGCTCCTCTGCTATGCAACTAATAACTCTGACTAATCCAAGACAAAAAAGCCTCTGTGCCAGCTCTTTGCCTTTTCCTGGAAAGCTTGGGTGGATCAGTGGAGGGGTTAACTTTAAATAATTCTAACGTCTTGATTCTGGTAGCTAACATACCATGCCTGAGCGCCACTTCAAGCGAGTCATAAACCCTAATTGAGTTTATTAATGGTTAGGATTTGGACAGTTTTTCTGCATATCCCCTCGGTTGATCCGGGAGCTTTTTATCTTCAAAAAATCTGTTTTGTTCCCGGGGTATGAAACTGGGGAGGTGGATAAACCGCTTTTGCCTATGGATGAACCTTCCAAGTTCAAATGGGGTTTGGAAAACTTGAGTTTATTAAAGCATTTCTTCAGCAGGGAGTTGTGGAGGATTAGTTACTAGGGGTGTTGATGCAGGGAGCTCAAGTTGATTTGCTGCCTGAATCAGACGCCCCCCTGTCTCTGCTGAACATGGGGTCATGGAACACCAGAGGTTTCAAACATTTACTAAGACATAAGAATAAACTCCCTGACTTCCCTAGACATTGTTTTATTACAAGAAAATTGTTTCCTGCACGCCCCCTTACCCCCTGCCGCAACCCCCCCTCCCACATTCCCCAACTTCAGATGGGTCTGTTTACTGGAGGCTACCAGGGTTTCTAAGGGTATACCTTCATCAGGATTGTTGACCGCTTGCAGCAATGGATTGGGGTTTTACGCTAGAGGCTTGAGTAGCGCTTAATCCATTTATTCAACTAACAGCTGCATTGGTCCAACAAGGAAAGTCTGCCCCAGGGTCACTTTGCTATCCTAAACTTATACTGGAACGCAATGGGGATTTCTACAGACCCCTTCATGGAGGGAGTGTAGAGTATGTTGAACTTATGTGTTGATTATTCTAAAACTCTAGCAGTCCTTTCCGGGGATTTAAACATCTCATGCCTACAGACCCAGGAGCAGGAATAAGATCGGAGATCAGAGGTGGATGACTCTTTGGACAGGGGGGTGGGAGGTGGGAGGTGGGTGGTGTCCTGCATGTTGAACTGGGCGATAAAGGGGGTATCCGGCCCCCTCCCCTCCAGCCGTCCGACATGGAGAAGGTATACAAAGGCAGCGACAATTGATTACTTTCATGTATCGAGGGACGTATTCATGGGGATGAATCTGTTATGCTGAATGAAGAAATCTGTTATGCTGTAAATTAATGGTGACCATGATTTGCTCCTAGTTAAATGGGCGGTGTTCTTTTCATAATCGTAAGAACTTTTTCATTCTAATGTAGAAGCAAACAAGGGTAGAAATAGATTTCAATGGAATGATTTGAGTTGAATGTCTTTTTACTCCCCTTTAAATGATACAGGTTTTGACTCCCCGGAATCTTATTCACGGTAGGGGTGACTATGTTGCTGTATTTATTCTGTTTGTCCAAAGGCCCACCCCCTCCACTCGTATGTCCTTTAGGCGCAAGCACATTTATGACGCAAAGTTGCAGATTAAGAAAAATCAATTAAGACTGGATATAAAAGTATTGAGACACCTTGATTGTTTATTAAGAATGAGCCTGGTAAAAGGTTTAAAGTTAAAGTATAGCAACTGGCTTAGAGGCCATAGATGTATTTTGGCCCAATGGGATGGTGTGAAAAATGTTACAGGCAGTGGACACCAAAAATAGTGCTGACATGTGGCCCCTACTAAAGATCTACAACAGTGAATAACAGTTGTCCCTACAGGTTAACCCAATTCAAGAGGAAACCGGGGTGGCCTACGTCTCTTAATTTATTTGCTTTGCTGCTGAATTTGCTGCTGAACGCTATGAGCATAGCGGGTGATGAGGTTAACTGCTTGCGGAACCTGGCTTTTGACCAAGACGATATGTTGAGTCTGATTTCAAAGCTGAGCTCCTCTCTTGCTCCAGAACCGGACGGTCTAACAAAACTGGATGTTTAAAAGCCACACAGAATGTGTGCCAACATCTTGATGATTTTTAACACATTTTGGAAACAAAATGAATCCTAGAATCGTGAAAAGTTGGTGGTGATCCCAGTGTTTAAGAAGGAGAACAAAGAAGAGCCTCAGAACTATGGCTCAATAGCCCTTTTAGATGCGCCGGTAAAAATAATTGTCGGCTTAATCTTGAGGGACCTAAATCGTTGTCAAGGAGTCCGATTGCCTCAACAACTATCAATCTGGGTTTGTGCCGGGGTTAGGCACCACGGTTATCTACTGGCAAAGAGCTTAGTGAAGAAAAGTTTTGCAGACCGGTCAACCAGTTTATATGGCCTTTACAGATTTCATAGTAGCTTTTGATTCCATACACCGAGGAAGTTGTTCCAAAAATTGCATGAATTGGGGTTTTGATCCAAGAGTTGTACTCCCATACATCCATGCAAGTGAGGCTTTACCAGCAGGGACTGTTGCCTAAATTAATCCTCACATATAGAGGTTTGAAGCAGGGGTGCATCCCGGCACCTGCTTTGCTTAACCTTTTTGTTGCAGATCTTGGAGGTTATCTGGCTAGAGTAGCCTTATACCCACGGAAATTAGGTAAATCCCTGATCTCGTGTTTACTGTATCTGAACGGCCTGGTCCTGCTTGTGAGAAGTGACAATGTTCGAAGCCTATCCGAATGATAACGCACTAAAAATCAATGTCTTGATTTTTGGCACCTGGACTGTCAAAAATAAAACTTCTCTTAATTGGTTCCTGTATAATGTTCCTTTACAGTGGTGAAGGAATACAGATACCTAAGGGAATGCACGAATGACAGTAATTCAGAGGCCCTGTATAGAGCTGCAGTACAGCAGAAGGCTGTAACAGCTGACTTTCAGGGCCTGATCATTCACGAGAAATATGACACATTTGCATGCGACACGTTAGTATTTTTTTATAAACCAAACGTGGTTATCACCTTGATCTATGGTACGTAAACAGAACTGTCAGATTGTAATGCAGATTGGAACAGAATAGATGATATTTTATGGAAAAGGGTTGTGTCCCTGCCAGCATGCTTGGCAATTCAAATAATGCAACATGAATTGAGATTGCTGTCTTTGGGAACAACGCTTAAGTGAAGAGCCTTTGTGGTTTTTAGGACATGTATTATACACCTTCCGAAATCACCTTCCGAAATCTAATCTTCCTCTTAAGTTACTGGTAGTACAAATGGATCAATCATTACAAAAAATGGAACGCAGATTGTTTAGAAATATTAAGGGCAGCCGATATCTCTTTATATTAATTGTATACTCCAGACAAAGCGAACAAAAACTGTGGTGGGATGATTGGCTGATCAAGGGAATAGTTTAACGGTTAAAGTCGTTTTTAAAAATGTTCAGCGTGAAACAAAAGCAATGAACGTCTACGCTGAATACTTTAATGCCCAAGTTACACATTTTGCTCCAGGTTCCTAAAGTTTTGTTTTAATTTATGGCCAACAAAGGAAGTTTTGGGTACAAGATTGGATTGGCCAAGAGAGCAAAGAAGCTGTCGCTTCTGTGCAAACCAGGAGCAACTGGAAACTTTGTGGCATCTGGTGGTGGGATGTCCGAAATTATTGGATCAAATGATTTTATACTTGCAGAAGTATTTTGAGGAATATAGACTCTTAATGGAAGACCTGGGCATTGATTTTCAGCAGGCAGCATATTTCATTAATTTTAGCAAACATTAGATTTCTGTTGGCAGTTATGATTCGACAATGGATGAATTAGATGGGGCGTAGCATCATTTGGAGTACATGGTGAAAGCAGGAGAATTGTTGTTGATGCCCCCTTCTCCTCCCAAAATTACAGCTACTTCGCCCATGGTGCTTCGCAGCATAGAGGCTTTTCAGAATTGAGGAGGAAGGATGAAATGGCATCGGGCTGGGGGTGTGGTTGGGGAATGAGGAGACCACGTGAAATTGGGCAACTGGGGAGCTCATACGATGTCGCAAAACTGGGATTATAACGGGAATAACCAAGGTTGTAGTAGAATACTGGATGGGTAATGAAAATGCATCACACGAATAACTGGGGTTATTTTGCGAATAATATACTATTGTCGCGGTTATACTAACTGAGTTCCCAAGACTAGGCAAAAGATACGACCCGATCTTTACAGAAGAGCTATATCCTTTGATGACTTTACTTTTTTATTACAAAAAATTGTACCTTTTTTATAAACCATGTGAAAGATTCCTACGGTGCTAGCTCAAGAAACTCTGGGGTGTTTTCTTGCACGGCTGAAATTATGACTTGCTGCAAAGGAAGATGTCCTGAGAAAGCACTACTTGTTTGCTCATTTTTATGTACAATTAGTGAACATAAAATGAACTCTATTGTGTTATGGTATATTGTCCTATGTTTTTGCTTCATAGAAAGAAAAGATTTTGTAATCTACGGCTCTTTGGATATTCAGCCTTATCTTCGGAAAGAAGATACATACATGAGGTACTTCCTATCCTCCTAGGAATATGTTTCGGTGGGCAGGGGCCGGCAAGAGTAAAATGGTGAATTTAACTGGATTGAAATTTGGAGAAATGGACCACTTCACACGCCATGGAACCCGTGGACTAGTTCTGTATAAGGTGCTGAGGGAACATATTGCAAACAGGTATCCTGTTTGGAAGAAGGGCATGTCTTGTGCAATACAAAGAGTCTAGAAAAAAGGTGATTTTGAACTAAGAAAAAGTAAGCTTGATCATGTTAGAAAAGCAGTTGTATTTGCGTTGGTAACTGGGTACCGGCAAATTTATGTAGGGTGTGTCATTAAATACAAGCTTTTAAAGTAATTACATTCTGCTGCAATACACCATCTACCTGGATTAGAAACTAGACCTGGCAAAAAAGTGTTATTAAAACTGGATAGTAATGACTACATAATGAAGGTAATGGTCTATGCTTTGGAAATGGTGTTTTGCCATCCTCTGGGTATACTCATTGATGTGTACTCATTGATTTTGTCCATCTGCCGTTCAGAGACGAGAGGTGGAGGTGGTTCTCGTGAAACAGGAAATAATTGACTTTTTTTCTATGTAGGAAATGTATTTCTTTTCTAGACTGGATTGTAGTTGAAGGCATAGTAGAACTGTGTACAATCTCATTGGACACTGGTGAGGAGTTTTCTCATGCAGTTACTGAGACATTGGTCAAACACTTACAATGATAATCAAGTTACTTGTTGCCAAGAGGCTACAATGACCAGATGCTGTCTCCTCAGCGTATTGTGACGATGGAGCTGTAACATGCATCCGGAAAGTAACTGGTCAAAATGTACATTTCCACAGCATCTGCTTGTTGCCTTGTCAGACCATCCATCTCATAGCGATTTGCAAAAAACCTGCAAAATCGGCTGTACGTCACCGCCATAAACCTGACAATTCCCGTAAAAATAAACCAGCGTTTCAGCTTGACTGCTGATTGCAATGCAGCTTCAGTGTTTTGTAGCTCCATGCTGCTGTGAGTGGCCTCCAAGGTGTGACATTTGACATCCTGTTTCCATTTGGGGTTATCCCATTCTTGCATTGTTTTGAACACTGTTCATCTCCCTTTACTTTTCTCCGACAAGCACATTGCAATATACAGCTTAGAGCCCATAATATTACGTCCCTAGTGACTGCTAAAAGAACTAATGGGCAAAGTGACAAATTAAGTAATGACAGGGATCGAGATAAGGCTGGATAAGCAGGAGCTAAAAGCAGCTCCTGCTTCTCCAACATTAACCAGTGACCAGGAACACAGTGCAACGAAGAGCTTGTACATGGCGTTCCGCATATCTAGCTTCCACATAAGATTAAAACCTATAAATGTGTCCCTTATTTATGGCCCCCTGTGCTTTAAGTGTCATATAGATGCCCTAATGTTTGTTTGTCCCAAATAGTTATAATCACATAGGTGTGTTTGTTCAGCATCAGTTGGGCTGGTGAGCCAAAAGGCGCTGCTGGTAGTTGTTTGGGTCAAGCTAACCCAGGGTCTTGTAGGTTACAAGCATGACCTAATTAGCTCCCAGCTCCCCTTAATTTCGAACCCTGAATGATTATGCTTAATGTGTCAGTTTGCTTGCTTATTTAACTGCCACTAAGTCAGTACTGAGCTGTAAAGTGCACACACAGCTAGAGAAAAGTGAAAGGGGACCAAGTCAATGAAAATAAAATGATTTCGCCGAGGGAGGGCTTATAAAGAATGTGAAATGGTGATGAGCGAGCGAGTAGGGGAAAGCAAAACAAAATTAAACACAGGAAAAAATGGCAAGTAAAAGCAGCGTGTCAGGGGGCGAGGGGAAACGCAAGTAAATGATAAACAATAGGAGTGAAAGGGAAAATAAATTGACTAGATGGACAGAACTGGTGGGTTGGTGAACTGGAGAGAAGGGAGAAGAATGTGAATAAGAATAATGCAGATAATAGAAAGCGTAGCAGTGAGGCATCAAAAAAATTCATAAGAAAGCAGAGAAAGTGGGTGATAGTGAGATGGGACAACAGTGGGCGGGAAGAGGAAGAGAAACAGTGAAGGGATACAGGATGGAGGGAGAGAGCAAGCGATAAAGGCAAATGAGGGAAGAGTAAGATAAAAGGAGAGTGGCAAAATAGCATGACAGAAATACATGAGGGCTCGGCATAATATAAGAGAATGTTTGAGCAGAAGGACACATATTTAACTCTTAACAGTGCTTCATAATATCTACCTTCTCCTAGACTGTCCATGGGGGCAGGAGGGTGTGTAGGAAGTGCACCCTTTCAAATCCTTGATCTGCCAAAATCCGGAATGTCCCTCAGCCCCTGTTCCTCTTGATGCCCCCACTCACATTCCACTTACTCCTGGGATGGCACTGAAGCATGTGCCACTGTCATCATATTCACCACACACTGGCCTTATACACACATCTACACTCTTGCGCACACACACTGACACACTAGAATGCACAGCCTCTGAAGTACAATTGCACCGCTACCTTGCACGTAGCATCCCATAAAATCACATGCACCCACTAGAACCGCTTTGCAGGCCTCAGATCGGTTTACCATAAAGGCTCTTCTGTTTTGAACATTTCTAGGTATTGAAATGAGCAAAGCCTGTACGATAATTGATGGAGATCGTAAGTTGTGAAATAATCGCCAGTTCCAAGTTTTTAGGTTCTTGTGGTGTTTGCTGGTACTTGGTGTGTACAGGAATGCAACATGGCATGCACTAAAATGCTGGGAACCCCTGAAAATGGAATCGTAGCTATTATTTACCATGTGTTTAATAACCAAGAGTGTTTAATGGAGTAGTGATTTTGGAACAGTTAAATGAGCAGTACGTTGCTTGCCTTCCTACCTTTCGTGCACTTAATATTCCCATATTGATCAAATTGTTTGCACGCAGACATGTAGATTACTGCTGTGTGGCTTAAAACATTTCTCTCTCCTTCTGTTGGGCCTGGTACACACGCCTAGCTCTCCAGAGGTTCTGGTCAACTCCTTTGTATGTTAAAACTTTAGCAGGTGCATCGCCCTGCTTTCGTAATATGAACACTTACTGTGCAACAAAGAATGCACACGTATGCTCTTTCAGACACTTTAAAAATGAATCCCATGCTTTATCTATATTAACCTGTTTACATATCTTTGTTTCAAATCATGAAAATTTGACTGAATTGTGGTGAAGGAGTCAGTATGTGTACAATCGAAGAAAGGTCACTCTGGCGAAAATCAAAAGTCGGCAACTATTGGATGGATACATATAGACCATTACAAGAAGTAACCATCAAAGGTAGTAATCTTAAATAGTCACACACTTTTTAAACAAAAAAAGTGATCAAAACCAACACTGTTCTGTCATGCTTGAGACATCTTGGACTTTTTACACTATAGGACAAGTAACACACAGTGCTAATAATCCCCCCCCTGGCTCTCGCAACCTAAAAAGATGTGCCGATAAGCTGCAGCAAAAAATACACTGCAAAAAGTTGCCTTTGATGCCACAGTATCCTGGGTGGCCTGCCTTATCCCTGGGCAAACTCCCTTGACAAAAGGTTACAGGTGGCTGCGTCATGTGGGGATGCGTTTATTCTACTTATATATGCAAAAAAGTATTCCTTTTATCCAAATTACCACTGGGGATTTAAACTTTAGCAGCACTGTAAGTAAAAGAGAAAGTTTACTGCTGACACATGAACTAATGATCTGCCATTTTGGAGCCAATGCGGCTTTCTTGCACATTTCCTTTCCAGAAAACCTGTTTGACTGGCCCTTTAAAAAGAACATACGCTTTATAGAGCAACTTCACTTAGACTGCCGCCACAAGCCTGGTTGGTGGAAAAATTGGTCCTTGAACGCCTGCAGCTTATAACTCCACTCGAGAGCCATCAATCCAAATTCATATTGCTGCATTGGATGGAGGGAAGCATCAGCCTGATGTTCTGGATAGAGAGATGGTCTTGCCGTCCTGGTTCCCATGCAAGGCATACATTAGTTTTCAAAAATTGATTAGCAGAGTTTGCTAATGAATACAAACCCATTTGATTAGCAATTTTGTACTAACATTGTTAATGTCACCAGAAATTATTTGTACTCAAGAAATGAAATGATAAACAATACAGCAGTTTTGTGTACCGCTGAAATGAGACATTAGTGAGAGGAGTCAGGCTTTCCAAATTCTTTAAACTTCAGCTAGACCTGCTGGTTGGGTAACTTAGTCTACCTATTCAACCCAATAGAAATGAACTCGAACCATAGTACAAATGCGACATCTGTCAAATGGTGGACGTCGCGACAAACCACCTTATGTTTAGCATACTGCTGCTACCCAGAGGCCAGCTATGCGCAGTGAAACGTTTGAAATTTACTTCAAAGTGAATGTTAAATAAAAGTTTCAAACATCTCTTGCACATGCTACTCGTCCCTTCATAAAATCTATTCAACTAATGCGAGTGGGCAAAAAGACTTTGCGAGCCATGAATGTCTGTAAAATGTGAACGGTTAGCTGCATGAATGGACACAAATAAATATATATGATATATAAAAAGGCTCTGAAAACAGTATGGCCAGCTGTCTCCTGCTGGTGGTAATATATAATCTAATCATAAAGCAAAGCGAGCTCTGTAGGCTAACTACCGGGTTTGGTATTGCAGTAGGTCTCTAGATGTAACGAATGGAGGTACTATGAATCACTACTTTGCATCATCTAGTTCCATTTCTGTATTCATTATGTAAGAGTAAAGAAAGAGACTAAGCAGAGTGGATTTCGTAGCCAGCAGAGAACTGGGATAAATGGGGGGGGGGTGGGGGGAATATTGTAGTTTGTGGTCATCTCACTTTCAGGGTACCTGGTATAAAGCAACAGGGTGATGATATGGAATGTTGGAGTATGGGTTCGCTCATGGGTTGAGCACCAGTTGCAAGGTGATTGCTTCCTGCAGGTTACAGAACTAGTGTTGCCATCAAAAGCCTTTGATCATGTACATTTTCAAGTGTTCACTCGTCAATATGATGCATCTTCTCCCGACAAAATGAAATATAGTTCACACTGAAATTTAGCTACACTAACCCAAACTAGTAAAGCATGGAGATGATGCAGTGCTTTACAGTATCAATACTGTAATTATGCATTATGTAACAACTTACATTTTAGGAATTGAATGAATATATATATATATATATATATCTCTTTCCAAGATCGAATGTAGAAAGTTTAATAAAAGTATCATCCAATTACTTCAGGTTTGAAATTATTTGAAAAAGAAATGCTTGCCTAGCACCCCACACATGCCTTTGGCACTTTGGAGGAAATGATTGCTGCTGCACTTTCTCTCCATTAGCACTTGAAGAAGTGAACAGAGAAAAGAGGGTGAAGAGGGCACCTAGAGAGTAATGCAGGGTGAGCTGTGCTTTCATTGAAGAGGGCAACTTAAATAGCTAACTTTGCTACACAAGTGTCCATTTCATTAGCAAATCTACCAAATTGCATAGCAAATTGCTTTTAGACACTGCTTATTTTATACTTTGTCATGGAATTGGCTGTATTTTGTGCAGTTTGCTGTGACAGAGGTGACGCTGTGATTTTTGCTCCCTGGTTCCCCACTGCAATTCATCACCTAGGTGTCACTCCACTGTTGATTTGATAGCTACTGTTGTGGGTGTTCTTTCCCTAGTGTTATTTAGGACCAGGCACTGCACACTGTCTTCTGCTAGGACTGCCAGTCCGTTCATGTTGCCTCTGAACTTCTCTTCACAATTACCCTACCGGATGTACACCACTAACAGTATGGTCACATTGGATGGATGCTACAAAAGCCTATTGAGGTTTCTGCGAACTGCTCCCCACTCAAACGCTCAAATTCTACATTTTATACCCACATGGCAAATGAGCATCCTTCCCAATGGGCATCGAACCTGAATAGTGTTCCATAATTGCTCTACCTTTTTTATAAGGCGCTCGACAACAAGATAGTGTTTCAAAGCGCCACACGTCAGAAGGGAACAAGGGAATGAATAAACAACGGAAGGACAATGAATAAATAATAAAGCAATGCAGTCCTACTAGTCCTTGTGACATTCAGAGCGTGCAAGTGCAGTGAGAGCGAAAAGCGGGGAGGGGGTATGCTTAAGTGCTTATGAGGTCCCCCAAGTTAGGGTGGTCAGGGGGGGCAGTGCAAGAGGTGCCCGTTTAGGGGGGGCATTACGTGAGTGCATGGGCCGAGACAGCCCAAGTGATGAGGGAAGTCAACCGGCCAACAAGTGCAAGATGGACACAATCCACCCAAAGCTAGGTGTGGGACCAGAGGGCAGTGCAGGGGAGGAGGGGGGTGGGTTCTAGAGGTGACTGGGCCGAACCACCCTGCAGGCGTCGATCAGATCAATCTATGAAAGTGTTTATTGCTCTTGAGCTAGTTGTCGCAAGAAAGCCTTTTCTGCATCTTTTTTTTTTTTTAGCTCTTAATACTTTCCCTGCACCCATTCAAGTTATTAAGTTTATGTGAAAGAAATCGCAGCTTTTGGTTTCTGCATATTTATAGTTCAATGCATTTTTATTTAAAAAAAATAAAAAAACTTGAACGGCTTCGAGACAACCTTCACATTTTCCTAGGTGCAATAATTAGGCATCATCACTTGCCTCTAACTTTTCAGCAACCTGATGTTCTTTTTGATGGTCATTTAATGATTGCAATGTGAAATGCTTAATTGGATTTATCAATATCCTAATAAATTTCAAAACCTCGTTGCACGCGTTGATGGTGTAATGTCGAAACTGGACTATTGTGAGACCGTGCAGGGCATGAGACCATCATAAGGCACCCAAATAGTTATTTGAAAATAGAGCAGCTAAAATGTTAACTAGAAATAAACATAGTTTGTGCCCCATTATATATCCTTTAACAATGGCTCCAAATAGTTATGTTTTAATACCCTTTTTTTTTTTTCTGGTTCACCAAGTGATCAGTATCAGGTCTTTTATTTTTTTTTATTTACAAAAGGCTCAAAAGGTCCATTACTGGCTAAATCTCTAATGCATGTGGGATTTTACAAAAGGAGGTGGGTAGGTAAATGTACACAATTTAGTTGTGCTACCTACAACTAGCTTCTAAAATAGCAGAGCATGCACAGATTCATCGGAAATGAACGATACAATACAAACATGACACTTCTGCCTTGTTTTTTTCCTGTGGTTCAAATGGGTGTTGCTCTGTCGGCTTGATTGAGGGCCAAAAGTGGGCAGTAAGGGCCTCCATGACAACTGTCATCCGCCGTCACAGCCATAGCCAAAATTGGCGGATGTTTACGCTTTGGAGCTAGAGACACAGAGGTAGGGTGTTTTAGTCCTTTCTCTGTGTTCTTACTACCAGCCCCAGTTACGTGATGCAGCGCCGCTGGGAGTATTTAACTCCCCGCCTCCTGGTAGACGCTGCGTTGCAACCCACTTTGGATGCTTTCCTGTTTCCGGGTTTCCTCGCTCCAATCCTCTGCCGTCCACCTTTCGGATCTGCCAGAGGGTTTTCCTGTGTTCCTGCTTCTTTCCTTGGAACGCTACTCCTCGCTTCATTTTCCTGCCGCTGCTCTGGGCGGTACTCTGGTCTCTCCTCTCTCCCCCCGCTGTGCTTGCTGCATACCTTTTTTTCCACTTCCTGGATCCAGTGCCATAATCTTCAAAATGCCACAAGGAGCTTCTGTCTCCCCTGACTCTGCTACTCCCTGGTTTGGACAGTTGGACATCTTCTACTCTATCCGCCTCGCTCCATTGCTCTCATCAGCGATTGTCCTGTCATCCGGATGGGAAGAGTCAACACTACACCCCAGGGTTTTTTCCCTGATTTCTGGCTTGTTTCCGGAAAGGGAGTCACAGGACGGCTGTTTATCCAGCAGTCACTGTGGCTTCCCCCCGTGACAAGCACATTCATCATAAGAAGGGAAGAGACTTCCTTGCACGAAGACGCATACAAGAGACCGACAACTCGGACAGCTCAGGTGAGGAGAGTGTGCTTGCGGGGGAGAAGGAGATTGAATTGCACCACTCATCACAGATTGCAATGCCAAAAGCTTCAAAGATGTCTGCTGAGGATCAGGTTCAAGAGCTGTGGAAAGCTTTTCAAGCAATGTCTCAGGAGCTACAAGGAGTAAAGACTGAGAATGCTCTTCTTAAACAGATGGTATCAGCTAGAGAACCTGCCACTCCCCCCCCCCCCCCCCCCCCCCCCAACCCCCCCCCCTCGGAATTACCACCCATGGCGCAGTCCTCTGGGAAATTCGATGGATCTCCCAAAAAGGTGAAGGAGTTTCTGGAAGCATGCATGGTTTATTTCACCTTTAGGCCTCGTACCTTCGCTACAGATCAAGCCCGGGTGGGTTTCCTAATTTCAAATATGACAGGAAACCTACTGTCCTGGGCTACACCATTGGTGACCAGTGGAAACGCCATTTTGCAGGATTTTCCATGGTTTCAGAATCTACTGAAGCAGACTTTTGAACGGCCAGAGCTGTCCTTTTCTGCCCGCGAAGATTTACTGGATGTCAAACCAGGCTCTCTAGATGTATTGTCTTACATCTCCTCCTTCAAAACCTTGGCAGCCGGAGTGGGGTGGCCTGAGACACCCCAATATGTCATATTCAGGAGAGGATTGAAGGAAGAAATCAAAGATGAGCTGGCCAGGTCTCCTCGTTCACCCACTTTTTCAGACCTGCTAGCGGCTGCTCTTCACATAGAGTATCGTCTACAGGAAAGAAGGGCGGAGCGTCGCAAACAAAGAAGCCCTGGTTATACTACAGAACCCTCTGCACACTCACTCCCTGGTCGCTCTACTGCTACTTCTTCCGAAGAACCAATGCAGATCGGCGCCACCAGAGCACCTTTATCTGCTGCTGAAAGACGTTGCAGAAGAGAAAAATGATTATGTGCCTTCTGTGGTTCAGAACAAAACCTTTTCAAAGACTGCACCGAATTGGCAAACAAGAGATCGGGAAACAAATACCCTCGGCGTCAGTAGGGACAAACGACCGAGGGTGTCCCCCTCACTGTCCCTACGTCTCTTTCAGTTTCCTCTTCCGAGTCTAAAGAGGATTCCAGACTCATGGTGATTCCTGTACATCTTGACCTAGAGAGCAGACAAGTTAAGACCCTAGCCCTATGGATTGTGGAGCGGCGGGTAACTTCGTTGATGCCCTGTGGGCAGACAAGGTAGGTTTCCGCCGGATACCACGGAAGAAGGTCAGAAGGTTGAAGGAGTGGATGGGACACCATTGTCTTCTGGCCCTATTACCCGTACCACAGAGGAACTTTCTTTGACGATAGACCAACACAAGGAAATCCTATGTTTTGACATCATCAGGGCTGCCCATTTTCCCATTATATTGGGCATTGCATGGCTCAGTAGACCTAATCCATTGATAAACTGGTCCGAGAATCAGCTGAGCTTCAATTCCCCCATTTGCGCCACCAACTGTTTTCGGTTGGAGTGTCGGGGAGATCTACAGTCGGTTAAGATTTTTTCCAACAATCATGTGGGAGTCCATGCATTGCCCAGTTTTTGCTCAGGGTTTTCTGAAGTGTTTCTAGAGTGCCTTGATGCCAAATTGCCGCCTCATCGGCCAGAGGACTGTACCATCGACTTGGAACCCAATGCCATGGTTCCGTTTGGTCGGATGTTCTCTCACGCAGACGGAGAAACAGCTTCTTCGGAAATACTTGGATACCAATTTGGAGAATGGCCTTATACAACCATCAAAGTCCCCTGCAGGAGCCCCTTTATTTTTCGTTAAGAAAAGAGACTCCACCGATCTTAGACCCTGTATAGACTACCGGGGTCTAAATAAGGTTACCATTTGTGATAGGTATCCAATGCCCCTTATCACTGACATCATTGAGGCTGTACAAGGGGCTAGAGTATTTACCAAGCTTGATCTTCGAAACGCATACCATCTGCTACGGATTGCCCAAGGAGACGAATCGAAAAACAGCATTCCATACCCCTCTGGGCTTGTTTGAATATAGGGTAATGCCGTTTGGATTGGTGAATGCACCAGCGGTATTCCAGAGATTTATGGACAATGTTTTACAACATGCTTTCAATATCAGTCATTTATCTAGATGGTATCTTGATTTTTTTCATTTAACATGGAGGATCACATCGAACAAGTCAAGCAAGTTCTGAATCGCCTGCAAAAGAACAATCTATTGGTCAAGGCAGAAAAATGCAAATTTGCCGTACCTTCGGTGCAATATTTGGGATATGTACTGTCTGAATAAGGGATCGCCATGGACCCAGACAAGGTACACGCCATTCTCGACTGGTCGGGGCCCCTACTTCTGTTCGGGAGGTGCAGCGGTTCGTGGGACTTTCAAATTATTATAGGAGATTCATTCCGAGCTTTTCAGAAGTGGTGTTTCCCACAACCTGATTGCTCAAGGAGGCCTACCCGTTTTCTTGGTCCACTGAGGCGGAGGAGAGCTTCTGTCATCTGAAAAGCCTTTTCTGCTCAGCCCCGATTCTGCAGCATTGGGATCAAACCCTACCGTTTATTCTTGAGACGGACGCATCCGCCATTGCTGTTGGGGCCGTGTTACTTCAGACCATTCAGGAGGTAGAACACCCGGTCGCCTATCTAAGACTCTCTCTCCCAGCCAACTCAATTATTCTGCTCTTGAAAAGGTGTTACTAGCGATGAAATTGGCTTGTGAAGAATGGCGGCACCTCCTCATGGGTGCCCGTCACCAGTTCCTCATCCGCACAGATCACAAGAATCTGAAGGCCTTACAGGAGATGGAATGTTCAAACTCCAGACAGGCAAGATGGGCTTATCTGTTTTCACAGTACGACTTCCAGATCACATACATTCCGGGGTCGCTTAGTCGACTAGCTGACGCTTTGTCTCGTAAGGACTCCCATACTGAAACAGTGTCTGTCAAGACCGAGCCCATGTTCCACCGAAACCAGATCCTAGCCATGGTGGGTTCTTTTCTTCAAGAGTTGAAGGCTGCTGTCACGCAAGAATTGCCTCCAAATCTCCTTTTCCTATTCCCCCTTTCAAGTAAAGGATGGATGGGTGTTTTATAAGTAGTGGTATATCCCAGAAGGACCGCCATGCGGGAAGATCCTGAGATGGTGTCATGACTCGCGTATGGTGGGACACAGAAGCGGAGACGGCACTTTAGAACTCATCTCAAGGTTGTTTCTCTGGCCCAACATAAGAAAGGAGGTGTTTGAATACGTGAAATCTTGTCCAATTTGTGCCAGGGCCAAGTATGCCTCGGGCAAACCTCTAGGACTCCTCACTCAGGTGGAGAAGCCGACTCGCCCGTGGGGACTCATCTCAACTGACTTTATAGTGGATCTTCGGAGTCTGAATCATGTACTTGTATCATGGTGACGGTGGATGCTTTTTCCAAATTGGCACATTTCTCCCCCCTTCCGAGATTACCTACCGCAACCAAGATGGCAGAGCACTTTGCCCGAGACATTTTCAAATGACATGGTCTCCCTGACAAGATAATTTCTGATCGGGGAAGTCAGTACATTTCAAAATTTTGAACAGCCTTGTGTACCCGATTAGGGGTAGAAAGAGCCCTTTCTTCCGGTTTCCATCCGCAATCTAATGGCCAAACCGAGGTGCTCAACGCCACTCTAGAACAATATCTGAGATGTTTCATTTCCCAGCATCAAGACAATTGGGTCACTCTACTTCCCACGGCAGAGTTCTCCTACAATAATTCCAAACACTCCGCCACAGGCCTTTCTCCATTTTTTTTTGTACTTACGGAGTCCACCCAAGATTTCTAATACCAGAGGTACCCCGATTTTCCAACTCACCAGCCGCTGAAGAGGTTTTGAGAAATATCCAAGAGGCACAGACCAGCGCATTGCAAGGGTTGGAAGATAGCAGATGAAGGAATAAGGTTGGAGCTGACGGGCACTGTAGAGAATGCCCTTCCTGGAGGCCAGGAGACAAGGTGTGGTTGTCTACAAAGTACCTTCCCCGATGGACAAGACCTTCCAAACTGACTCCATGCTTCCTGGGTCCTTTTTCCATTCTCTCCAAAATCAATCCTGTGACCGATCGTCTTCAACTCACCCCTTATCTTAAACACATTCACCCTGTTTTTCATTCCTCTCTCCTCCAAAACTTACTATCCAGATCCCCACCACAGGTCTCTCTCCCGACAAATTCCTGTGTCTACATCCACCCAGGATGAGTATGAGGTTTCTGCTGTTAGAGATTCTAGGTTTTACCGTGGTAGGTTGGAATACCTCTTGTCATGGAAGGGTTACCCGGAGTCGGAGGACTCCTGGGAACCGGCTTCTCGGGTACATGCCCCTGAGTTGCTTGCCAGATTCCACCGCTTGCACCCGGGGAAGCCGGGGTGGTTGCGGTCTAAGGAGGGGCATACTGTCATTCGCCTTCATGGCCATAGCCGAAATTGGCGGATGTTTCCGCGTTGGAGCTGGAGACACAGAGGTAGGGTGTTTTAGTCCTTTCTCTGTGTTCTTGCTACCAGCCCCAGTTACGTGACGCAGCGCCGCTGGGAGTATTTAACTCCCCGCCTCCTGGTAGACACTGCGTTGCAACTCACTTTGGATGCTTTCCTGTTTCCGGGTTTCCTCGCTCCGCTCCTCTGCCGTCCACCTTTCGGATCTGCCAGAGGGTTTTTCTGTCCGCCTATGTTCCTGCTTCTTTCCTTGGAACGATACTCCTCGCTTCAATTTCCTGCCGCTGCTCCGGGCGGTACTCTGGTGTGCTTTATCCGTTCCTCTCTCTCTCTCTTCTGATTTCGGGAATCCTTCCCGTACTCTTTCTGCTGGGCTCCTCTGAGCTGTGCTTGCTGCATACCTTTTTTCCTCTTCCTGGATCCAGTGCCATATCTTCAAACTGCCCCAAGGAGCTTCCGTCTCCCCTGACTCTGCTACTTCTTGGTTTGGACTGTTGGACATCTTCTACTCTGCTATCCGCCTCGCTCCATTGCTCTCATCAGCGATTGTCCTGTCATTCGGATTGGAAGAGTCAACACTACACCCTAGGGTTTTTTCTCTTTTGTTTTTTTCCCTGATTTCTGGCTTCGTTCCGGAAAGGGAGTCACGGGACAGCTGTTTATCCAGCAGTCACTGTGGTTTCCCTCCGTGACGAGCACATTCATCATAAGAAGGGAAGAGACTAACTTGCACGACGACACCTACAAGAGACCGACAACTCGGACAGCTCAGGTGAGGAGAGTGCGCTTGCGGGGGAGAAAGAGATTGAATTGCATCACTCATCACAACAACAGACAAAACTGTGTGGAAAAGGCTTTACACATGTTTGTTCAAATTATGACCCTGGTCATAGCCTGACCTCAACATGGCAACTGCCAAGTAGGTTTAAACAATGTCCTACTTGTAACCACACTGTAGATAAGGGAGGGCTGACCAACCGCTATCCCATCATATAATTGCCTCCGAAATACTGTACAAAGATGTCAGACTGAGGAAAGTAGAGACTCATTGGCATCACTGACCACCTTCTATCTGTGGGAATGAGTTGGATCCCTCATCTTTGCACTATACTTGCTTTCCATTGCACTGCGTGAAAAATCCTGCAGCGACAAAGAGAGTGCCTGGGTAAACACGAAAAATTAGTCCTTCAAAGCACAGCAGCAAGGTTTACACTGGAAAAGGTAGGAAACAGTGTCCAATGGCCCTAAGTAGATCTTAAAAAAAAAATGATAAAATGTAAGCCGTCAGAGATCAAATCAATGTCCATCTCCAGGCCACTTTCTCCTCCTCTGCCAACCCTGTGTTAATTGCCATCAAGGAAACTCATGATCCTCTGTCTTTGGTTTCTCCACGGCTCGGCAACGTTTGTCCATGGGATTCAACATGGTGTTCCTGCAGTTCAGGACCAAGCCAATAGTTCTAGTATCGGGAACACTTTAGAAGCAAGTGTAAAGCAGTAAGTGAGTGTCTCCAACAGAAATATGCTTGAATTGGAATTAGGTTAACTTAATCGAAACTTGCCCAATATATCCACTACTGTTATTTCCGACATATTGACAGGAAAACCGTCAGAGTATCCTGGTCCCAGAAAATGACACACGAGTGCACATTCTTTAGACTTTTTGTAGGATTTAACACAATGAGAATCATACAAAAAATCGGTTACATCAATGCACTTCCTAACAACCTCTTTTTGTGGGTGTGTGTGGGAAGAGGGCAGGGCTTAACGCATTGTTATTCCTGTACAACTTCACACTGCCTACCCTTGTGGCACCATCTCTGCCTCAGCCGATCATTCTATGTCCTGGAACGTGCTACGGTCTGGTGACTTTGCACCCATGCAGCCCTTATTCGGTCTTGGGCAAGAATACCATTCCCCCTTTCATAATTGCATCCTGCGCTTCCCTGGTTGAGCAATCAGGCTCATGACATAATGGAGTTTCTAGCTTCTGACCAGATGAGTGTTCCATGGAAACAGTGAACTGAGAGAGCGGCCTGACAAGAGAAAGGATTGATGACCAGTGACTATTCATACATACTTGTTCAGATGACTACATATGTTTGCTGTAAACAATAAACCGCCTTTCTTTAAAACTTATTTGCATTTTTCATAGCAAGTAGACAAAACAAGTGAAACATTTCCCTCCCCCACCCCCTTTCACCTTTTCCCGACCAATTCCCATGAGACCTCATACCCTATTGCACTCGCCCAGCTCCCCCATCATTCCCAGTAGTCGTTCTCATATCAGCTTCCCCCCTGAGTATCACCCATCACCCTGCCATGTCCTTGCTCCCCCCCTTCCGCTTCCCTCCTCATCTCGCCTCCTCCATGTCTGACCCCTCACAGTGGTTTCAAGTCATTGGATATTGCCAGGTCGTTCAGCAATTGGACCCAGTCTGCTGTTACGCCATCGCCCCTCTACAACTGCACTCGCTCCCCGCAATGTTTTCAGTTCGGCAACCCCCATTTAAGGGTGTCTGCCTGCCACAACTTTATTGCTGGTCCCTGTGGTTGTTTGCACGCAATGGCTATGCAGCTTTTGGCTAATATCAGTAAGAATCGTACTATCCTATTCCTTGTTTTAGGTCCTCCTCCCCCCTCCCCCCCTTTCCTGGAATAATCCCCCAAATACAAATTCTCAGCTTGCATTCCGGTATTGTCCCCAATAACTCATTCACCCCTTTAATGACCTCATCTCAGTATACTGCCATCAATCTGCATTCCATGTCATGTGCCAGAATCCCGCTGGTCCCCTACCGCACCTAGGACATTCATCAGTCGGGTTTTTTTCATGGCCCGCAATTTGGTTGGTGTCACATATGTCCTATGCATGATATTAAATTGGACCAGTTGAAATTGCCATTTCTGTGACACATTCTGGACCTGTTCCCATACTTTTTTCCATTCCTTCTCCAGTATCTGGTATCCTATATCCACCTCCCATTTCTCCTTTACTTTCAATTCCCCTCTAGGTTTCTCCTCTTGTAGGGCTTTATAGATGTGGGAGACCCTCGCTTTATCCCCCCCCCCCCCCCATCTTTTCCACTAGTATCCGCACCAGCAGGCTCTTCTCTGGTTACTCCGGGATGCCAGCCCATATTTCTGCTAGTCTCCTAACTATTGCTCCATATGCCAGAAATGGGCCCCATGGCAGCTCAAACTTCGTACACCATTCTGAGAACGCCTGTAGCTTCCCCCCCTTCGAACAGAGCCCCCCCACTTCCTCACATCCCTTCCTTTGGAGCCTCTGTATCCCTGCCCTCCCCACTGCTTGCAGCAGTTTCTGATCTAACCCCCAGGTTAAATTCCTTGTATAGCCCTCCGGGACTCTTCTTCCGAACGTACTTCTGCCATGTCTGACTGCCTCAAATACTATCGTAGTCTCCTCCTTATTCCCCACCGGGTTCCACAGCAATTCAACCCCCCCCCCCCCCGGTTGTGCCCATTCCAAAACCATTTGCAACTGTGCTGCTATGAAATACTTCTCATAGTTGGGTTGGCCCAGTCCCCCTTCTGTCCTTGGTCTTTGTAGTATTGCTAAGGACACCACCCTCCTCCCCGTGTACTATAGTAATTCCCCCACTCTACTGTCCAGCATTTTGAAGATTTTTTTTTTTTTTTTTGGCCACATAAGGTATATTTGTGAAGAAGTAGAGCAATCTCGGTAGGATCACCATTTCGCATAATGCCACCCTTCCCATCGAGGACAGAGGTAGGCCCTTCCAGAACTGAACTGAGTCACCTATTCTCGATAGTGCCCTCCCGTACTATGTACAAAAGTTTATTCCATCTCGTGGAATATCTGTATACCCAAATACTTGATGTCTCCCATTTTTTTCCCCACCGCCGGTAGCTCCTCCACTTGACATTCCCAGGCCTCCCAGGGGGAACAGTGATTTATCCTCGTTAATTCAGAAGCCAGACATGTGCCGCTTTATTTTTTTACACCTCTAATAACATTGGAAGATTCTCCCATGGGTTGCTCATGTATAGCAGTAAGTCATCGGCATATAGTGATACTATATGCCTCGCACCTCCCTGCTTCGATTCCCGCTTCTATAATTTCCTGTCTTGGAATCCCTACCAATGAGACAGTCATTGGTTCTTACCATTGCTACCAGTTTGTTGTAGAGCAAGCCCAGCCATTTGCAGATATTGTCCTCAAACCCAAACTCTTTAAGCACACGGAATAGCCACTTCCACTCAGCGAGTCAAACTCCTTCATGGCATCGAAGGAGGCAATCGCCATGTCCTGTTTTGAGATTGTATATGATCCATGACGTGCTGGAGGCGACTGATGTTACCTGACATATTTCTTCCCTCAATAAACCCACGTTGGTCTGAGTGGACCAATATTGGAGCCACCCTCGCCATCCTGCCTGCCAGGATCTTCCCATCAATATTCAACATAGATATGGGTCGGTATGACATGCAGTCTAGCGGGTCTTTCCACTCCTTCAGGATCACTGTTATATGGCTTCCCTCATGGATTCTGGAAGGCTCCCCTTCTCGAAAGCCCCATCATATACCTTCTTGAGCCATGGGGCAAGGAGATCTATATAAACTGACTAACATTCTATGGGGAAACCCTTCACTACCCTGCACTGTGCCCTTCTTCATGGAGCGTATTGCCCATCTGATATCCCCCTCTTCTATTGGGGCCTCCAAATCTTCCCTCATATCCCCTGCTAGCTTTGGTAGCTGAACCATGTGCAGCAGATCTTCCACATCCTCTTCCATGTATCCCCCTTCACTCGTATCTAGTTGCCTATAGAATTCTGCAAACATATTATTAATCTGATCCTGTGTACCCACAATTTCTTCCGATTTGGTCCTAATTTGGGTTATAACTTGCCACTGGTTTTCCCTATTTATCAGCCATGCTAATAGTTTCCCCGCCTTATCTCCCTCTCCATGTAGTCACACATACGGTCTACTTTGTCAGTGTGTCAGATCTGTTAGGGTCTTGTGATTGAACGTTAGGCTCTGCACCAGTCTGTCTCCCACCTGAGTTCCCCTCACAGCTTCCCTGTCCAGTTCTGCCACGTATACCTCTCTGTCGTAGCATTTCCTGTAGTCTCCTTCTCATCCCCACCGTTGTTGAAAGGCACATCCCTCTCATATTTGCCTAAAAGGCCTCCCAGAGCACCTCCGTCCATGTCACCAACCCCTCATTTAAATCAAAGTACCTTTCAATTCCCTTGTATATCTAATTCTTAAAAGCCCTATCTTCTAACGCTTCCCTCTGCATACACCACATCCGTCATGGGGGTCATCTACCCCTCCCCAGCAGCTTAACCACCAGAGGGGAATGATCCGAGAGGGTGCGTCGATATTCTGGCCCCTCAAATTGCTGACCATGTTCCCTTCCTGTTGGCAGGTAATCCAAGAGGGAGTACGCCCCATGTACTCCCGAGTAATATGAGAACCCCTTTTCTTCACCATGCCTTTCCCTCCATATTTCCACCAAATCCAACTCCTCCATCACCTTGTGTAGTGATTCTGTCTATTTTTTTTTTTTTACTGGGCCCCGTTCTCGCACCCATAACCCCCCTGTTCTATCCAGGTGTGTATCTAGGTGACAATTGAAGTCCCCACCCCCGTAATGATAGTTTCCCCTCTGAATGCCCCAATCATATGTAGTACAGAGGGGTAGTATTCCTTGTTGATGTTTGGTGCATACGAATTCACAGGACAGTGGGCGCTCCTGCCATGTTCCCACCATAACCAATGTCCTCCCCACCTCCGCTTTCAGCACCTTTTCCACTCGTAGTACCCCTTTCGCCACCCAGATCAATACCCCCCCCACCTGTGTTGAGTAGGAGGTACCCACCACCTGTCTGCCCCATATGTTCTGCTTAGTGCCACTAGGTCCGCTTTACCCATGTGTCTCTTGTATCAGGGCCACCTGTATCCCCTGTCATTACAGAAGCTCTCCTATCTTTTTTTTTTTTGTCTTGACCCAATCCCCGAATATTCAATTCTGATTTTCAGCCCTCTGATCCCTCCCATCTTAATGGTCAATTTTTGTCTCCCTCAACGCCCCCCCTGCTCCCCCTCCGGGGTCTTCTCCTCTTAGTTCTCTTCTACCCCCCCTGACCCCCCCCCGTCCTATTTCCGGTACCTCCATCATCCTTGGTGTGTTGATATCCGTCTCTCTGTCCCATTTCTGGTCTTATACCTTTTGGTTTTCAGTCTCTACTCTGGTCCCCTACTCCCTTCCTATCCCTTAGTCGTTCCCCAGATAATATCCCTCCTCAACTTAGTATGATCTCCCCACTCCCCCCACCATGATTTTGAGTTCCCAATTTCATAAAATCCCACCTTGCTGGCTTCTTGCAACATGGTGTCTCGATCCTGAAGTTCATAATCTTGGCCACTATTACTCTCGGTGGACTGCCCGGCAGTGAGGGTCTACCCGGCACCCTGTGAGCTCTTTCCACCATGAAGAACTTCGTCCTTTTTATCCTTAACACCTTCAGGACTAGATTTTCCACAAACTGCTCCGCACCGGGTCCCTCATCTCCGGTCAGTCGAATGTTGCGTCACCTGGATTGACCCTCTGCATCCTCCGCTCTTGTCTCCAAAGTTCGGTCGCCCCCACCAGTCCTGCTACCTGGTTGTAAGGTGTTGAATGTCATCTTCCACTGTACTGACACTTTGTTCCACTTCTGTGACTCGTTCGCACACCTTAGAGGTCGACTCTCACTAGGGAGACGTCCACCCCTACCTTTGTAATGCTTCCTTCAAGGGAGGCTCTGGTTGCTTGAATCGCCTCCATAAGCGTGTCTAGGGTCACTCCTCCCCCTCCTGTCGCCCATTCCTCCATGGCCCGATCCGGTCCCTTGTGTTTTTGCGACCTGCCTTTTTGTTTGTGTATTTCTCCATCTTTTGTTGTCCTTTAACTATACTGGCCACAAACATTTTCAGGGCTACCCAAAGTTATGCTTCCAGGTCCCCCGTATGCGTAAAGGCTGTCTTCCCCCTGTTTATCTCCACCCTTACACTGTTCTAATCGTTTGTCCCCACCTCAGTGTAGTTCCTGGTATTTCTATTCTGCATTCCGAGGGTCGTAGTGATCTGGTCCTCCTTCCGGCGCATGAGCTGCTCCGTCCAGTGGTGCCAGCGTTGACTCTCCGGTTTCTGTTGCGAGCTGGTAGCCCTTGTTCCCTCCTCTTATCTGGGTTCCAATCCTCCCCACCTTGCTTTACCCCTTTTCCCCCTTTCCCCTTTGTTCTTCCCAATGTCGGGAGGGAGTAGAGGGGGGGGGCTGGTTGTAGCCTGTGACTGGGTCTGGGATTCAGGAGTGCAGTCCGTTCCCCCATCGCCCTCTTACTTTTCTTCCCGCGCGTCTTCTGCAATTCAATTTGCTGCGTCCATGTTTATCACCCAGCACACCAGTATATGACATGCCTTGCAGTGTCGCGGGAGCGCCTGTAACCCAGTTACATGGCCAGTTCAGGCTTCCAGGCCAAGTCATCCAGTATTATTCCTGCTGTGCCTTTGTTGTCCCGCTCCCTCCTGATTGCTTCCCTTATCTTAATTACAGCTCTTTGTTCCTGGCCATCCCCTCAATTGTCTCTCCCAAGCTCCAACCTAGATAAGGGGCGGCAGGTGACAGTTTATCCGGAGGGGGGCGGGGGAGTTGGGGTCCCAAAGCAAGTATTTTCGCCTCTCCCCTCTTAACTTGTCTTGTGGCGTTACGGTCCGGTTGCTCTGCTTCCTCTTATTTCTTGTCAAGACTTCAACGGGGGGGCCTCCATTCTCCCAGATTTTATGTGCCAGGACCGGCATCTCTCCGTTCCAGTAACACTTTATTTGCTGAGTTATCCAACAGTGCATGTCCTGATCATTACCACGTCGGGTCCACTTCCTGTGTTCATGGCTTATGCCCTACAGTCCCTCCCTCCTCACTGCACATTGTAGCCGGACTGCCTCGTGGTCCCTTCCCGGCCTGGTGTTACCTCCCCCTTGGTGGGGAGGCAGCGTTCGTAATCTGCACCGTGAAAGGGAGATCTTCCCAAGACTGGCACGCTGACCCTCTGCTATCCCGAAAGCTGCCTGCCTCTTTCTCCGACCTCGTGCGAGCTGTATTGACTCAATGTAGGTCCTCTGAGGGCGGACTTCTATTCCCCGCCTGTCCAGATAGCTGCGGGTCTCCATGATGTCTCGCTAGAGTGTCCTGGCAGCCATCTTGGATTCACACCACGGTCCCTCCCCGTCCACTCTCAAATTCAATTTCTTAGGGTAAGTGCTTTGCGTTCCTTCTCCCTCGTTCGTGGCACCTATCCTTCTTGCATCGGTCATGCTGATCCTGGCCCAATACATGATGTTCTGGTGCTGGATTTCAACAGGATTTTGGCCAGTGGAGCGGGAGCTCTGTGAAACTATGTGCACATTGGCAAGCCACTCCGCAAACAGCCTTACATTTAAGTTAACCGTCTGCAAGTTTTCACTGAATGCATCATTGAATTAAGCAATATTACCTGAGCAGGTGGGGCATTATCAAGCCAGGTAATGCCACGGGCCAGGTAGAAAGAAATGACTGCCTTCGGTCCAGAGAAGGGACTACATGGTCCCTTCTCCCTTTCCATGATTGTCATTGACGAGGCTGCAGGGACGTGCTGGGAACACTGCAGTACCCAGCGTCGACTAGGAACCAGGCCGTGCAAGGTAAGTGGGGCAGGGATGGGACGGGGACAAATGTGGAAAAAAAGGGGGTGGGATGTACGACATGGGGGGGTGGGAGGGAAATGTGGGCCGAGGGGCAGCACTTACCTGAAATCCTGGCAGGGAGGGGAGGGATGCCGACTCCCGCTCCGAGGCTATTCGGATGGCGTTATTACCATCTGGTAATTTCCCCATTTTAAGCCTCTTCATTGTCTGGGAAGTTGACGCATCCCCCTCACCAGTTACTAATACTACAATGTGTCACTTGGTACACATCACCTGGCATGTCAGTGTCCCAAAGAGATGCATTCCAAACCCCCACAGCCTTCTGGTCAATGGCCTAGTTCTGTCAGTCAGTCGTGGCCTCTCATGGTCCTGCTGCGCCATCTGGCTAAATGACTGCTGTTCTAATCGGTACAGTTTCATGACTATTGCTCCTGAGCGGACATAAAATACTGTTGGTTTTGGCCGCTGCCAAATCTTCAACTTTTACTTGGCGGCCTGGTTGCATTTCAGCCAATTATTTCATTGTCTCATTATGACAAAACACGTGTGAGCAGGTGCTGCACATATTGGTGCCATAGCTGTTGGTCATTTGGTCCATTTCTGACCTTGCAGTTCTCACGAATACTCTTCCACGTGAGCCCTGACATTCAGATTGTCCTCCTAATGGAAACCATTGAACACACTTTGATACAATTCCATAAAGCAGCTGTGGTATATGGCATCCTAAATGAACTCAAATGAAACATTTTGAAGGTTGGATGTTCAGCCAAAAAAAGGGCACTCCCACTGTAGTATTTAAACAAATCATGTGCTTTTTCGAGCATATTTCTGGTTCCGAGTAAAGTGTTATATAGTCAACCCACATATGTGAAGATTATCCTTTGGCAGCAGTTCAATTTTGGGAGCACTGGGGCAATACGCATCTGTAGATCCATTGGGTTTAGCACCATCAGCAAACATGAGTCGGGTTATCTAATCATTCAGCCTTGAAATTCTCCTGCAAGATCCATTATTATGGATCAAGGAATTACCACCATTAATATGTTTGTTTTGTATGCAGGCAAGATTGTTTGTTTTTTCTCAACTTCGGGTTCTACTTGTGTTCCAAGTGTAGGCACTCCACAACCAAGTGTAACCCCTGGCCCAATTGGGCCCATATAATGTTACAAATTACTGTCATGTGTGAAATAGAAATTGGCGCACAAACATCAGTGGTCCAACAGGAGGATACATAATGTTGTTCACATACATGGTTGATTCACGTAGTTATAGTGCCTTATTTATTTTACTAGAGGTACACATTTATTGATGTCTGAAGTTAAGCTGACGAATATTTTTGTTTGTACATATATATTTGTCTGCTATGTTTAATTTTCTCTACTTTTAGAGGAACAATAATGGTATGTGCAGTGTCATCCTCCCCCATGAGCAGTGCTTAATAAAACATTTTTTCAACCCTAGCACTTATTTTCGAGCCCCGGCACGATTGTTGTGGTGTTTTGGCAACTTTATGTTACTATGACTGACAATTAAAATAATAATCGACAAACGTGTGCACTGGCCAGGGTCTCTGCATCTTGGGCTACCTCGTTGTTATTCATAAACCTGATGCGTCATTTTGGCAGGGCAGGACTATTTAACAATTTTCATAAAAAAAACAATGAGCTGCAAAGTGACGATCCTGGGCACTGATGCTAGCCATACCTACCCACTGCTCCACTCACCCTGCATGGCATTAATGCAAATTCTGTATTGCAATAACCTGCAGGTTAGCTAAAACTAACAGGACAGTCACCAGCCAACATCCCCATCACAGGGGCAAAGTCGGTGAAAAGACTTATATCGAACAGAATAGCTAGTCATGAGTGCCAACATATGCAAGACTATCTTGCTGCAGTGTTTGACTGGCAACTCATCAGATCCGTAATGATTTTACCTCGATTTGTCCATCAATTTATCATAGGAATAAAGCATTTCTTTATTTATTTTTTTTGTTTTGGTTAGATAGTTAACGTGCTACACTTGACACCGATCGGATTACAGCACAAGAACTGTTTCAAAGAAACACTTAAACATTGATTTTATTTCAAGACACAACTAATGTTACGTTGATTTCACCCTCAATTAACCAGTTGGAGCTTTATCACCAAATATGTTGACACTGTATGGAGTAGCTGTGACACACTGTCTGGATCAATGGTGGACGGCGTCGACAATAGATGGGGTGGGGGAGTAATGGGGGTGGGTGGGAACTACTCCTTCCCTGTGCTAGAAAATATTTGGGCACGGGTCCTTATTTTCTTAGACATGCCCATGAGTTCTCAGAGTGATGGTTCGGCTAAAACGGACGTTGGAACAGTTGGATAGGGAGAAGCGAAGAAGACGACGACGGCAATAGAGTTGCCTCCAGAAGGCTTTTGGCTTACACAGTCCATCCCCCACCCCCCACACAGGGCAAAGGAAGGTGGAGCAACTGAATCGCACTCCTGGGTTGTCGCACATTTCGGGGGCTAAATTGAGGGCCTATAATCTCTGGCTGCTTGACAGTGGCAGCAGTTCGGGAGAAGAGCCCTGATGGTGGGAGATGCATGCCCTCGAAATGAGGCAGAGAGAGCTGGGAGTGCTGCATGCAGTTTGTGGTGCCAGGGCCTGTGTCGGGAGGTTCCTGGCCATCAAGATGAGAGGCATCTGGAGAAGGACGAATGAGGCGCATCATCCCAACACCTGGATGGTGTTGCCATATGGCCGTGGAGCAAAGAGCTGTCAACCTCCGGTGGTGCTGCATGAAGGCAGCAGCACATTGCCTGGTTGCAGGGTAGTGTGGGCATTGAAGGCGAGATCCAATCAGCATCAAAGATTGCATCTGGGCGTTCCACATCCTACAAGCGTTCAAGAATCTGACTGAAGGGCTACCTGGGGTGGGCCTATTCATATTGGTACCAATCCAAAGCATTGCATAGGAGTGCTGCAGGCCCGCCCCTGGGTGAACACCGGACGGATGGTCTGATGCATAGGACCAACATTGAGCTAGCAGCCGTGTGGAGTCTATACGAACTGGGAAGCACCTGCTGCTTGAAGTGAGATTTACCCAGGGCATGTTACTGGACAGTGTTTATATTGATGCCTATGTTGTGGACTCTTTGTAAATGAAATCATCACGGATGGGTACAGACATTGATGGGTCGGTAGTGACGTGAATCTAGTGCTCGGCTACCTCTCCAGCCTTGTCCACTGCCCACTCCTTGATCACTTGGGAAGGGTACAGGTTGCGGTGTAGGTGTGCTCTGTGCTCCTTTTGGCAGGCCCTCTTGCACATGCCCCTCAAAGATGGGAGTTGTAAAGGGGTGATTACCAGGCACCATCTTGGAGGAGGTTAAGGGTGCAGCCCTCCGGAGTCCTCAAACCGTGCTCCCACTGAATGCAGTTAAGATGTTGGCTCGGGTGGGCAATGCAGCTGCTGCTTGGTGGCTATTGCAGATTCAGTACGACTGGCTTATCGTGCTCAGCTGGGACATGGAATAGGGAATGCTTCAAGGTGTATGTTTGAACCCAATAGAGACTCCCTTGGGGGCAAAAAATCAACTATGTTGTGCGTGATCGTGGTTTATTTTTTTTTAGCTGGAACCCAGGAATGCAGTCTACTCCTGGTATCCAGTTACATCTTTCTATTGCAGATTACCAGACCTTTTCCTTTTCAGCTGGACTGTAAAGTTAGGTTATCTAGAGCATCCACGGGTGTCGCCAGCAGACAAGGTAAAAATTCCCTGGGCTGCACAAGGCTTGGCGTTTTACCTTTCCTTATGTCTGGTTTGACAAGAGGGACACAAACGCGCCTCCTGTGCGATGGTGTGCTCCATTTAGCAAAGTAAGTGAAAAGTACGATGCTGAAATGACTTCCACAGTGAAGGCTTTTGACTGGGGACTCTTCAAATATCCAAACACCTAATCAAAAGTTTTTTGGGGGATCAGCATGCTCATGTTCGGACATGCTGTAATTCTGTTTCTGTTGCTTCCATCATTGAACAATTGATGGCCAGGTGCTCAACGCGGACCTCGGCATCATTAATGCCTCCATCACAGAAGGGTAATTCCCGGACACCCTCTAGACTGGTCTACTTGGACTTCATGTGAAAAAGCCTTCGAAAAGTAGTCGCTATAAAACTACTTGCCACATTTTAACAACTGTGCCTCCTAATTGGCTATCAATCGGGGTTGAGACCAAAGTGTAGCATCAAGACAGCCACGATCTAGGTGGTTGATGATCCCCTCCAAATCATGGATATGGGGTAAGTGTGACTCTTTGGTGTATTTGACAGCCACCACATCCTTATTGCTGACATTATGGGTTTCTCTGGCACTGTCCTAAGTTTGTTTACCTCCTACCTCTCGGGCAGACGCCAGGCCGTTGAGATCAACTTGTTGCATTCTAACTGAGAAGGCTTCATCCTCTCCCCAATCTTTTTTTAACCTTTACATGCAGCCTGTAGGCATTCTCCTCCAAGATCCCAACATTGCCATCCACCAATATGTGCACGATACTCTGTTGTACATGCGAGTAAATAGTGTGCAGGACATTTGTCTCTGTGATTACCTAGCCATCATCCAGACCTGGATATTGACTACCTACTTCAGGCTAAACCCATCCAGGACTGAATTCTTCCTTTTCGGTCCACCCGCTAAAAAACAACTTGTTAATCAATGGCGTGTAGAAGGATTTGGCCCACAACTCTCGGACTCTGCAAAATCCTGACCTTCACCATTGACTGCAGCCTATCCTTCCTGAAACACATAGCCAAGAATGCCCAAACAGCTTGGTTTCTAATCTCCACCCTTCCAAGTGCTTCATCCTGCTGCAGGATTTACAGACCCTAGTGCAAGCCCTTGTGGCACATTGATGGGGATATTGCTCTCCAGACAGGGCTCCCCGCTGCTATCTTGGGTTCCCCTAAAAGCAGTCCACCACGCTTCAGCACGTCTTATTACAGATGCACAGAAAAACCTGCATACTGTGCAAGCTACATTGGCTTCCTCTCCAGGCCAGGTTACAGTTCAAGACTGCATGTAGCCTCTACGAAGCAGTCCTGTGTAGCACACTAGCGTACCTCAGCTAAGCTCCACCTATCTGATGGCACACGCTCTTCATGCAGCAAATTGGCCAACCGGCTTGAATCCCAAATCGTCTGCATGATGATGACATTTTAACTGAAGCTTAAGAAATCTCGCTGTTGCCAGTGTTACATTTTCATAGACCTCAATTTATTTGTACATTAGTTAAAGCTTATAAAACAGGTTGTGACTGGATGTGTCTAAACTTATGTTTATTTTTTTATGAAAAAGGCATGTCTCAAAAGCCTGAATCTCCCTTCTGAGTCTGCATCCTCGTCCGGTAATAACACCACTAAGCTTTGTAAAACACGTGCAAAATGTGTTGTTGGCAGGAGGGATATTGCGAAAATGACATGTCATGTTTCCCCCTAGGATCCTTATGGTTAAGCATTGTTGGTCACGTGCTTCCCCTTATTACAAAGTTAATCTCCATGTGAAAGTGGGAACAGCGTGACTGCTGTGGCTGGTGTTTGAAAACTTGACTTTGCACTTGTTTTGCAATGTGCAGTTTGCTTAGTCATTGTGTATGTAGTTCAGCTTTTCTTTCACAAAGCAGCGTTTCCTTCTTTGATGGTAAGGTTTACACCTCGAATTGTACGAAAAGAAGTAGTGGAACTATGTTCCCAGCTGGCCTGCACCCACTCCCCACAAACACCATCATCACGTCCCCTCCCACACACAATACACACCACCAAACACTTGCAACCGCTGTTTAAGGGAACGTTCAGTGCAGTGCACTCAAAGGGCAAGTTTCATCTTCTTCCTACACTTTTATTTTAAAACAAAAACCATTCCAGAACAGTTTCTTTTTAAAATAAAAGTATAGGAGCTGTAAAAGGTCATTTAAAAAAGTAAAGGAGCACCGCTCCCGACCGCTCCCACTCACTTCAAACATTTGGTCGACATTTGCATGAACTGAATGTATATAAAGTTTATTTTTACCTTGATAGCACACAAAGCCCTGATATGTCTAGGTGATAGTTACAGTACAAGTGCAAAGGCACAGTCCACATGGTGCATGACCACGCATAGTTACAATATCATGATTGCCCACTCAGGAAAACCCTTACCTTATGGTATGGGGGCTACGTCGGGTGTACAAATAAATATGAATAAACATTTGTTTGGGTGCACCTTCTGGTAAAGCTTCACTTCATGGTACGAGGGGCTACGCCACGTGTGCACGAAAACATACAACCCACAAGCTATGAATGTGATAGGCAAGGGGAACAGTAACCTGCTGGGGCTATATATCAGTGTGAATGGTTTGAGGTAAGCAAGAGGCGCATGTAGGCCCGTAGAAAGGCTGGGTCCACACTCGGCAGAATAGCAATAAGGGAAGAGGAACGTTCAAGTGAAAATGCCTCAAGCCATCCCGGACTTACTGGAATCATTAATTATAACAAGGTCAAGTGCGCTGGAACATAGCAAACCGAGGTGTGGAGTGATGGGCCAGAGGTGCTTAGCAGCAGTGTTGATTGCCACAAGTTGCAAATGCTGATTATGTTGCAATACAAGCAAAGCAAAACACTGAGCTACAAATAAAATAAGTCAAACTCCCCTTACTGAAACCCTAATGGGGCATGGTCACTATGCATAGTTGCAGCATACATACATGGGGAGCATTTGACAGTGGCACATGCTCCATTAATAAGGTGATGGATGTAGGAGAATGTCGTCAAATGTCAGTCACGGGTAATGTTTCTTTGTGGCCACAGAGGTCAGCTGTGAGTCCCCTGCTGTGACGGAGGCAAAGTGTGGCGTGCAATATGCGCCAGGCGATTGGCCGAGGTAACGGTGTCAGAGCTGTTGAAGGCAACCACTGCCATCAGACAGGAAGTCAGGGGGGGGACATGGAGGTGGGAAGGAGGGATGGTGTAGCAGCAGGAGAGGCTGATTTGAGGATTAGACGGCAGTGAGCAGTCTGGTCTTCGAGAGGAGTGTCATTGGCGGTAAAGAATCGAGTTTGGCTGGTTTAGATCTCCATCAGGCTGAGGATGCTGGGAGAGGGGGACGTTAATGCCCCTCCATGCATAGATGGGGGGGGGGGGATGTCTTTTCCGTGTCCCTTAAACGGGGGCTGGCTCCCCACAATAGGCTTGTCATATTCATATAATTGTGTATTTGTAAAGCGCTTGTACACAAGTGAAGTGACATAACTATCCTATGCCTAGTGCATTCTAGGTAATGCAAGTGCGCAGACAGGAAGTGAAAGGGAGGGGGAAGGGAACAAGTGCGCCCAGTCCAGCATGGCCCTGGTTTAAGTGCAGAGAGGTTACCATTCTCATGGAATGAATTCCAGAAGTGCTGTAGTGGTGAGCAGAGTGCAGAGGCCTGGGGGCAAGTGCGAAGACTGGCGGGGGGAGCCCGAGACCGAAAGATGAGGAATAGATGGGAGGAACATCCAGTCGAAAGAACGTTACCATGGGTAAGAAACTTGTTCTTCTCAGAAATATAAAACCAATACAGATAGAGCTCCTGCAGTTATAGTGCTAGTAATGCTCAGATTGTTCAGCCGTGGGAGGCTTAGTCTTTTTAGCATTTATTGTCATGGCGACCTGTGGTCACAGGTCTTGGAATTGGTGTCCATCTCCTATAGGACATTACATCTTGTTGGGAGTTTTGACGGCACCCTCCATTGTGTCCAATTAGCAGCGATATTTGTTTTCCTTCATGTCTTGTGTCTTATCGTAGTGTTCAGCCCCTGCCTGAATGTTGGTTTCATTAAAATGCAGCCATGGTAATTCATACTTTTCTTTTTTCATGAAGCCTTTTATGTATTGCTATGTATGTGTTGTCTCTTTTTTTTTTTGGTTTCTTTTTTTATATTGCACAATCCTAGCTGTGAGGCAATATGGCGCTATTAGAAACGTAGCATGTTGAGTACTTTATTGAAAAAATGATTCGTCATATGGACAAATACTGCACAATAATTTGCCCAACGCCGAGATATACTGCTCTTACCATCAGTTATAATCTTCATGGATTACGATATTTAACTACATGGTGCAGTGTTACAGAAGCACTACATGGTGTGCCATTCTTAATCCAACTTGGGCTAGTGTTTGCCTTAATTTTCTTCTGGTGGCATGCCTGCTTGATAGGAGCTGGTGTTTTGTCCAGTTCCCAGTGGACCCTTAAATCGCCATCATTGACTTTTACTTCCTGTATGGTTTATTGTATTGGAGTGGTCTTTCTAAAGCGATCACATCGTCCTACCACTTGTTCTTCAGAGTTTATAAGCATGTATAAATATAACAAATAGTGCAATTCAGATGAAAGACTGTCGCCTTTGGTAGCATGATGGAGGCAGCAGCGATTGAGTTCCAAGTAGTAAACGTGACCGCTTCTCGCAGGATATTTGCTTCGGAGTGGGGAACCTTCTGCTTTTAAACGGGGTGTACAAGAAACAAATCCCTGTGTCCTAATTTACCAGAACTAAACTAACGAAAAAAAACAGACCATGGTGTGAAGCCTAGAATGTGTAATGGATTTCCCTAGACCTTGGCCAGCTAGCAATCTGAACACCTGGAAGATGAAACCCAAGGAAACATGTCAGATGTGATACACAGCCACTAATAACCTAACAAACTAGGACTAGGCAAACGATCCATGAGAGCCAGTTTCAATACAAGTGCTCCCACCAAGTCAAACTTGAAGATGACAACGGGTGATCTAGGCCATCATTCATGGGCATAAATATAACACCAAGTTACAATCCTAAAAGGCGGCCCAGTAATCCCTGGACAAACCAGAACAGAGACGGTAAGAAATAAATCTGATTTGCTGCTTAGTCCAAAACAGAATGGGGAGAGGTGCATTGTGGACCAGTTCAATGAGGAAAAGGTTTCAAAGAAAACTGTCTAGTCGGCAGTGGGACAAGGTCACCCATAAAGGGCAGAGGCCGCAGTGGATCATGCTTGTCCTCTAGGAATGCACCATTTCCGTTCAGTCGCATCACAAGATGAGCATCTAATAAATCCCACCTGTTTTGGCAAAGAATGGCAGAAAGCGGAGTGAGTCAATCCTACAAGCTCAGAACTTCAGCAACTCTGATATAGGGCAACTGACCATGTGAAATCAACATTGCAGCACCACATACCCTACCCAACCAGGCAGATTGTTGGTTTCAACCAGCTCTCTAAAAACAGAGGTTTGCCTTTGGAGGTAGTGGTCAAACACAATTTCTAAACTTAATGCCCTAAAACTCAAATCTCTGATATTGCCACCTGCCTGCAAAATAGGTAAACGTTGACGAATCGGATAATGGATGAGCCAGGAATGAATCCCTGGGGTTATAAGAAATGAAAACCTGAAGTCCAACTTGAATGGAGAACTCTGGGTTTGACCGGGAGTTGGTCCAACCTGGCCCGGGATGACATGCGCGAGGATGTGTTATATAAAAGCAATACACGTACCAATCCTAAATGAAAGGAGAACATTTACATTTCATGGGCTAAGACCCTAATGGTCTAAATATTCAGAACATTGGATTAATGAATCACGGATCAGATTAGCCCTAACTATATACAGACCCAATACAATTCTGAGTGTCTGGGACTTTCTCTAATATACAGAATCGTGTTCCCACAATTGAAGATAGAAGAACTAAATGAGTCTCGGTCCACAGGCCTGATCAAACGAAGACAATCCAAGTGAAAGGTGAACACCAGGGATAGTGGCCCTTCTCAAGTCTTCACACTGTGACCTCTCCAAGCACAGTTAAGGAGGTCCTGTTGCAGAAATATATTTATCGTTTTAGTTGAACTGCAGCTTTGACCTATGCAGGGTGGCATGTAAATTAATGGTGCACACAATGCCACCTTACACTGGATCGTATTTCAAATGCACAGAAAATTGATGCAGAAAGTACTATATTTTTTGTAAGAAAATGCTCCAAACAGAAATATGCACCCTTGTTGAACCAACATCACTTAATCTAAACCTAGTTGTGTCTTCACAAACATGTTTTGTACTAGAAAGTAAACCTGTATGTCATTAAGCATCTTGCCTCACAGTGCTGTAACAAATGGGTTGACTAATCACCCCCCACCCCCCGAACGAAGACTGCTTCATTCGATTTAAGATGAATGCTAAATAACAATTAACATTGTGAATTGTATTCACTTACTCAGAAATTATAATCAGAATAGTTAATATGACCACTTCTTCCAGATGCGAATGGCAGAGCGAAGATTATCTCCAAAACTGTGCCCATGAACTGAAAAAAACAAACTCGAACAGAGAATTTGGTTTTCCATGTTTTACTTGCATGATACTGCATCCTTGATTTCTCTTAATTCACCTCTATTATTTGACAGGCAATACAAACTAAACACAGTTATCTAATACCTTAGAACCCCCATGCATTGTGATAAAGTTGGCATGCGGTCCCGTACTGTAGTGTATTAACTCAAAACTAGATGCTGGAATACTTTAAAGCAGTGCATGCTTAACTGATGTGATTGATGCTGGTAGTTCGGATTGGATGGTAACTTGACTGGTGCCTTTCTTGCGTTACACAGATCCAGTTCTACAATTGTATAATGACACATAAACCGAAATTGATCATCTAATACACGTTTATATTACAGGAAGTTAGGAAAAAGAATACTGCTGGGATTCAAACATTGCCTGCATGTCGTTCAGAGTTGCAGCCTTTGCACTTCACAATGAGACTTTTATTAGGAATCCAAGTTAAGCTTGCGCACCACATTGCCGGAGGTTGGTTATTCAGAGAGTTAATGGACTCCTCAACATGGCAACACAAGAGTATCTTTGTATTTCTTTTCCCCCTTATGGCTAGATTGACACCAAAGTACTATGACCTAAGGATTTATCCTGTTATTGGTCTTGAGCTCCCAGCCCTGAGATTGTGAGCCATGCTCTACCTACCCATTGTGGTAGGCCACTTTGCGCTATAACAGCCAAATAATGACTTGCATGGAGAATTCCATTCAATTCAAATGTAGTTTTAAAAAAGAATTTCACCTAAACTAAACCTACGCAAAAAGCATTGTATTCTCTTTTTTTTATTTTAAGAGGTATTCATAGTGTTAAGGATTTTAAAGAGGCATCACACTCCAGACCAGGACTCTTTTTATACTGTTCCGGGATGCAGCGCGCAATCGAAATGCTTCCAAACTTATGAATTTGGATTCAGCTATGAGAAGGCAGCCAACCAGTCTCGCACCCTCTTTAAAGTACACCCCGTGTCTGGACCATGAACCAGGCCGATGTAATGATAGAATATTTATTTTTATTTGGAATAAAAATCACACATTCAAAATATTGTAGCAATCACCAGTGTGGTGATAATTACACAATAAACTGATAGAATACACTGACCTTTTCACATAAGATACACAATGCACAATTGAATGAGCAGTGCTTTTAAATGGCACCACAGTTGAGCATTCTCTGCAACACTCCCTCAAACCCCTGTTCACCACACTTTGTGTGGGTGGAGAGGAGTAGCCAGGAGTCTGGTATACTATGCAAAAATCAGATTGAAAATCCGACCTACCACTCCTGAATGGGAGACAAAAATCGGATTGAGCTCCCTTGAAAAATGAGCAAGTTGGCACTCGGAATTACCAAACAGTTGTTTTACATGTGCGGTTGAAAGAATGAGGCAAGAATGTGTGTGGCTGTACTAACGAGGCAAGAAAACTCACAGGCTGCAAGGCAAGGTACTAAACGGGCATCCAGTTTAGAAAATCGACTATAGAAGAAAAACACAGTGCAGCGAGAATCGCACATGGCGAAATTGCACTTCACGAGTTTAAAATAGCAAAACAGCTTGGAAAATGAGCTAAACAGACAAAATCGGAATGCGGTTTTAGTGCTAAGGTACAGGGGCACATAGCAGGTATGATGGTGAAAGGGTGACTGTTGATGGGTTACAGTATGGGATTCTTAAAGGGAAAGGAAAAATCGTCTCTTTAAAATGAAAGCAGTTGCACAGGGAAAATGGGTTTTAAAAGGAAAATGAAGTTTTACTGAGAATCGGCCTCATTCATTGAATTATTTGCGTGAAAAACAGATTTGCGTGCCTTTCTGCCTGAAACTCGCTGTTTGAAGTATGGGGATGTTCGGGCAGAAAGCCGCGCAAATTTGCATTTTTCACGCAAATAATTCCATGAATCAGGCTGTATATTTTAGTGGCTAGAAATTAGGAACGCTGTTCGCGACACAGGTTAATTTCCAATTATAACCCCTTCACTCCGTGTCTCTTTATATGGGAATTTATTCCAAATGGTACTAAGGACTTATAAAGCGGACTGAAATGATTTGGAAAGAATGGCACTAACACATGGAAATGAACACAGATTTTCCTAAGGACAGGCTACACAGAGGATTCTGATAATTTTAAGGATTTTTCTAGGGTATTTATAGGATTTCTGTGGGATTGGACTAACGGAGCAAGGGATGCAGTTTTTGGTTACCGGGGAAGGGAAATACTTAACAACAAGCATGTGAATGGAATAGTTTGGACAGCCAACCGAGCCTCAGGACACGGTACAAAGATCTGGCCACTTGGGAAACAGTGGGGCTCTCCTCTAGGGAAACAGCGGGGCAACCAGAGTCTGGTCTCGGTAGACAGCAGGGCATATCAGCTGGGCAAAACGGGTTGCTGGGCAAAGCGGGATAATCCCAAAAGGGTTCAGCCGCCTTCTCCCCTTTTTCCCTAAATTATTGGGATTTATTTTAGGGTTTCATTCTGGATTGGAGGTTCAGCCTGGGCTAGAGGTTCTGGCCTTGCTCTGGAGTCTGGAATCTTGCAGGGTGAATGTTGGATGTCTGGATCTCTGGATGTTGAGTTGGATTTTTGAATCTTAATTTTGAAATGTCTCTTCATTATATAGGCTGGACGACATCAGAGGATTTTTACTATGTGGGCAGAACTACGCTGGACCTACCTCCTAAATCGGATAGGTCAGCTTGGTAATGTCGCCGCCTCCCTGTAAGCAGATTGGACTGAAGGAAGTGACTCAGTTTTAGTGTGGGTGTTTTTTTTACTATGTGCTTTGTTCTACCAAAGTTACTTTTGCCAAAATCAGTTATGACACAAAACGCTTATTCACAAATGTCATCTAGAAAATTAGATAGGCAGATTCCATATTTCACAAGGAACATTTCTGTCTAAACGCCAAGTTTGTGCGAAATGGCTTTGTTCTCCTGGCATTCTTCCGTGATTTCTATGAAAAATACTTTATCAAACATCCTACATTTAGATGCACATGAGCCTAAACCCGTCGGGCATATTTACCGTTAACTTTCATAACGGTGTCATGTACAAGTTCCCCAGAAATGTCATTTTACTGGCGTTTGTGTCCCCGACATGCTAGGATGATCCACAATGTCTTATTTTCATGGTGCACAAATTACATTAAAGCGTCAACATTTTACATTCCTGCTTCTTTAGATTACTGACATAAATACTTTGGTATAAAAATGTTAAATCAAATGGATGGCATCCGTCACTGGAGGGCTGTCCTTAAGATTTCTCCGGTCATCCTACCCCCCACTGTGTCAGTTCTGGACAAAGGGTTACCATAGCACCCTTTCATTCTGGCAGATGCAGCTGAAGAGAGGCGTCACTGGGAATTCACACTTGCCTGTGACAAGGCCAGTTCCCCTGATCATTGTCCCATGCTGGAGAAACGGCAGGAAGTCTGACGCGGTCGCATATTCCCACACCTTGGTCCTTTCCTGCTGTAAGGGAACTTCCCTTCCCATGGCACTAGTACATTTTAGAAGTGCCTGCCTTGCAAGAACAGGTTTGGAAGCAATTTCAGGGCCTAGCCATGATGTGTAACGTTATTTCGAGGGGACTGGGTCCTCCGACGTATTCCATATCTATGACAGGTAATGTCCACAGCTGTGCTGCCTCGGAAAATCTTTGTCTCCTGCATCGATGCGCCGTCTCCGAGGACCTCCTCCGACGGCCGACGTCACCCGATGTGATAAGTAGGAGACACGACGCCCATAGCCTCAGTTCCGTTTTTTCCGCGAACGTGTTCGCTTCGTGAATCTCGGAACGCCTCGACTCTTTGGAGTTTGCTGTTTTCGATTCTCGGTTTGTTGAACCTGTTCGGTTGTTTGTGAAGACCTGTTCGTGGCGATGACTACTAAGTCTTCAACCCCGCGTCCGGGCTTCAAGAAATGCAGGGACTGTGGGTCCAAGATGTCGGTCACAGACTCGCACGACGCCTGCCTCTGGTGCCTCGGGGAGGCCCACGATACGGACGACTGTGTCGACTGCCAGTCGCTCACGACAAAGGCCTTGCGGGAACGCACGAAGAAGCTGTCGGTAGGCCGGGTGTCTAAGCCTCGGAAGTCGAGGTCTGCGGGGGTTTCGACGGATGACTCGAGGGGTGACTCTCCGCATTATTGTCGGAAGTCCTGTGGGTCTCCTTCCAGGAGTCGGTCTCGCCACTACTCCGCCTCTTCGAAGCATTCCCGGAAGCGCCGGCATCGGTTGCCTTCCCCGTCCTCTTCTGAGGACTCCGCCCGTCAGCGGGTCACTTATCCCTCCATGCAAGCGACACCGGAGGAATGGGCTTCCTTCGGGAAGCAGATGCTAGCGATTCTTGAATCGCAGCGCACCGGTCCATCTGCGCCTCCGAGTGGGGTCAGTTGGCACCGGTCGAGAGACCCCACTCGTACGCCTTCGGACTCGGGTGGTCGGCACGGCTTGCGGGAGAGGTCCCGCTCGGACAAGGGTAGCCGTTCTCACCATGCCAGTTCCAGGTCCCGGTCCTCAACACGCTCGAGACTGAGTGATCCTGTGCCGTCTTCGAAGAAGACATCGACGCCTCGTCGAGAGACACGCTCGGAGCTCCGGCTTCGAAGCCTGTGTTGATGCCGCCGATGCTGGCGGCGCTGCAGTGACCTGGCGCCGCCTCGTTCGGCGCCTTTCGAGGCGATGGTGTCGGAGGCGCCCCGTGGCACGGGATTAGCCCCTAGGAAGGCTCTGGCTAAAGTCAGGCACCGCTTTGGTCCACAGGGGTCTTCCTCTCCCCACCTGGAGTAAATTTCAGAGGGTGATGAAGGCTCTGACGGCTTGGTTCAGGTTACGGTTCCAGATGAGCTTATCTCAGGCCATAGCCAGTTTGATGACCTGAGACACCTCTCCTGAGGTGGAGTTTTGTATGCCGGAGCCTGGCACTCATGCCGATTCTTCATATCGGCGCCTGATGTCTCGGGTCACCGAGTACTTGGGTTGGTCTGCTCCCCAGGGGAATTCGTTCAGGATGATCTCACCGACATCCTTGATCTTGGTCCCCCCACTGACCCTTTTTTGCCATTTCATATGGCTCTGCAGAGAAGGGTGGCGGCGGCTTGGACTGCTCCAGAGAGTCTCCCGGCAGTGGGCAAGTCTTTGTCGCGAAAATACCATCCAGCCAGTAGTGACCCCTGCTACTTGTCTAGGCATCCCACTCCGGAGAGTTTGGTGGTGCAGGTGGCGTCCCGGCAAAGCAGGCGTCATATCCTACCATCCCTCCGAATAGGGACGACAACCGTTTTGATGGCTGGGCAAGAAAGTGTTTTCTTCTGGGGGTATGGCGCTTCAGGCGGCCAACTCCATATGTGCCTTGTCTCGTTTCACACACACTCTGTGGAACTGTGTTCCTCTAGCAGCTGAACATATTCCCGAAGGGGACGAACGGGATGGTTTCCTTGCTATGGTTCAGGATGGCAAGGATGCCATGTGTGAGGCCGTTCAGTCGGGTTTGGACTTGGCCGATTGTGTCAGCCGGTCCATGGCGGCGAGCACCGTAATGCGCAGGTTTGCGTGGTTGCGGAAGTCTGGGTTCGCTCCTGATGTGCAGTCCCGGCTCCTCAACATGCCCTTTGACGGTGAACACCTTTTTGGCAGCAAGGCTGACTAGAGCCTTGAGAGGTTGCAGACCTCCAAAGCTGCCGCAAATTCGTTGGGTGCTGCAGTTCGCCAACCTCCGCCTTTTCGTCCTAGGGGATAGCAATGGAGGGGAGGTTCCTTTCGCTATTACTCGCCCTTCAGTAAAGCGAGGGGAGCTAGCAGTCAGAGGCCATCGTAAGAGTGCCAGAGGTGGAAACCAAGGTACTCGAGGTGCCAAGGCCGCTCGGGCAGTTGCCTCTTTGCCCTCAGGCAACGCCGCAGCCGCTCTCACTCAGTCATGAGGCCAGGTCCCATGGTTGGCCGGATGGGGGAAGGCTGGCGCAGCATCTTGTAGAGTGCCAAGCCATTACTTCGGATGTGTGGGTTCTGGAGATCATAACCCACGGCTACTGTCTTCCTTTTCGGCAGAGGCCTCACGACAATCCACCAGGAACCTCTCTTTGAAGAGTCCGGATCCACTCCTTGCGCAGGAAATTAAAGCCCTGCTGGAGAAAGGCGCCATAGAACTGGTGCCTGTAGCGGAGAGGAACAAGGGATGGTATTCCCCTTATTTTTTGATTTCGAAGAAAGACTGGGGGGATTGAGACCCATCATGGATTTGCGCGGTTTGAACAAACTCCTCAGGAAGGACAAGTTCAAGATGGTGACTTTCCCAAGTCCTCCAGGCCCTCAACTTCAGGACTGGTTGGTGTCTCTCGACCTCAAGGATGCTTACTTCCATGTGCCGATTCATCCCAGGCACAAGAAGTACCTGAGGTTTGCGGTTGGCGACTCGCACTTTCAGTTTCGGGTCCTGCCGTTCGGATTGACCTCCGCCCCAAGGGTTTTCACCAAGCTCATGGTGGTGGTGGTGGCAGCGTATCTCAGGAAAGGGGGGATTTGCGTCTACCCGTACCTGGACGATTGGTTTATCAGGGGGAGCTCTCCCGAGCAAGTCCTGGATCATCTGTCCGTCACCTGCAACTCCCTTCACAGGCTGGGCTTCTCCCTCAATTTAAAGAAATCCCATTTGACGCCAACGCAGCGGCTCCAGTACATAGGAGCAGTGCTCGACACATCCCTGGGGCAGTGTTTTCCTCCCCAGGTGAGGGCTCTTCACATTCAGCAGATGGTGAACAAGTTTCAATTTGCCCAGGATCTCCCAGCGTCTGAGTTCTTGAGACTGCTCGGCCTCATGGCACCCTGCATTCTTCTCGTGCCAGAGGCTCGTCTGCGGATGAGATCTTTGCAGTGGGCACTCAAGCTCCAGTGGTCTCAGACCTCCGGCAGGCTGTCGGACCCTGTTCAGGTGCCGCCCTCGGTCGCCCAGGACCTTCTGTGGTGGGCCGTGGAAGGCAATCTGATGAAGGGGGGCCCCATTTTGGCTGCCCTGGCCGGAGGTGACGATCGTGACGGACGCATCCCTCACGGGATGGGGAGCTCATGCCAACAAGTTGATAGTCAGCGGTCGTTGGTCTCCATCGGAGTTCAGACTCCATATCAATCTGTTGGAGCTGAGGGCCGTCAGGCTAGCCCTGAAGGCTTTTCTGCCGACTGTGCGTGGAAAGAGTGTCCTGATTCTAACGGACAACACTGTGGCCATCCACTACCTCAACAAAAAGGGCGGGGGGGGGTGGCAGGGTCACTTCCGCTGTGCAGGGAGGCGATGCAGCTTGAGTTCTGGGCCATCCAGCAGGAAGTTTTGATCTCTGCTGTTCATCTGGCCGGAGACGACAACGAGACGGCGGACGCTCTGAGCAGGCAGAGCACGATCTATCACGAATGGGAGCTGGCTCAGGAGATTCTCCTGGAGATCTTCGCCCTTTGAGGGACCCCTCAAGTGGATCTCTTCGCCTCCAGTGTCAACCGGAAGTGCGAAAGGTTTTGCTTGCGGGAATTTCCTCCAAAAAGAGCCTTAGGAGACGCGTTCGTGTTGGAGTGGTCATTCCCACTGAGGACGCGTTTCCTTCAGTCCCCGTCATCCCTCAAGTACTGCAGAGGTTACGGAGGTTCGGTTCCCAGATGATCCTCATTGCTCCGGCGTGGGCCCGGAGGACGTGGTACCCGGACCTTCTCGACTTGTCCCTCTGCCCTCCACGTCGTCTTCCCTAGACGATCTGCTCTCACGGGAGGGGGGGGTCGGGTTCTCCATCCAGAGGTCAGATCCCTCAACCTTCACGCTTGGCTTCTGAAAGGTTGAGTTATAAGGCTTGGGACCTCCCTGAAGACGTGTTGCAGATGTTGCTCTCGGCCAGGCGGCCAGCAACAAGTCAAGTGCCGTTGGAGAAAGTTCTGCGACTGGTGCAGAGTTAAGAATGTGATCCTTTTGAATGTGACGTTCCCATGGTTCTGTCTTTTTTGCTTTCTTTGGCCCACAGGGGCTTGCAAGTGGGGACCATTAAAGGTTACTTGGTGGCGCTGTCCATATTTAAGTGCTCGTCTGAAGAGTGTTCCTATTTTAGGATTCCTTTAATTTCGCAGTTTTTAAAAGGGCTCAGTAATGTGTTCCCTCCGTCGCCTTTTATGGTTCCCTCCGTCGCCTTTTATGGTTCCCGGTTGGGATTTGAACCTTGTTCTTAAGTTTCTCATGGGTGCTCCGTTTGAGCCTTTACATTCTTGCCCTTTGAGGCTGTTAACTCTGAAAACTGTTTTTGGTTGCAGTTACTACGCAGAGTGAGTGAGTTACAGGCACTTTCAGTTAAGCCACCCTTCTCTGCGTTTCATAAGGACAGGGTTGTCCTTAAGAGTTCGTCCTTCTTTTCCTCCGAAGGTGGTTTCGGAATTTCATTTGAGCCAAAAGGTTGTTCTTCCGGCGTTCTATCCTCCTCCACATCCTGGTAAGGAAGAGGAGAGGCTCCATAGGCTTGATCCTAGGAGAGCGTTGAGCTTTTATATTTCGCGCATGTCCCGGGTCAAAGTGGACGATCAACTTTTCATTGGTTACGCTGGAAAGCGTTTGGGACAAGCTGTGACGAAACAGACTTTGTCTCGTTGGATTATTTTAGCTATCTCCGAGTGTTACCGCTTGGCGGGTAAGGATCCTCCGGCTTGCTTGCGGGCCCATTCTACCAGGGGAGTGGCTGCGTCTACTGTCCTGCAGAGGGGAGTTCCTATTCGTCACATCTGTGATGCAGCCACCTGGGCTTCAGTACATACTTTTGTACGTCACTACTCCCTCGATTCCATCAGAGGGCAAGATCTGGCCTTTGGCAAGGCAGTTCTCTATTCCGCAATTTGATTGGGCATGCTAAATTTGTATTCCAAATTCTTTCCCACCTCCTTGTTTGGTACTGCTTTGGGAGTCTGTCATAGATCTGGAATACGTCGGAGGACCCAATCCCCTCGAAGAACAAGTTACTTTCTTACCTGGTAACGTTCTTTCGATGGGATGGTCTGACGACATATTCCATATCGCTCCCTCCCTGCCTTCCCCGCTGCAGAATTTCTTTTGTGATTGCAGCTTGCGTTCCGCAAGGCCTTGTGTGTCTGACTGGCAGAAAATTGGTGGCACACGTTCTGGGGAAAAAACTATAACTGAGGCTATGGGCGTCGTGCGTCCAACTTATCACATCGGGTGACGTCGGCCGTCGGAGGAGGTCCTCGGGAACAGCGCATCGACGTCATCGACGCAGGACGCAGACGCCAAAGATTTTCCGAGGCAGCACAGCTGTGGACATTACCTGTCATAGATATGGAATACGTCGTCGGACCATCCCATCGAAAAAGTTACCAGGTAAGAAAGTAACTTGTTCTTTTGTGGGGGGAAAATCCAGTACAATTTACTTATATTTTGCCAGCTTTTCTTCCCAACATATGCAAACAAAGGGGGGGTCTGGGAATCTCTCTACCAGCACGAACACAGCCCAATGACCTGTTCTTGGGTGAATAACCCCTGGGAGAGACTCTTACATGTCTTTAGCTCACTGTCCTTTTCACAGAGAAGAAATTTCCCCACATATCAGCCTTTGTCCTGCCCAGGGGCAGTCCAGCGCCGAAATGCTAGGCAATTCTCCTCTGAACAAGAGTACCATCAGTAACCCCATACACGTGTTTCAGCCTTGTTGGGCATCATCAGTGAGGTGAAACTGTTGCCTCTCTGAGAACAGTGAGCAAGGGGTCCACGTCTGGATTGCCCTGTTAGCTTAGGGTGAAACCCAAAATTAATGTATGCAAACAAAGGGGGGTCTGGGAATCTCTCTACCAGCACGAACACAGCCCAATGACCTGTTCTTGGGTGAATAACCCCTGGGAGAGACTCTACCAAGTCTTTAGCTCACTGTCCTTTTCACAGAGAAGAAATTTCCCCACATATCAGCCTTTGTCCTGCCCAGGGGCAGTCCAGCGCCGAAATGCTAGGCAATTTCTTCCCAACATATTTAGTTTTGTTTCAGGGCATGTCACAGCATTATTTCCGTCTAGCTGGTAAAAGATCCACTCACTGCTTTGCAGAGCAGTACAACACAGGTTCATTTTTACTTTCCTTGGTCATTTACAAATGTGATTTTCCTTGCATCTTTTATTCTGAACATTTCCATAGCTCTGGTCAATTCTTAACACACAGGAATCTGTTCAAAAGCAAAGTTTCCTTGAAACTGACACAAGCAAAGGGAGATGGAGAGCTTCTTGTGAGGAATTGTGCCAGTGTCCCTTTGTTGCAAAAGTAAAACGCTCGCTGTATGGCCTGGAGTGAATTTCTCTGCTATTTCAGATTTGACTTGCCACACATGCCATTCAGTGAGGAATGCCCTCCTTTGCTGGTGTACAACCTGAAGATAGATTGGCATGAATGTGTCATATCAGCAACCAAACTGTGTAATGTTGAATAGAGTGACATGGCATCAGTGCGCAGTCATTTTAAACACAGAAAAAGTTATTTCAGTTAGAAATCTTGAGCTTTCGGCATAGCGGGGCTGCACCCGGCTGCTTTTCAATTCTTCTTTTTGGTGCATATAAAGAAAATAACTGCAGTGATTATCTGGGTGTTCTATGTTTCATATCACCCCACATGTGCTCAAAAGAGCCAGCGCAGCCATTATTTTTGGAACTACTGAAAATGCAGTTTTGTGATGTAGGATAAGTTCTGCTGGGCTGGTAAATGTACCTCACAATAGTCTGAAGCAGACATTTATTTGGTCAACCAGATTTAGGTGTGAAGGAAAAATGTAACCAAGTTCAGAACAGCAGAACTGATCCCACCACACCTGAAGTCAACAATTGACTGCAGGGTTGTCTGTTAGCCAGCCTGGTTAATACATCAACTCCAGCTGTGTAGATGTCAGATTACCATAGTTGCCAGAGAAATGTCCTTCACAAGGAAAGGATAGCCCTGCCAACACACACAGTAAGTTTAGCCTCTCCCTCCTGCTCGGAAACAATTTGTGGTCCACTGTCTACTGAAGAGAACCTACAACCAGACCACCTTGTAATCTGCTTCACCCTGTACCAACTGCTTAAAGAAAAAAAATCCATAAACTGGGGCAGGGAACATGGAGAAGGGAAGTGGAGGATCAGAGGGAAGGACTGTCAATCTTCTCTGCAGCACCCTTTTTCAAGTTGTTTTTTTATATACATATCTATGCAACTAGTTCATAAATTCTTCACCTTAACTATCGCACCAAAACCCATGAAATTCAGCAGGTGGTTTAGTGACCACTGAGTCTCCCCTGGTGATGTCATTCATGGAAGGGGAATCTTGAGTTAAGGTTGTCTTCACTTCCGACTCCTGCCGAATTTCATGGACTTTGTTACTATATATTGTTTCACTTTAACTGTTTATTTTTTCACTGACTTGAGTTTTTTTTTTATGCTACACATTATTCCACATGTTGTGGTAAATCGGAGCACACTGGTCCCGACTAACTCTGCAAATAATGTTACTTTCCACCAATTTGTCTAAAGGACTGTGGCCCACTGTGTAATTGGGGGGTGGGGGGGGGAAGGGGAGGCAGTGGCCCTTCTGTAATTGACCATGATCGACTGCAACAATTTTGGGTACGACGGAGGGCCACTGTCCAGCATTGTACGTGTTTTGGCTTTTATTCCTGCACGTCCTCCCAAGGAATCAATGCACTGTGGACCGTTGTTTCAGCAGCAACCCCACATCTTGCGATCATTGCAGTAAGACAAAAATGGCATCAAATTAAAATACCTTTTTAACACTGCCTCAACTCTACATTGTCCACACCACGCTGAAGTCCAACTGTCCCAGCACCTTTCCTAATTTCATTTTTCCTTTGCTACACTTAAACTCTCACGCTAATGTTGCAAATTAGCTGCAGGAATCCCAAAAGGTTTTCCTGGAATAACGAAAAGACCTCTAGCCCCCCCTAAAGCGTAAAACTAACCAGTGGGTATTCTTTCAATTTCCCCAACCCTCCCCTGATGTAGAATCCCCCTTTCTCCTCCAAATATAATTTTTACTGCTTTTTTCCATTCCCGGTGGATTATCGTGGGAACTGCTTTTGCATCACGCAAAAAAAATAAAAATGGTGAAATGTATTTTCTGAAAACCCTTAGTGCTTCAATGCACCATGGGAGCTATATAAAGTGTCTTTGGTCGGCCGGGGGGGGAAGGGTAGAGGGGGGCAGCCAACATACGGTTGAATTCATACCAAACCACCAAATGCCACCTCTGCTTCACTTTACTTTTTGCTCAGCTTGTGTATTTGGTACAATATCGTTCAATGCTTTTCGCTATGCACCTTTTCAAGGATGCACCTTTTCACCTGAGGTAAAAATGGATGGCATCGGTAAAACACAATTCTTTTAATCCTTAATAACTGTTAAAACATTAGATGGATTTACCCCTAATTTTCTTTGCCAAATTTCAGATCAATATATCAAACAAATCAAAAATGAGCAATACAATGTTCCCAAAAGTCAATGTTTCATTGGTTTCTCCTTCACCTTTAGGGCTGTGGCCACTGCCCTATACTCTCTATTAAGGAGCTTAATTGGAAGTTTGCCCAGCAGTACCTGCTTTCATGAAAAGCAAATGGATCCATAGGATCCATAAAACACACTTATTATCCCTGATCTAGCCTGGGCAGCCGTTGGAAGCCCAGCTTCATTAACAGGTGATAGCCTGGGGAGTGACCCTCTTTACTCCACCTAAACGTCTTCTACACTTACCACTTCGACAGCCACTTAGTTAGAAATGTACTTCTTAACGCATTTACGTCTATCCATTACTTTGTCTGCATCATCATTGTACAGGCGTCCATGCATATGGTAAGTTTAACTGTAACGTCGGGGGCACAAAGCGAGATTCGGGGGAAGAATATTGGTTAGAAAAGGTTTGTGGTGTGGGGATGTCCCTCTGTAGTGATGAAGTGAAAGACACAAGTAAATGTATGAAGAGTTAAATGTGATGAAATGAATGTATGGAAACATGAATGTGGAAGAAATAAAGACCTCCATCTGCTAGGGTAAACCTAGATCTCCTCCACGTTTACAGAAGGGACGGGAGGATCAGGAGATGGGGTTTCCCCAGCAGTACCCATCTTGCAATATGCTAATGGAAAAGTGGGATCTACACTGTGTATACGATAGCACCAAATTTTAACCACTGGCTTTACCCAGCAGAATCCTTAAGCTAGCATTACAAAGGAAATGTGTTATTGTCACCCATGCTGAAGTGAATACTGCTCACAATCTGCTGATCCAAATGAGCAGGCCTTATTCGAAAAGGGAAGAATGCACTTGGGAAAGAAATCTAAACTGTCATGTCCAAAAATAAAACTGCATACATGTTCGATGTTGGAGAGGGGGCAAATATGAACCTATCTCCCGTTGATACAGACACATGAAGTGCTGGAGAGTAATGGGTGGTTGTATAAACTGCAGTGCAGGAAATAAAAAATATGATAAAGACTGAGGCACACCAGTTTCCTGGCTGACGACTTTCCTCATAGAGTGAAGACTGCCACGAGGAAACTGTACAAAGAGGTGATGTTCGTTTAGGGTTCTTGTAATTAATGCTTTGCGTGCTATCTGGATGCAAGATGCAACTGTGATGTTATGACAGATGCTTTAAATGATGAAATCCCTATGTGCATATTTTGGCTATGAATTAATGTAGTCCTGTTTGTGTTTTTGCAGGTGTGCTGGCACTCTGGGCTCTCATCACCCACATCATGTATGCACAGGATTTCTGGCGGACATGGTTGAAAGGTCTGAGGTGCTTCCTCGTCATTGGCATATTATTCTCCATGCTTTCGTTAGTCGGTTTTATCACATTCCTAGCCCTGGCCATCACCGAGCATCAGTGTAAGTACAGCATATTCTGGTTGTAATGATCAAACCTTCTCAGGATTTGTAGATCCACAAATCACTTTAGAGGTTGTGTAAAAGAAAGCAGATTAATTGAAGTCTTAACATATTGCTTGAGATTAGGAATAGTAGAGGTGGCCTGACACAGGTTATTTGTCATTCTCCCTACTGCATCATCTCGAGCAACTAGTTAATGTGCCATTTTTATGTATTTGATAATATTTTGGATCTCTCTCTACTGTGAGTGTTGCTTTCGGTTTCCTGCTTTAGTGGTGTTTACAAGAGGAATGAACCAAGTGATCTCTCGATCTCTCTCATCCCTTTACTGCCTGAGCAAGCCGTCTGTTTGTTCTTCTTTATTGATTTGAATTTTTCACAATTGCTCTGTCCCAGATTGATTTACCCCTTCTTTTTTACCCCAATTCCTACTTCTAGTTTGAGCAGTCTAATGCATAGTGGAGCGAACTGACTCTTGAAACGGATGTTCGGGTGTTGGAGAAACCTCTAGGGTGCACGGGTATCTGACACACTGACTTGTGAAAAATATAGGGGCACCGTTAGTGTGCGGAATCTTCATAGAAATAAGTGTTACAGTGCTTTGGAAATCATATAGTTCCTTAAGGACAAGTGAATCTATTTACTGTAGTGCCTGAAATGAAACGATCCTTGGTGTGGTTCTTTTGCAGGTAGTTTTGGCTGTTTAGCATTTGCGTTTCTGTGACTGAAAGTTAGTATTAACTGTCGTGGACGAACGCGGGGTGCAGCGGGGGGGTGGATGTGGACAGCAGTCCACAAGATGAACTTGAAGCTCCAAGTCCCTGCTCCATACATTGACCTTTATCTGTGGATCAGCGCTTCTTACTTGTATCTGAGAGCCGTGAAGTTGGAGCTGGAGAACGCCGTGTCAAGCTATTCTGAGGCTTAGCCGAACCATCTGAGATGTTGTCATGCCCAAGCTCTGTTTTGAGGCACGGGTAGATCGGGTGCTCCTTCGAAAATGGCAAGACAGTGTTCCCTGGCTTCATTCTGGAGGGATTTCTGAGCCACAGATTAAATCCAGGCCTTCCCCACCCACTCCCCAGCGAGGGTAGCCCTATCGCAGCAACTGGTTTTCATGGACGTTCCTGTTTGGCCCTGAAGACTTGTGGAGACTGTTATACCATGAAGGATCCATGTACCGATTTGAGTGCAATTTGCTGTTTGAGACCTCCCTGGGCAATTTTATACTTTGTATAGCCCTTTTAGGACCATATTGTTGTGATCTTGCTTTATATAAGTGGCTTGCATAAGTGGCTGCCTTTCTGTGTTTTTTTCTTTTCCCATGAGAGCATCAGTTTACTCCGATTTCTTGCCCCATTGAATTGGAAAGGGCTTGAATGTATATTCATGGAAGTGACTGCTGGCTCTTTGCATTTCCAATTGACATACTTGGACTGGAAATGCTGGTGATTTGTGATGTCAACTGAGATGTGGCCGTTGAGGGTTAGCTACATGGGATATTTCAAAACTATGACAATACCAAATGAGTTTTTTCCACACTGTACTAGACACGTTCTCTCTTGTTACGCCAAAAAAAACATAGGAAACAATATAAGAAAATTAATCACTCATTCTTCCCTTTTGTGGTATAATTGGGACAGTGGCCGTCATGGTCTTTCAGTGTCGGTGACTGCATCCCATGGTGCCCTTTGGGTTCTTACCTTGAAGATGGTGTGCACTTGAGTCTGAATTTTTCTGAATCTTGACATTCTATCGAATGTCATCCTTCTTTTGTTTTCCTTGATCTTTGATTGGGAGATCCTTTCGGTAATGGTCTTCATGCAGCCTGGGTTGGACATTTGGAAAGGGCTCCCATGAACACTGGCATCTCATTGTTCAAAATCAAAACTAAATTTAATGACATTCTCTCCGCATCATCACTACCAGTAATATGTGGTTAGTTCGCTCTCAGATATGTCAATGTTCTAGCTTGACACCCTACTTGCTCTTTTTATTTCCCTAATGTCGGTAAGTATGTCATTCAAATGTTGACACTACCAACGTTTTATCTATAAAAATATGTATGTGCTATGCGGAACATAATTGACCACAGTAATCCTTAATATATACACATTTTATTGGCAATGAGACACATCCCAGGAAAGCAAGAGGCAACATCTTCCTCCCAGGTGACCAGACGCACATTCTCTTGAAGGGTTTTGGGATCATTATAGTTTAAATCGCCTAACCGATTGTCATTGGTAGGATGTTCCTGGTAGTTGAAGGGCCATAGTACATTTTATACTAGAATGTGATACACTTGTCGTTACTGTTAAGCATGACTCACTGCTGATCATCTCTTATCTGTCGTGAAGTCCTATATTTGTTTGGCTTTCTCCTGCTGTTCGCCATCAGTTCATGGAATCTTATGATGGTAATCACTGGTTGCCATCACTGTCTCTAAAATATTGATCTGTAAGCACGTCTGCGGCAGTGTGCTACTATTTGGCATCTCTTGCTCAATGTCTGGTTGTAGGCTCACTCCCATTGCAGATTGTTTCTGACCGCTTAGCTGCTATAAATTAATGTGGAGGCTCACTGACCTACCCAGCATCTGCCACCTCCAATCACATTTTTAATTTGTTTAGCCGTTCCCGCTTTCCTGCTGGATGGCATATTGCTGTTTAAATCCTCGCATACAATAAAGAGGTTTAGTGACCTGTCCTTCAAGTGTGGGTCATTATCTGTCATCAAGTGAGGCATACAACACCTAGGAATAGATGTCCCATTAGACACTGGCATAAATATTTAACAAAGCAGTACTGTTTTAAATGGGGAATGTTTTCGGACACTCTCTGAATCATTTACTTGCAGTATGTACTTATTCCTGTGGGATGTCCACGATAAGTGACCACGCAAAAAAATGAGGTATTACATGCTAAGGTCTGTTTGGTGCAGATCTCCTCCCTGCCCTTTTAATTGAAAGCTGTTATCATGTAATAGACATTGGCGAGACTAATGAATTGGGTCTTTGCTAGTCCCCACTGTCCCTATATCCATCTTGGGGGCAAAAGCCTCATGTTCGTGATGGTGATAGCCAGGGGTAACACGTTTCATTCTATCTCTGTCATAGCACAGGGAATTTTCCAGACAATGGCTAAGATGACTTGAAGTACCATACATAACACACCTGCCTCTTGGAAGTACAATTCATATACCCCACATGCTCTCTGATGTCCCTTGTTATTTTAGCTGCAGCTTGCTAACATCGGATCGGGATCCTGCAGAGCCTGTAGTTTAGACATCTGTACTTCTCCAGTGCACAATCAATTGACATCAAACGCCTCAAAAACGCTGCCACCTAAGAAACGTCTGCCTGCCGATCCACATTCTGAACCTTCCTTGGCATTAGCTACCAGTTCATCTGCAATCTAGTCACCCTTAGCTAGCGGTCCTTTGGTACTGTGCGATTTGACTTTCATATCCAAGATCACACAGACATCTGTTTGTTGCCACCTTTGCAAACAATCCGTACAGCCTCTGAAGACAATCTGTAGCAGTCACCATGCTGATCACTGTGACATGTGATACCTGAGAAGCATGCTTTAACACCAAAACCAGTGCTGTCAATTCTGCTTATTGTGTGGATCAGATGCGTGTGCTTATCTGGCTCACCTGAGTCTGTCTTCACTGGGAGTTCCACATATTTTCATGCTACAAATACACCCATCTTTGAACAAATGTGAGCTTTCATTCCTATAATACACTGGGGCGATTCTAGAAACTGTCTTGGTGAATCGACTCAGAATGTAAAGCTGAATAACACGCTGGCTTAGGAATTCCACTTTCTCCAGCATGGGGTCTGGCATGGATTCACATGCTCATGAATATTCCCCGTCGTCAGGCTGGGAATCCTCGGTAAAGAAAAAAATCTGTATCAGTTTCGTTTCTGATCTGTCTTTCGTATTAGTTACCAATCACTGACCTCTGCGTCATACTGACCACAGCCAATGACTGCCCTCTACCTAAGCCCCGCCTCTGGCAGCCATCTTCAGATTTTTACCGCACGTTCAAGTGTTGGGATCCTCGTGCTATTGCTCTCGAGCGTTAGTGCTATTTTTTTCACGTTTTTTCTCAAAAAACTTCTATTTTTCGGTCAAAAGAGCCTCAAGCTCCACTGTTTCTTCATCCGATCAACGGGGACCCGTGTCGGATTCGTCTACGCCCCTCAAGGGTGAAGATTTCGTCGAGCCACGCTTTTGGAGGACTCCAGAAGTTTCTCAGGCCCATCTCGGGCATGGCCCAGCAGAAGGGAAGCTCGACGCCCGGAAAGCTGTTCAGGGTCTGCCCTGGATGCCAGCTTTAGAATGTCTTTAAGGAGGACGAACACTCCCTTTGTCTTTACTGCCTACATGAGGACAAGGCGCACGTGGAGAAGGACTGTGCGTTTTGCGGCAATATGTCGGAGCGGACCATGAAGGACCCCCATCAACGTCTCGCCAACTGGCTGGAAGGGAAGAGCCCGTCAGGCGAGAAGAAGTCCGAGCGGTCTTCTAAGACCTTTGAGGACGCCCCGGCGACGGGGGTCCAACACAAGGCCAAGCACCGCGAGTCTGCTGGCACCGGGAGCGCGGAACGGTCGGGCTCTACGGGCGCCAGGCAGGGCGCACCCTCACCGGCACCATCAACCACGAGCCAAAGCTCTGGTTCGGGTAAGAGGAAGGCCGAGCACCCGGCGAAGCTACTGGAGAGACCCCGGTCGAGCTCGAAGGCCCCATCGGAGGGGGAGCGAGGCAGTGACCCTCCCCCGAAGGAGAAGGCGGTGAGCGCACCTAGGGTGGTGAAAGCCTTAATCCATCCTGCCAAGGCCTCTATCGAGACAGTCGCGGCGGCCCTGGCTCAGCCTATGGAGGCTACACCAGTGGTGGTGACCTCGGGGCTCAGAGTCTCCCTGCCACCGCGGAGGGAGTCTTCTTTTATGCCCATCGAAAGGACCCCCGTGAAACCTCCGATGGAGAAGAAAAAGGGGGGTGGGGCAGGAGGTCGTTGTGGATTCGGCCTCGGCCTCGACCTCTGAGGAAGAGCTGATCGAAGTCTTAAGCCACGGTGTTGGCGTGGAAGACCAGCCCGTCGGGAGGGACCCCGACGTAGGAGACGACGATAACGTCAAGGGTGCCGACGGGGCCCCTGACCGCTCGTCGGACTCCCCGCAACCAGTGCCGCAAGACAACTCGGTGGCCATTTTGTTGGCTATACAGTCCTTATGCTCAGAGATAAGGACGAGACTGCCGTTAACACCAGCGGAGGAACCGCACCCGACGGGGGACCCGGAGCCAGGCCCTTCTGGGAGCCCTCCCACTAAGAGAAGGATTCATCCTCCACCTCCTTTTCAGCCATCGCGCCCTGTTCAGCCCTCCTCCCCGTCCACGACTCGTGGGGATGAGACGTGGTACTGACACGACCGCGACTGGTACAGACTAGGTTTACGACGAGGATCTGCCGTCGTCACCTCCCACCAGCGCTTCCACGCCCGACGAGATTGGATCGTTTCACTCCATGATCGCCAGGGCATCCAAACTTTTCCAGCTTTGCCCGGAAGAGAAGGAAGGTTTCCTTTATCAACGGCGCAAGGCCAAGAGGAAGACGGTCCTCTCTGTACCTCTACTGGACGATATTTGGGATGCGGCTAGAAGGGATCGGTACGAGAAAAAGTACCGGGTCCCGGACGCGGCCCCCTTGTGCCTTCGGGCACAGCCCACCCTGTACTCGGTCGTCTCCGCGGCAGCCAGGAAGAAAGCGGGGGGGCGCGGCGTCTGTCGACCTCCCCGCCGGACGGCGAGGGAAAGAAGTTAGATACGATGGGACGCAGAGTCATCTCGTCTGCAGCGACGACGATTAAGGCGGCCAACGCCTTGGCTATCGTAGCCCGCTACGACAGGGAGCTGTGGTTCAAACTGGCCCCCCTGCTGGACTTCCTACCGACAAGAGGGCTGAAGCCCTAGAGATATTACAGGAAGGAGAGGTGGCGTCGGACCACGCCATCACGATTGCGACGGACATCGCTGACACTGGATTTCGCCAGTTGGGCAACGGCGTGGATGGCTCAAGGCTACGGACTTCCGTCAGGACGTGCAGACCAGAGTCTTGGACATGCCGTTCGACGGAAACAACCTGTTTGGGAAAACAGTGGACGATTCCCTTCAAGCCATCAAGGCAGACACGGAGATGGCCCGGGCTCTTGGGGTTCTCCAGCAACGGCGGCCGCCCTTTCGGAGCGGCGGAGGCAAACAGGGTGCCTCCAAAGGTTCCGGCGGCGGATTTGCCACCTACCGTCAGGCGGCCCGTTCGTCGTCGCAGGAAGCTTACAGGGGACGAGGCAAGTCAGGCGGACCCCGTCGTCATCGCCAAGGAGGACAAGGCGGCAAAGCCTTGTCTAAGCAGGACTGAACCGGCCGTGGGGTCGGGCCCCCACTGAAGCACCCCGGTGGGAGGCCGGCTGGCGAGCTTCGTCAGCGTGTGGGAGTCCATCTCCACCGACCGTTGGGTGCTGGACGCCCTAGCTCAGGGTCACGCGCTCGAGTTTCTAAAGAGGTGCCCGCGCGTCCCCCCTGTGGCCAGGAAAGAACATCACGTCCCTCAACTTCTCTTGGAGGTAAAGGTGATGCTCAAGAAGGGCGCCATTGAGCTCGTCCCAAAGAGGCTTCGGGGCTCCGGAGTTTACTCAAGATACTTCCTCGTGAAGAAGAAGACGGGAGGATGGCGTCCCATCCTGGACCTACGACGACTGAACAAATTCAGCAAGTTCCGGATGGTCACCCTCCAACATGTCCTGGGTCAGCTGGAGGAGGGCGATTTCCTGTCGTCGTTGGATTTGGAGGATGCCTACTTCCATATTCCCATCCTAAAGGCACACCGAAAGTTTCTCAGGTTCGTGGTCCAAGGGCGTCACTACCAGTTCAGAGCCCTTCCCTTCGGACTGCGGTCGGCACCCAGGGTGTTCACCAAGTGCCTCGCACCGGTGGCAGCGCAGCTGCGCCGAGAGGAGATCCACGTCTACCCCTACCTGGACGACTGGCTCATCCGAGCGAAGACGAAGGAGCTCGCCGTGGAGCACACGGCAAGGACCGTCCAACTTCTCACGGACCTGGGATTCTCCATAAGCTACGCCAAGTCCCACCTGGTGCCCGCGCAAGACGCACTGTTTCTGGGAGCGAAGCTCGACACAGTGTCGCTTCTGGCCTCTCCGTCGGAGGAAAGGACGAGGGCCATCTTGGGCAAGGTGCAGCGGTTGCTGGTTGCAGACGCGGCCAGAGTGGTCCATCAAGTCCCTTCTCGGAATGATGTCTTCTTGCATTTACCTCATCCGCCTGTGCAGGCTCCGGATGCGCCCGTTGCAGGAGTTCCTGGATGCGCGCTGGATCCAGACGACGGGCAGCTTCGAGGAGAGGATCACACTCGACGAGAGTTTCCGAAGAGCGATCCGGTGGTGGACCGGATCTGGCGGCGGGCATGGACTTCCAGACCCCCGGCCACCAGGAGACAGTGACCACGGATGCCTCCCTGGAAGGGTGGGGAGCGCACACCGAAAATCTGCACGCGAGAGGCCTTTGGCTCCTGACGGAGAAGTCCCTCCATATCAACGTTCTGGAGCTCCGTGCAGTGTTTTGGGCACTCAGGCCCTTTCTTCCGTCCCTCAAGGGCAAGGTGGTGAGGATCTTCACGACAACACCACCACCATGTTCTACATCAGGAAACCGGGCGGAACAGGTCCCCAGCCCTGTCCAGGGAGGCGCAGGATCTGTGGCATTGGGCCGTCGCCGAAGGGATGTTTCTGGTGCCGTTTCATCTGGCAGGGATAAAAAACACCATCGCCGACTCACTCAGCAGGGAGCTGCGCTCGTGCCACGAGTGGGAACTACGTCAGGATCTAGTGGACCGCCTCTTCCGACGGTGGGGCACACCCCAGATTGATCTGTTTGCGACGGCGACGAACTCCAAGTGCCGGAGGTTCGCCAGCAGGTTTCCCGAGCCGAGGAGCATGGGCGATGCTTTCTTGTTCCCCTGGGAGGGCCTGTTTCTATACGCGTTCCCTCCATTGCCATTGCTGATCCGGCTCATCAACCAGCTCAAGAGGTCATGGTGCAGGATGATACTCATCGCTCCTGCGTGGCCGAGGCAGATATGGTTCCCGGACCTTCTGGACTTGTCAGCGTCCCCGTCAATCAAGCTGCCAGTGGACGCGGATCTTCTCTCCAGGGAAGGAGGCACCATCCTCCATCACGACCCGAAGTCGCTGAGCTTGCAGGCCTGGCTCCTGCAGCGTTAGAGTTTGGAGGATACGACATACCGGTCGACTGCAGAGAGGTTCTTGCAAAGGCCAGGGGGTCCTCAACTCTTAAATGCTACGGACACAAATGGAAGAGGTTCTCTGTCTGGTACAACGCACAGAAGATTAACCCTCTACGGATTACGGCTCCCCAAGTACTGCCATACCTACTGACGCTGGCCAAAGCTGGACTGGAGCACGCGTCCATCAAGATTCATCTTGCTGCGATCTCCCGATACACCAGAACCACGGGGCGGACGCCTTTGTGGTCTCATCGTCTGGTGAAAGAGTTCATGAAGGGACTATTCAGATCGTTCCCGCCGGTGAAGGCTCCGGCCCCAGCGTGGGAGCTCAACGTGGTGCCGACCAAGCTCATGGGACCTCCGTTCGAGCCTCTGCACTCGGCTCTGTTGAAGTTCTTGTCGTGGAAGTTTCTTGTGGCCATCACCTCCGCACGACGGGTGGGAGAGATCCAGGCCCTCCTTCATGCCCAAGGTGCCGTCGGAATTCCACCTCAACAAACCCTTGGTGTTGCCTGTTTTCTTCCCGTCGCCTTCGTCGCCGGCTGAAAGGACTTTGCACTCGCTGGATGTGGCTAGAGCGCTGAAGTTCTACGTGGACCGCACAAAGTGCTTTCGGAAGAAGTCACAACTCTTTGTGAACTTTGGACCTGTCAATCAGGGGAAGGCTCTCTCGAAGACTTCCATTTCCAGCTGGCTCTCCGGCTGTATCATGTACTGTCATCAGTTGGCAAACCGACCGCTGCCTGGCCGTCCGAGAGTCCATTCCACCAGAGCGATCGCAGCTACCACAGCGTTCCTATCTGGTGTGCCCTTGCTGGACATCTGCAGGGCTGCTACGTGGAGGTGGACGCACACCTTCACGAAATTCTACTGCGTCGATCGGGATTCCAGGGATGAGTCCAGGGTCGGCCAAGCAGTGCTGCGCAACCTGTTCGCCTAAGGTGAGCCTGGTGAGGAGGTAAGAATTGCTTATTGTTGAGTTTGATGTAATGCTTAATGTTGAGCCTTTTCCACCTCCCGTGGTTGCATGTGTGTACTGCTATGTATTCTTTATTCATGAGAATGTGAATCCATGCCAGACCCCAAGCTGGAGAAGGAACAAGTTACTTACCTGTAACTGTTGTTCTCCAGCCTGGGTCTGGCATGGATTCACATGCGAACCCTCCTGCCTACCCCTCTGCGGCTCTTCACTTGGTCATACTGCCACTTCACGTGCTACCAAATCTGAAGATGGCTGCCAGAGGCGGGGCTTAGGTAGAGGGCAGTCATTGGCTGTGGTCAGTATGACGCAGAGGTCAGTGATTGGTTACTAATACGAAAGACAGATCAGAAACAAAACTGATACTGATTTTTTCTTTACCGAGGATTCCCAGTCTGACGACGGGGAATATTCATGAGCATGTGAATCCATGCCAGACCCATGCTGGAGAACAACAGTTACAGGTAAGTAACTTGTTCCTTCTCTGAGGCACTACGCCTCTGGTTCGCTCGGAATAATTCTGCTCTTATTGCTAATGCCACTCAGTGTCACTAACCATTTGGCAGTACGCATGTTACTGACATTCCCTAAAACATTGTTCTTCTTTTTTTTTTAAAAAATGTATTTAATATACGTTTTAGTTCATAGAACTTTTGGTATATTTTTAAAACATACACTACATATAAACATTATAAGACATGTTACAAACATTCCACGTATTTATATACTGTAGCCAGCTACAGCATAACCAATGCACAATATTAACAATGCACCGAAAACAAAATGACTAGTAAAATAGCGTAAAATAAGATAAACACATTCATATAACCTAAAAAGAAAAATCATGGTAACAACTCAAATCCACAATAGCATCTCTCATTCTACTGATTTAGATCATTCCAGTTCATTAATATACGTATCTTTAGCCTACATTTTTTTAATTTCTAAACACAAGTTCAGCTGTATGAATGGAGCATTACACTACATTATGAAGGTAAATCGGGTCCCTTTATGCCGCGCCTCATTACTCAAACTGTGTTTTAAAAACTTCCCAGAGTTCGTATAGAGCAATAAGCATTGTAGTGGAGTTGTAATTTAAACACTGCACCCAAAAAGTCCTCATTCTGGATAGTTTCATAGTTGTAAACCAAATGACCCAGATATTGCATGCAGAGATGGCCACGTTTCGAGCATTCAGTGAAAATGTCTCACCGTTTCTAACTTTAATGGATTTTTGCAAATTTTACAGAAGCAAGCCTCTTTGCACAATTTCAACCGCACCCCCTGATTTCCTCCCCCGCCCCCCTCATATGACTGACCGCTGCTTTGTTCATTATGCAGCCCTTCAGATGTTTTGCACTAGAACACGCATGATCATTCAACTCTCGATACCTAGCCAGAATAGTCAGTGAAGTCCATAATGTCTGAAGGGCCATATTGAGCAACCGTGACATAAATTAATCTTGGCATCCGATATCCTGATCAATGGGGAATGAGTAATGTTAATTTACCCAATTAAATATAGATGTTTCTGAATTTCCCTATACATTCCCAATACTGTCTTCTCGCACTGGGAGTACTTCAGCTAATGGATGGTCAACATCGTATATGTTGCTGCATGTTTCATGGGCACCCACTGTTTCTGTGATGGATTGGAATTTATGTGTGGAGCGTGTCAGGAAGACAGTTGGAGATGGGAATCTGGCTGGAAGGGTGTGGATACCCAGAGTTTCTGTCCAATGGTTTTGTGGAAGTAACTTACCTGATTGTATTTACCTTCCGTGTCTATCAGTGGTCAATAAGGCGGCATACACACTTGCCAGATCACGTGTAATATGTGCACTTACGTACCTCGTTTCCCTGGTGATGGGGTGGTCTTTTTTGGCCAACTGGTATAGGAGCTGCTGTATGGGAGCAGCCCAAAACAAATAGGACCGCCACTTAACCTCCCCACCACCCCTACCCAGGACACATCCACACACAGGCAATGGGGAGCCAACCTTGAAAGTGAAAGCACCTTTTGTGGCAGGGCTGGGAGCTTGATGTCACAAGGATGAATGTGTGAAGAGCATGACCCAAGCGCGGTCAGTGACCTGCTGGATATCCGCCGAGCAGCGAATGGGGTATTTGTCAAGCCCCGCAATGTGCATCCCTATTTCAGGAGTTCCTTCCTGGTCAGCGGCCGATGGTGGAATAATGACATTGTTCTCTCTAGTCTAGCTATGTCATCACGCAATGTGTCAGATGATATCAAGGGACTCAATATGGTTTAGCATGACTCATAGGTGCTGCTCAACCGAACAGGTTTGGGGGTGGCAAAGTGCTGCAGGGGTCCTCGAGCGGCAGGAAGCATCATGAATCACCCATCTGGTATGAAACGGATGGGTATGGCAACGGGGCGCAGCAGGTGAAGATGGAGGATGTTGGTGGTTGTGAAGAGAAAAGGGCAGCCACGAAAAAAGGGGACAGCGTATTTGGACTTCGGCTGTGCCAAAAAGTGCAGGTTGGCAGTGGATAACAGTGCCATGAACCAGAGAAGGCTGGGGAGAATGGGAGACCAAAAGATCAGGATTCTTGTGGGCTATGTAGTGAGGGCAGTTTAGGAAGAACTTATCGTTTGTTCTAGTTCTGAATGTTTCTTCAGTAATTTACGGGAATTGGACCCAGATTTGTGGGTCTTATTGCAAGTGATCCAGGATCTCAACATGGAAGAGTAGGTGGAGCTGTATACATTCTGGGGCGATGCCAGTGTTTTAATTATGCCTTTTCGTTAAAGGTGTGTGGCCTCAGAAAAAGGCGGGATGTTGAGGTGTAAAATTAGTAATGGATACGTTCACAGGCCTTTAATATTTGTCACTCTTTTATGTCTTGGCCTCCAGTTTAGGATGATGGGGACCTTTAGTTCCACTCTAGGGGCGTGGGGGGTGGATTTATCAGTGTGAGAAAACACGAGTGGACAGTGGCAATGCAACATATGGGGAGGTTCTTGTTGGTACAGTGGCAATCTATTATACTAAAGCCCCTGGATTCTGTTTTGAGGAGTGGGCTGCCTCAATTTTTAGGATTGCCTGGGCATGTGGGTGTGGAGTGGCAAACCTGGGCGCGTGGGTATCAGTGGCATGAAGAAAAACTCGAATTAAGGCTCAAATGGTCTGAATGTTCAACTGTTATTTTTGTTGTCCCTTGTGTTGATTTTGGGGAATGCTGGGTGGGCAATTTGTGGTGGTGTAAGAAAGTGCCATGAGGATCAGCATTTGTTGCGGGTGCCTGCTTTGATGTCACAAGGAGGTGCCATGGTTGTCAGTGCTTGCTGATGGGTTCAGGTTTGGATTGCGGCCTTCCACTTTTCGGTAGTGCCATTGACATCAGCGTTTGCGGGTGGGTGCATGCTGTGGTGATGGTCCTGCAACTGTAATGTTACAAGGATCTTCATCACGGTTTAGGCTGCATGGATCATGCACAGCTGATGTTGCAAGGACCTTCGTTCAGCCTACAGGCTGTGGACAAATTATTAAGTGGCACGTATGCAGTTTTAATGTTGCAAGTTTCAGCGTTAAGGATTATATTGGAGTAAGGTAGCACAAGAAAGATTTTCCTAGAAGAGGATTTCAGCATAACCTTTTGTAATATTGGCAATTAGCATTGGTACTTGGGTATGCTGGTGATCTGGATGTTTGTCATCCAAGTTATATACTATACTGGGAGAAGTGTTGTAGCCTGTGCTATTCAACCCGTTCCGCTCTGTATTAACGCAGCAATTGGTGCTTGGATCTGGTACTTGTGTTGGCCACTTGTGAGTTGTCGGTGGGGCCCCAATCCCTTTCCTTGACACTCAATAAATGTAAATATCCATAACCACAGAAGGGTTGTCACATCAACAGGACAGGGCAGTTCCTCAATCTCCTTTAACCTCTCTTTATAAGTTTGTTCTGAGCCCCAGAAAGGAAAAACCACTCTTGTCTTCCTTGAGTTTTTGTTGTTTTTAGCCAGCCTGTGTCGCATGCTGGAAATGCACAACCTTATGCATACTACATAACAATATCATGAACATATTGTACATATTTACTAACGCACTTGTTATCTTTTTAAAATTATCTTTTATTTGAATCCTTTTACATTTAATATTCATATGTCCCAGTGACCCAGGTCGTGGAGGGTTATGGTGTTCAGGGTCAGCTGTATGCTGAAGAAACTCGGCTACCGATTTCTGTCTTTAGATCCGCTATGAAGATGAACCTTCTGGTCGAGTACTTGGGCACAGTTCAGTATTGGATGTAGATCAGCTTGCTATGCCTTAATGTAGATGAAACAGATCAGTTTGGCCAATCACCTGGGTACCTTCCCTACTTCACTTGAGTGAGTAATCTAGGATTCATTTTTATATTGAACCGCAACATGTCCCCCAATACATTGGTAAAGGTTACTCCTGTTCATCTATTTAATATTAGACGAGAGATGCCACTTTAACAAATTAATCGCAGAAAACGGTTGGTGCAGCCAGTAGTGTTAAGACTCCACTAGTGCATGCCAATGATTTGGTAAAAAGTTCTTTAATACACTTCAGTTGGCCCAGGATAGAGCCATCTGTAATATCCTGTTAAGAAAATATGATCACGTAAGAAATGCTTTTTGCTCTAGAATGATTATGTATGGAAGATCAAATTCACCATTTAGCTATTGATGGGTGGGTGGGGAATGTCCTGGCCATGTGAACAATGCAATCCCCTCACTCTAGGGCGAAAAGAGCGGACTTACAAGTCGGAAACTGATACAAAATGACATTAACCCCCGATACCATAAATGTCAAAATACAAAATCTTTGGGGGGGGGGGGGGGGGGGTTCTTACAAAACTATATTTAAAAAATTTGATTTTTACTCATCAATATGAGTTTACCAAATGGATATCCTGTGTAACGCCGCCTCATATTGTCAATTGAAATTCAAAATTGAAAACCGTTATACAACTACGATCACCACACCCGGTGTGACTGTGTGCAAATATTACAGTCCACTCCTAAACAATAAAAATTCCAACTTATATAGACAATATAATTGGATCATATACTGCTGCCCCTTTGGCCCCAACATGTTTCTGTTCTTGTGACTTAGAACATTACTCAGGGGGACTGCATCTTGTATAGATATTCTGCTGTGCATATAATGCAACTGTTTCTTAAAACATGTACAGTGCTTTCTCAATCATTGCTTTTTAAAGAAGATCCAGCCGGAGCACAAGTATGTGTGCTCGAAGGGCAGAACTCTTCTAATTGAACAGTTGCCTGGTATCGTACATCAATCGGTCCTTCTTGTAAGATCCATGGTCTGTCTTCTCTTTTTCATTCAAGGGGCCAATCTATGGAATGCCTTTCTGCAATCACTATGAGCAGATCTCCAGCAACATCAGGAGATTGGCATCCGATCCCCTGCTGCAGCTCTCCGCATGCAGGAGGCGGGGGATGCCGGAATTCTTCATTATTTCATCAAAGCAGTTGCTCCTTTGAAGGTGGCTGCCTTCGCATGGCAGAAACAATCAAGTCTGCTACACTCTGCGGCCTATGACGCTCTAGCAACAGAAGTTGCATCGTTGGTGACTTTCCTCTGATTGGATGATTCCAATCTAAAATGCACATCCGCTTCCTAGCCAGTAGACTGGGCCTGCCTCCCCACCTAAGGCCCCCGTTTAAGGTCTGTGGCCTGTCTGGGTGTGGATGGCACCCAGAAACCATGTCCCTACTGCTGCTGCTTATGTCCTTACGGTTCTGGCACTCCTCCCTTTTCCTGCCTCAACCCTGGTACCACAAAGGGGCAGCAGTGGTGCGCGGTAAAAGGGAGGGGGGAGAGGGGTATGACGTTTTGGTCATGAAAAGATTACCTATGCACTATTCAGCTCATGCAGCCGAACTTGTCGCTCTCATTGAGGCATTGAGTGCCTCTCAAGGGCGGTGTGTTACCATCTACTCTGACTCGGCTTATGCCATGACAACAGTGCATTCGGGTCTGTTTCAGTGGAAGGGGAGAGGGTTTCTGATGGCAGATGGATCTCCAGTGCAGCATGCAAGACTGTTGCAAGAATTGATTGAAGCCTTATCATGGCCCTGCGCTGTGGCATTCGTCAAATGCACTGCCCATACTAATGCCACGGATGATATCTCTAAGGGCCATGTGGCTGTGGACCAGGCAGTCATGTTGGAAGCCTATCTCCCTAATACAATGCTAACAGAGTGTATAGTGACACCCCTGTAGAAAGCGAGAACCGTTCCATACACAGCATTGCACATATCGCGGATCATAGTGTTGCAAGGGAAATTGTCCAAGGAGGAAAAGGAGCTACGGTTGTGGAGGGGATGCAAACAGTCTCCCACTGATTTATTGTGGAGGCAGGAGAGTTCTGGGAAGGTAGTGATGCCCCAATAATTACTTTGTGGCATTTGAGCAACTACATTTCCCCTCCCACAGCTCCAAACAACGCATTGTGGCCAGATATCCAGGAGGACTGTTTTGTGCCAAACCTCCAGGAGAGCATTTTGGAAAAAAAGTAATACACGGTCTAACATGCAGCACAGGGATGACATTGCAGACATTGAAGTACAGGGTAGTTCTGTGAATTGCATATAGATTATGCAGATATGGGGGAAAGGTGCAATGGATATAGGTACCTTATTGTGGTAGTTTGGCCCTTTTCAAGGTGAATGGTGGCAGGTCCATGTGCACACACAGATGAGTGCAGCATAGTTCCTGGTCAGAGAGGCGTTTCCACAATGGGGGCCGTGCAAAGTATTGAGAGCAGAAAATGGCGCACATTTCTTTAATGCGCAATTTCAGCATGTCGCATCGCTATTGGGCATAAAACATCAAATGTGCTCAATTTACCACCCTTGGGCTAATGGCATTGTGGAGAGGATCAATGGGCTTTTGAAAAGTAAACTGTCAATTGTGTTCCACATTGAAGAAAAACTGGGTACACTGTTTGCCCTTAGCCCTCTTCAGTTTATGCACACAGCCCACTAAGGACCACCATTTGACACCACATGAAATAGTCGTAGGCAAGCGCATGCAAACCCTCCATATCCTCTGTGAGGAAAGTGGTGGATGCCCATCAAGCAGCAACAGTACTAGTAGAGGAATTTAGGGAATATATAACGGCACTAACACGTGCTATCAAATAGATCTCCCGACAGATTGCGCCACCCAGGAGCAAAGGACAGGATACACCAGAAGGGACAGCAATTGCAAAGATTTCTGCCGCAACTGGGCCATTATTACCTGCAGAGCTGATCTACGTGAAAAATGTTGTGCATCGATGGAACCGTGCCAGGTTGCTAGGTGCATATGAGGTGGTGGTCTGTACGCCTCTCGCCATCCGCTTGAAGGAGTTACAATATTGGGTGCATCTCTCAGATGTCCTAAGAGCACCTGACAAGGTACATTGCAAAGCTCAATTGACAGATTAAGAACTTAACTGATGAAGAAGGCGTTTAGTAAAGGATCCATGCCAGGGTGGTGTGCAGTGGCACACACACCCCTGATTTTTTTTGTTGTTTTTATAGTTATTTATATTTTTTGTATACATTGTTTCATTTATTTTAAAATCTTCAATTTTTGATGGTCTAGAACACGTCAGCCATGGCGGGAAAAGGGTCTTTCTCCCTCGGTAACCTTTTTTTTTTTTTTTTTTTTTTCTCTCCTTTCCAGGGATAAGCAAGGATGCCTGACTGACGTGTTCAAACCTCTGTTATTTAGGGCTAATGAAAAACAATGTAATTTGTTATAGGAATACTTTACTATGCTTTCTTGATAGACGAATTGTTATATTGTTTTGTGTGACACTGGTCGTGGTTGTCAGTGTAGGACGTTATGTCTGTTATATGGGTGGCCATATAAAGGTGGGATGGACAGCTGCATACAAAGGAAAATGTTAGTAGATTCATAGGCAATGATATGAATGTCGGATAAATAAGAATCAATGTCTCACTTTTTGCGGACACCCCCACAGATTGTCTTAAACTAATAAAATGGGAAGTACGAATGACTTATGATTTATATAAGGGGTTGGCCTTTGATGCCATTTCTGACATTCAAAGTCATCTAATAACTGGTACTCCGATATGCGTACTGCGGCAAGGAATGTGATAATTGAAAGCTGTTGTGTGTACACTCATCCCGCATGTGTCGGGGAAGAGGGCAGGGGGGTGGGGGGGCTCCTGGTTTTAGTTCCATGTCCAGTCCCAATTATAGAGGCATGATGCCTGGTGCATATTGCACCATGTAGGATAGAGGACACATTCCAGGCACACAGCGTGCAGTTGAAGAGCATCGATCTAGACCCAGCACTATGCAATGGTGGTACAAAATACAGCAAGTGTCTACAAGCACCATATTTTTCATTGGGAGGTCACTCGCATGTCAACAACAAATGTTAGGAAACCACAGTGATGTGCCCAGCAGAAGAACTGATTTGAGTACAGCAAAAAATAGCCAAAGAGACTGTGCACAAATATGGTCCAGATGCATCGCAAGACTATCCTGGATTGCAACAATGGAGAAGCCAGTGCGAATACATAGAGAGATGGATTATGAACTTTGTTTTAGCAATGAAGGAACAGTTCCTGTTGGTGCAAACACACAGTGCAACCATACTCTTGTGAGCCCCGATATGACGAAAGGTACAGCAGTGGTGATGGATTACTACTGGGTTTGTGGCCGATCAGCCTACTTGCACCTCCCATCATCCTGGAGGAGCAAGTGTTCACTGGCCAACCTGTACTCGGTACTAGTACTAATACCGGAAGACCACCTGAAGGGAAAATAAATGCCCGTCAATGTGCCAACAGCCACTCCAGCACCTAAAGAAGCTGAGATTTGCAGATCACAAAATAATTTTGTATATGGCGTCAGAAAAAGAACCATTTCAACAGCTGAAAAGAAAGAAGAGATCAAACTATATTTCAAGACTCTTCCGCACTGCTCAGAGGAATACCCGACGAGTATCGACTTTGTAGCTCAGCAGAGACTTTCTTTTCATCTTTTTTGGGTCTTTGGGTACAAGCAGCTGCTAACGCCAAGTGGGTACAGATCATCCAATGGGAGCTAGTCCAGGTCGCCAATGATGCAGAGAATGGGTTCAACGCCATCAAAGTAGAGCGCTGTGCATTGAGATTCATGACTATGCAGAACCGCTATATGCTGCATCTGTTAACAGCCATAGAATGAGGAGTGTGTAAAAAATGTGGGAAGCAGCTGCTGCACTTTTGTACCCCGAAAGGAGGCAAGGATGGGTCATTGTCCCACATTGAGGCAGTGCACAATTTAGGTGTTCAAGTGAAGAAAGAAGGTCGCGTTCAGAACACAGATTGTCTAACATTGCCCACTGGCGATCATGCAGTGTTTGTCACCATCATGGCCAGCACGCATGCACTGACTCACCAGGTGTCCACTGTCCGTCAAAGATCCATGCAGGTTAAAATGGGAATCGCATGTTCTGTGTGACAAAATGCAGAATGTGGTAAAATTATAAGTATTAAGTGTGGAGGAAACTACAGTACCCAGATAACATTAGCAGGAGGAGTGAAATATTCATAGAATGAATGGAAATTGTGTGTACATACAAATGTTTAGTTTTTCCTTGGGCTAGGTCTCAAGGTTTGTAAAAGTCTGCAGAGCTGCAGTGTGTTTTTGCACAGCTAGCAAAATGTAGACCAGCATGCTCTTACAAAACCACGGACAACGAAGAAGGCTTTGTAGCCTCCCTATTATGGAAAGACGGATTTGGCTGAAGTCGTGACCCAGCACCATTGACATAATCATGGCAAAACATGCCTATAAAAACCTCTGCCTGAAATCACTTTGGCAGGAAGGAACGGAAGAGGGATAGGAGAAGGCCGTTCAGGCAGCAGAGTCTTTTGCTACCATCCTGATTTTTTAAGATTACATTGGTTTTCCTGACAAGGTCACCTTTTGCCTTACTTCCCTAGAAGGATCTATTGATTCTGGTGCGAGCATAATTAGGGAAACCCCTTACAAGGGCCAAACCTTCTGCCTGCCATGGCCAGCCTAATTAACTAACGCAGGCTCCATGGATCCACCTGATCCTTTTGTTGAGCCATGTAGCTTGTGGCAGTATTTGCATATGAATTAGATTTTAATTCAAACTGGCCCACATAGGGCCTGGCTGCAGAGGCTAACAAAGGAGACCGGACACGCCAACACCGTATCATATGCACGTTTTCAACCTGATGCCAGCTCCTGCCCTCAGTATCAATTGACAGTGAAATGTATGTCTGGTACTGCGTGTTTACAGTAGTCCTCTCTGCAGGGAAACACTGTTCAGACGGTAAGAGTATGTGGATTGACTGCGCCAGAAAGTCTGGTCTTGCCACAGCTTGAAGCGAGACATGCCTCTTTAATCTGGAACCATCGAGCACTCCATTAAGCAGAGGGACCCTTTGATCCACAAGAGACAGGGAGATGGGTTTTCACCCCTTTGCATTTTTTCTGTTGCAAAGCTCTCTGGTTATAACCTCACGCATGCAGGAGATTTTTTGTGGGGTCGCAGGTTTGGTTCATTAAGGTAGGCTTAGCCTACATCAATCCCTGTTGTCCATTTGACTTTAAAAGAGGGCTGAGCCCCTCTTTTGGCAGATCTGAAGACTTTGCAAGGGGTAACAAGATGAAGTTGGCATTGGACCCTGGCTGAAGATATAGTCTGCCTTACATCTTCTGCCAGTGAGGGAAGGCCAGGACCTCCAAGAGGTAGGCAAGATCCCTCCCCAAAACATCTCCCACGGAAAAGAGGGACACACTGAAACCAGAAGACCCTCCAGCAGTTCCAGAACTGGTACCCAGCCAGCACACAGCGTGCCCTGCTAGGCTCTGTAGCAAGCTTCCTAGGTTGGAAATGCCAGAGAGTCTCTGAAATAAACCAAGGACAAGGCAGCTCCCTGCAATGCTCTCCTCGGCTTTGGGCTGCCCGCCATAAAGGACGACACTAGCCCAGTGAAGAAGCAATGAGGAGTGCACCGACCAGCATCTACCGATGTACACATTAAAGGACCTTTTTGAACCTCTCGAGCTGCAACCGACTGCACCGCTAACTGTTACGCCAAAGTTGTTAAAGCTGCTCGAGACGCAGCGACCCGTGCTTCAGGACCGCCCATCAGCACTGAGACGATTGCTGATCCCGAGCTGCTGTTTAGGCCAGCCTGCAGCTATCCGTCCAGTTTTGTTCGCCCTGATGCCCTGCAGCTGTCTCCCATATTGAACTCTGTTGCGGAAGCTGCAAAGCACCGTGACACCAACTTGACCCTGTTGAGCACCAAAAACACCACAGCAAAAGGTACATTTTGGTTCTGTCCCCCTGGTCCTTCTCCGAAGGTCTGTGGTGACCATTTACAAACCATTGCTCCCTTTGTGTTGAAACCAAGTATCGTTGAACTATTGCGATTTAATATACCGACCACCCTCCTGACAGTATCCAGAGTGCATATCTTTTCCTTCTTTGAAACTGTCCTCTGCATTCCTTTACAGGGTGTCTTGTATTTTGTAGTGTGCTAGAACTGTCTATTGTGATAATAATGGTCAACATTTGCATACACCCTTGACTGGACAGTCCCTTTTTCTCATTGGGTAATGTGTTTTGTTGTATTGCAACTAACCAACGATCCATGACCTTTCAGACATGAGCCTGCTGTTCTGTCCATGTTAACAAAATTGGACAAGGTTTATAATTTGCTTGTGTTTCCAATCTGTTCGGATTCCTTCTTGTGTACTAGAGGTGTGGGGCTGATTGATGGTTTGGAAACCGATATTCATCCCTGGACCACTGGTGCCCGCTGAAAGTTGATTTGTCAGTCCCCCTTACACAACATTCACATAATTTGGCCAGATATGCTGCTACCAGGTAGTGATTTGTATTTATGTAGTGCCTAAAGTCTTATGACTCCAAATTGTTCTGAGGGCTATACAGCACTTTTGTCTCTGAATTATGAATCATTGTGCTGCTGTGAATGGAAATTTGAGCACATGTTATTTGTTATGACCTTGATATGTTTTTGCATTTCATTGCGTGCCTTTTCCCTGTCTTGCTAACTTGGGTCCGCTCTCATGTTTCCCCCTGCCTTTCCCATTGTTTTCACTGCATTTTGCCCAGTCTATTCTGCCCTTCCCCATTCCCACCACCCGCCCAGCCAATTGCCAATAAGGACATGGTAAACCACATTCCCCGGAACACTTCCTAGGCAGAGGGGACCTAATCCTATTACTCCCAGTACACCAACCCACTCCATCCTTTGCCGGTTAGCTGAGCATTCAAGGAGATCTTCTTTGCGTGCCTTTTCCCTGTCTTGCTAACTTGCATCCGCTCTGTTTCCCCCTGCCTTTCCCATTGTTTTCACTGAACTTTACCCAGCCCCATTTCTCCCTCCCTTCCCCACTCCAACCACCCAGCCTATTGCCGATAGGGCTGTGGTAAACCACATGACCCAGAACATTTGTTCTTTTCGAACTCCCCTAGGGCAGCCTTGGCCTGGGCAGCTTGCAAAGGGTCACAAGGCAAAGGGGAGCTCCTCCCACCTGTTTGCCCTGTCCGCCTGATGGGACATCATACAGCTACAAGCAGGTAAGGTGGTATGGACGGGGAACCCTGCCACTCCTACATTACCACTGGCTCTCTACCACAGTATTGAACCTTTTATTGCGACCTGTAGTTAGCCACTGCTTTGAACTTTGCTGTGCAGTCTAGCTTATCATTACCACACTCTCTCCACTGTAGTCTGCCCAAGCTCTTTTCTCGCTACACTCAGTCACACATTGTAACCGCTTGTAAGCTTGCTGAGATCAGAAGTCCGGCTGCTGCTGAATCCTGCCAGTTTAAAATCTGTTAAACTCATAGATCTAGCAGCTGTTGACCCTACCTGTTTACATTTTGCTGCGTTTCGAAGCCACTCATCGTGATTGCTTTACATTCTTATCGCACTCAGAGGTTTGTTACCTGGATTCCACCCACTGTTTTTTAAACTTGCTACACTCAGAATGCCAATGTATTGCACTTGGAAGAGTTGTGTAGGCATTGCACTTAGAAGAATTGTGAAGATTAGCCATTGTATTGCACTTGCATGAATATTCAAGGGTTGCCAATACCATGCACTTAAAAGAATTGAGAAAATAAGCCAATGTATTGCACTTGGACAAATCTTCGAGGGTCGCCAGGGCATTAGACTTATAAATATTGTGAAGGGTAACATTGCATGTAGGATTGTGAGGGTTAGCCAATGGATTGCACTTGGAGGAAAGTTTGTGGGTGGCCAATGCATCGCACTTGGAAGAACTGTAAGGGTTAGCCAATATACTGCACTTAAATGAATTTCTGAGGGCCTGCCGATACATTGAACTCAGAAGAATTGTCCTGGGTGTCCAATGTTTTAAAGCTAGAAGAATCTGAGGGCCAGCCAATGTATTGCACTTAGAAGAACAGAGTTTCCATTGCGCTAACCAGCCCAGCTCCTCTCCTGTATACCTCCGACATGCCACACATGCCCATGGGTTAGCCAAACTATACACCAAACACACACATAACAAAGGCTTCTATACAACAAACCATCCCACACACTGGGCCCTACCCCTCACGCTACGACGAGCCGGTGCACACAGTCAAAACTCAATTAGAAAGCTGACAGACACCAGTTTCTCCTGGTTCTACAAGCATCAGCAGAACACAACCTCTATCCTATCCCACTTCCCTCACTAACACCCCTGCTCCCTCTTTCTTATAGAGCCATGTGAGTGCCTGGAGACCATGCCAATGGTAACGTTGCGTCCTATAAGACAATTTAATAGAACATTACATGTACTGTTAAAATAATCTGTCAAATGCAATCTTTGAAAACAAATGAGCCAACTATTTACCATTTTTGACCTATGGCCTACACCTTTTTAGTTTTGGCTAGAAGGTGGCGTGCCACCCATCAACCACGACTAATTAATTGGATTACAGCTAGAGCGAGATGGCATATGACGAGGGACACAATGCTTGTAGTTTGGTGCCGGTAAGATGTCTCGGAGGGTTAAACTCTCATTGCTGTGATCTGTGTTTGATCTGCAGGTTTCAATCCCGGCACGGCCACACAGCCGTTCATCCTTCAAGAGTCAAACCATACCAATTTCGATAACAATAGTAATAATGTATATAGATTAAAGTGCTATCGTTTACCGTACCATTGACTTCCCATGCTAATACTTGTGGCCATTCCCTTCCACATCATGCCACTCCCGCCCAAAACACACTCTCCTGGAATCTCTTTTGAGCTTTTTTTTTATCAAACCTTACAATCAAATTTTGCACTCGAACTGGCTTCCAGGGTTTTTTCAAAGGAGTCTTCTGAGCGCTAATGGTTCAATTGGTGCTATAAAGGTGCTACTGGTGTCCTAAATATTTCTGAACTAGGTCTGCCTTCAACCACTTGATTTATAAGCAATGTGCGTGTCCTTCACAATGTCCTGGTGAAAATAAGCATTGGCAAAGCCAACAGTTTCGTCTTTTGTAAAGGTATTAAGCATTTGCCTGGCCAAATACCTGTGTACCAGTGTTTTGAGCAAAAGGACTGCTGATAATGTGCATGGTTAGGGTACAACCCAGTGTGCCGTGTGTTTGAAGCTGGGGGTAGGTGTTGAGTAACTTGGGGTGGGTGACCGAACTCTAAACTGCAGAAGCCCTTTTTTATGACTGGTTTGAATAGCCCCTGACACCAGTGACCTTTATAGTACAAACATTGGTACAGGTTGGAAAAGGAGAAATAAACAAGGAGTCGCATGCCATGTTGTTGTTGTGCCATCATCCAACATGGGCAAAGTCTGGAGATAAGAGTAATCTATGGATCAGACACCCCTTTGAACCTGCCTGCAAGGCACTCTGTATCCTTCTGTCCCATCCATAACAATCTGTTACTTTCTTATCAAGAAAAGTCAACACACTGATAGAGGGTCAGGTGAGCAAACCATACATTCATTGATGTAAAGTGCTCAATGTTGTCCTGTTTAGATCAGAGCCCTGGTGAGCAAGGCAGACTTCCCTGGAGTGTCATTAGAATAAACTAGAGTCCCGTATTGCTTCAATAGGGTTGCTACAGATTGTTCGACCAGAGACCTGGTCCCTACTTAATTAATGAGACGTACCATCCTCGGCTATTGACTATGCCAACAAAGATATAGCCAGATGGGAAATGGTTTAATTGCAGCTCGATGTCATGATTAGAATATTCACCAAGTCTCATCGTACGGTATGTTATGTTACTTGTTCTAGTTCTAAATGCTACATTGTTTTCTCTTCCTTGGATGCTAGGAAGGGGGAGCTTGAGTTTTCACCTCATGAGCCTGTCTCCTGGCTTAATGTAGTGTTTTTTTCGTTAATGCAGGAAGTGATGACTACAAACTAATAGAATCGCGTATTTTGCATGCGACCAGTTTCTTACTTCCTTACAGCCGCCCTCTCACTGGTTTTTAATGCGTGTTTTTCCTTCTCTCCACAGCGATCATTGACCCAAAAAGCTATTACTTGTCATGCATTTGGAGTTTCATGTCTCTGAAGTGGGCTTTCATTCTCAGCCTTTACTCACATCGGTATCGGAAGGAATTTGCAGACATCAGCATCCTGAGTGATTTTTAGCCCGAAAGCTACTTTTCATGAATCCCTGTGTAGGGCTGCTGCCTGAAGTGTCGTCCTTTTGCCAGGGCAGCAAGAGCTCACGCCTAGAACTACTGCTGCCGGGAGAGAGGAGCAAAGAAAAGATATTTACCTCTGCCTTGTACGTCTGTCTTCAGCACTTTGTACCTATTTTATATTTTGAATCTGCTTTCTAAGACTTCTTGATTACGTTGATTTCCTTCCTGACCTAATTGTTGAAGGGCAGGGGGGCGCTCCCACATGCCCGTTTCATAACTGAACGTGTGTGGACATGAAGCCATCAGTCGACACAGCATACTGAGATTCATTTTACCCACACCACCATAAGGAAGAGCACTACTTTCCTAAGGCTGATTGATATCTGTGTTGTCACCATGTGAAACCCCTACTTCTCTGCTTTGTGAACTCGGGAAGATCACAGAAAGAATATCGGACCCTAAATTAGTGTACCTTCGCGATCAGTGCGTTTGAACTCGATTTTAAACCTGTTTGTACCCTCAGCTTTCTTCAGTGTTTTTAGTGTATTTATCAGTAACGTGTTTCACATGAGAACCTTAACTGCCCTGTAATTGATCTACAGTCCAAGACCAGAACCTTTCAAATGATGCCACATATAGGACCAAAATAAAATCCACCGAGGCTGGTGGTTGACGAATCACTTTAAGGTATAGTACCAGTAATGTTGAATCAATAAAAAAACAATGTATTTTTAATGAGCACTGTTGTACTTTACTATGCATTTTATGAGACTGGTCCCTAACATTGTCACTGAATAGAAATGTTGGAGCCTAAGAGCGTGTCTGTATCAGAGTGTGTGACGTTCTAATGATACGTAGAGAAGTTAATGGCAGCGCCCCGGTGTATTCCAATGTATAATTTTATAGTTTTCTTGGAGAAGAAGTCTCTAGCTCAGCCAGGAGTAAAAAAGGCAATTGTCTTCAAACGGAATTTGTGTGATGTCTTCTATTGTACCAGTCGTTTTCTTTATCTTTGTAATTCGGTACTGCAAGTGCATAACGCATGTTGTGTAACAATTGTTTTATATTTGTTTGAGATCAAGAACAAGTCTGAATTTTATGGAAAGCTTTTGTTTTCCGATTTGCTGTAGACGTTCACTGATCTGAAATGTGTTGGCATCCTCGACAATTTGTAGGGGAATGCGAGAAACTGAATCTCAAAAATGTCAATGTGCTGTGTTTTACACTGGATTTTGAATTGTGAAGGCTAGCCAATGTTGATCACATGGACCAGGATATTTACGATGGTGAGTATTTTTTTTTCCTACTAATTGGAATCCAGGATAACCCATCAGGCCCAGAATTCTCTCGCTAAAGAGTTCCACATCCAAGCCCAATTCATTGGTCAGGGTTCTGTATTAGAAATATTTGCAACAGTCCCAGAACGTTTGCATTCCTTGCGTGTCACATGCTACCAGTGGCCAATGGCAATCTGGCCCAACAATGATTTCCCAGAGGATCACCTTCATGACAGTAAAAGCCATGACTACTCCTACGACTCTCCCCTTCTACCACCATAGGTCCCTCCTGAGGATCCCTGGAGGTTGTTCGTCCAAACCACCGTAATCCATCAATGGTTAATACTGAGAGTGCTACTCTTGGTTGCTATTGACCCATTACTGTAACCCACACAGAGCATTATGATGTTCCTACTGGGCTGATTTGATTTCCAGTTCAGACGCGGTCCGTGTTATGTACAGTCTCGACAAGATGACTTTGCTTAAAGGCAGGAATCTTGGCACCCCCCCTCCCCTCCTCATTTAGAAAACACACCTGCACCTCAACTCGGCACATTTCCGTCCAGGGTTACAGAGAAGAGAGCACCACACTCCTTCCAGTGCTGAAGCGTTTGCACTGATGGGGGAGTGGCTGGCATTAACTTGCCTGTCTGCTCTGCCAACCTTTTTCCTTCTGCCCACATCATTACATCCACCTTATTCAGCCACCAGGATCTTCATTCGACCAACCTCTTCTGCTTTGGCCTCTTGGTTAAGACCCCTCTTCAGAGGAACTTTTTTGTGTGAAGTTCCAGACCCTTTTGCAGCCTTGTTCATCTGGTCTTACTTCAAGGAGCTGCTGATTTTCCTCAGCTGGAAGTGCCTCTGATTATCTGCGTATACCTTAATCTGCAATGTTGGCTCCTCTCTTTCGCGTTACAGCGACAGCCTCATTCATCTGTGCACAGTTGACTCCTTCCGGGCCCACAGGTGATCCAACTGAGCCACCTTTAAGAATAATGCTGGCAACCTCCCCATCATTCGAAGTTTCCAGCTTTTCATAATGCCTCCTCGACCAGTTGACCCTGATGACCCATATTCGGGGGGCCCCACCACAAATGGTTTTCATGATTGCATGATGGTAATCTTGTTTTTTTCTAGATTTTCCTCAGGTTGTACCTGAGGTCCTCTTCATGCTCCTGGCTGCGAGGGGCTCTGAACGTTTGGGCATCCATTCATGGACATATCGTCTTTTACAGTAATTAAAAGTATGTCAGAAGCCCATTCCACCAGTGGTCTACTAGAAGTGCGCTAGTCCCCTACCTTCAGAAGAGTTGGTCCTAGCTTTGCAAACTGTCACATTCCTCAGTGGCAGCACCTGTCTCACCTTTTCTAAAGCTGCTCCCTCAAGGAATGTCCTCTGGGTTTAGGAAGACCAGCTTCTGGAATATATTGGTAATTGGTAAAACGTTTTATCAAAATGCCTTCCTTCATCCCAGTCAGGCTATTGCTCATATTTGTTAGCAACTGCTAACCAGAAGCTGTGGAAAAATCAGGGAGAGGTGCAGGAGTTCCTGTCTGTAGATAAGCAGGAACAATTAAGTCTGGCATTCAGAAGCAACACAGGTGGCTTAGGACCTATTGGAGGGAGCAATCTACTGTGCTGACTCAAAAGCAAGACCTATGTTGCTAGTCCGACATCAGTCCAGGTTACAAGCTACAACATTCACCCTAATCTCCAAGAGGAGATCTTTGTACTTCTTTTCAATCTGGTGGACCTGTTCTTCTCATCCACAGATGACGCACAAACTAAGAAAAAGAGCAGTACCCAAATGTAAGTTCTCTAGCCATTATTTGTATCTGCTCCCAAAGATGTTCTGACTCACCTAGCAGCCATGAATTTTGGATGTGTCCATTTGTTGGTTTTTGGAGCTTTGCAAATGGGTGCACCAGCAGCACGAAGGAGCAGCAGCGCATGACAAAGTATTTTTTTCCCCCAATTCCGCATCCTTTGAGCAAAATACATAAATGTGGTGATTCGGTGCTACATCACTCCGGTAGGAGGCAAAATCTCCTTTAGGGGCATATCAGCAGCCTCTTGGATCTTGTCTATGGTCATTCAGGGCTTTCTGATTCCTCTTCCTCCCACCTTTCCTTTTATCTAGATCGGAAATCTTCCAAAAAGTGAGCAAACATGTGAAAATGTGGAGGCATGTTGTAGCTCCCCCTATGTGGAAGAAACTAGTGCCATTTTGTGGTCAATTGCAGTGACATTCTGGACCTTTCCCTGTTCAATCTATCCCTCTACATGGAAAAGTTAAAGATGATCACTGCATCTTAGATCTGTTCCCCTCTCCCTCACTGGATCTGTGCATTACAGTGGAGGGATGCATCTCCTATATCCCGAGTTAGCCTCCTCATTGCCACTCAGTTTTCACTGGCATCAAGGCGATTCTAATATTCCTTTTAATGTGAGGTTAGCCTGTCTGTGTTCACCAAAACGGTCTATAGTGGCATCTGACCTAATTCTTGGGAGAATCATATCTATCATTAATTGGATGACTGTCTGATTTGTGTCCTGTCCTGAAGAGGTCATGCTGTCACTTCAGTCCCTGCTGGGTCTGACTTCTTTATACCAATAGAAGTCAGTCGTGATGGCTTCCAAGAGCCTAAAATTAATCGGCTTCCAATGGAACATGGGCCCAGGCCACATGGTTTCCTCTATGGAGAAGGGTACTAGGCCTACAAGAAAACTGCAGGTTTTTTTCTAAACCCCTATGGCACTTTATTCTGGTATTGGTCTTGTGGCCCTGTGAGCACTAGCAATTCCACGTGCATGCCTGAAATCTAGGCGGCTACTGATTCATGTGGTGAGTTTCTAGAATCAATCTTCTCCCCAGTCAATGCTTGTTCTATTCCACACAAAATGCTATCCAATTCCCTCTGATAGTCATCTCTAACCACCCACTGGGCATTTGTTTTGTGGAGTAGCCTCTTGGGTCAACATTATGTACAAATGCTTCCCTTCTGGTAACAGGAGTCAATGTGGACTATATAAGTCCACAAGGTCTTGCCTCTTCCCAAATGACAAGTGCTTACCAAGTACTCTAATTGATGGCAATCTTCAAAGCTGTGAGCACCTTCCTCCTGAGCATAGGAGGCAAGTAGATGTTGGCCCTGACGGACAACACCACTTCCATGTTGTATCTCAAACCTGCACCCTCTGAATGCTCACAAGGCCCAAGGCCTAGTAGGACTGTTCTTTCTTCACTGTTATTATATATGCCTTTGTTCCCATATTCCTTCCCCTTGGCCCTGTGGGCGCTTTGAAACACAATTTACTTGATGTATAAGCACCTTACAAATGCACAATAGATTAATAAACGGGGGGCAACCAAGTCTTCCTTGCCGTCCACCACCTTATCTGGCTCTCCTGGCGGTGAACATCCAGGAGAGGGAGCTTTGACACATCTTATACATATAAGCTCTTCATCTCCCTGGGGAACTCAACACGGTGTGACAGCCAGGTTCTCTTTTCAAACCTGCCGGTCCTAGGATCAATTGCTTCAGTACATCTGCCTTTGCAAGCCAATCTACTGTCCTAGAAGGTGGTCTGGATTCATTTTCTCTTCCCTGTTTCTCTGAACTTAAGTGGCTCCTTAATGTCTCACCTTGGACCACGTGGTGGTTTTTGTGGCAAATGCGATGCCATTTCAGCTGCCAAGGAAGACTTTCCATGGGCAACCCTTTACATTAAAGCATTACGTGGGGGAGATCAAGCAAACTGCAGAATAGTCCAGTCGATGCAACCATAATTGGGATAAACCGCATAGATCTAGGTTCTAAAGTGAATAGTTTGGCACTGTGGGTCTCGCTTCTGGTGATTGAGAAATTTTTATAATTGTTGGACCTTTACACCACCTTAAGCCGCCCCCTAAATCCTCCCTGGATTTGAACTTCATCCTCTTGCTCTCGTCCATGATACCCTTGGGTCCGTGGCCACCGTCCACCAGGGATTGATGTCTTGGAAAACCTCTTTTGTCATAGCCACCTCATCCTACAGAGTCTGTAAACTACAAGCCCTTTTGGCCTCTGAACCATTCATTTCCCCCCAAGGACCAGGTGTTTGTGTGCTCATCCTTTAATTTCAAATGTATTTGTATTTCCACCTCAATCAGGAACTTTCTCTAGACTTTCTTCCAGAAACCATCCTCTGAAGATGACGGGATGATGCATAATCTGGGTGTTGGGCGCGCACTAAAGTTGCATCTAGATAGGACAAATTGTACTCAGACAGGCACTTCTAACTCCTGCAAATGCCCAGCGCCCGGGAGGTATCCAAAGCTCACATTTCCTAATGGATTGTTTTCTACATATCCAAATGCTAGTCTCTGCAGACGTTCCATCCTCCTGGGCACTAAGCCTATGCGGCTTTGGTGGACTTTGAGGCACAGGCCTGGGGTCATGAGGTCTAGAGCTGTGTGCATCAGCGCTCTATAAAGGCTCTGTGGTAGTATTGGTAGAATAAGTTCTTCAAAGAATATTGATTTCTTATCTGCAAAAAGGTGCACATGCTCTAGGACTGGGTTAATGTAATACAACTTTAGTTGTAGAATATTTGGGGAACGTTTGGAATGTGGTTATGGAGAAATTTCGAATACATATGGTTTCATTAGTAGAATTTATTCCACTGGTATTATGACTGGATACCTTCCGTAAACACTACTCCATGGGTGTCCGAGATGTGGCTAGTGCCTGCTTTTGTCAGGCTGTTGCAAGACATTATTTGCTAAATTGGATCACACACAAACATCTCCTGGGCTCTTGTTCAGCAGTCCTCCACAAGTATGGAGGAAAGGGTTCGGGGCATATGAGTAAGTACAACTGTACTACTTGTCCAGATCCCCCTTTCCTCCATACACCTTCCTGCTTTCCGGGCTAAGGGAACAGAAATCCCACATATATGTTTGCACTAGAACAATAATCACTATACAAACTTTTACTATAATCAATAACTTTATTTTGGCCATGAAAGTACTTTATGACACACGTAAATCAATAGCAACAAAAAATTGAACATTCCATCCATATTATGAATAAAACATATACATTGCCCCTGTGTCCTGCTTATGTTCCCCGAGGGGGACACTTACAATAGTGGCCCCTACACCGGCATAGAACAGGCCATTATCTCCTTGATTGCTACAATGGTTTGGCCCAGGAGGAATTTTCCAATATCCTTTTCCCAAAGGGGACTGTGTTTGCGCCTGAGAGGACAGGCCCAGTGGTGCCTATTTTCGGGTCGACATCAGTGTCCCCCTCTCGCCCCCTTTCCCCCCCAGGATGGGATCGGGAGTTTAATCATGGTGTTGGCTGGAGGATGACGTCTCGTTGCAAAGCCCAATATTCTTTTCCCCACACTTGGGCTCCCTGAAGTCCATTTGTACATTGTCAACAACCCTTTCCCCCCCTGATAGGGCAGCCTCTCGGTTACAAATAGGAAACCCTGCACACTCCAGGATCCAATTTGCAACGGCTTCCCTGGGTTCATTGTAATTTAGAAGCAGTTAGGGACGCTCGGTAGATATGACCCTCCCATGTGGCCAACTCCATTAGTTGACTTCCCCATAGTGTCATTAGGCCTAAGGGCATATTCTTTCTTCCTGGTGGTAGTCTGCAAGGGAAGGGCCTTCTGCATGCTAGGAATGTATGTGTGCCCCCTTTGGGGTATAGGGACCAGGGGCGCTATATTGAACAGGGCACTTTCAATTTTGCAGCTCACTACAGCTACTGGTGCACCCCAGCCTAATGGTGTTGGGGTTTATATTTTTAAAAGTGGCAAGGTTAATATGTGGTACAATTGGCAAAACATTTGGGTCCTCCTTTTTGCCCTCCTTTCCCGTGTTCTATCAGCAACAATAGAAGTTTTTTATTCAACACCAACTCCGATAAAACAAGGTTGAAATTACATGTGTGGGCCCCTGGATCATCCACCCCATCCAGGTCAGCTCTGGACATTGGCGCTGATCCAGAGTGGGGTGAGGGTAGGGGGGAATTGGGGTGAGGAGGGTTGATGCCAGGATGCAAACCACCCTTGACCCCTATTAGGTCAACTAGCATCGGGACATTCCCAGGGCCCCTGTTGATCATCTTACAAACTCCCCCCAGCCCCTGTACCACCCCTCCCTGGGGTTCGTTGGTTGGCATTCTGGTTGGCGTAATTCATCTGTGCTGTTTGCCCTCCGTGTATCCGAGGTGCCAATGAGGTCGGGGTTGTCCAGTGGAGAGTGGCTAGAGGTCAGACCCACAGGGGATGTGGTGTTCAGTGTGGTGGTCATGATTGTGGTTGCTGCTGAGGTACCATTGGCCTGGAGCTTGGAGCTTCCTGTGGCCATGGATAAACGCAGTCTCTCCTGGGCCAGGGGCTTTTTGCTACACTGTTCCCCAGGCATTGCTTGGCTGGCTGCAGCCTTGGCTGTGTCCTCAATGTCCCAATGCATTGGGCTGTAGTGAACATCTGTATCTCTGTTGCAGGAGCCAAGGTAATACCCAGGAGTCGAGACCGATGGGAATGTTGGTGTTACCAAGAAACTGCTATTTCACTGATGGAGATGTGTATCTCCCCCGCAGATCTATACAAATTGTTGGGTCTGGTCTTTATTGCACCTGATGGTGGGCATTGGGGAGGATGTAGTAAGAATGTTCCTGACCTTTTTAATTTTCAGTTTAGGCAAAGTCGGAGCAATAGTGGGCAAGATGATGGGTGAGATAGCTAAATGTTGCATGGGTGATGTAGTAGTGCTCTTTATGATTTGCACCCAATGGAGATCATTTTAGGGTCTTATTTATGTTGTGTGCCTGATGCGTACTGTGTGAAATAAAAGGTTGTCTCACTAGTCCCCAGGGATCTTTCTCAGGTGGCCATGGCACGGCCATCGCCTTTTGGATCAGACCGTGGGGGTGGACCACTGCAGGAGGATCACCTGCCTGGGTGAGGGATCTAGAGCGAGTGGGGGCGAGACGACAGATGGTGAGACACGGTATCCCCCCCCCTTCCCCTGCCCATACCCTTTTTTTTGTTTTTAGGATTCTCCAAACTCCCCCTCCGATCCCCCTTTTTCTACACCAACACTGGGTAGAGGAAGAGGACTGAGAGTAAAGAGGCTGACCGTTACATATCTCATTGGACATGTCCCGTTAATCCGGTCAGGCAAAGACGGGCACTTGATCGTAATCTCATACCCAGTAGCTCCCCCCACACGGATAAACATCTGAACATAGTGACACACACTGAGCAAAATGAGAAGGAGCAGATCTTGGAGCAGGACGACCGATCGAGGGACTAGAGTGGGATATAAAGACCCTGAAGATCCCCGCAGGGGGGTCATCGCCTCTGCGAAACTGTCAAGGATACACAGAGAAAGCCAAATCCCTGACGAGAAGCCTTTGTGTTTCAAGGACGCCAGCAACCCTCCCGGGGGAACGGCAGAGTAGGGGAGGCAAGGCCAAGCCTGTGGTGTCAACCTTGAAAGAAAGGAATGCACACAACCGGTGAGTTAGTGAAAGACATGAAAGGCCGGTTTGTGTCAAGGGAAGATTGAAGCTGCAACAGTGTATCTTACAATTGAAGGGTGCACACGTATTTGTTTTATTTGTAACGCGCACCATCAGGCCCGGAGGCATCAGGGGGCAATTTAGACATGGTTACATAAGCATACAATTAAATATATTCAAAACATTAAACAGTACATGGTATGCAAGGCATACAGCAATATACATATTTACAGAGGGTAGATTAGAGCAGGCGTTTCCCAGGTCTGGTCCGGACATCATGGCTGGTTGGAGAGCCAGGATTTGGTTTTAGATTTGAAGGCACTAAAGCGTTCTTAGGATCGGATGGGGAGAGGGAGGGCATTCCAGAGCTTAGAGGCTAGGACAGGGAAGCTAGATCCACCCACCTTTTGTAGTTTGAACCTAGGGATGGTTAGGCAGTGGGTCTGAGCCGTTCTTTGCGGGTGGGCGCGTGTCGGGATAGCAGGCTACAGAGGTATAGTGGGGCTTGGTTAGCTAGGCATTTGTGGGTGAGGCCTAAGACTTTCAATGAAATTCTCTGTTTGACCGGTAGCCAGTGTAGGTTAGATCTAGATTCCGAGATGTGGTGGTTTCGTGGGATGTTTAGGGCTGCTCCGATAGCGGTATTCTGGGTAATTTGCAGTTTGTTCAGATTCTTTTGGCTCGTTCCAAGATAAAGGGCGCTCCCATAGTCAATTTTGGCCATGATGAGCGTTCTGGCCAGAGTGACCGTGTTGGGGGTGGTCATGAATGGCCTGCAAGCTGCAATGAGTTTGCAGGTGTATGCTGAAGAGGATCTGACTGCATTTGTTTGTCTGGATAGGGATAGGGTGGCGTCAATATGGGTTTTGGTGTCTTTGGAGACTTGGATGCTGTTGCCATCGATGACACGTGCTGATGAGACGCGAAAGAAAGCCAATCAGTAGTGAACTTTAAAGATCTAAATAACTGTGCCAGTGATGCAGAGTAGTGGAGTGGTCCAGCGAAAGGAAGTAGCCACAAAGTGAACTGACTTTGAAATGCGGAATGGTCAAGACCAACCACATCAAAAGGGGACGTTAAAAGGGTGATTGCTTTAAGAGAAATTATCTCTTTGAACTTTGTTGATTGTGTTATGGAACTACCGAGACTAAGACACTGGGGCAAATACCAGAAGGGAGAGAAAAAGTGAAAGTCTAAGTGGTACTGCGCAGGTCTATGAAAAAAGCTTCATACATTCGAAAGTCTTCGACATCCGTGAAAGGTCTGAGACCGACTGAGGGAGACCTGGAATATGAAATAAGATGGGGGAAGGAAACCCCTAACATGTGGCTAAAGCTTGGGGCAGGGAAGCCCCTGCAAGTGCTGTGATTGTGAGGTCAAAGCCTGACGGAGGGAGACCTACATGAACTTTTGGAAAACTGGAATAAGTGAATTTAACATGGAAGGCCAAGCAGGCCTCGACCCCCACGTTTTTGAACTGCTATTTTTTGATAACCTGAGCCAGTGTCATGCTGCTTATGTGGGCCCGCCTTACTCTGTGCTGTTCAACATGGGGAGGAGAGCTGACTCGGCCACCTTGATCCTTTTATGTTAGAACACTGACTTTACTTTGCATACACATTCCCCTTTACACACATTTTGTATAAGGGATAGGGCATGCATTAGGTTTTGTGAGTATAGGCTGTTTCAATTTGACATACTGACTAGAACTGTGTTTTCCTTATTTGATGGCAGAGACTACTCCCATCATAGCTATAGAGCAAAGTTGGAGTTTTTCCAAACCACAAGAATTGTGTAAAGGTTTTGAAACTTGTACCTCTTATGTCTGTGTCATTCTTATGATGCCATGTCTACCTTACAATACATATACATATGGCTGCCGCAAGATCACAAGTGTCACCCGCCTCTCAGCCCACCTACTCTGGCGTTGAAAAAGTAGTTCAGGGGTCAGCATCCTCTTTACCCCTATTAAGAGCTGGTTTCCTCAATGAAGAACCACACTTAAATTGTTTCAGGACAATAAGTATCCTGAACAGGAACTAAGGTGTCATTTAGTGTTAAGATGGATTTCTGAACTCTGTCCTGGAGGGGCAGAGGTTCAGAAGGCCAGCCTAGTTTCTTGGAACAGGGTAACCTCTGGACAAGCCAGACCAATCAGGGTAGCGATCGCGGCGGTCAAGACTAGGTCTCGGGAGGGGTGAGGGTGACTGAAAGCCCACAATGAGCACACAAAGCAAGGACACTTACAAATTACTCCAAGCAGGTGTTATATTAAAAATATATACACATTTATTACAAGGCCTTTGTAACATTGACCGTATCGAGAAATCACAATAAAACTCAAGTAAACCAACACCTACCAAACCAATACAATATATATACAAATACAAACAAGTCTAATGAGTTAGACGCCCGATATGTGTAGACCACCTAGATGGGGAGGAAAACAGGCAGTGCGAATAATAATTAGACCCAGTCCGCCTTCAGAGGCACTAACTAAAAGGAAGCCCAAGCCCTACGAAGAGTGGAGCCTTGTGCTCAAAAGTACCTGCACACGCTGGTGCCAACGGGCAAAAAAGGGGGGTCTCTTCGAGGGAATCAGGCAGTTTAGTTCGGTGAACAAATGAAGATGAACAGAGCTCCGCGACTCATGCGCAGCCTCCACTGTGGGCAGAAGCAGAGCGCGAGTACGGAAAGGCGTGCTGTTAGACACAGCGGGGAAAAGCTATGGGCTCCTGCAGGAGGGTGACCAGTTCCTAGCGATGCTACTCACTGGTACCCGATGCAAGCAGACCCAGGCTTCTCCGCTTCAGTTTCAGTGCTGGCAGGTTTAGATACGAGCAGGGGACGTCTCGGCATCGTGTAGATTCCGCAGCAGCAGAAGTTGAGTTGAGGACGTCCCAAACGCTGTGAACCCGCACAGTTTGTTACCACAGCAGGGCAACGGAGCGGCCGTGTGTATTTCTGCCAAATGTACACTACTCACTTCATACCTGGAAATGCCAAGTGTATGAATCGTGTGAGAGTGACAAGGACTCGTAATACAACACAACCTGATGGCGGTTACAGAGCAAGACTCCTGGGTAGGCTGGTCAGTCTGCTGGATGGCCCAGAGACTCTTCCGAAGGCTTACGTGCAGGAGATGGTGAAGATGCCGAGAATAGGTGTTCCCACTATTCCAAGGGTCGAAGTACCAGTACAGGCCTTCTCGTTCGATCAGAGGTAGAAAGGGTTTCACAAAGCGACAGCAGTACGGAGGAGCAGCCCTTCAGCGGGTCACCAGCGATTCCTCGGTTCAGCCTTGTGGTTGCAGGATACTTGGCTCCTGTATTCCTTTGTTTGTGAGAACTCAGGAGATCGACATGGTAGTGGTGTTTCCAGCCCCCTCTTATCCACGGTTCCCTTCGCGCCAAAACGGAGGGGACCCAATGGGAGATCTGCTCACAAAACACTCACTCCATACGTGGACCTATCATGGACCACGGAGGTCCCAGGCATTCACACCACCCTAGACTCTCTGGCACCCAGGATGTGTATTGGGACCAGACATCCCAGCCCACATCCTGGAGGCACACACAAGGCCTGTAGAAGCCTGCGAAAGCATCTGTGTTTTGCGGGAAAGTACATGCCCAAATAAGGAAGGCCCCGGGTCGGCTCGACCTGGGGAAGGTGAAGGGGGCAAGACAGTCAGCGGACAGGACAAAGAGCCTTGTGGTCTGGCCATTTTGGGAGCCAAGCCACCATTTTGGGCTAAGCACGAGAAACGGACTTAAACGCCAAAAGGAGCTCAAAAACACAAAGAAACGATCGCTGCCACCAGTCCCGTCCGTGATTCACTTGCACCGTTTGTTAACAATCCCAAGAGAGTATCTAGGGCCTGTAGTAGACTAGAGACCCTATAGAGCAGTAACTTAGCTTACAGTGCCCTCTTGTGTCACGTTGCGCGAAAGCTGCAACATGATAAAAGAACTACGGAAAAAGTTTCCCGGTACTAACTGTCTTAAGGGCATGTCAGTTTCCCCATAAGAATGGAGCAAAAGCCCAGAGGAGTGCGGCAGAAGGCTGCACTTCTTTGGCAAAGTCTAGATCCTGGTGAAAACAGCAAAAAAATTAGGGGTTGCCACATGGAAGGAAAATTACCCACAATTAAGAAATCTTTCCTAACATTCAGCATGGCACGATCCTTTTGCTTTGAGTGGCTGACATCTGTGTTATGGTGCCTCAGTGTCCTAGAAATCCACAATGGAATCCACTGAAGGCAAGTCCCAATCCATACTACCTCCCCCTGCAGGTGCCAATCGCACACCTGGATCACAGCTAATTCAGCTGGCAAGTGCTCCGTCAAAAGATCCGGAGAGCACTGAAGTTAGTGAGCAATAAAAGCAGGGGGCGCAGCGGTAGCAGCGGCTACAGCGAGAACAGCCCGCCTCGTAAACATGACCATGGGTTTTGCCGTTTTCCCTTTCTTAAAAAAATGTCTTGGCTATGGGAGGTGCAGAAGGGGTCATGGGTATTAATGCGTGAATCCTTCAGCTTCCGTTCCTAAAATTGAAAGGATCCTTAATAAGAACCTTTTCTTAGGTGTGTTTCCCTTTGTCCAGTAAAGGGGCCCTTCACAATAGGAAAATGTACACATCACTAGTATTCTTTTGTAGGTAATTGCTGTGTAGCACAACTGAATGTATCTCATGGTAATTCAAATGTAACTTCTTATATTTTATCAATACCAAACATACAGCTTCCTCTCGTACACTAGAATAACCAAACCTGCAGTTCCCTTTCACACCATCAAATACAATCTGAGTGATGAATGCATAATTACACAAGAATGGCTGTCATGCCTGCCAGCTCCAGTTAAGACTAGAGTTCAGCAAGAGGTTCTAATGGATTCCTCTTCTTTGATATACCGATATCCTGCTTGCAGTTTCGGAAACGTTTTGACAGCAGAGTCCTGTGCATCGTCCGGTTGATGTCCTTCAGCGGCTTCCATCCTTGTGCTCTGATGTGACATTGATGTTGGTATAAATACACACTGCGTCCTTTGCCTCAATTCTGTTTTTCTGCATAAACGGCACACTTCGGACCGGTTCGACTCGCCTCAGCAATTCTTACTTCTAGTTTCTACTGCATAGTTAATATTTCTGGAATGTGGAGGAGTAGGAGGATCATCCAAGGTTTTCTTCTTTTTTTATTAGTTTTTTTGTTTGTTAGTTCATAGAACATTTCACAATATATCGGTATCCATTTAAAATTACGTCATATAAAAAAATCTTTGCTCTTCTTAGTTTATAAATATTAGTAATTTCATTTTTATAACACACATAAAAAACAGTTTAACTAATAATGTAATGTCGCTATAGCACAATTGCATTTTGCATACATTCCCGATGACCTTCCATCACTACACCTAAATCTTTACTAGTATCTGCAAGTCTGTATGCAATTTTCTGCCACATCCTGAATAATGCAATGTTTAGCCCAGGGCTCTTTCTTGATCTGATCGAGGTCTTAAACGAAATGTTGTAGATGAGACATATGTACAGACCCAAGGGTTTGGCATGTACTCATTATGTCTAGTTTCTAGTAGATGACTGAATTTACATAGCCTGCTACTTCTATGGGATTCCCTGTCATTCCCATTAACCCCAAGTATCGGCAGGTGATTGAGGCGCATTAACAGGACAAATCTCCTCCAAGCAGGCGAGGGTGTTAGTTGCAGATATTTTTGTAGGATTAGAAAAGTCAATGGCCCACCTACATAGTCCTTTAATTTTTTTAACTTGACTAGATGTTCATAGTTACAATTTCAATCCCACTCTTTTAATTTCTTTTCTAATACTTGTGGGAATCATTTTTCAATTTGGTTCCGATCTGATGTGGAAATGCTTCAAATTTAGATTGTTGTACTCCACTAATACTGGTACGTTTTGATTCCACCATAAGAAGAGCAGAGTACAAGCAGGTTCTTTTACCGCCTTTATATATAGTATACCTCATTGCATGAGGAAAATGTCCCATCAATTAGGTAGGCTCCAATCTTATTGGCTCTATAGGCGCACACTGAGGTAACCCCAATATATGCTGCCAGATTTTTCCCTCTATTGCTTTAAATCCCATCTTATTGTTTGCATTGGTCGCATCCAACCCATATATAATGGCAGGAACAATCTTTTGTTTATAGAAAAGAATCGCCCCTTTGAGGCTATGTGGCCTAATATCTGCAAATCTCTTCATAATGGCAGTCGGTGCCAATGCCTTTTTTATGTTTACCCTCAATCCTTTCCATTTGTATTTGGGTTGCGGACGTCCTGCAAAGGACATGGTGCAGGATGACCCTAAGGATATCCTTGACACAAAGGTACACCCAAAGAACCTGTACATTCTTTCCATTCTGCACTTAAAAACACCATTTTGGAAAATTGGCAGAAAACTGATGCCGCTCCGACAGTCAAGGAGTTGTTTAGGAAGTATAGACAATCGGGTGTTTATCCTACATTTCTCTCCAGGCACCCTACTCCTGAACGTTTAGTGGTGCAGGCGGATACTTCCACTTCTAAAGCAGTTGCATATCCTTCCATCCCTCCTGACGGGGATGGCAAGAAGTATGACATGCTGTCAAAAATGGTGTTCTCTGCCGGGAGCACGGCACTCGAGGCTATTAATGTGTCTTTACATTAGCAAAGTACACATTCACTTTGTGGAATGTAGTCGCCAAAGCAGTCAACAACATCCCTGAAGGGGTGATGAGGGATGGCTTCAACAGCATTAATGATGGTGAAGCAGCATGCAAATCTCTACAATCGGTTTGGATGTATCAGACTGTGTGTTAGTCGCTCATTGGGATTAAGTGCAGTCAGGAGGTTTGCATGGCTGTGCAAATCTGGATTTGCTCCCGGTGTCCAGCATCAATGTCTCGAGCCTCTATGGGGCAAAGGCTGAATTCAAGATGCTCCAAGCTTCTACGGCGGCTGCAAAATCTTTGGGAGCAGCATACGCCCTCTCTCAAAGTTGGAGAGGATGTCAGCCTGACCAAAGAGGGCCAAAGAGATATTCACATGGCTCTAGAGGTTGAGGAAGAACAGCTCAGGAAGTCACCGCATCATTGCCCTCTGCCACTGCCGCAACCTCCGCCCCAAAACCATTCTTCACTCAGACTATCGTGGGAGGCTGGTTGATTCGGCCACTTGAAGAATGGCAATACATTACTTCAGATGCTTGGGCACTGCAGACTGTTGCTCAAGAGTACGGTCGCCCATTTCTAAAAAGACCCCCAGATTGTCCCCTGAGTGGGCAATCTGTTCGGTAAACAGACCCGCTCCATCTGCAGGAGTTTTTCTCCCTGCTGGAGAAAGATGTTTGTTTTGTTTATTACTTGTATTGTGCTCCAGACCCATGCGCATCAGGGCACATTGCATAAGATCACTCACAGCTTAGTTGCACATACAAGTAGACTTACATAATCCAATTTAGTTACACAAAGGCAAATTATATACATAGGATATATACATACATACATATAATTGTGATTACAGGCAGAGAGCAGACACGTGGAAAGCCTGGGCGAGTCATGGTTCATGGAGTGGTAGGAAATGAGGTGCAGGAAACAGTCTGAGATGTGGCTAGTAGCTAGCTCTATACAGGAAGGTATGCTAATTATTCTAGGGTGTCATAGGCCAGCCTAGACGTCAGCGTCTTTAAGACCGTTTATTATGCTCCAACGGAAATTCTGGTAGGTTTGTTCTACTCTTAGTGGGGAAGGCAGCGAGTTCCACAATTGGACAGCCTTGACCTAGAAGCTACGGCCTCCGACTCTAGATAGCTTAAATCTAGTGACCAAAAGGTAGTTCGTGTTGAAGAGTCTAGTTCTTGTCACAGGTTTCGTAGTAATTCCATCTGCCAGGTAGCAGGGTGCCGCATTGTTTCAGACATTTATAGGTGAGGGAGGCAACTTTTAGTTTAATTTTGTTGTATGTGGAGAGCCAATTGTTGGCTCTTCTTGTCTCGGAGATATGTTCTCTCTTTGAAATTCTCAGTGCTGCTCTAAGAGCATTGTTTTGCAAGAATTGATTTTCTTAATGGTTTGTTTGCCCCTATGTACAAAGCGTTACAATAGTCTTTTATAAAATGATCGCTCTGGCAAGGGTGATGCAACTAGTGTTTGACAAGAAAGCTTTGCCGGCTCTAATCGGTTTGCAGGTGTATGCCGTTGCCATTGCATTAACCTGTTTGTTGAGGGATAGCATAGAGTCCAGGTAGAAACCCAGGGTTTTACCTCCTTAACCACAGTAATAATATTATGGTCTATATTAAAGGCCGAATATTTTGGTCTCTGTTTTTTGAGGGTCGATGGCATGCCCAGGATGATGATCTGTCTTATCATTCAGGCATGGGTGACCAGTCATGCCTGAATGATGAGATCTACCCTGTTCACCAAGGCCAAATCCTTATCACTAGTAAGAGGTAGGAGGATCGGAGTATCATCTGCATAGTTGGTGAAGGTGATACCCAGATGATCCAGATCATCGAAAAGGGGCTTAGTGAAGATGTTGTATAGGGTAGGAGAGACACAAGATCCCTGGGGAACTCCACAAGTGATGGGGTCAGCAGCTGCCATAGTTGAGAAGACTCTCTCATAGTCCGATTACTTAGAAAAGAATGGTCCAGGCTATGGAAGTATGCGCGGGATCCAGGTGACTGCATAGGACCCGTTGGTCGACCAAGTCAAAAGCAGCCGATCGGTCCAAGAGGAGAAGGGCTGATTCCCCTTTATCCCTAAGTTCGTTGATCTGGGATTTCAAGTCTAATAGCACTGTTTCGGTCCCGTGCTGGGGCCGAAAGCCTGATTGCCCTGTTCCTAGTAGAGAGTTAGTTTCCAGATGTTTTTGTATTTGAGAGTATGCCATTTCATCTATGATATTCAGAAGAAATGGAAGAAATGGCACTGTAGTGATTGGTCGGTAGTTGGTGGGTATCAAGGGTTTTTTTCAATAAAGGGAGAACCCACGATTCCTTAAGGTTAGATGGGATGGTGCTTGATGAGAATGAGGAGTTGATGAGTTTCATAATACAGGCGGCCAGGTCTCTGGCTGCGTTCTTGGAGTTGAGCAGGGCATTGGTCACCCTGCCAATTGCAAGGTTTGAGTGATAATTTGATCTTTTCAGTTTCAATTATGGTGACTTTGGAAAACCTAAAGCAGGAAGGTTTAACAGTGTTATTGGATGACTCTGGGGGAGATTCTGGTAGGCGTAGTGCTGGTTAATGAGGCTTTTTTCTTAGCAATTTGTACTTGTAAATTTGTAACTTTTTAAGTATGGAGTGTACCAGGAGTTAAGATGGGCCTTGGGTTTTCAGAGATCACATGGAGTGTTGGGAGGATAAGAGGGAGTAGGTTGTCGCAGGTAATATGCTTGGAATAGGTGGAGCTGGCGATACAGGCACAGAGATAGGTTTGCGGTGGTAAAGGTTATGAGGTAATGGTCCGTCCAAATCTGATGCGATATGGAGGAGATTGAGGCATTACAGTTAAGTCTGCTACCCAATCCAGTGTTCTACCTTTATTATGTGAAGCGTGGAGTACTCTTTGGGTAAAGCCTTGTTCCATTAGGATGTTTGCCACAATTGATGCATATGCGTCTTTAGGGTCCTTGTATCCTAAGTTTAGGTCTCCTAGTAGTAAGACTTGAGATTTGTTTTTTTTAGGTTATTGGATACAATATTCGATATTTCATCCTCAAACGTTACAATAGGGCCTGGAGGTCTATATATCAAATGGATTGTGAGAGTCTGGGAACTGTTTATGTTGAGCTTAGCTGTCAAGTTCTCGCATGATTTGATATCCGGGGGTGGCACTAGCCCAATTGGTAGATTGTCTCTAGCTAGAAGTGCGATTCCCTCCTCCACGAGTTTCAACTCTGTCTGATTTTTAGGATGGTGTATCCATTGGAAATAGTCAATGAGAGGGCTGGTCCTGCGACGGCATGTAGCCAGGATTCAGTGATCGCTAGGAAGTCGAGGTGTCCTGAGTGGATGCTATCTGCTATCTCAGTTGCACGTGCGACCAATGATCTTGTATTTCTTAGAGCGCCCTTGAGGCTAGGGTTAGCTGGGGCTGGTAGTGGAAAGCCTATTATAATTTGGGTTTTGGAGGTAGAATGGATTGTGGCAGTAGGTGTAGGCTGACATTTTGTTTTGGTAATGGGGGTAGCAGGATTGGGGTTAGATCTTTTGTTAGGAGTAGCAAGGGTTCTAGCTAGCAGTTCATACTTTAGTTAGTCTCAAACAGAGTCTTCCATTTCTATCAATTGTGGTGCAGGGTTGGACATTCTGTAAGGGTCCTTGCATGATAAGTTTTGTTGGCCGTTGTTTGCTTGTGTAAGCAAGTGGTAGGGCATGGTGAAGATCTGGTTGGTATGATGGTGGTAGTCTACCAGTATTATCACTAAGTAAGCAATAGCTGTTGAAATAGTGAGGAGGGGCAGTGAACTCATTAGTATGTGCATTTTTGGGTGTAGAAACTGTTAAAGTGGACCAGTAGTACGCTTGGTGGCTGAAACAATATTACTAGCGACACAGTAGGAGATAGTGAGGCGTAAGATAGGTAGAGCTGAGTTTAGTTTTGAAAGTGTACCTGTATTGGAGCAATTCCATGGTTGGTGCACCACTTATTTTCTGGTTACCAGGAAAGACTGATGACTGCGACCCATCTTGGACCCGAGACGCTTGTACAAGTTCCTTTTTAAAAAATGTTTTATATTTATTGTGATTTAGTCAATAATTCAACTTTCCACAAAAGAAGAAAAAGAAGCAACTTCACACCATACAAAAATTTGAAACATAAACACAAAGTTAAAATGTATAGTCCTACATTATTAAACAATCACTATAACATACATGAAAAGATGGTTGCTATTACAACTAAATCTCCAAAAGAAAAGAGAAAAACACAATTAAGGAGTATAAAAAATGAAATGGAAGTATTAAATAATTGCATCCTAATTTCTTCCTTAATGCAACCTTTTCTTTAAATGGATAAGACCACTCGGGACCTAAATTTAGGCACCATCATCCTACACGGCAAGGCTGCCTACGTACCTCCCAGTACTCTGGCCCAACATTTAGATCAACCAGATTGAGTTCTTTCAGCAGGTTTACAATTTCAAATGATTGCAAATTCTCATTACCAGAGGCTAGCCTTTCCCAAAAGCACTCTGTATATAACCACAAATCATGGCTGATAAATCTAGCAAGCCTTTTGGTTCTCCTTTCTAAGGTAGCTGGGCAAATAACAAACATGTTCGAGGGATTTTGTTACACTTTCCTGGAGGAGATCACATATATCGTTGACTATTTTGTCTCTATGCCTAATATATTGAATCTCATGTGTGGGAAAGGGATTCAAACGAAATCTCGAGAATTGAGATCTGACTGAAGGGTCCGTATTTCCTCAAGTACGTGGGAAGGTAAGATCTAGGTTTGTCGATGGAAGTTGGGGACGGGGAGACTTTTGTGAGCCGCATAGCGGCTATTGTCCTGATCCAGTCTGCCCTTTTTAAACACTTTTTAACCTTCACAGGATTTTGAATAAGGACCTCTTCTGAACAGTTGGCCTCCAAAAGAATTTTTGAACATACAGTTTTCAGGTTATTTAGATACTGATTAGAGCCTGCCAGAAGGACAAAGGAGGAGTCTTCATTAAGAGACTGAGAGTGGGGGGAGCCAAGATTGATCTGTACAGGGAGACCCACCACCATACCATCCAAGCCCTCATTGACTGTAGCCCCAACTCGTATCTTAAACTAGATATAGGTACACAGTTGGGAAGACCGAGTACGTGCTTCAAAATGTTCCCCTTGAGCTGCTCCCAATCTATCAAATGGTACAAAGGTTTGGAATCCAGTCCAAAAAGTAAGGTGGGAATGACTTTGCCTATATTATATCTGATAACAGGCAAGAGGGAGAATTTGCAGAATTTTGTTAGAATCCTTTTCATATGCAAACCCAATATCAGAATTTTGGTCTCCAAACTAATTGTGGCATGGACTTCAGTAGGAAATGTTCTAATCGCAGCACCTAAACAGGTGAGATGTGTTCATCAAAGCTCCATATAAATGTCTTCACTGCTTTTTGAAGGTTGTTTAAAGACCAACATCTTCGATTTTTAGGGGTTGTTTAGCCTGTTTACCTCTGCATATTTCTGAAGAGCGTCGAGCATCTGCTGAATGCCGATCTGGGTATGGTCGAGTAGGATGAAATCTTCAGCGTAGGCCATCCAATTTATTTGAGTTCTTCCAATCTTTGGGATGGCCAGCGCTGACACTTCAAACCACTCAGGCAGATCAGACCGCTGTAGGTTGAAAAGGAAGGGGGCGACGATGCATCCTTGCCAGAACCCCGATCTATTCTAATGGGGCTCGACAATATGGGGCTCGACAATTTCCCCAATCTATCCAGTCTGATCTGCAGTTCCGAGTTCCTATGCATCTCAATCAAAATAGCAAGCAGGTTTTCAGGGAGACCGCACCCCCTCAACTTGGTCCACAAGAGATCCCGTTTGACCGTGTCGTAAGCTTGCGACGGATCAATCCAAGCACCATAAAGGGGCAATCCACCTTTAAAAAAATGACCCAGAACTGACCATACCCAACACAAGTCCATTCAAAAATATTGATGGACCTCTACGAAAGCCGATCTCTTTCTTTGAGAGTATCCCGTTAGATTTCTCCCACTCTTCCAAGTCTTTTAGGACCAACCCAGCAAGGATGTTCCCATCCGCATCCAGAAGGGAAATCGGCGGTAATTTGTAGGGGCCAATCAGTCACCCTTTTTATAAATCGAATGATTATAGCTCTTCTCCACGTCCCCGGTAATTTCTTGGTGGCTATTATCCTGCTAAACAGAGCTGCCACACGGGACCAGAGATCTGGATCAAATTTTTAGACCTGATTGCTCAGACCATTCAGACCAGCCTCTTTCGAGGCTGATCTTTTAATCCGAGATCTTATCTTATCTCGTCTCGTGAGACTGTCAGATCCCAGTTTACCTTTTTCAGGTGAAAGACAGATGAAGGTTGGATGTTCCATAGACTTTCGAGAAATGGTCGAAACATGTTCTCTGTATTACCATGTCTTGTACCGTTTTATGGGGCTGGTCCGATGAATTAATAATGGACCCAAAATTACGGGAATTCTTATTAGAAATGGCTCTCAACATAGCTTCCCTGTATGCAGTCGATGGTGTTTCTGGGACCTGGACCAGTTCTATAATCCTTTTTCAAGGATTTAATTTGCCTCAAGCATTCCTGTTTGTCATGTATTTTTGTTTTTAATGATCTTATTGACCGCCTCCATTCTCCTTTATTTTTATTTTTTTTTAGCAGTTTTCTCATCAAAATGATGATTCTGGTAAATTATGGATTTCAAGGATCTCTTACCAGGAGGATTGAGATCCCTGAGGAGCTTTATAAATTTCTTTAGTTCACATAATTCCAACTTTTCCGACAGCGGATTGATGATATGATTAAGCCGTCCATTAAGAACTCGCCCCCCCTCGCCTGAATCCGCCTACTTTATTCCTTTCATTATTGACACTTAACTCGTGTGCATAATAATCATTCCCTGACGCCCATTGTTGATCGAATGCAGCTTCCAAGATCTCATGATCACTTGGAAAGCCATCCGTGACTGCAAAGTGGACACAATGATCAATTACATTTTTAGAGAGGAAAGGGTAGTCAATTGTGGAATAACTTTCATCCCTCATCCATGTAGGCGCAGGGGAAGATCTGTTACGTTTCCATTTGCCATGTACAAATCCCAATCTCTGATAGTTATACCAAGCCTTTCCTGTTGTCTGTCGGAAGTTTACATGAGGATTTACCAGGTGCATCAACTTGAATGCATTGGGAGTAGAGGTCTCCTAAAATGACCACTCTGAAACACTTGTGTATGAGCCCGATAAAAATAAAATGTATCCTATCATGACCAATTGATAAGAGGAACAGTTGTCTGAGAAATCAAGTAGTAAGTCTGACCATGAATTTCCAAAATGTCCAGAATGGAGTTGGACAGCATTGCAGAAAAAGTAAAAAATGCATTTTGACAAGCTATCAGAACCCCCCCCCCCATGGTCTCCCCAAACCTGCGTTAGTGGCCAATTGGTGGAAGATTGTAAAACCATCAATCCCAAAATCTACCCTTAGCCATGTTGCCTGGAAAACAATGAAATCAAAATTATCGAAGACATAAGCCCTCCTTGAGTCATTACCAAAGGACCTGAATCCCCTGGTGTACCATCCTAACAGTGTAACATGCCCAGTCGTTGGAGAGACTCGGGTAATCCCAATTTTAGTAGAATTTGTGAAACAATTTGTGGCAATAAAGCCAGTACATTTGAACCTGAATCCATTTTTTGTGCATCACTTTCCCTCATTTGGGTCTCGCTTAACATTGCGTCTGTTTCACTTTAGTAGGCAATTCTAACGAGCCGTCATAGTCCATACTCTGCAAGTCAGTTCCAGCTGCCATAATTGCTTTAATGCCCAGTCTTGATTTAATCTCAAGGTCTGTCGCTGGGTAGAGGGGAAATCGGATGTATTCAATGTCCACCGAAGCAATATAGGCCAAATCCAGAACGTCTTTAAATACTTGCAGACTCCTACTTCTATTCAAAGGTTGCCTTCTGGAATTGGTGTTCGTCACCCTTTGTATAAACTGTTTGGGTCAAAATCCACGAGTGGACACTTAACTTTTTTCTCCCCCCAGAATAATGGTGTAGAATAAGTTGGTCGATAGCCACGAACAAGTAGAGCAACCTTGTTTTGTTGCCGAATTAACAAGTGTGTCCGAGATGTTCACTTTATTGGGAGTCACATCGTTTGTTAATGAGGAAGAGGTTTATCTGGGCAGCTGTTTTGAAGCATTATCTTTTGTTGTTTCAGCAGCATTAGCCAGATTTGGATTTTGTGGGTTTGTTGACCAACCCTTCAAATCAACAAACTGGTCAATAGCTGGATTCAAATACCCCCTCCCCTCCCTTCGCCTTTTAGAAAAATTTGAGCAATCTTTTTGATCTTGCCTGGTGTCTGTTTTAATCCCCACAGCTATCCTCGTAACCTCTGGTTTATTAGCCTCCGAGACAGGGGTAGTCTTTGTGGCTTTCTTTTTCCCATTGTTTTCGGGGATAAAATTTGGGACTTTCCAATCGTTCTTCAAAGCTTTCTTTAAATCCCCTGCTTTGTCCTGATCTACTCCGTCGAGCTTGCTAATAAACAGATTTATTTGAGTTTCTGATCTTTTTTCTTTGGTGCTTAGTCTTTGATTGAACCTCTAGGCCACCGAATCCGCCCTCAGAGATGCGGCCTGCTTTTTTTCATTTTTCCATTAGTTTAATGTGGTGAAACTCTGGCTTCCTTCAAACCAGAATGTTCCCTGATGGTTGGAGTTGGAAGTAATTGTTTCAAATGATCTTCTTCCGAAATCTGTGCCAGGCGGACAAACTCCTCTAATGTTGAAGCAGAGAGAGGAGTATTGTCCATTGGAATATCCGGAATTTCACGTGTTGGTAAGTCCAGACCACGGGAGCACTTCATATGGTGAGAGCATTGCTCGCCCAGGATATTCACCCAAATTTGAATTCAAAGCAATGAGTTCTACCTTAACACACTCCCACTGCTCCTGCAGTGTTTTCAATTTATCTGACTGCTGTTTCCGTATATCTTTCGGGGTCAGCCCCATATTGCAGTTGATAGCATATTGAAGAGCTACCAACGCAATTTTAATGGAGTCCAAGTCCTTAGTTAATTCCAAAAGGATTCCAGAGTGTTGCTGTACCTCTGGTTTTAGAGATTCAAACACTCTGACCAACGAAGTAAGAACAACATCTAAAACAGATAAAGTAGAGGCTGCATCATCTGGGGCACTCATCCTCTGTGTATCTTTTATTCTGCAGGATTGGGCAAGCCTCACTTCCAAATTTGAGCACTCCTCCAAGCTTGATATGGCATTTAGCTCAAATGAGGAGTCCAAGGAAATGTGAGAATTCACCAGAGCCTCCGCCTTATTACCCCAACCCTGTGCGTCGTCTCCTTGAACTGTAGTAGAGATTACTCCATCCCTCCAAGATGGATGAGCGGTCTCCCCACCAGCCTGGGGAGCATCATTCAGGCTGCGGGACCTTCTCATTGGAAAAAAATCAGAAATGATATTATTTTAATGATGTGGCAGCGAATTTACGCCAAATTTGATGATGGATTACCTGCCAGGTTGGTGGTTTGGAGTGGAGATCGAGGTTAGACCCACTTCTAAGGTTATGGGTTCTTGCATGCCTGAGCTCTGGAACTTCATTATCGTTAACAAAGCGACTTTCAGGTGGAAAAAACCTGCCACCTCCCACTGGGTAGGGCTTAAATATTGATTTTGTTGAATTGCCTGCATCATTGCCCAACCCAGCACAGTTGTCGAGTTCAGGAGCTTTTAAGTCATCTGCCAAAGATCTGCTTTGTAGATTATACGAATGGGACATTTTATTTATCTGTAATTAGTGCTTTCAATGTTCCAATAAGAGCACAATCGGGTGGAGCAAAGAGCGTTCTGTTTGGAGTCTCGTGTGGTAGCAGCTCAAAGGCTATCAGAGCCAACAGTCACTGCTCAGTAAATTAATGCAGAAAGAACGTGGCAAACAATTCCACGTGTTGCTCTTTCCCGGCAGTTCAAAGACTATACGCCCACAGTTGCTGCTGAGACTTTTAGCAAGGGAAAAGAAAACCATCTCAAGTGATCCAAACGCTCAAGTTCTGAACTCCCCTGACTGTTTACGTCGGAACATGGTACAACAGAGGAATAAAGGAGTCTTGGCAATGCGGCACCGGAGCAAGTTGAAACAAAGTGAATGCAACGAAACACTCTCTCCCGGTTTCATCCGAGAGATGCTTACCTAGAGCACCTGGTCACAGCTGCTTGCCAGCAGCACTGCTCTGCTTACCACGTTCTACTTGCGGTCTACGGTCTCACGAGCAGCGATCAGCTTCAATGAGAAGTAATGATGTGTTAGAGGAAAGAACCTCTCCGCATAGAATGTTGCGCATCAAACCGTACCATTAGAATTCACTGAGAGTAACAGCGGTCGCTTCCGACACTACTTTCCCTCAGGAAAAGGACACATTGAATATGGCCACTCTTTTGCCGATCCTCCAGGCTCTTCAGCTCCAGAACTGGATGGTGCCACTCGACCTTCAGGATACTTCCTTTAATGTGCCTATATATCCCAAACACAGGAGGTTTTGCCATAGACGGTTCATACTTTCAGTTTCGAGGACTGCCTTTTGGGCTTCCATCCGCCTGATGGTCTTCACCAAGTAGATGGTGTTGGTTGCAGCGAATCAAAGGCAGGGAGGAATTCACATCTTTTCTTACCTATATGACTGGCTGATCAGAGCTCATTCTCCCTAATAGGCTGTGGAACATCTAAACAGTACATGCGCCACTCTCCACAAACTGGGCTTCTCCCTCCACTTCAAGAAGTCTCAGGTAACACCTTTCCAAAAGCTGCAATTCATTGGAGCACTCCTGGACTCCTTCTCGGGGAAAGGCTTTGCCACCTGAGTTGAGGGCTCAACATATCTTGCAGATGGTGACATTTCAGAATGTCCAACATCTACCAGCTTATGAAATACTGAGATTGCTCGGTCTCATGGAATCCTACCTTTTTCTGTTGCCAGAGGCCTGCCTAAGGATGGGGTCCCTCCAGTGGGCCCTCATATCCCAATGGTACCAATTCTCAAGGAGGATGATGGACCTTCTTCAGGTCCTGAGCAAGGTCGCACAGGATCTCCTCTCATGGGCCTGCAAGGAGAATGTGATGATAGGGGAACCCTTTTGGCAACCCTTGTCACAGATTCTTCCCTCCTGGTCAGTGGGGCTCACATGACCAATCTCACGATCAGCACTCTTTGGCCCCCCTTAGATTCCAGACTACACTAAAGCCTTTTAAAGCTGAGGGCAATCTGACTGGCACTGATGGTCTTTTTAACATCCATACAGGGGAAGAATATCCTGATAATGATGGGGAAACCGTGGCCATGAAGTACCTCGAGCGGAAGTGTAGGATCACTATCACTGTGTTGGGAGGCAATGCAGCTCTGGTTTTTGGGCACTCCAAAACATAATCTTTCTATCGGAACTTCACCTAGCTGGGGAAGCGAACATGACGGCGGATACTCTGAGTAGGTACATAGCACACTCTAACGTGGGGAAGTTAGCTCAGGAAGTTCTTCTCCCTTTGGAGAACGCTTCAAGTGGATCTGTTTGCGTCCAGCATCAACAGGAAATGTGACCTGTTATGCTCTAGGGAATTTCCTCAGAGGAGCTCTGGGGGACGCACGCTTAATGGATTAGAAATTTCCACTCCTTTAAAACTTTCCTGACAGTCCGTCATTCCTCATATCATCAGGAGGTTTGAGGAAGTTCAGTAAATCCGTGATCCTAATTGCTCCAGTTTGGGCAAGAAGGACGTGGTACCGGGAACTTCTAGACATGTCAATCTGCCCTCCATTCCGTTATCCCCATAGAGCGTTCCTGCTCTCAAGAGGGACTCGCTCTTCTTCACCCGTAAAACATAGCTCTGAACCTTCAAGCCTGGTTTCTGAGAGGTTAAGATGTAAAGATTGGGACCTATTGGAAGATGTTAAGCAGGTGTTGCTTTCGGCCAGAAGACCAGCAACAAAAGCACAAGCACTATACCACTGCCGCTGGAACACATTTTGTAGTTGGTGTAGAGCTGAAGATATTGATTCTTTTACTTGTGATACCCCTGCGTGCTTTCTTTTTTGTTACACCTATCCCACCAAAGGCTACTTGGCGGTGTTATGCATCTTTAAACACACTGTAGAATAAGGCTCCTATTTTAAAATGCCCATTGTGATTCAGTTCCTCAAGGGACTGACAAATGTGTCCACTGGTTGCTTTCATAGTTTCCGACTTGGGGTTTAAACTTGGTATTAACATTTCTAATGGGAGCTCCATTTGAACCTCTCCATTCCTGTCCACTCACATTGTTGACATTCAAGACCATCTTCCTTCTGCTTGCAGAGAGAGTGAGCTATGGGCTCTTTCATGTAAACCTCTTTTCACTACATTTTCCAAGGAGATGGTAGAGTTCATGGTTCGCCCCCTCCTTCCTTCTCCAGATGGTGTACGAATTTCATCTGACGCAAAATATTACCTTGCCTGTATTTTATCCATCCAAGGAGGAAGAGCGGTTGTACACACTTGACCCAAAAAGGGCTCTGAGTTTTTACATTGCCAGATTGGAAAATGTCAGGCAAGATGATTTAGCTCTTTATCGGTTACACTGGACACAGACTAAACAGACCTTGTCATGCTGAATCATTCTGTGTATTTCAGAATGTTATTCTTTGACTCGGAAAGAGGTCTCCGAAATATAAGGGCACATTCCACCAGAGGAGTGGCAACCACTTCGGCTCTGCAAAGAGGTGTACCGGTGCAGGACATTTGTAATGTGGTGTATCCTAGTAACACTGTATGGTTCTCATCTAGAATGAGAGCTGTGGGTCTGTGAGTGGAGCTTGGAATGTTGTGGAAAGCATGGAAGGTGGTGGTGAGTGAGAGGGTTCCAGGTTTGACCCTTGGACACTTGCAGGGAGAGAGCCAAGGGCCGAGGCAGCATACTATTGATATCCATATTCTCACCTTCCTACTTAAGCTGTAACCAATAAAGAAGCATTTACCTTTTATAAGCCCTCCCTGGTGGTTCCTGTGTGTCCTGCCTATAGTTGATACCACCAGAAGATGCATCATAATGCTGCATCTTGGTCTTCGATTCACACGTTCCTCAAAACATTACTGTCTGGACACCTTGTCCGGTCAGCATGCCAGGTTTGGGAAAGCTGTTTACACAATATAAACTAGTAACAAAATCCACTGGTCCCACCTCCTTCAATGAAACTGCTATTGGAGTTCGGAGGACACAATCCATTAGGAGAACAAATTAACCCTGGTAATGTTCTTTCTACTGGATGCTCCTCCCACAGATTCCTCATCGCCCTCCCAGCCAACCCCTCTGACTCTGGGTGGAAGTTTTAATGTACTGCTCTATTTTCAATGCCCCTGCAGTTATGTATGCTAGATGGCTGAGCGAAAGGGGGAAAATTTAGAACTGAGGCAAGGAGCGGAGTGCATACTATTTTTGTCGACATCCTGTCTGAGAGCAGAGATGGAAGCCACAGAGGGCCATCGACCTGACAACGCACGGTGCCAACTGCTAAAATTTCCGGAAATGCAAGCAGGATGGTATAAAAAGCTTTTATTTTATTCAATTTCACAATACATAAGTCTGAGCAAATATAAACTGTCACTTACATGATAAAACATCGGAAATATTGAGATGTATTACAGAATATATTAGTAAAAGACCGTTATGGCAATGAAACCCTTGAGTATAACTTACCTAGATTGATCCAATAGAGCAGCGGTATTCAAACTGTGGGGCGCGGCCGTGGTGCAGGGGGCCGCGGCCGCCTCCCTGGGGGGCCGTGAGAGGCCAGCATGAAATTAAAAAAAAAGATCAAAATTACTAACTGCTCAATGGTCAAAATCTAACTGCATAGTGAAGTACATCTTCAAACTGGCCCACATTGGCCAAAAAGATGGCCAATTTTAAATGGCTCACACTAGCATTTTGCATTTTTGATACATGCATTGCCCTATAGGCCAGTCCAACCCTGGTGGCTCATCCGTAATGGTGAAGGGGTGCCCACCCAGTGATCCCCCCTCACCCATTATGGAGGAGCTAAGGACCCAGCCCAATAAAACAATGAGCACTCCCTCAGCTGCTTTTTTTCAGCTGAGGGAATGCTCCTGGGCTAGCTGAACTGTCAAAGAGAAACCCTATTCCCGTTGATAGTTCTGTTCAGTGCCCCAGCTGCAGATGCTCACTGACCCATGCAAGGCTGGGGTGTTATGCTTCGCCAGCATTGCATAGCTCATTGGAAGTGCTGGCTGGAGCTCTGCATGTCTGTATGTGCGAGGGGGAGCTCATGCACCTCCTCGCACATACAGACAGAGCAGCCTGTAGCGGGGCGTTTCAGCACCCATGCGCAGGCCCCTGCAGAAGGTACGTTTTTATGTTCATTTTTTTAATTTAAACCTGTGTATGGATGCGTGTATGCTTGTGTTATGAGCGATTGTACAGCAATTGATGCTTGTGTGAATGATAGTGATTGCTGTATGAATGCTGTGTTTGTTTTGGTCTGAGCTGATTTTGGCAAGTGGTGGATAAAGGGGAAAGGAAGGTTGTAAAACAAAGGCATTTATTATAAAAATGCCTAAATGCCTTTGTTGAACAATCCCCCTACCCACCTGCCAAAATCAGCTCTCCTGAGGCGCTGTGGAGCCCAGGGAATGGGGATGGTATTTTTATACTGAATTTCTATCATAGCTGTCCAGTCAAAAATACCATGCTTTCCCCCTTGGCACCCCAATGCCTTACATATACACATAATCATGTTGATTGTGTTAGGCCCAGGGGATAGGGATAATCATGCTTGGCCCCCCAGCACCAATTGCAAACTGTTTGGCTATTTACCCATTTCTTTTTTTTAAGTATGTTCTACAATGCATCATTTTAACTCATTATTTAAAAAAAATCATGGGGGAAAACTCCCCGATTTGATTGGTTCAGGCTCCCTCACTGAGCTTGGTCGCTTAGGCATTTTTGGGCGAAATAGTTATGCCCCTCCACTTCAAAAATTCACCAGCTGCCACTGGCCCTCGGACTGTGTTGGGAACGGGATGGGGGTGCACAAGGACTGTGGGAGCAGGATGGGCAGGGAACCATGGGATAGTGGTGGGAGCAGGGTGGGGAAAGCCCATGGTGTGTGATGGGGGTAGGAGTGGGATGAGGGAGCCCACGACTGTGATGGGAGCAGGTGGGGGAGCCCAGGGACTATACTGGGAGTAGGGTGTGGTGACGGCACGCAATAGTGACAGCCTGGGATGATAGCTCAGCGGCAACGTGCTCTCCTTGGAAGCAAGACAACACGAAGCCACACCGATTGGATCCCCGGTCCTGCACTTAGAAACCTCTGGGTATGAAGCGCATCATCATACATACTGTTCATTTGGCATTTTTGGGGGTTCCCGGCCTGCCCAAATTTTGCTCCGTGGGGGGGCGGGGGCCCGGCCAGAAGAGTTTGAAGACCATTGCAATAGAGGGAAGGGAGAATCAGAAGTGGACCATGGCATTACCATATCTGCTTAATAGCGGAGAAGAGCAAAAATAATAGACGAACTGGCAGTACATTAAATCATTCCATCAATATAATAGCATGGTGAGTTCGACATTTGTATAATTTAAATAATTAACAAAAAAGTGCCATTTTCTTGTCCTGTTTGAAAGGGAGGGTGAGTTGGCAATACTTTTTTCCAATGTGTACATTGCATATATTAAATATCAATCTAATAGCCAGAAGTATAAACAGGTCAAAGATGATAGAGGCTGCCCTGGATCTCCACTCATTAAAGTCTAGGACTGCCCAGTAAATTATTGGTTAGATTTAGTGGAATTGAGACCTTAATAATCTGGAAGAAGGACCAACTCTGGTTTCAGAAAGGATTTAACAAGGCACATTCGAAGAACATGTGCTTAAAGGTCCCTGAGGCTGAGTTGCAGGACCGGCATACATCATTATCTGTTAATTTAGCCAGAAAAAGCTTGTTGGGGGTAATCAAGGCCCTGTTCATGAAGAAATAAAGGGTCTGGGTTAGATTAGCGGATGCAGATGTAACCTTAATTCTGGACCATATCATTGACCAGATTTCGCCCCCAAAGCATGTCCCACAATCTTCATCCCATTGCAATTCAGATGGCCACAGATTATTGAAGACTTTTTGACATAATAGCTTTATAAAAGATGGAGGCTTTGATGGTGTCAAACGATTTTATAATGCAGTGTCTACTGGGGTCTACAGCTAATAACTGAGAATTGGTTCTGCTGCTAGCATCTAAATGTGCATTAATTAAATTAAGATATTGACTGATGGGGAACATGGACAATGAGAATTTGGTTTTCAATTTTCTATGGCCAGGATATCACTTCCCATAATTATTTGATCCATATATTTAACTCCTTTAGTAATCCAAACCTTGCAAAAAATGGGTCTGTTATTTATAGTTACATATTTTTTGCACTATAGAAAAGGAAAGAGTGCTTTACCTGGTTTATTGATTTGATAAAATGGGTAATCCTTGAAATAGGAATTGGTAAAACAGATTTTAGGCAAATCCCATCTTGGCACTATTGAAAATATACATTATATATTTAATGTCAAATGGTGAGACGAGACCTTTCAACAATCGGCCAAGTAGGCAGATCCGTAACCTCATTAGAGGAATACCAATGTTTGCCTTGCTTGAGAAAAAAGGCTGTATGATCATTTTTAAAATTCAGAAGGTTAACCCAACTACTAGTCTAAGTTTGCTAGAAGCGATACTTTTCTTTTTCTTGGAACCCCATTGAAACTCAATAAGAATGTTGTCAGTAGATTTTTAAAAAGAGGATGGTAGAGGAATGTAAAGCATAATTTTAATGGTCTCCAATCGTCCCCACCATGACAAGTACAAAGGGGACTATACAGTAACAATCTAATTTTGATTGCAAGTTGATCTTAATGATTTGAGGACGAGAGGAGGCAATTCAGAAACCAAGATATGTAATGGAAATAGCGTACCAACTAAAACCAAAGTGGGTAAAATCTTCTTTAACACAGTAGACATTAAGAAGAAGCATTTCTGATTAATCCTGTTCAAGTTATATCCCGAGAAATGGGAGACTAGGTCAATTGTATCAAGTAAATGGGGAAGTGTTCTGCTCGGATTGTCGAGGAAGATTAATAGGTCATCTGCATAAGCCGCTAATTTAAACTCTAATTCCCCCCATAAGTAATATCCATAATATCTATATTACTTTGTATTTATTCCAATAGTGGTTCGAGGGCCAATATAAAAAGTATAAGCGAGAGGGGGCAGCCTTGTCTGTTACCTCTATGAAGGGAGAACCTGAGTGAAAATTGATTGATCAATATTGTTTTTGGATCTGAACACAGAAGCTTAACTAGTTTAATATAACCATTTTTATTTATTTATTGGATTTGTTGTACGCCCAAACCCAAGGGTATCACAGCGTAGTTACAGGAAATCTTAACTTAATGGTTACAACATGAAATAAAAACAAATGCTTCATTTTAGCTGTTATATAAACAATAGTTACATATACAGTAATTAATAAGAACAAATACTTTGTCTTAGTTGTTACATAAACAATGGTTTAAATATGCAATAGTACCAACAGTAATGCATAGTTATTTTGAGAGGGGGAACATGGTGCTCAATCTATTAAAGAGCCACGTTTTAAGAAGTTTTTTTTTTACTGATATTGGCTGGGAGTGAATTCCAAATTCTAGGGGCTGCCACAGTGAAGCTAGAGCTGCCTGTTCTTGTGTTGTTAAAACGTGGAACGTGTAGATGTAAGTTTGTGTTGGATCGAAGACATCTAGCTGTGGCTTTGAGGTTTAAACAGTTGAGGTAGGTGGGGGCATTGCCTGTGGCACATTTGTGAGTGTTTTGTGGAGTATCCTGGCTTGGATCGGGTGAGCCTCTCTCCTGTGGTGCGATACATGGTCCATTTTTCTTATGCCTATGGCTGATCTTATTGCTTTGTTCTGGAGTAGCTGCATTTTGTTATTTTTTTCCAATGTGCCTAAAAGGAGTTTGTTCATCTATTCATCTTTACACTTTCTGGATCTCCAAAATCTTCATCTTGGCACTGTAGCACGACACGCTCTGTCGTCGACAGCAGCGCCTGCAAGGAAAAACCGAAGACCAGGTTGGACATCGAAAAAACAGTGAGTTTAAGGTTGCGCTTCGCCATACTTCGCGCTTTCCTTAAACCATCACTTAGCTGCTGTCGAACATTGCAGTAGCATCCATCTTCCATTCGGCCGTGTCTCGCGTCACACTGCATTGAGGCCGCATTTCCATCTAAGGGAAGAAAACAGAAGAGACATTATTGCAGGTATGAATATGAGCAACACACAAAGATATTAAACAGAACGAACAGCATCGCAAGAGCTCAAAGACTGGCCAATCATAAGGAGAAGCATAGTCACAGCTGGACTGGACTAATCCTTATCAGGGATCAGTGAAGGAACTAGATCCCATTTGACTGCCCCTGCCAGAAGTAGCAGGACAGAGAGCTTATCTTCCATAATTCACAGGTGAGTTTTATGGGCCGGTGTATGCTCACAGGAACCGTACTTTGGGGTGAAGGGTTCGAGAGGTACAACAATCAGATTAGCGCACTCACACACTCTTATCTCCACGTAGGAGCAGTATCACCACGTACCACTGCTCACAGCTTTTCTACTGAGAGGCCCGAAGGGGGGATTCAAACTCTGGGAGGACTGCAACCGTGCCCCAACACCTCCGCACAGACCAGGTGAGCGTAACATTTAGGCATAGACTATTGGCCGCCATCCAGTTTTGGATGATGGCGTATATTTTATTCATGCAGATGGTGTCCTGATCGAAATTGCCTGAAATGGATTAAGCATCTGTGTGTCATATGCAAAGTTTGTGTAGATTACTCCCATTGCGTCTAGCGCTGCAAAGAGTAATTTGGTGTAGGCATTGTTTAGCGTGGGGGGAGAGACCAGATCCTTGAGGGACTGGGATGCGATCAGCTGCTGTATCTCCTATGGTTAATCTTGAGGTGCGGTCTGAAAGAAAGGATTTCATCCAAGTGGTCGCTTCCTTGGAGAAATGAGTTATTTGCTAAGGTTTGGCACAGTTTACTGTGATCTACTAAATCAAATGCCGCGGACAGATCAAGTCAAAGCAGGATACACATACATTCCCTGACCGCATCCATTTGGTTTTTTAAATCCAACAGTGCTGTTTCAGTACTGTGTCCAGGGCGGAAACTTGATTGTCACCTAATAGTTTGTTGTTTTCAAGGTGGGCTTGGACTTGGGTGTAGGCAATTTTATCTAAAATTTTCAATAGGAAGGGGACTGTGGTAATGGGTCTATAATTTGTGGGGATGGTAGCATATAATGAGGGGGGGTGACACATGCTTCCTTGATATTGAAGGGGATGGTATTTGTATTGAATGAGGCATTTCTGAAATGCGCGGTAATGGGTGCTAGGGATTGCACACAGTCCTTGACTAGTTTTGCCGGGACGTTGTCTCCTTTACAATTAGACGGTTTGAGTGTGGCTATTGTTTTTCATACTTGGTCTGTAGTCACTGGTGTAAAGTGGAAGTCTGGTATATGGGTAGTGGATTCTGTGGGTGATCTTTTCGCTGTCTCTGCAATCACTGCTTCATTTGATATCTAAACGCATTCCAGTGCTCCCCGTTAATGATCCAAAAGGGCTAGACTTACAAATCTCTTAGCGCCACTTACCTCTTTCAACGTCCCCTTTGATCATGCACCGCATTGCATGCACCTTCCCATGGCATCTTATGTATTGTAATCCTACCATTCCCAACTGCCCACATATCGTATGATCTGCATTTATGTTCTCAAGTAGCCTACTGCTGAAAGTCTATATTTCGGAATAGCCTACCATGGTATTTTCACCAATCGCCAGCATGCTACATATCAGCCTACTATTGTGCATCCCAGGTATGCTGAAATTGCTCACTGCTTCGAATATATTACTTCCCACTGCCCTCACCTTAGACGCCCTGTAAGGCCTCAGGCTAGATTTTGCACCAAATTATCCCTATCACCTTTATCCAGGTTCCTAGTGAACCGTCGCAACCATCACTTCCAGAGCCAGCAGCACACCTAGCGGTCCAGCCTCCTACCATGGCCACTTTAAGAAGAGTGACATTCTCCAGCATGGGGTCTGGCATGAATTCACCTGCTCATGAATATTCCCCGTCGTCAGGCCGGGAATCCTCGGTAAAGGAAAAAATCAATATGTTTTGTTTCTGATTGTCTTTCTTAGTAGTAACCAATCACTGATCTCTGGGTCATACTGCCCCCAGCCAATGACTGCCCTCTCTCTAAGCCCCTCCCCTGGCAGCCATCTTCAGATTTTTACCGCACGGTCAAGTGTTGGGAGTCCTCGTGTTTAGCTCTCGAGCTTTTTGCTGCGTTTTCATGCTTTTCAAAGAGATTTTCTAATTTTTCGGTCAAATAGAGCCTCAAGCTCCACCGTCTCTACATCCGATCAACAGGGACCTGTTTCGGATTTTTCTATGCCCCTCAAGGGTGAAGTTTTCATCGAGTTACGCTTCTTGGAGTCCAGAAGTTTCTGTGGCCTACCCTGGACATGGCCCAGGAGAAAGGGAGCTCGAAGCCCGGAAAGCTGTTCAGGGTTTGCCCTGGATGCCAGCTGCAGAATGTGTTCAAAGAGGACGAACATTCAAATGGCCTCTACTGCCTTCATGAGGACAAAACGCACGTGGAGAAGGACTGTGCGTTTTGCGGGAACATGTCGGAACGGACCATCAAGGATCGACATCTTCGTCTCTTCAACTGGCTGGAAGGAAAGAGCCTGTCGGGTGAGAAGAAATCTGAGCGGTCTTCTAAGTCCTGTGAGGGCGCCCTGGCGACGGGGACCCAACAGAACGCAAAGCACCGCGAGTCCGCGGGCACCAGGAGCGCCGAATGGTTGGGCTCCTCGGCTGCCAGGCAAGGCGCATCCTCTCCAGCACCATCGACCACGAGCCAACGCTCTGGCTCAGGGAAGAGGAAAGCCGAGAACCCAGCAAAGCTTCTGGAGAGGCCCCGGTCAGTCTCGGAAGGATCCAGCCGAGGGGGACCAGGGCAGTGATCCTCCCCCCCCCCCCCCAAGGTGAAGGCCACAGGCCCACAGAAGGTGGTGAAGGCCTTGACTCACCCGGCTAAGGCCTCTATCGAGGAAGTCGCGGCAGTCCTGGCGCAGCCTGGGGAGGCTACACCAGTGGAGGCGACCTCGGGCCCAGAGTTTCCCTGCCACCGCAGAGGGAAGCCTCTTTCAGGCCCATCGAAAAGACCCTGTGAAGACCCCGGCGTGAAAAGAGGGGGGGAGCCGGTGGCCATTGTGGACACGGACACTGCCTCCGAGTAGGAACTGGTTGAAGTCTTTAAGGGTCTCGATGAGGGTGTCAAAGAGGCTTGGTTCCACAGGAAGGATCCCGACAAAGGGGATGACGAGAGTGCCGGCGGCGCCGGCGAGGTTCCTAGTCAACCGTCGCACCCATCGCTTCCGGAGCCGCAGGACAACTCGGCAGCCATTTTGTTGGCAATACAATCCGGGGGAGATGAGGACAAGATTGCCACTACCACCGACGGAGGAGCTGGAACGAGGCCCGACAGAGGAGCCAGAGCCAGGCCCTTCCGGGAAGTCCCCCAAACAAGAGAAGACGGACCCATCCAGCCCCGCCTTTTCAGCCCTCGCGGCCTGCTCAGCCTTTGCCCACATCCCCCGTACCTGGGGATGACACGGGAACGGACACGGCCACGACGGGCACGGATGACTATGGCGGTGATGACGGGATGGAGCTCCCATCGCCTGCAGCCCGGACCTCCCCGCCCGATGAGATTGGGTCTTTCCACGCTATGATCGCCAAGGCATCTGAGCTTTTTCAGCTCTGCCCCGAAGAGAAGGAAGGTTTCCTTTTACCAACGGCGCAAGGCCAAGAGGAAGACAGTACTTGCCATTCCTCTGTTTGATGACATCCGGGACGAGGGTCTAACCCTTCTCAAGAACCAGTCTACGACGCCTGCCAAGAGGGATCGGTATGAGAAGTACCGGGTCCCCGACGCGGCCCCTTTGTGCCTTAGGGCGCAACCGACCCCTGACTCTGTCGTCTCAGCGGCGGCCAAGAAGAAAGCGGGGGGGGGGATCGGCCTCAACGTCAACTTCCCCGCCGGACGGCGAAGGAAAGAAGCTGGATGCAATGGGACGACAAGTTATCTCGTCGGCGGCAACAACGATTAAGGCGGCCAACGCCCTTGCGATCGTGGCCCGCTACGACAGGGAGTTATGGTACAAGATCGCCCCCCCTGTTGGACTTCCTACCGGACAACAAGAGGGCTGAGGGCCTGGAGATCTTGCAGGAAGGTGAGGTGGCGTCGGACCACGCCATAACGGTGGCAACGGACATTGCCGACACCGGTTTCCGCCAGCTAGGCAAAGGCGTTTGCCTGAGATGACGAGGGTGGCTCAAGGCGACGGACTTCCGCCAGGACGTACAAGCCAAGGTTTTGGACATGCCATTCAACGGGAACAACCTGTTTGGGAAAACAGTGGATGAGTCCCTCCAAGCCATCAAGGCGGACACAGACAGCTAAGGCCCTAGGAGTTCTACAGCAACGAAGGCCGCCCTTTCGGAGCTCCGAAGGCAAGCAGGGTGCCTCCAAAGGGTTCGGCGGTGGCTCCTCTACGTACCGCCAAGCGGCCCGCTCCTCGTCGCAGGAAGCCTATAGAGGACGGGGCAAGTCGGGTGGATCCCGCCGTCGTCACCAGGGAGGCCAAGGCGGCAAGGCGTCCTACAAGCAAGATTGAACAGACCGTGGCGTCGGGCCCCCACCGAAGCACCCCGGTGGGAGGCCAGCTGGCAACGTTCGTCATCATGTGCGAGTCCATCTCCACCTACGGTTGGGTGCTTGACGCCCTAGCCCAGGGGCACACCCTTGAATTTCTAAAAAAGTGCCCCCGAATTCCTGCCTTGGCCAGGAAAGAAAACTACGTCCCTCAACTGCTGTTGGAGGTAAGGGTGATGCTCAAGAAAGGTGCCATCGAGCTCGTCCCAAAGAGGCTCCGGGGCTCTGTAGTATACTCGAGGTACTTCCTCGTGAAAAAGAAGACAGGAGGGTGGCGACCCATGCTGGACCTGTGACGACTGAACAAGTACATCAAGGCACAGAAGTTCTGGATGGTCACCCTCCAGCACGTGCTGGGACAGCTGGAGGAGGGCGATTTCCTGTCGTCGGATTTGGAGGATGCATATTTTCACATTCCCATTCTAAAAGGACACCGGGAGTTCCTCAGATTCGTGGTCCAAGGGCGGCACTATCAGTTCAAGGCCCTCCCGTTCGGATTGAAGTCGGCACCCAGGGTTTTCACCAAGTGCCTCGCTCCAGTGGCGGCGCGGCTGCGCCTGCAGGGAATCCACATCTACCCCTACCTGGACGATTGGCTCATCCGCACAAGGACAAGGGAGCTTGCCGTAGAACACACAGCGAAGACCGTTCAGCTGCTCACGGACCTTGGGTTCTCCAACTTCCCCAAGTCCCACCTGGTCCCCTCTCAAGTCGCACTGTTTCTGGGAGCCAAGCTCGACATAGTGGCGCGTCTGGCCTCGCCGTCGGAGGAAAGGACAAAGGCCATCCTAGGCAAGGTGCAGCGTCTACTGGCCACGGACGTGGCCAGGGTGAGGTCCATCAAGTCCCTCCTCGGGATGATGTCCTCTTGCATTTATCTTGTGCGCCTGTGCAGGCTTCGGATGCACCCTCTACAGGAGTTCCTTGACGCCCGCTGGATTCAAGCAACGGGCAACTTCGAGGACAGGATCCCTCTCAACGAGACCTTCCGACGAGCGATACAGTGGTGGGGCACCCGTGCTCATCTAGCGGCAGGGACAGACTTTCAGACCCCAGCCCACCAGGCGACGGTGACCTCCCTGGAGGGGTGGGGAGTGCACACCGGAGATCTTCACACGAGAGGCCTTTGGCTCCCGGAGGAGAAGCCGCTCCACATCAACATCCCGGAGCTCTGTGCAGTGTTCTGGACCCTCAGGTCCTTTCTCCCGTCCTTCAAGGGCAAGGTGGTGAGGATCTTCAACGAGAACACCACCACGATGTTCTACATCCGGAAGCAGGGCGGAACCAGATCCCTGGCCCTATCCAAGGAAGCTCAGGATCTGTGGCATTGGGCTGTTGCTCAAGGGATGTTTCTGGTGCTGTTTCATCTGGCAGGGACAAAAAACACCATTGCCGACTCACTCAGCAGAGAGCTGCGCTCGTGCCACGAGTGGGAACTATGCCAGGATCAAGTGGACCGACTATTTCAGCGATGGGGCAGACCCCAGATCGACCTGTTTGCGACAGCGACGAACTCCAAGTGCCAGAGGTTTCCCCAACCGAGGAGCATGGGCGATGCTTTCTCGTTCCCCTGGGACGGCCTGTTCCTATATGCGTTCCTGCCGTTGCTGCTCCGACTCATCAACCAGCTCAAGAGGTCCCGGTGCAGGATGATCCTCGTCGCACCGGCATGAGCCGAGGCAGATCTGGTTCCCGGACTTTCTGGACTTGTCGGCGTCCCTACCGGTCAAGCTGCCGATGGACGCAGATCTTTCCAGAGAAGGAGGCGCCATCCTTCATCACGACCCGGAGTCGCTGAACTTGCAGGCCTGGCTCCTGCAGCACTAGAGTTTGGAGGGTACGATATCCCGGCTAACTGCAGAGAGGTTCTTGCAAAGACCAGGGCGCCCTCAACTCTCAAGTGCTATGGACATAAGTGGAAGAGGTTCTCAGTCTGGTGCCGTGCACAGAAGATTAACCCTCTGCGGGTTACGGCCCCTCAAGTACTGCCGTACCTACTGTCGCTGGCCAAGGCTGGACTAGCTCACGCTTCCTTCAAGATACATCTGGCTGCGATCTCCCGATACACCAGAACTACGGGACGGGTCGTCCTTGTGGTCTCATCGCCTGGTGAAGGAATTTATGAAGGGACTGTTCTGATCGTTCCCGCCGGTGAAGGCGCCTGCCCGGGCGTGGGAACTCAACGTGGTGCTGTCTAGGCTCATGGGGGCGCAATTCGAGCCTCTGCATTCGGCGCATTCTAAGTTCCTGTCGTGGAAGACAGCGTTTCTTGTGGCCATCACCTCTGCACGACGAGTGGGAGAGATCCAGGCCCTATCCTGCAAGCCTCCATACTTAACTTTTCACGACGCAAGGGTGGTGCTGAGGACGCACCCCTCCTTTATGCCGAAGGTGCCATCAGAGTTCCACCTCAATGAGCCCTTGGTGTTGCCAGTTTTCTTCCCGCCGCCTTCGTCGCCGGCCGAGAGGACTTTGCACTTGCTGGATGTGGCTAGAGTGCTGAAGTTCTACGTGGACCGCACAAAGAGTTTTCGGAAGACGTTGCAGCTATTTGTGAAGTTTGGACCTGTGAACCAAGGGAAGGCTCTCTCGAAGGCTTCCATTTCCAGATGGCTCTCCAGCTGCATCATGTACTGTCACTGGTTGGCAAACCGACCATTGCCCAGCCGTCCGAGAGCCCATTCAACCAGAGCGATCGCTGCGATCACGGCTTTCTTGTTTGGTGTGCCCCTGCTTGACATCTGCAGGGCTGCTACATGGAGGTCGACGCACACCTTCACAAGATTCTACTGAGTCGACCGGGATTCCAGGGAGGAGTCCAGAGTCGGCCAAGCAAAGATGCGCAACCTGTTCGCCTGAAGGTGGGCCTGTTGAGGAGGTAAGAGTGCTTAATGTTGAGTTTATGTAATGCTTAATGTTGAGCCTTTGCCACCTCCCGTGGTTGTGCCTGTGTGTACTGCTATGTATTATATTCATGAGCATGTGAATCCATGCCAGACCCCATGCTGGAGAAGGAACAAGTTACTTACCTGTAACTGTTGTTCGAGGGGTTTGGGTCCTCCGACGTATTCCATATCTATGACATGTAATCACCACAGCTGTGCTGCTTCGGAAACTTTTTCGGCGTCTGCGTCCTGCGTCGATGACGTTGATGCGCCGTCGTCGAGGACCTCCTCCGACGTCCGACGTCATCCGATGTGATAAGTAGGACGCACGACGCCCATAGCCTCAGTTCCGTTTTTTCCGCGAACGTGTTGCTTCGTGTTTCTCGGTTTAAACGCCTCGACTCTTTGGAGTTCTGTTCTTCTCGGTTCTTCGAACCTGTTCGTTTGTGAAAATCCTTCTGAAGATGTCTACTTCGTCTTCGACCCCGCGTCCGGGTTTCAAGAAGTGCGGGGAGTGTGGGTCCAAGATGTCGGTGACGGACTCGCACAACGCCTGCCTCTGGTGCCTCGGGGAGGCCCACGACACGGATGACTGTATCGACTGCCAGTCGCTCAAGTCCAAAGCCTTACGCGAACGTAAGAAGAAGTTGTCGGTAGGTCGGGTGTCCAAGCCCCGGAAGTCAAAGTCTGCGGGGCTTTCGACGGATGATTCGAGGGGTGACTCTCCGTGTCATCGTCGGAAGTCTCGTGGGTCTCCTTCTATGAGTCGGTCTCGCCACTCCTCTGCCTCTTCGAGGCATTCTCGGAAGCGCCGATATCGGTCGTCTTCCAGGTCCTCTTCGGAGGGCTCTGCCCGGCATGTCGCTTACCCCTCGGGCCGTGCGACGCCGGAGGAATGGGCTTCCTTCGGGAAGCAGATGTTGGCGATTCTTGAGTCGCAGGGTACTCAGCCGTCCGCGCCCCCGAGTGGGGTCGGTCGTGTGAGGTCGAGAGACACCGCTCGCAGGAGTGGTCGGCACGAGTCACGGGAGAGGTCCCGTTCGGACAAGGGGACTCGTTCTCGACGTACCCGTTCCAGGTCCCGGTCCTCGACGCGTTCGAGACCGTGTGCACCTGTGAGGTCTTCGATTAAGGCTTCGACGTCTGTGGCGTCGAGGGCATCGACAGGCTTTCTCGAGGCTCTGGCTCCGAGGAAGTCGTCGATGCCGTCGACGCTCAGGTCGTCGAGGGACACGCTCGGGGCTCCGGCCTCGAGGGCTGTGTCTGACGTCGACGCCGATTTCCTCGACGCCGATCCTCTCGGCCCCGATGCCGGTTCTCTCGACGCTGGCGCCGATTCGCTCGACGCCATCGACGCCTTTCGTGTCGGAGGTACCCCAGGGCACGGGTGGACCCCCTAGGAAGGCTCTGGTTAAGAGCAAGCACTCTCGAGTGCCTTCTTTTCGCCACCTGGACTATATTTCAGAGGCGGATGAGGATTCTGATGGCCTGGTTCCTAGTCAGGTTCCGGATGACATTGTCTCGGGCCATAGTCAGTTTGACGAGTTGAGACAGTCACTGCATGATGCCAGTGGACTGGACACCTCTCCGGAGGTGGAGTTTTGTAGGCCTGAGCCTGGCTCTCATGCTGATTCCTCGTACCGGCGCCTTATGGCTAGGGTTTCTGAGTACTTGGGATGGTCTGCTCCCCCAGGGGAGTTTGTGCAGGATGATCTGACAGACATCCTTGATGTTGGTCCCCCAACTGACCCGGTTCTGCCGTTCCATATGGCTTTACAGAGAAGGGTGGCGGCGGCTTGGACTGCTCCGGAGAGTCTCCCGGCGGTGGGCAGATCCTTGTCGCGAAAATACCGTCCAGCCAGTGGCGACCCCTGCTACTTGACCAGGCACCCCACTCTGGAGAGTTTGGTGGTGCAGGAGGCCACGGCCCCGGCGAAGCAGGCGTCGTACCCTACCATCCCTCCTGATAGGGACGACAAACGTTTTGATGGCTGGGCGAAGAAAGTGTTTTCTTCTGGTGGTATGGCGCTTCAGGCGGCCAACTCCATTTGTGCCTTGTCACGTTTCACGCACACTCTGTGGAACTGTGTTGCGTTAGCGGCTGAACATGTTCCCGAAGGGGATGAACGGGATGGTTTCCTTGCTATGGTCCAGGATGGTAAGGATGCCATGTGTGAGTCCGTTCAGTCGGGTTTGGACTTAGATGAATGCGTCAGTAGGTCCCTGGCGGCGAGTACCGTGATACGCAGGTTTGCGTGGTTGCGGAAGTCGGGGTTTGCGCCTGATGTGCAGTCCCGGCTCCTCAACATGCCCTTTGATGGTGAACACCTTTTTGGCAGCAAGGCTGACGAGAGCCTTGAGAGGTTGCAGACCTCAAAAGCTGCAGCGAAGTCGTTGGGCGCTGCAGTTCGCCAATCTCCGCCTTTTCGTCCTAGGGGACAGCAGTGGAGGGGTGGTTCCTTTCGCTATTACTCCTCCTTCAGTAAAGCGAGAGGAGCTGGCAGTCAAAGAGGCCAACGCAGGGGTACCAGAGGTGGACGACAGGGTACCCGTGGTGCCAAGGCCGCTCGGGCAGTTGCCTCTTTGCCCTCAGGTAACGCCGCAGCCGCTCCCACTCAGTCGTGAGGCCATGTCCCATGGTTCACCGGTTGGGGGAAGGCTGGCGCAGCATCTTGTAGAGTGGCAAGCCATTACTTAAGATGTGTGGGTTCTGGAGATCATAACCCACGGCTACTGTCTTCCTTTTCGGCACAGGCCTCGCGACAATCCACCGGGGAACCTCTCTTTGCAGAGTCCGGATCCCCTCCTTGCGCAGGAAATTCAAGCCCTGCTGGAGAAAGGCGCCATAGAACTGGTGCCTGTAGCGGAGAGGAACAAGGGATGGTATTCCCCTTATTTTTTGGTTTCGAAGAAAGACGGGGGATTGAGACCCATCATGGACTTGCGCGGTTTGAACAAACTCCTCAGGAAGGACAAGTTCAAGATGGTTACTCTCTCTCAAGTCCTCCAGGCCCTTCAGCTTCAGGACTGGTTGGTGTCACTCGACCTCAAGGATGCTTACTTCCATGTGCCGATCCATCCCAAGCACAAGAAGTACCTGAGGTTTGCGGTTGGTGACTCGCACTTTCAGTTTCGGGTCCTGCCGTTCGGATTGACCTCCGCCCCGAGGGTTTTCACCAAGCTCATGGTGGTGGTGGCAGCGCATCTCCGGCAAGGGGGGATTCACGTCTACCCCTACCTGGACGATTGGTTGATCAGGGGGAGCTCTCCCGAGCAAGTCCTGGATCATCTATCGATCACCTGGTGCTCCCTTCACAGGCTGGGCTTCTCCCTCAATTTAATGAAGTCCCATTTGACGCCAACACAGCGGCTCCAGTACATCGGAGCAGTGCTCGACACTTCCCTGGGGCAGTGTTTTCCTCCCCAGGTGAGGGCTCTTCACATTCAGCAGATGATGCACAAGTTTCAGCATGCCCAGACGCTCCCAGCGTTCGAGTTCTTGAGGTTGCTCGGCCTCATGGCATCCTGCATTCTTCTGGTGCCAGAGGCTCGCCTGCGGATGAGATCTTTGCAGTGGGCACTCAAGACGCAATGGTCGCAGTCCTCCGGCAGGATGTCGGACTCGATTCAGGTGCCGTCCTCGGTCGCCCGGGACCTTCTGTGGTGGGCCGTCGAAGGCAACTTGATGAAGGGGGCTCCATTTTGGCTTCCCTGGCCGGAGGTGACGATCGTGACGGATGCATCCCTCACGGGATGGGGAGCTCATGCCAACGGGCTGACAGTCAGCGGTCGTTGGTCTCCGTCTGAGTCCAGACTCCATATCAATCTGTTGGAGCTAAGGGCTGTCAGGCTAGCCCTGAAGGCTTTTCTGCCATCTGTGCGAGGGAAGAATGTCCTGATCCTGACGGACAACACAGTGGCCATGCACTACCTCAACAAAAAGGGGGGGGGCAGGGTCACTTCCTCTGTGCAGAGAGGCGATGCAGCTCGAGTTCTGGGCCATCCAGCAGGAAGTTTCGATCTAGGCAGTTCATCTGGCCGGAGCTGAAAACGTGACGGCGGACGCTCTGAGCAGGCAGAGCGCGATCTCTCACGAGTGGGAGTTGGCTCAGGAGATTCTCCTGGAGATCTTCGCCCTTTGGGGGACCCCTCAAGTGGATCTCTTCGCCTCCAGTGTCAACCGGAAGTGCGAAAGGTTTTGCTCGCGGGAATTTCCTCCAGAAGGAGCCTTAGGAGACGCGTTCGTGGTGGAGTGGTCATTCCCGCTGCTGTACGTGTTTCCTCCAGTCCCCGTCATCCCGCAAGTGCTGCGGAGGTTACGGAAGTTCGGTTCCCAGATGATCCTCATTGCCCCGGCGTGGGCTCGGAGGACGTGGTACCCGGACCTTCTCGACTTATCCATCTGCCCTCTACGTCGTCTTCCCTACCGAGACGATCTGCTCTCACGGGTGGGGGGTCAGGTTCTCCATCCAGAGGTCAGATCCCTCAACCTTCACGCTTGGCTTCTGAAAGGTTGAGGTATAAGGATTGGGACCTCCCTGAGGACGTGATGGAGGTATTGCTTTCGGCCCGAAGACCGGCAACAAAGTCTCTGTACCGTTGCCGTTGGCGTAAGTTCTGCGACTGGTGTAGGGTTCAGAATGTGGATCCTTTTGCATGTGACATCCCCATGGTTCTGTCCCTTTTAATTTCTTTGGCCCACAGGGGCTTGCAAGTGGGTACCGTTAAGGATTACCTGGCGGCGCTGTCCATCTTTAAGCGCTCGTCTGAAGAGTGTTCTTACTTCAAAATCCCTTTGATTTCACAGTTCCTGAAAGGGCTCACTAATGTGTTCCCTCCGTCACCTTTCCTGGTTCCCGGTTGGGATTTAAACCTGGTTCTTAGGTTTCTTATGGGTGCTCCGTTTGAGCCTTTACATTCTTGCCCTTTGAGGCTGTTAACTCTGAAAACTGTGTTTTTAGTTGCGGTTACTTCCGCTCGCAGAGTGAGTGAGTTACAGGCACTTTCAGTTAAGCCTCCCTTCACTGTATTTCACAAGGACAGGGTTGTCCTTAGAGTTCGTCCTTCTTTTCTTCCGAAGGTAGTGACGGAATTTCATTTGGCCCAGAAGGTTGTTCTTCCGGCATTCTATCCTCCTCCGCATCCTGGTAAGGAAGAGGAGAGGCTCCATAGGCTTGATCCTAGGAGAGCTTTAAGCTTTTATGTTTCACGCATGTCACGGGTCAGAGTGGATGATCAACTCTTTTTTGGTTACGCTGGAAAGCGTTTGGGGCAAGCTGTGACGAAACAGACTTTGTCTCGCTGGATTATTTTGGCCATCTCGGAGTGCTACCGTTTGGCGGGTAAGGACCCACCGGCTGGCTTGCGGGCCCATTCTACCAGGGGTATGGCTGCGTCTACTGCCCTGCAGAGGGGTGTTCCTATTCGCAACATCTGTGATGCAGCCACCTGGGCTTCAGTACATACATTTGTACGTCACTATTCCCTTGATTCCATCCGAGCACAGGATCTGGCCTTTGGCAAGGCGGTCCTTTGCTCTGCTATTTGATTGGCTATTCTACATTTTGATTCTAAATTCTTTCCCTCCTCCTTGCTTTGGTACTGCTTTGGGAGTCTGTCATAGATAGGGAATACGTCGGAGGACCCAATCCCCTCGAAGAACAAGTCACTTTCTTACCTGGTAACGTTCTTTCGATGGGATGGTCCGACGACGTATTCCATATCGCTCCTGCCCTGCCTTCCCCGCTACAGAATTTCTTTTGCGATTGCAGCTTACATTCCGCAAGGCTTTGTGTCTGACTGGCAGTTGACTTATGTCACACGTTCTGGGGGAAAAAACTACAACTGAGGCTATGGGCGTCGTGCGTCCTACTTATCACATCGGATGATGTCGGACGTCGGAGGAGGTCCTCGACGACGGCGCATCGACGTCATCGACGCAGGACGCAGACGCCGAAAAAGTTTCCGAAGCAGCACAGCTGTGGTGATTACATGTCATAGATATGGAATACGTCGTCGGACCATCCAATCGAAAGAACGTTACCAGGTAAGAAAGTAACTTGTTCTTCTCCAACATGGGTCTGGCATGGATTCACATGCGAACCCTCCCTCCTACCCCTCTGCGGCTCTTCACTTGGTCATACTGCCACTTTACGTGCTACCAAATCTGAAGATGGCTGCCAGGGGAGGGCCTTAGGGAGAGGGCAGTCATTGACTGGGGGCAGTATGACACAGAGATCAGTGATTGGTTACTACTAAGAAAGACAGATCAGAAACGAAACTGATACTAATTTTTTTCTTTACCGAGGATTCCCGGCCTGACAGGGAATATTCATGAGCATGTGAATCCATGCCAGACCCATGCTGGAGAACAACAGTTACAGGTAAGTAACTTGTTCCTTCACCATGGCTACCTTCCTTCCATTACTTCACAGCATCTCACCTTTTGAATCGTCTTCCATCCACAGGACATAAGACCACCCCCTATACACACACACACACACACTATAACTACCTCCCGTGTCACTGGAAGAATAGCTTGCCACTTTCGCCACCCCTACACCTCACATCCCATGACGTACGCCCTCAAACGCTAGACTAGGTTCTCCCCTTAACATACCCAACAACACTAGTCCCTATGTTGCCCGCCCAACACACGTGAAAAATGCTAGACCATTCTTCCGCACTAGCTTCAAGCTTAAGCCTCACCCAACAAGCCAGGAACAACAAACTGCCGCTGACCCAGACTGGCGCCCTTATTAACCATGAACTTGCCACATCTCAGGAGACCCCACCAAATAACCACACAGTACCAACCTCTACTTCAATCAAGGGCGCCCTCATTAAAACCTGCTCCTTGGTAGCGCATGCTCCGGACATTGCAGACTTAATCATTGCAAATACCTAGACTTCCTCACGGTCACAGAAACATGGCGCCACCAAGCAGCTGGCCCTGCACTCTCTATTGCTATTCCAGAGAACTACAATATCCGTACTGATAGACAAATCAGGATTGGTGGCGGGGTGGCCCACATTGCTAAAACCAATTTGAACATTAGAGAAGTCACCAACACAGCTCTAACTTCCGCTGAAATTTTATCCCTTAAAATACTGCTATCTAACACCCGAACCATACTTCTACACCTTATATATAGACCACCCGGCGCCATCTCCACCTTCGAGGAAGACATCTCTCCAACACTAAAACAGGTTCACAAATTATTCTCATTGGCGACTAACCTGGGCCTCAATAACCCTAATGAGACCAACACCACCTCACTTAACGACACTATCACTCAGGTTTTACACAACATATCAACAAGCCTATACATTCAAAAAGGAGATTACTGTATTGGTTAGCCAACGCCAACTGTGACCTATCTCCGACATCACTCCTTGTGCATGGACAGACCACCACCTCATCACCTTCTTACGCAAAGATGCGCCTAAAACTGCTCCAACTATCAGGGCACCGCAAACCGCAACTAGGAACAAATGCAATATTACCATCAAAAACCTCAGACCCCTGCTAACGCCAATTACCAATGCTAACCATCCTGCACCAAATGCAAATCCGACTGCCCTAGTAGAACTTTATAACACCCTGGAACAAGCCCTTAATCAAATCGCTCCCCTCAAACTAAGCAGGGACAAACCAACTGCCCACATGAATAAATGGTTTTCAGCAGAATTAAAAGCTCTTCCCAATATTAAGAGAGCAGCGGAAACCAATTGGAGAAAAGCACCCTCTCTCACATCTAAAGAGAAATTCTTGTCTGCAGCTACTACCTATAAAACTGCTATCACAAACACTAAAAAAGATTTTTAACCAACCTGAGAATACACAATGCCAAATTGCGCACAAAAGAGTTATTCTCCATTCTAAGAGAACTAGAATCACCAGTGCCACCCAGATGACTGCATCAAGGATAAAGCCTGGTGCAATAACATCCAACTAGCACTATCAAATAAAATAGCCCTCCTACAAGCTAAAATACAGTCCAAACAAGCTAGCCTTGCCTCCAAAGACCACTCTAGCAGTAAAAGGAACTCTACCATTCCTGACTGCCCTTCCTTCCACTTCTCCCCAGTCACCGAGGACGAAGTAGTAAACATAATTGCCAGCCTTAAACCTTCAAACTGCCAAGGTGACCTGTGCCCTGCCTCAGTCATTAAAGACAGAGCCAACGATCTAACCCCTTTCACCACCGGGCTGATCAACTCCTCTTTTAAAAACTCATCTGTACTGAACAACCTTTAAAGAAGCCTGGGTCCTTCCCCCTCCTCAAAAAACCCAACTTAGACCCCAACATATCCACTAATTACAGGTCCATCCCGACTGTCCCCTTTCTCCTTAAAATTCTAGACGGAGTGGCATACATCCAAATACAACATTTGGAAGACAATCTCCTAGGCCTGCGACAATCTGGCTTTAGACCCAGGAACTGGACCGACACTGCCCTCCTGGATCTAAAAATCCAAATGGATGAAGCCAAAGACGAGAGCAATTTGGCCATCTTGCTCCTGTTGTATCTATCCGCAGCCTTCGACTTAGTTGACCACCAAAGCCTCACTCATCACCTCTCCTCGGCTGCCGCATTCTCAGAGAAGGCTACCAATTGGATTCGGTCTTTCCTGTCAGATAGGTCTACTAGGGTCTTCACTCCTTCAGCAGCTGCTGACCCTGTCCCAATCCAATGAGGAGTACCTCAAGTTTCTTGTATCTCACCTACGCTTTACAACATCTTCACCAAGCTCCTCTTTGACCGACTTAATGAACTGGGTGTGTCACATATACCAATTATGCAGACGACACCCAGGTCCTCATTACACTCACTGGGTGCTATGAGAGAGATGTTGCAAAATCTACCTTGAAATTCAAGCATGGATGGCCACCCACAGCCTCTGCTTAAACAATGACAAGACGGAACTGCTCATCGTAGGTTCCCAGGCCCGCCTCAACAAACTGGACACTAGGTACCAATCATTCACCATTGATGGCAATATCATAAAAGTCTCAAAAGAAGTCAAAACGTTGGGCGTGTATCTCGATTCCACACTATTGCTCAAAAAACAAATAAATGCCACTATCTCATCGACGGCCTATACAAATAAACTCATTAATGCCTGTAGATCATTTCTCTTAACCACACGCTGCCTCACATTGTCTAGAGCTCTGATATTATCTTGACTATTGTAATACACTCTTCTTGGGCACCTCAAATAGCAATTTGAGTAGACTCCAGGTCTAACAGAACAATGCCCTTAGATGCACCCTTAACTTCCCTCGCAAAGCCCACGTTTCTTCCATCAGCAAGGAAGTCCACTGGCTCCCCATCCAGGGCAGAAATAAACTAAGATTGCTTATCATCGCACACAAATGCCTTTCACTGACTGCTCCCAGGTACCTATCAGACAAATTCTCCAGGCATAGCACCTCTAGACCCACCAGAACACCTTACAAGCACCAACTGAACATTCCCATATTCAATCGGGGAAAACAGCAGGAGGATCTAGCTTCCCAGTGCTAGCAGCAAAGTGTTGGAACACACTCCCCATGACAATCCGGTCTGAGGAGTCATTCTGGTCATCCAGAACTATGGTGAAAACCTGGCTCACTACTCAGTAAGAATATGATACCTGCATGCTTGTCTATACTGCATTCTGTATATCCAGTGTAACCTAATCAGCCTGTACCACATTGTAACCCGGTCCTTATGCTACCCATTACATTGCCCTTGCATGCATCTCGCATGTGCAACCTCTCTGTAACCTATGTTTTGCTTCAAGCCCAATGTGCCCAGTTACCTGAGGGTTTGGACGCACTATATAAATAAACTAACTAAACTCGGCGAGGGCACCTAACATATATTTCTTTTGGGCTTCAATTTTATTTTGCAATGTGCTGATTTTGGAGGCTAGGGCGTCTTGAATAGTGGAACACCATGCTTAGTCTACTAGAACTGTGCTGGGTGGGTGAACAGGTGTTTCCAGTTCCTTAATAATGGTGAATAACTCCTTGGTATTGGAGGATGCATTTGTGATACGTGTGTTCAGTGAATTAGCTTTCTGTGTGTAAACTTCAGTTTTGTATATTTTAGCAACTGTTTTGAGTTCAGTGGTGGGTTTTTTTTCTAGTCAGATGTTCTAGAGCTCTTTTTTGTTTTTCTCCTGAGTTCAATTAGGTCATCATTGAACCAGGTATTGCTAGGCTTGAGTTTAGGCTGTTTAGCTCTGAGTGGAGCTATTTCATCAATTGTTGACTGTAGGCAATTGTGATAATACAGCGCAATAACTTCTGGGTTGTGCATGGGTGGAGGTTGAGTATTTAGTCATTTGTTTAGCAGTGGCATTAGGTTTTCTGAGGTCAATTTCCTCGAATTTCTCATCATAGGTAGATTGGGGGGGGGGGTAGGAGAAATGGGGTCATTTGTTGTGGTGATGTTGAATGTGATCAGGGAGAGATCGGTCCAAGATAGTACCGTGATATATCTTTTAGGTTGGACGTGGTATTTAATGTTGGTAACCAATCGAGGATTCAACCTTTAACATGTGTTGGGGGGGGGGATTAACAATTTGTTTAAATGGCATTTCTAAGAATGCTTTGTTGAAAGCTGTGGCTTTGGGGACTGTTTGGTCATCGTATCCCAAGTTGAGATCACCTAGGAGGATGAATTTAGTGTTTAGTTTGATCAGTGGGGAGATGAGCAGAGGCAATTTAGTGTCCGGGTTATTCATGATACTGGGCGTTCTATACACTAGGAGGAAGTTAATAGTGGTTTTCGTGTCGGTGGCTAGTTTTAACTTTAAGAGTTTGTAACCTAGTAACGTTTCTGTTTTACATTCTCTGAATTTGGTTGAGGTTTTAAAGATGATAGCAACTCCACCTCCAGTGGTTTCCTGTCGATCTGTTCTGAGTATGGAGTAGTTTGGTGGTATAGCTAGTGATATGAGTGGGCCTGAAACTGCATGGAGCCAGGTTTCAGTTATGGCAATGAAGTTTAATTCATGTTGAAGAATGAGGTTGTGGATATCACAATGGTGTGTGCGCCTAAGGATCTGACATTTAGTAGGGCCCCTATTAGAGGTTTGATACTTGGTGCTGGGTTGTGGAGTGGGGGGAATGTGTGATGCGAGGGTATGTGTGGTAGAAAGTGGGGTATGGCACTGATATGTTGGATTTTTGGTATTGGGTATAGTCTGTTTCTGGGTAATTTGATTATTAGTTTTTTTAGCCTTGATAATTTGTGCGCTTTGTGTGATTCTAGGTGAGTGATGAGCGATAGGTGGCTTGGCAATGCGGGAGGGTATTCTACAATTTTCTTGGGGCTCCTGGCATGGGTCTGGTGCGAGGATTCAATATGTGTGTTCTATTAGATAGCTGATGGCAGCGGGATGTACCTGGAATGGGAGTAGACTTGTGTGTGGTATGGGTGGCAGGTGTTATTATAGTAAATTCTGGTGACTTGGGTAGGAAAGGTGAGGGACATAGTAGTGGATGGTGTCTAGGACAGAATAGGCATGTTAGGCCCGCACCTATCTGAATGTAAACACCATTGGTACATTTCGAGGAAATTTGGGGGATGTGTGTTGCTATTGTCATCTTGTTAGGGACTTGGATTTGCTGCAAATTATGAGGTCATGGTGGAAATGTAGAAGTCAGTAGTGCACATACTATTGCAATTAATGGTATGGCTCTTTTGTAGTACCAAATGCCGTGGCTTGCTATTCCTGGATGTAATTGGCCTGTGGTGCAGCTTAGTATAAGGTGCAGGAGGCTAGTCATGATCGATATATAGCTCAGTATTTCATTCGGAATAGTGTGAACATAGCAATTTGGTAATTCAGATTCAATTAAGTGGGTTATACAATGGTATTGCCTAATCGCGGGAACATAACTGTATTAACGTTTGCTATTAGATCTTATAATCTATGCTACGAAAGAGATCTACAATACAATGCATACACTTTTTGGGCACATTGACTAGTAGGAAGCTATGGGAGATCAGTAGTGAGGGTGGGCATGTTAAGTACTTCCGTGCAATAATCAAACCATGCAAGAATACACAACTGCTTAGACTGATCGATATGCAGTACAATGCATACACTTTTTAGGCACATTAACTAGTAGGAAGGCAAAGGAGAGCAGTGGCGAGGGTGGACATGTTAAATAATTACGTGCCATGGTCAGACAATGCAGATTTACGACGCTGCTTAGAACAAAATAACCGGGATGTCTACTGAGAGTACAGTCTTGTTTTATACCTAATATAATACATGATATTGTAAAGTCAACAAGGAATAGTATATGGATACGAGGTAACGCGCGATAGGACATAAACACAGAGTGAGCTTGGCAGTTTGTAGGGCTGAGATGTCGCTCTGGTGCAGGGGTTAGCAAACAAAGGTCACGTGGCGCTGATCGCATCCGGTTCAGTTGCAAAGGCAGGGAGCAAAGTTGTTGAGAATGTTTGCTTGATGTTAGGGAACCATATGGATTTGCAAAGATACAGCGTATAAGAGTGGACTGATATTGGGTTGGTTGAGCAGCACAGTAAGTGAGGGATTAAAACTGACAACAATAGTGGCGGTAACGGGGGTACACTTACTATTTGCTGCACAGCAAATCTGAAGCTATTGGAGCAGGCGTTCTGGCGAAGGCGAACGTGTGATACAGACAGGCACAGGACAGGTGCCTTGATGAGTGCCTTTGTGGGGGCCAGCTCTCGTCTGTCATTGCCCTGCTATTGGTTAAGGCACACCGCCTAACCAATGGTGCGAAGGCAGAGCAAAAGGAAGTGAAATTGCCGTAGATTAGATCGCAGTGGCCATCTTGCAGTTGCAGACCTCGCGGCTTTACGAAATGGCAAATATCGTCGGGTTGTATCAGATGGAGCACATTGGTCTGTCGTTATTTCCCAGCAACTAGTTATCGGCTAAGAACACTATTTTTTCTAGGGTATGGGCTGCAGGAGATCACTCGGTGGTCTCGCCTGCTGGATGCAATTAAATAAGCCTCACAGGCTTACCTTGGACCACAGGAGCTGCTAGATGGGGTGCAGTGAGCTGCTCCTGCAGCTCAGAGTTGGAAGGAGCTCCTGTTCCTCTTGGCATCTCCAATTCCATGCCATTTCTAAGCTTAGAACAAAAAGTCCCATTTGACACAAAGGCTTTCTCTGCATCCAATGTGATTGCCATATAGGTTTTTGTTGGGTGATTTTTCTTATTGATATAATGCAAGAGGATTGTAAACAGTCGAGCGTTTGCTGATCTATTTCTACCTTTAACAAATCCCACCTGATCGGGTTAATTAATTTACACATGAAGGGTTTGACTCTATTGTCTAAAATCTTTGCAAAAATCTTAGAATGAATTAACGAAATTGGCCTATAGTTCTTAGGTCGTTCACTATCTTTATTATGTTTGGGAAAGAGGAGTTAGAGGGATTCTGTAAAGGAGCCCAATGACTTATGAATTCTTGAGAAATTGTAGAGTGATTCAAGCTTTGATTGAGAATCCATCAGGTCCAGGAGCTTTAACCTTCTTAAGATCTTTTATGGCCTTAGTGATTTCCTTTATATGCTTAAATCGATGTTAGTAGGATGATTGTTTCAAGCAGTCAAAAAATTAATTGAAGTTAAAATTAGAATTGGTGTGATTTGAAGGATATAGATTTTCATAAAATGTATTAAAAACGTCCAGGATATCCGCATCAGAAGATACTATTTTGCCAGAATCATTTTTAACTGCGGTAATTCTAGATCTTTCTTTTTTGGTTTTAAGATACAAGGCTTAAGCTTTATTGAATGATTGATATATTTTTTTTATTGAATTTTAATACCACAACACCGGCTTGTTCTGTGACTTTTTTTTGTTGATAGAAAAACAAGAGTCAATATTTGTTTAAGATATTGTTTGCTCTAGTATTGTATTTTTTCTCTAAAGATCTTAATCATAGAGGGCATCTAAATCCTTCTTAGCTTCTTTCTTCCTTTTGGCTTCAAATGAGATAATGTGTTCCCGTAAAGCCGCTTTATACGCATCCCAATTATTGACCGGATAGGTGTCCTCTAAATCTCTATCTACTTAAACCATTATCAACAGATCCCAAATCTATATTTGTTGATTACAGGAGAATGGTCTGTTATTAGTGAGCATTCAATAGGGAAATCGATTATTGCACCTACTAGGGATTTGGCAACACATATGTAATTGATACGCGATAGCGAGCTATATGGGTAGGAGTGAAAAGTGAAGTTAAGAGCTGTGGGATGTGATAGCCTCCATGAGTCAACAGCTCCAATTTCCGTGAGACATTTAACAATTTCAGTTTGTGATTTATTACATTTGAATTGACAGAGGGACCTTCTGTTTAGGAAAGGATCGATAAACGTATTGAAGTCTCCACATATTACCAAATTGGGGAGATCTGATTGCAAAATCATTTGTTTCAATTCCATCCAGAACTTGGGATCAGGGTTAGAAGGCCCATAAACCTAAGGATTGAGACAATTTGGGAGTCAATTGATAGCTTAGCCTAAACCCACCTACCATTAGAGTCTGTGTCCATGTTTAGGACTTGTTATTTAGTACCCTTTTTAATTAAGATTGCAACTCCGTTATGTTTACCATCAGCTTGGCTCTCCAGCCCAAAATCTTTTCAACTTCATAGATTCTTGTTATGATAGGTGGGTTTCTTGCAAGCAAGCCACAATCTGCTTAAATCTCTTAATATGAACTAGGACGTTGTCTCTTAATAGGGCTATTAAGACCTTTAACATTCCACATCATAAACTTAAAAACCATATACTAAAACGGAACAATGATGGTGATAATAACAAAGAACTGGCACTTCAAACCTGTTTACACATTAAGTACATTTCACTTATCCAGAGGTTAACCTACGCCAAAGGACAAAAGTTCAAAAAATTGTCACAAAACGTTAAAAATGGGTGTAAAAAACAAACGGGATCAATGAAAAACCAACATCTGACAATAGGGTGTTTAAAGAACAAGAATTTGTAACTTTGTATTTCAAACTTTCCCACCCATCAATAGTGAGGTGGTGAAGTCGGGCAAAAATAAAAGGCTTAGAAATTGCAGTGTCCAGTTCCATAGAGGGGTGTAGGCACATCTCCTATATGGCGAAACAGCAGAGAAAAAACATAGACGTGTCTACTCCAAAACATTCTTTTGACAGTTCCAGAGGGATGATTATTACAAGGAAATGTCATCTTGAACCGGTAAGGGAAGAAGGTATATCGTGTGACTGGTGGCACCTGTATCCATCGCTACAATTTTTTGTAGTCTGATGTAGTTCTTTATATCAGCTAGGTCCTCAAAGGAAGAAGTCTTGCCGTTAGTGACCTTGACAATACATGAGTGAATTGGGCCATATCTCTCATTTTAATTGCTTGAGCGCTGGACGATATGAGAGTAAGTCTCTTCTCCGCTCTACAGTGGTTTTGGATACGTCCTGTGAAATAATGATCCTGTGCCCATTCCAGATAAGATGCTCCATTCCTTTTGCTTTTTGTAGAATTTGTTGAAGGTGAGTGTATTCCAGAAGCAAGAAAATGATTGTTCTTGGTGCATTTTTCTTGCATGATTCGTTCTTGGTCCAATTCAATGTGTTGTTTGAATGTTAAGAGCAATAGATGGCTGCAAATTCAGAATCCTGGGAAGGGTTTTCTCGAGAAAGAGGTCAACATCATCCCCTTCCACTCCTTTGGCACAGCCAAACACACAAAGATTGTTTCTGCGAATGCTGTTTTCCAGATTTTCATTTTGTTTTTGGAGGTTAAAGGTGGACTTTTCCATATGAGCAACTTTACGGGCTATGTCTTCAGCCACACCAGTTCTTTTTTTCTACTTCTTTAACCCTATTCTCTAGGTTCCCTCATCTTTCGTCTATTTGTTGAAGCGTGGCATTTGTGGTCTCCATAAAGGGGTTGAGTGCCCCAATTTCCATTAGTATCGTCTCAATATTTGTTTCCAACGTTGTTTGAGTCGGCGGGGGAGAGTCACTTTTAGGCCTTTCTAATGTGGCTTTTGCTGCTTACTTGTTAGTAGAACCTTTTTTGGAGATGCCATAATAAAAGGAGGAGGGTCTGACTGCCAGACAGTCTTTATAATGTACCAGAGTGTCAAAATAAGTTTGACGTCTGCTGTGATTGGGAGATCCAGTCACTGTATAATTCACCATATACAATTTTATAAAAGCAGAGACATTTATAAGACCACCATTAACTCAAAATTGCTTGTTGAAGATCTCAAATGGTGCAGATGGGCACAAAGTGAATGTTCCCTTCCCAAAAGATAAATATGCCCCTTCCCTTATGAGGACCTGAGGGCAAAGTTGTCTACATTATAATACTCCAATGAGCAGTTCTGAAGGAATTATATTACGTGTTGTTAATAAAACAGGCAGAGAAGGAAACTTAAATGCTGCTTCTTGGAGTTTAAAACCAAGTCTGAAGATAAGTCTGTTGAAAGTTTGCAGATAGTGGCCTTATTAGGTCCTTAAATGCCTAAAACCGACAAAGGGGCTGTATATATTTCTTCTGCTGGTGTTGTGGTAGATTCAGCTTCCAGAGAAGGAACCACGTTGTACATCACCAACGCGATCCGACAGTGCTGACAGGAAATGCAGCATCCGCTTTACTAGACTCCGCTGCTCCAGCGCCTTGTCGTGTCTTCAATGAAAAACAGCAGATGGTTTAGGGAAACCGTTCCCCTCCTCTTCATAGTACTGGGTGGCCAAATGAGCTCAACATTATGGTAATTGTAGTTTTTTAATGTCCCTCAATATATTAAAGAAAAGTAACGGAGCAGAAGCTCAGATTTAGCCTGCCATTCTGTGCTGCGCTTGACCACGCCCCCAGTAATTTGTTCTTTTAACGTGCACTGTTAGCACGATTTCTGGATGCTACGGCTTACTGGAGTCTGTTTTCTTTTGTAAACTTGATCATGCAGGAAGGGGAAACCTGTTTACCATAAAGAAAAAACAAAACTTCAAAAAATGTATACTATGGAAAAAGGAAAAGAGAGCTCAGTAAAGAACTTATTTCTGTTATGGCGGCCACGAAGAATTGTAGATTCAGCAGACCAGGAAGATGGTGGGTGACAGGTAAATTTAGCACACTTGATTTTTTTGTTTTTATATAAAGGAATGCAGACCTTGCAGAAAACGGGTTGTATGTCAAGGGTGACGTCATAGTGCTCCGAATGTGGGTTTACAATGTGAGTGGCTGTGCACCTCTTGGGTGCTATACAGATACGTGCTCTGCTTACCTATGTTCACTTCACATTAAATTTGACACTAATATGTAATCGGGCTGAGCTTTCTTATAATTGAATAATCCTTTTCTGTTGAGCACCCGTCTGGTCTGGAATGCTTCTGAGCAAAAGTATGAGTTAATCAAATAAAGGTATCCTGTTTTGCAAGATCAATTGCTTTTGTGCGTTTTTAAAAAAAAAAAAAAAAAGCTGAAAACTGGTCTCTGTTGTGCCCTTTCTTCCCTAAATTCATTGAATTGGAAGTGGCATCCAGCACAGACAGCATCTGAAAATCTTTAAAACGAGACCAGTGGGTATTATGTTATCATGGATGGCATGTAGCTGGTAAATATACTGATCCTCGCATCCTCTTTGCTTTGGGCATTCTGCCACTCATTTTTAATTTAAGTGACTTAATTGATGTCATCCCCAAAGCTTCAGGGTTCCGGTCTTCCACATAATGCAAATGGAAGATATCTGATCCATTCCAGTTTTTTGTGACTTGTGGAGGATGATGACACGGATTCTGCAAGGCAATGCAACTTAAGGCCTCCCTAAAGTGGGTTGGAGCCGGGTTCACTCTGTTTCACAGGTGTTGCTGCACGTTTAGCTGCTATGTGTGCCATCAGTCCTGTGGCAAGCCGTCCACCCTTTTAGTGCTGTGTCCCACATCAGTCTGTGGAGCCAGTCTAAAACTGAGAAAAGATGCCAGTCCAAAAGTTAATCTTCCTATTCAAAATGTTTATGTTGTGACTTGAAGAGGCAGTGCCACATTACCTCGTTTCTGGAACAGAATCTGAAAAGCAACCGAATCCGACCCAAGGCTAGATGAAGTATAATGCACCACTCCGTTCCAAGACCTCGTCCTCGTAAGCCCTGGATCATTTTAGGCAGTCTATACTCGCCACCCTCCAGCAGAGCGCTCCATCTGCTGATAAGATCCCAACTGCTTCTTAATTGAACAGTCTTGATCAGATTATTACCCAACCAAGTCGGCTTACACCTTCAAGATCTGGGCTTGGTCCACTACAACCTCCTCCATAGTGCCTCTACTTGGAAAATAAGATTGGACGGGAGACTCTCCTTGAGCTCTTCCAGCTTTGAAAGGGTAATGGTGCCCACATTGTGCAGGCTGGATGCAGGACTGGATGCCAATGTGCAGCAGATCTTTCATCTGAGGAAATTATGAAGTCAGTTTTTTGCACAGCTTTTCAGATCACTATTCTACGGCTGTCAGTCTAGTTGATGAGGATGTATTATTGTGACTGTAAGTTGAGGACAATCCTTGAAAGATTGGACAATTCACCAGAGATTCACTTCCAAGCTATACACGGTCCCTTCAGATGAAGTCACCTTGTCTAATGTACTGATGCACATGACTGCTAATTGCATTGAACCCTGCTATGGACTAGAGAACTGTTCAGACTCGTACATTCTTAAATCTGACGCAAACCCGAGGTACTCATCACGTATAGCAGGGCTTTGTAGAAAAAAAAGTACTTTTGCTGTAGGAGAAGCCTTCTTCTACCCCTTACAATGCAGGTTGTTACACTAAAATCCAACTGCTTCCGGGAACCCTTTTGTCCCTTACTATACAACCCACCCCAATAAAACTTGCTGCTTGAGTGCACTAGCTCATGATCAAAAACATGCAAACCCCTACCCATGTGTGCAGGCAGAGAATGCAAAAAAACTACCAATTAGGCAAGAAAGGCTTCTCGTTGGGTGCCCTGGGTTTTCAAGCAGCCTAATGCCTTGTGCAGTATATGCCCACACCATTTGTGATGTTGTCAAAGAGGCTGTCCAGCGTACACTGAATGAGATTCAAAGTCCCCTCTAGTACGGATTATCTGATGACAAGGAAACTGCAAAGCGCATCTTACAATTCCACAGTATACTGTTGATTGCAACGCAAGTTCATGGCCTCGTGTGGGTTCAGAATGCCAGCCATGGTGGTTTACATCAGGATTATCAGTTGAGGTCATAAAATAAATGTGTTTACAGGAATTCCCCTTTGGTTCCAAAACTGGAGATTCCCAGTAGGAAGCTAATCATTGCAACAGCAAAAAACCTTCTCTGAGATTTTTCTGCAGACCCAGACGTCTTCTTTTCAACAATCCGGACACCCAGTCTTATCAAAACTGGGAGCAAATAAAGCAGGCAAAATTCTGCAATGTGTTACACGTTCTATACTCAAGAAACAAAAGGACAGTTGTCATTTTTACCAGGCCCCTGCACAAATGTAGCAAGTGGTGAAATGTTCAAAAGCATTTTCAAAAATGGCACCTTGACATGATGCTGCTCCACCGTGATGCAACATCTGTTCTCAATTCCGGTTTAATATTAAAATAGTTCATTATTTACTCAATGACTTTTAGCTGTGCATCATGATCATCCATTCGGCAAGATCTGGTTTAGCTACTCACCTCCCTTTTACTTCATCATTGGCTATTCCCATATATACTCTAAATCATGTCATAAGCCAGGCACTTAATATTTTTTAACCAAAGTAGCACATCTGCAGCAGCCTAGTTTTGAACATCAGGTGGGGGCCTGTCTGTTGGAGTTTATCATAACTCCAAATGTGTATTCAATACAATAATGATGTGCTTCTAACATCAGACCCATGCTATGACACAGTTGCAAATTCAAGCGAGCATTAGTTTCACAAATGTATTTCCTCTTGTGACCAAACTGGATATATCAATTTCACCCTGAAGCTCTGTTTCATAGGAGGCTACTTGTACGGCCTGAGAAATGTAACGCTTAGCAAATGTTAGGGTTCAAACACACCACTCAGCAAGGGTCGTGTAACTTGCACTCAAACACTTGTGTACGAGCGCAATACAAATAAAATATCAATAACTCTCAATCTGTCCCATTTGCAGTTTTAAAGTAGACTAAAAAGTTATATTCTCTTATTTTCTCACCCTACAAATTGATTGTAGATTCAACTTTGGAGATGTACACAGACGGCAGGCCATACGCTTTCTTTAAGCATTATCTATTCTCAAACCTCTAGGTTGACACATTTTGTTAAATGTGTTCATTTGCAGTAGCACAGCGGAAGAGCATTTGGAGATCAAAGTGGCATTATTTGCTTAAAATATCTCCAAGTACTCTTGTTGCAAATGAAGGTTGCCATACACTTCGGTACGTTTCCACATAAAATGCTTTTACATTTCTTATTTAGGTACATCATAGATCAGCATTAAGGAGCAGGACCCATCAGTGCCCACCCCACGCTTCATCTTTCCAACTACCTTGGGCGGAGCATCACAGTAAGAAACGCACATTGCACTCCACTGATAACTTCACTCTCCACACTAAGTATTCAAGAAGGCAACACAACACACCTCTTATAAGAAGATGCACGCATCAGAGACAGATACTACACACCACCTCTCTTTACCGAACACTCAACAATATACTTAACAATTGTAGGCACTTGCTCCATACAACTACCACACATTTTATACTACACTCCCATACTTCAGACCCACCTGTTGTGCCTCCATAACATTTTACAATACATTGTTATAACCTCCGGCACAGACAAGGTACCTCCATAAACATTTAGCCATACAATCCATGGCATCTGGCACACCTAAGGTGCCACTATGTACCATACATTCCCTAACACTTGTTACATTGTCTCTTGTTCATCCCAATCAGAAACTTGACTTCAAAACTATGCCTAGGCCACCTTAGCCCGACGGAAGTGCAGTGCTCGCTCCTCGGTTAGGTTGCCTCCTTTCACAGTGATCCCCGCAGCCCTCAGTGCTTTCCAGCACCCATCAATTTCCAGTTCTCACTATATAGTATTTCTCCAGCATGGGGTCTGGCATGGATTCACATGCTCATGAATATTCCCCGTCGTCAGGCTGGGAATCCTCGGTAAAGAAAAAATCAGTGTCCGTTTCCTTTCTGATGTGTCTTTCTTAGTAGTAACCAATCGCTGGTCTCTGGGTCATACTGCCCCCAGCCAATGAATGCCCTCTCCCTAGACCCCGCCCTTGGCAGCCATCCTCAGATTTTTACCGCAGACACAAGTGTTGGGAGTCCTCGTGATATAGCTCTCGAGCTTTTACTGCGTTTTGCGCTTTTTCAAAGAGATTTATCTCATTTTTCGGTTTAATCGACCCTCAAGCTCCACCGTTTCTACTTCCGATAAACGGGGCCCGTTTCGGATTTATCTACGCCCCTCAAGGGTGAAGTTTTCATCGAGTTACGCTTCTTGGAGGATTCCAGAAGTTTCTGAGGCCTACCTTGTGGACAAGAAGAACATGGCCCAGGAGAAGGGAAGCTCGACTCCCGGCAAACTGTTCACGATCTGCCCTGGATGCAACCTACAAAATGTGTTCAAGGAGGACGAGCATCAAAATGCCTTTATTGCCTCCACAAGGACAAAACGCACGTGGAGAAGGACTGTGCGTTTTGCATGAACATGTCAGATCGGACTATGAGGGATCGCCGGACCCGCCTCTCCAACTGGCTGGAAGGCAAGAGTCCACCAGGTGAGAAGAAGTCAGAGTTGTCTTCTAAGTCCTGTGAGGGCGCCCCGGCGACGGGGGCCCAACAGAAGGAAAAGCAGCATGAGTGCTGAACGGTCGGGCTCATTGGCTGCCAGGCAGGGCGCACCTTCACCCATGCCATCAACCGCAAGCCAATGCTCTGGCTCGGGGAAGAGAAAATCCGAGGACTTGGCTAAGCTTCTGGAGAGGCCGCGGTTGATCTCGAAGGAACCTGGCCGAGGGGGAGCGAGGCGGTGACCCTCCCCCTAAGGTGAAGGCCTCAGGTGTGCCCAAGGTGGTGAAGGCCTTGATCCACCTGGCTAAGGCCTCTATCGAGGGAGTCGCTGCGGCCCTGGCGAAGCCTGTGGAGGCTATCCCAGTGGAGGCGACCTTGGGGCCCATAGTTTCCCTGCCTCCGTGCGTGGGGGGAATCCTCTTTTAAGCCCACCAAGAAGACCCCGGTGGAAAAAGAGGGGGGGGGTGGTGTCCGTTACGGACACAACCTCCAAGGAGGAGCTGGCCGAGAATTTGGAAGAGGCCCAGCCCCACGGGAGGAATCCCGAGGAGGGGGGCGATGAGAGCGAGGGTGGCAATGACGACGAGGTTCCCGTGGAGGAACAACCATCGCTCCCGGCAGGCCCGTCGCAACCCGAACCTCAGGACAACTCGGCGGCCATTTCGATGGCAATCCAAGCCTTATGCACAGAGATAAGGACGAGACGGCCCTTACCCCCGACGGACGACCCAGCTTTACCGGCTCTGTCGGGAAGCCCTCCGAACAAGAGGAGGAGAATTCATCCAGTGCCCCTTCAGCCCTCACAGGCTTCTCAGCCTTTGTCGCCTTCCCCGATCCCGAGGGATGACACGGGAACGGACATGGCTACGACGGGGACGGATGACGACGGGGGTGATGACGGGACTGGCTTCCCGTCTCCGATTCCTTGGGCGTCCCCGCCCGATGAGATTGGTTCCTTCCATGCCATGATTGCCAGGGTATCCGAGCTTTTTCAGCTCTGCCCTGAGGAGAAGAAGGAAGGCTTCCTCTACCAACGGCGTGAGGCCAAGAGGAAGTCGGTCCTCACGGTACCGTTGCTGGATGACATCTGGGATGAGGGACTTGCCCTCCTCCAGAACCCCTCCACGACACCTGCCAAGAGGGACCGGTACGAGAAGTACCGGGTCCCCGACGCCACCCCGTTGTGCCTTAGGGCACAGCCGACCCCGGATTCGGTCGTCTCAGCAGTGGCCAAGAAGAAAGCAGGGGGGGCATCGGCTTCGTCCTCAACTTCCTCACCAGACGGAAGAAGCTGGACGGCATGGGATGACGAGTCATCTCGTCGGCGACGGTGATTAAGACGGCCAACGCCCTAGCGATTGTGACGTGCTATGACAGGGAATTGTGGTACAATTTCGCCCCCCTGTTGGACCTCCTCCCGGACGATAAGAGGGCAGAGGCCCTGGCGATCCTACAGGAGGGTGAGGTGGCATCGGACCATGCCATAACTGTGGCCACGGACATTGCTGACACCGGTTTCCACCAGTTGGGCAACAGCATTTGCCTTCGACGGCGGGGGTGGCTCAAGGCGACGGATTTCTGCCAGGACGCGTAAGCCAAGGTTTTGGACATGCCCTTCGGGAACAATCTGTTTGGAAAGACTGTGGATGTGTCACTGCAGGCCATCATGACCGACACAGAGACGGCTCAGGCCTTGGGAGTTCTGCAGCAATGGCGGCCACCCTTTCGGAACTCCGGAGGCAAGCAAGTTGCCTCCAAAGGATTCGGCGGCGGCTCCTCGGCCTACCATCAGGCGGCCTGCTCCTCGCAAGAAGCCTACAGGGGACGAGGCAAGTCAGGTGGATCTCGCTGTCGTCGCCAGGGAAGCCGCCAAGGCGGCAAGGCTCCTTCCAAGCAAGACTCAACTGGCCGCCGCGTCGGGCCCCCACCGAAGCACCCCGGTGGGAGGCCGGCTGCCAAAGTTTGTCAGCGTGTGGGAGTCCATCTCCATCGACCGTTGGGTGCTGGATGCCCTGGCCCACGGACACACTCTGGAATTTCTAAAGAAGTGCCCCCGAATTCCGCCCATGGCCAGGAAGGAAAACCACATCCCTCAACTGCTGTTAGAGGTAAGGGCGATGCTCAAGAAAGGAGCCATCAAGCTCCTCCCAAAGAGGCTCCGGGGCTCCAGAGTATACTCAAGATACTTCCTCAGAAAGAAGACAGGAGGTTGACGTCCCATCCTGGACTTGCGTCGGCTAAACAAATAGATCAAGGCACAGAAGTTCCGGATGATCACCCTGCAGCACGTGCTGGGACAGCTGGAGGAAGGTGACTTCCTATCGTTGTTGGATCTGGAGGATGCGTACTTTCACATACCCATCTTAAAAGGACACCGAAGGTTTCTCAGGTTCGTAGTCCAAGGGTGTCACTACCAGTTCAAGGCCCTCCCATTCGGATTGAAGTCGGCGCCCAGGGTGTTCACCAAGTGCCTAGCACCAGTGGCGGCAAGGCTACGCCTGCAGGGGATCCACGTCTACCCCTACCTGGACGACTGGCTCATCCGAGCAGGGACAAGGGAACTCGCTGTCGAACACACAACAAAGACCGTCCGGCTGCTCATGGACCTGGGATTCTCCAACTTCCCCAAATCCAACCTGGTTCCGTCGCAGGTCGTGCTGTTTCTGGGAGCCAAGCTCGATACAGTAGCGCAGTTGCCTCGCCGTCAGAGGAAAGAACACAGGCCATCCTGGGCAAGGTACAGCGTCTGCTGGCCACGGACGTGGCCAGAGTGAGGTCCATCAAGTCCCTTCTTGGGATGATGTCCTCTATATGGTGCGCCTGTGCAGGCTTCGGATGCGTCCTCTGCAGGAGTTCCTCGATGCCTGTTGGGCACAAGTGACGGACAGCTTTGAGAACAAGATTTCGCTCAACGAAGTATTCCGCCAGGCAATTCAATGGTGGGGCGCACCTGCGCGCATCTCGCCGCGGGCATGGACTTTCAGACCCCAGCATAACAGATGACAGCGGATGCCTCTCTGGAGGGGTGGGGAGCACACACTGGAGATCTTCACGCGAGAGGCCTGTGGCTCCCGGAGGAGAGGCCGCTCCACATTAACATCCTGGAGCTCCGAGCAGTGTTCTGGGCCCTCAAGTCATTCCTAAGTCATTCCTCCTGTCCCTCAAGGGCAAGGTGGTGAGGATCTTCACCGACAACACCACCACAATGTTCTACATCGGGAAGCAAGGAGGAACCATATCCCCAGCCCTGTCCAAGGAAGCCCAGGATCTGTGGCACTGGGCCGTTGCCCATTGGATGTTTCTGGTGCTTTTTCATCTAGCAGGGTTAAAAAACACCACCGCCAACTCGCTCAGCAGGGAGCTGCGCTCTTGCCACGAGTGGAAACGACACCAGGATCAAGTGGATCAACTCTTCCAGCAATGGGGCAAACCCCAAATCGACCTGTTCACGACGGCGATGAACTCCAAGTGGCAGAGGTTCACCAGCATGTTCCCCCAGCCGAGGAGCATGAGCGATGCTTTCTCGTTCCTCCGGGACGGCCTGTTCCTGTATGCGTTCCCGCCGTTGCTGCTCAGGCTCATCAACCAACTCAAGAGGTCCCGGTGCAGGATGATCCTCGTCGCACCGAGGTGGCCGAGACAGATATGGTTCCCAGACCTTCTGGATTTGTCAGTGTCCCCACCAGTCAAACTGTCGACGAACGCAGATCTTCTCTCCAGAGAAGGAGGCGCCATTCTTCATCACGACCCGGAGTCGCTGAACTTGCAGGCCTGCCTCCTGCAGCATTAGAGTTTGGAGGGTACAATATCCCGACTGACTGCAGAGAGGTTCTTGCAAATGCCAGGCGTCCTCAACTCTCAAGTGCTACAGACACAAGTGGAAGAGGTTCTCTGTCTGGTGCCATGCACAGAAGATTAACCCTTTACGGATTACAGCCCCTCAAGTGATACCGTACCTACTGTCGCTGGCCAAAGCTGGACTAGCTCACGCTTCCATCAAGATACATCTGGCAGCGATTCCCTATACAAGTGCAGGAAGGTCGTCCCTGTGGTCTCATTGCCTGGTTAAGGAGTTTATGAAAGGACTGTTTCGTTCTCGCCGGTGTAGGCTCCAGCCCCGGCGTGGGAACTCAACGTGGTGCTGACCAGGCTCATGGGCCCGCCATTCGATCCCTTGCATTAGGCTCTGTTGAAGTTTCTGTCGTGGAAGACAGCGTTCCTTGTGGCTATCACCTCTACACGACGCGTGGGAGAGATTCAGGCCCTTTCCTGCAAGCCTCCATACTTGACTTTCCACGAGATGATGAGGGTGGTGCTGAGGACGCACGACTGGGATTCCAGAGAGGAGTCAAGAGTCGGTCAGGCAGTGCTGCGCAACCTGTTCGCTTAAGGTGAGCCTGGTGAGGAGGTAAGCGATGCCTAATGTTGAGTTTTATGTAATGCTTAATGTTGAGCTTTGCCAACTCCCGTGGTTGAGCATGTGTGTACTGCTCTGTATTCTTATATTATATTCATGAGCATGTGAATCCATGCCAGACCCCATGCTGGAGAAGGAACAAGTTACTTATCTGTAACTGTTATTCTCTGGCATGGATTCACATGCAAACCCTCCCTCCGTCCTCTCTGCGGCTCTTCACTTGGTCATACTGCCACTTTACGTGCTACCAAATCTGAGGATGGCTTCCAAGGGCGGGGCCTAGGGAGAGGGCAGTCATTGGCTGGGGGTAGTATGACCCAGAGACCAGTGATTGGTTACTACTAAGAAAGACAGATCAGAAACTAAACTGATTTTACCTTTACTGAGGATTCCCAGCCTGACGACGGGGAATATTCATGAGCATGTGAATCCATGCCAGACCCATGCTGGAGAACAACGGTTACAGGTAAATAACTTGTTCCTTATTTTATTTTTAAATGTGTAGGAGCATGCTTAACCTTGGGGCGTCTGTGGCCTTAGTCCATTTTAACTTCAACAGCAAGGTTCTTTAATAGCAGGTGCCGTCCCATTTTGATCTCTGGCTAATCTTTGTTTTGCTTGGCCTACCATGCCCAAGTCGATTGCTTTGGCTGCCAGTCTACCCAGTTTTGCCCACAGTACAGTCCCTTTGATTACATTTTACATGTAGGTATATCTGAGTAGTGGGACTTCCTTTGGGTGCAGTGGATCCTTGGACCACTGCCTTGGCCAATGTAGCTCTCAAGTTCCTCTTCTTGTCAGCATAGGTATGTACGAGTCTCATTCCTGGCCTGCCATAAGACCATTCTGGGCCAATGTTGTGGAGTGAGGTCTCCATTTACTCTGGTAACTTCCCATGTAAGTTGCTTCATTAAATTACTTATTTAGTTACTTAATAAGTAGGTTTTAAGGACCAGGACCAACCGTAAGGAGCCGGACGCAGTGGTGCCCACCACCTAGGAGTTATTTTTCCAACTCTCTTGGGTGGAATGCCATGGTTGGGATATTCCACATACTCATTCATTTCCACTCCACTGATGACCTAAGACTCCACACTGAATATTTTAAGGGTCCAGAAGGAGGAGACTGACACACAGATGGCATGGTTGGTGATATCAACTTTTATTATACCAGAAATAAGAGAACCTACCTCCCCCTAACTCAAAGAGGGGTTTCCCTACCTCAACTAAGATACTAAGGGTTCAGTCAGGATGTCCATGTAAATCAAGAGTCCACCGTCCTGTGCAGGAATGGCTTCTTTATTCTGGAGAATGGACCACAGTTGCCAATCGTTGGTGTGATCCTTACCTGAGGGAATGGCTCCCTTCCCCATTTTCCAATCCCTTTCCAAGGTACAAAAAAATGTCCCAGCTTGAAATGCTAAAATACAGTAAAGTTCTCAGTTCAATCTCAAAAGGTACGGTTCCAGTTCAAACCTAAAGATTAAAGAAGCCATACCAGTGCGCTACGAAAAGAGAAAGGTAAGTGAGTTTGTTTCGTGCCTCAATTGACTGTTCCGCTTGCTGCCAGCCGTACGATCTTTGTCCCCCCTTTTTTAAGCCACACCTTTGTCACAAGCAGTTGACGGCTGGTGTTAATAAGCAAGTCTGCCCGCTGTTAAGATGCAAAACCCTTCGGAATTCATGACCTTTAGCCCTGCTAGTCAGCTCTAATGGTGTAACGCTCACCTGATTCTCGCAGAGGCGCCGGTCTTGACTGGGCGACTACCGTATCTTCAAAGGTGATGTGTAGCACCCGGTTGGCTCTTTGGGCTGGACCTCTGTGCACTGTATGCCTGACTTCAAGAGTAAGATGTCTTAGGTAAGTGAATGCCGAGCTCTCCATCTGCCTCGGGGCAGGGTGCTGTAACCAGTTTCTTCACTGGATCGGTAGCTCAGGCCTCTTGACTTCAGAGGACTGCTGTCCGTCGTTTACTGCACGAAAGGTAAGTTTCGAGTAATTCTATTGTCTTTAAAGTCTTTAGCAATGATGTCTCTTGTTTTGCAGGTTCCGGCGCTGGCGGATGACGGGCTGAAGTGAGTTGAAGATGGAGTCCGTATGATGAATAGAAGCGCTTGGAAGCACGTAAGTAAGCGCTTGTTGCCTGCTTCACGATGCGCTCTAACTGTCTTTTATTTTGCAGGTACGAGTTCGGAGCGGCTGCAGGGTGCCGGAATACCCACTGGGGTTGATGTGGAAAGGAGTAATGGCACGTGAGTATCAAAGTTCCCCAATGTATTTAAACGCACCTTGTTTTGTCTTTCAGATGCAGGATGCAGCGCCGAAGGCCTCCGGAGCGTGCGAAGAGTCGGTAAGCTTTTGTCTTTCAGATGCCAGAATGCAGTGTGAAGACCTCCGGAGCGCACGAAGAGTAGGTAAGCCTTTGTCTTTCAGATGCCGGAATGCTAACCTGTTCTTTCTTGTCTTTATAGGTGTTGCTGAAGACTGGATTCAGGATGGTAAGCCTTTTTCCTTAGGCCCAGGATCCGATGCAGAAGACACGATGAGCGTTCTGCTGCAGAGGATGCAGAATAACGCAAAGCAAGATTCATCCACCGGGTGTGGTTTAAATAGCCTCCTGTAGTGCTTAGGTGTCTCCTTCCACAGCCATGCCTAGGTAAGAAAAGAGTTCCTGCTTTCCAGAAGAGTTCCAGTGTTCTGAATCTAGGGAGTGGCTCCTGCCCCACCCAACAGGAAAAGTAGTTCCAAACAGAAGAGGATCAGAGGCTCAGCTGGCAGGCAAGTAAGCAGCATGGTCTGCTGCAGGTAAGTCCACCCAAGCATCATGAGCCCGGCGCTTCCAGCGCTGGGACTGGGCACATTTATGAGCCTGGTGCCACTGGCGCCAGGACTGGGTCCAAAAGGTCCCAATTGGGACTGGTTGGCCCTCGGAACCTGGGTTATGGATCTGCTTCCAAGGGAGTTGGGAAAACCCTGACCTTTTGGAAGCAGAGATCATGACAGTACCTCCCCTCAAGGCCCCTCCCAAACCGGGCTTCTCCGGGGGTTTTGGCTTGTCAGGAAATGTTCGGTGAAATCTTTTGATTAGGCGAGGAGCGTGGACATATTCAGCAGGTTCCCAGGATCTCTCTTGGGGGCCGTAGCCTTTCCAGTCAATTAGGTAAAATAGTTTAGATTTGGAGATCTTGGAGTCCAGAATGCTTTTGACTTCAAACTCGAGTTCTCCATCAACTAGGATGGGTTTTGGAGATTTAGTTAGTCGGGTTTGAGGTTGCACAGGTTTTAATAGAGAGATGTGGAAGACCGGATGTATCTTCATGTGAGGGGGCAAGTCCAACTTGACCGCTACTGGGTTTGTTATGGTAGTGATGGAATAGGGACCAAGGTATCTTGGGTTGAATGTGCGTGGCCCTTTTAGAGGTAGATATTTGGTGGATAACCAGACTTGGTCCCCTACTTGATATTGAGGGGCTTCCTTCCGATGTTGATCTGCTCCTTTCTTGTATTGTTCTTTAGCCCTTTGAAGGTGAGAAACAGCTTCCTTAAAGGCTTGGGTGATTGTAGAATGCAGGTAGTCTACTGCTGGTGTTTCAAGATCTTGGAGGGGATCCAACTCCGAGGTTTGAGGGTGACTGCCGTACAAAAGAAAAAACGGTGTTTTCCCAGTTCCCGAATGGACAGAGTTATTGTAGGCATATTCGGCTATCCAAAGGATGTCTTTCCAAGTTTTTTCAGTTTGTTGCAGCATGCAGCGTAAATACTGTTCCAGAGTTTGATTGGTCCTCTCGGTTTGTCCGTCGGTCTGAGGGTGGTGACTGGTCGATAGTCTCACATCAATTTGAGCCGACCGACAGCAACTTCGCCAAAAATGAGAAATAAATTGACTACCACGATCCGAAATTAGAACCGAAGGAAAACCGTGTAGTCGGACGATGTTTTCGAGAAATTCTCGGGCCAGAGTTGCTGCTGTTGGCAAGCCTTTGAGCGGAATGAAATGCGCCATCTTGGAGAATAAGTCCACGATTACTAGAATCGTATTGTATCCGGAGCATGGAGGTAGATCGGTGATGAAGTCCATAGAAAGCGTATGCCAAGGGCGAGGTGGGATGTCAATAGGGCGTAAGAGGCCTGCTGGTCTTTCCTTTTGACTCTTGTTTTGGGCGCATACTCCACAAGACATTATAAAGTCTCTAATATCTTTTTTCCAAGACGGCCACCAGAAGTAGCGCTTGATCTTTTCTGAGGTCTTGGCCATACCGGGATGACCTTCCATTAAAGAATCGTGATAACAGGAGATTACTTTTTTCTGTAAATCTGTGCTGGGTAGGTATAATCGTTCTTGGAAATACAGTAAGTTGTCCTTTACTGCAAAGTCCTTTCCCTGCAGATGCCAATTCTGTATGTCTGCTGGAGTTACAAGTTGCCTGGCTTTATCCTTAACTTCCTCTATGGATTCTGTGGCGATTACACCCAGAATTCTTTGTTCGGGAATGATTGGTACAGGTTTAGGGTTGATCAAGTGTTCTTCCACTCCCATCCGAGAAAGGGCATCAGCTTTACCGTTCTTTGTACCAGGTCGATAGGTAATTATGAAGTCAAACTCGGCAAAGAATAATGCCCAACGGAGTTGTCTAGAGGATTGGGCTTTTGCGGTTTTCAAATATTGCAGGTTTCGGTGATCCGTAATCACAGTAACGGTGTGTTGGGCCCCCAGCAGATAATGCCGCCAAGCCTTAAAGGCAGACTTGATAGCCAGAAGTTCCTTGTCAGTAATCGTGTAATTGATTTCAGGAGGCGAGAATTTGCGGGACCAAAATGCCACGGGATGCAACTGATTGGTTACCGGGTCCTTTTGTGATAGAACTGCCCCCATGGCAAGGCTTGAAGCATCAGTTTCCACGATGTAGGGGAGTTCGGGGGGAGGGTGTTTTAAGATTGGTGCATAGATAAATTTAGTCTTCAAATCCTGGAAAGCTTGTTCCGCCTCGGTAGACCATTCAAAACGTTTGTTTTTCTTTAACAAGGCAGTGATGGGCTGGACTATTCGAGAGAATTCGGGGATAAACCTGCGGTAAAAGTTAGCGAAGCCTAACATGCTTTGCACACCTTTTACGGAGGATGGTGATGGCCATTTGAGAACTGCATCGACCTTCTTTGAATCCATACGTACTCCGCCAGGTGATAATATGAATCCCAAGAATTCAACTTCAGTCACGTTGAAAACACATTTTTCCAACTTAGCGAAAAGTTTGTGTTGACGCAATCTTTCGAGGACCATTTTCACGTGTTTCCGATGTTCAGATTCCGATGAAGAATAAACGAGGATGTCGTCAATGTAAACAACAACACACACATCTATGAGCTCTCTGAGGACATCATTCATAAAATATTGAAAGGCGGCCGGGCCATTGCAAAGTCCGAAGGGCATGACCTGATATTCAAATAGCCCATACTTGGTGCGGAAGGCAGTCTTCCATTCATCGCCCTCTTTTACTCGTACCAAGTGGTAAGCTCCTCTAAGATCCAGCTTTGTATATATGCATGCTTTTCTGACTTGGTCCAGGAGTTCAGGGATCAAAGGTAACGGATATCTATTCTTAACGGTGATCTGGTTCAGGGAGCGATAATCGATACAAGTTCTAAGGTCTCCTTCCTTTTTTGGAACGAAGAACAAAGCTGAAGAAGCAGGGGACTTGGAAGGACGAATAAACCCATTTGCCAGGTATTGATCCAGGTATTGTCGAAGGTGAAGGTTCTCAGGCTCGGTGAGGGCATAAATTCTACTACAAGGAGGAGTAGATCCAGGTATCAGGTCTATCTGGCAGTCATAAGACCTATGAGGAGGTAGAGTGTTAGCCTGATCCTTCCGGAAAACATCTTGGTATTCAAGGTATTCGGGAGGTAACTGGGGAGTCTCTGAAGAAATTGCTGCCAGTGCAACACCAGGTGGAGGGTGACAAGTAGAGACACACTCTGGAAACTGGACCGTTCTTGCTCGCCAAACGATCAGAGGATTGTGTTTCTCTAACCAAGGTATTCCTAGAATAATCTGAAACTGAGGGGCCTTGATCACATCGAACACGATCTTCTCATGGTGTCCATCTTGACTTACTAGCGTCACCTCTTGAGTGGTATGCGTTACTGGCCCGGAGGCTATCTCCGTACCATCCACTGTAGTAATGACGTCCTTTACAGCCTTGGGACAAAGAGCTAGATTCATCCTCAAAACCATTTCATGATCCACATAATTGCCGATGGCACCGCTGTCGACGTAAGCTTCAATTGCATGTAATCGATCCGGATTATCAGGGCTAATGAGGACCATAGGTATCACGAAATGCGAGGTCACGGAACTGGTTTTCACGCTCGGCAAGAGGACCTCTATTCTTGTCGGGCGAGGTCGTTTCCCTGCTCAGAGTTTGTAACTTTGGTAACTGCAGCTCCTACTGCCTTCTTGGCAGGTTTCACCGGACAGTCTCGAAGAAAGTGCCCTGAGTTTCCGCAATATAGGCATAATTGCAACTGTTTTCTCCTTTCCCGCTCCTTTTGTGTTAGAGGACCTTTCAGACCCCCGATTTGCATGGGTTCCCCGGAGTCTACTCCTTTGGAAGGAGTTGGCGGTTTGGAAAATACTCGAGCATCAAACTTGGAACGGTCGGCCTTCCTGTTCTGCAGTCTATGATCTATTTGAACGACCAAGTCTATATAATCCGAACAGTCTTGTGGGGGATTCACTACTTGGGCTAAAACGTCTTTTAGCTCTCCACGTAGACCTCTGTAAAACAGCGTAATGCTTTTGTCCTCAGGCCATTGAGTTTCCACTATTAGTCTATTGAAAGATGCAATATAAGCCAAAAGGTCTTGATTACCCTGTCGCAACGAAAGAAGCTCATTGTCCAAGGCCTGCCCCTGTGAATGTCTTGCGAACAGTTTTTCCATACTAAGCTGAAAGGCTTGAAAATCATGGAGAACCGGATCATCTTGATTAACTAGAGGGATCGACCAGTCTGCCGCATTGCCACTAAGGTACGAAAGTACAAAAGCTACTTTAGCTTGATCAGTTGGAAAGGCTGCTGGCCGGCATAAGAAGTGCAACCGGCACTGATTGATAAATACTGCAAACCTCTTTGGGTCACCAGAAAATCGTTCGGGCGGAGCCAGAGGTACATTCCCAGGTAGGTTGATCTGCACTGGATTCATAAAGGATGTTGAAGGAAGATTCGCCCCTGATGCGGGTAACGGGGTTTGTCCGGCTTGTGACTGTAGCAATTGTCTAGCAAGACCGTCTGTTCTCTCCTTGGAAATAATTAGTTCCCTTCTTAGAGCATTCGTTTCCTGACGAGCTGCATGCACTTCTGCCCTTAGTTCCCCAAGTAACCGGGCTAGATGGTCAGTATCCGAGGTTTCCATAGCGCCTGGGCGAGAGTTTTGCGGTAGGCTTTGCGTTCTATAACGCTCACCTGATTCTCGCAGAGGCGCCGGTCTTGACTGGGCGACTACCGTATCTTCAAAGGTGATGTGTAGCACCCGGTTGGCTCTTTGGGCTGGACCTCTGTGCACTGTATGCCTGACTTCAAGAGTAAGATGTCTTAGGTAAGTGAATGCCGAGCTCTCCATCTGCCTCGGGGCAGGGTGCTGTAACCAGTTTCTTCACTGGATCGGTAGCGCAGGCCTCTTGACTTCAGAGGACTGCTGTCCGTCGTTTACTGCACGAACGGTAAGTTTCGAGTAATTCTATTGTCTTTAAAGTCTTTAGCAATGATGTCTCTTGTTTTGCAGGTTCCGGCGATGGCGGATGACGGGCTGAAGTGAGTTGAAGATGGAGTCCGTATGATGAATAGAAGCGCTTGGAAGCACGTAAGTAAGCGCTTGTTGCCTGCTTCACGATGCGCTCTAACTGTCTTTTATTTTGCAGGTACGAGTTCGGAGCGGCTGCAGGGTGCCGGAATACCCACTGGGGTTGATGTGGAAAGGAGTAATGGCACGTGAGTATCAAAGTTCCCCAATGTATTTAAACGCACCTTGTTTTGTCTTTCAGATGCAGGATGCAGCGCCGAAGGCCTCCGGAGCGTGCGAAGAGTCGGTAAGCTTTTGTCTTTCAGATGCCAGAATGCAGTGTGAAGACCTCCGGAGCGCACGAAGAGTAGGTAAGCCTTTGTCTTTCAGATGCCGGAATGCTAACCTGTTCTTTCTTGTCTTTATAGGTGTTGCTGAAGACTGGATTCAGGATGGTAAGCCTTTTTCCTTAGGCCCAGGATCCGATGCAGAAGACACGATGAGCGTTCTGCTGCAGAGGATGCAGGATAACGCAAAGCAAGATTCATCCACCGGGTGTGGTTTAAATAGCCTCCTGTAGTGCTTAGGTGTCTCCTTCCACAGCCACGCCTAGGTAAGAAAAGAGTTCCTGCTTTCCAGAAGAGTTCCAGTGTTCTGAATCTAGGGAGTGGCTCCTGCCCCACCCAACAGGAAAGGTAGTTCCAAACAGAAGAGGATCAGAGGCTCAGCTGGCAGGCAAGTAAGCAGCATGGTCTGCTGCAGGTAAGTCCACCCAAGCATCATGAGCCCGGCGCTTCCAGCGCTGGGACTGGGCACATTTATGAGCCTGGTGCCACTGGCGCCAGGACTGGGTCCAAAAGGTCCCAATTGGGACTGGTTGGCCCTCGGAACCTGGGTTATGGATCTGCTTCCAAGGGAGTTGGGAAAACCCTGACCTTTTGGAAGCAGAGATCATGACAAATGGTGTCCTGATGTAGCATCGGGGCATAAGAGTGTGCGGTCTCGCTCAGCCCGTGGTTTGCTTGATGTACATTTAAATAAGCTGCTTGTTAAAACATGTCAATTACATCCGCCCCTGTTTTTTTTTGTAGGCAAGGAGTGTTTACTCTAATGCTCACAAGCCTCGATTTTTCTGCACACATCAACTTCTGCGAATTTAGCTGAATAACCCGCGGATAACTCATTGTCTGAAGTTGAATACATGCCTTTTAGAACAAAGGTAAGAGGGCGTGATCATTTTGAACATTAAGACAAACAAGAATATAGCATTTGAGTCTAGGGGATAAAATTGAATTAAAAACACTCCCTCAAAAGTAGATGGGACATAAAACAGCGATTACAATACAGATTAATGGTTATCCAGTATATAGCTATAAACCTGTCCTTTTTTGACGCAGTTTTCAGTTTTCACAATATACATAGGGATGCTTATGAAGGAAACTACATTGATGCCTTTTGAAACAGATTAGGCATAAATTAGCAAATATAGCATATGTTATTGGTTACCTATTATCGAGCTATTACTTTGTCCTCTCTCTGTTTGTTTAGGTTCATAATATTCTTAGGGATGGTGATGAAAGAAATCAAATCGTGGGTGGAATAACCTTTATCCAATTGAAATTAGAAATTGTACTGGCCATTTTTTAGCTGGATTTCTATTGAAATCACAAACTCTACTGGCTACAACTGAGCCGGATTCCTACTCATACCTATACTGGATGTAATCAATGGTTTGGTGATGTTCTTTTTCCTGCAACCTAGTGTATGTAATAAAATTGCTTTGTTGAAACCTACACAATTCTTAATTCTCCAGCATTGGATCTTTCATGGATTCACATGCTTAGAATATTCCCCGTCGTCAGGCTGGGAATCCCTAGTACATTATATAGACCCTTTCCCGTAGGAAAACTTTTTCGACGCTTATGCGTCCTATCCACCTCGTTTTGTATCATGCGTGCCCGCGCCGTCAGGACGCCATGATATAAATATATGACCCGCCCCCGCGCTCCCTCAGATTTCAACCGTCTTTTAAAGTAGTGGGATCCTTGTGGTTACTGCTAATTGAAGTTAGGTTGTGTTTTCGCTTCGGCGAAATTACGTTTTGAAGAAAATATGTCCGGAAAAGCTTTATTTCGTCCTTGTGCGACATGTGGACTAAAAAAAGTCTATGAAGGTGATGCCCACATGGATTGTATCTACTGTCTCCACCCGCACCACACGGCGGATACATGCGAGATATGCCAGGGTTTCTCCCAACAAACCCTTAAAGACCGGAAAAGAAGGTTGGTCGACTGGCTTAACGACAGAGCGGGTGCCTATCCGGCATCAGAAGTTGGCTCCACGGCCTCCAGGAGCAAGTCGGAACCTCCCTCGAAGAAGGTGAGGCCTGTCGAAAAATGCCCTGCGGACAAGCATGCGGGGAAGCATGCTGGGTCTTCCTCATCACACAAAAAGTCCTCTTCTCCTCCTCCTCCTCATCCTCTAAGACGGAGAGGCAAGCGGCATCAAAATCCTCCTCAGGGGACCGTCCTAGGTCTTCCGTGAGTCGAGACGCTTCAGCAGGGAAGTCGGCAACGAAATCGGCTACGAAGTCTAAAGGCTTGGTGCCGACGACTTACTCGTCGACCCCGGTATCGCTGACGATGCCTATTACTATTCAGGCAGCAGCGGTGGGGATTCTTTCGTCGACGGGGACTCAATTTATGGCCTGGCAGCAAGAGGTTTGTGACCCGGCCCCCCCTGAGGTCCTGCTGCAAGACACGGCCTTGACGTGGTCGTCGGTGGAAGGAGAAGGTGACATGGTTATGCAGCCGTCGGACTTGGGCCTACGGCCTTCCAATACGTCGACGACGAGTGCGAGTGGGGGTGTGGTCCCTCTATCCTCGACGTTGCTGACCCCCCAGACGGTTTTGTCTCTGGATGTGCTTAATACACTTCAGAAGCTCCTACAGCATCTGGATACGCAGATCCCTCAGCCTGGCACTTCATCGTCGATATTTTCTGCACCTTCCGTCGACGAACAAGCTCAAGAGGCTCGCACGACGACCAAAAGCCCGTCGGCCTCCCAGGTGGTGAAGGATCGTCCTCGAGTGCAGGAGGAGGGTGAGCTATCGGAGTCCGATTCTATACGAGGTGACTCAGGGTCGGACATCTCCCTGTCAACGTCGAGAGACCCAACATGGAATTCGGATGTAGAGGTAGAGTCTACGAGGAGCCAGGCACAACCATCTCCTCCGGATGATGTGGGAGCCTTCCATGCAATGATGGGGAAAGCGTGTTCCGAGTTCTGCTTAATTCCTGAGGAGCAAAAGAAAGATTGTTTTCTTTTTGATCACATGGGTCAAAGGAGGAAATCGGTATTTGCCATCCCAATCCTGGACCACGTATGGCAAGAAGGCCTCAAGACGATGCGTCATCCGTTCTCGGAACCTGCTATTAAGGGGCGTATTGAGAAAAAGTTTAAAGCTCCGGAGTCCACTCCAAAATGTCTAACATCACAGCCACTGTCAGACTTTGTGGTATCGGCGGCAGCGGCTAGGTAGGCCAGAGTACAGCAAAAATGTTCAACCCCACCAGAAAGCGAGCAAGGAGACAGGACGCCTTTGGGAAAAAGGTGCTCTCAGTCGGCGCCACGACGGTAAGAGCAGCCAACTCCTTGGTGATTGTATCGCGTTACGATAGGGAGATGTGGCATAAAATAGCCCCTATCCTAGAACACCTGCCGGAAGAACATCGCAAAGCAGCCATGTTACTAGTACGGGATGGTGAGGAGGCCTCGAACCATGCAATTAATATTGCGGTGGACCTAGCAGAGTCGGGGTTCAAACAAATCAATCATGGCGTAGTACTTCATCGACAAGCGTGGCTCAAATGTACTACTTTTAGACCTGTAGTCCAGTACAAAGTTCAAGACATGCCATGTGAAGGAGAACATCTGTTTGGAGACAAGGTTGATGAAGCCTTGAAGGGGATGAAGGAAGACACGGATACCGCTAGGTCTCTTGGCGCCCTCCAGACAGGTAGAAGTTTTCGCTCTTTTCGCCCCTTCAGGGGTGCCTCCGGAAACTCCCGCTTTGGAGCCTCTAGGGACCGTGGATTTAACAGGCCCTCATACTCCTCACAAGGTTACAGACGGGCATCCCAGTCGGCACGTAGAGGCCGAGATTATCAAGCCTCCAGACGACGAGGCTCGGGTCCCTCGTCGACGAAGGACAAGAAAACCAGCAACCAATGACGGCTTTCGGAACGTCCTGGGGGGTCGAGTCTCTCATCATATCGACCAATGGGAATGCATCACCACAGATCGATGGGTTCTGGACACGGTTCGCATGGGTCATGCGCTGCAATTCAAAAACAAGCCTCCAAGTCTTCCGCCAGTGTTTTCGGCCCAGCCCCACCTTTGAGTTCTAAGACAAGAGGTGGCGCTTATGCTACAAAAAGGAGCGGTAGAACGGGTTCCTGTGGCACAGGAAGGACAAGGGGTTTATTCCCGGTTCTTCGTCGTCAAGAAGCCAAATGGAAAATGGAGGCCCATTCTCGACCTGAGGGTACTCAACAAATGGCTAAAGAGCTCAAAATTCAAAATGCTAAAGCTCCAGGAGGTTATCAGGTCAGTGCAACCCATGGATTATCTGTCGTTGCTAGATCTTCATGACGCATATTTTCATATCCCAATACGTCCATGACACAGGAGATATTTAAGGTTCGTCGTCGGGCGAAAGCATTTTCAGTTCAAGGTCCTCCCGTTCGGTCTCAAGTCCTCCCCCAGGACGTTCACCAAGTGCTTGGCCCCCATAGCGGCCCATTTAAGGAAGGACGGTCACCATGTCTATCCATATTTAGACGACTGGCTGGTCGGAGGCTCGTCCATGGAACAAACGCGAAACAGTCTGGGGGCCACGATGTCCCTCTTACAGGAACTGGGCTTCGCGATAAACTTCAGCAAATCCTCCGTAGAGCCTTCGAGGACCTTGGTCTTTCTAGGAGCGGAGTTTCATACGCACACACGCCTTGTAAAACCATCCAGCGAAAGAATACAGAAGCTACAAAGCAAGGCGTCGGAATGGAGATGCGGTACCAGGGTGTCGGTGCGCAAATACATGTCCCTGCTAGGGACCATGTCGTCCTGCATTCCGTTGATAAACAACTGCCATCTGTTTATGAGACCTTGCCAGGAATTTCTAGCGGACCGTTGGACGCAGAGCCAAGGTCGCTGGTCCGACAGACTGGTCAACGACGAACAACTGGTACAAGCACTCCGCTGGTGAAGAGTTTCTACTCATCTAACGAAAGGAATGCCTCTGGTGGAACCGGAGTTCCAGAAGACGGTGGTGACGGATGCATCGCTGAGCGGATGGGGAGCTCATCTGGAGACGTTACAAGTACAAGGCCGGTGGTCGTTACAAGAGTCCTCCCTGCATATCAACCTGCTAGAACTGAGAGCAGTGCAGTGGGCTCTAAAATCTTTTCTTCCTCAACTGAGAGACTCTGTGGTGCGTGTCATGACGGACAACACGACTACAATGTTTTACTTAAGGAAACAAGGAGGAACACGTTCCAGGTCCCTGTCGACGGAGGCACAGAAAATCTGGCATTGGGCCCTGCAACACAACATGCTAATCTTGGCGTTCCACCTACCAGGCGCGAGAAATGTGGAGGCAGATGCCCTCAGCAGGGAAATGAATGAAGTTCACGAATGGGTGCTGAACGACCAGCAACTACAACATGCATTCAAGAAGTGGGGACATCCTTCCATTGATCTGTTCGCGATGAAGGACAACAGAAAATGCCCGCAGTATGCAAGCAGATGGCCTCAGCAGGGCTCACTGGGAGATGCGTTCTCCTTCCCATGGACGAACAAATTCCTGTACGCATTCCCTCCTTTTCCTCTTATCCGGAGGACGTTGCAATGGATCCTCAAGTACCCATGTCGGGTGATTCTGGTAGCCCCGTATTGGGCCAAGCAGGTGTGGTTCTCAGACCTGCTGCACTTGGCTGCGGCGGAGCCAATGAGGTTCAGGAAGATCCCCAACCTTCTGTCTCGACAGGAGGGTATCGTCTGGCATCATGACCCGGACAGCCTCAAGTTGACGGCCTGGCTCCTGACTTCGCCGAATTTGGCCAGCTAACGATTCCGGAGGAGTGTTGTCGTATTCTGCAAGCGGCAAGAGCACCTTCCACAAACACTTCATACTCGTACAAATGGAGGAGTTTCTGTCAGTGGTGTGGGGATCAACCAGGTTTGGTTCCGCAGTCGATTATGCCGGAACAGCTCCTTCCATACTTGCTGTTCCTAGCTCAAAAGGGCTTATCGGTGTCGTCGATAAAAGTACACCTGTCCGCCATCTCCAGGTTTACACGTCAACGACATTCCGCACCATTATTCAGCGACCGCCGGATTAAGCACTTCCTTAAAGGGTTGTTCAGAAGTTTCCTCCTGAGAAGAGATTTCCTCCGGTGTGGAGCCTCAATCTGGTGTTAGCGTCTCTTATGAAACCTCCTTTTGAACCAATGTCATCGTCGTCTCTAAAGTTTTTGTCCTGGAAATTGGCCTTCCTGGTGGCCATCACTTCAGCCCGACGTATTTCGGAAATCCAAGCTCTAATGGTAGACCCACCATACTTAAGATTTTTTAAGAAAACAAGGTGGTCCTTGCCACTAACCCACAGTTCATACCGAAAGCGCCTTCAGTGTTCCATAAACATTCCTCTATTGTCTTACCTACGTTTTTTCCAGAGCCATGCTCGGGAGCGGAGCGCACGTTACACACATTAGACGTGAAGAGGGCTCTCAAGTTTTATCTTCATCGCACGCAACCTTTCAGGGAAACGAGACAATTGTTCGTGGCCTATGGTCTGGGTGCTAAAGGCAAAGCCATTTCAAAGCAAGGACTGTCAAGATGGGTATCGTCTACCATTTCGTACTGCCATTCCAAGGCTGGGAAGCCTCTTCTGCGACGCCCAAGAGCGCATTCCACTAGAGCGGCGGCAACGTCGACGGCGCTGTGGTCTGGAGTCCCTCTGGGGTACATCTGCATGGCTGCTACCTGGGCGGCTACACACACTTTTACCCGCCATTACTGCCTGTCACAACAACATGCCGAAGATACTCGGATGGGACAGGCGGTGCTTCGACACCTATTCCAATAAGGTAAGCCCCGGTTGAGGGGTTACATCTGGTTGCAATTATGATTGAATATTGTTCGTTCTCTATGTTAACTATTGCCGATGGGTACACTACCATAGGGAACTGGCATTGTAAGGAAAGTATGTGAGTTTGCATGCACGCCTCCTCTTTTCGGGATGGTACTGCTATGTAATCTATTCTAAGCATGTGAATCCATGAAAGATCCAATGCTGGAGAAGGGAATAGTTTCTTACCTGTAACTCCATTTCTCCAGCATTGGTATCTTTCATGGATTCACATACGCCCGCCTGCCTCCCCTGGCCATGCAAACTGGTTCCCCCACTACTTTGGGGGCCGAAATCTGAGGGAGCGCGGGGGCGGGTCATATGTTTATATCATGGCGTCCTGACGGCGCGGGCACGCATGATACAAAACGAGGTGGATAGGACGCATAAGCGTCGAAAAAGTTTTCCTACGGGAAAGGGTCTATATAATGTACCGGGGATTCCCAGCCTGACGACGGGGAATATTCTAAGCATGTGAATCCATGAAAGATACCAATGCTGGAGAAATGGAGTTACAGGTAAGAAACTATTCCCATATTGTTGAATAATGAATTTGTAACTTAAATGATAGACAAGCCTATATAATAATTAGAAATTTAATAGGCATACATAGACCGTCCTGAACCACTATCTTATGTATCTTGTTTTTAAATGTGTCCTTTTTTTAGATTTGTGCAAATGTGTAATGGGGTATACAAAAGTATTCATACCATACTGAAGAAATTAATTTGTCCTGAAGAAGGCCATGAAACCAATGGTTCAACAGGCACTAGAGATAGTGCCCAATTTCACCTAAGGGCCGAAACATGTTAACTACTGTTAAAATACTAAAAAACAACTGAAGTCTATCGTTGAATATCTACAATTCGATGTAGTTTGTCGTATTTATTACAATTAACCCTGGCACAGATGAAGCCATGTTTTTTTTTAAAAAAAATGTGTTGAAAATACTGTGTATTGTTTGTTTATAAATATTTTTGATATTGAATAAAATGTGTTCATGAAGTACATATAAGAGTGGTTAATAGGATATATGTTTCAAAAATAATGTTTTGCATTCTGTGTTGCAGCAAAACCAAATCGTGTTAAAATTGTGTGTCAATCTAATGAGACAATCACGTTTTCTGTTCTAGTATAGAACATCACCTAACCTGACCTCTATAGGCCTAGAGAGGTGTCATCTTTTTCTCACTTTTGTTATAGTTAGTCTATTATTGTTCTCCCGTTTCGAGAAATTGATCCCCCGTTTACAAAACTTTTTGGAAGATTACCTTTGTTGAGGCATCTCATCTAAACACACCATTATGTTGAAGTGTTGTTATTTATACAGGAACATAATCATACATAAGCAATGGCTGCAGGATGCACCATAGAAGTACAATATTTATAATGTTGTAATTTTGGATCGTAAAAAATGCATGCTACCTTATCAGAGTTTTTAGTAATGTTAAACATGGAATAACTAGCTAACAAGCCAGACTTACTACACCCTTGTGCTAATACATACAGTGCATATGAAGGTCCACAGTGCATACAAATCAGAGGCACACACAGGGAAACTAAATTAAAGAAGAAAGAAATAGCATCACCAGATAATGTTAATAACAATACAGTTCATATTAATGTAGACAAATGAATTGTGTGTTTCACGCTTGCTGGTTCTCTCTGGTTCCGGATACAGCACTGCTTTCTGGATACTGCTACAGGTTTTTGCAAAAGTTATTGGCAAAAATTCAAACAGCTCGCTCGGCTGTTGAATAGTTTGGTTGGTTTTGACGCCTGCTGAAGAGGATTCAGCTTGTGGATTCAGGCCTCTCTGCTACAAATTCTGGAGATTGATGGATTTGAAGTCTGAAGTCTCCCGGCAAAGCGTCCCGCAAGAAAGTGGAAAGTGAATGTTCCCACCTGTCCTGCACTGTCTGCTTTTATGTGTTGAGAAAGTGGGTGTGTGCGTGGCATAACTGAGCCTGCCCCTCTCTACTTGTCATTGCCCCAATTCTCCCCTCTCCCATGATTGGGGAAGGAAATAGATTGTCATCATAATGAGGTATGTTTATGTGTCAGAGGATCCTCCCCTGGTCAATTTGCCCACAAATCTATATTTGATTCAAATACATATTTCCCAGATACACAAGTGGTTGACATTACATGTACATATTACAGATGAATGAAGACAGGTCTCTGTTCAAGCCCCATGTTCCTGCGAGCTGGGATTCAGAAATGACAACATTTTGCGCTTTTTGGTCAGTTTACCAATATCGAACATTTACCAAAAATTACACAAATGTGCGCAAGGAGTATGGACATTAATTGATGAAGTGTCAGATTTCTAACATGCAGACATTTGGAGTAAGACCCTATTTTCTGCTAGCAACCCCCAGAATACACCACAGGGTCCTAACACCTCTTAAAACGTGCACAGAAAAATCACAAGAATAATGATATTACTTATATAATTTTGACCAGTCCGCACTATGAGTTATCTATCTTTTTAAAATTATGCCCTGGTGAAAAAGGAGTGTGGCTTCCCACATCACATGGTGGAATAACTGGTTTATCCACTTCCCCCCCCCCCAAGCTCAGCTTGCTAGCACAGGCACTGCCCCTCCCAGTTTCTCCCAAGAGGAAGCCATTTACGACCCCCCCCCCCAATATAACATTTGCCTTAGTCTAGGACAGGGCTTTGTTCAACTTCCTGCAGTCCCCAGGTGCTCCTCCCCTAACCCAATCAGAGAGGTGTGATCTCCTTTTGGTGGGGGCAGCAGGATGCAGCCAGGCCTGGGAAGAGTTGTTGAGCCAGTTCAACTCCCGTCGGGGGTACTTGTCAGGCAGAATTCAATTTCTTTAAGTCAAGCTTCAGCTAAATGTCCTGTTTGTTCCCAGTTTAAATCAAACTTACAATTTTTACAATGCAGCTAGAATGCTTATTCTAAGCTCAAAACCATGACATTTAACAGTTGCAAACTATGTGACACTCAAAAGTAGGTCACTCATTTAATTTAAACATTTCGATTTTAGTGGTTTTAAATCCAATTTCAATTAAGTTGCTGACATCCACAGCTCAGCCAGTTTTGTTATAAACATTGTTTTGGGCTCTTCATCTTCCCAGATTTTGTATGCACACAAGAATACATTCTGCCAAATGTCTGCTGGTGTTCATTGAGATTTTTGAATATCTTGTGATGTTTAAAATAGGCATTTTGAGCTTGCATTCAGGGAAATAAAGGTGATGATTTCAAAATGCTTCTAAGCTAACAGGCCTGTTATTTTTCCTTTAACACCACCTTTCACCCCTGGCGCTTCCGGTCCATCATGCTGGCACTGGTGGGTGGCAGGTTAGACAACCATTTTGGTGTGCCCGCAACCGCGCGTTTTTCCTGGTTCTGGGATGGAATGATGGGCGGCGACAGCTCATCCCCACATCTACCCCGTCTAATAATTCAACATGGGTCAAAACCCTTGACACTACACTGGCATTTTGGTGCAGCCAGTCTAGCTATATTATCTTACTATGGCATGGAATTTTTTACTGATCATCTATGATGAAACAAACAGAAGTGTTATTTTGTTTCTGGACTGGCCTGCATTGGAGCAGCCAGTTGAAACATGTTTTCTTATTGTGTCATGGCATTTTTTATCAGAAACGCCACCAGGAGTACGTTTTTAGATGCAGGTACTGTCATATATTTTCAGAGCCAGTCTAGACATTACTGGCATTATGTTCAACATGAATATGTTGTTATATGGAAATACTGTCATATACAGGTGCAGTCAGCATGGAAATGTATGGGCACAGGCAGTGTGAACATGTTTTTTGTACTAGCATTGGTTGTGGTAAAAGGCATCATAAAAATGCATTTGGAAATGCACCTTCACACTGTTGGTGACTTGCATCTATTGGTTTTTTCGTGAATTATTCAAAACAACTGATTGCTTTTGAGCCAATTTTTTCACAGTGTACTGCATAATGTACCATTTTAACCTATTTTTAAAAACATTTTCTTGGGGGGTGAGCCCCCACGGCACCACCCTTGGTTGGTTCAGGTCTATGCTCAGTCACTCTTGCAAATGTGTGGCAAATATTTGCACCCTGCCATTTAAAACATTCACCAGCACCCACTGGCAGCGTGAAAACAAATATAAAGTGGGTTCTTAGAACACACTTTATTTTTTTAAATCATGCTGGTAGGTTTGGCTTTCTCTAATGTGCCATATTTGTAAAGGCAAGACTGAAGAGTAGTGTTTGTCTGTATAAGCCAGGCAGTGGAGGCTCCAGATAAAGAGCTACTTATTTAGGGTCCTTTTCTTTGTTTTATTTTTCTGTGCAAAAATACTCCACATTTTGAAGTTACTGTGGCCTAGATTTTCCCATATCCAAGAAGTTAGTATTATATCATATTTTAATGTAAAGCACTTAATATCTCACTCCTGGTGCCGCCTTCTTTTAAGCATTGTAAAAATAGGTGTTATTAGTATAAAAGGTAATCGTGCTTAGTCTATCAACCTTAGAAGGATAAAGGACGGACTCAACCCTGCTGAAATATGAACATGGAAAGTGCAGGCTGGCACTTGTCAGAGATGAGCTTTTAACTCGGTTAGCTTTGCAATTGCGACACATAATGCTGTTTAATCAATTGTGCAGTCAAAAACCTTTAACAGGATATCTGCCCAGCCCCCTCTCCTGTTCCCTCTAGTCCTTTCTAAAAGGAAATATTGCACTAATAGTATCAGGTTTACTAGTGGGCCATGACATCATTACAGTGCTTAGAAGCAGTAGGGATATACTTGTTATTTTATTAAGACACGTAACCACCGGGGCCATTTCATTGCCAAATCCTTTGGTATTCACTTTTAAGAAGATATAGCTGTTACCATAACTCAGTGGGTTATGTTGTCAGTGCTGTTCTTAGTGTATTCTGCAGGTCACAGGTGTAAATCATAGCAAGGTCGACTCAAGCATATATGCCACTCACCATGTAGCTCAGGAATGCATGGTCAACAGGATTTATTTTCCGCACCATACAACAGTAAAACACAGCGGGGTCTGCCTCTTGGTCCTCTTGTTGATGAACCATGTACGGATTGAAACATGTTGAGGTGTCATGGGTTCCGTTTCATTTTGTTTATGAACTTTTGGAATACAATTTGATTGATAGATATTGCCTCTATAAACTTGAAAGTCTTTCTGTGGTAAAAAGAAGAAATAAAGGGTTCTATGTTACTTATTACAATGTTTGGGTGTTTATGTCAGTAGGCTATTGCTCTTCGTCCCATACCAGGCACGGGGCATTAACTCACATTGGGTGGCAGTACTGGACATTTGAAGATGCCCTTGGTATTGGAAAGTAGCAGCTGGAGATGCAAAGCTGTAATAACAAATGAGTGGGCTGCATCCTCAGAGGCTGCATTAGCCATGGCAGCACCTGCAAATGTGAGGCTTTACTTGGCATACGATTACTAGACATGACATGTACAGAAATCATTGTCATAGGTTTTCAGTAAACGGCCATATGAGGCTATAGTGGCATATGAATGGCAGTGCCCCTGGCCTAAATTGGTTCTATTTGGTCTACCTCGATCATAACATGACCCCCTCCATGGCATGTCAAGGCAGCACCCTAGTGAAAATGTGTATGGCATAAAAAAAATGCTTATGTCTGCTTTAGTGCCAGTGTGGTATTTTATTAAATGTAAACTTTCTTATGTTTGTACACCCATCAGTCACTTTGGGTCATGCCATCTGTGTTAAGTGTCATTTAATCGGGGCTGAAGGTCATATAACATCACATTGTGTGATGTCACTTCTACTACCCCAGTCATTCTGGTGAATTGATGTCCCTAGTGTCAGCTTTGCACAACAACAGTCTGCAAGACGACCCTCTAGCAGGTCACAAAACATATCATGCATGGAGGTATTCTGGATGCTAAGGTCTAACAGGTGACTTGTCATTCGACCGAAGAAATCGCCTCCAAGGCACTAGGGAGGTGGGGCGATGTAAGGGGGAAATAGGGTTAGAGGCGGAGTAACTCTAGGCTTTTGTTATTTTCCTGGCACGATCTTGACATTTATTTTTGTCTTTCAGACTTGCTTCTCAAATACAGTTTTTGTGATTTAAAGCTTATTTTTTTTTTGCAGAAAAAAAAAACTAGCTGCTGTCTTCGAAAGACAAATGTAAATTAGGGGTAGCAGCTTCCCTTCCACATGCTGGAAAATATCTTCACCACTTTCAGGATCTCCCTCCTTCGGGTTAAACGGCATTCAGAGACAAGACTGCTCACAATACTCTTAAATGTGTCTACCTGGGTATATCCCATCAACTACTGTTAAAACTAAGCACTCACTATTGCCAGTGTAAAATTCAGCAGTATCCCAAGTTGGCCGCAAGATGGCAACAGGTGTCCAACTAAAAGCAAATTCACCGAATCAAACTGTCCATAAATGAAGCATACACAAACTGGGAAAGGCGATTCTAAATTAATGGCAACTGTTATCTTAAAATCAGCAATGCCATCTTGCATGTGTTTTTACCATGTATATTTATGACGTCGCCTGCAATTGAACGTGCTCTTATCGTTGATTTAATTGCACTGTGAGTGGTAAACAGATATTTGGCTTTTTTTTAAAAAAAATAATGAATAGGTTAAAATAACGTTTCCCACACGATGAATGCATTTTGCATGTTCTCTGAGCTCCTGTAGTTTGTTTCAAGTTCTTTATTATCTTCGACTCACACCACAGCAACGATTTTAGGAGGGCCTGCGACCATACTAGTGTCCCAGCAAGTTTTGTAAACCCATGTGGCCTTTAGCTTTGATGCCAAAACTCTATTTTCAAGCCTCCTTATTCTACTCTCTTTCTTTGTTATAGTATTGTTTGTAAGATCAAGCATTAAACTCTGGAAGTCTTTTATACAACTATGAAAATTAGCAATTTATTAACAATATGCACTCTCTTTCGCGACCACTTCTGGGAACAGATGAATCGTACGACATCTTTAAGGAAGGGCTCCTTCTTTTGTTACCACAGAATCCTCTTATTTTGCAGTGATATCCACTCCCCTGAAGGTTATGGCTTCCCAGCTTCCTCCCGTTGCCTTGGTGATCCCGTCTGTATTCTGCAGCATCTCCTGATGTAGAGTGCATCTTGCTCAACATTATGATCTAACAGCACTATCATTCAGGTAATCCTCATTACGGGTGAGCCGTCCGGAAAAAATGCTGGTACTACTGGCTCTGGCATTTTTACCATACTGGCTCACTACGAGTGTTTGCCGGTAAGGTCAGTGAACTATCGGCATGCCTGACCTGCAGGGAGTAGAGGCCCCTACCAGCAGAGAAATGACTGAATCACCAGCATCGACAACAACCATGTACGTGATTCAGAAGTTTCCATATCATGGGGTTATAGGACTCCACGGAATAGGAACTTACCGCCGTTGCCTGCACCCGTAATAGCCCGGTAACGCCAGGATATTGGGTGCTGGTAACGGCAAAGTGAGTTTGCCGGTAGTACAGGCGGGCTACAGGCAAACTCATGATGAGGCCCAAATCTTAGTAAGTCACTGCACCTGATGCACATACCGGTGTATCGACTGGAGACATCATTTGAAAATGGTAGGGATAAGTCTAGTTTTTCCTCTCCCACTGGAGCACTGAAAAAAATACATCGACCTTGTGTAACTCAACCTTTCACTTTACATGGAATGCAGGATTTTGAAGGATGCACTCCACAGGAAAATCTTGAAGGAGGATAAGGAATTTGGGAAGGTCTGCAGTCAAGCGAGAGTTCAAGGTGAAATGTTTAGGAATCCTCTGTCTGAGAGACGGCATCCCCCTCTCAAGCATCAGCGTTGCCACTTGCATAGCAAGCACTGTCCAATAACGGACATGGGAGGGGGCGCTATGGCATCCAGAGCTCCCGATAAGAGGTGCACCTGCCCATTTAACTCCCTAATGCCAGGCCAGTACTCCCAGCAAAGAGAAACAGGGAGTACCAGGTACACGTGTGTCTGAGCTTTTATGCCACTGCCACTACTAATGTGACGTGTTCAGATAACTGGCATGAACAGCACCTTTCACAACCGGGACCTCTGTGTCATGCCACCAGATGTGCCGATGTCCATACGATAACATGCTTCTTATTCTTTACCTAAAGTGCTGGCTACAGTGAATTGCTGGACTGCAAGAAAAATGACCACTTTTCTTGAAATACGTCCATTACCAAACAACAAATATGGCAGTCGGAAATGAGAACTATGTTGCAGCTCCCTTAAAAATCTGTTTGCTCTCAATTTCACAGCATGGGGCTCATCATGGTGTTTTATCCAGATCTTGTGTATCATTCATACTGAGAATGGCAATGCAAGAAGCAGCTGACCTTCACAGCTAACCTCTAACAGAACATAGTGGCAGCCACCTGCCACTAGGGAAACTCATTAGACCCAACGCAATTGATGATTTGTGCGATATTGCCAAATCTCTTACCCCTACACCTGATCCAGGTGAACCCTGTGCAGCGAGAGGTAATTAGACACCATCTTCAAATCTTAGCAGCAACTAGGAATAGCATTGCAAATACTTCCTTTTTAGAAGTTGCCTTCCCTGCTGCTCTAAAAAGGAGTTGGGTTATGCCACTTCTGAAAAAGCCTTCTCTGGACCCATTTAGCTGCTTGAGCTCTCCCCAATCTCAAACAGTCCTTTCTTGCTTAAAATCCTTGACAGATCTGCTCATCTTCAGATAAGTGATTCCATAGAGAAGAAGACGTGATTGGGTAAATACCAGTCAGGGTTTATAACTGGACATTGCACTGAAACGTCCCTAATGCTTTTCAAGTGTAACCCACTTAATTTAATTGAAACTGAGGGCACAGGTTTCCCAATGTTGCACGATCTTGCTGCAGCGTGTGACATTATCGATCATCCCATCTTGTTGGGTCGCCGAACTGTAGATCCAGAGCTTGATCCAAAGGCACGAAGTTGGTTCTTCTGCTTTCTGACTGAAAGGTCTATCAGAGTTAAAGTGAAAAGCTTTGAATCTGTTGCTGCTCCTCCTCGATCTTGTGACCGCAGGTGTTCATGTCTGTCTCCATGCATCATCAATGTATATATTAAGCCTCAGCACAATCTACTAGTTGAGTCCGGGGTTAGATTCCATAACTACGCGGATGACCCTCAGAATGTATTAATAATGTACAAAACCTCGGAAAATAAGTACACTTGCATTCAGATTGTCTTCGATGGATTCAAGCATGGGCGAACGAAAACTGGCTTAGTCTGAACTAATCAGAAACCAAAATTGGCGTGTTCTGACAAGCTCGGAGCGTACATGCAAATAGACCGTGCAAAGGTGTGCCAAACACAGGAGCCATTTATAACCACTGCTAAAGTCTAATCGCTCAGCGTCATATTTGTGTCAAAAATGTCTGTACTCCTACAGATGCGCGCTGCCTTTAGTGCCTCCTCTTTCCATTTGGTGAGGTTGAAACTTCTGCACCCCTTCCTCTACTCCAGAAATCTCGCTATAGTAGCCCAGGCCATTTTCAGGGCCAAACGTAATTACTGCAACACTTTGTTCTTGGTCGCATTGAGCATGCCACTCACCGGTTACAGATACTTCTGAATTCAGCAGCCCGTGTTGTGACCAACACACCCTGGAGGCTCACATAACTCCAGTGCTGCGAGAATTGCATTGGATTCCTGTCCATGACAGGGTAACATTTAAGGCCATGACCCTCGTTCATAAAACCCTGTGCGGAAAAGCCCCCAAATTCATGGCGGATCTGATGCAATAGCACTCCCTCGCGAGAAACCTGAGATGTAATAATCCGCTTCTGATTTCTTTACCATTTTTCAGACGTTCAAAAGGCTCTCGGACGCGTGTTTCAGGTTCTAGTGGCTTCTCTCTGGAATTCTCTTCCCCTAGAACGGGATCCAGTGATTATATTGCAGGAAAAAATAAAGAATGAATTTACAAAGATGAAAAAATATTGCAACAAATAGTAGAGCCAGTAAAAAATACCCCACAGTGGAAAGAAAAACGAAATAAAAAAGAGGAAATGTAATGATAGGGGTCGGTTTTAAATGTATAAACAAATTCAGGCTAAAATTGGGATATGGGGGAGGGAGACTAGGAGAGTTTAGGAGTAGGAGTGGTAAGGGGAGTTCGGGAGTCCTCCACCCCGAAAGTAGGTATTTTTACAATGTGCACTGTAAAAGGCATTTCAATAGTTTTTGCACTCTGTAATTGTACGTCTCTGTTATTTCTGCAATGAAATCACAGTGAACCCCCTAGAATTACGTGACACAAAATCTTTAAAGGTTTTTTTTTTAAATAACCTTTCTTGTCTAGTTTTCTCTAGTTCCCCTGCATATTATATGTATGGTTAATAATGGTACTCTTCAAGTGCTGGTCGTAGATGCAGACACAAACCTCTCCACACCAAATCAAATCAAAATGACATTCTTGAGTGATGCCAAGGTCCCCTTTCTCTTTTTTGAAGAAGCGCACCCTAACGCACTGCCTCCACCTGCAACTACCTTCAATATATCAGCGCTGCACCTACACCTGATCACGTACGTCGGCAGTATATAAAAGGGGAACTCGGATTTCTTCCTTGATGGTACCCCTAAGCCCAAGCTACAATGACGCACTGGGTCTCTACAACCCGACGCACTGCCATACCTGACAAGGCAGTCATGATGGGACACTGTGGGCTGGAAGGTCAGAATGTCTTTTTTTGTATCCACAATAGTTTCATCTCCTCAGCCCACAGTCTCCTCAACTCCACTTTGGGGGTATACTTGGCTGCTCTTCTTCTGACTCTCATTTTCAGGGGCCCCATCACCAGTAGAGCTTGTCTGATCCCCTTAGGCTTGTCATGGTCTTTAACTAATGTAGTCAGAGTGACCCCACAGAAGTGTAGCAACTACTCCTAAAAATGCTCACTGTTCTCAGAAAGGCACAGCTCCTCCTCACTGATGATGCCCAACAAGGCTGAAACCCATGTATGGGGTTGCTCTTGGTACTCTTGCTCAGAGAAGAACTGACTAGAATTTTGGTGCTGGACTGCCCCTTGGCAGGACAAAGCCGGATATGCAGGGATATTTCTTCTCTGTGAAAGGGACAGTGAGATAAAGATTTGGTTGAGACTCTCCGAGGGGCCATCCACCCAAGAACAGGTCAATGGGCTGTGTTCATGCTGGTAGAGACTCCAAGAACCCCCCTTGTTTTGCATATTAAGTAACTTTGGGTCTCACCCTAAGTTACCAGGGGAATCCAGACGTGGACCCCTTGCTCACTGTTCTCAGAGAGGCACAGCTCCACCTGACTGATGATGCCCAACAAGGCTGAAACACGTGTATGGGGTTGAGACTCTCCGAGGGGCCATCCACCCAAGAACAGGTCAATGGGCTGTGTTTGTGCTGGTAGAGACTCCCAGAACCCCCTTTGTTTTACTCCTAGAAATACCCTTGGATCACCTTTTGCTAGCGTGCGCAGAAGTCAAATCTTATTCTTAGGGATTTACTGGGCTGCACAGGGAGAGAACAAACAAGGGAGAAGCAATTCATTTAAAAGAAGGCCAATTGTATTGTCAAAAGAAGATGGTAACATTGAATTATTGAATGAACAAATGATGAGTCAGCTTAATCAAAAAACATTGAAAGATTTCTGGAAGACAATCAATGAGCTGGAAGCACTGCAAAAGGCCATTGTGTGCAATATGGTGTCCGAAAAACAATGGACATCACATTACAAAGAGCTGTATAAGAACCAGGGTGCCTTTAAAGATCCAGTCCTAGTACCAAAGCAACAATGGGACATTGTGATAAAACAAGAGGACATATTAAACAACATCAAAGAAATCAGCTCATCAAGAGCACCCAGTCCGGACGGGTTAACTAACAAAATACTTAAAAGAAAATCCACAGGAGTGGGCTAGCTTCTGCACTATATTATTTACAACAATAATAAAACACGTCTGCTTCAAACTGCCTCTCGACACAGGCTAATCCTCCACTCAGTGTACAGAGCAAAGTGTTCGTTGGCTCGTCTGAGATATCCAAAGTCCATCATGCAGACCAACAGGCGAATATCTGGCTTAAAAAGAACAGTAGTCCCTCAATCCCGTCAGAGCTAACAACTCGTACGGAGCTGAATATTTCCACCACTTAGCAGTTTTCTAATGCTGAAAATCAACCGAGCTCTGACAACCTGCGTGATATCATAAAAACCTCTATGCAAGCCTACTTTCAGAAATGCACATGAGAGCACAGAACGGAGACAAATCGCACTCAATCCAATTCCCCAATGTAGAGCGACTGCTCTCTGGCCCAGCAGTGGCGAAACAAGCCGAGCACCAAGTTATGCAATCGCATATGCAGCTCCTTATCTCGGGCAGACCGCAGGCTACAGGTATTCCTCTCCCTCCAAGTAAGTCATCAAGGCTGACAGAAAGCTCTCTTAAGAAAACCCAGTTACATTGTTTGCTAATTAAATGACGAGAGCATCCGGCCCCCCGATATGTGCTCAATCGAGCCAGCATTTTAAATATATGTGCACAAATACCATCTCTGAAGAACTTGTCCACAACTGATATTGATTTGGTGGAATTCTCAAGTGAGAACAATCTTCATGAAGCCACCATGTTCGATCTGGGCTCGTAGCACACACATATGGCAAGCTAGACTGGCCATATATGATCTAGGTTTTTTGTTGTTCCAACTTCCTGAGAGCATTGCATCACAGCCATCAAAGACTGCACTCAACACCTACAATCCATCCTTAAGTGCCCCATTTATACATGGTCACAATGCCTCTCATTACCCTCAAGCCACACAAACATACTGTATGAAAGCATAACAACAAGTGAGCCAGAAAAGATCATATCTGTATTACATCCTGGAATACCAGAGGCTATTCCCATTTTATTCACCTCGCTGCAAAGCACGTTAAGTAACCAAGATATTGTGGTGTTACAAGAAACCTGGTTAGCCTCTGCTCCAGTATGGCACTCACATGTTCTTCACATCACACCTGCTATTAAACATAGATTGGGTCGCCCAATGGGTGGGCTACTTATTGCTATCAAAAAAACTTCTGGGCTTGGGTGTATATCTTATATCTCACCATCCCCCTATTTTCAAACGGTGAAAGTTTCAAGAGGTAACATCTTGCTAGCTATTGTGAACATATACTGGAGCAAGAGCATAATTACACCAGTTCAATTTTTCAGATGATTTTTTTAGACGATCTGCTTCAAGATCAGTCCTTGACCCACACTATTCTAATGGGTGACTTAAACCTCCACCTGCTTCATGCGAAAACAGACAACCTCACAGGTGCGGAAGCAGCTTGGTCGCATCTGATGAAAGAAAGGGGTTTTATGATGTTAAATGGAGCAATCGTGGGTGGTGTTCCACCCCGATTTACATGGAATAGAGGTTCTCAACAGTCGATTCTGGATTATGTCTATGTGAATACCAAACTATTGACTCACATAATGTCATTTCAAGTGATCGACACTGATCTCAGCGATCATAACATGTTGCAACTCTGTCTCGCCTTAACAAGATCTCGTTTCGAAGTAGAGAAAAATGTTTACATTACAAATACAATTGTTAACACTAGAGGCTCCCGTCTCCAATGGAATCCTAGGACCTTAACCCATCTACGAGATTGCATTGAACAGACCTGTAATTCCGCACGCAAGGATGGATCAGACTCTTATGTCCATCTTATGCAACTACTTGGAGAAGATAAGTCATCAAATGTCAAGTACAAAAATAATCATCCACATCGCTTTGATTTGGAAGTAAAGCAGTACAAATCTATTATGAGATCAAAGCTGCGTAATCTGAAACATCATGACGAAATAACTAAAATAAGCCTAACAAAGCAATTGAAACAGGCATACAAAACATGGTTAAGACATCGACGTGCAATGCAATATCGCCATGATAATGAACATATGTTTCAGCAAATTATTAGAAAATCAACCAGTGGAATTTGGGCATGCCTTAACAATGCCGCTCCAAACTCTCAGGGAGCATTGCAAATCAATGCAATCTCGGACGAGTTATGGCAGTCCTACTTTGGGCATCTATATAGCCCACTGGATTCACACCCATTTGAGTGGCCGAATTTGGGTCACAACCTGATGTATGTTTTTTCAATAGAGGTTGAAGACATCTTATCTTGCATCTCAACATTGAGTCGGTCAAGAGCTCATGGGCCTGACGGTCTCCATAATGGTCTTTTAAAAGATCACTCATTAGAGTGGCCTCACATCTTACACTTGATATTCAAACATGTGTTCATTGTAGGAAGGGTTCCACATTCATGCAAGAAATCCATAATTTTGCCAATCTTCAAAAAGGGCGAGAGAAGCGAACCCAAGTCGTATCGCCCCATTGCCCTTCTCGACTGGCCTGGGAAAATGTTTGCTCGCTTAGTCCTAAAGATATTTAACATATGGCTTGATCTGTCCAATTTGCGAGATCCATTTCAAACAGGTTTTCTCTCGGGTATTGGTACGGCCATTAATATAGTGACATTACGAAGCATCTAATCCCAAGCAGTCCAACGCAATCAACCACTCTATTTGGCATTCATAGACTTTCGCATGGCCTTCGATGCGGTCCCTCGCAAATTATTATTTAAGAAACTACTAGATAGAGGCTTCCCTTGGCATATCCTAAAATGGATAATTGAATTTCACACTGCCACCTCTATCCAAGTCAAACTATCAAGCGACGGTCTTCTGTCAAATTCAATACCCACGCATTGTGGCTTTAACAGGGATGCCTGTTGGCATCCGCACTGTTTAATTTTTACATCTCAGATGTTGGTAAAGAATTCATGGGCGTTAAAGCTGATCCGCCTATAATAAACAGCAATCATGTGAAATATCTTCTATACGCAGATGATATGATCTTAATGTCCAAGACTCCCAAAGGCCTGCGTTTATTGTTGAATGCCTTAAATAGATACACGATCAGCAACTACATCACCATCAATGTATCAAAAAGTAAGATCATCCAATGCGGCAATGTCAGACAACGCATTGCCAAGCTGATGTGGCCCTTACAGAATGTCTTATTATCCTCTGTTTCCTCCTATGTATACCTAGGGACCTTGATAACGAATCAAACAATCACATTTCAGCATGAGGCATATATTCAGACTAAAGTGAACACAGCATTGTCTCAGGCATGCATTATAAAGAAAAGGTTCTGTAAGTTCTCAATAATGCCATTAGTAATTTACTACAGACAAAAAATGGTGCCGGTAGTCCTATAAGGTTTCGAAGGTCACGTGGACAAAACAAATCAATACTGGACCAAACTCGAAAGCCAGTATTGGAAAGCAGCCCTTAGTTTACCCATTTCTGAATCCATGACCATTATCAGACACGAGCTAGGCATGATATCTTTATACGCCCTATATAAATGGAGGATGTGTAGTCTGTATCGCAAATGTACTATGGCCAGTTCGACATCAGACCTGTAGGGATACTTGCTGCATACCTTTTAAATTCAACAGACAAACTGCCTACCACATGGCGTCTTCTAATTAAAAAAACAGTAAGAGATGTAGGTTTTTCGATCAAGACTCTATGTTGTAACCCAGACCAAGCAAAATCTCGTCTCTGGGAAGCTGATTGGATCAAAACACGATCAGCATGTTTCAAATATCAGAAATTCAAACAGAATCCGTTTGCCCTAAAACGATATGGGTGTATGGAAAGCTACCTTGTTAAATTCCCAAATGTTCATCAGAGAAACAAGTATCTACGTTTTCGTTTCAATCTATGGCCAACGCATAAAATATCACATGTACGTAGATTGCTTTCCAAATAAGATGCCCATTGCCGGTTTTGCAATTTAGAACTGGAGACTCTCCAGCATTTATGCACTGATTGTCCAAAACGGAAAGCCAAACAATCTATCCATCTTAAATCCCTGTTTCTTGATCATCACGAACTATCGCGAAAAAGAGCCTGGGGATACTTATTCCATGCCGAGAGAAAAGTACTACGATATGCCATACTTAACTTTTTACAGTGTTTAGATTTGTCTCATAAATCCGAGCCTGTTGCTAACTTTTAATTGGAAAAGTATTTATTCGAAATAACATTTAATGCTAACTCTGGTGCTATTGTTTTTGGATGATATGTACACCATTCAAACACAAATACCAAAATGCTCAATGTAATTGTTGGTATTTCAAATATTGGCCTGCCTTAATATGTATGCAAAAAGAACAGGCATTTGTGTTTTCTCCCCTTTTTTTAATTATATTCCTCTTTATTCCTTTTACTATGTATATACCTGAGATGTATTCAAAGTTGTATGTTGTTTTGTATTTATCTTGTTTTTTTATCGAAATTCGTGTTAATGTTGTAAAATCAAGTATTATTCTTGATTAAATCAACTTAATAAAAAAAAAACTAAAAAAATAAAAACAGCAAGCAATTCCGGACTCATGGAAGAGTGCAACTATTGTCCCCATTTTCAAAAAAGGTCTATGAACAGAACCTAAAAATTATTGGCCAACCGCACTCTTTGATGTGTTTGGAAACATTTTCGCCACTCAAATTCATCGGCAATTGGCAAAATGGGCGAGCTCAACACAAGCATACGATTAAAGGCAAACTGGCTTTGTAAAAGGCGTGGGTTGTGGATGAAATCTTTTCTTGATCAATGCTCTAAAAATGGAGGAAATCCGACAAGAAGGTCAAATTTACCTTGCATTTATTGACCTCGCACACACGTTTGATAGCGTGAGCAGAGAACTTTTATGGTCAAAATTAAAAAGAAGAAATTGCCCAGAAAGCCTGCTCTCAGCAACCAAAGCCTTGTACTCAATCACTGAGATAAGATATGATTAGACCAGCAAGGGACACTAGCTTCACCCATCAGAACACACAGAGGGGTGAAGCAGAGATGTCCACTTGCATCATTCTTGTTCAGCATGTTTATTACATAGGAGACATCCTGGGAAGTGCACATGCATTTTCACCGAAAATCAACGGATCGCATGTTGGGTGGATCTTATATGCAGATGATCTTGTTCTGTTGGATCTCACCCCTATTGGATTACAACGTAAACTGATTGCCCTGGAAAAATACGTGGAAGACAACAGGTTAAAAATAAATCTTGAAAAATCAGAAATTCTAATTCTCCAAAATCTTAAATGGAAAAACTCACGTATGCCAAAACATCAATCATGGAAGTTAGGAAATTAAACCTTGAAATGTGTCAACCAAATGGAATACCTAGGAATGGTCATAAATAGTAACATCAATGATGCCCCATGGGTACTGAAAACTAAAGCTAAATGTAAGCAATTGGCGGCCCAAGGTGCCTTCCTAAACAATAAATACGGCACATTTTCCCTCAAACCAGTGGTACAATTCTACAAAACAAAAGCTGTGCCTACATTAACGTATGGAGCACAATGCGCCTTGGGATGTCCGGCTTCCTGGTGGCCTTTGTTGGAAAACAGCTTCTGGAGCAAAGTATTGTGGCTGCCCAAAGGAACACCAACTGCTTGTATAAGATACGAGCTGGGATTTATTTCAATTAACGCGAAAGTCACATGGAGCACTCTTGCTCTTTATCGCAAAATTACTTTGATTAATCCACTCCCACAGTTTGTGATATCAACACAAACAAAGAAGACGCCAGAGGCATCCAGTCTATCGCGATGACAACATAGGGCTCAATGGGAATGGGAAATGGTCTACTGAATGGGGATTTACCGGGTCCTCCAAGGTCGGAATGACCTGGTAAGTCACCATTCAGCCAGACCGGACCCGGGTTTGTAGGAAGCCATGGTGCTAATAGCACCATGGCTACCTCCAAACTCGGAATGACCCCCAATGTCCAGAAAATGCTAGCAAACTGAAAGCTAAGATCATAGATTGTGACAGTTGATGATTGCATGATTCAAACACTTATAGCGACTTTTTGGTCTCAAAGCATTTGAAAAAAGTTTGTAACAAACTCAAATAAAAAATAAAAAAAAATCATTGAATGGTCTTGGAGCATATTGATTTAATGAATCCTACCTACCACTTGCACAGTGAATGCTGAATGCTACATCATGAGGGCACGATTTTTAGAGGACTGTGAGTGAAGGAAGCAATTCTGCCAATCATTGTGAAAGTGGATGCAAGGATTACATCAGCATTCTAGAACTTTGTGTCATGGTTCCTAGAGCACCTTGAGTGAAGGCATTGCATAATCCATTGTGAAAGGCGGTGCAAGGATTACATCAGCATTCTGAGTCACGGTTCCTAGAGCACCTTGAGGTAAGGCATTGCATAATCCATTGTGAAAGTAGATGCAAGGATTACATCAGCATTCTGAGTTACGGTTTCTAGAGCACCTTGAGGGAAGGGATCGCAGAATCCATTGTGAAAGTGGTTGCAAGGATTACATCAGCATTCTGAATCACGGTTCCTTTTCATTAAAAGTTTTATTCCAACATTACAGAATACAAACAACATAAATGAACAACATGTTTCTTATGCAAATACAAATAATGAATAATAAATACAAAATCAATTCAGCAAATGAGAAAAGTAGACTAACCAAGTGAAAAAGAAATCAGCAATTGAGAAAAGTAGGCTGACCAGGTTAAAAAGAAAGAAAGTAAAGATAGGAAGTCAGAAACCCAGAAAGGACAGAAAAACCAGGAAACAATCAGTAAGCAAATTAATCCAGCAATGCAGAATCAAAAAAGGGTACAAGCATTAATGAACACAGCAAAAGCATATTCCAGTGAATCACGGTTCCTAGAGCACCTTGAGGCAATGCATCACAGAATCCATTGTGAAAGTTGATGCAATGATTACATCAGCATTCTGAGTCACAGTTCCTAGAGCACCTTAAGGGAAGGGATCGCAGAATCCATTGTGAAAGTGGTTGCGAGGATTACATCAGCATTCTGAATCACGGTTCCTAGAGCACCTTGAGGGAAGGCATCACAGAATCCATTGTGAAAGTCGATGCAAGGATTATATCGGCATTCTGAATAACGGTTCCTAGAGCACTTTGAGGGAAGACTTCACAGAATCTATTGTGAAAGTCAATGCAAGGATTACATCAGCATTCTGAGTCACAGTTCTTAGAGCACGTTGAGGGAATTGATTGCAGATTCCATTGTAAAAGTGGTTGCAAGAATTACATCAGCATTCTGAGTCACGGTTCCTAGATCACCTTGAGGAAGGGATCACAGAATCCATTGTGAAAGTAGATGCAAGGAATACATCAGCATTCTGAGTCATGGTTCCTAGAGCACCTTGAGGGAAGGGATCTCAGAATCCATAGTGAAAGTGGTTGCAGGGATTACATCAGCATTCTGAGTGAGGGTTCCTAGAGCACCTTGAGGAAGGGATCGCAGAATCCATTTTGAAAGTGGTTGCAAGGATTACATCAGCATTCTGAGTCACGGTTCCTAGAGCAGTGAACTGTAGACTTCCAGCCCTTTAAGATGAGTAGCAATACCCTGGAGATGGATGGGGCTGCAGATTTTAATCAAACATCAATAATTCAGATGACACAAATAGCTTGGCAAAAGTTTGTCTGTTTTAGTGCAAGTAACTAAAACAGGGAGTACAATGAACATCAGCAATTGCTCGATTCTCAACTCTCAATCATTTCATAAAAAAGCTTTGTTCTTCAACCCTAAATTGGTCATAGCTGATGTACTGACCTCCGTCATTACCAACGTCATCCTACGTAGCAAACTTCTAAAACCTATCGGGAAGCGGGATTGGGTCTAAGTGAGTAACTAAACATAGGTGTTATATCTGTGTAGAGTAACGAAGAGAAATAATTGGATATTTAACATCAGGTGGGGCAACTAAGCCCTCACTTCAAAATGGGCACTATGGACGTCACTAAATATACGACATCCCATTGGCTACAAAAACTATAGGACCCCCAACTATGTGTTCCTCTAAAATTGGGTGGCTACTAACCCCCGTCAATAACTTTCCACCTACGTGAGCAGCACGCAGACTGAACAACCAGGTGTGGGTGAGCTTGTCTTGTTACCAACTTCCCACCAATTAACAGAACACTCCATCATCACCTCAATGTTTCAGTGTCAATTAGTGTTTGAAGTTGGCCTTGAGTCTATACTCTTCTCTGGGAATTTTTAAGGAGTATGGGTACTGTCTGGCTTTCGTGCGTAGGTGTGATCTCCTCGTGCGTCCAACTTTCTTCCATCACGTGACTGGACAACACGAATTGAGTCTTTTAGTGTATTTGATTTTATTCCCCAATAGTCCTCTGACATCTTTTGTTTTCACTTAATCTTCTTGAACAGGAGCTTCTGTTCTTTCACGTTAATTGTATCTAATGTCAGCCAATTTTAGTTCTCATAAGACCTTGGCTCTTTGGCTCATCCAACTCCTTAGCTGAAATATATTCTGTTTAATTCAATTGCTTTTGTAACCTCGACACTGAATTGAGGCTTTCCTTGTTGCTCAAGACTGCTATGTATATAGTGGATCCTTCATTCTTTATTCAATCCATATGTATCTATGAGGTATATATATGAATAGATTGGCGCTTGCCTCAATCTAATTACTATAAGTATTTGGCTAGCTTCATGATTTCTTTGCTGCTTGCATTTCATTGCCTCTATACACGTTTAAACTAAGTATCTTTATCGTGCTTATGGCATAAATCTCTTAATCTTGATCTCAAGATGTCACTTATCCTTGGTACTTCTTCTTTCTTCATAAATCGTCTTCCTCTCTGGTCTTGTTATCTTCTATATTATGGAGTCCATTATGTTTTGTATGACGTCACCGTTCATCCTGGTCATTCAGTTTCTTTGTTTCATCAGGAATTGTATTTGAATGGCCATCATATTGTCGTGAGTGTAGTTATGGTTTCCTTAATGGATACTTCACTTCCCATATTCTCTTATGTATAGGTATTCCTATGTGTACTGCACATAGTCGTTGCTCTTCTTCTTGCTTTCTGATTGGTGCAGTATACATCACATACTTTGGTTCATACTTCCCAGGTAATGTAGGCGAGGTAGGTGGAGTAGGGGTACTTGGCTCCTCCTCTACAGCACCTTGAGGAAAGGCACCACAGAATCCGTTGTGCAAGTGGACGCCAGTATTACATCAGCATTCTGGAACTTCGAGTCACTGTTCCTAGAGCACCTTGAGCGAAGGGATTGCAGAATCCACTGTGAAAGTGGATGCAAGGATTACATCAGCATTCTGGCGCTTTGAGTCACGGTTCCTAGAGCACTTTGAAAGAACGAACCCTTGCAACCACCGAGAAAGTGACTGCCAGGAGTAAAGCAACCTGTTGGAACTTGCATTTACAGTTCCTAGAGCTCCACGAGAGTAATAACAATGCAAGCTATTGAGAATCTAGACTTCTGGAGTAGAGCTGCATGGTGCAACTTGGAGTCACAGTTCCTGCAGCACGTTCACAGAATGAATGAAGCCAAGCTTTGATACACAAGGAGTACTATTTCATGTTTGAACTTGGAGTCAAACCCTTTGACTTAAAGAATCCCTTTGACAAATTGCACAGACGCAGAACTGTTATACGCAGGAAATTGGCGTCAAACGCCCCACAGTCCCTTTTGAGAAGCTGCAGTCACCAAGTGCATGCTGTGACTGCGAGCCACTTTTACTAAGCTACACACAGAAAAGTACTTTCGGAAAGAACTGCTGTACCAAGGAACCCAGTGTTTAGTAGAATCCTATTAAAATGAACTGGTGTGGCGGCGACGAGAGACGGAATGGAGTGCTTGACAACCTGACACCTTACAGACCTCTAAATAAACACATTGAACTCTTTTTCGGTGCCTCTACTCATTATTGTGCCAGAATAATAAACATGAAAAACGTAATGAACTGCAAAAAATGTGACAAAAAGGCATTTAAGTCAATGTCATAGAATGGAATCAATCAGGGGACGAGAACATCCTTATAAGGGGGTTCTTGCAATATCAGTCACTAAGAAACTGAGGCAAATGTTCATGAAAAGCAAGAGCGTCTGGGAATATTCAGCGGCCAGTAGAGGGCAGCAATGTACTGCACGCAGGTTGCATGGGCTGAGGAGAATTCGGACAGGCTATGTATACATACCCTCCTCTTGCTTTCGATCAGATGAAGTACATAGTTTTGCACTCTTCTGAGAACTCACATAAAATCAGGTGCAAATATAAATGCAATATGGTGAAAAAAATGTTCAGCTGTTGTTCCACATGGGGCCCGATAAAAATATTTCTCTTCCTATACAAGCAGTCACAGAATGCCCAGAGGTTTCTAAGCGGTCGAACCTGCGTTGCTCCGTGTCTTCCTGCTTTCAAGACGTGCGAATTGCCACTGAGCTATCCTCCGGAGACTTGAGATCAGCCCCTCCCTCTGCTTCAAGAAAGAGGAAAGAGGAAGCCTGCAGTCAGGACTGAAATAAAGGTCCATTTTGCACAAGTGGGATGAACTACCATTGCTCTGATTTAGGCAAATATTGAAACAAAGTGATTGGTTCCCTCGCTTAAAACTCAATTCCTACATTTTCACTACATGGCCTACACACATTTTCAAACGGTGTACACCAACAAGTGGAGAGAGATTCGGTTTCCGGCACCCAAGTTCCCCCCTCTACTGCTTCAAGTTACAGGATGATAGTTGGCTTTTTTTGCTGGCAAGATGATTGGTCGGATGCCTTTTCCTCTTCCCTGCAGATAGGACAGTATTCAGGGAGTGGCTTCCACGCTGGCTTTACTCCCAGCTGTTTGGAGAGGGCCAATTTCAGAATAGTCAATAACTGCTTGGCCTACTTAACACGCAGAAGGCCTGCTCAAGCACAAAATGAAAGGTTTTTTTCAATACAATTTTTCTGGCACACATTAGAAGCTGCGTTTTTGCTTTTTTAAATATGAACAGATTCTATCGTGATTATATGGATCAGCAAATTAAAGCTCTCTGACGTTATATTAAGCAAGAGACATTGAGGTTTATTCATGGGATTATTTGAGGCTAAAACGGTGATTTGTGCTCCATTCTGCCCGCAATTCCCTGTTTAACAAATGGGAATTTGCGGGCAGAATGGCGCACAAATCCCCGTTTTTCAGCGCAAATACTTCCATGAATCAGCCCCATAGTGTCTGATTCACAGAAGCTTTTTATAATGGTGCAATCCGATTAGAAAAGGCTCTGTGAATCAGGCCCATAGTATTCAAGTGAATTACAGTGTATTGCCATGTATTATATTGAATAAAATACCTCCTACCATACATAAACATGATATTGCAAGTCAACCTGGTGTTTCATGGCCTTATAAAGGGACTCAGCCTTTGGGCATGTTCCTCTATTTGGGCGGGAAATTCCTAGTGATTTGCGATACACTTATAATGTACGGTAGGGGATACATTATCCCATATATTTTTGTATTTTTGAATTTTTATATATCATGTACTACGGTTAAATTATAAACTCTCAGACCATTCCAAATACAAGATACAAGCTGATCATACATACCACATGCACAATCATATTGAGTCAAATGAATCAGTAACCTCATTGCAAATTAGCAGGTGAACAATGTGTAGTAAACATGACCCATGATCAAGACAAAGTCGAGCAACATTAGATAATCGCACAGGAAGTGAACTCTGTTATTGCGACAGTTCCAAGGAGGTTATTTTCACCATAACATCCCACAGGCATCTCAATGCATTCGTCAATGAAATAGAACCTACAAATGTGTCTTAAGACCAACATTGCTGCAAAGGGATATAAGCAGGGTTCTGCACATATCTCACAAATAGCTTGTTTGCAGCTCTCAGCAAATTGGAGCATTGAGTAGGAAGATGTTGTGCACTTTCTAATACTCTCCAACTGAAGGCCAAGCCCTGAGCACTGGTGGGAACTGGGGAAATTATGGAAATCAACGAGCGAATGAACACGCCAGGAATTATTTAATGCTGTCTTTTGATGAAGACAGTTATTTTAAATATAGTGTTCCCCAAAAGGGGTTTGCACTGCTGCAACCAATGACAGCAAAAGAATAATTTGAAAAAGAACACATCTCTAACTACTCTACTGATCTTTATTGTAGACCGTTTCCATACATAGAGCCAGGTTCTTGAGGCCCCTAAAGAGTAGGTGTAGTTGATCTCTGTTATTTACAATAGGGGAACCCAAAGGGCCGCGTTCTGTTACCCATGTGTATTGAATTTCTTCTGCACAGGGGTTCGGACTTCATCTATGCAGAATCCTCGTAGAGTAGTTGGTCTTTGTCTGGAGTTTCTTTGGAGGGTTCTGTATATGTACATGTTTGTCTGTATGATTTTGCCCTTGTGGTGTTTTCTATGAAGTTGATCTGTATGTAGCAATATAGCATTGTAATGTGATTTAATGCACATATGTTTTATTCATATATGTCCTGATTTAAAAAAAAAAAATTCACAAGTGATTTTTTTGTGGTCATTGCTTGCAGCAGTGTAAACCATTTTGGGGAACACTATATTTAAAATAACTGTCTTCATTAAAAATCACCCTTACATCATTCCTGGTGTGTTCATTCTTCCGTTGTGTTTGTGTCCTTTCTAATATGCAGCTAGATCCACAAATGAGGCATGTTCTGAACTCTCGCGATAGCTCCTGCCAAGCGTCCATGACCAACAGTGATGGCATTACATTCAAATACAATAGCGAATCTTCGTGTTTTCCAACACGGATATATCGTTATGTATTTCTGAGTTTCTGCAATCGGGTATGCCTGCTAAAAAATAATGAGTGTAGGTTTTTTTTCTTTTTTTCCCAGCAAGATAATTAATCTTACTGCACCAATCACAGCTCCATATTTTCGCCTTCAGAGTGAATGAGAATCTAACCTCTAGTTTCCGCCCAATCTTTACACGGAGGTTGTTATATGTACCTATCAACTATTGTGTTATTTGTGCCTCTTCTAAATAAGTCCTCTAACATACCCTGAGTTGAGTTGCCTTATGCTTTAATCAGTGGTAGGTATAATACACTCTGTTTCTAAAATATCGTGGCCCTCAAAGAGATCTACCCCAATTCAAGGGTATAGCCTGAATGGGTGCACATTGTGGTATCCCTAATATGGATCACCATAGTCTTCCTTCCAATCTTGCCAGCCAAACAGGCATTCTTATCATATACGTATCTTGGGCATATCGGATGCATGGGTGAAAGAATGTTTTATGCATCAACAGTCCCTCTAATGAGTAACCATCTGACTGTATCTGATGTCTGGCTAAAGATGGCCTCTTCATCAAAACCGCACTGGTGGAGTCACATATTAACCATTTGACAGACTATAGAAGGATGGGCACCCAATCAATGCCAGTGCCAGCAGGTGAATGCTGTTTCCGTGGCATACAGTGCCACTGTCATCAGGTGACTGCTGTTTTTGTGGCATACAGTACCAGTGCCAGCGGGCGAATGCTGTTTCCGTGCCATACAGTGCCATTGTGATGCCAGTGCCAGCAGGTGAATGCTGTTTACGTGGTATACAGTACCATTGTGATGCCAGTGCCCGCAAGTGAGTGCTGTTTCCGATGCACACAGTACCATTATGATGCCAGTGCCAGCAGTTGAATGCTGTTTCCATAGCATACAGTACCATTGTGATGCCAGTGACAGCAGGTGAATGCTGTTTCTGTGGCCTACAGTACCATTGCGATGCCAGTGCCAGCAGGAGAATGCTGATTCCGTGGCATACATTTCCAGTGCCAGCAGGTGAATGCTGTTTCCGTGACATACAGTACCATTGTGATGCCAGTGCCCGCAGGTGAATGCTGATTCCGTGGCATACATTACCAGTGCCAGCAGGTGAATGCTGTTTCCGTGCCATACAGTGCCATTGTGATGCCAGTGCCAGCAGGTGAATGCTGTTTACGTGGTATACAGTACCATTGTGATGCCAGTGCCCGCAAGTGAGTGCTGTTTCCGATGCACACAGTACCATTATGATGCCAGTGCCAGCAGTTGAATGCTGTTTCCATAGCATACAGTACCATTGTGATGCCAGTGACAGCAGGTGAATGCTGTTTCTGTGGCCTACAGTACCATTGCGATGCCAGTGCCAGCAGGAGAATGCTGATTCCGTGGCATACATTTCCAGTGCCAGCAGGTGAATGCTGTTTCCGTGACATACAGTACCATTGTGATGCCAGTGCCCGCAGGTGAATGCTGATTCCGTGGCATACATTACCAGTGCCAGCAGGTGAATGCTGTTTCCGTGCCATACAGTGCCATTGCTAAACCAGTGCCAGCAGGTGAAAGCTGTTTCTGTGGCATACAGTACCATTGTGATGCCAGTGCCCGCAAGTGAGTGCTGTTTCCGATGCACACAGTACCATTATGATGCCAGTGCCAGCAGTTGAATGCTGTTTCCATAGCATACAGTACCATTGTGATGCCAGTGACAGCAGGTGAATGCTGTTTCCGTGGCATAAACTACCATTGTGATGCCATTGCCAGCAGATGATTGCTGTTTCCGTGGCACACAGTACCATTGTGATGCCAATGCCAGCAGGTGAATGCTGTTTCCGTGGTATACAGTACCAGTGCCAGCAGGTGAATGCTGTTTCCAAGCCATACAGTACCATAGTGATGCCAGTGCCTGCAGGTGAATGCTGTTTTATGGCATGCAGTGCCAGCAGATGAATACTGTTTCGGTGGCATACACTACCATTGTGATGCCATTGCCAGCAGATGAATACTGTTTCCGTGGTATACAGTACCATTGTGATGCCAGTGCCAGCAGGTGAATGCTGTTTCCGTGGCATACAGTACCAGTGCCAGCAGGTGAATGCTGTTTCCGCAACATACAGTACCATTGTGATGCCAGTGCCAGCAGGTGAATGCTGTTTCTGGGGCATATAGTACCAGCAGGTGATTGCTGTTTCCGTGGCATACAGTGCAAGTGCCAGCAGGTGAATGCTGTTTCTGTGGCATACAGTACCATTGCCAGCAGGTGAATGCTGTTTCCGTGGGATACAAGTGCCAGCAGGTGAAGGCTGTTTCCGTGACATACAGTACCATTGTGATGCAAGTGCCAGCTGGTGAATGCTGTTTCAGTGGCACACTGTACCATTGTGATGCCAGTTCTAGCAGGTGAATGTTGTTTCTGTGGCATACTGTACCATTGTGATGCCATGACAGCAGGTGAATGGTGTTTCAGTGGCATACAGTACCAGTGCCAGCAGGTGAATGCTGTTTCCGTGCCATACAGTACCATTGTGATGCCAGTGCCAGCAGGTGAATGCTGTTTATGTGGCACACAGTACCATTGTGATGCCAGTGCCAGCAGGTGAATGCTGTTTCCGTGCCATACAGTACCAGTGCCAGCAGGTGGATGCTGTTTCCGTGGACTACAGTACCAGTACCAGCAGGTGAATGCTGTTTCTGTGGCCTACAGTACCATTGCGATGCCAGTGCCAGCAGGAGAATGCTGATTCCGTGGCATACATTTCCAGTGCCAGCAGGTGAATGCTGTTTCCGTGACATACAGTACCATTGTGATGCCAGTGCCCGCAGGTGAATGCTGATTCCGTGGCATACATTACCAGTGCCAGCAGGTGAATGCTGTTTCCGTGCCATACAGTGCCATTGTGATGCCAGTGCCAGCAGGTGAATGCTGTTTATGTGCCCGACAGTACCAGTGCCAGCAGGTGAATACTGTTTCCGTGGCATGCAGTACCATTGTGATGCCAGTGCCAGCAGGTGAATGCTGTTTCTTTGGCCTACAGTACCATTGTGATGCCAGTGCCAGCAGGTGAATGCTGTTTCCGTGGCATACAGTACCAGTACCAGCAGGTGAATGCTGTTTCTGTGGCCTACAGTACCATTGCGATGCCAGTGCCAGCAGGAGAATGCTGATTCCGTGGCATACATTACCAGTGCCAGCAGGTGAATGCTGTTTCCATGACATACAGTACCATTGTGATGCCAATGCCCGCAGGTGAATGCTGTTTCAGTGGCATACAGTGCCATTGTGATGCCAGTGCCAGCAGGTGAATGCTGTTTCCATGGCCTACAGTACCAGTGCTAGCAGGTGAATGCTGTTTCCGTGGCATACAGTACCACCGTATCAGATGACTGCTGTTTCCGTGGCATACTGAACCAGTGCCAGCAGGTGAAAGCTGTTTCTGTGGCATACAGTACCATTTTGATGCCAGTGCCCGCAAGTGAATGCTGTTTCTGTGGCATACAGCACCATTGTGATGCCAGTGCCAGCAGGTGAATGCTGTTTACATAGCATACAGTACCATTGTGATGCAAGTGCCAGCAGGTGAATGCTGTTAATGTGGCACACAGTACCAGTGCCAGCAGGTGAATACAGTTTCCGTGGCATACCGTACTATTGTGATGCCAGTGCCAGCAGGCGAATGCTGTTTCCGTGGCATACTAAACCAGTGCCAGCAGGTGAAAGCTGTTTCTGTGGCATACAGTACCATTGTGATGCCAGTGCCCTCAAGTGAGTGCTGTTTCCGATGCACACAGTACCATTATGATGCCAGTGCCAGCAGTTGAATGCTGTTTCCATAGCATACAGTACCATTGTGATGCCAGTGACAGCAGGTGAATGCTGTTTCCGTGGCATAAACTACCATTGTGATGCCATTGCCAGCAGATGATTGCTGTTTCCGTGGCACACAGTACCATTGTGATGCCAATGCCAGCAGGTGAATGCTGTTTCCGTGGTATACAGTACCAATGCCAGCAGGTGAATGCTGTTTCCACGCCAAACAGTACCATAGTGATGCCAGTGCCAGCAGGTGAATGCTGTTTTATGGCATGCAGTGCCAGCAGATGAATACTGTTTCCATGGCATACACTACCACTGTGATGCCATTGCCAGTAGATGAATACTGTTTCCGTGGTATACAGTACCATTGTGATGCCAGTGCCAGCAGGTAAATGCTGTTTCCGTGGCATACACCAGTGCCAGCAGGTGAATGCTCTTTCCGCAACATACAGTACCATTGTGATGCCAGTGCCAGCAGATGAATGCTGTTTCTGGGGCATATAGTACCAGTTCCAGCAGGTGATTGCTGTTTCCGTGGCATACAGTGCAAGTGCCAGTAGGTGAATGCTGTTTCTGTGGCATACAGTACCATTGCCAGCAGGTGAATGCTGTTTCCGTGGGATACAAGTGCCAGCAGGTGAAGGCTGTTTCCGTGACATACAGTACCATTGTGATGCAAGTGCCAGCAGGTGAATGCTGTTTCAGTGGCACACTGAACCATTGTGATGCCAGTTCTAGCAGGTGAATGTTGTTTCTGTGGCATACTGTACCATTGTGATGCCATGACAGCAGGTGAATGGTGTTTCAGTGGCATACAGTACCAGTGCCAGCAGGTGAATGCTGTTTCCGTGCCATACAGTACCATTGTGATGCCAGTGCCAGCAGGTGAATGCTGTTTATGTGGCACACAGTACCAGTGCCAGCAGGTGAATACTGTTTCCGTGGCATGCAGTACCATTGTGATGCCAGTGCCAGCAGGTGAATTCTGTTTCTGTGGCTTACAGTACCATTGTGATGCCAGTGCCAGCAGGTGAATGCTGTTTCCGTGGCATACAGTACCAGTGCCAGCAGGTGAATGCTGTTTCCGTGGACTACAGTACCAGTACCAGCAGGTGAATGCTGTTTCTGTGGCCTACAGTACCATTGCGATGCCAGTGCCAGGATTCCGTGGCATACATTTCCAGTGCCAGCAGGTGAATGTTGTTTCCGTGACATACAGTACCATTGTGATGCCAGTGCCCGCAGGTGAATGCTGATTCCGTGGCATACATTACAAGTGCCAGCAGGTGAATGCTGTTTCCGTGCCATACAGTGCCATTGTGATGCCAGTGCCAGCAGGTGAATGCTGTTTATGTGGCCGACAGTACCAGTGCCAGCAGGTGAATACTGTTTCCGTGGCATGCAGTACCATTGTGATGCCAGTGCCAGCAGGTGAATGCTGTTTCTGTGGCCTACAGTACCATTGTGATGCCAGTGCCAGCAGGTGAATGCTGTTTCCGTGGCATACAGTACCAGTACCAGCAGGTGAATGCTGTTTCTGTGGCCTACAGTACCATTGCGATGCCAGTGCCAGCAGGAGAATGCTGATTCCGTGGCATACATTACCAGTGCCAGCAGGTGAATGCTGTTTCCATGACATACAGTACCATTGTGATGCCAATGCCCGCAGGTTAATGCTGTTTCAGTGGCATACAGTGCCATTGTGATGCCAGTGCCAGCAGGTGAATGCTGTTTCCATGGCCTACAGTACCAGTGCTAGCAGGTGAATGCTGTTTCCGTGGCATACAGTACCACCGTCATCAGATGACTGCTGTTTCCGTGGCATACTGAACCAGTGCCAGCAGGTGAAAGCTGTTTCTGTGGCATAAAGTACCATTTTGATGCCAGTGCCCGCAAGTGAATGCTGTTTCTGTGGCATACAGCACCATTGTGATGCCAGTGCCAGCAGGTGAATGCTGTTTACATAGCATACAGTACCATTGTGATGCAAGTGCCAGCAGGTGAATGCTGTTTATGTGGCACACAGTACCAGTGCCAGCAGGTGAATACAGTTTCCGTAGCATGCAGTACCATTGTGATGCCAGTGCCAGCAGGTGAATGCTGTTTCTGTGGCCTACAGTACCATTGTGATGCCAGTGCCAGCAGGTGAATGCTGTTTCCGTGGCATACAGTACCAGTGCCAGCAGGTGAATGCTGTTTCCGTGGAATACAGTACCAGTACCAGCAGGTGAATGCTGTTACTGTGGCCTACAGTACCATTGCGATGCCAGTGCCAGCAGGAGAATGCTGATTCCGTGGCATACATTTCCAGTGCCAGCAGGTGAATGCTGTTTCCGTGACATACAGTACCATTGTGATGCCAGTGCCCGCAGGTGAATGCTGATTCCGTGGCATACATTACCAGTGCCAGCAGGTGAATGCTGTTTCCGTGCCATACAGTAGCATAGTGATGCCAGTGCCAGCAGGTGAATGCTGTTTATGTGGCACACAGTACCAGTGCCAGCAGGTGAATACTGTTTCCGTGGCATGCAGTACCATTGTGATGCCCGTGCCAGCAGGTGAATGCTGTTTCTGTGGCCTACAGTACCATTGTGATGCCAGTGCCAGCAGGTGAATGCTGTTTCCGTGGCATACAGTACCAGTACCAGCAGGTGAATGCTGTTTCTGTGGCCTACAGTACCATTGCGATGCCAGTGCCAGCAGGAGAATGCTGATTCCGTGGCATACATTACCAGTGCTAGCAGGTGAATGCTGTTTCCATGACATACAGTACCATTGTGATGCCAATGCCCGCAGGTGAATGCTGTTTCAGTGGCATACAGTGCCATTGTGATGCCAGTGCCAGCAGGTGAATGCTGTTTCCATGGCCTACAGTACCAGTGCTAGCAGGTGAATGCTGTTTCCGTGGCATACAGTACCACTGTCATCAGATGACTGCTGTTTCCGTGGCATACTGAACCAGTGCCAGCAGGTGAAAGCTGTTTCTGTGGCATACAGTACCATTTTGATGCCAGTGCCCGCAAGTGAATGCTGTTTCTGTGGCATACAGCACCATTGTGATGCCAGTGCCAGCAGGTGAATGCTGTTTACATAGCATACAGTACCATTGTGATGCAAGTGCCAGCAGGTGAATGCTGTTTCCGTGGTATACAGTACAGTGACAGCAGGTGAATGCTGTTTCCGTGGCATACACTACCATTGTGATGCCATTGCCAGCAGGTGATTGCTGTTTTCGTGGCATACAGTACCATTGTGATGCCAGTGCCAGCAGGTGAATGCTGTTTCCATGGCATACAGTACCAGTGCCAGCAGGTGACTGCTGTTTCAGTGGAATACAGTACCAGTACCAGCAGGTGAATGCTGTTTCTGCAGCATATAGTACCACTGTGATGCAAGTGCCAGCAGGTGAATGTTGTTTCCGAGGCATACAGTACCAGTGCCAGCAGGTAAATGCTGTTTCCATGACATACAGTAACATTGTGATGCCATTTTTTAGCAGGTGAATGCTGTTTCTGTGGCATATAGTACCATTGTGATGCCAGTGCCAGCAGGTGAATGCTGTTTCCGTGGCATACAGTACCAGTGCCAGCAGGTGAATGCTGTTTCCGCGGCATACAGTACCACTGTGATGCAAGTGCCAGCAGGTGATGCTGTTTCCGTGGCATACAGTACCAGTGCCAGCAGGTGAATGCTGTTTCCGTGGCCTACAGTACCATTGTGATGCCAGTGCCAGCAGGTGAATGCTGTTTCTGTGGCATACAGTACCAGTACCAGCAGGTGAATGCTGTTTCTGTGGCCTACAGTACCATTGCGATGCCAGTGCCAGCAGGAGAATGCTGATTCCGTGGCATACATTACCAGTGCCAGCAGGTGAATGCTGTTTCCATGACATACAGTACCATTGTGATGCCAATGCCCGCAGGTTAATGCTGTTTCAGTGGCATACAGTGCCATTGTGATGCCAGTGCCAGCAGGTGAATGCTGTTTCCATGGCCTACAGTACCAGTGCTAGCAGGTGAATGCTGTTTCCGTGGCATACAGTACCACCGTCATCAGATGACTGCTGTTTCCGTGGCATACTGAACCAGTGCCAGCAGGTGAAAGCTGTTTCTGTGGCATAAAGTACCATTTTGATGCCAGTGCCCGCAAGTGAATGCTGTTTCTGTGGCATACAGCACCATTGTGATGCCAGTGCCAGCAGGTGAATGCTGTTTACATAGCATACAGTACCATTGAGATGCAAGTGCCAGCAGGTGAATGCTGTTTATGTGGCACACAGTACCAGTGCCAGCAGGTGAATACAGTTTCCGTAGCATGCAGTACCATTGTGATGCCAGTGCCAGCAGGTGAATGCTGTTTCTGTGGCCTACAGTACCATTGTGATGCCAGTGCCAGCAGGTGAATGCTGTTTCCGTGGCATACAGTACCAGTACCAGCAGGTGAATGCTGTTTCCGTGGAATACAGTACCAGTACCAGCAGGTGAATGCTGTTACTGTGGCCTACAGTACCATTGCGATGCCAGTGCCAGCAGGAGAATGCTGATTCCGTGGCATACATTTCCAGTGCCAGCAGGTGAATGCTGTTTCCGTGACATACAGTACCATTGTGATGCCAGTGCCCGCAGGTGAATGCTGATTCCGTGGCATACATTACCAGTGCCAGCAGGTGAATGCTGTTTCCGTGCCATACAGTAGCATAGTGATGCCAGTGCCAGCAGGTGAATGCTGTTTATGTGGCATGCAGTACCATTGTGATGCCCGTGCCAGCAGGTGAATGCTGTTTCTGTGGCCTACAGTACCATTGTGATGCCAGTGCCAGCAGGTGAATGCTGTTTCCGTGGCATACAGTACCAGTACCAGCAGGTGAATGCTGTTTCTGTGGCCTACAGTACCATTGCGATGCCAGTGCCAGCAGGAGAATGCTGATTCCGTGGCATACATTACCAGTGCTAGCAGGTGAATGCTGTTTCCATGACATACAGTACCATTGTGATGCCAATGCCCGCAGGTGAATGCTGTTTCAGTGGCATACAGTGCCATTGTGATGCCAGTGCCAGCAGGTGAATGCTGTTTCCATGGCCTACAGTACCAGTGCTAGCAGGTGAATGCTGTTTCCGTGGCATACAGTACCACTGTCATCAGATGACTGCTGTTTCCGTGGCATACTGAACCAGTGCCAGCAGGTGAAAGCTGTTTCTGTGGCATACAGTACCATTTTGATGCCAGTGCCCGCAAGTGAATGCTGTTTCTGTGGCATACAGCACCATTGTGATGCCAGTGCCAGCAGGTGAATGCTGTTTACATAGCATACAGTACCATTGTGATGCAAGTGCCAGCAGGTGAATACTGTTTCCGTGGCATGCAGTACCATTGTGATGCCCGTGCCAGCAGGTGAATGCTGTTTCTGTGGCCTACAGTACCATTGTGATGCCAGTGCCAGCAGGTGAATGCTGTTTCCGTGGCATACAGTACCAGTACCAGCAGGTGAATGCTGTTTCTGTGGCCTACAGTACCATTGCGATGCCAGTGCCAGCAGGAGAATGCTGATTCCGTGGCATACATTACCAGTGCTAGCAGGTGAATGCTGTTTCCATGACATACAGTACCATTGTGATGCCAATGCCCGCAGGTGAATGCTGTTTCAGTGGCATACAGTGCCATTGTGATGCCAGTGCCAGCAGGTGAATGCTGTTTCCATGGCCTACAGTACCAGTGCTAGCAGGTGAATGCTGTTTCCGTGGCATACAGTACCACTGTCATCAGATGACTGCTGTTTCCGTGGCATACTGAACCAGTGCCAGCAGGTGAAAGCTGTTTCTGTGGCATACAGTACCATTTTGATGCCAGTGCCCGCAAGTGAATGCTGTTTCTGTGGCATACAGCACCATTGTGATGCCAGTGCCAGCAGGTGAATGCTGTTTACATAGCATACAGTACCATTGTGATGCAAGTGCCAGTAGGTGAATGCTGTTTCCGTGGTATACAGTACAGTGACAGCAGGTGAATGCTGTTTCCGTGGCATACACTACCATTGTGATGCCATTGCCAGCAGGTGATTGCTGTTTTCGTGGCATACAGTACCATTGTGATGCCAGTGCCAGCAGGTGAATGCTGTTTCCATGGCATACAGTACCAGTGCCAGCAGGTGACTGCTGTTTCAGTGGAATACAGTACCAGTACCAGCAGGTGAATGCTGTTTCTGCAGCATATAGTACCACTGTGATGCAAGTGCCAGCAGGTGAATGCTGTTTCCGAGGCATACAGTACCAGTGCCAGCAGGTAAATGCTGTTTCCATGACATACAGTAACATTGTGATGCCATTTCTAGCAGGTGAATGCTGTTTCTGTGGCATATAGTACCATTGTGATGCCAGTGCCAGCAGGTGAATGCTGTTTCCGTGGCATACAGTACCAGTGCCAGCAGGTGAATGCTGTTTCCGCGGCATACAGTACCACTGTGATGCAAGTGCCAGCAGGTGATGCTGTTTCCGTGGCATACAGTACCAGTGCCAGCAGGTGAATGCTGTTTCCGTGGCCTACAGTACCATTGTGATGCCAGTGCCAGCAGGTGAATGCTGTTTCCGTGGCATACAGTACCAGTACCAGCAGGTGAATGCTGTTTCTGTGGCCTACAGTACCATTGCGATGCCAGTGCCAGCAGGAGAATGCTGATTCCGTGGCATACATTACCAGTGCTAGCAGGTGAATGCTGTTTCCATGACATACAGTACCATTGTGATGCCAATGCCCGCAGGTGAATGCTGTTACAGTGGCATACAGTGCCATTGTGATGCCAGTGCCAGCAGGTGAATGCTGTTTCCATGGCCTACAGTACCAGTGCTAGCAGGTGAATGCTGTTTCCGTGGCATACAGTACCACCGTCATCAGATGACTGCTGTTTCCGTGGCATACTGAACCAGTGCCAGCAGGTGAAAGCTGTTTCTGTGGCATACAGTACCATTTTGATGCCAGTGCCCGCAAGTGAATGCTGTTTCTGTGGCATACAGCACCATTGTGATGCCAGTGCCAGCAGGTGAATGCTGTTTACATAGCATACAGTACCATTGTGATGCAAGTGCCAGCAGGTGAATGCTGTTTCCGTGGTATACAGTACAGTGACAGCAGGTGAATGCTGTTTCCGTGGCATACACTGCCATTGTGATGCCATTGCCAGCAGGTGATTGCTGTTTTCGTGGCATACAGTACCATTGTAATGCCAGTGCCAGCAGGTGAATGCTGTTTCCATGGCATACAGTACCAGTGCCAGCAGGTGACTGCTGTTTCAGTGGAATACAGTACCAGTACCAGCAGGTGAATGCTGTTTCTGCAGCATATAGTACCACTGTGATGCAAGTGCCAGCAGGTGAATGCTGTTTCCGAGGCATACAGTACCAGTGCCAGCAGGTAAATGCTGTTTCCATGACATACAGTACCATTGTGATGCCATTTCTAGCAGGTGAATGCTGTTTCTGTGGCATACAGTACCAGTGCCAGCAGGTGAATGCTGTTTCCGCGGCATACAGTACCACTGTGATGCCAGTGCCAGCAGGTGATGCTGTTTCTGTGGCATACAGTACCAGTGCCAGCAGGTGAATGGTGTTTCCGTGGCATACCGTACTATTGTGATGCCAGTGCCAGCAGGTGAATGCTGTTTTCGTGGCATACAGTACCCGTGCCAGCAAGTGAATGCTGTTTCTGTGGCATACAGTACCATTGTGATGCCAGTGCCAGCAAGTGAATGCTGTTTCCATGGCATACAGTACCAGTGCCAGCAGGTCGATGCTGTTTCCGCGGCATACAGTACCACTGTGATGCCAGTGCCAGCAGGTGATGCTGTTTCCGTGGCATACAGTACCAGTGCCAGCAGGTGAATGTTGTTTCCGTGGCATACCGTACTATTGTGATGCCAGTGCCAGCAGGTGAATGCTGTTTTCGTGGCATACAGTACCCGTGCCAGCAAGTGAATGCTGTTTCTGTGGCATACAGTACCATTGTGATGCCAGTGCCAGCAAGTGAATGCTGTTTCCGTGGCATACATTACCATTGTGATGCCAGTGCCAGAATTGGAGAACAATGGAGGTGAGGCAGCTGATTTTCACCTTACCCTAAAAGCGGCAGGGGGATAACGCGGCAGTAAAGTGGCAATAACTGCCGCCACCTTCTCCTTCACCTATGTACTCGTAATGAGGCCCATAACAGTTTATTTTCTGCTGTTTTTTCCTAAAAGGTGAATATTGTATCGTCTGTTTTCATAACCAATAAGAAGCCCTCCCCTCATGCCAGATATAACAACGGGTGCTCGAGTCCAATGGACATGGTATTATTTGATATGGGGATACCTCGGGGAGGTGTAACGATTTGGTTGGGCCATTATACAATGTAGCCAAGTGACAAACTTGATTTAAATCTAGGCCACTTGGGATGACTATTTTTCCTAACCTTAATACCTTTGCAGGTTCCCATAAAACTATAGCAGATGCTCCCTTTCTTCCCTTCACATAGGGCCTCATCACGAGTTGGGTGGTAACGCTGGCGCTATTAGCGCCGGTGCTAATAGCCCTACCGCCAAACCCCCTGCGCTATTAGCGCCGGATCACGGGTTTGGCTTAAGGGTTATTGCCCATTCCCCATTGGGCCCATTCGGGAATTCCTCATTTCCCATTGGGCTGGATGGAGAAAATTCATGCTATTACCACCGGCGGATTTCCCGCCGGCGGTAATAGCACCAAAAATCAGCAATTCTGCCGCGGATTTCCCCCCAGTTTAAAGCTGGAGGGAAATCCGCCAAAGCCATGATCTGGCGGCCCCTTAAATGCGGCGGGAATAGCACTACCGCCACATTTAAGGTTTACCGCCAGATTTGTGATGAGGCCCATAGTCTGTTGGTAGTATGCAAGACCTCTTCCAGTTAGGGTGTCACTGTGATGGCCTGGGATTATCATAGCCCCAACCTTTGGTCCTATGGGAAAGTGCCTCCACCTATTGAATGAATGGCAATTGAACCCTAATTGTTTACTGGAGTGCAACATCAATCCTCTCATACACAACACTACCACAACCACAATAGAAGTGAATGGTATCGTTCATTTCATTGGGACTCTGGAGTAAAAATGCTAGCAACATCTTTACCTAGAGAGAGAGTACCTCCATGAACGGAAAAGAGCAGCGATAGACTAACCGTGATGGATCAGTTGACTGTATAACATTTACCGAAATGAGGATCAACTCAGCACAAAACATTAAACTGGCCACCCACACGCTAGATGTGTGATCTTCAGAAGTGAGCCCGTCCATGCATCAGCGCTACTGCCCATAAAATAGAATCGGCCCCTAGATGAGAAAGCTTGCAATGCGTCTTCCTCCTTATGTCTCACCTGGCACCTGTTCAGATGCCCAGGGCTGCTGCTGAAGTAGGAGTCCAGTCCCTTCGGATTACCTGTTGGGCTACTCTGTCCTCCTTTGCTGACCAAGATAAACTTGCTCATCCTCACTTGTTTGGATGAGGGCCTTTATTAATTCTATATGCTCCTTAAACAAAGTGACCAACTGCCACTAACATTTCCTATCCTTTACCTCCCCACATTACTCCTGTCGTGATTTGCCTTGGGGGCCACTAGGTGTCCCCTGTTTGCAGGGTCTTTGCCACACCTCACTACCTTAACCCACACATTAATATTCAAGCTCTTAAAACCACTGACCCGTCTACTAGGTCAGTCTGTCATCCATACACAATGATGTCAACATTCCCGTCTTCTTTCCTGGGTGCCTCACCCATGCCTAAATGCATTAGATGACCCCTTTCCAGGGGACTCTTTATGCCTTGACCCACGTAATGGCAGTTTTCCTGTCATTATGCACTTGTATTCTCCCCTTCCACTGGAGGACATTCTAAGGGCTTGTAATGGTAAATTCGCCAATGACCAAAAGGCTTTTATTGGGCATAATGGTAGCTCATTGATTATATTTTCATCTCTGCGACCGACTGGGCACGGGTCAACGGTAGGATTGAAAGCAACCATATTCCTTTATCCATTAGCCTTTTGTGGGATTTGTTGGGGCCTAGGTCATGCGTCATTGCCTCAGGGTCACTGCAGCTTGAGGCTGGGGGTACGCTTCGTAAGTCTTCGAATTGGGCAGCAATTCTTCTGAGTGTAAACAAAAAATGTATGCCTCAATCTTGGACAATGTAGAATGTATTTGCAATTCGGGAGCAAGGATGCTACAATCTTGGTAGAATTTGAAAAACGTAAGGTTTACATCTTACTGTATGTATCAGTCCCTGTAATAGCAAATTAAGAAAGAGCTTTGGGTGGGGCTGGATGGTACGATGGGGCCTGTCGAGCCACAAGAAAAGTCATTGTAAAATGTATTGGTGACCCATTGGGGGTCAACAAGTCTAAGCCGAACCTCCTAAAACTCAACTATAAAAATGTAATTCTTATAAAAAAGAGAGAATTTTTGGCAGAGGAATGGGAGGGGCCATTTAAGGCCCATTATTCCAGAGACAAATGGCCTCATTACAAGGTTGGAGGTAGCTTTGCTGGTAAAATGGGCAAGGCTACCTCCATACCGGCATGGAAATCCGGCACCGTGAATGGGAAATTACCGGGCTATTCCAGCCCCGCCGGACCCGGTAATTGCCCTTTTGCGGGTGCCGGTATATCCCTATACCCATTTCAGCCCCATAGGTCTCAATGGAAATAAGGATGACTGTAGCACCGGCACCGTTCATAACGGTCCCGGTGCTACAGGTATGCAGTGCTCGCGGCTGCCTTTCATTCCACCAGGGCAGACCTGTCGGAATGAAAGGCACCTGCGGCACACCTCAGAGCTTGCCGGTCCGGACACAACGGTACTGGGAAGCTTACCGATACCGTTGTGTCTGAATGGGCAACCTTGTAATGAGGCCGAATGTGTGCCCTATTTTGGAAATTGGTGTCTGATAATGAACCAAAAGGGGACCAATTACTGGTTTGTTGCATTGGTAAGGAAGAATGGAGGGTACATTTTTCTAATTTGTACTCTACTGTCTCTCCTCTACTCCCCCCAATAATTATCCACTGCATGCCAGGTATAGAGGTGCTGTACATTGCCCTTAAGGAAGTTGAGGATGCAATTGGCGCTGCAAAGAGTGGCAAGGCGGCAGGACTGGACCTTATACCAACAGATCTATTTAAAGATGAGACGGCTATTCGGGCTGCTATGCTCTGTCAGATATTTAATGCTAAATTGGCCACAGGGAGGATTCCTGATGCCTGGCGTAAAGCTGTCATTCTCCCAGTGTATAAGAAGGGTCGAAGGGACATTCCGGCTAATTATAGACCTTTTAGACGAATCCGGGAAGTTTTTCAGGAAAGTCATATTGAACCATCTACAACCCTGGACAGATAGTAATGATGTGATACATCAGGCTGGATTCCAGATGGGTCAGGGAACAGTTGACCAATGCTTTATGCTTTACCCCATAGCTCAGAAGTACACAGTCTTATGTAAAACACACTTCTATGTGTTATTTCTGGACTTGAGGACTGCATTTGATTCCATGTCTCGTGTGGAGTTGTGAATGGTACTGATGAAGCGAAAAATGCTGCAGTAACTTATTACTATATTATCACTTCTTCACTCTGACATGGGAGCTTGTATTCGATACGCTCCGGGAGGTGAACAGACAACCTTTTTTGGAGTAGGCTTGGGTGTCGGGCAGGGATGCGACCTGGGCCCACTATTATTTATCATCTACATTCAGGAGATCATAGACGTGCTATTAAGTGGGTGCCAGAACTGCCCTAAGCTGTTCTCCACCAAGTTCCCAGCCCTGTTCTATGCAGATGATGCAGTCCTGAAGTGTAGTGACCTTGGTCTTACTGTAAACACGTCTAAAACCAAGTCAATGGTTTTTAGACCAAATCACAGGAAGTATATTTCAATTAACCTGTCGATAGAGGACGACCCAATTGAACAGGTCAATAGCTTTGACTTCCTCAGAGTAAGATTCCAGGTGAGCCCAGGATGGTCGGCCAAGACTAGTAGGGCTACCCTCATGTAAAAAATAATGGTGTCCAGTCAACGTTTCGAAACAATAGTTTCGAATGTCAATAGTTCCTACACAAAAGTGCTGAAAAAATAAGTTTTGAATGTATTTATTTTATTTTAAAGGGTTTATTTTAATTTTGTATTCTAAAATAAGTGTTTTAAACAAAAAGAAACAGGGGATTGGGGGGACCCCCCCCATAAAAAAATAAAAAAAATAAAAAAAAATGTAAACTTTTTTTCCTCACTTTTGTGTCAGAACTTTTGGCATTCGAAACTTTGACTGTCATACTATCACTAGGAACCAAAAAAAATGTGCAGCTATATCTTATCCTCGTTTACTCAGCATGGAAGCAATGCTTTATCACCAGCACTGGAATCATACCAGAAGCAAGCATTGTCTGCAGCATTTTATGGATCAGAACTATGGGGGTTTGCAAATGTTGAGAGGATGCTTGTAGGGGAAAACTATTTTATGGAGAAATTATTATCATCACCCTTCAGTGCACCAACTGCCCATGTGCATCTAGAATATGGCACCGCCCCTCTTGGTGCAGAAATAGCGTTCAGACCAGTATCCTTCTGCGTAAGAACCTGGACTTAACCTTGCCTAAGGTCTCTTGATGGAGGCAAAAGCTTGAAATGGATATCCCATGTGAAAAACCTATTGTTGAACCTGAAAGTGAGCAAGCTTTGGGAAATTTCGCGGAGCCTCTGTGCTTTAAGCCTGACTTGGCTTGAACATGATATGATATTTTATTTATATCACACTCGTACACAACATGGTCTTAAGAAAAGAACTATGGGGTCATCTTTTGGTCTATGCCTAGAGACTAAAGCTGGGCTTGGAGTACTTGGAACATGAGCAGGAGTCTGGCCCTAAGGCTTACTAGATGTAATTACACAAGCTTGCAAAAAATCGCTGTATGTGGGGTTTAGACTATGAATTGTGCCCATCACTGCTTTTACGCACACATGGAAAGGCTTTCACTCTGATGCATGCCCAATGTGTGGTGCTGGTAAGGAGACAGTTTCACACTTTCTTCTCCTATGCAAGTCGAACCTGCAGCTAAAACAGATGTATTTGAGACCCATCCTGCTGGAGGCTGGTATCTATTCACTTGATCCCGCACAACTATTTCTAAGTCAATGTTTTATTCCTTCAGTAATGTGTGCTGTTGCCTATTATTTGCATAGAGCATGGCTGCAGAGGAGGAAGATACTGGCAATGTGATGATGCCATATGCCAACTCTGTAATAGTATTGCATAGCCAGTAAGTGTTCTAGGCTGCTAGCATAGCTCTCCTAGTATTTGTTTGTATACAATTTATACGTTTTCATAACACCGCTTTTGATGTATTAATGTGAGATATGGAAGGACTTATTTTTGAATGCTTTTATCATTTAATGCAATATTATCTATTTTATGATATCTGAACTTGATGACTCTTTGTCGAATAAAGGTTTTTCAATCAATCATTCTAAGTGGACTACCCCCCTGTCAGGGACTCTGTTTACAACACCACTCAGTGGAAAAACAACGTGTTACCTTTACCTTCCTTCTCACACTCATCTCAGAATCAGACCCTGCTTCCCTGTCCAACAGTGACTGGCTCAGGCATCTGCCAGTTAAGCAGTCACTGGCAAACCGCTACTCTCTTCCAGCCTCCATGCAGACATCATGCTGTCGTCTACTGCCAGATCACCCTTACCAGAGTGCAGTACCACCCAACGATGAACAAACCAGTTGGCATACAACCGGTACTACTGAATCTGAAACCTTCCTTAATCTCTTAAATCCTGCGCAGCCTTTGTCCCACTTATGGGCCAGATGAAAACAAAAACAGCATTTGAGATCACTAAATGACGGTCCATACTACTTTTGCCCAACAGTACTTACTGCGTGTGTGGGAGTGTGTGAGGGGGAGAGACAGAGAGCTAGAGAGAGGGGCATACAATGAGCAGGGTTGAGACAGAAAAGGAAGACGAGAATAGGATAGAGGAAAGTGTGAAAGAGAAGGAGAGACATTGAGGAAGATATGAAATGAAAATAAAGAGAGAGGAAGAATGAGGGATTGAAAGTAAGTAAAAGACAGAAATGTAGAAAGGGAGACAAAGACAAAAAAAGGGAATGGAAGAGAGAAAACAGAATGAGAGGAAGAGAGATAGAGAGATGTGAGGGATGAAAACAGAAGTGGAAGGAGAAAGAGATAAGGTGGGATAGTATGAGTGAGAACGTTATGTGTGCATGTGATGGAGGGAGCTAGACAGGGGAGAGAAAGAAAAAGCAAGGTAATATTGTTGAACAAAAATGAGTATCATTGGTGCAGAGAAAAAGCAAAAAAGAGAGGGAGAGGCTGATGGAAATGGATAATTATAAGTGGAGCACTTAACTCCCAGTAATATGAAAACTAGCCTGCTTAGATGCCTTAATACCCACACTGTAAGAGATTATAATTCTAAAAACACCTGAAAAGCATTCCCAAAGCTGCAGGTGCCTCGCATTGTAGGATTGAAAAGGATGAACACAAAGAACCTTTCTGTGTAAGTTATCCCGGCTTGCAGAAATCAGAGCAAATAGTAATACAAACAAAGGAAAAGTCACGTAATCCTCCAAACATCATATTAATGATATTGGGCCTCATTATGAGTTAGCCGGTCCGGAAACAACGGTGGCGGTAAATCCTCCACCACTGTTGTTTCTGGACCAGCTGATTCCGAGTCCTGTAGGCGGGAGGTGTCACTCCCGCCAGGTCTGATCTGGCGGAAGTAACACCACCCTCCTGCAGGCAGACATGGAAACACCGGCTCTGTCATAAACAGAACAGTGTTTCCATGGTCCCCATTCCCTTGGAGTCGTATGGGAATGGGGATTTACAGAATTCCACCTCTGGAATTACTGGGTCATTACTGGTTGTAATGCCGCAGTGATTCTGGTGATCACAGAGGCAGAATGGTATTACCAGTCCAGCGGCAGCCTGTCAGTTTTTCCGGCACATCTACCGCCGGACTCACAATGAGGCCCATTGTCTTTAACATATATTTGCACCATTGGAAGGGTGCACAGCCAATCAGGTGGCTGTAAACGCTGGTCAAAACTGCCTGTGTCTTACTAACTACCAAACCCCTTTCCCAGGTGCTGTCATTTTTTTTCCCGCCGCCTAGAGGCCTCTAATCCACTGCTCCACAAGCCCCTCTCCATATCAGGCCGGTCCCTACGTAATCCTGTAGGGAAATACTTTTCTTTATTCTGAGTTTCAACAAGGGTGACTCCACATTTTATCATCCACATTTTAGCAAAGGTTTGAATTTTACTTGGGGGCCAAGGGTGTGAGACGCAGGTGTGAAGCCCAAGCTGTGCCTGGTAGATGTCAGTATTATAACGCATAAAGCATATGCCAGCTAATTTGAATTCGACACTGCACAACAGGGTTTTATCATTCGAACCACACCACAGTTATGGACTAAATGCAATGAAAAATAAAATTAACATATTAATCCTACAAACATCCTAGGACCCTATTCCCTTACTAATATTCAATGCAATTTAGTCGATTGCTTACGAGTGCAAAATATTGGTGCATTGAGATAAAGTCGCCCATTTCATAAAATGTGAAGGCATTTGAGCTGTGCAAGGTTAACTGGAAGTGCAGGAAAATGTGGAATTAGATTTGTTTTGCGGTGAATACGCGACAGGGTTAAGATGTGAGTTGATTTATTTAAACTGGCTCCATTGTTCATTTGTAGAGAAGGAGGAAATAGCGCCGGATGAATGTAACATTTTCCTTCAGCGCTGCAGCTTGAATTTCGGTCAAAGGCACAAAGGAAAGCATGTGCTATCTTATGGGGTGGTTTGTCAAGGGGAGGTGATTTGACTGGCAGATGCTTCATACATGTATACAGGTTTAGATATACTTGAAGGAGGAGGGACAGGGAGATGATAAAAGTGACATGGCCTCATTACGAGTGTTGTTACCTCGCCGCAACATTACGAGTTTGCTCTGGACGCCTGGTCAGACCAGACGTCCAGAGCAGCACCTGCGAGCAGACCAGGATGGTAGCAGCGGTACCGTTATTAACGGCACCGCTGCTACCATCCTCCCCATTCCCATTGAGCCCCATGGGGGCTCAAATGGGAATGGGGAGCTACCGGGTCCGGGTCCTGAAAAATGGGAATTACCGGGCCTGCAAAGGTCAGAATGGCCCAGTAATTCCCATTTTTCGGGACCCGGACACAAGTTTGGGGGTAAACTCGTAAAGAGGCCCACTGTCTTGAGGGCTGGAATTGAGTTCCTGGGCAGACTGACTCTCCTGTTTCTTGCCGACAGTGCTGCAGGCTGACTGTCTTTTGGGCTGTCTCTCTCTCTCCTGGGTTGGCAGTCATCAGAAGAGTTTGCAGTCTTGAGCACCCTTATATGTAGTTAAAACTGGGTGGCTCGACAAGCAGAAAGGCTGGGGTAGGAGTGGGCGTGATAAGAATTTTCCTGCCCTGTCCACTAGACGGAAATGGGGAATTTTGCCAGCTGAAGCGGTGAAGAGCAATCCTGACCTTATGGTCCGAGAATCCACTGACCCCAACAGATCTAGGTAGTTGTGCAGTAATTGAGGAGCGTGTAATTTATGAAAGAAACATTTTACAGGCTGTTGTGATATAGAAAAATGTTTGTTTTCTTAAAGTAATTATCGATCTATATTTTATATGGGTTCCCCATTTATGAAGCGATTTTGTTATGACAAGCTGCCAAGATTAGTGAAAGAGACATTCAAGGTTACATATAACTGTGCGTTAGCTAGCCAGCACCAAATGTGTAGTTGAAGCTTATTACTAGAAAAGCTATTTACTGTGTGTGAGCTCTCTAATGAAATGCATTTTATACATGTTCAAGTATAAATTACTGTAAAAAGTAGCATAGTATAATGCATGTGTTTGTTAAGTTTTCTGAATTTCAACCTTTCATAAAGACACAAAATCAAAGAACAAGTTAGATCCAGAGTTCTCATTATGTGTCAGAATTATTGTGTTAGCACATAGACTGAGGTCCAACAGGTGGTAAACTCATCTTACTGCAGGCAGTAGTTAACATTACCACATGTGGTAAAATATACAGTAAATTGATAATTGTGAATTGAGTTTTTCAGAAGTGCTATGCGTGTGTGTGAATAAAACTATTTTGTGATTTGACATGATAAACGTATTTTGAAACACAGCCAAAAAAAAATATTGTGGTATTGTACATTAGATACTGCAAGCAGATAATAGTGTACTAAACCCAGTATTTGCTTACCGTTAGTGACCGTGGTAAAATAATTATTAGGCAGTGTTCTGAAGTTAGGCTCACTACTATACCAAAAATACCTCTATACCACAAAAATACCATGAGATCATATATATCAAATATATAGCCAAAAAGATCTGAAACATTTTGGTTTGTTGGCCGGGAAGTGGCAAAATAATTACTGGGCATCCACCCAGTCTCTGAATTAGAGCTGTGAGGTAGTGCAGAACTGTGTGCTCACTTGACTCTTATTGTAGTGTTATTGGTAATATTACCGCCATGTCCCAGATTCAGGCTGAATTTTCAGAATTATCAGATTACCTCGAGGCAAGGCTTTATGCTCACGCAAACTGGTCATCTGAAAATTTGACAACATGGAAAAGTAGGATTAGCACAGAAGTGGAAAAATAGGCTATTGAAGGTATTTTTGATGAAGGAAATATTGTGCAGGTGTGTCTCCTTCGACTGTTCTGAGCACCAGAATGCATGAAGCAGAAGAATTGCATCATCAGACTGTGCAAAAAACTTTGGTTTCTGCTACACAGACCCATGAAGATGCAAAGGAAAGACACTGAGGTCATTAGCACATTACAGTGCAGTTTGGACAATGAATGCTGCAAAAGCAGAATTAAAGCACATAAAGCTAGACATGGAAATGTAAGCCAAATGGCGCAACCTTGCCGCTCAATAGGCTCAGAGAGAGAAACTACTGTGAGAAACCTGAAGGTGTCTCACCGACTAATCCCTGGAGATCTGTCATCCAGGTGCGCAGGAAATGGCCATCGCTATTGGATCCAGTTCCTGGTGGTGGATCAGTGGGGGGAGGATCACCTGAATGATGGGTCTTTGGGGAGGGGAAGTGGGACACTGACGGGTGAGACATGGTACACCTTTCCTTAAAACATCTTTTCCCCATCCTACCCTGTAGGACAATTAGAAGCTGTATCCCCTTGTGAGAAACTTAACAGAATCTCCCTAGCTAGTCCCGTGGATCTGTCTTCCAGGTGGCCAGGACACATTCATCACTATTGAGGTGGACCAGTGAGGGAGGATCAACTGGATGGTGCTCCATGGGGAGTGGGACAGTGACTGGTGGGACGTGGTATCCCCCTTCTTTAAACACCTTTTCTCATACGAGCATGTAGGATATTCCAAAACACTGCCCCCTCCTTTTCCGACATGAACACATGAAAGAAAACAGACTTACACCAGAGCTGTTTACCTGACATGTCCCAATACAATGGTCAGGCTAAGTAAGGCAATTGACAGAATCACACACACACCTGACGGCCCTTTCCCTTCCCCACAGGGATAAAAGGTAGAGCACGTGAGCACAGGATGAGAAAGGCAGACCGGATGACTTCAGAGCTAGCTCAGCAGGGCAGGTCAAGAGGAGACGCGATACGGCGAATACCGAGAGGGTGACAAGGAGAGAAGCAACTTTGCTCTTTCCAATCAAGGCCCATGAAACCTCTGTGGATGAAAACATTAGACTGTCAACAATAGCCAGTGTGTGTTGCAGCAGGTGTCAGTGGTACACAAGACCCTCCTCTGCTGATTACCAAGCCGGGGAGAGATGCTTGACTCCAAAGAGAAGGAAAGCCGAGCAGTTCATCACAGCTAGTGAGTGAGGGAAGAGTCAATAAGAAACCAAACTGTGTGAACGAAAAGTAGCAAACGGCTAATTTGAACTTTGGAAGGTTTAAAAGAACTATTGATAGCAGGGGGGGAAAGCCAGAGCAATAGATGGTTATAGAACCACGTGGGTGCTCACGCAGAAAACTCTGGGCGATTACCTGATTGTAGAGACAACCGTAACCAGAAGGCCTTCGGAAGAGGCGAACAGAGGTCAAAGTGGTAAAATCCTCTGAATCGTCGAAAGTCTTTGACCAGCAGATGATCGTGAAAGAAAGGGAAATTAATCCCGCTTGGTGAAATTAGTACATGAACAGTGTGTTACAAAGGTTGGCAAGAGTGAACTCAGTGGAGGGATGCTAATAAGAGGGGATGAAGTCAGATGTGCCATGAACTGTATGTTAATAGGAGTGAACCCTGTAACGCTCACCTGACTCCCACAGAGGCGCTGGCCTGGTTCGTGCTGCTGTGACCTCTTCTAGGTGATGCTCAGTGTTCGGAAGACGGACTGGACCGGGCCCCCAAATCTGGCTTGTCTGGCTCGCAGAAGTATCCTTCTGTAGGCGAAAATAGGGGATTAACTGTCTGCGGGGTAATGCAATCGGCCTCCCACTTTCCCCTCTCACCCTCCTCAAAACCCTTCTGTGATTCCCTGTAGCGTCCCACCTTAGGGTCTGGAAGGACGAGCTCTCCATCCTGCTTCTAATGCAGGGGCGCGTTTGTATCCAGTTACTTCACTGGATTTTCGGATTGGTGAGAACCAAACTTGCTTGGCTTCCAGGTAAGTTTTTTGATAAGAGGTTCCCCTTGTGTCCATGCATTAATGTACTAATGCTAGTGTCTTTTTCCCCATAGGGGCCGGGGTACGGAATGGCGGGGAACAGGCACCGACCCGAGATGAGAGGTGAAATCCTTGTAGAAATCAGGTAAGTCTTTAATGAGCGTTTTTTGGTAATGTCTTTTCATTCGCTCATTAACGCTGATGTCTCTTTTTCCCCTTAGGGGCCGGGGTCCGGAAATGCCAGGATGCTGCGCGGACCCGAAATGAAGAGGGAATGAATCAACAGGTAAGTCTTAACATGGAGATTTAGCTTTCCTTATTCCCTTCTCTCTCTCACCTATTGTTCTTGTCTTTTCTCCCTAGGCGCTGGGGCGTGATTGCGAATCCGGATGACCGCTGCTGAACGTGGAAGCACCCTGTAAAGGTGAGTGGAATGCGGCGCTGCAGCGATCGACGCAATGAGCTTTTAAATAAAAGTCTTCCTTTTCAGGATTGTCAGCGAGATGTCTCTGGGATACGGATTTAGCAGGTAAGGACTTTTCCTTCTTCTGTTCTCTTCTTCTCTTCCTTTGCAGGTGATCCAGGATGCTGGCAGGCGTGGCAGAAGTCAGGATGCAGGAGCAGACACGGTGAGCGTCCGGCTGCTAGATGCAGAACAACGCGAAGCACGTGTGGCTGTTCGGGTGGGGTTTAAATAGCCTTGGAAGAAGCTCCAGGTATGTATCCTTCCTCCAATCAGGTATGTATCCTTCCCCGACCACACCCGGATGGTAAATTAGTCCCACAGGTAAAGTAGTTCCTTTCAGGCCTCAAGGAGGCCGGGATCCTGCAGCATGGTCTGCATCAGGTAAGTGCACCCAAGCACTCCCATAATGAGCCTGGCGCCTATGGCGCCAGGAATGATGTCTTTTATGAGCCTGGCGCCATAGGCGCCAGGACACTGTCCAAAGGGCCCCTATATGGGGTTGCTGGGTCCTTCCTTGGGGAATGGATGTCCGCTTTCGGGGACGCAGGGCTTGAACCGGCTCCCCGGGAGCGGGCATCATGACAACCCGAAGGAGGGACATTGATGTTTGAAAGGGGTCCGAGCCCGAAAGCTTGAGATCCAGTGGTGGAAAGTCATCACCCAAAGGTCATTCAGAAAGGAAATGTTTATTTCATTAGTTGAATACAACTTGAAAGGGGTTTAGGCCCTGAAGAGGGGGACCCAGGGAGGGAGCCTTCAGCCAAAGTATATGTGAAACAGAACTTTGTGTTTAATTGTTGAAAACATCAGGTCCTCGAAGGCAAGAGACTTTTTATTAAAAAGAGACTTAACCATCGAAGAACCTCATATCTGATACTGAACTTTCGACTCGTGCTAGGAAAGCTCGAGTATGTGCTGTGCTCAGGAGATCAACCTTGTACCATGCTCAAAACATGGGGAAGGGAGAACCCTGGCAATCACATCCTGATTTATTGTTTGTGAACACTTGTTCTTTTTATTGAAAACCCTATCTAACACTCTTTTTGTAATTAGTTGTAAGGAATTGGCAATAGTTTTTTTTTTTGCATAGGCCTTTTTTCTTTGACAAGGACTGACTTATTTTTTATTTAATGGTTGACGTTTGCTCCCATCTTAGATTTAGGTTTAGATTAGGTGTTTTTCCACCCGGCATTTAAAGTTCAATAAACACCCTTGAACTGTGATCACTTGTATATGTCTTTATTGTTGCCACCATGAGTTCCTTACACCCCCTGACACAAACACTTTCTTACACCATCTAGAGGAGCAGCCGCATGCCTCTGCAGGAAACCCCACCCCTTACCTTCCATATATAGGAAGCCTGAGATCATGCCATATCTGACATCAGCAGTTGTGCCAATACTGCAGCGTATATTTGAAAGAACATACCTATTGAGACAACCCTATCAAATGTACTCCTAATGACAATCTGACAGAGGAATATGAGAAAAGAAACAAAGAAGCCTGGGATGTCATAAGAGAATATGAACAACATCTCATGATACTGGCTGAAGAGAATGTATGGATCCTAAAGAAACTAATGACGAAGTAAAGAGTCAAGTGAACTTTTAAATATGAAAAAGATTACACATGCATGAAGTGCTCCAGAGAATCAACTGTTCAATAATTGTACAAACGCTGAAACGCAAGGTAGACTAAGTCATCATAGAAGCTGGCTACATGTAGTGAATAGAAAGCAGGCAAAGCCAACTCTGTATAGAAGCTGGACATCGGTATCATGAATTTTAGTAAGCCAGGACTCATGAAAAAGAAAGGGAAAATTGTGTAGCAGTAAGAATAAGTTGAATAATGAAGCTGCACAGCAAGGTTGTCTGGCCTGAAGTCAAGACTGAAGCAGCCAAGGTCGGCTATCTATTCTGGAAAGGAGTGAACGTGCGAAGGATGAATCATCTCTTGTTTTGGTGCAAAGAAAGAACACCAAGTGTGCCAAGTTTTATTCATTTAAGTAATTTAAAACCTGTGAAATGGACCAAATCGTGGTCTTCTGTCATGTGAGCCCAGGATGAAAGTAGAGTTGAACTTGGAGTCCTAGAACAATGATAGTGAGTGCCTGCACTGCCGTGTATTCTCAGAGACAAGGATACTTTGCAAGGCCAAGTTCAAAGACAATCTTCATGGCAGAACGCTGGGCTAATTGTGTGGAGAGGTAGAGTCAGGCCCCATCTCCTTGCACCTTGGTCTGGGCTGCTAAATGAACGGAATGTTCCAGACATGGCACAAGCGTGCCAACCAATTGTAGTGGTCCATATAACAAAGGACTTTATAGTTTGAAGACCAATGAGAAACCATGTACTTAATGTTTTTGAAGATTACATGTTTTCGAGGTATGCATATATTGTCTACCTCGACAGTGGGCGGCCAATTACAATCCTAGTTCCTATATAATGTGTACTTAGAGGTTCCCCTTAACCCTATCCGGTTCACCAGTAGGTTTCTATTATTTGCCAGGTAGTATGATGTCACCTCTGACATATTTTAAGTATATAATCATGTTTTTATGAAAAGATCATTGAGAGAAATTGAGTGTATGTCCATTGATGTTCGTTGTAACTCCCTGTTTTAGATAATAAAAGAGTACTTTGCCATCTTCCTGAGTTGGTTTGGTTATTTGGACTCAGAGTTATTCTGTGAACCCATACATTGCATGCAAGTTCCTAAAGGGCCCTAAGCTCATATGGTAGCTGTGCAGATGGTTAAAAAAAGATCCAATCTAGTTTGTCTCCAGAGTTTCAGATGATCTGGAATCCTGCTCCATTAGCTGGAAGATTGAAGAGTTTCCCGTTGAAAACAGCTGAATAGAAATACACTTGCAAGAAAAACATAGATGGTTGGTAGGTCCCCCTTTGAAGAAAAGCCTACCCGGTTTCCACGGGCGCTCTCCGGACGAAAGAAGTGGTTGGCTTGGAGGAGAAGTCGATACTGAAGGCCTCGTGTCAATTAACAAATGCCTAGTAGTCCAAGGGGAATGGCAAATAAGGGGACGGGATTGTGATTATTTTTGAGTAATGGGAAATAATTGTAGAGATACGAGAGAACGACTAGAGGTTCCTGATAAAAGGGAATCAGAAGGAGACATCTCAAATCCCAGTGGGGGTAGAGTGAAATATAAAACATATAATCAGGATTATGTAAGGTGATGTTGCAAACCCTATACAGGGTAAAAAATATAGGTGAGGAATGAGGTGATCACAGTGTTTAGAATGTGTAATGTTTGACTAGTTGGAATATTGCTTGTTGAGTAAACTATCAAAGAGCTTGTGAAAAATTGAAAAAATTGAGGAGCAACAGTGATTGAGTTATAGCAAAGCGATTGGCGCCAATCAAGGGAACAGATACGACACTCAAGAGAGTAGATAGGCTATTGAAATAGGAATATTGAGCAGGGATTGACGGTGCATGCTCATATTTGTTGTTTTAAAAAGTTGAAAAGTGGTGATTTAAGCCAAGGTATAAGGTTTATTTAAAGGGCTGGTAAGTATCGACAGTCGATTGAGACTTGTCATTTTGGGGGATACTCCTGTCATGCACATATGCAAGACACTGCCAAAGCATTTGCCCAATCTCAAACCGTACAGTGCAGAATGGGTAAAGGGAACAACAGATACAATGTTCATGCTGTGGCCAGAAGGGGGTTCATTGTCAAGAGAAGTATTGCAACACATGACCACACACTTGCACACTGCGTACACAGAGAAGAAATTAGACAAAAGGGTAGTAATTTTAGAACTCTGGAAGATGTATCAAAAGGAGAGAGAAGACCCGCCACCAGAGGAGTGGATGCTTAATCAGCATAAGGAGGAAGGTGTTGAGCCCTCAGCTCTTCATACCTTGCCTGAAGTAAATAATGTTGCTATACAAGAGATAGGAGTGCATCCTTTAAATTAATTGAAAGCAGCAATGGGGTATAGTAATTTAATATATGAACCCCCTGCTTACAGTAGTGGTGATAGTCTGGAAGAGAGAAAGCGAAAGGAAGAGATTTATGAGATCATACAAGACAAGGAATAAAAAAGTGAACAGATGAATTTGTTGACAGACATAGGCAGGGAAATTAAGGGATGGAAAGGAGTAAAGGATAAGGCTGATGAGGTAGCGCTCGTACAGAACAAATAGATGGGAGGACAGATATTACTCAAAAAAGATGGGGAAATGTATTGAGGAAGTTAGGCAAAGGGAAGTTAAGAACAAACAAGAAAGAAAGGAAAAGGAATGAGAGAAGATATTAAAAGAAGATGAGCAGAAAAGGAAAAGCAGGGAGCGGCAAGAACAGATATATCAAGAAGAACAAGGGACATTAGAAGAATTGCCAGAAGAACAAAGACAATATGATAATAGACAATATGATAGAAGTCAGAGACAGAAAGGAAATAAAGAGAGAAGAGGAGGAAGCACAAACACTAAGGGACACAAGATTATAGAGAAAACGGGAAGGAGTAAGGAGAGGAGAAGAACAATAATTAGAAGGGATGTGAGAAAGCAAAGGTAAGTAGATGAAGAAATGGAACAGAAAAGGAGACAGTGAGGTTTTGATGCCAGTCTCATTCGTAAAGAACAAATGAGGCAGAGCACTGCAATAGGATGGGACATAGTGGAGGAGATTCTTCTGATAAACGAAGTAACGCAGGCAGCATCCAGAGTAGCGCTAGAAGAAGAAAGATTTGATGCGGAAAGCACTGGAGAAAGGATCGATAAGACCTATCAACAGATAAGACGAGGTAGCGAGTATGGAACTTGACGCAACAGTGATCGATCCCCAGTACCTCAATCACAAAGTGAGGAGGAAAAACTGTTCAGTGATGAACGTCATGCATTGTCTTTGAGCAGACTGAACTTAGACAAGGATTAGGGGGATGATAGTCACTGGTTGGGGCCTAGACATGTCAGATGAGTAAAGAGAGTCTGCTCTTGGGGCACAAGGTGGGAGCGTGTGCGCCCCCGAAGGAAGTCTGGAGATGGATAAGGAATTGAGACGGTCAGATCTGGAACAACCTAAAGATAGAATGCCAGATCCCATAGCATATCCTGAGTGTCCCCGAGAACGATCACATAGTGAGAAGGGAGAGTCTCCACGATATGTAAGCAGATTAAGGTAATTACCTACAAGAAGACAGACAAGAACGATTATTCCTGCCATGGATAGACTAATGGTGGAATCCAACTATAGGATGGGGTTTACACAGCTTCTCTTATTAGAGAAAGGGGGAGCAAGACCGCAATTCATTCCATGGCCACAGATGGAGAAGGACAATTTAAAATGCAAGCTCCCTAGTTTGACTTTGGCTGCTGAGAAATTAATATACAAATTAGAGTAAATGACAGGAGGAAAAGCGCTGGCCATAGGGGACATGAAAGGTCTCCTAGCAGTTATTCTTGGAGAGAGGGCTGATGACATATGGAGGAGCGCAGGATATTCAAGTGTGACTGCACAGAACATAGCACATGATGGAGCGCCATTTAATAATTGTAGAGCAGACGTTTGGAGGGCTGTTCGAGTACAGTATTCTGACACATCAGATATGGGTGCAATTATGACACCTAAAATGAAGGAGGATGAAGACCCTATTGCTTACATTCAGGATATTCTGGAGAATTGGCAGCTTGAAACTTGCGAACCGTGGGAAAAGACAATGGCATTATTTTATCATATTTTATGTCGGGGGTTGCCTGAGCCAGATGAAGAAACAAGTATGGATGGAAGCGGAGCCATGGGCTGAGATACAGTTGACAATAGTATATCATTGTCCATTATTACTAGAGAAAAACAAGAAGAAAGATGAGAATAGGAAGATCGAAGAAGCGAAGTTAGTTAAAAAGTTCTCAGAATTTGCCACAGAAGGCGCAGTACTGACAAGCGCAGAAGGATTGGGAATGCAGGAAGCAATAGGTGCATCACAGGTAAATAATTCATGCCCGATGAACCAAGCTGGATATGGGTTTATGCCACGAGGCAGAGATATGGGTTATAGAGGAAGAGGAGTGTAAGGGATTTCAATCAGGCACACACCAAAGTCTTACCTAGCATGTAGTGCGCAAATGAAACCCTTATTTTATTTTTGTCTATAAATTCAATATTCTGAATGATATACCACTCATATCACACCCTCTCAAAATACCCCCCAGGTCACACTGAACCAGGAATCAGGCTAGTTTGTAAAGGTAAAGATTTATTTATTTATTTATTATTCAATCACACATATTAATATAGATATATATGTGAGGCAGCAATCACCCAAAGGGTGACAATACAATTAAAAAATAAGCTAAGCAATTGAATTCACTTATACTAATGCAGAATAGAAACACAGGAAAGAGAACAGTTTTGTTTTGTGCACAGATAGTGTTTAGGTTATTATTTCCCCCTGCAACATTTTGTTTAAATACAACTGAGCAGTCCTACATCAATGTGAGTAATCAGCAGGTTTTCAGGAATGAAACACAATGTCTAGACTTATAGGCAATCCTCCCTCCCAAACAAGAGATAAAACCTTATTTTGGCAAATGACACTTTGAAGAGGACAGGTGAAAATGGCTTTGTGAAATACTGCAAAAGGTCAAAAATCCTTAAATGGTGAAGACTCCTAAGGAAAGCAACACTGAATAGGTCCTAACACACATGAGCTATAATATAAACAACAGCACACACTTAGTATGGGATGGAAGAGGCACTTTGAAATGGGAGAATGACATGTGTAAACTTGTGAATTTTGCAAATTCACAGCAAACCTTTGCTATGCGATATTGAAGAATAAATACACTGTTTTGCGATGCCGTTTTTAGTTGTGGAGATAGCAAAATATGTTAGGTATCAGTGCGAGTTGAAATTTTGGTTCTATCTTTAAAACTGAAGGAGTTATAGAGGGTTTAGTGAGAGGCGTTTTTTCTGTTGCAAAATAGGCACGGAATTGAAAACAGAAATGCACTTTTGAAAATGACAGATGGGTTTGATAACACTATATTATGACTATGAAAAAGAGAATGCCACAGATGGATCTTACAGTCACGTGATCAGCATAACCAGTCCTGTTGTGGATATTCTACTTCTTCCTGAGATTTACTTTAGTTATTCAATCACTGGGGAGTTATGGTTTTAGAACACCAGTGAGACAATCAGCGCAAGAAGGATTCTCACACTACTGGAGTTCTGGATTGAAGATGGGATGGGTTGAGATAGGGATAATACAATGCAGATATACTAAGGGTCACTGTTCTTCCTGTTAATACTTACGGAAGAAGTTATTAAATTGGACCGTCAGCTATACTCAATAAATTGGATCTGGCAGCAAGGCACCTCTAGCAGGATTGGATCAGCAAAGTGGTTCTGATCAACTGGACTGCAACTCAGCCTGGATTTGGAAGGGCCCCTTCTGGTTACTGGGCACGGCAGATAGCGGGATGCCTTAGTGGTAGAAAGCCAAGCTGGATCAGAATGAAATCCCTTCAAGTTTGGGATGTTTGCAATTGGTTCAGGCTAGCAATAATTTTGTAATGCTAGAGTCTGGATTCTGCAATGAAATCTGGATCTTTCAAGAATTCTGGAGTCAGCTACACGTTGAAGAGTTCTGGAATAGGGTGCTGCACAGACATCTGGAAGGGTTCTGGAATCAGTGTGTTCTGGAAGCAGTCTCCTTTGTGTAGTGAAACTTCTATATTTACACATTACAAATGCCGTCCCCCAGTTTATGGTGTGGGCAGAACTTCAAAACACCCCCCCATGTTTGTGAGTGGCTACTGGCGTGTGCTTTGTCCTGGTTGGCAGTCTAAACAGAATTGTCATTTTATGACAGGATTTAGGTACTCCCAACTGGATTTTTACCAAAAACATACTTTTACACAAATGTACATTTCTACCATTATGTACCCTCATAAAATTGTACACATATACTTTATACTTGATTATCTATATTTACATCCCCTTCCCAACTTTGTGAGAGGTGTATTGGTCATTCTATGGTTTTTGATCAATTTTACCCATAACACTTTGGGTTAATCATTTCTAATTTGATACATCTCTGGGCGCTGATCAGGGGATCATGTACATACAATTTTAAGCTTGCAACATTTATAGTTTTGCCACAATCAGTGTTTTAGTGTATCGTTGGTTCCTTATGTAGTACAAACTCCTACCACATCTTCAACTGTCTAGCATGAGTTAAGATTTATACGTTTGTATTTTTCACTTGTCTATGTATTTTGGCTGTCCTGTTAAATGTCATAAAGTTCTGAAGCAAAAACATGTAATTTCCATTCAAAATCCAGTCCAGGTTTTTTTTTCTTACTTTCAAAGTGAGCAAATGGCTAGTCCTTTGAAGTTCACTGAGAAACCTCCTCCACATCCGGCCCCTCCTTTAGGAAGGTGGGTGTCCAAGCTTTCCTTTGTCCTTGGGTCAGCTGGGAGACAAATGTCTGAGGCTTTCTTTGTTTTCATTATGTGGGAACCATTAACAGCCATTAGCCTTCCTGTTCTCAAGGAAGTGTCAAGCAGAGATATCAGTTTTCCCAGGCCAGGCTATCAGATCAGAATTACATAGTGGATTGGTCCCAGACTGGGCCCTTTGACATTAAAGTTTTTTTCATTTCCCATATCAAATATAAGCATAGTTTATAAAGGATTTAAACATTTTAAAACAATTAGCCCTTCACCAACAGAGGCGTTTTCTGCCATTTTAATCAGGAAATAGAAACACTTTTAAACAGGGTTTGACAGCTAATTTTCTGATGTAGCTGTCAGTCAGTGGGGGTCATTACGACCCAGGCGGTAATTACGCCAACTTTATGACCATGGTGTAAACTACGTTTACACCATGGTGGATGGCGGATTTACCGCCCCATTCCAAGGTGAGTGGGGCGGTAAATCCCAATTTCCCATTTTCCCTTCCCCATTCCCATTTTTGCCCCATAGGGCATAATGGGAGTGGGGAAGGCGGTAATTACGCCACCGTAAATTACGGTGGTGTAATTAGCATCATGGCGGGTTAGCGCCATGGATTTTAACGGCTGCTAAAAGCAGCCGTTAAAATCGGAATCAGGCGTTAAGGGTTAACGACGGCGTTCACCCTTAACGCCTGAGTTGTAATGAGGCCCAGTGAGGCCTGGATTCCTCTGACTGCCTGGATAATCCATGATTTCAGCACACTTTCCTTTCAATAATTCACTGGGTATAAAGACTGAATTTAGCGCCAAAACAGCACTTTGAAGGTTGCCATTGATTAGGAAACTGTATTTAAGAGCATTTTTGGATTTTAGCCATTCTGTGGCCTTGTTTCAAGTAACAGTGACAGATAACAGATGACAGATGACAGCAGTGATTCCTGTTTTTACACCAACTTTGCCTGTGCGTGTGGCAGGGTGTGCACCTCTTTGGTGGTTTATGCACCATGCACAATTTTTCAGATTTGGCACACATGGGATTCAGCATCTTGTTGCCATGGTTACCTGGCTTGGTAGGAAAGATTGTGAAGATACCTGAAGAATTTCTGTTTAGACCATGAATACCTGTGGATGAGGAGGGTGGAGAGAGTATCCATATAGAGTTGGAAGTAGCCATAGTACAAAGGGAAATGGCAATGCTCAAAGGAGTAGACGATGAGGGTAGACCATGGAGAACAGTGATAGCTGTTGGGGAAGGGTACAAATTGACTGACATAACTGATGACGATATGTTCAGGGAAGACCGAAGTGATGATGAAGTAGAGTCCTCAATGAGCATTACATACTGGATCAATATAGAGAAAAGGGAAGTCCCACAGCAAATGGCGATAATGCGCCAATGACCAGCATTCTTTCAAGAGGATCTTGTAAAGGTGCCAAGTGCCTTATGGACCACAGGCCCTTATGATGTAGGTTTACTGAAGGGGATAGGGGAGGTTAAAATAAAGCTCAAGCCAGGAGCAATTTGACCTCGAGCAAAGCAGTACCCCATGTCTTGAGAAGCTGACAAGGGTATATTTCAGATTATTTTAGTACTGATGAATCACGGTATTCTGGTGCCATCAGAATCATTGTGTAATACTGCGGTGTATCTGATAAAAAATCGAAAGCCGGGTCATGGTGATTTATCCAGGATATGAGACCTCTTAACCAGTTTGTAGAGGCTGAGTTTCCTTTCGATGCCAATCCGGCAACAGTATTGTGTAGTACCCCAGTGAAGCTCGATACTTCATGGTGACCGATTTGAAAATTGCTTTTTTCTCGATCTCACTGCATAAGGACTCCCAAGACTTGACTTCATTTACGTTAGCCAAAAGAGACTAAAACATACTAGGTTGCCTCAAGGGTATTGTGTGTCCCATCGATCTTTAACAGAGTCCTACAGATGGATCTAGGCAATATTGATCTCAAAAGTGTGATGATGCAATATGTAGATGACATATTGATTTCTAACACCACAGAGGATGAGTGCATGCAAGATTATGTTCAAATAATGAGTATTCTTGTAGACAAAGGGTATAAAGAGGACAATGAGAAGTTACAGTATTGCCAAGAAGAGGTGTTAACATAGGTCAGTTGATTGAACATGAAGGAAAGAAAGTGACACCTGAGAGAGCTGAGAAAACATCAAAACCAAACACAGTGAGGCAAATGCAACCATTTAAGGGTTTGTGTAATTACATTAGAGCCTGAGTGTTTGATTATAGCACATATACAAGACCACTTCTGCAAGCATTAAAGAAAGCACCAGTTGGTAAAATAAAGCTAGAAGGGACTGAATAAATGGAGGAAGAATTTGAAGAGTTGAAAAAAGCAATTTGTACAGCCCAGTTTTAGGGATTCCCAATTATGCTGAGGAATTGTACTTGTTTTAACACACAAATGGGTTGACAGCACTGCTTACACAAAGAACCACTTTGGGGTCCAAACCTTTGACATATTACAGTGGGATGTTAGACCCAGTTATGAGAGGACACTTCCCTTGTGAAAATTCTTTGGCAGCCGCCGTGTTCGCAATTGAGAAGTCATGAATTGTCAGGGGCTGCTCTATAACCCTCTTCATGGAGCATGCTCTATTTGCTATCGTCGAGAAACCCATGGGCACATTGACATCCCAAAGAGCTTCAGTTTATGAGGTAATGATTTCTAACCAAGTGATTAAAATTGGAAGATGTAAAAAGGTGAACCCTGCTACGTTCATAGCTGAGCCAGAAGAACAAGGTGAGCATGTGCATGACTTTGCTAAATATGTTGAATTTTATGATGATGTACCCTGTGTAAAGGAGAATGCCTTAGCGGGAGGGGAAATTCTCTTTATTGATGGCTCTTTCAAAATGTGTCAGACCAGTGGGGAAAGGGATTCAGGTGCAACCGTAGTAAGAAACTGAATAATTTGAGAGTTTGAAGTAGTAGCAAGTGCAAGGCTACCATCTAATGTTTCAGCCATGAAGCAGAATTAGTAGCACTTATTTTCGCACTTGAGAAACATGAAGGGTAGGTAGTGATGGCATACCGTGACTCTGCCTACGTGACGTCAACCATACATGCAGGATTGTCTCATTGGAAAAGGAGGGACTACCTCCACGCAAATGGCTCTCCAGTGCAGCATGCATCCTTAGTGGATAGGCTCATTAAGGCACTACAACTCCCAGTAGCCACAGCAGTCGTTAAATGCGCAGCACATACTAAGCAAACAGATTTGATCTCTTATGGGAACAAAGCTGCAGATGTAGAAGCCAAAAGGGTTACCTAGTCTCCACATTTTGATACTGAAAGAATTAAAGAAAATTCGGTTACAATGTTGTTAGTTCAAGAGGGGTTTAATAAGTTGTCAATAACCCAATTAATAACGATTCACTGAAGTGCACCACAGGAAGAGCAAGAATTATGGAAACAAAGTCCTCATGGAAGTATTACGGTGACAGGACAGCACTGGAAAGCCAGTGATGCCAGTAACTATTGAAAGTTGCACTCGAACAGCTGCATTACCCTGCACATGTAACTAGAGAGAGTCTTGCTGCTACAATTGCAGAATACTGGTACATCCCTAATTTGTTGGAACACATTGCACTGTTTATGGTGAATTGCATTGTGTGTCAAATGTTTACTGCTGGGCATACACTGATAATGATTAGGGGAGTGATACCTCAACTGAATCATCAGTTTCAGCATTTGCATATCGCCTACGTCGATATGCTGCAGACATGTAATAGATATAGGTATCTATTAGTGGTTGTGTGTCCCTCCTCCAGGTGGATCAAAGCCAGTCCCTGTATATACCCTGATGCCACTTGCGCACATTTTTATTGTGCAAAGTGTTTCTGAGGTGGGGTGTGTGCAAAGTACTAAGATCCAATAATGGGCGGCATTTTGTCAATGAGTTATTTGAAAAGACAGGCCTTCTATTAAATGTAAGGCACAGGTTTTTTTCTGCTTATCACCCGCAAGTGAACAGATAATGTGAGAGACTCAATGGGCTCCTCAAGGAAAGGATTGCCAAGATTAAATCAACTTTGAAAAAGGGATGCCTGTATTGCCTACCCCTCGCCTTATATGCCCTTCGGAATCAGCCAGGATCAGACTACCACCTCACCCCACATGCACTAGTGACAAGGCATCGCATGGGAACGCCCCTTACACCTCCATCTAGGAATATGAGTGATGCAAAGAGTGTAGCTAAAATTTTAGGTGATGAGATGCATGATTATTTGACATGTATGACCTCAAGTATTTCTTTCATTTTAGATTAAGACAAGCGCAAGGGGGACGGTCTAAGAAAACAGACGAAGATCATTCGGCAACCAAGCCAAGTGAACTATTACCAGCACCTAAGTTATAAGTTGGGGACCTAGTGTTGATTAAATATTTTACCAGGAAGTGGCATGATCCACGTTTTCAAGGGCCTTTTATTAACGAAGTAGTGTCCCCTTCTGCTGCCAATGTACAAGGAAGAAGAGCTTGGCTGCACCTGAGTGATGGGAAGATTTTAAAGGTGAGACCCTCACTCCCACCGTTAGTTATCCAGAAGCAAGAAAAGAAGAAGAATTTCTGCGTGTGCGCACACGATCAATGACAAAGAAGAAGGACGAAAAAGCAACAAGTGATAATAACATATTTTATTTGGACTGGAATTCAATAGACACTCCTTATAGATATTTTAGAAGAGAGTGCAAAATCTTGCAGAGAATTCCAGGAATTTTTAAATGAACTTTTAGAAATGCATATTGAAGCAGAAAGTTATACCTAAATGTCAGTTCTTGGTCAAAAATTGGAAACAAGACCAGTATCCACATTCATTTTGTGGAGAATATTTGTTTTAAGTGATCAAACATATGGTACCTGGCGATAGTGGCATTCATTGGCTTGTGCTTGCAGTCTTTGTGTTCATACTTCAATCTTACTTTGCTCTTGTTAGAAGAGACGTTAATATTCACACTTTCTTGCAGGATCCTAAAATGGTCCAGAGATAAGAAAACTCCTTGTTCTTATAATTGAACACATTTTACAGTTACAAATATAAAGAACCTTGATGATTGTATTAAAAATGATTAATGAAGAAAATAGCATGGTTGTAGAGAAATTCAAAAAGAAGTCGGGTGGCATGAGAGATGGATTCCCAGATTCTTATGTATAATATACATTTGCATGTTTGGAACTTGTTGTCTTTCTTGTCCTCATCTTTCACAGTCTATATCATCATAGTACTTCCGCTGAAGAAAAGGTCCCTTTCGTTCTTCCTACCATGAAAATGATACATGACAAGATTTATGATTAATATAGGTATTTTGGCACACACAAAAGAGATGCAGAAGAAGATGGTGAAGCGATAACTACCTATCTAGATAACACATCTCACCTGGGGAATAACATTTGGTACCAACACATGAAAAAAGTGGGGGAGAAAGCATCTAAGGAGAGGTTCTGCGTCTGCTCCCTCATCGCCTATGCCATGAACACAGTAAGGACTTTCATTGCAAGAGAGGTTCAAGAGCAGGATGCAAAGTGTCTCGGTCATCTTGCAACATGTACTGGAGATCAAAATTGTCGTTTATGTACCAGGATGATTATATCGAGATACTACAAATGGAAAAGGAGCCTGGATGGAAGAACAAGATGCTTGTGTATCCTACTGCAGGACAGGATGAGGTAATCATTGAAGAAATTAAGAGAATGAAATGCCCTGATGCGACAGAAATAGCCAGATCGCCTGGATGTTGGGGCCAAACTCAATTATTGATCTATGGACGAGTGAATTCCAAGAAGTGATGGGAAGAAGGAATGAAGTCCTGTGCAACTCATCTGCTGAAAACAGATTATGTACGTGAAGTACAGAAGGTGAATGATGGATGCTTGAAGTCATAGGTCAAGCACTCCAAACTGCTGACATGGGTAGAAGATGAATCAGGCCCAGTAACTGTAATGCCATTGGTTAATGCAACACTATGTTTCCGAAGACACAGAAAGAATCATGTGGGATATAACAAAGAATACAAAACCACAATTGACGTTCCCGGGATGGAAGAAGGGACAGCCATCCTTATGTATCACTATTAGACCTGTGGATCTAGAGCCTACATAAGGTTACCTAAAGAATGGGGCGGAGTATGTTCCTTGGTGCTGATTTATGTTCCAGCCTCAAAGCTACCTGAACATTGGTTTATTTCGGAAGGAGGATGCCCATTTGAGAAAAAGATTGCTTGAACTGCTCCATCAGACAAAAAGAGAAAACTATTTCTCAGCCAAATCAATAACAGCGTATGACTCCATTTCTGAAGAGCACTGGTTGTTCAGCAAGACTGCTGCAATACAGATGTCTATATTGATGCCAGGGATCCAAACTTTGGCAAACGCCAAATGGTTACAAATCACTTGGTGGCAACTTTTACAAACAATCAATGCTACCATAAAGGGATTCAACACCATTAAGGTCCATAGGACTGATGAATCTCCAGAATAGGTATGTCATTGATATGATCACAGCGATGCAAGGAGGAGTTTGCACATGAATCAGGGCATCATGTTGCACATTCATACCTTCTCAAGATGAATGAAATGGAAGCTTGAGAAAGACGCTAACTTTGTTGACAGACCTTCATAACAAGATGGAAGATGAGGCGGATGGCATTGAAGATGATAGTTGGTTTGCCTCCTTGGTCTCATGGATTCCCCAGTGGTTGATGAATATATTCAAAATTCTTGTGGTAATATTGGTGCTGGTGAAGTTTGGATTCTGTGTAGTCAGGATAGTGATTGCCCAATGCAAGAAACAGCAGGAATCATGATTGATAGCAAACCTGAACCTAATGCCAAGGAACTGACTGATGAAGCTGTCAGGAAGTACATAGAGGCCAGCATTGTAGCACCTGAAGGAACAAAGTTCCTGTATCCAAAGAATCATAAGAAGTATGTTGGACGATGGGTTTATTGTACCCCGAATGGAAAATGTAACTACATGAACTGGAGTGTAGATGAACATGTCAAATCAGCCGGCACCCTGAGGGGGATGATGAAGATATGGACACCAAAGAAACACTTCTTCCAGAGAAAATATCAGGATGTGGAAACAATTGAGAAGTTGGTCAAGGACTCAACCAGAGGGGGGAATGTAGAGGAGCAGCTGCATGCCTCTACAGGAAACCCTGCCCCCTTACATCCCATATGTTGGAAGCCTGAGATCGTGACATGCTTGACACCAGCAGTTGTACCAATACCGCAGCATATATTGAAAAGTAGAGACCCATTGAGACAACCCTACCAAATGTACCCCCGAAGGGCCAACAGTATTAGGTAGGAACTCCCAGAAGAAATATGAGAAAAGAAATAAAGAAAAAAGCCTGTGATTTCATAAGAGAATATGAACAACGTCTCAGGATACTGGCTGAAGAGAATGCATAGATCCTACAGAAACTAATGACGAAGTAAAGAGTCAAGTGAAATTTTAAATATGAAAAGGAAGATTACATGTGCACGAAGTGCTACAGAGAATCAACCATTCAATAATGTTACTGATGCTTAAACGCTGAAACACAAGGTAGACTAAGTCATCATAGAGCTGGCTACATGTAGTGAATACAATGCAGGCAAAGCCACCACTGTATAGAAGCTTGACATCGGTATCTTGAATGTTAGTAAGCCAGGACCCAGGAAGAAGAAAGGGAAAATTGTGTTGCAGTAAGAATAAGATGAATAGTGAAGCTGCACAGCGAGGTTGCCTGGTCTGAAGACAGCTGCGTTTGCCGGGTAATACCGCCCGAGTTCTGCCTGACTTCCGGCCGTGGCGTACCTGTCGCTCACGTGACCGACATTTGGCAGGATGAGCTGGGACTACATTCTGAATGGAGATGGACTGCACTGTTACACCATCTGCTGCGAAAGGCAGTGCACGTACCTCGACTCGTCCATTTTCCTGTGCAAGTAAGTGCCAATGGACCATGCTGGACCCTGCAGCTCACATTGGGCTGCTTCCTTTATCTGCCCCCTGGACGGACATTATACCATGACACCAGCAAACACTTGTGCCTGCTTTGCTAACTGCTGGTGGCTCCAGTTTAAGCACAGATGTTTCTTTTTCCCCACAGAGAGCCGGTGACTTGGATCCATGTGTGCCTTTTACATGTGGGTACACCTATTTTTCCAGCTATGACTACTTGAGCAGGGACCTATCTAAGGTATGGCTGAACACCAAAACTATCTGTTATTTATATTGTAACACTTTGCCTACTAAGCCCCCTTTCGTTAATTACCTGCTGGGGCTCCCTGTGACTTCCTTTTCACTATTGTTCATGTCTGGGCGGATGTCAATTAGGTATCCGACATTGAGAGTACCTGATAGTAGGCCATATATGATCCACCTTTGTTCTCTTACACCTTTGACTTAATTATGGCGTATGCATATATGGGCATCCGCTCACAACCTGTAATAGGATGGTGATGAACTATGTGTCCCTTCTTCCTAAATGGATAGTAATACTAGTACTAGCAGTATTGCTTAGGTGGATGACAACTAATTGTGTGTCATTCACATTCAATTGAATTGATGTTATTAGCTCTGAGGCGAATATGGCTACATAACTTCCTTTTGTTTCCCATAGGTTCCCTCTCCATGTGATCCAGCCGCATGGCACTTACAACTTGGGGGTAAAGTATTGACAATCCCTATATGTTGAACCCTTCCTCCTTCAATATGGTTAGTCTTTTAATTACCCATACCAGACTGTACCAATTGATGTGAGCAGAAGACTGTCCTGATGATAGTGGCTTCACCCATACACATGCCACAGAAACCGGTCGACAGTGGTTGCTACTTACAAGAGGCACAAATCATGCCTACCTTGTAGTTTGAGCATTCCTTTTTACCAAACACCCATGACCCATCATATCTACATTATTTCACAACGGAATATGGGACTTGGTGTCTTCTTCATTGTTTGTTATGTTGAACACTGTATGTCAATGTATCTGTGTCATTTTTAGACCTGAGTCCACCATGGCCAGAAAGACAATCTAGTGGCTAATAAACTGACAGATACCCCACTAGATGCCTCTCCAATTGACCATAGGTGTACCTTTTTAAGTGACCAATGAGCACTTCTCTTCCTTTTTCCACTTACACATAGTGGAAGAGAGTGTCAAAGGTCCAACAAGGCTGAATGTATTACTTACCTAGAAGTGGTTAGTTTATCTCTTTTTCTATCCACTGTTTGTAAGTGACACAGCACCGTTACCTAGAGGAGGTTTTGTACTTAGGCAGGGATAGTTAGATATTCACTCTATCCCTTTCTGTCCTTCCATCACAGCCTTGTTTGTACATGTACCCTCTCTATGGGTGCTAGTACATTGGTCCTGGTCCACATATGCCTCTGGATTTCCTGATGAGCTATAACCCATTTTTCCATACAGTGGTTTTTGCCTCAGAAAGAGGAGGGGCCTAGGAATAAAGAGGCAAACCAAAGTCTAAGGAATCCACACAAGTAAAGTCTGTAAAGATGCTGCTAGAATCAGCCCGATCTCAGGCAAAGAACGACATGACACCTAATCAAAGGGGCGTAACTCCATAGAGGACATCGCCCGGACTCTTATGTTCCAATCCATTGATCCCAGTGACAGAACTTCTTACATTAGTCCTAGATACCTTGGTAGTTTTCCCAAAGTAGGGCTTCGCCATGATATGCCATGCCTAAATAACAATCAAAATCAAATGTACAATGGCCCATACCAGACACTAGGGGCCCAGAGTAGATTTTACCATAACACAATGGTATATGGCCACCAAGAAAGACCAAGCTATGTGGATAGATTCATTGAAAATGGAAATTAGCATAGGAGACAGTTCCCACCAAATGAAAGACAAAATATGAATTATGTACCTCGCCAATATAATCAGTCCCCACCACACGTTGGCCATGGTCCAAGGGTGGTCACTCCTTGTTCTCCACCACCTGTGTCACGTGAATTCAGAGCTAACACAAATAGAAATCCATTTCCTGAAAGATATCAGAACAGGCCTAATTAGGGCGAGTTTAATCATTGTCAGCCCAGACCACAAAGAGAGGAATTCAGAAACATGGACAGGTTTGAATGCTTAGAGGCCCAAGTCAAAATGTTGTCTGAACAGATACGAACATTATGTGCAGTTCAAAAGCAATAGCCAAGTGAAGGTACAGAAGCTCATAGGAGTGATCTTGTATGTAGTGGCAATTATTGCAATATAATGAATCACCTTTGAATGAAAAATACTGAATTGCTTGCCGATTTAAAAACAAGATAACAAACGAATGAACGTGAGACGGATAATTATAACACACACAAAGGGAGCGTGGTTTCATTTGCAATTGAACCAGACCATTCAGGTGTGCAGATGAATAGCAGTAAAGGGAAAATGAACCAGAAAAACCAAAAGTACAGAGAAGAAGATTTAAAAAGAATATCGAATGTGAAAATGAAACACAAAATGAAGACTTAGGATCAATAGATAGGTTGTCCTTAATTGATAATCAAAATACTGTTGATACCCCTACAGAAGAAACTATTGCCCAAACTGCAGGTGCAGGTCAGTCACCTGAGGGGTACTCTAAGCAACAGATGTTGCAAGGGACAGAAATGACAGGCGCTGTACAAGATACAGATAAGTGTCACACACTAGAAACTGACATGCTGTCATGTGACACTTGTGAAAATACACAGCCAATAGGTTTTAATGTGACAGCAAGTAGAAAGGACCCAGACAATGGAAAAGGGACAAGGAGAAATTTGGGTGTGAACACTAGTGGTCCCAAGTCAGAGGGGCAGTCAATGGCTACACTCCAAATGGGTTCCGAGTCAAGGAGAATAGACAAAGAAATCCAAAATGAAGTGCGAGAAAAGGAGGGTAAAATGTAATTTCATATGCCCATATACCTAGCAAAAAGTACAAACGAGCTAAGAAAAGTAAGTCCTGCAATTAGTAAAAATTCTCATTTGTTTATGCATACTAGAAGAGGTTGAGGATAGGTACTATGCTCCTATCACTATTGGAGAAATGCAATGATTCACACAGATGCCCAAGCAACAATAATGTCAAAAGAACTGGTGAAAAGTATCAATAAAGCAAGATCTCTGCAAAATCATTTAAAGGGGAGGCAAAGTCCCTGTGCACAATTTCAATGAGGAAGAATACCTATTGAAGGTGTCCCTGAGGTTGACATAAAGAAAGGGAAACATTGGTTAAGACAGGATGTGTTGTTCACACCCATTAATGAAATACCCTTTCTCATAGGGACAAATTGCCTGAGGACATTATTGCTCCACATTGATAGGGTAAAAGGGGTATTGTGGTCCTTAGCTAAAAAGCCAGTGAATCCTAAGAAAGTAAGGACCCAAAGCAACAGTGTAAAATAATGCCACACCGTTGCTAAATCAGAAAGTGCAGTGGAAGTATATCTTCAGAAGAAGCACTCTTTAGAGATTTATTTGAATCCTAAGAAAAACTGTCAAACAGAAATAGATGAAAACCCATTGCATTTTTATCTAAATGAAGAAAAATAAAAACCAAATATTACTCCAGAGTTAAATCAGGAAAACACATTTCAAGAAATGCAGAAATACACACTGGAGAAGGACAGCCATGGATCCCTATCCATGTGAATGGGCATTCTGAAATGATGGAAGCTACTTTGGCACTTGAGCATGAAAGGAGTTTCATTAGTGAAAAGGTACTTTGGCAAATATGTGACATAGAAGAGATCCCAAAGTTTAAAATAAAAAACCAACACATATTTGGCCTAGATGACCCCGAGTTGGGACAAAGAATTGTAGGAAGATGCTTGCTAAATATTACAATTGGCTCTAAAACATTCATCACAATGTGTGGATCGTAAGCAGAACACAAATAAATTCTATTTGGAAAAAGGCATCATGCACAGCATGTGCATGGTATTAGACTTTCTAAATCAAAAGGTCTGGTCCAGATTAGGTGGAGCTGCACCTGAATTTGAAGACAAGAGACAAGCTTATCATTGCCCCCAAATGATGCTATACGCAATTGAGCTTCAAGTGAAAAAGGATGTTACCATTCCCGCATTTACCAGACAATTTACAGTAACATTCAAATACAGGAAGGGACAACAGATAAAAGATTATGATGCATTTGTGTGCCTAAATGAATCCATACAGCAGCAAGGATTAGAATGCAAATACATACCATGATGGAGGTTGGGGATGGACCCTTTAAAATCCTGGTGAACAATAAAGGGTGTCAAGACATTCATTTGGAAGAGAATACAGCATTAGGAATGGCAGTACTGAACTCTCACTACACTGCTTATTTCAGTAACCCAGTGATCAGGAATATCACTGAAAGCTATGTGACTGCATAGGGTGAATTACCAGAATCATTGGAGTCTAAGCCTAAAGGAATCTGTAAAGTTCAGTCTGTGTACCCTTATGAGTCAAGTGAAATGGTATGCTGTCATCAGGATGATTGTATCCTATTTGAATTAGGTGAATCTAAAAGAGAAAAGCAACATATTGTAGTTGAGGTCAATATTACAAAATATTTTAGTGTAGAGAACTGCCATGCGGTTAGAGGAAAGTACAGAGGTTCCTCATTTGAAGGATTTCCCAGAGTTTTCTAAAATGGTAGAGGAGTAGATTCAAGCTGCAGATGCTTGCACAAATGAAGAAGAAAAAGACCAATTGAGGAAAATATTTGTTGAGTTCAAAAAGGTTTTTTGTCAAAGATGCCTCTGACTGTGGGCAGACCGATTTGCATGTTGTCATACTACAAGGAGGACATGGTAGGGAGCAGGTATTTGTGCAGCAATAAAGGTTGCCTCTGGCATGTCTGGAGACACTGGCTGAAATAATCGAATATTTAGAATCTAGAGCATTCATTAGGCCTATTCATAGTACATCAAATACTCCTATATTAGGTGTGCTAAAACCCAATGGCACGTGTGTGCAGATCTACGAGAATTAAACACAAAAGTACCTATTTCCATTCATTGATCAGGGCCTTGCACAGGTCCACAGGTCAAAGGTATTTCCCTACTTAGATCTTGCAGCTGGAAACTGGTGTGTGCCACTAGCTGAAGACATTCAAAATTTGCATTTTCATTTGGCAAATCACAATATGCATGGTCCCGGACCACTCTTGGGTATGTCAATAGTGGGAGCGAGTTTGAGATATTCCTTAGCACTCCAGATGAAGCTGAAAGAGGAGCAATAGATTATGTGGATGATGTGCTAATCATAAATGAAAATTTGAAAAGCTATTTCAATGAGATTAGACATGTACACAGTCAGCTATAGATGGCTGGGGAAAAATATCTTTACAGAAAGCACGTTGGTGCAGAAAAAGGGTACACAGAAGTGACAGAGCATGGATTAAATCAACAAAAGAAAAAGGTGGAAGTGATTCAGAAACTAAAAGATCCCACTAACTTGAACATTTTAAAGTAGAAGTGAGATATGGTCAAAATAAAAAGAGCCCAGTTGCTCAAGGGGAGTTGCATGATTGTGCAGCTGTCTGTGCACCTAACGACACAGAGCTAGAGACAAGTTTAAATGAATTTGAGCAATCCCCACACAAGGCTTTCAACAAAGAAACATGTAAGGATTTACCAACTGTGTATGTAGATGGATGTGCATACCACATAGAAATGATGCTGAAAAACTACTCATGACAGGAATAGGAAATGTGTGGTTTAAATGCAACACCATCTGAGAGTAAGCATGAGGATATGCCCCATAAACTGTCAAGTTGCAGAATTGGCCGCCATTTATAAGGCAATATCTACAGCAGTAGGGAATAGACTTAAAGTAATAGTTTTAGTCACTGATTCTGATTATGCTTGAAATAGTTTTGTGGAGTATTTACCTTGCTGGTAAGGTGAAAGGCATGCTCACATATAACAAGAAGCCACTTACGCATGGCAAGATGATTCAAGCTATAGACAAACTTGTGTCAGAAAATGAGCTGATAATCCATTGGAGGAAAATATGTGGTCATTTGAAAACCCTGGGTGAGGATATGGAAGGATATGATAAGGAAGATCAATTAGCCAAAATTGGTGCTTTAATGGGGGAGTTATTTTCTATTGAACACCTGCTTGGTGAAATACAGGTGGACGCGATAACATGCTCCATAACTCTGAAAACAGTTGAACAGCCTGTGGCACAATGGAGTTTTTATAGTGCAGATCAAGACTTGATTAAGGCACAAAAGTATGATCTTATTCTAGGCCCATTTTACAACCATTTGCTAGATGCAGAACAACATCCTCTGAATGAGGAGCACTGCAAAGGGAAAGAGGAATTGAGGGTGTTTTTAAAAATCAAAATGAGAATTAGGTTACAAGATGGACTGATGATTAGAGAATCCATGACAGGCCAAATCCAATGGGCAGTACCTTTGTTTTTTTGGGGATTGATGTTACCTCATGCCCACGATGTGATAACTGCAGGCCACAGAGGTTCACAGAACACTTTGGATATTTTAGAAGATTATGTCTGTTGGCCACACATGTCTCAAGATGTTGAGCTCTACACCAGAGGGTGTTTAGTGTGTGCACAGTTTCAGCCTGCCTCACAAGCTCATAGAGCACCATTGATGAAAAGGGGTTTGATACTACCATCGTCCGATTTACAAGTAGATTTTGTAGGGCCTGTGAGGAGATCAGCAAGGGGAACAGGTACATGTTAACGGTCGTTCATGTAATGTTTAAATGGCTGGAGTGCATTCCAGCTCCAGATTGCAGTACACACACGGCAGCCACTTTACTTGTGAATCATATTTTTTCAAGATTTGGTTTACCTCAAAGAATAGAATCAGACTGTGGAAGTTATTTTGCTAGTGCAGAAATGAGAGAAATGTGGTAAATCATGGGTGTGAAGAGGAAGCTACACATTTCTTACTGGCCCTCCTCTTCAGGGGGAGTGGAACAGTGTAACAGATCAATAGTTTACATATTGGAAACATTTGTAGCTGAAGCAGGATCTAGTTGGAAGCTATGACTTCCTCTGGTTTTAATGGCTCTCAGGTCAATGCCCTCTAAATCAACAAATATAAGCCCCCACAAACATTTGACAGGTAGGAAAATGGTGTTGCGGCAACACTTGCTCTACAGAACAAATTAACAGGTTTTTGTAAATGCGTCCACAATCCATGAATATATGGAAGAACTGAAAAAGCACTTGCAATATGCTTTTGCGTTTGCACTGCGAAATTTGGAAAAGGCCGCTGACACTGCAAAGTCATATTACGATAGAAAGACACCTGTTAGAGAATATGAGATAGGAGACCAGGTCTATAACTTAAACTATGGGAACAGTAAGCATACAAACTCTACATTTCTTGCAGCATGGCACAGGCCATATGGAATTGTAGATAAGGTTTCACCTGTGGTCTACAGAATTGCGAGAAAGGAGGGAGAATTAACAGTGGAACAGTTTGTGCATGTTAATCAGATTAAGCCTTTCCACCCGAAACATGTGTTGAAAAGGCTACAGCGAATTGAGACTAGCAGGGAGGGAACCATGTGATGGTATGAAAGTAAAGCGCTTACATATTAAATAGACTTACCATAGCAAGTGATTAGGTGTAAATAGTTTGAAGGTATTAAAATGTTGTCTGAAGGGATAAAAGAGGAAATATATATCAAACTAGTGAACAAAATTATAAAAAGGTAACTAAGAGAAAGAGGTATTGTAAATAGGTAAAGGCTTAGTTAATTTGCATAATTTTATTAGATGTTGTGTTAAGATTGGTTGTGTTTGACACAGTTGCCTCAAAAAGTGCAGTGTTGTATTAGTGTGTTTACTTTGTTATTTTCAGATGGTCCTAAAGAGATGTCCTTGTTGCATTATGTGGTATTTAGTGTATATTTTGCATTTATGTGCATGATTATTTTTGATTTCAGATTTCCAAATGAAAAGGGAAAAGTGAATGGGTTGATGTACTTGATTCTTAAGTTGTCTTTTTCTCTTTACCTTAGAAAATGTATGTTTTCCTCGTTAGTGCTATGGGAGTTAGAGTGTGGCGGATCCCTGGAGGATGCCACTGGAATGGAGTGCCCTGTAAAAAAAACGTGGACCAAAAAAGGGGGTAAAAATGATGACCACAAAAGAAGTCCCACCAACAGAGGTTGGAAGTTCATTTCACCAACAACGGTTTCCTGAACAATTTCCCACCTACAGAGGATGGAAGTTCACTTCCCCAAGAACAGTTTCCTGAACAATTACTGACGTACAGAGGATGGAAGTTTGCTTCACCAACAACAGTTTCCTGAACACTTTCTGACTTCACTGGCACAGTTGTATGGACTTATGGTTGTTTTGAACATAATAATATCTCCTTTAATATTTGATTTAAAAAAAGATACAAAATAAAATTCTGAAAAAACACAATACAAAAACCAATTAAAAGAGGATACAAGATCAAGATGATCAGATGATTAAAATATAAGATTTAAAAAAACATATAAAACATTTTAAAAAAACTAAAATATCAACATAAAAAAATAATATTAATTAAAAAAATAAATTAAAAGAAATGAAAACATGATTTTTCAAAAAATATTTCTATAATGTGGTTGTGTGTGACTATTACCAATTGCATGTCATTTGATTGTAATAACTCTATTTGATTGGAATAACTGTTGTGATCAAGGTAAAATTCTCACATTGATTACGTATCGAAACTGGGATTATTGCATGTTTGTTTTTTCCTTCAGTGATTTTGGTTGTGTCCCAGCAGCAAAAAAAGGAGGGTGTGTAGGGAAATGTAAAACAAAATACTTTTCCCTATTCTGAGCCGCACATCCACATCATCATACACATTTTAGCAAAGGTTTGAATTTTAACTAGGGACAAGGGTGTGAGACTCATGTTTGAGGCTTACGCTGTGCCTGGTCGATGTCAGTATTATAACGCATAAAGCACATGCCATCTAATTTGAATTTGACCCTGCACAACAGACTTTTATCATTCGCAGCAAAGCACAGTTATGAACTAAATGCAATGAAAAATAAAATTAACATATTAATCCTACTAACATCCCAGAACCCAATAACCTATTCCGTTACTAATATTCAATGCAATTTAGTCCTTTGCTTATGAGTACAAAACATTGGTGCATTGAGATAAAGTCGCCCAGTTCATAAAATGTAAAGGTATTTGAGCTGTGCAAGGCTAACTGTAGGTGCAGGAAAATGTGGAATTAGATTTGTTTTGCAGTGAATATGCTCTAGGGTTTAGATGCAAGTTAATTTATTTAAACTGGCTCCATTGTTCATTTGTGGAGAAGGAGGAAATAGCGCTGGATGAATGTAGCATTTTCCTTCAGCGCTGCAAGTTGAATCTCAGTAAAAGGCACAAAGGAAATCAGGTTTTCTCTAATGGACTGGTTGGTCAAGGCAAGGTGATTTGACTTGCAGATGTGTCATTCAACTACAGGTTTAGTTATACATGAAGGAGGAGGGAGATGGAGATGATAAAAGTGACTGTCTTAAGGGCTGGAAGTGAGTTCCTGGGCAGATTGACTCTCCTTTTTCTTGCCGACAGTGCTGCAGGCTGACTGTCTTGTAGGTTGTATCTCTTTCTCTCTCCTGGGTTGGCAGTCATCAGAAGAGTTTGCAGTCTCAAGCACCCATATATGTAGTTAAGCCTGGGTGGCATGACAAGCAGAAAGGCTTGGGACTGACTTTGTGGGTTACTTCCAGTCTGTGATGGGTAGTGGATGTGATAATAATTTTCCTATCCTCTCCAGTAGATAGAAAGGGGACGTATTGCCAGCTGAAGCGGTGAAGGGCAATCCTGACCTTGTGGTCTGAGAATCCACTGACCCCAACAGATCTAGGTAATTATGCAGTAATTGAGGAGCATTTAATATATGAAAGAAATATTTTACAGGCTGTTGTGATATAGAAATATGTAATTCACAATCTATATTTTGTGTGTGTTCCCCATTTATGAAGCGAGTTTTGGTTACGACAAGTGGCTTATAGCTAACAAGAATAGTGAAAGAAACATTCAAGGTTACAGCTAACTATGTGTTAGCTAGCCAGCACCAAATGTGTAGTTGAAGCTTATTACTAGAATTCTATTTACTGTGTCTGAGCTCTCAAATGAAACACATTTCATCCATGTTCAAGTATAAATTACTGTGAAAAGTAGCACAGTCTAATGCACCTGTTTGTTCATTTTTCTGAAGTTTAACCTTTCATAAAGCCACAAAAGGAAAGCACAAGTTAGCTTCAGAATTCACATTCTGGGGGGTAATTCATGGAATAAATGTGCACCGAAATTTGTGGCGCAAGCGTGAAAAAGCTAGCGTACGCGTGCAAATCGCACGTGTGCGATTCATGAGCGCTCTGCGTGTGTTTTTCTGGGGATGTGTGCCCAATCCGCGCTAACCTTACACGTCACTTCGACTTTCCAAATGCGTGCGCAACAGGAACGGGGAAAGCGCACAACTTCTTGCACACAAACCTAAAAATGGGGCAGAACACGGTGAATGGGGAACAACGCGTGAAAATGTAGGCGTAACGTGGGAAGTACCACTGGGAAACACACTCAATGCCCACACGGTAGTGAACAACACGTATTCATGGAATCGAATAGGGAAAACCTGTGCAAGTCAAAACACACACACATGCACAAATACGTCCGCCACATGAAAGCAGGCGTAAGCGCCCCAGCGCAGCATACAAGTGCGAGCAAACAACAAACAAGCATATACAGCTACAATGAAAGTCCCATTCCTCGCAGCAGTGATCATGGGACAGCGCAGGAGGAGGAGAATAGCCAGGCCCTACATCACCCACCCTCTGCTCCCAAGCATTGAGCCCCTTGGAGAAGGTGCTGAATGTACTGCATTTTTAGGCCACTGGTTCATTTCAGCGGACAACTGCCATAGTGGGGGGTGTCTCACAGCCCTCAGAGTTACATTGCCTACACCAGGTGTTGGCAATCATCACTACGCACCCCTCAGTCCGCAGGCATACATACATGCCCAGAACACCTGCAGAAAGGCAGGCCGTGGTACTGGACTTCTACAGGGTGGCACACTTCCCCAAAGTGCTCGGTGCCATAGATTGCACCCATGTGGCCCTACGTTCACCTAGGGCCGCTGAAAACATCTACCGCAACCTCAAGCACTGGCATTCCATGAACGTGCAGGTTGTATGCAATGCCAAGGGAATCATCACCTCTGTCTATGCAAACTATCCACGGTCCACCCATGACAATTTCATATACAGAATGTCTGTCCTGAGCCAGGCCCTGGAAGCTGGGAAGCATGGCGACACTTGGCTCATAGGTGAGTACAAATGCCTGTGCACATGTATGCATGTCACGCACACACAAACACACAAACCCAACTAATGACAACCATAATCACCTCCCCAGGGGACAGTGCCTACCCTCTGAGCAGCCACATTATGATGCCAATACGTAACCCCACCACACCACGCCAGGTAAGATACAACGCAGCCCATATAGGGCCATAGTGGAGCACACATTCAGAGTGCTCAAGTCACGCTTGCACTCCCTTGACAGCTCTGGTGGCCAGCTACTATATGCACCCCCAGTAGTGTGCAGGATCATTGTGGCAGCATGTGCCCTGCACAATGTTGCAACACGGTGGGGCGTACCGGTAGACATGGTGGTGCCCCCACATACCCAACCACATGCACTGGTGCTGCTCATGGGAGGGGAAAGGGTACGTGGCAAGGCAGCCCGGACCCAGCTTGTGGTCACATTTTTTACCTAAACTCCCACCCCTGCAGAGTGCACACAGGCCTGGCACATACCAGGTGACAATCGATGATGACAAAGAGACAGTAAACTGTCACAACCTTACCACCCTGAGAATGTTTTCACGGAAGTGCTACATTGTGTGCATCCCTGGCTACTTAAACATAACCAATCTTGTGTGACCAAAAGGAACACACGCAAGGTGCATATCCCACCACCCCCTTGCAAAACAGGCCATGTAAATCAATGGTATGTCACCCAAACCCTCCCAACACCCATGACCCCTGTCCTCCATGCCATGCCATGACATGCAACAGCTGAACATTCAACCAAATGCGCAACACATGACACTATCGTCATTAAGTGCAACGTGAGAAATGTAAACAGGCATCAGACATTCACACCTGACATGGAACCTGATAAATTCACTTGGCAAAAATCTCCCACACATACAAAGGGGGTCATTATGAGTATGACGGTACGCCATAGATGGTGCCGGTATGTCACTGACACTGTCACGTCACTGACACAGTCCATACCGTACCACCATATTACGAGTAAACTTGGCGGGTGCCCGACCACTCCCAACACTGGCAGGATGCCCAGCTGAGCCCCCCCTTAACCTTTGGTGGCCTCCCAACCATGGCACGGATGTACTAATGGCAATGGGAGCCGCACTGAACAATTGTCCTGGTCAATTGGTGTGAAGGCAGCAGGGTACATGATGGTAGATGCACCCCTGTGCTCCTGCAAGGCTGCCTGTGTACCCTGGGGATAAATGACGGTCACGCAATGCTCAGGCACCCCAAATATACAAGAAAAACGTATACGCAACCCCTGTAGCCCACGTGCATGTAAAAAAACCTCACGCAGTACGCTGTGGCACCCAGGAACACAAAAAAGCATACGCGATTACCACACGGGCTACTATGACCTCAATAAATGGGGTACGCGACAAACAGGGGCACCCGCAGTGGGAAAAATTGCGTGCAATAGCGTGCGCGACTCACCGTCTGCCTTGCCTGGAAAAGAAATACGCGTAGGCACTGTAACCGCTCTGAAGTAATCACGTGTGAATCCCAAAGTAGGAAAAACACACGCGTCGGTCTGCAGAAGGAAACGCCAGCGTGCGTTACGTCACTTATGTGCTTACGCACTAAGGCCCTTTCCTCGAATTACACGCTGACGTGCCGTATTTTCATGTGCCAATTCACTTTGCATGAAGCTGGCCACGGAAGACCACGCTCCTGCCCAGAAGGCAATTTCCCTGCCCCCCAGAGCCCGGGGAGCCTCCTACAAGCCATCTGCTGCTGCCTGCCTGCCTGCTGCCAAAAGTGCCCTGCCATTTGGTGCCTGCACATCAGCCATCTGCAGGGGTCCAGTTGCTGTGACCACCCCTGCTGGAACAGAAGACTCCCGACTGGTGTTCCATCGCTCCACAGCCCAGCCCCAGGACCCAGTTTCCCACCCACACCTGCCTCAGGGGTTGCCATGTCTACCCAACACCATCCGGCACCAGTGGCAACCCCCCAGCAGAGAGGCAGAGGGCTGCCAGCTTCAGTGCAAATAAAGTTGGCATCCTGGTGGAGCAAGTCCTGGGCATTATGATGCCATCTTCACACCATTGCACGCCGACAAGGAAGGAAGGAAGATTATCTGGACGGACATAGTGGGTGCCATCAACGCGGAGGGGGTGGCACCCCGCGACATCAAACACGTCCAGAAGCGATTGGAGGACTACAAGTCCAGGACCCTCAAGAAGGCCCGGTGCCTCTTGAATGCAGCGGATCCTCAGGATGCAGGCCCGTTTGGAGTCGAGCGGTAAGTGCTCATGCATTCCCATTTAAAACAGTGCATGTTGCAGTGTGGTGGTAGTTAACTACTTGGCTGTATGTGTGACATGGGTCATGTACGGATGTGTGTGTGCAGGGACATGATGGTGCTGCATGTGATTCCAGTCAGGCGTGACCCACATGGATGGTGTATGTGTTACAATGCATCATGCGCAGCAGCATGCGGAATGCACACATGTATGCATGCCTGTGTCTGTACTTGGACATATTTGGGGTGTGAGAGATGGGTGCTGCTGTTATGGACATGCATGGTGTACATGTCCGTGTGTCTGAGTAGTGTGTGAGTGACTGGTAATGTCCGTGACGATGTGTTGATTCACTGATACAGCCTAGTCATCTTTGTATCCACTGTGTCTGGGAGTATAAGGGGCCAGATGCATGACCCTCTGGTGATGTGTGTGCATGTGATCAGCATGTCCCATGATGCATGTGAGTTTCAGCCCACCATTGAATGTTTCTACGATGCCTTGGACATGGATGCAAATGTTTGTTGCTTGTGCCATGCCTGTTCCTGCATGTGTGTTGCCTGCACTGACCCATGTGTTGTGGAGGGACATGATGGAAGTGACATTTGACAGTGCCACTCATGTGCTATTGCTTTGTGTCTAGGGGGCTATTGTACAGTACCCTGATGCTTGTGTTCAATGTCTCCCTTTACACAGCGGCGAGTGAAGAAGAGGGCGGAGACGGCGCTCTGGAGGAAAGCGGCAGGGATGCCTCCAGCGGCCGGCGACGCAAAGCCCAGTCACCCTCCCAGGAAATTCCATCAACCGGGAGCGAGGGGACTGGTGCCGCATCCGCCACTACGGATGCAGCGGAAGGGGCGGGAGAGCCCCCACGGGGGCTGGCGAGGGCGGAAGACGGTTCAGAGCCATCCAGGTTGGTGGTGTGTACGGAGGAGGAGGAGGAGGAGGAGGAGGAGGAGGAGGCCGCTTCAGAGCCGCACATGGGGCCTGGCGGGGGTGGTACCACTGATGCAGTCCAGGGGCAGGAGGCAGCACAGGTCTCCACGGAGGGGCCTCTGCATGCCACTGTCCCTGACACTGTGACTGCATCACCATGCACCAGCAGGGATGCCCTGCCCCAGACCCATCCGCAGGTAGGGGGGAGGTCCACGTCATCTGGCACTCCTCTACCTGCGGACATGGGAACCCGTGACAGTATTGAGTCCGTCCTAATTGGTGTCGCGTTGTGCACGCGTGTCATTTGTGATGACATGCATGCTTCCTGGGGGGACCACGCACGTCATCACGAAGAGATGTGTGCCAACGTGGCCCAGTTGGGAGGGCTCATGGTCAGGGGGTTTCCTCCATGTGTCGCTCTGTCTTGCGGCCCTCTCCTCCTCTGTGCACACTATGCGCCAGTCGTTCTCCGTGCCGTCTTCTGGCCCAGATGCCCCCAGGGCCCCCTGTGGACCTGCCCCAACCAACGCAGCCAGGCTGGTGGAGATCCCATCCCTGCCACAGTCGGGAGTCGGAGCTCCAGCACAAGTGGTCACCCCAGCAACTGGACCCCTGGCAACGGACGATGTGCAGGCACATACAAGCAGGGCACCTGCACGATGGCCCAGGGTGTTGCCATCTACCCGGAGGCAGTCGTGGTGGCAACGGCAGGTAGCAGAAAGGCAGCAGCAGACTCGGCGTAGGAGCCATGTGGCCTCGGGGCCCTCTACATCATCGTGGCAGGCATCGGCTGGCGGGCAGGAGGACCCAGATTGGGAATGTCTTCCGTGTGGCAGCAGTTGGGCCAGCGAATAGGTGCGGAGCGGCGGCGGACGGAGAAGGCACGGCTCACAATGGTCAGAGCAGAGAACTCCATAAACCGGGCTTTGAGGCGGGCTGAGTGCCTCAAGGCAACTCGCAGGGAGTTGGAGGAGGCCATGGCTGCATCCCTGCGAGACCTCGAGGCCAGGGAAGAGGCCCGCCTCTGTAACATCAACATGGAGTTCGATGATGCCCTGGCCCGGGTCTTCAAAAAGTGAGCCGTCGGACTAGCCAGCCGCCTTTGTATAAAGTTATTTAGGTTTAGGTTTCATTTGGTTTTTATTATGATTTGGAGTCCACGGACTGTGCTCCACTTTGTGTATATAGTTATATTTTTGATAGGGTTTTTTGTAGGTTTCCTTTTGTTTTGGGATAATGGACCCTTCAGACTTTCATTTACTATTTTTGCGGACATGTAAATACTTTCTTTTTTATATCTTTACATGGAGTAATGTTTTTTTATGATTTTCAATTTAGGCTTTCTTTCTATGGACTTTGGGGATTGACCACTTTTCTTCTTTCATGTTTTGGATTTTTATTTTTCCTTGGATTTTACTTTATTTTTCAGATTGCAATTATTATTTCTTCATTTGCATGTGTGGTTTTCATTTTGTCATTTGGTTTTCTTTTTAATACATTTCATTGATCTTCATTATTGGTGTGGTTTACTATTATTTATTTCATGCATGTCTCCATGAGCATTGGCTCAGTCATGTGTTGCCACTGTTTGGCTCTGTAGGACATTTGTTGATGGGCAAGCTGGTTCTTGTCAGACTATCATGAAATGGGTAATTTACTAGGGAGTGGGGGCAGTGGATCGTTGGGTGTTTGTACTGGGGTGTGGGTGTGTGGGATTTGGGGTGGCATTAGGGCCATAGGTCTGTATAGTTATGACGTGGTGTTTGGGGGGACATGAATCGGGGCCTGCTGGCAGGTGCCCGTCAATGGGAGGTTGTGGGGACATGAGTTGGGACCTGCTGCCAGGTGCGCGTCAATTGGGGGTGGGTGGAGGGGACATGAGTCAGGGCCTGCTGGCAGGTGCCCATCAATTGGGGGTGGGTGGAGGGGACATGAGTCGGGGCCTGCTGGCAGGTGCCCGTCAATTGGGGGTGGGTGGAGGGGACATGAGTCGCGGCCTGCAGGCAGGTGCCCGTCAATGGGGGGTGGGTGTAGGGACATGAATCGGGGCCTGCTGGCAGGTGCCCGTCAATGGGGGGTGGGTGGAGGGGACATGAGTCGGGGCCTGCTGGCAGGTGCCCGTCAATGGGGGATGGGTGGGGGGGACATGAGTCGGGGCTCCCAAGTGCATGGTGCCATGTGGCCTGCCTGCAGGGCATGGGGAGGGTGGGTGGGCGGGCTGCCTGCGGGGCATGGTCAAAGTGGATGGACTGCCAGCGGGGCATGGGGAGGGTGGATGGGCTGCCTGCGGGGGATGGTCAGAGTGGATGGGCTGCCTGTGGGGCATGGTCAGGGTGGATGGGCTGCCTGCGGCGCATGGGGAGGGTGGATGGGCTGCCTGCAGGGCATGGGGAGGGGTGTAGGGTGGACCCCTGTGGTGTGGTCTGGCTGCAGGGGATGCATGTGGCTTCTCACCACACTGCTGCGTGAATCTGGGGGTATGGGAGTGAGAATTACATGCGATTTCGGTGGCGCGAGTGGGGTACGCGTATTCCAGGGCTACGCGGGGAGTTTTACACGTGATTTCACTGGCGTGAGCAGTGTACACATATTCCAGCAGGGGTATGCAGGGAGTTTTACACGCGATTTCGCTGGCACGAGTGGGCTACGCGTATTCCAAGGGGTGCGCAGGGAGTTTTACAAGCGATTTCGCTGGTGCGAGCTGGGTAGGCGTATTCCAGGGGTGTGCGGTTGCTGGCGTGAGATGGGTACGCGGGGAGTTTTACACATGATTTTACGGGCGCGAGCAGGGTATGCGTATTCCAGGGGTGCGCAAGGAGTTTTATATGCGATTTTGCTGGCGTTACCGGGGTACACGTATTCCGAGGGGTACGCAGGGAGTTTACCTGCGATTTTGCTGGCGCGAGCGGGGTACGCGTATTCCGAGGGGTGCACAGGGAGTTTTACATGTGATTTCGTTGGTGCAAGCGGGGTACGCGTATTCAGAGGGGTGCGCTGGGAGTTTTACATGCGATTTTGCTGGTGCGAGCGGGGTATGCGTAATCCGAGGGGTGCGCAGGTTGTTTTACACGTGATTTTGCTGGTCTGAGCAGGGTACACATATTCCAGGGGTTCATGGGGAGTTTTACATGTGATTTCGCTGGTGCGAGCGGGGTACACATATTCCAGGGGTGTGTGGGGAGTTTTACACGCGATTTCGCTGGCGCAAGCGGGGTATGCGTATTCCAGCGGTGCACAGGGAGTTTTACACACGATTTCGCTGGCGTCAGCGGGGTACGCGTATTCCGAGGGGTGCGCAGGGAGCTTTACACGTGATTTCGCTGGCGCGAGCTGGATAGGCGTATTCCAGGGGTGCACGGGGAGTTTTACACATGATTTTGCTGGTGTGGGATGGCTGAGTGGCGTTTTTAGTGCGTTTTTTGTGGTTGGGGGGCTGTATGCTGGTCCACTAGCCTTTGCGCCATGTAGGGGATTTGTGCAATGTTTTTGGTTCACGGTTGGGGGCGTAACTGGCACTGCTGCAGGGTCGCTGCACCACTCTGCGCCACGGCAGGTTATGGATGTGAATCCATGAATGTGCTGTGCGTGAAAATGGGTTTTGGCGCATGCGGCTGGCGCACGCTGGCGCACACTGGCACCTTCTCCCTCTCTGTGTCAGCCATGTGCGCTTCTTCTGCGCTAAATTCTATGACTTACCCCCTATGTGTCTGAAATAGTGTGTTAGCACATAGACTGTAGTCCAACAAGTGGTAAACTCATCTTACTGCAGGCGGTAGTTCACATTACCACATGTGGTAAAACATAAGGTGCATTGATTATTGTGAATTGAGTTTTTCAGAAGTGCTATGCATGTGTGTGAATATAACTATTTTGTGATGTGACATGATAAATGTATTTTGAAACACAGCAAAAATTGCATATTGTGGTATTGTACATAAGATAATGCAAGCAAATAAGAGTGAAGTCCAGCACTTGGTTAGTGTTAGTGACCCTTGTAAAATAATTATTAGGCAGTGTTCTGAAGTTAGGCTCACCTCTATACCAAAAATATCACTTTACCACAAAGTACCAAAAATATCACTATACCACAAAAATAAGAGATATCAAAAATATAGCCAAAAAGATTTCTAACAATCCCCAAACATCTGCCACCCCTCCCCACCAAGGCCCTCACTTCACTCAGGATTATCTAGGCTTGGGCTTTACGCCCCTGGACATGGGAGAGATAGCGTATTAACAGAAATCAATTCCATGTTTTCAATCAAAATTAGGATACATTTTAATAATGTTATGCTAATAAGGTACAAATCATGTGATGCAAATGATTAGATACTGTTGTGAGCTTGCTTTTGTGTGACGCTCAGTCCACAGGTTCAGAGCCTGGCGCGGCCATGATAGCCTTTCATTATTCTGCTAGGTAATATAAGCACACCTTATGTGAAGAGGATGGATCAAATGCCATTGGCCTCTCGCTTTACTTACCACTAAGCACTACAAAGCGCTAAAACTAAAAAAAAAAACACAATGCAAGGAAGAATACTGTGGCAGAGTGATCGTAAGAGCGATGCAATGGCTCTGCAAAACAGCCAAATCCATCTCTAGCCAAACTCAGAAAGGGCACGAGAATACACAGCAAAATACCATTCTGCATGAGTCACGCAGGGACCCCTTGCATCCAGCCAGCTGATCGGTGGATTGGCTTCTTCCTCTGGGTGCATTTCAAAGCATTCTTCCCCTTTGCAAGAGGAAGAAAAAAAAGGGAGTTGGCCCTGCATCCAGTGCAGCCAAATCAAGGATTAGATGCTCAGAGCTGCTGGCAGGCTTGGAAGGCTCGCAAAAGATCAAGAGTCATGAAATGTTTGCTAGTTGTTTATTCCACTGAAAGCTGTAACCTGTGTCCAATATTTGCACTGCTCTTGGCAAAGGCAAGTGAGGCTGGAATCCAGATCTTTTAAAAACTGAGAGGGGTTCTAGTTTTGATGGATCTGCGTTTTGCCAGACACCTGTCTTGCTGACTTTAAACTTTGGGCATGATTCATGGAACGTTTTCCTATGGGATTGCGCCATTGTAAAACACTGAGTCAGTCCCAATTTATCTCCATCTCCCTCTCTTTTTCTTACTTTTTTCCCATTGTATACGTCCCTCACTTTCACTCTTTCCCTCTCTTGCTTTCCCTCTGCCCCTCAGTTCTTTCCCCCCTCCATAAAACAAATAAATATTGAAATTCAGTTGTCAAATTCCAACCCAAAATCAACTGAACTAATTTGCTGATAACGTTGCAGGCTATATTACCCTGTCATCAGTGGGGGTTGCTCTAAAAGGATATACAGCGAATTTACCATATTGTGAACCCTAACACAAAATTCAGTGATTCTGCGCTTTCATATACAGGTTATGTATAGGCGACCACATGAACGGTGTTCTGCACATCCTTCAGAGAGTATGCTTTTTGAAGCATAATGTTTCCTTGGTAACATTACATTGAACAACACTTTGGGCAACATACCAGACTCGCAGCAAAGTACCTGGTGATGTTTGCATGTAGTTTAGTAGTTCAGGCTGAACGCTTCTATTTGGTGGTAGCACCAATACTGATGCCTCTGTTTGGTGGCAGCACCAATACTGACGCTTCTGTTTGGTGGCACCACCAATACGGACGCTTCTGTATGGTGGTAGCACCAATACTGATGCTTTTGTTTGGTGGCAGCACCAATACTGACGTTTCTGTTTGGTGGCAGCACCAATACGGACGCTTCTGTATGGGGCAGCACCGATACTGACACTTCTGTATGGTGCAAGCACCAATACTGATGCTTCTGTATGCGGGTTCCTTGCTCGTTGGACCTAGGAAAGGAAGCTGCGCGTCACTAATGAGGCAGAACAAGGCCGCCGAGACAGTGATGTGCACACCGCTAGTCCCGTTCTATATGGGTGCAGACTGGACGATAAACGACATTATGGAAGTCTGATCAGCGCACCGGCAGTGGATGAAATACACCGAACACTTTCCACTGATGAACTTCTGATTTTAATGTACTAATATGTAGCAATGCTGCTTTGGTTTTGGGAAGGCGGAATCCCCATTTGTAATTCACCCGTGGCATAGCAAATAGACATTTCTATTACAATTAAAATGTCAAATTTGCAACCTCCTGTGAGAAAGGGTCAGAACCACCTGGGCACTATCCCATTCCTTGGGACACGTAGCTAAGCCTTTAATGGGTTCCATCTGTCCAGGGCAGACATCAATCATTTCAAGAGTGGGAGTGTTCCAGGGAGAACTGCTTCCGCTTTTCACGTGCATCTGTTTTTGTGCGGGCGTTTTATAGAGCGCAGGCATTCACCCAGTGGCCCCTTGGCACTGTGGAGGCAGCAGAACAGTACACATCATTTAGGAAGTGTTATACTCATGGAGCTGCGTCTGACCTTGGGGAGCTGGCACAAGTCCCACGAGAATGCTCGCCCATTGCACCCCTACTAAATGGTCTCCAGTCTACAGTTCTTTCCATTGCACACCTGCCCCTATAAGGCACAGTGAGGGCACTATAAACCATTTGCGATGCACAGATGACAGTCTGGGGTCCATCTACTGATCTGAACAGTAGGACCCCCATACAAAAGGTTCCTTTTTAAACGGAGGATGGCACAGGGGCAACACGCTGGTCTTGGAAGCAAACCATGTAGACCCCCGCTTACAAACTGAACTCTGGTAAGGTATTAGGCGCATTATAAAAAAAAACAATAAAATACATAAATTTGATTCTGTGCAAGCTTTCACAATGTGCTGATCTGTTTGAAGGCATTAAAACAATTCCTTAGTGGCACAACCTTGCTAGGCTCTTCTTGAAATAAGAAGAGCCATGCAACTTTCTCAGCACTATTGAAAATTCCTGCTGACACAGATAACAAAAGAATGGTTTCAAAATAACATTCTGGAATTCGGGGCCAGCTGAGCTTTTTATGCCTTCTTGACCTCAGCCAGTATAACCCCAGTTTTAGTTATTTCGGACATGTACACCATCCTTTACATTGAGGATGGTGACTATTTCCAGCTCTGACTTCTCTGAACTGGCACCCTTTTCCCTTGCACACCATCCTTTACATTGAGGATGGTGACTCTATGGTGAATCTATCTTTCCAGCTCTCACGTCTTTGCACTGGCTCCCTTTGCACTTATGCACCATCCTTTACATTGAGGATGGTGACTCTATGGTGACTCTATCTTTCAAGCTCTGACTTCTCTGCACTGGCTGCCTTTTCCCTTGCACACCATCGTATACATTGAGGATGGTGACTCTATGGTTACTCTATCTTTCCAGCTCTGACTTCTCTGCACTGTCTTCCTTTGCACTTCCGCACCATCCATTACATTGAGGATGGTGACTCTATGGTGACTCTATCGTTCAAGCTCTGACTTCTCTGCACTGGATGCCTTTTCCCTTGCGCACCATTGTTTACATTGAGGATGGTGACTCTATGGTTACTCTATCTTTCCAGCTCTGACTTCTCTACACTGTCTTCCTTTTCCCTTGCACACAATCCTTTACATCGAGGATGGTAACTCTATGGTGACTCCGTCTTTCCAACTCTGACTTCTCTGCACTGTCTTCATTTTCCCCTGCGCACCATCCTTTACATCGAGGATGGTAACTCTATGGTGACTCCATCTTTCCAGCTCTGACTTCTCTGCACTGGCTCCCTTTTCCCTTGCACACCACCCTTTACATTGAGGATGGTGACTCTATGGTGAATCTATCTTTCCAGCTCTCACGTCTCTGCACTGGCACCCTTTGCACTTCCGCATCATCCTTTACATTGAGGATGGTGACTCTATGGTGACTCTATCTTTCCAGCTCTGACTTCTCTGCACTGGCTGCCTTTTCCCTTGCGCACCATTGTTTACATTGAGGATGGTGACTCTACGGTGACTCTATCTTTCCAGCTCTCATGTCTCTGTGCTGGCTCCCTTTTCCCTTCCGCACCATCCTTCACATTGAGGATGGTGACTCTATTGTGACTCTATCTTTCCAGCTCTGACTTCTCTGCACTGGCTGCCTTTTCCCTTGCGCACCATCGTTTACATTGAGGATGGTAACTCTATGGTGACTCTATCTTTCAAGCTCTGACTTCTCTGCACTGGCTGCCTTTTCCCTTGCGCACCATCGTATACATTGAGGATGGTGACTCTATGGTTACTCTATCTTTCCAGCTCTGACTTCTCTGCACTGTCTTCCTTTGCACTTCCACACCATCCATTACATTGAGGATGGTGACTCTATGGTGACTCTATCTTTCAAGCTCTGACTTCTCTGCACTGGATGCCTTTTCCCTTGCGCACCATCGTTTACATTGAGGATGGTGACTCTGTGGTTACTCTATCTTTCCAGCTCTGACTTCTCTACACTGTCTTCCTTTTCCCTTGCACACCATCCTTTACATCGAGGATGGTAACTCTATGGTGACTCCGTCTTTCCAACTCTGACTTCTCTGCACTGTCTTCCTTTTCCCCTGCGCACCATCCTTTACATCGAGGATGGTAACTCTATGGTGACTTCATCTTTCCAGCTCTGACTTCTCTGCACTGGCTCCCTTTTCCCTTGCACACCACCCTTTACATTGAGGATGGTGACTCTATGGTGAATCTATCTTTCCAGCTCTCACGTCTCTGCACTGGCTCCCTTTGCACTTCCGCACCATCCTTTACATTGAGGATGGTGACTCTATGGTGAATCTACCTTTCCAGCTCTCACGTCTCTGCACTGGCTCCCTTTACACTTCCGCACCATCCTTTACATTGAGGATGGTGACTCTATGGTGACTCTATCTTTCAAGCTCTGACTTCTCTGCACTGGCTGCCTTTTCGCTTGCGCACCATCGTTTACATTGAGGATGGTGACTCTATGGTTACTCTATCTTTCCAGCTCTCATGTCTCTGCACTGGCTCCCTTTTCCCTTCTGCACCATCGTTTACATTGAGGATGGTGACTCTATGGTTACTCTAACTTTCCAGCTCTGACTTCTATGCACTGTCTTCCTTTTCCCTTGCACACCATACTTTACATCTAGGATGGTAACTCTATGGTGACTCCATCTTTCCAGCTCTGACTTCTCTGCACTGGCTCCCTTTTCCCTTGCTCACCCTCCTTTACATCGAGGAAGGTCACTCTATGGTGACTCCATCTTTCCAGCTCTGACTTCTCTGCACCCGCTCCCTTTTCCATTGCACACCATCCTTTACATTGAGGATGGTGACTTTATGGTGACTCTATCTTTCCAGCTCCGACTTCTCTGCACTGGCTGCCGTTTCCCGTGCACACCATGGTTTACATTGAGGATGTTGACTCCATGGTGACTCTATCTTTCAAGCTCTGACTTCTCTGCACTGGCTGCTTTTTCCCTTGCGCACCATTGTTTACATTGAGGATGGTGACTCTATGGTTATGCTATCTGTCCAGCTCTGACTTCTCTGCACTGGCTCCCTTTGCGCTTCTGCACCATCCTTTACATTGAGGATGGTGACTCTATGGTGATTCTATCTTTCAAGCTCTGACTTCTCTGCACTGGCTGCCTTTTCCCTTGCACACCTTCGTTTACATTGAGGATGGTGACTCTATTGTTACTCTATCTTTCCAGCTCTGACTTCTCTGCACTGTCTTCCTTTGCACTTCCACACCATCCTTTACATTGAGGATGGTGACTCTATGGAGACTCTATCTTTCAAGCTCTGACTTCTCTGCACTGGCTGCCATTTCCCTTGCGCACCATCCTTTACATCGAGGATGGTAACTCTATGGTGACTCCATCTTTCCAGCTCTGACTTCTCTGCACTGTCTTCCTTTTCCCTTGCGCACCATCCTTTACATCGAGGATGGTAACTCTATGGTGACTCCATCTTTCCAGCTCTGACTTCTCTACAATGGCTCCATTTTATCTTGCACACCATCCTTTACATTGAGGATGGTGACTCTATGGTGAATCTATCTTTCCAGCTCTCACGTCTCTTCACTGGCTCCCTTTGCACTTCCGCATCATCCTTTACATTGAGGATGGTGACTCTATGGTGACTCTATCTTTCAAGCTGTGACTTCTCTGCACTGGCTGCCTTTTCGCTTGCGCACCATCGTTCACATTGAGGATGGTTACTCTCTGGTGAATCTATCTTTCCAGCTCTGACTTCTCTGCACTGACTGCCTTTTCCCTTGCGCACCATCGTTTACCTTGAGGATGGTGACTCTATGGTGACTCTATCTTTCCAGCTCTGACTTCTCTGCACTGTCTTCCTTTTCCCTTGAAAACCATACTTTGCATCTAGGATGGTAACTCTATGGTGACTCCATCTTTCCAGCTCTGACTTCTCTGCACTGGCTCCCTTTTCACCTTCCTCACCATCCTTTACATCGAGGATGGTCACTCTATGGTGACTCCATCTTTCCAGCTCTTACTTCTCTGCACTGGCTCCCTTTTCCATTGCACACTATCCTTGACATTGAGGATGGTGACTCTATGGTGAATCTATCTTTCCAGCTCTCATGTCTCTGCACTGGCTCCCTTTTCCATTGCTCACCATCCTTTACATTGAGGATGGTGATGTTATGGTGACTCTATCTTTCCAGCTCTGACTTCTCTGCACTGGCTGCCGTTTCCCTTGCACACCGTTGTTTACATTGAGGATGGTGACTCTATGGTGACTCTATCTTTCCAGATCTCACGTCCTTGCGCTGGCTCCCTTTTCCCTTCCGCACCATTCTTTACATTGAGGATGGTGACTCTACGGTGACTCTATCTTTCCAGCTCTGACTTCTCTGCACTGGCTTCCTTTTCCCTTGCGCACCATCGTTTACATTGAGGATGGTAACTCTATGGTGACTCTATCTTTCCAGCTCTGACTTCTCTGCACTGGCTTCCTTTTCCCTTGCGCACCATCCTTTACATCGAGGATGGTAACTCTATGATGACTCCATCTTTCCAGCTCTGACTTTTCTGCACTGGCTCCCTTTTCCCTTGCTCACCATCCTTTACATTGAGGTTGGCGACTCTATGGTGACTCTATCTTTCCAGCTCTGACTTCTCTGCACTGGCTGCCTTTTCCCTTGAGCACCATTGTTTACATTGAGGATGGTGACTCTATGGTGATTCTATCTTTCCAGCTCTCACGTCTGTGCGCTGGCTCCCTTTTCCCTTCCGCACCATCCTTTACATTGAGGATGGTGACTCTATGGTGACTCTATCTTTCCAGCTCTGACTTCTCTGCACTGGTTGCCTTTTCCCTTGTGCACCATTGTTTACATTGAGGATGGTGACTCTATGGTGACTCTATCTTTCCAGCTCTCATGTCTCTGTGCTGGCTCCCTTTTCCCTTCCGCACCATCCTTTACATTGAGGATGGTGACTCTATGGTGATTCTATCTTTCAAGCTCTGACTTCTCTGCACTGGCTGCCTTTTCCCTTGCACACCTTCGTTTACATTGAGGATGGTGACTCTATTGTTACTCTATCTTTCCAGCTCTGACTTCTCTGCACTGTCTTCCTTTGCACTTCCACACCATCCTTTACATTGAGGATGGTGACTCTATGGAGACTCTATCTTTCAAGCTCTGACTTCTCTGCACTGGCTGCCATTTCCCTTGCGCACCATCCTTTACATCGAGGATGGTAACTCTATGGTGACTCCATCTTTCCAGCTCTGACTTCTCTGCACTGTCTTCCTTTTCCCTTGCACACCATCCTTTACATTGAGGATGGTAACTCTATGGTGAATCTATCTTTCCAGCTCTCACGTCTCTTCACTGGCTCCCTTTGCACTTCCGCATCATCCTTTACATTGAGGATGGTGACTCTATGGTGACTCTATCTTTCAAGCTCTGACTTCTCTGCACTGGCTGCCTTTTCGCTTGCGCACCATCGTTCACATTGAGGATGGTTACTCTCTGGTGAATCTATCTTTCCAGCTCTGACTTCTCTGCACTGACTGCCTTTTCCCTTGCGCACCATCGTTTACCTTGAGGATGGTGACTCTATGGTGACTCTATCTTTCCAGCTCTGAATTCTCTGCACTGTCTTCCTTTTCCCTTGAAAACCATACTTTACATCTAGGATGGTAACTCTATGGTGACTCCATCTTTCCAGCTCTGACTTCTCTGCACTGGCTCCCTTTTCACCTTCCTCACCATCCTTTACATCGAGGATGGTCACTCTATGGTGACTCCATCTTTCCAGCTCTGACTTCTCTGCACTGGCTCCCTTTTCCATTGCACACTATCCTTGACATTGAGGATGGTGACTCTATGGTGAATCTATCTTTCCAGCTCTCATGTCTCTGCACTGGCTCCCTTTTCCATTGCTCACCATCCTTTACATTGAGGATGGTGACTTTATGGTGACTCTATCTTTCCAGCTCTGACTTCTCTGCACTGGCTGCCGTTTCCCTTGCACACCGTTGTTTACATTGAGGATGGTGACTCTATGGTGACTCTATCTTTCCAGATCTCACGTCCTTGCGCTGGCTCCCTTTTCCCTTCCGCACCATTCTTTACATTGAGGATGGTGACTCTACGGTGACTCTATCTTTCCAGCTCTGACCTCTCTGCACTGGCTTCCTTTTCCCTTGCGCACCATCGTTTACATTGAGGATGGTAACTCTATGGTGACTCTATCTTTCCAGCTCTGACTTCTCTGCACTGGCTTCCTTTTCCCTTGCGCACCATCCTTTACATCGAGGATGGTAACTCTATGATGACTCCATATTTCCAGCTCTGACTTTTCTGCACTGGCTCCCTTTTCCCTTGCTCACCATCCTTTACATTGAGGTTGGCGACTCTATGGTGACTCTATCTTTCCAGCTCTGACTTCTCTGCACTGGCTGCCTTTTCCCTTGAGCACCATTGTTTACATTGAGGATGGTGACTCTATGGTGATTCTATCTTTCCAGCTCTCACGTCTGTGCGCTGGCTCCCTTTTCCCTTCCGCACCATCCTTTACATTGAGGATGGTGACTCTATGGTGACTCTATCTTTCCAGCTCTGACTTCTCTGCACTGGTTGCCTTTTCCCTTGTGCACCATTGTTTACATTGAGGATGGTGACTCTATGGTGACTCTATCTTTCCAGCTCTCATGTCTCTGTGCTGGCTCCCTTTTCCCTTCCGCACCATCCTTTACATTGAGGATGGTGACTCTATTGTGACTCTATCTTTCCAGCTCTGACTTCTCTGCACTGGCTGCCTTTTCCCTTGCGCACCATCGTTTACATTGAGGATGGTAACTCTATGGTGACTCTATCTTTCCAGCTCTGACTTCTCTGCACTGGCTTCCTTTTCCCTTGCACACCATCCTTTACATTGAGGATGGTGACTCTATGGTGAATCTATCTTTCCAGCTCTCACGTCTTTGCACTGGCTCCCTTTGCACTTCTGCACCATCCTTTACATTGAGGATGGTGACTCTATCTTTCAAGCTCTGACTTCTCTGCACTGGCTGCCTTTTCCCTTGCGCACCATTGTATACATTGAGGATGGTGACTCTATGGTGACTCTATCTTTCCAGCTCTGACTTCTCTGCAATGGTTGCCTTTTTCCTTGCGCACCATTGTTTACATTGAGGATGGTGACTCTATGGTGACTCTATCTTTCCAGCTCTCATGTCTCTGTGCTGGCTCCCTTTTCCCTTCCGCACCATCCTTTACATTGAGGATGGTGACTCTATTGTGACTCTATCTTTCCAGCTCTGACTTCTCTGCACTGGCTGCCTTTTCCCTTGCGCACCATCGTTTACATTGAGGATGGTAACTCTATGGTGACTCTATCTTTCCAGCTCTGACTTCTCTACACTGGCTTCCTTTTCCCTTGCACACCATCCTTTACATTGAGGATGGTGACTCTATGGTGAATCTATCTTTCCAGCTGTCACGTCTTTGCACTGGCTCCCTTTGCACTTCTGCACCATCCTTTACATTGAGGATGGTGACTCTATGGTGACTCTATCTTTCAAGCTCTGACTTCTCTGCACTGGCTGCCTTTTCCCTTGCGCACACTCGTATACATTGAGGATGGTGACTCTATGATTACTCTATCTTTCCAGCTCTGACTTCTCTGCACTGTCTTCCTTTGCACTTCCGCACCATCCTTTACATTGAGGATGGTGACTCTATGGTGACTCTATCTTTCAAGCTCTGACTTCTCTGCACTCGCTGCCTTTTCCCTTGCGCACCATCGTTTACCTTGAGGATGGTGACTCTATGGTTACTCTATCTTTCCAGCTCTGACTTCTCTGCACTGTCTTCCTTTTCCCTTGCACACCATCCTTTACATCGAGGATGGTAACTCTATGGTGACTCGGTCTTTCCAACTCTGACTTCTCTGCACTGTCCTCTTTTTCCCTTGCGCACCATCCTTTACATCGAGGATGGTAACTCTATGGTGACTCCATCTTTCCAGCTCTGACTTCTCTGCACTGGCTTCCTTTTCTCTTGCACACCATCCTTTACATTGAGGATTGTGACTCTCTGGTGAATCTATCTTTCCAGCTCTGACTTCTCTGCACTGACTGCCTTTTCCCTTGCGCACCATCGTTACCTTGAGGATGGTGACTCTCTGGTGAATCTATCTTTCCATCTCTGACTTCTCTGCACTGACTGCCTTTTCCCTTGCACACCATACTTTACATCTAGGATGGTAACTCTATGGTGACTCCATCTTTACAGCTCTGACTTCTCTGCACTGGCTCCCTTTTCCATTGCACACCATCCTTTACATTGAGGATGGTGACTCTATGGTGAATCTATCTTTCCAGCTCTCATGTCTCTGCACTGGCTCCCATTTCAATTGCGCACCATCCTTTACATTGAGGATGGTGACTTTATGGTGACTCTATATTTCCAGCTCTGACTTCTCTGCACTGGCTGCCGTTTCCCTTGCACACCATTGTTTACATTGAGGATGGTGACTCTATGGTGACTCTATATTTCCAGCTCTGACTTCTCTGCACTGGCTGCCGTTTCCCTTGCACACCATTGTTTACATTGAGGATGGTGACTCTATCGTGACTCTATCTTTCCAGATCTCACGTCTCTGCGCTGGCTCCCTTTTCCCTTCTGCACCATCCTTTACATTGAGGATAGTGACTCTATGGTGACTCTATCTTTCCAGCTCTGACTTCTCTGCACTGGCTTCCTTTTCCCTTCCGCACCATCGTTTACAATGAGGATGGTAACTATATGGTGACTCTATCTTTCCAGCTCTGACTTCGCTGCACTGGCTTCCTTTTTCCTTGTGCACCATCCTTTACATTGAGGATGGTAACTCTATGGTGACTCTATCTTTCCAGCTCTGACTTCTCTGCACTGGCTTCCTTTTCCCTTGCGCACCATCCTTTACATCGAGGATGGTAACTCTATGATGACTCCATCTTTCCAGCTCTGACTTCTCTGCACTGGCTCCCTTTTTCCTTGCTCACCATCCTTTACATTGAGGATGGCGACTCTATGGTGACTCTATCTTTCCAGCTCTGACTTCTCTGCACTGGCTGCCTTTTCCTTTGAGCACCATTGTTTACATTGAGGATGGTGACTCTATGGTGACTCTATCTTTCCAGCTCTCACGTCTGTGCGCTGGCTCCCTTTTCCCTTCCGCACCATCCTTTACATTGAGGATGGTGACTCTATGATGACTCTATCTTTCCAGCTCTGACTTCTCTGCACTGGCTACCTTTTCCCTTGCACACCATTGTTTACATTGAGGATGATGACTCTATGGTGACTCCATCTTTCCAGCTCTCACGTCTCTGCGCTGGCTCCCTTTTCCCATCCGCACCATCCTTTACATTGAGGATGGTGACTCTATTGTGACTTTATCTTTCCAGCTCTGACTTCTCTGCACTGGCTGCCTTTTCCCTTGCGCACCATTTTTTACATTGAGGATGGTGACTCTCTGGTGAATCTATCTTTCCAGCTCTGACTTCTCTGCACTGACTGCCTTTTCCCTTGCGCACCATCGTTTACCTTGAGGATGGTGACTCTCTGGTGAATCTATCTTTCCAGCTCTGACTTCTCTGCACTGACTGCCTTTTCCCTTGCGCACCATCGTTTACCTTGAAGATGGTGACTCTCTGGTGACTCTATCTTTCCAGCTCTGACTTCTCTGCACTGTCTTCCTTTTCCCTTGCACACCATACTTTACATCTAGGATGGTAACTCTATGGTGACTCCATCTTTCCAGCTCTGACTTCTCTGCACTGGCTCCCTTTTCCATTGCACACCATCCTTTACATTGAGGATGGTGACTCTATGGTGAATCTATCTTTCCAGCTCTCATGTCTCTGCACTGGCTCCCTTTTCCCTTCCGCACCATTGTTTACATTGAGGATGGTGACTCTATGGTTACTCTAACTTTCCAGCTCTGACTTCTCTGCACTGTCTTCCTTTTCCCTTGCACACCATACTTTACATCTAGGATGGTAACTCTATGGTGACTCCATCTTTCCAGCTCTGACTTCTCTGCACTGGCTCCCTTTTCCCTTGCTCACCCTCCTTTACATCGAGGAAGGTCACTCTATGGTGACTCCATCTTTCCAGCTCTGACTTCTCTGCACCCGCTCCCTTTTCCATTGCACACCATCCTTTACAATGAGGATGTTGACTCTATGGTGACTCTATCTTTCCAGCTCTGACTTCTCTGCACTGTCTTCCTTTTCCCTTGCACACCATACTTTACATCTAGGATGGTGACTCTCTGGTGAATCTATCTTTCCAGCTCTGACTTCTCTGCACTGACTGCCTTTTCCCTTGCGCACCATCGTTTACCTTGAGGATGGTGACTCTCTGGTGAATCTATCTTTCCAGCTCTGACTTCTCTGCACTGACTGCCTTTTCCCTTGCGCACCATCGTTTACCTTGAAGATAGTGACTCTCTGGTGACTCTATCTTTCCAGCTCTGACTTCTCTGCACTGTCTTCCTTTTCCCTTGCACACCATACTTTACATCTAGGATGGTAACTCTATGGTGACTCCATCTTTCCAGCTCTGACTTCTCTGCACTGGCTCCCTTTTCCCTTGCTCACCCTCCTTTACATCGAGGAAGGTCACTCTATGGTGACTCCATCTTTCCAGCTCTGACTTCTCTGCACCCGCTCCCTTTTCCATTGCACACCATCCTTTACATTGAGGATGTTGACTCTATGGTGACTCTATCTTTCCAGCTCTGACTTCTCTGCACTGGCTCCCTTTTCCATTGCACACCATCCTTTACATTGAGGATGGTGACTTTATGGTGACTCTATCTTTCCAGCTCTGACTTCTCTGCACTGGCTGCCGTTTCCCGTGCACACCATTGTTTACATTGAGGATGTTGACTCTATGGTGACTCTATCTTTCAAGCTCTGACTTCTCTGCACTGGCTGCCTTTTCCCTTGCGCACCATCGTTTACATAGAGGATGGTGACTCTATGGTTATGCTATCTTTCCAGCTCTGACTTCTCTGCACTGGCTCCCTTTGCGCTTCTGCACCATCCTTTACATTGAGGATGGTGACTCTATGGTGATTCTATCTTTCAAGCTCTGACTTCTCTGCACTGGCTGCCTTTTCCCTTTCACACCTTCATTTACATTGTGGATGGTGACTCTATTGTTACTCTATCTTTCCAGCTCTGACTTCTCTGCACTGTCTTCCTTTGCACTTCCACACCATCCTTTACATTGAGGATGGTGACTCTATGGAGACTCTATCTTTCAAGCTCTGACTTCTCTGCACTGGCTGCCATTTCCCTTGCGCACCATCCTTTACATCGAGGATGGTAACTCTATGGTGACTCCATCTTTCCAGCTCTGACTTCTCTGCACTGTCTTCCTTTTCCCTTGCGCACCATCCTTCACATCGAGGATGGTAACTCTATGGTGACTCCATCTTTCCAGCTCTGACTTCTCTACACTGGCTCCGTTTTATCTTGCACACCATCCTTTACATTGAGGATGGTGACTCTATGGTGAATCTATCTTTCCAGCTCTCACGTCTCTTCAATGGCTACCTTTGCATTTCCGCATCATCCTTTACATTGAGGATGGTGACTCTATGGTGACTCTATCTTTCAAGCTCTGACTTCTCTGCACTGGCTGCCTTTTCGCTTGCGCACCATCGTTCACATTGAGGATGGTTACTCTCTGGTGAATCTATCTTTCCAGCTCTGACTTCTCTGCACTGACTGCCTTTTCCCTTGCGCACCATCGTTTAACTTGAGGATGGTGACTCTATGGTGACTCTATCTTTCCAGCTCTGACTTCTCTGCACTGTCTTCCTTTTCCCTTGAAAACCATACTTTACATCTAGGATGGTAACTCTATGGTGACTCCATCTTTCCAGCTCTGACTTCTCTGCACTGGCTCCCTTTTCACCTTCCTCACCATCCTTTACATCGAGGATGGTCACTCTATGGGGACTCCATCTTTCCAGCTCTGACTTCTCTGCACTGGCTCCCTTTTCCATTGCACACTATCCTTGACATTGAGGATGGTGACTCTATGGTGAATCTATCTTTCCAGCTCTCATGTCTCTGCACTGGCTCCCTTTTCCATTGCTCACCATCCTTTACATTGAGGATGGTGACTTTATGGTGACTCTATCTTTCCAGCTCTGACTTCTCTGCACTGGCTGCCGTTTCCCTTGCACACCGTTGTTTACATTGAGGATGGTGACTCTATGGTGACTCTATCTTTCCAGATCTCACGTCCTTGCGCTGGCTCCCTTTTCCCTTCCGCACCATTCTTTACATTGAGGATGGTGACTCTACGGTGACTCTATCTTTCCAGCTCTGACTTCTCTGCACTGGCTTCCTTTTCCCTTGCGCACCATCGTTTACATTGAGGATGGTAACTCTATGGTGACTCTATCTTTCCAGCTCTGACTTCTCTGCACTGGCTTCCTTTTCCCTTGCGCACCATCCTTTACATCGAGGATGGTAACTCTATGATGACTCCATCTTTCCAGCTCTGACTTTTCTGCACTGGCTCCCTTTTCCCTTGCTCACCATCCTTTACATTGAGGTTGGCGACTCTATGGTGACTCTATCTTTCCAGCTCTGACTTCTCTGCACTGGCTGCCTTTTCCCTTGAGCACCATTGTTTACATTGAGGATGGTGACTCTATGGTGATTCTATCTTTCCAGCTCTCACGTCTGTGCGCTGGCTCCCTTTTCCCTTCCGCACCATCCTTTACATTGAGGATGGTGACTCTATGGTGACTCTATCTTTCCAGCTCTGACTTCTCTGCACTGGTTGCCTTTTCCCTTGCGCACCATTGTTTACATTGAGGATGGTGACTCTATGGTGACTCTATCTTTCCAGCTCTCATGTCTCTGTGCTGGCTCCCTTTTCCCTTCCGCACCATCCTTTACATTGAGGATGGTGACTCTATTGTGACTCTATCTTTCCAGCTCTGACTTCTCTGCACTGGCTGCCTTTTCCCTTGCGCACCATCGTTTACATTGAGGATGGTAACTCTATGGTGACTCTATCTTTCCAGCTCTGACTTCTCTGCACTGGCTTCCTTTTCCCTTGCACACCATCCTTTACATTGAGGATGGTGACTCTATGGTGAATCTATCTTTCCAGCTCTGACTTCTCTGCACTGTCTTCCTTTGCACTTCCGCACCATCCTTTACATTGAGGATGGTGACTCTATGGTGACTCTATCTTTCAAGCTCTGACTTCTCTGCACTGGCTGCCTTTTCCCTTGCGCACCATCGTTTACCTTGAGGATGGTGACTCTATGGTTACTCTATCTTTCCAGCTCTGACTTCTCTGCACTGTCTTCCTTTTCCCTTGCACACCATCCTTTACATCGAGGATGGTAACTCTATGGTGACTCCATCTTTCCAGCTCTGACTTCTCTGCACTGGCTCCCTTTTCTCTTGCACACCATCCTTTACATTGAGGATGGTGACTCTCTGGTGAATCTATCTTTCCAGCTCTGACTTCTCTGCACTGACTGCCTTTTCCCTTGCGCACCATCGTTACCTTGAGGATGGTGACTCTCTGGTGAATCTATCTTTCCAGCTCTGACTTCTCTGCACTGACTGCCTTTTCCCTTGCACACCATACTTTACATCTAGGATGGTAACTCTATGGTGACTCCATCTTTCCAGCTCTGACTTCTCTGCACTGGCTCCCTTTTCCATTGCACACCATCCTTTACATTGAGGATGGTGACTCTATGGTGAATCTATCTTTCCAGCTCTCATGTCTCTGCACTGGCTCCCATTTCCATTGCGCACCATCCTTTACATTGAGGATGGTGACTTTATGGTGACTCTATATTTCCAGCTCTGACTTCTCTGCACTGGCTGCCATTTCCCTTGCACACCATTGTTTACATTGAGGATGGTGACTCTATGGTGACTCTATATTTCCAGCTCTGACTTCTCTGCACTGGCTGCCGTTTCCCTTGCACACCATTGTTTACATTGAGGATGGTGACTCTATCGTGACTCTATCTTTCCAGATCTCACGTCTCTGCGCTGGCTCCCTTTTCCCTTCTGCACCATCCTTTACATTGAGGATAGTGACTCTATGGTGACTCTATCTTTCCAGCTCTGACTTCTCTGCACTGGCTTCCTTTTCCCTTCCGCACCATCGTTTACATTGAGGATGGTAACTATATGGTGACTCTATCTTTCCAGCTCTGACTTCGCTGCACTGGCTTCCTTTTTCCTTGTGCACCATCCTTTACATTGAGGATGGTAACTCTATGGTGACTCTATCTTTCCAGCTCTGACTTCTCTGCACTGGCTTCCTTTTCCCTTGCGCACCATCCTTTACATCGAGGATGGTAACTCTATGATGACTCCATCTTTCCAGCTCTGACTTCTCTGCACTGGCTCCCTTTTTCCTTGCTCACCATCCTTTACATTGAGGATGGCGACTCTATGGTGACTCTATCTTTCCAGCTCTGACTTCTCTGCACTGGCTTCCTTTTCCTTTGAGCACCATTGTTTACATTGAGGATGGTGACTCTATGGTGATTCTATCTTTCCAGCTCTCACGTCTGTGCGCTGGCTCCCTTTTCCCTTCCGCACCATCCTTTACATTGAGGATGGTGACTCTATGATGACTCTATCTTTCCAGCTCTGACTTCTCTGCACTGGCTACCTTTTCCCTTGCACACCATTGTTTACATTGAGGATGGTGACTCTATGGTGACTCTATCTTTATAGCTCTCACGTCTCTGCGCTGGCTCCCTTTTCCCATCCGCACCATCCTTTACATTGAGGATGGTGACTCTATTGTGACTTTATCTTTCCAGCTCTGACTTCTCTGCACTGGCTCCCTTTTCCCTTGCGCACCATTTTTTACATTGAGGATGGTGACTCTCTGGTGAATCTATCTTTCCAGCTCTGACTTCTCTGCACTGACTGCCTTTTCCCTTGCGCACCATCGTTTACCTTGAAGATGGTGACTCTATGGTGACTCTATCTTTCCAGCTCTGACTTCTCTGCACTGTCTTCCTTTTCCCTTGCACACCATACTTTACATCTAGGATGGTAACTCTATGGTGACTCCATCTTTCCAGCTCTGACTTCTATGCACTGGCTCCCTTTTCCATTGCACACCATCCTTTACATTGAGGATGGTGACTCTATGGTGAATCTATCTTTCCAGCTCTCATGTCTCCTCACTGGCTCCCTTTTCCATTGCGCACCATCCTTTACATTGAGGATGGTGACTTTATGGTGACTCTATATTTCCAGCTCTGACTTCTCTGCACTGGCTGCCGTTTCCCTTGCACACCATTGTTTACATTGAGGATGGTGACTCTATGGTGACTCTATCTTTCAGGATCTCACGTCTCTGCGCTGGCTCCCTTTTCCCTTCCGCACCATCCTTTACATTGAGGATGGTGACTCTATGGTGACTCTATCTTTCCAGCTCTGACTTCTCTGCACTGGCTTCCTTTTCCCTTGCGCACCATCCTTTACATTGAGGATGGTAACTCTATGGTGACTCTATCTTTCCAGCTCTGACTTCTCTGCACTGGCTTCCTTTTCCCTTGCGCACCATCCTTTACATCGAGGATGGTAACTCTATGATGACTCCATCTTTCCAGATCTGACTTCTCTGCACTGGCTCCCTTTTCCCTTGCTCACCATCCTTTACTTTGAGGATGGCGACTCTATGGTGACTCTATCTTTCCAGCTCTGACTTCTCTGCACTGGCTGCCTTTTCCCTTGAGCACCATTGTTTACATTGAGGATGGTGACTCTATTGTGACTCTATCTTTCCAGCTCTCACGTCTGTGTGCTGGCTCCCTTTTCCCTTCCGTGCCATCCTTTACATTGAGGATGGTGACTCTATGGTGACTCTATCTTTCCAGCTCTGACTTCTCTGCACTGTCTTCCTTTTCCCTTGAAAACCATACTTTACATCTAGGATGGTAACTCTATGGTGACTCCATCTTTCCAGCTCTGACTTCTCTGCACTGGCTCCCTTTTCACCTTCCTCACCATCCTTTACATCGAGGATGGTCACTCTATGGGGACTCCATCTTTCCAGCTCTGACTTCTCTGCACTGGCTCCCTTTTCCATTGCACACTATCCTTGACATTGAGGATGGTGACTCTATGGTGAATCTATCTTTCCAGCTCTCATGTCTCTGCACTGGCTCCCTTTTCCATTGCTCACCATCCTTTACGTTGAGGATGGTGACTTTATGGTGACTCTATCTTTCCAGCTCTGACTTCTCTGCACTGGCTGCCGTTTCCCTTGCACACCGTTGTTTACATTGAGGATGGTGACTCTATGGTGACTCTATCTTTCCAGATCTCACGTCCTTGCGCTGGCTCCCTTTTCCCTTCCGCACCATTCTTTACATTGAGGATGGTGACTCTACGGTGACTCTATCTTTCCAGCTCTGACTTCTCTGCACTGGCTTCCTTTTCCCTTGCGCACCATCGTTTACATTGAGGATGGTAACTCTATGGTGACTCTATCTTTCCAGCTCTGACTTCTCTGCACTGGCTTCCTTTTCCCTTGCGCACCATCCTTTACATCGAGGATGGTAACTCTATGATGACTCCATCTTTCCAGCTCTGACTTTTCTGCACTGGCTCCCTTTTCCCTTGCTCACCATCCTTTACATTGAGGATGGTAACTCTATGGTGACTCTATCTTTCCAGCTCTGACTTCTCTGCACTGGCTTCCTTTTCCCTTGCGCACCATTGTTTACATTGAGGATGGTGACTCTATGGTGATTCTATCTTTCCAGCTCTCACGTCTGTGCGCTGGCTCCCTTTTCCCTTCCGCACCATCCTTTACATTGAGGATGGTGACTCTATGGTGACTCTATCTTTCCAGCTCTGACTTCTCTGCACTGGTTGCCTTTTCCCTTGCGCACCATTGTTTACATTGAGGATGGTGACTCTATGGTGACTCTATCTTTCCAGCTCTCATGTCTCTGCACTGGCTCCCTTTTCCCTTCCGCACCATCCTTTACATTGAGGATGGTGACTCTATGGTGACTCTATCTTTCCAGCTCTGACTTCTCTGCACTGTCTTCCTTTTCCCTTGAAAACCATACTTTACATCTAGGATGGTAACTCTATGGTGACTCCATCTTTCCAGCTCTGACTTCTCTGCACTGGCTCCCTTTTCACCTTCCTCACCATCCTTTACATCGAGGATGGTCACTCTATGGGGACTCCATCTTTCCAGCTCTGACTTCTCTGCACTGGCTCCCTTTTCCATTGCACACTATCCTTGACATTGAGGATGGTGACTCTATGGTGAATCTATCTTTCCAGCTCTCATGTCTCTGCACTGGCTCCCTTTTCCATTGCTCACCATCCTTTACGTTGAGGATGGTGACTTTATGGTGACTCTATCTTTCCAGCTCTGACTTCTCTGCACTGGCTGCCGTTTCCCTTGCACACCGTTGTTTACATTGAGGATGGTGACTCTATGGTGACTCTATCTTTCCAGATCTCACGTCCTTGCGCTGGCTCCCTTTTCCCTTCCGCACCATTCTTTACATTGAGGATGGTGACTCTACGGTGACTCTATCTTTCCAGCTCTGACTTCTCTGCACTGGCTTCCTTTTCCCTTGCGCACCATCGTTTACATTGAGGATGGTAACTCTATGGTGACTCTATCTTTCCAGCTCTGACTTCTCTGCACTGGCTTCCTTTTCCCTTGCGCACCATCCTTTACATCGAGGATGGTAACTCTATGATGACTCCATCTTTCCAGCTCTGACTTTTCTGCACTGGCTCCCTTTTCCCTTGCTCACCATCCTTTACATTGAGGTTGGCGACTCTATGGTGACTCTATCTTTCCAGCTCTGACTTCTCTGCACTGGCTGCCTTTTCCCTTGAGCACCATTGTTTACATTGAGGATGGTGACTCTATGGTGATTCTATCTTTCCAGCTCTCACGTCTGTGCGCTGGCTCCCTTTTCCCTTCCGCACCATCCTTTACATTGAGGATGGTGACTCTATGGTGACTCTATCTTTCCAGCTCTGACTTCTCTGCACTGGTTGCCTTTTCCCTTGCGCACCATTGTTTACATTGAGGATGGTGACTCTATGGTGACTCTATCTTTCCAGCTCTCATGTCTCTGTGCTGGCTCCCTTTTCCCTTCCGCACCATCCTTTACATTGAGGATGGTGACTCTATTGTGACTCTATCTTTCCAGCTCTGACTTCTCTGCACTGGCTGCCTTTTCCTTTGTGCACCATCGTTTACATTGAGGATGGTAACTCTATGGTGACTCTATCTTTCCAGCTCTGACTTCTCTGCACTGGCTTCCTTTTCCCTTGCACACCATCCTTTACATTGAGGATGGTGACTCTATGGTGAATCTATCTTTCCAGCTCTCACGTCTTTGCACTGGCTCCCTTTGCACTTCTGCACCATCCTTTACATTGAGGATGGTGACTCTATGGTGACTCTATCTTTCCAGCTCTGACTTCTCTGCACTGTCTTCCTTTGCACTTCCGCACCATCCTTTACATTGAGGATGGTGACTCTATGGTGACTCTATCTTTCAAGCTCTGACTTCTCTGCACTGGCTGCCTTTTCCCTTGCGCACCATCGTTTACCTTGAGGATGGTGACTCTATGGTTCCTCTATCTTTCCAGCTCTGACTTCTCTGCACTGTCTTCCTTTTCCCTTGCACACCATCCTTTACATCGAGGATGGTAACTCTATGGTGACTCCGTCTTTCCAACTCTGACTTCTCTGCACTGTCCTCTTTTTCCCTTGCGCACCATCCTTTACATCGAGGATGGTAACTCTATGGTGACTCCATCTTTCCAGCTCTGACTTCTCTGCACTGGCTCCCTTTTCTCTTGCACACCATCCTTTACATTGAGGATGGTGACTCTCTGGTGAATCTATCTTTCCAGCTCTGACTTCTCTGCACTGACTGCCTTTTCCCTTGCGCACCATCGTTACCTTGAGGATGGTGACTCTCTGGTGAATCTATCTTTCCAGCTCTGACTTCTCTGCACTGACTGCCTTTTCCCTTGCACACCATACTTTACATCTAGGATGGTAACTCTATGGTGACTCCATCTTTCCAGCTCTGACTTCTCTGCACTGGCTCCCTTTTCCATTGCACACCATCCTTTACATTGAGGATGGTGACTCTATGGTGAATCTATCTTTCCAGCTCTCATGTCTCTGCACTGGCTCCCATTTCCATTGCGCACCATCCTTTACATTGAGGATGGTGACTTTATGGTGACTCTATATTTCCAGCTCTGACTTCTCTGCACTGGCTGCCATTTCCCTTGCACACCATTGTTTACATTGAGGATGGTGACTCTATGGTGACTCTATATTTCCAGCTCTGACTTCTCTGCACTGGCTGCCGTTTCCCTTGCACACCATTGTTTACATTGAGGATGGTGACTCTATCGTGACTCTATCTTTCCAGATCTCACGTCTCTGCGCTGGCTCCCTTTTCCCTTCTGCACCATCCTTTACATTGAGGATAGTGACTCTATGGTGACTCTATCTTTCCAGCTCTGACTTCTCTGCACTGGCTTCCTTTTCCCTTCCGCACCATCGTTTACATTGAGGATGGTAACTATATGGTGACTCTATCTTTCCAGCTCTGACTTCGCTGCACTGGCTTCCTTTTTCCTTGTGCACCATCCTTTACATTGAGGATGGTAACTCTATGGTGACTCTATCTTTCCAGCTCTGACTTCTCTGCACTGGCTTCCTTTTCCCTTGCGCACCATCCTTTACATCGAGGATGGTAACTCTATGATGACTCCATCTTTCCAGCTCTGACTTCTCTGCACTGGCTCCCTTTTTCCTTGCTCACCATCCTTTACATTGAGGATGGCGACTCTATGGTGACTCTATCTTTCCAGCTCTGACTTCTCTGCACTGGCTGCCTTTTCCTTTGAGCACCATTGTTTACATTGAGGATGGTGACTCTATGGTGACTCTATCTTTCCAGCTCTCACGTCTGTGCGCTGGCTCCCTTTTCCCTTCCGCACCATCCTTTACATTGAGGATGGTGACTCTATGATGACTCTATCTTTCCAGCTCTGACTTCTCTGCACTGGCTACCTTTTCCCTTGCACACCATTGTTTACATTGAGGATGGTGACTCTATGGTGACTCTATCTTTCCAGCTCTCACGTCTCTGCGCTGGCTCCCTTTTCCCATCCGCACCATCCTTTACATTGAGGATGGTGACTCTATTGTGACTTTATCTTTCCAGCTCTGACTTCTCTGCACTGGCTGCCTTTTCCCTTGCGCACCATTTTTTACATTGAGGATGGTGACTCTCTGGTGAATCTATCTTTCCAGCTCTGACTTCTCTGCACTGACTGCCTTTTCCCTTGCGCACCATCGTTTACCTTGAAGATGGTGACTCTATGGTGACTCTATCTTTCCAGCTCTGACTTCTCTGCACTGTCTTCCTTTTCCCTTGCACACCATACTTTACATCTAGGATGGTAACTCTATGGTGACTCCATCTTTCCAGCTCTGACTTCTCTGCACTGGCTCCCTTTTCCATTGCACACCATCCTTTACATTGAGGATGGTGACTCTATGGTGAATCTATCTTTCCAGCTCTCATGTCTCCTCACTGGCTCCCTTTTCCATTGCGCACCATCCTTTACATTGAGGATGGTGACTTTATGGTGACTCTATATTTCCAGCTCTGACTTCTCTGCACTGGCTGCCGTTTCCCTTGCACACCATTGTTTACATTGAGGATGGTGACTCTATGGTGACTCTATCTTTCAGGATCTCACGTCTCTGCGCTGGCTCCCTTTTCCCTTCCGCACCATCCTTTACATTGAGGATGGTGACTCTATGGTGACTCTATCTTTCCAGCTCTGACTTCTCTGCACTGGCTTCCTTTTCCCTTGCGCACCATCCTTTACATTGAGGATGGTAACTCTATGGTGACTCTATCTTTCCAGCTCTGACTTCTCTGCACTGGCTTCCTTTTCCCTTGCGCACCATCCTTTACATCGAGGATGGTAACTCTATGATGACTCCATCTTTCCAGATCTGACTTCTCTGCACTGGCTCCCTTTTCCCTTGCTCACCATCCTTTACTTTGAGGATGGCGACTCTATGGTGACTCTATCTTTCCAGCTCTGACTTCTCTGCACTGGCTGCCTTTTCCCTTGAGCACCATTGTTTACATTGAGGATGGTGACTCTATTGTGACTCTATCTTTCCAGCTCTCACGTCTGTGTGCTGGCTCCCTTTTCCCTTCCGTGCCATCCTTTACATTGAGGATGGTGACTCTATGGTGACTCTATCTTTCCAGCTCTGACTTCTCTGCACTGGCTACCTTTTCCCTTGCACACCATTGTTTACATTGAGGATGGTGACTCTATGGTGACTCTATATTTCCAGCTCTCACGTCTCTGCGCTGGCTCCCTTTTCCCTTCCGCACCATCCTTTACATTGAGGAGGGTGACTCTATTGTGACTCTATCTTTCCAGCTCTGACTTCTCTGCACTGGCTGCCTTTTCCCTTGCGCACCATCGTTTACATTGAAGATGGTAACTCTATGGTGTTTCTATCTTTCCAGCTCTGACTTCTCTGCATTGGCTTCCTTTTCCCTTGCGCACCATCCTTTACTTTGAGGATGGTGACTCTGTGGTGACTCTAGCTTTCCAGCTCTGACTTCTCTACACTGGCTCCCTTTTCTCTTGCACAACATCCTTTACATTGATGATGGTGACTCTCTGGTGAATCTATCTTTCCAGCTCTGACTTCTCTGCACTGACTTCCTTTTCCCTTGCGCACGATCGTTTACCTTGAGGATGGTGACTCTATGGTGACTCTATCTTTCCAGCTCTGACTTCTCTGCACTGTCTTCCTTTTCACTTGCTCACCATCCTTTACATCGAGGATGGTCACTCTATGGTGACTCCATCTTTCCAGCTCTGACTTCTCTGCACTGGCTCCCTTTTCCATTGCACACCATCCTTTACATTGAGGATGGTGACTCTATGGTGAATCTATCTTTCCAGCTCTGACTTCTCTGCACTGGCTCCCTTTTCCATTGCACACCATCCTTTACATTGAGGATGGTGACTCTATGGTGAATCTATCTTTCCAGCTCTCATGTCTCTGCACTGGCTCCCTTTTCCATTGCGCACCATCCTTTACATTGAGGATGGTGACTTTATGGTGACTCTATATTTCCAGCTCTGACTTCTCTGCACTGGCTGCCGTTTCCCGTGCACACCATTGTTTACATTGAGGATGGTGACTCTATGGTGACTCTATCTTTCCAGATCTCACGTATCTGCGCTAGCTCCCTTTTCTCTTCCGCACCATCCTTTACATTGATGATGGTGACTCTATGGTGACTCTATCTTTCCAGCTCTGACTTCTCTGCACTGGCTTCCTTTTCCCTTGCGCACCATCGTTTACATTGAGGATGGTAACTCTATGGTGACTCTATCTTTCCAGCTCTGACTTCTCTGCACTGGCTTCCTTTTCCCTTGCGCACCATCCTTTACATCGAGGATGGTAACTCTATGATGACTCCATCTTTCCAGCTCTGAGTTCTCTGCACTGGCTCCCTTTTCCCTTGCTCACCATCCTTTACATTGAGGATAGCGACTCTATGGTGACTCTATCTTTCCAGCTCTGACTTCTCTGCACTGGCTGCCTTTTCCCTTGAGCACCATTGTTTACATTGAGGATGGTGACTCTATGGTGACTCTATCTTTCCAGCTCTCACGTCTGTGCGCTGGCTCCCTTTTCCCTTCCGCACCATCCTTTACATTGAGGATGGTAACTCTATGGTGACTCTATTTTTCCAGCTCTGACTTCTCTGCACTGGCTACCTTTTCCCTTGCACACCATTGTTTACATTGAGGATGGTGACTCTATGGTGACTCTATCTTTCCAGCTCTCACGTCTCTGCGCTGGCTCCCTTTTCCCTTCCGCACCATCCTTTACATTGAGGATGGTGACTCTATTGTGACTCTATCTTTCCAGCTCTGACTTCTCTGCACTGGCTGCATTTTCCCTTGCGCACAATTGTTTACATTGAGGATGGTGACTCTATGGTGACTCTAGCTTTCCAGCTCTGACTTCTCTGCACTGGCTGCCTTTTCCCTTGCGCACCATCGTTTACATTGAGGATGGTAACTCAATGGTGTTTCTATATTTCCAGCTCTGACTTCTCTGCATTGGCTTCCTTTTCCCTTGCGCACCATCCTTTACTTTGAGGATGGTGACTATGTGGTGACTCTAGCTTTCCACCTCTGACTTCTCTGCACCGGCTCCCTTTTCTCTTGCACAACATCCTTTACATTGAGGATGGTGACTCTCTGGTGAATCTATCTTTCCAGCTCTGACTTCTCTGTACTGACTGCCTTTTCCCTTGCGCACCATCGTTTACCTTGAGGATGGTGACTCTATGGTGACTCTATCTTTCCAGCTCTGACTTCTCTGCACTGTCTTCCTTTTCCCTTGCACACCATACTTTACATCTAGGATGGTAACTCTATGGTGACTCCATCTTTCCAGCTCTGACTTCTCTGCACTGGCTCGCTTTTCCCTTGCTCACCATCCTTTACATCGAGGATGGTCACTCTATGGTGACTCCATCTTTCCAGCTCTGACTTCTCTGCACTGGCTCCCTTTTCCATTGCACACCATCCTTTACATTGAGGATGGTGACTCTATGGTGAATCTATCTTTCCAGCTCTCATGTCTCTGCACTGGCTCCCTTTTCCATTGCGCACCATCCTTTACATTGAGGATGGTGACTTTATGGTGACTCTATGTTTCCAGCTCTGACTTCTCTGCACTGGCTGCCATTTCCCGTGCACACCATTGTTTACATGGAGGATGGTGACTCTATGGTGACTCTATCTTTCCAGATCTCACGTCTCTGCGCTGGCTCCCTTTTCCCTTCTGCACCATCCTTTACATTGATGATGGTGACTCTATGGTGACTCTATCTTTCCAGCTCTGACTTCTCTGCACTGGCTTCCTTTTCCCTTGCGCACCATCGTTTACATTGAGGATGGTAACTCTATGGTGACTCTATCTTTCCAGCTCTGACTTCTCTGCACTGGCTTCCTTTTCCCTTGCACACCATCCTTTACTTCGAGGATGGTAACTCTATGATGACTCCATCTTTCCAGCTCTGAGTTCTCTGCACTGGCTCCCTTTTCCCTTGCTCACCATCCTTTACATTGAGGATGGCGACTCTATGGTGACTCTAGCTTTCCAGCTCTCACGTCTGTGCGCTGGCTCCCTTTTCCCTTCCGCACCATCCTTTACATTGAGGATGGTGACTCTATGGTGACTCTATCTTTCCAGCTCTCACGTCTCTGCGCTGGCTCCCTTTTCCCTTCCTCACCATCCTTTACATTGAGGATGGTGACTCTATTGTGACTCTATCTTTCCAGCTCTGACTTCTCTGCAATGGCTGCCTTTTCCCTTGCGCACAATTGTTTACATTGAGGATGGTGACTCTATGGTGACTCTAGCTTTCCAGCTCTGACTTCTCCGCACTGGCTCCCTTTTCTCTTGCACACCATCTTTTACATTGAGCATGGTGACTCTCTGGTGAATCTATCTTTCCAGCTCTGACTTCTCTGCACTGGCTTCCTTTTCCCTTGCGCACCATTGTTTACATTGAGGATGGTGACTCTATGGTGATTCTATCTTTCCAGCTCTCACTTCTGTGCGCTGGCTCCCTTTTCCCTTCCGCACCATCCTTTACATTGAGGATGGTGACTCTATGGTGACTCTATCTTTCCAGCTCTGACTTCTCTGCACTGGTTGCCTTTTCCCTTGCGCACCATTGTTTACATTGAGGATGGTGACTCTATGGTGACTCTATCTTTCCAGCTCTCATGTCTCTGTGCTGGCTCCCTTTTCCCTTCCGCACCATCCTTTACATTGAGGATGGTGACTCTATGGTGACTCTATCTTTCCAGCTCTGACTTCTCTGCACTGTCTTCCTTTTCCCTTGAAAACCATACTTTACATCTAGGATGGTAACTCTATGGTGACTCCATCTTTCCAGCTCTGACTTCTCTGCACTGGCTCCCTTTTCACCTTCCTCACCATCCTTTACATCGAGGATGGTCACTCTATGGGGACTCCATCTTTCCAGCTCTGACTTCTCTGCACTGGCTCCCTTTTCCATTGCACACTATCCTTGACATTGAGGATGGTGACTCTATGGTGAATCTATCTTTCCAGCTCTCATGTCTCTGCACTGGCTCCCTTTTCCATTGCTCACCATCCTTTACGTTGAGGATGGTGACTTTATGGTGACTCTATCTTTCCAGCTCTGACTTCTCTGCACTGGCTGCCGTTTCCCTTGCACACCGTTGTTTACATTGAGGATGGTGACTCTATGGTGACTCTATCTTTCCAGATCTCACGTCCTTGCGCTGGCTCCCTTTTCCCTTCCGCACCATTCTTTACATTGAGGATGGTGACTCTACGGTGACTCTATCTTTCCAGCTCTGACTTCTCTGCACTGGCTTCCTTTTCCCTTGCGCACCATCGTTTACATTGAGGATGGTAACTCTATGGTGACTCTATCTTTCCAGCTCTGACTTCTCTGCACTGGCTTCCTTTTCCCTTGCGCACCATCCTTTACATCGAGGATGGTAACTCTATGATGACTCCATCTTTCCAGCTCTGACTTTTCTGCACTGGCTCCCTTTTCCCTTGCTCACCATCCTTTACATTGAGGTTGGCGACTCTATGGTGACTCTATCTTTCCAGCTCTGACTTCTCTGCACTGGCTGCCTTTTCCCTTGAGCACCATTGTTTACATTGAGGATGGTGACTCTATGGTGATTCTATCTTTCCAGCTCTCACGTCTGTGCGCTGGCTCCCTTTTCCCTTCCGCACCATCCTTTACATTGAGGATGGTGACTCTATGGTGACTCTATCTTTCCAGCTCTGACTTCTCTGCACTGGTTGCCTTTTCCCTTGCGCACCATTGTTTACATTGAGGATGGTGACTCTATGGTGACTCTATCTTTCCAGCTCTCATGTCTCTGTGCTGGCTCCCTTTTCCCTTCCGCACCATCCTTTACATTGAGGATGGTGACTCTATTGTGACTCTATCTTTCCAGCTCTGACTTCTCTGCACTGGCTGCCTTTTCCCTTGCGCACCATCGTTTACATTGAGGATGGTAACTCTATGGTGACTCTATCTTTCCAGCTCTGACTTCTCTGCACTGGCTTCCTTTTCCCTTGCACACCATCCTTTACATTGAGGATGGTGACTCTATGGTGAATCTATCTTTCCAGCTCTCACGTCTTTGCACTGGCTCCCTTTGCACTTCTGCACCATCCTTTACATTGAGGATGGTGACTCTATGGTGACTCTATCTTTCCGCTCTGACTTCTCTGCACTGTCTTCCTTTGCACTTCCGCACCATCCTTTACATTGAGGATGGTGACTCTATGGTGACTCTATCTTTCAAGCTCTGACTTCTCTGCACTGGCTGCCTTTTCCCTTGCGCACCATCGTTTACCTTGAGGATGGTGACTCTATGGTTACTCTATCTTTCCAGCTCTGACTTCTCTGCACTGTCTTCCTTTTCCCTTGCACACCATCCTTTACATCGAGGATGGTAACTCTATGGTGACTCCGTCTTTCCAACTCTGACTTCTCTGCACTGTCCTCTTTTTCCCTTGCGCACCATCCTTTACATCGAGGATGGTAACTCTATGGTGACTCCATCTTTCCAGCTCTGACTTCTCTGCACTGGCTCCCTTTTCTCTTGCACACCATCCTTTACATTGAGGATGGTGACTCTCTGGTGAATCTATCTTTCCAGCTCTGACTTCTCTGCACTGACTGCCTTTTCCCTTGCGCACCATCGTTACCTTGAGGATGGTTACTCTCTGGTGAATCTATCTTTCCAGCTCTGACTTCTCTGCACTGACTGCCTTTTCCCTTGCACACCATACTTTACATCTAGGATGGTAACTCTATGGTGACTCCATCTTTCCAGCTCTGACTTCTCTGCACTGGCTCCCTTTTCCATTGCACACCATCCTTTACATTGAGGATGGTGACTCTATGGTGAATCTATCTTTCCAGCTCTCATGTCTCTGCACTGGCTCCCATTTCCATTGCGCACCATCCTTTACATTGAGGATGGTGACTTTATGGTGACTCTATATTTCCAGCTCTGACTTCTCTGCACTGGCTGCCATTTCCCTTGCACACCATTGTTTACATTGAGGATGGTGACTCTATGGTGACTCTATATTTCCAGCTCTGACTTCTCTGCACTGGCTGCCGTTTCCCTTGCACACCATTGTTTACATTGAGGATGGTGACTCTATCGTGACTCTATCTTTCCAGATCTCACGTCCTTGCGCTGGCTCCCTTTTCCCTTCCGCACCATTCTTTACATTGAGGATGGTGACTCTACGGTGACTCTATCTTTCCAGCTCTGACTTCTCTGCACTGGCTTCCTTTTCCCTTGCGCACCATCGTTTACATTGAGGATGGTAACTCTATGGTGACTCTATCTTTCCAGCTCTGACTTCTCTGCACTGGCTTCCTTTTCCCTTGCGCACCATCCTTTACATCGAGGATGGTAACTCTATGATGACTCCATCTTTCCAGCTCTGACTTTTCTGCACTGGCTCCCTTTTCCCTTGCTCACCATCCTTTACATTGAGGTTGGCGACTCTATGGTGACTCTATCTTTCCAGCTCTGACTTCTCTGCACTGGCTGCCTTTTCCCTTGAGCACCATTGTTTACATTGAGGATGGTGACTCTATGGTGATTCTATCTTTCCAGCTCTCACGTCTGTGCGCTGGCTCCCTTTTCCCTTCCGCACCATCCTTTACATTGAGGATGGTGACTCTATGGTGACTCTATCTTTCCAGCTCTGACTTCTCTGCACTGGTTGCCTTTTCCCTTGCGCACCATTGTTTACATTGAGGATGGTGACTCTATGGTGACTCTATCTTTCCAGCTCTCATGTCTCTGTGCTGGCTCCCTTTTCCCTTCCGCACCATCCTTTACATTGAGGATGGTGACTCTATTGTGACTCTATCTTTCCAGCTCTGACTTCTCTGCACTGGCTGCCTTTTCCCTTGCGCACCATCGTTTACATTGAGGATGGTAACTCTATGGTGACTCTATCTTTCCAGCTCTGACTTCTCTGCACTGGCTTCCTTTTCCCTTGCACACCATCCTTTACATTGAGGATGGTGACTCTATGGTGAATCTATCTTTCCAGCTCTCACGTCTTTGCACTGGCTCCCTTTGCACTTCTGCACCATCCTTTACATTGAGGATGGTGACTCTATGGTGACTCTATCTTTCCGCTCTGACTTCTCTGCACTGTCTTCCTTTGCACTTCCGCACCATCCTTTACATTGAGGATGGTGACTCTATGGTGACTCTATCTTTCAAGCTCTGACTTCTCTGCACTGGCTGCCTTTTCCCTTGCGCACCATCGTTTACCTTGAGGATGGTGACTCTATGGTTACTCTATCTTTCCAGCTCTGACTTCTCTGCACTGTCTTCCTTTTCCCTTGCACACCATCCTTTACATCGAGGATGGTAACTCTATGGTGACTCCGTCTTTCCAACTCTGACTTCTCTGCACTGTCCTCTTTTTCCCTTGCGCACCATCCTTTACATCGAGGATGGTAACTCTATGGTGACTCCATCTTTCCAGCTCTGACTTCTCTGCACTGGCTCCCTTTTCTCTTGCACACCATCCTTTACATTGAGGATGGTGACTCTCTGGTGAATCTATCTTTCCAGCTCTGACTTCTCTGCACTGACTGCCTTTTCCCTTGCGCACCATCGTTACCTTGAGGATGGTGACTCTCTGGTGAATCTATCTTTCCAGCTCTGACTTCTCTGCACTGACTGCCTTTTCCCTTGCACACCATACTTTACATCTAGGATGGTAACTCTATGGTGACTCCATCTTTCCAGCTCTGACTTCTCTGCACTGGCTCCCTTTTCCATTGCACACCATCCTTTACATTGAGGATGGTGACTCTATGGTGAATCTATCTTTCCAGCTCTCATGTCTCTGCACTGGCTCCCATTTCCATTGCGCACCATCCTTTACATTGAGGATGGTGACTTTATGGTGACTCTATATTTCCAGCTCTGACTTCTCTGCACTGGCTGCCATTTCCCTTGCACACCATTGTTTACATTGAGGATGGTGACTCTATGGTGACTCTATATTTCCAGCTCTGACTTCTCTGCACTGGCTGCCGTTTCCCTTGCACACCATTGTTTACATTGAGGATGGTGACTCTATCGTGACTCTATCTTTCCAGATCTCACGTCTCTGCGCTGGCTCCCTTTTCCCTTCTGCACCATCCTTTACATTGAGGATAGTGACTCTATGGTGACTCTATCTTTCCAGCTCTGACTTCTCTGCACTGGCTTCCTTTTCCCTTCCGCACCATCGTTTACATTGAGGATGGTAACTATATGGTGACTCTATCTTTCCAGCTCTGACTTTGCTGCACTGGCTTCCTTTTTCCTTGTGCACCATCCTTTACATTGAGGATGGTAACTCTATGGTGACTCTATCTTTCCAGCTCTGACTTCTCTGCACTGGCTTCCTTTTCCCTTGCGCACCATCCTTTACATCGAGGATGGTAACTCTATGATGACTCCATCTTTCCAGCTCTGACTTCTCTGCACTGGCTCCCTTTTTCCTTGCTCACCATCCTTTACATTGAGGATGGCGACTCTATGGTGACTCTATCTTTCCAGCTCTGACTTCTCTGCACTGGCTGCCTTTTCCTTTGAGCACCATTGTTTACATTGAGGATGGTGACTCTATGGTGACTCTATCTTTCCAGCTCTCACGTCTGTGCGCTGGCTCCCTTTTCCCTTCCGCACCATCCTTTACATTGAGGATGGTGACTCTATGATGACTCTATCTTTCCAGCTCTGACTTCTCTGCACTGGCTACCTTTTCCCTTGCACACCATTGTTTACATTGAGGATGGTGACTCTATGGTGACTCTATCTTTCCAGCTCTCACGTCTCTGCGCTGGCTCCCTTTTCCCATCCGCACCATCCTTTACATTGAGGATGGTGACTCTATTGTGACTTTATCTTTCCAGCTCTGACTTCTCTGCACTGGCTGCCTTTTCCCTTGCGCACCATTTTTTACATTGAGGATGGTGACTCTCTGGTGAATCTATCTTTCCAGCTCTGACTTCTCTGCACTGACTGCCTTTTCCCTTGCGCACCATCGTTTACCTTGAAGATGGTGACTCTATGGTGACTCTATCTTTCCAGCTCTGACTTCTCTGCACTGTCTTCCTTTTCCCTTGCACACCATACTTTACATCTAGGATGGTAACTCTATGGTGACTCCATCTTTCCAGCTCTGACTTCTCTGCACTGGCTCCCTTTTCCATTGCACACCATCCTTTACATTGAGGATGGTGACTCTATGGTGAATCTATCTTTCCAGCTCTCATGTCTCCTCACTGGCTCCCTTTTCCATTGCGCACCATCCTTTACATTGAGGATGGTGACTTTATGGTGACTCTATATTTCCAGCTCTGACTTCTCTGCACTGGCTGCCGTTTCCCTTGCACACCATTGTTTACATTGAGGATGGTGACTCTATGGTGACTCTATCTTTCAGGATCTCACGTCTCTGCGCTGGCTCCCTTTTCCCTTCCGCACCATCCTTTACATTGAGGATGGTGACTCTATGGTGACTCTATCTTTCCAGCTCTGACTTCTCTGCACTGGCTTCCTTTTCCCTTGCGCACCATCCTTTACATTGAGGATGGTAACTCTATGGTGACTCTATCTTTCCAGCTCTGACTTCTCTGCACTGGCTTCCTTTTCCCTTGCGCACCATCCTTTACATCGAGGATGGTAACTCTATGATGACTCCATCTTTCCAGATCTGACTTCTCTGCACTGGCTCCCTTTTCCCTTGCTCACCATCCTTTACTTTGAGGATGGCGACTCTATGGTGACTCTATCTTTCCAGCTCTGACTTCTCTGCACTGGCTGCCTTTTCCCTTGAGCACCATTGTTTACATTGAGGATGGTGACTCTATTGTGACTCTATCTTTCCAGCTCTCACGTCTGTGTGCTGGCTCCCTTTTCCCTTCCGTGCCATCCTTTACATTGAGGATGGTGACTCTATGGTGACTCTATCTTTCCAGCTCTGACTTCTCTGCACTGGCTACCTTTTCCCTTGCACACCATTGTTTACATTGAGGATGGTGACTCTATGGTGACTCTATATTTCCAGCTCTCACGTCTCTGCGCTGGCTCCCTTTTCCCTTCTGCACCATCCTTTACATTGAGGAGGGTGACTCTATTGTGACTCTATCTTTCCAGCTCTGACTTCTCTGCACTGGCTGCCTTTTCCCTTGCGCACCATCGTTTACATTGAGGATGGTAACTCTATGGTGTTTCTATCTTTCCAGCTCTGACTTCTCTGCATTGGCTTCCTTTTCCCTTGCGCACCATCCTTTACTTTGAGGATGGTGACTCTGTGGTGACTCTAGCTTTCCAGCTCTGACTTCTCTACACTGGCTCCCTTTTCTCTTGCACAACATCCTTTACATTGATGATGGTGACTCTCTGGTGAATCTATCTTTCCAGCTCTGACTTCTCTGCACTGACTGCCTTTTCCCTTGCGCACGATCGTTTACCTTGAGGATGGTGACTCTATGGTGACTCTATCTTTCCAGCTCTGACTTCTCTGCACTGTCTTCCTTTTCACTTGCTCACCATCCTTTACATCGAGGATGGTCACTCTATGGTGACTCCATCTTTCCAGCTCTGACTTCTCTGCACTGGCTCCCTTTTCCATTGCACACCATCCTTTACATTGAGGATGGTGACTCTATGGTGAATCTATCTTTCCAGCTCTGACTTCTCTGCACTGGCTCCCTTTTCCATTGCACACCATCCTTTACATTGAGGATGGTGACTCTATGGTGAATCTATCTTTCCAGCTCTCATGTCTCTGCACTGGCTCCCTTTTCCATTGCGCACCATCCTTTACATTGAGGATGGTGACTTTATGGTGACTCTATATTTCCAGCTCTGACTTCTCTGCACTGGCTGCCGTTTCCCGTGCACACCATTGTTTACATTGAGGATGGTGACTCTATGGTGACTCTATCTTTCCAGATCTCACGTATCTGCGCTAGCTCCCTTTTCTCTTCCGCACCATCCTTTACATTGATGATGGTGACTCTATGGTGACTCTATCTTTCCAGCTCTGACTTCTCTGCACTGGCTTCCTTTTCCCTTGCGCACCATCGTTTACATTGAGGATGGTAACTCTATGGTGACTCTATCTTTCCAGCTCTGACTTCTCTGCACTGGCTTCCTTTTCCCTTGCGCACCATCCTTTACATCGAGGATGGTAACTCTATGATGACTCCATCTTTCCAGCTCTGAGTTCTCTGCACTGGCTCCCTTTTCCCTTGCTCACCATCCTTTACATTGAGGATAGCGACTCTATGGTGACTCTATCTTTCCAGCTCTGACTTCTCTGCACTGGCTGCCTTTTCCCTTGAGCACCATTGTTTACATTGAGGATGGTGACTCTATGGTGACTCTATCTTTCCAGCTCTCACGTCTGTGCGCTGGCTCCCTTTTCCCTTCCGCACCATCCTTTACATTGAGGATGGTAACTCTATGGTGACTCTATTTTTCCAGCTCTGACTTCTCTGCACTGGCTACCTTTTCCCTTGCACACCATTGTTTACATTGAGGATGGTGACTCTATGGTGACTCTATCTTTCCAGCTCTCACGTCTCTGCGCTGGCTCCCTTTTCCCTTCCGCACCATCCTTTACATTGAGGATGGTGACTCTATTGTGACTCTATCTTTCCAGCTCTGACTTCTCTGCACTGGCTGCATTTTCCCTTGCGCACAATTGTTTACATTGAGGATGGTGACTCTATGGTGACTCTAGCTTTCCAGCTCTGACTTCTCTGCACTGGCTGCCTTTTCCCTTGCGCACCATCGTTTACATTGAGGATGGTAACTCTATGGTGTTTCTATATTTCCAGCTCTGACTTCTCTGCATTGGCTTCCTTTTCCCTTGCGCACCATCCTTTACTTTGAGGATGGTGACTCTGTGGTGACTCTAGCTTTCCACCTCTGACTTCTCTGCACTGGCTCCCTTTTCTCTTGCACAACATCCTTTACATTGAGGATGGTGACTCTCTGGTGAATCTATCTTTCCAGCTCTGACTTCTCTGTACTGACTGCCTTTTCCCTTGCGCACCATCGTTTACCTTGAGGATGGTGACTCTATGGTGACTCTATCTTTCCAGCTCTGACTTCTCTGCACTGTCTTCCTTTTCCCTTGCACACCATACTTTACATCTAGGATGGTAACTCTATGGTGACTCCATCTTTCCAGCTCTGACTTCTCTGCACTGGCTCGCTTTTCCCTTGCTCACCATCCTTTACATCGAGGATGGTCACTCTATGGTGACTCCATCTTTCCAGCTCTGACTTCTCTGCACTGGCTCCCTTTTCCATTGCACACCATCCTTTACATTGAGGATGGTGACTCTATGGTGAATCTATCTTTCCAGCTCTCATGTCTCTGCACTGGCTCCCTTTTCCATTGCGCACCATCCTTTACATTGAGGATGGTGACTTTATGGTGACTCTATGTTTCCAGCTCTGACTTCTCTGCACTGGCTGCCATTTCCCGTGCACACCATTGTTTACATGGAGGATGGTGACTCTATGGTGACTCTATCTTTCCAGATCTCACGTCTCTGCGCTGGCTCCCTTTTCCCTTCTGCACCATCCTTTACATTGATGATGGTGACTCTATGGTGACTCTATCTTTCCAGCTCTGACTTCTCTGCACTGGCTTCCTTTTCCCTTGCGCACCATCGTTTACATTGAGGATGGTGACTCTATGGTGACTCTATCTTTCCAGCTCTGACTTCTCTGCACTGGTTGCCTTTTCCCTTGCGCACCATTGTTTACATTGAGGATGGTGACTCTATGGTGACTCTATCTTTCCAGCTCTGACTTCTCTGCAATGGCTGCCTTTTCCCTTGCGCACAATTGTTTACATTGAGGATGGTGACTCTATGGTGACTCTAGCTTTCCAGCTCTGACTTCTCCGCACTGGCTCCCTTTTCTCTTGCACACCATCTTTTACATTGAGCATGGTGACTCTCTGGTGAATCTATCTTTCCAGCTCTGACTTCTCTGCACTGGCTTCCTTTTCCCTTGCGCACCATTGTTTACATTGAGGATGGTGACTCTATGGTGATTCTATCTTTCCAGCTCTCACGTCTGTGCGCTGGCTCCCTTTTCCCTTCCGCACCATCCTTTACATTGAGGATGGTGACTCTATGGTGACTCTATCTTTCCAGCTCTGACTTCTCTGCACTGGTTGCCTTTTCCCTTGCGCACCATTGTTTACATTGAGGATGGTGACTCTATGGTGACTCTATCTTTCCAGCTCTCATGTCTCTGTGCTGGCTCCCTTTTCCCTTCCGCACCATCCTTTACATTGAGGATGGTGACTCTATGGTGACTCTATCTTTCCAGCTCTGACTTCTCTGCACTGTCTTCCTTTTCCCTTGAAAACCATACTTTACATCTAGGATGGTAACTCTATGGTGACTCCATCTTTCCAGCTCTGACTTCTCTGCACTGGCTCCCTTTTCACCTTCCTCACCATCCTTTACATCGAGGATGGTCACTCTATGGGGACTCCATCTTTCCAGCTCTGACTTCTCTGCACTGGCTCCCTTTTCCATTGCACACTATCCTTGACATTGAGGATGGTGACTCTATGGTGAATCTATCTTTCCAGCTCTCATGTCTCTGCACTGGCTCCCTTTTCCATTGCTCACCATCCTTTACGTTGAGGATGGTGACTTTATGGTGACTCTATCTTTCCAGCTCTGACTTCTCTGCACTGGCTGCCGTTTCCCTTGCACACCGTTGTTTACATTGAGGATGGTGACTCTATGGTGACTCTATCTTTCCAGATCTCACGTCCTTGCGCTGGCTCCCTTTTCCCTTCCGCACCATTCTTTACATTGAGGATGGTGACTCTACGGTGACTCTATCTTTCCAGCTCTGACTTCTCTGCACTGGCTTCCTTTTCCCTTGCGCACCATCGTTTACATTGAGGATGGTAACTCTATGGTGACTCTATCTTTCCAGCTCTGACTTCTCTGCACTGGCTTCCTTTTCCCTTGCGCACCATCCTTTACATCGAGGATGGTAACTCTATGATGACTCCATCTTTCCAGCTCTGACTTTTCTGCACTGGCTCCCTTTTCCCTTGCTCACCATCCTTTACATTGAGGTTGGCGACTCTATGGTGACTCTATCTTTCCAGCTCTGACTTCTCTGCACTGGCTGCCTTTTCCCTTGAGCACCATTGTTTACATTGAGGATGGTGACTCTATGGTGATTCTATCTTTCCAGCTCTCACGTCTGTGCGCTGGCTCCCTTTTCCCTTCCGCACCATCCTTTACATTGAGGATGGTGACTCTATGGTGACTCTATCTTTCCAGCTCTGACTTCTCTGCACTGGTTGCCTTTTCCCTTGCGCACCATTGTTTACATTGAGGATGGTGACTCTATGGTGACTCTATCTTTCCAGCTCTCATGTCTCTGTGCTGGCTCCCTTTTCCCTTCCGCACCATCCTTTACATTGAGGATGGTGACTCTATTGTGACTCTATCTTTCCAGCTCTGACTTCTCTGCACTGGCTGCCTTTTCCCTTGCGCACCATCGTTTACATTGAGGATGGTAACTCTATGGTGACTCTATCTTTCCAGCTCTGACTTCTCTGCACTGGCTTCCTTTTCCCTTGCACACCATCCTTTACATTGAGGATGGTGACTCTATGGTGAATCTATCTTTCCAGCTCTCACGTCTTTGCACTGGCTCCCTTTGCACTTCTGCACCATCCTTTACATTGAGGATGGTGACTCTATGGTGACTCTATCTTTCCGCTCTGACTTCTCTGCACTGTCTTCCTTTGCACTTCCGCACCATCCTTTACATTGAGGATGGTGACTCTATGGTGACTCTATCTTTCAAGCTCTGACTTCTCTGCACTGGCTGCCTTTTCCCTTGCGCACCATCGTTTACCTTGAGGATGGTGACTCTATGGTTACTCTATCTTTCCAGCTCTGACTTCTCTGCACTGTCTTCCTTTTCCCTTGCACACCATCCTTTACATCGAGGATGGTAACTCTATGGTGACTCCGTCTTTCCAACTCTGACTTCTCTGCACTGTCCTCTTTTTCCCTTGCGCACCATCCTTTACATCGAGGATGGTAACTCTATGGTGACTCCATCTTTCCAGCTCTGACTTCTCTGCACTGGCTCCCTTTTCTCTTGCACACCATCCTTTACATTGAGGATGGTGACTCTCTGGTGAATCTATCTTTCCAGCTCTGACTTCTCTGCACTGACTGCCTTTTCCCTTGCGCACCATCGTTACCTTGAGGATGGTGACTCTCTGGTGAATCTATCTTTCCAGCTCTGACTTCTCTGCACTGACTGCCTTTTCCCTTGCACACCATACTTTACATCTAGGATGGTAACTCTATGGTGACTCCATCTTTCCAGCTCTGACTTCTCTGCACTGGCTCCCTTTTCCATTGCACACCATCCTTTACATTGAGGATGGTGACTCTATGGTGAATCTATCTTTCCAGCTCTCATGTCTCTGCACTGGCTCCCATTTCCATTGCGCACCATCCTTTACATTGAGGATGGTGACTTTATGGTGACTCTATATTTCCAGCTCTGACTTCTCTGCACTGGCTGCCATTTCCCTTGCACACCATTGTTTACATTGAGGATGGTGACTCTATGGTGACTCTATATTTCCAGCTCTGACTTCTCTGCACTGGCTGCCGTTTCCCTTGCACACCATTGTTTACATTGAGGATGGTGACTCTATCGTGACTCTATCTTTCCAGATCTCACGTCTCTGCGCTGGCTCCCTTTTCCCTTCTGCACCATCCTTTACATTGAGGATAGTGACTCTATGGTGACTCTATCTTTCCAGCTCTGACTTCTCTGCACTGGCTTCCTTTTCCCTTCCGCACCATCGTTTACATTGAGGATGGTAACTATATGGTGACTCTATCTTTCCAGCTCTGACTTCGCTGCACTGGCTGCCGTTTCCCGTGCACACCATTGTTTACATTGAGGATGGTGACTCTATGGTGACTCTATCTTTCCAGATCTCACGTATCTGCGCTAGCTCCCTTTTCTCTTCCGCACCATCCTTTACATTGATGATGGTGACTCTATGGTGACTCTATCTTTCCAGCTCTGACTTCTCTGCACTGGCTTCCTTTTCCCTTGCGCACCATCGTTTACATTGAGGATGGTAACTCTATGGTGACTCTATCTTTCCAGCTCTGACTTCTCTGCACTGGCTTCCTTTTCCCTTGCGCACCATCCTTTACATCGAGGATGGTAACTCTATGATGACTCCATCTTTCCAGCTCTGAGTTCTCTGCACTGGCTCCCTTTTCCCTTGCTCACCATCCTTTACATTGAGGATAGCGACTCTATGGTGACTCTATCTTTCCAGCTCTGACTTCTCTGCACTGGCTGCCTTTTCCCTTGAGCACCATTGTTTACATTGAGGATGGTGACTCTATGGTGACTCTATCTTTCCAGCTCTCACGTCTGTGCGCTGGCTCCCTTTTCCCTTCCGCACCATCCTTTACATTGAGGATGGTAACTCTATGGTGACTCTATTTTTCCAGCTCTGACTTCTCTGCACTGGCTACCTTTTCCCTTGCACACCATTGTTTACATTGAGGATGGTGACTCTATGGTGACTCTATCTTTCCAGCTCTCACATCTCTGCGCTGGCTCCCTTTTCCCTTCCGCACCATCCTTTACATTGAGGATGGTGACTCTATTGTGACTCTATCTTTCCAGCTCTGACTTCTCTGCACTGGCTGCATTTTCCCTTGCGCACAATTGTTTACATTGAGGATGGTGACTCTATGGTGACTCTAGCTTTCCAGCTCTGACTTCTCTGCACTGGCTGCCTTTTCCCTTGCGCACCATCGTTTACATTGAGGATGGTAACTCTATGGTGTTTCTATATTTCCAGCTCTGACTTCTCTGCATTGGCTTCCTTTTCCCTTGCGCACCATCCTTTACTTTGAGGATGGTGACTATGTGGTGACTCTAGCTTTCCACCTCTGACTTCTCTGCACCGGCTCCCTTTTCTCTTGCACAACATCCTTTACATTGAGGATGGTGACTCTCTGGTGAATCTATCTTTCCAGCTCTGACTTCTCTGTACTGACTGCCTTTTCCCTTGCGCACCATCGTTTACCTTGAGGCTGGTGACTCTATGGTGACTCTATCTTTCCAGCTCTGACTTCTCTGCACTGTCTTCCTTTTCCCTTGCACACCATACTTTACATCTAGGATGGTAACTCTATGGTGACTCCATCTTTCCAGCTCTGACTTCTCTGCACTGGCTCGCTTTTCCCTTGCTCACCATCCTTCACATCGAGGATGGTCACTCTATGGTGACTCCATCTTTCCAGCTCTGACTTCTCTGCACTGGCTCCCTTTTCCATTGCACACCATCCTTTACATTGAGGATGGTGACTCTATGGTGAATCTATCTTTCCAGCTCTCATGTCTCTGCACTGGCTCCCTTTTCCATTGCGCACCATCCTTTACATTGAGGATGGTGACTTTATGGTGACTCTATGTTTCCAGCTCTGACTTCTCTGCACTGGCTGCCATTTCCCGTGCACACCATTGTTTACATGGAGGATGGTGACTCTATGGTGACTCTATCTTTCCAGATCTCACGTCTCTGCGCTGGCTCCCTTTTCCCTTCTGCACCATCCTTTACATTGATGATGGTGACTCTATGGTGACTCTATCTTTCCAGCTCTGACTTCTCTGCACTGGCTTCCTTTTCCCTTGCGCACCATCGTTTACATTGAGGATGGTAACTCTATGGTGACTCTATCTTTCCAGCTCTGACTTCTCTGCACTGGCTTCCTTTTCCCTTGCACACCATCCTTTACTTCGAGGATGGTAACTCTATGATGACTCCATCTTTCCAGCTCTGAGTTCTCTGCACTGGCTCCCTTTTCCCTTGCTCACCATCCTTTACATTGAGGATGGCGACTCTATGGTGACTCTAGCTTTCCAGCTCTCACGTCTGTGCGCTGGCTCCCTTTTCCCTTCCGCACCATCCTTTACATTGAGGATGGTGACTCTATGGTGACTCTATCTTTCCAGCTCTCACGTCTCTGCGCTGGCTCCCTTTTCCCTTCCTCACCATCCTTTACATTGAGGATGGTGACTCTATTGTGACTCTATCTTTCCAGCTCTGACTTCTCTGCAATGGCTGCCTTTTCCCTTGCGCACAATTGTTTACATTGAGGATGGTGACTCTATGGTGACTCTAGCTTTCCAGCTCTGACTTCTCCGCACTGGCTCCCTTTTCTCTTGCACACCATCTTTTACATTGAGCATGGTGACTCTCTGGTGAATCTATCTTTCCAGCTCTGACTTCTCTGCACTGGCTTCCTTTTCCCTTGCGCACCATTGTTTACATTGAGGATGGTGACTCTATGGTGATTCTATCTTTCCAGCTCTCACGTCTGTGCGCTGGCTCCCTTTTCCCTTCCGCACCATCCTTTACATTGAGGATGGTGACTCTATGGTGACTCTATCTTTCCAGCTCTGACTTCTCTGCACTGGTTGCCTTTTCCCTTGCGCACCATTGTTTACATTGAGGATGGTGACTCTATGGTGACTCTATCTTTCCAGCTCTCATGTCTCTGTGCTGGCTCCCTTTTCCCTTCCGCACCATCCTTTACATTGAGGATGGTGACTCTATGGTGACTCTATCTTTCCAGCTCTGACTTCTCTGCACTGTCTTCCTTTTCCCTTGAAAACCATACTTTACATCTAGGATGGTAACTCTATGGTGACTCCATCTTTCCAGCTCTGACTTCTCTGCACTGGCTCCCTTTTCACCTTCCTCACCATCCTTTACATCGAGGATGGTCACTCTATGGGGACTCCATCTTTCCAGCTCTGACTTCTCTGCACTGGCTCCCTTTTCCATTGCACACTATCCTTGACATTGAGGATGGTGACTCTATGGTGAATCTATCTTTCCAGCTCTCATGTCTCTGCACTGGCTCCCTTTTCCATTGCTCACCATCCTTTACGTTGAGGATGGTGACTTTATGGTGACTCTATCTTTCCAGCTCTGACTTCTCTGCACTGGCTGCCGTTTCCCTTGCACACCGTTGTTTACATTGAGGATGGTGACTCTATGGTGACTCTATCTTTCCAGATCTCACGTCCTTGCGCTGGCTCCCTTTTCCCTTCCGCACCATTCTTTACATTGAGGATGGTGACTCTACGGTGACTCTATCTTTCCAGCTCTGACTTCTCTGCACTGGCTTCCTTTTCCCTTGCGCACCATCGTTTACATTGAGGATGGTAACTCTATGGTGACTCTATCTTTCCAGCTCTGACTTCTCTGCACTGGCTTCCTTTTCCCTTGCGCACCATCCTTTACATCGAGGATGGTAACTCTATGATGACTCCATCTTTCCAGCTCTGACTTTTCTGCACTGGCTCCCTTTTCCCTTGCTCACCATCCTTTACATTGAGGTTGGCGACTCTATGGTGACTCTATCTTTCCAGCTCTGACTTCTCTGCACTGGCTGCCTTTTCCCTTGAGCACCATTGTTTACATTGAGGATGGTGACTCTATGGTGATTCTATCTTTCCAGCTCTCACGTCTGTGCGCTGGCTCCCTTTTCCCTTCCGCACCATCCTTTACATTGAGGATGGTGACTCTATGGTGACTCTATCTTTCCAGCTCTGACTTCTCTGCACTGGTTGCCTTTTCCCTTGCGCACCATTGTTTACATTGAGGATGGTGACTCTATGGTGACTCTATCTTTCCAGCTCTCATGTCTCTGTGCTGGCTCCCTTTTCCCTTCCGCACCATCCTTTACATTGAGGATGGTGACTCTATTGTGACTCTATCTTTCCAGCTCTGACTTCTCTGCACTGGCTGCCTTTTCCCTTGCGCACCATCGTTTACATTGAGGATGGTAACTCTATGGTGACTCTATCTTTCCAGCTCTGACTTCTCTGCACTGGCTTCCTTTTCCCTTGCACACCATCCTTTACATTGAGGATGGTGACTCTATGGTGAATCTATCTTTCCAGCTCTCACGTCTTTGCACTGGCTCCCTTTGCACTTCTGCACCATCCTTTACATTGAGGATGGTGACTCTATGGTGACTCTATCTTTCCGCTCTGACTTCTCTGCACTGTCTTCCTTTGCACTTCCGCACCATCCTTTACATTGAGGATGGTGACTCTATGGTGACTCTATCTTTCAAGCTCTGACTTCTCTGCACTGGCTGCCTTTTCCCTTGCGCACCATCGTTTACCTTGAGGATGGTGACTCTATGGTTACTCTATCTTTCCAGCTCTGACTTCTCTGCACTGTCTTCCTTTTCCCTTGCACACCATCCTTTACATCGAGGATGGTAACTCTATGGTGACTCCGTCTTTCCAACTCTGACTTCTCTGCACTGTCCTCTTTTTCCCTTGCGCACCATCCTTTACATCGAGGATGGTAACTCTATGGTGACTCCATCTTTCCAGCTCTGACTTCTCTGCACTGGCTCCCTTTTCTCTTGCACACCATCCTTTACATTGAGGATGGTGACTCTCTGGTGAATCTATCTTTCCAGCTCTGACTTCTCTGCACTGACTGCCTTTTCCCTTGCGCACCATCGTTACCTTGAGGATGGTGACTCTCTGGTGAATCTATCTTTCCAGCTCTGACTTCTCTGCACTGACTGCCTTTTCCCTTGCACACCATACTTTACATCTAGGATGGTAACTCTATGGTGACTCCATCTTTCCAGCTCTGACTTCTCTGCACTGGCTCCCTTTTCCATTGCACACCATCCTTTACATTGAGGATGGTGACTCTATGGTGAATCTATCTTTCCAGCTCTCATGTCTCTGCACTGGCTCCCATTTCCATTGCGCACCATCCTTTACATTGAGGATGGTGACTTTATGGTGACTCTATATTTCCAGCTATGACTTCTCTGCACTGGCTGCCATTTCCCTTGCACACCATTGTTTACATTGAGGATGGTGACTCTATGGTGACTCTATATTTCCAGCTCTGACTTCTCTGCACTGGCTGCCATTTCCCTTGCACACCATTGTTTACATTGAGGATGGTGACTCTATCGTGACTCTATCTTTCCAGATCTCACGTCTCTGCGCTGGCTCCCTTTTCCCTTCTGCACCATCCTTTACATTGAGGATAGTGACTCTATGGTGACTCTATCTTTCCAGCTCTGACTTCTCTGCACTGGCTTCCTTTTCCCTTCCGCACCATCGTTTACATTGAGGATGGTAACTATATGGTGACTCTATCTTTCCAGCTCTGACTTCGCTGCACTGGCTTCCTTTTTCCTTGTGCACCATCCTTTACATTGAGGATGGTAACTCTATGGTGACTCTATCTTTCCAGCTCTGACTTCTCTGCACTGGCTTCCTTTTCCCTTGCGCACCATCCTTTACATCGAGGATGGTAACTCTATGATGACTCCATCTTTCCAGCTCTGACTTCTCTGCACTGGCTCCCTTTTTCCTTGCTCACCATCCTTTACATTGAGGATGGCGACTCTATGGTGACTCTATCTTTCCAGCTCTGACTTCTCTGCACTGGCTGCCTTTTCCTTTGAGCACCATTGTTTACATTGAGGATGGTGACTCTATGGTGACTCTATCTTTCCAGCTCTCACGTCTGTGCGCTGGCTCCCTTTTCCCTTCTGCACCATCCTTTACATTGAGGATGGTGACTCTATGATGACTCTATCTTTCCAGCTCTGACTTCTCTGCACTGGCTACCTTTTCCCTTGCACACCATTGTTTACATTGAGGATGGTGACTCTATGGTGACTCTATCTTTCCAGCTCTCACGTCTCTGCGCTGGCTCCCTTTTCCCATCCGCACCATCCTTTACATTGAGGATGGTGACTCTATTGTGACTTTATCTTTCCAGCTCTGACTTCTCTGCACTGGCTGCCTTTTCCCTTGCGCACCATTTTTTACATTGAGGATGGTGACTCTCTGGTGAATCTATCTTTCCAGCTCTGACTTCTCTGCACTGACTGCCTTTTCCCTTGCGCACCATCGTTTACCTTGAAGATGGTGACTCTATGGTGACTCTATCTTTCCAGCTCTGACTTCTCTGCACTGTCTTCCTTTTCCCTTGCACACCATACTTTACATCTAGGATGGTAACTCTATGGTGACTCCATCTTTCCAGCTCTGACTTCTCTGCACTGGCTCCCTTTTCCATTGCACACCATCCTTTACATTGAGGATGGTGACTCTATGGTGAATCTATCTTTCCAGCTCTCATGTCTCCTCACTGGCTCCCTTTTCCATTGCGCACCATCCTTTACATTGAGGATGGTGACTTTATGGTGACTCTATATTTCCAGCTCTGACTTCTCTGCACTGGCTGCCGTTTCCCTTGCACACCATTGTTTACATTGAGGATGGTGACTCTATGGTGACTCTATCTTTCAGGATCTCACGTCTCTGCGCTGGCTCCCTTTTCCCTTCCGCACCATCCTTTACATTGAGGATGGTGACTCTATGGTGACTCTATCTTTCCAGCTCTGACTTCTCTGCACTGGCTTCCTTTTCCCTTGCGCACCATCCTTTACATTGAGGATGGTAACTCTATGGTGACTCTATCTTTCCAGCTCTGACTTCTCTGCACTGGCTTCCTTTTCCCTTGCGCACCATCCTTTACATCGAGGATGGTAACTCTATGATGACTCCATCTTTCCAGATCTGACTTCTCTGCACTGGCTCCCTTTTCCCTTGCTCACCATCCTTTACTTTGAGGATGGCGACTCTATGGTGACTCTATCTTTCCAGCTCTGACTTCTCTGCACTGGCTGCCTTTTCCCTTGAGCACCATTGTTTACATTGAGGATGGTGACTCTATTGTGACTCTATCTTTCCAGCTCTCACGTCTGTGTGCTGGCTCCCTTTTCCCTTCCGTGCCATCCTTTACATTGAGGATGGTGACTCTATGGTGACTCTATCTTTCCAGCTCTGACTTCTCTGCACTGGCTACCTTTTCCCTTGCACACCATTGTTTACATTGAGGATGGTGACTCTATGGTGACTCTATATTTCCAGCTCTCACGTCTCTGCGCTGGCTCCCTTTTCCCTTCTGCACCATCCTTTACATTGAGGAGGGTGACTCTATTGTGACTCTATCTTTCCAGCTCTGACTTCTCTGCACTGGCTGCCTTTTCCCTTGCGCACCATCGTTTACATTGAGGATGGTAACTCTATGGTGTTTCTATCTTTCCAGCTCTGACTTCTCTGCATTGGCTTCCTTTTCCCTTGCGCACCATCCTTTACTTTGAGGATGGTGACTCTGTGGTGACTCTAGCTTTCCAGCTCTGACTTCTCTACACTGGCTCCCTTTTCTCTTGCACAACATCCTTTACATTGATGATGGTGACTCTCTGGTGAATCTATCTTTCCAGCTCTGACTTCTCTGCACTGACTGCCTTTTCCCTTGCGCACGATCATTTACCTTGAGGATGGTGACTCTATGGTGACTCTATCTTTCCAGCTCTGACTTCTCTGCACTGTCTTCCTTTTCACTTGCTCACCATCCTTTACATCGAGGATGGTCACTCTATGGTGACTCCATCTTTCCAGCTCTGACTTCTCTGCACTGGCTCCCTTTTCCATTGCACACCATCCTTTACATTGAGGATGGTGACTCTATGGTGAATCTATCTTTCCAGCTCTGACTTCTCTGCAGTGGCTCCCTTTTCCATTGCACACCATCCTTTACATTGAGGATGGTGACTCTATGGTGAATCTATCTTTCCAGCTCTCATGTCTCTGCACTGGCTCCCTTTTCCATTGCGCACCATCCTTTACATTGAGGATGGTGACTTTATGGTGACTCTATATTTCCAGCTCTGACTTCTCTGCACTGGCTGCCGTTTCCCGTGCACACCATTGTTTACATTGAGGATGGTGACTCTATGGTGACTCTATCTTTCCAGATCTCACGTATCTGCGCTAGCTCCCTTTTCTCTTCCGCACCATCCTTTACATTGATGATGGTGACTCTATGGTGACTCTATCTTTCCAGCTCTGACTTCTCTGCACTGGCTTCCTTTTCCCTTGCGCACCATCGTTTACATTGAGGATGGTAACTCTATGGTGACTCTATCTTTCCAGCTCTGACTTCTCTGCACTGGCTTCCTTTTCCCTTGCGCACCATCCTTTACATCGAGGATGGTAACTCTATGATGACTCCATCTTTCCAGCTCTGAGTTCTCTGCACTGGCTCCCTTTTCCCTTGCTCACCATCCTTTACATTGAGGATAGCGACTCTATGGTGACTCTATCTTTCCAGCTCTGACTTCTCTGCACTGGCTGCCTTTTCCCTTGAGCACCATTGTTTACATTGAGGATGGTGACTCTATGGTGACTCTATCTTTCCAGCTCTCACGTCTGTGCGCTGGCTCCCTTTTCCCTTCCGCACCATCCTTTACATTGAGGATGGTAACTCTATGGTGACTCTATTTTTCCAGCTCTGACTTCTCTGCACTGGCTACCTTTTCCCTTGCACACCATTGTTTACATTGAGGATGGTGACTCTATGGTGACTCTATCTTTCCAGCTCTCACGTCTCTGCGCTGGCTCCCTTTTCCCTTCCGCACCATCCTTTACATTGAGGATGGTGACTCTATTGTGACTCTATCTTTCCAGCTCTGACTTCTCTGCACTGGCTGCATTTTCCCTTGCGCACAATTGTTTACATTGAGGATGGTGACTCTATGGTGACTCTAGCTTTCCAGCTCTGACTTCTCTGCACTGGCTGCCTTTTCCCTTGCGCACCATCGTTTACATTGAGGATGGTAACTCTATGGTGTTTCTATATTTCCAGCTCTGACTTCTCTGCATTGGCTTCCTTTTCCCTTGCGCACCATCCTTTACTTTGAGGATGGTGACTCTGTGGTGACTCTAGCTTTCCACCTCTGACTTCTCTGCACTGGCTCCCTTTTCTCTTGCACAACATCCTTTACATTGAGGATGGTGACTCTCTGGTGAATCTATCTTTCCAGCTCTGACTTCTCTGTACTGACTGCCTTTTCCCTTGCGCACCATCGTTTACCTTGAGGATGGTGACTCTATGGTGACTCTATCTTTCCAGCTCTGACTTCTCTGCACTGTCTTCCTTTTCCCTTGCACACCATACTTTACATCTAGGATGGTAACTCTATGGTGACTCCATCTTTCCAGCTCTGACTTCTCTGCACTGGCTCGCTTTTCCCTTGCTCACCATCCTTTACATCGAGGATGGTCACTCTATGGTGACTCCATCTTTCCAGCTCTGACTTCTCTGCACTGGCTCCCTTTTCCATTGCACACCATCCTTTACATTGAGGATGGTGACTCTATGGTGAATCTATCTTTCCAGCTCTCATGTCTCTGCACTGGCTCCCTTTTCCATTGCGCACCATCCTTTACATTGAGGATGGTGACTTTATGGTGACTCTATGTTTCCAGCTCTGACTTCTCTGCACTGGCTGCCATTTCCCGTGCACACCATTGTTTACATGGAGGATGGTGACTCTATGGTGACTCTATCTTTCCAGATCTCACGTCTCTGCGCTGGCTCCCTTTTCCCTTCTGCACCATCCTTTACATTGATGATGGTGACTCTATGGTGACTCTATCTTTCCAGCTCTGACTTCTCTGCACTGGCTTCCTTTTCCCTTGCGCACCATCGTTTACATTGAGGATGGTGACTCTATGGTGACTCTATCTTTCCAGCTCTGACTTCTCTGCACTGGTTGCCTTTTCCCTTGCGCACCATTGTTTACATTGAGGATGGTGACTCTATGGTGACTCTATCTTTCCAGCTCTGACTTCTCTGCAATGGCTGCCTTTTCCCTTGCGCACAATTGTTTACATTGAGGATGGTGACTCTATGGTGACTCTAGCTTTCCAGCTCTGACTTCTCCGCACTGGCTCCCTTTTCTCTTGCACACCATCTTTTACATTGAGCATGGTGACTCTCTGGTGAATCTATCTTTCCAGCTCTGACTTCTCTGCACTGGCTTCCTTTTCCCTTGCGCACCATTGTTTACATTGAGGATGGTGACTCTATGGTGATTCTATCTTTCCAGCTCTCACGTCTGTGCGCTGGCTCCCTTTTCCCTTCCGCACCATCCTTTACATTGAGGATGGTGACTCTATGGTGACTCTATCTTTCCAGCTCTGACTTCTCTGCACTGGTTGCCTTTTCCCTTGCGCACCATTGTTTACATTGAGGATGGTGACTCTATGGTGACTCTATCTTTCCAGCTCTCATGTCTCTGTGCTGGCTCCCTTTTCCCTTCCGCACCATCCTTTACATTGAGGATGGTGACTCTATGGTGACTCTATCTTTCCAGCTCTGACTTCTCTGCACTGTCTTCCTTTTCCCTTGAAAACCATACTTTACATCTAGGATGGTAACTCTATGGTGACTCCATCTTTCCAGCTCTGACTTCTCTGCACTGGCTCCCTTTTCACCTTCCTCACCATCCTTTACATCGAGGATGGTCACTCTATGGGGACTCCATCTTTCCAGCTCTGACTTCTCTGCACTGGCTCCCTTTTCCATTGCACACTATCCTTGACATTGAGGATGGTGACTCTATGGTGAATCTATCTTTCCAGCTCTCATGTCTCTGCACTGGCTCCCTTTTCCATTGCTCACCATCCTTTACGTTGAGGATGGTGACTTTATGGTGACTCTATCTTTCCAGCTCTGACTTCTCTGCACTGGCTGCCGTTTCCCTTGCACACCGTTGTTTACATTGAGGATGGTGACTCTATGGTGACTCTATCTTTCCAGATCTCACGTCCTTGCGCTGGCTCCCTTTTCCCTTCCGCACCATTCTTTACATTGAGGATGGTGACTCTACGGTGACTCTATCTTTCCAGCTCTGACTTCTCTGCACTGGCTTCCTTTTCCCTTGCGCACCATCGTTTACATTGAGGATGGTAACTCTATGGTGACTCTATCTTTCCAGCTCTGACTTCTCTGCACTGGCTTCCTTTTCCCTTGCGCACCATCCTTTACATCGAGGATGGTAACTCTATGATGACTCCATCTTTCCAGCTCTGACTTTTCTGCACTGGCTCCCTTTTCCCTTGCTCACCATCCTTTACATTGAGGTTGGCGACTCTATGGTGACTCTATCTTTCCAGCTCTGACTTCTCTGCACTGGCTGCCTTTTCCCTTGAGCACCATTGTTTACATTGAGGATGGTGACTCTATGGTGATTCTATCTTTCCAGCTCTCACGTCTGTGCGCTGGCTCCCTTTTCCCTTCCGCACCATCCTTTACATTGAGGATGGTGACTCTATGGTGACTCTATCTTTCCAGCTCTGACTTCTCTGCACTGGTTGCCTTTTCCCTTGCGCACCATTGTTTACATTGAGGATGGTGACTCTATGGTGACTCTATCTTTCCAGCTCTCATGTCTCTGTGCTGGATCCCTTTTCCCTTCCGCACCATCCTTTACATTGAGGATGGTGACTCTATTGTGACTCTATCTTTCCAGCTCTGACTTCTCTGCACTGGCTGCCTTTTCCCTTGCGCACCATCGTTTACATTGAGGATGGTAACTCTATGGTGACTCTATCTTTCCAGCTCTGACTTCTCTGCACTGGCTTCCTTTTCCCTTGCACACCATCCTTTACATTGAGGATGGTGACTCTATGGTGAATCTATCTTTCCAGCTCTCACGTCTTTGCACTGGCTCCCTTTGCACTTCTGCACCATCCTTTACATTGAGGATGGTGACTCTATGGTGACTCTATCTTTCCGCTCTGACTTCTCTGCACTGTCTTCCTTTGCACTTCCGCACCATCCTTTACATTGAGGATGGTGACTCTATGGTGACTCTATCTTTCAAGCTCTGACTTCTCTGCACTGGCTGCCTTTTCCCTTGCGCACCATCGTTTACCTTGAGGATGGTGACTCTATGGTTACTCTATCTTTCCAGCTCTGACTTCTCTGCACTGTCTTCCTTTTCCCTTGCACACCATCCTTTACATCGAGGATGGTAACTCTATGGTGACTCCGTCTTTCCAACTCTGACTTCTCTGCACTGTCCTCTTTTTCCCTTGCGCACCATCCTTTACATCGAGGATGGTAACTCTATGGTGACTCCATCTTTCCAGCTCTGACTTCTCTGCACTGGCTCCCTTTTCTCTTGCACACCATCCTTTACATTGAGGATGGTGACTCTCTGGTGAATCTATCTTTCCAGCTCTGACTTCTCTGCACTGACTGCCTTTTCCCTTGCGCACCATCGTTACCTTGAGGATGGTGACTCTCTGGTGAATCTATCTTTCCAGCTCTGACTTCTCTGCACTGACTGCCTTTTCCCTTGCACACCATACTTTACATCTAGGATGGTAACTCTATGGTGACTCCATCTTTCCAGCTCTGACTTCTCTGCACTGGCTCCCTTTTCCATTGCACACCATCCTTTACATTGAGGATGGTGACTCTATGGTGAATCTATCTTTCCAGCTCTCATGTCTCTGCACTGGCTCCCATTTCCATTGCGCACCATCCTTTACATTGAGGATGGTGACTTTATGGTGACTCTATATTTCCAGCTCTGACTTCTCTGCACTGGCTGCCATTTCCCTTGCACACCATTGTTTACATTGAGGATGGTGACTCTATGGTGACTCTATATTTCCAGCTCTGACTTCTCTGCACTGGCTGCCGTTTCCCTTGCACACCATTGTTTACATTGAGGATGGTGACTCTATCGTGACTCTATCTTTCCAGATCTCACGTCTCTGCGCTGGCTCCCTTTTCCCTTCTGCACCATCCTTTACATTGAGGATAGTGACTCTATGGTGACTCTATCTTTCCAGCTCTGACTTCTCTGCACTGGCTTCCTTTTCCCTTCCGCACCATCGTTTACATTGAGGATGGTAACTATATGGTGACTCTATCTTTCCAGCTCTGACTTCGCTGCACTGGCTTCCTTTTTCCTTGTGCACCATCCTTTACATTGAGGATGGTAACTCTATGGTGACTCTATCTTTCCAGCTCTGACTTCTCTGCACTGGCTTCCTTTTCCCTTGCGCACCATCCTTTACATCGAGGATGGTAACTCTATGATGACTCCATCTTTCCAGCTCTGACTTCTCTGCACTGGCTCCCTTTTTCCTTGCTCACCATCCTTTACATTGAGGATGGCGACTCTATGGTGACTCTATCTTTCCAGCTCTGACTTCTCTGCACTGGCTGCCTTTTCCTTTGAGCACCATTGTTTACATTGAGGATGGTGACTCTATGGTGACTCTATCTTTCCAGCTCTCACGTCTGTGCGCTGGCTCCCTTTTCCCTTCCGCACCATCCTTTACATTGAGGATGGTGACTCTATGATGACTCTATCTTTCCAGCTCTGACTTCTCTGCACTGGCTACCTTTTCCCTTGCACACCATTGTTTACATTGAGGATGGTGACTCTATGGTGACTCTATCTTTCCAGCTCTCACGTCTCTGCGCTGGCTCCCTTTTCCCATCCGCACCATCCTTTACATTGAGGATGGTGACTCTATTGTGACTTTATCTTTCCAGCTCTGACTTCTCTGCACTGGCTGCCTTTTCCCTTGCGCACCATTTTTTACATTGAGGATGGTGACTCTCTGGTGAATCTATCTTTCCAGCTCTGACTTCTCTGCACTGACTGCCTTTTCCCTTGCGCACCATCGTTTACCTTGAAGATGGTGACTCTATGGTGACTCTATCTTTCCAGCTCTGACTTCTCTGCACTGTCTTCCTTTTCCCTTGCACACCATACTTTACATCTAGGATGGTAACTCTATGGTGACTCCATCTTTCCAGCTCTGACTTCTCTGCACTGGCTCCCTTTTCCATTGCACACCATCCTTTACATTGAGGATGGTGACTCTATGGTGAATCTATCTTTCCAGCTCTCATGTCTCCTCACTGGCTCCCTTTTCCATTGCGCACCATCCTTTACATTGAGGATGGTGACTTTATGGTGACTCTATATTTCCAGCTCTGACTTCTCTGCACTGGCTGCCGTTTCCCTTGCACACCATTGTTTACATTGAGGATGGTGACTCTATGGTGACTCTATCTTTCAGGATCTCACGTCTCTGCGCTGGCTCCCTTTTCCCTTCCGCACCATCCTTTACATTGAGGATGGTGACTCTATGGTGACTCTATCTTTCCAGCTCTGACTTCTCTGCACTGGCTTCCTTTTCCCTTGCGCACCATCCTTTACATTGAGGATGGTAACTCTATGGTGACTCTATCTTTCCAGCTCTGACTTCTCTGCACTGGCTTCCTTTTCCCTTGCGCACCATCCTTTACATCGAGGATGGTAACTCTATGATGACTCCATCTTTCCAGATCTGACTTCTCTGCACTGGCTCCCTTTTCCCTTGCTCACCATCCTTTACTTTGAGGATGGCGACTCTATGGTGACTCTATCTTTCCAGCTCTGACTTCTCTGCACTGGCTGCCTTTTCCCTTGAGCACCATTGTTTACATTGAGGATGGTGACTCTATTGTGACTCTATCTTTCCAGCTCTCACGTCTGTGTGCTGGCTCCCTTTTCCCTTCCGTGCCATCCTTTACATTGAGGATGGTGACTCTATGGTGACTCTATCTTTCCAGCTCTGACTTCTCTGCACTGGCTACCTTTTCCCTTGCACACCATTGTTTACATTGAGGATGGTGACTCTATGGTGACTCTATATTTCCAGCTCTCACGTCTCTGCGCTGGCTCCCTTTTCCCTTCTGCACCATCCTTTACATTGAGGAGGGTGACTCTATTGTGACTCTATCTTTCCAGCTCTGACTTCTCTGCACTGGCTGCCTTTTCCCTTGCGCACCATCGTTTACATTGAGGATGGTAACTCTATGGTGTTTCTATCTTTCCAGCTCTGACTTCTCTGCATTGGCTTCCTTTTCCCTTGCGCACCATCCTTTACTTTGAGGATGGTGACTCTGTGGTGACTCTAGCTTTCCAGCTCTGACTTCTCTACACTGGCTCCCTTTTCTCTTGCACAACATCCTTTACATTGATGATGGTGACTCTCTGGTGAATCTATCTTTCCAGCTCTGACTTCTCTGCACTGACTGCCTTTTCCCTTGCGCACGATCGTTTACCTTGAGGATGGTGACTCTATGGTGACTCTATCTTTCCAGCTCTGACTTCTCTGCACTGTCTTCCTTTTCACTTGCTCACCATCCTTTACATCGAGGATGGTCACTCTATGGTGACTCCATCTTTCCAGCTCTGACTTCTCTGCACTGGCTCCCTTTTCCATTGCACACCATCCTTTACATTGAGGATGGTGACTCTATGGTGAATCTATCTTTCCAGCTCTGACTTCTCTGCACTGGCTCCCTTTTCCATTGCACACCATCCTTTACATTGAGGATGGTGACTCTATGGTGAATCTATCTTTCCAGCTCTCATGTCTCTGCACTGGCTCCCTTTTCCATTGCGCACCATCCTTTACATTGAGGATGGTGACTTTATGGTGACTCTATATTTCCAGCTCTGACTTCTCTGCACTGGCTGCCGTTTCCCGTGCACACCATTGTTTACATTGAGGATGGTGACTCTATGGTGACTCTATCTTTCCAGATCTCACGTATCTGCGCTAGCTCCCTTTTCTCTTCCGCACCATCCTTTACATTGATGATGGTGACTCTATGGTGACTCTATCTTTCCAGCTCTGACTTCTCTGCACTGGCTTCCTTTTCCCTTGCGCACCATCGTTTACATTGAGGATGGTAACTCTATGGTGACTCTATCTTTCCAGCTCTGACTTCTCTGCACTGGCTTCCTTTTCCCTTGCGCACCATCCTTTACATCGAGGATGGTAACTCTATGATGACTCCATCTTTCCAGCTCTGAGTTCTCTGCACTGGCTCCCTTTTCCCTTGCTCACCATCCTTTACATTGAGGATAGCGACTCTATGGTGACTCTATCTTTCCAGCTCTGACTTCTCTGCACTGGCTGCCTTTTCCCTTGAGCACCATTGTTTACATTGAGGATGGTGACTCTATGGTGACTCTATCTTTCCAGCTCTCACGTCTGTGCGCTGGCTCCCTTTTCCCTTCCGCACCATCCTTTACATTGAGGATGGTAACTCTATGGTGACTCTATTTTTCCAGCTCTGACTTCTCTGCACTGGCTACCTTTTCCCTTGCACACCATTGTTTACATTGAGGATGGTGACTCTATGGTGACTCTATCTTTCCAGCTCTCACGTCTCTGCGCTGGCTCCCTTTTCCCTTCCGCACCATCCTTTACATTGAGGATGGTGACTCTATTGTGACTCTATCTTTCCAGCTCTGACTTCTCTGCACTGGCTGCATTTTCCCTTGCGCACAATTGTTTACATTGAGGATGGTGACTCTATGGTGACTCTAGCTTTCCAGCTCTGACTTCTCTGCACTGGCTGCCTTTTCCCTTGCGCACCATCGTTCACATTGAGGATGGTAACTCTATGGTGTTTCTATATTTCCAGCTCTGACTTCTCTGCATTGGCTTCCTTTTCCCTTGCGCACCATCCTTTACTTTGAGGATGGTGACTCTGTGGTGACTCTAGCTTTCCACCTCTGACTTCTCTGCACTGGCTCCCTTTTCTCTTGCACAACATCCTTTACATTGAGGATGGTGACTCTCTGGTGAATCTATCTTTCCAGCTCTGACTTCTCTGTACTGACTGCCTTTTCCCTTGCGCACCATCGTTTACCTTGAGGATGGTGACTCTATGGTGACTCTATCTTTCCAGCTCTGACTTCTCTGCACTGTCTTCCTTTTCCCTTGCACACCATACTTTACATCTAGGATGGTAACTCTATGGTGACTCCATCTTTCCAGCTCTGACTTCTCTGCACTGGCTCGCTTTTCCCTTGCTCACCATCCTTTACATCGAGGATGGTCACTCTATGGTGACTCCATCTTTCCAGCTCTGACTTCTCTGCACTGGCTCCCTTTTCCATTGCACACCATCCTTTACATTGAGGATGGTGACTCTATGGTGAATCTATCTTTCCAGCTCTCATGTCTCTGCACTGGCTCCCTTTTCCATTGCGCACCATCCTTTACATTGAGGATGGTGACTTTATGGTGACTCTATGTTTCCAGCTCTGACTTCTCTGCACTGGCTGCCATTTCCCGTGCACACCATTGATTACATGGAGGATGGTGACTCTATGGTGACTCTATCTTTCCAGATCTCACGTCTCTGCGCTGGCTCCCTTTTCCCTTCTGCACCATCCTTTACATTGATGATGGTGACTCTATGGTGACTCTATCTTTCCAGCTCTGACTTCTCTGCACTGGCTTCCTTTTCCCTTGCGCACCATCGTTTACATTGAGGATGGTAACTCTATGGTGACTCTATCTTTCCAGCTCTGACTTCTCTGCACTGGCTTCCTTTTCCCTTGCACACCATCCTTTACTTCGAGGATGGTAACTCTATGATGACTCCATCTTTCCAGCTCTGAGTTCTCTGCACTGGCTCCCTTTTCCCTTGCTCACCATCCTTTACATTGAGGATGGCGACTCTATGGTGACTCTATCTTTCCAGCTCTCACGTCTGTGCGCTGGCTCCCTTTTCCCTTCCGCACCATCCTTTACATTGAGGATGGTGACTCTATGGTGACTCTATCTTTCCAGCTCTCACGTCTCTGCGCTGGCTCCCTTTTCCCTTCCTCACCATCCTTTACATTGAGGATGGTGACTCTATTGTGACTCTATCTTTCCAGCTCTGACTTCTCTGCAATGGCTGCCTTTTCCCTTGCGCACAATTGTTTACATTGAGGATGGTGACTCTATGGTGACTCTAGCTTTCCAGCTCTGACTTCTCCGCACTGGCTCCCTTTTCTCTTGCACACCATCTTTTACATTGAGCATGGTGACTCTCTAGTGAATCTATCTTTCCAGCTCTGACTTCTCTGCACTGTCTTCCTTTTCCCTTGCACACCATACTTTACATCTAGGATGGTAACTCTATTGTGACTCCATCTTTCCAGCTCTGACTTCTCTGCACTGGCTCCCTTTTCCATTGCACACCATCCTTTACATTGAGGATGGTGACTCTATGGTGAATCTATCTTTCCAGCTCTCATGTCTCTGCACTGGCTCCCATTTCCATTGCGCACCATCCTTTACATCGAGGATGGTGACTTTATGGTGACTCTATATTTCCAGCTCTGACTTCTCTGCACTGGCTGCCGTTTCCCTTGCACACCATTGTTTACATTGAGGATGGTGACTCTATGGTGACTCTATATTTCCAGCTCTGACTTCTCTGCACTGGCTTCCTTTTCCCTTCCGCACCATCGTTTACATTGAGGATGGTAACTCTATGGTGACTCTATCTTTCCAGCTCTGACTTCTCTGCACTGGCTTCCTTTTCCCTTGTGCACCATCCTTTACATTGAGGATGGTAACTCTATGGTGACTCTATCTTTCCAGCTCTGACTTCTCTGCACTGGCTTCCTTTTCCCTTGTGCACCATCCTTTACATCGAGGATGGTAACTCTATGATGACTCCATCTTTCCAGCTCTGACTTCTCTGCACTGGCTCCCTTTTTCCTTGCTCACCATCCTTTACATTGAGGATGGCGACTCTATGGTGACTCTATCTTTCCAGCTCTGACTTCTCTGCACTGGCTGCATTTTCCCTTGAGCACCATTGTTTACATTGAGGATGGTGACTCTATGGTGACTCTATCTTTCCAGCTCTCACGTCTGTGCACTGGCTCCCTTTTCCCTTCCGCACCATCCTTTACATTGAGGATGGTGACTCTATGATGACTCTATCTTTCCAGTTCTGACTTCTCTGCACTGGCTACCTTTTCCCTTGCACACCATTGTTTACATTGAGGATGGTGACTCTATGGTGACTCTATCTTTCCAGCTCTCACGTCTGTGCACTGGCTCCCTTTTCCCTTCCGCACCATCCTTTACATTGAGGATGGTGACTCTATGATGACTCTATCTTTCCAGTTCTGACTTCTCTGCACTGGCTACCTTTTCCCTTGCACACCATTGTTTACATTGAGGATGGTGACTCTATGGTGACTCTATCTTTCCAGCTCTCACGTCTCTGCGCTGGCTCCCCTTTCCCTTCCGCACCATCCTTTACATTGAGGATGGTGACTCTATTGTGACTCTATTTTTGCAGCTCTGACTTCTCCGCACTGGCTCCCTTTTCTCTTGCACACCATCTTTTACATTGAGCATGGTGACTCTCTGGTGAATCTATCTTTCCAGCTCTGACTTCTCTGCACTGTCTTCCTTTTCCCTTGCACACCATACTTTACATCTAGGATGGTAACTCTATGGTGACTCCATCTTTCCAGCTCTGACTTCTCTGCACTGGCTCCCTTTTCCATTGCACACCATCCTTTACATTGAGGATGGTGACTCTATGGTGAATCTATCTTTCCAGCTCTCATGTCTCTGCACTGGCTCCCATTTCCATTGCACACCATCCTTTACATTGAGGATGGTGACTTTATGGTGACTCTGTATTTCCAGCTCTGACTTCTCTGCACTGGCTGCCGTTTCCCTTGCACACCATTGTTTACATTGAGGATGGTGACTCTATGGTGACTCTATATTTCCAGCTCTGACTTCTCTGCACTGGCTTCCTTTTCCCTTCCGCACCATCGTTTACATTGAGGATGGTAACTCTATGGTGACTCTATCTTTCCAGCTCTGACTTCTCTGCACTGGCTTCCTTTTCCCTTGTGCACCACCCTTTACATTGAGGATGGTAACTCTATGGTGACTCTATCTTTCCAGCTCTGACTTCTCTGCACTGGCTTCCTTTTCCCTTGTGCACCATCCTTTACATCGAGGATGGTAACTCTATGATGACTCCATCTTTCCAGCTCTGACTTCTCTGCACTGGCTCCCTTTTTCCTTGCTCACCATCCTTTACATTGAGGATGGCGACTCTATGGTGACTCTATCTTTCCAGCTCTGACTTCTCTGCACTGGCTGCATTTTCCCTTGAGCACCATTGTTTACATTGAGGATGGTGACTCTATGGTGACTCTATCTTTCCAGCTCTCACGTCTGTGCACTGGCTCCCTTTTCCCTTCCGCACCATCCTTTACATTGAGGATGGTGACTCTATGATGACTCTATCTTTCCAGTTCTGACTTCTCTGCACTGGCTACCTTTTCCCTTGCACACCATTGTTTACATTGAGGATGGTGACTCTATGGTGACTCTATCTTTCCAGCTCTCATGTCTCTGCACTGGCTCCCATTTCCATTGCACACCATCCTTTACATTGAGGATGGTGACTTTATGGTGACTCTATATTTCCAGCTCTGACTTCTCTGCACTGGCTGCCGTTTCCCTTGCACACCATTGTTTACATTGAGGATGGTGACTCTATGGTGACTCTATATTTCCAGCTCTGACTTCTCTGCACTGGCTTCCTTTTCCCTTGCGCACCATCGTTTACATTGAGGATGGTAACTCTATGGTGACTCTATCTTTCCAGCTCTGACTTCTCTGCACTGGCTTCCTTTTCCCTTGCGCACCATCCTTTACATCGAGGATGGTAACTCTATGATGACTCCATCTTTCCAGCTCTGAGTTCTCTGCACTGGCTCCCTTTTCCCTTGCTCACCATCCTTTACATTGAGGATAGCGACTCTATGGTGACTCTATCTTTCCAGCTCTGACTTCTCTGCACTGGCTGCCTTTTCCCTTGAGCACCATTGTTTACATTGAGGATGGTGACTCTATGGTGACTCTATCTTTCCAGCTCTCACGTCTGTGCGCTGGCTCCCTTTTCCCTTCCGCACCATCCTTTACATTGAGGATGGTAACTCTATGGTGACTCTATTTTTCCAGCTCTGACTTCTCTGCACTGGCTACCTTTTCCCTTGCACACCATTGTTTACATTGAGGATGGTGACTCTATGGTGACTCTATCTTTCCAGCTCTCACGTCTCTGCGCTGGCTCCCTTTTCCCTTCCGCACCATCCTTTACATTGAGGATGGTGACTCTATTGTGACTCTATCTTTCCAGCTCTGACTTCTCTGCACTGGCTGCATTTTCCCTTGCGCACAATTGTTTACATTGAGGATGGTGACTCTATGGTGACTCTAGCTTTCCAGCTCTGACTTCTCTGCACTGGCTGCCTTTTCCCTTGCGCACCATCGTTCACATTGAGGATGGTAACTCTATGGTGTTTCTATATTTCCAGCTCTGACTTCTCTGCATTGGCTTCCTTTTCCCTTGCGCACCATCCTTTACTTTGAGGATGGTGACTCTGTGGTGACTCTAGCTTTCCACCTCTGACTTCTCTGCACTGGCTCCCTTTTCTCTTGCACAACATCCTTTACATTGAGGATGGTGACTCTCTGGTGAATCTATCTTTCCAGCTCTGACTTCTCTGTACTGACTGCCTTTTCCCTTGCGCACCATCGTTTACCTTGAGGATGGTGACTCTATGGTGACTCTATCTTTCCAGCTCTGACTTCTCTGCACTGTCTTCCTTTTCCCTTGCACACCATACTTTACATCTAGGATGGTAACTCTATGGTGACTCCATCTTTCCAGCTCTGACTTCTCTGCACTGGCTCGCTTTTCCCTTGCTCACCATCCTTTACATCGAGGATGGTCACTCTATGGTGACTCCATCTTTCCAGCTCTGACTTCTCTGCACTGGCTCCCTTTTCCATTGCACACCATCCTTTACATTGAGGATGGTGACTCTATGGTGAATCTATCTTTCCAGCTCTCATGTCTCTGCACTGGCTCCCTTTTCCATTGCGCACCATCCTTTACATTGAGGATGGTGACTTTATGGTGACTCTATGTTTCCAGCTCTGACTTCTCTGCACTGGCTGCCATTTCCCGTGCACACCATTGATTACATGGAGGATGGTGACTCTATGGTGACTCTATCTTTCCAGATCTCACGTCTCTGCGCTGGCTCCCTTTTCCCTTCTGCACCATCCTTTACATTGATGATGGTGACTCTATGGTGACTCTATCTTTCCAGCTCTGACTTCTCTGCACTGGCTTCCTTTTCCCTTGCGCACCATCGTTTACATTGAGGATGGTAACTCTATGGTGACTCTATCTTTCCAGCTCTGACTTCTCTGCACTGGCTTCCTTTTCCCTTGCACACCATCCTTTACTTCGAGGATGGTAACTCTATGATGACTCCATCTTTCCAGCTCTGAGTTCTCTGCACTGGCTCCCTTTTCCCTTGCTCACCATCCTTTACATTGAGGATGGCGACTCTATGGTGACTCTATCTTTCCAGCTCTCACGTCTGTGCGCTGGCTCCCTTTTCCCTTCCGCACCATCCTTTACATTGAGGATGGTGACTCTATGGTGACTCTATCTTTCCAGCTCTCACGTCTCTGCGCTGGCTCCCTTTTCCCTTCCTCACCATCCTTTACATTGAGGATGGTGACTCTATTGTGACTCTATCTTTCCAGCTCTGACTTCTCTGCAATGGCTGCCTTTTCCCTTGCGCACAATTGTTTACATTGAGGATGGTGACTCTATGGTGACTCTAGCTTTCCAGCTCTGACTTCTCCGCACTGGCTCCCTTTTCTCTTGCACACCATCTTTTACATTGAGCATGGTGACTCTCTAGTGAATCTATCTTTCCAGCTCTGACTTCTCTGCACTGTCTTCCTTTTCCCTTGCACACCATACTTTACATCTAGGATGGTAACTCTATTGTGACTCCATCTTTCCAGCTCTGACTTCTCTGCACTGGCTCCCTTTTCCATTGCACACCATCCTTTACATTGAGGATGGTGACTCTATGGTGAATCTATCTTTCCAGCTCTCATGTCTCTGCACTGGCTCCCATTTCCATTGCGCACCATCCTTTACATCGAGGATGGTGACTTTATGGTGACTCTATATTTCCAGCTCTGACTTCTCTGCACTGGCTGCCGTTTCCCTTGCACACCATTGTTTACATTGAGGATGGTGACTCTATGGTGACTCTATATTTCCAGCTCTGACTTCTCTGCACTGGCTTCCTTTTCCCTTCCGCACCATCGTTTACATTGAGGATGGTAACTCTATGGTGACTCTATCTTTCCAGCTCTGACTTCTCTGCACTGGCTTCCTTTTCCCTTGTGCACCATCCTTTACATTGAGGATGGTAACTCTATGGTGACTCTATCTTTCCAGCTCTGACTTCTCTGCACTGGCTTCCTTTTCCCTTGTGCACCATCCTTTACATCGAGGATGGTAACTCTATGATGACTCCATCTTTCCAGCTCTGACTTCTCTGCACTGGCTCCCTTTTTCCTTGCTCACCATCCTTTACATTGAGGATGGCGACTCTATGGTGACTCTATCTTTCCAGCTCTGACTTCTCTGCACTGGCTGCATTTTCCCTTGAGCACCATTGTTTACATTGAGGATGGTGACTCTATGGTGACTCTATCTTTCCAGCTCTCACGTCTGTGCACTGGCTCCCTTTTCCCTTCCGCACCATCCTTTACATTGAGGATGGTGACTCTATGATGACTCTATCTTTCCAGTTCTGACTTCTCTGCACTGGCTACCTTTTCCCTTGCACACCATTGTTTACATTGAGGATGGTGACTCTATGGTGACTCTATCTTTCCAGCTCTCACGTCTGTGCACTGGCTCCCTTTTCCCTTCCGCACCATCCTTTACATTGAGGATGGTGACTCTATGATGACTCTATCTTTCCAGTTCTGACTTCTCTGCACTGGCTACCTTTTCCCTTGCACACCATTGTTTACATTGAGGATGGTGACTCTATGGTGACTCTATCTTTCCAGCTCTCACGTCTCTGCGCTGGCTCCCTTTTCCCTTCCGCACCATCCTTTACATTGAGGATGGTGACTCTATTGTGACTCTATTTTTGCAGCTCTGACTTCTCCGCACTGGCTCCCTTTTCTCTTGCACACCATCTTTTACATTGAGCATGGTGACTCTCTGGTGAATCTATCTTTCCAGCTCTGACTTCTCTGCACTGTCTTCCTTTTCCCTTGCACACCATACTTTACATCTAGGATGGTAACTCTATGGTGACTCCATCTTTCCAGCTCTGACTTCTCTGCACTGGCTCCCTTTTCCATTGCACACCATCCTTTACATTGAGGATGGTGACTCTATGGTGAATCTATCTTTCCAGCTCTCATGTCTCTGCACTGGCTCCCATTTCCATTGCACACCATCCTTTACATTGAGGATGGTGACTTTATGGTGACTCTGTATTTCCAGCTCTGACTTCTCTGCACTGGCTGCCGTTTCCCTTGCACACCATTGTTTACATTGAGGATGGTGACTCTATGGTGACTCTATATTTCCAGCTCTGACTTCTCTGCACTGGCTTCCTTTTCCCTTCCGCACCATCGTTTACATTGAGGATGGTAACTCTATGGTGACTCTATCTTTCCAGCTCTGACTTCTCTGCACTGGCTTCCTTTTCCCTTGTGCACCACCCTTTACATTGAGGATGGTAACTCTATGGTGACTCTATCTTTCCAGCTCTGACTTCTCTGCACTGGCTTCCTTTTCCCTTGTGCACCATCCTTTACATCGAGGATGGTAACTCTATGATGACTCCATCTTTCCAGCTCTGACTTCTCTGCACTGGCTCCCTTTTTCCTTGCTCACCATCCTTTACATTGAGGATGGCGACTCTATGGTGACTCTATCTTTCCAGCTCTGACTTCTCTGCACTGGCTGCATTTTCCCTTGAGCACCATTGTTTACATTGAGGACGGTGACTCTATTGTGACTCTATCTTTCCAGCTCTCACGTCTGTGCACTGACTCCCTTTTCCCTTCCGCACCATCCTTTACATTGAGGATGGTGACTCTATGATGACTCTATCTTTCCAGTTCTGACTTCTCTGCACTGGCTACCTTTTCCCTTGCACACCATTGTTTACATTGAGGATGGTGACTCTATGGTGACTCTATCTTTCCAGCTCTCACGTCTCTGCGCTGGCTCCCTTTTCCCTTCCGCACCATCCTTTACATTGAGGATGGTGACTCTATTGTGACTCTATTTTTGCAGCTCTGACTTCTCTGCACTGGCTGCCTTTTCCCTTGCGCACCATTTTTTACATTGAGGATGGTGACTCTCTGGTGAATCTATCTTTCCAGCTCTGACTTCTCTGCACTGACTGCCTTTTCCCTTGCGCACCATCGTTTACCTTGAGGATGGTGACTCTCTGGTGAATCTATCTTTCCAGCTCTGACTTCTCTGCACTGGCTCCCTTTTCCATTGCACACCATCCTTTACATTGAGGATGGTGACTCTATGGTGAATCTATCTTTCCAGCTCTCATGTCTCTGCACTGGCTCCCATTTTCATTGCACACCATCCTTTACATTGAGGATGGTGACTTTATGGTGACTCTATATTTCCAGCTCTGACTTCTCTGCACTGGCTGCCGTTTCCCTTGCACACCATTGTTTACATTGAGGATGGTGACTCTATGGTGACTCTATATTTCCAGCTCTGACTTCTCTGCACTGGCTTCCTTAACCCTTCCACACCATCGTTTACATTGAGGATGGTAACTCTATGGTGACTCTATCTTTCCAGCTCTGACTTCTCTGCACTGGCTTCCTTTTCCCTTGTGCACCATCCTTTACATTGAGGATGGTAACTCTATGGTGACTCTATCTTTCCAGCTCTGACTTCTCTGCACTGGCTTCCTTTTCCCTTGTGCACCATCCTTTACATCGAGGATGGTAACTCTATGATGACTCCATCTTTCCAGCTCTGACTTCTCTGCACTGGCTCCCTTTTTCCTTGCTCACCATCCTTTACATTGAGGATGGCGACTCTATGGTGACTCTATCTTTCCAGCTCTGACTTCTCTGCACTGGCTGCATTTTCCCTTGAGCACCATTGTTTACATTGAGGATGGTGACTCTATGGTGACTCTATCTTTCCAGCTCTCACGTCTCTGCGCTGGCTCCCTTTTCCCTTCCGCACCATCCTTTACATTGAGGATGGTGACTCTATTGTGACTCTATCTTTGCAGCTCTGACTTCTCTGCACTGGCTGCCTTTTCCCTTGCGCACCATTTTTTACATTGAGGATGGTGACTCTCTGGTGAATCTATCTTTCCAGCTCTGACTTCTCTGCACTGACTGCCTTTTCCCTTGCGCACCATCGTTTACCTTGAGGATGGTGACTCTCTGGTGAATCTATCTTTCCAGCTCTGACTTCTCTGCACTGACTGCCTTTTCCCTTGCACACCATCGTTTACCTTGATGATGGTGACTCTATGCTGACTCTATCTTTCCAGCTCTGACTTCTCTGCACTGTCTTCTTTTTCCCTTGCACACCATACTGTACATCTAGGTTGGTAACTCTATGGTGACTCCATCTTTCCAGCTCTGACTTCTCTGCACTGGCTCCCTTTTCCATTGCACACCATCCTTTACATTGAGGATGGTGACTCTATGGTGAATCTATCTTTCCAGCTCTCATGTCTCTGCACTGGCTCCCTTTTCCATTGCGCACCATCCTTTACATTGAGGATGGTGACTTTATGGTGACTGTATATTTCCAGCTCTGACTTCTCTGCACTGGCTGCCGTTTCCCTTGCACACCATTGTTTACATTGAGGATGGTGACTCTATGGTGACTCTATCTTTCTAGCTCTGACTTCTCTGCACTGGCTTCCTTTTCCCTTGCGCACCATCCTTTACATTGAGGATGGTAACTCTATGGTGACTCTATCTTTCCAGCTCTGACTTCTCTGCACTGACTGCCTTTTCCCTTGCGCACCATCGTTTACCTTGAGGATGGTGACTCTCTGGTGAATCTATCTTTCCAGCTCTGACTTCTCTGCACTGGCTCCCTTTTCCATTGCACACCATCCTTTACATTGAGGATGGTGACTCTATGGTGAATCTATCTTTCCAGCTCTCATGTCTCTGCACTGGCTCCCATTTCCATTGCACACCATCCTTTACATTGAGGATGGTGACTTTATGGTGACTCTATATTTCCAGCTCTGACTTCTCTGCACTGGCTGCTGTTTCCCTTGCACACCATTGTTTACATTGAGGATGGTGACTCTATGGTGACTCTATATTTCCAGCTCTGACTTCTCTGCACTGGCTTCCTTAACCCTTCCACACCATCGTTTACATTGAGGATGGTAACTCTATGGTGACTCTATCTTTCCAGCTCTGACTTCTCTGCACTGGCTTCCTTTTCCCTTGTGCACCATCCTTTACATTGAGGATGGTAACTCTATGGTGACTCTATCTTTCCAGCTCTGACTTCTCTGCACTGGCTTCCTTTTCCCTTGTGCACCATCCTTTACATTGAGGATGGTGACTCTATTGTGACTCTATCTTTCCAGCTCTGACTTCTCTGCAATGGCTGCCTTTTCCCTTGCGCACAATTGTTTACATTGAGGATGGTGACTCTATGGTGACTCTAGCTTTCCAGCTCTGACTTCTCCGCACTGGCTCCCTTTTCTCTTGCACACCATCTTTTACATTGAGCATGGTGACTCTCTGGTGAATCTATCTTTCCAGCTCTGACTTCTCTGCACTGTCTTCCTTTTCCCTTGCACACCATACTTTACATCTAGGATGGTAACTCTATTGTGACTCCATCTTTCCAGCTCTGACTTCTCTGCACTGGCTCCCTTTTCCATTGCACACCATCCTTTACATTGAGGATGGTGACTCTATGGTGAATCTATCTTTCCAGCTCTCATGTCTCTGCACTGGCTCCCATTTCCATTGCGCACCATCCTTTACATTGAGGATGGTGACTTTATGGTGACTCTATATTTCCAGCTCTGACTTCTCTGCACTGGCTGCCGTTTCCCTTGCACACCATTGTTTACATTGAGGATGGTGACTCTATGGTGACTCTATATTTCCAGCTCTGACTTCTCTGCACTGGCTTCCTTTTCCCTTCCGCACCATCGTTTACATTGAGGATGGTAACTCTATGGTGACTCTATCTTTCCAGCTCTGACTTCTCTGCACTGGCTTCCTTTTCCCTTGTGCACCATCCTTTACATTGAGGATGGTAACTCTATGGTGACTCTATCTTTCCAGCTCTGACTTCTCTGCACTGGCTCCCTTTTTCCTTGCTCACCATCCTTTACATTGAGGATGGCGACTCTATGGTGACTCTATCTTTCCAGCTCTGACTTCTCTGCACTGGCTGCATTTTCCCTTGAGCACCATTGTTTACATTGAGGATGGTGACTCTATGGTGACTCTATCTTTCCAGCTCTCACGTCTGTGCACTGGCTCCCTTTTCCCTTCCGCACCATCCTTTACATTGAGGATGGTGACTCTATGATGACTCTATCTTTCCAGTTCTGACTTCTCTGCACTGGCTACCTTTTCCCTTGCACACCATTGTTTACATTGAGGATGGTGACTCTATGGTGACTCTATCTTTCCAGCTCTCACGTCTGTGCACTGGCTCCCTTTTCCCTTCCGCACCATCCTTTACATTGAGGATGGTGACTCTATGATGACTCTATCTTTCCAGTTCTGACTTCTCTGCACTGGCTACCTTTTCCCTTGCACACCATTGTTTACATTGAGGATGGTGACTCTATGGTGACTCTATCTTTCCAGCTCTCACGTCTCTGCGCTGGCTCCCTTTTCCCTTCCGCACCATCCTTTACATTGAGGATGGTGACTCTATTGTGACTCTATTTTTGCAGCTCCGCACTGGCTCCCTTTTCTCTTGCACACCATCTTTTACATTGAGCATGGTGACTCTCTGGTGAATCTATCTTTCCAGCTCTGACTTCTCTGCACTGTCTTCCTTTTCCCTTGCACACCATACTTTACATCTAGGATGGTAACTCTATGGTGACTCCATCTTTCCAGCTCTGACTTCTCTGCACTGGCTCCCTTTTCCATTGCACACCATCCTTTACATTGAGGATGGTGACTCTATGGTGAATCTATCTTTCCAGCTCTCATGTCTCTGCACTGGCTCCCATTTCCATTGCACACCATCCTTTACATTGAGGATGGTGACTTTATGGTGACTCTATATTTCCAGCTCTGACTTCTCTGCACTGGCTGCCGTTTCCCTTGCACACCATTGTTTACATTGAGGATGGTGACTCTATGGTGACTCTATATTTCCAGCTCTGACTTCTCTGCACTGGCTTCCTTTTCCCTTCCGCACCATCGTTTACATTGAGGATGGTAACTCTATGGTGACTCTATCTTTCCAGCTCTGACTTCTCTGCACTGGCTTCCTTTTCCCTTGTGCACCACCCTTTACATTGAGGATGGTAACTCTATGGTGACTCTATCTTTCCAGCTCTGACTTCTCTGCACTGGCTTCCTTTTCCCTTGTGCACCATCCTTTACATCGAGGATGGTAACTCTATGATGACTCCATCTTTCCAGCTCTGACTTCTCTGCACTGGCTCCCTTTTTCCTTGCTCACCATCCTTTACATTGAGGATGGCGACTCTATGGTGACTCTATCTTTCCAGCTCTGACTTCTCTGCACTGGCTGCATTTTCCCTTGAGCACCATTGTTTACATTGAGGATGGTGACTCTATGGTGACTCTATCTTTCCAGCTCTCACGTCTGTGCACTGGCTCCCTTTTCCCTTCCGCACCATCCTTTACATTGAGGATGGTGACTCTATGATAACTCTATCTTTCCAGTTCTGACTTCTCTGCACTGGCTACCTTTTCCCTTGCACACCATTGTTTACATTGAGGATGGTGACTCTCTGGTGAATCTATCTTTCCAGCTCTGACTTCTCTGCACTGACTGCCTTTTCCCTTGCGCACCATCGTTTACCTTGAGGATGGTGACTCTCTGGTGAATCTATCTTTCCAGCTCTGACTTCTCTGCACTGGCTCCCTTTTCCATTGCACACCATCCTTTACATTGAGGATGGTGACTCTATGGTGAATCTATCTTTCCAGCTCTCATGTCTCTGCACTGGCTCCCATTTCCATTGCACACCATCCTTTACATTGAGGATGGTGACTTTATGGTGACTCTATATTTCCAGCTCTGACTTCTCTGCACTGGCTGCCGTTTCCCTTGCACACCATTGTTTACATTGAGGATGGTGACTCTATGGTGACTCTATATTTCCAGCTCTGACTTCTCTGCACTGGCTTCCTTAACCCTTCCACACCATCGTTTACATTGAGGATGGTAACTCTATGGTGACTCTATCTTTCCAGCTCTGACTTCTCTGCACTGGCTTCCTTTTCCCTTGTGCACCATCCTTTACATTGAGGATGGTAACTCTATGGTGACTCTATCTTTCCAGCTCTGACTTCTCTGCACTGGCTTCCTTTTCCCTTGTGCACCATCCTTTACATCGAGGATGGTAACTCTATGATGACTCCATCTTTCCAGCTCTGACTTCTCTGCACTGGCTCCCTTTTTCCTTGCTCACCATCCTTTACATTGAGGATGGCGACTCTATGGTGACTCTATCTTTCCAGCTCTGACTTCTCTGCACTGGCTGCATTTTCCCTTGGGCACCATTGTTTACATTGAGGATGGTGACTCTATGGTGACTCTATCTTTCCAGCTCTCACGTCTCTGCGCTGGCTCCCTTTTCCCTTCCGCACCATCCTTTACATTGAGGATGGTGACTCTATTGTGACTCTATCTTTGCAGCTCTGACTTCTCTGCACTGGCTGCCTTTTCCCTTGCGCACCATTTTTTACATTGAGGATGGTGACTCTCTGGTGAATCTATCTTTCCAGCTCTGACTTCTCTGCACTGACTGCCTTTTCCCTTGCGCACCATCGTTTACCTTGAGGATGGTGACTCTCTGGTGAATCTATCTTTCCAGCTCTGACTTCTCTGCACTGACTGCCTTTTCCCTTGCACACCATCGTTTACCTTGATGATGGTGACTCTATGCTGACTCTATCTTTCCAGCTCTGACTTCTCTGCACTGTCTTCCTTTTCCCTTGCACACCATACTGTACATCTAGGTTGGTAACTCTATGGTGACTCCATCTTTCCAGCTCTGACTTCTCTGCACTGGCTCCCTTTTCCATTGCACACCATCCTTTACATTGAGGATGGTGACTCTATGGTGAATCTATCTTTCCAGCTCTCATGTCTCTGCACTGGCTCCCTTTTCCATTGCGCACCATCCTTTACATTGAGGATGGTGACTTTATGGTGACTGTATATTTCCAGCTCTGACTTCTCTGCACTGGCTGCCGTTTCCCTTGCACACCATTGTTTACATTGAGGATGGTGACTCTATGGTGACTCTATCTTTCTAGCTCTGACTTCTCTGCACTGGCTTCCTTTTCCCTTGCGCACCATCCTTTACATTGAGGATGGTAACTCTATGGTGACTCTATCTTTCCAGCTCTGACTTCTCTGCACTGACTGCCTTTTCCCTTGCGCACCATCGTTTACCTTGAGGATGGTGACTCTCTGGTGAATCTATCTTTCCAGCTCTGACTTCTCTGCACTGGCTCCCTTTTCCATTGCACACCATCCTTTACATTGAGGATGGTGACTCTATGGTGAATCTATCTTTCCAGCTCTCATGTCTCTGCACTGGCTCCCATTTCCATTGCACACCATCCTTTACATTGAGGATGGTGACTTTATGGTGACTCTATATTTCCAGCTCTGACTTCTCTGCACTGGCTGCCGTTTCCCTTGCACACCATTGTTTACATTGAGGATGGTGACTCTATGGTGACTCTATATTTCCAGCTCTGACTTCTCTGCACTGGCTTCCTTAACCCTTCCACACCATCGTTTACATTGAGGATGGTAACTCTATGGTGACTCTATCTTTCCAGCTCTGACTTCTCTGCACTGGCTTCCTTTTCCCTTGTGCACCATCCTTTACATTGAGGATGGTAACTCTATGGTGACTCTATCTTTCCAGCTCTGACTTCTCTGCACTGGCTTCCTTTTCCCTTGTGCACCATCCTTTACATCGAGGATGGTAACTCTATGATGACTCCATCTTTCCAGCTCTGACTTCTCTGCACTGGCTCCCTTTTTCCTTGCTCACCATCCTTTACATTGAGGATGGCGACTCTATGGTGACTCTATCTTTCCAGCTCTGACTTCTCTGCACTGGCTGCATTTTCCCTTGAGCACCATTGTTTACATTGAGGATGGTGACTCTATGGTGACTCTATCTTTCCAGCTCTCACGTCTCTGCGCTGGCTCCCTTTTCCCTTCCGCACCATCCTTTACATTGAGGATGGTGACTCTATTGTGACTCTATCTTTGCAGCTCTGACTTCTCTGCACTGGCTGCCTTTTCCCTTGCGCACCATTTTTTACATTGAGGATGGTGACTCTCTGGTGAATCTATCTTTCCAGCTCTGACTTCTCTGCACTGACTGCCTTTTCCCTTGCGCACCATCGTTTACCTTGAGGATGGTGACTCTCTGGTGAATCTATCTTTCCAGCTCTGACTTCTCTGCACTGACTGCCTTTTCCCTTGCACACCATCGTTTACCTTGATGATGGTGACTCTATGCTGACTCTATCTTTCCAGCTCTGACTTCTCTGCACTGTCTTCCTTTTCCCTTGCACACCATACTGTACATCTAGGTTGGTAACTCTATGGTGACTCCATCTTTCCAGCTCTGACTTCTCTGCACTGGCTCCCTTTTCCATTGCACACCATCCTTTACATTGAGGATGGTGACTCTATGGTGAATCTATCTTTCCAGCTCTCATGTCTCTGCACTGGCTCCCTTTTCCATTGCGCACCATCCTTTACATTGAGGATGGTGACTTTATGGTGACTGTATATTTCCAGCTCTGACTTCTCTGCACTGGCTGCCGTTTCCCTTGCACACCATTGTTTACATTGAGGATGGTGACTCTATGGTGACTCTATCTTTCTAGCTCTGACTTCTCTGCACTGGCTTCCTTTTCCCTTGCGCACCATCCTTTACATTGAGGATGGTAACTCTATGGTGACTCTATCTTTCCAGCTCTGACTTCTCTGCACTGTCTTCCTTTTCCCTTGCACACCATACTTTACATCTAGGATGGTAACTCTATGGTGACTCCATCTTTCCAGCTCTGACTTCTCTGCACTGGCTCCCTTTTCCCTTGCACCTGCTTTTCAAGTTACTCTGTCTTGTACTCGAATCTCTCCATAATCTTGCTTCTCTTCTGTATCTTACCTCACTTGTATCATTGTATTCTCTGACATGTTACTTATGTTTTGAATCTTTGTTTCTTCTTACTGTTCCTTGCCCTCCTTGTGCTTTGTCCAGTTTTTGGTCTTTACTTGCTCCCCTTCACTGGAACACCCTCCCTAGTGAATTTTACACATTTCTTCTCTCACTTCCTATCTCACTTCCTATCCTATGTTTTGCTGAAGTCTTAAAGACCATGGGCCTCATTACACGGAAGGCGGTGATCCAGGGTGCTATTAGCACCCTGGACCATGCCGGTAAATTACCGGCACCGCCATGGCGGTAAGGGGATTTACCGCCCCATTCCAAGGTCGGTGGGGCGGTAAATCCCCCTTCCGCCATTGCCCTTCCCCATTCCCATTTCTGCCCCATAGGGCTCTATGGGAATGGGGAAGGCGCTAATTATGGCACCGCAATTTTGCAGTGCCGTAATTAGCTCCGAGGTCCCTTAGCGGGTTGGTTTTTAACGCCTGCAAAAAGCAGGCGTTAAAGCACCAACCCGCTAAGGGACCTCGTAGTACGGCGGTAAGGGTTAACGGTCACCGTTGCCATTAATGGTGACCGTTAACCCTTACCGCCGTCCGTTGTTTTCTTTTTAAAATTTGAACTGCATTTTCTCATTCATTCTTCATTTTTGTACCATGTCTATTATTGTGTAAAGTGATTTGGCGTAAAGTGCTCTAAAAATACAAATACAATGAAAATTATCTGCACTTTAGCTGACATGGTTTTTAAGCTCGGTTCGTTCTTTGTGGGGCCGCCAGAAAGCCATGTCTATAAATACAAAATGCAGTGAACCACGGCAAAAGCCAGAACTATTGGTATAGCCAATGCTTTCTGTTGTCTTCTTGTCTACACGCATTCCCTGATTTTCTCGGCAATGGTGAAGAGGGGGTTGCGTGTTCCCAGAAAGGGCTCTATCTGACTGTTGGATCCATTTCCATGTGTGTCCCTCAACTGCATAGTTCATGCCATGTGCTTTGTGAGATATCCGCTATCAATAATTTAGCAGTATTTGTAGCACTATTTTCAGCATGTCCTCATAATGCATAATGCATCAGTATTTGTATTTGAAGCAATCAGTTATTTCCTTGAAACCATATATCATGCTGTACCTGGTGGCCCCCAAGGAAGCTCCACACCTGACCCATCAGTATCTTTTCCATGAGCTTCTCAAGCTGTTTGATGGTAGGGCTTTCTGTAAAATGATCACTGTTTTCCCTTCAATGTACACAATATTGATTCAGAAAAAAATGTTTGTCAAGGGTTGAAGTAGTTGGAAATTATTAAAGCAATTACACCAGCCCATCACTTCCTTCTTAGGTCGAAATGGCTAAAAGACCTTAGGTCAACATCTTGTTATATATATATTAGTACCCGGCGAGAGTGAAGCGAATGCAACACGCATTTTGATTGGCTCTTGCCGGGTCGTTACCCGGCCGAGAAACCTTCGATTCTCGGCCAGGATTCCAGCCGCCACGGATCATAGGCTGCCTTTGCCCCCCACCGGGAACTCGGGTAAGGCTTTTTTTTTCTTCCTTTCCTCCCTCCTCCCTCCCCCCTGCCCTCCCCACCCCACTTACCTTCTTGCTCCTTCGTCCCAGGTGGGGGATGATGGCAGCCTCCAGCGGTGCAGAGACTCAGAGCGGGGCCATCCCGGCTCCGCGCCTCCACATGGCTGGAGGCTTCCGCCCCAACCCCACTTACATTCTGCTCCTTTTTTTCGGGAGCGGATTCGCTGGGAACGCTTCTGTTCCCAGTGCGTCCGCTTCCGATGGCCATCAAGGAAAGGGAAAACGGAATCCGACCATTTTCTTGGTCGTTTTTTTTTTTTTCTGTCCCAAAACACCACAGCGTTTCGGGACAGAAAAAAAGCTTTTAGTGCCCCGGTCACGCAAATATTGCGGGCCGGGGTACTAATAGCAATGTGCCCCGAGCAGCAGGGGCATTGCCAACTCAGGTAATGACCCGGGGCTTTCATTATGGCCCTCACTTCGCTCGGGTATATAACTATGGGCCCCGGGGCATTACCTGAGTCGGTAATGCTCCCGCCGCTCGAGGCATATTGCTTAAGTCTTGCGCTTTCAAGAATGACCCAGCCTGCAGCCTGACACCTGACCTCCCATGTCCCTTTGTTTGAAGCAATAATGGAAGAGTAAGGAATTATCAAATGAGTAAATGATCACAGCAAGGCTTGCAGAACGGTACTGCGGATACGACTCCAATGTCAAGTGAAGCCACTCTATCCTCTTCTGCATGAAAGTCTAACCATAGTATGCACTTCAGTGCGCTTGACAACACGTGCAATCTCTTTCAGTTTCATTTCGGGGCATCCGGTCTCAATCCCTCCAGACACCCTGATTCTGCTCTCATGATAATCCTATTATAGTTGTTGAATCCATATATGCTGCACGGAAGATGTCACCAGTTCCCTGATTTGGCCTTGACACAGTACGCCATTAATTAGTATCAATCGTTATTTATCCAACAGGCACATACATTACTTGTGTAGAGCATTTGTCTTCAAAAGTCTTTAAAATTAACTTCAAATATAATTAAATTAATTGAATTAGTTGAATATGTTTTTATACCTTGTTCATATTGAGCCACACTTTTGTTAAACATGCTTCTTAGGTTTGCGGGCTTATGGAGGACCTTACTTTGGATCTCCTGTCCCTAACTGAAACATGTTGCACATATTATTCTGACCCACCATTGCAGCTTTCACACTCATTGACCACACTTATACCAACTTGAATCAGCATCATGGGAGAGGAAAGGGTTTAGCACTTATTGCCAACGAATTGTCTCATCATCATGGACCATACAGCCCAGAGATGCATTGAGACTCTTGTTCTTATAGTACATATGTCATTTAATGTTTCCATGACCATCGTTCTAATCCACACTAAAATATAAAACACACGAAAGTGCTTGTATCCATTTTGGATACCTTGTTTACAGAATGTGGCTGAATTCTATTTAGGTGATTTTAACATCCACCTCAATATTTTATCTGACTAGCTTTCACTTGTATTTCAAGAACTCATTTAATCTTTCCTTGATTTCAAATGGTCCAACATACATACATGGGTACACTTTAGACACGGTCGCCACCGAGCCTTGTCCGCCACACCCGCCTCACTGATATTGCTCCATAACAACCTTATAATCCCAGTTTTCCAGCCACTCATCTTTTTTCACACTTGCAAAATATTTTCAGAGGTTCAATGACACTGGGCCTCATTCCGAGGCTGGCGCTATCCATGGAGTAAATAGCACCATGGTAAGCAACCATGGAGCTATTTACTCCATGGAAATCCGGCATGGTGAATGGAGTAATTACCGGTCCATTCCAAGGTTGGAGGGACCGGTAATTCCCCATTCACCATACCGGTTCCCCATCCCCATTCCTGCCCCCATAGGGCTCAATGGGAATGGGGAAGGAGTAAATTACGGCACCGTAAATTACGGTGCCGTAATTTACTCCAAGGTCCCTTTGCGGGTTGGATTTTTAACGCCTGCTAAAAGCAGGCGTTAAATGCCAACCCGCAAAAGGGAACTCGGAATATGGTGGTAAGTGTTAACGGTCACCGTTGCCATTAACGGTGACCGTTAACCCTTACCTCCAGCCTCGGAATGAGGCCCACTGTTATTTGCTAAAGCTCAATAAATCTAGCATGGGTAATAACCCTAACGCTGTTGCATGCGACTATAATAACACTGTCAGTGAATTTTACACATTTCTTCATCCCTCTGCATACACCTCTCAAACTCTGAACTAAACACAACCATACCTCTAAAGCACGACAAACCACACGCACTTCACCACACCGCAACAACAAAACAAACCACACATAGGCTCGCACAGCAGCACATGAAGGCTACCAACAAGAAAATACACCTAAGCTCAGCGAACTGTGTAAACCGAACTGAAGCTGCCAAGAGCACATCAGAGCTCCCTTGCTCATTCTCCCTCTAAGCCCTAGTAGCTTGTCCTGCCCTCTTGCTGTTCAGAGCCGCCAGAGCGCCAGAGGACCTCTCAGGTGGTGACAGCGCGTGGTATAAATACCCTTTAACATTAAAATTTAGATTAACATTTCTTTCCATGGGAAATCATTACAAAACTAACAACAGAGATTCCACTTGGTTAGCAGATGCTCTTAACCAAGTCTGTTACACAGCACTAGAAATAAAATAGAGGAAACATAGTTTAGAGGAAGATGAAAGTGCCCACAAATCAAGTCTTACTTTGTATCATGTTGTCATCTAACAGGCAAAACAGATCTTTTGCTTCACCACCATCCTTGTTCCTCAGCATCACTCAGTTCCTGGTTCTTTGTAATGACATAATGACATTCAGGACCTTTATTTTTCCAAAATTCAAAAAAATAAGGTCCTCAATTGCTGCAATTGCTGCAACTAATATGCAGGAAGTAAGATCTGCAATAAACATCCCTTATATCTTTACTGTCTGTGACGAATCAACTTCCGACGCACATGTGGTCCAGCAATGAATATTGGTTTCTAAACCTTCAATCAACCCCACACCTCTAGTACACCAGAAGGGATCCGAACAGACTGGAACACAAGTCAATTATAAACCTCCTTGTCCAATTTTGGTAATGTGGACAGAACGGCAGGCTTATCTCCGCAAGGTTGTGGACTGTTGGTTTGTTGCAACACAGTGGAAATACAATTATCACCCAATCATAAAAGGGACTGTCCAGTCAAGGTTGTATTAAAATATCGACTTTATTATTATTACAACAGACAGTTCTAGCACACTACAAAATATAACCCACCCTGTAAAAGAACACACAGGACAGTTTCACAAAGGAAAGGGGTGCACTCTTTTTACTTACAGGAGGGTAGTTTGTAGTGTAATCAGTCTTACTGTTCAAGGTTATTTGGTTTCAAAACCAAGGGCTAAAGGGTCATAACTGTCTCTAGAAGCCTTTGGAGAATGACCAGGGGGCAGAACCATAACATACCTGCTGCATAAGAAGTTCTTAATGCTCGAAAGCATTGACGCGGTTCCAGTGCGCTTGGCAGCTCCTAAAACAGAGTTTGAGACGTGAGATAGCTGAAGATATCAGGCGGCAAGCAGTTCGGCAGGTGAGGCTGGACAGAGAGCTGCAGGCTGGCCTATGTGGCGGCTCAGGGTCAAGAATCGTTGTCTCTCTGCTGGTTGGCAGATATGGAACACTGGTCCAGGCGTCTCAGACAGCTCTGGTGACTGCGGCATGACAACAATCAGTGGTGCAGCTGGTTGCAGTTTGAGGACTCGACTGTCTCGAAAATGTCTGTAAAAGATGGATGCTGGTTGATGCTTGTGTGGCACTCCTCCTAGCTTCTTTGCAGGGCTTGTGTTGTCATTTTAAGGTGGATGACCAAAGGTTAGGATAGGGTTTATAGGAAACAGCCTTGTCCTTAGTTCAGCTGCTCTCTGGCACTTCCCACCTAGGAAGCTTGCTGGCAGAACCTAGCAGGGTACGCTGTATGCTAGCTCTGTACTAATTCTGGAGCTTCTGGATGGGTGCTCTGCATCTGGTATCTTCCTCTGTTCCCTGGGAGATATCTTGCATCCCTCTTAGAAATCCTGGTCTTCCTTCACTGGTGGAAAATGTAAGGTAGACTGTACCTTCAGCCCGGGTCCAAATGAGTCCTTCTTCTTATTCCTTTCAAAGTTGTCAGATGATCTGCTAAGTGAGGGGTTAAGCCCTCTTTTGAAGCCAAATGGGCCTCAGTGCTTGGTGGTCCAGGCTAAGCCCCCCTTAATGAACCAATCCTGGGTCACTACCAACAATATTCTGTTATGCATTAGGTCAGGACCAGAGTGCTCTGCAACAGGAAAGGTAAGGGGTAACAACATATACCTAAGTCCCACCCATCTTCTTTTCTGTTGTAGATCAAAGTGTCTCTCTGTTTAACTGAGCCCACTGTGATTCTTGATTAAAGTGCACGTCTCCCTTGAAGTTTGTGATGAGAGCAGACTACCTATTCCCCTCAATTCACGTACTGCTCCCTTTTGAAAGGGGTCTGTTCTGCAGGGTTACCTACGGTAACTGATGGACCCAGACATGCATTTCACTGCCTTTCATACAGAGGGATGGGAAGTAGCTTCAAGTGGACACATTGCATACCAAAGGGGTGTTAGCCCCACTTTCCTGTTGTCTGTCCGGCATCCAAGCCCCTTCCAGGCTTGCCTCGATTATCTCTCAATAGTATGCACTCCCACCAGCTGAACTAAACAATAGGAAAGCAGATCCATGGAGCTTTTGATGTTTTAATTAGGCTGCCCCGGGCCAGAGGAAGGTTTGCCTTTCCCCTTCTTGAGATGTGTGGATGTATCAGTGGCTCTCACATTCCATCTGAACATGACAGGGGAGGACGGCACCTGTAGACAGTGTCATCCAGGACTACACGTGACTATGCGTTTTGTGCAGTGAGCAGAGAAAATGTGTGCGGAATAGCCTCACACATTTTCAGAGGTTAATATCCCATCATTCATTTTCATTATCAAAAAATCAAAAAAGCCCAGGAGAGTAGACACTACTCGAGCGGAGGGTCCAATTCCTCACACTGTCACATCCAAAATGGACTTCCACCCTATTTCCATAGTTGAATTGGAACAAATTCTTTTCACCATTGAACCCACTAACTCTCTAGCAGATCCCGTTCCTGCATCTGTTGTTCATTCCTTTCCTGATTTACTTTCCCCAGCCTTCACCAAAACCACTATTGCCACACTACCAGGAGAATCCCTGACTGCGTTCAAGTATGCATTGATCAGCCCTTTGATCAAGACATTCACTCTAGTTCCAGCGATCACCACCAGCTATAGCTGGTCACTATTTTAACACTCATTGCTAAACTCTTAGAAGCTATAGAAACATCTCAAATTCAAGCATTGATTTGTTCCAAGAATATTGTGGAAACCTTCGATTTAGGCTTCTGTATGGGATACTTTACTGAATCTTCCCTGTTGCATGTCGGATTCCAATTTGCAGGACTCTGATGTTGGCATCTTGATTTGTTTACTTGACATTTGACATGGTAAACCTTGCAATCCTGTTTGACACCCTGTACATTTCTAGCCTTTACTGCCATCAAATGGATTTATTTTTACCGGATCACTCCCAGCAGGTCATCCTGGTATCCCTTTGCTCTTCCCCATTGAAACAGGCATGCAGTCATTAGAGATTCCATATTTCTCTATTACTATTTAATATTTAGATCAGACCTCTTTCTGCTGTCATTCCACTTTTCAATATTAAGTACCAGTTATTAGCTGATGATAAACAACTTATTATAAAACTCCCAAAAAACATTTATCGGTTCGCACACCAGAGTCCTTGTTTAGAGGCTATTTAGACATTGGTGAGGAGGAATTGGCTCCAACTAAATGAAGGAAACAGTCAAATACTGTTAGTTTTCCCTCCACTAAAGGTCCACAATTCTCTCTATCACTCATCATCCCCAACTGATAAAGTGTATTCTTAGCTCTATCTCCCACGTCCATAAACTGGGAGTACTAGTTGACTCTAAAAGGTCGATGGACACAGGATTATGAAAGTAAGAAAATGCTGCTGCTTCAAACTTCAACTACTTCGGCACATACTTGCTTATCTTCCCGTCAGAGATTGTTCAGCAATCGTAGGTGCTTTCCTGATCCCCTGTATTGACTATTGTACATTTGTATATGCCTGACCGCCAGTGTGCAGCATTTCTAAATTGCAATCCAGACAAAATGCAACTGCTGGATGGGTTTAAGGTACATGATCCAGTCACAGCTTTAGTTGATCGCTTCACTGGCTGTAGGCGAAAGACAGGATCACATTTAAAACTAATTGTTTTGTACTCCATTATCTTTGGGGTTCTGCCCCTGACTACTTATGCACTGTCATACAATAGTGCTGTTCTTCTACAAATCCTCGATTTTCCCAATGCCGCGGCCCTCTGAAAATGTTGCTTGTTTGAGATTTTAATAAACAATTCAAGCCCCTTGTTTGTATGCACAAGCTACTGGAAGAAGAAGATGAAGTGTGGGGCGTAGGCCAACTTAATGCAAGCAAACCCAAAAAAATGCATAGGATCTAGCCATTATACTGTCAGCTGCTAGTGTAAGGGCTTGTAATGGTCGGTTCCTGGGGGATTCAGATGACTTTTGACAATGGAGCTAACAAGAGTAGGATTGACTATGCGTTGGTTAAGCTTGGCTGCTACTCAGGGGTTTTTGGATTGCACTTACACCCGAGAGCGATAATCACTCCCAAATTTTGGAGGTGATGCAAGCTTTATTTGGGGTTTTAACCCCAGTTACCAAAGTCAAAAGCACACCTTTGATTATATCTGAGCATGCAAAGCGCTCAATTAAATGGCGATGACTTGATCTCAGAACCATCCTGCCAGTGCCATATAATAGAATTCTGCTTTTGCAGGAGAAATTCTTCCACACAAATTCAAAGAATGTTGAGGAAATAGTACCCTTTCATCAAGGTATGATTAAAACTCTTGGGTACCACTTTTCTAAAACCCATAAAGTAGTCAAACGACAAGCACAGGCCAGGGCACCCTGGTTTGACAGTGACTGCTGTTGCGCTAAGAAGGCACTTGTATGCCAAGCTAAGCATGGTAAGGATGACGGCATGTTGGCCATACGTGCAGCCAGAAATAGATATCGTATAATCATGAAGAAAAAAGAAGCAGACTGGGTAAAAGACTTGTGATCCTCAATGTTTTCTGCAATTGACAGTGGTAACTGCAGGGAATTTTGGACCTTGTTGAGTGTGGGACAATCAGTAGATAGCAATAGCTTGCAGTGCTGTATTTGCAAAGCCTTAACGGTAGAGCATTATTCCAAATTATATTGTGAAACAAGAGACTTTGAGGATATTAATAGTGATGCTAGTAAATCGAGTCCATGTACATCAACCCAAAACCCTGTATCACTGCTTTTTACACAAGAGGAGGTTGGGTGTGCTCTTAAAATTCAAAAGCTAGGCATGTCCCTTGGCCCTGGAAAGGTCTTGGTGGATTTGTATGCATTAAAACCAGATATTTGGACTACATATTTAACAACACTGTTTAATAAAGTTCTTAACCATTGTACAGTACCGCCCTCTTGGACTAGTACTGAAATTGTGCTGATGTTTCAAAAAGAGCAAGGGATGTCCCTTGAAATTATCAGCCGATTTGTTTATTAGATGTAGAAGGAAAGATATATGCTTGAGTAGTGCTGGAGCTTTTTGAGGCATGGGTGCTGGAAAGGGAGGCCATTAATCATCTACAGGCCGGCTTTTGCAGCAGTGTTAGCACCATTGATCAAAATCTCAACATGCACCTGATTTGCAAAAAATATGTCCCGCTCAGGAAAATGAACTTATTTGCTGTATTCATTGATCTACGAATGGCCTTTGAGATTGTCCCTAGGGTTCGACTCTGGAACATATTTGTAACCTTTGGCTTACCAACAATTCCTTTGAATGCCATCTGGTGCCTATATTCCTGGAAATACAGCCTCTGTGAGATGGGGCATTGATGGTAGCAATACCAAGCCCTTTAATGTAAAAATGGGAGTCCGTCAGGGCTCTGTCTTGGCTCTCAGATTATTCGATTTATTAATGGGCCCATTGAAAAACTGTGATTGCTCCAGACGTATGCTCCTTTTTCTAGCAAAAGAAAATAATCCTGATATTAATATTAGCAGGTGATGCGGTCCACCTCCCCTGCACTGGTTACGGGTAGGTCTAGATGCGTTCGGAGAATTTTGTACTACAAATGGCCTTTCAGTTAATGTAGCTAAAACAAAAAGGTCTGGTGTTTCAGGGCCGTAGAAGGAAAAGGGGGACCCTATGTCTGAAACTGAGTGAAGGATCCATTGAGCAGGTAATCATTCTGATTTTCTAGGGTTGAGATTCACAGCAAATTGTTGTTGGGAAGCTCAAGTGGCCAAGGCAGGACTCACACTGGCCAGATACAGTGCAGCACTGATGGCATTCACTAACGAGCATGAGGGCAGGGGTGCTGCATGTTTTGATTGAAGCCTATAAGGCTCAGGACAGGCAGGCGGCCAATTTTGGGGCAGAACTGTGGGGTAACACAGGCTGCCCAAAGTTAGTTATTTAGGCAAATAAATACCTGAAACATATCCTTGTCCTTCCCTGTAACTCGCCCAATTTACCTGTGCGCTTAGAACAGGAATGCCATGTATAGACTGGTACTGTTAGGCGCACCCTGATTATTACTGGGTAGGACTTTGGTCTAGCTGTGAGCTGGGTAGGATTTGTTATCCCAAAAGAGAGGGAAGGCGCTCCCTTGGTTTGCTCACATTAGACTCAAATGATTTTCTTTGGGGCTGCGCCACTTTTGGTCTGATCCTTCTAGTGTATCCCCTGGGTCCAAAGCTATAGTTGGGCCAATAAACTGGAGTTAGGATATGAAGTGTATTTAGACTATGTTAATCCAAAAGTTGAACTCATGCTATACACACAATTTAGGTTAGGGATCCTTTCGTTGGCAAGCGTACGCAACAGATGCAAGGCCTTCCGATTCTCCAGAATGTTTTGACCGGGCGTTGTTGAAAATGTAGTACATTTCGTACTCATTTGTCAAAAATATTTACCTTTTAGTAAGAAAAAGAATCCTCAGGCCATTATTTAGGCGAGAAATGTAAGACAAATGCTAGAAGCAATAGCCTTTTATTCTAACCTTAGGGATGGACTTGCAGTCTATTCCATGGCAAAATATCTACTTCATGCCTGGCACATTAGGTAGTGAAAATACCACACCTAAAATTCTTGCAATTATTGATCAGTAAATAAGGTTTACATTGTACCCAGAATTATGCACATTCTTATTTCTTTTTGACGTGGATAATGTTTGGTTCATGTATTTTTTGCACAGAAATAACTTAAACTGATTATTGTGATATTTCGTCATTCCATTAAATGCAGGTTGCATTTATCAAGGACTGAATGTTGAGATACATTGTGTTCTATGTATCATAGGTTTGCATAAACAAATATTTACAAAATTTTTCTACTCTATTCAGTGTTACTGAATTTCTTATGATATAAGATGAGTTTTAATGTTTTTTTTTATTAAAAGAAAGGGTGTTTTAGTTCATAAAATACACCCTTGCACTAATAACAGAAACACACTCATTGTAAACATAAAAATACAGCAAAGCAATTAAAGCCCTGCTGACAGAGTGCCTCGGATCAACGGCCGCCAGCTGCAGCCTACATGAATCAAAATCCTACTAACAATACATTGGGCCTCATTACGACCCTGGCGGAGTGGGTTTACGCCAGCGTTATTCGCGGCGGACCCGTCCGCCCTACTACGAGATTCCGTAGCGCCATGGAGCGTTTTCCGCCTGGTTTTTCCGGGCGGAGAAATCCATGGCGCTACGGGACCTTGTCGTTAATTACGCCACCGTATTTTGAGGTGGCGTAATTAACGCCTTCCCCACTCCCATTATACCCTATGGGGCAAAAATGGGAATGGGGAAGGGTAAAATGGGGGATGGGGATTTACCGCCCCGCCAAGGTCGGAATGGGGCGGAAAATCCGCCATCCTCCATGGCGCTATCGGCAGCTTTCCGCCGTGCTCCGCGGTGCATTTAGCACCGCGATTTCCGCCAGGGTCGTAATGAGGGCCATTGTCAAGCGAAAAAAGGCAAGTCACAAAGCTAGCGGTCATAGTCCACAGGTTGAGTGTTTCTGGAGGTCCAGCGTAGCAACCCTCCCCACCATGAGGTCATAACAAACAAGAAGACGGCCAACATCCTGGGGCAGAGACTACTCTCCCCAAAACTCTCTCAGATCTGCTTCCCCCTGGAGCATGCTCTGCCTAGCTCCTCAAAGAAAATCTTCAACAAGGAAGTCACTGCAACCATCAAATCTTCATTTTCAGTCATCATAATTCTGACCCAAAGTTTTTCAGTGAGTACACTCGCAGTCAAGTGAAGAAATCTTCCCAAAAAAGTAAATCGGAGGCTCAGAAAACCTGGACATTCAAGAAGCATGTGGGCGAGTGATTCACTTAATACTGAGCCACACACTGGGCAGCCCCGCTTTTCCCCAGGGACCTGTAATTTCATACTCAGAGCTTCCATCGTTTTGAAAGATCGAAGACAAAGTCTCAGTTAAAGATCTCAATGCTTTGTAGAGGGAATCCTTTGTATATAGGATCTTAGGGCTTCTGCGGCATATATAGATACTGATCCTTTTGATACAGATGAAGTCTATTTAAGTCCTCATAATCACTACTTTTGTCCCATCTTTCTATCTTGTTTTTCCTTATGTAGGGAATTTCGGAGCCCTGCAGTTTGATCAAATTTCGTTAGGTAGTACATTTCATGGAGAATTTATACATGAAAGAGTTACAATTTTGGCCATCACTCATTTGCGCAACAATGCAGGCATTCAGTGAGTTTTCCTCCTCTTCCTCCAATTTGGTCAACAGCGATAACAATCCCCTGATGTGCTGTGCCCAGCAAGACGTCAAACCCAGTTCCAAACAGATTACACTAATCAGCGTAGATCCCAGTACTGTCTTCCAAATGATACCCTCCAATGTATCCAAAAAGTTTGATTTCCAAACAAGATAAACTCACAGCCATATAAGACTGTCGCTGTGACCTTTAATTTGTATACTTCAATTAGAGGGAGCAGAGAAAAGGCACAGAGCTTGTTCTTTCGAACTTTCATTAATAAAATGGATGTATCTATTTTATTTGTTTGTTTGTTTTATTATTTATATAGCGCACCAGACCGGGGGTATTCGGGCGCGAAGGCATGAAGAGGGTTGTTCAGCTTGAGTTACAGAATCAGCATAATACAGTACAGCCACGATTACAATGCTGTATGCAGGCACAACCGTGGAAAAAAGGAAACAAGAACAAGGTATATACAATTAGTATGAGGAATGCCTAAAAAAGGTAGAGCATATATACAGTGGATCCCTGAGAGGCTGGTGCGGTGTGGTTAGACGTCATGTTCCTTTAACCAATGAATGAGGTTGGATCTGAATTGTAAGTAGGGGAGATCTTCCCTTAAGGCAGGGGGAAGGGACTTCCATATGTTGAGCTGCTTTGACAGGGAAGCTACTCCCACCAGATTTAGTGAGCCTAAATCTGGGTACTAGCAAGAGGTTGGAGTTGGCTTTTCTTAGGGGGCGTGCGGCTGTTTGTCTGGTGAATCTGTCTATTAGGTATTCGGGGGCTGCGTGGTTAAGGTATTTGTGTGTCAGAGATGCCGTTTTGAGGAGTATGTTATCTTTAGTGGAAAGCCAGTTGACGGATCTCCTAAGGTCTGATATATGGGCATTTTTAGGAAGACTAAGGGCAGATCTTAGTGCATTGTTTTGAAGGGTCTGAATTTTGGAGGTAATGTAGTTATTGCATCCTATATATAGCGCATTACAGTAGTCTAATTTAGACAAAACTAGTGCTCTAGCGAGGGTGATGCTATTATTTAAGGGAAAGGAAGGGTTTGGCTGTTCTGATTAACTTGCAGGTATAGGAGGTGGCTGACGCCACAGCATTTCCTTTTTTGCCAAATGAAAGCGTGGAATCCAAGTAAAAGCCAAGGGTTTTGACTACTTTGGCCACAGTTATGTTATTGGTGTCAATTATGAAGGAAGCATAATTCTCGACCGAGTTTTTTGATATTAGAGGGTGAGCCCAGGGTAAGGAGTTCTGTTTTGTCATCATTCAGGCATAGTCCATGGGATGCCATCCATGCCTGGATGATGAGGTACACTCTGTTCACAAAGACCAAATCCTTGTCATAATCACCCGTCAACGGGATGAGGATCAGTGTGTCATCTGTGTAATTAGTGTAGGTGATACCTAGACCATCTAGATCAACGAAAAGGGGCTTTGTGAAGATATTGTACAGAGTGGGAGATACACACGAACTCTGGGGTGCGCAATATGTGATGGGAGTAGGGTCTGCAGCTGCTAGGGGAGAGAAAACCCTTATAGTCCTGTTATTGAGGAAGGACTGGATCCAAGCGACTGCCTCTTGGGAGAAGTGGGCTGCGGTGACCAGATGGTCACAGAGTATTGAGTGGTCTACCAGATCGAATGCAGCAGACAGGTCGAGGAGTAACAGGAGTGACGTCTTGCCGTTGTCCTTAAGTGTGTCAATTTGTGCCTTGAGGTCTAGGAGTGCAGCCTCGGTACCATGTTGCGGTCTGAAGCCGGACTGGCGAACTCCAAGGAGTTGGTTAAGTTCCAGATGATGCTGAATTTGTAGGTATGCTACTTTATCCAAAAATATTTTAGGTTCAATTTTCCCCTTTTGGATCATAAACTGCTGTTTAATGGAGATGGAAAACCCTAGATACGTTATACTCGTAACCTCTTTGATCGGGGATTGATTTAACTTCCAACTATACTTCTTGGTCTTAAGTTTAGTTGTGAAAGTCAGCGTATGAGACTTGAGGTGGTTGATTTGAAGATTGTTAGTTGCTAGATAAGCTTGTACACCATCAAATAATCTTTGCAGTCCAGCTGGCGTATAATACATTAGGATTAGATCATCTGCATAGGCAATGATGTTAACTCTCAGGACCTGCCATCTAGGTGGGAAACCCTCCCACTGTAAACTTTCATGCCAAAGGTCCGCTAAATATTAGTTGAACATTGTGGGGGCCACAACACACCCTTGTCTTACCCCTTTGGTGATCTGAATCGGGTTGGAAATTTCCCCTGATTATTTAGTCAAATTGGTATTGTATTTTCCTTATACAGCTGTTGAATCATACTGAGTAGACCTTCATTAATACTCCATCTTCTGAGTTTATCCCAGAACCTCTGTGTGTTCATGTTTTCAAAGGCAGCACTAAGATCCAGAACTACCACATATAGAGATTTCCCATTGTTCCCCCAAATATCTAAGGTACAGATGCACAGGGTGGCTGCACTCGTAAGGGGGCCTACATTCTTCATGACACCTGTTTGCAATGGACTGAGGATTTTCTCCCTATCTATCCATCTTGATATATCTTTTAAGACCAGTTTCTGAGTCGATCCATGCTATTGGCTGGTAGTTTGCTGGATTGAGTCAGTCCCCACTCTTATAGAAGGGCCCAACAGTTGCAGATTGCCAGAGACTGGAAATTCCATGCCACTAGCAATACGTTGGAATAGCCTGCATAATATGTCCGACCAAAAGGTAGAATCCTCCTTGAAGAATTGATTGGAGATACCATCAGACCCACTGGCTCTGGAGTTATTCAGGGATTGGATAGCAATGGAGATATCCATAACATCAGCTTGTAGGTCCAAGGGATGGCATGGCTGAAATTTGCTGTCTGCTGAATCATGCAAGGTTTATCCACATTGAATTTATTATGATAGAAGGCACACCACTCCGCCTCAGGTATGCAAAATGATTGCCGGGCTGCTTGTTTTTCCTGAGTGCCTTTTAGTATCCTCCATATCCTTCTAGTATCCTTTTACAACAAACGTTTAAACAAAGATTGTTTTTTGGCAATATGAAGTAGGATTCTGTGCCTCTTGAGCCAGTTCGTATACTCACAATTGATTGCTTTTTTCCCTTCTGCCCAGTCCGATCCTTTCCTCGTAGGGATTTCAAGTTTTTCAGTTTCTGTCTTAAGTCCCTTTTCCGATCTTTAATTGCCAGGTCAGGGGGTTTTGCATGATTTAATGCAAAAGGAGTTGGCAGAATCACACGTTGATCAGAGCCCTTGCTCACTTGTTTGGCTAAAATACATGCAAAATTTGTTGGCAGAGTAGCATCACTCCTCAAGTCTTACGACAAAAGGGACCACCAAGTATTAAGTATGTAATTTGCTTTATGGACTTTGCCAGGGATGCACACTGCTCGTTTACTGTTCCTAAAATGAAGTTGGTTGGGCCCCCAATACTGATGTTGGTCAGCAGTCCTTCTCTCAATGAAAGACAGAGCATAGCATGATCGCTTCTAGGTGATTTCACAATCTTAAAAGCTTTGATCTTCTCCCTGTCAATGTTGAACCCATGTATTCAACACAATAGGCCCTTTAAGACGAGGTAGCAATACTTTGAGATGGATGTGGATGCAAAATATACTCACACATCAATAATCAGACTGACTCAGGAAGCTGGCAAAAGTAAGTGTTTTATTTGCAATTGTCTAAAACAGGGAGTACAACGAACATTAACGAACATCAACTCGATCTTCTTACTCAGCGAGTTTCATAAGAAATACAACCTTTATAGTAAAAACACGTCATCATTGACGTCAATCTACATGGCAAACTACAAAAACCTACTTGGGAAAGTGATAAGCTTGGAGGGAACATCTAGGTATATATTACAAACTTGTCAGGGAAATGATTGGGTCTCTGTCATCAGGTGGGCAACTATACCCTCCTCTAGTGCAAATCATTATGCACCGCATCAAATACACAATGTCCTATTGTTTATACAAACTATAGGGCTATCTATTACGTGGCACTCTATAATTGGTTGGCACCCTTGTACCCCTCTGTAATAGTCTACACACGCTACCAGCTTGCAGGCTGGCACCAAGGTGCTGGTGGGCTGATCATGACTATAGCTTCCCACCTAATAAGCCTGCCATCTATCATCACCCTTGCTGTCTGCCAGTCAATTAGCCCTTTGAACATTGGCCTTGGAAATGTTCTCTGTGCCTGATAATAGAAGCGAGTACAGGCACACTTTTTCTCTTGGTTTCGATATGGTTCAACCCAGTATATATTTTCATACGACCATGTGAGTGCAGACCGTGTTTCAGAGTCTTTCTGTATTTAAAATACTATTAAATGATGAACCTCAGATGTATTTAATGTTCTTGCTCCTCACCTCAGACAAGAGTTTGTTCTTTTCACACGTTCTGCAGCTACTGCATAAACATTCAGGCTCACAGTGGCCTTGACTTCCTGGTGCTGGGCTAGCCAAGCCTTTCTTGAATTCATCTCTGCCATCAAGTTTGTTTTCCAACTACTCCACACTGAAAAAAGCCTTTCTGTTCACTGGGTCCAGACTCTGCTAAAGTGTGTTGTGAAATCATCCATAGTCCATACATTCCTATGAGTATACATTGGCGCATTGCCACAAACTAATCACTACATAGCAAGACTTAAAAATACTTTGTCTGCTTGCGGTACTGCGTCTGTACAATTGTAAAATGACTTTCTATTTTTTCATTGTTTCTGTAGCATCTAGCATCTTCATCTCGAGCCCAAAATGTTGCTCATCTTTTACCCCTCCTCCTTAGAACTTATAGAATGTCCATGGTCTTCAGTCTCTTGCCTCATTTCTGGATGTATCAGCTTTCTTTTGCCTGACATCACCAATCTTCTCTTTTGCTCATTTTTCACACTTCCTTCAGGATTTCATTCATATGGCCATCATATTGTCGTGAGTGCATGTATGGTTCCCTCAATTGGTATCATACTTCCAAGATTTTTTTTTGGGATAGGCATTTTCACTGGTACTGCACGTGTCCAACACTCTGGCTCCCCAACATATGGGCAGCATGGTGGCAGAGCTTTGAATGAGGGTACTTGGCTCCACCTCTACACTCCCCCCTCTCAGTGACTCATTGACCACCCTCCCATCATTCTTCACATCTAGACATCCTTGTCTGAAGAAATGCTTCTTTGGAACCCATATCTTCATGACTCCTTTCAGGCATCCTGCTGATTTCACATGCTCATCCTTGTTCCAGGACATAGGCATGCATTGTCCGTTGGCACTGCAGTAAATCCATTTCCCCACATACTTCTTGTGGTTCCTTGGGTACAGGAACTTCATTCCCTCAGGTGCATGTATGCTGGCCTTCAGGTAGTCTCTGATTTCTTTGTCTGTCAGCACTTTAGCTTTCCATCCAGATTCGACATCAATCATAATCGTCATTCCTACAGCTTTCTTTGCAGTCTTCTTGCATTGGGAGATTATTATCCTTATCACACACAATCTAAACAAGACCCTCACTATCAGTGAAAGAAATCGTCATGTTTAGTTTTGTCATTAAATCTCGGGCCAGTATATTAACTGGTGTCTGCCTTTAATACAATAAAGGGACATACATATGACATTCTCCTATAGAGACTGGCAATTTCTCAGTAATAAGAACTCTACTTGTAGCTCCTGAGAAACCTTGAGCATTCATAGCATTACCAGATAATGAACATTTTCACTCTCGTATACATGAGCGAGTTTCACCTGTGTCTACCAAAAAAGAAAAGGATTTTCCACTTATAGTGATGCCAACCCTCGGTTCCGCTTGAGGATTGAGAGTCACAGATAGCATTGAACACATCAAATCACCCAGTGAGCTGTCCTATTTCCGGTACACACCTATTCCCATGCCCGTGAAAGGATACCCACCCTCAATAGTGACACCCCCTATCCAGGGAGTCAATAACTGTCCTGTTTTCGTGTTCTGCTGTATCTGCATGTGTGAGTGCTGTGACTGCCCTTGTGGCGGATTCAATGATGCTTGCTGTGGTTGCAAATCCTGTTGCATTCTTAGCGCTTGTGCTTGATACACTGTCTGATCTTGGGCAAACCCGTCCCTATTCTGTGGGCTTTGTGCAGGCGGATAAGCAGTCCCCCTCTTGAGAACTGCCCATTCTGTACATATCCTTGGCTCCCACATGTTTGTGCTATGTGCCCTGTCATTCCACATGTCCAACATACAGGAGGGAGTCTCTTGATCTGCCCTCCCTGCATGCCTTGATTATCATTTTGCATAGTCTGAAACCCACTGTGGTTATTCTGAAAATTCTCTTGATTATTCTGAAAGCCTCCTCCCCAGCGGAAGTTTCCCCTACCTCTCAGTATGAATCCATTCCCTCCTTGATAGAACTGCTGTTGGTTATTCACTTGCGGCATGCTTGTTTGTTGTGATCCTAACCCTTCTCCACTAGTTAACATCACCCCTTCTATAGCATACTTGGACAGTTTCTTCTGTACTAATTTAGCCTCCTCAATCTTCCTATCATCCTTTCTCGTTTGATTTTTCTTCTGCAACAGTCGGCAATGATCTGCAATGGTCATCTGTATTACTGGCCATGGTTTTGCCTCCATACCCACCAGCTTCATGAGCTGTATGTGTACCTTGTCTGGTAGTCCCTGACATAATATATGATAGATTACCGGTATAGATTTTCCCCACGGCTCTTGCATTTCCAAAGATCACTCCTCTTGAAAATTCTGAATGTAAGCAAGAGGATCTTCCCCTTCCTGCATCTTATGTGCCATTATAGCGCCCATATCTGATGCATCAGGATATTGTACTTGAAACACTTTCCAGACTGCCGCTCTACAATTATTAAATGGTGCTCCATCATGAGCTGTATTTTGTGCAGTGACCATTAATGTCCCCTATGGCTAGTGTATTTCCTCTTGTTATTTTCTCTAACTAACAGATCCATTTTCTGGCACCCACCATAAAACTCGGGAGTTTACACTTTAAATTATCCTTATCCATCTCGGCCATGGTGTGTACTGTGGTCTAGCTACTCCTTTTTCCTACAAAGGAAACTGCGAAATCCCAAATTCACACTCGTCTCCCATCGTCTGCCTGTCCATAACAGAGACAATGGTTCTGCACCTTCTTCTTCCTAGTAATGACCATAGCCTACTCACATAGGGTGGCGAGTCCCCCCTCTCACTAAGAGGTCACCTTTTAGGTTGATATCGCCACTCCAGGGGCTCAGGTGTCCTTGATTTAGGTAAGTCCAGATCCAACTGTCGGGGGGAAATTCTGCCGGGGTCGGCCGGGCCGTCCGCAGACCTCCGGGCAGGGAGGCCCCAACTCCTCCCGTACATCCCAGATGAGATAGAGTATGAGACACACGCAAGAAGCAAGGTGACTCTGCTGTTTATTAGACAAAAAACGGCAGGGATGGGTCAAGGAGCGTACGCGTCCGTCCTGACACACACAATCGTAGGGCTCGCAGGCCCTTTTTACCTTAGTATGACGCGCTACTTGCGTCACATTGGAAAGTTAGCAAAAAACCTATCGCCACTCTTAATTGGTTGCTCGAGTGGTAGGGTTAGTATAGCACACGTATAGAGAACAATGTTAGTGGTCGAGGGTTAGTCAGGTGATATATCTGGTTTGTCCCTACAATTAGATACATGAGAATTGTTACATGAAGACCCCTGATGATTGGTTAAAGTTAATGGTGTCAGTGATAGGAGCCCCATGTTCTGATTGGTGCACCCGCGAGCTTCCCTGCCTGGGACCATCGCTGTTCCCAGCTCTCGGTGTACCTGTCATCTGCAACAATGTTTCACTATGGGTACGTGCAGACAATGTGAGGACTTATTCATAGCTGAAAGGCCGACTACTCCCACTGTCGCAGATGTCCATTGAGCCTTTTAATTGTATCTGCTTATGTCTTGTAACGAGAGATCCAGACGCTTTCTTCCTCCTGGGCTTGGCATCCTGTCAGGTTCGGCTTGGTCACGTGAGGTGGGACCGTGTTTGAGGCATAATTCTGCATAATTAATATTGTTTTTCCACTGTGTGCCTGGTTTAATTTGCAGGTGTGACTTTAACGTTGGTGTGCGGCGTGCGAGGTTGCAACATCGTGCCCTTGATGATTTGCTCTCGGAATGTGGGTTTGCAACATTGCGACCTTGGCTGGTTGCTTCGCCGGGCTCATTCTGCAGGATCAGCAATCTGACTCCTGTTCTTTTAACGTCCATGGAAGCTCTTGCTTGCGGCCTACTTAGGCCTGGTGTATAAGTGGAGCCGCTTGGTGCACAGGCGCTTTAGGTTACAGTACCATATAGTCTTATGACCAGTATCGTGTCTTCATTATATTTCTCATTGTGGCAACTGGTTTTAGGAGAAGCATGAGCAAGCTTTTTTAGATGACTTCATGACGCGTCTTGCGTTTCTGCATTTTGAAAGCCTATGTGGAAAATAATAAAGATGCACGTCCGTGAGTATGTCTGTCGCCTACGTCATAGCACTGAGTATATTCTTCGTGTAGATTGGTGCGGGAGTGTCCAGTGTGTATATTTGCACAGGTGTGCTGACCGTTGGCTAGGTCGTCATGGCATCTCTAACGACGGGTAGGTTTTAGTCTAGTTGGTCCGTGCCGCAGGTGTCGGCATGGCCAGTGCGGGCTGCTGGGCAGGCAGATGGACACATCCGTATGTTCCTGTACCAGGGTATTTGGTCGTCTGGTAGATGGGCAAACTCTTCTCGTGGAGGGTGTCTGGGTCGTGACCCTTTAGGCCAAGCGCGAGAGGTGAAGGACGGGAGCCTGGTCTTCCATTCTCCCACTTCAGTCCCCCCTCTGGTCGACTTGTCGACCACAAACATATCCTTTTCGTTGTCTCCTCTTACTCTCCATATCTTAGTTATTCCTCCTAAATGTCCATAGTGGTTCACATGATCTTCAAATGACCAATACATATATTCACAGGTTCCTCCAGGAGTACAGTATACCCATTTCCCTATGTAGCTCCTGGGGTTTCTTGGGTTCTCGATCTTCACCGATGGTGGGTCCAGATGGTTGGTGACCATCTGGTTGCGTAGCCTCTCCCTTTCTTGTATTATTATGCCTGTGTGTTGGCCGTCATCTGCTGGCATCAAGGGGTGCATGCCGACCATTTCAAGCAACTCGTCAGTGGTGCGTGCCTTCCGGGCCTTCCAAAATCTTATTATGATCAGTTTAGCTCCAGCCAAAATAGTACAACCAACTATAATTTTCAGTCCATCTGACAGCCAAGAGGGCATCCATGACCATAATAGTGAAAACCAGCTCTTATCCTTGTTTACACCGTTACTTTCATCCATCATTTTGGAGTGCATCTGGGCCAATTGTGAAACTGCTTCTGTCAGTGTACCATTGTCAGCATCGTTGGCAGGAATGAACGTGCAGCAGGATTGTCCTATCTTTGCAGAACTCCTCCTTCCATGGCTGTGAGGAGGTCCAATACATATCTGTTCTGGAGTGCTACCATCCTTATAGCTCGCAGCTCCTCTTTTATTGCGTTGAATCCATTTACTGTAGAATTGATGGTCATCATTAGTTCCCATCTAGTTATCTGGAGCCATTTTGCGTTTGCGTAGGCCTGCAGTCCCGGATGTATGATTGAGGAGAAAAACATTGCTGCTCTGCTGAATAGTCTGTGTTCTGGCGGGATTGAAGTGAGTGCCGTTTCCGACCTTCCCCACAGGTAATTTCCTGTCAGAGGTTCTCCTTGTCTTTTTCTTCTGTTTAGGACGGTATCATTGCTGTTGGTCCTATTCCCTTGCTCCTCCTGAGGTGGTGCAGATCTCTTCCTTCTTTTGTCCCCTTCATCCATTTTGGGAAAGTTCGCCACATTCACATGCTTCTTTGGTACCACTAGTGATGGTACATTGACGTGCACCATTGTGCACACACCATTCCACAGGGGAGGCAGTGTATGGTATGCCTTTTCTCCACAAGCCCAATAATGGTCCATTATTACTGCTGTTCCTGCTCCCCCCTCAGGTAACTCCATCACGCTTGCACAGTTGGTGTTATATCCTACGTCCACCTCTCCTTTATGCTGGTAGCATACCTTGGGCGCAGTCAGCGGCAGTATTGTTATTGGGTCTTCATCCGTCTCCACCCACGTGAGCATGGGTACGTACTTGATCCACGTCGTCTAACATCTGTGGTTGTGTGTCTCGATAGTTGAGATAGTTTCTTTTGTTACCATGTTGCTGCCAATCACTCCTATCTCCCAATTGTTATCTAGGTACACCTTCCCTGTTATCGTCACCAGTGGCCTTTCCCAACATCCTGGTTTACCAGGAACTTCAGTGGCGTACCAATCACATGGTAGATACTGCAGTGTTACTTTCTTTGTTTCCCCTTTTGCAGGACCACTTGTTATGTATTTGAATGCTTCAGCATGTAGACTGCTCTTGTGGTAACTCAAATAGGTCTTGAGGAAGTTGTTTTCATATGGGTAGGAGTCTCGTGTTTTCCACACCATATGCACCACTGTCCCTTGAAATCTTCCCTTCGTTTAGAACAGTGCCAAGTATATTATGCATCATGCTGTCTTTTCATCTATTTCTGTGGCAACAAATGTTCGTGAAGCGCTCATGGCGTATGGTATTAATGAGCAAACGTAGCAGCTGTCCTCTGTTGTCTGCTTACCAATGCGGGTCATGTGTTGGTACCATATGTTGTTTGAGACGTGTGCTGAATCTTGTATATAATTATCAATACCTTTATTATCTGAGTATGTGCTGCGTTTAACTCTATTTTGCTTGTGTGCAATTTTACTAGTATCACCTGACGTAACACCTGTTGCAGCAGGGGATGGGGGTGTATTAGGTTTGGGTGCAGCAATAAGATCAATAGCATAGCTGTACTGCCATACAGAGGCAGCCAAGAACCCGGTGATCATCAAAATCCCTATTAGTTTTATTACATATGCTAATTTCACCGGCATTTTGCTCTTACCTTGCTGCAGTCCTGGCAGCGTATTCTTGCGACGTTAAAGTTGCCCGCCTGAAAATTCTCAAAATGCTGGTTATTAAATATTAGTTGTTGTTTTTCTTTAAGCTCTCCCTATCAAATAGTCATTCAGTGCCCAGGCGAAGAGCTGTTCCCACGCTACTCTAAGTGATCTATCTCTTAGGACAGGCAAGTATGGGTGGAGGTGGGGCATTGAATATTCTATGGCCAAGAGGAATGCTGTGTAGTAGACACGTACCCTTCTCCTTTTCAGGTACGTTGGCCTTTTTATTTCATATACAAATTGGTGTGACAATTCTTCCGGGTAGTTATCGTCTGGGGGTACCATCTACTCCTGGGCAGTGAATTTGTTAGTTATCTATTTTCTTAACAATACAATAATACGCAGTTCCTGCATGTGCAAGAGAAGAGAAAAAAGAGCATTCACGTGTTTACATGTGTACGTGTGTACGGCAATGTCCTTCAGTTCGGTTATTACTGTATTGGGGGTAGGGGTCAATGGGCAGGGGGTTTGGGCTCAGCTGGCGGAAGTAGTTTTACTCTTTGAGCGTGTGACCATGGGGTGGGTAGTATGGGGATCACCCCTTTCTTCTTCAGTTATTGTCTCCGGGGAATCTGGGGAGTGACAGGGTATGGGAACAATTTGGTCGTTGGCTGTGGTAGAACTCTCTTCCTCCGTTGGTGATGCTGTTGTTGTTCTCCCAATGGAACTGTCGGCGGCGCTGGGGCGGGTCTGCAGTTTGTAGATCTTTACATCGTGTAGGTGGTTCCAGGCACGCTTGTCCTGTAGCTTTACTGCTCTTGTTGATACTTCCTCTACCAGATGGGGGCCAGTAAATCGTTCATTATTCCACTTCCTGTTGAAATTGCGAAGTAGCACGTGGTCACCTTTAGCAAGTTTACACAGGTTTTCCTTTTCCAATTCTTTATCCGCGTCTTCTTGTTGATTGCTGTTAGACCCGCCCCGTGTGCGCTCGAGCTGTTGAGACACAAACACTACACTAGTAATCAAAGAAGACACATATTGGTACATTTCATCACCTAGAACACTCGCTGTATTTTCGTGGTCGGTAAATGCTCTTGATGTTGGCGTTAGGGGAAGGCGCATTTGACGTCCGGTAACCACCTCGTGTGGGGTGAGGTGGTGGTCGGACCCTGGTCTATTCCTTAGTTCAAATAGGGTTAATGGAAGGCAATATAACCAGCTTTTCTTTGTTGTTTGTTGTATCTTTGCAATTGCCTCCTTTAATAGGCCATTCAGGCGTTCACATACACCGTTGGCCTGTGGGTGGTAGGCACATGCAAATTTATGTTTTATGTTCAGCAAGGATGTGATATGCTGGAACATTTCGTTTGCGAAATGTGGGCCATTGTCTGACCTTAACACCTCGCACACTCTCCACCTGGGGAAGACCTCCCTCACTAGGAATTTAGCTGCTCTAAATGCATCTGGGTGTGAATGCATTATGTTTTATGTTCAGCAAGGATGTGATATGCTGGAACATTTCGTTTGCGAAATGTGGTCCATTGTCTGACCTTAACACCTCGCACACTCCCCACCTGGGGAAGACCTCCCTCACTAGGAATTTAGCTGCTCTAAATGCATCTGGGTGTGAACAGGGCTCTGCTTCAATCCACCTAGAGAATGGGCATACTACTACAATCATATACCTATTACCTTGACATATGTTGATCATATCAACATAGTCAATATGGAGATGCCGAAAAGGTCCCTCTGGCCGGGGTATAGTACCTCTTATTACTTTTAGGGTATGGCCGGCCGTAAACTGTTGACATGTGAGACAATTGCTGATAAAATTCGACACATGAGAATTTAACTCGGGGCAGAACCAATCTTCTCTAATTCGTGCTACAATTACTTCCTTGCCTGTGTCGGCTGGGTGATGTAGTTGGCTCAGGGCGGTGTTCAAAAGTGCCAATGGTATGGCAACCTTTCCAGTGCCACCCTGGCGCCATAGTGCGTCGGTTGGTGACATTGTGCATCCTCTTTTTACCCATATTTCTTTTTCGGCCATTGGTGCAGCCGCTTGTACCTCCATAATCTGCGTGGCTGGGAGATGGGTGTACCCTTCTCTTATCAACATCTCCTTAGCCATTCCCCTCCCTCTCCCTCTCTGTGATTCTGGGGGGTTCCATATCTCACCAAAGTATGCAGCATACTTCGCATGTGCGTCTGCTGCTGCATTCCCCTTTGAGACGTGGTCTTCACCATTTGTGTGTGCGGTGCATTTTACTAGGGCTAATTCTTGGGGGTCATTTATTACTTCAATTAGTTCAGCCAATAAGAGGGCATGTTGCACTGGAGTGCCATCCGCTCTCCTAAACCCTCTTCTTCTCCATTTCGACAGCCCTGAGTGGACAGTGGATGTAACATATGCACTGTCGGAGTATATGGTTACTCGTTTGTCAAAGCTTTCCTTCAATGCCAAGATTAGTGCAACCAGTTCCGCGGCTTGAGCGGAGTAATGCTGTGGTAATTGTACACATTTCATAGCCACACACACCGGTACCTCCATCATTTTTACCACTGCTGCCTCAGTTCTCCTTATCCCATCTCTTTGATCAATAGTTGATGACCCATCAATAAACAAAAGCTCACCTCCCTCTAGTGCGTTTTCTTCAACCTTTCTAGTACATGAGTACATTTCAGTTATTTGCGTACAGTCATGGGCATAATCTCCCTCCTCAATTACTTCTGCTAGGAACCTTGCAGGGTTAACCGTGCTACATCTAACAATTGCTAGTTCAGCTCTAGATAGAATGATCTCATAACCTGATGCCCTCTGCGTGGTTAGGGTGGACTTAGGTTTATTCAATATTGCAAATAGTGCATGTTCCACAAACAGTGTAGTTGGGCACCCCATGGTTATTGCTGATGCTTTTTCCACTGCAAAAGCAGCTGCAGCGAGACCTTGTTCGCAAGGGAAGTGACCTAACATCACAGGATCCAAGTGTAAAATGCTACTGGTTTGTAGCCCATGCTTGTTTTTTGAGCCAACACTGCTTTCATTACAGCTGAGTCGCAATGTGAAAATATAAAAAATTGTCGCTCATAGTCTGGGGATGCCAGTACTGGAGCAGTTGATATCGCATCTTTCAATTCATCAAAAGCCTCTTTCATTTCCATAGTCCACCCCAACTTTTTCTCCCCTTTATTAGCTTCCATTAAAGCCTCAAGCAGGGGTCCTATGTACGAGCTGTAATCAAATACCCATGCTCTACAGTAGTTGCACAGCCCCAGGAATTGCTGCAGTTCCCTCACAGTTTGTGGCATTGGAGTGTTTGAAATGGCCTGTGCTCTTTGTGGTGCAATCTTTCTTCCATGTTGGGATATAAATTGACCAATGTAAAGTACCTGTTCTTGACAGTATTGTATCTTTTCCATGTCTACCTTGTACCCTTTTTCAGCCAATATTGTCAACAATTTAAGGAGTCCTCTCTGCATTTACTTTCGTTTGTACTGCAAATTATTATGTCATCCACATACTGCAACACTGTGCTTTCCACGTCAATGTTACCCAAATCCATCTGTATTACTCTATTGAAAATTGAGGGTGATTCGCAATACCCCTGTGGCAATCTGGTATGTTTCCACTTTGTATTTCGGTAAGTGAAGCTTGTCAGATCTTGTGAGTCTGGGTGCAATGGTATTGAGAAAAAAGCATTTTTAAGGTCGATCACTGTAAATCGTGATGCTTCTGCTGGAATGCCACACAATATTGTGGCCGGGTTTGCTGTTACGGGATATTCTGCTTCTACTATGTTGTTCAAGGGCCTGAGATCCTGTATGAAGCGCCAAGACCCCCCTCTAGCCTTGCGCACTGGGTACACAGCCGTGTTGCATGGTGATTCTGAGGGGACCAATATGCCATTGTTTATAAGGGCCGTTATGGTTTCATATATGCCCTCATCTGCCTCTTTTGACAGGGGGTACTGTTTCACTCTGGGGAGTATTGCACCTTTTTTCAATTTTATCCTTACTCCCCCTATGCTTTTTATGCACCCCACGTCATAAGGGCTAGTAGTCCACAATGATTTGGGTACCTTTGACATATCCTCCTTAAAGAAGGGGACTGGGGTGCATGCGGGTGCCTCAAGTGCCATCGCAATCTTCTGTGCTACTTGTTTGTGAGCCACTCTTAGCCATATTTCTACACTCATCATGAACACCATTTCACCTTCCTCCTTTTCTTCTGAGAACAGCTCCTCATCTGACACCTGGGTTAACCTACATCCTTCTGCTAGTGCTATCACTGCCCTCCATGCTCTTCCTTCTTTGTTTGGGCATGCACAGCAATATAGTCAGCTGTTGCAATAATGCTCTCAATGTCCATTAGAACCACCTTTCCTTCTGGTTCATTAACAGGTGTTTCTGGTCTGAACAGATAGGCTGCTGGCCTCCTCCATATTTTCCCTTCCATCCCTGGCATCCATGCAAATGCCATATCTGTTCCATACTGGAATAGTTCGCCATCTACTGGCTCCGCCCTAATCGCTATCTGTCCGCAGTATGCTTGCATAATCTGTCGTGCTGTGAGCATGTTAATCCCTGGAGTAGAGCAAATTATGCCGTCCTCTGTAAAGGAGATCGTCATATTCAATCTGTTCATTATGTCTCTCCCCAGTATATTTACTGGTGAGGCACTATAATATAAAAGTGGAACTGACAGATCATAATCTCCAATAGATAAGGGAATGTTATCAGTAAAGGGAACCAACCCTCTAGCCCCAGAGAATCCTTGGGTGTTCATGGCTTCGCCTGACATCTTAAATTTACCTTCCCTTATGCAAGACCGGGTCGCCCCGGTGTCAACAAGGAATGATAATTTTTTGTGACCTATCGTTACCTCTATGCGTGGCTCCTCCGCACTATTAGGTGTTACTGACAGGATGGGACACACCAAGGCCGTCTGTGGGCTGTCCTATTGAGGGTACAATGATTGGCCATTTCCTGTGTAAGGGTTGTGTCCCAAGACTGTCACCCTACCCAATTGTGTTTGTTGTGTTTGGAGTTGTTGTGTCATCGCTACCTGTTGTTGTGGCAGTGAATATGTCTGTGGCTGTTGTTGTGTTATTTGTTGTTGTTGTTCATTTCCCTGTTGCAACGTCTGCTGTTGTTGTAGGCCCTGCTGTTCTTGTGAGGGCCTTGCTTGTCCCTGTTCACTCCATGATGGTGTTCCTGGCCTAACTCTACACGTGCGTGACATGTGTCCTAATAATCCACAACTCCAACACACTGGTGGTTCCCTACTCTGCCATGGGAAGCTCCCTGTGTTGTCCTGGTATACTGGTTGCCCTGTGGGGTAGGAATTTCTAAGTCCTCCCACCTGCTGTTGGGTGTTATATCCGTATCCTCTCCCTCTCATAAATCCTCCTCTCCCCCTGTTATAATTATAATACCCAGCTCCTTGCATTGGGTACCCTCCTCCCATGTTGGTTGTGTATGATTGCAGTGGCGGCGCCTGTTGTGTTATAGTCTGTGAAGGTGGTATTTGGGCAGGGCTTTGGGCCATTGTTGTGGGCGTAGTTATTAGTGCCCCTTCCATTGTATATTTAGTAAGTTTTTTCTGTACTAGTTTAGCCTCTTCTGTTCTCCTGTCCTCTTCCTTTTGTTTCATTTTTCCTTGCCATGTCCTGCAGTGATGTACTATAGTCAGTTGTATTTCTGGCCATGGTTTTGCTTCCATTCCCACTACTTTCTTTAGTTGTTTCTGAACTCCTTCTGGGAGCCCTTGTACTAGTATATGAAAGAATATTGCTGGTGTTTTATCCCATTGCTCTCTAGTTTCCATGCGCCACTTCTCTTGGATCTCCTGGATATAATCAACAGGATCCTCATTCTCACGCATCTTACGGGAGGTAATTGCTCCTATGTCTGATGTGTCTGGGTACTGTACCCTCAGTGCCTGCCATAGTGCATGTCTGCAGTTTGCGAATGGTGCCCCATCATGCGATGTGTTTGTTATTGTTACCCCATGAAATCTCGCTCTCTTCCAAATGTCATCCGCTCTATCCCCTAATATTGATATTAAAAGGCCCTTTACATCTCCTACTGCCAGTTTCTGTCCTGCGGTGTGTTTTTCCATTTCATATATCCACTTACCCGCACCTCCACTTAATGATGGAAGCCTGCATTTTATATTTTCTTTATCTGTATGCTTCCAAGGGACATACTGTGGTCTAACCCCTCCTCTCTCCAAAAGTGGTATTAAGTTGTGTCTCGTTTCACCCTTTATGTTCCATAATATCGAGTCCTCACACCCTTCCTCCTCTTCCCTTTCTTCTACATCTTCAATTTCGTCCTTATTACCCCTGCTCGTAACTCTTTCTTCTCCATCTTTTCCCCTCCTTCCATCATTTCCTGTATTTAATGTGGGCATGTGTATTTGTCTGTCCTGCCTGCGACTAGGGAGGTCTCTAAGCCGACATGCATAGGGTGTCAGTTCGTCTGTGAAGGGCGCGAGTTTTATTTTGCGCAACAAGCGTGAGGTGGTTGAGCATGTAGGGTGCGATGGGGGAGGGCGTGATGGGGATGGGGATGGTGTGGCTTCATGTGTCGGTCTTTCCGCTAGTCCTTGCTCTCCCTCCTCACTTCTCTCCAGCTCATCCTTTCTCCTACTGATCCATGGCGAGTCTATGTTGGTTCGGGTGAGGTATAGTTTGTCTAAGCTTTCCCTTTCACTTTTTCTTCCTTCCCTCTCCACTCCTTCTTCTTCCTCACTACAAAAGTCAGTCATAAACGGCACCCCCCACTCGGTCTTTTTCCCTTTTATTGTTACTGTTTGTAAGTCTATTAGGTCCAATTCTCCTTTTTCTCCTTTACCAACTGCTCACCCTTGTGCTGATGTTGTCGCTACTTCTGTGCTTCTATATACATCCCCCCATCTTTCACTCTCCCTACTCCTATCTTCTCTTTCTCCTACACTTCTCTCCTCCATCTCCCTACTATTTTCCTCCCTTTTCCTTTTTAATTCCTCCATCACTTCACTGCTCATCTGTTCCAATATTCTTTCATCCTCTTTCTTCCTTTCCCATTTCACCCTTTCTCTTTCTACTATACTCTCTATTACCTTCCCTTCTTCATATGTCTTAGTTGTTTCTGATTGTAACCTCCTCTTCCACATTGCCATTTCTTTTTCTTTTTCATCTTCTTCCCTCTTCTTCTCTCGCAGCACTACTCTTGATACCCTTTCTGCTGCTGCTTTTACCCTTTCAGTTTCTCTCCTTTGCTCCTCATTCCGTTCCCTTATTTTTTCCAATTCGTTCTTACCTTCTTTCCTTTTCCTCGCTCTCTCTCTCTCCTCCCTCTCGAGCTGTTTGATCAATTCATTCTGCTCATCCCTTAGCTTTGCTAGTCGTTCATCCAAAATCTCTTCCTTTTGCCGTAATAGCTCTCCCCCCCTCATTTCACTCTCCCTGGCACTATCCTCGTCTGTTTTCTTTACTACCTCCTTCTCTTCTCCAGTTAGTGAACCCCGTAATTTTAATAGTATCTGTGCAGCTACCCACTCATCATTTCCTATCTCCACAGTCTGCTCTTCTCCAGTCCTCCCCTCCCCCACTGGCTTCTTCCTATGAGCCACATATGGTGGAGGGCTGTATGCCGGGTTCGAGTATCCCTCAGCCGCCCTTAACTGTCCTCTTTCTATTTCTCCTAATTCTCTTAAAGGGTACAGCCCCCCTCCCTCTGTTTTCATTTCCTGTGTTATGGGTATCTCGTTGCTCGGTTCCTTTTTTATGTCATCTAATTTATTATTCTTTTCTCCTCCTTCTCCTCCGTTCCCCGTGTTCTTTCTGCTTTCACTCCCCTTTTTCCCATCCTCTCCTTCCTCCTTAATCTCTTTTTCTTCCTGTTTTTCCCCCATAGTGAACATTCCATTTGGTGCTGGTCGGGACCCCTGGAACATCCTCCATAAGTTAAACACCTCCACATGGTTTGCCAACTTCTTCCCCTTGTATGTATTGTGCAGATGGTTTAGCAGTGAATGTTGGGCATATGGATTGAAGCTACCATTAGGCGGCCACGGTGTTAGCATTTTGTTATCCGTCCCCTGGGTCCATTCTATGCTGTACTTAATTAGTTTCTCCCTATGGGGTGGCAGAGTTGTGCATATGTGTTGTAGTGGGGTAGTGAGGGTGTTCCCCCACCCTCCCGACCCTGTCCCGTATGACATAGTAGCGCTTCACTTGATACCCTTCCCCTATCTGGTAGCAGTTTGTCTCACTAGCAGTTTACAATATACAACCTTATATTGTTTACCTGGCCCCGTAAGTTTGGGGACTTACGACAATCCGCTAATGAATAGTTATAAAAAATATGGTATTTTACATTTGTATATTTCCTTCTGTCTTTCTTTCTTTATAAAACACCCTTACGGCCCCCTGCAGCCGAGGCGCACGTAGCCCCCTGCGGCTGCGTACCCCTTATGACGCTCTTATACAGTTGTCCTAATTTTACGTGCTCCTCCCCCTTTTACACTTGCCGTGGCCGGCGTTCTCCGTGCGCAGCCACGCCCCCCTTTCTCCTTTTCCCGATCAACTCATTTACCGTTTATCTCCGTTTCCACTCCCTTACCATATTTCTCTTCCCCCCCCACTCTTAAAACTAATATGTCTTGTGCTCGCGATATCCTATGAAAGCCCTACTGGTGACGTCACCGATCTCTTCAGCTACTGGTAAGCTCTTCGTATATCCTTTAAGTTCAAAATACACTTGCAATCTACCCCCGTTAACCCTACAGCTGTCTTCCTGTCACTCCTGGAACAAGGTAATCAAATCAATAATATAATCGGACTGCGCACGCTGCGTCGCCTCGCGTGTGATACGCCCCTCAACAGGAGGGCTTAACCAGCCAATTATCTTCCGTATTGGGCAACTAGCTAGCTACCGCCTACAGGGAAACGTCATCTACCTATCGAGTTTCTTGCTCGAACAATAGGGATCCTCATCTACTCATTGATCAATAAATGCCAAATCGTAGGAAACCACACACACCCACCCTTACACGTAGTCGCGACCTAGGCCAATCAGTGTCTACGAGCGGCCGCACGTGATGTTTTCGTGCTCCGCCCCCCTCTTTCGTGTGACGTAGCCGACTGCTCTCGCACTCGTTTCACTACCATTCATTCCATTGCCAACACTATATTGTTAAACCTTCGCCGCGCACCTGTGCAACACCTCCCTCCTCCCTTATTTAATTCCTCCCCCCTCCCTCACAATTTCGCACTGCTTGTTGTGCGTGTCATGCTCACCAAGTTCTCCTGATGCGGGGCCGCTCGACTGCGTGCACCCCTCCAAGCGGCTCGTCACCTCCCCTCGTCTGGACCACGTCTGGACACTCGCCAACCGTGGGCGGGATACTTCTCAACCGGCTCCCGAGGGCCTATATCCGGATTGCGCTGTCCGGTCTTCTCGCAGCTCCGCGATGGTCCTGTAGTCCTCAGAAGGGGGCAACGGCAGAGGGGGCCGCGCCGCCGGGCCTCCTCGCAGCGGGAGTGCCTGGAAAAAGTAAAAATAAAAAAAGCGGATCTTAAACAGATCTCAGCAGTGCCTCCAACTTGTCGGGGGGAAATTCTGCCGGGGTCGGCCGGGCCGTCCGCAGACCTCCGGGCAGTGAGGCCCCAACTCCTCCCGTATATCCCAGATGAGATAGAGTATGAGACACACGCAAGAAGCAAGGTGACTCTGCTGTTTATTAGACAAAAACGGCAGGGATGGGTCAAGGAGCGTACGCGTCCGTCCTGACACACACACAATCGTAGTGCTCGCAGGCCCTTTTTACCTTAGTATGACGCGCTACTTGCGTCACATTGGAAAGTTAGCAAAAAACCTATCGCCACTCTTAATTGGTTGCTCGAGTGGTAGGGTTAGTATAGCACACGTATAGAGAACAATGTTAGTGGTCGAGGGTTAGTCAGGTGATATAACTGGGTTGTCCCTACAATTAGATACATGAGAATTGTTACATGAAGACCCCTGATGATTGGTTAAAGTTAATGGCGTCAGTGATAGGAGCCCCATGTTCTGATTGGTGCGCCCGCGAGCTTCCCAGCCTGGGACCATCGCTGTTCCCAGCTCTCGGTGTACCTGTCATCTGCAACAATGTTTCACTATGGGTACGTGCAGACAATGTGAGGACTTATTCATAGCTGGAAGGCCGACTACTCCCACTGTCGCAGATGTCCATTGAGCCTTTTAATTGTATCTGCTTATGTCTTGTAACGAGAGATCCAGACGCTTTCTTCCTCCTGGGCTTGGCATCCTGTCAGGTTCGGCTTGGTCACGTGAGGTGGGACCGTGTTTGAGGCATAATTCTGCATAATTAATATTGTTTTTCCACTGTGTGCCTGGTTTAATTTGCAGGTGTGACTTTAACGTTGGTGTGCGGCGTGCGAGGTTGCAACATCGTGCCCTTGATGATTTGCTCTCGGAATGTGGGTTTGCAACATTGCGACCTTGGCTGGTTGCTTCGCCGAGCTCATTCTGCAGGATCAGCAATCTGACTCTTGTTCTTTTAACGTCCATGGAAGCTCTTGCTTGCGGCCTACTTAGGCCTGGTGTATAAGTGGAGCCGCTTGGTGCACAGGCACTTTAGGTTACAGTACCATATAGTCTTATGACCAGTATCGTGTCTTCATTATATTTCTCATTGTGGCAACTGGTTTTAGGAGAAGCGTGAGCAAGCTTTTTTAGATGAGTTCATGACGCGTCTTGCGTTTCTGCATTTTGAAAGCCTATGTGGAAAATAATAAAGATGCACGTCCGTGAGTATGTTTGTCGCCTACGTCATAGCACTGAGTATATTCTTCGTGTAGATTGGTGCGGGAGTGTCCAGTGTGTATATTTACACAGGTGTGCTGACCGTTGGCTAGGTCGTCATGGCATCTCTAACGACGGGTAGGTTTTAGTCTAGTTGGTCCGTGCCGCAGGTGTCGGCATGGCCCGTGCGGGCTGCTGGGCAGGCAGATGGACACATCCGTATGTTCCTGTACCAGGGTATTTGGTCGTCTGGTAGATGGGCAAACTCTTCTCGTGGAGGGTGTCTGGGTCGTGACCCTTTAGGCCAAGCGCGAGAGGTGAAGGACGGGAGCCTGGTCTTCCATTATCCCACTTCAGTCCCCCTCTGGTCGACTTGTCGACCACAAACATATCCTTTTCGTTGTCTCCTCTTACTCTCCATATCTTAGTTATTCCTCCTAAATGTCCATAGTGGTTCACATGATCTTCAAATGACCAATACATATATTCACAGGTTCCTCCAGGAGTACAGTATACCCATTTCCCTATGTAGCTCCTGGGGTTTCTTGGGTTCTCGATCTTCACCGATGGTGGGTCCAGATGGTTGGTGACGATCTGGTTGCGTAGCCTCTCCCTTTCTTGTATTATTATGCCTGTGTGTTGGCCGTCATCTGCTGGCATCAAGGGGTGCATGCCGACCATTTCAAGCAACTCGTCAGTGGTGCGTGCCTTCCGGGCCTTCCAAAATCTTACTTCCTTATCTATCGGAGATCACCCCTCCGGACCACATAAACTAGCGCCCTCCTCCCCACAGAAGTTTTCTCTATCTTCATCTGAAATATCTTGTCCCCAACTAGGGTGGCTCCTCTCTTTCTCATCTCTGGTTAATGTTAGTTTGTCCAAAGACAAAGCTCTATTCTCGAGACTGAACAGACCCCCTTCCTTGCCCCATGACTGAGTACCATCAAATCGATCATCTTCCCCTTTTATTTTTTTATTTACTTTTTGTCCTCATCTCCTGATAAGCCTTTTCGATCCTGTCTCCAATAGCCCCTATATCAAAATTATCTTCTAAGTCTACCCTAGAGGGTCCTGGCATTGGTTCTTGTGTTGGGAAGATCTCCTCTATGTCCTCCCATGCCACTACTGGATTAGGTCTCATTAACTCTTTCTCCATGCGATCAATGTCAGGTGCCCTCTGCCTTCTCTTTTGATCCATTTCCTCATCAAACTCTCTTGGTTTCTTTGCTTACTCCCTAACCCTGTCCTATTCCTGTCTTTTCACTTCTCTTCTCTTGTTTGCTCTACACACTTCTTCATCTCTACCTCCTTGCATTCTTTTATCTTTTAATTTCTGTTCATCCTCTTCTTCTCTCCTCTTCTCTAGTCTGTCTTGTTCTTCAATTACTTTTTGACTGTTGTCATATTTTCTCTGTTCCTCTGCTCTCTCCTCTTTTTTCAACTGTTCATCTTGATACAGTTGTTCCCGTCTTTGTCTACTGTTTCTTTTAGCCTCGTCTTCTTTTAATCATTTCTCTCATTCCCTGTCTTCTTTTATCTTGCTTGTCCTGATCTTCTTTTTGCCTTACTTCCTCAATGCACTTTCCATCAAGTTTGAGCAATATCTGACCACCCATCCATTCGTTCTGTATGAGCGCTACCTTGTCAGCTTTGCCTTCTCTCCTTTCCATCTCTTTATTTCCATTTCTATAGCTAAAGAATTACCTGATCGGTCACTTCTCTCTTTGTCCCGTGGGACTTTAGAGATCACATCCCTTTCTGCACTCTTTTCTGGACTCTCATCACTGCTACATGTTGGCAGCTCATATGTCGGATTACTGTACCCTGTTGCTTCCTTACGTTCTCTTAAAGGATATGATCCTTCATCTTTCGTACTATCGCCATTTACGTCAGGCAGCTCCAAAGTTTTGCCGCGTGGGCAGTTTTATCCAAGTCTCACCAAATACTAAGTTGGTTTGGGTGAAGCCCCACCAAGACAAAAATTGGAACAATTTCATGCCTTGTGCTGCTTTCTTTCCAAGGCTCTCAGCGTCATTAGCAATGGTAAATAATTTCACTTCCCTATTGTTCACCCCTTCTTCATCGACTGTGCATTCACAGTTGAAATCACAGCCGATAACTATACCAGCACCTGGATGCACATTGTTCCACTTTATCAGCACATTCCCCAGTTCCTCCAAAACCTCCTCCACTGGGGAGGTTAGTGCTTTAAAGTAGATGTTCACAAACAGCAGCAGTACCGATCGAGTGCCAGCATTTTGATTCTGTTTAGTGGAATAGTGCTTTCTTCCTCAAACACAAATTCAAAAATTAAGGGCAGAGCAGCGCTGTGAAATGCTTTATGGTCCGCCATCAGATGGTCTGCGTGGATATGAGGTACATTGTTTGCCTTCAGCCTCTGTCCCTTAGATTTTGACTTAAGGCCGGACACCCTCATGAATCATCCGTGGCAGGTTTCCTAGAAAGTTGCGGAGTGTGGCTAATTCGTGTCTGCGCCAAGGAGGGAGCCTGTGTCATGACATTTAATGACTCAGGTATTGTCGGTCCTGGAGGTACTGCTTTCATGCTGGAACAGGCTACCTCTCTCTTTTTCTTAGCTTTTTTCCTCCTGAACGTTTGCCATTTGGGCTCCCTGTAGGTATAAAGCTCTTTTTGGTTTGCAGACTTGCTGTCCAGAAGTGGACTTCTTTATCCTAACAATAGTATTTGTATTATTTCCACTTCCCTCGGTTACTTCCGGGACATCAGTAGTCATGTCCCTCAATCTTAGGTTACTAGCAGCACGGACATAGTCCTAAGGAATTTCCTGGGGCCACTGTTTCTGGATTCAGTTTGGTTTTTGGTTTAATTTTGGTCCCACCATGGTGTTCAGTCAAAGTGTCGAAACAATAGTTCCGAATGAAAAAATTTCCGAAGCAAAAGTGACGAAAAAAAAAGTTTTGAATGTATTTTTTTTAATATTAAAGGGTTTATTTTCATTTTGTATAGTAAAATAAGTGTTTGAAAAAAACAGGGGTTTGGGGGAGTTTGGGGGGGGCATAAAAGAAATACAATTGAAATAAAATCGAAACTTTTTTTTCAACTCTTTTGTGTCTTCAGACTACCCTTCCATCTCGGCTTCATTAACTGTATCAGATAGGCTTACTTCCGGCAGATCTACCTGCAACTGTTTTTGGGTTTAAAACATCTGGGGCAAAATACTCAGGCGCTCTGACACAGAGTCATTGGCTGTAAGCTCTGCAGCCAGGCTTACCCCTGAATCCAGCGTGGAGATGCTGAGGCGACTCTCTACATTATCCAGAACCGGGCCCAATATCTCATACAGTTTTCTTTTGGCAAGGTAAAAAAATGGAGATTTTAGTTTTATCAGGAGGCTGGGGGATTTCCTTCTGCGGTATGGCCAATACAGTCCGTGCGTATACCTGGACTCTTGTTCTGTCACTGCAGAGATTATATCTCTTCTTTATGCCTTGCGTTCAAAGTTAGGACGGTAGCCGAGGCTTACAGCACACACAGGAAAAGGAAGGCAGCGTGGGGCGAGAAGGAGACAACAAGAACAGCGTCCTGCGCTCGCCCTTAACAGGGCTTTCTTCTCTACGCACACAACCACCCAAGCTGTCTAACTTGTGGTCGCAATGAACTGAGATGTAGCAGACTGCAGACCGCGATCCAATTGAAGACCACCTCACTTAGCCGGGCGTAATGCACAAGCCGTAGCCGTAGCTTGGATCCCTAAAATCAGGGCACTGCTGGTCCTGACAACTGGAAACTGGAACCATCAGTCTCTGCTTGGTGCTTATCCAGCAACAAACCAGTCACCAAACTGACTCTCAGGATCGGCTCCCGATGCTCCCACACTCTGGGACCAACAGATGTCAGGGGTTAGGGGCAGTAAAGGCTCCGGGGCTGATCCGATCATGTCATGGACAACATGGTCTAAGCATGGCGTCCACCTTCTCTGCTCTCTGTTTTCCACTGACCTCAGATTTGAGGAAAGAACCTGAGTTTAAATTTAGTTCTATTAAGGTCATACTACACGTTTAATATTGATGTATTACACAGCCATGGTAGTGGCTGTGTAGTTATGGTTACGTTGCTGTTTCCATAGGAAGAGCACTTTTTGGGCTTTGCTCCCCCTGGACGAATCCTCTCCAAACTTTGCAAAAAAAGTATATGGGCCACTCTGAATTGCAAAGTTTGGTGATGTTTGGTCCAGGGGGGGGACAGTTATAGTGGTGGTCCCAAAACGTCTTTTTTTCCCATAGACTGAATGGGGGAAAAACTTTGCGCACACAGTAGGTCTAAAAAAATGTGTGATATCTATGTCCGCTCCGCGGTCACACTTCCCTGTTCGCTCGGCGGACAAGATACTGATTGGCTAAGGGGCTGGCGTCATGACCGTGGACACGCAACGTCTCCGCCGATTGGCTGCAGTGAGCCGTGCTCTGCGTCAGATTGTTTGGATGCGCCCGACATTTTGGATCCGAAGAGGCGAAATGCTATTTCAGAAACAGTTTTGATCTCCTGCAATGCGTTGGGACGTTCACAGAGTAAGAGATGGGTTACATACTGTACTTGTTTGGGCGGCAGGTGTTTGTATTCGCCATGTGAAATGCTGTTTCGGAACCTATTTTGATCTCCTACAGTGCTCGGGGAGGTTCAGAAAATAAGAGATGGGTGAAATGCTGTACTTGTTTGGGCAGCAGGTGTTAATGATGTTCTCTCTGTGCACGCCTAGTTCGGGATGTTTTTGTATTCAGAAAGTGAAGGGTCTAATAAGGGTAGTATTTCAGTCCTTGCTGTGTACAGGCCCTTTGAACCTGTTCTAAGAACACGTGTGCTGTTAGTGAACATTGAAATTGAGGACATGTCGTTATTACATTATTTTCTACTATAGGTGTCCTAATGATTCGTACGCCGCCATGGGTGTGACATGCTGTGGTGGTTGTGGCCAGGGACTAGAGTGGTGGATGCATGGCCGTAGGCCATAGGCCGAAGGCCATACTTCCAAGACTGTAGGCCCTGGCCACAACCACCGCAGCATGTCACAGCAATGGATACACCTGTAGTATTTATTATCGATTACATGGTTGTGGGGAGTGTGTACAGTCTTGGGTGCATGGCCAAAGGCCATGCCCCTAAGAAAAACATTATAAGCACTGCAGGTATTACCCACTGCACACCCAACCATTGCAATATCTATGGACATACAGCTAGGAGTCTAGCCTCTGGCATACACAAGTGAAGCATTCTACAGCTATCGATTCAACCATACTACCACCCACCACTGTGGTTGTGGGCAGGATGCAGAGTTTTGGGTGCATGGCTGCAGCCTGTAGGCCATACGCCACACTCCTGAAACTGTAGACTCTGGCTAGAACCACCACATCATATTACAGCATTGCATACACCCGTACTATTGCTTAGCAGTCAGATGGTTATGGGAAGGATGTACAGTCTTGGGTACATGGCCGAAGGCCATGCACCCAAGTACAACCTTATAAGCAGTGCAGTTGTAACCCAATGTACACCCACACATTCAAATATCTATGCACATACATCCAAATCTCTAGGTCCTGCCCACACCCACTGCGGCATATTAGAGAGGCACATTAGTGATTGTGTACTTATGGTGAAGTTGCTGTTTACATAGGAAGAGCTCTTTTTGAGTGCTTTATAACTGTTCTCCCCTTGGACGAATCCTCACCAAAGTTTGGAAAAAAACAATTTGTTTTGAAAGTTTGGTGATGTTTGGTCTAGGGGGGGGAAGTTATAAGGGAGGGGGGTTCTCAAAACGTCTATTTTACCCTTGCATGAATGGGGGAAAACATTCCTGGCCGCGAACATGTGGCACTTTCCCTGACAGGTTGAGCAACAGCATGCAGTACGTCAGCTTTTTGCAGTGCCCCCGCTATCTTTCATTCATGTTTTGATGTACACTTTGTTGGGGGGTGTGATGGGATGTGGGAGCACAAATTGAAAAAGTAGAGTTTTCTTGTGACCAAAGTAATACGTCTAAATGGAAGATAATGCTTACTGTACCAGTATGAATTACTGCATGTGGGTTAAAATGTTTTTGGAACAATATTGGCGTCAAACTGGCGTTCTTAGTTTTAAAAACTAAGGCCACCATCTGCACTGTTTGCTGAAAGCAGCAATTCTGAAGGTGTATGGGAGTATCGCTTCTCATAATTGGATTTCATTATGCTGTAACAAAGTAAGAATGTATTTGCCTTCTGAGTGAAGTCACATGAGTTGCTTTTTTGCTTGGACGCTCCATACGCCCGCATATCCCACTGAATGTAAAAGGGGCAAATGTATTTTGACCTTGAGCGATACGGACCTCTAAAAAGAAAATCAAGGAATGAAAGGGTAAAAAAAAATAGCAATTGTTAAGGTTATATTTTAAAAAGTTTGTAAGGGACATGCACAATTAGTCCACCAAAATTCTTTGCTGCAAATACATTGGTGTGTGACTTGCACACCAAGAATGGAGGCAGTAAATATTATGCAAGTTTATTACTTTTGCCCACTCTACAGCGACCCGCCCTTTAATTTTAAATTACCGATGATATTTGTGAAGTCATCTTTGATGTCCTGGCTGTTAGTTTTAGCAGTGCACGGTGGTGGCGCGAGTTATGGTTCCTTAGTTTACCATAACTGGTGAATGTCAGGGGTTTTTCGATTTTACTTGTAACCATAAAGTCCCTTTTAACAAAGTATTTTTTACTGAATATACATATATATATATTTGGCAGTGATCAAAATCAAAGGGGCTACACATGGGATATTGTCAGTGATGTCATCAATGACATTTGTGATGCCATCTTTCATGTCCTGGGTGTTAGTGCTAGCAGTGCACAGTGGTGTGGGCAGGTATGGATGCTTAGCCTCCCATAACTGGCGAATTTCAGGGGATTATCGGTTTTACTTTGAACCATAATGGCACGTTTGTAAAGGGTTTTTAGAGAATTGCACAGGTTTTTAGTAGTTCAACTTAACCATAACGTCCCCTTAACAAAGCTTTTGTTGAATGATTTGTATATAAACATGATTTTATTGTGTATGCATCATGTTACATTAATTGATATATGCAATTGTATGTTGCTTTTATGATGTTATAATAGCGAAATAAAGCAGAACTGAAATGAAGCAGGTTCCAGACTCATTAGGGTTGCTTCAAGAAGGTTTATTACCAGACTTAAGGGCCTCACCACGAGTTGGGCGGTAACTCCGGCTGTATTACCGCCGGTGGTATTAGCCCTACCGCCAACCCCCCCGGCGCTATTAGCGCCGGATCGCGGTTTTGGCAGTGATGGAATTCCCAATTCCCCACTGAGCCCATTCGGGAATGCCTCATTCCCCATTGGCCTCAATGGGGAATTTTCACGCTCTTACCGCCAGCGGGAAATCCGCCGGCGGTAATAGCGCAAATTTTCAGCGGATTTCCCACCAGCTCAGAGCTGGGGAGAAATCAGCAGAAGCCCTGATTTGGCGGACCCTTAAATCCGGTGGTAATAGCGCATCCACCTTATTTAAGGGTTACCGCCAAACTCGTGATGAGGCCCTTAGAGTTACTGTTACCCTTAGGACATAGAAGATAAATAGATAGATAACACCGGCTCCCATCACACAGGCAGGCTTGATGTAACTGTCACCACTGAGAACACTCACTCAGAACATTCTACCATTCACCCATCAGTACTCCACATGGCATCACCAGCTGCATAACATCACAGACAAGCACTACACAACACACCTCCCTCCTTTACCAAAACACACTTACACATGACACACCACAAGCAGACCACCATTTCCACAGCAAGTTCCCTACAAACGCTTGGCTCTATCCCAGGACCTAACCTACCCAGATCCAAGGCACTCTAACCTACAATCTAACACCACCTAAAAACAACACAACCACCTTCCACCTACCCCCACCACCTGCGGGCCTCCAGGCTGCCACCCTGAAACACTAGCAGGCCTCCAGACTGCCACCCTGGAGGACTACCCAACCTCAAAGACCTTGAAGCCAAATACGTCATCACACAATAGAGCGAACGCGCAATGGAAACACAACATCACCCCCACTCACACAAAACCAGCAAGAAACTTGGCAAACAGAGCACACACTACCAAACCATGCTCTGAAAATCCACCAAACAAATTAAGAATGCTGGTCAGTCATTCTCAATCCCATTAGCGAAAACTGATTAACTACACTCCACAATCAGCTCAGATGACAACCTCTCACAAGTCACTACGTCGAACCCAAGACACTAAAAACGGGGTCCAGAATCATCAATACAAACAACATGAAAACCATGTCTGGTCACTTCAGAACTCCACGGCACATCTTCCCAATGAGTCTATACCAGGCATCCCCAGCTATACATCCCACAATTATCTCCAGAAAACATCCTGTCCCCAGTGAGGAGTAGAACATAATATACCACGTAGAGGCGTTACCTCAGGAAATACCTCCTACACCTCAGGACAACTCAACCTCCCCATACCAATACAATAGAGACGCTACCTCACTCTAAAACATCTGGTGGCAATTAGAGCACACCCGAATTCCCTGCAACATTTTGAAATCAAACGCTTTTCTTATCTGACTCCGTATCATCCCTTCGGTTTGATTCTCCAACTGGGGTGGCCGACACTTCTCTATTTAGTGCCATAAGCACTGGAACCTTCTCCCTATGTCCCTACATTTAAAGCAGAACCAGCAGCGCTGTACACCCATATTTTCATCTTCTTTCAGACTGCTTCTGGCATCCTCCGACCAGCATGCCTTATCAGTGATAATCAGTGTCAAGAGACCATTTATTTCCCAGTGTGTACAATATAAATCACCTCAAACACTCACACTCTCACTCATTCACTCGCTCCCCCACTCGCTCCCTCACTCACTGCTTCACTCACTCAGCACTCACTTCCTCACTTGTGTACAGGCGCGTTATAAATGTCAATATCATTACATGGCCACACAAGTGGCCATGTAGTTATGGTTAAGTTGCTGTTTCCATAGGAAGAGCACTTTTTGGGCGGCTTATAACTTCGCTCTCCCTGGACGGATCCTCATCAAACTTTGCAAAAAAAGTATTTGGGTCACTCTGAAGTTTGGTGAGGATTCGTCCAGGGGGGGCAAAGTTACAGGGGGGGTCCCAAAACTTTTTTTTTCCCATACACTGAATGGGAAAAATGTTTTGCTCGTGTCTACAGCCCAAACCGCTGGACGGATGTTCACCAAATTTGGACCAGGAGCAGCGGCTTGGTTCCGAAAGCGTGCTTTTGCAAATTTGGTGAAAATTCATCCAGTAGCTTTTTTTTAAATTACCAAAAAGTAGGTAAAAAAAAAACTAGTGATATCTGTGTTCGGTCCGCTGACACACTTCCCTGTTCACTCCGCGGACAGTGTCCTGATTGGCCAATCACCTTGCGTGATGTTCGTGGACATGCAACGTGTTCGCTGATTGGACGGCGTGGAGCGTGGAGCGTGGAGCGTGAAGCATGTCAGATTTTCGGTAGCGCCCGCCATCTTGGATTCGCGGTCGTCCGCGGATAGCGCGGTGAAACTTCAAAATTTGTATTTCGTAGAGTGTATTGGTGTGTAGGAGTGTTTGGGGAGGGTGGGTGTGTATGAGATAGGTTTTTTATGTGTTAGACGTTCTTTTTGCATTCGATTTGTCCACGGACATCACAGGTGTTCTGAAATGTTCTAAATGAACTGAATGGGGGGTGTTCTGAGGACTCAATATGTGTCCGTTTTGTTCGCAAGCAAACTGAAACTGTTCTAAGAACACTCACAGTGTCCTGAAATGTTCGCAAATAAACAAAATGGGGGTGTCCTGAGGACGCTGTCCGTATTGTTCGTTGTCAAGTTGAATATGTTCTAAGAACACTCGCGGTGTCCTGAATTGTTCACAAATACACAAAATGGGGGTGTTCTGAAGACATTGTCGAACACTCGCTGTGTCCTGAAATGTTCGCAAATATGAATGGGGGTTGTGGCTGACAAGTTGAATGTGTTCTAAGGAAATGTTCGCAAATAAACAAAATGGGGGTGTTCTGAGGACACTCTCCGTATTGTTCGTTGTCAAGTTGAATGTGTTCTAAGAACACTCGCGGTGTCCTGAAATGTTCGCAAATAAACAAGATGGTGGTATTCTGAAGACGCTTCTAAGAACACTTGCGGTGTCCGGGGAATGTTCGTAGGGGGTGTCCTGAGGACGCTGCCCGTATTGTTCTCCGTCAAGTTGAATGTGTTCTAAGAACACTTGCGGTGTCCTGAAATGTTCGCAAATAAACAAAATGGGGGTGTTCTGAAGACGTTTCTAAGAACACTCGGGGTGTCCGGGGAATGTTCGTAGGGGGTGTCCTGAAGACGCTGTCCGTATTGTTCTCTGTCAAGTTGAATGTTTTCTAAGAACACTTGCGGTGTCCTGAAATGTTCGCAAATAAACAAAATGGGGGTGTTCTGAAGACGTTTCTAAGAACACTCCCGGTGTCCTGGAATGTTCGTAGGGGGTGTCCTGAAGGCGTAGTCCGTATTTTTTCGCTGGCAAGTTGAATGTGTTCTAAGAACACTCGCAGTGTCCTGAAATGTTGGCAAATAAACAAAATGGGGGTGTTCTGAGGACACTGTCCGTATTGTTCGTTGTCAAGTTGAATGTGTTCTAAGAACACTCGCGGTGTCCTGAAATGTTCGCAAATAAACAAGATGGTGGTGTTCTGAAGACGCTTCTAAGAACACTCGCGGTGTCCGGGGAATGTTCATAGGGGGTGTCCTGAGGACGCTGTCCGTATTGTTCTCCGTCAAGTTGAATGTGTTCTAAGAACACTTGCGGTGTCCTGAAATGTTCGCAAATAAACAAAATGGGGGTGTTCTGAAGACGTTTCTAAGAACACTCCCGGTGTCCTGGAATGTTCGTAGGGGGTGTCCTGAAGGCGTAGTCCGTATTGTTCACTGGCAAGTTGAATGTGTTCTAAGAACGCTCGCAGTGTCATGAAATGTTCACAAATAAACAAAGTGGGGGTGTCCTGAGGACGCTGTCCGTATTGTTCTCTGTCAAGTTGAATGTGTTCTAAGAACACTTGCAGTGTCCTGAAATGTTCACAAATAAACAAAATGGGGGTGTTCTGAAGACGTTTCTAAGAACACTCGCAGTGTCCTGGAATGTTCGTAGGGGGTGTCCTGAAGGCGTAGTCCGTATTGTTCGCTGGCAAGTTGAATGTGTTCTAAGAACACTCGCAGTGTCCTGAAATGTTCGCAAATAAACAAAATGGGGGTGTCCTGAGGACACTGTCCGTATTGATCGTTGTCAAGTTGAAAGTGTTCTAAGAACTATCGCGTTGTTCTGAAATGTTCGTAGAGGGTGTCCTGAAAACGCTGTCCGTATTGTTCGCTGGCAAGTTGAAAGTGTTCTAAGAACACTCATAATGTCCGCGGACATTAAAAGTTTCCATAGACCATAGTTGAAATGTTTGACTCTATGGATGTGATATGCTGCGGTGGTTGTTGCCAGGGCATAGAGTCTTGGGTGCATGGCCATTTGGCCATTTGGCCATGCACCCAAGACTCTATGCCCTGGCAACAACCACCGCAGCATATCACATTCATATTTGCTTATAATTTTGCGTGAAAAACAAATGTATAAGGAACAAAGGTATTAGATACTATGGATGTGATATGCTGCTATGGTTCTCCTTATTATTGTATACTTACTGTTTGGTCTAGTAACGGGAGTCCATGTTTTTCTTTTTTTTTGGACCCTCAGATTTAGTAGATTACAAATCAGAGTACTGTGCAATTTGCTCAGTTTCAGTATTTGTTGCTAAAATCATTGGGTCTGTGGGAGAAAAAAAATCCATGTTGGATTAAAAAAAAAACGTTTTCTGTTATGCTACAGTTTATTTGTTTGTTTGATTTCAGTGTTCAATTGTTGTTTCTGGCTAATGCTTTATACTTTGGCTTGTAATTTTTTGGAGCAGTAACATATTATTTATTTATTTTGATATTATAAAATTTTTGAGAGCAGTTAGATACCAATTGGCGTATTATAACTGTCTATTTTTTTTATATATTTTAGTGGTATTGATTTATCTATTTGGATATTGTTAAATTTTGGGACAGTTAGATACCAATTGGCGTATTCTAACTGTGTATTTTTTGGTCTAATTTAGTGGTATTCATTTATGTGATTAGTTGTTGTAGAATCTTTGAGCAGTTAGACAGCTTTTGAAGTATTCTAACAGTTTATATTTTTTTAACACAAGTTTACTTAGGGTTTAAATACAGTTTAGTTATCAAATTTTGGTTTTAAGAACATCAAATAAGCGTTTGTAAGATGTCCTGGTAATCTCTGCTTTAGAGTAATGGTATTATCATTACATTCAAACCATCCACATTTCTTTTTTATATATGCAGTGTAGTGCCCTGAATTGGTTGTGGCTCCTGCGTGGTAGATTATACCTATTGTTGTGAAGGTTTTCTTACCAAGTGATATTTGACCATGTGTGAATCCAGTCAGCTTGCAGTTGTTTTTGGTACCATCTGCATTGTAACGTAGAAGCATTAGTATTATGTATTTACTATGGGTTTGTATTACTAACGTGGAGCGATTATCTGAATTGCAGGTAGAGCATAATCTACCATGGTTTGCATTTTGTACAAGTCGCTGAAATGGAATGGATTCACAATTCGGTATTGATATATATATATGAAGCGTTCATTGGGGATTTCTTCTTGTGTCACATTGTTGCAGAGAGTGCATGTATGTTTCCACATGTATGAAATCTGAAAGATTTCATTTATAGGTATGTTTTTGTTTTCCAGTACTTGTAGTAAGTACATTAGAAATTCTTGTGGATCTTCCTGTGAATTTATAGTGAATTTCACCATTCCAGCACAGTAGTCCAATTGTTGTTTTATTCCATAAACACTATACGTGTTGTCAGGATTGTTTTCTGCATTTCTGTGAAGTACTAACATTTGCAAACACAATGGGTCTGTACTGTGTAAGTAAATGTTGTCAACAATTGGTGGTAATTGAAATAGAATATTCATTGCTACATTTGCGTAGCAATTTACACCAACTATATTTGAGAATTTAAATGGTCCAGGTAGTTCTGTATCTAACTGCTTTTTTTGGAGTTTGTCTTCCTTCTTTAAAGAAGTACCTGGTTTACTTTCCCTAATTGATTCTTTTTTGCTTGTTGTACTTGATGAAGTATTAGTGTCTTTTACTCTCTTTGGAGGATTTGCAGTGACATCCTGTTGCATTTCTGTTTGATTTATTTTTCTTTTATAATGTTTAACTTTTTGTGGAACAGAATATGTGTTTAGGTGGGGGGTGTATAGTGAGCGAAGTCTATTGTATTCTAAAATGCAAGGAATATCAGCGTTTATTTTTCTTGCATCAAAGTTTATTAGAAATAAACCATCAAGTGTACGTAAGCGTGATAGTGCTACATAGCTCATGCCGTCTTAAAGACTGTGTTACCAATATCTATCATTGCTTTGTCTAGCGTAAGACCTTGTGATTTATGAATCGTGACTGCGTATGCAAGAGTTAGAGAAAATTGTTCTCTGCGTACATACATATCTTTGAAGAGAAGGAATCTAGCTGTTGAGCGTCCTATCCTTTTTACTTCTGAAAGTTTGTCAAAGAGTATATTGACAAACTGAATTTTGTTGTCGCGTGGGTATGTTTGAAAGCGAACAACTGTACCCAGCGCTCCATTAACTAGTCCTTGGTCCACATCAAGGTTACATTTAAGCATTACTCTGCAATTTAAGGATAATTTTAATATCTTTTCTAAGCCTGCTGTGTTTGAGATTGATTTTTATAAACTATTTAGTCTCGTTGTGGCTTGGTCACACATGGGTAGTGTCATACCATGTACATCTAGTTTGTCTGTGGCCCTAATTTCCATGATTGGTTGCATTTCTTTACTTAGCATGATTTCATTGAATTTGAAACAGCTTGCAAGAGTTGGCATTAAGGCCATACAATTGACATTTTTGTGGGCTAATTGTTCCATAACATCTGTAGCACATGCATTATCGCCATAAAGTGCATTAAATTGCCGGGTTTTCAATATTGTTTCTGCTTCTTTAGAAAGTATACCAACTCTGATACTTTTTAAAATGTTGGCATAAGTGAGATCTGCAGATTGCCACATGTTTTCTGTTAATTCTCTGTATTGGAAATGTTGCCAAAGGTTGACATTTCCAATGCTGCCAATAGTTTTACGGCAGAGTTTGTGTCCTAATGTTTTAAAAATAGGCTCACCTTTTACTGGTGTTAATTGAAGCAGATCTCCAAAAACAATAATGTGTTTTCCTGCAAAGAGCTCTTCATAGTTTGTTTTCAGTACTTCTTGTAATCTGAGGTGAATCAAAGCTAACATCAGGTTGGAGACCATGCTCACTTCATCTATTAGTAGCATTTTCATTTGTTTCAATACTCTGCTTAATTCCATTGCAGCTTCTGCAGAAAGTTTGTAATAGTCTAATTTGTTCTGGTGTTCTACTGGTAATAGTAGTAATCGGTGTAATGTAACACCACCTATGTTGTAGGCAGCTAAACCTGTGGGGGCAGTGACAACAGCTGACAGTTTGTTGTTTGTCAATTGTTGAAGGAACTTACTAATGATTTTGATTAGGAATGTTTTGCCAGAACCAGCTTCACCACTGAGGTACAGTAGTATAGGTTTATAATTATGGCAGGAACATTCTTTATTTCCATGTTTTACACCATGTGCAATTTGTTTTGTTACTTCTTGAAAAATGCTACTTTGCTCATTGTTTAGTTTTGATTGTAGTATAGTTAAGTGTTCCTTATCTTCATACTGACACATGGTGTTTTCTACTTCTATCATAGCTAATTCTGCCTCATTTATTATTAGTGGTTCTCCCAGTGGTTCTTGGCTTCCTGTTACAGAAGGTTGACTACTGTCAGGAGTGTCCTTATCTAGTTGGGCTTGGAGTTCTTCTTCGTGTTGCTGTTCATTGTGCAACATTGTTTTGTACTGTGTAAAGTTTACATCAGTTATAGTGCTTTCATTTGCTTTGAAAGCATCCTCATATGAGTCATAGTTATCTAGTAATTGTTCTTCTTTTCTCCATGGTTTGAAGAGTTGTAGCAGGGACATGTAATATACTTCTTTATGTTGAGGAGTCTTTAATGACAATTTGATATGATTAATTAAATTTGGTTTAGTGAGTTTAACTAAGCTGCCTTCACATATTGTCACTCTATATTTACCTTTTTATTTCATCAGGTTTCATATTATTTTTGTATGTGTAGTTTTGGGCTATGTGGTATAGACACATGTTTTCCAAAGTATTACTTCTGTTTGGGTAGTATGTGTCCAATAAATTGTTTTTTAAAATGTCTTGGCTGTTGGGATCATGTTTGGCTATTGTTTCTATATCTTCATATGATTTTAGAACTATTTTTCTAGATTTAGCTGGACCAAGACTTAGCCATACTATATTTTCAGATTTACCATACAATGCAGTACCAGTTAAACGATCAGCTGCTTCATATGATCCACATTCTCTATGGGTGAGCATTTTTATGCTCAAGCTGTATAATTTCTGAGATACTGTTTTATCTGATGACAGGTCATTCCAGAGGTCTTGGAGCTCTGTCTTTTCTGCTTTAGTTAAGTATGCTGTGACATATCGTGCAACTGCAGTAGAATTGTCTGCAATGTACTGCACATCTATGTTTGCATTCCATAAGTGGGCAATGATTGCATTATAATCATTGATATATTTTTCTTCTTTTCTTTTTATGTAATATGTATTTTTAGGTGACTTACCTTTAACACTATGTCTAATTGAAGACATGAGGTTTTTCACTTGACCTGTATTTGTAACTGGTCTAGGGAAACCAAATCGGCATTTGGTGTAATATTTCCCTTTGTTTTTGTATTTGCGATGACAATATTTTCCACATTTGTGTCTTTGAAATTGTAAAATGTGTGCATGAAGATCACTATTTGTGGCTTCTGATGGAATTTCACAAGTGACATATTTTTCAGTAAACTGTAAAACAGTGGCATCACTGTCTTGACCAAATTTAGGAGCATCTTTAATCCATAAAAGCATGTTGACATGTGGTGCTCCTCCGGCTTGGTATTTTTTTCTCCAAAAGAAGTGTTGCACTTCTCCAAAGGGAGGAACAGTTTTATTACAAATACAATGTAGCATAGCAATGAAGCGATGGTGAAAATATCTTGAAACATTAACAGGATCCAAAGAACAAAGTTCTCCAGGTGTTAGTATATCTATTTTTGTTTTGTTTTTATTTGATATGTGTAGGAAATCATGTAAATCTTCCCATGCATATTCTGCACAACTTAATGTAAGAAACCAAGTGGGTGGGCCAAGGTTTCTGATCATACAACGTACATCTCCATGACGTCGAAACCAGTACTCTTTAGTACCAGGCATATTTGCTAATAGATTTGTAATATTTGATTGTAAAACCTCATCCTTTTGTTGCACTTTTTCTAATAATTGTGTAGCTGTCATATTTTGAAAGTGTGATCCTGATTTTAATATGTGTGCAACTCCATAACATAAAGTTGCTAGTTCACTTTCAAAGAGTAGGTGGAATATGTATTCCACATTTTGTCTAAATCTGGGATCTTCAGAATACATCCGTAATGAGCGGTATTCTGAAGCTGATATTTGAATAGGTCTATCATCATACCTTCCTCCTTTGCCAGTAGGAAAGAGTAGAGGAAAAGCATGCGCTTCTATACTTTTTTCCCATATGCTGATTGGCGATCCTTTTGTTTGACGCATTTGGTAAGTTTCCAGTACATCTTCTACGGTGTCATTACAGTGCAAAGGATGAATTGTATAATGGTCTAAAGTATTTGATATTGTAGCAGGATCTAGTAGCTCAAATTGACCAGCTTCTTGTGTTTCTTGAATGATTTCAGTTGTATTTTTCAAGTTTTCGTCAATATTAATTTCTTTGTAATATTTATTATTCTCTTTAAGATATTGGAAGGCTTGTCTAACTTTATATAAATGTACCAGCTGTTGCCATATTTTTTTGTCTTTTGTAGGTACTCCATTTACTAAGATAATTAAAGATTGCTGCATTGGACGTTGCACTCCTAGAGTATGCACATTTTCTTTTAGATCTAATGGTAAATAAACTTCTTTTCCACTAATGCCTTTTACCAATTCAGAGCGAGGTAATTTTGCTGTTTTTGGTTGAAGGCGTGTTATTGCTTGAAATGGGTGTACTGTTTGAATTATGATGCTCTCATATAAATTAAGTTGTTGTAGGGGGTTTGGTACTGGGTATAATTCCAAATCATTTGTGATAGCACGTGAAGGAGTTTAGTTGTTGTCAAGTTTTGTAGTGCAGTAACTGCAAAGTATTAAGGGCTCAGTTATTTCGTATTTGTTTTCTGCTACAAGGTAGTGAGCTAATTCAAACCATTTAGAATCTTCATTGTCTTCTATTTTGTATGATAGGTCTACAGTTTTTGTGTTACTTTTATAAAAAGTTCTACGGCAACATACACATACATGGTTTAGTACTTCAGCTGATGTACTTTTAAATTTTAGTATTTCTTTTTTGTATGTGTTTAGCAAAAGGTTGCCATGTGTAGAATTGTTGCTTAATTGGTTTAAAGCTATTTCATTCTGTAAATGGCTTTCACTTCCAAAATATTTTTTCTGGATATAGTGAATTTCTTCAAGTAGGTCTTTTGCTGTACCATGTAGAAGGATGTTATTTAACTTTGCTAGTGCTAAAGCAGGACTTTTAGCATAGTACAGTTTATAGACTAGATTTCTTATAGTTGAATGATTTGTTGATATCCTTTTGATATCATGGAAAGTGGTTTTACAAGTAGGTCCTGTAATGCAGGCCAATGAATGTCCTTGTAGTCCTGTGTACTTGCGCACTGGACAGGTATACATATTTTGGAGTAATTTAACTTTGATTTTGTCTTTGCTTTTTACATATTTATTGAGGAATTGGCGTAAAGATTTGAAACATTGTTTGGGAATGTTACACATTGACGTGCATGGCCATTTGTACACTAGACGTTCTGATTCAGTTGAATGGAGGGGTAATTCTAAGTTTTCAGGGCATATTTTTGTAAGGAGTACTTCTTGTTCCATTATGGTATTATTCACTTTTTCATAACCTCGACCACTGCTATGTATGGCAATTGTATTTGTTTGCTTTTGTTTCTACGCCTCTTCATTAAAATATGGTTCTGTGCTCGTAGTGTGATTCCATTCACCTCCGCAGATACTTAAGAAGTTCTTTCTGTTGACATTTCGCTTATTGAGAAGTCTTTTTTGTAATTTAGTTATTAGTTTTGTTAGTGGTTTCATTTTGTTTAACAGTAAAATAAATAACTTTCTTTTGAGAAGAATTGCACTGCCCATCAACGCTTCTAAGATTAATTTCCTACGATAGGTTTTAAGCATTGAACCTGATTTCTCTCCTGTTTTTATAAGATTTTGAAGGAATTTGTGACGGTGCATTTTGGCTAAAATACTTTTCTTGGTATGCTTACTTTGCACTATATTAAAATTTGAGGAAGTAGTTTTATCTGTAGTGATAGCTGATTTTCTATTAATTGTTTTTTGGTTTGTTTTACATTTTGATAGAGGAGGCAAAGTTTTTGTACTTGAAACTTCTTGTGTTTCACTAAATGACTGTATTAGCTGTTTTATTTCAACTTTTTTTGCAAATTCTGCTAGAGATGGATGCTTATGTTGGACACTTTCATTTGCTCTACTTTTGCGTTGCTTTCTACGGACTTGACTTTTGGTAGGCATTCTTTAGGGTCTGTTGAAAAAATAAAGAAGTTATGGGTTGGGGTGTTCTGGAATGTATGTGTGCTGTGTGCATGAGTGTTTGAGTAAGATGATAAAGATGTATGTAATGGTGTGTGATTGTGCATTGGGAACTACAACTAGTAGGGATAGGTATTCTTGAATTTATGTGTTACTAAACTGGGGTTCAGATGACAAAAAAAGTAAGCTAGTGGTGTGGACAAGTACAAATAGTAAATCTAATGTATACAATTAAAACAGTTGTTTGTTCTATAATATGAACATTGTAGCGGTTCAGTTGGGTCATTTGTGTGTCCAAAAATAGGAATTTGTGGGCCATTCTGGCTGTAAATCGCTGTTTAAGACATGGGGATTTTTGGACAAAATGGTACACAATCTCTATTTTTAGGCACCGAAATAGCTTGTATTAACGTTATAGTATGTTTGATTAATAATACAAATATTATGGTGATATTCTACTTACTTTTTTTTCTTAAATTAACAGGTAACTTCTTAGTTCTTCTTTGTTCTTCGAATTCGGCTGCTTCTTTTCAGGAGACTGGTCTTCACTGCAAATGTAAAAGCTTCAAATTAGTAAAGTTGTTTGTATATAGCGCTGTTTTTAATTTAGATATTGATTTTTTTAATTGAAATCCTCAGTGCCTTCTTTAAAACCATTAAACGAATTTATTTACATAAGATACATTGCATCAGTTCAGTACATATGATATGTTCTTAATGAACAAATTGTATTGAATGACTAACTGTAGCAAAAAAAAATATCTTTACTATGTCTTGTGAAATGTATAATATACCAGTGAATACCACTATTTCTGTAAGTAAGCTGTTCTAGGTAATAGCGCCTCAATGTCATGTCTAAATTAAAGTAATTAAGTAAATAAATGAATAAAAACAAAAAAATATGAAATTGTATAAGTATTTTTTTAAAGATTTAAACATAGATTGTGCTTGCATGCAATTTTGTTTGAATATATGTAGTCAATATATTTCATTCAAAAAATGTTAGTTTAACATGATTTGAGTGTGTGTGTATAAAGAAAGTAAATAGTATAAATGTTTATAAGTGATAGTTGATTTTAGGAAATTGAAAAAAATACAGTAAATTCATTTTACAGATTACACAAGCTAAAAGTCTGTTTGAAAATGTGTTCATCTACTGTACAGAAAATATGCATACCTGAAGTTTGTGTTCATGCATATGGATATGCATGGAGCTGCAAGTAGAAATCTTGGAGACTTGTACAGTATTTCTGGTAGATGGTGCTTGCCAATGATATGACACTTGTACTCAGAGAGATTCACAGTACATTTGCAGTGCTGATCTATGATGATGCAGTTAGATGTAGAGGTCTTGAATGTGATTGGTGCATGGTCATGTGATTTCTTAGGCACATCCAATGAGGGAATGGCAGAGAGAGTGAAGTGGAAATGGTAGAAGGGCTGTTCATGTTACGATATGTCCGCAGACATGGCGGCAGTTCGCAGACATCGGGAGTTACATCTGGGGATTTTGGGTTCAGAAGTCATGCAAATGAGAATAAGCACTGAAAGGGATTGGTCAGGAAAGTTTAGTGGGTGTGTTGTGCCAGGAGAGAGTTTCTGAGATACTCTTTTTGCTGAGAGAACAAAAGATAGCTATGGCTGTGTGTTTCAGAAAACAGATTGTTTGGATTTTGGGAGATTCGTGGATACATTGGTTGAAGGTGCATGCAGAAAGCTGTGGAGTAGCTGTAGATCTTGGATTCCCACATGTGGAAGTACACTGGCATGGAGTACGTGGAATGAAGTGGTTGGACTTGCTACCTCTCTGTGCTACTTTGGAGACAGAACAACATCCAGACATAATTGTAATTTATTGTCGAGGGAACAGTTTAGGACTTGTGACTGGAATTGTTTTGCAATTTGCTATGAAAGAAGCACTTGGGAAGGTTATGGACATGTTTCCTAATTCTCAAGTGATATTTTCACGGATTGCGCAGAGACAAATGTGGCTTCGTTCTTCTTCATTTGGTCCACAAATGGAAAAAGCAAGGCACAATGTTAATAAGGCTGTTTGTGCCTTTCTAAGAGATTTTGGCATGTCCTCTTTTCACAATGAAAATATTACGTTTCGTATTACATACATTTTTCGCAGAGATGGAGTCCATCTTATTTATGCTGGCAATCAAATTTTTCTGAGAAATGTACAAAATGCATTGCGACCTTTTTTGGAATTACAACAACCATTTTGAAGTAGGTGTTAAGCATTTATTTATTTATTTTTTGACTTACAAACACCACCCAAAGGCTCTTTTCAGAGCCACCACTTCTTCCCAGAGAAAATTGCAATGTTTGTGATGGGGTAGCAACCCAATTTTTTAAATGTTCGCGAACTGTCCGCGGACTTCTAAAAAATACAAAGGGCCCTGCTTCATTTATTTTCACTTCTATTTTTTAACTGTGAAAGGCGGCTCTGAAAAGAGCCTTATTTTTTTTTTTGATATTTTGTATTTTATTTGGTTTTTTATACACAACACACTAGGAGAGGAGGGGAAAGGAAGGTAAAGGGGGGGACACCAACCACAGGGATAAGAAAGGGCGAGCTGAGAGAGGAAGATGTAGAGTGGGTTTTATTTTGGTAGTGAGCAGATCTTCTCGTGCTCTGAGACGATAGTCTCAAAAGCACTACGAAGTCGCTCCCCCCTGCAGAGTACTGTGTCACAGTACATACATACAACTGTGACCCTCGAAAGGTAAGGGTCATCAGCATTCTGTATGGCCTGTGAGGCAGCTTGAGGAAGACGCTGTCCCACAGAGGTGGTCCTGTGGTGACAGGATCAGAAACAGAGGATGAAGTAGAGGAAATCAACCTGCTACGTTCTTCGCAAGGTACAACCCTGCGAATAGCCCCAGAGTGAAATGACCTCAGGTGTCGCTTCATAGTAGTGGTCCCAAAGCTGTACTTACCGTGCTTCCCGCGACTGAGTATCATTTTGCACTCATTGCAGGTAACACGGTTCGCACGAGCCTTAGGAACATTACCATGAATGGTAAATAACCGCCACACCCAAGAATCACGCCTATTGCGGGTAGTAGGGTTTTCCTCTACCTCATTCTCATCATCCTCTTCTTCCTCCTCTGCATCCTCACTCCTGTTCCCCTCTTCAGGCCCTTGGGGAGGTGGTGGTGGTGGAGGGGGTGGGGGTGGTGCTGAAGCAGGTGCAGCACCAGGTGGCAATTCTGCAGCCAGGGATGCCATCTCGATGGTGTAATCACCAAGTTGCTGGAAAAATAGCTGTGCTCTGAAGAATAGCCAGAAACACAATGAGAATAAGCTCTAGGGCGTGGTCTTTTATATGGGTGCTTGTGCGCGGTCCGCGGACATGCGCGCTGTCCGCGGACAGATCGAACACAAAAAAAAGTTTGAAAAGTTTCAAAAGGTATGTAGAAACTCAGGATTACTATGTGGGACTTGTGCCATGGTGAGATTTTATTGAAAAATATTATGGATTAATTGAAAATGTACTTTTCATTTGTTCGGGGACCCGAACAGTGTCCGCATTCAGAACACGCGATCAGCGTGGGCGCGGTCATATGATCCGTTCGCGAACAAGTCCGCGAAGGAAGCGCATGTCCGCAGGACACCAAATGCATGGAGATTGGCTAGCGCATGCGCGTTGATGTTCTACGGACACTGTTCGGGTCCTGAACTAATTAAAATTGCGTCACACGTGAAATTAACATTTCAGGACACTGCGTGTGTTCTTAGAACAGTTTAAATTTGCTAGCGAACAGTAAGGACAGATATAGTGTTCTTCAGGACACGTTCAATTTCGTTTATGTATGAACATTTCAGGACACCAATTGTGTTCTTAGAACATTTTCAACTTGCTAGCGAACAGTACGGACAGGTATAGTGTTCTTTAAGACACCTCCATTTTCGTTTAATTACGAACAATTCAGGACACCGCGTGTGTTCTTAGAACAGTTCGAACTTGCTAGCGAACACTACGGACAGATATAGTGTTTGTTAGGACACTTTAATTTTTTTTTTTACGAACATTTCAGGACACCTCGTGTGTTCTTAGAATAGTTTCATCTTGCTAGCGAACAGTACGAACAGGTATAGTGTTCTTCAGGACACCTCCATTTTCGTTTATTTACAAACATTTCAGAACACCTGCACTGTCCGCGGACACCTACATTGTTTAAAAAAAAAAAAACGAAACTTATTACAACACAATATTAAAATTAAACTTTATTTAACATATATAAATAATTTATGACAGAGAAGGTGAGGCAGAAACAGAAACAAAAACAGGAGAATTAGGGGTTTCATCATGATTGCTATTAGGTGAAGAAGGGATGGAAGTCTCATCAAAATGTTTTGGGTTATGGAGAGGGTTTGGGGAAAATTGACTGGTATATGGTGTGGAGGGACAAGTACATGTGGGGCAATGGTACGAGGTTTTTGGTTTAAAATGTTCTTCCACAAAAGTTTTCAAATTATTAAAATAAGTCAACAATAAATCCATTTTTTCTTCCATACTGTGAAAAGTGTTCTCCATAACAGGTTTTTCTGAAGTATTTTCTATTTTGGTATGCTCTGTACAAAAAAAAATATATATATGGTAAATGTATACAAAATAATAGTAATTAAATGGTTTATATTATAAAGTGTTTACCATTAGTTTCACTATCTTGTGACATTTCTTCATGTGGGAAATGTTCCTCTAGCCATTCCAGAGTACTAGACATTTCTGTGAGAGAAAAAAAAAAAAGATAATATATTTTTTTTATCTAATACAGAAAGTTTATGAATATATGAATACAATTAAGTACACTTACTATTTCAGGTAAGATATGTCCTATGTACTCAGAGGGTCTGCTCTTGTTCTCAGTTCTGTTGTGTTTGTGAGGTAATTATGTTGGAAGCCAATTTATTTTCTTGTGGTATATTCCATTTTAGAACATAGTGCATTTAAATGAATGGTTAGTGTGTTATATATATGGGTTACATTTCTTATGTATTAGTACATATAATGTGTTTGTGTGCTTTTTTTAAATTTGTTAAATGTTCCTATGTTATGATATAACAATCAAACATACCCCCCCAGAGTTTTTTAGGTAGTGGTACTGTTCTTCGAACATGTCCGCGAACATTAAATGAGTTCGCGGACATCAAGTACAGTAGAAGAGATTCAGTCAGTTCCATATGATATGTATTTAAAGTGAAAGTCATTATTGTTAAGTTGCACTACTAAAAACCTATGAAATTCAATGAAAAAACTTTGTTAAAGGGACATTATGGTTAAGTTGCGCTACTAAAAACCTATGAAATTCAGTGAAAAAACTTTGTTAAAGGGACGTTATGGTTCCAAGTAAAACAGAAAAACCCTTGAAATTCGCCAGTTATGGTAAGCTAAGCAACCATAACTCGCGCCACCACCGTGCACTGCTAGGACTAACACCCAGGACATCAAAGATGACATCACACATGTCATTGATGACATCACTGATGGCATCACATGTGTATGTACTTTTCATGAAATATGTGTACAAGGGATTCTTATTATAATGTTGCAAAAAAAGTGTCAAGGATCATTGCAATAAATATCATACCCTAATTAGTGCATTAAACAATGCATTGATATAAATAGCATTCTATTATGGGGTTCTATCTAGTATACTAAGCTACTCATGCAGAAACATAGCATTGTGTGCAGCGTACAAGATGACGGTATAATATTCGTAATGTTAATATGTTGAATAATGAAATGATAATTGTTTTCTTAATAGATTTTTGTATACTGTGAAATATGTAATAAGTAGCTAATACAACCCATGTATTACATAATTGCTTTACTATAGACAAAACACAAAGAGACAAGAACACATACCAATATGGGTATATACAGGGAAAGTGAAGTTAGCAAAAAAGCACAAGTAGTAGCAGAAACAATTCATAACCTAACTGATTATTTTCATGCAAATAAATGATTGCTGTTTCAAAGCTGCTATTTACCCTATGTATATGTATCACTTGATGTGATTGGACCCTAAGGAAGGTAGTGTGAGTACAATGTATACAAATATGACCATATACAGGGAAAGTACAGCCATAAAAAAACAACAGAACTATCAGAAAGTGCTAATAAGTCTATTGATTATCTTTATGCACAAAAAGAATTGCTGTCTTTCAAGTTTGTGTGTTCCCCTATGTATATGTTTCATATGATGTGACTGAACTCTTAGGGAATTACTGTAAGAACCTACTTGAAGGATACGTCTACAAATAAAATAAAATGTTTAGTTTCTGACTGTTACTGAAGAAAACCATGTGGCCTAGATATGTCAGCAAAAGAAAAAAGAGTGAGCCAGACATGTCATGTCATCAGTGATGTCATCAATGACATTTGTGATATCATCTTTGATGTCCTGGGTGTTAGTCTTAGCAGTGCACGGTGGTGGCGCGAGTTATGGTTGCTTAGCTTACCATAACGGGCGAATTTCAAGGGTTTTTCGGTTTTACTTGGAACCATAACATCCCTTTAACAAAGTTTTTTCACTGAATTTCATAGGTTGTTAGTAGCGCAACTTAACCATAACGTCCCTTTAACAACGTTTTTTCACTGAATATCATATATCGATATGTTTGAAGAAGTTCAATTCTCTTTTTCAAGTATTGAAAGAAATGAAATAAAAAAAAAAACACTCATAAACTTGCTATTAACCCACCTTAAGCACATGGCAACATAATGCAATCAAATTATTGATAATTGCCATAACCAGGTTTCAAATGTTAATTCTGATTCCATGGCGAAGTTACATGCGTTCTGGGATGTATGTATGTATGTATGTATTTATGGTTGTAAAGCGCCGATAGCCCGCAGGAATCAGGGCGCTTGAACAATACAACACAAATAGGCCAGGCATGGGACCTGACCTCTCCCTAAACCAGAAAGGTAGCCCAAAAGCTTAGAAATATAATTTCCTTATCTAAAAAGGTGTGTTTTAAGCCGTTTGGGCGAATGGGCGAGCACACCACCTAGGCAAGGATCCATTCGCCTCACATTTGAAATGACCATCTATGTAGTTTCCCAGGAATCATCTTAACTCCACTTCAGTGTAGTAGTTGTACGGCTCTTCTTTTATATTCCCTTAGTTCAGAGTTCTTAATATGGTCCTTCTTAAGAGTCCCTCTGACCAAGCTTCTTTCAGTCATTGGCAAGGGTTACAGATCATATTTCAAATGCAATGCGTGTTAGCCCGGGACTCAAACACTGGACATACAGTCTTCAGATGAGGTAATTCCATCATATTAATGAGCAGCACTCTCATCAAGGGGATGAGATTGCGTGCAATCATAAAAAGCAGAATGCTTCAAGCATATGGGCTACAATAATTGTTCACCCTGTAAAAGCAAAATCAGTCTATGAATAATCACCTTTAGAAAGAGCTGGCAACTCGCTCATGTGCTCCCCCGAGATGGCTCATGCCTTTGCTGCTGCAATATAAACAGACATTATAAACAAAGCAAACACATGTTGACACTCTGCATCTCGGCCATGGTGTAGTGCAGATTGTGGCTCCGTCCTATCGTTAATCACCAGACTGTGACTGTAATTTTAGCGCAATGTGTGGAACCCCACTGGGCTGACTGGTGTGCTGGGTTTTTAGGGTAGTGTGACATAAAGACGGACAGTAATTACATAGAAAAACGTGTTGACTTTACTCCAATAGCTTTTGCGACTCGCAATCACAAAGGGTCATCTGCACTGCTTCCACGTGTGATATGAGAGGACTGATTTCTAGAGGCTCTCGAGATGGAGCCAGGACAACATTGCTGTCCAATAGTAAACCTGCCAGTTGCACAGCAGACGTGGTTTCTCTTGCATTAAGTGATGAGATTCGCCTCTCTCCAGAGCCTGGCACCAGATTGTGCAACATTCCTGAAGGCAAAACCTACCGCTGACAGAGGTGGGCATTTTGACCACCCCTAGGGTGGGGTTTAGACTCTGACAAGCAGAGTATGATTGCAAGATAATGACAATCGACTCATGCCACTTTAGCTCTTTAGCACCTATGGGGCATTCAGCAAGCAGATCTTGGATATCATTGTAGTGACAAACACTACTTTCTTCACTCTGGTGCACTCAAGAAAAAGAAAGTTCTGAATGTCAAGGAACAGAGGCACAGCCTTTATGCTCACACCCTAGACGAAGCAGACACACCAAGGAGGAAATGTGGTTTGAGCATTCAGAGACCCACAATGCACAGTGAGTCTGAACAATCGAATCGTCTCTGACTCTAGAGAGGGGCTTCTAAACGTTTACCACCTCCCTGTAAGCTACCTTCCATTCTGCCATCTCTCTCTCTCAGTCTGCTAGTAACCCCACTGCTGCCAGATGCCCTAGCTCCCCAGGCTACACAGCAGCGCTACATCCAAGGTGTGCCCCCTCCTGATAGTCGTTTCTGTCATCAGAAAGCCACACACTTGCATTGCATGAAGTGGCGGCGGGATGCTACACCAACTGAGAGAAGGCATGCTCAAGGACATCATGTTGCTTCCCTTACCGGAACCTCTGTTCACATCACTCTAGACACCAACAGACGTCACTCACAGCCAAAGGATGAATGAATGGAAGTGGAACATGTGTAGTTGAGAGAGGTTGAGAGGGAGGCAACCTGTGTCTACTAAGAAGTTTTGAGCTAGTACTACCATGATCCACGCCCCCCATAATGTAAACTGGGGGGGGCTTTCGGAAGTTGTAGGATAGCACATCTGAAAAGCAGAACGTTGCTTACTCCTAAAATAGAGATATGGAAAATGAAAGTTTAAAGAAAAATGCAGGAAATAATGATATACTTGGAGAAAAAGATAGAGAAAATAGATGCATAAGGAGAAAAGGAAGGGGAAAGTCAGATGATGAGAGCAATGTAAAGATGCCAACTTTCCCTCCACAGTTTCTATGGACCCCTAATCTTTTTCCTCTCTTTATAAACCTGTTTTGGAAGTGAAGTAACGTCTTCATCTTCACATTTCTTGCCCTTTGCTCATTGTTATGGGGAAAGTGATCAGTCCCTCAAACTATCAGCACTGGATAACTATGTTTCCCTTTTGAATTCTTGTACTTTTTAACAGTGCACACACACTTTACAGTGCAGTGCAATGGGAGTACTTTGTATCACCTGTGAGAAACCTGACGGTGTCTCCCTAGCTAGGCCCCCGGGATCTGTCATCCAAGTGGCCAGGACACAGCCAATCACTTTGGATCCAGTTCCTGGGGGTGGACCAGTGCAGGAGGATCACCTGGATGGGTGTTCTTTGGGGAGTCTGACACCGATGGGTGAGAGGCGGTATCCCTCTTCTTTAAACACCTTTTTCCCATCCTACCACATAGGATGTTCCAAAACACTACCCTCCCCCTTTCCCAAAGCAAACACTGTCGCACAACCCAAAAGACAATTGACTAACACCAGAGCCATTTACCAAACATGTCCCGATACAAGGGTCAGGCAAAGTCAGGCAATTGACCAGAATCACACATACCTGAGGGCCCTTTCCCTTACCCACAGGGATAAAAGGTGGAGGGGAAATATGGCATGAGTTGAGAGGATACCAATGGGGGAAATGACCTTGCCCTTATTGACACAGACCCGTGAAGGGATTGTAAGACCGCGAACAATAGCCTGCGTGTGTTGCAGCAGATATCAACAGTACTCGGGTGCCTCCTCCGCTGACCCAGAGACTATTTAAGCCACGCCCAGGCTGAGAAACATACTTTGTGTTTTCTGCACCTGCAGCGTGACACTCACCATGTTCGGATCGGTCTCCAGTAGGCCTGCATCTTTCTTCTGTGCTCAACTCCTGCAAGAACAAGAACACCAATAGGAACAGCCTTACCTTGCGGGGCTTCTGCACATCATTCATTGCTTCTTCTGTTCTGCGGGCATCTTCGGTGGAGTCATTCCCATCCCGGCACGCTGTTTCCTAAGGAAAAGGGAAAAGAACAGAAAAAGGCATTAGTAAGCATTCAGCATATCTTCGCTTATTTTTAAAGACTGTATGAGCTTCAAACGCTTACCTGAATCCAAGCCGCTCAGGGGGAACTCTGTCTCCGGAACTTCACATCCATCTGCAAGAGGGAAAAGGCACTCCAGGTTAGCGTGGAAACATCTAGAGGCGCTGCATACCATGCTTACTCACCGCATTTCTTCTTCATAACCGGCATCCACGCTGAAAACGTTGCGGCACCTAAAAGACACAGAAAAAGAACTCAGTTCAATATAAATACGAAAGGGTTGCATCGCGCATCGTGCTCTTACTCACCTTCAGCGCTACTCATCTCAGCAGCACGTCGCTATCCCCGGACGCCGGCCATCATCTAAGGAAGGAAAGGAACGAAGTTAGAGAACTGTTCAAAAGACTCATTATACTTACCTGTCAGACTCTCGCCAGTGAAGTAACTAGGCAGCAACGAGCCCGCATCAATCAATGCGCCCCAGCGCTGAAAGCAGAACGGAGAGCACACTTTCTAAGAAAACAAGGTGAGCTGTGGATCAAAGGGAAGGGTTGGATCCCGGGGAAGAAGGGGTTCAAGCACACAGAGACAATAGGGAGTTAGACTCTACCAATTCTGTGTTTCAGGCCCAGTCTCCAGTCGAGTAAACTCCAGGGAAGGGTTCGAGGTCATAACAGGTCAGAACAGGCTGAGTGACGTCCCCGTGGATACCAGGTGAGCGTTACATGATGTCCAGCGCACACTACTGGTAGGTTCACTGGACCTCATTAGGAGTGTGCCAGACAGGTAACAATGGTGCCGGTAGACTTACCTCACAGCAAGTCTACCGGCACCGTTGTTACCGGTCTGGCACACTCCGAGTCTGCGGGCGGCTGCCGTCCTGCCCACCAGGTCTGACCTGACGGACGGGATGGCAGCCGCCCACAGACTTTCACAGAAGGACCAGCACTGTCATTAATGGTGCCGGAGCTTCCATCATCATTCCCATTCCCATTGAGTCCTATAAGACTCAAATGTGAATGGGGTTTAACGATTTTTGGCCACCTGACTTCCAGGAACACCAGAGTCATAATCCCCTGGTGTTTCCGGAATGTTCATCTAGTTGAGCCAGTTTTGAGATCAGGGGGGGCACAACCTCCACTTGGTGTGGATGTTTGAGTACCCTAAACAAAGTGTTGCTGTTGAGGCAGATTTATCAGATCTGTGATCTAGAAACAAAGGATTTTCCTGCATCTGGAAAATCCATTCTTACCCTTCAACTGGTTTAGCCTGTTAGACTGTTTTTAAAGGTGCTGCAGCCTGGGTTTAAACCTACTTTGTTAGGACCAAGGGTGGCACATTTACCAAAAAGACAACTTGAATGTCTGATAATGATGTTTGTTAGGATTGCACTCTGTGATAGATTTGAGGAAGAGGGATTGGGCAGGACTGACACATCGTATCCAGGTCATGGGTGTGGAGATTATGGTGGGGAGTAATTAATGGATGCCATGAATGCAACACATTTTACATGGTTTTAAGTTGTCCTTTATGTGTCTCTACTATTGGAGTTCAGTGTTTAGGTATATGACTCTGGCTAGAAACATCCTGGTCACCCCACTGGGTTTTGCTGACATAAAGTTATTTGCCCAGGATCACAAAATGTGTTCAAGTGGGAAATCTGCTCCCTCCTTCCATCCCCTCATCCCTTTCAAGATCAAATGCTCTCAAGTTGCCCTTCCAAAGTTGTCTGCTCTTTTGTTCCATCTGCTCCTTTGTTTCCTTCCATAAGCTCCCTCACAACGTTGACCTTCCATTGGCTATTCACTCTAGCACTGCCGCAACAAGTGGTCTGAATCTGCAGGACACCACAACTTTTACATCTGCTTGGAATCTATTGGGCTGGTTGATGAGGCATGAAAACACTATGACTGAGTCAGGGTCATAACCCTGTCAAGGGGGGTTCCAGTCTGTGAAATTCCCTCACGTACTTCGAGTGGTAATGTGGGTACCACCCTCTGGCACGTGATGCCTCCCAGTACTTGTTCTGGCCAGAGTTCTCTTTTGTCTTTTTCATGACAACTCCCGAAATGCATATGGGTGCAACCAATAAAACCTGGACTGGAATAAGGCGAATGAACTTGAGAGCAAGAATTGAATAGACTCATATTTCTCTTGGCAAAACGTGATGAGACACCCAACACCTGACTGACCCCACATGAATGGTAGGGCCATGTAAAACAAACTGAGAATGAGATAGCAGGAAAGACACAGACATCCTCCCCAAACCGAATTGGAAGCACAACTCATCAGCAAAGAAATTCACAAGGAAAACGAGCAGTCTGAGCACCTGGCTCCTCCCTGTGAATGGATATTAAAATGCCCAGGGCTAAGAGGGTTTTTTAAAGCCTTTCACCTCTGTAACCCACCCCCTGGGGAAATCCTAGCGAGCAATTGTCTAAAGGGAGCATGTGGCCAAGCGGTCCAATGGAGCTGGGAAGAGTGTTGGAAGCTGGAAGGCTGGGTTATAAAAGCCCAGCCATTAGAGGAGATTGGAAGGTATTTATTTAATTGTATTTAGTTCATAAATGAACTTTAACAAATCAATTCATAAATACACATAATTATTTCAAACAATCATTACAGTTAATCAACATATCACATTTTCAATCATACAAAGGGAAACACTACATTAAAACATACATAACACACATATTTTAAGATTAGACTTGACTTAGTACATACAAAGTTTATGTTAAAACCAAAATGTTGCAAGTTCAAGCTATCTAGATTGATGACTCGAGTATCTGTGCAAACTAGCAACATTGTAAAGTGCTTATAGACAGTTTATATCATGAGTCAAATTATCTTTAAAAGGAGCATAATCCGCACAACCATTCAGTGACTATACAATTCAATGACCATTGCCGAGTTTGGTTCTGATATTACACCATACTTTATAAAGTGCAGTGTGGAGTCTTTCACAGTTAGAGTTCAGGCAATATGACTAAAATTCGATAGATTTAATCGAATTGTGGTCATGGATAAATTGTCCTAGAAGTGTCATATAAATATGTCAAATTTCTGGGCATTCGGTCATCACATGCCTCGCCGTCTCGCAATTGGCCGGGATCACACACATTCGACAAATCCTATCTTCTCTAGAGATTTTCCATTGGCTGCCTTGGAGAAATCTAATAGGTAATTGGTTAGTGCAAAGGAGCAATCTAAATCTTTGCACTTCACGGTCTGGACAACAGATGAGGTATCGTTGAGGTTTCATAAATCTGTGGCAAACCAATGAGGCTTGATCATGACTACAGAGAGATTGGAGGTGGTCATAGTTTTTAACCCAGTCACACTTGTTAAGGCTTTGACAAAAAGCGCCTTTTGCAAGGTTGGAAGTTAGGGACCCAATTTAAGTCATGAATAAGAAAGTGAATCAACTTCAAGCACCCACATTCCTTTGTGGATCCATGAATAAGACAATAATGGGCACCCAACCTACTTAATATGGGACAGATTGGTAGAGGTTTTTGCTTTAAAAAAAGCCAGTTCCCCCGCTTTATGGCCATGGCTTTCAGGGATAAAAGACCCAATTCTAGGCGTATAAATTCTACAGAGGTCGATGAAGGAAAGCGAAGAACGCCTCTCCAAAAGAATCCTTCGAGAACGTTTAGCTATTCAAGAAGGTACTCAGCTGAAGTCGAGAGCAGAAGAGGTGGAACAAGAGACCAGCAAGCAGGGTGTGACAGGTGAAGTAGTAGGTGACAGAAGCTGTTAGATTATAGAGCGAGATTGAAGGTGTCATTTTGGTTGTGAGACAGATTGGTATCAGTAGCATGTAATGTAGAGTGAGATGGGTGTATGTAAAAGGTGAGTCGGAAGGAGAGAAAGATAAAGGGTGAGTGGAAGAAGTGTAGAGGGAATTAGAGGTAGAGGTAGAGTGATCAAATTAATGATAGAAGAGTGTGGAGTGAGTGCATAGCAGGAGTGGGAGTAGTGGTGAGGGTAGACTGAAGCTGGAAGGAGGGACATAGTTGGAATAGATGGGCTGTGAGAGTGCAGTAAGATTACAATACACAGACATAAATAGAGGAGAGTGTGTAAGAGAGAGGTGAGGGGAGGAGTGTGGAGAGTGAAGAGGATACAGGTGAAGAAAGGTACGAAGAAGGGTGAGGAGAAAGGTGAGGAAGGAGGTGAAGGGGAGAGGAGAAAAGAGAATGCAGACATTGTTTTGACATAAAGCTGCGAGGAGAGGAAGACGACTAGAGGGTGTGAGAGAATGCGCAAAAGGGACAGGGGGATTGAATGTAGAGTAGCGGATGAGGTGGAAGAAATAATTATATCAGGGAAACAAGAGGGAGGGAGCATGTGCAAAAGAGAACGGTCCAGGTGGGCTGTCACTGGCACAAGGAAATTGTTCTTTCTATTGAGAAACACTGGGGAGTGTTAGGTTAGGGAGCCATTGAAGAAGAACAAAATTAACAGTCAGAAAAATAAGACTGTGTTTGTATACAGTAACTAATATTAAAGAAGGAAAAGGGAACTCACTGCCATCTTACAAAAAACAATAGTGCAGAGAAATGTACAAGAGGCACAAACTATGACATTTCACATCCACACATGTAAAAAATAAGCCTTTTAAAAGTAAAATTTGAATATGGTTTGGCAAAGACATTTCTACATAATATGATAAATGTTCAAATAAAAGCAACTACTGAGTTTAATCAGTTCCGATAGTGTAAGTACTTGTTCGAAGGCCGTCGAGTTAGGAAGATAGCTGAACAGAGCAGAAACAAGTAACGGGGCTTGGAATGAAATACACTGAAACAAAGGAAAAAGAAACTCCATTTTTGTGTGAGGAAAAAGGGTTTATTTATACTTGTCGAGGAAAGAGGCGTCTTGCCATTTCCATGGAGACACGTCAATAGCTTGTGCACATAGGATGTTGACACAAGACGTACATTGGTGTTGGGAAAAGGGGCGTAAGTGTCTAGTAATGTCAGTTTGAGGGGCGGGCCATCTATATTCTTGCCGCGAGGGCACTTGAACATAGGGCGATGCATCAACGGATAAGATTAGCACAAGATGGCGGTGCCCCACCCATTGTTTTCGCATGTGTAAATGTGCAGAAAACTAAGTTAAGATGCATAAGAAATCTTTTTAAGACTGATTATAGTTTGCTTAAAAATACATGCCTGATTGATTGGGACAATAACATTTCTGAGCAAACTTCACCTTTAATGTACAACTGTGTGTTCACTTCTTAAGTGGTGGGCCTGTTTGGGTTAAGGTGATAAAAGGCCTATCCACACAGATCTAATGTTAATAGTTTGTCGAAACAAAGTGGAGAAAGGTGCACATGACACAGAGGTTTGTGTTACATGAGTTTCACTACATTGGTCTTTGTGTGTTATAGAAGTGCAGCAGGCATGAGTCTTTGTGGGATGTAAGAGCCACGACACAATGCTGAATATATTGTAGCGTAGCTGCACAGCTCTTGTCACGTGTGTGTGTGTATTTGAAATATATAAATGACAGTGAAGTGTAAGTTGTACAAGGACAGTTTCACACACCTGTGCGTGGCTTATATGATTAACCTTTGCTGACCCACCATCTTGTTAGAGAACAGAATTGGATTAAGGAGACCCCGTGAAGCCAATCTTCCTCCAAGCACCCTTATGCTACTTCTGCTGACAGTCACTCCAGTAGAATTACTCCCTGAACAACAGCACAACCACAGTGCCTTGCTGTTACAGCCCTGCAAAGCATAACCATCTTCAATAGGCGGCTCCAAGTGGATCACCGTGTGTGTATTTATCTTACAGTCCAGTCTGTTTTTCTGTCAGCAAGACACCAGTGTTCTGCTCTGAGCCTCTAGAGGATTCTTGAAGTCCAGTGCCTTTTTACTGGAAAGTCCAGAGTTGTGGCGCATTTTCTGTTAAACTGGATCTGTCAGGCTAAGCACTATGGGCCGATTCATGGAATTTTTTGCACAGTTCAAATTTACTTTACACTGCTGAAAAGTGACTGCACTGGCGACACAAAGCCTGATTCGTGGAACTGTGCAAAGTATATTTTTGCAGGGCAAAGTCAGTTCAAAGTTAATTTTGTACTGCAAAAATGACTTTGCACTGACTTTGTACTGCACAAACACGCTTGGCACAGTTCCCTGAATCAGGGGTTGTGTCGGCAGTGCAAAGTCACTTTGAACCGGGCAAAAAGATTCCATGAATCAGGCCCTGTGTATCCCTACAAGCTGGGGTCCTCATTGGACGGCCCTAGCTGTTCTGAGTCCAGAACACCCATGGCGCAGCAGCAGTGCCTGTGTCTCCTCCACTTGCTGCCCTCCATCGAGGTCCAGCTCGAGTTTCCTCCCGTGCCACAGGAAAATTACAGTTTTCAGAAAAACACACGCTTAAATCAAAGAAATTCCCTCCAATTATTTTCTGTGCAATTAACGTAATGACAGCAATTTCGTCGACTGCCTAATGAACACACGAATAGGCTGTAATTGCAATTCCCTCAGAAATATATATTCTATCTGTGGCTTGCTTCCAGAGCCTTCTGCAGAGAAAGGCCATGGGTGGAATTGGGAAGAAGTAGCAACATTCTGAAACCAACCAAAATGAAAGAAGGGGGAAGAGGTATTGGGTGGATGTGAGGAGAGAGTCACGTAGATGGGAGCACCGTCTATAGGGGGAGGGGGGGCGACAGCACAGTTTGGGGGAGGAGATTGCTGTCACCTTTATGAAGAGTGATGTTACTGCTCTTAGAGCTGCAACCACAAGAAGGTAGCCTGGAGACCTTGCGACAGCAGCCACCAGCTCTTACACCACAGGGGCTCCAGCTGGGATCGGAATAAAGCAGGGGAAGCCTACGCAGCACATAAACCTTGTCCGAACCTGGGGAAGGCGTAACGAGCACAATGGCTTCTCCGTCTGAAAGTGCGACAGGCCCGCCTTTCCCGTTCGCTGATTCAAGCCCTTTAAATCTAGTTCTTTTCAAAACGGTGTAACACCATAACGTGCTATTACACCGCTTATAAGCTAGACGAGTCTGGCACCAAGCACTACATACGTATATAATATAATTGGTAAAGCAAAACTGGACGGTGGTCTAGTCCGCAATGCAAAGCGACTAGAGTCAACCATTTTTAAAGGCTCTTTTCAGACCTTCCAGGATTTTGCGGCATGAAATGGCAAATTTTGCGGCATGAAATGGCAAATTTTGCGGCACAAACCTTTATTTATTGCGGCATTTTTGCGGGACATTTTGTATTAACTGGAGGGTGTAAGATTGCCACATTGCAGGAAATAGGTAGAGTGCAAGGCTAGAAGAGAGCCAGGGTATCATTATTATGTGTCTTTTGTATTAATTTAATAGGAAGAGTCCCAGATGTCTCTGGCTTGGCAGAACAGTGTTTGATTTGGCTACATTTCTGGTTTAATGTTCATGCCTATTTAATAGTATTAACTAAATTGATCATTATCAATTGTAATGCTGAAAATATTCCCCTTCTATGTTCTCCAATCCCCCAAACACCCACAAACATCTCACCAACTCTCCATCATAACTTACATTCCTTAACCTCTCACTCTGTCATACAAATACTCACGTGCTATGTCACACTGTCAAGTCACAATCTGCACTGCCCAGCCCCTGCCACACTCCAAATCATACTCCCAACTCACACCTTACACTCTACAATTCCTCCCTCAATATACAGTCCTTCATTCTTTTGTGCTGCTTCTGCATCTTGCATCTTTTCTCCCATTCTATCACATTCTTCCCTCATCCTTTTTCCCAATCTGCAGCTCACTGCCTCTTTCTGGCCAACCGCTTCCTCTACTTTCTGTACCTCTGCTCGCTCTCAGATTTCTGGCCACCGCATCACTGCTTCCTCTGCTCTCTTGTGCAGCACTTCCTCCTCTGACCCACTGCTCTTCCTCTGCTTTCTTGCCCATCACTTCACATCTCACCCATCACTCTCCCTCTCTCTCATAGTGTAACCATTTTTATTATTTTTTTTTAAATGTAGATTTTGTCCCAGTTCCTCAAATGAGGGGGCATTTAAAAAAAGAACGGAGGATATGCTATTTTTAGACAACCCATTTTTGGAAATGAGCAGGTCACCTTATTCTCAAAGGTGACCGGCGCATTTCCACAGGCTTGAGCTGTAGCGCAAATTGTGCGCTGGCAGCTGCCTTGAAAGGTGTTCTGGGTTGTTTGACCGAAGTGTAATTATTTGCGGCGGAATTGACCGTAGTCAATTTTGCTGCAAATTGATTTGCACTTCAGCCAAACAACCCAAAATGTACCTTTCACCACCACCCGACCCCCTCCCCTACTTAACCGCTTGGTCGCTGCAGCTTCCCCTGCAACCCTGCGGTGCCAGATCCGTCCCTCTAACGCGGGTCGGATCCGTCCCTCTAACGCGGGTCGGATCCGACTCTGCAGGGTCCTTTTTTCGTTATTTTCCTTTTTTTTCTGTCCCCGCCTCCAATTTTGAGGAAAAAGGGGAAAACACTTCTGCAACCACCCTAGACCAAAAATACTAAACAAGGGGAGCGGGTGACACCCCCGCAACACATGTTCAGTATTTATAAAAATCGATCGAATAGTACTGCACGTAATTGGTCAAATTGTAACATTCGATAGATTTTTGTCATCAAAATGGGGAGTACTTTGAATAGAATCGCTCTCCCGACAGTGTTCTGCAAGCTCCCAGCGCCTTTCACAGGGACAGGCACTCTAGGTGCCTGCCGCTGTAAAATGTGACCCAAAAAATGCATTTTTATCCTGTTTGAGGAACAGAAATGCAAGCGACTCAGCAGCGGTTCATACCTTAAAAGAAATGCATGACAGGGTCAGGAAAGACCCTGTCATGCAGTGGCAGCCCCACATCCCGTGCGCGTAGGGTTGCCTACAATTTCTGCACATTTAAAAGTGCATCTTGCTTGGAAATGAGGGATGTGCTTTTAAATTGACAGAAACGCCACTTTATTTGATCAAGGAGGTGAAAAAGGCCATCTGAATGGGCGCGCATATAAAATGTGCCCATTCATGTGTCCCTTGTGGATTGGGCTGCAATTTTTGGGGCGCAAGTGATTTCATTTCTTGTGTAAATAAAAACAAAAAAAAAAAGTTGAGCACCTGGCACCCTGAGGATTCTTTTTTTCAAAACAGTAATTTTTGCAGATTACTTAAAAAAAAAAAAAAAAAAAAAATTTTTTTTTTAAAAGATGCTGTTTTTGCACAAAACGGCCATTTTTGCGGCATTTTGCGCAAAACGGCCGTTTTCGCGGCATTTTGCGGGATCGCAAAATCGCAATAAGCTGGAGGGTCTGTCTTTTAAAGTGCTGCATATCGCGATCACCAGCCTCAGTGCGCTCTGAAGGGCCTTAGAGGTGGCTGTATTTGTGAGTATTTTGGTTTGCATGCACATGCGACCACCTGTGATGTATTTAATGTGAAAGCGATGGTCCATAGTTCTTATTGGGTTTTCTGTTGGCAAGGTATGGTAACAATAACCACCTTCAAAATAAATCAATGTACCTCCAACCCTAACCAACAACAAATCTCGACACACAACTCCAGCAATTAAACAACACAGGTTACACCATACACCACTGATTACACTTGTCTACACTAAATGTGTGTAGACACATCGATAACCCATGACAGATACACCAAACAACTCTACATACTTCATATTCTGTAAACATTACTCTGACAGACACCCCAGACATCCACACAAACAATGTGCATTGACAACCTGGAGCACACGATAACCACTGATCACAACAATTCACAACATTTCCAAAACCTACACGCCATCCAGGGCCTTATCATTTTCAGATCTGCACACATCAACATTACAATAAAGCAACATTGTCCTGATGCCCTGCTCCTAGGTTATTTTCCAGCATCTTGCCGACCCTGAAGCACTAAGAAACTGTGAAATTGAGTGATGGAGTGCTATATAAGGTTCAGTAGCATAACAGGGCATAGCGATGAGTTTACCACATTCTCCTGCAGGGCAGTACTCAGGATGGCTCAAACAACCTCATTGACTGGCAGCAACAGGGGAGGATATTAATGTGGACCCTGCTATCTACCTGTTTAATCGAGTGAGATGGCTCTGAATGAGGACACATGCAAACACAACACAATTCTAGATGTCATCCTTAGGGCCACTCTCAGTGCAGTGTTAGGGGACACTATTGTGTCCCTGAAAATCTTTAAAATCTTTAAATGTATTAAATCTTCACCATTGTAAGGACGTTTATGGACTGCAAGTTTCACTGTTAAGGCAAACAAAAATTGAATGTGTTGCCCTGGATCACACTAGTTAAGCAGTGAAGATGGGATTTCAACTTACTATGAAATTTAGGCACTTGATCACATACGTTTCAAGCTCCACTTAGTACTAATATTTCAATTTTGACTTTCGAGGACTACAGTAATACTGCCTTTATAGATAAATAGACAAATCGCACAGTAAAGCAACCGGTCAAAATGTAAATCCTCACGGAAACATGCTAAGCCAGAGCAATATAATTTTACCTTTATTTTCTGCATACTGAATGGAAAGCTACAAGTCCAATGTTTTACATCACAGTGTTTTCAGCACACTAAATGAAACTGTGGAATAAGGCCACCTGTGCATAGAGATTGCTTGGCATGTGCTTCCAACAAGCTGTTATGCATGGGGTTAAGAATATTTGAGTAGCCATATAAAAGAACACCATTCCTCTGCATGCAATGGTAATAGATATTGATATAAATGTATGTTTAAAAGGGAGCTATATTTTGTTACTCATTTTAATTGTCTTGGAAGCAGACATGCATTTGGTAGGCAACTGGAGCTGTCTGGAATCTTTCAGTTGTGCATGTCACATCACAGTGCCCCTTTCCTAAGCATTCATGCATTAGAAAAGTGCTGCTGATAACAAAAGAAATCTGTTACAGAAGTAATTGTGAGGCTGTTGTTACTGTGCTGGCCGTGCAGCCCCAGACACTGCTTCAAATCTGCATTTTAACTTGCTCATGACTGCTCTGAAGGTGAGCAGATCCCTTCTGTCCAGAATATTGGTGGAGGGCCTAAGCCCATTTAGCCACAACAGTGTTGTACGCCTGAGAGGATGTGTCTGCAACCTTTTAACAGGGAGCATCGTGAAAGCTTAGTGTGCCCATGGCCACAGGCTACCAAGAAGCTATGCTCTAATTTTTTTTTACTGACTTTCCAGATGTCTTTTTAAACTCTCACAATAGGCAGGAAGGCCATTTCAGAGTCACGAGCTCTGATGTGAAGGAATCTTCCCCCAAATCGTAGCCATCTTGATCAGCAGATAGCTAATTGGATCAGTGTGAGCAACCTTGATATCAGGTAGTGTTCTAAAACCTCTGAGAAGGGATTTCATTTTGGTTTGAAAGTACTTCTTTTGTTTCCATGCTGTGTGGTACATTGATGTATTTTTGACATTTGTGCAACATTACAATGTGGTTAAAGAATATAATCAATATATTTGTTAATCAAGTAATATTTTCTCACATGATGAGGACATAATCTCAAATCCATCGATCAAAATTGTTCGGTGTCGCACAGTGAACCCAGCAAGGTTCATAGCAGAACCAGTAGAAGAGGGAGATTATGTACATGATTTCATTACCTACACTCATTGTTATGGAAAATGCACTAGGAGGGGGTGTAGTTCTCTTTGTAGATGGGTCATCAACGATATATCAAATCAGTGGATTACGACATAGTAGAACAGCAGTAGTGAAGGCAATAGACAACAGAAAGTTTGAACTACCATGAACTGGCCACTGAAATTCGGAAGCATGTCTAGTTTGTCTGTGCCAAATATTGTTGAATTCTATACTACCAAGGCCGTACTTACAGTACATAGTATATGCCGGCAAGCCCTCCGGTGGCGCCGGTCGGCCATATTCGAAAGATTGTCTGTCTCTGCGAAATAAACCCCTAAAACAGGCAGACACATTCCCTGGCATATCAGATCACTGGTGTTACCTGGTGTTGTTTGAACCCACGGGCACAAATCTACAACCAAATATCAGGATACTTAGGAATCTAGGCATGACTCACCTGATTACGAAGTCTAAGGTGGTCCGATTGGATTACAAAGGATCCTCGTGGTTGGCGATTTCCGCAAAGAGCCCGCCTCTATATGGGGACCCTTGTCAAGATGCCCTCTCGAACCGCATGCTCACCATTCAGGGTTCGGATTGTGCAGTACTGTCGAGGTGTTGCGTCTCATACAAAGGGGACCCCTTTTTCTCACTCACCGATCCCGGTCCGATAGCCGTGTTTTCTTTTCATCGAGGAGACATCAATCTTGAGGATCCCTATTTGGGCACCATCTCAAAGACCAAAGAAATATTGAGGCTTAGTACCACAAATGAAATAAGCCAATCACGGGTCAAAAAGATAGAAGAATCTTTTATTACTGTACAGCATCATAGCAAAACAGATAGCTATCTGTCTCCCAACACCTCGCAGTGTGTACCAGCAGACACAGTGTGGGGTGAGAGTGCTGGACATCTTAACACAGACCTTTTTATACAATTTTCAAGCATTGTCCAAACCCTCTCCCAACTAATAAATTACATGCTAGGGTTCGTGCCCAGTTCACATGTCAAATATTACAATATTGTACAATGGATTAAACAAGTTTGCATGTCCATGAAGTTACAATGGTGGCGTTGGTTCTCTGATCCACAGTAAGCCTTATTTCAAGAATCGCTACAATGCAGTTCAGCAAGAACACAAGATCTGAGTTTGTTCTACATTGTCTCATTGTTTATATGGGGATGAGGCTTGTGAGCGCAGACAACACTTGGATTGCAGTTCATTCGAGTCACAACGTTTCTTTGCATTGTACAAACAGTCTGCTCTCGGTCAGCCTAAACATTAACAAAACTCAAAGGTCATTCGGCTCGGCTGCAAGTTGAAAAAACAGTCCACCATTTTAGAACAAAAAGCAGGAGTCAAAATCAAAATGGCAGATGATTCTAAAAATGGCGGCGAATGGGCTTAGGCCAATATTCATAACAAGGCAGTATTACAATTTAGCAGCTGGCTGGCTGGACACATCTTGCACTATCCATGGCACAAGGACAATTCCAGGGTAAAACAGCCGCCATACAGAGGGTAACAAAGGCAGACTCCGCATTTGATGACAGTTTCATAAAACAAATGCCCACGATGATCAATGCTAAAACACCAAAGTAATGAAATCCATACTTTGAGGCCCAAATTGGGGGGGGGCTTGGGATTAGAATAGAAGACCACACATTGCTGCAGTCCATTGATGCACAAGGGACAGAAATACCTGGTTGCTGGAATAGAGGCCAGTTATAGATAAAAGGAAGTCTATTTGCTGCTTAAGGATGGATCGATGGACAGATAGGTTGCAAATCCCAAGGACTCCTAGCACAACCTGAGGAGGTTTTGCAGAATACAAATAAACTGTGCGTTGAAGAAGGGCCTAAATACACAAAACTGCTCACCTGGGTGGAAGATGAGGGAGAGCCAGTCCCATAATACCAGTATAAAATGCAACTCTGTGTTTCAGAAATAATGGCACAGTGAAAGATGGATTGAACACATGTTGTGGATGCATTTTTGACGTGTCATGCATGAAATTATGCACAGCTGTATTAATGGACCACTATTGGGCTTGTCGTTCTAAAGCCTACATGCAGCTTCCCCAAAATTGGGTAGGTCTCTGCTCATAGTGATAACAAGTGCACATCTATGTGAGGTGCAGATTGGTGATTTCTCCCTGATGAGTAAAAACCCACAAAAAAGGTCTCTTACCTTAAAACACACCAAAAGGGAAAGTAATGTTTCAATTAAATCAGTAGAAGCATATAAATACATACCAGATGAACACACATTGTTCAGTTAAACAGCAATATTCTTTACCTTCCACCTTGCTCCTGGCTTGCAAATAGCCAGAGATGCAAAATGGGTACAGATAACCAGATGGGAGCTCTTGCAAACAATAAATAGAAATATAAAAAAAAGGTTTAATGCAACTAAAGAAGAGTTGGGAGCAGTGAGAATAATGACTCTTCAAAATAGGTATGTCCTTGATCTTAAAAAGGCTATGGAGGGAGTTGTTTGCACTTAGATCGCTCCATCTTGCTGTACGTTCAAACCAGCAAAGAATGAGAAGAATGGGACCCTTACAGAGGCCATCAGAGCCCTACAGGAACTGCACACCAAGATGATGTCAGAGGTGCAAGCCATTGAAGATGATGGCTGCTTTGTTTTCATGGGTACCCACCGGGTTGGCAAATGCATTCGAAATATTATTGGCCATACTGGTACTGGTCTTGGCAACTATATGTGCCCTGAAAATAGGACTCAACCGATGTAAACAGGTTAGCAAGTAGGCAATGGAAATGACCATAATAGTAAATGTGTGTGCTGAAGTACATGAATGTACACAAACAGATGAACAACCTAGGATGTACCCCCTAGACATATTATTGGACATCCTGGGACATTGTCTGAATGTCCCATTGCCCCCAACAATTACACCTAACATTGGGTGGATAGTGAAGCTGATGGGTATTGTTGCTTCATGACCTGTGGTCCTGAGGAATACGTAGCGCAAGGAGGCAGCTTGAAGGGGGTGAGCAAAATATGGAGGCCCAGAAATGACTATAATGAAATGGGCAGAGGTATGGTTGTGTTCAAAAACTCGACCAGAGGAGGGAATGTGATGATGCAGATGAATATGTCATAACCCCCTTCTGCCCTGAACCCGCCCCATTACTGCAAGGGAGAGAGACACTACAAGCTGAGACAGCCTTACCACCCCATAAACCTAGGGGTGGTTGACAATATGAGTTAAGCTGGGCTCCATGAAACAATATGCTTAACTAAAGTTAATGTACATAAAATCTGCCATAAAGGATTAGTTAGGTTGTAGTTTGTAGAATGCACAAATAGGGTGTGGTATCAATAGTGCAACACAGTATAAAAGGACAAGAGGTTCTTGTGTACCACAAGGGGAACTCACTACAATGATATGGCAGTTGGATTGTAAGTAGAAAAGATTCTGAATACACGGGCATGGACACCATAATATGTCAGACATACAAGATGAATAGACACAGCTATATGGAGACAGGAAGACAGAGGTGCAGTTCTTTTCCTAACACAGAGGCCACGGGAGGTCTCAGAATGAATAAGGCAACAGAACCCAAGATGCTGAATTTACAAAAACACATGTATTCTTGAAGCTCGTGCAAAGCCCAGACAGTAGCTCAAGGCCAGAGCCAAGGGCAGAAACAAGGAAGGGAGTAATTGATGAATGGAATACAGTCACTAGAAAACTGTTCCCAGGACAGGAAGCGGTAGTCTCCCAAGTTAATCAGTTTTAATAAGAGCACAAACAACCATCGATGTCCAAGTGCATGAGATCAGTAAATCCAAAAGACTTTATAGAAGGTAACTGAGCAGCGTCCCAAATGGCCACCAAGAACACAACATGAACATCAGAATTAGCTAAAAACATAATAAATAGAAGGAATTCCACTCTCAAACATGGTGCAATAAAAAACGTGATCCAGAAATGATGAACACTGGCTATTCATCATGAGCCAAACACAGATTAGACACTTGCAGAACTCCCTCAGTACACGCACAGACACCAGATGGCACACAAGGCAAGGAACAAAGGAAAGAGAAGGCCTCTTCACTTGGGATGACCAGGGGTATTCTTTGATTGGAACTATGGCAGACTACATAATTCTCTTCCCCCACTTATGTCTTGCTCATATCTTGATGTCTCGTCAAAGTTTCAAAGGTTGATAAGCTATGTGCCAAGCAATGGGCAGTCCCCTTGCCACACTGCATATGATGGATAATGCCAACCAAGTAGCTGTCTCTGTAATGATGTATTAGGAATAGTATCTATAATGGGGTGGGTTTAGTCGGAGCCATCAGATAGGCATGGGCCAATAAAGTAACTAACCACTATGCATTATATTTGTAGTTTGTGCGATTAATCAATCCAACTTCATTGTACACTTAAGTAATGTGACATTATTGCTGATGCAGTTTTGGTACAACATTTGCTTACAATCATTGAAAATGTTGACAGTTATGAGAACGAGATGCTTGTATGGTGTCCCATCTGCGTTTTTGACGTTCACCTGAGTCCTCTATCATTGGGTATTGTTCTGAATAATTGTGTTTTCTTTGGTGCACCTTTACACTAGTATGGAAGTCCTTGTATATTCCCAGTTTGGCAAGCCATATTCATTCTGAATTTCCCAATCCCACTATACCTTTTGTGCCCAATTTCAAAATATTCTTTGAGAACCAACTCCAGGATAAAACATTTTTTTGACAACCTTTATATATTCTGTGTTTGACAATCCAATGATACTCCTAGTAGGACAGCCCCAGTGTATTCCATGCCCTGCAATCCAGTTTGCTCAATGACAGTGTACTTACCAGTTTGGCAATCATGAGATACCCCATCTTTGCACAGTATCCCAGTGTGGACAATTTAAGTTTACTTGCATCATTCACAATATCAGAATTCATAGTCCCGGTTTGCACAATTTGAACATACTTCCAGTTTTTTGTTGCAGCATATTAGTATAATCCCACTGAACTGCACTCAAATAATTACAATATCACTATGCTTTCAGTTTGATCTTCAAAGCATATGCCCAATTAGAAAATCCCAGTAGCCTCCCAGTTTGTCCATCCAAGTGCATTTTTGGTTTGTAAGAGCCAGATTACTCCCAATTTGACAAATCAAGCATCTTCACTGTTTGACCTGCAAGCACAATATACTCCCATTTTGCTAACACCAGTCGCACTTTCAACAATCCCAATGCACAACCAATTAGACAATGCCAGTATACTCTCATTTTGGCAACCTCTGTATTCTACTTTACATTAGTACCCGGCGAGGGTTAACCAGAATGTAACAAGCATTCTGATTGGCCCTCGCCGGGGAATTACTAGGCCGGGAATTCCTCTCACGCACGTACGTGCCTTTGTTTGTTCCCGGCGGGGGGCGTGGTGGCCCCTTAGTGAATGAGGAGGCTTGAAATGGGCAAATCCCCGCTCTGAGCCTCCCCATGGCTGGAGGCTGCCTTTGTCGCGTGCCGGGGACTCAGGTATGTTTTTTGTTCATCAACCCCCTTCCCCTGCAACCTATCCCCTCCCCGCACACCCAACCCCACTTACCTTCTTTTTTCTTCTTTTCCCGGGAGCGAAAGTCCGCTCCCAATGGCTGTGATGGAAAGGGAAATCGGACTTCGTTTTCCCTTTCCCGGCGGCCATTTAATTTGACTTTTCTTTTCTGTTCCAAAACGCAGCAAACATGCCATTAGTACCCCGGTCTAACGGGTCGAGGTACTAATGGCAATAAGCCCCTTGACGGCGGGCCAATACCGCCCCCGGTAATGCCACCGGGGCCTTTGTTAAGGCCCTCGCTACGCTCGGCCCTGTAACTATGGGCCCCAGGGGCATTACCGGGGGCGGTATTGGCCCGCCATTGAGGGGCTTATTGCTACAGTATATCAGTATTCTCCGAGATTCAGTGTTCACAGTTTCAGGTGTCACCCACTAGAATTGTTCTCACAGATGTCCCCAGTCTAATCTTGCTTTTAGGTGTTCACACTGTAATTCTGGCTCTATGAGTTCTACTATAATTGTGAATTTTCTCTGAGTGTCCACACTGTGATTGCAGTTGGGGTGCCCCGACTTAAATTCTGCTCTGGTTACCCCCTCGTGATTTTGCTCCTGGGTGCCCACACTGTGATTCATGACCATCTGCTGCCAGGTAAACCTGCCAACTCCAGGGTGATTCCGGATTTCACCCTCCCCAGAGCTGTACAATGAGATGTATCATCCGTAGGTCTTCGTCAGGGCTACACAGGATACAATGCGCCATAAACCCATCAGGGTGTCATCTGACACCTCCCACACTACCACACTCAAATCCTACATTTCACCACACAATGCAAGGACCAATAAAGCCATAGATACAAGGCATTTGAACAGCCCTAGCAATACATAATACAACATCAGAATTCTATATCTTTTCCACCAACTTGTATAACACAAGCCCAAACAGATGCAACCTTGAACTACAGGCCCACGAAGCTCCTCTCTAGACACAGCTACCTCTAGTGCTCTCTACACAAACCATCTAGAAACAGACCTGCACACAGAACCTGGCTACTTCCAAACTGAATGGATCAACATGGCAGCATAGCTATCTTGCATGTTCACTCTGTGCCCACTAGCCAAATGCAGCCACCCCTTCTCTCCTTTTTACAGGTCCCTTAGCACCAACATACCATGCAAATGGCAGTGGAACATGGCAGCAAATGCTAAAACATAACATAATCATCAGCAGATAAAACCAAGACACCAGCAGGCAAGAAGCAGAATGCATGGGGCATACTCGATTGGCCACCCTGGGTAACTGCTGTGCATTTGAGAACGCTATCAGCAGCTCTCCAGGGGCGCGGACACTGGCTCAGGAAACGACGAGATTATTTCCCAGATATTTTTTAACTGAATTTTAGAGTATGAAAATGTAAAATGTACAGTTATAAAGTTTATCACATACATTTTCAAATTTTACAAAGCAATAAAATAATGTCACTTCTTTCCAATCTCCAATAACTCCAGATTATAGGCTGAGTGGTAGGTTCCTTTTCCTATTACTTTCAGAGAAAGCATGTAGGGTGAATGCCGTGAGATTTATATGAAACACCTCCAGTCATATTATTATTATTATTATTATTATTATTATTATTATTATTATTATTATTATTATTATTATTGTTATTATTATTATTATTATTATTATTATTATTATTATTGTATTTATTGAGCGTGGACCCAGTTTGGAGAAGCAACGGAGTGCTAAACAGAGGGATACACCAGTGCAGATACATAACAGAACACTTTACAGAGGTGTGCAACATTACAGATGCATAACAGAGCGCTTTTAGTGGTAATAACAGAACAGATATAGAGCTAGTGGTAGGATACATTCGGGGATAGAGGAGGGGTACAGCTGTACAGAGAGGCAGGGAGGGTAGGGGCTGGCAGCGTCTAGCGAGCCAGGTGGCGCGAGGGGCAACGTTATGGCCTAGGTGTTGGTTAAATATGAATTTGAACCCTTACTTAATAACGTTTTTATTTCTCATTTACTCTGACACATGTCACATGGAAACTGCATATGAAAAAATAAAAGAATACAAAATTGCAACTTGACACCCTCTGGCCTCCCTGATGATCGAAGGTGGACACCACCACAGTTCAAATAGCACTGGTCCAAGGTTATTGGATCTCTACTCCGAAATCTTGAAACAAAGAATATTTTAATACGATTTCTAGTTTCGGTAATCCAGCTGTGTTGCATAATACGTTTGCATTCATGAGCACATCTTGAGCAAATAATTAAACCAATCACGGACCCTCTGAGTACCCCTATTAGATAATCAAAACTATGTCTACTAGACTACTGCTCAACGTTTCTCAGCATCTCAGCCCTACACAGCTATATTTTCTGCATTGTCACTTCCTCACACTAGAGGACTAAAGTCTACATTCACTCACCAGAAACACATACAGCCACATCATACTGCCTTTCGTTAGTTACCTTCCTTTGTGTGCTTAGTGCTCTAACTTTTTCTCAAACCGCTCTAACAAGTCTCAGTGTCAAGGGATGACAACTCTGGTAACAGATGCCTATTACATTCAAATAGTGTAGCAGGTAATGTTAATACCCTCTAATCTCTGATACTAAACACTTTTGAGAAAGAGGACCTTCAAAATCTAGCGCGGTCCCCTGCACACCACTACTTGCATTACTGCAGGCCTTTGGGACCTCCAAGGTCTCGGGAGGATAGCTCAGGGGCAACGTGCTCGCCCTGGAAGGAAGAGGACACGGAGCAACATATGTTCGATCCCCGATAGAAACCTTTGTATATTAAGCGAGTTATGAATAACCAATTACAATGAACCAAAAAGACACGTTTCCATGAACTCCATGAAAGCTGGTGAGCCAGAGGCTTTACTATGAAGCTGGTCTTCAGTTGGAAGCTGCAGTGTCATGCAGAGATGCAAGCAATTGGTAGCACTGTTTTTTCTGGACACACAAAGGGACCCAATGATTGCACAGGCTCCATCTGTTGTGCTAATACCGATGGAACACCTTTGCCAATAATCTCTCTTGAGGAAGCAGAAGACATACAACTTCTGTGGAGATCCCACGGGCACCCTGGCATTAATTCCTGTGACCCTTAAACCGCAATAGCATTTCACATCATGTCGGGTGAACCAAGGTGAGGAAGATGAGGTCATGCTAAAATGGTAGCCACTGATGGAGGCTGCAGCAACAAGTGAAGATGATCCTCATTGGTTCCTTCATTGGTTTGAAGAACACAAGCCCCATTAGCTACGGAAACCCATGTGCCAATCTGTGATCCTCTCGCTTCAATCAAATCACTAAGACCGTTCTACCCACTAATCCCTCCTGAGGAAGAAGAGGTGATGGCTGGAAGGTTCACAATCAATCTTAACCTCTGGCATTGATCTGGGTAATACTCCAGACAATCGTTTTCTGCCAGCCAAGCCATTACAGATAGGGGAAAGACCATATGCAAATCAGGCTTGGTTGCACCCCAAATGGGGAAGTTTAGCCTGAACTGCTTAGTGTGTGAAACCTGAAGGTGTTCTCACTCCTTTTCACCATGGATCCCCTGTGCAAGTGGCCAGGGAAAGGCCATCACACTTGGATCGCAACCCTGGGGGTGGACAAGTGAGGGAGGATCACCTGGGTGGAGTATCTGTGGGGACTGGGAGTGGGTTGCCCTTTGGAGAGACATGTTATCCCCCTTTCCCTAATAATGACTGAACCAATCCATTTCCCGTTTTTTTGAGGTATTACAAAACAACTCCACTGAATTATTCACACATGACTACAAAACGTACTGAGACGAGGAAGAAGCAACCGAGAGCAGTGAACACTATTTGCTTTCACCACTTTAGGTACTGGGATAAAGGAGAAGCCCGCTAAGAGCAGTAGAGATCAGGCATGTCCCTTTAATGATGGTCAGGGAGGTCTAATTGTGAACTCACGCCTGCAGCCTGTTAAAGGGCTGCAGGTGTATAAAAAGCCATACCAAATGAGTGTAAGAGAGGAAATGGTGACAGGAGCAGTGGCAGTGAATTTGTAGTAGCAGAGAAGCCAAGAAGAACAGCCCGGCGCTGTCCGTGTGGTTCAGGGAACAGCGCCCCAGGAGCTCGGGCTCTGTGGAACCAAAGGAAGCGTGAAAGGGGAGCCATGCTGGAAGGCTGCCCCTTTTTCTATTGCTCAAGGCGCTTGTTCTCCTGGGGCCAGAAGTTGACCAAGGAGAGCCTGAGGGGCAGGAGGTGGAGACCTGAAACAAAGACAAGAAGGCCGGAAGATCTGCACTGTAAGAAGTTGCATCAAAGCAACCAGTGAGTTTCTAGACAAACAGAAACCCAGTATGCAAGTATTTGATGGTGCGTGTAAGGATACTTTATTACGGAGGAGTCGTGTGGATTGATAGGCACATAGTTGAAAGTCTCCTATTAGAATCATTATGTACCATTGAATCTTAAGACTTAACTCATGAAAGCCGAGTCAAGACTTTGTTACAGAGTAATCACATGCAGATCAAAGCACAAGCCTCAGAACGCAGGGAACTTTTAAAGGCAAATGAGAAAAACAAATTACAATGCATAACAAATTGAATCAGGACAACAAAGTTACTTACCTTAATACCTTTAAATGTTACTGAGGTGCTGATATTAAAGTCATGAATCTGCACCATTTCAAATACTGCATTGAAGGAAACCTTTTTGTTATGATGAAAACAGGGAAAGTGAAGCTGTATCCATTTATTTAAATACACTATGTGGTTTTCTAAAGTGAAGGAAATCTTGCAAGAAAATCTTGCATTGCAAGCAACTTTCAAATATGTCATTTCTACAGAATAATTGAATATAACTACAAAGAGGCCAATGAATAATGAACTATAAAAGGCCAACAAACCCAATGTGTATTAATTCTCAAAGTGAAGGTAACTTTGGGAATTGAACTTTAAAAAGGTGAACTTAAAAGATCTCCCAATTTCAACCAAAATCTTTTGTGATTCTAAGACCAGCATTATAGAGAGGGCCACAGTGTGGCACAGAACATGGGGGAGGGATTCTTGAGATATAAAATGTTTATTTGTCTTGAGGACGGAGCCTCAGGATATTTTTTGTGTTTTGAACTGTGTTTTGGGAAGGACACCCAGAGTATTGGTGAAACCTATATCACTTTGGAACTCAAGGCAATCTTAAGACTTTTTATAAGAACTGCTTTATACTTGGGGAAGGGAGCTGAAAGAACGCTACAAGCTGAACCAAGCTCCGAACATTATACTGAGCACTATTTTGTTGCTTACTGTCATTCCTACCCGTTATAAGATTAATTATGAGGGCAAGTATAGGTTTTGGACTCAGACAGATTCCTAAATTGAACTTGTTGACTCTGACATTCCTTAGTTTTGTTTTGGTAGGGAAATCCCACCATAGTATAGAGCAACATAGGTTTTTGTTTCCATCCTGACATTTAAGTTAATAAAAGTGTTTGTTTTGAACGCTGAATCTGTTGTCTGTGTCTTACTTCAAGATGCCCTCACATTAGTCACATCCCTTCTGCACGAGAGCAATAGCAAGCCCAGACAGGAAGAGCATGCACCTGTAGTGGCATCGAGTAGATGCAGGCCCATAGCATGAGACGAGAGGTGGTGCAGATGGAGGTAAGAACTCTAAGATAGGGAGGTTAATGAGGCCCTCTCAGAGTCAACTGGTGAAGTTGGGCAAGACGAACCCAGTTGGCTCTACCTCAGTGATGAAGAAACGCTGTGTTACTACTTCATGACAGAGACACAGGGCCTGACCACGACTTTGGTGGCAGCGCCAGCGGTATAACCGCCAGTGGTATTAGCCCTACCACCGAACTCCCCGGCGCTAATAGCGCCGGATCACGAGTTCGGAGGTAATGTAATTCCCCATTGAGCCCATTCGGGAATGCCCCATTCGGATTTCCCGACGGCGGTAATAGCGTGAATTTTCGGCGGATTTCCACCCAGCTAAGAGCTGGGGCAAAATCCGCCGAAGTCCTGATTTGGCGGACCCTTACATCCGGCGGTAATAGCGCGACCGCCAGATTTAAGGGTTACCGCCAAACTCGTGATGAGGCCCAGAGTCTCTTCTTGAGCTATTAGGGTTGGTTGTATCCCTCCAACTGTTAAAGACAAGCAGACAAAAACAGATAGATCCCCTTAAACTGTGAGTGATGGGGGGGGAAGTACTTTGAACAGGTATCCAGTGATAATAACATATCTGGAATAACAAACTACTTTTTAAAAGACCCTAAAATAATGAAAAATAATGAATTCTTTATTTAATATAAATGGGGTGGACTAAGGCAATAAAATGGGTCAGAAGTGGGTTGAGGTGGTGTTATGCATCTAGGGAAACAGGGGGGTCGGGGAGGACCCCTAAATAAATAAAAAAGAAAATGTGTTATTTTTGTTATTTTAGGGTCGTGGATTTTTTTTTCGTTATTCCAGTTTTTTGTTGCAATCACATGGAACCCCTTGAACACTATGCACTTTGTAATGTTACCTCAACACTGCTGGAACTTTTTTAAAAGAGTCTATCCTGACAACTTACATTTTGAGTTTCAGGAGAGAAACTATGGGCCTCATCACGAGTCTGGTAACCCTTAAATGTGGCGGTAGCGCTATTACCGCCGCATTTAAGGATCCGCCAGATCATGGCTTTGGCAGATTTCCCCCAGCTCTGAGCTGGGTGGAAATCTGCGGAAAAATTGCCGATTTTCAGCGCGATTACCGCCGCAGGAAATCCGCCGGCGGTAATAGTGCAATTTTTCCCCATTGGGCCCAATGGGGAATGAGGAATTCTCCAATGGGCCAAATGGGGAATGGGCAATAACCCTTCTGCCAAACCCGTGATCCAGCGCCAATAACGCCGGGGGGTTTGGTGGTAGGGCTATTAGCGCCGGCGCTATGTTACCGACCAACTTGTGATGAGGCCCTTTGTCTGTTAAATAGAAATCTGTTTTAACCGAAGGATACCGGTAAGCCTCTTTGTGGACCCCACCTATATGCAAATGAGTAGGGCTCCCTAGGCTATAATGATGAGTTTACCAGGAGATGAGACATTCCAGCGCTGTGTGTATACATTTACATCAGATCGTGTGGCAACGAAAATTAGGAAGAAGCTGTATGTTATGTTATGTTATGTTATTTTGCATTTATATAGCGCCTTATATACCATTTGTATGGTTTGAAGGCGCTGGTAGGTTGATCGCCCTCGGGAACCGAAGTTCGGGTCAGTAGAGAGAGAAGAGAGAGTCAAAAGGTGCGTGTGCGCACCAGGTATGTGTGCAGCTGGGGCGGAATTCAAGTGGTAGCTGCTTCTTAGCGGTAGGTGTGGTAGTTGAGAGATCTGGAGTATGTGTTCATTCTGGCCGGCTTTATCCAGGACGAATGTGGCTGCGTTAAGCCTGAGGAGAACGCCTGGCTGGGGGGTGTAAAACCAGCAATGTTTACTTAGAGTGTTGTGGAGTGAGCGGGAGATGTAGATATGAGAACAGTTATACCGAATGGTGTCATAGTATCTCTGTGCTCTAGTTGAGTGATGGTGCAAGGGGGAGAGTAAGCGTGAGGTGTGTTATGATATATATTCTTTTTCAAATGTTCCCTGCATTCCAAAGCATATTATGTATGTCACGCAGTTCCGAGCGGGCAGGTCCGTTCTATTCATTTTTGTTCATTTCAGGCGTTCAGGATTGTCCTACACATTCATGCATGCTCGACCTATTCATGTACTCTGGTTCACCTTGCGTGCTCAAGATTATCCTTCATTCTCCAGTGTGCCTCACACATGCTCTCATGTGTTCCATACATGTGCACTCCTGTCCTTCTTGTGCACATACTCCAGTCTACCCAGCGCATGAACTCCTGTCTGCCTATGCACTCATCCGCTCTGTATACTCAACCGCTCTCTATACACATCTGTTCGGTACGCTCATTTGATCTACACACTCATCTGGTCTACACACTCATCCAGACTACACACTGATACGCTCAACATACTATTTGTCAGCTCCACATACTGATCCATTCAGCATACTGCTCCGTTCAGCATACTCATCCGCTCTACAAATCCATCCGCTCCATGCGCTCGTCCGCTCCCCACACTCATCAGCTACGTACACTCGTCCGCTCCACAGACTCATCAGCACCACATACATTCTTACGCTCCCTATACACTCATTCGCTCCACATACACTCATTCGTTCCACATACACTCGTCTGCTCCACCCATTCATCCGCTCCACCCATTCGTCCGCTCCACACATTCGTCCGCTCCGCACATTTGTGCGCTCCGCACATTTGTCCGCTCCGCACATTCGTCCAGTCTACACATTCGTCCAGTCTACACACTCGTCCAGTCTAGACACTCGTTCAGTCTAGACACTCGATCACCCGGTCCACACATTCGCCCGCTCCACACATTCGTCCGCTCCACCCATTCGTCCGCTCCACACATTCGTCCGCTCCACACATTCGTCCGCTCCACACATTCGTCCGCTCTACACATTCGTCCGCTCTACACATTCGTCCGCTCCGCACATTCGTCCAGTCTACACACTCGTCCAATCTACACACTCGTCCAGTCTACACACTTGTTCGGTCTAGACACTCGTTCAGTCTAGATACTCGATCATCCGGTCCACCCACACATCGGCACAACATACTACTCGTTGGCTTGACAAAATTACTCGTCTGCTCTGCGTGTCCATCCGTTCCAGACACTTATCCGAACTGTGTATTAGTTCGCTCCACACATTCATCTGTTTCACAACATTCATCCGCACCACACTTTCATCCGCTTCACACACTCGTCCGCTCCACAATATTCATTAGCACCAAACACTCATCTGCTCCACACACAACATCCACTCCACACACTCACCTGACACCACCCATTCACCTTTTCGCACAATCATCCACTCCATCAGCTCATCCGCGCCACTCCTACGTCTGCTTCATGTATTCGTCTGTTTCAGAACCCTCATCCGCTCTCCACACTCATCCGCACTCCACACTCATCCGCTCTCCACACTCATCCGCTCTCCACACTCATCCGCTCTCTACACTCATCCGCTCTCCACACTCATCCGCTCGCCACACTCGTCCGCTCTCCACACTCATCCGCTCTCCACACTCATCTGCCCTCCACACTCATCCGCCCTCCACACTCATCCGCTCTCCACACTCATCCGCTCTCCACACTCATCCGCTCTCTACACTCATCCGCTCTCCACACTCATCCGCTCTCACATTCATCGGCTCTCACACTCATCCGCTCTCCACCCTCATCTGCTCTCCAGGCTCAACTGCATCCTACGCTTCTGCGCTCTCCACTCAGTCGCTCTCCACACTCGCTCTGTGCTTTTCCACATTCAGTCGCTCTCCACGCTCCTCCGCCCTCCATGCTCCTCCGCTCTTCATACTCATCCGCTCTCCACACTCATCCGCTCTCCACAATCATCTGCTTTCCACACTCATCCGCTCTCCACACTCCACACCCATCCGCTCTCCATACTCATCCGATTTCCACGCTCATCCGCTCTCCATACTCATCCGATTTCTATGCTCCTCCGCTCTCCATGCTCATCCGCCCTCCTCACTCGTCCTCTCTACATGCTCGTTCACTCTTACACATTCGTCTGGTCAAACATCCATCCAGTCTATACGTTCGTCCGTTCGGATTAGTCGACTGTTCTACGCCCTCCTGTGTTCTGTTCGCTTTTCTGTTTTCGCATTTTCGTCAACTCTACACGTACTCATCATCTCTACACGCTCGTCCATTCTCCGCACACAACCACTCTGTATACTCATTGGCTCTAGTATGTTCATCTATTTTCTCTGGTCACTATATTCATTTGATCTTTCTAGTTGTCTATTCTACCACTCTCGCACCCTTCCACTTAGTGTGTTCATCTGTTCTATACGCTACATCCAATCTGGATATTTCGTCTATGTCATTCATTAAGTTCCCTCCTCATTCATTAAGATCATTTCATCGATTCAGATCTCCTAGTTTCCAGATGATTTATTCCTATTATCCGCTTTACTGTTTTGATCTACATTACTCGTTTGGTACTGTTTGTCTTATGGTTTACATTCGATTTTTTTTAGTTGTACATTTCTTGTTTCCGGTCAATTGCTGGTTAGTTTTAGCGGAAGAGCCAGGTTTTCAGTAGTTTGCGGAAGGCCGTTAAGTCTTCAGTTAGGCGGATGTGGGGTGGGAGCGAGTTCCATAGGGTTGGGGCTAGGGCTGAGAATGATGATCCGCCTAACCTTGCTGAGTTTGTTTTAGGGATTACTAGGAGGCCGGCTGAGCTTGATCTTAGGGTGCGAGTGGGGTGATAGGGTATTAGCTTGTCTTGAAGATATTGCGGTCCAGTTTTATGCAGTGCTCGATGGGAGAGGCATATGGTTTTGAAAGCTACCCTACGGGCTACTCGAAGCCAGTGCAGTGTCTTAAGGGCTGGGGATACCTGGTCTCTTGGACCGAGCGCGAGTAGCATTTTGGCTGCCGCGTTTTGTGCTCTTTGGAGTTTGTTTAGTTGGTAGGCATGAATTCCGAGGTATAGGGGGTTTCCATAGTCCAGTCTTGATATGACAATTGATTGGACCGCGGAGACTCTGTTGGGAAATGAGAGGTATGGAAGGATGCGCCTAAGATTTTTGAGGTGGTAGTGGCAGGATTTTGAGACATTGTTGACTTGGCGCTAGAGTGTTAGGTCGGAGTCTAGGGTGCATCCAAGATTTTTCACTGTGTTGGAGGGTGTCGGTGAGTTGCCCATGGCGGGTGGCCAGGGTAGTGGGTGCGGAAGAAGATCGAGGTTGCTGCAAATCATGATTTCTGTTTTAGAGGGGTTTAACAGGAGGTGGTTTTGGGTCATCCAGAGTTCTATGTTAAGGAGGCAGGATGCCAGGTCGGGTCGGTAGTCGGGTTTCGAGTTCAGGAATTTTAGAATTAGTTGAGTGTCGTCGGCGTAGTTGTAACACAGGATGTGGCGTGAACGAATTATTGGTGGGAGGGTGATCAGGTAGAGATTGAACAGGAGGGCGGATAGACATGCTCCCTGAGGGACTCCCGTGTCGACTGGTCGGGCTTGTGAGGTAAAGCAGGAGAGTGTCGTTATTTGGTGCCTGTCTTTGAGGAATGAAGCTTTCCATTAAGGGCGGTTCCACGGATTCCTATGGAGTGGAGTCGGTCTAGGAGGATTGAGTGATTGAGCGTGTCAAAGGCGGCCGATAGGTTGAGGAGGATTAGTGCGGCGCATCCCGCGGAGTCTGCTGTATTTTTAAGGTCATCCCAGATCGAGGTTAGGGTGGTTTCAGTTCCGTGTCGTGATCTAAAGCCTGATTGGGCTGGATCTAGGAGGTTGTTGGTTTCGACAAAGGCATTTAGTTGGGAGTAGGCGGTTCGGTCAATGAGTTTGGCAAGGAACCTGGTGTTTGAGATTGGGCGGTAGTTTTTGGGCTCGAGAGGGTTGAGCAAAGGTTTTTAATTAGAGGTTTGACGTGCACCGTTTTGAACGCGTCGGGAAAGATACCGGAGGAGAGGGAGGAATTTATGATAGATCTTGCGTGTTCTCCTGCGCAAGTGGAAGCAAACATTTCTTTAAGGGTTGTGGCTGGACAGGGGTCCAGTGGTGAACCAGAAGGTTTGCGGGCAGATAGCAGTTTGAGAAACTGTTCTGGCGATATTGGACTAAAGGATTCAAACGTTGGTTGCGTAGAGGTTGCGGCTGCAGGGCTGGCCGGTACGGGCGGAGGATTGCCCGGTGGCTGTAGTTGAGCCATCTTGGTGTTTAGAGTTTTTGTTCTTTCGATAGCCGTGTTGTGAAAGTGGAGGGAGAGTGAGTCGCACAGTGATTGTGTGGCGGTCGGGATGGTTGTATTACAAGCAGGATTGGTGAATTCTGAGATGATTTTGTGGAGTTCTTTGGTTGGGTTTTTGCAGTTTAGGATTCAGGTGTTGTAGTGGGCTTTTTTTGCTTTCCGGATTTCGGCCTTGTATTGATATAGGTGACAGGCCAAGGTGGTCCTGCTCTCGTCAGTTTTCTCTTTCTGCCATTTGCTTTCTAGGTATTTGTAAAGTCGTTTAGTGGTCTTCAACTCAGGAGTGAACCATCTGGGGAAAGGGCCGCAGCGGGTTGATGGTTTACATGGGGGGGTGAGTCGCAGGAGAGATGCGTTGAGCCATGAGTCAAAGGCCTCAGGGGTTAGTTGGTTGTTGGGAAGGCAGGTGGGTGGTGGAGATTGGAGGAGTGCCTCGGCTAGGTCCGGGGTGATCGTTAGTTTTTTTCCAGCATTTGCATAAATTCGGAGGTTCAGATGTAAGTACGGGAAGGGGGTCAGGTGAGTGGATGGCGAACGAGAGAATGAAATGATCGGACCAGATGATTGGGGTGGCGGGCTTTAAATGAATCAGGGTGTTGGAGCTAAAGATGCCATCAAGAGTGTGTCCTTTGTAGTGAGTCGGGCCGTTTATGTGGGGTTGGAGATTAATTGCATCTAGACCGTCAACCAGGGAGTGTGTCATAGGGTTGGTGGGGATGTCGAGCCATATGTTGAAGTCACCAAGGAGGGTGAGCTTGGGATGGTTTAGTTGGAGGGTGGCGATTGAGTCGCAAAGGTTGTTTGCGAATTGTCTATCGTAGCCAGGGGGCCTGTAGATTATTAGGAAGCTGTGAGAGAGCGATGGGGAGAGGGAAAGTTTGACGAGGAGAGATTCGCAGGATGGGATGGAGGGTTGGTTGTCGATGATCGAGGCGCGGAAGAGAGATTTGAAGACAAATGCTACCCCACCTCCTCTGGACGGACGGTTCAGTGGGATGAGGGAGTAGTCAGGGGGAAAGGCTTCACTAGCGATTGGGCCGAAGTCATCGGAGAACCAGGTTTGAGTGATGAAAACTAGGTCTGGTTTGACAGAGGCGAGGAGGTCATAGATGCAATGGGCCTCATTACGACCCAGGCGGTAAATTACCGCCTGTGTCGTACCTTTACCACCATGGCGTAAACTACGTTCACGCCATGGTGGTTGGCGGACTTACCGCCCCATTCCGAGGTTGGCGGGGCGGTAAGTCCCCAATCCCCATTTACCCTTCCCCATTTCCATTTTGGCCCCATAGGGCATAATGGGAGTGGGGAAGGCGTTAATTACGCCACCGTAAATTACGGTGGCGTAATTAACATCAAGGTCCCTTAGCGCCATGGATTTTAACACCTGCTAAAAGCAGGTGTTAAAACCTCCATGGCGCTAAAGGACCTCGGAATCAGGTGGTACGGGTCGGCGCTGTTTACGCCGCCGTAAACCCCTTACCGCCTGAGTCGTAATGAGGCCCAATGTCTGTTTTTTACTACGGAACGGGCGTTAAATAGGATGCAGTTCACATCGGCGGGCAAGGTAGGTCTAGGTGCTGAACCGGGATGTGGCGATGGCGGAGCGAGTGGAGGACGGGGGGAGGTCGGTGATGCTAGAAGGGAATAGTGGGCGGGCAGAAAACTTGGCAGGTTTCGGGCGGGGCTGGGTGGCTGGGTGTGATGGGATGATCAGATTTGGGTTGGGGGATTTGAGGGAGGGGTGTGGGCGGGGGGGTTGTCAGTTGCAGTTGATGAGAAATCGAGGGAGAGGGGTTTCAGGAAGGGGAGGCCACGGGGGAAGGCGGAGAATGCGGGAGAGAGGGGGTGGGTCGAGACAGGGGAGGCAAGGAGTGCTGAGAGATTTGAGGGGGACCAGGCGCGTTTCCTCTTTAGTTTCTTTGCTGCGACTGGTGTGTGGGAGAGGGTAGGGGAGTCAGAGGGGGAGAGGGAAGCAGCTTCGGTTCGTGCTAGGGCTAGGCGTGAAGTTTTTAGGGAGGGGAAAGAGTGCGGTCGGGGGGGAAGGTGGCAGGGGTATGCGGGCAAGGCGGTGGGTGGCTGATTTCCGGGTGGGGTGTGCCAGGTCTGATAGTGAGGGGAGCTGGTGTGGGCAATGCTGGTGGGTCGGGGGTGGGGTTGAGGGGATGAGTGGTTTTAGGGTGAGTGGTTCGCCATCGTGCTCCTCTGGCTTGGTGTTTGGAGAGGGGAGTGGCAGCAGGTGTGGAGGAGGGTGGGGTGGTTTGGGAGTGAGGGGGCAGAGGGGAAGGCAGATCGGAGAGTGGGGGTGGTCCCCGGGGGTCGTTTCTGACAGACTCTGGTGGAGTGGGTGCGCTCATGATTGGTGCTGGCTTTCGGTTGTTTTAGGAGGGTTTTCTGATTGTAGTTCTAGGATCGGGGGTGTCACGCCTTTAGGCACATTTCTGGGTTCAACGATATTAGACTATTTGGTGCTCTCTAGATACAATAGTCGGCAGATGTTTATTAGTTTATTAGGTACGTTTCTGAGTTCTCCTGTACACAGAGAAGATATTCGGTCAGTCACTAGATTCAATTTACTTGGAGGGGGTATTAGATTATTTGTCACCGTTCTAGATTTTACATTACACAGCTAAACTGTTAGTTATCTTAATAGGGATTAGCAGGGCAAGCAAGTGGGGTACTACTTTCAATTCACTGTTATACTGGGAGGGTGTTAGGTATGAATCTAAATCAAGTTTGTATTAGATTATTAGTCACCGTTTAGGTTTTACATTACACATCTATAATGTTTAGTTATATTAATATGATTAGTTAGGGTACGCTAGTAGGTGCAGTTCATTCAATTCGACTTCATACAGCGAGGGTATTAGGGACTTTGTACCGATAGGTTATTAGTGAGATTGATCGGTTTGGTCCAGCATGATATTACATTATTGCAATTTTCATAGAGAGGCTATTGTGGTCACTTCAGAAGGTATTCTTCCACAGAAAGGCTATTAGGAACGCTTTCTAAGGTCACCGAGAGGCTAGTGGGCACACTTTAGTGGAACTTTTCAGACGGGCTATTGGGCGTGTCTCTAAATTCAACTTTCCAGACAGGCTATTGGTAACATTTTTAAATTCATCGTCTTGCAATTGGGAACGCTTCTAGGTGCAGTCGGGTACACTTTGAAATTCAACTTTCCTCAGAGAGGCTATTGGTCACAACTTGACAATGTGGTTGGGTACACTTAAATTCAACTTTTCTCAGAGAGGCTATTGGGTACAACTTCTAAATGCACTTGGGTACACTTCTAGATGCAATTGGGAACAGTTCTAAATTCAACTTTCCTCAGAGAGGCTGTTGGTCACAACTTCTAGGTGTAATTGGGTACACTTCTAAATTCAACTTTTCTCAGAGAGGCTATTGGTCACAGCTTCTAGGTGCAATTGGGTACACTTCTAAATTCAACTTTTCTCAGAGAGGCTATTGGTCACAACTTCTAGGTGCAATTGGGTACACTTCTAAATTCAACTTTTCTCAGAGAGGCTATTGGGCGCAACTTCAAATGTAGGTGGGTACACTTCTGAATTCAACTTTTCTCAGAGAGGCTATAGGGCGCAACATCAAATGCAATTGGGAATACTTCTAAATGCAATTGGGGACAGTTCTAAAATCAACTTTTCTCAGAGAGGCTATTGGGCGCAACTTCTAAATGCAATTGGGAATACTTCTAGATGCAATTGGGTACACTTCTGAATTCAACTTTTCTCAGAGAGGCAATTGGTCACAACTTCTAGGTGCAATTGGGTACACTTCTAAGTTCAACTTTTCTCAGAGAGGCTATTGGGCGCAACTTCTAAATGCAGTTGGGTACACTTCTAAAATCAACTTTTCTCAGAGAGGCTATTGGGCGCAACTTCAAATGCAATTGGGAATACTTCTAGATGCAATTGGGGACAGTTCTAAAATCAACTTTTCTCAGAGAGGCTATTGGGCGCAACTTCTAAATGCAGTTGGGTACACTTCTACAATCAACTTTTCTCAGAGAGGCTATTGGGTGCAACTTCAAATGCAATTGGGAATACTTCTAGATGCAGTTGGGGACACCTTTCACATGCTAAGGGGAGAGTTTCTGAGTGCAACTACAATGGGTTTACGTTGTTGATGCTGCGTTAGAAGAGTGGTAGGGTAGTCTCGCCTGAAGTAGTTGGTTCTGTCCCTGCCCTTGCCACACTTACTTGTTGTTGGCTTCTTGCTTCTCCTGCGGATACCTGCAGATACGATCTGGAGTCGTCACTGAAGGAGTCGTCCTTTGCCTCAGGTCCTTAGCCGATGGGCTGCCGGGCAGAGGGCTTCCCTGGGAGAACTGGTAATGGAGGGGAGTCTTCTCCGCTGGACCAATCGGAACGCGGTGGGCGGGTCGGGAGGTGGGAGGGAGCACAATCAGGAAGCGGGTGCGGGGTGGGATCGGGAAGGCAGGTGGGACACAGGGGGCCCTGGGGGCCTTGTAAATCGTTGGAAAATGGCCCGCAGGGGCTGTAGCAGCGGCGCTAACTCACCAGCAGTTTCGGCTTGAAAAAGAGATATAAATGTTTGAATTACAGCTTGCTCGAGCCACCTATTTGTTGATACAAACTAGGCATATTCCTACAAGGAATGGTGCAGTGGTGCAGTGACATGTTGGTATTCACTTCTAATGTGTTCTGGAGATTGATCTTGAAAATCCTATCTAGGTAAGCTTGTGAAACCCAATCAATGTAAGAGTACGTTCTACATCCGGAGGGAGGACAAATCTAACGATCAATCCCTATGCCATTGGAATATTCTTTTTCCAAGTCAAACATTCCACCTTGTGAATTTGAGCAATATCCTTCCTAAATCACTAAACCTTCTTAAGATGTGCCCCTTTCCAAGAAGACTGAAGACACCATGGTGTGACTCCACCCCATAGCTGACATATTTGGATCTTTCTCTAGTAATGGAAAAAACAAATACAACCAAGGAGGCCTTGCAAATTATTTCCAGTGACAATAACTATTTCCTGTATAGGAATCAATCCAGATTTCAAGAGCATAGAAGCTATTATGTCTGAGAGAGGAGATTCTGAAGGCACTAGATCATAACAGTCACTTTGCAGTTATGCTATTAAATTTCTCTGCAGCATGTGCTATGGTTAACCAGGCCCAGCTAATAGAGGGCTATGCATAACTATGGGGATAAATAGTGAGGCAGCTAATTACCTTCAGGATCAGTCTTCACATGTGGCGATCAGGGGTTAGGGGGGGAGTGGTCACTTCCCATTAAGGAGATATTAGTGATAGACCAAGAGTTGGCAGCTATGCTGATGTCTCTATTTGGTTTCTTCAGTAATTGAGTAATCATTGCTAGTGGGAGAGCAGCGGGCAATTTACTATTACACAGTGATACATAAAATATCTTCGCAATGGCATGTGATACCAAGATGATTGATTACTTTTTACGGTTAGCAGGAAATGGGTATGTTGTTTGGAGGATGCCCCGAGAGTTTTGGTCAGAGAGATTGTTTTTTCCATGTTTTCTCGAACAGCACAAGCCACTGTAGCTGATGTCGGTAAATGAGTGTTTATTTGTTGTGGATTACTTAGCTATCCATAAATTAGAGAGACTGCTGAGGGTTTAAGAGGTGTACAAGTTGGGTGGCTCTCAATCTACTATATTTTGGATTGCACTAAAGGTCAATAATGTTCGCTTAGTTATGTATACATTAGATCATTGGTAGATCTTATTGGTATCTTTTGAATGCTTTAACCCCTTTTTAAAGAGGTACACTTTTAACTCTGTTTCTTGTGGCTGCTGCTGCTAGGGGAGATGATAATTTTGCAATCACTTAATTACTACAAATAATCATAGACTAGAGAACAGATGATTATTTGCACTTTAAAATGGCGAAAACAGATTGCTTACATTTTATTTTTTTAATGGTGCCATATAAAAAGTTCACATGAATATGTACGAGTAGCGAAGGAGCCCCAACTACTTAAGGTACTTTCAGGTGGGGTTCTCTTGTGAGAAATGTTTCTTAAATAATGGGTTAAATGGTGAGGTTTACAGCACACTTTTTGTGAAAAACTGGGTAAAAGACATACAACTTGCAGTTGCTTTTGAAGGGTAGCAAATTAACGTAACACCAGCATTACCCATGAGAGTTTTCCAATGCATTTTCAGGATGCCTCTGCTCACTGTATGTGCCAGTATTCTGCCAGTGTAGGAAGACCCTTTTATGTTTACTGTTCCCAATAATCTTGAAAATATAAAAATACATCCTGTGCTGATTGTACCTATAAATGCAAGCAATCCCATGTACAAACACACTCATTTTGGCTGTGTTCATAATGACAGCAATGCCACCATAAGAATACTGAAATAAAACACTAATTTTGGTTTCACCCATAATGCCAGTAGTGCTGCTGTAAGACGATACATCCATGCTGTCTGTGCCTATATGTGTCAGTATTCCCATGTGCAAGCACACTTATGTTAGCTTTGCCCTTAATGCCTGCATTGCTACTGCAAGACAATATGCCCATGCTGGCTCTGCCACAATATGCCGGTATTACCAGATGAGAACACACTCAAGGTCACTTTTGCCACAATGCTAGCAATGCCACTGCAAGAAGACAAATCCAGGCTACCTGCGCCAATACATGCCAGTATTTCTACACAAGAACACACTTACGTTGGCTTTCCCCATAATGCCAGAAATGACAATGTAAGAAAATGTATTCTTTCTGGCAAGCCTGTGCACATAAATGCCAGTATAGCATGTAAGAAAACGTTAATGATAGATTTCTCTTATATCCAGTAATGTCATAGTAAGTAAACATGTCCAGACTGGCTCTGAAATATATTACAGTATTCCCAGGTACAAATAATCTCATGTTTGCTTTCCATAAGACCAATAAGGCCACTTTAGGTAGACGTTGCCATGCTGGATGTGACTATATATGCCCATATACCTATATCAGAACACATTAATGTTAGCTTTGCCCATAATACCAGTAACACCATAGAAATATCCATGTGGACTGTGCTCACATATGTACCAGTATTCTCCCCTAAGAGCACAGTCATGTAGCTTCGCCAATAATATCAGTGATGCCACTGTAAGAAGGAAAGTTAATGCTGGCTATGCCAATATGTGCCAGCATTCTCATATTACAACACACTCATGTTAGCTTTGTCTATAATGACAGTAATGCAATTGTAAGGAGAAAAGCTGGCTGTTCCAATATTTGTTTGTATTCCCATATATATTGTGAGGAATTTGCACATAATGCCGGTAATGCTACTGTAGGAAACCATATCTGGTGATTTGTGATGAAACGAATGCAATTGCCAATGTGTTTTTCTGGTTTCTAAACATAACATATATATATATATATATATATATTCACTCCAAAAAAACTTTGTTAAGGGGATGTTATGGTTAAGTTGCGCTACTAAAAACCTGTGAAATTCACTAAAAAAACTTTACAAACGTGACATTATGGTTCAAAGTAAAACCGAAAACCCCCTGAAGTTCGCCAGTTATGGTAGGCTAAGCAACCATACCTGCCCGCACCACTGCGCACTGCTAACACTAACACCCAGCACATGAAAGATGGCATCACAAATGTCATTGATGACATCACTGATGATATCGTATGTGTAGCCCCTTTGTTTTTGTTCACTGCCATATATATATAATTCAGTAAAAAAACATTTGTTAAAGGGACGTTATGGTTCAAAGTAAAACCGAAAAACCATTGACATTGGCTAGTTATGGTAAGCTAAGCAACCATAACTCGCACCACCTACGTGCATTGCTAAGACTAAGACCCAGGACATGAAAGATGACATCACAAATGTCATTGATGACCTCACTGATGACATCACATGGGCATGTACTTTTCATGAAAAGTCTGCACTAGGGAGTTTTATTATAATGTTGATAAAAAGAAACATGAAGGCTCATTGGAATAGATGACATGAGCTATGTGTTGCATTAAGCAATGCATTGACATAAATAGCATTCTATTATGAAGTTCTTTACAGTATAATCATGTACTCATGTATAAACATAAGCAATGTGTGCAGCATACATGATGGAGGTGCAATATTCATAATCTTCCCATGTTAAATAGTGAAATGGTAAATACTTTCTTATTAGAGTTGTGTGTACTGTGCAATATGTTATAAGTAGCTAATAAAACCCACTCCCTATATAATTTCATTATTACATACAAAACACAAAGACATAACAACAAATAAAAATATGAGCATATACAGTGAAAGTGAAGTACGCAAAAAAGCAGCAGTAGAACCAGAAATTGTTCATAACCTACCTGATTATTTTTATGCACAGAAAGTATTGTTCTGCTTCAAAACTACTACTTCCCTATGAATAACTATCACTTGTGGTGACTGCACCCTAAAGAGAGTAATGCGATTACAAATATGAGCATATCCACATAAAGTACAGTAATAAAAAAAACAGCAGACCACTAAGAAAGTGTTGATAACCTTACTGATTGTCTTCATACACAGAAAGCATTGGTATCGTTCAAGTGCGTATTCTCCCTATGTATATGCTTCATATGCTAAGAGTGAATCCCAAATGAATTACTGTAAGAACATATTTGAAGTGTAAGTCTACAAATATAGTACTTTTCGATTTTTTTGTTCCTAAGTATTACTGGCTAAGTATATCACTAAAGGAAAAAAGAGAGAGCCAAACATGTGATGTCATCAGTGATGTCATCAATGACATTTGTGATGTCATCTTTCATGTCCTGGGTTTTAGTCTTAGCAATGCACGTAGGTGGTGCGAGTTATGGTTGCTTAGCTTACCATAACTAGTGAATGTCAAGGGTTTTTCGGTTTTACTTTGAACCATAACCTCCCTTTAACAAAGTTTTTTTACTGAATTATATATATGTGGCAGTGAACAAAAACAAAGGGGCTACACATGTGATATCATCAGTGATGTCATCAATGACATTTGTGATGCTATCTTTCATGTCCCTGGTGTTAGTGTTAGCAGTGCACAGTGGTGCAGGCAGGTATGGTTGCTTAGCCTAACATAACTGGCGAATGTCAGGGGGTTTTCGGTTTTACTTTGAACCATAATGTCACGTTTGTAAAGTTTTTTTAGTGAATTTCACAGGTTTTTAGTAGCGCAACTTAACCATAACGTCCCCTTAACAAAGTTTTTTTAGTGAATCTTATGGGTTTTAGTAGGGCATCTTAACCATAACGCCCCCTTAACAAAGTTTTTTTTTGTGAATTTTACGGGTTTTTAGTAGGGCAACTTAACCATAACGTCCCTTTAACAAAGTTTTGTTTACTCATTTGGACAGGTTTTCAGTACAACAACTTAACCATACTGTCCCTTTTGCAAAGTTTTTTTGCTAAAGATGATCGATTTATAGTAGTGCCATGTAACCATAATGTAATGCAACTTCTGACTTATTTAAACACCTTGCGGGGAATACCACTTGACAATATGCTTGTGTACAGCACAGTAACGTGTACCAGAATCCGTAAACACTAAACAGTAAGATGTTTGACTCGTGGACAATGTGGAAACAGATTTTATATTGATGTAGGAACGTCCACCTGCAACATTTGCCTTGCACAGCGCCAACACGTATTGGTAGTCAGCCATTTACAATGTAGTACACATTACATACTTTTAGCTAAAGTTTTAGTTATCTGAAAATGACATCAGCTAAGTCCATCCCTCCTCCCCAAGACACAGCAGCACTACTCCAATGAAGGAGCATGACAAACACTGCCCCAACCTTATAAATAACAAACACACAATATTTTTGCACCGGCCACCCACCCCCCCATATCACTGTTCGATGCGTCTTTCCTCATTTCCGTTTGCAAAAGGCCTTATTAGCTGTCATACCAAAAAACAAACCTATCCATTAACATAGTAAATGTTGCGTTAAGAGCCACCTTTCGCACTGTAAATGTATTAAAAAAAAAATCGCATTCACTCCATGTACTTTTTATTTCTCAGCAAAGGATATAGATGTTATGAGATTTATCAGTGATAGTATAGATGTGCAAAGAAGTAACGTATTCTACGGAAAAATAGGATTACAAAAGAAAATTCTTTTTCAAGATTGCCATCTTCGAAAGGAAAGGCGGTTGTTGCATACATGGCCTGTTTTCATTTTCCATGGGAGCAAGCTAAAAGCAAAAGTACGTGCTGAGAATCAGAACCTGTACATAAACATACAGCGATTACAAATCAAAATCCTTTTTCAAAATGGCCACCATAGAAAGGGAAAGCGGTTGTTACATACATTGCCCCTCTTCGCTTTCCATGACAGCCTCCAAAAAGCAACAGTACGTGCCGTGACGCAGAACCTGTAAATAAGGCGGTTGTTGCATACATAGCCGGTCTTCATTTTCCATTGAAGCAAGCTAAAAGCAAAAGTATGTGCTGAGATGCAGAACCTGTACATAAACATACAGCGATTACAAAACAAAATCCTTTTTCAAGATGGCCACTATAGAAAGGGAAACCGGTTGTTATATACATTGCCCCTCTTCGCTTTCCATGACAGCCTCCAAAAAGCAGCAGTACGTGCCATGACGCAGAACCTGTAAATAAACATACAGCGACGTATAATGTGGTACCTTACATTTCGAAATAATAAACAGGATTTTAAAAGAAAACTTTAACATTTAAGAATTTGTAAAGTACTTTTATTTAACAAACAACTGTCAGAGACCAACAGACTAATCCCATTTCCAATTACATTGTAACAATGGTTCTAAGGGCAACATTGACAATGTTCATGGTGAGACACACACTGTTCTTTTCGCATAAACCAAGTATGCATTTCTTTTAAAGAAACCGCTTTGTTTGCATAGGTATTTGCAATACGGCGCCATGAGCGTTGCATTACACCATCATAAATGATGTTATGTCACTCCTAATAGTTAGTTCAGCGTAGGGACACAGGGGGCCAGGCCTGTCATCCCATAACATTGTAATGGACAGGCAGCCGGTCACAAGCAGTTGCATCTGGCGTGGAAAGACACCGTCACTTGGTATCTGGAAACCATGGCACGCACAGTACGGCAATATGTAGCTAGGCGGAAAACGTAGGAGAAAATCTGTGTCAATACCCAACCTTTAGGAAAATATTTCAAAACAGACACAAAGATTGTGGAAAGTAGTACACAAATGGAAGTGGACACACATGACATTTTAAGGAATTATTCGCGAGTACCATGGGTACATATAATGCAAGCCTACAAAGGCCGCAAACCAGCAGTCACCGTAAGGGTTAAGAAAATGCCAACTACACAGTGAGAGGATAATTCAGTTATGAAGCCAACATGAATGGACAAGCAAGAAAAAATTACATGTCTTGATGTTACACAAGACCAAAAAAATATGCAAACTGATACACAAAGCTATGTGGGCAAGCATAACATTTGAAAGAAGAAATAACGTTTAACAAGTGAGACTCTACTCATAGCCTTCAAACGCTAACAATGTGCACTCTCTGTTATTGAAGGAAAAATATAACTGCGCAAAAAATAATACTTCAGTTACATTGTCACAATTAGTGTTGGGTAATATAAAATTAAAACGTGGTCGGTGTAGAGTCGTCAAAATTAAACTTACATGATCTTGACAGCCTCCGTTGCTTTTCGCAAAGTCAGACAGCAATGTGTTCGCTGCAAAGAATCTTTGTGTACTGATATTTCATGTTTCTTACAAATGATTTTAAAACATAACCTTATCAAATGGTATGTTTTTCCAAGCTCTCATTCCTTGCACAGCTTTTGAAGTTTCCCTTTCGCTCAAGTTCAAAAACAATAGCCCCTTATGGATTGACTTGGATGCGTGGGCCTAGTGGGCTCGCAACCAAAAAAGCAAATGAACTGACCTTCACTCAGAAGGCAACTACATTCTCATTTTGCAACAACATATGACAATCCAATCATGAGAACCGCTACTCCCATACGCCTCCAGAACCACTGTTTCCAACAAACACTCCAGGTGGTGGGCCCAGATTTCAAAATGTAGGACACCAGTCCGACTTCAATATTAATCTGAAAACATTGTGACACAGACGCAGGCATTGGGCGGCGTACATTGAGCAACAAATTCCACTTTACCGTATGAATTTGGTGGCAAGAAAGCACCACTTTTTGAGTTTGCGCTGCCACATTCCATCTCAAGCTAATTAAAGCTCACCTGCGGAAATAGTATTTCATAACTATAACAAGTCCATAGGTGTCTTGTTTTGTATGTGTTACCGCCGATGTCCGTGTACACCAAAACATGAACGAATGATGGCGGAGGCAGCAAAGAAATGTGACGCACTTCATGCTGTTCCACAGCCAATCAGTGAAAACGCCACATGTCCGTGGACATGATGCTACAGATTAGCAAACCGATTTCTTGTCCGCGGAGCGAACAGGGAAGTGTGACCGCGGAGCGGACATAGATATCACTAAATTATTCTGACTTACTTTTTGATTGTTTTAAAGAAAACTACTGGACGGATTTACACCAAATTTTCAAAAGCACGCTTTCGGGACCAAACCGCTGCCCCTGCCGCAAATTTGGTGAAAAACCATCCAGCGATTTGGCCTGTAGGCGTGCGCAAAGTTTTTCCCCCATTCAGTTTATGGAAAAAAAGATGTTTTAGGACCCCCTCTATAACTTTCCCCCGCCCTGGACCAAACATCAGCAAACTTTGCTAAACATTTCAGAGTGGCCCATATACTAATTGTGCAAAGTTTGGTGAGGATTCGTCCAGGGGTATCGGAGTTATAAGCCGCCCAAAAAGGGCTCTTCCTATGGAAACAGCAAGTTAACCATAACTACACAGCCACTACCGTGTATATATATATAGTATGGTTAAAGGCTGCTCCAATGAAAATATTATTTGCAACAAAGGGCTGCGTATCCAAAAACCTACAAAGAAATTAAACGACAATGAGAAAAAGTGGGAGAAGTTTGGACATTCTGTAAACATCCTGGTTGATAATGTAAGAGCTAGAGGTTAAGTAGAGCATATGGTGTTATGTTATGTTATGTTACTTGGCATTTATATAGTGCTCTATATATCATTGGTATGACCTCAAAGCGCTGGTAGGTTGAACGCCTTCGGGAACCGTAGTTCTGATCAGTAGAGAGATCTAGTGTCGGAGGGTGCGTGGGTGCACCAGATATGTGTGCAGCTGATGCAGCTCATGTAATTGCTGGATGGTAGCTGCATCCTAGCATTAGGTGTGGTGCAAAAGATATCAGTTGGATGTGTGCAGTCTGATCGATGGACACCCAGACTGGACTCTGGCTGAGTTAGGCCTGAAAGGACGCATATGTGAGCAACTAGGCCAGAATGTGCTCGGCTAGCTGCGTTCTATTAGGGTGATGTGGTGTTCATGGGGTCATATTCGTATGTGAATAGCTAGGTCGAATTAATCAGGGGTATAGCTGTGTTCTAGTTGAATGATGGTGTATAGTAGAGAGTAAGTGTAGTGATGTGATATGATGGTTATCTTTAACAGCGCCTGAGATCAGGCACGTGAACAGGATGGCAGGGAACAGAGCAACACACAGACACATAGATATGGGGCTAGGCTTACAGCGACAAGCGGGGGGATACGGATATATAGCAACAGCATGGGTAACAGGAAAGCAGGGTACACAGTGATACATGTGTGGGGCATGTTAACATTTCTATCCAGCTGCGAATCAGTCTAATGTTCACAGCTCCACTCAAGTGTGGGACATGCCAACATTTGCATTTCTATCTAGAAGCAACTCAAGCTAACCTTCACAATCCTGTCATGGTCTGGTGCAGGCTAATGTTCACAATTCTAACTCAGTGCAGCATTGCTATCATTCACAATCTAGTATGGGTCTGGGCCGGATAATGTTCACATTGCTCTCTAAAAGATGGACAGCTTAGCAATCACAGTCCTGTTTGGGTCTGGTGCAGGCTAATGTTCACAATTCTCTCTAAATGATGGTGCTTCAGCAAGCAATTCAATGAACACTTTAGAATGCCATTGCCTATTCCTACTAACAATATCTATTTTGCATTCAACAGGTAATGCATTCAAGAACTAGGAGAAAACAAAGAAACCTGAAGATTTGACAAGGTACATGGTGTGGTCAAAGTCCTGCAGATGAGCTAACTAGATAGTTGTTATTCCTTATTTTCCAATTAAATATCTAGTTCGCTATAAATATTATTAGACAGAGCTGTAGACTATGTAAAGTGAATGATTTTGTTAGGGATAAGGAGTTGGGCAGATTAGGTAGCAATGGTTATGGTTTGTGGATATTATAGGAGTCGGTGTGCCGAGTTTAAGATCACTCACTGAATTGAGCACCTGCAGCACCTATGAGTCCATCTAAGTGTGGCAAGAGTGCCATTCTCAGTGAGATAGCCTGATGGGTTGACGACTCGCTGCGGTGATCTGCGTTATCTGCATGTCACAGGCTCTATGCTCAGCGAGATTGCAAGTAGTGCTCTACCTACTGATGTGTGAGATATGTGATAATAATAAATAGTTGCTTACATAGTGCGTGATTATCCAAGTCTCAATGTGCAATATCAACAGATGCAACTATTACTCAACTCAATTAATTTCCGTCCTCCCTCCTCATCACAGTTCTAACTAAACAAGGCTTGTCTGCCTTCGAGAGACAGGCAGTCCCTACGCAGCTAGGAGAAACATTGGAATTCGACCATTGTCTCTTATTATCGCTGGTGCATACATCAATGCCTCTCCCAAGCAACTTCCGGTTTGTCTCTGGAGAGACACCTTGTGTGGCCCTGACACAAGGCTCTTGCCAGTTTCAGAAGGCGGGACCAACCAGAACAGCACATTTGTGAGTGGATGTCTGAATGTCATCTGTCATATGTCATATGTCATGTCTGGATGTCAAACTGGATGTTATCCCACTTTCTCTCTCTCAATACAGACAAGACTGAAGTCTTATTCTTCCCCTCCAACACTCTTCCTCCTCCTTCTCCCCCTCCTTTTATTCATTCCCCCCCTCTAATCTTCCTCTCTCTGCCCATGCTTGTAATCTAGGCATTTACTTTGACTCCTCCCTCTCCTTCACCCACCATATTTCTCTTACTTCTCGCGCATGTCGCTACCACCTTTTCAATATTCGTAAAGTACGCTCCTCTCTCACATTCCATGCCACTAAACTTTTAATCTCCTCCCTCATCTTCTCTCGTCTTTTCTACTGCTCTTCTCTACTCTTTGGACTCCCTGCTTCCCATATTGCCCCCTCAAATCCCTCTACTACTCGGCCATTCGTATCCTCTATCTTCTCTCTCCTCACGACTCCATCTCCTCCTCGCTCTCTCATCTTGGCTGGCTTTCCTTTCCTTCCCAACTCAAATTCCACTTCCTCTGTCTTGTCTTTATATCTCTTCACGATCTTGCTCCCACATATCTCTCTTCTGTCATTTCATTGTACACTCCCTCCTGCTCTCTCCGATCTGCAGTTCTCTTCCTTCTCCCTGTTCCCCTGTCCGCATGTGCCTCCGCTCCTTTCAGCTCCTTGCCCCCCTTCACTGGAACTCCCTTCCTCTCTCTATCCGTTCCATCCCCACCTATTCCTCCTTTCATGTTTCCTTGAAATCTCTTCTTCTTCACTCTCCACCCTGACACTCTTATCCCCTCCTTCCACCTTCCCATCTCCTCCCTTTTACCCTTGTCTTCTTACCTCTCTCTCCCTGCTCCGTTCCTCTTAAATCCCCTCTCCTCCTCTGTCATCCTCAGCTCATTCCTCTTCATGTTTCCCACTTCCTCCCCCTTCTCCACCCCCTCCACCCTTGTTTATCTTCACTGGCAAATGGTTCTACTTACTGTATTACTGGTTTGATTCATATTTTGTAATTGCTTCTACTTTTGTTATTGTATCCTTGTTGTTATAATGTAAAGCGCTTCGGTGTAAAGCGCTATATAAACGCAATAAACATAACATAACATCCACTCTGGATGGTTGCACTATTGTGAACTTGAGCAGGGGAACAGTGTGTATGCAGCGGGTTAAGAAGGCGCTGTTGTGGTCCTGCCTCATTGTACTGCCTAAATGTCACGCTGTTGCAGATCAAGGGCTATTACATTGTTTGGTTACAAATAATATATATTTGTGGAACGTGGCACCATTCTGAGCTACCCACAGGATAGTGTATATCGAGTGGCAGCGCACTTGCGTGTCTTTCCTCTCTGATAGGTTCAGCTGGATTGTGCACAGTGGTAAATACGTATCCATATTCAGGTAAGGCACGTGAAAAAAAGAATCACGTCCTCTCTAAGAGGAACTAATAGCTCCCCAAGCTCCACTTGGAACAGTCTTCCAAAAGGGACTGGGGTGCATTGCAGATCAAATGCCTCAACACTGGTGTGGACTGCTCCGTTGTGGTCTTGGACTGAATTACTGCAGGTATTGATTTCTGGCAACATAGACAGCTTGTTTCAAGATCCATTACCCATTGATATACCTCCTGAGTAAAAGGTTATACTTTGGCACTAGTGGTATGGTGCTGAATGGATGTGAATCAGGAGCTGATCCGACTGCCTAGTCCGGGTAGTGTCTGTCCAGGTACTACGGTAGGAAGAAGCTTCCCACTCCAAAGGCGCTTTTGGAACTGTGATTCTCCGGGGTACACTAGGAGACTCTACTAGTAGGCCGATCACTCAATCAGGGCAAAATACTCTCCTAAATCCCATCCACATGGTACACACATGCCTTCAGGGCAACGCAATTCATGCTACAAAACATACATGAATAAATAAATGCATAGAAACATGTTATAGGCCCATGCACATAACATGTTAATTGTTTATAATATTTGGCTTGCATCCCATGGTCTGTAGCACTTGTGGCTAAAGCCTTCCTAGCGGGGAATGAATCTCATTGGTTGCAGGTTTGAATCCCAATAAGGTTGTTTAGGCCTCTTGGTAACACAGAATGGATAGTGTTTTAATCTAAGACCAGACTGTCCAGAGGCTGGCAGCATTTCTTCTTTGGCAATGAGGTTCCTCTGAAGTTCCATTTTGTGAGCTTAACTATGTCAGTCACTTTTTAGGGTCTGTTACCTTGACCAACAGAACATGGAGAACCCTGCAAAGTGCAGTGGCATTTCTTCTACGCCGCTGGTGACTAGCATTTCTAGAGCACCCCTTAGTGTATGTACTGTTGGTAGATGTCTGCCCCTGAGCACTTTGTTTACTCTTACCAGAGTGAGGTGCACTGCTACCTGTCACTTCCACAGATAGCGGTGTCTGCGAGTGGCGTCACGAGACGAACTAATAGGTCTCAGCTGGTTGTGGTTTTACTGTCGGGCAACAGGTTTTATCCCATTTGCCCATCGTGATTGCTCAGCCAGAGTGCTTGAGCACTCCATGCATTTGTACTTGTATTTTATTAGGCTTATATAGCGCTTTAGACCAAAGCATTTGTGTGTACTAAGTGACCAATCGTATCGGTGCCTATATTGCTTCAACATGGCAGGTCTTATTGAACTGTACAGCTCCGTAACCCATCGGCCATTCGTGACTGTTTTTTGTTGGTTGACTGCAGCGGTGGTGGACAGAGTGTTGATGCTGGCTTCATCTCTGGGTCTTATTGTGGTGTGGGACATCAGTGACAGCTGGCGTTTATCTTTACATGTGCTTTTGGTTATGATACTGCGCTGATTTGAACCCTTCTCTATCCCGGAACAAGTGCCTGTCGATGTTCAAGCATTAGAGATGGTTGATGGAGTCACACAAATGATTTATGGCTATATGCCTACAGGCGTATGTCTTCCTTCATCACGTTCACAATGGTCCAGTAAGATTTGTTCATGACCCGCTACGGGATGGCATGTCCAGCAGGTCTATCATGTCAGGTTGCTTGATACTCGTAAAGCTGAGAGTCTGGGACAAACAAGTATTCCGCAAAACGGAAGCCTGCTGGGACATGCAGGCACTTAAGGGTTATGTGTACTCAGGGAGTTTGGAAGTTGTCTCTGCTTGGGTAGTAGCTTCCATGGCAAGGCAGCGAATGTATTCAATAATCCCAGAGCCTCTTAAACCCGGTGGTCAGTCCACAATTCATACATTAGTTATGGATATTTTACAGGAGGATCTCTGATGGTTGTCCAGCTTTCCCTCTTCTGATTGTTTCCCCCATCTCGCCCTGTTCAGGGTAATCTGATAGACTCCCCCTGCAGTCATATCTCTTCTTTGCGGTATCACCTCATGGGTAATCTATCAGGGACGTCATTTAGAGGACACCACTTGCAACCCCTGAGATCTCCCTTGCTACCCCTGTGTTCTCCCTTCTATCCCTAAAAAAGAAGAAAAAAACATGTTTTTGTTTTAAAAATTGAAGCTCCCGTGCTGTGGCCAATGCCATGTGCCTCTTTGTTTCTCGAGTGGCTGGCATTCTTGTTCAGGCTTCTTAAATAAAACAGGGGGTTACACAAGTGTAACACTTTGGGCAGTGACCCTAAATAAGAAATCATGAGAATAATAAATAATTTGTGTTTCTGGATTTCTATACAATAATTGCTAAAATATTTAAAGGTTTATTTCAGGCACACTTCAGGGTGTGAGTCACTGATTTAGAAAGGTAAATGAAAATAATAACATATAATATTTGTTTTTTATAAACAAACGAAACAGCAGGGAAGTTTTATTAAGAACTGTTGGTTTAATTCTAGAATCCAGAAGCTATCATCATTTAACTAGACTCCGGCTAAAACCTCTCTAGAAAACCAGAGAACCACCAGGCACTATATAAACCTTGACTCTACCGCGGACCGAGTAGAAACAGGTATGTTATAAATGGAATAAATATTAGAAGTTCACAAGGGAAATCAACGGAGGAGGGCCAGTCTCTTTGGACATGTAAAGGTTGAGTCTCTTTGATATTTCACTTTTTAGGTCAGTACTACGGCATAACTTCTGAACCAGACCGTAGATGAAAATTCCAAATTTTTTGGGGACACCATCTGCCAGAGACTCACTTCACGCTCAAGTAGGTAATTAATATGCCCACCTGAGTACTACTATAATAATTAAAATAGCTTTAAGGAACTGAGCAACTAAAGCTTTCCCTTCTTTTGTGTTTCTCTCAACAGTTACACCACACAGAGAAAATTGAAAATTCTCGTTTACAAGAATAACATTTGATATAAATGTTGAGAATTGTATGTTTTAGTGTTACCACAACTAATGTGGCCAATCTCCTAATGAATGTTCCGAAATTCACAAAAGAGAACAGAAACATGTTGAGTCCTCTGTCCTAGTATATAGGTTGACAAGAAATAGATAACTGACTCTAATATAGAGTATGACAACTGTATAATACCATATTCTTTGAACGCTGTCTATAATTAATTGTGTTTATTAACCCAACACTATCCCCCATTTCTGAGGACCTATTGGGCCTCATTACACGGAACGCGGTAATGGTTTACGGGTACCGGTAAGGGCACCGGTACCGGTAAACCCTTACCGCCTTACTACAAGGTCCCTTTGCCGGACCTGACCTCAACGGCTGGTTTTAGCAGCCGTTAAGGAACGGGCCCGCAAAGGGACCTTGGTGCTAATTATGGTACCGCTAATTGCGGTACCGTAATTAGCTCCTTCCCCATTCCCATTGAGCCCTATGGGGGCAAAAATGGGAATGGGGAAGTGCCTTGGTGAATGGGGAATTACCGCCCCCACTCACCTTGGAGTAGGACGGTAATTCCGCCATCCACCAAGGCAGACACGGTAAAATACTGGCAGCAACCATGGCGCTAATAGCGCCATGGTTACCGCATAACGTGTAATGATTAGGATTGTGTTTTAGATTGTTTTATAATAGCACTGACAACAGAATTAACTTTTGGGTTGTCTTTTAGACTTATGACTTTTTGAATAAATTAAAATTACGTTTTGTGATTATATATAGACTAATTGTATTATTTGTTCTAACTGTTGATAGCTCTGCTAACTACTTTCTGTAATATTTAAAGGTTCCACAAGTGTAACACGTTGGGCAGTGACCATAAATAAGAAATAATAGGAGTAACAAATAATTTGTGTGTCTGGATTTCTATACAATAATTGCTAGACTCTTTAAAAGTTTATTTCTGGCACACTTCAGGGAGTGAGTCACTGATTAAGTCTGTTCTTAAACATCTCAAATTCACAATGCAGACAAAATCCTCCAAAAAGCATTTAGAAAGAGTATAATAAGCATACAGTTATAGCATGTTTTTTTTCTGCCGATACATATGGTGATACATTCTTGTATGAATGTTTATCACGTTACAGTGATATTGTAACCATATTTTTCATAGTGTACTTAGAAACAATGCTATGTGATGCCACTTTCTGTTTTGTGAAGGGGTAAACGATTGTGTTCCATCGCTTCCTGTGATGTCACTTCAGGGTGGGGTCAAATGACATCCCTTCCTGTGATATCATCAGAGGTCAAGGGCCATGTGATGTCACTTCCGCTACCCCTAGCATTTTGGTAAAATGACGTCCCTGTTCTCTATTACGCCAGGGTGTTGCTGCTTATCACTTCTTCCTTTGGTGTTTTCACTGTCCTCCAGTGCCGTCTGTACAGGTCACAATCAGAGCCGTGTCAGAATTAGTCTACATTGACTCTGTAAAGTTCTCCATACAAGGCACCAGAGGCCCTGTGAATGGGGATATGGTTTTCAAAGCACATGGTTTGATGGTCCAACTGGAGGTGGTTGTCACACCGCTTCCTACTAAGCCAAAGACACGCCCCTCGGCTTCTACCACTAAGCCAAAGACACGCCCCTCCGCTTCCACCAGCGCCCCCCAGCACACACGCATAGATTCATGCACAGCATTACCCACTCACGTTTCACACAACAGGGCACGGCGTGGCATGTTTGGCGGAGCTGGCGTTTATCGCCCTTCACGGAGGTGGCAGACCAAGTGGAGACTCCTTCAATCCAGGTACTCGCTTCCTTCGCGGAGACCAGTGCTGCCCGGCACGTCACGGATCATGTGACTCTTAGTTGCCTAGCAACGCTACAACACTTTCGGTTCACTTCCACGTGATACCGTCACGTGCGTTCCTTCCAGAGATAAAAAGAGTTCGGAAACCGAAGGCGTTGCTTCACAGCTGTTTCATCTAGGATCACGTGACGCTCTCTCTTCGCTCTATGGACCTGTTCTATTGCCGACCTACGCTTGCTCCACGGATTGTCTCTGCTTAGCCCTTCTCTGACTCTGGAACTTTGGATTGCCTATTGCCAACTTACGCTTTCTCCACGGATTGTTCTTGCTTAACCCTTCACTGACTCTGGAACTTTGGATTGCCTGTTGCTGACCTACGCTTGTTACACGGATTGTCCTTGCTTAACCCTCCTTGACTCTGGAACGTTTAACACCCGTTTTCTGACCTCGGACTGCCTGGAATTCTCTACGGATCACGTGTTTTCACTAGGATCTCGGTCCTACAATAGGTGGTTACCTGCTATACCTTACAGCCTCGTCCAGCTACAGGCTGAAGGATCACGCCTCTTTCAAGTCCTCACAGGTATTCCAGCGTTTTGATATTTACATACGAGAATATTGTGTCTTGCTTCCCTGCTTACATAACCACTGTACCTTGCCTTACAGCGCTCAAGGGGTTCTTCCGGCTGTCCCGCGTCCTGGTTTGAGGACTTCCACCTGTGGCCTTAATAATCACGCTGACAGTATTTCTGGTGTTGTCAGGGTGTTTCTTGGGGACAGAGGGGTTGTTCGTACTCTACACAACCAACGAACTTCGTAACAGACTGTGAAGCCTTTTGGTCGTCCGGAGTATGAATCCCTCCGCCGGGGATCCGGTGACCGCTTTGTTGCAGGCAGTGGCGGCCCTTAGGACCGATATGGTTACCGCCACGACATCCATACATCACCGTTTGGACGCCTTACAAAGCACACGCTTCCCATTACCCGCGGATGCCGATTTCGGGGACCCAGTTCCCCCAATCCGACCAACACCTGCCACATCCCCTGCACCCACTCCAGTATGGTTTCCTACACCTGTCCCTCTTGCTGCGCCAGAACGCTATCAGGGGGACCCACGGAAGTATCGTACTTTCGTTAATCAATGCAAATTACATTTTTTGTGCAGGCCCTTGGCGTTTCCCGATTCTGTTACTAAGGCCGCGTTTCTTCTGTCCCATTTGTCTGGGTGGCGGCCACTTGGGCGAACCCAATGCTGGAGAACGACCATCCCGCTCTGTATGATTTTGATCTTCTTGTATCAGAAATGGCCAAAGTCTTTGATACGCGTTATAAGACCCAATCAAGGGATCTCGAGCTCCTGGATCTAACACAAGGTAAACAAACATTGATAGAATACATTACTAGGTACAACCAACTCGCTGCTGAAACATCCTGGCCAGAGGAGAAGAAAGCAATTGTATTCTATCACGGCCTATGCAACACCATGAAGGACGCACTCTCAGTGGTTCCTGCCCTTCCCTCTGTGTTTTCGGATCTGGTGGATCTTGCCTTACAAATTGACGCAAGGAGATCCGAGAGAAGGGCCGAAACTACGTTCACTGGTCAATCTGGTCATTCCGTTTCTACCACCCCTGTTGAACCCATGCAAGTAGGCGGTATCCGTAGTCCAATAACCCCATCCGAACGAGAACGTCGGAGAAACGATAATGCCTGTTTTTATTGCGGGTTAAACGGACACTTTGTAAGGGAATGCCCCCGACACCCCAGGAACAAATCTTCGGGTTTTCAGAAGGCTCGCCCATGATACAGGGGGTACCGGTGAGCCTGTCTATAACTCCCTCTGAACCCACCTTCGGGCCTATCCGACCAGTGGTAATACATGCTCTACTGAAGCCCACTAGGGAGATCACACACATAGTTCATATTGTAGTTGATTCCGGGGCCACTGGTTGTTACATCGATATTTCCTTGGCCCATCGTCTCAATCTGCCCCTGGTCAGGAAAGAACACCCAGAACCGGTACACGCCGTGGACGGCACTTCCCTGTCCTCCGGCCCAATCAGGTTCCAGACTGCGCCAATGGAAGTGGTGATACAAAACATCCATAGAGAAACCATGTTGTTTGATCTTATCAATACACCACAGTTCGGCGTCATATTGGGAATACCCTGGTTACGACAGCACAACCCATTGATCAATTGGGGTAATGGGCAAGTCACGTTCGAATCCAAGGTGTGTCAACAGTTTTGTCTCCTCGAAGCTGATCCGCTGTCCACTCCTGCCACGATCCTTGGTGCCATGGCTGCCACCCATATCGAAAACATTGTTCCAAATCCTGTGCTTTCACACGTCGTGGGGGCAGTTACGGCTAACATACCCGCTGCCTACCATGATTTCCATACGGTTTTTGACAAAGCCACTGCTGAGGGTCTACCCCCACATAGACCATAAGATTGTCCGATTGACCTGGCTCCGGAGGCTCCCATTCCCAGGGGTAGGGTTTATTCGTTGTCACAGTCAGAGGAGCAAGCCCTTAAGGACTACATACATCAGGCTTTGAAGTTGGGTCACATACGGCCTTCTTGTTCTCCAGCTGCCAGTCCGATCTTCTTTGTGCCAAAGAAGGAGGGCGATCTACGTCCATGTGTGGACTACAGACGGTTAAATTCCATTACCATAAAAAACAGGTACCCGCTTCCGCTCATTTCCACGCTGCTGGACAGGTTGACTAAGGCTTCTATATTTACCAAGCTGGACTTAAGAGGAGCGTACAACCTGATTCGTATCCGGCTTGGGGATGAGTGGAAGACGGCGTTCTGCTCCCGACAGGGTTTATTCGAATACACAGTGATGCCCTTTGGGCTTTGTAATGCTCCCGCGACGTTCCAACGATTCATCAACGACGTATTCTCTGACATCCTGGATACGTTCGTGGTGGTGTATTTGGATGATATTTTGATCTACTCATCCTCCCTGGAGGAACATGTCGGTCATGTTAGAGAGGTACTCTCTCACCTCAAGGCAAACGCCTTGTTCGCCAAACCTGAAAAATGTTTATTCCATTCAAGGGAAGTAGAGTTTCTGGGTTTTCACATCTCCCCTGGAGGCTTGTCCATGAACCTGTCGAAGGTTCGTGCTGTCACTGAATGGCCAACTCCCGTTAACATTAAACAACTCCAGTCCTTTCTCGGCTTCGCTAATTTTTACCAGCGGTTTATCGCCGGCTTCTCTTCTATCGTTTCTCCTCTGACCGCTTTGACCAGTCCTCTTGTCCCATTCTCTTGGACCCCTACACATCAGAAGGCCTTCGATGCACTCAAGGCCAGGTTCGTCTCTGCCCCTGTGTTGCAACATCCCGATCCCGACCTCCCCTACATTCTGGAGGCAGACGCCTCCTCGTTTGCCCTAGGTGCGGTACTGTCCCAGCCTTGCCCAACCACGGGTTGTTTGCATCCGGTGGCCTATCACTCACGTAAATTCTCGGCAGCCGAATCACACTATACTGTAACCGAGAAAGAGTTATTGGCCATCAAGGACACTCTACAAGCGTGGCGTCATCATCTAATGGGGGCAAAGCACCAGACGGTGGTATATACAGACCACAAAAACTTACAAGACTTAGCCTCCCTGAAATGTGCAAACAGCAGACAGGTGCGTTGGCATTTGTTTTTTGCCGCCTTTGATTTTGTAGTCAAACACAGACCAGGTCGTATCCATGGTAAGGCTGACGCTTTATCCCGTTCTCCTGGCGGGGAGTCATTGTCTCAGTTCCCTGACACACTACTAGGAAAAGGCCATGTTATCTGTATGTGTACGCCATCTCCCACCATGCTTACCGACATTAGACAATGGGTTTCCCAAAATCCCCATGCACTTACCGAATGGGACGTTGCCCTTCACGAGGGATTACCATTCATCCAGGGCAAATTATTGCTCCCTACATGCGATGTACGCAACCAGGCACTAGCCTGGTCACATGATGCGGCAATAAACGGCCATCCAGGGCAACAACGCACTTTAGACTTATTACAACGTTGGTGCTGGTGGCCCTCCATGAGGAAAGACATTGAACATTATGTTAACACGTGCTCCATATGTGTCCAATGCAAGTCACGGAGGGGACGGCCTTTAGGGCTACTCTTACCGTTACCGGTACCTCCCCGACCTTGGCACACCATATCTATGGATCTCATCACCGACCTGCCCCGCAGACAAGGTTACGATACCATATGGGTTATCGTCGACTCGTATACAAAAATGGCCCACTTTATTCCCTGCACAGGTATACCATCTGCCCCAACCTTGGCTCGCTTGTTCTTTAGGGATATCTTCTGTCTCTTTGGTTTGCCGCAGGTCATCATCTCAGATCGTGGATCGCAGTTCACGTCCTGTTTCTGGCGCCCTCTCACCAAACTCCTGGGTATAGATGCCCGCTTCTCTTCGGCCTATCACCCTGAAAGCGACGGGCAGACCGAGAGGGTGAATCAGGCTCTAGAGCAGTACTTACGGTGCCTGTCCCTGCAGTTCCAAGACTCCTGGTCCAAACTGTTGTATCTCGCTGAATTTGCGTATAACAACTCCCGTCATTCGACTACTGGTTTCTCCCCCTTTTATGCTCTGTATGGGCAACATCCGCGCACCCTGCCGCTCCCTGATTTCCCCTCTGCCACTCCTGCTGCTAATGCCTGTGTGCGCGATCTAGCGGGTGTGCATGCCCAGACACTGGTTCATCTCCGTGAAGCCCAAGCAATGATGAAGACTAAGGCTGACAGCAAGCGAGCGAAAGCTCCGGAGTATCAGGTGGGAGACCGGGTGTGGCTGTCGACCAGACATTTGCGGATCCCTGGTCGCCGCAAACTGTTGCCCCGTTTTGTGGGCCCTTATCGGATTACCAAGGTCTTGAATCCCGTGGCTCTCAAACTCTCTGTTCCCCTTTCCTGGTGGATTCACCCGGTGTTCCATACCTCTCTCCTCAAACCGTACCTTGCTCCCACACGTGTCCTTGTCCCGCCTGCCCCGGTCTCTGTGTCTTCCCAGGATGTTTTTGAGGTTAGTGCTATCCTTGGTTCCCGATACTGCCGGGGTCGCCTTCAATATCTGGTGGACTGGCTGGGCTATGGTCCCGAGGATCGTTCCTGGGTTCCCTCCCGGGATGTTCGGGCTCCGCTTCTGGTGTCACGGTTTCATAGGGACAACCCTGCTAGCCCACGTGGTCGTGGGCCTTTGAGGGGGGATTCTGTCACACCGCTTCCTACTAAGCCAAAGACACGCCCCTCCGCTTCTACCACTAAGCCAAAGACACGCCCCTCCGCTTCCACCAGCGCCCCCCAGCACACACGCATAGATTCATGCACAGCATTACCCACTCACGTTTCACACAACAGGGCACGGCGTGGCATGTTTGGCGGAGCTGGCGTTTATCGCCCTTCACGGAGGTGGCAGACCAAGTGGAGACTCCTTCAATCCAGGTACTCGCTTCCTTCGCGGAGACCAGTGCTGCCCGGAACGTCACGGATCATGTGACTCTTAGTTGCCTAGCAACGCTACAACACTTTCGGTTCACTTCCACGTGATACCGTCACGTGCGTTCCTTCCAGAGATAAAAAGAGTTCGGAAACCGAAGGCGTTGCTTCACAGCTGTTTCTTCTAGGATCACGTGACGCTCTCTCTTCGCTCTACGGACCTGTTCTATTGCCGACCTACGCTTGCTCCACGGATTGTCTCTGCTTAGCCCTTCTCTGACTCTGGAACTTTGGATTGCCTATTGCCAACTTACGCTTTCTCCACGGATTGTTCTTGCTTAACCCTTCACTGACTCTGGAACTTTGGATTGCCTGTTGCCGACCTACGCTTGTTACACGGATTGTCCTTGCTTAACCCTCCTTGGCTCTGGAACGTTTAACACCCGTTTTCTGACCTCGGACTGCCTGGAATTCTCTACGGATCACGTGTTTTCACTAGGATCTCGGTCCTACAATAGGTGGTTACCTGCTATACCTTACAGCCTCGTCCAGCTACAGGCTGAAGGATCACGCCTCTTTCAAGTCCTCACAGGTATTCCAGCGTTTTGATATTTACATACGAGAATATTGTGTCTTGCTTTCCTGCTTACATAACCACTGTACCTTGCCTTACAGCGCTCAATGGGTTCTTCCGGCTGTCCCGCGTCCTGGTTTGAGGACTTCCACCTGTGGCCTTAATAATCACGCTGACAGTATTTCTGGTGTTGTCAGGGTGTTTCTTGGGGACAGAGGGGTTGTTCGTGCTCTACACGACCAACGAACTTCGTAACAGTGGTATCATTTCACTGAATGGTGAGTTCAGCTCTGGGTCCTCTCATGGAGGATGGCTCGGGTACTGAAGGATGCACCTTGGGAGATGAGATGCTGCAGCAGCTCTAGAACAGCTCTCATGGATCTGGAGGAGAAAGTCCCCCCGCTGAGAAGATAGGGGCACCTTACTGTGCTTGCACATGGATGAGACACACCATGTAGGGAAGGACGACTGCAGCAGTTATTTATTTAGGGCTCTGCTTGTTAATGCGGTCAGCTTCTTTTCTTCTGGGCATCTTTGTTACCAGTCCCTCCGGAATGGCATTGTGCCATGGGTCCTTGTGATTTGCCACTGCCATTAGCACCCGTCCCATGGGCTGGGACGGGGATAATTATAAGTATTTCTTTCCCATGAAGAGGTTTGCTCGAGGTGTCCATTCGCAGAAAAAAAAGACTGTTCTTTTTTAGTGGACAAGGAGTGACAGTATTTGCGGCGGTGGCACTCAACACCACCATGAAGAGGTAAGTGGGGAGGGGTGGATTCTTTAAAAAAAAAAGGAACAGAGGGTGGTGGGAAGATAGCGGCTGGGGGAACCGGCCATCAGCCGGCTTGGAACACGGTATGAGATCGCCGGGTTCTGCCTGTGTTCCTAACCACCTCATTCGCTAGTGCACCCAAGCAGTGTGCTAATGTACACTGGTTCTCTTATTTACCTTAGATGTCTTCCATGAAAAATTAGATATTGTTTGCAAAGTATAGGATTAAATACAGAAGATATCATCAGTGCGCAGATCCCAAAATTCCAAGTGTAGAGTCCATAAAGCTTAATACAGAAATAGGCTCAAAATCCAATGTATTGTTCACTAAACAGCCGACACGTGTTTCGACCTGTTCAGGTCATTCTCAAGGCGTGATTCCAATGAAATATTCATCAGGGCAATGTGTTGAACAGCACAATTTGACCCCGTTACTACATTGAACTACCAGCATCAGACATATCGTTTCTTACACTGAGTCGTATACCCATTGAGGGTAGCAATTGTGCTGTTCAACACATTACCCTGATCAATATTTCATTTGAATCACGCCTTGAGAACGACCTGAACAGGTTGAAACACGTATCGGCTGTTTAGTGAACAATAAATTGGATTTTGAGCCTATTTCTGTATTAAGCTTTATGGACTCTACACTTAAAATTTTGGGATCTGCGCACTGATGATATCTTCCGTATTTAATCCTATGTTTACCTGTACTGGTGTTTACTAGGGGACATCAGTGGAAGGTTATTAGAGCAGCAGGCCATCTAACTCGCTCTAATTTTGGTATCAACCAGCGCACTGGCTACTTACGACCCACAGTCTGTCTCATATTTGTTTGAAAAGTACTGAAAAGATTCCTTCTGATTGAGACTTCAAATGTGTACACCTGATAGGTGATAAATTGGTTAAAAAATTGTGTTACCAAATAAATTGTCATACTGTATGCATGAACATTTGAACGGTTGGCAGTCAATTCGTCGAAAAAAATTGGTCGACCAGACAAATGGTCGAAGCAAATTGGTCGAAAACCATTTCGTCGAAATTTTTTTTTCTATTTTAACCCTTTATTTATTTATTTTTTTTGGGGGGTCCCCCCCCAACCCCTCTTTTTTGCCTTAAAAAACCTTTTTTTGCCTAAACGAACACCCAAAAAAAATATATAATTTAAAAAAAAAAATCGACGAAATGGTTTTCGACGAAATTGCGTCGACCAAATGTCATTCGACCAATTTGAGGTCGACGAATTGACTGGACACCCATTTGAACTAATACTGTGGAATTACTTGCCTTAATGGTATATGTTTGGGCAGTGTGCAGAAATTGTTTAGACTGTGCAGTCGGTTTGATCACCCTTAACATCTGATCATTTTTGATCCTCGACTCTTGTAGGATCATCTTGGTGTGAGCAGCACTGATGTTTAATGACTATTTTAAATTACCTTCTATTATTTATTTTAAAAAAGTAAAGGGAACAGGGTCTTTATCCCCTGCTCTTTATTGCGTGATAACTAGCGAAACCTTGAAATTGGAAAAACACTCCATATGCCAACAGTAGTAATATCATCCAATCCAATGGGCCTCATCACGAGTTGGCCGGTATCCGGCCGCATTTACTGCCATGCGTTATTTGCATTATCGCTGTGAGTTGTGGTTCACTGAAAACCCAAAAACTCAGCGAACATTGGGTTAGTGCCGGCAGTTAGCGGTAGTAGCATGTGCTTATAGCACCGTGGGAAATGCGTCACTGCTGGAACGGGAAACAAAGAAGCGGCTGATTTGGAAATCACAATCCACCTAAAATTGGAGCCCCTGGGAGCCATCCACTCAAACAAATTGCAGAAAATGTCCCAGGAGCATGTGAGGGGCAAGTCTGCCCTGGATAGGCTGTGCAAGCCCAAGTTCTCGGACTCTGAACTCACAATACTGGCGGATGAGGGGATTTCCCACCAGGATGAGCTCTATAGACCCCAACAGAAAAAGACGGCATCACAGCGGCGTAACCGCATCTGGGCAGACATCAGTAAGAAGGTCACACTGTCTCTCATTTCTTTTACTCTCTGTCCCAACAAGCATATTGTACACTGTGCCTGCTCTACCTGGCTTTTCTCCTTACACCACTTGTCCCATTATCTCATTGATACCTCTTTTCCAACAGCCTGCTTCAGTACATATTCATTCTTATCATCTATTATTTATACTTCCTTTCTTCTATGTTTCTTTTCCTCATCCTGTTATTGTCTGCCTGTCCCTGTTTGACTCTCTCTGCAAGTTACTCTTTGTATCTGTTTCTGTCTCATAATTTCTCTCTTTGATTCTCTAGCTCCAACTCACAGCTTCTCTCTACCTGTTTCTTCCACTTGTTTACTGTCTTTGATTTGCCATCTGCAAAGGGTGCAAAGCCGTGGCATTTTTTGATTTTTAGAAAAGGTGTAATCTTCCAACCAGACCCCCCTTTTCTGTTGTCTCAATGCCAAAAGCATAGTGCACTCATCCCCTGCCACATCAGTAGTCTGATCTGCGGTACCTGATGTCCTCATGGCACAGAGCAGATTCAACGGTCACGAGATGCCCACTTGACAGCCACAGAGACAGCCAAGTCCATGTGGCGCAGAGGCGTCATTTAAGAAAGATATGCTCCCCTGTGTCCAAAACTATGATGATCATAAGTAACCTATGCTGCGGCGTGGCAAAGTCTAAATAAGTGCATGGTGCTACTTATGATCACAACTGCCACATTCCAATTGCTCCTTGCTGCTGGGGCCTCCAAGATCCTACGTGACCGAACTGAGCCTGATCAGTTTGCATCTATTTTCAACCCTGTGTCAGCCCACCAAGAACTGAATCCAGGTAATGTTGACTTTGAAATGCCCCCACAGTCCACTTGGGCCCAAGAGACTGGTTAGGTTAGGTCACGGTCACTCCTGTTTTCACCCAAGATACCCTTTTTGTGGTTAGTACTTTACCTACCACCCCTGGAACTATGCTCAGAGTGCTACTTTCTACAGCCTCTCTGTCCTTCCCTCGGGGTATGTGTTTGTATAGTATCTTTGATTTGTTCTACATGCAGATGGTGTGTTTGAAAATGATATATTTTGATAGAACCTTGATTGGACATTCCATTCATTTTCGACTGTAATACTGTTTTGTGTTCGTCAGTACTGGTTCACCTTCACACCGCTCTAAAGAGTATAGCCTTCCCTCGGCCCACGTTACCACAAAAGGCAAAGGAAGAATATTTCTTAACAGTCCCTGTTTTACCTTTATGATTGCGTTATGTTTTGGCTTGTAGAAGTGTGAGGGCTGAGTGGTCCATTTTACCCCTACTTAACCTTGTACTCCTGCGGAGAAGAATCCAATTTGTCATATGTTGCATCTATCACTCCCTCTTTCTGTTTATTTCCCTGTTACTGTCTTGATGCCTCTTTCCAGTTAAACGTATCTCTTTGTTTAACTGTCCTGCTCTTAATTTCTTTTATGGTGTAATTGTTGTCTCCTTGTCTGTTTTTCAACGCTCTGTCTGTCTCATTTGCTCATCCTCTAATTCCAAAACCCTCAAAACTGGCAGGGTGGCCATTGCCACGGTTATGTATGACAAAAGGCAGGATTCGTTTTTATCTTTCTACCCCCTCCCACTTGTGTCTTTTTGTCTTTCACTTTCTGATTTTCACTTTTCTTTTCTCTTTCATTCTCATTTTCGTTTTCTCTTTTTCGTTCATAAGGTCAGTCGTTTCTCTTTTTAGCTCTCTGTGATCTCTCCCGTTGCATGCCCCACCCCCATGCGTACTCTGGCAGAGCGGCCCATGTGCACATTATTTTACACATACTTGCTGGGTATGGGATCCAGATCAGAGATGTGCTATATTTTCGGATTTTTTAAACCCTGAGTGGGAGGGGTTCGCAATAGCTGGCATGCACCTGCTATCAGCAGATATTATCAGCCTTCGGCTGCATTATGAAAACGTCAAAATGCTCTTTCTGCCCTCATCTGTTGGCAGGGATATGATTTATAACCTTTGGAGCCCCACCCCCCTTTTCAATGTCCGCTCTCAGGGTCATCGCTCACCCCTTGAAAATGCTTGTGCACTGCAGATGTTGTAACTTTCAGGAAAGGAGACTTTTCCCCTGGTTAAAGTAAATGCAAAGACATAATGTCATTTTTGGGGCTGAAGTATATGATCGCAAGTGGGTACGTTCATTTGCCTGAAGGGATCATTGAGTAAAGAGGATGTGAGATAGGCCCACAGTGCTGCCCAGGGGTGTTGCTAGGTCTGGAAAAGATCAGGGGCTACACTAATATCGGGACTATCAGGACTCGGGGCTAGCTAGCTTTTTGGTTGCAGCCTCTGAGCTTCTATCTGTGGCTACAAACAAAAGACCAGTGGCTATAGCTCCCTAGGCCCCTCCGATCCCCCCTAGCAACGCCTCTGGTGCTGCCTACCCTTTATGCACTAAAAAAACACAAGCAGTTCTCTCTGCTCCCAGGGTCTGATGCAGCACTTGTGGATTCAGCGACCCTTCCACGTGAGGGTCCTGCTATTAGTTGTGTACTCCAAAGAGCCCTGCAGGGGCAGTTCACCACTTAGGCCTTTGCGCTCTTTTCGGCACCGAGAAGTGGAGCAAAAGGAGCCACCTATTGCCCCTCCCTGTCTGTCCCTCACCTGCAGATAGGCTGCTGCGGGGCTAGGGGCGGGACAAAGGGTGGATGTTCCCACTTCTGTTGCTTAGGCCTTAGCCTCTGAGTAGCTTCCCATTTGTTGGTGGAAGGCAATAGGAGGGTCTTAACTGCAGAGACTAATTGTGGCTCAGAACAAGACTTGTTTACCTTATTCCCTTGTCTCTGTTTCTGTGGCCCTGGCCCAAGGACACAATGGCCACGCCAGGGTTACTAAAGGGAGAGCGAGGGGTCGCAGCTGCTACCTCTGGTGACCCCTACATTATGTCCATGCTTCCCTCCCGGATTCTACACCTTGGCCTATCTAGCTGGTGAATACACAGGAAGTTGGTTGGGAGAGGCAGGACTTTATGTCCCGGGGATTTTAATGGACTGAGTTCAAATTCCAGTTTTTCTTCAAGCCGTATAGGGAAATGCTGTCTCTCAGAGGTGGGAGCCTCATTTAGTTGGTACTGTGACGAGTCAGGAGGACTAGAGTAATGGAATTTACCATATGCAATGGGACATTTATCGACACTGGAAGCTCAGCACCATTCTACAACAGAGCGCTTGTAACGCCCATACTTGTTTGGATTGTGTGGATTGTGTGCTAAAGTGTGCTTGACTGCTGCACTATCCGTTTACTTACCTGCAATTACCTTGAACTACAAGTCCCAGCAGCACTAGCGCTGCTGAAAAAGAACCGTCAGGCGATTCAGCGCCGGCGCTTCTGAGACGGTGCCGGTCTACGCCGGTCCCGGCGGGCTCACCATAAAACATCTTCTCCCCCTCTCTGACCCAGGTTAGTCAGGGCTTAAAGCATAGGCTACGCCCCTTCTTTGTAACTTTGAACATTCTGTTAGCTTGAAAAATCTTGAAATTCAATCTTTGAATCTTGGAATTGTGCATTTTGTCACTACGTGACTTGCTACTTTTGTTGCTGCTAGCGTGTAACATCTTGTACTTAGATTTGACAACATTACTTAAATTAAGTGTTGAAAGTGAATTTGTGCAACTGAGCATTCCAGCAAGCTCAGCACCATTCTACAACAGAGCGCTTGTAACGGCCATACTTGTTTGGATTGTGTGGATTGTGTGCTAAAGTGTGCTTGACTGCTGCACTATCCGTTTACTTACCTGAAATTACCTTGAACTACAAGTCCCAGCAGCACTAGCGCTGCTGAAAAAGAAACGTCAGGCGCTTCAGCGCTGGCGCCTCTGAGACGGTGCCGGTCTACGCCGGTCCACGGCGGACATCGGCCATCGGCCCGACACTCTGCTCCGCAATCAGTAAAGAAAGGTAAAAGATGGGATTTCCAAATTTATTGCACTTACTCAGTGATGCAAAGCGCCTAGAGAATGAACAACTTGTCAAGCGCTACATCAACTCTAGGGAAGTGCCGCACCCTGATGCTACACCACCCTTAAGTCGTAGTGGGACTGCGATCTTAGAACAACCGAAGACTCCCTCTAAACCGGAGGTCCTTAAAATAGCATTACTTAATACGAGGTCTCTTAACAAACATGCCCAAAATGTTCACGATTATATCCTTGAAGAGGAACTAGATATCCTCTTCCTTACTGAGACCTGACTACAAGAACCTACCGGTCCGACCATTAGCACAGCTGTCCCTCCCAATTTTAGTATCCACTTTGAAAACAGAGAATAGGAAAGGGAGGCGTAGTCGCCATAATAGTCAGACAAGACATACATCTTTTCACCTCTCCCATTCAATGCCCGGGGTGCGAAGTTCTCCATCTCAAATTCACCCCCTCTCAAAACAATTGTATCAATTTTATTGTAATCTACAGACCCCCATCACTCACATCAGACTTTAATGACGACCTTTGCCATATTCTTAACAATCTCAAAGGAAAGAACTTAGGCACACTCCTCCTGGGTGACCTAAATAGATGGAGGGGAAACCCCATCGACAAAGAGGCCATTAGCCTAGACCAAAACCTCTCCAACATCAGTTTCTCGATCGCCAACAATGGTCCTACCATCAATTCAAACAACCAACTTGATTGGATTATTACCACCAATGTAGACCTCACAGTTACAAACACACAGCCCTGTATTTGGAGCGATCACTATAAAATCGAAGCCACACTATCCCTGTCATTCGAAAAAACTCACCTCGACAACACACCCAAAACTATCCAGAGCAGAAACCTCAAGAGAATCACGCCAGATATTCTCTCGTAGGGGATCTCATACATCATGGATAACACCACAGATGATGATCCCTGTGACATTATTATTACCACCTATAATAACCACTTCCAAGAGCTTCTAGACTAGAATGCCCCACTGAAAAACAAACAAGTGCGCCTCAACCCCAACCACCAAAGTTGGTACACCGCGGAACTAGGCACCCTTAAGATAGCCATAAGGAAACTCGAAAGACAGTGGCTTAAAACCCCCAGAGAACTTAATAAAGACAAATGGAAGGAATCTGACATCCTGTATAGAAATAAATTAATTGAAACAAAGAAAAACTATTATAATGAGCAAATTACAGGTGCATCCAACTCCACAGGAAAGCTGTTTCAAATTCTAAAAACCTTTGAAAAGCCGCCTACTCTCACCCCTCCCTTCCAGCCAACCATGTTGGATTATGAAAAAGTTCAAACTGCATTCGCACAAAAATTTTTTTAAAGCTAGAGACACCATCTTAAATTGCAATATCATTGACACCACACTGACTTTTAACAAAGCTGACCCTGAAATTAAAGTATCCAAATTTCAATTCACACCAATAACACCAGAAATCATGTTGGACACTCTCTCCAACATGAATTGCACTTCATGCCCTGAAAATATACTGCCCCCCAAATTCATCCTAGAGAACGCAGGCATTTTTTCACCTTTTCTTTGCCGTATGGCAAACTCGTCTTTTAGAGACCGGACTGTTCCCACCAGTCTAAAAACAGTAACAGTTACACCATTGGTTAAAAGGCCTGGCCTTGACCAGAAAAACCCGGCCAATCTTCGACCTATCACCATTGCAACTTCTTGTTGAAGATTCTTGATAAAATAGCCACGCACCAACTCCAAGAATACGTGGACAAGCACGACTTGCTACACCCCCAGCAATCAGGATTTAGAAGTGCACACAGCACGGAATCAGCATTACTCGACCTTCAGTCTAAAATGCTGGAAATCCTTGATAAAGGAAAGGCTCATCCTATTAGACCTCTCGGTGGCATTCGATTTATTAGATCATGGGAAGCTCCGTGAGGCCCTGGGAAAAGCAGGAAACTGTGCCGAGGAAGCCATCGAGTGGATAACCTCCTTTCTGGAGGACAGAAAATCTAAAATCACCTGGGGTGGATATTCCTCTAGTACGAACCCTGTGGACTGCGGCGTCCCACAAGGCGCCAGCTTCTCCCCTCTTCTATTTAATCTATATATTTGCTGCCTCTGTGCCCTTCTCTCACAGTTGGGAATTTACTTTACCAACTTCGCAGATGATACACAACTGATTATAGAACTTAGCAGAGACCACACTACAGACAACAACAGGCTGTCAGCTATCTATAATACCATAGAAACCTGGATGAAGGCCCACTGGATGTGTCTGAATGGTTCAAAAACAGAACTTATGACATTTGGATCTACAAAAGCCTTATCCAATCTAGGCCCAGTCTATCGTCATTCAATATCAAGGACTCCAACATCGTGGTCTCAAGTAAAGTGAAAACACTTGGCATATACCTGCAATCCTCACTAGGAGGAGATGCACAGGTCTCATACCTTAAAAAGAACTGCCAATACTACCAGAGATTATTACGCCGCATTAGGCCATATCTCAATGCCAAAAATAGCGCCACCATTGCTAGAGCCACGATTCTGTCCCGACTGGATTATGGGAATGCGTTGATGCTTGGTTCAAGTAACTCCTGCATTAAACAATGCCAGATAATCCAGAACAACGTTGTTAGAACTATCACCAGGAAATCCAAGCGCAAGCACATCACCCACGACTGAATAGGCCTCCACTGGCTCGCCATAGAGGAGCGTATTAAATTCAAATCGCTGACACTTGTCCACCTCTGTCTATTCGGTACGGCCCCATCATACCTAAAAAAGGAATTTCACTGGTATGAACCAAGCCGTTGCCTTAGATCAGCCAAAAAATTGCTACTTAAAGTTAGCCATACCAGAGTCAAAGCTACTGGACTTGGGAGAGCTTTTCCCACCAAAGCCATTGCACTCTGGAACGAGCTTCCAGATAACCTCAGACTGGAAAGCAGTTACTCCCTATTTAGGAAGCAGCTGAAAACATTACTTTTCCGATAATTCGTTAATTATTCAGCCTGGACTCCCTTGAGTCCTCCTCTTTTCTTTTTATGTAGTCCTGTGACCTCTGTTTTTTTTTCGTGTTCTTGTCGCGCCCTGATGCTTGCGAGCTTCGGCGCGTTATAAATACATAAATACATAAATACAAATACATGCTGATTTGAAATACTTGTTTTTGACACCACGACCTTCCAGTTACACACAGATCTCCTCAGTGGAGGTCCTCGTCCACTGAGCTTTATCACCAGATTATCATTTTCAAATGTTTGTATTTATTTAATTTCGAACATGTGACCCGTTCATAATCTGAAAGCTTGAACCAATCTAGAGACTAAGTAGTAGGCATGTTATTACAGCAGGCATGTGCATGGGCAGACTTGCTGGATCTGCTTAGCCTTATGTTCGGCGTCTGTGCAGTTGCTGATACATACATAATATATTGTAAATGAATATAGAGCTGGAATCTAAGCAGAGTGGATGTTGATGATAAAGGCAAGGAACTGTACAGATTATATTGTTAACCATCACGGTGGATTGAAATGAGAAATAACATGGCCATTTCCAACATTTTCATCCAAAGTGTGGATGTGTCTACAGGTGTGTGTTCACAAAAGCACTATTTTTACCATTACCTGGCGAAGCGGCATTGATTTGATGTCCTGTTCACCAGGCCCAACCTTCCACCCCTGGCTGACTCTTTTTTCCTCTAGGAAAGGGTGGGAGAAGGACACCTAAGGGAAGTTATGCACTTTAAAAGCCCCCATTGCTAAACGAGTTAAAGTAATTAGCAAGCACATGGTTTTGTACCACAAATTGTCAACCGATATTGCTTAATGAATGACTTGCATGACTTTATCAAATATGAAAGTATTTGTAAAAAAAAGTAATACTACTAGTGTGAAAAGAACCATACTTCTCAACTGCAGGGCCATTAATTTAAGGTGTGCTTTTGAAAAAACAAAGCCAACTTGAAAAACACATTGGTAGAGCAAATCGTTTTCCTCATTCGACCAATGTATCTTCTGCCATTTTGGGATTTTCAACCAGCAATGCATAGCTTTCGTGTTGGATCGCTTAGGAAATTGGCTACACCTTACATATGGTGACTATACCAGGCACAGCGGCATTGTGGGAGCTTTGGATGCTGCACTTTGCATATGATCACAGCACCTTCTCACGTCAGAGTATACTTACCATATGACTATACCAGACATATGAGGGTATTATGGGGCATTTGTGGCTGCAGCTGCCATATAACAGTCACAACCTATTGGCTTGCATGTGCTTCTGCTCTTACGGACCACGCCATAAAAACTCCACATACGGGGGGTCAGTAACAGTATGGGGGTCGGATTTGGGGTCTGTTTTGCCCTGATTCCCCATGCAAGAGTTTAGTGAACGCCATTCATGGTTTGCGGGCTCGGTATTTAACCAAACTTACAATGTTTGTGGGAAAGAAAGTGTATCATTGATGAGGGCCCGAGGCAAAGGTTTTACCCTCGCTCTTAATGACATCAGCAGCAAAAGATCAGGTTGTTTTCTAAGGGTCGTTGGCAAGAAAGCACCACCTTCCACTGAATAACAAAGTTGATGGTGGAGAAAAACGGAGCAGATGCCATTTTGTTTTCTCAATCATTGATGCGGGAGAACGGACCGCACACACCCGCCACCCAGGAGAGCAAACATCACATACGTCTTCCAGCTCCTCAATAAACAAGACCTATAGCTACCAGACGTGTGGCGAGGTCAGAGAAGAGATGTTTATATGACCATCACGAGGCAGCAGCATCTGGCAGAAGCCACCTGCACACTACAGTGCACCCGACATCCTCCCGGGGATCTCACATGGCCACCGCTAGCCCGCGGCACGCGCGCTGCGACTCCCTAGGTCACTGCATCTGCAATTGGATGGCTACAGCAGACGGCGGGCACCTTCAAACGCACACCAGATAAATGCCTAGGCAAGGATAATTCAGAGTGCTATCTGTGCAGAGGCCGAAGTGCACAAAAAAGTAGTAGAACTACGCTCACATCTGCCCCCACTATCTCGTCTCCCTCTGCTCTGCTACCAATCCTCTCTACATATACAAACCCCATACCAGGGTAACGACTTTCCTCTCTTCCACCCCAACACTGTTTTGCAACTGTGCTAACAGCACGGAAAGAAACAGGGAAACAAAAACGCATCTTAAACGACCACTGTTACTTTCAGTCATTGTCCCTCACAGCATACAACCTTCTGCATCCTCCCCTTTCCAATCACCCAATCGTTGCACCTCTTATGGGACAAGCACAGGACTATAGCCACCCTTCCTCTGCACCCATTGCCTGCACACACATCTGTTCCTGCAGCAATTCCATCTTAATCAAGCTTAATGGCAGAAGACAAATGCTGATCAGTGTGGTGTTGGTGCTATGTGTCGTCTCGGGAATGGGCCTCATACCCCTAACAGGCTATTCAAATAAATACAATCCAGTGCTGGGAGATAGCTCAGCAAGATGGGAAACTGGAGTGTTCTGTGCAGGGCCCAGGCTTGAACCCCCAATAGGGGAGAAGGAAATCCACACTGGCTTCCTGAAATGGTCCTCCAGGTCAGGGTTACAAAAAAGTGAGGGCAAATGGCAGATTTTTCTGAAAAGTAGACGAACCTTGTACCCGTCAGTTACCGTCTACAACTACCTCTGTTGTTTTTTCGAATTCATCTGCAACACCTTAACAATCTGCAGGACATACTGACATGGCAGGTGGAATACATGATCCCACCTCCAGAAAAGGGAAATGTCGCTGTCCTAATCTCTTAACAATGGGGCCAAATTTAATGTTTTCAGAATCTACATGGCATTCCCAGGTGCCTCTTTGTGTGACATTTTAGACTGTTTAGAAACGCCTAGCTCAGTCTGAAAGGTGGGGGTCGGCATGAGTTGCCTTAATGGACTCAGCGGACTTACACATCTTGAAAGGCTACATGGAAGGAGACATACTGTGTAAGGCTTGATTTTAATTGTTTTTAGGGGGTGTTTTAGCCCCCCTCCCAAACCTACCTCCCCCACCTATTTGTACCTATTACCTAGTCTCCAACCCCTTATCTGCCCTTTCCCACCACCCCTAAAAATGTCATTTAACATTTTTGTAATTATGTACACGTTTAAATTCCTGGTGTTTACATTACCGGCGATGAAAGGACGTCATACCCTAGATTACACCCCGATTTCTTAATGTCTCATAGTCAAAAGAAAGGGCCAACGGAGCAGTTTGTTAAACATCAACCTATTTATAACAAAATTGTTGTAGGAAAGAGAAGGGAATTAAGAAGAGCCACACGCAGGCTGAAAATCCTGATTTCTGAGACATCAACTCTTGCTGCCAATAAATTAAAAAATATCTATAAATATTGCCTCCGTGGGCACATGGCCGCTATGTTTCAATAAAATGCAGAGGACATGCTGAAGGCTATCAGCAAACAAAAAACAGGTGACGTCTGGAGTTTCATTCAGAGCATTGCTATCCCCCAGAATGCACTTCAAGTCAATGAGGTCTCAGAGTCCACTTGGATGCATCATTTTAAAGGCCTGTACTCTGCAGACATTTAATTGGTGGCAGAAGGAGGAAACAGGATCTAGGGTAAATGGCACGTCCCGAACAATGTAGAAGATTTATTGGCACTTATTAGGAAAGCAAGTGTCTCACATGCACCCGATCACGGCAGCTTAACAAATTCCACGTTAAAGCAGGAACCAGATGCATGGGCCAATTTTTAACGTGTTTTATTTGAGCAGATTGAAGGCTCATGTAACATAGCTGATTCCCGGAGACGAGAAATCATTGTTCTGATATTCAAGAGGGGCAATAGGGGCGATCCTAAAAACTATTGCCCATATTGCCCTTTTGGATGTCACTGGAAAGATCTTTGGGTCATGTTTGTTAACAAGATTGAACGAGTGGTCTGCAAGGGAGTACCTCCTTGACACATTCCAAACAGGGTTTGTTAGAGGTTTGGGAATTAGTTCAAATATTGCTTTGATCACCCTGTGAAAGGGCAGAGCATTGGAAGGGAGAGCGAGGGCTTATGTTGCCTTTATTGACTTGGTACAGGTGTTTGACAGCATCAGCAGGCCGAGGTTGTGGGAGAAAGTGGCAAAGTGGAAGTGCCCGGAGGATCTCCTGCAGCAACTGAATGCTTTGCATACAGGGACTCGCCTGAGGGTGAGGTTGAACAGTGCTGGTTTGCTATCAGGTGAAATAAACACATTTAGGGGGTTTAAACAGGGCTATCCCCTAGCTGCAGCACGTTTCAACCTTGACATCTCAGACAAAGGTGAGAAACTAACTCAGGCAAAGTCTTTTCCACCAATGTTCGGAGGCAGTCCAATCAGTTGGCTGCTATATGCAGACAACTTTGTCTTGATGGACCAAACTGCGATTGGTCTTCAGCGACTGGTAACAAAATTAGAGAAGTACGTTAAAGAAAATGAGCTGCAGGAGAATACAGCCAAAGCAAAGATCATGATGTTAGAAAAAGTGCAAAAAAGGGTTAGACTGCAGTTTCTTTGGCGTTTGGGTTCATCGCGAATTGAACTGGCTAAGTCATTTAAATACCTGGAAATCTGTATTAATATGAGTAAGATCGAGGCCAAAACAGACGAGATAATTAAAAATAAGGTGAACATTTTGGCTAACTAGGCAATGCTCTTTAAAAAAAATGTTGTCGATTTTCGATTTTACAGCTGTTGGACATTTACAAATTAAAAACCACGGCTGTATTGACATATGGTTCCAAATCATTCTTTATTCCTCACTCTATATGGTGAGTAGTTGAAGGAATCTTTTGAAAGAGGGTGCTGGGATGAACCCCAATTCAGGTGAATGGAAATCGCTGGCCCTGTACATAGAGGAAATGTATCTTGGAATTACCTTTGCCTCTTTTCGCTACAATAAAAGAAAAATGGAAATGGGTCGGGATGGAACTCTAAGAAAATGGGAAATACATTGTAGTGACCTCCTTGAAAGGTTGTCAGTCTCTGAAGACGATTTAAGAACAAATCCGAATAAGGGAAGATGTAATCTTTGGAGACCAGACTGGATAGTTACATTGGAGGAAGCAAATACGTTCAAACTATTCTACCATCTAAGCTACGAATCTAGGGCATTTGGCACTATTCCAAAATATTTCACCAAATTCCCTAATAGCTTCTACAGATCTCAGTTTATGTGGATCCACCTGAACGTATTCCCAACTTAAGAGGTGTTGTATGTAAGAAATCGCACAGGACCTAGATACGTGCAATGTAGCTTTTGTAAACAAGTGGGAATGGTTGAAAGTGTAAACCATGTATTGCTATTTTGCACCTCGGTAACTGCTATAAGAACTAAGCACTTTAAGACCTTTTTGAAAAACTTAAGCACTTTAACGCCCACTGACTGGTTGAGCCTTTTATTGAGTGGGGAAATGACATCACTGCTTTTAGCCACAGTATCATTTTTAGGAATAGTTTTCGATAGGAAATCTAAAGCTATTTCTAAAAAGATATTTTAAATGTGGGATGATGTTTTGATTATGCTGAAACATTGATTTTACTGTGATAACTGTATATGAATGAGATGATAGGTTTATATTTGGAAATGTGCTTTCATTTGTGATGATTTTATGTGTGATGGATACTGTATTCAAGTTTTGTTTGTTAAAAGGTTTGGAATACGCCAAAATGTAAATAAAAAATAAATCCCTTATTGTAGCTAGTCCCTGCAAACTCGTTCAATGTCGCAACCATTGAAAAGATGGCGTGTTTATGTGCTTGGATATTTTTGCACCGGACGTTGGGAGAAGGCAGGGGAGACGTGCTTCAGGGATCTAGTGCAGCATGAGAAACAATACGCACAAGGAAGATGACTAATCTACTGGCATTCCTTGGTAAACAAGCATGTTCTTTAGTTACTTCCTTAAACCCTTCAGGCCCATCAGATTTCGACTCTGGGGGTAGAGAATTCAACTGTTTTGGGATTCAGTTCACACAAGTCATTTACTACAGAACTGCAGCAGCAACGCAAAAAGAAAACCAAAAGCCCGAGATCTCAAGGTGGTAGCATAGCCTCACCCTCATAGGTGGAGTATCTTGTGTATGTATTTATTGAGGACTAAACAGATTCGACCAGAAGCATTGCACAAGAGGGAATATTGGAAGACAGAACAGTCCAATTGCTGGCTGCCTTGCTTGGCACAGTATTTACAATGTTTGATACATATAACAGACAGGGAGAGGGACAGAGGAGGATAGCACAGATTCACAACACGCATGTGAAATGCTTTAACTGCATAGGATAATCTTCATTTGCTCTAGTCCTACTCTTCCTTGTCACAGTTCAGGAGTCATGAAGGCAGTCTGTCTTCCCGCCAGCAGTTCTCAAATTCTCATTGCTTTCTCTATGGATCATTCACCTTGACCTCCTAGGTAGATTATCTCTCCATCCTGGACAGTGGTGTCTCCAGGAATCAAATTTAGGGGGGGGGGGGCAGAAGGGGCCACAGGGAAAAGTATGCTTTACCAAACAGTCGCAAGCCCCGCACCTGGTGTCCTCCCCCCACCACCCAGGCCCTATAACTGACAATCTGCCTCCCTGCCACCAGAGCCCTGCCCCATACATGGCATCCTACCTCCCTAGCACCAGAACCAAAGCACCTTACCTGGCAGCCTGCCCCGTTACCGCCAGTGCCCAAACTCATTACCTGCCATCCTTCTACCCCCACCATGCAGAGCCCAGGTCCCTGGCATCCTGCCTCCCCAGAGACAAAGACCCATACCTGACATCCTTTCACCCCCATCATCATCCAGAGCCCAGGCCCCATACCTGACATTAATTCACCCCATCACCCAGAGCCCAGGCTCCATACCTGACATCCTTTCACCCCCATCACCCAGAGCCTAGGCCCCATACCTGGCATTCTGCATCCCCACAACCAGAGCCCAGTCCCCATATCTGGTATCCTGCCTCCTCAACAGCCCGAGGCCAGAATGTAAGCTGCATACCTCTCATCCTGCCTCCCCAACAGCATAGCCCAGACCCCAGAACTGCCATTCTGCTGGCCCACCCCCAGAACCCAAGCCCTATACCCGGAATAATGCCTCCTAAAAAGCCATAGGCCAGAACACAAGCCCCAAACCTGTCATCCTTTACCCTTCAACACCGGAGCATAAGCCCCATAATAATGTATTCCCTTGATATAAGCAAATAAATTACAAACTGTGATTTCTCCAAAGTGAAAAAGGTTACTCCCAGTTCTTGTCAGGTGGTCTGTTGAGCAATGTATGGTAACATTAACTACCTGAAAATCATTCTACACCCCCCTACAAACAACCCATCTTCACATACAGCTCCTCACTGAATCAATTTGCATTAGACAACAGTGGTTGTGTGTTTATTTTCCCATTGGATCAAGGCTGGTCCTTGTTCCCATTCTGATGCCCTTAAAGCAGTGAAATTACTGGTCCCGGAGATATTCCCACGATGGGGCGTGCGTGAGGTCCTGCAGTCTGACAACATCCCTCACTTCACCAATGAGATGTTCCAGCATATTACAACCTTGCTCGGAATCCAACAGAAATTCTACTGTGCTCATCACCAACAAGTGAACAGGATGTTTGAGTGCTTCAACTGCTTGCTAAAAGAAGATATAGCCAAAACTAAAAAGACTATGAATAACTGGCTACATTTCCTTTCCTTAGTATTGTTTGCACTGCACAATAAGGCTGGATCTGCCCACCATTTATCCCCACATGAGGGAGTGACAGGACGGCGAATGCGACTTCACCCGGCTCCCCCCACTAGGGCAATAAAGGATGCTGAAAATGTGTCTGATGTATTGGGTCAGGAAATGTACGAGTATACAACTTCCTTGATTGCTAGTTCCTCTTTTATTTCTCGCCAGCTGCAAAGACAACAGGAGGGGCACGAACGGAGAAGAGAGCGACAGCGTCGAGAACAACAAGGACTTACTTAAGCACCCACAGTTATACCCAGGAGCTCAGGTTCTCCTATGGAACCTTTGCCGGTAGTGGGATGCCCCGCAGTTCACAACTGTAAACAAAATGGCCCTGTGCACACCTATGTTCAATTTCTAATTTGTGGGTTTTTAAAGATAATTAGTGGGGTGCCGGGGAGAAAACCAACCTTGGCACTATGTTGTACTTAACCAATGTAACAACAAAAGTCGTCCACAAATCTGTGGAACTCTCCCATCCCCTGCACACCCAAATGTTATTGTATATAACAAACAAAAAATTCACAAGTTAATAGTTTTCAAAATATAGTTATTACCTCACTTATTGTAAAGAAACAATAACTCGATTTTTGTAAGAATATTGTGATTCTTATTACTTTCAAAGTATATAGTTGAGTCATAGAAGACTTAGTTGAATGAATAACAATTCCTAACAATGTTACAACTTCACATGTTGGAAATCACAAGTATACAACATTTCCTTAATTATGCACTTTTTCATACTATGAACCCACTGTTCTGTAAAGGTGAACAATTAAACACACAAATTCTGTTTATCAATCAATTCACAAGTTCATGAAAAACATTGCACATTGGATGATTCTTTTGTGTCTAAGCACTCTACGCATTTCGGAGATGAAGTCCCCTTCTTCAGGATTTGTTCACCCTTTCTTTTGTATCTGTTCTGTCAACCTAGGAGATATAGTTAATAATATAATATTTTAATACAATACTCATTTTAACATGTTTATCTAATTATGAGCCTGTCATGTTTTATTAATCCATAATCACCTGGATATTCAATGTGTAAGATGCGCTGTATTGGTCGATGTTCAATCAAATTCAGTGGCCTTCTATTAGCTTGATCTCCCACTCTGGAGTGTATGGTAACCTAAAATCCAGGATATATATTTAGCATAAGCTGTTAAAAAAGGGAAATCCCTGTATGTAAATAAGATGCTAATCATTATTAAAATTCTCATTAGAATGCTAAACTAAAGAGTTTGTCAGGGTAAAATAAATGAAGCATGTTGAACAAGGTGCTACATTTTCTTTTCATATATGACTCTGGGTCATTGGGAACGATCAGTGGTAGTTTATTGCAACTGATATTCAAAATGATGATCTATTATAGATTCTGTGATGATAACTATTGGTTAATCATACTTCTCTTACCACTTATGTGAGACTCCTATCCAGGAATGCCCAGTGGAGTCCCATAGACCAGGTAGGTACCCAAACGAAGTAACTGGCAAGGTTGCTTGTAATGCTTCACTGGATCTCTCTGCAATTTAAAAGGACTTTATGTGTCAACCTGTTAATGTTACTATTTCAAGCTCCTCCAAGGAAGCGGATCAAAAGATCCCATGCCCATCAATTCCTAGACATACCTGGTTTACAGAATATCCTCCAAGCATCTGTTTGCAAATAACTATCTTGGAGGAGTAACGAAGTTATGGCTACCAAAAGCAAGAGTGACGAAGTATGGAGGTTTGGTCGACAAGTCGACCAGAGGGGGTATCAGGTAATATTATCCCCACCAATAATATTGCCATATATATGGTCGTGGGGTAAGGTCATAGGTAATATTATTGGTGGGCATAATTTATGGGGTAAATGGGACTGGGGGTTGCAGTGGTGTCCCCAGCTCCGTTTTAAAAAATATGGGTGTTGCGGGGGTGTCCCCCGCAGGTTACATGGCTTAATATCACCACCAAAATATGGCAATATTTTTGTATGGCAATATTTTTCCAGGGATATTAACACATGGAACCGAAGAGGGGGGACTGAAGAGAGGGTCCCTGGAATGCCCCTCTTCACCCTCATGAACATGACAGCCCAAAGAGTCAAAAACGCACAAATCCACTCACTAATCAGACAGCCCGCAGGAGGACAAGTGACATCCACCTATACAGAAAGATATTCTCTTAGACAGTCGTGCAAACGTTATCCAATCAATGTGTTTATGGATCCAGCTACTTCAACATTGGTCATGGACACAAATTCCTTGATGGATGACGTTGACTAATGCCGAGAAACCAGTGTGCTGACATCAGTAGTGACACCATGACATAGCAACGTTAGTCACGAAGTACACTCACAGCTATGCACGAAGTTACACAAACACACACGTGAACACACGAAAAACATGCTTAGACTGTTCTGTAGATAAAGGACAGAACCATATACATACTGTCAAAAGCTTTATTATTTTTCTCATTAGCTAAGTGCAGAAACACTGAACGCAAGGCAACAAAGAAATACCAAGCAAGCTTGCAGATGCTTATGGCAACTAACCCTATGGAACTACAGGATCACATAAGGAGCCAGGGAGGACCAAACCCAACTAACCTATGGAAAACATAGCACAGTATAGACATGTAGAAATCATTGTATAATTATAATGAGGATTACACAGAGGCTACAAGCTGCAGGATGGGAGACAAGGAAAAGCAGAACCACACTGTACAGAACAGCAGGCCAGGGGTCGAAGCCAAGGTCAGAGACAATCAGCACATTCCAAACCTAAAACAACAAGGGGCCATCTGCAGAAAAACAGAATCAATCCTCATAAATTGCAGACCAGAAGAGCTCGATTTCTTGGCCTTCAACCATGTGATGCAGCCGAGCTAGACAATGGTCATTCACCAGTGGTGGGAACACAAACAGTTCTCAGCAACACAGACACTAACTGAAACATGAACTTGTAAACAATGTTGCAATGTTGAGGGAACTCTCACAGTCAAAAGTGGTACTGATAACAGATACATTGGGAACACATAGTTATTCTCATCACCTTGAAGAGGTGTACAGAGCGCGGAGAACAGAGCTGGGTCCAAGACCTGAGGAGACCAGTTGCAGCCAATCAGGGAACAGAAATCCTGGGGTGGATGGCAGAGGGCAAGGGCCAATGGTAATCCTGTGACTCTGCATAAATGTAATAGATAGTTTCTTGGGGAAGGGGTAGGCCAGCCACCTGACATGTAAGGGCCAATAACACAACATCTGTAGGAGTAATCTATAAGTGATTCCACTCCGATCACCCAATCTGAAGGGTGCATAGGTTTGTCGGTGAGGGGCCTATGTTGTGATGCCACTGGACAACATAACGGCCTGGCACGGGTTTGGGTGTGTGATTCTGGGAATGCTCGAATGTCCTGTATGATCCCTGTCAGTTTTTGTAATAAACAACAGTTCTTGGCTGAGTCCTCAGTTTGTTACTGGGGGAGGGTTGTTGGGCCCTGGGAGCTGAACGGGTAAGCTCGTAGTAACCCCAAGACCTCTGGCAAACCTAAGCCAACAACTGTGGTGGTGTTTTGGCACAGTATAAAAATTATTAATATCACATAACATAATACATTTAAAATGTAATTGAAAACTTTACGGACGTGGGAAGACTATGAGCCTCATTACGGCCTTGTTGGTAGCCATGCCGCTATTGGTGGCATGGCTGCTACCAAAACCGGGTCCGGGTTCCCTGAATGGGGAATTCCCGGGTCATTGTGAGTTCAGAGGGCCCGCTAATTCCACCCTCCAGGAACCCGGGACCTTCCCTATTCCCATTTGAGCCCCCATAGGGGGAGATAACAATGGGCCGATTACGGCTGGCCCGTTGTTAGCTCCCTGGTCCCCTCGCGGGACCTGGTAACGACGCCTGGTTCTGCCAGGCATCCTTACCGGGTCCCACCATGGGAACCTCGGAGTCAGGTGGAATGGGAATAACGGGTCCACATCCATTAGCAGACCCCATTACCCCATTCCGCCTGACTCTTAATGAGGCCCTATGACTTTCATGACCCGGAGGGTTGGTGGATATGGCCAGTAATGACCCCCCAGCCCAGGCCATTAAAGGCATGAGAGAAGCAAGGGCCTCGGATTGGGCTGTGTGCAGTTATCCGCCCTGTCCGCCCTCCCACCGGGACATGAAAGCCATTGGGACCCCCGAGTTCATCTTGGTTGCAAATGGCTTTCTTTTTTTTCCCTCTGGATATTGGTGCCACAAGCAATGCCAACCTCTGCAGGAAACAAGTACCTTTTCCATTTCTGTGGCGGCCGGAGCAGGAGGTGCTCAATGCTCCGGTCCCATAGTTAAGTGGGGAGGGAGAGGGTAGAGGAGAGGTTTTGTTTGTTTGGGGTGGTATGCGGGTGGGGAGGCAACAGGGAGAAAGGGAGAAGCTCCCTGTTGCCTCCACACAAAAATGGCACTACCCAGGGAAGGGCCTCGGGTGACAGGAACAGCGGGTGGAGAATTTATATTCTCGCCCGCTGTTCCAGCCACCTGATTAGTCAATGGCTCTTCCCCAGGTGCAAATGAATGTTTTTATTCAAATTATTGGAGCTATTTCTCTCACAGTGTCAAATGTGCTCCATCCAAAAAGTTGTTGTACAATTGTTTACAGCTGTCTTGTACGTGGGTCTAAATTCATTCTTGATATTACTTTGCTGCCTTGCCCTTCAGGCTGTTTTACGGATAGTTATCTTTTTGCTACCCTTTGTCTGATTGTCTCCTACGTTTCCTTTCCATGCCCTCTTTTTGCATCAATTTCTTTGTGCTCCTTTTTCTTTCTTTGAAATCCTTTCTCTATATGCCTTCTGTTGGCCCTTTTTCCACTCATATCTTCTCCGTAAAGGACTTTCCTTCCTTTTTATTTCTCACTCATTTTCCTATTTTAATGTCCTTTCTTCCAAAAATGTATTTAGCCCCCTTTGTGTTTGACATGTTCTCTCTCAATCCTTTTATACATTTTGTTACTTGTCTTTTGTTTTGACTTGTTCTCGATGTACGTCAGTTTTGTTAATTTCTTTTGTTTGCCCTATTTGTGCTTGTGTTTCTTTTTGACATCTCTATCCGTATGTATCTTTCTGTGGTCTTCTGGATTTCATGACCTTCCTTTCTATCTCCCCGAGCTTTCTATGTGTCCCTTACTTCCTTTTTCCTTTCTTCGCCATTAAGTATTTTTATATTCGTATTTATTGAGCAGGAGGGTGAACACTTTGATCAGATATGCCGTGCAAAGTACAATTGTGCAGGGCAATCCCCTAAAGACTGCGTTTCAGAATGTGTGAGTAGAGTAGATTGATAACCTGGTGGAGGCTGGGGAGCATTCACGTGGTTACAGAAAACTGAGACAATGAAAATAAATGCAGATTACATAGAGATGCTCATATAATTTACAGTGAGTCAAATTGTACATATGTGTGTGATTCAGGCTAGAAGGACAGGGGGAGTGATTGTTGGGGGCTGAGTGATCACCTCTGGAAGCTATCAGTGTTCTTTCGCTGGTAAGAAGGATGGATTTGATGTAATTTCTTATTTTATTTCTGGGATTAATGAATACCTGGGGTGTGAGGAAATTAAAAGAGCAAAAGTGTGAAGCAACACAGCGAAGCCATTGTTAGATTGAGGAGGATTTGCGATCACAGGATGTGAGTCACGGAGTAAAGGGTGATAGAGTAGAGCAGGTATAGGGACAGTGTGCGAAGAATCCTCAAGTGAATCGTTGCTATAGTGCGGAACCATTCAGTGCACCCCTCGGAGTTGACTTTGTAGAGGAAACACAGAGCCCTAACTATAGACTTGATTAAAGCTCAGTAGTTAAGGGGCTAAGGATTTTGAAGTGAATGACCACACACCCCAGTAGAGGGTCTCCTTGAATGCCCTCTGAAAATACTGATCATGCCACCTTGCTGACAACTCATGGTAGCCTTCAGACCTCTCCAGAAGGGTCAGGGGGGCTTCTTGGAAAATGTCATGAAGCAGTGGGGCGAAGCCCTCACACCATTGTAATTGTAATTGGTTATTTATAACGTGCTTAATACCCAGAGGTTTCTTAGCGTGGACACGGTGAGCAGACCTGCATTGCTTCACGTTGTCTTGCTTCGAAGGCGAGCGCGTTGCCCCTGGGCTATCCTCCCGGCCCACCATCACAATATGCGGCACTGTCTACCCTGCCACCAAAAAGTGACTGACATTGTCGCTGTGCAGAAGAGCACACATCTTTTAAAAAATACTGGGCAAATAACCAGTTTAATGCATGTAAGAACCATAAGGTATTGCTCAAAACAATGATTTGCCCCAGATTAGTCAATATACGTCTGTGTGCCTGATTCCCAGAGCGTTTTCTACTGGCATTGCACCATTATACAACGTATCTGCGAATCAGGCCCCTTGTATCTTTCTCGCTCTCTTTCTCTCTCTCTCTCCTCCCTCACTCGTTCCCTCCCCCCTCTCTCTTTCTCTTTCTCTCTGCTTTCCCCCTCTGTCCGTACACCCTTTTTCTCACACAGTCACCCCCCACCTACGCCTTTCTTTGGACACATCTATGTCTCCTATAAAAAAGAAAAACGGAAGCTTTACGCTAAAGCCCATGAACCAGTTTGCTTTGCAGTTCTTGGCTTGGGCAGGGTTTTGGGGGCAGGGGTAGGCGACTGGTGGCACGCTAATATCCGAGTTTCTTAATTTTCTTGAAAGGCATTCTATTCAGAATGGAGTTTGTTTGATGTACTGGGGAGGTATAAGGTTTCTCTGTAATTGCCGTGTTTTCCACTGAGCTAACTACAGGTTGAAAATAAGCTGGGGAGGGTGGGGGACCAACAAGCTGGTAAAGTTTATATTCAGAAGAATCGGGCATGGGGGAGGGATCAAGAGGTGGCGGGGGAGGAAAAGGCGAATGAAACTAACCTACCAACAAATATCCAGTCACAACTTCTTACAGTCAGCAGAGCCAGCCTGTCAACCATCGACCCAGCTTCTGCGAAAGCCCCCAAAACCCCCGCCCCCGGGCAGAGCAACAGCTGTAGTAGCACACATTTACAAACAATTAAAAACATGTTGCTTCTCTGTTTTTTTTAATATGTCACGTGCGGACCCATTTCCTAATTTCACACTCTGCATAATTTTTTTTTTTTATTATTATAGTGTTTATTGAGCGCGGATGTAGCTTTGAGAAGCAACGGACCGCTTTCTTGATTTATATGTTAAATGTTAAAGGTATTTGTACTGCGCACCGTCACCAACGGAATTGGTCCCCAGGCGCTCAGCCGGATCTGTAAACGATAAAGGTGGGATGGGTTAGTAAGGTGAAGAAGGGAGTAGGATAGTGAGAGGAGTGTTATTCTGTTGGCAGCTTCAACTCGGTATACACTGGGTGCTGAGATTTGGTGCGGGTATCGGATCGGAGTCAGTCCGCGTGTGCTGTTGTTCCGGATTATGTGTTGTTGCAGTGTTGTGAAGTGCGCGCGGCTTGTTGTGCGAGAGATGGTTGTGTGAGTTTTTTGAGTGAGATAAGTATGCAGAGTTTGAGCTTATATTGGTTAGTGGGTTACCTGACCTTTACCATGCTAACATTCACAGTTCTGTGAGTGTGGCACTTGCCGGCCCTCACATTCCCATCCAGACACTGCGCAAGCCAACGCTCAGGACTCCATCCAGGTGTGGTCATGCCAACACTCATACTCCCACCCAGATGCGGCGCAGGCTAGTGTCTGGAGACCCGTCCAGGTGTGGGCATGCTAACATTCACAACTCCATTATACTATACCGATACATAACGGAGTGCTTTACAGAAGTATACAACAGTATAGATGCATAACGGAGCACTTTTGCTTTTGTTAATGTAGTCATGTGTTGGTCTTTCCGCAGGTGCTGTCAAACAATCATCCTTAAACTTTACAATGCTAATACTAACCCCCATTCTCAACAGAGGTGGACCGTGTAGTACTGTTCTTGCGAGGTAGAAATAGCCCTGCGTTTTCAAAGCCCTGACGTGCGTGTGGCATGTGGCCCATTTAACTGTGGGCCCATTGCCCCCTTAAGAAAGAGTGTCATGACTACGGACTGACACTCCTCAATAAAAGGGGCTCTGCTGGCACGCGAATGGCAGTGCAGCAGAGCACCAGGAAGTGGCAGCTCGTGTCTGTGTGTGGTATTTGGGGTCTTTTAGGCTGTGTGAACACGGCCTACCGTACAGCCTGGCCTGGGTGCCCCAGAGTCGAGGCTGCCTTCTGCTGGGTGCCCCAGCCATTGTCGAAGTATCCCCTTTTCCGGATATTGCAGGGTGCCCCGTGCTTTGCTGCTACTGCGAGCCCGCAGTACTGACTGTCTAGCCGGGTGATCCCGGCATCTGGTGCAGCCCGCCTGGTGACCTGTGGAGGGCCGCTAACATTGGCAACGAGGGCAGCTTGGGCCCTGCATGCATGCATGTTCGGGCTGCTGGGAAGCCATTGTTAATTTCCAAAAGTTGGCGTGAGCCACGTGTGAGGAGCAGGAAGAAGCGCCGTCGGCTGCTGGTGGCTGGTGGCCCAGGGCTCTGTGCTTGGGTTCTGCAGGGATCGCCTGGTGCCCACGGGTGTGGTGGAGGCAGCAGCCTTGCCGAACAAAGAACAGCTGAGGCCCTCAGCTGGTCCCGGCAAGAGGAGGCGTGGCCTGCCGAGTTCCGGGCCTGCAGCAGTGAAGGTGCTGCAGGCTCTTGCGCACCCGCTCCGGTGCCTAAAGAGCATCTGGAGTAGGGCGGGTGAGGCTGTGTGCGTGGCGGCCCGAACATCAGCTTCCATGAAAAAAAAGGAAAAAAAAACATTGAAAGGAAACGGAATCATGCGGCGGCCCCAAAATAAAAAGAGCCATGGTCTATGCCCACCGGGCCGTGGCAGGGCATGAACGGGAACAGGTAAGCCCGCATGGAGACAGTGGTGGGGTGGCCCACTGACAAAGGCCACAGCGGTGATTGAAAAACAAACGTCCCGGCCGCAACAAAGGTGGGGAGGGCGTGACGCACAAATAGTGAATGAAGTAACAGATTTCAGCCGCAACAAAGGATGGTGTGCATGGCCCACAAACACTGGGCCCGCAGCAGTGAAAAAAATAAAACATTGGGAAATTGCTGCCTCCTGCAGCCCGACAAGAGGGGGCATGGCCTGCTAACTCCTGGGCCTGCAGTGGAAAAAATATTAATTGCAGAAGCAGCACTGGGCCTCCTCTGCCAGCCTGCCATGTGACAGCAGGCTGGGGCACGGAGTGCTGGGGGAAGTTTGAACAGTCTATGTTCCCCATCGAAGTAGACCGGGGAGCAGACACACCGCTCCAGTGGCCATAGGAAAGTGAAGGGCAGGAGAGAGGCCTCTGCCAGTTGTTGCCCGCGGCATGGACAGTGTCACTGTGCTGCTCAGGCAGCACTCCCAGCATACCCATGTACCCCATCGGCCCTGAGGGCCTGACCATCAGGGACACCAGAACACCACGTAGGCAGTGGCATCGCCAGGAATCAAATTTAGGAGGGGCACAGAGGGGGCCAAAGACAAAAGTAGGAGGGGCACAGACAAAAGTAGGGGAGAACATGGTCACTGCTCATCTTAGGTAGGGGGGCCATAAGAGGGGGGTAGAGGGTTTCACAGGGGGAGGCCGGCCCCTCCAGACCCTCCCTAGCAACGCCACTACCCGTAGGGCTCATCCATATGCTCTTGCAGTAGCTTTGCTACTGTCACCAAGGAGCCTGGAAAGTTAGAGGCTCCACAGGGAGTGCGTGTGCGCTCTTGGCAGACCTCAATCGGCTGAACGAGGCTAGTTGCCCATCCGCAGTGGATACTGAGGGCGTAACATCAAGCCACGATCATGGCGGATGAAGAAAATGAAAGGGCATACTGCCAGAATGTGCAGCTGGTGCCTTTGTATCCGTTTGATGTGGTGGGGGCTCTCGCCATTCTAGGACCCCGATGGACGGCATGGCTGGAAACCCTTGAGCTATATTTCGAGGCTGTCGAGATCAAGGACAGGCCGAAACACCCAACCCTCCTGTACTCAGCTGGCCTGGCTGTCCACAGGCTGTTTAAGACTCTGCGGCCCCTGACAGGGACTATGAACGGTTCAGGATGGGGTGCGCGAGGCAGGAGGAAGGTGAGAGCCTCAATGCCTTTCATGGAAAACTGCATGGCATCACATTGTCTTGTGCTCTGGGTAATTTTGAGGACAATGAGATCAGGGCCCAGATCATCTATGGCTGTAGCTCTGCTAAGCTGCAGAAGCAGGTCCTCTGCGTGTCAGGGCTGGGCCTCGACTGGATACTGGAGCTGGGCCGTGCCCAGGAACTGGCAAGAGGTACATGCCTCGGCTATGGTCCTCTTGAGGCAGCATCTGAAGCTGGAAGCACCCATGCAATGGGTGAAGCTGGAGGAGGTGTTGGCCATGACCAGAAGGTCAACAAGGAGAGAGTATTGGCCAAGGAGAGAGCCTGGCTCACAATATGCCATCAGTGTGGATGGGACCTCCCCGATGCACAGGAGTGTCCGGCCAAAGGACATGCGTGTGGGAAGTGCGGAAAGGTGGATCACTTTGCACAGGTGTGCCCAGCCCCAATGCCTGCCAGCTTGATCTGGCCATCAGGTGGAAGTACGTCAAAATAGGTCACCGGGAGGAAGCCCCCAGAGTATCGGTGGTCCATGTGACAGAGGACCAATGGAGGGGACTGTACGAATATGTAGAGATGAAGAGGAGGAGAATGTGCTCTTTTTGTCATGCAGCAGCTTTGGTGGTCAGTTTGATCCAGGCATTTTCTGATACCTATGCCGGCCACTGGCCCTCCCTTGGTTGCGCGGACTGGAATGCACCATTTTTTGCAGTGATTGAGTGCTCATTTTCATAGGGGTGGTGCACGGACTGGATTGCACCACAGTAGTGGACCCCTGCTTGGGGTCGTTGTTTTATATGTGCTGCAAGTTTTTCTTTTGTTATAATAAAGGATGGATGTGGCATGTGGCCCATTTAACTGTGGGCCCGTTGCCCCTTTAAGAAAGAGTGTCATGACCATGTCATGACACTCCTCAATAAAAGGGGCTCTGCTGGTACACGAAGAGCAGTGGAGCAGAGCCCCAGGAAGTGGCAACTTGTGTCTGTGTGTGTTACTTGGGGTCTTTTAGACCGTGTGAACACAGCCTACTGTTGCAGCCTGGCCTGGGGCCGCCAGAGTGGAGGCTGCCTTCTGCTGGGTGCCCCCAGCCATTGTCAAAGCATACGGTGTTCCGGATATTGCAGGGTGCCCCCTGCCTTGCTACTACTGCGAGCCCACCGTACTGACTGTCCAGCCGGGTGATCCCGGCATCTGGTGTGGCCCACCCTGGTGACCCATGGCAGGCTGCTCATAGTGCGTAGACATCGTCTAGGTAAAATGGTGATCACTAATTCGGTAGCATCACTATTGACAGATAATTTTCATTACATTGTGGGTCACATGTTTATTTTGAAGAAGGTGAATTTAAATTTTGCACACAGATGTGACATTTTGAATTTAAGGTGGGAGTCAGCAGAACACACTCCTTCACTATCTAAGATTACCCCTGCCTAGTATGTCCTCCCTATCTGTTACCCCGACTTTAACAGCATGCAGCGTGACTTCGCTCCTACATCAAAACAAAGTCGAGTTTGGCCTGCCTTTTCTCGTTTAGACCCTCATTCTTGTTACGATGGAATAACATGCAGAGGGTGGAAGATTACAGTCCCCCTTACATAGGAGAGTAGGAGAGTGGGTTCCTGTTATTCCTTTTTTTGCATAGTTTTCTGTGAAGCCCCAAGCGAGCTTTGAAATTGATAACATTTTTCTTTTGGATGAACGATTTTAAAATGGATATTTTTTACAGCGGTTTAAAAACGCATACCAGGATGTATAGCATATAGAGCAGGTGTGGTGGGGGACAAACACACGTACACAATGCTACAGGGTAGTTAGCAGCAAGACTAGTTTGGGCGAGGATGATGAGGAGTTCTTTTGCAGAGCTTAGGCAGGTGAGGAGCGGTGCAGTAGTCAAAGGAGCAGGGTGCATTCTTCATAGTCCAGGAGACTCCAGATCAGATGGTGTTGGATGACCTACTTGATACTTTCTGGAGAGGAAAGCCATATGTTCTTTAGTGGGAGCACCTTTCTGATTAATAGATTCAGGGAGTTCCGATTAGGTGGTGGACCCGTAAGAGGCCTCTTTCCGGGTCAATCATTTTTTTTTAGATTTGACGTTTCAAATCTCGCAAACGCTACGTTTTAGGTTGTGTGGCCTCCTCCACATATGGGGATTGTGTCTGCTATGAATGAGGGCTTTTTGGAGATGAACGGTCTGAACATTGTGTAACCAGTCATGAAAAGGAAGGGGGTAGAGAAAAGTAGCCAATGAAGAGGAAAATGGGGAGCGGGTGATGGGTGTGAGAAGTCATCCTTGAACGAACGAACGAACGAACGAACGAACGAACGAATGAATGAATGAATGAATGAATGATTGGTCATTTATAATGTGCCTCAACACAAGTGTTCTTCAGGCGCAACCATGCAGGGAGGGGAGACAAGAGAAGACATAGACTAAATGATCTTACTAGGCATAGTGCATTAGGATCTTGCAAGTGCGTGACCATGCAGGGAGCAGAGGCAAGGTAGGACAAAGTCAGAACGATCTTACAAGACATAGTACATTCATATTGTACAAGTGCGTGTGCAGTATCGATGAGGCAAGTGCAAAGCCCAAAGGCAAGTGCGTGAGGACTGGCACGGGTGTCTGGGACTTGTGAGACTCTGAGTTACCCCGGGCAGCCAGTCAGCAAGCTGTGTGGAAAAAGAGAGAGAGAGAGGGATGGCTCAAGATGGAGAGCAGCAGGGAGGCTGTTCCAGAGGTAGGTCCCTGCAGAGGATAAAGATCTCCCTCCAAATCTCTGCTTGGAGAACCAGCTTACTCGCAAAAGTTTGGAGGTAGTTGAGCGGAGGGCTCGGGAAGGGCAGTATTTAGGTAGACATTGTTGCAGATAGGTTGTTCCCTGGCCCCGGAAAGCCTTGTGGACAATGCTAAGGGTCTTGAATTTGATCCTTGCAGCCACAGGGAACCAGTGGGGGGATTTCAGCACCAGAGAGATGTGGTCCCTGTGGTTGAGGCCAAGGATGAGTCTTGCGGTTCTGTTCTGGTTCAGTTGCAGAGGGCGCAGAGTAGAAACAGGGAGGTTGAGCAGTAGTCCGGGCTCTGGAGACATTGAGCATCTGGGGGAAAGTGAGGAAAGGTATAATACCACTGAGGAGGTGCAGCTGATCTTTTTAGGGATGTCTGAGATGTGAGAGGAGAAGGAAAGAGTGGAGTTGAAGATGACCCCAAGGTTTTTTGCCTCGCAGGTGGATGTGGGCACAGGGTCAAGGGAGGCCGGCCAGAGTGAAAGTGGGAAAGCGGGAGCAGGGGTCCAATGCAAACAATCTCTGTCTTGATGGCATTGAGGCAGAGGTCATATACAGCACACCATGACTGAATTGCGTACATACAGTCAGATATGAGTGAGGAAAAGGAGGAGGCTGAGGGTAGCCTGAAAGAAATTTGTATGTCATCCGCATAACACTGAAAGTTAGAGATGAAAGTGGCAATCACCCGTGGCAGGGCAGCCATGTAGACGTTGAAGAACCAGGGGGATAGGTTAGATCCCTGGGGAACCCCACTGGTAGAAAGAATGATAGTAGAGAGAAAGGACCCAATTTCCACCTGGGATGGAATGTCAGAAAGAAAGGAGGTTAACCATGCCAGAACCTGACCTGTGATTCCCAGGGTGTCACAGAGATGTGTGATCAGGATGTTGTGGTTTACCGTGTCAAAGCAAGAGGAGAGGTCAAGAAGTATGAGGACAGAGGGAGTGTTAGTGTCAAGATTTGAGAGCAGGTCTTCACAGGTATTCAGAAGAGCAGTTTCCGTCCCACTGGATGCTCTAAAGCCAGACTGATGGTTGTGGAAGCAACCAAGAGATTCTGTGTGGAGGGTAAGCTGAGAGATAGCCACCTCCTCCATGAGTTTGCCCAGGAAAGGAGTGATAGAGATAGGGCGGTAGTTTCCTGGAGTGGAGGGGACGCAGAAGGTTCCTTGTGTAGGGGGTGCACAAGGGACTGCTTCAGAGAGGTTGGGAAGACTCCAGCAGCAAAAAAAGAGATTTCAGAAATTAGCCAAGGCTGGAGCAAGAGAGTCAATGTTGTCCCTAATGGTTTTGGAGGGGCAGCAGTCCACCTGTTTGGATGACGCCTTCATAGAATAGACTTGTCTGGCAACCTCATCAATTGTGACGGGTGTGACAGAGGAGAGGAGAAGCGGAGGGGGACCAAGGGAAGCTCCGGAGATGGTGGTGTATGAGGTGGTGTGGAAGTGAGAGAGGAAAGGATGTCTTGGGTTTTTTCGGTGAAGTGGCAGACAGGGCCGAGCAAAGGTCCTGGGTGGGTGTGACAGAAGAGGATGCTGCTGGAGGATTGGCCAGTTCCTTACAGACTTTGAAAAGTTTGGCCGTGTTGTTAGATGCCGCGTAGACGCAGGCTTGAATTAAGATGCTTTTCTTGGAGTGTATTTCGAGTCGATACTGCCATTGAAGGAGGCTGCAGGCCAGTTTGCCAGAGTGTGCGCTTGACAAACTCCATTTCCGCTCAACAGCCCTACACTTACTTTTAAGGGCAGCAAGGTCAGAGTCGTACCAAGAGTTGCACTTTTTGGAAGGATTCAGTCGGACCCTCATGACAGGGGCAAGAGTATCAAGAGTGTTTGAATTAGAGAGATTGAAGTTAGAGAGGGCTACGTCAGGGTGGGAGTCAGCCGCAGGAGTACGAGGAGGAGAGTAGGTGGAGGCAAAGACAGCCGCTGTCACTCTTTTCATGGGTATGGTGATTTTGAAACCGGGGGCAGCGTCGGGTGTTCCGATGCAAGTGCAGAGGAGAGCTTCAAGTGCGAAGAGAGAAGAGAGTGGTCAGTCCAAGAGAAAGAGGTAGTGAGACGGTAAGAGAGAGGGATGTCGGTGGAGATGAGAGCATCCAAAGTGTGGCCCACAGTGTGTGTGGTGCCAGAAAGTAAGACAGAGAAAGAGAGAGAGTGGCATATGTTGCGGAAAGGTCGTGAGGAGTCACAGGAGTCCAGGTAGATGTTGAGATCACACAGCAGGAGGAGTTGAGAAGAGGAGGAAAGTAGAGAGAAGGCCAGGTACATCCCATTCTGAGAGGAAGAGAGTGGAATGTGCTGGTGGCTGATAGAAGGTAGCCAGAGGAGAGAAGATTTAGGAGAGGGTGAGAGCCTGCAGACTAGGCATTCAAAGGAGGAGTAGGCCTGAGTAGGGATGATGGACACACGATCTGTGCCACTCCCCCTCCTGTCCTTTCTTTTGGGCCTGGGCACAGAAAGGATCTTGTATCCTTCCAGGAGGAGTGCGTCGTAACTCATGACAGAGCTATCCTTGAACCATGTCTCCGTGATGGCGAGGACATCAAGATCCATGAGTTCGATGAGGTTGCAAATGTCTGACAAGGGTTTAATAGCAGAGCGAGAGTTAAGCGTGGCAATGTGGAGCAACTTGCCATCTTTGAAGGTCTTACGTGGGGGAAGCAGGGAGCAGTGGCCCCCCACATTGGTGGCAATGGAGCCTGGACAGTGAGGAGAGGAAAGGGAGCCAATGCAGAGGAGAAGTTAGGCACAGCAGCTAAGGGAGTCTGTGCAGAGGAGGAAGTAGAAACAGCAGGCAAGGGAACCTGTGCAGAGGATATATACACAGCAGGCAAGGGGGCCTGTGCAGAGGAGGGAGTAGGCACAGCAGACAAAGGAGTCTGTGCAGAGTAGGAAGTAGGCACAGCAGGCAGGGGAGCCTGTACAGAGGAGGTAGTAGGTAAAGCAGGCAAGGGAGCCTATGCAGAGGAGGAGGTAGACACAGCAGGCAGGGGAGCCTGTGCAGAGGAGGAAGTAGGCACAGCAGACAAAGGAGTCTGTGCAGAGGAGGAAGTAGGCACAGCAGGCAAGGGAACCTGTGCAGAGGAGATATACACAGCAGGCAAGGGGGCTTGTGCAGAGGAGGGAGTAGGCACAGCTGACAAGGAGGCCTGTGCAGTGGAGGAGGTAGGCACATCAGGCAGGGGAGCCTGTACAGAGGAGGTGGTAGGCAAAGCAGGCAACGGAGCCTATGCAGAGGAGGAGGTAGGTACAGAAGGCAAGGGAGCCTGTGCAGAGGAGGAGGTAGGGACAGCAGGCAGGGAGCTGTACAAAGTAGGAGGTATGCACAGCAGGCAAGGGAGCCTATGCAGAGGAGGAGGTGGGTACAGAAGGCAAGCGAGCCTGTGCAGAGGAGGAGGTAGGAACAGAGGGCAAGGGAGCCTGTCCAGAGGGAAAGGTAAGGTTTGAGAGGAGAGGGAGGAGCCTGTTAAAGAGAGGAAGGTTGGGTTGAGGACCCTGATCCATGATGGTTCCATTCTGATAGACATTAATGATAACCCTGGAAATAGCGAAGAGTTCAAGGAGGACCTCCAGCGGGTGCCACCATTAATGGGTAAAGAGGCGATGGGAGAGAGTAAGGCGAAAATGTAACTAGTCCATAGGTCGAGTGAGATAATGACAAAGAGGATGTTTGTGAGAGTCTCTCTGGCCGAAGCTGTGACATAGGTGTCTGCAATAGGAAGGCCTGAGTTGGAGTTAACTGAGTGAACAAGTATGGAGGGGTACAAAGATAACACAATGGGGTGGGGGAGACACACCCTTGATCGAGCTTGTGATGAGGTGAGGACTGCTTTGGCAGGAAATAGAGAGGAATCATATAGTCTCGAGAGGCAGACATTTATGCCCTTTCTCCTCATAGTGGGGCTTAAAGGAAGGGGTATTTGTCAATGAGGAATCTGAGGGATTTTTTAGAAAATATTAGGCTGGGGTGACACCTACACATTTTAGGTCATTGAATTGTAGTTAGATTAGTATTGAGTGGATGGTGGCCTGACAGTCTTTTCAGCAAAGGAGGGTTTTGTTGAAGGAGCCCTTAAGGTAAACCCTTTGTCATCAGCTTGCTGATGTGTGTTGATCTATTGTCTGGAAGCTGTCTACCATGTTGAAGGCCTGAGAAGTTGAGTTGGACCAGATGTCTGGGTTATAGTCAACTACATTTAGGCTCTCAGTCTGGGTGCTGCACTTTTATTATAGTTTGCCTAGTAAGGTGAAATGCATGATTTCACGATTCTAAATGAGATCAATGGGATTTAGGTTGACATTTTTGTGGAGTGGAGGATCTGGGTATGTCACTGTGAATCCTGTTGATTACTTTTGTGAAGATAGTTTTTATGTTTGTCAAATTTTCTCTGGATGGGTGTGCAGGGAGGCACAGGGAGGCAGCTGATTTAATGGTGGTTGACCACTTCGAATAGGGGACAGCTCTCATTGGCTGCCTTTCAGATAGTTTCAAGGCAGAGGTTGGCTTGGGAAATAGATTTTTTCTTTTTCTGTCCAAACTTGTTTTATGGCTTGGGGGACTCATCATGATGGCTTTGAATGAAGGCTCTCATAGAGATATTTAGTTCATAGGATTTTCTGTGTCAGAGGTTTTAGGAACAATCTTTTTTATTTTGCTGTCATGTTTCTCAGTGAAGGAAAGGATTTGATAATTGTAAGCATTGAGTAAGATAATCTATGAATTGGTCAGCTGGTATGGTTAAAAATGGGGTGTGTGGTTCCTGGTTTAGTAGCTTGAGCAATAGGTTCCAGAAGAAGCTTATTAGAGTTTTGTTGTGTTTTAGTCAGCTAGTGTTTTTTGGTTTTTGTAGAAGATTAGTAAATAGGATGTTGAGATGTCTAGTCAAGTTAAGCCAATCAGAGATCTAGCCAAGAGTTCCTGGAGGCAGATGATGCTGAGGTCATGTTTGTGTGTTTGTGTGTGTGCACATGCTTGCGGTGATGAGATGAGTGGAATAGGCCTGCCATCTTTTTTCGGACACATTCTCATATATCTTCTCTCTTAGTCACAATGTGTGGTAATGAGTAAGATTATTGTTATTTTGTCAGTAGAAAGATGCAGAAAAACCAACCACAAACACAATCCAGTGGTCAGTAATGGAGTGTGAAGAAATTGCTTGATGCTCTCTTTATTAAGCATCAAGTACCCGCTTGCCATGTGGCATGCACCTGGGTGTAACATGACAGTAAAGAGAGTGCAAGGTAGAGGAAAAAGGGGGACAGACATGTACATTGCAGGTACCATACGTGAACATGTCTGTAAGTAATGAAGGATTCTCCCTGCTGACTGGTTGTTTGACTGTCTGGTCTTCCTCCCACCTACCAGGCAGTGGCTGAGCCAGGTTTTGATGCCAAACATTCAAGGAAAAACTGGCAGGGTTTTCTTTACCTAATATATACTTAAAAACCTTATACTTCTACACGCTACATCTATTATCATTAAAACACCACACATTTGTTATGGAGGGAAGTCCAATTACAATTTAATTTCAATTTGACAATTAAATCTATAGATCTGAATCAGATTCATTCATCAGCAAGGCAAGAAAGAACAATTAAATACACTTTTGCAAGTAAGCAATATACCATACGTTTGCTGGTGGTAACCAGGCCAAACAATACAAAACCACAGACTGCAATCAAAAAATGTTTTCATAATTTTACTAGATTCTCTGACACAAGGTTGTCTGCCTGGCACTAACAAGCTATTTGTCCAGACATTTGAGTTTAAAATTAAATGCCCAGATAATATAAATACCAAAATAATTCCAGATAGGGAGTGGGACCAAAAATAACATGGTGTCCCAGCAACAGACATATGCATCCTCCTGAAACAAAGCTAAACATTATCAGTCAACATAAGGACAACTGTATAAATCTTTCAATGTCATTATCATTATTCCCTGAGTGCATCAGTGCAATATCTTTTGTAAACATTTCTTTGCTCCAAAAAGCCAGCATGTGGCCAAACATTTGAGCTGAAAATTAATATCCCAAATATCAAATGATTGTTTCATAACAGTGGGCCTCATTACAACTCTGGCGGTAGCTGTGCCGGTAAAAATGGCAGGCTGCCGTCGGAGTTGTGTATTCTTTCCGGCGCCGGAAAAAGTTACTCCCCATTCCCATTTGAGTCCAATAGGACTCAAGGGGAATGGGGAAGACGGTAGCTACCGTCAAAGTCTGCGAGCAGGAGGGCATCCGACCCGCAATCCGTAAGGCTACCGGCACCATTGTTATCAGACCGGCAGGGTTGTAATGAGGCCCAATGACTCAATACATACACACAAACATATACATGTAATGAGGATGAAACTGTTCTTTGAAATGCAAGGTGAGAATCAGATTGTGTCCCATGCAGCAGTAGGCTACGGAAGACTAATGTGCTTGAAGATGTTTTGCTGTGACAGATTAGGAGAAAGAAGCCCTGTGACACAGCAACAAAAACTATGGTATATGCGCTACAAAGCCTTTCTTTGTGGTTTCATTGAAGCAAATGTCTGAATTACTTTATCAAAGTCCACAGAGTCAGTCAGGCCTCTTTCAATACTTAGGAAGGCTACATTTCAAAGTCTCTCTTCACCCATTGTTGATCGTAAGTAACATTTGATCAACTTCAGCCTGTTAAAACTTCATTCTGTGGCGGCACTACTTAAAGGTAAAATGAGAAATAGTCTGTACTAATTAGAAAGGTTTGGGTAAACTCCCTGCATATCATTGGCATATCATTGGCTATCAAGAAAGACAGCACACATCATTTATTAACTGCTTGTTGTCAGAGAATATTTCCCAATACAGTGCACAAAAAGAAGAATGCTCTTCCACAGCGTCCTGTAAACATCTAGCCAATTGTGTACTGGAAGATGTCATCAACTGTTGCATTCCAAAAGGTCAGAAAGAGAAAGAGTGCGCGTGTGTGTGTGTGTGTGTGGTGTGTGTGTGTGTGTGTGTGTGCACTCTTTTAAGTGCCTTATTGTTGAGCTGCATGTCGAAACAGTGACATTTTGATGCCGACACATGCCGCATGATTAGTTTTGTGGACCTGATCCATGCTGCATGATGCTGTTGATTTGAAGCGATGTGCTGAAACCTTTGAAATTTCTGATGGCATGAATCAGACGTGTGACCTTTGCCACGATCGATATTGGATGAAACAGCGTTGAGCACTTCCAATAGTTTGTGCACTGTGGTTGTTGCATGCATCTCTAGTGTGTCAGCCACTTAATCAGTGACGTGAACTTACCACAGACAGATGAGAATTTAGCAATGAAACAGCTAATAGATTTGCAATTCCACTTGGGTAAATTAAGGTGAGATAGAGAAGGTTGTTGATGTTCATGTCGTACGCGGCTTATCATCACCACTCGCGTAGCACCAGCAATATAAATACTAATTGAGTACATTGTTGAACTTTACAATCGGAAAGGAAGTGAGGGAAACTTGCATATTGTAATAGTTTCATTTTTTGGTACAAGAACTAGAAAATATAATCAGGACTCCAGTGATATTGTGAGACGCTGTTTTGGGAAATTCCCATGAGTACAATGGAACCATGAGGAAGAGGTGGGAGGGGCGGGTTCAAAATGAGGACTCCAGGCATGTTGTGAGATGCTGTTTTGGGAAATTCCCATGAGTACAATGGAACCCTGACAGAGAGGTGGGAGTAGTGGGTTCAAACCTACGATTCCAACTTTTAGGTTTGGGATATGTGCCCATGGGTCCTCCATCGCCCAGACATTAAAACATGTGTCAGTTACAAATTGGACTCATTATTCCTATTCATGTTTTATTCAATGGGAATCAATCCTGTGTGTAGCTGTGTATTATCTGTAATGTGAATACATGATTCTGTGAATAATTACTTCTTCAAGATGTCCTCTGCCTCACTAAAACAGAACTACAAGAGTATTGTGTTATGAATAATGACGAAGGATTAAACAGATGCAGCGGTTGAACCCTAGATATTTTTTCTGATGTCTATGTCACGTCATGGGCGGGCCTACAGTAGAGGTGTGCTTCGATGAATGCCAGGTCTATCTTGGCCCTGGTATGTCCTTGCGCATTGTTTACAATATAGCAAGATCAAGGTTGCGCATTAATTCATGCAGTTGATTGAAGCTATCGTCTCCATTGATCCGTGCTCTTATCGCTTTGCCTTCATGGTGCAAGATGCAGGGGGATTCCCCCGTAAAGCACCCATGCACTTTGCTCAGTGCTCAGTGGCATTGAGTGCCACTGAGCACGCCTCGTCGGTGGGAAGTAATCAGTCAACCTCGCCCACTTGTGATTGGCTACAGCGGGCTTTGTTTCTTAATGGATCGACACCATCCATGGAGAAAAAGATGATCTTGCAAGAGAAGTGAATAAAAGGTGCGCTGTGTTTGAGGTGAACACACAGAGTTCAATAACACATATTTTATTTTATTTTTTTATTTATTTGCATTTATAAAGAGCACAAGCGGCCCTGGGGCATTGTGGCGCTGTTACAGATTGCTTAGCTTACATAGGTAACACAACAGTAGTGAGGATAATGGAATAACACAGATGTAAGAAGCTAGATGCAGAGAAAAGTATACATTGTGCTGTTACTGGGGTTACAAGGACACAGCAAGTAAACGCAGTTTGGTTAGTAAACATTTAACAGAACAGTAGGGTTTTTAGCGTTTTGCGGAAGGTGAAGTAGGATCTTTTGTTTCTTAGTGATGTGGGCAGGGCATTCCAATTTTTAGGTGTGAGGTGCTCTCTGCTGACATACTCTGCTGAGCAGCCAGGAGCTATCCAGTCTCTTCTGCTGAGCAGCCAGGAGCTATCAAGTCTCTTTCGCTGAGCAGCCAGGAGCTAACCAGTCTCTTTCGCTGAGCAGCCAGGAGCTAACCAGTCTCTTCTGCTGAGCAGCCAGGAGCTATCAAGTCTCTTTCGCTGAGCAGCCAGGAGCTATCCAGTCTCTTCTGCTGAGCAGCCAGGAGCTATCAAGTCTCTTTCGCTGAGCAGCCAGGAGCTAACCAGTCTCTTCCGATGAGCAGCCAGGAGCTAACCAGTCTCTTCTGCTGAGCAGCCAGGAGCTATCCAGTCTCTTTCGCCGAGCAGACAGGAGCTATCCAGTCTCTTCGTTTGGTTCTGGAGTTACTTCAAAAAGAGTGTAAAGATGTGTGCCCCTCAATAAGTGAATAATCCCTGTCCTCACTCATTCCCCAACCCCCCCACCCCCATCCCAAAGGCAGCCTGCGTTCACACCCCCTATGTATGTCACAAGTTCTCATGCAGGCACCCCTCCCCAGGGGCTATCATCCCCTTCAAAGGAAAACTTCCCTTTTCTTGGCTTCCAGCCTCCCACATCTGGATCTCATCATTGCCCTCTGAACATATCACTTCCTGTTGGAGATGTTTACCAAAGGGGGCGGGGGTTGGGGGGGGTGCATGGAGACGAAATGTGATTACAGTTTATCGGAGAGGCTGGCAGCCGAGGAATGCAGTTCCCTGTAACCAGCGTGCACAATTGCGGGATGTGTTGGGCTGGGGAGGTGGTGGCTGAGGTAAGGAACGGGGCTTAGTTTGGGGGGCGCGATGATATTGGGACAACATGAGGGTACGGGCTGCTCGAATCCAAGGCAAGTAAGACCGACTTGAAGAGAGGGCAGGGAGAGCCCACACAACATACATGCAATAATGCAAACAGTTTAGAAGAACACCGTGTTTGCAAAGCATCCACCATTGTGTTTTACAGTTTCTATACAATCAAAATATTTTGCTGACAATACCTTACGGAATATGTAGACATGTATTTAGAGAGCAGAGTTTCTCCAAACTCGCTGTGCTGGCCTCTGTGTGAGGGGAAAGGGGCAGGTGGAGGGCGAATACTGGTACATGACCTCTGAGGTGTCTGGGCTTCTTAGCATTCCATCCATATCATAGACATTGTGGCCTGCTCTGTGTTTCAACCAAGTATAAATAAATAAATAAATAAATAAATAAATAAATAAATAAATAAATACGTACGTACATACATACATACATACATACAGACACAGGGGAGTTGCTAGGTGTGGAAAACACCCGGGGCTACGCTGATGTCGGAACTGTTGGGACTGGGGGCTAGCTAGTCTTTTGGCTGTAGCTCATGAGATTCTATCCGGGGCTACAACCAAAAGATCAGGGGCTATAGCCCCTTAGGCCCCCCCCCAGCAACGCCCCTGTACATATAAGACCAGAGTTGGTCGGCAAGAAAGGCCACGCAACTCAAACCTGCAGCAGTTCCTACCGGTTTGTGCTTCCACCGAGAGACCACGTTATAATCCGAAGTGGGAAATGGTGAAAAGTAGCACAGTGATTACTTTCCAAAAAGGGTACTTTGTCGGGCCACGCTCTGGGGCTCCTTTTCCAGACCACTGGAGCACTAAAAATAGATACTGAAAGCAGGTCTAAACGTGTCGCACCTGTTTTAACTCGGAATATTCTCGGTTTGTGCAGCCGGATATAGTGCTTGTCTAGGAATCTCCATATCTGCCAATCCCCTTCGCTCTACCTTCAAAAAGCACATGCTTTCCTGCGATCATGCCATTTCCATGCTAGCAACACACCAATGGATTCCTATGGACATGCTAAACACAGGTTGGTCGCATTGAAAGCCACCGCCCATGTCTGCAGAGCTGGCTAGAACTTCTTTGGCCCTCATTACGACCCTGGCGGAATCCGCGGTGCTAAATGCACCGCGGAGCATGGCGGAAAGCCGCCGATAGCGCCATGGGGGTTGGCGGATTTACCACCCCATGCCGACCTTGGCGGAGCGGTAAATCCCCAATCCCCATTTTACCCTTCCCCATTCCCATTCTTGCCCCATAGGGTATAATGGGAGTGGGGAAGGAGTTAATTACGCCGCCGTAAAGTACGGCGGCGTAATTAACAACGAGGTCCCTTAGCGCCATGGTTTTCTCCGCCCGGTAAAACCAGGCGGAGAAAACCTCCATGGCGCTAAGGGAACTCGTAGTACGGCGGACGGGTCCGCCGCGATTAGCGCTGGCGGAAACCCACTCCGCCAGGGTCCTAATGAGGGCCTTTGTCATTTCTTTGGGAGCAGGTTCACTTTCGAATACACATGCACATACCCCACTCGCTGGTGAAACGGCGCTTCCACGCTAAATGCACCATAAATAAACAAGATGGAAGATGCTATGCGACAGGGTGGGAGGCCTGTGGGACTGAGGCAACTTAGCCCTCATCCAGTCACAGAAACAACTACAGGAACGTAGTGGTGACACTGGTATGATGCAAGCAGTGCGCAGAAGTGGTTGTGATTAACTGGCTCGTAGAGGCAGTCATTTAATATGCTGCTCATTTGAAGAGAGACACACTTTGATTGGCTAGCTGTCGGGTAAGACCTGGCCAATCATCAGTGAGCATTATTTCTTGGCCCACTCCATAACTAGCATAACAGCACCTCAGATTCGGTGAGGGCAGTGTTCTGCGCAACACAGATTTCCCCACAGTCCCCCCCCCACATAACACATAACATCTAACCACAATCTTTCCATCGCATTGCCTGTGTTAGCAGGCATCAGAGAAGTGTAGCCCACACTTGTACACGTCTGCCTACGTGGTGGCTGGTACAACGGATGTAATTCTTCATCGGAGTTGTCTCAATTCTCCTGCTCTGGACAATTGGGGTTGCAGAGCCCAGCCACTTGAATCACTGGCCAACAACTTAATGCCGTGATGCTCCTGCTGTGAATAAAACCTGTGACCTGTAGCTATCCAGGCAAGCGCTCAGACCACTGAGCTATCTCACTGGCTTATTAAATGTACCTAGCTGGCTACTAAGTCTGCTGACACGTGAGTTGCCCACACATTGCGACCCCTATTGGAGCATGGCTTGCCATTGCTGCTGCTAATTTGACACTCCAAGAGATGCCGAAAAAGCAAGTCCACTTCCTATGTTACCGTTCAAGTCTTCTCTGCTTTATCTAGCACTTCATGTGCTATGTTGAATGCAATTCCCACAATTGTTTGTGCTTGACCATCTTCATTGGCGCTACATGTTGCATTTTGCTATTAGGTGTATACACTGTGTGCTTGCATGTGTGTATAAACATATTTACCCAAGTACCACCCAAGCGTTTAGCAGCTTGTTTAAGCCTGGACGAACTAGCTAAGGATAATTCAAACGAGGGCAGATTCCTGCCATCCCCCATATACCCCATAACATGTCCCACTCCCATTCTGGGGTCTGGCAGGCGCCACACGGTAATTGGGCCTGCTAACCTTTCTTTCCTATTTCCAGTGCTCATCTTGTGTACTTATGCTAGGTACTGTAGGTGGGGGAAAGATGCTCTGGGCTGCATTGTGTGGCAGATAAAAGGGTCAAGTGGCAGGTGGTGTTGGCGGGTTTGACCCTTTGAATAGTGACCTGTACATTTTCACCACTATATTTTGCATGCTAATGCCTATTGGTTCACACTTGTAACATGTAGGAAAAGAAAAAGTAAAAGTATGTTGGGTAATTGTAATAGGTTATTTAACGCGCTTAATACCCAGAGGTTTCTAAGCGCAGACCCGGGGACCGCACCTGTGTTGCTCCACGTCATCTTGCTTCCAAGCCAAGCAAGGATTGCCTGATGGAGCCCACAGAACATCAGAGGGCACACACTCACCACCATGCAAACAATTTAACCTCTCAGTACACCAATAACCCACAGCTACATGAGCCAGCCTTCGTCCACTCACCCCTATCCTAGAGCAGTGTGGAAACAGTAGCTCTGCAGTGCAGCTTTCACTGACTCTTCCCAGAAGACTCCAGTGCATCATGTGCTACATAATGTTGGCATCTAGTGAAGCCACACAAGAATGGCCCACGGCATCCTTATGACGTTGCTCTGTCTATCTTCTCCCCTGGCCATGAGGACTACCTGGCAGATGGGAGCAGGGATACTACAACCGGCTGGACAAGGCTGGTGAGAGTCAATGGCGATCTATGGCAGGGCGGCGGCTCTCCTCTCCTGCATTCCAAAGTGGTATAGTTTTGAATGCCTGGAATGCACCACTCTCACAATATAGGAATATGTTGTATATTTTCTAATCTTTGGCTCATGTAGGTGTGGCACACTGGTCTCACATCCCCATTTATACAGTCCAACCCCACAATTCTGGGAAAGGAATGAACAGCATGGTATTTAGAAATCAAAACGTATTTAAAAGGATAATGCAACTGAAACCAAGTTGGCCTCCAACTTAATACTTTGGAGATCAATGCAATACTATAGCAAAACCAATAATCAAACAAAAAAAAATATTCACTGCTTATATAAATCTCCATGTTATCAGTCCATTCAAGCATTCATTCAAACAATCTTCATATGGATATATCGTATTCTAAAAGATACTATACTGCAACTCAATGCTAGAAGGTCAAGTTGATGCCAGTATGATTAAAACATTCAATTTTCTCCAGTATTAGGACAAGTATGGTATCAGAGGATGTCATTTGAATAATTTACAATTATAATACAAATGAAATCACGTTAAAGCACATGCATATGTTTGAGGTACTGAATGCATAGGTTATGTGCAAGACACTTACATGTAGATGATGGTTAGCTTGCATTTGTCTCCTCTAGACTTGAATTAGAAACAATGCTCTCAGGGATCTGTTCATTCTATTATGAACCAACATGCATACTGTGTTCTTAAAACACATGGGTTTCTCTAAACATGCATGTGCGACTTTCACTAAACATGAGTGTGTTGCTTGCAATCTTTATCCATGTGTGTTTGTGACTTTGAATACAGCAATGTATGCATCTTTAAATTGACTTTTGTGTGTGTACTGTTTTCAAGCTACTTTTATGTGAAACATTTAATCTATGTATTCCTGCAGAGCTAGTTTTCAGCCTGGATGTATTTTTGGACTAGAGATATATTATTCAGCAACCCCCTCTTCCCTTCCACATTACACATACATCTGTGCATTCAAAGATAAGGGACTGCAGTGGTTTATACTGCACACATTTCTTATTGAATATGATTAATTCAATGTATTCAGTTTTGTATTGCCAAAATCTAATCTATGATTATGGCCTCCCAGGGCTGGATTAATGCATGATATCTCTCAGACAATTGTATTTCACGACTAACACTATGATCGAAAGGGCTCTAGACTGGCTTAAACCTCTAGGGCTATCTCAAATATGACTTATTTTCACAAAGACAATTCCACATTAAAGTGGCACCAAAATGCATTCAGTTTCTAATTTCTTTTCCAATACAAGGTACATTGAGCTTTAAACACGTAACCCACTTGGTGTCCCATGTAACCGGGGTGACACCGGGCATATAAAATATCAGCACCTTTTTTTCCTGTTCGCAAATTGCATTCCCCGGAATTCCCTGCCATTTATCTTCCCAGATTTACTCTGGTCAATCTATATGGACAGTTTGCATTTGATTGGGGTTCAATTTACCTTTTCAAAGTGAATTATGATTTTGGCGATTCAGCTGGGGACTCAGTCAGTCTGGAATCATTCCTTCAGCAAGCCCTCTCATTAGGTCTGCACCAAAATGTCTCTCTAGTCACTAATACCACATATCATGCCTTCTTAGCTTGGACATGGATGACCATTAGGATTTATTGAACGATCATGTGACCACCCCACCCCAAACATATCCTCCCCAAAATTAGCCCCTCGGTCAAGAATTACCCCCATGTCCCTCTTCCATGTCTCAGTGCTTACATATGAGGCACCTTGCTTCATAGGTACACACTGGGACAAGGAAGAGTGGGACTAGGAGTAATGAAGTTTACAGGTAACTAAAACAGGCATTAACTCCATGTCCCTCTCCCTCATCCCAGTGCCTCATACACAAGTACTGGGACGAGGAAGAATGGGGCTGGAAGTAATGACAGGGCATCAAACGCAAGTAGTCGTGCAACACCATTGAGCTGACTGGGCTTCAGCCCTTCCCTGAAATGTTGAGCTAAGTTGTCTTGAGCTGGCTGCCTGACTGACCTATAGAGCCTTTGACGGACAGCACAGGATACAGATCGTAAATGGGTTTCGCTGTTAACAAAGGCCTGGCAATTACTAACATAAAGCATTACACTATAAGTACCTGCATTCAAATGCTTAATTCTTTAAGCAATTGAAATCGTGATGTTGATTTAGTACCTGCTTGCCAGTGGGAGTGATCCAAAGGGAAGAGAGGGACAGGAGACCACTCATTCTCACAGCAGTCAATAAGTGGGTGCTTTCAGAATGAAAGGAGAGAGAGTTAACAGCTTGTAACATTGAAGCTGCACTAGAATAGTCTCATTAGAATGTGTAAAGAGGTTAGATGACCCCACACAAATAGATTTGCCCCCCCACAGCTTGAAGGGTTAGCCCCCATGATATGTAGGTTTCATTGCACCCGTGAACACAGCACACACACCATTCAACATACAGACACACACGCACACCCTTTCACCATACAGGCACACCCTGGCATCCACCTATACATTTAAGTGTCCACACTTTAACCATACAGGCACACCCAGGCAGGCAGCAACCCATACATTTAAGTGTGCACCCTTTCACCATACATGCACACCCAGACAGCCACCCATATATTTAAGTGTGCCCCCTTTCACTATACAGGCACACCCCTGCCGCAGCCCATTCACTTAAGTGTGCACTCTTTCACTATGCAGGCATACCCACCCATACATTTAAGTGTGCACCCTTTCACCATACAGGCACACCCAGGCAGGCAGCAACCCATACATTTAAGTGTGCACCCTTTCACCATACATGCACACCCAGACAGCCGCCCATATATTTAAGTGTGCCCCCTTTCACTATACAGGCACACCCAGGCAGGCAGCAACCCATTCACTTAAGTGTGCACTCTTTCACAATACAGGCATACCCACCCAAGCAGCCACCCATACATTTAAGTGTGCACTCTTTCACCATACAGGCACACACACACATCCAGCCAACCATAGATTTAAGTGTGCACCTTTTCAACATACACTCACACAGGCACATCCAGGCAGCCACCATAGATCATGCAGTCACTCATTGATGCACATTACATTATATACATATATACACACACACACACACATTTGCATGCCCAGACACACATGTTCTTACCTTTAATACGTCGGTGCAGGGAGCGAGGCCTTCAGCTCCCTGTAGCAGCCAGGAGCGCTTGTTCCCGTCATCTGCAGAGGATCTTGACGCCGCCAGGACCGAACCATAATGGAAATAATTTCTTTAGCTAGGCAGAGTGACTTCAAAACGAACCTTTTTTAAAGTTATAAGGCTCCCCTCCACCTCATGACATAGTGGCCTCCAGACTGGAGGCTTCCATGTCATGAGGTGGAGTCATCCCTCGGACTTCAAAAAGAAATAGTTTCTTTTTGAAGTCACTCTGCCTTCATATTTCGTTTTAAATTTTCTTTTCTTTTTCGACGGGCTCCCTCCCAGGACATGTACTGGCAGGGACCCCTGCACCACGGGGGCTGGTGCGGCCCCCGCTATGCCAGTGAATGTCATTCTCTTGGTATCACCTGAAAAAAACGAATTGCAAAATAACAAGGCCAAAACCAGTGAGTTTTTTCAATCAAATCTTTTGACTTTTTTGCACATAGTTTCACAATAAAGAGTTGGGTTAAGGAATGTATCAGAGGGGGGGGGCGGTTGTGGGGTGTCTCCCCCTGTATTTCCTTTACAAAAAAAGTGTAAAAAAGAAAATGCAATGTTGGAATTAAATTTAAACTAAACCAGTTTTTTCACCCTCGTTATTTTATTCTGTTATTTTAACGTAGATCTGTTCTCTGAACTAGTGGATTCAGAAAGTAATCTGAGTATTTAGAAAGAGGCTTGTGTATGGATGACATACCTGAGATGATGAGTCGTTCTTGTGAGTCGATGAGAGACCGATGAATTTTGGGTAACACGTTGAAGGTTTATCTCTTATCAAGAATTCAGCCTCCTGTTTGCTTATCCAACCTTCACTGAGGGCTTTGGATACTTTCTCTGGGAAAATAGCTGATAGTTCTTTGTAGGGTCTTGGTACAATTTAAAATAACTCAATTCGTCACCCAATTGGCAATAGCACTCCTGGATGTAATATGTTTTGTTGAGAATAACTATGGCTCTGCCCTTATTGGCTTTTCAAATGATATCGGGAGTATTACCCACATTATAACAATGTTATTGGGCGCATGCCTTTGTGTTCAGTATTTTGTGTTTATGGGGTCCCTTAGCATCATAGCTGCGAGCAAAATACACAATCAACACAGAACAAACTCCTGCCATTATCTCTTGCTCCAAAGTATTGCATGCACAGCAGGCTGCACTGGACCAGCAGCGGAGGCAATGCATCCAGCACCAGCCAGACAAAGCCACCTCTGTTGCACAGATCAGAGCATGGGCTAGTTACCCGCCAGCACCCTTCTTCCCACCCTGCAGTAGGGGGCAGTGACAAAAAGTGTAGGTCATTGCTCAAAAAAGCATGGGAGTTGCATATATTTATGGAAGGCCTTGGTGCTGGATAATATGTTACGAACATGCTTGCGTGTAATGGAGGTTAGCGCACCAGTCTAGGATTCCCCACAACTGCTTACTCCCCTAACCCCCGGCCAGTCAATCCCCCTGCATGGCTCTCAGCCTCTGAACATTTACCATGATCCTATAATTCCTAAATAAAACAATATTTGCATGCATGGGTCTCTTTTGCTTCACCTGGCATTGAGAACTGCATAACATTCGTGCCAGATCTGAGCTGAAGCATGATTGCAGTAGCTTGTAGTCCCTGAGCGCTGTACATTTCTCAAAATCTCTGCATATTTGATTATTATAAATATCCACTTTGACCTCCCATCACCTTTACCCCCATTTGCCATTTCCAGAAGTAAAAATAAAATCACCTCTTTGAAAGTTTCCTGTTTGAGGTCCCTCAGGAGTCTTGGGAGGATAGCTCAGGTGCAACACGCTCGACAGAGGTTCGATGCCTGGGTTGGCACTTAGAATCCTCTGGGTATTAAGTGTGTTATAAATAACTGATTACAATAATACTAGGCATATGATTAGTTCTTGGCTCCCTGTACTTGCCCAGTCATTGACCTTTACTCCCAATCTTGTTGACTGAGAGGCTTGCCTATTTTGGATCCTGTGAGATGCCACGACTCGCACTTATGACAGTGACACTTACTAGCTCCTGCACAAAACGAATTATCCCGGCTCCTGTATATTCCACAAAACCCCCCGCAAGTAGCTAGGTGTGCTCGTTTGATTGCCGCTGATTCTCTTGTGTTTATTTATGTACATGTATTCAGCTTGACCTCACTAAAGCTTACACGATCTAGCAGCCAAATGAGGTCCATCCCCTATAGAAAATCCAGTTAACAAGTTCCAGGTTGTGTCTTCCGGCTCCAGCTGTAGAATATAGCCTCTTGGGCATTGGACTTTACCTGGCCACGGACATTCGACTGACAAATTAAAAAAAAAAAGACCAACTGATGTCAGCCAACCCAAAGTTGCGACCGGAATCATTAGCAATTTTAACTACAGCATTTGATTTGCATGTGTGAAAACGCACGACAGGTACTGAAGCCAGTGGCAACTATTCCAATTATGACCCACCGTGAGAGTTAAGCCGTTTACCACCGTCCAATACGAGGCATTATCTCATCCTTCCCTGATGTAGGGCGCGCGTCCCCCTGCTGCCACCATTTATTTTTCCTCAATCAGACACTTGGCCTATTGCTTTGCCTCTTGCCTCCCCATCCTAACAGCTCTCTTCCCTGCATACCTGCCAGAGTTTCCCATCCTCTTCCCTTGGTCCGTCTCCTTCATGGTGTCTGCTCTCTGGCATCGCCTCCCTTCTGGTCTGCCTTCTCTCCCACTGATTGCCTCTTGGGCGCCCACTCTCTTTCCTGGCTTCCACAGGGACTTTGTCCTTAATACTCTGGAACCAAAATACTTTCAATCGCCTGTCCCGCGGTACTAATGGGGATAACGCCCTCGGTGGGGGCATTGGCATACCATAAAAATGGCGGTGCCCTTATTGTTAATGACAAGCTTCGGCGTAATGCATGCCCCCAACCCCCCACACTCACCTCAGGGCTTAGTCCTTAAATGTAGCCTATTTTAACTACCAACTGTTCCAAGGTCCTGGCACAGTTATAATATTCCATATGACTACTGAATGCTTTCATTAAGTCCATATCATGAGTTGAAATACTCTAATGTTTACCTTAATCCAAGATATGGAGCTAACACATTTTTTCTAAAGTACCTAGAAGTGTGCATCCTTTTTCCGTGTACCAAAGCGAGTCACAATCTGCTCCCTTCAACGCGGCAGAGATTAGGGCCTCATTCTGAGTGTGCCGGTCAGGAAACAACAGTGCTGCTAAGCTTACCGGCACCGTTGTTTCCTGACCGGCACACTACAACTCTGCGCCCCGGCAGCTTTACCGCCGGGCTCGGAAGGAGGCCCATTGGGAGATGAAATTCAGCAAGACAGGCCAAGGAAAAGTCGCCACTCAGACAGAAACAACACACTACTATCAAATTGAGAAGAACAACACCCTGAAATAGAAAGGCACAAGCACCCATAAAATGACAAGCATAATGAATTATTTATCTACATGCAAACTGGTGGTTGTGTGGCGGAAGAGTGACAAAGGCTGCGTGGAGTGTTATGATGATCTGATAGTGCACATGGGGAGTCAGAGTTCAGTGGTGTCTGATGAGAAAGCTCTGTGGTCAGCTGACAGATAGGTACAAGCAACTGATGGCATTCCTTGGCATCCATGCACCAAACAGCAATAAATACTCAGGCATCCATGCACACACAGACAACACCCATTCAAGCACACATGCAGGTTTACACACAACACACATCCTGGCATCCATAAAAACAAAGAAAACTCAGACTGTCATGCCGACACAACGATATTGCAATTATGTGTTCAGGTTATCATGCAATATGCAAAGTGGTGCAATCCTTTGTCTAGGTTGCTAGGTATTGCCATAGCATGTCCACTTAATCCCCACATATGTCAAGTATTAATATTGTGTGTCCTTGTACTACCATCACTTGCTTGCTGCTGCCACTAGATGCCCAGCAGGCTCTTTCCTGTGACTAATTCTGGCATAATTCATTAAGGTGCTTCCACTGCCATCACAGTATAGTGGCAATTTGCCCACTATACAAGAAGTATAGGGTAACATAACATATAGCTCGGTTTTTCAATGTAATGCCATATATTGTACCCTATCCCAAGAGATTGTCATCATACATGGTTCGTGAAAGCTGTTGCATTATAGATCTTACAGGCTGAGGCCTTGGCCAGCAGTGCTATACCCCAAAATGCCACTATTTCCACAATCCCAGTTTTGACATTTCCACATTCCCGCCATGCCAATGTCAATACTGCTTCAGGAGAGCACGCATTGTTATTGGCGTGCCACTTTTTTCCACTCTCACCGTAAAGAGCACATTACTACAAGAGTTTCCAACGAGGTGGGAAAACAATACTTCTCGATCATCCTGGTTGTGCCCATTTCATCAACATGAAAACACTAACTGTATCAAGAAGGGTGTCAGGTTTGTTTTTTCTTTATCTAACAAAATGTAACATTTGTAAATAAAGAGGTTAAAAAAAAAGAAGGGTCTCACAGAAAGAAAATTAAAGGCAGGTGGTTAATGCATCACCCGCTGAGAGGCACCTGGGTGACATGTTGATCCAAAAAAAACATCAAACCTCACCCCACTCTAAGATGGAGTCAGATCAAAATGGAAGTTTGCTCGAGACGGCATGTATCCTTGCCCTGGCCTGCAGTCACTTAAAACCTTAAGATAAGGCAAAGCTGCCCTTTCCAGGTATGAGAAGTATCAGAAGAATTATTACAAATATGTAATTCATTGAAGACACGTGTGGAAAATATAATGTGAAGATTTTACTATGGAAGTAATCAGGAGATCCTCATCCTCATCTTGAAACACTTGTGTACAGGCGCGTTATAAATGCCATATCATATCATATCATATCCTCAGTTGGTTGGCAATATTGTCTAAATTCCTGTGAAACTTGAATGCCCACGTACAAGTAACTCTGAACACATTTTTAAATAGCTCTGTACTTTTTCTGACACCCGCGATTCAAAAGGAGGTGCCCACTCCCCTTCACACCTTTCATCCTCTTTACATGAGCAGCTTTCAAATGCCAGTGCACTCACGTAAAACCTTAGGCTGGGCTCTGAATGTTTTTTTCCATGCTGTTTTCTAAGAATTTAGAGCGACATCCTTTGCTGGCCTCATCCTTGTTTTATATATTTAATATCACTGAAATGGTTGCAACCTATTTTCATACATCCTTGGTTATTCCATTGCTGAAAAATCCCCACTCTATACAGCTCATTGTTCTAACCTCAGACCAGTCTCTAACATTCACCCTGGCAAGGCTCCTGGCAAAGGTGCTTCTGAGCCTAACCCAAAAAAAGTATGGAAGAACACCAGCTGCAAAACCTTTACATGGTGGCTTTAGTCCCAGAAGTAATGCAGAGTCATGAACAGCAATAGCGATTGGTAGTATCGACAATAACTTCCTAACTAATTGTCAAAATGCGACATGGGTGTACATACCTTTTAACCGGCCACTCCTCCGAAGTCTATACTAGCCCTTTCATGTATCCAGGTCTCATGTGCTGTTTTTTAGATCTCCTTGAAGATCTGAGTGCCAAGAGCAGCTTTCCATGCCCCAGTAATTACATTTAATGTCGGTTAATGACTCATATGTTTAGAATAATCACTGCATGGAAGGTACAGCCTCACACGTGCAGACGCTACTATCACATGCCTAACTGAAACCTCAAAATCCCAATTAATGACCTCTAATGCCAGCCGGAAAATGCCTGGAAGCATATACTTGTGCAGCTCAGATAGGAGATTCCTACAATGGACATGCAAGAAAGGTGGAATGCAGCACTGTCTGCCTAAACTGTTGTCAGTCCAGGACTCCTGCACCTTACCCATGCCTGCAACAGGCCTGTAGCAGAGTTGCTGAACTAGTTTAAAGCTTGGCACCATCAGTGAGGATGCATTACTGAAACATAGCTTCAAATGACACAGTAATGCCGTTTAACGGCACTTCATTTTCCGTACGTATGGTATAGTTGCTTCATGTAACGTAAACCTCACAATTGCAGCTGCTACCATCATAGCCAAGTGCAGCATGAAATACCTCAATAAAGTTATCTAATGGCAATCAAAGCATCGTACACTTTGCATAGTCATCGAATGAAATATAGTGTTGCATGTCCATGTGCTGTTGTTGTAACTGTTAGGAAAGATTTCGTAATTGTAGGTAATTTTCCTTCCATGTGGCAACCCCTAAACTTTCTGCTGTTGTTTTTCACCGTGTTCTTGACTTTGCCAGAGAAGTGCAGCCTTCTGCCGCACTCCTCTGGGCTTTCGCTCCTTTTCTTACGGGGAAACTGACATGCCCTTAAGACAGTCAGTACCGGGGAACGCTGTTTCCCGTAGTTTCTTTTATCGTGTTGCGGCTTTAGTGCAACATGACACAAGAGGGCACTGTAAGCTAAGTTACAGCTCTCTTGGGTCTCTAGCCTTCTACAGGCCCTAGATACTCTTTTAGGATGGTATTTGATCGGTGCAAGTCATTCAGGGACTCGAATGGTGGCAGCGATCGTTTTGTTTATTTTGAGCTCCTTTTGGCGTTCTGAGCGCGTTTTTAGCACTGAACCCAAAATGGTGGCCTGGCTCCCAAAATGGCCAGACCACGAAGCTCCTTTGTCTTGTCCACTGACCGTCTTGCTCCCTTCACCTTCCCCAGGTCAAGCGACCCGGGGCCTTCCTTATTTGGGCATGTACTTTCCCGCGAAACGTGGTTGCTTTCGCGGGCTTCTACATGTCGTTTGTGTGCCTCCAGGGTGTGGGCTGGGATGTCTGGTCCCAATACACATCCTGGGTGCCAGAGAGTCTAGGGTAGTGTGAATGCCTGGGACCACCGTGGTCCGTGATTGGTCCACGTATGGTGTGTGTGTTGATGAGCGGATCTCCCATTGGCTCCCCTCCGTTTTGGCGCGAAGGGAACCGTGGATAAGAGGGGGCTGGAAACACCACTACCATGTCGATCTCCTGAGTTCTCACGAACGAAGGAATACAGGAGCCAAGTATCCTGCAACCAAGAGGCTGGACCGAGGAATCGCTGGTGACCCGCTGAAGGAATCCTCCTTTGCACTGCTGTCGTCCTGTGAAACCCTTTCCTCCTTTGATCGAACCAGAAGGCCTGTACTGGTGTTTCGACCTTTGGAATAGCAGGAACAGCTATTCCCGGCGACTTCATCATCTCCTGCCAAGTAAGCCTTCGGAAGTGTCTCTGGGCCATCCAGTTGACTGACCAGCTTACAAGGGAGTCCTGCTCTGTAACCGCCGCCAGGTTGTGTTGTATTTCGAGTCCTGGTCACTCTCCCACGCTTCGTACACTTGGCGTTCCCAAGTCTGAAGGGAGGGGTGTACAGTTGGCTCGGATACACACGGCCGCTCCGTTGTCCTGCTGCGGCAACAAACTGTGCTGGTTTCGTCGATTGGGACGTCTTTTTGCTCTACACGACTACGAGGCGTTCCCTGCTCTTCTGAACCTGCCAGCTGCTGAAACTAACGTGGAGAAGCCTGGGTCTGCTTGCTTCGGGGACCAGTGAGTAGTATAGCTAGGATCTGGTCGCCCTCCTGCAGTAGCCCATTGCTTTTCCCCGCTGTGTAAAAACAGCACCCTTTTGTCCGTACTCGCGCTCTGCTTCTGCTCGCTGTGGAGGCTGCGCTTGAGTTGCGGAACCTGTTCTCCTTCTGCTGGGCACTAACCCGAACTGCCTGACTTCCTCCGAAGAGCTTCCCCTTTTGCCCGTTGGCACCGGCGTGGCAGGTACTTTGAGCACAAGGCTCCACTCTTCGCAGGGCTCGGACTTCCATCTAGTTAGGTGCCTCTGAAGGCGAACTGAGTCTAAAGCGTTATCGCACTGCCTGTTTTCCTTCCCTTGCAGGTGGACTACACATTTCGTGCTTATAACGCTAGCGACTGTTGTATTTGTATATATATTGTGTTGATATGGTATGTGTTGGTTTAATATTGTGATATTGTGATTTTCTCGCTACGGTCATTATTTTAAAGGCCTTAAAATAAATGTGTATATATTTTTGATATAACAACTGTTTGGAGTAGTTTGTAAGCGCTCTTGCTTTGTGTGCTCATTGCGGGCTTTCAGTCACCCTCACCCCTCTTGAGACCTAGTCTTGACTGCCGCGATCGCTACCTTGATTGGTCTGGCTCGTCCAGAGGTTACCCTGTTCCAAGTAATTAGGTTGGCCTTCTGAACTTCTGCGCCACCAGGACAGAGTTCAGAAATCCGTCTTAACAAATTGGTGTACAGCGGTGGGATACGACTGAAGGTATCCAGTGTTGCGCACGAACTAGGGCATTTCAGGTTATTCCAACCAGTACACGTAGTGAATTGTTGTAGTATAACTTTAAAAAGGCCATAGTCCTATCAAACAGTATGGAAACAAATACCTTGTTAACTTTAAATGCTTCCAAATCAGAAACATTGAAGAAGATGTGTGCGGAGAGAGGTGTTTCCTCTCAAGTCACTAAATTGGAAATGATCCAAAGAATCGTGGCGTGGCAAGAAGCGCAGCTTGACGCTATAACTTCTGAGGACAGTGCGGAAGGTGGTGGGGCTGCTCTCACTGGTAGAACCGACGGTTCTGCCGCCGCACTGATCCATCGCGACCACGAGGACAGGGAGGACGAGATGTCTAATGTTTCCTCTGCCAGTGCTGATGGGGAGGCTATGCTTGAATTCAAGAAGCAAGAGCTGCGGTTTAGGCAGCAGGAGCTTGAATTCAGCATAGCCAAACTAAAAATCGAACAGGCAGAAAAACAAAAAGACAGGGATCACCAGTTGGAACTGGCCAAGCTTCAGGTTGCAAATGGGTCCAAGGGTCCTGGACATGGGTCTGGGGCTTCCTCTCATCCACGGTTTCCGAAAGATCTGCTCAGTGTGTATGAGGAAAGGAATGACATTATGGACTGGCTGAATGCGTTTGAGTATGCATGCGAGGTTCAAAAAGTTGACAATGCTGATAAGATTGCGTGGTTGCTCAGTAGACTGCCCCATTCTGGCTGTAGTGCCATTATGGAAATGTCAAAGGCTGAGCGAGCTGATTTCGCAATGCTAAAGCAAACTCTCATTTTAAAGTTTGGGAAGACTCCGGCCCAATATTTAAAGCGTTTTCGAGAGTATAAGAAAAAGGAAGGTGGTACTTGGGTATCTTATGTCGCTGAATCCTTGAAAAACTTAACTGGCTGGGTCGAAGGTTATAAGGTTTCTACCTTCGAAGGCATGATAAATCTTGTCATGCTGGAACACATTTTTGCTTCTTCTTCCCCGGAGCTTAAGCAGCATTTGGCCGATTCGAAGGTGATAGATCCTAAGAAGCTGGCCATTGCAGCAGACTTATGGGTGTCACATCGAGTGTCCCATAAGGACAAAACTCATCCTGGTAAGCAGGAGGAAGGGAAAAAGTCCAAAGATATGGAGGGTGGGGAATCTGCTAAAACTTCTTCCCATAAGGGCCACAAAAAGAAAAACAAGGGTAAGACACAAGAGAACTCACAGGGTAGTGGAGGTCAGCCTCCGAAACAGAACTCCGGGTACAATAAGCCTCCCTACGTAAACAGACCCACTGGGGCTTGTTTTTCTTGTGGAGCAACTGACCACGTGAAGGGGGATCCCCGTTGTAAGGTTAGACCTTTGGGGGTCCACTCCGCTAATCTGGCCTTCTCCTCCTACGAGGAAGAAGAGATTACAGGAGCATCCTTCTCCTCAGACTCATTTCCCAGCGGAATAGAGGCTGAGGTAGTTTTAGTGTCCCTGGGTTCCTGGGAGCCTAAAGTCGCAGAGGCTTATGCTAGGATTCCGGATAATACCAAGCACTACTTTAAAGACAGTGGGCCTCATTCCGAGTACGGCGCTAACCAATGGCGCTATTAACGCCTTGGTTGACGCCGTACCCGGACCGGCAGCGCCTTGGTGGTTGGCGGAATTACCGCCCCATTCCAAGGTTGGCGGGGCGGTAATTCCCCAATCCCCATTTACCCTTCCCCATTCCCATTCTTGCCCCATAGGGCATAATGGGAGTGGGGAAGGCGTCAATTACGCCACCGTAAATTACGGTGGCGTAATTTACATCAAGGTCCCTTAGCGCCATGGTTTTTAACACCTGCTAAAAGCAGGTGTTAAAACCACCATGGCGCAAAGGGAACTCGGAGTATGGCGGTAAGGGATTACCGCCACCGCTCTCGTTAGCGGTGGCCGCTATCCCTTACCGCCATGCTCGGAATGAGGCCCAGTGTGCTGATCAATGGAGTGGATACCCCAGCTCTTAGGGATAGTGGGTGCAGTCGCACTGTAGTGGATTCTACCTTGGTAGACTCAGAGGAAGTTGCCAGAGCTACTCTGATGCCCACTAAGTTGGCTGACGGCCCCCTCCGTATGTTTCCAGTAATACCTGTAAACCTTACTTTAAATGGTACAGCAGTCAGGATTCCAGTGAGCATTCAGAGAAACGTCCCGGGAAAGGTCTTGTTGGGTAATGATCTCAGAGCTTTAGGGCTCGTAGGAGACACTGCCGAAAGACCCTACACACGGTCTCAAGCACGGGCAGCATTGGCCAAGTCCAATACGCCGCCCCAGCCGAAGGGGAAACCCAAGGCGAAAGGAGTCAACAAGTCACGACGAGGGAAAGAGAATATTCCCCCGAGCTCGCCTACCACTGCGGTGGAGGAAGTTGGTCAATCGCCCGGGCCTGACGAGGAGGTGGCGATGCCTGAAGTATTCGACCCCAACGATCATCCTGAACTAAAAGACTTGTTAGTTGAAGGAGGTCCTGATAGGGACGAATTCAGTAAAGGCCAACGTGAGTGCCCATCTCTGGAAGGCCTAAGGAGACAGGCCTGCTCCCAGCTTGAGGGTGAACCTCCTGGGAAGCATAGGATTTATTGGGAAGGTGGACTCCTGTATAGTGAGCCCACAGAGTCTACAGAAGGAGACCATAGGAGGTTGGTGGTTCCCCTTGCTGTTAGGCCCTTCCTCCTGCAGTTGGCGCATGAAGTTCCCCTTGCTGGTCACCTTGGTATGAAGAGGACCAAGCAAAGGTTATCCATGCACTTCTACTGGCCCAAGATGGGGGTGCAAGTAGAAAGTCACTGCAGGAGTTGTGCCTCCTGCCAGTTGTCTGGTAAGGTTGGCGCGACAATCCAAGCTCCGTTGGTACCGCTCCCAGTTGTGGGGGTACCATTTGAAAGGGTAGGGATCGACATCGTTGGTCCCCTTGACCCGCAAACATCCTCGGGCAATAGGTTTATCCTGGTGCTGGTCGACCATGCAACCAGGTATCCTGAGGCCATCCCATTGAAAACTGTAACTGCCAAGTCAGTTGCAAAAGCTTTACTCGGCATATTTACTAGGGTTGGCTTCCCTAAAGAAGTTGTGTCAGATCGTGGCAGCAACTTTATGTCGAAGTATATGCAGGCTATGTGGAAAGAATGTGGGGTCACCTACAAGTTCTCTTCTGCATACCACCCCCAGACCAATGGTCTGGTGGAACGTTTCAACAGAATGTTAAAGAGCATGATTGGGGCTCTGGAGGAGCCTCAGAGAAGAAAATGGGATCTTCTGTTACCATGCTTACTGTTTGCCTACCGAGAGGTACCACAGGAGGGTGTTGGCTTCAGCCCCTTCGAACTTCTGTTCGGTCATCCCGTACGGGGACCCTTAGCCATCGTCAAAGAGGGATGGGAGGTGCCCACTCCCCCTGTTACTACCAACGTAGTTGATTATGTGCTAGGGCTCAGAAAACGGATGGTACTTCTGATGGGCTTGGCTAGTGATAAATTGAAGGCAGGGCAAGCGCTGGTGAAACATTGGTACGACCAGAAAGCTTCCCTCATCAACTTTACACCTGGTCAGCAAGTCCTGATCATGAATCCCATAAGGCCTCGAGCTTTACAGGACAAATGGTCAGGCCCTTACACAGTGGTGGAGCCCATGGGTGAGGTTAACTATTTAGTGGACCTTGGAAGGCCTGGACAGGCTCCAAAAGTGTTTCACGTGAATAGGCTGAAGGTTTTCGTCCCAAGAGTCGAAATCGCAGCACTGCTACTGGCTTCAGACGTTGAGGAAGAGGAGTCTGAACCTCTCCCCGACCTGTTCCAAAGCGGTCCTTCAGATAGCTCCTTTGAGGGTGTCCGAGTGGCCCCTCACCTGACTTCTGATCAGCAGGCTGAGGTGAAAAGTTTGCTTAGGCAGTTTTCCCCCCTGTTTTCACAGTCCCCTGGTTTGACACCTTGGTGCAAACATCACATTGACACAGGAGACAGTGTACCTACCAAAAGTAGGGGATACAGGATGTCAGACAAAGTACGGTCTTATATTAAGACCGAGGTCAACAAGATGTTAGATCTTGGGGTGATTGAACCCTCTAGTAGTCCTTGGTCCAGCCCTGTGGTGTTGGTTCCAAAGGCAGGCACTTCTGAATTGAGGTTGTGCGTGGATTACAGGGCTCTGAATGCTGTCACCAAGACAGACGCACACCCCTTGCCTCAAACAGATGAGCTGGTGGATACTTTGGGTGCCTCCAAGTACCTCAGCACGTTTGACCTCACTGCTGGCTATTGGCAAATAGCTTTAGCAGAGCATGCCAAGGAGAAGACAGCATTTTCTACTCCAGACGGCCTTTACCAATTCCGGGTAATGCCGTTCGGGTTGAAGAATGCACCTGCCACTTTCCAGAGGCTTGTGAATCATGTGTTGAATGGGTTGGACGAATTCTGTCTTGCATATCTGGACGATATAGCAGTTTTCAGTGCCACCTGGGAAGACCATGTGAAACACCTCGGGATTGTGCTCCAGGCTCTTCAGAAAGCACACTTGACCATAAAGGCTAGTAAATGCCAGATTGGACAAGGCTCAGTGGTTTACCTTGGACATGAAGTAGGTGGAGGGAGGATACAGCCTCTACCCAGTAAAGTACAAGCAGTACAAGACTGGCCTACCCCCACTACGCAAACCCAAGTGAGAGCCTTCTTAGGACTCACGGGGTATTATCGCAATTTTATGGCAGATTATGGCACCATAGCTGCTCCTCTGACTGCCCTCACAACTCCGAAGAAACCCAAGAAGGTAACTTGGACCGACGAGTGTGAGAAGGCCTTCAATGGCTTGAAAGACTCCTTGTGCCAGGCCTCTGTCCTCAGGGCCCCTGATTATCAAAGACCTTTTATCGTGCAGACGGATGCCTCTGACACTGGGATAGGAGCTGTACTATCACAAGTAGATGAGAAGGGTAAGGAACACCCTATCGGTTTTATTAGTCGCCAGCTTAAGGACAGAGAGCTCAGATGGTCCACGGTAGAGAAAGAATGTTTCTCTGTTGTGTGGGCCCTAAGGAAGCTGAGGGCCTACCTCTATGGGACCCACTTCACTGTGCAGACTGACCATAAGCCGTTAAAGTGGCTAATGAACATGAAGGGGGAGAATCCAAAGTTGCTTAGGTGGTCCATAAGTCTACAAGGCTTCGACTTCACTATTGAGCATAGGCCAGGTGTCCAACATAGCAATGCTGATGGGTTGTCCAGAATGTTTAACCGACCTGAACAAGAGACTCATCCAGGGGTGGATTAGTTCCCCCTGTCCATAGTCTGGGAGGGGCGAGTGTTAGGAAAGATTTCGTAATTGTAGGTAATTTTCCTTCCATGTGGCAACCCCTAAACTTTCTGCTGTTGTTTTTCACCGTGTTCTTGACTTTGCCAGAGAAGTGCAGCCTTCTGCCGCACTCCTCTGGGCTTTCGCTCCTTTTCTTACGGGGAAACTGACATGCCCTTAAGACAGTCAGTACCGGGGAACGCTGTTTCCCGTAGTTTCTTTTATCGTGTTGCGGCTTTAGTGCAACATGACACAAGAGGGCACTGTAAGCTAAGTTACAGCTCTCTTGGGTCTCTAGCCTTCTACAGGCCCTAGATACTCTTTTAGGATGGTATTTGATCGGTGCAAGTCATTCAGGGACCCGAATGGTGGCAGCGATCGTTTTGTTTATTTTGAGCTCCTTTTGGCGTTCTGAGCGCGTTTTTAGCACTGAACCCAAAATGGTGGCCTGGCTCCCAAAATGGCCAGACCACGAAGCTCCTTTGTCTTGTCCACTGACCGTCTTGCTCCCTTCACCTTCCCCAGGTCAAGCGACCCGGGGCCTTCCTTATTTGGGCATGTACTTTCCCGCAAAACGTGGTTGCTTTCGCGGGCTTCTACATGTCGTTTGTGTGCCTCCAGGGTGTGGGCTGGGATGTCTGGTCCCAATACACATCCTGGGTGCCAGAGAGTCTAGGGTAGTGTGAATGCCTGGGACCACCGTGGTCCGTGATTGGTCCACGTATGGTGTGTGTGTTGATGAGCGGATCTCCCATTGGCTCCCCTCCGTTTTGGCGCGAAGGGAACCGTGGATAAGAGGGGGCTGGAAACACTACTACCATGTCGATCTCCTGAGTTCTCACGAACGAAGGAATACAGGAGCCAAGTATCCTGCAACCAAGAGGCTGGACCGAGGAATCGCTGGTGACCCGCTGAAGGAATCCTCCTTTGCACTGCTGTCGTCCTGTGAAACCCTTTCCTCCTTTGATCGAACCAGAAGGCCTGTACTGGTGCTTCGACCTTTGGAATAGCAGGAACAGCTATTCCCGGCGACTTCATCATCTCCTGCCAAGTAAGCCTTCGGAAGTGTCTCTGGGCCATCCAGTTGACTGACCAGCTTACAAGGGAGTCCTGCTCTGTAACCGCCGCCAGGTTGTGTTGTATTTCGAGTCCTGGTCACTCTCCCACGCTTCGTACACTTGGCGTTCCCAAGTCTGAAGGGAGGGGTGTACAGTTGGCTCGGATACACACGGCCGCTCCGTTGTCCTGCTGCGGCAACAAACTGTGCTGGTTTCGTTGATTGGGACGTCTTTTTGCTCTACACGACTACGAGGCGTTCCCTGCTCTTCTGAACCTGCCAGCTGCTGAAACCAACGTGGAGAAGCCTGGGTCTGCTTGCTTCGGGGACCGGTGAGTAGTATAGCTAGGATCTGGTCGCCCTCCTGCAGTAGCCCATTGCTTTTCCCCGCTGTGTAAAAACAGCACCCTTTTGTCCGTACTCGCGCTCTGCTTCTGCTCGCTGTGGAGGCTGCGCTTGAGTTGCGGAACCTGTTCTCCTTCTGCTGGGCACTAACCCGAACTGCCTGACTTCCTCCGAAGAGCTTCCCCTTTTGCCCGTTGGCACCGGCGTGGCAGGTACTTTGAGCACAAGGCTCCACTCTTCGCAGGGCTCGGACTTCCATCTAGTTAGGTGCCTCTGAAGGCGAACTGAGTCTAAAGCGTTATCGCACTGCCTGTTTTCCTTCCCTTGCAGGTGGACTACACATTTCGTGCTTATAACGCTAGCGACTGTTGTATTTGTATATATATTGTGTTGATATGGTATGTGTTGGTTTAATATTGTGATATTGTGATTTTCTCGCTACGGTCATTATTTTAAAGGCCTTAAAATAAATGTGTATATATTTTTGATATAACAACTGTTTGGAGTAGTTTGTAAGCGCTCTTGCTTTGTGTGCTCATTGCGGGCTTTCAGTCACCCTCACCCCTCTTGAGACCTAGTCTTGACCGCCGCGATCGCTACCTTGATTGGTCTGGCTCGTCCAGAGGTTACCCTGTTCCAAGTAATTAGGTTGGCCTTCTGAACTTCTGCGCCACCAGGACAGAGTTCAGAAATCCGTCTTAACAGTAACGCTTACCTGGACTCCTCTGGAGCGTAGTGCCTTCTCAGCCTGTGGACCTGGTGCTTGATACTTTTTGGATTCTCTTTCTGTTTAAACAACAATAACAATAATAGCACATTATAACATATACTGACTAAAATACTACTGCATGAGATGTGTACTCTTTTAATCCCTCCCTTCTCACCTGTGTTTATTTTTTGTGGAGCTCTCCATCCTGCTTTTCTACAGGGGCACGTTGAGATGAAGAAACTATGGTAACTTGGGTAGCTGAAGTATTCTATACTCTCTTGTCATAAAAATGCCTTCACTTTTTTAAGAATAAGACTTGCGGTAAATAGCTGGTATAAATACTGTGATCTGTATGGTTTGGATTAATTCCTACTTTGGAGAGATCTCTCTTTCTAATAACTTGCTCTTTTTTCTTTCTTTTGCAGGTTGTCTGAATCTAGGAAAAGGAATTATGGCTGCAGGGCTGCGGAGTTACTCAGGATGAGAAAAAGTTTTAACACATAAGTTTGTTTATACAGCGCAACTGCAGTCTTCAGGGAGGCGAGTGGAAACAACTGTCAGGTGAAAACTTGAAGAACTTTCAGGTACGTAATGCTTAGTAACATCTTCTACCTTTAACTATTAAATTTGTTTATTGTTATTTTAAATACCTCTCTTCTTGTCTGCAGGTTTTCGGAAAGCTGAGGAAAAACACCTTCGGAAGATGCGGTGGCTGTGGAAGAAACTTCTGACTGAAATTGCAGCAACTACAAACTAAAACTGCTGACTGAAGATGCTGCGGCAGTGAGTGAACCTTCTGGCGGAAGATGCTGCAACTACAGATGAAGACTGCTGACTGAAGATGCTGCAGTTGTGAGTGAAACCTCTGATGGAAGATGCTGCGACTACGAGCGAAGACTGCTGACTGAAGATTCTGCAACTGTGAGTGAAACCTTTGACGGAAGCTAGTTGCTTCAGAGATAACCTTACACAGGTAAGTATTTTCTATTAACTTATTGAACTCTGTAGTTTTGCTGTAAACTGATGTCTCTATTATCTCCATTTACAGGTTCTGTGAGGAGAAACGCTGGTGGCGTTACCCACTGTCGGCGGAGCAGATGCAAAGAGCGTGTTCCAGCAGAGACGCGGCTTAAATAGCTCCCTCTGCAATATGAATAGAACGTGCTGCAACCTATAAATGGACCTTGCGGCGGCCATGTTAAGTGTATAGAATTACTGTAAAACATCTCAAAAGTCTATGGAAGTGTATGCTGAGAATTATGTAAATGCCATGTGTGCCAGGCTAACACCCCCCTTTGATCTGCTGTAGTATCTAATATTCTCTGCCTAGCCTGGAAGCCTGAATGAGGGCTATGCCCACTGACTGGGATAATAACAGTTGTCATATGACGAGGGTAGCCAGAGGGATAATTAGTACACACATTTCAACCATGCACTCATTTTAACAGAGCCTCTGAGTTTAATAGGGGCAATGTGCAACATGCACAAATGGAGCTAATGTCATACTAGGTGTGTGACTTAGTGCTGATGTGAGGCATGAGTTGGAAATCAGCACAGCACAGTGTAGCGTAGCGGTTAACAATTGACATGACTAATTTCTAATCCTATTAAAAACTAGCGTTAACAACACAAATTCTAGTGGCTATTAGAAATTAGACTGTGGTTGCTTAGGCCATAGTCCACACTGCAGGTCGTGGTGAAAAGGTACCATTCACACAGTGAGGTGGGTTTAGAAAATAAATGCAGGCAATTTGAATGTTGAAGCTGAACTGCAGTGTACATGGCAGACAGCAGAATGCATTTTGTAAAAACTTTTTGTTTAAACCGGAATGTGGAGAAGATGTCAGTAGACAATGGGAGTCATTACGAGTTTGAGGTAGCCATGGTGCTATTAGCGCCATGGCTGCCTCCAAACTCGTGTCCGGGTTCCTTGAATGGGGACTTACCGGGTCATCCCAACCTTGGAGGACCCGGTAAGTCCCCATTCAAAATACCCATCCCTATTCCCATTCCAGCCCACATAGGGCTCAATGGGAATGGGGAGGGAGCTAATAACGGGCCCATTAATAACAGGCCCGTTATTAGCTTTCTGGTCCCTTAGCTGCTCCCGCTAAGGACGGCTCGTTTTACCAGCCAGCCTTAGTGGAACCTGCTAAGGGACCGCGTAATGTGGCGGTAAGTGGTTAACGTCACCGGCATCCTTACCGGCGCCGTTAACCCCTTAGCGCCAGCCTCGTAATGAGGCCCAATATGTTGCACATTCATCTGGGCCTGGAGAAAAGTGCTGTACAGAGGTCCCGGTGAAGAAGCAGAAGGAGTTTGGAAAATGACTAGGGTTGGCTAAAAGGGAGGCAATGTTTGATTGATTACATCACGGCCTGAGGCAGGGAAATAGGTGGTAAAATGATATGGACTGTGTAGGAAAATATGTTTAAGGGAGACAGAAGCAAAAGGGGGTTTAAAAGGCAGATAAGGAGGAGTGTCAGAGGGCTGGTGAGAGAAAGATTGGGCAAGAGAAGAAGGAAAAGAGCAAAAAAACGTTAATGACTGAGTGCTGGCTGGCTGTGTGTTTCGAAGCTGCAGTCTGATTTTGATAGCTGATCCTCATAGACTAAGCTGCAGGCAGGAGGCAAACACGGGAGATCCTTGCAGCTTGCAGGCATCGGAGAGTGGGAGAGAGACGGCCCGTTTTGTAGAAGACATCTCTCTACTGGCCATGCAGATAAAGTGGCGCTAACTCTTGGTAAGCATAAGTGACAAAATAAGAGGGACATATCTAATTAGAGATAACATTATCATAATTATTGCACAAAGGGGTGAAACCTCATTTTTGCTTCACAAACTGGAGAACACATGTGTTTTCCTGTGTGGGGATTCACTTTTTGTTAAGTGGTATTTTGCAGGCCTGCTAAAGTCACTATTTTATTTCAAGGTTGCATCTAAAAAATATATGTGTTCTGCCAGGTTTAATAGAATAGAAGCCAATTTTGCTGGGCACAAAAATAGTTCCTTTGCATTGATGTGGAAAGGTAAGAACATTTTTTGCCAATGGATTAAAGATGTAAATGTGCTAATAGATTGTGAAAATTGTATTTTGCTAAGCTGCATGTAGACTGTTTTTCCATTTTCCGGCACATGTTATGAAATACAATGCTGTTGTTTTCCTCTACATGGTTTATCCTATTTTGCTGAAAGAAGATAAAGAGTGCCAATGAGCATTATTGGGAAAGTCATGTGTGGTATGTTTATTTTGTGATACATAGGGCCTCATTACGAGTAGGGCAGTAAGGGATACCGGGCACCGTTAAGGAGACCGGTGCCGGTAATCTCTTACCACCCTACTACGAGTTCCCTTAGCCGGTCCCTCCTCTAACACCTGGTTTTACCAGGCGTTATGGACGGGACCCACTAAGGGACTTCAGAGCTAATAACGGTACCGCAAATTGCGGTACCATTATTAGCTACTTCCCCATTCCCACTGAGCCCTGTTAGGGCTCAATGGGAATGGGAATGGTTTTTTCAATGGGGACTTACCGGTCCTGCAAAGGTCGGACTACACCGGTAAGTCCCCATTGAACGAGACCGGAGCCGGTACCGTTATTGGAGGCAGTCATGGCGCAAATAGCGCCATGACTACCTCCAATCTCGGAATGAGGCCCATAGACTGTGAGCCTGGTGTATTTATACCGTCAGTGGCAAAATGTAGTGTGCTTGGTGCAGCACTAGGTCTAGCATTGTCCTAGCCAAAACGTCCCACATAAAAGGGTATGAGTTAATTTCCCATGTTTTAGCAAATGATAATCAGACACACACTGTTGCTCATTGTTACCTGCTCCTGCATATGCTGAAAGTAACCTACATATACAGAATTCTCTACAAGCCCCAAATTCCCCAATAATGCCATCTAAAGCTAGTTATTTCCTCATAAGTATGTTATATTCCTTATCTGCAAGTAATTCCTCAAACGTGTAGGTTCCGATATCATGTACCAAGTACAGTAATGCCATCTAATACCTGTTAATGTGTCAAACACCTGATGTATTATTCAACATGTGTGAGATATAGCCTACATGTCCAGATGTGTTGGCATATGCCAAGGGAAGCTTCTCATCCTCCATCAAACACATATAATAACATTTCATTATTATTAAGGTATCTGTTGAGGACAAAATGAGCTTTGGGAAGCGACAGAGCCCTTTACAATCATGCCGGAAAAACATAGGAAATGTAGGTAGCAGAGTAACAGGGAGCTGGGAGCTAACAACAGGGAAGGGGATAGTGGGCAATTGGTAGCAATAGATCTACAAGCATCCAGGGAAGGAAACAGTAGGGTGCAGATCACTCAGTCTCAGGATTAGTGGGGAGTGGAGCAGGAAAGGACTGGCAACGTTTTGCCAGGAAGGTAAATACAACATAGTGGTCCATGTTGCAGCAGCCCAAGCTAATTGTGCAGTGGCTCTAAACCACCATATACATTGTATAGTTGATATTAAAACATACTTTGACATAAAACATATAGGAAATAATAATGTAGTGCTACTTAATATAATTATTCTAAGGGACACACCACAAACAGCATTACTAAATGTGTTCACAACAGGGAGAGTCGGTCTGGACCATGCATTGCACCATTTAAAAGAGCCAAGAGGCAATTTAAAACACCAAAATACCAAACCATAGCAATAAAACAGCATGATTGCCACATGGACACACTGGGCACCTACCTGACCTAGGATTTCACTATCAGAATAGAAAATCACCCACAAATTACATACTAGAAACACATGGACAATTCTGGAGATACTTAGCAAATCCTGGTTTATTTTTTCTGCACATTAAAAGGCTTAAGAAGATTATCCCTTTTTCCCGGCCAATCTCAGAGGATTGGTGGTTTCGAAATAAGTAATGGGAACCCTTGATCTTTGTAATGCCACCCTGTTTGTACAACCAAAACCTCTTATCTACCATCTTCAAAACTCAGCTGCTCGCTTGGCTATGGGGGCTGCCCAAATTTGCCGGAACCTCTGCTGTGCTTTGTAAACTACACTGGCTTCTGTTTGATTGGCGTATCAAATTCAAAATTCAGTGCCTGGTACATCGGGCATACTATGGATGTGGAGCCACCTATCTCTGTCATAAAATCAAGAAATAATGTCCCTCTCGGATCCTCCATTCTTTGAATGCGTTTCTGCTAGTTTTCACAAAAATCCATCTTGAGCGGTAGAGCCTTTTCTGTTGCTGCTCCAGTTTTATGGAATTCTCTCCCCGTTCACCTTCATACTATTGTTGCACATTTTCCATTTAGAAAATCCCTGAAAACCATGCTTTTTAATCTGTAATTGTTTGTTACTCTTATGTTTTTGTTCCCTCATCGGTTTGCTTTGGTCCTTCTTTTTTTCTGAAAAGTATGATCTTTAGCACCAGGAAACCTTCGGGTCTTAGTAGCGCTTTATACGTTCTAATAACATAACATACATTACGTGAAGTTCTGCTATATCCATTATACAACTAGGACTACAAGTACCATAATGCAAAATACTAAAATAGTACTGGATAAGCAATTCTCAATTGAAAGTGGGCATGTTAGCATGTATATTGTCTGATGGGCCGCTGGAGATTTCCCATTCACCCATCATCAATATGAAAATGGGGGCTGATTCCTTCAGTCATTTCATTACTTCAATTTAGCAGGAAAATGGACTGTGTAACACAGCGACAAAAGGCCTCCCACTTCACAACCAAAACTCAGGACATCCTGTCCCCACTCTCCTCTACCCTCATCCCTCCTCCACCTACTTGCAGGTCTCCCTTAGCCCAATTCTCTCCTCCCCTCCTACTCTCCTGGTTCTAACCTTTAGCACTGCATGAAGTCCCCAAGACAGTCTGTTCGGTGAAAGTTCCCTCCAAACAGGTTTTTCCATGCTCCTCTAGAACCATTAAGGACAACATTTCCTCGCTTGCTCCCTCCTTGGCAGAGTTTGTTAACCACTCCTTTGCCGGTGTCTCCTTCCCACTACCCCTCAAACACTCCCTTGTGAAGCCCTCTCCTAAAAAAGCCATCTGCAGACCCTTCCTGCCCAGCTAACTACTGCCCTATCTCAACTACCCCATTCTTGGGCAAACTCTTGGAGAAGTTGGTCATCTTTCAACGAATCCATCACACTGAATCTGTTGGCTGTCTCCACGATAACCAGTCTGGCTTCAGAGCAGCCAGAGGCATGGAAACTGCTTTCCTGAACACCTGTGAAGACTTGCTCTCAAACATCAACTCCAACTCTCTCCGTGTTCTTATCCTCCCCGATCTTTCCTCAATCATCAACACCGTCAATCATGCCACCCTCATAAATCAACTCTGTGATACCCTGGGTATAACAGACCGGGCAATGGATTGGTTGACCTCTTTCCTTTCTGATCGGCCCTCCCAGGTTCAATAGTGCCCTTTTCTCTTCTTCACCTCACTATCTACTTGCGGCATCCCTCAGGTCTCGTTCCTCTCATCGTGGCTTTCCAACATCGACCTTGCCCCTCTTGCCCACGTGATCTCCACCTTTGCACCTCTTTTTCACTGTTATGCTGATAACACACAGCTCTCCTTTAAGCTTCCCTCGTTTTCCTCCTCTCCTTCCTCTTTCATTCCCGATTGTCTGACTGCTATTCAGGCATGGTGTGCTGCTAACGATCACTGCCTTAATGGCAGTATGACAGAGATCCTCCTCATCGGGACTCCTGCCCCCTCCTTCCCTCCTGCTCTGTGGTCACCCTCCTTGGGCCCCCTTCCTTCACCTCAGTGAGGCAAGAAACATGGGTGTCATCTTTGACTCCTCTCTCTCCTTCTCACCTCACATCACTGACCTTGCCAAGAAGGCCCACTTTCAACTTCATCTCCTCAGAGGCATTCTCCCTTTCCTCACCTTCCTCCAGAAACTCAATGTCTCCAGAACTCTGGTCCTCTCCAGAGTGGACTAGTGCAACTGCCTCTTCCTCAATCTGCCTCTTTCCATCTCAACTATTCCAGAATAGGACTGCAAGACTTATCCTTGGACTCATGCCTGGGACCACATCTCTCCAGCCCTAGCATCTCTCCACTGGCTCCTGGTGGCTGCAAGGACCACATTCAAGACCCTCTGCATCATCCACCAGGCTTTCTGGGGACTGGGACCGCGCTACATCCAACTTTCTCTCCCTAAATATCTCTATGCTAGAGTCCTTCGGTCCTCTAACTCCAGCTCTCTGTAGATCAGAAAGGAAGTGGGGTTTAGATCTCTTTCTTCGGCAGAAGCCTCCCTCTGGAATGGCCTCCTTGCCACTCTCAGACTTGAGACGGATCTCCTTAGGTTCTGTAAGCATCTGTCACAATAACCATAACTTGATCCAGAACACGGTAGTTGAACTTGAAGAGTAGCCAAAGAGTTCTTCCTACCAATACATCCCTTTGTACTTCCAAAATGAAATACAAAGGAATCAATTAGCCGCATGATGGAAAACACCACACCAGACTTCGGGGGACGTTCTTTATGGAAATACCACGCCAGACTTCGGAGAACACGACTACAGTTGCCTGCAGAATAGGAAGAAAGCTATGATCACCACTGCGTGAAAAAACCTGTATTGCTATAGAAAGTCTGGAGAGTAGCAGCAAGAAGAGCAACAGTAGTCTACACAGTAATAACGTATATCAATACATGAATCAAGGATTGACTTACCAAGTTGTGAGGAATGGAGATAGAGATCCAAAAAGAAACTCTGCACAACCCAACCTAACCTAACCCTGACAACTCGACGGCATGAGGACGCCTAGGCGAGTGCAGTAGTCTCTAGTCCAGTGCCTGCCCGACGGAACGAGGACTTAGCGCCAGTGGAAATTCTCTAGTTCATGCGCTGAGTTTTTGGGTTCATGCAGGTTCTCTCTAGGATGTGAGATTATTTCCTCCAGCGAGTTACTCTACAACTGCGATGATGGTAATGCAATGAAAGCTCAGTGTGCGAGTGCTGGAGTCAAAGACGTGTTGATGGTAAGGTACCAGTGATGATCTTGAAGGAGGTAAACAAAAGGTGGTCAAAATGTTCCGGGTCGGTAATGTTCTGGCAGCTTTGTATAATATTCAGAAGGCAGAAGAATGGTCACAGACGTTCCGAGTTTGATAACTTGTGGGCAGAGTAATGTTAAATTCAGGAGACAAAAGAATGGTCACAGACGTTCCGGATTCGATAACCTGCGGGTACATCGTATTATAATCAGAAGGCAAAGAGTAGTCAGAGCACGGGCCGTAATCGATAACCAGGAGGTCTTCAGAAAGCAATTCAGGAGGAATCAAGGACAGGGAGGATCAGAACATCAGAACAAGAAGTACCGAAGTAGTACACACGAGTTAGCCAAGATTTCCAAACAAAATCAGAAGCTGCAAGTGCGGCAACCCGGAAGCGTTATATCGGGTGAGCGCGAACTTGCCGAACTCCGCCGCTCTGATAGCGAGTCATGTGATGAGCATGGAGAGGATGCCATAGTCACCATGGCAACCTCGTCACGTGAGTTTCTGAAGAGCAAAAGCGAGTCCAAGGAAAACCACTATGCGGAATGTTCGCGTGTACAGCATTATGACAAGAATAGGATATTGTCTCGCGAATAGAAGCTTCATGTTTGTGTGATGTGAAAGAATGCTTTTTTGGACATTTTAAGCCATGGTTTCTAGGGCCAATCCTGACAGCATCTGAACATTTTCCTTTTCTCCTCCACCCTCCCTCTCCCCCATCCTTGCTAATGTAACTGTTTGCCTGGTCCTTTATGAGTCTTACAGGGGCCGGGCCCTCCTTGATCAGTCTACCCCAGCACCCCTCTAACCGGCGCTTGCCCTCGGGTACTCTTCCCTGACTAGCCACTGAGTCTGATCCACCCCCGTCCTCGCACTAGTTTGATTCTAACCCCTGCTTTCCATGGCACTTGCCCACCTGGGCTCCCCTTCACACTTGCCCAGCCCCTGGGACCCTCTCCCTCCTGCACTTCCCCCTTCCCTTATCCCATCCCTTCCTCCCCCACCCACTGCACTTCTTGTCACTGCACTTGCACGATCCGAATGTCACAAGGCCTAGTAGGACCATTATTGTGGATTTCTCCTCTGTCCCCGGCAGCCCTTTTGTCTTGTGGCACCTGGAAACAAGTTTTGCTGTACAAGTGCCATACAAATGCTCAATAAATAAAATAAATACATTAAATAAAAGGAGGGGAAGGTTCTTGGGAATGAGGAACATGGACAGTGCATAAGTATTCCTCATACGCCAACCTTGGAAATCTGACTGCAATATAACCTCCAAAAGCATAGGATTAAATGTGTTTTTAATGTTTACATCTCACACGAATAATTAAATTTTTGCACTTTTGGAGTAAACTAGCCAAATTAGAATGAGCATTCAAAATAAATGGAAGGGACTTTGGGCAGACGTCGATGCCACATTCAACCCAGGCAACGCAGGCAGTATGAGTACGACACAAGCAGCAGCGGATTAACGTTGCCGCAATTGTCAGGAAGAAGGAGGGTCCAACGCCGGTGTTCCACACATGCGCTGTAGCCTGATCCTTGCGCGTTCTATGGCAATGGGGTCGGAAGCTGGAAGCTGGTGGCATTTTCCTCGCTACTTTCTGCTGTAAAATTGTGTCTCTCCATTCGTTCAGAGCGTCTTAACGCTCGTGGTTAGGCACTTTGCTGCATTGCCACTTCTCTGTGTTTTCCTTGCTCTTTCCTGCTTCCCATTCTCTCTTGGCCCTGTTTCCTTGTTTTCCTCTTACCAATCTACCCGTTTCTGTGATTCCTGTCATTTGTTCCCTGCTCTTGAACTACTGTGCTCCTTGGGTGCCTCTACCTCAGCACCCCTTCTTTTTCCCTTCTTTCCCATTGCCTGACTTCCCTGTCGTCCACTTATGTGTGTGTTTTTCCCTTGCCTTATCATCCTGACTATCTTTGTGAGCTGTCTTCACTTTGTCATCCTAGTGCCCCTCTTCAGTGTCTACACTGTTTCTGCGTCACGTAAATAGAGGGGTGCTTCACACCATGGTGTAGGGAGTTTGTGCTCTCTCCGGTGTGGTGTTGCCTTGCCCAGATCAATGAGTGGGTGATTCACTGCATCACACAGCAGCCAGTAGAGAGGCCATTGTGAACATCCATGAAGGACCAGGTACACAGCGCAAGCGAGACGAGTTGCTTGACACCAAGTTTCAAAAACTCTTAAAATGTTTCCATCCACTAACGCCTCTGTGCGCGTTGATGATCCGAATCACAACTACAGGAAATGAAGATTTCCACAGTCATTGTTAAAAAGGCTGCCAAGAGGTGATCGAGGAATATTCTCTCTCATTTAGTTATGAATGCTTGTTGTAATGGGGATAAGGGCCGTGCATGGGCATTGCTACAAATACATTGGACTGATCATTGTTGTATATAGTGCCTGCAGTATGAATATAAGAGATCTGAAAAGTACACAACATAATATCCCCAAAAGTAAGGAAACCCGAGTTGGCCTCTCCCGAAATTAATAATGTTACCTGCAGCAGTGGTCTCCACTACTCAAGCACCTAACCCACTGAGCTAGGATGTGCAGATGTAGCTTGCTAGTGACCAGCCATCTCTTCTATGGGAGAGGCGCTGCAGAACGATTACAAAGGGTACTTGAGGTGTGCCAGTGAGCTGACTGGGCCTCATTACGACCCAGGCGGTAACCATGGCGCTAGCAGCGCCATGGTTGCCGCCGGTTTTTTTACCGATTCCGCCATGGTGAATGGCGGAATTACCGCCCCATTCCAAGGTTGGCGGGGCGGTAATTCACCATTCACCATTGGCCCTTCCCCATTCCCATTTTTGCCGCCATAGGGCTCAATGGAAATGGGGAAGGCGGTAGTTACGGTACCGCAGTTGTGGTACCGTAGTTACCTCCAAGGTCCCTTTGCGGGTCCAATCCTTAACGGCTGGTAAAACCACCCGTTAAGTTGGGAACCCGACCCGCAAAGGGAGCTCGTAATTAAGCAGTAAGGGGTTAACGGCGCCGCCACCTTTTACGGCGCCGTTAACCACTTACCGCCTGGGTCGTAATGAGGCCCATTGTGTTGTCTTGTTTGTTGAGGCAGCCCCTTGCTTAATGGGGCAGTGAAGTGGGTACTGATCACATTCAGAGAGGCAGCTCTAAATGACTAGGGCAAAACCTATGTGGCTGCCGCCTTCAAGTTCCCTGTGTGTTATCATGTACGGACTCCTTTCCTATGCGAGATAAACATGCAGTCCCTACGCTCATGGAACCTTCCCTGTTCACCAGCCCGCCTTACTAACATGCTTAAAGGCAAGAGGCAGAATCATCTGGCCCTGTGCAGTTCAGCTTGCCAGTGCCAGGATGCCACCTGTGTGTGTATCACTCGCTACAAAAGGTCCAAAGCAGAATATAACACAATAGCAGCACCCCCACAACTCTTCAAAAATGAGTTATGAGGTTGAATCGCACAGGATTCTATGATATGGATAAATATGTCCATATTGCGACTACCATGAGGGCCGCACAATTTGTACCTAATTGTGTGGCATTCATTAATAACTGCATTAACAGAGTGTGGTTAACTGCACTTTTTTTGTCTTTGTGACTGCCGCTTCCAGTGTTTAGTTCAAAAACATTTATTTTCCATAGTGTGTGTGTGTGTGTGCCACAGCTCAGATTTAACAGTGGATGCCCTTTTTATAGACATTTTGACCCCAGTTAAAACATTTTTGGAACATTGCACAGGTGAGTCTGCCTCCTCATGCCCAACTCGCCCGTAAAGCAACACATTCCTGCTCTCCACCTCTCCTCGTGCCACCCTCCAAGCAATGCATCTCTGATTTCCATCTCTCATACATAAGAGGCAGGGCAGAGATCGTATCCTGGATAAGGACGAAATTGTCCAGTATGCCACCTACCTCACATCTACTCCCGTATTACTGCACCTGTAGCTGGGTGGGGTGAGGATAGATAACAGAGGTTAAGGCTGAGGGGCATGCCAGGTGATCTGCATTGGCAAAGTTAAATCCCACCAAGTCCACAGTACGCAGAGGAAAGGGTATGAGGCACGTTTATGTAGTAGAATATAAAGGAACGATGCTCTTTTGAAGAAAATAAACCAATCTTGATATGGTGGATCAAAACGCTGTGCTAGAGCCCATCCAGGCCACGGTATGCTGAGCACAGACAAAAAGCTGCGTTCTGTTGTCTCATCTCGCAGCTGACAAGGGAGGCACCAGCTGATTGTTAAACCCACTCCGTGGCCCGCACATCTTACTTCAACCATGAACTATCAATTGCGATGAATCCACACACACATGTCTGAAATTCATTTGTAAATCCCTGGAAGGAGACTTAGGGCCTGATTTATAAAGTGTTTTCCAATGGGATTGCACAATTGTAAAACTCTTTAGTGAATCAGCCCCTTAATGTACAGCACCACTGCAACCCCTTGTACTGTTGTGGGTTCTAAAGAACCACCCAGGCTAGACTAACAGCGCTGACCCTTTTGAGGAAGAGGAAGCATCCAACTGTCAATTTAGTTGGCAGCCGGATCGAGCTCCCTTTTCACGCAGCAGGGTAGCCTTCGGACACTGGCTCAGAGTCCAGATGATGTCTCTTCTCGTCTGAAAATGATGCTGAGCTCTGCTCTGGTGCACTGGTTAAATTGATTGGGTTTACTTGTTCACCTCATGGGGGCTCAAAGCCTGTATTCCTCCCCAACCTATAAACACGAGCACATACAAATGCAGCCCGCTACAAGGTACTCACTTTCATGATAGCACATATTTATAAAGAGACAGGAAAGAGAAAAAAACAGAATGGCATCATGGAATGAGGCCTATTGCTTTAGAACAGTACTTTCACATTGGTGTCTCCAAATAGAGTCAAAAAATGACTTAAATGTTCAATTTTCGTTCACTAAAATCAACCCTCTAATAGGGTACAAGTCATACTTCTGTATTTGAACCAATCAACACTTATGATCTCTTCCAAAACCAAAAGCACTGTCCATCTCCACATGGGGTCATAACTCCGTGCTTCAAAACCAACTAAATTCAAAGAAACTTGTTCAACTCAAATTCAAATTCACACACTAAACTAAACCATAAGCATGTATCCGAAAAACATAATTAAAATGAAATGCAAAAATGAAAACACATTATCCAATTCATTGAAAAGATCAGCATTTTAGCATCATATTAACTTAAGCAATTTCCAATGCAATCTTATCAGATGACGAGTTCTAAAAGAAGTAGTGCATCCCCTGTGAGTTGTGTGACAGGTCTGTTGGACAGCAATCCCAGATCCCAGCATGTACCCTCCAATCTCCCAGCCCAGCACCTGGGCTGTCATGGCGTTTATATAATGTCTAAAGGGAACCCCCCCCAATTATTAAATGTACATGTCACTTGATGGGCAGTTTCTTCGCTTCTAATCATTGTACTTGAGCACCTCCCTTTTAGCACATTCTTAAAATAACACATTTTAGTGTCTGACGACATCTTATCGGTTGTTCGCAAGATGCTAAAAATGCATTTTGTCTTGTTACCGATTTTCAGCAAGTTGCTCTGAGTGATTATCGCATTGCTTTATCAGTTTGTTAGCTCGATGCTTCTGAAGGTCTACCTACGTTATCACGATAAACAGCATCCTGCTACTAGGCAGTAAGCCAAGGCCCTTTACGCAGTGTCTCGCAGCAACTTCTGTTCATGCAGGGAATACAAATAGATTTGCTTGCATGGCTTGTTGGCTCAATATGTAAGCAAATATAGATTATACATAACTACATATATACACGTGTTTGCATAAGCAATCAATCTTCTAGGTTCTACGTAAGTGGTTAAATGTAGCAATGAATGAGAATGAATGAAAAGACACAATACAAGGCTGCTTCTAAAAAAAATAGGTTTGTATAGGCCACTACAGGCCTCCTGCTCGTTTGTTGAGTGCTTCTTGCTGTTTAAAGCATGACATTGCAATTTCAATGTAGATTGCTCTCCAAGTGCATAGTGGGAATTCTAGCATGTTATGATATCTCATGCTGTTTTTCTACCCTGCACGCCAGAATGGTGCCTATACATGACATCACTCTTGTTCTGCTCATTTGTCACCATCCAAGAGCTCACAATATTACAGCAAGGAGCCGAATATGCCATTACGTCATCCAGTCCCCATGCCTCATCTTTCCATTGTGTTCAAGCTCGACACTCGCCTTTGCTAGTGGGGTCACTGGTCACGGATAGGGGATTGACATTGCATCTGGCTGAAAGTTTTGGAGAAAGTGCAGCAAAAGCCTACCATGAAAAACTACCAATAGAGGAAATTTGGAATTGGAAAGAAGGCTTTTGGAACCTGTATCTGTTTGCCCACACTGCAGCCTCTCTGAAACCCTTTGCATGATTGATGTATATTGAAGATGTCTCAGTCTAAATGCCAAAACTTCCACAGCCGCTGATCTCAGAGCTAATGCGGGAACTCTCTTTTTTAAAATTTTAATAGTTTTTATTGAAATATATACTACAGCAATAAAGTAATTGTTTCATAAACATAATGCAGTAATGCATTGGTTACACTGTTGAAAGATGATAATGAGGATAGAGAGATTCTAACGAGCAAGTAAAAGAATGCAATATACACTTATTTTGTTTATAAAATACTTGAACAATGTAGCATTGTGATTAAACAAAAAAGATAAATATATAACCATATATGTGAACAACTTATCATTGAAAGAGTTCTGTATTACAATTGTTTAAGTGGGGGGGACAAACACGAGACAAACATAGAACAAACAAGAAATAGAAGGGCTAGGGAGAACCATGGGGAGCTAAGTATAGAAGATATGGCACTTTTGCATATAATTAAAATATTCATTACGGTATCAGGAGTTAAATATAGATATAAAAATGAAAGGAGCATCCAAGGAGTGTAAGAGGTATGAAGAGGTCACTGTCCATGTGTGGTTATATTAAAGTGATCCAGATAGCGGATGCAAAAAGTCACTTTAGCATTATACTTAGGTATTGAGTTTAGATTGTTTTCCATACACAGTTCCATCCTTTGCGTGAGCCATATGCTATTCCACCAGCTTCTGATACACAAGGAACGAGTCCTTCCAATTGGCAGTTATGCTTTTCAAAGCCACACTGATAAGGAGATTGTAGAGTTTGGTAGCTCCAGATGGTAAGTGGGTAAAATGCGGGAACTCTCACGAATGTTAATTTCATTGTTAGACCCATTTTATCAAATGTCTCTTTTAAAAAATGTTTTGACAGTGATTCTTCACTAAAAACAATTGCCATCTGTAGGGCCATGATTGCTTCCATTTGAGAACAGTAACAACACTGGAACATTTAATATTAAATAAAAGCAGCAATAATTACTAGAGGATTCCTCACATGCCCCAGTCCACCCGCCACTCACAGAAGAGAGCAAACAGCATTAGCTTGCATGGGGCCTGATTTCCAAAAGCTTTTTTGAATGGGAAAGTCCTATTCAAAAACGCTTGTAAATGACTTGTAAATCATGCCCATGGGCTCACAGCTTACTACGCTGGTTTCTGTTGGTGTGCACAATTTAAATGGATCCGAAGAATCACGCCAAATTGCTGCTTTCCCACTTTGTAGAGAAAACGATTTTTCAGTTACAGCAACCTATTTTGCAAGGTCAATTATCTAAAAGGAAATGCAGTTACTTTTGTAACAGAATAAATCTACATTATACCAATTTGTGAAATTCTGACTGAGCTTTCATAACTTCATGCAACATACATATTTTTGATTTAGGAGGGAAATATTACGAAGCAGAAAATATACATTATTGCAGCTTGGGAGTTATCAGGGGTGTTGCTAGGTCTGGAAAAGATCCGGGGCTATGCTAAAGTCAGAACTATCGGGACTCAGGGCTAGCTAGCATTTCTGTTGAAGCCCCTGAGCTTCTATCCGGGGCTACAACCAAAATATCTGGGTCTATACGTAGCAATGTTTGTGGCAAATATGCAAACTATAGTACAAGTATGTACTTTTACTGTACTAAAAACAGGCACCTTGCTGTAAGTAGCTAAATGGAAATGCAACCACATTGGTCTCGGGTTGAATCATTTGAGGTGGAGGGCATCTGGAAGTCCTCTCAAAATTTCTGCAAATTTTGAGATGACTTCCTGCTTATTACCTTTCTTGCGAAGAGTAAAGGGTGCTGTCTGGAAGAGAGCCGTCCTGTAGCCTGCACTGCTTTTCACTCTGATATTACTGTGGAGGCTCACGCTACTGCCAGGGTAAAGTGGAAACATTGTAGTAATGTGCTTCACAGAAGCCATGCAAACCTCCAAATAGGCCCTGCTTTTCAATCCTTTCAGTTGCAGGGCCCGTCTGAGACAAGATTGTATGTTTTTGCTGTTTCACATAAACCAGCCGCTGCTTGCCCAGGGAGCAACAGCCTTGCCCCCCGTCCGAAACTTGAATGGAGGGTGTGTGGACGTAGATGTTAGGGAGGAGCCATCCCTTGAAGAGGAGGGTCTTCCTGAACTGTAAAAGTGTGAGGAGTGTCTGATGTTGACAGGTAGGAGGTTCCATGACAGTTCTTGGGGAATTGACAGAGAAGGCCTGGCTTCTGGTTTTTTGCTTCCTGAACCAATGGAGTTCCAGTCTGCATGTTTTATTAATTCTGGTGGATCACAGGCCTCTGGGGATGGAGTTTCTCAGTGAGGTAGCTTTGGGAATTCTGGGTGATATCCTTGTAGATGATGCAGCAAGATTTGAAGATGATACAGCGTTCAGCGGGAGCCACTGCAGTTCGGTGATAGTCAGGGTGATTTGGTCGGGTTTGTGGAATCCTTTGATGAAACATTCTGCAACATGCAGGACATATCTCAGGGGTGCAAAGGTTGATGGAAGGCCTTCCAAAAGGACATTGCCATCATGCAAGTGGGAGAGGAACAAGGGCTTGACTTTCTGCAGTAAAGAAAGTTGGTACCAAGCCGTTTGTGTCTTCCTTGCTATCTCCAGTAAAGTTAATGACTAAAATGCATAGTATGGTCTAGAATCACATTTGACAGTGCTGCCATAACACGCAGACTGTAGCCTCAAATGCCCCTGTAACTCCGTAGTGGCTTCTAATGCCATACAGTTAATGACTGGATGCTCATACATGCGTAGTGAAACAGTACGAGAATATTTTGAAAAAGTTTCAGCTTTGGAATTCTGGCTATGAAGGTCAAGGATCGGATTCTCGAAGTGAAGCTTGGAAAAGAAAAAATGTTACTGCACTACTGTTTCTTAATTAGCACAACTTTGTCTTGTCATGCACTCACATTGTTCTTTTCGCCAGTTATATGCAACATATTCCCTTCCCTCAGGACTATGCTTCCTTTTCTATCCAACATCCAGGCAGGCCAAATAGGTGACAAGGCTGAGAAACCCCCGCCATCTCTACCACCTGCCATAGCATTACCTGCTGAGAGCCAGTAACAGGTTGTGCTGGCAGACAATCCACCATCTAGTTCTCAGGAATAATGTAGGGGGCAGTGCCTAAGGGGGAGCTGGGGCAGCAACAGTCCACATGGTCTGAAGGCTACTCATGTTAATGCTGCTTCATTTTTAGTGCCACTGTGCTTGCAAAGACCTTGTGACCGGGGAGTCCCTGTGCCATCATCTAGTTCACTCATGACTACGGCTAGCACCTCCCTGCCCTCTTCCCTCTCCATGCATTCCTCCTTTGGTGGTGCACAAAAAGATCATATTGCTATTCCCATGAAAAAAAAAAGACTTTCAGTTCCCAGATCTGCCCACTCAAAAGAAGGTACTGCCTTGGAAACCTCATGTTTTGAACACTCCGAAATTATAACAAATGTTCACATTATCAATGTAATTTGTAGAGATGATTATCTCTGCCAGGTTAGGTTAGGAAAATAAATGTCTGGAGACTCACAGGTGTAACTTATTGGATTTGTTAAGTAATTCGAAGTTTTCTCCAAGACCAAGGATGTAACCGACCATACTTGGAATTTGGCTGCCTCAGCAAAGGCCAGAAAGCCAAGAAGACCTTTCCGTCGCTCAGCTGTAACTGTGACCTCATTTTGTGATATAAAGACTTGTGGAGGTTCCTATATGAAGTGCTCATGCTCCTTTACTTTCGTAAGAATCATTTGCATCTGAAGATGGTAGTCAAAGACCAGACCATGTGAGTGAAGGATAAGAAATCTGCCACTATAGACTGCATATTTCTTAGTGCATAACTTGCCCTAAGGAGGTGAAGAAGGGGGACCGAAATGTTATGCTGTCTATACCACCGGCCAACCCCATCTCACCCCATGATTGCTTGAAACCAGGTAGCTTGAGGGCCACTAATGCTGGAACCTTAAGTTTCACTATGGGAAGTGCCCTCTCTGTCACTTTGCCCTCGGCTTTAGGAGGATGGTAAGTCAATCTAAACCCACAACAGCCCATCTTGGGTCCACTTATGCTGACCTCCACAAAAAGGTCAGAAGGTGGGTTGGGTCCAGTTTGTAGTCACTGGCGCGAATTCAGTTGTTCTGGGGAAAAGAATGATGGGTCATTCTCATAGGGTTCAATTATTGCAAACGAGGACCGACAGACTATCTAATCTGTAATTGCTGTTATTTATCCTGTGTTTTGATGTACTTTCTTGCCCTTACGGCCGAAATAAAGTAATGTGAGTTAATGAACAAAACAGCCCCTTAAGAATACGTGCAAGAAAACATTGTCACAAAAGGGGAAAAGTAATCAGAACAAGAGACTTACAACCACGTGAGTGTTTGCAGTACACCTGTGAACAAAGTCCTGGCAGAATAGTATACCAGACAGATACGATTCCAGAAAAGGCTACATTAAGAGACTATCAGTATTGGAAATATGTGCAGAGTCCACATAAGAAAGCCCTGGCAGGAGAGTATATCAGGCAATTTATAGGTGTGGTTGAAGGTGCAAGAAAGTGCATTTATAACAAAAGCCCTGGCAGGAGAGTATACCAGGCAAATACAAGCTGCAAGAGTGTTCATAAAACAAAGTCCCTGGCAGGAGTGACTATCAGCTGGATGCTAATTATAAACATGTGTCTTTATGAGTGAGAATGCCCTTACAGGAAAGCACATCGGGCATTAAGATGACCACAGCATAAAACAGAATTCTCTAACATTACCTCTGTCCTTATCCTTCTTGATCCCTCTTCTGCCTTCAACAAGGTCAACCACACCATCCTGCTCAACCGGCTCTGTGATAACCTGGGTATCACTGATCAGGATCTGGCCTGGATGACATCTTTTCTCTCTGATCAACCCTCCCAGGTCCAACTCGGGTCCTTCCTATCATGTATCTTCCTCTCTACCTGTGGTGTATGCCATTGGTCTATACTCTCACCCTGGCTTTTCGACCAATACCTAGCAACTCTTGCCCACTGCATTGCCATTTTTTGCTCAAATTTGAAGTGCTCTGCTGATGACACTCAACTCATTTTCCGGCTGCCCTCAGCCACCCCCTCCCGCTCTCTCATCACTGACTGCTTAACTGCCATTGAAGATTAGTGTGCCGCCAATGATTTTTGTTCGAATGCCAGCAAATCTGAGATCCTCCTCATCAGCACACCATCTCCGTCCTTGTCCCTCACTCTCTGGCCTACCTCCCTTGGCCCGCCTCCTAACCCTACCTGCGAGGCTAAGAACCTCTGGGTCATCGTTGACTCCATACATTCCTTCTCCGCTCATATCTCCGATGTCTCTAAAAAGTCAAACTTCCTAGTGCACCTCCTCAGAGCTACTTTGCCTTTCCTCTGCTTCCCTCAGAAGCTCACTGGCTGTCAAGCTCTGGTTCTCTCTAGGTTGGACTATTGTAACAGCCTCTTTCTAAATCTACCGTCCTCTACTCTCCGCCCTCTGCAACTTATGCAGAACAGGACTGCAAGACTTGTCATTGTCCTCAAGCCCTGGGATCGTATCTCTCCAGCTCTGAAATCTCTCCATTGGCTCCCAGTGGATGCAAGGATTAAATTCAAAACCCTCTGCATTGTCCACAAGGCTTTCTGGGGCCTGGGTCCAAAATATCTTCAGCTATCCCTTCGCAAATACCTCCCCTCTCGAGCTCTTCGCTCCTCTACCTCTAACTCCCTCCGGGTTAATCGTTTTTCAAAGAAACAAGCTGGGGATAGATCTCTATCTTCAGCTGGGGCCTCCCTCTGGAACAGCCTCCCTGCCACTCTAAAACTTGAAGAGAACTATCTCCAGTTCCAGAAGCACCTCTATACCTTCCTCTTTGCTTCTGCCTTCTCTCCCCCTCTCCCATGCTGACCCGCTCTCTCTTGGCACTGTGCACCTGGCCACCCTCTTTCGCCTGGGTCCAGGTACCTGCTCACCCTGCCGCCCTCCTGCACTGCCTCCCGCCACCCCATGCACTGGATGGACTATATCTGTACCCATACAGCCCCCCACCCCATTTTCCTCTTTTCTGCACTTATAAGACTTACCCAGTCTGTCGCCATAAACACAGCACTTGCCACTTGCTGTCTGCACTATCACTGTTTATTGCCTCCATTCTATTTTTTTTATTTATTATGTATTTATCTACTCTCCTCTGCTCTGCACTTTCCATTCTCTCCCTTCCATGCACGTTTTCCCTTTTCCCCTTCCCATGCACTTGCACGTTCTCAATGTCACTGGACCTAGTAAGATCGCTGTTGTTTTGTGTTCTCCCCTGTTTCCCCTCCATTGCCTAGTCACGCTCTGAAACACCTGTGTACAAGCGTGATACAAATAAAATATCATATCATATCATATCACAATTGATTCAAGAAATCTTGATCAAAGCCCATCAGGAAAAGGCAGATGGAATATATATTAAAGGAGAAAAGAAACCTATCAGGCAGGAGAGTACACCAAGTATCCTAACACGGCACAGTCCATTGGTAAAGTTGTTTTGTATGATAGCCGTGTTAATGCTGAAGAGACTGGTCATTTTTAATGGAAACCAGAATGAAGAGAAAACCACGGGAAGGGGAATCACCCTCTGGAGCAAGGATCTCTATCCTTTGGAACTTTTTGTGCTGGAATTTTATATTTTCTTTTAGAACATTTATATATCACTCATGGCCAAAGACATTTTCCCTTTCCACTTTAGAATAGTATTGTTAAAATGTGAGTGTCAGAATAGAATGTTGGACACAGGACCTTTTGTTTTTGACATTCTGACCACTGACAGATCCTTAGTTTTTGTTTTAGGTAGGGAAACTCCTCTAGTATAGGGACAGAGAGGCATTTTCTCAACCCTTTTTATTTTAAGAAAAGCCTTTGACCAAAACTATGAAAACCTTTTGTCCGAGTTTCATTCCTGACTCCTCACAGTTGATTCCAGGTTTACATGCAAACAAAATATCTCTGCAAACAGTATAGTTATATCCAATTGGATAGGTGATTTGAAAGTCTGTAAATATGCTTGCTAATGATTTTTTATTTGCATGTAGGCCAACAAATGGATTAATGAGCTATTAGCATACACTGCTGTGTTGCATAGTGCCACAAAGCATACATGTACCAGACATGAGTGAGCCGCTGTGACATATGTTTACTAACAGGTCTTGATTAGGATTTTTATAAGGACAATTTAAAGTGATTCCCTCAGGACCAAGAATGAGAATAACCGTAACTCAAAAATGGCCAGGATAGCCTTGCCCAAAGTAAGCATCAGTGTTTCGCTGGAGGGTTTAAGAAAAAATCCCAAAATATTTCTTTCAGTTCTCATTTGGACTGAGTCTTGGTCATCTTGATGTTTCAAATCAAGCATAAATAGTTCCAAGAAAAATGTCTATCAATTAATCTCGACAAAACGCAAATAGAAACCTATCACAAATCTGTAAAGAAAAATACATCTAAATTCAACTGGTCTCTTCACAACCAAGAGTTATCTGTTGTCCAACAGTACAAATATCTGGGTCTTCCGTTTACCAAGTCATTGTATGACAATACATACACACCAACCTTAGATGCGAAAAATCGATCACTAACATCACAAGCAAAAATCTTACTGTATAGATTTGGTAAATTCACATTAACCCATATTATCACGTTTTTTCAACAAAAAGCTGTTCCTATAATCACCTATGGCGCAGAAACTGGAGCACCCAGACCAAGATCCTTTTGGAACCGTTATGAGTCAAAATTTCGGAAGGATGTTTTAAGCCTTCCAAAATGCACCCCGCTACCACTAGTGCGTCATGAACTGGGTATCATCTCAATTTTTGGTCACATCTTGTGGAAATTTTGTTTGTTATACAGGAAATGTTTAATTGGTGCAACATCCCCTAATGTTTTAGGTGTTCTTGCAAACTATCTGCTTATTCCTAGAGCGAAACTCCCCAAGAAATCGGTTGATTGTGTGATGGATACTCTAACAAATGCTGACATCACTCTCGAACTGTTGCTGAAGAACCCTACAAAGGATACATTGAAATTGTTCCGCTTTGATTGGATATGCACACGCAAACAATGTTTGGAATATGTGGACTGTGGTCCCATGATGTCATCCCACAAAAAATTGTGTTGCACTGAACCGTATTTGGTTAAATGCCCTTCCAACTTTGTAAGATCACAGATGTCACGCATCCGTCTAAACCTATGTTTGACGAGGCAGATCTTAGGTAGGAGACACTTGGTTCCCAAAGATCAAACATTTTGCCGTTACTGTAATGACCAGCAGCAAACTGAAACTTTATGCCATTTGGTGGTTGAATGTCCAGCTTTGAGTATTATGAGGCAGAAACTGTTTAACAAATGTTGCAACTTCCTCACTCTACATACTAGAGAGGAAATATGGAATTACCTGCTTACTAACACTAAAACCTCTATTCAAATTGCACTAGTTCAATTTGTTAAGATTGTAATTCCACCTCAGTGAAACAAGATGCAATTTTATACTATGAATTGATGATCACATTTGCTGCTTTTGTAAATAGTAAGTGTTCACCTTTTTTAAATGTTCATATTTTTTAATGTTCTATTTCTGTTTATTGATATTCTTATAAAACTCTTCTGTTTTGAAAGGTTGATTTATTCAGCCAACCAAAATAAAAAAATAAAAAATGTCTATCACAATCTTGTCATTTCAATTCACATCACAGTCACAGTCTCTGGCAATCTGCAGGTTGATGTTTGTGTGGAGCAAGTATATAGTAAGGAGGAGTCCTCCTGTGGCCCATGATTGTACTGGAGCCTGATGGTTGATTCTGTAGTTAGTGTCACCTAGGCCCATAACCATAGATTGAGCGAGGGCACACTAATGTCTTTACAGGATCCTCTCTATGTTTCTCGCCACCCCCCACTACAACGTTTCCACTGGTTATATGGCTTTCTATCCCAGTTTCCATCTACTCCTCAACATCCTTCCACAAGCTTATACCGAGGGTGTTTCCCTTAGTCCTTCTCACTCTCACTATCATTATACTCAAGCTTCTCTTGCACCTCCTTGATGCTATACCTCAGATATATTTCTCCATCTGTCCCAGGCTCCGCCTTGCACCTTTTCTGATTCTACTCCTCCTGCACCGGGATTTATTAATTATCTGTGTATTAATAACAGGTTTTAAAATAAACCTTCAATATAATTCCTACACATACAATGCATCCTCAACCATTAGTCTATGTTCACCATTGCATCTGATAAAACAAATGTTAACTTTCCTACAAAATACCTTCCTTTTAAATTCTCAATTAATATCCAAAATTGTACACTAGACACAAAGAAACAAGTAGTATCTCCCAGCATGCACCAATAACTCAAATCAACTTCAGAAAAATGTCCATTATAACTAAATAATTAATGATAATAAAATCAATGGCAACTCCTAAAAGTCAACAACTGAGCTGAAGATGATATAACATGTTTCAGGAAGTGCAACATGTTTGCGTTCATGATAAAGCAACATGTTTTCTGTCTTCTAATGCTTTCTCGTATGTGCTAATCATTTCATCCATCAGCAGTTGATTGTATTAGGACCTGCAATTAGTCTCAAATAAGGATACAATACATGGTCTTTATCATTGGCTAAAAACCACCAGCTGTTTGGCATACTCCTTTAACAATTTCCTTTAAATGTATATACATTGTTGAATAAACCACCTCACACAATAACATTTTCAGTTTTTATTTAAAAGGTTCATATTTCAAGGACTCTTCCGGCTTCCAATTTGATCAAAAATCTTCTCCTATTATTACCTAACTAATGTTCCACAACATTAGCATTAGCATCATAAAGTACTACCTGCGTTTGGGGGCGTGGCTAACCGCCATGTAGAGTGGACGCGTCTCTGGTGAGCTCCGCTCGAAGGACATCGATAAGCTGCTTTACGGGACACTTAAGCAACACTTGAGCCCGCAGAAACATCGAAGGAGTGGTGGAAGCCTGCAGGAGGCCCTTGGACTTCTCATACAAGGAAATCGCGGCCCTAAAAGACCTAAACGCGGCTTGCGAACAACGGCGTAATCTGAGACCAAGATGGCGGCCGCATCCTACTAAGCCCGTGGAGCCCCGCGCTGGCCTGGAGATCCGCGCCCCCATCGCAAGTGAGAGAGAAGAGGCTCCGGAGGAAGATCGAAGGAGGCCTCACCGGGTTCGAGACGGCCCCTGCGAGGGCATATATAGTGGCCCCGCGGTGGGGTCCGACGGGGACTGGAGAGTGAACCGGGCCCGCCCGCTGAGACGAGGGAAAAACACAGGCGCGCGGCCCTCCCGCCGGGGACCTGTAAACATGGCCAGCCTGGACAGATCTACGGGCAGGGGAGCCAAATCTAAACAGCGACAGACCACCCTGGATGTGTATGCGGCTAACGACCACCCAGCCCCTGGGTGCCCCGAAGCAACAACGGCTAATAAGGACCCGGGCCCCGCCGCGGCGCCGACCGAACCCAGCAATACCCAACTCATGGAGGCCATCGCTTCATTCCAAGCAACGATAGTGAACAAGATAGATGCCGTGGCCATCGACCTGGGGCTCCTGCGCCAAGACGTCCGTGCGCTAGCGGACAGGACCGAGACGTTGGAGACCCAGGTACGAGAAAATACTGAAGCAAAGGCCCAACTCCTACACGATGTAGACGGCCTACGGCAGAGAGTTAAGAATCTGGAAGACAGAGCGGAGGAGGCCGAAGGGAGGGCCCGCCGAAATAACATCCGGCTGCTAGGCCTACCTGAAGGCATAGAGGGCTCAGACCCCACCGACTACGTAGAAAATCTCCTGCTACAAGAGATCGGAGCGGGGAAACTTTCACAGGGATTCACCATAGAGAGGGCCCACAGATCACTCGCTAAGAAACCGCCACCGGGCGCCCCACCCAGGCCCATGATAGCGAAGGTGCTAAATTACAGAGACCGCGAGGTCATCCTGGCCTTCTCGCGCTCGGGAGGACAGATCCAGAGGAACTCGGCCAAGATTGCGATCTACCCGGATTACACGTTCCAAGTACAGATGAACAGGGCCCAGTTCATATACACTAAGGCTAGATTGAAAGCGGCCGGGGTGAAATACATGCTCCTGTACCCCTCCAGGCTAAAGGTACTACACAACAACAGGGCCCTCCTGTTCGACACCCCGGCACTCGCTCGTGACTGGATGGACGAGCAACAACTGCCAGACATCGAAGATAAGAGACGTAAGCAGAACTGAACCACCCATCGTAACTATAACGAAAAGAGCTCTTCCACAGATGCACAACGACACGGAATCGCGCCCTACAAGCAACTGAACGGATCATACCACGCGGAACACCGAAGCACCAGCTCCCTCAACCCCCTGGAGTTCTATTCCTCTTTTAGGGTACGTTTACCCGCCCGTAGGGCACCCGACGACCATGTTTGGTCCTAAGGAGCGGAAACGGGACAGTCATGACGGGGTTCCCTCCGTTAGACCAGTTTTTTGTTTGGGAAGTTTATTGGGGGGGAGGGAATTGCGGAGGAGTTGCACCCACGTTGGGACTTTGAAAGGGAAACGCCGAGACCCCAGGACATCCTTATCACAGATACATTGCCAACTAAACCCCCCGCCCGAGACAGTGGGGGAACATTGGACCCAACCATGCTCATGGCCGGAACGATTAAAATAATGACGTGGAACGTCAGAGGCATGAACAGTTACGTGAAACAACGCAGAATACACACATACTTAAGGCGCTGTAAAGTCAGGATTGCCATGATCCAGGAAACACATTTAACAGAGGAGAAACTAAAAGCCCTGGCCAAGACATGGCGAGGGACCCTGATTGGATCCTCCTACTCTTCATACGCAAGGGGGGTTTTGATATGGATAGACCCGACCGTCCCCTTCAGGATAACGGACACCAAGACGGATGATGAAGGTAGGATGGCCCTGGTGCGGGGTACGGTGGAGGGGAGGGAGCTGTGCCTGGTTAGCACCTATGCCCCAAACCATGATGCCACCCCCTTCTTCCACTCCCTATACACCAGACTAGGCCCTCATGCAAACTCCACGGTGATCTGGGGTGGGGACCACAACTGCACCCTCGACCCGCTCAGGGACAGATCTGATGCCAAACACTCCCGCCCGTCCCCCCCAGCCAAAGTGTTGCTTAAGCTAATGACTCAACTCTCGCTCTGCGACCTGTGGAGGGAGCTGGGCCCGGAGAAGCGTGAGTACTCTTTCTACTCCCCACCACACAAAGTCTACACTAGGCTGGACTACATGATGGTAAGTTGCGAGTGGCAGGCCACTTTCAGCGATGCACAGTACCTGCCTAGGGTCCTGTCGGACCACTCCCCCTTAATGGTCACATGGGAGATGCACCCGCCTAGACCCCCGGTTCCCACGTGGAGACTACGAGCTGAGGCCCTGCTAGATGTAGCCTTCCGGGACCATATACAGAACAGCACAGATGAATACTGGCGGGTTAACCTGGGTAGCGTAGACAGCATTGGTACCGCGTGGGAGGCATATAAGGTGGTCATGAGAGGGGACATGCTGATGGCAGTGGGGGGAGCCCAGAGAACTGTCGCGAACTCCCTGGCGGAGGCAGAGGGGAAACTGGGCGAGCTAGAAAGCAAAGCGGACGTAACCCCCGAGAGCCTGCGAGAAATGATTCAACTGCGACAGGCCTGTCTGACCCACTGGGAGACACTCGGGAAACTGAGCTACACTAAGCACGTTGAAAGGTCACACGCCCTAGGAGACAAACCTGGCAAACTCCTTGCCTGGCTATATAAAAGAGAGACCCCCAGCGCCCCTATCTGTCACGTGCGGAAACCTGATGGCGGCACTGCGCACACACAGGTAGAGATCAATGAGGTTTTCTCCGAGTTTTATCGTGACCTCTACTCCCAGACCCCCCTTTCGTCGGCCACCGGAATCGAAGACGCCCTAGACTGCATACAATTGCCCAGATTAGATCCACAGATGACGGAAGCCCTAGACGACCCCATTACACCTGACGAGGTGAAGGCTATAATCAGAACACTACCCTCGGGTAAAACGCCGGGTATGGACGGCCTTCCCGGGGAATTTTATAAGACATACGAGGAGACCATCGCCCCCTTGCTCGCACAGGTATACAACGAGGCCTTTGAGCGGGGCTCCCTCCCGGATTCTATGAGCGAGGCAATAATAATTCCTATACTAAAGCCTGGCAAAGATGGGACGGAGTGTGGAGCGTATAGACCGCTCTCTATGCTAAATGTCGATAGCAAAATACTCGCGGCACTATTAGCAAGCAGATTGCGCAGAGCACTCCCCCTCCTGATCCACCAGGACCAGACGGGATACGTGCCAGGACGCTCCATCACCGAAAATTTACGTAGATTGCACCACATCATACATGGCACCGAAGGGAAGCCCCAGAAGTACGCTGTGGCATCACTCGACGCCACTAAGGCCTTTGATTCGATCAGATGGGATTGGTTGTACGCCACCATGGTCAAGATGGGGGTTGGACCTGCCTTCCTTAAATGGACCCAATTGCTCTACACTCGCCCCACTGCCAGGGTCCGTACTAACAGGACCTACTCCGGTAAATGGCCCCTTCACAGAGGTACACGGCAAGGATGCCCCCTGTCCCCCATGCTCTACATCATAGCCGCAGAACCGGTGGCCGCGTACCTCCGCCAGGAGTACGGGGACGGAGGCATCAAGCTAGATGGGGTATCACACCTTATTTCTATGTACGCAGATGATATGCTGCTCTACCTGCATGATCCCGAGCTCCGCCTGCCCTACATCCTAGAGACACTAGACTGCTTCCACGCACTTACGGGCATACAGATAAATAAAGACAAGTCCTGTCTCTACCCCCTAGCTGCTCTCCACAGTGAGGGGTACGGCTCCCTGCCTCCGCTAGCCCTCCAATGGCAAGCCACGTCCTTTAGATACCTGGGGATCACCATCCATCGCCACCCAAACACTGAACACATTCTTAATACGGTTAGGGCAAAGGACGCGCTAGAGAAATCCATGGGGTTCTGGGGGAAGCTCCCACTTTCAATGGCCGGGCGAGCGGGCCTCCTCAAGATGGTGGCGCTCCCACGCCTACTGCACTGCTTTACCAATGTACCCTTTAACATCCCCTCTACCTTCTTTAGAGATCTGTCCAAGCTCTGCAGGGGATTTCTGTGGCAGGGCGGCAGGCACAGGGTGGCACTAGACATTCTCCAGAGGCCTTACGAGAAGGGGGGACTAAAAATCCCCAACTTTGAGCTGTACTTCCTGGCTAGCCAACTAAGGCACGTAATGCACTGGATGGCAGATGAGACCACTGCTGACACTAGACTCCTCCAGCCAGCCCTGCCGAGACTGCTACTCAGGGACCTACTCTGGGTTAGATGGGGAAACACGCAACGCCTCCCTTACCTGATCAAACTTGGGACTCAGCTTTGGAGAAGGGCCTGCAAGGCAATAGGGGCAGCGGACCCGTATTCCCCACAGATCCCCATCGCAGCTGTCATGGCGAAATCCTCATGGGGTCACGTGGACACACGCACGCTGTGGGAACCATATGGTGTAGCAGTGCTTGGGGACCTCATCCAAGAGCAAGAATTTGTGGCTTTCGGCGACCTCTGCGAATCCACTGGCCTGCCACCGGGCCAGTTCCTGCTATATGGAGCAGTAATGACAGCCCTGAAGGAAAGATGGCCGGAGGCCGCCAATCGGTTTCAGGAAAACGAGGCTATCGAACTGTTGCTAAACGCTGCTGAAGGAGGCCATGAAACCTCCAGAATATACGAAACTCTCCTGCAGAGCACGACAAATGACGTATTGAAAAGCAAGAGTAGATGGGAGAGCGAATTGGGGATCGAATTTGAGGACAAATCATGGGGGAAAATAACACACTACCACAAGGCAATCTCTAGGAATGCCCGCCTCCAACTCATACAACTATATGTCACCAACAGAGCCTACCTCACGCCCGAAGTTATATCGAACTTCAAGGGAGCCACAATTCAAACATGCCCCAAATGCCATGAGCCTAGGGCGGGAATGACCCACATGTTCTGGAGCTGCCCGATAGTTCAGCAGTTCTGGAGCGGCGTAAGGGAAAAAATGGGGACCGCTGAGATCGAGCTGGTGACCGATGAGCCGGCAGCCTGCATATTGGGAAGCTACCGACGGACCAGCAAGAACAAGCCCCTAAATAAACTCAAGGACTTGGCATATATAACAGCGAAAAGACGTATCGCCATGAGCTGGAAGAGTGCAAGGGGACCGAACAGGGCCCTCTGGTGGAATGACCTCAAAAAATGGATAGCTGCTGAGACGGCGGCTTGGGAAACGGCAATCCAAACACAGAGACTGGACTCTAGCGCAGATTTGAACCGATGGGTGGCTTTAACGATGCCATTACTCCACCCAGTGTCACTGGATAGCACCCCGAACAGTCCAAGTGGCCCTGACGAGATATGAGCCTGAGACGCTTTCCTCTTGAGAGTTCCAATGGGGTCTCGGTGGGGGGGGGGAGGGACGGGATAGTTGGGATAGTTAAGACCTGCTGTTCAGGCCTACGAATATTGCACTGATTAATGATTGATTGTTCTGATGTTGTAAAACCAATAAAGAAATTTAAAAAAAAAAAAAAAAAAGTACTACCTGCGTTCATTCACTTCCCTGAACTAAAGTTTAACAAGGTATTATAGGTATCTAGTGTATGCTAAACTAGATGTAGAGGAAATCCCTATTTCCATACAAAAGCCTGTCACTGGGGTAGTTCTACTCAATCCCAAGCCTTTCCTCCAGATAATTCCCTGCATTACATATGGCCATAGGCTAGTACTTGGGGAGCCTGTCCTTGTTCCTTCCTTCTTTAGCCTTGTGAATCTCCTACACCTACTCAATGGTTCACCTCAGACTGGCTCCTCCACTTGTCTGAAGGTTCTCCTTGCATCTTCTCTCAGTCTCATCTAGCCCCCCTGAACATGCCTTTGCTTCTTCTCCTCCTGTCGATTATCTACTTCACCTCTCCACTCTGATCACTCCTCCCTTTATTTGTATCCTCACAATTTACCACATTCTCTTTCGGCACCTCCTCCTTAGGCACATCTGTGTTAAAGTCTGGCATCTTCACCCCTTCTGTGTGGTTCATCCCACAACCTCTTACTTAGCTTCTCTTGCCATTGCTGTCTTAACTTCTCTTACTACCTTATCCTTAAACTCATCTGCAACCAGAGCTGCAACCAGAGCTAACGTCTCATCCAACCTCTTGGGTCATCCTCTCTCCAACCTTTAGGGTTTCACTCTCCCCCCAACCTCTTTGGTTGCTCGAACCCCTGTTTTCTCGCACTAAACCATCCCACCTTCTGAGTCTCTCTCTTCCAAGCCTCCTGGTTTTCTTTCTTTTTCTGGCCTCCTGGGTATTCTCTCTTCTAGCTTCCTTGGTCTGTTTCTACCCTGCCTTCGTGGTCTCTCACACTCCTCCAGCCCTCCCGGGCCACTCTCTACTGGGCCTCCTGGTCCTTTCCCTCCCCAGCTACCTCTGTCTCTTTCTCCCCCCAGCCTCTTGTGTTCCTCACAGTGAAGCCTCCAGGTCTTTCTCCCTTCAGCCTCTGTATCCATCCGAGTTCACCAGATCATTCTCTACCTAAACCCATGGGTATTTTTCCATCCTACTATCTTCTCTTTACCCCAGCCTTCTGGGTCCGGCCAAACCTCTGGGTCTCTCGTCTAGACTCTTACTTCTATCGGCCCTCCAATGACTTCTGCGCTCTTCCAAAGCCATGGTGCAAGGTAAAGCCACAATAAATAATGCTTATTCCAAATCTGATCCATCGACATATCATGCCATACCTGACATTCCCATGGAAAACAGGGCAATTGTCGCTCTCATGGCGTAAATCTATTTAAATCTCTCCACCAGACATGGGACATCAAAATCACTGCTATAATTACTGCATAGTGGACCCTAGGACAGCAAGAACACCCATCTCTAAAGATAGCAACATGACACCATTGTAGGAGGATAGCTCAGGAGCAACGTGCTCAGAGCAACACAGGTTCGATACCCGGGTCCGCGCTTAAGTACCTCCGGGTATTAAGCATGTTATAAATAACCAATCATAATCATAATCACATGCACTAAGCGTTCAATATGCCAATGGACTAGATATACACTGGCTCTTTTAAACTTGAACGTAAAAGGAATCCAGAAGAGTTTCAGCAGACTATCTCACCCTCTCCCAACAAACCAATTCACCTTTCATTCCACTATCAGCATTATATGCACGGACCACAACACACATGCAGCGTTATGCCTACTAGCACCACCTCCACCTCAGCCGAGCCACTCAGAGCTCGCTGCTTGGCCTGCAACATCTTTAGTCACATTGCATGTCCTCTATGTTATCTCCAGGTGTACACTTCCGCTAGTGTCCCATCACTGGCAACTAACAGAACAGATCTTGTATTTTCCCCTAGGATCAAACATGCACCCAAGTGTCCACTCCACAAACCACGTACAATCACTACACAGGATTTGGGTACTTTCAGCTTGCACTTAGTGTAACCACAGGTTTAACGAGTGCCTCTCCCTCTTCACCACTAACCATCCTCCACTCCTTTTTGCGGCGTGCCCTGAGACTGGCCAAATGGCAGAAGTGCACTATGCAAGGCGACTTGACATTATATTACATTGCTATTTCCAAATGTAAAAACTATTCAGCAAGCCAAGAAATAAAGAAGGCAGCAGAACATCCGGTCCTAGTGCGAGAATAGGCAAAATTACATCTTGCAGAAACAGATGGATATGCGGAGTAAGAAAATGGGCCTGCTGGGTGAAATTGGGGCTCGCTCAGCCTCGTCGAAAAAAGGAGTAGTACCGCAAAGCAGATCCAGGTGAGGGGCCAGGCATTCAGTCCATGACAAGCAGCAACGTAAGCCCTGAAATGAAAGGGGATCTGCTTTGAGGGTTACATCACTTTGGGGCTCTCCTTTCCCTAGCATAGTCAGGCTGCCATCTTGATTTATTGGCTGATATTCTATACGGCCAGATGTGAAGACATAGTTACCTTCTGGAATAATTGGATCCGTCATATTGGAATTCATGAAGCTTAGAATGGATAATTGAATAAAGCAAGGCAATTTGAAAACAAAACCTCAATTATAGACTGTAAAAGTCATTTTTTATTATATCTTTCTTTTTACTTTGGGGTTTTATAATGCTGGGATATTTCCCTTATAGTTTAACCACCACACGAATTATATATGTTGTGGGCATATGCATATTATGTAATCTGCACTTATAACACATTCACATGGTACTTTTCTGAGAAGTTAAAGGGTACATCGAACAGGCAATAACCCTGTCAAAGATGCTGACGCTCACCTTGCAGTTTATAAGGTCAGTGATTGGCTTTCCTCGAATCCACAGATAGGGCAAAAAGTCCCCCCTTAACCCAATGAAGGGGGGAGAACTGGTACTGCCAGGTGATTGGCTTGATCCCTTTGACCAGCTCCTTAAATTAGTGCTTTATAAATGCTACATAATAATGATAGCATTAATACACCCCCTTGTTAATGAACACATATGCCACATTGCTTGTTCCTTTCCACCAGCATGTGCTGACAATGTTATCCTCTGGAGAAGGCTCAGCGCAGGTAGGAAGGTATATTTGTGTGGGTGTGGGTACGTGCGCATTGGGGTGGGTGTGTGTGTAGCAGCGGGTATGCATGTGTGTCCTTGTAAGGACCTGGCATACCCGGAGCACACACGCTACGTGCAGATGCTATATTTTGGGTACATGTTTTTGATGAAATATGGGTTAACGTAGTTCCCAGAATTCATGTAACAAAAAGATGAAAACAGTGTAACAATTGTAGGGGAGGACTGGCCGCGAGGCCCTCCTCACCTACAGCTTTCTCCCCAGGTGAGGACCATGACTCGGTGGACGCCCCCTCATGCCACCCGGGCCCAGGTGGAGGAGGATTCGCCCGCCGACGACATTGCCCACACGCACCTCGTCTTTGCATTTACCAAAAATCGAGTCAGGCCTAGATGCCATCTTGTCTAGCAAACACGGCGTGAGTTTAGCACACTGTAACGAGGCCCCCACCTTTGGAGGGCCTTTCATGCATCTCTGTCGCCTCAGCAGCACTGGCAGATCCGCTGCGAGCGCGTTCCCATGAGAAAGTCGGAGATGAGCTAAACCCGAGATGCCAACACGGCAACATTATATTAGTAACAATGTGATATTGCACCCCGTATGACCCAGACCGCAAGGCCGGGGCAACGGGGAAAAAAGCTGAAGCATCACTATCTGAAGAAGGTAGAAAATAGTTCAAGTATTGGTGTTAATGAACTACCTCTGTTTAAAATGTGAACGAACCTTAAAAATGTAACGTTATATGATATCCCTCCAGGTCTGGACTAATGCTGCTATAACCACGGAGAAAGATGTTGACCAAACGTGTAACCTCTATTTGTAAAAGTGTTTTTCAATAGTATGTAGAAACTTGAACTCATATATGTTTTGAATCACCCAAAGCGGCGGGCATCAATCTCTGTAGGCCATAACCTAGATATCCCTCGTATAACGTCTAATGTACATACAATACGCACACAATGTAGTGAACATAATGTTAGGTAATGAAAAGGTACTGGAACCGACTGTATTAAAGAAATGTGTAACGAAAATGAAATATATATATATATATATGTGTGTCTGAATAACGTTAAAATGAGGCAGAACAGTATAAAACTTCTGCATTCACTGATCAGCAACGCACGAGGAAAATACCTTTGTGAGTATATGCAAGGTCATTCCCTCTCCCACCCCACCAAGCCTGCCAGATAAAAAAGCTAAGACTTGTGCTGCGCTCCCTCACCTCCCCCAACCAAGCTGGCGTTACTTCAGAGAGTCAGAGGCCCCGGCGCCGCAACCAAGGCCACAGCCCGCCACCTGTGTTATTTACAGCACGGTAATAAACCCACGGATGAACCCACTGATCTACCAGCACCCTCTCATAAATCCCCACGAACCCCCCCAAGAATCCTGACCCCGTGTAAGGACGACCCCCATCATTGGGACAAGACACAGAGACCCATCTATATAATAACTTCTAACGCAGCAGACAGACATGTATCACTCGGCCCAGGTCCCAGAGCCCCGTCCCGTGACCTAAAATACCGGTCAATAAGACTCAGGTAAATCTCACCCCAACCAACAACCACCAGACCTCTCACGAGGTGCATTCCTCATGTGTTGCGTTTATTTTATAAGATAAGCTACGGAACAATTTATTAGTGAACGTAAATGTCATTTTCTGAATAACTGCAGTGTGCATGGCCTAGGGCAACTAAGACAGGAAAGGTATTCATCATTGTCACAGGCTGCCCCAGCGCACCAACACCGCACGGATGACCTCAAGCCGGCCTGCCAGGCCCAACCCAACCCACGAGGCTGACCAGTGACGTCGTCTTGCCAAGACCAACCATGCTGCAGCAACACCTATAGTTAGTCGACGATACCCAATCCCAATTAACTTGTGCCCCCTATAGTGTTTAGGTGTTGATGACGTTTTCTGTATTAGAAATACGCCTGTCTTTGCTATTGTCAGACAGAGCGCTCTCGTAGGTTGCAGAGTTCTTTGCATGCCTTATCCTTGGATAAACTCCCACTTACGCTCACCCGCACTCTGTCTTGGTCTTATTCCCACTACGGGAGAGTCCCTTATTGTCTCTCATTGCGGGGAGGATCGTGCTGAATTGGGGGCGCTTCCTTTCAGTGGTGACCCCGATAGCGTGATATCTCCAAACTATTTTTCCTAACTCCTTCTTAAACGACCCCCTTGTGGCACGAGAATCTCCGGTCGAGAAGGGATACGCACGGTGAGCCGTCTCCGGGAGGCCGCCCGCCAACGGCGACCGGCACAATAAGAAGTGCGCACTCAATGAGAAAGGGTACGGGATCCCGATTGGAAAAAAATCCCCTTTGAGTGCCGCTCGCCGGAGCCAGGGGCTGACCGTTGAGTTACCGGTGACGCCGCCTGGACGGACCCAGTTTCGGAGAGTATCGGTTCAAGACGGGCACGTGAGTACCGAGTGCGAGTGATCGTCAAGGGGAAAAGAAAGGGAATTGGGAATAACAGAACGGGGACAGGTAGAGGAGAAGAATATCGGGGGTCTACTACAGACGGGTCTTGAAATTTTCTTTATTCTTTCTTTTGCATATGGCCATTAGGAGTAAGAAATAAGTGACGTGGTAGAAGTGACGGAAACCTAGCTCCGAGAGGGGGTGGAAGGCGGCGCCGCATAGTACTATCTAAATTAGTACTGGGAATATATGAAGAAGTGAGAAATAAGTTATTGGTGTCTAGCAAAAGGAGACACCGGGAATATTTTTTAGTGATTGTGCTCTCTCTCTCTCTCTATTTCTTTTTTTCCATTTCCACGGGGTAGGGGGTGAAAATGAGAAGGGTATGAAGTAGTTAGAACATCTTAAAAAGTGGGGACTCAGTAGTGGCACGTACAGACGTGAACACAGTAACCTTAGTAGGGAAACAGGGACAGCTGGCTAGGGAGGAAAGGGAGGAAAAAGACAAAAGTGTGAGTGGGAAGTATTGTGAAGGGTGCGCGCACCGTACGAGTGTGAGAGACGAACGGGTGGCCGCGAGGTGGTGTCAGAGAGTGTGGCCATAACCAGTACTTGATCAATTACAAGTGAGATCACATAAGAGTGCCTGGGAATGGGAAGGAGATGAGATATGGTGAGTGAGAAAAGATTTGTGCAGTGAATAACGGTGGGTGATAATTTTAAGAGGTCCGCTCTTGTCTGTGCCATAAAGGAATACATACGCATATTTACAGCTAATAAAAGATAACGATAGCGAACAAGGTAGCGCTAGCGATTTAAAGGATGGGGGCTGAAACTCCCTTGTCACACATCTGCAAGAGCTTGCCGGGATATGCTGAACGCATAAATAAATATCATGATCAATGGTTAACAGAATTGAAAGGGGAGGGGTTGCCCCAGATTTGGCCAGAAGGAGGGTCTTTTGACAAAAGCGTTCTTGATATGGTATGTACATGTATTCGCCTTAAGTATAAGGGAAAAAAATGGCAGAACAGGAAGGAGATATTAGATCTTTGGAGATTGTTTGAGGAAGTACCCCCACCCAAAGCTCCAGCTCCAAATATTGATTTACCCTCCACCACAGACAATCCACTAATGATCCCGCGAGAGGAAAAGGAACAGTTAAGTACAGAACAGCCTGCGGAAGTGGTTATGTTGTACCCAATATTACCTAAACCAGCCCCTGCAACAGGATATAGCGACCCGATTTATGTGCCTCCCCCTTCAACCAGCACGCCACAAAGACCAACTGCACCCCCACCATACGAAAACACTAGAGAGCACACCCAGGGAGGCACACAGAGAGTGGACATAGAGAAGTTAACGAGTGACTTAGAGTCGAGGCTTACAGTGGCACGAGATGAGCTCTCAAGAATAAAAGACATATGTGAACGCACAGCGTGCGCCCCCACACAATCTGGACGCACGTCTAGAGCGTCGAGCGAAAGTAGACAAATTGAGGAAGGATGGAAAAAGGGGGAAATACTGTTCAGAATTGAGGAAGAACCGACCAGGATAATAGAAGTAGGGACAGCAGAAGGAAGCATTGGTGATGTCTCGAGAGAGAGAGGGATCAGAGAGGATTTGTTATGTGATGTCAGAGGAGGGGGGGATGAGAGTGATAGATTGAGCATGGCAGTAGGAGGAGAAGGCGAGGAGCTAGATGGGGCATGTTCACTGGGGACTATAGAGGATGAATGGATAGGACGACTAAGAAATAGGGTGGGGAAGATGGCGTCATTAGAGTCAGCAGTGACTAAGGAAAAGGAAGCTGCAACGGCAAAAGGGAAATTACAACTACCATTACTCCACAGGGGAGGTGGGAGGCCGAACTATATACCGTGGGCTCAGATGGACAAGGCTAACTTAATGAAATTACTACCACAGCTGTCAGGAGGGGCAAGCAAGTGGATATATGCATTTGAAAAACATACCGCGGGCATACCGCTGGCAGTAGGCGATGTGAAAAGCCTACTAGTGTCCTCAGTAGGGGATCAGGCAGACAGAGTGTGGGCTAAAGCGGGTTTTCCAGCTGTAACTTTGGAGTGTGATCGCCATGATGGGGCTTCTTTTAACACCGTGCGAGCAAGGGTGTGGGACGCACTGCGGGAAACTTTCCCAGATACCCCTGATCTGCAGTCAGTAATGCAATGTACCATGAATGATGGGGAGGACGCTATGGATTACTTTCTCCGGGTGCAGGAGATGTGGAGAGCGGAAACGGGTACGCCCTGGCACCAATCCACGTCTCTATTTTACTTCATCATTAAAAGAGGGCTCCCAAAGGAAGTGCAAAAGGCACTAGATAAAATAGCAGGTGTTGAGGCAAAAGGCTGGCCGGAGATCCAAAGCATAATAGTACACCATTGTAAAAGGATCAAAGAAAGAGAGAGGGAAGTAGCACAGAAAAGGTTGGCGGACGAGGCGAAGTTGGTGCAATCAAAATTGGTGAAGGTCGCAGCAGCGGTAGCGGGACTCCCACTCATACGGGAGGGAGAGGAAGGAGAGGAGGGGCAAATAGCAATACAAGGAAGAATAGCAGCGAATTGGGCAGGACAAGGGCAACGACAGTGGACAGAGCAGGAGCAGAACGGAGGTCCAACGTGGCAAGAGTGGGCCCCAAGAGGAGGAAGAGGTGGGTACAGGGGGCGAAGAGGAGGACAAGGGTATGGAGGAATGGGAGGAAATGGGTGGCAGGGTCCCAGAGGTCCACAGGGGAGCTGTTGGAATTGTGGGAGATGGGGGCATTACTCAAGGGAATGTAGGAGCAGACAAAACAACGGTTTCCAAGAGATAGAACAGTACGGACACCCCCATCCAGGAAGCCCCTACGGCCTCCCCATGGGACAATACCAGCAACCAGACAATGTAGTACAAAGGAGTAACGCACAACTACACGGACATCAATACCGAACACAAACCAGCCCACAGAATAATGACAATGTGCACTACACGCCTGGTAATACTTTCGCCACAGGAGCTAATGGGGCACCAGCCCCCGCACCTTACAGTGGAGTGTCAGTAGTTTCGGGGAATATTTTCGATCAAGGGGGGGCAATGAGACACCCCGCATAGGACAGCCCACAGAGAGCACTTGCGTGTCCAGTACTGTCTACGACCCACAATGCATCAGAGGAACCATTGATAGGAGCGCAGATAGGAGACAAGCAATTCATATTCATGGTGGATTCGGGAGCGGAGAAATCATGCATTAGAGAGGGCCGGTTCCCGTTATCTAATAGAACGTTAGAGACGCAGGGGTTCTCTGGGGCTGTAATTGAAGTTCCTTACACAGAGGTATTGGATGTGACAGTGGGGGGTAAAACAGTGAAAGCACCCTTACTGTACTATGAAAACTCTCCCATCAACTTACTGGGGAGAGATCTCTTGAGCAAACTAAACATGACCATATCATTCACAGGGAGCGGCATCGTATGTTCAACGCCAGGCATATGCCCCCTCCGTATATTAGCAGTAATACACGGCCACACAACAATAAAAGAGATCAGAGGGGTACCAAGAAATGAGGAGATGTTTGTTGAAGGCATGAGAACATTGGCTCTCATAGTACCAGAATTAAAAAGGGTGGAGTGGAGAATACCAGCAGAATTCCTTTTTCGTCCCATAGCAAGCCCTGACACTGCTCTTGGGGAAGTACTATCATTGGATTTGCATGCAATACATGTATCAGCAAACAGAATATGCGTGATTGGTATTGACATGGAAGGGTGTGAGTGGCGGACAGTATTGTGTACAAATGCAAATATCCCCCTGAGAGAGCTCTCGGACGAGGAGCTATTTTCTGACACTGAGGGAGATGGTGAAGTAGTGATGGAACTGGCAATGCCCTGCGACATCGTAGTTACAGCCAGACAAACTAAAGTTGAACTAATGGCGGTAGTAGGAGCACCGCATACATTTTTTGATGAAGACATGAGTTCAGTACCCGCTAACTTATGGACTAATGGCCCCCACGATGTAGGGTTGCTACATGAAGTTCAGCCTGTGGTGATAAAAGTAAAACAAGGAGCAATACTACCCCGGGTGAAACAATATCCACTGTCGCGAGAAGCAGAAGAAGGGATCAGAGAGACAATAGAAGCACTGCTAGCACAGGGTATAATAGTGCCCTCAAACTCCCCATGCAACACATGCATTTACCCAATCAAAAAAGCGAAGGGGGGTTCATGGAGGATGATACAAGATTTACGCCCATTGAACGATGTGGTAATGAAGGAGTTCCCTTTAGTCCCGAACCCGGCGACAATACTGTGCAACATTCCAAAAATAGCATCACACTTCACAGTAATTGACTTAAAAAATGCATTCTTTTCGATTCCCTTGGCAGAAGAGAGCAGGTACTTGACAGCATTTACATTGGGAGGAAGGAGGTTCGAACACTGCAGATTACCACAAGGATATTGCGAGAGCCCAAGCATATTTAACAGGGTACTACATGAAGATCTGGGGAATTTGTCTGTAGAAAGCACAGTGATTCAGTACGTTGATGATTTATTGGTTTGTGCACAGGCTGAGGAAGAATGCAGACAGGACTCGATAACACTCTTGACATTATTGGCAAATAAGGGGTACAAGGTGGACAAGGGGAAGTTACAATACTGTCTGACGGAGGTCCTATACTTGGGTCAGTTGATATCAAAGGATGGCAAGCGAATTATACCAGACAGGGCACAGGCGATTAGAACAATTGGGGAGCCCAAAACAGTAAAAGAGATGCAGAAATTTCTGGGTATGTGTAACTATTGCCGAGCATGGATATTGGACTATGCGGCGTACACAAGGCCCTTGCTACAGGCACTGAAAGAAGCACAACAAGAACACAAACACATAGAATGGACAGAGGTGATGAACACAGCATTTAACTCACTAAAAGAGCTGATATCAAGCGCTCCAGTACTAGCAAACCCAGATTATGGGCGCGAATTCTTCTTATTTTCACACTGCAAAGGAACATTGATGACAGCAGTACTGACACAGAAAACATCTTTAGGGCACAAACCACTCGCTTACTATAGCGGCACCCTAGACGCAGTAATGCAAGGTCATTTCGCGTGCGAGCAATCCCTAGCTGCAGCCGCGTTCGCAATTGAAAAAAGTGCCACGATAGTAATGGGCTGCCCGGTGACACTGTTCGTGGAACACTCACTTTTTGCAATATTAGAGCGAACAAAGAGCACATTGACAACACAACGCGCCACAGCATATGAGATAATACTGTCCAGCGCTAACATCCATATAGTAAGATGTAAAACAGTGAACCCAGCCACATTCATCACAGAGGCATGCACCATAGAGGACATGCAAAACCACAACTGCGCCACGTACACAGGTGACGAAAGTAAGGATCAAGTGATTTTTGAAAATGCCCTGACCGAGGGTGAGGTGTATTTTGTGGACGGGTCAGCATCAATAGACATGGAGACAGGAGAAAAGCATGTGGGTATGGCAGTGGTACGATTAGAGGAAGATGAATATGAGATACTAGTACAACACCGCCTCCCATCACACTATTCAGCGCAAGCAGCAGAACTAATAGCGCTAATAGAAGCATTGCATGCCGCCAAGGGGTGCGCAGTGACCATATATACAGACTCAGCATACATGACAACAACAGTTCACGGCGGGTTGGCCCGGTGGGGGCGGAGAGGGTTCCGACGAGCAGACGGAACGCCAGTCCAGCATGCAGAATTATTGAAAGAACTGATTGAGGCCCTGCAAGACCCCACGGCAGTGGCCATCGTAAAATGTCAAGCTCATACCACCAATACAGATTTTGTATCTTTGGGGAACGCGGCAGCAGACGCCGCTGCCAAAGCAGCTTCATATCTACAAAAAGGTGAAATAGGAGAGTACATGTTGCACCACACAGCAAGCCAAGAAGTCCCCACAGGATACAACATGATGTCCACACAGGAGATAATAGAGCTGCAAGAGGGAGCTAGTGCAGAGGAAAAATTGCTGTGGACTAAGAGAGGATGCAGCAAATCACCGACTGATTTATTGTGGCGACAAGAGAGTTCAGGAAAAGTGGTAATGCCAATAACGCTGTTAGAAATAGCATTTCAACAACTACACTTTCCTGCACACAACACAAAGAAACACATAATGGCAGAGATACAAGAAGATTGGTTTACACCTTGCCTCCAGGAACACGTCACAAGGTTAGCTCTAGAATGCACGACATGTCAAATTTACAACTCAGGTATGACATTGCGTACACTAAGGGGTACGATACCAAAACCAAGTGGCCCATTCAGAGAGCTCCACATTGATTATGTAGACATGGGAGAAAGGTGTAACGGGGCTCGATACATGATTGTGGTTGTATGTCCATTTTCGAGGTGGGTGGAGGCAGGCCCTTGTGCCCGCCCTGACGCGAAGGGCGCCGCGAAGTTCCTAGTGCGGGAAGTGTTTCCGCGCTGGGGAATTTGCGACGTTATTCGCTCAGATAACGGGACGCATTTTGTTAATGAACTCTTTAAAGAAGTGACTACATTATTGGGAATAAAGCACAAATTATGTTCGATTTATCATCCTCAAAGTAATGGCGTCGTAGAAAAGATAAACGGCCTGTTAAAAAGCAGATTATCAAAACTTTGTTTTTCCCTTAAAAAGACTTGGATGTACTGCCTGCCTTTGGCCTTGTTTGAGCTACGAAACCAGCCAAGTAAGGATCACCATTTGTCCCCGCACGAGATCTTCACGGGAAGAAGAATGCACACAGCGCATTCGCCTCTCCGTGAGCGTTCTGATGCACACAGAAGCGCAGCCATATTGGGGGAGGAGTTCACAGAATACCTGCGAAAATTGACACGGGCAGCGCGCGTAATTTCAAAGCAACTAGCCCCCCCCTCGACAAGAGAGGAGGGGAACGCGACTGAACCAAACGGTTTGCCTGAAAAACCACTACAGCTAATGCCTGGGGACCTTATATATGTTAGAAGTTTTGTGCGGAGGTGGAACGCACCACGCTTCCATGGCCCCTATGAGGTAGTGTTTTGCACGCCTACAGCAGTAAAGGTTAAGGGCCTGCGATATTGGGTGCATTTGACAGATGTACGTAAAGCTTACAGCGCTGCGGAGAGTGAGGTGCAGGATGAGGCACAGGCAACAGCGGACGATGAAGTTGTGCGGAATGAATGATTTGAATTTTGTGTGCTTCATGAGATGAACAGTGAACACAATTAACGCGCAACAAATGTCCTGGACTAAAACATGTACACATGTATATGTAAATTTTCTTTTTACAATTTTTGAAAGTTTTGCGTGGGGTTCTTTTTTTTCCCCTTCCTGTACTATTTAAGATGTTTTTTATTATTGTTGTTTTTAAAAATGTCATGTTTTTTTATTATTTATATATATATATAGTAAGTTACGAATAATATTGACTGAAAGCTACCTTGTCTGTCAACAAACCCCCTTCCTCACCCAACCCTATATTTTATCACCGAAACGTTACAATGTGGAAATGCTTACATGTTTGTATTTAATGAACTTTTGTGTCTCAAACAGGATTTATCATGGCATCGAATGGGCAGCCTGCAACTAATAGATATGTTAGATTTAGAGAAATGTTAGTGGCTAGATTAACATATTCATTTGAATGTGGTTTATCAATGTGTGCTATCGTGTTCTTCATCTCAATGTTTTGTCTGGTGTTACACTGGATTATAGCGTTCATCTCTACCGAGATGAACGAGGGGGGAGGGGGGAACAACACCACCCTTGCTCCTGGAACGAAAACAATTCCGACTGTAGGTATCAAAGAAGGTGATTTCTTGATCTGGGATGGATCACACTTTGTGTGGGGATACTATACTACACCACCCACTGCTGTCCTCTCACAATGGAGAACCAAAAATGTAGATAATGACACAATGTCCCAACCTGGAACATACAACAACCACACGATCCCTCCCGCCCCAATTTCAAACAACGATCTCTTGTTTATTAATGAGGATGGAAAAGTGATTATGATGACAGAACACACGTCCCTATATGAAGAATTAGAAAAGGGGGGTGGGAGGGAGGAAGGGGGGCCTGGTTCTTCACCTCCTATAACGAGAAGGTACAGAAGAAGGGAGAAAAGTAGGCGGAGAAGAGAGACTGGTGGAAAAGGGTATGATGAGTATTATGGGCTAGGGCTAGACAAAATGGAAGACCCACGACACCCACACCAAGCAAATAAATGGTATGCAGATATGAGCACAACAGCCAAACAAACAACCAATGAGAGCTGTTATGTCTGCTCACTTATCCCCCATGCATCAGGCACACCTAAAGTATTGTTGCCACGAGAATTGCCCATTGTGGATGCCCAATGTCTCCTTCATCTCACGCTGTGTAGAATAAAGAACACTTTCCAAGCACACGATGTCTCTTTCAGAATGCTACAGAACAACAAAACGTGCTATTCGCAGGCGTCTGGAGTGATCTGTCTTAAAGAACCTTTCTTTGCAATACAAGGGACACTGTTTTCCGAAAACAAATGGAAAGACGAAGAAGTGCTGTGCAAGGCAGAAGCGCTGAAAGGTGTCCAACCGGACAAGTTGCGGTGGATGGAAAGAACGTGCTTGCCAATATGGAAAGAACACATCCCTAAACTAACATGGGTAACAGCGATGGAGAAACCCTTCAAGCTACAAAGTGAAATACAAAACGAACTATGTTTCAAGGGAGAAGGAAAAATGGCAATGGGAACGAACACGAACTGTAACAAAACTCTCACCATCCCGGATATGAAAAAAGGGACAGCAGCATTAATGGACACCTACTGGGTATGCGGAAACCAGGCGTACCTGCACCTTCCCCAATCATGGAGTGGTAGCTGCTCAATGGCCACCTTGCACTCGACACTAATGGTGATTCCAGAAAGCCATATTGACAGAAGTAACATGATGAAAGGAGGCTTGAACCAGAATGCAGCTTCTCCAACTACACAAGCGCACCTTTATGTCCTGTCCTCCGGGGGGAAGGAAGAAGAGCTCTCAAGAAACAAGCGAGCCTCGAACTACATATCACAAGCATCATCTGATTTATTGGCACAGATCCCAGACAAGTATCGCCTGTTCAGCTCCGTGGAAACATTCTTTGCTTCACTAGTATCAAGTGTCCAAGCAAGAGCAAATGCAAAATGGCTCCAGATCACACGGTGGGAACTGATCCAGTTGGCCAATGACACTGAAGAAGGGTTCAACATAATAAAGGTGGAACTACGAGCTCTGCGATTAATGACCATGCAAAACAGGTATGTCCTAGACCTGTTAACAGCAATCGATGGAGGTGTTTGCCGAAAAATAGGAAGTGCATGCTGCACGTTCGTACCTTCTGAAGACGCAGAAAATGGGTCCCTGTCCCACGTTATTGAAGCAGTACATAACCTGGGCGAGAAGATGAAAATGGAAGGTGGAGCTGAGGATAGCTCGTGGTTCGACAATATCTTCTCCTGGGTTCCCTCATGGCTTGGAGTGACAATGAAGTTCCTGATACCAATAGTGGTGATCATCCTTGTGATGTTCTGCCTGTGCCAGGTGGGCCTCCGATGTTGTGCTAATGCAGTCCCTAACGGTGCAATGATGATGGTGACAATGGGCAACTCCGGTGGTACAATTAAAACAACACAAGAAGTACATGTGCAGACAGGAACAGACAACACCCCCAGGTACCAGTTAGTGCCTATGTGCCGTGACAAGTACATAGTAGATAAGTTATGGCACACCACGATTAAAGAACCACGAGACGTAGAACTGGAATGGTATGAGGAGGTCTGGGTAGATCTGGAAGAGACCGGCGACTGTATATATTTGACATGTACACCAGACGAGTATGCTAGGAGAGGTGAGAGCTTAAGGGGGGTGTGCAGAGCATGGATGCCTATAAAAGGAACCCCTGCATGGGATGGTGCAGTGTTAGAAGAACAAGAATGTAGGAGATTGGAAGAGCTAAAGAAATTCGTTACTTTAAGTAACGAAAGGGGGGAAATGTAGGGGAGGACTGGCCGCGAGGCCCTCCTCACCTACAGCTTTCTCCCCAGGTGAGGACCATGACTCGGTGGACGCCCCCTCATGCCACCCGGGCCCAGGTGGAGGAGGATTCGCCCGCCGACGACATTGCCCACACGCACCTCGTCTTTGCATTTACCAAAAATCGAGTCAGGCCTAGATGCCATCTTGTCTAGCAAACACGGCGTGAGTTTAGCACACTGTAACGAGGCCCCCACCTTTGGAGGGCCTTTCATGCATCTCTGTCGCCTCAGCAGCACTGGCAGATCCGCTGCGAGCGCGTTCCCATGAGAAAGTCGGAGATGAGCTAAACCCGAGATGCCAACACGGCAACATTATATTAGTAACAATGTGATATTGCACCCCGTATGACCCAGACCGCAAGGCCGGGGCAACGGGGAAAAAAGCTGAAGCATCACTATCTGAAGAAGGTAGAAAATAGTTCAAGTATTGGTGTTAATGAACTACCTCTGTTTAAAATGTGAACGAACCTTAAAAATGTAACGTTATATGATATCCCTCCAGGTCTGGACTAATGCTGCTATAACCACGGAGAAAGATGTTGACCAAACGTGTAACCTCTATTTGTAAAAGTGTTTTTCAATAGTATGTAGAAACTTGAACTCATATATGTTTTGAATCACCCAAAGCGGCGGGCATCAATCTCTGTAGGCCATAACCTAGATATCCCTCGTATAACGTCTAATGTACATACAATACGCACACAATGTAGTGAACATAATGTTAGGTAATGAAAAGGTACTGGAACCGACTGTATTAAAGAAATGTGTAACGAAAATGAAATATATATATATATATATGTGTGTCTGAATAACGTTAAAATGAGGCAGAACAGTATAAAACTTCTGCATTCACTGATCAGCAACGCACGAGGAAAATACCTTTGTGAGTATATGCAAGGTCATTCCCTCTCCCACCCCACCAAGCCTGCCAGATAAAAAAGCTAAGACTTGTGCTGCGCTCCCTCACCTCCCCCAACCAAGCTGGCGTTACTTCAGAGAGTCAGAGGCCCCGGCGCCGCAACCAAGGCCACAGCCCGCCACCTGTGTTATTTACAGCACGGTAATAAACCCACGGATGAACCCACTGATCTACCAGCACCCTCTCATAAATCCCCACGAACCCCCCCAAGAATCCTGACCCCGTGTAAGGACGACCCCCATCATTGGGACAAGACACAGAGACCCATCTATATAATAACTTCTAACGCAGCAGACAGACATGTATCACTCGGCCCAGGTCCCAGAGCCCCGTCCCGTGACCTAAAATACCGGTCAATAAGACTCAGGTAAATCTCACCCCAACCAACAACCACCAGACCTCTCACGAGGTGCATTCCTCATGTGTTGCGTTTATTTTATAAGATAAGCTACGGAACAATTTATTAGTGAACGTAAATGTCATTTTCTGAATAACTGCAGTGTGCATGGCCTAGGGCAACTAAGACAGGAAAGGTATTCATCATTGTCACAGGCTGCCCCAGCGCACCAACACCGCACGGATGACCTCAAGCCGGCCTGCCAGGCCCAACCCAACCCACGAGGCTGACCAGTGACGTCGTCTTGCCAAGACCAACCATGCTGCAGCAACACCTATAGTTAGTCGACGATACCCAATCCCAATTAACTTGTGCCCCCTATAGTGTTTAGGTGTTGATGACGTTTTCTGTATTAGAAATACGCCTGTCTTTGCTATTGTCAGACAGAGCGCTCTCGTAGGTTGCAGAGTTCTTTGCATGCCTTATCCTTGGATAAACTCCCACTTACGCTCACCCGCACTCTGTCTTGGTCTTATTCCCACTACGGGAGAGTCCCTTATTGTCTCTCATTGCGGGGAGGATCGTGCTGAATTGGGGGCGCTTCCTTTCACAATCAACCGACCTTCGTTATTACCAGGCACTTTGTCAAAATAATACAAAAAAACTACGTATAACAAAATTAAAATAAACACATTGTAAGAAAGTAACACTATTATATCAATCTCAGGGGGGTGCATCACTGTTTCCACAACCTGCTTATAGATAAGGGGGGGTGGGCTCTATGCCACCATCTCTACCCTACAATATGGTGCCACCTCACTTGAGCCAGAAAATAGAAGGTACAGTGGTTCAGGTAACTGGCTCACCCCTGCGTTCCACAGTACTGGTAGCAACCTGGGACAGAAAAACAGAAAGTGGATACAAGTCACAGTTTCTCCAAACACACATTGACAAGGTCAATGTTGTTATTCCAGCCCACTTAGGCTCTTCTCTTAGCACCAAGCATCAGTCGCCCCCTGCAAGTTCGGCTGAACAGGAATCTACACATAGTATTGTGGCTACAATGCATCCATAAAGGGATGCCGTATTGTAAATATTTTGCACGCATTTGAAGTTGTCCTGCCTCAGACTGCCACCCGGCCTACCAGTCCACCCAATACTCCTTCTTCAAAATGTTGATGCGCCCCTTTTGAGAGTCTCTGGGTCATGGTTGCAACTACCAGGGGGGTTAAGGGTGTCCTGACCCCTCACATTTTCCCACATTACCTTTGGCCCCCCAAACATTCAGGAGAAGAAATTCATTCAGGGGCGTCTAAAGCAGGATGGCCAACCCACATAGCACGAGAAGTGTAGCTCAGTGGCAACGCCTCGTCTTGGAAGCAAAACGACACAGAGCAACCCGTGTTTTAATCCTAGGTCCAAGCTTAGAATCTTCTTTGGTATTAAGCACATTATAAAAAACAATTACAATAATAGCAACTAAAAATGCTGTCTTCTTCTTCTTCTTCTTTTTAATTATCGGATGCATGGGTGGACCCACGCAGGCGCTTCCCCATCCTAAAGGATGATGTGCACCAGACCCACCAATCTAAAAAGTACATAAGTCCGAAGGTTTGCAGACATTTTACTGTTAGGGTGAGTGTTTTGACAAATGAAATGTGCACCAAAACCAGTGTACATTATGTGATCAGGATTGATTACTATCAGAGGCATATTTTATAACCATAATAACCAGTTATCATTCTAATGCTCCCAACATGCTCTTTGATTTTATGCAAATATACCATTTGTCCCACTCTCCTTTCTCATACGTCATTTATTTACAGAATGAGTGTGATTTACTTAGTGGGCCTCATTTTAAAAGCTGTAGTGCAGTAAAATAAGTGTAAAAATAAGACCTAATTGGCTTTCAGCAATCTTTACATTTGTTTTACTGCTCCGGGGCATTTTAAAATGTTTTTCAGTCAGAGTGGGAGACAGGAGGGGGAATCTCATTTACCCATTCTCATGCATACTTCGCCTACAAAACCACCTATTGTTACACCTGCATGTGATTTTCATGCAGCGTAAAACTTATGGAATCCTATGGCATTTGCCTGCGTTTAAAACATGCAGATCCCGTAGGAATATATTGTGAATGTAATCTGGGAGTGTAATTTGCAGTTTCTTTTACATCTTTTACAAAAAGAATGGTAAAATGAAAGTTGCTTTTGCCTGCATTTACTCTTTCTTTTTGCACTCGGTTTTGTAAAAAATTATTTTGCCTGCAGAGGACCAAACAGCACGGACATGCTAATGATGGTGGTCCTCTGCATGCAAATACCACTTAAAATAAAATTAGCCTCACTGATTGAATTGTTTATGTACATAGTGTGATAGTGTTTTATTTGCAGACAGAGATTTATTTATGAACTGGTCCAGGGAGATTTATTGACAATATGCCAAATAGATGCATATTAGACCACCCACTTGAGAAAATGCTGTTTGACCCAAAATACATTTGTGCAGGGACTCATGATTATTGTTGTGGGCATACACCCCCTTTATGTAATACTCATCACTCTCTATGCAGCACCCTCTTGTTAGAGCCCCCACTTGTAAATTATATGGCTTTATTAACCAATTATCTTAAAAGGTGTGCTGTAAAATGTACTATTTCAACACATTATTTTACAAATGTTTTTAGGTGGGGGTGGGGATGAATGTCCCTAAATTACTTAGTGTTCCCTCACTATGCTCAGTCACTTGCACTCATTTGTGGGTGATGTTAATGGCACTCCACTAAAAATATTCACCTTCCATTATTGACCTTGAATTGCTTAAAATGCCAGTGCCCCCTTGGGTGCTGCCTCCTCTCTCCCACAGCAGCAAAAGCTACCTCTGCCCCAACCATTGTAGATGCAGAATAATGATACTGGCTGTGCACTGTAGTAGTGGGTATGTTTGGATGCTGGGGCACCGGCATCGGCCCCTTACTTCTACAATAGGTGAAAGATGCAATGTTTTATTCAAAAACATACTCATATATTTCAGGTACTGTAGTGCATGGCATGCAACTACAGCAGCATGATCATGTGATCATGTGCATTGAACATGCACAATGGCCCAAACCAGCTTGGGAGTCTGTTGTGCAGCATACACTTCTTTGTTCTTTGAGGAACTTGGGGGTCCCCTCAGTAGGGCTCAGTGCCCTACCCCCAATTTTGTGATATAACACTGCCACGCATACTATGCAATAGCTGGCACATGGAGCATTCCAAGTGCTGAAAGGGATTACCAAAATAAATGATCTCAGGCCCAAATAACTGGACAGACTTAAGGAATATGGTCAAATAATACTTTATTATTAGTTCAATAAAGTAGGGAAACCTGGTGAACAAACAGATTGCAGCTCACACACCCTCAATGCATTTCAGTCACACAAAAAGTTGTATACCTCGACATGCGTCAGTTATGACATCATCCTACGTGGCTAACAGTAAAAACCTACTGGGTGGAGGGATTGGTTAAGGGAAATGTGTATATATAAATATAGGGGGTCATTACGAGCTGGGCGGTAAGGAGTTAACGCCGCCGGTAATGATGCTGGCGCCATTAACCCCTTACCGCCCTATTACGAGTCTGCTCACAGGACCCGCAAAACCAGACGCCCTTAGCGGGTCCTGCTAGCAGACCAGGGAGCTAACAACAGGAGCCGTTATTAACGGGCCTGTTGTTAGCTCCCTCCCCAGTCCCATTGAGCCCTATGGGGGCTTGAATGGGAATGGGGATTTTACCGGGTCAGGGTTCCTTGAATGAGGAATTACCGGGTCCTCCAAGGTTGGAATGGCCCGGTAAATCCTCATTTGAGGAACCCGGTACCCGGTAAGGAGGTAACCATGCCGCAAATTGCGGCATGGTTACCTCCAACCTCGTAATGACCCCCATAGTGTGTGTAAGTGTTAGTATCATCATTGGATGCCTCTTATCTGGTAGGCATGACTTGAACCACCTCTAACTACGTAATATACAGATAATAATGTAAAACCAGCAGCGGATAGGCCCATGCAACAATGTATGGTCCACCATTACACATACCTTCACAATTTGTTGGTACTCTCTTACCAACTTTGGACATTTGCTCATTAGCAGCACCTAAGCAACAAGGCCCAGATGCAAGAGATCAATATCAGACAACTGCCTTTCTTAGCTAATTAGCCTACCATCTCTCATCAGCCAAGCCTTCAGCCAAGGCTTCTTTTTTGCGTTGACCTTGCTGACTGTTCTCTTCCTCAGAACTTTAAAAGGAGTGAAGGTACAGTGCTATATTCGTCTGAAGCCCTATGAATAGGCCTTGTTTTCTGGTCCTGAATCACGTGTGTGGAGACCATGATTTTGTCCATTTTGCGCTTCTATTTAGTGTTATTTGATTCAATTATATTGGGTGTTATTAATCTGGAGACTTGGTTGTTCCCTTCTACATGTGCTTTCTGCACCTTTAATTAAACAATACTTGGCGTTCACAACTGTTCACTCCTTTTCTTAATGTAAGAGAAATATGTCCTGCGTACATAGCTTATCCTCTTCAACTCCTTAGAGTCATATAGTTACTCTTGCTGCTGAATCCTTGATTCTGAGCCAAGGAAATACCCTTTGTTCTTCCACAAATTTATATTCCAGTACCTGTCAGTATTGCAACCTTGATTTCCCTTCTTGAGGCTTCTTGCTTACCATTATACAATGCTGACGTCCATTTTCTTAGCATGGCTGCTTCACTCGCATTTTATTTCTTACTTTAGCAAGCTTCTATATGTCTTATCTACCTTGAGTTTCTGCATATATACATTTATTGCATCTCTTGTCACTGATCTTCTTAGTGTATATGGTCTTTCTTCATATTCGCATATATGTTTTCTTCATTCATCCATACATCGAGTTTAGTGTGTCCACATATCTTCTCACTCTAGTGGCGTCACTTTACATATGCCAGACTTCACTTATAGTTCTTCTATGTCCAGTGGTGTCTGCAGGCTCATGTCTACCGCATCAGTTGGGGGGTACATTCGATACGATTGTCTGAGCGCATAACATCTCTCATACCTTTGATGTGGTATTGGGATGATACCAGGTGTCAAACACAGTGCTTTCTTGTTATTCTTCAAGTATGACTGAGGTGAGGGGGTGGGCTCTATAAAAGACGTGTACATCTGCCTCTCTACAATACTTTAATCTTAATTGGAAATTCTGTGCTGGCCTGGAGATAACACTGGCATGATGAGACTGTCAAAATGTGCTAATCTTTCTTTTAACATGCTGCTGCCTATATATATATATATATATATATATATATATATATTTCTTTTTTTAAGTGCTTTGCTTTTTTCATTTAATCAACAGTGTTTTCACAATGTCCTTTTTGATTAAAAAATATCATATGCATAACCTTTACTTTAGGTGGCATTGTGTTCCATCCTTGAGGCAGTCCTTTCTATGCATTTTATAATAGCATTTTTTTAAAACCTTTATTTGAAGAGCGTGTTTAGAGCCAGAGTCATATTTCGTGGTTGAGTCTTCAATATCTTTTGCATTCGACTGAACAGACACTAGGTAATTGCGATACGGTGGTCATATGTCTTTTGGTTTACAGTTCATCGGCTGTAATGTCCACCAACGTCCCTCCGTATCTGATGTCCATGTGACTGCTCCTAGCCACTCGGAGACAGTTGGACAATTTGCAATTTGGGCAGAGTCACAGTAGTAATATACAGCAGACTGCTAGTAACATACATAAACTCGCCAGTTTACAAAGACCTCCTCGTATATGTTCAAGTTGATGAAACAAACAGTTGGCTGGGGCAGGGTCCAGCGTACAGTTCAATATAATTGACATAGTATCACAAACCCCAGGCCAGTATTCTTTCAGCCCCGAACAGCTCCAGAGCATGTGAATATCGTTTGCATCATTCATGTGGCACCTTGGGCATGAGGATGGCTGAGTATGTGGGAAGTGGTGCAGCCTAACAGGGGTGTAATGGAATTGGTGCAATACTTTAAATTGTATTAGCCGAAACCTCGAGTTAAAGGACACTTTGCATACCTGCTGGCACATGGACTCCCAACCTTCATCAGTGATATGGTCCCCTAAATCCCTTGACCAGGACTCTCTAAGCTTATTCAGGGGCTTACAACCTCAGGTTTGCAGTACATCATACAGTCTAGCCACCGCCCCACCCATGGAGGTACCCCTCATGATCGTATCTAGTAGTGGTTCATCCGGTGGTTGTACCGGAAATGTATTCCACATGTGCTTGATTTCCCTGCGGAGCCCAGCGTATTGTAGTCACTGTAAGGACTGGCTAAGCAAGGGTGTTGCTAAGTCTCGATATTCCATGAAGGAATCCATGGCATACACATCGCCAATCACAACGTACCCATCTGTGGTCCACTGGAGCGCATCAACCTCGTTAATCGTGGGAAATGTTGGAAAAAAATTCCAGGGAGGCAAGCCTCTATACTACGTTCTAGGGTTCTTCAACATCTTACATATTTTGTCCCATGCTAGGGCCGTTACAATTATTGGATCGGTATCTGCTTCTTCCTTATTGTATGCTGGTAATACAAGTGAGCGCACATCACAGGTGCCTGCAGCATGCCTTTAGATTTTTAAGTGAGGGTGTTGAGTGTCCGCTTCAAAACAGTAGGCAGCATAGTGTGCTTGCGCCGCCACCCAGTACATCTCAAAGTTAGGGGCGGCTAGACGCCCTCTATCATACGGTCTCGCCAGAGTATTCCATTTGTGCCGTACCTTGCCAGCCTGCCACATAAAGCAGTTAATTGCTTTTTCTAGTGCTGCAAAAAATACAGTTCTGGGCCATAGTGCTATGTTGAGGAAATAATATAGCAGCTTAGGAAGTACAAGGGCTTTGAGAAGCGAGACTCGAACCACAATAGTGATTGGAACTGTTGCCCAAGTGCGCAATTTAGCTTGCAGCCGGAGTAGGTATTCTCCAAGGTTTCGGGCGTACAAGGAGGTCTTGTGTCGTGTAACGGTTATTCCTAAGTATTTTATTTCTACCGAGGACTATGCAACACCATTAGGTCTGGATGGTGCTTGGTTGTCTCAGTCAACGGCAATACTTCAGACTTTGTGCAATTGATCGGAGTCTGGACATAGTTCGGAACAATATGACATTGCACATAATTGGCGCCAGATCTCTACCAGGGTCACGTATAAACAATGCATCATTGGCGTATAGTGAGAGGATTTCTGGTTTTCCCATGAGTCTGATGTCCTGTTGCGCATGTTTACTACGGATAGCATCCGCCATTGGCTCTATAACAAGGGCAAACAGCAGGGGTGACAGTGGGTAGGGTACCATTTACATTCACTCTAGCTGCGGGTTGTGTATACAATAGCTTTACCCATGAAATGAATCGCGGCCCAAATTGTATTTTGCTAATGCCGCCAGTGGTCGAAGTGAGCGGGAGCAGTCGGGAGCGGTGCTCCTCTACTTCTTTTAATTAAGTATTACCGTTCCTATACTTTTATTTTGAAAAGAAACCGTTCCGGAATAGTTTCGTTTTAAAATAAAAGTGGAGGAAGATGTAGAAACTTGCACTTTCAATCCACTGCACTGGACGTTCCCTTAAGCAGCAGGCGCATGTATTTTGGGGTTTGTATTATGCATGGGAGGGGCATGGCAAGGGGGTTTGTGGGGAGCGATACAAACCGGTAGGGAACATAGTTCCACTACTTCTTTTTGTACACTTCGACCACTGAATGCCTAATAGGCTAGGCAGTGTCAGTCAGACACTAGATTCAGGCAGAAGTGAGAAAAGCAACCCATGGCCACAGCCCACTCTACATCAGCTCATCCTCGAGTTGAAATAACAGCATCCCAAATGCTGAACCAAACAAAGCACTGCCTAGGCAGAGTGGCCCGCCCACTTGGAAAGTGTTCAGGGAAACGATGGGGCAGAAATTATTGCTTTTGGGATTCTCATGAGACCATGTTCTTCACTGTAGTACGGTTTTCTTTATTTTCACTTCACGGGTTTCTCTCAAGGCCTTTCTGAACCCGTACTGCATTAAATGCTCACAGCCTCCATGAGACCTTAGGTAATAAAGCACGACTGCTAGGATAATAAAGTGTTGCCGTAATTAGACCCTAAATGCTCAACTAGATTGGAGTGGGGATGTGCAAGCAGAGTGATGCTGATGGTTGAATGGAAGGGGTCATAGGAAGGGGAGGGCAGTGAGCAGAGCAGGACAAATGATGGAGAAGGCGAAGCAGGAGAAGGGAGGTGTCCCAGTGATGGGCCATGGACTGATACAAGGGCATATATGTGGAAAACAAGTATGCACCTCGCCTTTGGCCGAGATCTCTCTAGACAGAGGACAAGGACTGAATGTGCATGAAAACAGAAAACCCCATCTGTGGGGATGTGTTTCCAGAAAAAGCCCAGGTTACTGCATTGGCTTAGCATCCAGAATCACTCAGAGTTCATGCCTTTAGAGAATGGCAAAATAATGGATGATCAGGTAAACCCAACAACCTCAATGTGAGGTCCCCAGAAAGAGAGAAAGACACAATTGACTGGTCATTTCATGTCTGGAGCATCTCAGTGCAATTCCCATAAATGCAACCAGTCTTAATTAAGGATGGTGTTGATATGGCTCTCGATCCCTGGGTCAATTTTCTAAAGCGACTATGTCCTAGAGATTAAAGATCTGGATCCACTAACTCTCAGAAGGAGGAGATTTTATATCTTTGTTAAATCATTTGTCCCTTTCCAATGGTATTTGACCTACCTGCTATTGGAGGTGAAAGACTTTGTACACCTGCTCTGTTCCGCTGAGACCATCCTGCACTGCAGGTGAAAGGCTATGTGTCCCTGGTCTAATTACTTCAGCCCATCCTGTCTTGGAGGGAGAGCATTTAAATCCCTGTCACAGGACTCTGGATGTTCCAATCAGAGAGATCTATGATTATCTATGTATTTATTTATTTATTTATGTATTTATGTGTATTACTAGCAGCGCACCAAACCCTCAGGCATCAGAGCGCTAGTTACAGAAAGTGTAATTCCATATGCTAATTCCAGAGGACTATACTCTTTTGCTTGGTTCTCTGCCACTACATTAAAAACATTGTTGTTGTATAGCATTTCCTGACAGTTTTCTACCACCTCTGAGACGTGTTTTAATAGGATTTGTTATTAGCTTTTATAATGGTGGAAGGTTTATAGACTTCAAACTGGCAAAACACTGAAATGGACTCGCCGGGCTTCTAGCCTTTGTTCTCTAGGTGAAATGTAAATATCGGAGGCAAGTGCTTAATTTGCATAGTTAATAACCAGAGCCCTTTGTTTTTGCATATGAACGGTTCTATTTCCCCTCAGTGAATTCTCAGATGCCCTTCCTTCCTAAAGGCAATTTTCCCAGTCTCTGGGGAAAGTGTGAAGACTCATCCTAGGGTCAACAGTTTCCCCAGACGTGTGAACTCATAGAACCAAATGTTTCTACACTTGACTTGCTTTATATCCCAAGGCGACTCTCCAGGATGTGCCATTACTGCAGGTGGCATATTGACTGTCCTTGGTTGAAGACGCAGAACAGGGTGTTCTTCTGAATGGCATGTTTTATATCCCTGGGTGAGTGAATCCCAGAATACATTCTTCCTACAGCTGGCATAGTGTATTTTCTGTGTTAATCACATCACCCCTTTCTTGTTATTTTCTTTCTTAATTTCTTTTTAGGTGATTTTATTCACTGGCACCTTTGGCAGAGAAGACTTGAGATTGGCTTATGCTACCCATGTGAAAGCTAGGGGTACCGTGGCCTGTGTCTGACTAAGGTTGGTTGAATAGGGAGCGACCACTTAAGACATTAAGGTTGTCCCCAGTCCCCCAGTTTGTTGCTCGCATGTTCTCTCTCTGTCTAAAGCCCAGAAGCCATAATAACCAGAATCAACTTTTCCAACATAACAATAACTTGTGTTGTATAGCTCTTAATGGCACAGTTTCACATCTCTGTTGTTGGATTGATCCCCAGAGGTCAATCTATCAAGAGGTAGAAGTTTTTTTGTCTGTTGGTGAATTCAACAAACCAATCCTTCCGACAGTTTATATGCTCTTTGTCCAGGGGTGAATCACTAGAACCCCGACTTCCTACAAGGGAAAGTTGATGTTCTCTCTGAGAACATTCACAGAATCCATCCTTCCTTCAGCAGACAGAGTTTCTATCCCTCTAGAAATCTTTAGAGCCATCTATCCTTTATGTAATATGTCATGCTTCGTCCCTGGGGTTGGGGAATTCCTCTGAAGCCATTATTTCAACAGGTCGTACTTTCTTTGAGTGAGACAATTATTATAATTATAATTATAATTGGTTATTTATAACGCGCTTAATACCCAGAGGTTATTAAGGGATTGAACCTGTGTTGCTGCACGCCGTCTTACTTCCAAGGCGAGCGCGTTGCCCCTAGGCTATCCTCACAAAACCAGGGCCCCTGGACAATGCCCAGAATTTAACAAATAAATCAAGGTGTTTTGTCCCTCAGCAAATCGGGAGTATCTATACTTTATAGAGGTGAAATGTAGTGTTGCAGTGACAATGCCCTCCATCCATATGTTGTCCCTGTACACAGATCATTTACTTTGCAATAGTGACTACATAGTCATTTTGGAAAGCAATACTGCTGAACTGTTCCAACACTGGAATCCCAAATGTACATATGGCAATATTGGTCCCTCCCAACATTTCAACAGTGTTTGCTCCCCTGGTCTGGGTTCACCCAGAAACCTCCAAGCCAAGCCTCACCAGTCCTGCCCTTATATTTCCAAGCACTCTGTTTGAGCAATCACTCATCCAATGTATAACATCTATAATGGCATGCCTGTAGGAGAAGGATTGAAGGTTGGTCCGTATCATAAGCCACTTAAGATTGGAACTTAGCTGAGTCCTCGCCATATACCCATCTCTGTACAAACACAAAAAGTGGCTCTGTGTTTTGATACTCCTAGCAAAAGCCGAATGAATTGCATTCTCCTACTTTTATACGCTTGTTGCTGACCTGGTCACCCAAACAAGGGCTCTGTATAGTCCTGCGGTAGCTACTTCGGTGTTGTGAATTGCCTTAATATTCCTTCAGTTTTGACCCTTTAGCCTCACAAATGTGAGGACTCAATTAAATGACAGTGCCACTTCCTCGGCAGACTTGAGTTCCTTGGCCCTCCACCCGCAAAGGAAGCGAAACAGCCTTTGCTGGCACTTGGCTTGGCGCAGAGAACTACAGATTTCGACACATTAAGGACTAAATGTCTTTCCTGAGAAAAATACCTTCAAGTTTGCCAGTAGTTTGCACAAGCTGCTACCCATCTTGGATATCAGGATGGCATCATCTACAAACATCAGGACAGGGAGCTCCTGACCCCCATATTTGGCACATCTGCCCCTACCTAGTATAGGGCCACAACAAGGGCACTGATGTATAATTTGAAGAGAAAGGAGGAAAGGGCACTGTTTGCCTTAACCATCTCTTCTCATTGCTAGGATTAGTTAACTCCCTTCTGCTCCAAAACCTGAATGTGGTTGTACTTTTTGATTAGAGATCTCAGAGTATTCCTACCATGGGGGTCTCAATCCAGCAGTATTCAACACTGACCACAGAAGAGTTTTGCCCACAATGGGGAAAGCCTGCCAGAGGTTGTGGAAGGCCAAAAACGTCACCTGCTTTTTGATCTTAACATATTTTGCCCATTGTGATATGCACCAGGATCAATTAATCTTACCCTCGTATATCATACAATTCAAGACTGGCACGAAAAAGAATCCCAGAAGGGAATCTTTGAACTAATATGATCATCAGAGATCATATTTGGACCCAGAGCCTTATTGGACTTGTGTGATAGTATTGCAATCTGTATATCCCCTTGATGGATTGGTCTAGGTCTTTATATACACCAGCGTTCATTCCTGTGCACTGTCAACAACTCCTTCAAGAAATACCTTGGAGAAACCTACTAACCAGGCCTTTTGGGTCACAATGGTCTCTGTGTGGGCATGCCCCACCTGGGTTGATAATTCAACAGAAGGATTTATCATCCTGGGTGACTGCATACATTTCAGGGTGTCCAAAAGTCCGCCCACCAGACCTCATCCCTTCTTTCCTCCATGTATATATATTGCACTCTATCTCACCTTTATATCCATTTCCTTAGCAAACAGCAACTCCATAACCAATTCCCCCTTAACTTGCTTACATTCAGGATTAAACCAGAGATGTATTCCCTCAGCCTTCCCGATCTGTTGCCTCAATGTTCCCGGCTTGCTGATGCACAGTGAGATGGAGACATAATGACTTCCCTAGCAGCATTCAACATTTCACAAATGTTACCGGTGGGTATTTCCTTTTCCCGGCAGATCCTCCCCCTCCTGATTTCCTCTAAGCGGTCCAGCCTGGAAGGAGCAGAGAAGGATCTCTAATGGCATGCTCAAGGTAAAGATTAGAGAATTATAATCCAAGTCTGCCCCGGAGACTACCAGCAATTCCTGCAAATAACCCCATTGACAGGTACCAGCATGACATATATGATCTATCATAGAGGACCATCTACTTCTTACAAGTGTGGATGCTGCAGGGGAATCCTCTTGAAATCTACCATGTAATCATTTCAATCTCCTCGCATGGGCCATATGGACAATGAGCTGTTACATCATATCTTGCCACTCATTTAACTTAATCGCCATGGAGCAAATTTAATGATTCATCTTCTTCCCTCACTTCAAGGTGGCACTGCCAACCCCTTTAACATGGGCAATAAAATCCCCACCTACCACTAATAGCGATACTTGACTTACATTTGCCATCATTTTGGTCTACTACCTCTGCAATGTGAATGAGCACTTGCTTTACCCGTTCTCTGTCAACTTGCACTTGCCACCTGCTGGCTGTACTTTTACTTGTTATTTATCTCATTATCCCATGTTCTGCACTGTCCCTGCTCCCCTCCCCCTCTGCACTTCCCTCCTTCCCCTCCCCATGCACTTGCGTGATCTGAATGACACTTGGCCTAGTATGATCGCGTGTCTTTCTTCGCTGTGTTCCCCCTCCCTTGTCTCATCGCCCCCTGAAACACTTGTGTATAGGCGCTTTATAAATGCCATATCATATCATTTCATAACTAACAAAGGATACATATTCAAGAGTTAGATAAAGGGCATCCCTCAATTTCATATTAACCCCTTCATGCTTCAAATTCCAGATCGTCTACATGACCCATTATTCCATTCTCATTCATGGTAACAGAGAGGGCACCCTCAAGTGATCCTTACCCACTTTATTAGGTGTTACCGAATGTGACGCTACTCTAGAAGCCTTAATAGGGTCTAACGTCCAAGTCTCCTAACATATCGATATGGCAAAATGAGCTTTGTGTTCCTTTCAATTCTCATCAACCAATGTGTTTGCTATCGCTGCTAGGAGACATATGCAATTCCTCCAGCCTAGTCCAACCATATTCACACTATTCCTGGAACCACCATGCCTTAAACCCAGACTGGATGAACCTATTATTTGAACCACTTGACCTCCTGATGCAGTTCACTTGGATAGGAGACTGTTTTTTTAGAGAGCCCACCTGTCTAGCACCAGACTGCTAGAGGGTGTCTGCTAACTCGGAAACATATTACACCGCCCAACAGCCCTTGCCTGGCTATAATCTGCCACTGCCAGGCATATCCCTCGCACTATGCCGCTGCGGTCCTGGCCTTCTAATTGCACAATATGGAGCCGCCTCTCTCATATGCCCTCCATACTCCCAGGTGGTGTAAACAAAAAAAAAACGATACCAGAAAAACCCTCACAGCTATTATGCGTTTATGATTTGACATATCATCCATAGTCTAACTCTTCACCCACCTACTGTCTAAGCACCACCCCATGATCACATGGTACCACGCACGATGTCTTTTTCCCCAGAATTACCAAGTCTGAATGCATTCATGAAATAAGCACAATATATATCATATTTTTTGTAGTCTTGCAAAATAATCCTTATCAAACATGAATGCTAAAATAGGTTTTACATTGTGAATTAGTAAACGTTAAACCCCTTCTAAGGACCTTGAAATTTCACTAGCTCATCAGATGGACTGTCAAGCCCAGCCATACTCTAAATTGTGTGAATAGATATATCTTTATAAAAGACATGACTGTAAATGTAAAAAGACATTAGCGTGACCAGTATCACATGGTGTTCTTTTTGCTTAGGGCAAGCATACTTGTGACAGGACAGTACACACTGTGTTGTTCTCTCCAAGTCAAAATAAAAACATATAATAGCATGTTATTCAACTAACACAATCGGAAGTGTAAAAGTAGCAATGCTGGGAAGAGCAATACCTAAAACCAGTTAATTGGGTCATCACTACTCATGAGGCATTCGTCCAGTTGATGAAGCCAACGCCAGGATCGAACTGTGGTCCAAGAGTGAACTAGGATGTCTTCAACACTGCGCCACCACTGTTACAGAAAGCTCAGCACTTGTCAATGCCGAAGTGTTTGAACAGAAGCCTTTTTCAAACGCTGTCCACTGAACACAGTACCCCTATGGCCAACCAAAGAAGATGCACGCATGTGCTTCAATCATCATGTACAGGTGTCTTTTGAAATGATTGTGGTTAATCACTATTTTTCACATTAAAACATTTGATTAACTCATACCACTAGTTTATCTAGCACGTAGTGTGAAAAGGTTGAATCTGCCATGCTAGGATTTGAAGCTGTGATCTGGCACCAGTGGTGAAGTCAGACTGAAACCTGAGGAACAAGACCTTCCATCTGTTCTCCAGGACCAAACCTTAGCCTTTACATGCAGGAGAGAGACTACTGCTACTAATAATTGGTTATACTACTCAGAGAGCAGATAAATGAACACAATGAAAATGGACAAACATTTTCAATCAAAATAAGACAGTACAGCTGGAAAGACATCCCCAAAGCTATTATCGGCCAAAAGGATATGATATGGCATTTATAACGCAACTGTACACAAGTGTTTCTTTGCTCAAATAGGTAAAATACATTATAGTCACCTATTTCTGGTTGGAAATGGAATACACACACAGGATGAAAGAGGCATAGGGTGTAGGTTCCTATCCCTGACTGCTTATTGTATTTCCTTTATGTCTGTGTGTGTAACATTCAATACACACAGCAATTTCACTTTATACTTTGGTCAAATGGAATTGGACATTTTAAATATTATTTATTTTTAAACTGTAGTTAAAATCATACCATATTGATTAAAGCTACCTGGTACAAAATTCATTCATTTATTGACAAGATGTGCCTTGCCCTTGATGGGCAATATTTCTAGCAGACCACTGAGCCAAGCTCCCGAGCATGCTAGAGTGAGTTTTGAGGTGCCTCTCAGCCTGCCAACCAGCATACTAAGGAAGGTGAAATGGGCGACTCTGGCCCTCACATTTCAAGTAGCCCTTTCTCTGAACCAAATGTTCTTGCCTCCCATAAACCTTGTCAAGTAGCTTTTGGCTCTAGAGTGGAGCTCCCAGAGAGCCCCTTCTCGCCATATGCCAGCTCCCAGATGCTTATTTCTTTGCAATTAGGATTTAAGGTATCTATTTCAAGAGAGAGAGGGGGATTGACGGCGGCATTGTGAGCTTCAAACCTGTCTGTAAGAGACCAGTGTTTAGAGTGCAGGGTTGCAGGTTATTTTGCCTTGCAATGCCTACTCCCCTCTTTCCATGGCTAACCGATTCCCCTCTAAGATCCCCTACCACCTTACACTACAAACACACAATCCCTCAACAGATGTCCGTCACAGGTCTAGCCATTAGCACATCAACTCTAACCAAACCATGACTAAGCTCTCCTCTTTGGCCATATTACATGATTCCAAATAAGTGGCTAATCAGACCTAAAGAGCTGTAGTCCATCAGATCTTGGCTTCTTCCCTATGGATAGCATACTCTCATGTTTCTCTACCAAACTCATAGAAAGCCAATTGGCACACAGGAGCCGGGTACATCCAACATGCACCCATCAACACCACAGGTTTCACAACTGCCTCGACCACTGTCCCACAAATGACCACCCCCATTTTTTTAAAGAGCCAAGTATGGCAAGGGCACAAATAGTGGCAGGAGTGCAATCTACAAGACTACTTAAATTGCATTACACTAACATTACATAGTGCTTCAATAAATAGAATGATCTTCTTTACTTTGCATGGGCCCCTTCCTCAGGTCCTCGTTTATGTGGTTCTGCACCCATCCTGTCAAGTGATCCTGGAAACACCAATATACAGAAACCCCGCTCACCACAGAACATTCTCGAACCTGCCGATCTTACTTCTGAAACATGTTGGCCCTCATCTATCAATCATGCGCATTCTTACAGGGTTATTGCACATGATCAATATATTCTCTAAGGAACAACAATCCTCATTTTGGGGTATAGTGAATGCACAAACGTTATGTTTAACAGTGGACACATTACTCATTACATGTTCATTTTTATCAGGTTAGAGTTTAGCTGTAACCATTTAAAAATATAATCTAAAGTAGAGCACACAAGATCTTCTTTAAAATTGGCTAGTAAAATGGGATTTAATGGCAGATGCAGGAGGATGTCCTTTGTGTGCAAGGTTCGGTGGCAATTCTTCAACAAGCAGATGCTGTTTCCATGGTATGGCTGTCCATTGCCAATATATATAGAATAATATTATAGATAAATTGAAAGTTCAATTCTTCATATATTGGCTTTGCAACCCACTTTAGTTGTGACTACCATAATCCATACTACAACTCACCACTATCATGTTTACTAATAGCAGCTGGCCCAATTTTGGCCTGTTCATTGGCTGCATTTTTATTGGGAGCCAAACAGCCAAAAATATCTGCGCTTCCACCCTATTGATATTAAAATGCAATTGTTTGGATGGTTGTTCAGAAACATGCTGTGGAATACCTCTAAATCCCCTGTGTGTCACTTTTCATTGAGGCACTTCAAATCTCTTGTTGATCCCTTGTCACAGACCATTTATACGAGGGACCTTTGAGTTGCTGACCAAGGCTCCAGCCGTTCCTTCCTTCTGTGCTTTTCCTCCTCCAGTGCTGAATGTGCACAGGCATGGTAGTGTCGGTTTCCATCTGAGGCATTATTGTTAGCTGGTGCAGAAGTGATTGCGATTTATCAAATATTTTTGTTTCTGATTGTTCCCAATTCTGTGAAACCACCATGGGTGATTGTTTATTTACTGTGACCAATTCAGTAGCTCACAACCCTTTTTTCCCTGCAGCATCTTAGTCTCTGGTCTCTGATTCAGACCCATGCCAGACACATCAAAATTGTGCCTGATCTGTGGAAACTTTTCTCGCATGACCTTGGCCATGCTCACACATTCTGATGGTCATGTAACATGCTGTCTCCTTTGTTATTGAGTGTCCCCCTTGGTGTCTTGCCCAGGTATCCAGAGCAAAGGAACAAAACCAACAAAAGTCATCTCCATATTTGGGCCTGTTGGGTATAGAAAGGGCCTAATGCTGGACACGCTGATCAAGCTAGACACCCAGTTCAAGCTAGCATGAAAAGTATTTTAGGAAAACACCTTTTGCAGAATTCTGCTTCCACTCAAAGGGATCTTTTGATGCACTGACTCCCATTCGCTACAGAACTGTTATTACCATGATGAACACGCATAAGCACGCGTTCAATGTATTTTATTTTACTTTTCACAGCGTTACGAACGCAATTGACAACGCTGACCGGCGCTGATAGCGACCGGAACATAGAATTACTTGCAGCTAGGTGCTCGCACACGGTAAAAGGAAGTGTAGATAGGAATGAAATTTGGCGAGAGCCATTAACACATAGATGAACTATCAGCATAAATTGGTGCAGTTCTGACTATGAAAAGTATATAATTAACCATGAGATTACAGAGAAGAAGTGGTATACAGTCTCTAATGCTGTTGTAACACGTGAATTTTGTTTGATTATTGCTTTATGAGTGCACAATTAATAAGTTAAATGAGGATCTGGGAATAACTAACAGAAACTTTAACACAAGTCACTTATAGCGACATATGTCTTTTTTTTCTCTCTCTTTATGTGTTATTTGTAAATCGTTGTTGTCTCCTGTGGCTACCCTGTCTTTTCAAATGTTTTTCAACACGATTATTGCAACATGAATTTGCAATTTTTGATTCTTTTTGATTTTGGAAGTAGAACTAAAATAATCCTGTGTTGATTTACCAGGCTCTGAAGAAGGAAATTAGTATTTCCGGAAATGCATTAGCCAATGGGTTTTTCATTTGCCTACAAAAACAGCAAATCACAAATTGGTGATATTTAACCGATGACAAGCATTTATCAGTTCACAATTTTGTGGATTAAAGAAAATTACTCAAACATTATTTGAATTGAGTTTTATTCATCATTATACATTTTTTGACAAAAAATAAAATACAAAATATTTAACCATTCGTGGTAATTACAGGTGTGCCGCCCACACCGATGGCTAATCAGCCTAGGTCCTTTTTTCTTCAGTCCAATACGAGAGCCCAGCACAGAGGTACTATTTAGTGGGCTGCACCCTATTAAGCAACTATAAACTAATAAGACCATTGCACAAAGCAATTTTTCAAAATCACAGAGTACATAGCTGTGCACCCTCGCTCTTGCTCCATTTTCAGCAGTTTGAGTTTTGCCTGGCAGAAGCCGCACCTATCACTAGTAGTTAGTTTTGACCCATGATAGATACATCGTATAGCAACACAGAATGAGCAACACATGTATTCAATTTGCAGTTGCAGAGCTTATAGATAGGGCATTGTGTTATAGGCCCTTTGTTTAGACATAGTACACAAAGTTACATTTTGAATGCGTTGCGAGAAGGGAGCTGAAGTGGCAGGAAGATGGAATCAGAAAGGTATTGTGGTAAATGCAAAATGTCAGAGGGTTGACATGGCAAGAATGCTGCCATATTGGATTTTAAGTCCTAGTACATGATGAATACAATGCAGGCCCCTGATGTGGAGCTGCGGCTCTGTTTAGTTCAGTCCCAAGACAAATCCCCTTTCCATCTCCCATGAGAGAAGCCGAGGTCAGAACCACCCACGCTGCCAGATAAATGCTAATTTATTTTATTTATTTATTTTATTGGCATTTTTGGTTAGTATGTTACAAACCTTTTTGCCTTGTTTTTTTTTTTTGAAAAACACACAAATTCATTAAAAAAAAACTGAAAATAGTTACAGATGCAGATAAATAAGCCTTTGCAAATAAAAGTAACTCTTAGTTCAGTTGAAACCAGCGTTAGTCGCTTGATTTTCATCGGTCTTATTAGGCCCAAGTTTGGATATTACCGTTTGATAGTTGTTAACTTGTTAAATCTGTTGACAATTGCTAATATCAATTTGACCAGTGCTATTGTAAGTCGTAGTCATGGTCCTCTCAGGAGTTCCAACCATCTTCAGCCGTGCAAAAGACATTATGCTTTGTGAATTCCATCATCAATCGGGTTCTGATTTCCTTTAATTCAATGCAATATAGTACCAAATGTTTCCTTGTTTCAATAGTGTTGTCTTTATGGCACAATCTGCAGTTTTGTTTCTCTATTGCTCGTTAAACGCTAATTGTATCCAGCTCCAGGGCTCCCAGGGGGTGGACTGTTAGATACAGTGAAGGCAGGTAGGGATGCACCCTTTGAAGGACAAATTCATGAGAACATGGCACAAGGGCTTATGATGCCTACAGGCCACCTAACCAAAGCAAATACATCCCTGAAATTCAGACTCACGTGTGTTGCCTTGGTCACATCATTACTGGGGACCTGGAATTTGAAGGAGATAAGGGGGATTTGTTTCTGGAACGTACCAATTTTTCGGGATAGGAGGAGCAGCAGTGCTGCCAGTAAATGTAGTGTAAGGTTGGGGTGCAGCTGATGTGTGTCACAGCATCTGGTATCATGAGATGGCATATTGTCTTATCAAAGCAAAGTTGGCCTCACTGTCTTACTCTTAAAGAGCCTGGGTCAGAGGGGTGCACATCAAGTGATGGTTGAGTTGTATTAGTGTATCAATGTATCTGTTAGCCAATCATGTACCAGGATTCAGTGGTGATGAGGAAGTGTAGCCAATTGTTCCATAGAATGTATGGGGGTATTAGAATGTCATATAGGTGGTAGCCATTGAGGGTGGTAGGATGAGTTTGTAACCGTTTTATGATAATGTGCCACTTTCCACTATATAATATGTAACTTCTTGGGGTGTGAGGAGCTCTGAGTCATTTTGGCTCTACGGGACCATCTGAGAATGTTGTATATAATTAACCATGTTTTCCCTTGCAAAAAGGTGTAGTGGATGTTATGCCTTCATGAATTATTTTGATTGTATGGGGTTTGGGTTATATCTACACAAGTGGTGACTCTGACATGATCCCAGATTCTCTATGAGTTTGGGAGTTTCCCAGTCACGCATCCTGGGTTGCAGTGCCCATCTGCAGTGACCAGTCCCCCGTGCACAACTTGAAGAGGTTCGCAGCTGCTCTGTTGCTAGAAGGCCCGCCTGCTCCTTGGAGTGGGCCGCTGCGGGGAGTTGTGCAGAAAAATTGACGGGGACTCCATATCGGAGGTGCTCAGGAAAATGCATAGATGTAAGAGCACCTTTGTGGGAGAAAACAATGAGGGTAGAGAGTGTGTGTGTAGTGAGTTCATTGTGAGCGTGTGGATTGTAAAAGACCATGTGGCAATATATATTGTTTTTTTATATATACAGAGGTTGCCAGCGGGATCTCCTCCATTGAGAGAAAGGTGACATAACAGTTGTATAGTGTGAGAAATAGAGAAGAAAGAGGAAACAGGATCCCTCCATTATGGGGGAAATTCAGCTTTGAAGGTAGAGTAGAGGTCCAGTGTATGGCAGACCTGGGATCTCGTCAGCCGGCATAAGGGGGCGTAAGGAGATAAATTCCCAAGTCCCAAGCCAAGGGGACAGAGGATGGGTTTAAACCATTCTGTAAATAAGTGTGGTTTTGTTCTGTAGGTCCAATATATGTTGGACATGGGATCCCTTCACCCAGCAAATGGGGGTGTAAAGAGGTTGATTCCCTCGTCTTGAAGAGGAGGCTGAGTAAGGGTCTAAACCATTGTGTATATAATTGTGTGTTTTAAGGTGTTTATGGAACTGTTGTAGTATGGAGTGGTGGTTGTTGGGTTGTTTGAAGAGAGGTGTGGTGTGAGAAGTTTGTGGTATGTGGGGTGATAATAAAGGGGAGGGGAAACAGTGAGTTTTTGCAGTGTTGTGAGAATGTGATAGAACAGCACCGCTTGACCGTGGTTTAGGGGAATTAATGGGTGTACAAGTGGATAACCAGAGGGAACTATGAGTACCACTACCCCACTTCATTACATATGTACCAGGAAAAGATAGTTAAGTACCATTGCGAGTGAGTCGCTGATGCGAGAGGAGGGATGTATATACCTTTGCCCGAAAAAGGAAAAAATAGTAAGGATGTGTTGGGTCATATGTATACATATGTAGCTGTATAAAGGGAGGAATATGAAGAATAGGCAGTGCATTCTTGAGCTTTGGAGGCTGGTTGAGGATTTACAAGATGTCCCTGATGACCCAAAGGGACGAGAGACTGTAACCTCACCACCCTGTGTCAAACCCATGCCTTGAGCAACCCCCACTTCCTGTGTTGCCCCACCAACTGCCACAGCTGGCAACCCCCACAGAGATGGCACCCCATGCAAGCAGCCACAGGTTATACTCATCCCGAGTATGAGCCCCCTGCAGCCCTACGACAGAGAGCCCCTGCCATCCATCAAAATGTCCCACAGTCCTCAGCAGTGAATGTGATGCATGACCCATTAGTTATGGATACAGAACACAGAAAAGCAATGGAACACTTATATGGACAGGAAAAATCATTACATGTTTTCAGGAACTTAGGAATGCCATAAGCAATGCACCAGTAATAGCAACTCCCTATGTTAAGAACACATTCTATTTGTTTTCACATTCCAGTGGACAGGTCATGACAAGAGTGTTGACTCAGTTAACAACTATGGGGCACAAGCCTTTGGCATATTACAGTGGAATATTAGATTCAGTGATGCAAGTTTCCTTGAGAATAAGAACTGGCCACTGTGGCCTTTGCAATTGAAACATCCTCCACAATCACCATGGGCTGTTCAGTAACGTTATATGTAGAGCATGTAGTGTTTGCAATTCTTGAGTGATTCAGATTCACTCAAACCACACAAAGGGCTTCTGCATACAAAGTTATCTTGTCAAGCCTGTCCACCCACATTGTGAGGTGTCATACAGTAAACCCTGCCACATTTATTGCAATACCTGTTCAGCCAGGAGAGGCAGTGCATGATTGTGTAACATGAAAAAGGTCCTGAGGATGATTTAATACAAGCAAGGGAGGATATACTTGAGGATGGGGAGGTCCTTTTCATTGATGGGTCATCAACGAATGATCAGGCAACGGTACGGAGACATACAGGTGCAGCAGCGGCACACCTTTTTGAGGGGGAGTATGAGGTTCTACCTAAAAAGAATTTACCAATACATTATTCAGCACAGGGAGCCAAACCGATTACATTAATTGAAGCATTAGAAGTGTCACAAGAGTTTAGTATCCATATACTCTGACTCGCCATATGTTACCTCCATCATACATTCAGGGTTGTCCAGATAGAAAAGGAGGGGATGTAGGAGGTCAGATGGCACACCTGTGCAGCATGCAGCATTGTTGGAAAGATTAATTAATGTCTTGTCATGCCCAAAACTAGTGGCAGTGGTGAAATGCACCACTCATATCCAAAATACTGACCCTGTTTCGTTAGGCAATGATGCTGCTGACAGGGCAACCAAAGAAGCAGCCTATTTATGAGAACCTAATGTTATCGCACATCCTGAGGTGGACATTCAACAGCTGCAGCTAGCAATAGCATATACAGCAGAACCTCTCGCACAAATAATTGAACTACAAGGTCAGGCACCCCAGGATGAAAAGGACCTCTGGGTTAAAATGTGTAGAGGAGCAGCTGCATGCCTTTGCAGGAAACTCTGCCCCCTTCCTCCCATATGTTGGAGACCTGAGATCGTGCTGTGTTTGACACCAGCAGTTGTGCCAATACTGCAGCGTGTGTTCGAAAGAAGATATCCTTTAAGCCAACCGTACTAAATGTATCTCCAAAATGATGACAACCTAAGGGAGGGACTCCGTAAAGAAATATGAAAAAGAGCAAAGAAAGAAGCTAGTGACATCAGAAGAGACATATACGATGTCCCGAGATACTGGCTGAAGGGGATGTATGGATCCTAAAGAAACTAATGATGAAGTAAAGAATCAAGTGAACTTTTAAATATGAACAAGAAGATTACACATACACGAAGTGCTGCAGTGATTCAATCATTGCATAATTGTACAGATGCTGAAACGCAAGGTAGACTAAGTCATCATAGAAGCTGGCTATGCACAGTAAATAGAATTCAGGCAAAGACACCATTGTATAGAAGCTGGACGTCAGTAAAATTAATTTAGTAAGCCAGGATCCATGAAGAATGAAGGGGAAAAACTGTGTCACAGCAAGAATACACCGTTTTGTGGAGCTGCATGGCGAGGTTGTCTGGCCTGGAGTCAAGACTGAAGCAGCCAAGGTCAGCTATCTATTCTGGAAAGGAGCGAACGTGCAAAGGATGAATCATCCCTTCTTGAGGTGGAAAGAAAGAACACCAAGAGTGTCAAGTTTTATTAATCTAGAGCATTTAAAACCTGCAAAATGGACCAAATCATGGTTTCCTGTCACATGGGACAAGGATGAAAATAGAGTTCGAACTTGGAGTCCCAGAACACGATAGTGAATGCTCTCACTCCCATGTATTCTCAAGACAAGGATACTTTGCAAGGCCAAGGTCAAAGACAATCTTCATCACAGAAGGAATGGGAGATGAAAGATGGTGGACTCATTGGGTGAGGAGGTAGTGTCATGCCCCATCTTCTTGCAACTAGGTCGGGCCTTACATGCTACTAAGTAAACCAAATGTTCCAGACATGGCACAATCGTGCCAACCAATTACATTAGTACATATATATCGAAGGACCTTATAGTTTGAAAACCAATGAGAAACTGTGTATCTAATGTATAATCCTAGTTCCTATAGAATGTGTACTTAAATGTTCCCCTTAGCCAATCCTGACCCTTGATAGGTTTTTCATAATTTACCATGTAGTATGATGTCACCTCTGACGTTTTTTTAATATAAAAGCTATTGTATTTGCAAAGATCGCTGAGAGAATCTGAGCGTCCGTCTGTAGAGGTTAATTGTAAATGCCCTGTTTTAGATAATTGTTAATAAAACAGTACTTTGCCATCTTCCTGAGTTGGTTTGGTTATTTGGACTTGGAGTTATTCTGTGTGATCGCATCCATAACATGCACGTTCCTAAAGGGCCCTAAGCTTACGTCGTAGTGGTGCGGATGGTTCAAAGAGCCAAACTGGTTCTGCCCCAGACTTTTCAGACGATTGGGTATCCTCTAGCATTGACTAGAAGATTGCAGAGATTCCTGTGGAGAGCGGCCAAATAGAAATAAACTTGCAGGAAGAATTGCGATGGTGGGTAGGTCTCCCTTTGAAGAAATCCCAGCTAAGTTTCCATGGGTACCCTGCGGACAGAACGGGAAGTGGTCGTATTAAAGCTGAAGTCGATACTGAAGTTGATTAACGAATGGTAAGTAGACTAAGGGGAGTGGCAAATAATGGGACGGGATTGTGATAATTTTGAGTAATGGGACATAATTGTAGAAATAAGAGAGACTGCCTAAAAGTCCTAATTCAAGGGAATTTGAAGGAGACATTTCAAACTCCAGAGGGAGTAGAAATAGAAAAAGCACAGGTTAGGACCATGTAAGGTAATGTTTCAAACCCTGTACAGGGTAAAAAGTAAAGGCGAGAGAAGAAATACCCCATATTAATGAATAAGACATAGATAAGTGGGAAGGGGATCACAGTGTTTAGACAGTGCTAGTCTAAATGTTGTTGGTTGAATAAAGTATCATGAAGCGATAGAAATTGTGAAGAGTTGAAAAAGTAACACTGATTAAAGATAAAGAGTAGCAAAAATATTGGCACCAATCAAAAGAATAGATAGGCTATTGAAACAAGAGGATTGAGCAGTGATTGATGGTGCTTGCTCGTATTTGTTGTTTTAAACGTTAAAAGTGGTGATTTAAAGGAAGGTAAAATATTTATTTAACAATCTGGTAAGTATAGACAGTCAATAGAGACTTGTCATTATGGGGGATACTCCTCACATGCACCTATGCAAGACACTGCCAAAACACATGTCCAAGCTCAAACAGTACAGTGCAGAATGAGTAAAGGGCACAGCAGATAACATTTTCATGCCTTCGCCACAAGGAGGATCATTGTCAAAAGTGGTATTGCAACACATGACCACCTACTTGCACGCGGCGTACAAAGGGAAGACATTAGAGAAATGATTAGCGGTTTTAGGACTTTGGAAGATGCATCAAGAGGAAAGGGAAGATCCACCACTTGAGGAGTGGATGCTCAATCAGCATAAGAAGGAAGGCGTCAAGCCCTCAGCTCCCCTTACCTTGTCTGAAGCTAAGAGTGTGGCTACAGAAGAGATAGGCGTGTATCCTTTAACGGAATTAAGAGCAGCGATGGGGTATAGTAATCTGATATATGAATCTTCCACTTACAATAGTGACAATAGTCCGCAAGAGAATAAAAGAAAGGAAGAGATTTATAAGTTCATACAAGACAAGGAAGAAAATAGTGAGCATTTGAATTTGTCGACAGAAATAGACAGGGAGATTGAGAGTTGGAAAGAAGAAAAGGATATGGCTGATGAGGAAGCGCTCGTACAAAACAAATGGATGGGAGGACAGATACTACTCAAGATAGATGGGAAAAGTATTGAGGAAGTTAGGCAAAGAGAAGATAAGGATGAACAAGAAAGGAAGGATAAGGAACGAGAGAAGAGATTAAAAGAAGATGAGCAGAAAAGGAAAAGCAGGCACAACGAGAACAGATATATCAGGATGAGCAAGAGAAAATTGAAGAATGGGCAGAGGAACAAAGAAAGTACAACAATAGACAAAGAGCGATAGAAGAAAGGGACAGAAGGGAAAGAAAGAGAGAGGAGGAAGAAGCACATAGATTAATGGACAAAAGGTTACAGAGACAAAGAGAATACGAAGAAAGAAGGGAAGGAATAAGGAGAGAAGAACAAAGTCAAGAGGAAGAAAGAGTTAGAAGGGATGCTAGAACGTGAAGGGAAGTAGTTGAATAAATGGAATGAAAAAGGAGACAGTGAGGTTTCGATGCCAGTCTCATCTGCAAAGAAAAATGAGGCTGAGCCCAGAAATACAATGGGACACAGTGGGCGAGATTCTCCTGATAAAGGAAGTAATGCCAGCAGCATCTAGAGTAGTGCTAGAAGAAGAAAGAAATGATGCGGAAAGCGTTGGAGAAAGGATCAACAGGGTCTATCAACAGTTAAGAGGAGGGAGCGAGTATGGAACTTGAGGGAGTGGTGATCGATCCCCAATACCTCAATCATGAAGTGAGGAAGAAAACCTGTTCAGTGATGAACGTAGGTCGTTGTCTTTAAGCAGACTGAAGTTAGACAATGGTGTGAGGGACAATAGTCATGCTAGTTGGGCCCCAGCATTATCGGACGAAGAAAGAATGTTCGGTCTTGGGGCAGAAGGAGGGAGTGCGTGCGCCCCTTAAGGAAGCCCACAAATGGATAAGGAAGTGAGATGGTCCGATCACCAATCCCATAGCATATTCTGAGCGTCCCCAAGGACGATCACATAGTGAGAAGGGAGAGTCGCCACCATATGTAAATAGGTTAAAGTCACTGACGACAAGGAGACAGACAGGGACAATTATCCCTGCCATGGATAGACTAACAGTGGGATACGACTACGGGATGGGGTTCACACAATTTCCCTTGTTAGTGAAAGAGGGAGAAAGACCACAATACATTCCATGGACACAGATGGATAAGGATAACTTAAAGAGTAAACTTCCAAGTTTGAGTTCGGGGACTGGGAAATGAATATACACATTAGAGAAAATTACATTAAGAAATACGCTGGCCACAGGGGACTTAAAATGTCTCCTGGAAGCCATTCTTGGACAGAGGGCTGATGACATATGGATGAGAGCTGGATATTTAACTGAGACTGCACAAAATACAGAGCATGATGGAGCACCATTTAAAAATTGTAGAGCAGAGGTTTGGAGGGCTCTCAGGGTAAAATATCCTCACACATCAGATATGGGTGCAATTATGACATGTAAAATGAAGGACGATGAAGACCCTATTCCTTACATTCTGGATATTCAGGAAAAATTGCAACTTGAAACTTGCGAGTCATGGGAAAAGACAGTGGCATTATTTTACCATGTTTTATGTCAGGGGTTGCCTGAGCCAGTACAGAGGCAGATGATAAAACAAGTGGGGATGGAAGTGAAGCCATGGGCTGAGATACAGTTGACAATAGTGCACCATTGTAGGTTATTACAAGAGAAAAACAAGAAGAAAGATGAGAATAGGAAGATTGAGGAAGCCAAGTTGGTTCAGAAAAAGTAGTCAAACTTTGCCATAGAAGGGGTGGTACTGACAAGCGGAGAAAGATTGGGAATGAAGGAAGCAATAGGTACATCGCAGGTGAATAATTTTCGCCCGATGGACCAAGGTGGGTATGGGTTTACGTCACAAGACAGAGGTATGGGTTACAGGGGAAGAAGAGTTGTATTTCAGAATAACCAAGGTGGGTTTCAAAACACACAGAATGAGAACCAGAGTGCTCAGGGAGGATATAACCGAGTAGGGGTTACCAGACGGGTTGTCCCGGTATGTTGGAATTGTGGAATGACAGGACATATTGCACGCGTATGCAAGAGCCAAGGGAATGTACAAAATGGGCAGTTTTCCAGAGGGGGGACAGCTTATCCTCCACCATATACAGCATGCAGACTAGAGAGGACTTCCCAAGATCACACATCTTATCAGGCACTAGTACCACAAATGCAGCAGGTACCACAGCAGGGACATGCACACATGTGTCCACCGCAGGGGAAGTCGCAACAAGCCCCTATGCAGACACAGCAGTACGCAAATACAGTACAAATATTAACACCTAGAATAAAAGGTGTCACTGTGGTAGGAGGAAACCCTTTCACAGGGACGGGATGAGCTTGCACCCACAATAGAACAGCTCACAGGGTGGCTTGATGTGTTCAGTACTATCTGTGACACCAGACCCCCAAGAGGAACCAAGGGTCAGGGCCGGTCTTTGCATCAGGCTGCCCAGGTGGCTGCCTGACATCAGTCAGCCTCTAGGGGGCGCTGCACCAGCAGTCCACAGTGCTAGAATACACGTGTAACATGTAACACGTTTGTTTCCTTACATTTTAAAAATGAATGTGCCTGTTAATTTTTATAATTTTTATAATGCCCAAATGTTAAACGTGTTACACGTGTATTCAACCACTGGCACTGCTGCAGGCTGTGGCCTCAGCCCTCAGGTAGGGCATTGCTAGAATACACGTGTAACACGTTCATTTCCTAACATTATAAAAATGAATGTGCCTGTTCATTTTTATAATGTTAGGAAACAAACGTGTTACACGTGTATTCTACCACTAGAACTGCTGCACGCTGTGGCCTCTGCCAGGGCAGTTTCTAGTCCATTTGGTGCCCAGGGCGAAACACTAGGAATGCGCCCCCCGCACCCCATCCCATGCACCACTTCCACCGCACCCCGCGCTTCACTCCCGCTGCACCCCGCGCACCACTCCCACCGCACCCCACGCATCACTCCCACTGCGCCCTGCACGCCATTCCCAAACTACACCGTTAAGGAACTCCTACCCAAAGTCAAACAATCTGTCACACAAGGAATGAGTTGCCATTTGCAACGGTGGGCCACTTTTTCACTAGTGCCCAAGACAATTTTATGCCCCAGTCCCACTTAGGCTGCAGATAATGAGGACTGGGCACACCAACCAAGAGACCATGAATATGGCACAGGATGCAGTATATACAACCAACAAAGAACACAGGATGCTGAAGGGGGTTTGAAGGCAACCTAAACCAAAAGGGCAATGACAGGGAGACCCCTGAACCCAATAAACAATCACTTTAACATTCTTTGAATGGGAATCAAGGGTTATGCTTTGATACAGTAAAGTCTTGACTGTTGTAAGGATACATGGACCAGGATTATTTATTTATTCATGCAATGTTTGTCGGGTACCTGCATATTTATTTATTTATGCAATGTGTGTGGGATACAGGTATCCGACAAGCATTGCATAAATAAATAAATTATCCGTCTCCATGTACCCGACAAACATTGCATGAATAAATAAATAAACCGGTTTGTAGCTTAAAGAAAATTTACTCAGCAACACTGGTCAAAACTATTATCCGCATAGTGAAGTAACTCATCACCAGTGCCATGGAAGTGATATATAGTTTGGAAAAGAAGCAGCATGAAAGAAATAGCGCTGCTTTAAACTATTATTTTGGCCATTTTCTGGGCTTGCAGGGACGCACCATGGGCCCAAACGGGTCGGGGCCCACGGTGCGTCCATGCAAGGCACTCACACTCCCCACAGCCCACTGCACCTCCCCTCCCATCTCAATGCCAGCACGAAACCATTTAGTGACTAATGGGCCACCATTAGCATTTTCCTGCCGGCATTTGTGATGGAAGGTCTTAGCTGCAGGAGGACCTAAAGTGTTTTTATTGGTGTGCTTATGCCCCCACCCTAAGTGGCGCAAAAGTGGTCAGAGGGAGCCTCTGACTTCTGTAATGTCACGTGGTACTTTTGTACTATGTGACATTACAGTCGGAAGGGGCAGCGCCAGCACCTGACCTGCGGAACTTTCCCCACGTCAATGCGCTGCCCCACAAACTAGGGAATTCCAACCCCTCCAGAGGCTCCAGGGACCACAGCAATTGCGTCCCCCGGGGCTATTGCGCCCCGGGCAGTTGCCCGCCTCGTCCGGGCCAAGAAACAGGCCTGGCCTCGGCCCTCAGGCAGGGCAATTGGCAAATAAATTAGCAACATTTGTTGCTTTATTACCTTCCCCCGGCCCCGGCTGGTGCCGGCGCTGCTGGCGCCAGCCAGGCCCATGGGCGCACGTGCTGTGTGCCCTCCTCCAGGCTATGGGCGCGCACTGACACTGAAGTGTGGATCGATTGGGGCTGGCTGGTGTTGTCGGCCCCGGCCATTACAGAAAAGAGGAGCGAGTGGGTCACTAAATCCTGAAGTTGTTCCCATCACAAGCACACACTTCCAAGCAGCAGCAGAATCAGCAAATACAACGTTTCTGCATCAGTGGCTCCTGTAGGGTATTTTGTGGAGATTTGGGGCCTGACGGTATTTTATTACCGCCGAAAAATAACTTAGCAATAATCACTCTTTGTATTCAGATTTGGCCATGTGCAACAATAATACAATGGACATGCATTATTTCAGCACCCAGACCTGCATATTTGGTATACGTGGTTGGTGGTATTTTGGTGAGCATAATTCCCTTGTTTTATTTGTGGCCCCAATGTCCAGAATCCCTTATCTTCGCTTAGATTTTTCGTGTGATCACTAGAGAGACCTCAGACCTGCATTCTAGAGATACCACAATTTCCAGTGATAGTGTTGGTGCGCCACCATGGGCAAACTCACTGACTTATTTACGACAGAGAGCTATATGTGGTAGTCTTGTGGTAATTTCCACTACCTTATATACGGTAGGGAGCTATGTTCAGAGAGTCTCTCTTCCCGTTGGCTCATGTACCTCCAACAAGTTATACTACAGTCACTCACAATTATTCATACTGATTCTGACATACACACATCTGTCTTAAAATGACCATTGCACTGTTTAAAAATCTCCCCACATCATTGGCATTGTAATGGTAAATAGAAAATAAACCACCCGTCTGTTTTCAAATATTTTCTGTATTATAAAAGTTGCATTTAGACATGATCTCATTCTTTACAGCAATAAAATGGAACAATCAAAGCATTTTCAATGACACACTGCAATTATAGTGGCGGAGAACAGAACTTAAATTGCAACATTAGCACTTGATTAAGACACGCACGGGACTTTCATTTTTCTACACTGACTGCATACTTTCGTGCACACACACAGCTCCCCCAGTTAGGTAATTACCTTATCTGTTCAGAGGCTTCTCTCTGTGAATGTGGCTCTCTTGGCTTAACTCCAACAAAAAGGAACGCTTGCCTTCTCAAGCCGGGGTCATTGCCTGGAATTCTCAGCTTTTTCAGATAGGACTGCCTCTGCCAGTGGAAAGGTAATTCTTTCAGCTTTCCCCAGTCTCGACTGCAGCAGGACACCCCCACAGCCAGGTCTTCTCCCCAGTAGTGCAGAAAGATGTCTGCCTCTCTTTTTCCCTGCTACTGCCCACTAAAACTTTCCTCTCAGCCCTCTTTATGACGTGTTCCAATGAAATCCATCATCTCTCATCCTCCTACTCTTCAACAATAGCTTCGCTTATACATTTGCAATTGTTGCAAATCTGACTTCCTTCCTCCTGCAGTTACTGTGCACAACAACACGGATAATCAGGCAGAGAAGAGAGGAAAAAAAAATCTGCACACTCATTTAACTGGTTTTCAAAGTATGCCTAATTCTGCAGTAGAGAACACATTTTATTAGTGGGTTATATTAAAATAAGGTTTTATTAGTCAGGTTAATTGTTAATAGGTTAGCTGTTAATTTTCAAATGTGTCTCTAGCAATATAGGCATTTCAGGTGAAAAATAGTGTGCATTTTTAAATGAACACGTGTGCTTTTAACTGTAAAAATAGCTTTGCATCTTATATGTTAAAATCGTTTTTTTGACTGAATAGCCTGTCTTTCCTTGTTAATCTGCTAACCCATATAGCAATGCACCGCACCCTTGTGGTGGTGCTGCAAAAAAAAAATGCTACTTGTGCAGTAGTGCTGTACTCTGTGCTGTAACATGCCAAATATCCTTACATATACCCTCCTTTTGTTTTTAGAACTTGGCTATAATCCAAGCCAATCTCTAAAAACAACTTGTTCTTTTTTTTTTTTATACAATATATCAATCCAACAAAATGAATATTCATGTGCATCAATGAAAATTTGCAATCAATATTTCATCTGAGTCCATAAGTCCATAAAATGTTCCACATTTGCCTTCTCGGTGGAAGTGGCATTACTTTAAGTTTAAATTTTCCAAGTCAATTAAAAAACAATGAAATAAAACAACTAACTAAAACAAATAAGTAATATAACAAGTTAAAATAAATAATTAAAATAATAAATACGTGGAACTTCATATGCCGGAACTTTTGCTTTGTCTCTTTTGCTATATCCCGACCAGCGATGTTATTCGGTTCATTCGAGTACTCTTTCATCTTGGCAATCTTGAATCCACAGTAGTCATCTCTTTTGGCATTCCGGTTATTTTGTCTTCACCTCCACCTGGAGGCAGGCATCTTTTGGTCTTCATCCAGGGGACTCCAGGACTCCATCGTCTCCCGTGGCCTCTGATCCCGGAACCTCCGATCAAATAATGTTAATTGTCTAAATCAAAATAGAAAATAAACAGATTAAGTACATAGCACAATACTAACTTCATCCTTTTGCCAAAAATAAAACATGCTTGGTAAAAATACTTCGTTTTTTTTTTTTTCTTTTTTCTGAAATTAAACACAAGTTAAAAGAAAACAAACACATATAAAACAGCATTCAATATTTAATACACTTTCTCTCTGCACACCAACCACGAGCTTCCGTTATATGTGCATTTATTTATTTATTTATTTATTTATTTATTTATTTATATTATATATTTTCACATAAATTACAGTGTTTATGTGCCATCATAACAATCAACTTTTTTTTAACTTCTTTGTCACTGCCTCCTGATCACACCCATTTATTTTCTCAAGGGATTCTATCCGTTTCCACATGCTCAAGCTGCCTGATCTCATGTCTGGGATGGCATGGTTTGATTTGATTTACATGGACAAACTGCTCTATTGCTGTTTCACCTTCATTTTTCAAAATTTTATACACTACAGGAGAGACTTTATCTATAATTCGAAATGGCCCCTGCCAGGCTGCCAGAAATTTAGAATTTTTCTGTTTACTTTTTCCAAAATGAAACTTGTACACCTGATCCCCTACATTGTATTCCTTTACTGATGTCTTTTTGTCATAATATGACTTAGCACTGTCAGCAGCTCTTTCCAGATTTCTCTGCACAAAAGCAAATGCATGTTGCAAATGCCTCCTCAGTTCATCAATATATTCATGAACTGTGGATGCACTCACTAGAGTTTGCTCATGTGTTCTGTATAGTAGGTGTTGTGGTAACACCATTTTCCTACCTGTTAAGACCTCATGGGGGCTAACACCTGTTGCTTTGGCAGGAGTCGACCTGATTGCCATCAAAACCAATGGTAAACGCAAATCCCAGCTGGAACCTGCTTCTGCCACAAATTTCTTTAAAATATCCACAACAGACCTATTGCTTCTTTCAACTGTACCTGAAGACGCCGCCCGATATGCGATATGTAGTTTCCTTTTCACACCTAGTATTTGCCATACCTTACTCATTAGAGTACTTGTGAAATGACTTCCTCTGTCTGACTCAATTCTTTGTGGCAACCCAAACCTTGAGAACACATGGTTCACCAGCAATGTGGCTGCTGTTTGCGCACTACAATCTGGTGCGGGAATGCACTCAATCCACTTTGACATCAAACATACCACACTCAAAATATAGCGGTGTCCCCTGCTCGACCTTTTTAAAGGACCTACATAGTCTATTTGCAAATCTGACCATGGGAGAGTTAGGCCTCTTTTCATCAATGGTGCTCTATGCATTGGTGAAGCAGGTTTAAATTGGGCGCATACTAGACATCCTCTAGTATATAATTCCACATCTTGGGACATATGTGGCCAGTAAGCATAATCTTTTAGTATTTCTAATGTCTTCTGTGAACCTCTATGGCCTGCAGTTATGGCATCGTGTGCATGGTGTAGCATTAGTCCTCTGAATGAAAGGGGTACTACCCACTGTATTTGCCCTGTTATGGACTCTCTAATCATGAGTCCATCCTGTAATCTAATTCGTGTTTTGTTCTTTAATAACACCCTCAACTCTTCTTTTCCCATACAATCATTTTCTGTTAAAGGATTTTGTTCAGGATCTATCAAATGATTATAATAGATTCCTAAAATTTGATCATTCTTTTGTGCCTCAATCAAATCTTGGTCTGGCGTGTCATGACTCCACTGCACCACCGGTTGATCTACCTCCTTTGGTGCTTTAGAACGTGTGACTGCATCAATTTGTATTTCACCCATTAAATAATCAATAGGTAGCAATTCTCCCATCACAGCCCCAATCTTAGCCAGATGGTCTGCCTTATCATTTCCCTCCTTATCCTCTCCTGGTGTTTTTAAATGCCCACGAATTTTTCTCCAGTATATTGTTAAATTATTTTCTGACACCAATTTGTCTATGGCTTGTATCATTTTTCCATGTTTAAGTGGCTTTTTGTTGTATGTAACCATGCCTCTTGCTTTCCAACCAGGCAAATATTCCACAAAGCTATTCCGTGCATAGTCAGAATCAGTCACCAGGACAATTTCACTGAACTTTTTATCAACTGCAGTAGCAATTGCTTTATAGATGGCTGCCAATTCCGCCACCTGACTACTCCTATCTCCAATCCTCATCCCTATACTAGGAACTCCTTCGCATTTCAACCAGACATTTCCTATTCCTGCCACTAATTGTTTATTACTGTCATTTTCAATGTGAAAAGCACAACCATCCACATATACAGTTGGCAAATCCTTGCATGTTTTTTCATCAAAAGCTTTGTGTGGTGATTGTTCAAATTCCTGTAAACTAGCTTCCACATCCATTTCATTTGTTATTTGTTCAGCTGCACAGTCATGTAAGTCAGCTAACCCTTGAGCAATTGGGCTCTTTTTATTTTGTCCATATCTTACTTCTACGGGAAAGCCTTGTAATGCCAGTGTCCATGAAGTGATTCTGGATTGCGCTAGATTGCCTGATCTAATTCTTTTACTCTCTAAAAATTGCAAAGGTTGATGATTTGTTTCAATAATCACCTTTTCTCCCTGAATAATGGGGCGGAAATGTTGTAGCGCCCACACAGTGGTTAATAGGGCCTTTTCGCATTCATTAAATTTCATTTCAACTTGGGAAATGACTTACTTGCATATGCAATGGTTTTGTGATTCAAATCGTGTTTTTGTGATAACACTGCTGACATACAATGTTCAGAAAAGCCTATTTCTATAAAGAAATCCCTGTCCTTTATGGGGTATGCTAAACATGGTGCCTTTACAAGACATTCCTTCAATCTAGCCACTGCATCAGATTGCTCTCTTTCCCATCTCCAGGGAGTATTTAGTTTAAGCAGTTTAGTCAATGGTTGAGTGATTTCTGCATAATTCTCAATGAACTTTCTGTTATAGCCTGTCATCCCTAATAAACTTTTTACTCCTTTCACATTTTTAGGATCTTTTAATCTTTGTATGGCCTCTATTTTCTTCCTTTGTGGATTTAGCCCATGTTCAGTCACTTCATGCCCTAGAAAGTTCACTTTTTTCTTGCACCATTGTGCTTTTTGCAAAGATACTTTGGCGCCTGCTTTCTGCAATTGGCCAAGCACATGTCTTATTTCATCAAAATGGCTTTTAAGGTTTTCATTTTTTATCAAGACATCATCCACATAAACTATTGTCCCTCTTTCCGCTGCATCCGGCATGGCCTTTCTCAAAAATATGCCAAATTCACTCCCACTATTGATGTACCCGAACGGAGCTCTAAGCCAGGCATATTGAGTCCTGTCAAATGTAAAGGAAAATAGGTGTTGTATCTCCTCTGCCAATGGCACACACCAATATCCAGATGTGAGATCTAACGTGGTAAATACATTTGAACCATGTATCTGAGCTAGGCCCTGATCAATGAATGGTAGTGGCCATCTAGATACTGGTACTCTTTTATTTAACTCTCTTAAGTCTGCACATAGCCGCCATTGACCATTTGGCTTTAACACACCTAAAATAGGCGTATTGGATGTGCTATGAATGGGCCTAATTATTCCCCGTGATTCCAAATTTTTAATAATCTCTGCCAATGATTCTAAACATGCCAGCGGTAGTCTATACTGGCGTACAAACACTGGATTTCTGCTACAACCTTCTGGTAGTGTGGCCACATGTAAATCAGTTAAACCACAATCATAAGCATCTTTTGCAAATACATCCTTAAACTCCATAAATATTTCCCTCAGATTGCGTCGATCCTCATCGCTGTTACATGCATCCGCTAAGGAGATCTGCTCTTCTACCATTCTGGAAAATTCTGGAAACTCTTCTGGTAAAGGAATCTCAGCGCTTTCCTCTAACTGTGTGGCTGTGTCTTTTTGTAGAGCTGCCACTTTCAAATATTTTGGCATATCAGCTTCCACTTCAATGGGCTGATTTCCTGTTTCATTTTCATTTAAATTAAATATTATGCAATCCTCTTGATTGCAGCACACCGTCTCATTTGAATCATAAGGATACACAGAATGAATTTTAAATATTCCTTTGGGCTGAGAGTCCAGGTGTTCTGGCAACTCGCCCTTGGCATCTACATATTTTTCAGGAATATTCCCAATCACCATGTTATTTAAATCTGCCGTATAATGTGATTTTTGTATGGCCATTCCTAATGGGGAGTTTTCCTCTAAATGAATATCCTGACAACCTTTATTATTTACCATGATTTTTACAGATCCCTCACCAATGTCTACCAATGGAATGTATTCATAATCCAGGCCTTGCTGTTTTATGGACTCATTCAGGCATACAAATGCATCATAGCCTTTCATCTGCTGTCCATTTTTGCATTTCAGTGTTATTGCAAACTGTTTTGTAAATGCAGGAACAATAGTATTTTTCCTCATTTGTAATTCGACTGCATAAGGAACTAGTTGTGCACAATGATAAGCCCTTCTTTTGTCTTCAAATTCAGGCGCCGGCCCACCTAGGCGTGACCATATTTTTTGATTAAGGAAATCTAACACCATACACATTCTGTGCATGATGTCATTGCCCATGTAAAATTCATTTTGTGCTCCATTCACTATCCATACATTATGGTAAATTGTTTTCTGCCCAATGCTAATTTTAAGCATGCATCTGCCTGTAATTCGGTTTTCAAAGTCTGGACTGTCCAACCCAGAAACATATTGGTTTTTAATCCTAAATTTCGGGATTTCTTCCCTCTCCATAATTTTTTTTAACAATTTCTCATTAATGAAACTCCTTTCATGTTCAAGCGCTAAAGTGGCTTTTATTGTTTTAAGATAATCATTTATACCAGCGTGAACCCATGGTTGCTCATCTTCCATGTGTATCTCTGCCAGAGTGGTAATGTGTTTTTCTGAATCTGTTTTAGGAACAATATTCTGTTTGCATGTATTCTCTTTTAAGTAAAAACGTAATGTGTGTTCATCTATAGCAGTCTGCCAATCTTTCCTTGGGTCCAAGTATATTTGTACAGGTAGTTTTTCATTGTCGTTCTGATCTTTGTCTTGACACATTAATATAACAGTGACACTAGGTATGCAGCTATTCTGGAGATATACCTCCACAGCATCATTTGTTTTGGCAACGGTGTGACATTCTTTTATATTGCTGTTTTGTGATTTTAGTTTCTTAGGCCTCAATGGTTTTTTGGTTAAGGACCACAGCACTCCATTCACCCCATCTATGAGAGGAGACAATCTTTTCAGGCAATCTGTCCCCATCAGAAATGGAATTTCACAAATAGATGTGATCAATACCTCTTGTTTCGTTCTGTGCTTTCCTATTTTTATGTCAACCTCAGTTACACCTATGATGGGCACCTCCTCCCCATTAAAGTTATGCACTGGGCCTTGATTTGCCTTCACTGTGATCTGACTCTGGGGAGGCCTCCCTTCATTGATACTCTTTACCAGCTCCTTGGACATAATTGTGGCCTGTGCGCCAGTGTCAATCATAGCAAAGGTGTGGCATTTTTCTTCTACAGTGATGGGTGCATAATATCTGTCCTCAACTTCCTCTAATACACATAAGAAATGTGAATTCTTACTGATTTCAGGGCTCACCTTTCTCAGGTCTTTTTCACTTTTGGCTAAGCACATTGGTAAATGAAAAGACATTTTTCCCTCCTTTTTACCCATTTCTGTGCGAGATATTTTATTCATTTCTCCATGTTCAGAGGTTTTTTGGAGTGTGGCCACCGTTCGCCCATCCATCTGGGTAACATCAGAGACCACATTACAACCTTCCAACTGAACATGTGTCACAACATCATTCAGCAATTTGTCATTTTTTAATTCTGTGCATTTGTGATCATTTAGTGTAATACCAGCCCTTTCAGCCTCTTCAAAAATATGTGGCTCAAAGAATTTTTCAGGTGATTGACTTGTACCCTCCTTGTGAGTATTTCCTTTTTCTGTCTGTGTTTGGTAATTGTTTTGCTTGCCCAGGGAAGGAGCTATGGCATCCCCACTTACTCCCTGTTCACTGGTATTCCCCATGCATGAGTCATTTTTCTTAAATCTGTCCCTTTGTTCTTTTGGAATTCCTAATGTTTCTTTTTCATTTGTGCAAATCTTTACTGTTTTATTTAGCTCTAAGTTAAACCATACCTCTTTTTTAGAAGTATTTACACTTTCCATCACAATTTCATTTACTGGTACTTTCATTTTTAATCCATTAGTCATCTCAGAGTCGTTATGCAAAGTTATATCAGAGCAATCTGTCATTTTGGCACTGCAGTTATCATGAGTACTTAGTCACTTTTCGGAAGCCCCCTCTTTGGAAGGTTGTTTTTGCGCTGTATAGAGCTTTCCTATTTGCTCAGCTAACATTTTCACTTGGGCCTCAAGGCATTGGAACCTTTCCACCTCTCTAGGATCCTCTTTCTGTGGCCTAGGTCGATATTGGTTGTTTTCCCCCTGATTGGATCTATTCTGATACCTCTCAGGTGATTGATACCGGTTGGGATGGTTTCTGAACTCTTGATTCATTTGTGGAGGGGAGCGGGTTGCACCCATCCTTTGATTATAGTCCCCTGGTGGGGAATCATTGTACTGGCGTGGACTGTAGTTCACGTTTTGCTTCATGTCCTGTCTCTCAGATTGTGGGTACTGGCCCCTATGTTGATTTCCATTATCAGTAAATCGATCCACATATCGGGGCCTATCCTGATTACCATATATCATGGTGCTGGGATCAAATCTGCTCTGTGTCCCCAATGACTGGTAGGGACCATCATTTCTTTGATCTTGATTTTGTCTCTGGTTATGGTTCATACCTGCCATATCAGACCGGTATCTTACCCGGGGTCTATCTCCTAAATATCTAGGGCTGAGGTAGCTCTCTCTATTACTAGGATCATGTGATTGGAACATTGGTACAGGAAATGGCGATCTTTGTTGATTACCCCTTTGTTCAGGTGTCACATTATTTTTACCTTGGCTTTGAGCAGACTCAAGGGACATTTTGGCTGACCTGATTTCCATTACTGTGGCTGAGGGTTCTTTAGATTTAGGCCTAGTATCTTTCATTTTATCACTTTCTCTACCCTGACAATAGAGTACCTCATATAGCTTGGTGCTTTGATGTACAATCCATTCAAGGGACTTGTCACGGTCAAATTCACGGACCAATTGGGATATGATGTCTTTCTGTAGCCCATAGAAGTATGCGGTTTTAAACTCATTGGAATTTGAGTCAAAAGATACATCAAAGCGAGAGAATGCTCTTTTTAAGTCTTGTAAAAATTGGCGAGGTGATGTATTAGGTCCAGCAGTAATAGTGTACGCGACTTTCTTTGCCTCCTGCAATGACTGAAAAGGAGAAAAATGACGCCTAATTTCTTTTTCAAACTCCAGCCATGTCATATTCTGCTGTTCATTTAATCCCCTTATGATGCTGGCCGTCGGGGCATCTAAAGTTAAATGAAAATATTGTCTGTACTGTTCCTTAGGTATCTGGAGTGCTTTAAAAATGTCATGCACCGCTTCTAAGTGATCCTCAATGCAGCATTCACCTCCCTTTTTAAATGGTTTGATCAGGGCTTTAATGGATTTCATTATTTTTATGGGGCTACTAGTTGCAATGCATGGAATTGCACTATTTTGTGATTCAATCCTGTTTTCAGGTGTATGAGATTGGTGGCTGCCCCCAATGGGAGTATCAAATCCCCCAAGGGCGCTGCAACCAAGTTCAGTCACCGGCCCAGTCACTGGGGCACTAGCTCTTTGGGCAGAGCTAGAATTCACCTCCACTCCATTGAATGTGGTACCCTGCCGCCTCTCCTGGGACCTGGGAATGCACATTTGCTGTTCTAAGTCCTTACACTTTTTAAGGAGTCTGTTGGCTTCATCATGCAAATAATTATTTTCATCACTCATTTTATTAATTGCCTCCTGCATATCGCACATTTGCATTTGGCATTCATTGAACTCTTTATTTCTCTTGTCTCTTTCTTGGATCATTTTAATCATTTCTTGTTCCGCACTCTGGAGATCACCTTCTTTTTCGCAATGTTCTTTTTGTAAAATCTGCATTTCTGAAACAACCTCATCTTTATCCTGCCTAATGTGATCCACTAAGGCTTTTAAGTGTGTCAATTCTTGCTCACTATCTTCAAATTGTTTCTTGCTTTTGGATAACTGAGTATCAAAGTCTCTGCATTTTAATTGCATGTCTTTTTGGCATACATCCAATTCTGCTCTCAACATTTCCTGATTTTTACTTGCCCCATCTAATTCAGTCTTTAACCTGTTAATTAGCTGAGTATCATTCTCTTGCATTCGCAGGGACTTGTTTAAAATAAACCATATTTTGCCGCATAGCCGTATTAAACAGTCTTTCTCTGCACTTTTATCGGCTGCATTCAATAATCTTGTAAGGCAGACCTGAATTATGCTGCCTTCTGCAAAAATATTGTCTAGTTTTTCTTTCTGCACCTCACCCTGAATCCGGTTACTCCATTCTAACGTGGTATTCGAAGACCAATTCCCATGTGCAAATAACTTTGCCTCTAAATATTGCACTAGATCTGAGAATGTGGTTTCCCTTTGTGACATTCTGAAATTCGTTTTTAGTGGCACACTGCTATTATAAAATGGGTTCCCTTTAATGTGCAAATGGCAGTGTGAGACACGCTTGCCACGCCCAGTAGGTACTCTATGATCACTTTCCCGGCCTGCAACGCACCATACATATGTAGGGTATTTTGTGGAGATTTGGGGCCTGACGGTATTTTATTACCGCCGAAAAATAACTTAGCAATAATCACTCTTTGTATTCAGATTTGGCCATGTGCAACAATAATACAATGGACATGCATTATTTCAGCACCCAGACCTGCATATTTGGTATACGTGGTTGGTGGTATTTTGGTGAGCATAATTCCCTTGTTTTATTTGTGGCCCCAATGTCCAGAATCCCTTATCTTCGCTTAGATTTTTCGTGTGATCACTAGAGAGACCTCAGACCTGCATTCTAGAGATACCACAATTTCCAGTGATAGTGTTGGTGCGCCACCATGGGCAAACTCACTGACTTATTTACGACAGAGAGCTATATGTGGTAGTCTTGTGGTAATTTCCACTACCTTATATACGGTAGGGAGCTATGTTCAGAGAGTCTCTCTTCCCGTTGGCTCATGTACCTCCAACAAGTTATACTACAGTCACTCACAATTATTCATACTGATTCTGACATACACACATCTGTCTTAAAATGACCATTGCACTGTTTAAAAATCTCCCCACATCATTGGCATTGTAATGGTAAATAGAAAATAAACCACCCGTCTGTTTTCAAATATTTTCTGTATTATAAAAGTTGCATTTAGACATGATCTCATTCTTTACAGCAATAAAATGGAACAATCAAAGCATTTTCAATGACACACTGCAATTATAGTGGCGGAGAACAGAACTTAAATTGCAACATTAGCACTTGATTAAGACACGCACGGGACTTTCATTTTTCTACACTGACTGCATACTTTCGTGCACACACACAGCTCCCCCAGTTAGGTAATTACCTTATCTGTTCAGAGGCTTCTCTCTGTGAATGTGGCTCTCTTGGCTTAACTCCAACAAAAAGGAACGCTTGCCTTCTCAAGCCGGGGTCATTGCCTGGAATTCTCAGCTTTTTCAGATAGGACTGCCTCTGCCAGTGGAAAGGTAATTCTTTCAGCTTTCCCCAGTCTCGACTGCAGCAGGACACCCCCACAGCCAGGTCTTCTCCCCAGTAGTGCAGAAAGATGTCTGCCTCTCTTTTTCCCTGCTACTGCCCACTAAAACTTTCCTCTCAGCCCTCTTTATGACGTGTTCCAATGAAATCCATCATCTCTCATCCTCCTACTCTTCAACAATAGCTTCGCTTATACATTTGCAATTGTTGCAAATCTGACTTCCTTCCTCCTGCAGTTACTGTGCACAACAACACGGATAATCAGGCAGAGAAGAGAGGAAAAAAAAATCTGCACACTCATTTAACTGGTTTTCAAAGTATGCCTAATTCTGCAGTAGAGAACACATTTTATTAGTGGGTTATATTAAAATAAGGTTTTATTAGTCAGGTTAATTGTTAATAGGTTAGCTGTTAATTTTCAAATGTGTCTCTAGCAATATAGGCATTTCAGGTGAAAAATAGTGTGCATTTTTAAATGAACACGTGTGCTTTTAACTGTAAAAATAGCTTTGCATCTTATATGTTAAAATCGTTTTTTTGACTGAATAGCCTGTCTTTCCTTGTTAATCTGCTAACCCATATAGCAATGCACCGCACCCTTGTGGTGGTGCTGCAAAAAAAAAATGCTACTTGTGCAGTAGTGCTGTACTCTGTGCTGTAACATGCCAAATATCCTTACACTCCCCAAGATATTTTTCATAGGGGTGGCCTGATGAGGCCATAGCAAATCCTGGGGCAGCACACAGGGTGCCACACAGGGGCAGATCCAGCCTCAACTTTTTGGCGGGCCTGGATGGCTGTTTTGAAAACTATTTGTGAGATGGGACATTAAACCTATTGTGCTACTTAACCCCCATCGTCCTAATGCCTCCTCCCCAAGCCCAGGAGGCTGAGTAGATATCACGCTTTCCTTTGGCCCATTAGATCCATCTTTCAGCCCAACTCACCAGAGGCGTAGCCATTATTTTGTAACAAGTGGGGCATGGAGCTAATGTAGTAGGGCCCACATGAAGAAGAGCCTGTGGAAGGAAGGCCACTTGTTCTACCCCCAGCCAAATGCATCGGAGTGACTGAGAGTAGTGAGGTCGGGCGAACCAATCAAGAGGGATGTGTCCCCTTGAGAAAAGGTTTTAAATAATGGGTTAAAATTGTGCATTTTACAGTACACTTTGTGATAAATTAGGTAAAAAGCCACACAGTTTACAATCAGTTTTGTAGGGTAAGAAATAAAACGTACGTTAGATGCCAAGCCACCAACAATATACAGGAGCATTTTCAAACACATTTTCATAATGCCTTTGCTCCCTATATGCCAGTACTCTGCAAGTGTAAAAAAGCATTTTCCGGCCTTTTGATCTCCTGAGGAGAGTCCACCACCAGTCCAGACCTGGGCAGAGTGTCACCGTCAGCAGATCTTAGACAGTTGCACGTTTCCAGCAGGGTTGGATTGGTCGGTCCGTTGGCCGGGCCAAAATCACTTTGAGGGCGAGGCCCTGGGGCCGCTACCACGCTTGGGCCGGTTTGGGGGTTACTACGCCCCCCTAGTTCCTGCTCCCGAGCATATTGTTCGTCATTCCCTCTTTCCTGGGCATGCAGTGCTGACTTTATTTTAGTGCAAGAGTTTCATACATTTCACTGTTCGCTCAGACTTGTCTTATACTCTTCTTTGTCGTTGTGCTCTTTTTGTTTGGAATAGAAATCACGCTAGTCTAACGAGATAAACAAACACCTACACGAACGCGCCTTGTGAATGATGATGTGAAGGATGGATGCAGGCACTGGACCAAAAGCTGAGCGAAGTCTGCACAGCAGCTGGCTTGGGAAAGTGACTCACCAACTACAGTAGAAACTGTCTCCGTGGACGATTGGCCCGTCTTCCGTATAACTCAAATACCCAAACTTGTAGGATGCATGCTTCACTTTCTTTGTTCCATTGGGGGCGACATGTTTTAGCATCAATTCATGGCCTTTAAAATACCCTGCACAGTGCAGCTTCCGATCTCCTTTAACACAAACGCTGGGATATGGCCATGACTAGCTAACGCCACATTAATCAAAGCCAGGTCTCTAAAGAATGGTTCAAGTGTTGGGGAATCACCTGCTCACACTTTCTGTCGTGTGACCAACCAGTGCGCAAAAGATGTTTTAGAGCATGGGGCTGTTGATGCCACCCATTTCTGCATTTGATACACCAGCAGCTAAACACACCCTGGGTAGGCAGCTCCTTCTGCATAGTCCATTTCTCTCCCAAGCTCGGGATAATGTTCTTTACCATAATGGAGAATGTGAAAAAGCGCAGGCCTGCAAATATGTGGGGTGAGAGTAGAGTGCAAAGCGCACTACGCTTGGGGTACACTGGAGATGCTTCCCCTGATACCCGCAGTACTCCAAGTCCCTTGAAATGAAATTCATCTATACACTGCACAATGTGCAAGGGCCACTGGTATTCAAGCAGCACGCGACTAGTAATTTGCAAAAAGTAAACTTAACGAGTCCCAAGAAAAGGTCATCTTCCACCCTTTAAGAATTTGATTGTTTTTGTTTTTATGTTGTGATTGTAGACGTTGTTTTTCTTTGCGATCTTACAGTTTCATGGTGCTGTCGGGAGCTAAAATGAGTGATCACGAAGAAAACATTTAAGAATTTGGAGAGTTCACAAGCATGAGCGAAACAAATCCCAATACTCCAACTGCCATTTCTCTTCCGCGGTAATGCACTGAAGTGTGTTTCAATGTAAAGTCCATATTGTAATGTCATAATTTTAGAACGCACCTCTCCAACATTAACATTGGGAGCTATGTTGAATTGTACATGCATGTTAACTCTCTGCATATGTTTAAAGTAGACTTTACCACTCACATGGAGTAGTGATATTGTTTACGTGGGTCCCTCCTAAATATATTTAACTTCCCGTGAAATATTTGATGCAATACATATTGCATAAATGCATGTATTTTAATGCTGAGATAGACGGGCTTGTACAGCTATCAGTGGGTATGTTGCTGGTGCTTGTTCTTGGAGGTTTGAGTAACACTGTTCAAGACCAGTTCATTACCTTTTAAGAGTGGCTAAATGTTTGAGGTCATACGAATGACATTAGTGTAGATCTGAAATTGTAGATTCTCTGACCTGAGTCAAAGCAGCAAACTGGTCATTGTTACTAAAAATGAAGAGCAAAAGCAGACTAACATAACTAAGCCTGTTCGGGTTTGACGCTCTTATTGCTGTTTTCTGAGGTTCATGAAATTCAGCAGATGCCAGCATTGACAATTTTGTTAACTCATAGTCCCCACTCCCGCTGCTCAGCCCATGACACATGCATGAGATCACAGGTCGAGGGAGAGGGGGCGCCAACGATGCTTCCCGCCTGGGGTGCAATCTGTTGTAAGACCGGCCCTGCCAAGGGTCGATGTGACGATAGGAGGCAAATCTGTTTCTTTTCTTGTGAACACTGGAGCAACTCGCTCATGTATACAAGAGGGAAAGTATCCAATGTCAGGAATTGCCATGAATGGTCAAGGGTTCTCTTGAGTAGAGTAACTTTTACTGATAAATTGCCAGTCTCCATAGGAGAATGTGACATGTTAGTCCCTTTATCATATTCATGACAGACACCAGTTAACATTGTAGGAAGAGATTTAATGACAACACAAAACATGACAATCTCATTCACTGATCAAGGAACAGTGTGCTCCACTCCAGGTATGCACTATTTTAATGTAGGAGAGTTTATATTGGCATTTACATGACAAGTGGCTCTATGGGACTTTCCAGTGGATAAAGAGATTTTTTTATATGGAGTAAGAATTTTGCTGACATGGTTACCTGGTCTAGTAGGAAAGATTGTGAGGATACCTGATGAGTTTTTATTTAGAACACACACATCTATGTATGAGGAGGGTGGATAGACTATTCATATAGCGATGGAAGCATCTATAGTATGAAAAGAAATGGCAATGCTTGAAGGGATAGACGATGAGGGTAGACCATGTAGAACCGTGATAGCTCTTGAGGAGAGGTGCAGACTGACTGATATAACTGATGATGATATGTTTAGGGAAGACCGAAGTGATGACGAAGTGGTGTTCTTTATAAGCATCACATACTGGGTAAGGATAGAAAAAAGTGAAGTCCGACACAGAATGGGTGCAAGGTACCCTTTGGACCACAGGCCCCTATGACGTAGGTTTATTGAAGGGGATAGGGAAGGTTAAAATAAAGCTTAAGCCAGGAGCAATTTTACCTCGACCACAACCGTACCCCATGTCTCAAGAAGCTGAGGAAGGTATGGTTCAGACTATTTCAGCACTGATGAATCAAGGAACTCTGGAGGCATCAGAATCATTGTGTAATACTGCGATGTATCCGATTAAAAAATCTAAAGGAGGGTCATGGAGATGTATCCAGGATTTGGGACATCTAACCAGATTGTAGATGCTGAGACAGTATTGAGCAGTATCGCCAGTAGAAGCTCATTACTTCAAGCTGTTTGATTTGAAAAATTCATTTTTAATCCTGTTGCACCAGGATTCACAAGACTCCACCTCCTTTACGTTTTGCCAAAAGAGACTAAAACATACTTGTTTGCCTCAAGGGTACTGTGAGTCCCTATCGATTTTTAACAGAGTCCTAGAGATGGATTTAGGCAATATCGATCTCAAAAGTGTAGTGATACAGTACGTAGATGACCTATTGATTTGCAGTAAAACAGAGAATGAGTGTAGACAGGACTCTATCCAACGAATGTCTATTTTAGCAGACAAAGGATATAAGGTGGACAAGGAGATGTTACAGTACTGCCAAGAAGAAGTGTTGCACTTCAGTCAGTTATTTTCACATGAAGGAAAGAAAGTGACACCTGAGAGAGCTGAGGAAATCATGAAAACATCATAACCAAACACAGTGTGACAGATTAAACAGTTCTGGGTTTGTGCAATTATATTAGAGCCTGGGTGTTTGATTATAGCACGTACACAAGGCCACTCCTGCAAGCATTAACAGAAAGCACAAGTTGGTAAAACAAAACAAGAATGGACAGACAAAATGGAGGAATTGAAAAAAGCAAGAAGTATAGCCCCTGTTTTAGGGATTCACAATTGTGGCAGGAAATATTATTTGTTTCCACACGCAAATGGGTCAGTAATGACAGCACTGCTTACACAAAAAAACACATTGTGGTACAATCCTTTGGCATATTGCAGTGGGATTCTAGACCCAGTTATGAGAGGACACTTCACTTGCGAACAATATTTGGCAGTCACTGTGTTTGCACTTGAGAAGTCCACAAGTATTGTTATGTGACTCTTTAAGTAGAGCATGCCTTGTTTGCCATTTTAGAGAAACACAAGGGCACATTGACACCCCAAAGAGCTGCAGCATATGAAGTAATGATTTCCAACCCAACGATTAAAATCGTAAGATGTAAAATAGTGAACGCAGCCACGTTTTTACCTGAGCCAGTAGAAGAAGGTGATCATGTGCATGACTGTGCTAATTATGCTGAATTTTATGATGATATACCCTGTGTGAAGGAAGATGTTTTAGCAGAAGTGGAGATTCTTTTTATTGATGGTTCTTCAAAAATTGATGAAACTAGTGAGGAAAAGCATTCAGGTGCCACAGTAGTAAGACACAGATTAAATGGAGAATTGGATGTAGTGGCAAGTGCCAGGCTACCGTCTTGTTTTTCAGACCGAGCACCAGAATTAGTAGCGCTTATTGTCGCGCTTGAGAAACATAAAGGGCAGGAAGTGACGGTGTACAGTGACTCTGCCTATGTGACATCCAACCTACACGCAGGGTTGTCGCGTTGAAGAGGATGGGCTATCTCCATGCAGACGGCACTCCAGTGCAACATGCATCCTTTTTGGATAGGTTCATTAAGGCACTACAACTCCCAGTGGCTACAGCAGTTGTAAAATGCACAGTGCATACTAAACAAACAGATTTTATCTCTTGCGGGAATGAAGCTGCAGATGTAGAAGCCAAAAGGGTTGCATATTCTCCAGAAATTTTGAGTTTTGATACTGAGAATATTAAAGAGAATTTGGTTACAACTATGTTAGTGCAAGAGGGGTTTAATAAGTGGCCAATAACCCAATTAATCGAGATATAGAGCAAGAACTGCGGTGTTCTTTATCCCCCATGGAAGCATTATGGCGACAGGACAGCACTGGAAAGCCAGTGATGCCAGAAACTTTATTAAAAGTTATGCTTGAACAGCTGTATTACCCCATGCATGTAACTAGAGAAAGTCTTGCTGCTAATATTGCAGAAGACTGTTTAATTCCTAATTTGTTGGTCCAGGTTGCACTACTTATGAATTGCATTGTGTGTCAAATGTTTACTGCTGGGGGTACACTGAGAATGATTAGAGGAGTAATACCTTGACTGAATGGTCTGTTTCAGCATTTAAATATTGATGTCGATATGCAGCAGAAATGTAATGGATATAGGTATCTATTAGTGATGGTCTGTTCATTCTCTAGGTGGATCGAGGCGGGTCCATGTACACACCCTGATGCCACTTGCGCAGAAAGGATTTTAGTACGCAAAGTATGCCCAAGGTGGGGTGTGTGCGAAATACTAAGATCTGATAATGGGCCGCATTTTGTCAATGAGTAATTTGAACGAATAGGGCTTTTATTAAGTATAAAGTCCAAGTTTTCTTCTATGTATCACCCGCAAGCGAACGGGAAATGTGAGACACTCAACGGTCTCCTCAAGGAGAGGATTGCCAAGATTAAATTGACTTTGAAAAAGGAATGGCTGTATTGCCTACCCCTGGCCTTATATGCCCTCTGGAATCAGCCAGGGTCAGACCACCACCTCACCCGCATGAACTAGTAACAGGGTGTTGAATGAGAATGCCCCTTACAGCTCCGTCTAGGATTAGGAGTGATGCCCAGAGTGTAGCCAAGACTTTAGGTGATGAGATGCATGATTATTTCACATGTATGACTACCAGTATTTCTTTCATTTCAGATCAAGTCAAGTATCAGGCGGGATGGTCTAAGAACACGGAAGAAGATATTTCAGCAACCAATACAAGTGAACTATTACCACCACCTAACTTATATGTTGGGGACCTGATCCTGGTTAGAAATTTCACCCGGAAGTGGCATTAACCTTGCTTTAATGGCCCATTCCTTGTTGAGGAAGTGTCCCGTTCCACTGTCAAAATATCAGGAAGAAGAGCTTTGTTGCATCTGAACGACATGAACGTTTATAAAGGCAAAACCCTCCCTCCTACTGTTGCTGATCCATAAGCAAGTGAAGAAGAAGAATTTACGGGTGTGCAGTCTCAAATGATGACTAACAAGGACGATAAAGCAACAAGTGATTAACACATGCTTTATTTGAGCTGGAATTCAATAGACATTCCTTATATATATTTTAACACGATGTGCAAGGACTTGCAGAGAAATTCCAGAGATTGAAACAAACTTTGAGAAATATATTGAAGTAGTGCTTGATGCATCTGAATTATGCCTAAATAGCAGTTCTTGATCAAAAATTTGAAAAGGGATCAGTACCCGGATTAATTTCATGGAGAGTATCTGTCTTAAAGTGATAAAAATACATGATACCTGTCAATAGTGACGTTCATTGGCTTGTGGTTGTTGTCTTTGTGTTCATACTTCAATCCTATCCTGCTCTTGTCAGAAGAGATGTTAATATTCACACTTTCTTAGAAAGATCCTAAAAACGGCCCGTTGATAAAAAAGACTTCTTATTGCTATCATTGAACAAATTGTACAGTTGCAATTGTAAAATAACTTGATGATTGTATTAAAAATGATTAATGAAGAAGATGGCATGATCATAGAGATTGAACAAGTTCAGCAAGCAGTGGGATGGCGCATGAAATGGTTGTCCAGATTTCTATGCATGATATATATTTGCATAATTGTTCTCATTGTCTTTTTGTTCAGAATTTTCACAGTCTCTCTCATCTGAATTATGAAAGATTCCTTGATCTCTACAAGTATATGAATAACATGTGGTATCAAGACATGAAAAAGGTGGGGGAAAGAGCATCTGATCAGAGTTGCTGTGTCTGCTCTCTCATCCCCTATGCCATGAATACAGTAAGGACTTCCATTTCAAAGGAGGTTTTAGCACACAATGCTAAGTGCCTCAGCCATCTTGCAGCATTTACTACTCGAGGACAGTTCCAAGGAAGTTGGTCAACTTTGCGATGGAGATAAAAATGGTTGTTTCCATACCAGGATGACTCTATCAAGACCCTAGAAATGGAGAAAGAGCCTGGATAGAAGAGCAAGATGCTTGTGTATCCTGCCGCAGGACAGGATGAGGTGATCATTGAAGAAATTAAGAGAATGCATTTTTGTGATGTGACGGAAATAGCAGGATCGCCTGCATGTTGGGAACAAACTCAATTATTGATCTATGGATGAGTGTATACTGAGAAGCAATGGGAAGAAGGAATGATGTCCTGTGCAGCTCATTTGCTGAAAACATATTACGTACAAGAAGTGCAGAAATTGAATGATGGATGCTTAAAGTCATGGGCCAAGCACTCCAAACTACTGACATGGGTAGAAGATGAATCAGGCACAGTAGTTGTAATCCGTTGGTTAATGTGACACTATGCTTCCGAAGACATGGAAAGAACCATGTGGGATATAACAAAGAATGCAAGACCACAATTAACATGCCAGAATGGGAGAAGGGACAGCCGTCCTTATGGATCGATATTGGGTTTGTGGATCTAGAGCCTATATGAAGTTGCCCAAGGATTGGGGTGAAGTATGTTTCCTGGTTCTTATCCATGTTCCAGCATTAGTGATTCCTCAGAGCGACCTAAACATTGGTGAATTTCCAAAGGTGGATGACCATTTGAGAAAAAGAAGATCATGTGAACTCATACGGACAAAAAGAGAAAATTATTTCTCAGCCAAATCAATAACAGCGTATGAAACTATTCCTGAAGAGCACAAGTTGATCGGCAAGACTGCTATGGTAATGAAAGCTATAATCATCCCTGGAATTCAGACAGTAGCAGATGCAAAATGGTTGCAAATCAACAGATGGGAGCTTCTGCAGACAATTAATGCTACCATAAAGGGATTCAATGCCATTAAGGAAGAGCTGAGAGCCATATGATTGATGACTCTTCAGAATAGGAATGTCCTTGATATGATCACAGCGATGGAAGGAGGTGTGTGTGCCGAAATTGGGCCATCAGTTTGCACATTCAACCTTTTCACGATGGCCAGAATGGGACCTTGACCAAGGTTGACAGACCTGCCTACCAAGATGGAAGACAAGACAGATGACATGGAAGATGACAGTTGGTTCACCTCATTTTTTCATGGATTCCTCAGTGGTTGGCAAATCTATTCAAGGTTCTTGGAATAATACTGTGGTTGGTGATGTTTGGATTCTGCTTAGTCAGAATGGTGATCATCCCATTCAAGAAAAAATCCAAGACGGTAGTTGGAATGAAAGTCATGATTGATGTCAAGAATGAACCAAATGCCAAGGCGCTGACTGATGATTCTCTCCGAAAATATATAGACGCTAGCATTGTAGCACCTGAGGGAACAAAGTTTCTGTACACAAAGAATAATAAGAAATACGTTGCACGTTGGGTTTATTGTACCCCAAATGGACAGTGTGACTACCTGACCTGGAGTGTAGATGAACATGTTAAATCATCAGGCACCCTAATGAAAATATGGACACTGAAGAAACACTTCTTCAAGAGAAAATACCCGGATGTAAAAAGACTTGAGGAGGTGGTCGAGGACTCGACCATAGGGGGGAATGTAGAGGAGCAGCTGCATGATTCTGCTCTCCCTTCATGCCTCCCTTCCTCCCATATGCTGGAGACCCGAAATCATTCTGTGTTTTTGTGTTTGACACCAGCAGCTGTGCCAATTCCCAGAGTGTGTGATTGAAAGAAGATACCCATTAGGAAAACTGTACCAAATATATCCCTGAAGTGATGACAACCTAAGGGAGGAACTCCCTGAAGGAATTTGAAAAAGAGCAAAGAAAGAAGCTAGTGACATCACAAGAGCCATAAACGATGTCCCGAAATACTGACTGAAGAGGATGTATGTATCCTACAGAAACTTATGACGTAGTAAAGAATCAAGTGAACTTTTAAATCCGAAGAAGAAGATTACATGTACAAAAAGTGTTGCAGAGAATCAATCATTCCATAATTGTACAGATGCTGAAATGCAAGGTAGACTAAGTCATCATAGATGCTGGCTATACGTAGTAAATAGAATGCATGCAAAGCCGCCATTGTATAGAGCTGGACATCGGTATCATGAATTTAGTAAGCCAGGACCCATAAAGAGGGAAGGGGAAAAGCTGTGTCACAGCAAGAATAAACAGAATCGTGGAGCTACTTGGTGAGGTTGTCTGGCCTGGAGTCAAGACTGAAGCAGCCATGGTCAGCTGTTTATTAAGGATAGGAGCAAACGTGCACAGGATGAAGAATCCCTTGTTAAGGTGCAAAGAAAGAACACAAAGAGTACCAAGTTTGATTCATTTAGAGCAATTACTACCTGCAAAATGGACCAAATTGTGGTCTCCTGTCACGTGGGGCAAGGATGAAAATAGAGTTTGCACTTGGAGTCCCAAAACACGATAGTAAATGCTCCAAGTATTCTCAAGACAAGGATCCTTTGCAAGGCCAAGTTCAAAGACAATCTCCTTGCACCTGGGTCTGGTCTTACATGCTGCTAAGTGAAGCAAATATTCCAGATATGGCACAAGCATGCCAACCAATTATATTCGTCCATATATCAAAGGACCTTATAGTTTGAAAACCAATGAAAAACTGTGTATCTAATGTTTCTGAAGATTACATGTTTTAGAGGCAGGCACATGTTGTCCACCAGATGGTGGACAGCCATTCACAATCCTTGTTCCTATAGAATGTGTACTTAGATGTTTCCCTTAGCCAATCCCAACTCTTGATACGTTTTTCATTATTTACATTGTAGTATGACATCACCTCTGACTTATTTTTGATATAAAAGCTATTGTATGTGTAAAGATCACTGAGAGAATCTGAGTGTACGTCCATTGACGTTTGTTGTAAACTCCTTGTTTTATATAATTGTTAATAAAACACTACTTTTCCATCTTCCTGTGTTGGTTCAGTTATTTGGACTTAGAGTTATTCTGTGTGATCCCATCCATTACATGATATGATATGATATTTTATTCATACCGTGCCTATACACAAGTATTTCAAGGCACGAGATGCTCATTCCTAAAGGGCGCTGACCTCAAATGAGTGCCTACTTTCACCGACTGACTTGGTATGGACACAAAACATTACAGCTAAAGTAGTGATGCCACAGGAATTGCTCATGGTTACTTTTGAGCAACTGCATTACCCAGCGCATACCTCTAACCAACATATTGCAGCTGATGCCCAGGAGGACTGGTCTGTCCCCAACTTGCAAAAATATTTTTATGACTCTATGGTGAATTGTACTACTTGTCACCTGTATGGTATAGGACACACCCTCAGGATTTTGTGCTGAATATTGCCCCTTCCAACTGGACCCTTCAGAGAACCTCTTATTGATTATGTGGACATGATAAACAGGTGCAGTCCATTATCTTATTGTTGTAGTTTGACAATTTTTGATGGATTGAGATTGACCCATGCGCACAACCAGATGCCAAATCCGCTTTTGGGGTATATGTGGAGTTCTAAAGTCAGATAATGGGACCAACTTCTTTAAAGATTTGTTCAAGGAAATTGCATCCCTACTAGAGTTACGTCACAAATTTTGCTCAATTTACCACCCTCATGCCAATGAGCTGGCAGAGTTATTGAACGGACTGTTGAAAACAAGGTTATCTAAACTTTGTACTATGTTGGAGAGGAATTGGCTGCATTGTCTCCCTCTGGTTCAGTTCAGTCCGAGAACACAGCAAAGCAAGGAACACCACTTGTCCTTGCATGATAAAGTGACTGGTAGAAGAATGTATATGCCTCTCACTGCTACACACACAGCATCAGACACTCACAGAACAGAATAAGTATTGTGGGGAGAGTTTCAGGGGTATTTGAGAGTGTTAAAAAAAAGGTATTAAGCTCTTGTCTCGACAGATTACCGTTAGAAGAGAAGATACACCTAAATCATCAACGGATCCAGTGAGCTTACCAGGTCCACAGTTCTATTCCGGGGGCCGCTTGTCTAACCCTAGGGAAGCACGTGGTACCACTCCACCTTCTCTGGAAAATGAAGAACCCATTCAATAAAGTGACAGTACACTTAGCATCCTGTTTGATTACAATGCTGCAAGGGATTAATACTTATAACTTGATGAAATGTGTTGATTTTTCTGCATGTTTTTTCTACCCCTCTGCAGGTTCTGGACTTCAACCATTGTGTAATATATATATAATAAGTTGTAAATATTGTCTGATTTTCTATATTGTCTCTATGTGTTTATTTTGGAGATGACATGGACCAGGAGGGAAACTAAGATAGAGATAGAGTACAATCACTATAATGGAGTAATCTTAGATACTGTGGCAGATGTTCGCCACTCCGAGATGGACAACATGTGGTATAACCACATGCGCAAAGTGGGGAGGGCGGGATCAAATGATAACTGCTACGTATGCTCTTTGATACCTCAATTGGTGGGTATTCCCAAGCTGTTTATACCTCAACAAATACTGCCACATATAGCCCAATGTTTAGTACACCTGTGCAGAGTATGAAGTATTTTCCAAGGGCACAAGTTCCAACCAATCATACTGGACAGATATGACAAAGAGTGTGCAAAGAACAAAGAAAAATCCTGTTGTAAAATGGACCATTTTTCAAAAAGGAAGGTGTGTTGTTTTCCAATGATAGATGGGTGACAGGACTAGAGAGCTGCTCAGGAGAAGGCTTACTGGGGTTTCGGAGGATGTAGTGGCATGCATCAATCAGAACTGTGGCAAAATATGTGTGGAGTATATTCCAGAGCTGACATGGATTGAGTTCAGCGAGAAGCCAGCAAAAGTGCAGATACCAGTGAATAATTCCCTTTGCTTTAGAGAAAATGGCACTATACTTGTAGGGACAAACACTTGTTGCAACACTACCTTATTTATTTGTGATCTGACCGAAGGCACGGCAGCGTTGATGGATGTGTACTGGGTGTGTACTTCCAACTCCAACCATCTTGCAGAGGTGTCTGTTGAATGACCTCCTTGCATTCAGTGGTTCTGGTAGTTCCTGACTCCCATCTAACAGTTATAAACATGCCGCTCTCAGAAGCAACTAAGCCCCCATCCCACAATCATGCCCATCACTCCCCAAGACCTCATCACCAGAAAAGATCCAATTTCTGGTCGCAGGTCTCATTTGACAAACTGAAGGGCAACCCAGACCAGTTTCATTTGTTCACTAGGACAGAGACATTTTTTGCCTCCCTCCTGCTGCTAGGTGTCCAGACTGCAGCAAATGCCACGTGGCTGCAGATCACTAGGTGGGAGATGCTTCAATGAGCGAACCAGACAGAGCAGAGTCTTAATTCTATTAAGACTGAATTACGGGAAATTAGACTTATGACCCTCCAGAACAAATATGTTCTGGATTTATTCACAGCTATGGAGGGGGGCGTGTGCAAGAAAATTGGATTGTCTTGTTGCATATACAGCCCCCCCAAATGATGCAGATAATGTATCCCTGAACCATGTGACAGGGGCCCTTCACAACTTAAGGATTGCGATGGAGAACAAAGAATTGGTAAATGCTAATGACTAGTTTAATTCAGTGTTCTTGTGGGCCCCATCATAGTTGGAAATAGCAGTAAAGTTATTGGTTCCTAGCATAGTTTTCCTAATTCTGGTTTTTTGCTCATGCCAGAAGATTTTGAGGTGCTGTTTGAAGATCCTGCCAAAGAGTGCGACTTTGATTTTGTCTATTACAACCTGTAGAGCTACTCCCCTCACAAGACACTTGTAAATCCAGACTGATAAGTTAAGAATGCTGAGGGTAGAGCAGGATTTCGGACCCACCTCCACATTACCCTGAGAAGTATGTAGAGCATTGGGTGCACTTAGCAGTAGATGGGGGGGTTGCTATTTTATGATGTGCACTCTGGAAGAATATGCCAGATGATGACTATAGAAGAAGAGAAGAAGCTGAGTTAGTTAATGGAGTATTAACTAAAGGGATGAATTTTGGGATGCACGTACAGCTTCCCAGCCAGGCAAAATGTATTAGGCTGAGAAAAATCTATCAGTAAGTGCCACAGTGGGAGCAATTTAGTTTTGTGCGACAGAAGGCACACGTATCACTTGTAGCTAGTTTTGACACATAATAGATACATCATATAGCAACACAGAATGAGCAACAAATGTATTAATTTTGCATTTGCTGAGGTTATATATATGTCTGGGGTTGCTTGGTTTTCTGTGCAGAGGGGACCTGTCTAGCAGTTCGGGCTGGGCTGCTACCTTCGGTGGCGGCAGCTGCTGACTGATTTGCACATGGCTGTTCCCCATTTGCAATGCCGCTGACGGGCTAAAAAACGGTGGTGTGGAAGGTTGTCCAGAGCAATTGCCAGTGGTTTAGATTAATTCGAAACCTTCCACCCATCACTTTTGTGGTCATTTTGTTTCTCCTTGTGAGAGAGGGTATGCCCAGACGTGGGTCCCTTGCTCGGTGCGCCACAGGGAACCAGGCTGCACCTCACTGAGGAGGTCCAACAAGGCCGAAACATGTCTGGGGTTGCTTGGTTTTCTGTGCAGAGAAGACCTGGCCTAGCAGTTCGGGCTGGGCTGCTACCTTCGGTGGCGGCAGCTGCTGACTGATTTGCACATGGCTGGTCCCCTTTTGTAATGGCGCAGATGAGCTAAAAAACAGTGGTGTGGAAGGTTGTCCAGAGCAATTGCCAGTGGTTTAGATTAATTCGAAACCTTCCACCCATCACTTTTGTGGTCAGTTTGTTTCTCCTTGTGAGAGAGGGTATGCCCAGACGTGGGTCCCTTGCTCGGTGCGCCACAGGGAACCAGGCTGCACCTCACTGAGGAGGACCAACAAGGCCGAAACATGTCTGGGGTTGCTTGGTTTTCTGTGCAGAGAAGACCTGGCCTAGCAGTTCGGGCTGGGCTGCTACCTTCGGTGGCGGCAGCTGCTGACTGATTTGCACATGGCTGGTCCCCTTTTGTAATGGTGCAGACGGGCTAAAAAACGGTGGTGTGGAAGGTTGTCCAGAGAATTTGCCAGTGGTTTAGATTAATTCAAAACCTTCCACCCATCACTTTTGTGGTGAGGTTATATATAGGGCAGTGTGATGTTGCCCCTGAAGGGGCAGGGGGAAGATGCAGGAAGATGGAGTCATAAAGTTATTGTGCTAAAAGAAAGGTCAGCAGGTCGACATGGCAAAAGTGCTGCCATATTGGATTTAAAGGCCTAGTACCATATGAATAAAATGCAGGCCCTGATGTGAAGCTGCAGCTCTGTTTAGCTCAGTCCCAAGAAAAATTCCCTTTCACATCCCCCAAGAGAGAAGCCGAGGTGAAAAGCACCCTTGCTGCACAGATAAAGGCTTATTGTATCCAACTGCAGAGTTCACAGGTGGTGGGAATAGATTGTTACCTGCGGGAAGAGCAGGTAAGGATGCACCCTTTGAAGGAAATATTCAAGAGAACAAGGAATGAGGGCTTGTGATGCCAACATTCCAAGTAAAGATTTATAGCACTACTGCCCTCAACCAAGGAGTGAACTCTGTAGATGCCTAACCAAAGCAAACAAATCCCTGGAATTCAGACTTAAGAATGGTTCCCTGGTCACGTCATTCCTGGGCACTTGGGATTTGAAGGCGATAAGGGGAGCAGTGTCTAAGACGCACTGTGATTTGGGATACGAGGAGCCGAGGTGATGCCAGTAAATTTAGTCCAAGGTCCAGATGAAGCTTGTGTATGTCACAGTGTCTGGTAAAATGAGAAGGTCCATTGTCTTATCAAAGCAGAGTTTGCCTCGCCAGTCTTACTTATGCGCCTGGCTCGGAGGGGTGCACATCACATGACATTTCTGATTTATTACTGTATCTATATACCTGTTAGCCGATCATGTGCTAGGATACAATAATGATGATGTTCTGGCCCAAGTGCATAGGGGTATGGGCTTAGATAAAGTGTGGCTAGTCAGTCCAGGGAATATAGCGGGTATTAACATGTCATATAGGTGATAGCCAATGAGGGTGGTGGGATGATTGTGTAACCTATATTTGATAATGTACGGTTTTATGCTATATAACCTGTAACTTCTTGGGACGTGATGAGCTCCATGTCAGTTTGGTTGTACAGGACCATCTGAGATTTTTGCTTATAATAAACCTTGTTTCCCTTGCAAAAAAAGTGCAGTGGATGTTTGGCCTTATTGGATTATTTTTATCGTACGAGTTTTGGGTCACGTCCCTCTACACCACCTCATAACAAATTATTATACGTCTCATTGCAATCCCTCATGAGAGGGCTCTCCGCTACCTAATGCTAAACTCTTCAAAAATGGAATTCATCATCCTCGACCCAGCTTCCAGTGCCATCTCTCACCTCTACTACTTCCTTACCACTTGACCTTTTTGCTACCACGCCAATTGCTCTGAACCTTGGGGTCCTCAATGATAGGGACCTCCAACTTTGACAATTCATAACTAATGTTTGTGCCCTCCCCGTCTTCAACGTGCAAGAGAATAAAACGGACACTCCCCAGATGGGGAATAAGGCAAAGAGAGCAGGCTGCGAGAGTTCAAGGAAAAGTTTATCTAGATCTCTGAGAGCGCGCTGGCAAAATTAATGTTACAGTACATTATATAGGCACAATGACATATCTAACATATGAAGCTACGTTGGACCTGAATTGGTCAGCCAGGGTGGTGTCTTAGGTGTGGGCATCATCTCTTCCTCCTGGTTGGTTGCTTGGTTGGTGGGAGGATGTACGTCAGATATCTGTGCTCCGAATGGGTGAAGGTCAGGTCGCCGTGAGGCAGGGTGGTCACTATCTAAGCTAAAGAATACATTCTAAATAATGCATGCACTAAATAATGGTTGATCAAAAGACTCTCAGTAGTTTATCATGTCACTATACAAATCACACAGATGTCTATATCATCTATAACATTTGGGTTATACAGGTCACAGGTTTAAGGGTCTTGACCACTATAATACTCTCATTGAACTGTAGGGTTAGTCTCACAAGAATCTCATGTATGTGGCATTTGTTAGTATTAGGCACAATATATTTCAGCAGGGGTCTAATGTTATTTGGGGGTCTGCTGGGTGGGCATCATGGCATGGTCGGTGCTCTGACACATGAAAGGAATATCTTGCAGGGACACAGTGTCAGAATGGCAGTAAGTTTCCATTGGTGAGGGTGCGGGGTCAAGGACACGTTTGTGGAGATGAACGAGCTGTGTGCTTAGTTCATGCTGGTTCACATGCAGGACAGTGATCTCAGAGGAAGACTGATGTGATACATTTATTAGTTGTTGCGAATGCCTACAGCTTCAGCGTGAGAATGGAGCCGTGGAGTTTTCCAGTCAGAGTGGGAACGAAGGTGGGGGCCATGTGCTCTGTGTGCCTGATCGCAGTGGGGGGAGTGAGAGAAGCGTTTTGTACTATCACAGTGAGGCCTGGTCACCAAGATGGAGTCGAAAGGGGGCACAAAAGATGGATGCCCTGTGTCCTGCTCAGTGGTCCCAGCTACACGAAAGTCAACGAAAGTTAACTTTGCATAAGGGCAAGGGGCGAACTCACTACTGGAGGCACTTGGTCCAAGCTTTGTACTGAGGAGTGAAGGCAGAGAGGGGCCTACTGGCCCCTCACTCCCACACATTCCCCCCTTTCGTTACATCTAAAATAACAAATATTTTATTTATTATCCTTTTCATTCTCCCTTCGGTAGTACTCAGCCTCCGCAACTGCTTCGTCCCACGCTGGGGTGCCCTTTATTGGCATCCATGCCCTGCATACACTTCTTAAGCTATTCCCTCTTCTGGCATATTCGTCTGGTGTACACATCAAGTAGATCCCATCATCTCCATCTAAGTCCACCCATACCTCTCTGTACCATTGTAGCTCCGTTGGTTCCTTTATTGTTGTGTGGGGCAAATTATCAACCCTGTCCCCGTATTACCTGTAATGGCTGCCTGTATTGTGGTGTGTTGTATTCCCCTGTTTGTATTTGTGCATCTATCATAGTAGCTACAGTTGTCGGTCGGCCCATCGTTACCATCATCATAGTTGAGGTAGGCATGCTCTTTTCACAACACCGGAGTCCCAGTTGGCACACACAGAAGAATAGGAGCACAAAGACGATGATGGGGACGAGTATTTTCATTGCCACATTTGATATGATATGATATGATATGGCATTTGTAACGCGCCTATACACAAGTGTTTACCCATGATGGTATCCAGCTGAACAATTTGTCGAACCATGTGCTTTCCTCTGCGCTTCCTTCTGTTCTCATCCTCTCTCCTAAATTATGTACTGCTGTCATCACATGTGAGAGTGCCCCATTGTGAGCATCTTCAGTTGGCATGAACGTGCAACACGCCCCCCTAATTTTTCGGGAAACACCACCGTCCATTGCCGTGAGGAGATCTAGGACATATCTGTTTTGCATTGTCATTAGGCGCAGTGCACGGAGCTCAATTTTTATAACGTTGAACCCTTCTTCAGTGTCGTTAGCCAGTTGGATGAGCTCCCAGCACACTATCTGCAACCATTTGGCGTTTGTTCGTGCTTGGAGTCCTGGGACAAGGAGTGATGCGAAAAATGTCTCTGCTGATGAAAAGAGCTTGTACTTCTGCGGAATCTCAGCAAGGAGTTTCAATGATTCTGATGAGATGTAATTGGAGGACCTTTTACTTCGTGATAGTTTTTTCTTCAGTTCATATTCTGACAATGGTTCGTAAGTTGAAGCTTCTGTTATCATTTGTTGGGGCGCTGTCGATGGTTCAGCCGATTGCCCTGCGGCCGATTTGCCAGCCGATTCTCCTGCTTTTCCGTATATATTACTCTATGGTATTACCATCAGGGCTGTGTGGAGGGTGGCCAAGGCACAAGTACCTTTCCATGCTGTTGGGAGGTGTAGATAGGCTTGTTTGCCGCATATCCAGTATGTGTCCATTAGTGCAGCGGTGCCTTTCTTCATGTCAGGTATGATTACCGTCTTGTTGCATTTCTTTGTTTCCCCCATGTTCACTCTTCCTTCCCCATGGAAACACAGTTCATGTGGTACTTCTTTCTGTATTTTGATAGGTTTTTCCAATGCTCTGACCCATGTTAGCTTCGTGACATGTTGCGACCAGATGGGGGCACATCCTTCCTTTATCCATTGGAAGGTATCATTGGATTGGCCTCGGAGTGCTTCTGCTTTGCATTCGATAGTTTCCTCGTGCCATTTATTTTCTGCATACCTCGTCCCTTTGATGACAAGAAATGGTTCCTTAAGGCAAATTACTCCTTGGCGTCTGCTTGTGCATGTTATCTCATTTTCCAGTTTTTTCATTGTGATGGTTTGTGCTTGGAAGGTGCTTTTTATCCTGCACAAAACCAAATGAATCAAACATTGGGCCTCCGACAAGGGCACTTCCTCTGGCACTAACATTTTCGGTGTCCCTGATGCATGTGGTATGAGCGAACAAATGTAACAGCTCTCGTTTGTCGCCTGCTTTGCCGTGGCACTCATGTCCGAATACCACTTATTTGATTGATCTGGGTGACGGGGGTCTTCTATCTCATCTAACCCCAGGTCATGATAAATGTCATATCTTTTCCCTTTTGCCCCCCTCTTCCTTTTCCTTTTCCCTCCCTCCTTGTAGCTCTTTACTCTTTGGTAGTGTATTGGGAACATGCCCGCCCATGCTGTGTCATTACCATTAAATATATTATCATGTGTGTACTCATCAGTGGTAGCAGCGTAATATGAGGTGGGCTCTACTGTTGCTTGTGCATGCAAACTTGTGTTAGCTGCATTGCTCGGCCAATAGTAGTCGCCATCCTATACATTCAATTCATAATCATTACTTATATTTTTACTCGGATGTAACAAGGACACACTTTTTGGATCGGCGGCAGAGTGTTCTGAAGGTTGTATTGCATTTGTATCATTAGCATTAATGTCATACTTTTCTTTCCACACTGTCTTTACTCCAGTCCATATTAAGTGCGAACCTTCTCGTATCAGGTTAGCCCCGCTCCCCCCCTTGTGCATGTCATTAACCAAAGATAAAAGTGGGATGATTGTGTAACCTATATTTGATAATGTATGGTTTTATGCTATATAACCTGTAACCAAAGATAAAAGTGAATAATACCAGGCCATGAAAAACAACATCACTGAAAACAAAACTGCAGCACATTTCAAAATACATTCAACATTGCTGAACCTATTAGCCCTAATGGTGTCCCTATCGCTATCTAACATAATGGTGTTTTCTGTGATTGCGCTGTGTTGGTCCATTTGCCACCCGGAGAGGCGATACAAATTTGTTAAGTCATCAGAATAAATACAGTTGTATATCTATATATTTACTTTTCATTATTTACTCATTTTTGCTGTTCACTTTGTTCACTCGTATTTTAATTACATCCTTTGCTTTAAGCATTTCATATCAAGATTGAGAGAGAGAGAGATAGTGATGAAAAGAAAGTGGAAGGAGAAAAATGACATGGACATAGTTCACTTTAACCAGAGGGTGTATCGTCACTTTCGCCCTTCACATGTTCTCTTTACTTAAATCACATTATCATTGTGTCTGAACCTCATCCGCGGTGCCGCTTGCACATTCCTGTTCAGTCTGAGGGAGTGTACTATCGTGTGCCCTCCTCACATCTGAGAGGTGCACCCAATATTTCAGTCCCTTAACTTTAACTGTGGTGGGCGTACTATAAATGACCTCGTAGGGGCCATGAAACCTCGGTGAATTCCATCTCCTCACAAAACTCCTAACGTAGACCTGTGCTCCTGGCATCAGTGGCCCACTTGGGCTGTCTGCAGCTGGCGTGGTAGTATCAGTTGCTACATTCTCAGTAAATGGTGGTGCAATTTGTCGTGCTATTCTGCGTACTACGCGCGTCAGCTGGGTCAGGTATTCCTTACATTCCTCCCACAGCACTGTGGCAGCTCTGTGTGCGTCTGATGCTCTCCTAATCGGGGACAGCGGTGTGTGTATTTGCCTCCCAATCACAATCTCATGGGGGCTCAGATGGTGGTCCTTGCATGGTTGCGTTCAGAGTTGAAACAGTGCTAGGGGTAAGCAATACACCCAGTTCTTTTTCAGCGTATTACACAATTTTGATAGTTTACTCTTGAGTAATCCGTTGATCTTTTCCACCATCCCATTCGCCATTGGATGATAAATGGAACACAGTTTGTGTTTCACCCCCAAGAGTGACGTCACTTCCTTGAAAAGGTCATTCACAAAGTGTGTGCCGTTGTCTGATCTTATCACATCGCATATTCCCCAATGAGAAAAGACCTCTCGCACCAGGAACTTCACTGCACACTTCGCGTCTGGGTCGGGACATGGATCCGCTTCCACCCACCTTGAAAAGGGACATACCACTACTATTAAATACCTTGCTCCGTTACATCGCTCTCCCATGTCAGCGTAATCTATGTGTAGTTCTCTGAATGGTCCTACTGGTCGTGGCAGGGTGCCACACAGTGTTCTCAATGTCATTCCTGAATTGTATCTTTGGCATGTTGTGCATTCTACTCCAAATTTTGACAAATGTTCCTGTAAATTGGGGACAAATCAATGTTCCTGGATGTCTGCGGCAATATATTGTTTTGCTACGTGGGCTGGGAAGTGCAGCTGTTGGAATGCTACCTCTAGTAATTCTACTGGCTTCACCACTTTTCCCGTTGTCTCCTGTCTCCAAATTAGGTCTGTGGCTGATTGTTTGCACCCCTGTTTGCTCCACAACTCTTGCTCCTCCTGTGGTGCTCTCCTTTGTAGTTCATTTACCTGCGCTATTGGTGTGTTACTGTGCGCCTCTTCTAATGGTGCTGTAATGGCTGTTTTTACAACGCATTCTAGTGTTGGTGTCGTATTGAAATACGAAGCCTCCTTCGCTGCTGCGTCGGCTGTCGCGTTTCCCAATGAGACTGCATCTGTGTTGTTGGTATGGGCTTGGAATTTCACCACTGCCACTACCGATGATTCTTTTAATGCATCTATCATTTCAGTCAATAGTGTGGCGTGCTGTACTGGTGAGCCATCCGCTCTTCTGAACCCCCTCCTACGCCAGCGGGACAGCCCTGAATTGACTGTGGTTGTTGCGTATGCTGAGTCTGAGTATATTGTTAGTGTGCATCCTTTGGCTGTATGCAGTGCCTCAATCAATGCAGGTAGTTCTGCTGCTTGTGCGGTGCAATGGGACGGGAGGCACTTCTGGACAATTGTTTCATAGCCATCCTCCTCCATGCGTACTACTGCCATCCCTACATGCTTCTCCCCTGTTTCAGTGTTTATCGATGCTGACCCATCTATGAAATATATCTCTTCTTCCTTCAGGGCGTTTTCACTCGTTTTGGGAATGTCATCGCCCTCCCCTTCATAGGTGGTGCAGTCGTGTTCCTGCATGTCCTCTGTGGTGCATGGTTCTGTAATACATGTTGCTGGGTTTACTGGTTTGCACCTGACAACGTGTACATTGGGGCTCGAAATTATTATCTCATATGCTGTTGATCTCTGTGTTGTTACAGTTGATTTTGACCTCTCAAAAATTGCAAATAAGGAGTGTTCTGCATATAGTGTTACCGAACATCCCATCATGATTGTGGCACTTTTTTCAATAGCGAAAGCTGCTGCAGCGAGGGACTGTATGCACGCGAAGTGTCCTTGCATCACTGCATCTAATGTTCCACTGTAATAGGCCAATGGTTTGTGTCCTAATGATGTTTTCTGTGTGAGCACTGCTGTCATCAGTGTTCGATTGCAGTGTGAAAATAAGAAAAATGTCCTCTCATAATCTGGGTTCGCGAGTACTGGAGCATCTGCAATGAGGTCTTTTAATCTAAAGTACTGTGCCATCATGTCATGTGTCCATTTTATTGGAGCCCTACTCTTCTGTGCTTCTTTCAATGCTTGTAGCAGTGGGCGTGTGTATGCTGCGTAATCAAGGATCCATGCTCAGCAAAAATTACATATGCCAAGGATTTTTTGCATTTCTTTAACTGTTTTAGGTATGATCATGTTGCGTATAGCAGCTGCCCTGTCTGGGAGTATCTGTTTTCCATCTTTTGATATTAGCTGTCCGAGGTATACAACGTCGGCCAGGCAGTATTGCAATTTGCCTTTGTCCACTTTATACCCCTTGGCGGCCAACACGTTTAATAGTGTTATGGAGTCTTCTCTGCACTTTTCTTCTGTAGGGCTGCAAACGAGTAAATCGTCTAAGTATTGTATAATGGTGCTCTCTACATCTATGTTTCCAATATCTTCACGCAATACTCTGTTAAAGATGCTGGGGCTTTCGCAATACCCCTGTGGGAGTCTGCGATGTTCATACCTGTTGTTTCCTAGTGTGAATACTGTCAGGTACTGCGAGCCTGGGTCGAGTGGTATGGAGAAGAAAGCATTCTTCAAATCCACCACAGTACAACATGTAGATTCTTTGGGTATGCTGCACAGTATTGATGCCGGGTCAGGCACTAATGGGTATTCTTTTTGAATGACGTCATCGAATGGGCGGAGATCTTGGATCATCCTCCACGCCCCTCCTTTTGCTTTCTTGATCGGGAAGATAGCCGTGTTACAGGGGGAGTCTGACGGCACTATAATACCTTGTTTTAGGAGTGCATTTATTGTTTCCCTAATCCCTTCCTCTGCTTCTCTTGATATGGGATATTGTTTCACTCGTGGGGGTATGGCACCTGGTTTTAGTTTTATCTTTATTGGTGTCACCTCATGCAGTAATCCTACATCGTGGGGGCCTGTAGCCAAATTTCAGGCGCCACCCTTGCCATGTCTTCCTCAAATATTGTCGGTAGGGCATTAATGCTAGCCGTAAGTGGGTTGTGTACCTCTCTGTACTGGATCATGATGTCACATGGTATGCTTATTTCCATTATAATCTCTCTGTCCTCTTTGTTGTCAGTGAATAATTCCTCATCAGTTATGTCTCTTAGCATAATGTTTGGATCTATACATAACACAGTTCTCCACTCACACCCATGCGCTTCCAATCCTATGACCACAATGCGTTTACTTGATACCTGAACTGCCTCGATGTCTATGGACATGATCGTGCCTGGCACAACATCTGTGTGTGCAATTGGGCGAAATATAAAATCTGATGGTGTTCTCCATTCCTTTCTCGTTATCTCTGGTACCACTCAGGCTAATACTTTGATGCCGTAGATAAACATGTCTATGTCAATGTGTATTCCTCGCACTACAACTTCATTCATCACTGTGCTAATCATCAACATTGCTCGTACTGGGCATACTCCAGGGGTGGAGCACACTATTCCCCGCTCAGTAAACGAAATGGTCATGTTCAATTTACTTAGCAAAAATCTGCCCAGTAGATTTATTGGCGCGTCTTCGTAGTACAGTAAGGGTGCACGCACGGTTTTTCCCCCTACCATTATATCAAGATCTTTAGTGTAAGGAACTTTTAAAATAGCCCCAGAGAACCCCTGCGTTTCCAAATTCCTGCCTGAGAGCGTAAACAGCCCTTCCATAAGACATGATTTCTCTGCTCCTGAGTCTACCATGAAGATAAACTGCTTATTTCCTATCTCTGCCCCCACTAATGGTTCCTCTTCTGCACGTAGGGTGGTGGATAGGACTGGACACGCAAGTGTTCCCTGTGGGCTGTCCTAGTCTGCATACCTTTCTTGCCCTGGTACTGAAAAGTAATTGGGCCTCATTACACGGTATGCGGTAAGGGTTTACCAGTACCGGTAAGGGCACCGGTACTGGTAAACCCTTACCGCCTTACTACGAGGTCCCTTTGCAGGACCTGACCTCAACGGCTGGTTTTACCAGCCGTTAAGGAACGGGCCCGCAAAGGGACCTTGGTGCTAATTACGGTACCGCAATTTGCGGTACCGTAATTACCTCCTTCCCCATTCCCATTGAGCCCTATGGGGACAAAAATGGGAATGGGGAAGTGCCTTGGTGAATGGGGAATTACCGGCCCGGCTCACCTTGGAGTAGGCCGGTAATTCCGCCATCCACCAAGGTGGACACAGTAAAATACCGGCGGCAACCATGGCGCTAAAAGCGCCATGGTTACCGCATACCGTGTAATGAGGCCCATTGTCTCCGACCACTGTCACGCCACGGAATGGCGCTGGTGCACCATTTGCAGCCGTTGAGAAACAGTTACTATTTGCATTGCCTACAGCATTTAGTCTCGCCATGGGTTGCTGTGCGCTGTGATGCGGTTGTGGGGGTGGCTGTCTTTGCTGCATTTGGGGTTCGTTATAGCACTGGTCTTGTAGTCTTCCCCCTCCCATTGGTAATCCATAGGGGCTACCTGGGTGTGGGCATCCCCATCCTTGTTCATTTTCCATGGGCTGCTGCCCTTGGAAATACCCTGAAGGCCGCATTCTGCAATCTCTTGAATAATGTCCCCATCTCCCACGGTTCCAACAAGACCCTTGCGGTCATCCTCTCATCCCTTGTCCACCAAACCCTCTATTCCCCATACCTCCAAATCCCTCTCTCTGGCTACGGTACCCACCTCTTCCTCTTGCCGGTCTTTCTTGCACTGTGGTCCGCTGTATGAATCCTCTCTGTTCCACGGTCCTTGTTCTCCTGCTGTTCGCAATGCTGCTATTGTCACTGGCCTACTTCCCGCTCCTTCATCCCCCTCATTTTCTCCATCTGCGGCTACGCTGGCGTTTACGGCGGCGACCTTCACCAATTTGTTCTGCACCAGTTTCGCTTCGTCAGCCAGCCTTTTTTGTATTATCTCCCTTTCTCTCTCTTTGATCCTCCTGCAGTGGTGCACAATTATACTCTGAATCTCAGGCCCACCCTTGGCTTCTATCCCAGCTATTTTATCCAAGGCCTTCTGTACCTCCTTCGGGAGCCCTTTTTTGATGATAAAATAGAACAAGGTGTTGGTTCCACGCCGTGACAGTTTCGCTTCTCCACAAATCTTGCACCCGTAGCATGAATTGCATAGAATCCTCGTTTTCTTCCATTGTACACTGCATCACTAAATGTAAAACTGGAATTTCTGTAAACGTGCACCGCAATGCGTCCCACACTTGCGCTCGAATATTGTTGAACGGTGATCCGTCGTGGCGGTCACAACTCATTGTTACTCCTGGGAATCCTGCCTTCTCCCATACTGCGTCTGCCTGATCGCCAACTGCCGACACCAACAAACTTTTTACATTGCCTATGGCTTGTGGCACTCTTGCCATGTTTTTTTCGAATGCATGTATCCATTTCCCAGCCCCTCCCGATAGTGGAGGGAAAACTTTCAACAAGTTATTTTTGTCCATTTGGGCCCATGGGATATAGTGTGGCCTACCTGCTCCTTTATGTATCAGTGGCATCTGTAACTTATGTTTCTTTCCTGTTTTACTTACCGTCCCTTTCTTCACTTTATTCACCAACATATTCCCTGTTCGCTGTCTTAATCTACCCTGTCATCGCGGCGGTGATGGTTCGTCCCAATCGTCAAGCTGCGATGGTAGTGGAGATCCCACAGCGGCTGCTGCTTCTTCGTATTCATCTAAGTCACTCCATACCTCTTCTATTTCTGTATTTTCTTCGCCATTCTCCTCCTCTCTTTCCCCTTGCTGGCTTTCTGGAGTAGCTGGACATATAATCCTCACTGGTTTGTCATTCAGATGGAACAGGAACTCTCCTGATCTCCACTCCTTTTCTCGCCCTATTGGTATGTGTGTCCCTTGGGACGTTATGGATCGTGCTGGCTCTGATGTTGTTGGTGCTAGTTCCCCTGTTGTGCTTGGTGGGGGTGAGAGATCTGTTACTGATAATGGAGGCACCTCCCCTCCCCCAGGCAGCATTTATTTGGCCCTTATCGCAGAGTGCCCTTAGCCATTTTACCTCCATTTGTGCATGCGCTAGCTGGCGGTCTAACTCTCCTGTCAAGTGTGCTAAATTCACGGGGGGTGCGCTCGTTGGGCCATACAAACCTCCTTTGTCATAGGGTGGTGGTGCTGTAGCTACCACTCCATTTGAGGGAGTGGGGGTGGGACATGCTTGTATGTACAGGGGCTCGCTGTATCCTACTGCTGGTCTTGTCATTAACGGATATATTTTGGTTGTATCGCCCTCAGCTGTGGTTGTTGTGCACTCGCCCTTTGGCGTTCCGCTTACCTCTTCCTGTGGTTTCTGTTTTTCAGTTGGTCTTTCTTTACCTACCTCCACTGTGGGGGTCACTTTCTCGAACATTCGCCATAGTTCCAGCACTTCCTTTCCATTTTGTAACTGCTTCCCCTTATATCTTGCTAGCAAGTGCGTAGACACTAAATCTAACACTCTCTTATCAAATGACTCTCCTTCTGGCCAAATCGGCGTTACACTGTCTCCTTTCATCTCTGTCAACCACTGATCATGGTACTTTTGTATCTTTTCACTGTATAATGGAAGGTGTTGACAAATATGAGCTAGTGGTGTTATTCCCCCCATGACAATGTTTTCTCGCCTTAATCACCTTTCCACCCACTCGTCCTTTCTTTCAGACCAACAATATATCAAGTGCGTCTCAATTACTACTGGTTTTTATGGATCAGTATTCACTGTTACTTTTTTGTAATTATTGCATTTTCAAATTCAATAGTTCACTTTCGCATGTGTATTACTTTACCAATAAATCAATTACAATGCTTTGATATTCTTTACCAACAAATAGACAGAACATGAAAACACATATAACACATAACATGCCCATGCACTACCTGCGCGCCTTTATTTCCTGTTTGTTCCCGTTACCAACCCGTTCCCATTTCCATCTAATCTACTCATTCACTCCCCACCTCTTACACCCTCTCCCTTTCTTCCAAGAATTCTTTCTTACATGGAAAAAGAATGTTCTAAATAACTACTCTGAGTCTCCTCAATATACGAGACCCCTACTATTTTCTCTTTATCTTCACTTATTTTATCTGCACTGGACAAGACAATGCTACGCGGCGCCGCCTTCTACCCCGTTCGGGCTAGGTTACCTCTTCTCTTCTTCTTTTCACTTCTCACAAAACCTAATGGCCATATAAAGGACAAATCAGAAAAGCCTCATCATCACTCACACAGACCCTACTCTTCGATATAACCCATTACCACCTGTTCCCCTGTTCCCTCCTATTCACCCTTACCTTTCCTTGGTAACCTTCACAACCGGCACTCACGTGTTCAGTCAGGTGATCCGAGGGTCACCGTTCACGGTCTGACCCCAGTCAGGTCCGTACCCCAACCAAGCCTTGGCCCACCTCGGCGAGCAGCTTTTCAGTCGGGTATTCGTCAACCGGGAACCCTTGACCCTTTCTTGTAGTGCGCACTGGCTGGTCGGCCGAGGAGGTGATGGTTTTGCTGGGGGGTGTCACAGATCTCGTCGCACAGTGCGGGCCTCGAAGCACCTCTCCAAATCACGTTGCAGGGGGTCACCAAATGTTTGTGCCCTCCCCTTCTTCAACGTACAAGAGAATAAAATGGACACTCCCCGGACGGGGAATAAGGCAAAGAGAGCAGGCTGCGAGAGTTCAAAGAAAGGTTTATCTAGATCTCTGAGAGCGCTTTGGCAAAATTAATGTTACAGTACATTATATAGGCACAATGACATATCTAACATATGATGCTACGTTGGATCCGGATTGGTCAGCCAGGGTGGTGTCTTAGGTGTGGGCATCATCTCTTCCTCCTGGTTGGTTGCTTGGTTGGCGGGAGGATGGACGTCAGATATCTGTGCTCCGAATGGGTGAAGGTCAGGTCCCCATGAAGCAGGGTGGTCACTATCTAAGCTAATGAATACATTCTAAATAATGCATGCACTAAATAATGGTTGATCAAAAGACTCTCAGTAGTTTATCATGTAGTTTATCATGTCACTATACAAATCACACAGATGTCTATATCATCTATAACATTTGGGTTATACAGGTCACAGGTTTAAGGGTCTTGACCACTATGATACTCTTATTGAACTGTAGGGTTAGTCTCACAAGAATCTCATGTGTTTGTTAGTATTAGACACGATATACTGCAGCAGGGGTCTAATGTTATTTGGGGGTCTGCTGGGTGGGCATCATGGCATGGTCGGTGCTCTGGCACATGAAAGGAATATCTTGCAGGGACACATGGTCAGAATGGCAGTACATTTCCATTGGTGAGGGTGCGGGGCCAAGGACACGTTTGTGGTGATGAACGAGCTATGTGTTTAGTTCATGCTGGTTCACATGCAGGACAGCGGATCACAGAGGAAGACTGATGTGATACATTTATTAGTTGTTGCGAATGGCTCCGGCTTCAGCGTGAGAATGGAGCCGCAGAGTTTTCCAGTCAGAGTGGGAACGAAGGTGGGGGCAATGTGCTCTGTGTGTCTGATCGCATTGGGGAGAGTGAGAGAAGCTTTTCGTACTATCGCAGTGAGGCCTGGTCACCAAGATGGAGTCAAAAGGGGGCACAAAAGATGGATGCCCTGTGTCCTGCTCAGTGGTCACAGCTACACGAAAGTCAACGAAAGTTAACTTCGCATAAGGGCAAGGGGCGAACCCACTACTGGAGGCTCTTGGTGCAAGCTTTGTACTGAGGAGTGAAGGCAGAGAGGGGCCTACTGGCCCCTCGCTCCCACACACTACCACCACATCTGCTGCTGGTATTAACCTTCTCAACTTCAGAAAATGTGTCAATTTCTTACTTACCACTTCTGGAAAACTCTCATCTCCATCCCTGTGCTCAACAAACTCGACTCATGCCCCTTCCTTGGCTTTCCTCTCTAATTCTTTGTCTCTGTATAAAAAGTCCTCCACTTTGCTATCCACTATATCTACAACTTACGCAGATTTTCCTGCACTTCTATCTACCGACACCAGAGGCATCGGTGGGGTGAGCTGGAGGGGATGAGGGAGGGACTATAACCCTGGGTCTTTTCGTTGTAGCCTCGGATAGAAGCTCAGGGGCTAAAACCAAAAGGATAGGTAGCCCTGAGTCCTGACAGTCCCAACATTAGCATAACCCCAAATCTTTTCCAGACCTAGCAACATCCCTGACCAATACAATGCCAAATGGCTCTCTATGTAAACTCCTTCCTTTTCAAGTTCCTTCTTCTAGTCTACAAAGCCAGCAACAGTTTTGCTCCTCAGTACCTATATCTCTGTCTAACTCACCAAGCAGTCCCTTCCACCACTCCACTGCATTCTACTTCACTGTCCCATCACGCCCCCTGTTTTTCCGGTCACTTCCGCTCATTATCAATACTTGATCTTCTGCTTTGGGATCCATTGCCCCTCACAATCAAAACCAGTCAAATATGGATCTCTTAAATGCACACATTAACTTTCACATTGAGGCCAAAGAGGGAGCACCCTGTGGACCTGCGCCTCATCCTCCATACCTGAACCCATCGCTCCCTCCTGCATAATAATACAATTTAGTCATATGTGTAAAATACCCAGGTTGCAGCACTCCCCACCCCCCATAGGTTAACATTACCTTTGAAAATCACTGTTTGTATGTTTTCTTCATGGTCTATCAGCCACTTTATTCACACCCTCATAAAATGGTTCACTACTTGTATTGATCTTTGTGCAATTTTACAGGCACCATCCTGACAATGCCTTTGGGTACCCACACCATCTGTAAATGTGCTATTGTAAGTCATTTCTGATTAAATTGACATCCATGCTGTTCAAATAACTACAAATACAAATACAAATATACTTTTCATGGGCACTGCTTTGCATACATGAATTGGCTAAGTGTCATGGTTTCTTCCTATTTTTTACATTGTTTGCACTCATTTTGCATAGTTTGCAATAGTGCATCCTCCAATTGTACATTAAGGTGCATCCTTTACTTGTGAAAGACAAATGATTGGGGAATTCCTTCAATACCCCTAAGTGCCCCAATTGCACACACATTGTATAATGCTATTCCGGCAAAGCAAATATGCCTACATTTAAATGACTAAATGACTGTTACCTTATTCTGGCCAATAGGCATTATATTTAGCCGATACACCCACTTATCTAACCTTTATAGATGTGCACACTGCTTCTGACACCATTAATAGGGATACACTTTAGCTAAGCTGACTGTGAGGGGTCAGAAATGAAAGCCAGTCACAAGGTTATCCTGTTTTTGGTTAAAGACTTTTAATAACTTAAACAGGTTGCGCAAATGCCTCTCTCATCCTGCTCTAAGAGGAGTTTCCCAACATAAAACCAAAAACGAATGATCTGTCTGTCAGGAAGTCAGAAATCAAAAGCCGTCCTTGCGTCCAAATGTTCTATCCTGATCCTCACATTACAAACAAAATAATAAAGTGAGAAAGGAACTGTCTTTAGCCTGGTATTTGCAAAAAGTGTTCTTAAATAAAAATAGAATAGCTCCAATATAAATGTTCTCCAAGATGGAAAATACCTTGGTTCCAGAGGGTGGTTCCCTTCCCCTGGATTCTTTACTGGTATGACAAATGTCTCCTGATCTAACAATTCTTTAAGTCTTTGTTGGTCCACAACAATCCTGTTAGGCAGGAAGCTTTTTAGCTTGTAAGTTCTTCTTTAACAAATGTTTTCTTTGCTTGACACTTCTTGTAGGTTGCGTATATTGCTGGCATCGAGAAAAAAACAAGATGGCAGCCATTTCATTTCTAAAAAACCCTGTTTCTATTTTTGGGAAGGGAGCAGCCCCCTTTTCCATCAAATATTTAAAAAACGACTGCACAGAATAACCCCAAAACATGCATGGATCCCAAGTCAACACTTTGTGCCCAGGTTGTTTCAGAGCTGGTCCAAATCCGTCCAGCGGTTCTGGCTGTGCGCTTTGGCAAAAATTTACCTTGTTTGTCTATGAGAAAATGGTTATTAAGTAGCCCGCAGTTTTCGACAACGAAATTTGTTTTGACGCTTAATAAACTTTTTTATTTTTTAACAAATCTTTACAAAACTTTGCAATCTGGGGGGAGGGGCCTGTCATGCAGTGAACTTTATCAAAATTGTTATAAGCAGTATCTGTAATCTTGGAATGATGTACTGTAGACCCCATATCTATCACTCAGGGTACATATTATTTTAATGTCTGAACTGTACTTCTTTTGAAAGATTAATATGATGACAGACTGATCTGGTTTGATGCCTTTACTTATGTAGACAATCAATTAACTAAACTAAATGTAGGCACAATTTCTTCCCAAGTGCTAAGTAAAATTAGATCATAACATGTGTCTCTGGTACAATTACAGGATAAATGTACCCTACTGGAACAGGAGCTACCAAATTACGATAGTTTTCAGATGCATGCCAGGCCAACAAAGACCCAAGGACGAACTTTGGTTACCACAGAGTCACCAGAGCTGTGTCCCTTGATAGGCCACATCATTAATATGACCCAGAAGACACGGTAGGCAGAAATATTCCCACTGGAATCTATGCCAGTGTAGCCATGCCCATCAGAATGTGGGCCATGATAAAAGTACCCACTTAAGCTTATGCGGTTATATATGTGCACAGGAGTCTGCTCTAAAGAGTGAGAAACAGTGCATCCAAATGAGTGTGTGGTGAATAATATGCCACCAGATTTCCTGAGACATTGAACATTTTCGATCATAAAAATGGGCTATGATTAATGTGGCAGCAGATAACTGTGCCCTGATCAGGATGTCAATGGAATTATCTGATCAGAAACGCATACCGTGGTTAATATGCCATCAGGTTATTGTGCCATGCTATAAGAGATTCAGATCATGAGAATTTTGGTTGAAAGATGCAAGACCTGCTAGCGCGTCCATACTGCAGCCAGCAAGGCCCTGGGGGAGGATAAAGACAAGCAGCTGCCTATGTACGGAAAGACAAAGCTTCTGTTTCTCTCTGCCATGTTGTTTGAATTGCCACTTGCTTATTTGAATCCAACCACGACTGTATCTTCAGCTGGGAGGTCGCCCACCTGTGGGTTAGAATACTGTTATGGTTCGCTTTTGTTTGCCACTGACCCCACATGTAGCCATTGGAGTTCATGACATGTCAAGTTCTCTGGGCTGCTGCCTGTAATAGCTCAGCCTCTCTGGGATAATCAGGTTAGGCCTACAGAAATGCTGCTGGGCTTAGGTTGCAGGCCGTGTTTAGCTTGCCTCCCTGGAGTCTAATAATACGAGTGTAACATTCACTGTCAAGCGTTGGGGAAAACGCACGCGGAGGCATAGCAGAGAAAGAGTGCGTGTCTCTTCCTACAGTACACCGACCTATTTGACCGCATTCACATTTTTGGATAGTTTAATAAAAAAGATGTGACAGTCCTAGATGTTAAAAGTGCAAGTCTGCAGAACTTAAATGTCAGCGCACTGCATTAAATTACTGTGGGGGGAAGGGAGGTGGTTGAAACAATATTGCTGCACTTTTTTTAAAAGAATCTGCACCGCATTATTAAGAAAACTTAACATACAGTTGCTTGGATTCTTTTAGACTTCAGCAGGAGATTACAATACGGTGGTCTTATTATTCAAATACCTATGATTTCTCCATTTTCTACTGACGGGTGGGGGTTGTGGCTAGTGCCTAAGAGGGAGGGCTTTTACCAAACCCTAAACAAAAGGGCTCCACAGCACAGAACCGAAAGTAACAGTGCAGGAACATGTATGGTAACCTTAGAGCGCGTGCTGCCATTGAAGGACGATCTTATTCTGAATCGTGCGAACGCCTTGAGATTATTTCACAAAATTCCCCTTTTGCGGTTCTTCCACTTCATGATAGTGTAATTTCCTAAAGAAAATGTAATGGCAGGGTTATTCTCCACTTACGATTTAAAGGTGCTAACACATCTCTATTGGAATGGCCCATCTGTTGCTGCCTATGGGGCTTGAATGCCGAGAGTTTCAGACGATGGAAGTGCCTAAGAGATGTAGCGCCACACATAGGAGATCACCTCCTCTAAGTCATCATTTCCAGATGACTACAGGAGGAAATTGTGAGCAAAGGCGTTCCAACAAGAAATATTATCCCAAGGCTAGACCAACTTGCAAGGAAGACATGTACAAAGAAGGCATGGATCAGACAAGAAGACCCCAAGGTCTAATGAAGATTACATTTGACAACAAGGAAATAAACAAAGGCGTAATTACTTGTGCCAAGAATAAAGATCAAATAGAGATGACCTCGGAGGGACGCCAGAGTATTGAACAGAGGCCGGTCCAGACCTCTGATCAACCACGAGCAGTGATCGAAGTGAGCGGGAACGGTCGGGAGCGGTGTTCCACTACTTTAATTTTTTTCTGTTTACCATTCCTCTACTTTTTACAACCATATTCACCATTTATACAGTAGATTTTTCCATTCATGTCCCTGTGCAAGTGTAAAGGTGTAATAGGAGCCTTCCTTACTAGTCACTTAGACTATTGCAATGACCCGGCTGCAACAACTTGTCACATGTTGCACTTTGCTTCCATCTACCTTCTCCCCGTCGAGACCACAGTTCCACTACTTTTTTCGGTACACTTCTACCACTGACCACAAGAAGCTTTAAGGGGGGAAAGCCTTCTGGAACACATGCAGATTTACATACCTACCAATGGATCATGACATTCAGTAAGGCACCCTGGACATTATCAGGGTAATTCATGGATTTGGAATTTCGCACAAAAGTGTTGCAAAATCGATTTCCGCGCACAGCGTATTCATGGATTCTTGCATCCAAAACCATCCGCGGTGCAGCGTGGTGCAGCGAACCTGCAGCAGCGCCAGTTACGCCCCCAAGAACGCCCTCGCGCAAGGAAAAGCCATCAAAATCCCAAAACCAGCGCAAAGGGCTGCGCCAACCCTGGACCGGTTTACCGGACTGCCAAACAGCAAACGCCAAGCGGGGAACGTGTATTGCGGGTTTAGCGGTAACACGCAATTGGGCTGGGTACGTGTATTCCAGAGGTGCGCGTGTGTTTACACACGCGATCGGGCCTGGGGGAGAGGGTACGTGTATTTCAGGGGTGCGCGGGAAGTTTTACACGCGATTGGGCTGGGTACGTGTATTTCATGGGTGCGCGGGAAGTTTTACACGCGATTGGCCTGGGTGCGTGTATTTCAGGGGTTTGTGGGAAGTTTTACAAGCGATCGGGCCTGGGGGAGCATGTGCGTGTATTTCAGGGGTGCGCAAGAAGTTTTACACGCGATTGGCCTGGGTGCGTGTATTTCAGGGGTGCGCGAGAAGTTTCACACGCGATTGGGCTGGGTACGTGTATTTCATGTGTGTGCGGTTGTTTTCACACACGATTGGCCTGGGTACGTGTATTTCAGGGGTGCGCGGGAAGTTTTACACACTCGCCTACAACACGTATTCATGGAATCGAACGTGGCCAATCCGGAAACAGGTACGCCAGCAGGAAGCAGGCGTACGTCGACCTGCACAGCATAAAAGTACACGCAAACAACAAACAAGCTCAGACGCCAGGATGAATATACCGTTCCCAGCAGCAGTGGCCGTGGGATACCGCAGGAGGAGGAGGAGGATAGTCAGGGACAGAATTTTTACACCCAGAACAAGCCTTTTTGGGATGCCTGATGACCATGTGTATGGGAGGTACAGGTTTCCACCTCACATAATACTCGACCTGGTCAATGAGTGGGAGGATGACCTCACATCAACCACCCTGTGCTCCCAAGCACTCAGCCCCCTGGAGAAGGTCCTTAATGTACTGCACTTCTTGGCCACTGGATCATTTCAAGTGCCATAGTGGGGGGGGGTGTCACAGGCCACGCAGTCACGCTGCCTATACCAGGTCTTGGCCATCATCACTGCACGCCCATCAGTGCGCAGGCACATATACCTGTCCAGAAAACCTGCAGAAAGGCAGGCTGTCGCCCAGGATTTCTACGGGGTGGCACAATTCCCCAAAGTGCTAGGTGCCATTGATTGCACCCATGTGGCTCTACATCCCCCCAGGGCAACTGAGCACATCTATAGAAACCGCAAGCACTGGCATTCCATCAACGTAGAGGTAGTATGTGATGCCAAGGGAATCATCACCTCAGTATACGCCAACTATCCAGGCTCCACCCACGACAGTTTCATTTACAGAATGTCTACACTAAACCGGGACATAGAAGCTGGGCGGCATGGCGATACATGGCTGCTCGTGAGTATAAATGCCACTGCGCATGTATGCATGTCAGATACTGAGTAATGTCACAACCCCACTAATGATACCGATCACCACCTCCCCAGGGGACAGTGCCGACCCTCTCAGCACCCACATGATGACGCCAATTCGGCACCCCACCACGCCACCCCAGGTAAGATACAACACAGCCCACATTGCAACCAGGGGCATCGTGGAGCGCACATTCGGAGTGCTCAAGTCACGCTTTCGCTCCCTTGACCGTTCTGGCAGTCAGCTGTTATACGCTCCCCCAGTAGTGTGCAGGATCATAGTGGCAGCATGTGTCCTGCACAACATTGCAACATGCCGGGGCCTGGCCGTGGACATGGTGGTGCCCCCATATCCCCAACCACATGCATGCCCTCTGCACATGGGAGGGGAAAGGGCACGGGGTGAGGCAGCCCGTACGCAGCTGGTAGCTAATTACTTCACATACAATCACACCCCTGTGGAGTGCACACAGCCCTGGCACATACCAGCTGACAATCAATGACGAATCAATCTGACAATGATGATGCCTCAATGGACAGTCAACTGTCACAACCATACCAGCCTGAGATTGTACATCTGGAAGTGTTCCATTGTGTGCTTCCCTACCTACACAAACACCACCAATGCTGTGTCATCAAAAGACACACTTCTATGCTGCTAAAATCATTACCCCCTTGCAAGATACAACATGACAACAGTGCCATGTCACCAAACCCCTCCCCAGCACTGCCACCCAACACACCATGGCATGACATGCCATGTGAGAGCAAAGAAAGTCATCCCTCAACCATGACACAAGTGTCACAAAGTACAGTGTCCCTAATGGAAACTGGCCACACACAATATGCCCACATAAATGTAGAAATAACAACACACATGACCAAATACTTACCACAATACAATCCACATAGCATAAATATGACAGTACTAAGGTAAAGGATACGTAGTCTTACAATATGAGAATGCCAGCACATCCACCACCTCCAACTGTACAGTGTTGTTGCCACGCACATCTGGAAGTCCACTGCTTACAACATGAACTCCATCTCCAAAGTGGATGGCCTTGTGAAGACATGAGGAATGAACCTGCAAATTAGGAGGGAGACATGGATGCACAAGCACACATCAATACACCATGCAGTGCACAATACAACAACAATATGCACTAGGAATGTATACACAGCCTTGACTACAGACTGCCCACACGTGTCGTGGGAGTCCAACGTCACTGTGTAAGTCACTGTCACTTGGGCACACCCTTTGCAAGCCCATGGAAACGGGAAGCAGGAAGGGTGTGTGTCTCATGAACCCAAGCATCTAACCCAAACTCAGGACAAGCCTGCATGTGCCCAACCGGAATACAGTGGATGCCCACAGGAGCCACACAAGGCAACACACTGCAACAAAAAATCAAAAATCAAAAATGGCCATGTGTGGGCAAGGGCGGTGGGGGAGGCCACCCAGGAGGTCTGAGGACAGGGTGCTCACCAACAGCCACCTGTGTGGATGTTGCAAAAAAAAAAACACCTCATTGGGCTCATGGCCTGCATAGCTACGACATTGTGGGAGATTCATCGCTGGATTCGCTCGCCTCAACCTCTGCTGCTGCTGCCACAGGAGGTGGTGGTGCTATGGGAGGCAGCCCATGCAAAGCCCTAGTTTGGTCCTCCATGGCAGCAAGCATGCGGGTGTGGAAGGTCTCATTCTGGAGGTATATGGTGTGGAGATCCCCATGCACCACCCGACGTGATGCCCGGACCTCCGCCCGAGTTGCCTGTATCTCTGCTGAGAGCGTACGGGTGACGCGCTCCAGCAGCTGTTCCGTCCTCGTGACAGTGGAAGCCTCAAGGTCCACAAGAGTCTGCCTGAGGTGCCGGACTTCTCCCCTCAGGGCTTCCCTCTGGCCCTGGGCCTCTAAAGAAATGGATTCCCTCAGATTGTCCAGGGCCGCCCGTCTGTCCCTGTTGGACGCCAACATGTCCAGCCTGAGTGATAGGCAAATGGAGTCTGTTGCCTGCTGTAGTTGCTCCATCTGCCTTTCTGGGGGGACAATGGAAGTGGCCACCCTCCCCATGGCTTGAGCCATTATCTCAGATGATACTGCCTGTTGGTTTGCCATACCGTATATGGATTGCTCCCATGCGGTATTGCCTGGTGGCTGACGGCCACCACGTTGGCGGGCACCACACCTGTCTGGGGCAAAGCGAACTGCGCCTTGATGTGTCGGCAGTGCCTGAGGCTGCAGGACTGCATTCCCCCTCTGATCTGCTGGCCCAGGAGCAGGATCAGATGTTGCGGAGTGTGGCCCTGCATCCGTAACCACCAAAGGCGCACCTACCAACACTGACATCCCCATATTGGGCTCTACCCCTGGTGCAGGTGGGTCGGACAGAACAGTATCCTTTCCATGAACACATACCTGCAAATCCACATAGGTCTCATCCGAATCAATACCTGAAAAGAGGTCTGGGGAGGTGCAGCCAGAGACAACCCTGGACACTATGGCCTGCAGCAAGAGAGGGTTCTCCCCACCACCAAACCACGTCCCCCACTGGTGCCCGGTCGTGCTTGAGATCCCTCCTGGGTCTGCACCATCTCCTCACCCTCAACAGCATCAAGTGCGTCATCCTCTGGAAAAAGATGAAAGACAAAAAATGGAAACAGGCATTAGCACCATGGCACCCAATTAGGCCAGACAAGCTACAGAACCAGTACTTAATTGACACATGTCCCACTTGACTATAACCCTCCCATGCATGCACTGTCACTGAGTTGGAAGGGGAGGAAAATGTCAGACACTGATGACACCAAGATGGAAGAGCAACACATTAGCTGCATGCTGGCTAGCCGTGCCATCACACATTGGCCTGTGAGTGGCATGTTCAATCCACATACATGACACATGTCATCACACAGATGGCATGTACCATAGGCATGTCATATATGTGACAATAGGGCAGAGAAATGCGTAGTAAAAGTGGGGGAATTCAAACAATCAGCCTGAATGAACACAGCAAAATACGGAACGATGTTGTTGCAGGATGCCACTTCAAGGGCAACTGGCGTGATGTAGTGCAAAATGTCTACTGTGGGCAGAAGGGATACTGTAATACCCAAATCCAGGGCCGCAGAATGTATTGGATGAAGCACATGGGTGACCCGAAACACTCAGGCACACAACCAGAACCCCTCCCACAAACAACATACACATGGATCACACACACATGCATGTGCACTCACCGGACAATGCCTCGTAATCTGGCAGCTCTCCCACACCTTGGATCTGCTCCTCTGTGACGTAGGTCCCAGCAACATGCTCATGTAGAGTGAGTTCAATGTCCTCTTGTGGAGACCCACCTCCAGTCACCAGAGTTGCGGCATGACTTGAGGCCAGCTTTTTCTTTGCCCTGCGCTTAAGGTCGTTCCAGCGCTTGTAGCACTCACCAGCTGTGCGCCTCACAAACCCAAGGGCACTTATGCTGTCCGCGATGGACTGCCAGTGTGCCTGACGTCAAGCAGGTGTGATCTTACACCCTGAAGTGATCAACATTTCGCCGTCATGTGCGGACACATACTGCACAAGTGCATCCAGTTAGGCATCATTGAAGCTAGGCTTCCTTGGCGTGCCGGACTGTGTAGCCGTGTCTGGGGCATCAGCCTGTACTGGACGAGCACTCTTCCTCTTTCTTTTTGAAGGTGATGGGGATCCTTAGTGGCCTACGCCGCTCTGGCCACTAGGGGCAGGAGCACTGGTGGACTGTGTAGTAGTAGTGTGCGATGGCACACTGACCATATGACTTTCGGCAGGCATTAGCTGAAGTGTGATGTTGGCAGGGGAACCTCAGTCTGATGGACCGGGACCAACACTGTCCTGGCTGGGAGAGTCAGAGCTGGGGTGGACGGAGCTGCAGCTGCCCCTGCAGCCTCCCCACCCCGCCTACTCGGGGCGGCAGATGACATGGCTGCCCCTGATCCACGTGACCTGGTGGCACTGACTTGCATCGCCACCCGTGGCCTAGACTTGGTGACCTGGAAGTCAGCCTGGGAGTCACCCTGTGCCAGGTCAGGTGCCACAATGGGCCGGTCCGACAAGGGCAGAGCAGAGATGGTGTCAGCCACGTTTCCCTCAACCATGGGGGGGGCATGGGTGTCCTAGACTGGTCCTCCACAAGTGGGGGGCTAGGGGTAACCTGCAAATCCCGGCCACATCCCCTACCGCGCCCACCACACCCACCTCTTGAGGCTCGGCCACCTTTGCCACCCTTACCACTTGCTCGCCTCCCAGCCATGGCACTGATGTTGTTGTGCGTATGGGAGTTGCAGTAAACTATTGTCCTGGGCAATTGGGGGTCAAAGGGGTAGGGTACTAAATGGAATTCTTACCCTAGTGCTCTAGCAAGGTTGTATGGAACCCCTGGGGAAAAATGACAGGTCACGCAACGCACAAGCACCCCAAAAACAGAAAATGACGTGCACGCAACCCCTCGTAGACCACGTGCGTGGAAAAATGAACCCGCACTATGCTGTGGCACCCAGAAACACAATAATGAACATACGCGTGTCACACGCAGCCTACAATGACCTCTGAAGGGGTACGTGACACACGGGGCAAGCACAGTTGGTAAATACGTGCGCGACTCACCGTCTGCCTGGGAAAAGAGCGTGAAAAATACGTGGTGTGCGCGTTGGCAACACACCCGCCAAAAGAAGAATTGTACGCTGTCTGAGGAGACAGGACAAAAGAAGAAGTGAACGCTGTTTGAGGAAACAGGTCCAAGAGAAAATCAGAAAAAACTGACAGAGGTAACAGGGAGTACGAACTAGAAACGCTGTGAAGTAAATCGCGTGTGAACCGACAAGAAGTACAGTATTCACCCACTCGCTCTCCACGAAAAGCACGTACAAGGAAATGACGTCCTACACGTACCTTTTAAACCGGACCAAACGTCCAATGTCACTTCCCGTATACGCACTGAGGCCCTATCCTCCAATTACACGAGATGACACTGGGACGTGCAGTTCTCGGACGTGTAACATGCACCCGGGTTCAGGGAAACGCCCGCGCGTGTCACGTCACAGACGCGCCTCCAATGAAATCGCGTACCCAGACCAATCGCACGTGTAAAACTTTGTGTGCACCCCTGGAATACACGTACCCAGGCCAATCGCGTGTGAAAACACCTGCGCACCCCTGAAATACACGTTCACAGGCCAATCGCGTGTAAAACTTCTCAAGCATCCCTGAAATACACGTACCTGCTCCCCCAGGCCCGATCGCGTGTGGAAACACCCGCACACCCCTGAAATACACGTACACAGGCCAATCGCATGTAAAACTTCTCGCGCACCCCTGAAATACACGTACCCGCTCCCCCAGGCCCGATCGCGTGTGAAAACACCCACGCACCCCTGAAATACACATACACAGGCCAATCGCATGTAAAACTTCTCGCGCACCACTGAAATACACGTACCCGCTCCCCCAGGCCCGATCGCGTGTGGAAACACCCACACACCCCTGAAATACACATACCCAGGCCAATCGCGTGTAAAACTTCTCGCGCACCCCTGAAATACACGTACCCGCTCCCCCAGGCCCGATCGCGTGTGAAAACACCCACGCACCCCTGAAATACACGTACACAGGCCAATCGCGTGTAAAACTTATCGCGCACCCCTGAAATACACGTACCCACTCCCCCAGGCCCGATCGCGTGTAATACTTCCCGTGCACGCCAGGAATACACGCACACGCTATTTTTGACACAGCGGGTGTCCGTGTTTGTTGCGTACCCCTTTGCACGTCATTTGTCCTAGAGGGCCACAATATGGGACATTCATCATAGCTGTATATAGGTGCTTTTTGTTAGCGCACATTTTGGCGCACATTTTTTTCCTGCGCAGGGACGCTACCGCCTGCTTTCGTGTGGCGGACCTGTATGGCCCTGTGCGCGTCTTTGCCCGTGCGCTGGTTTGCCCTATTTGATTCCATGAATACGTGTTGTAGCCGAGCGTGTGGGCGTTCCGCGCACTTGCCTCCTGTACTTCCCCCGTGAAGCCCACATTTTCACGAGTTGTTCCCCATTCTGCGTGTAACGCCCCGTGTTCCGCCTACTTTTGTTATGTGCGCCGCGCTATGTGCGATTTCGCTGTGGCCTTAGCGCACGCCGTTAGATGACCTGTGTGCCGGCGTGCGCCGCACACTTTTTCAGCACACATCCCACATTTTTCTCGCGCACGGACTTCCATGAATAGATGTGCACTGGTTTCCCTGCGATATTCGCACTTGCACTGCGATTTTTCAAGTAACACTGCGAATCGCACATTTTCGCACGCATGCGCCGATTTTTTCAGCGCACATTATTTCCATGAATCGGCCTGTAAATGTCTACAGGAAACCTGGCTTCGGACGGCCCCTGTCTTGGATGTTTACACTTCTTTATTTTCCCCTGCCTATGGAGGCATCAAAGTGCGCCCAGCAGCAGGTCTTCTCATCTCTGTAAAGAACGGGATCGGTCTGAAGAGAGAAGATTTCGACACTCCGAACCCTTTTGTGCAAATTATTGGCTTTAAGCAACTTTTTTTTGGGAAACAAGGCTCAACGTGGCCTACTGGGTAACCTCTATTGGAATCCTGCTGTTCTAATTACCGCAACGTTTACTAGTATAGTTATGGCTATCCAGGACAAATGCGTCTGGCAATTTAGCCTAGATGTTGGTGTCAATCTTCGACTCCACTCTCTCCTTCTCTCCTCACATCTTCAATGTCTCTAAGAAGTCACACTATCAGCTGCACTTCCTCAGAGGCATTCTGCCTTTTCTCACTTTCCCCCAAAAGCTCACTGTCTCCAGAGCCCTGGTCCTCTCTAGACTGAACTATTGCAACAGTCTCTTTCTGAATCTGCCTGTCTCTACTGTTAAACCTTTACAACGTATCCAGAAAAGGATTGCAAGACTTGTCCTTTTCCTCAAGCTCAAGGATCGTATCTCTCCAGCTCTGAAATCTCTCCACTTGCTCCCTGTGGCTGCAAGGATCAAGTTCAAGACCTTTTGCATCATCCACAGGGTTTTCTGGGGACTGGGACTACACTACCTCCATCTTTATCTTCCTAAACATCTTCCTTCTCGAGCCCTGCGCTCATCCACCTCCAACTCTCTGAGGGTCAGACACTGAGTGATCTCTTTCCTCAGCTGGGGCCTCCCTCTGGAACAGCCTCCCTGCTTCTCTCAAATTTGATCAAAACCACCTCCAGCAACTCAATACCTTCCTCTTCGCTTCCGCTTTCTCTCTTCCTCTGCCTGGCTGACGTTCCTGACTGCTCTGCACACTGGTCACCTGGCCACCCACTGAAACTCGGCCCAGGATCCTGCATATCCAGTGGCCCTCGCACTGCCTCTGGGCTCCCCAAGCACTTAAGGGTCTGTATCTGCAATCCTACAGTCCGTTGTCTCTCTGCACTTATTAGCCACCCTCCGGCAGCACTTACTGGGGGTCATTACAAGGTTGGCGTTAAGGGGTTAACGGTGCCAGTAAAGGTGCCGGTGCCGTTAACCCCTTACCGCCACATTACGAGGTCCTTTAGCGGGTCTAAGGGTGGCTGGTTTTACCAGGTGCCCTTAGTGGGAGCCGCTAAAGGACCAGCATGCTAACAACGGGCCCGTTATTAACAGGCCCGTTGTTAGCAGGGTCCCCATTCCCATTTAGCCCTATGGGGGCTCGAATGGAAATGGGGATGGGTTCCCTGAATGGGGAAATACTGGGACCTCCAAGGTAGGAATGGCCAGGTAATTCCCCATTCCGGGAACCCGAACCCGGTATGCAGTAAGGGGGTAGCCATGGTGCTAATAGCGTCATGTCTACCTCCAACCTCGTAATGACCCCCACTGAGTTACCTACACTTCTCCCTCCCCACCTGGCATTTCTCCCTTATTTCCTCACCCACTTGCGTGAACTGAATGACACACGGCCTAGTAAGAATGTTGTTTTGTCTTCATTCTATCCCCCCTCCTTGTCTTGTCATGCCTAGAAACACTTGTGTACAGGCGCGTTATACATTACTTATATCCTATCATATCATAACCCCATTATATAATTGTTGGAAGAGATCTCAATTGCCGTTGCACAGAAAAGGGATCTGACCACCCCCCTTTGAGTAAGGATCCACATACGCCAAGCAAGATTAGAGCCTTTGAGTGGTTGAATCTGATGAATTCTAGGGACCTCCACATCCTTGACGGCCAAATCGAGGGAGACTGTCCCCTGAAAACAACGTGGTCAAATGGATACGTGCCCAGTATTCTGGACTACGTCTTTGTCTTGAGTTCACTCATTCAAAATATAATCTCTTTTGAAATTACACCGAAGTCCTCGAGTGACCACTCTTTACTAAATCTTGCCTGGAAGGGTTTGCGCAGGCCAGAGGAAATGTTAAAAATCATGGCTATGGAAGCCACTCAAGGCGGCAATCGACTGAGAATGAAACTACACATTATAGCCTTTTCCAACAGGTCCATCAACCAGATGAGACAGGGGAATGAAGTGAACTACTTCCCGCTGCTTCTTGAATGCAAAGAGCAGTCTAAAAAGTCTTCATGATCGGCCCCTGATCACAAACATATTTTTGACGAGAGAATAAAACTGGAAAGAAAGCTACTACGGAAATATCTAAATCCTTAAGCAGCCGAAAAAAAAAGTTCACTGACTAATTCTGATGAAAAAAGGAAGCAAAAGTCCAAGAACTGGCTAGCTATATATAAATCAGAGATCCTCCAGAACGAGTCGGAACTAATGCTTTCAGCCCTTTGCAGGAAAGATACATGATTAATCTGGCACATGCTCAATGAATCCGGTGCAGGCCGATCTATCTCACTCCTAAACATGGTTACAGAGGAAGCATGGGCAAAATTCTACCAACTGCTGTTTAAACAAAAAGAATGTCCAATACAGGGACTGTATTACAAAATACCCATGGAGTGGAGGTTTCCACTCAACCTCCTGGATGTCGAACTCTTAATCAAGAAGGCCAATCATTCTAGAGAGCCAGGTCCAGACGGGATCACAAACTCCATGATCAAGGAAGCTTCAGAGGCTTGGACTCTTTTTATATTTGAGCTATTTAAACAGATCATGAGAGTGGGTGAGATCCCTGAATCTTGTAGATCGACTACTATTGTCTCTATCTACAATCATGGCAATAGGACGGACCCTACAACTACTGCCCCTTCATGCTTTTAGACTCATTGGGTAAAATATTTGCAGCATTCCTGCTGAAACAACTGCAGACATGGATCAAAATGACAAAAAGAGAGGAGCCTAGACAGTCAGGGTTTGTCAAACGAGTGGAAACAGATCTGACTCTGTTTTTGATTAAAATCTTGAAAGGAAAAGATTTCACGGAGAAAATAAAGGTCTACGTGGCATTTGTGGATTTTAAAAAGGCCTTTGATAACGGAGATTGTCAACGACTATAGCCCAAAAAGGAGCCATGGAAATGTTATCGAATTTACTGAAATTGCCTGTTGCCTGTTAATGGAGTGGAAAAAGGGATATCAGCGATACCTGGAACACCTTCAGACTGACTTGGAAGAATTAATCAACAACCCTGCCAGTGTGAAACGCAAGCTGTGGCAGGACGACTGGATAAACACCATAGAAGATAAGAACCTGTATACAATCCAAACAGCTGTGAGAGAGGAGCACAAGGCCTGGGTCTCAGTTCCAAAAATATTTAACCACATTTGCAAATAAATAGTATAGGAACCAGTTTATGCGCTTTAGGATGAATTTGCACCCCACCAACCAGATTTTGAGAATCTACAGACAAGTTTCCTCTATGAACTGTAGGTTTTGCTTAAAGGAAGGAATGAAAGAAACCATTTTGCCCAGGGTTGACTGAGATGAGGACTAAATACTTCAGCAAAGTAGCAGTGGAAAAACAAACCGATGACGCAGTGGAGTTTTGGTCTTTCCTGCAGCGAGGCCGTGGGGGAGGGATTTTTCAGCTTTATTTGGGCTGGTGAAGTTTCTTAAAGATGGCTTCGAAAAAAAGGAGGGAATTCACATGATAGGAGCGGACTGGATTGTGAACCAGAAATTGATATATGGAACCTGTATGATGAAAGAAAGTTTTTATAAGTATTATTTTGGAAAGATATGATAAAAGGTTTGTAACAAACCATGAATGAATACAAATATCAATTTTTATCCTTTTTAGGCACTCGTAAACCCAGGTGAGGATCAGCTCACCATATAGGAACAGCTTTTTGAAGGAGTGGATGCGAGCCTAGTCCTATATGAAGTTCTCATGTTCCTTAATCTTCCACACGCTTTGTTCCTCGTAAAGGTAAACGTTGTGCATTATGGAGATGGATTATTTGGCGTCTTAGACATCTACTTATAGAGATGGATGCACTCTTAAGCCCGAGTAGGTAATTTCACAGTTCCTGTTGTACAGCACTTTAGTTCACTTAATTCATGTTGTTACACATTTTTTATATGTGTATCCATGTTGTCCTGCTCTGTTTGATGAGAGCGTTTGAGGTGCTGCCCTAAAAATTTGAAATCCAAAATTTCCAATGTATATACTTCGTGGCATATATTATAAATTGGTATGTCTAGGTAGCATGCATGATAGACTGTTTCAGGTTTGTCCAAAAACAATTGTACTTTAAAACGACAATGTAAATACATTGTATTATTTGGTGTTTCTGAATTAAATCATGAAACAACCTTAACAATGCAACCTCTTCATCTCAGTAGGATAAACATGCATTCTTCACGATTATCTTTCCAACAACTTGCACTACTATAGACTCTTTCTTTCTCATATCAATGAGGTGGCGAAGCCACAATGACCGTACCTTTCACCTGGATGAAAAACAAGTACAGGAACACAAAATAGTTGTTAGTACTGTGTGGCTTATTTACAAGAAATGTGCTCTGTTACCTCATCATCAGTTAATAGTCCTCTGATAAAAGACATTCCTTTTTTGTGTCACATTTTCCTATACAGACGGGTGACAGTCAATGGACCTCATTACATGTTTTCCGGTCCGGCATTAACGTGCCAGTAATTCTGTTTACAGGCATGTTTCCGTAGTTTACCGGTGGAGTAGCCTGATTTAGCTACAGAAAAAAAGCTGGAGGTAAGTCAGGCACCTCACTATCAATGAAGATTGCTGTGACTGTTGAACCAAAACTCTCTACCTTTAATCAATTTCTGTAATAAGAAATAAACATACATAGATAAGCATTGAAATAAACTGTTGATCTACAAGGGTGGTGCCTTCAATTTTGGTATTTTGTTCATTGTATTGATGCCTGATTTCGTCCTCAGAGAAAATTATGCAAGACTTTCGAGAGCTGTTTCCTCGTCACCAAAGCCATAGCTAAGATACCTATTGTGGGCCATTTGAGAAATAGTTCAAAGATATACAGTACAGGTTTGAGAGATGAGACTATAATGTTGCAACAGAGTGAAACACCTGTGAAGATGAAGCAATGGAAAGTCACCAAGCTGCCTATGAAGGTGACACACTTAAAATGGGCTCATGTGATTGACGTTGCCCTAATTGGAAGCTAGAACAAAATTTGCCTCACCGTCCCTTAAGTTGTATCTTGCATCCCGTCTCAAAATTCAATTTTCTGTAGATTTAAAAGCAGGCACTTCCTGATGAATACCTGTCACATGGAATGAAGAATTACTTTTTCAATACTTCTCCAGTTTGGTGATGAGAGATAGTGAAGTTGGTAGACATTGCAGAGTTGAATCAAGTGTGCCCAAGATCGCAAGCAATGTCAGTGGTGGCCATGTGTGCTGCAAAGCATGGCATCCAGAAGGAGGTGGAGGCTGTGCAAGCGAGCTTTGTGGAGTACCTGGGCCTGGCCTGAAATATGCGACTTGGAGTATGCACTCTGAGGACTTAGTGATATCAGTACGTTAGCGACACTGACTCGTAGCAGACGGTGCTGTGTCCTGGACGGCTCATCATTGTGGCAGCGGATAGTGACTGTAAAGTCTGGATGGGGTATCTGTACTCCTGCCCTCTATATGGCAGAGTCGAAGCACAGAGCACCCAGCCAAGGTTCTCTATATTGGTATTGTGGTCGAGCAACCAAGGCTTAGCTCTGAGCAGGTGATGCGGGCTGGTTCTTAAGTACAGTGTAGTGCCCAAGCACCCACAAAGGAATGTCCACACACTATATTAGTGAAAACACAGTCTTTATATAACATCATATAGGCAATCACAATAACACACTTTGTACTCTGGTAATACGATAATGGCAAATATATACAGGTCTATGTGGTACCACTTTTAACTATCGATTCCTTTGAAATGCGTCCACGGCTAACAGCCCCACAATAGCATACGAATCAGATTGTAAGATGAATCAACGGTAGACACAGAAAGAAAGCAAGTTAAATAAAGCAATGGCAGAAAAGTCACCCGTCTACCTGGAGACAGTTCTGTGCGAGGATCCCCCCACCTGGGCAACCTGTAAATAAAGCATATTTGACACGCCCAGTCCAATTATTCTCAATAGAGTCTCGATTCCTTCTAAAGGTTCTACGACCCCAAAGTACCTGGTTTTGTACAGTTCTTCGGTAAGTCATTGACGGACCCTTCTTGAGCACACTCCCTTTAAGGCAGGAGCCGCGGGTCATCGAGAGTCGGTGAAGAAAAAGGGTGAACACTGTCTTTGGGGCAGCAGCTTCAGTTCTTGCGGTGCACGTTAACAATCATTCGAAAACGTCCTGAAAATAGAGGCGTGTGGTGCACCTCGATGATGAGTGTTCGTTGCCCGAAAGAGTCAATGAAGAACTTTGGCCCTGCAATGGCGTTGGGTCATCAGCGTCTCTGTGGTTTTTGGGGGGCAGGAAATCCACCAGCGATTCTTGTCGGTCGTCGGCAGCCTTGACTTTCTCCAGCAGGACAAAAGCGGTCGACAGTGATGAGCAAGGGAGTCCTTGCATCAAATGTCTTAGGTAAAGGAGCACTGCAGCTCAGGTCGGCGACAGCTGTCGTCAACGGTGATGGACTTCAATGTCCGGGCGCTTTGCTTACTGATTCCATGGCAGTCCCTGTCTATGGTCAGCAGCCTTTCGAGGGTCTGATGTCCAGGGAGCTTTGGCAAAGATCAGCTGGCGCACAATGGTCCCTCGTAGCTCAGGAAGAGGTCTCCTAGCCAGGTCCTCACTTGGATCAGCTCCTTGACAGTCACGCAGCTTTCAAATTCAGCATGGATCTGCCACCAGCCCATACCCTGCTCAGTGGGCCACACACAGGTGCCCAAAACTTACACTGGGGGTACAGGGTTGTACCCTCACCCATGGGTGCCATAAGGGTATCCAAAGGGTCTGTACACCAAACCAGAAAGAGGAAGAGCCGCACCGCCAGGAGTCCCACATGAACTCCTGCATGGAAAACAAGACAGAACACACATGATAAATCAAAGAAGGACACGGATATGGAGGCCCTGTCCCTCCAATGCATTTCCAGCATCACAGTGACCGATCACATTTCAAAAGACAAGGGTAACAGGGGCCTATCAGTAAAGGATGTCTGTGCTTGGGCATCATAGATTATTAACAGCCTGCCGAGACTAATATAGCAAAGTGGGGGACTGGCACTTGGCCAGTATTCTGGGACTGCAGCATATTATATAAGAACCGAAATAAGTGTTTTAAAAGACTTTCATCTGAAAGTCTGCATTTTGTTTGCACGGTTTTGGTCGAATTGACCAATTACATATATCTATACATATATGTTTATATGTGTATGTAGCGTTAGCGGGCTAATGGTGTTGGGAGGTTGGTGGCATTGGGTAGGGGGGAGTCTACGGGGGGACCCCAATAACAAAAAAAACAAAAAAAAAAGAAATGCCTTTATTTCCATGTGCATGTATATTTCATATTATATAATTTTGCAGGTTAATGCTTGTGTAGGTGGATGTATATTTATATGTGTGCATATTGTTAGGCAGAAATCTGTGCAGTTCCCTCTGGGACCACTGCAAAAGATTTAGGACTACAGGTGTTTGGCAGTAAACCCACTTGGTAGCAGTCTGTACCACACAGATTTACTTGGTAGCTGTGGCTGAGCAGTCAGACTTCCCTCAAGAAGAGTTAGGCAGTATACAGAGTATTCACAATAGGTGAGGAGAACACCAATAGAACAAGTAAACACTGACCAGGGCTTGGTGTAAAAGAGAAATAAATATTTATTTAAAACCACATCTAGAAAAACACTCAGGCACTAATAGTAAGCAATTCAAAAACACGGTCACTAAAAGATATACACTCCCTTAAAAGAATATAAGACAAGTCTTAAGTAAAGCCCCACTTATTTTCAGACAGCGGTGAGCGCTTAACGTAGATCGCACTCTAATAATTCGTTTTAAAAAGGGAGAGAAAAGCAGAGAATACATTGAAACAGATCCCAACACTTTTTCACAAACACAACAAGAGAGGAAGGCAAAGTAACACCGTGAATTCGGAGTCAGTAGGCTGGATCCGCTTTAAGAGGATCAAAACGAAAGGTCACACGGTTGCAGTGCGGTGTGGAAGGAAGACTGTTGGAGCCTCCTTGGGGTTGCCCAAGTCCACCAGATAGTTGACCCACAACTTTGAAGGGTCCCATCCATTTGTCTTGCAAGGCCCTCTGCCTTGTTGGAATCAGAACGAGAACTAGCTGGTCCTGAGTAAACTCGACCATGTTAGCCTTTTGGTCATGCCAGTGCTTGACCAATGCTTGTCCAGCTTTCAAGTTATCACTTGCTTCTGCCATCATTTGTGACATTCTCCTTCAGAGACCTATCACGTAGTTAGTCACTCTGACTGGCTTGGGGGAAGGAGCACGCTCCAACCCCTCCTTGATCAGGGCCAATGGACCTCTGACCAGATGACCATAAAGAAGTTCAAAGGGAGAATAACCTACTCCCTCCTGAGGGACTTCTCTATAAGGAAAGAGAAGGCATAGCAGTAGAAGGTCCCACTTTCTTTTAAGGGGGTCCTCTAAAGCACCTATCATGCTCTTCATGGTTCTGTTGAACCTTTCAACCAGTCCATTTGTCTGAGGGTGGTATGCGGTTGAGAACTTGTAAGTAACTCCGCAGGTTTTCCACATGGCTTTCATGTAGTGGGACATAACATTTGGCCCCCTGTCAGAGATTACTTCCTTAGGAAACCCAACCCTGGTAAAAATACCAAGGAGGGCCTTAGCCACAGCCAGAGCTGTAACAATCCTCATAGGAATTGCCTCAGGGTACCTAGTAGCATGGTCTACTACAACAAGTATAAACCTGTTGCCTGAGGAGGTTGGAGGATCAAGGGGAGCAACAATGTCAATCCCTACTCTCTCAAATGGGACTCCCACAACTGGGAGAGGCACTAAAGGTGCCACATTCTTGGAGCCAACCTTACCAGAAGTCTGGCAGGTGTGGCAGCTCCTGCAGTATTTATCTACTTCAGCCCCCATCTTTGGCCAATAAAAGTAGAGTGAGAGCCTTTCCTTAGTCTTCTTGAAACTCAAGTGACCAGCCAAAGGAATCTCATGGGCTAACTGCAAGAACTGTGGTCTGTTCTCTTGGGGTACTACAAGTCGTTTGTTGTCCCCAGGTGCAGACTCGGTTGGTTCACTGTAGAAGAGGCCATCTTCCCAGTGTAACCTATATTTCCCAGGCTCTTGCCCTTCAGCCTGAGCATCTGCCTGGTGGCGAAGACCTTCCAGAGTTGGACAATCTCTCTGTCCCTTACTGAAGTCTGCCCTGTTGGGTCCACCTTCTGCCAGTAAAGACTGCAGCTCAGTATGGTCAACAGGATCCAGATCTCCAATGAGTTCCTGGCCTTCCACTAGCTCTTCTTCAGAGTCTAGTTCAACCACACAGGGTTGTACCTCCCTCTCAGCCTCAGCTGGAGGGGGAGTAACTGGTGTAACTTTGGACAACCTAGGGGAAGTCCGTGTTGGCTGCGCTGGAGTGCTGACTGCTGGTTTCTTGTTAGAAGTCTTAGGTTTCCCCTTTGCTTCTTGTTGCTTAGAGACAGCAGCTGACGTCTCCAGTGGAGCAGGAGTGATCTCTTTCTTCATCATCTCCTTGGGAGTACCTCTCAGGGTTCTCTCCCTTGCAGGTCTGGTGAGCTCCTGTAACCTTTTACTAGGAGGTCTGGGGGTATGTGACACTACTCCAAGAGTTTTCAAGTCATTACCCAGCAGAACCCTTCCCGGCACCTCACTTTGTATGCTGATAGGTATCTTCACAGTCATGTCATTACACTGGATGAGAACTGGTAATTGGGGAAGCATCTGCACAGGCCCTCGAGCTAACTTGGTGAGGCATTTGGGTGCCTTAGCAACATCCTCAGCCTGAAAAAACGATTTGTCCACCACAGTTATGCTGGCCCCAGTGTCCCTAATGGCAGGAGTCTCCTGACCATTCACCTGGACACTGTCCTTATAATACTCTTTAGTATTATCTGGGATAGAATTATAGACATCTAAGTTCTGTTGTTCCCACAAACCCAGAGACACTAATGAAACACTGGCTGAGACTCCAATGGGTTCATCAGCCAGTAATAGAAAGTTTCCACTTGCCATTTGTACTTCCTCCTCTGGAGCGAAGGCTAAGGAGACAAGCTGGACCCCTGAAGGTTTACCCTTACATATGGCATCACCTTTCACATGGTCAGTAGAGCCACAAACAAAGCATTTACCAAATGCTTTCTGGAATGGTGGCTTGGTCTGACCTCCTTCTGGTTTGGCACCAGGAGGTACACTAGCCTGATTTGGTTTCCCTGATGGCTTACCCTTTTGGTTCTGTTTGGGGCCCTCCTTGGAATTGGAATTATTAGAATTCTCTTTGGAGTCCTTCTTTGGCTGTTTTCCCTCATCCTTTTTCTGAGTAGCCCCAGAATCCTTGTGAGTGGCCCTGTTGGCAACCCACAAGTCAGCAGCCTTAGCTAACTTCCTGGAATCTAATTCCTTTGAATCAGCCAAGTGCTGTCTGAGCTCAGGAGAGCAGGCATCATAAATTGACTCCAACAGTACAAGATTCTTCATTCCTTCATAAGTGTTAACTCTGTAACCCTTAATCCATCCCTCTAAGTTTTTCAAACTTTCACTCACCGAGGTAGCCCAAGGGGTACCATCATGCTTTTTGAGGGTCCTAAACCTCTTAAGGTACTGGGAAGGGGTCTTCCCAAATCTAGCTATCAAAGCTAGTTTCACACATTCATAATCCTTCTTATCCACCTCCCCCAACTCCATTACCACATCAGTTGCAACAGGGGGAAGCCTAGAGAACAACCAGGGAAGTAACTCATTCCCTGTGATGTCCTGGAGCCCATGATTATACTCAAACATTTTTAACCAATCCAACACATCCAACTTAGGTTCATACATACCCACTCATTCCTTAGGCATCCGGGGTCTTTTGGGACTGGAACTCCTAGAAGAACCAGAGGAGAGAGAAGCATTTTCCACAGACAACTTTTTCATTTTTAGTTCATGATTAAGCTCTATTTCTCTGAGTCTTAACTCAGCTTGCTTCTGCTCAGCCTGGGCATTCATTCTTCTGAAATCTAGCTCTTGGTTTATTTCAGATTGAGCAATAAAACGTTTGTACTCTAATTCAAGCTTCATTTTTGCAAGTTCAAAATAAGCAGGGTTACATGTAGGACCTGGTATAGGTCCAGTAGGTACAGTAGGTAAGGCAGACAGAGGCTCAGAGTAGCTAACTTCATTAGGTTCACTTTCCTCTTCTGAATCATTATCAAGACTTTGATTCAGATCAATACCATCACTGTTTTCTACATTTGCTGGGGGGGGGTGGTTTCCTCTGTACCACCCAGACTTTGGTTTTCTAACAATCTTTCTATAAGTTCCATTTTCCTGCCCTTCTCAGAGAGATTCTTATGTCTACACAATACTTTTAAGCAATCAGTAGTTTTGGCAGACAATGATTCTATGGTATAACTCTCCATAGCAGACATAGTTAGAAAATCAGCTTTTTAGTGCCAAGCTCTGTGGTTAGTTGTCCTAAAGTGTTCAACAAGCACTCTAAAGTGTATACTCAATACACATCCCACCACTGTACACCAGTGTTAGGCAGAAACCTGTGCAGTTCGCTCTCGGACCACTGCAAAAGATTTAGGACTACAGGTGTTTGGCAGTAAACCCACTTGGTAGCAGTCTGTACCACACAGATTCACTTGGTAGTTGTGGCTGAGCAGTCAGACTTCCCTCAAGAAGAGTTAGGCAGTATACAGACTAGTCACAATAGGTCAAGAGAACACAATAGAACAAGTAAACACTGACCAGGGCTTGGTGTAAAAGAGATATAATTATTTATTTAAAACCACATCTAGAAAAACACACAGACACTAATAGTAAGCAATTCAAAAACACGGTCACTAAAAGATATACACTCCCTTAAAAGAATATTAGACAAGTCTTAAGTAAAGCCCCACTTATTTTCAGACAGCGGTGAGCGCTTAACGTAGATGGCACTCTAATAATTCGTTTTAAAAAGGGAGAAAAAAGCAGAGAATAAATTGAAACAGATCCCAACACTTTTTCACAAACACAACAAGAGAGGAAGGCAAAGTAACACCGTGAATTCAGAGTCAGTAGGCCGGATCCGCTTTAAGAGGATCAAAACAAAATGTGTCCAAGGTCACACGGTTGCAGTGCACAATAGTCTTGTAACGGTTCAAAAAGGATTTGGTCCAAAGAAAGGGACCAGTTAGAGGGTCAAGGCGGCCAGCCCAGTTCAGAAGGTTAAGGGGTTATTATTACCTTGTAGCAATCTTTAGAAAGGGAGGCCTGGCGGACACGGTACCTTAAAGTGGTGAGAATGCTCCAGCGGGGGCAGTTGTTCCTGGCAGCGGATGCAAGTCGGTGCTTCGTCTGGGGGAAGAGAGGATCTCGTCGGGGAGGAAGACAGGAGTCCGTTGCACTGCCAGGGAAGAAACCAGCCGCGGAGTTTCTCAGGTACAAGGAGCGGTCTGTTAATTCGCGGTTCAGTGGTAGGTGGCTATCTGGCTGCCGGGGTGCTTGGCACGGGCAATTTGACCACAAACCGGTCTGGGGTGCGAAGAGAAGAAGGTAAACTGGTTGTGCCCAGTCAGGGGAAGAAGCCTCTCCAGCTGGGAGATCTTCTCTGTCGTCGGGAAGTGGTGAGTTGGTTCCGCAGGGCTCCACCAGTGGTGTTGTCGTGGTAGGTTTGCTTAGCTTCTCCCTCGTCGGATTCTCAGGTTCTGTGGCGACTTCTGAAGTTCCAGTCCCCAAAGCCCTGCTTTTATGCAGCATACCCCGATTCACTCAGCCTAGCTGTCAATCAAACATGCTAAGTGGTGAGCCGGCCGGCTCACCACTTGGGCCAATCACACAAGAGTGCGACTTGAGTTACCAAGGTAACTCAGTCCAGAGTGCCTAAACCCCCTCCCACACCCCCTGTGGTACCCAGACAGAGTGGCACCACTTTTGAAGGCATCTGTGGAGAAGCCCGCCAAAAAGTGGAACAAAGGGCTCAACTTGGGTTGGAGTCACAGAAGAGAACACAAACACCATTTTAGAATCGAGTCTTGGCAAAATATACCAACCGGCGAATTAATATTAATTAAATAAACCGGCGGTATGTTCGAGGCTATGATAATTAAATAATTAAAGTTGGTAGCCTCGAACAATGGGAAAATCCCATAGGGAAATATTTGCGGTCAAATATAAAAAGTAGTTTCCACTGCCACCAGCCAAAACTCGATCAGGGGGGATGGAGACGTGCCCCCTCGACTAACAGACACCGGGGCAATCGAATTGCCCCGACCAGTACGTCCACAATATGATGATTTGTACTGGTTTCTGTTAATAATTTGGGACTAGTAAAGCCAATGGTGACTTTACATGCCCTGGGAGACAGTAGTCAGTCCCAGGGTATGGAGTCTATGGTGGGGTGTTACTATGACACCCCTGTGTTACTGCACGTAGGCTGCTGTGTAACACACATAGTAAAAACACATGAGACCCTATGGAGTAAAGGCCCCCATAGCCCATAAAACACATTAACAGTCAAAGGAACACCATAAATCATGTCCATCATGAGTGGGAGAAAAAGAGTCTCACTCTTGGCAGGAGAAAAATACAAACTCCAGAAATCCAGCAAAGCTGCTGGGGGACTCACTAGGTTAGAAAATTCAGCCTAAAGAGAGAATTCTCCCTAACACATATTATTACAGGTGCACATTGGCTCATATTTACATGTGTACGTTTCATAGTTTCAACACGATTGTCACTCCCATAACGCGTAAGGTGCGCGCTGGTGGCTCCAGCTTCCCCACCCAAGCAGCCACGCACTGGAACACACTGCCACCTCACTTAAGACTGATTGAGTCACACCTAGCCTTTCGCAAGGCTATCAAAACTAGGCTCTTTGTTTAAACTGCCTCTTCCATCATTATGAATCTGTATAAGTCTTTTCCTGCATCTGTGTTTGCTACTGTGTAACTATGAGACCTCTGGTCACCTGTTTGTAAATCATAAGTCCGTTCATCCTCTGTAACATCACCTCGATGCCTTATGGGCTGCAAGCGCGCTTGACAAATGCAAAATAAATAAATAAAATAAATAGTGTGTAGAGCAGTATGTTGTTATAGATTTTACTTGTCGTACATAAGCATTAACCTACAAATGTGCATAGTATGAAATAGCATGCATCTATGTGGAAATGAAATAACACATACTAGTGTGGACATACTCGCAATAGTACACCTATGAACATACAAATTGCAACCCATATGCATATCTTAAAATCTGTAAAAATAAATAGGCATATACACTTTGCAGATAGAAGGCAAGTAAAACGGAGAGTTACATTTGACGCTTTTGTTACATTAAGTCAAAGATTAGTGGGGTTCCATGTGTTAAAATCGCTGTAAAAATGGCCGTGAACACAAAATATCGTGGCAAAAAGGCTGTGGTTTTGCCACCGCAATCCATGTAAAGGATGCAGGGGACACCCCCGCAACTCCCGGAGCCATGTGTTTAATGCACTCAAATTAACACCTGTTTGAGCAAAATGGCAATCCACCTGAAAAGGAAATGTCAATGCATGGTGGCACATTTTGAAATGCGAAGGAACTGCACGATTAGTCACTGGCTAGGGCATGAGTAGACTGAAAAAAAATACCCGGGGGAATACGTTATCTCCACAATGACTAAAGAAAATGCAGTTAAGCTAGCAAATATTTAATGTTAGAGTCTACGTTTTATGAGATACACCTCCGGATAAAAGGAATGTGTAAGGACAAGAAAACCAGACAATTGGCAAAGGAGTGTGTGCATGCACAAAATCTGCTACAACATAGGTACGGCCAGGACAGTGTGTAAGCATTCTGAAAACACTCACTAGGCCAATACTCAAAATATGTGTGTCCAATTAATCAGGACTAGATAGCTATGTTATGTTATGTTATGTTATGAACACTTGTAACGCGCACGTATGCCGGAAGGCACCTTGGCGCTGTGTGCTACATGGGGACAGTAATGAGGTGCCTGAATAACACTTCCACTGGGCGCCTTTTACCAACTGGAAGCTAGTGCGATGCACACATCCTGACACCTGAGAGACACGTGTATGAGCAAGCACAGGTTCGACATTGCACCGAAGTTTGAGAGTAATACCTAGCAGCAAAAAGCACGCAACAACCTAAACATCGTAATAGCACAGACGTGTATGTGCATTGGTCATCTTGAAACTGACATGAACAAAGCACAGAGGTATGCAATTCAGCTGGTTAACATCCTTCCGGGCTGACATCAGGTGATGCCCGTGCACACACATGTGTGTAATAGTAGCCAGCAACAGGGACACATCTGATGTGTGGACCTCACGATCAGAAGAGTGTCTGCAGAATTGCTGCATGTTCAAGATTCCACGATGAGGGTGAGGAGCTACGAGGAGGGGACATCTGTACAAAAAAGAACCTACCAGCAAAGTCTCCTCAAATAACCTGTTGAGGTGCTGGACCTTAGAACACAGGCTCTTAAGGACAGTGCCTTCTGTCATGGAACACGTAATGCATGCATTCAATGGCACTATGGCCCTCGAAAGAAACGCCATCTGAACTTGTGAACATGTAGGTGGGGCATTCAAAAACGCCCCCCGGACTATGGCCCTCATTACGACCCTGGCGGAAAGCGACTGACCGGAGCGCCACAGCGTAAATAGCGTTTCCGCCATTGCACGAAGGAGCAAAGTGCGGCCCATTCCGACCCATCGGGCACGAGCACCACGGCATGGCGGAAGTGCAAAGTCCGCGATGGCGGAAATGACCCCAAAACGGCCCACACCGCCGCCGTACGGCGCCCTAGGTGCAATACCGCCACCCCTCTTAGCGGTCACCGCAGTGTGCACCTACCGGAAAGTACGGTGCCCGGAAATATACGGAAACGGAAGTCAAAACATGGGCCCGGAACGGGAAACATCCCGGCGTACACCTATAAATATACTAAAACCACACAACCACTAAAATCACTACCCTGAAACACACCCCAACCCGTCAACCACCCTAGCGAAACCAAGAAAAATGGGAAAAGTAGCGAAGAAAGCGTGCGACCGCAAGCGGCAGGTCCACTTCTCCCGTGAGGAACTCACCGTGCTAACAGAGACCCTCCAGGAGAATGCTGCCGTCGTCTTCTCCACGCAAATGACCAGGACGGCACTCGCAAACAAGAAGGCCATATGGGCTCTGGTGGCACAGCGGGTAAGTGCGGTGGGGACCGCACCCCGCACCCCACAGCAATGCCGTAAGCGATGGGACGACCTGCGGATACGCGTCCGCAGCATACTCTCTGCCAACCGCAACATTGCCACAGCCACCGGGGGAGGGTCGGAATCACCAATCAAGCTGACCCCCTGGGAAGAAATCTGTGCCTCCACCATCGGAATGGAGAGCATAGAGGGAGTCGGAGGGATGGAGAAAGGAGTGCAGACATCCGAAGAATCAGGTAGGTGGGCCTAATGAAACAATGCCAAAACCACAAAGCCCATCCATGTGAAGCACCATGTGTCCCCATAGTGCAACAGAAACACATGTCCAGGAGAACGTCCACACACATTGGCCTGATAGCGCACGTTAAAACCCACAATAAATACATAAATAATTAAAAACCCCTAAAACACGCACTACACGTGCAGCAGGCACACCCTAACTGCAGGCTGCCAAACAACTGCACCCTCACTCCACACACAAATGGAAGCACCTCCAAGGCCCCGACCCAAATCACCCTCAGGTACCACCCCAATGCATGTGATACAATGCCATTCCAATTCCCACAGACCCACCAATAACCCTCGCCCTCCTTTACTCCACCACAGGGTCCGATCCAAACGACGAGCTGCAGGACACCCCTACCAGCACACCTGCAAAGAGGGCCAAGACTAACGGCCAGAGACCCTCCACCTCAGCTGCACGCATCAAGACACGGCAGCAGCACAAATCAGGTGGCAGCACAGAGGAGGGAACATCAACAGGCACCCCAGCAGCCAGCATGCCCACAACACCACCACCACAGGTCCCCCCAATGGATGCCACAGAAGGCACTGCCTCTGGTGGCAGCAGCACCATAGGTGACACCCCATTGATGGCAGCATGCTCGGACACAGAAAACGGGGATGCCGAAGTCAGATCCATCCATGACCTGTCCCAATCCCCCTGTCTGTTCCATCCCGTACAACATGAGGATACCACGCAGGGGCACCCACCAGACGACGACTGGCCATCCCCCACAAGCCCTGTGGCAAGGCAACATGAGGACAACAGCCCCTCTGTGACACCCCCGCAAATGGCCATGGCCCAGCAGAGGCAACAGTCCCTCGACCAGTTGATCGAACAACAGCAGCAACTGGCCACACTCCTCAAGGACCATGCCGATGAATGTGGGGGCACTAAGGCAGACATAGAAACATCAACTGAGACACTTAGGGCAGAAATGGAGAGAGGTACAGAGACGCTAAGGGCACAAATTGAGAGAAGCACCGAGAGCCTGAGGGGGGAACTGCATGCGACGTCCAAAGACGTATGTGCCGAACTTGCCGCAGTGCGCCGTGTGCTCACTGAGCTCTCGCAAACCCTTAGGGACATGCATGGACGTGAGCAGGCAGACACATCATCCATTGCAAGTTCCGTCCAGGGCAGCCCCCAACGTAGATCTGGAAGGAACCTGCGCTCCACAGGCAGGGGTGCCCCTGATACCCGCAGAGGGGGCATGCAATAGCGACAGCCCACTGACAATGAGCATCTTTGGACACTGGTGTTCGGGGGGGAGGTAGGAGGGTGGAGGGGGTGTGTTGGGCTCACTTGGGTGGCGGGTCGATAGGGTGTTCAACATGATATCACATATGCCATAAAAAGTGCACGATCAACCAATGAGAAGTGTGGACATTGATATTTGTGTACTAGGCCATCATAGGCGTACAGTCCATATTGTGCATGTCCCAGACACACGCAGTGCCACGAGTCCCGTGTCCATGTATCAGCCACCAGGCGTGAGTGCTAGAAGCATACATCAATGAGATGCTGACGAATGTCACGGGCCTCCGGTGCCTCGCAGACTCCATGAGGTGCTGCCACATCCCCACCCTCATCATGACCATCATCAGGTGCTTGCAGTTCTGCGTCAGGGGGCACGGGCACATTTCTACGTACGCACATGTTGTGGAGCATGACACATGCCATCACCATCTTTGCAACCTTCTCATGGCGGTACAGGAGTGCCCCGCCAGACCTGCTGAGGCAGCGGAAACGGGTCTTCAGTAGGCCGAATGCCTGTTCAATGACTACACGGGTACGTGAGTGGGCATGGTTGTAGTCCTCCTCATGCTGGTCCCGTGGGTTCCGGACTGGTGTGAGGAGCCATCTCTTCAGTGGATATCCAGCATCACCTGTATGTGGACGAGAAACGTATGATGTGGAATGCCATTGATACGTACGCACACCCCCCCCCCCTTCCTGGCAGGTCAATGCCAATTCACATACCCCACATCATCATGCATGTAATGAGACTCACCGAGTAGCCAGGATCTGTTCCCTGCGTGTCGCTCCATGTAGCGAGGTATTGTAGAGTTCCTCAAGACCATAGAATCATGGGTTGATCCAGGGAATCGGGCACAACAATGTGTAATGATCCTGTTGGAGTCACACACCATCTGTACATTCAGGGAATGAAATTGTTTTCGGTTGCGGTACTGGGCCTCCATGGCATGTGGGACGACCAATTCAACATGGGTGCAGTCGATGGCACCAATGCAACCCGGTATGCCGGCAAGTGCATGGAATCCAACTTTTGTGTTGGTTATTTCCTGCTCCGAGCGTGGTAGAGAGATGTAGTCGTCTGCGTGCTTCAGGAGGGCATCGAGCACTTGCAATAGTGTCCGTGAGAACAGTGGCTGAGAAATGCCATGCAACTGTCCGACTGTGTGCTGGTAGGTGCCTGTGGCCAGGAAGTGGAGTACAGACACCACCTTCAGTAGGGGTGGGATGGCGGTTGGGCTATCTATCATGCTGACAAGGTCAGCCTGTGTCATGTCCACAATGGCGGTTATGGTGTCCCGGTCCAGACGGTAGAGGGTGTGGATCTGCTCATCAGTGAGGTTGAACGGATGTGCTCGGAGGCGTGGGATTGCGGGCTGCCTGCGTGGTGGTAGTGGCTGTGCTGGCAGCCCTTGCTGGCCCTGCCTTGGCCTCCTCCTCCTCCTGCGTCTCCTCCGTGCGGCTGGTTGTAGTTGGTGTTCGTCTTCTTCTTGGAGTCGGAGCGCTTGCAGTGCTATCAGGTCCCCCAGGGCCAACATCGCGAGTCCTGCCGGTAGCATTTCGGTGTGGTTGTGGGAGGAGACTGGCTGTGCAATTTATGTGTTTTCAGGCTGTATGGCCTCCACCTGTGGTGATTGATTCCACCTGTGCAAACTGCTCTCCCCTTTGGCCGAGCACGTCCCGCGCACAACGCTGCAATTCGGGGAATTGCATCTTGCTATTGCAATCATGTATTTGTACCCGATGGCCGTGTAAGATTGGTTGATATGTTCATTCTGCTGTGGTCCCATTGTTTCACATACTATCTGTGCAGTCGCGAACTGACTTGTGAGGGGTCAGTGGAACGTAGTACTCGAGTAACGGTGGACCCTCATGCATCACTGCACCGAGGTTCAACGACGGGCGGGGCGTCCCATTCGTGGGTGAAGGCAGTTGCCATTTTCACACACAGCCGCACTCGATGGAATAATTTGTGATTTCAAACGGCCACAGATGCCTTTTCGACGTGATGTTGCAAATGAGGAATTCGAGGGGCGGCGCTTTCGGTTTCCAGCTAGCGGCGAGGAGATGCCCACAGGTCTGACTGCAAATGTAACGTTCTATTGTACTATGTCCTTGAGACAGGGCCCATGGCGAGGGAGCAATGATTGATATGAATAGTTTGGGATGCGCAATAGCTACGTGGGCGATGAGGCCGTCCGTTCCCATAAACATGTTACTTCACAACACTGGAATTACGGGCTGGGGCACTGTGGATTTAGCAGGCTGCATAACGCACGGACTCAATGGATGTTTCTAATGTTATGTGAGTAATTATTCAGGCATTTTGATCCCGGGATGAGGGAATGATGGATGGATGCATGGGCAGGTGATTTGATACAGAGTTTGCCATGTACAGGGCTTCTTGGGATCTATCCGCCTCCCCTACGCTATGTGATGCAGGGCTGCCATTGTGGGACCATCGTCCATCTGGCCTTGTTGAGCCCTCCCTGTCTCGAGGCGCCCTCAGACACTTGTGTCCATGCACGTTAACATTCCCATCTGATGGAATCTGTTTTGACAGACGCATGCACAGGTACACTCGTTTGTGATGGTGTTTGCACCTCGATATTGATGGTTATGAGTCGCAAGTGGTTTTGGGGTGGTGATGATCCTTTTGGTTGGGCTAGCATGCATATGGCTGTGGATTTCGTGTGATCATTGCAGTGAGTTGTTGGAATGTAGTACTGATGGCCATTCTGTTCTTTTTCTTTTCTTTTGGTTGACAGGTATCTCCTCCCCTTTTGCCACTGCCATCTGTATGCCACTCCTGCAGATGGATTTTACTCCCGACACCTGCTGCTTCGTGTTAATCAGTGGAGCAGCATTATGATTTTATGGGACGATCGCCAATGGGCCACATGCCCTTACGCAGTACTGGTGGCTCGGAGCAACATTTCGGCCTTTCAGCTGGACTAGTGCCTCCCCATTGGGACGGCCCTGCGGTTCTGTGCGCTTCCATGTTGCCTTTTCGTACGTGAATGTGGCTCTGTGTACCATGGGGGAACAGGGCGACACACAGGTAGTGGCTGGTCATTTCTTGCGGAAGCAGCCCACAATGGTGATTGGTGTTTTGGAGTTAATGGCCTGATGGCTGTATGGGCTTGGTGATTTTGATGTGCATTAAATTTCTATTCGGATTTGGCCCGTGTAGCGTTTTTCTTTGCAAGTGATGTGGCATATGCCAATTTGGGGGGCGATGTATTGTGAGGAGATCTGCATCGGGTTCCGGCTTCGGGGTTTAGTTGCGTGGTACTGTACTGGGCGCGTTTGCCTACGAAGCCCAGTGAGGTCAGGGATGGGGGCTGCCAATATGACAGTTTGAATGTTGTCATGCTCAGGGGCGGGGGATTGGGTTTTGTGTAACAGATGCCGGTCAGCCAGGTGGACTGGTGGAATGATGTGATTTTCGGAATGTTGCTGGTCACAGGTGCCTGTGTTTGCGTGCGTTTCTTGGTGGGGGACTGTGGTCATGTCCATTGGGATGGCTTCTGTATTCGTGCCATCTGTGCCCTGCAGCTCCCATTGGCCCCTGTTGTGTTTCTTTTGTTTGTTGGCATGCATGGGTGACTTGTACATTTCAATGGTTGCATTGTGGCTTCATTGCACCTACGGGGAGTTGTACTTTGTGGGCAGGGAGCGGTGTACAGGCACTCAGTGGGGCCGTTTACGGTTGATTCGCGATGCCGTACTTCTCGCCATGGCGGAATGGTACATTACGCCATGCCTGATGGCGTTAGGTACATGTCCGCTAGGGTCGGAATTGGCGTACCGTTGCACCATGGTGGTGTTTGCGGTTTGGCATGGCGCGCGCGCGCGTGCTTGGTGCAGTTAGAGTTGGCGTTCACTACGGTGTCGCTAATGGCTTCGTACTTTGCGGTGACGGGTCATAGTCGCACCGAGCGCTATTCGATGGCGGTATTGCATTTCCGCCATCGTTTTTCAATTTCCGCCAGGGTCGTAATGTGTTCAAGCATGAGTCCCACTGCATGTGTCACATCAAAAATTCCGAGGTAAAGAAAAGCAGACCTAATCCCTTAAGCTCTCGTAGTCAAGGCTCCAGAATGATGGCAAATGTGAAGTGGGGAGGGATTACATGTCCCAGCAGTCTCCACACATATTGCACTGACTGGGAGTCCATAGCACGAAAGTGCTTGACCAAATATTGCTCATGCCCTGTCTAGTTGGATAGGCTGATGGTCACAAAGCAAGATTGCACAAAGAACAGGTCTCATTCAATAAAGAGCAGCCATTTTGACATTTTGACTACATGCTACTCAAAAAGGCATTATAGAGGTAAAGACACTGGTGCGTCGTAATGCACTATAAAAGGAAGTTTTTTAAAAAAAGGTTCATTGCCACCAGCCTGCTCTTGCTGTATGGTGGTGTAAAGTGTCTTCTTTCTAATCAACAATAAACCAGGTTTTAGTAGGGATAAAACTTAACCTAGTTAAAACAAGTGTAATCAAATGTACCTGAGAGTAAAAGAAAAAGGGGCATAAATTGTTCCTACAGCACTTCTTCTCTGGTGACCTCTGGTACATTCAAATCAACAAAGGTAAAACGAAATGGGTGTAGCTCTCCCTGCACTGGGACCCATGGGGACCGCCGGGTGCACTCCAAATGACATTAGTAAGCATGCGAGCGAGACTAAAAGACTTCATTTACCCACCAAAAAAACAGCTAAAAGTCCAATTCCATAACAGATATACTGGGACCCACACTGAAGTGTGCTCCAGGCAGACATCATAGAGTAGGCTTCTGGTTACGCGACCATGCCCCACTCAGTTGCTCTGCAGACCTCCAGTTTTCGCGCTTTCCAAGCTTCCACTTAAGGACTGTAAGCCATTCCAGGCAGAGAGCATTGAGTAGGCTGCTGGTCACTAATTTTCTCCGCCCACCATCTATTTAATCAGTCTTCCTTAGGCATCCTCATTGCCGGCATCCTCAGCAAAGGACGTGTGAAGATAAGGATCTCACCAGTTTGTGCCGGATAGGGCCAAGGGCATGGCCCGCTATCCTGCATTTCACCTACAAACTAATTGCTGCTACTGCTACTCACCAAAAGACATCAGCATATGTCTGATCCCTCCACAGCCCATCCCCATTCTCACTAGGGTTCGAATGGTCAAGTGCCATGGGCAGCCCCGGCAAGCTACCCTAGCGAAATTCATCAATATTGACCTTGCCCCATCAGACACCCACGCCCTCTCATGTTGAGCAATGCTCGTTCAGCAGTCCCTCACGCTGCAGAGACCACTGACCTCATCTCGTACAGCTTTCATGGCCTGTTCATCACTGAAAAATGGTTTACCCCATCCTTCCCACATGTTTTTGATGTCCTTGTACCCCAAGGCTACTGCATCCAACATGCTGACCGGCCAGGAAGAGCAAGAGGCAGAGTAGCAATCATCCACAGGGGCTATTGGCCTTGCGCCATCATCCCCTCTCCCAGAACACGCTCATTTAAATCACTGACCTGCTGGTGCGCTCTATCGCACAAGGAATCCATCACCTTCCACCTCATCTAGAGACCATTTCACAGGAGTGACTCTTTAATTGCAGACATCTCCAACTTACTCTCCTCTGCCAAATTAGCACATTCAAATGATGTCTTTGTCAGTGATTTTAACGTTCCCGAGTCATAGGCTGACAACCACACTTGAATCACACTTTTCGCACTGACTGCTTCCATGGACCTTAAGCAAATTGTGCTGTTCCCAATGCACAACAAAGGCAACACCCTAGACTCTTCACATCATCCCCCTGCATCACCCTATCCCACTTGACTGGTCTGACCACACAGCCATCCCATTATCAGTCACCCACACGACTATGGCTCACAAAGTCAGGCTAAATGCCCGTTCACTCAATGCCGCACATTCAAAACCTTCCTATTGAATGAGCTAGAAGCAAACTTTGCAGACTTCCCCACCACATGGAATGCCTCAGGCCTCCTGGAATCATTCAGAAACTCTGCTATGAAAATCGTGTACACACATGCCCCCCTAAAATCCAGCTGGTCTAAGACCAAATTATCCGCCTCATGGTACCTAACCTCCAGCAAATGCTCAATCAGAGCCCTAGAGAAACGGTGGAGTAAAAACCCTTACTCAGGAGACCTTACCGACCTCAAATCTCTGCACGCAAATCCTAGCATTCTGATTACCGAGGTCAAAGCTGGTTACTACTACACCACTATTGAGGCAGCCTCTTGTTAAACCGTAATCATATAGTGCCTCCTTATTATGAATATTGGCCTGAGCCCATTCGCGTTACGCAGAAAACCGTGTTTGCAAAGTACCGATTTTGGGTTAACTTCGCCGCCATTTTAAGACTCATCCACCATTTTGATTTCGACTCGTGTTCCATGTTCTAAAATGGTGGACTGTGTTTTCTACTTGCAGTCGAGCCGAACGATCTTTGAGTTTCGTTAATTTTTAGGCTGACCGAGAGCAGATTGTTTAACCTATGCAAAGAAACCTTGTGCTTAATATGAACTGCCATTTAAGTGTTGTCTGCACTCACAAGCCTCATCCTCGTATAAACACCAAGACAATGGAAAGTAAACTCGGGTCGTATGCTTTGTCTGAGCTGCATTGTAGCGACTCTTGGAATAAGGTTTTCCGTGGTTCCGAGAACCTACAGCATCATTGTGTTTTCATGGACATGTTTAATCCCTTGTATAACATTGTAACATCTATCATGTGAACTAGGCACAAACTCTAGCCCGAAAATTATTAACTTGGAGAGAGGCTGGACATTATTGATAAAATGGTATAAATATGTCTGTGTTTAGATGTCCAGCACTCTCACTCCTCACTGTGTCTGTGCACACTGTGAGGTGCTGGGAGCCAGATAGCTATCTGCTTTGCTTTGTGATTGATGTATTTCATTTGTGGTACTATTTCTTTGGTCTCTCAGATGGCGCCCGAATAAGGACCCTCAAGATTGATGCCACCTCGTTGAAGAGAAGACGTGGCCATCGGACCGGGATAGGACAGTGAGAAAAAAAGGGGGCCCCTTTGTATGAGATGCGAGACCTCGACAGTACTGCACAATCCGATCCCTGAACGGTGAGCACACGATTCGTGAGGACATCTTGACGAGGTTCCTCATATCGAGACAGGCTGTTTTGCCAAAATCACCAACCACGAGGGTCCTTTGTCCTTTGTAATCCGATCGGCCCTCCTTAGTACTTTGAAATCAAGTGAGTCGTGCCCTGATACCTAAGTATTCTGATATTTGGTTGCAGTTTTGTTCTCATGAGTACAAACGAGCCAGGTAATATCAGTGATCTGATATGCCTGGGAAATTGTCTGCCGGTTTCAGGTGTTTATTCCACAGAATTTGCCTGACCAGCACCACAGGAGGGGTCGCCGGCATGTACCATGTACTGTAAGTACGGCATTGGTAGTATAGTATTCAACGATATTTGGCACAGACAAACTAGACATGCTTCTGAATTTCAGTGGCCAGTGAATGGTAGTTTTTAGATTGACCGTATAGAGTATTTAGAGTCTATATTGTTAAAGAAAAAAACTAGGCCTGCAGCATTTGATGTAATATGTCTAATTTAGAAAAGGCATTATTGTATGATCAACAGAAACAGTCAGAGTCTGTTAGAAACATGGATAGGGCTTTCCAACTTGGTGAACAGAAAATATATCCGTCTAAAGATTTTCAGACAAACTAATTGATAAGCTTTTAAATGAACATAGGACTGGTGCCACTGCACCACCTCCTTATGTACCTCTTCCTGCTGTTTTACCTCTTCCTGCTATTGCACCTCCTCCCATAGCTGTCACTGTTCTTCCCATTGTTCCTCTGCCGCCAGCTGTTGCTCCTCTTCCTATTGTTGCTCCTCCTTCTGTGTCTCCACCTTTACCTAATATTGTTGCCAGCTGTCATCTCCACTACTTGTTGTTCAGGATGTGTCTACTCTCTCTTTCCCAAGCGGTTCTGCTCCGATTGTAGCAAATTGTCACGACTCGCTCCCTTCGCTCCCGTTCCCGCCACTTGGGGGCATGTTTTGGGGCTCATTCCTTGCTGGACATTTCCTCCGAACCTAATGCCACAGTGCTGTAATGAATTGGGAGCGCAAAATCCCTATTTTCCAAACTACTTCCCTTCCGGATCCGTTCCAGGTCTTTGGCAGCCAGCATGCTTCTTTAACCAAATGACTGTGTTTCCCAGAATGCCTGGCCCACTGCTCCACCTCCACCCTTGCAGGACTAGGTTGGGTGGAGGATAAGCAACACCTGTGGCTGCAGGTGCAGCAGTCAGCACACCTGAGGCGTGTGCTCGTTTAGCAGCTTTAAAAGCCTCAGTCTCACTTCAGTCCAGCGCTGGTCATCGTTTGCAGTGTTCCTGTTTCTGACTAGTCCCTGGTTCCTTGCCTTTGCACCTACTTCCTTGTTCCTGTTTTCTTGTTTCCTCCGCCCTGAATCTCTGATTCATGCTCTAATTGATTTCTGCTCCCTTGTATCCCTTTTTTCCTTCCTCTGTTTACAGGCAGCATTTCTCAGTGCTTTCCCTATTCTAATGCAGCCCAGTTGGTATTTCTTTGACTCTGTCCTTTGCTGCTGTTAACCCGTATGCCTTAGCCTTCCTCTTGATTAGCTTCCTGTCTTTTCCTTGGAAGGATAGGGAGAAGTTTGCATTGGTTATTTAGCTTTTTCCCTGCTCCTGATCCTTACTTCTATTGGGATCCATTCCAGGTTTTCCTTAGCACTTCTGCATTTATTTTCCCATTTGATTTTAGGTGTGGTGTGCGGTTGTTAGCTAGCTCCTGTGTGAATGCTTATGTTTTCCTCACTATTTGTTATCACTATTTCAACTTAGGTATTTAGTTTTCTGCAGCGGATCACTCTCGGCTGCCTTCCAGCCTTCACCCTTGCCCTGTCGGGCTCCCCACATAACAGCGGATCACGCTCTGCTGCATTCCAGCCTCCGCCTTTGTCCTCTGGGCTCCCTGCCCTGCAGCCTGCCTCGCTCCCTGGCAACCTACAGCCCGTGCCCTCTGGACCTTCCTACTTCTCCCATTGCTGTTCTAGCCTCTCGGGGTCCCAGTTCATCAACAGGATTCATGGGCTAGCTGACATTCAAGAGGTTTATTCTCGTCCTTGTGAGTACAGTTCTTTAGTTCCCTTATTTGATACCATCAGAGTGTTAGTTCACAGATCCTGTCATTGCTTGCCCTCCACGTGGGTTTAGCGCTGTCAGTACCTGTAACAGCAATTGGGGGTAAGGCGCTTGCCGACTTTCCTCGCGGTCAGGTGCTTACCCCACATCCCTTTTCACATATTGGGTTTAATATCACACTCTGTTTGCACTCCTGGCTTCTAGCATACATGAGTCGTTGTTCCTATGTGCACATTTCCCTTGCCATATTCGCTGCCTTAGTATTCGCCTGACTAATCCTGACACAAATGAAGGGGCGAGTTCTGAATCAAAAGTAGTGACTCGTAGTACAGTTTCTAAAGATAAGAAGAGAGAATTGTATGCATGGGCTAAGAAATGTATAGAAAAAGGTGAAAAATCAGCTGTCATAGCTACACTTCTTGATCTAGAAAGTATTCCCGAACAGAATGTTTTGATTGAGGGGATGGGAATACACTTGGCCGTAATGTGGAATAATTTGATGGACATAGATGTCCCACAAGGGTTAATGGATTTGAATGTCTTATCTTATTCAACGGACACTGCTGAGAAAGTAAATGAGCATTTTGAGAGGGTTTTTGAGTTTAGGAGGGAGTTAGAATGGTTACTGAATGATGAAATAGATGGTGATAGATTGGGCGCTCTATATGTGCAGAAATGGTTTCTTCCTTCTTGTAAATCAATGAGTGAAGAGACGCAAATTGCACAAGGGATGCACTTAGATGGATTTCGGATGTGTCGATATCTCCCATAGAAGTATATGATACGTTTAGTCAGTATACTCCAGAAATGCAGAAGAAAGTGTTATAGGTAATGGTAGAATACCTGCAGGATGAATGCATGAAGAAAAAGATTTGTTGTCCCGCAGATTTGATGATTATTTATAAGAGAGCATTTGCGCACGATACTGCTTTGACTACTTTGGCACTCGATCTAGCCTTATTGCTTAACAAACCTTTGGAGTTGTCTACTTCTCAGTTACCAATGGGAGAGGTCCCACCGAAATTTGTTCCCAAAGTTGAAATTCCAGCTAATGCTGCAGTAGGTATAGCAGCTACCGCTATTGAAACTCACTATATTTCACAATTTGTTCATGTCCCGTTCTCTAGACAGGAAGTGAACACTATTAGGCAGTCGATTCCAGACATTAGGAAAAATCCAACAGGGTTTTATAAAGAAATAGAATCTGTCTTGCATTCATCAGTTTTCACCCTGGGTGATATAGACTTGTTGTTCCCTGTGATCCTACCTGCTGATTTATGAAAACAGATTAGGACTGTAGATGATCAAGCAGGACTGGGTGACATGTGGGTTAACTTGGTACGGTTAGACGGAGAAAGGAAAGCTGATGAGAGACCTGTAGGGTATTTTGTGGAGATTTGGGGCCTGACGGTATTTTATTACCGCCGAAAAATAACTTAGCAATAATCACTCCTTGTACTCAGATTGGGCCATGTGCAACAATAATACAGTGGACATGCATTATTTCAGCACCCAGACATGCATATTTGGTATGCGTGGTTGGTATGCGTGGTTGGTGGTATTTTGGTGAGCATAATTCCCTTGTTTTATTTGTGGCCCCAATGTCCAGAATCCCTTATCTTTGCTTAGATTTTTCGTGTAATCACTAGAGAGACCTCAGACCTACATTTCAGGAATACCACATTTTCAGTGTTAGTGTTAGTGTGCCACCATGGGCGATCTCACTGACTTATTTACGACAGAGAGCTATATGTGGTAATTTTGTGGTAATTTCCACTACCTTATATACGGTAGGGAACTATGTTCAGAGAGTCTCTCTTCCCGTTGGCTCATGTACCTCCAACGAGCTATGCTACAAACAATCACTCTCAACTGTCCATACTGAATATGATCATGCACACATCTGTCTTAAAATGACAATTGCATTGTTTAAAAATCTCCCCTCATCATCAGCACTGTATTGGTAAATATAAAATACACCACCCGTCTGCTTTCAAATATTTTTCTGTATTATAAAAGTTGCATTTAAACACGATCTCACTCTTTACAGAAATAAATAAAATAGCACAGTAACAGCATTGTCTGTGATACACTGAAAAAAGAGTGGCGGAGAACAGAACCCAATTTGCAACATTAACATGTGATTAAGGCACCGGAATCTCCTTTCCTACTCTGACTGAATATTCTCGTACACACTCAGTTCCCACACTTATGTAATTACCTTATCTGTTCAGCCGAGTTTTCTTCAGCTGTTCTCTTTCTGAATGTGGCTCCCTTGAAGATTAACCCCAGTGAAAAGGAGCGCCTTTCCTTCTCAAACCGGGGTCATTGCCTGGAACTCTCAGCTTTTTCAGCAGAAATGCTCCAACCAGGAAAAAAACAGGTCCTTCTCCTAGCTCTCCAAATCTCCACTGTCCTCCTTCCTCCTCAAACTCCCCCCAGCAAAACTCTGATCACTCCCTCTAGCATGATACTTGCTATGACGCTGCTCCAATCAGAATCAATCATGCCATCTCCTCCTTCTCTACACAATGGCTCATTTTTATAGTAATACTTTGTAACCAACGGATTTCCTGTTCTTTCGAGCTCTTTCGCTTCCTGTAGTTATGTGGACAGGGCAGCAGAGAAAACAAAAAGAAAAATGGATGTGCGTTTAAAAGTTCACTTTCAGAATAGGCCTAATTCTGCAGTGGAGACACATTTTTATTAGTGGACTATGTTAACTTCAGTTTCATTAGTCAGGTTAGTTATGAGTAATGTTAGTTATTAATTTTCAAATGTGTCTCTCGCACCATAGGCATTTCAGGTGAAATATAGTGTGCATTTTTGAATGTGCACGTGTGCTTTTAACTGTAAAAATAGATTTGCATCTTATATGTTAAAATCGTTTTTGACTGAATAGCCTGTCTTTCCTTGTTAATCTGGTAACACATATAGCAATGCACCATAGGCATTTGGTGCTGCATCAAAAAAAAAATTGCTACCTGTGCAGTAGTGCTGTACTCTGTGCTGTAACACGCCAAATATCCTTACATACCCTCCTTTTGATTTTAGAATTTGGCTACGATCCAAGCCAATTCCTAAAAACAACTTGTTTTTTTTTTTTTCTTCTTTTCACAATATAGCAATCCAACAAAATGAATATTCATGTGCATCAATGAAAAAGTTGCAATCAATACAGTATTCATCTGAGTTCATTAGTTTACAAAATCTTCTACATTTGCCTTCTCAGTGGAAGTGGCATTACTCTAAGTTTAGATTTTACAAGTCAATTAAAAACAATGAAATAAAACAACTAACCAAAACAAATAATTAATATAACAAATTAAAATAAATAATTAAAATATTAAATACGTGGAACTCCATATGTCAGGACTCTTGTCTGCCTCTGATATGTCCCGACCAGCGATGTTATTTGGTTCATTCGAGTACACTTTCATCTTGGCAATCTTAGATCCATAGGAGTCATCTTTTTTAGCATTCTGGTTATCTTGTCTTCACCTCCACCTGGAGGCAGGCATCTTTTGGTCTTCATCCAGGGGACTCCAGGACTCCATCGTCTCCCGTGGCCTCTGATCCCGGAACCTCCGACCAAATAATGTTAATTTTCTAAATCAAATAGAAAATAAACAAATTAAGTGCATAGCACAATACTAACTTCACCCTTTTGCCAAAAATAAAACATGTTTGGTAAAAATATTTCGTTTTTTTTTCTGAAATTAAACACAAGTTAAAAGAAAACAAGCACATATAAACAGCATTCAATATTTAATACATTTTCTCTCTGCACACCAACCATGAGCTTCCGTTATATGTGCATTTATTAATTTATTTATTTATTTATTTATTTTATATTATATATTTTTACATATACTACATTGTTTATGTGCCATCATAACAATCAACTTTTTAACTCCTTTGTCACTGCCTCCTGATTGTACCCATTTATTTTCTCTTTTTGTGTTCAAGGGACTTTATCTGTTTCTACATGCTCAAGCTGCCTGATCTCATGTCTGGGATGGCATGGTTTGATTTGATTTACATGGACAAACTGCTCTATCGCCGTTTCACCTTCATTTTTCAAAATTTTATAAACCACAGGAGAGACCTTATCTATAATTCGAAATGGCCCCTGCCAGGCTGCTAGAAATTTAGAATTTTTCTGTTTACCTTTTCCAAAATGAAACTTGTACACCTGATCCCCTACACTGTATTCCTTTAATGATGTCTTTTTATCATAATAAGATTTTGCACTATCAGCAGCTCTTTCCAGATTTCTCTGCACAAAAGCAAATGCATGTTGCAAATGCCTCCTCAGTTCATGAATATATTCATGAACTGTGGATGCACTCACAAGGGTTTGCTCATGTGTTCTGTATCTATCTATCAAATGATTATAATAGATTCCCAAAATTTGATCATTCTTTTGTGCCTCAATCAAATCTTGGTCTGGCGTGTCATGACTCCACTGCACCACCGGTTGATCTACCTCCTTTGGTGCTTTAGAACGTGTGACTGCATCAATTTGTATTTCACCCATTAAATAATCAATAGGTAGCAATTCTCCCATCACAGCCCCAATCTTAGCCAGGTGGTCTGCCTTATCATTTCCCTCCTTATCCTCTCCTGGTGTTTTTAAATGCCCACGAATTTTTCTCCAGTATATTGTTAACTTATTCTCTGACACCAATTTGTCTATGGCTTGTATCATTTTTCCATGCTTAAGTGGCTTTTTGTTATATGTAACCATGCCTCTTGCTTTCCAACCAGGCAAATACTCCACAAAGCTATTCCGTGCATAGTCAGAATCAGTCACCAGGACAATTTCACTGAACTTTTTATCAACTGCAGTAGCAATTGCTTTATAAATGGCTGCCAATTCCGCCACCTGACTGCTCCTATCTCCAATCCTCATCCCTATACTGGGGACACCTTCACATTTCAACCAGACATTTCCTATTCCCGCCACTAACTGTTTATTACTGTCATTTTCAATGTGAAAAGCACAACCATCCACATATGCAGTTGGCAAATCCTTGCATGTTTTTTCATCAAAAGCTTTGTGTGGTGATTGTTCAAATTCCTGCAAACTAGTTTCTACTTCCATTTCATTTGGTATTTGTTCAGCTGCACAGTCATGTAAGTCAGCTAACCCTTGAGCAATTGGGTTCTTTTTATTTTGTCCATATCTCACTTCTACGGGAAAACCTTGTAATGCCAGCGTCCATGAAGTGATTCTGGATTGCGCTAGATTACCTGATCTAATTCTTTTACTCTCTAAAAACTGCAAAGGTTGATGATTTGTTTCAATAATTACCTTTTCTCCCTGAACAATGGGGCGGAAATGTTGTAGCGCCCACACAGTGGTTAATAGGGCCTTTTCACATTCATTAAATTTCATTTCAACTTGGGAAAATGCCTTACTTGCATATGCAATGGTTTTGTGATTCAAATCGTGTTTTTGTGATAACACTGCTGACATACAATGTTCAGAAAAACCTATTTCTATAAAGAAATCCCTGTCCTTTATGGGGTATGCTAAACATGGTGCCTTTACAAGACATTCCTTTAATTTAGCCACTGCATCAGACTGCCCTTTTTCCCACTTCCAGGGAGTATTCAGTTTAAGCAGTTTAGTCAATGGTTGAGTGATTTCTGCATAATTTTCAATGAACTTTCTGTTATAGCCTGTAATCCCTAATACACTTTTTACTCTTTTCACATTTTTAGGATCTTTTAATCTTTGTACGGCCTCTATTTTCTTCTTTTGTGGATTTAGCCCATGTTCAGTCACTTCATGCCCTAGAAAGTTCACTTTTTTCTTGCACCATTGTGCTTTTTGCAAAGATACTTTGGCGCCTGCTTTCTGCAATTGGCCAAGTACATGTCTTATTTCATCAAAATGGCTTTTCAGGCTTTCATTTTTTATCAGGACATCGTCCACATAAACTATTGTTCCTCTTTCCGCTGCATCCGGCATGGCCTTTCTCAAAAATATGCCAAATTCACTCCCACTATTGATGTACCCGAACGGAGCTCTAAGCCAGGCATATTGAGTCCTGTCAAATGTAAAGGAAAATAAATGTTGTATCTCCTCTGCCAATGGCACGCACCAATATCCAGAGGTGAGATCTAATGTGGTAAATACATTTGAACCATGTACCTGAGCTAGGCCCTGATCAATGAATGGCAGTGGCCATCTAGATAATGGTACTCTTTTATTTAACTCTCTCAAGTCTGCACACAGCCGCCATTGACCATTTGGCTTTAACACACCTAAAATAGGTGTATCGGATCTGCTATGAATGGGCCCGATGATTCCCCGCGATTCCAAATTTTTAATAATCTCTGCCAATGATTCTAAACATGCCAGCGGTAGTCTATACTGGCGTACAAACACTGGATTTCTGCTACACCCTTCTGGTAGTGTGGCCACATGTAAATCAGTTAAACCACAATCATAAGCATCTTTTGCAAATACATCCTTAAACTCCATAAATATCTCCCTCAGATTGTCCCTCTCTTCATTGCTTTCACATGCATCCGCTAAGGAGATCTGCTCTTCTACCATTTTGGAAAATTCTGGAAAATCTTCTGGTAAGGGAATCTCGGCGCTTTCCTCTAACTGTGTGGCTGTGTCTTTTTGTAAAGCTGCCACTTTTAAATATTTTGGCATATCAGCTTCCACTTCAATGGGCTGATTTTCTGTTTCATTTTCATTTAAATTAAATATTATGCAATCCTCTTGATGGCAGCACACTGTCTCATTTGAATCATAAGGATACACAGAATGAATTTTAAATATTCCTTTGGGCTGAGAGTCCAGGTGTTCTGGCAACTCGCCCTTGGCATCTACATATTTTTCAGGAATATTCCCAATCACCATGTTATTTAAATCTGCCGTATAATGTGATTTTTGTATGGCCATTCCTAATGGGGAGTTTTCTTCTAAATGAATATCCTGACAACCTTTATTATTTACCATGATTTTTACAGATCCTTCACCAATGTCTACCAATGGAATGTATTCATAATACAGGCCTTGGTGTTTTATGGATTCATTCAGGCATACAAATGCATCAGAGCCTTTCATCTGCTGTCCATTTTTGCATTTCAGTGTTATTGCAAACTGTTTTGTAAATGCAGGAATAATAGTATCTTTCCTCATTTGTAATTCGATTGCATAAGGAACCAGTTGTGCACAATGATAAGCCCTTCTTTTGTCTTCAAATTCAGGTGCCGGACCACCTAGGCGTGACCATATTTTTTGATTAAGGAAATCTAACACCATACACATTCTGTGCATGATGTCATTGCCCATGTAAAATTCATTTTGTGCTCCACTCACTATCCAGACATTATGGTAAATTGTTTTCTGCCCAATGCTAATTTTAAGCATGCATCTGCCTGCAATTCGGTTTTCAAAGTCTGGACTGTCCAACCCAGAAACATATTGGTTTTTAATCCTAAATCTCGATATTTCTTCCCTTTCCATTATTTTTTGCAACAATTTCTCATTAATGAAACTCCTTTCATGTTCAAGCGCTAAAGTGGCTTTTATTGTTTTAAAATAGTCATTTATACCAACATGAACCCATGGTTGCTCATCTTCCATGTGTATTTCTGCCAGAGTGGTAATGTGTTTTTCTGAATCTGTTTTAGGAGCAATATTCGGTTTGCATGTTTTCTCTTTTAAATGAAAACGTAATGTGTGCTCATCTATGGCAGTCTGCCAATTTTTCCTTGGGTCCAAGTATATTTGTACAGGCAGTTTTTCATTGTCGCTCTGCATTTTGTCTTGACACATTAATATAACAGTGACACTAGGTATGCAGCTATTCTGGAGATATACCTCCACAGCATCATTTGTTTTGGCAACGGTGTGACATTCATTTATATTGCTGTTTTGTGATTTTAGTTTCTTAGGCCTCAATGTTTTTTTGGTTAAGGACCACAGCACTCCATTCACCCCATCTATTAGAGGAGACAATCTTTTCAGACAATCTGTCCCCATCAGAAATGGAATTTCACAAATAGATGTGATCAATACCTCTTGTTTCATTCTGTGCTTTCCTATTTTTATGTCAACCTCAGTTACACCTATGATGGGCACCTCCTCCCCATTAAAGTTATGCACTGGGCCTTGATTTTCCTTCACTGTGATCTGACTCTGTGGAGGTCTCCCTTCATTGATACTCTTTACCAGCTCCTTGGACATAATTGTGGCCTGTGCGCCAGTGTCAATCATAGCAAAGGTGTGGCATTTTTCTTCTACAGTGATGGGTGCATAATATCTGTCCTCAACTTCCTCTAATACACATAAAAAGTGTGAATTCTTACTGAGTTCAGGGCTCACCTTTCTCAGATCTTTTTCACTTTTGGCTAAGCACATTGGTAAATGAAAAGACATTTTTCCCTCCTTTTTACCCATTTCTGTGCGAGAGATTTTATTCATTTCTCCATGATCAGATGTTTTTTGGAGTGTGGCCACTGTTCGCCCATCCATCTGGGTAACATCAGAGACCACATTACAATCCTCCAACTGAACATGTGTAACAACATCATTCAGCAATTTGTCATTTTTTAATTCTGTGCATTTGTGATCATTTAGTGTGATACCAGCTCTTTCAGCCTCTTCAAAAATATGTGGCTCAAAGAATTCTTCAGGTGATTGACTTGTACCCTCCTTTTGAGTATTTCCTTTTTCTGTCTGTGTTGGGTCATCGTTTTGCTTACCCAGGGAAGGAGCTATAGCATCCCCACTTACTCCCTGTTCACTGGTATTCCCCATGCATGAGTCATTTTTCTTAAATCTGTCCCTTTGTTCTTTTGGAATTCCTAATGTTTCTTTTTCATTTGTGCAAATCTTTACTGTTTTATTTAGCTCTAAGTTAAACCGTACCTCTTTTTTAGAAGTATTTGCACTTTCTGTCACAATTTCATTTACTGGTACTTTCATTTTTAATCCATTAGGCATCTCAGAGTCGTTATGCAAAATTATATCAGAGCAATCTGTCATTTTGGCACTGCAGTTGTCATGAGTACTTAGTCACTTTTCGGAAGCCCCCCGGTCATTGCTATGGCCATCAGCCCCCTCTTTGGAAGGTTGTTTTTGCGCTGTATAGAGCTTTCCTATTTGCTCAGCTAACATTTTCACTTGGGCCTCAAGGCACTGGAACCTTTCCATCTCTCTAGGATCCTCTTTCTGTGGCCTAGGTCGATATTGGTTGTTTTCCCCCTGATTGGATCTATTCTGATACCTCTCAGGTGATTGATGTCGGTTGGGATGGTTTCTGAACTCTTGATTCATTTGTGGAGGGGAGCGGGTTGCACCCATCCTTTGATTATAGTCCCCTGGTGGGGAATCATTGTACTGGCGTGGATTGTAGTTCACGTTTTGCCTCATGTCCTGTCTCTCAGATTGTGGGTACTGGCCCCTAGGTTGATTTCCATTATCAGTAAATCGATCCACATATCGGGGCCTATCCTGATTACCATACATCATGGTGCTGGGATCAAATCTGCTCTGTGTCCCCAATGACTGGTAGGGACCATCATTTCTTTGATCTTGATTTTGTCTCTGGTTATTGTTCATACCTGCCATATCAGGCCGGTATCCTACCCGGGGTCTGTCCCCTAAATACCTAGGGCTGATGTAGCTCTCTCTATTACTACGATCATGTGATTGGAACATTGGTACAGGAAATGGCGATCTTTGTTGATTACCCCTTTGTTCAGGTGTCACATTATTTTTACCTTGGCTTTGAGCAGACTCAAGGGACATTTTGGCTGACCTGATTTCCATTACTGTGGCTGAGGGTTCTTTAGATTTAGGTCTAGTATCTTTCATTTTATCACTTTCTCTACCCTGACAATAGAGTACCTCATATAGTTTTGTGCTTTGATGTACAATCCATTCAAGGGACTTGTCACGGTCAAATTCACGGACCAATTGGGATATGTTGTCTTTCTGTAGCCCATAGAAGTATGCAGTTTTAAACTCATTGGAATTTGAGTCAAAAGATACATCAAAGCGAGAAAATGCTCTTTTTAAGTCTTGTAAAAATTGGCGAGGAGATGTATTAGGTCCAGCAGTAATTGTGTACGTGACTTTCTTTGCCTCCTGCAATGACTGAAAAGGAGAAAAATGACGCCTAATTTCTTTTTCAAACTCCAGCCATGTCATATTCTGCTGTTCATTTAATCCCCTTATGATGCTGGCCGTCGGGGCATCTAAAGTTAAATGAAAATATTGTCTGTACTGTTCCTTAGGTATCTGGAATGCTTTAAAAATGTCATGCACCGCTTCTAAGTGATCCTCAATGCAGCATTCACCTCCATTTTTAAATGGTTTGATCAGGGCTTTAATGGATTTCATTATTTTTATGGGGCTACTTGTTGCAATGCATGGAATTGCACTATTTTGTGATTCAATCCTGTTTTCAGGTGTATGAGATTGGTGGCTGCCCCCAATGGGAGTATCAAATCCCCCAAGGGCGCTGCAACCAAGTTCAGTCACCGGCCCAGTCACTGGAGCACTAGCTCTTTGGGCAGAGCTAGAATTCACCTCCACTCCATTGAATGTGGTACCCTGCCGCCTCTCCTGGGACCTGGGAATGCACATTTGCTGTTCTAAGTCCTTACACTTTTTAAGGAGTCTGTTGGCTTCATCTTGCAAATAGTTGTTTTCACCATTCATCTTATTAATCACCTCCTGCATGTCGCACATTTGCATTTGGCATTCATTGAACTCTTTATTTCTCTTGTCTCTTTCTTGAATCATTTTAATCATTTCTTGTTCTGCACTCTGGAGGTCACCTTCTTTTTCACAATGTTCTTTTTGTAAAATCTGCATCTCTGAAACAACCTCATCTTTATCCCGTCTAATGTGATCCACTAAGGCTTTTAAGTGTGCCAATTCTTGCTCACTATCTTCAAATTGTTTCTTGCTTTTGGATAACTGAGTATCAAAGTCTCTGCATTTTAATTGCATGTCTTTTTGGCATACATCCAATTCTGCTCTCAACATTTCCTGATTTTTACTTGCCCCATCTAATTCAGTCTTTAACCTGTTATTTAGCTGAGTATCATTCTCTTGCATTCGCAGGGACTTGTTTAAATTAAACCATATTTTGCCGCATAGCGGTATTAAACAGTCTTTCTCTGCACTTTTATCGGCTGCATTCAATAATCTTGTAAGGCAGACCTGAATTATGCTGCCTTCTGCAAAAATATTGTCTAGTTTTTCTTTTTGCACCTCACCCTGAATGCGGTTACTCCATTCTAACGTGCTATTCGACGACCAATTCCCATGTGCAAATCTTTGCCTCTAAATATTGCACTAGATCTGAGAATGTGGTTTCCCTTTGTGACATTCTGAAATTCGTTTTTAGTGGCACACTGCTATTATAAAATGGGTTCCCTTTAATGTGCAAATGGCAGTGTGAGACACGCTTGCCACGCCCAGTAGGTACTCTATGATCACTTTCCCGGCCTGCAACGCACCATAAATATGTAGGGTATTTTGTGGAGATTTGGGGCCTGACGGTATTTTATTACCGCCGAAAAATAACTTAGCAATAATCACTCCTTGTATTCAGATTGGGCCATGTGCAACAATAATACAGTGGACATGCATTATTTCAGCACCCAGACATGCATATTTGGTATGCGTGGTTGGTATGCGTGGTTGGTGGTATTTTGGTGAGCATAATTCCCTTGTTTAATTTGTGGCCCCAAGGTCCAGAATCCCTTATCTTTGCTTAGATTTTTCGTGTAATCACTAGAGAGACCTCAGACCTACATTTCAGGAATACCACATTTTCAGTGTTAGCGTTAGTGTGCCACCATGGGCGATCTCACTGACTTATTTACGACAGAGAGCTATATGTGGTAATTTTGTGGTAATTTCCACTACCTTATATACGGTAGGGAACTATGTTCAGAGAGTCCCTCTTCCCTTTGGCTCATGTACCTCCAACGAGCTATGCTACAAACAATCACTCTCAACTGTCCATACTGAATATGATCATGCACACATCTGTCTTAAAATGACAATTGCATTGTTTAAAAATCTCCCCTCATCATCAGCACTGTATTGGTAAATATAAAATACACCACCCGTCTGCTTTCAAATATTTTTCTGTATTATAAAAGTTGCATTTAAACACGATCTCACTCTTTACAGAAATAAATAAAATAGCACAGTAACAGCATTGTCTGTGATACACTGAAAAAAGAGTGGCGGAGAACAGAACCCAATTTGCAACATTAACATGTGATTAAGGCACCGGAATCTCCTTTCCTACTCTGACTGAATATTCTCGTACACACTCAGCTCCCACACTTATGTAATTACCTTATCTGTTCAGCTGAGTTTTCTTCAGCTGTTCTCTTTCTGAATGTGGCTCCCTTGAAGATTAACCCCAGTGAAAAGGAGCGCCTTTCCTTCTCAAACCGGGGTCATTGCCTGGAACTCTCAGCTTTTTCAGCAGAAATGCTCCAACCAGGAAAAAAACAGGTCCTTCTCCTAGCTCTCCAAATCTCCACTGTCCTCCTTCCTCCTCAAACTCCCCCCAGCAAAACTCTGATCACTCCCTCTAGCATGATACTTGCTATGACGCTGCTCCAATCAGAATCAATCATGCCATCTCCTCCTTCTCTACACAATGGCTCATTTTTATAGTAATACTTTGTAACCAACTGATTTCCTGTTCTTTCGAGCTCTTTTGCTTCCTGTAGTTATGTGGACAGGGCAGCAGAGAAAACAAAAAAAAAAATGGATGTGCGTTTAAAAGTTCACTTTCAGAATAGGCCTAATTCTGCAGTGGAGACACATTTTTATTAGTGGACTATGTTAACTTCAGTTTCATTAGTCAGGTTAGTTATGAGTAATGTTAGTTATTAATTTTCAAATGTGTCTCTCGCACCATAGGCATTTCAGGTGAAAAATAGTGTGCATTTTTGAATGTGCACGTGTGCTTTTAACTGTAAAAATAGATTTGCATCTTATATGTTAAAATCGTTTTTGACTGAATAGCCTGTCTTTCCTTGTTAATCTGGTAACACATATAGCAATGCACCATAGGCATTTGGTGCTGCATCAAAAAAAAAATTGCTACCTGTGCAGTAGTGCTGTACTCTGTGCTGTAACACGCCAAATATCCTTACAGACCACCGCAGGTGATACTGACATTGCCAGACAGAATAGTAATGAAATTAAAGACTCTAGTTCCCGAGAGAAGAATAGTTTGGGACAAGCTCACTGCTTGAACCCATGGGAAATCTGAAGGTGCTACCAAATCATTTAATCGGTTCGAACAAGTATTTTCAGATTTTAGCATACAGGATTTAAGCACTGAGTCAGGGAAATGGTTGTTTGTGGATAAATTTGTGCGTGGATTGTTGCCTGATATCCAATCACAAATCATGACTTCAGAAAGTGCTTTGCAAGCTAAACCGCAGTCCGAGGTATTGCATATGGCTCAATATTACAAAAATAGAGTCAATAATGAAAAAGAGAGGATTGACAAGAAAAAGGGAGACCTGAAAACCAAAGTATTGTTGCAACAGATAGTTAGAGCAACCAGAGGTGGGAGTCCATAGTTTAGAGGCCAGTTTGCTCCAGAAAGTAAAGTGTAGTTGGGTCCTGTACACATGCAATGTGCTTACTGCAGACAAGAGGGTCATTGGCGAGCACAATGCCCGATCCTTCATCAAATATCGAATAACACATATGGTGTCATGGGTAGACGATCCAGAGGCCGCACTGGGGTAGGGGGTCCTGGTAGAAGCCAATTCGCTCAAAATTCACAGTCATTCTCGCAAGACAATCAGCAACCTAGTATAGATAGTAGAAATATTTTTGATAATCCTTCAGCTGCCTATCTTTCTGAGGATCTTGTCTTTGATGATAAATTGTTTAGTTAGGATAGCCCAAAGCAGGGTCTGGAACCAGTGCCTATGACCGTCGATCAGAAAGGGCCCTACGTAGAAATGAAGGTGGGGAATAGGAAGAATCTATTTTTGGTAGATACAGGAGCACAGAAGTGTTTCATTGATCATTCACGGGTTCCAGATATTCCACTGTCAGGGCAGAATATCATTTCTGTAGGGTTTCCTGGCACGCCAGTGGTTAGTCCGGTTTCTCTGCCGGTACCGATTTCACTGGGGCCATTCATGGACCACTGTCCATTTCTTCTAACAATGAATTGTGGTGAGAATTTGTTGCGGTTGAATCTGTTGAAGGAATTTAATGCGGTAATTCATTGTTTTTCAGATGGAGTACATTTGACGATTTCCCCCCAGCAATCTTCTGCCTCACAATTTTTGACTAGACCTTTACCGTCTGAACTTAGTAAAGTTCCGGCATGTTTATGGGCGATTTACGACAATGATGTCGGCATTTTGCAAATTGAACCTGTTAAAATTGTTTTGAAACCAGGAGCTAAGTTGCCACATATTCCACAATATAAGATTTCAGTTGATGGTGAGCAAGCTCTAAAAAGCATAGTTTCTGATTTTGTCCATTGTGGAGTGATTGAGGAAATTGCAGGAAGTTTGTGCAATAGTCTGATTTTACCGGTGTACAAGAAAGGGGATAATGCGATCCCTTTTCGTTTTATTATTGATTTGCGTGCTATCAATAAGATTGTTGCTCCACAATTTCCAGTTGTTCCTGATGTGACCACAATATTAACAATGATTCCAGCTTCTGCTACTCATTTCAGTGTGGTGGATCTTAAGAATGCCTTCTTTAGTATTTCCGTACACGTGGATAGTAGAAATTTGTTTGCATTCACCCTAGGGGGACGCTCGTTTGCATTCACTCGTGTGCCACAAGGGTACAAGGAGAGTCCGAGCATTTACGGTAGAGGTTTGAAGGGGCAGATTGATACACTTGAGTTGCCTACTACGTGTACATTGTTGCAGTATGTTGATGATCTTCTTTTAGCTGCAGACTCAGAAGTTACTTCGAAGGAGGGCACCGTGTTGCTGCTTACTCATTTAGCAGAGCATGGGCATAAGGCTTCATTGAAAAAGTTTCACTATTGTCAACAGGAGGTCGCCTATTTAGACTATCTCCTGTCAAAGGAGGGAAGAAGACTGACACCTGAACGGATAAAAAGCATCTCTAGCATGTCTGTCCCAAATACACAGAAAGAGATCAGAGCCTTGATAGGAATGGCTTCTTACTGTAGACAGTGGATCCCTAATTTTTCACTAGTGATCAAACCAATGTTAGCATTGTCAAAGAAGGGCATTTCTTTGCCATTACCGTGGAACTTGGAACACCAGAAAGCTTTTGATCTGCTCAAGGCTGGACTGTGTTCAGCAACAGTTTTGAGCACACCAAATTATGACAAGGCCTTTGTGTTATATGTGCATGAATGTGATGGATGTGTTTTGGCTGTGTTAACGCAGGAACATGGGGGGAAAAAAAACTGTGTGGTTATTTTTCCTCCACACTCGATCCTGTTGCATGCGCTTTGCCGAGATGTTTGAGAGCTGTCACTGCTGCTGCTGCATCTGTAAAACAAAGTGAGGGTATGGTTTTAGGTCACTCTTTAACCGTGATGGCACCCCACTCCGTAGACCTTCTATTGAACAGAACGCAAACGCAACACCTTACTTCCGCACAATTAACAAGATGCAAACTGATTTTATTTGCACCGCATATCCAAATTAATAGGTGTTGTGTATTAAATCCGGCTGAACTATTGCCTCTTCCGCAAGACATTGCTTGCAGTGACATGTCACATTACTGCCTCTATACTACAGAGCAAGAAACCAAAGGCAGAATTGATTTAAATGAAACACCATTGAAAGATCCGCAAGGGGAGCTGTTTTGTGATGGCTCCTGCTTCAAACTTCCGGATGTACATCCACTGCTGCTCCGCACAGGCCGCAGAGATTATTGCATTGACTCGAGCTTGTGAACTTTCCGAGGGGCTTAGAGTAAACATATTTACAGATAGCCAGTATGCCTTTGGGGTGGTTCATAACTTTGGTAGACTATGGGCAGAACTAGGTTTCTTGACCTCACACAGAAGTAAAATCCAACCTGGTACCTTGATAGTTCGGCTACTCTCAGCACTTGAGCTTCCTACTCAACTAGCAATCATGAAGTGTCCACACATCAGAAAGTAACAGACGATGTAGGAAGGGGAAACGCTTTTGCTGACAGGATAGCCAAACAGACTGCCACTGATATATATTCAGAAATGTATGTAACAAAAGAAGCTATGAACACCTGTATATTAGATGAAAGAATTGATTCGATAAAACATAGTCAAGCTGATGCCACTTCAGAAGAACTTAAGCAATGGGCTGAGGGTTTAGCAAGTTTAGATGATGAAGGTTGTTGGGTAGACAATGTAAGGAAAAGATGGATGCTACCTGATCCTTATGTCACCGTAATGGTTACGATGGCTCATGGCCCTACTCATATATGCGCTAGAAAAATTTGTAAATTGCTAGAAAAAAATTGCTAGAACCTGTTTGGGTAAATGTAAACATCTCAAAGACTGCTGAGCACTTGGTCCAAAACTGTATGGTATGCTTACAGCATAATGTAGGGAAGGGTACAGCGACACCGAGGGGTAGTTTTGGTCCCCCCTCTGTGCTCTTCGAGGTAATACATTTCAACTTCATCGAAATGGAGCACTGCCACAATTATAAGTATGTTCTGGTAGTCATTTGTGCCTTTAGCAAGTGGGTTGAAGCCTTCCCTGTGAAAGATGCCACAGCAATGACAATGGTGAAAACCATGCTTATGGAATATTTTCCTGGGTTTGGTTTTCCAAGGGTCATCAAGTATACTCTACCTGTGGACCGTTTCACTGTGCAGTGGAAATTACGTGCACAAAGGCTTTGCTACGTGTTAAACACTCATTTCAAGTTAAGCTCCGCCCCTTAAGGCGTGATGAAATCACATTGAGCCTGCACGCGCAACAGCGCACGCGCACCATCGGGAAGTACCTCGGATTTGACTCTTTGCCTGGTACTCTACCTGTGGACCATTTCGCTGTGCAATGGAAATTACGTGCACAAAGACTTTGCTACGGTACTTCAACTTTACCCATTTCAACAAGAAAGCAAGGATATATTAATGGACTTATGTCTAACAGCTCCTAATTTACTGTGTTTCTTCTCTTTAATGTTAAACACTAATTTCAAGTTAAGCTCTTCCCCTTAAGGTGTGACGAAATAAAATTGAGCCTGCGTGCGGACTAGCGCGCGTACACCATCGGGAAGTACCTCAGAAGTGCCTCTTTGCCTGGTACTCTACCTGTGGACCATTTCACTGTGCAGTGGAAATTATGTGCACAGAGACTTTGCTATGGTACTTCAACATTAACAATTTCAACAAGAAAGCAAGGATATATTAATGGACTTATGTCTAACAGCTCCTAATTTACCTTGTTTCTTCTCGTTAGTGTTAAACACTCATTTCAAGTTAAGCTCCCCCCCTTAAGGCGGGACAAAATAAAATTGAGCCTGCTCGTGCGCACCATCGAGACGTACCTCGGAAGTGCCTCTTTGCCTGGCACTCTACCTGTGGACCGTTTCGCTGTGCAGTGGAAATTACGTGCACAAAGACTTTGCTACGGTACTTCAACTTTACCCATTTCAACAAGAAAGAAAGGATATATTAATGGACTTATGTCTAACAGCTCCTAATTTACCTCGTTTCGTCTCTTTAGTGTTAAACACTAATTTGAGGTTAAGCTCTGCCCCTTAAGGCGTGACGAAATAAAATTGAGCCTGCACGGGCACCAGCGCGCCCACACCATCGGAAAGTACCTCAGAAGTGCCTCTTTGCCTCTTCTCCTTGGCGCAGTGGTGAGTTGCACTCCCTGGGTTACTGACGGATTGTTTAGCGAACTGGTGCTATTATGTCTTTTCTGCCAATTCCATCTCTCAAAACAGGCATGCCACCTAGTATTTTGCCTTTGAAATTGTCGGAGCCAAGAAAATCGCATACTCTGAAATCACGGAAGCGGCCCCTGAATTTAACTTGCTCCACGCCAGTTGATCCTCGAGTGGGAAAATCATCTAAGTTTGCATTCAAAGACACTTCCACATCAGATATTCATAAGTTTTGCTCGGCTAATTCAAACCATGAAGGGCTTTTAGATCCCAATATTTTGCCAAATGAACTATGTCCGAGGGTTGTCTTGAAATGTATAACCGCTCTGGAATCAAAGGGCAAAGATGCTAAAGTTCGTCCGGGTCAAAAGACGAACTTGCCTCCAATCACAGATGTGCTTAAAGGAGCTGTTGAGGCGACATGTGATGATTCCTTACCTGATAATATTTTATTAAACAACGTTCCTGCCACAGCAAATAGAAGCAGGGATGTCAATAATGTAAATTCCATATCTTCTGATGTAGCTGTAATAGACCTAAAGCCGAGTAATTCTCAGTTTTCAGCTCAACTGCTGCCTAATCATCTTTCGAATAACCTCTCGAAATCGCCCATTATGTTTTCTGATATCAAGAATGTATGCTCAGACGTTGAACTTTCCTACCTAGCACCAACTCTGCAGCGCCCAAAAATCTCCCCAGTAGCGCCCACTTTCCCCAAAAAACAGAAAATGAGTCGAACTTGGTAGAAATCACGTTAAACTTGATGAACTTAGCATTACAGTCTTTGTTTAAACTGTTTGTATCACTTGATGGTAAACTCACTGACTAAGCAGCACAATTCGATAAACTGTTACTATGGCAAGCTGAAGCTAGTTCTAAACTGAATCAAAGAACCACAGAACAGGTCGCTGCATGGAAACCACATGCCATTCTTGTTGATGCATGCATGCAAACCTCTTCTAGGACGGCTCTGCAAGAGCCTCCACAAACGCAACCAGCAAAGCCACAAACCCCAAAACAAGCCAATATGGTGCCTTTGATTGAGGGAATTATTCATGATCCCAATGCAAATGCAGTCCCTACACCTAGTAAGGATGGTTCTGCTGAACCACAACCCTTAAGCAAGGAGGCATCCAAAACTTCCTACACTATTTTCACTAAGGGCGCAAAAAGAAAACTGTGTCCAAATGAGCAAGGTAAACTACAAAAAAACATGAAAGATCCGAGGAAAAATAACACAACAAAAACAATTTTTAAAAAAAAAACATAAATGTTTCTAGCAAAAGTGCGATGATTGCGTCAAATGCCGTTACAAAAAAATACCATCACAAGCTCAAGCTCGTGCCATCCTTAACTCACCTAAAATAAAACAACATTTCACCTTACCCCCTGTTGGATGACCTAGTAAGTGCGGCAATTGCTCAAGAATCTGCTTCAAATCATGCTAGGAACACACCTTCACTGAAACAACCTACTGTTCCACTTACTAACAGTAAAATCTATACAGAATTAAATGTAATGGAGTTCCATCGTCGAGAAATTAGACGAGCGGTTGATGCATATATGGCTGGTCAACCCGTACTCCCAAAGTTAGGAGTGTCCTCAAGTAGTGGTGAGTGGAAATCCAGTGGACAAGTGAACATGCCTTTGACCCAACCAACGATCGAACGGCCGGTGACTAAAACCTCTCTGCCAAGCTCCTCACTCACTCATGATGGTGCTATGTCTTCGTCTACTGATATACCAACGAAATCTCAAGGTCAAACGATTAGCATACCTCAGAGTTACAATAGCGCTGATAAGCAATCAAATGTAGCTGCACTAAATTGGGAAAGTTTGATAAAAACACTAGAGAAAACTCACACGGTGCTTTCAGAAGTTGCCCCAGAGCTATACCAACTGATGCCAACTGTTCTAAATAAAGATATTACAAATTTAAGTATTCATACAAACAACCCCAAAAAACCCATAGCAACAAACAATGGGACAGTGATTGAGCGAGTAGAGAAGCATCTGGTAACTTACTCTTTGAACCTGGTTTGTAGACCGAGTCCGTTTACACAGTATGATCTAAACCACCACTCAATTCTGGCCATCTTCTCTGATTTACCACAGTTAGAGGATATCATTTCTACTTATATTGTCTTAGTAGAGTTTCCAAACGAACAAAACCTCAACTCAGCCAGAATTTGGATGAATTTTAGGGTCATCCAAAACACAATATGGTTGGCAAAAAAACACTTACATGAGATGGGAATTGACATTCTAGTAGAGTCCTCAATTATGAAATCACCTACTGATAACAAACAAGATCAGCCAAATCGGCAAAATTATTTAGTCAAACTGCAACAAAATCCATCTTTACGTATTCAAATGGGCTGTCAATGAAATTGTAAGATGGCTCAAAATTAACTAGACTTAGGGCCTCATTCCGAGTACGGTGCTAACCAATGGCGCTATTAACGCCTTGGTTGACGCCGTACCCGGACCGTCAGCGCCTTGGTGGATGGCGGAATTACCGCCCCATTCCAAGGTTGGCGGGGCGGTAATTCCCCATTCACCAAGGCTCTTCCCCATTCCCAAATGAGCCCCCATAGGGCTCAATGGGAATGGGGAAGATGCAAATAACGGTGACTGTTCATTACGGTCACCGTTATTGGCTTGGAGGTCCCTTTGCGCCCTCGACTTTAACACCTGCTCAAAGCAGGCGTTAAGGGCGAGGGCGCAAAGGGAACTCGGAGTATGGCAGTAAGGGATCACCGCTACCGGTCTCATTACCGGTGGCCGCTATCCCTTAGCGCCATACTCGGAATGAGGCCCTTAGTACCTAAAGAAGATAGACATTTGTTTGCTTAGTTGGAACACAAGGGGTTTTACCCACTTGATAAATAACAACAACAGTTCCCTAAATGAATACAATATACTTATGCTGCAGGAAACTTGGCTTATGTCCACTCCAATATGGGACAATTATGATATTTTTTTAAATCCTGCACAATAGGGAGCCTCCTAATAGCCGTTAAAATGAATCTAGGTATTAGTGCAAAGCTTTGGGCATCACCAAACAAGTGTATGCAATTGGTCAAAATTCAAATGCACACACTAAATTATGCTATGTTAAATGTTTATTGGAACCCGGTGGGAATATCCGATAGTTGCTTTCTGAAAGATCTAAGTGAGCTAATGAATGTGATTACACTTGATCCAACTGTCTCACAGATCATTATTGTGGGAGATATAACTCTCGACTGCGTTAAGGGGCAAACACCAAACAATAAAATCAATTTGGCAAAGTGGAACCAATTTGTAAAATTTCACAATCTGTTCAGGCTCAATGGGGCCTTCAAATCGGACATCCCCCATCCTACTTGACGAAGAGGCGCAAGCACCGTAACAATAGATTATATATGCATCAATAAGGTGCTCTTTCATGCAATTACAGAGTTTAGCACTCTAGAAACAACGACTAGTGATCACCATCAATTGTTGGCGAAATGGGCAATTGTTAATAGTAGCCCAATTTCTAGAACTAGGCATCAACAAGGTTTTGTAACTATAAACGCTGGTTGTAACAGGCTATGATGGTCAGAGGAGTCTTTGGGCAATTTTCACTTACATCTTACAACACAATAAAAAAAAATCTGGATCAGAGGTTGTCACTTATGATGTGGTTTACTCTGATATGATGCAAGCTTTTCCGAACACATCGAAGTTTAGACCGACTAATCTTAAAAATCAACATCAAAAGACCCATGCGTATAACCATGATGTGCAAGCAAGGAACACTCTCTATAGGCTGCAAAAGCGTGATGCATTGAAACAACCTTTAGATATTAGTTCTAGCCTTTTGACCATCATCAGAACAAAATACAAGAATTGGCTAAAATCAAGTCGAGCTAAATTATACTAGAATGACAGTACGTTAATGAGAAGCGCACTACAAACTAAGAACATAGCTAAAAGATGGGGCTTACTCAATCAAGCCAATCATGGTCCACACGCTATTATATTAGCCAATGGAGTCTCAGAACAAAATTGGATCAGTCACTTTTCAAATCTCTATTCGGTACCGAAAAGGGCGAGAAGTCTGGACTCTCTTGTAGTATCCCAGAGTTTCTTTTTTTAAATTTGATCTAGAGGATATTCGCTTATATTTTTAAAAAAGCTAGTCCATTAAGAGCGTGTGGTCCGGACGGACTATCTATTCAAACAATGAAAAGGCATCCAGAAATATGGGCAAATATACTATTTATATTATTGCAACTATAAATAAATCTCAATCTATACCGCAAACCTGGAAACATTCTATTTTATTCCCCATTTACAAAAAGGGTGACAGACAACTGCTCAGTAGCTACAGACCAATAGCACTGGGCAAAATCTTTTCCAGAATCGTACTAAAAGAGCTAAATGCTTGGACGCTCCAAGTCCAATTTAGAAACCCTTTTCAGTCAGGATATGTGGCCGGCCTTGGCACAACTCTGAATATAATCGCAATAAATATGATCCGATCTGACTATGCCACACCGAATCAACTGCTATATTTAGCATTTGTTGATTTCCGAGTTACATTTGACTCCATTGATTGTCTGCTTTTGTATAACAAATTGACTAACTACCACTGTCCTCAATTTCGCCATGCGTTTATCATGTTGCTGCATACGAACACGACAATGCAAGTTAGGTTAACATTAGCAGGTCATCTGTCGTCTATTTTCTCCACTAAGGTGGCCTCAAACAAGGATGTATTCTTGCTTCTACAATTTTTAACATGTTCTTGTTTCATTTGTGTATTTCATTCAGAAAGGTGGCATGTGATTGTCCAAGTTTAGGGGATCAGAAAATCTGCTATCTGCTATATGCAGATGATCTTGTACATATGTCCAAGACGCATACTGGATTGCAGAACTTGTTGAATGATCTAGATGCATATGTGGCAGAAAATCATCTTGTGGTCAACACAGACAAAACTCAAATAATGATCTATAAACCAAATGTTGGTAGAAAACCACGGCTCTATAAATGGAAGCTACAGAATGTAGAGCTCCTGAGAGTATCCCAATATAAGTATCTAGGCCTTACAATATCTGACACTATGTCAAGTGTGATTTATAAGCAAGAACTGAATGGTAAATTATCCTCCTTAATTTCACAAGCAAAAATACTCTTGGGAAGATATGGAAAATTCTCAATACAACATGTCATGTTATTTTACCTTCAAAAGGTGATTCCAATCTTAACCTAAGGCATAGAAGCCGCAAAGCCAAAAGATTGCAAATGGTGGGACAAATTGGAAGTACGCTTTTGGAAACAAATTCTTTTTCTTCCAAATTCCACACCTCTACCAATAATTCGATTCGAACTTGGTCTACTTTCCATGCAGTAGTGTGGAAATTCTGTGCTTTGTTAAGAAAGTGCTTGTTGGGTCTGAATTATGAATTTGCCTAATATTATGGGAGCTATCGCTTTACCTTTACTTGCTCAGAATCAGATCTTCTCTAACATCTGGTGTCGATATAGTTTAAATGCATTGGCTGATGCTTCGGTTTAGTTGGATCTCCTTTTGTGCAAGCTAAAGTAAAAATATTTCAGCATGAATGGGTTACCAATCGAGATAAATGCTTACTTTACAAGGATTTCGATGCCAGATTTTTGGCCATAAGCAATATCAAAAAATGGCTGATTATTTAATAAAATGTCCATCACCTTATATACGCAACAAATATCTACGTTTTATACTAAATCTTTGGCCCACATTAGATGTGATGGCCAGAAGAATGTTGATTCCAAAAGAGCAAAACTTTTGTTGTTTTTGTAAAAATTAATCACAAAAATAAACGCTGGAACATTGTCTAGTAATGTGCCTTCAGTTGATTTGCCAACGAAAGTTGTTTTTTAAGAATCTACTTGCCCAACATTGCACAATCGAAGCGAATGAAATGTGGAAATGGTTATTCTCCAGTACAAAATTAGCTGTTAGAGTGACCATAGCACAGTATTGAGATTCTATATTTCCCAAAGATCTGGAGTAATTATGAAAGAATAGACTGTAAAAGAATTTGTAAAACTGTAGAGTATATCATATGCTGTCCGATGTTTATGTTTATGGTCATGATTTGATTTTATATTGTATATAAGATATTTGATTCTGAATGAAATGTTTGTTGTAATATGTATGTGAATTTTGTGATACAATTTGAAAGGTGATTTTATCAACCAACCAAATAAAATAAAAAAATAAAAATTAACCGTCACCCTACAAGTAAGGTGCAGGCGACACCATCAAAGTGTACCCCATCGATACTGGTTTCAATGGCATATGTTTGTACTAAATAAATATTGTTTACTGCTACTACACTATTGTGCTAAATGATCCCTTCTGTGGCACAGAATATACCGAAAATACCCCATCAGCGAAGCCCCAACTATTTTTTTGTGCTGAGGCAGAGTGTCTATCACTGTTTATCCCACTAAAGGAAATAATAAGTGTTCTTCAAGGATGGAAAAATGCCACACTATAGCTTCCTTCTAGTGCTGACCCGGAGTACATAGCTCCTCCTTCTACACACATCAGATCGAGGCTGCCTCGTGATGGCTGCCCATTACAGCAGAAGAGTGGCGAGTCTTCTGCGTGATCTTCCCTTTCCAAAGGGTGATAGACCGCCTTCTCAGCCTGACCTAAAGTCGGAGGGAAGCAATTTAAAAATAAATACATTCTACACCAACATGCTGTGTTTTTCCCAAAAATACTAATAAAACACACAAGTAAATATCGGAAAATAGCACTGCCTGCCACCTTGCAGCCATGTACACTATTTCGTAACATCCCTAAAATGGTAAGGTGCATTATATGAAAGACATTGCAATTTTATTTGCAAAACATTTCCATTGTTGAGAGAAAAAGGCAATTTATGTTATTTTATTTTAATGTGACCCGGGGGATTTTATATAAATCAGCTGGCGCTGTTTATCATGAAGCAAACGCACATGTTTCGAGACATTTTCTAAATTAGGTTGCCCGAGAGTACAGCTAGAGTGAAAGTGGGTCCCATGGTGGGACAACAGCAACTGGGAAAGTGTTTTCCCCTTCGTGCGTTAGAGATATTGTTCATTGATTAAACAAAAAGCACTGCAATGTGAAGATGTGTATTAGCAGACGACTTTAAATGAAAAAATCCATGCTATTGGCAGCCAATGACGGACTTGGAGGTGATTTTGTGTTACGTTATGTTAAAGGTTCTTATACTGCACACTGTTGCCACCTGTGTGGTTTCTTGGTGCTCTGGCAGGTCTGTAAGGCAATGATGGAGACAGGTAAGTTAGTATGAGTGAGAGGTGAAAAAGAGCAAGAGAGCTGTGATGTTCTGTTGACAGCTGCAGTTTGGTGACACCATTCACTGGGCGCATGTGTGTTTTTCGGTTGGTAGCCGCCATGTGGTGTTGGACGAGATGATGTGTGGTTTGTATCGTTGTTGTGGTGGTGTTGTGAAGTGTGTGTGGTTTGTTGTGCTGTAGAGGTATGATTGCATTTAGTTCAGAGTTTGCGACGTTTACGCAGAAGGGTGAGTTTCTAATAGGGTTAGTGGCAGTACCTTTCCTACCCCAGATGTTCTGACTAAATGCCACCCACGCACCTTCCCCTTTAGCATATTCTGGTGTGCAGCAATTACCACCCCCACGGGTTCCTCCAGGGGTGCTTTGTTTGCTGTGCCCTACTGTCTGTCCTTGTGAGAGCGGGACATCTACCTCTCCCCTGTTTCCATTTTAGGCGCTCTATCAGTAGTGCAATTAAGTCAGACCCACCCCCTCCTTGTTTGTGCTTTGGCCCACTATTGGGATGGGCACACCCCGGGTCTCAAAACCACCCCTCCCATTCAGAAGCCTCTTTTCTCTCCTGCCCTCCACTCTGGTCTAGCCTACTCCCCACTCTTCCTCAGTTTTGTGTTCACTTCATGGTGAGTGAATGTTGTTCAATCATTTACATCCCGTTCGGAGCTTAAGAGCCAGGTTTTTGGAAGTTTTAAAATTTTAGCTGGTCCTTCAAGAATATCACTTTGTCAGTTGTCTCCAAACCGAAACTGAGAAGGACCTTCTGAACCAGCAGGCTCTGCAGATTAAGGGTGTTTCTGTAGGCAAGACTCAAATAAGAAATAACCTTGAACGTGGAAGTCATAGATGATGGAATAATAATTCATGGTGATCTTTGATGGGGTTCAAAGATGTGAGATGCAAGGTCAGGAAACAATGACCCGAGTGGCCAATGAGATGTTAGAATCAAGAATGAAACCAAGATTATTCAAAGACGAGATGAAGTTGGACATTTTGCATTAAAAATGTGCCAGAGCAGGGCTGTCCAGAGGTCAAACCTTCTTGCCACAATAAACATCTGGGTTTGACTAGGGTTTAGTTTATTCTGTTACTTACCCAAGTCAACAATCGCTTCCATACAGAATCCCAAAAGTACCAGATCAGTCCAGTTAGTGGCCTGAAGCCAGCCCCATGCAATAAAACCAGTATAAAGTAGTAAGGACAAGAGAAACCTAGTATCAGGAAGTTTTGACCTGGCCATCTTGTTAAGGAACATGCACAATATATATGTTACATATCTGAGTTCATTTGGAGTTTAGTATGTTGTGTCTTGTTTTTCCCGCCTGCGTCCTGGATGGATGCTTGCCTGAAAGAATGCCCGATGGAATGTTATGCCTGTGGAATGTTGTGGTGTGAGGGCCCCTGTCAGCTCCATGAATGTCAGTTGGAGTGAAGCAGCCTGAGAAAGAGGAGGCCGGTGGATCTCTCCTGTGTACCTTCCTACTTACTGACCCTTGGACTTAACTGATATACATACCTTTTCACTGGAACTTAGTAAAGTAGTTCACTTCCCTTACCTGAGTATGAGACCTTTCATTTCACCCCGTAACATTGGCAACAAGCTGGCTTGAGGGAAGGGCCAGGAACCTACAGATGTCCAGAGTGAGCAGTGTCTGAAGGAAGAAAGGAAGCAGTGAGATCATCATGTTTTGAATGTATTGCTTTCTGTTAAATGATGCAAAGTCAGAATGGTACTTTGCACTGAAAAAACATGATGAACAGTGTAACTTGAATGTTAGTGTTCTGTAAGGAAATGCTGTGCAGAAAGTATATTACAAATCATATGAGAGATCAAGTATATCAATGAACTGACCAACATTGTTTAATTACCAGTACAAGGAAAAACAGTGTACATTTTACCCATTTTGGTCATGTTACTGTGATTTATACTGTGCACCGCTGACATTTTCGTGGTCTCTACGTGCCCTGGCAGCTCTGAAAAGGTTAGTAGGTTCAGAGGGATAGCGCAAGAGAACGTTTATGTGATGTTGGTAGCTTCATTTAGGAAAAAACAGTGTGCACATGGTGATTTGTAGTTTGGTTTTCTGTAGTGTGTTTGGTTTAGACGGGGTTGCAGCCTCTTTGCAGTTTGTGGCAGTGACTAAAGGTTTCTGCTCCTGTAGAGGTAAGTGTGGATGTGTCTGGTGTTTCTGGGTGAGTATGCAGGATATTGTAAAGATGTTAGTAGGGCAAGTGAAGAGGGTGGTCTGTGCTTTTCTCTTTGAGGGTTATGTTAGTTTGGTGGCCGTCGGATTCTTCTATGGTAACCTTCATTAAAGTGCTTTATTTCCTTGGGTGCCCAGGTTTCAGTTCATTAGGTTTAGGTGTCTTTTGGGTGTTTCTCTTGTGTTGTGATTGCTGTTTTTCCCAGACACATTTTTCTCTTTAGCTCGGTTAGTTATAGAGCCATGTTTCTGGTAATTTTCTGAATGTTAGATGTTCTTTTGTTCTAATTTCATTTGGGGTTACAAAGGAGTACATATATCTCATGCTGCATTTAAGGTGTGAAATTAAAATGACCGAAGGTGTACCTGTCATGCAGAAATAACTCTTGTAAAATGAGGATGCTTAGACTCCACTAACATACCACTTTGATGAATGCATGCAAGAATAATGGCTCATCTGTGTTCTCTGAAGGCAATGGACTCTATTTAAAAACTACATGAAAAAAATCTAAATGTGAACTGTTTGTATAGGAAAGGCACACAACCCTGCCCTTATATTTGTATTATAGTCTGAAAGTAACCTGCTCCAGGGGCCACACCGAGGGGGAGCGGGGAGATCGCCCGGAGCCCTCGTTGCCCACCCTTGCTTCACTTGTCCCAATGACTCAGCCTGCCGGTACGTTGCCACCCCCTGATGTGTCCCGTGGAGCGGGTTGCTAATGCCACAATGTGTACACATTGGCGGTAAGGTCGCCCACTACCCTGCTTTAATGTTAGTTTGTTTTAATGAAAATAATTCAAATTATATATCCGTTCCTCGGTGCTCACCTCCCCTTTGTCTGAATCAAATTTTGTAAAAACATGAATTCTGTGAGAGGTTTGTGTGATTGTGTTAAGTAGTGAATGCACAGGCACAGCATGATGTTGCACCTTAAGTGCATTTGTTTTCATCATGACTGCAGTTCAGTACCAAATATTTTATAGTTCTAAAACCAATTGCTGGGTGTCCATGAGCTTCTATTAATCTCAGCAGTGGAGAATGCTAAAGCCTGATTGGAGGGGAGTCCATGCTAGTTGGTGAATAAAAGCTTCTTATATAGGAACTGGAACCTCAAAGACTAATGGTGATGTGTAGCATCTTACACTGGGACTACCCACGCGGCTAACCAGTGTAGCCTGTGAAGGGTGCAGGACAGATGGGCCCTCTCAGCAGTTTAAAACACTTTCCTTGCAGCTCTATAGTATCTACGACCAACGTAATTATTCAGTGTTTAAAGTTACTTAGGTACTGAAGTACTGCACAATGACCAAAGAATCACCCGGGCAACTGATGCCATTTCTCATAAGGCTAGTATCAATGTGGTTTACAAATGAGTTAGAAACTTGCCCAATCATATGTCTAGAAGTGGAAAGTTATTTTATTGCCACAACACTAGTAAAGAAACCGGTGTCCACCAGCTGTGGGGCACTCGTGTTCCCTGCACAGCAAGTATTGTATAACAAAGAAAACTTTAGGTTAGTTTTTCAAATACATATATGAATACATTCCAATGCGTTCTTTTATAGTAAAGTAAAAGGGATTATTTTTCAAAGAAATAATTGTAACCTCAAGGATATGCAAATTATTCACGTTTCAATGCATAATATTTGTGCAATATAAACAAATATCGGTACAAAAAACTTTTCAAAAGTTAGATATTTCCAAACATAGATTGGTGCTCTACACGTTTCGGGACTTCTATCACTTCCTCAGGAGCAAATATTCACTCTGTCTTTTTCTCGAGAACCTTCATGGTAATCTATAACTTCAAGATAAAGACCACACTCTATTAGTATGACAAATTCATTTGTTCACACAGGCTACTATCACAGCTGATATGCTATCATGGATCATTCACCACCTGGTGTAGCTCAGTTTAAGATGATCCAATAGAATAGCTTGCATTCTGATATACTCTATGCCAACTGTGATCCAACCTTTTAAATAGATGGGAGGTATCCAGGATTATCTCTCCTTAAATTCCACTTCCATTTTCACTGATGTAAAGAGGTATGTAGCTACACCTCATTGAGGAAACATTCATACCTCCATTATAATTTTCTGCCGTCTAATCATAAGAGCTACCTTGTCTGTACCTTTTGTGAGAAACCTGAAGGTGTCTCACTTATTAGTCTCCGGGGATATGTCATCTAAGTGGCCAGGACACGGCCATCAATATTGAATCCAGTTCCTGGGGTGGGCCAGTGATGGAGGATCACCTGGATGGTGGGTCCTTGGGGAGTGGAATTGGGTGTAACGCTCACCTGACTCCCACATAGGTGCTGGCCTGGTTCGCGCTGCTGTGACCTCTTCTAAGGTGATGCGCAGGGTTCGGAAGACGGACTGGACCGGGCCCCCAAATCTGGCTTGTCTGGCTCGCAGAAGTATCCTTCTGTAGGTGAAAATAGGGGATTAACTGTCTGCGGGGTAATACAATCAGCCTCCCACTTTCCCCTCTCACCCTCCTCGAAACCCTTCTGTGATTCCTCGTAGCGTCTCACCTTAGGGTCTGGAAGGACGAGCTCTCCATCCTGCTTCTGATGCAGGGGCGCGTTGGTATCCAGTTACTTCACTGGATTTTCGGATTGGTGAGAACCAAACTTGCTTGGCTTCCAGGTAAGTTTTTTGATAAGAGGTTCCCCTTGTGTCCATGCATTCATGTACTAATGCTAGTGTCTTTTTCCCCATAGGGGCCGGGGTATGGAATGCCGGGGAACAGGCACCGACCCGAGATGAGAGGTGAAATCCTTGTAGAAATCAGGTAAGTCTTTAATGAGTGTTTTTTGGGTAATGTCTTTTCATTCGCTCATTAATGCTGATGTCTCTTTTTCCCCTTAGGGGCCGGGGTCCGGAAATGCCAGGATACGGCGCGGACCCGAAATAAAGAGGGAATGAATCAACAAATAAGTCTTAACAAGGAGATTTAGCTTTCCTTATTCCCTTCTCTCTCTCACCTTTTGTTCTGGTCTTTTTCTCCCTAGGCGCTGGGGCGTGAATGCGAATCCGGATGATCGCTGCTGAACATGGAGGCGCCCTGTTAAGGTGAGTGGAATGCGGCGCTGCAGCGATCGACGCGATGAGCTTTTAAATAAAAGTCTTCCTTTTCAGGATTGTCGGCGAGATGTCTCCGGGATGCGGATTTAGCAGGTAAGGACTTTTTCTTCTTCTGTTCTCTTCTTCTCTTCCTTTGCAGGTGATCCAGGATGCTGGCAGGCGTGGCAGAAGTCAGGCTGCAGGAGCAGATACGGTGATCGTCCAGCTGCTAGATGCAGAACAACGCAAAGCACGTGTGGCTGTTTGGGTGGGGTTTAAATAGCCTTGGAAGAAGTTCCAGGTATGTATCCTTCCTCCAATCAGGTATGTATCCTTCCCCGACCACGCCCGGATGGTAAATTAGTCCCACAGGTAAAGTAGTTCCTTTCAGGCCTCAAGGAGGCCGGGATCCTGCAGCATGGTCTGCATCAGGTAAGTGCACCCAAGCACTTCCATAATGAGCCTGGCGCCTGATGTCTTTTATGAGCCTGGCACCATAGGCGCCAGGACACTGTCCAAAGGGCCCCTATATGGGGTTGCTGGGTCCTTCCTTGGGGACTGGATGTCTGCTTTCGGGGACGCAGGGCTTGAACCGGCTCCCCGGGAGCGGGCATCATGACATTGGGACACTGATGGGTGAGATTCTTTATCTCCCTTCTCGTTATACCTTTTGCCCATCCTACCCCTTTTCCGACACAAACACTTTCGCACACCGTAAGGGACAACGGACGATCACCAAGGCCATTTACCTGACATGTCCCAATGCCAGGGTCAGGAAAAGTCAGGCAATTAACCTTAATCATACACACTTTTATCCCCCACAGGGATAAAAGGTGGAGCACAAGAGCACAATACGAGCAAGGCAGACCGCACAACGAGAGAGCTAACTCGGCACGGCAGTTCAAGAGGAAGAGAAAGATGGCACAAATCGAGAGGTTACCAAGTAGAGAAGTAACCTTGCCCTTTTTGAGAGAGGCCTGTGAAACCTCCAGAGAAAGAATCGTAAGACCGCAAAAAATAGCAGGCTTGTGTTGCTGCAGATGTCAATAGTACACAGGCGCCTCCTCTGCTGACAACCAAGCCAGGGAGAGACACATGGCCCACTGGTATCAGCCCGGATTCCACAGACAAGAAAGCCAAGCAGTGGTGCTATATGGGACTGACGCCATCCTCTCACTTCCAGAAAAGTTGTGGACGGATTTGGAGAGTTTTTTCTGGAGAAAAGTATTAAGTCTGGCGCAATCATCACCGTTGCCGCTCATTAGACGGGAACTTTGTCTGAATTCATTGAAGGCTATCCAAGAGCGTAATACATTGAATCTATACTGAAAACTCCTCTTGGACACTAAACCAAAAGCTTTAGACCTGGTAAGCAAAGAGATGGAAGGAGGAAACATCCCTGCTCTAGAGTTATGGAAAAACCGTAACTTGAAAATCCTAGAAAGTATAAATGTATCAGTCAAACTACTTCTGACAAATCCTGATAAAGTAATGAAGAAACATTTTTAGGCTGATTGGATATGCACGGGAGAGCTCGCAAATGAATATAAGTTGACAAAAACGTTTCCAACTACTCAGATGAAGAGAAATGCCGTAAGAAGCTATTTGGTAAAGTTTCCGAACAAAATTCTAAGTAGGCTCTTCATGCGTTTTCGTCTGAACCAACTGAAAACAAACAAGGTGTTGTTTGTTCGAAATCTCTCCCTGACGAATAAGTGCAGATACTGCAACATTGAGAATGTGGTAGAAACAAGCAGACACCTTCTCCTTGGTTGTAAAGGGACTTATAGTGCGAGAGAAGTTGCTCTCGGAAGAATTTTGAACTAATTTACCACATTAACAGAAGATGACTGGTGGTCAGTCCTGACGAGTGGCGATGACACTCGTTGAATGATCGGAGTAGCCACATTTGTTAGATACATTGATCTGGAGCATCAAGGATTTGACGTAAACAGAGGATATGAGGAGGGTGGAGAAGAGTCAAAAACAACAGTAATATAACATAGGCCGGAGGGCGTAAAAATCTAATCAAATGGAATACTATATGCAAGAACTCCCCATATCTACTGTTAGGATATTTAATTGATTACCTGGCTGTTATTTTGTAAAAATTGTTTTCCAATTTAAATAAAAAAAATAAAAATGAAAGCCAAGCAGTTCATCACAGCCGGTGAGTCGAGGGGAGAGCAGATAAGAAACTGAAATGTGTTGAATGAAAGTAGCAAGTGGCTGATTGAATAAAGTACGAAGAACTATTGATATGCAAGGGGAAAGCTAGCATAGCAGATTCAAGCACCACGTTGGTGCTCACTTGAGAAACTCTGGCCGATTACCCTTTTGTTGTACTACTGTAACCAGAAAGCCTTGGGAGAAAGGGCGAGAAGAGGGTCAAAGTGGTCATACAGGGGTCTAGTAATATCCTCTGTACAGTCAAAAGCTTTTGACTGACAGATGATTGTGAAAACTAAGGGGAAGCGAATCCTGCATTGTAAAGTTGGCAAGAGTGAACCCGACCGAGGGATGCTGACCAGGGGCAAAGTCTGAAGTCCCGACTAACAGTGTGTTGACAAGCATGAACCTGACCGAGGGATGTTCACAGTGAACTGTTTAAAAAGACATTAAGATTTGTGAATGGTACAGATGAAGATTGTATTGAAAGCCATGGTGAACCCGGCAGAGGGAGGAACAATCGAGAGGGATCTGAGCCTGAACGAGGGGATCCCAGGGTGAAAAGGTATCACCCAACATGCAAGCTGAAAGAAACCCTTGTTTGTTATTTTATAAAAGACATCAGGTCCTCGAGGCAAGAGACTTTTTTTGTAGATAAGAGACTTAACCACCGAAGGCCCTATAAGATGAGGACGGAACTGTTAGCTCGTGCTGGGAAAGCTCAAGCGTGCGCTGTGTTGCAGAGTCGCAATTTTGCAAACCCGCATATACAGTTTAATAAACACTCTTGAACTGTGATAACTTTTGTCTGTCTTTCCTGTTGCTACCAAGAGTTCCTTACACTTTCCTCAAGTGAATAATTCTCAATCAGTTTTCAGAAAGCAAAAACAAACAGATTCCTTATCGCCCAATATGTGAGCGTTTGGGTCCAAACAATTCCAGAAAATACCTTGACTTCTTAGTCGGCATTAGTGAATGTGCCCAATGGACATTTATATGAAGAAATGGTAACACGCGCCTTTCCTCATCTGTAGAAACAGAAATATAGCACAAGAAATCTGTGCTAAGCATCTGCCATTTGTGTAATGTGAGGGTATATACCACGATGCATAAAAGCTTTCCTCTTGTGAGTGTTGCAAGAGCTATGCAACTGATGCGCTAGAAGAGTAGCATGATAGCTGATTCACAATGATACTGCCCAGCCCTTGGATGAACTCAACCTGAGCTACACCAGCTGAATGAGCTAGTGTTGGCCGATGATAGCATATCAGCTAGGATTGTAGCCTGTATGAACACATTAATTTCTCATACTAATAGAGTGCATTCTTTATCTTGAAGTTATAGATTGCCATGAATGTTCTAGAAAGAATGTTTGCTCCTGAGGAAGGGATAGAAGTCCAGAATTGATTAGAGCACAGATTTATGTTTGGAAATATTTAATTGTTGAAAAAGTTTTGTTATCCTGATTTTTTTTATATTGCACAAATAATATGTATTTATTTAAATCATTTATTTTATTGTTCATTTATAACCTGCTTAATACCAGCGAGTTGGGTTCTAAGTGCATGATCGGGATTTGAACCTGAGCTGTGATGCACTGTCTTGCATTCAAGACAAACGTGTTGCCCCTTGCTCCCGTCCTGAAATGCAAATAATTTGTATATCCTTGAGGTTACAATTATTTTTTAAAAAATAATCCCTTTTAATTTACTGCAGAAGAACGTGCATTGGAATTTTTTTAATATGAGTATTTGAAAACATTAACCAAAAGGTTTGTTTAATATACAATAATTGGTGTGCAGGGGACACAAGTTCTCCACAGCTAGTGGACACTGGTTTCTTTACTACTGTTATTGTGCAACCCAGTAGCAGGGTTGTTTTTCTCCCACACACCCACCTACTAATATAAATAGTACTTACTGATTATTTAAATATCAGGTGTGCACCTGTACAATAGCTTTTTTGTATTTATTGCCACAGCACTGCCTGGTTGCTGTACATGTAACCTATCTTGGTTTGTCTGCACGTCTGATGTAGCCCCCATACCATGAGTTGAGGCTTTGCAAGTCTGCATACACACACCTATTTTATCTCATTTGCTTGTCTGCATGTGTGATGTAGCGCCACGCACTATGAGGTGAGGCTTTGCCAGTCTGCATACATACACCTATTTTGTCTCATTTGCTTGTCTGTACGTCTGATGTTGCCCCCCACACCATGAGGTGAAGCTTTGCCACTCTGCATACACATATCTTATTTTGTCTGTAACTGATATTCGTGTTCTGGCACTTCATCAATGTACCTAGCACTTTCTTGTAATAGAATGAAGGTGGATGGGCCGGGGTCATGAGAGAAAATGAAGGAAACCTATCTCAGGCTCTGTTAATCCAAAATGCTAGGTTGCTTTTTTCAATTTCAAGGCATCTATTATAAAAAAATTGAAGCGGCTGCCACGGGAGCTGCTATGGCCCCCAATTTAGCAAACTTGTATGTTTAAATGTTAGAGAAAACCACCATCTACTCAGCAAACAATCCTTACAAAAAGAATCTGTTGCACTGGTCGTGATACATTGGTGATATTTTTGTTGTGTGGGAGGGCAAAAGAGTACAGGCCAATGCTTTCATGATATGGCTTAATCAGCAACATTTCTTTTTGAAGTTTACACAAGAAATAAAAGACTCAGAAATAAATTTTTTGGACATCGCCATTTTCCATCAGGGAGGTGTCCTTCGAGTTAAACCGTAAAGTAAGATCACAGATAGAAATGATTTATTGCAATTCTCCAGTCACCATGCAAAACATATTATGTGCAATTTGCCTTTTGGCCAGTTTTTAAGACTTAAATGGAATAGCAGCATGAAGGAGCACTATCTATGAAGACAGTGCTAATATAGTGCAAGGTAAACTCCTAGAACGAGGATACCCCAAAAATTGGTAAACGACTCTGCGAAACAATCCAACATAACATCAGAAGTCACATAATATTGATGCCCAAGCTAGGAAGCAATTGTTTGTCACAGGTAGCTTCCAACATTCTAGATTTAAATCAGTCCAATCATTGGTGAACTATACTACAACACACATCGCTGATGCCAAAAGTTGCAAATGGTAAAATATGTTGTTTCCAACTTTATTCTGAGAGCTGCTTCACATTTTGATTTCAGAGGGGGGAGGGTCAGGGCCAAAAAAAAATTCTGTACTGAAGATACATTTTTAAAAAAAATATTAAATCAAACAATGTTGATGTGTGCGTCTGCATTGTGAAACAACTATACCATTGTATTGTTTTTCTATGTATGGATGTCGGTATAGTTATGAAAAATAAGTACAACTTTATTTATGGGATTAGCACCCCAGATGAGGTGTCATACAGCTTGCTAGCCAACCAGGGAGCTTGGATTGCATGTCTTACCTCGTGGTATTGCCTGCAGTCTGAGTGCCCTGAGCAGCCGGAAATTGCCATTCTCCTTTCAGTGAAACAGGTAAGTAAGTCTGCATGAGCTCACCCCTACCCTTCAAATTCCATCTACCCTGTAGACCCTATCCCACTTCCCTGTAGCTGTCTCACCCCTTGCCAGCACTTGCAGCACTCGATGTTCCAGCACATCCCCGCCTCGTCAATGGCCACCGTAGAAAGGGAGAAGGGATTATATGCAGTTCCCTTCTCCCTCGACAATGGCATTCATCTTTTTGAATAGTTTTTTTTTAGGTTAAGAAATGACAACCACTCCTATTCGTGATGGTAATGCCACTGGGCTCATGTTATGGCCCTTGCTTCACTTGGGCCTATAATTTAGGCCCCGAGGCTTTGCCAGACAGAGTAATAACCCTGCACGTCAGGATGTATTGCTTTATTTAAACATTAGTGAGACAAAAGAAGGCAGGTTGTGTTTTCCTTTCTGTAGACAATCTGCCTGTAAACATTTGAAATATTGTGGGTAACTTCCCCAGCATTGTAGGTTAGGGTGCCACCTTCAATTTCTTGATTTATTATTTTAAACAAAACAAAATAAATTGAATCATGTTCAAACATCCTTTTTCTTGTACCAGATGGTGGGTTGGGATTGCTGCAGTGCTGTGTATTAGATTGCGACTATTTCTTCTTCATAAATTATATCATACCCCCTGCCAGTCCAGGGATTTGATCGGAAACATATGATAGTATTGTAGCCAAAGAGGTATAGTCTTTTATAATCAGATTCCACAGATTGTGGTTACTAGTCCGCCCCCGAAATTGTGAACAGCCAATCAACTGATAGAAGACATTGGAATGAGTGTTTGGTCCGCCACCTTCGTGTGGATTTTGTTTTACACAGAATTGGTTCACTCTACCTATACTCACAACACTTCATGACCTCACCTTATGTCTAGCTTCTTCTGATTTGCCTGAAGCTGGAGCTTCTAATGAGTGGGGCCACCATAGAAAGGGGTAGATGAGCTTTTGACAGATTAGGGTGGGTGGTGTCTGACCCAGCCATACATCCTAAACAAAGCAAAGCATTTGTTTTGCTTTCTATACCAATATCACAATAAGCATATGTCGGGTAAACACCTGACAGACCAGCTGGGAAGAACCTAAGACATCATAAGTGTGACTGTGTAGGCAGGCTATTATTAAAAATGAACTGGGACCTTGCAGCAATGATACCTTGGTTAGACTAACGCCCTAATTTTGCCTGGTAGCTTTGAAGACCACCTTGGTCGCTTCCTCAGGCCATGAAAGTGCAACTGAAACATAACTTTCTTTTAAAGGGAAGAACAGATTGAGGTCAACGGAGCCCACACATGTGATGCTTGGTGGGAAGCATGTTTAGCTCTTAGAACATTGCCCTGGGTTCCGGTAAAGGCATTGCACCCAAACCCTAAACTTGAGGCCAAATGTTCTGAACTCCAGGGCATCTCCATATTGAGCAATGCATTGGGTGCTATGGCCACAGAACTTGTCAGAAATAGAACTTTCTTTGGAAGGAGGTAAGGGAGTTATACCGAGTAGATCCTTTAAGCAACTCTACTTTTTGACTAAATCTCGATAATCTGAATCTAAGCAAACAATGGCAATCTCCATAGTCATGGCCTAGAGGCCATTATCGAGTAGACTCACCACAATGATCTCGCCTACTTTAAACCATATGGGCAAGACCCTTCAATTTTCTAACATTGCACTTGTACATGTGTTTTACAGACGCAAACGGAGGCACTTCCCCTGCTGCATTATCCCCAAACCTGGGGACTCTCCCAGCGCACAACAGCTAATTTTTCCATCGATGAAGTGGCGCTTAAAACAAAAAAAGAACTGTCAGGTAAACTATGTAACACATATCAACATGACTAGGTTTTCCTTCTCTTAACGACTCTAGACTGGATCCTTTTTTAATTGAGCCTTTTCTATTGTTTTTCTATTATATCTACAGGTTGTATATGAACTGTGAAATTCTAACAACTATTGGGTTGACATTATTCTAATAATAAAAAATCCAGTCAGGATATTCTACATTGGACATCCAGGTGATTATTATTAAAAAATTCTCAAGAATTACATGACAGTTAATAGCTAGAACCTAAAACTTGACTATTGTATCACATATTGTAGGCGAATCAAAGACAAATGGAATGAAGAGGACTAACAAATCTTGAAGAAGGGGACACCATCAACCCCGAAACACGGCAAAAAAAAATTGTCATTACTTCCTATGAATATTACATGTCAAAAGGCAATTCTGTAGAAAGTGTGATAAACACATTGTATGCCCACGAATTATATTGTGTCTGAATTGAATGTGACTTCAAAATAAGTATGTTTATGTTATCATGTTAAAAAATACAATAACATAAAGACCTAATATCGAATGCATTGAAAAGTATACCCATAACATATGATTTGGAGGCAAATTAAATTAATGATCACCATCATTTTTATATTAGCAGTGTCTTAAATTGGTTTCTTCCACAAACCTCTTTTTTTCTTAATGAAACTTACTGTTAACATTGTATAAAAAATGTGATTGTTTTTACAGTTGTAAGGGTGTGCAGGGGACGGGAGAATTCCACAAATTACCAAAATGGACTTTCACCAGGCTGGAACTGGGTGAAATATCTACCAGACCAATGTTTCTTTAGGAATCAAGTAACTCCTTTTGTGTGTGTAAGTGTGTCCTTGTTTGCATTGTCCCGACACTGAGTGTTCCCTAGGCACATCTATTTTGCATGCAAAAAGAGAATTTTGCATGCGCAAAGTGCAAGGCATGGATGTCTTATTTTATTGCAGATGTGTGCAAATTGCTTTTTTTACTGCTTTTTGAATCAAGCACATTGTGCAGAAGCCGCAATTCTCACATGTTTGCTACCTCAAAAATAAAACATAAACCCACAAGCCCATTGTTCAACAATGCAGTCTTCCACAGAGCAGCGATTTTTGAGAATGTTTGGGTTTTGTTGGTGAGAGGATGTACACGGCATGCAGGTTGAGCTTGGGCACAATAGCGTTGTTTTCTGAGGAATCGAACACACGGCACACCTGTGTATTCTTCTAAACAATCCAGTAGGTGCTTCTCGCTCTTACACACATTAAGACATTCAGTGTGCTTTGAAGAAATCAATATAAGAAGGATTTTTCTAGCACAAATATCTACTATGATAGCCTGAAAACTCAAACCAGCGGTCTTGATCAAAGGACAAATCCAAGAGAACTGCATTCCAAGATGGCGGGACCCATTGTACAGTGCCCTATGATTTGTGTGGCCGTGGGTGGCGAAAGGTGTGTGCCCCCTCCCTTTATTTACATAAATGAGATCAGTGAGATTACAGAAAGTATTATAGATTGAGGGCCTGATTCAAGGAATTATTTGCACGGAAAATGGGGAACTTGCGCACCAACCTGGATGAATAATCCTGTTTGTCAATCCATGGAATCGAATGTGCAGGATTTTCCTTGGACTTGTTTGGATTTCCCGGCAGCCCGGCACACCCCTGTGAGTGGAAGAGTGCCTTGCAGCCAGGGTTGGACTGGGCCCATCGGCCAATCGGCCCGTGGCCGATACAAAATCACTTGGGAAGGAGGCAAGGGCTGGTTTCTGAAGCAGTCCTGGGCCTGTTTGTTACATTGGTTTTCTAAGGCCTGCTATTTTCATTTTTTTTTGTAATACTTGCCTAAGAAACAATTACAATGATAGATGAGCAACATTATCATGATGACGAGGGATTTACTGTCTGGAGAGGTACAATTAGTGGAGTCTGAGTAGATAACACCATTAAAAAGACAGGCATTTCCTTTGTGTACGCTCGGCATAAAAGAAATGTTGACCTTGAATCCATGAAACCTTAAAACAATGTTTTCTGGGTGCTGACATATGCCCCTCCTCTGCTGCCTGGTTGGGAGGTTTGCAGACTCTTCTGTTTTTCCCCTAACTGTGCTTCTGTTAAATAAGGCACCTTCTTCTGCATTGCTCGGCAGAGACACCATGGCGCCAGCCGCCAGGTGAACCTAGACACACAAGTGTTACTTTTTAACAAAACGCTCCCAGTGCATTGTACTATAGGTCCCGGCCCGTCCGCAATTGCAACTTGCAAATTGCTTCAGTTCCTCGGCCTGGAGGTCGGGGTGGACTGTCACTGGGTGGGTCGATCATGAGCCTGGGTGTGCACTGTGCTCACACGCTGCAAGGCTCAGCTAACGAGGAGACTAATGAGGAAGTGACTGTGTTCTTGCAGCACGAAGACTCCTATGTTTGTCTTTCTGCTATCCAAGGTAAGGGGGTTTTGAGAAGCTTCATCCCACACTTGGTTCCCTAGGGTTTGGTGAGGCAGAGCTGCTTTTGAACCCCTACAATGTGGCACTGGGAGTAAATCTGGGCGACCTCAATCCCCCAAGAAACATGTTCTTAGCATTATGGCTGTGGTCCCCTGATGCCCCACTTGGCATTGTTCCTACTTAAGGCAGGGTGAGGCTTACTTTCTGAAGGAGTAATGGGACCCTCTGTTTTCATATCCTGCAGAGTACTTCTCTCAAACCCAAAAGAACGTGCCTCATAGAACCCTAATTTCTTGGGAAGTAGGGATAATTACTGATTCAGCTCAGTAAGTTGGCTCCGTATAAGCATTGCATGGGAAATGGCAGCACATCCAGAGAAGTTCTCTACGTCACCATTTCCTTGATTTAAATTGGTTTCCTCCGTCAACAATTCATTTAAAAATAAGCATGCCGAGGCAAGTCTCAGACGCAGCCAGTACCACACATACTATACATACTTTCATGCCAGTAGCAGTCGACAATGGGCAGACATCTTAAATGATGTGGTGTGTTTCATTACGTGTAATTTCTGGTAGATTCGTTCAGTGCACTCAAAAGTCAGCCCACTCTTACGAAATGGTGATAAATCACATAAGGATCAAACAAGGGCAAAAAAAGGTGCAAATCGATGTTGCACCTTGTTCAGCCTGCTGCTTTAGTAAAAAGTAAGCAAGCACACAGGTCTTGCATCAATTCACATGGAATAAATATTTTTCGGTCACGGCAAACATTTAAACATGAAACCATTTAAAAACATATCAAAAACATCTTTTGATGTCATGTTTGCTCGGCAAGTTAAGCACTGCAAGTCTCCCATTCACTTGACATCTCCTTGCTGCACACATAATTTGTATCTTCAGACGGAGAGAAAAGAGAGTGAGATAGAGAAAAAAGAGAAGAAAAGGTCGAAAGAAATGATTATTAAAATGGATATTTCTGCAGAGGACTGGTGGAGGGGTTTTCTGAGGGGGTGGTAACGGAGAGCGGGCGCTGAAGTGCACTGGCAAAGATGGGTAGTGAAATGGGAGAGAAGAGCAAGTACATCTATTCCCCCTGTTCCCCTCTCCTTGGCTCTGATGTGGCCATTTACACGAATAAGCCTCATACCTTGACCACCACACACCTTCCCGTACCTAGCACTGCAGACAGCTTTCACGACTAGCACCTACCATCTGGGAGGATAGCTAAAGTGCAACACGATTGCCTTGGGAACATGATGATGCTGTGTGAAATTTGTTCAATACCCTGACATTGTGGGTTTTGTGGGATATCAGTTACCATGCGCTCTGAAACTGTATGCCCAGTGATATCAGTGCCATGCAAAACACCAGAATTATTATTCACATGTGCCACATCCATTACACTCAATCTGACTTTGCCCACGATTATACTCCTGCAGGTCAAGATGCCACCTCTGGATACCATTTAACATGAAGCCACTTTACCACCCTGAGATGTTATCCTGCAACTTCTTCACACATGTTTTTATGTATGCTCATACGTTTACCAGGCATTGGGGTACAGTTCAATCTGAACTGCTGTGCATCACTGTTTTTGCAATGACAGCCTTCCTCTTCTCTTGCTACGCAGTAACAATCCCATCCCCTCTCGCAGGACCCAAAGCGCCAAGAGGCTATGCAAATATCAGAACGTGCAAGATATAATACCGATAACATAGCCTATAACATATCTGATGATACAACCTTGTCAAGGTGGCAGCACTGTGTAACCAAACCTCTATTCTGCGTAAGGATTATACAGTTTTCACACGTTGTCATGCTTTTCGAACAAATTACTATGTGCTTACATGCCAGATATTAAAATGAGCAATCCTCGTGGAGTGATTAAAGACTGAAAGCCCCATGTTTGGTTTTGGCTATTAGGTAACGCTTAAGCATGAACTATAAACCGAATCTATTGCACTAAAGTACAGCTTGGAGTAATATACAGCTTGTGTGTGTTTGGTTATTTGCCTATCTATTTTCTGCCCATGGCCATGCTAATCCCTATGGTCATTTCCACCCATCACCAGCCCCTCACCACACAAAATACATCCTACTGGGATCTCTTCAAAATGGTTTTGTCAGACAGCAACATCTAACTTTGACCTGCCAGTGTTATTTCTAAGCAGTCTGCTAAGAGTTAATGGCATAGTTGCAGCTGTAAATGAGCTCATGGTATAAAAACAATGTTTAACCAGGTGTGCCTTCAGCCACTTGGTTTCTATCTGTCCTTGCACTAAAGTCCTGATAAGAACAAGCATGACAAAGCCAACAGTTGTGGCTTGCGTTTAGGTGTTCAATAGGTATTTGCCACGTACTGCTAATTACACAATTTCCCAGCTGATACCATTTCATATGCCGGTAGAACTGTTATGGCATTGCCTGGCAAATATCACATGCCAACCCAAAACCCCAAACTGCTGGCTTTCACAATGCAGGTTGAATTATTGCATTGCACTGAATGTGTTTGATAGGGGAATTGTTTGTGATGTGCGGCTTTGATTGTTTGTAGCAGTTGGAAACATGCTTGAGGGTTATTCTAAAAATAAATGTGATGTCTTGTTCTGGACAAATACCTAATTGATGCAGCATTGGTGGATACATTCACAGATTCCCACTTGGGTGATAATCAAGTGTTTGTTTTAATTTTGTTAGATTATTTTCTACAGGATCACATCTTTATTTATTATAATTTGCTGTGGGTGAATTGTTAAAACACACCCAACCATAATATCTCGGTTAAGATGAAAATCACTGCAGTTAGTGTTAAAGTGAATGACTTCATAGCAAATGCATTTAGTTGGTTTATAACAGATACACACCTTTAGCTGCCTGGATGTCTCTTGGCATAGCATCCCTGGAGGTAGCAATATTCAGGAATAGAAGACCACGTTTTGAGGGATGGGGCAGTGCATGTGCACGGGAGATGTGGTGTGTGTCCCATGGCTCCTCCTGGTGTCTTGTGGCGGGCTGCCACAACCAAGGGGCCAGAGAAGCTGAGCTGCTCCTGCCCGTCGACTCCGCTGCTGCAGACAGTGCTGTGATAGCTCATTGCAGCAGCGCCCCTAGCATTTCCTTCCGCCTCCCCATCACACACCAGCTTTTTTCCTCCTCCCCATCACTCAGTCCTTTCCTCCTCCCCATCGCTCACACTGGCACCTTCTTTCCTCCTCTGCATCACACACCTACATCAGTTCCTTCTTCCCATCACACACCGGTTCCTTCTTTCCTCCTGCCTATCACACACCAGCCCCTTCTTTCCACCTCCCCCAGCTTCTAACAACCAAACGACACCTACAAGCTTTGTGTCCCTTCTCATTTACCATTCTCCCCATCTGTACTCTAATGCAATAGTTTGGGTTTAAAGCAGCACCTAATAGCCAAAACTAAAAAAAAAATACAGTGAGCAATGTATTAAGCCATTGCCTGCTAAATGGGGGGTAAATGGATTTGGGCAGGGCAGGCTATTGGGTCTTTATTACTGGACTGAAGGCACAGGGGTACCAACACTTTGAAAGCAGAGCCATTAATGCGGCAGTGTTTGATATGTGCACTAATTGTGGCACTCGCTCCCTTGCAGCATTTGAACAGCTACTATGACACATTGTGGCAGTGGCACACCAAAATCGCAAGAGACAACAACAAGGGACACTCTGGGCGACAACTAACCTTAGCTAAGTGCTGTACTACCTCATGTGTGTTTATTATGCTGCTGTGCCTTTGTATACTGTGATAGTGATATTGTATGTGTGTGCAGAGTCAGAAGAAGGGACGTATGTTTGTATGAGTGCTGTGTAACAGCTCACTGAAAGCATGCGATGTGGTCAAAACCTTACTCTAACATCCCCAACCTATCCATAACCTCTCCCTAAACCTCATTCCGGTCTCCCTACTTCCCCCTTCGTATCCACCCATCGTCACCATAACCCTCCTTCCCTGCTGGGGTTGCGGAGCCCTGTATAAGCATCGACTTGCAACAGGTCCCAAAACCGCAGTAGGGTTGTTTGGTTCATGCCACTCCTGCGCCTCGCAGCTGTGGACCCTGTCACAAAACTGTATGCAAAGTTATGTTATTTCATGAGTTGTGTTGTAATGTAACAGACACATAAACCCTCCCCATAAGTAGCATTTTCCATAATGTTGTGAATTGACGCGATTCACGGAGGATGGGATGTCGGCCACTTTTTTGAAGCGAGGGGTGGACCACTTTTTTGGGTGTCTGGGCCTATTTCTTGTCCCAGTCCGACCCTGCTTGCAGCACACACCACAAAGAGTGTGGGCATGGCTTACGCAGAGGGCGGGGAAGGGGACAGAGCAACAAAAATGGGGAAGAACATGCAAACAAGTGAGCGCTATTAGGGACAGCACTCAGGCAGCCCATTGCATGCCCACTATTGCGAGAAACAATACATATTCAGGGATCTAACCACGCAACATCCGGGCAGGGAAATGGCCACTCAAAGCCCTGAGACTATCCGCCACCCGAAGGCAAACGTACAGTCACTTGTGCATAGGAATCACCAAGCAGAGGTAAGATCGGGTGTCGGATTTAGGGGTGCATGCACGTAGCCAGGATTCCGATCTGACTTAGGGGTGCTTGTACGCAGTGTAGTGGGGTGCAGGAAAGTTTACAGGGCTTTGCACAAAGATTTTCTGAGCTTTACCTGAGATATGATCCTTTGTAGGCATGTTCTCAGGGTGCAGCTAACAGTTACAGGGGACCCTGCGCAAGGTACCCGAGATGCAGGCCTGTTTGCATGGGACCCCACATACTATTTTCAGGTTGCATGTATTCGGTCAGGGGAACACACAAAGGTAGCTGTTTCTGGCTGTTTTTGCTTTGCATTGGGGGCGCATTAGGGGCGTTTCAGCCGTGACTTGCGTATATGGTTACTTTAACAATTCCATGAATATGCAGAACGAGCAGGAAAACCTCTGCACGCAGGCTCGCACAGTGACATTCTCGGCACGCGGGCTTTGCAGAATTTCTGCACACTTTTCCATGAATCGGCCCTGAGTCTTCAGTACGCAACGCTATCATGAGAAGTTAAATTAAAAACACATTGCCATGAGTAAGAGAGGAGAGAAATAAACTGTGACGTCCAGTAAAAGAATAGTCACTGTTAATATTTACCTATGTGGAAATATCAAGAGTGAGACTTGTTTTGAAGTAGCAGACAGTGTGAGCCAAATACCTTTAATAGTCTTTGAATTTTGGCAGATAAGGAATGGTGAGATAAAACGATTTGGCTGGGAGCACACACTTTGGATAAGTGGAGAAGCTGGGATTTGAGACCAGACTGCAATTTAGGAACTTGAGCACATCTCTTTCCAGATGTAATTGCTAGAAATATTGTTTGTAAAGGTCTTTTTGAAACTTTTGTTTGAAAGCACCATCTGACTGTGGAAGGCATTGCAGAAATATGGTGATTGTGTTTTGCTAACTGAAGTTAACTGCTGTTTTCGCAGGCGTTTCCCAATTGTTTTCATTTTTATTGTGGGTATATTTGGCCATATTGTCCAAACTAACAATATGCTTTTATTTCATGAGCTATTGATGATGATTATTTTGGCTGTCAAAAGAATTAAATTGGAGGCAAGTACCAATGATGTCATGTCAGGGCAGGGATTGGCCCTGGGGCAGCCAGGGCAAGTTGCGTCTATGGCAGGATTGCCTTATACTGCGATAGAGCCTATTTATCTGGGAGGTCCTGAGGCAGTGATGTAAGCATTTTTCAGGTTTTCAAATGTTAACAGAAATGGAGGGTCTCAATAATATATGCATTGGCTCTGTGTACCTAAGGTCAGAGGGCATAGTTACACCCATTCTCCTTGCCATGCTCATCTGAATCACTGGTTGTGGCAGGGTTTCTGTCTCCTTTCCTTCTGGTTCAGGCGTGGTGATGTATTAGCATGCATCTTGCAAAATTAGCAAGTGCTGCTCAATTCAAATTTGGAAAGGAGCCTCATTAATGGACCACCTGACCTTTGATTGGAGGGGGTGGGCAGGTCAAATCCGCTTTGCGGTTGAGGGAGTAGCAGGGGATCCTATAGCATTATACTGCAAAGACAACTCAGCAGGTAAGGTGACCTGCTCAGATGTTATATGTTTAGACTGTCCTGTAAATCATATGGCTATTTCTATTCTTGCTGCAAAATGTTCTGTAAAATGTGGTGCTTTGACCTGGGGATGGGTATAGCTCCCTCGCATCCCTCAGTATTGGAGTCTCTGCGCCAGTTGCAAAAATCAAAAGCTGCCACCCATTAATATATCCACAGTAAGTTAACATATCTAAAAGTGAAATATACAAACTTAGTTTAGTTGACCTTTCCCTTTAGAAGAAAGAGCAGAAGAAAAATCTGCATTTGACTTTCATAAAAAGTAATCAAAACTTGAAAAATAACGTGACAGAGGATAATTTCCAATAACTGTGCTGGCAAAGTATAAAATGTGCCCACCTTTAAACCCAACAATTTCAAATGACATATTCCAAGGAAAACAAAATCCAAACAGGAGACTTGTGATTTAATTACACTTTTATGTGGTTTTGTGGGTAAGCGTCTGCACTGGAAACATGACAACCTGGGGTGAAATCCTAGTAGCTGAACATTTGAGTGAGCAAACTTTTATTTTTAATGTCGGCCTCAAAATCACACATCTGGGGTTGCGTCCGCCCCCTGAAAAAAAAGTAGGCAGACGCTGTCCACCCATATGTATCCTCGACTTGTGTCATGAAAGTCTGCACAGGGCCAGAAGCAGAGAAAATAACCCCTCCAGTCTCCAGGATTACAACCTCTTAACACATCCTGGGCATACAGACATGACTCACTTGCCCTCTCATCATTTCACTTTTGACCCCCACGTTTGGCTTTCAACAATACTCGGTTTTATAAAGAGAACTTGAAAAGTACACAAGCCATAGTAAAGTGCTCACACAAATATATAAATCCTGTAAAACATATGGTAGGCAAAAGGTTTATAGTTGTGGCATTATTCCCGCCAACTTAAACACTCCCAACAAAGGTAATGTGTGAAAGGTCCCATGTTTGTGTTTCAAGGTTTGACAAAGGCATACTTCATATATAATGTGAGGAAATGTTACATTCTACCTAAAATAATGTTTTTTGGCTTGGTAAATATGAACATGTAAAAATAAGGCCAATAGTTTAAATACGTTTAGTTGCACTGGATGAGGTCGCAGATGTTAAGCAGGTATATGGTTCTTTGCTATTGCTCTCAAAACAAAAATCGCCCTTTGAAGTTCTTAACAAGGAAACGTTAAGAACGTCGGTCTTGCGCAAAACAATGGTCTCCTAAATAGGCCATCACTTGTAAATCACGCCCACGTGAAATGCTCTGCTTGAAGAAAGAACGTGATAAGCAGTGTTGCGAGGCCCGCACCATCTAGTGGGCCTCTCGGATGGCGGTACTTGTCTCCAGTGGGTCGCAGCAGGAGGATGAGGTGACGCTCAACCTCACTAGGACAAACAGAAAGGGATCCGAGCCTCTTACATGGAGGTAGGACAGACGCTTCTGGAAAATATATTCCTTTCTGTTCTGAAAGCAGGAAGCTGGTGCCTGCGGGTCCCCTATGGCCGCGCGGCCCTGGTCAGCCGCCCAGTCTACTCATGCCTCGGGCCGTCCCTGTCAGTATCTCCTCCTAACTCCAAACCTAAACGCATCAGCGGCACCGCAATGCCTATCAAGCCCACTTCATGCTCGGTTAGCGCCACTGCTTTGAAGATTCGCAGGATAAACAGTAAAAATCATGTTTGCAAAAGAGAGGGCCTTCGCTGCCTTAATTACACCAGGCGGCCTCTCTGTAATGCCAGGAAGGAAGTAATTGCAGAGCATAGCGTTTTCTCGAGTCTTACAATTAGACGTAGAAGGAGAAACTCAGCTTTATTCTTGAGGGCGATTCTGCCCTCCGCCCAGCGCCCCACCTTACAATCTGGTGCTGCCGGTGGAAAAGCTTTGTGGGGGAGCCAAGAAGAGGAAGCAGAGCGGGAGTCGGGGGGCCTGGTGATTTGCTTGCTTTGGGGAGAGGCCACACCGGGGCCACACAGCCAGCGCACCGCTGAACGCCTTGCATCTCATAATGAAACATTTAAGGAAGGAGTGACTGATTACTGAACGCTCAATTTGGGAAAATACACAGTGCAGGAGGGAGAAAGAAAGGGATGTTTTTCTTCAGACCTAATTGAGTTGGCGTGTGAACGAAATCGGAGAGAACTTCAGAGGATGAAGGTGTGAGGAAAAGGAGGCCATTGGCAGGTGTTTCACGACCAGATTTCCACCTCCTCTTTTTAAGGCATGAGGGTGTAAGTGGGCTCAAGATTCCAAAGAACAGCTCCTTGCTACCCTATTTGGTGTTCTGTCAGAAAGCGCGGTGTTTGCTCGGCACAGTGCGCAGCATGTGGTGCCGTAGCTTGGTGGTTCATGGGGACATGGGGACCTACCCTTTCTAGTGTTCTGTGGAGCCGTCATTGGTCATCAGTGGAGCGTGACTTGTACATGCCTGCGCACCTCTCAACTCACACGCTTTTGGTGGGTGTCACCCGCCCTGGAATCACTTCACTCACATGTCCATACACTTCAATGGGCTCGGACAAACCAGAAATAACAAGAATTGCTGTTTTCTGACCACAAAGGTTTGAGCGCTATGTGCCTAGATACTCTGGCTGCGGCATGCAGCATAAGCAGCCCTTCCACTCTATGGCCAGTCACTGCCAATGCTGGCGGATCCTAAGCATGGTCTATTCCTCTGTAACACGAATGGGTACATTTCTGGCCCTGGCCGCACTGGATTAGTGCCATACGAGACAGATATTCCCTGCAAATGCAGGTACACAAAGACAAACAAAAGCCACCCTCACTCACTAAGTGCCACCAGGAAGGGCGCACCACAGCACGCTCAAATTGCACAGGCCCTTCAAAAAGAAAAACAAAACAACCCATGTGACGCCATTCACAGGGGACGTTGCATATTTAAAAAGAAAAATGTGCCTGGCGTTTCTCTTTAAATTCCCCAAGTTCCAAGAGGCCAGTCACTCACGGTGATGACGATGCCTCCATCCTTGCATTATTTAATAGTAAATCAATAATATTGTAAGCAAAAAGTAATGAAATGGTAGGTCTCCAAACAATCGCTGCAACTGGAGGTCACGGCTCTCCTTCTAGGAATCTTGCGAGATTTTCTAACAAGATGCTGACTTTCATTCATGGAAAAGGTGACACGCGTGCCTCTCTGGTGCATCCCCGCATTGTGCGACAACCTCAGACACCTGTCTGCGTTTGTTTTCTGGTATATTTGAGTGTTTCAGTAAAAGTTGCAATTTGTTTGAATTTGCTAGATTTCTATTACATAAAATATCCTAACAAACTCAGTTATAGGCTTTGATGTTAATGCTATTCACTTATGTCTGTTTCGGTTTCACATCCTGAACAGATCCACCACCATAATGTGGTTCCATGTGTTAATATCCCCGCAAAAATATTGCGATACAAAAATATTGCCACATTTTTGTGGCGATATTGACCCATTGACCCTGCGGGGGCCACCCCCGCAACCCCCACATTATTTTAAAATGTGAGGGGGACACCCCCACGACCCCCGCTCCCACAAATTATCCCCCCAAAAATATTTCCTATGGCAAGACAAACGGCTATATGTACGGCAATGTTTTTGATGGGGATATTTTGTAGGGATACCCATAATGTGTGTTTATTGGTATAGGGGAGCACAGTGCCGATTTGCAAGGGTCAGAGCCGAGGGCAGGGACATCATTTAGGGGTCGGCCAGGGTCGTACTTGCAACCCCTGAGTTCTCCCTTGCTACCCCTGTTGTCTCCATTGCTACCCCTAAAAGTTGAGGCTCCTGGGCTATGGCCATTAGGATGTGGCTCTGTGTTTCTTGAGTGGATCGTTTTCTGATAGCTATAGCTGGAAAGATAGCTCAGTGAGTTGAGCACTCACTGCTGCCATGTGCGAGTGCTCCGCAGGTTGCAGGTTCGGCTCCCAACAAGGTCAACTCAGGGTTTCATCCTGCTGAGGTAGATAAATGAGTGCCAACACAGGTTGGGTGATATTGTGTGTATATTTGGTCTATATGAAGTGCTTATGCGTAAGTGCTATATAATAACACATCATTATCATTTGGCCTTGGACGTCTGCTTTATTCACAGTAATTTGGTAAATGGGCCTATACGCACTGATATTAACGATACATATAGTGATCCATTCTTGTATGAAATGTATATCACTTTACAGAGATATTGTAACCATATTTTTTGCAGTGTACTTAGAAACAATGCTATGTGATGCCATTTCCTGTTTTGTCAAGGAGTGAAAGGTCGTGTTCCATCGCTTCCTGTGATGTGACTTTCGGGGTGAGGTCAAATGGCATTGCTTCCTGTGTTGTCATAAGAGGTCAAGGGTCGTGTGATGTCACTTCTGCTACCCCTGGCATTTTGGTGAAATGACATCCCTGGTCAAGGAGCGCAAAACTTAGATCAGCATGAGAGCAGAGTTCCTCTATGAAAGCTTGTCAGACTGGATAAAGCAGTAGATGTAAAGTTCCAGATTGAACACTCAGAGAAATGATGTTTTCTTTGTCCTTTCTTTGTGTCTATTCTGGGTTTAAAGGAGTCTTGTATTTAAATTTCAGGTGGTGTGTGTTTGTCCTAATTGGTACTTTGATTATTTGCAAGAGGAAGTTTTCTACTTGCTGCAACCTTGACCTTATCATCTCCCGAAAAGAGATTTACAGATTTTTCATTTGACACAGATGACTTGCCATGCATAGGCCCAGCCATCTGCGAATTGCGCTTCCTGCATTCACACTAAGAAAAATGGAGTTGCAGTGTTTTTCTGGATGGGAGGCTCGATTTTGGAAAAGCCAGTTTGTTGGGATTGCCACTTTAGAAAGTGGGCTAGTTTTGAAGAAGGAAATAAAAAAAAAAACAGCCCTTCCCAAATTGTTTGAACTTAGATATTAACTATGTTTTTTCCAAGCCCCTTTTCTTCACTGAAACATACCTTCCTTCATAGATGTGCATTTAATCATGTACTATAATGCATCTATTTGAAACTGTAGCTATAATTCTCTTATATTCAGGCACCTATGATTAGCTCAGATTACATCCGTTTTGGGTGCGCTTATGTATTGATTGGTTGCCAGCACTGATCTGAGATGTTTAAAAAATTAAAGGAAGGACTTCTGTTCCTTTTGAGGTATTAACATGGCAGTGAGGCAGCTGGGCTAAGAGGAAGCTTCATGAGATGAACACGTTTATGGAATTCATAAATGAACGACATAAGGTTTGACTTAGTGTCTGGAAAGGTCTTGCACTGGAAACCATTGGATATGTAGTTGTTCCTGGGCTTGACCTGGATTCAGGATATTGTTATTTGGACACATGATTACCCTTGTGTTCTGCTGAGCTGTGACCCAGTTGCCTGGGACTGCTGCAAATCTCAGAAGATCTATACATCGGGAGGAGGAGAACTCCAAAAAAGCTATTTTGTTTATTTTTTTCTATTTAGTGATATGGTTTATTAAATAAATCTTGCACAGAAATGCAAAAATGTGCAACATACAGTCAATACATTTCTACAAGATGACAGAATGTTGTGTTTTATTATCATAATAAAAATTCATGATCAACAATATAAAAGGACAATCTTTAAAAAAACTATTTTAGCTAAAACTAAGGAAGGTTGCCTTCCAAATAAAATCCAAAGCCAAAATGAGTGGAAATAATATTGAGTTAGCCATACAGTTATTAAAATATATTTATTTTTCTTTGTAGATACAACTGAGGACATTTTACATGCAATAAGGTGTTCCGAAATCCGAACGCAATCATCATTAGCGCAAACCTACAATTTCAGTCGGCCTTAGTATTTTTCACTTTGGTCTTTTCACTTTATTAGTAACCAATTGTATTATATATAATTCTCGGGAGTACAGCTCAGGGGCAACAGCTTGCCTTGGAAGAAAGACTGCTTAGAGCAACATAGGTTTGATCCCCGGGTCCAGGCTGTTGGGTGTCCTGACCCACGTTTGAGCTATCATGCTTCAACATTTGGTGCTGTGGGCTTAGAAAATCCAAGATGGCCAAAAAGCCCACATGTACGCTAGAATAGGAAAACTGTGCAGTACTGGCATGGAAAACATCATGATGGCCAGAACTTCCCAGAAAATGCACAGGGAAATGCATGAAGAATAGGCTGCCACCCATTTTTGCCTAGGTTGTGAGCACAGGAGGGCACTGCCTAAAACCACCATTGGGCTACCCAGACAGTAGCCTGAAACCATTGGGAATGGCAATGCTGATTGCCAAAAGCAACCTAGAACTGTGGGGAATTCATTTTCTTAAATCCCAAAAATGGCTGCATTACCAGTACTCACCACTATCAGAAAGCCGGCGTTTTAAAACCACCAGACTTTTGTGTAAAACTGAACAAATGAAACAAAACCAGACCAAGGAAAGACTTGCTAAGAGGTGGATACAATGTAAAACTATACTCTGAAATGACTTGAAGGAAGTAATTATTTAATGTGTATGTAAAAATCGTAATAGACTTAAACTGGGGGACAAAAAGTGACATTTAGCTGAAACCTGGCTTAATGAAACTGAATTCTGCCTGACATCTACCCCCACGGGAGTTAAAACCTGCTCAGCCACTCTTCCCCTTTCCAAAAGGAGTTGTCACCTCCCTGATTAGATTAGGGGTGGAGCAGCTACAGGGAGTTGAACAAAGACCTGTCCTGGGCCCACGCAGATGGTTTATTGGGGGGATCGTAAATGGCTTCCTTTTGAACAAAGCCCTTCCTTGACTCAGGCAGAAGTTATATTGGGGGCGTCGTAAAAGTGGCTTCCTCTTGGCAGAAACGGGGAGGGGCAGCCCCTCTGAGGACAGGCTGAGTTTAAAGAAAGTGGATAGACTGGTTTCTCCACCATGTGACCTAGGAAGACACACCCCTGTTGGCCAGAATATGATTTTAAGAAAGATGTATAACTCATGGTGCGGACCTGCCAAAATTATCTAAATGATACCATAATTCTTGTGATTTTTCTGCCCACATTTTAAGAGGTTTTAGGACCTGATGGTATGATCTGGGGGGTTGCTAGTGGAAAATAGGGTTTCACTCCAAATGTCTGCATGTTAAAAATCTGACACTTCATCAATTAATGTCCATACTCCTTGCGCACATGTGTGTAAATTTGGGTAAATGTCCGATATTGCAAAACCAGTTAAAAAGTGCAAAATGTTGCCATTTCTGAATGCAAGCCCCCAGGAAGAGCAGAGTTTGAACAGAGTATACCTCATGTGTTATGTGATGGGTGCATGTAATTTTAAACAACTGTGTATCTGTGCAATATGTATTTGAATCAAATATAGATTTGTGGGCAAACTGACCAGGTATCAGGCTCGGGCTGTAATGGTTCCAATTCCTGATCCCCCCGCTTCCAATCCTCCTCCTCACCTGGTTTGAATTCCGGTTTTGCTCCGAACCTCTTCCGCCACAATGTTTTTTCTTTGCTGTGCAGATAAGGCCGGCCGCGGGAGGAAGCCACCCTGAACCCGTTATTAGGAGGTCCAGGAGGGGCACTCCTTCCGCAGCAGGCCGGTCCGGGGAAAAAGCCTTACGGCATAAAAAGCCCCTGTCTTGATGGATGGTAGAGGAGAACCGCAGGAATTTGAGGGTTCCGGTGGAGGAGCTCCTTGGTCGTTCCAGCGGACGTGCACTGGGCGGTGGAAGGTACGTTGGAGGCATACAGTAAATAAATGCGGAGAAAAGAAGGGGGCAGACAGAAGAGAGAGTGGAGCGCTAATCCAGCAATAGCAAGGCGGAAAGCAGGAAGGGGGGGGAAGGCGAGAGCTAGAGGAAAACAGCGTGTTAACCCGAAAGCCTAAACGCGAAGGGTTGCAACGCGTCGGCTTCCGGGTTGAACGCAAAGAAATAGGCTTGCGACGGCGTATTCCGAAAAACTAGACCGTCACAGTACGGTGGATGGAAACGTGGCGGCAATCTCAATGGCGGCTCATACGCCAACGGGGCCACAACCGCCAGCTTCCTCGGTTCGTGACAGTATACCCCCCTCCCAAACCTATACCACCAGGTTTACCCGGATGGAGTCTATGGAAGCGTCGGGTGATTATAGGAGCATGAATGTGGGAGACAGGCTCCCAGGAATCCTCAGAACGAGGATAACCCTTCCAGGACACCAGATACTCCAGCCGGCCCTTTCTGTATCTGGAATCTATTATGGCCGATACCTCATACTCTTCTGGAGAGGATGGCACTAAATCCGGTATCCCTTTCTTTTTAATAGAAGGGGTGTCCGGATCTACCGGACGAAGGAGGGAGGAATGAAAAACTGGGTGTATGCGATGCATATTTTTGGGAAGCAGCAATTTATATGACACGGGGTTAACCCTCCTAGAAATCTTGAAAGGTCCCAAATACCTAGGAGATAATTTGGATGGGTGGAGCCACCGAGGTAGGAACTTAGTAGATAGCCATACCCTATCCCCTTCCTTCCAATCGGGACAGGGGGTACGAGAACGATCAGCCTGTCCCTTGTATCTCCTTCGAGATAAAAGTAAGTTCTGCTGAGCCACCTTGTGGGCTAAGGCTATGTCAGCCAAGATGGATTCTATAGATGGAATGGTGGAAGGGGGATTATGAACAGGAAGTATGCCACGAGGATGTATTCCGTAAGTGCAGAAAAAAGGGCTAAGGCCCGTGGCAGTGTGTATGGCATTATTATATGTGAATTCTGCTGTCGATAATAAGGCAACCCAGTTATCCTGCAAGCTATTAGTATAACACCTAAGATATTGTTCCAGAGAGGCATTGAGTCTTTCGGTTTGGCCATTCGTTTGAGGGTGGAAACCAGAGGAGAGGGCCCGCTCAATACCTAATCGCTGACATAAGGCCCTCCAGAAACGGGAAGTAAACTGGCTCCCCCGATCGGATGTTATCTTGACTGGCAGCCCGTGCAACCTAAATATCTCCTTGAGAAACACCTCTGCCATCACCGATGCAGACGGGACTCCTGGAAGCGGAGTGAAGTGAGCCAGTTTCGAGAAAGAATCCACCGTAACCATTAAACAAGAGAACCCCTGGGACGAAGGTAAGTCGACTATGAAGTCTGTTGAAACCTGAGACCAGGGACGAACAGGCGCCTCTGATTGCACTAGCAAGCCGTAAGGTTTGTGAGTGGAATATTTACTCTTGGCACAAACCTGACAGGTGCGGCAATACTTCTTAACGTCTTGAGTGAGAGAGGGCCAAAAGAAAGAACGGGATATCAAGTCAATGGTACCTCGTATGCCTCTATGCCCAGAAATAGCATGGTCATGACCCCATTTCAGGATCTTTTGTTGGAAAGGCTTGGAAGGGATGCATAACCTTCGGTCAATGAATAAAAGACCCTCAGACCATCTAGCAAGTCTCCGCAGGTTGAGAGGCACCCTATTTTCCAGCTCCGGGGTGGTAACCGATTTGACATCCTGGAGGAAGGAGGTAATGATTCCCACCAACCGGTTACGGGGAAACATGTACTCTAACGGTTGAACCAACTGAGCGGCAGGTGAGTCTCGTCTGGACAGGGCATCTGCTAGACCGTTTTGGGTGCCAGGAATATATGTGATGGAAAAGTCATATTGGCTAAAAAAAATGGGCCCAGCGTGCCTGTCTGGAATTGACACATTCCATGTTCCTGAGCACCTGTAAGTTCTTATGGTCAGTGCGCAGTATAACCCGATGGGCACTTCCTTGTAACAGATGTCTCCATTCTTCACACGCTGTCTTAAGGGCCAACAATTCCTTTTCTATTACTGAGTAATTTCTTTGGCTTGCTGACAGGGTCTTAGAGAGATAGGCCACAGGCTGTTCTTCTCCATCCTTAGATTGTAAGAGTACGGCTCCCAAAGCACTTGCAGAGGCATCAGCTTCCACTATAAAAGGTTGAGTCTGGTCTGGCTGAAGCAAGACAGGAGCAGTACAGAACATCTTCTTCAAACTCTGGAATGCTAGGTTGGCTTGGTCAGTCCAGACAAAGTTTCTGGCCTCTTTCTTGAGTAGAGCTGTGATTGGCAGAACAACTTGGGAAAATTGTCTGATAAACTTCCTGTAAAAATTGGCCAGACCCAAAAACCTTTGTACATCCTTCTGGGAGGATGGAGCGGGCCATTCCAAGATGGCCGTCACCTTCCTGGGATCCATCGATATGCCTTCTTGGGAGAGGATGTAACCTAAGTAAGGGACAGAGGAGGTCTTGAATACACACTTCTCGGGTTTGACCAGGAGGTGTTGAGATTGAAGACGTAGAAGGACCATCTTCAAATGCTGGGCATGTTTTTGGGGAGAAGGCGAAAATACCAAGATGTCATCGAGGTAAACTATAGTGTTCACGTACAACAGATCGGAAAACAGGCGGTCCATAAACCGTTGAAAAATGGCCGGGGCGTTGACCAACCCGAAAGGCATGACCTTGTACTCAAATAAACCAAAGGGGGTTCTGAAAGCGGTCTTCCATTCATCCCCTGTTCTTATGCGTAGAAGATGGTAGGCACTCCGTAGATCTAATTTCGAAAAGATGGTGGCTCCTTGAACGGCCTCCAAAATGTCGGAAATTAAGGGCATAGGATAGCGATCACGAACGGTGACCCTATTAAGGCCCCTATAATCTATACAAGGCCGTAGCTCAGCTGAATCACGTTTCGGTATGAAAAAAAGAGGGGCTCCGGCTGGGGATTTTGAAGGCTGGATGAGCCCATTGGTAAGATGAGAATCTAGGTAGGTGCGTAGGACCTTCTTTTCTGTGATGGATAAAGAAAACATGAGCCCGAAGGGCACCAATGCATCTGGTACCAACTCTATGGCACAATCCTCCGGACGATGTGGGGGTAATTCTAAAACTGGATTGTTACTAAAGACTTCCCGGAAATCAGCCTGCTCAGGGGGTATACTACAAATGTCACATACTTCTTTGCGTTCGGAAGTCAGAATCTGCACCGTCTCTTTTGGAATACGCGACAAACAACTTTGTCTACAGTAATCCGACTCAAAGGCCATGGTGTTCCGGGTCCAATCGATGGCTGGATTGTGTTTCCTAAGCCAGGGGATACCCAGGATGATGGGGAAATCGGCGGCCCGAATGAGATCGAACTGTAATTGTTCCATGTGTTGAAGTATGAGTACCTTGAGAAGGTCAGTAGAGTGGGTTATGGGACCTGAAGACAAGGGTGATCCGTCTACACTTTCCACTTTTTGTATGTCTTCACGTTTCTGTAGGGTGAGTCCTTGTTGGTGTGCCCACTGGGTGTCCATAAACATGCCTGCGGCACCGCTATCCAAAAGGGCCATGGTATGAAGTACTGAGGTGGGAGTTTCCAGTCGGATGGCCACTACCATGAGACGCGAGTCCATGGTGTCTGGGGGTGAAGAGATGGTTACGGTGACATAGGGACTTGGGGTTAGACCTCGGAGACTCGTCCCCATTAGTTCCGAGGTAGGTCGTTTCCCGTCTTCCTAGGGGGTACATCCGGACAGCTACGAAGCAGGTGAGTATTTGAACCACAATACATGCAGATGCCCGACTCTCTTCGTCTTCTTCTCTCATCCGAAGTTAAGGGCGCTCGAGCCACCCCTATCTGCATTGGTTCTTCCCTTTGACTTCGGGATGGCAACGTAGGCAGGGAGGAGGCACCAGGAGTGTGGGGCACGGGAGGCTTATGCTTTCTTCGTTCTACCCTTCGTTCATTCAGCCGGTAATCGATCTGGAGCACAAGAGACATCAGATCCGACAGGGTGGTAGGTCGGGCTATGCGGGCTAGTTCGTCCTTGATCTCCTCCTTGAGACCGCGACGAAATATGGTATATTGAGCCCATTCTGGCCAACCTGCTTCAGTAGCAAGTCTCTTGAAAGTTGAAATGTACGTGAGTAGATCACTAGAGCCTTGTTGAACGTCTAGGAGTTCTTCTGCTGCTACATGCGTGATCTCGGTCTGCTCAAAGGTTTGTCTAAGCCGATTCAAGAAAGCCCCATAATCATGGGTGACGGGATCATTGTTTAAGACTTGCGGTGTTGCCCAGGCTAGGGCATTTCCGGTCATGTTGGATACCATAAATCCGACTTTGGTATGATCTGAAGAAAAGGTCTGGGGGCGGAATGCAAAATAAATGGAGCATGCTTCCATAAATTCTTTTAACTTTTTGGGGTTCCCGTCATATTTGCCTGAAGACAAGATCATAGGGGATAAGTCTATCTCACGAGTCTCTCGGGTAGCGATCATCTGTCTTAAGGCAGTGTTGTCAGTTTTAACATTCTGCAGTTCAACATTCATAGCCTGAACCGCATTAATGAGTTCTTGGATCTGTTCGTGTGTGGCCATTGTTACACTCTGGCGTTGCAAACTATCAGGCTCGGGCTGTAATGGTTCCAATTCCTGATCCCCCCGCTTCCAATCCTCCTCCTCACCTGGTTTGAATTCCGGTTTTGCTCCGAACCTCTTCCGCCACAATGTTTTTTCTTTGCTGTGCAGATAAGGCCGGCCGCGGGAGGAAGCCACCCTGAACCCGTTATTAGGAGGTCCAGGAGGGGCACTCCTTCCGCAGCAGGCCGGTCCGGGGAAAAAGCCTTACGGCATAAAAAGCCCCTGTCTTGATGGATGGTAGAGGAGAACCGCAGGAATTTGAGGGTTCCGGTGGAGGAGCTCCTTGGTCGTTCCAGCGGACGTGCACTGGGCGGTGGAAGGTACGTTGGAGGCATACAGTAAATAAATGCGGAGAAAAGAAGGGGGCAGACAGAAGAGAGAGAGGAGCGCTAATCCAGCAATAGCAAGGCGGAAAGCAGGAAGGGGGGGAAGGCGAGAGCTAGAGGAAAACAGCGTGTTAACCCGAAAGCCTAAACGCGAAGGGTTGCAACGCGTCGGCTTCCGGGTTGAACGCAAAGAAATAGGCTTGCGACGGCGTATTCCGAAAAACTAGACCGTCACAGTACGGTGGATGGAAACGTGGCGGCAATCTCAATGGCGGCTCATACGCCAACGGGGCCACAACCGCCAGCTTCCTCGGTTCGTGACACCAGGGGAGGATCCTCTGACCCATAAAACCTACAGCATCACTCTGACTCACATCTCCTTCCCCCAATCATGGGGGAGGGGAGAATTGGGCCAGTGACAAGTAGAGAGGGGCAGGCTTAGCTAGGCCCAGGCACACACCCATTTTCAAAACACATAAAAAGAGACTGCTGGGACAGGTAGAGAGATTCAAATCCAGTTGCTGCAACAAGCTCTGCCGGACCACACAACATCCAGAAGATACCAGATCCAACACTTAGACTTTAAAACTCCAAAGAACTTGATTCAGAACTCAAAGCAAGGGCCTAAACCCACAAACTGAGAACTCTTCTCAGCAGGCCTCAGCATCCAGCAAACCTAACAGCGGTAGCAGCATCCAGGAGCCGTGCAGATCAGCGCTGTGTCCAGAGAAAGCTGTGCAGAAAGATCCAGGAGCTGTGCACAGACGCTGTACCCAGAGATCCAGGAGCCGGGCCAGGAGCAGTGTCAGACCAGACCAGCAGAGCAGAGACCAGACGCTGTGTGCAGAGACCGTCCAGGGCGAAACCAGAACCAAAGCCATCTTGACCCGATCCGTGAGACCTAGACCTTCCAAATACATTGTGAGTACAGCTAGGACGGTGTGAAACCAAATCTCTTAGTTTCCAGTGATATAATTCAATCTATTTCATCTAAGTAGAACTGCCTCCTAACTGTCACTTGTCAATTCTGCAGCCGCATAGCTGTCACCTGTCATTTTTAAAAGCTGTCACCTGTCAATTTGAGTTACTTTAAATTCGAAAAACGACCTTTACAAAAGCGTTCATATCTTTGGAACCATTTGGGCTAGAATCTTAGCTTTTCAACGAACCTAGAACCGACTTGCTACTCCTTATACTTTTGCCGTAATCGTGATTCACGCATTCGTGAATTTTGCCGCGATTCGCGATTTGGTTAAAAATCCAGCCACGTGTGAAAACAGCAGCTTCCTTGCTTTCCTTTGCCAAAAATTCGTTTAACCTGCTAGTTACTCCTAGAGCATTGTTAAAGGGAGCCTGAGCTCATCCCAAGTATCTTTCACTCACCCTGAACCTCCTAAAGGGAATTAAAACCATTTTCAGCATATTCCTCACTTCATTGCCAGCACATATAAAAGCATTTTGGGCCTGTGTTTCAACTTCTATCCGTAGTCTAAGCTTGCTGGGGTGAACTGAATTACATTTGATTGCATGTCTGAGAACTCTGTGCTCTCATCTTCATCTCCTTACATTGCCTAAAAGGGGGGGGGGGTGAATTGTCCAAGAAAGTGATTACATCAGACTATCCATCAGACTATCCATTATTGATTACTGCTCAGATTAAGTGTGATATTCAATTATTAATTCATTATAAAAGTGTGATATATATATATATATATATATACTGTTTAATTTTTTTCAAATAAAGCTTTTAAACTTGCAAAACAGAACTACTTCTTGGCTCAGTGGGGTCAGGGGGATTCTAAGAGAGGGGTGTTATATAGGGGTAGTCATCCAGAACTCATGAACTGGACATAAAGATATATCAATAAGGGTTTCCATTCAGTATCCCAGACTAGGCATTGACTTAGCTGTAGTGTTGAATTGAATCTTCTTACAAAGTTGGGGCTCGAGCCGGACGTCTGGGTTAGATCTATCACTTGTGCAGCTTAATACAGTGTGCTAACTGACGGGATACATACATCCGGTCGGATCACCACGCTGTTTTACGCTGTAAAGCACTCTTCAAAGGGACACTCTAAGGAAAAGGTCTGTTTTCCAAAAATAAAATACTAATTTCTGTAAGTCAGGACAGAGATCAATCTCTAGAATGACGACCTTGGTAGACATGAAAATAGCGAGGGAGCACCTCTTACATAAGCTATTTGTGAGAGGTGAGTGGACTCACCAGGACCAAACGATCTGTTTGCAATCCATCGCGCAACAGGTCACTGAAACAGGGTCAGACAAATGGAGAGATCAGGGTCCATTACATGTGGCCCTGAGTGAACTATATATGGCACCTAAAGCCAAAGATGAACACGATAAGATTGCGAGGATAGCGGCATACCTGTACCTATATATAGGAGACATGCAGGATAAATGTACTGAAAGCCAAGATCTGGCAAATAGGCGACAGATGGCGTTAGAGAAGGTCCAATCTGACCTGGTCTCTTCTGAGCAGAGGCTGCAGAGGAGCCAGGAGTTAGAAAATGATAGTAGGCAGTATATCATTAAAACAAAAGAGGATATGGACAACCTGCAACAGGAAAAGGCTGACCAGGATACCAGATTTCTGGCCTTGCAAAAGGAGTACCAAGAAGGTTTGGACTCCCTACTACACAGCCAGAAAAAGCTGGAGCAACAATGAGATTTCAATAGGGTATGTGCTGAGCAGGTAGTCACCCTGCAAAGCCACCTAGATAGGGAAAAGGCAGAAAGCAATACATTGATTCCGAAAGACCTGGATACCCAGGCAGAGTTTGATCAGGAGCGCCAGAGAGCTGGTGCCTTCCAAAGGCAAAGGGACGACCTGGCGGCACAGGGACACCTTAGGCCAGGAAGTCTGCCATTTAAAAAGGAAAATGAAAGAAAATCACCTGGCTTTCCAGGGACTGGGTGACCTCCAAAAAGAACACCAGAACTTGTTAGAGCCCACCAGGAGGGTGGAGGAGGCTCTGGCAAGAAAGGAGCAGGCCAGTAGGGAAGGGACTCAGGAGGTAACCCTCCTGCAGCAAAGACTGGCCCAGTACTCCAGGACCAATCAGGAGGCACAGAGAGAAAATGAGGCTCTCTGTCAGCACAATGATAGGCTCCAACAACAGGTAGCGATGCAGGAGAAACTGATAGAGTCTAGTAAGGCCTTAACTGAGGAACTGAAAGCGCAGGCTCTTGCATTGCAACAGGGAGCAGGGGCGGATAGAGACCAGGTTCGCTGGGAGAGGGAGACTCCTGAGCATAACCTCAGGAGCCTTAGTACCAGAAGCCTTCATATCTCTCAGTCCCTGGACTCTGCCACCCCCATGTCCCCTCGCGCACATGAGCACCGGGCCACAGGGATGGCAGATTACTATCCAACCAGAAGTATGGGGCTCATAGGCCAGTACCTCCCAGGAATGGAGGGACGGGCATCCGGGTATGGGCACCCAAGCACAGTGCAATTTAGTGGGGAACCCCAGGAGAGTAGGCCCATTAAGGGCATCCTGAAAACTTCTGCCCAGTTAGGTCAGTGGGGGGGAGGGTACCCATCAAATCCTGGCAGCAAGGAGGAATCTGAAGACTCCTCTGAACGGCTCAGGACACAGGAGACCAGGTCCCCACATTCTGCCAGCCATTCCCAGGCTCGCAGAATCTGGGAAAACCTGGAAGATCAGACAGGAACCTCTGGGAGCAGTGCCTCTGAGTCAGAGGATGAATGGACCAGGGTTACTCGAACCAAAAAAGCCAATAAGGCAAAAAGGGCCTTGCTCAAGGACCCAATGAAGCAAATAAAGGCAATAAGGAGTGTCATCACGCCTTATCATAAGAACGCAAAGTATTCCGTTTGGGAACACTTGGAGCTCTATGAGCAAATGATGGAGACTTTCCATTTCAAGGACAGCAGTAGCTGCATCCAGTACGTCAAATGGACATTCTCCCCAGAATACTCCAGTTTCTTTGCGGGGCTGGAGGACCAAAATCATTTAAGATGGTCCACCTATAAGGCGGCCATCTTGAAACATTTTTCTGTTCACAGAAATCCTCAAGAGGTTCGTAAGGCAGCCTACAATTTGCAATGTGGGGAGGATCAGGCCCCACAAGAGTTTGTGCAAGAATTAAAGCGTGCTTTTGCGCAGACCACCAGAAGGGTGCGCACAGACAGCAAAGAGTTTGTCAATACATTTTTCCATGCTCTCCCTAAATATATAATGACCCAGCTCGTGAGAGATTTTCATGAGAAAAGATCTTTAGACTGGGTCATTGAACAGGCTACCCGGATCTATGAGGTGCAGAAGCCTATCGAACATAAAAATAACGCGCCGAAAAACCCCAAAACCAACAGCACCCCTGCTGCTGTAAAGGTGGCAGAGGTAAAGGTTGCCCCCGTTTTAGATTTGGAGATGGGGGGCCTAAAAACATGCCTGCACCAAATAATTCACAGCCCAGAAGGCCCTCGGGCCAGTCACAGACAGGGAGTCGAGGAGGTAGTCCCACAAATGGGGTCCCCCGCTCCCCTGACTATGTAAGTCCCCGCTACAAGGGAATCCAACCAATCCTGGGTTATGTGTGGACTCCTCCAGCCCAAGGGGGGGGGATCCAGCCAAGCACCTGACCCGGGGAACTTCCCTTCTAACTTCCCCCAGGAGGGCAGAAATTCTCCAAATCCTGGGCAGAACTTTTTACCCAGGTATCTGCCCAATTTCCAGCCCCAAAATCATCCATCCTTCTTTCCCCAATTCCCTGAGCCCAGACAACCTAATCCGGGAGAGGGGAGGCCAAGGGTGGAGGGGTACCAAATTCTTCCCAACCAGGGGTACTACCAGAGAAGGGATAGCTACCCTTCCCGGGATCAGCCCAGGGGAGAAAATAGAGCCCCGTATCAGCCGGAGCGGGTTTCCCAGTTAGAGCGCCAGGTCCAAAATATGGCTTGGGATCTGGGTCACATACTGAGGGCTCAACAGAACCCTCAGATGAGCATGCCACCGCAGAATGCCCCAAACTCTGGACCGGGTGCTCCAGAACAATGACGGGGGCAGCACCCCGATAACCCACCGGTTCCCAGGGAGGAGGCACAAAGGGAAGGGGGGTGTAAAGCCTTGGAGAAAGCTTCCTTCCCAACTTGTAAACAGCCCCTGGAAAACCAGGAACCGGAAACACAATCTCCTGCCCCTGAAAGCCTGCCTCCCAAGGAGCAGAGGGGGGGGTGGGAGAAACAAAGGACCCAAACAGACCCACTTTGTGGAGGAGGTACAGATCTTCCAATTTGAGGGAGAGGGATCCTCAGAGGATCCTGGGGAAAGGATCTTCTCCTTCAGAGATGGGGGAACTCCTCCCAAGGAAAAATGGGTCCCAAGGGAGGCCAATTCAGACTGGGGAGATGTGGAGACTGAGCTACCGCCGCCCATCATCTCATCCCAGAACCGACAATGCCAAAATTTCTGGTTCAAACCCATCCTGGTGACTGCCTCCAAAAAGGGGGGGGGCGGCCCAGAACCGGAACCAGGGGAACCCACAATGGCTCTGATCTCCAGTTGCCAACTTTTTCTTTCAGATTCCCAAGGCTCTCCACAGAATTCTGCCCAAATCTCTTCTCTAGCAATGTCCAAAGCCAGAAAGTTAGCCCACCAGATGTCCAAAAATGTGCATTATCTGTGCCCCCTTGAGAAGAAGGAGGGAAGATACTATGCCCCGGTACAAGTACAGGGGCAGGGTACAATTTTGGCACTGGTGGACACTGGATCCCAAGCCACCCTTCTGTCCAAAAGGGCCTTTGAGGAACTAAATGCAGGAAGGGGGGAGAATTACCGTATTCCTCTCACCTCTCTTCCTGGACAACTGCAGAACTTTGACGGGAAGAAAATTCCTGTTGAGGGGACTGCAGATTTGGACATCAAAATTGGGCGACACAAGGTGAAACACCCGGTCATAGAAGTGACTCCAGAGGGCACCCCTTGTTTACTAGGGAATGACCTCCTGAGAAGGTTGTCACCCCTAATAGATTGTGTAAACAAGGTCCTCTGGACCCAGACTAGCCGACCAATAAAATTAAAACAGAGTGTCAACCATGTTAGTTTAAACGGCACCTGCCACATGGTTGAACAAAAATCTGACCAAGTAGAATTTCACTTCCGGAACAACCAAACTCCAGACGTGACAGTAATAGCAGTAGGGCAACAGACTGGTGATGGGGGGTCCTCTCTATTTCTGAAAATCAACCTTCCTTCCAGTTTAAGGTGGTATTCCACACTGGAAGGAAACACCCTGAAATTCGTTACTAATCCACAATCAGAAACTCTCACTCCTATCGTCCAGAAAGATGTGAAATCAGCTCAGAGCCTGGCTGATATTCAGCAAATTGGAGAGCAGTTGTTCATCCCTGTCCAGTTAAATGATGAGAAGGACTCTGTTCTCGCTCGAGTGTGTGTGAACAACGGTAAGAGCTTCATCAGCGAAGCCATGTTCCGCCAACTCCCAAAAGATCCAGCCATTCCCACATTCAAACTGATAGACAAATGGGAAATGGACCTGGAAGCACCTAATTCCAAACATCTCCTGCCAAGCAGGTGTATGCTCAAAATCTCCATTGGCAACAAGAGCATAGTCCATAACAGCGCCTCAATGCCCCTGGGCTGCTTGCGCGCTATATAAGTTTAAATAAATAAATAAATAATTGTTGGGTCGTGCGAGACGTCACTGCCGCCTTTTACTTAGGCAGTGACATTCTCAATCGCTTTGCCATTAGTTTGGACCTAATAAACTTCAAAGCTTGGTCCCGATTAGCGGATAATCCCATGGGCTTTGATGATCCAGAAAAAGCATTTAGGTCGGCTCAATTGCTACCTTATGCAGTTGAAATTCAGATCAAAGAGGAAGTCACCATCCCAGAAAGGACCCGACAATTCTCCCTGGAAGTGAAAGTTAAAAGAGGACAACATTTGAAAAACCCTGATGCTTACATACATCTAAACGCTTCTCTCCAACAGCAAGGGTTGGGGGTAAACCCAACTCCATTAGTCAACATAGAACATGACACCATTCTAATAGAGGTAGATAACAGCGACTTAAAGAGTATTACTCTAGCCGCAGGCACCATTATTGGAATGGCAGTTGATGACCGACATTTTTCCATTGATTTAGGAAATGAACTGTTAGGACCAATCCCCAAGGACTGTTTTGACAGTGACAGTGATGACAATACAACACCAGACAGGATTTTCACCCGGCATGGGGGGAACTTCCTGGTGTACACTTCTTGCCCTTATGGTAAGGAAGATGTGACTTGTGACTTCAGGAGGGATGAGGTGATTTTCCAAGTCCATGAGGGCTGCCTGTCCCACCTGAAGCCCCCAGTCCAAATCAGCACTCTGACCAGGGACTTCTCCACCCAGCTGGAGGAGGCTGCTGAGATAGCCAAACCAGAAGTCTTTCCAGGCTTCAGGCAGATGGTGGAAGAGAGAGCCAACCTAGCTGATGCCTGTGTGACTCTGGAACAAAAGCAAAAGTTGAAACAAGTTTTCTTGGATTTCCAAGATCTCTTTGCGGTAGACTCATATGACTGTGGCCGCACCGACATCCACACAACAACAATCCCCACAGACCCTGGAATGACTCTAGTGTTTGTGAAGCAATATCGCTTGCCTCTCGCATCCATGGAGGCCCTTACTGAAATAATTAAGAACCTTGAGTCCCGGGGAATAATCCGTCCAGTCCACAGCACTTTCAATAATCCGGTGCTGGGAATATTGAAGCCAAACAGCCAGTGGAGACTCTGCGCCGACCTCAGGGAGCTCAACAAACGGGTCCATACTTCCCGATGGCCTCTGCCCTACATTGACCAAGGGCTGGCCCAGATCCAGGGGTCACAGGTATCAATTGCAATAGACCTGACCAATGGATACTGGACTGTGCCTGTCAGTAGGGAGGACAAATTCAAGCTGGCTTTTACCTTTGGGGGCCAGCAGTACACATGGACCCGGACTCCCTTCGGATACCTCAACTCCGGCAATGAATTCAACATTTTCCTACATAAGGCCATGCCCGACCTGGGTGCGAGGGGTAACCTGGCTTATGTAGATGATGTCCTCATCAAAAGTTCATCTGTGGAAGAACACATAGTGGAGATCCGTTATGTTCTGACACAGTTGAGGGTCGCCGGAGCAAAACTTTCCTTTCAGAAAGTACAGTGGTGTAGAACCCGTGTTAATTTCTTGGGGCATGAGATTACTCCTCAGGGTCTCTGTCCCCAAGAAAAGAAAGTGGAAGCACTCCAGAAACTGAAAGACCCCACAACTCTGCGGGAACTAAGGAGCCTCCTTGGACTGACTAATTACAGCAGAAAGTTCATTGAGGGCTACACAGAGATCACTAGATCCCTGATTCATCTCCTGAAAGGGGAGGTCAAGTGGGAATGGGGTCCAGAACAATCCGAGGCAGTAAGACAACTCAAAAGAAGCCTCTCACAAGCGCCTTGCCTAGCTTACCCTGTCAGAAACAAGGAGTTCTTCCTGGAGACGGGGTTCTCTAATACGTGCTTGACGGCAGTATTATACCAAAAGCATGACAAGGTCAATAAAGTAATCTCCTATGCGAGCAAAACTTTATCCTCTGTGGAGGAAAAATTCAACGATTGTGAGAAGGCACTCCTGGCAACGGTGTGGGCATTGAAGAATTACCGCCCGTTTATCCAGGGGGAACACATCATAGTGGAGACTCCACACCAGCCTCTGCAATATCTCCAAAGTGTCAGAATCCGGGCCGGAAATGTGAGTAATTCCCGAATTACTTGCTGGATTCGGTCAATGCAAGGCTTTCCTGTGGAGGTCAGATATGGCCAAAACAAGAAGAGTCCCCTCGCGCAAGGTCTGGCTGACTTGCCTGATTGTGCCAGAGAAAACAGTCTCGAGGACGAAAGTCTAAAAATCAAGGACAACATGGAGGCATACCTTAAGTCCCCACACAAAGTCTTTGAAGAGGACAAGTGTGAGGGAATGCCCACTGTCTATGTGGATGGATGCTCGTACCATGTTGACAACGACGGGGAGAAAGAACTGGTGGCTGGCGTAGGGAATGCATGGGTGAAGGAGTTCCCAGAACCCTCCGCTGGATACAAAATTGGTCCCCGAAGTAGTCAGGTGGCAGAATTGATGGCTGTGCATCAGGCCATCCTCACTGCTGTCCAGCATCAACTCCACGAACTGGTCATAATCACAGATTCGGATTATGTACGGAACGGGTTCGTGGAGCACCTGGTCAACTGGAAAACCAGAGGCATGTTATGCGCTAATAACAAACCCCTGAAACATGGGAAGTTAATCCAAAATATTGATGATCTGGTCACTTCGAATGGGATGACCATCTACTGGAAAAAGATCAAGGGTCATTCCAAAGTAGAGGGACCAGACAAAACTGGAAATGACTTAGCTGATCAGCTGGCCAAAACCGGGGCCATCAAAGGGGATATAATCGAAATGGAGTCCCTGTTGGGGGAAATCCAGGTCACTGCTATCACTAGGTCCCAGACAAATGCTCACAATGATCTTTCAACTGCCCAATGGAGCAAGGAGACCCCTGATGCTGATTTGATTACAGCTCAGAAGGGGGATCCAATTATTGGTAAATTTTACCAACACCTTGAGGACCCTGAGAACTTTCCCCTGACGGATACCGATTACATTGGGAAAGAGGACCTAAGAGTGTTGATGATATGTCCAAAAACGTTCCGGATCCAAGACGGTTTATTGGTAAGGAAATCCAAAGCTGGCCACGATAAGTGGGTGGTTCCTACCTCATTCCGAAGCCTGATGTTAAGTCACGCCCATGAGCGGCCACCGCCGGTCATAGGGGGTTTCACACAACACTGGAAATCTTAAGAGAGGTTGCATACTGGCCACACATGGGGCAGGACCTTGACCAATACTTGAAGGGGTGTCTTGTGTGTGCACAATTTCAGCCATCATCCCTCACACACCGTGCGCCTCTCCAAAAGAGGGGGATGACACTGCCATGGTCAGATTTGCAAATCGACTTTGTAGGCCCTGTAATCCGCTCGTCTAGAGGAAACAAGTACATGTTGACCGTTACATGCTTGTTTACCAAGTGGGTGGAATGTCTCCCAGCCCCAAACTGCAAGGCAGAAACAGCAGCTGCCCTGATGATTAACCACATCTTTTCCTGTTTTGGTCTACCTCAAAGGATTGAGTCAGACAGGAGTCGCCACTTCACCAGTGAAGTAATGACAAAGATGTGGGAGATACTGGGGGTTAAAAGGAAGCTACACATTGCTTACAGGCCAGCTTCTTCTGGAGCAGTGGAGAGATACAACCGAACCATTGTGAGCATATTAAAGAAGTTTGTGGCAGATTCTGGGCCAAGTTGGGATATCCGATTACCTCTGGTCCTAATGGCCATCAGATCTACCCCTTCATCTGCAACCAAAATGTCACCATTTGAGTTGATGACTGGACGCAAGATGGTGCTTCCCCAGCATTTGCTCTACAGAACCCAAGAGCAAACGTTGATAAATGCCTCCACAACTCATGAGTATGTTGAGAATTTAAGGAAACACCTTCAGCATGCTTTTGCCTATGCTCAGCGGAATCTAGAAAGATCAGCCGAGAGCATGCCCGGGGTACCGCCCAATATTCCCATCAGGACCGGCGAGGAGAACCGATCGATCAGTACCGGATGGAGGAAAAGATGCTGAACTGTGCCATTTGCAGAATTGGAAGAAGATTATGCGGACATACCAGTGCGTGGGTCATAACTTTCTGTGCACCCGACTCCCCATCGACTCAAATTCAAAGTGCAGTCGCGTGGGGGTCTTTGTTGGGTGTCCTGACCCACGTTTGAGCTATCATGCTGCAACATTTGGTGCTGTGGGCTTAGAAAATCCAAGATGGCCAAAAAGCCCACATGTACGGCAGAATAGGAAAACTGTGCAGTACTGGCATGGAAAACATCATGATGGCCAGAACTTCCCAGAAAATGCACAGGGAAATGCATGAAGAATAGGCTGCCACCCATTTTTGCCTAGGTTGTGAGCACAGGAGGGCACTGCCTAAAACCACCATTGGGCTACCCACACAGTAGCCTGAAACCATTGGGAATGGCAATGCTGATTGCCAAAAGCAACCTAGAACTGTGGGGAATTCATTTTCTTAAATCCCAAAAATGGTTGCATTACCAGTACTCACCACTATCAGAAAGCCGGCGTTTTAAAACCACCAGACTTTTGTGTAAAACTGAACAAATGAAACAAAACCAGACCAAGGAAAGACTTGCTAAGAGGTGGATACAATGTAAAACTATACTCTGAAATGACTTGAAGGAAGAAATCATTTAATGTGTATGTAAAAATCGTAATAGACTTAAACTGGGGGACAAAAAGTGACATTTAGCTGAAACCTGGCTTAATGAAACTGAATTCTGCCTGACATCTACCCCCACAGGAGTTAAAACCTGCTCAGCCACTCTTCCCCTTGCCAAAAGGAGTTGTCACCTCTCTGATTAGATTAGGGGTTGAGCAGCTACAGGGAGTTGAACAAAGGCCTGTCCTGGGCCCAGGCAGATGGTTTATTGGGGGGATCGTAAATGGCTTCCTTTTGAACAAAGCCCTTCCTTGACTCAGGCAGAAGTTATATTGGGGGCTTCGTAAAAGTGGCTTCCTCTTGGCAGAAACGGGGAGGGGCAGCCCCTCTGAGGACAGGCTGAGTTCAAAGAAAGTGGATAGACTGGTTTCTCCACCATGTGACCTGGGAAGACACACCCCTGTTGGCCAGAATATGATTTTAAGAAAGATGTATAACTCATGGTGCGGACCTGTCAAAATTATCTAAATGATACCATAATTCTTGTGATTTTTCTGCCCACATTTTAAGAGGTTTTAGGACCTGGTGGTATGATCTGGGGGGTTGCTAGCGGAAAAAAGGGTTTCACTCCAAATGTCTGCATGTTAAAAATCTGACACTTCATCAATTAATGTCCATACTCCTTGCGCACATGTGTGTAAATTTGGGTAAATGTCCGATATTGCAAAACCAGTTAAAAAGTGCAAAATGTTGCCATTTCTGAATGCAAGCCCCCAGGAAGAGCAGAGTTTGAACAGAGTATACCTCATGTGATATGTGATGGGTGCATGTAATTTTAAACAACTGTGTATCTGTGCAATATGTATTTGAATCAAATATAGATTTGTGGGCAAACTGACCAGGGGAGGATCCTCTGACCCATAAAACCTACAGCATCACTCTGACTCACATTTCCTTCCCCCAATCATGGGAGAGGGGAGAATTGGGCCAATGACAAGTAGAGAGGGGCAGGCTTAGCTAGGCCCAGGCACACACCCATTTTCAAAACACATAAAAAGAGACTGCTGGGACAGGTAGAGAGATTCAAATCCAGTTGCTGCAACGAGCTCTGCCGGACCACACAACATCCAGAAGATACCAGATCCAACACTTAGACTTTAAAACTCCAAAGAACTTAATTCAGAACTCAAAGCAAGGGCCTAAACCCACAAACTGAGAACTCTTCTCAGCAGGCCTCAGCATCCAGCAAACCTAACAGCGGTAGCAGCATCCAGGAGCCGTGCAGATCAGCGCTGTGTCCAGAGAAAGCTGTGCAGAAAGATCCAGGAGCTGTGCACAGACGCTGTACCCAGAGATCCAGGAGCCGGGCCAGGAGCAGTGTCAGACCAGACCAGCAGAGCAGAGACCAGACGCTGTGCGCAGAGACCGTCCGGGGCGAAACCAGAACCGAAGCCATCTTGACCCGATCCGTGAGACCTAGACCTTCCAAATACATTGTGAGTACAGCTAGGACGGTGTGAAACCAAATCTCTTAGTTTCCAGTGATATAATTCAATCTATTTCATCTAAGTAGAACTGCCTCCTAACTGTCACTTGTCAATTCTGCAGCCGCATAGCTGTCACCTGTCATTTTTAAAAGCTGTCACCTGTCAATTTGAGTTACTTTAAATTCGAAAAACGACCTTTACAAAATCGTTCATATCTTCGGAACCATTTGGGCTAAAATCTTAGCTTTTCAACGAACCTAGAACAGACTTGCTACTCCTTATACTTTTGCCGTAATCGTGATTCACGCATTCGCGAATTTTGCCGCGATTCGCGATTTGGTTAAAAATCCAGCCACGTGTGAAAACAGCAGCTTCCTTGCTTTCCTTTGCCAAAAATGTGTTTAACCTGCTAGTTACTCCTAGAGGATTGTAAAAGGGAGCCTGAGCTCATCCCAAGTATCTTTCACTCACCCTGAACCTCCTAAAGGGATTTAAAACCATTTTCAGCATATTCCTCACTTCATTGCCAGCACATATAAAAGCATTTTGGGCCTGTGTTTCAACTTCTATCCATAGTCTAAGCTTGCTGGGGTGAACTGAATAACATTTGATTGCATGTCTGAGAACTGTGTGCTCTCATCTTCATCTCCTTACATTGCATAAAAGGGGGGGGTGAATTGTCCAAGAAAGTGATTACATTGGCTTTTGCTGAAATCCTATCAAGTTATTTTCTGTACTGCATTTTCATTCCACATTGCATCTATTTGAAACCATAAAAGTATTGTTGCTATCTTATCCATCCTATACCCACTCATCATTGATTATAAAGAAGTGTGCTAGTGCCAGACTATCCATTACTGATTACTGCTCAGATTAAGTGTGATATTCAATTATTAATTCATTATAAAAGTGTGATATATATATATACTGTTTAATTTTTTTTCAAATAAACCTTTTAAACTTGCAAAACAGAACTACTACTTGGCTCAGTGGGGTCAGGGGGATTCTAAGAGAGGGGTGTTATATAGGGGTAGTCATCCAGAACTCATGAACTGGACATAAAGATATATCAATAAGGGTTTCCAGTCAGTATCCCAGTCTAGGCATTGACTTAGCTATAGTGTTGAATTGAATCTTCTTACAATGCTTAGAAACCTCTGGGTATTAAGCACCTTATAAATGACCAATTAAATTATTATTATAGTTATACTATAAGTAATAGGTTAAACTTTTTCCGCATACACAAACTTTATCCGTAAAGATAGATTCCACATTTCCTAGTTAGGAAATGTTGTTAAATAATCATTAATTAAATTGTATCTGTTCTCTTCCCAGTACCCATTATAATAAAAGTGCATACTGGGACCTTGAATCTTTGGTGGAACACCAATCAAAGTTCCAAAATGTACGTTTAATTAATTGGCGAGCAAGCACTAAGGAATCCGTGCAATGATTTAGAGCACTCAAAATCATTTTACAGACCACTACCCAATTGTTTAATTCAGTACATGTCTTGGTATACACCACGGTCCAAACATCCTCAAATAGCAAGGATTTTGGCAGATCAATTTTTTTCCTGAACATGAAAAGTGTGTTCCAATTAAAAAGACAACCCAAGGAAATTAAACCTAGTTCAAATCCTAGGATGGAAATAGTAACACATTTAGGAGGTGATAAAACATACCTCCAAATCAACCCTTTAAATCTTAACCAAACTTACCATCTTCAATGTGTAGGATGACTGCTACATATATTTAGCACAATACCACGTTAACCTTGTAATAAGTGATAACCAGTAGTCGTGAGAACCGACCGTACTTCATGTTTATTTTTCACAGTGTAAAGGAGGTCCCAAATACAGCCCGCACTCCAACCGTCCATTTTGAAGTACCAGGAACGTTCACACCAAAATATGTGACGTATAATGAGCAAATAAACCAGCAGAGAGCCGCAGTAGGGCTCTGTCCAGTACCTATCAAAAGAACAGCACCTATTGAAGTACCAGTACCAAGGAAACCATGGACAGTAAGGTATCCATTGAGAAGGCCATATCAACAAATGAAATGAAATGAAGATTGTCTAAGTACAGTCCCTGAAGAAACCAAAAAGGTCTTAATGGAAGAAGAATGGTAATGACACGAGAACCAGGACTGACTTGCATATAGAAGAAATGATGACCAGAGAATGACGTAAAGAGACGAAACACCATGAACAGGGATATTGTGAACCTAAAGTGAAAGGACGATGTCAAATGTAAGAAGTTTAAGACATGAGCATGATGATGATATTCGACCAAGTGTACACATGTACATATGCTTGGAACCGCAAGAAAGCTAAGAAAACAGTGCGGCTTGCTATGCTTAGTAAAAAGATAGTGCGGCAAGCATGACGGTACATAATCTACCTACAAAAAAGCACGTTATATAAGTATGCTTCCACTTTGCACAAGAAGCAGAATTAACCAAAGGTTACTAAAGGCCACACGAGGAGCGCTTCGTATTCAACAAATCCAGAAGTGATGGCAGAAACGAAACATAGCAGAGGCACCTCATGCCAGAAAAGCCAAGGTCGTATCAGTAGAAGAGACAAACAGTAGCTACAATTATTTGAAACTAAGAACAGAATAGCCTGCTTCAGAAAGGTCAAGATAAGAAACTGGAGGCAGGTGGTGGGTGAAACGAAAATCAAATACACGGTGTCTGAATCACATGACCAGCCGAGCGAGCAGAAGTAAGACCTTCATACCTACGCATGGCAACAGGCCAGGAGAAGATATCAGAACTTTTCCATACAGGAGATGCAGTCTTGAGGCCAACCACAGTGAAATAATTGACACATGGCCACTAAAGTGATGATTGATTTAACAATAATTGGAGGAAGGCCTGTTGAACAAAGGGGCACCCTGCGCCTGGCCGACCATTCTGCGTGCTGCTAAGCAAAGTGAAAAAGTATAAGTGGGGTTGGTGCCAACCCAATCACAGTGGACCAAGTAATCTAAGGTCCTACAGTTAGCAGAACCAATGGGACGTTGTACTTTTAGTTTTGTCTACAGTAGCCATTTTGAAGGTAGGCCTTAGATGTCCCACCTGACCGTGTTTATCCAATCCCTTTACTCCGTTATCATATACAGATATAGTACCTATAAAAAAGTTACCTTTCCTGAACCAATAGAATTGCATGCCATCTTTTAAGCGCTAAACGTCAGTGATGACGAGATTTTAGTATAAATTATGTTGTTTTTATGAAGTTCGCTGGAGTTGTGAAGCGAGAAGGAAGATCACGCATCTGCTGATATTCATGAGACTCCCCGTTTTTTGTACTTGTCATTAAACGGACTCCCTTTGCCAAACCGTCAAGTTGTCATTATTGATTTGGTGTTGGAGTATTAATCTGCACCCCCCATCCATTTTACGGGTGCTGCTATCTTGTTTTAAAGTGTTTCTGAGCAAACCCTGACTCTATGGGCCGTTTGGGGGGTCTCAGAGCACACTTGGTAGCAGAGATCGGATGGTTATCGATTATCGAATAGATAAGACACCCATTGACCGTCGACATAAAGTAACTCTAGGTCCTCAGCAATATCACAAGTCCTTTGCCATCCGTCCGAGTAGACTGTGAAGCTCCCCGTAGACAGTGGTTAGAGTAAAAAATATAATCTGCAGACAAAGGTCTGAAGGGACCTGTGCTTCCCCACATAACCCCTTCCCACTCCTACTGGCAGCTAAGCGGGTGAACGGCAGGAGAGACGGTGACGAAGGCGGTGATCAAGAGCATCCAGAGAGGAAACATGCGAACAGTGAGTGAAAAAGACTAAATGCTTTGGCAAAAAGTGCATGCCTTAGAACAAGAAAGGGAAAGGTATTGAAGGGAGGTGGGAACACAAAATATAGTCAGAAGTAGAGTAGGATGTATATATACATATGTATATATATACATGGGGAAGGAAATAGTGACTCAAAGGGTGATTAAAAGTAGCAAAAGAGGATACCGCGGAGGGCACCCAAGAAGAGAGCGGATACCGGGGGGGGGACACCCGAGAAGAGAGAGGATTTGCCTTATTCCTACTCTTTAATATAGGGTTAGAAGAAACTTGCATACAGAGTCCTGAATGAAGAGGAACAAATAGGTCACCACGGCGGTTAAAGACTCTGTGAAAGGGATGCGTTTAAACTCCATGTCTGGGTGAAATATTAGAGGCAGAGGTCTGTGTAACCAGCTGGAGTTTGTCTGGTCTGTGAACGTCTGTCATACGTGTTATTTGTTGTGACATCAAAGGACGAAAATTTTCCTTAGAGAAAATAGCATAAAAATGACACGATTGGATACTTGGAATATTGGAGAATATAACCTGATGTTTATTGAGTAAAATAGAAGATATCAAATTTTGTGGAAAAACAGGATTGGAGCTTGCGACGATTGGTGCTCGCTCCTATTGTTGGAATTGTTTAAATAACAAAAGACATAACAAGTGTATAAAGAGAAAGTGAACACATTTAAATATGGAAGACATAACTCCATTAGTACACCTGTGCAAACAGTTGCCAAAACATGCACCTAAGCTGAAAAAGTACATGCAGAATGGGTTAAAGGAACCGCAAACAAAATGTTTATGCCTTGGCCCCAGGGTGGATTGTTATCTAAAACGGTCCTACAGCACATGATGGCATATCTGCACGCCACATACACGAGCAAAATTTAGACAAATGCCTAGCTAGTCTAGAGTTGTGGAAAATGTACCAACAGGATAAAGAGGAGGAGCCGCCAGTAGATTGGATAATTGATGTATTCACAGAGGGGGGTGAGAAGCCCACAGCGCCACCTGCCCCATCAGAAACAAAAATTGAAGATAGTCAGCACGAAGGGTTATACCCGCTAAGAGAACTTAAAGCAGCCGCAGGGTATAGCAACACAGCATAAGAATCACCTACTCAAAGTAGTGACGAAAATCCAAAAATAGAGATAGAGATATCGCCTCCAAAGTCCCAAGGCACAAGGAGGGACGCGAGAATGAGAGAAAAGACCAGACACAAGCAAGTACATCTATCAATACAGAGAGAGAAGCGAAAAGATAGAAAGGAAGCAAGGATAGAACTGATGAGATAGTATTCACACAGAACAAATGGATTGGAGGGCAGATCCCATTGAAACTCGATGGCAAAGGCATTGATGACACGAAACAAAAAGAGAAGTTAGATGATGTACAGAGAAAAGAGAAGGAAAAGGAAAAAGGATTGAGAGAGAAAAGAATAAGGAAAAAAGATAGGCAGAGACGAGAACAGATATATCGCAAAGAGCAAGAAAAGTAACACGATCGTAAACAGAGAATAGCCAATGATCAAGACAGACAGGAGCAGCGAAAGATAGAAGAAGAACAAAGGATAGGGGAGAAAAGAATAAAGAGACGAAAGGATGAGGAAATCCGAAGGGCAAATGAACGTAGATACTCAAAGAAAGAGGAAGAAGATAGGGTCAGAGAAGAAGCGAGGAAAATGGGAGAATTCGATGATGATGTAGAATGCAAGCAAAGACAGAGCGCACGCGATCTTGAACATCTGGAAAGAGAGGTTAAAAACCCGAGCCAGTAGTAGATTAGGAAGATATAGAAGAATTATTTCTTGATTACGATTCAGTACCAGGCACGTCTAGGGAAAATATTGAGTATGATTTTGACCCCAGAAGCATCAGAGAAACGATCAGTTAATGGAATTCCAAGGGGAGCCACCACAAGAGGAGAAAAACCCTGAAGCGGCGAGGGTGTTCTTTAAACCCCTCCAAAAGCTTGTAGAGACAAGACAGCACTGGTAAACCAGTAATGCCTATAGCTTTGTTAAAAATAGCACTGGAGCAGTTACACTATCGAGCACACATGACAAAAGAGAATCTAGCCGCAACGCTTGCTGAAGACGGGGTCATACCAAACGTAGCAGAGCATGTTGCATTTTTTATGGTGTACTGTTTAATTTGCCAATAGTTCACGGCTGGGCACACACTAAAAGTAATTAGAGTAGTCATCCCAAGGCCCAATGGAACTTTTCAGCACTTGCATGTCGATTACGTCGATATGATTGAAGTATGTAACAGATCCAGGTATTTTATTGTTGTGGTGTGTCCATTCTCTAGATGGATCTCGTCGGTGTATCATCCGCAAGGTAATGGGATATGTGAGAAGCTCAATGGCTTATTAAAGGAGAGGATAGCCAAGTTAAAGCTTACTCTAAGAAAGGGATGGTTACACTGCCTTCCTTTGGCACTGTATGCACTCAGAAACCAGCCTGGTTCTGACCACCATATTACACTGTACGAAATAGCCACAGAAAAAAGAATAATACACACTCTCCTGACACCCCGAGACAGAGCTAGATGTGATGCCCAGTCGACAGGATACATTTTAGGGCCTGAAATGCAAAATTACTTGAATTGCATAACATCTTGTCTTACTGTTATTTCAGGCCAGCTGCAGCGACGACAAAAAGGGTGCAGGGCAGCACAGAACACAGAAGGAGATACTACTGCCGACACAGCTCAAGGATTACATGTACCATCCACCTTCCCTGGAGACAATATCCTGGTAAAGAACCACATGAGGAAAAAGTGGGACAAGCCAAGGTTTAACAGTCCCTTTACAGTGGAAGACTGCACTCCCTCTGCAGTAAAGCTACAAGGAAGATGAGATTGGATCTTTTTGGGTGACATTAAGCCATACAACAGAGAAAGCCCCCTACTGCACCCCAGCGCGAGGAGACTACGGACAACGGGGAAGAACCACAGCACGTGCAGACGAGATCCATGAGGAGGGTGAAGGACGCATGAGCAGCAGCAAAGCAAAGACAAAGAACTCTTGTGTGAAAGTTGTGGCTTCATTTTGGACATTCCTCTGAGAAAAAAAAGGGGATAAGGGCATAAAAACGGACACTCTGTGCATCCTAGTTGCAGGGTGAAGAAGAAAATTGCATGTGTAAACCACATGTAGTCTGTTGACTTTCAACTTTGGACTAAGGCACATTGAAGCCTGATTAGAAAAGAATATGCCACATTTTTATCGAGGACATTGGAAGAAAATACAGTATCCAGATTCTTTCCACACAGAGACCTTGTTCGGAATCACTTATGGTGTCACACAGTAGCGACATCACCAAAGATTTACTGACATATTTTGATCTAGGGCTAAGATCGTACCCTTCCTTGGTGGGGAGGCTCACCAGTGTCGCTGACTTTCTTCAAGATCCTGAAAACGAACAGACTATACGAGCTGCAACTGCAAATGCTGAACAGTTCCTCCTACTCGCGGAATACAATGAGGAAAAACCAAATGTCCCAAGCGGTGAAAGAAGCGAATAGGCTTATTAATTTACTATTCTTTTGCCTAATTGAAGATTGTTCAGATCTTGTCGGAAGAACTACAGACATATTGACATTTCTTCGAGGTCCCGCAAATACAGAACGTCTAAGTATAATCCTGAACAGAATTGTTTTGCAAGTTGCTCTTCACGCAAACCGAAATTGCAGAAACTGTTCACAGTAAGTGAGAGCCAACAGTCCCAAACTTCAGTACAGGTAGGACAAATGTCCCTGTCAGCAGAAGACAGCAGGTTGGCGAGTAATGTTTTCTTTCGCCTAATCAAGGATTTCCCAGAGCTTGTGGGGAGACCTGTAGATGTTGACGTCCTCACATTCATCAGAGACCAAGCTAATTCTACCCAGATGAGCATGCTCTGGCATGGTATTGTGATGCAAGTAGAACTTTCTAACCATCAACAGAACTATCTGAGAAGATTTTAAACTTTCCGCCGAGGGACAGATCGAGAGATTCAAGTAAGAGATTTCACTTTTGTTGCACTGACAAGGACACAGCATGTCTTCGGGAATGGAGCAAATCAGAGGCACAGACTGGCAGTTAGTATATTTTGAAAATGCACAGTAAAGAGACCTGCTGAATTATTGCCTGATTTTAACACTTCCCATAGTCTAGCATGAGAACTGTATCCAGAGATAATAGACAATGGGCCTCATTCCGAGTATGGCGGTAAGGGATAGCGGCCACCGGTAACGAGACCGGTGGCAGTGATCCCTTACCGCCATACTCCGAGTTCCCTTTGCGCCCTCGCCCTTAACGCCTGCTTTGAGCAGGTGTTAAAGTCGAGGGCGCAAAGGGGCCTCCAAGCCAATAACGGTGACCGTAATGAACGGTCACCGTTATTTGCATCTTCCCCATTCCCATTGAGCCCTATGGGGGCTCATTTGAGAATGGGGAAGAGCCTTGGTGAATGGGGAATTACCGCCCCGCCAACCTTGGAATGGGGCGGTAATTCCGCCATCCACCAAGGCGCTGCCGGTCCGGGTACGGCGTCAACCAAGGCGTTAATAGCGCCATTGGTTAGCGCCGTACTCGGAATGAGGCCCAATGCATTGTTCAGACAAAGGGGGACAATTGTTTAGTACCTGCAACTCACAAACAGAATCCAGAGAAAACATTGGTTAGGAGTTGTATTAAAAGTTAGCATTGTTTCAACGGATGTTCGAAATGGGGATTCAGAGCAGCAATATTGTCCTCCCTCGGGGGGAGAGACGCCCGTACTTTTCTCGAAGTAAATGCTGTAGATTGACTTACTGGAGCATTATGTTTGTATGCATTATATTCATCATTGTTTTACTGTCACTGGTGATTAGAACTGCATTCCTTATTGGTGCGCAAAACGGTCAAATTGCAGTGCACCCATCTAATGATGTACGCATGAAGCCAACAAAGGCACCCAGATCTTACATAGTCATTCCCGTCCATAGGAAATATGATGGTGGAGTGAGTGAACTTGAGATGGATGTGATTAGCAATGACACACGCACACATATGGTAACAAGCAAATCGAAAAGACGGAGACATGGTCGGCAGAGTATGAAAGAAAAAAGTTACTGACAACCACACGCACGCAAACATTGAATTCACACACACCAGGCCTAGTGTCAATGCCTGCAAAACCACAATCCGAAGCATGGGAAAAGAAAAGACTACCTACTATGAGAACTTCCAATACAAGTGAGGTGATAAGACAAACGGAAAAAACTAAACTCCTGAAGAGACAAGAGGAGTTGGAGAAGAAACCAACAGAAATTACAATGATGAACACCTTTGATACTACACTGATGGAGACAAAGACAAGCTCAAAGAAAATGTTCCAAGCACAGCTGATAGCAGAATCCATATGGCCGTCATTAGCCAGATCCAGGAAGAGGCAAGATGAAATAGAAAGAATTGCCAGACTTTCCTCCACTAGACTAGCACAGATGAAGATACCTGCATCATGGATCAGGATACCTGAGAATCCTCCAGCAAGAAGGAGCCATATGGATGCATTCAGGAATGTAATTATAGCAAACTACCTGAAAACATTAAGAATCAAGAGAAGCATACACAGAGATGACAGCAAACTAAACAATTAGTTGGACAGTACAGCACATTTGGGAAACAACATTTGGTACTAGCACATGAAAGAAGTTGGAAGACGAAGTTCAGAGGGGGAATGTTTTGTTTGTGCACTCCTACTGTACAGCATGGGGAAGTCCAAGATCTTCATAGCGGCAGAAATTGATGTCCAGACAGCGCACTGCCTTTCACACATAGCAATGTTTAAAGACCAGAGGCCAGTTCATGGGTAGTGATGCCTCATTGAAATGGGCAACCAAAGCAACTGACCCAAATGAAGACAATTATGTCCAGGACAAAAAGACAAGAAACAATGGAAAAATGAAACACATCGTGATCAGATATGAGAAGCCTGGAGTTAAAGGAGCAGAAATTAGAATAGAAGCAAACCAGAAGGTAAATGTCCAAGGAAAAACTCTAGAAGAGGCTCGAAGTTGAAAAAAAAAGAGGCCAAATGCAGATTTGGGGAACAGTGCTTTCACCAGAGATGGGAAAAGGGAGTAGAGATCTGCACAGCATGGATGGTCAGTGGTCAATACTAACCTGTTGGGTGTCCTGTCCCACGTTTGGACTATTATGCTGCTACATTTGTGCTGTGGGCTTAGGAAATCCAAGAGGGCGGAAAAGCCCACATTTGCACCAGAATCGTGGACAACCACGCCGTTTTGGCGCACACCAAAATGTTCCCCTGACCTGCCACCCACCAGTGCGAGCGTGATGGGCCAGGAGTGCCATGAGTGAAATGTGTGCCAAAGGAAAAACAGCAGTGCCGGTTGGCTAAAAAAAAGCGCTTTGAAATCACCTTTGTTTCTTTGAAATGCAAGCTAAAAATGCCTATTTTAAACATTGCAAGATATTAAAAAATCTCACTGAACACCAGCAGACATTTGGCAGAATGTATTCTTGTGTGCATACTAAATCTGGAAAGAGAAAGAGCCCAAAACAATGTTTATAACAAAACTGGATGAGCTGTGGATGTCAGCAGCTCAAGTGAAATTGGACTGAAAGACATTAAAATCTAAATGTTTAAAATAAATGAATGACCTACTGTTGAGTGTCACATAGTGTGCAACTGTTAAATGTCATAGTTTTGAACTTAGAATCAGCGTTCTAGCTGCATGTGTAAAAATTGCAAGTTTGGTTTGAATGTAGAAAACTGGGAACCTAAGTGACATTTGGCTGAAGCCTGGCTTGAAGAGAGTGAATTCTGCCCGGCAACTACCCCCGACAGGAGTTGAAACTTGATCAGCAGCTGTGTTCCCAGGCCTGGCTGCATTCTGCTGCCCCCACCAAAAGGAGATGACACCTCCCTGATTGAATCAGAACAGGGGAGGAGCACCTGGGGACTGCAGGAAACTAAACAAAGCACTGTCCTTGGCCCAGGCAAATGTTAAATTAGGGGGGTCATAAATGGCTTCCTCTTGGAAGGAAACAGGGAGGGGCACTGCATCTGTGAACAAGCTGAGCTTGGGGGAAGGGGATAAACCAGAAATTCCAGCATGTGCTTTGGAAAACCACACCCCTTTGGGGCCAGAGCATAATTTTAAAAAAAGATGGATAATTCGTACTGCAGACTTGTAAAAATTATATAAATAATATCATCATACTTGTGATTTTTCTGTGCACATTTTAAGAGGTGTTAGGACTCTGTGGTATGTTCTTGGGGATAGTAGCGGAAAAAAGGTTGGTACTCCAAATGTATTCATGTTAAAAATCTGACACTTTATCATCTGAAACCCATATCCCTGGTGCACATTTGTGTAAAATCTGGAAAGGTTTAGAGGTCGTTATCTGGATGAAAAGGGGAGAATTCTGTCATAATTGGACACAACATCTTACAAAGACAGTGATCGGATGGTTTGGTGCTACAGAAATATGTGAACTGGACATATAATATTAGAAAAATGGTACATAGATAAATATGTATTTGGATCAGAAATAGATTTGTGTGCAATTTGACAAGGGGAGGATCCTCTGACCATAAACCTACCTCATCACTCTGACTCACAACCCAGATCCCCCAATCAAGGGAGAGAGGAGGAACTGGCCAATGAGAAGTTGAGAGGGTTGGGCATGCAGAATGAGCTGACCCACCCACTTTCTAAACACATAAAAGGAGACAGTGCAGGACAGGCAGGAATTCATTTTTCACTTTCTGCGGAGCATTTTGGTGGACAACTTCACATCCAGACTACAGACTTTGCATCCAGACTGACTCCAGAACAAAACTCCAAACACTCTAAAACCCAACAGCTGAACTCCTATCAGCAGGCCTTCAAAACCTAGCAACCAAACCAAACTATTCAAACAGCCGGGCTGAGCTGTCTGATTCTGGCTAGTACCCTGTGCCAGTACCCAGAAAGCAGTGCTGAATCCAGAACCACAGACTAGACCAGAAAGCAGAGCTGTATCCAGAACCACAGATCTGTGCAGTGCCAAGAACTTTTGCCAGAACCAGAGACCAGACCCCTGTGAGCAGAACCGTCAGGAGTCCAGTCTCAACCTGACCAGATCGGGGACGGAGGCCCATTCCTTTCAAAAATATAGTGTGAGTACTCAGCCAGAACTGTGCAAAAAACCCAATCTCTTAGTTTAATATGATCTAATTCAAACTATTTTAACCTATTGAGAACTGCATCATAGAAATCGTGTCCCTTCTTTTGATTCAAAGCTGCAAAACTGTCATCTGTCATTCTGAACTTTAAAATTTCATTTCGAGAATCTACCTTCACAAAATCGTTGTTATCTCTGAAACCGTTTGTCCTAGGAACATAATTTAACTTTAATCTTAAAGCTAAGATTCTAAGCTTTCCAACAAGCTCTAAACCGACTTGCTTCTCCTTATAGTGCCGCCGTAATTGCACTCGACGCACACGAGTAAATTGCCGCGATTTGACATTTTGCTTCATTCCAGCCACGTGTGAAAACATTTATCTTTTGCTTCCATCACGGAATTCTGTTTTCAACTTGATAACCATCCCTGAATCATTGATAGGGCTGGCCTGAACTGAGTTAAAGTATCTCTCACTCACCCTGAACCTCCTATAGGGAATTAAAAGCAATTTGAGTATATTTTTCCCTTCATTGCCACCACATTTAAAAGGCTTTTGCCTGTGTTTAAAATCATACCTGTTTTCCTCTAAGCTCGCTGGGGGGAACTGGAACTTTGTATTGCATTTGTGTGTATTCCTGAGAATTGTGCGTGTTACTCCCATCTCCTTACATTGCATAGGGGGGGGGTGAATTGTCAAATAAAAAGTGATCACATTATCTTTTGCTGAAATCATATCAAGTTTATTTCTGTACTGCCTTTTATTCATCTTTGCATCTCCTTGAAACCATAAAGCATTCTCTGATACCTTATTCCCCTGTTCCTAGTCATAAGTCACCAGAACTGTGCTATTGTAGGATTACCTATTGCTGATTAATGCTCATATTCACAAGTGTGATATCAATTATTAATTTATTATACAAGTGTGATATATATATATATATATATATATATATATATATATATATATATATATATATATATATATATATATATATAGTTTAATTCTCGAATAAACCTTTTAAATTTGCAAATCAAACTTACTTCTTGGCTCAGTGGGGTCACGGGGATTCTAAGAGAGGGGTGTTATATAAGGGTTGTCATCCAAAGTACACTAACTGGACATAAAAATATATAAATAAGGGCTTCCCTTGGGCATCCCAGACCAGGCACTGACTTAGTGGGATTGCTTGATTGGAGTCATTAGCAAACCTACCATCAACATAGTGCAACAGGGATGCAAGCCATTATGGCCAAAGCTTGCAAAACTGCTGACATGGGTCGAAGACAGAGGAGGACCCTTGCAGATAGTGCTACTAAAAAGCCCAAAATTCTACTTCAGGAATAACGGCACTAGAAAGATGGGAGAAAATCAGAACTGTGGACGAGTTTTTGATGCTCCAGGAATGGTGCATGGAACTGCAGTATTTACAGAACATTATTGTGTGTGTGGATCCAAAGCATACATCAGACTGACAAGAAACTGGGGAGGTATATGCACAATAGTGAATGTCCACGTTCCAGCGTTGGTGATCCCGAAAAGTGACTTGAACATTGACAGTTTCCCAAAAGCAGATGCTCACCTGAGGAAGAAGAGATCTGTGGAACTGCTGAATCGAATGAAGAGAGAGAATTACTTTTCTGCCAAATCAGAAGAAGCTTTTCATGCAATCCCATATGAACACAGGCTGTTCAGCCTCACCTCTTCAGTGTTCACGTGTTACTCACCGGTATGGGGAGTGTGTAAAACAGACCGGTCCTCTTGGGCTGGAGAGTTGCTTGAAGGAGCTCGGGTTGGAGCCTCCACCCAAGCCTCCTCTCTGTGAGGGAATGAACTCTTTAAACTGATAGGACCACCTGCTGAACTATACAGACAAGGGGACCGATCAATCAAAAGAGCGTGGAGAACACACTGCCACGGACCCAGCTGTAAAGAAAAGACAAGAGATGAATATTCTGTCGGATTTAACCCTGGCTTTCCCCAAGACTGTTACCCTTAATAGAGTACCTGAGTGAATTCCCCTTAAGCCATAAAAAAGGACCTGGAACAACCTATAAAACAAAAGAGACTTTAGATACTAGCTAAATGCGAAACTGCCCAATGATGGTAATCAAGGAAATATACTTTACCACTGGTGGAAGTAAGAGAAGTGTAAAGAATCCTGAGCAACAACGAAAGTATAAAACAAAAACAAAGGAAGGTTAGTAGGGTAGCTATCCCCGGACGGAACGAGGGTCGCACTGGTTTCGGGATGGAGCACCACAGCAAAGCGTTCCAAAATGCACTTTAGAAATGAAGTAATGTTATCCAAAGATGAGCTAACAGTTCGATGAAGACAGGATTCCAAAATGAAGAATTGTTCTTACCAGTGTTATTTTCAAGGGTCCGTGTCCAAGTGGGATATGGTATTCAAACAGGAAGTAGCGGTAGCAAAATCACAATCCAGGAGTCCAGGAGCAGGCAAAAGGTCTGGTACACGGGTGGTCAGCAAACACAACAAAATCACAATCCAGGAGTCCAGGGAGCAGGCAAGGGGTCTGATACACAGACGGTCCGCAAACAATACCAAAGTAGAATCAAGATGTAGGAGTCCGTGTGCAGGCAAGGTCGGTATACGGAAAAAACAGGAGACTTCCGGAATTAAGGTACAGAAGTAGCACTTCAGAAAATGCTGGTTGTAACTATAAACAGAAGCGGCGTTCTGAAAACCGCTGTGGTTTAAATACAACAAGGAGGCATGACATAATCGAAAATGAGGCTCCCGTATTAATGCCGGGAACTACAATCCATGGCAGGTTTTCTGGGAAATGTAGTTTGTTGCCGCTATTCTCCATGGCAGCTGCCAGCGTGACAAAAAAGGTGCATGACGGCGCCCTAGCCCCTTATGAAGAGCAACCACTTTCTTGTCCCTCTTTCTGGCCTTACATAGATCTCCCCAACTGTCCTTGTTAACGCTGGAGACTGAAGAGGCACGGGGCAGACCCCGGGGAGTGTGATGCGGCGAAGGTCGAGGTGTAACATCACGACAATCTTCATGCCAAGATTTCAGGTTGGAGCAAAAACTAAATGGTTGCAGATAACCAGATGGGAGTTACTGCAGACCATCAGCACAACCATAAATAGATTCAACACTATCAAAGAAGAGTTAAGAGCAGTCCGACTGATATCTCTCCAGAACAGATATGTACTTGAAATGATCACAGCTATGGATGCAGGTGTTTGTGCACAAATTGGAGAATCATGTTGCACATTTATACCATCTCACCATGAAGAAAATGGAACTCTAACAGAAGCCATAGGTATGCTGACAAAACTACAGAATCAAATGATCGATGACACTGACAAAGTTGATGATGACAGCTGGTTTGGATCACTAGTCTTGTGGGTTCCACAATGGATGGCAGATGCATTCAAATTCCTGGGAGCCATGTTAGTGATGATATTGCTAGGATTCTGTGTTATCAAGATAGGAATCTCTCAGTGCTAGAAAACTGTGAAAAAAGCCCTAGGGATGAAGATCTTGATTGATGTCGAGCCAGGATGGAAGCCCAAAGACCTAACTGATGAAGAAATAAGAGACTTTGTGAAGGCAAGCATTCATGCACCAGAAGGAGCAAAGTTTCTATATCCAAAGAAGCATAGAAATTATATGGGAAGATGGGTTTAATGCAGCCCAAATGGACACTGACAACTGATGACGTGGAACAAAGCCGGACACGTAAGAACAGCAGGAAGCTTGAAAGGAGTAATAAAGATATGGACCCCAAAGAGATATTTCTTCAGACCCTCATGTATAGACCCTGAAGATGAGGAAAGACTGGACTCAAACAATGAAGCAAAAGAGAAACTGGAAGAACTGAAGAAAGAGGTGAAGGTGGTCGATGAATTGCCCAGAAGGGGGAGTGTAGAGGAGGTCCCAAATACAGCCGTACTCCAACCGTCCATTTTGAAGTACCAGGAACGTTCACACCGAAATATGTGACGTATGATGAGCAAATAAACCAGCACAGAGCCGCAGAGGGGCTCTGTCCAGTACCTATCAGAAGAACAGCACCTATTGAAGTACCAGTACTAAGGAAACCATGGACAGTAAGGTAACCAATGAGAAAGCCATATCAACAAATAAAACAAAATGAAGATCGTCTAAGTACAGTCCCTGAAGAAACCAGAAAGGTCTTAATAGAAGAAGAATGGTAATGACCCGAAGACCGGGATTGACTCGCATATAGAAGAAATGACGACCAGAGAATGACGTAAAGAGTCAAAACGCCATGAACAGGGATATCGTGAAGCTAAAGTGAAAGGACAATGTCAAACGTAAGAAGTTTAAGCCATGAGCATGATGAAGATATATGAGCAAGTTCACACATGTACATACGCTTGGAACCACAAGAAAGCTAAGAAAACCGTGCGGCTTGCTATGCTTAGCAGAAAGATAGTGTTGCAAGTGCCACCATACATAATCTACTGCAAAAGAAGCATGTTATATAAGTATACTTCCACTTTGCACAAGAAGCAGAATTAACCAAAGGTTACCAAAGGCCACACGAGGAGAGCTTTGTATTAAACAAATCGAGAAGAGATGGCAGAAACCAAACTCAGCAGAGGCACCTTGTTCCAGAAAAGCCAAGGTCGTATCAGTAGAAGAGACAAACAGTAGCTACAATTAATTGAAATTAAGAACAGAATATCCTGCTTCAGAAAGGTCAAGATAAGAAACTGGAGGCAGGTAGTGGGTGAAACGAAAATCAAATACACAAATTGATGAAGAAGAGGCAAATTCATGGTGTCTGAATCACGTGACCAGCCGAGCGAGCAGAAGTAAGAACTTCACACCTATACATGGCAACAGGCCAGGAGAAGATATCAGAACTTTTCCAGACAGGAGATGCAGTCTCGAGGCCAACCACAGTGAAATAATTGACACATGGCCACTAAAGTTATGATTGATTGTAACAATAATTGGAGGAAGGCCGGGGGAACTAAGGGGCACCCTGCACCTGGCCTACCATTCTGTGTGCTGCTAAGCAAAGTGAAAAAGTACAAGTGGGGTTGGTGCCAACCCAATCACAGTGGACCAAGTAATCTAAGGTCCTATAGTTAGTAGAACCAATAGGACTTCATACTTTTAGTGACGTCTGCAGTAGCCATTTTGAAGGTAGGGCTTCGATGTCCCACCTGACAGTGTTTATCCAATCCATTTACTCCGTTACCATATACAGATATAGGACCTATATGAAAGTTACCTTTCCTGAACCAATAGAATTGCATGCCAACTTTTAAGTGTTAAATGTCAGTGATGACAAGATTTTAGTATAAATGATGTTGTTTTTATGAAGTTCGTTGGAGTTGTGACCCGAGAAGGAAGATCACACATCTGCTGATATTCATGAGACGCCACGTTTATTGTACTTGTCATTAAATGGACTCCCTTTGCCAAACCGTCTATTTGACATTATTGATTTGGTGTTGGAGTATTAATTTGCACGCCCATCCATCTCACAGGTGCTGCTATCTTGTCTTAAAGTGCTTCTGAGCAAACCCCAACTCTATGGGCCGGTTGGGGATCTCAGAGCACACTAGTTTAGTAGCAACCATGAAAGCTTAAAAGTGGAGCCTAGCCATAGTCAAATCAATAGCTGGATTTTTATGAAAGCTACATTCTAAATATATTATTTGATTAGCGATCTCAATATTTTCGTCATTCAAAAACCACTTAATCTAACTAAGGCTTTTGTCTTAGAATTCATTTGGTTCAATTAATAAGTAATTTCCCTTACCGCAAGACTTCAAAAGTACTTGCACCGTGTTGCAGGCCAATGGATGTATGATCCAATGTTAACAGGTCATCAGTGCAGCATGGCCAATGCATTTGTTTAGTTAATATTGAAGGAGGACACACTCTCGAGCCATTAAGATAATTACCAATATCTGCGATACAGAAATTCAAGAGAGCCGGAGCAAGGACACAACCTAGTCAGAGACCTAAAAGAATCTCGACCATCTCAGACATGGTTCCTTGAACATCCGGTCTCGCACAAATCTTTGTATTGGTGTGCAGTTGAATTATAGGATTTAATAGATCACCTCTTTCCTTCAGTTACACAATTTCCCTCACAACCTTGCTCTTTTCACTCAATAAAAAGCTGCCAACAGGTCAATCGAGGCTTTAAAAATGGCACTTTTGAACTCCAACATTTCTCCTGCATGATTGACAGTAGGAAACCATTCAAATTGGTACCAATAACTTTCTAAAAGCCTGATTGACATCTATCAAGATGACCACTATGGGTCACCCAGGCCTCCAGTACTCTCTATTTGAGGGCAGAGAAAAAGTTGCTGCTCACATTGAGAAAAGAGATCGGATAATCATTCTCTGGCTTTAGTCTATCCCCCTTTTTGAAAATTGGGATCATATATGAGATTTTCCAGCACATAAAAACTGTGTGACTGTCTAGAACGCATTGCCATTAGCATTAATTCACTTTCTTTTCGGCAATGCTTGTATTTATAAGTCTTTGTCCCTCAATACTAGTTGGCGGGTCTGGAAATAAGGTGCTGGTAACAACATATACAGGCATCTTTATGGACTGGCCAACTACAAGTCTGAATAAATGATAAATGCCTCCATCACCAGCAGTGTTACTTATGGTGCTGGTGATTTGGGCAACGCCATTCCATGGAGTCCTCTGGAACTCCATTGAATGGGGAGTTACTGGTGTATTATCCCTTTAACAACGGGATATCGGGTTTTGGAGACAGTATGGTAGTTCCCCTCTGGAATTACCAGCGAGGTACAAGGGAACTCATAATGAGCCCCTTAATCCCGTTTTTGTTTGTGTTGTTTTGCTCTTTTCCTTAGTTGATTAACAAGTGGAGTGGGATAGTTTGCATAGTGTTCCATCTTTTTCCACAAAATATGCTTCCTGACTGAATTGTACTGTTGTAATTATTTCTATTCACTTATGACTTGACACCCCTTTTGATACTAATCGAAATATCCTGAGATAACATTAAAAGGTTGGAAAAGAAGGAGACTGACAATTAGTCTTTGTTCTCCCTTTCCGATAAGGATTCAAAGAGGGCCCGACTTTAAAAGTAGAACACAGCTTTGAAAGGTTGCATACATTCCCTGATTCAACCACAAATCTTTCCCAAGTCTAAAGAATGTCACATGTTACAAATGCATAGGGCCTCATTACGACCCAGGCGTTAAGGATTAACGCCGTCGTTAACCCTTAACGCCTATTCTGATTTTAACGGCTGCTCTTAGCAGCCGTTAAAATCCATGGCGCTAACCTGCCATGATGCTAATTACGCCACCGTAATTTACGGTGGCGTAATTAGCGCCTTCCCTACTCCCATTATGCCCTATGGGGCAAAAATGGGAATGGGGAAGGGAAAATGGGAAATGGGGATTTACCGCCCCACTCACCTTGGAATGGGGCGGTAAATCCGCTATCCACCATGGTGTAAACATAGTTTACACCATGGTGGTAAAGTTGGCGCAATTAGCGCCTGGGTCGTAATGACCCCCATAGTCTTTAATTGATGAAGACAGTGCTCTATGCTAGGGTGCAGTACTCCCTAAATCTTCTACTACATTACCGTCCATGAATCCTTAAATAGGTACCGCAAGTCCCCAGACGTTGTAGTTTGATGAATACCAACTATTAGTGTTTAGAAGGAACTATGGCTGTATGTTGTGTGCAAGTCAGTCATTATTTAAGTCTACCACAATTATCACACGGGCGGAGGCATGGGATAAAAACCAGGAAGCAAGCACTTCCTCTAAACAGACGGCTGTATTGTCAGAATCTGCTGATACATTATTCCATTAGATGTTAATTAGAACAGCATCTTAAAACAAAAAAGATGAGCAATTACCCTTTACAAATTCCATAACTAATATTCCAGGATGGAGAATTGTTCAGTGAAGACAGTTAATCCCTATTTTTTATTGCTGTCAAAAGTCCAACAAAAGGACGACGCGAAGGGCCCTTTTGTGCTGGATGCAGAAATACTGAATATCCATACAGGTTTGGACATGCTTTGAGTCAAACTTCTTGTAACATTGACATCAGAAAATAGTTTACATTTGACAGACAAAATAAAACGTTAAATATATGTTTGAAGCCCCAGGTATTCTATAAAAGCAGTTTCATACATTGCTTTTATAGCCTAGAAGGAGGAGCTTTCAATTGGGTGATACAATTCAAGTCTTAGCTTACAGGGAACAACAACCCGTCTTAATCTCTAATTTAGAGAGATATCACATTTTGAAAAGTGGAGAAAATCTTTATTTACAGCCCTACTCTCCTAGGAGACTTTTTTCATGTTATTAGATGGGAATTGCCCCCACAATGTGGGCTCTTGTTTTGCACTTGTACATCAAATAGTGATACAAGTCATAATTAATACAAATATGGGTTTCTCAGTAAACAGCTCGCTAGATACAGTTTTGGAAGAGGTATGAAGTATGACCAGATCCTTTCTAGAAACATCAATTTACTCGATCAAGTCAATGGGCCTCATTACGAGTTTGGAGGTAGCCAGGCCGCTTTTAGCGGCATGACCTCCTCCAAACTGGGTACCGGGCCCGGGTTGCAGGAATAGGGAATTACAGGGCCATGCCGACTTTGGCGGGCCCGGTAATCCCCATTCTCGGGACCCGGACCCGGTACATCCCTATTCCCATTTGATTGAGCCCCCATAGGGCTCAATGGGAATGGGGAGGATGCTAACAACGGGCCCATTAATGACAGGCCTGTTGTTAGCATCCTGGTCTGCTAGCGGGTCCCGCTAAGGACATCTGGCCAGATCAGACATCCTTAGCGGGACCCAGTGCAGACCTCGTAATGTGGCGGCCCGGAATGAACAGTGCCGGTCCCTTACTGGCACCATTCATTCCGTGGCCGCCACACTTGTAATGAGGCCCAATGTCCCTGGATATAACGAGACTGAGGCTGTGTATGTCATGAAATAGGGCTAAGATATTTGACCGATTTAGTAGGTCTTGCAGGCCCTCTGGAAGAACACATTCTAAAGCTAGATGCCCAGTATGAGCTTAACATGAGTTATTGTTTTAGCGACAGATGGATGAGGCAGAGGTTGCTTCCTAACCGACTGAGGATTACAAAGCCGTCAATAGTGAACGGGGCATACATATGATCAAGTGGCTGGCAATCCCAGAAGTAGGATTTCTGTCTTGACGTCATACACAGACGGTTCATTGCCATCCAGTAGACCTCATTTAGGGCGGCAGAGTCAGGGTCATCATAACCCATGAGTGGAAGGAGAATTTAGGTATCGTCTGCGTAGTTAGTGCAATTGATGCCTTAAGAGTCTAGTAGGACAAAAGAAGGGTTTTGTAAAAATGTTTTGCAGGGTGGGGGAGAAACAGGATCCTTAAGGAACACCACAGGAAATAGGAGCTGGAGGAGCGCTTGCCTTATTGGACATGACTTTCATTGATCTGCCTTCTAAGAAGGAGGCGGTCAAGCTTGTTGCTTTGGGCAGGATGTTGGCTGCCGTTGTGAGGTACTCACACAGAATCTTGTGTTCGACCAGATCAGACGCACCAGAGAGATCTAGAAGTAGAAGTAGGGCTGGTTTTCCAGTGTCTCTGATCTCATCTATCTGATTCTTTAGGTCCAGTAAGGCAGACTCTATGTCATGCCCTGGTCAGAAACCAGATTGTCACAACTCCACAATTATCTAGGTATGGTTGAATTTGAAGGTATGCGCCTCTGTCTAGGACCTTGAAGAGGAAGAGGACCATGGTTATAGGCCAATAGTTGGTAGGCATGGATGGGTCTGAGTTTGTTTTAGTAGGGGTAGCAGCCAAGCATCCTTAAGGGTGGCAAGGACCCTGCATGTTGCAAGAGAAGCGTTGATGAAGGAGAAGATTAATGGGGTCAAGGCTTCAGAACAGTCCTTGATGGTGGCGGCTGGGCATCCGTCATCTTTACATCTCGATGGTTTCAAACTTTTAAAATATATCAGAGACCTCCATTTGTGTGACCTGGATGAAGTGAAAATGGAGCTCTTCCGGCTTAGTAAGAGAGATATTGAGAAGGGGGTGAGGGTTGGCACTGATGGTAGCTTGTTCGGCGTCGATTTTGTCTCGGAGGGTGGATATTTTGTCGTAGAGAGCATCTGTATCTTGGTGCACCAGGCTTCATCATTAGTGATATTAATGGGGTGGGGGAGTGGATTCTAGTTCCCTGAGGATCGTAAAGATCTCACAGGTGTTGGATTTAGCATTAGCTATTCTGGTGTTGTATGCGTCAGATTTTTCTTGAAGGATGGTGTTATAATGAGAGTTACGTGTGTAATGTCATGGACTGTTGAAATGTGTGGATGTCACTGTGGAATGCTCTGTGGAGTGTAGCTATGAGTGTTCTATGGGTGGCAGTTGATATCCTAATACTGGCTACATGGGATGTGCCAGTGTTTTCTCCTGGCCTATACTAGACACCGGAATAAACTTACCTTAAACTTACCTGCTGGCTCAGGCATGGTGTTTTACGCAAGAGCCCCATCACTTCTCTGGCGACGAGCATGTTTTAGCTGCTGTAGAGGGCACGGCAAGGAGTCAGGACACTGCCCTCCAGGAAACACGTCCCATCGAAAGGGTTGCCAGTCTGGCCTGGACCGGGAGGTTTGGTCCAGAATGCTCTAGCAAGCCAGGCGGTGCTGGGAGAGTTCTTCTTCAGATCTCAGCAGGCTGGGTGGTACTGGTGAGGCAAAAAGCTGTTGATGTATGAGAAGCGTTGTCAGGAGGTAGCCGCAGTGCACGGCAGTGAGGCGAAGAGGAGATCCAGGGAGCTCCAGTGTGCTGGGCAGAGCTAGAGGAAGTTGGAAGAACTTGGTTGGTCACTCGTATTCCAGGCTAGGGGCCTCATTACAACCCAGGCATTAAGGGTGTAACGGCGCTGTCGGCGCCGTTAACCCTTAACGCCTGATTACCATTTTAACGCCTGCTTTTAGCAGGCGTTAAAATGCAAGGCGCTAACCCGCCTTGGTGCTAATTACGGCACCGTAATTTACGGTGCCGTAATTAGCGCCTTCCCCACTCCTATTATGCCCTATGGGCAAAAATGGGAATGGGGAAGGGTAAATGAGGAATGGGGATTTACCGCCCCACTCACCTTGGAATGGGGCGGTAAATCCGCCATCCACCATGGTGTAAACAGTGTTTACACCATGGTGGTAAAGTAGGGAACTTACCGCCTGGGTTGTAATGAGGCCCTAGGTGTTGCTGGAGAGGAGCAGCCCGTGGTGGAGGGAGCTGCAGCGCCAGGCGACACAGTCCGGGCCTGCTATAGTGGCCTTGGAACCAGCTGCTGGCTGTGCTGGCAGGAGGTCTGCTGAGGCAGTGTGGTCCGATGGTCAGCGCTGAGGGAGGTCAGCGGAGGAGCAATTCCAAGGCTGGAGGGCACTGGCAGGACAGAGTAGATTGAGTTGATCTGTTTGTCCGCGGCTGGGCGGCACTGACGATTAAACAGTATCTTTGGGTTTAGCGGAATGCCTGCGTGCCTTTGTTGCGGCAGACAGAGTATTGTGAGGCGACAAGGTGATTTGTCGCTGCAGAGGAGTGCCAGTAACATATGGGGTTCTGGAGTGGTAGCAGCATTGGTTCAAAGGTTTTGGAGAATTGCCTCCTGTAGTGGTGACAGAGGAGTTTCCTCCGCGGAGCTGGCGACTGGTGTGATGACATTGCCATCTCCAGAGGAGTTATTCCAGCACAGTCAGCTGATAATGCAATGTGGCAGTGGAACGCGGTGCATGTTCCAAGCGGAGGGAGCAGAGGAGCATTCTCGTTCCGGATGGAGAACAAGTTGTTGATGCTTCTTCTGTATGGCTGCTGCAAAGTGCAGAGGTAACAGCAGATGGTGGCAGTCTCATGAGGAGTTTTGTTGATGGGGCAGTCTCATGAGGAGTATTGTGAGTCGTGGTGGCGCGAGTTATGGTTCTTAGCTTACCATAACTGGTGAATTTCAGGGGTTTTTTTTGTTTTACTTGCAACCATAACGTCCCTTTAACAAAACATTTTTCACTGAATTTCATAGGTTTTTAGTAGCACAACTTAACCATAACGTCACTTTAACAAAGATTTTTCACTGAATATATATATAGATAATATAAATTTGATAAATGTTTACTAGGATTCCCTTAGTTCAACATACTGAACCCCCTACCTGCACTAGAAATTTTGATGTCCGTGGACTGTGCGCATGTCCGCAGATGGACGTGGTCAACAAAACTATCCAAAAACTCAGGGGGTATCTTACATTGTTGTATCACGCAATAAAAACACTGAACATGTTCAAAAAGCAGCACATAAGCACATTACATTCAATGTTAAATAAGAAGTGGAAACTGTATATGTAAGACACCAACCGTCCAATTACATAGCATATGCAACATAATGGAATATACCAAAACAAAATAAATATGCTTCCAAAAGAATTACCTCACAGAAACTGCACAGCAAAAATCAACAGCACACCTACACAGCAGTAACAGCAAAACTTAGCAAAAAACTAGTAAGTACACTGCATTTAGTTTATATATTTACAAACTTTCTGTATTAGGTACACTTAAAGTAAAATATATATTTTTTTATTCAGAAATGTCTAGTACTTTGGAATGGCTGGAAGAAAATGTTCCTCGGGATGAAATGAGTGAGTGGAAACAGTGATACTAATGGTAGACACTACACTTCTCTATATAAACCAATCACTAACCATTACTTTATGTGTACTTAACACATTTTTTAACAGACCATAAAGACATTAAAAATAATACAGAAATAGACACATTAGAAAATCATCTGCAGCAAACGGAGCAAAAAATGGATCTATTAATTTCAAATTTCATTCTTTTAAAAAACTTTGTGAATTACTATTTAAAAGAAAAAAGTTAAATATCACTGTCCCACATGTACCTGTACCCCTTCTCCATGTCCCAGCCAACCATCCCCAAAAACACCCCAGCAAGAAAAACGTTATGATGAGACTTCAATACCTTCCTCCCCTACCATCCATCATGTACAAATCCCTAATTCCCCTGTATTTGTATCAGTTTCTGCTTCCCCATCCCTTTCATAATTTTTATATTTTTATACAATAATAAAATATTGTGTGCGTTGTTACTATATTCCTCTGTGTCTTATCTTTTTTAAAAAGGCAGTTAGGGTGTCCGTGGACAGCGCGGGTGTCCGAGATGTCTGCAATTAACCAAAATGGAGGTGTCCTAAGGACACTATACCTGTTTGCACTGTCCGCAATCAAGATGGAAGTGTCCTTAGGATACACAAGATGTGCGCCTGTCTGCAATTAACCAAAATGGGGGTGTCCGCAGAACACTAAAGACGACCGCATGTTCGTAACTATGCAAATTAAGGTGTCCTAAGAACATTCCCACTGTTCGCATTTTCCGCAACCAGAATGAATATGTCCGTAGAAGACATATCCCGTCCACAAAATTGTGACGCACATTTATTTTGTTCGGGGACCTGAATACTGTCCGTAGAACATCCGTGCACATGCGTATCACACCCTTGGCTCCTTCGAACATCGCGCCTGTCCGCAACTGTCTGCCGCTTGTGTGTCGCACTTTTAATTAGTTCGGGGACACAAGCACTGTCTGTAGAACACCCGTTCCCATGCGCACAACCGACCCATAGCATTTGGTGTCATACGAACAGCCGTCCCATCCGTGAATGTGTCCGTGACATCATCATGTGACCGCACCCACGCTAAGCGTGGGTCCTTGTTTGCAAATACTGTCCGAGCCCCCGTATATTTAAAAAAGTAATTCTTTTAGCAATCCAAGGTATTTTCTTGGGAAAGTTCACACTTGCACATGTCCCAGAACATGTCCCTGGTGATCTGCATACTTTTTGGAACTTTTTGAGCCCTTTCTTGGTGTTCGAAAGTGTCCACGGACAGCGCGGGTGTCCGCGAAGCGTGCCCCAGCACCCCTATAAAAGGCCACACCCCAGAGCTGCTCTTTATTAGGTTTTTGGCTTCCAGGAGAGAGACTGCTCCTTCTTGCATTAGATTGCTCTTGCTCTTTCCTGTGTTCTTTCCTGTCTGCAGACTGCTCGCCTTCTGGTGGTTCCTGAAGCCATTGAAAATGGCAACCATGGCTGTTGCTGCTCCTGGTGGTGCTACGTCTGCCTCAGCACCACCCCCACCCACTCCACCACCACCACCTCCCCAAGGGCCTGCAGAGGGAAACAGGTGTGAAGATGTAGAGGAGAGCGATGAAGAGGATGATGTGGATGAGGTAGTGAAAGTCCCTACTACTAGTTCTCACCATGAATCTTGGGTGTGGAGGTTATTTACCACTCTTGATGGAGTACCGAAAGCTTGTGCGAACAAGGTGCGCTGCAATCAGTGCCAGTTCATACTGAGTCGTGGCAAACCGGGTTTGTACAGCTACGGTACTACCTCAATGAAGCAACACCTAAAGTCGTTCCACGGTGGGGCTATTCGTAAGTTTGTACCTTGCGATAAACGTAGTAGGTTGAGTTCCCCTTCAGCATCCTCCGTTTCCCCTCTTGCCACCACAAGAGACACTCCTGTGGAGGAACGCATCCCTCCAGCTGCCTCGCAGGCCATACGTGATGCTGTTGACCCTTACCTTTCGAGGGTCACAGTATTGTGCATGTACTGCGATGCAGTAATCTGCAGGGAGGAGGACCTTAGAAGTGCTTTCGAGACTGCGGTCAGGGAGCATGAGAACGTCTGCTACCTACCTAAATAAGGCCCACCCTACATCTTCCTCTCTCCACTTGCCCTTTTTTATCCCAGTGGTTGGTGTCCCTTCCTTACCCTCCTTTCCCTTCCTTTCCTTGTGTGTCGTGTTTAAAAAAAACAAACAAAAAATATAAAACAACAAACTGCAGACAGTCTGGGGACTTTTACAATTTTTGGGGTGCTGCCCTATCAGAACCATTGCACTTTTTACCAGGAGGAAGTTGATGCTCGGAAAATAACCTTTTTGTGGTGTTTTTTTGTGATTCAGAAACTTCAAATAGTCAACACCTACTGCAAAATGGATTGCTGTAATTCCAAAAAGGGTCGCAGAAAAATCTGATTGCCAGCATAAGTAAGATGCTCTCTATCTCTGCGAAAAATGTGTGTACTACGAAACTTAATGTTTTCATTGTGAAAAGAGGACATACCAATATCTCTCAAAAAGGCACAGACAGCCTTCTTAACATTGTGCCTCGCTTTCTCCATTTGTGGACCAAATGAAGAAGAACGCAGCCACATTTGTCTCTGCGCAATACGGGAAAAAATTACTCTGGAGTTTGGATACATGTCCATGACTTTCCCAAGTCCTTCTTTCATTGCAAATTGCAAAGAGATTCCAGACACATGTCCTAAACTGTTCCCTCCACAATGAATAATAATAATGTCTGGATGACACTGTGTTACCAAAGTAGCACAAAGTGGTACCAATTCCAGCCACTTCATTCCACATACTCCATGCCAGTTCACTTCCACATGAGGGAATCCAAGATGTACAGCCACTCCACAGCGATCTGCATGCACCTCCAACCAATTTATCGACGAATCTCCCAAAATCCAGACAATGGCCCTTATTACGAGTTGCCCGGTAAAAGCAGGTTCATTACCAGCATGCCGAAACGTGCGAGCCCGTGCTCGTATGAACCCGCTAACAGCGGGTGATTATGAGTGCGCGAGCACGCGCGTTCCCCCATGCTGGTAGTGGCAATACCGCCATGCCGGTAAAGGGCCACCAACCCCCCTATACCGGCATTGCGGGGCCCGCCCATTGCGTAACCGCCTCATAACAACCCCTAAATACCGGCACGGTAATACCGGCATGGTATTACCGTGTTCGCCAAAAACGGACCCGGAAATTAAGTCATCACGCAGGAATGGGAAATGGGCGGGCGGCCATCTTTAAAAACACAATCCATTGCCATCCTCCACAACCACCACTTCTTTCGTGTTGTTGTGTGCCACAACAGAAGCAGGATGTCTAAGGCTACCAAGAAGTCGACCCCAAGGAAGAGAAAGTAGTGTTTTTCAGACACAGAACTAAGCATGCTTGCTAACACCCTTGCACAGCATGCAGATACGATCAGGAGCACTGACATGAAGCATGCGGCCCAAACAACAAAAAAAAGAAGTCTGGCAGGAGGTCGCACAGAGGGTGTCGGCAGTGGGGAGCACCCCAAGGAGTGTGCGTGACTGCCGGAGGCGGTGGGACGACCTCAGCCTCCGGGTGAGGAAGATCCTGGCGGAGAACAGGAGGGCCGCAATGGCGACAGGCGGGGCCCACACTCCCCTGTGAAGTTGACGGCATGGAAGGAGACCGCAAGTTCCTTCATAGACCCTGAATCAATCGAGGGAATTGGAGATCAGGAGGTTGGCGCCGCATCATCCACAGAGGAAGGTGAGTGAACCATCACATCCATGTAGACTAAACCATGATGTGGCACAAGTGATGTGGAAGTGAGACTAGGCAAGGCAATGCATGTCCCAAGGCTACATCAACATATCCATTCAAGACTGTGGTCCACACCCTGCACCACACGCATGCTGAGTGCCAATCCCAATCCCAACAGAGGTGCAACATGACCCAACCATGCCCATGGAACTCACCACACAGACACCAAACCGATTGCCCACATGCCCCCTCAGAACACCAAATGCCACACCCCAGAAATTAAATGATGCCTGAATGTATGAACATATCACACTGCAATACATCATAGCTGCCATTTGACACCATCACTGATGACCTGCATCTCTTCTATCCCCCAGGCACCGATGAGGAAGATGGAATGCAGGACAGGGGTGCAAGTTCATCCACTGCACGCCAAGGGACCAGGGCCACCGCCACCCCCCAGCCCAAGAAACTGCCTAGAGCAACAGGCAGTGTGCCATGCAAGGCAGTAACCCTGCAGGGGACACCTGCAACCACAGAACAGCAGCAGCCACCCACAACAGCGGGAGGCATTTCCATTGATGCTCCGCCAGCCACCGCGGACGTTGTGTCTACAGAGGTGGATAATGAGGGTGAAATCATGTCCGGCACACCCACCCCAAGCCCCATTACCAGCCTCCCCCCCTACAGAGTCTGAGTGCATGGACGATCCATGCCTCCGTGACTCGGACCTTGGAGACTCTGACATTGGCATCTTTGAGGAGGACAGTGCCCTGGATGTGGGCCCCACGCAGGTGCCATGCACCACCCTGCCAGCCACCACCCTGCCAGCCACCGCCCTGTCTACCGCCACCCCGGCCACCAGTACTCCTGCAGCCAACGACTCTTTTGAGGCTCGCCTGGCAAGGGTTGAGGCCCACCAGGAGTCCATGCTGGCACTCATGCGGCAACAAGTAACCACTGGGAATGACACCATGAGGGACATTGCCACGGCCATCGCAGCCAATACTGCTGCTGTGGAGGCATCGACATGTGCCTTTAAGGTGTGTATGGGGTCACTTACACAGGCCCTGCTTGCGAATCTGCCACAAATGCAGTGCCCACACCTTGGGGCAGCCATGGGACTGACCATCGACACCTCCACTCCAACAACCCCTTCCACCTCGGCCCAATCGAGCCCTGTGCGGTTGACGCAGAGGAGTGCACGGCGCTTGACCATGGCACCCCCGGATCCAAAAATTGCCAAGAAATAACAGGACAGGCAATGACATATTGAAAATGTACGTTGGTGAAGGGGCCACTGTTTGTGGGACATATGGGGACATTTGGGGTTTGTGGGGTGGGTGAGGGAGTTTACTGGGGTATTTTTGGGGTTTGTGGGGTGGGTGAGGGAGTTTACTGGGGGTTGTGAGGGGATTATGTTCACAATATCACGTCTGTTGAAAATACACCATTGTGTGCAAGCAAATCATTGGCTGGACATACTTCTTTTTGTACATGTACATTTATTGTGTGATGGTGTACAGTGGGGCAGTTCTAACAAAACAAGTGTGCATATCCACATTCAGCCAGTGTGTCGCAGACACATTACTTTCATTGTCCCTGCGTTTCAAAAGTATTTGTCAATTAGTGCTTGGCGTACAGCATGGCCATCCCGTGCATTACGTAATGGCAGGGGGGCTCCTTTGCCTCCGTCTCCATCCCCTTCATCCTCACCCGGCCCATGCATGTCAATGTCAGGTGGCAGTGGTACATTCCTTGGGACGCACATGTTGTGCAGCATGACACAGGCCATGGTGATCTTTGCCACCTTCTCGTGCCTGTATAGGAGTGCCCCACCAGACCTGCTTAGGCAGCGGAACCGCGCCTTCAACAGGCCAAAGGTCTGCTCAATCACAACACGTGTATGAGTGTGTACATGATTGTACTCCTCTTCATGGCTGTTCTGCGGGTTACGACAGGGGTAAGTAGCCGCGGCCTCAAGGGATATCCTCCATCACCTGCAAGAAGGTACAAATAGGTGTGTGTCACTCTGAACTGCCACCTTCAGGGAGCACGGTCATGGCAGCAGCTATTTGGTGTGGGCATGCACATGTCCCTGTACGTGTACAAAATTGTCACCTATATGCAATGTAAACTGTACAGAGGTATGGTACACAGGATGGGGTTAACTAGATGATGCAGGGTGTAATCCTGTATGCTGAGCCAGATGTGCTGTGGTAGTGCGACAATGTTTAGTCTCAAATTCATGCTGTACATTGATTGCTATGCATGGTCACACTAGCCGCATTGCCACAGTTGCCATCCTATTCAGTCATGCATTGCTTGCCATCACCATGGTGCCCTGGTTGTGCCTCTTACTTGTTGTCATCCATATGCATTATTTGTGATATGTGGCCCAGTGATGTGTCCTGTTCCGTTTTGCTGGTTCAGGTGAGGAGTGTTTAGCTCTGCATGCATTCTCCACTCACTGGCTATTGCCACCCAGGTGAACTTTTACCCCCCTTTTCCCACCCTGGTGCAGTAGCCCCCCCCTTCTGCATCCGCACACATCAGTACCCCACAGCATGGCCATAGCCCTGTTGTGTAACTCACCAAGCAGTCAGGCACGTGGTCCAGCATGTCGCTCCATGTGACGGGGTAGCGTGCAGTTGCGCAGTAGCATGGCATCATGTGTGGATCCGGGATATCGGGCGCAGCAATGGGTGATGATCTTGCTGGAGTCACATACCATTTGCACATTGATGGAGTGGTATTGCTTGCGATTGCAGTACACCGCCTCTATGGCATGGGGGACTACCAATTGCACATGGGCTCAGTCGATGGCACCGACACAATTGGCCATGCCTGCCAGTGCATGGAAGCCTACTTTGCTTTTGGCTATCTCCTGGCCAGTCCGTAGTAGGGATATATGGATGCTTGCGTGCTTCAGGAGGGCATCCAGCACTTGGTTCAGCATGCGTGAGAATAGTGGTTGTGAAATGCCATGCAGCTGGTCCACTGTGTATTGGTACGTGCCTGTGGCCAGGAAGTGTAGCACAGACACCACCTTTAGTAGTGGGGGGGTGGCAGTGTGTATTTGTATGTGGCTGGCAATGTCGTTCTCTATCATGTCCACTATGGTGATGATGGTGTCACGGTCCAACCGGTACAGGGTGTGGATCTGCTCAGGGGTTAGGTTGAATGGGCTGGGTCTGGTGCGAGGGATTGCTGGCTGCCTACGAGGCTCTGGTGGCTGTGCTGGTGGTAATGGCTGGGCCTGTCCTGTCTCACCCTCTTTCTCCTCCTGTGTCTCCTCTGTGCTGCCTGTTCTTGCTACTGTAGTTGTTGTTGTTGTGGCAGTTGTTGCTGTAGTTGTATCAGTATAGCCATGTCCTCCTGCGCCATGATTGCAAATGCTAGTGGTAGCATTTTGGTGTAGGAAGGGGTGTGATGTTTAGTTGTGCTCCTTTTGTACTGGGCAACTCTACACTGCCTACACCTGTGGGGGGGGTTGTGGTGTGTGGGTGTGCTCAGTTTATACCGGCACAGCCTCCTTTGACTCCACCTGTGGGGATTGTGTGCACCTGTGGCAGCTGCCTTGTATCTTGCTTGCTGTTTGTGGGTGGTCCGCGATGCCTGTTTTGCCGGCATCGTGTAGCCCATTATTACCGGCTTCGCGATGCCGGTATTTGCATGTATGCGTGGGTTGGAATCACCCCCTATTACATGCCGGTATTTGCTCCCTGAAGGGGCGTGTGTACGCGCCTATGCCACTATTAGCGGCACCATTGTTTGGTATGCCGCTAATACCGGGGTTCCAGGTCGGAATGCTACGGAACGGTGAACGATGTAAGTAAGGGAACTGACATAGCCCAAATGCAAAGCACCACAGTGCAAGACAACCAAATGTGGACTGTTAATCCTAGCCATATCTTGACAAACTTCTAGCATTGCCTGCAAATTGAAACCAGGCACATTGCTCCACACCACCTCCACTCCTTTTACATCAAAATTGTTTGCCACATTGCTACATTTAGCATACTGCTCCAAACCATTTACAAACATATCTCCAAGCACCAACACCCTGACTTTCTCCTCTGCCATCTTCACTACACACAGCCTCTCTTAATACAAAGCAGAACCTCAACACCTGATTGGCTAATCACCAAAATACACTCCCATTTTGTGCTCAGAAGCCCCGGATGTGGCATCCCCTGTCCGCGGACAGCCGCGGCGTCCACAGAGTGTGTAACACTGGGGCAGCCCTTCTACCCTTTCCACTTCACTCTCTGCACCAGTCCCTCACTGGCTACTGTTAAGCAGTCACACAACCATCCACCAATCACACCCAAGAATTCTACATCTAACTCCATCATCACAGTTCAGCACTTTAGATGTACTGTAGATTGACCACCCATAGTACAATTGGGCTATGACTGCAAAGCACCTACAGCAACTACTACAAAACTCTACAACATTTCTACTTGCAGATTCATGCACATCCACATGCATGAACACAAACTACAGGTATGCATATTTTCTGCACAGTATATGTACAGCTCTTGTATAAATGCATATCAACAGAGTAACTGCCACTTACCCTGTATAACCTGTAAAACAAGCTTACTGTAATTTATCCCATCTGCTATAATCAAATGTCACTTGCAAACCTGTCTGCTTTACACATTTTTATTTATCCACATTACCAACTGTAATGTGCAAACTATTATTGTGTTCATTCATTTAATCATTTGTGTAACCACTGGCACCTATTTATCCACATTTCAACCACAAATAGCATTTAATGCATTTTAGTGCATAGGATGTATATACAATTTCCTTTCTATACATTCTGCATATTTAACATACATTCTACCATTTGTACTTGCTTTAGAAATTATTATAATAGTAATCAGACACAACACACGCATCTATCTAACAAAATGTCATTTCATTTTAAAAGATGGGACAAAAATAACAGTTAATTAAAGGAGAAGGCTTTCTAGTGTGTTATAAAATGACACACAACCAGGATGAGTACATGCATCTTTATTCATCCACACAGATATCCAATATCATTTTAAAGGCTTCCAGCTGAAACAACACCACTGCCTCTACAACTGTTCTTCCAACAGTTCTCTCATTCCAGCTGGTTGCCCATTCCGTTCTAGAATTTACAACAGCATTAAACTATGCACAGGTGCAGTCATGTCTATCACATCATGTACAACTATGTACAGTGTTGTAAAGCAAGACATGCAATATCACCCTCCTTTCCTTCAGTCTGCAACGCAAGTACCAGATCCTTCCTTGCAACCCTAACTTTATTTGACACTCTCCCATCTCCAAGCACTACAGGATCACCTAGTAGTTTGGTAATCACCTGCTGCATAATAAGTTGCTGAACCCATCAAACCCTTCTGCTTTTTTTCCCCGACACCTTCACAAATGCATACATTGCATGCGTTTCCCCTACAGTTCCTGCCATTTACCCTGTAAAAAATTGCAAAAAAACATACGATTATTTCTTCTATCTCTTAAAATCCAATAACACTGCCTTAAGAAGCCAAGTGTGCTCTGTGCACTTACTATTATAGTCATTTCTAAAGCACGTTCAACTAACAGATTCTAAGTAAAATATACAGAATGCAAAAAGGCAAAAGAAAGTGCATGTAAATGCTATGCAGTTATCAGAAAGCACCACTTCTGCAGAAACAAAGAAATCCATGTCTGCATTAACAACAGTGCTATTAACACACATACTTACTAACTTCTTTTTTCACAATTTCAGTGAAGACCACTCTCCTCAAAAGCAGCAGCGTCTGAAGTATGAACGAGAATGCAGAAGACAACAACTCTTTCTATCGAAAAAAGTAAGTGCAATACTGCCATAATTTTCTAACTGTTCCTCAAACACTGTAGAATTCTGGTATTGTTGAGCAAACAATTATATTAACACTGCAACATTGGATTCAGTATTAGTGCTTCCCCTCACCAGCTGCATACTTTGTATTGTCATCTGAACACCAGTATAGTAATACACAAAAACAAGAATAGCCTTCCCAACCTGATGTAGCAACCCATTGCACAATCACGCACCTCTTCATACATCCTTACCATCATACTCAGACACCCATGCACAAAGCACACATACACTGCACAAGATCCCAACCCACACTTTCTTTTTTTCTCCAACAGACCTTAAAGAATGCCTACCAAAAAGCAACTCCGTAGAAAGCAATGGAAAAGTAAACAAAATCAAAATAAAATTCCAAAATAAGCATCCACTTCTAGCAGAATTTGTACAAAAAGTTCAAACAACACAGCTAATACAGTCATTAAGCGAAACAAAACAAGCTTCCAGTACAGAAACTTTGCCTCCTCTTTCAAAATATAAAACGAAATAGAAAGTGATTAGCAAGACTGCAGCTACCACTAGTGCTAACACTGCACTTATAAATCTTGAATTAGCCGCAAGTAAGCATAACAAAATAAATATTTTACCAAAAAAGTTCCGCCACAGAGTCCTTCAGAACCTTATAAAAGGAAAAACAGGAGAGATATCATGCACAACCCTTAAAACCTACCGTAGAAAATAAATTAATCCTAGAAGCTCTCATAGACAGTGCAATCCTTCTCAAAAGAAAATTATTTATTTTAGTTTTAAACAGAATGAAACCACTAACAAAACTAAGTACTAAACTACAAAAAAGACTTCTCAATAAACAGAATATCAACAAAGATAGCTTCACAAACATCTGTGGAGGTGAATGGAGTCATACCACGAGCCCAGAACCATATTTCAATGAAGAAGCATACAAACAAAAGCAAATAAACCCAATTGCAATACATAGCAGTGGACGAGGGTGTGAAAAACTTAATAATACCATTATGGAAAAAGAAACGCTGCTCACAAAAATATCTCCAGAAAACTCAGTATCAACTCTCCATTACACTGAACCAATATGTCCAGTCTACAAATGGCCCTGCACATCAATGTGTAACATAATCAAAAAATCTTCAAATCTTTACGCCAGTTCCTCAATCAGTATGTGAAAGGCAAAAACAAATTCAAAATGAAACGACTACAAAATATGTACTCCTGTCGAGTGCGCAAATTCACAGGACTACAAGAACATTCATTAGCCTGCATTTCTGGACCTATTTGCAAAAGAACCTTCCACCATATCAAAATGATATCAACGCAACATTCAGCTATAAGAAATCTGGTCCATAAAATGTACTATGCCAAAAATCCTGCTTTAGCACTAGCCAATTTAAATAACAATCTTCTATTGAAAGCCACTTACAAAATGCAATAGCTTCACAACAGACTAGCAACAACTGTAAAGATGACAACCTTCTACTACACACATACAAAAAAGAAATACTAAAGTTTAAAAGTACATCTGCTGAATTACCAAACCATGTGTGTGTGGGTGTTGCCACAGGAATTTTATAAAAATAGCACAAAAACTGTAGACATGACCTACAAAATAGAAGACAATGAAGATTCCAAATGGTTCCAATTAGCTCTCTATCTTATAGCAGAAAACAAATACGAAATTACTTCAACCAAAAACAGCAAAATTACCTCTCTCTGAATTAGTGAAAGGCATTCATGGCAAAGTAGTTTATTTGCCATTTGAGCTCAAAGAAAATGTACACACTCTGGGATTGCAACGTCCAATAGATCAATCTTTAATTACCTTAGTAAATGGCATACCTACAAAAGACAAAAAAATTGGCAACAACTTGTGGACTTACATAACGTTAGACAAGCCCTGCAATATCTAAAAGACAACAATGAATACTACAAAGAAATTAATATTGAAGAAAACCTGAGGGAAGCCACTGAAATACTTCAAGTCTCATTAGAAACTGGCCAATTTAAACTTCTAGATCCTGCTACAGAATCCAATATTTTAGTCCATTATACAATGTATCTGTTACACTCTAAAGACACCTTAGATGATGCACTGGAAATGTACCAAATGCGACAAGCCAAAGGATCTCCAATCAGCATATGGGAAAAAAGTATAGAAGCACAAACCTTTTCTCTACTCTTTCCTACGGGAAAAGGAGGAAGATATGATGATAGAACCACACAAATAACAGGATCAGAATACCGCTCTTTACGACTATATTCTGAAGACCCCAGATTCAGACAAAACGTGGAAAACATATTCCACCTTCTCTTTGAAAGTGAACTAGCAACTCTATGCTACGGAGTTGCACACACATTGGAATCAGGTACCCAATTCAAAATGTCAGCTACGCAATTACTACAAGAAGTGCAAGAAAAAGATGAGGTTTTAGAATCAAGCATTACAAATCTTTTAGCAAACATGGTGGTAAAAAAGAATACTGGTACCGACATCACAGAGATGTACGCTGTATGATAAGAAACCTTGACCCACCCACTTGGTTTGTGACATTAAGTTGTGCAGAATATGCATGGGAAGATTTACACAATTTCCTACGCAAAGCAAACACAAACAAAAAAAACATAGATATAAAAACACCAGGAGAACTCTGCTCTCTAGATACTGTAAATGTATCAAGGAAGTTCCATCATCATTTCATTGCTATGCTACACTTCATTTGTAATGAATGTGTTCCTCCCCTCGGAGAAGTGGAACACTTCTTTTGGAGAAAAGAATACCAAGCCAGAAGAGCATCACACATCCACATGCTTTTGTGGATTAAAGATGCTCCTAAATTTGGTCAGGACAGTGATGCCACTGTTTTGCAGTTCATCCAAAAATATGTCACTTGTGAAATCCCTTCACAAACAACACATAGCGACCTTCATGCACACATTTTAGAATTTCAAAGACACAAATGTGGGAAATATTGTCGTCGCAAATATAAAAACAAAGGGAAATACTACACCAACTGCCGCTTTGGTTTCCCTAGACCAGTTTCAACAACAAGTCAAGTAAACAACTTCATGTCTGCAGTTAGAGAAAGTGTCAAAGGAAAATCACCTATGAACACATATTACATAAAAAGAACAGAACAATACAAATACATCAATGATTACAATGCAACAATTGCCCTCCTATGGAATGCAAACATAGATGTGCAGTACATTGCAGACAAGTCCACTGCAGTTGCACGATATGTCACAGCCTACTTAACCAAAGCAGAGAATACAGAGCATCAAGACTTCTGGGATGACATTTCATCTGACAAAACACTATCACAGAAATTGTACAGCTTAGGCATACAAATGCTCTCTCATAGAGAATGTGGCTGCTATGAAGCTGCAGACCATTTAACTGGTACTGCCTTGTATGGAAAATCTGAAAATATAATATGGCTAAGTCTTGGTCCTGCTAAATCTAGAAAAAGAGTTCTCAAATCATATGAGGACATAGAAACAATAGCCAAAAATGATCCCAACAGCCAAGACATTTTGAAAAACAATTTACTTGACACATACTACCCAAACAGGAGTACAACTTTGGAAACTATGGCCCTCATTAGGACTCCGGCGCTAAACCATGGGGCTATTAGCACCATGGTCCATGCCGGAGTCCGCCATGCAGAAAGGGGGGATTACCACCCCATTCCAAGGTTGGCGAGGCGGTAATTCCCCCTTTCTCCATGGCCCTTCCCCATTCCCATTTTTGCCCCATAGGGCTCAATGGGAATGGGGAAGGCGGCAATTACGGTACCGCAAATTGCGGTACCCTAATTGCCATCAAGGTCCCTTTGCGGGTCCCTACTTTAACGGCTGGTCCAGACCAGCCATTCAGGTTGGGAGCCACAAAGAGACCTCGTAGTAAGGCGTTAAGGGGTTACCGGCACCGCAGCCTTTTACAGTGCCATTAACCCCTTAATGCCAGGGTCCTAATGATGGCCTATGTATCTATACCACATAGCCCAAAACGTCACATACAAAAATAATATTAAACCAGATGAAAAGAAAGCTAGATACAGACTGGCACATTGTTAGGCAGCTTAGTGAAACTTACCAGACAAAGCTAATTAATCATATCAAATTATCATTAAAAACTGCTCAACATAAAGAACTGTATTACATGTCCCCGCTACAACTTTTTAAACCATGGAGAAAAGAAGAACATATACTAGATACCTATGACTCCTATTTAGACGGTTTCAATGAAAGCACCATAACAGATGTAAACTTTACAAAGTACAAAACAATGTTCCACAATGAACAGCAACACAAAGAAGAACTCCAGGTCCAAATAGATGTGGACACTCCAGACAGTAGGCAACCTTCTGTAACAGGAAGCCAAGAACCACTTGGACAGCCACTTATAGCAATTGAGGCAGAAATAGCCATGACAGAAGTAGAAAACACCATGTGTCAGTATGAGCAATCTACAGAAGACTTTGCTGTATTGAAATCACAACTAAACAATGAACATCGTAGCATTTTCCAAGAAGTAACAAAACAAATTGAACATGGTGTACAACATGAAAGTAAAAACTGTACCTGCCAAGACTACAAACCTATACTGCTATATGTGAGTGGTCAAGCTGGTTCAAGCAAAATATTCTTAATAAAATTCATCAGCAAGTTCCTCCAACAATTAACAAACAACAACCTGTCAGCTGTTGTAACTGCCCCCACAGGTTTACCTGCCTACAACATAGGTGGTGTTCTTTACACCGATTACTACTCCTTCCAGTAGACACCAAAACAAATTAGACTATTACAAACTTTCTACAGAAGCTGCAATGGATTTAAGTAGAATTTTCAAACAAATGAAAATGCTACTAATTGATGAGGTGAGCATGGTCTCCAACCCAATGTTAGCTTTCATTCACCTCAGATTACAAGAGGTCCTCAAAACAGACTACGAAGAGCTCTTTGGAGGAAAACACATTTTTTCAGAGATCTTCAATTAACACCAGTGAAAGGTGAACCTATTTTTAAAACCTTAGGGCACAAACTGTTTCCTAAAACTCTTGGCGGCATAGGAAATGTCAACCTTTGGCAACATTTCCAATACAGAGAATTAACTGAAAACATGCATCAGTCTGCAGACCTCACATACGCCAACATTTTATAAAGTATTAGATTTGGTGTACTAGCTCAAGAAGCACAATCTATATTAAAAACCAGACACATCCATGCACTCCATGGCCATAACTCATGTGCTACTGATGTCATGGAAAAATTAGCACACATAAATGTCAATTGTATGTCCTTGATGCCAACTCTTGCAAGCTGTTTTAAAATGTGATGAAACAATGTTAAAAAAAAAGAAATACAACCAACAGTTCAAATTTGCTCCATAGACAAGCTGGACGTACATGGTATGACACTACCCATGTGTCAAAAAGCCACAACAAGGCTAAAGACCTTGGAAAACTCTATCTCTAACACAGCTGATTTGGCAAAAATATAAAATTATCTTTAAACTGTGGTGTAATGCTTAAACGTAACCTTGACGTGGACCAAAGACTAGTTAATGGAGCACTTGGTACAGTTGTTGGATTTCAAACATACCCATGTGACAACAACATTCAATTTGTCAATATTCTCTTTGACAAATTATCCGAAGTTAAAAAGATAGAACGCTCAACAGCTCGCTTCCTTCTTTCCAAAGACATGTATGTATGCAGAGAACAATTTTCTCTAACTCTAGCATACTCAGTCACCATTCACAAATCACAAGGCCTTACCCTAGATAAAGCATTGATAGATATTGGTAGCACAGTCTTTAAAGAAGGCATGATCTATGTAGCACTATCACGCTTACGTGCTATTTCTAATCAACTTTGATGCAAGTAAAGTAAATGCAGATATTCCTTGCATTCTAGAATATAATATTCTGTGTTCACTCTACACCCCATCTAAAAACCTATCCTGTTCGACAAAAAGCAAAACGTTGTAAATGAAAACTACTTCAAACTGAAACGATACAGGATCTCACTGCAATTCCTCCAAAGAAAAAAAAAGAAACTAATACTTCATCAAGGACCACAACCAAAGAAGAATCTATTGGTCCAAGTAACTCAACTACCTCTTCAAAGAAGTAACACACACTCCGAACAAATGACTTGGACACAGAACTGTCAGGTCCATTCAAATTTTCAAATACAACCGGTGTAAATTGCTATGCAAATGTAGCAATAAATATTCTATTTCAATTGCCACCAATTATTGACAACATTTACTTACACGATACAGACCAATTGTGTTTGCAAATGTTAGTCCTTCATAGAAATGCAACCAACAATCCTGACAGCACTTACAGGGGTCGATTCATGGAAATAACGTGCGCCGAAAATTCCCGCGCAGAGGTGCCAAAACGTGCAAATCGCAGGAAAAGTGCGAAAATCACAGTGCAAGTGCGAAAATCGCAGGGAAACCAGCGCACAGCGATTCATGGAAGTCCGTGCGCGAGAAAAACATTGGATGTGCACTAAAAATGTGCGCCGCGCATGCCGGCGCACAGGTCATCCAACAGCATGCGCCACGGCCACTGCGAAATCGCACATAGCGTGGCGCACATCACAAAAGTAGGCGGAACACGGGGCGTAACACTCGGAATGGGGAACAACGCGTGAAAATATGGGCGTCACGGGGGAAGTACAGGAGGCAAGTGCGCGGAACACCCACACGCTCGCCTACAACCCGTATTCATGGAACCGAATAGGGCAAACCAGCGCACGGTCAAAGACGCGCACAGGGCCAAACAAGTACGCCACAAGAAAGCAGGCGGTAGCGTCCCTGCGCCTGAAAAAAATGTGCGCCAAAATGGGCAATAACAAAAAGCACCCATATACAGCCATGATGAATGGTCCAATCAGTGGCCCTCGAGGACAAATGAGGTGCAAAGGGGTACCGACAAACACGGACACCCGCTGTGTGAAAAATAGTGTGTGCGTGTCTACCTGGGTGCGCGGGAAGTCCCACACGCGATTGGCCTGGGTACGTGTACTTTGGGGTGCGCGGGAAGTCCCACACGCGATTAGCCTGGCTACGTGTGTTTCGGGGTGCACGGGAAGTTCCACACGCGATTAGCCTGGGTACATGTGTTACGGGATGCGCGGGAAGTTCCACACCTGATTGGCCTGGGTACGTGTACTTCGGGGTGCGCGGGAAGTCCCACACGCGATTAGCCTGGGTACGTGTGTTTCGGGGTGCGCGGGAAGTTCCACACGCGATTAGCATGGGTACGTGTGTTTCGGGGTGCGCAGGAAGTTCCACACGCGATTGGCCTGGGTACGTGTACTTCAGGGTGCACGGGAAGTTCCACACGCGATTGGCCTGGGTACGTGTACTTCGGGATGCGCGGGAAGTCCCACACGCGATTACCCTGGGTACGTGTACTAAGGGGTGCGTGGGAAGTTCCACACGCGATTAGCCCGGGTACGTGTGTTTCGGGGTGCGCGGGAAGTTCCACACGCGATTGGCCTGGGTACGTGTACTTTGGGGTGCACGGGAAGTTCCACACGCGATTGGCCTGGGTACATGTACTTCGGGGTGCGCGGGAAGTTCCACACGCGATTGGCCTGGGTACGTGTACTTCGGGATGCGTGGGAAGTTCCACACGTGATTGGCCTGGGTACGTGTATTCCGAGGTGCGTGGGAAGATTCACACGCGATTTCAGCAGGGTACGTGTATTTAGGTGGTGCCGGGGAATGCTACACGTGATTTGGCCGTGTGGGTCCTCCCAGGTGTTCCCTCTACACCCTCCACGGCCCCTGCAGGCAGCCCACACCACAGGGGACTACCCTGCACCCCTGCTCATGTCCCACAGGCAACCCATCCACCATGGCCATGCCCCCCAGCCAACCCACATGTCACCTTGCACTACTGATCACCAACATGTCTCCCTGCACCCCCACCCCCCAGCCACCAGGGGCAGCCTCAACCAGGCCCCCACTCATGTCTCCCACCACCCCCACCCCCCAGCAGTGCAGGGGCAGCCTCCACCATACCCCCACTCATGTCCCCCTGCACCCCCTCCCCCCAGCAGTGCAGGGGCACCCTCCACCAGGCCCCCACTCATGTCTACCACCACCCCCACCCCCCAGCAGTGCAGGGGCAGCCTCCACCAGGCCCCCACTCATGTCTACCACCACCCTCACCCCCCAGCAGTGCAGGGGCAGCCTACACCAGGCCCCCACTCATGTCTCCCACCACTCCCACCCCCCAGCAGTGCAGGGGCAGCCTCCACCAGGCCCCCACTCATGTCCCCTATCACCCCCACCCCCCAGCCATCAGGGGCAGCCTCCACCAGGCCCCCACCCATGTCTACCACCACCCCCATCCCCCAGCAGTGCAGGGGCAGCCTCCACCAGGACCCCACCCATGTCTCCCACCACCCCCACCCCCCAGCAGTGCAGGGGCAGCCTCCACCAGGCCCTCACTCATGTCCCCTATCACCCCCACCCCCAGCAACCAGGGGCAGCCTCCACCAGGCCCCCACTCATGTCTACCACCACCCCCACCCCCACCCCCCAGCAGTGCAGGGGCAGCCTCCACCAGGCCCCCACTCATGTCCCCTATCACCCCCACCCCCCAGCCACCAGGAGCAGCCGCCACCAGGCCCCCACTCATGTCCCCTATCACCCCCACCCCCCAGCAGTGCAGGGGCAGCCTCCACCAGGCCCCCACTCATGTCTACCACCACCCCCACCCCCAGCAGTGCAGGGGCAGCCTCCACCAGGCCCCCACTCATGTCCCCTATCATCCCCAACCGCCAGCGGTGCAGGGGCAGCCTCCACCAGGCCCCCCACTCATGTCCCCTATCACCCCCACCCCCCAGCCACCAGGGGCAGCCTCCACCAGGCCCCCACTCATGTCTACCACCACCCCCACCACCCAGCAGTGCAGGGGCAGCCTCCACCAGGCCCCCACTCATGTCCCCTATCACCCCCACCCCCAGAAGTGCAGGGGCAGACTCCACCAGGCCCCCACCCATGTCTCCCACCACCCCCACCCCCCAGCAGTGCAGGGGCAGCCTCCACCAGGCCCCCACTCATGTCTACCACCACCCCCACCGCCAGCAGTGCAGGGGCAGCCTCCACCAGACCCCCACTCATGTCCCCTATCACCCCCACCCCCCAGCAACCAGGGGCAGCCTCCACCAGGCCCCCACTCATGTCCCCTATCACCCCCACCCCCCAGCAGTGCAGGGGCAGCCTCCACCAGGCCCCCACTCATGTCTCCCACCACCCCCACCCCCCAGCAGTGCAGGGGCAGCCTCCACCAGGCCCCCACTCATGTCTCCCTGCACCCCCACCCCCCAGCCACCAGGGGCAGCCTCCACCAGGCCCCCACCTATGTCTACCACCACCCCCACCCCCCAGCAGTGCAGGGGCAGCCTCCACCAGGCCCCCACTCATGTCTCCCACCACCTCCACCCCCCAGCAGTGCAGGGGCAGCCTCCACCAGGCCCCCACTCATGTCCCCTATCACCCCACCCCCCAGAAGTGCCGGGGCAGCCTCCACTAGGCCCCCCACTCATGTCCCCTATCACCCCCACCCCCCAGCCACCAGGTGCAGCCTCCACCAGGCCCCCACTCATGTCCCCTATCACCCCCACCCCCCAACCACCAGGGGCAGCCTCCACCAGGCCCCCACCCATGTCTACCACCACCCCCACCCCCCAGCAGTGCAGGGGCAGCCTCCACCAGGCCGCCACCCATGTCTCCCACCACCCCCAACCCCCAGCAATGCAGGGGCAGCCTCCACCAGGCCCCCACTCATGTCTACCACCACCCCCACCCCCCAGCAGTGCAGGGGCAGCCTCCACCAGGCCCCCACTCATGTCCCCTATCACCCCCACCCCCCAGCCACCAGGGGCAGCCTCCACCTGGCCCCCACCCATGTCTACCACCACCCCCAACCCCCAGCAGTACAGGGGAAGCCTCCACCAGGCCCCCACTCATGTCTCCCACCACCCCCACCCCCCAGCCACCAGGGGCAGCCTCCACCAGGCCCCCACTCATGTCTCCCTGCACCCCCACCCCCAAGCCACCAGGGGCAGCCTCCACCAGGCCCCCACCCATGTTTCCCAGCCAACATGTCACCACAATGTAGATCCCTGGCCCTTATGGTCAGCCTCCAAATGGCAAACACCCACCCGAGTATTGCATCCACCCACTTAGAAATGGCAAAAACATGATAGAAGCCCAATTGCAAGTCTGGAAATGAACACATGTCCCTCACATACACCCAATCGGTGTCAGTGAATGTCAAAACCCATATCATGATATGCATGAAACCATTGAGATGATACTACACATTGAAGTTTGAAGAAAAAATATGTATATAACGCAACATAAATTGAATCAAAAATAAAGAAACAATAATGGAAATTTAAAAAAAAAAAAACAGCAGGTACGTGAAAAAATGCAAAACCACAAATCATAATGCAAACGAAAGGTGTCCAAAGTCACAGTCCACAAAAGTAAATGCAATGGAAAATAAAAATCGAAAACCATTGCTCCATGGCGAAATCATAATAAAAATTGAAAATCCAAAAGTCAACTATGTACAGATAAAGAATCCACAGTTCATGATCCCAACCGAAGAAATGAAACCTATCTAATAACACTACCTAAAAAAAATAACTATATACAAAAATGTGGCCCATTGTCCAAAAGGTCCAAAAAAATGCTAAACCAAAGGAAACCTAACACTAACTATATAACTATTTACAAGGGCGGCGGGCTAGTCCGACGGCTCACTTTGGGATGTTCCGGGCCAGGGCATCATCGAACTCCTGCTCAATGTCCCGGAGGCGCTCCTCCTCCATGGACCCGAGGGTTCGCAGGGCCGTCCACATGTTCCCCCCAAACTCCCTGCGGATTGCCTCGAGGCACTCGGCACGCCTCAGGGCCCTTCACATGGAGTTCTCTGCCCTGACCATCGTGAGCCGTGCCTCTTCCGCCCGCTGCCGCCGCTCCGCATCTATGGCGTGGCCCAACCGCTGCCACACGGAAGACACTTCCCGTCCTGGGTCCTCCTGCCCTCCGGCCGATGCCTGCCCCTCCGATGTGGAAGGCCCCGAGCCATCATGGCTCCCACCACGTTGCTATTGCTGCGCCTCTGCCCGTGCACTGCCTCCTGCTGCCTGCACATCCTCCGCTGGCTGGGGTGCAGTTGTTGATGTGGCCACCCCTGCTGGACGTCCGACTCCCGACTGTGGCAGGGATGCCTCCTCCACCAGCCTGGCCGCACCGTCAGAGGCAGCTGCACAGGGCACCCAGGTGACTGATGGGTGGGAAGATGGCACGGAGGACGACTGGCGCATAGGGGGTTCAGTTGAGGAGGGGGTCGTAGCAAGCCCCATCAAACGGAGGAATCCGGCATGGGTGACCTGTCCCAGTAGGCCGACGCGGTCAACGAGCCATTCGAGATGACGTGCAGTCTCCTCATGAAAATACTGCAGGTCACCTCGCATGGCCTGTTGACACAACGCCACACCAGTCAGGACAGGCTCAACCCGGACCCGGATAGCCACGTCCGCAGGCAGAGGAAGGCCAGTTGTCGTGAGCTCATCCCCTGCCTGAAAACGGGTCTGGACATAGGCATCCCTGCTGGTGCAAGATGATGCAGTGACAGGATCAGGGACAGGATTGCACACAGGCACCTCCGCGGCAACCTGTGCTGCCTCCTGTCCCTGGTCCTGCACTGCACCACTAGCACCAGTGGAATCCCCACCTCCAGACCCCGTCTCTGTTGCCTGCACGGCCTCCTCCTACACCAAACCCCCCACCAACCTAGATGACTCCGTGCCATCTTCCCCCGTTGGGCCCTGTGGGGTCCCAGCTGCCCCTTCTGCTGCCGAGGAGTCCAACTCCGACCTCCACCTTTTGGACCTCCCCTCGGCAGCTGCGGCCTGGGACACGGCACCGGACTCCTCACTCCCCGACGAGATCACAACCTGGGAGGGGAGCCGGGCTTTGCGTCTCCGGCTGGCGGTGCAATACCCGCCGCTGTGCTCCACAGCACCTTCTCCACCCTCTTCATCAGTTGACGCTGCAGACAGGGAGAAATAAAACACAGGCATCAGGGCACTGTACAATGGACACATACACACATGACAGTTGTACATGAGTGGCATTGGCAAACCTCAGACATGGCATCACAATCGGCAACACACATGTCATTTCAACTTGCACACATGAGCCATACCACAGCCACATTGCAACTGCCAGCACCATCCATACACATACAACAGCATGAGCAGGCAAAGGTGAGCCAGACATCACATGCAACACAGGGAGTGCACTACACATGCACGCACACCACCACACTTGCATGCATGTGTACACCTCAGCCAACTGTCGCAGTGTTCCGATGGGCATCCATGTCACATCTGCCAATCAGGCTTACACATCCCGCTGTCACATGCATCCATGTTGCATCACTGTTGCACCCTTGTCAAATACACACACATGCACATGTACACATTGCTGATACATGCAGCTGAAAACAACATACATGCGTGACATCACGAACATGCCCACTTACATACACATTCATCCAAACATGTGTGCCCACGCAACTGCATTTGGCATGCAAGCCGACACACACAAGCACCATCCATGTCTCACACATGACAGCCCTCACATGTGTTAGCCTCACGGTCCTGTACACCCCCACCCATACTCGGCCCCATACAAACAGATGTGCAACCAGCACACTACTGGCACATCACCACACGCACAGCTTACAATCATGATGCATGTACACTTACCGCTCGAGTCCAGACGGGTCTGCCTCTCAAGAACCTGGACGTGGAGCGCTGGGGATATGCGTTCCAGGACCCTCATCTGATCTTCCGACAAGTGGCCCCGGCACCCCTTAGCATCCGCTGCCTTCAAGAGGCGCCAGGCCTTGCTCAGGGTCCTGGACCTGAAGTCCACCCAGCGCTTCTTGACATGTTGGAAGTCGCGGACTGCCACCCCCTCCGCGTTGATGGTAGTCACGATGTCGGTCCAGATCCGAGTCCGTCCTTCCTTGTCGGCGCGCACCCTTCCGTAGAGGGCATCATACTGCCCCAGGACTTGCTCCACCAGGACACCAACTTCCCTGGCACTGAAGCTGGTGCCCCTCTGCCTCTCTGGCCGGGGGTTGTCAGTGGTGCCAGATGTTGCAGTGCCCGACATGACAACCCCAGAGGCAGGAGTGGGTGGGAAACTGGGTCCTGGGGCTGGGCTGTGGAGCGATGGAATCGCAGTCAGGAGTCTTCGGTTCCAGCAGGGGTGGTCACAGCAACAGCACCCCTGGCTGATGTGCAGGCAGCAAATGGCAGGGCACGTGGGCAGCAGGCAGTCAGGCAGCAGCATATGGCAGGTGGGAGCGTGCTCGGGGCTCTGGGGGGCAGTAATTCGGCCTTGTGGGCAGGAGCGTGGTCTTCCGTGTGCTTACGCGTGGCTAGCTTGATACGGAGTGATTTGGCACGTGAAAATCCTGCACGTCTGCGTGTAAATCGAGGAAAGGCCCTTAGCGCGTATGCACGTCAGCACGCATATGCAATTTCATTGGACCAAAGGCCATTAGCACGTGAGCGCGTCTGTGACATGACGCGCGCGGGTGTTTCCCTCATAACACGTGATGACAGAGCACACGTGGATTTCCAACAATTGCGTGTGAAACTTCCCGCGCACCCCGAAACACACGTACCCAGGCTAATCGCGTGTGGAACTTCCCACGCACCCCGAAGTACACGTACCCAGGCCAATCGTGTGTACGCTCACTTCCCTCCGATTACACGCGATGACACTCGGACGTGCAGTTTTACCACGTGTGCTCTGTCATCACGTGTAATGAGGAAAACACCCGCGCGTGTCACGTCACAGACGCGCTCACGCGCTAAGGGCCTTTGGTCCAATGAAATCGCATATGCGTGCTGACGTGCATACGCGCTAAGGGCCTTTCCTCGATTTACACGCAGACGTGCAGGATTTTCACGTGCCAAATCACTCCGTATCAAGCTGGCCACGGTTAAGCACACGGAAGACCACGCTCCTGCCCACAAGGCTGAATTACTGCCCCCCAGAGCCCCGAGCACGCTCCCACCTGCCATCTGCTGATGCCTGACTGCCTGCTGCCCATGTGCCCTGCCATTTGCTGCCTGCACATCAGCCAGGGGTGCTGTTGTTGTGACCACCCCTGCTGGAACCGAAGATTCCCGACTGCGATTCCATCGCTCCACAGCCCAGCCCCAGGACCCAGTTGCCCACCCACTCCTGCCTCTGGGGTTGTCATGTCAGGCACTGCAACATCTGGCACCACTGACAACCCCCGGCCAGAGAGGCAGAGGGGCACCAGCTTCAGTGCCAGGGAAGTTGGTGTCCTGGTGGAGCAAGTCCTGGGGCAGTATGATGCCCTCTACGGAAGGGTGCGCGCCGACAAGGAAGGACAGACTCGGATCTGTACCGACATCGTGACTGCCATCAACGTGGAGGGGGTGGCAGTCCGCAACTTCCAACATGTCAAGAAGCGCTGGGAGGACTTCAGGTCCTGGACCCTGAGCAAGGCCTGGCGCCTCTTGAAGGCAGCGGATGCTAAGGGGCGCCGGGGCCACTTGTCGGAAGATCAGATGAGGGTCCTGGAACGCATATCCCCAGCGCACCACGTCCAGGTCCTTGAGAGGCAGACCCGTCTGGAGTCGAGCGGTAAGTGTACATGCATCATGATTGTAAGCTGTGCGTGTGGTGATGTGCAAGTAGTGTGCCGGTTGCACATCTGTTTGTATGGGGCCGAGTATGGGTGGGGGTGTACAGGACCGTGAGGCTAACACATGCGAGGGCTGTCATGTGTGAGACATGGATGGTGCTTGTGTGTGTCGGCTTGCTTGCCAAATGCAGTTGCGTGGGCACACATGTTTGGATGAATGTGTATGTAAGTGGGCATGTTCGTGATGTCACGCATGTATGTTGTTTTCAGCTGCATGTATCAGCAGGTGTCCGGTCAATTGGTCGACAACAAACTGGTCGACTGCAATTTGGTCTACACCATTTGGTCGAATGCCAAATGGTCCAATTTTTTTTTTTTTATATATATATATGTGTTTTGTGGGTTTTCGTGTGGGGAAAAAGAAAAAAAAAAAAAAAAAAAGGGGGTTGGCGGGGGGACCCCCCCCCCAAAAAAACCAAAAAAGGGGTAAAAAAAAAAGAAAAAAAAACTTCGACCATTTGGCATTCGACCAAATGGTGTCGACCAATTGTCCTGTCGACCAAATGTTTTCGACCAATTGACTGGGAACCGTATCAGCACTGTGTACATGTGCATGTGTGTGTATTTGACAAGGGTGCAACAGTGATGCAACTTGGATGCATGTGACAGCGGGATGTGGAAGCCTGATTGGCAGATGTGACATGGATGCCCATCGGAACACTGCGACAGTTGGCTGAGGTGTATACATGCATGCAAGTGTGGTGGTGTGCGTGCATGTGTAGTGCACTCCCTGTGTTGCATGTGATGTCTGGCTCACCTTTGCCTGCTCATGCTGTTGTATGTGTATGGATGGTGCTGGCAGTTGCAATGTGGCTGTGGTATGGCTCATGTGTGCAAGTTGAAATGACATGTGTGTTGGCGATTGTGATGCCATGTCTGAGGTTTGCCAATGCCACTCATGTGCAACTGTCATGTGTGTATGTATCCATTGTACAGTGCCCTGAAGCCTGTGTTTTATTTCTCCCTGTCTGCAGCGTCAACTGATGAAGAGGGCGGAGAAGGTGCTGTGGAGCACAGCGGCGGGGATCGCACCGCCAGCCGGAGACGCAAGGCCCGGCTCCCCTCCCAGGTTGTGATCTCATCGGGGAGTGAGGAGTCCGGTGCCGCGTCCCAGGCCGCAGCTGCCGGGGGGAGGTCCAAGAGGCGGAGGTCGGAGTTGGACTCCTCGGCAGCAGAAGGGGCAGCTGGGACCCCACAGGGCCCAATGGGGGAAGATGGCACGGAGTCATCCAGGTTGGTGGGGGGTTTGGTGGAGGAGGAGGCCGTGCAAGCAACAGAGACGGGGTCTGGAGGTGGGGATTCCACTGGTGCTAGTGGTGCAGTGCAGGACCAGGGACAGGAGGCAGCACAGGTCGCCGCGGAGGTGCCTGTGTGCAATCCTGTCCCTGATCCTGTCACTGCATCATCTTGCACCAGCAGGGATGCCTACGTCCAGACCCGTTTTCAGGCAGGGGATGAGCTCACGACAACTGGCCTTCCTCTGCCTGCGGACATGGCTATCCGGGTCCGGGTTGAGCCTGTCCTGACTGGTGTGGCGTTACGTCAACGGGCCATGCGAGGTGACCTGCAGTCTTTTCATGAGGAGACTGCACGTCATCTCGAATGGCTCGTTGACCACGTCAGCCTACTGGGACAGGTCACCCAGGCCGGATTCCTCCGTTTGATGGGGCTTGCTACGACCCCCTCCTCAACTGAACCCCCTATGCACCAGTCGTCCTCCGTGCCATCTTCCCACCCATCAGTCACCTGGGTGCCCTGTGGAGGTGCCTCTGACGGTGCGGCCAGGCTGGTGGAGGAGGCATCCCTGCCACAGTCGGGATTCGGACGTCCAGCAGGGGTGGCCACATCAACGACTGCACCCCAGCCAGCGGAGGATGTGCAGGCAGCAGGAGGCAGTGCACGGGCAGAGGCGCAGCAGCAGCAACGTGGTGGGAGCCATGGTGGCTCGGGGCCTTCCACATCGGAGGGGCAGGCATCGACCGGAGGGCAGGAGGCCCCAGGACAGGAAGTGTCTTCCATGTGGCAGCGGAAGAGGAACGGCTCACGATGGTCAGGGCGGAGAACTCCATGCGGAGGGCCCTGAGGCGTGCCGAGTGCCTCGAGGCAATCCGCAGGGAGTTTGGGGGGAACATGTGGACGGTCCTGCGGACCCTCGGGGCCATGGAGGAGTAGCGCCTCCGGAACATTGAGCAGGAGTTCGATGATGCCCTGGCCCGGAACATCCCGAAGTGAGCTGTCGGACTAGCCCGCTGCCCTTGTAAATAGTTATATAGTTAGTGTTAGGTTTCCTTTGGTTTAGCATTTTTTTTGGACCTTTTGGACAATGGGCCACATTTTTGTATATAGTTATTTTTTTTAGGTAGTGTTATTAGATAGGTTTCATTTCTTCGGTTGGGATCATGGACCTTGGATTGTTTATCTGTACATAGTTGACTTTTGGATTTTCAATTTTTATTATGATTTCGCCATGGAGCAATGGTTTTCGATTTTAATTTTCCATTGCATTTACTTTTGTGGACTGTGACTTTGGACACCTTTAGTTTGCATTACGATTTGTGGTTTTGCATTTTTTCACGTACCTGCTGTTTTTTTTTTTTTAATTTCCATGATTGTTTCTTTATTTTTGATTCAATTTATGTTGCGTTTAATACATATTTTTTCTTCAAACTTCAATGTGTAGTATCATCTCATTGGTTTCATGCATATCATGATATGGGTTTTGACATTCACTGACACCCATTGGGTGTATGTGAGGGACATGTGTTCATTTCCAGACTTGCAATTGGGCTTCTATCATGTTTTTGCCATTTCTAAGTGGGTGGATGCAATACTCGGGTGGGTGTTTGCCATTTGGAGACTGACCATAAGGGCCAGGGATCTACATTGTGGTGACATGTTGGCTGGGAAACATGGGTGGGGGCCTGGTGGAGGCTGCCCCTGGTGGCTTGGGGGTGGGGGTGCAGGGAGACATGAGTGGGGGCCTGGTGGAGGCTGCCCCTGGTGGCTGGGGGGTGGGGGTGGTGGGAGACATGAGTGGGGGCCTGGTGGAGGCTGCCCCTGCACTGCTGGGATTTGGGGGTGGTGGTAGACATGGGTGGGGGCCTGGTGGAGGCTGCCCTGGTGGCTGGGGGGTGGGGGTACAGGGAGACATGAGTGGGGGCCTGGTGGAGTCTGCCCCTGCACTGCTGGGGGGTGGGGGTGATAGGGGACATAAGTGGGGGCCTGGTGGAGGCAGTCCCTGCACTGCTGGGGGGTGGGGGTGATAGGGGACATGGGTGGGGGCCTGGTGGAGGCTGCTCCTGGTGGCTGGGGGGTGGGGGTGATAGGGGACATGAGTGGGGGCCTGGTGGAGGCTGCCCCTGCACTGCTGGGGGGTGGGGTGATAGGGGACATGAGTGGGGGCCTTGTGGAGGCTGCCCCTGGTGGCTGGGGGGTGGGGGTGATAGGGGACATGAGTGGGGGCCTGGTGGAGGCTGCCCCTGCACTGCTGGAGGGTGGGGTGATAGGGGACATGAGTGGGGGCCTGGTGGAGGCTGCCCCTGGTGGCTGGGGGGTGGGGGTGATAGGGGACATGAGTGGGGGCCTGGTGGAGGCTGCCCCTGGTGGCTGGGGGGTGGGGGTGATAGGGGACATGAGTGGGGGGCCTGGTGGAGGCTGCCCCTGCACTGCTGGGGGTTGGGGGTGATAGGGGACATGAGTGGGGGCCTGGTGGAAGCTGCCCCTGCACTGCTGGGGGGTGGGGGTGGTGGTAGACATGAGTTGGGGCCTGGTGGAGTGGAGGCTGCCCCTGGGGGGTGGGGGGTGGGGGTGATATGGGACATGAGTGGGGGCCTGGTGGAGGCTGCCCCTGGTGGCTGGGGGGTGGGGGTGATAGGGGACATGAGTGGGGGGCCTGGTGGAGGCTGCCCCTGCACTGCTGGGGGGTGGGGGTGATAGGGGACATGAGTGGGGGCCTGGTGGAGGCTGCCCCTGCACTGCTGGGGGGTGGGGTGGTGGTAGACATGAGTGGGGGCCTGGTGGAGGCTGCCCCTGGTGGCTGGTGGGTGGGGGTGATAGGGGACATGAGTGGGGGCCTGGTGGAGGCTGCCCCTGCCCATGCACTGCTGGGGGGTGGGGGTGGTGGTAGACATGAGTGGGGGCCTGGTGGAGGCTGCCCCTGCACTGCTGGGGGGTGGGGGTGGTGGTAGACATGGGTGGGGGCCTGGTGGAGGCTGCCCCTGGTGGCTGGGGGTGCAGGGGGACATGCGTTGGTGGACAGTAGTGCAAGGTGACATGTGGGTTGGCTGGGGGGCATGGCCATGGTGGATGGGGTGCCTGCAGGACATGTGCAGGGTAGGCCCCTGTGGTGTGGGCCACCTGCAGCGGCTGTGGAGGGTGTAGAGGGAACACCTGGGAGGACCCACACGTGCAATTCACGTGTGATACTTCCCGCGCACCCCTGAAATACATGTACCCTGCTGCTTTTGCGTGTGATACTTCCCGTGCACCCCTGGAATACACGTACCCTGCTGTTTTTGCGTGTGATACTTCCCGCGCACCCCTGGAATACACGTACCCTGATGGAATCGCGTGTGATACTTCCCGCGCACCCCTGAGGTACACATACCCTGCTGCTTTTGCGTGTGATACTTCCCGCTCACCCCTGAAATACACGTACCCTGCTGTTTTTGCGTGTGATACTTCCTGCGCACCCCTGGAATACACGTACCCTGATGGAAACGCGTGTGATACTTCCCGCGCACCCCTGAAATACACGTACCCTGCTGCTTTTGCGGGTGATACTTCCCGCGCACCCCTGAAATACACGTACCCTGCTGCTTTTGCGTGTGTTACTTCCCACGCACCCCTGATGCACACGTACACAGGACAATCACGTGTGGAACTTCCCGCGAAGCACTGAAATACACGTTCCCCGCTTGGCGTTTGCTGTTTGCCAGCCCTGTGAACTGGTCCAGGGTTAGCGCAGCCCTTTGCGATTATTTGGGGATTTTGAAGGATTTTCCTTGCGCGAGGGCGTTCTTGGGGGCGTAACTGGCGCTGCTGCAGGGTCACTGCGCCACGCTGCGCCACGGCTGGTTTTGAATGCGAAAATCCATGAATACGCTGTGCGCAGAAATCGATTTTAGCGCACGCGGCTGGCGCAGACATTCGCACGGGCACACTGTGCGCCAGCCGCGTGCGCCACTTTTGTGCGAATTTCTATGAATTACCCTGACAGTGTTTCTGGAATAAGGCCGGAATTGGACTACTGTGCTGGAATGGTCAAATTCACTATTAACTCACAAGAAGATCCACAAGAATGTTTAATGTACTTACTACAAGTACTAGACAACAAAAACATACCTATAAATGAAATCTTCCAGATTTTATACATGTGGGAACATACCTGCACTCTTTGCAGGCATGTAGTACAAGAAGAAGTTCCTAATGAGCGCTTTGTGTGTGTATCCATACCTAACTGTGAATCCATTCCATTTCAGCAACTTTTACAAAATGCAAACCATGGCAGATTATGTACTACCTGCAATTCCGATAATCGTTCCACCTTATAAATACAGACACAAAGTAAACACGTAATAGTAATGCTTTTACGTTATAATGCAGATGGTACCAAAAACAACTGCAAGCTGACTGGATTCACACATGGTCAAATATCACTTGGTAAGAAAACCTTCACAACATTAGGTTTAATCTACCACACAGTAGCCACAGCCAATGCGGGTCACTAGACTGCATATATAAATATGAATTGTGGATGGTTCGAATATAATGATACTACCATTACTCTAAAACAGAGATTGCCAGCAAATCTTGCAAACGCTTACTTAATATTCTTAAAACAAAAATGTAATAACTAATCTGTGTATGAACATAAACAAAACTTGAACTTCAAAACTATGACCAGTTAGAATACACCAACAGGTATTTTACTGCCGCAAGATTCTGCGACAAGCAAACAGATAAATGAATACCACTAAAATGAAACAAGAAATACACCAACAGGTATCTAACTGGCCCAAAAATCTGCAACAAGCCAACAGATAGATGAATGCCACTAAAATGGCAAAATTAATAAACAAATAGAATACACCAACTGCTAATTGCAACAATACTACCACCACTTCCAAATCAAAAACCATACACCTATTCAATTCTTCCTATTGAAATCAATGAAAGAAATATATTGTATCACAATGTAGAAAGTTTTTTTTTTTTTAATCCAGCATGGATTGTTTTCCCACAGATTCAATGATTCAATCAACAAACACAGGAACTGAGCAAATTGCACAGCACACCAGTTTGAACTATAGTACTTCTAAAGTACTAACAATTAGGGTTGACAAAATACAGAAATGTCTACTATGCAATGCAATACTCATTATAAACTACCTACACTAACATGTGATTTTTATTTTATTTTAACACAGTGATTGTACAACCACACAAGTCAAACAGTGAGTATATAATGATTGGACTCACAAACACCACAGCATAACACACCCATTCAAACACCTGACCTTAGACCACAATCCCAAATGTTTGCTTCCATGGGTATCTTATGCAGCAGTGCTTGTTGCCAAACACTACAATCTTGACTGCATGGCCTGGCCAAAACTCTACAAACAGCCTCAACAAAGGAAAGAGTAAGTATATAATAATTAGACTCACAAACACTGCAACATAACACTCCCATGCAAACAAACACATCACCAATAAATACAACCCAAAATACCTAAAGTCTTCAATACAAACATTCTGAACACAATCCAACAAAAAACTAACTCACATCATCTCACTATCCTATAAACACTATTAAACTACTGCCAATCAGTAATCACAATTTTTAAAACATTTCCCCTAAGGAGCCCACATACCACAGTCAAAGTCTTTAGTAGCATGGGTGTGTTGTGCTGCAGTGGTTGTGGCCAGGGCCTAGAGTCTACGGCCCTTCGGCCATGCACCCAAAACTCAAGGCCCTGGCCACAACCACTGCAGCATAACACACCCATAGAAGCAAACATCTACCAAATGGCCACAACCCAAGAACATAACACATCCACCTCAAAACCTATCCACTTCAATTAACATTCTAAAAATAATTACAACCAATGCTCTACTAATGATCCAAAACCAACATCATACTAAAGTAAAAAAGCTAGTAGTGCGCCCAGTGTTTAGTATGTCCACGGACAACCGCGGTGACCGTGGACACCACAAACACATCAAGGCCCTCTCCCACCTAAACAAATACAGCATTTGACCCATCTCTTACTCCCCCACCCTCTCCAAGCACTCCTACAAACCAACACACTCCCCAAAATTGGATTTATGTTTTCACGCTGTGTTGTCCGTGGATGTCCGTGCATCCAATATGGTGGGCGCATCGAAACAATGTGACGCAACTCATGCTTTATCCCAGGCAATTCAACGAACACGTTGCATGTCCGTCGATATGATGCAAGCTGATTAACTAATCGGTGTGCTGTCTGCGGAGTGAATTGGGAAGTGTGTCCACGGAGCGGACATAGATATCAATAGTTTTTTTAGACCTACTTATTGGTTGCTTTAAAAAAAACAATTGGATGGATTTTCACCAAATTTACAAAAGCAGGCTTTCGGGACCAAGCCGCTGCTCCTACCACAAATTTGGTGAAAATCCGTCCATCGGTTTGGGTTGTGGGCACGACAGAAATGTTTCCTCCATTGAGTCTATGTGAAAAAAATCAATTTTGAGACCCCCCCTATAACTTTGCCCCCTTGGACCAAACCTCACCAAACTTTAAGTGGGCCAAATACTTAAAAAAAAAAAAACTTAAAAAAAAAAAGTTTGGTGAGGATTCATCCAGGGGTAGCAAAGTTATAAGCCGCTCAAAAAGTGCACTTTCTATGGGTATATATATATATACAGTAGTGGCCATGTAGTTATGGTTAAGTTGAAGTTTCCATAGGAAGAGCACTTTTTGGGCGGCTTATAACTTCGCTCTCCCTGGACGAATCCTTACCAAACTTTGCAAGAAAGTATATAGGCCACTCTGAATTATTTTGCAAGGTTTGGTGAGGATTGGTCTGGGGGGCAAAGTTATAGGGGGGTCCCAAAACATCTTTTTTTCCCATAGACTGAATGGGGAAAAAACTTTGCTCACGCCTACAGCCCAAATCGCTGGATGGATTTTCACCAAATTTGCAGCAGGAGCAGCGGCTTGGTCCCGAAAGTGAGCTTTTGTAAATTTGGTGAAAATCCGTCCAGTAGTTTTTTTGAAAATGACCCAAAAGTAGGTCACAAATAATGAGTGATTTCTATGCTCAGTCCGCGGACACTTTTCCCTGTTCGCTCCGAGGACAGTGTCCTGATTGGTCAAACGGCTTGCGTCATGTCTGAGGACATGCGACGTGTCTGCTGATTGGATGGTGAAAAGCGTGAAGTGCGTCAGATTTTTGGAAACGCCCGCCATCTTGTATCCATGGACGTCCGCGGACAGCGCAGTGTCAAATGGTGGGGAAATATAATTTTGGCAAGTGTGCTGGTCTGTAAGATTGTTTGGGGATGGTGGGGGGGTAAGAGATGGTTCAAATATTGTATCTATTTAGGTGGTAGGCACCGCTGTTATGTTCATCGTGTCCGCGGACAGTAGCACTGTCCTTGATGTCCGCAATCATCCCATATGGGAATGTTCTAAGGACACTATACCTATCCGTGCTGTTCGTAGGCAAGTTGAACTGTTCTAAGAATAGACACGGTGTTCGGGATGTCCACAATGAAATGAAAATGGGGGTGTCCTAAGGACAGTATACCTGTTCGTATTGTTCGCAGGCAAGTTGAAACTGTTCTAAGAACACACACCGTGTCCGGGACGTCCGCAAATAAATGAAAATGGAGGTGTCCTGAGGACACTTTACCTGTCCGTATTGTTCGCAGGCAAGTTAAAACTGTTCTAAGAACACACGCCGTCTCTGGGATGTCCGCAAATAAATGAAAATGGAGATGTCCTGAGGACACTATACCTGTCCGTATTGTTCGCAGGCAAGATGAAACTGTTCTAAGAACACACGTTGTGTCGGGATGTCCGCAAATAAATGAAAATGGAGGTGTCCTGAGGACACTATACCTGTTCGTATTGTTCGCAGCCAAGATGAAACTGTTCTAAGAACACACGCGGTGTCCGGGATGTCCGCAAATAAACGAAAATGGAGGTGTCCTGAGGATACTATCCCTGACTGTATTGTTCGCATGCAAGTAGAATCTGTTCGAAGAACACCCAGGGCGTCCGCGGACATAAAAAATGCCCTGAGGCCTAGTTAAAAATGTTTGATTCTATGGGTGTGATAATATTTAAAAATGTTTGATTCTATGGGTGTGATATGCTGCGGTGGTTGCAGCCAGGGCCTAGAGTCTTGGGTGCATGGCTGAAGGCCGTAGGGGGTCCTTTCCCCATTGTGTGCGTGCAGGTGGGGGGTCTCGCGGGACAGAAAGAGGAAGAGTTTGTAGAGGCGGGATATTATACCCTTGGAGCCCCTCGCCGAAAGTCGAAGTCTGTAAGGACTCTCCTTAGGGTGTCCCCCCAGGATGGTTCGGTGAAGGCTCCCTTAAGCTGGAGATAGCGAAAGGGGGACAGGGTGCCTATCCCCAGGGCCTCCTCCAGATCTTTCAAGGGTAAGAAAGAGCCCCCCACCCAGAGGTGACCAGTCCTGCTAAGGCCTGCCTCGAACCACGTCTGGTACGCCGTTGGCTCCGCTATCTTGGCCGGGAATGGGGGGGCCCAAATTCAGCTCAAGGGGGAGGGCCAGGTTGTGAGCCAGCGGTAATAACCCCCTCCCTCTTTCCATAGGGACCACAACACTTTTAGGACTGGGACAAGACACTTCTGGGGATCTTTTTCCTCGGGACCCAGAGCCATTCCTCTATGGTGATGGGCGCGAGCGGCCCGTTGTCCATGGCTACTCATTGTTTTTTTCGTCCCCGGGGCAAAGTGGTCGACCAGGACCCTCAGTTGGGAGGCCCTATGGTATGTTTCAAGGTCAGGGTATCCCACCCCTCCATCCTCCTTCGGTATGGTCAGCACCTCGTAGGAGATTCTGTGTTTCTTCCCTGACCAGAGAAAGTTGAGGAGGACTCGCTTCGTTTCCTTGAAAAACGTTTTGGGGATCAGCACCGGGAGCATTTGGAAAAGAAATAACAACTTGGGGAGGATTACCATTTTTATGAGGTTGAGACGTGCCATCCAGGAGAGCCCCGACCCTGACCATCGCTCTATGTCTTTCCGGATTGCTGACCAGAGGGGGGGGAATTGGCCGGGTATAGGCCCTCGGGGTCACGGGTGACCTGGACTCCAAGGTACCGGAATCCGTCGTCTCTCAGCCTGAAGGGGAGCCCGTTAACAAAGGTCATCTCTGAGTCTGGTAAATTACCCCCTATGAACGCCACCGATTTCTCCAGATTAATTTTGTACCCCGATAGGTCCCGATAGCGCGAGAGGCCCTGCATCATTTGGGGGACTGTTTGGGATGGGTTTCTGATACAGAGCAGTGCATCGTCAGCAAAAAGGCAGACTTTGCACTGCATCTCTCCAACCTGTAGCCCCCTGATGGCCGCATCGTTGCGGATCGAGATTGCCCATGCTTCCATCACGAGCACGTAAATTAGGGGGGACAAAGGACATCCCTGCCGTGTACCACGCTCGAGGGGGAATGTCCTCGACTTGGTCCCATTTTCCACCACTCTAGCAGAGGGGGAGGAGTAGAGAGCGGAGATCCAACCCAGCCACCTCGGGCCCATACCCAGGGTCATGAATACCTCCCTCATAAAGGCCCAGCTGACCCTGTCAAAGGCCTTCTCCGCGTCAAGGGCCAGTAGAAGCACGCCCTCGTCGCGGACCCCTCTCGAGGCAAGCATATGGAGCGTCTTCCGCATATTATCAGAACCCTGCCTGTTCAAGACAAATCCCGCTTGGTCGGGGTGTACCAGGCGCGGGAGGCAGCCCTCAAGTCTGGTGGCCAGGACTCTGGCAAAGATCTTAGCGTCCAGATTGAGGAGTGAGATGGGTCTGTAAGACCCACATTCCGTCTGGTCCTTGCCGGGTTTGGGTATAACAGTGATGAGGGCCTGCAAAAATGTCGGTGGGATGGACTCCCGGTTCCTGATCTGGTTAAACAATTTGGCCAGGGGCTTCAGCAGGACGGGTTGGGACTGTTTGTAAAAGTCGGCTGTGTAGCCGTCTTCCCCCCGGTGCCTTTCCCACCTTCAATCTTTTGATGGAGCCCTCCACCTCCTCCTCGGATATCTCTATCTCCAGGACCTCTAGCTCCACCTTGGACAGCCTTGGCAGAGGGTGTTCCGCCAGGTAGGCACGGATGTCCTCCAGTGATTTGCCTACCTTTTTTGGAATAGAGTTTGCTGTAATAGTCAGCGAAACACTCCACTATTTCCTTGCGGCCCCCGTGAATCCCGCCCGCTCCATCCCTGAGACGAGTGACTCCCCTCTCAACCCTGCAGCCCTGAGCCCTCTGCGCCAGTAGGGTCCCCACCTTATCTCCCCGTTCATAGTACCTCTGCTTAGTGTATCTCATTTTCTTGATGACTTCCCCTATGAGGACCGTATGGAGTTCCTGTCTTTTGCCCTGCATCTCCTCCAGGAGAGCCCCTCGATCCACCCCCGGGAGGCCCAGTCTGGATCGCAGAGCGCCCAGCTCTGCGCGGAGTTTACCCTCGATTAGGCCTCTCTCCCGTTTACGTCTCAAACCCTCTGCTATGAGAAGGCCCCTGAAGGTGGCTTTTGCAGCATCCCACACCACAGACATATCCGTCTCGCCGGTGTCGTTTGTCTCAAAATAGGCCAGCATTTCCTGCCTCATGAAATCACAAAATACTGGGTCCCTGAGGAGTGTATCATTGCAACGCCATCGGGAGGATCTTGGGGAGATGGGCAGTGACCAATTCGCTATGAGGAGTTCGTGGACCAAGTTATGGCTTCCACCTTCGGCTGTTGTGCCACCCCATTCCCCTCCTCCGAGACTAACAAAAGGTTGATTCTGGTGTAGGTGCAATGAGGGGGCGAAAAAAAGGTGTACCCACTCTGGTTTGGGTTTGCTGTTCGCCAGATGTCCACCCAATAGTGCTCTCTCAGGAGGGCCTACAGGGCCAGATTGTCCTTGGAGATGCCCCTAGGTGTCCCCCCTCTCGCGGACCACCAGTCGAGCCTCGGGTACATTATAAGGTTGAAGTCCCCCCCCAGTATCAAGGCTCCCTCTGCCCACTCATCCATGACATGAAAGACCTGGGTGAGAAAGTGTATTTGTTTTGAGTTGGGCGCGTATAGAGTGGCCAGGGTAACGCGCTCACCCTCACAGGTTCCCTTAATGCCCAAGAAACGACCACCAAAACCCCTCTTGGTTTCTATGTCTGTGAGATGGAACGCCCTGCTTAGGAGGATTCCCACCCCTTCCTTCTTAGAACTTCTATGTGAGGCCCAGTAATTGCACCCGATGTCTTTCCCCTTGATCTTCGATTCCCTGCCTTGCCTATAATGTGTCTACTGTAGGAAAAGAACTGTTAGGTGTTGCTTACGGAACATGTTGCTCATGAGAGATCTCTTATTCTGGGAGTTAAGGCCCTTGACGTTCATCGTGCCTATCTTTGCTTCAATCATTGTCATTTTTCATTACGCGCACTGATATCGCCTATAAGTGTCCGCTACTCGGAGCCCGTTGCAAAAAAAGTGTCCATAGTTTGAGCTGGTTTCCCCTTTCCCCTCGAGCCCCCCGTGGGGCAACCCCCCCTCCCCCTATCCCCCTCTCCTTACCCGTTTTGTGGGGCGTTCGCCGCCGGGTCCCCGGGTGGGGATGTGACTGGCAACGAACCACCAGGGTCGCTTCCCTGGCCCCGGGAAAACATTTTCTTAGGTGTAGCGCTTTCCAACCTGTCTCTCTTAGTTAAGTACCGGCCCTTTCTGATCCGCAGTGGGGAACTGGCTGTAGCGACTCCCGAGCCAGGCCCCCCCCCGGCTCTGGTACCTGGTCGTGTCTCCTTTGCCCCTAGTGGGGCGTATCACGACATGAGGCCCGGATAGGCGTCGGCCGTTGTCCGTGTGAAGTCGCCGTGCTGCTTCCTATGAAACCATACAACAGCCTCTAAATGGGCAACACTTCAACCCTGACCGAAGTCGATTAAGCAAAGAACTCCCCATGGGTCATCGGGCGAAAACACTATGAACGGCGGACTCCATGGGTCGCCGCATGGGGTGTGGATCAGGTCTTCTGTGCAGAAAGGCGAGCCTTGGTTGCTGCTCGTACGCTCATATAGGATCTCCTCGGTCTGTGGGTGGATGTCTGGTTTTTCAGAATTTACGTGAGCCTTTGACCTTTAGCTTCCCCTGGGAGAGGTCCGGGCCTCGAGGGGCACGAGGGCGGTCTCCGTTGGTTTCATCCCGATTTTCTGATGGTCCCGCGATGTCGCCTGTGAGATCCTCAGTGGCCCTTCGGATTTCCACCTCCGTGACTAGTTGGTACCTCTGGCCCTGCCATTCAAATGCTAGGTGGAATGGGTGGCCGCAGTGATAGCGTGTCCCCTTTTCCTGCAGCCACCTGGTGATAGTGCCGCATTTCTTTCGCATCTGGAGAGTGAGGGCTGAGAGATCCTGGTAAATCGTCACCCTGGAGTTACCATGTTGAATATCCCATAGGGTTCTAGCCCTCTCCAACACCCTAGTCATGTCCTTATAATAGTGAAATCTTGCAAGAACTGAGCGTGGACCTCTGCCCCCCCCCGCCGGCCCGATGGACTCTATCAAGCAGGAGAGTCACCCCCCGAGTCCGACCCCAGGACACTCCTGATGATGTCTTGGATTTTGCTTTGCAGTCCAGCCGGAGTCTCTTCCTCCGTTTCCTCAAGGCCAATAATTCTCAAGTTGTTTCTCCTCTCCCGGTTCTCCATGTCGTCGACCTTGAGTCGGAGGTCCTCCTCGCGGCGGTGCAGTTCCTGAAATCTAGTTTCCATTTGTGCCTCGAGGATGTCCGTGGATGCCTGGTTACACTCAACCCCTTCTACCCGATCCTCCAGTGTTGAAACCTTGGCAGTGAGGTCCGCCAACTTGGCCCCCATGTCTGTCCTCATACCCCTAATCTCTTCTAAGATTGTTTGGATGTTGCTCTGTATGGCATTCATGTCCAGGGGTTGTGAGGCTGCAGGGCCGGTCTCCATTTCGAGGGACCCAGGCGTGTATTGGTATTGCGAAAGGGTCTCCCTCCAGTTCATGGGGTATCAATCGCACCAAGCTATAAGGTTCTCCTGAGGGTGTCCGCCGGGTGGCGGGGTGGCCCAGACGCGCTCCTGCGACAGCCTGAGCCTTCTCCGGTGGTTGGGTGGGCGCCTTTGGCACTGATCCGGAGCCCTGTGGGGGCTGTGGGGAGGTAGGCCATTCGGGCGGTGGTCAGGTGTGGAAATGTGGGCCGTTGAGATGGTTTTGCGGTGCGCCGCCGCGTCTGCTCGGGCACAGACGAATCACTGGTGGTGAAAGCGGTAGGTGTGGCGGTGGTGCCCCCGTATCGCCAATGATGGGTGGGCCGGTCGCCGGCAGCCGTTGGAACTTCTTGGAAGGCCCGCCCGGCGTTGGGCCCTGTGTGTCGGTCGCACGGGCCGTTACTCCTCTCTGGTGGGGTCGGATGACCCGTCGCATCCGGCGTGGGGACTCCTCTGAGATGTCTGGAGAGGCTGGGGCTGTCAGCCGTGCGGCCCAAGCCGCTGAGGGGGATCTCCGCAGGGCCCGCCCGAGCCGTCGAGAGGACCTCAGGCCTCGGTGCACGAGTCAGAGCGGGTGGGGATTTCGACTCCTCTCACCGCTACGCAGCTAGGCGATGTGCGATGTGCAGCTCCCGCGCGGGGCCTTCCCTCAGGTGCAGGGGGGTCACCGTTCATAGGTCGTTATCTCAGGAACGGGGGCATCTCCGAAGTCCGGACCAGCTTCTGGGTGGTCCACAGCGGTTCCCCTTCTCAACGATCGCTGATAGATGGGGTTAAAAAGCACTTAAGGCATGTTTCCTGGGGCCATGCGGGGAGCTTGAGATTCAGGCGGCCATCTTGCCCGCGCCCCCTGGTGGCCTCCGCATTTCTTTTTTTTAACATTGTTTCATTGAATTTGGAACAGCTTGCAAGAGTTGGCATTAAGGCCATACAATTGACATTTTTCTGTGCTAATTGTTCCATAACATCAGTAGCACATGAGCTATCACCATAAAGTGCATGGATGTACCGGGTTTTTAATATTGTTTGTGCTTCTTGAGATAGTACTCCAACTCTAATACTTTTTTAAATGTTGGCGTAAGTGAGGTCTGTAGATTGGCGTTTGTTTTCTGTTAATTCTTTGTATTGGAAATGTTGCCAAAGGTTGACATTTCAGATGCTGCCAATAGTTTTACGGCAGAGTTTTTGTCCTAAGGTTTTAAAAATTGGTTCACCTTTCACTGGTGTCAATTGAAGAAGACCTCCGAAAACAATAATGTGTTTTCCTCCAAAGAGCTCTTCATAGTTTGTTTTAAGTACTTCTTGTAATCTGAGGTGAATCAAAGCCAACATTAGGTTGGAGACATTGCTCACTTCATCTATTAGTAGCATTTTCATTTGTTTTAACACTCTGCGTAGTTCCATTGCAGATTCTGTAGAAAGGTTGTAATATTCTAATTTGTTTTGGTGTTCTACTGGTAGGAGTAGTAATCGGTGTAAAGTGACACCGCCTATGTTGTAGGCAGCTAAACCTGTGGGGGCAGTTACAACAGCTGTCAAATTTGTTGTTTGTCAATTGTTGAAAGAACTTGCTGATGATTTTGATTAAGAATGTTTTGCCTGAACTAGCTCACCATTGACGTATAGTAATATAGGTTTGTAATTTTGGTAGGTACATTCTTTATTTTCATGCTGTACACCATGTGCATTTCTTTTGTTACTTCTTCAAAAATGGTGTGCTGCTCTTTGTTTAGTTTTGATTGTAGTGCAGTTAAGTATTCTGTATTTTCTTCATAGTGACACATGGGGCCTCATTACGAGTCCGGCGGTAACCGCGGCGGTAAAACCGCCTGGTTACCGCCGGTCTCGTATTACCATTCCGCCTCCGTGATTCCCCGAATTACCGGGGCATTACAACCCCGGTTTTCCGGGAATCACGGAGGCGGAATGGTGTTAATCAGCATTCCCATCGAGTCCTATGGGACTCGATGGGAATGGGGATCATGGAAACACCGGCAGCATCTCGTAATGCTGCCGGTGTTCCTCGTCCGCCTGCAGGCGGGCGGTGTTAAACCCGCCAGGTCAGACCTGGCGGGAACATCACCTCCCGCCTGCAGGAGTTGTGATCGCCCGGCATGGAAACAACGGTGGCGGCGGGTTGTTATCCTTATCTAGTTGGGCGTGTCCTTATCTAGTTGGGCCTGGAGTTCTTCTTCATGTTGCTGTTCATTTTGCAACATTGTTTTGTACTGCATAAAGTTTACATCGGTGATAGTGCTTTCATTTGCTTTGAAAGCGTCTGCGTAGCAGTCATAGTTATCTAGTAACTCTTCTTCTTTTCTCCATGGTTTGAAAAGTTGTAGGAGGGACACGTAATATAGTTCTTTCTGTTGAGGAGTTTTAATGACAATTTGATATGATTAATTAAACTTGGTTTGGTAGGTTTTACTAAGCTGCCTTCACAATCTATCACTGTATATCTACCTTCGGTTTCATCAGGTTTTATATTTTTTTTGTATGCAAAGTTTTGGGCTATGTGGTAAAGACACATGTTTTCCAAAGTGGTACTCCTGTTCGGGTAGTATGTGTCTGGTAAATTGTTTTTAAAATGTCTTGGCTGTTTGGATAATTTTTGGCTATTGTTTCTATGTTGTCACATGATTTGAGAACTCTTTTTCTATATTTAGCAGGACCAAGACTTAGCCATACTATATTTTTAGATTTTCCATACAAAGCAGTACCGGTTAAACGATCTGCAGCTTCGTAGGCGCCACATTCTCTATGAGAGAGCATTTTTATGCCTAAACTGTACAATTTCTGAGATAGTGTTTTGTCTAATGATAGGTCATTCCAGAGGTCTTGAAGCTCTGTTTTTTCTGCTTTTGTTAAGTATGCTGCAACATACCGTGCAACTGCAGTGGAATTGTCTGAAATGTACTGCACATCTATGTTTGCATTCCATAAGTGGGCAATGATTTCATTGTAATCATTGATATATTTTGATTCTTCTGTTCTTTTTATGTAATACGTGTTCTTAGGTGATTTACCTTTAACACTATGTCTAACTGAAGACATGAAGTTCTTTACTTCACCTGTTTCTGTAACTGGTCTAGGGAAACCAAACCGGCATTTGGTGTAGTATTTCCCTTTCTTTTTGTATTTGCGACGACAATATTGGACACATTAGTGTCTTTGAAATTGTACAATTTGTGCGTGAAGGTCACTATTTGTTGTTTCTGAAGGGATTTCACAAGTGACATATTTTTGGATGAACTGCAAAACAGTGGCATCACTGTCCTGACCAAATTTAGGAGCATCTTTAATCCATAAAAGCATGTGGATATGTGGTGTTCCTCTGGCTTGATATTCTTTCCTCCAAAAGAAGTGTTGCACTTCTCCGAGTGAGGAACAGTTTTATTACAAATAAAGTGTAGCAAATAATGAAACGATAGTGGAAATATCTTGAAACATTGACAGGATCTAGAGAGCAAAGTTCTCCAGGTGTTAGTATGTCTATGTTTGTTTTGTTTTTGTTTGATATGCGTAGGAAATCCTGTAAATCTTCCCATGCATATTCTGCACAACTTAATGTAACAAACCAAGTGGGTGGTCCAAGGTTTCTGATCATACAACGTACATTTCTGTGACATCAGAACCAGTATTCTTTTGTTCCACGCATGTTTGCAAACAGATTTGTAATACTTGATTGTAAAACCTCATCTTTTTCTTGCACTTTTTGTATTAATTGCGTAGCTGACATATTTTGAAACTGTGTTCCCAATTTTAATATGTGTGCAACTCCGTAACATAGAGTTGCTAGTTCACTTTCAAAGAGTAGGTGGAATATATATTCCACATTTTGTCTAAATCTGGGATCTTCAGAATACATTCGTAATGAACAGTATTCTGATGCTGTTATTTGAGTGGGTCTGTCATCGTATCTTCCTCCTTTGCCAGTCGGAAATAGTAGAGGAAAAGCAAGTGCTTCTATACTGTTTTCCCATATGCTCATTGGTGATCCTTTGGTTTGTTGCATTTGGTACGTTTCTAGTGCATCATCTATACTGTCTTTAGAATGCAATTAATGAATTATATAATGGTCAAAAATATTGGATACTGCAGCTGGATCCAGAAGTTCAAATTGACCAGTTTCTCGTGACTCTTTAATTATTTCAGTTGTTCCCCTTTAAGTTTTCTTCAATATGTATTTCTTTGTAGTACTCATTGTTGTCTTTTAGATATTGCAAGGCTTGTCCAACTTTATGTAAGTCCACAAGTTGTTACTAATTTTTTTTGTCTTTTGTTGGTACATCATTTACTAAGATCATTAAAGATTGTTCTATTTGACGTTGCACTCCTATAGTGTGCACATTTTCTGTCAGATCTAATGGTAAATAAACTACTTTGCCACTAATGCCTTTCACCAAGTCAGAGGGAGGTAATTTTGCTGTTTTTGGTTGAAGACGTATTATTGCTTGAAATGGGTGTACTGTTTGAATTATGATGCTCTCATATTAATTGAGTTGTTGTAGGGGTTTCGGTAGTGGGAATAATTCTAAGTTATTTGTGATAGCACGTGAAGGAGTTTGGTTGTTGTCAAGTTTTGTAGTGCAGTAACTGCAACGTATTAAAGGGTCAGTTATTTCGTATTTGTTTTCTGCTATAAGGTAGAGAGCTAATTCAAACCATTTAGAATCTTCTTTGTCATCTGTTTTGTATGGTATGTCTATAGTTTTTGTATTAGTTTTATAAAAAATTCTGCGGCAACACACACACACATGGTTTGGTATTTCAGCGGATGTACTTTTGAATTTTAGCATTAATGTTTTGTATGTGTGTTGTAGAATGTTGCCATGTGTACAATTGTTGCTAGTTTGTTGTAAAGGTATTGCATTTTCTAAGTGACTTTCACTTCCAAAATATTTTTTCTGGATATGGTCAATTTCTTCAAGTAGTTCTTTAGCTGGACCATGTAGAAGATTGTTATTTAAATTGGCTAGTGCTAATGCTGGACTTTTAGCATAGTAGAGTTTATAGACTAGATTTCTTATAGTTGGATGATGTGTTGATATCATTTTGATATGATGGAAGGTGCTTTTGTAAATTGGTCCTGAAATGCAGGCTAACGAATGTCCTTGTAGTCTGTGTATTTACACACTGGACAGGTATCCATATTTTGCAGTAGTTTCATTTTGATTTTGTCTTTGCCTTTCACATATTGATTGAGGAATTGGCGTAAAGATTTGAAAGATTTTTTGGGAATGTTACACATTGACGTGCATGACCATTTGTATACTGGATGTTTTGGTCCAGTCGAATGGAGAGGTAATTCTGAGTTTTCAGGGGATATTTTTGTAAGCAGTATTTCTTGTTCCATTATGGTATTATTATTTTTTCATAACCTCGTCCACTGCTATGTATAGCAATTGTATTTGTTTGCTTTTGTTTGTATTCTTCTTCATTAAAATATGGTTCTGTCTTTGTGGTGTGACTCCATTCACCTCCACAGATATTTAAGAAGTTATTTTTGTTGACATTCTGTTTATTGAGAAGTCTTTTTTGTAATTTAGTAATTAGTTTTGTTAATGGTTTAATTCTTTTTAACACTGAAATAAATAATTTTCTTTTGAGTAGGACTGCACTGTCTATCAAAGCTTCTAATATTAATTTTCTATGGTAGGTTTTAAGGGTTGTGTATGATTTCTCTCCTGTTTTTATAAGATTTAGAATCACTCTGTGGCAGAACATTTTTGCTAAAATATTCTTTTTGGTATGCTTACTTGCCATTATATCAAGATTTATAGGAGCCGTTTTAGCAGTAGTGGTAGCTGAATTCTTGATAGTCGTTTTTTGTTTTGTTTTACATTTGGATAGAGGAGGCAAAGTTTCTGTACTTGAAGCATGTTTTGTTTTGATAAACGACTGTACTAGCTGTTTTGTTTGAACTTTTTGTACAAATTCTGCTAAAGATGGATGCTTCTTTTGGATACTTTTTTTTCATTTGCTCTATTTCTACGTTGTTTTCTACAGACTTTCTTTTTGGTAGGCATTCTTTGGGGTCTGTTGAGAAAAATAAAGAAGGTATGGGTTGGGTTGTTTTGCGATGCATGTGTGCTGTGTGCATGAGTGTCTGAGTATGATGGTAGAGATGTATGTGATGGTGTGTGATTGTGTATTGGGTAGCTTCAACTAGTTGGGAAGGCTATTCTTCTATTTGTGTGTTACTATACTGGGGTTCAGATGACAGTAGAAAGTAAGCTAGTGGTGAGGAGAAACACAAATACTAAATCTAATGGTATAGAATTAAAACAGTTCTTTGGTCTGCAATACTAACATTCTAGAGGCTGAGTTATGTCATTCGTGCACCAAAACATGGGGATTTGTGTGGCATTCTGGCTGCAAATCCCTGTTTAACAAGTTGGGATTTGTGGACAGAATGGTGCACTAATCTTTTTTTTTGGTGCACAAATACCATGAATCAACCGCACAGTGTGTTTCAGTAACAGTAAGAATATTATGGTCGTATTGTACTTACTTTTTTTGTGTGGAAAGATTAGGTTTTTTCTGAGTTGTTTGTACTTCGGATTCTGCTGCTTTTCAGGAGAGTGGTCTTCACTGTAATTGTAAAGGAAAGAAGTTAGTAATTTTGTGTGTATTTAGTATGTAATTTCCTTTGACTATGTGCAGTCTTTATATTTCATTTAAAATATGTTAGTTCAACATGCTATGCAAATGAGTAGAATAGAAAGTGTATGAAACACGCTTGGTTTCTTTAGCCTGTATTATTGGATGTTAGGAGACAGAAGAAATAATGATATACTTATTTTGCAATTTTTATAAGGTAAATGGCAGATACTGTATAGGAAAGCATGGAATGTATGCATTTGTGAAGGTGTGGGTAATAAATCAGAAGGATGTGATTTACAGGTAGTGGTTTTATTGCAGTCGGGAGTTTTTCAATTCTCGTGGGAGTGTATGAAGGTGCATGACCTTATCCTGGCTGTGTGTAATTTTATAATACACTACTTAGTGCTTTTCTACAATTATACTGTTATTCTCCCATCTTCTAACATTATAATTATTTAGATAGCTGTGTGTGTAAAAATGTGTTTAGATAGCAGACAGGTTTGGAAGTTACAGTTGATGATAACAGATGGGAAAAATGACACTAAGTTCATTTTTTAGGTTATACAGGTTATGTGACAGTTACTCTGTTCATATGCATTCATAAGAGTTGTACCTGTACTGTGCAGAAAATATGCATACCTGTAGTTTGCATTCATGCATGTGGATATGCATGCAGCTGCAAGTAGAAATCTTGGAGACTTGTAGAGTAGTTTTTGTAGTAGGTGCTTTCCAATGATATGAGACTTGTACTCAGAGTAATCTACAGTACATTTGAGGTGCTGAACTCTGATGATGCAGTTAGCTGTAGAGGTCTTGAATGTGATTGGTGGATGGTTGTGTGACTGTTTAGCTTTATCCAATGAGGGAATGGCACAGAGAGTGAAGTGGAAATGGGAGAAGGGCTGTCTAGTTTACGAAATGTCCGCGGACATAACGGAAGTCCGCGGATACCGCATATTACATACAGGGATATTGGGGTGGAGAGGCATGCAAATGAGAATGAGCAGAGGAATTGATTGGTCAGTAAAGTTTGGTGGGTGTGTTGTGTAAGAAGACAGTTTGTCAGAAGATCTTTTTCCTGAGTGAAGAACAGTTAGCTATGGCTGTGTGTTTCAGAAAACAGATTGTCTGGATTTTGGGAGACTCATGGATACATTGGTTGGAGGTGCATGCACAACGCTGTGGAGTAGCTACAGATCTTGGATTCCCTCATGTGGAAGTGCACTGGCATGGAGTACATGGAATGAACTGGCTAGACTTGCTACCTCTCTGTGCTAGTTTGCAGACAGAGCATCATCCAGACATAATTATAATTCATTGTGGAGGGAACAGTTTGGGACTTGTGTCAGGAATTTCTTTGCAATAAAAAAACAGAAGGCTGCTCTTATTTCCCACTTCTGTTTTTTGACTGTGAAAGGTGGCTCTGAAAAGAGCCTTTTTTTAAAATGTTTGTTGTTTTGTATTTTATTTGTTTTTTTACACATGACACACTAGGAGAGGAGGGGAAAGGAGGGTAAGGGGAGACACCAACCACAGGGATAAGAAAGGGCAGGTGGAGAGAGGAAGATGTAGGGTGGGCCTTACTTAGGTAGTGAGCAGGTCTTCTCGTGCTCTGAGACCAGAGTCTCAAAAGCACTTCTAAGTCTCTCCACCCTGCAGAGTACTGCGTCGCAGTACATACACAAAACTGTGACCCTTGAAAGGTAAGGGTCATTAGCATTGTGAATGGTCTGTGAGGCAGCTGGAGGTATGCGCTCTCCCACAGGAGTGTCTCTTGTGGTGAGAGGAGTGGAAACAGAGGATGAAGTAGAGGAACTCAACCTACTACGCTCGTTGCAAGGTACAACCTTATGAACAGCCCCACCGTGGAACGCCTTTAGGTATTGCTTCATAGTAGTCGTACCAAAGCTGTACAAACCAAGCCTCCCGCGACTCAGTACGCATTTTGCACTCATTGCAGGTGACTTTGTTCGCACGCGCCTTGGATACGTTACCATGAATGGTAAATAACCGCCACACCCAACACTCACAGCGAGTGCTGGTAGTAGGGACTTCCACTACCTCATCCTCGTCATCCTCTTCATCCTCCTCTGCGTCCTCACGCCTGTTCCCCTCTTCAGGCCCTTGGGGAGGTGGTGGAGGGGTTGGGGGTGGTGCTGAGGCAGATGTAGCACCAAGTGGAAGTACAGCAACCATGGATGCCATCAGGATACACCAAAGGCAGCAAAATCTGGAAGATTGCAATCCAAAGTAGACAGTGTTCTGTCAGATAGCCAGAAGCACAATGAGGATGGGCTCTGGGTTGTGGCCTTCTATAGGGGTGCTGGTGCGCGGTTCGCGGAATCCCGCGCTGTCTGCGGACAGGACGAACACCTCAAAAGTGCTAAAAAAGTTCTAAAAAATGTGTAGAAAGTCAGGGTTATTGTCTGGGACATGTGCTATGGTGCATTTTTAGTATAAAATACAGTGGATTGCCCAAAAAGGTACTTTTAAAATGATCAGGGACCCGGCCAGTGTCCGCAATTCAGGACACACGCTCAGCGTGGGTGCGGTCACATGATGGCGTCGCGAACATGTCCGCGAACAGAAGAGGTGTTCGCAGGACATCAAATGCACGGGAACGGTTGTGTGCATGCGCGCGGGTGTTCTACGGACAGTGTTCGAGTCCTGAAATTAATTAAAAGTGTGACACAAGCGACGCAAACACTAACGGACAGCCGCAATGTTCAGAGAACTTATGTATGTGGTGCGCATGTGCGTAGATGTTCTTTAGGCAGTACAGACAGGTATAGTGTCCTTAGAACACCTACACTTTGGTTAATTGGACATCCCAGACACCAAGTGTGTTCTTAGAACAGTTTCAACATGCCTGCGAACATAACTGACAGGTATAGTGTCCTTAGGACACATCCATTTTGATTAATTGCGGACATCCCGGACACCGAGTGTGTTCTTAGAACAGTTTCAACTTGCCTGCGAACAGTACAGACAGGTATAGTGTTCTTACAACACCTCCATTTTTAGTTAATTGCGGACATCCCGGACACCGAGAGTGTTTTTAGAACAGTTTCGACTTGCTTGCGAACATTATGGACAGGCATAATGTTCTTAGAACACCTCCATTTTGGTTAATTGCGGACATCCCGGACACCTCGTGTGTTCTTAGAACAGTTTCAACTTGCCTGCGAACAGTACGGACAGGTATAGGGCCTCATTACGACCCAGGCGGTAAGTTACCGCCTGGGCCGTGACTTTACCACCATGGCGTAAACTACGTTTACGCCATGGTGGTTGGCGGACTTACCGCCCCATTCTGACCTTGGCGGGGCGGTAAGTCCCCAATCCCCATTTACCCTTCCCCATTCCCATTTTTGCCCCATAGGGTATAATGGGAGTGGGGAAGGCGTTAATTACGCCACCGTAAATTACGGTGGCGTAATTAACTCCATGGTCCCTTAGCGCCATGGATTTTAACACCTGCAGGTGTTAAAAGCGCCATGGCGCTAAGGGACCTCGTACTCAGGCGGTAAGGGTCGGCGCTGTTAACGCTGCCGTTAACCCCTTACCGCCTGGGTCGTAATGAGGCCCATAGTGTCCATAGGACACCCCCATTTTCGTTTGATTACAGACATTCCGGACACCCGCGCTGTCCGCGGACACCTCAACTACTTTTAAAAAAAAAGAAGAACTGAATTAGGACACATATAATAATTTTGCTTTATTATGCATATATGTAAAATTTATGAAAGAGCAGGGGAACCAAAAACTGTGACAAACACAGGAGAATTGGGGTTTCAAGAGGATTGATAGGAGGTGAAGAAGGGATGGAAGTTTCTTCAAAACGTTTTTTTGTTCATGGAGAGGGTTTGGGGATAATTGACTGGGACAGGTACATGTGGGACAATGGTATCTATTTTTTTCTTTCAAGTGATCCTCCACAAAGTTTTTCAAATTGTTGAAGTTTGCCATGAGCATGTCCATGTTTTCTTCCATGCGCTGGAGAGTCTTATCCAATATGTCTTTTGGTGTACTATTTTCAATGTTTGTATGGTCTGTACAAAATAAAGATTTATATGCTAAGTGTATATAAAGTAATACTTATTAATTGGTTTATATAGAGAAGTGTCTACCATTAGGTTCACTATCTTCTGTATGAAAAGAAAATTATATCACTTTTTTTATATCTGATACAGATATTTTACACATATATAATAAAAATAAAGTACACTTACTAGCTTCTGGTAAATTGTGTTCTTACTGGTGTGTAGCTCTGCTGTTGCTCCTGGTTGTGCAGTTTCTGTGAGGTAATTATGTTGGAAGCCTATCTTTATTCTTTTGGTATATTCAATTTTAGTACATTTTGTATTTAAATGAATGGTTGATGTGTTACATGTATAGATTATACTTCTTATTTATTACTACATATAATGTGTATGTGTGCTGTTTTGTGAATTTGTGCAGTGTTCATTTAGAATGATATAACAATTTAAGATACCCCCTGACTTTTTGGGTACGGTTGCTGTTGTCCGTGTCTGTCCGTGAACATACTATTGTCCGCGGACATCAAATTTAGTAGCATGGGTTCAGAATGTTCTATGTTACATGTATATAAAGTCAGGGATATTATTGTTAAGTTGTGCTACTAAAAACCTATGAAATTCAATTAAAACTTTGTTAAAGGGACGTTATGGTTAAGTTGTGCTACTAAAAACCTATGAAATTCAGTAAAAAAACTTTGTTAAAGGGAGGTTACGGTCCCAAGTAAAACCGAAAAACCCCTGAAAATCACTGATGACATCACATGTGCATTTACTTTTCATAAAAAGTCTGTCCAATAGATTCTTATTATAATGTTCACAAAAAGTGTCAAGGATCATTGGAATAAATATCATGAGCTACTTAGTGCATTAATCAATACATTGATATAAAAAGCATTCTATTTTCATATTTTATCAAGTATACTAAACTACTCCTGTAGAAACATAGGCATTGCGTGCAGCATACATGATGGAGGTGCAATATTCATAATTTTGCCATATTGAATACTGAAATGATAACTACTTTCTTATTACAGTTTTGCATACTGTGAAACATGTAATAAGTAGCTAATAAAACCTACTTACTAAATAATTACATTATTACAGACAGCACACGAAGAGATAATAACACATACAAATATGAGTATATACAATGAAAGTGAAGTAAGCAAAAAAAAAGCAGCAGTAGTAGCAGAAAGTGTTCATAACCTAACTGATTATCTTTATGCAGAGAAATGATTGCTCTGTTTCAAAGGTGCGACTTACCCTATGTATATGTTTCACATGATGTGACTGCACCCTAAGGAAAGTAGTGTGAGTACAATGTATACAAATATGAATATATACAGGGAAAGTACATCAATAAAAAAAACGAACTATGAGAAAGTGCTGATAACACTACTGATTATCTTCATGCACAGAAACCATTGCTGTCTTTCAAGCCTGTGTCTTCCCTTATGTATATGTTTCATATGATATGACAGGACCCTAAGAAATTTACTGTAAGAACATACTTAAGGGATAACTCTACAAATATAGTACCTTTTCAATTTTTATTTCCTGACTGTTAGTGAAGAAAACCATCTGCCCTAGATATGTCAGTAAAGGAAAAAAGGGGGAGCCAGACATGTGGTGTCATCAGTGATGTCATCTTTGATGTCCTGGGTGTTAGTCTTAGCAGTGCACAGTGGTGGCGCGAGTTATGGTTGTTTACCTTACCAGAACTGGTGAATTTCAGGGGTTTTTCGGTTTTACTTGGGACCGTAACGTCACTTTAACAAAGTTTTTCTATTGAATTTCATAGGTTTTTAGTAGCACAACTTAACCATAACGTCCCATTAACAAAGTTTTTTCACTGAATATATATATATATATATATATATATATATATATATATATATATATATATATATATATATATACAAATATATATATTCAGTGAAAAAACTTTGTTAAAGGGACGTTATGGTTAAGTTGCGCTACTAAAAACCTATGAAATTCAGTGAAAAAAACTTTGTTAAAGGGACGTTATGGTTAAGTTTCTCTACTGAAAACCTATGAAATTCAGTGAAAAGACTTTGTTAAAGGGACGTTATGGTTCCAAGTAAAACCGAAAACCCCCTGAAATTTGCAGGTTATGGTAAGCTAAGCAACCATAACTCGCGCCACCACCGTACACTGCTAAGACTAACACCCACGACATCAAAGATGACATCACACATGTCTGGCTCACTCTTTTTTCTTTACTGACATATATAGGCCACATGGTTTTCTTCAGTAACAGTCAGAAACTAAACATTTTATTTTTATAGTAGCGCAACTTAACAATAATAACTCTGACTTTATGTACATGTAATATAGAACATACTGAACTCCTACTATTGAATTTGATGTCCGCGAACTCTTTTAATGTCTGTGGACATGTTCGGACAACAGTACCACTACCTAATAACTCTGGGGGGGTATGTTTAATTGTTTAATTGTTATATCATAACATATGAACATTTTACAAATTCACAAACCAGCACACATACACATTATATGTAGTAATACATAAGAAGAGTAACCCATATATGTAACACACTAACCATTCATTTAAATACAATGGGCCTCATTACATGGAAGGCGGTAAACCATGGTGCTAATAGCACCATGGTTGCCGCCGGTACCATACCGGTACCACCATGGAGAAAAGGGGAATTACCACCCCATTCCAAGGTTGGCTGGGCGGTAATTCCCCCTTTCTCCATGGCCCTTCCCCATTCCCATTTTTGCCCCATAGGGCATAATGGGAATGGGAAAGGCGGTAATTATGGTACCGCAAATTGCGGTACCGTAATTAGCACCAAGGTCCCTTTGCGGGTCCCAACTTTAACGGCTGGTCTAAACCAGGCGTTAAGGTCGGGTCCCGCAAAGGGACCTCGTAGTAAGGCGGTAAGGGTTAACGGTCACTGGTACCCTTACCGGTGACTGTTAACCCTTACCGCCTTCCGTGTAATGAGGCCCAATATGTTCAAAATGGAATATACCCAAAGAAGATAAATAGGCTTCCAACATAATTACCTCACAGACACTCCACAACTAAGAGCAAGACCAGACCTACAGAGTACTCAGAACATACCTTACCTGAAATAGTAAGTGTACTTCATTTTACTCATATATTTATAAACTTTCTATATTATTTGTTTTTTCTCACAGAAATGTCTAGTACTGTCATGATGCCTGCCCCCGGAAGACCAGACCAGGCCCAGCAGCCCCGGAAGCAGGCATCATGCCACTTGGAGCATGAACAAAAGCCCCAGTTAGGGGCTGTTTGGGTGCAGTCCTGGCGCCTATGGCGCCAGGCTCATAAAGATAAAGTCAGTCCTGGCGCCATGGGCGCCAGGCTCATTATTGATAACTTACCTGAAGCAGACCATGCTGCATACTCACCTGAGGCAGACCATGCTGCATGAAGACTCAAGCCAAATGAGGCTTAGGAGGGACTATTTTACTGAAGGGACTATTTTGTTACTTGGGTGGGGCTGTGGAAGAATACTTACCTGGATCTTCTTCCAAGGCTATTTAAACCACGCCCGGACAGCCACACATGCTTCGCGTTATTCTGCTTGCTGCAGCGTAACGCTCACTGTGTTTTCAGCAGCTCCAGTCTTCAGCCACGCCCGCTTCAGTCCTGGGACTCCTGAAACAAGAAGAAAAGAAGGATAAAGGTTAGAACAGGAGTTTTAACTTTAATCCTTACCTGAATCCTGATCCATTTAGCCACGGAACTTAAAGACAGAAGTCTTTGAAGCATCGCTTCGCATTCCTATGGCGCCGCACTGAACTCACCTGCTTGGCGGTACTTCAGCATTCCATCACGCTCTCTCCATCTCGCGGCCGCCCTCCGACACCTAAGGAGACAAAGACGGCAAGGTGAGCAAGGGGACTCTCTAAGGCTATACAAGCTACCCCCAAGGAATTACCTGATTTACCACGGGAGGTACTCACCTCATCTCGGGTCGGCGCAGTCAACTCTGCTTCATTGCCGTACCCCGGCCCCTAAGGGGAGAAAGCAAAGACAATGGGCCTCATTCCGAGTACGGCGCTAACCAATGGCGCTATTAACGCCTTGGTTGACGCCGTACCCGGACCGGCAGCGCCTTGGTGGATGGCGGAATTACCGCCCCATTCCAAGGTTGGCGGGGCAGTAATTCCCCATTCACCAGGGTTCTTCCCCATTCCCAAATGAGCCCCCATAGGGCTCAATGGGAATGGGGAAGATGCAAATAACGGTGACCGTTCATTACGGTCACAGTTATTGGCTTGGAGGCCCCTTTGCGCCCTCGACTTTAACACCTGCTCAAAGCAGGCGTTAAGGGCGAGGGCGCAAAGGGAACTCGGAGTATGGCGGTAAGGGATCACCGCCACCGGTCTCGTTACCGGTGGCCGCTATCCCTTACCGCCATACTCGGAATGAGGCCCAATACCAGTTACCCCCCACAAAACTTACCTGATTTACCACGGGGGTCTCACCTCATCTCGGGTCGGCACAGTCAACTCTGCTTCATCGCCGTACCCCGGCCCCTAAGGGGAAAACCACAATAGACTTACCTGAATCTACCAAGTGCCATTTGGAAATCTTCGAGTGGATTAATCGGCAACCTGCAAGGAATCGGACAGAGTGAAGATCAGACATTTGAACTCTTATGAACAATTGGACTTTAGAGTCAATACTGGAACTCACCAATTCCTCTACGCCAGTGAAGTAACTGGTCATCAACGCGCCCCTGCGGTCGACGCAGGATGGAGAGCTCATCCTTCCAAACCATCAGTTGAGACTAAGGAGGGGACATCAAGAGTGATCTGTGGGAAGACAACGGGAGTGGGGAAGGCGGGTTGACACTCAATTCCACGGGTGGTTAATTCCTCTTCTCCTTTGCAGAAGAATATTCTTGCAAGCCAGACAAACTAGGCTGAGCGGGCCAGTCCAGTCAGTCATCTCGGCGCTACACGTCACGCTGGTGGAAACAACAGCGGCCCAGTTCCGGTCGACGCCCCCGTGGGAACCAGGTGAGCGTAACAGAACGCGAAGCCTACCCACAAATACCCACCTGGGCATCATGGAGACCTCGGAAACTGATCAGTTGGCCCAATTATTAGGGGAATTAAGGGCCGAAGTGCATTCCGCCCGCCAAGAAACCAAAGCCCTCAGGAGGGAACTGATAGTGTCAAAAGAACGAACTGATGAGTTGGCCAGACAACTATTACAGAGCCAGGCTGGACAAACACCTCTACCAGGACTGGGGGCAAGTCCTGCTCCTGTACCATCGAGTAACCCGGTGCAGATAAATTTACCTGGAGCCGTTCCTTTGGCTCCGCCTGAACGCTATGCCGGAGACCCAAAAGGGTTTGCAACATTCATGAATCAATGCCGCTTGCACTTTTTATGTAGACCTGGAGCTTTCCCAAACGATCAGGCCAAGGTAGCCTTTGTACTGTCATATCTCAGCAGCAGTGCGGCGGATTGGTCCATTCCACTAGTTAACCAGGATGATCCGATTCTTCGAGATTTCCAGGGTTTTCGAACAAGCATGGAAAGACTATTCGCCCGACACTCCCGAGGACAGGCTTTGGACAACAAACTTTTATCCCTACGTCAAGGTAACCAGGATTTTTTATCTTATATTGCAACTTTCAATAGATTAGTAGTGGAAACCGAATGGCCTGAAGCCAAGCGAATCACATTATTCCATCGAGGACTTCGGGGAGAACTCAAAGATGTTTTGGCCCAAATCGTGAACCCGCCTCAAGACTGTGCTGAATATATGGATCTAGTGGTCCAGCTCGATCACAGACTTCAAACCAGGAAGGCTGACCGAACCAAGTTTGAGAACAGGGTGTTGGTTAAAACCCACGTAAGCTCCAAGGGAGTAGATGTCTCAGAACCTATGCAAATCAGGGGGGTTAAAGGTCCCTTAACCCAAAAAGAGAGAGATAGAAGACGGCAACTGCAATTATGTTTATATTGCGGAACTACTGGTCATTTTCTTCGGAACTGCCCTGTAAACCCACCCAAGAAAGTTATAGGAGCAGCAGACGAAAACCATGTGAAATCTGACTCGGGAAACGACCACGCCCGGCAAGCGTAGAGGTCCGCTTGCCGAGCTTAAAGAAGGACACTCTGTCCTTCCATTTCACCATACCCATGGTCCTTGTAGATCCAGAGCAGGCATCACGCATGCACGCGGTAAAGGCGTACGTAGACAGTGGAGCCATAGGAAATGAGTTGGACTGGGAATTGGCTACCAGGATGAATCTATCTCTCACCCGCAAGACCACGCCCGATGTTGTCACCACTGTAGATGGAACGGAAATTGCCTCTGGACCCGTAACTCATTCCACTGCAGAGATGACATTGCTGAGTCAAGATGGGCATCGAGAGGCTATGATGTTTGACTTAATCAAGGCCCCACAGTTTCAGCTGATACTGGGGATACCTTGGTTGGAAAAACAGAATCCCTGTATTGATTGGCGAGAGAAGAGACTAACCTTCCCAGAATGTGCTCACACCTGCTACCCAAGGAAAACTCAAACCTCAGTCCTGGCCCCAGTAATTCCAGTAGCCATACAATTATCTGTTGAATACCAAGACTTTCAGGATGTCTTCCAAAAGGAACAGGCAAGCACCTTACCACCTCACAGATCGTATGATTGTCAAATAGATCTTGTACCTGGAGCACAACCACCTTGCAGCAGAATCTATGCCCTTACGGAACCCGAAAATCTCCATTTGCGCCAGTACCTAGACCAGTACCTTGCTAATGGCTTCATTCGCCCGTCCAAGTCCCCTGCATCTTCAGCTTTGTTCTTCGTACCGAAAAAGGAAGGCGACCTTAGAACATGTATAGACTACCGCGCACTGAATCAGATAACCATCAAGAATCGATACCCACTGCCTTTGATCCCAGAACTACTAGACCAGGTGAAGGACGCTTGTATATACACGAAACTAGACCTTCGGGGGGCACATCATCTGGTATGTGTCAAAGAGGGTGACGAATGGAAGACTGCTTTTCGCACCATGTACGGACTATTTGAGTACCAGGTGATGCTCTTCGGACTATGCAATGCACCAGCAGCCTTCCAGTTCTTCATGAACAATGTCCTGCGAGAGCTTATCGACGTCTGTGTGGTCGTTTACATCAACGACATCTTAGTATACTCTTTATCAGAAGAATCTGAGCATGTAAAACACGTCCGAGCAGTCCTAGAGAAGTTACGCCAGCATAAATTATATGCTAAACTGGAAAAGTGCATCTTCCACACTACGGAAGTGGAATTCCTTGGATTTATTCTGACCCCGAGAGGAATCCGGATGGATACACGAAAAGTGGATGCCATTCTTAATTGGCCTTCGCCAAGTTCAATCAAAGGAGTTCAAAGCATGCTTGGCTTTGCCAATTTCTACCGCAGGTTTATCCCGGACTTCTCGCACATTGTACATCCCATTACAACGCTATTGCGAAAAAACAAACGCTTTGTGTGGACAGAGGAAGCCGAGAACGCCTTCCAAGAGTTAAAAGCTAAATTCACATCTGCTCCCATATTAAGACACCCGCGCCCGAGCTTCCCTACATAGTGGAAACAGATGCATCCAGTTCAGCCATGGGAGCAGTCCTTTCCCAAAAGGATCCCGAAACTAACCAGCTTCACCCAGTGGCGTTTTGGTCAAGAACATTTTCAGCCCCCGAATTAAACTATGCCATGACCGACAAGGAGCTGCTGGCCATCAAGTCCGCCTTCAAGGCTTGGCGGCACTATCTACTGGGTGCCAGACATACCATCACGGTGTTCACCGATCACCGCAACTTACAATACCTAAAGACAGCCAAAGCCCAATCTTCGCGCCAACTCCGTTGGGCATTGTTCTTCGCCGAGTTTGATTTTGTAATAACCTATCGACCAGGTTGTAAGAATGGTAAAGCAGACACCTTGTCCCGGATTGGAATGGGAGAAGCAGAAATAACTTTAGAACCCGTACCCATAATTCCGGAACAGAGAATCCTTGGCCTGACATCCATACAGACACTGGAGGACATTCAAAACAAGATCCACCAACTCTTTGATTCCATTGCCCTACAGGTCTGGGAAAAGAAAGGTCCAGAGTACTCTGTCATCGATGATTTACCTTATTACCAAGGCCGGCTATTTTTACCGCAAAAGGAACTACAGGAACTTTTCATTTCCCATTACCATGACACCTTAATAGAAGGGCATCCGGGTATTGCAAAAACCGAAGCTAAAATTAGGAAGCAATTTTGGTGACCCACCTGGCGAAAGGATCTCAAGTCATTTGTCATGTCTTGTGGCATTTGCGCACAAAATAAAGGGCAAAAGAAAAACCTGCTGGATTATTGCAACCATTAGACATACCACCTACCCCTTGGCATACCTTGTCATTAGACTTCATCACGGATTTACCCCCGTACCAAGGTTACAATACCATTCTAGTTATTGTAGATCTTTTTTCTAAAATGTCCCACTTCATTCCTTTAAAAGGGATACCTTCAGCTTCAATCCTGGCCAAGGAATTCCTTGAAAATGTTGTCCGCCTGCATGGCTTTCCTTCAGTGTTAATTTCAGATCGGGGCAGTCAATTAATTTCACATTTTTGGAGGAAATGCTGCCACAAATTGATGTTAGGCTCTCGACCAGTCACCACCCTCAGACCGACGGTCAAACGGAGAGGACAAACCAGACTCTTGAACAGTACCTCCGTTGTATGCTACATCAGTCTGAGGGGAATTGGAAAGACATTCTGTGGATCGCAGAGTATGCGTACAATAATTCCGTACACTCAGGAACTGGACAAAGTCCTTTTTTTACCATTTATGGGCACCATCCTCGAACCTCGGATTTGGACTCACCCCAGCATTTAGAGATGCCCGCAGTGGACCATCTCCACGCTGTTATTACACAAGCCTTTAAAGAAGCAACCATCCATTTACAAAAGGCTAATGAAAAATACAAAAAGGATGCGGATCAGCACAGAACCACTCCACCTGAACCTATCCTCATAGATGGGGAGCCCGAGTTCGAAGTCAAGAATATTTTGGATTCAAAAAGAGTGAGATCAAAACTGTTTTACCTAATTGACTGGAAAGGTTATGGTCCGCAGGAAAGGTCTTGGGAACCTAGTGATCACGTGCATGCACCTCGTTTACTGAAGAGGTTCCATCAGGAATTTCCAGACAAACCACAGCCAAGGGGGAGAACGACTTTAGGAGGGGCCTTGAGGGGGAGTGCTGTCATGATGCCTGCCCCCGGAAAACCAGACCAGGCCCAGCAGCCCCGGAAGCAGGCATCATGCCACTTGGAGCATGCCCAAAAGCCCCAGTTAGGGGCTGTTTGGGTGCAGTCCTGGCGCCTATGGCGCCAGGCTCATAAAGATAAAGTCAGTCCTGGCGCCATGGGCACCAGGCTCATTATTGATAACTTACCTGAAGCAGACCATGCTGCATACTCACCTGAGGCAGACCATGCTGCATGAAGACTCAAGCCAAATGAGGCTTAGGAGGGACTATTTTACTGAAGGGACTATTTTGTTACTTGGGAGGGGCTGTGGAAGAATACTTACCTGGATCTTCTTCCAAGGCTATTTAAACCACGCCCAGACAGCCACACGTGCTTCGCGTTATTCTGCTTGCTGCAGCGTAACGCTCACTGTGTTTTCAGCAGCTCCAGTCTTCAGCCACACCCGCTTCAGTCCTGGGACTCCTGAAACAAGAAGAAAAGAAGGATAAAGGTTAGAACAGGAGTTTTAACTTTAATCCTTACCTGAATCCTGAATCCTGATCCATTTAGCCACAGAACTGAAAGACAGAAGTCTTTGAAGCATCGCTTCGCATTCCTACGGCACCGCGCTGAACTCACCTGCTTGGCGGTACTTCAGCATTCCATCACGCTCTCTCCATCTCGCGGCCGCCCTCCGACACCTAAGGAGACAAAGACAGCAAGGTGAGCAAGGGGACTCTCTAAGGCTATACAAGCTACCCCCAAGGATTTACCTGATTTACCACAGGAGGTACTCACTTCATCTCGGGTCGGCGCAGTCAACTATGCTTCATCGCCGTACCCCGGCCCCTAAGGGGAGAAAGCAAAGACAATACCAGTTACCCCCCACAAAACTTACCTGATTTACCACGGGGGTCTCACCTCATCTCGGGTCGGCACAGTCAACTCTGCTTCATCGCCGTACCCCGGCCCCTAAGGGGAAAACCACAATAGACTTACCTGAATCTACCAAGTGCCATTTGGAAATCTTCGAGTGGATTTATCGGCAACCTGCAAGGAATCGGACAGAGTGAAGATCAGACATTTGAACTCTTATGAACAATTGGACTTTAGAGTCAATACTGGAACTCACCAATTCCTCTACACCAGTGAAGTAACTGGTCATCAACGCGCCCATGCGGTCGACGCAGGATGGCAAGCTCATCCTTCCAAACCATCAGGTGAGAGTAAGGAGGGGACATCAAGAGTGATCTGTGGGAAGACAACGGGAGTGGGGAAGGCGGGTTGACACTCAATTCCACGGGTTGTAAAAATCATCTGTGATTATGTACGAGTAATAAAAAAAATTAAAAAAAATAAGATCGTTTTAATGGTTGTGAGGAAGGCGCTGAGGATGTCAATTAAAATAATCAAGGGGCCTCATTCCGACTCAGGCGTTAAGGGGTTTACGGCGCCGTAAACGGCGCCGACCCTTGAAGCCTGATTACAAGGTTCCCTTTGCGGGATGGCTGTTTAACGCCTGCTTTTTGCAGGCGTTAAGAGCAATGCCGCAAAGGGACCTTGGCGATAATTACGGCACCCTAATTTATGGTGCCGTAATTATCGCCTTTCCCCATTCCCATTATGTCCTATGGGGCAAAAATGGGAATGGGGAAGGGGCCATTGGTGAATGGGGAATTACGGCCCCACTCACCTTGGAATGGGGCGGTAATTCCGCCATCCACCATGGCGGAATTGCAACCTTAGCGGCATGGACCATGGTGCTAATAGCACCATGGTCCTCCGCCAAGGTTGTAATGAGGCCCAATGTCTAAATTAAAAACAGTGCTAAATACAAACAAAATTACTAATTTGTTTCTTTTACAATTGCAGTGAAGACCATTCTCCTGAAAAGAAGCAGCCGATTTTGAAGTACAAAGAACAACTTAGAAGTAACCTGCTCATTTTAGAAAAAAAGTAAGTTGAATACCACCATAATATTTATATTATTACTCAAACAAACTGTAGGATTAATGCATGCTATTTCTGAGCCTAAAAATAGAGATTCTGCACCATTCTGTCCAAAAATCTCCATTTCTTAAACAGCGATTTAGAGCCAGAATGGCCGACTAATTCCTATTTTTCGACACACAAATTACCCAACTCAGCTACTAGAATTTTGATGTTATAGAACAAACAACTGTTTTAATTGTATAGCATTAGATTTACTATGTGTACTTCTCCACACCAATAGCTTACTTTTTTCTATGATCTGAACCGAAGTTTAGTAACACATTAATTCAAGAATACCCATCCCTACTAGTTGTAGTGCCCAATGCACAATCACACACCATTACATACATCTTTATCATCTTACTCAAACACTCATGCACACAGCACATGTAAATTGCAGAACACCCCAACCCATACCTTCTTTATTTTTTCAACAGACCCTAAAGAATGCCTACCAAAAATCAAGTCCGTAGAAAGCAACACAGAAGTAGAGCAAATGAAAATAAAAGTGTCCAACATAAGCATCCATCTCTAGCAGAATTTGTAAAATAAAGTTGAAACAAAACAGCTAATACAGTCATTTAGTGAAACAAAAGAAGTTTCAAGTACAAAAACGTTTCCCCCTCTATCAAAATGTAAAACAAACCAGAAAACAATTAACAGAAAATCAGCTATCACTACAGATAAAACTGCTTCTTTAAATCTTGATATAGTGCAAAGTAAGCATACCAAGAAAAGTATTTTAGCCAAAATGTTCCGTCACAAAGTCCTTCAAAATCTTATAAAAACAGGAGAGAAACCAGGTTCAACGCTTAAAACCTATCGTAGGAAATTAATCTTAGAAGCGTTGATAGACAGTGCAATTCTTCTCTAAAGAAAGTTATTTATTTTAGTGTTAAACAAAAAGAAACCACTAACAAAATTAATAACTAAATTACAAAAAAGACTTCTCAATAAACAAAATGTCAACAGAAAGAACTTCTTAAGTATCTGCAGAGGTGAATGGAGTCACACTACGAGTACAGAACCATACTTTAATGAAGAAGCATACAAACAAAAGCAAACAAATACAATTGTCATACATGGCAGTCGTCGAGGTTATGAAAAAGTTAATAATACCATAATGGAACAAGAAGTACTCCTTATAAAAATATGCCCTGAAAACTTAGAATTATCTCTCCATTCACCTGAATCAGAAAGTCTAGTTTACAAATGGCCATGCACGTCAATGTGTAACATTCCCAAAAAATGTTCAAGTCTTTACGCCAATTCCTCAATCAATATGTGAAAAGCAAAGACAAAATCAAAATTAAACTAATGCAAAATATGGATACATGTCCAGTACGCAAGTACACAGGACTACAAGGACACTCATTGGCCTGCATTACAGGACCTACTTGCAAAATCACCTTCCATGATATCAACACATCATTCAACTATAAGAAATCTAGTTTATAAACTGTACTATGCTAAAAGTCCTGCTTTAGCACTAGCCAATTTAAATAACATTCTTCTACGTGGTACAGCAAAAGCCCTACTAGAAGAAATCGACTATATCCAGAAAAAATATTTTGGAAGTGAAAGCCACTTACAGAATGAAATAGCTGTAAACAAAATTAGTAATAATTCTACACATGGCAACCTTTTACTACACACATACAAAAAAGAAATACTACAATTTAAAAGTACATCAGCTGAAGTACCAAACCATGTGTGTGTATGTTGCCGCAGAACTTTTTATAAAAGTAACACAAAAACTGTAGACCTATCATACAAAATAGAAGACAATGGTTTGAATTAGTTCTCTACCTTATAGCAGAAAACAAATACAAAATAACTGACACATTAATACTTTGCAGTTACTGCACTACAAAACGTGACAACAACCAAACTCCTTCACGTGCTATCACAAATAATTTGGAATTATTTCCACTACCAAAACATTTATATGAGAGCATCATAATTCAAACAGTGCACCCATTTCAAGCAATAATACGCCTTCAACCAAAAACTGCAAAATTACCTCCCTCTGAATTAGTGAAAGGTATTCATGGGAAAGTAGTGTATTTACCATTAGATCTAAAAGAAAATGTGCACACTCTAGGAGTGCAACGTCCAATGAAGCAATATTTAATTATCTTAGTAAATGGAGTACCTACAAAAGACAAAAAATATTGGCAACAGCTGGTAGATTTACATAAAGTTAGAGAAGCCTTGCGATATCGTAAAGAGAATAATGAATATTACAGAGAAATTAATATTGAAGAAAACTTGAAGGATACAACTGAAATAATTCAAGAGACACAAGAAGCTGGTCAATTTGAGCTCCTAGATCCTGCTACAATATCAAATACTTTAGACCATTATACAGTTCATCCATTGCACTCTAATGACACCATAGTAGATGCACTGGAAACGTACCAAATGCGTCAAACAAAAGGATTACCAATCAGCATATGGGAAAAAAGTATAGAAGCACGTGCTTTTCCTCTACTCTTTCCTACTGGCAAAGGAGGAAGGTACAATGATAGACCTATTCAAATATCAGCATCAGAATACTGATCATTACGGATGTATTCTGAAGATCCCAGATTTAGACAAAATGTGGAATACATATTCCACCTACTCTTTGAAAGTGAACAAGCAACTTTATGTTACGGAGTTGCACATATATTAAAATCAGGATCACACTTTCAAAATATGACAGCTACACAATTATTACAAAAAGTTCAACAAAAAGATGAGGTTTTACAATCAAATATTACAAATCTATTAGCAAATATGCGTGGTACTAAAGAGTACTGGTTTCAACGTCATGGAGATGTACGTTGTATGATCAGAAAACTTGGCCCACCCACTTGGTTTGTTACATTAAGTTGTGCAGAATATGCATGGGAAGATTTACATGATTGACAAAAACAAAACAAACATAGATGTACTAACACCTGGAGAACTTTGCTCTCTGGATTCTGTTAATGTTTCAAGATATTTTCACCATCGCTTCATTGCTATGCTACATTTTATTTGTAATAAAACTGTTCCTCCCCTTGGAGAAGTGCAACACTTCTTTTGGAGAAAAGAATACCAAGCCAGAGGAGCACCACATATCCACATATTTTTATGGATTAAAGATGCTCCTAAATTTGGTCAAGACAGTGATGCCACTGTTTTACAGTTTATTGAAAAATATGTCACTTGTGAAATTCCATCAGAATCCACAAATAGTGATCTTCATGCACACATTTTACAATTTCAAAGACACAAATGTGGCAAATATTGTCATTGCAAATACAAAAACAAAGGGAAATACTACACCAAATGCCGATTTGGTTTCCCTAGACCAGTTACAAATGCAGGTCAAGTGAGCAACCTCATGTCTTCAGTTAGACATAGTGTTAAAGGTAAGTCACCTAAAAATACATATTACATAAAAAGAATCAAAGAAGAAAAATATATCAATGATTACAATGCAATCATTGCCCACTCTTGGAATGCAAACATAGATGTGCAGTACATTGCAGAGAATTCTACTGCAGTTGCACGATATGTCACAGCATACTTAACCAAAGCAGAAAAGACAGAGCTGCAAGACCTCTGTAATGACCTGTCATCAGATAAAACTGTCTCAGAATGTATACAGCTTGGGGATAAAAATGCTCTCCCATAGAGTATGTGGATCCTATGAAGCAGCTGATCGTTTAACTGGTACTGCATTGTATGGTAAATCTGAAAATATAGTATGGCTAAATCTTGGTCCAGCTAAATCTAGAAAAAGAGTTCTAAAAACATACGAAGATATAGAAACAATATCCAAACATGATCTCAACAGCCAAGACATTTTAAAAAACAATTTATTGGACACATGCTACCCAAACAGGAGTACCACTTTGGAAACCATGTGTCTTTACCACATAGCCCAAAACTGCACATACAAAAATAATATAAAACCTGATGAAAAAAACGGTAAATACAGAGTGACAAACTGTGAAGGCAGCTTAGTAAAACTCACCAAACTAAATTGAATTAATCATATCAAATTGTTATTAACGACTCCTCAACATAATGAAGTATACTACATGTCCCTGCTACAACTCTTTAAACCATAGAGAAAAGAAGAAGAAATACTAGATAACTATGACTCCTATGAAGACGCTTTCAAAGCAATGGAAAGCACTATAATTGATGTAAACTTTACACAGTACAAAACAATGTTGCAAAATTAACAGCAACACGAAGAAGAACTCCAGGCCCAACTAGATAAGGACACTTCTGACAGTAGTCAATCTTCTGTAACAGGAAGCCAAGAACCACTGGGAGAACCACTAATAACAAATGAGGCAGAATTAGCTATGATAGAAGTAGAAAACACTATAGCCCTCATTAGGACTCCGGCGGAAAACCATGGTGCTATTAGCACCATGGTCGATACCGGAGTCCGCCATGGCGGAATGGGGAATTACCACCCCATTCCAAGGTTGGCGGGGCAGTAATTCCCCATGCCACCATGGCCCTTCCCCATTCCCATTTTTGCCCCATTGCGGTACCGTACTTACCTCGAGAGTTCCTTTGCAGGCCCCTACTTTAACGGCGGGTCTAGACCAGCCGTTAAGGTCGGGTCCCGCAAAGGGACCTCGTAATCAGGCGTTAAGGGTTTAACGGCGCCGGCACCTTTCACGGCGCCGTTAACCCTTTAACGCCAGGGTCCTAATGAGGGCCTATGTGTCAGTATGAAGATAAAGAAGACTTAACTATACTACAATCAAAACTAAACAATGAGCAACGTAGAATTTTTCAAGAATTAACAAAATAAATTGCACATGGTGTACAACATGAAAACAAAGAATACACCTGCCAAAATTAGAAACCTATACTACTGTACGTCAGTGGTGAAGCTGGTTCTGGCAAAACATTCCTAATCAAAATCATCAGTAAGTTCCTTCAACAATTGACAAACAAGAAACTGTCAGCTGTTGCCACTGCCCCCACAGTTTTAGCTGTCTACAACAAAGGTGGTGTCACTTTACACCGATTACTACTCCTGCCAGTAGAACACCAAAACAAATTAGACTAAATTTTAACCATTAATGGATATTAAGGGCTTGATAATCTGTACGCTTTGTCTGCAAATATATATGCCCACTATGTTGAAAACTTTTTGATTCTTATGTAAATATTTTTTACTGTGTCTTTTTATATGTTGTTTTGTAAATGTTCTACAAACTTTTCCATTTTTGTAAATGAACCAAATACAAATAAAAAAAAAGCAAAAAAATTCGACTATTACAAACTTTCTACAGAAGCTGCAATGGAACTACGCAGAGTATTGAAACAAATGAAATGCTACTAATAGATGAAGTGAGCATGGTGTCCAACCTAATGTTGGCTTTGATTCACCTCAGATTACAAGAAGTACTCAAAACAAACTATGAAGAGCTCTTTGCAGGAAAACACATTATTGTTTTTGGAGATCTTCTTCAATTGACACCAGTAAAAGGTGAGCCTATTTTTAAAACATTAGGACACAACTCTGCCGTAAAACTGTTGGCAGCATTGGAAATGTCAACCTTTGGCAACATTTCCAATACAGAGAATTAACAGAAAACATGCGGCAATCTGCAGATCTCACTTATGCCAACATCTTAAAAAGTATCAGAGTTGGTATACTTTCTAAAGAAGCAGAAGCAATTATGAAAACCCGGCACATTCATGCACTTTATGGTGATAATGCATGTGCTACAGATGTTATGGAACAATTAGCCCACATAAATGTCAATTGTATGGCCTTAATGCCAACTCTTGCAAGCTGTTTCAAATTCAATGAAATAATGTTAAGTAAAGAAATGCAACCAATAATGGAAATTAGCACCACAGACAAACTAGATGTACATGGTATGACACTACCCATGTTTGACCAAGCCACAACAAGACTAAATAGTTTAGAAAAATCAATCTCAAACACAGCAGGCTTGGAAAAGATATTAAAATTATCCTTAAATTGCAGATTAATGCTTAAACTTAACCTTGACGTGGACCAAGGACTAGTTAATGGAGCACTGGGTACAGTTGTTGGCTTTCAAACATACCCACGTGACAACAAAATTCAGTTTGTCAATATTCTCTTTGACAAACTTTCAGAAGTAAAAAGGATAGGACGCTCAACAGCTCGATTCCTTCTCTTCAAAGACATGTATGTATGCAGAGAACAATTTTCTCTAACTCTTGCATACGCAGTCACCATTCATAAATCACAAGGTCTTACCCTAGACAAAGCAATGATAGACATTGGTAACACAGTCTTTAAAGAAGGCATGAGCTACGTAGCACTATCACGCTTACGTACACTTGACAGTCTATTTCTAATCAACTTTGATGCAAGTAAAGTAAACGCTGATATTCCTTGCATGTTAGAATACAATAGACTTCGCTCACTATACACCCCCCATCTAAACACATATTCTGTACCACAAAAAGTAAAATGTTATAAAAGAAAACTAAATCAAACAGAAATGCAACAGGATGTCGCTGCAAATCCTCCAAAGAGAGTTAAAGAAACTAAAACTTCATCAAGTACCACAAACATAAAAGAACCCATTAGGGAAAGTAAACCAGGTACTTCGTCAAAGAAGGAAGACAAACTAAACAAAAAAATCAATCAGATACAGAACTACCTGGTTCATTTAAACTCTCAAATATAGTTGGAGCAAGTTGCTACGCAAATGTAGCAATGAATATTCTATTTCAATTGCCACCAATAGTTGACAACATTTACTTACACAGCACAGACCAATTGTGTTTGCAAATGTTAGTACTTCACAGAAATGCAACAAACAATCCTGATAACACGTATAGTGTTTATGGAATAAGACAACAATTGGACTACTGTGCTGGAATGGTAAAATTCACTATAAACTCACAGGAAGATCCGATCCACAAGAATTTCTAATGTACTTACTACAAGTACTGGAAAATAAAAACATACCTATAAATGAAATCTTTCAGATTTCATACACGTGGAAACATACATACACTCTCTGCAACAATGTGACACAAGAACAAATCCCCAATGAGCGCTTCGTGTATGTATCAATACCTAATAGTGAATCCGTTCCATTTCAGCATCTTGTACAAAATGCAAACCATGGTACATTATGTACTACCTGCAATTCGGATAATCGCTCCACGTTACTAATACAAACACATAGTAAATACGTAATACTAATGCTTCTACCTTACAATGCAGATGGTACCAAAAACAACTGCAAGCTGACTGGATTCACACATGGTCAAGTATCACTTGGTAAGAAAACCTTCACAACAATAGGTATAATCTACCACGCAGGAGCCACAACCAATTCAGGGCACTACACTGCATATATATAAAAGAAATGTGGATGGTTTGAATGTAATGATAGTACCATTACTCAAAAGTAGAGATTACCAGCAAATCTTACAAACGCTTATTTAATGTTCTTAAAACCAAAATTTGATAACTAAACTGTACTTAAACCTTAAGTAAACTTGTAGTAAAAAAATATAAACTGTTAGAATATTCCAAAAGCTATCTAACTGCCCAAACATTCTACCACAACTAATCAGATAAATGAATACCACTAAATTAGAGCAAAAATAGACAGTTAGAATATGCCAATTGGTATCTAACTGTCCCAAAATTTAACAATATCCAAACAGATAAATCAATACCACTAAAATATATCAAAAAATAGACAGTTAGAATGTGCCTACTGGTATCTAACTGCTCCAAAGTTTTACAATATCCAAACAAATAAATAATATTTTACTGCTACAAAAAACTGCAACAAGCCAATGTATACAGCATTAGCCAGAAACAAGAAGTGAACACTGAAAACAAACAAACAAATAAACTGTAGCATAACAGAAAAAGTTGTTTTTTTTATCCAACAAGGATTTTTTTTCTCCCACAGACCCAATGATTTTAGCAACAAACACAGAAACTGAGCTAATTGCACAGTACTCTGGTTTGTAATCTACTAAATATGAGGGTAAAAAGAAAATGTTGATTATACAATGTAATAAGTAATTTCAAAATACCAATACTACCATGCTCTTTTCTTTTGTCACAGAAATGAACAAGAAATACATGTACTCCGGTTACTAAGCCAAATAGTAAGTATATTATAATAAGTACAACCATCGCAGCATATCACACCCATAGTGGCTTATAACTTTGTTCCTTATACATTTTTTTGTGACCCAAAGTTATAAGCCACTGTGAGCGACATTAAAAGTTCCCATAGGCCATAGTTGAAATGTTTGACTCTATGGGTGTGATATGCTGCGGTGGTTGTGGCCAGGGCATAGAGTCTTGGGTGCATGGCCAAATGGCCATGTACCCAAGACTCTATGCCCTGGCCACAACCACCGCAGCATATCACACCCATAGAGTCAAACATTTCAACTATGGCCTATGGGAACTTTTAATGTCCGCGGACATAATGAGTGTTCTTAGAACACTTTCAACTTGACAATGAACAATACGGACAGCGTCTTCAGAACACCCCCATTGTGTTAATTTACGAACATATCAGGACACCGCAAGTGTTCTTAGAACACATTCAACTTGCCAGCGAACAATACAGACAGCGTCCTCAGAACACCCCCATTGTGTTAATTTACGAACATATCAGGACACCGCGAGTGTTCTTAGAACACATTCAACTTGGCAGCGAACAATACGGACAGCATCCTCAGAACACCCCCATTTTGTTTATTTACGAACATTTCAGGACACCGCGAGTGTTCTTAGAGCACATTCAACTTGCCAGAGAACAATACGGACAGCGTCCTCAGGACACCCCCATTTTGTTTATTTACGAACATTTCGGGACACCGCGAGTGTTCTAAGAACACATTCAATTTACCAGCAAACAATACGGACAGCGTCCTCAGGACACCCCCATTTTGTTTATTTACGAACATTTCAGGACACCGCGAGTGTTCTCAGAACACATTCAACTTACCAGCGAACAATACGGACAGCGTCCTCAGAACACCCTCATTTTGTTTATTTACGAACATTTCAGGACACCACGAGTGTTCTTAGAACACATTCAACTTGCCAGCGAACAATACAGACAGCGTCCTCAGAACACCCCCATTTTGTTTGTTTACAAACATTTCAGGACACCGCGAGTGTTCTTAGAACACATTCAACTTGCCAGCGAACATTACGTACCGCGTCCTCAGAACACCCCCATTTTGTTTATTTACGAACATTTCAGGACACCACGAGTGTTCTTAGAACACATTCAACTTGCCAGCGAACAATACGGACAGCGTCCTCAGAACGCCCCCATTTTGTTTATTTATGAACATTTCAGGTTACCGCAAGTGTTCTTAGAACACATTCAACTTGCTAGCGAACAATACGGACAGCGTCCTCAGAACACCCCCATTTTGTTTATTTACAAACATTTGAGGACACCCCGAGTGTTCTTAGAACAGTTTCAGCTTGCTTGCAAACAAAACTGACACATATTGTGTCCTAAGAATACCCCCCATTTAGTTTATTTAGAACATTTCAGAACAGCCGTGTTTTCCGCAGACAAATCAAACACAACAAGAGGGTCTACCACATTAAAAAATACAACATTTAACCTATCTCATTCTCTCCCACCCTCCCCAAACACTCTTACACACCAACACACTCTACTAATGTAAATTTTAAACCAAGTTACACCGCGTTGTCCGCGGATGTCCGCGAATCCAAGATGGTGGGCGCTACCGAAAATCTGACGCGCTTCACGCTCTACGCCGTCCAATCAGCGAACACGTTGCATGTCCACGGACATGATGCAAGCTGACTGGCCAATCAGGACACTGTCCGCGGAGCGAACAGGGAAGTGTGTCCGTGGACCGAACACAGATATCACTAATTTTGTATGACCTACTTTATGGTCATTTAAAAAAAAAACTACTGGACAGATTTTCGTCAAATTTGCAAAAGCACGCTTTGGTGACCAAGCCGCTGCTCCTGGTCCAAATTCGGTGAAAATCCGTCCAGCGGTTTGGGCTGTAGGCGTGAGCAAAGGTTTTTCCCCATTCAGTCTATGGAAAAAAGAAGTTTTGGGACCACCTTATAACTTTGCCCCCCCTGGACGAATCCTCACCAAACTTTGTAAAAAAATTCAGAGTGGGCCATATACTTTTTTTCAAAGTTTGGTGAGAATTCGTCCAGGGGGAGCGAAATTATAAGCCACCCAAAACAAAAAGTGCTCTGCCTATGGAAACAGCAACTTAACCATAACTACATGGCCAAACACCCCCTACCACCACGACTCAACAGCGGGCAACTTTTCATCAGACGCCACTGCATGGATCGTATCCTTCCTCAGGGGCAGAGAAATGAAAGTCTTTTCAGACCAAACCTGAGTCCAACCACATCTAATTAAGTGTGAGGTCCTGCAAGGGTCTTGCATATCTCCTACACTGTACAACCTATTCACAAGGTCACTATTAAAATATCTCGATTCAATGGGCATCACATACACCAATACACAAGTCCTCATCCAGCTTACAGGCGACTATGAGGCCGACCAAAAACTCTTAACTCCAGCTACACCACCATCCAAACTTGGATCTCAATTTGACTCCTTCCTCATTGACAACGCCTGCATCGAGGTCTCCAAGTCAGTCAAAGCTCTGGGAATATACCTGGACTCAAACCTCACCATGGATAGACAGGTCAATGCAATCTCCTCAGCAGCTGCCTACCACTCAAAGCTTATCACTGCCACAAGGCCCTTCCTATCGCAGCAAAACTCCCTCACCATCGCCAGAGCAATCATAGGATCCCGCCTAGACTACTGCAATGCCCTCCTACTAGGCACCTCAGCAAAAAACATCAAAAAACTTCAAACAGTGCAGAACAATGCCCTCAGAGCAGCCACCAGAGTTTCTAAAAGAGACCACATCATGGCCACCAGGAAATCCGTCCGCTGGCTACCCGTCAAGGAACAGATCCTTTTCAAGTCACTGGCACTTACCCACAAATGTCGCCACGACACAGCACCTCGCTACCTTGCGCAAAGATTCTCTGTGCCCCCCTCAAACAGACCCATCATATCCAGCCACACCAACCTAATAACCATTCCAAAAAGCATTAGGACCAGAGCAGGCGGCACTAGCTTCCCAGTCCTCGCAACTACTAACTGGAACCTGTTACCCCCCTCAATCAGAGGAATCAAGTCCCACTTGGTCTTCAGAAAAGCAATAAAAACCATGTTGTTCGTGTAAACCCCACTTTGGACCTGGTACCGTATGTATGTACTTCACATATGTCTGTGCTCATCTCGCCAACGGTATAGCTAATTAATTTGCATTAATACAAATCTTATTAAATGAAAAAACTTTGTTAAAGGGACGGTATGGTTACAAGTAAAACCGAAAAACCCTAGTAAATCGCCAGTTATGGTAAGCTAAGAAACCACAACTCGCGCCACCATCATCTGCTTCTAAGACTAAGACCCAGGGCATGAAAGATGACATTACAAATGTCATCTTTGCATTTTTCAGTGAAGTATTTAGATTCAGTAAGACTCTCCTACATTCCCGTTAGCATTTTCTACTATGATAATTGAAATAATGGAACATTGTATAGTAGAGAAAATGAAAAAAAGCACAGAAACAATTTTCTCTCTGAAATTCTTCTCTGTAGTATACAATAAACATCATAATTCATTGCCCTTTATGACTATCCACGGTCTCCACGTTCCCCTGTCTGGACTATGCCTTATTAGAAAACCCCCATTGCACATGCACACCATCAAACAAGACAGCCCTTCTACTCTTGTTACTATTATGTGTGTAACACTCTCTCATTGTCTGCTTTGAACTATTCACACATATACCCACCAATCACTTAAAAAAGCACTACATTTAGCCTTTCAACATAATAAACTTCCACACATCAATTGCCACTTAACAATGTTCTACAAATCTTTTGCATCACATTTCCCATACTTATACCAAAAAAGTATACATAGTGCTCCTATAAAAGCGCATGTTCATTGTGCAGTGAGAGAATTAGATCGATAAAAGGGGCAGTACAGATGGGTAAGTGCTCATCGGAGTCCAGGAGTAAAGTGTCATTGGATGCCAATGTGGGAGGCCACCAGCTAACTGCTGGGGCACAGGAGTCCCAATGGTGGGGTACATCTTAACTGTAACGTCCCTTTAACAAAGTTTTGTCTGTCAATTGAATAGGTTATTATAAGTGAAAATGTTTCATTATGTTACATCACTATATATAAGTTATTAATAATTCCTCTTTTAACATATATTTAACAACTATAAACCTACTTTAACAAACATATTTTTTGCAACTCATACTTTTGTGTATCTCTATCAGCAGTTCATGCAGGGGATGTAAGTCATTGTTCAATTGCCTAGGTCATGAGGCTCGAGCATGCCCCCAGCCCAACCAAACCATCCCTTTATCCACTGCACCTACCCAGCATCCTAGTTCATTGTCCACTAAACCCTCATAATGTAACCAATGGCCTGTGCTCATGGCATGCATGACCAGTCGCCACAATCCATGGGGCATGGGCTTTGGCCATACCGCATACCCCAATAGCCAAATCAGAGTAGACATTTGTCCTTGCCGAGGGCCAGGCCAACTGCCCACAGCAGAAAAGTTATATCACTATTTTTTGTAAAACACAGTACAGATTTGCAAAAGCATCCTTTCAGGTCCTTGCTAATGCTCCTTGCACCAGTTTGCTGCAATCCCGTCCAGTATTCCGTTTTTTGGGGGGATTTAAACCTAGAGCTTAGGCCATTCCCCAATATGTAAATCAGAGTAGGCATTAATCCTTGTCGAGGGCCAGGCCCATTGTCCATTCACCAAACGTATACCACAATTTTGTGTGTCACTGCCCACAGCAGAAAAGTTATATCACAATTGTTTGTGCTTAGGTTTCGACACTTTCAAAAAAATGAAACACAGGACAGATTTGCAAAAGCATTCTTTCAGCTCCTTGCTGATGCTCCTTGCGCAAATTTACTGCAATTCCTTCCAGCACTTCGGGCTACAGTTGCAAGCAGATTTTTTTTTCCTATTTAAACCTAGAGCTTGAGCCATGCCACATGCCCCAATAAGTAAATCGCATTAGGCATGCATCCTTGCCGAGGGCTAGGACCATTGTCCATGAACCAAACGTATATCACATTTTTTTTGCTTACATTTGGACACTTTGGAAAAATAAAACACAAAACAGATTGCAAAAGCATGCTTTCAAGTCCTTAAGGATGCTATTCGTGCAGGTTTGTTGTAATTCAGTACAGCACGTCAGGTTGTAGCCGCAAGCAGAATATTTCTTCCCATTCAGACCTAATTTGTCCATGTTGCATGCCCCAATAATCAAATCAGAGTACATGATTATCTAGTCATTGCAGGGATGTAGAAAGGGTAGATCACTGCGCTTCATCTAGTACTTTAAACGGATTACCCTGCAGCTAGTGATGGTGTTCTTTTGTGAAGGTGCCCTTCCTTCTTCAAGTGTTAGATTTCGAATAGGAGAGTAAGCCCTGGTCACCTTAGTGCTGTGTAATTAAATAAGTAACTATTGTCTTAACAATGCAGTCTTGAAAACCATTATTCATGCTATATTTATCGTGAGAAGTCAGCCGACACGTGTTTTGACTCTCTGCTGTCTTTCCCAATGTGTGTGGATTGTGGGCCACTATGTTCGAAGACCTTGGCTGTAAAGCCAGCGGTGTGGGCTGCACTCCTATGCCCACTAAATAGTGGATTCCTTTAGTAAGTAATGGATTTGAGTCCCAAAAGTTTAAGAATTATATGCACTACGATTCTTTTTCATGTAGTTAGCTTTAATTCAAAATATAGTGAGGTAAATAAAACTCTGTTCATGCAGGTGCCTATAGGGGTGGCCAATGCATTTCGGAATACTACTTCCTTCATCAGGGCCTGGTTTCCCTTTTATTGAAACGGTGCATGAAAAGAGCTGACTGGAGAATCTCCCTGCGCGAAGTCTTGTGTACGTGCATAAAACTAGCACTCATCAGAACGCTCTTTCCTCTTCGGAACGATCACAAGACTGAGTGAGACCGCCTTTTTTCTGTGAGCGTTCACCTCTGTTTAAGTTATACCTCTTTGGTTTTCCAAATTGAACTTGCGATAGATCTTTCATCACCATTTTTTCAAAGATATCTATTGCTATTGGATTGTGGGCCAGTCATTGCTGCAAGGTTGTGGGACGTTATGGTTAAGTTGCACTAATAAAAACCTATGAAATTCTGTGAAAAAACTTCAGTAAAGGGATGTTATGGTTGGTTACAAGATAAATCAAAAACCTCCAGGAATTTGACAGTTATGGTAAGCTAAGCAACCATAAATCACGCCACAACTGTGCACTGCAAAGACTAACATCCCAGACTTCAAAGATGACATCACAAATGTCATTGGTGACATCACTGATGACATCACATATAAAATATTCCAGCCATGACCTGGGGGGAGGGGCAGAATAGGGTGCAATGCTGCTATTTGGGCTATAGAATATCCTGGATGAGGTTGTAACAGTGACTGCTAGCTGAAATCGACTGGCAAGGAAATTAGGTGGAAAGGCAGCCAGAGACCCGTTAAATAGGACAGAAAAAAAATGCACCAAAGACGTCTCGTATGTGAACACAGTCTTCTGTCTGGAGCTGTGTATTGGCCACGGTCAATGCCATCATGGGAGGAATCGATGGGCCAAGCAGACGCAGCACACTAAGGAGTACGTTCAGCAGGAGCTGAATACACTGGAGATCTTGTCGGGACAACACCCCTGATGAAAATGATGACGTTGCAAACATCATCAATGCCTTAGAGAAAGGCACCCATAAGCATGCCCATGTACGGGCATGCATTATCCTGACAACAGGATGGGTGGTACTGCGATAGAGTGAAGGAATATTATGGGCCTCATCACGACCCAGGCGGTAAATTACCGCCTGGGCCGTGACTTTACCACCATGGCGTAAACTACGTTTACGCCATGGTGGTTGGCGGACTTACCGCCCCATTCCGACCTTGGCGGGGCGGTAAGTCCCCAATCCCCATTTACCCTTCCCCATTTCCATTTTTGCCCCATAGGGCATAATGGGAGTGGGGAAGGCGTTAATTACGCCACCGTAAATTACGGTGGCGTAATTAACTCCATGGTCCCTTAGCGCCATGGATTTTAACACCTGCTAAAAGCAGGTGTTAAAGTCGCCATGGCGCTAAGGGACCTCGTACTCAGGCGGTAAGGGTCGGCGCTGTTTACGGCGCCGTAAACCCCTTACCGCCTGGGTCGTAATGAGGCCCAATGTCCTGCTCGATGAGTGTGGAATGAGGACCGGAGGATGTGACGGTTCTGCTCAAACTAAGCTGATCGGGGCAAAGTGAAGGAAACGTTTTTAATTTGGAGAAACAGCAGAGTGTGTCTAAGGGACACATGTAGAACTGAAACTGGTGATGTTGAGTAGTGTGTCTATTTATGCGTGCAATAGGTAGGGCTGCCTGATATAGGTATGGATGTATCCGTTAGTAACAAAGACATTCTGAGTGTTTATATGACATGTTTGATCGGCATTGAACCGAATTAAGTGAATAACCAGCCTGCACACCTATGCTTTTCTCAAAGAGGGTTAAGGTTGTAATGTTTTGATGATGTTTAACAACATTATTGAATGTATTTCAGGTGCAGAAGAGATAATATCCAACCCTGGAATATGGGTTGTACAATATGAATCAATAACAATAAAGTTCCCAATGTGGGAACTCCCGTCCCATGCACACTAGCAATGGCTCAAAATATGATGAGTCCAGGTAATTAAATGATATTTTATGTATTAGTTTCAATGTAGTTTATCATCCTTACACTTAGATAAGACAACAATTTTCATTGTTATGATTCAATGCATCTCACATAAACTGACACAGTCAGCTTTCTTGTAGACCAAAGATGATTTATTTGTAGCCCAACGCGTTTCGAGAGTAATCTCTTCTTCAGGGGCATATAAGCAAATTTCCAATCATTCTAGAAAAAATTATTAAGATAATATACATTAGTGAAGGCTCTAAATAATATTAGGTAACAAAAAAGAACAATTTCAACGTCATTTAATGTGTTTGTAAAAAGTAATCAAATACCATTATATTAGAACAACATTTTAATCACAACCCCAACATTATAAGCATATCTCATGTTTTCTGCATGTTTCCATGTTTGGAAAATCTTTCCTAGGCTTTTGTGATCAGAACTATTTGTGGTCCAAATCGTATCAGAATTCCCAAAGATAAAGGTGATCAAGTGCACCTACTCCTGAATTAATCTTTGCAGATTATGCCTAAGGGGAAGATTGTGTGATGTACACTAGTCATGTTGTCCATAAGTACAGAAATAAAGAAGGATAGATTGTGACTGTTCCTCCAAATGGAAGTAAAATACTTCAAGGAAAAAACATAAATGATTCAGCCTACTAAAATTAAGTGATGTTGAAGGCTTAGATAAAAAGAATCGATTACTTCACCTAAAATCACACCCCTGTGGAGTGCACACAGCCCTGGCACATACCAGCTGTCAATCAATGATGATGACATAAGGGACAGTCAACTGTCACAACCATACCAGCCTTAGATTGGTCACCTGGAAGTGTTACATTGTGTGCATCCCTACCTACACAAACACCACCAATGCTGTGTCATCACTGCTATGCTGCAAAAATCATTACCCCATTGCAAAATACAACATGACAACAGTGCCATGTCACCCAACCCCTCCCCAGCACCGCCACCCAACACACCATGGCATGTCATGCTATGTGAGAGCAAACAAAGCAATCCCCAAAACATGACACAAGTGTCAAAGTACAGTGTCCTTAATGGAAACTGCCCACACACAATATGCTCCCAGTAATGTAGAACTAACAACACACATGACCAAATACTTACCAACAATATAATGCAGCTACACAACCTCAAACATAGCATAAACATGACAGTACCAAGTTTAAGTAGTGGTAGTCTTACAACCTGATCATGCCAGCACATCGGCCACTTCCAACTGTACAGTGCTGCTGCCACGCAAATGTCCAAGTGCACTGCTTACAACATGAACTCCATCTCCAAAGTAGACGGCCTTGTGAAGACATGAGGAATCAACCTGCAAATTAGGCGAAAGACATGGATGCACAAGCACATAGCAATACACCATGCAGTGTACAATTCAACAACAATATCCACTAGGAATGTATACACAGTATTGACTACAGACTGCCCATACAGACCATGGGAGTCCTACATCACCGTGTAAGTCAATGTCACTTGGGCACACCCTTTGCAAGCCCATGGAAACCGGAAGCAGGAGGGGTGTGTGTCTCACGAACCCAAGCATCTAACCCAAACTCAGGACAAGCCTGCATGTGCCCAGCCGGAATACAGTGGATGCCCACAGGAGCCACACAAGGCAACACACTGCAAAAAAAAAAAAAAAAAAAAAAATGGCCATGTGGGGGCTGGGGGGGGAGGCCACCCAGGAGGTCCGAGGACAGGGTGCACACCAACACCCACCTGTGTGGATGTTGGGAAAAAAAGCACCTCCATGGGCTCATGGCCTGCACGGCTATGCCAATGTGGGAGAACTACTGCTGTCGCTCTCATCACCCTCTGCTGCTGCCACAGGAGGTGGTGCTGCCACAGGAAGTGGTGGTGCTATGGGAGGCAGCCCACGCAGAGCCCTGGTATGGTCCTCCATGGCAGCAAGCATGCAGGTGTGGAAGGTCTCGTTTTGGAGGATTATAGTGCGGAGATCCCCATGCAGCACCTGACGTGATGCCCGGATCTCCTCCCGAGTTGCCTGCATCTCATCTGAGAGTGAACATATGAGCCGCTCCAGCTGCTGTTCTGTCCTCAAGTTAGTGGAAGCCTCAAGGTCAACAAGAGTCTCCCTGAGGTGATGGAGTTCTACCCTCAGGGCTTCCCTGTGGCCCTGGGACTCTATTGATATCGATTGGCATAGAGTCTCCAGTGCCGCCCGTCTGTCCCTGTTGGACGCCAACATGTCCTCCCTGTGTGATTGGCAAATGGAGTCTGTTGCCTGCTGTAGGAGCTCCATCTGCCTTTCAGGGGTGACAATGGAAGTGGCCTCCCTCTCCATTGCCTGAGCCATCATCTCAACTGATGCTGCCTGTTGGGTTGCCATACCGTAAATGGATTGTTCACATGCGGTATTGCCTGGTGGCATATGGCCACCGCGTCGGCGGGCACCACACCTGTTTGGGGCAAGGTGATGTGCGCCTTGCTGTGACGGCACTGCCTGAGGCTGCAGGACTGATTTCCCCCTCTGATCTGCTGGCCCAGGAACAGGATCAGATGTTGTGGAGTGTGGCCCTGCATCCGTAACGGCCAAAGGCAGACTTACCAACACTGACATCCCCATAGAGGGTTCTACCCCTGGTACACGTGGGTTGGACAGAACAGAATCCCTGCCAAGGACACTTAGCTGCGACGCCACATAGGTCTCATCATCCGAATCAGCACCTGAATAGAGGTCTGGGGAGGTGCACCCAGAGACACCCCTCGACAGAATATTCTGCAGCAAGATTGGGTTCTCACCCACTACCACACCACGTCTCCCACTGGTGTCCAGTCGTGCCCGAGATTCCTCCTGGGTCTGGACCATCTCCTCAACCTCAACAGCATCAAGTGCGTCATCCCCTGCAAAAACATGAAAGACAAAAAATGGAAACAGGCATTAGCACGTTAGCACACAAATAGGCCTGACAAGCTACAGAACCAGTACCTGATTTACACATGTACCACATGACTATAACCCTCCCATACATGCACTGTCACTGAGTTTGAAGTGGAGGCAAAAGGCAGACACTGATGACACCAACATGGAAGAGCAACACATTTGCAGCATGCTGGGTAGCACTGCCATCACACATTGGCCTGTGAGTGGCATGTCCAATATGCATACATGACACATGCCATCACACAGATGGCATGTACCATAGCCATGGTACATTCCACAAGTACATACATATGTCAGTGAATGAATACAGTCAGCCATCCATGTGAGATGGACATGATGAAATGAAAAATGCTACATAGTGTGACAAAATAGGCATGTGCCACACACTGCAACACATCCAGTGTACAAAAATACAGTGATTGCAGGCCGATGTACACATCAATGGTTTGTCACTTCAACATGACAGGAAACAACTATCATGTTCCACATTCAAACAGGCCCCAAAAATTCCTGTGATCAGGCCAATACTCAATTAGCCTGAATGGTCAAATCATTCATCTAACAAGGTAACACGTGTGGTCCAATGTGGGGTTCATCAATGACAGAAGCATGTCACAAATGTGAAAATAGGGCTGAGGAATGCATAGCAAAAGTGGGAGAATTGAAACAGCCTGAACGAACACTGAAAAATACTAACAATGTTGTTGCAAGATGCCACTTCAAGGGCAACTGCCGTAATGTTGAGCCAAATTACTAATGTGGGTAGAAGGGATACTGTCACACCCAAATCCAAGGCCGCTGAATGTTTTGGATGAAGCACATGGGTGACCCATACCACTCAGGCACACACTCCCTCACCTGGCACTCAATCAGAACCCGTCACCCAAACAACATACACATGCATTACACACACATGCATGGGCACTCACCGGACAATGCATCATAATCAGGTAGTCCTCTCACACCTTGGATCTGTTCCTCTGTGACGAAGGCCCCAGCAACAGACTCATGTTCAGTGAGTGTGTTGTCCTCTTGTGGAGACCCACCGCCAGTCACCAGAGTAGCGGCATGATTTGAGGCCAGCTTGTTCTTTGCTCTGCGTTTCAGGTCATTCCACCGCTTGTAGCAATCATCAGCTGAGCACCTCACAAATTCAAGGGCACTTATGCGGTCGGCGATGGTCTGCCAGTGTGCCTTACGTTGACCAGGTGTGCTCTTGCACCCTGCAGTCACCAGCATTTTGCCAGGATGCCCAGGTCCAAGGCGCAGGAGTGAAGCAGTACCAACCACCCCCTCAATGGTCTCAGTGTCTGCAAGTCAAGGCTTACACAGACCTCTGTAACCAGAGCGGGGAAAGAGGGTTAGAGTCTCGATGAGTGGATAGGTAGAGGGATTTTAGGTTAACCGGATTGAGGGGTAGGAAGAGGTTATGGATGGGACTGGGGATTTTAGGATAAACGATGACTGCACACTTTTGTTAAACTGGCTGGTGTAACTGTTTTAACACCTTTACATGTAAAGGTGTTTCCCTTCACATTGCATTGCCCTTCTAACAAAACACATGTGTGCTCCTCTGAACACGAAGTTAAAACAAACATGGATTGGTAAAACAATTTGAGCCCAGTTACATCTTCATGAACAAAGTCTCATGCACTAGCACACTTAGCTTTTGCTTCTGTCTTTAAGTCCTGTCCTGCAAAGGCTGTCGAGTCCTGTGCCACGTCCTTGCGGTCAGATGATCAGATGCAAACTAAAAGGAAAACAAAGGACAAGCATTAGCGTGTGCTTCCTAGTTCTGTCGGTCTCTCACTCTCCCAAACACACTCTACACGCATTCAGCATTCTGTGCATTCATGGATTTCAGGTTCCTTTTGGGTGCGCTGCCGCACGTGGCCTTTCAACCCCCAAGATCTATTTTTTGCCAATAATCGGTCTTCCTTAAGACCGAGTGCCTTCGCACTGTAATGCGCTCCCGTCTCGTGCGCCTTTCCGGCGTATGTTCCACGAGACGAAAACACGTGAAAACATCCACAATAAATAATCGTCTTTGATCTTCACACATTCACTGAAGGAGAACTCTTTCCCCGAAGCCCTCCCACTTAGCTTCTATGTGACGGCGCAGGGGCTCTGGAGGGGTTCGGAAATGCCCCCTGCGCTTCCCCCATAAACCCCAGACACTCCGTGGGCTGAGCGGTACTTATCTCTTTGAAGCGAGCGGCCGGATGGTTCCTCTGGAGGCTCTGGGCCCCTCGTGTGTGAATTCAGTGGAGCTGCTGGGCACACGTCCACTCTCCTCGATGTCTCAAGCACAAGCCCCGTGCCTTGGGGCTTGCGCATGCGCATTCGCGTGCCACACCCAGCGTGGCTATCCATTGGCTTGCGAGTCCGCAGAGCATGCTGGGAAATGTAGTCCTGGTGTGCCAAACGCTGGGATTTGTAGTTTTGAACTGCAATATGTCTACAGAAAGGGCATAACATCCTTTTAAAGTACAATAACTTTCTGGGTCTAGGGTTCTTCTTGGTTCCTGGCCCTACAGCTCCAACAGTACATGGTCTATGGCCAGTCCTGCCCCTGACAGTACTCCCCCCCCACGGAAGGCAGGGCCCCCGGGTTTATCAGGGTAGTTTCTGTGAAAAGTGCGCAATAATCGTGGAGCATGCACATGATGCGAGGGTTCCCAGGAGCGGTCTTCGGGCCCGTACCCCACCCAATCAATCAAATATTTGATTTGTCCGTTCTTTAATATTTTTGAGTTCAAAATGGCTCGTACTTCGTACTCAGGTTCCCCCTGTACGAGTACTGGAGGTGTTTTTTGGGTATGTGTGCCTTGGGGTGCTGGTTTTAACAGCGATGTATGGAAGATAGGGTGGATTTTCATCTGGGATGGTAGAGTCAATCGAACTGCTACTGGGTTAATTACCTTTTCTACGCTAAACGGACCTAAATAGCGAGGTTGTAATTTTTTGGGCCCCTCTAGTCGTAAATTGCGGGTGGACAACCATACCAGGTCGTTCTTACGATACACTGGGCTGGCACGTCGATGTTTATCTGCATAGGTTTTATATGTCTTTTTGGTTCTTATGAGATTATCCTGCACCTCCTTCCAAACCTGCTCTATTCCGATCCGTTGTCCTGCCAATGTAGGCAGTGCTGCTTCTGCTGTTGGAACAGATAAAGGTAAGATCCGTGGGTGTCTTCCATACAAGCAGAAGAACGGGGATCGTTTTGTGGAGGAGTGAACAGCATTGTTATATGCCAATTCTGCTAGCCAAGTGTGTTGAACCCATGTTGTCTCTCGTCCTGTGGCCAAGCAGCGTAGGAACTGTTCAAGCCCCTGGTTCACGCATTCGGTTTGGCCGTCTGTCTCAGGATGACAACCCCAGGACAGTCGGACTTCCATACCGATGATGTTACAAAACTCGCGCAGAACCTGGAAAGAAACTGCGGACCCCTATCAGTTATCACACGGCACGGGAGGCCATGAAGGCGGACCACGTTCTGTAGGAATAATTCGGCAATTTCCTTGGCTGTCGGGACCCCTTTACAAGGGATGAAGTGAGCCATTTTTGAAAAGGCATCTACCACCACCAGTATAGAGGTGTAGCCCTGCACTTGTGGGAATTCGACTATGAGGTCCATGGTGACTGTGTGCCATGGTATAGTAGGAGTTGGCAGGGGACGAAGAAGACCTGCTGGTTTCTGGTGATCGGCCTTGTTTTGGGCACAAATTGTACATTGTCGCACATATTGTTGAACATCAAGCCGCCACTTTTGCCACCAAAAATGTCTTGCTACGAATTCTAATGTTTTTGCCTTTCCGGGGTGACCCGCAAGGGATGAATCATGGCACCAGGACATAGCCTTTTCTTGTAGATGGGTTGTGGGCAAGTACAAGGATTGTCCATGACACGGAAGCCCATCTTTAATGGTATGCTGGGAGTCTTCTTTGCACCATTGATGTAGATCGTGCATGGAGAGTTCTTGTTGGATACTCTCGAAAAGGTTAGTGGTTACGCCCACTATTCGCGCCAGAGAGACTATTGGCCGGGACACTTTTTCTATTTCCTTAAGGACTTTTTCCGGATAGCGAGACAAGATGTCAGCTTTCCGATTGTTAGTTCCGGGTCTGTAAGTGATAATAAAATCAAACTCAGCAAAATATTGGGCCCAGCGTAGCTGACGCGGACTCAAGGTCTTGGCAGTCCTAATAAACTGGAGATTGCGGTGGTCGTTAATAACCGTCACGGTGTGACGTGCCCCCATTAAATAATGCCGCCACTCGCTAAACGCTGCTTTTATGGCCAATAGCTCCCTATCTGCTATAATGTAGTTAACCTCTGCGGGGAGCAGTTTCCTTGAGTAATAGGCCACAGGATGTAATAGGCCCGTCTGAGGATCTCGTTGGGACAATACAGCCCCTAGCGCATAGCTGGAAGCGTCTGTTTCCACCACAAATGGCTGGGACAAGTCCGGATGTTTCAGTACCGGGGCGTCAGTAAAGGCCTTCTTGAGTCGTTGAAATCCTTGTTCAGCCAAGGCGTCCCAAACAAATGGGCAGCCTTTACGTAGAAGTCTCGTGATTGGGGTAACCAGCTCAGAGAAATTCTTGACAAACCTTCTATAGAAGTTTGCAAATCCTAAAAAGTATTGCACGTCTTTTACATTGGCTGGTGGGGCCCAATCTAGAACGGCCTGTACCTTTTTGCGATCCATTTGCACGCCTGTCGCAGTAAGGTAATAACCCAAGAATTCCACTGTAGTCCGGTGGAATTCACATTTTTCAAATTTGGCATAGAGTTGGTGTTCCCTTAATTTTTGTAGGACAGCGCGTACATGCTGGATATGTTCTTGGAGACTGTGGGAATAGATGAGGATGTCATCAATGTACACAACAGCACATACATCCAGATATTCTCTAAGAACCTCATCTAGGAAGTGTTGGAAAGCAGCGGGTGCATTACATAGACCGAACGGCATAACCTGATATTCATATAATCCGAATTTTGTTCGGAAGGCGGTTTTCCATTCGTCACCTTCGTGCACCCGCACTAGATGGTATGCGCCACGAAGATCCAGCTTAGTATAGATGACCGCGTCCCTGACCTGATCTAGAAGGACTGGGATGAGTGGAAGTGGGTAACGGTTTTTGATGGTTATCCGATTCACCCCGCGGTAATCTATGCAAGTCCGAAGTTCCCCGGACTTCTTCGGTACGAAGAACAAAGGAGAGGATACCGGTGAGTTAGAGTGTCTAATAAAGCCATTTTGCAAATTGGCTGTTATATACTCTCGGAGGTGCTCGTTTTCAGCCTTGGTCAAGGCGTATATACGACTGCATGGTAACGTTGCCCCTGGTTCTAGGTCTATGCGGCAATTGAATACCCGATGTGGGGGTAAGGTTTCAGCGGCCTTCTTATTAAAGACATCTATGTAATCGGAATATTCTGCGGGTAGTTCCTCCGGGCGCACCTCGGGTTGGCCACCCGTAATGCTTGCAACTTGAGGTGTCGAGGATGTCGGCCGCTTACAATGCTCTTGACAATAGGAAGAACTAAATTCTACCAATCCGGCGGTTCATTGAATCTGAGGGTCATGTTTTCTCAGCCAAGGTAACCCTAAAATAAGGCCGAATTGCTGGGCAGCAATTAAGTGGAAGGCAATATGTTCCCAATGCCCATCACCGCTACTTAGGGTCACTGAAATAGTGTTATGTGTAATAGGTCCAGAACATAGAGGCGTACCATCAACAGCGCGCACGGGTTCAGGCTTTACTTTTCGCTGCGCAGGGATACCCAGCTTGGCTGCAAACTGGGTGTCTATGAAATTACCTGTTGCACCCGAGTCAATCAACATGGTGACCTCTTTTAATAGTCCCTGAAACCCAAGACACCCCCTTAACGAGACATGTGGGGTGAAATTGGGACAACCTGTAATTGGGGCCCAGCTATTGGTCAGGCTCGGCCGGGTAACCCCCACTACCGACAAGCCAAAGCGTTTCCCTGAGTCTTGGGCTTGGTGGGGCATTCGCGAACAAAATGTCCCGACTTCCCACAGTACATGCAAACACCATCCTTTCTCCTCCGTTATTTTTCTTCTTTGGATAGGGGACCTCGAACTGACCCAATTTGCATTGGCTCGTCTCCATCAGACTTGTCCATTGTCCCTCGTGTCCCTTTAGATTGATCGAACCTTGTTACTAAACGTGACTCCCCTTTTTTCCTGTCCCCCCATCGTTCCGCCTGACGGTGATCAAACCGCATGGCCAAATCGATCATATCCGAGCATTCTCGGGGTTGGGGGTCAACTTGGGTGATAAGGTCTTTAATTTCATCCCTTAGCCCCTGATAAAATAGGGACATACACTTGTCGCGCGGCCACTGGGCTTCGGCTACTAATCGATTAAACTGGGTGACATACGTCACCAGCTCCTTATTCCCCTGCCTCAAAGTCAGCAATTCCCGATCCTTACACAAGGTGGCGGCCCTTTGGTTGAATATTTTCTCGAAGTCACTAGGAAACTCATCCCAATCATATACGATTGTGTTATCTTTTTGTACTAAGGGATTTGCCCATGCTGCAGCATCTCCTGTAAGGTAGGAGATAACAAATGCAGTCCTAGACTGATTGGATCGGAACGCTGCCGGTTTCGTAAGAAAATGGAGGCGGCACTGCGTAATGAAGATGGAAAATGTCTGCGGGTCTCCACCATACCGCTCAGGTGGTGCTAGGGGAACCATGGATTCTGGGGTGACTTGCACCTGTACTGGTGCATGACCTGGCAATGGTGCGGTTTGAGCTGCCAAACTACGCACCTGGGCGGACAGGGTGGCATAGTCCTGTCTGGACGCAGCCAACTCGCCCTGCAAATCTTGCAAGACCTTGGCGATCTCCTCCATGACGGTAACGGGGGTTGGCTACACCACTCGAGCGCCTGAATATTACGTGGGCTTGTGCTTCTGTCAGGATGCCCAGGTCCAAGGCGCAGGAACGAAGCAGTACCAACCACCCCCTCAATGGTCTCAGTGTCTGCAAGTCAAGGCTTACACAGACCTCTGTAACCAGAGTGGGGAAGGAGGGTTAGGGTCTCGATGAGTGGATAGGTAGAGGGATTTTAGGTTAACCGGATTGAGGGGTAGGAAGAGGTTATGGATGGGACTGGGGATTTTAGGATAAACGATGACTGCACACTTTTCTTAAACTGGCTGGTGTAACTATTTTAACACCTTTACATGTAAAGGTGTTTCCCTTCACATTGCATTGCCCTTCTAACAAAACACATGCGTGTTCCTCTGAACACAAAGTTAAAACAAACATGGATTGGTAAAACAATTTGAGCCCAGTTACATCTTCATGAACAAAGTCTCATGCACTAGCACACTTAGCTTTTGCTTCTGTCTTTAAGTCCTGTCCTGCAAAGGCTGTCGAGTCCTGTGACACGTCCTTGCGGTCAGATGATCAGATGCAAACTAAAAGGAAGACAAAGGACAAGCATTAGCGTGTGCTTCCTAGTTCTGTCGGTCTCTCACTCTCCCAAACACACTCTACACGCATTCAGCATTCTGTGCATTCATGGATTTCAGGTTCCTTTTGGGTGCGCTGCCGCACGTGGCCTCTCAACCCCCAAGATCTATTTTTTGCCAATAATCGGTCTTCCTTAAGACCGAGTGCCTTCGCACTGTAATGCGCTCCCGTCTCGTGCGCCTTTCCGGCGTTTGTTCCACGAGACGAAAACACGTGAAAACATCCACAATAAATAATCGTCTTTGATCTTCACACATTCACTGAAGGAGAACTCTTTCCACGAAGCCCTCCCACTTAGCTTCTATGTGACGGCGCAGGGGCTCTGGAGGGGTTCGGAAATGCCCCCTGCGCTTCCCCCATAAACCCCAGACACTCCGTGGGCTGAGCGGTACTTATCTCTTTGAAGCGAGCGGCCGGATGGTTCCTCTGGAGGCTCTGGGCCCCTCGTGTGTGAATTCAGTGGAGCTGCTGGGCACACGTCCACTCTCCTCGATGTCTCAAGCACAAGCCCCGTGCCTTGGGGCTTGCGCATGCGCATTCGCGTGCCACACCCAGCGTGGCTTCCCATTGGCTTGCGAGTCCGCAGAGCATGCTGGGAAATGTAGTCCTGGTGTGCCAAACGCTGGGATTTGTAGTTTTGAACTGCAATATGTCTACAGAAAGGGCATAACATCCTTTTAAAGTACAATAACTTTCTGGGTCTAGGGTTCTTCTTGGTTCCTGGCCCTACAGCTCCAACAGTACATGGTCTATGGCCAGTCCTGCCCCTGACTGTACTCCCCCCCCACGGAAGGCAGGGCCCCCGGGTTTATCAGGGTAGTTTCTGTGAAAAGTGCGCAATAATCGTGGAGCATGCACATGATGCGAGGGTTCCCAGGAGCGGTCTTCGGGCCCATACCCCACCCAATCAATCAAATAATAGATTTGTCCGTTCTTTAATATTTTCGAGTTCAAAATGGCTCGTACTTCGTACTCAGGTTCCCCCTGTATGAGTACTGGAGGTGTTTTTTGGGTATGTGCGCCTTGGGGTGCTGGTTTTAACAGCGATGTATGGAAGATAGGGTGGATTTTCATCTGGGATGGTAGAGTCAATCGAACTGCTACTGGGTTAATTACCTTTTCTACGCTAAACGGACCTAAATAGCGAGGTTGTAATTTTTTGGGCCCCTCTAGTCGTAAATTGCGGGTGGACAACCATACCAGGTCGTTCTTACGATACACTGGGCTGGCACGTCGATGTTTATCTGCATAGGTTTTATATGTCTTTTTGGTTCTTATGAGATTATCCTGCACCTCCTTCCAAACCTGCTCTATTCCGATCCGTTGTCCTGCCAATGTAGGCAGTGCTGCTTCTGCTGTTGGAACAGATAAAGGTAAGATCCGTGGGTGTCTTCCATACAAGCAGAAGAACGGGGATCGTTTTGTGGAGGAGTGAACAGCATTGTTATATGCCAATTCTGCTAGCCAAGTGTGTTGAACCCATGTTGTCTCTCGTCCTGCGGCCAAGCAGCGTAGGAACTGTTCAAGCCCCTGGTTCACGCATTCGGTTTGGCCGTCTGTCTCAGGATGACAACCCGAGGACAGTCGGACTTCCATACCGATGATGTTACAAAACTCGCGCCAGAACCTGGAAGTAAACTGCGGACCCCTATCAGTTATCACACGGCACGGGAGGCCATGAAGGCGGACCACGTTCTGTAGGAATAATTCGGCAATTTCCTTGGCTGTCGGGACCCCTTTACAAGGGATGAAGTGAGCCATTTTTGAAAAGGCATCCACCACCACCAGTATAGAGGTGTAGCCCTGCACTTGTGGGAATTCGACTATGAGGTCCATGGTGACTGTGTGCCATGGTATAGTAGGAGTTGGCAGGGGACGAAGAAGACCTGCTGGTTTCTGGTGATCGGTCTTGTTTTGGGCACAAATTGTACATTGTCGCACATATTGTTGAACATCAAGCCGCCACTTTTGCCACCAAAAATGTCTTGCTACGAATTCTAATGTTTTTGCCTTTCCGGGGTGACCCGCAAGGGATGATTCATGGCACCAGGACATAGCCTTTTCTTGTAGATGGGTTGTGGGCAAGTACAAGGATTGTCCATGACACGGAAGCCCATCTTTAATGGTATGCTGGGAGTCTTCTTTGCACCATTGATGTAGATCGTGCATGGAGAGTTCTTGTTGGATACTCTCGAAAAGGTTAGTGGTTTCGCCCACTATTCGCGCCAGAGAGACTATTGGCCGGGACACTTTTTCTATTTCCTTAAGGACTTTTTCCGGATAGCGAGACAAGATGTCAGCTTTCCGATTGTTAGTTCCGGGTCTGTAAGTGATAATAAAATCAAACTCAGCAAAATATTGGGCCCAGCGTAGCTGACGCGGACTCAAGGTCTTGGCAGTCCTAATAAACTGGAGATTGCGGTGGTTGTTAATAACCGTCACGGTGTGACGTGCCCCCATTAAATAATGCCGCCACTCGCTAAACGCTGCTTTTATGGCCAATAGCTCCCTATCTGCTATAATGTAGTTAACCTCTGCGGGGAGCAGTTTCCTCGAGTAATAGGCCACAGGATGTAATAGGCCCGTCTGAGGATCTCGTTGGGACAATACAGCCCCTAGCGCATAGCTGGAAGCGTCTGTTTCCACCACAAATGGCTGGGACAAGTCCGGATGTTTCAGTACCGGGGCGTCAGTAAAGGCCTTCTTGAGTCGTTGAAATCCTTGTTCAGCCAAGGCGTCCCAAACAAATGGGCAGCCTTTACGTAGAAGTCTCGTGATTGGGGTAACCAGCTCAGAGAAATTCTTGACAAACCTTCTATAGAAGTTTGCAAATCCTAAAAAGTATTGCACGTCTTTTACATTGGCTGGTGGGGCCCAATCTAGAACGGCCTGTACCTTTTTGCGATCCATTTGCACGCCTGTCGCAGTAAGGTAATAACCCAAGAATTCCACTGTAGTCCGGTGGAATTCACATTTTTCAAATTTGGCATAGAGTTGGTGTTCCCTTAATTTTTGTAGGACAGCGCGTACATGCTGGATATGTTCTTGGAGACTGTGGGAATAGATGAGGATGTCATCAATGTACACAACAGCACATACGTCCAGATATTCTCTAAGAACCTCATCTAGGAAGTGTTGGAAAGCAGCGGGTGCATTACATAGACCGAACGGCATAACCTGATATTCATATAATCCGAATTTTGTTCGGAAGGCGGTTTTCCATTCGTCACCTTCGTGCACCCGCACTAGATGGTATGCGCCACGAAGATCCAGCTTAGTATAGATGACCGCGTCCCTGACCTGATCTAGAAGGACTGGGATGAGTGGAAGTGGGTAACGGTTTTTGATGGTTATCCGATTCACCCCGCGGTAATCTATGCAAGTCCGAAGTTCCCCGGACTTCTTCGGTACGAAGAACAAAGGAGAGGATACCGGTGAGTTAGAGTGTCTAATAAAGCCATTTTGCAAATTGGCTGTTATATACTCTCGGAGGTGCTCGTTTTCAGCCTTGGTCAAGGCGTATATACGACTGCATTGTAACGTTGCCCCTGGCTCTAGGTCTATGCGGCAATTGAATACCCGATGTGGGGGTAAGGTTTCAGCGGCCTTCTTATTAAAGACGTCTATGTAATCGGAATATTCTGCGGGTAGTTCCTCCGGGCGCACCTCGGGTTGGCCACCCGTAATGCTTGCAACTTGAGGGGTCGAGGATGTCGGCCGCTTACAATGCTCTTGACAATAGGAAGAACTAAATCCTACCAATCCGGCGGTTCATTGAATCAGAGGGTCATGTTTTCTCAGCCAAGGTAACCCTAAAATAAGGCCGAATTGCGGGGCAGCAATTAAGTGGAAGGCAATATGTTCCCAATGCCCATCACCGCTACTTAGGGTCACTGAAATAGTGTTATGTGTAATAGGTCCAGAACATAGAGGCGTACCATCAACAGCGCGCACGGGTTCAGGCTTTACTTTTCGCTGCGCAGGGATACCCAGCTTGGCTGCAAACTGGGTGTCTATGAAATTACCTGTTGCACCCGAGTCAATCAACATGGTGACCTCTTTTAATAGTCCCTGAAACCCAAGACACCCCCTTAACGAGACATGTGGGGCGAAATTGGGACAACCTGTAATTGGGGCCCAGCTATTGGTCAGGCTCGGCCGGGTAACCCCCACTACCGACAAGCCAAAGCGTTTACCTGAGTCTTGGGCTTGGTGGGGCATTCGCGAACAAAATGTCCCGACTTCCCACAGTACATGCAAACACGATCCTTTCTCCTCCGTTATTTTTCTTCTTTGGATAGGGGACCTCGAACTGACCCAATTTGCATTGGCTCGTCTCCATCAGACTTGTCCATTGTCCCTCGTGTCCCTTTAGATTGATCGAACCGTGTTACTAAACGTGACTCCCCTTTTTTCCTGTCCCCCCATCGTTCCGCCTGACGGTGATCAAACCGCATGGCCAAATCGATCATATCCGAGCATTCTCGGGGTTGGGGGTCAACTTGGGTGATAAGGTCTTTAATTTCATCCCTTAGCCCCTGATAAAATAGGGACATACACTTGTCGCGCGGCCACTCGGCTTCGGCTACTAATCGATTAAACTGGGTGACATACGTCACCAGCTCCTTATTCCCCTGCCTCAAAGTCAGCAATTCCCGATCCTTACACAAGGTGGCGGCCCTTTGGTTGAATATTTTCTCGAAGTCACTAGGAAACTCATCCCAATCATATACGATTGTGTTATCTTTTTGTACTAAGGGATTTGCCCATGCTGCAGCATCTCCTGTAAGGTAGGAGATAACAAATGCAGTCCTAGACGGATTGGATCGGAACGCTGCCGGTTTCGTAAGAAAATGGAGGCGGCACTGCGTAATGAAGATGGAAAATGTCTGCGGGTCTCCACCATACCGCTCAGGTGGTGCTAGGGGAACCATGGGTTCTGGGGTGACTTGCACCTGTACTGGTGCATGACCTGGCAATGGTGCGGTTTGAGCTGCCAAACTACGCACCTGGGTGGACAGGGTGGCATAGTCCTGTCTGGACGCAGCCAACTCGCCCTGCAAATCTTGCAAGACCTTGGCGATCTCCTCCATGACGGTAACGGGGGTTGGCTACACCACTCGAGCGCCTGAATATTACGTGGGCTTGTGCTTCTGTCAGGATGCCCAGGTCCAAGGCGCAGGAACGAAGCAGTACCAACCACCCCCTCAATGGTCTCAGTGTCTGCAAGTCAAGGCTTACACAGACCTCTGTAACCAGAGTGGGGAAGGAGGGTTAGGGTCTCGATGAGTGGATAGGTAGAGGGATTTTAGGTTAACCGGATTGAGGGGTAGGAAGAGGTTATGGATGGGACTGGGGATTTTAGGATAAATGATGACTGCACACTTTTCTTAAACTGGCTGGTGTAACTATTTTAACACCTTTACATGTAAAGGTGTTTCCCTTCACATTGCATTGCCCTTCTAACAAAACACATGCGTGTTCCTCTGAACACGAAGTTAAAACAAACATGGATTGGTAAAACAATTTGAGCCCAGTTACATCTTCATGAACAAAGTCTCATGCACTAGCACACTTAGCTTTTGCTTCTGTCTTTAAGTCCTGTCCTGCAAAGGCTGTTGAGTCCTGTGACACGTCCTTGCGGTCAGATGATCAGATGCAAACTAAAAGGAAAACAAAGGACAAGCATTAGCGTGTGCTTCCTAGTTCTGTCGGTCTCTCACTCTCCCAAACACACTCTACACGCATTCAGCATTCTGTGCATTTATGGATTTCAGGTTCCTTTTGGGTGCGCTGCCGCACGTGGCCTTTCAACCCTCAAGATCTATGTTTTGCCAATAATCGGTCTTCCTTCAGACCGAGTGCCTTCGCACTGTAATGCGCTCCCGTCTCGTGTGCCTTTCCGGCGTATGTTCCACGAGACGAAATCACGTGAAAACATCCACAATAAATAATTGTCTTTGATCTTCACACATTCACTGAAGGAGAACTCTTTCCTCGAAGCCCGCCCACTTAGCTTCTATGTGACGGCGCAGGGGCTCTGGAGGGGTTGGGAAATGCCCCCTGCGCTTCCCCCATAAACCCAAGACACTCCGTGGGCTGAGCGGTACTTATCTCTTTGACGCGATGGGCCGGATGGTTCCTCCGGAGGCTCTAAGCCCCTCGCGTGTGAATTCCGTGGAGCTGCTGGGCACACATCCACTCTCCTCGATGTCTCGAGCACAAGCCCCGTGCCTTGGGGCTTGCGCATGCGCATACGCGCACCACACCCAGCGCGGCTTCCCATTGGCTCGCGAGTCTGCAGAGCATGCTAGGAAATGTATTCCTGGTGTGCCAAACGCTGGGATTTGTAGTTTTGAACTGCAATATGTCTACAGAAAGGGGATAACAGCCTTTTAAAGTACAATAACTTTCTGGGTCTATGTTTCTTCTTGGTTCCTGGCCCTACAGCTCCAACAGTACATGGTTTATGGCCAGTCCTGCCCCTGACAATTTTGTGGCTATGTGTCGACACATAGCCCACAAGTGCATCAAGTTACGGATCATTGAAGCAAGGCTTCCTTGAGGTACCGGAGTATGTAGCCGTGTCTGGGGTCTCAGCCTGTCGTGCCAGATCACCCTTCTTCCTCTTCTTTAAAGGTGGAGCAGAGCCAGAGTGGCTTATGCCGCTCTGGTCAGTAGGGGCAGAATCACCGGCGGACTGGGTAGTAGGAGTGTGGGAATGCACAATGACCATAGGTCTTGATCCAGGCATTGGTTGCAGGGTAATGTTGCAGGGGGAATATCAGTTTGATGGACTCGGACTGACACTGTCCTGGCTGGGAGAGTCAGAGCTGGGGCGGATAGAGCTGCAGCTGCCCCTGCAGCCTCCCCACCCTGCATACTTGGGGCAGCAGATGACATAGCTGCCCCAGATCCACGTGGATTGGTGACAACAACTTGCACCGCCACACGTGGTCTAGACTTGTTGACCTGGAAGCCAGCCAGGAAGTCATCCTGTGCCAGGTCAGGTGCCACAATGGGCTGGTCCAACAGGGGCTGAGCTTGGCTGGTGTCAGCCAGGTTTCCCTCAACCAATGGGGGGGGGCATGGGTGTCCCTGATTGTTCCTCCACACATGGGGGCATAGGGGCACCCTTCAAATCCCAGCCATGTCCCCTACCGCGCCCACCACGGCCACCTCTTGAGGGTCGCCCACCTTTGCCTCCCTTACCGCTTGGTCACTTCCCAACCATGGCACTGATGTTGTTGTGCGTATGGGAGTTGCAGTAAACTATTGTCCTGGGCAATTGGGGGTCAAAGGTGTAGGATACCAGATAGAATTTGTACCCTAGTGCTCTAACAAGGCTGTCTGTGACCCCTGGGGGAAGATGACGGGTCACGCAACGCACAGGCAGCCCAAAATCAAAAATAAACAACCCCTCGTAGACCACGTGCATGAACAAATGAACCCGCACTACGCTGTGGCACCCAGAAACACAAATAAAACGTACGCGTAATACACGCAGCCTACAATGACCTCTGAAGGGGAACGCGACACACGGGGCAAGCACAGTTGCTAAGTGCGTGCGGAACTCACCGTCTGCCTGGAAAAAGAACGTGAAAAATACACGCGTGTGCGCGATGGCAACCCCCCGCCAAAAGAAGAATTGTACGCAGTCTGAGGAGATAGGACAAAAGGAGAAGTCAACTCTGTTTGAGGAAACAGGCCCAACAAAAAATCTGAAAAGATCTGTCAGAGGTAACAGGGAGTACGAACTAGAAACGCTGTGAAGTAATCGCGTGTGAACCGACAAGAAGTACAGACTTTACCCACTCGCTCTCCACGAAAAGCACATACAAGGAAATGGCGTCCTACACGCAGCTTTTAAACCGGCCCACACGTACACGTCAGAGACGCGTGTACACCGGCGCTTTCATCCAATTACACGCGATGCTACTCGGACGTGCAGTTTTTCCACGTGTGCTCTGTCATCACGTGCTATGAGGGAAACACCCGCGCGCGTATTGTAACTTACGCGCTTACGCGCTAAGGGCCTTTGGTCCAATGGAATCGCGTGCGTGTGCTGACGCGTGCGCTAAGGCCCTTTCCTCAAATTACACACTGATGTGCAAGATTTTCACGTGCCAAAGCACTCCGTATCAAGCTGGCCACGCGAAAACACACGGAAGACCACGCTCCTGCCCTGAAGGCCATTTTCCTGCCCCCCAGAGTCCCAAGCATGCTCCTGCCTGCCATCTGCTGCTGCCTGACTGCCTGCTGCCCACCTACCCTGCTATTTGGTGCCTGCACATCAGCCATCTGCAGGGGTCCAGTTGCTGTGTCCACCCCTGCTGGAACAGAAGAATCCCGACTGGGATACCATCGCTCCACAGCCCAGCCCCAGGACACAGTTGCCCACCCATGCCTGCCTCGGGGTCGCCATGTCAGGGCAAAAACCATCTGAGACCACTGGCGACCCCCAGCCAGAGGGGCAGAGGGCCACCAGCTTCAGTCAGAAGGAAGTTGGTGTCCTGGTGGAGCATGTCCTGGGGCATTATGATGCCCTCTTCGGAACATCACGCGCCAACAAGGAAGGACGGGATAGGATCTGGGAAGACTTTGTGGTTGCCATCAACGCGGAGGGGGTGGCAACCCGCAACATCAAGCAAGTCAAGAAGCGCTGGGAGGATTTGAGGTCCAGGACCCTCATAAAGGTCCGGCGCCTCATGGAGGGGGGCCGGGGCAGCATGAGTACCATCCAGATGAGGGTCCTGGAACGCGTAGGCCCAACGCTCCATGCCCAGATCCTTCGGAAGCAGACCCGTCTGGGGTTGAGCGGTAAGTGGCCAAGCATTGCTGTGTGAGACAGGGCATGTTGCAGGGTGCTGGTTGTCTGATACTTGCCTGTATGTGTGACATAGGCCATGTACGTATGTCAGTGTGCAGGGACATCATGGTCATGCATGTGAGACCAGTAATGTGTGAACCACATGGTTGGTGCATGTGTTACAATGCAACATGCGGAGCAGCATGCGGAATGCACACATTAATGCATGCCTGTGTCTGTTATTGGACAATGATAGGGTGTGAGAGATGGGTGCTGCTGTCATGGACATGTATGGTGTCCATGTCTGTGTGTCTGACTTGCGTGTCTGTGACTTGTAAATGCCATGGATGCATGACACATGTCTGTGACAATGTTCAGATTCACTGATTCAGCCTACTCATCCTTGTATCCACTGTGTCTGGGGTGTACGAGGCCAGATGGACGAAACTACGGTGAAGTGTGTGCATGTGATAGGCATGACCCATGATACATGTGAGTTTCAAACCAGCATTGTATGTTTCAAGGGTCCCTTGGACATGTATGCTAATGTTCATAGCATGCACCATGCCTGTTACTGCATGTGTTTTGCCTGCACTGACCCATGTGTTGTGGAGGGACATAATGGAAGTGATGTTTGACAGTGCCACTCATCTGCTATTGCTTCCTGTCTAGGGGACCATTGTACAGTACCCTGATGCTTGTGTTCTATGTCTCCCTCTACACAGCAGCAAGTGATGAAGAGGGCGGAGACGGTACTGTGGAGCAAAGCGGCGGGGATGCCCCCACCGGTTGGCAACGCAAGGCCCAGTCACCCTCCCAGAAATTACCATTATCCGGGAGTGAGGGGACTGGTGCTGCGTCTGCCGCTACGGCTGCAGCGGAAGGGGTGGGTGAGCCCCCACAGGGGCTTGCAACAGCAGAAGACGGTGTGGAGGCATCTAGATTGGTGGTTTCCACAGAGGAGGAGGAGGCCGCTACTGAGCCGCACATGGGGCCTGGTGGGGGTGGAACCACTGGTGCAAGTGGTGCAGTCCAGGGGCAGGGGCAGGAGGCAGCAGAGGTCGCCGTGGAGGGGCCTGTGCATGTCACTGTCCCTGACACTGTGACTGCACCACCATGCACCAGCAGGGATGCCCCATCCCAGGCCCGTCCGTAGGTAGGGGGGATGTCCATGTCATCTGACACTACTCTACCTGCGGACGAGGGGACCCCTGGCCGTATGGAGAAGGTCCTGATTGGTGTCGCATTGCGCACGCGTGACATTCGTGATGTGCCAACGTTGCCCAATTGGGAGTGTCCATGGTCGGGGGTTTTGTACATGTGTCGGCCACTCTGGCTGCCCTCTCCTCCTCTGTGGAGACTATGCGCCAGTCGTTCCCCATGCCGTCTTCCGGCGCAGATGCCACCAGGGCCCCTGTGGACCTGCCCTGACCAACACAGCCAGCTCGGTGGGGATCCCATCCCTGCCACAGTCGGGAGTCGGAGGTCCAGCAGGGGTGGACACCCCAGCAACTGGACCCCAGCAGATGGAGGATGTGCCGGCATCATTGGGCAGGGCATGTGCACGACGGCGTTGGTGGATTCCATCAGCCTGGATGCCGTCGTGCTGGCAGAGGCAGTTGCGTCCGAGGCAACGGCAGGCTCAACGTGGGAGGCATCATGGCTCGGGGCCATCTACATCAGAGGGGCAGGCATCGGCCGGAGGGCAGGAGGACCCTGGAATGGGAGTGTCTTCCGTGTGGCAGCGGTTGGGCCAGCGGATAGGTGCGGAGCGGCGGCGGGCGGAGGAGCCACGGCTCACAATGGTCAGGGCGAGAACTGCATGCGCAGGGCGCTGAGGCGGGCTGATTGCCTTGAGGGAATTCGCAGGGAGTTCGAGTTGGACATGGCGTTATGCCTGCGAGACCTCGGGGCCCGTGAACAGACCCGCCTCCAAAACATTGAACAGGAGTTCGATGATGCCCTGGCCCATGACATCAACAAGTGAGCCGTTGGACTTGCCCGCCGCCATTGTATATAGTTCATTAGTGTTAAGTTTAATTTCTTTTTTCTTTCATTTGGGGCGCATGGACTATGCCCCACATTTTTGTATATAGTTAGTAATTAGGTAGGTTTCATTGTAGGTTTCATTTATGTCGTTGGGCTAATGGACCCTGGATTTGCTATTTGTACATAGTTTTACAGTGGATTTTTCTCCTTCATCTTTTTTATTTTTTCAGCATGGAGCAATGGATATTACGCTTTTCTTTCCCTTTGGATTTGCTTTGTTGGACGGTGACTTTGGACACATTTTCATTTGGATTAATTTGGATTCTCATTTTATTTATTTATCATTTTTTGGGACATGCTGCATTTTGATTATTATTGGCATTATTGTGTGTTTTGATTTCATTCCCTTCATTTTGACTTGAATACATTTTTGTTTCTTACTTCAATATGTGGTCTTCTCTCATTGGTCTCTATTATCAAAACGGTTCAGAGTCACAGGTAGGGATAGACTTCTTGCTCTGTGAGCATACACTTTTTTTTATACAAAAAGAAAGTCCAGTATTTCGAACGGTGTCACTAAACACTCTTACCCCATCAAAAGTGGAGTCAATTATCACAAACACTTTATTAAAATCTAATACATTTCATAAAAACAATCATAAAAATGATCATAATACATAAAACATATATAATATGTTAAAACCACACAAGTAAGAACACCATAAGTGAATAATGTTGTAGTCATTTCTTTAGGATCATACACTCTGATTCCTATGCCGCACTACTGATGGCCTATTTCCTATTGGTGTAATGTAAACAACCCGACTTGTACAAGTTTCTGTCTTTCAGATACAATAAAGTGGGACATTCTTCAGGGGAAATTGTCTTGTGCCGGAATTAATAATTCTTCTTTAGGGGAGAATACTGTTAATCAAAAACAATGGACACCCTATTAGTATCTAGTAATCCAGTATTAGTCTTACTTTACATAAATAAAACCCTCATCCCTCATTGGTTTCATGCATGTCACAATGTGGGTTTTCTCAGTCATGTGTTGCCATTGTGTGGGTCTGACAGACTTATACTCATGCGCATACTGCTTATTTGTGATCTATCATGTAATGGGGATTTCAATTTGGAGTGGATGTAAAGCTTGGTTGGGTGTTTGGATTGGGGTGGCGTGGGGTGGGATTTGGGTGGCCATAAAAGCCAGGGATCTGGATTGTGATGACGTGTTGGCTGGGGGACATGAGTGGGGGCCTGCTGGCAGGAGCCCCTCACTGCTGGGGGTGCTTTGGGACATGTGTCGGGGCCTGCTGGCAGGTGCCTGTCAATGCTGGGGGGGTGGGGGGGCTGGGGGACATGAGTGGGGGCCTACAGGCAGGTGCCCCTCACTGCTGGGGGGTGGGGGTGCTGGGAGACATGAGTTGGTGATCATATTGCAACGTGACATGTGGCTTGGCTGGGGGGCATGCCCATGGTGGATGGGCTGCCTGCGGGACATAACCAGGGGTGCAGGGTTGTCCCTTGTGGTGTGGGCTGCCTGCAGGGGCCGTGGAAGGGGTAGAGGGGACACCTGGGAGGACCCACACTGCCAATTCACGTGTAGGACTCCCCACGCACCCCCGAAATACATGTTCCCTGCTCTAACAGCAAAATCGTGTGAAACTTCATGCGCAGCCCAGTAATACATGTACCCTGCTCCAATCGCGTGTGAAACTTCCCACGCACCCCCGAAAAACACATACCCAGGCCAATCGCATGTAAAACTTTCCGTGCACGGGGTTCGCGGGAAGTCTCACACGCGATTTCAGCAGAGTACATGTATTATGGGGTTTGCGGGAAGTCTCACACGCGAAAGGTCCTGTGCGAGCGGGGTATGTGTATTACGGGGTTCGCGGGAAGTCTCACACACGATTTCAGCAGGGTACGTGTATAACTGGGGTTCGCGGGAAGTCTCACATGCGATTTCAGCAGGGTACGTGTATTATGGGGTTTGCGGGAAGTCTCACACGCAAAAGGGCCCTGTACGAGCGGGGTACATGTATTACGGGGTTTGCGGGAAGTCTCACACGCGATTTCAGCAGGGTACGTGTATAACTGGGGTTCGCGGGAAGTCTCACACGCGATTTCAGCAGGGTACGTGTATTATGGGGTTTGCGGGAAGTCTCACACGCAAAAGGGCCCTGTGCAAGCGGGGTATGTGTATTAATGGGTTCGCGGGAAGTCTCACACGCGATTTAAGCAGGGTATGTGTATAACTGGGGTTCGCGGGAAGTCTCACACGCGATTTCAGCAGGGTACGTGTATTATGGGGTTCGCGGGAAGTCTCACACGCAATTTCAGCAGGGTACGTCTATTATGGGGTTTGCAGGAAGTCTCACACGCGAAAGGGCCCTGTGCAAGCGGGGTATGTGTATTACTGGGTTCGCGGGAAGTCTCACACGCGATTTAAGCAGGGTATGTGTATAACTGGGGTTCGCGGGAAGTCTCACGCGCGATTTCAGCAGGGTACGTGTATTATGGGGTTCGCGGGAAGTCTCACACGCAATTTCAGCAGGGTACGTGTATTTTGGGGGTGCAGGGGAGTCCTACACGTGATTTGGCAGTGTGGGTCCTCCCAGGTGTTCCCTCTACACCCGCCACGGACCCAGCAGGCAGCCCACACCACAGGGGACTACCCTGCACCCCTGGTCATGTCCCGCAGGCAGCCCATCCACCATGGGCATGCCCCCCAGCCAAGCCACATGTCACCTTGCACTACTGATCAACAACACATGACCCCTGCACCCCACCCCCCAGCAGTGCAGGGCACCTTCCAGCAGGCCCCCACTCATGTCCCACTCATGTCCCCCTGCACCCCCACCTCCCAGCAATCAGGGGCACCTGCCAGCAGGCCCCCACTCATGTCCCCCTGCACCCCCACCCCCCAGCAGTCAGGGGCACTTGCCAGCAGACCCCACTCATGTCCCACTCATGTCCCCTTGCACCCCCACCCCCCAGCAGTGCAGGGCACCTGCCAGCAGGCCCCAACTCATGTCCCACTCATGTCCCTCTGCACCCCCACCCCCCACCAGTCAGGGGAACCTGCCAGCAGGCCCCCACTCATGTCCCCCTGCTCCCCCACCCCCCAGCAATCATGGGCACCTGCCAGCAGGCCCCCACTCATGTCCCACTCATGTCCCCCTGCACCCCCACCCCCCAGCAGTCAGGGGCACCTGCCAGCAGGTCCCCACTCATGTCCCCCTGCACCCCCACCCCCCAGCAATCAGGGGCACCTGCCAGCAGGCCCCCACTCATGTCCCACTCATGTCCCCTTCCCCCCCACCACCAGCAGTGCAGGACACCTGCCAGCAGGGCCCCACTCATGTCCCACTCATGTCCCCCTGCACCCCCACCCCCCAGCAATCATGGGCACCTGCCAGCAGGCCCCCACTCATGTCCCACTCATGTCCCCTTGCACCCCCACCCTCAGCAGTGCACGACACCTGCCAGCAGGCCCCCACTCATGTCCCACTCATGTCCCCCTGCACCCCCACCCCCCAGCAGTGCAGGGCACCTGCCAGCAGGCCCCCACTCATGTCCCACTCATGTCCCCTTGCACCCCCACCCCCCAGCAGTGCAGGGCACCTGCCCACAGGCCCCCACTCATGTCCCACTTATTTCCCCCTGCACCCCCACCCCCCGGCAGTCATGGGCACCTGCCAGCAGGGCCCACTCATGTCCCCCTGCACCTCCACCCCCCAGCAGTCAGGGGCACCTGCCAGCAGGCCCCCACTCATGTCCCACTCATGTCCCCTTGCACCTCCACCCCCAGCAGTGCAGGGCACCTGCCAGCAGGCCCCCACTCATGTCCCACTCATGTCCCCTTGCACCCCCACCCCCCAGCAGTCAGGGGCACCTGCCAGCAGGCCCCCACTCATGTCCCACTCATGTCCCCTTGCACCCCCACCCCCAGCAGTGCAGGGCACATGCCAGCAGGCCCCCACTCATGTCCCACTCATGTCCCCTTGCACCCCCACCCCGAGCAGTGCAGGGCACCTGCCAGCAGGCCTCCACTCATGTCCCACTCATGTCCCCCTGCACCCCCAGCCCCCAGCAGTGTAATGCTGATCTCATGACACAAACCAAAAGTCAAAACTATGTACATCAACACATGTCCGTCACACACATACACTGGTTGGCATTGCTTGTGTAAACCCACATTTTCACATGCATCAAGCCAATGAGCGAATCCCACACATGGAACAAAAAAATGAAAATGTATTAAGTACATGAAATCAAAAATGAAAAGAAATCATACCAAAATATGAAACATGAAATGAAAAGCATGTGAAAATGATGATTGAATGAAAATTAAATGATAACCAATCCATATGAATTTGAACGAAAAACAGTCCAAAGTCAGCCTCCAACAACGCAAATCCAAAGGGAATGTAAAAAAAAAAGAAATCCATTGCTTCATGTTCGTAACCAAAAAAAAGAGAAAAATCAATCCATAGTCAAACTATTTACAATCCATTGTCCGTGAAAAAATATTCCATTGCTCCATGTCCATAATGCAAAAAAAAAAAAAAAGGATACATGATGAAACTATATACAATCCATTGCCCAAGCAAAGGGTCCATGATCCCAACCAAAATAATGAAACCTACCTACCTAAAAATATGACTATATACAAATTTGTGTGGCATTGTCCATTGACCACAAATAAAAGGAAAACAAAAGGAAACCTAAATCTAAAAACTATTTACAAGGGCAGCGGGCTAGTCCGACGGCTCACTTTTGGATGTCCCGGGCCAGGGTATCATCGAACTCCTGCTCAATGTCCTGGAGCCGGTCCTCTTCCCTGGCCCCGAGGGTTCGCAGGGATGATGACATGTTCTCCTCCAACTCCCTGCGAATTGCCTCGAGGCACTCGGCCCGCCTCAGGGCCCTCCGCATGGAGTTCTCCTCCCTGACCGTCGTGAGCCGTTCCTCTTCTGCCAGCTGCCGCTCCACATCTATAGCATGGCCTAACCGCTGCCACACGGAAGACACTTCCAGTCCTGGGTCCTCCTGCCCTCTGGCCGATGCCTGCCCCTCCGATTTTGAAGGCCTCGACCATCATTGCTCCCACCTAGAGCCTGCTCCTGCTGCTGCTGTCCATGTGCCATGTCTGATGGTGCCTGCACATCCTCCATCAGCCGGTCTCCAGTTGTGTTGTCCACCCCTGCTGGGCCAATGACTCCCGACTGTGGCAGGGATGTGAGCTCCACCAAGCTGGCTGTGTTGGTCGGGCCAGGTCCACAGGGGGCCCTTGTGGAATCTGGGCCAGAAGACGGTGTGGAGAACGACTGGCGCATAGTCTCCACAGATGAGGAGAGGTCCGCCAGAGTGCGCAACACATGTAGGGACCCACCAACCAGGTCGGAGCCCATACGTTCATGGGACCCCTCGTCCGCAGGTAGTGGAGAGGCAGATGACATGACACTCTCCCCTACCTGCGGATGGGCCTGGGACGGGGCCTCCCTGCTGGGGCATGGTCGTGCAGTCACAGGGTCAGGGAAAGCGACATGCACAGGCCCCTCCATGGTGACCTGTGCTGCCTCCTGCCCCTGGCCCTGGACTGCACCACTTGCACCAGTACTACTACCCCCTCCAGGCCCCATGTGCGGCTCAGTAGCGGGCTCCTCCTCCTCTGTGGAGACCAGCAACCTGGATGTCCCCACACCGTCTTCCGCCATTGGAAGCCCCTGTGGGGGCTCACCCGGCCCTTCCGCCACAGCCGTTGTGGCAGACGCAGCACCAGCCCCCTCGGTCCCGGATGATGGTAATTCCTGGGAGGGTGGCTGGGCCTTGCATCGCTGCCCAGTGGAGGCATCCCCGCCGCTGGGTTCCACAGTGCTGTCTCCGCCCTCTTCTTCACTTGACGCTGCGTAGAGGGAGACATAGAACACAAGCATCAGGGTATTGTATAAAATACCCTAGACAGGAAGCAATAACACATGAGTGGCACTGTCAAATGTCACTTCCATCCTGTCATTCCACAACCCATGGGTCAATGCACACAACACACATGCAGAAACAGTCGCAGCACCTGCAATCAACATCAACATCCATGTAGAAGGGCCCCTGTAAACCAAGATGTTGCCTTCAAAGTCACATGCAGCCATGGTGTTTCAAAGTCACACACACACACTTCTCTGGCACACACACACACACGTGCACCATACAAGTATATGACATCAGCACCCATTCCTCACCCCCCCTTCATGTCCAGGAACAGAGACAGCCATGCTTTCATGTGTGCATTCCGCATAGAGCTCCCCATGTTGCATTAAAACACATGCACCAACCATGTGGTTCACACATAACTGGTCTCATGTGCATGACCATGATGTCCATGCACGCACACATCCATACATGGCCTATGTCACACATACAGGCAAGCATCAGACTAGCAGCACACTGCAACATGCCCTGTCTCACACAGCAATGCTTGGCCACTTACCTCTCAACTCCAGATGGGTCTGCCTCCGAAGGATCTGGGCGTGGAGCGCTGGGCCTACGTGTTCCAGGACCCTCATCTAGATGTTACTCATGCGTACCTGGCCCCCCTCCGCGAGGCGCAGGGCCTTGTGGAGGGTCCTGGACCTGAAGTCGTCCCAGCGCTTCCTGGCGTGCTTGATGTTGCGGGTTGCCATCCCCTCTGCGTTGATGGCAACCACTACATCGTCCCAGATCCTCTCCCGTCCTTCCTTGTTGGCGCGTGATGTTCCGAAGAGGGCATCATAATGCCCAAGGACATGATCCACCAGGACACCAACTTCGGTGGCAGTGAAGCTGGTGGCCTCTGCCTCTCTGGCTGCGGGTTGCCAGTGGTGCCTGATGGAGATGTGCCCGACATGGCAACCCCAGAGGCAGGAGTGGGTGGGCAACTGGGTCCTGGGGCTGGGCTGTGGAGCGATGGTATCCCAGTCGGGAGTGTTCTGTTCCAGCAGGGGTGGACACAGCAACTGGACCCCTGCAGATGGCTAATGTGCAGGCACCAAATAGCAGGACACGTGGGCAGCAGACAGTCAGGCAGCAGCAGATGGCAGGTGGGAGCGTGCTCGGGGCTCTGGGGGACAGGAAAATGGCCTTCAGGGCAGGAGCGTGGTCTTCTGTGTGTGTATGCGTGGCCAGCTTGATACAGAGTGATTTGGCATGTGAAAAATGTGCACGTCAGTGTGTAATTCGAGGAAAGGCCCTTAGCGCGTAAGCGGGTCAGCACACGTATGCGATTTCATTGGACCAAAGGCCCTTTGTGCGTAAGCGCGTCTGTGACACGCGAACCCCAGGAATACACATACCCCACACGCACAGGGACCTTTCGCATGTAAAACTTCACGCAAACCCCAGGAATACACGTACCCCACTCGCACAGGGCCCTTTCGCATGTAAAACTTCCCGCGAACCCCCTTTCGCGTGTCAAACTTCCCGCGAACCCCTGTTTTACACGTACCCTGTGCAGTAGTTAAGTGCCGCCATAGTGGGAACAGTGAAAAATGCAGGGGGCCCAGTGAATTGCGTGTGTTGTGTCCTTCCCGTGACCGCATGACCTGTGAGGAGGAGATGCGCTACATCTGCAGTAGATCAGTCCTGCACTAGTGGTAGCAAAGACATATGCAGGGGGCTTTATGTACTGTCTGTGCTGTGAAGTCTCTCTGACAGCATGAATTATGAGATGCCAGACTTACAGGGCTTAAGGGAGGTTCAATTACTGACTGTCACACCTGAGGTGTTAGGAGAGAGCTTTACTTTCCCTGATAAACGCAAGTGCTATGTTGTTACTTGCCAAAGGAAGCCACAAGGAAGAGAACATGCGTTACCCTCGCTTGATGGCTATGGAGATACCTTACTGTACATGGTTCATGCCAATAGGTTGCTCCCTACATATCATCCTTGGTGCACTGCATGCTGCTGCATTGGCTTAGCCCTCCAACTACTTCATCCTGGTCCTTGGCAGTAGCCGTTGTGTGTAGCACTTTGTACAGCTGAGTCTTCAAAGGCAAATAAACCACCATTGGATGGCGCACGGTAACACCCTCGGGGGCAGGTCTACTGAAAAAGACTCAAACTGCGGACTGTGAAACCTACTACAAAAGAAATGAAAGTGAGCAGTAGCGCCTGCGCGGTGTGCTCCCAAATGCACTGTTATGTCGCTTGGAGGGTAACTCATAGAATTTAGCGCAGAAGTAGCGCACGTGGTTGCCGCAGAGAGGGAGCGTGCGCCAGCGTGCGCCAAAATCCATTTTCACGCACAGCGTATTCATGGATACTTACATCCATAACCAACCATGACGGAGAGTGGCGCAGCGACCCTGCAGCAGCGCCAGTTATGCCCCCAAACATTGCACAAATCCCTACATGGCGCAAAGGCCAGTGGACCAGCATACAGCCCTCAAACACGAGGACACGCTAAAATGTCACTCAGCCCTCACGCGCTAGTGAAATTGTGTCTAAAACTCCCCGCGCACCCCTGTGAATACACGTACCGTGCTTGTGCCAGCAAAATCGTGTGCAAAACTCCCTGCGCACCCCTGGAATACGCATACCCCGCTCGCGCCAGCTTAATCGCATGTAAAACTCCCCGCATACCTCTTGGAATACGCGTACCCTGCTCGCACAAGCGAAAGCACGTGTAAAGGTCCCTGCGCACCCCTGAATACGCGCATCCCACTCGCGCCAGCGAAATCGTCTGGAAAACTCCCCGCGCACCCCTGGAATACGCATACCCCGCTCGTGCCAGTGAAATTGTGTGTAAAACTCCCCGCGTACCCCTTGAATACGCATACCATGCTCACGCCAGCAAAATCGCGTGTAAAACTCCCAGCGCACCCCTTGGAATACGTGTACCCTGCTTGCACCAGCGAAATCATGTGTAAAACTCCCTGCGCACCCCAGGAATACACATACCCCACTCGCGCCAGTGAAATCGCATGTAAAACTCCCCGCGCACCCCTGGAATACGTGTACCCCGCTCGCGCCAGTGAAATCACGTGTAATTCTCACTCCCGTACCACCAGATTCATACAGCAGTGTGGTGAGAAGCCACATGCACCCCCTGCAGCCAGACCACGCCACAGGGGTCCACCCTACACCCCTCCCTATGCCCTGCAGGCAGGCCACATGGCACCATGCATTTGGGAGCCCCGAATCATGTCCCCCCTACCCACCTCCCATTGATGGGCACCTGCCAGCAGGCCCCGACTCATGTCCCCTCCACCAACCCCCCATTGACGTGCACCTGCGAGAAGACCCCAACTCATGTCCCCCCACCAACCCCCCATTGACAGGCACCTGCCAGCAGGCCCCGATTCATGTCCCGTCAACCCACCGCCAATTGACGGGCACCTGCCAGCAGGCCCCGATCATGTCCCCTCCACCCACCCCCCATTGATGGGCACCTGCAGGCAGGCCCCAACTCATGTCACCTCCACCCACCCCCCATTGACGGGCACCTGCCAGCAGGCCCTGACTCATGTCCCCTCCACCCACTCCCCATTGACGGGCACCTGCCAACAGGCCCCGACTCATGTTCCCCCTACCCACCCCCCATTGACGGGCACCTGCCAGCAGGCCCCGACTCATGTCCCCCCAACCACCCACCATTGATGGGCACCTGCCAGCAGGCCCCGACTCATGTCCCCTCCACCCACCACCAATTGACGGGCACCTGCCAGCAGGCCCCAACTCATGTACCACCCACCCCCCATTGATGAGCACCTGCCAGCAGGCCCCGACTCATGTAATCCCACCCGCCCTCCATTAACAAGCACCTGCCAGCAGTCCCCGACTCATGTCCCCCCAAACACCATGTCATAACTATACAGACCCATGACCCTAATGCCAACCCAAATCCCACACACCCACCCCCAGTACAAACACCCAATGATCCACTGCACCCACTCCCTAGTACATTACCCATTCCATGATAGGCTGAAAAGAACCAGCATGCCCATCAAAAAATGTCCTACAGAGCCACACAGTGCAACACATGACTGAGCCAATGCTCATGGAGACATGCATGAAATAAATAATAGTAAACCACACCAATAATGAAGATCAATGAAATGTATTAAAAAGAAAACCAAATGACAAAATGAAAACCACACATGCAAATGAAGAAATAATGATTGCAATATGAAAAATAAAGTAAAATCCAAGGAAAAATAACAAACCAAAACATGAAAAAGAAAAGTGGTCAATACCCAAAGTGCATAGAAAGAAATACTAAGTTGAAAAGCATAAAAAACATTACTCCATATGAAGATATAAAAAATAAAGTATGTACATGTCCGCAAAAATAGTAAATGAAAGTCTGAAGGGTCCATTATCCCAAAACAAAAGGAAACCTATCAAAAATACAACTATATACACAAAGTGAATCAAAGTCCGTGGACCCCAAATCATAATGAAAACCAAATGAAACCTAAACCTAAATAACTATATACAAAGACGGCGGGCTAGTCCGACGGCTCACTTTTTGATGTTCCGGGCCAGGGCATCATCGAACTCCATGTCGATGTTCCGGAGGCAGGCCTCTTCCCTGGCCTCGCGGTCTCACAGGATGCAGCCATGGCCTCCCCCAACTCCCTGCGAGTTGCCTCGAGACGCTCAGCCCACCTCAAAGCCCGGTACATGGAGTTCTCCGCCCTGACCATTGTGAGCCGTGCCCTCTCCACCCGGCGTCGCTCTGCACCTATTCGCTGGCCCAACCGCTGCAACATGGAAGACACTCCCAATCCTGGGTCCTCATGCCCGCTGGCCGATGCCTGCCCTGATGATGTAGAGGGCCCTGAGGCCACATGCTTCCTACGCCGAGCCTACCGCCGCCTTTCTGCTGCCTGCCGCCGCCACCATGACTGCCTCCGGGTAGATGGCAACACCCTGGGCCGTCGTGCAGGTTCCCTGCTTGAATGTGCCTGCACAGCGTCTGTTGCTGGGGGTCCAGTTGCTGGGGTGACCACCTGTGCTGGAGCTCCGACTCCCGACTGTGGCAGGGATGGGATCTCCACCAGCCTGGCTGTGTTGGTTGGGGCAGATCCAAAGGGGGACTCGTGGCATCTGGGCCAGAAGATGGCATGGAGAACAACTGGCATATAGTGTGCACAGAGGAGGAGAGGGCCGCAAGACAGAGCAACACATGGAGGAAACCCCCGACCATTAGCTCTCCCAACTGGGCCAGGTTGTCACACATCTCTTCGTGATGACATGCATGGTCCCCCAGGAAGCATGCACGTCATCACAAATGACACGTGTGCGCAATGGGACACCAATCAGGACGGACTCAATCCTGTCACGGGTCCCCACGTCCGCAGGTAGAGGAGTGCCAGATGATGTGGACCTCCCCCCTACCTGTGGGCGGGCCTGGGATGAGGCACAGTGTCAGGGACAGTGACATGCACAGGCCCCTCTGCGGTGAACTGTGCTGCCACCTGCCCCTGCCCCTGGACTGCACCACTTGCACGGTGGTACCACCCCCACCAGGCCTCATGTGCGGCTCTGAAGCGGCCTCCTCCTCCTCCGTACACACGACCAACCTGGATGGCTCTGCACCATCTTCCGCCATCGTCAGCCCCTGTGGGGGCTCACCCGCCCCTTCCGCTGCAGCCATAGTGGTGGATGCAGCACCAGTCCCCTCACTCCCGGTTGTTGGAATTTCCTGGGAGGGTGACTGGGCATTGTGTTGCCGGCCGGTGGAGGCTTCCCTGCCGCTTTCCTCCACAGCGCCATCTCCGCCTTCTTCTTCACTTGCCGCTGTGTAAAGAGAGCATTGAACACAAGCATCAGGTTACTGTACCAAAGTCCCCTAGACACAAGGCAATAGCCCATAATTGGCATTGTCAAACTACACTTCCATCATGTCCCTCCACAACACATGGGTCAATGCATGGCACATGCAACAAACATTTGCATCCATGTCCAAGGCATCGTAGAAACATCCAATGGTGGGCTGAAACTCACATGCATCATGGGACATGCTGATCACATGCACACACATCACCGGAGGGTCATGCATCTGGCCCTGTATACCCCCAGACACAGTGGATACAAGGATGACTAGACTGTATCATTGAATCAACACATCGTCACGGACATGTGTCATGCATCCATGCCATTTACCAGTCACTCACACACTACTCAGACACACGGATATGTACACCATGTATGTCCATGACAGCAGCACCCATCTCTCACACCCCAAACATGTCCAAAGACAGACACAGGTATGCATACATGTGTGTATTCCGCATGCTGTTGCGCATGATGCATTGTAACACATACACCATTCATGTGGGTCACGTCTGACTGGACTCACATGCAGCAGCATCATGTGCCTGCACACACACACATCCATACATGACCCATTTCACACATAGAGCCAAGTAGCTAACTACAACCACACTGCAACATGCACTGTTTTAAACGGGAATGCATGGGCACTTACCGCTCCACTCCAGACGGGCCTGCATCCTGAGTATCTGGTGGTGAAGCACTGGGCGAATGCGCTCCAGGACCCTAATCTGTTGGGTGGTAAGGTGGCCCAGGCGCCCCACTGCATCCACTGCGTTCAAGAGGCACTGCGCCTTCTTGAGGGTCCTGGCCTTGTAGTCATCCCAGCCCTTCTGGACATGTTTCATGTCGCGGGGTGCCACCCCATCCGCGTTGATGGCACTCACTATGTCCGTCCAGATCCTCTTCCCTCCTTCCTTGTCGGCGCGCGATGGTGTGAAGAGGGCATCATAATGCCCCAGGACTTGCTCCACCGTGATGCCAACTTCATTTGCACTGAAGATGGCAGCCCTCTGCCTCTCTGCTGGGGGGTTGCCACTGGTGCCGGATGGTGTTGCGTCGGACATGGCAACCCCCGAGGCAGGTGTGGGTGGGCAACTGGGTCCTGGGGCCTGGCTGTGGAGTGATGGAACACCAGTCAGGAGTCTTCTGTTCCAGCAGGGGTGGTCACAGCAACTGGACCCTGCAGATGGCTGATGTGCAGGCACCAAATGGCAGGGCACTGTTGGCAGCAGGCAGGCAGGCAGGCAGCAGCAGATGGCTTGTAGGAGGCTTCCCGGGGCTCTGGGGGGGCAGGAAAATGGCCTTCTTGGCAGGAGCTTGGGCTTCCGTGTGTTGTCGCGTGGCCAGCTTGCTGCAGAGTGAATTGGCACATGAAAAAACAGCACGTCAGCGTGTAATTCAAGGAAAGGGCCTTAGCGCGTAAGCGCGTAAGTGATGTAATGCGCGCGGGTATTTCATTCTGCACGTGTTAAGGGTCCGCGCGGGTCTGCAGCATCCTGTACGTGCTTTCAGTGGAGACCGACGCGTATGTTTTTCCTACTTTGGGGTTCACACCCTGTTTGTCGCGTAACTTATTTATTGAGGTCATAGTAGCCCGCGTGTTAATCGTGTATGCTTTTTTTGAGTTCCTGGGTAGCACAGCCTACTGCATGAGGTTTTTTACACGCACGGGGGCTACAGGGGTTGCGTATAAGTTTCTCTTGTATTCTTGGGGTGCCTGAGCGTTGCATGACCATCATTTATCCCCAGGCTCCACAGGCAGCCTTGCAGGAGGACAGGGGTGCATCTACCATCACGTACCCTGCCCTCTTCACCCCAATTGACCAGGACAATTGTTCAGTACGGCTCCCATTGGCATTAGTACATCCGTGCCATGGTTGGAAGGCCACCAAAGGTTAAGGGGGCTCAGCTGGGCATCCTGTCAGTGTTGAGAGTGGTAGGGCACGTGGCCGGGGTGACCACAAAGTACGTGGAGTCCAGGGTGGCCAGGGTGGCCGTTGAGTGGGAAGAGGCAGTGGTGCACCACAGGGGCAGGATATCCAGCCATGTGCTGGTGCAGCCATGCCACCACCCCCTTCGGCTCCAGGTGATGCTTCTGTTGCATCCGACCCTGGCACCCTTGCGACCCGACAGTAAGTAATGTGCTAACATGGGCCCACCGGTAGTGGTACCTGCAGGTGCAGCTGTGGCGACCACCACACAGCTCGCCACCCGCCAGCGTTACTCATAATATGGTGGTACAGTATGGATGGTGCCAGTGACGTACTGGCACCATCTATGGGGTACCGCCATACTCATAATGACCCCCTTTGTATGTGTGGGAGATTTTTGCCAAGTGAATTTATCAGGTTCCATGTCAGGTGTGAATGTCTCATGCATGTCTACATTTCTCACGTTGCACTTAATGACGATAGTGTGATGTGTTGTAGATTTGGTTGGCTGTTCAGCTGTTGCATGCCATGGCATGGCATGGAGGACAGGGGTCATGGGTGTTTGGAGGGTTTGGGTGACATACCAGTGATTGTCTGTCTCTTTGTCATCATCGATTGTCACCTAGTATGTGCCAGGTCTGTGTGCACTCCGCAGGGGTGGAAGTTTAGGTAAAAAATGTGGCCACAAGCTGGGTCCAGGCTGCCTCGCCACGTACCCTTTCCCCTCCCATGAGCAGCGCCTGTGCATGTGGTTGGGGATGTGGGGGCATGACCATGTCCACTGATACACCCCGCTGTGTTGCGACATTGTGCAGGGCAAATGCTGCAACAATGATCCTGCATACTACTGGGGGTGCATGTAGTAACTGGCCGCCAGAACGGTCAAGGGAGCGTAAGTGTGACTTGAGCACTCTGAATATGCGCTCCACTATGGCCCTGGTTGCAATATGGGCTGCGTTGTATCTTACCTGGGGTGGTGTTGTGGGGTTCTTTATTGGTGTCATCATGTGGGTGCTCAGAGGGTAGGCACTGTCCCCTGGGGAGGTGATGATGGTTGTCATTAGTTGGGTTTGTGTGTTTGTCTGTGTGTGACATGCATGCATGTGCACAGGCATTTTTACTCACCTATGAGCCATATGTCGCCATGCTTCCCAGCTTCCAGGGCCCGGCTCAGGGCGGACATTCTGTATATGAAACTGTCATGGGTGGACCCTGGATAGTTTGCATAGACAGAGGTGATGATTCCCTTGGCATTGCATACAATCTGCACGTTCATGGAAGGCCAGTGCTTGCGGTTGCGGGAAATGTTTTCAGTGGCTCTAGATGGACATAGGGCCACATGGGTGCAATCTATGGGGAATTTGGACACCCTGTAGAAGTCCAGGACCACGGCCTGCCTTTCAGCGGGTGTTCTGGGCATGTATATGTGCCTGCGGACTGAGGGGCGCACAGTGATGATTGCCAACACCTGGTGTAGACAACGTGACTGCTTGGGCTATGAGATGCCCCCCACTATGGCAGTTGTCCGCTGAAATAAACCAGTGGCCTAAAAATGCAGTACATTGAGCACCTTCTCCAAGGGGCTCAATGCTTGGGAGCACAGGGTGGGTGATGTGAGTTCATCCTCTCACTCAGTGACCAGGTCTAGGATATGAGGTGGATACCTATACCTGCCATAGACCTGGTCATCAGGCATCCCAAAAAGGCTGGTCCTACTAAAATAAATGTGGGGCCTGGCAATTCTCCTCCTCCTGCAGTGTCCCATGATGACTGCTGCGGGGAATGGGACATTCATCGTAGCTGTATATGCTTGTTTGTTGTTTGCGCGCACTTTTATGCTGGGCGGGGGCGCTTCCGCCTGCTTTCGTGTGGCGGACGTATTTGTGCATGTGCGTGTGTTTTGACTTGCACAGGTTTTCACTACTCGATTCCACGAATATGTGTTTTTCACTAGCCTGTGGGTGTTGCGTGTGTTTCCCAGCGGTACTTCCCACGTTACGCCTACATTTTCATGCGTTATTCCCCATTACCCGTGTTCCGCCCCCTTTTATAGGTGTGTGCGAGAGAAGTTGTGCGCTTTCCCCGTACCTGTCATGCACGCGTTTGGAAAGTCGCAGTGACGTGTAAGGTTAGCGCAGATTTGGCGCACATCCCAGGAAATAAACACGCAGGGCCTTCCATGAATCGCACGTGTGTAAAACTCCCCGCGTACCCCTTGAATACGCATACCATGCTCACGCCAGCAAAATCGCGTGTAAAACTCCCAGCGCACCCCTTGGAATACGTGTACCCTGCTTGCACCAGCGAAATCATGTGTAAAACTCCCTGCGCACCCCAGGAATACACATACCCCACTCGCGCCAGTGAAATCGCATGTAAAACTCCCCGCTCACCCCTGGAATACGTGTACCCCGCTCGCGCCAGTGAAATCACGTGTAATTCTCACTCCGTACCACCAGATTCATACAGCAGGGTGGTGAGAAGTCACATGCACCCCCTGCAGCCAGACCACGCCACAGGGGTCCACCCTACACCCCTCCCTATGCCCTGCAGGCAGGCCACATGGCACCATGCATTTGGGAGCCCCGACTCATGTCCCCCCTACCCACCTCCCATTGATGGGCACCTGCCAGCAGGCCCCGACTCATGTCCCCTCCACCAACCCCCCATTGACGTGCACCTGCGAGAAGACCCCAACTCATGTCCCCCCACCAACCCCCCATTGACAGGCACCTGCCAGCAGGCCCTGATTCATTTCCCTTCAACCCACCGCCAATTGACGGGCACCTGCCAGCAGGCCCCGATCATGTCCCCTCCACCCACCCCCCATTGATGGGCACCTGCAGGCAGGCCCCAACTCATGTCACCTCCACCCACCCCCCATTGACGGACACCTGCCAGCAGGCCCCGATTCATGTCCCCCCCACCCACCCCCCATTGACGGGCACCTGCCAGCAGGCCCTGACTCATGTCCCCTCCACCCACTCCCCATTGACGGGCACCTGCCAACAGGCCCCGACTCATGTTCCCCCTACCCACCCCCCATTGACGGGCACCTGCCAGCAGGCCCCGACTCATGTCCCCTCCACCCACCACCAATTGACGGGCACCTGCCAGCAGGCCCCAACTCATGTACCACCCACCCCCCATTGATGGGCACCTGCCAGCAGGCCCCGACTCATGTAATCCCACCCGCCCTCCATTAACAAGCACCTGCCAGCAGTCCCCGACTCATGTCCCCCCAAACACCATGTCATAACTATACAGACCCATGACCCTAATGCCAAACCAAATCCCACACACCCACCCCCCAGTACAAACACCCAATGATCCACTGCACCCACTCCCTAGTACATTACCCATTCCATGATAGTCTGAAAAGAACCAGCATGCCCATCAACAAATGTCCTACAGAGCCACACAGTGCAACACATGACTGAGCCAATGCTCATGGAGACATGCATGAAATAAATAATAGTAAACCACACCAATAATGAAGATCAATGAAATGTATTAAAAAGAAAACCAAATGACAAAATGAAAACCACACATGCAAATGAAGAAATAATGATTGCAATATGAAAAATAAAGTAAAATCCAAGGAAAAATAAAAAACCAAAACATGAAAAAGAAAAGTGGTCAATACCCAAAGTGCATAGAAAGAAATACTAAGTTGAAAAGCATAAAAAACATTACTCCATATGAAGATATAAAAAATAAAGTATGTACATGTCAGCAAAAATAGTAAATGAAAGTCTGAAGGGTCCATTATCCCAAAACAAAAGGAAACCTATCAAAAATACAACTATATACACAAAGTGAATCAAAGTCCGTGGACCCCAAATCATAATGAAAACCAAATGAAACCTAAACCTAAATAACTATATACAAAGACGGCGGGCTAGTCCGACGGCTCACTTTTTGATGTTCCGGGCCAGGGCATCATCGAACTCCATGTCGATGTTCCGGAGGCAGGCCTCTTCCCTGGCCTCGCGGTCTCACAGGATGCAGCCATGGCCTCCCCCAACTCCCTGCGAGTTGCCTCGAGACGCTCAGCCCACCTCAAAGCCCGGTACATGGAGTTCTCCGCCCTGACCATTGTGAGCCGTGCCCTCTCCACCCGGCGTCGCTCTGCACCTATTCGCTGGCCCAACCGCTGCAACATGGAAGACACTCCCAATCCTGGGTCCTCATGCCCGCTGGCCGATGCCTGCCCTGATGATGTAGAGGGCCCTGAGGCCACATGCCTCCTACGCCGAGCCTGCCGCCGCCTTTCTGCTGCCTGCCGCCGCCACCATGACTGCCTCCGGGTAGATGGCAACACCCTGGGCCGTCGTGCAGGTTCCCTGCTTGAATGTGCCTGCACAGCGTCTGTTGCTGGGGGTCCAGTTGCTGGGGTGACCACTTGTGCTGGAGCTCCGACTCCCGACTGTGGCAGGGATGGGATCTCCACCAGCCTGGCTGTGTTGGTTGGGGCAGATCCAAAGGGGGACTCGTGGCATCTGGGCCAGAAGATGGCATGGAGAACAACTGGCATATAGTGTGCACAGAGGAGGAGAGGGCCGCAAGACAGAGAAACACATGGAGGAAACCCCCGACCATTAGCTCTCCCAACTGGGCCAGGTTGTCACACATCTCTTCGTGATGACGTGCATGGTCCCCCAGGAAGCATGCACGTCATCACAAATGACACGTGTGCGCAATGGGACACCAATCAGGACGGACTCAATCCTGTCACGGGTCCCCACGTCCGCAGGTAGAGGAGTGCCAGATGACGTGGACCTCCCCCCTACCTGTGGGCGGGCCTGGGATGAGGCACAGTGTCAGGGACAGTGACATGCACAGGCCCCTCTGCGGTGAACTGTGCTGCCACCTGCCCCTGCCCCTGGACTGCACCACTTGCACGGTGGTACCACCCCCACCAGGCCTCATGTGCGGCTCTGAAGCGGCCTCCTCCTCCTCCGTACACACGACCAACCTGGATGGCTCTGCACCATCTTCCGCCATCGTCAGCCCCTGTGGGGGCTCACTCGCCCCTTCCGCTGCAGCCATAGTGGTGGATGCAGCACCAGTCCCCTCACTCCCGGTTGATGGAATTTCCTGGGAGGGTGACTGGGCATTGTGTTGCCGGCCGGTGGAGGCTTCCCTGCTGCTTTCCTCCACAGCGCCATCTCCGCCTTCTTCTTCACTTGCCGCTGTGTAAAGAGAGCATTGAACACAAGCATCAGGTTACTGTACCAAAGTCCCCTAGACACAAGGCAATAGCCCATAATTGGCATTGTCAAACTACACTTCCATCATGTCCCTCCACAACACATGGGTCAATGCATGGCACATGCAACAAACATTTGCATCCATGTCCAAGGCATCGTAGAAACATCCAATGGTGGGCTGAAACTCACATGCATCATGGGACATGCTGATCACATGCACACACATCACCGGAGGGTCATGCATCTGGCCCTGCATACCCCCAGACACAGTGGATACAAGGATGACTAGACTGTATCATTGAATCAACACATCGTCACGGACATGTGTCATGCATCCATGCCATTTACCAGTCACTAACACACTACTCAGACACACGGATATGTACACCATGTATGTCCATGACAGCAGCACCCATCTCTCACACCCCAAACATGTCCAAAGACAGACACAGGTATGCATACATGTGTGCATTCCGCATGCTGTTGCGCATGATGCATTGTAACACATACACCATTCATGTGGGTCACGTCTGACTGGACTCACATGCAGCAGCATCATGTGCCTGCACACACACACATCCATACATGACCCATTTCACACATAGAGCCAAGTAGCTAACTACAACCACACTGCAACATGCACTGTTTTAAACGGGAATGCATGGGCACTTACCGCTCGACTCCAGACGGGCCTGCATCCTGAGTATCTGGTGGTGAAGCACTGGGCGAATGCGCTCCAGGACCCTAATCTGCTGGGTGGTAAGGTGGCCCAGGCGCCCCACTGCATCCACTGCGTTCAAGAGGCACTGCGCCTTCTTGAGGGTCCTGGCCTTGTAGTCATCCCAGCGCTTCTGGACATGTTTCATGTCGCGGGGTGCCACCCCATCCGCGTTGATGGCACTCACTATGTCCGTCCAGATCCTCTTCCCTCCTTCCTTGTCGGCGCGCGATGGTGTGAAGAGGGCATCATAATGCCCCAGGACTTGCTCCACCGTGATGCCAACTTCATTTGCAGTGAAGCTGGCAGCCCTCTGCCTCTCTGCTGGGGGGTTGCCACTGGTGCCGGATGGTGTTGCGTCGGACATGGCAACCCCCGAGGCAGGTGTGGGTGGGCAACTGGGTCCTGGGGCCTGGCTGTGGAGTGATGGAACACCAGTCAGGAGTCTTCTGTTCCAGCAGGGGTGGTCACAGCAACTGGACCCTGCAGATGGTTGATGTGCAGGCACCAAATGGCAGGGCACTGTTGGCAGCAGGCAGGCAGGCAGGCAGCAGCAGATGGCTTGTAGGAGGCTTCCCGGGGCTCTGGGGGGGCAGGAAAATGGCCTTCTTGGCAGGAGCTTGGGCTTCCGTGTGTTGTCGCGTGGCCAGCTTGATGCAGAGTGAATTGGCACATGAAAAAACAGCACGTCAGCGTGTAATTCAAGGAAAGGGCCTTAGCGCGTAAGCGCGTAAGTGATGTAACGCGCGCGGGTATTTCATTCTGCACGTGTTAAGGGTCCGCGCGGGTCTGCAGCATCCTGTACGTGCTTTCAGTGGAGACCAACGCGTATGTTTTTCCTACTTTGGGGTTCACACCCTGTTTGTCGCGTAACTTATTTATTGAGGTCATAGTAGCCCGCGTGTTAATCGTGTATGCTTTTTTTGAGTTCCTGGGTAGCACAGCCTACTGCATGAGGTTTTTTACACACACGGGGGCTACAGGGGTTGCGTATACGTTTCTCTTGTATTCTTGGGGTGCCTGAGCGTTGCATGACCATCATTTATCCCCAGGCTCCACAGGCAGCCTTGCAGGAGGACAGGGGTGCATCTACCATCACGTACCCTGCCCTCTTCACCCCAATTGACCAGGACAATTGTTCAGTACGGCTCCCATTGGCATTAGTACATCCGTGCCATGGTTGGAAGGCCACCAAAGGTTAAGGGGGCTCAGCTGGGCATCCTGTCAGTGTTGAGAGTGGTCGGGCACGTGGCCGGGGTGACCACAAAGTACGTGGAGTCCAGGGTGGCCAGGGTGGCCGTTGAGTGGGAAGAGGCAGTGGTGCACCACAGGGGCAGGATATCCAGCCATGTGCTGGTGCAGCCATGCCACCACCCCCTTCGGCTCCAGGTGATGCTTCTGTTGCATCCGACCCTGGCACCCTTGCGACCCGACAGTAAGTAATGTGCTAACATGTGCCCACCGGTAGTGGTACCTGCAGGTGCAGCTGTGGCGACCACCACACAGCTCGCCACCTGCCAGCGTTACTCGTAATATGGTGGTACAGTATGGATGGTGCCAGTGACGTACTGGCACCATCTATGGGGTACCGCCATACTCATAATGACCCCCTTTGTATGTGTGGGAGATTTTTGCCAAGTGAATTTATCAGGTTCCATGTCAGGTGTGAATGTCTCATGCATGTCTACATTTCTCACGTTGCACTTAATGACGATAGTGTGATGTGTTGTAGATTTGGTTGGCTGTTCAGCTGTTGCATGCCATGGCATGGCATGGAGGACAGGGGTCATGGGTGTTTGGAGGGTTTGGGTGACATACCAGTGATTGTCTGTCTCTTTGTCATCATCGATTGTCACCTAGTATGTGCCAGGTCTGTGTGCACTCCGCAGGGGTGGAAGTTTAGGTAAAAAATGTGGCCACAAGCTGGGTCCAGGCTGCCTCGCCACGTACCCTTTCCCCTCCCATGAGCAGCGCCTGTGCATGTGGTTGGGGATGTGGGGGCATGACCATGTCCACTGATACACCCCGCTGTGTTGCGACATTGTGCAGGGCAAATGCTGCAACAATGATCCTGCATACTACTGGGGGTGCATGTAGTAACTGGCCGCCAGAACGGTCAAGGGAGCGTAAGTGTGACTTGAGCACTCTGAATATGCGCTCCACTATGGCCCTGGTTGCAATATGGGCTGCGCTGTATCTTACCTGGGGTGGTGTTGTGGGGTTCTTTATTGGTGTCATCATGTGGGTGCTCAGAGGGTAGGCACTGTCCCCTGGGGAGGTGATGATGGTTGTCATTAGTTGGGTTTGTGTGTTTGTCTGTGTGTGACATGCATGCATGTGCACAGGCATTTTTACTCACCTATGAGCCATATGTCGCCATGCTTCCCAGCTTCCAGGGCCCGGCTCAGGGCGGACATTCTGTATATGAAACTGTCATGGGTGGGCCCTGGATAGTTTGCATAGACAGAGGTGATGATTCCCTTGGCATTGCATACAATCTGCACGTTCATGGAAGGCCAGTGCTTGCGGTTGCGGTAAATGTTTTCAGTGGCTCTAGATGGACATAGGGCCACATGGGTGCAATCTATGGGGAATTTGGACACCCTGTAGAAGTCCAGGACCACGGCCTGCCTTTCAGCGGGTGTTCTGGGCATGTATATGTGCCTGCGGACTGAGGGGCGCACAGTGATGATTGCCAACACCTGGTGTAGACAACGTGACTGCTTGGGCTATGAGATGCCCCCCACTATGGCAGTTGTCCGCTGAAATAAACCAGTGGCCTAAAAATGCAGTACATTGAGCACCTTCTCCAAGGGGCTCAATGCTTGGGAGCACAGGGTGGGTGATGTGAGTTCATCCTCTCACTCAGTGACCAGGTCTAGGATATGAGGTGGATACCTATACCTGCCATAGACCTGGTCATCAGGCATCCCAAAAAGGCTGGTCCTACTAAAATAAATGTGGGGCCTGGCAATTCTCCTCCTCCTGCAGTGTCCCATGATGACTGCTGCGGGGAATGGGACATTCATCGTAGCTGTATATGCTTGTTTGTTGTTTGCGCGCACTTTTATGCTGGGCGGGGGCGCTTCCGCCTGCTTTCGTGTGGCGGACGTATTTGTGCATGTGCGTGTGTTTTGACTTGCACAGGTTTTCACTACTCGATTCCACGAATATGTGTTTTTCACTAGCCTGTGGGTGTTGCGTGTGTTTCCCAGCGGTACTTCCCACGTTACGCCTACATTTTCATGCGTTATTCCCCATTACCCGTGTTCCGCCCCCTTTTATAGGTGTGTGCGAGAGAAGTTGTGCGCTTTCCCCGTACCTGTCATGCACGCGTTTGGAAAGTCGCAGTGACGTGTAAGGTTAGCGCAGATTTGGCGCACATCCCAGGAAATAAACACGCAGGGCCTTCCATGAATCGCACGTGTGCGATTCGCACGCATGCGCTAGCTTTTTCACGCTTGCGCCACAAATTTCGGCGCACAATTTTTCCATGAATTACCCCCTTGTCTTCCTCAGCCAATCCTTCCCTTGCCTTCTTCGCTATGGTTTGTCTGCCCATTCAGTCCCAATAAAGCATTGTGTTGGGATGCAAGTCCATTGTCCCAAACGTGACAGGAAGCAGAAGTTAAGGAACTCTCTCTAACATAAGACATGAACCCTGTAGAGGACCAGTCACCTTACTAATCCGTACCACATTTAGGCCTCATTTGAAGCAGACAAAGGGATAGACAAGTTGCAAACTGTGTACAGTAAGATAGGAGGGAAATAATATATAGCAGCAGAGAATAAATAGGGCACACGTTCAAGTAACAGAAGGAGACACATGGTAATCAAAGAGGAAATAATAGCAAGACATATATACTAGACAAGTGTCAGAGAAATAGAAGGGAACATGGAGACGTGCATACTGGCGGCTCGGAGTTTATTGGTTAATGATGACATTTTTCAAGGCCTATTTCCATTTGTCAGAAACAATTGAAGCGTGGACCGATGAACACCAATCAATAGCTCGTAAAGTGCATGCACCAGACACACCAACATTACGTGTGTTTCATCTCTCTAAATGAAAGTGTGTACATTGCATCCACCGATATCATTTTCTGCAATGCTCCATGAAAGTAAGGTGTATACGCAGAACCCTGAAGCTGTAAAGTGTATGCACAACGCTGCCATCGATTCAATGACCTCCGTTTGGGCCCACTGCAAGGTAGATAACCGGTCATAATAATAATAATTTAGCATTTATAAAGCGCTACGAACCCTCAGGTGTGTGGTACTCATTTATCGACCTCAGAAGGATGAAAGGCTGAGTTTGGCCTTGCTGGGATTCTAACCTACAGCAGGCACTGCAACAGATGTCAAAGCAAGAGCTCTACTCACTGTGCTATCCGACTGTCATGCAGCCTGTTACTTCAATGTTCATGTATCATGGCATTGGCATACCAACGGTAGAGAAAAATGAAGTGATGGTGATGTGGGTAGATAGCAAATTTGCGGCTTTTCTCTTACCGAGGAAAGACATGGTATACAATGGAAGGATTCCTTCAAGATATACCAATGACACAACACCCACCTGAGGTTGAAGGCAGACATTTAAGCTTTCACAGCAATTCCAGGGTATGCACAGTTCTAGCACAGAATACATCTGGATGTAGATGGGGGAGATGGATGCGAACGCTGGTGAGACATGATTCCATGAGCACACACTTTACAGGAAATGTTTTAAGATAGGCTAGAGTTGCAGGAAAGTAGTCGATCTCCCTTTAACTCACGTTTGGGAAGCTTACCTCATGTTCCCGGTAATTCGACTTCTGAAAAGAATTGGGAACTTCCACAAAGTCATTGCGTCAGGAATTGCATAATTCTAACTGGAAGCAGATTAAGACAAAGGTCGTACATATTTCCGGCCGAGAAAACATCAATTCGATGAGTTTTTTTTTTCATTTCACACGCACAGCAGCTTGCTACATTTGTGCCCTAAAATGAATATGACAAACTGTAAAATGTTTTTTTTAGCATTTAAGGCTCCTAAGTCACAGTTCCTGAAAACACTGCTGGCTCTCTTCCAACCAGTCCTAAAGCAACCAGCCTAAAAGAATCAGCACTGTAGCAACCGCCTTAGAAAGCAGTGCCAAATTTTAAAATCCCCCAAACATTCAGCTCCCTAGAAACCCATCCTAAGCAACTCTCTTCAAAGCAAGGAACTGGAAAATAATAGTTTATAAAAATAAATTGGGGGCAGAAAATGCAATACAAAGCAGCCATTGCTTAAAGAGATCACACGCAAGAATAGGAGAACACATCACCTTACAGCATTGTCAAAAAGAAGCATTACAAAAAAAACAATCACTATTGCATAGCCTCCCTTGTTCCATTCAGTGAGCTATTATAGGAAAGGAGCAGTGCCTCATCTACCCTTCCAATACAATCATGTACTCTTGGCAAACACTCTAGACTGGCTGATCCCACATCATTGCATTTTAGAGAAAGCTGAATTTAGGAAAACTCAGGTCAGGTACTCGCACACTTTCACAGGATCAAATCATCAGGAGAGAAATTCATGCTGCAGAGAGTTCAAATAGATTTCACTAATTGATAGCTTCTTTACAGATGCTCAAATGGTAAAACATTAATTTTATGTGGACCACTTAGCCGCACTTGTTTCATTAGATCATGCTTTGCCCAATGCTCCTTCCATCTGATTGCCAGTCCTCGATGTACCTAGTCGCCCTAAGGCAGTCAACTTTGGTTCCTTCTCGGTGTATCTCCTGTGGTGCGTTGGGCACTGATTGGCTAAAACGACTGACTGAGGTGAGTCACCTATACTTGCATCCTTAGTCCAATGTTCTTGCTTCCATGCCAGAAATAAACCCCTCCAATTACTCTCGTACATCTTCTTACCCTGACTAGCAGCTTCTTCATGTAGCTCCTCAATCTGGTACAGATCCAGTGCTGCGAGTGTCTGTAGGCCTAAGCTCTTGATCTGATTCATCCTGACACTCAACCCAGCCTTCGTCACCTGGGATAAGATACCACTGCACCAAAGTGTGCTGTATTCCCTGCCTTCCTGTCTTGGGTCAATGGTGTGGATTTATCTGCATCTACTTTAACTCTGATCTCAGGATCTCACCTTCCAGCTAAGGAACTATGCTCAGGATTTCCTCCTCCCAGATTGGCACTGTATTTGGGATGTCAGAGTATAAGCCCTTAGATCCTATTTTCAGTGAAACCTCTGCTTATTAGACGTCCACAAATCTATTTTACAGACTGAGAAACATATTTGGGGAATTTTTCTTGAGTCATAAATAAAGAATGTCTAATGTCAAACGTGTAATACTAAAAGGGGACAGGACCTGGTGGAATTAAAAGGATTATCATGAAAGGGGCATGATAATTCAATAACAACATTCATTTACATAGTCAAAATTCAATGGTCAATTTGAGCAATGATTTATGAACTGCATCCCAGGGAATTCCTATTTACATTCTGGACATCCTTAATTGATTCTTTTATTAAAGTTAAATTGGTGTCGTTCAAGATACACTACAAAAAGTGTCATATGGAAATGGACTAATATACATATGCTTTGCATACTGAGCCTCATTATGAGTATGCCAGTCTGGTAACAATGGTGCAGGTAAGCTACTGCGAGCGGGTGCCTTTCCGCCCACCACCTGGTGACAGACCTCTGACCTGGCAGTTGGATAGACATCCGCTCGCAGACCTTGACGGATGCACCGGCACTGTTGCACACAGTGCCGTTGCATCCATCCTCCCCATTCCCATTGAGTCCTATAGGACTCAATGGGAATGGGGAGTACTTTTTCCCAGCACCTGGCTATAGTCAGGCGCCGGGAAAAAAACGCCCCTGGCGGCAGCCGTGTCGTTTTTACCAACACGGCTACCGCCAGGGTCGTTGTGAGGCCCACTGTCTCTGAATAAATTGAAATGCACCTTTTTCTAGGAATATGTTAAGTTATTTTAAAGGATATTTATACTGCGCACTGTCACCACTGTAGTGGTCCCCTGGCGCTCTAGCAGATCTGAAAAGCAAGAGGGTAGGGTAAGTTAGTAGGACTAAGTGGGAGAAAGAGCAAGAGAGCTGTGATGTGCTGTTGGCAGCTTCAGTTCGGTTTACACTATTCCCTGAGCTTAGGCGTGTGTTTTCGGTTGGTAGGCTTCATGTGCTGTTGTGCAAGACTATGTGTGGTTTGTTTTGTTGTTGCAGTTTAATGAAGTGCTTGTGGTTTGTTGTGCTTTAGAGGTATGATTGTGTTTTCCGAGTTTGAGCAGTGTACACAGAGGGGTGATTTTTCTTTTTATTAGGGTTGGTTAGTGGCATCACTATCTAGATGGAACACCTAATGATATCCACAATTCCATCTAGATGTGACACAAGCCTATATTCACAAATCCGTCCAGATGTGACGCAGACTAATCTTCACAGGTCTGCCTAGATGTGATGCAAGCTAATAGTCACAGTTCTGTCTCGATGTAACGCAAGCTAATATGCATAATTCTGTTTGAATGTGACACTAGCTAATATTCACAAATCTGCCTAGATGTGACACAGGCTAATCTTCACAATTCTGTCTAAATGTGAAACAGGCTAATCTTCACAATTCTGTCTGAATGTGATGCATGATAATCTTCACAGTTCTGTCTAGATTTGACGCAAGCTAATATTCACAAATCTGTCTAGATGTGACACAGGCTAATCTTCACACTTCCGTCTGGATGTGACACAAGCTAATATTCACAGTTCTGTCTCAATGTGATGCAAGCTCATATGCACAATTCTGTCTGGATGTCACGCAGGCTAAACTACACAGTTCTCTCTAGACGTGGCACAGGCTAATCTTCACAGTTCTGTCTGGATGTGAGGCAAGCTAATATTCACAGTTCTGTCTTGATGTGATGCAAGCTAATATGCACAATTCTGTCTGGATGCGACGCAAGCTAATACTCACAATTCTGTCTGGATGTCACACAAGCTAATATTCACAATTCTGTATGGATGTGACGCAAGCTAATATCCATAACTCTGTCCAGATGCGACCCAAGCCAATCTTCACAATTCTGTCTAGATGTGACACAGGCTTTTCTTCACAGTTCTGTCTAGATGTGACACAGGTTAATCTTCACAGTTCTGTCTAGATGTGACCCAGGCCAATCTTCACAGTTTTATCCAGATGTGATAAAGGCTAATCTTAACAATTCTACCACATCCATAACTTCCCAAAATGTAAACTGTGGCCGACTAACCTAATTTGCTTGATGCAACTTTTGGTAACTTTACACATTGAGGATCAAATCAGAAAGGCTACCTTATAAAAGTTATGGCTAATATACAAAATATGTACTAATTACATATGGAGTAAAGAATTAGATAATGAAATTGTGGAATGAGAATGAAGGACATGCATGCATATATGCGCAAACATGTGCAGGACCCTGCCTGAAAATGTGGAAACCATCTGGAGCACTGTGATTGGCGTCCAGAGGGACATGCAACACAATGCCTACATTATTCAGTCTCTCCTGGGTGTCCAGCACATGCATCTACAGCCATGGCCAAACGCAACTCCATGTTTGGGCCTGTTGGGGACAGAAATGGCTTAGGGCTTCAACCAAGCTCAAGCCAGTACTTTGCCAAGCTCACTTTAACCTCACTTCTCCTTGTACACATAGGGATCCTTCCACCAATTGACTAACCTTTCACTGTGGTGCTTATGCTATCACACAGGACCACACATCATTGATGTTTTGGGCCTGTCCTTTTTTTTGGTTACATGTAGCCCCATTCTATCCCAACCAACTCTGATCTTAAACATGCTTCTTCTCAGCCAACCATGCAACCCTTCACTTTCGGCTCCCCCATCTATCCCATCTCTCTCTTGGGGTGTACCCTTTGTTCATTGTCTTCACTTGCCTATTTCTTTTTCCTCTTCATCTTGCACCATGACTTCGGTCCATTCCTCCTTCTACTCACTTGTCTTCTTCTTTTATCTGATAGCCTTCACCCCCAACTTAGTGTAACTTCTGCATTTCTCTCTCACCTCCCCATCCTACTCCATCACCACTGCACCCTCACCCCTCAACTAAGACACAATTATTCTCCCAGGATCTCCAAACTCATCAACCCCCCTCATTTACCGCACAACACTTGCTCCTCAACCCCACCGCATAGCACTCTTTCACTTGGCCTCTGGAATGCACAATCCCACTGCAACAAGTCTCCCTACATCACTGACCACTTCGACTCTTATCACCATCAACTTTCACTTCTTACTATCACAGAAACTCTGATCTCCCCTCATGACTCTGTATCACTAGCAGCACCCCACACAGAATACCTTCTCCTATTGTACCCCACAGTATGTGTTCCTTATCATTATGGCACCCACACTGCAACTAAACCCCATCTGCCATCAACTTGTACTCATTTTAAAATACACAACTATTCAAATCCTCCCTCCTACTCCGCTCACTGTTATGGCTCTCTATTGACTCCCTGGTACTCTCAACTCGAATCTGTCCCTAGTTGAGTCACTTGCTAATGACAAGTCCATTGTCATGCTGGGGAACTTTAAACTCCCCAAGCCCTCTGCAGCCACCTACTTTGAAGTTAACTGCCTTCTATCTTACCACTCCCTCTACTCCCTTAATGATCAGCCTCTCTGGTGGGAACTCTCTTGAATGTGTCTTTCTCTCTAAAACACTCTCGTCCTCTGACCTTTCCATTATTACCTCTCCCTCTGAGTCCTCACTTTTTCTCTTTAACATCTGGATTACTCCACCTTCTACTTCTCACCTCCCCCTTCAATGGGCCTCATTAGGAGTTTGGCGGTAACCATGGCGCTATTAGAGCCATGGCTGCCTCCAAATCCTTACCGACTCCGCCCTGGTGAATGGAGCTATTACCGCTCCATTTCAAGGTTGGCGGGGGCGGTAATTCCCCATGCACCAGGGCTCTTCTCCATTCCCATTTGAGCCCCCATAGGGCCCAATGGGAATGGGGAAGGCGCTAATAACGGTACCGCAAATTGCGGTACCGTTATTAGCACCAAAGTCTCTTTGCGGGTCCCGTCCTTAACGCCTGGTAAAACCAGGCGTTAAGGGAGGACCCGCAAAGGGAACTCGTAATAGGGTGGTAAGGGATTACCGGTGCCGGTGCCCTTACCGGTGCCAGTAATCCTTTACCGCCCACCTTGTAATGAGGCCCAATGACTAAGAGTAAAGTCAGACAAGACTTTTTTTGCCCCTTACCATGACGATGTGAGGACCTCTCTCTTGTCTTTTCCCACTATTCATGCCTCTTCCATTGCTATGCATTCTCTGACTTTCCCTATGCACCTATGACTCAATTTGACCAACACTATCCTGGCCACACATGCATACCTTCCTATCCCTCTCTTCAGCCTTTGATTACCTCTGATATTCAGATCCTCAAAACAAACATACTCTGTCACCTATGACGCTGGCTCAAATTAGGGACATCTTCCCTACTCCTAGGCTATAAAATTCCCCGTCCTGCCCTAACCTCTGCAATGGACACAGCCAATCCTTATACTTTTCAACTTAATAACCTAGTCGCCTCCCTTCACAATCACCGCCACAAACTGCATTCTGCCATCCAATCTTTGCTCACACCTCCCAAGCCAATATCCATTGCCTCCTGCCTTATTGCTAATGACTTTGATCACAACTTTTCTTCTAAAATATCTACATTTTGTGGCACTGTCACAGGCCTCCTTTCTCTCCCTCCTCAATACTCATTCTATCCACCACCCCTTCCCCACCTCTTCTACTCTCAACTAATTCTCTCTACCTCTCCTATTGAATTAGCACCCATCCTTCACAGTGCCTACCCATCATGTGCTACTATTAACCCCTTTGCTTCCCAAATGGTCACTTGTTCTTATCGCTCTGATCTCTTTAATCACTCGCTGCTGGACTCTTCCCTGCCTCCTTAAAATCTGTAACTGTCTTGCCCCATTGAAAAAACCCTCTGCTAAACCAAATGTCCCAGCACACTATTGCTCGTCTCTCCTTCTCCATTAATCAAATGTCTCTGTGTGGGTGGTCTTCCATTTGATCACTAAGTACTTTGCAGATAAAGGCCTTGTAGATCTACCTCAATCTGCCTTCTGTAGTAAACACACCATGGACTATGCCATCATGAATGTCTCCAAATGTCTCTCTAATGCTCACCACTCTAAAACTCTCTTGTACACTCATCCTATTGAGCACTTCTGTCACTTCCAACACTGTCAACCACTCTTTTCTCCTCACTCTCCAGGACATTGAGTTTCACAAATCTGCTCTTGCCTGCATCACCTCCTACCTGCAAAACCCTGACCCATGCCTCTCTGCATCGCGTCCCCAATGATCAATTCTATGTCCTCTGGCCTTGGAAGACTATCTCATCCTTTGGCTTTCACTATCACTTTTTTTGCTGATGATGCTAAAATATTTTTTATAATTTCTCTCTTTCACCCCAGCCATCTCAGAACAGATTACAAACTATCTCACTGAAATCCATCACTCGATGGCCCTCGTGCTGAACTCTTCAAAATGGAAGTCACCTTTCTCCTGCCTTTCAATGTCATCCTTCCCCTCCCCGCTCCTATCTCTTTGAAGCCTGACTGTCTTGCTCCCTCACCCAAGGCTTGCAATCTTGGGGTCCACTTTTCTAGTGAACCATGTCTGTAACAATTCATCACTAATTCTGACTCTGAAGCTAATATTAACCTCCTCAACATTCAGAAAATGTGACCTTTTCTTACTAACCACTCTACAAAAACTGTAATTTCCACTCTGGTGCTCAGTGCCTATTGCACAAGCTTACTCCTTGGCCAATCTGCTCCTTCCTCCCTCTATCCAAATTCCTTAACTTTGCTACCCACACTCTCTATCCTGATCCAACCACACTTCAAACTACCCACAACATGCTGGTTGGCTCTCCATGCCCAACCACTCCCTTTTGAAGTTCCTTCTTCTAGGCTCCAAAGCCATCAATTGTCTTGCTCTTCAGTACCTGTCTGATTGAATATTGATTTTACTAACCATCTTGTTCCCTCCAATCCTCTTCTGCACTCAGCCTTACTGTCTCATACCCTCCCTGTACCTCCTCTCACTTCCATTCTTTCCCCTTACGTGCCCCACTCCACAGGAACCTGCTGCCCATATCAATCAAAGACAGCCCAACTGTGGATCTCTTCAACGATTGGCTTAATCTTCACTTACTTGCTAAAGAGAGAGCTTCCCCTACCTTCTCCCCATCCTCCGTACCTGACCCCATCACTACCTCCAGTGACGCTTAATGATGTAATTTAGTATTTTAATTAAAACTCATCTTTAGTTTGAAGCACTTGCCCCCTTAGCTTAATTTTATCTATGTAAGCCACCTGTTTCCTGATATATTTGTTATTCTGTTTGTTTTATTATTTCCCTTGTATATTTCCCACCTTTCTGCACCCTCATAAAATGGCAACTACTTGTTCTCATCTTTTCATCTCTACACTATTTTTGTACGGGCACCCTTTGTAGGAATGCCTCAAACAACTATACATGTGAGATTGAAAGTCATTTCTGTTCGAAATTGACATCCCCTTCCTTCAAATAAATGCAAATGGGACCAATCCAAATATATAACATAATAAATATGTTACCATATGGCAAAACATTGCATTCATTCTTAATTGTACAGCCCACAGAATACCCAGCTTTGAAAGAGGTGTTAGAAAGTATCCTTGCATACAGAAACCTAAATGACAGACTTTATCATGGTTAAAAAAAGAAAAACAAAACTGAATAAACAGTGGTTTACAGTAAAATATGAAATAGTGTATTTTTTAACAAAAACAACAAATATATGCCAAACATGTTTTTCTTGGGCATATCCTTTTTTCACAATGCAACTCTCAAAATGTATACAAATACTGTCTTTTGTTCTCATACCTCCAGCTGTGAAACGAGGAAAATGCTGGACAAAGCAGAAGCTGAATCTGAAGATTGGTCAGAATAAGTGCTCCGAAATATATCTGTTGAACAAGCAACAGCATACTTGAGTTCAAATGTAAATACGAATTTGGCAAACACGGATGCTCAACCAATCAACACGTTTTTGAAAATTATTTGAAAATATAATTGTTTTAAACAATGCCTCATTAACTTATCACATTTAATGGATCAGGGATATAATAATGACCTAAAATGATAGGTCATTATTAGACCCCCACCCCTCCAGCCTACGTCTGCAGGAGTCTGTCCTAATACATTCTTGTGGCCAATGCTGGATTTTACTTTTATGGACTTCATTCATTCACGGTGTGTCACCCTTTCTCAACTCTCATGCTGGACTTCCTTTGCATCTTGTACTCATGCTGGGCCAGAATCATGCTGTTCCCATCTTCGTCTTGTATCCTGGCTGCAACATTATGTGTTACTACTGACTTCTGCAATTGTAATTGCTCTCCCCTCTTGCTTCTCCACTCCTTTTGACTGCTTAATCCCTGTTCTCTCCTCCTCTCCCTTTCTCCCTTTCTCCTCCCCTCCTCCCCTTACTTTCTTCTATGCACTTACTCTGCCATAATTGTCCCTGGACCTAGTATGATAGCAACCTCGTCTGTCTCCTGCCCCCTCCCCTTACTTGTTTTTTTCCTCCCCCCACCCCGCCAGCACTATCTCAAATGTTGTCAGGCCTAGTACAATAGTCACTTGTTTTGTTTTGTTCCTCCCCTCCCTTTCTGCACCCCTCTCCCTCACTGTTTGTTTTTCTCCGGCTCTACCAGAAAGGTCATCAGGCCTAGTACGGTAGTCGTCTGTCTGGTTCCATTTCCTTCCTACTCTACCCCTCCCTTCCTTATCTATGTACTTTGCACTTGCACGATCTGAATGACACCTGGCCTAGTAGGATCGTTGTCTGTCTCCCCTGGTCCCCCCCGCCTCGTCGCGCCGTGAAACTCTCGTGTATAGGCGCATTACAAATGCCATATCATATCATATCATATGTCCTAGCTCTTGCACTATCTGAAATGTCATCAGGCCGAGTACAAAAGTTGATTTCACATCCTTACTGTTCATGGCCTGTAAGAATGTCATTGTATTTTCCCTTTTTCCCTCCCTTGCCTTCAAGTGCTTTGAAAGACATTGTGTATAGGTGCCATATAAATAGACTATCATATCATATCATATCTCATTGAAAACCTGCATATGTGTATTAAAAACATATTAAGCACATATTAAACTAAAGCTCATTTGATACATGCAATAAATAATGTCCACATCATTTCTGTCAGTTTATGCTAGAGCCGCTTACTGAGCTGTCGGCCCATCTTCAATTCCATATAAGGAGCGAAACAATAGTGTCTCCAAAGCCGAAGTATTCCTACTTCTCTATTCACTCTGCTGTGTCGTGCATGCTCCCTCTATGAATGGACCAAAACCTGACAAATATAAACAACACAAGAGGGTCTGCGCTTGACTTCAGAAGACCAACCAGACAACTTCTTGACTACTTGGAGTAAGTCCCATCTTCCTTAATATTGTCTTTTGGCGTGGGCTTATTTTGCCAAGCCCCTACCGTTACTCGCCAATAAGTGGTACACATGCAATGGCCTGCAAACTTTCCAAACCTCTAGGCATCAAGGCTTTGGTAGTGGCCGGCAATCAGGTAATCTAATAATCCATCTTCATTCAAAATCGCCCTCAGAAAAATCATTTATGGGGGTTTTGCGACATTTCTGCTCATAACAGCAGTAACGCAACGACAAACTGGCCCGAAGGGAGAGTTCATGAGCCAGGCAGTTAGAGAGATGAAATAACGATGTAGGAGAAGAAAGAAAAAAGCTTAAGAGGGAAATGCAATAGAAGGTCAAATAAGGAAACAGAGAGAGGATGAGGTTAGCAACAGAAAGAAGGAGAGGAAAAAAGGAAGTTGTGAACAGAAAGAGGGAGACAAAGTAAGGAGGAGGCTAGCGACAACACATGAGAAAGAAAGTGGGCGAGTGAATGGATTAATGAAAGAAAAAGTAAAATAAGAGACTATCAAAGAGAAGAAGATGGGAAAGAAGGGGTGGTGATAAAAAGAAGAAAAGAAGGAACGAGCTGAATGGCCAACAGAGGAAAATAGAGATAGGAAAAAGGACGAGAAAGGACAAAAAGAGGAAACGAAAAAATTAAAGTGAAAGAAAGAAAACTAGCATAATGATACCGAGAGCAGCAGAAGGAATGCAGGAGACAGGTGGAGGGAAGAAGATATGCACGGTTAGGTGCTCATGGAAGTTACATTTAAGCAGCGATAAGGCAAGAGATGTGGTGAGCAGCGCAAAACAGAATGAGGAGGCAGAGAAGCTGGGAGTTAAAAAGAGATGGAGAGAGCAGTAGATACCATGGTCGAAAAAATGATTACGATGTAGAAGCAGAGGCTTTTGCGGTACAAAAATCTAGGAGACTTTCAGTCAGATTTTTAACATAAGCATGAGATGCAAACGTATGCAAACAATATTGCAAACATAACTGTTTGTAATATTGTAGCTGACATTGTTGTCTACTTATGACTTTTAAGTACATGGAAATACAACCTTATTTAAATTCGAACGTTTTCATGCTATTGATGTGGGATTTCAATGTGAGGTTTGTTGTCTAAGAAACAGACGTTGAGAAGGGCGGGAACTATCCTGGTGCCAAAGAGGAAGCGACAGTGAATCATAGCTACCCGCTTTTCTCTGATGGGAGACCTGCCACTAATCAGTGGCTTCTCAATGTGCTCCCTTTTTCCCAATAACATTGAATAACATAATGAAAGGCCCCCAAACGTCTCCCTTAACGTTTGCCATTTTGGCCTACAGCACTGCATTTTCAGCCAATAGCAGCACATAAAATCACACCCTAGCACTGAGGAGACGCTCCTCTGCTGCTCTCTCCAGATCGTGGCAATCATTAACATACCGAGCACTGGGGCAAAAACGCAGCAATGGCCTGCACACTTGTTACCAGGAATGGCTCAGACAATAGATGCCTTCCCCAAAATGCAGTGTCGGGCTTTGAATTTCACGATGGAGACCAAGATCTAATGGTAGGACACTATGGATCCTAAATAAGGGGAGCACCGGGTTTATATCATTCAGCAGCACGCACTTTCATTGTTGCGCATGCACTATGCCTTTATGGCATGAGCCGTAATACAGAAACGGCACAAGTGCAAGTGCAAGCATTGTCCTAATGCACGCAGCAATTTCTTCCATTGCATTTTTGCTCCAGGACATAGGACCAGGACAAAAACATTTGTAGTGCGAGAATCCATCAAAAGACTTTCACTTTGCACCGGCACAATGTTTGCATCCCTGCTAATTGCACTTATATCAGTGCAAAGCGCTTGTGATGCCAAACTTCGGTTAAGGAAGAGCACGGCACAATGATGCCGTGAATTACCTACAGAACTGTTGTTGCACATTTGTTGGTGAATTCCACATGCGATGGGTAGTCTCTGGCATTGTGCACAGCTTAGCAGAGGGTCAAGATTCTGCAGTAAATGTTGTTGCTTGGGAGCACAGTTCCACTGTTGCAGAGTACTGGGTGGCTGTGGAAAGAGGCCCCCTGATTGCAAATTGAGTTGGGTTCTGAGGAAGTTCACCTCATTTGTGAGGGTCACCTGCACATCCTGCTGAAAAGCTCTCTGTAAATACAAAGCCAAAGTCTGGAAGAACGGTCTGGTGTGTCTTGTTAACCCCGTTCTAAAGTTTGAGCCACTGCATGTTGAAGCCATAGCTAGTGGGTTAACTTGGCTGAAATGTTGTGGGGGGGGGATGGGATGACATCTAAATGAAAGGGGACCATGCCAAAGACATGGGATCAAATTGTGTGCAAACACCCTTGTAACGCATTATTGAGAAGCCGCCCTCAACACGGGGAGTACCTTCCCTCCACACTCAAGTGGTTATGCAACAAACCGTTTAACAGATTCTTTTTTAGCCCTATCTCAGACACATATCATGCCCCTTGAATCCCTCGCCCCTGAGATAGCAATGAGCCAAGAGAAATATTGGTATTTATTTGAATTGACAGTAACAGAAATTAGCAGAAAAATATCAAAAACACCACTTTATCCGTGGCACAACACAATCAACTTTTCTCAGCATAAATAAATCGCAAAAGTGAGTTAAAAAGAACACAGACCCAATTCATCCATTTCTATAAATTGCACTTCACAAAATAATTACACTGATCAGTAATATAATTTTGCCCAAAACTTTAGGTTTAAAACAAACACAGGGTGATTTATCGCTTTGTTTATCAGACCCCCTCCACCCTTGCTTTGGTCTATGTTGGGAAGTCAGACAGAAAAATGTGAATGCTTTGGGGAATTTTGGATTTCAGATCCCCCTTACTGAATGGCCTGTGTTGGGGAAGCTGGATAAAAAGGTTGGACTGATTTAAGAACAAAGACACATTCTACCTTAAAGAAGTCGGGGTCAGCTGGACAAAAAGGATTTTCCAATTAAATTATAGGTTACAGTTTTCAGCGCACACTGGGAAGTGAGCTTTGTTAATTTTGAATTTTAACAAAATTCACCCTGTGGTGTTCTGCCAAATGGGGAATTAATTCAATTAATATTGTTGGTTACATAGGCTAAGGATCTACACAGTGTTGCCCCCCGCCCACCCACTATAAAGGGAAAGGATTCAAGACAAGCAGACTCCCGCCACCTTTTGATTTTCCAGGGCTTAGCTCTACTTACATAGCATGCCTCTGTCTAAGGTTCAGGAAAGCCGTCTGCATCTCATGACACTCTGGAAAGATACCGCAGGGGTCTATAAGTATCTTGGCATGCTTATACAGGCAACGACTTCTTTTGCCCTTTTGGAAGAAAGTTGTTATGACCAGGTCTTGATGCAAATGGCAGATGTTAAGAAAGGTTATCTCTCAAAATGGAGGTAAATCAATTCAGGCAATGTGTATTGTGTATAGGGTGTCCGTTATGCCGAGTATCTTATATGGCTTTGAAGTTTTTCCTCATAAGGCGGTCCATTGGTCACCGGAATTAGAGGCAAAAATCCTTTGCTAATTTCGGAGCCTATTCAGTGCAGTGCCTGTGGAGGCTCTGAGGCTTGAGCTAGGGCTTCAATCACTTTTGTTACTATGGAAAATGGCTGCTTGTAAATTGTGGGTGGACATAAGATACAATTGGAAAGCAACAGATTCTCTCTTATATAGCGCTCAAGCACATAGTGATCGTCTAAGTAGTAGTACTTGTTTTACAGATTTAGAATCCCTAGTGGAATTTCACTTTCAGGATATTAATCTTTTCTGTCATGGGGCCCAGGATGTCCCCTTATTTTTGGTGAACCTGGGTCGTAAATCGAGATTGTTGAACCTGATATCGTCTCTGGGTAAGTTGTCAGAACTGCACAAATATGCACTCTATACACACCAGGGTCTATTTGGGGATTCCCCGAGGAGACACCTGGTTGCGTTCCGACTCCCAGCCCTGATATGTTTTATCCTACAAGTGCAATTTGATTTGCTACCGTTTTTCTCAAATACAGGAGCTTGGAGGAGAATTCCGACATAGGAGCGCATGTGTCATCTGTGTGGGATTGAAATTGAAACAGCACATCATGTTCTGGCCAACTGTCCTCACTTTGAACTATATGAAAGAGGATACGCTAAATGTGTTAACTACGGCTCTTATCAGTTTTGGAGTACGCTATTTTGTGCAGAGTCCTGTGCAACTATTGCAGCGGCATTCCATGATTGGTCAAAGATACATGTGTTGTACCCATTTTTTAAGTGATATGATCGATTTGATTTTAATAAACCAATTGTTGTTGTAGGAAATTATGTTTATCTCTGTTTTGTATGCCTTTTAAAGGGTATCAGGTCATATTTTCGAATACATATTTTCAAAACACCATTATGTCGAAACCTTTTTGCCAAATTCTTTTTTTGGAAATATATTTTTTTAATTTTATGTTTTTTTATGTTTGGTAAGTGAAAAAAGTGTTTAAAAAACAGGGGTCTGGGGGGGACCCCACACCCCCATTTTAAACATAAAATAAAAAATAAAAAAAATTGAAAAAAACATTTTCGGCAAAATTGCATTGACATAATGCCACTCTAAAATATGCCATTCGAAAATATCCCTATAAACCATTTTAAAGGTAGTGTGAATGGATGCTAAATGCAACCTAAATAAACTAACTGAAATAAATAAAAAAAAGTGCTGTTGCAGGAAACGTTTAGACACTGATAGGTATTTGTAATAATCATGGATCTTGACATAGAGACTGTGAAGGTTATGAGTAATGATGTCCTGTGTGTCCTATGTCAAGAGAGGGGATTTGCTGACCAGCCTCCTAGCTTGGGTAGACACTGAGGCAGGTTGGGGAGAAGACCCCGGGGATGGGCTAGGCCCCTGTACCTGAACAGAAAAGAGATTCTGGAGGGGGGAGTGCAAGATGAAAAGGAAGACAGCATGAGCAGTGTTTCTTGCCATCCATCCTGCCGGGGGGCAAGTGTGGTTTCTCAGAACTCTAGAGTGTCAGTGAGGTCAGGGGCTAGTGCAACATCCCGGAGGTTCCAGGCCTCAGTAATGGTTCCAGCTGTTAATGAGGTAACGGCTAGAAAACTCCTGCTGGAGGAGAAGACTAGCGTTATAGGAACATAAACAGTGGGACAAGGTCACCATACAGAGGGACAGGGCTGCCATAGAGCTGCGCAAGCTGGTGCTTGAAGAGAAGAAGGAGGTCAACAGAACCACCTCTAGCGAAAGCAGCAATAGTGGCATAAACCAGAGCACCCTGGATAAGCCCTGTTGGCACATCCCCAAAGATTTAGTGAGGTTTACAAAGTGTATAAGGATATTTTTGAATGGTTTGAAGCGTTTGATCTGGTTTTTCAGCTTCAGGAGGCAGACAAGGTAATGTGGTGTGCAGCTTTGATGAGTCGCTTTCTGACACCAACGACTGATGCAATTCTTCAGTTAACTCCTGAGGAAAGGCACATTCATGAAAGCATGGTGGCAGCCCGCCTCAGGAAGTTCTGTAAAACCTCAGAACAGTATCTCAAGAGCTTCAGAGAGCTTGGAAAGAAAAATGGGCAGACATTTGAAGTGTTTGCACAATTGCCATTTAAATATCTGAGTGGGTGGATGGCTGGTGACATTATTAACACATTTAAAGGGATGTACAATTTGATTGTGTGTGAGCATGTATTGAAGAATTGTGAGGTTGACCTACACCAGCATCTTGTGGACAAGGCTATCACAGACCCTAGGCAGCTGGCAAATGCTGCTAACAGATTTGTGAGTACTCGAGTTCACAAAAAGGCTCAGGCAAGCAAACCCAAATTGGAAGAGAACTCTTCAGACAAAAAAGTAAACAAGGATGGGAAGGACAAAGGTCCAACCCAATCCTCTTCGAAGTCAGGCCCCCAAAAGAATGACTGGAAATCCCAAACCTTTAGTTCAGCTGTACACACTGAAAAGAAAAGTGCAGACACCCCTAACACTGGGACACCTGCGTTGTCACCACCAACGTTTGTTTCATGTCTAAGGAGCTGGGCCAAAGGAAAGCAGATCCTGCTTGCAAGAACTTACCCAAGCAAGCCATAGTGAATGTTGGACTCATGGAAGAGGCCATCATTAGTTTGGGCCTACTAGAGGAGGACTTCTCACTAGGCCAAGGAGTGGACGAATGTGGATTGGTTACACTGAGTGGGAACAGTACTGCGTCTCGAGAAGAGATCCCAGTTACCAATAATACTCAACTCTATTTAGAACATGTGTATATCAATGGACACAAAACTCCTGCGGTCCAGGACACTGTGGTTAGTGTCACCGCTGTCACCCGGAAGTGGGTACAGCCAGGTCAATATATACATGGGCCTGATTGTAGCGTCAGTGTTGTTTGACGGAGAGAGTAAGTGCCCCTTGACAATGGTAGAGTTGAGCTGACGAGGTGAAACGACCCAGCACCGCAGAGCAATGAAAGACTCCATCCCTATCCCATGCCTGTTGGGTAATGGTCTTCTTGATCCCTAGATAGTCACAGTGGCTACCCGATCAAAGGCCAAAGAGATTACCAGATTGAACACTCTCAGAGCCTTATGGCCTGTAGTGCTTCCAAAGGGCTTGTTGGAAGGACTGGCATGGCCGGTAGACCCTAGTCCAGTTCCACAGACTGCTGAGTTGCCTACTCCTGTAGAAGAGGGGCCAGTTGCCAGTGAGGACACTACTTTGGTAGCAGGGGACTCAGTAACTTCAGAGTTGTCTGGTGCAGCACAGGAACCTGAGGTGGGGGACCAGGTGGGCGCAGATCTGAAGGGCCTGTCCAAGCTGGGTGAGTTTGCATCAGTTAGGGGCCCAGGCCAGACTGACTTCTTCACAGCCCATAAAGAGTGTCCCACTCTGGTGGTTCTGTGGAAGCAGGCAGAGGAGCAGGGCATGGGTGAGGCCCCCGGACTGTTCAAAGTGTACTGGGAGGATGGAGACCTCTACAGTAAGCCAAAAGACTCTGAGGGCGATGGCACCAGAAGGTTGGTAGTTCCCGAGTGCCACAAAAAGTTCCTTTTGGAATTAGCTCAACAAATTCTTTTAGCGGGTCACTTGAAAGTGACTAAGACATCAGACAGGTTGTCTGCGCACTTTTACTGGCTGCAGTTTGACATAAAGGTTAAGGAATTTGTCATGATAGGTGGCTTGGAAGAGCACCTGAGGAGAAAATGGTATATTCTCTTGCCATACCTTCTGTTCGCCTACAGGATAGTGGCAAAGAATGGAGTAGGGTTTAGCTCCTTTGAGCTTCTGGTTGGACACCCTGTATGAGCTCCTCTTTGTCTAGTGAAAAAGGGATGGGAGGGCAGCGCTCCATTCCCCTACACAAGATGTGGTGGACTATGTACTTGGCCTTTTGTCTAGAATGGTAAAGTACATGGAACATACAATGAATAACCTAAAGGTCAGTTAGGAGCTGATGAAGCACTGGTACGACCAGAAGCCCACAGTGGCCATCTGCTCTCCAAGTCAGTGGGTGTGGATTATGGAGCTTGTCAAACCCAGTGCCATTTAGGACAAGTGGCGTGGCCTTACTGTGTACTGGAAAACGTCATGAATTATTTCATTGACATGAAAGGACCTTAGCCGATGTGCAGGGTCTTTCACATCAAATGGATAAAATCCCATTATAGTCGGGATGGCTTGGTCATGGCATTAGTGATGGATGGAGCAAATGAGGAGACCAAACCCCTCTCAGGCCTTCTGCACACTGAAGCCACAAATGGGTCAGTTGAATTTGCAACCTTGCAACAGACCTGTCAGAAAAACAACAGACATACTGTCAACGTTTACTGGGACAGTTTGGCAGGATGTTTTAGCTGACTCCGGGCTGTGCAGATTGATGCACCCACGATTTGGACACTGGAGACAGTAAGCAAGTGAAAAGTAGGATTCACTGAAAATCTGATAAGGTCAGGGACACCATCAAGGAGGACGTTTCCCAGATGCTGTCCCTAGGAGTGATAGAGCCATCCCTCAGCCCCTGGGCTAGCCCAGTAGTACTGGTCCCTAAAAAGAACAGTGGTGGGAAGACTGAAGTTCGTTTTTGTGTGACTACAGGGGGCTCAATTCTGTCATGAAGACAGATACTCACCCCATTCCTCTGGCAGATGAGCTCAATGACGATGCGCTGCCAAGTACATGAGTACCTTCGACCTCACAGCAGGGCATTGGCAGGACGGCTTGACAGATGGAGTGAGAGAGAGGTCTCAATTCTCCATGTCAGAAGGACATTAGCCGTTCACTGTGATGTCCTTCGGATTGAAGAATGCCCCTGCCACTTTTCAAAAGATGGTTAACCAGGTTTTTTCTGGTCTGGAAAACGTCAGTGTCGCCAGTTTAGATGGCATTGCTGTCTTCAGCCACACCTCGGAGGACCACTTATCCCACCTGAAACAAGTGCTTCAGGCACTGCAAAATGGAGGTCTGACTATCAAGGCCACAAAGTGCCAGATAGTGCAGGGCACCATGACTTCCTAGGGCACCTGGTCGGTGGAGGTAAGAAATAATCTCTTGAAGTAAAGGTATAGGACGTAGAAGGATTGGGACATCCCTATCACACAGACACAGCTATGATAGGATATTTATTGCCAATGAGGAGCCTTTCTAGATCTCACCGCGTACTACCGATCATTCATCAGAGGGTATGAGACCATTGTCATGCCCCTGAATGATGTAACTTCCAAGAAGATGCTGAAGAAGGTATCTTGGACCCCGGTCTGTCAAACCTCCTTTCAGGATTTAAAGGATGGATTGTGCAGGGCCCCAGTTCGGAAAGTGGCAGACTATGGTCAGGAGTTCACTATCCAGACAGACGCCTGTGATTTTGGGATTTGAGCTTTGTTACCTCAAGGGGTAGAGAAGCCTGTCGCCTACATCAGCAGGCGATTGACAAAAAGGGAAAGGAACTGGGATGTCATTGAAAAAGAGTCTTATGTGGTCATGTCGGCCGTAAAGAAGCTGAAACCCTACATCTTTGGGTAGCACTTTACGATCCACACAGACCACCGGCCTCTTTGATGGTTAATGAACATGCAAGGGGAGAACCCTAAGCTTCTGCAGCCATATCCCTACAGGGATTAGATATGGATAGCCAGCACAAGCCATGCTCCCAACAAGGAAATACAGATGACCTCAGCCGGTACTTTCATCTTGATGACAAACCAGACATTGGGTGGTGGTGTACATGTTGAGGCTGGGGTCATGGGAGGAATTTGAACATCTGCAAAGTAGGTACGGGCTCACCTGGGCTTTTTTGAAATTTTAAATGAAATTGAAACGATGGTAGCTCAAACTTCAGAAAATGTGTGGGGCTAATCCGCACACATTTGCCTATGCTCACAGCAGAACATGCACATAGACATGTGTATTTTGGGTGGAAACAGGCTACAGGTGCCATCCCCCGTCATATTTAGATGGAATAAATAGGTTGTTCTCTGGACTTTCCCACATGCCCACTAATCAATGAGGCTCGGCGATGCATCAGCGCACTGGACATAGATGTGCATGGCTTGACCTGGAGATAATGTGGTGTACTAATCCATGTGGCAAGATATACTGCAAGATGGCATGCAAGCTTCTCCTACACCACCATCACCACAGTGCCATTGCATCCAATCACCCATAGGGCACCATCACTACCTTGACGTCATGAAGCTGCACCAGAGGTAGAGAAAGTCTAGACCTGAGCAGCAGGTAACCACAAACATCAAAGGTAAATGTGCAGGCATGAACCAGAGGTTAACCCACCCAAACCCCTGTTGCAACAGTGCCAATCTGGAAATAAAGGGAGGGTAGCTAAAGGAAGAAGTGGGAAAGTAGAGGGATCACTTACATAGGGGGCAGAAGCTCATAGTGGAAAACATGGGACTGTGAGAGAGCACTTATCTCAGTGTAATGGAATGCTTAACACCAGCATTAGAGACAATGCTTGGACTCCCATTTCTCAGCTAGCAGCACATTGTTGCACTGAGGTTACCACTTGGTTGGGACCTGCTAGGGCCCTGACCCCCCTCTGGGATAAAAGTCTTCATGGTTGCAGGCTTTCTCAGAATCACTTTCATAGTAGTGTCTGTGGTGATCATCTTAGCCTCCCTGAATCCCTTCTTCATCTCTACCACTGTTCCGAGGTAGCCTGGATAGAAGAGAAGCTGCTTTCAATGCCACATGACCTTCCACCGCAATCTTGACTCTTTCAGGATATCTTCTTTGGTTAGTCTCCATTGTCCAAACCTGAAGGCATGATTAATGTGTGGCTTTATGGACAGAAAGAGGGAGATAACAGGGGACGCTAAGGACCAAAGCAGGCACTGGCAGGTTTGCATTCCATTCCTGATGACCAAGACCCATAGATTAAAGTTGCAGCTCTTGATGTCCAAGTCCATATGCAGGTCCTGTAGCTTCCTGACTTCACACTGCTCCTCATTGTGTGCACTGAAACTGCCCACACCTTCCCCTTCAACTCCACTGGCCTTCTTCTGCAGCTCTCACGTCATTCCCTCAAGCTTGATCTCCTTTCCTGACAGGTCGGCCAGGGAGATGTTCATTTGGCCTAAATGTTTAGCTACCTTGGAGAGTAAGGAGTAAATGCCTGCAGCACTTGGGATGTGCAAGCCCATCTCAGCCTCTGCAGTTAGTGTAACTGGCCTGCTTTTCTTGGATGGTGTGTTTTCATTGTTCTCTGCTTAATTCTCAGTTTGTACGGTTGAAGGTGCTATAGTATGGAGAGTATAGTCTTTGTAGTTTAAGATCAAGATTGTAAGGCAAATCAGTGAAGGGGGGCAGGATGTAACCCCGGTCTAAATGGGTTCCTTTAACCTATGGGGTTACGGATAGGTATATATATTAGAGTGTTAGAAAAGGAATACACAGACAAAGGACATGTTTTTAAATATGTATGTGACTAATACTCTGCAGCTTTACCTGACTGTACCAGTGTCCCCCCTTCCCCACTCTGTGGACCACCTGGAACCTTAAGAATGATAACAATAGGCTGGGCTCTGCTAGAACTTTAGACTTACCTATTTTGAGGATTCCATTTCAGGACTTGACGATGTTGAAAAATGACTGTTGTAGACTCTGGTTGGTAGGAAGACAGAGAAAGTAGAGGCACAGTGTGGGATTCCTAGGGAGCTATGGCCCTGAGCGCCTCCTATCGCCCCTCAATGATACAGGCCACGTATACCATATGTGGCCCTGCAGTATTCATACACCGGGTTACGTGCCAGGAGCAGCCTGGTCTCCTACATAGGCTGTGGGGCTGTACGGCCACCAAAAGCCAGACCAGGCGGGACCAAAGAAAGTAGAAGTCCAGGGCCGCATGGAACTGGGGACCAGGGTGAAGGTGCACCTCCGAACTTGGGGCCATATGAGCAGAGGGCTGACACAGCAGGGCCAGCAGCGTGACCTGGAATCAGTACCGTCTGTCTGGGGGCCAGACTGGACAGGCCAAAGGAGAATGAAGCACCGGGCCACGCAAGTGTGTCAGACTGGGTTAAGGTGGCGTGGCCAATACAGGGAAGTCCACCTGCCCTGGGGCAAGATGGGTGGGTGGTGAAGACTCTTGCTCCTCGCCAGCCCAGGCAGCTTGTGCGGGGTCATCCGCACTGACATGGGGCTGCTTGATGTTTCTCTCGCAACATTCCAAGTCAGTGCTCACTGCCTCTCTTGGCAAACATTTCACCAGGACAAATCTCTCTCTAAGGTTCTGAGGACGATCTCCGATTGTTTTCTTTTGTTTCTATGCTGTTTTAGCCTGTTTTTTTTGATGTGGCCATATTATCATGACAGTATAACCCTTAGGCTAGGGCTACGACAAGTGTTATCATTCCCGACCCTCGTTATGCAACTTGGCTTCACCATAGGCCAATAACTCAGATGTCGGCTGATAACGCCTTTTGCAGCCCTCTCCCCCTGGGTTGTAATGTCTCATTATGTTTCCTCTCTTCTTTCCGAGAGTTTGAAGTAGACTCTTCAATTTTGGAATGTGTGCCACCTTCTTGGAGCGCAGGCATTCATTCCACAACAGTCAAGATGACCTGCTGGTCACCATATTCCCCACTACACAAAAGAGTTCTCTTTTATTTTCATACCTGGTGGTTACTCTAATGAAAAGTCTTTATTGTGCTTTTTATTTAAGTACGTACTTTTAAGATCACTTTTTTAAAACGTATGCATTTTGGAGCCCTCATTTGTGAATTTATACCGCATAGTGGTGGCTTTGACTACTTGCAACATCAACAGGTTTTGGGAAAATACAAAGGGTTCCGGCACAGATGATTTTCTTTGCTCTTGGATGAGCAGAGACCGAAGGTTCCAAATGCAGCATTTCAAAAAAGCAACAGAGGGGTACTGTAAGGTATGATATGATAAGTCACGCGCCTGTACATTAAATACAATGCTCTTAGCACCCTGGTTTTGCGGATCAGAAACACGGGGTGCTTATACCAATACCCATTCTATAGGCTGGAACGGGAGGCAACAACACCGGGGACCCTCGCTAAAGGGCCCAGGCCGTTATCACACTTTGCAGCCGGTAGAATGGGTGCTTATTGCTTAATTAGCAGCCTGGTCTGGGTGCACAACCAATCAGAATGCTCGAAAGTGACCTGTATGTACACGTGCAAGCCCACTTTCCAAGTAGCCTTAAGGCTTTGTGTCCCTGCATGTTGGTGTCCCTTTAGCACCCATGAAGAGCAGATGCGGATGCTAGTGTCTCTTTAGTAAACGAGAACACAAGCGTACTTACCTCATGAATCGACAGCGCTTTTGGTATCTGCCGAACGCCATCTTAAGTGCTGATGGAATCCCGGTCATCACACTGTAAATGGTCTTTGCCAACCCCCAGCAACACCATGGATTGCTAAGGTACGTTTACTTGTTCTTTTTTTTTTTCTATTAAAAAAGAGCTTTAGCATCTCTATACACTCATCGTAGGCGTGAATGATGAGTCTACCCTTCTCTGTTTGTAAGGCATCGCAGCCCATGTTTATTTATTTATTTGAATTTGTAAAGCGCCAAACTGCCTTGGACTTCATGGCACTATTAAGAAGGCTTACTCAGTTACATAAGTGCATTAGAAGGCATATGTTGCTTCATACAGTTCTAATATGTGCTTAACAGTGGTTACATAGATTGGTGGGCAGATAAATGGTGCCAGCCACATCTTACACGGCGGCAGCTACATAAAGTTGCGAGGTCAACATCGGTAGGCAAGAGCATGGTGCCATGTTAAGGGACCATTGCTTTGTTCGAGGCGAAGTTTGATGTTTCTCTCCCAACATTCCGCCTTAATGCTCACTTCCTCCCTAATCCAGCATTCTACCGAGACAATACTCACCACAAGGCTCTGAACACCTTCTCTCAATGTTTTCCTGTATTTCTCAACCATTTTAAACTGTTATAATGATGTTGCTATGTTACATCCTTGGTGGTGAGGGCTCTACCATTTTTTTAATGTCCCTTGGACTCATTATGTGTCCACTGGGCACATAATAAGGTATTATAATCCTTTACCCTGATTATGTGCCGATTGGTTTACTGGTGTGCATAGTTCCATACAACTTAGGTCAGCAGGTGTATATTTTGTTCAGCCTGACTGACAATCATTTAATGTTCTCGATAAATGCTTTCTATCACAGAAGCCAACTGTGCATATTCCCTTCCTCCAATAATTACAATTGCCATACAGGAGGGGAGAAATTAGCACACATTATAACCCGTGTAAGTGAGGTGGCACTCCCCCATTGGCCAATTTCCAGGCCTTTGTGCTAGAAGGGTTGGCAAATGCAATAAAGGCACAAAAATTGGCCAATGAAAGGGGGAGCCGCATGACTCCCCCCAATCACTGCTGTGACAGGTCTCTCCGCATGGTGCTCCCAAGATGATATGGAGCACAACACTGACAGCCCCGCACCCAGCACAGCTCTCAGCGCAGCGGCTCATCACAGTAGTGCCACGCTGAGAGATCCACCTCCCTCCCGCACCATTAAGTCTTGCCTGGGTCACATCTGAAATACGTTCAAGGTAAGGCATCTTCACTGGGCCGCCCCTGGCTGATGTGGCAAGACTTCTCCACTACTGCCATGCACTCACCCTACTGGGCCATACATAGTCCTGCCTCTCCTTCCTCATCACTCCTCATAACACAAGCATGGCTGCTGGGAACAAACCAGTTACCAGCAACCACTATGGGCAGATTGAATTTTGTGCACACCTCCCTTTACCCCAAAGGATCATACTAGCTTTATAGACCACATCTCCTGGTCATTCATGGAGCTATAGGCCTGTAAAGCTTATTAAATACCCTCACCACACTCAGAACTTTAACCTAGTCTTCAGGGTCCAAAACACCCGGTTTGGCCCTCAGGCTAGGTCTATGAAGCCTAAGTCGGAGGCTTTATCCAGGACATAGGGAGGTGTCCTTCCTGCATAAGTGAGATGTCTGTGGAATTTGAACTCTTCAAATTGATACTTTAAGTTACTACCTCTTAATGGCTCAGACCCTTAACACACCAACCCATATTGGCTCAGTCCACATCTTAAAACCTATGGTCGACTGATGGGATACATTGTAAGAGTATTGTGGGATATTTCAACCCATGCCAATGCGCCACACTACATCCCTTTGCCAATGGGGGAAAGACAACTGCCAAAAATGAGGCGCTAACCCCTGTGCGCGCTAAATCTGCAAAAACGGCACATGGTTCAGAAATCACAAAGAGGCTGCACAACCTTGCCACACACAGGCAAAGTTGAGGTCAAAACAGAACTCCCTGCAGGAGAATGCCAGTGAGTGTTGTAACCTGTTACAGGAATCAAAGACCACAGAAGGGCTAAAATCCGAAAATGCCCTTAAATACAGCTTCCTAATCAATGGCAATCTTCCAAAGTGCTGTTTTGGCGCTAAATTCAGTCATTTCCCCAGTGAGATATTGAAATGAAAAGTGCTGAAATCATAGATTCTCCAGTGCAGTCAGAGGAATCCAGGCCTCACTGACTGACAGCTGCATCAGAAAATTTGCCGTCAAACCCAGTTTAAACGTGTTTCGTTTTCTGGAAGAAATTGCAAAATTCACCTATTTAAAGCATGTTTGTGAAGGGCTAATTCTTTTAAATGTCCAAATCCCTTATAAACGGTGCTTATATTTTATATGTGTGAAATGAAAAGACTTTAATTTAAAGGAACCCCATCTGGAGCTAATCAACTATTTAATTCGATCTGACAGCCCAGTCTGGGAAAGATTCACATTTCAGCTTGACAACCCCTTGCTACAGAAAGGCTAATGGCTGCTTAATGGTTCCTGCATATTGACAACAAGGAGCACAATGAGACTTCATTAGACATTCGTCTAGTGGCTGAGCCAAGAACAAAGGACAGGCTCTGCAGGGGAGGGACAGGATGCTTCCCTCTACACCCCATCCTGATCAACGGGATCTGACAGCTGTTGTTTGTTGAAAGGAAAAAAAAAAGCTCTGAACTTCTTGGTGTTTAAATCTGTATTTGTAGTTCAGTTTGCAACTCTTTTTCTGTGCAACCTAAAGGAGTATAAATCAAAAAATTGGTAGATGTTAACCTAATTTTAGGCCAATGCTTTTAAGACATTGATGAAATCTGTACCACTTAAGGAACCAAAGTTATGAAAAAATCCTTATGGTAGCAGAACTATTAATGTTGCAAGCCTAAAATTGTATGTACATGATCCACTGATAAGTGCCCAGCGGTGTACCGAATTAGAAATTATTAATCCAAACTGTTATGATTGAAATTGATGAAATCCCATAGAATGAGAAAGACAGCTTTCACCGAGATGGGAATTGGATGCCAGGATAAACCATAACAAATATAATGCATGTGTCTGATTTTAGTAGAGGGCATCAAAATTGTAAAATGTGTATTTATGGGAAAGCTAAATTGTGGTCAAAATCAATGTGGGAGTTCCTAAATCGCATTATAAAGATGACAGCTCTGTTCAAACCGCCAACCAGGACAAGAGCATGTGCCTGTGGCCACTCACAGTCGTGGGGGCGTGTTTTGAAATTCCACCCACACCATAAACTTGGGGATGGCATTTGATAGTATAAATATAGGAACTTCACAACACATAGGACAGTGCTTCCAGAACCCACCCAGATTTCCAGGCAGCACCTTGTTCCAGAACTCTTCATCTTGTAGCTGACTCCAGACTTCTTTGAAGATCCAGATTTCCTTGCAGAATCTAGACTTTAGCATTGCTGAACTCTTGCTAGCTAGACCCAATATCAAAACATCCAAAACTTAAAAGAATAATTCTGATTGAGCTTGGCTTGCTACTATTAAGGCTTGCCTACTGAAACTTGTATCCTGTAATCTGCTGTGTCCAGTGACCAGAAGGGCCCATGCAAATCCAGTCTGAGGTGCAGTCCAAAATTGTCCGGAACCGCGCCGCTGATCCAATCCCTCCAGAAGTGCCCTGATGCCGGTAGACCTGAACCGATCCAATGACCAGAACCAGATGGTCCAATTTAATTACAAGGGACTGTAAGTATTAATAGGAAGAACAGTGACCCATAGTATATCTGCATTGTATTATCCCAATCTCAACCCATCCCATCTTTAAATTCAGAACCCTATTATCGTTAGAATCCTTCCTGCGCTGATTTTTTCCCATCTGTGTTACAAAACCATAACTCCTTAGTAAATCCCAGAATGAAATTGAGTATTCACCACGTGAATGGTGGCACTGGCCACGTAGCTGTGAAGATTCATGTGTGGCATCCTCTTTTTGATAGTCATTAATATAATGTAATAAAACTTATCTGTCATTTTTAAAACCAAATTCCTATTTTCATTTTCGCGCCTATTTTGCAAAAATGCCTCTCAAATGCCTCTCACTAAAACCTCTATAACTTCTTCAATTATAAAGCTAGAAAAGAAATTCTCTCTGATACCTAAGACCCTTAGCTACATACACAACTAATCGCGGAACAGTGTATTTGACCCGGTTTTCTCCAATATTGCATAGTAAAAGTTTGCGACAAATTTGCTGTTTTCAAAAGTTTACACTTGTTTTTTTTCCCATTTCAAAGTGTTTCTTCCATCCCATCCTGATCTAAAGTGTTTACTGTTGTTTATATTATAGCTCATGTGTGTTAGGTCCTGTTTAGTGTTGCTTTCCTCAGAATTTCTATCAATGTAAGCATTTTTGCACCCTTTTACATTATTTTACAAAACAATTTCACCTGTCAGTTTAAAAGTATCATTTTCCCTAAACGGTTTTCTCTCTTGTTTGGGGGAGGGAAGATTGCATCTAAACTCCAAGTGTCTTTAATTCCGGAATACCTGATGATTACTTATATCTGTGTATGATTGCTCATTTGTATCTAAACAAAACTTTGCAGGGGGAATCTTAACCTAAACGCTACCTGATCACAAACCAAAACTGTTCTTTTTCCTGTGTTTTCTATTCTGCATCATTATCAGTGAATTCAATTGCTTCGCTTATTTTCTGAATTGTATTGTCACCTTTCAATAGATATATTAAACTTATGTGTGATTTGAATATTAAATAAATAAATATTTACCTTTACAAACTAGCCTGATTCCTGGTTCATGGTGACCTGTGGGGTATTTTGAGAAGGGTGTGATATGAGTGGTATATCATTCAGAATATTGAATTTATAGACACAAATAAATAAGGGTTTCATTGTGCACTACATGCTAGGTGAGACCTGGGTGTGTGCCTGATTGAAATCCTTAACAGTATTGCATTGTCAGCATTGTCCAATTCTGATATAGGGTCATTGAAGAAGAGATATTGGTCCTCATGTATAGTGCGAAGTTCAACAGGGTGAAACATTGAACATATTGCTCCTCTTGTCTGCAACACAAACTTCACTGATTAAAACTCTTGTCTGGTTCTCTGAATACCAACAGTGCAATTGAAGCAAAGCCCTTTTTAGCTGCTTCCCAGACATATGTAGCCCTGAATTCTGGCAGTCTGGAGTAGAGCGTCATAGTCTTTTCATTTAAGCATAGCTGCAATCGCAGGACGCAGGGATGGTCCAGGTGGTGGGTGGAGGTTGGAGCCTGCATGCCCGATAAGCCCTCTTAACCAAGCAGAGGCAGAGCCAGCCATTAGGGGGGCTTGAACCCCATCCAACCGAGTTGAAGACCTTGAAGGTAGAAGAAAGCGCTCAGCCATGACATACTGCTACCCAGGGCGCCCGATGGGAAAGGGACGTTACAGCAAGAGCCTGTTGCAAATCTCTCACCTGTGAAAGTAGAGTGTTTCAGGTTGAGCAATCATCAACAGGTAACAGCAACAAAGTACCTGAGCAGAGGACAGAAGCCCGCCCTGCATGTGTTTTCACCTGTCCTGCCAAGAATCATTTTTAGCTGTGCCCAGTTGCTCCAATGTGCTTTCACCTTGGCCTGCTGTAATCGAATCTAGATTTGCCTTGAGCTGCTTGGTGTCTTCATTAGCTGGTGAGCTACCCTCTGTATCCCGCCTCCCTTGGGCCCCCACCCCACCCCTTCCACCGAGTGCCTGAGTGCTTGAGACTGGTAAATTTCTCCACCCCCGTCCACTGCAGCCAACCATGTTGCTATCTATCTCTCCTATCCTCTCAAACTGCTTCACTATCTCCTATCCTTCTCCTATCACTTGTTTTTACCCATGCATCCAAGCCCTACCATAAAACTGTGCAGTACTGGCATGGAAAACATCATGATGGCCAGAATCCCCAGAGAGTGCACAGGGAAAACATGAAGAATAGGCTGCCACCCATTTTTGCCTATGTTGTGAGCACAGGAGGGCACTGCCTAAAACCACCATTGGGCTACACACACAGTAGCCTGAAACCATTCGGAATGGCAATGCTGATTGCCAAAAAGCAACTCAGAACTGTGGGGAATTCATTTTCTTATTCCCAAAAATGGTTGCAATACCGGTACTCACCACTATCAGAAAGCCGGCGTTTTAAAACCACCAGACTTTTGTGTAAAACATAACAGAGGAACCCAAACCAGACCAAGGAAAGACTTGCTAAGAGGTGGATACAATGTAAAACTATATTCTGAAATGACTTGAAGGAAGTAATTATTTAATGTATAGGTAAAAATTGTACGTTTTTTTTAGTGACATTTAGCTGAATTCCGCGTGACAACTACCCCCGACAGGAGAAACCTGCTCAGCCACTCTTCCCAGGCCAAGCTGCATCCTGCTTCCACACCAAAAGGAGTTGACACCTCTCTGATTAGATTAGGGGAGGGGCACCGCAGGAGGTTGAACAAAGCCTTGTCCTGGACTCAGGCAAATGTTATATTGGGGGGGCCGTAAAGTGGCTTCCTCTTGGGAGAAGTGGGAGGAGAAGTGCCTCTGGGAGCCACCCGAGCTGGAGGCGGGGGCAGACAGAAGCTTCCCCCATGTGCTTTGGAACCTAAACCACACCCATCTGGGCCAGAGCATAATTTTAAAAAGATAGATAACTCATAGTGCGGACTTGTCAGAATTATATAAGTAATATCATTATACTTTTGGTTTTTCTGTGCACGTTTTAAGAGGTGTTAGGATCCTGTGGTGTATTCTGGGGGGTTGCTAGCGGAAAATAGGGTCTTACTCCAAATGTCTGCATGTTAAAAATCTGACACTTCATCAATTAATGTCCATACTCCTTCCGCACATGTGTGTAAATTTTGGTAAATGTCCGATATTGGTAAACCAGTCAAAAAGCGCAAAATGTTGTCATTTTTGAATGCAAGCCCCCAGGAAGATCAGAGGCAGACAAGCAAGGACCATAAGGAATATATAATGTGTACATGTAATTTCAACAAATTGTGTATCTGGGAAATATATATTTGAATCAAATATAGATTTATGGGCAAATTGACCAGGGGAGGATCCTCTGACCCATAAACAGACCTCACCATGATGACAATCCATTTCCTTCCCCCAATCATGGGAGAGGGGAGAATTGGGCCAATGACAAGTAGAGAGGGGCAGGCTCAGTTATACCACGCACACACCCACTTCCAAGACACATAAAAAGAGACTGCTGGGACAGGTAGAGACATTCAATTCCACTTTCTGCGGGACGCTCTGCCGGGAAACTCCAGACTTCACATCCATCAATCTTCAGAGGCCAGAAATTTACTTCAGAACAGCCGGGCGAGCTGTCTGAATTCTTTGCCAAGAACTTTTGCCAGTACCCAGAAAGCAGTGTTACATCCAGAATCCACTTGATCCGGACCGGAAAGTAGAGCAGTATCCAGAACCAGAGGCTGCTGTATCCAGAGAGGCTAGACCAGCAGAGCAGAGCTGATCCAGACCACTGTGAGCAGAACCAGAGATCCGGATCGCTGTGAGCAGAACCGGTGCCTGATTGACCCGCCGAGCAGACAGAACCGCCGCCGGACGTGTTGACCAGATCCGTGACGAGGCCTAGTTCAAATTTATATTGTGAGTACCTAGCAGAACTGTGCAGAACCAATCTAATTCAAGCTATTTTAACCTAAGTACAACTGCCTCCTAGACATCGTGTCATCTGTCATTTTTAAAGCTGCACAACTGTCACCTGTCAATTCTGCAACTGCAAGCTGTCACCTGTCATTTTGAGTTTTACTTTAAATCCGAAAATCTACCTTTATTAAATCGTCCATATCTCTTGAACCGTTTGGGCTAGGAATGTGGTTTAACTTTCATTTTGAAGCTGTGATTCTAGGCTTTCCAAGATAGCAGCTCCATTCTTTCCTTTGTTAAAATTCATTTGCAGCCTGGTAATAACTCATAGAGCATTGCTAAAGTGAGCCTGAACTAATACCAACAAGCATCTCTCACTCACCCTGAATCTCTAGAGGGAATTAAAATCAGTTAGCACATTTTCCCATCCATTGCCATCACATTTAAAAGCATTTTGGGCCTGTGTTTCAAACTTCTACCTGTTTCCTCTAAGTTTGCTGGGGGGGAACTGAGTTCCGTATTGTATTTGATTGTATTCCTGAAGACTGTGGCCCTCATTGCGACCCTGGCGGTAAGGGGTTTGCGCCAGCGTTAGCTGCGCCGACCCCTTACCGCCAACTACGAGTTCCCATAGCGCCATGGTCATTTTTCCGCCCGCTTTTTGCGGGCGTAAAAATCCATGGCGCTATGGGACCTTGGTGTTAATTACGCCACCGTAATTAACGGTGGCGTAATTAACTCCTTCCCCACTCCCATTATACCCTATGGGGCCGAAATGGGAATGGGGAAGGGTAAATGGGTCAAAGGGGACTTACCGCCCGCCGACCTCGGAATGGGGCGGTAAGTCCACCATCCGCCATGGCGTAAAGGGACTTTGCGCCATGGCGGAAAAGTCCGCCGATGGCGGAAAAAATCCGCCAGGGTCGTAATGAGGGCCTGTGTGTGTTACTTCCATCTCCTTGCATTGCATATAGGGGGGGTGAATTGCCACCAGGGGAAAAGTGAACATATTATCTCTTGTGAAACCATATCAGTTTATTTTCTGTACTGCATTTATTCCACCTTGCATTTCCTTGAAACCATAAAGCATTTCAGCTACCTCATCCTCTATACTACTCCTAAGTAATCAAGTGTACCACTGTAACATTACCCATTGTGGATCCACATCATATGTCTCAGTGTACTATCAGATATTAATTTATTATAAAAGTGTGATATATATATATATTGTTTAATTTTTCAAATAAACCTTTTAATTTGCAAAACAAACCTACTTCTTGGCTCAGTGGGGTCAGGGGGATTCTAAGAGAGGGCTGTTATATAGGGTTGTCATCCAGAGTACATGAACTGGACCTAAAAATATATCAATAAGGGTTTCCCTCAGCATCCCAGACTAGGCATTGACTTAGCTGTAGTGTTGAAGTGAAGCCGCTTAACAAAGTGGGTGCTCGGAGCCGGGATATTCTTGGTTAGATTTACCACTTTTGCAGATTAATACAGTGTGCCAACTGACCAGATACACATATCCGGTTAGATCACCATGCTGTTTTACACTGTGAAAGCACCCCTCAAAGGAACACTCTAAGGAAACGGTCTGTTTTGCAAAAAAAAAATACAAACTTCTGTAAGTCAGGAAGGAACTCAAATTCCAGAATGACGACACTGGTAGACATCAAAATAGCCAGAGAGCACTTCTTACATAAGCTATTTGTGAGAGGTGAGTGGACTCACCAGGTCCAAACGGTCTGGTTGCAGGCAATCGCGCAACAGATCACTGAAACAGGGTCAGATAAATGGAGAGATCAGGGTCCCCTACATGTGGCCCTGAGTGAACTATATATGGCCCCTAAAGCCAAAGATGAACATAATAAGATTGCCAGGATAGCGGCATATTTGTACCTATGTATGGGAGCCATGCAGGACAAAAGATCTGGCGAGTAGGCAACAGATGGCGTTAGAGAAGGCCCAATCTGATCTGGACTCTTCTGAGCAGAGGCTACTCAGGAGCCAGGAGTCAGAAAATGACAGCAGACAGTACATCACTAAAATAAAGGAGGATATGGATGTGCTGCAACAGGAAAAGGCTGACCAGGATACCAGATTTTTGGCCTTACAGAGGGAGTACCAAGAAGGTTTGGACTCCCTACTGCAGAGCCAGAAAAAGCTGGAGCAACAATTAGATTTCAATAGGGCACGTGCTGAGCAGGTAGTCACCCTGCAAAGCCACCAAGATAGGGAAAAAGAGGAAAGCAATAAACTGATTTTGAAAGACCTGGATACCCAGGCAGAGTTTGACCAGGAGCGCCAGAACGCTGGTGCCTTCCAAAGGCAAAGGGACGACCTGACGGCACAGATGCAGGCTCTTAGTCAGGAAAGGGATACCTTAGGCCAGGAAGTCTGCCACTTAAAAAGGAAAATGGAAGAAAATCACCTGGCCCTCCAGGGACTGGGTGACCTCCAAAAAGAACACCAGAACTTGTTAGAGCACACCAGGAGGGTGGAGGAGGCTCTGGCAAGAAAGGAGCAGGCCAGTAGGGATGGGACTCAGGAGGTAACCCTCCTGCAGCAGAGACTGACCCAGTACTCCAGGACCAATCAGGAGGCACAGAGAGAGAATGAGGCTCTCTGCCAGCACAATGATAGGCTCCAGCAACAGGTAGCCATGCAGGAGAGACTGATAGAGTCTAGTAAGGCCTTAACTGAGGAACTGAAAGCGCAGGCTCTTGCATTGCAACAGGGAACAGGGGCGGATAGAGTTGAGGTTCGCTGGGAAAGAGAAACTCCTGAGCATAACCTCAGGAGCCCTAGTACCAGAGTACCAGAGACCTTCATCTCTCCCAGTCCCTGGACTCTGCCACCCCCATGTCCCCTCTCGCATATGAGCCCAGGGCCACGGGGATGGCAGATTACTATCCAGCTAGAAGTATGAGGCTCATAGGCCAGTACCTCCCAGGAATGGATGGGCGGGCATCTGGGTATGGGCACCCAAGCACAGTGCAATTTAGTGGGGAACCCCAGGAGAGTAGGCCCATTAAGGGCATCCTGAAAACCTCTGCCCAGTTAGGTCAGTGGGGGGGGGGTACCCATCAAATCCTGGCAGCGAGGAGGGATCTGAAGACTCCTCTGAGCATTACAGGACACATGAGACCAGGTCCCCACTAGCTGCCAGCCATTCCAAGGCTCGCAGAATCCGGGAAAACCTGGAAGATCAGACAGGCACCTCTGGGAGCAGTGCTTCTGAGTCAAAGGATGAATGGACCAGGGTTACCCGAACCAAAAAGGCCAATAAGGCAAAAAAGGGCCTTGCTTAAGGACCCATTGAAACAAATAAAGGCAATAAGGTGTGTCATCATGCCTTATCATAAGAACGCCAAGTATTCTGTTTGGGAACACTTGGAGCTCTATGAGCAAATGATGGAGACTTTCCATTTGAAGGACAGCAGTAGCTGCATCCAGTACGTCAAATGGACCTTCTCACAAGAATACTCCAGTTTCTTTGCAGGGCTGGAGGATCAAAACCATTCAAGGTGGTCCACATACAGGGCGGCCATCTTGAAAAAAAATTCTGTGCACAGAAATCCTCAAGAGGCTCGCAAGGCAGCCTACAATTTGCAATGTGGGGAGGATCAGGCCCCACAAGAGTTTTTGCAAGAATTAAAGCGTGCTTTTGCGCAGACCACCAGAAGGGTGCGCACGGATAGCAGAGAATTTATCAATACGTTTTTCCATGCCTTACCCAAATACATAATGACCCAGCTCGTGAGAGATTTTCATGGGAAAAGATCTTTAGACTGGGTCATTGAACAGGCTCCCCGGATCTATGAGGTGCAGAAGCCCATTGAAAATAAAAATAATGCGCAGAAAAACCCCAAAACCAACAGCACCCCTGCTGCTGCCAAGGTGGCAGAGTTAAAGGTCACCCCCATTTTGGATTTGGAGATGGGGGGGCCTAAAAACCTACCTGCACCTAATAATGCCAAGCCCAGAAGGCCCTCGGGCCAGTCACAGACAGGGACCCAAGGAGGTAGTCCCACAAATGGGGTCATTCACTCCCCTGATTATGTCAGTCCCTGCTACAAGGGAAACCGACCCATCCTGGGTTATATGTGGACTCCTCCAGCCCAAGGGGGGGATCCAGCCAAGCACCTAACCCAGGGAACTTCCCTCCCAACTTCCCACAGGAGGGCAGAAATTCTCCAAATCCTGGGCAGAACTTTTTCCCTAGGTAATCCACCCGATTTCCAGCCCCAAAATCATCCATCCTTCTTTCCCCAATTCCCTGAGGCCAGACAACCTACTCCGGGAGAGGGGAGGCCAAGGGTGGAGGGGTACCCGAATCTTCCCAACCCAGGGTATTACCAGAGAAGGGATAGCTACCCTTCCCGGGATCAGCCCAGGGGAGAAAATAGAGCCCCGTATCAGCCTGAGCGGGTTTCACAACTTGAGCGCCAGGACCAAAATATGGCACGAGATCTGGGTCACATACTGAGGGCTCAACAGAACCCTCAGATGAGCATGCCACCGCAGAATGCCCCAAACTCTGGACCTGGTGCTCCAGAACAATGACGGGGGCAGCACCCCGATAACCCACCGGTTCCCAGGGAGGAGGCACAAGAGGAAGGGGGGTGTAAAGACTTGGAGGAAGCTTCCTTCCCAACTTGTAAACAGCCCCTGGAAAACCAGGAACCGGAAACAAAATCTCCTGTCCCTGAAAGCCTGCCTCCCAAGGAGCAGAGGGGGGGTAGGAGAAACAAAGGACCCAAACAGACCCACTTTGTGGAGGAGGTACAGGTCTTACAATTTGAGGGGGAGGGATCCTCAGAAGATCCTGGGAAAATTATCTTCTCTTTCAGAGATGGGGGAACTCCTCCCAAGGAAAAATGGGCCCCAAGGGATGTCAATTCAGACTGGGGAGATGTGGAGACTGAGCTACCGCCGCCCATCATCTTATCCCAGAACCGACAATACCAAAATCCCCTGGTTCAAACCCATCCTGATGACTGCCTCTGAAAAGGGGGGGTGGCTCAGAACTGGAACCAAGGGAACCCACAATGGCTCTGATCTCCAGTTGCCAACTTTTTCTTTCAGATTCCCAAGACTCTCCACAGAATTCTGCCCAAATCTCTTCTCTCGCCATGTCCAAAACCAGAAAATTAGCCCACCAGTTGTCCAAAAATGTGCATTATCTGTGCCTCCTTGAGGAGAAGGAGGGAAGATATTATGCCCCGGTACAAGTACAGGGGCAGGGTACAATTTTGACACTGGTGGACACTGGATCCCAAGCTACCCTTCTGTACAAAAGGGCCTTTGAGGAACTAAATGCAGGAAGGGGGGAGAATTACCGTATTCCTCTCACCTCTCTTCCTGGACAACTGCAGAACTTTGACGGGAAGGAAATTCCTGTCGAGGGGACTGCAGACTTGGACATCAAAATTGGGCGACACAAGGTGAAACACCCGGTCATAGTAGTGACTCCAGAGGGTACCCCTTGTTTACTAGGGAATGACCTCCTGAGAAGGTTGTCACCCCTAATAGATTGTGTAAACAAGGTCCTCTGGACCCAGACTAGCCGACCAATAAAATTAAAACAGAGTGTCGACCATGTTAGTTTAAACGGCACCTGCCACATGATTGAACAAAAATCTGACCACGTAGAATTTCACTTCCAGAACAACCAGATTCCAGACGTGACAGTAATAGCAGTAGGACAACAGACTGGTGATGGGTGGTCCGCTCTATTTCTGAAAATCAACCTTCCTTCCAGTTTAAGGTGGTATTCCACACTGGAAGGAAACACTCTGAAATTCTTTACCAATCCGCAATCAGACACTCCCACTCCTATAGTCCAGAAAGAGGTGAAATCAGCTCAGAGCCTGACTGATATTCAGCAAATTGGAGAGCAGTTGTTCATCCCTGTTCAGTTAAAAGATGGGAAGGACTCTGTTCTCGCCCGAGTGTGTGTGAACAACGGTAAGAGCTTCATCAGCGAAGCCATGTTCCGCCAACTCCCAAAAGATCCAGCCATTCCCACATTCAAACTGATAGACAAATGGGAAATGGACCTGGAAGCACCTAATTCCAAACATCTCCTGCCAAGCAGGTGTATGCTCAAAATCTCCACTGGCAACAAGAGCATAGTCCATAATTGTTGGGTCGTGCGAGATGTCACTGCCGCCTTTTACTTAGGCAGTGACATTCTCAATCGCTTTGCCATTAGTTTGGACCTAATAAACTTCAAAGCTTGGTCCCGATTAGCGGATAATCCCATGGGTTTTGATGATCCAGAAAAAGCATTTAGGTCAGCTCAATTGCTACCTTATGCAGTTGAAATTCAGATTAAAGAGGAAGTCACCATCCCAGAAAGGACCCGACAATGCTCCCTGGAAGTGAAAGTTAAAAGAGGACAAAAATTGAAAAACCCTGATGCTTACATACATCTAAATGCTTCTCTCCAACAACAAGGGTTAGGGGTAAACCCAACACCATTAGTCAACATAGAACATGACACCATTCCAATAGAGGTGGATAACAGCGACTTACAGAGTATTACTCTAGCCGCAGGCACCATTATTGGAATGGCGGTTGATGACCGACATTTCTCCATTGATTTAGGAAATTAACTGTTAGGACCAATCCCAAGGACTGTTTTGACAGTGACAGTGATGACAACACAACACCAGACAGGATTTTCACCCGGCATGGGGGGAACTTCCTGGTGTACACTCCTTGGCCTTATGGTAAGGAAGATGTGACTTGTGACTTCAGGAGGGATGAGGTGATTTTCCAGGTCCATGAGGGCTGCCTTTCCCACCTGAAGCCTCCAGTCCAAATCAGCACTCTGACCAGGGACTTCTCCACCCAGCTGGAGGAGGCCGCTGAGATAGCCAAACCAGAAGTCTTTCCAGGCTTCAGGCAGATGGTGGAAGAGAGGGTCAACCTAGCTGATGCCTGCGTGACTTTGGAACAGAAGCAAAAGTTGAAAGAAGTTTTCTTGGATTTCCAAGATCTCTTTGCGGTAGACTCATATGACTGTGGTCGCACCGACATCCAAACGACAACAATTCCCACGGACCCTGGCATGACTCCAGTGTTTGTGAAGCAATATCACTTGCCTCTCGCATCCATGGAGTCCCTTACTGAAATAATTAAGAACCTTGAGTCCCGGGGAATAATCCGTCCAGTACACAGCACCTTCAATAATCTGGTGCTGGGAATATTGAAGCCAAACGGCCAGTGGAGACTCTGTGCCGACCTTAGGGAGCTCAACAAACGGGTCCATACTTCCTGATGGCCTCTGCCCTACATTGACCAAGGGCTGGCCCAGATCCAGGGTTCACAGGTATTCACTGCAATAGACTTGACCAATGGATACTGGACCGTGCCTGTCAGTAGGGAGGACCAATACAAACTGGCTTTTACCTTTGGGGGCCAGCAGTACACATGGACCCGGACTCCCTTCGGATACCTCAACTCCGGCAATGAATTCAACATTTTCCTACACAAGGCCATGCCCGACCTGGGTGCGAGGGGTCACCTGGCTTATGTAGATGATGTCCTCATCAAAAGTTCATCTGTGGAAGAACACATAGCGGAGATCCTTTATGTTCTGACGCAGTTGAGGGCCGCCGGAGCAAAACTTTCCTTTCAGAAAGCACAGTGGTGTAGAACCCGTGTTAATTTCTTGGTGCATGAGATTACTCCTCAGGGTCTCTGTCCCCAGGAAAAGAAAGTGGAAGCACTTCAGAAACTGAAAGACCCCACGACTCTGCAGTAACTAAGGAGCCTCCTTGGGCTGACTAATTATAGCAGATAGTTCATTGAAGGCTACGCAGCGATCACTAGACCCCTGATTCATCTCTTGAAGGGGGGGGTCAAGTGGGAATTGGGTCCAGAACAATCTGAGGCAGTAAGACAACTCAAAAGAAGCCTCTCAAAAGCGCCTTGCCTAGCTTACCCTGTCAGAAACAATGAGTTCTTCCTGGAGACAGGGTTCTCTAATACGTGCTTGACGGCAGTATTATACCAAAAGCATGACAAGGTCAATAAAGTAATCTCCTATGCGAGCAAAACTTTATCCTCTGTGGAGGAAAAATTCAACGATTGTGAGAAGGCACTCCTGGCAACGGTGTGGGCATTGAAGAATTACCGCCCGTTTATCCAGGGGGAACACATCATAGTGGATGCTCCACACCAGCCTCTGCAATACCTCCAAAGTGACGGAATCCGGACAGGAAATGTGAGTAATTCCCGAATTACTTCCTGTATTCTGTCAATGCAAGGCTTTCCAGTGGAGGTCAGATATGGCCAAAACAAGAAGAGTCCCCTCGCGCAAGGTCTGGCTGACTTGCATGATTGTGCCAGAGAAAACTGTCTCGAGCATGAAAGTCTAAAAATCAAGGACAGCATGGAGGCATACCTTAATTCCCCACACAAAGTCTTTGAAGAAGACAAGTGTGAGGGAATGCCCAGTGTCTATGTGGATGGATGCTCTTACCATGTTGACAACAACGGGGAGAAAGAACTGGTGGCCGGCGTAGGGAATGCATGGGTGAAGGAGTTTCCAGAACCCTCTGCTGGATACAAAATTGGTCCCCGAAGTAGTCAGGTGGCAGAATTGATGGCTGTGCATCAGGCCATCCTCACTGCTGTCCAACATCAACTCCACGAACTGGTCATAATCGCAGATTCGGATTATGTACGGAACGGGTTCGTGGAGCACCTGGTTAATTGGAAAACCAGAGGCATGTTATGTGCTAATAACAAACCCCTGAAACATGGGAAGTTAATCCAAAATATTGATGATCTGGTTACATCGAATGGGATGACCATCTACTGGAAAAAGATCAAGGGGCATTCCAAAGTAGAGGGACCAGACAAAACTGGAAATGACTTAGCTGATCAGCTGGCCAAAACCGGGGCCACCCAAGGGGAAGTCCCTGTTGGGGGAAATCCAGGTCACTGCGATCACTCGGTCCCAGACAAATGCTCACAATGATCTTTCAACTGCCCAATGGAGTAAGGAGACCCCTGATGCTGATTTGATTACAGCTCAGAAGGGGGATCCAATAATTGGTAAGTTTTACCAATACATTGAGGACCCTGAGAACTTTCCCCTGACGGATGCCGATTACATTGGGAAAGAGGACCTAAGAGTGTTGATGGAATGTCCAAAGAGGTTCCGAATCCAAGACGGTTTGTTGGTAAGGAAATCTCAAGCTGGCCATGATCAGTGGGTGGTTCCTACCTCATTCCGAAGCCTGATGTTAAGTCACGCCCATGATGCGGCCACCGTCGGTCATAGGGGGTTTCACACAACACTTGAGATCTTAAGAGAGGTTGCATACTGGCCACACATTGGGCAGGACCTCGACCAATACTTGAAGGGGTGTCTTTTGTGCACAATTTCAGCCATCACCCCTCACACACCGTGCGCCTCTCCAAAAGAGGGGGATGACACTGCCCTGGTCAGATTTGCAAATCGACTTTGTAGGCCCTGTAATTCGCTCGTCTAGAGGAAACAAGTACATGTTGACCGTTACATGCTTGTTTACCAAGTGGGTGGAATGTCTCCCTGCCCCAAACTGCAAGGCAGAAACAGCAGCTGCCCTGATGATTAACAACATCTTTTCCCGTTTTGGTCTACCTCAAAGGATTGAGTCAGATAGAGATAGCCACTTCACCAGTGAAGTAATGACAAAGATGTGGGAGATACTGGGGGTCAAAAGGAAGCTACATATTGCTAACAGGCCAGGTTCTTCTGGAGCAGTGGAGAGATACAATCGAACCATTGTGAGCATCTTAAAAAAGTTTTTGGCAGATTCTGGTCCAAGTTGGGATATCCGACTACCTCTGGTCCTAATAGCCATCAGATCTACCCCTTCATCTGCAACTAAAATGTCACCATTTAAGTTGATGACTGGATGCAAGATGGTGCTTCCCCAGCATTTGCTCTACAGGACCCAAGAGCAGACACTGATAAATGCCTCCACAACTCATGAGTATGTGGAGAATTTAAGGAAACACCTCCAACATGCTTTTGCCTATGCTCAGCGGAATCTAGAAAGATCAGCTGAGAGTATGAAAACGCACTACGACCTGAAGACCACCAGGAAGGAATATACTGTGGGGGACCGGGTCTATCTATACAATTTCCAAAGGAACCAGGCCAAACAGCGAAAATGTTTGCCTACATGGAAGGGACCGTTTGAAATTATAGACAAGATCTCCCCTGTTGCATACAAGATCCGCATCCCCAAAGGCAGTTTGGCAGAGGGGGAAGACAAGTGGGTACATATAAATCAGCTAAAGTGTTGCCATCCCAGGCACACCCTGCAGCAACTGGAGAAGTCCTCTGCAATACCAGAGGGGGCCGCTCCAGAGTAAGTCAGTTCAAACTCTAAAATATTCCACATATCAAAAATATAGTGACGTAATGCAAATGTTCCCTGTTATATATTGTTTTTAAAATCAGACTGCAAAATGCATTTGTATGTATAAAATGTACATGTTCGCCACACCATTAATAGTGGTGGAGAAATGTCTATGAATAGGTATTGCCGCTTTCCTTTGTCGTCCTAGGAGAAAGAAAACCTGGAGACTGACCAAGGAGGACGACCGGGGACCGGAAGCAGAGACCCGAGGGGCCCGGGATACCGCCCAATCCTCCCATCAGGACCTGCAAGGAGAACTGATTGATCGACTGGAGGGAGGAACAGATGCTGAACTGTGCCATCTATGGAATTGGAAGAAGAGGAGGCGAACATCCCAGATCTTGCGAGTTCCATCAGTGAAAGGACAGAATGGCCATCGCAAGAGGGGGTGCTTGTGGGATGTTTTTACCCATGCATCCAAGCCCTACCATAAAACTGTGCAGTACTGGCATGGAAAACATCATGATGGCCAGAAATCCCCAGAGAGTGCACAGGGAAAACATGAAGAATAGGCTGCCACCCATTTTTGCCTATGTTGTGAGCACAGGAGGGCACTGCCTAAAACCACCATTGGGCTACACACACAGTAGCCTGAAACCATTGGGAATGGCAATGCTGATTGCCAAAAAGCAACTCAGAACTGTGGGGAATTCATTTTCTTAATCCCAAAAATGGTTGCAATACCGGTACTCACCACTATCAGAAAGCCGGCGTTTTAAAACCACCAGACTTTTGTGTAAAACTGAACAGAGGAACCCAAACCAAACCAAGGAAAGACTTGCTAAGAGGTGGATACAATGTAAAACTATATTCTGAAATGACTTGAAGGAAGTAATTATTTAATGTATAGGTACAAATTGTAAGTTTGATTTAGTGACATTTAGCTGAATTCTGCCTAACAACTACCTGTGATGCTGGAAATGCATCAGAGGGACAGGGCCTCTGAATCCTTGTCCTTTACTGCTTTTTATCGTGTGTTCTGTCGTGTTTTCTGCCCAGGAGTCCATGTGGGACTCCTGGCAGTGCAGCTCTCTCTTTTGGTTTGGTGAACAGACCCATGGGATACCCTTATGGCACCCATGGGTAGGGGTACAACCCTGTGCCCCTAGTGTATGTTTCTGGGCACCTGTGGGTGGCCCACAGAGCAGGGTATGGGCTGGTGGCAGCTCCATGCTGAATTTGACAGGTGCTCTGGGTGTCCTCCATTTTGGGATACCCAGGCCCTGCCATTGGGATCAGTTGATTCTTGATAGGAAACAAGATGGCCCCTGTGGCCTCTTGCTTTCTATTGCCTGTTACCTTGTTTTCCCAAAGTCCTGGGAAGCCCTGACTCTGTCCCTTCCCCCTGACTGGCTGTTGGGTGGAAGTTCCATATATGGTGTTGTTGTGAAGGCCCAGCCAGACTGACTGGAGCCTTCCCAGTGACTGTATGTTGTGGGTACCTCCTGTGGGTGGGACCTGGGTGAATGGAGTGTGTGACCAATATACACTCCTTGTTGTGGTTGTCTGGTTTCTGGCATGAGAGACAAAGACTGAGACAGCCCTGCCCGAAACTGGCCTGAATGCAGTGTGTAGTGTTGAATGGCTGGGTACTTGTCTCAATCCACATTCCTTGTTGTGAGTGTCTGAAAGGGAGGAGTGTGGCCTGAATGCACTGTGTGCCTGATTGGCTGGCTGACTGCATGAATGCCCTTCTGTATGATTGGCTGCTGAGTGTGTGCCAGCAGTGTGGATGAGAGACAGAATAGTATATCTGGGGACCTCTCACCACTGGTAATTGTTCAGGGAACGTTCAGAAGCGTTCAGAAGCGTTCTGGAGCTGAGTCTCCACTCTAAGAGTAACTGGAACTGCTGATCTTCGACGTCCAGCTGGAAGAAGAAGACTTGCTGTTGCATTTGCTTCGACCAATCCGAAGGATGCCGAAATCGTCGAAGACTGACCCGAGAGAGGACCTGGTAAGGCGCCCTCTTCCCGTGCTCCGAGGGACCATCGAGCACCGCTCCATCTTCGCCGAAGCGCCCTGGAAGACAGAGCCTCGAAAGGCTGCCGACCCGAGACGGGACCGCCGAGGAGATCGAAGTGAAGCACCCGGACATCGCCGCCGTCGAAGTCCATTGCCGTCGACCAGGGTTCGCAGGTTTGTGTAACCGCTGGAGGCCCGTCGAAGTTGTGTTGCCCAGCCGTGGGAACCACTTGACGCCGTGCCGCCGACGACCAGAGCCGCCCGCTCATTTGCTTAAGAACATTCGAATCGAAGGACTCCCTCGTCCGCACCGTCAACCGCTTTATCCGGCCGGAGAAAGTCGTGGACGACCAACGCGTCGAGGAGAAACCTGCCGGTGGGTTTCCTGCCAACCGAAGACCACAAAGACTCGAACGACTCGACGCCCTTGCTGGGCCTCTGTCTCCACAATCTTTGCGGTCCAGAACTATTGTCACCGAGGTGCCCCGCACGCCTCCGCCTTGCAGGACGCCGACGCTCCGACGCCGACGAGTACCGCTCGGACGAAGCTGCCGCCCCATCGACGCCGTTCTACCCTGTTTGTCGACGGACGTTCGACGCCCCGTGTCTCCTGCTTGAAAGGGAAGGCATTCAAGAAGGGCCGTCGATTCCCCGTCGCCGAACGCCGAGTTCCTCGACGCTTCTCGACGCCTCTCGACGATCCGTGACTCCCGCTTGAAAGGGGGTCGCTCAAGAAGGATCTGTCGATGCCTCTTCGAGGAACTCGACTCCACCAGGTACATTGGGGGGGTAAAAACATTATAGGAGGGAATAAGACTTGCAGAACAATATATGGACTGGGCTTGTGCTATATCTTTATTTTACAGGTTGCCCAGGTGGGGGGATCCCCACACAGAACTGTGTCTATTGGTAGGGGCCAGTATTCTGCCTATTGCTCAACCATCTTATTTTCTCTCCTCTCTCTATTGCTGGTTTCACTCTATTGATCTGTGTGACATTGTTACAGTATTGTTGATGCACTTTAATGAGATCTAATACAAAGGGTGGTACCACTTTAGAATTGTACATATTTGCCATTGTTGATTTTCCTAAGTACAAAGTGAGTTATTATGATAAGTGTACATAACCTTGAATATTGATTATATAAAGACTGTGTTCTAACCAATACAGTGTGTGGACATTCCTTTGTGGGGGCTTGGGACTACACTGTACTTAAGAACCAGCCTGCATCACCTCCTGAGAAGCTAGGCCTTGATTGCTCGACCATTGCTACCGTACTAGAGAATCTTGGCTGGGGTCCTCTGTGCCTCTCTTCTACCATATAGAGAGCAGAAGTACAGACACCCCCCACCGGTCCTTTACACTACCCCCGACAGGAGAAACCTGCTCAGCCACTCTTCCCAGGCCTAGCTGCATCCTGCTTCCCCACCAAAAGGAGTTGACACCTCTCTGATTAGATTAGGGGAGGGGCACCGCAGGAGGTTGAACAAAGCCTTGTCCTGGACTCAGGCAAATGTTATATTGGGGGGGCCGTAAAGTGGCTTCCTCTTGGGAGAAGTGGGAGGAGAAGTGCCTCTGGGAGCCACCCGAGCTGGAGGCGGGGGCAGACAGAAGCTTCCCCCATGTGCTTTGGAACCTAAACCACACCCATCTGTGCCAGAGCATAATTTTAAAAAGATAGATAACTCATAGTGCGGACTTGTCAGAATTATATAAGTAATATCATTATTCTTGTGATTTTTCTGTGCACGTTTTAAGAGGTGTTAGGATCCTGTGGTGTATTCTGGGGGGTTGCTAGCGGAAAATAGGGTCTTACTCCAAATGTCTGCATGTTAAAAATCTGACACTTCATCAATTAATGTCCATACTCCTTGCGCATATGTGTGTAAATTTTGGTAAATGTCCGATATTGGTAAACCAGTCAATAAGCGCAAAATGTTGTCATTTTTGAATGCAAGCCCCCAGGAAGATCAGAGGCGGACAACCATGGACCATAAGGAATATATAATGTGTACATGTAATTTCAACAAATTGTGTATCTGGGAAATATATATTTGAATCAAATATAGATTTGTGGGCAAATTGACCAGGGGAGGATCCTCTGACCCATAAACAGACCTCATCATGATGACAATCCATTTCCCTCCCCCAATCATGGGAGAGGGGAGAATTTAGCCAATGACAAGTAGAGAGGGGCAGGCACAGTTATGCCACGCACACACCCACTTCCAAAACACATAAATAGAGACTGCTGGGACAGGTAGAGACATTCAATTCCATTTTCTGCGGGACGCTCTGCCGGGAAACTCCAGACTTCACATCCATCAATCTTCAGAGACCAGAAATTTACTTCAGAACTTAAAGCAAGGGCCTAAACCCACAAACTGAGAACTCTTCTCAGCAGGCCTCAGCATCCTTAAAATCATTTGCAAACTATTCCACAGCCGAGCGAGCTGTCTGAATTCTTTTGCCAAGAACTTTTGCCAGTACCCAGAAAGCAGTGTTACATCCAGAATCCACTTGATCCCGACCGGAAAGCAGAGCAGTATCCAGAACCAGAGGCCGCTGTATCCAGAGAGGCTAGACCAGCAGAGCAGAGCTGACCCAGACCGCTGTGAGCAGAACCAGAGATCCGGATCGCTGTGAGCAGAACCGGTGCCTGATTGACCCGCCGAGCAGACAGAACCGCCGCCGGACGTGTTGACCAGATCCGTGACGAGGCCTAGTTCAAATTTATATTGTGAGTACCTAGCAGAACTGTGCAGAACCCATCTCTTAGTTAAAACAATCTAATTCAAGCTATTTTAACCTAAGTAGAACTGCCTCCTAGAAATCGTGTCATCTGTCATTTTTAAAGCTGCACAACTGTCACCTGTCAATTCTGCAGCTGCAAGCTGTCACCTGTCATTTTGAGTTTTACTTTAAATCCGAAAATCTACCTTTATTAAATCGTCCATACCTCTTGAACCGTTTGGGCTAGGAACTTGGTTTAACTTTCATTTTAAAGCTGTGATTCTAGGCTTTCCAACGAACCTAGAACCGACTTCGATTTACGCACTCTCGAAATTTACCACGATTTGCGATTTGGCTCAATTTCTCCACTTGTCAAAATAGCAGCTCCATTCTTTCCTTTGTTAAAATCCGTTTGCAACCTGGTAATAACTCATAGAGCATTGCTAAAGTGAGCCTGAACTAATACCAACAAGCATCTCTCACTCACCCTGAATCTCTAGAGGGAATTAAAATCAGTTAGCACATTTTCCCATCCATTGCCATCACATTTAAAAGCATTTTGGGCCTGTGTTTCAAACTTCTACCTGTTTCCTCTAAGCTTGCTGGGGGGGAACTGAGTTCCGTATTGTATTTGATTGTATTCCTGAAGACTGTGTGTGTTACTTCCATCTCCTTGCATTGCATATAGGGGGGGTGAATTGCCACCAGGGGAAAAGTGAACATATTATCTCTTGTGAAACCATATCAGTTTATTTTCTGTACTGCATTTATTCCACCTTGCATTTCCTTGAAACCATAAAGCATTTCAGCTACCTCATCCTCTATACTACTCCTAAGTAATCAAGTGTACCACTGTAACATTACCCATTGTGGATCCACATCATATGTCTCAGTGTACTATCAGATATTCATTTATTATAAAAGTGTGATATATATATATTGTTTAATTTTTCAAATACATCTTTTAATTTGCAAAACAAACCTACTTCTTGGCTCAGTGGGGTCAGGGGGATTCTAAGAGAGGGGTGTTATAAAGGGTTGTCATCCAGAGTACATGAACTGGACCTAAAAATATATCAATAAGGGTTTCCCTCAGCATCCCAGACTAGGCATTGACTTAGCTGTAGTGTTGAAGTGAAGCCGCTTAACACACTAAATCTGTCCGGAAGAAACTTAAGAAGGACATACTGTGCTCCAACCAAGGCCTTCCTATTGCTGACACATATGTCACTATGGACTCGCTATATGGACCTCTTTCCCTCTCATATTGCCTCTTCTCCCATTAATGGTGGCACTCTCTGGGAGGTTCTCCTAGACCAATTTGCCATTTCAAGAGTCATCATTAATGTTTATCTCAATGGAACCATCATGGTTCAGGGTCCTGAACCCAACCTCCTTCTTTTCGACAGGCTCCTCCCTCACCTCTTTAACCTAACCTCTCCCTCCGGCCAGGCTCCCTTGCCTTCTGTGCCTTCCTCCTCCTCTGAACAGGTGCCGCTGCTTGCCATACTGTCCCGGATCCCTTGTTGGCCTTGACTCCTTCACCATCCTCCACTATTCCCCTGGCCCTCTTGTCACCCCCGGGGCGGGACCATTGTCCCCTGCGCCACCCGAGGAAGACCCTCAAAGATGGCAAGCTGCTCCATATTGCCACTCTAAACACTCGTCTGACATCTGCAACCTCCTCGAGCTCATGGATCTTGATGTGCTTGTCATCACAAACACATGGTTCAAGGATAGCTCTGTCACAAGCTTTGACACACTCCTCCCTGAAGTCTACAAAATCCTCTCTGTGCCCAGGACTAAGAAGACAGGTGGTGAAGTGGTGCTTATCTTCCCAGATTGGATACCTGTGTCCATCATGCCTACTCAGGCCTACTCCTCCTTCGGGTGCCTAGTTTGCAGACTCCCACTCTCCCCTAAATCTTCTCTCATTATGGCCACCTTCTATAGGCTACCAGGTCAGTCCACTCTCTTCCTCTCAGAATGGACTGACCTAGCTTCCTCCCTACTTTTCTTCTTCTCTCAACTACTCCTGATGGGTGATCTGAACAACCATCTGGGCTCTCCTGACTCCTCAGGTCCTTTCTGCAACCTCTGCGACTCTCTCTCCCTCTCTAGCATACCCTCTGGTTCCATGCATACCGCAGGCCACACCTTGGATGCTGTCAGCTCTACTGACATCCCTCTCTCTATCCCTCTCACTACCTCCCTCTCTTCTCTCAACACACCTGAAGCTCTCCTCTACTCTTGCAGCAACACACCCAGCACAGCCACTCGGCTTCAAAGTCACCAGACACATGAAAAAAGTGACAGTGGCTGCCTTTGCCTCCACCTACTCTCGTCCACCCATTCCTTTGGCTGAGTCCCACCCTTACATAGCCCTTGCTAATCTCAATCTCTCTATCCCAAACACTCATGACACTCTTGCCCCTGTCATGAGGATCTGACTGAAGCCTTCCAAAAAGTGCAACTATTGGTACGACTCCGACCTAGCTGCCCTCAAACCCAAGTGTAGGGCAGCTGAGCCGAAATGGAACGCGTCGGGCGAAACGTCTGAAAAACTGGCCTGCTGCCTCCTTCAAAGGCAACATCGACTCTGCATCCACTCCAAGAAAAGAGTCTTTATTCAAGCCTGCATCTCCACAGCATCAAACAACATGGCAAAACTTTTCAAAGTCTGTCTGGACTGGCCAATCCTGCAGCAGCCTCTTCTTCTGTCACACCCACCCAGGACCTTTGCTCAGCCCTGGCTACAAACTTCACCACTAAAACCCAAGGCATCCTTTCCACCCTACCTTCCACACCACAGCATACACCAACAACGCAGCCCCCCCCCCTTCACTTACCCTCTCTTCTCTTTCACCTGTCACACCTGATGAGGTCACCAGACAAGTCCGATCTATGAAGGCTTCATCCAAATAGGTGGACCCCTGCCCCTCTAAAACCATTAAAGACAATATTGACTCCCTCACTTCAGCCTTGACTTATCTCTGCAATTTCTTCTTTTCCACTGGATGTTTCCCAACTGCCCTTAAGCACTACCTTGTGCACCCTCTTCTCAAAAAACCCTCTGCCGACCCCTCCTTTCTGGCAAACCACCGCCCTATATCCATCACTCCTTTCCTGGGCAAACGCCTGGAGACATCTCTCAGCTGACCCTCCACACTGAATCTATTGGTTGCTTCCATGACCATCAGTCTGGCTTTAGGGCATCCAGAGGCACAGAAACTGCTCTTCTGAATACCTGTGAAGACCTGCAATCCAATCTTGACACTAACACTCCCTTTGTCCTCATTCTCGTTGACCTCTCCTCTGCCTTTGACATGGTTAACCACAACATCCTGATCGCACATCACCGTGACACCCTGGGAATCACAGGTCAGGCTCTGGCGTGATTAACCTCCTGTCTCTCCGACCGGCCATCCCAGCTGGAACTCGGGGCCTTTCTCCCGACTATAGCTCTCCCAACCTGTGGCGTTCCCCAGGGATCTAACCTATCCCCCTTGTTCTTCAACATCTATATGCATGCCCTGGCACGTGTGATTGTCACTTTCACCTCTAACTTCCAGTGTTACGCGGATGACACGCAACTATCTTTCAGGCCACCCTGAGCCGCCTCTTCCTCCTCGCTCATATCCTACTGTCTGCTATTCAGTCATGGTGTGCTGTAAACAACCTCTGCCTCAACGCCAGTAAGACTGCGATCATTTGCATTGGGACCCCTGCTCCCGCTTTCCCACTTTCACTCTGGCCAGCCTCCCTTAGCCCTGCGCCCGCACCCGCCTGCGAGGCAAAAAACCTTGAAGTCATTTTTGACTTCACTCTCTCCTTCTCCACTCACATTTCGAACTTATCTGAAAAGTCAACCTATCATCTACACCTCCTCAGAAGTACTCTACCTTTTCTCAATTTCCCCCAGCAGCTCACTCTCTCCAGAGCCCTGGTTCTCTCTAGGCTGGACGATTGCAACGGCCTCTTCCTCAAACTCCCTTCTTCTGCCCTAGGCCCTTTGCAACTCATCCAGAACAGAACCGCCAGACTTATCCTTGGCTTTGAGCCTAGGAACTGCATCTCTCTGGCACTGAAACCCCTTCACTGGCTCCCTGTGTCTGCAAGGATCAACCTCAACACCCTCTGCATTGTTCACAAGGCTTTCTGGGGCATGGGACCAACCTACTTGCAACACCCGCTACCTATATACTGTCCTTCACAAGCCCTCCGCTCATCTACCTCCAAACTTCTGCGAGTGAGCCGGGTCTCCAAGCAGAGATTTGGAAGGAGATCCTTATCCTCAGCAGGTACCTCCCTCTGGAATAGCCTCCCTACTGCTCTCCATCTTGAGCCTGATCTTCTTAAGTTTCTGAAACTCCTCAAGACCTTCCTATTCTCCTCTTTCTTCTCCCTCCCTCTACCCTGCTAACCTAGTCTCTGCTCTTTCCCTCTCTCCCGCCTCTTTCCGTACAGCTTGCTGACTGGCCGCCTGGTGTTGCTCAGAGTCTCACAGGTCCCTGGCTCCCCCGCCAGTCCTCTTTCGCACACTTTCCTCAGGGCCCTGCACCCCACCCACACTCACTGCACTTGAGAAATAACCCAAGAGAGTGGCTCTCTCTGCACTTACCCCAGTCTCCACCGACCGGTTGCACTTGGACTTCCCCCTCACTGTGACCGTCTGTGCACTTGCACAATCTGTACGCACCGTGCCTGAAGATTGTCTGTCTGTTCTCCCTTGTCTTCTTCCCTTAATTGCACTGGTAAAACTGCAGAATCGCTGCCAGGCCTGGTATCTCAAACTGTTAAATGTTTTTAATGCACTTACTCTGCCTGTGCAGACTATTATCGTCTCAGAATTTCCAGGGCTCTAAGCGACTGTTGTTCTTTCCCTATGTTCCCACCCTCCTTGAGCACTTTGAAACACTTGCCTGTGTATAGGCGCTTTATAAAAATACAATACAATACAATATCAATCCACTCAGGATGAGAAGCGGAAGATGCAGCTGCTCTGCTCAGCCTTTAGTGCGCTTACACCTCTGACGATTGCCATCTTTTTGTTAAACAAAATATTCTCTGGATTGGTGTGAAAGATGGATATGATGGGTGAAACTAAGGCATAGTATTCATCCGCCTGGTGTCAGGGGAAGGGGGGGACGTTGACAATGCACTGGGTTAATACACCTATTGCAGCCATGTGTAGCCCGCAGGCAACATATGCAGTTATACACGTGTCCTGGCTAAGCCGGGGCCAGTAGTCACCTCACAGCGCCCTGAGAAGGTGGGTGTTTGGTCGCCAGTACAAGTAACTTATCAACAGTGACCCCTATGCGTCCCTTTTTTTCTCAGTTGTTTAGGACGGTTGGGAGAAGAGACAGCTTATGTATGAGGGTTACTGAGTGCACAGAGCAAAGGCACAGCTATTAGTGGGCATGCACATACTTAGAGGGGGGCTGGATAATGGTTTATTACTCTTGGCCCAACAAGTGATCCAATTATTAAAACTGTCCTCCAAACTCCCAAACCTTTGAGGCTGCCTCATCCCTGAAATCAAAGGAGAGCTTTGTCTTTGGGAGGAGCTGCTGGATACATCTTTCCATATATTTCCCCATGGGATTCTCATGAACCTACACCAGAACTCCAAACATGTGTGTGTTGTGTCTATGATCCCTCTCCTCCTGGTCCTCAATGCGGGCAATAGCCTCTGACAGATCGATTGTCAGCATATAAATCCACTTCTAACATCTGTTTGTTGTGTCTTCAACGGTGCTGATACTTTCCTGAGCTGTTGTCCCTCTGGCTGAAGTCTCATCCAGCCGTTTCTGCATGAAATCAAACTTTGTAGAGATAGTCGACTGTGCCAGATTTCTTTATGAAGTCAGATCATTTTTTGATGACATCAGACTGCATGTAAAGGTGCGATAGGATGGAGGAGCTACAGCTCCTCTGTGCATGACAGGAACCAGAAAGCTCTCCCTGCTTCCTGGTTCCTGTCGTCATGGTGGAGGCTAGAGTGTGGCAGCAGGAGTTCTTCTTCCTGGAGAGGAGTCCTTCAGGGATGACGGATTTGGGAACAGCAGGTAAGAGCAAAATGCATGTCTGTATGTATGTGGGCATGCATGCAAGGGTGTGTTATGTAGTAATGTGTGTCAATGAGCAAGCGTTTGATGTATGGGTGGCTGGGTGCGCATGTGAATCAGCAAGTGTATGCTGTTTGGGTGCATGTGTGGATGAGTGAGTGAATTATGTGAGTAAACGAGTGAGTATATGTGTGAATGGTTGTTTGTGCTGGGCCAGCTGCTGAGGAGTTGATTTTGGGCAGTGGAGGGTGAGCGGTGCGGGGGAGTGTGTCGGATCAATTTACGGGGCACCAGTGGTCCAGGGATGAATATCGGTTTCTACACCATCAATCAGCCCCACACCTCTAGCACACCAAAAGGGATCCGAACAGATTGGAAACATTAGCAAATCATAAACCTACTTGTCCAATTTGGTAACGTGGATGGAATGGCAGACTTTTCTCCAAAAGGTTGTGGATCGTTGGTTTGTTGCAACACCGTGAAAGTACAATTTTTACCCAATGATAAAAGGCACAGTGCAGTCACAGTTCTATCAAAATATTGAATTTATTATTATCACAACAGACAGCTCTAGCACACTACAAAATACAACCCACCCCGTAAAGGAATGCAGAGAACAGACAGTTTCAAAGAAGGAAAGGGGATGTACTCTTAGTTCAAGGATACTTGGTTTCAACACAAAGGGAGCAATGGGTTGCAAAATGTCACTAGGGGCCTTTTTAGAAGGACAAGGGGGACAGAGCCACAATGTACCTTTTGATGAAGGAGTTATTGATGCTCGACAGCATTGAGTCGGTTTCAGGGCACTTTGAGCTTCTGTGACAGAGTTCAAGATGGGAGACAGCTGCGGGTATCAGCGGCAGGTAGTTCGGCGAGCGAAGCTGGATAAACAGCTGCACACTGGCCTAAAAGGAGTCTCTCTGGTCATGAATCGTTGTCTCAGTGGTAGTTGGAGGTTCTGAAGCACTGGTCGAGGCCTCTCAAATGGATTTAGTGACTGCAGCGTAACAAGAGTCAGGAGTGCAGTCGGTTGCAGCTCAAGGGGATCGCTGGATCGAAAAGGCAGACATAGGTAGATGATTGTCAATGCACTCCACCTAGCTTCTTCACTGGACTTGTGTCATAAGTTGGCGGGTCAAAGCTGAGGAGAGTGTTACAAGCAACTGCCTTGTCCTTAGTTTGGTTCAGAGACTCTCTCGCACTTCCCATCTAGGAATCTTGCTGCAGAGCCTAGCAGGGCATGCTGTGTGCTGGCTGAGTACTGGTTCTGGAGCTGCTTGGGGGTTCTCTGGATTCTGTATCTTCCTCTGTTCCCAGGGATATTGCTTCCCTCTTGGAGGTCCTGCCCTTCCTTCACTGGCGGAAGGTGTAAGGCAGACTGTACCTCAGCCCGGGTCCAATGATGAGTTCTTCTTGCTACTCCTTGCAAAGTCTTCAGATGATCTGCCAAAAGAGGGTGTCGGCCCTCTTTTAAAGCCAAATGGACCACAGGGACTGGTGTAGGCTACGCCTACCTTAATGAACCTATCCAGGGTCCCCACGAGCAATCTCCTCTATGCATGAGTTCATAAACAGAGTGCATTGCAAGCAACAGAAAAGGTTAATGGTGTGAGAACATGCACTACTAAGTCCCACCCATCTTCCTGTATGTTGTGTATCAAAGTGTCTCTCTGGTTAATGGAGATCTCTGTGGTGCTGGTGAAAGGGGCACATCTCCCATGAAGCTGCAGCGAGACCAGACTCTCTGGCTCCCCCAAACCACATTTCCGAGCCTTCTGAATGGGATCCCCTTGTGGGCATGTCTACGGTAATACACACTGTCGCAGACATGACATTTCACGGTCAATCAATACTGAGTGTGAGAGCTGGCTTCAGGTTGACACAGTGCATATGAAAGGGTGTTGGGGTTTCCTGTCTACTTTGTTAGCCTCTGCAGCCAGGCCCCATGTGGGCCTGTTTGAATTAAACTCTGATTATTATGTGAATGCTGCCACCAGCTACATGGCTCAATAAAAGGACATGGTGGGGTCATGGAGCCTTTGTTCATTAATTAAGCTGGCCATGGCAGGAGGAAGGTTTGGCCCTTCCCCTTCTGGAGATGCATTGTGTACTCCACTTGCCAGATCCCAATTAAATATGACAGGGGGTACTGTGCCTGTAGGTTGTGCCCACCTTGTGTACACAAGTCTATGTGTATGTCGTGTGGTGAGCATATGAAAATGTGTGCGGATTAGCCCCACACATTTTCCGGAGGTTGACCTACCATCATTCAATTTCATTTAAAATTTCAAAAAAAGACCAGGTGAGCGCACACCCACTGTGCGGATGGTCAAATTCATCAAAGGGAGGGTGCACTTAATGGACATCCATCCATGATAAAGCAAGAATGATATGTTTTATCATGTAGCTAGACCGACATTTTGGGGAGCACGCCTAGTCATTTTTTACCTTGGCATGACATTTTTTACTGCCCATTTATAATAAAGCAAACATGATAAGTGTTATTATGTGGGTAGATTGGCGTTTAGGTGCAGCCAATGTAGTCATTTCTTACTGTGGCATGACATTTTTAATAGGCATCGATCCATGATCAGTAAGCATGATGTGTGTTATTACATGACTAGACTGGCATTTTGGTGCAACCAGCCTATCAATTTTATACTGTGTAATGACATTTTTACCATACCAATATAATAAAGCAAGCATGAGAAGTGTTATTACATTACTAGACTGGTATTTTGGTGCAGCCTGTTTTCTTTTTGAGGCATGCCATTTTTAATTACAGAGCCAACAGGAGCATGGCCTTTTGTGGGGATACTGACATATATTGGCAGAGCCATCCTGGACATGTTTTGTTGTAGTATCATTACTGGCATTATGCACAAAGCAAACATGAGTGTGTTCTTGTATGGAGATACTGGCATGTATTGGTGCAATCATCATGGCCATGTATGGGCTCAGCCAGTGTGAAATTGTTTTTATACTGGCAAATATCGAGGGCAAAGCCATCATGAAAATGTGTTGGCAAATGCTCCTGTTCACTGTTGGTGAAGTGCATCTCTTGAATTTTTAGATTGGAGTTACCCTACAAAACCAAGTGCACAGTGTCTGGCCTTTCCCCCCTTTTTTTTTTACAGAAATTGTACTGTATAATGCAACATGTTAACCCATTATTCAAAAATTGCCCATGTGGAGGAAAGCCTTTCAGTGTGCTACACTCGGTCTTTCAGACATATTTGTGGGAAATGTGTATACTGCCCGATTAAAAAATTCACCAGCTGCCACTAGGAGAGTGGCTCGTGGTTGAATGGGTACAAATGTGTGCGTGCAATGGCTGGATCCCAGGAAAAGGGCATTGGCTCATGGACGTTATTTTCATGTTTTACTGGTATTTTTAGGCAAATCCAAATTGATCAATGTTATTTCATGGATGAGCGTTTGGGGTGAGGGTTTATAGCACAATGTAGCATTGCATTTGTTACTCACATTAGTGGCAAGGCCAATGTGATGTGTGTTGCATGGGAAGGTGGGGGCAATAGCACAGTCAGCTAGTTCATGTTTTCTCACTGTGTACTTGAATTTCTTACTGGTGTTCAGGTCAAAGTCAACAAGTGAATGTTCATACATGGGAATACTGGCATATACTGAGAGAACCAGCATTAATATGTTTTCTTATGGTATCATTGCTGTGCAGCCACCGCCCACAAGCGCTGCAATAAAGTACGGGCCACACCACACTATGAGCTCTGCAGTGGCAGATGTTTGTAGCAGAAAACATTTTACCCCTAAACCCCTGCCTCAAGGAGATGGGTCTCTTAGAAGGCACTCTGGTGTTTCACATTCACAAGTCTAGCAGGCCAGAGACTGGTTGTCCTGAAACATACACTGCTTAAATGTCAGCCATTATCTACTTTCCTTCAGGAATTAAATATTTCTCAGTAATGTCATGCATACTTAAAGCCTTCGCCATTCTATGCTGTCAGATATTACACCTTTGAGTTTACCTCTGTGAGGCCATCTGGAAGGTAAAGAGCATGGCTAATGGACACCCACCGAGAATGTGCCTTCCACTTCCATAAATAAATGTCACCTGTGTACATTCTTTCTCCATAACCATATGTTTGTAAATACACGTAGACACCCCCCTTAAGAAACCTCTACTCTCTATTCCCCTAAAGAAATTTGAGGTGGCCTATGGGCGTTCCTGGGTTCTGCATCAGCAAATTAAGATTGAGATTTGCTGATTTTCTGCTCCCTTTCCAGTGACCCCACCCCTTCCTTGCGCCTCTCCTCATCCACACAGACATTTCCTGTAAAGAATGTGCTATACACCTTACAGTATATTGTTCCTCACTATTAACACATACAAGTATTGTTAAGTTTCTGTTATGTTATACTGTTATTTAATCCATATAGATAGACACAATTGATTTGAAATTCACCACTTGGACCCATTTCTGCATCTTTTTTTGAGGGGAGAGCCTGCCCAAACCCTCCTTAGAGGTGTTTACTTGCACTGTGCAAAAAGGGTCCACTTTGAAACCTAAATCCAGGGGCTCTGTTGGTTGCAGGTCCGACCCAGGTTGTGGGAAAAAGATGAGACCTACGTGAAGTGCTGTGTACAGTACAAGCTGCTGGATTCTGTATGAGCCGAGACCTTAGAAGCACTTGATCAGCGTGGTGAAGATATACCAAGTGCCCATAATCCAAATGAAATATAACTGCTGCTGAAATAGCTGATATTTTCAGGCTGTCTGGCAGTAGAGGTAGGATTAGTTTGAGAGTTTTCTTAATGTAGAAACATGGGCTTCTCTCCTTTCCAATTTGGGAGCAACAGTCAGGTCATTGGAGAAATTAGTCAATCTCTGGATGGATGGTGAGCCCAGAGATTTTGAGCCACCCCCAACCAATATGACCTAAGATATCCCAGTGTTCAATGTCAGCCAGTTGGTATTCATTCAGAGTCCAACAGCACTCTTGCACGTTTTAAATAGCAAGTTGTACCCCAGTGACTCTGATCCAGATAGCGAAGAATCTAGCTGTCCCCCATATTGAACTTCAACCTAAGTCCATGACCTTCATGGATAAGGATGGTCTGACGATATAGTTTGCATGAAATAAAGAGGTGACAGCACCGACCCTGATGTAACCGAACATATTATTGGGCAGGGCTAAAATGAAAGGAATAAGGGAGGCAGCATTGAAATTGTTACTCAGAAAAGCACAAAAACATGCCATGACATTCACACTGATCTCAGTAACCACCAGGCCCTCAGTGGGATAAGTCATCTATTTCTACCTTTCCTGACCTAAGTGTGGTAGTCCCTTTGACCCTTTTGGTGGCTTTTGGTGTCTTTACATATTTTGTCAATAGAGATATCTTTTCCAAAGACTCACTGAAAAATGCAACTAAGGGCTTCTTCAAGTAGCTTGTTTAGATACTAGGGCAAGAGTACAATAAAGTAACCCATTTTGGACTTGGATGAGTTTCCTCACACAGAAATTGTGTCAGAGTGATAGGTTGGTGGCATCTGTGTACAGCTATTTTTGTTGAACCACCATATAGTATTTTTTCTGCTTTAGTAAGATACTTGTGCCCTGAAAAGTACTAAAATATCCTTCAATTGATTTTTAAATCCTATTTTCGGTCCATTTTCTGTTCTGTCCTATTGCCTGTGTTTCCATTGCAGGAATGGCCATTTTGGACTTTCTGCCAGTTTGAGCTTTTGCTCAAAGCTCACAAAATCTCCTTTGCATTAGTGGTATCTTGTTTAGGTTGGATGAAGATCACTCTCCTCCTTTGACCGCTCTAGTGATCCCACTACCATAGAGAAATGCCCCGTCTTCAAAAACGTTGATGCAATAGTCACATGTACAAAGATGCCAGAAGAGATTGAATCTCCATATATGCAATATTTCAGTCGTATGTACAAAGGGTGCTGATGTGTATATGAGTTGTACTTTAATACCAGTCCCCCTTCAACCGTAAAGCCACACTGCTCGGTTACATGTACCATTATGAGTCAGGAATAACTCAAGGGAGACCCTGCCTAATGCTACAGGTTGGCTTTCACATGTCCTTGCCAGACAATCTTTTTAACAGCCTCCAATAAGATGGTGTGGTTGACCGTACCAAATGCAGCTGACAGATCCAATATAATCAGGGAGATAACACTGAAGATATGAGAGGACAGGCAGAGATCATCAAGGGCAGCTGCCCGGATGGATTTACATATGCATGGAAGACTGATTTCCAGCCTGGTAACAGAAAGATCAGTCTAACATTTGGAAAGACAATTGGCCCAAATATATTTTATTCCACAAAAGCAGCAATAGATCCTGCAGCAAGTAAATATTTAAGGAATCCCGTAACGACTTGAATAATAATGTCATTAATTTGCTTCATTAATAGGATAGATTGTCACACACTCACCCTCACCCCTCAGTGTTCTTAGTGTTCACCCTGCCCGTTCTCGCACCTCTACCCCATCCCGTCCTCTTGCCCAGTTCCGGGACTCACTTGTGCTTTCCCCGAGTCCCCATGTGCCACCGCGCCTGGTTCGACATGCTGCCTACTCACGGAGACGCCCGTTACATTGGCGTGTCCCTTGGCGATTGCGAGACCGGCTTCTTCTGCATCACATGACCAGCATCTCCCGCTCACATGTTTCTAAGTTACGCTCACGTGATGCGGTTGCGACTCATGTGACCGGAAGGTAATAGGCAGCGCCGGTATTTAAACAGCCGCATCGCAACACTACTGTGCTTCACAGCTGTTTATTTGGACACCTGTTTGGCGCTACACTTATTCCTTCGGATTACTTGGACATTGACCTCGGATTACTCTATGGACTGCTATCGGATTTCCCCTGGCTTCTGGCTCTTGCTTCATTGGATTCCTTGTTACGATTCACGGACTGCCTCTTGGACATTCTACTTCCTCAATCCTTTGGTACTACGTTCTGCTCAGCTTCCTTGTCCGAATTCTGGCAGCAGGTGGGCCCGGCACAGGCAGCTCAGTGACATCTACTGCCCTGCAAAAGGAAACAGCCTTGCTGGGTCCCGGAACCTCCTCTATAGGTGCACCAGATACTCCACGGCCACTTATTGGTAAGATCGTTCCACTCCCTTGTTGTCTGGTTTGTTATTGCTGTCTTAGGCTTGTTACTTAACTGGTGCTTTCTTTACAGTGGTTCGGGGTTCCCAGAGGTCCACGGTTCCGGAAGATCATCTCCCACCTGTGACCTCAAAGGTTGTACAGAGAGTGATTTAGATTCTCTCTGTGCGGCACTTGTGGACAGAGGACTCTTCTGACTGCACGACAGTCAAGACACAACATAGATCAGGGATAAAGAGTTAAACCTGATCTATCATATTGTCTACATCTTGCTCTGTGAAGATATGTAGTGTTGCCAATTTGTATCCTAACAACAAACGAGGATAACTGACAGAACCAGGCTTCAGAATACCTTTCCTTTGCACCTGTTGCTCCGAGATATATGATCTGATAGATGCAAAGACGCCAGACTTCCTCGCACAGCTTCTATGCAGGATTTTCAATAGAAGCAATGGATGAGGGAGAGGAGCATACAGTAACCACGGAAAACAGATCTTTTTGAGAGTTCTTTGCAAAACGGATTTGTTCATTTCTTTTAGGAGCAGATGATGAAAAATCAAGCAACATATAACAAGCTGGATCATGTATTTCCTGACAGTGAGGGTTCCACAGGCGCAGCTCAGGGAGTTTGTGTCAGAGGAGATGCCAGTCAAATGTAGCGCAACTCAGAGATCCTCCTCATTCCTCCCCACGCTGATCCAAAAATCTGAGCTCAGAGTTTAAGTGTATGCTGTTGACACAAAGCTGATGCTTAACCTTTACTTAGCCTTCGGTGACAGGACTATGATAAGTTCCCCCTTTGACTGACGTCCTGGTTTGGATGAAGGGCAATTGATTGTGTCTAAATACAGGCAAGCCAGAGATCCAGTTCTTGGCTGCTTGGCCAACCTGAAGAGTCTCTCATTTTCCTTATGCTTGCGAGACGTCATGAGGTCAATCAGTCTTAGGCCTAAACTGTGCTTCCTTTATAATTCTCCTCTGCCATTTGCTACGTGGGTAAACACGGACAGGAGCAATGTGCACTTCACGCCCTGGCTCATTGGCAAATGCTGCGCCCTGCTAGTCTTCCAACATTTAGGCACTACCACTCCCCAGGAGTCAATACTGCAATAACATCTATATGGGGCCCCGTAACAAAGTTCTGGACAAACACCAACTGGGCCAGACGCGATCGATCCACCCGATATGGACCATAACATGTAGCTACCATAGTCCTCGTATAGACTAGCCAATCATCCACTAGCGAATTAAGGCATGTTGTGCACCTCTATAAATATTCAGAGCTCTCCCTTCCATAGCCTCCATCCAGATCTCTTTTTTTCCTCCAGAAAAATTCCTTCTTGTCCTGTTTGCAGCAAAACATTAGAAACCAGGGGGCACATGTCAGGTGATGTTTTTGGCACTCTCAGTATCACGTATGACGCTCTATAGCTCCTTTATATTTGAGCATGAGCATGGTTAAACTTCAACTTTCTAGGTAGGTTCTTTGTGCCTTCTGTGCATTTTGTCTTGCATGGTGTAGCGATATCGCGAGACTTCCCGGTCTCGCAAGATCTCGGCAGCAGAAAGCGGAAGAGCGGCTCCCGCGCGGGGCACGCGGCAGAGAGTGGGAGCGAGGGCACGGAGCAACATCGGCTCCCATGTGCTCCTTTAAAGAACTGACCAGAAGTATACATTCTGAGCCCAAAGACTCATGAGACTTAAAGCAAAGCTGTAGGGCCTGTTGCTCAGTTGTATGTTGCAGAGTTGTATCCATTAAAGAAGCTGATGTCCAGTGCTGAATAAAGAAGTCTCATCAGCAACCTGGCAGTCTCCTGTGTATTATTATTAATGTACAACATAATTGGCGACGAGGATCAAGACTGAAACCCACGCGTCGCCATGCAAGGAGCAACACCACCACCGCCATTTCTTCAAACACCAGGTAGGCCTGCCATTCCGTGGCCACAATGGCAACCCTTATTCACCATGTATCTAGAAGGCCTTGGGTGGCGCAGGCTACACGGCAGTGAGACGCAGAGCCATGCTACTGAATGCCCTGGGCGTCGAAGGCCAAAGAGTGTTCGAAAGTCTCACCCCTGGGCCAGTGGCCGGCGACAATGATGACGTATTTAAAGAAGCTGTTAGAAGAATTGTCAAAAGATTCGCCAGCAAGGAGAATACCGTTCTACACAGGATATGGTTTTACAGCCGCAAACAGGAAGCTTCTGAAACAGTATACGATTACGTGACCAAACTGTGCGAATTGGCTGCGCTGTGCAACTTCAGTAACAATGCAGAAGGTTTGATCTGAGACATGCTAGTGGTTCATACCAACAGCAGGATGGTGCAAGACAAATTCATTCTAGAGAAAGAACTGCAGTTGGAAAAAGCCGTCAAAATTGCGAGAGCAGTGGAAGTGACTGCATGGAGGAGGAAAGAATGCGCAAGTAGGCACAGCCCGGCGGAAGTACAAGCGATAGCGTTCCGCCCAAAGACGGAGAAGCCGGTCTTCGACGTGAGAGAAGGGAAATGGGCAAGGAAAGAACCGCTGAAATGTCACAGGTGCACCAGCACAAAACACTTGGCTTTTGACAAAGAGTGCCCAGCGAGAGACAAAGAATGCTCAGTGTGCAAAAAGATTGGACATTTCTCAATAGTGTACCGATGGCGAAACCAAAAAGTCACCAGTGTCAACGCTGAACACAACACGGAGAGGGAATCGTCCTCGGGCGAAGAGGGGAGGCCTACTGTTATAATGGTAAACAGCCTACGTGCCAGGAGAGAAAAGCCTCACTGTGCCATTGAAATAAACGGACTGGAAACGAGAGTCATGGCCGACTCGGGCTCTGATTTAACGATTATACCCCTGCACACATACAAAGAGATGATGGGCACAGAGACAGTCAAAGTGTTCAGCACTCGGCACAAGCCCACAGTGTTCGGAGGCACATCTATTCACCTGCTGGGCTACATCAAAGGAAAGGTGGAGTTCAAAGGGAGAGAGACCACCACAAAAGTATATTTCAGTCAAGAAGGCCCAGCAGCATTAGGTTGAGATGATCAGGCAAAACTGAAAATCAAGCTGGACCCCAGCACAGAGGTCCCGGTACTGTCAGTCAGTTCAAGAGGAGCACCGGTAGCCAGAGAAGATTATCCAAAACTATTCTCGGAAGGGCCTGGACACATCAAAGGCTTTGTCCACAAAATACTACTCAAAGCCAACGCAGTCCTGTAGGGTATTTTGTGGAGATTTGGGGCCTGACGGTATTTTATTACCGCCGAAAAATAACTTAGCAATAATCACTCCTTGTATTCAGATTTGGCCATGTGCAACAATAATGCAGTGGACATGCATTATTTCAGTACCCAGACATGCATATTTGGTATGCGTGGTTGGTATGCGTGGTTTTTATGCGTGGTTGGTGGTATTTTGGTGAGCATAATTCCCTTGTTTTATTTGTGGCCCCAATGTCCAGAATCCCTTATCTTTGCTTAGATTTTTCGTGTAATCACTAGAGAGACCTCAGACCTACATTTTAGGAATACCACATTTTCAGTGTTAGTGTTAGTGTGCCACCATGGGCGATCTCACTGACTTATTTACGACAGAGAGCTATATGTGGTAATTTTGTGGTAATTTCCACTACCTTATATACGGTAGGGAACTATGTTCAGAGAGTCCCTCTTCCCGTTGGCTCATGTACCTCCAACGAGCTATGCTACAAACAATCACTCTCAACTGTCCATACTGAATATGATCATGCACACATCTGTCTTAAAATGACAATTGCATTGTTTAAAAATCTCCCCTCATCATCAGCACTGTATTGGTAAATAGAAGACACACCACCCGTCTGCTTTCAAATATTTTTCTGTATTATAAAAGATGCATTTAAACACGATCTCACTCTTTACAGAAATAAATAAAATAGCACAGTAACAGCATTGTCTATGATACACTGAAAAAAAGAAATGGCGGAGAACAGAACACAATTTGCAATATTAACGTGTGATTAAGGCACCGAAATCTACTTTCCTACTCTGACTGAACATTCTCGTACACACTCAGCTCCCACACTTATGTAATTACCTTATCTGTTCAGTCAAGTTTTCTTTAGCTGTTCTCTTTCTGAATGTGGCTCCCTTGAAGATTAACCCCAGTGAAAAGGAGCGCCTTTCCTTCTCAAACCGGGGTCATTGCCTGGAATTCTCAGCTTTTGCAGATAGGAATGCTCCAACCAGGAAAAAGGTCCTTCTCCCAGCTCTGCCAAATCTTGACTCTCCTTCTCTCTCCTCAAACTCCCCCCAGCAAAACTCTGATCACTCCCTCTAGCATGATACTTGCTATGACGCTGCTCCAATCAGAATCAATCATGCCATCTACTCCTTCTCTACACAATGGCTCATTTTTATAGTAATACTTTGCAACCAACTGATTTCCTGTTCTTTCGAGCCCTTTTGCTTCCTGAATTTATGTGGACAGGGCAGCAGAGAAAAGAAAAAAAATGGATGTGCGTTTAAAAGTACACTTTCAGAATAGGCCTAATTCTGCAGTGGAGACACATTTTTATTAGTGGATTATGTTAACTTTAGTTTCATTAGTCAGGTTAGTTATAAGTAATGTTAGTTATTATTTTCAAATGTGTCTCTCGCACCATAGGCATTTCAGGTGAAAAATAGTGTGCATTTTTGAATGTGCACGTGTGCTTCTTATATGTTAAAATCGTTTTTGACTGAATGGCCTGTCTTTCCTTGTTAATCTGGTAACACATATAGCAATGCACCGCACCCTTGTGGTGGTGCTGCAAAAAAAAAAATGCTACCTGTGCAGTAGTGCTGTACTCTGTGCTGTAACACGCCAAATATCCTTACATACCCTCCTTTTGTTTTTTAGAATCTGGCTACGATCCAAGCCAATTCCTAAAAACAATTTGTTCTTTTTCTTCTTTTCACAATATATCAATCCAATACAATGAATATTCATGTTCATCACTGAAAAAGTTGCAATCAATACAGTATTCATCTGAGTTCATTAGTTTACAAAATGTTCTACATTTGCCTTCTCAGTGGAAGTGGCATTACTCTAAGTTTAGATTTTTCAAGTCAATTAAAACAATGAAATAAAACAACTAACCAAAACAAATAATTAATATAACAAATTAAAATAAATAATTAAAATAATAAATACGTGGAACTCCATATGTCAGCACTCTTGTCTGCCTCTGATATGTCCCGACCAGCGATGTTATTTGGTTCATTCGAGTACACTTTCATCTTGGCAATCTTAGATCCATAGGAGTCATCTTTTTTAGCATTCTGGTTATCTTGTCTTCACCTCCACCTGGAGGCAGGCATCTTTTGGTCTTCATCCAGGGGACTCCAGGACTCCGTCGTCTCCCGTGGCCTCTGATCCCGGAACCTCCGACCAAATAATGTTAATTTTCTAAATCAAATAGAAAATAAACAAATTAAGTACATAGCACAATACTAACTTCACCCTTTTGCCAAAAATAAAACATGCTTGGTAAAAATATTTCGTTTTTTTTTTTCTGAAATTAAACACAAGTTAAAAGAAAACAAGCACACATAAACAGCATTCAATATTTAATACATTTTCTCTCTGCACACCAACCATGAGCTTCCATTATATGTGCATTTATTTATTTATTTATTTATTTTATATTATATATTTTTACATATACTACAGTGTTTATGTGCCATCATAACAATCAACTTTTTAACTTCTTTGTCACTGCCTCCTGATTACACCCATTTATTTTCTCTTTTTGTGTTCAAGGGACTTTATCTGTTTCTACATGCTCAAACTGCCTGATCTCATGTCTGGGATGGCATGGTTTGATTTGATTTACATGGACAAACTGCTCTATTGCTGTTTCACCTTCATTTTTCAAAATTTCATAAACTACAGGAGAGACCTTATCTATAATTCGAAATGGCCCCTGCCAGGCTGCTAGAAATTTAGAATTTTTCTGTTTACTTTTTCCAAAATGAAACTTGTACACCTGATCCCCTACACTGTATTCCTTTACTGATGTCTTTTTATCATAATACGATTTTGCACTGTCAGCAGCTCTTTCCAGATTTCTCTGCACAAAAGCAAATGCATGTTGCAAATGCCTCCTCAGTTCATCAATATATTCATGAACTGTGGATGCACTCACAAGGGTTTGCTCATGCGTTTTGTATAGTAGGTGTTGTGGTAACACCATTTTCCTACCTGTTAAGACCTCATGGGGGCTAACACCTGTTGCTTTGGCAGGAGTCGACCTGATTGCCATCAAAACCAACGGTAAACGTAAATCCCAGCTGGAACCTGCTTCTGCCACAAATTTCTTTAAAATATCCACAACAGACCTATTGCTTCTTTCAACTGTACCTGAAGACGCCGCCCGATATGCGATATGTAGTTTCCTTTTCACACCTAGTATTTGCCATACCTTACTCATTAGAGTACTTGTGAAATGACTTCCTCTGTCTGACTCAATTGTTTGTGGCAACCCAAACCTTGAGAACACATGGTTCACCAGCAATGTGGCTGCTGTTTGCGCACTACAATCTGGTGCAGGAATGCATTCAATCCACTTCGACATCAAACATACCACACTCAAAATATAACGGTGTCCCCTGCTCGACCTTTTTAAAGGACCCACATAGTCTATTTGCAAATCTGACCATGGGAGAGTTAGGCCTCTTTTCATCAATGGTGCTCTATGCATTGGTGAAGCAGGTTTAAATTGGGCGCATACTAGACATCCTCTAGTATATAATTCTACATCTTGGGACATATGTGGCCAGTAAGCATAATCTTTTAGTATTTCTAATGTTTTTTGTGAACCTCTATGGCCTGCGGTTATGGCATCATGTGCATGGTGTAGCATTAGTCCTCTGAATGAAAGGGGTACTACCCACTGTATTTGTCCTGTTATGGACTCTCTAATCATGAGTCCATCCTGTAATCTAATTCGTGTTTTGTTCTTTAATAGCACCCTCAACTCTTCTTTTCCCATACAATCATTTTCTGTTAAAGGATTTTGTTCGGGGTCTATCAAATGATTATAATAGATTCCCAAAATTTGATCATTCTTTTGTGCCTCAATCAAATCTTGGTCTGGCGTGTCATGACTCCACTGCACCACCGGTTGATCTACCTCCTTTGGTGCTTTAGAACGTGTGACTGCCTCAATTTGTATTTCACCCATTAAATAATCAATAGGTAGCAATTCTCCCATCACAGCCCCAATCTTAGCCAGGTGGTCTGCCTTATCATTTCCCTCCTTATCCTCTCCTGGTGTTTTTAAATGCCCACGAATTTTTCTCCAGTATATTGTTAACTCATTCTCTAACACCAATTTGTCTATGGCTTTTATCATTTTTCCATGCTTAAGTGGCTTTTTGTTATATGTAACCATGCCTCTTGCTTTCCAACCAGGCAAATACTCCACAAAGCTATTCCGTGCATAGTCAGAATCAGTCACCAGGACAATTTCACTGAACTTTTTATCAACTGCAGTAGCAATTGCTTTATAAATGGCTGCCAATTCCGCCACCTGACTGCTCCTATCTCCAATCCTCATCCCTATACTGGGGACACCTTCACATTTCAACCAGACATTTCCTATTCCTGCCACTAACTGTTTATTACTGTCATTTTCAATGTGAAAAGAACAACCATCCACATATACAGTTGGCAAATCCTTGCATGTTTTTTCATCAAAAGCTTTGTGTGGTGATTGTTCAAATTCCTGTAAACTAGTTTCTACTTCCATTTCATTTGGTATTTGTTCAGCTGCACAGTCATGTAAGTCAGCTAACCCTTGAGCAATTGGGTTCTTTTTATTTTGTCCATATCTCACTTCTACGGGAAAACCTTGTAATGCCAGCGTCCATGAAGTGATTCTGGATTGCGCTAGATTACCTGATCTAATTCTTTTACTCTCTAAAAATTGCAAAGGTTGATGATTTGTTTCAATAATTACCTTTTCTCCCTGAACAATGGGGCGGAAATGTTGTAGCGCCCACACAGTGGTTAATAGGGCCTTTTCACATTCATTAAATTTCATTTCAACTTGGGAAAATGCCTTACTTGCATATGCAATGGTTTTGTGATTCAAATCGTGTTTTTGTGATAACACTGCTGACATACAATGTTCAGAAAAACCTATTTCTATAAAGAAATCCCTGTCCTTTATGGGGTATGCTAAACATGGTGCCTTTACAAGACATTCCTTTAATTTAGCCACTGCATCAGACTGCCCTTTTTCCCATTTCCAGGGAGTATTCAGTTTAAGCAGTTTAGTCAATGGTTGAGTGATTTCTGCATAATTTTCAATGAACTTTCTGTTATAGCCTGTCATCCCTAATAAACTTTTTACTCCTTTCACATTTTTAGGATCTTTTAATCTTTGTATGGCCTCTATTTTCTTCTTTTGTGGATTTAGCCCATGTTCAGTCACTTCATGCCCTAGAAAGTTCACTTTTTTCTTGCACCATTGTGCTTTTTGCAAAGATACTTTGGCGCCTGCTTTCTGCAATTGGCCAAGTACATGTCTTATTTCATCAAAATGGCTTTTCAGACTTTCATTTTTTATCAGTACATCGTCCACATAAACTATTGTTCCTCTTTCCGCTGCATCCGGCATGGCCTTTCTCAAAAATATGCCAAATTCACTCCCACTATTGATGTACCCGAACGGAGCTCTAAGCCAGGCATATTGAGTCCTGTCAAATGTAAAGGAAAATAAATGTTGTATCTCCTCTGCCAATGACACGCACCAATATCCAGAGGTGAGATCTAATGTGGTAAATACATTTGAACCATGTACCTGAGCTAGGCCCTGATCAATGAATGGCAGTGGCCATCTAGATATTGGTACTCTTTTATTTAACTCTCTCAAGCCTGCACACAGCCGCCATTGACCATTTGGCTTCAATACACCTAAAATAGGTGTATTGGATGTGCTATGAATGGGCCTGATGATTCCCCGTGATTCCAAATTTTTAATAATCTCTGCCAATGATTCTAAACATGCCAGCGGTAGTCTATACTGGCGTACAAACACTGGGTTTCTGCTACACCCTTCTGGTAGTGTGGCCACATGTAAATCAGTTAAACCACAATCATAAGCATCTTTTGCAAATACATCCTTAAACTCCATAAATATTTCCCTCAGATTGTTTCGATCCTCATCGCTGTCACATGCATCCGCTAAGGAGATCTGCTCTTCTACCATTTTGGAAAATTCTGGAAAATCTTCTGGTAAGGGAATCTCGGCGCTTTCTTCTAACTGTGTGGCTGTGTCTTTTTGTAAAGCTGCCACTTTTAAATATTTTGGCATATCAGCTTCCACTTCAATGGGCTGATTTTCTGTTTCATTTTCATTTAAATTAAATATTATGCAATCCTCTTGATGGCAGCACACTGTCTCATTTGAATCATAAGGATACACAGAATGAATTTTAAATATTCCTTTGGGCTGAGAGTCCAGGTGTTCTGGCAACTCGCCCTTGGCATCTACATATTTTTCAGGAATATTCCCAATCAGCATGTTATTTAAATCTGCCGTATAATGTGATTTTTGTATGGCCATTCCTAATGGGGAGTTTTCCTCTAAATGAATATCCTGACAACCTTTATTATTTACCATGATTTTTACAGATCCCTCACCAATGTCTACCAATGGAATGTATTCATAATCCAGGCCTTGCTGTTTTATGGATTCATTCAGGCATACAAATGCATCAGAGCCTTTCATCTGCTGTCCATTTTTGCATTTCAGTGTTATTGCAAACTGTTTTGTAAATGCAGGAATAATAGTATTTTTCCTCATTTGTAATTCGATTGCATAAGGAACCAGTTGTGCACAATGATAAGCCCTTCTTTTGTCTTCAAATTCAGGTGCCGGACCACCTAGGCGTGACCATATTTTTTGATTAAGGAAATCTAACACCATACACATTCTGTGCATGATGTCATTTCCCATGTAAAATTCATTTTGTGCTCCACTCACTATCCATACATTATGGTAAATTGTTTTCTGCCCAATGCTAATTTTAAGCATGCATCTGCCTGCAATTCGGTTTTCAAAGTCTGGACTGTCCAAGCCAGAAACATATTGGTTTTTAATCCTAAATCTCGGGATTTCTTCCCTTTCCATTATTTTTTGCAACAATTTCTCATTAATGAAACTCCTTTCATGTTCAAGCGCTAAAGTGGCTTTTATTGTTTTAAAATAGTCATTTATACCAACATGAACCCATGGTTGCTCATCTTCCATGTGTATTTCTGCCAGAGTGGTAATGTGTTTTTCTGAATCCGTTTTAGGAGCAATATTCTGTTTGCACGTTTTCTCTTTTAGATAAAAACATAATGTGTGCTCATCTATGGCAGTCTGCCAATTTTTCCTTGGGTCCAAGTATATTTGTACAGGTAGTTTTTCATTGTCGCTCTGCATTTTATCTTGACACATTAATATGACAGTGACACTAGGTATGCAGCTATTCTGGAGATATACCTCCACAGCATCATTTGTTTTGGCAACGGTGTGACATTCATTTATATTGCTGTTTTGTGATTTTAGTTTCTTAGGCCTCAATGGTTTTTTGGTTAAGGACCACAGCACTCCATTCACCCCATCTATGAGAGGAGACAATCTTTTCAGGCAATCTGTCCCCATCAGAAATGGAATTTCACAAATAGATGTGATCAATACCTCTTGTTTCATTCTGTGCTTTCCTATTTTTATGTCAACCTCAGTTACACCTATGATGGGCACCTCCTCCCCATTAAAGTTATGCACTGGGCCTTGATTTTCCTTCACTGTGATCTGACTCTGTGGGGGTCTCCCTTCATTAATACTCTTTACCAGCTCCTTGGACATAATTGTGGCCTGTGCGCCAGTGTCAATCATAGCAAAGGTGTGGCATTTTTCTTCTACAGTGATGGGTGCATAATATCTGTCCTCAACTTCCTCTAATACACATAAGAAATGTGAATTCTTACTGATTTCAGTGCTCATCTTTCTCAGGTCTTTTTCACTTTTGGCTAAGCACATTGGTAAATGGAAAGACATTTTCCCTCCTTTTTACCCATTTCTGCGCGAGATTTTTTATTCATTTCTCCATGATCAGAGGTTTTTTGGAGTGTGGCCACTGTTCGCCCATCCATCTGGGTAACATCAGAGACCACACTACAACCTTCCAACTGAACATGTGTAACAACATCATTCAGCAATTTGTCATTTTTTAATTCTGTGCATTTGTGATCATTTAGTGTGATACCAGCCCTTTCAGCCTCTTCAAAAATATGCGGCTCAAAGAATTCTTCAGGTGATTGACTTGTACCCTCCTTGTGAGTATTTCCTTTTTCTGTCTGTGTTTGGTCATTGTTTTGCTTGCCCAGGGAAGGAGCTTTAGCATCCCCACTTACTCCCTGTTCACTGGTATTCCCCATGCATGAGTCATTTTTCTTAAATCTGTTCCTTTGTTCTTTTGGAATTCCTAATGTTTCTTTTTCATTTGTGCAAATCTTTACTGTTTTATTTAGCTCTAAGTTAAACCGTACCTCTTTTTTAGAAGTATTTGCACTTTCTGTCACAATTTCATTTACTGGTACTTTCATTTTTAATCCATTAGGCATCTCAGAGTCGTTATGCAAAATTATATCAGAGCAATCTGTCATTTTGGCACTGCAGTTATCATGAGTACTTAGTCACTTTTCGGAAGCCCCCCGGTCATTGCTATGGCCATCAGCCCCCTCTTTGGAAGGTTGTTTTTGCGCTGTATAGAGCTTTCCTATTTGCTCAGCTAACATTTTCACTTGGGCCTCAAGGCACTGGAACCTTTCCATCTCTCTAGGATCCTCTTTCTGTGGCCTAGGTCGATATTGGTTGTTTTCCCCCTGATTGGATCTATTCTGATACCTCTCAGGTGATTGATGTCGGTTGGGATGGTTTCTGAACTCTTGATTCATTTGTGGAGGGGAGCGGGTTGCACCCATCCTTTGATTATAGTCCCCTGGTGGGGAATCATTGTACTGGCGTGGACTGTAGTTCACGTTTTGCCTCATGTCCTGTCTCTCAGATTGTGGGTACTGGCCCCTATGTTGATTTCCATTATCAGTAAATCGATCCACATATCGGGGCCTATCCTGATTACCATATATCATGGTGCTGGGATCAAATCTGCTCTGTGTCCCCAATGACTGGTAGGGACCATCATTTCTTTGATCTTGATTTTGTCTCTGGTTATTGTTCATACCTGCCATATCAGGCCGGTATCCTACCCGGGGTCTGTCCCCTAAATACCTAGGGCTGATGTAGCTCTCTCTATTACTAGGATCATGTGATTGAAACATTGGTACAGGAAATGGCGATCTTTGTTGATTACCCCTTTGTTCAGGTGTCACATTATTTTTACCTTGGCTTTGAGCAGACTCAAGGGACATTTTGGCTGACCTGATTTCCATTACTGTGGCTGAGGGTTCTTTAGATTTAGGTCTAGTATCTTTCATTTTATCACTTTCTCTACCCTGACAATAGAGTACCTCATATAGTTTTGTGCTTTGATGTACAATCCATTCAAGGGACTTGTCACAGTCAAATTCACGGACCAATTGGGATATGATGTCTTTCTGTAGCCCATAGAAGTATGCAGTTTTAAACTCATTGGAATTTGAGTCAAAAGATACATCAAAGCGAGAAAATGCTCTTTTTAAGTCTTGTAAAAATTGGCGAGGGGATATATTAGGTCCCGCAGTAATTGTGTACGCGACTTTCTTTGCCTCCTGCAATGACTGAAAAGGAGAAAAATGACGCCTAATTTCTTTTTCAAACTCCAGCCATGTCATATTCTGCTGTTCATTTAATCCCCTTATGATGCTGGCCGTCGGGGCATCTAAAGTTAAATGAAAATATTGTCTGTACTGTTCCTTAGGTATCTGGAGTGCTTTAAAAATGTCATGCACCGCTTCTAAGTGATCCTCAATGCAGCATTCACCTCCCTTTTTAAATGGTTTGATCAGGGCTTTAATGGATTTCATTATTTTTATGGGGCTACTTGTTGCAATGCATGGAATTGCACTATTTTGTGATTCACTCCTGTTTTCAGGTGTATGAGATTGGTGGCTGCCCCCAATGGGAGTATCAAATCCCCCAAGGGCGCTGCAACCAAGTTCAGTCACCGGCCCAGTCACTGGAGCACTAGCTCTTTGGGCAGAGCTAGAATTCACCTCCACTCCATTGAATGTGGTACCCTGCCGCCTCTCCTGGGACCTGGGAATGCACATTTGCTGTTCTAAGTCCTTACACTTTTTAAGGAGTCTGTTGGCTTCATCTTGCAAATAGTTGTTTTCACCATTCATTTTATTAATCACCTCCTGCATGTCGCACATTTGCATTTGGCATTCATTGAACTCTTTATTTCTCTTGTCTCTTTCTTGAATCATTTTAATCATTTCTTGTTCTGCACTCTGGAGATCACCTTCTTTTTCACAATGTTCTTTTTGTAAAATCTGCATTTCTGAAACAACCTCATCTTTATCCTGCCTAATGTGATCCACTAAGGCTTTTAAGTGTGCCAATTCTTGCTCACTATCTTTAAATTGTTTCTTGCTTTTGGATAACTGAGTATTAAAGTCTCTGCATTTTAATTGCATGTCTTTTTGGCATACATCCAATTCTGCTCTCAACATTTCCTGATTTTTACTTGCCCCCTCTAATTCAGTCTTTAACCTGTTAATTAGCTGAGTATCATTCTCTTGCATTCGCAGGGACTTGTTTAAAATAAACCATATTTTGCCGCATAGCCGTATTAAACAGTCTTTCTCTGCACTTTTATCGGCTGCATTCAATAATCTTGTAAGGCAGACCTGAATTATGCTGCCTTCTGCAAAAATATTGTCTAGTTTTTCTTTCTGCACCTCACCCTGAATGCGGTTACTCCATTCTAACGTGCTATTTGACGACCAATTCCCATGTGCAAACAACTTTGCCTCTAAATATTGCACTAGATCTGAGAATGTGGTTTCCCTTTGTGACATTCTGAAATTCGTTTTTAGTGGCACACTGTTATTATAAAATGGGTTCCCTTTAATGTGCAAATGGCAGTGTGAGACACGCTTGCCACGCCCAGTAGGTACTCTATGATCACTTTCCCGGCCTGCAACGCACCATAAATATGTAGGGTATTTTGTGGAGATTTGGGGCCTGACGGTATTTTATTACCGCCGAAAAATAACTTAGCAATAATCACTCCTTGTATTCAGATTTGGCCATGTGCAACAATAATACAGTGGACATGCATTATTTCAGTACCCAGACATGCATATTTGGTATGCGTGGTTGGTATGCGTGGTTTTTATGCATGGTTGGTGGTATTTTGGTGAGCATAATTCCCTTGTTTTATTTGTGGCCCCAATGTCCATAATCCCTTATCTTTGCTTAGATTTTTCGTGTAATCACTAGAGAGACCTCAGACCTACATTTTAGGAATACCACATTTTCAGTGTTAGTGTTAGTGTGCCACCATGGGCGATCTCACTGACTTATTTACGACAGAGAGCTATATGTGGTAATTTTGTGGTAATTTCCACTACCTTATATACGGTAGGGAACTATGTTCAGAGAGTCCCTCTTCCCGTTGGCTCATGTACCTCCAACGAGCTATGCTACAAACAATCACTCTCAACTGTCCATACTGAATATGATCATGCACACATCTGTCTTAAAATGACAATTGCATTGTTTAAAAATCTCCCCTCATCATCAGCACTGTATTGGTAAATAGAAGACACACCACCCGTCTGCTTTCAAATATTTTTCTGTATTATAAAAGTTGCATTTAAACACGATCTCACTCTTTACAGAAATAAATAAAATAGCACAGTAACAGCATTGTCTATGATACACTGAAAAAAAGAAATGGCGGAGAACAGAACACAATTTGCAACATTAACGTGTGATTAAGGCACCGGAATCTACTTTCCTACTCTGACTGAACATTCTCGTACACACTCAGCTCCCACACTTATGTAATTACCTTATCTGTTCAGTCAAGTTTTCTTTAGCTGTTCTCTTTCTGAATGTGGCTCCCTTGAAGATTAACCCCAGTGAAAAGGAGCGCCTTTCCTTCTCAAACCGGGGTCATTGCCTGGAATTCTCAGCTTTTGCAGATAGGAATGCTCCAACCAGGAAAAAGGTCCTTCTCCCAGCTCTGCCAAATCTTGACTCTCCTTCTCTCTCCTCAAACTCCCCCCAGCAAAACTCTGATCACTCCCTCTAGCATGATACTTGCTATGACGCTGCTCCAATCAGAATCAATCATGCCATCTCCTCCTTCTCTACACAATGGCTCATTTTTATAGTAATACTTTGTAACCAACTGATTTCCTGTTCTTTCGAGCCCTTTTGCTTCCTGAATTTATGTGGACAGGGCAGCAGAGAAAAGAAAAAAAATGGATGTGCGTTTAAAAGTTCACTTTCAGAATAGGCCTAATTCTGCAGGGGAGACACATTTTTATTAGTGGATTATGTTAACTTTAGTTTCATTAGTCAGGTTAGTTATAAGTAATGTTAGTTATTATTTTCAAATGTGTCTCTCGCACCATAGGCATTTCAGGTGAAAAATAGTGTGCATTTTTGAATGTGCACGTGTGCTTTTAACTGTAAAAATAGATTTGCATCTTATATGTTAAAATCGTTTTTGACTGAATGGCCTGTCTTTCCTTGTTAATCTGGTAACACATATAGCAATGCACCGCACCCTTGTGGTGGTGCTGCAAAAAAAAAATTGCTACCTGTGCAGTAGTGCTGTACTCTGTGCTGTTTGCTACCTGTGCAGTAGTGCTGTACTCTGTGCTGTAACACGCCAAATATCCTTACAGTCCCAGTCAAACACAGAGTAAGGCCAGTACCTGCGACTGCAAGAGACATGCGCAGAAGCCAACTGGACAAAATGATGACTGAAGGCTCCATCGAGGAAATCGAAGCATCAGAGTGGCTGAGCCCAGTCGTGCTTATAAAAAAACAAAATTCGCAAGAGTTAAGGGTATGAATTGATCTCCGCAGTCTAAACCTGGAAGTACTCACGCACAGCTACCCCCTGCCAAGCATCAACAAGTTAATCCTCATAATGAAGGAGGCCAGAGTGTTCTCCAAGTTAGACATGAGGGACGCGTACCATCAAATACAGTTACATAAGGACTCCAAGCCATTTACCGCATTCATCACCCCGTTTGACACCTATCAGTTCAAGAAGATGCCGTTCCGCCTATCATCCGCAGCCTCAGTGTTTCAACGCATGAGGGACGCGCTTCTGCGAAATGTCAAGAACGTGTCCTATTTCCAGGATGATATCCTGGTATACGCTGCAGATGAACAAACACATGATGCCACGTTGAAGACGGTCCTTACCAAGGTCCAAGAAGCGGGAGTGAAACTAAGGTATGAGAAATGTGTACTCAAGGCACAAGAAGTCGAATATTTGGGGTACAAGATATCAGCGCAAGGCATAAGCCCCAAGCAAAACCTGCTGCAAGCAATAATCAAAGCTCCCGAACCCACCAAAAAAGACGAGGTGAGGTCATTCCTAGGTCTGGCAGAATATTACGCCAAATTCATCCCCAAATTTTCAGAAACCTCAGCGCCACTTCGTGAGCTCGTTAAAAAAAGGGTCAGAATACACGTGGCAAGAAGCTCAGAAGAAAGCGGTGGAAAGCATCAAACGACACATAGTGGAAGTGCCGTGCCTGCAACCGTTCAATCCAGACTGGTGTACAGTCATTATCACAGATGCCAGCGTGTACAGACTAGGAGCCGTCCTCACCCAGAAAAAAGGAGACACAGAACACGTGGTTGCATTCGTCTCCAAAGCCCTATCACCAGCTGAACACAATTATTTCACAGTAGAGAAGGAGATGCTGGCTTGTGCATGGGCTGCGGAACACTTCAGGATGTACGTATGGGGCACGAAGTTCAGGTTAGTCACCGACCACAAGCCCCTCATCCATATGCTCAGCCCAGGAGGCACCAAAGTGTCGACACCCAGGTTGGCACGCATAGCAGCCAAGCTGCAAGAATACACTTTCGAAGGTACAACACATCTCGGGGTGGAAGAATTCGCAGGCAGACTGCATGTCAAGATTGCCAGAAGGAAAAGACAAAGCCACCACCTTCTTGCAAGAAGAATGCATAGTAGCATCCATTATAGACCTCAGGGCCCCAGACTACCTCGAGCTGAGCGAAAAACATTGGATGAAAGAAGATGGGAAAGACCCCATCATGGTGAGAATCAGGGAATGGATCAAGAATGGATGGCCAGATGAAAGGGCAGTGCCAGAAAGAATGAGAGCATATTGGAAAGTGGCAGAGGAAATCTCAGAGACTGACGGCATAATCATGAAAACCGACCAAGTAATTCCACCCACAGGCATGAGGAACACCATCCTGTGCAGAACCCATGCAGGACATTTAGGAAACACCATGACGCGATGAAGAGTGAGAGAAGCTTACTGGTGGCCCTCCATGGATCAGGAGATTCGTACAATGATCGAGAGATGCCATGAGTGTCTCAACAGTGACAAACGCTTGAAGATCAGACTAGCTCTCATGATTCCCACTGAAATCCCTGAAACTGTGGGTCAAAAGTAGGTCTGGATTTTATTGGGCCACTGGAAGCAATGGCGCCCGAACATGGATATGGCATGGTGTGAGTGGATTACCTATTGAAGTGGGTCGAAGCAGAGTTTGTCCCCAACATCACGACTGCCACCGTGATAGAAGTCCTTACCGCCATCTTCCAGAGGGAGGGGCTCCCCAGCGAGTTAGTGACAGAAACGGGGTACAGTTAATATCTAGAGACATGGAGTTGTTCCTGAAGAAACATAACATTTACCAGAAGAAAGCAGCGTTATATCATCCCCAAGCCAATGGACTTGTGGAGAGAGCCAACAGATTTATGAAAGGAGCCATCCAATTAGCGACCGCCTCGGGAATGGATCCCCTCAACGCGACCAAAGAAGCCATCGCAGCTCACAGACTGACTCCCAATGGTATCACCCAAATCTCCCAATTTCGCATGTTGAAAGGGAGGAGAGCAGCCTCCACACAAGTGCCATCATGGTAGGCCAGAGTAAGAGAAGACGATGAAGTAGACATGTCGGAAGTAGTGTGGAGAATAGAGAACAGGAAGGCATGCATGAAAAGGTGGAGCGATAGAAGAAGAAGGAAAAAACAAGGGTGGGAGGTAAAAGAAGGAGATTGGATTAAAATACGTTTACCGACCAAAGACCAAATGACTGGCTCAAGGTTCAGCAGACCCTTAAAAATGATTCACAGGGGAACCAACCACTTCCGCACCGAGGATGGCCGCACATGGAACATGGTGAGAGTAGCCATGTTTGAGAAGAGTCACGAGAGAGAAAAGACCCATGAAGGACCCAAAACCTATGAAGTACCGGACAGAGAGGTAGAGAGAGAACGAGAGCCGGAGACAGGCAGCAAAGAAGTCGAAGAGGAAGAAGTTGAAGCAGATACACCCACGGTTGCTCAAGAAGACAATCCAAAGCAGGACGCCAGTGGCGAGAGGGATGACCGGCCAAAAAGGGAACCCAGAAGACCGGTGAGGTACAATGACTATGTCCTGCAGTAACATGTTTTGCATTATCAAAGGGAGGTGTGTAGAGATATCGCGAGACTTCCTGGTCTCGCAAGATCTCAGCGGCAGAAAACGGAAGAGCGGCTCCCGCGCGGAGCACGCGGCAGAGAGTGGGAGCGAAGGCACGGAGCAACATCAGCTCCCGTGTGCTCCTTTAAAGAACTGACCAGTGTACCTTCTGAGCCCAAAGACTCATGAGACTTAAAGCAAAACTGTAGGGCCTGTTGCCCAGTTATATGTTGCAGAGTTTTATGCATTAAAGAAGCTGATGTCCAGTGCTGAATAAAGAAGTCTCATCAGCAACCTGGCAGTCTCCTGTGTATTTTTATTAATATACAACACATGGTGTTGATATTGTGCTGTGTTATGGTCCTTATTTATAGTATATGCACCGTTGATGTATTGCTCTTCTTATACGCATTGTTGCATTGCTTTTGTAATTGATACTGTCCTTCCGGATTCTCCGGTTATTTGCCGGTATATACATTTATTAAAGTAAAATAAATTAAGTTAACTGACAATACTTTGACAAGCAGTGTGACGATTGCGCGACACTCTGCAAACCGTGATGAGAGCTGTGGGCTATGGACATACATGCTGGTGATTGTCATTACTGTACCGAGCACGGGTGTCTGCGTACTGCTGTAATAAACTCGCCTTATATTTTCTAATACTGCCCTGCTCTGCGCACTGCAAAACCCCTTGACCACTCTTCCAAACAGGGTCGGACTGGGGCATAAAATTGTCTCTGACACCAACGAAAATGTGGCCCATATTTGCAAAAGGGAATTCATTCCTTTTGTGGCGCTGTTTGAATATTACCCAAGGGGGAGGTTTTTGCACATTTTAATGAATATTTATTCAGCAACAGTGGTCAAAACTATTAGACGCACAGTGAAGTAACTCATCAAACTGGCCCACAATTACCAAAAAAGAGCCCCACTTTGACCCAAAAACCTGGCCCACACAAGCATTTAGCATTTGTGGTTCGGCCATGGGACTATTGCCCTATAAGCCAGTCCATGCCTGCTTCCAAATATGCATGACCAGGCAAGCATTGTGTTCTGCATGCTTGTGGCAATGCGGCACAGGTTGATCCATTGCTGTCACTTTGCTGAAGGTGGCTCTTTAACGATGCATGCATTGTGAAGATGGCTTAACATTGTAACCATGCACCCTATACACTGGCTGCTACTGTGCAACACATGCGGGAGGCTGTCTAGCACTACCCCCAAGCGTGCTGAGAGTTGGACCTCACTGCACCTACCCGATGACGTCTGTCTGACACGCGGTTCAAGCATGCTGAAACCTGGGAAACAGACAGGGGGGTCATTTTGCAAAAATGCAAATTGCATGCAGGGGACTACTAACATTTTTACACGCATGCTGCTGGGTTCTCTGCATGCAATTTTCAACATTAACGTGAAGATTAAAACCAGGTGTGCTGACCTTGACTGTTCACTTTTACACTCAGCATTGTAAAAAATGAAGCGCCTCTTGCAAATGACGCTTTGCAGGCAGTGATTCATTATGGATTCCTATGGAATCTGCTGCGTATTTAGCAGGTAGCAAACGAAGGTCTATTCCATGAAAGCCTTTGGTTTCACACCTGCATGAACCTCTCACACAGGCGACCGAGTGCTGGAAGACGAAAGCAAAGCAGAGATGCAAACGTTTGCAAACTTGTTCTGCCATTCTATGCCTTGGAAAGGTGCAGAAATGGGGTGGAGAGGGAAGTGGAAGCGCAAAAGCAATACATATGCATTACTTGAACACTTTCATGCTCTACTCACCTCATCAAATGACCTCCAGTTTCGCCCAACTGGCAAATACGCTTAAGGCCATCAAACATTGCGCCAATCACTCTTGTGCTCATTTTTTAAGTCACCGAAGCGTAAATAGTAGGGGGGAACAGGAGTAACCCAGTTACGCCTGTCTTAACCCCTCCATTCACGCTATGGGGAGTTTTCATTGTTTTTGAAGGTGGGGGGAGGGGCTTAACATGAGTTCCGTTTCTGCCTCCTGTTTGCCCTCCACCTCCTAAAACAACTTGTTTTTTATGCCAGCATGAGATTTGCTGGTGTGAACCAATCTTTTCTATGGAAACTGCTTGCTTTTCGGACGAACAAAAAGCAGGTGGTTTCCATGGGAAATTATTGTAAACACTGCCTGCCATGCTCTCATGTAAGTCTGGATTTGCCATTACAGTTAAACGTTGACCGACCAGCTGGCATGTCATACAGCATTTATTTTTCATTGTGAACATTGCTTACCATGCACACATGCTAAGCAGTGCTTACAATGAACATTAAATGCGGTCCGGACAGCGTGCAATTGTAATTGTGAGCGCCACTTAGCATGCCAGGCAGCGTTGACTTCATTTGCACTGCAGAGTGCAAATGCGAAGGGCAAAAGGTGTTGTTCATGCTTGTACACCAGCATGTTCCCTTTACATATGCACCTCGCAGTGCAAATGGTGAAAATGTGGTGGCAGGGACCTGGCTATGCCCCAGTGCAAACGTACCAGGTCCCTGCACTCAAATTACGACTAGGAGCACAATGAGCTCCTCTGGGTGCTGCTTTACAGTGCTCCCAACGTGTGCTCCCACGCCCACTCCCTGCCACCACACTTGCTTCCGCGATTTTGAGATCCATGATGGTGTGGCGAGACAATGGAATGCACGTTGCTTTTTGGTATGTTAGAAATGCAGCCTATTTTTTTTTTTTTTAACAATGACGAAGAAAGAGAATCTGAAGATGGTGAGATGTGGGAATTCCCAGTTGAAAACATCTGTAGACACCGCTAATCTATAGCACTGTAAAACAAGCGCCTCCTCCTGGGTCTGAATGAATGAGCAGAGGCTGTCCAATGAGGAATGGGCATCTTGACAGTGCTGCCGTGACGGGGCAGGATACCCAGAGCCGCCACCACGCGCGCGTCAGACATTGCTTCAGAGAGGCCTCTGGACTGGGGTCACTTGGACTCCAGGGTCAGTGACTAATTAGCAGTGTAAACATGTGAACCAGATGGCGTGCTCTGGAGCGGGGCGGCAGGCCTCATGGCGCAGTGACTCAGAGGTGGGCCTATTTCTAGGGTGAGTAAAGCTAAGAATGAAAGCCCCCAGGAGAAACTATCACAATATATCCCTTCTTTCCCAGGATGTTCGAATGGGAGGCCTAGTCATCAAATAAACACTTTTTTTTTTTTACAATGTAAAAGCTGTCTGGAGGTATCCTGCTTTCTGAAGCAAACCTCAATTCCACTTATTTTTTCTATTTCTGATCTTTAAGTTTTTTTAGATCCTCCCGATGGGAAAGCAAACGTTTTTTTGTGGCTGCTTTATTTCTTTTGCTTTAAAACACAACAGACCGTTCTGAATGATCACGGTCACAGAGGTTAAAACCTTTGAAAACAAGCATTGGCAAAGCCAACAGCTGTGGCTGTTGTGTATGCATGTGATAGTCATTTGACAGATGCTGCACTAATGGTACCACCTAGTTTGTTGTCAGTGCACGGCAGATGCCTATCTACTACCCACACACAAGCCTAACTGTTGTCTTTGCCAATGCGTGTTTTTAACTGGACTTCTGTAAAAGTAGCAGATGTGATGGCACACATATCACTTATACATGTTATTTATTTATGTATTGAACATGTGTATGGCACCTATATATCAGAAAGTGTTTCCAGGCGCCACAAGACTAAGAGCGGAGGGGCAACAGAGGAGGATAAAACAACAATAAACGGTCCTATTAGGCCTTGTGACATTCGGCTCATGCAAGTGCAGCAAACAGGAAGTGCAGGGGTGGCGGGGGTTGCAGGACTGGGCGGAGGAAGGGGGTGCTACGTAAGTGCAAATGGGGGCCTGGAGGGCAAGTGCGCTGGGGGATGGGATAACGTCAAATAGTGCAAGGAGGAGGGTGGACCAGACTCAGTAGTCAAGTCAGGAAAGGGAGCCCGAAGGGAAGTGCTGGTAAGTGCTGAGGCAGACTGGTCGCGGGAGGGCCTGGTTCCTCTATGACTCAGAGGGACCAGGTAACCAGTCACAGCAGCAGGGGTTAGCCAGTCGCAGCAGCAGGGGGCATTATCAAGGAAAGAGGAGAAGGAAGGAGGAGAAAAGAATCACATTGAGAAGCTTCCGGAACTTAAGGAGATCTGGACCAAGTCTGAGAGGGTTGGGGAGGCTATTCCAGAATAAGGCTCCTGTCGAAGAAAGAGATCTACCACCTACTCTCTTCTTGGAGAAACATCTGACCTGCAGAGAAATAGAGCTACAGGACCGGATGACTCTAGCAGGGAGGTATTTAAGGAGACTAGTTAAGGATAACTCAAACCACCAGAATTGTGGGTGGTTTGAGGACCCACAAGTACAGGTGGGCAAACCCTCACCAGACCGATCTTGCAGGATGAGTTCATGTGAGATCACACAGTGCCCACCAGCACCCCAAAATCATGCCTGAACCCTTGCAAGAGATTCCCTGGATGGGACATACATTGGCAGGCCATTCAGAACCACTGAACAGCCGTCAGACCGTTGGCAGACAATTCAGGGTAGCAGATCCTATGGGGAGGTTTGGTGAGCTGATAACAGCCCTGGTTCACTTCCTGGTTCTCTCTGGGTAGTGCTCAGCTGCTAGAGGGAGGAAACAAGCTTATCCAAAAATACAGAGGGAAACAGAGAACGGAAGAGAGAGAGAGGAGAAGGGGGCCTGTTTTTTTCATATTTCATTATCTGTTAACGTCACTTTATTTTGTTTTGTGCTTGTTTTGTGAACATCATTAAAGTCTCCCAGATAAACATTTCTTATTGATTTTCGCATAAGGATCTTACCAAAAGCTTATGAGATCCCACACACATTGGCCCTCATTACGACCCTGGCGGAAATCGAAAAACGATGGCGGAAATGCAATACCGCCATCGAATAGCGCTCGGTGCGATTAAGACCCGTCACCGTAAAGTACGATGCCATTAGCGACACCGTAGTGAACGCCAACGCTAACTGCACCAAGTACGCGCGCGCGCGCCATGCCAAACCGTAATTAGCACCATGGCGCAAGGGTACGCGAATTCCGACCCTAGCGGACATGTACTTAACGCCATCAAGCACGGCGGAAAGTACCATTCCGCCATGGTGAGAAGTACGGCATCGCGAATCAACCGTAAACGGCCCCACTGAGTGCCTGTACACCGCTCCCTGGCCACATAGTACAACTCCCCGTAGGTGCAACGAAGTCACAATGCAACCAGTGAAATGTACAAGTCACCCATGCATGCCAACGAACAAAAGAATCACAAGAGGGGCCAATGGGAGCTGCAGGGCACAGATGGCACGAATACAGAAGCTATACCAATGGACATGACCTCAGTCTCCCACCAAGAAACGCACGCAAACACAGGCACCTGTGACCAGCAATATACCGATAATCACATCATTCCACCAATCCACCTGGCTGACCGGCATCTGTTACACAAAACCTAATCCCCCGCCCCTGAGCATGACATCATTCAAACAGTCATATTGGCAGCCCTCACCCCTGACCTCACTGGGCTTCGTAGGCAAACGCGCACAGCACAGTACCACGCAACTATACTCCGAAGCTGGAACCCAATGCAGATCTCCTCACAATACATCGCTCCCCAAATAGGAATATGCCACATCACTTGCAAAGAAGAACGCCACACGGCCCATATCAGAATAGAAATTTAATGCACAACAAATGCACCAAGCCCATACAGCCATTAGGCCATGAACTCCAAAACACATTTCACCATTGTGGGCTGCATCCGCAATAAATGACCAGCTACTTCTTGTGTGACGCCCTGTTCCTTCATGGTACACAGGGGCTACATTCTCGTACGAAAAGGCAACATGGAAGCGCCTAGAACCGCAGGGCCGTCCCAATAGGGAGGCACTAGTCCAGCTGAAAGGCCGAAATGTTGCTCCGAGCCACTAGTACTGCGTAAGGGCATGTGGCCCATTGGCGATCGTCCCATAAGATCGTAATGCTGCTCCACTGATTAACACGAAGCAGCAGGTGTCGGGAGTAAAACCCATCTGCAGGAGTGGCATACAGATGGCAGTGGCAAAAGGGGAGGAGATACCTGTCAACCAAAAGAAAAGAAAAAGAATAGAATGGCCATCAGAACTACATTCGAACAACTCACTTCAATGATCACACTAAATCCACAGCCATATGCATGCTAGCCCACTCCAAAGGATCATCACCACCCCAAAACCACTTGCGACTCATAACTATCCATATCGAGGTGAAAACACCATCACAAACGAGTGTACCTGTGCATGCGTCTGTGAAAACAGAATCCATCAGATGGGATTGGTAACGTGCATGGACACAAGTGTCTGAAGGCGCGTCGAGACAGGGAGGGCTCAACAAGGCCAGATAGACGATGGTCCCACTATGGCAGCCCTGCATCACATAGCGCAGGGGAGGCGGACAGATTCCAAGAAGCCCTGTACATGGCAAACACCGTATCAAATCATCTGTCCATGCATCCATTCATCATTCCCTCATCCCGTAATGATAACGCCTGTTTCCATACTCACATAACATGTGAGAATTCCATTGAGTCTGTGCGTTATGCAGCCTGCAAAATCCACTGTGCCCCAGCCCGTAATTCCAGTGTTGTGAAGTAACATGTATTTGGGAACGTCCGGCCTCATCATCCACTTCGCTATTGCGCATCCCAAACTATTCATATCAATCATTGCATCCTCGCCATGGCCCCTGTCCCAAGGACACTGAACAATAGAACGTTATATTTGCAGTCAGACCTGTGGGCATCTCCTCGCCGCTAGCTGAAGACCGAAAGCGCCGCCCTTCGAATTCCTCATTTGCAACATCACGTCGAAAAGGCATCTGTGGCCGCTTGAAATCACAAATTAATCCATCTAATGCGGCTGTGTGTGAAAATGGCAACTGCCTTCACTCACAAATGGGACGCCCCGCCCGTCGTTGAACCTCGGTACAGTGATGCATGAGGGTCCACCGTTACTCGAGTACTACGTTCCACTGACCCTTCACAAGTCTGTTCGCGACTGCAAAGAATGCATGTGAAACAATGGGACCATAGCCGAATGAACATATCAACCAATGTTACACGGCCATCGGGTACTAATACATGATCGTAATAGCAAGATGCCATTCCTCGAATTGCAGCGTTGTGTGCGGGACGTGCTCGCCCAAAGGGGAGAGCAGCTTGCACAGGTGGAATGAATCACCACAGGTGGAGGCCATACAGCCTGAAAACACATAAATTGCACGCCCAGTCTCCTCCCACACCCACTCCGAAATGCTACCGGCAGGACCCGCGATGTTGGCCCTGGGGGACCTGATAGCACTGCAAGTACTCCAACTCCAAGAAGAAGACGAACACCAACTACAACCGGCCGCACGGAGGAGACGCAGGAGGAGGAGGAGGGCAAGGCAGGGCCAGCAAGGGCTGCCAGCACAGCCACTACCACCACGCAGGCAGCCCGCAATCCCACGCCTCCGAGCACATCCGTTCAACCTCACTGATGAGCAGATCCACACCCTCTACCCTTTGGACCGGGACACCATAGCCGCCATTGTGGACATGACACAGGCTGACCTTGTCAGCATGATAGATAGCCCAACCGCCATCCCACCCCTACTGAAGGTGGTGTCTGTACTCCACTTCCTGGCCACAGGCACCTACCAGCACACAGTCGGACAGTTGCATGGCATTTCTCAGCCACTGTTCTCACGGACACTATTGCAAGTGCTCGATGCCCTCCTGCAGCACGCAGACGACTACATCTCTCTACCACGCTCGGAGCAGGAAATTACCAACACAAAAGTGGGATTCCATGCACTTGGCGGCATACCGGGTTGCCTTGGTGCCATCGACTGCACCCATGTGGAATTGGTCGTCCCACATGCCATGGAGGCCCAGTACCGCAACCGAAAACAATTTCATTCTCTGAATGTCCAAATGGTGTGTGACTCCAACAGGATCATTACACATTGTTGTGCCCGATTCCCTGGATCAACCCATGATTCTATGGTCTTGAGGAACTCAACAATACCACGCTACATGGAGCGACACGCAGGGAACAGATCCTGGCTACTCGGTGAGTCTCATTTCATGCATGATGATGTGGGGTATGTGATGCGGCAATGACCTGGCAGGAAGGGGGGGGGTGCGTACGTAGCAATGGCATTCCACATAATTCGTTTATCGTCCACATACAGGTGATGCCGGATATCCACTGAAGAGATGGCTCTTCACACCAGTCCGGAACCCACGGGACCAGCATGAGGAGGACTACAACCATGCCCATTCACGTACCCGTGTAGTCATTGAACAGGCATTCGGCCTACTGAAGACCCGTTTCCGGTGCCTCAGCAGGTCTGGCGGGGCACTCCTGTACCGCCATGAGAAGGTTGCAAAGATGGTGATGGCATGTGTCATGCTACACAACATGTGCGTACGTAGAAATGTGCCCATGCCCCCTGACGCAGAACTGCAAGCACCTGAAGATGGTCATGATGAGGGTGGGGATGTGGCAGCACCTCAAGGAGTCTGCGTGGCACAGGAGGGCCGTGAAATTCGTCAGCATCTCATAGATGCAGGCTTCTAGCACTCACGCCTGGTGGCTGATACATGGACACGGGACTCGTGGCACTGTGTGTGTCTGGTACATGCACAATATGGACTGTACGCCTATGATGGCCTAGTACACAAAGATCATTGTCCACACATCTCATTGGTTGATCGTGCATTGTTTATGGCATATGTGATATCATGTTGAACACCCTATCGACCCGCCACCCAAGTGAGCCCAACACACCCCCTCCACCCTCCTACCTCCCCCCCGAACACCAGTGTCCAAAGATGCTCATTGTCAGTGGGCAGTCGCTATTGCAAGCCCCCTCTGCGGGTATCAGGGGCACCCCTGCCTGTGGAGCGCAGGTTCCTCCCAGATCTACGTTGGGGGCTGCCCTGGACGGAACTTGCAACGGATGATGTCTCTGCCTGCTCACGTCCATGCATGTCCCTAAGGGTTTGTGAGAGCTCAGTGAGCACACGGCGCACTGCGGCAAGTTCGGCACATACGTCTTTGGACGTCGCATGCAGTTCCCCCCTGAGGCTCTCGGTGCTTCTCTCCATTTGGACTCTCAGGCTCTCGGTGCTACTCTCCATTTGGACTCTCAGGCTCTCGGTGCTACTCTCCATTTGGACTCTCAGGCTCTCGGTGCTACTCTCCATTTGTGCCCTAAGTGTCTCAGTTGATGTTTCTATGTCTGCCTTAGTGCCCCCACATCCATCGGCATGGTCCTTGAGGAGCGTGGCCAGTTGCTGCTGTTGCACGATTAACTGGTCGAGGGACTGTTGCCTGTGCTGTGCCATGGCCATTTGAGGTGGTGTCACAGAGGGGCTGTTCGCCTCATGTTGCCCTGCCACAGGGCTTGTGGGGGATGGCCAGTCGTCGTCTTGTGGGTGCCCCTGCGTGGTATCCTCATGGTGTACGGGATGGAACAGACAGGGGGATTGGGACAGGTCATGGATGGATCTGACTTCGACATCCCCGTCTTCTGTGTCGGAGCATGCTGCCATTAATGGGGTGTCACCTATGGTGCTGCTGCCACCAGAGGCAGTACCTTCTGTGGCATCCATTGGGGGGACCTGTGGTGGTGCTGTTGTGGGCATGCTGGCTGCTGGGGTGCCTGTTGATGTTCCCTCCTGTGTGCTGCCACTTGATATGTGCTGCTGCCGTGTCTTGATGCGTGCAGCTGAGGAGGAGGGTCTTTGGCCGTCGGTCTTGGCCCTCTTTGCAGGTGTGCTGGTAGGGGTGTCCTGGAGCTCGTCGTTTGGATCGGACCCTGTGGTGGAGTAAAGGAGGGCGAGCGTTATTAATGGGTCTGTGGAAATTGGAATGGCAATGTATCACATGCATTGGGGTGGTACCTGAGGGTGATTTGGGTCGGGGCCTTGGAGGTGCTTTCATTTGTGTGTGGAGTGAGGGTGCAGTTGTTTGGCAGCCTGCAGTTAGGGTGTGCCTGCTGCACGTGTAGTGGGTGTTTTTGGGGTTTTTACTTATTTATGTATTTATTGTGAGTTTTAAAGTGCGCTATCAGGCCAATGTGTGTGGACGTTCTCCTGGCCATGTGTTGCTGTTGCGCTATGTGGACACATGTGAATCACATGATTGGACATTGTGGATTTGGCATGGTTTTATTTGGGCCACCTACCTGATTCTCCGGATGTCTGCACTCCTATCTCCATCCCTCCGACTCCCTCTATGCTCTCCATTCCAATGGTGGAGGCACAGATTTCTTCCCAGGGGGTCAACTTGATGGGTGATTCCGATCCTCCCCCGGTGGCTGTGGCAATGTTGCGGTTGGCAGAGAGTATGCTATGGACGCGTATCCGCAGGTCGTCCCACCGCTTCCTGCATTGCTGTGGGTTGCGGGGTGCGGTCCCCACCGCACTTACCCGCTGTGCCACCAGGGCCCATATGGCCTTCTTGTTCGCAAGTGCCATCCTGGTCATTTGCGTGGAGAAGACGGCGGCGGCATTCTCCTGGAGGGTCTCTGTAAGCACGGTGAGTTCCTCACGGGAGAAGTGGACCTGCCGCTTGCGGTCGCACGCTTTCTTTGCTACTTTTCCCATTTTTCTTGGTTTCACTAGGGTGGATGACGGGTTGGGATGTGTCTCAGGGTGGTGTTTTTAGTGGTTGTGTGTATTTTGTGGTTTTATAGGTGTACGGCGTGTTGTTTCCCGTTCCGGGCCCATGTTTTTACTTCCGTTTCCGTATATTTACGGTCACCGTACTTTCCGGTTGGCGCTCACTGCGGTGTCCGCTATGATGGGTGGCGGTATTGCACCTAGGGCGCCGTACGGCGGCGGTGTGGGCCGTTTTGGGGTCATTTCCGCCATCGCGGACTTTGCACTTCCGCCATGCCGTGGTGCTCGTGCCCGATGGGTCGGAATGGGCCGCACTTTGCTCCATCGTGCAATGGCGGAAACGCTATTTACGCTGTGGCGGTCCGGTCAGTCACTTTCCGCCAGGGTCGTAATGAGGGCCATTGTATTTAAATCTTAGAAGACTTTAAAGAATTCAATAAGTATTAGGGTGTCATGTAATTTCTTATAAATGTATTAGTTCTGTCCCAAATATTCCACTAGTTTCTCACAATGTCTTATAAGTTAATTATATTAATCTAAGTCAGATTCCCCTTCTAAATTGAGATCATGACTGACGTCTATTGGAGATTGGATGTCAAGAAAGTTCTTAAAGTTGAATTGGGACAAGACAGAAATCTTGGAGTTCGGTTCACCTGCTCCTAATGTTCTGGAATGCAGAATACTGGCCGGATGCCTGGGGCCTTTGTCCTGCTCCGAGTGCATCATGTAAGAGTCTTGGGATCAAACTTTTACCCTTAGGCAAGAGGAAAGCCAAGATCTCTTCAGTTTGTTCCACAGGCTTCCTTAAGCAGAAACGTTTTAAAAATATTCTTCCCGCCAACTGGGGGGGGGGAGATGGGGGAGGTGGGGGAGGTGAGAGTGGGGTTGTGGGGTGGGGGATTTTTGAACCAGGAACAGGTTCCTCCTCTTGCAAGCGAGTTGTGATTGTGCTGATAGATCATTGTGCACCAGGTTTTCGATCCTCACTGAAGGATCACACGCTATCCACCAAGAATAATGGCAGATAACTTAGACATACACATGGGATGTTTCCTCCGGGTGTGAACTCTAAATGTTAAAGGTCTGAACTCCCCGACCAAAATATCCCTGGTGTGTAGGGAATTCCGCAGAGCTAAACTTGACGTCCAACTCTTACAGGAAAGTAAATACGCCCGTGGAGAAGAACGAAAGATTTTGAGTGCGAAAATGGGAATAGAATACTGGGAGTCAGTACTCTTGGGAAAGGGCGGGGTTGGAATTCTCATCAATAAATGGCTCGATTTTAAAGTCAATAAGATATGGGCCGATGTAGAGGGGCGGGCTCTGCTCGTTGCAGGTTCCATACAAGGAGTCACCGTCACCTTGGCCACAGTATACTCCCACATTTCGGGACTAACCCGGTTCCTTACCAAAACAGTCCCCAAAATATTGATAGAGGCAGTTGGCCATGTCATCCTGGGAGGGGATTTCAACCTGTGGGCCGACCATAGACTGGATAGGAGAGCCGGGAACCCCAATGCGAGAGACCCAGTCGAGGGTGTTCACACAGAGGTTATGGAAATGATCAACACGTACAGACTACGTGATACATGCAGAGGGTTTCATCCAGATGAATCAGGTTTCACATTTTACTCAGCCCCACACAATACATTTACTAGGATTGACTACCTATTTCTATCTGAGGAACTGAACGAAACAGCGATCAGATCGGAGATCTCCCCAGCCACCTGGTCAGACCACGACCTGGTCTCGGTTGAGATACAATGGGACAGCCTAACCCGTAAGGAAGGACAATGGAGGTTTAATGAATCCCTCTGTAAAGATCCCGACTTCAAACAAGAGATGGAGAAGTAGGTCGAAAAATATTTTAAGATAAATGATACTGGTGAGATCTCCAAGCTGGACGGTGTGGGAAGCAGGGAAGGCAACATAGCGGGGCATTATAATTAGGGAAGGAGCTACTAGAAAGAGACTAAGGGTCCTAACCGAACACAAATTAAGAAATGAAATATCCCGATTAGATGCAGAGGTAAGGAGAACAAGATCTTAGCAGCAAAACAGAAAAAGGAGGAGATCAGGCTACTTGAGGAGGGACAGATAGTCCGTAAGCTTCAACTTCTGAAACAGAAGTTTTATGAAAAAGGGGACAAAACCGTTGCGCTGCTGGCAGCTAGATTTAGCGAACAATGGGCAGAACGAAGAGTCCTTGAGATAGAGGGGGAGGGAAACCTTCAAAACCCAATGGAGAAGAACATCCCAGAGGCCTTTGCCTCCTTTTACAAAACCCTTTATGAATCAGAGATAGACCCCAGGCGCTCTGGAACAGATGATTACTATTGACATGCCTACACTCTCGCACGATGAATCTGTTGATCTGGATGCCAGATGAAGTCAAAAATGCAATTAATAGACTCCCAATAGGAAAAGCCTCTGGGGAGGACGGATACACAGCTGGATTCTACAAGTCTTTTTTTTCCCCCCTCCCCCCTTTTCTAATGAAGCTCTTCAATGAGATCCTTGAGACTGGGAAGGCCTCAGACTCATTTACCCGAGCCCTCATTTCAGTGATCCCCAAAGAAGGACGAGACCCCACACGATGCAGTTCCTACCGCCCCATATCTCTCTTAAACGTAGATGTTAAAATTTACACCAGGATCCTCGCAGCCCGCATAGAAATACACATGCCCCGCCTCATACATGCTGACCAGGTTAGAGTTATATTGGGCAGACAGGGTGCTGACACCATGGAAAAGACCTTACACCCGATTAACGAAACACAAAATATGGTCAATGATCCTGTCCTCCTGTCGGTCGATGCAGAGAAAGCATTCAACAGGGTCGAATGGCGGTTCTCCTGAAAGTAGCATTGGCCCCAAATTTAAGAAAGGTATTCAAGCAGTATATACTTCCTCTAAAGCCTCAGTATTTGTGAATGCAGAATACTCTCGCTGGTTTGAATTAAGCAGGGGAACCCGTCAGGGCTGTCCCCTCTCGGCGATACTTTTTGCGCTCTCCCTGGAACCCCTACATCAGAAACTAAGGAAAGACCAACAGGTTCAAGGATTACGGGTGGGGGGCACAGAATACAAAGTGGCCTTGTATGCTGATGACCTCCTCTTACATATTGGGAGCCCCACTTCATCCATACCCAGAGCAGTTCACCTAATTAAAGAATATGGCACACTTTCAGTTTTCAAGATAAATAAAGCCAAATCCATCCTTTACCCACTGCATGAACCCACACAGGAGACTATGGAAAGGTTTTCCCGCTAGGTCTCACAATAGAGAAAACCATGTTACGTGATTTGGGTATAAATGTCACAAGGGATCCCAATAAACTATACAAAGTCAACTTCCCTCCCCTTTTAATGAAATTCCATGCTGACCTGACTAGGTGGGAGAAACTCACGATATTTTATGTATTTATTTATTTATTTGCATTTTTAAAGCGCTCACACAGCCCGCAGGCATCGAGGCGCTGTTACAGGATTTGTTTGTTTTAGTTGCGTAGTTGTTTGTCTTAGTTGCGTATTTATAATGCGCTTAAATACCCAGAGGTTTCTAAGCGGGGACCCGAAGATCGAACCAGTGTTGCTTCATGGCGTCTTGCTTCCAAGGAGAGCACGTTTCTGCTGAGATACTCAATCTTGGCTAGGCAGGCTCAATGCCGTCAAAATGGTCTGCCTCCTGTCAGGGGTTTTGACCCATGTTAATTCAAGCGCAAAATGCATATTTTAAAACTCTACTGCAGAATCTACCTTAATACACTGTTAGCAAGGATCATATGCTATCAAGTAAAATCCCCTTTTTGAAAGACATTAATTCAAGACAGCTCCCAAAAATGGGTGCAGTACCATTGCAAGCCACTGACCAGTGCTGGCGCTCTATAAAACCTGACAGGAGAGCTGTCTTGCGGAACTGTGCAGTGAACAGAAGGGGGTCTTATGTAATTAAAAGTTCAAAAGACTTGCTTTTCCTGAGAACCATTAACACCTCAGAGACACACACGCCCATGATATCACATGGCCCTGTTGATTGAGAGGGAGGAGTTTCGCCTGCAGCCTGCAGGACACAAGACAATACACCCTTTCAATTGAATGGGGTATGCTGATTTTGGGTGTGGACTGTAAACAGTCTTCTGGAGGAAGGAGAGGCCTGCGATCTCTAACTCATCAAGTTTCTGGGGGCGGGCCAGAATGGATTGTGGATTCATATTGCAGCAAATATATGTTTAAGTTAAATGCTTCTGAAATATTGTATTAAGCTTACAAAAATGTACAATTTGGAGATCCTTAATCTGAGAAATGTACCCACAATTTGAGACCAGACTCAACTCGGTACCATGTTCTGAGGCAAAACCCCATGAATTATGGAGATTGCAGACACAGGGTTTATGCTAGAAAAATGAAAATTTACTGGAATATGAGTAGAGAGGCGGTGTACATCTGGGTAATTTTTGGTAAAAATCCAATATTGGTAAACCAACCAAAAAACAAAAAATTTTGGCATTTTTTAACCCTAGCTCTTAGGAAGATCAGGGTTAGGCAAGAATATACCTTGAGCAATCCGTCATGCAATTTAGGTAATATTAACAAGTGGGGTATATTGCAAATGTGGGTTTTATGAAAAAGAAGATATGTTGCACGGACACAAAAGGGGCGTTTCTTCAATAGATTGTAAAATGATGACTCACTCTGACACACTATCCCTTCTCAAATCAGGTCACAGAGAATCCTTGACCTATCAAATCATGAGAGGGTTGGGCATGCAGAATGAGCCGACCCACCCACTTTCAAAAGACATAAAAATAGCAACTGAAAGCCAGACAGACACTCACTTTCCATTTTCTTGCGCAGCACTCTGCCGGACCAGACAATATCCAGAAGGACCATCTCCAGAACTTAGAATACAGACTTCAGAACATTTTCAGCAGGCCTCAAAATCTTTTGCCAATTATTCAACAGCCGGGTGAGCTGTTTGATTCTGGTTAGAACCTTGGGCCAGAACCATATGCAGACCCAGAAAACTGAGCTGTATCCAGAACTGGTAACAGACCCAGAAAGCAGTGCTGTATCCAGAGAGACCAGAACCAGACCAGATCGCTGTGAGCAGAACCAGTACCAGAAACTGCCCGGAGTCCAGTCCAAACCTGACCAGACCTTGATGGCCTATTTCAAATTTATAGTGTGAGTACTCAGCTAGAACTGTGCCAGAACCAATCTCTTAGTCTAAAATAATCTGATTCAAAACATTTGAACTTGTCCAGAACTGCATCATAGGAATCGTCTGTTCATTCTGTCATTTCTGTAAAAGTGTCATTTTGCCATTCTGAAACTTTAATTTCATTTCTAAAAATCTATCTCCACAAAATCGTCTGTATCTCTGGAACCGCGTGTGCGAGGAAGGAGATTTAACTTTCATTTTAAAGCTAAGATTTTCTATTCATTATGGTTTTTGCGTAATCGCGCTCGACGCACTCGGAAAAAGTGCCGCGATTTGAGATTTGGTCCAATTAGCTTCTGTCAAAATAGCTGCTTTTGCTTGAAATGCTAAAATTCGTTTTCAACCTGCTAATCCCTCATTGAGCATTGCAAATGTGACTTGAACTAATCTTAAATAACTATCACCTACCCTGAACCTCCGATAGGGAATTAAAAGCATTTTTAGCATATTTTACTTCATTGCCAACCCATTTAAAAGGATTTGCCTGCTTTAAAATCATACCTGTTTCCCTCTAAGCTCGCTTGGGGGAACTGGAACTGTGTATTGCATTTTGTTTGTATTCCTGAAAATTGTGTGCTCTCCTTCCAACTCCTTATATTGCATAGGGGGGAGTGAATTGCCACCAGGGGAAAAGGGAACATATTATCTCTTGTGAAACCCTATCAGTTTATTTCTGTACGGCATTCTTTCCATCATTTTTTTTCCTTGAAACCATAAAAGCATTCTCAGTTACCTTTTCCTTCCTATACCAACTCCTAAGTAATTAAATATGCGTACAATTGTAATATTATCCATTGTTGATCACTTTCATATTCTTAAGTGTGATATCAAATATTAATTTATTATAAAAGTGTGATATATATATATATATTGTTTAATTTTTCCAATAAATCTTTTAAATTGCAAAACACACCTACTTCTTGGCTCAGTGAGGTCAGGGGGATTCAAAGAGAGGGGCGTTTTATAAGGGTTTATCATCCAGAGTATAACTTGTCATAAAAATATATAAATAAGGGCTTCCCGTGGGCGTCCCAGACGAGGCACTGACTTAGTGGGATTGCTGAATTGAAGTCACTTAACATATTGGGGGCTCGAGCCGGGGATTCTGGATTAGATCCATCACTTGTGCAGATTAATACGGTGTGCTAACTGACAGGATACATAATCCTGTTGGATCACCACGCCGTGTTACACTGTAAAAACACCCCTCAAAGGAACGCTCTAAGGAAACGGTCTGTTTTGCAAAATAAAATACAAACTTCTGTAAGTCAGGAAGGAAATCAATTTCCAGAATGACGACCTTGGTAGATATTATAATAGCAAGAGAACACCTCTTACATAAGCTATTTGTGAGAGGTGAGTGGGCTCATTAGGACCAGGCGGTCTGGTTGCAGGCAATCGCACCCCAGATCACTGAAACAGGGTCAGACATATGGAGAGATCAGGGTCCATTACATGTGGCCCTGAGTGAACTAGATATGGCCCCTAAAGCCAAAGATGAGCACGACAAGATTGTCAGGATAGCAGCATATTTATATTTATATATGGGAGCCATACAGGACAAATGTGCTGAAGGCCAAGATCTGGCAAATAGGCAACTGATGGCATTAGAGAAGGCCCAATCTGACCTGGTCTCTTCCGAGCAGAGGCTGTAGAGGAGCCAGGAGTCAGAAAATGATAGTAGGCAGTATATCATTAAAATAAAAGAGGATATGGGTATCCTGCAATAGGAAAAGTCTATCCAGGATAACAGATTTCTGGCCTTGCAGAAGGAGTACCAAGAAGGTTTGGACGCCCTACTGCAGAGCCAGAAAAAGCTGGAGCAACAACTGGACTTCAATAGGGCATGCAGAGAGCAGGTAGTCACCCTGCAAAGCCACCTATATAGGGAGAAGACAGAGAGCAATAAACTGATTTTGAAAGACCTGGATACCCAGGCAGAGTTTGATCAAGAACGCTAGAAAGCTGGTGCCTTTCAAAGGCAGAAGGATGACCTGGCGGCACAGATGCAGGCTCTTAGTCAGGAAAGGGACACCTTAGGCCAGGAAGTCTGCCAATTAAAAGAAAAAATTGAAGAAAATCACTTGGCCCTCCAGGGACTGGGTGACCTCCAAAAAGAGCATCAGAACTTGTTAAAGCACACCAGGAGGGTGAAAGGTGCTCTGGCAAGAAAGGAACAGGCCAGTACGGATGGGACTCAGGAGGTAACCCTCCTGCAGCAAAGACGGGCCCAGTATTCCAGGACCAATCAGGAAGCGCAGAGAGAAAATGAGGCTATCTGTCAGCACAATGATAGGCTCCAGCAACAGGTAGCCATGCAGGAGAGACTGATAGAGTCTAGTAAGGCCTTAACTGAGGAACTGAAAGCGCAGGCTCTTAAATTGCAACAGAGAGCAGGGGCTGACAGAGATGAAGTTTGCTGGGAAAGGGAAACACTTGAGCATAACCTCAGGAGCCCTAGTACCAGAGGCCTTCATCTCTCCCAGTCCTTGGACTCTGCCACCCCCATGTCCCCTGGCGCACATGAGCACAGGGCCACAGGGATGGCAGAGTACTATCCAGCCAAAAGTATGGTGCTCATAGGCCAGTACCACCCAGGAATGGATGGGCGGGCATCCGGGTATGGGCACCTGAGTACAGTGCAATTTAGTGGGGAACCCCAGGAGAGTAGGCCCACTAAGGGCATCCTGAAAACCTCTGCCCAGTTAGGTCAGTGGGGGGCTACCCATCAAATCCTGGCAGCAAGGAGGAATCTGAAGACTCCTCTGAACGTCACAGGACACAGGAGATCAGGTCCCCACATTCTGCCAGCCATTCCCAGGCTCGCAGAATCCGGGAAAACCTGGAAGATCAGACGGGCACCTCTGGGAGCAGTGCCTCTGAGTCAGAGGATGAGTGGACCAGGGTTACCCGAACAAAAAAGGCCAATAAGGCAAAAAGGGCCTTGCTTAAGGACCCCTTAAAACAGATCAAGGCAATAAGGAGTGTCATCACGCCTTATCACAAGAACGCCAAGTATTCTGTTTGGTAACACTTGGAGCTTTATGAGCAAATGATGGAGACTTTCCATTTGAAAGACAGCAGTAGCTGCATTCAGTATGTAAAATGGTCATTCTCCCCAGAATACTCCAGTTTCTTTGCGGGGCTGGAGGTCCAAAATCATTCAAGATGGTCCACCTACAGGGCGGCCATCTTGAAACATTTTTCTGTTCACAGAAATCCCCCAGAGGCTCGCAAGGCAGCCTTCAATTTGCAATGTGGGGAGGATCAGGCCCCACAAGATTTTGTGCAGGAATTGAAGCATGCCTTTCCGCAGACTACCAAAAGGGTGCGCACGGACAGTAAAGAATTTGTTAATACGTTTTTCCATGCCTTACCCAAATAAATAATGACCCAGCTCGTGAGAGATTTTCACGAGAAAAGATCTTTAGACTGGGTCATTGAGCAAGCCACCCGCATCTATGATTTGCAGAAACCGGTGGAAAATAAAAATAACGCCCAGAAAAGCCCCAAATCAACCAGCACACCTGCTGCTGCCAAGGTGGCAGAGGTAAAGGTTGCCCCCATTTTAGATTTGGAGATGGGGGGCCTAAAAACCTGCCGGCCCTGAATAATTCAAAGCCCAGAAGGCCCTAGGGCCAGTCACAGACAGGGAGTCAAGGAGGTAGTCCTACAAATGGGGTCCCTCACTCCCCTGATTATGTAAGTCCCCGTTAAAAGGGAAACCAACCCATCCTGGGTTATGTGGGGACTCCTCCAGCCCAAGGGGGGATCCAGCCAAGCACCTGACCCAGGGAACTTCCCTCCTAACTTCCCACAGGAGGGCAGAAATTCCCCAAATCCTGGGCAGAACTTGTTCCCCAGGTATCCACCCAACATCCAGCCCCAAAATCATCCATCCTTCTTTGCCCAATTCCCTGAGCCCAGACAAACTAATCTGGGAGAGGGGAGGCTAAGGGTGGAGGGGTACCCAAATCTTCCCAACTCGGGGTACTACCAGAGAAGGGATCGCTACCCTTCCCGGGATCAGCCCAGGGGAGAAAATAGAACACAATATCAGCCTGAGCGGGTTTCACAGTTAGAGCGCCAGGTCCAAAATATGGCAGGGGATCTGGGTCACATACTGAGGGTTCAACAGAACCCTCAGATGAGCATGCCACCGCAGAATGCCCCAAACTCTGGGCCTGGTGTTCCAGATCAATGACGGGGGCAGCACCCCGATAACCCACCGGTTCCCAGGGAGGAGGCACAAGGGGAAGGGGGGTGTAAAGCCTTGGAGGAAGCTTCCTTCCCCACTTATAAACAGCCCCTGGAAACCCAGGAACCGGAAACAAAATCTCCTACCCCTGAAAATCTGCCACCCAAGGAGCAGAGAGGAGGTAGGAGAAACAAAGGACCCAAACAGACCCATTTTGTGGAGGAGGTACAGGTCTTCCAATTTGAGGGAGAGGGATCCTCAGAGGATCCTGGGAAAAGGATCTTCTCCTTCAGAGATGGGGGAACTCCTCCCAAAGAAAAATGGGTCCCAAGGGATTCCAACCCAGACTGGGTAGATGTGGGGATTGAGCTGTCACCGCCCATCATTCTATCCCAGAACCAACAAGACTGAAAACCCCTGGTTCAAACCCATCCTGGTGACTGCCTCCAAAAATAGGGGGCGGCCCAGAACCGGAACCAGGGGAACCCAAAACCGCATCCATAGACTGGGTAGATGTGAGGATTGAGCTGTCGCCGCTCATCATTCTATCCCAGAACCAACAATACCAAAAACCCCTGGTTCAAACCCATCCTGGTGACTGCCTCCAAAAAGGGGGGGGCAGCCCAGAACCGGAACCAGGGGAACCCAAAACCATATCCAGTTGCCAACTTTTTCTTTCAGATTCCCGAGACTCTCCACAGAATTCTGCCCAAACCTCTTCTCTCTCAATGTCCAAAACCAGAAAGTTAGCCCCCCAGTTGTCCAAAAATGTGCATTATCTGTGCCCCCTTACAGAGAAGGAGGGAAGATACTATGCCCCGGTTCAAGTACAGGGGCAGGATACAATTTTGGCACTGGTGGACACGGGATCCCAAGCTACAAAAGGGCCTTTGATAGCTAAATTTAGCAAGGGGGGATAATTACCAAATTCCTCTCACCTCGCTTCCTGGACAACTTCAGAACTTTGACGGGAAGGAAATTCCCGTTGAGGAGACTGTGGATTTGGACATCAAAATTGGGCGACACAAGGTGAAACACCCGATCATAGTGGTGACTCCAGAGGGCACCCCTTGTTTAGTAGGGAATGACCTCCTGAGACGGTTGTCACCCCTAATAGATTGTGTAAACAAGGTCCTCTAGACCCAGACTAGCCGACCAATAAAATTAAAACAGAGTGTCAACCATGTTAGTTTAAACGGTACATGCCACATGGTTGAACATAAATCTGACCAAGTAGAATTTCACTTCCAGAACAACCAAATTCCAGACGTGACAGTAATAGCAGTAGGACAACAGACTGGTGATGGGGGGTCCTCTCTATTTCTGAAAATCAACCTTCCTTCCAGTTTAAGGTGGTATTCCACACTGGAAGGAAACACTCTGAAATTCTTTACTAATCCACAATCAGAAACTCCCACTCCTATAGTCCAGAAAGATGTGAAATCAGCTCAGAGCCTGGCTGATATTCAGCAAATTGGAGAGCAGTTGTTCATCTCCGTTCAGTTAAATGAGGGGAAGGACTCTGACTCGCCCGAGTGTGTGTGAACAACGGTAAGAGCATCATCAGCAAAGCCATGTTCCGCCAACTCCATAAAAGATCCAGCCATTCACACATTCAAAGTGATAGACAAATGGGAAATGGACCTGGAAGCACCCAATTCCAAACATCTCCTGCCAAGCAGGTTTATGCTCAAAATCTCCATTGGCAACAAGAGCATAGTCCATAATGGTTGGGTCGTGCGAGATGTCACTGCCGCCTTTTACTTAGGCAGTGACATTCTCAATCGCTTTGCCATTAGTTTGGACCTAATAAACTTCAAAGCTTGGTCCCGATTAATGGATAATCCCATGGGCTTTGATGATCAAGAAAAAGCATTTAGATCAGCTCAATTGATACCTCATGCAGTTGAAATTCAGGTTAAAGAGGAAGTCACCATCCCAGAAAGGACCCGACAATTCTCCCTGGAAGTGAAAGTTAAAAGAGGACAAAAATTGAAAAACCCTGATGCTTATATTCATCTAAATGCTTCTCTCCAACAGCAAGGGTTGGGGGTAAACCCAACACCATTAGTCAACATAGAAAATGACACCATTCCAATAGAGGTGGATAACAGCGACTTAAAGAGTATCACTCTAGCCGCAGGCACCATTATTGGAATGGCTGTTGATGACCGACATTTCTCCATTGATTTAGGAAATGAACTGTTAGGACCAATCCCCAAGGACTGTTTTGACAGTGACAGTGATGACAATACAACACCAGACAGGATCTTTACCCGGCATGGGGGGAACTTCCTGGTGTACACTTCCTGCCCTTATGGTAAGGAAGATGTGACTTGTGACTTCAGAAGGGATGAGGTGATTTTCCAGGTCCATGAGGGCTGCCTTTCCCACCTGAAGCCTCCAGTCCAAATCAGCACTCTGACCAGGGACTTCTCCACCCAGCTGGAAGAGGGCGCTGAGATAGCAAAACCAGAAGTCTTTCCAGGCTTCAGGCAGATGGTGGAAGAGAGAGTCAACCTAGCTGATGCCTGTGTGACTCTGGAACAGAAGCAAAAGTTGAAACAAGTTTTCTTGGATTTCCAAGATCTCTTTGCGGTAGACTCATATGACTGTGGTCACACGGACATCCACACAACAACAATTCCCACAGACCCTGGCATGACTCCAGTGTTTGTGAAGCAATATCGCTTGCCTGTCGCATTAATGGAGTCCCTTACTGAAATAATTAAGAACCTTGAGTCCCGGGGAATTATCCGTCCAGTACACAGCACTTTCAATAATCCGGTGCTGGGAATATTGAAGCCAAACGGCCAGTGGAGACTCTGCGACGACCTTAGGGAGCTCAACAAACGGTTCCATACTTCCCGATGGCCTCTTCCCTACATTGACCAAGGGCTGGCCCAGATCCAGGGGTCGCAGGTATTCACTGCAATAGACCTGACCAATGGATACTGGACCGTGCCTGTCAGTAGGGAGGACCAATACAAACTGGCTTTTACCTTTGGGGGCCAGCAGTGCACATGGACCCGGACTCCCTTCGGATACCTGAACTCCGGCAATGAATTCAACATTTTCCTATACAAGGCCATGCTCGACCTGGGTGCGAGGGGTAACCTGGCTTATGTAGATGATGTCCTCATCAAAAGTTCAACTGTGGAGGAACATATAGTGGAGATCCGTTATGTTCTGACCCAGTTGAGGGCCGCCGGAGCAAAATGTTCCTTTCAGAAAGCACAGTGGTGTAGAACCCGTGTTAATTTCTTGGGGCATGAGATTACTCTTCAGGGTCTCTGTCCCCAAGAAAAGAAAGTGGAAGCACTTCAGAAACTGAAAGATCCCACAACTCTGCGGGAACTAAGGAGCCTCCTTGGACTGACTAATTACAGAAGAAAGTTAATTGAGGGCTACGCAGAGATCACCAGACCCCTGATTCATCTCTTGAAGGGGGGGTCAAGTGGGAATGGGGTCCAGAACAATCCGAGGCATTAAGACAGCTCAAAAGAAGCCTCTCACAAGCGCCCTGCCTAGCTTACCCTGTCAGAAACAAGGAGTTTTTCCTGGAGACAGGGTTCTCTAATACGTGCTTGACGGCAGTATTATACCAAAAGCATGACAAGCTCAATAAAGTAATCTCCTATGCAAGCAAAACTTTATCCTCTGTGGAGGAAAAATTCAATGACTGTGAGAAGGCACTCCTGGCAACGCTGTGGGCATTGAAGAATTAATGCCCGTTCATCCAGGGGGAACACATCATAGTGGAGACTCCACACCAGCCTCTGCAATATCTCCAAAGTGACAGAATCCGGGCCGGAAATGTGAGTAATTCCCAAATTACTTCCTGGATTCTGTCAATGCAAGGCTTTCCTGTGGAGGTCAGGTATGGCCAAAACAAGAAGAGTCCCCTCGCGCAAGGTCTGGCTGACTTGCATGATTGTGCCAGAGAAAACTGTCTCGAGGACCAAAGTCTAAAAATCAAGGACAACATGGAGGCATACCTTTATTCCCCACACAAAGTCTTTGAAGAAGACAAGTGTGAGGGAATGCCCACTGTCTATGTGGATGGATGCTCTTACCATGTTGACAACAATGGGGAAAAAGAACTTGTGGCCGGCGTAGGGAATGTAGAGGTGAATGAGTCGCCAGAACCCTCCCCTGGATACAAAATTCGTCCCTGAAGTAGTCTGGTGGCAGAATTCATGGCTCTGTATCAAGCCATCCTCACTGCTGTCCAACATCAACTCCACGAACTGGTCATAATCACAGATTCAGATTATGTACGGAACGGGTTCGTGGAGCTCCTGGTTAATTGGAAAACCAGAGGCATGTTATGTGCAAATAACAAACCCTTGAAACATGGGAAGTTACTTCAAAACATTGATGCTCTGGTCACCTCGAAACGGATGACCATCTACTGGAAAAAGATCAAGGGTCATTCCAAAGTAGAGGGACCAGACAAAACTGGAAATGACTTAGCTGATCAGCTGGCCGAAACCGGGGCCATCCAAGGGAATCTAACAGAGAGTGAGTCCCTGTTGGGGGAAATCCAGGTCACTGCTATTACTAGGTCCCAGACAAATGCTCACAACGATCTTTCAACTGCACAATGGAGTAAGGAGACCCCAGATGCTGATTTGATTACGGCTCAAAAAGGGGATCCAATAATTGGTAAGTTTTACCAACACATTGAGAACCCTGAGAACTTTCCCCTGACGGATACCGATTACATTGGGAAAGAGGACCTTAGAGTGTTGATGAAATGTCCAAAAATGTTCTGAATCCAAGACGGTTTGTTGTTAAGGAAATCCGAAGCTGGCCATGATCACTGGGTGGTTCCTACCTCATTCCGAAGCCTGATGTTAAGTCACGCCCATGATGCGGCCACCGCCGGTCATAGGGGGTTTCACATATTTATTTATTTATTTATTTATTTATTTATTTATATTGCGCCGGTAGCTCGCAAGCTTCGGGGTGCAGAGACAGGAACACGGGAGACAAGTGACAGATAACCTACATGAAGCACAAGACAGATATAGAAGATATAGGACTGGGCCAGAAGTAGTTATATGTTTTACTTAAAGATGTAAGTTTTCAATTGTTTACGGAAGCGTTGGTAGTTGGCTTCCATCCTTATCTGGCCCGGAAGATTTTTCCAGAGGCCTGCTACGGTGACAGGGAAGGATTTGCCTGCTCCGTTTTTGAGTCTGAAAGGGGCTGTCGTAATCAGTCCTTGTTCGGCTGATCTTAGCTCTCTGGAGGGCTTATATGGGATGATTTTACTTCTCATGTAAACTGGAGCTTTGCCATATATACATCTGTGTGTGAGCGTGAGCGACTTAAATTGGACTCTTTCTTCAATTTTTAACCAATGTAGTTCTTTCCTGGCTTCGCTAATGTGCTGGTTCCTAGGTATTTGTTTGATGATTCTCACTGCATTATTTTGCAGGACTTGTTAGCTGTGGTAACAGTTTTTGTTAGAACCCAGTATTAACGCGTTGCCGTAATCGAGGTGAGATAGAATTGTGGCTCTTGCGATCGTGGCGCTGTTTTCCTCCGATAGGTAGGGTCTGATGGCTTTCAATAAGCGCAGGTGGTAGGAGCATGTTTTTTTCACATAGAGGGTTTGAGCCTCGGATCTCAGGGATGCTTCTAACATCATCCCCAAGGTATTAACCTTGTTAAGGACTTTTATTGGAGTGTTTTTGATGGTGAAGGTGTTATATGCGGGGTGGAGCTTGGATCTGACCAAATCGGAACCAAAGACCATGAGCTCGGTTTTATTGCCGTTTAGACACATCCAATTTTGGTCCATCCATTTCTCCACTGCTTCATACACTGTGTCGAGTTTTTTGTTGTCCTTATGATGGTCTCCACTTAGTTCTATTACCAACTGAGTGTCATCAGCATAGTTAGTAAAGAACGTGTTGATGTTATCAAGGACTATACATAGAAATCTGAGGTATATGTTGAACAGGAGTGGGGACATGCTAGCGCCCTGGGGGACACCGCATGTAATTTCTTTTTCTATTGAAAATAGATTTCCCCAATGTACTCTAGATGTTCTATTTTGTAAGAAGGACATGATCCAGCGTATTGCTTCGTCTGAGCAGTTTGCTGTTTCTTTTAGAGCTGACTTAAGTAAGTTGTGGTCTAGTAAGTCAAAAGCCGCGCTCAGATCTAAAAGTATTAACAGTCCAGCTTTTCCCTGATCAATAATGTTAAGCATCTTAGTCTGTAGATCCAGCATGGCTGTTTCTGTGCTATGTGCTGGTCGAAATCCTGACTGTTGATGATGGAGGAGATCAGAGCTTTCTACATGTTCCTGAAGTTGTGTGGTGGCAATTTTGTCCATGATTTTGAGTATGAAATTGCAGTTGGTTATGGGCCTTAAGTTGTTTGGGCCCCTTTGGTCTAGGTTAGGTTTTTTACAAGGGGCGTGACTGTTACTCTTTTTATGCTTTTTGGTACATTTTGATCACAGAAGGATGTGTTTATTACTTTGGTTAGAGCTGGTGCAAAAATAACAGGATGGTCTAGGATCAGGTTGGCCGGGAGTATGTTTTCCGCACACGTGGTGGGTTTCATGGATGCTAGGGCTTTTATCATGTCATTGGTAGTGATGGGATGGAACTTGAATTGGGTCGTCTGGTGTACACGTTCCTCTGGTGTGTCTTTAGTGGGAGACTTGGAGGCTGCTTGGGATTTGGCTATGATGTCCCCGGCCTTATTAATTTTATTAAAAAATGCAATCTGTGTTGCGTCGCATTCTTCTTGGGTGGGCGAAAAGGCAGGGGTTAAGCATTGTGGCTTATCTATGGATTTTAATATATTGAAAAGTTTGCTGGTGGAGTTGGCTGCTACTGAAATCTGTTTATCGTAGTAGTTTTTCTTAGCCTCAATTATCATTCCTTTGTAAATTTTCTCGCTGGTTTTCCAGAGGGATTTATTTTCCACTGTGGGTTTTTTTCTCCATTCATTTTCCCTATTCCTTTTAAGCTTCTTCTGTTCTGTTCATAACACTTTAGATCTTAAGAGAGGTTGCATGCTGGCCACACATGGGGCAGGACCTTGACCAATACTTGAAGGGGTGTCTTGTGTGTGCACAATTTCAGCCAACATCCCTCACACACCGCGCGCCTCTCCAAAAGAGGGGGATGACACTGCCATGGTCACATTTGCAACTCGACTTCATAGGCCCTGTGATTCGCTCCTCTAGGGGGAATAAGTACATGTTGACGGTGACATGCTTATTTACCAAATGGGTGGAATGTCTCCCGGCCCCAAACTGCAAGGCAGAAACAGCAACTGCCCTGATGATCAACCACATCTTTTCACGTTTTGGTCTACCCCAAAGGATTGAGTCAGATAGAGGTAGCCATTTTACCAGCGAAGTAATGACTAAGATGTGGGAGATACTGGGGGTTAAAAGGAAGCTACATATTGCTTACCGGCCAGCCTCTTTTGTGCAGTGGAGCGATACAACATAACCAGTGTGAGCATATTAAAAAAGTTTGTGGCAGATTCTGGGCCAAGTTGGGATAACCGATTACCTCTGGTCCTAATGGCCATCAGATCTACCCCTTCATCTGCAACTAAAATGTCACCATTTGAGATGACTGGACACAAGATGGTGCTTTCCCAGCATTTGCTCTACAGGACCCAAGAGCAGACTTTAATAAATGCCTCCACAACTCACAAATACGTTGAGAATGTAAGGAAACACCTCCAACATGCTTTTGCCTATGCTCAGCGGAATCTAGAAAGATCAGCCGAGAGTATGAAAACTCACTATGATTTGAAAACCACCAGGAAAGAATACAACGTAGGAAACCGGATTTATCTATCCAATTTCCAAAGAAACCAGGCCAAACAGCGAAAATGTTTGCCTACATGGAAGGGACCTTTTGAAATTATAGACAAGATCTCCCCAGTTGCCTACAAGATCCACATCCCCAAGGGTAGTTTGGCAGAAGGGGAAGACAAGTGGGTCCATATAAATCAGTTAAAGTGTTGCCATCCCAGGCACACTCTGCAGCAACTGGAGGAGTCCTCTGCAATACCAGAGGGGGCCGCTCCAGAATAATTCAGTTCCAACCCTAAAATATCCCACATATAGTCTCTAAAATATTATGATTCTTGAATGAAAATGTCTTCTGATTATATCTTGTTTTTTAAAAATAAGAATGTAAATGTCTATTGATTTATAAAATGTATATGCCGCCCCACTATATCAATAGTGGGGGAGAAATATCTACGAATAGGTATTGCCGCTTTGCTTTGTCATCCTAGGAGAAAGAAAACCTGGAAACTGACCACAGAAGACGACCTGGGGACTGGGAGCAAAGATCCGAGGGCCCCGGGGTACGGCCCAATACTCCCATCAGGATCGGCCAGGAGAACCGATCGATCCATCCTGATGGAGGAAAAGATGATGAACTTTGTCATCTGCGGAATCTGAAGAAGATGATGCAGACATCCCAGTGCGTGGATCAAAACATCCTTTGCATCCGACTCCCCCTCGACTCAAAATCAAAGCGCAGTCGGGCGGGGGGGCTTGTCAGGGGTTTTGACCCATGTTAATACAAGCTCAAAATGCATATTTCAAAACTCTACTGCAGAATCTACCTTAATACACTGTTAGCAAGGATCATATGCTATCAAGTAAAATCCCCTTTTTGAAAGACATTAATTCAAGACAGCTCCCAAAAATGGTTGCAGTACCATTGCAAGCCACTGACCGGCACTGGCGCTCTATAAATCCTGACAGGAGAGCTGTCTTGCAGAACTGTGCAGTGAACAGAAGGGGGTCTTATGTAATTAAAAGTTCAAAAGACTTGCTTTTCCTGAGAACCATTAACACCTCAGAGACACACACAAAAGCCCAGGATATCACGTGGCCATGTTGATTGAGAGGGAGGAGTTTCCCCTGCAGCCTGCAGGACACAAGACAATACACCCTTTCAATTGAATGGGGTATGCTGATTTTGGGTGTGGACTGTAAACAGTCTTCTGGAGGAAGGAGAGGCCTGTGATCTCTGACTCACCAAGCTTCTGGGCCAGACTGGATTGTGGATTCATATTGCAGCAAATATATGTTTAAGTTAAATGCTTCTGAAATATTGTTTTAAGCTTACAAAAATGTTGGAGATCCTTAATCTGATAAATGTACCCACAATTTGAGACCAGACTCAACTCTGTACCATGTTCTGAGGCAAAACCCCATGAATTATGGAGATTGCAGACACGGGGTTTATGCTAGAAAAATGAAAATTTACTGGAATATGTGTAGAGAGGTGGTGTACATCTGTGTAATTTTTTGTAAAAATCCAATATTGGTAAACCAACCAAAAAACGAAAAATGTTGTCATTTTTTAACCCTAGCTCTTAGGAAGACCAGGGTTAGGCAAGAATATACCTTGAGCAATCCGTCATGCAATTTAGGTAATATTAACAAGTGGGGTATATTGCAAATGTGGGTTTTATGAAAAAGAAGATATGTTGCACGGACACAAAGGGGCGTTTCTTCAATAGATTGTAAAATGATGACTCACTCTGACACTATATCCCTTCTCAAATCAGGTCACAGAGAATCCTTGACCTATCAAATCATGAGAGGGTTGGGCATGCAGAATGAGCCGACCCACCCACTTTCAAAAGACATAAAAAGAGCAACTGAAAGCCAGACAGACACTCACTTTCCATTTTCTTGAGAAGCACTCTGCCGGACCAGACAATATCCAGAAGGACCATCTCCATAACTTAGAATCCAGACTTCAGAACTTTTTCATCTGGCCTCAAAATATTTTGCCAATTATTCAACACCCGGGTGAGCTGTTTGATTCTGGCTAGAACCTTGGGCCAGAACCATATCCAGACCCAGAAAGCAGAGCTGTATCCAGAACCGGTAGCAGACCCAGAAAGCAGTGCTGTATCCAGAGAGACCAGAACCAGACAAGATCGCTGTGAGCAGAACCAGTACCAGAAACCACCCGGAGTCCAGTCCAAACCTGACCAGACCTTGATGGCCTATTTCAAATTTATAGTGTGAGTACTCAGCTAGAACTGTGCCAGAACCAATCTCTTAGTCTAAAATAATCTGATTCAAAACATTTCAACCTGTCCAGAACTGCATCATAGGAATCATGTGTTCATTCTGTCATTTCAAAGCTGTAAAAGTGTAATTTTGCCATTCTGAAACTTTAATTTCATTTCTAAAAATCTATCTCCACAAAATCGTCTGTATCTTTGGAACCGCGTGTTGCAGGAAGGAGATTTAACTTTCATTTTAAAGCTAAGATTTTCTATTCATTATAGTTTTTCCGTAATCGCGCTCGACGCACTCTGAAAAAGTGCTGCGATTTGCGATTTGGTCCAATTAGTTCCTGTCAAAATAGCCGCTTTTGCTTGAACTGCTAAAATTCGTTTTCAACCTGCTAATCCCTCATTGAGCATCGCAAGTGTGACTTGAACTAATCCTAAATAGCTATCACCTACCCTGAACCTCCTATAGGGAATTAAAAGCATTTTTAGCATATTTTACTTCATTGCCACCACATTTAAAAGGATTTGCCTGCTTTAAAATCATACCTGTTTCCCTCTGAGCTCGCTGGGGGGAATTGGAACTTTGTATTGCATTTTGTTTGTATTCCTGAAAATTGTGTGCTCTCCTTCCATCTCCTTATATTGCATAGGGGGGGAGTGAATTGCCACCAGGGGGAAAGGGAACATATTATCTCTTGTGAAACCCTATCAGCTTATTTCTGTACGGCATTCTTTCCATCATTGTTTTCCCTTGAAACCATAAAAGCATTCTCAGTTACCTTTTCCTTCCTATACCAACTCCTAAGTAATTAAATAAGTGTACAATTGTAATATTATCCATTGTTGATCACTGTCATATTCTTAAGTGTTATATCAAATATTAATTTATTATAAAAGTGTGATATATATATATTGTTTAATTTTTCCAATAAATCTTTTAAATTGCAAAACACACCTACTTCTTGGCTCAGTGAGGTCAGGGGAATTCAAAGAGAGGGGCGTTATATAAGGGTTTATCATCCAGAGTATAACTTGTCATAAAAATATATGAATAAGGGCTTCCCTTGGGCGTCCCAGACTAGGCACTGACTTAGTGGGATTGCTGAATTGAAGTCACTTAACACTCCCCAGATTTCTCTACCCATTTCAGATGCTCCCCATTCGAATGCCGAAACACTTCTATAAAGAAACTAAAAGAGCAATCTTAAAATTCTTAAGGCAGGGGAAGAAGGCGCCAGTTGCATATGACACCCTAACGTTACCAAAAGATAGAGGTGGAGTGGGCTTGCCAGACTTGGAAAAATATTATGAGGCAACCCAATTAAGGATTCTGATCCCCCACCTACAAAAAAGTAAAGATCGCCAATGAGTCGCACTCGATAATCACTATCTAACCCCACCGATGATCTCAGAGTGGATCTGGGTCCCAAAGAAGAAGTTACTCCGGACATTGAGAAACCACCAGATATTGGGTACAATATGGGAAATATGTAGTGAAAGGAGTAACACACGTAAGATCACCTCATGGCTCTCCCGCTTGAGCCATCTGTGTTACCCGGGCTTCCGAGAGGACATCCGCAATCTAGAAAGGTTTCAACCCTGGTATGAAGCTGGGCTGGAAAGAGTGGGACAACTTTGAAAGGACGGCTCCTTCATTACCATTACGGAATTAGAGGAAGCCCTAGGATTGGCCCCCTCTCTGTTTTTCACTTTTTGCAACTCAAAGGCGTACTTTCAAAAGACAAATGGAGACATAACACCAGCAGAGACCTCACCCTATGCGAAAAACTGTTAAACTCCAGAACAGAAATGAAAGAGCTAATATCTGCTATGTATAGGGAGCTAATAGAGGCAGTTAAAGGGTCCACCTTACGTCTAAAGAACAGATGGGAGAGAGATCTTGATGATGAGATTGATCTAGACATGTGGGGGAAACTTTGTAGGGCTGACTCCCAGGTTTCGATAGCCAGTCAATACAAGCTACACACCATCGAATTATTGCATAGATGGCAATATGATCCACACAGGCTCTCCCAGATGTTCCAGTCGGCGAGTCCACAGTGTTGGCGTGAATGTGAAATAAATGCAAATTATTGGCACATGTGGTGGACCTGTCCCCACATCCGAATCTTTTGGGATGAAGTCCTGGGGTGGATCAAAGATCTAGACGGAATACAGCAGACTGCTGACCCCCTCCTAATCCTAATCGTATTTGTAGATACACAATGTCGAGTATTGGAGTATTACAGGTCTAGCGGCCCCCTTTTACTGGCGGCTCGTGCTGCACCAGTTATTAAATGGAAATCGAAAAGTGTACCTACTAAAGGTAAATGGGTCAATGTTGCCACCAACATATGTATGATGGAAAAGATCACTGCTTCCCTTCATGCAAATACCATGCAATGTGACCTACTGTGGACAGATTTTGTGACCAAATATATGCCTGGGACTTGCTGAACCTGGAGGTGACGGTATTAGATCCCTATTAACTCCCACAGCCGAGGAGACCATTATGTAGATCTTCAGATACATTTGAGAAACACAACCACGTTTATTATTGTATGTAAAAATGGTCACATCACACGCCAATTGCAACCATTCGACTTACTTTAAATGTACCAAGCAAGAGACAATACTGTTCATCAGGGGTCAAGGGGGTTAAGCGTCAAATGTTTTCAATAGGACCTATTGGGGGAATTGTAAGCTGTATTTATGGACCTTCAAAATGTACCGTGTACCCGATTGTATCGTTAACAATTTGTTTTTCCCTTTGACAAACTTTAATAAACTTTAATAAAAAAAAAAAAAAAGATTCTTCCTTTTCTTCCAGTGAAGCTTCATTCTACAGTCGTGATGTCATCGTTATGGGCTCTCTGGATTACTGCTATGGCATTTATATAGGCCAGCCCGAATTCCTAATGCAGCGTCTGCGGATCTTACAGAATTCTGCTGCGTGCCTGGCTCTGGGTGCGCCAAGTCTGGCTCATTCCACTTCCTTGCTTCAGCAACTTTGTTGGCTTCTGGGGAAAAGCCATATTGACTTTAAAATGCTATGTATTGTACACTGTGCTATCCACCAAACGGGGGCCCTTTATCTTCAATCCAAACTGACTCGATATATTCCCTGGAGACCCATATTCTGTGCAAATTCTATTGAGGATCCAGAGCTTTCGGAAAATGCGGGCTGAAGGCTGTTCTTTTCTGTCCATGCGCCGATGGTGTGGAACTCTCTGTGGGGTGGAAGGCAGAAAGCTGGGGAAAGTCAGTAAACAAACAAACAGCCACTAATACATTTTTTCATTCACAATAAGGCTTTTAAGCATTTTAATAAGTATTAAGAATTCTAAAACTTTTCTACGCTAGAGAAAGCATGTGGTCTGACCGCACACATAGTATACACTCAGCTACAGACACTGAATGCCATCTCCTGCCTGAAACTACTTCCAAACAATTCAGTGATCATATTCCCCTCAATTTGACATGCTACGGCACATGTGTTTATGTCATGCATGGTGTTTGCAAGGGTTCTCTCGTCCTTGGTACTATGATGTCATGCTCATTCACAGCCACTGAATATATGATGTTCCTGCATTCAAAGAATTCTAAAACATTTCCATGCAGGCAACACATATTTGGACTGGGAACAAAAAGCTGGTGCACTCACTTATGCAGATGGGCTGCAAAAAGACAACATTTCAACTGCAGGCAGTGAATGCACTCCCTTGCTTAAACGGATCTCGAAGACTATTATTCAGCAACAGATTTCTTTGATCTTTCCTTGGCAAAAGAGTTTTCTAAGACTTTCCATTCACAAACATAATTCTATTACTTTTCTGCACAAGCAAGAAGTATGGTCTTGCCACACAAAGAGGATGAACTCCTCGTTCTGACAGGCAAAGGCTCATATTTAATGTCATGCAAGGTGGTCTTGTGGTTCTCTCCCCGTGGTACCGAGATGGGTCATCCAGTTACAGCCACTGATCATAATCTCCTCTTGCCTCCAGAGGGTTACAAAACATTTCTAAACAAGCAACACGCGCGTGGTTGTGGGCAAATGGGCCTCATTATAAGTTGGGTGGTGCAGTAAAAGGTGGCAGTAATTCTGTATACCACTGCATTACTGCACCGCCCAAGTATAAGGTTGGGGGTTTTATGGAGGTATTAAGCGCATTATAAATAACCAATTACAATTACTATCACTGTTGCTCTCCCAAAGGCTTGTATGCCCCCAGATGAATGAGCAGTCGGGCTAGGTTTGCCAATTTGCTGTTTGTGCCCTGGGAACCTTCCACTCCCTCCGCTTACTCAAAAGCTTGGAGGATCTTGAGCAGTTTGGCCTTATTCACCTTACTGTCATGAGGGAGTTCACTTTCTTGACAGACGCTTGCTTTCAAAGTCTGCACAATACTCATGTTGAGTTCCATGGTAGTCAAAAATTACCTGGCAGCGACTGGCTTTAACATAGTGTGGGGTACATTTACCCACCCATCAGAGTTCCCCTCCATCACCAATCTGCACCTCAAGCATTTACCAGCAAAATGCAGCCCTGGCGCTGTTGAGCACTATCGCCTTTCCTTAAAAACTGCATTTTGCAGTCACCAAAATAATGGCTGTGCTGTCTTTGCCAAGCACATATGGGGCAAGATGGAACCGGGAACACACCAAGAAAGGCTGCCAGTGTGTTTCCTGATGCACACCAAAGAAGAGAGTTGTAATGCAGCACTGCTTGGCTGCTAGCTCAAAACTTTCCCATGAAAAAGGAAATATTTTGCATTAAAGTGATGGAGCCTGATGCCCTTTTTCATCTGTTCAACAGTACAAAGTCCTGATCCAGCGAGACCCACCTATGCCCAGCCATGTTCAGGTTGTGCTCCAGCAAAGGAAAGCATTTTTCACTGATTGACAGGCTGTGTCAGGCAAGAATCTGTGAAATCACAAACAACTTTATTCCCAGCCGTACGGAAAAACGCTTGACTTTTTGCTGCAAAATATCCCAGATAAACTCTTCAAAAGAAACCCTATATCTCTGTGCATATGTCAGTTTCAAGGGATCTTTATTTGGACAGATTCCTGTGTATTGGAAACACGACTGGGGCTTTTGAATGATTCAGAAAATGAATGTAAGAAGGCCGCATTTGAAAGTGACATCCCAGCAGAATTCTCCACATGTAAAAGGGGTTGCTTTTGCAAACAAGAATCATTTCTGTTTTAAAAGTGTAATGTTGAATAAGGCCCTCCCCTTGCCAAGAAATGTAAGGGGGGTTTTGTTTGAAATCTAATATAATGTTTTTTTCCAAAAGCCTTACTTTTTGGCTCAGGAAAAGAAATGCATTTGCTGTACTGGGGAACCAGAAAAACAGGCTTTCCTGCTTGGCTTCAAAGGACATTTGTGTGCTGGCAACAGGAGTGAAGCCACCGCCTTGGAAACTTTGAATGGACCAAGAGGAAGCATATCACATGCTTGTCAGACTTTGTGTCTGGGTTTGGGCCTATTACAATAGAGTTCCAGGACACTTAGGTGTGAAATTGCAAATAACACCTGCCCTCAACTTCAACTGGGGGGCTTCAAAGCCAATTCCAGAGCAGCCTTGGAAGTTATGCCCTTATTTGGGAGGCAATGCTGGCCATATGGCTCAAAAGACTATTTTATTAATACACTTTAAGACTTTTTATCTTTGGAACCAGACCACGCCAGAATGTAAATGTTTTACAGTTTAAATGCAATTTTGGTGGCTTTAAATTAAGACGAGGTAGCCTTCTCTAGCATGCCGGGGGCTAAAATGACAGAACATTGTTTATTCTGAGGAAAGTGTATATGGTGCCACTTTGAAATTCAACACTAACATGCCTTATGATAATAGGTATACATGTATAAAGTTATCGAATTTTAGGTAAAATATTTCTCACTGAAAATGATGAAACATTATTAGAAGGATGAAACAAAGTCCTACAAAAGTGGGAGTGGGAGTATTATGCTCTGTGTGGAATATGTAATTTGCTTATATGATTTGTGGAAGTGCCACTACTGTAAACATTTGTGATTTATGTCCTAAACTGATTTTGGCAAAAGTGAATGTGGGTTGGATCTATACCTCATAAAACAAACCCCAGAAAACTCAGTACCCTCCTTCAGTTCAATCTGCCCCTAAGGAGGAGGTGACATGACACAGGCTGACCTATCCAATTCTTAGGGGAAGGTCTAGCTAAGTTCTGCACAACAATAAATCCTGTGATGTCACTTGCCTTATAAAAGGTAGAGGCTCACACAGACAAGGGACACTCTTCTGAATTTTCCAGCTGCTGCATATCCAGACTTTTCAAATCCACCCTACAGATTCCAGACTCCACTGCCAGGAATGGGATAGTTGGTTCAGGCCCCCTTATCCATACAGAACAACCCTTCAGAACTAAACCTCATAACAAAACCCCGCTAAAATCAGGGAGAAAGGGGAAAGGTGGCTGAGCCCCCTTTGGGTTTTGCCAGTGCTGCCTGCTTGCCCTGCTACCCGCTCCATCCAGCTGAGGCGTTGCTGTGCTGTGACCAGACCTTTGTCCAGCTGTCTTCTGCCAGGAGAGTCTGCTGCGGTGACCAGATCCTTTGAGTCCAGAAACCCGGTTGACTGTCCCAAATCCCAAACTTAAGCGCTGATTGTGAGTATTTCCCCATCCCATAGTAACACATAGTATACCCTATCTTGACACCTTGTGTTTTTTCCACTCTCTTAGTAATCCCATCAATAGCCTGATAACCTCTGAGTATTCTGTTCCTTGATTTTCTAGTGTCAGCGTAATTCTTCCATCCATTTCTGTCTTGCATAAGTCCTTAGTCATATTTTGAATAATTTAAATTAATTCCCACATAGAGCTGAACGCGGGGTGAAAAGGTTAACCTTGCAAATTAACCTTGGAGCGTATCATGTCTTTCTTTAACAACCTAGTTATTAAATCTAGTTTAAGTGAAATCTGTCCTTTCCTTTTTAAACCAATTTTCTCTTTTAACTGCTTTATTTTACCAAATCTGAATTTCATTTCACCTTGAAAATCTCATCCAGTTCTCCAACTAGAGTCCCTCTTTCACTCTCCTATCATCCCTGTGAGGTGCATCTATCACCTAGGCTTAAAACCGCATTCCGATTCTGTCTATTTCACCTGTTTTTCAAACCGGTATTGACATTTAAACCCATGTAATTTAGCAAATGCAACGTCTGTGCATATGATTCTGGCAGCACTGTGTTGTCACTCCAAAGTGGATTTTTGAACTGTATGCCCTCTGTTGATACCTTGCCTTGTAGTTGCTAGTGTTATTACATCCCTGATATGGTGAGAAATCATATTTACTTCATTTATTCAATTGCACATTTAAATTAATTATTTACCAATTCTGAGTGTCATTTATGCAATTGCAAAGGTTTTCCAATGCGATTTTGCCTCCCATTTCGTGAGGGAAGGTCGGATTTTAATTCGGTTTGCTGCCTGACCCCTTGCTGCTCCTTTCTATCCACTCAAAATCTGATTAACTGGGGTTTGAGGGAGCATTACAGGGGAAAAATGTAACTCAGGGGCTATCATCCCGAAAAGTAAAATTACTCCTATTGGTCTGTGCTTTGGATATGTTCTAGTAGAAGGTCAACCAAGTGTATTTCATCAGTTTACATTGTAATTATCACCCCATTGGTGATTGCTGCCCAATATTAAAATTGTGTGTTTTTCTGTGAATCTATAATAAATAATTATTGCATTCCCACCAACCAGCCTGGTTCATGGTCCATTGTGACCCAGGGTATTTGTAAAAAGGCGTCTGAGACAGGTTGGGTGCAGGCTCAATCGGAATTCTCGGAAATAAAGAAAAAGCATTCTAATTGCGTGCTACATCCTAGGCTAAGGGCAAGGGTCCTGGTCCAGTTAGAATCCTTAAAATTAGTCACAGTCGGACGCAACTCCCAACCGCTGCCACCAATGTGACAATATGTCTTCTGTTCGCAGGAGTGTATGGGTGAGTAGTATTAAATTCACATACTCAGCCCTCATACTTGTAGAAACCAACAGTGATCCCAATCATAATGCTAAAACAGGCACAGTAAGAGATCTACAGCTTTTGTCTTTTGTGGTAGCATGTGCCGAGGGAAGGCTACACTCTCAATAGGGGTGTGAATGTGACTCAGGAGCACTCCAAACCGCAAAGATGCAAGAGAGAGAGAGAACGCAGCACTTTGCTCACGAATACAGGGGTGAAAGGCAGTTAAAAAAACCGTGTACTTTGAAAAGGACATGTCTTCAGGGAAAAAGGTGCACAAGAGTCCTAACCAGTCTCGAGGGCACAATAAAAATTATGATGGGTCAATAATTATGGACTTGACCACATCGAACCAGGCTTCGAGCAGTCGTGCAAGCAGGCATCCTCACTGTCTAGGTTCTGAGGATGCTGTGATTCCCACTATGGCATCTCATGGAAAAGTGCAGTCCTTGTTCTCGTACTCCCAGCAAGGGAGGCAGGCTCACACAGTCAGGCGTCCTTCCCCATGATGAGGTCCTGGGCAGCAGTGGGGCTGGAAGAGATACAAGTCTTATTCCATAAGCAAGAGTCACTCCCGAAGTGCCCGAGGAGTGGGTAGGGAACAAAGCTCACCTCAGTCTTGGACACTCAGTATGCACTTCACTGTTGGAGGGCTCTGGAAAGTCAGTTTTCCAAACCGAGGTACAATGGATTCTTTCTCAGGTGTTTGTCCAAAGTGAATCTGAAAAGTACTGAGAAACCTCCTTCTTTTAAAGGTAAAAGCACAGAGGTGATTGGACAAAAGCAATTCTGCTTTAAGGGTCAATTCCCTGTTCTTAAAATAAGTGGACTGTGCTTTATGCTATTGGATGTGTTTTGGACATGGAGGAAAGCTGGAGGTAGAGAGAAAAAAGATGGTGGCATCTTCCTTCACCTGTAAAAGAAAGCTCCCTCTGACTACACTAAGCCTGCCCCCTGTCCTTTTGCAATAGAATCAAAGGCATTTTGTATGCTGCACCCTAGTGTGAGGTTACTCCTTTTGTGAATGGGTGTGTCCTTTGATTCCTGTTCCAAGAACAGCTTCGTGTGGAGTAGCTGTCGGTCTGGGGAGGGTGTTACCTGCCTCCAAAAAGGAGCAAAGAGTGGCAACACCCAAGGCTACAGTCTTGCTGGCAGCAGCAAGGACAGCCTGGCTTGGGGAATACACATAACCTTTCCAAATCTGAGCTGGCCCACAGTGCCTACATATGTGATATCAGTTGGATGTGGTTGCGGTAATTATGAGAGATACCATTCACCATACTCCAACTACAGCACGGCTTCTATTTAAAATTTAATGTGTAACCAGAGCAGTAAACTAATAATTATGGGGTTTTGGTAAAGAGGTGCACACCGTAAATGCAGCCTTTGTGCTGTAGTGACCTGCGCTGTCATTGCAGCTGTCAAAGGGCACTTGTCCTCTGAACCTGCTTTGTGCCACGGAAGAGCAGGGGCTGGAGATCAGGATACTGATGCAGCTGGGCCCAGGTGCGTACTATGCTTTTGCCATGGAGTTTTGTGGTGAGGGGTGTCTGGACAGCAGAACACTATCTCTGAGAGAGAATTACCCACATCATTTTATGATTAATTAAAATCAAAACAGGCTATGTATTTTACACCATTTCCAGGTGGCAATCCTTCACACCCACCTTGCTGCCTGATGCAAATAAGCATTTGGGCAAGAAAAGGGATCTCCAGAAGGAGAAACCCCTGTCCCCTGCACAACATAAAACTGGGATGAAACAGTTATAACTCAATTTTAATAAAACTTACATATGGTTAGACAAAGTAGGTATAATAGATTTCAGAAAAAAGAATAAGGTAATCTTGTCAATAATTCGCAAGAAATGTTCAACTCCACTCAAGTCCATGCTGAGAAACCGGACAAAACCATACAGAGCAAGTTATCAAAATCCCAAACAGGATTTTGTCCCTGCCTCAATTGCAGTAATTGCAATAATGTCCAAAGAGGTAATACTATAAGACATCCCCATTCAGGACAAAAGATGAAATTTAAAGACTATTCAACATGATATACTCCTGGTGTGATTCTATGATAAGATACCCTTGTAGCCTACTCTATGTGGGACAAACAACCGGTAAAGTAAGAGAAAGATGGGTGGAACACAAATCCAACATCAGAACACGAAACATGACAGAGTTGTTTTGTACACCTGCACCCAAACAGAATTGGATAATATTACAAATTGTTAAATACTACAACTTTGTCATGTGCAGATATCTATACAGATTTTCCTGCAAAGAAGCATTTGCCTATTTTTTTAAAGTCATAAATAACATGTCATGATATTGTATAGTGTGCTGGTGAGGTTATAAACCTGCTGCCCAGCTGTTGCTGACAAGTAGATTCCATTCAGGACAATGAATCATGTAATGCTTCTTGTGCTCACTGTAGTGCATGCACATCGTTGGCGCTTTCAATATAGTACAACTCCTGCAGCGTTTTCACGTCTTTGTGGAAAATATATGATCAATTGCAAAACCAACGTTGAAATGCATATAGATACATTTGACTGCCACTATGGCTGAGAAGATAGGGCAGTGTGATAAGCACTTCCTACGGAGATCGGTGTTCATATTCCAGACCGTAATACCAAATTCTGGCAAGGGCGCTTTTTATTTACTGTCTGAGGTTGATAAACCAACTGTGATACAACACAACATCCCTACATTAGATCACATTAGGATTAAACATTAACATAACATTATTATGCTGCACTTTAAAGAGCTCAGAGGCACATATTTCAGCTTTACCACCAGACATTACATTGGTCCCGGGCAAATCATCTTATCTCACTTTGAGATCTCCTGTGGAAATGTTTGCCCTCTCGAATTCTGGGGAAATGTTTTACACCATTGTCTGCTCTTTCTTTTGGGTAGGCCATTTGTTTTGAAGGGGTCATAGACAGAAAAGAGCAGACCCCATAGTACAGGCTTATGGCAAGTTTATTTTCAGGTCTGCTTATTTGGCACAAAAAACAGTGTACATTTTTGCACAATGTCAAATGTTCTTTTGCACATCATTAAAGACAATCCACAAATCTGTCTGTTGGGTGTATTTAAAGCTTTAAAATAAATGCAATGCAATGGAAAAATCCAGAAGAGATTGTTTGGGCTTGCATCAGTTAGTATTAAGGTACTTGCATACATCAATTTATGATGGAGAAAAGTAAGCTAAAATTCTTCACTTTTAGCATAGCAAGCTATTTTTTAAATGTTGGGTTATTATGTGATTTGTGTACTTTCCAAGTCAGGTCTACGAACAGGGTATTATTTAAGTTCATGAATGTCCAACATACATACATACATATTTGAATTTGCTGTATGAAAAGGGCTGGACAACAGTTTGGTCAAGTATTAAAATTGCACACTAGGCTCAAATCCCAGCTTTACCTCTTAAATAGTGTGATCCTAGGCAACTCAATGGGCCTCATTACGAGTATGGAGGTAGCCATGCCCTTAGTAACGGCAAGGCTTCCTCCATACCGGGTTCCAGGTCTGGGTTCCTTGAATGAGGAATTACTGGGCCATTCCAACCTTGGAGGACCCGGTAATTCCTCATTCAAAAAACCCATCCCCATTCCCATTTGAGCCCCAATAGGGCTCAATAGGAATGGGGAGGGAGCTAATAACGGGCCCGTTTATAACGGGCCCGTTATTAGCTCCCTACTTACCAAATTGGAGACTGGGTGTGGTTGGCTACACAACATATTTGTTTGAAAGGTCCAAGACAATTTCATCCATAGTACATAGACCCCTATCCTATCACTGCTATTACTAATCCTGTTACAGAAGTCAAATTAGAACTACCCAAGGACCTACAAATCCACCCCGTAGTTCACGTCTCATTAATAAAACAGTGCATCCTGACACTCGCAGCACTTTTGCAAAACCACACCCAGTGATTGTAGACCAAGGTGAACCTGAATACGAAGTTAAAAAGATATTAGACTCCAAATGGGTGAAAAACACACTGTATTACCTCACTTATTGGAAAGGATATGGGGCAATAGATAGATCATGGGAACCTTCCACCAATGTCCATGCACAGAGATTAGTGAATCACTTCCACAGAGAATACCCTAGTAAACTAAAACCTTGACATGTTACAACAGGGGCCTAGAGAGGGAGTGCTCTCAGGAACCCCCTGGGTGAGCCATTGATGCAATAACCAGGTGGTATTCAGGTGCCAGAGCAGTAAAACACAAGGCCAAACTTAGTTCACAGTTACCATTCTAAGATGCCCTCCAGGGTGCAAATAAGGAAGAACACAAAGATGGCCACTGAATGGGCCCCCGATACAGTAGGAGGAAAGCATTGCAGTGTTGTAAAGCCCTTTGACTATGAATACCTGCATTTCTTGGAAGCTCAGTGAAACTGGCCAAAACACTTATTGCAGTCTCCGCTCCGCTTATTGTGCAGTCACTGATCCCATCACATTCCTGCAAAAAGAAAAGAAAGACAGTAAGCATAACAGCGCAATCCGTACTCTCATTCACAGAGCGTTAAAGAGTTTCTAATTTGGAGCCTGATACAAATCGTAACCCTTTTGTGACTATGATCGCAATCACATTGTTACCCACCTAGGGAAAGGCCATGTTTGGCACACGCAAGCTAAACGCAGTGATTCATACAATAAATCAGAGCCTGTGAAGTAACGTTAATGTTAATGTTAAAGGATATTTGTACCGTGCACTATCACCACCGGAGTGGTCCCCTGGCGCTCTCTGTAACGATGCTCCACCAACCGTAACTCATTAACGCTCCATACTCCAGCACTCTTGTCCTTAACGCCTTTCCACTAGGAAGTTAGAATCAGCCCTTGCAGTTAACGAGGTTGAAGGAACATTCGCGCTGCAGCGGCGCATAAACACGCTATGTATGTATCTGATTTTGATGCTCAGGTCATCCAAATAACACATTGGGTCTCATTATGAGTATGCTGGTCCGGTAACAACGGTGCCGGTAAGCTACCATTGTTACCGGACCGGCATATTCTGCGTTCTGCGTGCGGGTGCCTTTCACGCAGACTTTGATGTCTTTGCAGCCCATCACCCCTGGGGACCATCCAACACCCCTGGCCATGCTCCACAGGCAGCCCACACCACAGGGGATCACCCAACACCCCTGATCATGCCCCAAAGGCAGCCAACACCACAGGAGACCACCCAACACCCCTGACCTTGCCCCACAGGCAGCCCACACCACAGGGGTCCACCCAACAACCCTGACCATGCCCTGCAGGCTGCTCACACCACAGGGGACCCCCCTAAACCCCTGACCATGTCCCGCAGGCAGCCCATTACGCCTGACCATGTCCCGCAGGCAGCCACACCACAGGGGACCACCCAACACCCCTGCCCATTCCCTGCAGGCAGCCCACACCACAGCGGATCCTCCTAAACCCGTGACCATGCCCCGCAGGCAGCCCACATGGCACCATGCACTTGTGAGCCCCAACTCATGTCCCCCCAACAGTGACAGGCACCTGCCAGCAGGCACCGACTCATGACCCCCCACCAGTGACAGGCACCTGCCAGCAGGCCCTGACTCATGTCCACCCAACCAACACATTGGGCCTCATTACGAGTTTGGCGGCAGCCATGGAGCTATTAGCTCCATGGCTGCCGCCAAACCGGGCTCCTCTACCGGGTTCCCAGAGTTCGGAGGGCCCGGTAATTCCTCCCTCTGGGAACCCGGGCCCGGACCTTCCCCATTCCCATCTGAGCCCCCATAGGGCTCAATGGGAATGGGAGAGGGAGCTAACAACGGGCCGATCATGACCAGCCCATTGTTAGCTCCCTCTTCCCCTCGTGGGACCCGGTAACGATGCCTAGTTTTACCAGGTGTCCTTACCGGGTCCTGCGAGAGGACCTCGTACTTTCGCAGAACGGGTTTAACGGGTCCGCCTCCATTAGCGGAGCCCGTTAACCCATTCCGCGAAGGTTGTAATGAGGCCCATTGACACAATATACTTGCATGTACCAAATGTCCACCCAAATGCCACCCCACACTGCCCCCCACAGTGCAACTCCATACCCATCCATTGTCCCCACTTCCCAGTACAGGTCCCATGGCATGTCATGCACAGAAGCATACACGCATGCACACAAAAACATGCCAAACATAGCCACACACCACCAACACATGACTGAGGCAATGACGACTGACACATGCACCAAACCAATGAGAGCACACAATAGAAATATATGAACAGATGAAAATGTTTTAAATTAACAGAAATCTCACATACAAGAACAAAACATGACAAGGATAAATGAAAGTGAACAGAACTGAAATGGCAATTGCAAAAAATATGTCATCAAAAAATAAGAAAAAAATCCCAGTGGTCCATGTCCTGAAAAATAAAAATCATAATCCAAAGGGTAAATAAAAAACAACATTCCAGCATGGGTGTGAAAAATCAGAAAATAAAAATGTCTACAGTTCCACAACTATATACAATGAAAGTTCTCTTGGTCCATGATCCCAAAACCAAATGAAACCTACCAAATTACCTACAGAAAAACAAGTATTTACAAAAAGTGGAGCAAACTCCATCAACTCCAAAATAAAAATGAAACAAAAGGAAACCTAAGCGTAATAAACTATATACAATGGTGGCGGGCTAGTCCTAGGGTCACTTCGTGATGTTAATGTCTTTGGCCATGGCATCATCGAACTCCATGTTGATGTCCTGGAGGCGGGCCTTGGATGTGTCCTCGAGGGCTGGCAGGGACGTCGCCATGTTCTCCATCAACTCCCTGCGAGTCTCCTCAAGGAACACTGCCCGCCTCAATGCCCGGTGCATGGAGTTCTCCGCCCTGGCCATCGTGAGCCATGCCCTCTCCGCCTGCCGCCACTCTGCATCTATCTGCTGGCCCAACCGCTACCACACGGAAGACAAACGTAGTCCAGGGTCCTCCTGCCCATCGGCCTATGCCTGCCCCCGTGATGTAGATGGCCCTGAGGCCTGACCCCTCCCACCTCGAGCCTGCCACCGCGTGAATCCCAACTGCCTCTGGAACCACAACAGCCTCCGGGACGATGGAGCCCTCGGTGCCACTGTGCTCGTGCCCTGCTCGGAGGTGTCTGCACATCCTCCATTGGCAGGGGTCCAGTTGTTGGGGTGACCACCTCTGCTGGTCCTCCGACTCCCGACTGTGGCAGGGATGTGTTCTCCACCAGCCTGGCCGCGGTGCATGGGGTAGGTCCACAGGGTGCCCATGTGAGAAATGGGTGGGAAGACAGCATACAGGATGACTGGCGCATAAGGTGTGAAGATGAGGAGGGGGGCACAAGAGCATCCAGCACACAGGGGAACCCTGTGCCAACAACCTGTCCTAGCAAGTCGACGCGGCCACACAGGTGTCCGAAATGATGTGCGTTGTCCTAACTGGAACCCCGCACATCATCCCGAATCACCCGTGTGCGCAAAGCGACACCGACTAGGACTGGCTCAACCCTGTCACAGATTGCCTCATCCACAGGTAGAGGAAGGTCAGTTGATGTAGACACATCCCCTACCTGCGAACAGGCCTGGACAGAGGCATCCCTGCTGGAGCAGGATGATGCAGTCACAGGATCAGGGACAGGATTACACATAGACACCTCCACGGCAACCTGTGCTGCCTCCTGCCCCTGGACTGCACCACTTACTCCAGTGGAACCACCCCATCCAGGCCCCATGCGTGGGTCTTATACATCCTCCTCCTCAACCAACCCCCCCACCAACCTGGATGACTCTGTGCCGTCTTCCGTAGCATGCCCCTGTGGGGGCTTACCTGCCACTTCATCTGCCGAGGAGTCCATATACAACCTTGGCCTCTTGGACCTCCCCTCGCCAGCTGCGCCATGGACGCGGCACCAGTCCACTCACTTCCGGAAGATATTATTACCTGGGAGGGGGGCAGGGCCTTGAGTCTCTGGCTGGTGGTGGCATCCCTGCCACTGGGCTCCACAGCGCTGTCTCCGCCCTCTTCATCAGTCAACGCTGCAGACAGGGAGAGACAGAACACAGGCATCAGGACAGCGTACAATGGTCTGCTAGACACATGACTATAGCACATGAGTGGCAGTATCAAACATCACAGACAGCATCACACTTCCCATCACTCAGGTCAATTTAACCCACACACATGCACAAACAAGCAGGGAATGTGCAACAGGCATCTGCATCCATTCACATGGAACTGCATGAACATCCTAAGGGTGGTGTAGAGGAGGTCCACAATAAAGCCTGCACTCCAGTCACCCATTTTGAAGTACCAGGAACGTTCACACCAAGATATGTGACGTAGGATGAGCAACTAAATCAGCAGAGAGCCGCAGTAGGGCTCTGCCCAGTACCTATAGTTGCTGAGAGCAATACCTATTGAAGTACCGACACCAAGGAAACCACGGCAGTAAGGTATCCATTAAGGAAACCTTACCAGCAAATGAGACGAAATGAAGATTGCCTAAGTACAGTCCCGGAAGAAACCAAAAAGGTCTTAATGGAAGATGAATGGTGACGTCACGAGGACCCGGACTAACATAGAAATAGAAGAAATGATGACCTGAGAATGACACACAGGGGGTCATTACGAGATGGGCGGTAGCCATGGTGCTATTAGCACAATGGCTGCCTCCCATACCGTGTCTGGGTCCAGTCTTGTTCAATGGGGATTTACCGGTGCATTCCAACCCTGGAGGGACCGGTAAGTCCCCATTGAACAAACCATTCCCCATTCCCATTTGAGCCCCCATAGGGCTCAATGGGAATGGGGAAGTAGCTAATAAAGGTACCGCAATTTGCAGTACCGTTATTAGCACCCTGGTCCCTTAGCGGGACCCGTAAAGGACGTGTGGTCAGACCGCACATTCTTTGAGGCTCTCGCTAAGGCACCTCGGAATTGGGCGGTAAGGGATTACCAGCACCGGTCTCCTTACCGGTACCCGGTATCCATTACCGCCCAACTTGTAATGACCCCCACAGAGACAAAATACCATGAATAAGGATATTGTGAACCTAGAAGGGGAGAACGATGTTGAAATACAAAGAAGCTTAAGCTGTAAACCGGATGACGATATTCAACCAGCTAACACCTGTACATATGCTCGGAACCACAAAAAAGCTAAGAAAATAATGCTGCTTGCTATGCTAAGTAGAAGAATAGTGCGGCAAGCGCCATTATACATAATCTACCTCAAAACAAAGCGCAGTATTATAAGTGCGATTCCACTTTGCACGAAAAGCAGAATCAACTTAGGTTACTAAAGGCCGCATGAGCAGAGATTCATATTCTAGCAAAACGAGAAGAGGCGGCTGAATCAAAACTCGGCAGATGCAACTTGTGCCAGGAGAGCCAAGGTCATACTTTTCCAGACAGAAGATGCAGTTTCGAGGCCAACCACAGTAAACTACTTGACACATAGTTGCTGAAGTGATGATTGATTGTAACCTTAATTGGAGGAAGGCCGGGTAACTAGGGGGCACCCTGCACATGGGTGACCATTCTGCGTGCTGCTAAGCAAAGTGGAAATGTATGCATGGGGCTGGTGCCAACCCAATAACAATGGACCAAATAATCTAGGGTCCTATAGTTAGTAGAACCAATGGGACGTCATACTTTTAGTGATGTCTACAGTAGTCATTTTTGAAGGAAGGGCTTAGACGCCCACCTGACAGTGTTTACCCAATCCCCTCACTCCGTTACCATATACAGATATAGTACCTATATTACAGTTACCTTTTCCCAACCAATAGAATTGCATATCAACTTTTGAGTGTTAAACGTCAATTATAACGCATTTTCAGTATAAATGCTATGATTTTTATGAAGTACATCAGAGTTGAAGTGAGAAGGACGATCGCATCACTGCTGATTTCTATGACCCCCCATTTTTTGTACATGTCATTAAACGGACTCCCTTTGCCAAACCATTGAGTTTTTCTTACTGATTGGTGTTGGAGTAATACATCTGCACCCCCATTCATCTCAAGGGTTCAGCTATCTCGTCTTAAAGTACTTAGGTGCAAACCTCGGCTCTATGGGCTGGCTGGGGGTCTCCGGAGTACAGTGGCATGACGTCACAAGAATCATGGAGCATGCCATTCACATGCACACACGCCACCAGACAGACATGTATCTGGCCATCTCTACCTCCTGTCACAGTGCAATCATCGTCTGCTATGTCACACCTGCCAATCAGGTACCTACATGTCCGTGTCACATGCATCCATGGCGTCTCACAGTCACACACACACCAAACAGACACACGCACATGTACACCATGTACGTACATGAAGGTGGGACGAGCATCCATGTGTCACACCCCAAACATTGCTGAGTCCACACACAGGCATGCAAACATGTGTGCATCTTCACATGCAGTTGTGCATCATGCATCGCAACACATACACCATTGATGTGCAGCCCACATGTCTGGACTCCCATGCAGCACGGTCATGTCCCTGCACATACACATCCATACATGGGCCATGTCAGACATATGTCCAAGCTGCACACTCCTGCCACACCTCAACATGCACTGTGTCGAATGAGAATGCATGGACACTTATCGCTCAACTCCAGACGGGTCTGCCTCTCGAGGACCTGGTGGTGAAGTGCTGGGCGAATGCGCTCCAGGATCCTCATCTGGTCGGTGGTAAGCAGGACCTGGAGCCCCACTGCATCCACTGCGTCCAAGAAGCTCCGGGCCTTCCTGAGGGTCCTGGACTTGAAATCCTGCCAGCGCCTATGGATGTGTTTGCAGTCGCAGGGTGCCACCCCCTCTGCGTTGATGGCACCCACGATGTCCAAACAGATCCTCTCCGATCCATCCTTGTCGGCACGTGCTTGTCCGTAAAGGGCATCATAATGCCCAAGGACTTGGTCAACCAGGATGCCAACTTCTTTTGCAGCAAAGCTGGCAGCCCTCTGCCTCCCTGCCGAGGGGTCGCCACTGGTCACATATGGTGTTTGGTCCGATATGGCAACTCGCGAGGCAGGTGTGGGTGGGCAACTGGGTCCTGGGGCTGGGCTGTGGAGCGATGGAACACCAGTTGGAAGTCTTCTGTTACAGCAGGGGTGGTCACAACAACTGGACCCCTGGTGAAGGCTGATGTGCAGGCACCTAATTGCAGGGCACGTTAGCTACAGGCAGTCTGGCAGCAGCAGATGGCTCGTACGAGGCTGCTTTGGGCTTCGGGGGGCAATTTAAATGGCCTTCTGGGCAGGGAGCGTGGTCTTACATGTGTTGTCGCATGGCCAGCTTGGTGCAGAGTGACTTGGCACATGAAAAATCAGCACATGTGCATGAAATTCGAGGAAAGGCCCTTAGCGCGTTAGCATGTAAGTGACGTGGCGCCTGTATGCGTTGCTATGCGCACGGGTTAAAGGTCTCCGTAGGGCGCCATTTTCCTGTACATGCTTTTTGTGGAGAGCAAGCGTGTGATTCTTGTACTTCTTGCAGGTTGACATGCGATTACTTCACAATGGTTGCAGTGCATACTCCTTGCTTACTGCAGTAGAGCTCACTTCTTGTTTTGCCAGGGGTGTTGCCAATGTGCGTGTTTTTTCCGTACATTTTCCAGGCAGAGAGTGAGTCGCACACATATTTTTCCACTGTGGTTGCCCCCGTGTATCGCGTACCCATTCAGAGGTCATTGTAGCCTGCATGTTCCACGTGTATGTTTATTTTTGTTTTTGGGGTGCCTGAGTGTTGCGTGACCCGTCATTTTTCCCCAGGGGTCATAGACAGCCTTGCAGGAGCCCAGGGGTACCTATTCCATCTAGTACTATGCCCCCTTACCCCAATTGCCCAGGACAATTGTTTTCGGCACCTCCCATTCGCACAAGTACATCAGTGCCATGGTTGGGAGGCGACCAAGTGGCAAGGGAGGCAAAGGTGGCCGACCGCCAAGAGGTGTCCGTGGTAGGGGACGCGGCCAGGATGACCAGGGTGGCCAGGGAGGCCAAGGTGGTAGCGGTGGGCAATGTGGCCAGGGTGGCCCAAGAGGCAGTGTGTCCAGGACCATTCAGGGACACCTATGCCCCCCCAGTGGGTCAGGGAAATGCAGCTGACACCATCCCAGCTCAGGCCCTGCTAGCCCAGCCCGGATTAGTCATGGAACAGGCACGGGATGACTCACAGGCCGACTTCCTTGTCACGAAGTCCAAGCCACGTGTGGCGGTGAAAGTTGCTGTCACCAGGCCACCTGGATTTGAGGCAGCAATGTCATTTGCTGCCAAAGCAGCCAGGTTGTGGAGGCTGCAGGGGCAGCTGCAGCTTACACCACCTCGGCTTTGAGTCACCCAGCCAGGACAGTGTTGGTCCCTGCCCCTCACACCAAGGCAGTTGTGCCGCTTGGTCCTGGCAACAGCACCCAGCAGCCACTGCCTGCAGTGAGACCTTTGGTCATCGTGCCATTGCCTGCTTCCAGTGGCCAGTCCACCTGAGCTTCAGCCCCTACAGACCTGAGTGGCATAAGCCACTCAGGGTCCGCACCACCTCTCAAGAGGAAGAAGAGTGCTCTTGCAAAACAGGCTGGGACCCCAGATACGGCTCGCCCCTACGGCACATCAAGAAAGCAGAGTTTTAATAATGTGGGACTGGACGCACTTGTGGTCTACATGTCGGAAACCCGGCTGCGACATGCTGGTGACGGCAGGGAGCAAGACTACTCCTGCTCAGCGTAGGGCCCACTGGCAGTGAATGGCGGACCACATTAGTTCCTTGGGATTTGTGAAGCGCACTGCTGATGATTGCTCGTGGTGGAATGACCTCAAACGCAGAGCAAAAAACAAGCTGGCTTCTAGTTACACCTCTACTCTGGTGACTGGCAGTGGGTCACCACCAGAGGAGGATGAACTCACAGAACATGAGGCAATCACTGGAGGGTTCATCGCAGAGGATCAGATCCAAGGCATGGTAGACCTCCCAGATCTTGAAACAATGTCCGGTGAGTGCCCATGCGTGTGTGTCCAGACCATGTCTATGTTGCTTGGGTGATGTGCTGTGATCGAGTGCCAGGTCAGGCTGTTTAGTCATAACTGCCATATGATACGCATGTAGTACCTCCCAGCCATCACTGTATCCGTACTGACCACTGCAAACACTTTGCACATGATGACTGCACTTGCCCTTAAACTGCCATCATGCCACAACATTGTTATTACGTTTTTTCCTCTTTATTCTGCCTGATTCATGGAATCATTTGCATGAAAAATGCAAATTTGCGTGCCTTTCTGCCTGAAAATCACCATACTTCAGAAAGGGATTTTCGGGCATAAAGGCACGCAAATGTGTGTTTTTTACGCGAATAATTCCATTAATCAGGCTGATTGACTGCTCAAACATACACATGTACTCCACCCGCTCCCTTCTGAGCCCTGTTTCAACCTTCAACATGACAATTGACTTGTGTCATGTCAAAGTGACCTACCATTGATGTATCCATGTGCCTCCCATCACTGTATTTGAACACACTGGCGTTGTTGCAGCGTGTGACATATGTGTGTTTTGTCCCACTCTTTTGCATGTTCTGTTTGATGTAATACGTTCTACATGTATGGGGGACCGTAGTGATTAACTCACATCTGGGTGTCCTTGTCAGTTCTGCCATGGCTATGCTATGTGCCATCTGTGTGCTGGCATGTGTCATGTTTGTGGATGATCCATGCCACTCACAGGCGTATGTGTGATGCAGGTGCTATGAACCATGCATCACATGTGTTGCTTTTTCAAATTCGGAGTAATCAGTGTCTGCTTTCAGGGTCCCCTTCCACTTCATTGCCGCTGCGTGCATGGCTGAGTTTGTATCATGTGTGACATGTCTGATTAATGTATTGTATGTGAACATTGTGATGCCTGTGTGTGTGGGCTATGCTGTTCATGTGTGTCTTCATGACTTTTCTGTTCATTTTGTGCAGGTGATGAGGCACTAGATGCTGTGGAGGAGGAGGAGATGGCGCAGGGGCAGGAGTACTCAAAGCCCCAACCAAGCACCAGTGGAAGACGTGGGGTGGTGCCGCAGGAGAATCCATTCCTCCTACAGACAATCCTGTCAACAGGTGTCTCTGGGTACACCTCCGAGGATCTCTTTGGCTCAGGTGATGAATCAGACATTGACACAAATGTCCCGTCGCAGGTGAGTGTTTCTGGCAGGGATGCTATTCTGTCCAATGCACCTGCACAGGGGTAGACCCCTCAATGACCCATTAAGTGTTGGAATGTCCGCCTGTGGTGGTTATGGAAGCAGGGTCACACTCCACACTATTTGCTCTTGTTCCTGGGGCAGCAGATCAAAGGAGGTATGCAGTCCTGCAGCCTCAGGCAGTACCACCACAGCAAGGTGCACATCACCTGGGACCCGACGGGTGTCATGTCTGGCAACGCGGTGGCGTGCACCACCGGGCAATACTGTGTGGGAGAACTCCAAGTATGCAATTGCACAACAACTGGGGACATCATGTGAGATGATGGCTCAGGCCGTGGATAGGGTGGCAACTTCTATTCTCCCCCCCGAAAGGCAGGTGGAGCTCCAGCAGCAGGCAACACGTTCCACCTGCCGCTCACACAGGCAGGACATATTGGCCTCCAACAGGGACCGACGGGCTGAACTGGGGGCTCTGCACACAGCCATATCTGCAGAGGTACAGGCCCACAAAGATGCCCTGAGGGAAGATAACACCTCCCTCAGAGCTACTCTGGGTGCACTTGAGGTGTCCCAGAGTAGACGGTCAGAACAGCAGCTGGAGCAGCTAACACGCAACATCTCAGCTGAGCTCCAGGCAACCCATGGGGAGATCCATACATCACGTGAGGCCTTGCAGGCAGAACTCCGTGCTACATGTGAGGTGCTGCATGGGGACCTCCGGACCATCATCCTGCAGAACCAAACATTTCAAACCTGCATGCTTGCTGCCATGGAGGAGTATGCCAGGGCTTTGCATGTTCTGCCTCCCGTACCATGCACACCTTCTCATGTAGCACCAGAGGGTGACAACAGCGACTGCAGTTCTCCCACTATCGGGTAGCCATGCAGGCCATGAGCCCATAGAGGGAATTTCTTTTTTTTCTCAACATCCACGCATGTGTGTGTTGGGGGGCACCCTGCACCTGCTCTCTCCTGGGTGGCCCCTATCCCGGTCACCCATGGCCATTTTTGATTTTTGTTTTTTGTTTTTCCTCTTTTTTTGTCTATTGTGCATTCATGTTACAGTGTGTTGCTTTGTGTGGCACCCGTAGGCATCCACTGTGTGTTCCAGCTGGGCCCATACAGGCTTGTCTTGTGTTTGTGTTTGAGGCTTGGGGTCCAGACACATATGCCACTCCTGCTACCCCTTTCCATGGGCTTGCAAGGGTGGCACCATGTAACAGTAACTTACACAGAGGCATTGGGCTTCCATCAGTTGTGTGGCCAGTCTGTAGTCCAAACTGTGTATACACCCCTAGTGGGGATTAATGATGGTTTCTCCACTGCATGGTTGATTTGTATATTGTATTCAATATTGGCCATTATGCATATTTACATGTTGCTTCTTCATGTGTTACCTTACCTGTTTCCATTGCAGATGCAGTTCATTCTGTATGCTGTACCCTGCCACATTTACCTACCAGCAACACACTAAAGATGGGAGGGGTCGATGTGGTGCCTTTGTCAGATTGTGACACTTGGACTATTGTGATTGGTCACTGTCAGACATTGCCACTGTTGGGTCCTGTATTCATGATTTGTCATGCTGGTAAGTATATGTTCATTTTTGCAGTTTCTTTTTCATATGTGAGAGGGAATTGTCTGTGGCCTGTTTCCATTTGTGACGGTGCACTTTGTGACAGTTGTGTCATGTGTTGTGCATTTATTTGGTTGCTTTCACATTGCATGCCATGCCATGGTGTGTCAGGCGGGTGACATGTGGTTTGGGAGGGGTTGGGTGACATACCAGTATTTGGGTGTGCTGTTTTGCAAGGGGGTAGTCCTTTATGCAGCGTGAATGTGTGCATTTTGCTGACACAGCATTGGATTCCTTTAAGTAGCTAGGGATGCACACAATGTAGCACTTCCAGGGAAACAATCCCAGGGTGGTAGGGTTGTGACAGTTGACTGTCCCTTTCTCATCATCGATTGTCACCTGGTATGTGCCAGGCCTGTGTGCACTCCGCAGGGGTGGGATTTAGGTAAAAAATGTAGCCACAAGCTGGGTACGGGCTGCCTCGCCACATGCCCTTTCCCCTCCTATGTGCAGTGGCTGTGCATGTGGTTGGGGATGTGGGGGCACCACCATGTCCACTGGCACGCCACGCTGGGTTGCAGCGTTGTGCAGGACACATGCTGCCACAATGATCCTGTACACTACTGGGGTCGCATATAGCAGCTGGCCACCAGAGCGGTCAAGGGAGCGGAAACATGACTTCAGCACTCCGAATGTGCGCTCCACTATGCCTCGGGTTGCAATATGGGCTGCATTGTATCTTACCTTGGGTGGTGTGGTGGGGTTCCGTATTGGCGTCATCATGTAGGTGCTCAGAGGGTAGGCACTGTCCCCTGTGGAGGTGATAATGGTTGTGATTAGTTGGGTTTTACCATTTCTCTATGTGTGACATGCATGCATGTTCACAGGCATTTGTACTCACCAATGAGCTATGTGTCGCCAGGACTCCCAGCTTCCAGGTCCCGGTTTAGGGGTGACATTCTGAATGTGAAACTATCATGGATGGCCACTAGATAGTTTGCATAGACAGCGGTGATTATTCCTTTGGCATCAGATACTACCTGCACGTTTATGGAATGCCAGTGCTTGCGGTTGCGATAGATGTGCTCAGTGGCCGTAGGAGGATGTAGAGCCCCATGGGCGCAATCAATGACAGCAAGCACTTTGGGGAATTGTGCCACCCCGTAAAAGTCCTGGACCACGGCCTGCCTTTCTGCGGGTGTTCTGGGCATGTATATGTGCCTGCAGACTGAGGGGCATGCAGTCATGATTGCCAACACCTGGTGTAGGCAGCGTGACTGCGTGGGCTGTGAGACGCCCCAAACTATGGCACTTGTACACCGAAATGACCCAGTGGCCAAGAAATGCAGTACCTTGAGCACCTTTTTCAAGGGGCTCAGTGCTTGGGAGCACAGGGTGGGTGATGTGAGGTCATCCTCCCACTCAGCAACCAGGTCTAGGATGATATGGGATGGAAACCTGTACCTGCCATAGACCTGATCATCAGGCATCCCAAAAAGGCTGGTCCTGGGAAAAATGATGCAGGGCCTGGCTATCATCCTCCTCCTCCTCCTGCAGTGTCCCACGACCACTGCTGCGAGGAGCGGTACATTCTTCATAGCGGTATGAGCTTGTTTGTTGTTTGCGTGCACTTTTATGCTGCGCTGGGACGCTTACGCCAGCTTTCGCCTGGCGTACGTGCTTCCGGCTTAGCGCGTCTTTTGTAGCTCGTGATTTTCCCCTGTTCAATTCCATGAATACGTGTTGTTAGTGCGCGTGTGGGCGTTGCAAGGATTTGGCAGCGGTACTTACCCCGAAATGCCCACATTTTCGCGTGTTGTTCCCCATTCCGTGTTTTCCGCCCCCTTTTTAGGTGTGTCCACTAAGCGGTGTGCACCTTTACTGGCCGTCTCGCGCACAGCCTTCGGGATGTCGCAATGACGTGTGCGCCACACGTGGATTCGGCGCAGGTCACAGGTATGCCACGCACATCGCCTTCCTTGAATCGTCAAACGAGCACTTGCGCGGCTTTCGCACGCATGCGCTGCGATTTTCCCTCTTGCGCCCCCGTTTTCAGCGCACATTAATTCCATTAATTACCCTGCAAATGTCAACTCTCGCAATCCAAAAATGGCCTGCTTTACGAGTTGGGTGCTATTTCAGTGGTAAATCTGCCAGAATACCATCCAAATGAATTACTCTTTCCACCACTTGGTCCGGCCGATTTACCGCTGGATTACAAATGGTGGTGGCATTGTTAGTCCCCATTAATTTGGTGTCCATAGGACTCCATTGGGGAATTTGCACTGCAGCAATTCTGCTAATGTTGCCAATTTTTCTTCGTAACGTGGCAGGATTTACCTCCAGCATGATGTTGGAGGTAAATCCCCAACTTCAGGTCAAACTTGTAGTACAGTGGAGCGGGAAAGGTGGCAGTAATTCTATTACTGCCACTTTTTTCCCGCAGCACCATAATCGTAATGAGTCTTATATTCGGGCATGAAGTGCAAAGGAACAGACCCCAGAAGTGATGGAAGGGGTGAGCCTGGATCAAGGTGTGTGCGTGCGTGCGCGCGCGCGCGCGCGTGCGTGCGTGCGTGCGTGTGTGTGTGTGTGTGTGTGTGTGCGCGCCTGTCAGTCCCCGGGGTTGTGGGAGCTGATGTGGGTATGGGGTATTGAGCGTGTGCCCCAAAATATTCCTGGGGCTTCGATGATCTTATCCCTGTGATCCTTTTCCTGTCCCTGTGTCATGCTGTTTTTATCCCTGATTCCCTTATGCCCCTTCGCACAGCACCCACTCTAATATCCTATCCAGGACATGCTATCTTTGCTACCTTTGTTATTCTCGGTCACATAATTATGTCTCTGGTATGCTACATTAGGCCATATTTTCGCCATGTTTTCACTATGCCGTTGTTGTGCTTCGCTGGCCTATGCTATCTATGCTGTGCTCTGCCCAGCTTTCATATGTTATGCTTTCTTGGGTTTGGTGTTCTATGCCATCTTATGTTAAGCACCATCAAGTCATTTTAAGCTGCTGGGCCATGTTATCTAATGTTGGTACATTGTTATGTAAGTGTTTTGTCCCCAAAAACATTTTTGACAGACTTCGTAATATGAAATCATGCCATTCAACGTACCTCTTCGGTTTTGCATGTATGGGAGCATTCCGCGCCTCATATCTGTATTAGACTTCCACTTCCTCCCTTACTACATCGACATATACCCTTGTTCCACGCTTTTATTTTCCCTTTTTAATTCTTCCTTCCAAATTTTGATCCAATGACCTTTTCAATTGCACGTTTGGTTTAAATTGAGTTTTGCTCCGTTTTCGTTATTATTTGGGGGACTATTTCGAGATTACTCTCCCGCATGCCTTTATTTTATTTTGCCATAACGTCGGTTATGTTATACTGCCGGTTCATGATGCGTTATGTTGTATTATATTATTTTTAGCTATGCCTTTTCACATTAATGTCATATTGCTCGGTAGAAGAATGCCACACACTTTGAAGAAGCTGGAAGAAGACACGTAGCACTCAACATACAAATACATAAATAGTACACGTGAGGGGCACTCAGTTCATCGAAAGGGCTATAAGGCCCAAAGTAGACTTGCAGATGTAAGCAGGTAATCACACACTACACCTCTGTTTCGGCCTAAGAGTTCCATGCTGCACGCTTTTAATAAAACAAGGTCACTTCTGCCCAGGTTGAGAAGGGCAGGCAAGGCTGGATACAGCTGATAAACTCACAGGAAAGACCTGCCTCATCCCAAGAGGATTCCTACCTCCCACACCACCTGACCCATCGTCATAAGGCTCCCATCAGACCCAGCAAACTTTCAGGGAGAAGCAGGTCCAAGAGGAGGCACAGTTCAAAACCCACCCTCAGTTTAGAATGCCAGGAGGACATGCAGGCATCCTCAGTTCCCACAGTTCCTCCCATCATGTTCCGTCTATCGAACCAGGTGGAGGGATTAATTAGAAAGGTATTTGCTTGCCTGTTCCCTTGTGCCAACACTAATATGGATACTCCGGCACCTGCAGAAGGCTTCATAGCCTACCCACCCCTGAACTAAATGCACACACAGTGTCTCACGAGAGCCAGACTTTATCTGACACCCCTTTCAATCTACCCTCTATGTTTCTATCTGCATGTGACACTCACACAATCTATTCTTGACTTGGCCACTAGGATTGTCAGGCCCGGAATTCGATTTCTGGAGTTTGTTTTGTGGTGGAAAGCATGCATTCTCCCAAGCAATGTAAATTGACACACCTTGGGAGTAAGCTTGAGCACATCTTGAGCCCGTCCCAAAGTTACAAACTACTTTTATTAATAATACCTTTGCATCACTCTCTTCCAGTGCCTTCACCTGAGTAGTCTCTTCTCCGTCAGACACCTAAGAGTTTACCCAAATAATTTGTGTGTGACCTCTCTTCGAATCAGCACTCTGTCTGATCCATCAGCAACCACTACATGTCTATTCCCGCTACCAAAACCCTACTCACTCTCTGCCATTGCATTTTCTCTTTCCATGTGTCTGTTCATTGACATCCTACTCCCGCCTCACTTTTTCCTTAACCTCTGCACCCCTTTTCTTCCAAACACTATGGGCTGCCCCCCTCCCCTACCCACCACCAGGCAAGGGGCACAATACACCATCTCTTCAGACAAGCTTGAGCACTGTAAGACCACTGCAATGTTGATGAGTGCAGCATACATGCTTTTTAACATAACACAAAACAGTGCCTCTAATTGTCACTGTCCCGCTTTACGCCTTTGCCCAGTTGAAAGGCTACTTTCCCCACCCCTTTAAAACATTTATATAAATTCAAAATGTTAAACATTTTTGTTTTTGGTCCCCTATACAAAATGTAATGCTTGCGCTGTACAACTAAGCCTTATGGTCCTTTGTGCATGCATGCAGGTAGCTTATACCCAGAGGTATATTTGTTAGAATAAGAATGAAAGAAAATTGAAAGTAATTTCTGGACTCAAAGGGCCTAATTCACAGAGCGTTTTTCAATGGAAAAATCACATTGAAAAGCGCGTTGCGACTCGTACCCTGTGAGTTATTTGCGACAGTGTGCTTATGCCTCTATGTTTTCATCAACTACGTTCTTATTTATATGTTGTTCTAATCCACCAAATGCCAATTACCGAAGTTAAGAAATATAGAAGGCACATCTGAGGCACTCAGTCGTATCTCTTGCACAGCTATAAACCCATAGAGCGTTGGGCACTGACCAGGGCACGTTTTAATTGTTAATGGCTTAGGTCAAGAACGAAAAACTGGTCGAGTATCGAACAGTCCACAGTTTGCTGGGGTGAAATTGGTCAGATGAAGATTTATTACATTTTGTAATGTTCTGCCCTGTTTATCAAGACCTTAGGAAGAGGACTATTGTACCTTTGCTTAAAAACGCAGGTTTTACTCAAGTTAGAGCAGCACTGGTATTTCTGCTGCGTACTGAATCTATCCCAGTGGCTTGGGGCTGTCTAGAATTTTTAAGAATACCCTGGTACCGGCGGAAGAAACTGTTTGAAATATGAAATAGTACATGAATTTTTTATTCTATTTTTTTATATATACACTGTGTATACATATGCTTTTAAACGGCGTAATTATTGTTGTAAAACTTGCATATTACTTTTTGTAACATTGGTTTATGGATTTTTTTTTTTATCCGTATAAACTTTATTGATGATGAGAAGGCTCATATGTAGATACTTCATAGGGATGGCATGCAGCTTCATGCAGATTTCAGAACCCTCTACATCATGAATGGCATGCACAAGCAGAATTCACAACGCTGCAGTAAGCAGAGTGAGTACCATGCAGCAAAGTATGTTGCCTTCTTTCACAGCCCCCGAACTCCCACCTACGCCCTTACTCTGTAGGTGGACTAGCTGGGTAGCATGATGCATTAGAGAACGGAGTTATGGGATGCGCCCCACTCATTGCATTAATGATCTAGTTGTATGTCATTTTGAAGAATACCTACCGAAAGTGGCCTAAAGACGCAATGCAACGCCAACAAAAGCTCCATGCGTCGATGCGCAAACGCCCCAGGAAAGAACGTGATACCCCTGGTGTACCGGAAGAAAGAATCTATCAAATCTGTATGCGGAATTTAGTACTTACAAGTGGCTACATCTTTCCAATGTTCATAATTGAATGAGACAGGAGATGAAAAAGAGGTTAGTGCTGTATGACTCCACTAGGATAACGACTGTAGCACGAAACACAGCTCACTGGCCTAGACTTCAGTGGCTGGTCAACTGTTACTGTCAAAGCTAGTCCCAAAGCGGGTTCCCTTACTCTATGAACATCCCCTGACTATGTTTTCTTTTTTTATGGGAAACTGGTTTGGCATGATCCCTGGCATGCTGATTTCCGGAAGAAAAAAAAAAAACAACAAACATTCACACTGAGAAACAGTTAACCAACATTGGGCCTCATTACAAGTAGGATGGTATGGAAAAATATGTCAGGGAAATGGCTGTCACAGAATTACTTCCATTTTACTGCATCTAAGGTCTGTGAGTTTGGAGGTGAAGTGAAGGATTTAAGTCTAGCATAGAGCTCCGTCAACAACAGCAAAATGACTGCTTGCAGAGACTCTGAAAAATCCACGTAGACGCCTAAGGACTGCAAAACGGGTATGGAGCACCTCTGCTGGGGAGGGAGAGGAGCTCTGGTGCACGTCATTGGCTGGTGCTGTTATACCCAGGTATGGAGCGCCTCTGCTGGGGAGGCAGAGGAGCGCTGGTGCACGTCATTGGATGGTGCTGTTATACCCGGGTCTGGAGCGCCTCTGCTGGGGAGTCAGAGGAGCGCTGGTGCACTTCATAGGCTGGTGCTGTTATACCCGGGTCTGGAGCGCCCCTTCTGGGGAGGCAGAGGAGCGCTGGTGCATGTCATTGGCTGGTGCTGTTATACCCGGGTCTGCAGCACCTCTGCTGGGGAGGCAGAGGAGCTCTGGTGCACGTCATTGGCTGGTGCTGTTATACCCAGGTCTGGAGCGCCTCTGCTGGGGAGGCAGAGGAGTGCTGGTGCACGTCATTGGATGGTGCTGGTATACCCGGGTCTGGAGCGCCTCTGCTGGGGAGGCAGAGGAGCGCTGGTGCACGTCATTGGATGGTGCTGTTATACCCGGGTCTGGAGCGCCTCTGCTGGGGGGTCAGAGGAGCGCTGGTGCACGTCATTGGATGGTGCTATTATACCCAGGTCTGGAGCGCCTCTGCTGGGGAGTCAGAGGAGCGCTGGTGCACTTCATAGGCTGGTGCTGTTATACCCGGGTCTGGAGCGCCCCTTCTGGGGAGGCAGAGGAGCGCTGGTGCATGTCATTGGCTGGTGCTGTTATACCCGGGTCTGCAGCACCTCTGCTGGGGAGGCAGAGGAGCGCTGGTGCACTTCATTGCCTGATGCTGTTATACCCGGATCTGGAGCGCCTCTGCTGGGGAGTCAGAGGCACGCTGGTGCACTTCATTGGCTGGTACTGTTATACACGGGTCTGGAGCGCCTCTGCTGGGGGGTCAGAGGAGCGCTGGTGCACGTCATTGGATGGTGCTATTATACCCAGGTCTGGAGCGCCTCTGCTGGGGAGTCAGAGGAGCGCTGGTGCACTTCATTGGCTGGTGCTGTTATACCCGGGTCTGGAGCGCCGCTTCTGTGGAGGCAGAGGAGCGCTGGTGCACTTCATTGCCTGATGCTGTTATACCCGGGTATGGCGCGCCTCTGCTGCGGAGTCAGAGGAGCGCTGGTGCACTTCATTGGCTGATGTTGTTATACCCGGGTCTGGAGCGCCTCTGCTGGGGAAGCAGAGGAGCGCTGGTGCACTTCATTGGCTGGTGCTGTTATACCCGGGTCTGGAGGGCCTCTGCTGGGGAGGCAGAGGAGCGCTGGTGCACTTCATTGGCTGGTGCTGTTATAACCGGGTCTGGAGGGCCTCTGCTGGGGAGGCAGAGGAGCGCTGGTGCACTTCATTGGCTGGTGCTGTTATAACCGGGTCTGGAGGGCCTCTGCTGGGGAGGCAGAGGAGCGCTGGTGCACTTCATTGGCTGATGTTGTTATACCCGGGTCTGGAGCGCCTTTGCTGGGGAGGCAGAGGAGCGCTGGTGCACTTCATTGGCTGGTGCTGTTATACCCGGTTCTGGAGGGCCTCTGCTGGGGAGGCAGAGGAGCGCTGGTGCTGTTATACCCGGGTCTGGAGGGCCTCTGCTGGGGAGTCAGAGGAGCGCTGGTGCACTTCATAGTCTGGTGCTGTTATACCCAGGACTAGAGCGCCTCTGCTGGGGAGTCAGACGCACGCTGGTGCACTTCATTGGCTGGTACTGTTATACCCGGGTCTGGAGCGCCTCTGCTGGGGGGGCAGAGGAGCGCTGGTGACTTCATAGGCTGGTGCTGTTATACCCGGGTCTGGAGCGCCTCTGCTGGGGAGTCAGAGGCACGCTGGTGCACTTCATTGGCTGATGTTGTTATACCCGGGTCTGGAGCGCAAATGAATTAGCCAAAGGATTGTATGGCGTTCCCACATGCTTACTATCGGCAGGAGAGGGGAGAATGGTCATGGAATGTTCCCACACTCTCTGCCGTACATAAGCGTTCGTGGCTGGCAGTGCTCATGGTAAATGGATACATTGGTTTGCTTGTGAAAAGTACACATTGCTCTCAATTTTACAGAGCGTGTCCATTATAATAACTCACAAAGCATGCATGGGAAGTGACTACCGCCTTAAAGAACTAGATTTCCATTGTTCACAGTGAGTAAAAAGGAAAATGACAAGACTGTACATGAAAACATCCCAATGAAAAGTAGCAGACTCTGTGAAGTTCAAGGAAGCCAGAGGGACTGGTGTTTAAAAAACCTGTTCTTCAAGCTTGCTTTCAGATTTGGACTGCAGGTGGTGCTAGTCCACAGCTGGTGAACAACTACACAATCTAGAAAGCTAAACGGTGATGGGTGATGGCTATATAAATATATTCAGTGAAAAAACTTTAGTTAAGAAAGAGTCCAGGTGATCAGATATAACGCCAAAAACACCTGAAATTCAGCAGATGTGAAAAGTGATGGCTTAACTCGGCGCCTCCATTGATATCCCCACAATGTGATGTTATCATTGTGAATCCCTTCTGTTGAAATATGTATGTGCTCATGGGCTTTGCAACGGGTGGGGAGAGCGTTGAGAGGGCACTGAGTTAAGATTGTCATCACTTCCCACATCTGCTGAATTTCAAGGGTTTTGTTGTGATCACCTTGATGTCCCGGGCAGTGAGAAGCCCGAGCGAAGTGAGGCTTTTAACAATAGCCTGGGGCATTACCTACCTCGGTAATGCCCCCCGCTGTGAGGGTAATATTGCTATAAGTACACTGGCACTTTTTACCGGGAACTAATAGTGTATTTTTTTTACGTTGAGAAATGATGTACTCACCATTTCTCTAATTAAACAAGCTATAAAAAAGATGGGCGCCATGGGAGAAGGGAACTACTCCCTGATCCCTTCTCCCTTTCCATGGAGGCCATTGTCGGGTCAGTGACGTGACGGGAACAGTAGTATTGCCAGCGCCGGTGGGAGAATCAAACAGCGCCAGGTAAATGGGGTGTGGGTGAGGAGGGAGAAGAGATTTAGAAAATGGGGGTGGGGGAACGGGATGCAGTGGAGCGCTCACTTACCTGGTGTCCAGCAGGGGAAGAAGTGGCCTCCAGCTCAGAAGAGGCTCGGAGCAGGGACTTTTCAGTGTGGTGAAGCCCCCATTCTGACCCTCCTCATTGGCTGGGAGGACGAACCCACGCCCCACCGGGTACTAATATGTGGCAACTGATGGCCATACTCCGAGCAAGGGAAGTGCTCAGTACAACATTCCTTTACTTTTAATTTACAATTTAATTTTCGAAGAATAATCTTCTGATCTGGTTTGATGCACACTTTCAACCTCATCACCAGATCAACAAAGCCCAACACGTCCTTCATTGAAGACTTCAAGGGCTAAGTTACCACCATGTCTATCACGTACAACAGCAACATCTTCCTCCATGACTTCAACATCCCTGTTAACACAGCAATAAAGTCTATGAAGGGAGAGCCCCACTGCCTTCTCAACACTTTGAACCTCACACAACATATAAAAGACCTAACACACAGAACAATGTATTATCCTGAACCACATCCTGACCACCCTGCCCACCATCCATCACAACTCTCCAACCCTGCTTGACTTCTTCGACCATCTGGCAAACCCTTTTGACATTAGTCAAACCGCCCCAGTTAAGCACACCCATCCGAAACTCAGCAAATAATGCCTGAGATCATTCAAGAACCTTGTAGTGGAAGCTCTCACGGAATCCCTCACAAATCTAAACCTTACATGGGCGAATCTACCTCAGATGAACCAGGACATTGGCTCACTTCTCGAATAAATCAACACCACCTATGTGTGAAGCGCCTCTTCCATTATCATGGTGGTTGGGCAGGTGGTGAGGAGCATCGCAGTACCTCACTGCAACACTAAAAGCTAAGTGGGGGCAAGGGATGGTAGGAGGCTCAGAGAGCAAACACAAAAGTGGCCTGGACAGGGAAGATGCAAGGGCGAATGCAAACAGTGGCAGAGGCGTAGCCAGGATTGACTAACAAGTGAGTCCTGAATCTAATGTAGTGGGGCCCACCGCATCTGTAAATACCCACACAGCGCTGCTGAGATGGCATTTACAGATATTGGTTGGGCTTTGCCGCTCTGGCCCTATGCTGTCTACAACTCTGAGCAGTGGTGAGCTTGCCCAGAATGCAAGCTTAAATGAGATCCAGCCCACCTTTTGAGCCCCCTAGTTGTTTGTCACACCCGCACCATTTGCTAATATTATAATTGAATGTTTACAATGCCTGTCCCTAACTCTTAGCATTAACCATAACACCATCCATATTCATTAAAAAAATTCCTGCCTCCCTGAAACTTGAGAAGAACCATCTCCGGTTCCGGAAGCACCTCAAAACCTTCCTCTTCACTTCTGCTTTCTCTCTCCCTCTCCCCTGCTAAATTCCTCACCATAACTGCACTGATTCTGCAACTGGGCCACTCTCACCGACCTCGGTCCTGGGCCCAGTCACTCTTCACTTGCACTGCCTCCCTGGCAACCCCTGCACTGCGGGACTGTCTCTGTATCACTACAGCCCCCTCCTCCCCCCAGCACTTGTCTGCACTTACCTTGCACTTGCCACCAGCTGGCCCTATTTATTTACTATTTTATTTCTATTCTACTATTTGTACTGCACCCCCCCTCCTCCCCCTTCCCCTTGCACTTTTTCCCTTCCCCCTACCCCTGCACTTGCACGGTCTGAATGACACCTGGCCTAGTAGGATCGTTGTCTGTCTTCCCCTTGTTCCCCCCTCCCTGCCTCGTCGCGCCTTGAAACACTTGTGTATAGGCGCGTTACAAATGCCTTATCATATCATATCAAATATGATGCCTATTGTTAGTTGAAAATGCAATTTTGAGGATTTGGCTCACTAACCTTCTTGGACCGATAGAGTGTTGCTATTATCCAAGGTTTTTCTACTTTTTTGTGTGACTGCAGGGACTTTAACTGAAGACCCATGTCAATGTATCCATTTTTGTACCTGGTCTGCTGGCCTTAGTGCCCCATAAGGCTATCAGAGTAGGCGTGCTATTCATATACTCCAATCTGAAAATGTGATGGGGAGTATGCTCCTGTGAGTTGTGAGTTAGCTTTAGCTAAACCAAACTTATATCCACTCTTTCAAATTAGTAGCCCAGTGCAACTCTATGGTTGCCTTTGAGGTACTCACATATTTTTGAAGCCATGCTCCATCCATTTTATTTATGATGATCTCTTCATCTGTGTGGACTAAAGGCAAACGAAAATGGCAGTTTTGCTGTTGTGGGCTCATCCTGATCCCACATAGTAGCCCTCGAATGTAATTTACACTGGTGTAGACTGGATTAGACCTCTGGACTGTCCATTCTACATAAATTGTGGGATTGCCTGTTTGTATGTCCGTTGTCAGCGCCAGGCAGGTTGGCTTGCGACCAAAACATTTATGTCTGCCTTGAGTGAGATTGGTGGGCTGACTTTGGCTAGTTCCTGGGTGAAGTTAATATCCTGTTCATTCTTACCTGAATACTGAGGGGAAGATGGGCTGCTGCTGAAGATCCTGATTTAACCATAATGGCTGGCCCCTTGCTCCATTATCCGTGCATCCTGAACCTTCTGTGCTGGTGCTATCATTTGAAGGGTTCTTCCTCCACTTCTTGCCTTGCTCATAGTTGGCTGACCTGGCTGTTCTTACTGGAATCTTCCTCTCCGGTGGTGACAGGCCACTGGGAAAAAGCCCTTTGACACAATTTCCTAAGATAGGTGGTCCCTCTGGGTCTTCTTGGTGTGGAAACACAAATGGCTTTCCGCTGAGCCCTTCATTTCTGTCGTAGGACTTTTATGATCACCTCAAGCCATTTCCTCCATTGTGGGACAGTTTTCCTGCTAGATGGATGTACTCTCCTCCACCCCTTGACTGAGTTGGGATCTTTGCTGGGTTCTTCCATGCCCCTGTCATTGTCCTTATTGCTAGTGAGTCATCTTTATTCTTTGTGGCTCATCTTTCCAGGGTCATCTTTCCAGGGTTGTCTTTTGGTGGGTCTTCTTCTTGTTCTTCTTTTTCTTCTTCTTAATTTCTTCTTCTTCTTCTTCTTCTTCTTCTTCTTCTTCTTCTTCTTCTTCTTCTTCTTCTTCTTCTTCTTCTTCTTCTTCTTCTTCTTCTTCTCTTCTTCTTCTTCTTCTCCTTCTTCTTCTTCTTCTTCTTCTTCTTCTTCTTCTTCTTCTTCTTCTTCTTCTTCTTCTTCTTCTTCTTCTTCTTCTTCTTCTGCCAACTTCAGCTATACGGACCTAACCCAACCGTGGTGAACAGATGTCTTTCTACTTTGTCTATCCTTTTTGTAATAGTGTTTACAGCACAACTTGCACACGTCTTACATACTTTTCCCTGGGAGAACACACAACCTTTTCTGTTTGGGTGCAAATACAGGCAGTTGGATAAAGGGTTCAGAGGTAAGTTCTTGCAGAGAGGACTGCTGGCATTTTGCGGCAAAGCCATCACAGGTGTATCCTTACAGGGGCAAAATCTTTACAGTCATTTTCTTTTGGGGCAATTTCTAGCATGCTGGGGAAAAACCATCACAAGTCTATACCTAAGTGGGCAAATGCTGGCCTTTTGGGGGCAAAACCATCACAGATGTTTTCTTGCAGTGGAAAATGCTGGCAATATTAGGTATCATGAGTGCATTTTTATCGTGGCAATACTGGTATTTTATTTGCACTATATACCATATATCTAGAAAACGGTCCATCTGTTTCATTCCTGTGCATAGTTACCTCTTTCTATTTTTGTTTTTTTCTCACTGACATACATACCCTAGAAGACATTATGACATACCCGTGACCATAAATAATTTAACTGTAGTAATAAAAAGTAAAGTATTTATAAATATTTATTTATTTAATTCTGAAACCCTTAGAACAAAACGAGGCACCAGTGAACATTTGCACTTGCTATCCTTGTTTGGAAGCTCTCTCGAGACCAAAACATATACCTTTGCTTAGCCATAGACAGGAGACTATTTTGATGATCTAAATGTTTCAGTTTCTCACCTTGCTACGGCCCCAACCCTTCTTTTACATTCTGGCATTTCTCCCAGAAAGCCCCTTGACAACTGGATGAAGCCCAACCCTGTGCAGTGTTGTCTTTGCATTTCACGATTTGTATTCCTGCATTCGTGATGGGAGGAAAGTGAAACTGAAACTACGAGCTACGACGAATAAACATAGGAGGGGCTAAGCATGCCAACATGCATCCAGAGGAGAGCATTGAATCCGGCACGTGCAGTTGTGCTCGCCTGGCTCATAAAACTGAAATCATAATTGCACAAGGCACATAATGGGGAACTGGAGGAGCTTCTAACAGTTAACATTGAACGCAACATCTCAGTGCATTCTGGAACATTCAACGCTGGACTGATCAAAGGAAAGTAAATTAGCAAATACCGGATAAAAAAAAAAAACACGTGTGCAGGCACACCATATCACCACAGGTGCTTGGCAAACTGAACTAAAATAATGTAACGCTTCTGTGAGACCTTAGATGAAAGGGAAAATACCTTTGCATTGTCACATGTAAACTTATTTTTGCGACATCAAAAACCTGTTTTGTTTTACATTGCTACAAGTTGACAGAATGTAACAAAGTAGCTTGTTCAGAAAATAATTCATTGTTAATTTTTAGAATGTTAACACAGTGGAGATTTACAGTTATGAGTAGACAATTATTTTAGCCAACACAACAATTAAAATGAAACTACACTCCAACATCATCAAGTAACAAAACATGCACACATGCGTTATTGAATAATATATAGAAATGACTGTTTCGCTGGTCTTGGCAAATAGACTGAAGAAGGTCATTAATAAGTTAATACATCCCGATCAGAAAGGATATGTCCCGAATAGGAACATCTCGAATAGCCTTAGGCGACTCCACCGAGTCATTGAACATACTAATGGAGATGGAGGCGAGATGGCGATAGTATCATTAGATGCGATCAAGGCATTTGACTCGGTCAAATGGCCCTGGTTAACGGCGGCCCTGGCCAACTATGGCATGGTACCAGGATATCTTAAATGGGTCAAACTGTTATACAGTGCGCCACTAGCTAGAGTGAAAACAGGAGCTGTGGTTTCTGAAAGATGGCAACTCAGTAGGGGTACTAGACAAGGATGCCCATGGTCCCCCGTGCTGTATATTTTAGCCTTAGAACCCCTGGTGATTTATCTAAGGCAGCAATATGATGCAATAGGTATTGTTGTTGGGGAGACACCAAATTTAATTTCATTGTATGCAGATGACATGTTACTGTATTTGCGCTACCCAGAAGAGAACCTCCATTATATATTGGAAGTGATGAAGAGGTTTGCAGAACTATCAGGTATAGCTGTGAACCCCAGTAAGTCCTGTATGTTCCCGTTGGGTAGATATAGAGGGCTCCCGCTAGAGCATTGGCCGATCCTACAGATACCGTGGGAAGTTGCCACATTGAGATATATGGGATTAGACATATATCATACAGTAAAAGCTGAACATAGGCATAACACGGAAAGAACAGTTAAGAAACTGGAGAGTAGCATGAAGTTCTGGGTGAAGCTCCCCTTGGCAATGATGGGATGAAGGGCGATGCTCAAGATGGTGGCGTTACCCAGATTGTTGCATTGCTTCATGAATATCCCATACGCAATACCCAGGAAATTCTTTGCTAGGCTGGACGGCATATTCAGGGAATTCTTATGGCACGGGATGAGGAACAGAGCAGCCCTGTGGAAATTACAAAATCCATACGAGAAAGGAGGCATTAAATTACCAAACTGGGCAGTCTATTGTGTAGCGAGCCAATTACAATACGTAGCTAAATGGCTCTAGGAAAGAGCCTACCTTAGAACACAGGCTGTTTCAGGGGTACTGTGCCCCAAATTTTCTAGAAGAGATGATATGATTGCCTAGATCAGAGTTGGAAGGCCGCCCAGGGATGATGGGCCTTGGGTGGGGGATGTGGCGAAGAGCGTGCCGGTTAATGGAAAGGCCATCCCCGTGCTCCCCACAGATCCCATTGGTCACAGTGGTGGGAAGAGAAAAGCAACTGAGGTTAATGATTGGGAAGCACTGGGAATCGGTGGGGGTAGCAACGATGGGGGATGTTTGGCAGGAGGGGAAGATATTGGAATTTGGGGAGCTGGTGGAACTAATGGGGTTGAGTGTTAGGCAATATATTACATATCACGGGGTGGTGCAACGAATTAAAGACACCTGGTCGGAAGTGGCACTGGCGGAGGAACCGGACGCCGCTATAGATACGATATACGACATAGCAGAAGGGGGACATGAAACATCTAGGTTATATGAAATGATAATGTCCCAAGCGGGCAAGGAGGTGGTGCAACTTAGACTGGACTGGGAAGAAGAAGTAGGGGCCCCGATGAGTGATGGGATGTGGGAAAGAGCACAAGGATATCATAAAAAAGTATCGAGAAATGCTATGTTACAGCAGATACAGTTGTATATCACTCACAGGGCATACCTGACGCCTCAAAAGATAGCTAAATTTAAAAACGCCAGACGTCAACTGTGCCCTAAATGTAATGAAGAAAATGCGGGAATGGTGCATATGTTTTGGTCGTGCCACTGATAGAGAGATACTGGGGAGAAATAGCACAGAAAATGGAAGACAAAGGGATCCACATGAAGGTGGTTACTGCGTTGGGCTTGTTTGATAGGAGGGTTTCCCAGAACACATAAGCTTAAACATGTAAGCAAACTGAAAGATCTAGCGTATGTCTTGGCAAAGAGAAGGATTGCGATGGGTTGGAAGGCATGTCATAGACCCAAAATGGAAATGTGGTGGAGGGATCTGCAGAAGTGGGCGGAGGCGGAAACATTGGTATGGCAGGAAGCGTGTAAAGGGGAGATGGAAGAAGAAGCCGGAACCCTGCTGGGTTGGAGGCAACTGATAGCTGAATTATTTGGGCCTTCACATAAGGGACCAAGCGATGGAGACCCAACAAGTTCTGTCGAAGAGGAATCCCCACCGCAAGAGGTATAGACTGGAAATGAGAGGGAGTAGGCTGGTGAGGGGGGAGGGAAGGGGAGATACAGTGGGTTGGAATCCAGCAATTTGTGTTTATTTGTGATTGACATTATGAATCCACTGTAAGTTTGGTTTGGTTTGTTATTTTTTGAATAAAATCAATAAAATTGTTTAAAAAAAATAAATAAATGACTGTTTTCCTACTATAAATATAAAGTGCAATTTGTCTTCTAATGTTCATCCAAACAAGAGAGACTTGCATGCTAGCCTGACAGATGTTGTTATTAAGTAATCAATAAATGACCAGCCAATCAATACAGGAAAAGGTAAAGGAAAAAATACATGCATGGATGTATACATCTAGCTGCTTAATACATGTAACTCAGAGAGTGTGGAAGGACCTGTGGAAAGCTGGCGGGACATCCGCTGGTCTCCATGCATTGAAATGGGGACTGGCGGATCTTCCGGCAGCTTCCCGCCAGCGGCAAACCGTTGTAAATCTGACAGAATCCTATAGGATTCTTTCTGCCGGCGGAAAACCGGCTGATTTTCCCTTACACCAAACTCTAAATGAGACCCTTAGCAATCTCTTACTGTGCGAGATGTTTAAATAGATCTCTCACGTTGTTGCATAACAATCGTGATTCCCTTAACCATTGTAGACACAGGACCACAAGTCCAAGAATGCAAATAAATGGGACAAGAGTGCTATTTTCCCAACCCCCGTTGACACTGACACTGATCCCCCAAACAAGAGTGCCACTGAGTTAGCACATACCTGCTATCCATTGCATCACTGCCATATATCGTGACAGTTTTGAGTATTTCACTGAATCCTAGTTTCGCATTAGCATTCTGGTACGTGTAGTTTGGTTTTACTAAAATCCAAAGAGACAACGAATAATCCACCCAAAGATCACAAGGAACAAGCTGGAAGTGTGGAGAATTCATCATAGCATTGAAATATTCAGTTTCTTGACAAAAAAAAGGAGCCAATGGGTTTCTGCACAGGAAAAATTAGTGATTGGTGATAAAACGCAAACAAATGGTAGGCATTCGTCTTGAGAATTTTTAATTCAGTGCCCAGCTGTAAGAGTTAAAAATACAGCCCCTAGCTGTGAGAGTGCAAGTGAGAGTTTAAATCCAGAGACAAAAACCAGTAAACACAGGGGAAAATTACCAAGCAGTTTTGCAAAAAATAATTTTAAAAAATCAATCTTAGAAATTTGTTTTTTATGAATAAAAGAGCACAGTAAACTGCTGGAAAAGAGGGCTGGAATTACCATACGCTGGAGAGCATTTGCTCTGGTTGAGGCCATAACGAGCAGAGATCAACTGTGCAGGAGTTGGCGCTGCCTGGATCTAGTGAGTGAATTGTGTATCGTGTGCAATTCATCCTCAAATCCCCATTCATCAAACAGGGATGTGTGGGCAGAACGGTATGCAAATCCCCGTTTTACATGTGAATCAGGGTCACAATGTTTTTTTTTCTGTGCTGAGATCCAATTACATTGCGAGAATTCATAGTTATTTGACAGGCAGAGAGGCAGGCAGAGATAACGTTGCTTTGCTTGCAGACTTCAAAAGAGGGGGAGTATGAGCTTATCACACTGCAGAAACAGACAGCCTGTATTCCTTAAGAAATGAAGGAGACAAACAAAAAGCTGAGCTGAATCGCTCAGTCAGTGGAAGCACCGATTGTTGAATTCCTCACATTGTTGCATTAATATGTATTTGAAGGGTAGAACAGTTTGATTGGAACAGTTGTGTTAGACACAGTTGAAATAATATGTGGAAAAGTGGCTGTATGTTTTTAGTGTTTAAACGATCATCAGGCGTACATGATGAGTCATGCACACAGACATATGCTGAGACAAAAGGAGAAGTTGTTTTAATGTATGAAAAATAAAGGTCATGTAAGCGCCATGAATCAAGGAGCTATGTAAATATCAGAAGTATATATACATTCATTAATGTTGAAATGTAATGTGCGGGTGGACCTTTTTATAAGGTAGGGAGTAAGTGGCATAGATGCATCATCCTGGGAGAATAGCTCAGCGCCAACATGCTTGCCTTGGAAGCAAAATGACACGGGACAACACTGGTTCGATCCCCCAGTCTCCACTTAGAAACCTCTGAGTATTAAGCGCCTTATAAATAACCTATCATATCTCTGTATAGAATGGATTTTCTGACTATATGAAGAAAAAGGGCAATAAAGTAGGTTAATTTACATAATAGTGCATTTGTGGAAATATATTGGTAAATATGAAATTTGGAGTAGGATATACAGGAATGAGTAGAGCTAGAGATAGTATATGTGTGTGCATGAAGATAATTAGTGTACATGATAGGTTTTAAGATTTATACATTTTTTTATTTTTGTTGTATATAATAGCAAAGTAGAGAGAGTATTATAATGGTTGTGATGATATATTTTGAAAAATCTATTTTTAATACAGAGCTTTAAGTGATCATGGGCTCAGTACCACCCTCATTGAAATAGTACTTCAGAGCCATTACTCATTGAACTTACTTTCCTTTTTAAGGTGAGTTTATGGGTTAGGACGAAATTATCTAAGTAGAAAAGTCCTACCACCAAAAGGTCTGACCACCATTTATTCATATATATATATATATATATATATATATATATATATATATATATATATATATATATATATATATATATATATATAATAATAATAATTAGGCTTTTATATAGCGCTACAAACCCTCAGGTATCTGAGCGCTGCTTATTATTACCCACGGTGTGTGGGTAATATATGCGAACAAATTGAGAAAAAAAAGGACTTTTGGTGGTCGGACTTTTCCACTCAGTAATTTCAGGCAGATCCGTTTTTATAAGATATATCAGTAAGAATGGTGTTTTTTTGATTAGGGGATATCATTCTTAGGTTGAGAAAGCAACACCAGTTGAAGTCATTTGAGATTGGGTGGCTTTTAATGAAGAAAAGGATTTCATTTTTTGTTGTATGTTACTTTGAGATGGTGCCCTTGAGGCACCTTTGATTGGGATATATGGAATTGTGGGTTGTGTGAACCCCTGGTTTTTTATTTGGTGAGAGTCTATATTTTTGAATATTTTAATTTAGGCCAAAATGTATGTATGATTAACCATATTTTGAGTACACTTTTTTATACTAGAATTTGCCCCCTTTCATCAAACATGTTCGGATCAGATTGGTTGCATTAGATCATTTTTAAAATTGCACAAGCCACCTCCCATTTTAGAATTGTATACGCTATTCTGGATTTTAGGGCTATGCCAGACAGTTTTCAGGTCTTAATCACAGACAATATATTAGCACACATAAGAGACCCCTGACGTTTTATCCCATTCATACATTGTAGATTTTTTTATAAGTGATGTGTGGGGCATAATTTTTAAAAGGCATATACTATAGGTGTGCAAAGGGTAGTCGCACAGATAAGGGAGAAAGACATGTTGAGCAGTGGAAGGAAACCATTTTTTAAGTTTAGGCACATTGTTGAAAAGTGTTTTGGAAAAGAGAGCGTGCCCTGCCTAATGGTTTTCCAACACATAATGGATGAGCACAAGGAGGTGCTTCACACACTTGTGTTAAATACCACAGAAATATCCGCAACAACTGGAAGGGCTCTTGGATGTGCCAGTACATTACCAAAAAAGTAGAGCAGATGCACACAGTTTATTTTGATAGAATTTGTAACAATAAGAAGGCAAGGAAGTAAGAAGCATAAATGAAATAGTGATTGAGGAAGGAAAGGGAGATAAATGGCGGTGAGAAAAAAAACAGGCATGGGAGAGCAAGGGTGAGATAGAAATTGCAATGAAGACTCATGAAAGTGCAACAAGTAACCAGACAGTGAGGACTCTGGTCAGAAAGTGAGGACAGAAAGAGGGGGTTCAGCATATCCCCGACTGCATATCATAGAACCATTGAAATATTATGCCCAAGATCACACATGGTGCCAGACATGCACCAAAAATAAAAGTACAATTATACATGCAAATTACACACCATAGAAGGTTAATGCAATAGCAAGTGGCACCCGATTAAGCATGGCGAGCCCCTACATGAGTACAGCTGGAATTAACATAATTCTAAGTACTTCTTGCAGAAAAACACTGTAGCGCCATGAAATGTACATGCACTGACACAAACACTTATATCCAGAATAGGGAAAGTAATAGTAATAGCAATGAGAGGGATGACTCTCACCAGCACATGACTGAAATTACACACACTATGGGATAGGGGAGGATGATCTTTTTATACCATTATTACATGCATTGCAACATATCAACAGGCATATTGGGGAGAGATTTGAGTAAGTGACCAGGGGATAACATGCACTATTTTCAGGGGTTAATTATGAAGATGTGCAAGAATTTACATTCGCACTTTAAGGCCAGGATGGGGCACACACACTGCTTAGCATGGCTTCCAAGAATAAAGGGTAGATTGTTAAGATTATCTATAGAGCTTTTATTTAGATGAAGCATACCCATAGATCAGAAAGAAGGACCGATGAATGCAAGCAAGCTAGGAGCTGCAACAATGAGTGAATAACACTGAAGGGCAGTGATAGCTCTTGATAAACGAAGGCTTGTTTAATGTAAGTTTATTTAGCATTTAAGAATTGCAAACAGAAACGAGGCAGATGTGGCATATGTCCTGAGCATGTTGTGGATCAGTAGTACATGTAATGGTTATAGGTCAAAGGTTCGAATGAAAAGGATCGAATGACAAAAGGATCGAATCAAAAGGATCGAAAACAAAAGGGTCGATTTATTTATTTATTTTATTTTTTTTGTGTTAAAAAACACTTTTTTATCGTATACGGAAACCCAAAAAAATTATATATTTAAAAAAATAAATTTGACCCTTTTGTTTTAGGTCCTATTGACTCGACCCTATGGCATTCGATCCTTTTGTATTAGAACCTTTGACCGGACACCACTTATGATGATTGCTTTATCAGAAGGAGTGAAGAGAAGGGATATTGGAGATGTGGAAAGAGAGGGCATCAAACATAGGATTTCAGGAAAAAATAGGGATAGCATGTTATAGTTTTGTCACGTTATGGCCACAAAGAGAGGGGGAGCAACACACACATACTGAACATATACACCCACCACAATAGTAGACAATAGTCCCACAATGCAAGTATTGCATTAACTTAAGTAACAGTAACCCCATGTCTTGCTAACACAATATAAGATAACATATAGTGAATATCATGTTTGTAGTATATTTCAAGCATTTTTAAAGTTACAGGGGAGGGACCCTCTACTTTTTCTATATGTAAAAATGTTGATTTATGTTATACATGAAAACATTTTCATTTGTATGTGGCCTTAGAGGAATGTATTGTCGTGATACAGTTGGAAGAGACAGCATAAGAAAAGGTAAGTACTAGTGAATGAAAGAAGGCGATGGATAAAGAGAGAAAAGGTGGGTACCTATGGACACAGGGAATATGTGGATCTCCTCATTGATTATTATTAGAGAAAAGAGGACCCATGTGAGTACAAGTGAAACATAGTGAAGGATACAGTGGTTTCAAACTGACAGCATTTCTCTTCAGTAGAGTGTATCAGGTGTAGGTAAAATATAGTATATATATATATATATATATATAGTTAGTACCCGGCGAGGGTCAACCAGAATGCAACAAGCATTCTGATTGGCCCTCGCCGGGGATTTACCAGGCTGGGAATCCCTTGCACGCTCTACGTGCCTTTTGTTCCCAGCGGGGGGGGCATGGCGGCCCCTTAGCCAATGGGGAGGCTCGGAACGGGGCAATCCCCGCTCCGAGCCTCCCCATGGCTGGAGACTGCCTTCGTCCCCTGCTGGGGACTCAGGTATGTTTTTTTTCCTCCACCCCCTGCCCTGCAAACTATCCTGTCCCCTCCCTCCCAACCCCACTTACCTTCTTTTTTCTTCTTTTCTCAGGAGCAAAAACGCTGGGAACACTTCTGTTCCCAGCGCGTCTGCTCCCGATGGCTGCCATGGAAAGGGAAAATGGGCTACGTTTTCACTTTCCTGGCGCCATTTTATTTGACTTTTTTCAGTCAGTGGTAATGCCCCTGGGGCCTCGTTAAGGCCCTTGCTACGCTCGGGCCTGTAACTATGGGCTCCGGGGGCATTACCTGGGGCGGTATTGGCCCAACGACTCGTGGCTTATTGCCACAGTATGGCCATACTTATTGAAGAAGGTAGAGAAGGCCCCTCAATCTAAGAAGGTGGAGTAACATTTTTATGAAGTCAATAGAAAGTATTGCCAATATGTTATGTGTTATGTTTGAATAAAGGAACAAAGAATTATTGGGCTATGAAACGGAAGTGATAGGCAAACATTGTATGCATACATGTCACACTTGCCTGCACCTAAATAGGACACCCGCTTATTTTCAGTGTCAATGGTTGGCATATTAGAGTAGGAAGGGCAACAATAACTGTTAAATATATCTTTCCAGAATAAACACAGCAAAGATCGAAGAAACCGCAGACCTGCACCATAAGAATGACTATGGAAAGTAAAGACACAGAGAACATTTGTAACAAGAAAGCTAAAGGAAGGCCTGCCAACAAATTCATATAAAAAGGATAAAGCACAGTGCACCATCGCCTCTACTGTAAAGAGATGAAGTTGCATTCTACCTGGATATGGATAAAGAGAGATAACCCCAGAACCATTATGTCAAGAAAGCACACTGCAACAAGGCCAATGCATGACATGCAAAGACAGGAGCCGATTTACAAAATAGGAAGTACATTTTTGTTTGTTAGTATATCATGACTTTTGCCACTATTTGGTTTCTACAGGAAGTGAAGGTTATTTTATCTATGGATGTGCCAAGAAGAAAGAAAAAGAGTGGCAGGAGGAGATTGTTCTTTTTGTGTTATTGTTGGTTTTGTCTTGTTGTATGTTTTGTTTTTATTTTATGGTTACAAAAGGAGAGTGATCGTTTATCTCCAGTAGTATTAATATATGGAACAGTTCACAAAGAATGTTATCAAAAAATAAGGGAGAGATTTCTCTTTTCCCAACTAAGAGAAGTGCTTGGAAAATAACATTTGAGCTTAGCACGGCACTGAGAAGGACAAAGTCAGGCATGAACCTATAAACCTATGAAAAGGGTGGGGAAAGTGAGGATAAACCACATGTGTGTGTGTGTGCTTTATGGTCCCACTTCACAGGCAAACCCGGGTACAGTGTAGATTAACAATTGTGCTATTTAAATAGGCACAAAAGGGAAAGGGAGCAGTAATTCAATTAAATTAAACAAAGACAAAATTTAGTAGCAAGTGTTTTAGGAGATAGTTTTAAAGAAATATAAGCATTGGAGTAGCAATGTTTAGGTTTTAGTAGCAAGAGCTGATAATAAAATGCACTTATTTTTCAAGAAACTCACCCTATTGTTTATATCACAGATGGACAGAGAACACCTGCATTTCGGATGACCTGTGCACCGGTGCCTAGGAGTAGGGAGAAAGGCCCTAACTGTCATAAAGAAGGGCTAAGTGGACCGAGCCAGATGCCCAATTGCTACTGAACTAAAAGAAACAAAAAACAGAAACAATCCTCTTTAAGGACTTCCCCATCCTTGTGTACCTGATTATGACAATGTCCCCTTGACTGACTATCCTACTCAAGAAGACAATGCGTTCTAAAGCAAGGCCCTTATATGAACTAAGGGACCCCTGAACTTACTGCAGAGAATTTAAAAGGTTTGAGACCGATGAAAGGTCCTTGGACTTGATATCAAGAATAACAAGGAACACGATAGAGGAGGCGCAGAAGGAAGTTGAACGAGGTGATGGCTAAGAAATTAACTTCAAGCAGTTGTCGAATGGGACAGGCACACGGAAATGCTGTGGGGTGGAAAAAGGAAAACATGTGGGTGTATATATACCTAATAACCTACTATCTACAGGAAGAAAAGAAAAAGAGGAGTGAAAGACAAAATGAATTGGTGGGTCCCCTCAGGAAAAAAAACCCACATAAATGTTGTTTAATGATATATCCCGATTCTCGTAGTGGCTGGGTCACTCTTCGTGCATGGTAATTACCGTTTAATTCAGTATCAGGGGTGGGAACAAGATGGAAGTAAACAATGACACTTTCTGGTGATACATGTATACATACAGAATAACAAAAGAGGGCAAACTGTGCCACACCTTTGACAAAAAAGGATACATGTACAATAGACTAGAAGAAAACAATATGATTGGAGAAACTATTGGCACTTTAGGAGTGTTTTCCATGATATCTCCCATATTGAGATAAAGCATTGAGTTGAGGTGGGTGAATGAGATAGGGATGCATAGGTACATTTCATGCTGGGGAAGGTAAACAATGTATGCTTTTAATATTTTGACCAGAGGGGGGAATGAAGAGAGGTAGACCCTCCCTCCCTCTCTCTCCTGGCTCCATGTCCAATATTGCAAATATGAGAAGGGTTATACACTCAAACAACTGTATTATCCATAATTTAAACAGGATCAGTGAGGATAAATAATGTGTGAGCAAAGGATGACAGAAGTAAGTGATGCCATCTCACTTATGAAACATGTAGCTGCATAGGAGACAAGGCAGATAGGTATTTATTACAAAATAACAGAGACATTATGCCAAACTGTGTTTAGATATGAAGGATATTACCCACAATCAATAGACAGTAGACATTTGAAAAATGCAGGGCTCAAATACATGCAGAAAATAATTCAGTGACATAAGAAATGCTACAACAGATTTCCATTCTTTTTCAAATGGACACTACAGTATGCATTACACATGGTTACAGGCTGTAAGCCTTAGGGAAACTGAAAAGTGCTGAAAGCACAGAAAATACAGAGTTGGTAGGACTTAGACAGAGTAGTCAGCAGCCCAAGCCAAGGTTATAGACTGGGCCTGGGCAAGCCAGATGCACGTCATGGCAGCATCAAATAGTAGAACATATTATTTTCAATGGTGCTGCTCACAAATGATACTGGCAAAAGTCAGAAAATGTTAAGGTAGAGAAATTAGCCATTGAGAAATCAGACAGATAATCCATGTCCTTGGCAGGCTGTCTGGAGCATGCGTCATTTCCAAACTGCTTTGTTCTTAAATTGTGAAATATGTCTCGTGTTCACTGAAATAAGAAATAGCCTGAGTCAATGTCACAAGGAATAATCATGTGTTTCAGAAAGCACTTATTTCCAATGAAAAAAGGTGTTGAATTTCACCCATAAGAAACCTGGCCTATCATATTGTAAAGTTAATTTAAGAACAGAATTGATGAGCTCTATAAATGTATACTGGATGCAAAGAAACAGTTAGAGTTTCTTTTTTCAGCTTGTAAAACAGTTGATTAAACAGATGCTTCCAGCCAGCTGTCTTTATCTCTTTCCTGCATGGTGTGTGTTTCCAAGGATGGCTGGCCACATGAGGGGTATGCCTGAGAAATGGACTCTCTTTAACAAGAGTGCAAGAGAGATCTTCAGTAAGACTGGGATAGTGCACTGTGGCAGGAGCAATGTATACAAGTGCAGATTCTGGTTACAGTTATTCCAAAACAACGGCTCAGTGCACTGAAGATTTTCTATCAAAAGTATAATTTGTATTTCTAGATCCTGTAGCAGAGCATTGGAGTAGAGCACATTGTGAGAGATGTTCTTTTTCTTTCTCCTTGCGATAAAGTAAAATACATTTCCCGTCCACCTTCTTCTGTCCACTCAGAGAGATCCTGAACACATGCTGACTTCTTCCTGAATTCACTTTGCATTACTCAGTCGATAAAACACATATCACTATATATCCCAAAAAGCAGCTGGCTCAGAAGGAACAATGGTAAATTACAGATGAAACAGGAAAGGTTTCATTCATGCCATTGCTCACAGATCATCTCATAATCATTCCCATTCAGACTCGCACTAACTGAGGACCAGCGAGTTGGTTAAGATGTGTAGGTGGGATGTACGCAGAAGCCATTACTAAACTGGGAAGGAAAGAGCATGTGGCCAGCCACTAGAAAGGGGCTTTCTCCTTCTGTCTTCCCACCTTGCTGCAGAGGTTCTTTCATGGCAGGAGACACGACTGTGCAATATCAACCGGTGCACCTTGTGCTTGCATGTAACAGGTTTGTTTTTGTCATGTCAGAGCACATTTTCGACTCATTGGGCCTCATTACGACTCAGGCGGTAAGGGGTTTACGGCGGCGTAAACAGCGCCGACCCTTACCGCCTGATTCCGAGGTCCCTTAGCGCCATGGAGGTTTTAACACCTGCTTTTAGCAGGTGTTAAAATCCATGGCGCTAAGGGACCTTGATGTTAATTACGCCACCGTAATTTACGGTGGCGTAATTAACGCCTTCCCCACTCCCATTATGCCCTATGGGGCATAAATGGGAATGGGGAAGGGTAAATGGGGATTGGGGACTTACCGCCCCGCCAACCTCGGAATGGGGCGCTAAATCCGCCAACCACCATGGCGTAAACGTAGTTTACGCCATGGTGGTAAAGTTACGACCCAGGCGGTAACTTACCGCCTGGGTCGTAATGAGGCCCATTATCTTTTTTATTAAACAAAAAGGCTCTTCCAGACTTTAGGCAGACCTAAGAACAAATTGACTAAAATCTGGAACATTGAGTTTTAGCATTGTGCGCCACTTCATGTGTACAACACATTTTGAAAAGAATATGCACGTTTTTTCTTCCAAGTCTATTTGCTAAACATTTTCCTGTTGGAATAAAAGGTGCATTTTTAGTGTCTCAGAAGACAAACCACATTGCAGGATATGGTTAGATTAAAGCAGCATAATATCCATAACGGTTTGACAATGGTTTGTTCTTTGTTGATTATGTCTGTTCTGTGTATCTAGGCAATGGTTCCCCCACAAAAGCTTTGCAATTTCTGTAATAGCAGCAAATGAACTGAATAAATTCATATTACATTGCAATGTGCAACTTACTCTATATGCAGTAGAAAATGCATGGGAGAATATCACGAACTAGTGCTAGTATTAAAACAAGATGCATGAATAAACCTGAGCGTTATCGCTACATTTTATGCAAACAACCAACACATGAGTGAATTTGCATGCAGTTTCTGGTATGGATCATTTTTCTTATTAGCATACTTCATGGGTCATTTGCGGTTCATCATTAGTAATACCTATGCATCGTTCTGAAATGTTCTAACTTACTTACATTTACTCTTCTAATTTCTGCAATCCTGATCTTTGATCACTTTTGGGTGGATCGACATGTACCTAAGTCAACACAAGCACTATTCTATTTATTTTGTTCTGCCCAACTTCCATTTTATCCCCCTAATTTGTTTTACCTGTACCCTCTTTCCCTCAAAGCTCCACCCTTTTCTTTTCCTTTCTTCCTCAGACTAATGTCTGGGCACCCCTAGTGGGGGCACAATATGCCCAAATGTGGACAAACCCCAGTGTTGTAAGAGAACCATGGTAGTGACTGGCCCTGTATAAAAGCTAAGTAACATGAAATTACACAACATAACATTCCATTGCATTACTTGAAAATGTCACTAGCGTCCCCCAGGCAGCCTGTCCACGGAAATGCTGTTTAAGGGCACCAGGCTGTTTCAGAGTCCCTTTCAGGGCCCTACAGTCAGGCACAGGGCCTGCAGCGCACTAATGCCTCTACCGTTCTATGCAACTCTCTGAAACGAGCGGCTTGTCTAGGTCTTGTACCATGGTGTGGTGGCTCAAGCTCAAGGTGGTCATTTCTAAGGCAGCATGATAGGACAATGGAAAACACTAACATAACAAAAAGTATATTCTGGACGCCACTCTTTCTTGCAAATGATACAAAATGCCCCAGTTGCCATCTTGCTTTTACCAGCAAACAGCAAAGCACCCCCACAGGTTTCCCTGGAGACGGGACATGGTATTGCTTGAGGAAAGAAAAGGGTAATGCCTATGGACAGAGGAGTAGTCTCTTCAATCCTAAGATTCATTGCCTCTCTATTAACGACAGCCCAGGGAGAGAAGGCTGGACAAGGCTGGATTATGCAGATTTCCCCCCTGAAGAGCCCAGCACCAGCCCAAATGTAATCCAGCCTTCCACACCACTATTATCATCCCCTTAAAGCTCCTAGCAGGCCCCATGAACTCCCTGTCAGCCCTCTCCAGTGCATTGCTCCCAGGGGAGCCCTAGCTCAAAAACCAACATCATAAAAGATTGGCCATGTTTCCTGTTTCCTGCTGACTTTCCTGTGTATAATTCCTTTGCGTTTCTGCATTGTGTTCATACACACTCATTCATACACTGGAATGGGAAGCAACCCCAGATCAGGATATTACCTGTCACTTCCGCCTTCTGGGCCTACTGGTACTTTACTCAGGAGTCCTTGAACCTCACACCGTTTAAGGGATGTTCCTTCAAGGCTGATCGTTGCTGGAATTACCGAAACCCACGCTATTTGTACATTTGCAGCCCTACACACATACCGAGAGGCAACAAAAAAAGCCTTCCCATCAGGGCACACACAGGTTCACCAAACTCTGAATAATCCACTGCAAGGACTCTGGGTAAAAGACTTGGCAGCACCCTCAGCCCAAGATACTGTGGGATGTTTTTACCCATGCATCCAAGCCCTACAATAAAACTGTGCAGTACTGGCATGGAAAACATCATGATGGCCAGAACTCCCCAGAGAGTGCACAGGGAAAACATGAAGAATATGCTGCCACCCATTTTTGCCTATGTTGTGAGCACAGGAGGGCACTGCCTAAAACCACCAGTGGGCTACACACACAGTAGCCTGAAACCATTGGGAATGGCAATGCTGATTGCCAAAAAAGCAACTCAGAACTGTGGGGAATTCATTTTCTTAATCCCAAAAATGGTTGCATTACCAGTACTCACCACTATCAGAAAGCCGGCGTTTTAAAACCACCAGACTTTTGTGTAAAACTGAACAAATGAAACAAAACCAGACCAAGGAAAGACTTGCTAAGAGGTGGATACAATGTAAAACTATATTCTGAAATGACTTGAAGGAAGTAATTATTTAATGTATATGTAAAAATTGTCAGTTTGATTTGAATGTAGAAAACTGGGAACAAAAAGTGACATTTAGCTGAAACCTGGCTTAATGAAACTGGATTCTGCCTGACAACTACCCCCGACAGGAGTTGAAACCTGTTCTGCCAAAAGGATTTGTCACCTCTCTGATTAGATTAGGGGTGGAGCAGCCGGGGACTACAGGGAGTTGAACAAAGGCCTGTCCTGGACCCAGGCAAATGTTATATTGGGGGGCCATAAAGTGGCTTACTCTTAGGGGAAACTGGAAGGGGCAGTGCCTCTGCTAGCAGCTGAGCTTGGGGGAAGTGGATAAACCAGTTATTTCACCCCGTGATGTGGGAAGCCACACCCCTTTTTGACCAGGGCATAATTTTAAAAAGATAGATAACTCATAGTGCGGACTTGTCAGAATTATATAAGTAATATCATTATTTTTGTGATTTTTCTGTGAACATTTTGAGAGGCGTTAGGACCCTGTGGTGTATTCTGGGGGGTTGCTAGCGGAAAATAGGGTCTCACGCCAAATGTCTGCATGTTAAAAATCTGACACTTCATCAATTAATGTCCATACTCCTTGCGCACATGTGTGTAATTTTGGGTAAATGTCCGATATTGCAAAACCAGTTAAAAGGCGCAAAATGTTGTCATTTTGTAATGCAAGCCCCCAGGAAGATCAGAGGAGGACAAGCATGGACCATAATTAATATATAATGTGCACATGTAATTTCAACAAATTGTATATCTGGGAAGGATGTATTTGAATCAAATATATATTTGTGGGCAAACTGACCAGGGGAGGATCCTCTGACCCATAAACAGACTTCATCATGCTGACAATCCATTTCCTTCCCCCAATCATGGGAGAGGGGAGAATTGGGCCAATGACAAGTAGAGAGGGGCAGGCTTAGCTAGGCCCAGGCACACACCCATTTTCAAAACACATAAAAAGAGACTGCTGGGACAGGTAGAGACATTCAATTCCATTTGCTGCGGAGCATGCTGACCGACGACTTCACATCCAGAGATCCAGACTTCAAATCCATCAATCTCCAAAGACCAGAACTTTACTTCAGAACTTAAAGCAAGGGCCTAAACCCACAAACTGAGAACTCTTCTCAGCAGGCCTCAGCAACCTTAAAATCATTTGGCAACTATTCCACAGCCGGGCGAGCTGTTTGAATTCTTTTGCCAAGAACAATTGCCAGAGACCAGACCAGAGATCCAGAGTGACCCAGACCGCTGTGAGCAGAACCAGAGAGCTGACCCAGATCACTGTGAAGTGCCGAGACCTGAACCGGAGTCCAGTCCAAAACCTGACCAGATCCGTGGCGAGGCCTATTTCAAATTTATATTGTGAGTACCTAGCAGAACTGTGCAGAACCAATCTCTTACTTAAAATAATCTAATCCAAACTATTTTAACCTAAGTAGAACTGCCTCCTAGAAATCGTGTCATCTGTCATTTTTAAAGCTGCACAACTGTCACCTGTCAATTCTGCAGCTGCAAGCTGTCACCTGTCATTTCGGGTTTTACTTTAAATCCGAAAAACGACCTTTACAAAATCGTTCATATCTCTGGAACCGTTTGTCGTTGGAACTTGGTTTAACTTTCCTCTGAAAATCTCAGCTTTCCAACGAACCTAGAACCGACTTGCTACTCCTTATACTTTTGCCATAATCACGATTCATGCACTCGCGAATTTCGCCGCGATTTGCGATTTCGCCTGATTTCTTTACCTGTAAAAAGATAGCAGCTTTTTGCTTTCCTTTGCTAGAAATTTGTTTGCCTCTTAATAACCATCCCTGAATCATTGCTAAAGTGAGCCTGAGCTTATCCCAAGTATCTCTCACTCACCCTGAACCTCCTAAAGGGAATTAAAAGCATTTTCAGCATATTTCTCACTTCACTGCCACCACATTCAAAGCACTTGGGCCTGTGTTTTAAAACTCATACCAGTTTTCTCTAAGCTTGCTGGGGAGGGAACTGAATTTCGTATTGTATTTGATTACATTCCTGAGAACTGTGTGCTCCTCTTTCCATCTACTTCCATTTCTTACATTGCATAGGGGCGGGGGGTGAATTGCCAGAGAAAAAGTGATTATCTTATCTTTTGCTAAAATCATCTCAAGTATTTCTGTACTGCATTTTATTCCTCATTGCTTTTCCCTTGAAATCATGAAAGTATTTTTGCTACTTGATCCATCCTATACTAACTCCTCATTGATTATAAAGAAGTGTACTAGTGTCAGATTACCCATTGTTGATTAACAACATATTTATAAGGGTGATATTGATTATTAATTTATTATAAAAGTGTGGTATCTATATTTTGTTTTATTTCTCAAATAAACCTTTTAAACTTGCAAAACAGAACTACTTCTTGGCTCAGTGGGGTCAGGGGGATTCTAAGAGAGGGGTGTTATATAGGGGTAGTCATCCAGAACTCATGAACTGGAAATAAAGATATATCAATAAGGGTTTCCATTCAGTATCCCAGACTAGGCATTGACTTAGCTGTAGTGTTGAATTGAATCCTCTTACAAATTGGGGGCTCGTAGCCGGGGATTCCGGATTAGATCTATCACTTGTGCAGATTAATACAGTGTGCTAACTGACAAGATACATACATCCGGTCGGATCACCACGCTGTGTTACGCTGTAAAGCACTCCTCAAAAGCACGCTCTAAGGGAAAGGTCTGTTTTCAAAAATAAAATACTAATTTCTGTAAGTCAGGACGGAAATCATTTTCTAGAATGACGACCTTGGTAGACATGAAAATAGCGAGGGAGCACCTCTTACATAAGCTATTTGTGAGAGGTGAGTGGACTCATCAGGACCAAACGGTCTGGTTGCAGGCAATCGCGCAACAGGTCACTGAAACAGGGTCAGATATATGGAGAGATCAGGGTCCCCTACATGTGGCCCTGAGTGAACTATATATGGCTCCTAAAGCCAAAGAGGAACATACCAAGATTGCCAGGATAGCGGCATACTTGTACCTGTATATGGGAGTCATACAGAATAAATGTCCTGAAGGCTATGATCTGGCAAATAGGCAACAGATGGCATTAGAGAAGGCCCAATATGACCTGGTCTCTTCTGAGCAGAGGCTCCAGAGGAGCCAGGAGTCAGAAAATGATAGTAGGCAGTATATCATTAAAATAAAAGAGGACATAGATAGACTGCAACAGGAGAAGGCTGACCAGGATACCAGAGTTCTGGCCTTGCAGAAGGAGTACCAAGAAGGCTTGGACTCCCTTCTGCAGAGCCAGAAAAAGCTAGAGCAACAACTGGACTTCAACAGGGCATGCACAGAGCAGGTAGCCACCCTGCAAATTCAATTAGACAGAGAGAAAGAGGAAAGCAATAAATTGATTCTGAAAGACCTGGATACCCAGGCAGAGTTTGATCAGGAGCGCCAGAAAGCTGGTGCCTTGCAAAGGCAAAGGGACGACCTGGCGGCACAGATGCAGGCTCTTAGTCAGGAAAGGGATACCTTAGGCCAGGAAGTCTGCCACTTAAAAAGGAAAATGGAAGAAAATCACCTGGCCCTCCAGGGACTGGGTGACCTCCAAAAAGAACACCAGAACTTGTTAGAGCACACCAGGAGGGAGGAGGATGCTCTGGCAAGAAAGGAGCAGGCCAATAGGGACACAGCTCAGGAGGTAACCCTCCTGCAGCAGATACTGGCCCAGTACTCCAGGACCAATCAGGAGGCACAGAGAGAAAATGAGGCTCTCTGTCAGCACAATGATAGGCTCCAGCAACAGGTAGCGATGCAGGAGAGACTGATAGAGTCTAGTAAGGCCTTAACTGAGGAACTGAAAGCGCATGCTCTTGCATTGCAACAGGAAGCAGGGGCGGATAGAGATGAGGTTCGCTGGGAAAGAGAAACTCCTGAGCATAACCTCAGGAGCCCTAGTACCAGAGGCCTTCATCTCTCCCAGTCCCTGGACTCTGCCACCCCCATGTCCCCTCGCGCACATGAGCCCAGGGCCACGGGGATGGCAGATTACTATCCAGCTAGAAGTATGGGGCTCATAGGCCAGTACCTCCCAGGAATGGATGGGCGGGTATCCGGGTATGGGCACCCAAGCACAGTGCAATTTAGTGGGGAACCCCAGGAGAGTAGGCCCATTAAGGGCATCCTGAAAACCTCTGCCCAGTTAGGTCAGTGGGGGGGATACCCAGCAAATCCTGGTAGCAAGGAGGGATCTGAAGCCTCCTCTGAGTGTCACAGGACACAGGAGACCAGGTCCCCACATTCTGCCAGCCATTCCCAGACTCGTAGAATCCGGGAAAACCTGGAAGATCGGACGGGCACCTCTGGGAGCAGTGCTTCTGAGTCAGAGGATGAATGGACCAGGGTTACCCGAACAAAAAAGGTCAATAAGGCAAAAAGGGCCTTGCTTAAGGACCCATTGAAACAAATAAAGGGAATCAGGAGTGTCATCACTCCTTATCATAAGAACGCCAAGTATTCCATTTGGGAACACTTGGAGCTCTATGAGCAAATAATGGGGACTTTCCATTTGAAGGACAGCAGTAGCTGCATCCAGTACATCAAATGGACATTCTCCACAGAATACTGGAGGACCAAAATCATTTAAGATGGTCCACCTATAAGGCGGCCATCTTGAAACATTTTTCTGTTCACAGAAATCCTCAAGAGGCTTGCAAGGCAGCCTACAATTTGCAATGTGGGGAGGATCAGGCCACACAAGAGTTTGTGAAAGAATTAAAACGTGCTTTTGCGCAGACCACCAGAAGTGTGCGCACGGATAGCAGAGAATTTATCAAAACGTTTTTCCATGCCTTACCCAAATACATAATGACCCAGCTCGTGAGAGATTTTCATGAGAAAAGATCTTTAGACTGGGTCATTGAACAGGCTACCCGGATCTATGAGGTGCAGAAGCCTATCAAAAATAAAAATAGCGCGCCGAAAAACCCCAAAACCAACAGCACCTCTGCTGCTGCCAAGGTGGCAGAAGTAAAGGTTGCCCCGTTTTAGATTTGGAGATGGGGGGGCCTAAAAACCTGCCTGCACCAAATAATTCACAGCCCAGAAGGCCGTCGGGCCAGTCACAGACAGGGAGTCGAGGAGGTAGTCCCACAAATGGGGTCCCCCGCTCCCCTGACTGTGTAAGTCCCCGCTACAAGGGAAACCGACCAATCCTGGGTTATGTGTGGACTCCTCCAGCCCAAGGGGGGGATCCAGCCAAGCACCTGACCCGGGGAACTTCCCTCCTAACTTCCCCCAGGAGGGCAGAAATTCTCTAAATCATGGGCAGAACTTTTTCCCCAGGTATCCGCCCAATTTCCAGCCCCAAAATCATCCATCCTTCTTTCCCCAATTCCCTGAGCCCAGACAACCTAATCCGGGAGAGAGGAGGCCAAGGGTGGAGGGGTACCAAAATCTTCCCAACCAGGGGTACTACCAGAGAAGGGATAGCTACCCTTCCCGGGATCAGCCCAGGGGAGAAAATAGAGCCCTGTATCAGCCTGAGCGGGTTTTACAACTTGAGCGCCAGGTCCAAAATATGGCACGGGATCTGGGTCACATACTGAGGGCTCAACAGAACCCTCAGACGAGCATGCCACCGCAGAATGCCGCAAACTCTGGACCGGGTGCTCCAGAACAATGACGGGGGCAGCACCCCGATAACCCACCGGTTCCTAGGGAGGAGGCACAAGGGGAAGGGGGGTGTAAAGCCTTGGAGGAAGCCTGATTCCCAACTTGAAAACAGCCCCTGGAAAACCAGGAACCGGAAACAAAATTTCCTACCCCTGAAAGTCTGCAACCCAAGGAGCAGAGAGGAGGTAGGAGAAACAAAGGACCCAAACATACCCACTTTGTGGAGGAGGTACAGGTCTTCCAATTTGAGGGAGAGGGATCCTCAGAAGATCCTGGGAAAAGGATCTTCTCCTTCAGAGATGAGGGAACTCCTCCCAAGGAAAAATGGGTCCCAAGGGATGTCAATTCAGACTGGGGAGATGTGGAGACTGAGCTACCGCCGCCCACCATCTCATCCCAGAACCGACAATACCGAAATCCCCTGGTTCAAACCCATCCTGGTGACTGCCTCCAAAAAGGGGGAGGCGGCCCAGAACCGGAACCAGGGGAACCCACAATGGCTCTGATCTCCAGTTGCCAACTTTTTCTTTCAGATTCCCAAGGCTCTCCACAGAATTCAGCCCAAATCTCTTCGCTAGCAATGTCCAAAACCAGAAAGTTAGCCCACCAGCTGTCCAAAAATGTGCATTATCTGTGCCCCCTTGAGGAGAAGGAGGGAAGATACTATGCCCCGGTACAAGTACAGGGGCAGGGTACAATTTTGGCACTGGTGGACACTGGATCCCAAGCGACCCTTCTGTCCAAAAGGGCCTTTGAGGAACTGAATGCAGGAAGGGGGGAGAATTACCGAATTCCTCTCACCTCTCTTCCTGGACAAATGCAGAACTTTGACGGGAAGGAAATTCCCGTTGAGGGAACTGCAGACTTGGACATTAAAATTGGGCGACACAAGGTGAAACACCCTGTCATAGTAGTGACTCCAGAGGGCACCGCTTGTTTACTAGGGAATGACCTCCTGAGAAGGTTGTCACCCCTAATAGATTGTGTAAACAAGGTCCTCTGGACCCAGACTAGCCGACCAATAAAATTAAAACAGAGTGTCAACCATGTTAGTTTAAACGGCACCTGCCACATGGTTGAACAAAAATCTGACCAAGTAGAATTTCACTTCCAGAACAACCAAACTCCAGACGTGACAGTAATAGCAGTAGGACAACAGACTGGTGATGGGGGGTCCTCTCTATTTCTGAAAATCAACCTTCCTTCCAGTTTAAGGTGATATTCCACACTGGAAGGAAGCACCCTGAAATTCTTTAGTAATCCACAATCCGAAACTCCCACTCCTATAGTCCAGAAAGATGTGAAATCAGCTCAGAGCCTGGCTGATATTCAGCAAATAGGAGAGCAGTTGTTCATCCCTGTTCAGTTAAATGATGGGAAGGACTCGGTTCTCGCTCGAGTGTGTGTGAACAATGGTAAGAGCTTCATCAGCAAAGCCATGTTTCGCCAACTCCCAAAAGATCCAGCCATTCCCACATTCAAACTGATAGACAAATGGGAAATGGACCTGGAAGCACCTAATTCCAAACATCTCCTGCCAAGCAGGTGTATGCTCAAAATCTTCATTGGCAACAAGAGCATAGCCCATAATTGTTGGGTCGTGCGAGACATCACTGCCGCCTTTTACTTAGGCAGTGACATTCTCAATCGCTTTGCCATTAGTTTGGACCTAATAAACTTCAAAGCTTGGTACCGATTAGCGGATAATCCCATGGGCTTTGATGATCCAGAAAAAGCATTTAGGTCAGCTCAATTGCTACCTTATGCAGTTGAAATTCAGATCAAAGAGGAAGTCACCATCCCAGAAAGGACCCGACAATTCTCCCTGGAAGTGAAAGTTAAAAGAGGACAAAAATTGCAAAACCCTGATGCTTATATACATCTAAATGCTTCTCTCCAAAAGCAAGGGTTGGGGGTAAACCCAACTCCATTAGTCAACATAGAACATGACACCATTCCAATAGAGGTGGATAACAGCGACTTAAAGAGTATTACTCTAGCCGCAGGCACCATTATTGGAATGGCGGTTGATGACCGACATTTCTCCATTGATCTAGGAAATGAACTGTTAGGACCAAATTTTGGACTGTTTTGACAGTGACAGTGATGACAAAACAACACCAGACAGGATATTCACCCGGCATGGGGGGAACTTCCTGGTGTACACTTCTTGCCCTTACGGTAAGGAAGATGTGACTTGTGACTTCAGGAGGGATGAGGTGATTTTCCAGGTCCATGAGGGCTGCCTTTCCCACCGGAAGCCTCCAGTCCAAATCAGCACTCTGACCAGGGACTTCTCCACCCAGCTGGAGGAGGCCGCTGAGATAGCCAAACCAGAAGTCTTTCCAGGCTTCAGGCAGATGGTGGAAGAGAGAGTCAACCTAGCTGATGCCTGTGTGACTCTGGAACAGAAGCAAAAGTTGAAACAGGTTTTCTTGGATTTCCAAGATCTCTTTGCGGTAGACTCATATGACTGTGGTCGCACCGACATCCACACCACAACAATTCCCACGGACCCTGGAATGACTCCAGTGTTTGTGAAGCAATATTGCTTGCCTCTCGCATCCATGGAGTCCCTTACTGAAATAATTAAGAACCTAGAGTCCCGGGGAATAATCTGTCCAGTCCACAGCACTTTCAAAAATCCAGTGCTGGGAATATTGAAGCCAAACGGCCAGTGGAGACTCTGCGCCGACCTTAGGGAGCTCAACAAACGGGTCCATACTTCCCGATGGCCTCTGCCCTACATTGACCAAGGGCTGGCCCAAATTCAGGAGTCACAGGTATTCACAGCAATAGACCTGACCAATGGATACTGGACTGTGCCTGTCAGTAGGGAGGACCAATACAAACTGGCTTTTACCTTTGGGGGCCAGCAGTACACATGGACCCGGACTCCCTTCGGATACCTCAACTCCGGCAATGAATTCAACATTTTCCTACATAAGGCCATGCCCGACCTGGGTGCGAGGGGTAACCTGGCTTATGTAGATGATGTCCTCATCAAAGGTTCATCTGTGGAGGAACACATAGCGGAGATCCGTTATGTTCTGACACAGTTGAGGGCCGCCGAAGCAAAACTTTCCTTTCAGAAAGCACAGTGGTGTAGAACCCGTGTTAATTTCTTGGGGCATGAGATTACTCCTCAGGGTCTCTGTCCCCAAGAAAAGAAAGTTGAAGCACTCCAGAAACTGAAAGACCCCACAACTCTGCGGGAACTAAGGAGCCTCCTTGGACTGACTAATTACAGCAGAAAGTTCATTGAAGGCTATGCAAAGATCACTAGACCCTTGATTCATCTCTTGAAGGGGGGGTCAAGTGGGAATGGGGTCCAGAACAATCCGAGGCGGTAAGACAACTGAAAAGAAGCCTCTCACAAGCGCCTTGCCTAGTTTACCGTGTCAGAAACGCAGAGTTCTTCTTGGAGACCGGGTTCTCTAATACGTTCTTGACGGCAGTATTATACCAAAAGCATGACAAGGTCAATAAAGTAATCTCCTAGGCGAGCAAAACTTTATACTCTGTGGAGGAAAAATTCAACAATTGTGAGAAGGCGCTCCTGGCAACGGTGTGGGCATTGAAGAATTACCGCCCGTTTATCCAGGGGGAACACATCATAGTGGAGACTCCACACCAGCCTCTGTAATATCTCCGAAGTGACAGAATCCGGGCCGGAAATGTGAGTAATTCCCGAATTACTTCCTGGATTCTGTCAATGCAAGGCTTTCCTGTGGAGGTCAGATATGGCCAAAACAAGAAGAGTCCCCTCGCGCAAGGTCTGGCTGACTTGCATGATTGTGCCAGAGAAAACTGTCTCGAGGACGAAAGTCTAAAAATCAAGGAAAACATGGAGGCATACCTTAATTCCCCACACAAAGTCTTTGAAGAAGACAAGTGTGAGGGAATGCCCACTGTCTATGTGGATGAATGCTCTTACCATGTTGACAACGACGGGGAGAAAGAACTGGTGTCTGGCGTAGGGAATGCATGGGTGAAGGAGTTCCCAGAACCCTCCGCTGGATACAAAATTGGTCCCCGAAGTACTCAGGTGGCAGAATTGATGGCTGTGCATCAGGCCATCCTCACTGCTGTCCAGCATCAACTCCACAAACTGGTCATAATCACAGATTCGGATTATGTACGGAACGGGTTCGTGGAGCACCTGGTCAACTGGAAAACCAGAGGCATGTTATGCGCTAATAACAAACCCCTAAAACATGGGAAGTTAATCCAAAACATTGATGATCTGGTCACCTCGAATGGGATGACCATCTACTGGAAGAAGATCAAGGGTCATTCCAAAGTAGAGGGACCAGACAAAACTGGAAATGACTTAGCTGATCAGCTGGCCAAATCCGGGGCCATCCAAGGGATCTAATCGAAATAGAGTCCCTGTTGGGGGAAATCCAGGTCACCGCTATCACTAGGTCACAGACAAATGCTCACAATGATCTTTCAACTGCACAATGGAGTAAGGAGACCCCTGATGCTGATATAATTACAGCTCAGAAGGGGGATCCAATTATTGGTAAGTTTTACCAACACCTTGAGGACCCTGAGAACTTTCCCCTGACGGATACCGATTACATTGGGAAAGAGGACCTAAGAGTGTTGATGAAATGTCCAAAAATGTTCCCAATCCAAGGCGGTTTGTTGGTAAGGAAGTCCCAAGCTGGCCATGATCAATGGGTGGTTCCTACCTCATTCCGAAGCCTGATGTTAATTCACGCCCATGATGCGGCCACCGCCGGTCATAGGGGGTTTCACACAACACTGGAAATCTTAAGAGAGGTTGCATACTGGCCACACATGGGGCAGGACCTCGACCAATACTTGAAGGGGTGTCTTGTGTGTGCACAATTTCAGCCATCATCCCTCACACACCGTGCGCCTCTCCAAAAGAGGGGGATGATACTGCCATGGTCAGATTTGCAAATCGACTTTGTAGGCCCTGTGATTCACTCATCTAGAGGAAACAAGTACATGTTGACTGTTACATGCTTGTTTATCAAGTGGGTGGAATGTCTCCCAGCCCCAAACTGCAAGGCAGAAACAGCAGCTGCCCTGATGATTAACCACATCTTTTCCCGTTTTGGTCTACCTCAAAGGATTGAGTCAGACAGGGGTAGCCACTTCACCAGTGAAGTAATGACAAAGATGTGGGAGATACTGGGGGTCAAAAGAAAGCTACATATTGCTTACCGGCCAGCTTCTTCTGGAGCAGTGGAGAGATATAACCGAACCATTGTGAGCATCTTAAAAGAGTTTGTGGCATATTCTGGGCCAAGTTGGGATATCCGATTACCTCTGGTCCTAATGGCCATCAGATCTACCCCTTCATCTGCAACCAAAATGTCACCATTTGAGTTGATGACTGGACGCAAGATGGTGCTTCCCCAACATTTGCTCTACAAAACCCAAGAGCAAACGTTGATAATGCCTCCACAACTCATGAGTATGTGGAGAATTTAAGGAAACACCTTCAGCATGCTTTTGCCTATGCTCAGCGGAATCTAGAAAGATCAGCCGAGAGCATGAAGACCCACTATGATTTAAAAACTACCCGAAATGAATATAAGGTGGGTGATCGGGTCTATCTATACAATTTCCAAAGGAACCAGGCCAAACAGCGAAAATTCTTGTCTACATGGAAGGGACCGTTTGAAATTATAGACAAGATCTCCCCTGTTGCCTATAAGATCTGCATCCCCAAAGGCAGTCTGGCGGAAGGGGGAGACAAGTGGGTCCATATTAACCAGCTAAAGTGTTGCCATTCCAGGCACACTTTGCAGCAACTGGAGGAGTCCTCTGCAATACCAGAGGGGACCGTTCCAGATTAATTCAGTTCCAACCCTAAAATATCCAACATATAGTCTCTAAAATATTATACTCTTGTAAGCCACTGTCTTTGAATGATAACTTGTATCTCAAAAGTAAAATGTTAGGTATGTTAAAGTATAAAATGTATATGTCTGCCACACCATTAGTAGTGATGGAAAAATGTCTACGAATAGGTATTGCCGCTTTTCCTTTGTCGTCCTAGGAGAAAGAAAACCTGGAGACTGGCCAAGGAGGACGATCCAGAGACCGGGAGCAGAGACCCAGGGGGCCCGGGGTACCGCCCAATCCTCCCATCAGGACCCGCAAGGAGAACTGATTGATCGACTGGAGGGAGGAAAAGATGCTGAACTGTGCCACCTATGGAATTGGAAGAAGAGGAGGCGAACATCCCAGATCTTGCGAGTTCCATCAGTGAAAGGACAGAATGGCCATCGCAAGAGAGGGGGCTTGTGGGATGTTTTTACCCATGCATCCAGGCCCTACAATAAAACTGTGCAGTACTGGCATGGAAAACATCATGATGGCCAGAACTCCCCAGAGAGTGCACAGGGAAAACATGAAGAATATGCTGCCACCCATTTTTGCCTATGTTGTTAGCACAGGAGGGCACTGCCTAAAACCAACAGTGGGCTACACACACAGTAGCCTGAAACCATTGGGAATGGCAATGCTGATTGCCAAAAAAGCAACTCAGAACTGTGGGGAATTCATTTTCCTAATCCCAAAAATGGTTGCATTACCAGTACTCACCACTATCAGAAAGCTGGCGTTTTAAAACCACCAGACTTTTGTGTAAAACTGAACAAATGAAACAAAACCAGACCAAGGAAAGACTTGCTAAGAGGTGGATACAATGTAAAACTATATTCTGAAATGACTTGAAGGAAGTAATTATTTAATGTATATGTAAAAATTGTCAGTTTGATTTGAATGTAGAAAACTGGGAACAAAAAGTGACATTTAGCTGAAACCTGGCTTAATGAAACTGGATTCTGCCTGACAACTACCCCCGACAGGAGTTGAAACCTGTTCAGCCACTCCCCTTGCCAAAAGGATTTGTCACCTCTCTGATTAGATTAGGGGTGGAGCAGCTGGGGACTACAGGGAGTTGAACAAAGGCCTGTCCTGGACACAGGCAAATGTTATATTGGGGGGCCGTAAAGTGGCTTCCTCTTAGGGGAAACTGGGAGGGGCAGTGCCTCTGCTAGCAGCTGAGCTTGGGGGAAGTGAATAAACCAGTTATTTCACCCCGTGATGTGGGAAGCCATACCCCTTTTTGACCAGCCCATAATTTTAAAAAGATAGATAACTCATAGTGCGGACTTGTCAGAATTATATAAGTAATATCATTATTTTTGTGATTTTTCTGTGAACATTTTGAGAGGCGTTAGGACCCTGTGCTGTATTCTTGGGGGTTGCTAGCGGAAAATAGGGTCTCACTCCAAATGTCTGCATGTTAAAAATCTGACACTTCATCAATTAATGTCCATACTCCTTGCGCATATGTGTGTAATTATGGGTAAATGTCCGATATTGCAAAACCAGTTAAAAATGTTGTCATTTTTTAATGCAAGCCCCCAGGAAGATCAGAGGCGGACAAGCATGGACCATAAGGAATATATAATGTGCACATGTAATTTCAACAAATTGTATATCTGGGAAGGATGTATTTGAATCAAATATAGATTTGTGGGCAAACTGACCAGGGGAGGATCCTCTGACCCATAAACATACTTCATCCTGCTGACAATCCTTTTCCTTCCCCCAATCATGAGAGAGGGGAGAATTGGGCCAATGACAAGTAGAGAGGGGCAGGCTTAGCTAGGCCCAGGCACACACCCATTTTCAAAACACATAAAAAGAGACTGCTGGGACAGGTAGAGAGATTCAATTTCATTTGCTGCGGAGCATGCTGACCGACGACTTCACATCCAGAGATCCAGACTTCAAATCCATCAATCTCCAAAGACCAGAACTTTACTTCAGAACTTAAAGCAAGGGCCTAAACCCACAAACTGAGAACTCTTCTCAGCAGGCCTCAGCAACCTTAAAATCATTTGGCAACTATTCCACAGCCGGGCGAGCTGTTTGAATTCTTTTGCCAAGAACAATTGCCAGAGACCAGACCAGAGATCCAGAGTGACCCAGACTGCTGTGAGCAGAACCAGAGAGCTGACCCAGATCACTGTGAAGTGCCGAGACCAGAACCGGAGTCCAGTCCAAAACCTGACCAGATCCGTGGCGAGGCCTATTTCAAATTTATATTGTGAGTACCTAGCAGAACTGTGCAGAACCAATCTCTTAGTTAAAATAATCTAATCCAATCTATTTTAACCTAAGTAGAACTGCCTCCTAGAAATCGTGTCATCTGTCATTTTTAAAGCTGCACAACTGTCACCTGTCAATTCTGCAGCTGCAAGCTGTCACCTGTCATTTCGGGTTTTACTTTAAATCCGAAAAACGACCTTTACAAAATCGTTCATATCTCTGGAACCGTTTGTCCTAGGAACTTGGTTTAACTTTCCTATGAAAGTTTAGCTTAGAATCGCAGCTTTCCAACGAACCTAGAACCAACCTGCTACTCCTTATACTTTTGCCGTAATCACGATTCACGAACTCGCGAATTTTGCCGCGATTTGCGATTTGGCCTGATTTCTTTACCTGTAAAAAGATAGCAGCTTTTTGCTTTCCTTTGCTAAAAATGTGTTTGCCTCTTAATAACCATCCCTGAATCATTGCTAAAGTGAGCCTGAGCTCATCCCAAGTATCTCACTCCCCTTGAACCTCCTAAAGGGAATTAAAAGCATTTTCAGCATATTTCTCACTTCATTGCCACCACATTCAAAGCACTGGGGCCTGTGTTTTAAAACTCATACCGGTTTTCTCTAAGCTTGCTGGGGGGGGACTGAATTTCGTATTGTATTTGATTGCATTCGTGAGAACTGTGTGCTCCTCTTTCCATCTACTTCCATTTCTTACATTGCATAGGGGAGGGGGGTGAATTGCCAGAGAAAAAGTGATTATCTTATCTTTTGCTAAAATCATCTCAAGTATTTCTGTATTGCATTTTATTCCTCATTGCTTTTCCCTTGAAATCATAAAAGTATTTTTGCTACTTGATCCATCCTATACTAACTCCTCATTGATTATAAAGAAGTGTGCTAGTGTCAGATTACCCATTGTTGATTAACATTATATTTATAAGGGCGATATTGATTATTAATTTATTATAAAAGTGTGGTATCTATATTTTGTTTTATTTCTCAAATAAACCTTTTAAACTTGCAAAACAGAACTACTTCTTGGCTCAGTGGGGTCAGAGGGATTCTAAGAGAGGGGTGTTATATAGGGGTAGTCATCCAGAACTCATGAACTGGACATAAAGATATATCAATAAGGGTTTCCATTCAGTATCCCAGACTAGGCATTGACTTAGCTGTAGTGTCTATACCTGCAATAAGCAATGTGGACCCAGAAATGGTGTCTTGTACAGAGGACTTTGCAAAACGGTTTCAAGATTTCCAGGACAACTTCTCTGTGTCTGTTCAACTCCAATGTTCCACGTTCATGCCAGAAATCAGGCACTCACTAGCTCAATTCAGCAAAGAAATATCATCCTTGGGAGATTGGGTTAACAGAAACAAGCATGCAATACAGGAACTCACACAAGAATGTAAGCAATCAGATATTGCTTTGGAAGATCTGTCAAGGGTTGCTTATAATCTCGCAATCCACTGTGAGAACCTGGAAAACAGTTCCAGACACTCTAATATTCGTATTAAGAATCTCCAGGAGACAGTGTTAGACACTGAGTTAAACGACGCAGTCATGCACATCTTCGCAGATCTAATCCCAGGGGAAGAGGCCAGTAACATCCCCCTAGACCAGATTTACAGGATGCGCACGAGAAGAACTGAACCTGGTGCCCGGACCTTTGAGATGTGCTAGCCGGCTGTACACTAAACCCACAAAAAGAACAAATCCTCAGGGAGGCGAGAAACTCAACACCAATAACATACAATGGGCCGGAAATACAGCTGTATCAAGACCTCTGACAGACTACTCTCCAAAAACGCAGAGACATGCAAGTGGTAGTAAAATCCTATGAAATATAAATGGACTTTCCCATTTGGATTATGTTTTTCCATGGATATTAGACAGCATAGAATTACTTCCAGAGAGTCAGGAATTGCTCTACTTCAGATCGAAAAGGACACATCAGCTGATCCATCGGAGGAAATGAACAGCCAGTCTACTAAGCAATACAAACCCTGGAAATGGTCTTCACGCGATTGACAAGGGTGCAGAAATAGGGGCATGCAGAAGGATGAATGGAATCCTGCCTTAGAGGACTGAATCCAAATGCATCTACAAAGAGGAGCTGCAGCAGAAAAACATGAATATGACTAACTAAGAAAGGGTATACCCAACTTTAGCAGAGTCGGAGCTCAACATCTTGGATCTTATCTGTTCGTGTAACAGGTGGGGGTTTTAGGATTACCCGCAAATTACTCTGGGGAAATCAATTACTCACAGCTGAGGGTTCTCACCCAGGTTACATTTGGTACTGTGGCTCATACCAGGGGACATTTGAGGGGAGGGCAAGGGTGAAAATTGGTTTTATGGTTGGGAATGTTACATGAGGGGTAGCAGGTTATAGAGGTGTGGAAACTGTAGTGCATAGTTGGTCTTCAAGTACTCATGTAATGCATTTCTCTATAATTAGCATGATTAATGCATATTGTGTGGACATAACACATGTATAAGATTTATTGACATTCTTCTCTATACTAATTCTGGAGATATTACAAATAGAATGAAGAATTTCTTTCATAAGAAATATTTGGTCCTGAGGAAGGGCTAAGCCGAAACACATCGAGGTCTCAATTTTAATGACCTTTTTTGTGTTAATTGAAATCTACAAATGAAATATGGACAACAAAGTCTTTGTTATAATTCAATGTTCCTGAGAATTGTACATGTATATAATTTCTTGAGCTATCACAAATCACATATTTAAAACTATCTAACTTAACAGTTGACTGTTTTCAGTGAAGAAGGTGTGCAGGGAACGGGAGTGTCTGTCACTTGAGGGCACTGTAATTCTTCATGTTATTGTAATGGCTTCCTGTGCCAGAGCTGTGTTTTTCTCTCCGGTATCCTAATATAGAAGAAATATATCCCCTGATTTTTTGTAACAATATTACAAAATTTGGTGTGCAGATCACATATCACTTTGGGTGTTCTTATAGCAATCAGGGCTGGAGTCAGTATCAAAGTAATTCAAACTAAGGTTCACAAAGAAGGCCGTTATATATTTATGATCATAGGCTGGGGCCCCTGATACTCCCTAATGTGGGCCAGGAGTTTTTTTTATGATCCTAGCGCATTTAGAATCTTTCAGGGAGGGCTAACAATTCTTCTAGGAGATTTTAACATGGCCTAGGACCCTACTCAGGATCGGAGCACGGTAACAAGCTATACAAAACTGTCCCCCTTCTAACACATTAAAACAGAAATGTATACGTATGTCCCTGGTAGATGACTGGCCATCACTTCGAAGATCAGAAAGAGGATACACTTTTTACTCACATGTTCATCGCTCATTCACATGCATAGCTTATGCCTGGGCCTCGATCCCACTCTTAGGCCATATCACGCAAATCACGTACCATACAATTACATTGTCAGATCATTCTTCAGTCTCTGTGGATCTGGACATTCTACAAGGGAAACAAAGCTATGGGCATGGAGATTTCTGCTCGGGTTACTTGTGGACAACATTCTTAGAGATAAGTTTGAAGAGAAGATAGGGGAGTTCTTTGACCTTAACTCAGTCAGGAAGTCCGGGGTAAATGTGATATGGGATGCCTTCAACACAACTTTGCGGGAGGTTTTGATAGCCGAAAGGGCTATTAGATTTAACAGAAAAAGGCATTTGGAATAGAGTTAGAGGAAGATTTACAATGTGCAATGAAGGAAACAGAAACACATATGCTGCCATCTCCACAAAAAGCCTTTAAAAAGCCTAAACCTATTCCAAACAATAAAAGCGGAAAATCCCTGCTGTACCTCAAAAATATTACATAAAAGCCAATAAGACAGATCGTCTCTTAGCTAGACAACTAGGGCAGAAAACAGCATCTCAAACTATACAGTCGATCCGGCTCCCCTCAGGCGATATGCTTACTGAGAACCCCCACATAATTTCACAATTTCACACATTCTATTTGCATTTGTATTTGTCGGAATCTCCAGACCGACTATCTCAAAAAGTATACTTAGATTCAGTAACTCTTTCCATTTACTGCCAGAGGATAGGGACCACCTCAAAGGCGATATTACTCAAGAAGAAGTTCTCAGGGTCATATGTAATCTTCCGTTAAACAAATCACAAGCCCCTGATGGATATCCAGCCCTATTCTATAAAACATTCTGGAATATATTAGTGCCTAGACTGACCCATCTAAATAACTCTTTTGTAGAGGTGTTGCTAGGGGGGGAAGAGGGAGCTATAGCCCCTGGTATTTTGGTTGTAGCCCTGGATAGAAGCTCAGGTGCTACAATCAAAATGCTAGCTAGCCCTGAGTCCAGCCAGTCCTGACATTAGCATAGCCCCTGATCTTTCCCAGACCGAGCATTACCCCTGCTCTTTTGCATAGTAGGGTTGTATGTCCCCCAACATGGAGGAAGGAAAAATTGTATTGTTTCCTAAGCCTGGCAAATACCCGAGTAGCTCTGGGTCATACCGCCCTATAGTCTTAATAATTTTGGACCCAAGAATGTACACTATGGTATTAGCCAATAGGATGGAAGAGCTTCTCCCCATATTAATACACCCGGACCAATCTGGTTTCATGAAACAACACCACACCCATAATAACATTGGGAGAGAGTCCCATATTTTGGAGAAAGTTGAAAAGAAGAGTATCCCAGTGGTTCTCTTTTCTCTAGATGGGGAGAAAGCTTTTGACCGGGTTGAGTTGTCATTTCTTTTTCAGACCTTGGCAAAGATGGGGTTCGGGTAAAAATGTATAAATAAGAAACAGGTTAATCATATTCAACCCAATGCAAGACTACTTATCAACGGTTAATTATCTTCCCCCATTGCTCTTCAACGTGGGACCAAACAAGGGTGCCCACTCACCCCGCTCCTATATGCTTTGCAGTTAGAACCACTTTTAGCCAAGATCAGACATATGGACACGATTCATGGATTAGACTTTGGTGGTGTCCCACATAAAGATATGGCATATGTAGATGATCTGCTGCTCTTAGTTTCAAATCCATTATTTTCCTTTCAAGCAGTGGTATAGGAATTAGCAAAGTTTGGCCTAGTCCCAGACCTAAAACTAAACATAAACAAATCCAAAATCCTAAACTTATCCCTCCCTGTCAATGATTTGCAGCTCCTTTGTTCACATACGTGAGTTGGGTGGGTTCAGGCAGGGATTCAGTTGCTTAGTGTAACCATTACCCCAGCATTGGAAGGTTTATATGAGGCCAATTATGCCCCTTTCGGTCTCTTGGTTGGGTAGAATTACTTCTGTAAAAATTATCACTCTTCCCAGGGTCCTTTATATGTTCCAGACATTACCAATCCGGGTCCACACCTCCTTTTTTCAAAAACTGCATTGGATAATTTCTTCATTTATATGCAATAATAAATCCCATTGGTTAGCTTTGAGTACTCTAATGTTTCTAATGACTAAGTGGGGGAGGGGTGGCTGGGTCTTTCAAACATCTTGAAATATCATCACATTATGCAAATCCGCATCGTGAAAGACTGGGGCGCTGAAGATTCTGAGAAAAGATGGGTCCACATGGAGAGAGTGCTGTGTGGGTTGCAGCTTGGAGACAAGTTGTGACTCCCCAAACAAGATTGCCCCCCCCCCCAACATACAAAAGAGTTTGGTTGCAAGCTTGGTCGAGGATTTTTGGGATAGAGCAGTTAAGAACTAACCTGACAACCTTCCCATCAACTCTCACACCTCTATTTCACAATCCGCAATTCACCCCAGGCCGCGAACCCCTGGCATTTGTTAATTGGAAACAGGCTGGCTGTACCAGACTACGAGACATGTTTCAGGGTAAGGAGACTAAATCTTCCATACAATGTAAATTAGAACTGGGACTTGAGGAATCTGACTGATTCAAATACTTTCAAGTTAGGCACTGGATACTGGCTCCCCCATACAAGAAAGCTGCAGTTAGAGATCTAACTCCTTTTGAAAAATGTGTAACCTACAATACAGGTAGCAAAGTCCTTATCTCCAATTTATAAAAAATCCTGGCTGATATCATACCCAAAATCCCTCTGAGAGACACACGTCGTTGGCATCGGACTCCAGGGGAGGTGTTATTGGAAGTAGAATGGGATAACTTATGGAAGGAAATACGCAAATTCACTAGGTCCACGCAAGTTACTACTGGTTCAATGGCACTATACACCTGATAGCTTACACAAAATGAAACCATCTATCTCAGATAGGTGCTTGAGGGAATGTGGAGCGATTGGGGACTGAGTGCATATTTAGGGGAGTTGCCCGGTGTTAATAAAATATTGGGAAGAAGTAAACAACCATATGAAACAAATATTCGACCTACATGGGCCCAGGACTCTTAGATCTTGTCTACTGGCTTTTATTGAAGAAGACTTGCGACACAGCAATAAACAAACGTGCAAAGCCTTTGTCACTTTGCAACTAGCAGCTCTATTAGTGATTGCCGAAAATGGAGATCGAAGGACTTGAGTGGATTGCAAAAATGTTGAATTTTGTAGAACTCAAATGGATCACGTTCCCCATACAAGGGGAACAATCCAGGTTCAAAAAAGACTAGGACAGGGTGCTGTACGTTCTTCAATGTGACTATAATATTCCCGATTGCCCTCATAAACTTCAAATCTTGGGTATTGCATAAGCCTACAGACACGGCTGTTCGAACCATGTACTACAGGGAAAATGGGGCTGGGGCGGGGATGGAGGATGGGGGAGATCTCAAGTTTGTTATTAACCAAAATGCCAATAAAAGCTAAATAAAATAATTCAAAGGCCTGTTTGAGCAGGCCTCAAGTCTATTTATTAAACGGCAAAACACGAAATAGCATTAATTATCTATTTCTCTTGTATGAAGTTCCATTACCTACATTCACATTGGAATATACTTTTTAATATCCTGTAATCTGGATTGGGTGTTCATGGTAGCTGGTCTATTACATGTACTCAACCATCACAAAACCTTCCTTCTCCTTCTTTCTCCTTCTTTGTCATTCTTTCCTTTGTTTCGTTATGTATCCCCACACTGTATCTTCCCCCGATCCATGTCCTTTGTCAACAATAGGCAAATACCAGATACGAATTGATGCTATGAGACCACAGCAGTGGTGGTTTTGTCAGAATAAAATGATATGATATGATATGATATGATATGATATGATATGATATGATATGATATGGTATTTATAACGCGCCTATACACAAGTGTTTCAAGGAGCGACGAGGCAAGGGGGGGACACAAAGAGGGGACAGACAGCGATCCTACTAGGCCAAGTGTCAATCAGATCGCGCAAGTGCATGGGAAGGGGGGAAAAGGAAAAGTGCGTGGGGGAAGGGAGTGGGGAAAGTGCAGTACATGGGAAAAGTGGAATAAATAAGACAAAATAAATAAACGGCCATCAAGTGGCAAGTAAGTGCAGACAAAGTGCTGGTAGGGGGACTGTAGGGATACAGAACAATGGTCCCCAGATGCAGGGGTTGCCAGGGAGGCAGTGCAAGTGGGAAATTGATGGGGCCTGAGCCAGAGATCAGAAAGGGTGGCCAGGTAACCTGAGCAGTTTCAGTAAGCAAATCAGCAGGGGAGAGAAAGCAGAGGCAAAGAGGAAGGTTCTGAGGTGCTTCCGGAACCGAGGTGGTTCTCCTCGAGTTTCAGGGAGGCAGGGAGGCTGTTCCAGAGAGAGTCCCCAGCCGACGAGAGTAATCTGCCACCAACTCGTTGCTTGGAGAAGCGACTGACAATGAAGGAGTTGGAGGCGGATGAGGGAAGAGCTCGAGAAGGAAGATATTTTGGAAGAGAGAGTTGAAGGTATAGCGGGCTTAGGCCCCAGAAGGCCTTGTGTACAATGCAGAGGGTTTTGAACTTAATCCTAAGCTTGATAACACAAGCAAACACCTTGGGAGGGGCAGTGGCGCATACTGGTTCCCAGTTCACAAACTCCAGATCTTGCCCCACTTACATCTCCTGCTCTTCTTTCTACATCCACTGTTCAAAAAAATGTATTTTATTGATGATGTGGGAGGCCCCAAGCATTGCAAGTAGTTCACGTCAGGGCACACACAATCGGAAATAAGGTAAGGAAGAACTGAGGGTGAGGGTCTGAGGGTGGAGGAATGAAGGCAGTGCTACATGTTAAGGCATTTGCAAGTAGACTAATCCCATGACGTCAAGGAGTGCTTAGAGTTCCAAGTGGCTAAGTGTAGAATGCCAAGGGATGTCCATTGCCTCAGGTAGGTATTAGAAGCCCGTGAGAGAGATTCAAGTTCCTGTTTGGGAAGTTTCAGCTTGAACAGCCTTGTGCATTTTGCTGGATCTCAAAGTACCTTCAGACTTGCATGTCTATTGATTGTTCGCAGCATAGTTGAGCTTTTTTTATGTACAGAAGATTACATTCCTGATTTACAAAAGCGTTTCACAATGGTGCAAAGCCACTTTGTAAATAAGTGCCTATGCTCCGTTCTGTTTTAGAAAATGTTGTTGAGAAGTCAGTGTGTGCGCAGAATGACCCACATTAACAATTGGTTCCTCTCTTGCTTCCGCACCGCATCCTCTTTAGCCATCTCTAATGAGTTGTCAAGGTCACAGACCTGCGTTTCAAGAATTCTGGACTGCTAACCCTGCCACTTTCACATTCGTATCCTTCCGCTAGGATAAGTGCCCGCCACATCCACATCGGTATCCTTCCGCGAGGATAAGGCTCCGTTACATTCACACCAGTATCCTTCCGCGAGGATAAGGCACCGTTACATTCACATTCGTATCCTTCCGCGAGGATAATTGCTGGAGCAGCTCCTTTCTTACTTCCTTATAACTCTCTGTCCTGCCCTACATACACATAAAAAAAACACTCCCAAAAACAACATTTAAAAAAAGTGACATTCAGCTGAAAACTAGGTAACACATAAAGGACATTCATGGGTAAACTGAGCGTAAACATTCATTGGCAAAGCCAATCATTCTGATTTTGAGAACGTAGAGGCTATGATTTTGTTACAACAGTTGACATAGTTCAGAAATTGTGTTCTATTTATCAACGGGTTACACTTTGGAAAATACATGTTTAGAATCACAAGCTGCTTTCACGAAAGCAATGCATGCCACAACTGCCCCGCCCAGGAGGCGTGTAAAGCTTCATGGAAACAAGTGCACTGTGCACGAAAGCACAGATCTGTAAGTGAATATGTTCTAGGATGATAAAATGCTGAGATTCGTGCATTGTAATGCACCGTTACAGTACATGACACGGATCAAAGTTGGAGCTCGGGTTGGGCAAACTCCCCCAAAATTGACCCTCAGAATTTTGCGGATCGACAACCCAAAGGTTTGGTGAGCCATGACATTCCACTGGTCACATATGGGGGTACAGGCCACACTGCCCCGCATCCCCACCAACTCTAGCATGCCCCACTATCACCTGTCCTGAAGGAATGGCTAGCCCGTTTTTCTCTTTCTCATGCAAGAGGGCTGTAAATAGGACCAATGTTTACCATGCCATATGGGCACCGGCGAGGCTCCCTTATGGGGATGTGCCATGTTATGGGGCCCAGTGACAGATGGTAGCCTGCTTTCTCCCTCATGGCCCTCATTTCCTAGCCCTGGGTGAACTTGAGCTCCACCAGAGGAACCACCTGAAATGCAGGTAGTCTGTGTTTTGCATGAACCTTCCGCTCATCCTTATGTGGAACCACTCCTGTGCGAGGCACACTCCGACTATGTTCTCAAATAGTGAAGTGCAGTGAGTCATTCAGTGTAATGTATGGCTACATGGCAGAGCTCAAACATGTTATACAAGGAAAATGTTCATAGAATATACACATTAGTAGAGAGATGACACATGCAAGTAACCAAAAGCATTGTCGAGGTGTCCTACCCTTGCAGGCTAGCACCGCCAGCAACATAACTCATGTACCTAAGATGAGATGGCCAATGAAAGACACGCTGCATTTAGGTGCAGGTGATTGTTATTGACTGAGAATCAAACGTAGCATCATTATGAAAATATGATATACTGCTCAATCTAAAATTCAACAACTCTTTCTCCAATTAACTGAGTTGAGTTAGGTTTTACAAATGGGCCAACACTTAAGCATAGCTTCCACCAGGGTCGGACTGGGGCATAACATTGTCTCGGGCACCAATGAAAAAGAGGTCCACGGTTGCAACTGGCTATTCATTCCTTTTGTGACAGGCAGTGGTAGAAGTGGTCTCAGCAGGAGAGAGGGTAGACGGAAGCATAGTGCAACATGTGACAAAGTGTTGCGGACGGGGCATTGCAATTGTCTCAGTGACTAGTGTCTAAGGCTCCTATTACAGCTTCACACTTGCACAGGGACACGAATGGACACATTGGGCCTCATTACACGGTAGGCAGTAAGGGTTTACCGGTACCGGTAAGGGCACCGGTACCGGTAAACCCTTACCGCCTTACTACGAGGTCCCTTTGCGGGTCCTCCCTTAACGCCTGGTTTTTCCAGGCGTTAAGGACGGGACCCGCAAAGGGACCTCAGAGTTAATTACGGTACCGCAATTTGCGGTACCGTAATTAGCACCTTCCCCATTCCCATTATGCCCTATGGGGCAAAAATGGAAATTGGGAAGGGCCTTGGTGAATGGGGAATTACCGCCCCCGCTCACCTTGGAGTAGGGCGGTAATTCCGCCATCCACCAAGGCGGACTCGGTACGGTACCGGCGGTACCGCCTACCGTGTAATGAGGCCCATTCTCTCTATAGAATGGTGAATGTGGGCGTACAAAGTAGAGGAATGGTAAACAGATACAAATAAAAGTAGTGGAACACTGCTCCCGACCGTTCCCGCTCATTTCGATCAATGGTGACAGACTGTTTGATTAGTACCCAAGGGGAAGTTTTTTGATGAAATGTGATGCAAATTGTGCACTTTAAAGAATATTTATTCAGCAACAGTGGTCATGACTACTAGCCGCGTGATGAGGTAACTCATCAAACTAGCCCACATTGGACAGAAAAGTGACCCACTATGATCTAAAAAAAACCTGGGCCACACTAGCATTGTGCTTTTTTGGTTCGGGCATTGCCCTATTGGCCTATAGGTCAGTCCGACACGGGCTTTCACCATGACATGCTCCTTCTGCATAACAGAGCAGCTGACTGTCATCTGTTTACCTAGTCATACTTCTACTACCGTTCTGGAATAGAACTAAACATTGATTTAGCCGGATCCGAAAACCAAGTAAAATTAAAGACGCCCCAGAAAATAAATAGCACGAAATGGAAACAAAAACAATCCCCGGATGTACCAAGCAGCAAGCACACTCCTCGACCACTCTCTTCCTCGCTCCCTTTCGCCTTCAAATTGCAGTCACACACTAAGCTCCCTTTTTTTTTTATTGGCCCTCTTAAACCACCAGAGGCTCACAAGAGACTTGAACGTATACTAAAAATCGGAGCTGAGGATTGGGCAGCAACACATAAATAAATAAATAAATAAATAAATAAATAAATAAATAATACACTTTTTTGACTAACAATAGAAGTCAGGGCATGCCAGTTTTTCGTTGAACGGAATACATGTTCTTATTTTGTCTGCGCATTAGAGCTTTGGCAGACACTTGTACTAGGCCTTCACATAAGAGACCTTGGCATGCTTAATTACCTCTCCAGTGAAATGCTGCAATTTCACCCGGAGCCTCAACGAGAGCGTGTCACCTCAGGCAGCACAGTAAAGAATGCTACTCCCCCCCCCACCTTCCTAGCCCTCCCCAGGCCGACCTTCATCCCGCCACCTATTGCTAGGCAGGGGAGTGGGTGGGGGGAAGGTGTTAACTGACCATCTTTTAGTTCTTAAAAAGTTCAGAAAGTTCCAAAACATGATGTCATTTTGACAGGGAAATGGATGGCATAGCATCCGTCGGAGCTGCCGTGCAGAGATCAAAGGAGGTCGCTCGTGTATGGAGGCAGGGGGCTCAGCTATCTTGCAAACGCATGTCCCCCAGCGGTAGCCGCCGCAACAGCACGCCATGTAGGGGGTGGTTGGCATTTCTGTGTGTGCCGCATATGTTTCCACTCTCGGTGCTTAACGCAGCAGGCAAAAAAGACCTCAGAAACTCAAGGCTCCACCGCTGGAGGGCGAATGCAATTATTGATTGCATGATTCGCTCTCCCTCCCCAAAAGCCTCCACCTCCACTCCACCCGCCCCCCCCCCATCCCATAGCTGACTGTTAGAGTATTTCTTCTGCTTTGTAGCTTCCCCTCACAGGAACAAACAAGTGTCCCGTGGTTCTCACAGGGGGACAATAGCTGGGTGTGGGGACCATGAGTTGATATATGGCTGGGCTAGCTGTTCGGGCTTCCTTTTTTCTTCATTCACCCTGTGGTCAAAGTGGGCGGGAGCGGTTTGGAGTGGTGTTCCTACCCTTTTTTTTATTTTTTATTTGTAGTTTTACTGTTCCTATACTTTTATTTGAAAAGAAACCGTTCGGGAATGGTTTACTTTTTGAAATAGAGGTGTGGGAAGAAGTTGAAACTTGCACTTCAGTGCACTGCACTGAACATTCCCTGCAGGTGTGTTTGGGGGTTTGGAATGCGCGTGGGTGGGAGGAGTGGTGATGGGAGCAGGCGCAGGCCAGCAGGGAACATAGAATGGAAGAAAATCTGCTGTGCAATCTTGTCACATTTAAATTATTCCGAGGAAACTTTGGTTGCTAATCCAGTTTATGTGAAGTATAAATGATGGGCAAAAGACTGGACAGCAAAGGCAGTCCTATAAACTGTATGCACAATTGGTTCCAGAGGCTAGATGAGATAATATTTTACCTAAATATCTGGAATAATTTCCGAACAGCTATTTTCGTGGCCAGTATATCCGTTTTAGACTAAATGTGTAGCTACAAGAGGGATATTGGTTGCAGAAGTAGAGTTGGAAAGGCCGATGTAACAGGCAGTCTGTGCAAGCAGGAAGAATTTGCAGAAACCTTGTACCATCTAGTCCTGTTTTGCCCTGCATTAACAGAACTAAGATCGAGAATAATGGGGAAATGTATTCATGATCAATGCTGGTGGTCTGCTAAACAATGGCGGCTGGCGCTTATGCACGGAGAACGAGTAGCGTTGATTTTAGCGTTGGTTAACTTTTTAAACGAGATATTTATGCAGCTGGAATACATTCTTTTAGAGGAGAGGAGCAGACATTTGTCTTTGCTTTGCTTTTTGTCGTTTGTTTTCCTTCGTTTGTTTGACTTTTTAGAATTTAGTGAAGTTAATGTATGAATGAAATGTGTGATGCCTTTTTTATATGTATTATTTTTTGTTGTTGTTGGAAATGTTCAATGATGTAAATGGCAAATGGTTTTTTTTAAGCCAAATATCAATGTATACAAAATTAAAAAATGGTTCCACTATTTTCGTACATTTCGACCACTGCACTCGCCCAGAAGTCCTATTCCTGTGACAGAGGAATCATAGATCCGTAATTCAGTGTAAACAAAACAAGCAAACACCTGTGGTTTCATGCGCGTTTCTGTCAAAGTTGATGTTTCTCGTGTTGGCCTAAATGTACTATTGAAAGGACGCCCTTGTTCCCTAGCAACGCATCTTCCATCTATTGAATGATGGATTGGATGACTATTGAATGTAATAGTCAGGCGGGAGGCTACCTGTTTACTGTCAGACATAGCCAAAGAAAGCTGACGTCTCTAGGGTGCCCTATTCGGAACCTCTTTCAGGGTAATTCATAGAATTTCGCTGAAAAGTGTCGCAAGCGGCTGGCGCAGAGTGTCCGCGTGCGATTGACTGCGCCAGGCACGTGCGCTAAAACCGATTTCCGCGCACAGCGTATTCATGGATTTCATGCTCCCAAACCAGCCGTGGCGCAGAGTATCGCAGCGACCCTGCAGCAGCGCCAGTAACGCCCCCAAGAACGCCCTTGCGCAAGGAAAAGCCATCAAAATCGCTAAATCATCGCAAAGGGCTGCGCTAACCCTGGACCAGTTACAGGGCTGCCAAACAAGGAACGCAAAGCGGGAAACGTGCATATCAGGGGTACACGTGAAGTCATACACGCGATTAGCCAGGGTACGTGTATTACAGGGGTACGCGGGAAGTTTAACACGCGATTAGCCAGGGTAAGTGTATTACAGGGGTACGCGGGAAGTTTAACACGCGATTATCCAGGGTAAGTGTATCACAGGGGTACGCGGGAAGTTCAACACGCGATTAGCCAGGGTACGTGTATTACAGGGGTACGCTGGAAGTTTAACACGCGATTGACCAGGGTAAGTGTATTACAGGGGTACGCGGGAAGTTCAACACGCGATTAGCCAGGGTACGTGTATTACAGGGGTACGCGGGAAGTTCAACACGCGATTGGCCAGGGTACGTGTATTACAGGGGTGCGTGGGAATCATCACACGCGATTAGGCTGGGTGGGTCCTCACAGGTGTTCCCTGTACACCCTCCACGGCCCCTGCAGGCAGTCTACAAAACAGGGGACTACCCTGCACACCTGCTCATGTCCCCCTGCACCCCCACCTCCCCAGCAGTGCAGGGGCAGCCTCCACCAGGCCCCCACTCATGTCTCCCACCACCCCCACCCTCCCGCCACCAGGGGCAGCCTCCACCAGGCCCCCACCCATGTCTCCCACCACCCCCCGCCACCAGGGGCACTCTCCACCAAGCCCCCACCCATGTCTCCCACCACCCCCACCAGTGCAGGGGCACCCTCCACCAGGCCCCCACCCATGTCTCCCAACACCCCCACCCACCAGCACTGTGGGGCACGTGGCCAGCAGGCAGTCAGGCAGCAGCAGATGGCAGGTGGGAGCGTGCTCAGGGCTCTGGGGGGCAGTAATTTCGCCTCCTGGCCAGGAGCGTAGTCTCTCGTGTGTGAACGCGTGGACAGCCTGATAGGTAGTGAAATCCCACACGTCAGCAAAGGGCCTTAGCGCGTAAACCCGTCAACAGCATATGCGCGCCTATAGTCACCTGCACGTGCAGGAAATTGTTGCGTGACACGTCCCAGTGTCAAAGCGTGTGATTGGTGAAAATGGATGTACACGTAGAAGTGACAAAGCGTGTGATTGGTGAAAATGGATCTACACGCAGGACTGACAAAGCGTGTGATTGGTGAACGTACACGCCGCGTAAGTGACGCTGTACGTGTGGGCCTGTATATAAGGTACATGTAGAACACCATTTCCTTGTACGTGCTTTTCGTGGAGAGCGAGTGGGTGAAATCTGTACTTCTTGTCGTTTCACACGCGATTTACTTCACGGCGTTTCCAGTTCGTATTCCCTGTTACCTCTGACAGCTTTTTCTCTTTTTTCTCTTTTACTGGTTTACCTGGGCCTGTTCCCTCAAACAGTGTCCCCTTCTACTGTTGTCCTGTCTTCTCAGACAGCGCACACATCTTCTTTTGGCGGGGGTTTAGCCAGCCAAACGCGCTCATTCTTCACGCTCTTTTACCTGGCAGACGGTGAGTCACGCACGTATCCAACTTCTGTGCTTGCCCCGTGTGTTGCCTACCCCTTCAGAGGTCATTCTAGGCTGCGTGTGACACGCATACGTTCATTCTTGTGTTACTGGGTGCCACAGCGTAGTGCAGGTTTTTCTTTCTGCACACGTGGTCTAGGAGGGGTTGCGTGCACGTCATCTCCCTTTTTTGGGCCTCCTGTGCGTTGCGTGACCCGTCATCTTTCCCCAGGGGTTACAATCAGCCGTGCTAGAGCACTAGGGTACAATTACCATCTGGTACCCAACCCCTTTGACCCCCAATTGCCCAGGACAATTGTCTACAGCCACTCCCATACGCACATTAACATCAGTGCCATGGCTGGGAGGCGAGGATTCCGTAAGGGTGGCAAAGGTGGAAGAGCCACAAGTGGTGGCCGTGGTGGATCCGGTAGGGGACGTGGTCGTAACTTGCAGGGTGAGCCTGACCCCCCATGTGTGGAGGACCAGTCAAGGGCACCCATCATCCCCCCCCCCCTCCCCCCCCCCCCCTCCCGTTGAGGCTGAAGTGGCTGACACCATCCATGCTCAGCCCTTGTTGGACCAGCCCATTGTGGCACCAGACCTGGCTGACTCCATGGCTGACTTCCAGGTCAGCAGGGCTACGACACGTGCGCTGGTGCACGTTGATGCCATCATGCCACGTGGATCTGGGGCTGCAAGGTCATCTACTGCACCAAGGAGGCAGGGCGGAGTGGCTGCAGGGGCAGCTGCGGCTCCATCCACCCCAGCCCTCACACACCCAGCCAGGACAGTGTCGGTCCTAGTCCATGCTGCTGACATTCCCCCTGACACCATCACACTCGAGCCAATGCCTGCACCAACTCCCATGCTGAGTGTGCAATCCCACACTCCTGATACAGAGTCCACCAGGGCTCCTGCCCCTAGTGTCCAGAGCGGCGCAGGACACTCAGGATCACCACCACCTTCCAAGCGGAAGAGGAAGAGTGCTCGTCCGGCACAGGCTGATGCCCCAGACACGGCTACACAGTCCGGCCCGTCCAGGAAGCCCAGCTTCACGGATGACGAACTGAATGCACTTGTCGAGTATGTGTCCGGACATGACAACGAGATGGTCATTGTTGCAGGATCCAAGACCACACCTGCACAACGCCAGGCACACTGGCAGACCGTTGCGGACATCGTAAGTGCCCTTGGAATCGTGAGGCGCACAGCCAATGATTGCTATAAGCGCTGGAATGACCTAAAGCGCAGGGCAAAGAGTAAGCTGGCCTCAAGTCATGCCGCAACTCTAGTGACTGGAGGTGGGTCTCCAGTAGTAGACATGGAACTCACTCCACATGAGTCAGTCGCTGGGACCTACGTCACGGAGGAACAGATCCAAGGCGTGGGAGATCTGGCTGATTACGAGGCATTGTCCGGTGAGTGCACATGCATGTGTGTGTCATACATGTGCATGGTGTGTGTGTGAGGGCTTCTGTTTGGGTGCCAGGAGAGAGTGTGTGCGCCTCAGTCGTATGGGTCAGCCATGTGCTTCATGCAATACTTCCTGCGCAGCTGCATTTGGCCATAGCAGTATCCCTTCTGCCAACAGTAGACATCTAGCACAACTGCACGCCAGTTGCCCTTGAAGTGTCACCTTGACACAACAGATTTGCTTATTTTTCACTGTTCATTCAGTCAGTTTGTTTGCATTCCACCACTTTCACTAGGCATGTCGCTGTCCACTAGTCACATGTCTGACATGGGTATGGTAAAGGGGAGTGACTTTGTTACCTGGATATCATTTGTACACACATGTCCCTGTGCAATTTGACCATTACAGACTGGCAGCTCCAGGTGAAAAATCTGACCTGTCAGAATCAGAAAAGCTATTACATGCGGGAACTGGACTGAATGAATAGGTGCTGCCCTCCTCTCCATCTTCACTCAATAGCAATGGTACATGCCATCTGTGTGATGGCATGTGTGTTTCACCTGCCAATCACAGGCCAATGTGTGATGCCACTGCCAGGCAGCATGCAGAAAATTTGTTCATCTTCCATCTTGGTGTCATCAGTGTGTGCCGTTTGCCTGCACTTCATACGCAGTGAGGGTGCATGCATGGGAGGGTTTTAGTCATGTGGGACATGTCAATCAAGTACTGGTTCTCTTGCTTCTCAGCCCTCAATGTGTGCCATGGTGCTAATGCCTGTTTCCATTACTTTGTTTTCATGTCTTTGCAGGGGAAGACGCACCTGATACTGCTGGGGTTGTGGAGATGGTGCAGACCCAGGAGGTGTCCCAGGGCCGACCAACCACCAGTGAGGGACGTGGTGTGGTGGTGGGGGAGAACCCACAAGTGCTGCAGGTCGTGCTCTCAAGGGGTGTCTCTGGCTGCACCTCCCCCGAGCTGTACTCAGGTGTTGATTCGGATGAGACCTACGTGCCGTCGCTGGTGAGTGTTCCAGGGAGGGATTCTGTTCTGTCTCACCCACCTGCACCAGGGTCAGTACCCTCCATGGGGATGTCAGTGTTGGCAGCTACGCCTTTGGTGGTTACGGATGCAGGGTCACACTCCGCGACATCTGATCCTGTTCCTGGGCCAGCAGATCAGAGGGGGAATGCAGTCCTGCAGCCTCAGGCAGTGCCGGCACAGCAAGGCGCAGTTCGCCTTGCCCCAGACAGGTGTGGTGCCCGCCGACGTGGTGGCCGTACGCCACCTGGCAATACCGCATGGGAGCAATCCATTTACGGTATGGCTACCCAACAGGCTGCATCATCCGAGATGATGGCTCAGGCCATGGATAGGGTGGCCACTTCCATTGTCCCCCCAGAAAGGCTGATGGAGCGACTAGAGCAGGCAACTGACTCCATCTGCCAGTCACACAGGGAGGACATGTTGGGGTCCAACAGGGACAGGCGGGCGGCACTGGCGACTCTGCAGGAGGCCATCTCCATTGAGTCCCAGGGCCACAGGGAAGCCCTGAGGCAGGAGCTCCTACACCTCAGGACGACTCTTGTTGAGCTTGAGGCTTCCACACACCAAAGGACAGAACAGCAGCTGGAGCGTCTCACCCGTACGCTCTCAGCTGAGATGCAGGCAACGAGGGCGGAGGTCCGGGCATCCCGTGAGTTGTTGCATGGGGACCTCCGCACACTCATCCTCCAGAACCAGACCTACCACACCCGCATGCTTGCAGCCATGGAGGAGCAGACTAGGGCCTTGCGTGGGCTGCCTCCCATAGTGCAACCACCTCCGGATGCAGCTGCACAGGGTGATAATAGCGACAGCAGTGACACTCCCACAATAGGGTAGCCGTGTGGGCCATGAGCCCATGGAGGTGTTTTATTTTCCCAGGATCCACGCAGGTGGGTTCTGGTGTGCATCCTGTCCTCGGACCTCCTGGGTGGCCTCCCCAACCCCCCCGGGCCCATCAATGGCCATTTTTGATTTTTTCTTATTTTCATTTTTATTTTGATTTCTTTTATTCCCAATTTTTTTGGGAGGATCTGTTGGCTCCGATCTGTTGGCTCCGATCTGTTGGCTCCGATCTGTTGGCTCCGATCTGTTGGCTCCGATCTGTTGGCTCCGATCTGTTGGCTCCGATCTGTTGGCTCCGATCTGTTGGCTCCGATCTGTTGGCTCCCGTGGTTCCTGTGGGCATACGCTGCATTGTGGCTGGGCACATGCAGGCTTGTAATGTATTTGGTTCAGATGCTTGGGTTTGAGTCACACACACCCCTCCTGCTTCCCGTTTCCATGGGCTTGCAAAGGGTGTGCCCAAGTGACAGTGAATTACACAGTGACGTTGGACTCCCATTAACTGTGTGGCCAGTCTGTAGTCAATACTGTGTATACATTCCTAGTGCATATTGCTGTTGTGTTGTACACTGCATGTTGCATTGATGTGTAACTCTTCTTCTGTGTCTACCTCCCAATTTGCAGGTCCCTTCCTCAAGTCCACACAAGGACCTCTAGTCTGGCGATGGGGACCATGTTGGCAGCAGTGCACCTACAACTCTACATGGCGCCAACACTGCACAGTTGGTAGTGGTGGGAGTGCAGGCATTTCCAGGTGGTGAGACTACTAATATGTTACATTTTTGATGTCATGTTAATGGTACTACGTGCTCAAGTATGTTGTTGGTCCGGCATTGCTGTGAGCATTTCAGGTGTTGCAGGTTTCTAATAGTGCCACTGTACATAGTGAGAGTGATGTCATGTTGTGTGGATTACTTTGTTTACCTGCAATTAGCATGTCATGGCACGGTGTGTCGTGTGGCAGTGCTGGGGTTGGGTTGGCTGACATGGCACTGTCCTCTTGTTGCATTTTGCAAGTGGGTATTCATTTTAGCTGCTTCAATGTGTAACTTCACAAAACTGCATTGGTGGTGTCTGTGTGGGTAGGGATGCACACATTGTGACACTTCCAGGTGAACAATCTCAGGCTGACATGGAATTCCCGGTTCATTCTCCACACATTCAGGATCAGTGTCAGGTTGAGTCATCATTGATTGTCAGATGGAATGTGCCAGGGCAGTGTGCACTCCACAGGGGTGTGATTTCTATGTGAAGTAATTAGCCACTAGCTGTGTACGGGCTGCCTCCCCCCGTGCCCTTTCCCCTCCCATGCGCAGCGGCTGTGCATGTGGTTGGGGATGTGGGGCCACCACCATGTCCACGGCCAGGCCCCGGCGTGTTGCAACGTTGTGCAGGACACATGCTGCCACTATGATCCTGCACACTACTGGGGGAGCGTATAACAGCTGCCCGCCAGAACGGTCAAGGGAGCGAAAGCGTGACTTCAGCACTCCGAATGTGCGCTCCACTATGCCCCTGGTTGTGATGTGGGCTGTGTTAAATCTTACCTGGGGTGGCGTGGTGGGGTTCCGAATTGGCGTCATCATGTGGGGGCTGAGAGGGTAGGCACTGTCCCCTGTGGAGGTGGGGATTGGTATCATTGGTGAGGTTGTGACCTTGCTCAGTATCCAACATGCATGCATGTGCAGTGGCATACATACTCACCAAGCAGCCATGTATCGCCATGCCGCCCAGCTTCTAGGTCCCGGCTTAGGGTGGACATTCGGTAAATGAAGCTGTCGTGGGTGGAGCCGGGATAGTTGGCATATACTGAGGTGATGATTCCCTTGGCATTACATGCTACCTGCACGTTGATGGAATGCCAGTGCTTGCGGTTCCTATAGATGTGCTCAGATGCCCTGGGGGGACGTAGAGCCACATGGGTGCAGTCGATGGCACCTAGCACTTTGGGGAATCGTGCCACTGCGTAAAAATCCAGGGCGGCAGCATGCCTTTCTGCAGGTGTTCTGGGCAGGTATATGTGCCTGCGGACTGATGGGCGTGCAGTCATGATGTTCAAGACCTGGTGTAGGCAGCGTGACTGGGTGGCCTGTGACACCCCACCCACTATGGCACTTGTCCGCTGAAATGATCCAGTGGCTAAGAAGTGCAGTACATTGAGGACCTTCTCCAGGGGGCTGAGTGCTTGGGAGCACAGGGTGGGTGATGTGAGGTCATCCTCCCACTCAGTCACCAGGTCCAGTATGATGTGTGGTGGAAACCTGTACCTCCCATACACCTGGTCATCAGGCATCCCGAAAAGGCTGGTTCTGGGTGTGAATATTCTGGCCCTGACTATCCTCCTCCTCCTTTGGTAGCCCACTGCCACTGCTGCTAGGAACGGTATGTTCATCCTGGCGTCTGAGCTTGTTATTGTTAAAGTCCGCGATTTATGCTTAGCGCGTGTTCTAGGCGAGCGTGTGACCCGCGCAGCCCTGGAATCCTGTTGCCAGTCCAATAGCGTGTGGAAATTCACACGCACCACGGGATACAGCGTGTGACCCGCGCAGCCCTGGAATCCTGTTGCCAGTCCAATAGCGTGTGGAAATTCACACGCACCACGGGATACAGCGTGTGACCCGCGCAGCCCTGGAATCCTGTTGCCAGTCCAATAGCGTGTGGAAATTCACACGCACCACGGGATACCGGTTCGCTGACGTACTTGCGTGTGTAAGTGGCCGCGCACCCATTAAATACACGTACATAGGCCAATCGCGTGTACGCGCACTTTTGTCCAATTACACGCGATGACACTCTGACGTGCAGTATCTCCACGTGTGCCCCGTCATCACGTCCTGAGTGGGGAACACCCGTGCGGGTCACGTCACAGACGCGCTTACGCGCTGAGGGACTCTGGTCCAATAGAATCGCGTATGCGTGCTGACGCGCTTACGCGCTAAGGGCCTTTCCTCGGATTTCACGCTGACGTGCAGGATTTTCACGTGCCAAATCACTCCGTATCAAGCTGGCCACGCGAAAACACACGGAAGCCCACGCTCCTGCCCAGAAGGCCGAGTTACTGCCCCCCAGTGCCCCGAGCAGCCTCCCACGTGCCATCTGCTGCTGCCTGCCTGCCTGCTGCCACCGTGCCCTGCCATTTGGTGCCTGCACATCAGCCATCTGCAGGGGTCCAGTTGCTGTGTCCACCCCTGCTGGAACTGAAGACTCCCGACTGGTATTACATCGCTCCACAGCCCAGCCCCAGGACCCAGTTGCCCACCCACACCTGCCTCTGGGGTTGCCATGTCGGGCACTTCCACATCTGGCACCAGTGGCAACCCCAGGCCAGAGGGGCAGAGGGGCACCAGCTTCACTGTCACCGAAGTTGGTGTCCTGGTGGAGCATGTCCTGGGGCAGTATGATGCCCTCTTTGGATCGTCCCGCGCCAGCAAGGAAGGACGGCAGAGGATCTGGGCCGACTGTGTGGTTGCCATCAACGCGGAGGGGGTGGCAACCCGCGACGTCCTGAAGATCAATAAGCGCTGGGAGGACTTGAGGTCCAGGACCCTTGTGAAGGCCCGGCGCCTCGTGGAGGGGGGCCGGGGCCGCATGAGTACCATCCAGATGAGGGTCCTGGAACGCGTACGCCCAGCGCTCCACGCCCAGATCCTTGAGAGGGAGGCCCGTCTGGAGTTGAGCGGTAAGTGTCCATGCATTACTGTGTGTGACAGGGCATGTTGCGGTGTGCTGGTTCTATGATACTTGCCTGTATGTGTGCCATAGCCCATGTATGCATGTATGTGTGCAGGGACATCATGGTAATGCATGTGCGACCAGTGATGTGTGATGCACATGGTTGTTGCATGTGTTGAAATGCCGCATGGGGAGCCCTAATCAGATTATGAACATGAGAGCATGCCAGTCTCTGTACCTGAACATGGGTGGGGGTGAGGGATGGGTGCTGATGCCAGGTACATATATGGTAGCCATGTCTGTGTGCCTGACCTGCGTGTCTGTGACTTGTGCATGCCATGGATGCATGACACATGTGTGTGACAATGCAGAGATTCAGTAAAGCAGCAAAATTACCCTTGTATCCGCTGTGTTTGGTGTGTTTGGGGCCAGATGGATGTGACTGAGGTGATGTGTGTGCATGTGATGGCCATGAGCCATGATGCATGTGAGTTACATATCATTGAATGTTTCAAGAGTCCATTGGACATGCATGGAAATGTCCATGGCATGCACCATGCCTGTTACTGTGTGTGTTTTGCCTGGACTGGCCCATGTGTTGTGGAGGGACATGATGGACGTGTACTTTGACAGTGGTGCTCATCTGCTATTACTTCCTGTCTAGGGGACCATTGTACAGTGCCCTGATGCTTGTGTTCTTTGTCTCCCTCTACGCAGCGGCTAGTGAAGAAGAGGGCGGAGACGGCGCTGTGGAGCAAGGCGGCGGGGATGCCCCCACGGCTGCAGCGGAAGGGGTGGGTGAGCCCCCACAGGGGCCTGCTACGGTGGGAGACGGTGAGGAGCCATCCAGGTTGGTGGTTTGCACAGAGGAGGAGGAGGCCGCCACTGGGGCACACATGGGGCCTGGTGGGGGCATCCCTGCTGGTGCAAGTGGTGCAGTCCAGGGCCAGGGGCAGGAGGCAGCACAGGTCACCGTGGAGGGGCCTGTGCATGTCGCTGTCCCTGACCCTGTGAGTGCACCACCATGCACCAGCAGGGATGCCCCGTCCCAGGCCTGTCCGCAGGTAGAGGGGATGTCCATGTCACCTGACTCCCCTCCACCTGCGGACGTGGGAACCCCTGGCCGTGCGGAGAAGGTCCTGATTGGGGTCGCGTTGCGCACGGCTGCGATTCGTGATGCCGTGCGTGCTTCCCGGGAGGAGCACGCACGTCATCACGAAGTGCACCGTGCCGACGTGGCCCAATTGGGATCGGCCATGTTCGGGGGTTTCCTGCATGTGTTGGCCAATGTGGCGGCCCTCTCCTCCTCTGTGCAGGCTATCCACCAGTCGTTCTCCTTGCCGTCTTCCAGCCCAGATGCCACCAGGGCCCCCTGTGGACCTGCCCCGACCAATGCAGCCAGCTCGGTGGGGATCCCATCCCTGCCACAGTCGGGAGTCAGAGATCCAGCAGGGGTGGACACCAGAGCAACTGGACCCCAGCAGATGGAGGATGTGACGGCATCATCGGGCAGGGCACGTGCACGACGGCGTCGGTGGTTTCCATCAGCCTGGATGCCGTCGTGCTGGCACAGGCAGTTGCGTCGGAGGCAGCAGCAGGCTCAACGTGGGAGGCATCATGGCTCGGGGCCATCAACATCAGGGGTGCAGGCATCGGCCGGAGGGCAGGAGAACCCTGGAATGGGAGTGGCTTCCGTGTGGGAGAGGTTGTGCCAGCGGATAGGTGCGGAGCGGCAGCGGGCAGAGGAGGAACGGCTCTCGATGGTCAGGGCGGAGGACTCCATGCGGAGGGCGCTGAGGCGGGCTGAGTGCCTCGAGGGTCTTCGCAGGGAGTTTGAGCTTGACACTGCGTTATCCCTGCGGGACCTCGGGGCCAGGGAACATGCCCGCCTCCAAGCCATTGAGCAGGAGTTCGAGGATGCCCTGGCCCATGACAACAACCAGTGAGCCGTCCGAATAGCCCGCTGCCTTTGTATATAGTTGTATAGTTAGGGTTAGGTTTCCTTTGTTTTTTTGAATTTTTTTTGGGTTGCGATTGGACAATGCACCACTTTTTTGTATATAGTTCCCTTTTTAGTTAGTAGTCAGTTAGGTTTAATTTGGTAGGGCTCATGGACCCAGGATTATCTTCTTGATTGGCTTATTTTATTTTTTTAAAATTTTTTCATGGACATTCATCTTGTTTTGTTTGATTTGCTTTGTGTTTTTTCTTGTTTGCTGTTCAATACATATTATTTTTTTAATCTTCAATGTGTGGTATCATCTCATTGCTTTCAGGCATGTCATGTTGGGTGTTTTGACATTCACTTGCAGCCATTGTGTGTGACAGACATGTGTTAAATTGCATTATTTACATTGGGGGTGTAACATGTAATTGCCTTTGATATGTGGGTGGGTGTGATAGTTGGTTGGGCCTTTTGGCAGGGGAGGATGGGCATTACGGACATGATTGGGGAATGTTGGGACCCAGGTGCAGGGGGGCATGGATTGGACATGGGTGGGGGCCTGCTGGCAGGTGCCCCACAGTGCTGGGGGGTGGGGGTGGTGGGAGACATGAGTTGGACATGGGTGGGGGCCTGCTGGCAGGTGCCCCACAGTGCTGGGGGGTGGGGGTGGTGGGAGACATGAGTTGGACATGGGTGGGGGCCTGCTGGCAGGTGCCCCACAGTGCTGGGGGGTGGGGGTGGTGGGAGACATGAGTTGGACATGGGTGGGGGCCTGCTGGCAGGTGCCCCACAGTGCTGGGGGGTGGGGGTGGTGGGAGACATGAGTGGGGCCCTGGTGTAGGGTGACCCTGGTGGCTGGGGTTTGGGGGTGGTGGGTGACATGAGTTGGACATGGGTGGGGGCCTGCTGGCAGGTGCCCCACAGTGCTGGGGGGTGGGGGTGGTGGGAGACATGAGTTGGACATGGGTGGGGGCCTGCTGGCAGGTGCCCCACAGTGCTGGGGTGTGGGGGTGGTGGGAGACATGAGTTGGACATGGGTGGGGGCCTGCTGGCAGGTGCCCCACAGTGCTGGGGGGTGGGGGTGGTGGGAGACATGAGTTGGACATGGGTGGGGGCCTGCTGGCAGGTGCCCCACAGTGCTGGGGGGTGGGGGTGGTGGGAGACATGAGTTGGACATGGGTGGGGGCCTGCTGGCAGGTGCCCCACAGTGCTGGGGGGTGGGGGTGGTGGGAGACATGAGTTGGACATGGGTGGGGGACTGCTGGCATGTGCCCCACAGTGCTGGGGGGTGGGGGTGCAAGGGGACATGTGTTGGTGTTCATTAGTTCAAGGAGACATGTGCCTTTGCTGGGGGGCATGCCCATGTTGGGTGGGCTGCCTGCGGGACATGACCAGGGATGCAGGGTAGTCCCCTGTGGTGTGGGCTGCCTGCAGGGGCCGTGGAGGGTGTACAGGGTACACCTGGGAGGACCCACACTGTCAAATCACATGTGGGACTCCCCGGCACCCCTGAAATACACGTACCGTGCAGAAATCGCGTGTAAAACTTCCCGCGCACCCCTGAAATACACGCGCCCAGGCTATTCGCGTGTAAAACTTCCCGCGCACCCCTGAAATACACGCGCCCAGGCTATTCGCGTGTGAAACTTCCCGCGCACTCCTGAAATACACGCGCCCAGGCTATTCGCGTGTAAAACTTCCCGCGCACCCCTGAAATACACGCGCCCAGGCTATTCGCGTGTGAAACTTCCCGCGCACCCCTGAAATACACGCGCCCAGGCTATTCGCGTGTAAAACTTCCCGCGCACCCCTGAAATACACGCGCCCAGGCTATTCGCGTGTGGGACTTCCCGCGCACCCCTGGAATACACGCGCCCAGGCTATTCGCGTGTGGGACTTCCCGCGCACCCCTGAAATACACGTAGCCCGCTCCCCCAGGCCCGATCGCGTGTGGAACTTCACGCGAACCCCTGTAATACACGTAGCCCGCTCCCCCAGGCCCGATCGCGTGTGGAACTTCACGCGAACCCCTGAAATACACGTAGCCCGCTCCCCCAGGCCCGATCGCGTGAGGAACTTCACGCGAACCCCTGTAATACACGTAGCCCGCTCCCCCAGGCCCGATCGCGTGAGGAACTTCACGCGAACCCCTGTAATACACGTAGCCCGCTCCCCCAGGCCCGATCGCGTGAGGAACTTCACGCGAACCCCTGTAATACACGTAGCCCGCTCCCCCAGGCCCGATCGCGTGTGGAAATTCCCGCGCACCCCTCAAATTCACGCGCCAAGGCTATTCGCGTGTAAAACTTCCCGCGCACCCCTGAAATACACGCGCCCAGGCTATTCGCGTGTGGGACTTCCCGCGCACCCCTGAAATACACGCGCCCAGGCTATTCGCGTGTGGGACTTCCCGCGCACCCCTGAAATACACGGGCCCAGGCTATTCGCGTGTGGAACTCCCCGCGCACCCCTGAAATACACGCGCCCAGGCTATTCGCGTGTGGAACTCCCCGCGCACCCCTCAAATTCACGCGCACAGGCTATTCGCGTGTGGTACTTCCCGCGCACCCCTCAAATTCACGCGCCCAGGCTATTCGCGTGTGGAACTTCCCGCGAACCCCTGAAATACACGCGCCCAGCCTATTCGCGTGTGGAACTTCCCGCGCACCCCTGAAATACACGCGCCCAGCCTATTCGCGTGTGGAACTTCACGCGAACCCCTGAAATACACGTAGCCCGCTCCCCCAGGCCCGATCGCGTGTGGAACTTCACGCGAACCCCTGTAATACACGTAGCCCGCTCCCCCAGGCCCGATCGCGTGTGGAACTTCACGCGAACCCCTGAAATACACGTAGCCCGCTCCCCCAGGCCCGATCGCGTGAGGAACTTCACGCGAACCCCTGTAATACACGTAGCCCGCTCCCCCAGGCCCGATCGCGTGAGGAACTTCACGCGAACCCCTGTAATACACGTAGCCCGCTCCCCCAGGCCCGATCGTGTGAATAACTTCACGCGAACCCCTGTGATGCACGTACCCTGCAAATCGCGTGTGACACTTCCCGCGCATCCCGGTATACATGCACACGTATTTTTTGTCAGCGGGTGTCCGTGTTTGTGGGTACCCCTTTGCACGTCATTTTTCCTGGAGGGCCACAGTATGGGACATTCATCATGGCAGTATATAGGTGCTATTTGTTGGCGCACCTTTTGGCGCACATTTCTTACAGCCGCAGAGACGCTACCGCCTCCTTTCTTGTGGCGGTCGTGTTTGTGCCTGTGCGCTGGTTTGAGCGTGCGCTTTTTTCCCCTATTCTATTCCATGAATACGTGTTGTAGGCGAGCGTGTGGGCGTTCCGCGCACTTGTGCCCTGTACTTCCCCCGTGACGCCCACGTTTTGGCAAGTTGTTCCCCATTCCGAGTGTTACGCCCGTGTTCCGCCTACTTTTATTGCGTGCGCCGCGCTATGTGCGAATTTCGCTGTGGCCTGTGCGATTTTCGCTGTGACCTGGCGCACGCTGTTAGATGGCCTGTGCGCCAACGTGCGCCAACGTGCGCCGCGCACTTTTTTTTCGCACATCCGCTGGTTTTCTCGCGCACGGCCTTCCATGAATCGACGTGCGCTGCTTTTCGTGCGATTTTCGCACGTTCACTGCGATTTTCGCTATTTCACTGCGAATCGCACGTTTTTGCCCACTTGCGCCGCGCTAATTATTCCATGAATCGGCCTCTTTGTCTTCACGTGACAGAAGAAATGCTCAGGGCATCAATGGGATGTTGCATGTGGCACCATCACAAGGCATTATAGCTGAGCATCCATCAGTAACTATTTTAGACCGCTTCTAGTCTGGATATGATCGTATCGCCAGCAATAAAGCAACAGGGACGCCATTAAGAGTAAGAAGGGGTACCTGCTGCTGCTCCTGGCAATCCCCTTGGTATCCCTGGCACTGGCGTTGCAACACCACGCCTACTGGGCTTCCTATTCAGATGCCATAAAGTGATTTATCACTCAGTAATAAAATAAGTATTGGCCTGAAATAAACAACATTATTTTGACAGTGTATATGCGTGGAGTTCTATTCAAATTGGCAGTGCCTGTTCAGTGCCATCCTAAAATGTCCTCACAGGACTAAGAGATTTTTTTCTCTTTGCACAATGAAAGTAAACATTTACACAATAGAACTTGCCATGGCATCTTCAGAACTAATATTGTGAAAGGAGCCACAATAATGTCTGTATAAAGTCAATGGGCCTCATTACATGGTAGGCGGTAATGGTTTACCGGTACTGGTAAGGGCACCGGTACCGGTAAACCCTTACTGCCTTACTACTAGGTCCCTTTGCGGGACCCGACCTTAACGGCTGGTGTAGACCAGCCCTTAAAGTTGGGACCCGCAAAGGGACGTTGGTGCTAATTACGGTACTGCAATTTGCCGTACCGTAATTAGCTCCTTCCCCATTCTCATTGAGCCCTATGGGGCAAAAATGGGAATGGGGAAGGGCCATGGAGAAAGGGGGAATTACCGCCCTGCCAACCTTGGAATGGGGTGGTAATTCCCCTTTTCGCCATGGTGGTACCGGTATGATACCGGCGGCAACAATGGTGCTAATAGCACCATGGTTTACCGCATAACGTGTAATGAGGCCCCATGTGTGTGTGTGTTTTTGTGCACATGCATGTGTATGCGTGTTTTTGTGCGTGTATATGTGTAAGCCATATGTTTGCACAATTTGCCTAGTTTTGAATTGGATGTGTTACCTGTGACACTGGTTATGCACTTTTGTAAAGTTCGGACATGACCATCTTTGTGTGTATTATGTAGAAAGGAAATGAGATAGATAGTTCATTGAGTTAAGGGCTTGCTGCTTGGAATTGCATTCACCCTGCAGCCTGTCGCTGCTTTGAATCCCAGAAGACCCGACGCAGCCTTTCATTCTTACAAAGTTGATACATTGAGAACCATTGTTTAAATAACATTCATATATGTTACTGTCAGTGCTAAAATGTAAAATAATGTTAGCAGGTTCTGTAGAAGGAACATGACAATAAATCATACTTTTTTACCCAAAATGTTACGATAAAGATTTCTTATGTTCAGGTTGATACTAAATGTGCTGTGGTGCTTTACAAATTAACTCTATTAAAGACAACCTACCGTTTTTTTTCTCATGAAAGAACTCAGTGCAGAAATCTTAGAATGTTGGTGCAAAATGAACGGTAGGATGACATTAGATTTGCTCTTCTCAGTAAATAGGATATTTTGAAACAAGGACACCGGGAGCCTGATTACAATGGTGAAATCCCATTGGAAAACACTCTATGGGCCTCATTACGACTCAGGCGGTAAGGGGTTTACGGCGGCGTAAACAGCGCCGACCCTTACCGCCTGATTCCGAGGTCCCTTAGCGCCATGGAGGTTTTAACACCTGCTTTTAGCAGGTGTTAAAATCCATGGCGCTAAGGGACCTTGTTGTTAATTACGCCACCGTAATTTACGGTGGCGTAATTAACGCCTTCCCCACTCCCATTATGCCCTATGGGGCAAAAATGGGAATGGGTAAGGGTAAATGGGTTAATGGGGACTTACCGCCCCACTCACCTCGGAATGGGGCGGTAAGTCCGCCAACCACCATGGCGTAAACGTAGTTTACGCCATGGTGGTAAAGGTACGACCCAGGCGGTAACTTACCGCCTGCGTCGTAATGACCCCCTATGAATCAGGCCCCTGGTCTCAAATCCTGCTTCACCAATCAACCAAATGATGTGATCCTGGGTAAATCACTTAGGGTCTCATTTCTTTAACTTCTCAAATTGAGATCACCTGAAAGCGTTACAATTAATGTTCAATATAAGGTGATTTATATCCGCCTAAATTGAACCACTGTAACAACAAACCCACCGGCCGACCCCCCACCTGCTCCACCACTACACCCTGTCAATTCGGTGCCCTTTTTGGCCTTGATGACTACAGAGCCCTTTGTTTAAAATCTGCCAGTGATGATGGCATGGCTGGCACAGTGGTGGAAGGCTGTGCCTAGGAAGATGAGCCTATGGGCATGTGAGGCATGCCAGGCTATACCTGGCATAAAACAATAGTACTTGGGTGATGGAGGCTGCACTTAGCATACACACAAATCACTTGAGCTTGTGAGGATTTACCTTGCTTATGATGACTGTAGAAGCTGGCTCACATTTAATGAATACACCTCATCCATCGCTGTCCAACGAAGGACCTTTGAGGCCTATAACTGTCCCTAAGGCGGCTAGCAGTGCCTCTTCCCAACATCATTTGGAAGCACAGTTGCCCCTCCCCAATGCTAATTTTTGTGAGGATGCTGACATCATCGCGGCATGGAATACCTATGCTCCTAGTCGAGGCATGACTTGTCCAGCCCCTACCTCTACAATCAACCCCTCAGTGCCAGTTCCATCTCTCTACTCCATTGTGCCGAAACAGTCCACACTTACAATCAAAGGGCTTGTTGATATTCCATCCTTATTGCCCACCACGCATTCAATCCTTTCAATTGTTCGCCAAGGCCCTTTGAAATTCATACCTATGCAGCCTTCCTCGACTCATTCATCTAGGAGTGAAGGGTGGGGGGCTAATACAGTGAGGGCCCCCATATCCTGCTGGTAATGGGACAGCTGAGAGGGGCTCCGGTCCAGGGGTTGGAGGTTGATTCACGGGGTCGTCAGGTGGGGAACTCACCTCAGGCGTTGATGGTAAAGCTTGACAGTGTAATCCCGTCCAACAGATCGTTAGTATTGATCTGTTCAAATGTACTGGGGTTGCTGTGTTCTCTTCCTGCCCTGACCTCCATTTGCTCAGATGACATTGATAGAGTACTCTTTGTCGATCGCCAGTGTACCTATCGTGTGGTCCTCTATCTTAAATCTAAAATTCTCCTGGCTCTATTGTTTAAGGAGTTGGATGTAATAAGATCAAGGGGATTTGATCTCTCTCTGTACATGGAACCACCCTCCCTTGTGGGGAAAGAATTGGGGGATGAAACATCCGTCAGGGTTATGGTGGAAGCTCTGTGTAGAGAGAATGAACGCCTTTGGCAAGGTATGAGTATTGGAAAGACATAGCCAGCTCTTGACCTTCAGAACGGCTGCCTCTGCTCACAGGGGTGGACTAGGGCAAACACCAATTAAAATGCATCTCTAATGGTGAATTGTATATGTCACTACTTTCTTGGAACACTAGTGGCATAGAATCCTTTTGTCTGATCCCAAAATAGGGAGATTGTTTAATACCCATACAGTCATTGTTTTACAGGAAACATGGTTACTCCGATGTCCAGCTCTGGATGGTTTCCAGATCACCTGCCAAGTGGCCCATAAAGGTGTCCTGGGTAGACCACTTGGCGGCCTGTTGACCATGGTCAAAATGTCCAGTCCATTATCTATCATCTCCTCTGCGGCCATCCGGTTTGGACTATTGGGCACCAATATTAGAGCACAACTGGACACTATTTGGGATATATTGGTGTTTAATATACAGTGGCACACCAGTGTGTGTCCGCTAATGCCTTTTATGACCAAATAGTTACTCAATCAAATGATTGGCTTGCACAATATGGTAATGGACAGCTTATGCTCATAGGGGATTTGAATGTCAGCTGTATTCTCAAGGGCTCTTCGGAATAGTCTTAAAGCCGTGCTCTCTGGCCAAATCCCAATTTGGTAAGCTATTGGGCTGCAGCTTAAATGGGCTGGGTTCACTAATGCTCAATGGATCAGTCAACGGGGATGAGCCCAGAAGGTCTACATGGAGTAATGGGACGGTTTGTTCCACTCTTGAGTATATTTTTGCAAGCACTCCACTGTTTGAGCGTTGTTTGCAGATGCCGTTGTGCGAGAATCCATTCAGTGATCATAGTTATCTATCTACTATGTTTATGTTCTAAACCATCACCTCTGCTTTGCCTGAGTGCCATCCTCAAATTTTGAGCATCAACCCGACTGGCAATCGGGTCAGTTGCACCCCTGGTACGGGTGAGAAACTTAATGCACTTGCTCTAGATTTGCTTGATTTTACGCCACTGGATTGGCAATTGGACACATTTGGAGTCTTGAGATTTGAGGGCTTCATGACAGAACTATTGGGCCTTTGAGGAAAAATCAGGGTAAACATCACCCTAGGAAGTAGAGCATCTTTATAATTCTGACTTAGTCCAGAAGAGAAGGATTATGCATGCTAAGATAAGGGCTATAAAAAATGGGGCAATATGGTCCCTTGAACAAAGGCAGCTGGCAATAAAGGAGGCTGTATTAAGCTATAGATGGTGGGTGAGGGTCAATCAGGCCATACAGTCTCAGCTGGATGCTGAAGTAATGTGGCACTCCTTATTAAACAAGGATACACAAGCTTTCTGGTCACTGATGAATGGCATGAATGGGACTCAATCTTATCATCGAACAGTATCTATCAGGAACCCCAATGGGTAACCCACTTTTAGGGGGTCTTTGTAGTGTTCTCCATGGTGGGGTGGATCTGTTCAGACTTACCTGCTGAAAACCATGAAGATTGGTTGTTGAAAGTTGATTATGACCTCCGTGTTTCGGATCATTTCAAACATTAGATTGTCCATAGCCGCGGGGTCGAAAAATCTTTCAAATAGACTCTTTAAGGGGGACCCTGCCCTATGGGCATCGATTCTAACTATGCTGTTTAGGGATATTGTGAATTGTGAACTTCTTCCCCCCTCCTAGTCGACAGCTCATATTGTCCATATACACAAGAAGGGCTCTCGATCAGATCCAGGCAATAATCACCCTATTGCGATCTTAAACTTAGACAGGAAAGTCAATTCTGTGATATAGCTTAAGCACCTGGAGTCCTGGCAGAAAGCTGCTGGCAGGATCCCCAAGTGGCATACTGGCTTTCGAAGGAATCGCAACACTGTCCTGAATGGTCTGATCCTTAAGTTGATTTTGAGTCAAGTGTGGAAGGGAAAGACTGACACCGTTTATTTGGCCACACACGATCTGTCTGCCACATTTGAAGGGGTAGATCGCAATCTCCTGTGGTCAAAGCTCCAGTGATGAGGGATTCCAGCTGGACCTTTTCATATGATAGTTGCCTTACATACGGAAACAAATATCAAGATCCAGTTGGACTCTGCTGGTTCCTTGTCAAGGAAATTGACCACAGTGAGAGGTGTTAGAAAGGAATGCAATTTGGCTCCGTGCCTTTTTAATCTTTACCTCTCTGAAATTGGGGAAGCTTTGAGTAATGCTGCCTTGGCCTCTCCTAGAATCGATAATCTGAAGGCGACCTGGCTCGCCTATGCAAATTATTTTTTGTTGTTCGATTTGACACCCAGGCACCTCGGGCGTTTTTTTAATGCTTTTTCAGTCTTTGCATCTGCACATGTTTTGCTCATTAATCCCATCAAAACAAAAGTCTTTGCTTGTGTGTCTAAAAAGAAAAGAATATCCTCTGGCTGCAAACTGTACATTGATCAGGTATTATTGGAGACAATGGGACATATCAGATACTTGGGTTTTTCTATTCTATTGTGGCAACCAAAATTATAAGTGAGAGACTGGCTACTCACGTGGGGTCTCTGTTGGGTAAATCGAGTTGACCTAAACTATGGCATGTTTTCAATTTATCCAGGAATTCCATTTTATGAGGGGAAGATAATACCTATGTTGTTGATGGTGTTGAAATTTTACCTGGTTGGATCTGGGATCTGTTAGTGAATGTTGAAAGTAGTATATGGTGACGTGTCTTACATGTCCCCAATAATGTCCCCATTGCTCTTATACACTATGACCTGGGACTTTTTTCTCTGAAGTGTAAAGCATCCTGGAAGTTCCTTACACTCTACTATAAAATTATCACCTCAGAGCAGTAGTCCTATTTGTATACTGACCTAAACAATATTATGGAGAATTCTAGGGATACATTTTTTGTAACCGTATTATCTTTCAGCAATCTGATTCTCTCGGATTTGGGCCTGACTCCCACTGGTTTAATTGAGAATCCTGAACAGTTAAGAAACTTTTGTACAGGCATGATTGGGCTCTTACAGTCAACACTGTACATTCTTATCTATCTCTGGACCATCTTAAACTTGATTCTAAAAATATTACTGCCCCTTTTTGGACAATCTATCCTCATCCTGTGGTTTTAGATGGAATTTTATTCCAACAAGGGAGCTAATGTTCTGCTTCAATACTGGATCCCAATTACCTATGATTTGCTTTTTCTGTAATTTACCCTCGATGTTGAAAACACTGGAACACTTATTGTGTATTGCTCAGACCTTAGGGGAAAGAGGGAACTCTATTTTAAGATATATGCGTCACTGTGTCATATCGAGGGCGCAAGCTCGCTCTGGTAATTATGCCTAGCGGGTCGAATGACTTGCGTTATTTTAGCTATTGTTGGCTTTATAAATTGTTTGAAACTTGAATGATTCTATTTCTTTTAGATCTGAGGAAACCCGAGTTTGCTCTATTTAATTGGTTTTATATTCATCTAGTCTGAATGTTTTAATCTTTGGTTTATTGCCTTTTGTGGGTTTTGATGTGTTTTGTGACTTTGATTAACTGTCTTGACGATTTTGTGATGAAATATGTTTGAATTATTTATTTATTTATTTATTTATTTATTTTGCTGAACTAAATGAAGTTTTCTGAATAATGTGTAAAGAAATATATCTGAATTATTTCGTTTATTTTTGCTTTAGTAATAATCTGATTGTGTTGTGTTTATTAAATGTTTGAAAATAACCAAATGACAATAACGTTAAAATAGAACATAATGAAATTAAATCTTCTGTTCAATAACACTAATGCCCTTATTTGTGTGGAACAAGGGCACATTATGGAAAGGCAATGAACAGCTTTGAAAAGTGTGTTTGTATTCAGGGCTTGCTTTCACGTGTCTAGGTAAATACTTAAAAGCCAATTGTGGACAATGTGGACGATGTGGGGTGTTGGCTTTGCAGGAACTAACATTCCTCAAAACAAATAGTGTCAGGATGCTAAGAAATGTCAATATAGAATGCCACCCTGCTGGTGTGATTGGCTCCACATGCTCACACTTAAGTGGGACACCCTCCCCAGTGCCGTTGGTTTTGAGGAGTTGGGGGTTGGAGTCCCCTCTCTCAAAATAGTATACACCCACTTACTTGTATCCTAGAATTGTGCCTAGCTATCTATAGTAGTGTTGCTGCTCGCCCATCATAATCATAAAGGTTGATGGACTACTTACGAATATCAATGGTATGTGATGAAAGAATGAAGGGGAAAGAGCCTACACAGAAAGGTTGTATATGAATAGTTTGAGTCACAGTTGCTCGAATGACAATTGACCTTTTCACAATTGACCGAATTGTGAAGGTCAATTGTTACATATATTCGGGGGAAAACACCCTTCTCTCTTCCTCTCCTCTGCTGATTTCCTGTCTGAAAATGCACTGGTCACCTGGCTACCCTCTCATCTGGTGCCCAGGTCCCTGCCCACCAAGTTGCACACCCACACTGCCTCCCGGCAACCCTTGGATTTGGGTCTGTATCTGCAACCCTACAGCCCCCCTACCTGCACTTTGGACACCTGCTCTCTGCACTTACCCTTGCACCTGCCACCCGTTGGCCGCACTTCTTGTTATTGTTTGATCCCATGTACAGCACTTGCCCCCTCCCCTTCGCACTTTTCCCCTCTGCCCTGCACTTGCATGATCTCAATGTCACTTGGCTTAGTCAGATAATTGTTTTTGTCCTCCCTTTGTCACCCTCCCCTGCCTCATTGCGCCTTGAAACACTTGTGTGTAGGCGCATCATAAATGCCATATCACATGTATCATATCATTATTCATATGACTGAGATTTGTCCAAGACGTGAAGTAAATTGTGGAGTGCTAATTATTGGATCATTGCATTTTGACTTTTCTCTTTGAATGATTAGCAACGCTTTACCAAAATAACAGGGGTAGGTGAAGTGACAACACATGCTTTATGACATCAATGATGGCGGACTCAGTCCTTCATCCTTTTAAAGTGGATGGATGGAGTACCATTAATTTGGGTAAACGTAAGAGCTATTAATATAGTGTTTAGAAAGACGAGGAATCCAACATAAAACAGTACGTATAAAAACGATATAATTATTACTTGTATTGTTGTAACCTTTCACCAGACATCACGCGAAGTTAAGTCACATGACCTAAGAGTCGGATGACATCATATGATGTGACATCACCTAAGTGGAAAAACAACAATAGGTGCACATTTAATAGAATTTGAAATCAGACAAAATGCTTCTTCCACTACCAACCATACCTTAACTAGTGTGCTGCACATATTTGTCAGAGGAGCATGCATTGTGTGTCACAGACATGGCTAGCAGAGGCATCACAGGCCAGGGACACTACCATCACAGGCAGTAATTGTTGCCTTCTTACGTGTGAACATTTCCAATCTTTTAGACGGGCCTCTCCTCTCCATTTTAGATTGTCAGGCCGTTGAAGTGAATACAGTGTAGATGTTGCGGCCACAGTGCCTCCATCATACCTCCATTTTCTTAGGTAAGGGTGCTACTGAGGCAACTGTTATTGCTAATGCCATCCACGCTTCCCTAATAAACCTCCACATGCCCAGTGGCAGTCTTCATTCCCACTCCACCAAGCCAATGTACCTAATTTTGGGATGCATGTCCAGATTACCGCCCCTCCCAAACTATTTAGATTGTGGAAAATATAACATGGAGAATCTGCAAAGGATATTGCAGGGGACAGGGGGTAACCCTATGGGCGGAAGATACATGTGTTTTGGGAGGTTATATAGAAGAAAACTAACCATTTTCTTTGTGAAAGTGTCACATAGAATGCATTGCATGCGCGCAGTAGTTATAACATGAACTTATGCTGCATTTAAGAATAGGTCAGAATCCTTGCAGGTTGTGTTGGAGACAGAGAACAATGTGGCCTCATCTCTTGCTTAATTACTACATTCCAGTTCCCAGATGCGGCAAGGAACACACACGTACAAGCACATATACATGTATCAAGTAAGACCTTTGAACAATTAGGCACGAATGTGCACAGCCAAATAGGAGAACGGCTGTGGCCCAGTACGAAGGCCACACTCATGGGAGCTGGGGCAGAGGTCTTGGATTGCCAAAACAAGAACTAAGATTTAGGATACTAGTGCCCCCTGGGAAGATGGATATTCCATTTGAACTGCCAGATGAACAGGAATAATACTCTTAATCCTACATGAAGTGGAAGGATTAGTGGGACACCAGGCTTACCTCTTGAGAGGGGTAACTGATACAGGGGGGATGTACAACAGGTTTACCAGTATTGCAGAACTGTGAACAATGAATGGTAACGTGTCATCCAGAAAGCATGATGGCAAGTGCCCCCCCTTTGATTATTTTTCCCCCACCATGTGCCTTGTGGACACTTGTCCACTTTATCCAGATGCAGTAGACTGTGGCACACCCATGCACAGCCATGCTGTCATGTACTGTTGTTGGTCATTAGCATTCCCTGCAGCATCCTGGGGCCTCATTGTTTGCACTGGTCCATTTCCATGGGTATCCAATGAGTTACACTTGTTTATCGGCCATTTCTATTTGATTTATGATCTTTCCATCAAATGCATTCCAAGATGGAATGCATCGAAACTTATTCAACGAAAAATGTTCCATCAAATTACCAAACTTACAATGCAGTGTTTATGCATCGAAACCCTTTCATCGAAAAGGGTTTAGTTGTATAAACACTTCACATTGTTTGAATGGAAATTTGATGAAACACACCTAACGTTAACACGTTACATGGATCTGTCCAGTGTTGAAATCTTTAAAGTATTTCGACACTGGCCAGCTCCATGTAATGTTTTAGTGTTTATTGTTTATTGGGGGGGTTCCCCTGCCCAACCGCCCCAACACCCAAGGGCACCGCTCCTAACCCTAACCCTAACTCTAACCCTAACCTTAATCCTAACTCTAACCCTAACTCTAACCCTAACCCTAACTCTAACCCTAATCCTGACCCTAACCCTAAAATCCAATGAAAATTATTCAATGAAATTGCTTTTCGATGGAAATGCATTTCAAAGGATAATTTTTGTTGGATTTTAATTCAAGTAAACTAATTTCGATGGATCGACTAGATACCTTATATTTGTGTCTGGCCATAAAAACATGCAATCTGTACCAACTTTTTATCAACCGCTGTCACTGTGTGACCTTGTCTTATGATGATATTTAGCGTGTGCATGATGAACGTAAGGCTTATCATTTTGATTTGGGCAATGAACATTTGTTCTTAAAAGTACACCCAGAACCGGTTGCATAGATGACTGCTATAAACCTTTTATTTGGCTTTGTTGGAAGGTATGTTGTGTGCACAACAGGGAGCCAATGGCGAGAGAAGATAGTAGAAGCAGCATGATATGAACTCTACGTGTATCAGATATAATGGCATGTTGGTTATTTACCTATGCAATGTTTGCTCTTTAGGTTATCAAGTGGTAGCTATTGCCATATAGGTACCACCTGCATTTTGTGTTCCGTTCCACACGAAAATGGTTAACAAACAAACTTGGTGTCGGATACCACTGCTGCCAGGGCTATGAAACTTCTACACAGAATGCAGTGATTTTCTATTACACAATGGGCCTCATTCCAAGGTTGGTGCTAGTCATGGCGCTATTAGCGCCATGACTAGCACCATTACCGGTACTGTGTCCGTCTTGGTTCAATGGGGACTTACCAGTCTAGTCCGACCTTTGTGGGACCGGTAAGTCCCCATTGAAAATGTCAATCCCCATTCCATTTGAGACCCCATAGGGCTCAATGGGAATGGGGAGGGTGCTAATAACGGTACCGTAAATTACGGTACGATTATAAGCTCTGAAGTCCCTTTGCGGGTCCCGTCCTTAACGCCTACTAAAACCAGGCGTTAAGGAAGGACCCCCAAAGGGACCTCGAAATAGGGCGCAAAAGGATTACCGACACCGGTGTCATTACCGGGGCCCGGTATCCCTTTGCGACCGGGTCGTAATGACCCCCAATGTAAAAGCGAAAGCTATAAACCATGACTATCACACAAGGAAGGCTGTGCATCTCCTTATGTTTAGTGCCGAACACAGCACACCTCAGTCCACGTGCAGGCGGCCACAGAGACACAGGCTCATTCCAGACTCGCGCAGACTGAAGACACGCTCACCCGCCACCTTCTATGTATACCTTTGCCGCTCTGCACCACTCTGCTCACGTGCAGCTTGGTAATTGCAAGTTTAAAACCGCATCACTGGACAACTTGAAATGAAATAGAATCCTTTGCATCATATTTTCACAGAAAAACACTCATGTTAACATCCGAAAGGTTTTTAGGAACTAAAAACTTGTATATGTTACTGTCTATTGTATGTCAATCATTGGAATCATGTCAAACAATGGTATGATGACTAAAGTAGCTTTGCGAGAAAAAATATGGACACATAAAATAAACAGTCTACACACTCGTCTCAACTGACAACTAAGACAGAATTCTAGCAGAAACGACAGGCGTAGCATGCTCAGTAACTATTTCTTGTAAATCACTAGACAAGTGTAAATAACAATCAAGTAAGCCAAGGACATATGCAGGTCATAGTTCCGCGACTTCTCTGTTGCCCAGAAATTCGCGTGCATCTGTGGAAGGGATAAGCAGCAAGTGTAAAACCTGTTGAGAAGACACAATGAAAATATAGTTCAGGCGGCAATATTATGTGGGCTAATACAGTGCCAAAGCCTGCTTGGTAGAATTTGGTGGAATGTCTTCATTACGCCCATGTCTCCATATGGTCACATGTCATTTGCTGGTAGACCATTCAGTCTTCTTTCTTTATGTTTATTCTAGAACCTGTATTCCTGCGTTTATAATAGGAAATGCCAAACTACTAGTACCAGAATGCAATGAATAAGTCCAGGGCTGGTGTGGTGACTCATGTCTGGCACCAGACAGCTCGAGATCTGCGTGTTGTGCTGCAGGTCTGTGCTGATAAAATAGATTATTCATTACATTTACTTCCCAACGCAAGAACTGCAGAAAGCATGTGCCTCTGTGTGTGTTGTTTACACAAAGGCATCCATAGCGGCAGGGGCGTTGCTAGGGGGGGGCTAAGGGGGCTATAGCCCCTGATCTTTTGGTTGTAGCCCCGGATAGAATCTCAGGAGCTACAGCCAAAAGACTAGCTAGCCCCCAGTCCCAACAGTTCTGACATCAGCTCAGCCCCGGGTCTTTTCCAGACCTAGCAACTCCCCTGCATAGCGGCAATCCAAGCTCAGCAGCAATGGTTGCAAACTGAGGTTTGGGGAACCAGGGCCTGCGGGGGAAGCTGCGTTGAATCGCAACGGAAGGTCTTTATAACATAGGAAGCAAATAAGCATTGTCAAAAGTAGCTCATGTCTTGATTGACATTCAGGTAAAGGAAAGGTGCAGTTGCTGTCACCTACTTGCATAATTTATGGTGTGATTTTTCTGGCCGATTCAGAGAGAAGAAAATCACAAAGACTGGCTTAATTGTGTGATTCTTTTTCTCTCTCTTTCTATCTCTCTCTGTCTCTCGAACCCAACTTTTTTTGTAAGAAAATCCCTGCATATGGTTTGATCAAGATACCCACGTGCAACATTTGTCTTTTTTTGCAAATGAGAATTTATTGGCATTTTCAGTTATAACATCCTGCTACAACAATCGTGGCATATCTTCTAGTTTCAATTATAACATTTCCCCCGCCTGCCCGCCCCCTTTTTCCCTCAGCTATGGATCAACCCTTCATTGTTGCATCAAGAGTGAGACGTTCTGTGGAGCATTTCACCTCCCTTTCAGAGTAGCTCTAATTTGTACGCTAGAACCCGGGCATATCAGTCCCCACTTTTCGTCGTTCATCACACGCAGCCTGTCCCACAAGCGAAATGTCTCCTCCAAACATTTAAGTTTCCGGGTCCCCCCCTTCACATTCACCAATCATATCAGGCAGGCCGTCCATATTACTCAAAAAAAGGGGGCCACATTCCTTCAATATTCGACCTAGATTCACCTATAATGTGAGTTAAGAACTGCATTTCGTATATTGCACAAACTTTAGCGATCCATACTTTCTCCCCTGGCATTTGCAGAGCTTTCCATCTCTGAGCTTTACACCTAGCCACAACCAGCATGACTTGGAACATGTGACCCTTCACTCCAGTGTGATCCCCCTCCACATCCACCCCAAAAAGAAGAAGCCATGGGTAGGTGGTCCTCTCTATCCCTTCCACCCCCTTTGTCCAGGACAGGACTTCCTCCCAATACACCTGCACCACTGGGCATTTCCACCACATGTGTACATAGTCCCCCCTCTCAACATAACACTTCCAACAGTGTGGGTCATACCCCTCCATCATCCGGGCTATCCTCTGTCGGGGGTAGTGCCATCTGTGCAGCAATTTCAGAGCCTGATGGCGGTATTGGAGCAAAGCCATTGAGGGATTGGCCTGTCAACATACGATGGTCCATCTCCCGTCATCAATATACTGACACAAGTCCTTCCCCCATTGCACCTGGTGGGCGAGGGATCTCTCGGAACTGCCAAGCTCAAAAGTTTGTAAAGTCTAGATATCACTCCTTTGGATCCCTTGTGTGAAATCAAGAATGTCTCAAAAGCTGTTAGGTCTCTCCTAAGGGTATCCCCCCACCTGTCTTCAATAAGAGCCTCCTTTAGCTGCAAGTAACAAAAGGGTGACAGGTTATCTATGCCCAGGCCCTCCTCCAACTCCTTTAATGACATGAAAGTTCCCCTCACCCACAGCTGTCCCGCCCTGCTGAGACCTGCCTCATACCACAGTTGGAACGCAAGTGGTTCTTCTCTCCCGTCTCTAAGGGGGGGAGCCCATATGCAGCTCAGAGGCGAAGGCCACATCGTTATCCATCTATAATCACCTCCCTCCTTCCATTCCATGTCGCAAAACCCTTCCTGGGATACGCATCTTAGGGACTGTAAGCGACTTCAATTCAACACTACAGCTAAGTCAATGCCTAGTCTGGGATGCTGATGGAAGCCCTTATTGATGTATTTTTATGTCCAGTTCGTTTACTCTGGATGACAACCCTTATATAACACCCCTCTCTCAGAATCCCCCTGACCCTGCTGAGCCAAGAAGTAGGTTTGTTTTGCAAATTTAAAAGGTTTATTTGAAAATTAAACAATATATATCTATCACACTTTTATCGTAAATTAATATTTGATAGCACACTTGTGAGGATGATAGTGATCAACAATGGATAATGTTACAGTGGTACACTCTTTTTGATGGCTTAGAAGTGATATAGAGAGGATAAAGTAGCTGAGAATGCTTTTATGGCTTCAAGGACAATGCAATGATGAATGAAAATGCAGTACAGAAAATAAACTTGATATGACTTCAACAAAAGACAGTGTAATCACTTTTCTTTGACAATTCACCCCCCCCCCTTTATGCAAGGTAAAGAGATGGAAGAAAAGCACACAGTTCTCAGGAATGCGATCAAATATAATTCAGTTATATTTAGAGGAAAACAGGTAGGAGTTTTAAACACAGGCAATATACTTTGATGTGGTATGCAAAGAAGTGAAAAATATGCTAAAATGATTTTAATTCCCTATAGGAGGTTCAGGGTAGGTGATAGCTACTTTGTATTAGTTCAGGATTACTTTAGCAATGCTCTATGAATGATTGTCCGGTTGCAAACGAATTTCAGCAAAGGAAAGCAAGGACAAATATTTTTACACGTGGCTGAAATTAAGCAAAATGTCAAATCGCGGCAAATTTAGTCGCGTGCGTCAAGCACAATTACGGAGGGACTATGCGGAGTAGCAAGTTAGATTAGAGCTTGTTGGAAAGTTTAGAACCCCGGCTTCAGAATAAAAGTTAAATCTCGCTTCTATCACAAACGGTTCCGGAGATACGGCCGATTTAGTAAAGGTAGTTTTTCGGATCTGAAATTTGAAAGCTCAGAATGACAGATGACAGTTTTCAGGTTTAAAGATGACAGAATGACACGATTCCAGGAGGCAGTTCTAAATAGGTTAGAATAGTTTGGATTAGATTATTTTAAACTAAGAGATTGGGTTTTGCACAGTTCTGGCGGTACTCACACTATATTTTGGACAGGAATGCGACTTCGCCAAGGATCGGGTCAGGATTGGACAGCGGTTCCCTCGCCACGGACGGTCTCTGTCTGGTTCTGCTCACTGGATAATTCTACCTTCTTGGTCAGCTCTGCTAGCGGCACTGCACAGCGGTCTGGATCACTGGTTCTGACAAAAGTTCTCAGCACTGCACGGCGGTCTGGTCTCTGGTTCTGACAAAAGTTCTTGGCAAAAATTCAAACAGCTCGCCCGGCTGTTGAATAGTTTGCAAATGATTAGGAGGCCTGATGAAAAAGGATTCAGCTTGTGGATTCAGGCCTCTCTGCTACAAATTCTGGAGTTAATTTCTGCTCTCTGGAGATTGATGGATTTGAAGTCTGGATCTCTGGATGTGAAGTCTGAAGTCACAATGTTCCGCAGAAAGTGAAAAAGAAAGCCCTATCTGGCTTCCAGTGGCTCTTTTTATGTGTTTAGAAAGTGGGTGGGTCGGCTAATTCTGCATGCCCAACCCTCTCAACTTATCATTGGCCAGTTCCTCCTCTCTCCCTTGATTGGGGAACTGGGTTGTGAGTCAGAGTGATTAGGTAGGTTTATGGTCAGAGGATCCTCCCCTTGTCAAATTGCACACAAATCTATTTCTGATCCAAATACATATTTATCTATGTACCATTTTTCTAATATTATACGTCCAGTTAACATATTTTCTGTAGCACCAAACCATTCGATCCCTGTCTTTGTAAGATGTTGTGTCCACTTATGACAGAATTCTGCGCTTTTCATCCAGATCACGACCTCTAAACCTTTCCAGATTTTGTATGCACACAAAACTTCATTCTGCCAGATGTCTGCTGGTGTTCAGTAAGATTTTTGAATATCCTGCAATGTTTGAAATAGGCATTTTGAACTTGCATTCAGGGAAACAAAGGTGATTTTAAAGCGCTTTTTTAGCCAACCGGCACTGCTGTTTTTCCTTTGGCACACATTTCACTCATGGCACTCCTGGCCCATCATGCTTGCACTGGTGGGTGGCAGGTTAGGCAACCATTTTGGTGTGCGCACAAACTGTGGTTTTCCCAGATTCTGGCACAACTGTGGGCTTTTCCGCCACCTTGGATTTTCTAAGCCCATAGCACCAAATGTTGCAGCTTAATAGTCCAAACGTGGGTCAGGACACCCAACAGGATCCACAACCACTCATCTAACATGACTGTGGATAAGACCATTGCCACCCATTGTTTCTCTGTGGCCGGTGTGAAGTGATCCACCAAAATTCTTAGCTGGGAAGCCCCATTATATGTCTCTAGGTCGGGGAATCCAACTCCCCCCTCCTCCTTTGGCCTCGTCAGTACCTCTTATGAGATTCTGTGCTTTTTCCCCGCCCAGAGGTAGCGTAACAGAGTCCATTTGACCTCCACCATGAATGACTTGGATAGCTGTGTTGGAGCATTTGAAACAAGAGGAGGAATTTGGGGAGAATCACCATTTTCACATAATTGAAGTGTGCCATCCATGAGAACCACAACCCTGTCCATCGCTCAATATCTCTCCTCACAGCCGACCACAGAGGGAGGAAGTTGCTAGCAAAAAGGTCTCCCGACTTCTGTGTCACATGAATCCCAAAATAGCAGAATGTATCTCTTCGTATTCTAAATGGGAGGCCCTGCACATACTTCACTTCAGCACCCGACATGTTCCCTGCAATGAACACCACCGACTTTCCAAGAATGATCTTATAGCCCAACAGGTTTCCGTACTGTTCCAAACTACACAAGCAGGCTGATCTTGCAGTGGACATCCCCCACCCTCACCCCTCTGATCCCCCTTTTCCCCTAACAGATGCCGCCCATGGTTCCATCACCAATGCGTATATGAGCGGCGACAGGGGGCAGCCCTGTCCGGTGCCCCTCTCCAGCGGGAATGACCCCGATTCATTACCATTCACCACTACCCTCGCTGAAGGCTCTGAATAGAGGGTCAACATCCAACCCAGCCGTCTCAGACCCATTCCCAGTGATGCGAAAACCTCACCATGAAAGCCCAACTCACCCTGTCAAAGGCCTTCTCTGCATCCAGAGACAACAGGAGAGCCCCTTCCTCTCGCACTGCCTTTGAGTTCAGCACGTGAATGGTCTTTCGCATTCTATCTTCTCCCTGTCTGTTCAGCACAAATCCCACCTGGATGTGGTGTATCAGCCGAGGAAGGTATCTCTCCAAACGCGTCACCAGGATCCTGGCGAAGATCTTTGCATCAACGTTTAGGAGGGAGATGGGCCTGTACGAGACACAATCCGTGGGGTTTTTCCCCGGCTTGGATATCACAGCGATCAGGGCCTGAAGGAAAGTCGGTGGCATTGTGTCCTGACTAATTTGATTAAACAATTTGGCCATTGGTTTCACTAGGACAGACTGATATTGCTTTAAGAAGTCAGCTGTGTAGCCGTCTCCCCCTAGTGCCTTCCCTGTCCTCAGCCTCTGAATAGCTCCATCCACCTCTTCTTCCGAAATCATCCCTTCTAGGGCCTCACGTTCTGAGTCCATGATTCTGGGGAGGTGGTGACCCTCTAGGTAACTACAAATGTCTTCAATCAACTCTCCTTCCTGTTTAGTGTACAATCCTGTGTAGAAGTCCTCAAAGCATTCGGCTACCCTTTCCCCCTCTTTACACAACCTTCCCCCTATGTCCCGGATACCACCGACCTTCCTCTCCATCCTACATCCTCTAGTTCTATGAGCCAACAGGGTCCCCACCTTATATCCCTTTCATAATATCTCTGCTACGTATACCTCATCCTTTTAACCACTTCCCCATTGAGGACCATGTGCTGGGCCTGTCTTTTCTCCCGCATTTCTCCCAAGAGACCATCCCGATTCTCATCCTTGCGGGTGAGCTGCACCCATATAGCCATCAACTCCTCCTGAAGTCTATTCTCAACCAGTACCCTTTCACGCTTCCTTTGCGCCACCTCCGCAATGAGGAGGCCCTGAAAGGTGGCCTTTGCCGCCTCCCAAACTACCGCCATCGCAGTCTCCCCATTGTCATTAATCTCAAAATAGGCCCCCTTTTCTTTCCTCAGGAAGTCTTTAAATACTGTGTCCCTCAGTAGGGTATCATTACAACGCCACATGTAGTTCCTCATGGTCTTTGACACTTGCCATTCCACCACCAACAGCTTGTGGTCCGACCAGGTGATGGTCTCCACACTCGGCACCCCTACCTCCCCCCTCCCTCCTCCCTCCTCTGATGTCAATAGAAGGTAAATTCTTGTGTAAGTCTGATGTGGGGGAGAAGAAAGTGTAACCCCCTGGGCCCGGCCATGATTTACGCCACACATCAACCCAGTAATGTTCCCGCAGGAGGTCCTTCATGGCCAGGTTGTCATTCATTGGTTCCTTCGCCTCCGCCCCCTTAGCCAACCACCAGTCTAGTCGGGGGTCCACAAAAAGGTTGAAGTCCCCACCAAGGACCATGGCTCCCTCTGCCCGCTCATCCATTGCCCTAAATATCTGGCGCAGAAACTTCACTTGACCCGTATTGGGCATGTAGCGATTGGCCAGGGTGATCCGCATACCCTTGCATGTTCCCTTAATCCCAAGGAGCCATTCTCCGAAACCCCTCTTGGCCTCAACCTCCGTAAAGTGTAGCGATTTCCCTAGAAGTATACCTACCTCTTCCTTTTTAGGGGATTTATGAGAAGCCCAGAAATCCCTCCCAATTTCTTTCCCCTTTATTGCTGATTCTGTCCTCCATCTGTAGTGTGTTCCTTGTAGGAAAGGGACCACTATTTCTGCTTGTGGAACATGTTGCCAATAAGGGACGCTTGTTCTGTGAGTTGAGTCTCTTAACGTTCAGCGTACCCACCCGTCCTTCAACCATTATCGTTGCTGACCCTGTCTTCAAAGGTTTCCACAGGCCCTACTCGACTTGAGGCCTCCAGTTGGCTGAGGACCCATGGCTTGAACTGCCCACCCACACCATGTGTGTTCCTGCCCCACTCCCCCCATCCTCCATCCCCTTCCTCACCCCTTTCCTTCCCCTCCCCCTCCATCTCTCCCCCCTTACAGAGGCATCTGCCTCCATATCCCAAACTGATTGGGATCGGTTGGCGAACCATCAGGGGCTTGTCCCCCGCCCCGGGCTACTCATCGGGCTCTGAACCCGTTGCCTCATTTCTCACATGAACCATCGCATTTAACATATCATATTGGCCCTGGATAATGGCCCTCCAAGTCCTGTCTACCGATCCCCAACTCCCTTTTCCCCTAAAAACCTTAAACAACTTTGATGGCCCAACTTGTGAACAACAATGGGCCTACCCTCTCAAAAAATGCTTCATCAGCCCCATCCATGCCAAACCACACCAAAAAACCTCAACAAGCCAACTGTGGCCATTTATTCGGAAAGTGCACTCCCCCCTCACTCCTCAGAGTCCCCTTACAGCAAAGCGCACGTTGTCATGCATATCACTCATACAGTATTTCCTTTTCATTATTGGCCCAACTCCTGAACAACAATGGGCCCAACCTCACAAACAGTGCTTTGTCAGCCCCATCAACGACACTCCACACCCAAAAACATGAGCAAGCCAAGTTGTGGGACTTTGTCCGGACAGTGCACCCCCCCACAGTCTTGAAGGTCCCCTTGAGGACAACAGAGCACACATTGTCATGCAGATCACTCATACATTGCCCCCGCTTCACGTGACCCCCACGGTCATCAGGGGGATGTTTAGTTTTCTGGAACTTCCGGGTCCCTTTCACCCTATGTTTCCCCCTGGGTGAGCCCTGATCACTAGGGCCCCGGGTGGGAGCCCGCGCTCCTTCGCCTCCCTCCCCTGAGGAGCCCGCTAGGCCTCCGATGAGGTTGTCTGTGACTCTTTGGATGTCCTCCTCGGCCACAAGGTGATGCCTCTCCACCTGCCACTCGAAGGCCAAATATAATGGGTGTCCCCAATGGTATCTGACCCTTTTCTGCTGAAGCCATTTGGTGAGGGCACCAAATCTTTTCCTCATCGACAGCGTGAGGGCCGAGAGATCCTGCAAGATAGCCATCTGGATTCCCCATATTGTATGTCCCGAAGAGTTTTTGTCTTTTCCAGAATCCTGGCTTTGTCCATGTAGTAATGCAGCCGTGCCAGCACTGAGCGAGGACCCTTCCCACCTCCTCCTGCCCAATGAACTCTGTCTATCAGGACCCCTTCTCTGGCATCTGCCACCAGGATAATCCGTATTATGTCCGGCACCTTGCTGTTACGCTCACCTGGTATCTACAGGGATGACACCCAGTCGGGTTACTCGCTGGTATGCTTCTCAGCTTTGCCCTGCTGTGGTCTGCGGGGAAGGTTCTGCCTTGTGGTAGAATTAGGCGTGCTCTCCGTCCTGCCTTCTTTGCAGGGGCACGTTGTCTTTCATGGGTGCGTGCGGTCCAGTTACTTCACTGACGCTGGCCCGTTTGATATTGTTCAGGTAGGTCCTATTGCTGTTCTTTAGTTTTGTTGCTATCCTGCATGCCTTTCTTTGTTTAAAATGTCTCTTTTTTCTCCCTTAGGTATGCAGAGCTTCAGCGCGGAGAACTGGCTTGGTTGAGCCCCGCTGGTAAATGATGGCGCAGTAAGAGCGCTACGATGCGGCAAATAAGCGCTATGCGCAGCGCTGCAAAGTCTTGCCTTTGCTAACCTGTGTTTTCCTTCCTTGTAGGTCACGGTGTTCTTCAGCGCGAGTGGAATGTCCGGAGTGGTGCCAGCCGAGAGGCGCCCAGCCAGGTAAGCCTTTTGAGCAGTTCGTAATTTGTAAATTTCTCTACTGCTTTCTTTAATGTTGCCTCTATCTTCCTCTTTCAGGTTGTTCTGTCCGGGAGGCATGCAGATTCGAGGAAGCTGTTCTGAGTAGCTGCGAGTGTTTAAAGATGAAGACTGCAGGTAAGATGCTGCTGCTAATGATGTTCCTTTTGTTTCCTTGCAGGTTCTGCTTCTCCGAGGTTCGAGGGAATAGCTGGACATGGTGAGCGTCACGTTGCAAGCTGCAAAGTAACGCGAAGCGTGTTGTTTTGCTCGGGTGTGGTTTAAATAGCCCCAACAAAATAGTCCAGGTAAAGTAGTCCCAGGCTACCACACCCAAAACACTAGACTGCATAGCTTGGTTCTTAGGAACCAAGCTATGTGGATGCCTCCATGTTGGCTGACAATACAATAAAGTAGTTCCCAAGCACATTGTTTTTCATGGTGTATGAGCCTGGTGCCATAGGCGCCAGGACTGGCCCCATGAGGGCTTTTGAAGAGGATGCCAGGCTCTAGAGGCCTGTGTCCTGACTCCACCTGGCCAATGGGTTTGCCAGAGGGGGTTTTGGGCGAGGGTCGTGACAGCACTCCCCCCCTAAGGCCCCTCCCATGGTGTTCCTTCTGTCTGTGCCAGGTTTATTTGGGAAGTTCTGATGGAATTTCCTGATTAGACATGGTGCGTGGATATTCTCACTGGGCTCCCAGGATCTATCTTGTGGTCCAAATCCTTTCCAATCGATGAGATAATATAGCTTGGTCCTAGAGTATTTAGAGTCCAAGATATCTTTGACTTCGAATCCTGCTTCCCGTCAACAAGTATGGGCTTAGGTGGTGTCCCAATCCATGTGCCGGGTTGCATTGGTTTCAGGATGGACACATGGAATAGCGGGTGGATGTGTAGATTAGGTGGCAAATCCAGTTTCACGGCTGCAGGGTTGATAATTGCCTTAATTGTATAGGCTCCTAAGAATCTGGGATGAAAGGTCCGGGTTCCCTTGATGGGTACGAATTTAGCGGCTAACCAAACTTTGTCTCCTACTTGATAATCAGGGGCCTTTTTCCGGTGTTGGTCGGCGAATCTCTTCTGTTTTTCTTTGGCATGAATAAGGTGTTCCTTTGCCCTTTTGAAAGCCTGAGTAATGGTTGTGTGTAGACTCTTTACCGCTGGCATTTCCAAGCTGGCTGGAAGGTCGAGTTCAGAGGTGCGTGGATGTCTGCCATAAAGGGTATAGAAGGGCGTTTGTCCTGTGCTTGAATGCAAAGAATTGTTATATGCATATTCGGCTAACCATAGTAGGTTTTTCCAATTCCTTTGTTCATGGTACAGCATGCACCGTAAATATTGCTCGAGTGTCTGATTGGTTCTCTCGGTTTGGCCGTCCATTTGGGGATGGTGACTGGTAGATAGCCGAACGTCGATCTGCGCCATTGCACAACATTTTTTCCAGAAGTTTGAAACAAAGTGGCTGCCTCGATCAGAGACCAGAGCCGAAGGGAAGCCATGTAGCTTAACCACGCCCTCCAGGAACACTTTTGCTAAAGTGGCTGCGTCTGGGAGGCCTTTGAGAGGAATAAAATGGGCCATCTTTGAGAATAAGTCCACAACTACAAGGATGGCATTGACCCTTGGCTTGGAGGTAGATCAGGGATGAGGTCAAGGGAAAGAGTGTGCCATGGAACTGGAGGAATGTCCAATGGTTGTAGGAGACCAGATGGTTTTTGTTGCTGTGATTTATTTTGTGCGCAGACACCACAGGACTGAATATACTGAATGATGTCCTTACGCCAGGTAGGCCACCAAAAGTTCTCTTTCAACTTAGCTAGGGTTTTGGCGATCCCAGGATGCCCTTCGATCAGTAAATCGTGATAGTTTGAAATGATATGCTGTTGTAATTCCTTCTTGGGTACAAATAGGCGATCCCTAAAAAAAGGGTAGATGGTCCTTGATGGTATATTGTTCTCCTTGAGTTTGCCATGCGAGGTAGGCATCAGGATTTATTGTCCGTTGGATTTCTTTTCGCAGTTCTGCTTGTGTTAAGGCTGTCGTGATACCCAAGAGTTTGTCTTCAGGTATAATAGGTACTGGGTCTGGAGTTGTATATACTATTTCATCTATGCCCATGCGAGAAAAGGCATCCGCCTTTCTGTTTCTGACTCCTGGTCGAAATGTGATTACATAATCATATTTGGCGAAGAAAATGGCCCACCATAATTGGCGCAAGGACTGGGCCTTGGCTGTTTTGAGATATTGCAGGTTTCGGTGGTCTGTGATGACTGTAATGGTGTGTCTGGCCCCAGAAAGTAGTTCCTCCATGCTTTAAAGGCGGATTTGATAGCCAGGAGTTCCTTGTCCGTGATGGCATAATTAATCTCTGGAGGTGAGAACTTTTTCGACCAGAAGGCCACAGGAGGTAGCTGGCCGGTTTCCGGGTCTCTCTGTGAAAGTACAGCCCCCATTGCGAGACTGGACGCATCAGTTTCAACGACATAAGGGATGTCTGGACGAGGATGTCGCAGAATTGGAGCGGAGGTAAACCTTTTTGTTTAAGTTCCTGAAAGGCTTCTTCTGCTTCTTCGGTCCAAGCAAACATTTTATAGTTTTTTCGTAATAGTACTGTGATTGGGTGCACAACCTCAGAGACGTCTGGGATGAACCGGCAGTAGAAGTTCGCAAAGCCCAGCATGCTGTGTACCCCTTTCAGAGACGTCAGTGAAGGCCATTTCAGAATGGCATCTACCTTGTGCACGTCCATTTTGATGCCTCCTGGAGTAAGGATGAAACCAAAAAATTCTACTTCAGTGATGTGAAAAAAGCATTTTTCAAGCTTTGCAAACAAGCGATGTTGACGGAGCTTGGTGAGGACTGAACGAACGTGCCTGACATGATCTTGTTCTGAGGCTGAGTATACTAAGATGTGGTCTATGTACACTAAGGCGCACACATCAATTAACTCCCTTAAGATGTCATTCATGAAATACTGGAATGCCGCAGGAGCGTTGCATAACCCGAAGGGCATGACTTGATATTCAAACAAGCCATACTTAGTACGGAAGGCGGTTTTCCATTCATCTCCTTTTCTGACTCGGACTAGGTGGTACGCTCCTCGAAGGTCCAATTTGGTACAAATCTGGGCATCTTTAAATTGGTCTAGCATCTCAGGGATAAGTGGCAAGGGGTAGCGGTTCCTCACAGTGATCTGGTTCAATGCGCGGTAGTCAATACAGGTTCTCAAGTCTCCTTCCTTTTTCGGTACAAAGAACAAAGGACTGGCTGTGGGGGACTTCGAAGGACGGATAAATCCGTTTGCAAGGTACTGGTCTAAATAGGATTTCAAATAAAGGTTTTCTGGTTCTGTGAGAGCGTAGATCCTACCGCAAGGGATTTGTGCACCAGGAACAAGGTTGATCTGACAGTCATAGGGCCTGTGCGGCGGCAATGTATTGGCTTGGTCCTTTCGGAAAACATCCTGGAAATCATGGTATTCACTTGGCAAGGTATTAGTTGCTCCCAGGGTTGATACTGTCGCTCCGGGAGTCATGTGGATACAGATGTCGGGTTTCTCCTCTTGGTAATAGCAGGCATGGGAGCAGTCACCGGGGAAGGTTAATTTTCTTGCCCGCCAGTCTATCAAAGGGTTGTGAGCAACCAACCATGGCATCCCTAGTATTAGCCTGAACTGAGGTGCCTTGATAAGATCGAATGAAATAGACTCCCGATGTCCGTCCTGGCACTGCAAGGTTACCCTGGCTGCGCAGTGGGTTACTGGTCCGGAAGCGATTTCTGTCCCATCCACGGTGGTTACCTTGTGCATAGTTTGCTTAGAACACAAAGGAAGCCCCATCTCTACTGCCAGTTCTTGATCAATATAATTTCCAACTGCTCCTCTATCGATGTATGCTTCAATGGCATGCATTCTTGAAGACTGTTGGTGGTTAATTAAGATCACTGGTATTGCAAAGTGCGAAGTCAGCAACTCTTTCTTCTCACTCGACAAACTGACCTCTACCTTTGTCGAGCTTGGTAGTTTTCCAATTCCTTAGCTTCATCCTTTGCTGTGGCCCCGACTGTTCTTCTTGGGGGTTTTACTGGACAGTCCTTCAGGAAATGTCCTGGTTTCCCACAATACAAACAAAGCTGTTGTTGTCTTCTTTTGTCCCGCTCTTGTTTTGTTAATGGAGGCCATATCCCTCCAATCTGCATGGGTTCTACAGAATTTTCAGGTACACGGGGTGTGTTTTCCCTTGGTTGAACATACACGGTCCGCGGGTCTGTCTTAGACCAGTCTGCCTTTCGATCCTGCAACCAGTGGTCTAGCTGCACGACCAGATTTATGAATTCTGCACAGTCTCTGGGTGGATCAACCACCTGGGCTAAGACGTCCTTTAATTCACCTCGTAAGCCTCGATGGAATAACATGGTTCTTTTGTTTTCTGGCCACCTAGCTTCGGCAACCAGTCTGTTGAAGGTAGCAATGTACGTTAACAAGTCCTGATTCCCCTGTCGCAGGGACAAGAGTTCATTGTCTACTGCTTGTTCCTGGGTATGGCGAGCAAAACGTTTTTCCATTTCTCTCTGGAACCCCCCAAAGTCATTTAATAGAGGATCGTCATGGGTTACCAACGGCACCGACCAATCTGCTGCACTACCATTCAAGTATGATAAGACAAAAGCTACCCGAGCATGGTTGTTTGGAAATGCTCCAGGCCTACAAAGAAAATGAAGGCAGCACTGATTAATGAATGCTGCATACTTCCGTGGGTCGCCTGAGAACCTTTCTGGTGGTGCCAGGGGCACTGTTCCAGGTAACGTGATCTGTACCGGAGTGGATGGTATGGCAGGCTTTTGCATCGTTGGATTGCTTCTGGGTAGAGTCGTCTGTCCTGCCTGTGATTGCAAGTATTGCCTCCTAATCTCTTCAGTGCGTTCTTTGGTCACTATTAGGTCTCTCCGGAGGGCATTAGTCTCTTGTCAGGCAGAATGAACCTCAGCACGAAGCTCTCCTAGTAATTGGGCCAATTGGTCCATTTCTGATGTCTCCATGGCGCTCAGGTGGATTTGTTATGGTAGGCTTCGTGTTCTGTTACGCTCACCTGGTATCCACAGGGACGAAACCCAGCAGGGTTACTCACTAGGTATGTTTCTCAGCTTAGCCCTGATGTGGTCTGCGGGGAAGGCACTGCCTTGTGATAGAATTAGGCGTGCTCTCCGTCCTGCCTTCTTTGCAGGGGCACGTTGTCTTTCATGGGTGCGTGCGGTCCAGTTACTTCACTGACGCTGGTCCGTTTGATATTGTCCAGGAAGGTCTTATTGCTGTTCTTTAGTTTTGTTGCTATCCTGCATGCCTTTCTTTGTTTAAAATGTCTCTTTTTTCTCCCTTAGGTATGCGGAGCTTCAGCGCGGCTAACTGGCTTGGTTGAGCCCCGCTGGTAAATGATGGCGCTTTAAGAGCGCTATGATGCGGTAAGTAAGCGCTATGCGCAGCGCTGCAAAGTCTTGCCTTTGCCAACCTGTGTTTTCCTTCCTTGTAGGTCGCGGTGTTCTTCAGCACGAGTGGAATGTCCGGAGTGGTGCCAGCCGAGAGGCGCCCAGCCAGGTAAGCCTTTTGAGCAGTTAGTAATTTGTAAATGTTTCTACTGCTTTCTTTAATGTTGCTTCTATCTTCCTCTTTCAGGTCGTTCTGTCCGGGAGGCATGCAGATTCGAGAAAGCTGTTCTCGGTAGCTGTGAGTGTTTAAAGATGAAGACTGCAGGTAAGATGCTGCTGCTAATGATGTTCCTTTTGTCTCTTTGCAGGTTCTGCTTCTCCGAGGTTCGAGGGAATAGCTGGACATGGTAGCGTCACGTTGCAAGCTGCAAAGTAACATGAAGCGTCTTGTCTTGCTCGGGTGTGGTTTAAATAGCCCCAACAAAATAATCCAGGTAAAGTAGTCCCAGGCTACCACACAAAAAACACTAGACCGCATAGTTTGGTTCTTAGGAACCAAGCTATGTGGATGCCTCCATGTTGGCTGACAATACAATAAAGTAGTTCCCAAGCACATTGTTTTTCATGGTGTATGAGCCTGGCGCCATAGGTGCCAGGACTGGCCCCATGAGGGCTTTTGAAGAGGATGCCAGGCTCTAGAGGCCCGAGCCCTGACTCCACCTGGCCAATGGGTTTGCCAAGGGGGTTTTGGGTGAGGGTCGTGACATTTGCCCTCCATGCCCGATTGGGTCTTGCCCTCTGTTTCTGCCAGCCCAGAAAAGCGCAGATTGTTTCTCTGTTCGCAATTCTCCATATCGTGCACTTTAAAGCAGAGCTCTTCCTCCCTGCGCTGTATCTCCAAAAATCTTGCTTCCATCTGCATTTCCAAGAGGTCGGGGGACATTTGATTGTTCTAAACCCCATCCATTCGGTCTTCTAACGTCGACATCTTGGCGGTGAGATCTGTCAATTTGGCTCCCATATCCGTTCTCATCCCCCTTATCTTGTCCAGGATCATCTGGATGTTGTTTTGCATGGTGCCCATATCTGCAACAGGCAGTGGAAGGGCCCCAGCCTCCATCTCTGCACCTCTCACCTTAAACTGATATTTCACCAGAGTCCCTTTCCAACTCATAGGTTACCGTCTTCCCAATGAGTTTATTTTCCCAGTGTTTTTGTACCCTCCAGGTATGCATAGGGCGATTCCAGCAAGGTATGAGATTGTCCCCCGGGCTCAGTTCCAATGGATGCAGGTGCTGATGGCTGTTAGGGTGGTTCCGAGGTCTCGTTTCCCACGCAGCATTAGGTCGCAGGCGTCTCCAGCCAGAATCCTCTTTAGACACAGGTGTCAGGGGCTATCCGTTGCCCCACCTCCTCCACTTGGTCCCCTGTGGTATTGACCTATGTAGTCACTGTACAGGAGTATTTCTATTCAGGTGGAGGTGTTCCCAAGGTAAGGGCTACCCCCAAGGCTGCTCGCCGGGACGGCCCCTCCACCGACATCCTTTTAACTTCCTGTCGTGTGCTGGCCTCTCTTTCTTTAGCCCTCCACTTCCCCACCCCTCTTCAGGAGTGTACCCCAGTCATACGGTAGAGGGAGCTTCAAGCTGTATTTTCTCCCCTTATGTGATCCTCCACTATGCCTCTTGTCCTCAGCTATGCTTCTTCAACGTTCTGGGTAAGCCGGTCCAGACGGGCAGTTAGTAACCCCAGGGGCAGGGGGGCCCTCAAAGTGGTCTCCTTAGGCGGCCTCCACCTCTACAGGACTTCACCAATACCCCAGGTGAGTCTCTGATCCATTTGGTAGTAGCCACCCACCAGCAGTCACGTTGCCCCCCCACAAGTATTGTGGGGGCAGCTAATTGTTGGTATTGTCTATGGGGGAGAGGGGTGCCCCTCGCAGCCCTTGCCTCACCTTTTATTATGGCAGGGGGCTTGTCAGACCTCCCACGCCGTGTGTGGGGAGAGCATTTCAAAAACAGGGCCCCAGCACCATATTATCCCCAGCGTTGATTCGGGGGGGATCCGTTGACGAGTTCGCTTGCAGGCGCGGCTTTAGGCACGCTATCATGTCGGCCCAGAGCCAGTCTTTCACTACGTTAGTGGGGGGTGAGGAGGGCTGTCCCAGAGGTCAGCGGGGTTCTCCCTCAGTGCAGCTAGGCATTGGCAGCTGTGTGCCTCGGTGCAGGACGGCACCCTCTCGCTCTGGTGAAGAAGCCTGTTGGTCCAACTCCCAGCCAAGGCCGTGTGCTGTACGGTCGTGAGGGGAGGGGTACTCTCAAGGTCTCAGCAGCCATATAGGGCACAGGAAGCACCTCCAGACACCCAGGTTTCACCCCCGGTCAGCTCTTCAGTTCACATTTCAAGAAATCAGCACATGTAGCAGGTTCAGGCCCTTTCTCCTCTGTGTCTCCGCAAGTTACCCGGGGCTGTTTGAGGAGTTTACAGCTCAGGCAGCCATCTTGCCTGTGCCCCCTGGTGGTCTCCAACATTTTTCTAATGGAGAAGAATAAACCCAGTGTCCGGCAGAGGCTTTAGAGTGCATTCATAAGGGTGCAGAGACAAAGCAGATTGCCCAGAAAGATAGTCACTTCCATGAGCAGTCTAGAGGGACCGGCAGCTATAGGCTCCATGTGAAGTGTGGTGGTGATGTTTTTGGCTTATTTGGCAAATGTGAAGGATCTATGAGTGGAAGTGTAGAAAAAAGAAATCCTGGGCTCCAGATGGGGGGTGCAAGATTAGAGTGCAGCGGGTATTCAGGTCAACGATGATCGCCTCGGAATGGAAATCGGAGGTCCTCTGGAGAATCTCAGAGCGGAGTGCTGTGAGGGGCCCCTGTGAACAAGTAGCAAGAATCGAGCTCTAAGCCTCGCCTCAACCCCATTGCAAGGGTGCACTTATGAGCACAGACAGGGTAGAACAATCAACGGGCAGATACAGCAACAGGGCCCCAGTAGGTGCAGGGCTCTGTTGACCCCTACCCCCAGGAAATGGTGACCATACCGGTGGAAGAGTGCCCTTTCTAGCAATGCTGTTCCTACTGCAGTTGGGGTTAATCAGGTGAAAGGACGTCTTTGCTCCACACACAAAACTACAACTACTACAGCACACAGTTGATAGAGCGCCATTCTTGTGGGTTGTTGTTGTGGAGGGGTTTTGGGATGCGATGGTTGCCCCAGCAACTGGTGGATAAGGAGGAGCACTCTAAACTCAAAGGGCCCGATTCATGGAATATTTGCCCGGTTCAAAGTGAATTTTCCCAGCTGAAAAGTGACTTTGCACTGCTGACACAGACCCTGATTCATGGAACTGTGCAAAGTGTATTTTTACCTGTTAAGTCTGGGCAAAGTCATTTTGTACTGCAATCGGGCCCATAGTGTCATATGACAAAACACGTTGCATTCTTTTTCAGTCAGAGGAGGCAGGGATGCCCTTGCAAAGAGTTGATCTGAACAATTGGTTGTGAAGACGAAGCCTCACCACTTGAGCGATTTGAGGTTGCGTGGTTTTATACATCTCGCTACCTGCATAGTTTGAGTAGATGTGACTCATGGTCATTTCTCTGGCCATTTTCAGTGTGCAGTTGGAAGGTGAAGAGGGGTACCCATGAAGTAAGTAAGGACACAACACGGGTAGGTGCAGAATCTTGAGGAAGGAAGGATAAAAACAGAAGAAGACACATGGTGGATGGGGGGCTGAGAACAAGAGGAAGGATATGAGCAAAATAATATAGAAAACGTAATACAATTAACGTTTCAATGTAATGTAACACATATGTACCTCAAGTGTATTTTGTAATACGATGCAGCATGTTTTGGTGTGGAAAGGGTCTCTTCGTCACGAACACCAAGTGTAAATAAGGAGCAGGACAATGATTGCTGTGTTCAGCATGTTTTGTTGTGCTAGATGTCTGACTGGCATTTATGCCGTTGGAAATTCTGCTTAAACAAACCCTTTTAAGTGGGCGAGGGAGGGTGCACTCTTTCTCCGTCATTCGCTGTGGTTTGCATATTGTCCCCGTTCTTCTTTCTCTCTTTTCCTTGTTTCTCTTTCTCTCCCCCATCCACGCCATGAATTCCCAGCCCCTTTTTTCTCTGTGATCTGGCATTGGTGATGTTGTAACTTCGGAGGGAATATTAGGGTTACACTGCCTAAGTAGAGAACATGTTTTCTGTTGTGTATGCAAACTAGGGAATAGCCTAATACATAAAGTGAGCAAAAAAGAGTATATTCAGTTAATACAACTATGTGTGAAACGTATGGGGCATTATTTGAGGGAGTAGAATATCCCAGTGGATGGTTTGATTGGGTGATGCACATGTGATTTATGTTCTTCTGAGGGACAAGTCAGCTGAGAAATGGGAATGAAAATATGGAGATCAAGTGAAGAGATTTCAAGCCACAGCACAACTGAAGCCTTGGCACGTGCTCAGATATGGGGGAGGGGGTTGGTGGTGCTAATTAATATTTCACACAAGCCATCAGCCATAGCAGCTTATCAGTGCATTGGAGATACAGAAATTGTGGATGGTACTTTACAGCCTTTTCCTTCAACAGCTTCTGGTACATGTTCCATTGTTTTGCAACAATCCATTTTCCATTACACTCTCATCGAACTCCCTATTCACAGTCTTTACTCTTTGCTGTAATTCATCACATTGGGGACCCGGAATCCAATCTCACTGAATATGATCTTATTGTCTCATTTGCTACTTATTACAATTTCAAACTGCATAGGTTGCTTTAAATGAACCCTTTTCCTTTGTGTAATTAGTATACAAAATCCCATCTTAACTTGCACTTATACTGTGACATTGATATAACCTGCTAAATACTTGAAGTGAATGTGAAGGTCGGATTCGTAGTGGAATGGAGTGAGTGTTTACACTTCAGGGTTTTATGGTTGTACGTTAATTCTATTATTCCCACTCTGTATAGACTTTAACTTTTTGCAAGATTAACCTTAACTCTTGATATTTTTAACATCTCATTTCAGTGTTATTGTGGTGTGTGTGGTGTATATTGTGTGTGCCTATGTTGTGTATGTAGTATGAGTGTTTTCTGTACAGAGTATATCAGAGTATAATCGAATGACATATACGCCACAGGGTTTACATTTCATAAATTTACTCAATTCACATTTTGTATTCATCATTTATACATTTTAAAATGTACTACAAATGTAGTCCTGAAAATGATGCCGGTTTTTTATATATAGCAATGTACATTTCATACACCTACATGTCGAGTTTGTGTAGAACATGTCCATTCATTTAGTGCATGTCTTCTAGCCCTACTATGTGGAGGCAACTTGGGGGAGTAATAATTGAGTGTCGCAAATATGTGTGCTGTAGGAGTGTGTGTGTTTAAATTGCATTGTGTATCGTATCTGAGTGTTTGGTGTGTACGTCCTGTACTCAATTTACGTCTCCAATATATTTCGTATGCATATGAAAAATGTGTGCTTTAAGAGTGGGTGTGGTAAATGCACGTGTTATAAGTGAATGTGGTGTAAGTGCATGTGCCATAAGCGTGGGCATGTATGTGCATATGTGTGAGAGCATGTGCCATGAGTGTGTGTGTTGTAAGTGCATGTGTGTGTGTGTGTGATAAGTGCATGTGTGGTAGGAGAGTGTGCCATAAGAACATGTGTCATAAGAGTGTGTGTTGTATGGTAGAGTGTTATGTACATATAATAAGTGTGTGATGGAATTGTGAACATTAGCCTGCATCACATCTAGATAGGATTGTGAACGTCAGCATGTGCCACACTTAGCTGGAACCATGATTGTTAGAACATGCCACACTTAGATGGAATTGTGAACATTAGCCTACGTCACATCTAGATAGGATTGTAGATGCTAGTATGTGCCACACTTAGTTGGAACCATGATTGGGAACCATGATTGTTAGAACATGACACACCTAAATGGAATTGTGAACATTGACCTGCATCACATCTAGATAGGATTGTAAATGATAGCATGTGCCACACTTAGATGGAATCATGATTGTTAGTATGTGCCACATCTGGATGGAATTGTGAACATTGACCTGAGTTGCATCGAGACAGGATTATGAATATCAGTAATGGCCACACTAAAGTGGAATTGTGATTGATTGCATGTCCCACACTTAGATGAAACTATGAATATCAGCATGTGCCACACTTAGACAGAATTGTGAATGTTAACATGTGCCTCGCCTAGACGGAATCATGACATTAGCCCACATCCCATCTAGATAGAGATTTGAATGTTAGCATGTGCCACACTCAGATGGAATTGTAAACACCAGCTAGCTGCACATATAGACAGGTTCCAAAGGTGGACATGGATACAGTTGTGAATATTGGTGAGCATAATTTATGGAAGGTATTGTCAATATCGGCTGGTGCCGGAGATAGATAGACATGCAGTGATGTTTGCGCGCCACACCTAGAAAGATCATGGAAATTTAGCACATCGCTTCCAGACAACGATGCCAATAACCAATCCACTAACAATTTCACCCCTCTGCCTACACCTCTCAAACTCTAAACAAACACAACCACAACCCTACACCACAACAAACCACATAAACAACACTACACTGTAACAACAAAACAAACTGCACATAGACTCGCACAACAGCACACAACGTCTACCGACCGGAAAACACCCCAAGCCCAGCGAACAGTGTTAAACATGTTGAGGCTGCCAATGGCACATCACTGCTCTTTTGTACTTTTCCCACATAATACCACTAACTCACCCCCCCCTTCCCTTTTCAGAGCTGCCAAAGCGCCAGGAGACCACTCCGGTGGTGATAGTGCACGGTACAAATATCCTTTAACATTAACATAACATAATGTGTGTGTGTGGAGTATAAGCATGTGCTCTATGTGCATGTGTCATATGTGCATGTGTCATAAGAGTGTGTGTGTGTAAGAGTGTCAATCATAAGAGTTTGTGGTGTAAGAAGGTGTGATGCAAGTGTGTGTGTCATAAGAGTGAGTGGTGTAAGGCAAATTAAGGTTTGGTGTTTAAGGCTTTGGCATGTCAGTGAATGCCATATAAGTAGAGTATGCATTTTTAATATTAAGTCATGAAATACACATGTCCTAAATACCTCCTATACATATGAAACTCATTGTAAAGTCTAGTTTGGCATTAATGTGAGTTTTTATATGTATCAAAGGCATATAAGAGTTGTACAGTTCATACATGTACGCAATTTACAGCTCCTGAAAACTGACCTCAAACTCAGTACTGATTTTCAAGTGAGTTTTCAACATGCACTATTGTACATATTGCCACATTGAATCTCATTTCTGTAATATTGTGTCACACTGGTACTCTGCCTCCTGCAGTTTTCCTGATCTAAGTTTGCTATGTCCATTCTCACCAATGTGGTATTTTGGCACATTTGCATATCACCTTTCAGAGTTACCCCAGTGTAGGTTTATCACTTTCATTCTTGTCACAGCAGTTACATGCTGCATAACTAAAACTAATGCTTAAGACCTTCTTCACACGACCCTCATGCACTGCGACCCATCGAACACAGCTGAGTCCTACGAAAAATCTGGTGCAGCTGTTTCACATAGCCACACACTCCTTGCCTTTCATATAGCGCTATTTGACTAACACCTTGCACTAGACCTACATCACCCTCAACCCTCATGCGCTGCAACCCCTAGTTCACAATTGAGTTCCACAATAAATTCAGTCCAGCTGTTCACATAGATTATTTCTCTTTGACACTTTGACACAGCTCCCGTCCTCTCGCCCTTGGAATATGGGCTGCTGTTAGAGTCCTTGCCATTGTCACCCTACCTTTGGTTTGGCAATAAATGCACACACACATTTAACCACTTCTTTCATTACAGTTCAACACAGACTATGGTATTCAAAAGGGTGTTAATTCATGCTTCAAAACCATACCAATGGCAGCAGGTGCTATTGAAATGTCACCTAGCATAACATAACATGCACAAAATGTGGTTCTCTGACACATACCTGTACAGTTTATATAAAATGGACATTGATTCTGCCCATGTATTATATACCTCCTATATTTTTCAAAGCACTACATTTGATGTGGGTTTTCAGTAAGTACAAGAGGCATGCATGAGTGTTGTGGTTTGTACATATAAGTAATTTACATGTCCTGAAAACTGGCTTCAAAGTCAGTCCTGATTTTGGTGTGTGTTTTCAGATGCATAATAATGTACATGCATGAAATATATATCTCACTCACATAGGTGTACAGTCTTATGTGAAATGTACATTCATTCTCCTCCTATCACAAAAAAAACTCACATTAATGTGAGCTCTAACTTCGATGTGATTTTTAATGCATGTAAGAGGCACATAGGACTTTTACACTTACATATGTACGCAGTTTACATCTCCTATACACATGTAAACTGACATGAAGTCAATCCTAATTTTGATGTGAAATTTCATAACTGTAGTTGCATGCATGTACACAAATTACATATTCTACACATGCATGTACTGTCGGCATAAAAGATGCACATTCATTGCGTGCATGCATCATGGATAGATACACATTTGTTTACACTAATTAACATGTGCAAACAATGTCACACTCTCTGATGGGAAAATGTTCCATTAATGGTAATTACTATAAAAATTAAAGACCATATGTAATGCATTTAAGGTGAACAGTTTACAAAAATCTACTGTATAATTCAAAAATTAGACAAACAATAACTATGATGGAATAACATTCAATTTCACATTGATGCATAATCATAAAGAAAGTATAAACATCTATGATTATGTGCATTCATAGCTGTATATCAAAGGGATTCTTCATTCTCTATGTTACAGTTAAAATGTCATACAACGTATAAATAATGTTAAACTGTGTTAGATGTCCAACAAAGTTGTAGCCCTGCCTCAATGAGTTGCCTAATTGTAATATAAAATAAAAATGATTATCGTTATTCAAATACAATGAATTAGAATATTTTTGAAAGAATTAGAATACTTATATGTAGGTTTATTTTAATGTTATATTAGATACTAAGTGAAGTTAGATGTTGTTTCTCTTGATGAAGAGTTTGTTCACACCCGAAATGTGTTCAGGCATAATCACAACTATGGGGGGCATCTAACATGGATGAAAATTATTCATGATTTGAAGGAAGTTGTAATTATATCACAGAGAATAAAGAATCCATTAAGTTACAATCATCATTAGACAGGATCATTTATGATCATAATTTGTTTATGATTATGTATCAGTGGGAAATTAAATATTATTCCATGATTGGCATTGTTTGTATTATATTTTAATATCACAGTAGATTGTATTACAATGTTTACCTTAGATTTAATTGCATATGCTCTTTGATTTTTATAGTAAATACACTATATAGACCTAGCCCAAGGGGCATAACAGGAGTTATGGGCAGTGAAGGCCGGGTTAAGGGCCTGTTAGAGATCATTCGGGCTAATTAGTATCTTGTGGTATTTTGTGGTATGTTGGTATGGTAGTAGTTTCTTAGCTCTTGGCAATATATTGTGGTAAACCTATTGGAGTATTTTTATAGTGGTGAGACTGATTTCAGAACACTACCTAGTAATTATTTCACCAGGATCAATAAGAGTAAACAAATACTGGACTTAGTACACTCTGAATAATTAGTTCATGCTCTCCTGTGATATTTTCTCTACAATATCACTCTTATGCCATTTTGGCTGTGTTTCAAAATACATTAAACATGTAAATGAAATACAAAACATAAATTCAGCCTCTCAGAGTAAAACAATTTACTGTGACTAACTTTGCTGTGTTATTTTTCTTACTGCAGGTTTACATCTTTATGCATGCCAACTCAATGAGTCTGAGTTCAGAATAAATACACTGAGACTAAATTACCTTTTAGAATTATTATTCTGTTTCATAAACTAGAAATATGCAAGTTACACAGAATGACATGTGCGCCCACATTGTAATTCAAACATCAACGCTCTATCTGCAATAACATGCAGAGCTCTGTCTGTTGTCGGGCTCGACTTCCCATCAAAACTTGGATAAATATAATCACAGTTTTACATGCACATTTAAATTATTATTATTAATGCAGCACCTAAAAATTAGCTGAATTATTTAACCTATGCTACATAGACCCTGATTCATGGATTATTTGGGCCGAAAAAAATGGGATTTGTGCGACATTCTGCCCGCAAATCCCTGTTTAACAAATGGGGATTTGCGGGCAGAATGGCTCACAAATCCCGTTTATTTCGGCGCAAATAATCCATGAATCAGGGTGTTAGTATCAACATTCACTTCAACACTCTCCACAATTACAATATAATTACCTGAATCTTTTGGCGATATTCCGTGACTCAGCTTGTCAGTAAAACACAAAGGGCCTCATCATGAGTTGGGCGGTAACGCCGGCGCTATTAGCGCTGGCGTTAATAGCCCTACCGCCAAACCCCCCGGTGCTATTAGCGCCGGATCATGGGTTTGGCGGAACGGGTATTGCCCATTCCACATTGGGCCCATTCAGGAATTCCTCATTCCACATTGGGCCCAATGGGGAAAATTCACACTATTACCGCTGGTGGATTTCCCGCTGGTGGTAAACACTCCGAAAATCGGCAAATTTGCTGCAGATTTGCCCCAGCTAAGAGCTGGCGGGAAATACGCCAAAGGCATGATCTGGCAGACCCTTAAATGCGGCAGTAACAGTGCTACTGCCACATTTAAGGGTTACCGCCAAACTCGTGATGAGGCCCAAAGTCTTTCCCCAGCCTTTCTGCTAGCCTCGCACAGGGTCATTCACAGATAAGGTTGCACAAGACTGCAGCTCTTCTGAGGACTGCCAACCCAGGAGAGAGACAGACAGCCTGCAGCACTGCAGAGAGTCCGCAAGAACACAGAAGACTCAGCCTCTCAGGAACCAGCCTTCTGCTCCTTTTGTCAGTGACTGAGAGAATGCCCCAGCCCTCTCTTCCGCAAACCTGTTTCTCAAACCCATGTGTCACTCTAAAAGCACCTCCCCATGACAACTTATCCCATTAAAATAGCATGTGATTTCCTCTGTTCCTGTGCTCGAGATACAGACTGCAACGTTGAAGAGAAATTGTTACATCCCTCCGGCGCTTCCTGCCCGAGACAATGCAATGTCTTTAGCAGAATGGATCTCACATTCCACACTTTAAAATACAGCACATCTTCAAGCCTGCACATTTAAATTAGTTTTCCTTTCCATTTCCAGAGCATCATGCGTTTCCATCAATCTGCATCCAGTTTATATCATTGACTGATTTGTGCTACATGTTATTATGGAAATTATATGTGAAATGGATAGGGTAAATTAGTTTGTAAGTTTCATGTTAGTTTCATTTTTTCTAGTGCAACTCAGCCCATTAAAATAGCATTGTGGAGCAGAGGGATTATTTTCTAGCATGTGTTCTGTGCATTGGCATCTATTTAGATTCAGCCTGAGTCTCACACCCTTGGCCCTAGTTGGCCCTTTTGCTAAAATGTGGATGATGAAATGCAGATCTTACATTCCCACACTCCCTCCTTTTTTTCTGCTGGGACACCACTGAAATCACTGCATGAAAAAACAAACATGTATGCTCTAAAAAACATGTGCTTCTCCCAATTGGACCTTCTCTCTCCCTATCATCAGTAAAACAAACATCATCATCTTCATCTTAACTGTAAGTACAATCAAGCATATCAAAACAATCAACATTGGAACTGCCAAAATCACTAGACCTCTTTCTACCCAGGTCCCCCAATTGAATCTATCTGTCTCGGTTAGGCGTAATCTGCTCACAGTAATGTTATCTTTGTTCAGATTCATTCAAATCGTGTGTACGCTTTTATGTTTTTTGTAACAATTGAATATCTGGATCAATGGGAAATGCATTTTTTCCTAAATAAATCAACGTTCTCCACTTTCCATTCCCACAAATCGCCATCAGCATGAAACAGGGTCAATCCACCCACTGACACCACTGTATCTTTAGGGAGAGATATGTAGACCATGCTATGCTGACCATAAAAGAACCATTATTAAGGGGAGTAATTGTGTAATTTGTCATTGAAGTACTCGCATGGGCTGACTCCTCAACGTTTGTATTATTTATAACCACCTCACACCCTTTAGACACCCCATGGTCAGACCTCAACCCACAAATAACACCCGTTGCATCAGGTATAAATGGCTTGCATGGAAATATATAATTCTGCTCTTTGAATTTTATACAGGTGTCTAACTTTGGTATCAGATATAAATCAGGTTGCCCTGCTTGAAATGCTACCATCTCTGGAGTTACAATCTTAAGATATTTGTCATCTTGCCAAACACCTTCATTATGTACCAACTTAGTTTGATTAATTAATTCTGGAGTGATAAATGGAATGCACAGTAGAAAACCTATTTCCATTTTAATATTTAATGTTAGTGTACTCCCCTTCTCAAATGCAATTCTTTCTTGGATTATCTCTACCTCCCTTTGTGTAATCCATGCCATCATTTGATGAATGATATCAGATGACACAAAATACAGAGGTATGTGGCCTTGAATCAACTGAGGTACCTCGTTTTGGATTTCCAGTAAATACTTAATAATGCTTTCAAATGGAGTTACCACATTTAAAATATCATGCAGCAGTTTACCATCTTTAACAATGATATTGGTACTATGCTCTAATATTGTGGCTTGCTCATTAAGAGCCAGAATAGTTTGATTCACATAACGGATCGCTTCACTCTGTCCACCGCTGAGTCCATCTAAAGTGTGTCGCAATTCTTTCAAATCATAACTCAATTCCTGTGCCTTGTTACTCAATGTGTTTACAAATACAGCATTGGCTGTAGATATTATCGTACCTACCACAGCGCCAATTACGGTCATCACAATTGTCGCCACCAACAGACCAGCCACTCTTTTTCCCCTCCTTTTTTTAATGATAGGTGAACTCATAAAAGTATTTTCTAGCTGTAATATTATTTCCTTGGTTGCCCTCCGAGCTTCTTCTTTACGGGGCTGCTCCCTTTCTGTCACTTGTTCTGATTTTATTTCTGACCCATTAAGGAATTTTTAAATTACAGATTAGTACTTAGGCTAATATACATGTTCTGGTACAACAACCTTAAACTCTCTAATATAAAACCTGGTGCTTCTTATACTGCAATTCATGATGCCAGTCCCAGCTTCATCCGAACCTCTCTTTTTGTTCTGCATTCAGGAAATGCAGCAGCCAGTCATCCTTTTCTCTGTAATCAGAATTTCCATTTGGGGTCACCATCTTCACCCCCTTCTTCAGTGCAGGAGACTTTCCAGGGGACTCCATTCCAGTGTTACCGTCCAGAGATCCGGTGCTTCCAGGGATCTGGCGTACTGACGGGGAAAACAATTATTTTTCTACAGTAAAAGTAAAAGACCACTTAAGAATCAAGCACATCAATCCCTTTATTTTTCCCTTCTCACTGGAATATCTGAAATTAATTTATATTATACACACAAAGGCATATTGTACCAAATAATATATCATTCACCCAAGACATCTTTTTAGGACCATCTGAAAATAACATAATTTAAGCACACTAATACACATGGGCCCTCATTACGACCCTGGCGGAGGACCATGGTGCAATTTGCACCATGGTCCATGGCGCAGAGCTGCCAACTCCGCCATGGGGGTTGGCGGACTTACCGCCCCATTCCGACCTTGGCGGGGCGGTAAGTCCCCAATCCCCATTTACCCTTCCCCATTCCCATTTTTGCCCCATAGGGTATAATGGGAGTGGGGAAGGCGTTAATTACGCCACCGTAAATTACGGTGGCGTAATTAACAAGAGGTCCCGTAGCGCCATGGATTTTTCCGCCCGGAAAATCCGGGCGTAAAAATCACCATGGCGCTACGGGAAGTCGGAATCTGGCGGAGAGGTACGCCATGCATTACGCTGGCGTAAACCCCTCTCCGCCAGGGTCGTAATGAGGGCCATGGTATTTTATAGGCACTTTCTCATACACAAGCAATCTTAACATCTAATACAAATAATGCACATAACTAAGGCTTTACCTATTTCCAATACCCCTTTCTCTTAGTTACTTATTTATTTTTGTGTTCAGTTATTTGATATATTTTCCCTTTCTATCTCTTCAAATCTCATTTTGATACTTTTATACTATTTACACCTATCCACCTGCTATGGAAATTCTATTTAATCGGTAACCGCTTTACCTTTTCACTCCCTGCTAGTCTCAATTTGCTCTAGTCTTTTCTCCTGATGTTTCGGGTGGAAGGCTTTGTCAATCTGGAAAAGTGAATACCCATCATTTGAATGACAGACGTAACTTGATGGCCGTAGGCCAACTGTCTTATGCACCGAATTATAGAACTATAGACTGTTATGCTTGACCAACAAGCGGCCATTTTAAATGTAGCAGAATCACCATTTTGCTTGTTAACCATTGCTCATTGCTTTCTGTCTAAAACTGCTTTGCAGCTTGCAATTCTTGCGGATTCTGCTTACTCTGCTCAACTGTTAACATTGTTGTCTGAATATGTAAGGGCAAGGTCGCGGGACTGAGGAGTTCGTTGAAAACTCCTCATGAGTAGCCCAGAAAGGAATGCCCACGCTCCCTCTCTGTAGCCTTGAGGGAGAGCTGCAGGGCATTTAATCACTTCACAGCTGCCAGCCAGTCTCGTACGATGGTAGAATATGTTAGAATAAAACAGCTAAAGGCTTGAGTTATGCTCTTCCTACGGCCCCCCTTCGCAAAACCCTTTAGAGCGTGTCGGCTCCCAGGACACGAATAGTACCTCATAGATAGCAAAGCATGGAATGGGGCTCTTCCCCCGTGTGCAGCTTGCTTCCAAGAACAGAACCACTGTGTTCTGTTCAACAACTAGAAGATGCCTCCGCACTTTCTAAATTGCACATTGTTACTAGAATAGACATCGAAAGTGTCATAATTGTCATACCCGTCGGAAACGTCCATCGTCATCCCGAGTTCAAAGAAACTTAATAAAGGAGGGTGTTAAACATGAAATAGCTGATTGTACGATATGCATTTTTTATATATGTAACTGATGTACATAATTCGCTCTCTTGCGTCCCTCGAGGTATAGGAAACTCACGTCGCGGGGTGTGAGACCAGAATTGGCCAATTGGGACTATTTTTGCTTGCAATAAACCCTAGCATTGGGAATTTGAACCTCGTGTCTGGCACATCTTTTCGTGTATGGTTATTGCCTTGTTTCCATATCACGAGGGACCCCTAGGGGCCCCTTTCAGGATGGCGCCCAAACAGGGACCCTCCCCCACTTGCCCCATCGTATACGAAGAACGGCGAGGACGGTACGATCGAGCCGGGATCAAGAGGTGTACGGGGCACCCTGTAGAAGTGAGGAGAGATTCCTTCCGCAGATCTGCACACATCTGATCCCTGATCGACGTACCGGGCCAGAGGGCAAAGGAGGCGAGGGTCCCGAGATGAGGCAGAAGCCAGAGAAGCGCAGACACGACGTTGGGAGGGGTTGCGTTAGGACAGGTGACTTGTTTTATCAGGTGAGTCATTCCCCGATTCAAATAAAAACCTGATTTTTGGTAGAGTGTTGATTTTGCAAATTCAAACGTCCAGGTAAAGGTTAGATAACCAAAGGGGAAGGTTAAAGAAACATGCCTGGAGTACTGTCCACTTTAGCGGGGCTTTTCAGCTGCGGTAGACAGTCCTTGGAATATGGCCAAAGTGCACCGCCTGGGGGAATGCCGGCTTATGACATGTATGCAGAATATGGTGTGGGTGCGATAATATTTTGTGAAATTTGGCATCGGCAAACTAGAAAGCAACCCGATCATCAGTGGCCGATTAATGGTAGCTTTGAGATTGCGCGGATAGATAACCTAGAAAGGGTGCTGATTAGGAAAAAAGCGCGACCCGCAGCTTTTGAGACTGTCAAAGATTGGAGGAGGGAAGCAATGCTCCGACTTAGAAGTAGAGAGAAGCATGCGCGTAGGCACAAAACGAAGCTTGAGGTAGCAGAAGAAAATGAGGAGGAGGAGTGGACAGCAAGTCTAAGACGGGAAGGGAGACGTGACCAAATGAATATAGAAGGAGTATACCCGCAGCGGGAACTACACATAGCAGACGAATTAATGGAACATTTGTTAACTAATACGGGTTGAGGCCCGAAACCAAACACGCCAGTAGTGACTGTGCAGGCCCAACCAGTAGCTCTCGTACCCCCTCCCGTAGCCCAAGCACTTCCCCTCACGCAAGCATTAACTCAAGCCCCACCCACAGCTCGAGCCCTCCCACAAGCGCAGACCGCGGACACACAATTTCCCAGCACCCAGGAAAGCCCTTCACAGATGCCACCTGTGTCACTTGTCCCATCCGCACCTCCCGCTCCAGAGATAGATTCAGCACCATCCGCCCCCCCCCGAAGTCGAAATTGAGACCGGGGAGGCGAGAGGCGGGGCTGAAGGAACAGGATTTGGACAGGTAACTCGAAGCGCGATCAGCAAATAAAGAAAGATTGAATTACGGCAAGAGGCAGAAATGTACATAGAAGGAAGCGATGGGACGGCAGCATTGGCCTCATTGTATGGGTACCGAAGAAGCGACGAGAGACAGGTAGTGTTGGAATGCATGGGGGAAATTTTGGTGGAAGAATGGAAAAAGATACTTGGGAATTTACTGCCACAGCGATTGTTAGATTTTAATAAGTTAGCACGCAGTGAGCAAAGAGATGAGGATGTTTGAAAACATGTGCACAAACTCATTGAAGTGAAAAATGAAATGGAAGACAGATATGCTGAAATGTTTGCTACACCTGAATATAGTAGTGAGTGTATTAAGAAAGGTAGGAAGGAGGCGTCGAGGTTGTATATGCAAAAATCGTGGCCGAGAGTTTTTTCAGGTGGTACAAAGCATTTGCCGGTACCGGGACAAATAGGTGATAAACAAAGATTGCAGGTATGGGTGGGGGAAACAATGCAATGGATGTCGAACAAAAGAACGTCAGTGAAGGAAGTAAGTGAGATATGTAATGGGTACCCATTGGAGATGAGAAAAGAAGCGATGCGAACGATAGTAGGAGTGTTACTGCATCAGGTCATTGGATACAATAGAGGTAGAGGAAATGCACAAGGCAGAGGAAATTTGAATAATATGCATGGGGTGTCATTGGGAGTAAATCAAAATGCGTACTGTAAGGAGGAAGGACACTGGCGAGCGCAATGCCCGCACCTACAGAATAGAGGTGGGTTTGGTCAGAGAAGGCCTCATAGAGGACATCAGGGGTCAAACGGCCCAAGCAGAAATAGCATGCAGCAGCAGCATGGATATACCAATGGAGGTACTCAAAACCAATCCTATGGTCAAAACCAAGCGCAACAGAACCAGGCATTGAACCAAAGTGTTTCGAACCAAAATCAGGTCGGGCAGGGCCAACAGAGAAATGATCAGAGTGGAGGACACTGAGGGGGAAATGGGAATATTTTTGATACACAGCCAAACACATATCATAGCAGCAGCGGTGACTACACATCGGACGATGTGTTATTTTCGCGATAGGACAGCCCACGGCAGGGGTTGGAACCAGTGTCTATTCCCGTGAATCAGAGAGTACCCTACATAGAAATGAGAGTCGGGAATAAGGAGCACCGTTTCCTTGTAGATACAGGGGCACAGAAGTGTACGATAGACCACCACTTGGTTCCGGAGATCCCACTGTTGGGGCAAAAGAATGTTTCTGTAGGGTACGCAGGTACACCAGTAATTAACCCCATGTCCGAAGCTGTCCCAATTACAATAGGACCATTTACGGAACAGTGTCCATTTCTTTTGACAGAAAATTGTGGAGAGAACTTGCTAGGATTAAATTTGTTGAGAAAATTGGGGGCAGTCATACATTGTACAGCAGATGGGGTGTTCCTCACGATGTTGCCTGACGATGCACCGGTGACGGAATTTATGTCAAAAGCGTTAGAAGAGCTAAGTAGAGTACCACCTATCTGTGGGCAATGCATGATAACGATGTAGGATGCTTGAAAATAGAGCCAGCAAAAATAACTTTGAAAGAAGGTGTTACACTACCCCGAATTCCCCAGTATAAAATTTCTGTTGAAGGAGAGAAGGGATTAAAAAGTATTGTTACTGACCTGGTGAGATTGGGGGTGGTTGAAGAAATTGCAGGTAGCACGTGTAACAGCCCGATTCTTCCAGTTTACAAGAAAGGAGGCAATGAAGTACCCTATCGTTACATAATTGATCTGCGCGCATTAAACAAAGGGGTAGACCCACAATTCCCTTTGGTCCCAGATGTCACAACGATACTGACAATGATACCGGCCACTGCAGAATACCTTAGTGTAGTTGATCTGAAGAATGCGTTCTTTAGCATTCCAGTGGATAAAAGCAGTAGATATCTGTTCGCGTTCACTCTAGGAGGTCGATCATTCACATTCTCACGCATTCCACAAGGATACACAGAAAGCCCGAGCATTTACAGCAGAGCGCTAAAAGAGCAGCTAGACATGCTAGAATTACCCAAAGGTTGCGTACTCTTGCAGTACATAGATGACTTGTTATTAGCTGCTGACACGAAAGAGATCTGCAAAGAAAGTATTATATTACTATTGACACACTTAGCGACCCATGGTCACAAGGCAAGTTTGAAGAAATTCCAGTATAATCAGAAGGAGGTGTCTTATTTGGGTTACCTACTTTCGAAAGAAGGGAGAAGATTAACACCAGAACGCATAGAAAGTATTTCTAGTATGCCTATTCCAAAAACTCAAAAAGGAGTGAGAGCTGTAATAGGCATGGCCTCTTATTGTCGGCAGTGGATCAGTAATTTTGCATTGATTGTGAAGCCGATGATAAAGTTAACTAAAAAGGATGCAGTGATGCCTTTACAGTGGGATGAGGAATGTCAGAAAGCGTTTGAGCAATTGAAAGCTGTATTGTGTGCTGTGCCAGTTTTAGGCACTCCTAACTATAAAAAGATCTTTAGACTATTTGTGAGTGAGAGTGAAGGATGTGCATTGGCGGTTTTGACACAGGAACAATGTGGAAGAAATAGGCAGTGCGGCTATTATTGCGGCTATTATTCTTCTGCGCTGGACCCTGTAGCGCGCGCACTACCACGATGTTTGCGATCCGTCGCAGCTGCTGCTGCGTCAGTGAAACAAACGGAAGGAATGATATTGGGGCACACTTTAATTCTGATGGTGCCACATGCTATAGACGTTCTATTAAATAGGACACAGACGCAACACCTCACCTCAGCTAGACTGACAAGATATGAGCTCATCTTGTTTGCACCCCACATCCAAATTATGAGGTGTAGCGCATTGAATCCTGCAGAATTAATGCCACTGCCCATAGCAGAAATTGGTGACAACGAATCACCACCCCATGATTGTTTAATGGTCACTGAAGAAGAAACAAAGGGAAGAATTGACTTGAGCGACATCCCACAGAAAGAGTCAGATGGGGAGTTATTTTGTGACGGCTCTTGTTTTAAATTACCTGATGGCACATCAACGGCCGCATGTGCAATTACTACCCTAGAGAGTGTTGTAGAAAGCAGAAGAATACCCTACAATTCGGCACAAGCCCGAGCCTGTGAACTCTCTGATAATTTGAACGTGAATATTTATACTGACAGCCAGTACGCCTTTGGCGTGGTTCATAATTTTGGCCGACTTTGGGCTGAGAGGGGTTTCTTGACATCACATGGGGCTAGGATTCAGCATGGCCCTTTGATTGTGCGATTGTTGTCTGCACTCACGTTTCCAAAGCGCCTAGCTATAGTGAAATGCGAGGCGCATAAAAAAGTAACATGTAAAGTGGGAGAGGGAAACGCATTTGCAGACAGGATTGCGAAGCAAACAGCCACAGATTTGGGAAATAAAATGATGACAGTACAGACTGAGGAAGTACCTTGTATGATAGAGAATGGAGTTGCCACAGTCAAAGAAATGGAGGCTGAGGCCACGACCGAAGAGATTCAGGGGTGGGCTGAGGGCTCTGCTGAGTTAGATTTGGAGGGTTGTTGGGTGGACAAAGAAACAAAGAACTGGATGTTGCCAAATTGTTACGTGACTGCAATGGTCACAATGGCACATAGCCCCACCCACATTTGCGCGAAGAAGATGGTACAGCATTTATCCACAGTATGGTAAAATGAGCACATAAAAAGAATGCAGAAAGGCTAGTGCAGAATTGTATTACGTGCCTGCAACACAATGTAGGGAAGGGAATCATGACTCCAGTAGGTAGTTTTGGGCCACCCTCTATGCCATTTGAGGTGATCCATTTTGATTTCATAGAAATGGAAAGGTGCCAGAACTACAAATATGTGTTAGTGGTGATTTGTGCATTCAGCAAGTGGGTGGAGGCATATCCTTTAAAAGACTGTACTGCCATGTCAACGGCAAAAGTAATGTTGAAGGAGTATTTCTCCCGGTTTGGGTTGCCCCGTGTCCTGTGGTCAGACAACGGCCCACACTTTGTGGGTGCAGTAGTGCTGCAGATCTGTGCAGGTCTGCAGATAGAGAAGAGATTTCACAGTTCCAGGCATCCCAGTTCTGCCGGACTTGTGGAGAGACATAACAGAATCTTAAAGTCAAAGATAGCTCAAATCTGTGCTGGGAGCAAGTTGAGTTGGGTGGATGCATTACCCCTAGCGCTATTGTGCATGCACACGTCTGTGCAGGCTAAGACTGGGCTCTCCCCCTATGAAATTATAATGGGGAGACCGGCAAATGTATGGTGCGCACCGCAGCCCAAAAGATTATGTGAGGTCGAGCATCCTATGTTAAGCACGTACGGTGGCCTTTTAATGCAGAAGTTGCGTTTGATTCATCAGCAGGTGCAGGAGGCGTTACCAGTGCAATACACCGGACCGGGGCACTCGCTGGAGCCTGAAAGTTAGGTCTTAATAAAGAACTTTGAGCGGGAGACAGCATTAGCACCCAGGTGGCGCGGCCCCTACCAAGTACTTTTGGCGACGCAAACGGCCACCCGAGTGGACGGACGGAAGGCATGGATCCATGCGACACATGCCAAAAGATTCCCAGGACTGCTGACAACTTCCGACGACCAGAGAAAGGAAACGGTCTCGGAAACGAAAGAAACTGTTGCCAGTCCATTGCCACAGCATCAGCCCGAGCGAGAAGTGAAAGTTGAAACAAAGCCCAAGCGAGAAGTGAAACTCGAAACATAGCCTGAGGAGGCTGCCAGTAAGGGTGGAGGGTGAAAAGTGCCCCAACGTTGCTCAGCAGAAACAACATCACTGCCGATCGTAACAAACCCTGCATTGCAAACACGAGCAGAAACAACGCGTGTACCCTTTGGCGCCCACCAGTTTCTGCAAATGCACCAAAGCCAAAGAAAGAAACAACATCATTGCCACGGCGCTCATCGCTACCCATCATTGTGCCACAGGCTGACACTGAGCCTGATACTGGATCACAGATCATACAATACCAGGAGTGAAACAGTATAATTTACAGCCTCGACAGGCAAAGTGATCCACAGATCTTTGGTGCTTTTCTTTTGCCATTGGTTCCACTCACGGACGGAGTAGGAGCCAGGGGCGTAGAGGAGAGAAGTGTGAGAGTTGTGCAAGTCAGACAATTCAAGACTCACAGCTCCTCGGTGCGCTTATAAAATTACATGTGTCAGGAGCCAGAGCAGGACAAGCTGGACGCACATAAGTACTAAGGCTGATAGAGTACATGTGTCCTAAGCCAGAGCGGGACAAGCTGGATGCACATAGTACTCTATCAATAAAGAACTGTTCAGAAATCGCCTGAGCAGTGGGAGAAAGAATAACTAATCTTGCTCGGAGTGGATAAGTGATCTAGGCTGTGAAAGTGTTGGCAGAATGGAACTGTGACATTTTTGTTGAACTTTTCTGGCATCAAGAACGAGAGACATTTGCGACGAACTTTGCCAGTGAGAAGAAGGACGATGAAGAACAAATCAAGACCGGTTTCAGCCTCCTCCTGCACCCTTGCTGAAAAGCTGATAGATTTAGAGGCTGCAAATTTAGGGAAAAAGCATGGTAAAAGGAATAAGGTACTGATATGGACATTGGTCCTGTGTTTCTTAAGTATGGTGGAACCATCAATAACAGCTATTACACTATGGTTCCTGGAGTACGCGCACCCATTAGAAACACTTTTGCCAAAAGCAGCTACTGAAAGCCCAGTTCATGTAATCACTGGTACTTTGCCCCCAATGAAAGAAAGACAAGAGAAGGCTACGGCAACAATACATTGTTGCTCATCATGAACATGACCCATGCGGTTTTAAAGAAAAAATATTGCTGGGTTTGTGCCCATTTACCACAATGCGGTGGGAAAGGGATAGGCTGGTATGTACAACAGTTACCATTGGTTTATTCATGTGAAGTATCATTGAGTGCAATGTTTTTTGGGAAATGGAACAAGAGTAATACGGGTCAGCTAGATGAGACCAATATGAATGAATTTGAGGAAGTGATCATGAGACCTGTGGGTTGTTCCATATTCCACAAAGCTTGCGTGTTTTCACCAGATCCCATGAGGAAGAATACACAAAAGACAACAAGACAAGATAGATTACATAGGCAAAATAGACCAACCCCGCCAGCAGAAGAAACATCAGTAATGACATTTCGAATGAGGGATGAATGGAATAAAGATGCTGTGCCCCCTGCCTATACAGTGAATCACAGCCCCGAAACTGCTCCCCTATGTTTACAGAAAAAGGGTTCCTATAAAGTAGGAACGTTTAGCAACTGCCTGAACACAGTGGTTTTAAAGCACGAAATAGAACCTGTGTACGTAGGGGACCCTGTTTACTTTATATGTGGGTAAAAAATCATATCCATGGTTACCTAGGAACTGGGGAGGTACATGCTACCTAGGTCTACTGTTTCCAGGAGTGTTCCTCTTGGAGACAGCAGAAGTAGCCAGACGAACAAAAGGTAGAACTCAAAGGAGTTGCGAGGATGGAATGATAGCAATAGATATACCCAAATCATTTATACCATTCTTGTCCCAAATAGAAAAATTTTACAATATAAGAAAACTGTCTAGAATATAAAAAAATACAATAGATTCAACAACGGATATTTTATTGAATATGACGTTAGAAGAAAAAGGAATACGACTAATGGCACTCCAAAACAGGATGGCTCTCGATATAATATTAGTTGATCGTGGGGGAGTTTGCAAACTCGTAAAAACTGCATGCTGTGTATATATAGATGATTACTCCCCTACGATATTTAAAGCAATCCGGAATTACATGTCCTGAGTTCCACACTCTCTACTGAAGAAGGGGGTTGGGGGATAGGATCCTGGTTTTGGGGATTATTGTGGTCTTGGGGATGGAAGTTAATTTCGATACTAATGATGGTACTTGGTATATTCATAACATGTTGCTGTTGCATACAATGCTTACCAATAGTTTGCACTGAAATAACTGATGGATGTACTAAGGGATGTGTGCAAATGGTGTCGAGAGGAAAACAAACGCATGGCCAAAATAACAGAGACACTGATGAAACAAAACAGTAAAACAATTCATGGCTATAGACATTAATGATGAAGATGATGCTGATAATAGCATGAAAGGTTCAGACATAGATACCCCAGACTTATCCTCATCGGAGGAGGATACAATGAATGAATAAGACGTTTGGCATACGGCCAAAAGGAGGGTTTGTCAATCTGGAAAAGTGAATACCCTTCATTTGAATGACAGATGAACTTGATGGCCGTAGGCCAACCGTTTTATGCACCGAATTATAGAAATATAGACTGTTATGCTTGACCAACAAGTGGCCATTTTAAACGTAGCAGAATCGCCATTTTGCTTGTTAACCATTGCTCATTGCTTTCTGTCTAAAACTGCTTTGCAGCTTGCAATTCTTGCGGATTCTGCTTACTCTGCTCAACTGTTAACATTGTCCATCATCATCCCGAGTTCAAAGAAACTTAATAAAGGAGGGTGTTAAACATGACATAGCTGATTGTATGTTATGCATTTTGTATATATGTAACTGATGTACGTAATTCACTCTCTTGCGTCCCTCGAGGTCTAGGAAACTCACGTCGCGGGGCGTGAGACCAGAATTGGCCAATTGGGACTATTTTTGCTTGCAATAAACCCTAGCATTGGGAATTTGAACCTCGTGTCTGGCGCATCTTTTCGTGTATGGTTATTGCCTTGTTTCCATATCACGAGGGACCCCTAGGGGCCCCTTTCAGCTTGATTTGATTAACATGGACAAACTGTTCCACTGTTAACTCTCCCTTCTTTTTAGTAATGCTGTAGACCACAGGTGAAACCTTACCTACAATTCTATATGGCCTTTGCCATGCTGCAAGAAATGTTAGCTGTTATGCTTATTTTTCCTAAAGTTAAATTTGTACACCTGGTCTCCTATTTCATATTCTCTCACAGATGTCTTCCTATCGTACAATGTTTTTGCACTGTCAATGTCCTTTTCCAAATTTCGCTGTGCAAATCCAAACGCATATTGCAAGTGCTTTCTCAGTTCTTCCACATATTCATGAATTGTGGACGCATTTACCTGTTCATTTGTTCTGTAAAGTAAGTATTGTGGCGAAACCATTTTTCTTCCTGTCAAGATTTCATGGGGTTGAGATTTGTTGACTTAGAGGGTGTCAACCTGAGAACCATTAGTACCAATGGAAGCCGTAAATCCCAACTAGATCCTGCTTCAGCTACAATCCTTTTCAACATTACACCGTTCTACTCCCCCTGAAGAGAATGACCGGTAAGAAATGTTTAGCTTCCTCTTCACTCCCACGTTTTGTCACATGTTTGTCGTTAATGCACTAGTGAAATGACTTCCACAGTCTGATTCTATTCTTTGAGGTAAACCAAATCTTGAAAAAAGATGATTTATAAGTAAAGTGGCCACAGTTTGTGCACTGCAGTCTGGAGCTGGAATGCACTCCACCCATTTAGACATTAGACAAATGACTGTCAGCATGTACTTGTTTCACCTTGCTGATATCTCACGGGCCCTACATAATCTACTTGCAAATCGGACCATAGGAGTGTCAAACCCCTTTTATTTAATGGTGCTCTTTGGACTGGTGACGCAGGCTGAAACTGTGCACACACTAAACAACCTCTGGTGTAGAGCTCAACATCTTGAGACATGTGTGGCCAATATGCGTAATCTTTTAAAATGTCCAAAGTCTTCTGTGAACCTCTGTGTCCTGCAGATATGACATTGTGGGCATGATATATCATCAATCCCCGAAATGACAAAGGCATTACCCATTGGATTAGACCTGTCACAGATTCTCTAATCATTAGTCCATCTTGTAACCTAATTGTCTTTTTTGTTTTTTAGTAGCACTCTCAATTCCTCTTTCCTTTTGCGGTCCTCTTCAGTCAGAGCATTTTGTTCTGCATCTAGCAAATGGTTGTAGAATGGGCCTAGAATACGATCTTCCTTTTGTGCCTTAATCAAGTCTTGATCTGGGGTATCAAAACTCCATTCTGCCACAGGCTGTTCATCTGTTTTCATATTCTTGGGGCTAGTTATCGCATCCACCTGTATTTCACCAAGCAGGTGTTCAATAGAAAATAACTCCCCTATCACAGCTCAAATTTTGGCTAATTGATCTGCTTCATCATTTCCTTCCTTGTCCTCACCTGGTGTTTTCAAATGGCCGCATAAATTCCTCCAGTGGATTATAAAGGTCATTTTCTGACACAAGTTTGTCTATGGCTTGAAGCATCTTGCCATGTTTAAGTGGCTACTTGTTATATGTGAGCATCCCTTTCACCTTCCAGCCAGGTAAATACTCCACAAAACTATTTTATGCATAATCGGAATCAGTGACTAGAACTATTTCTTTTAATCTATTTCCTACTGCTGTAGATATTGCCTTATCAATAGCGGCCAATTATGCCACTTGACTGCTGTTGGGGCCTATCCTCATGCTTATTCTTGGAATGCTGTCACATTTAAACCATACATTTCCTATTCCTGCTAATAGTTCATTCTGAGTATCATTTTCTATATGGTATGCATATCTATCTACATACATTTGGCAAGTCCTCACATGGCCTTGTGTGGGGATTGCTCAGGTTCATTAAAACTTGTCTCTAGCTCTGTGTCATCAGGCTCACAGACAACTGCACCATCATACAACTCTGCTAGCCCTTGAGCAACTTGTCTCTTTTTATTTTGTCCATATCTCACTTCTACTGGAAATCCCCAAAGTGCTAATGTCCATGAGGTGATTCTTGACTGGGCCACATTCCCTGATCTGATTCTTTTACTTTGCAAAAATTGCGGAGTCTGGTGATTTGTTTCAACAATCACCCGCTCCCCTTGAATTATGGAACAGAAATGTTGTAATGCCCAGACAGTGATCAGAAGCGCTTTTTCACATTCACTAAATTTGGTCTCTACCTGTGACAATGCTTTGCTAGCATATGCAATGGTTTTGTTATTTGTGTCATGTTGTTGATATAACACTGCTGACATGCAATGATCTGTGAATCCTATTCCTCTGAAGAAATGCTGGTTTTTCATTGAATATTCTAAACATGGTGCTTTCATTATACAGCCTTTTAGCATGGCCACTGCCTCATTTTGTTCCTTTTCCCATTTCCAGGATACACCCTGCTTCAGTAATCTCGTCAAAGGTTGTGCAATCTCTCTATAATTTTCAGTACATGTTCTGTTGTAACTTGTCATTCCTAACAAGCTCTTTAAACTGTTCAGGTTAGTGGGATCTTTTAGTTTCTGAATCGCTTCCACTGTTTTCTTTTGTGGGTTTAATCAGTGCTCTGTCAATTCATGACCTACGAAGTTTACCCTTTTTCAGCACCACTGTGCTTTCTGTAAATATACTTTTTCCCCAGCCTTCTGTAGCTAACTGTGTACATGTCTAATCTCATTGAAGTGGATGTTCAGATCTTTATTTGTGATTAGCACATCATCCACTTAGACTATTGTCCCTCTTTCAGCTGCATCTGGGAGTGCCTTGCTCAGGAATATCCCAAACTCATTGCCACTATTGACATACCCGAAAGGGGTTGGGAAAATGCATATTGTGATTTGTCAAATGAAAATGCAAATAAATTTTGAATATCCTCAGCTAGTGGCACACACCAGTATCCAAAACATTTTACCCGTGAATCTGTGCCGGGCCCTGATCAATTAACAGAAGAGGCCACCTTGAAACAGGTAGCTTTTTGTTTAATTCTCGTAGATCTGCACACAAGCGCCATTGGACATCGGGTTTTAGCACACCTAACATAAGAATATTCAATCTACTTTGAATATACCTAATGATTCCTCTAGATTATTTCAGCTAGTGATTCCAAACATGCCACGGGTAACCCACATTGTCACACAAATACTGGCTCCCTATCATGTCCTTCTGGTAGTGTGGCCACATGCAAATCGGCCAGCGCACAGTCATAGACATCTTTGGAAAACCCTTTCTGAACTCCATGAATATTTTCCTCAATTGGTCATTTTCTTCCTCATTTGTGCAAAAATGTGCATCTTGAATCGGCTCTTCTACCATTTTAGAAAACTCTGGGAAATCCTCCAAATGAGGAAACCCTGTACTTTCCTCTAACCGTGTGGCAGTGTCTTTTTGGAGATTCTCTATACTAAACATTTTTTTGAATATTGACCTCCATTTCAATATGTTGTTTTTCTCTTTTATATTCACCTAATTCGAATAGGATACAATCATCCTGATGTCAGCATACCATTTCACCTGGCTGATAAGGGTACACAGACTGAATGTTAAAGATTCCTTTAGGCCTAGACTCCAATGTTTCTGGTCATTCACCTTGTGCTAACATATAGCTTTCAGGGATATTACTGATCACTGGGTTACTGAAATCAGCAGTGTAGTCAGATTTATGCATTGCCATTCCAAATGCTGGATTCTCTTCCAAATGAATGTCTTGACACCCTTTATTGTCCACCAGGACTTGAATGGGTCCATCCCCAATCTCTCAGGGGTGTATATTTGCATTCTAACCCTTGCTGCTTTATGGATCCATTCAGGCATGAAAATGCATCAGAATCTTTTATCTGTTGTCCCTTCCTGTATTTGAATGCTACTGTAAATTGTCTGGTACATGTGGCAATGTTAATATCCTTTTTCACCTGAAGCTCAATGGCATATTGCATCATTTGGGCACAATGGTAAGCTTGTCTTTTGACTTCAAATTCAGGTGCGGCTCCACCCAACCTAGACGAAATCTTTTGATTAAGAAAGTCTAACACCATACACATTCTGTGCATGATGTCATTTCCCAAATAAAATATGTTTTGTGTTCCGCTCACGATCCACACATTCTGATGAATGCTGTTAGAGCCAATTGTAATCTTTAACATGCATCTTCGTACAATTCTTTGTCCCCACTCGTGGTCATTTAGGCCAAAGATGTGATGGTTCTTTATTTTAAACCCGGGAATCTCCTCTCTGTCAAATATTTGTCAGAGCATCTTTTCATTAATGAAACTTCTTTCATGCTCAAGCGCCAAAGTGACTTCAATCATCTCAGAATGCCCATTCACATTCATAGGGATCCATGGTTGCTCCCTTCTCACATGTTTATATCTGAGATTGTTGAAATGTGTTTTTCTTGATTTTACTCTGGACTAATACTTGGTTTGCAATTTTCTTCATTTCGATAAAAACTCAACGTGATTTCATCTATTTCTGTTTGCCAGATTTATTAGGGTCCAAATAAATCTCCAAAGTCTGTTTCGCTTTTTCTCCACGCATTTCATCCTGACACATGAGAATGACAGTGACGCTAGGCACACAGCCATTCTGAAGATATACTTACACTGTACTTTCTGATTTAGCAACGGTGTGGCATTCTTTTACTTATGTTTTGGGTCATTATTTTCCTAGGTCTCAATGTCTTTTTGGCTAATGACCACAATGCTCCATTTACCCCATCAATGAGGGGAGATAATCTCTTCAGGCAATTCATCCCTATTAGAAAGGGTATTTCGTTAATGCCTTAATGGGTGTGACCAACATTTCCTGTCTCATCTGATGCTTTCCTATCTTTATGTCAACCTGAGTGACACCTTCGATAGGTATTTCTTCCCCATTGAAATTGTGCACAGGGCCTTCATTTTGTCTCACCTTTACATGATTTTGTGGGGATCTCCCTTCATTGATACTTTTTACCAGTATTTTCGACATTATTGTTGCCTAGGCACCTGTATCAATCATTGCAAATGCATTAAATTTGTCTTCACTAGTGATAGGAGCATAGTACCTTTCTTCAACCTCTTCTAGTATGCATAGAAAATGTGAATTTCTACTAATTTCAGGACTTAATTTACTTAGCTCTTGTTTTAGTTTTTGCTAGACCATGGACATATGAATTGACATTGGGCCTCATTACGACCCTGGCGGAAATCAAAAAACGATGGCGGAAATGCAATACCGCCATCGAATAGCGCTCGGTGCGACTATGACCCGTCACCGCAAAGTACGAAGCCATTAGCGACACCGTAGTGAACGCCAACGCTAACTGCACCAAGTACGCGCGCGCGCGCCATGCCAAACCGTAAATACCACCATGGCGCAAGGGTACGCGAATTCCGACCCTAGCGGACATGTACCTAACGCCATCAAGCATGGCGGAAAGTACCATTCCGCCATGGTGAGAAGTACGGCATCGCGAATCAACCGTAAACGGCCCCACTGAGTGCCTGTACACCGCTCCCTGCCCACAAAGTACAACTCCCCGTAGGTGCAATGAAGTCACAATGCAACCAGTGAAATGTACAAGTCACCCATGCATGCCAACGAACAAAAGAATCACAAGAGGGGCCAATGGGAGCTGCAGGGCACAGATGGCACGAATACAGAAGCCATCCCAATGGACATGACCACAGTCCCCCCCCCAGAAACGCACGCAAACACAGGCACCTGTGACCAGCAATATTCCGAAAATCACATCATTCCACCAGTCCACCTGGCTGACCGGCATCTGTTACACAAAACCCAATCCCCCACCCCTGAGCATGACAACATTCAAACAGTCATATTGGCAGCCCCCATCCCTGACCTCACTGGGCTTCGTAGGCAAACGCGCCCAGCACAGTACCACGCAACTAAACTCCGAAGCTGGAACCCAATACAGATCTCCTCACAATACATCGCTCCCCAAATAGGAATATGCCACATCACTCGCAAAGAAGAACGCTACACGGCCCATATCAGAATAGAAATTTAATGCACAACAAAATCACCAAGCCCATACAGCCATTAGGCCATGAACTCCAAAACACATATCACCATTGTGGGCTGCATCCGCAAGAAATGACCAGCTACTACTTGTGTGACGCCCTGTTCCATCATGGTACACAGAGCCACATTCACGTACGAAAAGGCAACATGGAAGCGCACAGAACCGCAGGGCCGTCCCAATGGGGAGGCACTAGTCCAGCTGAAAGGCCGAAATGTTGCTCCGAGCCACTAGTACTGCGTAAGGGCATGTGGCCCATTGGCGATCGTCCCATAAGATCGTAATGCTGCTCCACTGATTAACACGAAGCAGCAGGTGTTGGGAGTAAAAGCCATCTGCAGGAGTGGCATACAGATGGCAGTGGCAAAAGGGGAGGAGATACCTGTCAACCAAAAGAAAAGAAAAAGAACAGAATGGCCATCAGAACTACATTCGAACTACTCACTTCAATGATCACACTAAATCCACAGCCATATGCATGCTAGCCCACTCCAAAGGATCATCACCACCCCAAAACCACTTGCGACTCATAACCATCTATATCGAGGTGTAAACACCATCACAAACGAGTGTACCTGTGCATGCGTCTGTGAAAACAGAATCCATCAGATGGGAATGTTAACGTGCATGGACACAAGTGTCTGAAGGCGCGTCGAGACAGGGAGGGCTCAACAAGGCCAGATAGACGATGGTCCCACTATGGCAGCCCTGCATCACATAGCGCAGGGGAGGCGGATAGATTCCAAGAAGCCCTGTACATGGCAAACTCTGTATCAAATCACCTGCCCATGCATCCATTCATCATTCCCTCATCCCGGTATAAAAACGCCTGAATATTTACTCACATAACATTAGAAATATCCATTGAGTCTGTGCGTTATGCAGCCTGCAAAATCCACAGTGCCCCAGCCCGTAATTCCAGTGTTGTGAAGTAACATGTATTTGGGAACGTCCGGCCTCATCGCCCACGTCGCTATTGCGCATCCCAAACTATTCATATCAATCATTGCATCCTCGCCATGGCCCCTGTCTCAAGGACATTGAACAATAGAACGTTATATTTGCAGTCAGACCTGTGGGCATCTCCTCGCCGCTAGCTGGAAACCGAAAGCGCCGCCCTTCGAATTCCTCATTTGCAACATCACGTCGAAAAGGCATCTGTGGCCGTTTGAAATCACAAATTAATCCATCTAGTGCGGCTGTGTGTGAAAATGGCAACTGCCTTCACCCACAAATGGGACGCCCCGCCCGTCGGTGCAACTCGGTACAGTGATGCATGAGGGCCCACCGTTACTCGAGTACTACGTTCCACTGACCCATCACAAGTCTGTTCGCGACTGCAAAGATTGTATGTGAAACAATGGGACCATAGCCGAATGTACATATCAACCAATGTTACACGGCCATCGGGTACAAATACATGATTGCAATAGCAAGATGCCATTCCTCGAATTGCAGCGTTGTGTGCGGGACGTGCTCGGCCAAAGGGGAGAGCAGCTTGCACAGGTGGAATGAATCACCACAGGTGGAGGCCATACAGCCTGAAAACACATAAATTGCACACCCAGTCTCCTCCCACAACCACACCCACTCCGAAATGCTACCGGCAGGACTCGCGATGTTGGCCCTGGGGGACCTGATAGCACTGCAAGTACTCCAACTCCAAGAAGAAGACGAACACCAACTACAACCGGCCGCACGGAGGAGACGCAGGAGGAGGAGGAGGCCAAGGCAGGGCCAGCAAGGGCCGCCAGCACAGCCACTACCACCACGCAGGCAGCCCGCAATCCCACGCCTCCGAGCACATCCGTTCAACCTCACTGATGAGCAGATCCACACCCTCTACCGTTTGGACCGGGACACCATAGCCGCCATTGTGGACATGACACAGGCTGACCTTGTCAGCATGATAGATAGCCCAACCGCCATCCCACCCCTACTGAAGGTGGTGTCTGTACTCCACTTCCTGGCCACAGGCACCTACCAGCACACAGTCGGACAGTTGCATGGCATTTCTCAGCCACTGTTCTCACGGACACTATTGCAAGTGCTCGATGCCCTCCTGCAGCACGCAGACGACTACATCTCTCTACCACGCTCGGAGCAGGATATTACCAACACAAAAGTGGGATTCCATGCACTTGCCGGCATACCGGGTTGCATTGGTGCCATCGACTGCACCCATGTGGAATTGGTCGTCCCACATGCCATGGAGGCCCAGTACCGCAACCGAAAACAATTTCATTCCCTGAATGTACAAATGGTGTGTGACTCCAACAGGATCATTACACATTGTTGTGCCAGATTCCCTGGATCAACCCATGATTCTATGGTCTTGAGGAACTCTACTATACCACGCTACATGGAGCGACACGCAGGGAACAGATCCTGGCTACTCGGTGAGTCTCATTTCATGCATGATGATGTGGGGTATGTGATGCGGCAATGACCTGGCAGGAAGGGGGGGGGTGTGCGTACGTAGCAATGGCATTCCACATCATACGTTTCTCGTCCACATACAGGTGATGCTGGGTATCCACTGAAGAGATGGCTCCTCACACCAGTCCGGAACCCACGGGACCAGCATGAGGAGGACTACAACCATGCCCACTCACGTACCCGTGTAGTCATTGAACAGGCATTCGGCCTACTGAAGACTCGTTTCCGCTGCCTCAGCAGGTCTGGCGGGGCACTCCTGTACCGCCATGAGAAGGTTGCAAAGATGGTCATGGCATGTGTCATGCTCCACAACATGTGCGTACGTAGAAATGTGCCCATGCCCCCTGACGCAGAACTGCAAGCACCTGAAGATGGTCATGATGAGGGTGGGGATGTGGCAGCACCTCAAGGAGTCTGCGAGGCACCGGAGGGCCGTGACATTCGTCAGCATCTCATTGATGCATGCTTCTAGCACTCACGCCTGGTGGCTGATACATGGACACGGGACTCGTGGCACTGTGTGTGTCTGGTACATGCACAATATGGACTGTACGCCTATGATGGCCTAGTACACAAAGATCATTGTCCACACATCTCATTGGTTGATCGTGCACTGTTTATGGCATATGTGATATCATGTTGAACACCCTATCGACCCGCCACCCAAGTGAGCCCAACACACCCCCTCCACCCTCCTACCTCCCCCCCGAACACCAGTGTCCAAAGATGCTCATTGTCAGTGGGCTGTCGCTATTGCAAGCCCCCTCTGCGGGTATCAGGGGCACCCCTGCCTGTGGAGCGCAGGTTCCTCCCAGATCTACGTTGGGGGCTGCCCTGGACGGAACTTGCAACGGATGATGTCTCTGCCTGCTCACGTCCATGCATGTCCCTAAGGGTTTGTGAGAGCTCAGTGAGCACACGGCGCACTGCGGCAAGTTCGGCACATACGTCTTTGGACGTCGCATGCATTTCCCCCCTCAGGCTCTCGGTGCTTCTCTCCATTTGGACTCTCAGGCTCTCGGTGCCACTCTCCATTTGTGCCCTTAGTGTCTCTGTACTTCTCTCCATTTCTGCCCTAAGTGTCTCAGTTGATGTTTCTATGTCTGCCTTAGTGCCCCCACATTCATCGGCATGGTCCTTGAGGAGCGTGGCCAGTTGCTGCTGTTGCACGATTAACTGGTCGAGGGACTGTTGCCTCTGCTGGGCCATGGCCATTTGCGGGGGTGTCACAGAGGGGCTGTTGACCTCATGTTGCCTTGCCACAGGGCTTGTGGGGGATGGCCAGTCGTCGTCTTGTGGGTGCCCCTCCGTGGTATCCTCATGTTGTACGGGATGGGACAGACAGGGGGATTGGGACAGGTCATGGATGGATCTGACTTCGACATCCCCGTCTTCTGTGTCGGAGCATGCTGCCATCAATGGGGTGTCACCTATGGTGCTGCTGCCACCAGAGGCAGTGCCTTCTGTGGCATCCGTTGGGGGGACCTGTGGTGGTGGTGTTGTGGGCATGCTGGCTGCTGGGGTGCCTGTTGATGTTCCCTCCTCTGTGCTGCCACCTGATTTGTGCTGCTGCCGTGTCTTGATGCGTGCAGCTGAGGTGGAGGGGCTTTGGCCGTTGGTCTTGGCCCTCTTTGCAGGTGTGCTGGTAGGGGTGTCCTGATGCTCGTCGTTTGGATCGGACCCTGTGGTGGAGTAAAGGAGGGCGAGGGTTATTAATGGGTCTGTGGGTATTGGAATGGCATTGTATCACATGCATTGGGGTGGTACCTGAGGGTGATTTGGGTCGGGGCCTTGGAGGTGCTTTCATTTGTGTGTGGAGTGAGGGTGCAGTTGTTTGGCAGCCTGCAGTTAGGGTGTGCCTGCTGCACGTGTAGTGGGTGTTTTAGGGGTTTTTAATTATTTATGTATTTATTGTGAGTTTTAAAGTGCGCTATCAGGCCGATGTGTGTGGACGTTCTCCTGGACATGTGTTTCTGTTGCACTATGTGGACACATGGTACTTCACATGATTGGACATTGTGGATTTAGCATTGTTTTATCTGGCCCACCTACCTGAATCTTCGGATGTCTGCACTCCTTTATCCATCCCTCCGACTCCCTCTATGCTCTCCATTCCGATGGTGGAGGCACAGATTTCTTCCCAGGGGGTCAACTTGATGGGTGATTCAGGACCTCCCCCGGTGGCTGTGGCAATGTTGCGGTTGGCAGAGAGTATGCTGCGGACGCGTATCCGCAGGTCGTCCCATCGCTTTCTGCATTGCTGTGGGTTGCGGGGTGCGGTCCCCACCGCACTTACCCGCTGTGCCACCAGAGCCCATATGGCCTTCTTGTTCGCAAGTGCCGTCCTGGTCATTTGCGTGGAGAAGACGACGGCAGCATTCTCCTGGAGGGTCTCTGTTAGCACGGTGAGTTCCTCACGGGAGAAGTGGACCTGCCGCTTGCGGTCGCACGCTTTCTTCGCTACTTTTCCCATTTTTCTTGGTTTCGCTAGGGTGGATGACGGGTTGGGGTGTGTCTCAGGGTAGTGTTTTTAGTGGTTGTGTGGTTTTTGTGGTTTTATAGGTGTACGGCGGGATGTTTCCCGTTCCGGGCCCATGTTTTTACTTCCGTTTCCGTATATTTACGGGCACCGTACTTTCCGGTAGGCGCACACTGCGGTGTCCGCTGTGATGGGTGGCGGTATTGCACCTAGGGCGCCGTACGGCGGCGGTGTGGGCCGTTTTGGGGTCATTTCCGCCATCGCGGACTTTGCACTTCCGCCATGGCGTGGTGCTCGTGCCTGATGGGTCGGAATGGGCCGCACTTTGCTCCATCGTGCAATGGCGGAAACGCTATTTACGCTGTGGCGGTCCGGTCAGTCACTTTCCGCCAGGGTCGTAATGAGGGCCATTGTATTCAAAATACTCAGGAGACTGACCTGCACCTGCCTTTTGGTCAATTCTTTCCTCAGTGTGGTTATCAACAGTATTATGAATATCAATTAAGGATAATCCATCTGCTGATCCTAATTATTCGTTTTGTGTTTTATTTTTGCTTTGGATGCCCTTTTAAATTTGCTTCTCTGTTCTTTGGGTTTTTCTTGTTCATTTTTCCCTTTCTGTTCTTCATCTTCAAACACCTGAATGGTCTAGTTCAACTCTAAATTGAACCACACTCCCTTTTTGTGTGTTTAGAAATTCCCTGTCTCACATTCATTCGTTAAAACAGCAAGCAATTAAAATACTTTTATTCAATGGCAATTCACGGGCGTCTGTGTTCTCATCAGGGCAGAGGTGATTAGCTAGTCACTTGTTATCACTATGTACAAGATCACTCCTATGACCTTCTCCACCTTCACTTGACTGTTGCTTTTGGACTGCACATAATTTTCCTATCTGTTCAGACAACATTGGGTCTCTAAGCATTAAAACCTGTCCCTGTCTCTGAACTCCTCTCTTTGTGGTCTGGGCGGTAATGATTAAACTTGCCCTGATTTGGCCTGTTCTAATATCTGACAGGAGATTGATTTCTATTTGTGTTACCTCTGAATTCACGTGACACAGGAGGTGGAAATGTAGAGTGACCATCCTTTGGCCATGGTCGACCAGTTGTGGTGATTGATTATATTGGTGAGGTACATTATTCATATTTTTTCTTTCATTTGGTAGGAACTGTTCCCTATGCCGGTTTCCATTTCCAATGAATCTATCCACATATCTTGATCTTTCTTAGTGGCCATTTACCACTGTATTAGGGTCAAATCTACTCTAGGCCCCTAGTGTCTGGTATGGGCCAGTGTACATTTGATTTTCATTGTCATTTAGGCCTGGTATATCATAGTGAAATCCCACTCTGGGAGTACTACAAAGATATCTAGGACTAATGTAAGATCTTCTATTTCTGGAATCAATGGATTACAACATTGGACTTTGTGGTGATGTCCTTTGTGGAGGCACGCCCATTTGACTAGGTGTCATGTCGTTCTTTGCCTGATTTTAGGCTGATGCTAGCAGCATCTTTACAGATTTTGCATCCAAAATCGCTAGTGTGGATTCCTTAGACTTTGGTTTGGCCTCTCTTGTCTTAGGCCCCTCCTCTTTCTGACCAAATATCACTCCGTACAGTTTGATCCCCTATTCTATTATCCATTCTTGGGGGGTTTTTCCTGTCAAATTCATGAATTAACTGAAAGACAATGGGCCTCATTACACGGACGGCGGTAAGGGTTAACGGTCACCGTTAAGTCACCGTCAATGGTAACGGTGACCGTTAACCCTTACCACCGTATTACGAGGTCCCTTTGCGGGTTGGGGAATTTAACGCCTGCTTTTTGCAGGTGTTAAAACCCAACCCGCAAAGGGACCTTGGTGCTAATTACGGCACCGCAAATTTGCGGTACCGTAATTAGCACCTTCCCCATTCCCATTATGCCCTATGGGGCAAAAATGGGAATGGGGAAGGGCAATGGTGGAAGGGGGAATTACCGCCCCACCAACCTCGGAGTTCGGCGGTAATTCCCCTTTCCGTCAAGGTGGTGCCGGTAATTTACCGGCATGGACCAAGGTGCTAATAGCACCTTGGTCCACTGCCTACCGTGTAATGAGGCCCAATGTCTTTTTGGAGCCCATAAAAGTATGAAGTTTTAAATTCTACAGAGTTAGGGTTAAAGGTTGCATTAAAGCGTGAAAATGCTCTTTTTCAGTTTTGAAAGAATTGGCGAGGTGACTCAATTTGCTTTGCTGTCATAGTATAAGCGTCTTTCTTGGCATCCTATGTAGACTAGTAAGGTGAGAATTGGTGTTTAATCTCTTTCCCAAAGTCTGCCCGTGACAAATGTTCCTGTTCATTGAGACCACAAATGATACTAGCAGATACTGCATCTAGAGTGAGTTGAAAGTACTGTTTATATTGTTGCCTAGGGATCTGAAGGGCTTTGACATATCATGAACAGCCTCTAAATGGTCTTCCATGCAACAATCGCCTCCCTTTTTGAATGATTTAATCAAAGTCTTGATACATTTCATAATTTTTAAAGGACCACATGGTGCATTTTGGTATGTGTCATTTTGTTGCTAGTTCCTGTTCTCTCATGGGCAAGAATGTGTGTGAATATTTGTAGGTGATTTGGATCCTACCATTGAGCCATAACAAGGTCTGTCCAAAGGAACAGCTACTGGTACATTTCCTTGGCTCTGGCAGTGATTGAGTTCAGCTCCAGGGATTGTAGGACCTCTTTGTTTTTCCTGAGATTTGAGATTAAATATTTGCTGTTCCAGGTTCTTGTACTGTCCACGAAGCTGCTCTGCTTCATGACAGAGAGCAGAATTCTCATCCCTAACCTTATTGATCATTGCTTGCAATTGATTGATTTGTTTCTGACAATGATTAAGTGCTTTGTTTTTTTTTCTTCATTTTCTTCTAGTAATTTAAATATCTCTTAAATATCTCCTGTTCCATAACATGGAGTTCTTAATTTTTCTCCCTGTCATCTTCTCAAAGGGTTTGTATTTTGGAAAATACAACATCTTTATCTTGCCATGTTTCATCCAATATTGATTTTAAATGGGTCAATTCATCTTCATTCTCAGTTTCTCTCTCTGAGCCAATTGAGTAGCAAGATCGCTACATTTGGTTTGAAATTCCATGTCTACCTTCTCCTGTTTTAATTCTGCTTTTATTTGCTACACTTGATCACATTAATTGTCCAAACTGTGCTGTAATTTGCTGATGACTTCATTGTCTTTCGCTTGCATCTTTATGGATCTCTGTAGCAGAAACCAAAGTTTTGCACACAGTATGATGATGCAGTTCTTCTCCTCTGTGCATTCTGGCGCTTGGAAGAGTCGAAGGAGACACACCTGCACAATGCTTCCTTCATCAAAAATATCATCAAATGTCTCTTTTTTTTTACTTCTGTACTAATCCTGCCATTCAATATTGTCAAGATTTTCCGGGGACCAATTTGCATGGGCATAAAGCTTTGCCTCGAGGTAATCTGGAAATTCAGAAAATTCAGCCTGAATCTGGGACATGGTTCTACTATGGCCAGTAAGACTATAACAAGAAGTCAGCACACAGTATTGCACTATCTTACAGCACTAATCCAGTTATTGAGTGCACAATGTGGTTATGCTTTATGATGCAAGGCCGCGCCCAGTAATTATTTTACCACTTTCCGGCCAATGCACCTTCAATATTAGAGATCTTTTGGGCTATATTTAATTTCTCGTGGCATTTTGTGGTATTTTGGTGTGGTGGTATTTTCTTATCTCTTGGCAATATATTGTGGTAAACCTATTGGGGTATTTTTATAGTGATGAGGCTGATTTCAGAACACTACCTAATAATTATTTCACCAGGGTCACTAACGGTAAACAAATACTGGACCTAGTACACTCTGAATAATTAGTTCATGCTCTCCTGTGATATTTTATCTACAATATCACTCGTATACCCTTTTGGCTCTGTTTCAAAATACATTAAACATGCAAATGAAATACAAAACATTAATTCAGCCTCTCAGAGTAAAACAATTTACTGTGACTAACTTTGCTTTGTTATTTTTCTTACTGCATGTTTACATCTCTATGCATGCCAACTGAATGAGACTGAGTGCAGAATAAACATACTGGGACTAAATTACCTTTTCTAATTATTCTTTATCATAAACTAGAAATATTCAAGTTACACAGAATGACATGTGCACCCACGTTGTAATTCAAACATCAATGCTCTATCTGCAATAATGTGCAGAGCTCTGTCTGTTGTCGGCCTTGACTTCGCAACAAAACTTGTAGAAATATAATCACAGTTTTACATGAACGTTTAAATTATTATTGTTAATACAGCACCTAAAAATTAACTGAATTATTTAACCTATGCTACATAGAATCAACATCCACTCCAACACTCTCCTCAATTACAATATAATTACCTAAATCTGTTGGCGATATTCCCTGACTCGGCTTGGGAGTAACCCACGGAGTCTTTCAGAGTCTTTCTCTAGCCTATCTGCTTGCCTCGCGCAGGGTTATTCACAGGTAAGGTTGCTCGAGACTGCAGCTCTTCTAAGGACTGCCTACCCAGGAGAGAGACAGGCAGCCTGCAGCACTGCAGACAGTCAACAAGAACACAGGATACTCAGCCTCTCAGGAACCAGCCTTCTGTTCCCTTTGTAAGTGAGTGAGAGAGAATGCCCCAGCCCTCTCTGCCTCAAACCTTTTTCTCAAACCCATGTGTCACTCTAAAAGCACCTCCCCTTGACAACTTATCCCATTAAAATAGCATGTGATTTCCTCTGTGCGTTTGCTCGAAATACAGACTGCATTGCTGAAGAGAAATTGTTACATCCCTACGGCGCTTCCTGCCCCGAAACAACACAATGGCCCTCATTACGACCCTGGCGGAGTGGGTCTACGCCAGCGGTATTCGCGGCGGACCCTTCCGCCCTACTACGAGTTCCCGTAGCGCCATGGAGCCGTTTTCCGCCTGGTTTTTCCGGGCGGAGAAATCCATGGCGCTACGGGACCTCTTGTTAATTAAGCCACCGTAATTTACGGTGGCGTAATTAACGCCTTCCCCACTCCCATTATACCCTATGGGGCAAAAATGGGAATGGGGAAGGGTAAAATGGGGATTGGGGATTTACCGCCCCGCCAAGGTCGGAATGGGGCGGTAAATCCGCCAACCCCCATGGCGGTATTGGCAGCTTTCCGCCGTGCTCCATGGTGCATATTGCACCACGATCTCCGCCAGGGTCGTAATGAGGGCCAATGTCTTTAGCAGAACTGATCTCACAGTCCACACTTTAAACCACAGCACATCTGCACGTTTAAATTATTTATCTTTTCCATCAATCTGCATCCAGTTTATATCATGGACTGATTTGCACTACATGTTATTATGGGAGTTATATTATAAATATTAATTACAAATATCAATCTTCATCAACACTGAGCAAAACAATTCAGAAATAAACAACATACAAACAATCAACCTCATTGCTTTACTTTGTCAGTCAAAAACACCACACACAGCACTGCTATGTGCTCTAAATCTGGAACCAATGCCCTTAAAGGTTCTATATTCGAACAAAAAAAAGCTTTAATAGGTGGGTCTTTACTGGCAGACTAATTCAAATAGTCAAATCCTTCCCAGCTGTATAACGCTTGTAGGTTTTTAACTGAAGGATGTCCTTGCTTTTCAAACTCCCAGACCCTCCGAGATTTTTAGCTAGATATAGGCTGAATTATGTTGCCTTTAATGTCAAGCGTTCTACATGTAAGCTATGACGCTCTTCCAACTGCAACCAGAGAATATGATGGAAAATTGGAGTGATCTGAGACCAAGCCACGTCTCTGGACATTGACCTAGCAGCCATGCGTGGTATAGCCTAAAGGGAATCTAAAGAGATGTTTGGGTATCGCGATTCATGGGGGGAAATGGAGTTGCAATTTTAATAAGCAAGGTGTGCGCGGGGGAATTAATCATGCGTCTGTCACGCTCACCTGATTCCCACGGAGGCGCAGGTCTGGCTTCGAGTACTGATGCTTCTTCAATGGTGAAGCGCAGGACTCTGATGATGGACAGGAAGGGCCCCTCTACTCTGGCTTTTCTGGCTCGCAGGAATATTCCCATGTGCTTGAAAAGGGAGTATTACCTACTGACGGAATAATGCTCAAGCCTCCCACTCCCTTCCAACCCTCCTCGATACCCTTCCACGATTCCCTGTGAAGTCTCACCTTAGGGTTTGGAAGGATGAGTTTTCCATCCTGCTTCTGATGCAGGGGGGCGTTGAAACCCAGTTACTTCACTGGATTGAGGTTTGATGGGAGTTCAATATAAGTTTGACTATTCAGGTGAGGCGCTGTAAGAGTTCTGTTGCAAGTTCAAAAGTTCAAGCTTAATAATAATGTTCATTGTCTTATTGCAGCAAGCGCTAATGCTTATGTCTTTTTCCCCTTAGGGGCCGGGGTTCGGAATGCCGGAGATATGGCGCCGACCCGAAGTGTAAGTTCTGGATGAGCGTTCAGGTAATGTCTTTGCATTCGCTCATTCAATGTCTTTGTCTTTTTTCCCCATTGGGGCCGGGGTCCGGAATGCCTGGAAGCGGCAGGACCCGAAATGAAATGGGAATGACCCAACAGGTAAGTCTTAGAAGGAAACTGAGCTTTTCCTTTTTCCCTTCCTTCTCTCACCTTGTTTTCTTGTCTTTTCTCTCTAGGCTCTGGGAAGCGGGTGCGGATCCGGATGATCGCTGCTGAAGATGGAGGCGCCCAGGAAAGGTGAGTGAAATGCAGCGCTGCAGCGATCGAAACAAAATGCTTTTAAAATGATGTCTTCCCTTTCAGGATCGTCGGTGTGATGTCCCCGTGATGCAGCTTTAGCAGGTAAGGTCTTCTTTCTCTCCAATTCCTTCTTATCTCCTTTTGCAGGCGACCCAGGATGCTGACCGGCATGGCTGAAGTCCAGATGCACGAGCTGACACGGTGAGCGTCCAGCTGCGAGGAGCAGAACAACGCGAAGCGTGAGTTGCTGATCGGGCGTGGTTTAAATAGCTTTGGAAGAAGTTCCAGGCATGTACCCTTCCACCGATCAGGTATGTATCCTTCCCCGACCACACCCAGGTGGAAAGTAGTCCCACAGGTAAAGTAGTTCCATTCAGGCCTCAAGAGGGCCTGGATGTAGCAGCATGGTCTGCATCAGGTAAGTGCTCATTAAAACACTTGAACACATGTCTAGCTTTATGAGCCTGGTGCCTAAGGCGCCAGGACAGGGGTCCAACATGAGCCTGGCGCCTAAGGCGCCAGGACTGTGTCCAAAGCGCCCCAGCATGGGCCCGCTGGCACTTCCCTGGGGGGAATGATGCCTGCCTCTGGGGTTGCTGGGTCGGACCTGGCTCCTTGGAGGTAGGCATCATGACAGTACCCCCCCTCAAGGCCCCTCCCAAGGTTGTTCCCTCCAGGGGTTTTGGCTTGTTCGGAAATCTCCGGTGGAACCTTTGTATTAATCGAGGTGCGTGAACATGGTTACTAGGCTCCCACGATCTCTCCTGAGGTCCATATCCCTTCCAGTCAACAAGATAGAAGAGTTTTGACTTTAACACCTTGGAGTCTAAAATGTCTTTAACTTCGAATTCTAATTCCCCTTCAATTTGAACTGGGTCTGGAGGCTTGGACAGTTGGGTCCCTGGTTGTACTGGCTTCAAAAGTGATGCATGAAAAACTGGATGAATACGCATGTTAGACGGTAAATCCAGTTTAAAGGCCACAGGATTGGTTATAGCCTTGATGGGATAAGGTCCTATGAATCTGGGATTGAAGGTTCGCGGGCCCTTGAGGGGTAAATGTTTCGTTGCTAGCCAAACCCGGTCTCCTACTTGGTAAGGAGGAGTTTTACTTCGGTGCAAATCAGCATTTTCTTTATACTTTTTCTTGGCTTGCTGTAAATGAGTTGCAGCTTCTTTGAAGGCTCGGGTTATTGTGGAATGCAGATGATTTACTGCGGGCATTTCCAGGGTCAGAGGTGGATCTAGGTCAGAGGTCCGAGGATGGTGACCAAACAAAGTATAAAAAGGAGTTTGTCCGGTTCCAGAATGCACTGAATTGTTGTATGCATATTCTGCGATCCAAAGGATGTCTTTCCAATTTAACTCGGATTGGTGTAACATGCACCGAAGATATTGCTCGAGAGTCTGATTGGTTCTCTCGGTTTGTCCGTCGGTCTGGGGGTGGTGGGTGGTGGATAACCGCACATCTATTTGTGCTAGTTGACAACATTTCTTCCAAAAATGGGAGATAAATTGACTTCCACGATCCGAGACTAATATGGAAGGAAAACCATGTATGCGAACTATATTCTCCAGAAATTCCTTGGCCAAGGTGGAAGCTGAAGGCAAACCTTTTAAAGGGATAAAGTGGGCCATTTTGGAGAATAGATCCACAAATACAAGGATAGTGTTGTAACCAGCACAAGGAGGCAGGTCAGTTATAAAGTCCATTGACAAGGTGTGCCATGGTGCCGGCGGAATATCCAAGGGTTGAAGTAGGCCGGCTGGCCTTTTCTTTTGACCCTTGTTTTGGGCGCAAATTCCGCAAGACAATACAAAAGACTTTATGTCTTTTCTCCAAGAAGGCCACCAGAAGTGGCGTTTGATTTTTTCCTCCGTTTTAGCGATACCAGGGTGTCCTTCCATTAATGATTCATGATGATGGGCAATAACAAGTTCTTGCAATTCTTTACTTGGCAGAAACAACCGCTCCTGGAAGTAGGGTAAATCATCCTTAACGGTGTAATGAGGACCCTTTTGACTCCATTCCAGTAAGGCTGAAGAGACTAGAAGTTGTTTTACTTGCGTTTGGATGTCCTCAATAGTTTGCAATGAAGTTAGGCCTAAGATTCTTTGTTCAGGTATGATTGGCACAGGTTCTAAACTCGAATTGGGTTCTTCCATGCCAATCCGGGATAAGGCGTCCGCTTTACCATTCTTGCAGCCAGGGCGATAGGTAATTACGAAATCAAATTCCGCAAAGAATAGAGCCCATCGGAGTTGTCGTGAAGATTGAGCTTTGGCCGTCTTTAAATATTGTAAATTTCTGTGGTCCGTAATTACAGTGATGGTGTGTCTTGCCCCGAGAAGGTAGTGACGCCAAGCCTTGAAAGCAGATTTAATAGCCAGTAACTCCTTGTCGGTAATTGCGTAGTTGATTTCAGGAGGAGAAAATGTCCTGGACCAAAAGGCCACAGGGTGTAGTTGGTTAGTTTCTGGGTCTCTTTGCGACAAGACAGCTCCCATGGCCGAACTGGATGCGTCGGTTTCCACAATGTAAGGGAGATCTGGGTGCGGGTGCTTCAATACAGGTGCAGAGGTGAATTTGGTTTTCAGGTCCTGAAAGGCTTGTTCGGCCTCAAGAGTCCATTCAAAGCGTTTGTTTTTCTTTAGGAGAGCTGTGATGGGTTGGACTGTTCGGGAAAATTCCGGAATGAATCTTCGATAGAAATTGGCGAAGCCGAGCATGCTCTGAACTCCCTTCACCGAGCTAGGAGATGGCCATTTGAGGATGGTGTCCACCTTTCGCGAGTCCATTCGGACTCCTTGAGGTGTCAGGACGAATCCGAGAAACTCAACTTCTGTGGTATGAAAGACGCATTTTTCGAGCTTTGCAAATAGTCTGTGCTGGCGCAATTTCTCAAGAACTGCCCTAACATGTTTTCTGTGATCGGATTCTGAAGAAGACTACACCAGGATGTCGTCAATATAAACAATGACACAGACATCGATAAGTTCCCGAAGAACATCATTCATAAAGTACTGAAAGGCGGCAGGTGCATTGCACAAACCGAAGGGCATCACCTGATATTCGAAGAGCCCAAATTTGGTGCGGAATGCAGTCTTCCATTCGTCGCCTTCTTTTATACGCACCAGGTGATAAGCTCCTCGGAGATCTAACTTGGTGTACACACAAGCGTCTTTCACCTAGTCGATAAGCTCAGGGATCAGGGGCAGAGGATAACGATTCTTAATCGTTATTTGATTTAGGGCGCGATAGTCTATACATGTTCTAAGGTCGCCCTCTTTTTTCGGCACAAAGAACAGAGCTGAGGAGACAGGAGACTTGGACGGGCGAATAAAACCATTGGCTAGGTACTGATCTAAATACTGACGCAAATGCAGGTTCTCAGGTTCCGTAAGAGCATATATCCTACTACAAGGTAGTTGAGCATTGGGTACCAGATCGATTTGGCAATCAAGACCGATGGGGAGGTAACGTGTTAGCCTGTTCCTTCTGAAAAACGTCTTGGAATTCTTGGTATTCTGACGGTAGCTGTACAGGGGTGGAAGTTGCTGAGGCTAGACCCATAACTGGATTTCTTGGATAACAAGTTGGTTCACAATCAGGAAAACTTATCTTCTTTGCTCGCCAGTCGATTCTGGGATTATGTGTTTCTAACCAAGGAATTCCAAGAATTACTTGAAATTGTGGGGCCTTGATCACATCAAACACGATTGCTTCCCGATGTCCATCCTGACCCACCAGTGTCATTTCAACAGTGGAATGCGTTACAGGTCCTGAGGCTATTTCGGTTCCATCTACTGTAGTAATGACATCTTGGGTTACTTTCGGGCGGAGAGGGAGCTTAATCCTGGAAGCCAATTCACGGTCTATGTAGTTTCCAATAGCTCCACTGTCGATGTATGCTTTTACAGCATGCAACTGCTGAGGCTGCTTTGGGTCCACGAGCACCATTGGCATGACAAAATGCGAGGTCAAAGAGTTTGTTTTCAAGCTCGGCAAGTGGACCCCTACGCTTGTCGGGCTAGGTCGTTTCCCGAATCAGGTGTCAATAATTCGTTATCAGTGGCTCCAACCACCTTCTTAGGTGGTTTAACCGGACAATTTCGAAGAAAGTGACCGGAAGTCCCGCAATACAGACAAAGTTGCATTTGCCGCCTTCTCTCTCGTTCCTTCTGCGTTAATGGTCCTTTAACACCGCCGATTTGCATAGGTTCGGATACGTCGGTACTCTTGGATTTAGCGTGGGTTTTGATCGGTACTCGGGTTTCGTACTTGAAACGATCTGCTTTTCTATTTTGAAGTCTGTGATCAAGTTGAACCACCAAGTCTATGTAGTCTGCGCAGACCTGGGGTGGATCTACTATCTGAGCTAGAACATCCTTAAGCTCTCCGCGCAGGCCTCGATGAAACAATGTGATCCTTTTGTTTTCTGGCCATCCAGTTTCCACAACCAGTCTATTAAAGGTGGCAACGTAGGACAGGAGATCCTGATTACCTTGTCGTAAGGATAGCAGTTCGTTATCAAGGTCCTGTCCTTGAGAGTGTCGAGCAAACAATCTTTCCATGCTGGCCTGGAAGCCCTGAAAATCCTGGAGAAATGGATCATCCTGATTTACCAATGGAATAGACCAATCGGCAGCACTGCCACTGAGGTAAGATAGTATAAAGGCTACCTTGGTCTGGTCGTTAGGGAAGGCCCCGGGTCTGCATAGAAAGTGTAAACGACATTGGTTCATAAAGACGGCATATTTCTTGGGATCCCCCGCAAAATGTTCAGGCGGGGCCAAAGGCATGTGTCCAGGTAGATTGATTTGTACCGGGTTATTCAAACCCATTGATGTGGAAGTACCTCCGGAATTAGGTAAAGGAGTGTGCCCTGCCTGGGCCTGCAATAACCTTTTGGCCAGGTCATGAGTTCTTTCCTTGGATAGGATCAGTTCTCTTTTGAGAGCGTTAGTCTCCTGGCGGGCTGAGTGCACTTCTGCCCGTAATTCCCCCAAAAGCTGGGCCAGCTGATCTGTCTCGGAAGTCTCCATAGCGCCCGGGTGGGAGATTGTGGGTAGGCTTTGCGTTCTGTCACGCTCACCTGATTCACACGGAGGCGCAGGTCTGGCTTCGAGTGCTGATGCTTCTTCAATGGTGAAGCGCAGGACTCTGATGATGGACAGGAAGGGCCCCTCTACTCTGGCTTTTCTGGCTCGCAGGAATATTCCCCTGTGCGTGAAAAGGGAGTATTACCTACCGACGGAATAATGCTCAAGCCTCCCACTCCCTTCCAACCCTCCTCGATACCCTTCCACGATTCCCCGTGAAGTCTCACCTTAGGGTTTGGAAGGATGAGTTCTCCATCCTGCTTCTGATGCAGGGGCGCGTTGAAACCCAGTTACTTCACTGGATTGAGGTTTGATGGGAGTTCAATATAAGCTTGACTATTCAGGTGAGGCGCTGTAAGAGTTCTGTTGCAAGTTCAAAAGTTCAAGCTTAATAATAATGTTCATTGTCTTATTGCAGCAAGCGCTAATGCTTATGTATTTTTCCCCTTAGGAGCCGGGGTTCGGAATGCCGGAGATATGGCACCGACCCGAAGTGTAAGTTCTGGATGAGCGTTCAGGTAATGTCTTTGCATTTGCTCATTCAATGTCTTTGTCTTTTTTCCCCTTTGGGGCCGGGGTCCGGAATGCCTGGAAGCGGCAGGACCCGAAAGGAAATGGGAATGACCCAACAGGTAAGTCTTAGAAGGAAACTGAGCTTTTCCTTTTTCCCTTCCTTCTCTCACCTTGTTTTCTTGTCTTTTCTCTCCAGGCTCTGGGAAGTGGGTGCGGATCCGGATGATCGCTGCTGAAGATGGAGGCGCCCAGGAAAGGTGAGTGAAATGCAGCGCTGCAGCGATCGAAATGAAATGCTTTTAAAATGATGTCTTCCCTTTCAGGATCGTCGGTGTGATGTCACCGTGATGCAGCTTTAGCAGGTAAGGTCTTCTTTCTCTCCAATTCCTTCTTATCTCCTTTTGCAGGCGACCCAGGATGCTGACAGGCGTGGCTGAAGTCCAGATGCAGGAGCTGACACGGTGAGCGTCCAGCTGCGAGGAGCAGAACAACGCGAAGCGTGAGTTGCTGATCGGGCGTGGTTTAAATAGCTTTGGAAGAAGTTCCAGGCATGTAACCTTCCACCGATCAGGTATGTATCCTTCCCCGACCACACCCAGGTGGAAAGTAGTCCCACAGGTAAAGTAGTTCCATTCAGGCCTCAAGAGGGCCTGGATGTAGCAGCATGGTCTGCATCAGGTAAGTGCTCATTAAAACACTTGAACACATGTCTAGCTTTATGAGCCTGGCGCCTAAGGTGCCAGGACAGGGGTCCAACATGAGCCTGGCACCTAAGGCGCCAGGACTGTGTCCAAAGGGCCCCAGCTTGGGCCCGCTGGCACTTCCCTGGGGGGAATGATGCCTGCCTCTGGGGTTGCTGGGTCGGACCTGGCTCCTTGGAGGTAGGCATCATGACAGCGTGTCTCAGCAGGGGCGGATGGGTGCTAGTTATACATGTGATTAATGTGCATGTCTGTGACACACACCTAACCCTACCTTCTGGAAATATTTAAAGCCCATGTTTATGAGTCTAAAAGGAGATGGGCTTGTGGTTTGAGGAGACTGTGAGCAGTCAGTTGATGGGATGTCCTTAGACTATAAATACACCCACAGGTTCCTCAATTACAGTAAATTAAGGCAGTCTTCTCTCTGATCAGAGAGGAGGGTCTATTTGACTGGTGGAGGTTTGCAGATCCTCCCACAGGTGACTATCCATTTTCATGGCGTGCACTTGGTCCTGCCACTTAAATTGATTACAGTCTCACTACCAAACCTCTTGTACCAACAGGACCTATCTGACCCTCCGAAAGCAAGACAGACATGGGTGGCATTCCCTTGGGGAATACTTAAATGAGTCTGTCTTGGTCTATCTGGTAGAGGAAGCATATGCAGTGTTTTTTGCCAACAATTTGGCTGTGGAATCCTCATCTGTCAATATATGGGATGCCTTTTAAGCCCTGTTAATGGGGTTTAGTATTGAATTTGTAGCACAACCAAAGCCGGCCATAATGAGTTCTGAAAAGTTCATCAGGGATACTAAGAACTCGGAAGCTCACTTCTAGAACTCTACCACACTGCTCATCACTTGTCTGCTGGCTCAGCTGCATTGCCAGTATAACAAGGAGGTAGTTGAGTAGGCCTATGGGTCCCTTCTGTAGATTTGTTGTAAGTACCACTGGGATAGCAATAAGCAGATAATGTTACTGGCATCATACATGAAGGCACCTTTGGCTCTCCAGATGTTTTGCAATTCAACTCCTCTCAACCCTAGCCATCATATTCTGTGGGGGGGGGATCACAGGGTCATAGTGCAAAACATGCAGAGGGCTGCTGATTGCTGGTACCTGCCTTACAGTAAGAAAGGAAAGAGCACATATAGAACTTGTTAGTAAATCCACAGGGCAAATGGTTATCAAAAGAGATTAAATTGCTGCTGTGTTCTCATCCTTCTATAAGTTAGCCGTAGGTTTGGGTCAGCCCCTTGCTTTTTTGGGAGAGGCTCCCCTCAATGCCTCTTCTCCCTCTCTCATCCCGATTGTCTGTCCACAATCCAGGAGTGGTGTGCCAACAATGATCTCTGCCTTAATGCCAGTAAGACAGAGATCCTCCCCATCAGCTCACCAGCACCCTCCGTTCCTGTCACTCTGGCCTCCCACTCTGGGTCCTCTTCCTTCTCCTTCCTGTGAGGTTAAGAACCTTGGGGTAATCTTCAACTCCACACTCTGCTTCTCTCCTCACATCTCTCACATCTCTAAGAAGTCAAAATACCAGCTGCACCTCCTCAAAGGTATTCTTCCTTTCCACACTTTCCCCCAGAACCTCACTGTCTCTAGAGCTCGGGTTCTCTCTGGGCAAGACCACTCCAACAGCTTCTTTCTAAATCTACCTGCCTCTACTCTCTGTCCTCTACAACTCATCCAGAACAGGACTGCAAGACTTTTCCTTGGCCTCAAGCCCATGGATCCTATTTCTCCAGCACTGCAATCTCTTCATTGGCTCCCAGTGGTGGCAGGAATCAAGTTCAAGACCCTCTGCATTGTGCACAAAGCTTTCTGGGGCCTGGGACTGCAATACCTCCAACTCTCTCTACGGAAACTCTTTGTTCCTCCACCTCCAACTCCTTGACGGTCAGTCGCTTCTCCAAGCAATGAGTTGGGTCAGATCCCTTTGTTCGGCTGGTGACTCCATCTGAAACTTGGGAAGAACAATCTCTGGTTCCGGAAGCACCTCAAGACCTTCCTATTTGCTTCTGCCTTCTCTCTTCCTCTCCCCTGCTGATCTCCTGCCTGATACATGCACTGGTCACCTGCAATCCTCTGAATTCGAGCCCAGGTCCCTGCCTGTCCAGCTGCATACCCACACTGCCTCTTGGCACCCCCTATACTTGTTGTCTGTATCTGTAAACCTACAGTCCCCTCTCCTGCACTTATTATGCACTTATATGCACTTCTAACATGCGCACTTGCCACCTGTTGGCTGCAGTACTTGTTGTTTCCTGATTCTGTGTCCTGCACTTGTCCATCCTCCCACCACCCTCCCCTGGTAGTTCTCCCCTACCCGCGCCCCTGCACTTGCACAATCTTAATGTCACTAGGCCTAGTAAGATTTCTATTTTCGTCCCCCCCTCTGTTTCCCCTCCTTTGCCTTGCCTTGCCTTGAAACACTTGTGTATATGCGCGTTATAAATGCCATATCATATCATATCAATGACCGTTGCAGTTTGAAAAACAGAGAGAAAGCAAGCTAAGTCGAAGGACAGGTTGAAGAGTTCAGCAAGGTGAGAGGTCACTGTAAGGGCAATAGGGTTGACTACCTTAGGACCAAGAGGGTCTGATAGGGCACAAGAGGGGTTTGTCTTCATCAATAGAGATGGCACTTCGTCAGTATTAGTGTGACTAAAGTGGGAGATGGAGGCAGAGGATGATGGTAGAGTAGGCAGAGTGTAAAATATAGGAGAAGGGAGTGAGAGGAAGGTCTGGAGAGAGTCTCTAATTTTGGTAATTGTTGCAGCAAAGTATTAAGATAGGTCATTAGAGTGGAATTGACAGTCATAGACTTAGGAGGAGTGAGGAGTGAGTTTAGGGTGCCCTGTAGCCAGCGAGGATGGGTGGAGTGAGAGTCAGTGAGGGTTAGGTAGAATTCTCTTTTTACTCTTTCAAGAGTGGACTGAAGAGAGTTCATGGCAGGGAGCTAGAGTTGCAGGTCCTCATGCGGGTGGGTACACCTCCATTTCAGCAGCCGCCAACGCATGTCTCTGCATATGAATGGGGTGACCCATGGTTGAGGATGCTGACCCTTAGGGGTGAATGTAAGCAGCTGGAAGTGAGAGGAGAATGAGTCATATAGTAGGGTTTGGAAGCTGAACAAGGCAGTGTTGGTGGAAGAGGTATCTGGTGTGAAGGAGTGAGAACTACAGGTCAGAGACAAAGGGGAATGGCAGAGGTTTTACATCTCCTTTTTGTAATAGGTGAGGCAAGTGGTGAGGAAAGGTCAGAGGGTGGAAAGGAGATTGTGGTGGAAAGCATTGAGTGATCAGATATGGATGGTGTGACAGTAATACTAGTGGCTGGGAGAGAGGTGGAGATTAATAAGAGATTCAAAGAGTTCTGTGTGGGTAGGTAGGTTATGGATAGAGTAGAGGTTGTGGTCCCTAAGAAAAGACTGAAGTTCAGATTTCTGAGAAGTGGTTGGAGAGGGAAGTTTAAAGTCACCTAAAAGAATGAGTTGATTTTTAGTGGAAAGAGAATCATGGAGTTTCCCAGCATCATCAAAGAATGGTCCAGTGAGACCAGGAGGGCGAGAGATGGAGATGATGTGAACCGAGTGATGCAGAGAAATAGTAGAGATGGTCAATTCAAAAGAGGTACAAGAGAACGTGGCATAGGGGTTTTGTGAGGCATAGAGGCAGGAAGAGAATAGGTGCCTGATGCTTCCATCTCTGTCAGTCAGTGGAGGAGAGTGAACGAATGATAGTTTGGAGTAGGTTTTGGTTGGTAATAGTGCTTGCTTTCAAGCAGATCATGACTCACTCGAAAAAATGCCAATACACTCCAACCTTGCATTTGGTGGGCTAGTGTGTAAAATAAGCCCAGAATTGAAGTGTGACAACATACTGGGGTAGAAGAAAGGCAGATATGATTGAAATGGAACATTCTTCCAAACCTTTTACCAGTGAGAGCATCCTTAGTCAGGAAACCACCATGAACTAAATGCTGATGTAGCGATTTTCTCTTGTGTGCCTTCAAACAATGTATATCGCAGCTCTGTTCAGATGTCAAGCGCATGAGTTACATTTCATTGCTCTGGTTGAACATGCAAACTTAGTGGTGCACTTGGTTGGGGAAGATCTGGGACCTAAATCTATGCATTGGTAGTGCACCACAGAAGGGTGATCAGCACAGGCTGTCCCTGAATAGACGTTGGGCTTGCGTATGGCTGTCCTACCCAATGATCCTTATGATGCCTACTTGCTGGTCCCTCCCCTGACGGTCTTTGGAGGATCTGCAAGGTCTCTAGGGAGGGTCACTGTAGAGACTGTGTCTGTCCCTTTCTTGCCTTTTCCCCGAGACCCTGAAGCCCAGGTATGCCCATGATTAAGTCTGGGTTTAGACCTGGTCATGCTTTATGGGCCTGAGTCACAAGGCTTTTTTTGCAATGGGGGAATCACTTTGAAAAACGTGTTGTGAATCAGGCCCCATGTGTCTTAGGAGACTGTCAAATATGGGTAGTTTGAAAGCGGGGGCCAGCGGCGTGTTCTCTTTGGTTATGTATCCTTACATTGCTACCCATTCATGACATTCCAGCAGCTTTTTCCAGCATTCTTCTAATGCATTGCTTCTGTCATGTGATTTTGTACCTTTGCCTATATAAATGTAATACATTGAGAATAATATCGGCCTCATCACGAGTTTGGCGGTAGCCCTTTAAGGTCTGCCAAATCACGGACTAAGCGGCATTTACCCCCAGCTCTGAGCTGGCGGTAAATGCACCAGGAATTTGCCGATTGGCGGTAATCACACTGAAAATACCCCATTGGGTCCAATGCGGAATGGGTTATTCCACTATGGGCCCAATGGGGAATGGGAAGTTACCATTCCGCCAAACCCGTGATCCGGCACTAATATCGCCAGGGGGTTTAGCAGTATCAATGTTAGCCCTGGCATTATCCTGAGGGTAGCATCCCCAGGATACCGCCCAACTCGTGTTGACGCCCTATGTATTAATAAAAATACAAAAGAAGAGATTTTGCCCCAATGAATGTTAAAATCAATAAAACAAATTTCTCTGTCCGTTATCATATACTCTGTCGTGCGAAATGCCATTCATCACTCGCAAAATCGGGAATGCTTCTTTGGGGTTCGGGGATGACACATAACGTTTTAAACACAGTTTTGAAAAGGAGATGTCTGCACATACCACCAACGCATCTCAAACGTGGTGACTGCGCCCATTTCCAAAACTTCAGCTCAAGTTATCTCAGCTAAAATGCGAAAATAGGGGCAGACGTTGATGTAAACGAGGTTTCTGTCAACAACATGAACTACAGGCTTCAAAAAGGCATCTGGACGACATGTTGAGGATCCCATTAAATGGGTGGAAGACTGGCCATACCCCGACACCATGTTCTACTACTCTCCATCCTATAATTACGTAAATGGCGGACTACAGAGTGGGCTGGTTAGGCAGGATAACACTTTTTAAATGTGGGAGAAAGAAATAACATTGACGTCGGTCATTGGCAACAGCATGCAATAGTGTTTGCAGTGGACCTGAAGAATGACAGTCCTTCCTCTTTGGGTTTCTCTTCGTTATGGAAACGAGGGCTCTTCCAGTGCGGTGCAATGTTGCTTGACCTAGTTGAGTCTTACCTGAACATATTAATAGTGTGCTAGTTATATAGAGCTTGCTAACACAGACCATTTCACAGCACCATAAATAAAAAGTGTTGCTTTTATCAAGGGGGCTCGTTCTCTTGATCCCCCAGTGGGATCCGCTACTATAACCCTAAGGCCGCACACAGACTTCCACAATATATGGGCGCCTGCTCAGAACTATTTTGCAAAGTTAGCACATTGCTCTGGTGAAAGGAATCTGTGTTTGAACTAATGGTGACAGGTTGAATCCTGGCAGAGCCCCTCTACAACCTTCCGAGATTCTTAAAGCGAGAACATAACATAACAGATTAATTTGCAGAGTGCACCATCCCCCACAGAGGGGTATCTTGGCACTACTGGCAGATAACAGATGCTTCTTGTTACCTAAGGTACTCATATGGATCCATGTTCTTTCATCGATAGGCTTTCTAACGCCTGCTGTTTCAATGTGGAAAGAATAACCAAAACGTTAATCGCCTCCCTCTGCAATGGCCTCCCTGCTCCCCTCTGACTGGAGCCGAATCTCCTTAAGTTCCAAATGCTTTTTATGACCTTCCTTTTCTCCTCCTTCTTCCTTTTCCCCCTTTCCAGCTAATGCCCCCCTACTGCTGTGACTGGCTGCCTGCTCCCCTCTGAGTCATTCGGGGCCAATCCCTCCCTCGACCAGTCTGCCTCGGCAACCCCCACCGCCTGCACCAGCACTTGCCTTCAGCCACCCTTCCGTGACTAGACTACTGAGTTTGGTCCACCCCTCTACTCACAATAGTTGACCCCCACCCTGTCCCCCAGCGCACTTGCTTTCCAGGCTCCCCTTAGCACTTACCCAGCCCCTTGGGCACCCTCCCTCTTGCACACCCCTCCCCGTACCTTCTCTTCGCCCTGACCTGCCGCCCCCGGCACCCCCTGCACTTCTTGTTTGCTGCACTTGCATGATCCGAATGTTGCAAGGCCTAGTAGGACCATATATTGTTGTGTATTCTCCTCTGTTCCCCTCCCCCTTAGTCATGTGGCACCTGCAAACTCTTTCTGCTGTATAGGAGTCATACAAATGATCAATAAATAAATAAATAAATGTCCAGTTTGTCAATATCCTATTTGGCCTGGGCAACATTTTAGCGATGTGAAGGGAAGCACCCTATAGGAATGGGAGCACCTCATTTACTTGAGTTAAGGTGCCAAGAAGTGACAGAATTTCACAAATAGCGCCTTATAAATCCAGAACAAATAAACAAGAGCACAGGTGGGTTCATTGTCACAGCATTAAAACGTGGGAGAAGCTTGAATAGTCTTCATTGGGGCGAGAACGTTGTGTGGGTGAAATCTAGCTCTGCATTGAGTCTCGTGAGTGCTTTGTTCTTGCGGGGCTCCTCCTAAGCCTCTGGTAATATGTAGAGGCTGGAGGAAGGTGTGTGGGTGCAAGCCACCCTGCGGTCTATTATATGGGCGGCAGAGAAGGTGATTGTTCGCTATTAGACAGACCTGGTGGGATTGCATTTGCTGCTCTGAGTGGTGCAAATAATGCTGCTGATCAAATTGCATGTCTGTGTTCTTTTGCGCCAATGATTGTTATTGTGACTAACAATTGTGATCTGTTGTGCTCTTCATTACAATGCCAGGCTCCTTCCACTTCTAGGTACTTCTGTAACAGGTGCTGTTATTACCCAATTCAGTGCTACTCAATGTACTGATGTCGGAGAGATGAAGGGCTTAGTGAGTCCTGAGAAGGGATTTGAACTTCTGAAGCGCAGGCTGGTCCACACCTGCAGTAAGCACAGAACTCATGAGCTATCCATCCAGACCGCAGAGAAGGAGGTGGTCAATGGAGCGGGATAGCGTGTGTTTTTTTTGTTTATAAAATGTGTTATCAACCTGAGCACACATTGATCGGACATTTTGGAGATGTACATGGCCTGGCATGTACATGACATGGCAAGCGAAATATGGCACCCGACAAACGTTGCCAACAGCAACTGTAATATACCCAGGTGCAATGTTGCATCATTGCACCAAAATAACACAAAATACAACGAGAAAAATAATTTGCACCACTGACCACATTTTGTATCATTCGGTCGCTGACTTCAGAAGTGTTGCTCCGAACCAACCAAGACCGAGGGTTCCCATTATTTTGGTTGCTCTGGTGCTGGGCAATTTGGCAGTGGAAAGGTGATTGGTGGTAGAAAATGTCAACTTTCCACTGGTCAGTCAATACAAAGTCATCGTTTCACTTGCCTCTTGATAGAAAGGGTCATATTGCACTGATCATTGGAGGAAACGTTATTGCAAAACCTCCTTACACAGGAGAAAAATTGGCAGCTAATAATCTCGGGAGGATAGCTCAGGGGCAACGCACATGGAAGCAAGACGAAGCTGAGCAACACAGGTTCGATCCCCCGGTCTGCGCTTAGAAACTTCTGGGATATTAAGTGCTTTATAAATAACCCACTACAATTACAAATCTGGAGCGCTGGTGGAATTGGTGTAATCACTGAAAAGCATTGTAGACTCTGTCCTTACATAGTTCTGGGGATGTATTCATCATCAGTCTTGATTGGCTACTTGTGTAAGCACATCAAGAACTCATTTTTTGAGGATTTCACATGTCAAATATGGCTTCCGTGTATCCAAAATCAAGAGACATGAAAGGGGTAATCGCTGAGTCGGAGGGCAGAAACTGAAATCTGCACTATAGCATTATAAAATAAAATAAAAAACACAGTTTACAGCACAGACCTAATACAAGGGTGTTATTGTGGAGCGATTATATAGATCTATAAATGTATACACATATTGCACCAAGTAATTGCAACAGTGGACTTCGAACAAATGATTTGTTCCGTTCCCTGATAATTACACGTATGAAAGGTATTGGTGAAAATGCGCTGCTTTGCATCCAGCAAATATTTTTAAATGCTCCAGGTGTTTACCGAAATTGTGGTACGTGGACAGGAAAAAAGCCTGCCCAGGATCACACGATTGCCACTGGGACCAAAGCCAGGCTTAGAACTCGGGTTTCCTGGATTAACTCGTAACGCATCTACCAGTCGCCCACATCACCTCAGGTGAGGGCCTTAGCTGTCCCATGGCTCTGTGTGAAGAATTAATTCTCTAGTCAAAAGATTTCAAAGCAACTCAAGCGTGTGTTATGTTATGATAGTAGTTTATGATACTGCACCAGTCACCGCCGTGGGAGTTTCCTTCTCGCCGATTTTAGTTTATTCGGTGCATTAAACACAAACCAGAATCCATCCACTAAGAAAAGATGAAGACCACTGGCGTCGAGTCAGGCCGCCTTGGTTCTCTTTAGGTCTTTCTTTAATAGGGAAGCGATGGCAGGTTGGCTTCCGGCAACTCATTGGGACAGCGATGCCACACTGGCAGTAGGCGCCAGAAGCGCAGGTGTGGCTAGAGGATTTACGTCAGTTGTGTTGGGGGGCAAGGGGTGCATTACTTATGAAGGCGCATATGGCCTGAGGGCCTGACAAAGCATGGTGAAATGATCTCAGCACCTCAATTGACATACACTGTGTGCACACAACATTTATATGTACATATACAATAACACATGGAACCTGTGGTGCAACGTCCATTGAGCAGAACAGACTTTATCACGCACTGATCCCTGAAATTTTGGGCTAAGTTGACTTGACCTTGCTGAACTGTAAAGCCATGGCGAAAAGGAACAGATTCACTGGAATGTCAGCAATTCCCTTAATTTTTCAAAGGCAGAAGCCATCAGTTAATGCAGTGCAGTGGCTAACCAAGTATACCTGGTATCAATTTTAAATGCAATATATCTCCAAACTTGGGTTCTACACATCACCTTATATGTGTACGTGCTGATAGATTTTTTCAACAAGATTCTGACTCGTTAAAATTAAGGTATGTTTTCCTGTGTTCAAATGGTTCCATGCAGTGGAGTAGCAAGTGGGAGGGGCAGGGAGAGCAAGCTGCCCGCCCCCGTGGCTCTTTTAAGAGCCAGACTGGGACACTTTTCATTGGGACAACTTTCCCATTCGGCACATCAAAGAGGGCTCCCTACGGCAAAGGTGTCCCGCTGGCAGGACAATGTCTGCTGAGCAATTCCTGCTCAGCATGCTCATTGTCCTGGCAGCAGGACACCTTACCAGTTCCGAATGGTAGAGGTGTCCCGCTAACAGGACATTGTCCCAAGGAGTCCGGGCAGCAGAGGGTCCTCACGTTTCTCTGTATCAACAGAGCATTACACTGTGAGCGATTAGGCACTGATGGGAGGGAGGCAGAGGGGTCCTATTAGCAAGGACTTTTGTCCCTTTAGAAATGTGAATGGGAGGGAGTGATCAGAAGTGAGAAGGGTGCATGATGTTGCATGCTTTATGAAATAATGACTATGGCTTTAAAACCCAAGGGTGATTTGTTAGGCTCACATTAATCTACATGATGCTATTGTGACTTTGCATGCAGAATCGGGAGAATAAAACTGGAGCCATACTCCCATTACTCAACATATTTATCTGGCAATGTATATAGTGTATGGTTAGTTTACTAGGAAAGGCTAGTTTATTATGTAATGTGGTTTGCTTCCAAGGCGTTGCTATAAATAATTATTTAAGCACATGAAATGTAAAGCAGAATCATAATAAATATCTATATCAAATACACCTGGAAAGATGATGTGCCCAGTCGCTTAAAATATCCACATCCCAGTTTAACCATTTAACTAAGTGTGTGATTCTGAGCAAATCATGTATTCACGTTGTGCCTTATCTGCAGCTCTGCAAGTGACTCTGCTTCACTTCAAAGTTTATGTTAATGTATCATGGTATTATAATGGAAATGCCTAATGGCTATAGAGTTGCTCCACATATAACAAAAGTGCAATTTAGGTATTTTGCACCACAAATTTATTTGTCACTTGGCTTATTTATGGCAACTTATTCTAAAGTCACTTCCATGGTGCCTCCAAGTATCAAGGACTGATGATGCGCCTTGCAATGTCCTTTTCTGTGAAGTCATTTCTGTTGGTGTAATCCATATAATAATTAGGAAGTTTGCATGTATTTTCCTCAGAAGTTGGAATGATCCTGCAGTTTTATTTTTGTTGTGTGTTAAAATGCCATCTTCCACTAATGTTACCAAAAAATTGATTGGGGCATGGGTGGGTGGTTTGGGGACGCCAATGAGACCGTGTGGAATTCCACACACTGCATTTCGTTGCTCCACCCTCCCCCACACTCTTACAATGCTGTATACTCCCCTCTTCGTTTGGTAAGTGAAGCAGTTTTTGGTGGCCTGTAGCCTGAACCATGACACCCATTTACTAATTTGCATTAACGGGTCCTGAAAAAGTGTCTGCAAAACTCGAAATACTTTTTGCCAGTTTGGTGAACGTAATTTTTGGCAGCAGGGGGAAAAGTTATACAGGGCTCCTAAAAGTGTGCTTTTAACACAAAATCCCATACGGTTCCTTCTGCAGACCTAGAGCAAAAACTGCTTAACGAAAGTTCACCAGGTTTGGAAGGTGCACAGTACTCAGCTTCATTTCACAGAATCTGCAGAGTACGACAGTTTTGGGTCACAGGTTTTCTCAGCTTGACCCGTGTTGGTGTATTTCTCTTTGCATGGTGTAAAAGCCTTAATATTGTATTTTCTGATTCCACAGATGGCGCCCGAATAGGGACCCTCAAGATCGACTTCGTCTCGTTGAAGGTTGGCTCGGCTATCGGGCCGGGATCGGACGGTGCCAACAAAATTGGCCCCTCTGGACGAGAAGTGAATTCCTCGACAGAACAGCACGATCCGATCCCTGAACAGTGAGCTGTAGCCCGAGATGATGTTTTGACGAGGGTCTATACATCGAGGTGGGTAAATATGCCGAAATCACCAGACACGTGGGTCCTTAGAACTGTTCTTGGTAACCCGATCGGGCCTCCCAGTACTTTGGTTAGGTGAATCATGACCCGATTCTTAATTTAACCCTGACAATTTGAATTTGGTGCATTGTACTCGCGAGCACAATTATTTGATCTGGTAACACCAGACCTTTGATATGCCTGGGAAATTGTCTGCCTGCTTCAGGGCATTATTCCGCAGCGACAGACAATCTTTGGGAGATAGCCGTCCCGCACCACAGGAGGGGTCGCCGGCATGTACTATGTACTGTAAGAAAGGCTTTGGTAGTATAGCATTTAATGACATTTGGCAAAGACAGACCAGACATAATTCTAATCTTCGGTGGCCAACCAATGGTAGTTTTGAAATCCCTCGTATAGAATATCTAGAGTCTGTATTGGTAAAGAAAAAGGCTAGACTTGCAGCATTTGATGCATTGCACAGTTGGAAAACAGAAGCTTTGCAGCAACAAAAGAGTAGAGAGAAACATATGCGTCGACATATGACGAGTGTCGAAAAGGCACGGTTATATGATCAAAATAAACAATTGGAATCAGTCATGAACGCGGACAGAGCGTTTCAATTAGGCATTCAGAAAATCTACCCTTTGAAAGATTTTCATACGTCGGATGAATAGATTAACAAACTTCTGCATGAACGAAGGCCCAATGCCTCTGCACCACCCCCGTACATCCCTCCTCTGGGTGCTCTGCCCCTTCCTGTTGTTATTCCTCCTCCTATAGTGCCTCCGGTCCTCCCTGTTGTTCTTCCCGTTGTTCCTCCAGCTGCCGCTCCTTTGCCTGCCCCCTTGCCTACACCTGCTGACATTCAGAAAGTGCCTACTCTTCCTCTTCCAAGTGATTCCGTATCGCTTGTAGTAGACCGGTGAGCGGGATCAAGGGTTGTGACTCATAATACTGTGTACCCAGATAAAAAGAATGAATTGATTGCTTGGGCTAAACATTGTATGGAGAAGGGTGAACAATCTGATGTTTTTTCCACACTCGAAAATTTAAAAGGTATTCCTAAGAAAAATGTTTTTATTGAGGGGTTAGGAATTCAATTGAGTATAATGTGGAATAGATTAAACGATGTAGATCTCCCATAAGGGTTATGGGATTTGAACGCCTTAGCGTTGTCTAGAGATACTGCGGAGAAAGTATATGAGCATGTCAAGAGGATTTTTGGGTATAAGAAGGAGTTGGAAGAGTTACAGAATGAAGAAGTAGATGATGAAAGTTTAGGTACTATGTTCTTACAGAAACGGTTTTCTCCTCGCCGTGAATTGATAGGTGAGGAAGCACGAATTTGTACAAAGGATGCGATAAGATGGATTTCGGATATGTCGATAACTGCAGATGAAGTATATGACACGTATGGTCAGTATACGTTAGAAATGCAAAAGAAAGTGATTCAGGTTATGGTGGAATACCTGCAGAATGAGTGTGTAAAAAGAAAGATTTGTTGTCCCGCAGAATTGTTGAGTGTTTATAAGAGAGCCTTTTCGATGGATACCTCTTCGACTGCCTTAGCACTTGATTTGGCCCTGTTGCTTAGTAAGCGTTCGGAGCTGCCTACTTCTCAGTTGGCTATGAGAGAGGTCCCTCTGACATTTGTCCCAAAAGTTGAGATTGTGGCCGATGCTGCACGAGGTATACTCGCTGGGGAAATTCCTGCACATTATGTATCGCAGTTTGTTCACGTCCCGTTCTCAAGACAGGAAGTGAACACCATAAAGCAATCTATTCCTGATATAACAAAGAATCTGACGGGGTTCTGTAAAGAAATAGAGTCGGTCTTACAATCATCGGTTTTCACCTTAAGTGATATCGATTTATTACTTCCCGTACTCCTGCCAGTTGATTTATGGAAACAGATTAGGACTGTAGATGATGTACCTGGGTTAGGAGATACATGGGATAACATGGTTAGGCTCGACAGAGAAAGTCCAGCTGGCGAGTGACCGCCTCAAGTGATGTTAACTTTGCCTGATAGGATTATTGTAAAATTAAAAACTATAGTTCCTGAAAAAAGAATTATTTGGGACAAGCTTACGGCCTGTGTCCAAGGAAAGTCTGAGGGTGCTACTGATTTCTTCAATCGGTTTGAACAGGTATTTTCAGACTTCAGTGGACAAGACTTAGGCACAGAGTCAGGGAAAAGGCTGTATGTCGACAAATTTGTATGTGGATTGCTACCTGATATCCAGTTACAGATTATGTCCTCGGAAAGCGCTTGGCAGGCGAAGTCTCAATCAGAGGTACTGCACATGGCTCAGTACTATGAAAATCGTGTGAATAATGAAAAGGACAAACTTGAGAAAAAAAAGGGTGACCTGAAAACAAAAGTCCTATTACAACAGATTGTTAGAAACCCTAGAGAGGGTAATCAATTTAGAGGTCAGTACGTTCGACAGGGAAGTACGCCCCTGGCTCCGGTAACCGTTAACCAGTGTGCCTATTGTCGACAGAAAGGTCACTGGCGCGTACAATGTCCGACCTTGCAGCAAAGGTCATTTAGGAACATGGGTAGATGATCCAGAGGTCGCCCAGGTGCAGGGGGCCCTGGCAGAGGTTAGTTTGCACCAGAATCACAGCAACCTCCTTCACAGTATAGACAAGTATTGAGTGTGGATAATAGAAACATTTTTGATCACCCTTCTGCCACGTACCTCTCTGAAGAGCTTCCTTTTGGCGACATTCTGTTTCGCTAGGATTGCCCGAAGCAGGATTTGGAACCAACGCCTATTCCCGTTCATCAGAAAGGCCCCTACATTGAGATGGCGGTGGGAAATAGGAAGCATTTATTTTTAGTAGATACGGGAGCATAGAAATGTTCCATTGACCATTCACGGGTTCCAAATATTCCCCTGTCAGGGCAGTCCAACGTTTCCGTAGGGCTTTCAGGCACACCTGTAGTTTGTCCGGTCTCTTTGCCGGTACCAATAACACTGGGTCCCTTCACGGAGCAGTGTCCATTTCTACTTACCACAAACTATGGGGAGAATTTGCTGGGGTTAATTTGTTGAAGGAATTGCATGCAGTAATACATTGTTCCCCGGACGGAGTTCGGTTAACAATTTCACCTCAGCAATCACTCGCCTCTCAGTTTTTGACTCGACCTTTACCGCCAGAACTCAGTAACATTCCGTAATGCTTATGGGCAATTGATGATAATGATGTGGGCATTCTTTAAATTGAACCTGTTAAAATTATTCTGAAACATGGAGTAAAATTGCCTCGCATCCCGCAATATAAGATCTCAGTTGAAGGCGAACAGGCTTTGAAATGTATAGTTTCTGATTTTGTACATCGTGGAGTAATTGAGGAAACTACAGGTAGTGTGTGTAATAGCCCGATTTTGCCAGTATATAAAAAAGGTGATAATGTGATTCCTTTTCAATTTATAATTGATTTACGTGCTATTAACAAAATTGTGGCTCCTCAATTTCCCATTGTACCTGATGTTACCACGATACTATGATTCCGGCTTCTGCCACTCACTTTAGCGTTGTTGACCTTAAAAACTCATTTTTCAGTATTCCTATACATAAGGATAGTAGGTATTTGTTTGCATTTACCCTAGGTGGACGCTCATTCACATTCACTCGTGCACCACAAGGGTACACTGAGAGTCCAAGTATTTATAGTAGAGCATTGAAAGAGCAACTCAATACTCTCGAGTTGCATACAACTTGCACGTTACTACAGTATGCAGATGATCTCCTCTTGGCTGCTGATTCTGAGGGTGCCTGTAAAGAAGGCACCGTGTTGTTGCTTTGTCATCTAGCAAAACATGGCCACAAGAAATTTCAATATTGTTGTCAGGAGGTCGCCTATCTAGGCTATCTCCTGTCAAAGGAGGGAAGAAGGTTGACACCTGAACCGATAAAAACTATTTCTGGCATGTCTGTCCCAAATACGCAAAAGAAAGTTAGAGCCCTGATAGGTATGGCTTCTTACTGCAGATTGTGGATCCCTAACTTTTCATTAACTATTAAACCAATGCTGGCTTTGACAAAGAAGGGCATTTCTTTGCCATTGCCATGGACTTTGGAACACCAGATAGCATTTTATTTGCTCAAAACCGCGCTGTGTTCGGCACCGGTTTTAGGAACTCCAAATTATGAAAAGGCCTTTGTGTTGTATGTGCATGAACGTGATGGATGTGCTTTGGCTGTGTTAACGCAGGAACATGGAGGGAAGAATAGGCCGTGCGGCTATTTCTCATCCATCCTTGATCCTGTTGCATGCGCTTTGCTGAGATGTTTGAGAGCTGTCGTTGCTGCTGCTGCGTCTGTAGAACAGAGTGAGGGAATGGTCCTGGGTCATGCATTAACCCTAATGGTACCTCACTCTGTAGATATTTTATTGAATAGAACTCAAACGCAACACCTCACTTCCGCACGATTGACAAGATATGAATTGATCTTGTTTGCTCCCCACATTCAAATTCAGAGGTGTTGTGTATTAAATCCGGCTGAACTTTTACCTGTCCCGCAAGATACTGTTGATGGTGACGAAACGTCACACGATTGCCTTTTTAGAACAGAACAAGAGACTAAAGGTAGAATCGATTTGAAAGACACGCCTTTGAATAGCCCACATGGAGAGCTATTTTGTGATGGCTCTTGTTTCAAACTTCCGAATGGTACATCCACGGCTGCTTATGCCGTCACTACTTTAAGCACGATTGTGGAAATCAAAAGAATTATGCGTAATTCCGCGCAGGCCGCAGAAATTATAGCGTTAACTCGAGCTTGTGAACTATCTGAAGGGCTTACGGTAAATATATATACCGACAGTCAGTATGCTTTTGGGATGGTTCACAACTCCGGTAGACTTTGGAAAGAACGAGGTTTCTTGACCTCACATGGCACGAAAATTCAGCATGGGACTTTAATAGTGCAATTACTTTCAGCACTCGCACTCCCTGTTCAGTTAGCTATTATAAAATGTGCAGCACATCAAAAGGTTACAGATGATATAGGAAAAGGGAATACTTTCGCTGATCAGATAGCTAAGCAAACTGCCACTGATTTTAGTTCAGAAATGTATGTTGTAAGGGAAACTGTAAATATTTGCACTTTTGGTGAAAGTAACGATTCTGTAAAAGACATTCAAGCAGATGCTACTGTAGAGGAGACCAAGAAATGGGTTGAGGGTGCAGGAAGATTGGATGATGATGGGTGTTGGGTGGACAATGTTGAAGGAAAATGGTTACTCCCTGACGCCTACATTACAATGATGGTCATTATGGCTCATGGTCCGACACATGTCTGCGCGCGTAAATTGACTAAAATGCTACACACTGTATGGGCCAATGATAACATTTTCAAAATTGCAGAGCGCTTTGTCCAAGGGTGCATGGTCTGCTTGCAGCACAATGTAGGAAAAGGTACCTCGACTCCTAGAGGAAGTTTCGCTCCACCTTCTGTTCCGTTTGAGGTTATCCACTTTGATTTTATTGAAATGGAACGTTGCAACAATCTTAAATATGTGTTGGTTGTCATTTGTGCATTTAGCAAGTGGGTTGAGGCCTTCCCTGTTAGAGATGCAACAGCCATAACCGCGGCAAAAACTCTGTTAAAGGAGTTCTTTCCTAGGTTCGGGCTGCCGAGAGTCATCTGGTCGGATAATGGGCCACACTTTATCTCTGCCGTAATCCTACAAATATGCAAAGGATTGCAGATTGATAAACGGTTCCATTCAGCCAGACATGCCCCAAGTGCCGGATTAGTGGAAAGGCAAAATGGCATTATAAAGAACAAGCTCGCTAAGACGTGTGCTGGCACCAAGTTAAAATGGCCGGACGCCTTACCTATCGTGTTGCTGTCGATGAGAACAACCCCTCGAACTAAGACTGGGCTCTCTCCCTTTGAGGTGGTAATGGGGAGGCCTGCTAATATTTGGGGTATGCCAAAAAGTCGCTGGTTGCGGGATATAGAGAATGTGCTTGTTTCAGATTACTGTAACCAGTTGACTAAAAATCAGTTTTCAATTTATCACCAGGTGCGAGAGGCATTACCTGTACATTACGAGGGTCCTGGTCACAGTCTCTGACCGGCAGACTGGATCCTCACGAAAGTTTTCGAGAGGTCGTCTTGTCTTGCATCTCGGTGGAGGGGTCCCTACCAGGTCCTGCTAGTCACTCAGACTGCTGTGCGGGTAGCGGGGCGTAAGAACTGGATACACGCGACACACACACCGAACAGATCCCGCAGCCCGTGCCATACGATACAGAAGACACAGAATCCCTTTCCAATGCTGTAACCAACGTGCCTGAAACAGCAACAGCCGACAAGAGAGCATCGGAGACCGTTCCAGAATTTGTAAGGCCAGACAAAACGGCCATCTTGTCTCCACACTCTCCAACAGTGGTACTTCCAGATCAATCATTTTCTGATCCCATTTCCGTTCGCTCACCACCTTCAGTGGGAAGTGACGACATATTGTTATCCGATCCTTCGGCACCAGAAATTGTGAAGTATAATTTACGTCCAAGGAAATAGACGTACAGCATGGTTTAACTGTGCAATCGAGGAAATCATTTGAAGGCTTGCCTTTTGGCCCGACTGTACGAAAGGATTCTTTTGGCTAAGGGTTGTGGGAAAGACATTAAGAAGACGCGCGACTGGAGTCGCCAGCAAACGAACAATTGGTGTTTTTTTTTATTGAAGACGACGATGCCTGCACCCGCTACCGCTCGCACTGCACTTTTAGATAAATATGTGGCTAGCAGAGACAATGAACAAGCGTGTAAGGGGACCCCGAAAATGTATTGTTGCCTTTTAGTAATAATAACTGGGTTTGTAGTAACTATTGGTTTTGGGTTATGGTATCTGGAGGAAGCATATCCGCTAGAGGACTTTTTATCTGTTGAAAATGTATCTGTTTTCCCCACTCCTTCTGTGTAATTGCATACCTTGTCGCCTAGAGATTCTTTGCATAGACTGAACTATCAGAATAAGACTCTTTTGTTAATAATGAACCCCACTCATGCAATTTTGAATACAACCAACTGCTGGATCTGCTCACATCTACCGCAACATGGGGATAAGGGGCTAGGTTGGTATATTCATCCTTTACCGTTGACAACTGCATGTTATGCTTCTCTTAGAGCACTATTCTTTGGTTGATGGAATGATAGCATCTCAGGGAACTTTGATGGTACAAATTTGAATAGTTTTGAGAAACGTGTTTTGATGCCCCTGGGATGCTCGCTTTTTGTAAATAGGAGTAAGCCAAACGTTGCTTCTGTTAGGCACTCTGATAGATTGTCTCGTCCTTTTCAGTCTTTGATCTCTTTCAAAATGGCTCCTATAGGCAATAAGGATGCCACGCCTCCATCTTATTCTGTTAACCATAGCCCCGATTCAGTATCCTTCTGCATACAGAGGAATTGCGAATTTGACTAGTGAGAACAGACCTCTGTACGTAGGTGAACCTGTCTATTTCGTTTGCGGTAATGTGACATTTCCATGGTTGCCCAGGGATTGGTAAGGAACCTGCTATTTAGGGATTCTATTACCTGGGGTATTTATTGCCAGTGCTGCAGAAATTTCAAAGACTCGTCCACGACGAGGTGTGAAAGGGGATTCTCCAGCGCAAACTCTAGGAGACATTATGAAATCCTTTGTGCCATTTTTTGGGCAAATTATGAATTCAGAAGATATCCGGAGACTAGTGAGAGTATTGGAGAGAACCATCAACCGGACGACTGACATACTCTATAATATGACGTTAGAACAGAAAGCGATAAGATTAGTGGCTCTTCAGAACCGGATGGCATTAGATGTCATTCTGGCAGAGCGTGGAGGAGAATGTAAATTAGTGGGGTCCGCTTGCTGCTTTTACGCGCCAGACTCCTCTCCAACGATCTTTAGGGCTATCCAAAATCTACATGTTCTTAGTTCAGAAGTGCATGTTCCTGAGGGAAACTGGGAACTTAGTGCATGGTTTTGGGACCTCCTACGGTCGTGGGGATGGAAGTTGTTTTCGGGCCTGCTGATTATCTTGGGTAGTTTTCTGTTCCTTTGTTGTTGTATACAGTGTCTCCCTGGTATATGTTCAGTATTAGGGTGGTGTTGCGTGGAAGCAACACATGTATTAGGGCATAAAATATATGCCCCAGATAAGGTTTCCAAGGAGTATGTGTTGAAAGAAACTCTAGTATCTGATCTAATGGCAATAGATATGTCTGACAATGATTCGGGGTGTATAGACGTTGAAATGTGGAGTTAGTCGCAAAGTGATTGAAGGTAGTTTAGCACTTGGCATAGGCCAAAAGGAGGGTTTGTTAAAACTGATATAATATTGTTTCGTCCTCATTGTATATGTTGGCCTATGCCCAGTCGCTTTGCGAGGAAATCCGTATTGCAAGTTCGCGACCTTAAGTGAATCAAGCCTCCATTCTAGGTTAAAGCCGCCATTTTAGTTTATTGTGCAAAGTCACCCTGTGGCATAAAATGGCCAACCTGTGTTCTCTTGTTCTTACTTTAACCTCTTCAACCTCTGTAGGAGGGTTAATGTCCAGCCTGCCTGCAGGCTACATGTTAGGGTCATGTAGACCTTGTCCTTTGTAGACCTCGGGATCAGGGGATTACTTGAATCGACAATGTTAACCTACAAGTATACAAGAACAATAAAGCTGTTTAAACATGTCATGAGAATCATCTGTTTGACCTGCATTAAAGCAATGTGTAAAGAATGTAAAGTTCAATCCAGACAATAATAGTGTAAGTTAGCAAATGTATTAAAAAGTATACCGCATGCACGAGATATGTAAATTAGGACCGAACCTGGCACGACCCTAGCCACCTAGCCCCAGTACATGATTAACTTGTAGGAGGCTGGACATCGTTATAAAGAAACTGTATAAATACGCTGATGTCCAGCTAGCAATTCCTGTTCACTGCTCACATTGAACCCTGCTGGTGGTCTCTGTGATGTACTGATGGCCAAATAGCTATTTGTGCACTTTGTTTCGTAAACTGTACAGAATTGCAATAAGGATTCTGGGAATCTTTACAAGCCCGTGTTGGTGTATTTCTCTTTGCATGGTGTAAAAGCCTTAATATTGTATTTTCTGATTCCACAACACAATTTAAATATTGTTTCGTTTTAAGTACTGCTGCTCTGCTTCCAAATGCCAACCGGGCCACATCTCATGTTACACCGACCTAACCTCTTCTACTCGCGCTCCTCCAGACAGAAAACAGCAAGCTGAATGAGCTTCCTAGTTCCTGTCTGTGTGTCGCACGAACACAAAGCCGGAAAGCAAATCTCTGCGCCGCGGCCCATGGAAGTGCTGCTGCTAGTGTGGCAGCACAGGCGCCAGGCCCTGCAACACCTAGTTCAGCACCCTGGCTGCTAACTTTGAGTCAGGCCCACCAGGGTGAGGGACTGAGCCATGCATGGCATCCTGGCCCTGAATGTGTTGCAGCGCGGCTGCCAGGCCTCTCAGCATTATGTACTGAGACAGCGCAAGCCTTGCTGGGCACCCCAGCCGGGCTCGCGCTGTCCAATTACATCATTGATGATTGCGGCCCCCTACCCTCTCTCCAAAAGTTGGGGAGGACAAAAAAGCATGCCACAGAAGTTGAGGGGACAAAACCCCCTTTGCCCCCCTATAATTACGCCCATGTATGAGGAATCCACCGGCACACGGTGGAGGCACTGCAGCACGGGAATTGGGCCATAGCATGGTGCCTGTCATAACTCGGCTTCAGAACAGGATACTCCCAGGGAGAACTGTTCTAAAGCCAAGTAATCACATGCAGGAGCAACCCACGTTTCAACTAAAAGACACTTTCACTAGACTTGGCATGAACATCCAAAACCTCACATATTTGCTGGTTGACCAGACTGGCATAAATATCCTACAATGTAGAGCCATTGTTTTTCTTCGTGTGAGTATTGTGACTAATTAAAACTGCAGAGCCCAACTTTCATTATTCACTCAAAAGTTTTAGTTTTTTTACTGAATCACAATAAAACATGTTTCATATTAAAAATTCTGGCCTCACTGAGGTCCCCATAATGCTCTTGGGTTTTATGCAAATCTCCAGGATTGGGTTCTATGAAGAGATGCTGTATTGCTGACCTAGCCTGGGACCAAGGCCCTCATTCCTGCCTCCTCCTACCACAGCCATGTCCCTCCAATGGTGAGAGGGTTTCACCAACATTGTTCCCATTTCCAGCACATGGGCACATTGATGGCTTCTTGTTCAGGATTATCCACTGACTTTTGGGACACATACACCAGCAGGATGTTGCCTCAAAATGAATGGGAATCAAGGCAGGAAATATATCTTTACTTTTTCCATGGTAGCTACCTACACTGCAGAAATGTCTGTACGAAAACGAAGGGAGACCTACGGGTCTCCACAGAGCCTCAAGCCACAGTTAAGGCTTGTGGCCTTCCACAAAACCCATCACTCCAATGTGCTGTATATGCGGTTCTAAAATGCTATGTACAGCACTCTGGTGTCAGACTCCTATGTGAAAGGAGCTCCTGAGTGAATTACACTACTACCCCAATTCCCACTGCCACCTCTAATAATAAAAATAATAACATTACCCATACTAAGAAAGGTGATTACTAATAAAAGTGATCACTAATACTTTTGTTTTCATTATTACAATACTGTGCACAATATTATTATTACATCATGTTAATCGTTATAATATTAATATAAATAACATTACTGAAACTAATACTATTTGTATCACAATGCTAATAGCACATATGACAAAAATATTACCATTACTAATTTTGATGAACATATGATTAACAATCTCCTCTCTCTTGGACTGACCCCTTTCTGCTCTCCTCTCACCTCGAGCTCACTGTCCCCCAGGCTAAGCCCACCCCAGCACTGCCACCTGCCTTTTCGGTCATCCGGCCCAGGAAGCGTGTGTCAGTGGATGCCTTTGCTGCTACTTTCTCTGCTCCTCCTACTTCTGCGGCTGACTCACACTCTAACACACCCCTCTCTAACCTGCACCTTTCTTTCTCCAACACTCTGGACGTCCTTGCCCCTGTCATGGCATGACTCTGACCTCGCCGCCCTGAAAACGCAAGTCTAGGGTGTCTGAGAGAAAGTGGAGGGCATCGGGTGCATCCTCTGACAAGCTGGCCTGCTGCCTGCTCCAGTGGCAATGCAGACTCTCTGTCATGTCAAAGAAGAGAGCCCACGTCTAAACCCGCGTCTCTGCGGCCTCTAACAACACGGCCAAACTGTTTAATATCTGCATGGAGTTGGAAAATCCTTCTGCAGTCTCCATCTGTCGTGTTCCCTCCAAGGCCCTCTGTACAGCTCTGGCTTCTCACTTCACCACTAAAACTCAGAACATCCTGTCCTCTCTCTCCTCTTCCTCTCCCTCCACCTCTCTCAACCCCCCTCTGGCCACCTCACCCTGTCCTCCTCCTTTCTCCTCTTTCTCTCCGACTGCACCTAGACGGTGCTTCTAGACAAGTCCGATCTATGAAAGTGTCACCAAACAGGTGCCCCCCTGCTCCTCCAGAAAAATCAAGGACCAGATTGACACCCTCGCTCCAGCCTCAGCCAATTTCTGAAATCACTCTTTTGCCACTGGAACTTTGTCCTCTCTCCTCAAGCACTCTCTTGTGCACCCCCTCCTTGAAAAGCCTTCTGCCAATCCTACCTGTCCAGCAAACTATCGCCCAATCTCTATCACTCCTTTCCTGGGCACAATCCTGGAAAAGCTGGCCATCTCCCAGTTTACTCTACACATTGAATCTGTTGTTTGTCTTCATCACCATCAGTCTGGCTTTAAAGCAACCAAAGGCATGGAAACTGCTCTACATAACACCCGTGAAGATCTGCTCACTAATCTTGATTCAAACCTTCCATCTGTCCTCATCCTCCTTGACCTTTCCTCTGCTTTCAACACAGTCATTCACGCCATCCTGATCAATCTACTCTGTGAGCATCTGGGCATTACAGATCAGGCCATGGAGTGGTTGACCTCCTTCCTCCTGGACAGTCCATCCCTGGTCCAACTTGGGTCATTTCTCTACACCACCTCTCTCTCCACATGTGGTGTTCACCAGTGCTCTAACCTCTCACCCTGGCTCTTCAATGTCTCCTTGGCCCCTTTGGCCCAACTGATTTCCACCTTCTCCCCACACTTTCAGTGCTTTGCGGATGACACTCAGCTTTCTTTCAGGCTCCCCTCAGCATCCTCTCCTCTCTCGCTCATTCCTGACTGTCTGTCCGCAATGCAAGATTGGAGCTTCCAACAATCTCTGCCTTAATGCCACTAAGACTGAGATCCTTCTCATTGGGACCACTGCTTTTCCTCTCTCACTCTGGCCGCCCTCCTTGGGCCCTCTTCCTTCACCTTCCTGTGAGGCAAAAAACAGTGGTGCCATCTTTGACTCCACTCTCTCCTTCTCTCCTCACATCACAGACCTCTAAAAAGTCCCACTACCAGCTGTATCTCCTCAGCGGAATTCTTCCTTTTCTCACTTTCCCCCAGAAGCTCACTGTCTCCAGAGCTCTGGCTCTCTCTAGGCTTGACTACTGAAACAGCCTCTTTCTCAATCTGCCTTCCTCTACTCTCCGCCCTCTGGAACTAATCCAGAACAGGACTGCGAGACTTGTCCTTAGCCTCAAGCCCAGGGACCATATCTCTCCAGCCCTGAAATCTCTCTACTGGCTCCCAGTTTCTGCAAGGATCAAGGTCAAGACCATCTGCATCGTCCACAAGGCTTTCTGGGGCTGGGGCCCGCACTACATCCAACTCTCTCTTCCAAAACACCTTCCTTCCTGTGCCCTTCGCTCAGCCACCTCAAACTCTTTGAGGGTCAGATGCTTCTCCAGCCAGAGAGTGGGGACACATCTCTCTCCTCTACAGTTGCCACCCTCTCTGCATTGGTCTCCCTGCCCCTCTCAAACTTGATCCAGACCACTTGAGGTTCTGGCAGCAACTCAAGACCTTCCTTTTCACCTCTGCGCTCTCTCTCTCTCTCCCCCCTGCTGGCCACTTGTCTGCCACGCTGACCGGATGCCTGGCGACCCTCAGAGTCTTCCTGCACTGCCTCCGGGCCTACCATGACCTTAGGGGCTGTACCTGTAACCTTACATTCCCTGCCTCCTTGCACTTACCTAGAGTCACGCTGCCTTGGCTGCAGGTACTCAGAGAAATGCTGCCCTGATGGCACTTCTGCCATTCCTCTCCCTGACACTTCCTCCTTCACCTTTGCACTATCGCACTTCCAAGATCTGAATGACACAAAGCCTAGTAAGATTGTTTGTTTTGTCCTTCCTCTATCTTCCCTCCATTGTCTTGTCACGCCTAGAAACCCATGTGTGCAGGCGCGTTATAAATGACTCATAGATCATGACAATAATAATACAATTCATAATGACAATATTAAAAATAATTACCATTAGTAAAATTATTATTAGCATCATATTTAAAACAATAATGCAAACAATAGTATTATTGGAATGTGTTGATATATGAATATCATAAAAATAATAACAGCAATACTAATTTTGAACTCACTGCTAATAGCACAGAGGACAATAACAGCATGAATCAATTTGATGAATACGTTATATTTACCAACGATAATAATACTAATCAATATTATTATTATGATGATCATTATTACAATATGAATACTTGAATGATTTGAATTGTAATATAAATTAAAACATAATAATAAAAAGTAACAATAGTTTTAATCACAACAGTAATAACACAAAAGATAATAACAAAGAACCAATTTGTATATACAGTATTAGCAATAATAATAGTAATAATGATCATATTCTAGGCTTTTGCCGGTTTTGTTATGTCATGAGAGTTTAGCTTGTATCTGCCACACCTGCCACTCTGTGCGGCCCCGCTTGCTTGCTTGCCTTTGGTTTCTTGCAGCGTGCACACATCAGATCAGCACACTGCTGGAAGGAAGCAGGAACATGTTAGGTTTGTCACGTTACACCCACCATTTTGTGTACGTAGCATAAGGGATGCTTTTGACAGATTACTGCTGTTACACTAGTTGGGCTAGGCCTGCTTGAATCACAAAGCTTTTGAGGGCCAGGAGCAAACTGTGGGTACCGCAATATGTGCTTTTGCACACACACAGGCTGCAGTGCACAGAGAATCACAGAATATTCTATGGGAACAGTGAGCACTGTGTGGATATCAAGAATTGCTCCTGAAATGGCCTTGCCCTGCTCAGAAAAGGAACAAATTCCCTGAAGCAAATTGTCACGAGGGAACTTCCACGTGCAAACGTGAAAAGAGGTAAATAAACGTGGACAATGTGTTAGAAAGGTTGTGGAGAAGTAAATCACTTTCAGGGAAAATATGCTTCAAGGCGTAGCAATATTGCCTGCAAATTAGCCTCACTTCTGTGTCTGATTTACCTGGAACTTGTGCACAGGATCTACTTGGGATTAAAGTGGAAAGCGATCGGCTCCTTTTTTGTGCATCGCTATGAGGTCCAGGCACTTTCTGCCCAGGCAGTCACATGCATTTGCTTAGCCACATGGTTTCCAAGCATCTCTACATGTGCTGCATCCTATCCCAGATTGTGGAAATGCAAACTGATTTTTTTCTAAGCATACCAATTCCTTTGCACATGCACAACAGCTTTGTGAACCGCTCCCAATTTCTACCAGTTTTTTTTTTATTTTTTTAATCATTGATAGTCATTTTGATAGCCATAAATCTGCTCCAAATCCACTGGGGCAAGGTTGGCACGTGCACAATTGCACAATTGCTACCAATTTTCCAAATCCACCTCTTTTTGGATTGACTACGGGCAACAGGAATGTAACATGTAATGCAAAATGCCCGGCTGCATGGCTCTTGGTATTGACTTAATCTTTTCCGAGGGCTGCCAGTTTTTATATAGTTGGAAAACGAGAGACAGGAAAATAATGAGCTTTGCCCAGAAACAGACATTTTGATTAAGTGGTTAGGATAGGATTAGGGCTGCGGCTTTAGGTTCCAGATCTACCAATGTAACCACTAGACCACAGCTAAGGATCTTGGCTGCTCAAGCTCCCGACCGGCCTTCTAGGCCAGCGCCTCGGCAAGACAGGTAGGGCTAGTATTACTGACTCGTGTCCAGCCCTACCAAACCTCTATACCGGTGGTCTTGGACATTTTTTGGCCTGGGTCTCCCCCAGAGCAAAGTTTGGACAGGCCGGGCCCCCCCAAAAGTGCCAGATGGACAGTATGTAGAAATCGCTATGAACTTTAGCGTGCCGTCACTGCACCCTACTGCCAGTACTCTCCCCACCCTACATCCTACCCTGGGCTCTCCCCACCATACTCCCACCACTATCCCAGTGCTGCCACCCATCCTGCTCGCACCACAGTCCCATTACACAAGCATACACACTTCCATACACATATTTAAATAAAAAATAAATCGCCGTAAACGTACCTTCTGCAGGGCCCTGCGCGTGTTTGCTAAAATGCCCTGCTCCAGGTTGCTCTGCACATATATGCAAGGAGGCACAGGAGCACCCCCTCGCACATACATACATGCAGTGCCCCAGCCAGCATTTCCAATGAGCTATGCAAGGCTGGCGAAGCAAAACACCCCCAGCGTCGCATGGCTCTGTGAGCATGTGCAGCTGGGGAACTGAAACAGTGTTTCCCTTTGACAGTTCAGCCAGCACAGGAGCACTCCCTCAGCAGGAAAAAGCAGCTGAGGGAGTGCTCAGTGTTTCACTGGGCTGGCTCCTCCATAATGGGTGAGTTGGCCAGTGGGTGGACGCCCCCTCACCCATTATGGATGAGCCGACAGGCTTGGACTGGCCTCTAGGGCAATAGGGCGATGACCTTACCAAAAATGCAAAATGCTAGTGTAGGCCAGTCAAAAAGGGCCACTTTTTTTGGTCAATGTGGGCCAGTTTGAGGAGTTACTTCACTATGCTGCTAGTAGTTTTGACCATTGTTGCTGAATAAATATTCTTTAAATATCACAATTTGTTTACATTTGAACAAAAAACAACCCCTTGGGTATTATTCAAACAGTCTGTGACTAAAGGACTGGATATCCATTTGCAACTGCTGGTCATTTTTTCATTGGTGCCTAAGACCATTTTATGGTCCCGTCTGACAATGTGAGCTGCCCCTTTCCATTTCCTCCAATCTAATCTATGCTGGGCTCTCGCGGCCCCCCTCCTCCCCTGGGATGCGGCCACGCCCCCCTGGGGAGCGCACCACACAGTTTGAAGACCTCTGCTCCAGACGCACAGATCCGCTGGGAAGGGGCGATCTGTAGGCCTATGAAGCACGAGCTTGGGAAACAAGATCATTCTGGGAGGCACAGGTGATCGAATTGTGCTATTTCTGTGTGCTATCAAGGCCCCACAAGCATCTGTTAATGTTGCAAATGTGTTTACGCTCCTACTAATTGCTTTTCATTTGCATATTGTGCAAGCTGTGATGGCGATTTTATGCAAATGTTTTTTGCCCGCTTCGAATTTTGGTTTTACTGAAAACGTCACAAAATCATCATCTCTCTAGGCCATCGTTACGTATTCGGCCTATTAACCCCCTGAAGCCTGCGGGAGTCGACGTGATACAAACTGCTAAATAAAATAAAATAAATAACACGTTTCTCAAAACCAGCCTCGTGTGGAGAGAATCTCAGAAACTTTACTAACTCGAAAGTGGCTCCAACATCGACCCACTGCACTCCCTCTGGCGACCTTAGCACGGATCGTTTGATAGATAACTCTCAAATTACCTGCATTTGGTGGATGTCACCCGCCCGGCACTCTTTTCACACTCACGGCAAACCCTATATTCCCTCCATAGACTTTAATGGGCTCCACCAGCGAAAAACAAAACATTGGCTTTGACCCACCTTGCACTCCCAATAGTTTGTGGGGTATGGGCCTATATTTTAGTTATCGGGCATAAGACTCATCAGCTGAAACAATAAAGCCTTGTGAGCCCCTGTACCTTGCATGCTTCACTTATAGTAAGGGAGACAGGTCCTGCTCTGTCCCCGCTCAGGAAAGTGGGAGAGATAAGTGACCTCTATCTCTTCCGGTCTGTGTACCATTGCCTTCCAAATATGCCTTTAAATACTTTCCCAAATGGAAAAATGTCAAGGCATGCATGCTCCATCTCTGTGTGGGTCTCCTGTGTGTTTACCCTCGCACACATTGTAGAGAATGCATTTGGAGTTAATTGGCAGAAGTTTAGTTCTGCCCAGAAGTCAGCATACTCTTTATCTGAGAGCAGCAACTTATTAGTCTCTGCCTTTAGATGTGTTTCGCATTATCGGGCCTTTGAATTTTCCTTATGTTACGCGTGGGTCCTGAAGAGCAGACTTTCCCCAAACTCGTTCTGCCTTTGGAATCAAGAGCTGCTTGCGCGTTCCAAGCATGTGCGTAAACAGCCCCTAAGCTAATTGCAGCCACGTCCAGGAAAAGGAGCGGTGTTTATAAGTGTATGCTCATATAGGAAAGCGGCCAGTGCACAGAAAATAGCACGTGTCTGTCACTATTCACCTCGCCAGTAGATAGCGCAGCTTGCTGCGGAACGCCGAGAGATGCTAGCGGGAGCTCGGGTGAATGAATGGATAAACGAACCAACCAGCGAATGAACCAAAGCGCGAATGAAAGAACGAGCGAAAGAGCGAAAGAGCGAAAGAGCGAACTGATGAACGAAAGAAGACACGGTTACGACGCAGCACAGCTTGACTGAAGCCGGCGAGTCTCAATTCGCTGCCACTCTGTTTTCAGTTACTTGTTGGATTCTGCAGGGGTCAGCAGGTCATCCCAGGCAATCAGGGTGACCTCCATTCGAAAGGCTTCCTCCTCGGCGCTGGTGAGTGCGCCGGAGGGCGGCTCAACAGAGTACGTTTTAGATGGCAAGGTAGTGTTTTATTTTGTTTCTGGGAACCTTGGGTGATGCACCGTGTTTCAGGCAAATAATCTTTAGGATAATTTGGGGGTTAAGGGAGAGCCAGCACAGTGCCGGGTACTGATTAAGGGCCTATTTCACAGAAGCGTTTTATAATGGCAAAACCTCATTGGAAAACGCTCTGTGAGTTAGGTCCTAAGTGTTGGGTCATGTGTTTGCAATCATTTGTGGAGCTATATTTATTCGCAGTTACGTGGCATTGAAATGCATATTCGTTGAGTGGTAGCGCAGCGTCCCCTGATGCACGCACACAGATGCGTTTGCCAATCATTCCCATATGTATTTATCCGTGTATTTGCGAATCTTTAAATAATGAAGGCCTAGTCACAGGGGAAGTGGTGCACTTTATATGCCGGCCTCTACCTCCACAACGTGTTTCCTTTGTGGATCTGCCCCACAGGCGCATGCTCCCAGGCACAATAACACATCTGCCACACACTTGTGTTTGCATGAACCGCTAGAGACTAACGTCAATACATTTGCCGGCGTCCCATGAGTCCACCAGAGTAGGGACTGTTTGCTTGTAATTCCTAAGGAACCCGAAGTCCCCATGTCCATTTTGATAAGCTAGCTCAGTGGGCAAATGCACCTGCGGCAAAGATGTGTCTGGAAACGTTGCCCCCTTGGTGCGTATCCATGCTGGCACAGCAACCTTTCAAGACATTCAAAGAAATCACGTCCTCTGGATAAGCCCAGGGGTAGGACACCGCAAAACGTTCAGCCGGTGCCATGCCAACACACTGACACAATTACATATACTGCATTGCACCCACACAGGCGCCTAGACTAGGACATCAATATAATTCACAACAAAGCTTTCAGGAAGAACCTAAAAGCAAGGCGTTCTCTAGTGAACATGTCACACCCGGCAAATCCCTACTCCTTCCAGGGACTAATGCAAGGACAGGCGGGCCATCCGTACCATCTCCCCCACGGCAGGCCCATTCCTCCCTGAGAGGGACACCATAAAATGGCCACCCAAACAGCCCACTCAGAAGACAACGTTCTATAAAAATTGCGCGTTTGGCCACAGTGCAAATACAACGCAAAGTTGGCCTGAACCATTGCAAAGTTTCTGTAATACAATCACGTTATCTCCACGTGTCTCACACACCACTCAACCTTGTTCGCAGGTAACATACAACAAGAAGTTGTTGTCATTATTATTATTAATGTCATCAACACACCGGTGCATATGTAGGAGGCCCAATGCTTTCAGGACAGCAAGCTAATATTGTCTCGGTTTTGCGAGTTTCCCAGAGTGGCGGCGTGCGTTTCCCATAGAGAGCTCCTAATGCCCGCGGCCGGGCTTTGATGAGGTCCCAGGAGGGAGGCCTCGGCATCGCCCTCCATCCCCTGCCGCCGTGCACTTTCCCCGCTCTACCTCCGACATCCGGGCAGCAGAGCATCTGTGCGCCTTCAAGGGCTGCAGCCCATGCAATCTGGATCCCATAAACGGCAGGACCTTCGGTGACGGATTGGTTTCGACGCTGCCTCCGCCCCAGCCCACCCTCCTGCACACCAGGCCACCCCCTCAACCCCACCCGTTTACCCTTTGCTACCCAATCAGGCAGAGGCATTTCACAATTCCTTCCCGGGTTCCTCCTCTCCTTCCTGAAAGAAGAGGGGAAGAGAGAAAAAGCCGAAGTGGTGTGAAGCATTTTGGAAGTCTTAGATGCTGTGGAGGTGAGCGGTGCTCAGCCTGTGTGCCTGGGGACATATGGTGCCACCTATTCTTCGGGGACGCCCTGTGCCTTCCTGGAACGCCGCCTTACTGGATTCCACCAGTGGTTTCCTACGGTCAAACTCTTCATTGCAGTGGATCCAACACGCGCAGGCTGCAAAGTTCTTCACAATGGAAATGAAGGAGGAGAGCTCATGCCCGGAGTCTCCCGAAGGCAGCCTGGAGACCAGCGAGGAAGAGGCCGACCGACTGCACAAGAAATGCATGCGCAAGCGCAGCCAGCTGGGCAAGGCCCACGATGACTGTGGTTCGACATCCCCATCCGGCAAAAGGAACAAGCGCAGCCCATTGCCCCAGTCCTTCGAAGACGTTCACACGCAGAGGGTCATTGCCAATGTGCGCGAGCGCCAGCGGACCCAGTCGCTGAATGACGCCTTTGCAGAGTTGCGCAAAATCATCCCTACGCTGCCCTCCGACAAGCTGAGCAAGATCCAGACGCTAAAGCTGGCCTCACGCTATATAGACTTTTTGTACCAGGTGCTGCAAAGTGATGAGCTGGACCACAAGATCGCCAGCTGCAACTACCTGGCCCACGAGCGGCTTAGCTATGCCTTCTCGGTTTGGCGTATGGAAGGGGCCTGGTCCATGTCTGCAACTCACTGATCACCTCTCCTCCCTATCATCTTCCGAGGAACCCCCACCTGAAAGTTCAATCAGGCCAATGGAATGCCTCTATCGGGTCTCCACTCTGTACGAGGAGCAGAATATTGAACGGCCAAGAGAGGATCAATGGCGTCCTTTCAATGTAGGTCTAATTGAAGAAAATCTGAAACTGAGATCACGGATCATAGGATGGCATTGTTTATCCACCATTCTCTGTGTGCCGTGTATGACTTATCTAGCATTCACAACTGCAGAACAGATGTGAGGACGGCATTAAGAATAAATGAACACATGAACACGAACAAACATTGCTAAACCTCTCACCCCAGCCATTGACCAACCCCAGGAGAATTGAGGGTCTCATTCTGAGCAGAAGATCCATTGGTCATGAAGAGGGCTTAGGGATCAAGTGGAATGTGACTTGAGGAAATATTTTCTGGAGGTGAGAAGAATTCCTCCACGCTGAGTCCAGTTGAATGTGATTCCCCCATTCCTTTCTTCTTGTGTTTGTTCGCGGGCTCTATTGAATTAATCGTTGGCAGTTGGTCTGCTGGCCTTGATCAGAGGGGAAATTGAACACCTTAGTACAAATCCAATGTAGACCGGGAGGGCGAAGGTGCAGCCGGAGAGGCAGGATCTTTCAGCGTCTGGTACGTAGGCCGTTCGCCCTGATGCTAGAGAACATTTCACTCCCTAAACGGGTACTGTCCTGTGCGTGGCCACAATAAGACATCTAACACGTTGTGAACATTTTTTGGCAATGACATTTTAGCTGAGAAAATTTGAACATGAAATGATCACGACTACAGCCATGCCTCTGATAAAAACGGACCCAAACTAGTGTGATAACAAACGGGCCGCAGGAGCTGATGGCCGTTAGGAAGGAGCGGAGACACTGCGCCACAGTGCGGTTATGCCACGGTCAGGCAAGCAGTATGTGGGGATTTAATTCACCTGCCACCTGTGGACCAATGGGGTGGGAATTTCTCTTTGCAGAACTTTGCGAGATGACAGCAGCCCCAAAGATGGACACAGGCAACTGAACTGGGCCTGGGACTAAGTACCATCTTTTATATATTAATGATTGGGAACGCTGATTTTGCACCACCCCCTTTGCGTAAGTGCTGCACAAGTAAAAGACGTGCAGGCTCTGCCCACCCGTATCACTGCTTCAGATACGGCAATCCATATTTGCACATCTGTACATGACAGTTCACTCTGATCTGTTGTATCGCACCTTTTTTATATGTAAGCTTGCCACAAAAAAAAAGATTAATGCTTTGCGACAAAACCTTTCTCTGTTATGTGCTTTCTAGTCTTTCCCCAACCTTTCCCGCCTCAATCCTTCCCACTTTAAAGCCCATGCACCCTCTTTCTTTGACGGCTCTCTCTTTCTCTAGATATCACACTTTCTAGTATGGCTGGACAGTGCATAGGGCTCAAGTCCAATACATCTTGCCATCCGTTTTATTGAGCAGCACATCGTTGGATATCTCATAACCTCTCTTCTTACCCATGTGTTCGTGTTTGCTCTGCCCTCGGCCCTCTCTAGTTTTTCCTTATGAGTTATCGTTGCTCTTACCATTTCTTCTTGACTGTTGTATGGCACATGTGTTAAGGTTTGCCTCATCCCTGCTGTCCACGCTTTATTCTTTGTATTTCATTTCATTCATGTTCTCATTTTCTCGCCGCCTGTTTTTTTTCCCTCTTGGATCTGCACCTTAGCCTCCTTCTTCTTTCCCCCCGATTTGCCTGCCTCATTCACGAGGGTGGTGAAGAGCTGCACTGTATCACCAGATCATGACCGAGTTTGTCCTATAATTCAGGGTTTGTGCCGTCGGAAGCATCGTTACAGATATTGTGCATATTGTCTCAGTATATGGTGCGTGTGTATGTTAAATCTAGAAATTACTGCACATGTGTGCAGCATGCTTGCAGGGTGAGCGGGGTCATTACCACTTTATTTGATTTTCAATCATTTTCAGCAAATAAACCACAATCCTTTTCAATACAGACATTTTCTCTCGATGCTTATTTCAGCCCTGGCTCCCAGTCTTCTGCCTCTTGTTACTTGGGCTGCAATTTCCTTTTAGGAGTTTCTGCCATTGAGAGGCCTGCAGGGTTGGGGCAGAGTCCGTTGGAGAGAAGGGCATTGGGCTTTCAGAGGCAGCTGGCTGTCGGGAACCCTTCAAACGTCCCCATTGCCTTGCGTGCCTGTGCACACAGACACATCTGAGGGGTCACGGGTTCCCCCTCTTAAACACAAACAAGCGGCTTCCTAACCTCGTAAATCTGGAAGGCATTATAGGTTATGAGCAGGTCTGGAGTAAACTTCCGGCAATCACGAGCTCCTGCGCGAGGACCCCGCTGGGAATGGCTATGTGGACGAGGCAATGCTCTGTAAGAAGGCTACTTGTATAGCTACTCAAAACGCCCAATGGGGCTGTGTAAAATTAGCATCTTATATATAGCGGGCCCGATTCATGGAATATTTGCCCGGTTCAAAATGACTTTGCACTGCTGATAAGTGACTTTGCACTGCTGAAAAGTGACATTGCACTGCCGACACAACCCCTGATTCATGGAACCGTGCAAAGTGGATTTTTGCCCTGCAAAGTCCGGCAAAGTCAGTTTCTACAGCAAAAATGACTATGCACTGAGTTTGCCTGGATTTTGTTGCATGGTGGCGCCATCAGTGTTTCGGCATGCACAAAAAGAGGGAAGACATTCACGTCTGTCAGCGGCTCTTTCCCTGGAGGGCTTATAAAGTTGCGAGGAGCACGGCCATCATTGACCTTTTCTATTCAGCGCAATCATGTGCTGGTGCACTTTCCAAAAGTTTATTCTTTACCACTCAACGTTATCCTTGATGCAAAGGTGTGCGCATGCTGCTTATGGGCGCAATTGCAGTGCTGCTAGGTCTTATAAAGTTACAGTGGACTCATAGGATGCAACACAGCCCGTAGGGGCTGCGTGGCGGGGCACATCTTCCGAAACAACCAGAGGAAAGAACATATATGTCAGAGGACAAAGAGGCTTAGACACAGATGTGTTATTGGTTCTAGTAAAAGGCTCAACCTAATTACCAGGATCCACATTTTTTTTCTGATACACTTTCTGATCTTCCATATTAGAAATGGGTAGAAGTAGCGATTTCCAGATTTGAGGCTCTTCCGCTGAAGGTGACAGGCCCCGGAATCTTTGTGCTTTGAATGTTTTTTTTTTTGTATTTACATTTTTATTGAAACATTTATTGCAACACTGCAGACAGATAGGCCAGACAAAATACATGTTATATGCGATTATGTCAGAGCCAGAAATCTGCCCCGGATCCCTCATGCAAATCGCTCCTTTTCTCTTACGCAGGATGATTCGCTCAAGTAGCAGCATTTTCCTCAGATCCTCAACCCAAGCCGACCTCGATGGGAAGGTAGTACCCTTCCAGTCCGGCAACACAACCTTCTTCTTGTGCTTTCAATCTTCTGCCGAAATGCGTTGGGGTCTTGTTACCTGAGCGGCTCACTGGGGCACTATTTAATGTAGAGCACCAAGCCCACCAGGACTGCCCTCCTTCCCTTTATACAACACTGCAAGCTTGGCCTCCACACTTTCCGGTGGACTAGCTGTGAATCTGTAGTGTGTGCTCATTTGACATAGTCCTTGCTTTATCCCTGTCTAATTAATGTCTTTGTTATCGAAAGATGCCGATGAATACAATATCCATTGGCGCCGCAGAACGTTATTGATTGGTACCATTTTCTAAGATTACCATGGAAACCAGACAGACACATCTTTGCAGGCACTTTTTCATTATAATATTGCATAGCACACAAATTTGCATTTTGATAGAATATCCTCTGTGATCATCTATATATACACATGGGATCTTATATTTAATTATAACAACAGCTGGAGAATTGTTTCTGTGTTCAGGGCAGCACATACAGCAATACTCAAAGGGCCTGATTTACAAAAATGTTTTCAATGGGACTTTTCGGTGTTAAAACATGTGTGTAAACCAGGCCCAAAGAATACACTGCACCCAGCACTATGAAACAGTCGTAGCTGAAACCCAGGAGACCATATGATGCCCTGGGCCTTCCTGCCATCATATGATCTTTTCACGGATTGTATGGGAACAATGTTCTGCGACACACAAGTAAATTAGCACAGTGATGCCTCGGAACTCAGGTATACTGACGGCACAGGCAGCAATTCCACCACGCGGCCCGGGGCCTCATTCAGAAAAGCTTTTTACAATGGGGCAATCCCATAGAAAAACACGTTGTAAATCGGGCCCAGGTCTCCTTCTCTTTAATTTGTGGTCCTTTGTATATAAAAACACGACTTGTGAACCAGTGTGGACGCAGGTTGGGCACTAGAGGCTAGATGGCATGGGACTGTCCTGCATGCCCACATGTATGTGTCTCCCTGGCGGAGGCATGCAGCGTGAAGCTCTGACCATGGCTGCACATGTCACAGCACACTCCAGCACTGACAGGCTAGCATGGAAGAGTGCGACACTGTTATAGGAGCTGCATTACTGCAGTGGGCTTCACGATGCCTGCTTCTGTATTAACCGAACATCCTGTTGCAAATGGAATGTCCATTGTATGTATGCGTGCATGCGGCCTATAAATGGTACAGGAGCGTGGTTGTTTGGAAGATGTTGGCAGGTGATGCTATTGGGTGACAGGTGCATACAGTGGTCGGCCTGGTGTCACATTTCTCAAATGCTGGGCAGGGAGTCAGAACGTATGTCTAACTGGTTACGCTGCAATCAACGTGCTGTTGTGACTTCGCAGACGTGTTTTATAATGCCGCAATCCCATTGGAAAACGCTTTGTGAATCAGGCCTGGATGGATGTCCTCGCTTCTTTGAAGCTGGTAGCAAGCAAACCCGTATTCCACTCGTCACCTAGGGATGTGCCCACTGTCTGGGTCAGTGATCGAAGTGGGTGGGAGCGGTTGGGAGCACTACTCCTCTGCTTTTTTGTATTACGTTTCACTCTTCTATTTTATTTTTAAAAGAACTCGTTCTGGAATGGTTTTGTTTTAAAATAAAAGTGTAGGAAGCAGTTGAAACTTGCACTTCAGTGCTTGGCACTGAACATCCCCTTAAACAGCAGGCGCATTTGTTTGAGTGTTTGTATTGTGCATGGGAGGGGGGTGTGGTGCTGGGATTTGTGGGGAGTGGGGCAGCCCAGGAGGGAACATATCTCCACTACTTCTTTTCATACACTACAACCACTGCTCTAGGTGGGTGTGGTCTTTCATAGTAGCCGAGCTTCGCTATTAAAACGCGTGCCGTCATGCATTGATTCACAGCTTGTATTGGAACAGCAAAGATTTCGCATTTATGTGCAGGTAAATTAGCCTGTAGGGTGACATCGATCCTAGCGGTTACCCCCTGGTTGTGTCCTGTATGTATAGCTGCTTCTCAGCTATAGAAATCCAATTCATGTGTGCATACATAGAGCCCTGATTTGGGAGCAACATACTTACTGAAACTACAGACTTATGGCTTCAACAGGAGTCTTATTGTATCCCGGCAATAACACAGCCCTCATACCGCCAGCTCAAATAGCATTACTGCTACTCGGTCCGGCGCTATTTGCGCCGGATCACGAGTAGCGGTACATCGATAAGTTCCCATTCCCCATTGGGTCCACTGGGATCGGGGGGCGCAATTGCCACCAGAGGTAATTGCACTGGTGGTAATAGCACCAAAAAAGGGTGCTAAGGGGACATTTTTACCTCCAGCAAAACGCTGGAGGTTAAACTCCCACTTACCGCCGACTCATGATTGGGCCAACCCTTAAATGCGCCGGTAATAGCCTTACCAACGCATTTAAGGGATAAGCCCAACTCACGATGAGGCCATTAGAGCCGCCTGTGGGTGCAGTAACTATCAAAAGAATTATACAATGACAGTGTGATGCAGTGACGTGTGTGTGTGTTTGACTGTGGGTTCCCTTTTACGCTTCAAGGATTCACTGTTTATTAACAGCTTAGGCAATCATGTTTCCTTTCTTTATTTATTTATAGTTTATACTGCACATTTTGGTGTATTCGCATGCTGAAACTGTGGAGATGTTTTGTTTTTCAAATGCAGTATATACTTTCAAAACCAGGTGTCATACTTGCTGTTTCTCCTTCTAGTGTTCAGTTCCTTTTATGTAAACGTTCAGTGAATTCGTTCTGAAACTCCAATCCCTCAAAGCAGACCGCAGGTCTTGCAATTATTGCATTCAAATGTTTTTCATCTTGATATAGAAGGTTTAAAACACAGTGTCCATGGATATGTAAACATATTTAAAATCCACTCTAGAATGAAACCTACGTGTGTTTTTTAATGTTAAGTGTCGTCCAACAATATTCAACTATCCAAACTTGTGTTCCCTTTGCTACCAAATTGATGAAGGCTTGCCATGGGATATTTACTCGCGCACTCACTCTGTACGTACCTATACTTTAGCAAGGAAATGGAAAAACAAAACAATTAGTCTAGCCTTGATCAAGCCGAGAGGCCTGCCTCCACAACTGATTCTGTGTCTGTGACCTGAGCGTTTCTCCTCTTACACAAGGGGTTGTAATATTAGGATAGATCAGAACCACATGTTGACCAGGGCCCCGAGGGCAGGGAAAGCACAACTACAGGCTGCACCAGGATTCAATCTTTTAGGGGACATTTGCCCGGGTACTGAGGGGTGGGGTCTTGGGGAGGGGGCTCTCATTGCAACTCTGAACCTCCGTAAATGCCTGTCTCTTTTGTCTTTTAAAAACATCTAAAATGATAGAGAACGCTGCTTGCACTGAAGGGAGTATCAAGGTTTTGCACAAAAGCTAACACATCTATTTAAATACGCAGATTAAAAAACAGAGATTAAAAAACAGAGAGAGACATCTCAGTGGAGAGTGCACCTTAAGGGCCTGATTCATGGAATTTATTGCATAGTTCAAAATGACTTTGCACTGCCGACACAAACCGTGATTAATGGAACTGTGCAAAGTGTAATTTTGCAGTGCAACATCAGTGCATAGCCATTTTTGCAGTACAGAAGGACTTTGTACGGACTTTTTGCAGTGCAACGTCAGGGCATAGTCATTTTTTGCAGTATAGAATGACTTTGCAAAAACGTTGCACAAACTTTTTGCAGTGCAACGTCAGGGCATAGACATTTTTACAGTATAATATGACTTTGCACTGACTTTTTGCAGTGCAACGTCAGGACATAGCGATTTTTTCAGTATAGAATGACTGTGCACTGACTTTTTGCAGTGCATCGTCAGGGCATGGTCATTTTTGCAGTATAGTATGATTTTGCACTGACTTTTTGCAGCGCAACGTCAGGACATAGTCATTTTTTCAGTATAGAATGACTTTGCACTGACTTTTTGCACTTCAAAAATACCCTTTGCACAGTTCCATGAATCCGAGTTTGTGTCGGCAGGGCAAAGTCACTTTTCAGCAGTGCAAAGCCACTTTGAACCGGGACTGGGAACCAAAAAAGGCCCTGGAAATAATTATCAAAGTGGCCCCATATTACACATTTCCAGCAATCTCAACCCTTTCCAATGGGAAAATGAGGAAATACCACACACAAGAGGTCCGGGGGGGGGGGGTGGGGGGGGAGGGGCAGAGGCCTATCGGGAAATCTCCAGAGTTCCTTATGGGCCAGTTCACCCCTGCTGCTGGGACGCTTAAATGACAAGTCCTCTGTGTGTTCCAATATCCTGCTATACCGGAATGTGTGTGTGTAGTGTATATTCTCTGCATCTCCCCAGAAACTGCTTTAAATGTCCAGGTTATCAGGCAGAGCTTTGAATCAAAGGAGTATGTGAACTATATGCCAGCCCAAAAAGCCATGCCCAGAAAGGCAGAGGCAGATATGCGCGCCCGCTTCATGATTAGAATGGGTTCCTTGCACCTTTCCAGACTGGAATGCCACTTGTGCCCATCCCAAGAACTTCCAAGAAGGCAATGAATTCCCCGCGAAGCATGTCTCGCCTCTGAGAACGACGCACTTATGGCAAGGGGGGGTCGACATTCTAGTCTTTTTGCGAGGTAGGATCCTCCAGCAATGATGGCAGAGCAGCACAAGACTATTATAGAATGATCTGGAATTTTTGCTGCGCTTTCCTTTCTTAAGAAAACCTGGAGGAGTAGATTGGGTGACTGGTTCAAATAATCTGTGGCACCGTGTATACTTTACTTTGAATTTAAAGGCCAGTGAATATGCTCGTGGCAGCTTGCTCGGCTGCAAAGGTTCGACTTGTTATCACTGCTGGTCATTGTACAGCCACCTAAGAAAGAAAGGGGGCCAGGAGCTGCCAATTGTAATCTCTGACAAACTTTGTTAAATACAAATTAGGAATCACCAGAATTTCCACAGTTTTGGCTCGACCAAACGTGTTTTTAAAAAGAAAAGTGTACTTTATTGAATTGTTCAAGGAACATCCATGTCGATTTATGAATAGATCGGAACAAATTCACAGAGTACCGACAACATACAATCACAAAAATGTATTGTTTCAACCCCCTCCCCCCGCGCTCCCGGAGTTCCCAAATTGTCAACAATACTTAACAGTTCCCCCGCATATACCTTCCCCGAACGGATCCCCCATACCCCACTCTCGACCCATCTCGCCATACATGGACGAACAATGTGTATCGGGGACAACCATCAATTGCTATAGTAACTCCTGTCAGGGAGACCATTGGTAGAGTTTTGGGAAGTAGCGTAAATTCAGGATCCCTCTGGGAACCTTGTCCTTCCCCCTGTGGTCTCAATGGATATCTTGTGTTTCTGGTACAGTTTCCGTCTTGTTTATTGTTTTGGATGCTGCAACGGTAGCCATTCAACATCCATGAGAGTATGGGTTTCTGCTGGCATTGCTGTCATGCTTTCCATTTCATTGATCTGTGAACTTTTCTTGCCCTTGCCATACATGTTAGGGAGCTGACACCTTTCCAGTTTATCGGGAGGTATACACTTGATGCCAGGAATAGGTTTCTTACCATATGACATAAGTTAATGTACCCATCCCCCAAGTCCTCAAGAGTCACCAGTACGAAAAATGGTGCCAGTGCTCTCTCTATTCCCTCAATATCCTTCAGCCATGATAAGACCGCTTTCCAATAGAGATGGACCAGCTGACAGCCCCATCAAATATGCCAGAATGTGCCCATATTATTGCATCCCCTCCAGCAAAGCGGACTCACGCCTAGATACGCTTTGGAGAACTTGTGAGGGGTCAACTGCCATCTCAGTAGGAGCATACAATTGGGTATTGTGCACTGAACAGCTATAGTGGAGGACCGCCCAAACCTTTTTGAGCTTCCTTTATGGTATGGGCAGGGGGTTTCACGAGTAGGCGAAGCGGTGATAACACATTGCAGTTGGATGGATGGGATTTTGAAAATCCCAGAGTTTGTTGGAGACAGGCAAGCGAGTATCATTCAGTGATTGTAGCTGAGGGTTCTATGTTCTTCCAACGAGTGCTACTTAGGACAGAACCTCAGTGACCACCTTTTATAACTCAGGTGCACGTGACATTTGTTATCAGTGAGTCACTGAGTTAAGAGGGCACCGTCCCAACGATGGCAATTCAGTTGCAGAAAGCGAGAGCGCCATCTTTTCATGACTTCTTAGCAAGCAGAGAATGCTAAAGAGGAATGCTTCTGGGTGGAGGCAGGAGATGACCATCCAGTGGATGACCCTTAGAGCGCCATAGCCAAAGGATGGAGAAAACCCAAGACATGGTGGATCAGGAAATGACCGCTCAGATGCTGCACCTGAACGCTTCATATATTTGTGACCACTTAGAAGAGAACGCTAGGGAGAAGAAACCCCCCACGGTTGTTTGGGGGCAGGAGATTGTGTTTCAGTGGCGGGAAATGGGTGTTTCATATACTTCTGACTGCTTGGAAATGACGACCAGGAGGAGAAATCCCCGCTGTTTTCTGGCGGGAGGAGATTACGATTCAGTGTCAGGAAAGGAGTTTATCATATATTTCTGACTGCTTAAAAGAAAGGACAGAGAAGAAGAAAAGCCCGGAGTTGGTTGGTGGCAGGAGATTACACCTCACTGGTTGTAACTCAGTGTACATTCCATGATCCATCGTGCTGTGCTTCTGGAGGAGAGAGTACGGGTATATTCAGGCAAGTTGTGAAAGTATGTGTGCACAATTACTGAATCTTATACATGAGATGTATTTCAAAGTTCACTTCTTGCCCACTTGTATAATTGTAATGCTAAATGCATTAGGAAACAGTCACCAGTAAGTAAAACACTGCACCTATGAAGTAATCTCCCAAGCGAAAGAGGTTCAAAACACTTAACGATGCATGCATGCTCTCACCAAAACATTTACAACTGATTGTATGCGCCCAGGAAACTAGAAAGACAGATGTAGGCGTGTCTTTATTTTTACCTGTGACCCTCGAGATCCTGCCACTTCTGCCTTCACAAGCTGTTTTGTGGCACAACCTTAAATCGAGTTCAGTTGTGTGCAACCTTGGCTTCCAACAGCCATAGCCCTCACAGCCCAGTATGGGGCATCATGGAGGATGTAGTCCAAGGCATCTGGAGAGTAACCTTTACAGCCCTAGCCATCATAGCCTATGATGAGGCATCATGGGGGATGTAGTCCAAGGCATCTGGAGAGTAACCTTTACAGCCCTAGCCATCATAGCCTATGATGAGGCATCATGGGGGATGTAGTCCAAGGCATCTGGCGAGTATCCATTGTTCTCTGGCTCCTGATTTCGTAAACCACAAGCTTGCAAATCTGTTGCTAAGCAGAAGAGACAGAAATGATACACCGTGACCATTATATTACATTTCAATTGTGCATTGGGTGCAGGTGACCAAATCAATGGTTGTACTTGTTATCCCTAGAGCACGGCTGAGGCTACATCATGAGGTGTGATTTTGAAGGGTACAGGATAGACATATAATGATCCCCGTTTTTATTGGGGTTCTATCAGAAATCCCTTAGCATCAACACATTGGCCAATACCAGAGGTACCAAGTACATTAACACATTTGTTAAAATATTCCCTACAGTTAATAAATAGTCTGGTAGCCACATGCCGAAGGGCAAATAAGGGGGTAGCTCGAGTGTTTCAGTGCAATCCCGGCTACTTGTACGCAATTGCCACCCCAAATACCACCAAAAACAGCGTGTTCAATCGGCTTCAGTAGTTCTAGTAATTATTTGGTAAACACCCCACGAATGACCATACATCGCAAAGAATTGAGTTTCCACACTTCTACAAGCAAAAGACAGAAAAGTAAAAGCCGATTGGTTTGCATCACTGTGGGCCAGATTTACAAAAAGTGGTCGAATGGTACAATGGACGGCCATTGTAAAACGCTTTTGTAAATCAGGCCCAAGTTTGCACCATAAGTATTTATTTAATTTCATACTATACCTGAGTTCGGTCACTAAACGCGAATCCGGGATTCAAACCTCTGTTACTCTGCATGGTGTTGCTTCCAAGACCAGCGCTTTGCTACTGTGCAGTCATAAGTGAGAAAAAATGCATTCTCGGCTGGTGAAAAACATGCATTTTCCACCGGTTTGTCTGCATATGCAATAAGGAATGGGGCTAACCCTCTTTTTTATTTGTGTGTGATGTGGAGTGGGTTTACCAGGGATTTCTGCACATTTTGTTGGGACCAAGGTAAAAAAATAATAATACATGAGCAGTGACTCTGAGGGCCTGATTCATGGAATATTTTGCACGATGCAAAGTACTTTTCACTGGTGCAAAGTGACTTTGCACTGCCAACAAACACCCTGATTTGTGGAACAGTGCAAAGTGACTTTGCACGACAAAAAGTCACTTTGCACTGTTCCATGAATCAGGGTGTTTGTTGGCAGTGCAACGTCCCTTTGCACCAGTGAAAAGTACTTTGCACTGTGCAAAATATTCCATGAATCAGGCCCTGAGTTTTATTTTTTCTGCTCTTTAGAAAACAAACAAGAAAGCAAATATATGTTGCTCCTAATCTGAAAGCGAGGGCTGTTTTGTGTAGAAATTAGACTTCTGCCTCTGTTTTTGCATTGTGCTGCAGACATCGGGCCTGATTTAGAAAAGCGTTTTCCCATTTAAAAACATTTTAAAATCAGGCCCAGAGACGTCATTTGTCTCCTGGTCCAAACATCTTTAAATGTTCTGGATCAGAGCAAAACATGCCAGCTTTGTTCACAATTGTGCAAACAGAAACATTGATGCAAAATGCATCTGGTCCATTTTTAATAGCGATGCAAACTTTATACAATCCAGGCACAAGTGTTGGCTTGAATTAATTTTACCTCTGCAACTTTCTATCCCACATCTAAACCTAAAGCAACATTCTGTTTTGATAATGTTTTATTTATATAGTGTTTTTGCCAAAGCGCTGTACATAGAAGATATTTATACACAATTATTACCCAACAGAAGTTGATACTCATTTATCGACATTAGAAGGATGGAAGGAAGCCTGAGTTGGCCTTTCTGAGATTCGAACCTGCGACCTGCAGCTCACAGGGAAATCGCTCCATCGAGCGACCGCGCGCTCAAATCGCTGCGTTATCTTATGTTATCCTCGATGGAAGCAAATCCGTTGAGGAAATATATTTGAGCAATATGTGGCTCCTTAGAGAAAGGATAAACTTTGCTATTGACATAAATTAAACCATATTATGCAAAGGAAACAAACCACTTAGTGCCTTTTTATCTCTAAGAGCCTGATTCAGAGAAGCGTTTTTATAATGGCACAATCCCATTGAAAAAAGCTCCGTGAATTAGGCCCTGAAAGGCGTAAAAATTGTTCAATACAGAAAAAAGTTCTTTTTTACCCGCTCTGTATTTCAAATCCGTGTTTTACTTAAGGCAACAGAGCAGCAAATGGCTTTTACCAATGCTTGCTTCTTGAGTGACAGAGCAAAGCAGACAGATCTGACTAATTAGCCTGAGCAAAGCTCTATAACATTGTGTAGGACTTTTAATAAAGAACAGAGCAAATGAAACATTGATCCACTTTTCAAATGTGATTGTGTTGGAGATACACCTCTTTGCTTCGCTTCTTGTTATGTCAGAAAACGGCATATTGAGAAACTTTGTGGCCAGTGCACACATCTACCCGCAGTATGGGGTGGAGATAAATTTGTTTGCTCTTTTTTTCTACTGCAGGTGATAAAAATGTCTCAACATAGATTTAACTCCTATATTATCCTTCGAAAGCTATAATTCATATTTTAACATTTTAATACAATCTCATCAACTTGACCAAAATGGTGTGGTCATGGTTTTAAGGTACACGTTTACATTTGTAAATGATTTTTGCCTAATAACGTTAGTGAAAAAGTACAATGTCTGTACATGTTCTCATTTCGTTATGCAAATGCAAAGAGTATGTGCCCATGTGCAACTAGATCATACTACCCCTCTCCTATGTCATTGTGACTTTGTTTTCTTATTTGATGACCTTTTTGACACACAGGAACATTCTGAAACCCATTTCAATTGCTGTAGATATAACAATGGGCATTATTGTTCATCAAAGAAACACATTATCTTTGATAATCTAGGGAAGATTATGCATGCATCACACTCAGATATAATTGCGAAGTTTAACCACGCGTCACTTTTATATAGAATTGTCAGGATTAACCATACATCACACTCAGAGAGAATTGTTAAGTGTGGACATGAGCCAGACGTAGCATGTGTCACCCTTAGAGTGAATTGTGAATATTATGCATACATCACACTTTGATAGAATTCTGAAGTTTAGCCATGCATCACACCTAGATAGAATTGTGAAGTGTAACCATGCATCACACTTAGATAGAATTGTGAAGTTTAACCATGCATCACACCTATATAGAATTGTGGAGTTTAGCCATGCATCACACTTATATAGAATTGTGGAGTTTAGCCATGCATCACACCTAGATAGAATTGTGAAGTTTAACCATGCATCACGCTTAGATAGAATTGTGAAGTTTAACCATGCATCACACTTATATAGAATTGTGGAGTTTAGCCATGCATCACACCTAGATAGAATTGTGAAGTTTAACCATGCATCACACTTAGATAGAATTGTGAAGTTTAACCATGCATCACACTTAGATAGAATTGTGGAGTTCAACCATGCCTCACTTCTAGATAGAGATGTGAAAATTAGCCACACATCACACTTATAGAATTATGAAGTTTAGAATTGTGAAGATTAGCCACACGTCCCTTTCAGATAGAACTGAGTAGATTAACCATGCATTACACTTAGATAGAATTGAGAAGTTTAGCCATGCGTCGGACTTAGATAGAATTGTGGAGATTAGCCATTTCTCACAACAGCTAGGACTGTGTAGATTAGCCACACAGAAGCACTTAGCAAGTAGCCAAAGCACTAACCAGCCCGCTTCTACTTCCTCAAATACACCACCCAAACACTACACACACCTAATAGGCTAGCCAGCCTATTCCCTAAACACACAAGCAACACACACTTACCACAAACAAACCAGGACATTGGCCCTTACCCATACGGACGCAACAAGCCAGTGCGCACAACCTAAGCACCTGCAAATATACACATAAAACACACATTCACACTCCAACATAGGGGTCACATAGAAACATTACAGGCATTGCACCTACCCATATGGATACAACAAGCTAGTGCACACAACCTACCATCCGCAAGCCAACAAACACAGACGCCAGTTTCTCCTGGTTCTGCACCTATCCTATCGTTCTTCCCTCTCTAAGCAACCCCATCCTCTTTCTTGCAAAGCCACGTGAGCACCTGGAGACTGCCTTGGGTGGGATCGGTGCACGGTATAGATTGACATAAGATAACTTGTTGCTGGTTCCCCATCAGGGATTGTGTTATGCAAGTCTCGTCAATCCCCTATGATGCAGTTCTTGCCAACCCAGTGACACTTCACATTAATAGAACATCTGCATGTGTTGGCAACTCAAAAGGATCAAGGGCCTGATTTACAAAAATGTTTTAACATGAGAACGTCCCATTGAAATCATTTTGTGTAAATCAGGCCCTAAGAGTCATTCAATAAAAAGAAAAAAAAGAAGTCGATCTCCCTTTGAATGTATGGTGTGTGGAAATAAGCATATCACTTTTCGTTTGTCAGAATAGATGCATATCCCCATTAGCTGACTATCTGCAGCATCTACCATCATGCTTTTGTATCTTTCTGTTTTGTCTTGTTCACCAATGTATCAGCGCTGTGATACTTACGGGTTTGGGCGCTGTAAACAAAGACAATAAATAAATAAATAAATAAATAAATAAATGCATGAGCCATCGTGAGTGATAGATGAATGATGAAAAAGAAATGGTGTCCTAGGTCTCTCTCTTTCCTTTTAAATAGGCATTTCATAAGTATGCGCATGTGGATAATGCACGAATTTAGGGGGGTGCTGTTCTTCCTTGTGAATGAAAGCGTGTGGCTGAGTGTGTTCTGTTCTGTTGTAAGCATTTATACTGCACCCGTCGCCGCCATGTTGCTCTTATGGCGCAGAACCTAGTCCTATAAATGGTGCATTGCGACCGCACCGGGATGTCACCGGACCGAAGGGAGGTGATAGGAAAGAAGGATTACTCGGGGGGGATCAGACTTAGAAAATAAAATAATGCGGCCGGCCACAAACATAAAAAAAGGTCGATTGCCACCAGCGCATTTGCCCGTCCGGCTCCTGCCGCACTCTGCAGGATTGCACAATACAATAAATACAATTTCCAGCACTTCTCTTACGTATAAACTGTATATTTGGATATGACACTAAGGGCCTGATTTACATTTTTTTTTAAAAACATTTAACATGGGAAAGTCCCATTGAAACCATTTTTTGTGAACCAGGCCCTAAGCATTTTAAACACAAAACAGCGTTTGATTTGATTGCTATTACAGGCTTTGCAGTGTGTGCTTCTCATACAGTATCTGTGCCACAATTATTACATGAGCGTAGCTGCAAACAGAAAGGTTGGGGGCCTAGACTACTCTGGGGGTGACAGAGATGTATCTGATAACAGAAAGCTAGGGAATTTTTAAACAGTTTTTTTATGTATAAAGGTCTCCTTGATTTGTTGCTCTCTGCAGTGGTCACCCTCCCTTTCCTAAAACCCGGCATGGGCTTTTTAAATGTAAACAAAAAATGCTTGAGTCGGGCGGGTGGGGAAACAGCCTAATTCTGAGATGGTCCGGGCAAAACAACCTGGTTACCTTAGATTAGTCAGCAGACGGTAGTTCAGTGGGGGAGCACACATTGGAAAGAGGAGTAGGGCGTATGGTTCTGGCAGCTACAATGCATGTTGTTCACTGTAGATTCGTTACCAGGTAAGCATGTGAGCAAGTGCCAGGAATGTGGCGGTCCCTTCAGGAGAATGTTCCACTGTGAAGGCAATTTCTAGACCCATCAATGCCTGGTACCAGAGGTAGTGGGTGTGTGGGTGTGTGATGGACTTGACAGGTGCTCAAGCGGACCATTGAAATAAGAGACGCTCCCTTGATGTGGAAGATACGTGGGAGGGTCAAGCCAGCTGCCAGGTGTGCCAGTGCCGCCAAGAGTTGGGCCGTGCATAGATGAACCCGAGGGAGACATGAAGTGAGGGGTGTTCAGTCTGGAGGAGGCTGCCTGTGGGGGGTGTCCCATCTGGAGGGGATGAGGAGAGAAAGGTGAAATGAAATCAGATGCTGTTAAACGTCTTTAAGGCGCTTTAAGACGTGAGCTAGGCATTAAATATATGTATGAAGGAAGTGCAAGAATTATGTAGGCCTAATTAACAGGGATGGCTATGTATGTAACTTCCCAAATGATAATTCTGGGACCGTGCCAACCCAGAGCCCGAAGTGGCGCAGTCGAAGAGTAGGGTGTGTACAAGGTGAGCAATGTTTGTAACACAAGGCAGGGCATTGGCCTAGGTATGATAGTGACACAACATGTCTTCAGCCAGGCACTCAGATACAAGGACAATGAAGCACTCTGGTTCATACTTTCAGTAAAGATTCACTATCAAGTGTTTCCCTTGATGATGAGGGTCCCATGCAACTGTAATGATCAAGCTTGTCCGGGCCACGGCTGCCATTTTGCTTCTGAGCCAATAAAGAGGACAGGTGATAACAGAACAAAAGACATAACAGAATACGAAGGATCCAAACCTCTGCATTAGGGGCACTCCACTGTTGATAGGATGCACTGTGCATTGGGATGCGTACGAGCAAACAGGCATTGGAATCTGGGGGCGCGCAAGGCAACAGGTCCATGTAAAGCAAGCAGTGCAACAGGAGTCATTTGCCCAAGTGATGAAGCCCAAGTGCCGAAACCACCTGGAGCAATCAGGACAGATGGCTAAGCTTCGCTCGGACCCATCCGGCAGCGGCCGGGGCCTTGTCCGTGGTTGCACAGGTACAGGAGCCGGGGGGGGGGTCAGATTTGGCCGACATGAATCCACAACTCGAAGTTTCAGCCACATTGTAAGATAAAAATATACGTGGTTGTTCCCTTTTTTGTGGTACAAGATGATTAACTGAGGTAGGGGGTGCAGTATACCCTCGGTAGAGCACTTTTAGGGGGTATTTATCCACTGAACACAAATACCACAGCAAAGAGCACCTCACTGCCCCTCTCTGTGATACCATTTTCAAATTAATGATGCTAGTTTTTTTCACATATTGCTTAATGGCTGATACCTCCTGTTCCTAAGGGCTACAATAATGTTGTTGTTACCGGATTTTACGGTAATCATTGTATGTCTCTCAGAGGTATTAAGGACCTGCTAGGATTCAAACATGCAAATTACAGTCAAGCCCATGTTCTAGGTGAGCCGTTAACACATGTCGTGCCCGCCCATCTGCACACAATGAACAGAGTGCTTCTGATTTCAGCTACTGCCAAGCACTATCTCCCAGAACCCGCTCATCAAATCTTCAACTGGCCCCGGACTCCACTTCCTAGCAACCTCAGGTTCTTGAGACAGAGCGATGTGATTATAGGGTGGCTAGATGGGCAGGAATGGGCAGCAATAACATGTCGGCTGACAGGGAAGGGCTCACTGGTGGCTATCCATATTCCTACAAAACAAAAGTGAGCATGCACTTGGACGGATTTGGCATCTAATTCACCCTCCTCATTCAACTAACCCCATGCCAGCGGTCGAAGTGGCCGTGAACGGTTGGGAGCGGATCTCCTCTATTTTTATTTTTTAAGTTTTACTGTTCCTATACTTTTATTTTTTAAAGAGACTGGGCCTCATTACGACCCTGGCGGTAGAGTGATAACGGCGCCGGTAGTGCTGCCGGTGCCATTATCACTTTACTGCCACATTACGAGTTCTGCTAGCGGGCCGTTCTATACGCCTGTTCAGACGATATGTGCAGAGCGGCACCCGCTAGCAGAACAGGATGGTAGCAACAGTCCCGTTATTAACGGGACCGTTGTTACCATCCTCCCCCTTCCCATTGAGCCCTATGGGGGCTCAAATGGGAATGGGGACGTACGGGGACCGGGGTCTCGTGATGGGAATTACCGGGCCCGCAAAGGTAGGAATGGCACGGTAATTCCCATTTTCCTTGATACGGACCCAAGTTTGGGGGTAGCCATGCCAGTAAAAACGGCATGGCTATCTCCAAACTCGTAATGAGGGCCACTGTTCCGGAATGGTTACGTTTTAAAATAAAAGTCTAGGGAAAAGTTGAAACTTGCAGTTCAGGTCATTGCACTGAAAATTCTCTTTAACCACAGGTGTGTTTGATTGGGGGTGTGGATTGAGCGTGGGAGGGGGCGTACTGATGGGGTTTGTGTAGAAAGGGGGTAGACCAAAAGGCATTGCTTTAAGTGGGCCCAGGCCACCCGGGGCCAGGCCCAAGCAGTCTCCAAAAAGCGGGGCTGAGCCGGGGCCAGCCCAGGGCCCCTGCTCCCACCATAACGTTGGCAGGACTCATTATCCAGCCCCAGCCACAATGGGACATGTGCCCTCGTTAAATCAGACAAGCTGACAGAAGTGCAGCTAGCCATAGCAAAGCTGTGACTGGCTGGCACTTCCGTCAGTCACAGTAACCTCCTCTGGTGAAACCAGAAGAGGTTACTGTGCCTTTGTTTCCCCAGGTTGCTGAGGCGTCTTTAACCCTCGGCAACCCTGGGGATTCCTTGAAATAGCTCGAGGTTTATAAAAGATGGTTTGAAAATTACACAATTGAAGCCATCTTTTATAAAGCTTTGCCGACCGACAAAGATGCCTCAGGCTTTGTACGTCGGCAAAGCTTTATAAAAGATGGATTGAATTGTGTACTTTTCAAGCCATCTTTTATAAACATAGACATGTTTAAAAAAGATGGCTTTAAAAGTACGAAAACCATAAGGTATGCACACAAATATATAAATGTTATATATTTGTGTTCCTACCTTATTATGGTTTGTGTACTTTCCAAGCCATCTTTTATAAACATAGAAATGTTAAAGACTCCAATCAAGCAGTCCCACTAAGTCAGTGCCTTGTCTCGGATTGCTCAAGGGAAGCCCTTATTTATATATTTTTATGTCCAGTTCGTGTACTCTGGATGACAACCCTTATATAACACCCCTCTCTTAGAATCCCCCTGACCCCACTGAGCCAAGAAGTAAGTTTGTTTTGCAAATTTAAAAGGTTTATTTGAGAATTAAACAATATATATATATATATATCACTTTTATAATAAATTAATAATTGATATCACACTTGTGAATATGAGCAGTAATCAGCAATGGATGAGGTGATACTAGCACACTGGTTTAATTACTTAGGAGTAGTATATAGGATAAGGTAGCTGAGAATGCTTTATATGGTACAAGGAAATGCAAGGTGCAAAAGAAGCAACACAGGAATAAACTTGATATGATTTCAGCAAAACATAATATAATCACTTTTCCCCTTTTGGCAATTCACCCCCCACCCCTCTATGCAATGTAAGGAGGTGGAAGTGACACACACAGTCTTCAGGAATACAATCACAGTACAATCCCAATTCAGTTCCCCCCTAGCTAGCTTAGATCAACAGGGATGATTTTAAACACAGGCAAAGTACTTTAAAGGTGGTATGCAAAGAAGTGAAAAATATGCTAAAATGATTTTAATTCCCTCTAGAGGTTCAGGGTGGGTGACAGCTACTTTGTATGAGTTCAAGATCACTTTAGCAATGCTCTATGAATGATTGTCAGGTGGCAAACGAATTTTAGCAAAGGAAAGCAAGGAGCTGCTATTTTGCCAACTGAAGAAATTGAGCCAAATCGCAATTCATGGCAATTTTTCCAAGTGCGTCGAGCGCGATTACGGAAAATGTATAATGAATAGAACGTTGGTTCAGGATTCCTTGGAAAGTCCAACATCTTAGCTTTAAGATGAAAGTTAAATTACGTTCCTAGGACAAACGGTTCCGGAGATACGGACGATTTCGTGGAGGTAGATTCTTAAAAGAAAAGTCAAGCTCAGAATGACAGATGACAGTTTTCAGGTTTGAGATCAAAGAAGGAACACAACATTTCTAGGATGCAGTTCTCAATAGGTTAAAATAGTTTGAATTAGATTATTTTAAACTAAGAGATTGGGTTTTGCACAGTTCTGGCGGTACTCACTATATTTTGGACAGGAATGCGACTTCGCCACGGATCGGGTCAGGATTGGACTGCGGTTCCCTCGCCATGGACGGTCTCTGCCTGGTTCTGCTCACAGAGATCTGGGTCAGCTCTGCTAGCGGCACTGCACAGCGGTCTGGATCTCTGGTTCTGGCAAAAGTTCTTGGCACTGCACAGCGGTCTGGTCTCTGGTTCCGGGTACAGCTCTGCTTTCTGGGTGTTTCTGGCACAGGGATTTAGGCCAGAATCAAACAGCTCAGCCCGGCTGTTTTACTCGGATGTGCCCCTTGGAAGTCTGGGGTAAATCAGTTTGCAAAGGATTTTGAGGCCTGCTGACAAATTCTGAAGTCTGAATTCAAAGTTCTGGTCTCTGTCTGGATTTGAAGTCTAAGTGCTGGATCTGGTGTCTTCTGGCAAAACGCTCCACAAGAAATCAACTTGAAGTGGGAAGTGAATGTCCCTACCTGTCCTGCACAGTCTCCTTTTATGTGTTTAGAAAGTGGGAGGGTCGGCTCATCTTCTATGCCCAACCCTCTCAACTTATCATTGGCCAGTTCCTCCTCTCTCCCTTGATTTGGGGAACTGGGTTTTGAGTCAGAGTGATGAGGTAGGTTTATGGTCAGAGGATCCTCCCCTTGTCAAATTGACACAAATCTATTTCTGATCCAAATACATATTTATCTATGTACCATTTTTCTAATATTATATGTCCAGTTAACATATTTTCTGTAGCACCAAACCATCCGATCCCTTTCTTTGTAAGATGTCGTGTCCACTTATGACAGAATTCTCCCCTTTTCATCCAGATAACAACCTCTAAACCTTTCCAGATTTTACACAACTGTGCACCAGGGATATGGGTTTCAGATGATAAAGTGTCAGATTTTTAACATGCATACATTTGGAGTAACAACCCTTTTTCCGCTACTATCCCCAAGAACATACCACAGGGTCCTAACACCTCTTAAAATGTGCACAGAAAAATCACAAGAATGATGATGTTATTTATATAATTTTTACAAGTCCGCACTATGAATTATCCATCTTTTTAAAATTATGCTCTGGCCCCAAAGGGGTGTGGTTTTCCAAATCACATGGCGGAATTTCTGGTTTATCCACTTCCCCCAAGCTCAGCTGGCTAACAGATGCAGTGCCCCTCCTCGATTCCTTCCAAGAGGAAGCAATTTACGACCCACCTAATTTAACATTTGCCTGGGCCAGGGACAGTGCTTTGTTTAGTTTCCTGTAGTCCCCAGGTGCTCCTCCCCTGATTCAATCAGGGAGGTGTCATCTCCTTTTGGTGGGGGCAGCAGAATGCAGCCAGGCCTGGGAAGAGTGGCTGAGCAAGTTTCAACTCCTGTCAGGGTTAGTTGCCGGGCAGAATTCACTCTCTTCAAGCCAGGCTTCAGCTAAATGTCACTTTCGTTCCCAGTTTTCTACATTCAAATCAAACTGACAATTTTTACACATGCAGCTAGAACGCTGATTCTAAGTTCAAAACTATGACGTTTCAACAATTGCAAACTATGTGACACTCAACAATAGGTCACTCATTTATTTTAAACATTTAGATTTTAGTGTCTTTCAGTCCAATTTCACTTCAGCTGCTGACATCCACAGCTCAGCCAGTTTTGTTATAAACATTGTTTTGGGCTCTTTATCGTTCCAGATTTAGTATGCACAAAAGAATACATTCTGCCAAATGTCTGCTGGTGTTCATTGAGATTTTTGAATATCTTGTGATGTTTAAAATAGGCATTTTTAGCTTGCATTTCAGAGAAACAAAGGTGATTTCAAAGCGCCTTTTTTTTTAGCCACCGGCACTTCTGTTTTTCCTTTGGCACACATTTCACTCATGGCACTCCTGGCCCCTCACGCTCGCACTGGTGGGTGGCAGGTCAGGGGAACATTTTGCTGTGCGCAAAACTGCACGGTTCTCCAGGATTCTGGCGCAAATGTGGGTTTTTCCGCCCTCTTGGATTTCCTAAGCCCACAGCACCAAATGTTGTAGCCTAATAACTTGAACGTGGGTCAAGACACCCAACAAGCCCCCCGCCCGACAGCGGTTTGGTTTCAAGTCGAGGTGGAGTCGGGTGCAAAGGATGTTTTGATCTACGTGCTGGTATGTCCGCATCATCTTCTTCCAATTCCGCAGATGGCACAGTTCAGCATCTTTTCCTTCGTCCGGTTGGATCGATCGGCTCTCCTCGCCTGTCCTGATGGGAATATTGGGCGGTGCCCCAGGGCCCTCTGATCTTTGCTCCCGGTCTCTGGGTCGTTCTCCTTGGTCAGTCTCCATGGTTTCATCTCTCCTAGGATGATAAAGCAAAAGCGGCAATACCTATCCGTAGACATTTCTCCCCCACTATTGATATAGTGGGGCGGCATATACATTTTATAGTCAAAAACATGAACATATACATTTATTTTAACTCAGGAGGCAAGAACAGATTCAAGAATCACAGAATGTTATAGGCTATATGTGGAATATTTTAGGGTGGAACTGAATTAATCTGGAGCGGTCCCCTCTGGTATTGCAGAGGACTCCTCCAGTTGCTGCAGAGTGTGCCTGGGATGGCAACACTTTAGCTGATTTATATGGACCCACTTGTCTTCCCCTTCCGCCAGACTACCTTTGGGGATGCAGATCTTATAAGCTACTGGGGAGATCTTGTCTATAATTTCAAACGGTCCCTTCCATGTAGGCAAAAATATTCGCTGTTTGGCCTGGTTCCTTTGGAAATTGTATAGATAAACCCGGTCTCCCACATTATATTCCTTCCTGGTGGTCTTCAGGTCGTAGTGGGTCTTCATGCTATCAGCTGATCTTTCTAGATTCTGCTGAGCGTAGGCAAAAGCATGTTGGAGGTGTTTCCTTAAATTCTCCACATACTCATGAGTTGTGGAGGCATTTATCAATGTCTGCTCTTGGGTTCTGTAAGGATATTTGGCGTGTTACAGCACAGAGTACAGCACTACTGCACAGGTAGCAATTTTTTATGCAGCACCACTACATGGGTGTGGTGCATTGCTATATGTGTTGCCAGAGTAACATGGACATATAAGTAAAGACAGGCTATTCAGTCAAAAATTATTTTTACATATAAGATGCAAATCCATTTTTTACAGTTAAAAGCACACATCTGCACATTCAAAATGCACACTATTTTTCACCTGAAATGCCTATGTTGCAAGAGACACATTTGAAAATTAATAACTAACCTTATTAATAACTAACCTGACTAATAAAACTTCATTTAACATAACCCACTAATAAAAATGTGTCTCCAATGCAGCATTAGGCCTACTATGAAAGTGAACTTTTAAACGCACATTCATTTTTTTTCTCTGCTGCTCTGTCCACATAACTACAGGAAGCAAAGAGCTCGAAGGAACAGGAAATCAGTTTGTTACAATTGCCACTGTAGAAGTGAGCCATTGTGTAGTGAGGGAGGAGATGACATGATTGATTCTGATTGGAGCAGCGTCATAGCAAGTATCATGCTAGAGGCTGTGATTAGGACTTTGCTGGAGAAGCTTGAGAAGAGGGGGGAGGCAGGCGACATCTGGCAGAGCTGGGAGAAGGATCGCTTTCCTGGCTGGGGCATTCCTGCTGCAAAAGCTGAGAGTTCCAGGCAATAAACCCGGTTTGAGAACGGCAGACGCTTGTTCTCACTGGGATTGATCTTCAAGGGAGCCAAATTCAGAAAGAGAATAGCCGGAGGAAACTCATGCTGAACAGATAAGGTAATTACAGAAGAGAGTGGGAGCTGTGCGAAAGTGCGCAAAGCTGTTCAATCAGTGTAGTAGAGGGAGTCTCAGTCTCTTATCAGCATATTTAATGTTACCAATTGAATATATTCTCGCAGCTCTCTGTTCATTTTATCACAAATAATGTTGTACCATTTCATTTATTTCTGTAAAAAAAAGTTAAACTGTGTTTAAAAGAAATTTCTATAATACAAAAATATTTGGAATCAGATAGCTAGTGTGTATTATTTCTCTCTTTCATTTTGCATGGGGAAAGGTTTAAACATGGGTAGATTTTAAACAGTGCAATTGTCATTTTAAAGCAGATGTGTGCTTTATTCTATTCAGTATGGACAGTTGTGAGTGACTGTTTGTAGCATAGCCTGTTGGAGGTACATGAGTCAACGGGAAGAGAGACTCTCTGGACATAGTTCCCTACCGTATATAAGGTAGTGGAAATTACCACAAAAATACCACAATAGCCCATGGTGGCACACAACCCTAACACTGAAAATGTGGTATCCCTAAAATGTAGGCCTGTGGTCTCTCTAGTGATCAAGAACAATCTAGATAAAAAACAAGGGACGTTGGATATTGGGGCCACAAATAAACCAACCACTATACCAACCAACCACGCAAACTACCGCGCATATCATCTAAATAGGTCTGAATTCTGAAATAATGCAATGTATTATTGTCATGTGTGACCCAATATGAATACAGAGAGCGATTATTGCTAAAGGTATTTTGGCGGTAAGAAAATACAACAAAGCCCCAAATATCCACAAAATACCCAACATATTTATGGTGCGTTGCAGGCCGGGAATGTGATCATAGAGTACCTACTGGGCGTGGCAAGCCTGTCTCACACTGCCATTTGCACATTAAAGGGAACCCATTTTATAATAGCAGTGTGCCACTAAAAACGAATTTCAGAATGTCACAAAGGGAAACCACACTTTCAGACCTAGTGCAATATTTAGAGGCAAAGTTGTTTGCACATGGGACGTGGTCGTCGAACAGCACCTTAGACCGCATTCAGGGTGAGGTGCAGAAAGAAAAACTAGACAATATTTTTACAGAAGGCAGCATAATTCAGGTCTGCCTTACAAGATTATTGAATGCAGCCGATAAAAGTGCAGAGAAAGACTGTTTAATACGGCTATGTTGCAAAATATGGTTTATTTTGAATAAGTCCCTGCGAATGCAGGAAAATGATACCCAGCTAATTAACAGGTTAAAGACTGAATTAGATGGGGCAAGTAAAAATCAGGAAATGTTAAGAGCAGAATTGGATGTATGCCAAAATGACATGCAATTAAAATGCAGAGACTTTGATGCTCAGTTATCCAAAAGCAAGAAACAATTTGAGGATAGTGAGCAAGAATTGGTACACTTAAAAGCCTTAGTGGACCACATTAGACAGGATAAAGATGAGGTTGTTTCAGAAATGCAGATTTTACAAAAAGAACATTGTGAAAAAGAATGTGATCTCCAGAGTGCAGAACAAGAAATGATTAAAATGACTCAAGAAAGAGACAAGAGAAATAAAGAGTTCAATGAATGCCAAATGCAAATGTGCGACATGCAGGTGGTAATTAATAAGATGAGTGATGAAAACAACTATTTGCAAAATGAAGCAAACAGACTCCTTAAAAAGTGTAAGGACTTAGAACAGCAAATGTGCATTCCCAGGTCCCAGGAGAGGCGGCAGGGTACCACATTCAATGGAGTGGAGGTGAATTCTAGTTCTGCCCAAAGAGCTAGTGCTCCAGTGACTGGGCCGGTGACTGAACTTGGTTGCAGCGCCCTTGGGGGATTTGATACTCCCATTGGGGGCAGCCACCAATCTCATACACCTGAAAACAGGATTGAATCACAAAGTAGTGCAATTCCATGCATTGCAACAAGTAGCCCCATAAAACTAATGAAATCCATTAAAGCCCTGATCAAACCATTTAAAAAGGGAGGTGAATGCTGCATTGAGGATCACTTAGAAGCGATGCATGACATTTTTAAAGCACTCCAGATACCTAAGGAACAGTATAGACAATATTTTCATTTAACTTTAGATGCCCCGACGGCCAGCATCATAAGGGGATTAAATGAACAGCAGAATATGACCTGGGTGGAATTTGAAAAAGAAATTAGGCGTCATTTTTTTCCTTTTCAGTCATTGCAGGAGGCAAAGAAAGTCGCTTACACAATCACTGGTGGACCTAATACATCCCCTCGCCAATTTTTACAAGACTTAAAAAGAGCATTTTCTCGCTTTGATGTATCTTTTGACCCAAATTCCAATGAGTTTAAAACTGCATACTTCTATGGGCTACAGAAAGACATCATATCCCAATTGGTCCGTGAATTTGACCGTGACAAGTCCCTTGAATGGATTGTACATCAAAGCAAAAAACTATATGAGGTACTCTATTGTCAGGGTAGAGAAAGTGATAAAATGAAAGATACTAGACCTAAATCTAAAGAACCCTCAGCAACAGTAATGGAAATCAGGTCAGCCAAAATGTCCCTTGAGTCTGCTCAAAGCCAAGGTAAAATAATGTGACACCTGAACGAAGGGGTAATCAACAAAGATCGCCATTTCCTGTACCAATGTTCCAATCACATGATTCTACTAATAGGGAGAGCTACATCAGCCCTAGGTATTTAGGGGACAGACCCCGGGTAGGATATCGGCCTGATATGGCAGGTATGAACAATAACCAGAGACAAAATCAAGATCAAAGAAATGATGGTCCCTACCAGTCATTGGGGACACTGAGCAGATTTGATCCCAACACCATGATATATGGTAATCAGGATAGACCCCGATATGTGGATCGATTTACTGATAATGGAAATCAACATAGGGGCCGTACCCACAATCTGAGAGACAGGACATGAGGCAAAACATGAACTACAATCCACGTCAGTACAATGATTCCCCACCAGGGGACTATAATCAAATGATGGGTGCAACCCACTCCCCCCCACAAATGAATCAAGAGTTCAGAAACCATCCCAACCGACATCAATCACCTGAGAGGTATCAGAATAGATCCAATCAGGGGGAAAACAACCAATATCGACCTAGGCCACAGAAAGAGGATTCTAGAGAGATGGAAAGGTTCCAGTGCCTTGAGGCCCAAGTGAAAATGTTAGCTGAGCAAATAGGAAAGCTCTGTACAGCGCAAAAACAACCTTCCAAAGAGGGGGCTGATGGCCATAGTAATGACCGGGGGGCTTCCGAAAAGTGACTAAGTACTCATGATAACTGCAGTGCCAAAATGACAGATTGCTCTGATATAATTTTGCATAACGACTCTGAGATGCCTAATGAATTAAAAATGAAAGTGCCAGTAAATGAACATGTGACAGAAAGTGCAAATACTTCTAAAAAAGAGGTACGGTTTAACCTAGAGCTAAATAAAACAGTAAAGATTTGCACAAATGAAAAAGAAACATTAGGAATTCCAAAAGAACAAAGGGACAGATTTAAGAAAAATGACTCATGCATGGGGAATACCAGTGAACAGGGAGTAAGTGGGGATGCTATAGCTCCTTCCCTGGGCAAGCAAAACAATGACCAAACACAGGCAGAAAAAGGAAATACTCAAAAGGAGGGTACAAGTCAATCACCTGAGGAATTCTTTGAGCCACATATTTTTGAAGAGGCTGAAAGGGCTGGTATCACACTAAATGATCACAAATGCACAGAATTAAAAAATGACAAATTGCTGAATGATGTTGTTACACATGTTCAGTTGGAAGGTTGTAGTGTGGTCTCTGATGTTACCCAGATGGATGGGCGAACAGTGGCCACACTCCAAAAAACCTCTGATCATGGAGAAATGAATAAAGTCTCTCGCGCAGAAATGGGTAAGAAGGAGGGAAAAATGTCTTTCCATTTACCAATGTGCTTAGCCAAAAGTGAAAAAGGCCTGAGAAAGGTGAGCCCTGAAATCAGTGAGAATTCACACTTCTTATGTGTATTAGAGGAAGTTGAGGACAGATATTATGCACCCATCACTGTAGAAGAAAAATGCCACACCTTTGCTATGATTGACACTGGTGCACAGGCCACAATTATGTCCAAGGAGCTGGTAAAGAGTATCAATGAAGGGAGACCCCCACAGAGTCAGATCACAGTCAAGGAAAATCAAGGTCCAGTGCATAACTTTAATGGGGAGGAGGTGCCCATCATAGGTGTAACTGAGGTTGACATAAAAATAGGAAAGCACAGAATGAAACAAGAGGTATTGATCACATCTATTTGTGAAATTCCATTTCTGATGGGGACAGATTGCCTGAAAAGATTGTCTCCTCTCATAGATGGGGTGAATGGAGTGCTGTGGTCCTTAACCAAAAAACCATTGAGGCCTAAGAAACTAAAATCACAAAACAGCAACATAAATGAATGTCACACCATTGCCAAAACAAATGATGCTGTGGAGGTATATCTCCAGAATAGTTACATACCTAGTGTCACTGTTATATTAATGTGTCAAGACAAAATGCAGAACGACAATGAAAAACTACCTGTACAAATATACTTGGACCCAAGGATAAATTGGCAGACTGCCATAGATGAGCACACATTACATTTTTATTTAAAAGAGAAAACATGCAAACAGAATATTGCTCCTAAAACATATTCAGAAAAACACATTACCACTCTGGCAGAAATACACATGGAAGATGAGCAACCATGGGTTCATGTTGGTATAAATGACTATTTTAAAACAATAAAAGCCACTTTAGCGCTTGGACATGAAAGGAGTTTCATTAATGAGAAATTGTTGCAAAAAATAATGGAGAGGGAAGAAATCCCGAAATTAAGGATTAAAAACCAATGTGTTTCTGGGTTGGACAGTCCAGACTTTGAAAACCGAATTGCAGGCAGATGCATGCTTAAAATTAGCATTGGGCAGAAAACAATTTACCATACTGTATGGATAGTGAGTGGAGCACAAAATGAATTTTACATGGGCAATGACATCATGCACAGAATGTGTATGGTGTTAGATTTCATTAATCAAAAAATATGGTCACGCCTAGGTGGTCCGGCACCTGAATTTGAAGACAAAAGAAGGGCTTATCATTGTGCACAACTGGTTCCTTATGCAATCGAATTACAAATGAGGAAAGATACTATTATTCCTGCATTTACAAAACAGTTTGCAATAACACTGAAATGCAAAAATGGACAGCAGATGAAAGGCCTGAATGAATCCATAAAACAGCAAGGCCTGGATTATGAATACATTGCATTGGTAGATATTGGTGAAGGATCTGTAAAAATGACGGTAAATAATAAAGGTTGTCAGGATATTCATTTAGAGGAAAACTCCCCATTAGGAATGGCCATACAAAAATCACATTATACGGCAGATTTAAATAACATGGTGATTGGAAATATCCCTGAAAAGTATGTAGATGCCAAGGGTGAGTTGCCAGAACACCTGGACTCTCAGTCCAAAGGAATATTTAAAATTCATTCTGTGTATCCTTATGATTCAAATGAGACAGTGTGCTGCCATCAAGAGGATTGCATAATATTTAATTTAAATGAAAATGAAACAGAAAATCAGCCCATTGAAGTGGAAGCTGATATGCCAAAATATTTAAAAGTGGCAGCTTTACAAAAAGACACAGCCACACAGTTAGAGGAAAGCGCCGAGATTGCCTTAGCAGAAGATTTTCCAGAATTTTCCAAAATGGTAGAAGAGCAGATCTCCTTAGCAGATGCGTGTGACAGCAATGAGGATAGGGACAATCTGAGGGAGATATTTATGGAGTTTAAGGATGTATTTGCAAAAGATGCTTATGATTGTGGTTTAACTGATTTACATGTGGCCACACTACCAGAAGGGTGTAGCAGAAGTCCAGTGTTTGTACGCCAGTATAGACTACCGCTGGCATGTTTAGAATTATTGGCAGAGATTATTAAAAATTTGGAATCGCGGGGAATCATCAGGCCCATTCATAGCACATCCAATACACCTATTTTAGGTGTGTTAAAGCCAAATGGTCAATGGCGGCTATGTGCAGACTTGAGAGAGTTAAGTAAAAGAGTACCAGTATCTAGATGGCCACTGCCATTATTGATCAGGGCCTAGCTCAGGTACATGATTCAAAAGTATTTACCACATTAGATCTCACCTCTGGATATTGGTGCGTGCCATTGGCAGAGGAGATACAACATTTATTTTCCTTTACATTTGACAGGACTCAATACGCCTGGCTTAGAGCTCCGTTCGGGTACATCAATAGTGGGAGTGAATTTGGCATATTTTTGAGAAAGGCCATGCCGGATGCAGCGGAAAGAGGAACAATAGTTTACGTGGACGATGTCCTGATAAAAAATGAAAGCCTGAAAAGCCATTTTGATGAAATAAGACATGTGCTTGGCCAATTGCAGAAAGCAGGCGCCAAAGTATCTTTGCAAAAAGCACAATGGTGCAAGAAAAAAGTGAACTTTCTAGGGCATGAAGTGACTGAACATGGGCTAAATCCACAAAAGAAGAAAATAGAGGTCATACAAAGATTAAAAGATCCTAAAAATGTGAAAGGAGTAAAAAGTTTATTAGGGATGACAGGCTATAACAGAAAGTTCATTGAAAATTATGCAGAAATCACTCAACCATTGACTAAACTGCTTAAACTGAATCCTCCCTGGAAATGGGAAAAAGAGCAGTCTGATGCAGTGTCTAAATTAAAGGAATGTCTTGTAAAGGCACCATGATTAGCATATCCCAGAAAGGACAGGGATTTCTTTATAGAAATAGGTTTTTCTGAACATTGCATGTCAGCAGTGTTATCACAAAAACACGATTTGAATCACAAAACCATTGCCTATGCAAGTAAGGCATTTTCCCAAGTTGTAAGGCATTTTCCCAAGTTGAAATGAAATTTAATGAATGTGAAAAGGCCCTATTAACCATTGTGTGGGCGCTACAACATTTCCGCCTCATTGTTCAGGGAGAAAAGGTGATTATTGAAACAAATCATCAACCTTTGCAATTTTTAGAGAGTAAAAGAATTAGATCAGGTAATCTAGCGCAGTCCAGAATTACTTCATGGACGCTGGCATTACAAGGTTTTCCTGTAGAAGTGAGATATGGACAAAATAAAAAGAACCCAATTGCTCAAGGGTTAGCTGACTTACATGACTGCGCAGCTGAACAAATACCAAATGAAATGGAAGTGGAAACTAGTTTGCAGGAATTTGAACAATCACCACACAAAGCTTTTGATGAAAAAACATGCAAGGATTTGCCAACTGTATATGTGGATGGTTGTGCTTTTCACATTGAAAATGACAGTAATAAACAATTAGTGGCAGGAATAGGAAATGTCTGGTTGAAATGTGAAGGCGTCCCCAGTATAGGGATGAGGATTGGAGCTAGGAGCAGTCAGGTGGCGGAATTGGCAGCCATTTATAAAGCAATTGCTACTGCAGTTGATAAAAAGTTCAGTGAAATTGTCCTGGTGACGGATTCTGACTATGCACGGAATAGCTTTGTGGAGTATTTGCCTGGTTGGAAAGCAAGAGGCATGGTTACATACAACAAAAAACCACTTAAACATGGAAAAATGATACAAGCCATAGACAAATTGTTGTCAGAGAATAATTTAACAATATACTGGAGAAAAATGTGTGGGCATTTAAAAACACCAGGAGAGGATAAGGAGGGAAATGATAAGGCAGACCACCTGGCTAAGATTGGGGCTGTGATGGGAGAATTGCTACCTATTGATTATTTAATGGGTGAAATACAAATTGATGCAGTAACACGTTCTAAAGCACCAAAGGAGGTAGATCAACCAGTGGTTCAGTGGAGTCATGACACGCCAGACCAAGATTTGATTGAGGCACAAAAGAATGATCGAATTTTGGGAATCTATTATAATCATTTCATAGATCCTGAACAAAATCCTTTAACAGAAAATGATTGTATGGGAAAAGAAGAGTTGAGGGTGCTATTAAAGAACAAAACACGAATTAGATTACAGGATGGACTCATGATTAGAGAGTCCATAACAGGACAAATACAGTGGGTGGTACTCCTTTCATTCAGAGGGCTAATGCTACACCATGCACATGATGCCATAACTGCAGGCCATAGAGGTTCACAAAAAACATTAGAAATACTAAAAGATTATGCTTACTGGCCACATATGTCCCAAGATGTGGAATTATATACTAGAGGATGTCTAGTATGCGCCCAATTTAAACCTGCTTCACCAATGCATAGAGCCCCATTAATGAAAAGAGGCCTAACTCTTCCATGGTCAGATTTGCAAATAGACTATGTAGGGCCTTTAAAAAGGTCGAGCAGAGGAAACCGTTATATTTTAAGTGTGGTATGTTTGATGTCAAAGTGGATTGAATGCATTCCTGCACCAGATTGTAGTGCGCAAACAGCAGCCACATTGCTGGTGAACCATGTGTTCTCAAGGTTTGGGTTGCCACAAAGAATTGAGTCAGACAGAGGAAGTCATTTCACAAGTACTTTAATGAGTAAGGTATGGCAAATACTGGGTGTGAAAAGAAAACTACATATTGCATATCGGGCGGCCTCTTCAGGTGGAGTTGAACGGAGCAATAGGTCTGTTGTGGATATTTTAAAGAAATTCGTGGCAGAAGCAGGTTCCAGCTGGGATTTACGTTTACCGTTGGTTTTGATGGCAATCAGATCAACTCCTGCCAAAGCAACAGGTGTTAGCCCCCATGAGGTATTGACGGGTAGGAAAATGGTGAGAACACATGAGCAGACACTTGTGAGTGCATCCACAGTTCATGAGTACATTGATGAACTGAGGAAGCATTTGCAACATGCATTTGCTTTTGTGCAGAGAAATCTGGAAAGGGCTGCTGACAGTGCTAAAACATACTATGATAAAAGAACATCAGTGAGAGAATACAGTGTTGGGGATCAGGTGTACAAGTTTCATTTTGGAAAAAGTAAACAGAAAAATTCTAAATTTCTAGCAGCCTGGCAGGGGCCATTTCGAATCATAGATAAGGTCTCTCCTGTAGTTTATAAAATTTTGAAAAATGAAGGTGAAACGGCAATAGAGCAGTTCGTCCATGTACATCAAATCAAACCATGCCATCCCAGACATGAGATCAGGCAGCTTGAGCATGTAGAAACAGATAAAGTCCCTTGAACACAAAAAGAGAAAATAAATGGGTACAATCAGGAGGCAGTGACAGAGAAGTTAAAAAGTTGATTGTTATAATGGCACATAAACACTGTAATATATGTAAATATATATAATATAAAATAAGTAAATAAATAAATAAATAAAAATGTATATAATGGAAGCTCATGGTTGGTGTGCAGAGAGAAAATGTATTAAATATTGAATGCTGTTTTATATATGCTTGTTTTCTTGTAAACTTGTGTTTAATTTCAGAAGAAAAAAAACGACATGTTTTTACCAAGCATGTTTTATTTTTGGCAAAAGGGTGGAGTTAGTATTGTGCTATGTACTTAATTTGTTTCTTTTCTATTTGATTTAGAAAATTAACATTATTTGGTCGGAGGTTCCGGGATCAGAGGCCACGGGAGACGATGGAGTCCTGGAGCCCACGTGGACGGATTCCGGGAAAGCCCCAAAGAGGGGTGAAGACCAAGGCTGCAAAGCGATCAGCATTGAAGATGATACCAATGATATGGTTAATGATGATGATATTTGGAGGGATCTTCAAGAATTCAGAAGCACAGGTTGTCATTGAACCTAGACCAGCATCTAGTATCGCGGTGGAAGAAGCACCAGGATTCATCATGAGTGATAGAAGGATGATTTTCCAAAATATCTACATACCATTGAATCCTGAGATTTTGATTGAAAAACATTTGAACAATACCGGAATTAAGATTGAACAGACTAAAGAGTGGCTGGAAATAAGAAAAGAGGACGCTAAGCAGTCAATAAGAGATATTTTAATGCAGTTGGAGAAAACATTTGTGAATTCAGCAGACATTAAGAAGAGGAGAGGAAAGAGAGGTGCGGTGATGCTCGCAATATCATTGGTAATGTCTATAGTTGGAGCCATAATAGGTACCAAAATATCAACAGCCAATTCTATTTCGGTAGGAACACTGAGTACTACAGCGCAACAACTGAGTATTGACCTAGAAATAATACAAAAAACATTAGATGGGATTAGAGGGGGACTGGATGAACAAGTAAGATTCATAAATGAAACTGCAATCATTCTAAATGAACAAGCGGATGTGATGCAACGGGCGACTAAAATAATACTTAAGCATGACAGAACTTTAAATGAAATATTGAACATAATGAGTCCTGTTGATAGACTATTAACGAATTATATGAGAGAAGTTCAAACTGCAGTTTCACAATTGATTCAAGGACATATCCCCTTGTATTTTGTTTCACAGGATATTATTCGTCAAATGATAGAAAGATTGACCAGGAGGGAAATTGATATGATACAGGTAAAAATTGCATTTGAAATGGGTAATGCAATGCCATTATACGTGGACTTGGAAAGACTAGAGATCGGATTTTTGCTATGCATCCCATATGTAACTCCTGAACTTATTTATCAAACGAAGTGGGTACACAACGTGGGATTTTGGCAAGAGGACACATTTATTAAGATTAAGACTCCAAAAGTGGTGGCATTTCAGTCATGGGAACCTGAAGTTTATTTAATACCAAACCTGGAAACATGTGTCAAATTTAAAGAACAAAATTATATGTGTCCAGGTAAACCGTTTGTTCCTGATGCCACAGATGCTATTTGTGGTTTGAAATCTGACCCAAGTATATCAGAAGGATGTGAAGTGATTATTAGCAATATGGGGAGTGAAGAACTGGCACAGGCTAAGATGGTCAGAGGTAAATGGTTGTGCAGCACCTGTTTAAAGAACATGACGGTAGTACATTTAAACCATGGAACATACATGGTTAAACAGGTGAAATATAATGTTTTTTTATTTACAGGTTCCAAAGGATACAATTGTGTCAATTGGGGGGTTAACATTGTTTCATGTAACAAATGATGTTTGGGAAAGCCAAGTGGAAAATATCGATTTTTTTCAAAGGGATACTTTTCCAATAGATCCGGATGTGGAATATTTATTGAATCACAAAGAAAGACATGTTATAAAAATGAATTTGAGAAAAAACAATATTACAATTAGTAATCTGGGGATAATAGAAGTGGAAAGATTTAATTGGGGAACCTGGGGGGAACGCTCAATAGTGGGTTTGGCTGTCCTGGTGCTAATCATGGGTGGATGGTTGATTGTGCTATCAGTAAAAATGAAACTGTTACTGATTTTAGTCGCTACGTCAGGAAGAGAAAGATATCCCAATACACATGCATTCTAAAAGAAGAAAAAGAACAAGTTGTTTTTAGGAATTGCCTTGGATCGTAGCCAATTTCTAAAAACAAAAGGAGGGTATGTGAGGATATTTGGCGTGTTACAGCACAGAGTACAGCACTACTGCACAGGTAGCAATTTTTTATGCAGCACCAATACATGGGTGTGGTGCATTGCTATATGTGTTGCCAGAGTAACATGGACATATAAGTAAAGACAGGCTATTCAGTCAAAAACGATTTTTACATATAAGATGCAAATCCATTTTTTACAGTTAAAAGCACACATCTGCACATTCAAAATGCACACTATTTTTCACCTGAAATGCCTATGTTGCAAGAGACACATTTGAAAATTAATAACTAACCTTATTAATAACTAACCTGACTAATAAAACTTAATTTAACATAACCCACTAATAAAAATGTGTCTCCAATGCAGAATTAGGCCTACTATGAAAGTGAACTTTTAAACGCACGTTCATTTTTTTTCTCTGCTGATCTGTCCACATAACTACAGGAAGCAAAGAGCTTGAAGGAACACGAAATCAGTTTGTTACAATTGCCACTGTAGAAGTGAGCCATTGTGTAGTGAGGGAGGAGATGATTGATTCTGATTGGAGCAGCGTCATAGCAAGTATCATGCTAGAGGCTGTGATTAGGACTTTGCTGGAGAAGCTTGAGAAGAGGGGGGAGGCATGCGACATCTGGCAGAGCTGGGAAAAGGATCGCTTTCCTGGCTGGGGCATTCCTGCTGCAAAAGCTGAGAGTTCCAGGCAATAACCCCGGTTTGAGAACGGCAGACGCTTGTTCTCACTGGGGTTGATCTTCAAGGGAGCCAAATTCAGAAAGAGAATAGCCGGAGAAAACTCATGCTGAACAGATAAGGTAATTACAGAAGCAAGTGGGAGCTGTGCGGAAGTGCGCGGAGCTGTTCAGTCAGTGTAGTAGAGGGAGTCTCAGTCTCTTATCAGCATATTTAATGTTACCAATTGAATATATTCTCGCAGCTCTCTGTTCATTTTATCACAAATAATATTGTACCATTTCATTTATTTCTGTAAAAAAAAAAGAAATTTCTATAATACAAAGATATTTGAAAACAGATAGCTAGTGTGTATTATTTCTCTCTTTCATTTTGCAAGGGGAAAGGTTTAAACGTGGGTAGATTTTAAACAGTGCAATTGTCATTTTAAAGCAGATGTGTGCATGATTCTATTCAGTATGGACAGTTGTGAGTGACTGTTTGTAGCATAGCCTGTTGGAGGTACATGAGTCAACGGGAAGAGAGACTCTCTGGACATAGTTCCCTACCGTATATAAGGTAGTGGACATTACCACAAAAATACCACAATAGCCCATGGTGGCACACAACACTAACACTGAAAATGTGGTATCCCTAAAATGTAGGCCTGAGGTCTCTCTAGTGATCAAGAACAATCTAGATAAAAAACAAGGGATGTTGGATATTGGGGCCACAAATAAACCAACCACTATACCAACCAACCACGCAAACTACCGCGCATATCATCTAAATAGGTCTGAATTCTGAAATAATGCAATGTATTATTGTCATGTGTGACCCAATATGAATACAGAGAGCGATTATTGCTAAAGGTATTTTGGCGGTAAGAAAATACTGCAAAGCCCCAAATATCCACAAAATACCCAACAGTTCTGTAGAGCAAATGCTGGGGAAGCACCATCTTGCGTCCAGTCATCAGCTCAAACGGTGACATTTTAGTTGCAGATGAAGGGGTAGATCTGATGGCCATTAGGACCAGAGGTAATCGGATATCCCAACTTGGCCCAGAATCTGCCACAAACTTTTTTAAGATGCTCACAATGGTGTGGTTGTAGCATTCTACTGCACCAGAGGAAGCTGGCCGGTAAGCAATATCTAACTTCCTTTTGACCCCAGTATCTCCCACATCTTTGTCATTACTTCACTGGTGAAGTGGCTACCCCTGTCTGACTCTCCTTTGAGGTAGACTAAAACGGGAAAAGATGTGGCTAATCATCAGGGCAGCTGCTGTTTCTGCCTTGCAGTTTGGGGCCGGGAGACATTCCACCCACTTGGTAAACAAGCATGTGACGGTCAACATGTACTTGTTTCCTCTAGACGAGCGAATTACAGGGCCTACGAAGTCGATTTGCAAATCTGACCATGGCAGTGTCATCCCCCTCTTTTGGAGAGGCGCACGGTGTGTGAGGGATGATGGCTGAAATTGTGCACATACAAGACACCCATTCAAGTATTGGTCGAGGTCATGCCCCATGTGTGGCCAGTAAGCAACCTCTCTTAAGATCTCAAGTGTTGTATGAAACCCCCTATGACCGGCAATGACCGCATCATGGGCGTGACTTAACATCAGGCTTCGGAATGAGGTAGGGACCACCCACTGATCATGGCCAGCTTGGGATTTTCTTACCAACAAACCGTCTTGGATGCGGAACATCTTTGGACATTTCATCAACACTGTAAGGTCCTCTTTCCCAATGTAATCGGTATCCGTCAGGGGAAAGTTCTCAGGGTCCTCAATGTGTTGGTAAAACTTACCAATTATTGGATCCCCCTTTTGAGCCGTAATAAAATCAGCATCAGGGGTCTCCTTACTCCATTGTGCAGTTGAAAGATCATTGTGAGCATTTGTCTGGGACCTAGTGATAGCAGTGACCTGGATTTCCCCCAACAGGGACTCTATTTTTATTAGATCCCCCTGGATGGCCCCGGTTTTGGCCAGCTGATCAGCTAAGTCATTTCCAGTTTGGTCTGGTCCCTCTACTTTGGAATGACCCTTGATCTTTTTCCAGTAGATGGTCATCCCATTCGAGGTGACCAGGTCATCAATGTTTTGGATTAACTTCCTATGTTTCAAGGGTTTGTTATTAGCACATAACATGCCTCTGGTTTTCCAATTAACCAGGTGCTCCACGAACCCGTTCCATACATAATCCGAATCTGTGATTATGACGAGTTCGTGGAGTTGATGTTGGACAGCAGTGAGGATGGCTTGATGCACAGCCATCAACTCTGCTACCTGACTACTTCGGGGATCAATTTTGTACCCAGCGGAGGGTTCTGGGGACTCATTCACCCATGCATTCCCTACGCCGGCCACCAGTTCTTTTTCCCCGTTGTTGTCAACATGGTAAGAGCATCCATCCACATAGACAGTGGGCATTCCCTCACACTTGTCTTCTTCAAAGAATTTGTGTGGGTAATTAAGGTATGCCTCCATGTTGTCCTTGAGTTTTAGACTTTCGTCCTCGAGACAGTTTTCTCTGGCACAATCATGCAAGTCAGCCACACCTTGCGCGAGGGGACTCTTCTTGTTTTGGCCATATCTGACCTCCACAGGAAAGCCTTGCATTGACAGAATCCAGGAAGTAATTCGGGAATTACTCACATTTCCGGCCCGGATTCTGTCACTTTGGAGGTATTGCAGAGGCTGGTGTGGAGTCTCCACTATGATGTGTTCCCCCTGGATGAACGGGCGGTAATTCTTCAATGCCCACACCGTTGACAGGAGTGCCTTTTCACAATCATTGAATTTTTCCTCCACAGAGGATAAAGTTTTGCTCGCATAGGAGATTACTTTATTGACCTTGTCATGCTTTTGGTATAATACTGCCATCAAGCACGTATTAGAGAACCCTGTCTCCAGGAAGAACTCCTTGTTTCTGACAGGGTAAGCTAGGCAAGGCGCTTGTGAGAGGCTTCTTTTGAGTTGCCTTACTGCCTCGGATTGTTCTGGACCCAATTCCCACTTGACTCCCCCCCTTCAAAAGATGAATCAGGGGTCTGGTGATCTCTGCGTAGCCCTCAATGAACTTTCTGCTGTAATTAGTCAGTCCAAGGAGGCTCCTTAGTTCCCGCAGAATTGTGGGATCCTTCAGTTTCTGAAGTGCTTCCACTTTCTATTCTTGGGGACAGAGACCCTGAGGAGTAATCTCATGCCCCAAGAAATTAACACGGGTTCTACACCACTGTGCTTTCTGAAAGGAATGTTTTGCTCCGGCGGCTCTCAACTGCGTCAGAACATAACGGATCTCCGCTAAATGTTCCCCCACAGATGAACATTTGATGAGGACATCATCTACATAAGCCAGGTTACCCCTCGCACCCAGGTCGGGCATGGCTTTATGTAGGAAAATGTTGAATTAATTGCCGGAGTTGAGGTATCCGAAGGGAGTCCGGGTCCATGTGTACTGCTGGCCCCCAAAGGTAAAAGCCAGTTTGTATTGGTCCTCCCTACTGACAGGCACGGTCCAGTATCCATTGGTCAGGTCTATTGCAGTGAATACCTGCGACCCCTGAATCTGGGCCAGCCCTTGGTCAATGTAGGGCAGAGGCCATCAGGAAGTATGGACTCGTTTGTTGAGCTCCCTAAGGTCGGCAAAGAGTCTCCACTGGCCATTTGGCTTCAATATTCCCAGCACCGGATTATTAAAGGTGCTGTGTACGGGACGGATTATCCCCCGGGACTCAAGGTTCTTAATTGTTTCAGTAAGGGACTCCATGGATGCGAGAGGCAAACTATATTGCTTCACAAACACTGCAGTCATTCCAGGGTCCATGGGAATTGTTGTTGTGTGGATGTCGGTGCAATCACAGTCATATGTGTCTACCGCAAAGAGATCTTGGAAATCCAAGAAAACTTGTTTCAACTTTTGCTTCTGTTCCAGAGTCACGCAGGCATCAGCTGGATTGACTCTCTCTTCCACCATCTGCCTGAAGCCTTGGAAAGACTTCTGGTTTTGCTATCTCAGCGGCCTCCTCCAGCTGGGTGGAGAAGTCCCTGGTCAGAGTGCTGATTTGGACTGGAGGCTTCAGGTGGGAAAGGCAGCCCTCATGGACCTGGAAAATCACCTCATCCCTTCTGAAGTCACAAATCACGTCTTCCTTACCATAAGGGCAAGAAGTGTACACCAGCACCAGGAGGTTCCCCCCCACGCCGTGTAAAGATCCTGTCTGGTGTTGCATTGTCATCACTGTCACTGTCAAAACAGTCCTTGGGGATTGGTCCTAACAGTTAATTTCCTAAATCAATGGAGAAATGTCGGTCATCAACCGCCATTCCAATAATGGTGCCTGCGGCTAGAGTAATACTCTTTAAGTCGCTGTTATCCACCTCTATTGGAATGGTGTCATGTTCTATGTTGACTAATGGTGTTGGGTTTACCCCTAACCCTTGCTGTTGAAGGAAAGCATTTAGATGAATATAAGCATCAGGGTTTTTCAATTTTTTTCCTCTTTTAACTTTCACTTCCAGGGAGAATTGTCGGGTCCTTTCTGGTATGGTGACTTCCTCTTTAATCTGAATTTCAACTGCATAAGGTAGCAATTGAGCTGACCTAAATGCTTTTTCTGGATCATCAAAGCCCATGGGGTTATCCGCTAATCGGGACCAAGCTTTGAAGTTTATTAGGTCCAAACTAATGGCAAATCGATTGAGAATGTCACTGCCTAAGTAAAAGGCGGCAGTGACGTCTCGCACAACCCAACAATTATGGACTATGCTCTTGTTGCCAATGGAGATTTTGAGCATACACCTGCTTGGCAGGAGATGTTTCGAATTGGGTGTTTCCAGATCCATTTCCCATTTGTCTATCAGTTTGAATGTGGGAATGGCTGGATCTTTTGGGAGTTGGCGGAACATGGCTTCGCTGATGAAGCTCTTACCGTTGTTCACACACACTCGGCCGAGAACAGAGTCCTTCCCATCATTTAACTGAACAGGGATGAACAACTGCTCTCCAATTTGCTGAATATCAGCCAGGCTCTGAGCTGATTTCTCATCTTTCTGGACTATAGGAGTGGGAGTGTCTGATTGTGGATTGGTAAAGAATTTCAGAGTATTTCCTTCCAGTGTGGAATACCACCTTAAACCGGAAGGAAGGTTGATTTTCAGAAATAGAGAGGACCCCACAACATTAGTCTGTTGTCCTACTGCTATTACTGTCACATCTGGAATTTGGTTGTTCTGGAAGTGAAATTCTACTTGGTCAGATTTTTGTTCAACCATGTGGCACGTGCCGTTTAAACTAACATGGTTGACACTCTGCTTTAATTTTATTGGTCGGCTAGTCTGGGTCCAGAGGACCTTGTTTACACAATCTATTAGGGGTGACAACCTTCTCAGGAGGTCATTCCCTAGTAAACAACCTTCTCAGGAGGTCATTCCCTGGAGTCACTAATATGACCGGGTGTTTCACCTTGTGTCGCCCAATTTTGATGTCCAAGTCTGCAGTCCCCTCGACAGGAATTTCCTTCCCGTCGAAATTCTGCAGTTGTGCAGGAAGAGAGGTGAGAGGAATACGGTAATTCTCCCCCCTTCCTGCATTTAGTTCATCAAAGGCCCTTTTGGACAGAAGAGTAGCTTGGGATCCAGTGTCCACCAGTGCCAAAATTGTACCCTGCCCCTGTACTTGTACCGGGGCATAGTATCTTCCCTCCTTCTCCTCAAGGGGGCACAGATAATGCACATTTTTGGACAACTGGTGGGCTAACTTTCTGGTTTTGGACATGGCGAGAGAAGAGATTTGGGCAGAATTCTGTGGAGGGTCTGGGGCATCTGAAAGAATAGATTGGCAACTGGAAATGGTTTCGGGTTCTGGGCCGCCCCCCCTCTTTTTGGAGGCAGTCATCAGGATGGGTTTGACCCATGGGATTTTGGTATTGTTGGTTCTGGGATAGAATGATGGGCGGCGACAGCTCAATCCCCACATCTACCCAGTCTATTGATTCGGTTTTAGGTTCCCCTAGTTCCGCTTCTGGGCCGCCCCTGCCTTTTTGGAGGCAGTCACCAGGATGGGTTTGACCCATAGGATTTTGGTATTGTTGGTTCTGGGATAGGATGATGGGCGGCGACAGCTCAATCCCCACATCTACCCAGTCTGGATTGGAATCTCTTGGGACCCATTTTTCCTTGGGAGGAGTTCCCCCATCTCTGAAGGAGAACATCCTTTTCCCAGGATCCTCTGAGGATCCCTCTCCCTCAAATTGGAAGACCTGTACCTCCTCCACAAAGTGGGTCTGTTTGGGTACTTTGTTTCTCCTACCTCCTCTCTGCTCCTTGGGCGGCAGACTTCTAGGGGTAGGAGATTTTGTTTCCGGTTCCTGGGTTTCCAGGGGCTGTTTACAAGTTGGGAAGGAAGCTTCCTCCAAGGCTTTACACCCCCCTTCCCCTTGTGCCTCCTCCCTGGGAACCGGTGGGTTATCGGGGTGCTGCCCCTGTCATTGTTCTGGAGCACCAGGCCCAGAGTTTGGGGCATTCTGTGCTGGCATGCTCATCTCAGGGTTCTGTTGCGCCCTCAGCATGTGACCCGTATCCCGTGCCATGTTTTGGACCTGGCGCTCAAGTTGTGAAACCCGCTCAGGCTGATACGGGGTTCTATTTTCTCCCCTGGGCTGATCCCGGGAAGGGTAGCTATCCCTTCTCTGGTAATACCCCGGGTTGGGAAGATTTGGGTACCCCTCCACCCTTGGCCTCCCCTCTCCCAGATTAGGTGGTCTGGGCTCAGGGAAGTGGGAAAGAAGGATGGATGATTTTGGGGCTGGAAGTTGGGTGGATACCTGGGGAACAAGTTCTGGCCAGGATTTGGGGAATTTCTGCCCTCCTGTGGAAAGTTAGGAGGGAAGTTCCCTGGGTTGGGCGCTTGGTTGGATCCCCCCCCTTGGGCCGGAGGAGTCCACACATAACCCAGGATTGGTCTGTTTCCCTTATAGCGGGGACTTCCATAGTCAGGGGAGCGGGGGACCCCATTTGTGGGACTACCTCCTTGACTCCTATCTGTGACTGGCCCGAGGGCCTTCTGGGCTGTGAATTATTTGGTGCAGGCAGGTTTTAGGTCCCCCCATCTCCAAATCTAAAACGGGGGCAACCTTTACCTCTGCCACCATGGCAGCAGCAGGGGTGCTGTTGGTTTTGGGTTTTTTTGGCTGGTTCTTGTTTTCCACCAGTTTCTGCACCTCATAGATGCGGGCGGCTTGCTCAATGACCCAGTCTAAAGATCTTTTCTCGTGAAAGTCTCTCACGAGCTGGGTCATTATGTATTTGGGGAGTGCATGGAAAAATGTGTTGATGCACCCTTCTGGTGGTCTGCGCAAAGGAACGCTTCAATTCTTGCACAAATTCTTGTGTGGCCTGATCCTCCCCACATTGCAAATTGTAGGCTGCCTTGCGAGCCTCTTGGGGATTTCTATGAACAGAAAAATGTTTCAAGATGGCCGCCCTGTATGTGGACCATCTTGAATGGTTTTGTCCTTCAGCCCCGCAAAGAAACTGGAGTATTCTGGGGAGAATGTCCATTTAACGTACTGGATGCAGCTACTGCTGTCCTTCAAATGGAAGGTCTCCATCATTTGCTCATAGAGCTCCAAGTGTTCCCAAACAGAATACTTGGCGTTCTTGTGATAAGGGGTGATGACACTCCTTATTGCCTTGATCTTCTTTAAGGGGTCCTTAAGCAAGGCCCTTTTTTGCCTTATTGGCCTTTTTGGTTCGGGTAACCCTGGTCCATTCATTTTCTGACTCAGAAGCACTGCTCCCAGAGGTGCCCGTCTGATCTTCCAGGTTTTCCCTGATTCTGCGAGCCTGGGAATGGCTGGCAGAATGTGGGGACCTGGTCTCCTGTGTCCTGTGACGCTCAGAGGAGTCTTCAGATCCCTCCTTGCTATCAGGATTTGCTGGGTACCCCCCCCACTGACCTAACTGGGCAGAGGTTTTCAGGATGCCCTTAGTGGGCCTACTCTCCTGGGGTTCCCCACTAAATTGCACTGTGCTTAGGTGCCCATACCCGGATGCCCGCCCATCCATTCCTGGGTGGTACTGGCCTATGAGCCCCATCCTTTTGGCTGGACAGTAATCTGCCATCCCTGTGGCCCTGTGCTCATGTGCATCACATACAGGGGTAGCCGCCTGACGATAATTCATGCATATTTTGAATGCTATATGCCATTATTCAAAACACAAGGGGATTAGTTGGTGTTTACAAAGTTCACCACTGTTCTGAACTTGTGTCAAAGTCTAAAGAATCCCAACAGGAAAAGGAATACAATGCATATTCATTCGTGCATGTAGACACAAAATTTGTATATGGTGTAAGTTTATTACAAAAAATATATATTCACCAGGGTTTAATCAAGGTAAAAGAATTGGATGCTTACAAGAGTAATCAAGTAACATTTTCTAGGAACAAAAAAGCCCTACAGAACCTTCTGCAGCAAAAGGTTTACAGAGGAATAGGTCGTTCACAGATATATATATTCCATCAAAACATCACATTATTTGTAAACTGATGAGTATAAATGCAAAAATAGAAAAAAGAAGCAATTGAATACAAGAGAAAACATGAGATTCATTTACAAAAAGTTAAGTGCAGTGAAGTGTGGTGATAGACTGTAGTGAAGCAAGAACATGTCTAATGGGCGCTTTTCTTTAGTGCAAGCGCAAGCATATATAGAAGGTGCTTGTCCTTATATAATCAGGGAAAAAACCTATATGTATCTGGATATTAGTCTATTGGCTATAGGTGACCAATCCTTGGTCTACGTCGGGAACAGAAGAGCTTCCCAAAGGTGTACTTGGGGCCAACACGATTGAAGCTGGACCCATGGACGTTTCGGCTTCCAGGATTTGGTGCCTTCTTCTGGGCCAAAGGATTGTGTCTCCCTATGGGTGGTAAACACAAGGTGAGGGAGTGTTAGACTTAGCACAAAGTGCGATGGTGTCACAGGAAGTGTCAAATGCACAGGCCTGTGTAGTTAAAAGCAATCAAATGTCAACTTAAAAACAGAAAAGCAAGCCAACCTTGAGCTTGTGTCCAGGGGGAGGGGAGGAGACTCAGTAGTGATGTGTTCTGCTTAATCCTAGTGCGGGCATCAATGAAGAGGTAGATGCAACATGAGTTAAAGGGACCAGGTGGCGGGTATCTCTTCCTGGAAGTAGCTGTAACCAGAAGTGAGAAAAAAGGGGGGGGAAAGAAAAACAGGATCCCCCTGTCAATGTTTGCAAAATGCTAAACAGCATTGTAATCATTTCAATGGCGAAAAAATGACAGGAGATGAAGTGCTTACCTATATGTACTGATCATATAGGAGAACTTAACAGGATGCTGTTAAGGTGCGGCCAGCGTGTAGGCATCCAGCATGTCCATGAAGTAAAGCCTACGCAGGATGGCACGCCAGGTGATGAGGAGACACCTTGGCACCCAATGGATAGGCGCAGTGCTGTGGGTGAAGAGCACATAAAAGTGGATATTAGTAGGGTCCACGAGTGGAGCGCCCGTGAGGACGTCCCCTAAGGTGAAGCTAGGGGGGGGGCGCTAGGTAGAGTGCAGAGGAGCACAAAGGTGATGCTAGCAGGGGGCCACGTCCACTGGCTGCTTACCTCACGGGTACGTTGCCTACGAATGGACTGGAGCGGCTCACTCCACAGTACGGCACTAAACTATGTATGCCGACAGGGAGATATAAACGCGCATGCTCGGGGAACGAATACTGTTCCCCGGCGCATGCGTGTATATGGCCTGAATGAAGTCCAGGCGGCTGCCCGTTGCCAGGGCAGCAGAAAGTGATCCCTGCTGCATACGCGTCAGCAGCCTGAACGGTGCTGGGTGTAGACAGGGCGGCGGCCCATTGTTATAGCAACGTGGCCGCTGTCCCTGCAGACCCAAACATGGCGGAGCAAATTACCGGCTGAGCGGCAAAGGCGCTCAAAGGGCATAACTAGTGAAGATTGCACTGAGGGAAGTGCAGAAGATTCAGTGAATAGACAGGGCAGTCTTAATGGATTGCGAGACTAGGGGCAGGGAGGAAGAAATGTATAGGAACCAAAAGCTCATGTGCGCCAGGGGACATGAGGGTGGCAGAGTCCAGGGACTGGGAGAGATGAAGGCCTCAGGTTATGCTCAGGTGTTTCCCTTTCCCAGCGAACTTCATCTCTATCAGCCCCTGCTCCTTGTTGCAATGCAAGAGCCTGGGCTTTCAGTTCCTCAACCAAATCCTTACTAGACTCTATCAGTCTCTCCTGCATGGCTACCTGTTGCTGGAGCCTATCATTGTGTTGACAGAGAGCCTCATTCTCTATCTGTGATTCCTGGTTGGTCCTGGAGTACTGGGCCAGTCTTTGCTGCAGGAGGGTTACCTCCTGAGTCCCATCCCTACTGGCCTGCTCCTTTCTTGCCAGAGCATCATCCACCCTCCTGGTGTGCTTTAACAAGTTCTGATGCTCTTTTTAGAGGTCACCCATCCCCTGGAGGGCCAAGTGATTTTCTTCAATTTTTTCTTTTAATTGGCAGACTTCCTGGCCTAAGGTGTCCCTTTCCTGACTAAGAGCCTGCATCTGTGCCGCCAGGTCGTCCCTCTGCCTTTGAAAAGCACAAGCTTTCTGGCGCTCTTCCTGAAATTCTGTCTGGGTGTCCAGGTCTTTCAGAATCAGTTTATTGCTCTCCTCTTTTTCTCTATTCAATTGGCTTTGCAGGGTGGCTACCTGCTTTGTGCATGCCCTGTTATAGTCTAGTTGTTGCTCCAGCTTTTTCTGGCTCTGCAGTAGGGAGTCCAACCCTTCTTGGTACTCCTTCTGCAAGGCCAGAATTCCGGTATCCTGGTCAGCCTTTTCCTGTTGCAGGATATCCATAACCTCCTTCATTTTAATGATGTATCGTCTACTCTCGTTTTCTGACTCCTGGCTTCTGTGCAGCCTCTGCTCAGAAAAGACCAGGTCAGATTGGGCCTTTTCTAACGCCATCTGTTGCCTATTTGCAAGATCTTGGCCTTCAGCACATTTGTCCTACATGGCTCCCATATATAGATACAAATATGCCGCTATCCTGGCAATCTTATTGTGTTCATCTTTGGCTTTAGAAGCCATATATAGTTCACTCAGGGCCACAAGTAAGGGACCCTGATCTCTCCACATATCTGACCCAGTTGTAGTGACCTGTTGTGTGATCGCCTGCAACCATACATTTTGTTCTTGTTCAGACCATTCACCTCTCACAAACAGTTTATGTAAGAGGTGCTCCCTAGCTATCTTCATATCTACCAAGGTCGTCATTCTGGAGATTGATTTCCTTCCTGATTTACAGAAGTTTGTATTTTATTTTGCAAAACAAACCGTTTCCTTAGAGCGTTCCTTTGAGGAGTGCTTTACAGCGTAACACAGCGTGGTGATCTAACCGGATATGTATCCTGTCAGCCTGCACACTGTATTAATCTGCACAAGTGATAGATCTAATCCAGAATCCCCGGCTACGAGCCCCCACTTTGTTAAAGACTCCAATCAAGCAGTCTCACTAAGTCAGTGCCTTGTCTGGGATTGCTCAAGGGAAGCCCTTATTTATATATTTTTATGTCCAGTTCGTGTACTCTGGATGACAACCCTTATATAACACCCCTCTCTTAGAATCCCCCTGACCCCACTGAGCCAAGAAGTTAAGTTTGTTTTGCAAATTTAAAAGGTATATTTGAGAATTAAACTATATATATATATATATATCACACTTTTATAATAAATTAATAATTGATATCACACTTGTGAATATGAGCAGTAATCAACAATGGATGAGGTGATACTAGCACGCTGGTTTAATTACTTAGGAGTAGTATATAGGATAAGGTAGCTGAGAATGCTTTATATGGTACAAGGAAATGTAAGGTGGAAAAGAAGCAACACAGGAATAAACTTGATATGATTTCAGCAAAACATAATATAATCACTTTCCATTTTTGGCAATTCACCCCCCCCCCTCTATGCAATGTAAGGAGGTGGAAGTGACACACACAGTCATCAGGAATACAATCACAGTACAATCCCAATTGAGTTCCCCTCCTCCCCCCCAGCTAGCTTAGATCAACAGGGATGATTTTAAACACAGGCAAAGTACTTTAAAGGTGGTATGCAAAGAAGTGAAAAATATGCTAAAATGATTTTAATTCCCTCTAGAGGTTCAAGGTGGGTGACAGCTACTTTGTATTAGTTCAGTATCACTTTAGCAATGCTCTATGAATGATTGTCAGGTGGCAAACGAATTTCAGCAAAGGAAAGCAAGGAGCTGCTATTTTGCCAAGTGAAGAAATTGAGCCAAATCGCAATTCACAGCAATTTTTCCGAGTGCGTCAAGCGCGATTACGGAAAAAGTATAATGAATAGAACGTCGGGTTCGTTGGAAAGCCCAGAATCTTAGCTTTAAGATGAAAGTTAAATTTCGTTCCTAGGACAAACGGTTCCGGAGATACGGACGATTTCGTGAAGCTAGATTCTCAAAAGAAAAGTCAAGCTCAGAATGACAGATGACAGTTTTCAGGTTTGAGATCACAGAAGGAACACAAGATTTCTAGGATGCAGTTCTCAACAGGTTAAAATAGTTTGAATTAGATTATTTTAAACTAAGAGATTGGGTTTTGCACAGTTCTGGCGGTACTCACACTATATTTTGGACAGGAATGCGACTTCGCCATGGATCGGGTCAGGATTGGACTGTGGTTCCCTCGCCACGGACGGTCTCTGCCTGGTTCTGCTCACAGAGATATGGGTCAGCTCTGCTAGCGGCACTGCACAGCGGTCTGGATCTCTGGTTCTGGCAAAAGTTCTTGGCACTGCACGGCGGTCTGGTCTCTGGTTCCGGGTACAGCTCTGCTTTCTGGGTGTTTCTGGCACAGGGATTTAGGCCAGAATCAAACAGCTCAGCCCAGCTGTTTTACTCGGATGTGCCCCTTGGAAGTCTGGGGTAAATCAGTTTGCAAAGGATTTTGAGGCCTGCTGACAAATTCTGAAGTCTGAATTCAAAGTTCTGGTCTCTGTCTGGATTTGAAGTCTAAGTGCTGGATCTGGTGTCTTCTGGCAAAACGCTCCACAAGAAATCAACTTGAAGTGGGAAGTGAATGTCCCTACCTGTCCTGCACAGTCTCCTTTTATGTGTTTAGAAAGTGGGAGGGTCGGCTCATCTTCTATGCCCAACCCTCTCAACTTATCATTGGCCAGTTCCTCCTCTCTCCCTTGATTTGGGGAACTGGGTTTTGAGTCAGAGTGATGAGGTAGGTTTATGGTCAGAGTATCCTCCCCTTGTCAAATTGCACACAAATCTATTTCTGATCCAAATACATATTTATCTATGTACCATTTTTCTAATATTATATGTCCAGTTAACATATTTTCTGTAGCACCAAACCATCCGATCCCTTTCTTTGTAAGATGTCGTGTCCACTTATGACTGAATTCTCCCCTTTTCATCCAGATAACGACCTCTAAACCTTTCCAGATTTTACACAAATGTGCGCCAGAGATATGGGTTTCAGATGATAAAGTGTCAGATTTTTAACATGCATACATTTGGAGTAACAACCCTTTTTCTGCTACTATCCCCAAGAACATAACACAGGGTCCTAACATCTCTTAAAATGTGCACAGAAAAATCACACGAATTATGATGTTATTTATATAATTTTTACAAGTCTGCACTATGAATTATCCATCTTTTTAAAATTATGCTCTGGCCCCAAAGGGGTGTGGTTTTCCAAAGCACATGGTGGAATTTCTGGTTTATCCACTTCCCCCAAGCTCAGCTGGCTAACAGATGCAGTGCCCCTCCCCGATTCCTTCCAAGAGGAAGCCATTTACGACCCCCCTAATTTAACATTTGCCTGGGCCAGGGACAGTGCTTTGTTTAGTTTCCTGTAGTCCCCAGGTGCTCCTCCCCTGATTCAATCAGGGAGGTGTCATCTCCTTTTGGTGGGGGCAGCAGAATGCAGCCAGGCCTGGGAAGAGTGGCTGAGCAAGTTTCAACTCCTGTCGGGGGTAGTTGCCGGCCAGAATTCACTCTCTTCAAGCCAGGCTTCAGCTAAATGTCACTTTAGTTCCCAGTTTTCTACATTCAAATCAAACTGACAATTTTTACACATGCAGCTAGAACGCTGATTCTAAGTTTGAAACTATGACATTTCAACAGTTGCAAACTATGTGACACTCAACAGTAGGTCACTCATTTATTTTAAACATTTAGATTTTAGTGTCTTTCAGTCCAATTTCACTTCAGCTGCTGACATCCACAGCTCAGCCAGTTTTGTTATAAACATTGTTTTCGCCTCTTTCTCTTTCCAGATTTAGTATGCACACAAGAATACATTCTGCCAAATGTCTGCTGGTGTTCATTGAGATTTTTGAATATCTTGCGATGTTTAAAATAGGCATTTTTAGCTTGCATTTCAGAGAAACAAAGGTGATTTCAAAGCGCTTTTTTTTTTAGCCACCGGCACTGCTGTTTTTCCTTTGGCACACAATTCACTCATGGCACTCCTGGCCCCTCACGCTCGCACTGGTGGGTGGCAGGTCAGGGGAACATTTTGCTGTGCGTAAAACTGCACGGTTCTCCAGGATTCTGGCGCAAATGTGGGTTTTTCCGCCCTCTTGGATTTCCTAAGCCCACAGCACCAAATGTTGTAGCCTAATAACTTGAACGTGGGTCAAGACACCCAACAGAAATATGCTACATATTTCTATGTTTATAAAATATGTCTTGCATACTACACAAACCATAGCAAGGTACACATACAAATATATAAATGCTTAGATGCATTTATATATTTGTTTGCGTACCTTACTACAGTTTGTGTACTTTTTTAGGCCACGCCCATCCCACAAACCACACCCCCAAATGAGCCCCCCACCCTTGCTTTCTTACCCCACTTATAGCCCTACCTGCAGGTAACATATTGCCACTACTTCTTTTTTGTACACTTCGACCACTGCCCCATACAGGTTCCGGGCTATGGGCGTCAGAATCCCTGTTAGGACACACACTCCTCATGCTACGGGGATGTGACATTCCTCTACGGATGCTTAACAGTGCCCCGAGGGTTGGCAGCGGTCAGCACTGGGTGGGGGACGGACTGTATAGCAGCTCATTCTTGTGATCTCAGAAAATGATTATATATGTGTGCTTATCTCTTGCGTTCTATGTGATCGCCTCACCTGGCCTATTAACCACCATATATTAATATCTAGTATCATAGCAAATGCTATTGCCTTGCTATGAATTTAACCAAACCATTTTATTTTATTTGAATTTTTGGTTCAGCTCTGGCCTTACCCAGCGGGTCTTGGAGCGCCTTAGATTGTTCACAGGTTCAACAGCTGGAAGGTGAAACAGAAGTTACAAAATGTTGCCAGGATAGCAGAGGTGCATTAGGATAAAGAAACAGTAGCTGCAGAGTTGGAAGGGCTGGATTATGTGTAGAGAACTAGGGATGTTTTTATGGGGGGTGCAGTGTGGATTTGAAGAGGTAGGTCGTTCCAAGCTCTGGGTGCACACTGGGTAAATGCTTGTTTTGTATGCATGTTATTTTTGGGAGTGGATGTGTCGAAGATTCCGGCCCGCTTGTTTGGTGTTTGTGTGGCTGACCGCTTGTTTGGTGCTTGTGTGGCTGATGGGTTGATGAGCATTAGTTTGTCATGAAGTTAAGATTTGGTTTTGAGGTAGATGGTTTTGACTACGATGCAGAGTCCTTTTAAGGCAGTACTCTGGGGCAACGTGAGCCAGCGGGGCTGGGAGAGAGTAGAAGTGATGCGTGAATGTTTGGGTAGCTGAATGATGAGTCTGGCTCCTGTGTTTTACATGTCTTGGAGTGGGGCAAGGGTGCTGTTCGGGAGTCATCTGAGGACAGCATTATCGTGGTCTAGCTTGGACAGAACTAGTTCTTGGACTATGGTTTGGGAGTTGTAAGGGGGAAGGATATGTCTTATTTTGTGCAGGTGTATTTGAAGAGTGCTTATCTTGGTAATGACAGATAGGTGGTGTGTGAAGGAAAGCCAAGGGTTTTGGCAGATGTGGATATGTGTACATTGTCTGTGCAAGTTCTTTCCTCCAGTGGCTGAGGTGAGGGTTGTGCCTGGGGTGGCGAATGAAAAGGTATTCCCTTTTGGAAAGGTTGAGCTTGTGGCAATGACCAGCCAGGTAGGGATGGTGAGTAGGCAGCTTTTGAGGGTGTGGAGTTATGAAGGCGAAGCGATTTGGAAGTATATTTGGGTGTTGTTTGCGTACTGGTGGAAATTAATGTTGAGTTTGCTAGTGGTCTATCCAAGGGATTGTACACATCATTTGAAGAGGAGTGGAGTCAGGGAGGAACCTTGTGGGACCCTGTACTTGACTGTGGTAGACTTGGAACAATAAGGGGGCATGTAGACAAAGTGTGTACTGTGAGTGAGGAAGGAGGTGATCCAGTCGAGGACTATGCTTCAGAGTTTCAACCTGTGAGATTGGTTGTTTAGTAGAATGGTGTCGTCAATGGTGTTGAAGGAAGCATACAGGTCAAGGAGTATGAGTATGGCTGAGTCTCCTTTGCCAATCATGTTGTAGAGACAATGAAGGATATGAAGTGTAGCGGTTATCATTTCTGTGTCCAGGCTGAACGCCAGATAGGAAGGGGTTGAGTACGTTATTAGTGGAGATGGGTTATTGCAGTTTGGCTGTGATGAAGTATTCCGTTTTTCTAGGGTGGTGTGGCCAGATAGTGAAAAGGCCAGTCATTTTCGGGGTCGAGAGATTTTTTTTGAGGAAGGGGGGATTTTTTCCAATTTTGAGTGCAGGGGGAATGGCACCATGTGAGAGGCTGGAATTGATGATGTTGAGCCAGTGTGGAGCGAGGGTGGTGATGCAATTGGATGCGCCTTGAGTTGGGAATGTGTTATCCAGGAAGTGTGCAGGCTTTGTTTTGCAATAAGGGCAATGAGGGTGTCTCTGTCATTGAGGTGGAAGGCATCACATGCGTCTGGAATGTTTGGGAATGTTTGGGTGTGGGTAGTGGGGAGTTGGAGAGCAGATTGGCGTGTTTGATGTTTTGTATTTCAGAGTTGAAGTGGCCAATGAGGGGTTTGCATACACAAGTGGCTAGGAGTGTGGAAGGTGTGAATGTTGGTTGGAAGAGACACCTGACGATTTTGAAGAAAAGATTTAAATATTTTGCATACAATAACCTATTGTCTTTCTTGTTCCCTCCATTTACTCTCTACCCTGTAGCTACAATTTCAGTGATCGCAATTTGATCCAGCAATAGGTTAATTATGCCAGCCTTAGCTCACATTGCCAAAGTGACACACATTTTTTGCAATTTCAAGTGATATTCGATACATGGATTGCTAGATTTGTAATCTCCTGCCTATTTATACGTAATAGCATTCTGTCACACAATTTGCCAAACATCTGGATCAAACTCAATAAAAGTGTGTACCATGCCAAAAGATAAAGGGACTCGATTATCCGTCTTTATCTCTGCTTCAAGAGTAAAGTAATTGAAATTTGAGTCCAACTAAACACCATAGTCAAGCTGAATATCAAATTATCCCATACCTATTGTGGACATTTTGTCCAAGCCTGGCTTTTCCTTTGTCTTCTGGTACTTGCAGTTTTGTTTTTTTCCATACAAAGTACAAGATTAGAAAGGCCTGGAGAATATTATGGACCAGGTGGGCCCCTTGCACCTCCAAGAGGAAAACTCCAGTGCAGTACAGAGTGGGCGATAGGTGTTTCAAATGTCCAAGGCTTGAATCGACCTAATTGGAGTGTACATAAATAAACCAGGCAAAACACCTTAATACTTCCACTATTTAGATGTGTTTAAATGCTGTATGATTTATAGGTAAATTTAAACTTTGCTAGGGAAATGTGGGAATATGTTTTAATTAATGTTCTTAATGCTTAGCTGTTTGTTATGTATTTTATTTCATCTACTGATGACATTTAATGTAACTCATTGTATTTTTATAATTGTTTATTTTTTTGAGTTTTTTTTCTTCAAAGCCCGCTGGGGTAAGGCCACTGAGGTGATCAGCACCTGCGGGGGTCCACCGTCTGCACTTCCTGCTCACGGACCGGTGTCTCAAGCCACACCCTGTTGGATATATTTTGGACCGGCACCTCCCGGAGGGTGAAGCCTGCTGGGGTAAAGACGCTGGGGTGTTGAGCGCCCTTGGCGGTCCTTCGCCCACACTTCCTGCTCCCGGGACTGGCGTCACAAGCCACACCCCCTTGGATCTTGGATATATTTTGGACCGACACCTCCTGCAGGGTGAAGCAAGCCTTCTGGGGTAAGGCCGCTGGGGTGTTGAGCACCTGTGGGGGTCCACCGTCTGCACTTCCTGCTCATGGACCGGTGTCTCAAGCCACACCCTGTTGGATATATTTTGGACCGGCACCTCCCGCAGGGTGAAGTCTGCTTGGGTAAAGACGCTGAGGTGTTGAGCGCCCGTGGGGGTCCTTCGCCCACACTTCCTGCTCCCGGGACTTGCGTCACAAGCCACACTCCCTTAGATCTTGGATACATTTTGGACTGACACCTCTTGAAGGGTGAAGCAAGCCCACTGGGGTAAGGGCTCTGGGGTGTTGAGCACCGGTTGGGCGTTATGCACCCAGTGGGGGAGGGAACACCCTGTGGTTTGCACTGCCTGAGCACGGTAGATCATGCTCTGGGGTAACAAGCAGGAGGGAGGATCAGGCTGCGTAGATCATTTGTTGGCCACCGACAATTGCATGTGTAGTGCCTTAAGATCAAAACGAGACCAACCCAGAGATGGTGAAAGCATGAGAGGGCCTCACAGGGGAGTTGGGGGGGGGGGGTTTGGGGAGGGCGATAGTTTTACATACAGTGCCAAGAGGTGCACGCAATCAGCCAGAATCCAGGGACTCCCTTATTAATGAGTGCACCCAATGGCTTCAAACAGTGGCTGAATGCCATTCCTTAATTCGAGGGGACATATTAAACTGTACGAGAATCCATTCCAACAGAGGGTCCCCCTTATTCCCTCTGTATTGATGTGAGTGATCCCAGAGTCGCCATTGGAATTTTGGGAATGGCCATGAGACGGTGCTTATCTCGACACAGCACGACTCAAAGCAGTGCTACCTCCCATGATAACAATGTCTCCCCTCTGGAACAAGATGTCCGCCTCCCCTGCTCTCAGGTGCAGATGCAGTCCCATCAGGGAAAACACCTGGGGGACTTCTGAAGGTCGTGGGGTGGCAGCTGACATGTCTAATTGATTTGAGCCTAATGGGGTACTGGGTGCTGATACCAGGCCTGCCCGGGGGCTGCAATGCAGCCATTGCTCTTTCATTGTCTGCCAGTCTGGAGGGCACCTAGATCCATTGAATTGAAATGTATTGAGAAATGTCTCTTGTATCTGTTGCACTTTGATGGCCTTATGGCGGAATAAAGTTAATAAAATGATTTCAAACCAACTCACAGTAAGCAACAACAAAAAATACAGGTAAAGTAAAACAGGTTGGATTTTTTAATTGGAAAGAACAAAACATCTAGACTTGGGGCTTTCCTCTGTCAAAATGGATTGCATTTGTATCAGTATTTCTGTATTTGGAACATGTGTCTTCAGACATACGGCCTAATTCACAGAAGCATTTTATAATGGCAAAAACCCATTGGAAAAACGCGCTATCAATTAGGCCCAGAGTCACCTCCAAAATGCGAATACATAAGACAGGGCCACCCTGTCGGCAGGTGCGTCAAATTGGGATGAGAGTACGAGTAATGACCATATACCGACCATACACCACCGACGAAAAATACAGCATGAGCATACATGGGGACCTGGTGAAAAAGATTGGAGGGGCATCTGTGACACCGCTGAGTCACGTGGCACATTATCCACACCGAGGACACGCACTGCATGTTGGTTGACGTCAGGGCCATTTTTTTTTAGTGCTGTAGGTACATGCCTTCTCGCCTGATCTGAGGTGCTAGGCAGCGATTGTCTAGCAACAAGGGGTTAAATAAGTGCAGTAAGACACAGCAACGCTGCTTGTATCTCACTGCACAAATTTAGAAGCACATCATGCAAGCGTGCCTCTAGGCGCATTGACCAGGCCCCAACCCTCCCAAGCAGCCGTTTCAAAGCTTGCAAGATGGCGATGCTGGATCCGCTTGGAGAGTTCGCAGACAGGATGATTACCTGCCGTGCAACAGCAGACCCCGGCACGGGAGAAGTGCAGTATTCATCACACAGGACCAGACCCAGGGGCAGCTGAAGAAGACAGGGGCCCATTTCAAAGGTCTGCTTGGGGGCCCCCTGCCAAGACCCAGCACAACCATGCCTGCTGGGTACACCTGCGTGCTGTTCTTTGCAAGCACCCCCAGTGTACCTAATGGACTGAGGTAGTACTCTCTTCAGTAAATCTGACTTGGACTACACAGAGTAACATGAAACATAGGGTGACCAGATGTCCTGGTTAGGCCGGGACTGTCCTGGAAATAGGCCCCCTGTCTCCCTTTTAAAAAAAAAAATCTAAGTCCAACCCGGTTTTGAAAAAATGGCAGAATCACGGGTGTGACTGCATAAATATTCCTTTACCGAGCAATTATTTTTTTAAAAAAAAAAAATATATATATAGTTTAGCAATTTTACAGTAAGCTGTCGGTCTCGAACTCTCAACCTTGTGGTTGACAGGAAACTGCATTATTTAATCGTGCCACAGACACTACTTCAATGAAAGCTTCGTGCCAATACCTAGTTGTATTGTTTTGGATGGGCTTTCAGTCATAACCAAATGTACACAGGTGCATCCATGGCAAATGGCTGGACCCACCCCTTCACATATTATCCCACTAGTGATGTGCAAGAAGTCATTCATGGTAGCCTCTTTCAAGTGGATGTCCGACTTGTATTGGTAGTCTGTCGCGATTTTTTAATTTTTAAAATCTGGTCGTCCGATTGAAATATCAAGCTGGTAGTATAGAACTAAAAAAGTCAAATAGAAAGAGGTTTTCAAAAACAAAACTCCCATCTGAAGGGGCAGAGTTAGGTACACAAAAATTCAAAAAGGAAGGGTGTCATGCAGCTTAAACACAGATCTCGGCTACAGTGGCTCCAAGTGGCGAGCTATCTCATATTAATGTTTGTTTTCAACACACACCGATGCCCCGATACAAGCAGTGTGGCCTCATGACACTGACAGAATGAAAAAGGCAAGGAAAAAATCATGAAAAACGATGGGGGCAGGGACACCTTGTGGTGGCGGGGGTTGGGGAGGGGTGAGGATGCACACCAGGAAAGAGCAAGCAGGCTTGGATAGTGCAACGAATCCAGTGGGACATGTTTTCTTTGTTTTTGCCTGCAGGGCAAACACTGTAAGGCAGTCCCGTCTTGGGAAGACGAGCCCATTAGCCTAACATCGGTGCCCAGCAGTGAGGCCAGGAAACACGCAAGCAGCCTGTGTGTGGGACCGTTAAGACGCAAAGCTGTCGCCACACCGCAGGGTAGACAGAGGCGCATGTAAGGGCCCGATCCATGGAATGTTTTGCACGGCTCAAAGTGACTTTAAACTGCTAAAAAGTGACTTTGCTTTGCCGACACAAACGCTGATTCATGGGAGTGTGCAAAGTGTAATTGTGCAGTGCAAAGTCAGGGCATAGTCATGTTTGCAGTACACAATGGCTTTGCACTACAAAAATACACTTTGCACAGTTCCATGAATCAGGGTTTGTGCCGGCAGTGCAAAGTCACTTTTCAGCAGTGCAAAGTCACTTTGAACTGTGCAAAAAATTCCATGAATCGGGCCCAAAAGCTGCCAACCGGCTGCAGTTCTTGTCTAACTCAGTTGCAGACAGCAACCTGCAACCATGACCCCAACGGGGATTCCATGGCAAAGTAGAGAACGTGCTGGAAGGAGGCGCTAACAACGAGCGCTGCGGGGCGCATAGTCAGGAGCGAACGTGTTTCAATGTGAAAGACGTGATTAGAACGCAAGCCTTTCGATCTGAATGCAGGCCGGATGACCGGCACTGATGGAGGTGCATGAACATGTTAATGTACTGGAAAACATGTGTGGTAAGGGTAGGCACACGAATGATAAAAGTACCGCTCTGCTGCTGTAAACCACAGGGCTCAAGTTAGGCACGCCGCCGACGAAGACAGTCTGCCCCGTGCACACGGCAACTTGCGGTTTAATGTGGAAAACGACATAATGCAACACGGGGGCAGCGGCTTGGGTGATGGGTGGGGTGCTCCCACCTTTGTGGTTCGAACCCATTTCAAATGAAAAAACAGAAAGGTCCTGACGCCACCACTGAGCGGTCTTGCACTCCATACTCAAAATCTCACCATGGTAAAATGGCCATTCACACCGCTCCCCAATTGAAAATCGCATGCGATTGGCCAACCGAAAAATCTGTAGCCTGAAAACGCCCCCTGAAAGTTTTGAGTTGGGAAGTAGCGCCTCCTGGCTGTCTACTTTAGTGGATAGGCGAGTGCGTGGCACGAATCGTATCTAGGCGCTTGCGTCGATTTAATGTATCGCAATGCGCTAGCGTGAAAGCCATGTTGTGATAAACGTTTCTTCACCTGTCAATCTGCAAACACTGGCCTCCCTGCTGAGAGCGTACATGGGAGTGGCGGGTCCATGCCTACGGTCTGTCTTGTGCGGACAAATGTAAGGAAGAATGTCATTGCCAGCCTCCTAAAAGAGAGTGCAAGATGGAACAGGCAACTCTGATAGTCTGCACACGGCCTCGGCGGCGGGACACGTTACATGTGCAAACAATCCCCGCCTGTATTCATCTCCGTGCTGCCCGGCCCGCCTCCTGCAGAAGGAAGGGGTCCCCTTGAAAGGCCTCCAGTGGACTTAATGGCAGTCTTATTTCCTTAGAGCTATGGGTTTTATTTACTACTAATTTGCAAAGTGTTTTCACAGCTTATTCAAGAGCCACTTTGGTTCTTAGAGGGGTGCACGCTGGGGATTTGCCATCCGTGTGGCATTCTCACGCTTTTACTTGAAATGGCTGCATTTTCTTTTAGTAACCCACGTCTACCACAATGCCACCATTTATAACATTACTAAGTTATAACTCATCTGCCATGGGCCAGATATATGGATTTCAGAAAACCTTTTTTAGAAAACTGGCCCCTCACGCAGCAAACTGGCCCCTCCCGAAGCGGGCTCTGACATGTCTACAATGCTCCTATCTACTCGTGAGGTCATGGGTTATACAGCCTAGTATAATTGTTGGCGGTAGGAAATGTAGGGCACTTAGATGGATGGTTGGGAACATTAATGTATTGCATTCAGATGGATGGTTAGGAACATTAACACCCCGGGTTACCGAAGCGGTAACCCGGGGTGCTAAAAAATAGGATTTTACTTCCTACACCGGGACGCACGTGGCATCCCGCTGTTGGAAGGAAAATCCGTTTCAAAGATGGCCACCATGATAAGGGAATGCAGGGCTCCCTAGGGAGCCCCTCTTCCCTTTCTATGGCGGCCGGGGGAAGCTGAGAGGGGGGTGCGGCTGCTGCGGCGAGGGCTGCCACAGCCAAAATAAGGTAAGTGGCAGGTGTGGGATCGTAAAGAAAAAAGAAACAGGGCGGAGGGCGGGGGGAAGATGGGGGCCGGGTGAGCCGGCCGTCAGGTGGCTTGGAACGCAGGCTTGTACTGGCAGTTTGAGCACGCGTTCCTCGCCACCTGATGGATGGTTAGGAATATTAATGTACCGCACTTAGATGGATTGTTCGGGGTAGGAAATGCACCACAGTTAGATGGACTGTTAGGGGTGGGAGACATGTTAGGACATCATGAGCAGAACCAATTATGTTACTTTAAAAAAAAAGTTATTAAACTTTCCACTTAAGTCCCTACTACTAGCTAAATGTCCCTCTCCAGAAGACAACTCACTATCCCTTGAGATGTGGTATCGCTAGTCAGGCGCCGGTGTGTCGCCTATCTAGGAAAATGGGAAAAGGGGGGAGTCGGTAATACTCTCCCTAGCCTGGCTCACTACTTTCCTATACTAAAAAGCTGCACACTGAGGTCAGTCAACAGTTGCCTTTTAATGGTGTTGCTGGCCCTTTGTGTGTCTTATCATAAAACATGGTGTTACACCCACCGTTTAGTGCAAGTTCTTCCACTAGGTTTGGTAAAAAAATCTGTGTGTCCTATATCCCGAATCTCTACCAAGTTATTGTAGACCTGGTAAATTGGAATAGTAGCCTAGTCCAACCAGTGTCGACCGGTTTCAGCGGGATTAGTTATTTGCTGCTTTCTTCAGGACCTTCTATGGTACCACACATGGACACCTATTCCATTCTCAAAAGGACAGTTTGTATACTAGCTGTCTTTTAATTTCTTTTGCTGTGCGGGAATCCTCCACAGAATTGGGACATTTCTTCATTGCATCCTTTCCCGGAAACTTGTGGCCTGTGGTTTATAGGCGTGGATCCGGTCTCTGCAATGAGTCTGATGGAAACCCTATTGGGTCAAGAGCAGATCTTCTTGTGTATAGGGTATATTCATGTCCTCCTTTCACTATTGTTGATAGGCCGTCTTGTCTGGGTGTCGAAATCTGCCTTCTCTGTCGTTCGTATGGCGTATCCCTTGTTTCCTTCCAGCTTCCGCGTCTGAACTAAAGCTGCCAAAAGCACATCAAAGCTCTCTTGCACTTTTCCCGCTCAATCCAACAAACCCTGCCACCCTTCTTGCAATGCAGATCCGCCAGAGCGCCAAGAGACCATGCAGGTGGCAACCGTTGCACGGTTTAGGAACCTGTAATCCCAACATAACATAGTATAGCTTATATAGCATAACGAAAAACATCATAATGTATCATGAAGGGACATAACATACCATTGAATTATGTAGAATTGCCAACAAAAGTATCTCCTGCGCCCCTAAAAAATAAATGCCAACTATTCAAACCCTACTAAACTATTTGCTGGGCGAAAACACAATTTATGAAAAACATCAGCATTGAGGCAGTAAATAACGACGCTGCCAGGCGGATGTAAAAAGTAAGGACAGTGAAGACAGGAGGGCAGAGTATATGAGAATCAGTAGGATAAAGGGTTAAATATAGGCAAGTAAGGAAGTGAAGGCTGGAAACCACCTGTTCATCGAAAAGACATTCACAAGGAAAAAAAAACAATATGCAACACAAAAACAAATCAGAAAGAAGCACAGGTACATTTCAGTCACTGGGATCTGGCAAGTTCTTTTCGTCCAGATCACATCCATCCACCATAACACAGCAAATCATAGCACAGTGTACAGCCGAGCAGTGAAAGCGCTATGAAGCAATAGACTGCTTTGCCTCCTTCACTCTTTCTCGTTCTTTGCCTCCCACCTTGAAAACGTGCACATGACCCAGGAGCGGTGAACGTGCGATAAGCGACACAAATTACCACCACGTCAAAACATAGCGCAGAATAACGTATCAGGGGCCTGGTTTACAAAAGCGGTTTACAAAGACGCAATCCCATCGAAAAACTCCTTCCATCCCAGGCCCCATATCCGCTAAATCGCCGTGTGCTCTCCATATTAATTAATTCAACACAAGCACGGGTTGCTGTTGCGTGACACGCCTAATTGAATAAAGTGCAGTGGGCGAACCAATTGCGACGCAGCTGCAGAAGCGAAGAAAGATGTGTTTTCGATTGATTCTGAGCCAGCGCATTTTCACATTTCAAAGAGCCTTTTCCCAGAACAATGGGAGAGCTCAAAGTGGGTCCACACTAAACTTTTAATAAGCACACTAAATTCGAGGTCCTAAAGGAATGTGGATGCTTTGTTTGATGTCGCTTGGCTTAGACTTTGCCGGTTGGGCTTGTTTTGCTGTCCCATGCCTCGCCACCAGAGATTTGGGCGGGTCCTATTTGCTTTTAGGACGTGCTCAACTGTACGGGACCAATGTTACGTGTCGCTCAAAGAACGTTTGCATGGCATTACACATTCAGCACATCTTTCCTTGCATCGTGAATGGAAAAAGGCTGTGCTCGAAATTAAGTTTGACCTCACTGTTGACGCACGTCTAGCTAGTAAATTGAAAAAATCAATGCAACAATAAAGGGGTGTGTGACCCTTTTTGACCCTTCGAGATCCTCCTCGGACATAACGTTTGCCGGAACCAAAGCTCGATCAGAAATACTTGTACACACTTATATGTATAATCCCATTAATTAACATTGCAATCATCACACTCTCCCTGCTAGCAGTCATGGATGAAGATGTGTGGGGACATCACGTGATCGCGGGAGCGTGTTCTCGCGAGATCTCGATACACGGGATCTCGCGAGCCCACGCTCCGCGGGAAAACGTTCCCGCTTCAGAGTTGGCGCCCTGCCAGCTAGAGCGGTTGTACAGGAGCGCTGCTCCTGATTACAGAAAAAGGAGAATCAACTCCAGAACCATCACTACAGCTCATAGGGCATAACACCACAGCCACTGGAGGCTTCATGGGGGCCCTATGAGTTTACGGCGTGCCACCGGTGAGCACAACCCTTCCACAGTGAAGTAACTGGGGAAGCACAGGACTTGGTCAGCGAACAGTGAGTAAGCGCCCTACGCCACCAGTCCGCCTTAAGACATTCTCCCTTGTTCTCAGTCAATAAAGACTGTCAGAAACCCTACTGCGTCCTGTCTTACATTCAGGCCACAACATATCTGGCGACGAGGATACCTGAAGTCCCACGGACCCACCATGCAAGGCGCCACGCCACCCCCTGCGTTTCTCCCCCTGCCAGGGACACCGGCGATTCCGTGGATGCAATGGGAACCCCTTTTTTCCACCTACTTGGAAGCGGTGGGCGGCACGCGATATGCCCCCATCAGGAAGAGGGCAATGCTGTTGAATGCGCTAGGGGTTGAAGGTCAGCGTATCTTTGCAGGCCTTAAAGAAATACCGGCGGCCGACGAAGACGCCGATGACGACGACGTGTACAAAGAAGCCACGCGTCGCATCATGAAGAGGTTCACTAATAAGGAGAATATTGTACTGCATAGGTTGAGATTCTATACTCGCAAACAGGAAGGGAGCGAAACCGTGGATGACTACATCACCAGGATGAGGGAACTCGCTTCTCTGTGCGCCTTCGGAGAAAATGCAGAACAGGTCATCTGCGACATGCTCGTCGTCCACACCAACTCTAGGAAAGTGCAGGACAAATTCATCCAGGAGAAGGAGGTCACCCTCGATAAAGCCATCCAGATTGCCAGGGCGGAGGAAGAAACCTCCAGCAGACGCAAGGAGGCGGGAAGTCACCTGCCTGTGCCCGAAATGGCGGCGCTACAATGGAGAGGTCGCAGAGACAAACAATCCCGCGACGGCCCCAAGGACAAAAGTCCCAGGAAAAAGGAGGCACCGAAATGCTACAGATGCGCCAGTCTCAAGCACATGGCGAACGACCGCGACTGTCCCGCCAGGAATAAAGAATGCTCCAAGTGCGGACGCATTGGCCACGTGGCTCCAGCATGCACGTGGCGGGAGAAAACCGTGTCCCGTGTCGACGGTGACTGCACCTCCACCGATGAGGATGAACTGCTGGACAGACCCATGGTTGTCATGGTCAATGCCCCCCATGCCAGGAGAGAAAAGCCCCACTGCACCATTAAAGTGGACGGAATGGAAACGCGTGTCATGGCTGATTCGGGATCCGACCTTACCATTCTGCCCATCGACACGTACAAGGAGATGATGGGACAAGAAAGAGTGGAGATTAGATCCACCAGGCAAAAACCCACCGTGTTTGGAGGGGCAACGGTCGACCTGCTGGGCTACATCAAGGCCCGCATCGATTTCAAGGGGAGGTCTACCACCACCAAGGTGTATTTTTCCCCCAAAGGTCCAGCCGTGCTGGGGTGGGATGACCAACACAAACTCAGCATGAAACTAGATCCCAGCACTCCGGAACAGGTGCTCATGATCTCGTCAGGAGCAGCGCAAAACTATAAGGAGATCTTTCCAAACCTGTTCTCCGAGAGACCGGGAAAAGTGAGAAACTTCGTACACAAAATTCGACTGAAACCCAACGCCACCCCAGTCAAGCACAAAGTAAGGGCGGTACCTGCCACCGCAAAACCAGCTTTGGACGCTCACCTGAGGAAGATGGTCGAGGAAGGAACCATTGAAACCGTGGAATCCTCGCAATGGCTGAGTCCGGTGGTGCTAGTTAAGAAGAAGTCCAGCAACGACCTCAGGATCTGCATCGACCTGAGAAGCCTGAACTTGGAGGTGATCACGGATAGCTTCCCGCTCCCCAGCATCAATGAGATCGTCCTCATGATGAAAGAGGCGGCCATTTTCTCGAAGCTGGACATGCTTGATGCCTATCACCAGATTCCCCTACACAAGTCCTCCCGCCCCCTGACGGCGTTCATCACTCCTTTCGGCACCTTCCAATACACCCGCATGCCTTTCGGGTTATCGTCCGCAGCATCCGCATTCCAGAGGATGATGAACTCCCTATTGAAAGGCCTCACCAATGTCTCATTCTTCCAAGACGACATTCTGGTATACGCCAAGGACAGCGAGACCCATGACAAGGCGCTCAAGTCAGTCCTAAGCAGACTTCAGGAGGAAGGCATTCATCTACACCATGAAAAGTGTGTCTTCGGGGTGAACAAAGTAGAGTATCTTGGGTACTGCATCTCGAGTGATGGGGTGAGCCCCAAAAGGAACCTCATGGAGGCCATTACTGAGGCGCCGGCGCCGATGTCTAAAGAGGAACTGCGCTCATTCTTAGGCCTAGCTGAGTACTATGCCAAATTCGTCCCCAGGTTCTCTGAGACCACGTCTCCCATGAGGGAGCTTCTGAAGAAGGGGGCAGCGTACTCGTGGGGCCCAGAACAAGATGAGGCTTTCGGCGAAATCAAGAATAGGATTCTACACGCGCCGTGCCTTAAACCATACAACCCTGAATGGGACACCTACATCACCACTGACGCCAGCGCATACGGCCTAGGGGCCACCTTGACCCAGAAAAAGGGCGACACAGAGAACATTGTGGCGTTTGCATCCAAGGCATTATCCTCATCCGAGAAGAATTACTCTACGGTAGAGAAAGAGATGTTGGCATTCGCTTGGGCCGTCGACTACTTCAGATCATACGTATGGGGGACAAGATTCAAGTTGATCACCGATCACAAGCCGCTAATCCACATGCTGAGCCCGGGCGGCACCAAGACGGCCACCCCCAGACTGGCCAGGATCGCCGCGAAGCTCCAAGAGTATACCTACGAGATACAACACATTGCGGGCTGGAAAAACGCACAAGCGGACTGCATGTCCAGGCTCCTCAACCAAAGCGCCCCCGGCACCACATTCCTGGAAGACGAATGTGTCGTTGCGTCCATCGGCGACCTGAGGAACGTCGAGTACATGGAAATGAGCGAGCGCCACTGGCAAGAAGAGTTCGAGCAGGACGTCGCTCTAAGGCACGTAAGCACCTGGGTTCGAAATGGATGGCCCAACGAGAGAGCGATCCCTGAAGGCCTTCGTCCCTACTGGAAGGTGAATGAGGAAATTACCGCCATGAATGGTCTCATTCTCAGAGGTGATCAAATCATCCCACCCAGCGGAATCCGTAAAGTCATACTGTGCAGAGCACACTCGGGCCACTTAGGGTGCAACATGACCAGAAGAAGGATACGCGACGCATACTGGTGGCCAGGTATGGACCAGGACGTTCGGCAGATGGTCGATAGGTGCCACGAATGCTCCAACAGCGACAAGCGCCTAGCCGTGAGGCAAGCCCCCATGCTGCCCACCGAAGTCCCCAAAGGGGTGTGGCGAAAACTGGGGCTGGATTTCATAGGACCGCTGGACAACATGCCCCCTGAGCACAGATACGGGATAGTCTTGGTCGACTACTTTTCCAAATGGGTGGAAGCTGACTTCATCCCGGACATCACTACGGGAACAGTCATTGAAACTCTCACCGCCATATTTCAGCGGGAGGGCCTGCCCGAAGAACTCGTCACGGACAACGGAGTCCAACTAGTATCCAGGGAAATGGAAACATTTCTCAAGCTTAACAACATCAAACAGCGGAAAGCAAGTCTATACCACCCACAGGCAAATGGCCTAGTCGAGCGGGCCAACCGCTTCATCAAAGGGGCGCTGCAACTGGCCCACGCCTCGGGCCTAGACCCATACAAGACGGTCAAAGAAGCCGTAGCGGCTCACCGTCTCACCCCCAACGCCGTCACAAGTGTTTCTCCGTTCCATCTGCTGAGGGGGAGAAGGACGGCATCCTCACTGGTACCACCATGGCTTCAGCAAGTGAGGGCCGACGAAGACGTCGACATGGCTGACGTAACGTGCCGTATGCAGCGCAACAAAGAAGCAATGAAAGCACAGGGGGACTTGCGCCGAGCCGCTCGACACACACAAGTCAACAAAGGGGATCTCGTGAAGATACGACTTCCCCACAAGGACACCATCACAGGTTCCAGATACAGCAGTCCCATAGAAGTCATGGAGAGAGGGACAAACCACATCCGCACCAGCGATGGCAGGAGATGGAATCTAGAGAGGGTAGCCATGTACCGCAGGAAAGATGATACTGTACACTCCCCTGGAGACACTGGAGGAGATCAGGTCTGCCAAGAGCCATATGAGAACCATCATCTCCCGAGTGGAGACATCATAGAGCCGCAACATCGCAACGACTTCGCAAGCTCCCTTTTCCCAACCACACCCAGGGGATCACAGCAAGGAGCTGGACAAAGAGATCCCGATTCACCAGCACCCTCCCAAGGACACTTCATCGATCCCGCTACATACCCGGATCCTGGCAGGCCCCAGAGAGAGAGAAGGAAGCCCGGGAAATATGCGGACTTCATCATGGAGTGACCTCCCAGTCCTTTTTCCCAGCAGAGGAGGTGTGTGGGGACATCACGTGATCGCGGGAGCGTGTTCTCGCGAGATCTCGATACACGGGATCTCGCGAGCCCACGCTCCGCGGGAAAACGTTCCCGCTTCAGAGTTGGCGCCCTGCCAGCTAGAGCGGTCGTACAGGAGCGCTGCTCCTGATTACAGAAAAAGGAGAATCAACTCCAGAACCATCACTACAGCTCATAGGGCATAACACCACAGCCACTGGAGGCTTCATGGGGGCCCTATGAGTTTACGGCGTGCCACCGGTGAGCACAACCCTTCCACAGTGAAGTAACTGGGGAAGCACAGGACTTGGTCAGCGAACAGTGAGTAAGCGCCCTACGCCACCAGTCCGCCTTAAGACATTCTCCATTGTTCTCAGTCAATAAAGACTGTCAGAAACCCTACTGCGTCCTGTCTTACATTCAGGCCACAACAAGATGGCCGAAAACAAATCCCTCTCTCCATCCACCAACAGCACTGCGCTACTGTGCAAAATGCCAAGCCCAATGCCTGGCACCCTCATGTTTTAAGGCGCTGCACTGCTATCCATAGAGCTATTGAGCTGGGCTTGAAATATAAGCAATACAATCAAAGAAAGGGACTGCGCTATAAGTAAAGAAATACAAATAAAAGGAAGGGCCCTGTACGATCCTGAAAGATAATGTGCTGTTCCAGTTCTTGGCCTTAGTTTATCAAAACGATGAAAGACATTCAATTACAATGTGCAACATGTAGAACTCTTCAATGCACTGAAAACATGATTAGTACCCGCGCTGCAGATCCACGGTACACACTTCATGTGGATTGGCTTGTTTCCGAGCCACACCACAGTGTAATCCTGTGGATGCACGTATGTGCATCGCACACCCGGTACAAAAACATTCCTCCCTTTCATTACTATGGAGCATCTTGACCCAAAATGGCGCCCTGTTGCTCCGTAGTGACGAAGCAGTACGCGCGTTCTAGTGTTCCCAGAACTAACGTGTAATGCTTCGGCGACCTTTTCAAATGGCAAAAGAAATGCCGCTTGAAAAGATTTCGCTACGACATTAGTATCCCAGGGCTACAAACCCTGGAATACTAATGGCAATAACTGCCTTGCCGGAGGGCCACTACCGCCTAAAGGTAATGCCCCGGGACCTGGTTAAGGCCCTCAGCCTGTAACTCTGGGCCACGGGGGCATTACCTTAGGTGGCAATGGTCCGCCGGCTCGCCTGTTATTGCCATAATGCACAACTTCATCTTACCTGAAAAGGACTTAAGAAGAGTCATTTAGCTCCCATTTCCACATGTGAAATATGACACGAGATGTGACAGGTCGTTTGGATGCCTGGCATAGAGGCAGCAAGCATGGGGCAATAGATGTTAAAGCAAAACACAGCGGGCCTGATTTACAAAGCGTTTTTCAATGGGATTGTGCCATTGCAAAACACTTTTGTAATTCCGGTCCAGGGACTACCATTTTGTGACCTTTTTCTTTTATTCTGCTCGCAGGGCCTTACATTACCCAAAACATTTATTTGTCACTCTATATCACGCAAATAGCAGACAAGGGGGACATAGGTACTCCATTTCTCCCCTCTACCTTTCTACATAGTAAATACCTTGTTTGTCTGCTCTACTTTTCTAGATTTAAGCAATAATATGTTACAGGACCATGGCATTCATTACTCTTAGGGCCTGCTTTACAAAACGTTTTACAATGGAATGTTTGCATTAAAAAACGCTATTTTAAATCAGGCGAATCTACTCTCAAAACTAAACTATGCCAACTGCCTCCACCTTGGACTCCCGGAACATTAACTGAATGGACTTCAAACAGTCCAAAACCTGTCAGTCAGACTGCTACTAAGAATGACGAGATATGAACACATCACCGCAGCCCTGCAAACGTGCTCACGATCAAAAAGAGGATTTGTTCCAAATTCGGTGCATAAACCGCCATGCCTGCCATAGCAGGGGCCCTGAATCCATCACAAGGAAATTCATTCGCTACCAACCATCAAGAGCGATTCGATCCACCAACTGTACATTAGGTACATCTCAAGCTCTAGTCGCTAACAGCACGAAGGTCTTCCTTCTCCTTCCTCCTAGCCTAGCCCTGGATATCTCTACCCAAACACGTCAGCATGTTTGAAGACCATCTGATCTTCAGAAGACAGCTAAAAATGTGCATAGTCAACTAATACCAGCATGAGACCAGCAATGAAACCTATTCAACTAATCCAAATCCGATCAATTAATATCAGCATGAGACCTTTCCCCCCAACCCCCAAAACCATAACCTTCTATACACCTACTTGCAGAAATGTGAACCCAATGAAAGGCATTGCTGAAATTAGGTAAACATCACAGCCACCCTTATGAAGCTCACTCACAAAAGACTGTAGGAAACATGGACTCATTTGGGTCAGGCTCCAAGGAACCAAAATGGAATGGTAACCACCCCAAACATCTAACAAACCACTCCAATCCTTTTCCTGGATGGTAACAATTACCTCACCCCTAGATGAGGCCCAATGCTTTTAGCCCCACTTCATATACATTCCATTTGTCTACTTCTCTCTTCTTTCTGTCTAAACTGCTCCTCTATAAAAATCTATTTCCACATTCCACTACACCCAAACACAACATCCTTCGCACACTGTCACCCCAGGCCTATCAGTTGCCACAATACCATTAATGGAGCCATGACAAATCTCAGGTCTTTGGCTCTACCACTCCCCCCACACCACCCACCACATCATTGGCTAACCTAGCCGAAGAGCACCGAATTGTGAGTTCTTGGGCTCTCCCCTCTGGACAAACACATTCCTAAATGTCACCACAAAACCTCTGGGACCAGAGCAGCACTCTGGGTTTGGGTACTTTCGACCTGTCAACAACACTGGCTTGCATCTGTTCCTCCCTCGCTCTTGCTTACTATGCCCCAATTTTCGTACAGGGCTACACCCAGTATCACCAGCAAAAAGGGCCAAAGGGTGCTATACAACACCACTTTACATTACATTTGCATACATCGATAACCACATTGCCAGGATTGACTTGGATTTTCTTATGTCAGATGGATGCATGGTAGATTTGATGAGAGATCGCGGAAAGAGTTGATAATACCTGCAATGGACATTACAGCCTTCAAATTGGCAAAGTTTCTGCAGTGTGCCATAATCAATATGGCAATTAACAGTGCTTTAAGGTACAACAACTGGGAGTGATCAACAAAGCTCCTTGAAGGGGGTATGGTCTAATGGAAGGGAGTTGTCAAATCGTTATTATACAGTATTTTTTTAAGCTTCATTAAATCCACTGCCCAACCTTGTACCCTGTCCGGAGTATGGTTCCCTTACCTTTGAAAACACACAGTATTCATAGCTATTCACAATCGAAATCTTGCTCTATTTAGGGGGTGTAAAGACTGGAGGGGGTTATCTGTATGCATGCCCTCTATAAGGCAGCGTAGAGGCAGACAGCACCCCAGCCAAGAGTCTCCATTGTTGATAGCAATGGACATGCAATCAAGGCTTAGCTCTCAGGAGGTGATGCAGGCTGGTTCTTAAGTACAGTGTAGTACCCAAGCCACCACAAAGGAATGCCCACACATCATGTTAGTGATAACACAGTTCTTTATATAAATACGGTTCAAATTATATACACACACAATAACACACTTTGTGCTCAGGCAATACTATAATGATGAATGTACAATATCTATGTGGTACCACAATTACTCTTTGACTCCATTCAAATGCACCAATTGCTGGCAGTTTCAAATGGCATACACATCAATAGCAAAAGGTATCAACAATAGACTTGGCTGGAAAACAGGTTGGTTAAACAATTGGCAAAATACTTTGTCCCATTACCTAGACACAGCTCTGTGTGAGGATCCACCCACCTGGGCAACCTGAAAATAAAGTATATTGACAAGCCCAGTCCATATATTGTTTAGCAGAGTCCTGTTCCCTTCTAAAAATGTTCTATTACCCCAATGTACCTGGTTTAGCACAGTTCGACGGCAGGTTGTCAACGGATCCTCCTTGAGTGAACTCCCTTTCATTCAGGAGCCACGGATCGTTGAGATCCCTCAAAGAAAGGGTGAACAATGGCATTGAGGCAGCAGCTTCGGTCCTGGCACTGCTCGTCGATGACCGTACATGGATGTCCTGTGAAGATGAGGCGTGCTGTGCACCTCGACGACGATAGTTTGTTGCCGCAAAGGGTCAATGAAAAACGTAGGCCCAGCAAGTGCGTCGGGTCATCAGCGGTTGGCGTCGGTGATCGGGACTCGACCAGGGCTGGCTTCCAGATCTTCATCAGCATCTTGGAGCACTTTGGGTGGCGGGAAACCCACTGGCGGATTCTCCTCGGTTTGCCTGCAACCTCAACTTTCTCCAGCGGGACAAAGCAATCGACGGTGATGATCAAGGGAGTCCTTGATTCAAATGTCTTAGGCCATGGAACATTGCAGCTGCGGTCAATGAGGTTACAGCGGTCCTCTGAACCTCAGTCGACGGTGATGGTCGTTGATGGCCTTGAAGTCTTGGTGCTTCACTTCAGATTCCTCGCTGGTCCCTTTCTCCGGTCTGCAGCCTTTCAATGACTGACTTCCAGGGAGCCTTGATGAAGCTCGGGAAGTGGTCTGCTAGCCAGGTCCTCTCTTGTATCAGTTCTTGGAGACATGACAGCTTTCGGATTGAATCGAAGGAAATAATCAGCAAATCCTTATTCTTCTAGCTGGGCTTCAAGGTAAGCATCACGTTTTGACTTCAGCTTCTGAACAATTCCAGTAAGTGTGAGGTCCCCAGATATACGGAGGCAGCCAATCATTCAGAAGGGTAAACAGGCTCACAGTGCATTCAGGCCATTCTTCTCCACCCAGACACTCACAACAAGAAATGTGGATTGGACAAGCAGACAGCCATTCAGCACTTTACACGGCATTCATAACAGTTTTGGGCAGGGCTGTCTCGATCATTGTTTTACACACCGGAAATCAGACACCCATAACATGAAATGTATATTGGTCACACACTCCATTCACCCAGGTCCCACCCCAAGGGTGTTCCCACAATATACAGTCACTGGGAAGTCTCCAGAGAGTCTGGCCTGGACTTCCCCACAATACCAAATATGGAACCTCCACCCAACAGCCAGTCTGGGAAGGAGACAGAGTCAGGGCTTCCCTGGACTTTGGGAAAACAAAGTAACAGGCAATAGAAAATAAAAGGCCACATGAGCCATCCTGTCTCCTATCAGAAATCAACTGATAAAAAGGACAAGAGGACAAGGACATGGAGGCCCTATCCCTCCACAGCATTTCCTGCATCACAGTCACACCCCCAGACTGAGTTTAGGGTGGTCTAATCTCCCACGAGACTGACACCCTCATCCAGATGGTCAACATACCTTCTGGAAAGGCCATCCACAATATCATGACTCTTCCCTGGCCTATGCTCAATGGGGAAGTATTGCCCTTGCAGGCTAATGGACGACTTGAGCAGTTTCAGGTTTTCACCCTTCATCTGCATAAGCCATTTTAAGGGCTTATGGTCTGTTTGGACCATAAAGGTAGACCCCATAAGGTAGGTCCTAAAACGCCTAAAGCTCCAAACCATGTTAAAACATTCCTTTTCAACTGTAGCCCACCTAAGTTCTCTAACCTTGAGTTACCTACTGATGAATGTGATAGGATGTTCCGTCCCTTTGTCATCTAACTGGAACAGAAAAGCTCCAATTCCGGTGTCGCAGGTGTCAGTCTAAATGATAAAGGGTTTGCTGTAGTCAGGCACACACAACACAGGTGCCCTACACATACTTTCCTTCAAGCCAATAAAGGCCCCCTGACAGTCTTCTGTTCAATTAACCATCCTTGGTTGTTTGGGCAAAGTCAAAGCTGTCACAGGGCAGCTATGGTTCCATAGTCTGCCATGAAGTTACGGTAATACCCAGAGAGGCCAACAACAATCTCTCACCAGGGTTTGAGTAGTGGGAGTCTCCCAGTCATGTAAATCCTGTATTCTACTGGGGAGAAGTTGGATTCAACCCTCTCCTACCTCATGACCAAGGTACATAACTTTCCCCTGAGCCTCCAGCCCACTGAGCGCCTGATTGACTAATCTTTGGAAGGTGACAGGTGCATTTTTCAACCCAAAAGGCATGACTCTAAACTGGCAGTGCCCCTCAGGTGTTGAGAACACAGTCTTTTCCTTGGCGTGGTCCTTAAGAGCTATTTGTCAATAGCCTGAGGTAAGGTCAAAGGTGCTCACAAATTTGGCAGCACCTATGGTGTCCACAAGCTCATCAGCCCTGGCCAATAGGTGCACGTCAGTTTGGTGATGGCATTGACCCCTCTGTAGTCCACACAGAACTGCCAATCCCTGGTACCTGCCTGGGAACATGCCTTGGGGACAAGGACCACTGGACTGGACCAGGGACTGGTTGAGGATTCAACTACACCCAGTTCCAACATCTTGGCAACCTCAGTCTGGATGTGGTTCTTAGCCATGTCTGACATCCAATAGCACCTGCTTTTGACAGGTACACTGTCACCAGTGTCAACTTGTGCCTGCACCATGAGGTGAGACCCAGCGTCAGTGAGAACAGAGGGGCATAATGCCGGAGCAAAGACCTGAAGGCCATCTGCTGCTCTAGTGCCAGATCTGGAGAGAGATGCACTCCCTCCTCTGAGCCATCCTGAGGGTTGCTATGCAGCAAATCAGGAAGGGTCTCACTCTCATCCTCTTCTTGCCCTGAAGCTAGCAAGAGACATGAGACTTCTGCTCGCCTGTTGAAACGCTTGAGCCTGTTGACGTGGAATACCTGAGGGGCTACCCCAGGGACTCCCATGTCAACCAAATACTTGACTTTGCTCATCCTGGAGATTATCCTGAAGGGTCCAGTCCACTTAACTGCCAAAGCTCTAGGTTTGATAGGCTCCATCACAAGGATCTCCTGTCCTGGAGACCAATCCACTTGTAATGCTTTAAGGTCTTGCCTGTATTTGTTCAATTCATGGCTTGCCTTAAGGTTCGCTGTCGCCTGGCCCATCATCCGTGTCATCCTCTGTCTGAGGCCTAACATATAGTCTACCACTTGCTTGGCAGGACCTGGAGGGGTGGCTTCCAAACCTTCTCTGATCAAGGCAAGGGACCCCCTCACAAGATGTCCAAAGAGCAACTCAAAGGGGCTAAAACAAACACCCTCTTGAGGTAAGCCAACAGCAGGCATGGCAGGAGGAGATCCAATTTCAAAGCACCCAGCATGCTCTTGAGAGTTTTATTAAATCTCTCAACCAGACCATTGGTCTGAAGGTGGTAGGAGGTGGAGAACTTGTAGGTTACTCTGCACTCTTTCCTTATAGCTTTCATGTAACTCGACATGAAGTTGGATCCTCTGTCAGGGACCACCTCCTTAGGGAATCCAACTCTGGTATAAAAATGCCCAGGAGAGCCCTGGAAACCACCCTGGGTGCAGTGGTCCGAAGGGGTATAGCCTCAGGGAGGGTACCTGGTGGCATGATCAACCAAGACCAGGATGAACTGATGTCCACCTGAAGTAGGAGGGTCAAGGGGACCAACAAGGTTGATGCCCACCCTCTCAAATGGTATGCCAACCACTGGCCACGGCTGCAGTGGGGCAATGACAATACCTCCAGTCTTGCCAGACAACTGACAAGTGGGGCAGGTCCTGCAGTGGGACTCCACTTCTACTCCCTTCCGGGGCCAGTAGAAATTTGCAGAGAGCCTCTGCTTAGTCTTCTTGGTCCCAAGATGACCAGCTAAGGGGACCTCAAGCACCAACTGCAATAGGAAGGGCCTGTAAACCTGGGGTACCACCAACCTCTTGAGGGCACCAGGTTCAGGCTTAGTGGGCTCACTAGAAAGGAGTTCACCCTCCCAATAAATCCAGAAAGACCTAGGCACTTCACCTTGTGCCTGGGTCTGGGCCTGTTTCCTCAGACCCTCGAGAGAGTGGCACTCTCTCTGACTCTTGTAGAAGTCTCCCCTAGAGGGCCCGCTTCAGCCAGCAGCCGTTGAAGGTCAGGGGGATCCTCCAGGTTGAGCACCTCTCCCGCAGCAGGGTATTCTGGGTCTTCTCTCTCAGGAATTGAGTCTGTGGTTACCACTGGACCAAGCCCGCCCAGAGCATGAATCCCAGTGGGTGCTGCTGAAGCAGCAGGAAGAGAAGGGGCCCCCTTCACAGATTTGTCCTTCTTGCTCTTTCTTCTCGCATTAGGTTTCCCCTTGGCTTGGGTACCTGACTCACAGTCAGACCCGATGTTACCTGTGACCTAGTGACTGCAGCAGTAGTCAGGGGGAGACCATCCGAGATCCACCCCAACTCCACTAGATCATTCCCTAACAAAATGTTAGCAGCAGCTAACATTAGTGGGGGCTGCCTGGGGTAGTGGCGGTGGACAGGGGAGCTGGTGGTAGTGTCTGGACCTGAGGGAGCGGGCTGGGGTAGTGGTAGAGGTGAGGGGGGCTGGTGGGTGGTATCAGGACTTAAGGGGGACCATGCATAGTTTCACAGAGGTGCAGCCATTACTTATCGGGGACCGTGAACAGTTTGGCAGCAGTGTAGCCGTTACGGGTGCCAGCGCGCAGTTTCGCAGGAATGGAGCCTTGACTTATGGAGGAGCGCACACAATTTCACAGAGGTGCAGCCTTGACTTACGGGGTTTCTTGTGCAGTTTTGCCAGTCGCAACCTTGAGTTACAGGGGACGCCATGGAGTTTCACCAGGATGTTGGATGGTGGGACAAAGGTGGACACAAAGGTAGGTTTTTGGCAATGCTTTTTGTTTGTTTGGGGGAGTGTTGCGGGCTTTCCTGGCACAACTAGGTTTTCTTTGCGTGTCAGGTTCCCTTGTGCTTTGTAATACATATAAACGCGGACAGGGGCAAAGAGACTTTCGTTAAGTTGTTTAACGCACAGAGTACTTGCAGGGTCTTTGTTCTTTTTCTATAAATCAGGCAGCTAATATTTTTTGAGGCAATAATAATCCACAGGGGGTTGTGCTGTGCTGGTGGCAGCAGCCCACATCTCGAGTATTTAGCAGTAGCTAAGGACTATTACCCGACCAGGCCCTGAATTAGTGGAATAGTATCGCGGAAAAATTCAGTGATAACGGCATTGACTTGAGGAGGAGAGCCTGATTCATTTTTTTTTTAAAAGAGGGAAATTACAATTGGCCTGATATACAAAAAAAGAAAATTATTTGACTTTTCCCATGTTATAGCGTTTTTGTAAATGAGGCCCAGTCTCTCTTTTCTGCCTCCATGGACAACCTCCAGCTTGATTAGCGAGACGTGGAGACAAGGCCAAGAAGAGGCAGGTGAGGGTCCACATCTGTGAAAAAAAGTGTATTGCAAAAATTCACTTTGCACTGCTCCCCCCCTGATTTATGGAGCAGGGCAAAGTGTATTTTTGCAGTGCAAATTTGCACTATAGAAATACACTTTGACCTGCTCCATGAATCAGGGCGTTTTTGGGCAGTGCAAAGTCACTTCGCACCCGTGAAAAGTCACTTTGCACCAGTGAAAAGTCACTTTGCAGCGTGTAAAAGATGCATGCCCATAGTACTCCATCCTCTTATAGTCATTCATGCTTGGATACTTTCAGCAGGGCAGTGCAGGACATTCACAGTGGGGCTACTATACACTGCGTAAGTGCTCTGAGGTGCTGTCAATATTCAATAAGGCAACACCTGCACATCCCTGCAGTGATACCGGGATTGAATAAAACATGACTGGCACTACCTTAAGACTGCTGACAAGTTTCATGGGATTTTACTGGCACGTGCATGGGGGGAATAGTACTGTTGCAGCACACACTCATCTAGGTTGTGTTATGTGTACCAGCAAAGTGGTTTCAGGTCTCTGCAGGACCAAATGAAAAAGACGATAGAATCCCCAGCATTAAACAAACTTTGCTTTGATGAAGTGCAATTTGTGTACCAGTGCAAACATGCACTGAGGTTATGTGGATTTGGGTTGTTTGCCTGTTACGGAAAAGTTCACGGAAGAAAAGACTGTAGCTAACTTCACCGTTACGGTCAAACAATCCTAAGTAAATGCCTCCTCAAGCATACCCCACAATTACACTCCTCCGCTCGCCCCTTACTTACCTTTTGGGAGCACACCTCGTCGTGTGCCACGGATTCCCGGCAACACTGGTTCCCTTCGCTTACGTGCTTGGGAACCGGCACTGAAGGTTCATGTCCTTGTGTTTAAAAACTTGAAAAAAAACGTAATTCCCCTATGCGGGGGGCACGACAACTTTGCAACCCTCGAATCCGAAAATGGCGAACATCGGCAGTGGGGGACACCCCAACAATGCCACCTCCTCATGTTTGGTATTTTAGGATTCGTACGCATGGTACAGGCCCTTTTCGGTCTTTTGTACCATTTGTACAAATGGATACAGTCTTATTGGACATTTCCAGGTTATGTGCCTATTTGATATGACACAGTTTTGCATTTCTGAAACAAAGACTGTTTGCGAAAGCGTTAACAACATTCACACTCCTGCATTAGTTGCAATGGGTCTATGGATGTATATCACACATTCAAAACCACCAAGCATGGCGACCATCCACTCAGCAATCGATATCCCTCGTTTCAATTTGATGGAAAATATTCATTAGCAATTCAAATGCAACATTGTTTTTATTTGCAAATATGTTAAAGCACAATTGTAAAAGCAGATGAAACGCCCAATGAGAGCATGAATGAACTACCTCAACATATCTGTGGTGATGCTCGCTGCTAAGGAATCACGTGTCATGAGGCACCCTTTGTGGCATTTAACAATATATAAGACTCTACTAAATAACATAACTGAACATAACACAATACTTGAGCAACGATTATTTCAAATTAGTACCCGCTCCGAGCCTCCCCATGGCTGGAGGCTTCCTTCGTTTTCCCCCTGGGGATTCAGGTAAGATTTTTTTTTCCCCAAGCCTTTCCTCCCTCCTCCCTCCTCCCTCCCCACCCCACTTACCTTCTATCCCGCGATCTCCGGCGGGGGACGATGGAAACCTCCAGCCGTTTGGAGATTCGGAGCGGGGCCATCCCCGCTCCAAGCCTCCACACGGCTGGAGGCTTCCATCGTCCCCTGCCGGAGACCACTGTACATTTTTTTTTTCTTCCTCCCCATCCCCTCCCTTCCGCCCTCCCGACCCCACTTACCTTCTTTTTTCTTCTGGTCTTGGAAGCGAACGTGCTGGGAACACTTCTGTTCCCAGCGCATCCGCTCCCGATGGCCGCCATGGAAAGGGAAAACGGACTACGTTTTCCCTTTCCATGTTTTTTTTGCCGGTTTTTTTTCTTTTTTTTTCTGCTCCGAAACGTGTTTCGGAACAGGAAAAAATGCAATTAGCACCCCAATCCAACGGGCCGGGGTACTAATGGCAATAAGACCCGAGGCGGCGGGCCAATACCGCCGCAGGTAAAGCCGGGGGGCTTCGTTAAGGCCCTCGCTACGCTCGGGCCTAAAACTACGGCCCCGGGCATTACCTGGGGCGGTATTGGCCCGCCGCCTCGGGTCTTTTTGCCACACTATTTGTTTTGCTTACCCGCATTACTAATATCTAAACAACAGATCCTGTTACACAGAGTACTAATGACACAACTATGGCATTTTGCCTACAGTTATAAATTAAAATAAACTGACACAGTGCTGTAGTGAAGGATGCAGGAGGTTGATACGATGTGATATGATTGGTTATTTATAAAGGCTTAATAACTAGAGGTTTCTAAGCGCGGATCCGGGGATAGAACCCGTGTTGCTCTGTGTCGGTTTGCTTCCAAGACGAGCACGTTGCCCCTGAGCTCTCCTCCCAAGATAACGTGACGCTAAAGGATAGAATAGGAGGCCAGCTGCACAAAACGTCTTCAGTATATGCACCTAACCAAGGTCAAGAGAGCTTTATCAGAAAATTCTTGAGGGATATAGAGAATTTTGGGGAGGAAGAATAGGTGATTGCTGGGGATCTTAATGTGGTGAGTGACCGACAGAAGGATAGTTTGGGAGGTGTAAGGGTAAATTGCAGGGGAGCCATGTCTGAATCGGTGAAAACCAGAATTGAGGAGTTAGGGATTCTGGAGACCTGGTGATACAGTCATCCACAGGAAATACATTATATGTTTTACATGCATAGATTCTACTCCAGAATTGACATTATCCCGGCGGGCATAAGGTGGTGAAAGCATTGCAGAATGTCAATATAGGAAAAATTGTTTTTTCAGACCACGCACCGATTTACATACAGTGTGAGGGAGAAAGAATGAGGCCAGACAAGTAGGGATGGAGACTAGAAGAATACCTACTCAGAGATAAAGAGACTAGGAACTTGATAAAAGAAGAGATTGTATATTGGTAGGAGAGAAAGTAAAACAACTGAGGAAGGAGCGAGGTGGGATGAGTTTAAGGCACAACTCCTACAATTCCTAATAGGGCAGACTAAGGAGCTAAGAGAGGCGTGGGCGGATGAAAGAAAGATAGTTGGAAAGAGAAGTGTGGGAACTGGAGGTTTTATAAAAGGAGACGGGATCACACCAAATAGCTAGAAAGCTAGCACACGCTAGGGGGGCTTTCTAAAGCAGCTAGTAAATAGATCAGTGGAACACTCCTTGCTGAGAAACAGGCAAAGCTAAGGAACAAATGTTCTTTAATAAATGCCTGAAGAACTCAACAGAACACATGGTTACGTCGGAATGGGGAAAAAGGGAGGCAATGAGGGACTTCTTTAAAGCATTGTATGGAGGGGAACCATACGATGAGGGGGAGCAAACCGAGTACCTAGCAAACTGGAAGGGGCAAAGCTGGTGAAAAAACAGGCAGAGGGCCTAGAAGTGACAACGGGAGAGGAAGCACGATGGGCAATATATAGGCTAAAAATACACAAATGCCCTGGGGCAGACGGTTCACAGCAGCATTTTATAAAACGTTCAGCTTACAATTGATCTTGTATCTGGCAGAGCTGGTTAATGACTTCAGATATTATTCATGTATACATCCCCAAGAAACTACAATTACTTGGCATGTTGCCAGTGGAATATGTTTCGGAGAGTCAGGATAGTGAGGAGTGATTGGACCTTCTGGGGGTGAGGGGTGAATTATAAAGACATTGAGGAATTAAAGGGGCAAAACCATACTAGAATTTTGGATTTTAAAGGTGCGTAGAACTGTTTAAAGATATTGGGAGGTTGTATCTGATAATGCTGATAATGGTCTTGTTATTGTTGATATGAACCTTGTGATTTACTGCAAATAAAAGCTTGGTTAAACAAAACAAAAAGGGTACACTGTTTCGGCTACGTAATCTGTTAATCTAACCTTCTTCAGGACACAATACAGTTCAGTGACAGCAAGCGAGGTTGATAAATCCATGCACTGTCCAATATTTACGCACAGTTCAGATATGTTTCTTAGCACTATACATAAGCACACACTTGGATCTATTGTTTAGTCATTAGCATCACTTGATGGAGCAGAATGTAAAGTGCAGTAATAGCTTGTTTACCAACACATGCTGGAGAAGCAACTGGAACAGTTGTGAGGACATCCCTGATACACTCCTACACACATTCCCCTGGTCCACTGCTCCCCTGTCACAGATCAGAGGCAGGGAATGTACAATGGTGCCAAGAGTCTGCCCATGCTCCTGGCACCGTTACCCTGCCAAAATAGACACACTAACACTGTACATAAGTGTTTATATTCTTTTTGGTGACATGTCCAGCTCCCAAACAGAGGAATAAATGTAAAAATAAACACAATGGCAGTGATGTTTCATTTCAGGCACATCACTGCAGATGCTGTGACTCACACCATGTGGGGTCTGTGAACCAATGCATTTTTCATGCATATCCCATTGAGAAATGCTTTTGTAAATCAGGCCCAACACGTCTGACAATTGAGCATGCATGGACGGGCTGTCTGTTATCCCCCTGCGCTTTGGCCTGTTAGAGATATTTTCTGTGGAGATATACCTAATTTTGTGTTATTCTTTTGTTGTGGTAAAATGGTAATATAACATTATGGTGGTAATCCCCTCACTCTAGAGTGACAATGCGTGCCTCTGAATATCCTAGAAACTGTATTCCATCCCGGGTCCTTCCTAAAAGAAAGTTACCAGACGTATAACACTTGGATTCTGACAGTGTCACTTGTTGTTCCGCGCAAATTATCTACAATACTGGGCTACTGCCTTGATGGCAGATCTCTTCAGCTGTAAACATGCACAGCCGAAATACTGCACACTCACACACGCTGTCTAACTACAGTGTCCATGATATATCATTTTCATGAAAACTTTTACTGTTATACTCTTGTCTTTTGCGAGCAGATTAAATACAATGACCCAAATTGCATGAAATGTTTCAGACACAAAATGATTTTATAATGTGTATTTATCTTGTCAGATAACTTACCACTTGTACACAGCAATCCCTGTATGAAATATATTTGTCAGTGCAAATGTGGAAAACAGGAAAGACAAGCAAAAAAACTATTTCAAAATAAACACCACTCGATAATAGAATAAACTGTAGTCAGCTCACCCCGACATTGGATCGGGGGACTTGTCAGAAGCCACTCTTAATAACAAAATCTTGTAACTTTTAGAGAACCATTTGTTTGTGACATTGAATTTTATACATGAAAAGAACCCCCTTCTGGCTAACTAAAAAAGACTCCATCCTTTCAAGCACCGCTATCTCTGAAACACCCCTCTATCTCAGCTTGGCAGCAAATGTAGTGTTGCGACCTCTGCACACTCCAGCCCCACAGGGATAACACAAATTCTATGGCAGGATAACTGCTCCCCGTCAATCGTCTGTCTCTTGCTATCTCACAGTTCTGCAGCTCTGCTCTCCCAGTCTCCTGCTCCTGCTGTTTGTCTGACTACTCCCCCTCTCTCCTTTGAATGTAAGTGCTGTCCCTGTCAATCACCTGGACCTGCCTCCCTTCACGACGTGCACCCATCACCCAAGCTGGTCTCAGTATTTTTCCCCTTGAAGGATAGTTTTACAAAGATATTTGCAACAATTATTTTCTGTGCATACAATGGTGCTTTCTCAACTGTGCATTTTTTCCTTGTAGTTTGTGTAATGAAATCACAGCCAGTAAACTGTGCTTGCACGCTTTCTCTCCATTGTAAAGAAGCACCTCACTTCTGACATTTAATCTGAGCCTACTTTGCACTGATTTGTTAATGACAGGGTACAAATTATGGGGATGGGTTGTTAATTGATTAGTTCAGGTTAGTATGTACACAGTTAGTCGGGGGAACGCTGTCATTCAGACATGCCGCCTCATTGATATTGAAGCACACTTACTAGACTGATTGCGTAGTAACTTGAATTTCCTAAGTATCTGCCACATTCATTGTAACGTTGCTGAAATACATGTGCATGGCTGTTCGTAGTGAAAGAATAGTAGCTGTGCTATATTCCCTATATTTCTACTACATACTGTCCTTTATTTTACTGCATCCGCGAGAGCAGAAGGATCTATAAACTTCAGCTGCCCGGGTTGAAGTACAACTGTTGCCAAAATTTTAAAATTCTAAGTCTGCTGTTAACAACTTGTGTTGATTATTGCATTTGCATTAGGCATTGCCTGATAGCTTGATTTGCTGGGACATACTTTGCTGTCCTCAATACATTACTGTGATCAGCACACTGGGAACTACAATTCCCAGCAGCACCTGAGCTGCTGAAAAAGAAACATCAGGCGCTTCAGTGCTGGCGATTCTGGGACGAAGCCGGTCTACGCCAGTCCCGGCGGGCCCTATAGGTCCTCTCCAGCCTCCCGCCTTTACAGGTTAGTCGGGGGAACGCTGTCATTCAGACACGCCACCTCATTCATATTGAAGCACGCTTACTAGACTGATTGCAGGGTAACTTGAATTTCCTAAGTATCTGCCACATTCATTGTAAAGTTGCTGAAATACGTGTGCATGACTGTTCGTAGTGAAAGCATAGTAGCTGTGTTATATTTTCTACTGCATACTGTACTTAATTTTACTGCATCCGCGAGAGCTGATGGATCTATAAACTTCAGCTGCCCACGTTGAAGTACAACTGCTGCCAAAATTCTAAAATTCTAAGTCTGCTGTTAACAACTTGTGTTGATTATTGCCTTTGCATTAGGCATTGCCTGAAAGCTTGATTTGCTGGGACATACTTTGCTGTCTTAATACATTACTGTGATCAGCACACTGGGAACTACAATTCCCAGCAGCACCTGAGCTGCTGAAAAAGAAACGTCAGGCGCTTCAGTGCCGGCGCTTCTGGGACGAAGCCGGTCTACGCCGGTCCATCGCGAACATCGGCATATCGGCCCTCCACTCTGCCCAATTCATCTCCCAGGAAGGATAAACGGGTAAGAAATGGGGTACACAAACCTAATACATCTGCTTACTAAAACAAACCAACTACAAAATGAACAATTAGTTAAACAATTCCTAACTTTCAAGGATATTTCACCCAGCCTACATACTTTAGAGGATACACAAAGCCCTATAATCACACAGTCCAAACAAAAGCCCATCACGGTCAATGAAGAACCTATACAACGTCCACACATAAGTGGAAAAAAATCCAGTTACGAACATAAAAGTGCACTACTCCCCACACCTAGACAATACTAAAATTGCCTTACTCCACACAAGATCGCTGAATAAGCATGCTCTGGATATACATGATTATATCCTAGAGGGCAACTTGTATATCCTCTTTCTCACAGAGACCTGGCCGCAGGAACCAACAGGATCCACCATCGACATTGCAGTCCCCCCAGACTATAACATCTACTTTGAAAATAGGGAGTCAAGAAAGGGTGGTGGGGTAGCTATAATAGCAAAACAAAATCTTAAACTATTCACCTCCACCATACAGTGTTCGGGATGTGAGATTCTCCACCTAAAATTAACTCCCACCCAAAATCACTGCATTAACTTTAATGACATCTACAGACCCCCCTCACTAACATCAGACTTCAATGACGAACTTTGCCATATTCTGAATAGCGTCAAACGATCCAACATGGGAAACGTGCTCCTGGGTGATCTAAATAGATGGCAAGGAAATTCCACCGACAAAGAAGCCATAAGCCTTGAAAGGGACTTACAGAACATCTGTTACTCAATAGCAAACAAAGATCCCACCAGTAAAACTGGTAACCAACTGGACTGGATGATCACAAACAATGTAGAAATAACAGTGACAAACACTTTGCCTTGTATTTGGACAGAGCACTACAAAATCAAAGCCAAACTATCTATAGCATTCAAGATTGGATACTCTGACAACACACCCAAAACAACTCAAAGCAGAAACATGAAAAAAATCACACCACGCATCCTATCAAAAGGAATCACACATATTATGAACACAACCACAGATGATGACCCCTGCGATTTAATCGCCTCCACCTATAGTAACTACTTTCAGGAGCTACTAGACAAGCACGCACCACTAAAAAACAAGCAAGTTCGCCCAAACCCTAACCACCAAAGCTGGTTTACGACAGAATCAGCTATACTCAGAAAAGCCAAAAGAAAACTCGAGAGACAGTGGCTTAAAGACCCTTCCGAGTTAAACAAAGAAAACTGGAAAGAAACTGACCACCTGTACAGAGCCAAGCTAACAGAATTGAAAAATAACAACTGCAATGATCAGATTGCCACTGCCACAAACTCCACCGGGAAATTGTTTCAAATATTAAAATCCATAGACAAACCACCTACTCTCACTCCACCATTCCAGCCAACTATAGAAGATTGCGAAAAAGTTCAAACAACCTTTTTAAATAAGATAAAAAAAGCTAGAGAAACCATAACAAACTGTAAAGTGACAGACTCACCACTTTTGTCCTACACCAAGGAGGAAAACTCAGAACCTAAAACATCTAAGTTTCACTTATCACCCGTCACTATAGAAGACATGTTGAACACCCTTTCCTCCATAAAGTGCACCTCATGTTCTGAAAATATCTTGCCCCCTAAACTTATATTAGACAATGCAGAAGTCTTCGCTCCTTATCTATGCCGATTGACAAACCTGTCATTCATGGACCGGAAAGTGCCTGAAGAAATAAAAACTGTCACAGTCACTTTGCTAGTAAAAAGAAAACAGGTCTGGACCAACAAGACCCTTCCAACCTCAGACCAATCACAAACTGTAACGTTTTGTTAAAGATTCTCGACAAAATATCCACACATCAATTACAGGAATATGTTGATAAGAACAATCTTCTGCACTCGCAAGAGTCAGGGTTCAGAGTACTCACAGCACGGAATCTACCCTGTTAGACCTGCAAACCAGAATGCTTTGCATTCTGGACAAAGGAAAAGCAGTCTTGCTAATCCTTTTGGACCTCTCAGCAGCTTTCGATTTATTAGATCATCGGAAGCTCCGAGAGGCCCTAGATACTGCAGGAAATTGTTCAGAGGAGGCTATTGACTGGGTTGCATCTTTTCCCGAAGATAGAAACTCCAAAATCACTTGGGGAGGACACTCCACCACATCCAGACCTGTGGATTGTGGCGTTCCTCAGGGAGCCAGTCTCTCGCCACTGCTTTTCAATCCATAGCTCTGCTGTCTCTGCTCCCTCCTTTCACAACTTGGGATTTATTTTACTAATTTTGCAGACGACACACAACTTATATTAGAACTGTGCAGTGACCATACACTCGATAATAATAGACTCTCAACCATCTATAATACCATTGAAAATTGGGTGAAGTCGCACTGGATGTGTCTAAATAGCTCCAAGATGGATCTTATGACATTCGATCAACCAAAGTCTTAAAAAACCTAGACCCAGTTTACTCCGCCTTTCTTATAAAGGATTCCAGTATATCAAAGTGTCAGACAAAGTCAAGACACTTAGGATTTACTTACAATCCTGATTAGGAGCCGAGGCTCAAACATTGTACCTCAAGCAGAACTGCCAGTACTACCAAAGGCTTCTATGCTGCATCAGGCCCCTTCAAAACACACAAAATAGTGCCACAATAGCCAGAGCCACCATCCTGTCACGCCTGGACTATGGAAATCCCCTGCTCTTGGGAGCCAATAGTAATTGCATCAAGCAATGTCAAATAATACAAAATAACGCAGTTCGATCCATCTCAAGCAAGTCCGGATAACAAATGACAGAAAAAATCTCCACTGGTTAGTAATAAAAGAGAGTATCACCTTCAAATCTTTGACACTGGTCCATCGTTGCTTACACGGAACAGACCCGGCCTATCCCAAGAAGGAATTCAAGCGGTATGAGCCAAGCCGAAGCCTAAGATCTGAAAAGCAGGGACTGCTTGAGTCAGGCCACTTCAAAATAAAAGCTACAGGCCTAGGTAGAGCATTCTCCACCAAAGCCATCTCCTACTGGAATGAGCTGCCCTGCCATCTTAGACTTGAAAGCAATTTCCAAATATTCAGAAAACAACTCAAAGCCACACTCTTTACATAACCTAAGAACCATGCCACACTAGTGCATACTCTGAAGCCTCTGCCGTCCCTCCTCTTTGTTGCCGTCCTGTGAATCTTCAGTCCACATGTCTACGTTGCGCCCTGATGCTTGCAAGCTTTTGGCGTGTTGTAAATATATAAATTAAATAAAAAACAAATAAACACAGTGCCAACTGGACAGATAACCTTTTTACCCTGGAGGGGACCATTTTAAAACATGCAATTGCCAGAATGTGTGCCTTTCCATTTGTAATGTGCACCAGCTATTTGATGTCTCTATTTTCCACATGAACCCCCTGCCACTATTTTTTGCCTCCTCTGTGTCATTGCTTACAGGCCATCGCTTCCATCGCCTGCATGAATCAGGGACCGGCGAGCTTAAATATGCAGATGTAACTGAACTGAACTGAACGGTGCTCATCCATTTTACCCCTGATCACAACGGTGTACAGCGATGGAATCTGTTCACTTCATAGTGGTGCTTGGTGTCCATGGGGGAGGGTGAGGTGAGGGGTACCCTGCCATGCTAGCACACAACATGAACATGATGTAGAGGCCAGCCTTGATAAAGTGCATAACTTGACAACCAGTCTGACCCTACGGGCAACTTGTCTAAATAAAAATACCAATTGGTATCAACCATCTTTTGGACTGCATTCTTTTTTTAAATTTATTTCAGATTTATAAGGCGCCAGCCGCACACAATCTAGAATGTTTTATGGCTCCCAAATTCTTTATGTTGCTCTTCTGGCTCTCACGTGACCAGAGCACAATTGACACTTAACAGACCGTTGCAACCTCTTTCCTTACAAATGGAGAAACAATACAAGATATTGGGCCTCATTAGGACCCTGGCGGAGAGGGTATTACGCCAGCGTAGTGCATGGCGTACCTCTCCGCCATACTACGAGTTCCCGTAGCGCCATGGAGGTTTTCTCCGCCTGGTTTTACCAGCCGGAGAAAACCATGGCGCTACGGGACCTCGTTGTTAATTACGCCACCGTATTTTACGGTGGCGTAATTAACTCCTTCCCCACTCCCATTATACCCTATGGGGCAAAAATGGGAATGGGGAAGGGCAGAATGGGGATTGGGGATTTACCGCTCCGCCGAGGTCGGAATGGGGCGGTAAATCCGCCAACCCCCATGGCGCTATCGGCGGCTTTCCGCCATGCTTCGCGGTGCATTTAGCACCGCGAAGTCCGCCTGGGTCGTAATGAGGCCCATTGACATCAGCTGTTGAGCATGAACCGGCATTGTGGCATCTTTGTTCAACAACATCATCTATCTGCCAACAAGGTCAGAGACAAAGAGACCATGGTAAGTAGTGTGTGCCCCGTCTCTTAGATGTTGCTAAGGGGGTAATTCATAGAATATCGCGCACAAATGGCGCACGTGGCTGGTGCAGTGTGCGCGTGTGAATCTCTGCGCCAGCGGCGTGCGCTAAAATCCATTTCCGCGCACAGTGTATTCATGGATTTTAGCTACCAAAACCAGCTGTGGTGCACAGTGGCGCAGCGACCCTGCAGCAGCGCCAGTTACGCCCCCCCAAGAGCGCCCCTAGCGCAAGGAAAAGCCATCAAAATCCCCAATCCAGCGCAAAGGGCTGCGCTAACTCTGGACCAGTTTACAGGGCTGGCAAACAGCAAACGCCAAGCGGGGAACATGTATTACTGGGGTTCGCGTGAAGTTTCACACACAATAGGCCCTGTGTGAGCGGGGTACGTGTATTACTGGGGTTCGCGTGAAGTCTCATACGCGATTGGATCCGTGTACATTTATTTTGGTGGTCCGCAGGAACATCCACACGCGATTGGCCCTGTGCGAGTGGGGTACATGTATAACTGGAGTGCGCGGGAAGTCTCACACGCGATTTAATCATGGTACGTGTATTTCGGGGGTTCATGGGAAGTATCACATGCGAATGGCCATGTGCGAGTGGGGTACGTGTATAACTGGGGTTCACGGGAAGTTTTACACGCGATTGGATCCGGGTACGTGTATTTCAGGGGTGCGCGGGAAGTTTCACATGCGATTGGCCCAGTGCGAGTGGGGTACGTGTATAACTGGGTTCGCGTGAAGTCTCACACGCGATTTGATCATGGTACGTGTATTTCGGGGGTGCGCGGGAAGTTTGACACGCGAATGGACCTGTGCGAGTGGGGTACGTGTATAACTGGGGTCGCGGGAAGTTTCACACGCAATTGTACCTGTGCGAGTGGGGTACGTGTATAACTGGGGTTCGCGGGAAGTTTCACACGTGATAGGCCCTGTGCGAGCGGGGTACGTGTATTACTGGGGTTCGCATGAAGTCTGACACGCGATTGGATCTGGGTACGTGTATTCCCTGGGTGCACGGGAAGTTTCGCACACGATTGGCCCAGTGCGAGTGGGGTACGTGTATAACTGGGGTTCGTGTGAAGTCCCACACGCGATTGGATCCGTGTACGTGTATTTCGGGGGTGCGCGGGAACTTCCACATGCAATTGGCCCTGTGTGAGTGGGGTACGTGTATAACTGGGGTGCGCGGAAAGTCTCACACGTGATTTGAGCATGGTACATGTATTTCGGGAGTGCGCGGGAAGTATCACACGCGAATGGCCCTGTGCGAGTGGGGTATGTGTATAACTGGGGTTCGCGGGAAGTTTCACACGCGATTGTCCCTGTGCGAGTGGGGTATGTGTATAACTGGAGTTCGCGGGAAGTTTCACACGTGATTGTCCCTGTGCGAGTGGGGTACGTGTATAACTGGAGTTCGTGTGAAGTCTCACACGCGAATTGAGCATGGTACGTGTATTTCGGGGGTGCGCGGGAAATTTCATACGCGAATGGCCCTGTGCGAGCGGGGTACGTGTATAATTGGGGTTCGCGTGAAGTCTCAAACGCGATTTGAGCAGGGTATGTGTATTTCTGGGGTGCGCGGGGAGTCCTATACATGAATTGGCAGTGTGGGTCCTCCCAGGTGTTCCCTCTACACCCTCCATGGCCCCTGCAGGAAGCCCACACCGCAAGGGACTACCCTGCACCCCTGGTCATGTCCTGCAGGCATCCCATCCACCATGGGCATGCCCCCCCAGACAAGCCACATGTCAGCTTGCACTACTGATCACCAACTCATGTCCCCCTGCACCCCACCCCCCAGCAGTGCGGGGCACCTGCCAGCAGGCCCCCACTCATGTCCCACTCATGTCCCCCTGCACCCCCACCCCCCAGCAGTGCGGGGCATCTGCCAGCAGGCCCCCACTCATGTCCCCCTGCACCCCCACCCCCGAGCAGTCCAGGGCACCTGCCAGCAGGCCCCACTCATGTCCCCCTGCACCCTCACCCCCCAGCAGTACGGGGCACCTGCCAGCAGACCCCCACTCATGTCCCACTCATGTCCCCCTGCACCCCCACCCCCCAGCAATGCGGGGCACCTGCCAGCAGGCCCCCACTCATGTCCCCCTGCACCCCCACCCCCGACCAGTGCAGGGCACCTGCCAGCAGGCCCCCACTCATGTCCCACTCATGTCCCCCTGCACCCCTACCCCCCAGCAGTGCGGGGCACCTGCCAGCAGGCCCCCACTCATGTCCCCCTGCACCCCCACCCACCAGCAGTGTGGGGCACCTGCCAGCAGGCCCCCACTCATGTCCCCCTGCACCCTCAACCCCCAGCAGTGCAGGGCACCTACCAGCAGGCCCCCACTCAGGTCCACCTGCACCCCCACCCCCCAGCAGTGCGGGGCACCTGCCAGCAGGCCCCCACTCATGTCCCACTCATGTCCCCCTGCACCCCCACCCCCCAGCAGTGCGGGCACTTGCCAGCAGGCCCCCACTCATGTCCCACTCATGTCCCCCTGCACCCCAAACCCCCAGCAGTGCGGGTCACCTGCCAGCAGGCCCCCACTCATGTCCCCCTGCACCCCTATCCCCCAGCAGTGCAGGGCACCTGCCAGTAGGCCCCCACTCATGTTCCACTCATGTCCCTCTGCACCCCCACCCCCCAGCAGTGCGGGGTACCTGCCAGCAGGCCCCCACTCATGTCCCCCAACACCCCCACCCCCCAGCAGTATGGGGCACCTGCCAGCAGGCCCCCACTCATGTCCCCCTTCACCCCCAACCCCCAGCAGTGCAGGGCAGCTGCCAGCAGGCCCCCACTCATGTCCCACTCATGTCCCCCTGCACCCCCACCCCCCAGCAGTGCGGGGCACCTGCCAGCAGGCCCCCACTCATGTCCCCCTGCACCCCCACCCCCAGCAGTGTGGGGCACCTGCCAGCAGGCCCCCACTCATGTCCCACTCATGTCCCCCAGCACCCCCACCCCCCAGCAGTACACGGCACCTGCCAGCAGGCCCCCACTCATGTCCCACTCATGTTCCCCTGTAGCCCCACCCCCCAGCAGTGCGGGGCACCTGCAAGCAGGCCCCCACTCATGTCCCACTCATGTCCTCCTGCACCCCCACCCCCCAGCAGTGCGGGGCACCTGCCAGCAGACCCCCACTCATGTCCCCCAGCACCCCCACCACCCAGCAGTACGGGGCACCTGTCAGCAGGACCCCACTCATGTCCCCCTGCACCCCCAGCAGTACAGGGCACCTGCCAGCAAGCCCCCACTCATGTCCCACTCATGTTCCCCTGCACCCCCACCCCCCAGCAGTGCGGGGCACCTGCCAGCAGGCCCCACTCATGTCCCACTCATGTCCTCCTGCACCCCCACCCCCCAGCAGTGTGGGGCACCTGCCAGCAGGCCTCCACTCATGTCCCCCTGCACCCCCACCCCCAGCAGTGCAGGGCACCTACCAGCAGGCCCCACTCATGTCCCACTCATGTCCCCCTGCACCCCCAACCCCCAGCAGTGCAGGGCAGCTGCCAGCAGGCCCCCACTCATGTCCCACTCATGTCCCCCTGCACCCCCACCCCCCAGCAGTGCGGGGCACCTGCCAGCAGGCCCCCACTCATGTCCCCCTGCACCCCCACCCCCAGCAGTGTGGGGCACCTGCCAGCAGGCCCCCACTCATGTCCCACTCATGTCCTCCAGCACCCCCACCCACCAGCAGTACACGGCACCTGCCAGCAGGCCCCCACTCATGTCCCACTCATGTTCCCCTGTAGCCCCACCCCCCAGCAGTGCGGGGCACCTGCAAGCAGGCCCCCACTCATGTCCCACTCATGTCCTCCTGCACCCCCACCCCCCAGCAGTGCGGGGCACCTGCCAGCAGACCCCCACTCATGTCCCCCAGCACCCCCACCACCCAGCAGTACGGGGCACCTGTCAGCAGGACCCCACTCATGTCCCCCTGCACCCCCAGCAGTACAGGGCACCTGCCAGCAAGCCCCCACTCATGTCCCACTCATGTTCCCCTGCACCCCCACCCCCCAGCAGTGCGGGGCACCTGCCAGCAGGCCCCACTCATGTCCCACTCATGTCCTCCTGCACCCCCACCCCCCAGCAGTGCGGGGCACCTGCCAGCAGGCCTCCACTCATGTCCCCCTGCACCCCCACCCCCAGCAGTGCAGGGCACCTACCAGCAGGCCCCACTCATGTCCCACTCATGTCCCCCTGCACCCCCTCCCCCAGCAGTGCGGGGCACCTGCCAGCAGGCCCCCACTCATGTCCCACTCATGTCCCCCTGCACCCCCACACCCCAGCAGTACGGGGCACCTGCCAGCAGGCCCCCACTCATGTCCCCCTGCACCCCCATCCCCCAACAGTGCAGGGCACCTGCCAGCAGGCCCCCACTCATGTCCCCCTGCACCCCCACCCCCCAGCAGTGCGGGGCACTTGCCAGCAGGCCCCCACTCATGTCCCACTCATATCCCCCTGCACCCCCACCCCCCAGCAGTGTGGGTCACCTGCCAGCAGGCCCCCACTCATGTCCCCCTGCACCCCCATGCCCCAGCAGTGCAGGGCACCTGCCAGCAGGCCCCCACTCATGTCCCACTCATGTCCCCCTGCACCCCCACCCCCCAGCAGTGCGGGGCACCTGCCAGCAGGCCCCCACTCATGTCCCACTCATGTTCCCCTGCACCCCCACCCCCCAGCAGTGCGGGGCACCTGCCAGCAGCCCCCCACGCATGTCTCACTCATGTCCCCCTGCACCCCCAACCCCCAGCAGTGTGGGGCACCTGCCAGCAGGCCCCCACTCATGTCCCCATGCAACCCCACCCCCAAAGCAGTGCGGGGCACCTGCCAGCAGGCCCCCACTCATTTCCCACTCATGTCCCCCTGCACCCCACCCCCCAGCAGTGCGGGGCACCTGGCAGCAGGCCCCCACTCATGTCGAACTCATGTCCCCCAGCACCCCCACCCCCAAGCAGAGCGGGGCACCTGCCAGCAGGCCCCCACTCATGTGCCCCTGCACCCCCACCCCCCAGCAGTCCGGGGCACCTGCCAGCAGGCCCCCACTCATTTCCCACTCATGTCCCCCTGCACCCACACCCCCCAGCAGTGCGGGGCACCTGCCAGCAGGCCCCCATTCATGTCCAACTCATCTCCCCCAGCACCCACATCTCCAAGCAGTGCGGGGCACCTGCCAGCAGGCCCCCACTCATGTCCCCCTGCACCCCCAGCAGTCCGGGGCACCTGCCAGCAGGCCCCCACTCATGTCCCACTCATGTCCCCCCCTACACGTAATAAAGATGCACAATCATGGCCCACTTCTACAGCAAAAAACCATATGCTGCCTCCCCATTCTTGAGACGCAATGATTTCCCAATCCACCCCACACTGACATGCCCATCTCAAGACACAAACCAAAACTCAACTATGTACATCAACACATGTCCATCACACACATACACTGGTTGCCATTGCTTGTGTAAACCCACATTTTCACATGCATCAACCCAATGAGAGAATCCCACACATGGAACTAACATATGAAAATGTATTATGTACATAAATAAATAAATGAAATGAAAGCATGTGAAAAAGATGAGTGAATGAAAATGATAACCAATCCAACAAAAAAATTTGAAAGAAAAACAGTCGTAACTCTCCCTCCACCAACGCGAATCCAAAGGAAAGGTAAAAAAATGATATCCATTGTTTCATGTTCATAATGAAAACTAAAAAAGGTAAATCAATCCATAGTCCAACTATTTACAATACATTGTCCAAAAAAAAAATCAATTTCTCCATGTCCATAATGAAAAAAAAAATCCAAATTACTCCATGATCAAACTATATACAATCCATGGTCCAAAATAAAAATCCATTAATCCATGTGAAAAATTCCAAAAAAGATATCAAATGAATCCATTGTCCAACGATGAGCCCAACCAAACAAATGAAACCTACCTAAGAAACTACCTAAAAATAAAACTATATACAAATGTGTGTGGCATTGTCCATTGACCACAAATAAAAGGAAAAGGAAAAGGAAACTTAACTCTAAAAACTATTTACAATGGCAGCGGGCTAGTCCGACGGCTCACATTTGGATGTCCCGGGCCAGGGCATCATCGAACTCCCGCTCAATGTCCTGGAGGCACTCCTCTTCCATGGCCCTGAGGGTTCGCAGGGACGACGACATGTTCTCCAACTCCCTACGAATTGCCTCGAGGCACTCGGCCCGCCTCAAGGCCCTCCGCATGGAGTTCTCCGCCCTGACCATTGTGAGCCATGCCTCTTCTGCCCGCTGCCGCTCCGCATCTATGGCGTGGCCCAACCTCTGCCACACGGAAGACACTTGAAATCCAGGGTCCTCATGCCCTATGGCCGATGCCTGCCCCTCCGATGTTGAAGGCCCCGAGCCATCATGGCTACCACCTTGTTGCTGCTGCTGCTGTGCCTGTGCCTGTGCCCTGGGTCTTGTTGCCTGCACATCCTCCTCCGGCTGGGGTGCAGTTGTTGAGGTGGCCACCCCTGCTGGACGTCCGACTCCCGACTGTAGCAGGGATGTGTCCTCCACCAGCCTGGCCGCAGGGTCAGAGGCAGCTCCACAGGGTACCCAGGTGATACATGGGTGGGAAGATGGCATGGAGGACGACTGGCGCATAGGGGGTTCAGGTGAGGAGGGGGTCGGGACAAGGTCCAGCAAACGGAGGAATCCGGCCCTGGTGAGCTGTCCCAGTAGGTCTACGCGGTCAACGAGCCAATCGAGAAGACGTGCAGTCTCCACATGAAAAGACTGCAGGTCACCTCGCATGGCCCATTGACGCAACGTCACTCCACCCAGGACATGCTCAACCCGGTCCCGGATAGCCACGTCCGCAGGGAGAGGAAGGCCAGTGTTGTGCACTCATCCCTTCCCTGAAAACGGGTCTGGACGTAGGCATTCCTGCTGGAGCCAGATGATGCAGTGACAGGATCAGGGACAGGATTGCACACAGGCACCTCTGCGGTGGCCTGTGCTGCCTCCTGTCCCTGGTCCTGCACTGCACCACTAGCACCAGTGGAATCCCCACCTCCGGACCCCGTGTGTGTCCCTTCCATGGCCTCCTCCTCCACCAAACCCCCCACCAACCTGGATGACTCCATTCCATCTTCGTCCGTCGGACCCTGTGGGGTCTCAGCTGCCCCTTCTGCTGCCGAGGAGTCCACCTCCAACCTCCGCCTCTTGGACCTACCCTGGGCAGCTGCGGCCTGGGACGTGGCACCAGACTCCTCACTCCCCGATGAGATGAAAATCTGGGTGGGGTGCCGGGCCTTGCGTCTCCGGCTGGTGGTGCGATCCCTGCCGCTGTGCTCCACTGCACCCTCTCCGCCCTCTTCATCAGTCGACGCTGCAGACAGGGAGAGATAAAACACAGGCATCAAGGCACAGTACATTGGACTGATACACACATGACAGTTGTACAAGAGTGGCGTAGTCGAAATTCAGACACGGCATCACACTCCACGACACACATGTAATTTTAACTCACACACATGAGCATTTCCACAGCAATAGTGCACCAGGCAGCAGCATCCATACACATTCAACAGCATGTACAGCCAAAGGTGAGCCGGACATCACATGAAACAATGGGAATGCACTAGACATGCACAACCACCACCATACTTACATGCATGTGTACATATCCAACTGTCGCAGTGATGAGATCGCCATACATGTCACATCTGACATTCAGCCTTCTACATATCAGTGTCACGTGCATCCATGTTGCATCACAGTTGAACACTTGTCAAAAATACATACATGCACATGTACCCAGTGCAGATACATGCATAATGAACCAACATCCATGCCACAACCATGCCAATGTACATACACAGAAATTCAAACATGTATGCTCTCACACCTGCATTTGCCCAGCATGCTTACCAACACATACACCATCGATGTGTCTCACACCTGAGAGGACTCACATGTGGCAGCCTAACGCCCATGTTCAAACACATCCCTACATGGCCCTACAAAACCACATGTGCAACCTGCACACTACAGGCACACCACGACACGCACATCGTCCAATCACCATGCATGTACACTTACCGCTCGACTCCAGACGGGAATGCCTCTCAAGGATCTGGACATAGAGCGCTGGGCATATGCGTTCCAGGACCTTCATTTGGTGGTCCGACAGCTGGATCCGGCGCCCCTTGGCATCCGCTGCCTTAGCGAGGCGCCGGGCCTTGTTGAGGGTCCTGGACCTGAAGTCCTCCCAGCGCTTCTTGACATGATGTAAGTCGCAGACTGCCACCCCATCCGCGTTGATGGCAGTCACGATGTCCATCCAGATCCTTGTCCGTCCTTCCTTGTCGGCACGCAAACTTCCAAAGAGGGCATCATACTGCCCCAGGACTTGCTCCACCAGGACACCAACGTCCCGGGCACTGAAGCTGGTGGCCCTCTGCCTCTCTGGCTGGGGGTTGCCAGTGGTGCCAGATGGTGTTGTGCCCGACATGGCAAACCCAGAGGCAGGAGTGGGTGGGCAACTGGGTCCTATGACTGGGCTGTGGAGCGATGGTATCCCCGTCGTGCGTCTTCGGTTCCAGCAGGGGTGGTCACAGCAACTGCACCCCTGGCTGACGTGCAGGCAGCAAATAGCAGGGCACGTGGGCAGCAGGCAGTCAGGCAGCAGCAGATGGCATGTGGGAGCGTGCTCGGGGCTCTGGGGGGCAGTAAATCGGCCTTCTGGGCAGGAGCGTGGTCTTCCGTGTGTTGTTGCGTGGCCAGCTTGATACAGAGTGATTTGGCACGTTAAATATCTTGCTCGTCAGCCTGTAATTCGAGGAAAGGCCCTTCGCGTGTAAGCGCGTCAGCACACGTACGCGGTTTCATTGGACCAAAGGCCCTTAGCGCGTAAGCGCTTTTGTGACATGACCCGCACGGGCGTTTCCCTCGTGACGTGGCATAGCACGTGGAAACACTGCACGTCCACGTGTGGATGCGTGTATTCCGAGGAAAGGGCCTACGTGCGTAAGTGACATGATGCGCGCAGGCGTTTCCATCAACACGGGTGCATGTTCATCGTACATGTCCAAAAAATGCACGTCCGAGTGTCAGCTCGTGTAATTGGAGGAAAGGGCCTTAGCGCGTACACGCGTATGTGACGTGTACGTGTGGGCCGGTTTAAAAGCTACGTGCCGGACGCCATTTCCTTGTAAGTGCTTTTCGTGGAGAGCGAGTGGGTGAATTCTGTACTTCTTGTCGGTTCACACGCGATTACTTCACATTGTTTCAAGTTCGTACTCCCTGTTACCTCTGACAGCTTTTTTCTGATTTTTTGTTGGGCCTGTTTCCTCAAACAGCGTTCACTTCTTCTTTTGTCCTGTCTCCTCAGACAGCGTACAATTCTTCTTTTGGCGGGGGTGTTGCCAACGCGCACACGCGTGCATTTTTCACGTTCTTTTTCCAGGCAGACGGTGAGTCGCGCACGTATTTACCAACTGTGCTTTCCCGTGTGTCGTAGTGTTTGTAGGCTGTGTGTATTACGCGTATGCTTATTTTTGTGTTTCTGGGTGCCCCAGCGTAGTGCGGGTACATTTTTTCATGCACGTGGTCTACGAGGGATTGCGTGCATGTTATTTTTTGATTTTGGGCTGCCTGTGCATTGCGTCACCCGTCATCTTCCCCCAGGGGTCACAGACAGCCTTGTTAGAGCACTAGGGTACGAATTCCATCTAGTACCCTGCCCCTTTGACCCCCAATTGCCCAGGACAATTGTTTACTGCAACTCCCATACGCACAACAACATCAGTGCCATGGTTGGGAGGCGATCAAGCGGTAAGGGAGGCAAAGGTGGCCAACCTTCAAAAGGTGGCCGTGGTGGGCGCAGTAGGGCACGTGGCCGGGATTTGCAGGGCGCCCCTGTACCCCCATGTGTGGAGAACCAATCAGGGACACCCATGCCCCCCCCATGGTTGAGGGAAACGTGGCTGACACCATCCCAGCTCAGCCCTTGTTGGACCAGCCCATTGTGGCACCTGACCTGGCACAGGATGACTCCCAGGCTGACTTCCAGGTCAGTAAGTCTAGGCCACGTGTGGCGGTGCAAGTTGTTGTCATCAAGCCACGTGGATCTGGGGCAGCTATGTCATCTGCTGCCCCGAGTAGACAGGGTGGGGAGGCTGCAGGGGCAGCTGCAGCTCCATCCGTCCCAGCTCTGACTCTCCCAGTCAGGACAGTGTCGGTACAGGTCCATCAAACTGACATTCCCCCTGCCAACATTACCCTGCAACCAATGCCTGCAACAAGACCTATGGTCATTGTGCATTCCAACACTCCTACTACCCAGTCCACCAGTGCTTCTGCACCTACTGACCAGAGTGGCTCCACTCCACCTTTAAAGAAGAGGAAGAAGGGTGCTCTGGCATGACAGGCTGAGACCTCAGACACGGCTACACACTCCGGCACATCAAGGAAGCCTTGCTTTAATGACCTGGAACTTGATGCACTTGTGTCCTATGTGTCGGCACATAGCCACAAAATGCTGGTGACTGCAGGGTCCAAGACCACAACTGGTCAACGTAAGGCACACTGGCAGATCATCGCCGACCGCATAAGTGCCCTTGGATTTGTGAGGCGCACAGCTGATGATTGCTACAAGCGGTGGAATGACCTGAAACGCAGAGCAAAGAACAAGCTGGCCTCAAATCATGCTGCTACTCTGGTGACTGGCGGTGGGTCTCCACCAGAGGACAACAAACTCACTGAACATGAGTCTGTTGCTGGGGCCTTCGTCACAGAGGAACAGATCCAAGGCATGGGAGAACTACCTGATTATGATGCATTGTCCGGTGAGTGCCCATGTGTGTGTGTGTAATCCATGTGTATGTTGTTTGGGTGACGGGTTCAGATTCAGTGCCAGGTGAGGGTGTGTGCACCTGAGTGGTATGGGTCACCCATGTGCTTCCTCCCATACATTCACGTGCCTTGGATTTGGGTATGACTGTATACCTTCTGGCCAGTTGCCTATTAGGCCCACATTTGTGCACTTTACCTTGAACTGTTGTCTTGCAACTACATTGGTCTGATTTAGTAAGTCTTCATTCATGCTGATTGTTTGCACTCTCCCCTTTTTGCTAGACAATTTTATGCCCTATTGAGACATATGTGATATGCTTCGGTCAATGTTTACAGGCCACACTGGGGCACTATTATTACCTGGTTATGTGAATGATTACACCATTCAGGCTGATGGAGTATTGGCCTGCATAAAAATTATTATAAGGGGCTGTTTTCATGTGGACCATGACAGATGTTTCCTGTGATGTCAAAGTGACCAACCTTTGATCAGCCCACAATGATAGTATTTTTGGACACTGGATAGGGGTCATTCCGAGCTTGGAAGTAAGGGAAAAACCATGCCGGTAATGATTTACCGGCATTGTTTACCGCAACAGGCTATTCTGACCTCTCAGACCGCTAATTACGGCACCGTAAACTACGATGCCGTAATATCGCTCTTGGGTCGTGCGCGCCCAAGCATGCCGAAATTTGCGGCATGGCGTAAACCGGAGCTGATCACAAGTAAGGAGCACACGTAAATAACAGCATCCTTAAGCCCGTAAAGTACCTTACCGGCATGGAGTACATACAGGCATCTCAGAGAAGGAGTAAAGAACCCTGAGCAGTGGTTCCCAGAGCCACAGGTGCACACAATCAGCACAGGTGGAGGCAATGGAGTCTGCCACAGCAGAAAAGGAACACACCCACACACCACACCCCTCCCGCACCAGGATGAGACCAATAGTGCCAGCCAGGGCACAACCACAATAACTACACCAACAACACCAGGCCCCCCCCTGTGATGCTGGAAATGTATCAGAGGGACAGGGCCTCTGAATCCTTGTCCTCTTCTGCCTTTTATCGTGTGTTCTGTTATGTTTTCTGCCCAGGAATCCATTTGGGACTCCTGGCAGTGCAGCTCTCTCTTTTGGTTTGGTGAACAGACCCCTGGGATACCCTTATGGCACCCATGGGTGGGGGGGTACAACCCTGTGCCCCTAGTGTATGTTTTTGGGCACCTGTGGGTGGCCCACAGAGCAGGGTATGGGCTGGTGGCAGCTCCATGCTGAATTGGACAGGTGCTCTGGGTGTCCTCCATTTTGGGATACCCAGGCCCTGCCATTGGGATCAGTTGATTCCTGATAGAAACAAGATGGCCCCTGTGGCCTCTTGCTTTCTATTGCCTGTTGTCTTGTTTTCCCAAAGTCCTGGGATGCCCTGACTCTGTCCCTTCCCCCTGACTGGCTGTTGGGTGGAAGTTCCATATATGGTGTTGTTGTGAAGGCCCAGCTAGACTGACTGGAGCCTTCCCAGTGACTGTATGTTGTGGGTACCTCCTGTGGGTGGGACCTGGGTGAATGGAGTGTGTGACCAATATACACTCCTTGTTGTGGTTGTCTGGTTTCTGGCATGAGAGACAAAGACTGAGACAGCCCTGCCCGAAACTGGCCTGAATGCAGTGTGTAGTGTTGAATGGCTGGGTACTTGTCCCAATCCACATTCCTTGTTGTGAGTGTCTGAAAGGGAGGAGTGTGGCCTGAATGCACTGTGTGCCTGATTGGCTGACTGACTGCATGAATGCCCTTCTGTGTGATTGGCTGCTGTGTGTGTGCCAGCAGTGTGGATGAGAGACAGAATAGTATATCTGGGGACCTCTCACCACTGGAAATTGTTCAGAAGCATTCAGAAGCTGAGTCTCCACTCAAGAGTAACTGGATTTGCTGATCCTCGACGTCCAGCTGGAAGAAGAAGACTTGCTGTGGCATTTGCTTCGACGGAACTGAAGGTTGTCGAAATCGTCGAGGACTGACCCGAGAGAGGACCTGGTAAGGCGCCCTCTTCCCGTGCTCCGAGGGACCATCGAGCACCGCTGAATCTTCGCCGAAGCGCCCTGGAAGTCAGACCCTCGAAAGGCTGCCGACCCGAGACGGGACCGCCGAGGAGATCGAAGTGAAGCACCCGGACATCGACGCTGTCGAAGTCCATTGCCGTCGACCAGGGTTCGCAGGTCTGTGTAACCGCTGGAGGCCCGTCGAAGTTGTGTTGCCCAGCCGTGGGAACCACTTGACGCCGTGCCGCCGACGATCGGAGCCGTCCGCTCCATTGCCTAAGAACATTCAATCGAAGGACTCTCTCGACCGCATCGTCGACCGCTTATCCTGCCGGAGAAAGTCGAGGACGACCAACGCGCCGAGGAGAAACCTGCCGGTGGGTTTCCCGCCACCCGACGACCCCAAAGACTCGGACGACTCGACGCCCTTGCTGGGCTCCCGTCTCTACAATCTTTGCGGTCCAGAACTATTGTCATCGAGGTGCCCCGCACACCTCCGCCTTGCAGGACGCCGACGCCCCGACGCCGACGAGCACCGCTCGGACGGAGCTGCCGCCTCTTCGACAACGTTCGGCCTCGTTCGTCGACGGACGTTCGACGCCCCGTGCCTCCCGCCTGAAAAGGAAGGCATTCAAGAAGGGCCGTCGATTCCCCGTCGCCGAACAGCGAGTCCCTCGACGCTTGTCGACGCCTTTTCGAGGAACTCGACTCCACCAGGTACATTGGGGGGGTAAAAACATTATAGGAGAAAAATAGACTATTGAACAATATCTGGACTGGGCTGGGGTTATATCTCTTTATTTTGCAGGTTGCCCAGGTGGGGGGATCTCCACACAGAACTGTGTCCAGTAGCAAGGGCCAGTATTCTGCCTATTGTTTCAACCCTCTGTTATCTCTCCTCTCTCTATTGCTGGTTTCCTTCTTATTGATCTGTGTGCCATTTCTACAGTATTGTGAATGCACTTTAATGAGGTCTAATATTAGTGGTACCACTTTAGAATTGTAGATATTTACCATTGCTGATTTTCCTGAGCACAAAGTGCGTTATTGTGATAAGTGTACATAACCCTTGAATATTAATTATATAAAGACTGTGTTTTCAGTAATACAGTGTGTGGACATTCCTTTGTGGGGGCTTGGGGATACACTGTACTTAAGAACCAGCCTGCATCACCTCCTGAGAAGCTAGGCCTTGATTGCTCGTCCATCGCTACCGTATTAGAGAATCTTGGCTGGGGTCCTCTGTGCCTCCCCTCTACCATATAGAGAGCAGAAGTACAGACCCCCCCACCGGTCTTCTTTACAAAGCTGGTGGCAGCGGTGGGATGCTTATGGTTTTAAGACTCAGTGTATAACCGTGCCACTTACAAAATATCCGCACTTTTATTAGATTAAGGTTTGGGTGTGTACCAAATAACTGCATTACAAGCAATGGAGGCCATTGCAAATGGTAAATTGACTCGGATGAGCTTAGAGGCTCTCCAGAGTGCTTGTGAAGCCAGGGAGTTAGACTTTGTGGATAAGTCTAGGGCTGAGCTGATAGCTGCCCTGGTGGATTACCAGACTGATGGTGAAACTCTTGAGGAAGGGGGGGATGCAACCAGTGAGGACTCTGCCCCTGGGGTTGTCGCTGAATCTGTTTCTGGGAATGCCACCATTCCTGCTGCCTCTGTTCCAAACCCCAGCAATTCCATGGAACTTGAGTTATTGAGGATGAAGTTAGCCTTTGAATATCGCAAGTTGGAAATAGAAGCTGAGCTTAAGAAAGAGGAGCTGGCACAGCAAGTGGAACTCAAGAATAGGGATCTTGAACTCAGAAATAAGGACCTTGAACTCAAAAGCCAGGACACTGAATGTCAGAGAATCCAGCTAGAGAAAGCCAGAGTGGAGACTTCAGCTAGATCCAGTGAGAGTGTCAGGTCCCCAGCCACCAAGTTTATGAAAGATTTGGTTGGTGTGTTTGTGGAGGGTTCAGATATCCTCCAATGGATTGAAGCGTTTGAAATGGCTTGTGCAATTCATGATGTAGATAAAAGAGATTGGGCTAAGTGTTTGTTAAGCAGAGTGCCTCAAACTGGATATGACTGTATTCTGAAGCTGAGTGTGGAAGAAAGGGGTCAGTATGAGTGTATGAAGTCTGCTTTGATTGCCAAGTTTGGCAAGACACCTGCCCAATACCTTAAAAGGTTCAGGGAATTTAAGAAAAGAGAGAATGTGTCTTGGGTTGACTGGGTGAGTACTGCGCACATGAACATGATGGGGTGGATTGATGGATACAAGGTGAAAACTTTTGTTGAGTTGTCCCACCTCTTGTTTTTTGAGCATTTTTCTGAAGCCTGTTCACCAGAGCTGCGTCAGTATGTGGCTGACCAGAACATTTTGGACCCCTTTAAGCTGGCTAGGTTGGCTGACAAGTGGGTCTCCCACCGGGTGTCCCCTAAGGACTCCAGTGGGAAGGACAAGGACAAAGAAAAGGGGGCCTCTCAGAAAGCTGAGGAGTCCCAAAAGCAGTCACAGTCGGGTAAACCAAAACCTTCCTCTCCTAAGACCCAAAAATCTAGTGGGGATAAGTCCTCTGTGGGTGGGAATAAGAGTAGTGGTCCACCTGCTGCAAAGCAGGCTCCCAGTGGTTCCAGTACCGTACCCCGCACTCCTGGCACTTGTTGGGATTGTGGGGCTCTGGATCACAAAAGGGGTGACCCCAAGTGTAAAGGTAAGGCACTTGGAGTACAGGCTGTCAGCCTGACCTACCCTTACCCCGTGTCTGAGGTGGAGGCCACTGTCCTCCCCTCCTCTACAGGAATCACATTTGGTGCTCCAGTAGAGATTTCCTTAGTGTCCCTTGGGGCCTGGGACCAGTACGCAGAAGTACTGGCGACTATCCCGCAGAACACCCGTAGGTTTTTGAGAAGTGTCCTCTTGAATGGCCAGCCTTCTACTGGTTTGAGAGACACTGGGGCAAGCATGACAGTGGTGGACAGGACCCTGCTCAAGCCAGAGGACTATGTAGGTGCTCCTCTGAGAACCACCAGGTTAGCTGGTGGGCCTCCCAAATTATCGCCTGTAACCCTAGTCACACTCATGATTGGAGACAAGACAGCAAAGCTTCCTGTCCTGGTTCAGGACAATGTCCCTGCTAACATTCTGTTAGGAAACGATCTAGTAGAGTTGGGGTTGATCTCGGATGGTCTTCCCATGACTGCTGCTGCAGTCACTAGGTCACAGGTGACACCGGGTCTGGCTGTGAGTCAGGTATCCGAGCCAAAGGCGAGGCCTAAGGCAAGAAGAAGGAAGACCAAGAAGGCCACCTCTGTGGAGGGAACACCTTCTCTTCCTGCTGTTCCGACAGCACCCAATGGGATCCATGCTCCGGACGGGCTGGGTCCAGCGGAAAACCCAAACTCAACTCCTGTGGGAGAAGAGACAGAAGACTCTCCTGTGGGAGAGGTTCTCAACCCGGAGGATCATCCCGACCTTCAATGCTTGTTAGCTGAAGGGGGACCCTCCCGGGCAGACTTCTGTAAGGGACAGAGAGAGTGCCACTCTCTCGAGGGCCTGAGGAAACAGGCCCTGTCCCAGGCACAAGGTGAAGTGCCTAGGACATTCAAGATTTATTGGGAGGGTGAGCTCCTTGTTAGTGAGCCCACTAAGCCCGAACCTGGTGCCCGCAAGAGGTTGGTGGTACCCCAGGTTTACAGGCCCTTCCTACTGCAGTTGGCGCATGAGGTGCCCTTGGCTGGTCATCTTGGGACCAAGAAGACTAAGCAGAGGCTCTCTGCCCATTTCTACTGGCCACGGATGGGAGTAGAGGTGGAGTCCCACTGCAGGACCTGCCCAACTTGTCAGTTGTCTGGCAAGACTGGAGGCAGGGTCATTGCCCCACTGCAGCCATTACCAGTGGTTGGCACCCCATTTGAGAGGGTGGGCATCGACATCGTCGGTCCCCTTGACCCTCCCACTTCAGGTGGACATCGGTTCATCCTGGTCTTGGTAGATCATGCCACCAGGTACCCTGAGGCAATACCCCTTCGGACTGTTACTGCCAAGGTGGTTGCCAGGGCTCTCCTGGGCATTTTCACCCGTGTTGGATTCCCCAAGGAGGTTGTCTCTGACCGAGGATCCAACTTCATGTCTAGTTACATGAAAACCATGTGGAAAGAGTGCGGGGTAACCTACAAGTTCTCCACCTCTTACCACCCCCAGACCAATGGTCTGGTTGAGAGATTTAACAAAACTCTCAAGGGCATGCTAGGTGCTTTGGAAGAGCCCCTAAGGAGGAAATGGGATCTCCTCCTGCCATGCCTGCTGTTTGCTTACAGAGAGGTACCTCAAGAGGGTGTTGGTTTCAGCCCCTTTGAGTTACTCTTTGGACATCCCGTGAGGGGGCCCCTCGCCTTGATCCGAGAAGGCTTGGAAGCCACCCCTCCAGGTCCCGCCAAGCAAGTGGGGGACTATGTGTTAGGCCTCAGGCGGAGGATGACACAAATGATGGGTCAGGCAACAGCAAATCTCAAGGCCAGCCAGGAATTGAATAAGTACTGGCATGACCTGAAAGCTTCGCAAGTGGATTGGACTCCGGGACAGGAAATCCTTGTGATGGAGCCTACCAAGCCTAGAGCTTTGGCAGACAAGTGGACTGGACCCTTCAGGATCATCTCCAAGATGGGCGAAGTCAATTATCTGGTGGACATGGGAGCCTCTGGGGTAGCCCCCCAGGTATTCCATGTCAACAGGCTCAAGCCTTTCCACAGGCGAGCAGAAGTCTCATGTCTCTTGCTAGCTTCAGGGCAAGAAGAGGATGAGAGTGAGCCCCTTCCTGATTTGCTGCATAGCAACCCTCAGGATGGCTCAGTGGAGGGAGTACAACTCTCTCCCGATTTGACAACAGAGCAGCAGAGGGCCTGCCGGGCTTTGCTCCAGCAGTATGCCCCTCTGTTTTCACTGACACCGGGCCTTACACCGTGGTGTAAGCACGAAATTGACACTGGTGACAGTGTGCCTGTCAAAAGCAGGAGCTATCGTATGTCAGATACCGTCAAAAACCACATCCAGGCTGAGGTCGCCAAGATGTTGGATCTGGGTGTTATTGAACCCTCCACCAGTCCCTGGTCCAGTCCAGTGGTCCTTGTCCCCAAGGCAAGTTCCCCGGCGGGTACCAAGGATTGGAGGTTCTGTGTGGACTACCGAGGAGTCAATGCCGTCACCAAAACTGACGCGCACCCATTGCCCAGGGCTGATGAGCTCGTGGACACTATAGGTGCTGCCAAATTTGTGAGCACCTTTGACCTTACCTCAGGCTATTGGCAAATAGCTCTGACGGACCATGCCAAGGAAAAGACGGCATTCTCCACACCTGAGGGACTCTACCAGTTTAGGGTCATGCCCTTTGGGTTGAAGAATGCCCCTGCCACCTTCCAGAGATTGGTCAACCATGCGCTCAGTGGGCTGGAAGCCTTTTGTGTGGCTTACTTAGACGACATTGCCGTCTACAGTTCCACCTGGGAAGAGCATTTGACACATCTGGATAAGGTGTTGCAGGCCTTGAAAAGGGCTAACCTCACTATCAAGGCCACCAAGTGCCAGATAGCTCAGGGGAAAGTTACCTATCTTGGTCATGAGGTAGGAGGGGGTCAAATCCAACCTCTCTCCAGTAAAGTACAGGACGTACAGAACTGGGAGACTCCCACTACTCAAACCCAGGTGAGAGCCTTTTTGGGCCTCACTGGGTACTATCGCAATTTCATGGCAGACTATGGAACCATAGCTGCACCCCTGACAGCTCTAACTTCACCCAAACAGCCTAGGAAGGTTAATTGGACTGAAGACTGTCAGAGGGCCTTTGATGGCTTGAAAGAAAGTCTGTGTAGGGCACCTGTGTTGAGTGCGCCTGACTACAGCCGACCCTTTATCGTCCAGACGGATGCCTGCGACACCGGAATTGGAGCTGTCTTGTCCCAGTTAGATGACAAAGGGAGAGAACATCCTATCATATTCATCAGTAGACAACTCAAGGGTAGAGAACTTAGGTGGGCTACTGTTGAAAAGGAATGTTTTAGTATAGTTTGGAGCCTTAGGCGTTTTAGGCCCTACCTTACGGGGTCCACCTTCAAGGTCCAAACAGATCATAAGCCCCTGAAGTGGCTTATGCAGATGAAGGGTGAGAATCCGAAATTGCTCAGGTGGTCGATTAGCCTACAAGGGCTAGACTTCACCATAGAGCACAGACCAGGGAAGAGTCACGATAATGCAGATGGCCTTTCCAGAAGGTATGTTGACCGTCTGGATGAGGGTGTCTATCCCGTGGGAGATTAGGCACCCTCCACCTCAGTCTGGGGGGGGCGACTGTGATGCTGGAAATGTATCAGAGGGACAGGGCCTCTGAATCCTTGTCCTCTTCTGCCTTTTATCGTGTGTTCTGTTATGTTTTCTGCCCAGGAATCCATTTGGGACTCCTGGCAGTGCAGCTCTCTCTTTTGGTTTGGTGAACAGACCCCTGGGATACCCTTATGGCACCCATGGGTGGGGGGGTACAACCCTGTGCCCCTAGTGTATGTTTTTGGGCACCTGTGGGTGGCCCACAGAGCAGGGTATGGGCTGGTGGCAGCTCCATGCTGAATTGGACAGGTGCTCTGGGTGTCCTCCATTTTGGGATACCCAGGCCCTGCCATTGGGATCAGTTGATTCCTGATAGAAACAAGATGGCCCCTGTGGCCTCTTGCTTTCTATTGCCTGTTGTCTTGTTTTCCCAAAGTCCTGGGATGCCCTGACTCTGTCCCTTCCCCCTGACTGGCTGTTGGGTGGAAGTTCCATATATGGTGTTGTTGTGAAGGCCCAGCTAGACTGACTGGAGCCTTCCCAGTGACTGTATGTTGTGGGTACCTCCTGTGGGTGGGACCTGGGTGAATGGAGTGTGTGACCAATATACACTCCTTGTTGTGGTTGTCTGGTTTCTGGCATGAGAGACAAAGACTGAGACAGCCCTGCCCGAAACTGGCCTGAATGCAGTGTGTAGTGTTGAATGGCTGGGTACTTGTCCCAATCCACATTCCTTGTTGTGAGTGTCTGAAAGGGAGGAGTGTGGCCTGAATGCACTGTGTGCCTGATTGGCTGACTGACTGCATGAATGCCCTTCTGTGTGATTGGCTGCTGTGTGTGTGCCAGCAGTGTGGATGAGAGACAGAATAGTATATCTGGGGACCTCTCACCACTGGAAATTGTTCAGAAGCATTCAGAAGCTGAGTCTCCACTCAAGAGTAACTGGATTTGCTGATCCTCGACGTCCAGCTGGAAGAAGAAGACTTGCTGTGGCATTTGCTTCGACGGAACTGAAGGTTGTCGAAATCGTCGAGGACTGACCCGAGAGAGGACCTGGTAAGGCGCCCTCTTCCCGTGCTCCGAGGGACCATCGAGCACCGCTGAATCTTCGCCGAAGCGCCCTGGAAGTCAGACCCTCGAAAGGCTGCCGACCCGAGACGGGACCGCCGAGGAGATCGAAGTGAAGCACCCGGACATCGACGCTGTCGAAGTCCATTGCCGTCGACCAGGGTTCGCAGGTCTGTGTAACCGCTGGAGGCCCGTCGAAGTTGTGTTGCCCAGCCGTGGGAACCACTTGACGCCGTGCCGCCGACGATCGGAGCCGTCCGCTCCATTGCCTAAGAACATTCAATCGAAGGACTCTCTCGACCGCATCGTCGACCGCTTATCCTGCCGGAGAAAGTCGAGGACGACCAACGCGCCGAGGAGAAACCTGCCGGTGGGTTTCCCGCCACCCGACGACCCCAAAGACTCGGACGACTCGACGCCCTTGCTGGGCTCCCGTCTCTACAATCTTTGCGGTCCAGAACTATTGTCATCGAGGTGCCCCGCACACCTCCGCCTTGCAGGACGCCGACGCCCCGACGCCGACGAGCACCGCTCGGACGGAGCTGCCGCCTCTTCGACAACGTTCGGCCTCGTTCGTCGACGGACGTTCGACGCCCCGTGCCTCCCGCCTGAAAAGGAAGGCATTCAAGAAGGGCCGTCGATTCCCCGTCGCCGAACAGCGAGTCCCTCGACGCTTGTCGACGCCTTTTCGAGGAACTCGACTCCACCAGGTACATTGGGGGGGTAAAAACATTATAGGAGAAAAATAGACTATTGAACAATATCTGGACTGGGCTGGGGTTATATCTCTTTATTTTGCAGGTTGCCCAGGTGGGGGGATCTCCACACAGAACTGTGTCCAGTAGCAAGGGCCAGTATTCTGCCTATTGTTTCAACCCTCTGTTATCTCTCCTCTCTCTATTGCTGGTTTCCTTCTTATTGATCTGTGTGCCATTTCTACAGTATTGTGAATGCACTTTAATGAGGTCTAATATTAGTGGTACCACTTTAGAATTGTAGATATTTACCATTGCTGATTTTCCTGAGCACAAAGTGCGTTATTGTGATAAGTGTACATAACCCTTGAATATTAATTATATAAAGACTGTGTTTTCAGTAATACAGTGTGTGGACATTCCTTTGTGGGGGCTTGGGGATACACTGTACTTAAGAACCAGCCTGCATCACCTCCTGAGAAGCTAGGCCTTGATTGCTCGTCCATCGCTACCGTATTAGAGAATCTTGGCTGGGGTCCTCTGTGCCTCCCCTCTACCATATAGAGAGCAGAAGTACAGACCCCCCCACCGGTCTTCTTTACACCCCCCCCATTGAGGAGACACAGGGGGAGAAGGAGGGGGAGACAGGCCCAGCATGCAGCACCAGTGCAGCCTCCGTCACCACCCCAGCAGCCCCCATTCCCACGCAGCATGTCCGGTCCCTCAAGGGAACCCCTGAGCAGATACACACCCCCTGCCAGCTTGACTGTGACACCATCACCACCATAATTGGCCCAAGAAATAACGAGATAAGCGAGCAGCATACAAATACACACTGCTATCCTGGCACAACTGAAGGTGTTTCCTGTGCCCCACACCCATGCCACAGGCACCTACCAGCACACAGTGGGGCCCATGCATGGCATGTCACAACTGACAATTACACGGATACATAAAGAAGTGCTGGTTCACCTCCCCAAGCACACAAGGGCCTACAAATCCCTAACATGGACTACCCAGGAGATATACAACACTAAAGTTGGCCCTCATGCATTGGCAGGCATGCCAAATGACATGGGTGCCCCTGACAGCACCCACGTGTCATAGGTGGACCAGCATGGCATGCAGGTGGCGGATAGAAACTGCAAGCAATACCACTCCCCCTACGTGCAGATGGAATGCAACGCAACCAAGAACATCACACATGGGTGGGCCTGACATCAAGGAACAACTCATGACTTAATGAGCCAGCTGATCACCACGCTACCGTGCTGCATGGGGCGACATGCAGGATGACGTGCCTGGCTGCCTGGTGAGTCGTCTGACTGTGTCATGCCAGTGCATTGGTGCCATGAGGTGGGTGCCTGCATGAACAAACTGGGTCGAAATGATGAAGCCAGTGCACAATGTTCACCCCACCAACCACCCTGCCACAGAACCAGTACAACGGCACATGAGTACAGATTCCCACATCGATGGAGTAAAGCACACACAAAATGCAACATTTCCAACATCTGACAAGGCCAAATCCCACAACACATGCACCACTCATTGGCGGCCACCACAACCGTAAGGGCATATAGGAAGACATTGCATATGCACAATGTGGCTGCCCCCAGCATGGCACCACACCAGAGACTCATCCCTGGGAGTGGATTGAACTGAGGGCAGCAGGGATACCACACCACATCACCGGTTTGGCACACCCATAGGAGTGTTGGAATTCACCATAGTATGGATCCGAGGAGCATTAAGATTACTAGCCAGTGACTACATCCAACACACCCAACTACGGATTCACACAGTACACAGCACTACATGGATATAACATCAGGACTGCTGCATGCATCAACGAAGCATGTACCACGAGATGTCTGTGCCATTGTCCATGGACTATCTTGTAGACGCACCCCCCTACAGCATTCCATTGTACTGGACACATAATGTGGCCATGAATGGGCGAAATGCATCCATGGACTTGTGCGTATGGCCATCAGTAACACGCTGCCATGTCAGCCAAGTTCAGTTCTCCACCGTGACAGTTCAAACACTTACCTTAATTGGCTAGACATGCAGGCGTTGGTGGCTGTCCCTTGACACCATGGTACATGACCCCTGTCAGTAACCCACAGAACAGGCCCAGGGAGCACTAAAACACTGGCCATACCCGTGCATGCGTGGAGATGAAGCAGTCACCTGGCTTGCGCAAGGCACATATGAGTTGGCGAAGCTGGACTGGTGGGGGACCCATCTACTGCTATGTGGTGTCCAAGATCCCCATGTCGTGTGTAAAGCTGAACACAATGTGCATCCCTTGGATTGCGTCTCTGTCCCCTGACATGGGACTGCTAGCAGCACATGAAGATGGAGTGAAGGAGGAGGAGGAAGTGGCAAGAAAGCATCATGGAGGCGGTGCACTTGCGGGACATGTCGTGTGCCAAACAATAATTGGACATAATAACCAGAACAGAAGTCAGCAGAGGGTGGCATTACATGGGCACACAGGGCACTGGGTGTGTGTATACTTGTAGACCATGCACTGTCAGACGTCATAATACACATGCTCAATGATGAATGTCCACAACGGTTAAACTTTGCAACACCAATAGTGTATTGAAAAAAATGGATGAGTGTGAACATTCCCTCCAGCCACCACCCCTCCCCCCCAACTCCACAACAAATCCTCACCCCCCACCCCACTCCACCCCCAACTCCACAACAAACCCTCACCCCCCCACTCCCCTCCCCCCAACTCAACAACAGTAGCCCCATGTAGTACGTTAAGGCCACATGTGGCAGCATTGACTATTAATTCATGCTCCCGGGGCCTGGGGGAGGCATGTCCCTGCGCCGCATGGAACGCAGAGTGCGTCTTGGTGGGCTTGCTGGTGTGGCCCCACTGGATGAGGGCGTTTCCTCCTGCTGATGCTGCTGATTTGTTTGGGCAGCCTCAAGGGCATTGGCTATGCATCCTAGGACGTGACACAAACGGTTTGTGCTGTCAGTGACTGTCTCACACAACCTGTTGGTGCTGTCAGTGAGTGTCTGGCGCATTTCCCTGAGTTCATTTTGCCATCCCACCTTGGCCTGGCGGTTGTCCTCCATGAACTCATTGATTAGATCAGCGAGCTGATTTGCACAACGTGTGCCAAATGATGGGAATCCATCACTGGAGCGACTTCGCCCTACATGCTCTGGCGAGGACTGTACAGGTGGACTTGGCCCACAATTATCGTACCCCTGCGTGTCTGTAGGAGGACTACGGGCAGGTGTTGTGGATCTCCAGAGTCGTCACTGCATGAGGCCAGGGGGACATTGCAGGGCTCCGGGGTGTGGACTGTGGGATGGAACTCCTCCTCGGATGCCCCACAGATGGATGAAGGGCTGTCCACATTCTCCTCGGGGCCTGTAGCTGCAACCTCCCCAGAAATGCTGGACTGTGCCGACGTTGGGGTGGGCATTGTGGCAGGCGCCGATTCTGGGATGGATTGGGGTGGTGCAGCCTCCACTGGCCTTTCCGGAGCCGGGGTGGGTGTTTTTTTCAGGCTTGACTGTGGCTCACCGCTGTCATGATGAGTGCCTGTGGGGGTAGAAGAGAGGGCCAACATGAGTGATTTGTTGTCTTTCATACATGGCTGCATTCACATTTCAGTCATTTGGGGGTTGTGGCCTTTTGGGTGTAGAAACAGCACTGGTACATGTGCATGAGTATGACATGTACGCAAGTTTCGGAGTGACTCATCCTGGCCTGGTAATGTGCAGTCTGGCTGGCACAGTGCCAAACCGGCTGCACAGTGTGCATGATGGGATGTGCAAGTTAATGCACTATGGTTGATGTGCGTTATGTACTTGCACTTGGCCCTTGATTGCGTGGCAGTTGGCTCTGCATTAGTTGGATGGGGGGGAATAGTTGGATGGGGGGAAGGCAACATGAGAAGGTGCCTTTCATGGCCCTTGGGGGAGTTTAAATCATGCAATGGCAATTGGCAGTGTAGACTTTGGACACTCAGCTCCTTCGGCAGACGAAGTTGCCCCACACTCCATGTCGCCGACACCCTCAATTGATTCAGTACCAATCAATGCGGCACATGTCTCCTCCCATGGCTCAAGTCTGACAGGAGAACTTGGGCCCCCTCCGGTCTGCATAGCCTGACTCCGGTTGGCAGAGAGGATGCCCCGCACCTGCACCCGCAAGTCATCCCACCGCTTGCGGCAGTCCCTAGGGTGCGGGGGGTGGTGCCTACAGCGCTCACCCTCTGGCCGATTTGTGACCAGATGTTTTTTTTGCGGATGATGGACTCTCTCCGCATGTCGGGGCTGTACACAACGTCAGCATGCTCTGCCAGGTAGTCCACCATGGCCTGCAGTTCTTCAGGGCTGAATTTCTGCTTGCGGAGCCAGTCCACAGTCTTCTTTAGGGCTTTTGGCATTCTTCCTTGTTGTGTGGTCCTTTTCCCCACCGTTTTTCAAGATGGCCACCACGCTCCTTCCCGTTCCTGTGCGATGACGAAATTTCCGGTTCCGTTTTTTTCTGGTGACCGTAATTTATGGGATACGTTATTTACAGACGCTGCTGCTTCCAAGGTGGTGTTGTTATTTACGTGTCGCAGCATGCTGGTAGGGGGTTTTGCGGGTCATTTAGCGGCATGCCGCTCGGTACTTTTCTGGCATGGCGAAAAGCGTGTGTCCGCAAGGTCAGAATGGGCCGCAAATAGCGGTCTGATGCCAGGGCGGTGTCGTACTTTCCGCCATGCCGGAAAGTACCGGTACTTACCTCGAAGCTTGGAATGACCCCAGATGTGTTTCAGTGTGTGGCACACGCATATTTTGAAACACTATTCAGCATTAATCTTCTCATCATGTCGATGTCACATGGATGTGTGACAGTACTCAATCACTGACATATTGCTGTAGTTTTGTACTTTACCGTGGATATGCTACATGACATCTGTGTGGTGGCATGTGTCATGTATGTGTATTGGACATGCCACTCACAGCCTGATGTGTGATGTCTGTGCTACCCAACATGCTACAAATGTGTTGCTTTTCCATCTTGCTTTCCCCAGTGTCTGCCTTTTTGACTCCACTTCCAACTCTTTGACAGTGCATGCATGGCAGGGTTATAGTCATGTGGGACATGTGTTGATCATGTACTGGATCTGTGGCTTGTCACTGCCTATGTGTGTGCTATGGTGCTCATGCCTGTTTCCATTTGTTGTCTTTCATGTTTTTGCAGGTGATGGCACACTTGATGCTGTTGAGGTTGAGGAGATGGTGCAGACCCAGGAGGAATCTCTGGCACAACCGGGCATGAGTGGGGGATGCGGTGTGGTGGTGGGTGAGAACCCAATGTTACCGCAGGCCATACTCTCCAGGGGTGTCTCTGGGTGCACCTCGCCAGACCTCTATTTGGGTGCTGAATGGGATGATGAGACCTATGTGCCATCGCAGGTAAGTGTTTCTGGGAGGGTTTCTGTTCTATCCAACCCGCCTTTGGCGGTTACGGATGCAGGGTCACACTCCACAGCATCTGATCCTGTTCCTGGGCCAGCAGATCAGAGGGGGAATGCAGTCCTGCAGCCCCAGGCAGTGCCAGCACAGCAAGGTGCAGATTGCCTTGCCCCAAACAGGTGTGGTGCCCGTCGACGCGGTGGCCGTGCGCCACCAGGCAAAACTGTATGGGAAAACTCCATGTATGGTATTGCAACCCAACAGGCAGCATCAGTAGAAATGATGGCTCAGGCAATGGAGAGGGTGGCCACTTCCATTATACCCCCTGAAAGGCAGATGGAGCAACAACAGGGACCGACGGGCGGCACTGGAGTCTCTGTGCCAATCAATATCAATAGAGTCCCAGGCCCACAGGGAAGCCCTGAGGGAAGAACTACATACCCTCAGGCAGACTCTGGTTGACCTTGGGGCTTCCACTAATCTTAGGGCAGAACAGCAGCTGGAGCAGCTCACACGTTCGCTCTCAGCTGGGATGCAAGCAACACGTGAGGAGATCCGGGCATCTCGCAAGGCCATGCGTGCAGAAATGCAGGCAACCCGTGAGGTGCTGCATGGGGATCTCCGCACATTAATCCTCCAGAATCAGACCTTCCAGACCTGCATGCTTGCTGCCATGGAGGACCATACCCGGGCTTTGCGTGGGCTGCCTCCCATAGTGCCACCATCTCCTGATGCAGCAGCAGAGGGTGAGGAGAGCAACAGCAGTTCTCCCACAATGGCATAGCCGTGCAGGCCATGAGCCCAAGGAGGTATTCTTTTTCTCGCAACATCCACTCCCCCACTCCCCTTGCCCCCATATGGCCATTTTTGATTTTTTGCATTTTTTTTTTTACAGTGTGTTGCCTTGTGTGGCTCCCGTGGGCATCCACTGTATTCCGGCTGGGCACATGCAGGCTTGTCCTGAGTCTGGGTTAGATGCTTGGGTTCGTGAGACACACCCCCCTCCTGCTTCCCGTTACCATGGGCTTGCAAAGGGTGTGACCAAGTGACAGTGAATTACACAGTGACGTTGGGCTCCCATGAGCTGTGTGGGCAGTCTGTAGTCAATACTGTGTAGACATTCCTAGTGAATATTGTTGTTGTTTTCTACACTGCATGGTGTATTGATATGTGCTTGTGCATCCTTGTCTTCCTCCTAATTTGCAGGTTCATTCCTCATGTCTTCACAAGGCCGTCTACTTTGCAGATGGAGTTCATGTTGTATGCAGTACAATGAGACATTTGTGTGGCAGTAACACTGTACAGATGGAAGGGGTCGATGTGCTGGCATATTCAGGTTGTACGACTTGCAATACTTTGAATTTGTACTGTCATATTTTGCCACTGTTTCATCCTGTGTTTCTGTATTGTGTTGCTGGTAAGTATTTGTTCATGTGTGCTGTTTCTTATTGATTACTGGGAGCATATTGTCTGTTGCTTGTTTCCATTTCGGACAGTGCACTTTGTGACACTTGTGTCATGTGTTGTGCATTCATTTGGTTGCTTTCACATTGCATGACATGCCATGGTGTGTTGGGTAGCTGAGAAGGGGAGGGGTTGTGTGACATGGCACTATTTTCATGTTGTATTTTGCAAGGGGGTAGTCATTCATGCAGCATGAATGTGTGTCTTTTTATCACACATCATTGGTTGTGTTTAGGTAGGAAGGGATGCACACAATGTAGCACTTCCAGGTGACCAATCTCAGGCTGGTATGGTAGTGACAGTTGACTGTCCCTTATGTCATCATCACTGAATGTCATCTGGTATGTGCCAGGGCTGTGTGCACTCCGCAGGGGTGTGATTTTAGGTGAAGTAATTGGCCACCAGCTGTGTACAGGCTGCCTCACCACGTGTCCTTTCCCCTCCCATGCGCAGCGGGCGTGCATGTGGTTGGGGATGTGGGGGCACCACCATGTCCACTGTTGCAACGTTGTGCAGGACACATGCTGCCACTATGATCCTGCACACTACTGGGGGAGCGTATAGTAGCTGCCCACCAGAACGGTCAAGGGAGCGAAAGCGTGACCTGAGCACTCCGAATGTGCGCTCCACTATGCCCCGGGTTGCAAAATGGGTTGTGTGGTATTTTACCTCGGGTGGCGTGGTGGGGTTCCGAATTGGCGTCATCATGTGGGTGCTCAGAGGGTAGGCACTGTCCTCTGGGGAGGTGATAATGGGTATCATTAGTGGGGTTGTGACATTACTCAGTATCTGACATGCATGCATGTGCAGAGGCATTTATACTCACCGAGCAGCCATGTATTGCCATGCCGCCCAGCTTCTAGGTCCCGGTTTAGGGTTGACATTCTGTAAATGAAACTGTTGTGGGTGGACCCTGGATAGTTGGCATATACTGAGGTGATGATTCCCTTGGCATCACATACTACCTGGATGTTGATAGAATTCCAGTGCTTGTGGTTTCTGTAGATGTGCTCTGATGCCCTGGGAGGACGTAGAGCCACATGGGTGCAATCAATGGCACCTAGCACTTTGGGGAATTGTGCCACCCCGTAAAGATCCTGGACGGCAGCCTGCCTTTCTGCAGGTGTTCTGGGCAGGTATATGTGCCTGCGGACTGATGGGCGTGCAGTCATGATGGCCAACACCTGGTGATCCAGTGGCCAAGAAGTGCAGTACATTCAGGACCTTCTCCAGGGGTCTGAGTGCTTGTGAGCACAGGGTGGGTGATGTGAGGTCATCCTCCCACTCACTGACCAGGTCTAGTATTATGTGAGGTGGAAACCTGTACCTCCCATACACCTGGTCATCAGGCATCCCAAAAAGGCTTGTTCTGTGTGTAAAAATTCTGGGCCTGACTATCCTCCTCCTCCTGCGGTATCCCACGACCACTGCTGCTAGGAACGGTATATTCATCCTGGCGTCTGAGCTTGTTTGTTGTTTGCTAGCATTTTTGTGCTGCATGGGTCCACGTACGCCTGCTTCCTGCTGGCGTACGTGTTTCCGGATTAGTGCGTATTTTTTGGTGCATGCGTTAGCCCCGTTCGATTCCATGAATACATGTTTTGAACGTGCGTGTGGGCGTTCCGCGCATTTGCCTCCTTTACTTCCCCCTTGACACCCACATTTTCACGCGTTGTTCCCCATTCCGCATGTTTCGCCCCCTGTTCTGCCTACTTTTGTTGTGTGCGCCGTGCTATGTGCGATTTCGCTGTGCGCCTAGCGCATGCTGTTTGGAGACGTGTGCGCCAGCGTGCACCATGCAGAATTTTGGCGCTCATCCTGGGATTTACACGCGCACGGACTTCCATTAATCGCTGTGCACGGGTTTCGCTGCGATTTTCGCACTTGTGCTGCGATTCGCACGCTTTCGCACGCTTGCGCCGAAAAATCTCAGCGCACATTAATTCCATGAATCGGCCTGTAATTTGACATCTCTTGGGTTACATGTAATGTATGAATGACGGGGCATGCCCCGACAAGCACACACTTAGATTTGCCTATATACCTACTTGATACTTGGTCACCAGCTTTACCCTTACTTGGTATGTTTCCCTCCTGTGTGTGCATTATTTTATTTTGTTCAATCACTGGTGATCGTTGTCGATGCATTCGCTTATCTTTCCATGTGGGAAGCCTCTGAAATGTTACTCCTGAGACTTTCTGGAGCTCAATCTAAAATTGAGATAGACTTGAACGTTTTCATTTTATTTTTTGGGATTTGATGTCAGAAATAAAGGTATGCTATCAGCCAGATTGCCAACAGTTATAATTGTGATTTGTAATTTGTGTGGTTAATGCATATAGCTATTGGTTTCTTGTATTGTGCTTCATATGTAAATCAGAACAGCTTCCAATAGATGAGCAGCAGGTGGGTGAAAGGGTGCATGGGTAGAGAGCAGCACATTGATGGAAGGGGGCCAGGGTGGAATTATTTAGCAGCAAAACCATAGCATTCCAGTTGCCACTAACACCGAGGTGCCATGCTCTCTGGAGAACTCACCCAGACTGGTGTCAGAGCAATGTTGCCACCAGTTGGACGTCCTCATACAAGTGGCAAAGTGACGTCAGAAGGGAGATAGAAAGATGGGGTGCTTGTGGGCAAGGCACACCACACGTCTCTTGTGTATCATGCTATTGTATTATAGAAGCTTTCGGGGTCTGATAATCGAAAAAGACAATTATGGTCCAGTATATGAAACAATATGGGTTGAGTGCTCACTGCTGCGATCCGAGCGTGATCTGCAGGTCGCAGGTTAAAATCCCGGCAAGGTTAACTCAGCCTTTCATCCGTCCGAGGTCGATAAATGAGTGCCAATTTCGGTTGGGTGATATTGTATGTAAATATGTGCTCTGTAAAGCACTTTGGATTAAGGCGCCATATAAATAATACATCATTATCATTATTATCATAAGGACTGAACGGAAAGGGGTCACTCATCTTCATGTGTGAAGGAAGGGGATCCATGAAAACAAAACGAAGAAGAAAAAGAAGAAGAAGACAAAGACGAAGAAGGAGGAGGAGTGGAGGAGAAGAAGGAGAAGGAGAAGGAGAAGAAGAAGAAGAAGAAGGAGAAGAAGAAGAAGAAGAAGAAGAAGAAGAAGAAGAAGAAGAAGAAGAAGAAGAAGAAGAAGAAGAAGAAGAAGAAGAAGAAAAAGGAGGAGGAGGAGAAGAAAAAGAAGAAGAAGAAGAAGAAGAAGAAGAAGAAGAAGAAGAAGAAGAAGAAGAAGAAGAAGAAGAAGAAGAAGAAGAAGAAGAAGCGATTTCGAAAGACCACTCTGTGACTGCGCAGAATGGTCTTTCTAAATTGAACAGTCTAGTTAGGGCGGCGATTCCCACCCCCGCCACCTCCTCCCCCGATTTCGGGAGCAATCCCGCAAGAGACTGTAGTTGGGTGGAGGAATGTCATTTTTTGATGTTTAGAGGTCGCCTAAAATCGGCCCAAAAATATCGGTATTTTGGTTAGGCTACCTATAAAAATCGAGAAAATGACATAGAACCACTAAAATGCCCCTGTGATGGTCAAAATTGCTCAGCAACAGTTCAATGTATCATACTCTTCCTCTAACTTTTCAATGACTCTGGGCTACCATTATCCAGTCCGACTTTCTAACCAATGTCACCTTTCCTGTTGGCACTTCACATCTAGAAACCAGAGCTAGAAAGGAGATCATGATGACAAGGGCCCGCAGGGCCTGCTGGCAACTCTGACCACCAATCTTCTCAGACCGGAGGCAGTATTTTTAAAAGAGCAAATGCCACATCCATGTTCAAAGCCAATCCTTGACTCTGACACAGGGTTGCAGTGGAGATTGTTTGAGGGAAAAACAGAAAAAACACATGCTTTTCCCTTAATTACGCAAATCGGCAGAATTGTCTCTAATAACTACAATAACCAACCATGCACAATGCCAAAACCAAACAATAAACATGTCCAGCCAAAGTTAGTGGACTTTGGAGGTGTTTGCCAATGGGGATTGTCCACCAGTTGAACACTCAGCTCACCTACACTAATCAGAGTGGAGCACCCTTGCATAGGATGGACCCATGCGAATGTGAACTGTGGACACCATACACAGTGTGGCCTTAGGGTGCCATCTGCTAACATGGATGCTGGCCTATCTTTCAGTGGGGTTCAGAGGCTTCCTAGGCACTTCCCAACACCTGCTGGGGAGCGAGGGGACCTCAAAGGCCACAGTCTAGGTGGCCTCCTCCATTGCTGAGGTGTATTTCACATGGCCACCTTACCCCCTTGCTGTCAATGTCATTTCTGCTGTTTGAACGTGGCAACAAAGCGATAATGTGAGTCTGCAAATGGCTGGGTAGGATTACATTGTTTATCCTTTCATTGCCCAAGGGCCCGCTCTTTGGCGTGGCTTTCTGAAGAATGGATTTTCATCAAAAGAGGAAATAGATTCCAGAATATAAAACGCATTATTTTAAGAATTCAAATTACTCTGGAGTAATAGTTTCCGATGAGAGCAATTGAGTCTAGGTGAGAGACAGCATCTGGGTTTTGAAGATTTGCGATGGTTTTTTGGTGTATTTCCCTTTGGCAAACACCATGGTTCCAAAAGTTACTTTATGGAATGCACATTTCGAAGAAGAGTGAACAACAGAGAGAGAAAACACATTGAGTGTATATCCCACTGTTTTGTGGTGTTTCTGTGAATTCCAGTGGTCCTGCTAAAAGTGACATACTCTACCTTTGCCCTTCTCCCTTCCCCAAAGGGCAATGAGTCATGTTTTCTCTACTTGCCTACTCAGAAAATCTCCTCCAGATGTTATTGCTGCCTTGCCTGGATTTCACTTTTGTGCCAGCAATCTGACCCAACTTCCATGTGCACAGCTCTGGAGAGTATCCAGGATGAGAGGGGTGAGGGGGTTAACTATGGAAAAAGTCTTGATTTTTGGGATGTGTTGGGAATCTGGTTCTGCCAATGTGTGGCAATGAAGGAGCAAGATCCAACCATCTATCTTCTTATGCTCAAAGAAAGTCATGAGGCTGGACTCACCAACATATGCCACCCCAGACCCGGTGTCTCCAGACTCCCCTTTGAAGACCCCCTCCCTGCAATAAACATATCCCTGTGTCCTTTGACTGTGTTCTGGGCTAATTGAGCTTGCCTCATCCATATCCATCCCCCCTCTGCTATCAATGGCTGTTCGCACCTGTGGGCATGCGCTCACACATGGGCTCGGAGATTATGAATGCTCAAGGTCCCAAATACCATGTACACCCCAAAGGGTTCTTTCACATGGGGAGCCTTATCCTCATAGCCACCCCAGACCCGGTGTCTCCATACTCCCCTTTGAAGACCCTGTCCCTGCAATCAAAATATGTCTCTGTCCTTTGTCTGTGTTCCGGGCCTATTGCATCCCCTCATCCACATCCATCCCCCCTCCGCTATCAATGACAGTTCACAACTGTGGTCATGTGCCCACAAGGGGGCTAGGAGGATGGGAACATGCAAGGTTCTGAATACCATGTCCACCACAAAGGGTTCTTTTGCATGAGCACCCATATCCACATGGACACCTCAGGCCTGGTGCCTCCAGACTCCCCTTTGAAGAGCCAGTCTCTGCAATCAACATGTCTGTGTCCTTTGACTGTGTCCTGGGCCTATTGTGCCCGCCTCATCCACATCCATTCCCCTCCACTATCAATGACAGTTCGCACCTGTGGGCATGCGCTCGCAAGGGCGTTGCACTAGCGGGACTGAGGAGGTCAAACATTGTCATAGTGGCCTGGTGGGTGTGAACACATCAGACATTCACATACACACCTTCTTCTGTAATCCTTTATAAACACTGTGGGAGTTAACAAGAAAACATCTGTGAGATCGACAATGATATTGCCAGCTCTCCACTTTTTACCTTGCTTGCTGAGTCGGCCCATCTGTTCTTCTAAGTAACGGTTAGTCAACATTTACTATTGTTTTCTGTAGTGCCAACGTTCTCTACTGGGCCACTTTCTATTGTTTTATACTCAATGTACACCCTGTTCTCATTTTATTTTATTCAAAAAGTCTACACCATTATCAACCGTCCTATGCATTTTTATCTCTGTAATTAGCACATACCATTACAGAGTATTTTATCCAAATGCAGTCTTTCATAGTGGATATTTACCAATGCATATTCGCTTTAGGTGCCATTTTTATAAAGTACTTTTTTAATATCGAATGAATATGATGTTTGATCTACTTACTTTGATACATTTTTATAATATTTATTTATATTTGTTTAACAGATGAAAGGGACAATCCAACAATGCTTTATTGTATAATTTTCGGTTGCACTTATAAAAGCCATGCTAAAAGTCAGAGTATAGTCCTTCATGTATTTCGAAAGGATTTACATTTAATAAGAAAATGGCTCTTGAGCTGTGGATTTCCAGTGTCTGAAATTGAAAGCAGAGCCAAAGATGTCTTGGATGATGTCAGGGGCAATCGATTCCACGTCTTCAGCATGCACTTCTCATAAGATATGTACGAACAATCACAGTACACTAAAAAGTGTAGCCCCAGACTCTGTCGCAAATTACGTCCCAATGCAGTTCCAACTGAATTTCAACACACGCTGACCCAGGTGAGTAGTATACACTGAATATTTACATTTATTTTGGCATTTTCTAAATTTACCTGTATAATATGTCTTATAAATCACCACTCAATGTATCGAAGTAGTCTGCAAACAGGCAACATAAAGAAAGTTCTTCAGTTTTGGGGGAATATTTCCATTGATATTTTATTAGACAGTTTCGTTCTTGTGGTTTGTAAATTTTGAACTTTAGATTACTTTGTGTATCCTTACTTTATAGATACTCGAATAGTTCAGTGCAATGGGAGCCTTTCCAAACACACACTCACATTGCGTCCTTTAAAAATAGGTCATTTTTAAAAATGACCATGTCTGTCTTTACGTAGACCACACTGATGGAATTACAAAAACGTTACCATGGAGGAAACCACAGACACGTCCAACAGACTTATGGTGAGGCCAAGCAACTTGCACACACATTTTTTTTATTGTTTCTGATGTGATATAAATTATAATACTAATATCCATTTTCTATTGACCAATGGTTTCAATATATACATTGTTTAAAGGACCGTGATGCTACATCAATCACTATTCTGGAGTCAACAGCAACCTCACCCACTTTTCAAGTGGATCCTCTTTCCTCACGGTACTTCCGACAGCACCTTAGGTGGCTCCTTTCACAGCAGCAGGCAGCTGTAGAGCCATTCGAAATCAAAAGTCATCCAGAACTGCTGGCCTTTCACAGCCGTCATCACACAAGGTAAGCACTTTTGGGCTTGCAGAAGATCGAGGGGCGCACACACTTTATCTCATTGCCCTCAATGCCTGATTGTATCCCTGGCTGAATTTACAAAATGTATGAGATATATGCTGGGTGAGAATTGGCAATCTTGTGGCCCTGTTGGGCTATACTTGCAGTGGGGACCACCACGTTACAAAATGGCTGCTCCTCTAACGAGCACTGGAGTGCTTTCTCTTGTTTTCCCCACATGGACGTGATTGGGTGAAGCACCTAATTTCTATACCAATCTGGGAGCCGGCATCTACGGCCCACTTGTTTGGGCCATGGAAGGGCGTGGAGTGCCACAAATGTGGGCCTTTAGAACTTTGTGCACCCCTCAAGAGTACTGTAAGTCATGACTGGACATTGTTATAATTTTTTTCCACTAACCTAAACATCTGTTCAACTGAGGTGTGCCTAGGCCCTTCTGCCTTCCTTGTCGTCCTTAATCCTTCATTCAATGTATTTGTAAACTTGGTGTGTTGCATTGCATTTTGTGCTTCCTGTGTAAATTCAAATCCTGGTGTGTTCTTTAACATCTTGCACCCCATTTTGCATTGTGTGCTGTGCTTCCTGAGCAAATCCGAACCATGATGTGTTTTTTAACATTGTGCACCCCATTTTGCATTCCGTTCTGTGCTTCCTGTCAAATATTGAACCCTGGTGTGTTTTCTAACATCTCGCACCCCATTTTGCATTGCATTCTGTGCCTCCTGTGCAAATATGAACCCCGTTTGTTTTTGTTTTAACTTGTTGCACTCCATTTTGCATTGTATTCTGTGCCTCCTGTGCAAATTCAAATCATGGTGTGTTTTTTTAAATATCATTGCACCCCACTGTCATTACAAAAGTGTTCCCATTACATCTGTCTTCTTGCTTCTCCTGGCTACTAGGCTGTCTGGTGAGCTGTGCTTGTTCTGTGCTGTGCAACCTCTCCACTTTCTTCCTCCTACATTCTGCCGCCCTATGGCACTCACCATCTCCCCTATCTCTTCTATCACCTACCCTTTCTCTCTCTTGCGGTCTGGAAGAAAAAAGTCAAAAAAGATATTCAGACCACTAACACTGGCCTAACTATCGCAGACACTTATGTCAGTGTAACTTCCAGACATAATTTTACTGATATCCTCTTTTCTGTCCCCTCGCCAGATCTATGGACTCCTCATCTTATTTCTACTCTCTCTCTCCTCTCACATCTTCACCCATTAATGGTGCCACTAGATGGAAAGTACTCGGGATGGTCTTCTCATCATCCAGGTGTATCATTAATGTCTATCACAACTTGGTTCAGGGTCCTCAACTCAACCTCCTCCTGTTTGACCGGTGCTTGCTGTCTCCCATACAACTTCCTCCCCACACCTGCTACCACTTCTTCCTGGATCTCTGTCCCCCCTTCTCCGACTGGTGTACCACGCCCCTAAACCCCTCCTCGGAAAACCTTCAAAGGAGTGACCTCTTGCATCTAGCCACGCTTAATGCTTGCTTTGCCGCCAAACACTCTGCCGACATCGGCCTCCTCCTTGAAGACCTTGAGCTTGCTATCCTTGCTCTCACAGATGGCTATAAGATAATCTCCAAGCCTCACCCTCTGATCTTCTCTGAGTGGATTCCTTCTTCCGTCATACCCATCCAGCCTTACTATTCCTTTGACAGTCTGGTTGGAAAGATGGTCATCTCCCCCACCTCCTCCCTGACCATTACCACTATCTACAGGCCACCTGGCTCTACCACCATGTTCCTCTCTGAATGGGGTGAGTTCTCTTCCTCTCTCCTCACAACCAACCTCTAAACTACTTCTCCTGGGTGACTTCAATATCCACCATGACTCCTCGATCATGCCATCCACTCCCTTCTGTGACCTCTGCCCCTCACTTTCCCTCTCCATTCTGCCTTCTGGTACTACCCACTCAGCTAGACACACTCTTGGTGCCTTCATCCACAGCTCTCCCCCACACTCATCACCCTACTCTCCTGGTCAGACCATTATCTCCTGTCCTGTCACCGGGCTCCTCTCGGCAGTTTGACAATACCGCCGTCAGCCGTGCCAACCTCGTTCTCGAACAATCCGTCCGAAGAAACGAGTATCAGCTGCTGCCTTTGCATCTACCATCATCGCCCCCGTCCCTCCCCACTTCAGAATCTAGCTCTGATTCCGCTTTGAGCAACCTCCATCTTACAATTACTAATATTCTTGACATTATTGCCCTAGTCATGGGAATCCGCCTGAAACATGCCTCCAAGCGTAATACCCGGTACGACTCTGAATTTGCAGTCCTGAAACACAAGTGCAGAGCTGCAGAACGGAAGTGGAAGACCTCAGGCTCACCCTCTGACAAACTGGCTTGTCGCCTGCTACAAAGGCAATACCGACTCTCAATCCTCTCCAAGAAAAGGGCCCACATCCAGGCTTGCTTCTCTGGTGCATCCAACAACATGGCTGAACTCTTTAAAGTCTGCAAGGAACTAGCCAACCCTTCTGCAGTCTCATCCTCACCTCTTCCCTCCTAGGCCCTCTGCAACGCACTAGCCACACACTTCACTGCAAAATCTCAGGACATCCTGAACACCATCACCTCCCTCTCCTGTTCCCCCAACCTGCTGTCTCTTATAGCCTCCTCTCCCCCATCTGCATTTCTCCCCTCTTTCTCTCCTATCACACCCAATGAGGTCACCAGAGTGGTCCGCTCCATGAGGGTCCCCTCCAAACAGGTCTTCCCCTGTTCCTCCAGAACTATTAAGGACAATACCGTCTCCCTTGTCCCTGCATTTTCTGATTTCTTCAGCCACTCTTTTTCTACTGGATCTTTTTCCTCTTCCCTCAAGCACTCCTTGTGCACCCCCTTGTGAAAAAAACTTCTGCATAACCATCTTGTCCAGCCAACTACCACCCCCTCTCTATCACCCCCTTCCTGGGGGAACTCTTGGAGAAGCTGGCCTTCCCCAACTGACACAGCACACTGAACTTGTTGTTTGCCTACATGACCATTAATCTGGATTCTGAGCATCTAGAGACATGGAAACCGCTCTTCTGAACCCCTGTGAGGAACTGCTCGCATCTCTTGACTCCAACTCTCCACCTGTTCTCATTCTACTTGATCTCTCCTCTGCATTTTACATGGTCAGCCACTCCATCCTCATAAAACAGCACTACAATACACTATATATCGTAGAGTGGGCACCGGACTGGCTGACCGTCCATCCAAGGTTATTCTGGACTCTTTCTCCTCCCCCACCTCCATCTGCACCTGCAGTGTCCACCACGGCTCCATCCTTTCTCCCTGGCTCTTTAACACCTATTTGCTCACCTCATTTCCACCTTCTCCCCTAACTTCCAGTGTTATGCAGATGTCACACAACTCTTCTTCAAACTTCCCTCTGATCCTCTCCTTACTGCCTTCATCATTCCTGACTGCTTATCTGCCATCCAGTCCTTCTGTAATCCAATGATCTCTGCCTCAACGCCAGCAAGAATGAGATCCATCCCATTGGGACTCCTGCTTCCCCTTTCTTACCCTCACTCTGGCCACCTTCTATGTGCTCTCCCCTTCTCCTTCATCTGAAGCCAGAAACCATAGAGCCATCTTGAACTCCTCTCTTACTTTCCTCCCTCACATTCAGGACCTTGCCAAGAAGGCCCAGTTTCAACTCCACCTCCTCAAATGAATCCTTCCTTTCCTCATTTTCCCCCAGAAGCTCATTGTCTTAGAGCTCTGGTAGTCTCTAGGCTAGACTATTGTAATAGCCTCTTCCTTAATCTATCCTCTTCTTCCCTAGGACTGCTCCAGCTAATCCAGAACAGGGCTGCAAGACTTATCCTTGGCCTGAAGCCCAGAGACTGCATCTCTCCATCCCTAAAATCTCTCCACTGGCCCCCGGTTGCGGCAAGGATCAACTCCAAATCCCTCTGCATCATCCATAAGGCTGTCTGAGGCCAGGGACAATGCTATCTACACCTGGCTCTCACTAAATACTCTCCATCCAGATCTTTAAATTCCTCCGGCACCAACTCTCTGTGTTTCAAGTGATTTGCTAAAGAGTGAGCTGGTGGTTCGATCTCTTTCATTGGCAGGCTCCCTCCTATGGAACAGCTTCCCCCTTCCTCTTCGTCTTGAGCCGGTTCTCCTCAAATTCCAGAAGCTCCTCAAGACCTTCCTTTTCACCTCCTCCTTCCCTCCCTGCCTCCCCTGTTGAACCCCACAGTTGCTGAGATTGGTGACCAGGGCCCTTATGTGTCCACCTGGGCCCTGGCCTTCCACATCCAATCACTTTCAGCCTCTGCCTGCTCCCAACAATTGCCTTGCCACCCACTGGCTTGTGCCACCACAGGCCTGCACGCACATGCTTATTTTTTGGCAGTTGACCACTCCCACTAAGTCACTTAACAGCTGCGTACTCCCTGGCAATTCCCCCGTGGTACTCCTAGCAATTACCCTCCACTCCCTCATCCCTTCCCTCTCTCTGCACTTGCATGTTCTGAATGCTCACAAGGCCCAGTAGGTTTGCCTCTATCTTTCATTGTTATCTTTGTATTTCATTCTCATGTTCCTTCCATGATGCCCTGTGGGCGCTTTGAAACACAATGGCCCTCATTACGACCCTGGCGGATTTTTTCCGCCATCGACGGACTTTCCGGCCATGGCGTAAAGTCCGTTTACGCCATGGCGGATGGTGGACTTACCGCCCCATTCCGAGGTCGGCGGGGCGGTAAGTCCCCATTGACCCATTTACCCTTCCCCATTCCCATTTCGGCCCCATAGGGTATAATGGGAGTGGGGAAGGAGTTAATTACGCCACCGTAAATTACGGTGGCGTAATTAACACCAAGGTCCCATAGCGCCATGGATTTTTACGCCCGCAAAAAGCGGGCGGAAAAATGACCATGGCGCTCTGGGAACTCGGAATTGGCGGTAAGGGGTCGGCGCAGCTAACGCTAGCGTAAACCCCTTACCGCCAGGGTCCTAATGAGGACCAATGTATTTATTTATATATTTATTTATTTATTTATTTATTTAGGTTTGTAAAGCACACTGCAGCCGTGGGCATCTAGGCACTATAAAGTGAGCGTAGGAAGGCTTGATTCAGGGTTACATAGAATGCTGCCCAAGAAGTTTGCTTATAGGCGAGTACAAGTTACAGGTAATGACAGTTGATACAGTAAGGTTATATTACTGGTGTCGCACGAGATAGATATACAGAGTAGAACATGCACAGCGTAAAACATACAGTTCTTAGACAAAAAGCCTAGTTTTGATGTGCTTAGAGCCTTGCAAATGCACAGTAAATAAAATTAAAATAAAGATTGTCTTTTAGAATATTCCTTCAGAAGCGACTATACAAAATATGTATTTGTTCAAGTTGAACTTAAAACATATTGATTATTGTTATGTATAATACTAGCTTTTGAAACAAACTGGCTTGTAGGCTTCTTAGTAAATATCAACCATCTTTTACATGTAATTTTTGTATTTTAATGTTACATCTTTATTATTACTGTTATATAGGCAGAGCCTGCAACTTCAACAACATACTATTCTTCTACTGCAACCGGTCTGGAGGATGAGGTATGAGAAGTGATAATTTATTGATTAATACTAATAGTTATTGATTAACTATATCTTTTTTACATTTAAGATAACTTATTTTTTTGATAATTTGAAATACTGTCAGCAAATTGTAAAGCATTAGATCAACAACCTCAATGTATTCATTGTAGAAACATGTGAAACAATGAAATTAAAACTTCAAACAAAATGTACTTTGTCACTGAATAACATAGACCCTTTTACTATATGAATGGTGTATGTTTTTGCTTATAAACCTCAACTGCTTAGCGAAAAATGGAATCAGTGAAACAAAATAACATTACAACGCATTAAAGGGGCCACAATTTGATCAACATGTTTTGCAGGATGATCTCGCACCAACTCCCTGTGACATCTCTGTAGGTAATCAGATGCAGTTTTCAAATATGTCTTTTTAAAATGTTACATGTACACAGTGTTCGACTTTATGTCAAAATGAATTTAAAGATTTTAGTCAGATGATTAACAGTATCTTTTTACAAAGTTTAACTGATACTATAAGGTTGACAATCATTAAATAAACTTTCTCAAGATGTACTTTGTGAGATCAAAGATTTAACATTGAATTGTTGATCAATTTAATTAATGTTCTTTGAATTTGGTATGCACAAGGAATGTACTACCAAAGTGGTCAAAATTGAAGAGACACATGGACAAGAGGTATACATGAGATATTGTAAACTATCAGTTATCATCCATTTTAACTGTGTTGTAATATTTAATATGCTTTAATGGTTTCCATAGTGACGTTTTGTTATATATGTATATATCATTCTTTAAGTGGAAGAGAACATTTCAAGGTGTATACAATTTAAAAATGCTGTGTTCAGCTTGGTCTGGTGGTCGGCAAACCCTAATGGACTGTTTCAAGGAAAATTCAGAAAATAAGGTCACATAACAGAATTTGCTTTTAAAAAATAAGTTGTTCTCAGTTATTTCATAGATATTTCATGTTCATATGTTAATTCATATATTCTGTATGTGTTCTATAAATTAAGCATGTTCCTTTCTCTTTGATTAGAGTCCTACGAGGAAGGGGAACATAAAGACTCATACAACTGCACAAACTAATGATGTTGCATGTCAGACAGGTGTCACTTGGGAACAGCTAGATTTTGAGGCTCAGCATGGTCCTCGCAAGATTCAAGATGCAGATGTCCAGTGGCTGGAATTTGAATTCAATGTCAGCAGTGACCAAAGGAAGGTAATCCTGGATCATTGTTACAGCACAAAATGTCACCCAGAGGAAACAGACAACAAAGACGATTTTTCAGAATTGCTTGGAGAACCGCTCATAATCCACACCCTCTAAAGAAATGCTATCTAAGAAACAGACAATGTTCCCTGTTTCCCCAATACATGTGGACAAATCGGAAATTTCACACACAGAAATAACCAAAGCATCCTCGGTACTGATTGACGATTGTGATCGTAATGTGGACCTCACTCTTCCTCGTATTGAGGACTTATCCACCACCATGGAATCAAAAACCAGTGGGCAGCCATTGGTGAAGTTTACTCATGTAGTCAAAGGCACCAACCTGAAGATCAAGGGTATCTGTCTACACCACCAAAACTCATGTTCATGGTCTGCTCAACCTGTAACTGGAAAAGTGCCTGCTGGAAATGTACTTTGTTCATCTGCTTTGTTGTTTAGCTGATCAACCTACAGTATAATTCTATGTTTTTCTAACTTTGTGGGACTCAAGTTCCTTTTGAAAACCCAGTACTACAAATATCAGAAGGATTTCTTGTTCCTCGCTATTAGCCAGGCATGGACACTCAAACAGATGTCAATGGACAATGCTCTCACTGGCAAAAGGCTCTGGCTTGCTCATGATGGACAGTGTGACAGTCAAGTTTTTTCTGCTAAATACTGCACTTACCACTTCCAAGAAATGGAAACCAAAGAAATAGTGAGTTCAGTCGTTGTGCAAGATTCTGAATGTACATCTTCTGTTGCCATGGAAAAATATGTTTTCATTATATCCATTCAACTTCTGCAATCCAGAGGAATGCAAATAGAACTGATAGTCACTGACCGGCACGTTTCAATAGCCAAGGCCATGGCAGAGCAGTTCCCAGACATAAAGCATCAATATGATGTCTGGCATGTCACAAAATCAATTTTGAAAGATATTACAGCTTTTGGAGAAATAAAAGGTGACAGAAAACATTTTACATTGGTAAGATGGAGGTGAGTAAAGGGTGTGCGCCCTCCTTGCATGTGGTTGGTGGTTGGTATTGGTTTTGAACATACATTGCCTGACTGCGTATCTTGGCGATGACTGTTACCCACCAGTCAGTCGATCAATAACGTTTTGAAATTGGGTTGCACCAAGCCTTACTAAGCTGGAACAGAGATGGGAACTCCAGCTGGACACAGTGAGGGAAGGCTTAAATGTCACAGAAGAGTGGAAACATTTCATGGGCAGTTAATTAGGCCAGAAGCATGGAGAATTTTGGAAAAGCCCATAGGCACCAAGAAAGACCAGTGCATCATAAACAGAGTGTGTGCTTTTGGTAGATAGGATGTATGAGATAGCATCTATTAGTCTTAGTAATGCATTGAACCGAGAACAGAATCACAGATTGATTGGAATATAGCAAATATCTCTTCTACGGTTCTGTTATCCACTTTTTTTCTGTTCTCAATGTTTAACAGTGATGCAATCAGGAGGTCTCACTAATACTGATGTACAAGAATGGGTTGTATAAATAACGCAAAACATTCTATGTGTATAGGTTTCACACAATATTGTGCTTATGATGTATGATTGATATCGATATAAGATGTCAGATTTGTGTTTGAATCAACTACAACAGCTCTAGCTTTATTACCTTTGTATTGATAACTTTATGATAGAATTTCTTCAAAATCAAAGTGCTCCGACTTTGAGGGGCTGACATATATGTGAATACGCATAAACAACAAGCATTCCTAAGTCGAGCAAAGCACCCCCAACATTCGGACTAACCAATCACACAGGCTCCTGTCAGTTACAGCTTGGTAGGGTGCCACAACTACGTGTGCCCCAGCCAGGAATTAAACTGTGATCACAATATTGGTGATTATTACAATAGCGATCATCCATTACAGGCAGTCCCAGTATCAGCCATAGCAACACACAACCATTTTGCAGCAACACAATAACAATTTTTGTAGCCCAGAGAAGGTTTTACTCCAACATGTAAACAGACTTATCCCTCAAGCTACTCTTAGTCACAGCAGGTGAGGGTACACAAATGCATGTGCTTCAGTGGAAAAAAGGCTGGCTTTTCTGTATGTTTGATCATTGCAGTAGCGATCGTTTAACAGAGGCGATCACGGCAACAGTGTCCTGTTCCCATAGCAACACGCGGCCGCATTGCCAAATCATCATTTTGAAAATATGTTTCCAAAACACTTATATCTTGGACATAAATAGGATGTTTTTTTTAATAGCAGAATATTTTCAGTGATCTAATTGAGAGAAACACAGTAGGTTTTTGCCACGTCGGCTTCGCTAAGATGGTCACCGATACAAATAGCAACAGTGGCCATGGCAACAGTTGCACAGCATTCTGAGAACAGCAGTCGGAGCCCTTACAGCTTCGCCTTCGACTCACATGGATCCTCTGATGATTATTCTCATCCATCGAACATCTAGGTAAGCGGGTAGGTTGTTGTTGCACACGAAATGGGATTTAGATACTTAGATTCCAATTTTTTCGAGCTTTAGCCACAATTAATACTGGTAGCATTATATTCCACACAGAAGCTATTTTAGGCCGTCTGTGGGAGTGAGAGTATCAGCCTCCATGGCTATAACGTACAGAGATAGTTACACAATAACATACCTGGTGTTTTTGGGTGTGAGATTAGTACCATAAGTAAAATGGCACTAATGGGCTCAGATCCCACAGGAGGCAGCCTTACTTCACTTTCTGTTTTATTTTTGCCCAATGAGCACCATGACCAACTAGGCAATAATGGGTTCATATTTTATCCCACAGCAACGGCACCAGTAACCAGCTTCAGAGCACCCAACACAATCCGCTTTGATGTAGACATTTTGCATCTGTTCACAGCGGAATCATACAATCGGGTAAGATATCAATAACTTAAGGTGATACACCCTCCATTTCGGACGGGGGTAGAGTCTTATCCAAGTTTTGTCTGTTTTTACCAATAGATAACGTGGTGCGCAAGAACTAAGTGAGAATTGCAGCAAGCGTGTTTTGGACTGCATTTAAACTCCTGATGTCATAGAACTACACCGTGGTATCATAGAAACATGGTAATACCATTTCAATCTCCCTACAGCGATAGTGGGATCTTTGTTGAGTACAATAAGCGATGCGTTGTTTGCATTTTGAATTAATTTAAAGAAATAATTTCTGGGCCTAGTACACACTTCTGACAGAGAGAACAGGACCCTTCCACTACAAACTATCTTCTCGTCCTGATGAAGGCCTACCAACTTTCCGCAACATAGATTAGCTAACGAATGGCTGAAACACTGTTGTGTCAACTCCCCCTCCCAGCGTTAAACACACACAATGTATACGTTTTGTAACCGGATATACCTTGTCTACATTTTCATTTCTTTAAATGCGATTCCTTACCGATATAACGGTTTATGTACGTTTTGTACTGTGATCCAGGCAGATAGAGCTGGATAAATACTAATGTATCATGTGGAGATACTGTTCCTAAACTGATAAGTGCCCAGTAAATACGTTTTTTACAAAAACAATTTATCATGTATTAAATCATTGGATAAAAAAGAAAAAAATGTATCTATTTAAAAGTTTGATGCTGTGTAATCAATCTGAAAACATGCTGATTGTTGTATGAGAATTGTCAGAGGTGTGTACACAGGGTTCAGTCACCCTGGTCATTTCTCTATTTTGTTATTAACCCACCTGGGTAGATCAGGGTTTAGCCAGGAGCCCTTACGTTCACTGGCTTTAGGTTTTAGACATATCTTTTATTACATTCGTTTTGAAATCTGAGTAGTTAAAATTGCTGTTTACATCAGACCATGTAAACATTGGGTATAGTTATAGAGAACATAATTGAGTGTGTATAGTCCATTATATTTGATAATGTTAAAGTTTATCTGTGGCATGCACGTTTTAAATTATGGTGACATTTAGTCAGGTGGCGGTGAGTCTTTACATTAGCCTGCCTATGCTCTCTAGTGCGGTTTGCGACACTTCCCCATCGTGTTGAATCCTTAGGGGGCCCTTTAAATCAGTAAAACATTATACTCAGGATAGGATGCAGAATAACTCTTACACCAAATAATAAGATCGACTCAGGAAGTTGGCAAAAAGTCTCTCTCAACTGTTTTATTTTCAATTGTTTAAAACATGGAGTTTATAACAGACATCAACAGACGTCGCACAGCATTATCTCAAAGCATTTAATAAAACACTTATTTTATAGAAAAAACTTGTCATACGTGACTTCATACTGCATTGCAAAATAAGAAAACCTATGGGGAGTGGTGATTGGCTTAGGGGGAACATCTAAGTATGCTTTCTTTAGTTCCTTTAGGTGCCATGGGTATTTCTCCCCAGTGCCAGGGCCTTTTTTGGTGACTTTGGTATGTGGCCATTCAATGGCTTGTAACTTTTTTGTTACATGAGAAATCTCGGCCACATTTGGCTCCTTTTTTTCCCACATGTAGGGGTCGTAACGCCACCCAGGAATCCCAGGTTGCTGTAGGGGGGTGAGAGAAAATAAGGAAAAAGTGCGAAAATGTTGGGTTTTTTAAAAAAATGCCAATAAAATGATGTACAAAGAAGCCTGTGTTTTTTTCCTTGTAAGAGCTAGGAACAAATGGTTTGCTGTGCTGAGTTCCCCAATTTCGTGGCTTTCAGGAACAGGTTGAGTGGAAATGGAAAAAAATTATTTTGATGTGGTTATCAACCGTTTTGTGAGAGGTAGGCGATTTTGGCCATTTTTGCCAATTGGACATGCATGGACGGAATGGAAGAAAAGGGCAGGAAAGCCAAATTGGAGGACAGAAAGGCATATATTTCTGAAAAGTAGACAAAATTCCAAGTTTAGGAAGGGGTGATTTGCATAGGTCAGGCAACAACTAGGTAGGGGAACCTGCCATCGAATGGGGGAAAAGCGGGAAAATGACTGAAAAATAAGGTATGTGTTGGACATGGTTGGCTTGGTACGGCAATGGCTTCTATGAATTTTGAGAAAAGCAATGCTCCACTACATTCCCCCGACTCTTGCAGTTAGGAAAGCATACCATTTTTGTAGTGTTTTTACAAAACAAGCAATACCACAAGCCAAACACTCAGCCATGGTACACAGGAATTGTACGCTCACGGCCTGACCAGACGCACTTAGCATGTGTAAATTGGGAAAACCAATGTGGTGAGGAACGGCAAGCATACATTTTTTGAAAGAGCACAGGCAGACCTTTTCAAGGGTAGGTGACTTGTGCAGGTTACAAAAGTGTATGGTGGCTAAAGGAGCGACTAAATGTAGGTCACATTTGGGAAAAGAAAGGGTTGTGAGACAAAGGGCACCAGCAAATGGGTAAAAATGTTATGAAAACCACACAAACACAACACATGGCCTACCATCCCGCGTTGCCACAGGTGTCCCGATGAAAACGGTACCCCACATCTGTGGGTGCACCTACCTGACCGCCAAGGGGAAAGCCTAAAACACAAGTAACCCCAAGTCTGTTTTCATGGCGAAATCTCAGACATTCTGCCGACCGGCACAACGTACAGATATGGGCCTCGGGTGTCCAAGCCACCGAGGAAAACAGGGACCCCATGCATTTCTGAAAAGAGGACACCCGTGGGAATATGCAGAGGTATGTTTTGCGCACATCGCCCCAGAATTTTTTACCCAGACAGCCCCGCAAAGTCTGAAATGTCAGGAAAAAAACACTTTTTCTGCGCATTTTGCTTCACGTACCCATCAAAACACCCCCCAACAACACATGGCCTACCGTCACGCGTTCCCACAGGTGTCCCGATGAAAACGGTACCTCACATGTGTGGGTGCACCTACCTGGCCGCCAAGGGGAAAGCCTAAAACACAAGTAACCCCAAGTCTGTTTTCATGGCGAGATCTCAGACATTCTGCCGACCGGCACAACGTACAGATATGGGCATCGGGTGTCCAAGCCACAGAGGAAAACAGGGAACCCCATGCATTTCCGAAAAGAGGACACCCGTGGGAATCCGCAGAGGTATGATTTGCGCACATCGCCCCAGAATTTTTTACCCAGAGAGCCCGCAAAGTCCGAAATGTGGGGAAAAAAAACGCTTTTTCCACACATTTCGCTCGACGCACCCATTGAAGCACGCACACAACAACACATGGCCTTCCGTCACGCGTTCCCACAGGTGTCCCAATGAAAACGGTACCTCACATGTGTGGGTGCACCTACCTGGCCGCCAAGGGGAAAGCCTAAAACACAAGTAACCCCAAGTCTGTTTTCAGAGCGAAATCTCAGACATTCTGCAGACCGGCACAACGTACAGATATGGGCCTCGGGTGTCCAAGCCACCAAGGAAAACAGGGAACCCCATGCATTTCTGAAAAGAGGACACCCGTGGGAATCCGCAGAGGTATGATTTGCGCACATCGCCCCAGATTTTATTACCCAGACAGCCCCGCAAAGTCCGAAATGTGGGGACAAAAATGCTTTTTCCGCACATTTTGCTCGACACACCCATCGAAACACGCCCCAACAACACATGGCCTACCGTCACGCGTTCCCACAGGTGTCCCGATGAAAACGGTACCTCACATGTGTGGGTGCACCTACCTGGCCGCCAAGGGGAAAGCCTAAAACACAAGTAACCCCAAGTCTGTTTTCATGGCGAGATCTCAGACATTCTGCCGACCGGCACAACGTACAGATATGGGCATCGGGTGTCCAAGCCACAGAGGAAAACAGGGAACCCCATGCATTTCCGAAAAGAGGACACCCGTGGGAATCCTCAGAGGTATGATTTGCGCACATCGCCCCAGAATTTTTTACCCAGAGAGCCCGCAAAGTCCGAAATGTGGGGAAAAAAAACGCTTTTTCCACACATTTCGCTCGACGCACCCATTGAAGCACGCACACAACAACACATGGCCTTCCGTCACGCGTTCCCACAGGTGTCCCAATGAAAATGGTACCTCACATGTGTGGGTGCACCTACCTGGCCGCCAAGGGGAAAGCCTAATACACAAGTAACCCCAAGTATGTTTTCAGAGCGAAATCTCAGACATTCTGCCGACCGGCACAACGTACAGATATGGGCCTCGGGTGTCCAAGCCACCGAGGAAAACAGGAACCCCATGCATTTCTGAAAAGAGGACACCCGTGGGAATACGCAGAGGTATGATTTGCGCACATCGCCCCAGAATTTTTTACCCAGACAGCCCCGCAAAGTCCGAAATGTCAGGAAAAAAACACTTTTTCTGCATATTTTGCTCGACGTACCCATCAAAACACGCCCACAACAACACATGGCCTACCGTCACACGTTCCCACAGGTGTCCCGATGAAAACGGTACCTCACATGTGTGGGTGCACCTACCAGGCCGCCAAGGGGAAAGCCTGAAACACAAGTAACCCCAAGTCTGTTTTCATGGCGAGATCTATAGACATTCTGCCGACCGGCACAACGTACAGATATGGGCATCGGGTGTCCAAGCCACCAAGGAAAACAGGGAACCCCATTCATTTCCGAAAAGAGGACACTCGTGGGAATCCGCAGAGGTATGATTTGCGCACATCGCCCCAGATTTTATTACCCAGACAGCCCCGCAAATTCTGAAATGTGGGGAAAAAAACGCTTTTTCCGCACATTTTGCTCGACGCACCCATCGAAACATGCACACCAACAACACATGGCCTACCGTCACGTGTTCCCACAGGTGTCCCGATGAAAACAGTACCTCACATGTGTGGGTGCACCTACCTGGCCGCCAAGGGAAAAGCCTAAAACACAAGTAACCCCAAAGCTGTTTTCAGAGGGAAATCTCAGACATTCTGCCGACCGGCACAACGTACAGATATGGGCCTCGGGTGTCCAAGCCACCGAGGAAAACAGGGAGCCCCATGCATTTCCGAAAAGAGCACACCCGTGGGAATCCGCAGAGGTATGATTTGCGCACATCGCCCCAGAATTTTTTACCCAGAGAGCCCGCAAAGTCCGAAATGTGGGGAAAAAAAACGCTTTTTCCGCACATTTCGCTCGACGCACCCATAGAAGCACGCACCCAACAACACATGGACTTCCGTCACGCGTTCCCACAGGTGTCCCAATGAAAACGGTACCTCACATGTGTGGGTGCACCTACCTGGCCGCCAAGGGGAAAGCCTAAAACACAAGTAACCCCTGGTCTGTTTTCAGAGCGAAATCTCAGACATTCTGCAGACTGGCAAAATGTACAGATATGGGCATCGGGTGTCCAAGCCACCAAGGAAAACAGGGAACCCCATGCATTTCTGAAAAGAGGACACCCGTGGGAATCCGCAGAGGTATGATTTGCGCACATCGCCCCAGAATTTTTTACCCAGACAGCCCCGCAAAGTCCGAAATGTCAGGAAAAAAACACTTTTTCTGCACATTTTGCTCGACGTACCCATCAAAACACCCCCCCAACAACACATGGCCTACCGTCACGCGTTCCCACAGGTGTTCCGATGAAAACGGTACCTCACATGTGTGGGTGCACCTACCTGGCCGCCAAGGGGAAAGCCTAAAACACAAGTAACCCAAAGTCTGTTTTCATGGCGAAATCTCAGACATTCTGCCGACCGGCACAACGTACAGATATGGGCATCGGGTGTCCAAGCCACCGAGGAAAACAGGGAACCCCATGCATTTCCGAAAACAGGACACCTGTGGGAATCCGCAGAGGTATGATTTGGCACATCGCCACAGATTTTATAACCCAGACAGCCCCGCAAATTCAGAAATGTGGGGAAAAAAAATGCTTTTTCCGCACATTTTGCTCGACGCACCCATCGAAACATGCCCCCAACAACACATGGCCTACCGTCACGTGTTCCCACAGGTGTCCCGATGAAAACGGTACCTCACATGTGTGGGTGCACCTACCTGGCCGCCAAGGGAAAAGCCTAAAACACAAGTAACCCCAAGTCTGTTTTCAGAGGGAAATCTCAGACATTCTGCTGACCGGCACAACGTACAGATATGGGCCTCGGGTGTCCAAGCCACCGAGGAAAACAGGGAACCCCATGCATTTCCGAAAAGAGGACACCCGTGGGAATCCGCTGCGGTATGATTTGCGCACATCGCCCCAGATTTTATTACCCAGACAGCCCCGCAAAGTCCGAAATGTCAGGAAAAAAACACCTTTTCTGCACATTTTGCTCGACGTACCCATCAAAACACGCCCCCAATAACACACGGCCTACCGTCACACGTTCCCACAGGTGTCCCGATAAAAACGGTACCTCACATGTGTGGGTGCACCTACCTGGCCGCCAAGGGGAAAGCCTAAAACACAAGTAACCCCAAGTCTGTTTTCATGGCGAGATCTCAGACATTCTGCCGACCGGCACAACGTACAGATATGGGCATCGGGTGTAAAAGCCACCGAGGAAAACAGGGAACCCCATGCATTTCCAAAAAGAGGACACCCGTGGGAATCCGCAGAGATATGATTTGCGCACATCGCCCCAGATTTTATTACCCAGACAGCCCCGCAAAGTCCGAAATGTCAGGAAAAAAACACTTTTTCTGCACATTTTGCTCGACGTACCCATCAAAACACGCCCCCAATAACACACGGCCTACCGTCACACGTTCCCAGAGGTGTTCCGATAAAAACGGTACCTCACATGTGTGGGTGCACCTACCTGGCCGCCAAGGGAAAAGCCTAAAACACAAGTAACCCCAAAGCTGTTTTCAGAGGGAAATCTCAGACATTCTGCTGACCGGCACAACGTACAGATATGGGCCTCGGGTGTCCAAGCCACCGAGGAAAACAGGGAACCCCATGCATTTCCGAAAAGAGGACACCCGTGGGAATCCGCTGCGGTATGATTTGCGCACATCGCCCCAGATTTTATTACCCAGACAGCCCCGCAAAGTCCGAAATGTCAGGAAAAAAACACTTTTTCTGCACATTTTGCTCGACGTACCCATCAAAACACGCCCCCAATAACACACGGCCTACCGTCACACGTTCCCACAGGTGTCCCGATAAAAACGGTACCTCACATGTGTGGGTGCACCTACCTGGCCGCCAAGGGGAAAGCCTAAAACACAAGTAACCCCAAGTCTGTTTTCATGGCGAGATCTCAGACATTCTGCCGACCGGCACAACGTACAGATATGGGCATCGGGTGTCCAAGCCACCGAGGAAAACAGGGAACCCCATGCATTTCCGAAAAGAGGACACCCGTGGGAATCCGCAGAGATATGATTTGCGCACATCGCCCCAGATTTTATTACCCAGACAGCCCCGCAAAGTCCGAAATGTCGGGAAAAAAACGCCTTTTCCGCACATTTCGCTCGACGCACCCATCGAAGCACGCACCCAACAACACATGGCATTCCGTCACGCGTTCCCACAGGTGTCCCAATGAAAATGGGACCTCACATGTGTGGGTGCACCTTACTGGCCGCCAAGGGGAAAGCCTAAAACACAAGTAACCCCAAGTCTGTTTTCAGAGCGAAATCTCAGACATTCTGCCGACTGTCACAAAGTACAGATATGGGCCTCGGGTGTCCAAGCCACCGAGGAAAACAAGGAACCCCATGCATTTCTGAAAAGAGGACACCCGTGGGAATCCACAGAGGTATGATTTGCGCACATCGCCCCAGAATTTTTTACCCAGAGAGCCCGCAAAGTCCGAAATGTGGGGAAAAAAAACGCTTTTTCCGCACATTTCGCTCGACGCACCCATCGAAGCACGCACCCAACAACACATGGCCTTCCGTCACGCGTTCCCACAGGTGTCCCAATGAAAATGGTACCTCACATGTGTGGGTGCACCTACCTGGCCGCCAAGGGGAAAGCCTAAAACACAAGTAACCCCAAGTCTGTTTTCATGGCGAGATCTCAGACATTCTGCCGACCGGCACAACGTACAGATATGGGCATCGGGTGTCCAAGCCACCGAGGAAAACAGGGAACCCCATGCATTTCCGAAAAGAGGACACCCGTGGGAATCCGCAGAGGTATGATTTGCGCACATCGCCCCAGATTTTATTACCCAGACAGCCCCGCAAAGTCCGAAATGTCAGGAAAAAACGCTTTTTCCGCACATTTCGCTTGACGCACCCATCGAAACACGCCCCCAACAACACATGGCCTACCGTCACGCGTTCCCACAGGTGTCCCGATGAAAACGGTACCCCACATGTGTCGGTGCACCTACCTGGCCGCCAAGGGGAAAGCCTAAAACACAAGTAACCCCAAGTCTGTATTCAGAGGGAAATCTCAGACATTCTGCCGACTGGCACAAAGTACAGATATGGGCCTCGGGTGTCCAAGCCACCGAGGAAAACAAGGAACCCCATGCATTTCTGAAAAGAGGACACCCGTGGGAATCCACAGAGGTATGATTTGCGCACATCGCCCCAGAATTTTTTACCCAGAGAGCCCGCAAAGTCCGAAATGTGGGGAAAAAAAACGCTTTTTCCCACACATTTCGCTCGACGCTCCCATCGAAGCACGCACCCAACAACACATGGCCTTCCGTCACGCGTTCCCACAGGTGTCCCAATGAAAATGGTACCTCACATGTGTGGGTGCACCTACCTGGCCGCCAAGGGGAAAGCCTAAAACACAAGTAACCCCAAGTCTGTTTTCAGAGCGAAATCTCAGACATTCTGCAGACCGGCACAACGTACAGATGTGGGCCTCGGGTGTCCAAGCCACCAAGGAAAACAGGGAACCCCATGCATTTCTGAAAAGAGGACACCCGTGGGAATCCGCAGAGGTATGATTTGCGCACATCGCCCCAGATTTTATTACCCAGACAGCCCCGCAAAGTCCAAAATGTGGGGACAAAAATGCTTTTTCCGCACATTTCGCTCAACACACCCATCGAGACACGCCCCAACAACACATGGCCTACCGTCACTCGTTCCCACAGGTGTCCCGATGAAAATGGTACATGTGTGAGTGCACCTACCTGGCCGCCAAGGGGAAAGCCTAAAACACAAGTAACCCCAAGTCTGTTTTCAGAGCGAAATCTCAGACATTCTGCCGACCGGCACAACGTACAGATATGGGCCCAGGGTGTCCAAGTCACCGAGGAAAACAGGGAACCCCATGCATTTCCGAAAAGAGGACACCCGTGGGAATCCGCAGAGGTATGATTTGCGCACATCGCCCCAGATTTTATTACCCAGACAGCCCCGCAAAGTCCAAAATGTCAGGAAAAAAACGCTTTTTCCGCACATTTTGCTCAAAGCACCCATCGAAACACGCCCCCAACAACACATGGCCTACCGTCACGCGTTCCCACAGGTGTCCCGATGAAAACGGTACCTCACATGTGTGGGTGCACCTACCTGGCCGCCAAGGGGAAAGCCTAAAACACAAGTAACCCCAAGTCTGTTTTCATGGCGAAATCTCAGACATTCTGCCGACCAGCACAACGTACAGATATGGGCCTCGGGTGTCCAAGCCACCGAGGAAAACAGGGACCCCATGCATTTCTGAAAATAGGACACCCGTAGTAATACGCAGAGGTATGATTTGCGCACATCGCCCCAGAATTTTTTACCCAGACAGCCCCGCAAAGTCCGAAATGTCAGGAAAAAAACACTTTTTCTGCATATTTTGCTCAACGTACCCATCAAAACACGCCCACAACAACACATGGCCTACCGTCACACGTTCCCACAGGTGTCCCGATGAAAACGGTACCTCACATGTGTGGGTGCACCTACCTGGCCGCCAAGGGGAAAGCCTGAAACACAAGTAACCCCAAGTCTGTTTTCATGGCGAGATCTCAGACATTCTGCCGACCGGCACAACGTACAGATATGGGCATCGGGTGTCCAAGCCACCGAGGAAAACAGGGAACCCCATGCATTTCCGAAAAGAGGACACTCGTGGGAATCCGCAGAGTTATGATTTGCGCACATCGCCCCAGATTTTATTACCCAGACAGCCCCGCAAATTCTGAAATGTGGGGAAAAAAACGCTTTTTCTGCACATTTTGCTCGACGCACCCATCGAAACATGCCCCCAACAACACATGGCCTACCGTCACGTGTTCCCACAGATGTCCCGATGAAAACAGTACCTCACATGTGTGGGTGGACCTACCTGGCCGCCAAGGGAAAAGCCTAAAACACAAGTAACCCCAAAGCTGTTTTCAGAGGGAAATCTCAGACATTCTGCCGACCGGCACAACGTACAGATATGGGCCTTGGGTGTCCAAGCCACCGAGGAAAACAAGGAACCCCATGCATTTCTGAAAAGAGGACACCCGTGGGAATCCACAGAGGTATGATTTGGGCACATCGCCCCAGAATTTTTTACCCAGACTGTCCCCGCAAAGTCCGAAATGTCAGGAAAAAAACACTTTTTCCGCACATTTCGCTCGACGCACCCATCGAAACACGCCCCCAACAACACATGGCATACCGTCACGCGTTCCCACAGGTGTCCCGATGAAAACGGTACCTCACATGTGTGGGTGCACCTACCTAGCCGACAAGGGGAAAGCCTAAAACACAAGTAACCCCAAGTCTGTTTTCAGAGCGAAATCTCAGACATTCTGCCGACCGGCACAACGTACAGATATGGGCCTCGGGTGTCCAAGCCACCAAGGAAAACAGGGAACCCCATGCATTTCCGAAAAGAGGACACTCGTGGGAATCCGCAGAGGTATGATTTGCGCACATCGCCCCAGATTTTATTACCCAGACAGCCCCGCAAATTCTGAAATGTGGGGAAAAAAACGCTTTTTCTGCACATTTTGCTCGACGCACCCATCGAAACATGCCCCCAACAACACATGGCCTACCGTCACGTGTTCCCACAGGTGTCCCGATGAAAACAGTACCTCACCTGTGTGGGTGGACCTACCTGGCCGCCAAGGGAAAAGCCTAAAACACAAGTAACCCCAAAGCTGTTTTCAGAGGGAAATCTCAGACATTCTGCCGACCGGCACAACGTACAGATATGGGCCTTGGGTGTCCAAGCCACCGAGGAAAACAAGGAACCCCATGCATTTCTGAAAAGAGGACACCCGTGGGAATCCACAGAGGTATGATTTGGGCACATCGCCCCAGAATTTTTTACCCAGACTGTCCCCGCAAAGTCCGAAATGTCAGGAAAAAAACACTTTTTCCGCACATTTTGCTCAACGCACCCATCGAAACACGCCCCCAACAACACATGGCATACCGTCACGCGTTCCCACAGGTGTCCCGATGAAAACGGTACCTCACATGTGTGGGTGCACCTACCTGGCCGCCAAGGGAAAAGCCTAAAACACAAGTAACCCCAAAGCTGTTTTCAGAGGGAAATCTCAGATATTCTGCCGACCGGCACAACATACAGATATGGGCCTCGGGTGTCCAAGCCACCGAGGAAAACAGGGAACCCCATGCATTTCCGAAAAGAGGACACCCGTGGGAATCCGCAGAGGTATTATTCGCGCACATCGCCCCAGAATTTTTTACCCAGAGAGCCCGCAAAGTCCGAAATGTGGGGAAAAAAAACGCTTTTTCCACATATTTCGCTCGACGCACCCATCGAAGCACGGACCCAACAACACATGGCCTTCCGTCACGCGTTCCCACAGGTGTCCCAATGAAAATGGTACCTCACATGTGTGGGTGCACCTACCTGGCCGCCAAGGGGAAAGCCTAAAACACAAGTAACCCCAAGTCTGTTTTCAGAGCGAAATCTCAGACATTCTGCAGACCGGCACAACGTACAGATATGGGCCTCGGGTGTCCAAGCCACCAAGGAAAACAGGGAACCCCATGCATTTCTGAAAAGAGGACACCCGTGGGAATCCGCAGAGGTATGATTTGCGCACATCGCCCCAGATTTTATTACCCAGACAGCCCCGCAAAGTCCGAAATGTGGGGACAAAAATGCTTTTTCCGCACATTTCGCTCGACACACCCATCGAAACACGCCCCAACAACACATGGCCTACCGTCACTCGTTCCCACAGGTGTCCCGATTAAAATGGTACATGTGTGAGTGCACCTACCTGGCCGCCAAGGGGAAAGCCTAAAACACAAGTAACCCCAAGTCTGTTTTCAGAGCGAAATCTCAGACATTCTGCCGACCGGCACAACGTACAGATATGGGCCTCGGGTGTCCAAGTCACCGAGGAAAACAGGGAACCCCATGCATTTCCGAAAAGAGGACACCCGTGGGAATCCGCAGAGGTATGATTTGCGCACATCGCCCCAGATTTTATTACCCAGACAGCCCCGCAAAGTCCAAAATGTCAGGAAAAAAACGCTTTTTCCGCACATTTTGCTCGACGCACCCATCGAAACACGCCCCCAACAACACATGGCCTACCGTCACGCGTTCCCACAGGTGTCCCGATGAAAACGGTACCTCACATGTGTGGGTGCACCTACCTGGCCGCCAAGGGGAAAGCCTAAAACACAAGTAACCCCAAGTCTGTTTTCATGGCGAAATCTCAGACATTCTGCCGACCAGCACAACGTACAGATATGGGCCTCGGGTTTCCAAGCCACCAAGGAAAACAGGGACCCCATGCATTTCTGAAAAGAGGACACCCGTGGGAATACGCAGAGGTATGATTTGCGCACATCGCCCCAGAATTTTTTACCCAGACAGCCCCGCAAAGTCCGAAATGTCAGGAAAAAAACACTTTTTCTGCATATTTTGCTCGACGTACCCATCAAAACACGCCCACAACAACACATGGCCTACCGTCACACGTTCCCACAGGTGTCCCGATGAAAACGGTACCTCACATGTGTGGGTGCACCTACCTGGCCGCCAAGGGGAAAGCCTGAAACACAAGTAACCCCAAGTCTGTTTTCATGGCGAGATCTCAGACATTCTGCCGACCGGCACAACGTACAGATATGGGCATCGGGTCTCCAAGCCACAGAGGAAAACAGGGAACCCCATGCATTTCCGAAAAGAGGACACTCGTGGGAATCCGCAGAGGTATGATTTGCGCACATCGCCCCAGATTTTATTACCCAGACAGCCCCGCAAATTCTGAAATGTGGGGAAAAAAACGCTTTTTCCGCACATTTTGCTCGACGCACCCATCGAAACATGCCCCCAACAACACATGGCCTACCGTCACGTGTTCCCACAGGTGTCCCGATGAAAACAGTACCTCACATGTGTGGGAGCACCTACCTGGCCGCCAAGGGAAAAGCCTAAAACACATGTAACCCCAAAGCTGTTTCCAGAGGGAAATCTCAGACATTCTGCCGACCGGCACAACGTACAGATATGGGCCTCGGGTGTCCAAGCCACCGAGGAAAACAGGGAACCCCATGCATTTCCGAAAAGAGGACACCCGTGGGAATCCGCAGAGGTATGATTTGCGCACATCGCCCCAGAATTTTTTACCCAGAGAGCCCGCAAAGTCCGAAATGTGGGGAAAAAAAACGCTTTTTCCGCACATTTCGCTCGACGCACCCATCGAAGCACGCATCCAACAACACATGGCCTTCCGTCACGCGTTCCCACAGGTGTCCCAATGAAAACGGTACCTCACATGTGTGGGTGCACCTACCTGGCTGCCAAGGGGAAAGCCTAAAACACAAGTAACCCCAGGTCTGTTTTCAGAGCGAAATCTCAGACATTCTGCAGACTGGCACAACGTACAGATATGGGCCTCGGGTGTCCAAGCCACCAAGGAAAACACGGAACCCCATGCATTTCTGAAAAGAGGACACCCGTGGGAATCCGCAGAGGTATGATTTGCGCACATCGCCCCAGATTTTTTTACCCAGACAGCCCCGCAAAGTCCGAAATGTGGGGAAAAAAATGCTTTTTCCGCACATTTCGCTCGACGCACCCATCGAAACACGCCCCCAACAACACATGGCCTACCGTCACGCGTTCCCACATGTGTTCCGATGAAAACGGTACCTCACATGTGTGGGTGCACCTACCTGGCCGCCAAGGGGAAAGCCTAAAACACAAGTAACCCCAAGTCTGTTTTCATGGCGAAATCTCAGACATTCTGCCGACCGGCACAACATACAGATATGGGCCTCGGGTGTCCAAGCCACCGAGGAAAACAGGGACCCCATGCATTTCTGAAAAGAGGACACCCGTGGGAATACGCAGAGGTATGATTTGTGCACATCGCCCCAGAATTTCTTACCCAGACAGCCCCGCAAAGTCCGAAATGTCAGGAAAAAAACACTTTTTCTGCACATTTTGCTCGACGTACCCATCAAAACACACCCCCAACAACACATGGCCTACCGTCACGCGTTCCCACAGGTGTTCCGATGAAAACGGTACCTCACATGTGTGGGTGCACCTACCTGGCCGCCAAGGGGAAAGCCTAAAACACAAGTAACCCCAAGTCTGTTTTCATGGCGAAATCTCAGACATTCTGCCGACCGGCACATCATACAGATATGGGCCTCGGGTGTCCAAGCCACCGAGGAAAACAGGGACCCCATGCATTTCTGAAAAGAGGACACCCGTGGGAATACGCAGAGGTATGATTTGCGCACATCGCCCCAGAATTTTTTACCCCGACAGCCCCGCAAAGTCCGAAATGTCAGGAAAAAAACACCTTTTCTGCACATTTTGCTCGACATACCCAACAAAACACGGCCCGAACAAAACATGGCCTACCGTCACACGTTTCCACAGGTGTCCCGATAAAAACGGTACCTCACATGTGTGGGTGCACCTACCTGGCCACCAAGGGGAAAGCCTAAAACACAAGTAACCCCAAGTCTGTTTTCATGGCGAGATCTCAGACATTCTGCCGACCGGCACAACGTACAGATATGGGCCTCGGTTGTCCAAGCCACCGAGGAAAACAGGGAACCCCATGCATTTCCGAAAACAGGACACCTGTGGGAATCCGCAGAGGTATGATTTGCGCACATCGCCCCAGATTTTATTACCCAGACAGCCCCGCAAATTCTGAAATGTGGGGAAAAAAAATGCTTTTTCCGCACATTTTGCTCGACGCACCCATCAAAACATGCCCCCAACAACACATGGCCTACCGTCACGCGTTCCCACAGGTGTCCCGATGAAAACGGTACCTCACATGTGTGGGTGCACCTACCTGGCCGCCAGGGGAAAAGCCTAAAACACAAGTAACCCCAAAGCTGTTTTCAGAGGGAAATCTCAGACATTCTGCCGACCGGCACAACGTACAGATATGGGCCTCGGGTGTCCAAGCCACCGAGGAAAACAGGGAACCCCATGCATTTCCGAAAAGAGGACACCCGTGGGAATCCGCTGCTGTATGATTTGCGCACATCGCCCCAGATTTTATTACCCAGACAGCCCCGCAAAGTCCGAAATGTCAGGAAAAAAACACTTTTTCTGCACATTTTGCTCGACGTACCCATCAAAACACGCCCCCAATAACACATGGCCTACCGTCACACGTTCCCACAGGTGTCCCAATAAAAACGGTACCTCACATGTGTGGGTGCACCTACCTGGCCACCAAGGGGAAAGCCTAAAACACAAGTAACCCCAAGTCTGTTTTCATGGCGAGATCTCAGACATTCTGCCGACCGGCACAACGTACAGATATGGGCCTCGGGTGTCCAAGCCACCGAGGAAAACAGGGAACCCCATGCATTTCCGAAAACAGGACACCTGTGGGAATCCGCAGAGGTATGATTTGCGCACATCGCCCCAGATTTTATTACCCAGACAGCCCCGCAAATTCTGAAATGTGGGGAAAAAAAATGCTTTTTCCGCACATTTTGCTCGACGCACCCATCAAAACATGCCCCCAACAACACATGGCCTACCGTCACGCGTTCCCACAGGTGTCCCGATGAAAACGGTACCTCACATGTGTGGGTGCACCTACCTGGCCGCCAGGGGAAAAGCCTAAAACACAAGTAACCCCAAAGCTGTTTTCAGAGGGAAATCTCAGACATTCTGCCGACCGGCACAACGTACAGATATGGGCCTCGGGTGTCCAAGCCACCGAGGAAAACAGGGAACCCCATGCATTTCCGAAAAGAGGACACCCGTGGGAATCCGCTGCTGTATGATTTGCGCACATCGCCCCAGATTTTATTACCCAGACAGCCCCGCAAAGTCCGAAATGTCAGGAAAAAAACACTTTTTCTGCACATTTTGCTTGACGTACCCATCAAAACACGCCCCCAATAACACATGGCCTACCGTCACACGTTCCCACAGGTGTCCCAATAAAAACGGTACCTCACATGTGTGGGTGCACCTACCTGGCCACCAAGGGGAAAGCCTAAAACACAAGTAACCCCAAGTCTGTTTTCATGGCGAGATCTCAGACATTCTGCCGACCGGCACAACGTACAGATATGGGCCTCGGGTGTCCAAGCCACCGAGGAAAACAGGGAACCCCATGCATTTCCGAAAAGAGGACACCCGTGGGAATCCACAGAGGTATGATTTGCGCACATCGCCCCAAATTTTATTACCCAGACAGCCCCGCAAAGTCCGAAATGTCGGTAAAAAAACACCTTTTCCGCACATTTCGCTCGACGCACCCATCGAAGCACGCACCCAACAACACATGGCCTTCCGTCACGCATTCCCACAGGTGTCCCAATGAAAATGGTACCTCACATGTGTGGGTGCACCTACCTGGCCGCCAAGGGGAAAGCCAAAAACACAAGTAACCCCAAGTCTGTTTTCAGAGCGAAATCTCAGACATTCTGCAGACCGGCACAATGTACAGATATGGGCCTCGGGTGTCCAAGCCACCAAGGAAAACAGGGAACCCCATGCATTTCTGAAAAGAGGACACTCGTGGGAATCCGCAGAGGTATGATTTGCGCACATCGCCCCAGATTTTATTACCCAGACAGCCCCGCAAAGTCTGAAATGTGGGGAAAAAAATGCTTTTTCCGCACATTTCGCTCGACGCACCCATCGAAACACGCCCCCAACAACACATGGCCTACCGTCACGCGTTCCCACAGGTGTCCCGATGAAAATGGTACCTCATGTGTGGGTGCACCTACCTGGCCGCCAAGGGGAAAGCCTAAAACACAAGTAACCCCAAGTCTGTTTTCATGGCGAGATCTCAGACATTCTGCCGACCGGCACAACGTACAGATATGGGCATCGGGTGTCCAAGCCACCGAGGAAAACAGGGAACCCCATGCATTTCCGAAAAGAGGACACCCGTGGGAATCCGCAGAGGTATGATTTGTGCACATCGCCCCAGATTTTATTACCCAGACAGCCCCGCAAAGTCCGAAATGTCAGGAAAAAATGCTTTTTCCGCACATTTCGCTCGACGCACCCATCGAAACACGGCCCCAACAACACATGGCCTACCGTCACGCGTTCCCACAGGTGTCCCGATGAAAACGGTACCTCACATGTGTGGGTGCACCTACCTGGCCGCCAAGGGGAAAGCCTAAAACACAAGTAACCCCAAGTCTGTTTTCAGAGCGAAATCTCAGACATTCTGCCGACCGGCACAACGTACAGATATGGGCCTCGGGTGTCCAAGTCACCGAGGAAAACAGGGAACCCCATGCATTTCCGAAAAGAGGACACCCGTGGGAATCCGCAGAGGTATGATTTGCGCACATCGCCCCAGATTTTATTACCCAGACAGCCCCGCAAAGTCCAAAATGTCAGGAAAAAAACGCTTTTTCCGCACATTTTGCTCGACGCACCCATCGAAACACGCCCCCAACAACACATGGCCTACCGTTACGCTTTCCCACAGGTGTCCCGATGAAAACGGTACCTCACATGTGTGGGTGCACCTACCTGGCCGCCAAGGGGAAAGCCTAAAACACAAGTAACCCCAAGTCTGTTTTCATGGCGAAATCTCAGACATTCTGCCGACCAGCACAACGTACAGATATGGGCCTCGGGTGTCCAAGCCACCGAGGAAACCAGGGACCCCATGCATTTCTGAAAAGAGGACACCCGTGGGAATACGCAGAGGTATGATTTGCGCACATCGCCCCAGAATTTTTTACCCAGACAGCCCCGCAAAGTCCGAAATGTCAGGAAAAAAACACTTTTTCTGCATATTTTGCTCGACGTACCCATCAAAACACGCCCACAACAACACATGGCCTACCGTCACACGTTCCCACAGGTGTCCCGATGAAAACGGTACCTCACATGTGTGGGTGCACCTACCTGGCCGCCAAGGGGAAAGCCTGAAACACAAGTAACCCCAAGTCTGTTTTCATGGCGAGATCTCAGACATTCTGCCGACCGGCACAACGTACAGATATGGGCATCGGGTCTCCAAGCCACAGAGGAAAACAGGGAACCCCATGCATTTCCGAAAAGAGGACACTCGTGGGAATCCGCAGAGGTATGATTTGCGCACATCGCCCCAGATTTTATTACCCAGACAGCCCCGCAAATTCTGAAATGTGGGGAAAAAAACGCTTTTTCCGCACATTTTGCTCGACGCACCCATCGAAACATGCCCCCAACAACACATGGCCTACCGTCACGTGTTCCCACAGGTGTCCCGATGAAAACAGTACCTCACATGTGTGGGAGCACCTACCTGGCCGCCAAGGGAAAAGCCTAAAACACAAGTAACCCCAAAGCTGTTTTCAGAGGGAAATCTCAGACATTCTGCCGACCGGCACAACGTACAGATATGGGCCTCGGGTGTCCAAGCCACCGAGGAAAACAGGGAACCCCATGCATTTCCGAAAAGAGGACACCCGTGGGAATCCGCAGAGGTATGATTTGCGCACATCGCCCCAGAATTTTTTACCCAGAGAGCCCTTAAAGTCCGAAATGTGGGGAAAAAAAACGCTTTTTCCGCACATTTTGCTCGACGCACCCATCGAAGCACGCACCCAACAACACATGGCCTTCCGTCACGCGTTCCCACAGGTGTCCCAATGAAAACGGTACCTCACATGTGTGGGTGCACCTACCTGGCCGCCAAGGGGAAAGCCTAAAACACAAGTAACCCCAGGTCTGTTTTCAGAGCGAAATCTCAGACATTCTGCAGACTGGCACAACGTACAGATATGGGCCTCGGGTGTCCAAGCCACCAAGGAAAACACGGAACCCCATGCATTTCAGAAAAGAGGACACCCTTGGGAATCCGCAGAGGTATGATTTGCGCACATCGCCCCAGATTTTTTTACCCAGACAGCCCCGCAAAGTCCGAAATGTGGGGAAAAAAATGCTTTTTCCGCACATTTCGCTCGACGCACCCATCGAAACACGCCCCCAACAACACATGGCCTACCGTCACGCGTTCCCACATGTGTTCCGATGAAAACGGTACCTCACATGTGTGGGTGCACCTACCTGGCCGCCAAGGGGAAAGCCTAAAACACAAGTAACCCCAAGTCTGTTTTCATGGCGAAATCTCAGACATTCTGCCGACCGGCACAACATACAGATATGGGCCTCGGGTGTCCAAGCCACCGAGGAAAACAGGGACCCCATGCATTTCTGAAAAGAGGACACCCGTGGGAATACGCAGAGGTATGATTTGTGCACATCGCCCCAGTATTTCTTACCCAGACAGCCCCGCAAAGTCCGAAATGTCAGGAAAAAAACACTTTTTCTGCACATTTTGCTCGACGTACCCATCAAAACACGCCCCCAACAACACATGGCCTACCGTCACGCGTTCCCACAGGTGTTCCGATGAAAACGGTACCTCACATGTGTGGGTGCACCTACCTGGCCGCCAAGGGGAAAGCCTAAAACACAAGTAACCCCAAGTCTGTTTTCATGGCGAAATCTCAGACATTCTGCCGACCGGCACATCATACAGATATGGGCCTCGGGTGTCCAAGCCACCGAGGAAAACAGGGACCCCATGCATTTCTGAAAAGAGGACACCCGTGGGAATACGCAGAGGTATGATTTGCGCACATCGCCCCAGAATTTTTTACCCCGACAGCCCCGCAAAGTCTGAAATGTCAGGAAAAAAACACCTTTTCTGCACATTTTGCTCGACATACCCAACAAAACACGGCCCGAACAAAACATGGCCTACCGTCACACGTTCCCACAGGTGTCCCGATAAAAACGGTACCTCACATGTGTGAGTGCACCTACCTGGCCACCAAGGGGAAAGCCTAAAACACAAGTAACCCCAAGTCTGTTTTCATGGCGAGATCTCAGACATTCTGCCGACCGGCACAACGTACAGATATGGGCCTCGGGTGTCCAAGCCACCGAGGAAAACAGGGAACCCCATGCATTTCCGAAAAGAGGACACCCGTGGGAATCCGCTGCTGTATGATTTGCGCACATCGCCCCAGATTTTATTACCCAGACAGCCCCGCAAAGTCCGAAATGTCAGGAAAAAAACACTTTTTCTGTCATTTTGCTCGACGTACCCATCAAAACACGCCCCCAATAACACATGGCCTACCGTCACACGTTCCCACAGGTGTCCCGATAAAAACGGTACCTCACATGTGTGGGTGCACCTACCTGGCCACCAAGGGGAAAGCCTAAAACACAAGTAACCCCAAGTCTGTTTTCACGGCGAGATCTCAGACATTCTGCAGACCGGCACAACGTACAGATATGGGCCTCGGGTGTCCAAGCCACCAAGGAAAACAGGGAACCCCATGCATTTCCGAAAAGAGGACACCCGTGGGAATCCACAGAGGTATGATTTGCGCACATCGCCCCAGATTTTATTACCCAGACAGCCCCGCAAAGTCCGAAATGTCGGGAAAAAAACACCTTTTCCGCACATTTCGCTCGACGCACCCATCGAAGCACGCACCCAACAACACATGGCCTTCCGTCACGCATTCCCACAGGTGTCCCAATGAAAATGGTACCTCACATGTGTGGGTGCACCTACCTGGCCGCCAAGGGGAAAGCCAAAAACACAAGTAACCCCAAGTCTGTTTTCAGAGCGAAATCTCAGACATTCTGCAGACCGGCACAATGTACAGATATGGGCCTCGGGTGTCCAAGCCACCAAGGAAAACAGGGAACCCCATGCATTTCTGAAAAGAGGACACTCGTGGGAATCCGCAGAGGTATGATTTGCGCACATCGCCCCAGATTTTATTACCCAGACAGCCCCGCAAAGTCTGAAATGTGGGGAAAAAAATGCTTTTTCCGCACATTTTGCTCGACGCACCCATCGAAACACGCCCCCAGCAACACATGGCCTACCGTCACGCCTTCCCACAGGTGTCCCGATGAAAATGGTACCTCATGTGTGGGTGCACCTACCTGGCCGCCAAGGGGAAAGCCTAAAACACAAGTAACCCCAAGTCTGTTTTCATGGCGAGATCTCAGACATTCTGCCGACCGGCACAACGTACAGATATGGGCATCGGGTGTCCAAGCCACCGAGGAAAACAGGGAACCCCATGCATTTCCGAAAAGAGGACACCCGTGGGAATCCGCAGAGGTATGATTTGTGCACATCGCCCCAGATTTTATTACCCAGACAGCCCCGCAAAGTCCGTAATGTCAGGAAAAAACGCTTTTTCCGCACATTTTGCTCGACGCACCCATCGAAACACGCCCCCAACAACACATGGCCTACCGTCACGCGTTCCCACAGGTGTCCCGATGAAAACGGTACCTCACATGTGTGGGTGCACCTACCTGGCCGCCAAGGGGAAAGCCTAAAACACAAGTAACCCCAAGTCTGTTTTCAGAGCGAAATCTCAGACATTCTGCCGACCGGCACAACGTACAGATATGGGCCTCGGGTGTCCAAGCCACCGAGGAAAACAGGGAACCCCATGCATTTCCGAAAAGAGGACACCCGTGGGAATCCGCAGAGGTATGATTTGCGCACATCGCCCCAGATTTTATTACCCAGACAGCCCCGCAAATTCTGAAATGTGGGGAAAAAAACGCTTTTTCTGCACATTTTGCTCGACGCACCCATCGAAACATGCCCCCAACAACATATGGCCTATTGTCACGCGTTCCCACAGGTGTCCCGATGAAAACGGTACCTCACATGTGTGGGTGCACCTACCTGGCCGCCAAGGGAAAAGCCTAAAACACAAGTAACCCCAAAGCTGTTTTCAGAGTGAAATCTCAGACATTCTGCCGACCGGCACAACATACAGATATGGGCCTCGGGTGTCCAAGCCACCGAGGAAAACAGGGAACCCCATGCATTTCCGAAAAGAGGACACCCGTGGGAATCCGCAGAGGTATGATTTGCGCACATCGCCCCAGAATTTTTTACCCAGAGAGCCCGCAAAGTCCGAAATGTGGGGAAAAAAATGCTTTTTCCGCACATTTTGCTCGACGCACTCATCGAAACACGCCCCCAACAACACATGGTCTACCGTCACGCGTTCCCACAGGTGTCCCGATGAAAATGGTACCTCACATGTGTGGGTGCACCTACCTGGCCGCCAAGGGGAAAGCCTAAAACACAAGTAACCCCAAGTCTGTTTTCATGGCGAGATCTCAGACATTCTGCCGACCGGCACAACGTACAGATATGGGCATCGGGTGTCCAAGCCACCGAGGAAAACAGGGAACCCCATGCATTTCCGAAAAGAGGACACCCGTGGGAATCCGCAGAGGTATGATTTGCGCACATCGCCCCAGATTTTATTACCCAGACAGCCCTGCAAAGTCCGAAATGTCAGGAAAAAACGCTTTTTCCGCACATTTCGCTCGACGCACCCATCGAAACACGCCCCCAACAACACATGGCCTACCGTCACGCGTTCCTACAGGTGTCCCGATGAAAACGGCACCTCACATGTGTGGGTGCACCTACCTGGCCGCCAAGGGGAAAGCCTAAAACACAAGTAACCCCAAGTCTGTATTCAGAGGGAAATCTCAGACATTCTGCCGACTGGCACAAAGTACAGATATGGGCCTCGGGTGTCCAAGCCACCGAGGAAAACAAGGAACCCCATGCATTTCTGAAAAGAGGACACCCGTGGGAATCCACAGAGGTATGATTTGCGCACATCGCCCCAGAATTTTTTACCCAGACAGCCCCGCAAAGTCCGAAATGTCAGGAAAAAAACACTTTTTCCGCACATTTCGCTCAACGCACCCATCGAAACACGCCCCCAACAACACATGGCATACCGTCACGCGTTCCCACAGGTGTCCCGATGAAAACGGTACCTCACATGTGTGGGTGCACCTACCTAGCCGACAAGGGGAAAGCCTAAAACACAAGTAACCCCAAGTCTGTTTTCAGAGCGAAATCTCAGACATTCTGCCGACCGGCACAACGTACAGATATGGGCCTCGGGTGTCCAAGCCACCGAGGAAAACAGGGAACCCCATGCATTTCCGAAAAGAGGACACCCGTGGGAATCCGCAGAGGTATGATTTGCGCACATCGCCCCAGATTTTATTACCCAGACAGCCCCGCAAATTCTGAAATGTGGGGAAAAAAATGCTTTTTCCGCACATTTCGCTCGACGCACCCATCGAAACACGCCCCCAACAACACATGGCCTACCGTCACGCGTTCCCACAGGTGTCCCGATGAAAATGGTACCTCACATGTGTGGGTGCACCTACCTGGCCGCCAAGGGGAAAGCCTAAAACACAAGTAACCCCAAGTCTGTTTTCATGGCGAGATCTCAGACATTCTGCCGACCGGCACAACGTACAGATATGGGCATCGGGTGTCCAAGCCACCGAGGAAAACAGGGAACCCCATGCATTTCCGAAAAGAGGACACCCGTGGGAATCCGCAGAGGTATGATTTGCGCACATCGCCCCAGATTTTATTACCCAGACAGCCCCGCAAAGTCCAAAATGTCAGGAAAAAAACGCTTTTTCCGCACATTTTGCTCGAAGCACCCATCGAAACACGCCCCAACAACACATGGCCTACCGTCACTCGTTCCCACAGGTGTCCCGATGAAAATGGTACATGTGTGAGTGCACCTACCTGGCCGCCAAGGGGAAAGCCTAAAACACAAGTAACCCCAAGTCTGCTTTCAGAGCGAAATCTCAGACATTCTTCCGACCGGCAAAACGTACAGATATGGGCCTCGGGTGTCCAAGTCACAGAGGAAAACAGGGAACCCCCATGCATTTCCGAAAAGAGGACACCCGTGGGAATCCGCAGAGGTATGATTTGCGCACATCGCCCCACATTTTATTACCCAGACAGCCCAGCAAAGTCCAAAATGTCAGGAAAAAAACGCTTTTTCCGTACATTTTGCTCGAAGCACCCATCGAAACACGCCCCAACAACACATGGCCTACCGTCACACGTTCCCACAGGTGTCCCGATGAAAACGGTACCTCACATGTGTGGGTGCACCTACCTGGCCGCCAAGGGGAAAGCCTAAAACACAAGTAACCCCAAGTCTGTTTTCAGAGCGAAATCTCAGACATTCTTCCGACCGGCACAACGTACAGATATGGGCCTCGGGTGTCCAAGCCACCGAGGAAAACAGGGACCCCATGCATTTCTGAAAAGAGGACACCCGTGGGAATACGCAGAGGTATGATTTGCGCACATCGCCCCAGAATTTTTTACCCAGACAGCCCCGCAAAGTCCAAAATGTCAGGAAAAAAACACTTTTTCTGCATATTTTGCTCGACGTACCCATCAAAACACGCCCACAACAACACATGGCCTACCGTCACACGTTCCCACAGGTGTCCCGATGAAAACGGTACCTCACATGTGTGGGTGCACCTACCTGGCCGCCAAGGGGAAAGCCTAAAACACAAGTAACCCCAAGTCTGTTTTCATGGCGAGATCTCAGACATTCTGCCGACCGGCACAACGTACAGATATGGGCATCGGGTGTCCAAGCCACCGAGGAAAACAGGGAACCCCATGCATTTCCGAAAAGAGGACACCCGTGGGAATCCGCAGAGGTATGATTTGTGCACATCGCCCCAGATTTTATTACCCAGACAGCCCCGCAAAGTCCGAAATGTCAGGAAAAAATGCTTTTTCCGCACATTTCGCTCGACGCACCCATCGAAACACGGCCCCAACAACACATGGCCTACCGTCACGCGTTCCCACAGGTGTCCCGATGAAAACGGTACCTCACATGTGTGGGTGCACCTACCTGGCCGCCAAGGGGAAAGCCTAAAACACAAGTAACCCCAAGTCTGTTTTCAGAGCGAAATCTCAGACATTCTGCCGACCGGCACAACGTACAGATATGGGCCTCGGGTGTCCAAGTCACCGAGGAAAACAGGGAACCCCATGCATTTCCGAAAAGAGGACACCCGTGGGAATCCGCAGAGGTATGATTTGCGCACATCGCCCCAGATTTTATTACCCAGACAGCCCCGCAAAGTCCAAAATGTCAGGAAAAAAACGCTTTTTCCGCACATTTTGCTCGACGCACCCATCGAAACACGCCCCCAACAACACATGGCCTACCGTTACGCTTTCCCACAGGTGTCCCGATGAAAACGGTACCTCACATGTGTGGGTGCACCTACCTGGCCGCCAAGGGGAAAGCCTAAAACACAAGTAACCCCAAGTCTGTTTTCATGGCGAAATCTCAGACATTCTGCCGACCAGCACAACGTACAGATATGGGCCTCGGGTGTCCAAGCCACCGAGGAAACCAGGGACCCCATGCATTTCTGAAAAGAGGACACCCGTGGGAATACGCAGAGGTATGATTTGCGCACATCGCCCCAGAATTTTTTACCCAGACAGCCCCGCAAAGTCCGAAATGTCAGGAAAAAAACACTTTTTCTGCATATTTTGCTCGACGTACCCATCAAAACACGCCCACAACAACACATGGCCTACCGTCACACGTTCCCACAGGTGTCCCGATGAAAACGGTACCTCACATGTGTGGGTGCACCTACCTGGCCGCCAAGGGGAAAGCCTGAAACACAAGTAACCCCAAGTCTGTTTTCATGGCGAGATCTCAGACATTCTGCCGACCGGCACAACGTACAGATATGGGCATCGGGTCTCCAAGCCACAGAGGAAAACAGGGAACCCCATGCATTTCCGAAAAGAGGACACTCGTGGGAATCCGCAGAGGTATGATTTGCGCACATCGCCCCAGATTTTATTACCCAGACAGCCCCGCAAATTCTGAAATGTGGGGAAAAAAACGCTTTTTCCGCACATTTTGCTCGACGCACCCATCGAAACATGCCCCCAACAACACATGGCCTACCGTCACGTGTTCCCACAGGTGTCCCGATGAAAACAGTACCTCACATGTGTGGGAGCACCTACCTGGCCGCCAAGGGAAAAGCCTAAAACACAAGTAACCCCAAAGCTGTTTTCAGAGGGAAATCTCAGACATTCTGCCGACCGGCACAACGTACAGATATGGGCCTCGGGTGTCCAAGCCACCGAGGAAAACAGGGAACCCCATGCATTTCCGAAAAGAGGACACCCGTGGGAATCCGCAGAGGTATGATTTGCGCACATCGCCCCAGAATTTTTTACCCAGAGAGCCCGCAAAGTCCGAAATGTGGGGAAAAAAAATGCTTTTTCCGCACATTTTGCTCGACGCACCCATCGAAGCACGCACCCAACAACACATGGCCTTCCGTCACGCGTTCCCACAGGTGTCCCAATGAAAACGGTACCTCACATGTGTGGGTGCACCTACCTGGCCGCCAAGGGGAAAGCCTAAAACACAAGTAACCCCAGGTCTGTTTTCAGAGCGAAATCTCAGACATTCTGCAGACTGGCACAACGTACAGATATGGGCCTCGGGTGTCCAAGCCACCAAGGAAAACACGGAACCCCATGCATTTCAGAAAAGAGGACACCCTTGGGAATCCGCAGAGGTATGATTTGCGCACATCGCCCCAGATTTTTTTACCCAGACAGCCCCGCAAAGTCCGAAATGTGGGGAAAAAAATGCTTTTTCCGCACATTTCGCTCGACGCACCCATCGAAACACGCCCCCAACAACACATGGCCTACCGTCACGCGTTCCCACATGTGTTCCGATGAAAACGGTACCTCACATGTGTGGGTGCACCTACCTGGCCGCCAAGGGGAAAGCCTAAAACACAAGTAACCCCAAGTCTGTTTTCATGGCGAAATCTCAGACATTCTGCCGACCGGCACAACATACAGATATGGGCCTCGGGTGTCCAAGCCACCGAGGAAAACAGGGACCCCATGCATTTCTGAAAAGAGGACACCCGTGGGAATACGCAGAGGTATGATTTGTGCACATCGCCCCAGTATTTCTTACCCAGACAGCCCCGCAAAGTCCGAAATGTCAGGAAAAAAACACTTTTTCTGCACATTTTGCTCGACGTACCCATCAAAACACGCCCCCAACAACACATGGCCTACCGTCACGCGTTCCCACAGGTGTTCCGATGAAAACGGTACCTCACATGTGTGGGTGCACCTACCTGGCCGCCAAGGGGAAAGCCTAAAACACAAGTAACCCCAAGTCTGTTTTCATGGCGAAATCTCAGACATTCTGCCGACCGGCACATCATACAGATATGGGCCTCGGGTGTCCAAGCCACCGAGGAAAACAGGGACCCCATGCATTTCTGAAAAGAGGACACCCGTGGGAATACGCAGAGGTATGATTTGCGCACATCGCCCCAGAATTTTTTACCCCGACAGCCCCGCAAAGTCTGAAATGTCAGGAAAAAAACACCTTTTCTGCACATTTTGCTCGACATACCCAACAAAACACGGCCCGAACAAAACATGGCCTACCGTCACACGTTCCCACAGGTGTCCCGATAAAAACGGTACCTCACATGTGTGAGTGCACCTACCTGGCCACCAAGGGGAAAGCCTAAAACACAAGTAACCCCAAGTCTGTTTTCATGGCGAGATCTCAGACATTCTGCCGACCGGCACAACGTACAGATATGGGCCTCGGGTGTCCAAGCCACCGAGGAAAACAGGGAACCCCATGCATTTCCGAAAAGAGGACACCCGTGGGAATCCGCTGCTGTATGATTTGCGCACATCGCCCCAGATTTTATTACCCAGACAGCCCCGCAAAGTCCGAAATGTCAGGAAAAAAACACTTTTTCTGTCATTTTGCTCGACGTACCCATCAAAACACGCCCCCAATAACACATGGCCTACCGTCACACGTTCCCACAGGTGTCCCGATAAAAACGGTACCTCACATGTGTGGGTGCACCTACCTGGCCACCAAGGGGAAAGCCTAAAACACAAGTAACCCCAAGTCTGTTTTCACGGCGAGATCTCAGACATTCTGCCGACCGGCACAACGTACAGATATGGGCCTCGGGTGTCCAAGCCACCAAGGAAAACAGGGAACCCCATGCATTTCCGAAAAGAGGACACCCGTGGGAATCCACAGAGGTATGATTTGCGCACATCGCCCCAGATTTTATTACCCAGACAGCCCCGCAAAGTCCGAAATGTCGGGAAAAAAACACCTTTTCCGCACATTTCGCTCGACGCACCCATCGAAGCACGCACCCAACAACACATGGCCTTCCGTCACGCATTCCCACAGGTGTCCCAATGAAAATGGTACCTCACATGTGTGGGTGCACCTACCTGGCCGCCAAGGGGAAAGCCAAAAACACAAGTAACCCCAAGTCTGTTTTCAGAGCGAAATCTCAGACATTCTGCAGACCGGCACAATGTACAGATATGGGCCTCGGGTGTCCAAGCCACCAAGGAAAACAGGGAACCCCATGCATTTCTGAAAAGAGGACACTCGTGGGAATCCGCAGAGGTATGATTTGCGCACATCGCCCCAGATTTTATTACCCAGACAGCCCCGCAAAGTCTGAAATGTGGGGAAAAAAATGCTTTTTCCGCACATTTTGCTCGACGCACCCATCGAAACACGCCCCCAGCAACACATGGCCTACCGTCACGCCTTCCCACAGGTGTCCCGATGAAAATGGTACCTCATGTGTGGGTGCACCTACCTGGCCGCCAAGGGGAAAGCCTAAAACACAAGTAACCCCAAGTCTGTTTTCATGGCGAGATCTCAGACATTCTGCCGACCGGCACAACGTACAGATATGGGCATCGGGTGTCCAAGCCACCGAGGAAAACAGGGAACCCCATGCATTTCCGAAAAGAGGACACCCGTGGGAATCCGCAGAGGTATGATTTGTGCACATCGCCCCAGATTTTATTACCCAGACAGCCCCGCAAAGTCCGTAATGTCAGGAAAAAACGCTTTTTCCGCACATTTTGCTCGACGCACCCATCGAAACACGCCCCCAACAACACATGGCCTACCGTCACGCGTTCCCACAGGTGTCCCGATGAAAACGGTACCTCACATGTGTGGGTGCACCTACCTGGCCGCCAAGGGGAAAGCCTAAAACACAAGTAACCCCAAGTCTGTTTTCAGAGCGAAATCTCAGACATTCTGCCGACCGGCACAACGTACAGATATGGGCCTCGGGTGTCCAAGCCACCGAGGAAAACAGGGAACCCCATGCATTTCCGAAAAGAGGACACCCGTGGGAATCCGCAGAGGTATGATTTGCGCACATCGCCCCAGATTTTATTACCCAGACAGCCCCGCAAATTCTGAAATGTGGGGAAAAAAACGCTTTTTCTGCACATTTTGCTCGACGCACCCATCGAAACATGCCCCCAACAACATATGGCCTATTGTCACGCGTTCCCACAGGTGTCCCGATGAAAACGGTACCTCACATGTGTGGGTGCACCTACCTGGCCGCCAAGGGAAAAGCCTAAAACACAAGTAACCCCAAAGCTGTTTTCAGAGTGAAATCTCAGACATTCTGCCGACCGGCACAACATACAGATATGGGCCTCGGGTGTCCAAGCCACCGAGGAAAACAGGGAACCCCATGCATTTCCGAAAAGAGGACACCCGTGGGAATCCGCAGAGGTATGATTTGCGCACATCGCCCCAGAATTTTTTACCCAGAGAGCCCGCAAAGTCCGAAATGTGGGGAAAAAAATGCTTTTTCCGCACATTTTGCTCGACGCACTCATCGAAACACGCCCCCAACAACACATGGTCTACCGTCACGCGTTCCCACAGGTGTCCCGATGAAAATGGTACCTCACATGTGTGGGTGCACCTACCTGGCCGCCAAGGGGAAAGCCTAAAACACAAGTAACCCCAAGTCTGTTTTCATGGCGAGATCTCAGACATTCTGCCGACCGGCACAACGTACAGATATGGGCATCGGGTGTCCAAGCCACCGAGGAAAACAGGGAACCCCATGCATTTCCGAAAAGAGGACACCCGTGGGAATCCGCAGAGGTATGATTTGCGCACATCGCCCCAGATTTTATTACCCAGACAGCCCTGCAAAGTCCGAAATGTCAGGAAAAAACGCTTTTTCCGCACATTTCGCTCGACGCACCCATCGAAACACGCCCCCAACAACACATGGCCTACCGTCACGCGTTCCTACAGGTGTCCCGATGAAAACGGCACCTCACATGTGTGGGTGCACCTACCTGGCCGCCAAGGGGAAAGCCTAAAACACAAGTAACCCCAAGTCTGTATTCAGAGGGAAATCTCAGACATTCTGCCGACTGGCACAAAGTACAGATATGGGCCTCGGGTGTCCAAGCCACCGAGGAAAACAAGGAACCCCATGCATTTCTGAAAAGAGGACACCCGTGGGAATCCACAGAGGTATGATTTGCGCACATCGCCCCAGAATTTTTTACCCAGACAGCCCCGCAAAGTCCGAAATGTCAGGAAAAAAACACTTTTTCCGCACATTTCGCTCAACGCACCCATCGAAACACGCCCCCAACAACACATGGCATACCGTCACGCGTTCCCACAGGTGTCCCGATGAAAACGGTACCTCACATGTGTGGGTGCACCTACCTAGCCGACAAGGGGAAAGCCTAAAACACAAGTAACCCCAAGTCTGTTTTCAGAGCGAAATCTCAGACATTCTGCCGACCGGCACAACGTACAGATATGGGCCTCGGGTGTCCAAGCCACCGAGGAAAACAGGGAACCCCATGCATTTCCGAAAAGAGGACACCCGTGGGAATCCGCAGAGGTATGATTTGCGCACATCGCCCCAGATTTTATTACCCAGACAGCCCCGCAAATTCTGAAATGTGGGGAAAAAAATGCTTTTTCCGCACATTTCGCTCGACGCACCCATCGAAACACGCCCCCAACAACACATGGCCTACCGTCACGCGTTCCCACAGGTGTCCCGATGAAAATGGTACCTCACATGTGTGAGTGCACCTACCTGGCCGCCAAGGGGAAAGCCTAAAACACAAGTAACCCCAAGTCTGCTTTCAGAGCGAAATCTCAGACATTCTTCCGACCGGCAAAACGTACAGATATGGGCCTCGGGTGTCCAAGTCACAGAGGAAAACAGGGAACCCCCATGCATTTCCGAAAAGAGGACACCCGTGGGAATCCGCAGAGGTATGATTTGCGCACATCGCCCCACATTTTATTACCCAGACAGCCCAGCAAAGTCCAAAATGTCAGGAAAAAAACGCTTTTTCCGTACATTTTGCTCGAAGCACCCATCGAAACACGCCCCAACAACACATGGCCTACCGTCACACGTTCCCACAGGTGTCCCGATGAAAACGGTACCTCACATGTGTGGGTGCACCTACCTGGCCGCCAAGGGGAAAGCCTAAAACACAAGTAACCCCAAGTCTGTTTTCAGAGCGAAATCTCAGACATTCTTCCGACCGGCACAACGTACAGATATGGGCCTCGGGTGTCCAAGCCACCGAGGAAAACAGGGACCCCATGCATTTCTGAAAAGAGGACACCCGTGGGAATACGCAGAGGTATGATTTGCGCACATCGCCCCAGAATTTTTTACCCAGACAGCCCCGCAAAGTCCAAAATGTCAGGAAAAAAACACTTTTTCTGCATATTTTGCTCGACGTACCCATCAAAACACGCCCACAACAACACATGGCCTACCGTCACACGTTCCCACAGGTGTCCCGATGAAAACGGTACCTCACATGTGTGGGTGCACCTACCTGGCCGCCAAGGGGAAAGCCTGAAACACAAGTAACCCCAAGTCTGTTTTCATGGCGAGATCTCAGACATTCTGCCGACCGGCACAACGTACAGATATGGACATCGGGTGTCCAAGCCACCGAGGAAAACAGGGAACCCCATGCATTTCCGAAAAGAGGACACTGGTGGGAATCCGCAGAGAATATGATTTGCGCACATCGCCCCAGATTTTATTACCCAGACAGCCCCGCAAATTCTGAAATGTGGGGAAAAAAACGCTTTTTCCGCACATTTTGCTCGACGCACCCATCGAAACATGCCCCCAACAACACATGGCCTACCGTCATGTGTTCCCACAGGTGTCCCGATGAAAACAGTACCTCACATGTGTGGGTGCACCTACCTGGCCGCCAAGGGAAAAGCCTAAAACACAAGTAACCCCAAAGCTGTTTTCAGAGGGAAATCTCAGACATTCTGCCGACCGGCACAACGTACAGATATGGGCCTCGGGTGTCCAAGCCACCGAGGAAAACAAGGAATCCCATGCATTTCTGAAAAGAGGACACCCGTGGGAATCCACAGAGGTATGATTTGCGCACATCGCCCCAGAATTTTTTACCCAGACAGCCCCGCAAAGTCCGAAATGTCAGGGAAAAAAACACTTTTTCCGCACATTTTGCTCGACGCACCCATCGAAACACGCCCCCAACAACACATGGCATACTGTCACGCGTTCCCACAGGTGTCCCGATGAAAACGGTACCTCACATGTGTGGGTGCACCTACCTAGCCGACAAGGGGAAAGCCTAAAACACAAGTAACCCCAAGTCTGTTTTCAGAGCGAAATCTCAGACATTCTGCCGACCGGCACAACGTACAGATATGGGCCTCGGGTGTCCAAGCCACCGAGGAAAACAGGGAACCCCATGCATTTCCGAAAAGAGGACACCCGTGGGAATCCTCAGAGGTATGATTTGCGCACATCGCCCCAGATTTTATTACCCAGACAGCCCCGCAAATTCTGAAATGTGGGGAAAAAAAACGCTTTTTCCGCACATTTTGCTCGACGCACCCATCGAAACATGCCCCCAACAACATATGGCCTACTGTCACGCTTTCCCACAGGTGTCCCGATGAAAACGGTACCTCACATGTGTGGGTGCACCTACCTGGCCGCCAAGGGGAAAGCCTAAAACACAAGTAACCCCAAGTCTGTTTTCAGAGCGAAATCTCAGACATTCTGCAGACCGGCACAACGTACAGATATGAGCCTCGGGTGTCCAAGCCACCAAGGAAAACAGGTAACCCCATGCATTTCTGAAAAGAGGACACCCGTGGGAATCCGCAGAGGTATGATTTGCGCACATCGCCCCAGAATGTTTTACCCAGACAGCCCCGCAAAGTCCGAAATGTGGGGACAAAAATGCTTTTTCCGCACATTTCGCTCGACGCACCCATCAAAGCACGCACCCAACAACACATGGCCTTCCGTCACGCGTTCCCACAGGTGTCCCAATGAAAATGGTACCTCACATGTGTGGGTGCACCTACCTGGCCGCCAAGGGGAAAGCCTAAAACACAAGTAACCCCAAGTCTGTTTTCAGAGCGAAATCTCAGACATTCTGCAGACCGGCACAACGTACAGATATGAGCCTCGGGTGTCCAAGCCACCAAGGAAAACAGGTAACCCCATGCATTTCTGAAAAGAGGACACCCGTGGGAATCCGCAGAGGTATGATTTGCGCACATCGCCCCAGAATGTTTTACCCAGACAGCCCCGCAAAGTCCGAAATGTGGGGACAAAAATGCTTTTTCCGCACATTTTGCTCGACACACCCATCGAAACACGCCCCAACAACACATGGCCTACCGTCACGCGTTCCCACAGGTGTCCTGATGAAAACGGTACCTCACATGTGTGGGTGCAGCTACCTGGCCGCCAAAGGGAAAGCCTAAAACACAAGTAACCCCAAGTCTGTTTTCATGGCGAAATCTCAGACATTCTGCCGACCAGCACAACGTACAGATATGGGCCTCGGGTGTCCAAGCCACCGAGGAAAACAGGGACCCCATGCATTTCTGAAAAGAGGACACTCGTGGGAATCCGCAGAGGTATGATTTGCGCACATCGCCCCAGATTTTATTACCCAGACAGCCCCGCAAATTCTGAAATGTGGGGAAAAAAACGCTTTTTCCGCACATTTTGCTCGACGCACCCATCGAAACTTGCCCCCAACAACACATGGCCTACCGTCACGTGTTCCCACAGGTGTCCCGATGAAAACAGTACCTCACATGTGTGGGTGCACCTACCTGGCCGCCAAGGGAAAAGCCTAAAACACAAGTAACCCCAAAGCTGTTTTCAGAGAAAATCTCAGACATTCTGCCGACCGGCACAACGTACAGATATGGGCCTCGGGTGTCCAAGCCACCGAGGAAAACAGGGAACCCCATGCATTTCCGAAAAGAGGACACCCGTGGGAATCCGCAGAGGTATGATTTGCGCACATCGCCCCAGATTTTATTACCGAGACAGCCCCGCAAAGTCCGAAATGTGGGGAAAAAAATGCTTTTTCCGCACATTTCGCTCGACGCACCCATCGAAACACGCCCCCAACAACACATGGCCTACCGTCACGCGTTCCCACATGTGTTCCGATGAAAACGGTACCTCACATGTGTGGGTGCACCTATCTGGCCGCCAAGGGGAAAGCCTAAAACACAAGTAACCCCAAGTCTGTTTTCATGGCGAAATCTCAGACATTCTGCCGACCGGCACAACATACAGATATGGGCCTCGGGTGTCCAAGCCACCGAGGAAAACAGGGACCCCATGCATTTCTGAAAAGAGGACACCCGTGGGAATACGCAGAGGTATGATTTGCGCACATCGCCCCAGAATTTTTTACCCAGACAGCCCCGCAAAGTCCGAAATGTCAGGAAAAAAACACTTTTTCTGCACATTTTGCTCGACGTACCCATCAAAACACACCCCCAACAACACATGGCCTACTGTCACGCGTTCCCACCGGTGTTCCGATGAAAACGGTACCTCACATGTGTGGGTGCACCTACCTGGCCGCCAAGGGGAAAGCCTAAAACACAAGTAACCCCAAGTCTGTTTTCCTGGCGAAATCTCAGACATTCTGCCGACCGGCACAACATACAGATATGGGCCTCGGGTGTCCAAGCCACCGAGGAAAACAGGGACCCCATGCATTTCTGAAAAGAGGACACCCGTGGGAATACGCAGAGGTATGATTTGCGCACATCGCCCCAGAATTTCTTACCCAGACAGCCCCGCAAAGTCCGAAATGTCAGGAAAAAAACACTTTTTCTGCATATTTTGCTCGACATACCCAACAAAACACGGCCCCAACAAAACATGGCCTACCGTCACACGTTCCCACAGGTGTCCCAATGAAAATGGTACCTCACATGTGTGGGTGCACCTACCTGGCCGCCAAGGGGAAAGCCTAAAACACAAGTAACCCCAAGTCTGTTTTCATGGCGAGATCTCAGACATTCTGCCGACCGGCACAACGTACAGATATGGGCATCGGGTGTCCAAGCCACCGAGGGAAACAGGGAACCCCATGCATTTCCGAAAACAGGACACCTGTGGGAATCCGCAGAGGTATGATTTGCGCACATCGCCCCAGATTTTATTACCCAGACAGCCCCGCAAATTCTGAAATGTGGGGGAAAAAAATGCTTTTTCCGCACATTTTGCTTGACGCACCCATTGAAACATGCCCCCAACAACACATGGCCTACCGTCACGGGTTCCCACAGGTGTCCCGATGAAAACAGTACCTCACATGTGTGGGTGCACCTACCTGGCCGCCAAGGGGAAAGCCTAAAACACAAGTAACCCCAGGTCTGTTTTCAGAGCGAAATCTCAGACATTCTGCAGACTGGCACAACGTACAGATATGGGCCTCGGGTGTCCAAGCCACCAAGGAAAACAGGGAACCCCATGCATTTCTGAAAAGAGGAAACCCGTGGGAATCCGCAGAGGTATGATTTGCGCACATCGCCCCAGATTTTATTACCCAGACAGCCCCGCAAAGTCCGAAATGTGGGGAAAAAAATGCTTTTTCCGCACATTTCGCTCGACGCACCCATCGAAACACGCCCCCAACAACACATGGCCTACCGTCACGCGTTCCCACATGTGTTCCGATGAAAACGGTACCTCATATGTGTGGGTGCACCTACCTGGCCGCCAAGGGGAAAGCCTAAAACACAAGTAACCCCAAGTCTGTTTTCATGGCGAAATCTCAGACATTCTGCCGACCGGCACAACATACAGATATGGGCCTCGGGTGTCCAAGCCACCGAGGAAAACAGGGACCCCATGCATTTCTGAAAAGAGGACACCCGTGGGAATACGCAGAGGTATGATTTGTGCACATCGCCCCAGAATTTCTTACCCAGACATCCCCGCAAAGTCTGAAATGTCAGGAAAAAAACACTTTTTCTGCACATTTTGCTCGACGTACCCATCAAAACACGTCCCCAACAACACATGGCCTACCGTCACGCGTTCCCACAGGTGTTCCGATGAAAACGGTACCTCACATGTGTGGGTGCACCTACCTGGCCGCCAAGGGGAAAGCCTAAAACACAAGTAACCCCAAGTCTGTTTTCATGGCGAAATCTCAGACATTCTTCCGACCGGCACATCATACAGATATGGGCCTCGGGTGTCCAAGCCACCGAGGAAAACAGGGACCCCATGCATTTCTGAAAAGAGGACACCCGTGGGAATACGCAGAGGTATGATTTGCGCACATCGCCCCAGAATTTTTTACCCCGACAGCCCCGCAAAGTCCGAAATGTCAGGAAAAAAACACCTTTTCTGCACATTTTGCTCGACATACCCAACAAAACACGTCCCCAACAAAACATGGCCTACCGTCACACGTTCCCACAGGTGTCCCGATGAAAACGGTTCCTCACATATGTGGGTGCACCTACCTGGCCGCCAAGGGGAAAGCCTAAAACACAAGTAACCCCAAGTCTGTTTTCATGGCGAGATCTCAGACATTCTGCCGACCGGCACAACGTACAGATATGGGCATCGGGTGTCTAAGCCACCGAGGAAAACAGGGAACCCCATGCATTTCCGAAAACAGGACACCTGTGGGAATCCGCAGAGGTATGATTTGCGCACATCGCCCCAGATTTTATTACCCAGACAGCCCCGCAAATTCTGAAATGTGGGGAAAAAAAACGCTTTTTCCGCACATTTTGCTCGACGCACCCATCGAAACATGCCCCCAACAACACATGGCCTACCGTCACGCGTTCCCACAGGTGTCCCGATGAAAACGGTACCTCACATGTGTGGGTGCACCTACCTGGCCGCCAAGGGAAAAGCCTAAAACACAAGTAACCCCAAAGCTGTTTTCAGAGGGAAATCTCAGACATTCTGCCGACCGGCACAACGTACAGATATGGGCCTCGGGTGTCAAAGCCACCGAGGAAAACAGGGAACCCCATGCATTTCCAAAAAGAGGACACCCGTGGGAATCCGCTGCTGTATGATTTGCGCACATCGCCCCAGATTTTATTACCCAGACAGCCCCGCAAAGTCCGAAATGTCAGGAAAAAAACACTTTTTCTGCACATTTTGCTCGACGTACCCATCAAAACACGCCCCCAATAACACATGGCCTACTGTCACACGTTCCCACAGGTGTCCCGATAAAAACGGTACCTCACATGTGTGGGTGCACCTACCTGGCCACCAAGGGGAAAGCCTAAAACACAAGTAACCCCAAGTCTGTTTTCATGGAGAGATCTCAGACATTCTGCCGACCGGCACAACGTACAGATATGGGCCTCGGGTGTCCAAGCCACCAAGGAAAACAGGGAACCCCATGCATTTCCGAAAAGAGGACACCCGTGGGAATCCGCAGAGGTATGATTTGCGCACATCGCCCCAGATTTTATTACCCAGACAGCCCCGCAAAGTCCGAAATGTCGGGAAAAAAACACCTTTTCCGCACATTTCGCTCAACGCACCCATCGAAGCACGCACCCAACAACACATGGCCTTCCGTCACGCATTCCCACAGGTGTCCCAATGAAAATGGTACCTCACCTGTGTGGGTGCACCTACCTGGCCGCCAAGGGGAAAGCCTAAAACACAAGTAACCCCAAGTCTGTTTTCAGAGCGAAATCTCAGACATTCTGCAGACCGGCACAATGTACAGATATGGGCCTCGGGTGTCCAAGCCACCAAGGAAAACAGGGAACCCCATGCATTTCTGAAAAGAGGACACTCGTGGGAATCCGCAGAGGTATGATTTGCGCACATCGCCCCAGATTTTATTACCCAGACAGCCCCGCAAAGTCTGAAATGTGGGGAAAAAAATGCTTTTTCCGCACATTTCGCTCGACGCACCCATCGAAACACGCCCCCAACAACACATGGCCTACCGTCACGCGTTCCCACAGGTGTCCTGATGAAAATGGTACCTCATGTGTGGGTGCACCTACCTGGCCGCCAAGGGGAAAGCCTAAAACACAAGTAACCCCAAGTCTGTTTTCATGGCGAGATCTCAGACATTCTGCCGACCGGCACAACGTACAGATATGGGCATCGGGTGTCCAAGCCACCGAGGAAAACAGGGAACCCCATACATTTCCGAAAAGAGGACACCCGTGGGAATCCGCAGAGGTATGATTTGTGCACATCGCCCCTGATTTTATTACCCAGACAGCCCCGCAAAGTCCGAAATGTCAGGAAAAAACGCTTTTTCCGCTTATTTCGCTCGACGCACCCATCGAAACACGCCCCCAACAACACATGGCCTACCGTCACGCGTTCCCACAGGTGTCCCGATGAAAACGGTACCTCACATGTGTGGGTGCACCTACCTGGCCGCCAAGGGGAAAGCCTAAAACACAAGTAACCCCAAGTCTGTTTTCAGAGCGAAATCTCAGACATTCTGCCGACCGGCACAACGTACAGATATGGGCCTCGGGTGTCCAAGCCACCGAGGAAAACAGGGAACCCCATGCATTTCCGAAAAGAGGACACCCGTGGGAATCCGCAGAGGTATGATTTGCGCACACCGCCCCAGATTTTATTACCCAGACAGCCCCGCAAATTCTGAAATGTGGGGAAAAAAACGCTTTTTCCGCACATTTTGCTCGACGCACCCATCGAAACATGCCCCCAACAACATATGGCCTACTGTCACGCGTTCCCACAGGTGTCCCGATGAAAACGGTACCTCACATGTGTGGGTGCACCTACCTGGCCGCCAAGGGAAAAGCCTAAAACACAAGTATTCCCAAAGCTGTTTTCAGAGTGAAATCTCAGACATTCTGCCGACCGGCACAACATACAGATATGGGCCTCGGGTGTCCAAGCCACCGAGGAAAACAGGGAACCCCATGCATTTCCGAAAAGAGGACACCCGTGGGAATCCGCAGAGGTATGATTTGCGCACATCGCCCCAGAATTTTTTACCCAGAGAGCCCGCAAATTCCGAAATGTGGGGAAAAAAAACGCTTTTTCCACACATTTCGCTCGACGCACCCATTGAAGCACGCACCCAACAACACATGGCCTTCCGTCACGCGTTCCCACAGGTGTCCCAATGAAAACGGTACCTCACATGTGTGGGTGCACCTACCTGGCCGCCAAGGGGAAAGCCTAAAACACAAGTGACCCCAAGTCTGTTTTCATGGCGAGATCTCAGACATTCTGCCGACCGGCACAACGTACAGATATGGGCATCGGTTGTCCAAGTCACCAAGGAAAACAGGGAACCCCATGCATTTCTGAAAAGAGGACACTCGTGGGAATCCGCAGAGGTATGATTTGCGCACATCGCCCCAGATTTTATTACCCAGACAGCCCCGCAAAGTCCGAAATGTGGGGAAAAAAATGCTTTTTCCGCACATTTCGCTCGACGCACCCATCGAAACACGCCCCCAACAACACATGGCCTACCGTCACGCGTTCCCACAGGTGTCCCGATGAAAATGGTACCTCACATGTGTGGGTGCACCTACCTGGCCGCCAAGGGGAAAGCCTAAAACACAAGTAACCCCAAGTCTGTTTTCATGGCGAGATCTCAGACATTCTGCCGACCGGCACAACGTACAGATATGGGCATCGGGTGTCCAAGCCACCGAGGAAAACAGGGAACCCCATGCATTTCCGAAAAGAGGACACCCGTGGGAATCCGCAGAGGTATGATTTGCGCAGATCGCCCCAGATTTTATTACCCAGACAGTCCCGCAAAGTCCGAAATGTCAGGAAAAAACGCTTTTTCCGCACATTTCGCTCGACGCACCCATCGAAACACGCCCCCAACAACACATGGCCTACCGTCACGCGTTCCCACAGGTGTCCCGATGAAAACGGTACCTCACATGTGTGGGTGCACCTACCTGGCCGCCAAGGGGAAAGCCTAAAACACAAGTAACCCCAAGTCTGTATTCAGAGGGAAATCTCAGACATTCTGCCGACTGGCACAAAGTACAGATATGGGCCTCGGGTGTCCAAGCCACCGAGGAAAACAGGGAACCCCATGCATTTCCGAAAAGAGAACACCCGTGGGAATCCGCAGAGGTATGATTTGCGCACATCGCCCCAGAATTTTTTACCCAGAGAGCCCGCAAAGTCCGAAATGTGGGGAAAAAAAACGCTTTTTCCGCACATTTCGCTCGACGCACCCATCAAAGCACGCACCCAACAACACATGGCCTTCCGTCACGCGTTCCCACAGGTGTCCCAATGAAAATGGTACCTCACATGTGTGGGTGCACCTACCTGGCCGCCAAGGGGAAAGCCTAAAACACAAGTAACCCCAGGTCTGTTTTCAGAGCGAAATCTCAGACATTCTGCAGACTGGCACAACATACAGATATGGGCCTCGGGTGTCCAAGCCACCAAGGAAAACAGGGAACCCCATGCATTTCTGAAAAGAGGACACCCGTGGGAATCCGCAGAGGTATGATTTGCGCACATCGCCCCAGATTTTATTACCCAGACAGCCCCGCAAAGTCCGAAATGTGGGGAAAAAAATGCTTTTTCCGCACATTTCGCTCGACGCACCCATTGAAACACGCCCCCAACAACACATGGCCTACCGTCACGCGTTCCCACATGTGTTCCGATGAAAACGGTACCTCATATGTGTGGGTGCACCTACCTGGCCGCCAAGGGGAAAGCCTAAAACACAAGTAACCCCAAGTCTGTTTTCATGGCGAAATCTCAGACATTCTGCCGACCGGCACAACATACAGATATGGGCCTCGGGTGTCCAAGCCACCGAGGAAAACAGGGACCCCATGCATTTCTGAAAAGAGGACACCCGTGGGAATACGCAGAGGTATGATTTGTGCACATCGCCCCAGAATTTCTTACCCAGACATCCCCGCAAAGTCTGAAATGTCAGGAAAAAAACACTTTTTCTGCACATTTTGCTCGACGTACCCATCAAAACACGCCCCCAACAACACATGGCCTACTGTCACGCGTTCCCACAGGTGTTCCGATGAAAACGGTACCTCACATGTGTGGGTGCACCTACCTGGCCGCCAATGGGAAAGCCTAAAACACAAGTAACCCCAAGTCTGTTTTCATGGCGAAATCTCAGACATTCTGCCGACCGGCACATCATACAGATATGGGCCTCGGGTGTCCAAGCCACCGAGGAAAACAGGGACCCCATGCATTTCTGAAAAGAGGACACCCGTGGGAATACGCAGAGGTATGATTTGCGCACATCGCCCCAGAATTTTGTACCCCGACAGCCCCGCAAAGTCCGAAATGTCAGGAAAAAAACACCTTTTCTGCACATTTTGCTCGACATACCCAACAAAACACGGCCCCAACAAAACATGGCCTACCGTCACACGTTCCCACAGGTGTCCTGATGAAAACGGTACCTCACATGTGTGGGTGCACCTACCTGGCCGCCAAGGGGAAAGCCTAAAACACAAGTAACCCCAAGTCTGTTTTCATGGCGAGATCTCAGACATTCTGCCGACCGGCACAACGTACAGATATGGGCATCGGGTGTCCAAGCCACCGAGGAAAACAGGGAACCCCATGCATTTCCGAAAACAGGACACCTGTGGGAATCCGCAGAGGTATGATTTGCGCACATCGCCCCAGATTTTATTACCCAGACAGCCCCGCAAATTCTGAAATGTGGGGAAAAAAAACGCTTTTTCCGCACATTTTGCTCGACGCACCCATCGAAACATGCCCCCAACAACACATGGCCTACCGTCACGCGTTCCCACAGGTGTCCCGATGAAAACGGTACCTCACATGTGTGGGTGCACCTACCTGGCCGCCAAGGGAAAAGCCTAAAACACAAGTAACCCCAAAGCTGTTTTCAGAGGGAAATCTCAGACATTCTGCCGACCGGCACAACGTACAGATATGGGCCTCGGGTGTCAAAGCCACCGAGGAAAACAGGGAACCCCATGCATTTCCGAAAAGAGGACACCCGTGGGAATCCGCTGCTGTATGATTTGCGCACATCGCCCCAGATTTTATTACCCAGACAGCCCCGCAAAGTCCGAAATGTCAGGAAAAAAACACTTTTTCTGCACATTTTGCTCGACGTACCCATCAAAACACGCCCCCAATAACACATGGCCTACCGTCACACATTCCCACAGGTGTCCCGATAAAAACGGTACCTCACATGTGTGGGTGCACCTACCTGGCCACCAAGGGGAAAGCCTAAAACACAAGTAACCCCAAGTCTGTTTTCATGGCGAGATCTCAGACATTCTGCCGACCGGCACAACGTACAGATATGGGCCTCGGGTGTCCAAGCCACCAAGGAAAACAGGGAACCCCATGCATTTCCAAAAAGAGGACACCCGTGGGAATCCGCAGAGGTATGATTTGCGCACATCGCCCCAGATTTTATTACCCAGACAGCCGCGCAAAGTCCGAAATGTCGGGAAAAAAACACCTTTTCCGCACATTTCGCTCGACGCACCCATCGAAGCACGCACCCAACAACACATGGCCTTCCGTCACGCATTCCCACAGGTGTCCCAATGAAAATGGTACCTCACATGTGTGGGTGCACCTACCTGGCCGCCAAGGGGAAAGCCTAAAACACAAGTAACCCCAAGTCTGTTTTCAGAGCGAAATCTCAGACATTCTGCAGACCGGCACAATGTACAGATATGGGCCTCGGGTGTCCAAGCCACCAAGGAAAACAGGGAACCCCATGCATTTCTGAAAAGAGGACACTCGTGGGAATCCGCAGAGGTATGATTTGCGCACATCGCCCCAGATTTTATTACCCAGACAGCCCCGCAAAGTCTGAAATGTGGGGAAAAAAATGCTTTTTCCGCACATTTCGCTCGACGCACCCATCGAAACACGCCCCCAACAACACATGGCCTACCGTCACGCGTTCCCACAGGTGTCCCGATGAAAATGGTACCTCATGTGTGGGTGCACCTACCTGGCCGCCAAGGGGAAAGCCTAAAACACAAGTAACCCCAAGTCTGTTTTCATGGCGTGATCTCAGACATTCTGCCGACCGGCACAACGTACAGATATGGGCATCGGGTGTCCAAGCCACCGAGGAAAACAGGGAACCCCATGCATTTCCGAAAAGAGGACACCCGTGGGAATCCGCAGAGGTATGATTTGTGCACATCGCCCCAGATTTTATTACCCAGACAGCCCCGCAAAGTCCGAAATGTCAGGAAAAAACGCTTTTTCCGCACATTTCGCTCGACGCACCCATTGAAACACGCCCCCAACAACACATGGCCTACCGTCACGCGTTCCCACAGGTGTCCCGATGAAAACGGTACCTCACATGTGTGGGTGCACCTACCTGGCCGCCAAGGGGAAAGTATAAAACACAAGTATCCCCAAGTCTGTTTTCAGAGCGAAATCTCAGACATTCTGCCGACCGGCACAACGTACAGATATGGGCCTCGGGTGTCCAAGCCACCGAGGAAAACAGGGAACCCCATGCATTTCCGAAAAGAGGACACCCGTGGGAATCCGCAGAGGTATGATTTGCGCACATCGCCCCAGATTTTATTACCCAGACAGCCCCGCAAATTCTGAAATGTGGGGAAAAAAACGCTTTTTCCGCACATTTTGCTCGACGCACCCATCGAAACATGCCCCCAACAACATATGGCCTACTGTCACGCGTTCCCACAGGTGTCCCGATGAAAACGGTACCTCACATGTGTGGGTGCACCTACCTGGCCGCCAAGGGAAAAGCCTAAAACACAAGTAACCCCAAAGCTGTTTTCAGAGTGAAATCTCAGACATTCTGCCGACCGGCACAACATACAGATATGGGCCTCGGGTGTCCAAGCCACCAAGGAAAACAGGGAACCCCATGCATTTCCAAAAAGAGGACACCCGTGGGAATCCGCAGAGGTATGATTTGCGCACATCGCCCCAGATTTTATTACCCAGACAGCCCCGCAAAGTCCGAAATGTCAGGAAAAAACGTTTTTTCCGCACATTTCGCTCGACGCACCCATCGAAACATGCCCCCAACAACACATGGCCTACCGTCACGCGTTCCCACAGGTGTCCTGATGAAAACGGTACCTCACATGTGTGGGTGCACCTACCTGGCCGCCAAGGGGAAAGCCTAAAACACAAGTAACCCCAAGTCTGTATTCAGAGGGAAATCTCAGACATTCTGCCGACTGGCACAAAGTACAGATATGGGCCTCGGGTGTCCAAGCCACCGAGGAAAACAAGGAACCCCATGCATTTCTGAAAAGAGGACACCCGTGGGAATCCACAGAGGTATGATTTGCGCACATCGCCCCAGAATTTTTTACCCAGACAGCCCCGCAAAGTCCGAAATGTCAGGAAAAAAACACTTTTTCCGCACATTTCGCTCGACGCACCCATCGAAACACGCCCCCAACAACACATGGCATACCGTCACGCGTTCCCACAGGTGTCCCGATGAAAACGGTACCTCACATGTGTGGGTGCACCTACCTAGCCGACAAGGGGAAAGCCTAAAACACAAGTAACCCCAAGTCTGTTTTCAGAGCGAAATCTCAGACATTCTGCCGACCGGCACAACGTACAGATATGGGCCTCGGGTGTCCAAGCCACCGAGGAAAACAGGGAACCCCATGCATTTCCGAAAAGAGGACACCCGTGGGAATCCGCAGAGGTATGATTTGCGCACATCGCCCCAGATTTTATTACCCAGACAGCCCCGCAAATTCTGAAATGTGGGGAAAAAAATGCTTTTTCCGCACATTTCGCTCGACGCACCCATCGAAACACACCCCCAACAACACATGGCCTACCGTCACGCGTTCCCACAGGTGTCCCGATGAAAATGGTACCTCACATGTGTGGGTGCACCTACCTGGCCGCCAAGGGGAAAGCCTAAAACACAAGTAACCCCAAGTCTGTTTTCATGGCGAGATCTCAGACATTCTGCCGACCTGCACAACGTACAGATATGGGCATCGGGTGTCCAAGCCACCAAGGAAAACAGGGAACCCCATGCATTTCCGAAAAGAGGACACCCGTGGGAATCCGCAGAGGTATGATTTGCGCACATCGCCCCAGATTTTATTACCCAGACAGCCCCGCAAAGTCCGAAATGTGGGGACAAAAATGCTTTTTCCGCACATTTCGCTCGACACACCCATCGAAACACGCCCCAACAACACATGGCCTACCGTCACTCGTTCCCACAGGTGTCCCGATGAAAATGGTACATGTGTGAGTGCACCTACCTGGCCGCCAAGGGGAAAGCCTAAAACACAAGTAACCCCAAGTCTGTTTTCAGAGCGAAATCTCAGACATTCTTCCGACCGGCACAACGTACAGATATGGGCCTCGGGTGTCCAAGTCACCGAGGAAAACAGGGAACCCCATGCATTTCCGAAAAGAGGACACCCGTGGGAATCCGCAGAGGTATGATTTGCGCACATCGCCCCAGATTTTATTACCCAGACAGCCCCGCAAAGTCCAAAATGTCAGGAAAAAAACGCTTTTTCCGCACATTTTGCTCGAAGCACCCATCGAAACACGCCCCAACAACACATGGCCTACCGTCACGCGTTCCCACAGGTGTCCCGATGAAAACGGTACCTCACATGTGTGGGTGCACCTACCTGGCCGCCAAGGGGAAAGCCTAAAACAGAAGTAACCCCAAGTCTGTTTTCATGGCGAGATCTCAGACATTCTGCCGACCGGCACAACGTACAGATATGGGCATCGGGTGTCCAAGCCACCGAGGAAAACAGGGAACCCCATGCATTTCCGAAAAGAGGACACTCGTGGGAATCCGCAGAGGTATGATTTGCGCACATCGCCCCAGATTTTATTACCCAGACAGCCCCGCAAATTCTGAAATGTGGGGAAAAAAACGCTTTTTCCGCACATTTTGCTCGACGCACCCATCGAAACATGCCCCCAACAACACATGGCCTACCGTCACGTGTTCCCACAGGTGTCCCGATGAAAACAGTACCTCACATGTGTGGGTGCACCTACCTGGCCGCCAAGGGAAAAGCCTAAAACACAAGTAACCCCAAAGCTGTTTTCAGAGAAAATCTCAGACATTCTGCCGACCGGCACAACGTACAGATATGGGCCTCGGGTGTCCAAGCCACCGAGGAAAACAGGGAACCCCATGCATTTCCGAAAAGAGGACACCCGTGGGAATCCGCAGAGGTATGATTTGCGCACATCGCCCCAGATTTTATTACCGAGACAGCCCCGCAAAGTCCGAAATGTGGGGAAAAAAATGCTTTTTCCGCACATTTCGCTCGACGCACCCATCGAAACACGCCCCCAACAACACATGGCCTACCGTCACGCGTTCCCACATGTGTTCCGATGAAAACGGTACCTCACATGTGTGGGTGCACCTATCTGGCCGCCAAGGGGAAAGCCTAAAACACAAGTAACCCCAAGTCTGTTTTCATGGCGAAATCTCAGACATTCTGCCGACCGGCACAACATACAGATATGGGCCTCGGGTGTCCAAGCCACCGAGGAAAACAAGGAACCCCATGCATTTCTGAAAAGAGGACACCCGTGGGAATCCACAGAGGTATGATTTGCGCACATCGCCCCAGAATTTTTTACCCAGACAGCCCCGCAAAGTCCGAAATGTCAGGAAAAAAACACTTTTTCCGCACATTTCGCTCAACGCACCCATCGAAACACGCCCCCAACAACACATGGCATACCGTCACGCGTTCCCACAGGTGTCCCGATGAAAACGGTACCTCACATGTGTGGGTGCACCTACCTAGCCGACAAGGGGAAAGCCTAAAACACAAGTAACCCCAAGTCTGTTTTCAGAGCGAAATCTCAGACATTCTGCCGACCGGCACAACGTACAGATATGGGCCTCGGGTGTCCAAGCCACCGAGGAAAACAGGGAACCCCATGCATTTCCGAAAAGAGGACACCCGTGGGAATCCGCAGAGGTATGATTTGCGCACATCGCCCCAGATTTTATTACCCAGACAGCCCCGCAAATTCTGAAATGTGGGGAAAAAAATGCTTTTTCCGCACATTTCGCTCGACGCACCCATCGAAACACGCCCCAACAACACATGGCCTACCGTCACTCGTTCCCACAGGTGTCCCGATGAAAATGGTACATGTGTGAGTGCACCTACCTGGCCGCCAAGGGGAAAGCCTAAAACACAAGTAACCCCAAGTCTGTTTTCATGGCGAGATCTCAGACATTCTGCCGACCGGCACAACGTACAGATATGGGCATCGGGTGTCCAAGCCACCGAGGAAAACAGGGAACCCCATGCATTTCCGAAAAGAGGACACTCGTGGGAATCCGCAGAGGTATGATTTGCGCACATCGCCCCAGATTTTATTACCCAGACAGCCCCGCAAAGTCCAAAATGTCAGGAAAAAAACGCTTTTTCCGCACATTTTGCTCGAAGCACCCATCGAAACACGCCCCAACAACACATGGCCTACCGTCACGCGTTCCCACAGGTGTCCCGATGAAAACGGTACCTCACATGTGTGGGTGCACCTACCTGGCCGCCAAGGGGAAAGCCTAAAACACAAGTAACCCCAAGTCTGTTTTCATGGCGAGATCTCAGACATTCTGCCGACCGGCACAACGTACAGATATGGGCATCGGGTGTCCAAGCCACCGAGGAAAACAGGGAACCCCATGCATTTCCGAAAAGAGGACACTCGTGGGAATCCGCAGAGGTATGATTTGCGCACATCGCCCCAGATTTTATTACCCAGACAGCCCCGCAAATTCTGAAATGTGGGGAAAAAAACGCTTTTTCCGCACATTTTGCTCGACGCACCCATCGAAACATGCCCCCAACAACACATGGCCTACCGTCACGTGTTCCCACAGGTGTCCCGATGAAAACAGTACCTCACATGTGTGGGTGCACCTACCTGGCCGCCAAGGGAAAAGCCTAAAACACAAGTAACCCCAAAGCTGTTTTCAGAGAAAATCTCAGACATTCTGCCGACCGGCACAACGTACAGATATGGGCCTCGGGTGTCCAAGCCACCGAGGAAAACAGGGAACCCCATGCATTTCCGAAAAGAGGACACCCGTGGGAATCCGCAGAGGTATGATTTGCGCACATCGCCCCAGATTTTATTACCGAGACAGCCCCGCAAAGTCCGAAATGTGGGGAAAAAAATGCTTTTTCCGCACATTTCGCTCGACGCACCCATCGAAACACGCCCCCAACAACACATGGCCTACCGTCACGCGTTCCCACATGTGTTCCGATGAAAACGGTACCTCACATGTGTGGGTGCACCTATCTGGCCGCCAAGGGGAAAGCCTAAAACACAAGTAAGCCCAAGTCTGTTTTCATGGCGAAATCTCAGACATTCTGCCGACCGGCACAACATACAGATATGGGCCTCGGGTGTCCAAGCCACCGAGGAAAACAGGGACCCCATGCATTTCTGAAAATAGGACACCCATGGGAATACGCAGAGGTATGATTTGCGCACATCGCCCCAGAATTTTTTACCCAGACAGCCCCGCAAACTCCGAAATGTCAGGAAAAAAACACTTTTTCTGCACATTTTGCTCGACGTACCCATCAAAACACACCCCCAACAACACATGGCCTACTGTCACGCGTTCCCACCGGTGTTCCGATGAAAACGGTACCTCACATGTGTGGGTGCACCTACCTGGCCGCCAAGGGGAAAGCCTAAAACACAAGTAACCCCAAGTCTGTTTTCCTGGCGAAATCTCAGACATTCTGCCGACCGGCACAACATACAGATATGGGCCTCGGGTGTCCAAGCCACCGAGGAAAACAGGGACCCCATGCATTTCTGAAAAGAGGACACCCGTGGGAATACGCAGAGGTATGATTTGCGCACATCGCCCCAGAATTTTTTACCCAGACAGCCCCGCAAAGTCCGAAATGTCAGGAAAAAAACACTTTTTCTGCACATTTTGCTCGACATACCCAACAAAACACGGCCCCAACAAAACATGGCCTACCGTCACACGTTCCCACAGGTGTCCCGATGAAAACGGTACCTCACATGTGTGGGTGCACCTACCTGGCCGCCAAGGGGAAAGCCTAAAACACAAGTAACCCCAAGTCTGTTTTCATGGCGAGATCTCAGACATTCTGCCGACCGGCACAACGTACAGATATGGGCATCGGGTGTCCAAGCCACCGAGGGAAACAGGGAACCCCATGCATTTCCGAAAACAGGACACCTGTGGGAATCCGCAGAGGTATGATTTGCGCACATCGCCCCAGATTTTATTACCCAGACAGCCCCGCAAATTCTGAAATGTGGGGGAAAAAAATGCTTTTTCCGCACATTTTGCTTGACGCACCCATTGAAACATGCCCCCAACAACACATGGCCTACCGTCACGGGTTCCCACAGGTGTCCCGATGAAAACAGTACCTCACATGTGTGGGTGCACCTACCTGGCCGCCAAGGGAAAAGCCTAAAACACAAGTAACCCCAAAGCTGTTTTCAGAGGGAAATCTCAGACATTCTGCCGACCGGCACAACGTACAGATATGGGCCTCGGGTGTCCAAGCCACCGAGGAAAACAGGGAACCCCATGCATTTCCGAAAAGAGGACACCCGTGGGAATCCGCAGAGGTATGATTTGCGCACATCGCCCCAGAATTTTTTACCCAGAGAGCCCGCAAAGTCCGAAATGTGGGGAAAAAAAACGCTTTTTCCGCACATTTCGCTCGACGCACCCATCGAAGCACGCACCCAACAACACATGGCCTTCCGTCACGCGTTCCCACAGGTGTCCCAATGAAAATGGTACCTCACATGTGTGGGTGCACCTACCTGGCCGCCAAGGGGAAAGCCTAAAACACAAGTAACCCCAGGTCTGTTTTCAGAGCGAAATCTCAGACATTCTGCAGACTGGCACAACGTACAGATATGGGCCTCGGGTGTCCAAGCCACCAAGGAAAACAGGGAACCCCATGCATTTCTGAAAAGAGGAAACCCGTGGGAATCCGTAGAGGTATGATTTGCGCACATCGCCCCAGATTTTATTACCCAGACAGCCCCGCAAAGTCCGAAATGTGGGGAAAAAAATGCTTTTTCCGCACATTTCGCTCGACGCACCCATCGAAACACGCCCCCAACAACACATGGCCTACCGTCACGCGTTCCCACATGTGTTCCGATGAAAACGGTACCTCATATGTGTGGGTGCACCTACCTGGCCGCCAAGGGGAAAGCCTAAAACACAAGTAACCCCAAGTCTGTTTTCATGGCGAAATCTCAGACATTCTGCCGACCGGCACAACATACAGATATGGGCCTCGGGTGTCCAAGCCACCGAGGAAAACAGGGACCCCATGCATTTCTGAAAAGAGGACACCCGTGGGAATACGCAGAGGTATGATTTGTGCACATCGCCCCAGAATTTCTTACCCAGACATCCCCGCAAAGTCTGAAATGTCAGGAAAAAAACACTTTTTCTGCACATTTTGCTCGACGTACCCATCAAAACACGCCCCCAACAACACATGGCCTACCGTCACGCGTTCCCACAGGTGTTCCGATGAAAACGGTACCTCACATGTGTGGGTGCACCTACCTGGCCGCCAAGGGGAAAGCCTAAAACACAAGTAACCCCAAGTCTGTTTTCATGGCGAAATCTCAGACATTCTTCCGACCGGCACATCATACAGATATGGGCCTCGGGTGTCCAAGCCACCGAGGAAAACAGGGACCCCATGCATTTCTGAAAAGAGGACACCCGTGGGAATACGCAGAGGTATGATTTGCGCACATCGCCCCAGAATTTTTTACCCCGACAGCCCCGCAAAGTCCGAAATGTCAGGAAAAAAACACCTTTTCTGCACATTTTGCTCGACATACCCAACAAAACACGGCCCCAACAAAACATGGCCTACCGTCACACGTTCCCACAGGTGTCCCGATGAAAACGGTACCTCACATGTGTGGGTGCACCTACCTGGCCGCCAAGGGGAAAGCCTAAAACACAAGTAACCCCAAGTCTGTTTTCATGGCGAGATCTCAGACATTCTGCCGACCGGCACAACGTACAGATATGGGCATCGGGTGTCTAAGCCACCGAGGAAAACAGGGAACCCCATGCATTTCCGAAAACAGGACACCTGTGGGAATCCGCAGAGGTATGATTTGCGCACATCGCCCCAGATTTTATTACCCAGACAGCCCCGCAAATTCTGAAATGTGGGGAAAAAAAACGCTTTTTCCGCACATTTTGCTCGACGCACCCATCGAAACATGCCCCCAACAACACATGGCCTACCGTCACGCGTTCCCACAGGTGTCCCGATGAAAACGGTACCTCACATGTGTGGGTGCACCTACCTGGCCGCCAAGGGAAAAGCCTAAAACACAAGTAACCCCAAAGCTGTTTTCAGAGGGAAATCTCAGACATTCTGCCGACCGGCACAACGTACAGATATGGGCCTCGGGTGTCAAAGCCACCGAGGAAAACAGGGAACCCCATGCATTTCCGAAAAGAGGACACCCGTGGGAATCCGCTGCTGTATGATTTGCGCACATCGCCCCAGATTTTATTACCCAGACAGCCCCGCAAAGTCCGAAATGTCAGGAAAAAAACACTTTTTCTGCACATTTTGCTCGACGTACCCATCAAAACACGCCCCCAATAACACATGGCCTACCGTCACACGTTCCCACAGGTGTCCCGATAAAAACGGTACCTCACATGTGTGGGTGCACCTACCTGGCCACCAAGGGGGAAGCCTAAAACACAAGTAACCCCAAGTCTGTTTTCATGGAGAGATCTCAGACATTCTGCCGACCGGCACAACGTACAGATATGGGCCTCGGGTGTCCAAGCCACCAAGGAAAACAGGGAACCCCATGCATTTCCGAAAAGAGGACACCCGTGGGAATCCGCAGAGGTATGATTTGCGCACATCGCCCCAGATTTTATTACCCAGACAGCCCCGCAAAGTCCGAAATGTCGGGAAAAAAACACCTTTTCCGCACATTTCGCTCGACGCACCCATCGAAGCACGCACCCAACAACACATGGCCTTCCGTCACGCATTCCCACAGGTGTCCCAATGAAAATGGTACCTCACATGTGTGGGTGCACCTACCTGGCCGCCAAGGGGAAAGACTAAAACACAAGTAACCCCAAGTCTGTTTTCAGAGCGAAATCTCAGACATTCTGCAGACCGGCACAATGTACAGATATGGGCCTCGGGTGTCCAAGCCACCAAGGAAAACAGGGAACCCCATGCATTTCTGAAAAGAGGACACTCGTGGGAATCCGCAGAGGTATGATTTGCGCACATCGCCCCAGATTTTATTACCCAGACAGCCCCGCAAAGTCTGAAATGTGGGGAAAAAAATGCTTTTTCCGCACATTTCGCTCGACGCACCCATCGAAACACGCCCCCAACAACACATGGCCTACCGTCACGCGTTCCCACAGGTGTCCCGATGAAAATGGTACCTCATGTGTGGGTGCACCTACCTGGCCGCCAAGGGGAAAGCCTAAAACACAAGTAACCCCAAGTCTGTTTTCATGGCGAGATCTCAGACATTCTGCCGACCGGCACAACGTACAGATATGGGCATCGGGTGTCCAAGCCACCGAGGAAAACAGGGAACCCCATACATTTCCGAAAAGAGGACACCCGTGGGAATCCGCAGAGGTATGATTTGTGCACATCGCCCCAGATTTTATTACCCAGACAGCCCCGCAAAGTCCGAAATGTCAGGAAAAAACGCTTTTTCCGCACATTTCGCTCGACGCACCCATCGAAACACGCCCCCAACAACACATGGCCTACCGTCACGCGTTCCCACAGGTGTCCCGATGAAAACGGTACCTCACATGTGTGGGTGCACCTACCTGGCCGCCAAGGGGAAAGCCTAAAACACAAGTAACCCCAAGTCTGTTTTCAGAGCGAAATCTCAGACATTCTGCCGACCGGCACAACGTACAGATATGGGCCTCGGGTGTCCAAGCCACCGAGGAAAACAGGGAACCCCATGCATTTCCGAAAAGAGGACACCCGTGGGAATCCGCAGAGGTATGATTTGCGCACATCGCCCCAGATTTTATTACCAAGACAGCCCCGCAAATTCTGAAATGTGGGGAAAAAAACGCTTTTTCCGCACATTTTGCTCGACGCACCCATCGAAACATGCCCCCACCGACATATGGCCTACTGTCACGCGTTCCCACAGGTGTCCCGATGAAAACGGTACCTCACATGTGTGGGTGCACCTACCTGGCCGCCAAGGGAAAAGCCTAAAACACAAGTATTCCCAAAGCTGTTTTCAGAGTGAAATCTCAGACATTCTGCCGACCGGCACAACATACAGATATGGGCCTCGGGTGTCCAAGCCACCGAGGAAAACAGGGAACCCCATGCATTTCCGAAAAGAGGACACCCGTGGGAATCCGCAGAGGTATGATTTGCGCACATCGCCCCAGAATTTTTTACCCAGAGAGCCCGCAAAGTCCGAAACCTGGGGAAAAAAAACGCTTTTTCCACACATTTCGCTCGACGCACCCATTGAAGCACGCACCCAACAACACATGGCCTTCCGTCACGCGTTCCCACAGGTGTCCCAATGAAAACGGTACCTCACATGTGTGGGTGCACCTACCTGGCCGCCAAGGGGAAAGCCTAAAACACAAGTAACCCCAAGTCTGTTTTCATGGCGAGATCTCAGACATTCTGCCGACCGGCACAACGTACAGATATGGGCATCGGTTGTCCAAGTCACCAAGGAAAACAGGGAACCCCATGCATTTCTGAAAAGAGGACACTCGTGGGAATCCGCAGAGGTATGATTTGCGCACATCGCCCCAGATTTTATTACCCAGACAGCCCCGCAAAGTCCGAAATGTGGGGAAAAAAATGCTTTTTCCGCACATTTCGCTCGACGCACCCATCGAAACACGCCCCCAACAACACATGGCCTACCGTCACGCGTTCCCACAGGTGTCCCGATGAAAATGGTACCTCACATGTGTGGGTGCACCTACCTGGCCGCCAAGGGGAAAGCCTAAAACACAAGTAACCCCAAGTCTGTTTTCATGGCGAGATCTCAGACATTCTGCCGACCGGCACAACGTACAGATATGGGCATCGGGTGTCCAAGCCACCGAGGAAAACAGGGAACCCCATGCATTTCCGAAAAGAGGACACCCGTGGGAATCCGCAGAGGTATGATTTGCGCAGATCGCCCCAGATTTTATTACCCAGACAGTCCCGCAAAGTCCGAAATGTCAGGAAAAAACGCTTTTTCCGCACATTACGCTCGACGCACCCATCAAAACACGCCCCCAACAACACATGGCCTACCGTCACGCGTTCCCACAGGTGTCCCGATGAAAACGGTACCTCACATGTGTGGGTGCACCTACCTGGCCGCCAAGGGGAAAGCCTAAAACACAAGTAACCCCAAGTCTGTATTCAGAGGGAAATCTCAGACATTCTGCCGACTGGCACAAAGTACAGATATGGGCCTCGGGTGTCCAAGCCACCGAGGAAAACAGGGAACCCCATGCATTTCCGAAAAGAGGACACCCGTGGGAATCCGCAGAGGTATGATTTGCGCACATCGCCCCAGAATTTTTTACCCAGAGAGCCCGCAAAGTCCGAAATGTGGGGAAAAAAAACGCTTTTTCCGCACATTTCGCTCGACGCACCCATCGAAGCACGCACCCAACAACACATGGCCTTCCGTCACGCGTTCCCACAGGTGTCCCAATGAAAATGGTACCTCACATGTGTGGGTGCACCTACCTGGCCGCCAAGGGGAAAGCCTAAAACACAAGTAACCCCAGGTCTGTTTTCAGAACGAAATCTCAGACATTCTGCAGACTAGCACAACGTACAGATATGGGCCTCGGGTGTCCAAGCCACCAAGGAAAACAGGGAACCCCATGCATTTCTGAAAAGAGGACACCCGTGGGAATCCGCAGAGGTATGATTTGCGCACATCGCCCCAGATTTTATTACCCAGACAGCCCCGCAAAGTCCGAAATGTGGGGAAAAAAATGCTTTTTCCGCACATTTCGCTCGACGCACCCATTGAAAACCGCCCCCAACAACACATGGCCTACCGTCACGCGTTCCCACATGTGTTCCGATGAAAACGGTACCTCATATGTGTGGGTGCACCTACCTGGCCGCCAAGGGGAAAGCCTAAAACACAAGTAACCCCAAGTCTGTTTTCATGGCGAAATCTCAGACATTCTGCCGACCGGCACAACATACAGATATGGGCCTCGGGTGTCCAAGCCACCGAGGAAAACAGGGACCCCATGCATTTCTGAAAAGAGGACACCCGTGGGAATACGCAGAGGTATGATTTGTGCACATCGCCCCAGAATTTCTTACCCAGACATCCCCGCAAAGTCTGAAATGTCAGGAAAAAAACACTTTTTCTGCACATTTTGCTCGACGTACCCATCAAAACACGCCCCCAACAACACATGGCCTACCGTCACGCGTTCCCACAGGTGTTCCGATGAAAACGGTACCTCACATGTGTGGGTGCACCTACCTGGCCGCCAATGGGAAAGCCTAAAACACAAGTAACCCCAAGTCTGTTTTCATGGCGAAATCTCAGACATTCTGCCGACCGGCACATCATACAGATATGGGCCTCGGGTGTCCAAGCCACCGAGGAAAACAGGGACCCCATGCATTTCTGAAAAGAGGACACCCGTGGGAATACGCAGAGGTATGATTTGCGCACATCGCCCCAGAATTTTTTACCCCGATAGCCCCGCAAAGTCCGAAATGTCAGGAAAAAAACACCTTTTCTGCACATTTTGCTCGACATACCCAACAAAACACGGCCCCAACAAAACATGGCCTACCGTCACACGTTCCCACAGGTGTCCCGATGAAAACGGTACCTCACATGTGTGGGTGCACCTACCTGGCCGCCAAGGGGAAAGCCTAAAACACAAGTAACCCCAAGTCTGTTTTCATGGCGAGATCTCAGACATTCTGCCGACCGGCACAACGTACAGATATGGGCATCGGGTGTCCAAGCCACCGAGGAAAACAGGGAACCCCATGCATTTCCGAAAACAGGACACCTGTGGGAATCCGCAGAGGTATGATTTGCGCACATCGCCCCAGATTTTATTACCCAGACAGCCCCGCAAATTCTGAAATGTGGGGAAAAAAAACGCTTTTTCCGCACATTTTGCTCGACGCACCCATCGAAACATGCCCCCAACAACACATGGCCTACCGTCACGCGTTCCCACAGGTGTCCCGATGAAAACGGTACCTCACATGTGTGGGTGCACCTACCTGGCCGCCAAGGGAAAAGCCTAAAACACAAGTAACCCCAAAGCTGTTTTCAGAGGGAAATCTCAGACATTCTGCCGACCGGCTCAACGTACAGATATGGGCCTCGGGTGTCAAAGCCACCGAGGAAAACAGGGAACCCCATGCATTTCCGAAAAGAGGACACCTGTGGGAATCCGCTGCTGTATGATTTGCGCACATCGCCCCAGATTTTATTACCCAGACAGCCCCGCAAAGTCCGAAATGTCAGGAAAAAAACACTTTTTCTGCACATTTTGCTCGACGTACCCATCAAAACACGCCCCCAATAACACATGGCCTACCGTCACACATTCCCACAGGTGTCCCGATAAAAACGGTACCTCACATGTGTGGGTGCACCTACCTGGCCACCAAGGGGAAAGCCTAAAACACAAGTAACCCCAAGTCTGTTTTCATGGCGAGATCTCAGACATTCTGCCGACCGGCACAACGTACAGATATGGGCCTCGGGTGTCCAAGCCACCAAGGAAAACAGGGAACCCCATGCATTTCCGAAAAGAGGACACCCGTGGGAATCCGCAGAGGTATGATTTGCGCACATCGCCCCAGATTTTATTACCCAGACAGCCGCGCAAAGTCCGAAATGTCGGGAAAAAAACACCTTTTCCGCACATTTCGCTCGACGCACCCATCGAAGCACGCACCCAACAACACATGGCCTTCCGTCACGCATTCCCACAGGTGTCCCAATGAAAATGGTACCTCACATGTGTGGGTGCACCTACCTGGCCGCCAAGGGGAAAGCCTAAAACACAAGTAACCCCAAGTCTGTTTTCAGAGCGAAATCTCAGACATTCTGCAGACCGGCACAATGTACAGATATGGGCCTCGGGTGTCCAAGCCACCAAGGAAAACAGGGAACCCCATGCATTTCTGAAAAGAGGACACTCGTGGGAATCCGCAGAGGTATGATTTGCGCACATCGCCCCAGATTTTATTACCCAGACAGCCCCGCAAAGTCTGAAATGTGGGGAAAAAAATGCTTTTTCCGCACATTTCGCTCGACGCACCCATCGAAACACGCCCCCAACAACACATGGCCTACCGTCACGCGTTCCCACAGGTGTCCCGATGAAAATGGTACCTCATGTGTGGGTGCACCTACCTGGCCGCCAAGGGGAAAGCCTAAAACACAAGTAACCCCAAGTCTGTTTTCATGGCGAGATCTCAGACATTCTGCCGACCGGCACAACGTACAGATATGGGCATCGGGTGTCCAAGCCACCGAGGAAAACAGGGAACCCCATGCATTTCCGAAAAGAGGACACCCGTGGGAATCCGCAGAGGTATGATTTGTGCACATTGCCCCAGATTTTATTACCCAGACAGCCCCGCAAAGTCCGAAATGTCAGGAAAAAACGCTTTTTCCGCACATTTCGCTCGACGCACCCATTGAAACACGCCCCCAACAACAAATGGCCTACCGTCACGCGTTCCCACAGGTGTCCCGATGAAAACGGTACCTCACATGTGTGGGTGCACCTACCTGGCCGCCAAGGGGAAAGCCTAAAACACAAGTAACCCCAAGTCTGTTTTCAGAGCGAAATCTCAGACATTCTGCCGACCGGCACAACGTACAGATATGGGCCTCGGGTGTCCAAGCCACCGAGGAAAACAGGGAACCCCATGCATTTCTGAAAAGAGGACACCCGTGGGAATCCGCAGAGGTATGATTTGCGCACATCGCCCCAGATTTTATTACCCAGACAGCCCCGCAAATTCTGAAATGTGGGGAAAAAAACGCTTTTTCCGCACATTTTGCTCGACGCACCCATCGAAACATGCCCCCAACAACATATGGCCTACTGTCACGCGTTCCCACAGGTGTCCCGATGAAAACGGTACCTCACATGTGTGGGTGCACCTACCTGGCCGCCAAGGGAAAAGCCTAAAACACAAGTAACCCCAAAGCTGTTTTCAGAGTGAAATCTCAGACATTCTGCCGACGGGCACAACATACAGATATGGGCTTCGGGTGTCCAAGCCACCGAGGAAAACAGGGAACCCCATGCATTTCCGAAAAGAGGACACCCGTGGGAATCCGCAGAGGTATGATTTGCGCACATCGCCCCAGAATTTTTTACCCAGAGAGCCCGCAAAGTCCGAAATGTGGGAAAAAAAAACGCTTTTTCCACACATTTCGCTCGACGCACCCATTGAAGCACGCACCCAACAACACATGGCCTTCCGTCACGCGTTCCCACAGGTGTCCCAATGAAAACGGTACCTCACATGTGTGGGTGCACCTACCTGGCCGCCAAGGGGAAAGCCTAAAACACAAGTAACCCCAAGTCTGTTTTCATGGCGAGATCTCAGACATTCTGCCGACCGGCACAACGTACAGATATGGGCATCGGGTGTCCAAGCCACCGAGGAAAACAGGGAACCCCATGCATTTCCGAAAAGAGGACACCCGTGGGAATCCGCAGAGGTATGATTTGCGCACATCGCCCCAGATTTTATTACCCAGACAGCCCCGCAAAGTCCGAAATGTCAGGAAAAAACGCTTTTTCCGCACATTTCGCTCGACGCACCCATCGAAACACGCCCCCAACAACACATGGCCTACCGTCACGCGTTCCCACAGGTGTCCCGATGAAAACGGTACCTCACATGTGTGGGTGCACCTACCTGGCCGCCAAGGGGAAAGCCTAAAACACAAGTAACCCCAAGTCTGTATTCAGAGGGAAATCTCAGACATTCTGCCGACTGGCACAAAGTACAGATATGGGCCTCGGGTGTCCAAGCCACCGAGGAAAACAAGGAACCCCATGCATTTCTGAAAAGAGGACACCCGTGGGAATCCACAGAGGTATGATTTGCGCACATCGCCCCAGAATTTTTTACCCAGACAGCCCAGCAAAGTCCGAAATGTCAGGAAAAAAACACTTTTTCCGCACATTTCGCTCGACGCACCCATTGAAACACGCCCCCAACAACACATGGCATACCGTCACGCGTTCCCACAGGTGTCCCGATGAAAACGGTACCTCACATGTGTGGGTGCACCTACCTAGCCGACAAGGGGAAAGCCTAAAACACAAGTAACCCCAAGTCTGTTTTCAGAGCGAAATCTCAGACATTCTGCCGACCGGCACAACGTACAGATATGGGCCTCGGGTGTCCAAGCCACCGAGGAAAACAGGGAACCCCATGCATTTCCGAAAAGAGGACACCCGTGGGAATCCGCAGAGGTATGATTTGCGCACATCGCCCCAGATTTTATTACCCAGACAGCCCCGCAAATTCTGAAATGTGGGGAAAAAAAATGCTTTTTCCGCACATTTTGCTCGACGCACCCATCGAAACATGCCCCCAACAACATATGGCCTACTGTCACGCGTTCCCACAGGTGTCCCGATGAAAACGGTACCTCACATGTGTGGGTGCACCTACCTGGCCGCCAAGGGAAAAGCCTAAAACACAAGTAACCCCAAAGCTGTTTTCAGAGTGAAATCTCAGACATTCTGCCGACCGGCACAACATACAGATATGGGCTTCGGGTGTCCAAGCCACCGAGGAAAACAGGGAACCCCATGCATTTCCGAAAAGAGGACACCCGTGGGAATCCGCAGAGGTATGATTTGCGCACATCGCCCCAGAATTTTTTACCCAGAGAGCCCGCAAAGTCCGAAATGTGGGAAAAAAAAACGCTTTTTCCACACATTTCGCTCGACGCACCCATTGAAGCACGCACCCAACAACACATGGCCTTCCGTCACGCGTTCCCACAGGTGTCCCAATGAAAACGGTACCTCACATGTGTGGGTGCACCTACCTGGCCGCCAAGGGGAAAGCCTAAAACACAAGTAACCCCAAGTCTGTTTTCATGGCGAGATCTCAGACATTCTGCCGACCGGCACAACGTACAGATATGGGCATCGGGTGTCCAAGCCACCGAGGAAAACAGGGAACCCCATGCATTTCCGAAAAGAGGACACCCGTGGGAATCCGCAGAGGTATGATTTGCGCACATCGCCCCAGATTTTATTACCCAGACAGCCCCGCAAAGTCCGAAATGTCAGGAAAAAACGCTTTTTCCGCACATTTCGCTCGACGCACCCATCGAAACACGCCCCCAACAACACATGGCCTACCGTCACGCGTTCCCACAGGTGTCCCGATGAAAACGGTACCTCACATGTGTGGGTGCACCTACCTGGCCGCCAAGGGGAAAGCCTAAAACACAAGTAACCCCAAGTCTGTATTCAGAGGGAAATCTCAGACATTCTGCCGACTGGCACAAAGTACAGATATGGGCCTCGGGTGTCCAAGCCACCGAGGAAAACAAGGAACCCCATGCATTTCTGAAAAGAGGACACCCGTGGGAATCCACAGAGGTATGATTTGCGCACATCGCCCCAGAATTTTTTACCCAGACAGCCCAGCAAAGTCCGAAATGTCAGGAAAAAAACACTTTTTCCGCACATTTCGCTCGACGCACCCATCGAAACACGCCCCCAACAACACATGGCATACCGTCACGCGTTCCCACAGGTGTCCCGATGAAAACGGTACCTCACATGTGTGGGTGCACCTACCTAGCCGACAAGGGGAAAGCCTAAAACACAAGTAACCCCAAGTCTGTTTTCAGAGCGAAATCTCAGACATTCTGCCGACCGGCACAACGTACAGATATGGGCCTCGGGTGTCCAAGCCACCGAGGAAAACAGGGAACCCCATGCATTTCCGAAAAGAGGACACCCGTGGGAATCCGCAGAGGTATGATTTGCGCACATCGCCCCAGATTTTATTACCCAGACAGCCCCGCAAATTCTGAAATGTGGGGAAAAAAATGCTTTTTCCGCACATTTCGCTCGATGCACCCATCGAAACACGCCCCCAACAACACATGGCCTACCGTCACGCGTTCCCACAGGTGTCCCGATGAAAATGGTACCTCACATGTGTGGGTGCACCTACCTGGCCGCCAAGGGGAAAGCCTAAAACACAAGTAACCCCAAGTCTGTTTTCATGGCGAGATCTCAGACATTCTGCCGACCTGCACAACGTACAGATATGGGCATCGGGTGTCCAAGCCACCAAGGAAAACAGGGAACCCCATGCATTTCCGAAAAGAGGACACCCGTGGGAATCCGCAGAGGTATGATTTACGCACATCGCCCCAGATTTTATTACCCAGACAGCCCCGCAAAGTCCGAAATGTGGGGACAAAAATGCTTTTTCCGCACATTTCGCTCGACACACCCATCGAAACACGCCCCAACAACACATGGCCTACCGTCACTCGTTCCCACAGGTGTCCCGATGAAAATGGTACATGTGTGAGTGCACCTACCTGGCCGCCAAGGGGAAAGCCTAAAACACAAGTAACCCCAAGTCTGTTTTCAGAGCGAAATCTCAGACATTCTTCCGACCGGCACAACGTACAGATATGGGCCTCGGGTGTCCAAGTCACCGAGGAAAACAGGGAACCCCATGCATTTCCGAAAAGAGGACACCCGTGGGAATCCGCAGAGGTATGATTTGCGCACATCGCCCCAGATTTTATTACCCAGACAGCCCCGCAAAGTCCAAAATGTCAGGAAAAAAACGCTTTTTCCGCACATTTTGCTCGAAGCACCCATCGAAACACGCCCCAACAACACATGGCCTACCGTCACGCGTTCCCACAGGTGTCCCGATGAAAACGGTACCTCACATGTGTGGGTGCACCTACCTGGCCGCCAAGGGGAAAGCCTAAAACACAAGTAACCCCAAGTCTGTTTTCATGGCGAAATCTCAGACATTCTGCCGACCAGCACAACGTACAGATATGGGCCTCGGGTGTCCAAGCCCCCGAGGAAAACAGGGACCCCATGCATTTCTGAAAAGAGAACACCCGTGGGAATACGCAGAGGTATGATTTGCGCACATCGCCCCAGAATTTTTTACCCAGACAGCCCCGCAAAGTCCAAAATGTCAGGAAAAAAACACTTTTTCTGCATATTTTGCTCGACGTACCCATCAAAACACGCCCACAACAACACATGGCCTACCGTCACACGTTCCCACAGGTGTCCCGATGAAAACGGTACCTCACATGTGTGGGTGTACCTACCTGGCCGCCAAGGGGAAAGCCTGAAACACAAGTAACCCCAAGTCTGTTTTCATGGCGAGATCTCAGACATTCTGCCGACCGGCACAACGTACAGATATGGACATCGGGTGTCCAAGCCACCGAGGAAAACAGGGAACCCCATGCATTTCCGAAAAGAGGACACTGGTGGGAATCCGCAGAGGTATGATTTGCGCACATCGCCCCAGATTTTATTACCCACACAGCCCCGCAAATTCTGAAATGTGGGGAAAAAAACGCTTTTTCCGCACATTTTGCTCGACGCACCCATCGAAACATGCCCCCAACAACACATGGCCTACCGTCACGTGTTCCCACAGGTGTCCCGATGAAAACAGTACCTCACATGTGTGGGTGCACCTACCTGGCCGCCAAGGGAAAAGCCTAAAACACAAGTAACCCCAAAGCTGTTTTCAGAGGGAAATCTCAGACATTCTGCCGACCGGCACAACGTACAGATATGGGCCTCGGGTGTCCAAGCCACCGAGGAAAACAAGGAACCCCATGCATTTCTGAAAAGAGAACACCCGTGGGAATCCACAGAGGTATGATTTGCGCACATCGCCCCAGAATTTTTTACCCAGACAGCCCCGCAAAGTCCGAAATGTCAGGGAAAAAAACACTTTTTCCGCACATTTCGCTCGGCGCACCCATCGAAACACGCCCCCAACAACACATGGCATACTGTCACGCGTTCCCACAGGTGTCCCGATGAAAACGGTACCTCACATGTGTGGGTGCACCTACCTGGCCGCCAAGGGAAAAGCCTAAAACACAAGTAACCCCAAAGCTGTTTTCAGAGCGAAATCTCAGACATTCTGCCGACCGGCACAACGTACAGATATGGGCCTCGGGTGTCCAAGCCACCGAGGAAAACAGGGAACCCCATGCATTTCCGAAAGGAGGACACCCGTGGGAATCCTCAGAGGTATGATTTGCGCACATCGCCCCAGATTTTATTACCCAGACAGCCCCGCAAATTCTGAAATGTGGGGAAAAAAAATGCTTTTTCCGCACATTTTGCTCGACGCACCCATCGAAACATGCCCCCAACAACATATGGCCTACTGTCACGCGTTCCCACAGGTGTCCCGATGAAAACGGTACCTCACATGTGTGGGTGCACCTACCTGGCCGCCAAGGGAAAAGCCTAAAACACAAGTAACCCCAAAGCTGTTTTCAGAGGGAAATCTCAGACATTCTGCCGACCGGCACAACATACAGATATGGGCCTCGGGTGTCCAAGCCACCGAGGAAAACAGGGAACCCCATGCATTTCCAAAAGGAGGACACCCATGGGAATCCGCAGAGGTATGATTTGCGCACATCGCCCCAGAATTTTTTACCCAGAGAGCCCGCAAAGTCCGAAATGTGGGGAAAAAAAACGCTTTTTCCACACATTTCGCTCGACGCACCCATCGAAGCACGCACCCAACAACACATGGCCTTCCGTCACGCGTTCCCACAGGTGTACCAATGAAAATGGTACCTCACATGTGTGGGTGCACCTACCTGGCCGCCAAGGGGAAAGCCTAAAACACAAGTAACCCCAGGTCTGTTTTCAGAGCGAAATCTCAGACATTCTGCAGACTGGCACAACGTACAGATATAAGCCTCGGGTGTCCAAGCCACCAAGGAAAACAGGGAACCCCATGCATTTCTGAAAAGAGGACACCCGTGGGAATCCGCAGAGATATGATTTGCGCACATCGCCCCAGAGTTTATTACCCAGACAGCCCCGCAAAGTCCGAAATGTGGGGACAAAAATGCTTTTTCCGCACATTTCGCTCGACACACCCATCGAAACACGCCCCAACAACACATGGCCTACCGTCACGCGTTCCCACAGGTGTCCCGATGAAAACGGTACCTCACATGTGTGGGTGCACCTACCTGGCCGCCAAGGGGAAAGCCTAAAACACAAGTAACCCCAAGTCTGTTTTCATGGCGAAATCTCAGACATTCTGCCGACCAGCACAACGTACAGATATGGGCCTCGGGTGTCCAAGCCACCGAGGAAAACAGGGACCCCATGCATTTCTGAAAAGAGGACACCCGTGGGAATACGCAGAGGTATGATTTGCGCACATCGCCCCAGAATGTTTTACCCAGACAGCCCCGCAAAGTCCGAAATGTCAGGAAAAAAACACTTTTTCTGCATATTTTGCTCGACGTACCCATCAAAACACGCCCACAACAACACATGGCCTACCGTCACACGTTCCCACAGGTGTCCCGATGAAAACGGTACCTCACATGTGTGGGTGCACCTACCTGGCCTCCAAGGGGAAAGCCTGAAACACAAGTAACCCCAAGTCTGTTTTCATGGCGAGATCTCAGACATTCTGCCGACCGGCACAACGTACAGATATGGGCATCGGGTGTCCAAGCCACCGAGGAAAACAGGGAACCCCATGCATTTCCGAAAAGAGGACACTCGTGGGAATCCGCAGAGGTATGATTTGCGCACATCGCCCCAGATTTTATTACCCAGACAGCCCCGCAAATTCTGAAATGTGGGGAAAAAAACGCTTTTTCCGCACATTTTGCTCGACGCACCCATCGAAACATGCCCCCAACAACACATGGCCTACCGTCACGTGTTCCCACAGGTGTCCCGATGAAAACAGTACCTCACATGTGTGGGTGCACCTACCTGGCCGCCAAGGGAAAAGCCTAAAACACAAGTAACCCCAAAGCTGTTTTCAGAGGGAAATCTCAGACATTCTGCCGACCGGCACAACGTACAGATATGGGCCTCGGGTGTCCAAGCCACCGAGGAAAACGGGGAACCCCATGCATTTCCGAAAAGAGGACACCCGTGGGAATCCGCAGAGGTATGATTTGCGCACATCGCCCCAGAATTTTTTACCCAGAGAGCCCGCAAAGTCCGAAATGTGGGGAAAAAAAACGCTTTTCCGCACATTTCGCTCGACGCACCCATCGAAGCACGCACCCAACAACACATGGCCTTCCGTCACACGTTCCCAATGGTGTCCCAATGAAAACGGTACCTCACATGTGTGGGTGCACCTACCTGGCCGCCAAGGGGAAAGCCCAAAACACAAGTAACCCCAGGTCTGTTTTCAGAGCGAAATCTCAGACATTCTGCAGACTGGCACAACGTACAGATATGGGCCTCGGGTGTCCAAGCCACCAAGGAAAACAGGGAACCCCATGCATTTCTGAGAAGAGGACACCCGTGGGAATCCGCAGAGGTATGATTTGCGCACATCGCCCCAGATTTTATTACCGAGACAGCCCCGCAAAGTCCGAAATGTGGGGAAAAAAATGCTTTTTCCGCACATTTTGCTCGACGCACCCATCGAAACACGCCCCCAACAACACATGGCCTACCGTCACGCGTTCCCACATGTGTTCCGATGAAAACGGTACCTCACATGTGTGGGTGCACCTACCTGGCCGCCAAGGGGAAAGCCTAAAACACAAGTAACCCCAAGTCTGTTTTCATGGCGAAATCTCAGACATTCTGCCGACCGGCACAACATACAGATATGGGCCTCGGGTGTCCAAGCCACCGAGGAAAACAGGGACCCCATGCATTTCTGAAAAGAGGACACCCGTGGGAATACGTAGAGGTATGATTTGCGCACATCGCCCCAGAATTTTTTACCCAGACAGCCCCGCAAAGTCCGAAATGTCAGGAAAAAAACACTTTTTCTGCACATTTTGCTCGACGTACCCATCAAAACACACCCCCAACAACACATGGCCTACTGTCACGCGTTCCCACCGGTGTTCCGATGAAAACGGTACCTCACATGTGTGGGTGCACCTACCTGGCCGCCAAGGGGAAAGCCTAAAACACAAGTAACCCCAAGTCTGTTTTCATGGCGAAATCTCAGATATTCTGCCGACCGGCACAACATACAGATATGGGCCTCGGGTGTCCAAGCCACCGAGGAAAACAGGGACCCCATGCATTTCTGAAAAGAGGACACCCGTGGGAATACGCAGAGGTATGATTTGCGCACATCGCCCCAGAATTTTTTACCCAGACAGCCCCGCAAAGTCCGAAATGTCAGGAAAAAAACACTTTTTCTGCACATTTTGCTCGACATACCCAACAAAACACGGCCCCAACAAAACATGGCCTACCGTCACACGTTCCCACAGGTGTCCCGATGAAAACGGTACCTCACATGTGTGGGTGCACCTACCTGGCCTCCAAGGGGAAAGCCTGAAACACAAGTAACCCCAAGTCTGTTTTCATGGCGAGATCTCAGACATTCTGCCGACCGGCACAACGTACAGATATGGTCATCGGGTGTCCAAGCCACCGAGGAAAACAGGGAACCCCATGCATTTCCGAAAAGAGGACACTCGTGGGAATCCGCAGAGGTATGATTTGCGCACAGCGCCCCAGATTTTATTACCCAGACAGCCCGGCAAATTCTGAAATGTGGGGAAAAAAACGCTTTTTCAGCACATTTTGCTCGACGCACCCATCGAAACATGCCCCCAACAACACATGGCCTACCGTCACGTGTTCCCACAGGTGTCCCGATGAAAACAGTACCTCACATGTGTGGGTGCACCTACCTGGCCGCCAAGGGAAAAGCCTAAAACAAAAGTAACCCCAAAGCTGTTTTCAGAGGGAAATCTCAGACATTCTGCCGACCGGCACAACGTACAGATATGGGCCTCGGGTGTCCAAGCCACCGAGGAAAACAGGGAACCCCATGCATTTCCGAAAAGAGGACACCCGTGGGAATCCGCAGAGGTATGATTTGCGCACATCGCCCCAGAATTTTTTACCCAGAGAGCCCGCAAAGTCCGAAATGTGGGGAAAAAAAACACTTTTCCGCACATTTCGCTCGACGCACCCATCGAAGCACGCACCCAACAACACATGGCCTTCCGTCACGCGTTCCCAATGGTGTCCCAATGAAAACGGTACCTCACATGTGTGGGTGCACCTACCTGGCCGCCAAGGGGAAAGCCTAAAACACAAGTAACCCCAGGTCTGTTTTCAGAGCGAAATCTCAGACATTCTGCAGACTGGCACAACGTACAGATATGGGCCTCGGGTGTCCAAGCCACCAAGGAAAACAGGGAACCCCATGCATTTCCGAAAACAGGACACCTGTGGGAATCCGCAGAGGTATGATTTGCGCACATCGCCCCAGATTTTATTACCCAGACAGCCCCGCAAATTCTGAAATGTGGGGGAAAAAAATGCTATTTCCGCACATTTTGCTTGACGCACCCATCGAAACATGCCCCCAACAACACATGGCCTACCGTCACGCGTTCCCACAGGTGTCCCGATGAAAACGGTACCTCACATGTGTGGGTGCACCTACCTGGCCGCCAAGGGAAAAGCCTAAAACACAAGTAACCCCAAAGCTGTTTTCAGAGGGAAATCTCAGACATTCTGCCGACCGGCACAACGTACAGATATGGGCCTCGGGTGTCCAAGCCACCGAGGAAAACAGGGAACCCCATGCATTTCCGAAAAGAGGACACCCGTGGGAATCCGCAGAGGTATGATTTGCGCACATCGCCCCAGAATTTTTTACCCAGAGAGCACGCAAAGTCCGAAATGTGGGGAAAAAAAACGCTTTTTCCACACATTTCGCTCGACGCACCCATCGAAGCACGCACCCAACAACACATGGCCTTCCGTCACGCGTTCCCACAGGTGTCCCAATGAAAATGGTACCTCACATGTGTGGGTGCACCTACCTGGCCGCCAAGGGGAAAGCCTAAAACACAAGTAACCCCAAGTCTGTTTTCAGAGCGAAATCTCAGACATTCTGCAGACCGGCACAACGTACAGATATGAGCCTCGGGTGTCCAAGCCACCAAGGAAAACAGGGAACCCCATGCATTTCTGAAAAGAGGACACCCGTGGGAATCCGCAGAGGTATGATTTGCGCACATCGCCCCAGAGTTTATTACCCAGACAGCCCCGCAAAGTCCGAAATGTGGAGACAAAAATGCTTTTTCCGCACATTTTGCTCGACACACCCATCGAAACACGCCCCAACAACACATGGCCTACCGTCACCGTTCCCACAGGTGTCCCGATGAAAACGGTACCTCACATGTGTGGGTGCACCTACCTGGCCGCCAAGGGGAAAGCCTAAAACACAAGTAACCCCAAGTCTGTTTTCATGGCGAAATCTCAGACATTCTGCCGACCAGTACAACGTACAGATATGGGCCTCGGGTGTCCAAGCCACCGAGGAAAACAGGGACCCCATGCATTTCTGAAAAGAGGACACCCGTGGGAATACGCAGAGGTATGATTTGCGCACATCGCCCCAGAATGTTTTACCCAGACAGCCCCGCAAAGTCCGAAATGTCAGGAAAAAAACACTTTTTCTGCATATTTTGCTCGACGTACCCATCAAAACACGCCCACAACAACACATGGCCTACCGTCACACGTTCCCACAGTTGTCCCGATGAAAACGGTACCTCACATGTGTGGGTGCACCTACCTGGCCTCCAAGGGGAAAGCCTGAAACACAAGTAACCCCAAGTCTGTTTTCATGGCGAGATCTCAGACATTCTGCCGACCGGCACAACGTACAGATATGGTCATCGGGTGTCCAAGCCACCGAGGAAAACAGGGAACCCCATGCATTTCCGAAAAGAGGACACTCGTGGGAATCCGCAGAGGTATGATTTGCGCACATCGCCCCAGATTTTATTACCCAGACAGCCCGGCAAATTCTGAAATGTGGGGAAAAAAACGCTTTTTCAGCACATTTTGCTCGACGCACCCATCGAAACATGCCCCCAACAACACATGGCCTACCGTCACGTGTTCCCACAGGTGTCCCGATGAAAACAGTACCTCACATGTGTGGGTGCACCTACCTGGCCGCCAAGGGAAAAGCCTAAAACAAAAGTAACCCCAAAGCTGTTTTCAGAGGGAAATCTCAGACATTCTGCCGACCGGCACAACGTACAGATATGGGCCTCGGGTGTCCAAGCCACCGAGGAAAACAGGGAACCCCATGCATTTCCGAAAAGAGGACACCCGTGGGAATCCGCAGAGGTATGATTTGCGCACATCGCCCCAGAATTTTTTACCCAGAGAGCCCGCAAAGTCCGAAATGTGGGGAAAAAAAACGCTTTTTCCACACATTTTGCTCGACGCACCCATCGAAACACGCCCCCAACAACACATGGCCTACCGTCACGCATTCCCACATGTGTTCCGATGAAAACGGTACCTTACATGTGTGGGTGCACCTACCTGGCCGCCAAGGGGAAAGCCTAAAACACAAGTAACCCCAAGTCTGTTTTCATGGCGAAATCTCAGACATTCTGCCGACCGGCACAACATACAGATATGGGCCTCGGGTGTCCAAGCCACCGAGGAAAACAGGGACCCCATGCATTTCTGAAAAGAGGACACCCGTGGGAATACGCAGAGGTATGATTTGCGCACATCGCCCCAGAATTTTTTACCCAGACAGCCCCGCAAAGTCCGAAATGTCAGGAAAAAAACACTTTTTCTGCACATTTTGCTCGACGTACCCATCAAAACACACCCCCAACAACACATGGCCTACCGTCACGCGTTCCCACCGGTGTTCCGATGAAAACGGTACCTCACATGTGTGGGTGCACCTACCTGGCCGCCAAGGGGAAAGCCTAAAACACAAGTAACCCCAAGTCTGTTTTCATGGCGAAATCTGAGACATTCTGCCGACCGGCACAACATACAGATATGGGCCTCGGGTGTCCAAGCCACCAAGGAAAACAGGGACCCCATGCATTTCTGAAAAGAGGACACCCGTGGGAATACGCAGAGGTATGATTTGCGCACATCGCCCCAGAATTTTTTACCCAGACAGCCCCGCAAAGTCCGAAATGTCAGGAAAAAAACACTTTTTCTGCACATTTTGCTCGACATACCCAACAAAACACGGCCCCAACAAAACATGGCCTACCGTCACACGTTCCCACAGGTGTCCCGATGAAAACAGTACCTCACATGTGTGGGTGCACCTACCTGGCCGCCAAGGGGAAAGCCTAAAACACAAGTAACCCCAAGTCTGTTTTCATGGCGAGATCTCAGACATTCTGCCGACCGGCACAACGTACAGATATGGGCATCGGGTGTCCAAGCCACCGAGGAAAATAGGGAACCCCATGCATTTCCGAAAACAGGACACCTGTGGGAATCCGCAGAGGTATGATTTGCGCACATCGCCCCAGATTTTATTACCCAGACAGCCCCGCAAATTCTGAAATGTGGGGAAAAAAACGCTTTTTCTGCACATTTTGCTTGACGCACCCATCGAAACATGCCCCCAACAACACATGGCCTACCGTCACGTGTTCCCACAGGTGTCCCGATGAAAACGGTACCTCACATGTGTGGGTGCACCTACCTGGCCGCCAAGGGAAAAGCCTAAAACACAAGTAACCTCAAAGCTGTTTTTAGAGGGAAATCTCAGACATTCTGCCGACCGGCACAACGTACAGATATGGGCCTCGGGTGTCCAAGCCACCGAGGAAAACAGGGAACCCCATGCATTTCCGAAAAGAGGACACCCGTGGGAATCCGCTGCGGTATGATTTGCGCACATCGCCCCAGATTTTATTACCCAGACAGCCCCGCAAAGTCCGAAATGTCAGGAAAAAAACACTTTTTCTGCACATTTTGCTCGACGTACCCATCAAAACACGCCCCCAATAACACATGGCCTACCGTCACACGTTCCCACAGGTGTCCCGATAAAAACGGTACCTCACATGTGTGGGTGCACCTACCTGGCCACCAAGGGGAAAGCCTAAAACACAAGTAACCCCAAGTCTGTTTTCATGGCGAGATCTCAGACATTCTGCCGACCGGCACAACGTACAGATATGGGCCTCGGGTGTCCAAGCCACCGAGGAAAACAGGGAACCCCATGCATTTCCGAAAAGAGGACACCTGTGGGAATCCGCAGAGGTATGATTTGCGCACATCGCCCCAGATTTTATTACCCAGACAGCCCCGCAAATTCTGAAATGTGGGGAAAAAAAAGCTTTTTCCGCACATTTTGCTCGACGCACCCATTGAAACACGCCCCCAACAACACATGGCCTACCGTCACGCGTTCCCACCGGTGTTCCGATGAAAACGGTACCTCACATGTGTGGGTGCACCTACCTGGCCGCCAAGGGGAAAGCCTAAAACACAAGTAACCCCAAGTCTGTTTTCATGGCGAAATCTCAGACATTCTGCCGACCGGCACAACATACAGATATGGGCCTCTGGTGTCCAAGCCACCGAGGAAAACAGGGACCCCATGCATTTCTGAAAAGAGGACACCCGTGGGAATACGCAGAGGTATGATTTGCGCACATCGCCCCAGAATTTTTTACCCAGACAGCCCCGCAAAGTCCGAAATGTCAGGAAAAAAACACTTTTTCTGCACATTTTGCTCGACATACCCAACAAAACATGGCCCCAACAAAACATGGCCTACCGTCACACGTTCCCACAGGTGTCCCGATGAAAACGGTACCTCACATGTGTGGGTGCACCTACCTGGCCGCCAAGGGGAAAGCCTAAAACACAAGTAACCCCAAGTCTGTTTTCAGAGCGAAATCTCAGACATTCTGCAGACCGGCACAATGTACAGATATGGGCCTCGGGTGTCCAAGCCACCAAGGAAAACAGGGAACCCCATGCATTTCTGAAAAGAGGACACCTGTGGGAATCCACAGAGGTATGATTTGCGCACATCGCCCCAGATTTTATTACCCAGACAGCCCCGCAAAGTCCGAAATGTGGGGAAAAAAATGCTTTTTCCGCACATTTCGCTCGACGCACCCATCGAAACACGCCCCCAACAACACATGGCCTACCGTCACGTGTTCCCACAGGTGTCCCGATGAAAATGGTACCTCACATGTGTGGGTGCACCTACCTGGCCGCCAAGGGAAAAGCCTAAAACACAAGTAACCCCAAGTCTGTTTTCAGAGCGAAATCTCAGACATTCTGCAGACCGGCACAATGTACAGATATGGGCCTCGGGTGTCCAAGCCACCAAGGAAAACAGGGAACCCCATGCATTTCCGAAAACAGGACACCTGTGGGAATCCGCAGAGGTATGATTTGCGCACATCGCCCCAGATTTTATTACCCAGACAGCCCCGCAAATTCTGAAATGTGGGGAAAAAAACGCTTTTTCCGCACATTTTGCTTGACGCACCCATCGAAACATGCCCCCAACAACACATGGCCTACCGTCACGTGTTCCCACAGGTGTCCCGATGAAAACGGTACCTCACATGTGTGGGTGCACCTACCTGGCCGCCAAGGGAAAAGCCTAAAACACAAGTAACCTCAAAGCTGTTTTTAGAGGGAAATCTCAGACATTCTGCCGACCGGCACAACGTACAGATATGGGCCTCGGGTGTCCAAGCCACCGAGGAAAACAGGGAACCCCATGCATTTCCGAAAAGAGGACACCCGTGGGAATCCGCTGCGGTATGATTTGCGCACATCGCCCCAGATTTTATTACCCAGACAGCCCCGCAAAGTCCGAAATGTCAGGAAAAAAACACTTTTTCTGCACATTTTGCTCGACGTACCCATCAAAACACGCCCCCAATAACACATGGCCTACCGTCACACATTCCCACAGGTGTCCCGATAAAAACGGTACCTCACATGTGTGGGTGCACCTACCTGGCCACCAAGGGGAAAGCCTAAAACACAAGTAACCCCAAGTCTGTTTTCATGGCGAGATCTCAGACATTCTGCCGACCAGCACAACGTACAGATATGGGCCTCGGGTGTCCAAGCTACCGAGGAAAACAGGGAACCCCATGCATTTCCGAAAAGAGGACACCCGTGGGAATCCGCAGAGGTATGATTTGCGCACATCGCCCCAGATTTTATTACCCAGACAGCCCCGCAAATTCTGAAATGTGGGGAAAAAAACGCTTTTTCCGCACATTTTGCTCGACGCACCCATCGAAACATGCCCCCAACAACACATGGCCTACCGTCACGTGTTCCCACAGGTGTCCCGATGAAAACAGTACCTCACATGTGTGGGTGCACCTACCTGGCCGCCAAGGGAAAAGCCTAAAACACAAGTAACCCCAAAGCTGTTTTCAGAGGGAAATCTCAGACATTCTGCCGACCGGCACAACGTACAGATATGGGCCTCGGGTGTCCAAGCCACCGAGGAAAACGGGGAACCCCATGCATTTCTGAAAAGAGGACACCCGTGGGAATCCGCAGAGGTATGATTTGCGCACATCGCCCCAGAATTTTTTACCCAGAGAGCCCGCAAAGTCCGAAATGTGGGGAAAAAAAACGCTTTTCCGCACATTTCGCTCGACGCACCCATCGAAGCACGCACCCAACAACACATGGCCTTCCGTCACACGTTCCCAATGGTGTCCCAATGAAAACGGTACCTCACATGTGTGGGTGCACCTACCTGGCCGCCAAGGGGGAAGCCCAAAACACAAGTAACCCCAGGTCTGTTTTCAGAGCGAAATCTCAGACATTCTGCAGACTGGCACAACGTACAGATATGGGCCTCGGGTGTCCAAGCCACCAAGGAAAACAGGGAACCCCATGCATTTCTGAAAAGAGGACACCCGTGGGAATCCGCAGAGGTATGATTTGCGCACATCGCCCCAGATTTTATTACCGAGACAGCCCCGCAAAGTCCGAAATGTGGGGAAAAAAATGCTTTTTCCGCACATTTTGCTCGACGCACCCATCGAAACACGCCCCCAACAACACATGGCCTACCGTCACGCGTTCCCACATGTGTTCCGATGAAAACGGTACCTCACATGTGTGGGTGCACCTACCTGGCCGCCAAGGGGAAAGCCTAAAACACAAGTAACCCCAAGTCTGTTTTCATGGCGAAATCTCAGACATTCTGCCGACCGGCACAACATACAGATATGGGCCTCGGGTGTCCAAGCCACCGAGGAAAACAGGGACCCCATGCATTTCTGAAAAGAGGACACCCGTGGGAATACGTAGAGGTATGATTTGCGCACATCGCCCCAGAATTTTTTACCCAGACAGCCCCGCAAAGTCCGAAATGTCAGGAAAAAAACACTTTTTCTGCACATTTTGCTCGACATACCCAACAAAACACGGCCCCAACAAAACATGGCCTACCGTCACACGTTCCCACAGGTGTCCCGATGAAAACGGTACCTCACATGTGTGGGTGCACCTACCTGGCCGCCAAGGGGAAAGCCTAAAACACAAGTAACCCCAAGTCTGTTTTCAGAGCGAAATCTCAGACATTCTTCCGACCGGCACAACGTACAGATATGTGCCTCGGGTGTCCAAGTCACCGAGGAAAACAGGGAACCCCATGCATTTCCGAAAAGAGGACACCCGTGGGAATCCGCAGAGGTATGATTTGCGCACATCGCCCCAGATTTTATTACCCAGACAGCCCCGCAAAGTCCAAAATGTCAGGAAAAAAACGCTTTTTCCGCACATTTTGCTCGAAGCACCCATCGAAACACGCCCCAACAACACATGGCCTACCGTCACGCGTTCCCACAGGTGTCCCGATTAAAACGGTACCTCACATGTGTGGGTGCACCTACCTGGCCGCCAAGGGGAAAGCCTAAAACACAAGTAACCCCAAGTCTGTTTTCATGGCGAAATCTCAGACATTCTGCCGACCAGCACAACGTACAGATATGGGCCTCGGGTGTCCAAGCCCCCGAGGAAAACAGGGACCCCATGCATTTCTGAAAAGAGAACACCCGTGGGAATACGCAGAGGTATGATTTGCGCACATCGCCCCAGAATTTTTTACCCAGACAGCCCCGCAAAGTCCAAAATGTCAGGAAAAAAACACTTTTTCTGCATATTTTGCTCGACGTACCCATCAAAACACGCCCACAACAACACATGGCCTACCGTCACACGTTCCCACAGGTGTCCCGATGAAAACGGTACCTCACATGTGTGGGTGTACCTACCTGGCCGCCAAGGGGAAAGCCTGAAACACAAGTAACCCCAAGTCTGTTTTCATGGCGAGATCTCAGACATTCTGCCGACCGGCACAACGTACAGATATGGACATCGGGTGTCCAAGCCACCGAGGAAAACAGGGAACCCCATGCATTTCCGAAAAGAGGACACTGGTGGGAATCCGCAGAGGTATGATTTGCGCACATCGCCCCAGATTTTATTACCCACACAGCCCCGCAAATTCTGAAATGTGGGGAAAAAAACGCTTTTTCCGCACATTTTGCTCGACGCACCCATCGAAACATGCCCCCAACAACACATGGCCTACCGTCACGTGTTCCCACAGGTGTCCCGATGAAAACAGTACCTCACATGTGTGGGTGCACCTACCTGGCCGCCAAGGGAAAAGCCTAAAACACAAGTAACCCCAAAGCTGTTTTCAGAGGGAAATCTCAGACATTCTGCCGACCGGCACAACGTACAGATATGGGCCTCGGGTGTCCAAGCCACCGAGGAAAACAAGGAACCCCATGCATTTCTGAAAAGAGAACACCCGTGGGAATCCACAGAGGTATGATTTGCGCACATCGCCCCAGAATTTTTTACCCAGACAGCCCCGCAAAGTCCGAAATGTCAGGGAAAAAAACACTTTTTCCGCACATTTCGCTCGGCGCACCCATCGAAACACGCCCCCAACAACACATGGCATACTGTCACGCGTTCCCACAGGTGTCCCGATGAAAACGGTACCTCACATGTGTGGGTGCACCTACCTGGCCGCCAAGGGAAAAGCCTAAAACACAAGTAACCCCAAAGCTGTTTTCAGAGCGAAATCTCAGACATTCTGCCGACCGGCACAACGTACAGATATGGGCCTCGGGTGTCCAAGCCACCGAGGAAAACAGGGAACCCCATGCATTTCCGAAAGGAGGACACCCGTGGGAATCCTCAGAGGTATGATTTGCGCACATCGCCCCAGATTTTATTACCCAGACAGCCCCGCAAATTCTGAAATGTGGGGAAAAAAAATGCTTTTTCCGCACATTTTGCTCGACGCACCCATCGAAACATGCCCCCAACAACATATGGCCTACTGTCACGCGTTCCCACAGGTGTCCCGATGAAAACGGTACCTCACATGTGTGGGTGCACCTACCTGGCCGCCAAGGGAAAAGCCTAAAACACAAGTAACCCCAAAGCTGTTTTCAGAGGGAAATCTCAGACATTCTGCCGACCGGCACAACATACAGATATGGGCCTCGGGTGTCCAAGCCACCGAGGAAAACAGGGAACCCCATGCATTTCCAAAAGGAGGACACCCATGGGAATCCGCAGAGGTATGATTTGCGCACATCGCCCCAGAATTTTTTACCCAGAGAGCCCGCAAAGTCCGAAATGTGGGGAAAAAAAACGCTTTTTCCACACATTTCGCTCGACGCACCCATCGAAGCACGCACCCAACAACACATGGCCTTCCGTCACGCGTTCCCACTGGTGTACCAATGAAAATGGTACCTCACATGTGTGGGTGCACCTACCTGGCCGCCAAGGGGAAAGCCTAAAACACAAGTAACCCCAGGTCTGTTTTCAGAGCGAAATCTCAGACATTCTGCAGACCGGCACAACGTACAGATATAAGCCTCGGGTGTCCAAGCCACCAAGGAAAACAGGGAACCCCATGCATTTCTGAAAAGAGGACACCCGTGGGAATCCGCAGAGATATGATTTGCGCACATCGCCCCAGAGTTTATTACCCAGACAGCCCCGCAAAGTCCGAAATGTGGGGACAAAAATGCTTTTTCCGCACATTTCGCTCGACACACCCATCGAAACACGCCCCAACAACACATGGCCTACCGTCACGCGTTCCCACAGGTGTCCCGATGAAAACGGTACCTCACATGTGTGGGTGCACCTACCTGGCCGCCAAGGGGAAAGCCTAAAACACAAGTAACCCCAAGTCTGTTTTCATGGCGAAATCTCAGACATTCTGCCGACCAGCACAACGTACAGATATGGGCCTCGGGTGTCCAAGCCACCGAGGAAAACAGGGACCCCATGCATTTCTGAAAAGAGGACACCCGTGGGAATACGCAGAGGTATGATTTGCGCACATCGCCCCAGAATGTTTTACCCAGACAGCCCCGCAAAGTCCGAAATGTCAGGAAAAAAACACTTTTTCTGCATATTTTGCTCGACGTACCCATCAAAACACGCCCACAACAACACATGGCCTACCGTCACACGTTCCCACAGGTGTCCCGATGAAAACGGTACCTCACATGTGTGGGTGCACCTACCTGGCCTCCAAGGGGAAAGCCTGAAACACAAGTAACCCCAAGTCTGTTTTCATGGCGAGATCTCAGACATTCTGCCGACCGGCACAACGTACAGATATGGGCATCGGGTGTCCAAGCCACCGAGGAAAACAGGGAACCCCATGCATTTCCGAAAAGAGGACACTCGTGGGAATCCGCAGAGGTATGATTTGCGCACATCGCCCCAGATTTTATTACCCAGACAGCCCCGCAAATTCTGAAATGTGGGGAAAAAAACGCTTTTTCCGCACATTTTGCTCGACGCACCCATCGAAACATGCCCCCAACAACACATGGCCTACCGTCACGTGTTCCCACAGGTGTCCCGATGAAAACAGTACCTCACATGTGTGGGTGCACCTACCTGGCCGCCAAGGGAAAAGCCTAAAACACAAGTAACCCCAAAGCTGTTTTCAGAGGGAAATCTCAGACATTCTGCCGACCGGCACAACGTACAGATATGGGCCTCGGGTGTCCAAGCCACCGAGGAAAACGGGGAACCCCATGCATTTCCGAAAAGAGGACACCCGTGGGAATCCGCAGAGGTATGATTTGCGCACATCGCCCCAGAATTTTTTACCCAGAGAGCCCGCAAAGTCCGAAATGTGGGGAAAAAAAACGCTTTTCCGCACATTTCGCTCGACGCACCCATCGAAGCACGCACCCAACAACACATGGCCTTCCGTCACACGTTCCCAATGGTGTCCCAATGAAAACGGTACCTCACATGTGTGGGTGCACCTACCTGGCCGCCAAGGGGAAAGCCCAAAACACAAGTAACCCCAGGTCTGTTTTCAGAGCGAAATCTCAGACATTCTGCAGACTGGCACAACGTACAGATATGGGCCTCGGGTGTCCAAGCCACCAAGGAAAACAGGGAACCCCATGCATTTCTGAGAAGAGGACACCCGTGGGAATCCGCAGAGGTATGATTTGCGCACATCGCCCCAGATTTTATTACCGAGACAGCCCCGCAAAGTCCGAAATGTGGGGAAAAAAATGCTTTTTCCGCACATTTTGCTCGACGCACCCATCGAAACACGCCCCCAACAACACATGGCCTACCGTCACGCGTTCCCACATGTGTTCCGATGAAAACGGTACCTCACATGTGTGGGTGCACCTACCTGGCCGCCAAGGGGAAAGCCTAAAACACAAGTAACCCCAAGTCTGTTTTCATGGCGAAATCTCAGACATTCTGCCGACCGGCACAACATACAGATATGGGCCTCGGGTGTCCAAGCCACCGAGGAAAACAGGGACCCCATGCATTTCTGAAAAGAGGACACCCGTGGGAATACGTAGAGGTATGATTTGCGCACATCGCCCCAGAATTTTTTACCCAGACAGCCCCGCAAAGTCCGAAATGTCAGGAAAAAAACACTTTTTCTGCACATTTTGCTCGACGTACCCATCAAAACACACCCCCAACAACACATGGCCTACTGTCACGCGTTCCCACCGGTGTTCCGATGAAAACGGTACCTCACATGTGTGGGTGCACCTACCTGGCCGCCAAGGGGAAAGCCTAAAACACAAGTAACCCCAAGTCTGTTTTCATGGCGAAATCTCAGACATTCTGCCGACCGGCACAACATACAGATATGGGCCTCGGGTGTCCAAGCCACCGAGGAAAACAGGGACCCCATGCATTTCTGAAAAGAGTACACCCGTGGGAATACGCAGAGGTATGATTTGCGCACATCGCCCCAGAATTTTTTACCCAGACAGCCCCGCAAAGTCCGAAATGTCAGGAAAAAAACACTTTTTCTGCACATTTTGCTCGACATACCCAACAAAACACGGCCCCAACAAAACATGGCCTACCGTCACACGTTCCCACAGGTGTCCCGATGAAAACGGTACCTCACATGTGTGGGTGCACCTACCTGGCCTCCAAGGGGAAAGCCTGAAACACAAGTAACCCCAAGTCTGTTTTCATGGCGAGATCTCAGACATTCTGCCGACCGGCACAACGTACAGATATGGTCATCGGGTGTCCAAGCCACCGAGGAAAACAGGGAACCCCATGCATTTCCGAAAAGAGGACACTCGTGGGAATCCGCAGAGGTATGATTTGCGCACAGCGCCCCAGATTTTATTACCCAGACAGCCCGGCAAATTCTGAAATGTGGGGAAAAAAACGCTTTTTCAGCACATTTTGCTCGACGCACCCATCGAAACATGCCCCCAACAACACATGGCCTACCGTCACGTGTTCCCACAGGTGTCCCGATGAAAACAGTACCTCACATGTGTGGGTGCACCTACCTGGCCGCCAAGGGAAAAGCCTAAAACAAAAGTAACCCCAAAGCTGTTTTCAGAGGGAAATCTCAGACATTCTGCCGACCGGCACAACGTACAGATATGGGCCTCGGGTGTCCAAGCCACCGAGGAAAACAGGGAACCCCATGCATTTCCGAAAAGAGGACACCCGTGGGAATCCGCAGAGGTATGATTTGCGCACATCGCCCCAGAATTTTTTACCCAGAGAGCCCGCAAAGTCCGAAATGTGGGGAAAAAAAACGCTTTTCCGCACATTTCGCTCGACGCACCCATCGAAGCACGCACCCAACAACACATGGCCTTCCGTCACGCGTTCCCAATGGTGTCCCAATGAAAATGGTACCTCACATGTGTGGGTGCACCTACCTGGCCGCCAAGGGGAAAGCCTAAAACACAAGTAACCCCAGGTCTGTTTTCAGAGCGAAATCTCAGACATTCTGCAGACTGGCACAACGTACAGATATGGGCCTCGGGTGTCCAAGCCACCAAGGAAAACAGGGAACCCCATGCATTTCCGAAAACAGGACACCTGTGGGAATCCGCAGAGGTATGATTTGCGCACATCGCCCCAGATTTTATTACCCAGACAGCCCCGCAAATTCTGAAATGTGGGGGAAAAAAATGCTATTTCCGCACATTTTGCTTGACGCACCCATCGAAACATGCCCCCAACAACACATGGCCTACCGTCACGCGTTCCCACAGGTGTCCCGATGAAAACGGTACCTCACATGTGTGGGTGCACCTACCTGGCCGCCAAGGGAAAAGCCTAAAACACAAGTAACCCCAAAGCTGTTTTCAGAGGGAAATCTCAGACATTCTGCCGACCGGCACAACGTACAGATATGGGCCTCGGGTGTCCAAGCCACCGAGGAAAACAGGGAACCCCATGCATTTCCGAAAAGAGGACACCCGTGGGAATCCGCAGAGGTATGATTTGCGCACATCGCCCCAGAATTTTTTACCCAGAGAGCACGCAAAGTCCGAAATGTGGGGAAAAAAAACGCTTTTTCCACACATTTCGCTCGACGCACCCATCGAAGCACGCACCCAACAACACATGGCCTTCCGTCACGCGTTCCCACAGGTGTCCCAATGAAAATGGTACCTCACATGTGTGGGTGCACCTACCTGGCCGCCAAGGGGAAAGCCTAAAACACAAGTAACCCCAAGTCTGTTTTCAGAGCGAAATCTCAGACATTCTGCAGACCGGCACAACGTACAGATATGAGCCTCGGGTGTCCAAGCCACCAAGGAAAACAGGGAACCCCATGCATTTCTGAAAAGAGGACACCCGTGGGAATCCGCAGAGGTATGATTTGCGCACATCGCCCCAGAGTTTATTACCCAGACAGCCCCGCAAAGTCCGAAATGTGGAGACAAAAATGCTTTTTCCGCACATTTCGCTCGACACACCCATCGAAACACGCCCCAACAACACATGGCCTACCGTCACCGTTCCCACAGGTGTCCCGATGAAAACGGTACCTCACATGTGTGGGTGCACCTACCTGGCCGCCAAGGGGAAAGCCTAAAACACAAGTAACCCCAAGTCTGTTTTCATGGCGAAATCTCAGACATTCTGCCGACCAGTACAACGTACAGATATGGGCCTCGGGTGTCCAAGCCACCGAGGAAAACAGGGACCCCATGCATTTCTGAAAAGAGGACACCCGTGGGAATACGCAGAGGTATGATTTGCGCACATCGCCCCAGAATGTTTTACCCAGACAGCCCCGCAAAGTCCGAAATGTCAGGAAAAAAACACTTTTTCTGCATATTTTGCTCGACGTACCCATCAAAACACGCCCACAACAACACATGGCCTACCGTCACACGTTCCCACAGTTGTCCCGATGAAAACGGTACCTCACATGTGTGGGTGCACCTACCTGGCCTCCAAGGGGAAAGCCTGAAACACAAGTAACCCCAAGTCTGTTTTCATGGCGAGATCTCAGACATTCTGCCGACCGGCACAACGTACAGATATGGTCATCGGGTGTCCAAGCCACCGAGGAAAACAGGGAACCCCATGCATTTCCGAAAAGAGGACACTCGTGGGAATCCGCAGAGGTATGATTTGCGCACATCGCCCCAGATTTTATTACCCAGACAGCCCGGCAAATTCTGAAATGTGGGGAAAAAAACGCTTTTTCAGCACATTTTGCTCGACGCACCCATCGAAACATGCCCCCAACAACACATGGCCTACCGTCACGTGTTCCCACAGGTGTCCCGATGAAAACAGTACCTCACATGTGTGGGTGCACCTACCTGGCCGCCAAGGGAAAAGCCTAAAACAAAAGTAACCCCAAAGCTGTTTTCAGAGGGAAATCTCAGACATTCTGCCGACCGGCACAACGTACAGATATGGGCCTCGGGTGTCCAAGCCACCGAGGAAAACAGGGAACCCCATGCATTTCCGAAAAGAGGACACCCGTGGGAATCCGCAGAGGTATGATTTGCGCACATCGCCCCAGAATTTTTTACCCAGAGAGCCCGCAAAGTCCGAAATGTGGGGAAAAAAAACGCTTTTTCCACACATTTTGCTCGACGCACCCATCGAAACACGCCCCCAACAACACATGGCCTACCGTCACGCATTCCCACATGTGTTCCGATGAAAACGGTACCTTACATGTGTGGGTGCACCTACCTGGCCGCCAAGGGGAAAGCCTAAAACACAAGTAACCCCAAGTCTGTTTTCATGGCGAAATCTCAGACATTCTGCCGACCGGCACAACATACAGATATGGGCCTCGGGTGTCCAAGCCACCGAGGAAAACAGGGACCCCATGCATTTCTGAAAAGAGGACACCCGTGGGAATACGCAGAGGTATGATTTGCGCACATCGCCCCAGAATTTTTTACCCAGACAGCCCCGCAAAGTCCGAAATGTCAGGAAAAAAACACTTTTTCTGCACATTTTGCTCGACGTACCCATCAAAACACACCCCCAACAACACATGGCCTACCGTCACGCGTTCCCACCGGTGTTCCGATGAAAACGGTACCTCACATGTGTGGGTGCACCTACCTGGCCGCCAAGGGGAAAGCCTAAAACACAAGTAACCCCAAGTCTGTTTTCATGGCGAAATCTGAGACATTCTGCCGACCGGCACAACATACAGATATGGGCCTCGGGTGTCCAAGCCACCGAGGAAAACAGGGACCCCATGCATTTCTGAAAAGAGGACACCCGTGGGAATACGCAGAGGTATGATTTGCGCACATCGCCCCAGAATTTTTTACCCAGACAGCCCCGCAAAGTCCGAAATGTCAGGAAAAAAACACTTTTTCTGCACATTTTGCTCGACATACCCAACAAAACACGGCCCCAACAAAACATGGCCTACCGTCACACGTTCCCACAGGTGTCCCGATGAAAACAGTACCTCACATGTGTGGGTGCACCTACCTGGCCGCCAAGGGGAAAGCCTAAAACACAAGTAACCCCAAGTCTGTTTTCATGGCGAGATCTCAGACATTCTGCCGACCGGCACAACGTACAGATATGGGCATCGGGTGTCCAAGCCACCGAGGAAAATAGGGAACCCCATGCATTTCCGAAAACAGGACACCTGTGGGAATCCGCAGAGGTATGATTTGCGCACATCGCCCCAGATTTTATTACCCAGACAGCCCCGCAAATTCTGAAATGTGGGGAAAAAAACGCTTTTTCCGCACATTTTGCTTGACGCACCCATCGAAACATGCCCCCAACAACACATGGCCTACCGTCACGTGTTCCCACAGGTGTCCCGATGAAAACGGTACCTCACATGTGTGGGTGCACCTACCTGGCCGCCAAGGGAAAAGCCTAAAACACAAGTAACCTCAAAGCTGTTTTTAGAGGGAAATCTCAGACATTCTGCCGACCGGCACAACGTACAGATATGGGCCTCGGGTGTCCAAGCCACCGAGGAAAACAGGGAACCCCATGCATTTCCGAAAAGAGGACACCCGTGGGAATCCGCTGCGGTATGATTTGCGCACATCGCCCCAGATTTTATTACCCAGACAGCCCCGCAAAGTCCGAAATGTCAGGAAAAAAACACTTTTTCTGCACATTTTGCTCGACGTACCCATCAAAACACGCCCCCAATAACACATGGCCTACCGTCACACGTTCCCACCGGTGTCCCGATAAAAACGGTACCTCACATGTGTGGGTGCACCTACCTGGCCACCAAGGGGAAAGCCTAAAACACAAGTAACCCCAAGTCTGTTTTCATGGCGAGATCTCAGACATTCTGCCGACCGGCACAACGTACAGATATGGGCCTCGGGTGTCCAAGCCACCGAGGAAAACAGGGAACCCCATGCATTTCCGAAAAGAGGACACCCGTGGGAATCCGCAGAGGTATGATTTGCGCACATCGCCCCAGATTTTATTACCCAGACAGCCCCGCAAATTCTGAAATGTGGGGAAAAAAAAGCTTTTTCCGCACATTTTGCTCGACGCACCCATTGAAACACGCCCCCAACAACACATGGCCTACCGTCACGCGTTCCCACCGGTGTTCCGATGAAAACGGTACCTCACATGTGTGGGTGCACCTACCTGGCCGCCAAGGGGAAAGCCTAAAACACAAGTAACCCCAAGTCTGTTTTCATGGCGAAATCTCAGACATTCTGCCGACCGGCACAAGATACAGATATGGGCCTCTGGTGTCCAAGCCACCGAGGAAAACAGGGACCCCATGCATTTCTGAAAAGAGGACACCCGTGGGAATACGCAGAGGTATGATTTGCGCACATCGCCCCAGAATTTTTTACCCAGACAGCCCCGCAAAGTCCGAAATGTCAGGAAAAAAACACTTTTTCTGCACATTTTGCTCGACATACCCAACAAAACATGGCCCCAACAAAACATGGCCTACCGTCACACGTTCCCACAGGTGTCCCGATGAAAACGGTACCTCACATGTGTGGGTGCACCTACCTGGCCGCCAAGGGGAAAGCCTAAAACACAAGTAACCCCAAGTCTGTTTTCAGAGCGAAATCTCAGACATTCTGCAGACCGGCACAATGTACAGATATGGGCCTCGGGTGTCCAAGCCACCAAGGAAAACAGGGAACCCCATGCATTTCTGAAAAGAGGATACCTGTGGGAATCCGCAGAGGTATGATTTGCGCACATCGCCCCAGATTTTATTACCCAGACAGCCCCGCAAAGTCCGAAATGTGGGGAAAAAAATGCTTTTTCCGCACATTTCGCTCGACGCACCCATCGAAACACGCCCCCAACAACACATGGCCTACCGTCACGTGTTCCCACAGGTGTCCCGATGAAAATGGTACCTCACATGTGTGGGTGCACCTACCTGGCCGCCAAGGGAAAAGCCTAAAACACAAGTAACCCCAAGTCTGTTTTCAGAGCGAAATCTCAGACATTCTGCAGACCGGCACAATGTACAGATATGGGCCTCGGGTGTCCAAGCCACCAAGGAAAACAGGGAACCCCATGCATTTCCGAAAACAGGACACCTGTGGGAATCCGCAGAGGTATGATTTGCGCACATCGCCCCAGATTTTATTACCCAGACAGCCCCGCAAATTCTGAAATGTGGGGAAAAAAACGCTTTTTCCGCACATTTTGCTTGACGCACCCATCGAAACATGCCCCCAACAACACATGGCCTACTGTCACGTGTTCCCACAGGTGTCCCGATGAAAACGGTACCTCACATGTGTGGGTGCACCTACCTGGCCGCCAAGGGAAAAGCCTAAAACACAAGTAACCTCAAAGCTGTTTTTAGAGGGAAATCTCAGACATTCTGCCGACCGGCACAACGTACAGATATGGGCCTCGGGTGTCCAAGCCACCGAGGAAAACAGGGAACCCCATGCATTTCCGAAAAGAGGACACCCGTGGGAATCCGCTGCGGTATGATTTGCGCACATCGCCCCAGATTTTATTACCCAGACAGCCCCGCAAAGTCCGAAATGTCAGGAAAAAAACACTTTTTCTGCACATTTTGCTCGACGTACCCATCAAAACACGCCCCCAATAACACATGGCCTACCGTCACACATTCCCACAGGTGTCCCGATAAAAACGGTACCTCACATGTGTGGGTGCACCTACCTGGCCACCAAGGGGAAAGCCTAAAACACAAGTAACCCCAAGTCTGTTTTCATGGCGAGATCTCAGACATTCTGCCGACCAGCACAACGTACAGATATGGGCCTCGGGTGTCCAAGCTACCGAGGAAAACAGGGAACCCCATGCATTTCCGAAAAGAGGACACCCGTGGGAATCCGCAGAGGTATGATTTGCGCACATCGCCCCAGATTTTATTACCCAGACAGCCCCGCAAATTCTGAAATGTGGGGAAAAAAACGCTTTTTCCGCACATTTTGCTCGACGCACCCATCGAAACATGCCCCCAACAACACATGGCCTACCGTCACGTGTTCCCACAGGTGTCCCGATGAAAACAGTACCTCACATGTGTGGGTGCACCTACCTGGCCGCCAAGGGAAAAGCCTAAAACACAAGTAACCCCAAAGCTGTTTTCAGAGGGAAATCTCAGACATTCTGCCGACCGGCACAACGTACAGATATGGGCCTCGGGTGTCCAAGCCACCGAGGAAAACGGGGAACCCCATGCATTTCTGAAAAGAGGACACCCGTGGGAATCCGCAGAGGTATGATTTGCGCACATCGCCCCAGAATTTTTTACCCAGAGAGCCCGCAAAGTCCGAAATGTGGGGAAAAAAAACGCTTTTCCGCACATTTCGCTCGACGCACCCATCGAAGCACGCACCCAACAACACATGGCCTTCCGTCACACGTTCCCAATGGTGTCCCAATGAAAACGGTACCTCACATGTGTGGGTGCACCTACCTGGCCGCCAAGGGGGAAGCCCAAAACACAAGTAACCCCAGGTCTGTTTTCAGAGCGAAATCTCAGACATTCTGCAGACTGGCACAACGTACAGATATGGGCCTCGGGTGTCCAAGCCACCAAGGAAAACAGGGAACCCCATGCATTTCTGAAAAGAGGACACCCGTGGGAATCCGCAGAGGTATGATTTGCGCACATCGCCCCAGATTTTATTACCGAGACAGCCCCGCAAAGTCCGAAATGTGGGGAAAAAAATGCTTTTTCCGCACATTTTGCTCGACGCACCCATCGAAACACGCCCCCAACAACACATGGCCTACCGTCACGCGTTCCCACATGTGTTCCGATGAAAACGGTACCTCACATGTGTGGGTGCACCTACCTGGCCGCCAAGGGGAAAGCCTAAAACACAAGTAACCCCAAGTCTGTTTTCATGGCGAAATCTCAGACATTCTGCCGACCGGCACAACATACAGATATGGGCCTCGGGTGTCCAAGCCACCGAGGAAAACAGGGACCCCATGCATTTCTGAAAAGAGGACACCCGTGGGAATACGTAGAGGTATGATTTGCGCACATCGCCCCAGAATTTTTTACCCAGACAGCCCCGCAAAGTCCGAAATGTCAGGAAAAAAACACTTTTTCTGCACATTTTGCTCGACGTACCCATCAAAACACACCCCCAACAACACATGGCCTACCGTCACGCGTTCCCACCGGTGTTCCGATGAAAACGGTACCTCACATGTGTGGGTGCACCTACCTGGCCGCCAAGGGGAAAGCCTAAAACACAAGTAACCCCAAGTCTGTTTTCATGGCGAAATCTCAGACATTCTGCCGACCGGCACAACATACAGATATGGGCCTCGGGTGTCCAAGCCACCGAGGAAAACAGGGACCCCATGCATTTCTGAAAAGAGGACACCCGTGGGAATACGCAGAGGTATGATTTGCGCACATCGCCCCAGAATTTTTTACCCAGACAGCCCCGCAAAGTCCGAAATGTCAGGAAAAAAACACTTTTTCTGCACATTTTGCTCGACATACCCAACAAAACACGGCCCCAACAAAACATGGCCTACCGTCACACGTTCCCACAGGTGTCCCGATGAAAACGGTACCTCACATGTGTGGGTGCACCTACCTGGCCTCCAAGGGGAAAGCCTGAAACACAAGTAACCCCAAGTCTGTTTTCATGGCGAGATCTCAGACATTCTGCCGACCGGCACAACGTACAGATATGGTCATCGGGTGTCCAAGCCACCGAGGAAAACAGGGAACCCCATGCATTTCCGAAAAGAGGACACTCGTGGGAATCCGCAGAGGTATGATTTGCGCACAGCGCCCCAGATTTTATTACCCAGACAGCCCGGCAAATTCTGAAATGTGGGGAAAAAAACGCTTTTTCAGCACATTTTGCTCGACGCACCCATTGAAACATGCCCCCAACAACACATGGCCTACCGTCACGTGTTCCCACAGGTGTCCCGATGAAAACAGTACCTCACATGTGTGGGTGCACCTACCTGGCTGCCAAGGGAAAAGCCTAAAACAAAAGTAACCCCAAAGCTGTTTTCAGAGGGAAATCTCAGACATTCTGCCGACCGGCACAACGTACAGATATGGGCCTCGGGTGTCCAAGCCACCGAGGAAAACAGGGAACCCCATGCATTTCCGAAAAGAGGACACCCGTGGGAATCCGCAGAGGTATGATTTGCGCACATCGCCCCAGAATTTTTTACCCAGAGAGCCCGCAAAGTCCGAAATGTGGGGAAAAAAAACGCTTTTCCGCACATTTCGCTCGACGCACCCATCGAAGCACGCACCCCACAACACATGGCCTTCCGTCACGCGTTCCCAATGGTGTCCCAATGAAAACGGTACCTCACATGTGTGGGTGCACCTACCTGGCCGCCAAGGGGAAAGCCTAAAACACAAGTGACCCCAGGTCTGTTTTCAGAGCGAAATCTCAGACATTCTGCAGACTGGCACAACGTACAGATATGGGCCTTGGGTGTCCAAGCCACCAAGGAAAACAGGGAACCCCATGCATTTCTGAAAAGAGGACACCCGTGGGAATCCGCAGAGGTATGATTTGCGCACATCGCCCCAGAGTTTATTACCCAGACAGCCCCGCAAAGTCCGAAATGTGGAGACAAAAATGCTTTTTCCGCACATTTCGCTCGACACACCCATCGAAACACGCCCCAACAACACATGGCCTACCGTCACCGTTCCCACAGGTGTCCCGATGAAAACGGTACCTCACATGTGTGGGTGCACCTACCTGGCCGCCAAGGGGAAAGCCTAAAACACAAGTAACCCCAAGTCTGTTTTCATGGCGAAATCTCAGACATTCTGCCGACCAGTACAACGTACAGATATGGGCCTCGGGTGTCCAAGCCACCGAGGAAAACAGGGACCCCATGCATTTCTGAAAAGAGGACACCCGTGGGAATACGCAGAGGTATGATTTGCGCACATCGCCCAAGAATGTTTTACCCAGACAGCCCCGCAAAGTCCGAAATGTCAGGAAAAAAACACTTTTTCTGCATATTTTGCTCGACGTACCCATCAAAACACGCCCACAACAACACATGGCCTACCGTCACACGTTCCCACAGGTGTCCCGATGAAAACGGTACCTCACATGTTTGGGTGCACCTACCTGGCCTCCAAGGGGAAAGCCTGAAACACAAGTAACCCCAAGTCTGTTTTCATGGCGAGATCTCAGACATTCTGCCGACCGGCACAACGTACAGATATGGTCATCGGGTGTCCAAGCCACCGAGGAAAACAGGGAACCCCATGCATTTCCGAAAAGAGGACACTCGTGGGAATCCGCAGAGGTATGATTTGCGCACATCGCCCCAGATTTTATTACCCAGACAGCCCGGCAAATTCTGAAATGTGGGAAAAAAAACGCTTTTTCAGCACATTTTGCTCGACGCACCCATCGAAACATGCCCCCAACAACACATGGCCTACCGTCACGTGTTCCCACAGGTGTCCCGATGAAAACAGTACCTCACATGTGTGGGTGCACCTACCTGGCCGCCAAGGGAAAAGCCTAAAACAAAAGTAACCCCAAAGCTGTTTTCAGAGGGAAATCTCAGACATTCTGCCGACCGGCACAACGTACAGATATGGGCATCGGGTGTCCAAGCCACCGAGGAAAACAGGGAACCCCATGCATTTCCGAAAACAGGACACCTGTGGGAATCCGCAGAGGTATGATTTGCGCACATCGCCCCAGATTTTATTACCCAGACAGCCCCGCAAATTCTGAAATGTGGGGAAAAAAACGCTTTTTCCGCACATTTTGCTTGACGCACCCATCGAAACATGCCCCCAACAACACATGGCCTACCGTCACGTGTTCCCACAGGTGTCCCGATGAAAACGGTACCTCACATGTGTGGGTGCACCTACCTGGCCGCCAAGGGAAAAGCCTAAAACACAAGTAACCTCAAAGCTGTTTTTAGAGGGAAATCTCAGACATTCTGCCGACCGGCACAACGTACAGATATGGGCCTCGGGTGTCCAAGCCACCGAGGAAAACAGGGAACCCCATGCATTTCCGAAAAGAGGACACCCGTGGGAATCCGCTGCGGTATGATTTGCGCACATCGCCCCAGATTTTATTACCCAGACAGCCCCGCAAAGTCCAAAATGTCAGGAAAAAAACACTTTTTCTGCACATTTTGCTCGACGTACCCATCAAAACACGCCCCCAATAACACATGGCCTACCGTCACACGTTCCCACAGGTGTCCCGATAAAAACGGTACCTCACATGTGTGGGTGCACCTACCTGGCCACCAAGGGGAAAGCCTAAAACACAAGTAACCCCAAGTCTGTTTTCATGGCGAGATCTCAGACATTCTGCCGACCGGCACAACGTACAGATATGGGCCTCAGGTGTCCAAGCCACCGAGGAAAACAGGGAACCCCATGCATTTCCGAAAAGAGGACACCCGTGGGAATCCGCAGAGGTATGATTTGCGCACATCGCCCCAGATTTTATTACCCAGACAGCCCCGCAAATTCTGAAATGTGGGGAAAAAAATGCTTTTTCCGCACATTTTGCTCGACGCACCCATTGAAACACGCCCCCAACAACACATGGCCTACCGTCACGCGTTCCCACCGGTGTTCCGATGAAAATGGTACCTCACATGTGTGGGTGCACCTACCTGGCCGCCAAGGGGAAAGCCTAAAACACAAGTAACCCCAAGTCTGTTTTCATGGCGAAATCTCAGACATTCTGCCGACCGGCACAACATACAGATATGGGCCTCTGGTGTCCAAGCCACCGAGGAAAACAGGGACCCCATGCATTTCTGAAAAGAGGACACCCGTGGGAATACGCAGAGGTATGATTTGCGCACATCGCCCCAGAATTTTTTACCCAGACAGCCCCGCAAAGTCCGAAATGTCAGGAAAAAAACACTTTTTCTGCACATTTTGCTCGACGTACCCATCAAAACACACCCCCAACAACACATGGCCTACCGTCACGCGTTCCCACCGGTGTTCCGATGAAAACGGTACCTCACATGTGTGGGTGCACCTACCTGGCCGCCAAGGGGAAAGCCTAAAACACAAGTAACCCCAAGTCTGTTTTCATGGCGAAATCTCAGACATTCTGCCGACCGGCACAACATACAGATATGGGCCTCGGGTGTCCAAGCCACCGAGGAAAACAGGGACCCCATGCATTTCTGAAAAGAGGACACCCGTGGGAATACGCAGAGGTATGATTTGCGCACATCGCCCCAGAATTTTTTACCCAGACAGCCCCGCAAAGTCCGAAATGTCAGGAAAAAAACACTTTTTCTGCACATTTTGCTCGACATACCCAACAAAACACGGCCCCAACAAAACATGGCCTACCGTCACACGTTCCCACAGGTGTCCCGATGAAAACGGTACCTCACATGTGTGGGTGCACCTACCTGGCCTCCAAGGGGAAAGCCTGAAACACAAGTAACCCCAAGTCTGTTTTCATGGCGAGATCTCAGACATTCTGCCGACCGGCACAACGTACAGATATGGTCATCGGGTGTCCAAGCCACCGAGGAAAACAGGGAACCCCATGCATTTCCGAAAAGAGGACACTCGTGGGAATCCGCAGAGGTATGATTTGCGCACAGCGCCCCAGATTTTATTACCCAGACAGCCCGGCAAATTCTGAAATGTGGGGAAAAAAACGCTTTTTCAGCACATTTTGCTCGACGCACCCATTGAAACATGCCCCCAACAACACATGGCCTACCGTCACGTGTTCCCACAGGTGTCCCGATGAAAACAGTACCTCACATGTGTGGGTGCACCTACCTGGCTGCCAAGGGAAAAGCCTAAAACAAAAGTAACCCCAAAGCTGTTTTCAGAGGGAAATCTCAGACATTCTGCCGACCGGCACAACGTACAGATATGGGCCTCGGGTGTCCAAGCCACCGAGGAAAACAGGGAACCCCATGCATTTCCGAAAAGAGGACACCCGTGGGAATCCGCAGAGGTATGATTTGCGCACATCGCCCCAGAATTTTTTACCCAGAGAGCCCGCAAAGTCCGAAATGTGGGGAAAAAAAACGCTTTTCCGCACATTTCGCTCGACGCACCCATCGAAGCACGCACCCCACAACACATGGCCTTCCGTCACGCGTTCCCAATGGTGTCCCAATGAAAACGGTACCTCACATGTGTGGGTGCACCTACCTGGCCGCCAAGGGGAAAGCCTAAAACACAAGTGACCCCAGGTCTGTTTTCAGAGCGAAATCTCAGACATTCTGCAGACTGGCACAACGTACAGATATGGGCCTTGGGTGTCCAAGCCACCAAGGAAAACAGGGAACCCCATGCATTTCTGAAAAGAGGACACCCGTGGGAATCCGCAGAGGTATGATTTGCGCACATCGCCCCAGAGTTTATTACCCAGACAGCCCCGCAAAGTCCGAAATGTGGAGACAAAAATGCTTTTTCCGCACATTTCGCTCGACACACCCATCGAAACACGCCCCAACAACACATGGCCTACCGTCACCGTTCCCACAGGTGTCCCGATGAAAACGGTACCTCACATGTGTGGGTGCACCTACCTGGCCGCCAAGGGGAAAGCCTAAAACACAAGTAACCCCAAGTCTGTTTTCATGGCGAAATCTCAGACATTCTGCCGACCAGTACAACGTACAGATATGGGCCTCGGGTGTCCAAGCCACCGAGGAAAACAGGGACCCCATGCATTTCTGAAAAGAGGACACCCGTGGGAATACGCAGAGGTATGATTTGCGCACATCGCCCAAGAATGTTTTACCCAGACAGCCCCGCAAAGTCCGAAATGTCAGGAAAAAAACACTTTTTCTGCATATTTTGCTCGACGTACCCATCAAAACACGCCCACAACAACACATGGCCTACCGTCACACGTTCCCACAGGTGTCCCGATGAAAACGGTACCTCACATGTTTGGGTGCACCTACCTGGCCTCCAAGGGGAAAGCCTGAAACACAAGTAACCCCAAGTCTGTTTTCATGGCGAGATCTCAGACATTCTGCCGACCGGCACAACGTACAGATATGGTCATCGGGTGTCCAAGCCACCGAGGAAAACAGGGAACCCCATGCATTTCCGAAAAGAGGACACTCGTGGGAATCCGCAGAGGTATGATTTGCGCACATCGCCCCAGATTTTATTACCCAGACAGCCCGGCAAATTCTGAAATGTGGGAAAAAAAACGCTTTTTCAGCACATTTTGCTCGACGCACCCATCGAAACATGCCCCCAACAACACATGGCCTACCGTCACGTGTTCCCACAGGTGTCCCGATGAAAACAGTACCTCACATGTGTGGGTGCACCTACCTGGCCGCCAAGGGAAAAGCCTAAAACAAAAGTAACCCCAAAGCTGTTTTCAGAGGGAAATCTCAGACATTCTGCCGACCGGCACAACGTACAGATATGGGCATCGGGTGTCCAAGCCACCGAGGAAAACAGGGAACCCCATGCATTTCCGAAAACAGGACACCTGTGGGAATCCGCAGAGGTATGATTTGCGCACATCGCCCCAGATTTTATTACCCAGACAGCCCCGCAAATTCTGAAATGTGGGGAAAAAAACGCTTTTTCCGCACATTTTGCTTGACGCACCCATCGAAACATGCCCCCAACAACACATGGCCTACCGTCACGTGTTCCCACAGGTGTCCCGATGAAAACGGTACCTCACATGTGTGGGTGCACCTACCTGGCCGCCAAGGGAAAAGCCTAAAACACAAGTAACCTCAAAGCTGTTTTTAGAGGGAAATCTCAGACATTCTGCCGACCGGCACAACGTACAGATATGGGCCTCGGGTGTCCAAGCCACCGAGGAAAACAGGGAACCCCATGCATTTCCGAAAAGAGGACACCCGTGGGAATCCGCTGCGGTATGATTTGCGCACATCGCCCCAGATTTTATTACCCAGACAGCCCCGCAAAGTCCAAAATGTCAGGAAAAAAACACTTTTTCTGCACATTTTGCTCGACGTACCCATCAAAACACGCCCCCAATAACACATGGCCTACCGTCACACGTTCCCACAGGTGTCCCGATAAAAACGGTACCTCACATGTGTGGGTGCACCTACCTGGCCACCAAGGGGAAAGCCTAAAACACAAGTAACCCCAAGTCTGTTTTCATGGCGAGATCTCAGACATTCTGCCGACCGGCACAACGTACAGATATGGGCCTCAGGTGTCCAAGCCACCGAGGAAAACAGGGAACCCCATGCATTTCCGAAAAGAGGACACCCGTGGGAATCCGCAGAGGTATGATTTGCGCACATCGCCCCAGATTTTATTACCCAGACAGCCCCGCAAATTCTGAAATGTGGGGAAAAAAATGCTTTTTCCGCACATTTTGCTCGACGCACCCATTGAAACACGCCCCCAACAACACATGGCCTACCGTCACGCGTTCCCACCGGTGTTCCGATGAAAACGGTACCTCACATGTGTGGGTGCACCTACCTGGCCGCCAAGGGGAAAGCCTAAAACACAAGTAACCCCAAGTCTGTTTTCATGGCGAAATCTCAGACATTCTGCCGACCGGCACAACATACAGATATGGGCCTCTGGTGTCCAAGCCACCGAGGAAAACAGGGACCCCATGCATTTCTGAAAAGAGGACACCCGTGGGAATACGCAGAGGTATGATTTGCGCACATCGCCCCAGAATTTTTTACCCAGACAGCCCCGCAAAGTCCGAAATGTCAGGAAAAAAACACTTTTTCTGCACATTTTGCTCGACATACCCAACAAAACACGGCCCCAACAAAACATGGCCTACCGTCACACGTTCCCACAGGTGTCCCGATGAAAACGGTACCTCACATGTGTGGGTGCACCTACCTGGCCGCCAAGGGGAAAGCCTAAAACACAAGTAACCCCAAGTCTGTTTTCAGAGCGAAATCTCAGACATTCTGCAGACCGGCACAATGTACAGATATGGGCCTCGGGTGTCCAAGCCACCAAGGAAAACAGGGAACCCCATGCATTTCTGAAAAGAGGACACTCGTGGGAATCGCAGAGGTATGATTTGCGCACATCGCCCCAGATTTTATTACCCAGACAGCCCCGCAAAGTCCGAAATGTGGGGAAAAAAATGCTTTTTCCGCACATTTCGCTCGACGCACCCATCGAAACACGCCCCCAACAACACATGGCCTACCGTCACGCGTTCCCACAGGTGTCCCGATGAAAACGGTACCTCACATGTGTGGGTGCACCTACCTGGCCGCCAAGGGGAAAGCCTAAAACACAAGTAACCCCAAGTCTGTTTTCAGAGCGAAATCTCAGACATTCTGCCGACCGGCACAACGTACAGATATGGGCCTCGGGTGTCCAAGCCACCGAGGAAAACAGGGAACCCCATAAATTTCCGAAAAGAGGACACCCGTGGGAATCCGCAGAGGTATGATTTGCGCACATCGCCCCAGATTTTATTACCCAGACAGCCCCGCAAAGTCCGAAATGTCAGGAAAAAACGCTTTTTCCGCACATTTCGCTCGACGCACCCATCGAAACACGCCCCCAACAACACATGGCCTACCGTCACGCGTTCCCACAGGTGTCCCGATGAAAACGGTACCTCACATGTGTGGGTGCACCTACCTGGCCGCCAAGGGGAAAGCCTAAAACACAAGTAACCCCAAGTCTGTTTTCAGAGCGAAATCTCAGACATTCTGCCGACCGGCACAACGTACAGATATGGGCCTCGGGTGTCCAAGCCACCGAGGAAAACAGGGAACCCCATAAATTTCCGAAAAGAGGACACCCGTGGGAATCCGCAGAGGTATGATTTGTGCACATCGCCCCAGATTTTATTACCCAGATAGCCCCGCAAAGTCCAAAATGTCAGGAAAAAAACGCTTTTCCCGCACATTTTGCTCGAAGCACCCATCGAAACACACCCCCAACAACACATGGCCTACCGTTACGCGTTCCCACAGGTGTCCCGAGGAAAACGGTACCTCACATGTGTGGGTGCACCTACCTGGCCGCCAAGGGAAAAGCCTAAAACACAAGTAACCCCAAGTCTGTTTTCATGGCGAAATCTCAGACATTCTGCCGACCGGCACAACGTACAGATATGGGCCTCCGGTGTCCAAGCCACCGAGGAAAACAGGGACCCCATGCATTTCTGAAAAGAGGACACCCGTGGGAATACGCAGAGGTATGATTTGCGCACATCGCCCCAGAATTTTTTACCCAGACAGCCCCGCAAAGTCCGAAATATCAGGAAAAAAACACTTTTTCTGCATATTTTGCTCGACGTACCCATCAAAACACGCCCACAACAACACATGGCTTACCGTCACACGTTCCCACAGGTGTCCCGATGAAAACGGTACCTCACATGTGTCGGTGCACCTACCTGGCCGCCAAGGGGAAAGCCTGAAACACAAGTAACCCCAAGTCTGTTTTCATGGCGAGATCTCAGACATTCTGCCGACCGGCACAACGTACAGATATGGGCATCGGGTGTCCAAGCCACCAAGGAAAACAGGGAACCCCATGCATTTCTGAAAAGAGGACACCCGTGGGAATCCACAGAGGTATGATTTGCGCACATCGCCCCAGATTTTATTACCCAGACAGCCCCGCAAAGTCCGAAATGTGGGGAAAAAAATGCTTTTTCCGCACATTTTGCTCGACGCACCCATCGAAACACGCCCCCAACAACACATGGCCTACCGTCACGCGTTCCCACATGTGTTCCAATGAAAACGGTACCTCACATGTGTGGGTGCACCTACCTGGCCGCCAAGGGGAAAGCCTAAAACACAAGTAACCCCAAGTCTGTTTTCATGGCGAAATCTCAGACATTCTGCCGATCGGCACAACATACAGATATGGGCCTCGGGTGTCCAAGCCACCGAGGAAAACAGGGACCCCATGCATTTCTGAAAAGAGGACACCCGTGGGAATACGCAGAGGTATGATTTGCGCACATCGCCCCAGACTTTTTTACCCAGACAGCCCCGCAAAGTCCGAAATGTAAAGAAAAAAACACTTTTTCTGCACATTTTGCTCGACGTACCCATCAAAACACGCCCCCAACAACACATGGCCTACCGTCACGCGTTCCCACAGGTGTTCCGATGAAAACGGTACCTCACATGTGTGGGTGCACCTACCTGGCCGCCAAGGGGAAAGCCTAAAACACAAGTAACCCCAAGTCTGTTTTCATGGCGAAATCTCAGACATTCTGCCGACCGGCACAACATACAGTTATGGGCCTCGGGTGTCCAAGCCACCGAGGAAAACAGGGACCCCATGCATTTCTGAAAAGAGGACACCCGTGGGAATACGCAGAGGTATGATTTGCGCACATCGCCCCAGAATTTTTTACCCAGACAGCCCCGCAAAGTCCGAAATGTCAGGAAAAAAACACTTTTTCTGCACATTTTGCTCGACATACCCATCAAAACACGCCCCCAACAAAACATGGCCTACCGTCACACGTTCCGACAGGTGTCCCGATGAAAACGGTACCTCACATGTGTGGGTGCACCTACCTGGCCGCAAGGGGAAAGCCTAAAACCCAAGTAACCCCAAAGCTGTTTTCAGAGGGAAACCTCAGACATTCTGCCGACCGGCACAACGTACAGATAAGGGCCTCGGGTGTCCAAGCCACCGAGGAAAACAGGGAACCCCATGCATTTCCGAAAAGAGGACACCCGTGGGAATCCGCAGAGGTATGATTTGCGCACATCGCCCCAGATTTTTTTACCCAGAGAGCCCGCAAAGTCCGAAATGTGGGGAAAAAAACGCTCTTTCCGAACATTTCACTCGACGCACCCATCGAAGCACGCACCCAACAACACATGGCCTTCCGTCACGCGTTCCCACAGGTGTCCCAATGAAAACGGTACCTCACATGTGTGGGTGCACCTACCTGGCCGCCAAGGGGAAAGCCTAAAACACAAGTAACCCCAACTCTATTTTCAGAGAGAAATCTCAGACATTCTGCCGACCGGCACAACGTACAGATATGGGCCTCCGGTGTCCAAGCCACCGAGGAAAACAGGGAACCCCATGCATTTCTGAAAAGAGGACACCCTTGGGAATCCGCAGAGGTATGATTTGTGCACATCGCCCCAGATTTTATTACCCAGACAGCCCCGCAAAGTCCGAAATGTCAGGAAAAAAATGCTTTTTCCGCACATTTCGCTCGACGTACCCATCAAAACACACCCCCAACAACACATGGCCTACCATCACGCGTTCCCACGGGTGTTCCGATGAAAACGGTACCTCACATGTGTGGGTGCACCTACCTGGCCGCCAAGGGGAAAGCCTAAAACCCAAGTAACCCCAAAGCTGTTTTCAGAGGGAAATCTCAGACATTCTGCCGACCGGCACAACGTACAGATATGGGCCTCGGGTGTCCAAGCCACCGAGGAAAACAGGGAACCCCATGCATTTCCGAAAAGAGGACACCCGTGGGAATCCACAGAGGTATGATTTGCGCACATCGCCCCAGAATTTTTTACCCAGACAGCCCCGCAAAGTCCGAAATGTCAGGAAAAAATGCTTTTTCTGCACATTTTGCTCGACATACCCATCAAAACACGCCCCCAACAAAACATGGTCTACCGTCACACGTTCCGACAGGTGTCCCGATGAAAACGGTACCTCACATGTGTGGGTGCACCTACCTGGCCGCCAAGGGGAAAGCCTAAAACCCAAGTAACCCCAAAGCTGTTTTCAGAGGGAAACCTCAGACATTCTGCCGACCGGCACAACATACAGATAAGGGCCTCGGGTGTCCAAGCCACCGAGGAAAACAGGGAACCCCATGCATTTCCGAAAAGAGGACACCCGTGGGAATCCGCAGAGGTATGATTTGCGCACATCGCCCCAGATTTTTTTACCCAGAGAGCCCGCAAAGTCCGAAATGTGGGGAAAAAAACGCTTTTTCCGAACATTTCACTCGACGCACCCATCGAAGCACGCACCCAACAACACATGGCCTTCCGTCACGCGTTCCCACAGGTGTCCCAATGAAAACGGTACCTCACATGTGTGGGTGCACCTACCTGGCCGCCAAGGGGAAAGCCTAAAACACAAGTAACCCCAACTCTATTTTCAGAGAGAAATCTCAGACATTCTGCCGACCGGCACAACGTACAGATATGGGCCTCCGGTGTCCAAGCCACCGAGGAAAACAGGGAACCCCATGCATTTCTGAAAAGAGGACACCCTTGGGAATCCGCAGAGGTATGATTTGTGCACATCGCCCCAGATTTTATTACCCAGACAGCCCTGCAAAGTCCGAAATGTCAGGAAAAAAATGCTTTTTCCGCACATTTCGCTCGACGTACCCATCAAAACACACCCCCAACAACACATGGCCTACCATCACGCGTTCCCACGGGTGTTCCGATGAAAACGGTACCTCACATGTGTGGGTGCACCTACCTGGCCGCCAAGGGGAAAGCCTAAAACCCAAGTAACCCCAAAGCTGTTTTCAGAGGGAAATCTCAGACATTCTGCCGACCGGCACAATGTACAGATATGGGCCTCGGGTGTCCAAGCCACCGAGGAAAACAGGGAACCCCATGAATTTCCGAAAAGAGGACACCCGTGGGAATACGCAGAGGTATGATTTGCGCACATCGCCCCAGATTTTTTTACCCAGAGAGCCCGCAAAGTCCGAAATGTGGTGGAAAAAACGCTTTTTCCGAACATTTCGCTCGACGCACCCATCGAAGCACGCACCCAACAACACATGGCCTTCCGTCACGCGTTCCCACAGGTGTTCCAATGAAAACGGTACCTCACATGTGTGGGTGCACCTACCTGGCCGCCAAGGGGAAAGCCTAAAACACAAGTAACCCCAAGTCTGTTTTCAGAGCGAAATCTCAGACATTCTGCCGACCGGCACAACGTACAGATATGGGCCTCCGGTGTCCAAGCCACTGAGGAAAACAGGGAACCCCATGCATTTCCGAAAAGAGGACACCCGTGGGAATCCGCAGAGGTATGATTTGCGCACATCGCCCCAGATTTTATCACCCAGACAGCCCCGCAAAGTCCAAAATGTCGGGAAAAAAACGCTTTTTCCGCACATTTCGCTCGAAGCACCCATCAAAACACGCCCCCAACAACACATGGCCTACCGTCACACGTTCCCACAGGTGTCCCGAAGAAAACGGTACCTCACATGTGTGAGTGCACCTACCTGGCCACCAAGGGGAAAGCCTAAAACACAAGTAACCCCAAGTCTGTTTTCATGGCGAGATCTCTGACATTCTGCCGACCGGCACAACGTACAGATATGGGCATCGGGTGTCCAAGCCACCGAGGAAAACAGGGAACCCCATGCATTTCCGAAAAGAGGACACCCGTGGGAATCCGCAGAGGTATGATTTGCGCACATCGCCCCAGATTTTATTACCCAGACAGCCCCGCAAAGTTCGAAATGTCGGGAAAAAAACCCTTTTTCCGCACATTTCGCTCGACGCACCCATCGAAACACACCCCCAACAACACATGGCCTACCGTCACGCGTTCCCACAGGTGTCCCGATGAAAACGGTACCTCACATGTGTGAGTGCACCTACCTGGCCGCCAAGGGGAAAGCCTAAAACGCAAGTAACCCCAAGTCTGTTTTCAGAGCGAAATCTCAGACATTCTGCAGACCGGCACAACGTACAGATATGGGCCTCGGGTGTCCAAGCCACCAAGGAAAACAGGGAACCCCATGCATTTCCGGAAAGAGGACACCCGTGGGAATCTGCAGAGGTATGATTTGCGCACATCGCCCCAGATTTTATTACCCAGACAGCCCCGCAAAATCCAAAATGTCGGGAAAAAACGCTTTTTCCGCACATTTCGCTCGAAGCACCCATCGAAACACGCCCCCAACAAAACATGGCCTACCGTCACGCGTTCCCACAGGTTTCCCGATGAAAACGGTACCTCACATGTGTGGGTGCACCTACCTGGCCGCCAAGGGGAAAGCCTAAAACACAAGTAACCCCAAGTCTGTTTTCATGGCGAAATCTCAGACATTCTGCCGACCGGCACAACGTACAGATATGGGCCTCGGGTGTCCAAGCCACCGAGGAAAACAGGGACCCCATGCATTTCTGAAAAGAGGACACCCGTGGGAATACGCAGAGGTAAGATTTGCGCACATCGCCCCAGAATTTTTTACCCAGACAGCCCCGCAAAGTCCGAAATGTCAGGAAAAAAACACTTTTTCTGCACATTTCGCTCAACGCACCCATGGAAACACGCCCCCAACAACACATGGCCTACTGTCACGCGTTCCCACAGGTATCCTGATGAAAACGGTACCTCACATGTGTGGGTGCACCTACCTGGCTGCCAAGGGGAAAGCCTAAAACACTGCTATCCCCCCCCAAAGGGTTTGGGGAGGCAACCGACAGATTTAGGCCTGGGGTGCTTCAGCCACCAAGAAAAACAGGAACCCCCATGCATTTCTGAAAAGAAGACACCTGTGGGAATCCGCAGAGGTATGATTTTCGCACATCGGCCCAGAATTTATTAGCCAGAGAGCCCGCAAAGTCCGAAATGTGGGGAAAAAAAACGCTTTTTCCGCACATTTCGCTCGACGCACCCATCGAAGCACGCACCCAACAACACATGGCCTTCCGTCACGCGTTCCCACAGGTGTCCCAATGAAAACGGTACCTCACATGTGTGGGTGCACCTACCTGGCCGCCAAGGGGAAAGCCTAAAACACAAGTAACCCCAAGTCTGTTTTCAGAGCGAAATCTCAGACATTCTGCAGACCGGCACAACGTACAGATATGGGCCTCGGGTGTCCAAGCCACCAAGGAAAACAGGGAACCCCATGCATTTCCGAAAAGAGGACACCCGTGGGAATCTGCAGAGGTATGATTTGCGCACATCGCCCCAGATTTTATTACCCAGACAGCCCCGCAAAATCCAAAATGTCGGGAAAAAACGCTTTTTCCGCACATTTCGCTCGAAGCACCCATCGAAACACGCCCCCAACAAAACATGGCCTACCGTCACGCGTTCCCACAGGTTTCCCGATGAAAACGGTACCTCACATGTGTGGGTGCACCTACCTGGCCGCCAAGGGGAAAGCCTAAAACACAAGTAACCCCAAGTCTGTTTTCATGGCGAAATCTCAGACATTCTGCCGACCGGCACAACGTACAGATATGGGCCTCGGGTGTCCAAGCCACCGAGGAAAACAGGGACCCCATGCATTTCTGAAAAGAGGACACCCGTGGGAATACGCAGAGGTAAGATTTGCGCACATCGCCCCAGAATTTTTTACCCAGACAGCCCCGCAAAGTCCGAAATGTCAGGAAAAAAACACTTTTTCTGCACATTTCGCTCAACGCACCCATGGAAACACGCCCCCAACAACACATGGCCTACTGTCACGCGTTCCCACAGGTATCCTGATGAAAACGGTACCTCACATGTGTGGGTGCACCTACCTGGCCGCCAAGGGGAAAGCCTAAAACACTGCTATCCCCCCCCCCAAAGGGTTTGGGGAGGCAACCGACAGATTTAGGCCTGGGGTGCTTCAGCCACCAAGAAAAACAGGAACCCCCATGCATTTCTGAAAAGAAGACACCTGTGGGAATCCGCAGAGGTATGATTTTCGCACATCGGCCCAGAATTTATTACCCAGAGAGCCCGCAAAGTCCGAAATGTGGGGAAAAAAAACGCTTTTTCCGCACATTTCGCTCGACGCACCCATCGAAGCACGCACCCAACAACACATGGCCTTCCGTCACGCGTTCCCACAGGTGTCCCAATGAAAACGGTACCTCACATGTGTGGGTGCACCTACCTGGCCGCCAAGGGGAAAGCCTAAAACGCAAGTAACCCGAAGTCTGTTTTCAGAGCGAAATCTCAGACATTCTGCAGACCGGCACAACGTACAGATATGGGCCTCGGGTGTCCAAGCCACCAAGGAAAACGGGGAACCCCATGCATTTCCGAAAAGAGGACACCCGTGGGAATCTGCAGAGGTATGATTTGCGCACATCGCCCCAGATTTTATTACCCAGACAGCCCCGCAAAATCCAAAATGTCGGGAAAAAAACGCTTTTTCCGCACATTCCGCTCGAAGCACCCATCGAAACACGGCCCCAACAAAACATGGCCTACCGTCACACGTTCCCACAGGTATCCCGATGAAAATGGTACCTCACATGTGTGGGTATACCTACCAGGGCTGCAAAAGGAAAAGGCTAACCCACTGGTCATCCCAAGCCTTTCGTTACTGCCCATTGTGTTCATGTGGGCAACCTACAGATTTGGCGCTACGGCGTGGAAGCCAGCAAGGAAAACAGGGAACCCCATGCATTTTCCAAAAGAAGACACCCCTGGGAATCCACAGAGGTCTGCCTTGCGCAAATTGCCCCAGTTTTTATTAGCCACAATCCCCGACAAAGGGTTATATTTGGTGGGGAAAAAAAACACAATGTTCACTTTGTCTGGTGTTCTGGGTAATAAATTCTGGGCCGCTTCGCGCAAGTCAGACCTCTGCGCATTCCCACAGGTGTCCTCTTTTCGGAAATGCATGGGGTTCCCTGTTTTCCTTGCTGGCTTCGACACCCTAGGGCCAAATCTGTAGGTTGCCCACATGAACAAATTGTGCTGTGGCGAAAGGCTTGGGGTTACTAGCGGGTTACCCCTTTCCTTTTGCGCCCCGGTAGGTGCACCCACACATGTGAGGTACCATTTTCGTCGGGACACCTTTGGGAACGCGAGAAGGTATGACATCTGTTGGTGGCAACGTGTTTCGGTGAGTGCACACAGGGAAAGGTATCTGAAATTGGCTGGAAAAGCGAACAATTCTCAGATATTTTCCCCTGGCCACTCACCGAAACACACCGCCAACAACACGTGGCCTACCTTCCCGCATCGCCACACGTGTCCCAATGAGAGGCAGACCTCTTGTGTGCAGGTGTGGTACCTGAGTGACAATGGGTACATCTTTTGTATAGTAACTTCTCTGTAGTACGCTTAGGAAACAGTAAAGTACTGGTAGTAAGCTATTTCACATGCACCTTTCCTCACACTTCCCATACATCCCAGACACAATGCAGTTAGACACGCAAGGTGGGATTTAGCACAAGGAAACAAGCATTGCGTTACTTTGCAAGGCACACCAAGCGCAGAGAGAGCTAGACTGCCTTTTCCTTATGAGGCAGACCTGAAGTGAAAGGTACCGGGGGTGATGTCTCTTTCCCAGGCAGGCCTCAAGTGGTGGGGGCAGGACTAGCATTGCTTGCCTTAGCACGCCAAAGGGGAGTAAAGCAGAGTGCTGTCCCCACCTACTCCAAGGCACACCTCAAGTGGAGGGAGCTAGAGTGGCATTTCTTTCCAAGATGCGCCTGCTTTGGAAGAAACAAGCATTGCGTTACTTTGCAAGGCACACCACGCGCAGAGGGAGCTAGACTGCCTTTTCCTTATGAGGCAGACCTGAAGTGAAAGGTACCGGGGGTGATGTCTCTTTCCCAGGCATGCCTCAAGTGGAGGGAGCAGGACTAGCATTGCTTGCCAAAGCACGCCAAAGGGGAAAGACCCGCATGGCACAACTCAAGTACAGGGACTCGTAATGATTACTATTTTGCAGGCACACCTCCAATGGAAGGAGCCTGATTAGCGTTCCTTTGCAAGTCACACTTTGAGCTGAGGGATCTAGACTGATGTAAATTTTGTTGGCAGGCCTCAAGGGAAAGCTACGGCTGTGGTTGCCTTTCCAAGGCAGGCCTCAAGTGGAGGAAGCAGGACTAGCAATGCTCATGAATGCACGCTAAATCAAGTGAAGTGAGTTGACATCCTGTTGCTTTTTCATTGAAGGTACACCTCCAGGGCAGGGTGCAAGAGTGCCATTCCTTTACAAGACATGCACGATTTCAGTGGCTAAGGGTCCCTTTCAAGGAATGATGGGCATTTTCGGAAATCAGTCGATCTCCCAATAATTTTCCTTTGTATGATACAAAAGGAAACAAGGCTGAAAGCAGAGGGCAGGCTGGGAAGGGCTTCGGGGACAGTACACCCGAGTATCCTTCCACTTTCCTTGTATTGTACACACCTTACATTTTCGGTACGGTTGTGCCTTCGTGGCAGTGGGAGGAACATAATCACCAAAGTGTCGCTCTTGCAATCTGGCCACATCTTCGACCTCTGGAAAGGAGGGAATTTGTACTTGAACATTAGCCAGAGATTGAACAATTGCTAATTCAAAATCCAAAAAGGAGAGCTTGTTTTCTGGAGTAGCTGCATGGTACACCACATAAGCATTGTACGTTGCCATATGCACAATGTGTGTGGCTAACTTTTTGTACCAGAAACGCGACTTGCGTTCAGCGTGGTATGACTCAAGCATTTGGTCATTTCTGTCTACTCCACCCATGTACTTGTTGTAATTCAGAATGCAATTGGGCCTCAACACTTGCTGAGTCTGCCTGCGCAGAGGGACAGCTGAAGTACTTTCATCATGAATAGTACTTAGCATGTACACATCCCTTTTGTCGCAGAATTTCACTGCTAACAATTCATCCTGCCGCAATGCCATACATTGTCCCTTGGCCAACTTCTTACACACAAGTTGTCTGGGGAAGCCTTTGCGGTTACTGCGGATTGTACCGCATGCCAGTGTGCCCACATTGAACAATTCCTTGAACAGTGGAATTCCAGTGTAGAAATTGTCTACATACAAATGATGTCCCTTGTGGAGCCATGGTGTGAGAAGATCCCAAACAATCTTCTCACTTGTCCCTAAATGGGCTGGGCAGCCCAGAGGGTTTAGGGTAGAGTCTTTACCAGTGTAGACTCTCATGCTGCTGACATACCCAGTGGTACTTTCACACAACATGTACATTTTAATCCCATATCGTGATCTCTTGCTAGGAATGTATTGCCTGAATACTAGGCGACATTTGAACAACACCAACGATTCATCAATGGACATGTTCTGGCTAGGAACATACACCTCTGCAAATCGGTGAGTGAAGTGGTCCAGAAATGGCTTCAGTTTGAACAGCCTATCAAAGTTTGGGTCCGTTCTGGGTAATGCTGCTGAGTTGTCATTGAAGTGCAACATACGGTGCAGTGCTTGAAAGCGATTTCTGCTCATAGTAGCTGAAAAAAACGGGCAATAAAGTGGTCCTACAGTAGACCAGTATATCCCGACAGACGGCTTGTGTCCAATTCCCATGAGCAGAATGAGACCCCAAAACTGTCTCATTTCAACATCGTTTGTGAGTACCCATGCGTGTGCTCTGGAGTGGGGTTTCAGAGTGGGACCCCTAGACCTCATGAACTGTGCAGCGTATAAATTGGTTTGCTGAACCACATCTGCAATGAACCCATCATCAACAAAAAGGTTGAAAAAATCAATAGGCTTAAACCCTTCTGTATTCACTGTGCACCCTGATATACCAGTGAAAGGGGGCAGTGAAAGGGGGCACAACAGGCTGAGCCATTGCTGGAGGCACCCAGAGCGACTCTTGAGTCATGTCAGGAACTGCAACAGTGCGTGGCTGTCTTGCACTTCTGTGATGCTGGAAATGCATCAGAGGGACAGGGCCTCTGAATCCTTGTCCTTTACTGCTTTTTTATTGTGTGTTCTGTCGTGTTTTCTGTCCAGGAGTCCATGTGGGACTCCTGGCAGTGCAGCTCTCTCTTTTGGTTTGGTGAACAGACCCATGGGATACCCTTATGGCACCCATGGGTAGGGGTACAACCCTGTGCCCCTAGTGTATGTTTTTGGGCACCTGTGGGTGGCCCACAGAGCAGGGTATGGGCTGGTGGCAGCTCCATGCTGAATTTGACAGGTGCTCTGGGTGTCCTCCATTTTGGGATACCCAGGCCCTGCCATTGGGATCAGTTGATTCCTGATAGGAAACAAGATGGCCCCTGTGGCCTCTTGCTTTCTATTGCCTGTTACCTTGTTTTCCCAAAGTCCTGGGAAGCCCTGACTCTGTCCCTTCCCCCTGACTGGCTGTTGGGTGGAAGTTCCATATATGGTGTTGTTGTGAAGGCCCAGCTAGACTGACTGGAGCCTTCCCAGTGACTGTATGTTGTGGGTACCTCCTGTGGGTGGGACCTGGGTGAATGGAGTGTGTGACCAATATACACTCCTTGTTATGGTTGTCTGGTTTCTGGCATGAGAGACAAAGACTGAGACAGCCCTACCCGAAACTGGCCTGAATGCAGAGTGTAGTGTTGAATGGCTGGGTACTTGTCCCAATTCACATTCCTTGTTGTGAGTGTCTGAAAGGGAGGACTGTGGCCTGAATGCACTGTGTGCCTGATTGGCTGACTGACTGCATGAATGCCCTTCTGTATGATTGGCTGCTGAGTGTGTGCCAGCAGTGTGGATGAGAGACAGAATAGTATATCTGGGGACCTCTCACCACTGGTAATTGTTCAGAAGCGTTCAGAAGCTGAGTCTCCACTCTAAGAGGAACTGGAACTGCTGATCCTCGACACCCAGCTGGAAGAAGAAGACTTGCTGTTGCACTTGCTTCGACCGATCTGAAAGCTGCCGAATTCGTCGAGGACTGACCCAAGTCTGGTAAGGCGCCCTCTTCCCGTGCTCCGAGAGATCATTGAGCACCGCTACATCTTCGCCGAAGCGCCCTGGAAGTCAGACCCTCGAAAGGCTGCCGACCCGAGACGGGACCGCCGAGGAGATCAAAGTGAAGCACCCAGACATCGCCGCCGTCGAAGTCCATTGCCGTCGACCAGGGTTCGCAGGTCTGTGTAACCGCTGGAGGCCCGTCGAAGTTGTGTTGCCCAGCCGTGGGAACCACTGACGCTGTGCCGCCGACGACTGGAGCCGTCTGCTCCTTGCCTAAGGACATTTGAATCGAAGGACTCCCTCGTCCGCACCGTCGACCGCTTTATCCTGCCGGAGAAAGTCGAGGACGACCAACGCGCCGAGGAGAAACCTGCCGGTTGGTTTCCCGCCACCCGAAGACCACAAAGACTCGAACGACTCGACGCCCTTGCTGGGCCCCCATCTTCACAATCTTTGCAGTCCAGAACAATTGTCATCGAGGTGCCCCGCACGCCTCTGCCTTGCAGGACGCTACGCTCCGTCGTCGACGAGCACCACTTGGATCGAAGCTGCCGCCTCATCGACGTCGTTCTACCCTGTTTGTTGTCAGACGTTCGACGCCCCGTGTCTACCGTTTGAAAGGGAAGGCATTCAAGAAGGGCCGTCGATTCCCCGACGCCGAACACCGAGTTCCTCGACGGACGTTCGACGCCCCGTGTCTCCCGCTTGAAAGGGAAGGCATTCAAGAAGGGCCGTCGATTCCCCGCCACCGAACGCCGAGTTCCTCGACGCTTCTTGACGCCTCTCGACGATCCATGACTCCCGCTTAAAAGGGGGTCGCTCAAGAAGGATCTGTCGACGCCTCTTCGAAGAACTCGACTCCACCAGGTACATTGGGGGGGTAAAAACATCATAGGAGGGAATAAGACTTGCAGAACAATATATGGACTGGGCTTGTGCTATATCTTTATTTTACAGGTTGCCCAGGTGGGGGGATCTCCACACAGAACTGTGTCTAGTGGTAGGGGCCAGTATTCTGCCTATTGCTCAACCATCTTATTTTCTCTCCTCTCTCTATTGCTGGTTTCACTCTATTGATCTGTGTGACATTGTTACAGTATTGTTGATGCACTTTAATGAGATCTAATACAAAGGGTGGTACCACTTTAGAATTGTATATATTTGCCATTGTTGATTTTCCTAAGTACAAAGTGAGTTATTATGATAAGTGTACATAACCTTGAATATTGATTATATAAAGACTGTGTTCTAACCAATACAGTGTGTGGACATTCCTTTGTGGGGGCTTGGGGACTACACTGTACTTAAGAACCAGCCTGCATCACCTCCTGAGAAGCTAGGCCTTGATTGCTCGACCATAGCTACCGAATAGAGAATCTAGGCTGGGGTCCTCTGTGCCTCCCCTCTACCATATAGAGAGCAGAAGTACAGACCACCCCCTACCAGTCTTTACAACGTCCCCTCCCCCTTACAGGTCCCCTGCATGTGGGAAGTGTGCGAAAAGGTGGACGCACTCTTCCTTCCTCTTCGTCATCAGATGATGACGATGATGAGTGGGAGGAGGGACTTTCGTCAATGGCCATCTCACTTCCCCAATCACTTCCCTCCTGCCCCTCAGAAGCACTATCTGTTTCAGAATGCATGTACACATCTGTGACTTGCTCTGAGCCAGACTCCATCACTGCAGCTAATGCCTCGGCACCAGACATTGATCGCCGAGAAGCCATGAGTACCTTCGCCTTGGAACCCTTCACTGCCCAAAGACCAGATGAAGACTGAAACAATAAGTATGTGTGCTTCTGAAAGTATGGAACGTAGCACAGTAAGTGGTATTCAGTGCCACAAACCTACTCCACACAAGTACACCAAAAGTTCCAGACTTTGCTCACAAACTGTAGCAGCCCTCTGCAATATGACGTACTCCCTGCACGCTACAATAAACGGAGTAGTACTTTGCAAACACTCACGTGAAATGCTAAGGACCAGCTGACTGCTTTCCTACAAGTGGGTAGACAGCTACAACACACCTGCACCTAAAAGAAAGAGAACAAAAAATCTATGGACAATGTACTATTCCGCTAAACTGTACAGAAATACAAGCGTGGGGACGAGGATTTCAGCCACACTACCTATTCAGAAACAGCCAACATGCTTTGCACCATGCCCTCCTCCATGGGATGCTTGTGGATGGGAAATCGAGGTGAGAAGCAACCATGCAACGTATTAGTGTTTGGGTGAGTTGAAAAGCCATAGGCAATGAAGAAGCAGAAAGGGAAGATAAATAAAGTACACGGCTGGCCCTTCCGGGCAACTGCTGGCACACTTTTGACAAAAACACCTGCTCATTCACATAGGGGTGTCTATTGTAAGGGGAAAGCTCACAAGGACAACATTAATGCAAGGCCAAGCAAATGGATGTAGGCTGAAGCAAGTGGTGATGGGTAGCTAAGAAATAAGCAGCAAAAACATACTGAATGCTTTGACATGCCATGAATGCAAACAATTGCTAGGAAGTGGAAGTCTCACTGTCAACATACTTACTACCATTTTTATTCACTTTTCACATCTTCCAGTGCGTCCATCAGTCACTGGGCAAACCCCCCCTAAAATAGCGTCTGGGCAAAATCCATTATGTTTCCAATGAACAGCTCCATGCCTGTTTTGGAAAGGTGCACCCCATCTCTGTGAAACATCACAGCACCTTTGATATTGCCATGGTGAATGGTCCGTATTCTGGTGTTGCCCTCTGTCAGTCTAGTGAACTCGCCATTCAGTTTCCACACCGAGCGGTTGATGGCCCTTCTATTCCCTTGAGTTCTCCAATCCATCCTGGGAATCATCTGGGACCAGGCCACCACAGTGTTTGGAAACCTTTGTGCAATCCATTCAAGGTCTGCCATGAGCTGATCCCGTACCCCCTTCCGTCCCACAGACGCAAAATAATTTCCTCCCAGGTGCACCACTATAAGGTCAGGGGGAGGCCTCTCCTTTTGCTTGGGCAGCGATGATGGCTCCTCGGAGCTGGTGAAGGCGCATTTCCCCCCAACCCAAACCAATGCACTGCAATGCCATCCCTTCCAGACCGAGATGTAGGTGGCCCTCGGAAAAGTCGTGCAGCCCTTTGGATATAAGAGTGGCCGAAAATCCACACAACCCTCATCCTCACTAGGAAATGGAAACAGGAAAACCCCCATGATTATGGCTACACATACATTTTACCAAATTTCACAACAATTGCGGCAATACATGACTCTTGTAACAATCCCAGACACACACTTCACCCATTCGGAACCCACCTCTCATTTGAGATAACAGTAGGTCGACACATAATTGCCACATTATTTTCAGGGGAAAGAGATGAAGAAGATAGTATGTCACCTTGTGCCAATAAAACAGTTGTGCTGGCGCAATTGTAATCAGTAAAAGTTGTCTGCTCCTGTGGCCCACCGCCTGCACAGCACGGTGGTAAGGTGACTTGCACATGCTACATCGTTACACTTTGGAAGGGTGACTAGTCTCACAGAGGATATGAAGTCCACAGGAAGTGTGCTTTGTACGCTCTCTGAATATAGGTACCCTGACAGAATGTGCCACATTTACCACAAATGGGTGCACCTTCAGACACTTTCATTGTGAGTGTTTCGGCCATAGCTCCAGGACCACTAGTGAACTTGGGGGCACTCGACTACCAAGGAAGGGAGGTGGCCAAGGTCACACCCATCACCCACCACCACCCTACATCGCTTCCTGGTCAGCACTACAGCTTTCCTTTCCAGGAAGGGATTGGACCCTGCCAGGGCACCCTGCACCCACTGCTGAATTTGGAGGACAAAATATCCACCTGGGGGACGGACGCCCAAGGCCAATGACACCCTCCCCCCTCTCTAGCTACCCTGCGTTACAGTTTTTCCCCCTGCAAAACGATGGGGACCCTGACAGGGCACACTGGGACCACTGCTGGAATTGGACCACAGAAATGGTGAACTTTGCAGTGAAAGGAAGGAGCTCTGTAACAAGTGTGCATAGCATGCTCAGAAAAAATGACCATCTATATAACTACTGGAAAAAAAAATTAAAATTTGCTGCTACTTATGTCGGCCAAACCTTTCCTTCTGCAAAGCAGCCGCCTTCCTCAATGCAAGGCACACCCATCACTGGCCCCCGACCCTCCCCACTACCCTTTCCCACCCTTATCACTGACAATGCAGCCACAATTCCTTCCACCGCAGTAACCCTCCACCCCCACATTACCAAGTAATAAATGTTGTACTTACATAAGTCAGCAATAGCTTTTCAGTAGCCGCAACTGGAAAGGAAACATAAAAGAATTACATTCAATGCTTTGCCTACCAATAACACATCCAAACTGTCTGGCAGCTATCTGTACATTTTTCACTTCCTTCCACCAGTTCCATGACACTTCTCAGTCATCTACCTCCACAGAAGGCTGGACTGCACAGTGATAGCAAACTGGCATAAGACCAATGGGTGTATGGCAACCCCCAGCACACAAAAAAAACATTGCACATATGACTAAGTGGCAAACTTCCCTCCCAGGGAAACAGCACTGTTCAGCTGCACTGGGGGGCGTTTTGTGCGCTACCCCGGCAAGTGTGTTCCTGGCCACCCCAATACCTCCCCAGAGCACCCACTTCCTTCACAACACCAACACTACAGGCCCTGTTCACCCCCATCCCAATAGCAATGTGCCCTCCACCCACTATAAAATGTTGGAATAACCAAAATTTCATACGTACATAACAAGGGAGAAGCTTGAACTGCTCAAGACCTGTAAAGGGAAACACAAAACATATATTATCTGTGTCAGCCCACCCAAATACCAGACCACCCATATTGGCCCCCCCCTGTTGCATTGGCCAGTACGTTTTGGGCACCCCGGCGCCAGACTGGCACACCAATGTGCCCCTCTACCCCAAGGCAGGTATAGTAAACAAAGAACACAATTCAAAATGGCCGGCTGCCCTTTTGCGATGGGGCGGAGGGGCCCCCTACACCGCTGTGGAATTTTCTAACGTGAAGGGGGGTGCACCTCTCCACCACCACCCCAATTGGAGGGGCGGCCCATCTCATGTAGCCTTCCCCAGGCCAGGGGCAGATAAGGGAGGAGGCTGTCCTGCACTCCTCCCTGGGCTCAGGCGTCCGTTCCTAGGAGCAGATATATGGTCCCAGGGAGGGCTGCATGACATGGCACCAACTCCATTGTGGGCGGGGGGGAGGTTAACGCCCCATTCCATTAGAAACTTTCCCGACCCTTTGGGGTGCCCCACCGCCCCCCCTAAAAAGCGTTCCAACATTTTCAATTTTTTCCTTTGGTAACCCAACTCCCCTTTGTGCACAGGGGCACATTGGTGTGCCAATCTGGCGCGGGGGTGCCCAAACCTTACTGCCCCATCTATTGGGGGGCCTGTCCCAGCATTCTTTGGGGGCCCTCTCCCCCCCACCCCAAATGGGTGGCGGGGGCAACTCATGCAGGCCTCCCTGGGCCTCCTCCAAACGGCTGCGTGAGGTACACCCCACCTCCATTTGGGGTGAGGGGGGAGAGGGCCACCACAAAAGGTGGGGCAGGACCCCCAATAGATGGGGCAGTAGGGTTTGGGCACCCTGGGGGCAGATAGCCACACTAATGTGGCCATCTGCACCAAGCAAAGTTGGGTAAACAAAAAACAAAATACAAATTCATAGGCTGCTTTTTAGGGGGGGCTGATGGGCACCCTAAATTGGCAGCGAATGATGTACCGCAACAGGGTGTGGCCCTCAATCCCCCCACCCCAAATGGAGGGCCCCACCTCATGCAACCCTCCCTGGGTGCAGATATCTGCTCCTAGGAAGGGGCATCTGACCCAGGGAGGGATGCATGAGGTGGGCCCCCCCCTATCTGCCCCCAGGGAGGGTTGCATGAGGTGGGGCCCTCCATTTGTGGTGGGGGGGTTGAGGGCCACCCCCAATTACGGTACATCGTTCGCTGCCAATTTAGGGTGGCCCTCAGCCCCCCTAAAAAGCAGCCTGTGATTTTGTATATTTCTTTTTGTTTACCCAACTTTGCTTGGTGCAGATGGCCACATTAGTGTGGCAATCTGCCCCCAGGGTGCCCAAACCCTACTGCCCCATCTATTGGGGGTCCTGCCCCACATTTTGTGGGGGCCCTCCCTCCCCACCCCCAATGGCTGGGGGACACACCTCATGCAGGCCTCCCTGGGCCTCCTCCAAACGGCTGCGTGAGGTACACCCCACCTCCATTTGGGGTGAGGGGGGAGAGGGCCACCACAAAATGTGGGGCAGGACCCCCAATAGATGGGGCAGTAGGGTTTGGGCACCCTGGGGGCAGATAGCCACACTACTGACGCCATCTGCACCAAGCAAAGTTGGGTAAACAAAAAACAAAATACAAATTCATAGGCTGCTTTTTAGGGGGGGCGGAGAGCCACCCTAAATTGGCAGCGAATGATGTACCGCAACGGGGGGTGGCCCTCAACCCCCCCCCCAAATGGAGGGCCCCACCTCATGCAACCCTCCCTGGGGGCAGATAGGGGCGGCCCACCTCATGCATCCCTCCCTGGGCTCAGATGCCCCTTCCTAGGAGCAGATATCTGCCCCCAGGGAGGGCTCCAAGGGGTGTCCCTTTCTACTTCGTTTGGGGGGGCATCCCACCCCCCCTTTCATTCAATAAAAAATCCATGGTGGCTAGTGGCCCCCCACTCCCGCCCCTTCCCCCAACGCCTTTCCACATCATTTCAACTTTTTTTTTTTTCATTCCCCTGGGGCAGATGGTCAGCCATCTGCCCCAGGGTTCACATGCATGCTTTGAGGGCGGGGAGGGGGGAGAGGGCTGCTTACTTGAGGCAGCCCCCCGCTCACAAACGGATCCATGGTGGTCTAGTGGGTTGCTGGTCACGGATCGAGCGCTCTGCGCCCATCCGTGACCAGCAATGCCTCATATATGTGGTGTCCTTGGAAAGGGGGGAACCCCCCCTTTCCAAGGACACCATTTTTTACAAAATCCCTGGTGGTCTAGTGGGCCCCAGGACCCCAAGCCCCCTCCCACCTCCCCCTTCCCTCTGATTTTTTTTTTTCCTCCCCACCCGTATTCACCCCTGGTGGCAGTGATCATCTGCCCCCAGGGGTCTCTGCCACTGTGGCCCCATGCCTTGGGGCCACGGGGGAGGGGGGCCGCTTACCTAGTAAGCAGCCCCCTCCTCCCCCTGCATCACTGTTAGGGAGAATTCTCTGTTTAGGCTGAATTTCCTAACCTAGTGAGTCCCCCAGCAGCTTTGCTGGATTGCTGGAGTTTGTTTTTTCCATCCTGCCAAGAGTGTGACCCTTTTCCTCTCACTCTTGGACATGTATGTGTGGAATTCCTTTGAATTGTCAATGTGTTCGATGGGCTATGGGGTCTTTTACTCCATAGGGTCTCATAAGTTTTTCTATGTGTGTCACCCCGCACCTTACGTGTCGTGACACGGGGGCACCCTGGCTGGTCCCCCCACCATAGACTCCATACCCGGGGACTGACTACTGTCTCCCCGGGCATGTAAAGTCACCATTGGCTTTACTAGACCTAAATTTGCTAACAGAACTAGTACCAACCATCGTATTGTGGACGTGCTAGTAGGGGTAATTCGATTACTCCTGGATCTGTTACTCGAGGGGGCACTGTCCCGTCCCTCCTCGTCGAGTTTTGGCTGGTGGCAGTGGAAACTACTTGTTATGTTCGACCCCGAGGATAACTCTATGGGATTCGTCCCATTGTTGAAGATTGATACTGTTTTTCGTTAATCTCCAACGTACCACCGATCTACTTATCTTAAATAGGTTTATCGAGTGGTATTTTCTGCCAGAACTCGGGTTGTAAAATGGCGTCTGTGTTTTTCTCTGTGACTCCTAAACCGAAGGTTGAGCCCTTTGTTCCACTTTTGGCGGGCCTCTGGACAGAGACCCGCGAAGGTGGCGCCATTCTGTCTGGGTTACCTCAGGGGTGTGGGAGGGGGTTTAGACACCCTGGACCGAGTTGCCTTGCCAACTCAGGTCGCACTCTGGAGTGATTGGCCCAGGTGGTGAGCCTTCCCGCTCACCACTTAGCATGTGTTGATTGACAAGCTAGGCTGAATGAATGGGGGACGTCTGCATAAAAGCAGGGCCTTTGGGACTGGATCTTCAGGAAGTCGCCACTGGACCTAAAGAATCCGACGAGGGTAACGTTGACTCGACCTGCACGACGACACCTCCGGTGAAGCCCTGCGGAATCGTCTCACAATCTCCCGACGACAGAAGAGATCTCCCTGCCGGAGAGGCTCTTTCCCTGGCTGGTGGGAACAACCAGTCTTCTTCTTCTTTGTGCTTTTTGGTCGCCCAGGACGCAGTGGTCGAATTGCCCGTGCAGAGCACCCGGCAACCGGATAGCCACTACTCCTGCACCGTGATCGAAAGGTGGTGCCTTGTGACGAAGCACTCCGCGGCTGGTTTCTTCCCTGGTGGTGCACCGGACATCTTCTCTTCGACGACGAGAGCATCTCTTCTCTTGGCCAAGACCCGTCGTGCATCCACCACCAGGAACAACTGCCCCCGTCGGAGCTGTCTTCCACAACAAGGTACCGTAACCGCCTGGCTTCCCTTTTCGATCGGTTCGTGTGAGGTATCTGATTCCTCTCCGTTCCGTTGGGTTGCCTCCAAGCTTTATTCACTCTTTGTTCTGAACTGGTTCAACCTGTCGCTAACCAATTTGCTAAACGAGACTTGAGTGCATCACCCATAGAGACTTTCCAGGACATCGTGCCTTGCCTCTCACCGAGTGGGCCTGGGCGCCGAACTGTATGATCTAGTGTGATTAATGCTTTCTTGCCGTGCATTTTTACCCGCTTCAGTGCGAACCGTGTTGACTTCGTTACCTGCCTTTCTCTTCTCTCCCTTCCTCACTAAATATTCGAGTGTCATCTGGGTTGAGGTATACACCTCTGTCTGAAAATAAGTGGTGCCGTAGAACCTAGAGTTGTCGATATTGTGTTTCGGGGGATTGAGCTTTATTCCATTCTGCAGAGTAACTGTATTTTGATTTGTTTGCCGTGGTTCACTTTAGTATTTTTCATAGACGTGCTGTTATTAATAAATAACTTACTATCTTTATACTAAAGCCTGGTTGCGTGTTTACTCGTTTTGCTGCGAAGAATTACCCTATCTTGTATGCTCCCTATACTGACCAACTTTTCTTGAGAGAAGTCTGACTGCTCAGCCACAGCTACCAATTGAATCTGTGTGGTACAGACTGCTACCAAGTGGGTTCATCGCAGCACCTGTAGTCCTAAATCTTTTGCAGTGGTCCCAGAGGGAGCTGCACAGGTTTCCGCCTAACACTGGTGTACAGCGGTGGGATTAGTATCGAGTATACAGTTTAGAGTGTTTTTCGACGCTGTAGAACGACTAACCACAAAACGTTACAAAAGCAACTTTCAAAAAACATGTCTACGATGGAAATGTACAGCCAAGAGTCTTTGTCGGATAAAAATACTGAGAGTCTGCGAGCTCTCTGTAGACAAGAGAATCTTCCTGTAAAAGGCAAGAAGTTAGAACTGATAGAGAGATTGCTGGCGAACCAAAGTCTGGGTACTGGTTCAGAGGAACCAAACTCTCCAGCAACTGTAGATAACAGTAATGGTGTTGATCTGAATCGTAATTCTGATGATAGCGATGAAGAGGCTGACGAGGACGGCGAGGCTAACGAAACTGACTCACCTGTTCCTCTACCTGCCTTACCAACTGTGCCTACGGGGCCAATACCAGGTCCCACGAGTAATTCTGCTTATTTTGAACTTGAAAAAATGAAGCTCGAATTAGAATATAAACGGTTCTTGGCTCAAGCTGAGCGAAACCAAGAGCTCGAGTTCAGACGAATGAATGCCCAGGCTGAGCAGAAACAAGCTGAGTTAAGACTCAGAGAAATAGAGCTTAATCATGAGTTACAAATGAAAAAGTTGTCTATGGAAAATGCTTCTCTCTCCTCTGGTTCCTCTAGGAGCTCCAGTCCCAAAAGACCCCGGATGCCGAAGGAATTAGTGGGTATGTACGAACCGAGATTGGATGTGTTGGATTGGTTGAAACTGTTTGAATACAATCATGGGCTCCAGGACATCACCGGGAATGCGTTGCTTCCCTGGTTGTTCTCTAGGCTTCCTCCTGTTGCGACTGATGTGGTAATGGAATTGGGGGAGGTGGATAAGACGGATTACGAAAGTGTGAAACTAGCTTTGATAGCTAGATTCGGGAAGACCCCTTCCCAGTATCTTAAGAGGTTTAGAACCCTCAAAAAGCATGATGGTACCCCTTGGGCTACCTGGGTGAGTGAAGGGTTGAAAAACTTAGAGGGATGGATTAAGGGTTACAAAGTTAACACTTACGAGGGTATGCGAAATCTTTTTATGTTGGAGTCGATTTATGATGCCTGTTCTCCTGAGCTCAGACAGCACTTGGCTGATTCGAAGGAATTAGATTCCAGGGCTCTAGCTAAGGCTGCTGACTTGTGGGTTGCCAACAGGGCTACTCACAAGGATTCTGGGGTAACTCAGAAAAAGGACGAGGGAAAACAGCCTAAAAAAGACTCAAAGGAGAATTCGAATAACTCACATTCCAAAGAGGGCCCCAAACAAAACCAGAAGGGTAAGCCACCGGGAAAACCACAGCAGAATAGTGTGTCTTCTGGTGCCAAACCGGAAGGAGGTCAGAACAAGCCACCATTCCAGAAAGCATTCGGGAAATGCTTTGTTTGTGGCTCGACTGATCACGTGAAAGGAGATCCCAGATGTAAGGGTAAACCTTCAGGGGTCCAGCTTGTCTCCTTAGCCTTCGCTCCAGAGGAGGAAGTCCAAATGGCAAGTGGAAACTTTCTACTGCTAGCTGACGAACCCATTGGAGTCTCAGCCAGCGTTTCTTTAGTATCTCTGGGGTTGTGGGAACAACAGAATTTAGATGTCTATAATTCTATCCCCGATAATACTAAAGAGTATTATAAGGACAGTGTCCAGGTGAATGGTCAGGAGACGCCTGCCATTAGGGACACTGGGGCCAGCATAACTGTGGTGGATAAATCGTTTTTTCAGGCTGAGGATGTTGCTAAGGCACCCAAACGCCTCACCAAGTTAGCTGGAGGGCCTGTGCAGATGCTTCCCCAATTACCAGTTCTCATCCAGTGTAACGACATGACTGTAAAGATACCTGTCAGCATACAGAGTGAGGTACCAGGACGCGTACTGTTGGGTAACGATTTGAAAACTCTCGGAGTTGTATCGCATACTCCCAGACCTCCTAGTAAACGGTTACAGGAGCTAACCAGACCTGCAAGAGAGAGGACCCTGCGCGGTACTCTCGGGGAGATGATGAAGAAAGAAATCACTCCTGCTCCATTGGAAATGGCGGCCGCTGTCTCTAGGAACACAGAAGTAAAAGGGAAACCTAAAACTTCTAAACCGAAACCAACAGCCCACATTCCGATGCAGCCGACACGGACTTCCCCGCGGTTGTCCAACGTCACACCCGTAATTCCACCTCCAGCTGCGGCTGAGGGGGAAGTACAACCCTGTATGGTAGAATTAGACTCTGAAGAAGAGCTAATGGAAGGCCAGGAACTCATTGGAGATCTGGATCCTGTTGACCATCCTGAGCTGCAGTCGTTACTGGCAGAAGGTGGACCCAGCAGGGCAGACTTCAGTAAGGGACAGAGGGAATGTCCAACTCTGGAAGGTCTTCGCCGTCAGGCAGTAACTCAGGCTGAAGGGCAAGAGCCTGGGAAACATAGGTTACACTGGGAAGATGGCCTCTTCTATAGTGAACCAACCGAGTCTGCACCTGGAGACTACAAACGCCTTGTAGTACCCCAAGAGAACAGACCACAGTTCTTGCAGTTAGCCCACGAGATTCCTTTGGCTGGTCACTTGAGTTTCAAGAAGACTAAGGAAAGGCTCTCACTCTACTTCTATTGGCCAAAAATGGGGGCCGAAGTAGAAAAACACTGCAGAAGCTGCCATACCTGCCAAATCTCTGGTAAGGTTGGGTCCAAGAATGTGGCACCGTTAGTGCCTCTTCCCGTTGTGGGAGTCCCATTTGAGAGAGTAGGGATTGATATCGTTGGTCCCCTTGATCCTCCAACCTCCTCAGGCAACAGGTTTATACTTGTTGTAGTAGACCATGCTACTAGGTATCCTGAGGCAATTCCTATGAGGACTGTTACAGCTCCGGCTGTGGCTAAGGCCCTCCTTGGTATTTTTACTAGGGTCGGATTTCCTAAGGAAGTTATCTCTGACAGGGGGTCAAATTTTATGTCCCACTACATGAAAGCCATGTGGAAAACCTGCGGAGTAACTTACAAGTTCTCAACGGCTTACCACCCACAAACCAATGGGTTGGTAGAACGGTTCAACCGAACCATGAAGAGCATGATAGGTGCTCTAGAAGAACCCCTTAAGCGTAAGTGGGACCTTCTATTGCCATGCCTTCTTTTTGCTTATAGAGAAGTCCCTCAGGAGGGAGTAGGCTACTCTCCCTTCGAACTGCTCTATGGTCATCCCGTCAGAGGTCCATTGGCCCTGATTAAGGAGGGGTTGGAGAGTGCTCCTTCCCCCAAGCCAGTCAGAGTGACTGACTACGTGATAGGTCTCCGGAGGAGAATGTCGCACCTGATGACAGAAGCAAGCGATAACTTGAAAGCTGGACAAGCATTGGTCAAGCACTGGCACGATCAAAAGGCTAACATGGTTGAGTTCGCTCAAAACCAGCTTGTTCTTGTTATGATCCCCACAAGGCAGAGGGCCTTGCAAGATAAATGGATGGGACCCTACCGAGTAGTGGGTAAGCTCGGTGAGGTTAACTATCTGGTGGACTTGGGTAACCCCAAGGAGGCTCCGACAGTCTTTCACACCAACCGACTTAAAGCGTATGTCTCACGACCTGATGTAGGAGCGTTGCTTCTAGCATCAGCCGAGGAAGAAGAAGAGAGTGAAGCTCTTCCGGATCTCCTCAGAGGCTTACCTTTAGATGAAAACATTGAAGGAGTAAATCTCTCCTCCAATCTGACACCCGAGCAACAAGAAGAGTGCAAGTCTATGTTAAATCAGTTTGCCTCTCTGTTCTCGCTCTCACCAGGCTTGACCCCTTGGGGCCAGCACGAGATACTCACTGGTGACTGTCTGCCTGTCAAAAGCAGAGGATATCGCATGTCAGAAAACGTAAGAACCCACATCAAAGGTGAGGTCAGCAAGATGCTTGATCTCGGGGTAATAGAGCCCTCTACTAGTCCATGGTCTAGCCCAGTTGTGTTAGTACCAAAGGCCGGATCTAAAGAACTTAGATTCTGCGTGGATTATAGAGCTCTTAACGCAGTCACCACGACTGATGCCCACCCTTTGCCAAGAACAGATGAGTTGGTGGATAAACTTGGCGCCGCCAAGTTCCTCAGCACATTTGACTTGACGTCAGGCTATTGGCAAATAGCCCTGACCAACCATGCCAAGGAGAAAACTGCATTTTCTACCCCCGTTGGTTTATACCAGTTTACGGTAATGCCTTTCGGACTAAAAAATGCACCTGCTACGTTTCAACGGATGGTAAACCAAGTTCTAACCGGGATGGAGGACTTCTGCATGGCATACTTGGATGACATAGCAGTGTTCAGCAATTCCTGGGACGAACATGTAACCCACCTGAGAGATGTTTTGCAGGCTCTTAGACGAGCCAATCTGACCATAAAGGCGAGTAAATGCCAAATTGGACAGAGTAAGGTAGTCTACCTTGGGCATGAGGTAGGCGGTGGAGAAATAAGGCCTTTGCTCAGTAAGAATGAAGCTGTGCAAAATTGGACAACACCGACTACTCAGACTCAGGTGAGAGCCTTCCTAGGCCTCACCGGGTATTACAGGAATTTCATAGAGAACTATGGGACCATAGCTTCTCCACTGAATGTCATCTCCTCGCCCAAATTCCCTAAAAAGGTTAAATGGAACGAGGAGTGCAATCAGGCTTTTGAAAACCTGAAAAAGGCTCTTTGCCAAGCCCCAGTACTCAGAGCTCCTGATTACCGCCAACACTTCATTGTGCAGACAGACGCTTCCAATGTAGGGATAGGTGCCGTACTCAGTCAACTGGATGGGAAAGGTAGGGAGCACCCCGTTTGCTACATCAGCCGCAAGCTGAAGGATCCTGAAACAAGGTGGGCAACAATCGAAAGAGAATGCTTTGCTATCGTGTGGGCTCTGAAGAAGTTTAGGCCGTACTTGTATGGTTCTACTTTTGTTATTCAGACTGACCACCAACCCTTGAGATGGTTAATGCAAATGAAAGGGGAAAACCCAAAACTACTGAGATGGTCGATCTGCCTGCAAGGGTTCGATTTCACCATTGAGCACAGGTCAGGATGTCACCACCAAAATGCTGATGGTCTCTCTAGGATGTATATCATCGACTAGAGGTATGAGATTCATCCAGGAGTGGATTAAATCCTCCTGTCCCTTAGTCTGGGGGGGGCGAGTGTTAGGGAGAATTCTCTGTTTAGGCTGAATTTCCTAACCTAGTGAGTCCCCCAGCAGCTTTGCTGGATTGCTGGAGTTTGTTTTTTCCATCCTGCCAAGAGTGTGACCCTTTTCCTCTCACTCTTGGACATGTATGTGTGGAATTCCTTTGAATTGTCAATGTGTTCGATGGGCTATGGGGTCTTTTACTCCATAGGGTCTCATAAGTTTTTCTATGTGTGTCACCCCGCACCTTACGTGTCGTGACACGGGGGCACCCTGGCTGGTCCCCCCACCATAGACTCCATACCCGGGGACTGACTACTGTCTCCCCGGGCATGTAAAGTCACCATTGGCTTTACTAGACCTAAATTTGCTAACAGAACTAGTACCAACCATCGTATTGTGGACGTGCTAATAGGGGTAATTCGATTACTCCTGGATCTGTTACTCGAGGGGGCACTGTCCCGTCCCTCCTCGTCGAGTTTTGGCTGGTGGCAGTGGAAACTACTTGTTATGTTCGACCCCGAGCATAACTCTATGGGATTCGTCCCATTGTTGAAGATTGATACTGTTTTTCGTTAATCTCCAACGTACCACCGATCTACTTATCTTAAATAGGTTTATCGAGTGGTATTTTCTGCCAGAACTCGGGTTGTAAAATGGCGTCTGTGTTTTTCTCTGTGACTCCTAAACCGAAGGTTGAGCCCTTTGTTCCACTTTTGGCGGGCCTCTGGACAGAGACCCGCGAAGGTGGCGCCATTCTGTCTGGGTTACCTCAGGGGTGTGGGAGGGGGTTTAGACACCCTGGACCGAGTTGCCTTGCCAACTCAGGTCGCACTCTGGAGTGATTGGCCCAGGTGGTGAGCCTTCCCGCTCACCACTTAGCATGTGTTGATTGACAAGCTAGGCTGAATGAATGGGGGACGTCTGCATAAAAGCAGGGCCTTTGGGACTGGATCTTCAGGAAGTCGCCACTGGACCTAAAGAATCCGACGAGGGTAACGTTGACTCGACCTGCACGACGACACCTCCGGTGAAGCCCTGCGGAATCGTCTCACAATCTCCCGACGACAGAAGAGATCTCCCTGCCGGAGAGGCTCTTTCCCTGGCTGGTGGGAACAACCAGTCTTCTTCTTCTTTGTGCTTTTTGGTCGCCCAGGACGCAGTGGTCGAATTGCCCGTGCAGAGCACCCGGCAACCGGATAGCCACTACTCCTGCACCGTGATCGAAAGGTGGTGCCTTGTGACGAAGCACTCCGCGGCTGGTTTCTTCCCTGGTGGTGCACCGGACATCTTCTCTTCGACGACGAGAGCATCTCTTCTCTTGGCCAAGACCCGTCGTGCATCCACCACCAGGAACAACTGCCCCCGTCGGAGCTGTCTTCCACAACAAGGTACCGTAACCGCCTGGCTTCCCTTTTCGATCGGTTCGTGTGAGGTATCTGATTCCTCTCCGTTCCGTTGGGTTGCCTCCAAGCTTTATTCACTCTTTGTTCTGAACTGGTTCAACCTGTCGCTAACCAATTTGCTAAACGAGACTTGAGTGCATCACCCATAGAGACTTTCCAGGACATCGTGCCTTGCCTCTCACCGAGTGGGCCTGGCCGCCGAACTGTATGATCTAGTGTGATTAATGCTTTCTTGCCGTGCATTTTTACCCGCTTCAGTGCGAACCGTGTTGACTTCGTTACCTGCCTTTCTCTTCTCTCCCTTCCTCACTAAATATTCGAGTGTCATCTGGGTTGAGGTATACACCTCTGTCTGAAAATAAGTGGTGCCGTAGAACCTAGAGTTGTCGATATTGTGTTTCGGGGGTTTGAGCTTTATTCCATTCTGCAGAGTAACTGTATTTTGATTTGTTTGCCGTGGTTCACTTTAGTATTTTTCATAGACGTGCTGTTATTAATAAATAACTTACTATCTTTATACTAAAGCCTGGTTGCGTGTTTACTCGTTTTGCTGCGAAGAATTACCCTATCTTGTATGCTCCCTATACTGACCAACTTTTCTTGAGAGAAGTCTGACTGCTCAGCCACAGCTACCAATTGAATCTGTGTGGTACAGACTGCTACCAAGTGGGTTCATCGCAGCACCTGTAGTCCTAAATCTTTTGCAGTGGTCCCAGAGGGAGCTGCACAGGTTTCCGCCTAACAATCACAAACGGATCTGTATTGATCCGGTGGCATTGCTGCCCGCAGATGGCGCGCCCTGCGCCCGATCCGCGGGCAGCAATGCCACACAATGGGTATCGTTATAAAGGGGAGAATCTCCCCTTTCCAACGATACCCGCCTCGATCTCCGGCCTAAAATACAGCCAGAGATCGAGGCGGACAAAGAAGGTCTCTTACCTTCTCTCTTCCCCGCAGCAGCCGAAAATGGCTGCTGCAGGGAATTTACTTTCAGTTTCACGCCGACGTGCGTTACGCACGCGGACGTGATATTGAAGGTAATCCAGCCCCCTGGCAGTGAGGGGGGACCTCCCCCTCACATAGCCCGGGGGTTGGATTACAGTTTTGAGCGATCCCTGCTTTGCAGGGATCGCTCAAAACAAGGTGCCGAAAAGGACGAACTATCTCGTTCTTGGCACTGCGTGTGCACTGTCAAGGACGAGATACCTCGCCCTTGGCACTTAAAGGGTTAAGGGATCTGGTTGTGATGGGATCTATTCAGTCATGTGGACAACTTATGCCATCTCTAGTGCAAGTCATCTTCATCAGTTACTAGATACACGGTACACCATAGGTTATCAAACTATAAGGCCCTTTGTTATATGGCCCCCTACTACTGGTTGGCATGCTTGTACCCTTCAGGAACATTTGGCTCACTAGCAGCACTTAAGCTGATATCCCAGGTGCCAGTGGGTGGACTTGTTCGTGTCTCCCCACCGAATTACCCCAACATCTCTCATTGCTCATGCTGTCTGCCATTCAGATTGTCTTTCAACTTGTCCTTGCAAGGTATCATTGCTCCTGAGAATAAAAGGGAGTATTGGCACACTCTTATCTCAGTTCAGGTATGCACACCCAACTCCTATTTCCATCCTGGACTCACATGACAGGAGCCTTATTTCGACCTGTTTTGCAGCATTTAATTGTCTTGAATTAATAAACTTGACATTCATGCTGTTCTTTCGTGCACCTTAACAAGGGCCGATTCAGCTTCTCATGTTCACTGTTCTTCAAGGATAGATAACAAGTTCCTGGCTGCTCCATCCTTTGACTCCAGGCCAGACAGCTATTTCAGGCTGTTCCTCGATCTTCAGCTGCTTTCTCACTGCACCACAGCTTTCCGATCCTTCTTTCTTCATGGGTCTAAGCTTACTAAATATGTGACACCGATGTCCAGATTGTATATAATGGTGGCACCGCCTGCAGTCTATTCACTACGTATGGCCAGCCTTCATGATTACTTGGTCTACTTGTGTTGCTGCATCTGTACAGTTATAAAATGGCTTGCATTTTCTGCAGTGCTCTTCACATGTGCAATCTTCAATATGCATATGAAAGTTTACTCGATTCTTTACTTCATGATCACATTCTATAAGGTCTATGTATCTTCTTCTTAGACCACTCTTCTCAGTGTGTCACGCTCATTTATTTTGACATCACCAGCCTCCTTGCCTCTCATCTTCATATTCCTTTGGGGATCTCCTCCCACAGATTTGCATCTCTGAAGGGGTACATCAAATAGGTCTTCTCAATGGATACCTTTTCTCAAATATTCACTGTGGAATTGGCACCATCATTAGTGTCGTGCATGCCGTGATTTCCGGTTTCCAACTTATAGGAAGAAAGGGGGCGGGACTTCCTGCAGAGGCATTTGGCTGATCCTCTACAGTGTTTTGACATCTGTCTATTTCAACATCTCGCCCGGCTATATTGTATCCATTCTAAGCAGCCATGTTTACATGCGATTGTGCTGGGTTCACCTTAGTGCCAAAAACCTGCGTGGAAGGATACATCATGTGACATGGCAAAGATTGCCAGATACCCAATAATGTGGGTCTTACTTGTGCATTATGACTTTTCCAATTTGGTTTTCAACTGCTCTTTCACTGGGTTTCTTTCAATTTCGTGACGGCGCTGTGTGTGTTGCTCCTTGCATTCGTTTATACTTTGTATATTGTAATCTGAGTTGTTTAGAGGTCGCTTAGTTAAACCATTTGGTCGTTTCAGAGTTATTGCTAGGCATCCATTATGGGTTTGGTATCTGAGATATTAAAATCAAATAAACAAACGTAAGTACGCTTCATACTTTGTTTCGGGGTCAAGCCTGTTCAGCACCTGATTGGTCAGAGTTGCTCTTGATTTATGGATGAAGTGAATAGGTTTCTATACCATTTTGTATTTTGAGTTTATGAGTATGTATATTTAATTTTAAGTTAATCAAACACTGTCAAGACATTCATGCCCTAAAAGTGTCACATATAAGTGTCTGAGACATGGGTCTGTGTCAGTAAATGTTTGCCACTGGTGGGTTTAGCTCTTACATTAACATCTTTTGTACAAATTGTGGTTCTGTGACAATTCATTGGTTACTTGTCTTTTAGCAGATAAATCATCATAAGCTGACAACATAAAAACATAGGGGCCGATTCATGGAACAAACGTGCACCGAAAATCCCAGCGCAAGCAGGCGCAAGGAGGCGCAAGCGGGAGAAAGCAAGCGCACGTGCATGCGTGTGATTCAAGGAAGGCGCTGCGCTACATTCCCATTGGTTGTGCGCCAAATCCGTGCCTGGCGCATGCTGGCGCACACGTCTCCAAACAGCGTGCGCTAAGCGCACAGCGAAAGCGCACATAGCGCAGCGCACACAACAAAAGTGGGCAGAACAGTGGGCGTAACACACGGAATGAGGAATAACGGGTGAAAAAGAAGTCGTAACTGGGGAAGTACTGCAGGGAACTACATGGAACGCCCACACGCACGGGAACAACCCGTATTCATGGATACGAATACGGGAAACCCGCGCATGGCAAAAGACGCGCACATGCGTCAATGCGTCCGCCAAACGAAGGCAGGCGGAAGCGTCCCCGCGCACAGCATAAAAGTGAGCGCAAACAACAAACACGTATATACAGCTACGATGAATGCCCCATTTGTCGCAGCACTGATCGTGGGACACCGCAGGATGAGGAGAATAGCCAGGGCACACATTTTTCACCACAGACAAGCCTTTTTGGGATGCCTGACGACCAGGTCTATGGCAGGTTTAGGTTTCCACCCCATATCATCCTAGACCTGGTCAGGGAGTGGGAAGATGACCTAACATCCCCCACCCTCTGCTCCCAAGCATTGAGCCCCTTGGTGAAGGTGCTCAATGTCCTGCATTTTTTGGCCACTGGGTCTTTTCAGCGGACCACTGCCATAGTGGGGGGGTGGGTCTCACAGGCCACGCAGTCACGCTGCCTTCACCAGGTATTGGCAATCATGAAAGCACGCCCCTCCGTCCGCAGGCACATATACATGCCCAGAACACCTGCAGAAAGGCAGGCCGTTGCCCAGGACTTTTACAGGGTGGCACACTTCCCCAAAGTGCTCGGTGCCATAGATTGCACCCATGTGGCCCTACGTCCACCTAGGGCACATCTACCGAAACCACAAGCACTGGCGTTCCATCAATGCACAGGTGGTATGCGATGCAAAGGGAATCATCACCTCTGTCTATGCAACCTACCCTGGCTCCACCCATGACAGTTTCATATACAGAATGCCTGCCCTGAGCCGGGCCCTGGAAGCTGGGCAGCATGGCGAAACATGGCTCCTAGGTGAGTACAAATGCCTGTGTACATGCATGCATGTCACACACACACAAATACACAAACCCCAATAATCACAACCATTACCAGCTCTCCAGGGGACAGTGCCTACCCTCTGAGCAACCACATGATGACGCCAATCCAGAACCCCACCACACCACCCCAGATAAGATACAATGCGCCCATATTGCAACCAGGGCCATAGTGGAGCGCACATTCGGAGTGCTGAAGTCTTCTTCCGCTCCCTTGACTGCTCTTTCGGGCAGCTACTCTATGCACCCCCAGTAGTGTGCAGGATCATTGTGGCAGCATGTGTCCTGCACAATGTTGCAACACGCAGGGTGTACCGGTGGACATGGTGGTGCCCCCAAATCCCCAACCACAGGCACAGGCGCTGCCCATGGGAGGGGATAGGGCACGTGGCGAGGAAGCCCGGGCCCAGCTTGTGGCCAGAATTTTCACCTAAACTCCCAACCCTGCGGAGTGCACACAGGCCTGGCACATATCAGGTGACAATCGATGATGACAAAGAGACAGTCAACTGTCAGAACCTTATCACCCTGAGATTGTTGCCATGGAATTGCCACATTGTGTGCATCCCTAGCTACTTAAACACAAGCAATCCTGTGTGACCAAAAGGCATACATGCAAGGTGTGAATCACACAGATCTGCAAAACAGGACATGACTATCACTGGTATGTCACTCAAACCCTCTCAAAGCACAACATGACATGGCAAGCAATAGCCATACACCAACACAGTACCAAAAAGGTACACATTGCCATGTGAAAAATGTAAATGGGCATCAGGCAATGATGCCTGACATGGAATCAGATGAAATGCATTCCAAAAGTTGTATTTTAAACATAACAATGAATGCCTGTCCACATGCACAATGTGCATTCTAAAATCAACACTGCAGCTACTGTGTGCCGTGTCCACTTCCTGCAACACACTGCTCAGCGCACAGCACAGTGAACAGCCATTGTGTGTGATGCACACCCTGAGCATCACATCTAAGCGACAAACTACATAAAAAAAACAAAATAGGCATGCACAGGATCCACAAATGGTCATAGAACATGTGCTGCAGGGACACCGTGGGCACCAGAAGGCAAACAGAGTGTACACGTGGACATGTAAGGGTGGTTGTACATGTAGTGGATCATAGTGCAAGTGTGTGGGTCAGTAGGGACATGCACTCAACATACGCATGTGAAATCAAGTGACCATCAGTGTCCTCTACACATCACATGTGAACATTCACCATGTGTATACCCCAGCATGTAAAATCCCAACTATCCCCTCACACCTGAAAGGTAAACACAACACATGAACAGGCATTGATCAGCAGAATACATCATGTAAATAGGAAAGCACAATTACAATTTCAGGGTGCCCATCACACTGCAGGGCAAGGCTAATATCAACAACAAAACACACCCCCTCCCTCACAAATCACCACGACCCACTGAACAACTGCATCTGGGTTATTCATCCGACATCCTTGAATTCCACCTGGCCACATGATCACCCTTCCCCTTTGTCAACATCTCCCACCTTGTGTGTAAAAGGTTGCCAGCACCCTCAGAGCCCACCTAGATTTGCAAAAGCACAAAATCCAACAGAAATCAAAGCAGAACAACACAGAAGCCAAGCAAATAGCCTGCAGGCAGAAAAACAAACCAGAACAGCCTCCAGTAGATGACTTGAAGTAGCAGTACGGCACAATGATGTTAACAGCCAAGGTAGCACAGTAAAACAATGGGCATCATTACAACCCTGGCGTTGGACCCTGGTGCTATTAGCACCATGGTCCATGCCAGATTCCGCCATGGTGGATGGTGGATTTACCGCCCCATTCCAAGGTTGGCGGGGCGGTAAATCCCCATTCACTATGGCCACTTCCCCATTCCCATTTTTGGCCCATAGGGCTCAATGGGAATGGGGAATGGGGAAGGCGCTAATTACGGCACTGTAAATTACGGTGCCGTAATTAGCACCAAGGTCCCTTAGCGGATTGGACTTTAACGCCTGCAAAAAGCAGGCGTTAAAGTGTGAATCGGGCATTAAGGGTTTAACGGCGCCGCAGCCTTTTACGGCGCCGTGAACACCTTAACGCCAGGGTTGTAATGAGGCCCAATGTAATAACAGGATCTGAACAATGTGTGGCACATAACATAGAATGATGCACCATGAACGGATGTCTACTGTCACAGCTCCCGTGTACAGGCACAGAAGTGGCACGAAACAAGCACCTCCACCGTGGTCTGGGTGCCTGCAAGGTCTAACTCACACAGGCCTCTGAGACCCTGGTGGGGAAGAAGGGTCAGGGATATGCAGTTGGGACAGGCATTGGCATACTGGATAACCGGAATGAGGGGTAGGAGAGGGGAGTAAGATTGACACGGGAAAGTAGGGAATGCACCAAAATGTAGTAGACATATTAACACATACACAATTAGATCAAACTTGTTCACATGCACATAGCACCAAATTACTCGAATGTAAGTCAAAGAGAAACTTATCACTGGGGTGAGTGCTGGCCTCCTGCCTGCGCACTCTCAGGTCCGGTAACAGGAGCATTTCAATGCTGCAAAGAGAGCCACAATTAATAATCTGTGCGTGCCCAAAACACACAAACACACCACCAAATATGCCCCAAAGTAACAAAATACACTACAAACAGACAAACTTGTGTGGATGCTTCATACCCATACGTAACATTACCCCTCTGATGGTTCAAACACAGTCAATGCAGTAAGTCAGGCACCGGTGGGTGCATGGCAAATGGAATACCAATGTGTCACGATTCACACAACATGCAATGTTCCCTGTGTAAGCAGACAGACGCAGATAGCAAAGTCTGACTTCAGAACAAGTCCTGTACCACCATGACCAAAATAATGTAGCCAGTGCATGTATCAATTTCTACTTGGAAATGAAATGCACTGCACCCGAGTCTGTCCCTTGCTGTCTGTCCCTGTGAGCTGCTTCATTCCATGTCTTGGAACACTACATGGCTAATACAAGTGCCTCAATGGACCATGGTGGATCACAGGGTATGTGCCACTGCCCTTGCAACAAGGCACAGAAATCAAGCCAGCGGATATAAACAAGTCCATTATAAACAACACAATCCCACCAGTATTCGGGGCGGTCCCTCAATCAAACAACCCCTCAGATCACTACACGTAATACATAGACAAGTTTTTTTAGAAAAATGTATTTATTTTTCTTTATTTAATTAGAAACATTAACATGATTATTAAATAGATCAGAGCTCATATAAGAGTAAGTATAAATATAGGACATACAGTTATACAACATAAATAAAGTGCAAATTGTGAAGAAAAATGCTAATATCACAATAGAGCTGCTGGGAACTTGCTGCCAAATTACAAGCTGGGTAATAATCACCATCGTCCAAAATAAGTCCAAGTCAATGTCGAAGGATAAAATCCACTCGAGACAAGGGAATCCCTCGGGTGGAAAAAATCCTAGTCAACCGAATATAGTCAGGATGGTTTCGAAATGAATTCGAAGATGGATTAAATCCTGATAGTGGCAGCAAAAAAAGTCGTTAGTTCCGAATCTAGCAGTTTGAACATTGCAATAGACAAGAAACTGAAAGGTCTTCACAAAAATGATATTCATAAACCCATACTCTAAAAAGTCTAACATGGGATGCTATACGTCAACTACTAAGGTGACATGCGAAATAAACCACAAATACGTAAAACAGTATCGTGAGCATGGCGCCTTAAACCAGATAGTTTCGATGGAAAACACATCTAGCTGGATTACAGATGATGTCCATCTTCGTCAGGACGTAGCATTCCCGTATAAACATTCATGAAGATTCATCTGTGTCTTGAAATTACCATGATCTCAGACCCTTTGGGGGTGGGCCCAGAAGCCTGACAAAAAAGTCCAGGAAATAGCGATCCGGCCACACCAAAACAAATCACAATTGAATTAGATCCAGATCTATTATAACCAGCCTTGCCAAAATACTTCCACCGAGCTCCAGGTGGGACACCGAGCTGGGGTGTCTGAGCTGGACACAGTCGCCGGGGCCTCCTGGTGCTTCCTTCTCACTTGTAGGGGGGCCTTTAACTCCTGTCCCGCTCCGGCCCTCAGCATGGACTCTTTTTTTTCAACTACTAAGGTGACATGCGAAATAAACCACAAATACGTAGAACAGTAGAACAGGTGCCCCAGACAACTTTCACATCAACTAGCCATCAGTCCACTAACATATCTGAGCTTTATTGTGTGCTTCTACACCAATATTTGTCCAAGTTCACTGTCAGTGCTGCTACTAAGCATGCATGTTCAACTGGCCAGGTGGAAGGTTTGCTGTGTTGTGACCCCCTTGTGCTGCTCACCTTGCCTGGAGTCCCTTGAAACACGTCATCAATTTTCGCATGTATGATCGCAATCCCTGTGCCTCTGCTTGCGAACACATGCGCATGTCGGCAGCACCAAACGTGTCCTGATTCCAGACGTCCAATGGCCCATGTCTGCTGGCAAAGATGGTCTTGAGGCTCACCCCCCTCCAGAAAGTGCATGAAACACATGATTAATGCTTAATATTCATCTGTGTGTGTCTCTTCAGGCATTATATGACTGGACCATGTCAGAGACGTACATCAGAAATCACACCATCAGTCCGTCTTTCACAGCAACAGTGTGGAACACACTATCTACGGCATGATTTGCAACAAGCACATGTTCATTAAAGATAAGAAAGAACTACACAATGCATAGCAATGAATGTACACATGAATCATTAAACGCCCCATCTAGCAAAAGAAGAACAGTGGACAATTACACCGCAATCATCCCCTCTAGGGGTGTTAACACAAGTTCCACAGCAGCAGACATGCCACAGATATGACAGTCCATTGCCCTTGTGTAATAGGCTTTTACAGCGAACCATCCTTGTGAGCCCATGGATAAGGGAAGCAGGAGTGGCATATGTGAGTCAAGGACCCCAAGCTGCAAACACATACACAAGCTTGAAGGGCTCAGCTGGAACAGACAGTGGATGCTCTCAAAAGCCACAAAGCACCACACCGTCACATGAAAGCACAATAGACAAACAATTTTAAACTATATTAACTAATTACACTAACTATGAAAAACCTACATTACCTATTTAAACTAACTATCAAATTGAAACTAAACTAAAATAAAAATCAAAAATGGCCACATACGACCCGGGGGGGGAGGCACCCAGGAGGGTGGAGGTACAGGGTGCTGCTCAACACCCACATGCAATGATGTTGAGGAAAAAAAAAACCTCCTTGGGCTCAACGCCTGCACAGCCCGACCTATGTGGGAGATAGACTATCGTCCGAGTCTGGCTCTTCCTGGAAAGGAGGGCATGGCACAGGAGCCTGACCACGCCTATCCGCAGCTTGCCCCTCGTCGGCAGCAAGTCTGCTGAATGGGTGAGCCTGGTTCTGTGCGGCGATCACACGTAGGTCTGCATGCAGAACCTCCCGTGATACACGTGCTTCCTCTTGCAAGGTAGCACGTGTAACACAGAGTTCCTCCTGCAAGCCCTGGGTGGACAACTGCTACACCTCCCGGCAAGCATGTAACTCAGCCGAGATGGTATGCTCAAGCTGCACAAACCTCTCCTCTGCCCGCTCCCTCTGGGACATCATAAGGACACCCAGAGTGGATCTGAGGGAAGCATACTCTTGCCTCAGGCCCTCCATGTGTGCCTCTGCGTGAGCAGCAATTGCTTTATGCAGAGACGACATTTCAGCCTGGCGTGCCCTGTCTGAGGCCACCATGCCCAGCCTGAGCAAGCGGGCCGTGGACCGTGCCGCCTGCTGCTGGAGAGGCACCTGCCTAGCAGGGGGCAGCACGGATTGTGCCACACGCTCCATGCTCTCAGCGATGTTCTCCATTGCTGCCCCCTGCCGTTCAGAATTGGCAGTCATATCTTGCTCCCACTCAGTATACTGCGGTTGTGCGCGGTGAACGCGTTGCTGGTCTTGACCCCTGCGGGACCCAAGGACTGGGTGTCCTCGTTGTGTTGGCACCGCCCGCGGCTGCATGACTACATGCCCCCGTCGACGTGATGTCCCAGGCACATCAGTGACTGGTTTGGAGGGTGACCCTGCGTCCCAATCCACCACAGGCGGAGGGTCCAAGACTGTCTGACCCCTCAGTGCAGGTGTCGCGGACAGAGGAGTGTCCACATCAGAATCACTCACCCCTGACATATGAACCTGATGCTCATCCAACTCGACATGGGCTGGACTCATAGGCAGCCAGAGACAAGATGGACTGTAGCACTTGGGGGTTTTCATGGCCTACCACCCCACTACCCCCACTTGTGCTGGTTTGAGGTAGTGATAACAACCCTGTGCCTGGCATGACAACACCATCCTCCGGCTCCATTGCGTCATCATCTGAAAAATAGAGAGGAAAAAGGTCACTACACATGTTAGAAGCACACAACACACACACACACCGACACCAAACACATCAGGCAGACATGTGACACACAAAATAGAACCTGGCATGCATGCTGGGTCAACTTGAAATTGCTTCTGTGATCAGAACTGTTGAAAGGTGGCAGTTTGCATTGAAGTGGGTCTATGCAGTGCAGCAAATATGTATGTCACTCACTACCTACATGTACAAGGACTTCATGGTGTGTGTCTGAAAATGTGAAGGCAGTGCAAGGTCAACTTCAGGCATCACGTACAATGTGCATTCAATGGGTATCATATCTACAAGCAAAGCACCCCTCCACCCAAGTGCAAAAGCAGGGAATGTCTAGCATGGTATGAAAAGGCTGAACATAGACCTGTGTATTGACAGACAGTGTTGACAGTTGAAGACACTACACCAGTTGGACAAAGTCATTGTCCATTAAACAGGCTGAGGCCTGTGACCCACACAGATTGTCAGACCCTAAACATGTGTGCAACGCAGTACTGAGCCACAGTTGACATGGGAAGGCAGATGAAATGCCATGCAATTTGGGCCATCATGGACTTGTGTAACAGTGATCATCCAGTCATGGACACATATGGGCATGTGTGAAATGCACATGGAGCATGCATGGGCACTCATGTCCCTGCGGGGCATCTGACCTCTGCACAGTCCAAGTGAGACACCCTGCATCAAGTACTAATGATGTACCTCAATGGATATGTCTGGCAGATTGGCCGCTGGATGTTAGAATGTACACAGGAGGCATGACCAGGGAAGTAACCAAGGGCAATATTGTAGCAGACCAGTGCTAAGTTGGAATGGGGGTGCAGAGCAGGGGGTTGAGGGGCAAGGGAGAATGCCTACATTGGCCAGCCCCTTGCAGGCAGAGGACACATGCACGTCAGTCATGCTATGCATAGTTCCTGGGCTGAGAGGAAGGTCACCCCACGCTACATGCAGAAGTGCCAGTGAGCTGGAACATGGACCGGAGGGGCATACTGGTAACCAGCATGTGACTAGGGTGCAAAAGTGGTGATGTGGACAGTCCCCGTCTGCTCCACATGTCCACCATCTAGCCGAGTAGACATGCATCAGGGAAGCATTGCATTACTCGCACATCATAACCATGTACACGTGACATGTAGTGGCAGTCATGCACAACACAGCACACAAGTAAAACACACACGTCCTCGACAAACACGCATCAACACTCACTGGACTGGGCATAAAAGTCTGGCATCTCTCCCACTCCTTCGACCGATTCAGATGGTATGAACTCCGCAACGAGTGACTCATGCAGAGTGAGGTCTTCCTCCTACGGTGCAGGCCTACCGCCAGAGAGCAGAGTCAAGTTGTAATTTGAGGCACGCTTAGCCTTAGCGCTGCGTTTGAGGTCATTCCAACGCTTTTTGCACTCATGTCCGAATGCACTCACATGTTCCGCAACTTGCTTCCAGTGGGTATCACGGTGGGCAGCCGTAACCTGACAATTAGCACCCACTAGCATGTCACGGCTGTGGTCCCGCATGTAGCCCACGAGGAAGTTCAGTTCCTGGTTGCAGAAAGGCTTCTTCCTTGACGTGCAGGAGGTCGTGGCTGTGTGTGGGGTCCCAGCCTGTGCTGCAGGTGCAACCTTCCTCCTCTTGGATTGTGGCACAGACCCTGGCTGCCTGATGCTGCCCTGATCAGTATGCCCAGTGGGACCGGTGGATTGAGCCAAGGGAGTGGCAGGTGGAGGGACGACCAAAGGGCTGAATTGTGTCAGTGGCAGCTGGGTGCCCTCTAATGGACCCTGTGCATCAACATCCGCTGCGGCAGGGTCATTGACCGCAACTGTCCTGGTTGGCAGACTCACAACCGGGGTGTTGTTGGCTGCATCTGCCCCTGCCAACACCCGGCTGTTCGGGGCAGCAGATGACATTACTGCCCCAGGGACACGTGTCTTGGTCAGGGCAGCCCTGCGTGCCCCTCCGGGCCTGTTGGAAATCTTCCAAGGGCTCTTCAATTGCCAACGCAGCCTGTGCTGGCAGACCCTGAGCCTGGGTGGTGGTGTCCACAGCTGCACCTGCAGCTACCACTACCCTTGGGCCCGTGGCAGTTGATGAAACAGACTTCTGGGTCTAACGGGTGCCAGTGCCAGATGCAGAAGCTGCATCTCCCGGAACCACAGGGGGTGGTGGCATGACTGCACCGACACATGGCACAACATCGTGCTCAAGTGGCGCACCCCTGCCTCTTCCCCCTCTGCGGCCACCCTGGACACCCTGGAGTCCCCCGACTCCCTGGTTACCCTGGCCACATCCCTGACCACGCCCACCACGAGGAGTACACCCAGCTGAGGCACCCCTCACCTTTGGTGGCCTCCCAACCATGGCACAGATGGATTAGTGCCGGCACAGATGGAGTAGTGCCAATGGGAGGTGTACACCACAATTGACCTGGGCAATTGGGGTGAAGGGGGTGGGATGCAAGATGTTAACAGACCCCCTGCACCTGCAAGGCTGTATGTGACCCCAGTGATGTAGTGACAGGTCACGCTACGCTCAGGCACCCCAAAACTGCAGTAAAACCGTGCACACAACCCTGCAGCCTACGTGCGTGGAATCAACCTCCCGCAGTATGCGATGGCACCCAGTAACACAAAAAATGCGTACGCGTGGGACACGCAGGCTACTATGACCTCGAAAACGGGTGCGATACACAGGGGCACCCGCAGTGGGAAAAATAGCGTGCGTTACTCACCATCTGATTAGCGTGATAATGAAAAACACGTGTAGCCAATACCCCCACCAAAAGAAGAGATACATCCTCGATCGCTGTGAAGATGTGATGGCGCGCAAAACAACATGAAGCAGCTACACACGTCGGTCTCCACGAAAGGTACGTACAGCGAACTGCTGGCCCCGCTCACCTTTAACCCGTGCCGAGGGAAATGCCCGCGCGCGTCACGTCACTTACACACATAGGCCCTTTCCTCGGATTACACGCATTCACACGCGGACGTGCAGTTTTTTCACACGCACTGAACCATTATGCCCACGTCACGAGGGAAACGCCTGCGCGTCTAACGTCAGAGAAGCGCTTACGCGCTAAGGGCCTTTGGTCCAATGAAAACGCGTACGTGTGCTGACGCGCTTACGCGCTAAGGGCCTTTCCTCCAATTACATGCTGACGTGCAATTTTTTCACATGCCAAATCACTCCGTATCAAGCTGGCCACGCGAAAACACACGGAAGACCACGCTCCTGCCCAGAAGGCCGAATTACTGCCCCCCAGAGCCCCGAGCACGCTCCCACCTGCAATCTGCTGCAGCCTGACTGCCTGCTGCCCACGTGCCCTGCTATTTGGTGCCTGCACGTCAGCCAGTGTTCCAGTTGCTGTGTCCACCCCTGCTGGAAGAGAAGACTCCCGACTGGGATACCATCGCTCCACAGCCCAGCCCCAGGACCCAGTTGCCCACCCACGCCTGCTTTGGGGGTCGGCATGTCGGGGCAAACACCATCTGAGACCACTGGCGACCCCCAGCCAGAGAGGCATAGGGCCTCCAGCTTCAGTGTGAAGGAAGTTGGTGTCCTAGTGGAGCATGTCCTGGGGCATTATGATGCCCTCTTCGGAACATCACTCGCCAACAAGGAAGGACGGGAGAGGATCTGGGACGACGTAGTGGTTGCCATCAAGGCGGAGGGGGTGGCAACCCGCGACATCAAGCACATCAAGAAGCACTGGGAGGACTTCAGGTCCAGGACCCTCCACAAGGCCCGGCGCCTCGCGGAGGGGGGCCGGGTCAGCATGAGTGACATCCAGATGAGGGTCCTGGAACACGTATGCCCAGTGCTCCACGCCCAGATCCTTCAGAGGAAGACCCATCTGGAGTTGAGCAGTAAGTGGCCAAGCATTGGTGTGTGAGACAGGGCATGTTGCAGTGTACTGGTAGTCTGATACTTGCCTGTATGTGTGACATGGGCCATGTATGGATGTGTGTGTGCAGGGACATCATGGTCATGCATGTGAGACCAGTAATGTGTGAACCACATGGTTGGTGCATGAGTTCCAATGCTGCATGGGGAGCTGTATGGCAAATGCACACATGAAAGCATGCCAGTGTCTGTTCTTGCACATGGTGGGGGTGTGAGGGATGGGTGCTGCTGTCATGTACATGTATGGTGCACATGTGTGTGTGGCTGAGAAGTGTGTCTGTGACTTCGATACACCATGGATTCATGACAAATGTCCGTGATGATGTGTAGATTCACTCATGCAGTGCAGTCATCATTGTATGCACTGTGTCTATCCACTGTGTCTGTGGTTTACACGGCATGATGCATGACCCTCCGGTGATTTGTGTGCATGGGATCAGTGTGAGCCATGACGCATGTGAGTTTGAAGGCAACATTTTGATTAATAGAGGCCCTTGAACATGGATGCTGATGTTGATTGCAGGCGCCATGCCTGCTTATGCATGTGTGTTGTGTGCATTCACCCATGTGTTGTGGAGGGACAGGATGGAAGTGACGTTAGACACTGCCACTGATGTGTTATTGCTTCCTGTCTAGGGGAATATTGTACTGTACCCTGATGCTTGTGTTCAATGTCTCCCTCTACGCAGCGTCAAGTGAAGAAGAGGGCGGAGACAGCGCTGTGGAGCCAAGCGGCGGGGATGCCTTCACTGGGCGGCGACGCAAGGCCCAGCCACCCTCCCAGGACTTGCCATCATCCGGGAGCGAGGGGGCTGGTGCCGCGTCTGCCACTACGGCTGTGGCGGAAGGGCCGGGTGAGCCCCCACAGGGGCTTGCAATGGCGGAAGACGGTACGGAGACATCCAGGTTGGTGGTCTCCACAGAGGAGGAGGAGCCCGCTACTGAGCCGCACATGGGGCCTGGTGGGGGTAGTACCACTGGTGCAAGTGGTGCAGTCCAGGGCCAGGGTCAGGAGGCAGCACAGGTCCCCGCGGAAGGGTCTGTGCATGTCGCTGTCCTTGACCCTGTGACTGCACCACCATGCACCAGCAGGGATGCCCCATCCCAGGCCCGTCCGCTGGTAGGGGAGAGTGCCATGTCATCTGCCTCTCCACTACCTGCGGACGAGGGGTCCCATGAACGTATGGGTTCCGTCCTGATTTGTGTCGCGTTGCGCAAGCGTGACATTCGTGATGACATGCGTTCTTCCTGGGCAGAGAACGCACGCCATCACGAAGAGCAGCGTTGCGACGTGGCACTGTTGGGAGGGGCCCTGGTTGGTGGGTTCCTACATGTGACACGCACTCTGGCGGACCTCTCCTTCTCTGTGGAGACTATGCGCCAGTCGTTCTCCCTGCGTCTTCCGGCCCAGATTCTACCAGGGCCCCCTGTGGACCTGGCCTGACCAACACAGCCAGCTTGGTGGAGATCCCATCCCTGCCACAGTCGGGAGTCGGCGGTCCAGCAGGGGTGGACACCACAACTGGAGAACAGCTGGCAGAGGATGTGCAGGCATCATTGGACAGGGCACATGGACAGCAGCAGCAGGAGCAGGCTCTAGGTGGGAGCAATGATGGCTTGGGGCCATCGACATCAGGGGGGCAGGCATCGGCCAGATGGCAGGAGGACCCTGGAATGGATGTGTCTTTTGTGTGGCTGTGGCTGGGCCAGCGTATAGGTGCAGAGCGGCGGCGGGCAGAAGAGGCGCGGCTCACCATGGTCAGGGCAGAGTTCTCCATGCGTCGAGCGTTGAGGTGGGCAGAGTGCCTCGAGGCGACTCACAGGGAGTTGGAACAGGCTATGAGTGCCTCCCTGCGAGACCTTGGGGCCAGGACGGAGGCCCGCCTCCAGCAAATAGACATGGAGTTCGATGATGCCCTGGCCAAAAACATCAATGAGTGAGCCGCAGGACTTGCCCATCGCCATTGTAAATAGTTTATAGTGTTAGGTTTCCGTTTTTTTTATTTTGGGGCTTTAGGACTATACCCCACACTTTTGTAAATAGTTTTTTTGTTAGGTAGGTTATTAGATAGGGTTCATTTGTTTCGTTGGGCTCATGGACCCTTGAAAATTGCTTTGTACATAGTTGGACGTTGGATTTATTTGGACATTTTAATTTTATTTCACCATGGATCAATGGATTTACCTTTTTGCGTTTCATTTGGATTTGGTTTGGTGGACAGAGAGTTTTGGCCATTTTTCTTTTGGATTACTTTTTTGAGGATTTTTTCTTTTTTTATTTGGACATGCATTTAATTTCATGTTTGCCATTATTTTATGTTTTAAGTACTTTCAATTGGTTTTCATGTTAATACATTTTGATCTTTTACTTCAATGTGTGTGATTCACTCATTGGGTTCATGCATGTTGACATGTGGGTTTACTCAATCAGTGGCAACGTGTGTGTGTGTGTGTGTGTGTGTGTGTGTGTGTGTGTGTGTGTGTGTGTGTGTGTGTGTGTGTGTGTGTGTGTGTGTGTGTGTGTGTGTGTGACGGACATATGTTGATGTACATAGTTGACTTTTGGTTTGTGTCATGAGATGGGCATGTCACTGCTGGATGGGTGAGTGGGTGGGGGGACATGAGTGGGACATGAGTGGGGGCCTGCTGGCAGGTGCCCCTCACTGCTGGGGGCTGGGGGTGCAGGGGGACATGTGTGGGACATGAGGGGGGGCCTGCTGGCAGGTGCCCCTCATTGCTGGGGGGTGGGGGTGCAGGGGGACATGAGTGGGGGCCTGCTGGCAGGTGCCCCTCACTGCTGGGGGGTGGGGGTTCAGGGGGACATGAGTGGGGGCCTGCTGGCAGGTGCCCCTCACTGCTCGGGGGTGGGGGTGCAGGGGGACATGAGTGGGGGCCTGCTGGCAGGTGCCCCTCACTGCTGCGGGATGGGGGTGCAGGGGGACATGTGTGGGACATGATTGGGGGCCTGCTGGCAGGTGCCCCTCACTGCTGGGGGGTGGGGGTGCAGGGGGACATGTGTGGGACATGAGTGGGGGCTTGCTGGCAGGTGCCCCTCACTGCTCGGGGGTGGGGGTGCAGGGGGACATGAGTGGGGGCCTGCTGGCAGGTGCCCCTCACTGCTGGTGGTGGAGGTGCAGGGGGACATGAGTGGGGGCCTGCTGGCAGGTGCCCCTCATTGCTGGGGGGTGGGGGTGCAGGGGGACATGAGTGGGGGCCTGCTGGCAGGTGCCCCTCACTGCTGGGGGGTGGGGGTTCAGGGGGACATGAGTGGGGGCCTGCTGGCAGGTGCCCCTCACTGCTCGGGGGTGGGGGTGCAGGGGGACATGAGTGGGGGCCTGCTGGCAGGTGCCCCTCACTGCTGCGGGATGGGGGTGCAGGGGGACATGTGTGGGACATGATTGGGGGCCTGCTGGCAGGTGCCCCTCACTGCTGGGGGGTGGGGGTGCAGGGGGACATGTGTGGGACATGAGTGGGGGCTTGCTGGCAGGTGCCCCTCACTGCTCGGGGGTGGGGGTGCAGGGGGACATGAGTGGGGGCCTGCTGGCAGGTGCCCCTCACTGCTGGTGGTGGAGGTGCAGGGGGACATGAGTGGGGGCCTGCTGGCAGGTGCCCCTCACTGCTGTGGGGTGGGGGCGCAGGGGGACATGTGTGGGACATGAGTGGGGGCCTGCTGGCAGGTGCCCCTCACTGCTGGGGGTGGGGGTGCAAGGGGACATAAGTGGGGGCCTGCTGGCAGGTGCCCCTCACTGCTGGGGGGTGGGGGTACAGGGGGACATGAGTTGGTGATCATATTGAAAGGTGACATGTGGCTTGGCTGGGGGGCATACCCATGGTGGATGGGCTGCCTGCGGAACATGACCAGTGGTGCAGAGTAGTCCCCTGTGGTGTGGGCTGCCTGCAGGGGCCGTGGAGGGGTTAGAGGGGACACCTGGGAGGACCCACTCTGCCAATTCACGTGTAGGACTCCCCGCGCACCACACTGGACACAGTACCCCGCTCTGAAAGCAAAATCACGTGTGAAACTTCCCGTGAACCCCAGTAATACACGTACCCCGCTCGCAGAGGGCCAATCATGTGTGTAACTTCCCGCAAACCCCAGTAATACACGTACCCCGTTCGCACAGTGCCAATCGCGTGTGAAACTTCCCGCGAACCCCAGTAATACACGTACCCGCTCGCACAGGCCCTTTCGCGTGTGAAACTTTCCGCGAACCCTAGTAATACACGTACCCCGCTCGCACAGGTCCAATCGCGTGTGTAACGTCCCGCGAACCCCAGTAATACACGTACCCCACTCGCACAGGGCCTTTCACGTGTGAAACTTCCCGCGAACCCCAGTAATGCACATACCCCACTCGCACAGGCCGTTTCGCGTGTGAAACTTCCCGCAAACCCCAGTAATACACGTACCCCACTCGCACAGGGCCTATCGTGTGTGAAACTTCCCGCCAACTCCAGTAATACACATACCCCACTCGCACAGGCCCTTTCGCGTGTGAAACTTTCCGCGAACCCCAGTAATACATGTACCCCACTCGCACAGGCCCTTTTGTGTGTGAAACTTCACGCGAACCCCAGTAATACATGTACCCCACCCGCACAGGGCCAATCACGTGTGAAACTTCCCGCGAACCCCAGTAATACACGTACCCCACTCGTACAGGCCCTTTCGCGTGTGAAACTTCCCGCGAACCCCAGTAATACATGTACCCCACTCGCACAGTCCCTTTCGCGTGTGAAACTTCCCATGAACCCCAGTAATACACATACCCCATTTGCACAGGCCCTTTCGCGTGTGTAACTTCCCACAAACCCCAGTAATACACGTACCCCACTCGCACAGGGCCTATCACGTGTGAAACTTCCCACGAACCCCAGTAATACACGTACCCCTCTCGCACAGGGCCATTCGCGTGTGAAACTTCCTGCGAACCCCAGTAATACACGTACCCCACTCGCACAGGGACAATCGCGTGTGAAACTTCCCGCAAACCCCAGTAATACACGTACCCCACTCGCACAGGGCCAATCACATGTGAAACTTCCCGCAAACCCCAGTAATATATGTACCCCACTCGCACAGGGCCTATCACGTGTGAAACTTCCCACGAACCCCAGTAATACACGTACCCCACTCGCACAGGCCCTTTCGCGTGTGAAACTTCCCGCGCACCCCAGTAATAATTGTTCCCCGCTTGCCGTGTGCTGTGTGGCGGCCATGTATACTGGTACAGGGTTAGCGCAGCCCTTATTGCTGGATTGGGGATTTTGATGGCTTTTCCCTGCGCGAGGGGCGTTCTTGGGGGCGTAACTGGTGCTGCTGCAGGGTCGCTGCACCACTGTGCGCCACGGCTGGTTTTGGTAGCTAAAATCCATGAATACGCTGTGCGCGGAAATGGATTTTAGCACACGGTGCTGGCGCAAACAATCACACGTGCACTCTGTGCGCCAGCCGCGTGCGCCACTTGTGCACTAAATTCTATGAATTACCCCCAATATGTCCTTGTTTATGTTGAAATTTATATTCAACTCTGTGACGTGGTATAACATTTTCACATCATCATTATTTATCTCAATGTTCATTCATTGTGTGGCTATCTGTGTTAAGAGTGACACATGATGCTGGTGACGGTTGCTATGATAATATATAAATGATAATATTGCTCATTATGTGGGTATCTTGTGTAAAGTACCACATGATGCTGGTGACTTTTGTTGTGAGTGATGTTCATAGGATGTAATAAATTTCATTGTTTGTGTTTAAACCTCCAGAGATTGTTCTGAGTGCATGTATTGTTCTAGCCTTCTGTTGGCATAATGTCTTTTCTTGGTCTCCAATTCGTGAGTCTGATCCAATGTTTTTCACTTCATAGAATTTGATGTCCTTTGTGTTGTTTCTCGCTCCAATGTGTTGTTTTTGCCAGTATACTGCCATGGTGCTCTTGCATACCCACGATGTCAGGTTTCCCAGGTGTTCTCTGATTCTGATTCTTAACTCTCGAATCGTAATTTCAACATAAATCTTATTACAAGCACATACTATTAAATACACCACAAGTGTTGTTGTGCAGTTGATGAATTCTTGAATTGTTATCGATTGTCCATTGATTGTGGTGTAGTTGTGAAAATTGTTCATGGCGTATGTGCACATAATGCAGATGCCGCATTTGTAAAAAGCTTTTAGCGGCTTGCCTGTTAGTAGGCTAGTTTGTAATTTCTACTTGCTTGTGTCCATGAAGCCCAGGCTTAGTCTAGTTCTTAGTGTTGGAGCTCTGGTTTAAGTTATAGTCGGTTTAGCTGAGTTCTGGGTCCAGTTGAAGTATGTGACAGTTTGTTTGGTAGGTTTTGCGTATTATACTTTTGTTTTCTGAGCATTGGGTTATCAGTCTTGTTTTATCATCATCAAGTTTTATTTGTTTCACTCTTGATTTAAGGAATTCTTTACGATCCTTGGAGTCAATTTTATTTTTGGCATTGGATATGCAATGGGTAGGGTACCCTTGCATTACGAATGCGTTCTCGATAAGGTTGCCTAAATCCTACCTTTGCCCCCTTCAAATAACCAGAAAAGGACGGCAAGACTTATCCTTGGCGTCAAGCCCATGGACCACATCTCTCAAACCCAGAAATATCTCCACTGGCTCCCGGTGGCTGCAAGGATCAAGTTCAAGTCCCTCTTCATCATCCACAAGGCTTTCTGGGTCCAGGGACCAATTCCAACTCTTTCCCTAAATAACTCCCTCTTAGAGACCTTTGGTCATCAAGCTGCAATTCTTTGCAGATCAGATTCTGTTCCAAGCAGAGAGTGTGGGGTAGATCTCTTTCCTCAGCAGGAGCATCCCCTATAATGGCCTCTTTGCCCTTCTCAGGCTTCTGCCTGATCTCCTTAAGTTCCGGAAGATTCTCAATACCCAACTTTTCTTTTCTTCATCCCCCTCATTCACATTGACTCGATGCTTGGTCCCTTCTGAACTCCACAGGGCACCAGGCCCTCCTCGCCCAGTATACCCCAGCACCCTGTCTCCTGCCCCCCCCACAACCTGCACTTGCCCTTCGGGCCCCTTTTCCCTGACAAGCCTTGCGTGTTGTGCATCCCTACTGAGCCTGGTCCACCCTCGTCTTCGTGCTTCGCATGTGGTCCTCACTCCCTCCTTCCCCTGTCACTTGCTCAGCTGGCCTCCCCTTATTGCTTGCATAGCCCACTGGCCCTTTTATTCCCCTACTCCTTCCCTCTGCTCTTATATACCTCCTCTTGCCCTGCACCTCTCTCCCACTCTAGCATGTCTCCTTCTGCCGTGACCTACACCTCCCCCCTCCCCAATCCCTCCACCCTGCCCTTCTTGTTGCTGCTCTTGCATGATTCGAATGACACAAGGCCTAGTAGGACCATTATTGTTTTTTTCTTTTCATTTGCCATTTTTTTTGTTTTGTGGCACCTTGAAACATCATTTTGTGTATAGGCTGTTTACAAATAACCAACAAATAAATAAATAACCTCACTTGAAAGTAGGAATCATGATTGGTGGCTGCAGATAGCAATAGGTTTATTTGCCACAGTGTTAGCCAACATTGAATCAACGAGCAAATGAATATGTCTTGCCAATGTGTACTATGAACATGCGCCTGTGGCTTCTGCACATTTACATCTTACTGTGGATGCCCACATGTGGAGGACAACCAGGCGCATGCATCAATGAAGAAATCAATATGGTTGCTGGAATAGATATACACAAAAGCCAGTAAGCCTTTCAAAACTGCACTCATTTGAGGCATGCTCGAATTTTAGTGATGTAAACCTTTTTTGTTTTATTGTTGCTCATTGTACATGTTGCCCTGGCAGCAACAATCTACCCAGCCTGATGCAAAATCACCCCTGTGCCCCCCTTCCTTCCCGGTCCATCCATGTCGTCTCTATATATTAACTCACCGCTTTTGTGTTCGAATTGTTTATTTCAGAAAAGAAGTGGCCCACTTTGACAAAAAAAACAGCACCAAACTATTAATTTGTTTTTTGGTGGGGCATTGCACTATTGAAGTATAGGGAAATCGAGCCTGTCGGCATCTTGCCTAGCGTCATCTTTGAAAGTATACGTAAATATTGTGGGACAAGGCGCATTGAGGCCATTTGAATGGAAGTAAATATATTCATTTGTGGGATGCTTGAAATATTTGTTGTTTTTCACTGCACAGCTTGCAGTTAATATTAAATTGTGTGGCATGTGTTCCCAAAAAGAAACTCCCTCTGACACACTGTGACTGCTGGATGAAGGGTCGCATTGTTGTGTCCTTGAATCCACTGCACTAACAATTGGAAGTGCAAAATGTGTCCAATACCCACACAAAAGTGATAAGATTCACTATATTGAAAGCTTACATTTGAATGTTACGTTTCCATTACTGAGATCTGTCTTTCAAAGTGGTTGGTCATCCGTCACATAGGGAAAATGCCATCACAAGACACAATGTAAGCAAAGTATTAAATAATATTTATGCAAGTGAGGATGGCAAGTGTGCTGCATGTTACATGATTAATGTTGTGACGGATGAATGTTCAATTTGACACATATTTAGAGATTGTACGTTTTAATTGTAACTTAAATTGATAGTTAACATAAATATGTACTTTGTATATACAATTATAAATTGGGTACTGAAATATATTTTTGCATTCTCGATTTTAAATAGCTATATTATACTGATGTGCGCCTGTAATGGCTACAGTTTACCAGCTGACGGCTTCATCAATGGCAATTAGACAATAATCATCAACAAAGCATCTGTCATAACCATTATATGGGACGATCGCCAGACACCAATCTGTCCTTTTGCGGTTGCAGTTATAAGGAGAAACATGGCAACATATAGATTGTGAAAACATGCGGATGTGAAAGTGTTGCATTTGAAATTTAAATCGCTCATTTCTACTCTGTAATGAAACACCATGTGCACCGATCAGAAATCGTCAACGAAAGATAATAACTTTCTGTGAAGAATGCAAAGACTGAGATTAATCGATCGATGAACGGAATCAGCATTATAAAATCACCATTCACACTTAAACAAAAAATTAGAACCATGCAATGTTCGCTAGCTATCACGACGATTGGAAAAAGTTAGCAATTTTTTTGTGGACTTAATTGCCTCTTTTCAGCGTTATGTCAAAACTAAAAGTACTTGTTACACTACCGGCTATTGCTGTTTTCTTCAAAATAAACTCTTTTTATAATTTTTCTGAAAAGAAACAAAGGCTTTGTGTCTGTTGTGGATGTGTGTGTGTTCAGGGACGTCATTTCACCAAAATGCCAGGGGTAGAGGAAGTGACATCACACGACCCTTGACCCTCTGATGACATCACAGGAAGTGATGGCATTTGACCCCACCCCGAAGTGATATCACAGGATGCAATGGAACATGACCTTTCACCAGTTGACAAACCAGGAAGTGGCATCACATAGCATTGTACACTACGAACAATATGGTTACAATATCACTATAATGTGATGTACATGTCATACAAGAATGGATCGCCATATGTATCGTTAAGATCAGTGTGTATAGGCCCATATTACCAAATTACTGTGAATGCAAGCAGATATCCATAACCAAATGATAATGATGTGTTATTATATAGCATTTACGCTTAAGCGCTTTATATAGAAAGAATATACACCCACTATCACCCAACCTGTGTTGCTACTCATTTAGCGACCTCAGAAGGATGAAAGGCTGTGTTGAGGCGTTTAAGAACAGACTAAATCAGTGATTCACCCCCTGAAGTGTGTCTGAAATAAACCTTTAATGAGTCTAGCAATTATTGTATAGAATTCCAGAAAGACACATTATTTGGTATTCCTATTCTTTCTTATTTAGGGTCAGTGCTGAAAGTGTTAGACTTGTGGCACTCCTGTTCTTATTTTTCTTCTTTTTTTAAGGGGCCTGAACAAGAAAGCCAGCCACTCCAGAAGTAAAGAGCTCCATGGTGCTGGCCAAAGCCCAGCCCAAGAGCACAAGAGCATTGCATTTTTTGTAGAGGTCACAAGGGAGACCTCAGAGGTCGCAGTTGCGACCTCTGGCAACCCCTAAATGACGTCGCTGTGTAGGTTTTTGTTCCTGGTTCTGCATAACATAATGCTATCACGTTGGTGATGACAGGGTATGTTTGACTACTCTGCACACTGACATTATTAAAATAGGCGGAGCTCTTTGTGAGTGTCTAGTGATGTCAGCACTAGGGGCTGGTGATCTGAATTAGTGCTGAATTTAGGGCAATGGATCAACAGATAAGATCAGCACAAGATGGCGATACTCGACCCGTTGTTCTGGCAAGTGTTAAAGTGAGAAAAAATATGTTGTTTTTTTAGGAATGGTCAATGTATGATCTAAAATACATGCCCGAATGATTGGGCCAATACAATTTCTGACCAAACTAACCCTTTAATCAATTTAGCTGTATACGATAAGCACGAAACAACTATTAGCATCCCACGTTGCTTGCCTGAGTGCTTATAGCAATATTGACATTGGATGGGGTCTTTACCAGTAATTAACGCCCTCTCAGTGCATATCGTATAATCATTAGCACTGGACATAATAATAATAATAATAATAATAATAATAATAATAATAATAGTTAACCCATACATATGTTTATATAATATTCAACTATTTCTCGGCCAGCACTCATTTTATCAACCATGGAGGATGAAAGTTGGAGTTATCTCAATGCCAGGCTTTAAACCTTTGACCTGTAAATTGCACACAGACTGCTGATGTGGCATCTGAGTCAATACCGATAATGGGGCCATTTACAAGCCCAGAAGATACAGTTTTAGGGTACAAGACACTCAACAAGGTCTTCATGTCTTCTTATCTCTAGATTTGTTGCCTTTGTGTGTGTTTGTGTGTGTGTAAGCAGATACATCCCGCAACAGAAGAAAGCACATTTATGCGAACACGCATACCATGATTTATTGGTGCTAAAATGTGGGGTGTTCTTGCCCCGATATGCATAGGGACAAGCACAGCCTGAGAACTCTTAGGGCAATTAGCAACTACACAACAGCCAATTATCAGGAAAAACAAAGACCGCGGCAGCCTTTAATCACTGGTTTATAGGAGCACTCTCTCGGTATAAAAAACGATAAAAGCACGAGATTTCAAAGTGTGTCCTATGAGATGGGAGGCGCGCACCCATTCCCGGGTTGTTCTTCGTGTTCTTTGATTTGTAGGCATGCACACATTCATAATGGAGAAAAGCATAGCTACAAGTACCGAATGCAAAGGGAAAATAAAGCTGGTCTGGAGGAACTTCTTACATGAAACCAGGCAATTTGAGATATGTGTACAGCGCATTTATGGTTGGGTTTCTTCACAGTGGTTCTGGGGAACTATATAGATGTGACACCTTGTGGCTGGACAGCTTGAAAGGTATTTCCTGCAGATATTTGATGAACGCTGTTTATAGCGTAAGGAGGGCAATCGTTTGACTTTCTTCTGCGTGCCAGGAACTCAGCAATATCCTAGTGGAAAAGCAAACCCCAGAGGGCAGCAAGCTACTACAGGCGCAAACTGCAGATGTGACCGATCGCATAACGTCCGTGTCTGATGATTTCAAGCTTATGAAAATGAACATCAATCACACAAGCAAAGGCGCAGTGGCAGGAGACCACCGGTGTTTTTATAGGAAGAAGTGAAGTTTGCTGTTTTTTTCCACTTCTGCCAACTGCAACGTTTTTTTGTTTGCACCCATCAATTAGCACATTCAATTCCTAATTCGTGGAACGTTTAGTGCAGTGCAAAGTGACCTCGCCCTGTCAACAAACACTTTGAACCAGGCCTAATCCACAGAGGGGTAAAAAGTGTATTTTTGCAGAGAAAAGTAACTTTGCACTGCAAAAGTAATATTTGCACCCCGCTAAATGGGCCCAATCACACAAAAATTCTTTGCTCCATAGTGCTTTAAAAAAAAAAATTGGCCCATTTAGCCTGGTGCAAAGAGTAGTTTTGCAGCTCAATGTTACTTTGCTCCTCAAAAAACACTGTGTGAATTATACTCGATTCAACGTGTTTGTTGGCAGTGCAAAGTCACTTTGCACCACGCTAAACGTTCCATGAGTTAGGCCCTAGGGCCTAACTCACTGAAGTGCTTTATAATGGGAACACCCCATAGGAAAACACTCTGTGGATTAGACCCTAATTCTTGTAAGCAGCTAAAAACCATCCCGCACATGTATGTGCATGAACTAGTGTGCAAAACCAGTGCTGTTGAAGAATTGATCAAATAATGATTTCTTTTGTTTTGTAAGGCACACAGTTAAGCTGATGACACTTACATGTTTTCCTTGATATTCTTTTCTTGATTCTCTTCATCGACGCCTGTTTCTCTACCCAACTTCTATTGAAAAGGGCTAGTTGCTCATTATTTATCTAAAAATGAAAGGAACCCTGAACGCTTGTTTATTCCTGCTTCTTCCTCGGTGATTGTTCTTTTCTTTTCTTTCGTCCTCTTCAGGTAATATTGGTCCCTGGGCGCATGACCATGGAGTTATTTTTAAAATGTGTCTTTTCCTATCAGGATCAAATCTTGCCAGTCATTTTTCTAACTATATAACATCCGAAGAATTGTCACTTATTTGCATTGATTTAAACTTGGTCTTTTCCCATCTAAATTGCTTTTGTTGCCTTTATGTTGGTTTACCAAAATATGCTTGACTTCCATTTTAATGTATTTAAAAGTCAGCTATTCACATGCTCATTCGTTTACGTTTTTCATCTCGCGTGTCATCATACGTGGCATGTTTGAAACGGGTTCAGACTCACCCACGTGCTGTGTAGTGTGTTTAAAAGTGCTCATGCTCTTACTCAGGCATGTGTCTTTACATCAGACACGTAATACGCTCTTCGTCTTAAGCACTACTGTCTGCCTAATGCTAACCCCCCCCCCCTCCCAAACCTCCACTCCCTCGCCTCTTTTTGCTCATTTCAATTGTTGGCTTCTAAACCCTATAATGTGTACTCTTGGATTTAAATGTGTGCACTATGGCCATTTCATTCAAAAGAGGCTTAACATTGACTGTTGCTTTTTCATCTGCAGACTGAGGCCTGAGTTGCGATTGGTTGTTCCATATATGATTTCCTATTGCCATTATTGTTATTCATGATTATTGTAACATTTGTTTTTATTGATTTGTGCAGCACTTTGGAAAAAATCACTATAAAAGAAGGAAAATAATGGTGACTCGTACAATATAATAATGCTGGTAAGTGCGGTATCTAGGTGCACGCTGAAGAGTGCAAGCTGGCGAATGGAAGGTAGAATCATGTGGGATCGACTGGCACATACAGAACACTCCCACTGCGGACATGCCTAGGGCTCCATGCATCATCCCATGTGTGCCATCATTCACACAGTAGCTCAAGCACGCATTCATTCAGGACACAGACTATCACTCTTCCTTCCACAACAAAATACACGCATGGAATACACAATACCACACAAAGTGACAACCACACTGCATTTTGATACCACGCATGGAACAACATGGCACACTCTGTCTGCTGGAGGGGGTGGAAGAAAGGCACTATACATTTCTCCCATCAACAGTATAAAATGGCAGAACCATATAAGTGACAGGGTTGTGTAGAGAAACCCCTCAACGCTCACACCAGAAAAGCTACCCACTGGGGAAAAAGGCCCGGCACACCTCTTGCAAGGAGAACACGTTTTATTTCGACAAAAGATAAAAATGCTCCAGAAAAGAACTTTGCTGCCGAGGAGCGTTCTGGCAAAATCAATACAAGCAGCACTTAAAAGGGTGCACAGCGTCATCAGTGACGTAAGTTCCATAGGTTACAAATCCGAATGGCTGGTTGGTGTGAACCTATACATAATCTACCTGCTCCATAACGGATGCCAGGGCATTGGTCCCTGCCTCTTCGGTCCGTCTTCTTCCATGTGGGCTCCTTCTGATGCATCCTCGTGTGCGAAGCTACATTTAATGACCAATTAGGAACAAGAAAAACAATGCATCCTCTATCTCTAACCTAATGCGCACCTGGTTCTGCAGACATGGACTTGGAGGATACTTTCAAGGTCAAAATAACTTACAAACCCCAGCCCGATCACAGATGCATCAGCGCCCTTCCAAAGCTTTCCACCCTGATTATTAGGTTTGTTTTTTTGCTCCTACCGGCACCTCGCAGCACACATCACCTGACTTATTGGTGGGGGCAGCTGCCCCTGCTTTCTGATATTTTCTGATCGATTGGGGATCTAACAGTTTTATGGTCAGTGGTTGGGAACTGGCTGATACCTTGGAATGCTGGGGTCTTGGGGCAGGGGAATATGAGCACTATATTTTAATGCTGGGACTGGAAAAGGTCAGAGGCTCCTGCCCTCCTTCTTGTGGGATAACATTTTGCAGGGAGCTCTCACCCCCTCATGGTCTTGCAGGGCACACTCCTCCTGGGATACGAATGCTGACAGTATGAGACAATGGAAGGTTTATGAATATCTGCGGTTCTGGCCTTTCTCACCACTGCCCATGTTACAACCTATTCCCACATGCACATGCTTATTTCCACGTTTGTGGCCTGGGCCTAGTGCCCTGGTTGCAGCGCAGTGTTAGGCCTGAAATTCAAAATGGCTTTTCACTCCCAATGGACCCTATACACACGCATGCACTAACTCACCCATGATGCAGTTCTAGTGACACCCCCCTATGGTCTCCCCAAACATCTACCACACGCTTCGAGGTCTCTACCTCACCCTGAACCACTTGGGAGCCTGGGACAATCGCCCGCACTTCCCAACATTCACCCCTTTCGTTAATCCCACATTAACAAACTCCCAGGTAAGTCTCTCTTTCTCCTCCTTCTCTATTTCCTCCCACTCTCAGCCTCCAAATATGGCGATGACACCTCCTTTGGTACCCATGCTCTGCATACAGACTATAAACCTTCTCCTGCTTGTTCATACTGCTCAGGGGTACATGTCATATATATACACCCTCTGTCCCCTGCTTAGTCTACCCAGTGTTCCACGTAGTTGTTTGGGTCTGATGGGGGAATTGTCATAGTGCCTGGGGGGTGGAGGTGTTGCTTCAACCTGACTTGCAGCATTTTTCATGGTCTTCTAATTTGGATGGCACTGTTTTTTGTACCACGAGGTGCACCATGTACCCCAATTAAAACGATCATCAACGTGATGCTAGGCATTTCTTTGGTGAAGCATTAGAGTACGATCTGGAATGTGCAAGCTATCATTGGAACAATAATCTTCACTAACGCTTCCGTCCACGATGGCGCCCAGGAATTGAACCAGTCACTTTTCTGGAAGCCCTCTTCCGTTTGCATGTGGGTGCCGACAGTGTGCAGGGCTCCTTTTATTTGCATTAGAGACCAGTTGTCTGGGTCATTTGGAGGTAGGAAGGTACAGCATGAATCGCCAATTTTGCAGCACATGGCTCCTTCCATCGCCGTTAGTAAGACCAGGACATAGCGGTTCTGCAGGATCTTCAACATGATGGGCCGCATCTCAGTCTTGATTGGCGTTGAAGCCCTACCAAGTGTCATTCACCAACTGTATCCCTTCCCAGTGGAGAATTTGGAGCCATTTGGCACTTGCAGCAGCTTGTAGTCCAGGCACTAGCAAAGAGGCAAAGAATGTCTCCTCTTTTCTGTACAGTCTGTATTGATCAGGTATTCCAACTGTGATGAGTCCTGAGACAGATAATTTGATCTCCACTTGCTGCACAACAGTTCCTCCTTGCTCTTCTCTGGCAGGATGCGGAATATGGGTGTTGGTGGTGGAACCAATGCGGGGCATCTGCCACTAGTGCTGTTGTTGGGGTGACAAAGTCTTGGGGTCCCACTATTAGGTGTTATTCAGGGACCACGAGTAGAGCTGAGTGCAATGTGGCCAGCGAGCATGTGTCCCTTCATAGTGGCGAGAGGTGCAGTAATGCTTGCTGACCAAATACCCAGTAGTTATCCATCACAGCACCTGTACCTTCTTGAAGTCAGGAATATATAATGTCTTGTTGCACTTGCTCATAGCCTCCACAAAGATGATTTCTTCATCATAAAAACAGAGTTCATATTCTTCCTGCTTTTACACCTTCACTGGCTTTTCCATTGCCTCAATCCATGTGAGTTTTGGCACATGCTCATTCAGTACCCTCGACACACATTGTTCACCCTTTCGAAAACTTCTTCGGAGAATCCCACGAGGCCTCCTGCCAAACAGCTCATTGTAGTCTCCTGCCACCAGTTTACCACAAACTTCACTCGTTCTATCTTCATGTATGGCCTCTGTAAGCACTGTATGCTCCTGGGGTTTCGGGCACACTGCAGTTCGTCTGGGTCCATCATCTCCAGTCGTATGTTCCGTGATAGAAAAGTGCTTTTCAGCCTTCATAACATCAGATGGGCCAAACAGTGAGCTTCCAAAAGCAGAGTTTCCTGCTGCATTAGCACCATGGGGGCCCCCGACACATGTGGTTTCAAGGAACAAATGTAGAAGCTCCAATTAACCCTCTTTTTGTCCAACTAGCACATGTCTGCGTACCAACTATTGCTTAACTCTGGGTGGTGCCCGCTGTACTCTTTGTACTTGGCTCTTCTCAGCTGTCTTTTACAATGTTTCGATGCATTCATATTTGGACCAATAGGAAAAGAACACAAATCTGCAATAATTTCAGAAAACACATTAGGAAACAATGATAAAATACGTAAATTAGCAAGCCTCCCCACATGTTGCTGAGTGGCAGGTATACTATTCGCAGTTGCATTAGTCTTTGTTGTAGGGACTGTGGCTGTGGTATTGTACATTTTAATTACTTTGTTTAATAGGACGACATCCGTAGCAATGGCATTTTTCAGAGAACAATTAGTACTATTTACATGTTCCTTCCCCCCTTTTATATGTCTACCCCAGATAAAACTACACCCTAAATATATACCTAATTCAAACATTGAAGGAGCAAATATTCCATCTGCAGTGCATAACACAGGTATACATTGAAGAAAATACTGTTATGACAGAATATGCACGGGGACGAGAACATGAGCGGTTATCAATTGAATGGTTAGAACCGTGTGCATCCATTGTAAAACAAAAGAAAAAACAGAAAGAGAACAGGAAAGGGAAAGAAGAAAAGAGATGTGTAATATAAATGAGATATCCTCGAAGCAGCTGGAGGGGAGGTGATGTCTGTGGATAAGGTCCAGCACTGGTAGATTCTTCCGACACAGATAGCGCTATCTGTTGAGAGATACATTTTATAGCTTTTGTTGAGGCAAAAATGTAAATCTAAAATTCATCTCCTAGAACAGACACAACCCTGTGTGCATCAATGCTGTTCTGATGGGAGACACAGGCATGTGCATTCACCACCCTGTCACCACTTCATGTGGTGACAAGTGGTGATCCTTACAGGGCTGCCTGCGCATGCTAAACAAAGCAAAGGGCAACCAGTATACCCAGTTCTTCTTCAACGTGGTGCAGAGCTTGGACAGTTTACTTTTCAAAAGGCTGTTTATCAGTTCTACAACTCGGTTGGCCTGGGGGCGGTAAATTGTGCACATCTGATGCTTCATGCCAAGTAATGCTGTTATTTCCTTAAAGAGCTCATTGAAAACGTGAGTGCCGTTATCAGACCTTATAACATCGCACATTCCCTAACGAGGGAATACCTTTTGGATCAAATATTTAGCTGCACAATTAGCGCCTGTATGTGCACAAGGACCTGCCTGCACCCACGGGAGAAGGGTCACACGACCACTATTATATAATGCATCCCATTACATCTCTCTCCCATGTTCCTTTAATCAATGTGAAACTCGTGGAATGGCCCAGTCACGCGGGGCAGGGTACCTCTAATAGTTCTTAAGGTAAGGCCAGTGCAATAAGTTTAGCATGTAATCCCGTGATAACCATTTTAATCAATATCTCCTTCAGATTTGGGACAAACCAGTCTTCCTGTATATATGTGGTAATATGTTGTTTTGACAACTGGGATGGGACGGGGAGCTGGTAGAATGCGACCTGCAGCAACTCGTGCGGCATGACAACTTTGCCTGTCGTTTCCTGTCGCCACAATAAATCTCTAGGGGGAATGCTTACACTCTCATATTTGCCAGAGAACTTTCCCTCTTGTGGTGCAAGACCCTGTAACTCAATTATTTGAAACAATTGGCAATGTATTGTAACACTCAGGCAGTTTAGTTTGTCCCTGCGCTATCACTGGATATTCTGGTACCACAGGCACAGGGAGGTATGCTACTTCTTTGGCAGCTGCATCCATGATGGCGTTACCAAGTGAGATGGCGTCTGTGTCATTAGTGTGGGCGGTGTATTTCACCACCGTAGTCAGGGAGGGCTGGGACAGTGCTATGATGAGCTTGTCCAATATTGCTGCATGCTGTACTGGGGACCCGTCTGTGGGGGATTCGACCATCAGTACACGAAGAGTGCGCTCACCTGGGATTTTTTAGTTTATTTAAATGAATGAATGATGGGAGAACAACCTCTGAAAATATGTGGGGCCATTCCTGCACATATTTTCCACGCTCAGAGCACAGCAGAAAAATAATCTTGTACTCTGGGAGGACACAGCTTACCAGCGCCGCCCTCCCATGTCATGTGCAGCTAACACATGACAGCCGTGGGTACATCAAAAGACTTTGGCCATGGGCAGTGTAAAGACTGGAGGGTGGGATCTGTACTCATGCCCTCTATATGGCAGAGTAGAAGTACAGAGCACCCCAGCCAAGGTTCTCTAAAGGGTAGTTATGAATGAGCAACCAAGGCTTAAACTCTCATGAGGTGATGCAGGCTGCTTCATAAGCACAGTGTAGTCCCCAGGCCCCCGATAAAGGAATGTCCACACACTATGTTATGTGCTAACAAAGTTCTTTATATAAAAATAATGTTCAAGATATATACATCAATTACTAACACACTTTGTACTCTGGTAATTCTAAAATTGCAAATATATACATGGTCTATGTGGTACCACACTTAGCTATTGACTTCTTTAAAATGAATCATCTGCTGACAGTTACAATGTCATACAAATCACACAACAACACAACAATGGGTATCAGCATAAATCATAGGAAGGAAAGCAAGTTATGCTAAACAATGGCAGAATACTGTCCCTCACTACCTAGAGGCAGTTCTGAGTGAGGATCCCCCCCACCTCAGCAACCTGTAATAAAGAGTATTAACAAGCCCAGTCCATTAAGGTTTAAATAGACTTGTTTCCTGGTTTAAATGTTCAACTACCCCCAATGTACCTGAGTTAGAACTGCTTCTTCGACGGTTCTTCAACGGATCCCTCAAGAGTGGACTCCATTTAAAGCAGGAGCCACAGGGCATCGAGGTTCCTCGAAGAAATGTTAACACTTGCATCAAGACTGCAGATTTGACCTTCGTGGTGCTCTTCGACGATTGTTTGAGGAAGTCCTGGGAAGATGAGGTATGTGGTCCACCTCAATGCAAAGCGTTTGGTGCCACAAAGAAGACTCAGTGAAGAACGTAGGTCCAGCAGTGGATGTCAGGATAGCTTCAGCGATCAGGACTCAACCATGGGGCGGATTTCGTATCTTCACTTGTCGGCATCTTTGTGGACTTCGGGTGGCAGGAACCCCACCAGCAGACTTTTCTCGGTCGTCAATGACATTGACTGTCTCCGGTGGGACAAAGCGGTCGATGGTGATGGCAAGGGAGCACTTTGTTCAATGTTCTTGGTCAAGGTGGAGCATTGCAGCTCCGGTCACGAGCAGCACAGCGTGAAGCTGTCTCCGCTTCTGGGCAACATGACTTGAATGGATTCCAGCGGTTATGGACATCCTCCGAACCCCGGTCAATGGCAATGGACTACAATAGCATCAATGTCCTCGTGCTTTACTTCAAGATTCTCGGTAGACCCCATCTCCGGTCGACAGCCTTTCAGGACTGTGTGCTTGGGTGCCTTGATGAAGATCAGCTTCTGCACAATGTTCCCTCATAGCTCAGGGAGAGGTCTTCTAACCAGGTCCTCTCTTGGCTCAGTCCTCGACAGACTCGACAGATTTTAGATTGGCTCAAAGCAAAGCCGCAGCAATTCTTCTTCTTCCAGCTGGGCTTCAAGGATAAGCTGCTTCAAGTTTCAACTTCAGCTTCTGAACCAATTGGGATGTGAGATGTCCCCAGAAATACACATGTGTCCCTCATTCACTCTGCTGAACAATGTCAGCCACCAATCAGACAGAAGGGCATTCATGCAGGACGGCAGCCAATAAGGCTCACAGGTATTCAGGGTATTAACTTCCACCCAGACACCCATAACAAGCAATGTGGATTGGGGTAAGCACCCAGCCTTGCAGCACACCACACTGCATTCATGTTAGTTTCAGGCAGGGCTGTCTCATGCATTGCGTCTTCTACACAGAAATCCAACACCCATAACATAGAATGCATATTGGTTACACACTCTATTCACACAGGTCCCACCCCAAGGGTGTACCCACAACATACAGTCACTGGTAAGGCTCCAGCCAGTCTGGCCTGGACTTTCCCACAACACCATATATGGTTCTTCACCAAACAGCCTGTCAGGGAAGGTACAGAGTCAGGGCCTCCCAGGACTTTGGGAAACAATGTAACAGGCAATAGAAACCAAGAGGCCACAGGGGCCATCTTGCCTTCTCTCAGGAATCTATTGATTCCTATGGCAGGGCCTGGGTATCTGAAAATGGAGGATATACAGAGCACCTTTCAAATTCAGCATGGATCTGCCACCATCCCATGCCCTGCTCTGCGGGCCACACACAGATTCCCAAAAACATACACTAGGGGCACAGGGTTGTACCCTCACCCCTGGGTGCCATAAGTGCATCCCAAGGGTCTCTGTTCACCACAACCAAAAAGAGAGGAAGAGCTGCCCTGCCAGAAGACCCAACTGGACTCCTGTGCAGAAAGCAACACAGAACACACATGATAAGGGAGTACATGACAAGAACAAGGAGGCCCTGCCTTCTAATGCATTTCCAGCATCACATTGCACCCGCCCAGACTGGGGTTAGGGTGGTCTAATCTCCCACAAGACTGACACACTCATCCAGACTGTCAACATACCTACTGGAAAGGCCATCTTCATTATCATGACTCTTCCCTGGTCTATGCTTAATAGTGAAGTCTAGCTCTTGCAGGCTAATGGACTACCTGAGCAGTTTAGGGTTTTCACCCTACATCTGCATAAGCTATTTTAAGGGATTATGGTTGGTCTGGACCTTAAAGGTAGACCCAGTAAGGTAAGGCCTAAAACACCTAAGGCTCCAAACTATACAGAAACATTATTTTTCAACAGTAGCCCACCTAAATTCTCTACCTTTGAGTTGCCTACTGAAGAATATGATAGGATGTTCCCTCCCTTTGTCATCTAACTGGGACAAGACAGCTCCAATTCCCGTGTCACAGGTGTCAGTTTGAACAATCAAGGGTTTGCTGTAATCAGGCGCACACAACACAGGTGCCCTACACAGACTTTCCTTCAAGCCAACAAAGGCCCTCTGACAGTATTTAGTCAATTAACCTTCCTCGGTTGCTTGGGTAATTTCAGAGCTGTCAGAGGGGCAGCTATGGCTCCATAGTCTGCCATGAAGTTCCAGTAATACCCAGTTAGGCACAAAAAAGCTCTCACTTGGGTTTGAGTAGTGGTAGTCTCCCATTCATTTACATCCTGTACTTTACTGGGGAGACGTTGGATTCAACCCCTTCCTACCTCATGACCAAGCTAAGTGACTTTCCCCTGAGTTATCTGGCACTTCGTGGCATTGATAGTGAGGTTAGCCCTTCGCAAGGCCTGCACCACCATATGTCAAATGAGTCAAATGCTCTTCCCAAGTGGATCTGTGGACAGCAATGTCATCTAGATGGGCACACAAATGGCCTCTAGCCCACTGAGCGCATGATTGACCAACATTTGGAAGGTGGCAGGTGCATTCTTCAACCAAAAAGGTATGACTCTAAACTGGTAGAGCCCATCAGGTGTTGAGAACACAGTTTTTCCCTGGCCTGGTATGTCAGAGCTATTTTCCAGTAGCCTGAGGTGAGGTCAAAGGTGCTTCTGAATTTGGCAGCACCTATGGTGTCCACAAGCTCATCAGCCCTGGACAATGGATGCGCGTCAGTTTTGGTGATGCATTACTCCTCTGTAGTCCACACAGAACCTTCAGTCCTTGGTACCTGCCTTTGAACTTGCCTTGGAGACAAGGACCATGGGACTGGACCAGGGACTGGTTGAGGGTTCAATTACACCCAGATCCAACATCTTGGCAACCTCAGCCTGGATGTGGCTCTTTACAGTATCCGACATCAGATAGCATCTGCTTTTGACAGGTACACTGTCACCAGTGTCAATCTCGTGCCTGCACCATGGGGTGAGGCTTGTTGTCAGTGAGAAGAGAGGGACATAATGCTGGAGCAAAGCCCTGCAGGACCTCTGCTGCTCTGGTGTCAGATCTGGAGAGAGAGGTACTCCCTCCACTGAGCCATCCTTAGGGTTGCTATGCAGCAAATCAGGACAGGGCTCACTCTCATCTTCATCTTGCTCTGAAGCTGGCAGAAGACATGAGACTTCCTCTCGGGCTGTGGAAAGGCTTGAGCCTGTTAACGTGGAATACCCGAGTGGCTACGCCAGGGACTCCCATGTCAACCAGATACTTGACTTCACCCATCTTGGAGATTATCCTGAAGGGAGCAGTCCACTTATCTGCCAGAGTTCTAGGCTTAGTAGGCTCCATCACAACGATCTCCTGTGCCAGAGTTCAATTCACTTGTGAGGCCTTAAGATCATGCTAGTACTTGTTTAATTCTTGGCTTGCCGTGAGAATTGCTGATGCCTGACCACCTCTTTAGGGAATCCAACTCTGGTAAAAATGCTCATGAGAGCCCTGGCAACCACCTTGGCAGTAATGGTCCGAAGGGGTATAGCTTCAGGGTACCTGGTGGCATGATCAACCAGGAACAGGGTGAATAGGTGTCCACCTGATGTGGAGGGTCTAGGGGACCGACAATGCCAATGCCAAATCTCTCAAATGGCGTGCCAACCACTGGAAAAGTCTGCAGTGTGGCAATGAGACTGCCTCCAGTCTTGCCAGACAACAGACAAGTGGGACATGTCCGGCAGTGGGACTCCACCTCCACTCCCATCCGGGGCCAGCAGAAATGTGCAGAGAGCCTTTGCTTAGTCTTCTTGGTCCCAAGATGACCAGCTAAGGTCACATCATGCACCAGCTGCAACAGGAACGGTCTATACACCTTGGGTACCACCAACCTCTTGAGGACACCAGGTTCAGACATAGTGGGCTCACTGTTAAACCATATTCGCATAATACTGTCTGATTATGAACATTAGCCTAAGCGCATTCTCATTTGTTTTGAAAACCGTGTTTAAACAGACCTGAATAGAATTAACTAAACCGCCATTTTAGAATCATCCGCCATTTTGATTTTCTCCTGCTTTCTGTTCCAAATTGAACTATGTGCTTTTCGGCGTCAGCTGAGCTAAATGAACTTTGAACTATGTCAACATTGAGGCTGCCGAAAACAGAATGTTTGGCTTGTGCTAAGAAACCTTGGAGCCGAACTGAACCTCAATTCAAGTGTTGTCTGCACCAATAGCTTCATCCTTATTCAAACACTGGAAATGAATGCTGAACTAACTAAAACTACGTGCCTTTGCAGAAACCTATTGAGTTTGTTTCTTGAAACTGGACTTACTTTAAGCTGGAGAACTGACATGACCAAACAGAACAAAGTTGTCACCATTGTATTCTGTCTACAAAGAAAATATGTCTTAAGCCTAAAAACAATATTGTTGTATTTGTCATGTAACCTGGGTATGAACGCTAGCAAATGTTTAATTTGAAGAGAGGCTGGATGAAGTAACCGGGATTGGGTATAAAAGAGGCCTGCTTTGTGAAGTCCAGCACTCTCTCCCCTCACGGGGTCTGCTGGTACACACTGCGAGGCGCTTGAGAGCCAGACAGCTATCTGTATTCTAATTAAAAGTATACTTATAACTCTATACTCGTGATTGGCATAGTGGTGGTGGTATTAAGCCTGGATATTTCCTTTGGTCTTTCAGATGGCGGCCGAATAGGGACCTTCAAGATTGATGTCACCTCGCTGAACAGGAGACGCAGCTATCGGACCAGGATCAGAGAGTGAAGGGGCCCCTTGCAAGAGATGCAACACCTCAGCAGTACTGCACAATCCGATCCCTGGATGGTGAACAAGCGGTTCAAGAGGACATCTTGACAAGGGTCCCCATATCGAGGCGGGTATTTTTTTGCCAAAATCGCCAACCACAGCGATCCTTTGTAATCCGATCGGACCCTTAGTATTTGGAAATCAGGTGAGTTGTGCCCCGATTCCTAAGAATCCTGATATTGGTTGAAGTTTTGTACTCATGAGCACAAACAATGCCAGGTAGCACCAGTTATCTGACATGCCTGGGAAAATGTCATCCTGTTTCAGGGTATTATTAGGCGAGATAGACAATCTTTGGGACAAGGCCAACCGACGCCACCCGTTGGGTCGCCGGCTTGTTTAATGTACTGTAAGTACGGCCTAAGTAGTATCGCATTTAATGATATTTAGCACAAAAAAACTAGACCTGTTTCCGAACTTCAGTGGCCAGTTCATGGCAGTTTTGAATTGCCCGTTTAGAGTATTTAGAATCTATATTGTAAAAGAAAAAGGCTAGGCCAGCAGCATTTGATGCAATTAAAGATTGGCTAAAGGAAGCTATGCAGCAACTCAGAAGTAAAGAAAAGCATGCACGTAGGCACATAACTAATGCTGAAAAGGCACTATTGTATGATCAGCAGAAACAGTCAGCCTCTGTTAGAAGTATGAATAGGGCTTTTCAACTTGATGTGCAGAAGATATATCCATCTCAGAATTTTCATACCTCAGATAAACTAATTAACAAACTATTGAATTAACGTAGAACTGTTGCAACTGCACCTCCTCCTTATGTGCTTCCTCCCATTGTTGCACCTCCTCCCGTTGTTGCACCTCCTCCCGTTGTTGTTCCTCCTCCTGCTGTTGTTCCCCTTCCTGTTGTTGTTCCTCTTCCTGCTGTTGTTCCTCCTCCTGCACTTCCACCCTTACCGACAGTCGCTGTTCCCTTAATTCCATCTCCACCGCCAGCGGTAGTATCTCTGCTGCCTCTTCTACAAGATTTGTCTGAACTTTCTTTACCAAGTGAAATTAGCAATTCTTGGCTAGGTCGGTCTGGTCTAACATGGCGACATGTTAATTTCGCTTCTATTTTACAATGTGATATGTTGTCAAAAGAGACAAATATTTCCTTCTAAAATTCCTTTCGAAGGTCGCGTCTCAGACGGTTAGTGGTTAAGCCAAGAAAAAACCACTCAGTAAGTATTCAAGAAAATGGAAAAACTGAGATTAAGACTGCGCCCAGTTTAGAAAAAAATATAAATTTTATGTGTAGAGGTGCCCTTTATGATGAAACGTGTTTCGATCCCTTGATAGACCTTTCTCAAATCAGGGCTAATTGCAGTGAATATACAGCAAATAAGTGCCAAAGATAACAATATGACATTATGTTAAACCACATATTGTACAGTATCAAAAAATGCACATAGAACATAGAGGAAAGTCACACATTCAATTCATATGAAGGATAAATCAAAAAACAAAAGGGTAAAGTAAAAAGCCAGACAAAAATAGGTTGGGGAATGGGAGGGACAGGAAGGGTCAAGAGATGGGCATAAAGAGCTCAATTAGTTTGTGCTTCATACATAATCTCATAATTCCGTTTTGCAATGTATAATAAGTAATAGTTGTGTTACCTCTTATTCTTTAAATGCCCCTTTATTTAGCTTAAGCAGAGATTATCCGCTCTTCTAATGACGGGTTAGATCCCTTCAAAAGAATGACATACATTTAAAATTAACTGAAACATTCTGCATATGCCGCTTGGCATTGTATACCTAATGCTCATAATGCAGTAGGCGTGATCCACCCGAGATAATAGGCGTATCATTCCAGTTTCCTATCTATCCCAGTTAATATATATCTTTAGGATTTCCATAAAATTAAAGGATGTTGCCAAAGGCTTTTATACATCTATATTAACATTGCATTACTCGCGTGCTCATATTAATGTTCAGTTCAAAGGATTGAGTCTTGCTAGTCCGCCAGATTTTAGCCAGTGTGAGGCGTTGTGATACAACACACTCGGGGCTTGCGGTGTTTCTTTGTATTTAAGAGAAAAGGAATGAAAGAGAAAAACCGCTGCACTTCTTAGACAGTCTCTCACCTGGGTCTGTCTATTTCGCGTACAATCGCCTGCTGAATGTCCGAAGGGGGCGTCCAAAGGCGTCCCCTTTGTTGTTACACTAGGAGTGGGTCACCATGACGACGTACTCCAACGTAAGTCCGTTTTCTAATGCTGGGGCCGTTATTATCCCTGTGACAAAAACGTCAGCCATTGCCAAATGGTAAAGATTACATACTTATTGATTTCTCGACATAGTCTAATTGAAATACTGAGTCGTTTCGGTACTTGTTGGATATTACTAATTGTTTTGATTGAAATATCTACTCAGATTTCACCGATCATTTATTTATTTAACAAATATAGTAAGTGCTATTATAATAAGCCAAATCAAGTTCCTATAAAAAACAATCTGGAATAGATGCTTAAGGGTGATCACTGCCTACTGCAAGAGAATGTAAATCTTATGCATCAAAGTAACATTATCTCAATGGAACCGAAGCATTTGAGGCTAATGCTGTGTATTAACGCGATCCCTGATAGCAATTCATGAGCCCGATCACAGTCGGGAACATTATTGTTCGCAAAAGTGCCCCTTGATAATGTTAGTTGCCATTAATGCTCCAGGCTAATAGTCTTAAACATATTATTTAGTGACATAAATGATTAAAGGGGTTATATTCTGTATCCTAAACAATCTCAAAGTGGTTTCAAGCATAATAATATAATGTCATGGTGTGCACTTGTATGATACCAAATCCTCAAACTTAGCCAATCTATGAGTTACATATATGATGAGATTTTAATAGTCAAAGTGAGTAGATCTGGTCCCTTTTAGAGGAAAGAGACCATTTCATTGTCCGTGTTTAGGCCGAGAACTGTAGAGTTAAGTTTACATATTGTTCTCGCTTCCGCTTGTCTCAACTTTTTCTCCTTGTTACCACCTCTTTTGCCCAAGGAGACTTTCTGGAGAACAATAAACGTTATGTTCGCCTTATTGTCCATTTGGTGTCTCTCTTGCCAATGGTTGGCTAGTGGTAACCTTAGGTCTTAGCTCCCAATTTTGGCCAAATGTTCTCTGTTCCGAAACCTTCCCTGATGGTCCTGCCGATATAGACCAGGTTACATACGCATATGATCCCATAGACCACGTATTTTGACCTACAGTTAATGGATTGCAAGATCTTCAGCGTTCTATTGTTGGTGCCGGTGAACAAATACGTTTTATTGTGTGCATATTTGCACATTGTGCATGATCCACACTTCCTGAATCCATTTGTTGGTGCTTGTAGCCAGGTCAAAGGTTCCTCCCTGGGTAGGTCTGGTAAATTTGAGGGACTCAGTTTGTTTTTGAGAGTCTGTGCCTTCTTAAAGACAATCCCTGGTTTCTCATCCACGTTCTTAGCAATATTCCCGTCAATCTTAAGAAGATACCAGTGCTTGGCTAAGATTTTATATAGTATTCTGTGATCAATACTGTATTTGGTAATGAAGCCAATGGTAGATTGTTATGTGCTTTTGCTCCTGGGGGTAAGAGTTTCTTCATGAGTTATTGCTAGGCTTTTATCTAGAGCTTTCTTCGCACATTGCTCCGTGTAACCTCTTGCCAGGAATCTTGATGTTGGTAATGTACATTCTTTATCAAAGTGATCCATTGTCTGACAATTTCTTCTGGCCCTTAGGAATTCTCCTGAGGGTATATTCACAATGGTGGGTCTGTAGTGGCAGCTCTCTGCATGTAGAATCGAGTTTACTTCCGTAGGTTTTCTATATGTACGGGTTTTGATTCGGTTGTGTTTAATGTATATTGTAAGATCCAAGAAATCAATGCTCTCCTCATGACATGTACCTGTGAACTGTATGTCTATTTCATTCTGATTGATCCTGTCCTTAAATTCAACAAATTCTGTGGTTGTACCTTTCCATACTATCAATACATCATCGATGTAACGCATCCAATGAACAAGCTGATTCCGATAGGCTTTGTCTTGATATATGATTGTATCTTCAAATAGTCCCATAATGATGTTGGCCAGGGCCGGGGCATATTTGGTGCCCATCGCTACGCCCTTGGTCTGTCTGTAAAAGCAATTATTGAAATTGAAAATATTATATTCGAATGTTAGTTCCAACATTTCTTTTACCATTTGTATTTGCTAGTACATAGAAGCCGAGTCATCCTTAAAAGTATGATCTATCGATCTTAGAGCCCAGGTATGCTGAATAGATGTGTAGAGGGCTGTCACATCTAAAGTTGCTAGTTGGTAGCCTCTTTCCCAAGTCACATTTTTGAGCTTAAGAATGACGTCTGTAGTGTCTTTTAGATACGCTTTCAGACGCATTGCTCTGGGTCTTAAGATATTGTCAAGATATTGAGAGATGTTCTCAGTTGCCCAACCTATTCCACTCAGAATTGGTCTGCCCTCTGGAATTCGATCATAGTCTTTATGTACTTTGGGCAGAAAATACATGATAGGTGTCGTGGGTTCTTTGATGGAAAGGTTGCTTCTCTCATCATCAGTAAGGAGACCCTTGTGGTGCCAGTTCTTAATCTTTTCCTCCAGATTAAGTACAATCTGTTTGATTGGATTAGTTGGTATGGTTACATAACAGTCCGGAGTGTTCAGGTGTTTGTTGGCCATTTTTAGATAGTCTTCTCTATTCATAATCACAATGTTCCCCCCCTTGTCCGCTTCTTTTATTACAATAGAGCGGTCAGTCTCTAGAGTCTGGAGGGCTTCTAGTTCCTTGGTGGTTAGATTCTGCTTCATTTTTGGCTGATGTCCTTTCAAATCAGTTTGATAAAGGTCCTGCGATACCGCTTTGTAAAAGGTGTCAATGATATTATCCGCTGAAAATTGGGGTACAAATCTCGAAGTTGGTTTGAGCTCCTTGGTTGTTAAAGTGTCTGGTTCCAAATTCAGGCCTCTTAGTACTTGTGTAATATCATATTCTGCTGACTCTGCAATCGATCTTAGTAGATGTATCTCTTCTATTTCTTTAATGCTCAGATCACTTGGTGTTATTTTGTTTGTTTGTTGGTAAGTACTTGGTGCTTTGGTGGCAAAAAAACCTCTTAAGTTTCAGTTTTCTCACAAATTTAAATAAGTCTATGTGTACGTCTATTTCATTGTGCTTCACTGTTGGGGCAAATGACAATCCTTTGTTTAGTAGCTTGTTTTCTTCCTGGGATAGAGTTCTATTGGATAGGTACAGAACTAGGTTCCGTATTATTTTGTCCTGTTTGTTTCTTATGCGCTCGCTCTGGTAAACCTTTTGTTTATATTTCCTTGAATTCCTGGATTGGTTGGATCTTGTGCCCCCCCCTCCTTCCTCTCCTACTGGAGTATTGGTTGAGGATCCTGTGCTCACAGATAATTGAAAACGGACCTGTTTGGGTTGAAAATTCCTATTGCCTTTCTTATATCTCTTAATTTGATTCATAAATCCTGAATTAGATCTCCCACTTGTGTTCTACTTTTCTAATGTTGAATCCTTTCCAACTGTTGTCCCCGAGGTGGATGCTTTGCCCTCAGAGGCCACATCCGAGCTTGCGGAGGATGTATTGGGTGTGCTATTCTTGGATCCTGATTTCAAAGTGGAGTTGTATTTAGCTTGAAAAGTGTACTCCCTGTCCTCCTTGTAGTCCCTTTCGTCTCTATAGTGTTTCCTTAGTTTGACTTCATCTTGATAAGTCTTCAAAATGTCATGCATGGTGTTATAATTGTTCTTCTTAGTTGTTTCTTGTGCGTTCTTTTCTGAAATTTCTTTTTTTGTTTTGTCTATTAATTCTATTGTTCTTTTGTGTTCCCTCGTCACATGCTCTATCAGAAGTTCCACCATTTTGTTTGAGCTAGAATTGAGATTCTTCTCCCACATTTCCGCCAGGTCATTGTCTGAGTCATTATTAAAGTTAGGGAAGATCAAAATGATTGGGCCTCTAGGAATTAGTTTGTTCTTAAGGTAGTTCTCCAGGGATACTATCTCCCATTATTTATCAATTTCCTTTTTTGAGAGTGTCTCCAATTTGTAGAATAAAGAGCTAAGGTCATCCGGTTTTTGTATTGGATTAAAGAAGGCATGCTTCATATTTCCTTTTGGTGTAAATAAATTAGCAGTTTCCTCTTGTCGATTTTTAAGATACTCAGCCATTTGCGCTGATGTGGTTTAACATAATGTCTTATTGTTATCTTTGGAACTTTTTTGTTGTATATTCAATGTAATTAGCCATGATTTGAGAAAGGTCTATCAAGGGACCAAAACACGTGTCATCATAAAGGGCACCTCTACACATTAAATTTATATTTTTTTCAAAACTGGGCGCAGTCCTAATCTCTGTTTTTCCATTTTCTTGAATTCTTTACCAAGTGGTTCTGTTGCACATGTAGTGGTTGAAGGGGGGGAGCTGATTCAAGAATAGTGACTCGTGGTACAGTATCTAAAGCTAGAAAAACAGAATTGTATGCATGGGCTAAGAAATATAAAGAAGAAGGTGAAGAATCAGCTGTTTTTGTGGCGATTTCTGTCCAAGAAAGTATTCCCGAACAGATTATATTGATAGAAGGGATGGGAACTCATTTACCTGATATTTGGAGTGATTTGATGGACATGAATGTCCCACATGGGTTGAGGGATTTGTATGTCCTTGCCCGCTCAAGGGACACTGCAGAGAAAGTACATGAGCATGTTGAGAAGTTATTTGAGTTTAAAAGGGAGCTAGATCGGTTACACAAGATGAATTGGATGATAATAGACTGGAAGTCTCATATGTGCAGAAAGGATTTCTTCCTCCATTGAAACGAATGAGTGAAGAAATGCGCATTTGCCCAAGAGACTCTCTTAGATGGATTTCAGGTGTTTCAATTTCTCCCATTGAAGTGCATGACACGTTAAGTCAGTATGCTGCGGCAATGCAAAGGAAAGTGTTACAGGTGATGGTAGAGTATTTACAAGATGAGTTTATGAAGAGAAAGGTTTGTTGTCCCGCAGATTTGATGGCCATTTATATGAGAGCATTTTCGCCTGACACTGCTTTAACTACTTTGTCGCTTGATTTAGCGTTGTTGCTTAATCAGCATTCAGAATTGGCTATTTTACAATCGCCTATGAGGGAGGTTCCCCGAAAATGTTTCCGAAAGTAGAAATTCCAGCTAATGCCGTAGCAGGCACACCAGCCACTACTATTGAAGCACATTATGCCTCACAGTATGTCCATGTCCCATTTTCTAGACAAGAAGTGAATAGCATCAGACAAACAATTCCAGATATTAGGAAGAATCCAACAGGATTTTAAAAAGAAATTGAATCTGTCTTGCATTCATCAGTTTTCACGCGGAGTGATATAGATTTGCTGTTTCCCGTGATCCTTCCTGCTGATTTATGGAAGCAGATTAGAACTGTAGATGATCAGTCAGGGTGGGAGATACATGGGTTAACTTGGTGTGAATAGATGGGGATAGGAATGCTGGTGAGATGCCACCATAGTGATACTAATGTTGCCAGACAGAATAGTAGCTAAATTAAAAACTTTGGTTCCTGAGAAAGGAATCATATGGAACAAGCTTACGGCTTGCGTACAATTGTAGTCACAACTGAATATTTTAACAGATTTGAGCAAGCATTTTCAGACTTTAGTGGTCAAGACTTAAGTACAGAGTCAGGGAAAGGCTATTTGTAGACAAGTTTTTACACAGATTATTGCCTGAAATCCGGTCACAGATCATGACTTCTGAAAGCGTTGGGCAAGCAAAATCACAATCTGAAGTATTACATATGGTCCAGTACTATGAACATAGGGTTAATACAGAGAAGGAGAGAGTGGAAAAGAAGAAGGGAGACTTGAAAACTAGAGTATTATTGCAGCAGGTTGCTAGAGGAGCCAGAGGTGGAATACACAGTTTAGAGGCCAATTTGCACCACAGAGTAATATGCAACTGTGTCCTGTACACATGAACCAATGTGCCTATTGTAGACAGGAAAGCCATTGGCGAGCACAATGCTCGATCCTTCAGTAGAAATCGAATAGCACATATGGTACCATGGGTAGACAATCCAGAGGCCGTCCTGGGATAGGGGGTCCTGGTAGAAGTCATTTCGCTCACAATCAACAGGCACCTTCACGGGATATTCAGCAACATAGTGTTAATAGTGGGAACATATTTGATAATCCTCAAACTGTCTATTTTTCTGAGGATCTTGCATTTGATGATATACTTTCCGTTAGGACAGCCCGAAGCAGGGTCTGGAACCGGTACCTATTCCCCTCGATCAGAAAGGGCCCTACATTGAAATGAAGGGGGGAATAGGGAGCATCTATTTTTGATAGATACAGGAGCACATAAGTGTTTTATTGATCATTCACAGGTACCAGATATTCTGCTGTCAGGGCAGAATAACATTTCTGAAGGGTTTTCTGGTATGCCAATGGTTAGTCCGGTCTCCCAGCCGGTACCGATTTCACGGGGGCCATTTACTGATTCATGTCCATTTCTTTTGATGGCTAATTGTGGGGAAAAATGTGTTGGGATTGAATTTGTTGAAAGAATTGAATTCTGTGATTTACTATTCTCCGGATGGAGTGCATTTAACGATTTTGCCTCAACAAACTTCCGTTCCACAATTTTTTAATAGACCTTTACCACCTGAAATGAATAAGGTTCCGACATGTCTATGGGCAGTTAATGATAATGGCCATTGGCATTTTACAAATTGAATGAGTTAAAATTGTATTGAAACCAGGTGTTAAATTACCACGTGTTCCGCAATACAAGTTTTCGGTTGAAGGTGAACAGGCTTTGAAGAGTATTATCTCAGATTTTGTACAGATTGGTGTGATTGAGGAAATTGCAGGAAGTGTGTGTAATAATCCGATTTTACCAGTTTTTAAGAAAGGGGATAATGGGCTTCCTTTTCGCTGTATTATTAACTTACGCGCTATTAATAAGGATGTTGCTTCACAGTTTACCGATTGTACCTGATGTTACTACAATATTGACCATGATTCCAGCCACACCTACACATTTTAGTGTTGTGGATTTGAAAAATACTTTTTTCAGTATCCCTGTACATGGTGAAAGTGGATATTTGTTCGCGTTCACCCTAGGAGGCCGCTTGTTTATATTTATTTGTGTGCCACAAGGGTACACTGAGAATCCAAACATTTATGGTAGAGCATTGAAGGAACAGCTTTACATGCTTGAGTTGCCTTCTATTTGAATGTTGTTGCAGTATCTAGATGATTTGCTTCTAGCTGCTCATTCTGAAGTTGCTTGCAAGGAGGGCACTGTGTTGTTGCTTATTCATTTACCGGAACATGGGAATAAGGCTTCATTGACAAAGTTTCAGTATTGCCAACAGAAAGTTACCTATATAGGCTACCTCCTGTCAAAGGAGGGAAGAAGACTGACACCTGAACGGATAAAAAGCATCTCTAGCATCTCTATCCCAAATACACAGAAAGAGGTCAGAGCATTAAAAGGTATGGCTTCATACTGTAGACAGTGGATCCCAAATTTTTCATTAATGATAAATCCTATGTTGGCATTGACAAAGAAGGGCATTTCTTTGCCTTTACCATTGAACATGGACTGCCAGAAGGCTTTTGATCTGCTCAAGGCTGCGTTGTGTTCAGCGCCAGTTTTGGGCACACCAAATTATGAAACGATCTTTGTATTGTATGTGCATGAATGTGAAGGATGTGCTTTGGCTGTTTTAATGCAGGAACAAAGGGTAATAATCAACCATGCAGTTATTTTTCCTCCACGTTAGATCCTGTTGCATGTGCTTTGCTGAGATGTTTGAGAGCTGTTACTGCTGCCACTGCATCTGTAAAACAAAGTGAGGGTATAGTTCTGGGTCACTATTTAACCATGATGGTACCTCACTCTGTAGACGTTCTACTAAACAGAATGCAGACACAACATCTCACATCAGCACGACTAACTAGGTACAAGCTGATTCTATTTGCACCGCATATCCAAATTAAGAGATGTTGCTCATTAAATCCGGCCAAACTATTGCCTCTTCTGCAATAAATTGATTGCAGAGACAAAATGTCACATGACTGCCTATAAACCACAGAACAAGAAACTAAGGGCAGAATTGATCTAAGCGATACATCTGTAAAGAATCCACAAGGGGTGCCGTTTTTTGATGGCTCCTGCTTCAAACTTCCGGATGGTACATCCACCGCTGATTATAAAATAACTACATTAAGTACTATTGTGGAAACCAAAAGAATTCTGCATAATTCTGCGCAGGCCGTCGAGATTATTGTGTTGAAAAGAGCCAGTGAAATTTCTGAAGGCCTTAATGCAAATATAGTCACAGACAGCCAATATGCATTCGGATTAGTGCACAACTTTGGGTGATTATGGATTGAGAAAGGTTTCTTGACCTTGCATGGTACAAAGATACAGCATGGCTCCTTGATAGTTTGGCTATTTTCAGCACTTGCGCTTCCTACGCAGTTGGCAATAATAAAGTGTGCAGCACACCAGAAAGTAGCGGACAATGTGGGAAAAGGAAACACTTTTGCTGACAGAATAGCCAAAGAGACTGCCACCGATTTGCATTCCAAAATGTATGTGTTGGATGCAACAAAAGGGGTCACTAACACTTGTGTGATAGATGAAGGAATTGGTTGCATAAAAAAAATTCAGGCTGATGCTACTCCAGGTGAAATTAAACAATGGGCTGAGAGTCCAGCAAGTTTGGATGATGAGGGTTGTTGGGTAGCAAAAATGGATGCTACCCAATGCCTATGTTACCGCTATGGTGACAATGGCTCATGGTCTAACGCATATATGTGCCAAAAAGATTTGTAAACTATTAGATCCTGTTTGGTGTAACACTAACATTCAAAACACTGCTGATAGACTTGTCCAGAGTTGCATGATATGCTTGCAGCATAATATTGGGGAAGGAACACTGACACCAAAGGGTAGTTTTGGCCCCTCCTCCATGCCTTTGAGGTTATACATTTTGATTTTATTGAAATGGAATGTTGTCAGTATTATAAATATGTTTTGGATGTTATTTGTGCCTTTAGTAAATGGGACAAAGCTTTTTCTCTGAGAGATGCTACAGCAATGTCACCGGCGAAAGTCCTGCTTAAGGAATATTTTCCTAGGTTTGGCTTGCTGAGAGTCATATGGTCTGATAATGGTCCACATTTTATCGCTGCTGTCATCCTGTAAGTATGCGCAGGATTACAGATCGATAAACGGTTCCACTCAGCCAGGCATGCTCAGAGTGCCGGACTTTTAGAACACCATAATGGCATATTGAAGAAAAAGATCACCAAGGTTTGCGCACATAGCAATTTGAAATGGCCCGACGCCTTACCAATAGCCTTATTATCAATGCGGACAACTGCACAATCAAAGACAGGACTCTCTCCTTATTAAATTGTCATGGGGATGAAGGGGCCCCTGAGGGACCCTCGGATGTGGAAACAAGGCACAGTCACCACACACGAATAGATACACCAGATACGAGGATCTGGTCCCAAAATCTAGGGTTTATTGCAATACAAAATAGTCCCAGTTGGCCAAGTGGTCCCACGCCCCGCTTGGCTTTTTTGTACTGATTAAATGCCTTGCTCCCTGTCTTCAAGGATACGTGAGGGAGGGAATCGGGCATTTCTGTCTGACTCTCCAGTGTAATGTTTCAACATGTTTCTTAGACTTGGACCGTTGAAGCGAAATGATATCTACAGCAAAGCAGTTTTACATGAGGCAAAGTGGCAACGTTAGAGAGAGCAGAGAGAGAAAACAAAATGGCAATTCTGGTCATCTTAAAATGGCTTCACTCTAGTTAAACTAATAGCTACGTAATAACTAATGACTGATTAATATGTATTCTTACACTGTAAATGAGGAGGTTGGTCTTCGGCCAACTAATTATCATTCATTTCCGGACCCTCAAGGGGTGTTTGGTTTTTCTGGACTGACAGGGAGACCAGCCAACATTTGGAAGATGCCAAAACCCAAATTATTAAAGAATGTCAAGCATTTGCTCCTTTCTGACTACTCTGACCAGTTAACTCAAAACTTGTATTTGATTCATCAACAGGTGCGAGAAGCCCTCCCAGTAAAATACAAGGGTCCAGGTTATCGACTCTGACCTGGTGATTGGGTGTTGCTTAAAGCCTTTGAAAGAACTTCCTGTCTCGCACCTCGCTGGGGAGGAACACACCAAGTCCTCTTGGCCACACAGACTGCTGTTCCAGTCACCGACAAGAAGAGCTGGATCAACGTGACACACATAAAGAAGATTCCTTTTCCTATGGCCTATGACAGAGGGAAGGAGAAGGGAATTGGTGATCTTGATGCTCACAATGAGCCTGCTTTAATCGACACTGAGGGTGTCACAGAAATCCTTCCTGAGCCCGTGGTGTGGAATCAGAAAAAAATACAATATTACGGCTGTTACACAAAGCAAAGGAAAATACACCGACATGGGCTTGTAAAGATTCCCAGAATCTTTATTACAAAAACTGAACAGTATTACACAAAGCACACAAATAGCTATTTGGCTGTCAATACACCACAGAGACCACCAGCAGGGTTCAATGTGAGCAGTGAGCAGAATTTGCTAGCTGGACATCGGCGTATTTATACAGTTTATTATAATGATGTCCAGCCTCTTACAAGTTAATAATACATTGGGCTAGGGTTGCGCCAGGTTCACTTTCCTAATTTATATATTTCGCACATGCGGTTTACTTTTGAATACATTTACTAACACACTCTATTATTCTTTAATTTAACATTACACTCTTCACGTATTGTTTTAATACAGATTAAACAAAATGTTTCACATATCGTATTTGGATAGCATTACTGTTCTTGTAGTTTAACATTTGCTAATTCAAGTACTCCCCTGATCCCGAGGTCAACAAAGGACAAGGTCTACATGACCCGAACATGTAGCCTGAAGGCAGGTTGGACATTAACCCTTCTACAGAGGTTGAAGAGGTTAAGGCAAGAACAAGAGCACACGAGATGTCCATTTTAGACTACAGGGTGACTTTGTACAAAAACTAAGATGGCGGTTCTAACCTAAAATGGAGGCTCGATTCACTTGAGGTCACGACCTTGTAATACGGGCTTCCTCGCAAAGCGACTGGGCATAGGCCAACATATACAATGAGGACGAAACAATATTATATCAGTTCTAACAAACCCTCCTTTTGGCCTATGCCAAGTGCTAAACTACCTTTAATCACTTTGCGACTAACTCCACACTTCAACATCTATACATCCCGAATCATTGTCTGACATATCTATTGCCATTAGATCTGACACCAGAGTTTCTTTTAACACATACTCTTTGGAAACCTTCTCTGGGGCGTATATTTTATGCCCTAGTACACTTGTTGCTTGTGCGCAACATCCCCCTAATACTGAGCATATACCAGGGAGACACAACAGCAAAGAAACAGAAAACTTCCCAAGATAATCAGCATGGCCGAAAACAACTTCCATCCCCATGACCGTAGGAGGTCCCAAAACCATGCACTAAGTTCCCAGTTTCCCTCAGGAACATGTACTTCTGAACTAAGAACATGTTGATTTTGGATAGCCCTAAAGATCGTCGGAGAGGAGTCTGGTTCGTAAACGCAGCACGCAGACCCCACTAATTTACATACTCCTCCACGCTCGGCCAGAATGACATCTAATGCCATCCGGTTCTGAAGAGCCACTAATCTTATCGCTTTCTGTTCTAACGTCATATTATAGAGTATGTCAGTGGTCCGATTGATGGTTCTCTCCAATACTCTCGCTAGTCCCCTGATATCTTCTGAATTCGTAATTTGTCCAAAAAATAGCACAAAGGATTTCATGATATCTCCTAGAGTTTGCGCTGGAGTATCCCCTTTCACACCTCGTCGTGGACGAGTTTTTGAAAAATATCTGCAGTACTAGCAATAAATACCCCAGGTAGCAGAATCCCTAAATAGCAGGTTCCTTGCCAATCCCTGGGCAACCATGGAAAGGCCACATTACCGCAAACAAAATAGACAGGTTCGCCTACGTACAGAGGTCTGTTTTCACTAGTCAAATTTGCAACGTTGGAGCACTTTCTAAAATTACCCATTGACCGTGTTCCATTCCTCTGTATGCAGAAGGATACTGAATAGGGGCTATGATTAACAGAATAAGATGGAGGCGTGGCATCCTTATTGCCTATAGGAGTTATTTTGAAAGAGATTAAAGACTGAAAAGGACGAGACAATCTATCAGAGGGCCTAACAGAAGCAACGTTTGGCTTACTTCTATTTGCAAAAAGCGAGCAACCCAGGGGCATCAAAACATGCTTTTCAAAGTTATTTAAATTTGTACCATCAAAGTTCCCTGAGATGCTGTCATTCCATCGACCAAAAAATAGTGCTCTAAGAGAAGCGTAGCAGGCAGTTGTCAAAGGTAAAGGATGAATATACCAACCTAGCCCCTTATCCCCATGTTGCGGTAAATGCGAACAGATCCAACAATTGGTCTTATTAAAAATTGCATGAGTGGCATTCATGATTAACAAAAGGGTATTATTCTGATGGTTCCGTCTATGCAAAGAATCTCTAGGTGACAAAGTATGCAATTGCACGGATGGAGTGGGGATAACAGATACATTTTCAATAGGTAAAAAATCCACTAACGGATTTGTTTCCTCCAGATACCATAACCCAAACCCCACAGTTACTAAAAATCCTTTAATTATCACAAAAAGGCAACAATACACTTTGGGGGTCCCCTTACATGCTTGATCATTGTCTCTCCTAGTCACATGTTTATCTGAAAGTTCGATACGAGCGGTAGCAGGTGCAGGCATTGTAATCTTCAACCAAAAAAACACCAATTGTTCATTTGCTGGCGACTCCAGTCACGCGTCTTCTTAATGTCTTTCCCACAACTCTCAGCCAACAGAATCTTCCCGTACAGTCGGGCCAAAAGGCAAGCCCTCAAATGATTTTCTCAATCGCACAGTCAAACCATGCTGTACGTTTACTTCCTTGGACGCAAGTTATATTTTGCAGTTTCTGGTGAGGACAAAGTGTCGTCACTTCCTCCTGAAAGTGGCGAATGAACGGAAATGGGATCAGAAAAGGATTGATCTGGAAGTTCCACTGTTGGGGAGTGCGGAGACAAGATGGCCGTTTTGTCTGGCCTTGCGGATTCTGAAACGGTCTCTGATTCTCCCTTGTTGGTTGTTGCTGTTTCAGGCACACTAGTTACAGCAGTGGGAAGGGATTCTGTATCTGTATCTTCTGTATCATATGGCACGGGCTGTGGGATCCGTTTGGTGTGCGTTGCATGAATCCAGTTCTTACAACCCGCTACCCGCACAGCAATCTGCGTGACTAGCAGGACTTGGTAGGGACCCCTCCATCGAGGTGCAAGGCAAGACAACCTCTCAAAAACCTTTGTGAGGATCCAGTCCCCCGGTCGTAGACTGTGACCAGGACCCTCGTAGCGTACAGGTAATGCCTCTCGCACCTGGTGATGAATTGAAAACAGATTTTTAGTCAACTGGTTACAGTAATCTGAAAGAAGCACATTTTCTATGTCCCGTAGTGAGCGGCTTTTTGGCAAACCCCAAATATTGGCAGGTCTCCCCATTACCACCTCAAAGGGAGATAGCCCAGTCTTAGTTTGAGGGATTGTTCTCATCGATAGCAACACGATCGGTAAGGCGTCCGGCCATTTTAGCTTGGTGCCAGCACACGCCTTAGCGATCTTGTTCTTTATAATGCTGTTATGACTTTCCACTAATCCGGCACTTTGGGCATGTCTGGCCGAATGGAACCGTTTGTCAATCTGTAATCCTTTGCACATTTGTAGGATTACGATAGCGATAAAGTGTGGCCCATTATCTGGCCAGATGACTCTCGGCAGCCCAAACATAGGAAAAAACTCTTTCAACAGAGTTTTTGCCGTGGTTATGGCCGTTGCATCTCTAACCGGGAAAGCCTCAACCCACTTACTAAAGCCCAAATGACAACCAATACATATTTAAGATTGTTACAACCTTCCATTTCAATAAAATCAAAGTGAATAACCTTAAATGGGACAGAAGGTGAAGCGAAACTTCCTCTAGGAGTCGAGGTACCTTTTCCTACATTGTGCTGCAAGCAGACCATGCAGCTTTGGACAAAACGCTCCGCAGTTTTGAAAATCTTATCATTGGCCCATACACTGCGTAGCATTTTAGTCAATTTTCGCGCACAAACATGTGTCGGACCATGAGCCATAATAACCATCATTATAATATAGGCGTCAGGGAGTAACCATTTTCCTTCAATATTATCTACCCAACACCCATCGTCATCTCCCTGCACCCTCAATCCATCTCTTAGTTTCCTCTATGGTAGCATCTGCTTGAATATCTTTTACAGCATCGATACTTTCACCCAAAGTGCAAACGTTTATAATTTCTCTTACAGCATACATTTCTGAACTGAAATCAGTGGCAGTTTGTTTAGCTATCTGATCGGCGAAAGCATTCCCTTTCCCTACATCATCTGTAACCTTTTGATGTGCTGAACATTTTATGATAGCTAACTGAACAGGGAGTGCGAGTGATGAAAGTAATCACACTATTAAAGTGCCGTGCTGGATTTTCGTTCCGTGCGAGGTCAAGAAACCTTGTTCTTTCCAAAGTCTACCGAAATTGTGGGCCACCCTAAAAGCATACTGACTATCGGTATATATATTTACTGTAAGCCCTTCAGAAAGTTCACAAGCTCGAGTTAATGCTATAATTTCCGCGGCCTGCGCGGAATTATGCATAATTCTTTTAGTTTCCACAATCGTGCTTAAAGTGGTGACAGCATAAGCAGCCGTGGATGTACCGTCTGGAAGTTTAAAACAAGAGCCATCACAAAATAGCTCTCCTTGTGGGCTATTCAAAGGCGTGTCTTTCAGATCTATTCTGCCTTTAGTCTCTTGTTCTGTCATATAAAGGCAATCGTGTGACTCATCGTCACCATCAACAGTATCTTGCGAGACAGGTAAAGGTTCAGCCGGATTTAATACACAACACCTCTGAATTTGAATGTGAGGGACAAACAAGATTAGTTCATATCTTGTCAATCATGCATAAGTGAGGTGTTGCTTTTGAGTTCTATTCAATAAAATATCTACAGAGTGAGGTACCATTAGGGTTAACGCATGACCCAGGACCATTCCCTCACTCTGTTTTATAGAAACAGCAGCAGCAGCAACAGTGCGCAAACATCTTGGCAAAGCGCATGCTCCAGGATCAAGGGTGGAGGAATAGTAACCGCACGGCCTATTCTTCCCTCCATGCTCCTGCGTTGATACAGCCAAAGCACATCCATCACGTTCATGCACAAACAATACAAAGGCCTTGTCATAATTCGGAGTTTCTAAAACCGGCGCTGAACACAGCGCGGATTTGAGCAAATCAAATGCTGTCTGGTGTTCCAAAGTCCATGGCAATGGCAAAGAAATGCCCTTCTTTGTCAAAGCCAGCATTGGTTTAATCGTTAATGAAAAGTTAGGGATCCACAATCTACAATGAGAAGCCATACCTATCAAGGCTCTAACTTCTTTCTGCGTATTTGGGACAGACATGCCAGAAATAGTCTTTATTCTTTCAGGTGTCAACCGTCTTCCCTCCTTTGACAGGAGGTAGCCTAAATAGGTGATCTCCTGACAACAATATTGGAATTTTTTAAGTGAATCTTTGTGGCCATGTTTTGCTAGATGACAGAGCAACAACACGGTGCCTTCTTTACAGGCACTCTCAGAATCAGCAGCCAAGAGGAGGTCATCTACATACTGTAGTAATGTGCAAGTAGTAGGCAACTCGAGAGTATGGAGCTGCTCTTTCAATGCCCTACTATAAATACTTGGACTCTCAGTGTACCCTTGTGGTGCACGAGTGAACGTAAACGAGCGTCCACCTAGGGTAAACGCGAACAAATACCTGCTATCCTTGTGTATGGGAATACTGAAAAATGCGTTTTTAAGATCAACAACGCTAAAATGAGTGGCAGAGGCCGGAATCATGGTTAGTATCGTTGTAACATCAGGTACAATAGGAAATTGAGGAGCCACAATTTTGTTAATAGCACGTAAATCAATTATAAAATGAAAGGGAATCACATTATCACCTTTTTTGTACATTGGCAAAATGGGGCTGTTACATAGGCTACCCGCAATCTCCTCAATTACTCCACGATGTACAAAATCAGAAACTATACATTTCAAAGCCTGTTCGCCTTCAACTGAGATCTTATATTGCGGGATGCGAGGCAATTTTACTCCATGTTTCAAAATAATTTTAACAGGTTCAATTTGAAGAATGCCCACATCATTATCATCAATTGCCCATAAGCATTCTGGAACATTACAAAATTCTGGCGGTAAAGGTCGAGTCAAAAACTGAGAGGCGAGTGACTGCTGAGGTGAAATTGTTAACCGAACTCCGTCCGGAGAACAATGTATTACTGCATGCAATGCCTTCAACAAATTTAGCCCCAGCAAGTTCTAACCACAGTTTGTGGTAAGTAGAAATGGACACTGTTCCGTGAAGGGACCCAGTGTTATCGGTACCGGCAAAGAGACCGGACAAACTACAGGTGTGCCTGAAAACCCTACGGAAACGTTGGACTGCCCTGACAGGGGAATATTTGGAACCTGTGAATAATCAATGGAACATTTCTGTGCTCCCGCATCTACTAAAAATAGATGCTTCCTATTTCCCACCGCCATCTCAACGTAGGGGCCTTTCTGATGAACGGGGAAAGGCGTAGGTTCCAAATCCTGCTTCGGGCAATCCTAGCGAAACAGAATATTATCAAAAGGAAGCTCTTCAGAGAGGTACGCGGCAGAAGGGTGATCAAAAATGTTTCTATCATCCACATTCGAAACTTGCTTATCTTGTGAAGGAGGTTGCTGTGATTCTGGTACAAACTGACTTCTACCAGGGCCCCCAGCACCTGGGCGACCTCTGGATCGTCTACCCATGTTCCCAAATGACCTCTGCTGCAAGGTCGGACATTATGCGCGCCAGTGGCCTTCCTGCCGGCAATAGGCACACTGGTTAATGGTTACCGGAGTCAAGGGCGCACTTCCCTGTGGAATGTACTGACCTCTAAATTGATTACCCCCTCTAGGGCTTCTAACAATCTGTTGTAATAAAACTTTTGTTTTCAGGTCACCCTTTTTTTTCTTAAGTTTTTCCTTTTCAGTATTTACACGATGTTCATAGTACTGAGCCATATGCAGTACTTCTGATTGAGACTTCGCCTGCCAAGTGCTTTCAGAAGACATATTGGCCGATTCATGGAATAATTAGCGCGGCGCAAGTGGCCAAAAACGTGCGATTCGCAGTGGAATAGCGAAAATCGCAGTGGAATAGCGAAAATCGCACGAAAAGCAGCGCACATCGATTCATGGAAGGCCGTGCGCGAGAAAACCATCGGACGTGCGATAAGAAAGTGCGCGGCGCACGTTGGCGCACAGGCCATCTAACGGCATGCGCCAGGTCACAGCGAAAATCGCACAGTCCACAGCGAAAATCGCACATAGCGCGGCGCACGCAACAAAAGTAGGCGGAACACGGGGCGTAACACTCGGAATGGGGAACAACTTGCCAAAATGTGGGCGTCACGGGGGAAGCACAGGGTAAAAGTGCGCAGAACGCCCACACGCTCGCCTACAACACGTATTCATGGAATAGAATAGGTCAAAAAAGCGCACGCTCAAACCAGCGCACAGGCACAAACACGACCGCCACAAGAAAGCAGGCGGTAGCGTCTCAGCGGCTGTAAGAAATGTGCGCCAAAAGGTGCGCCAACAAATAGCACCCATATACTGCCATGATGAATGTCCTATACTGTGGCCCTCCAGGACAAATGAGGTGCAAAGGGGTACCCACAAACACGGACACGCTGACAAAAAATACGTGTGCGCGGGAAGTCTCACACGCGATTTGGCCGGGTACGTGGATTTCAGGGGTGCGCGGGAAGGTCCACACGCGATTACAGCAGGGTACGTGCATTTCAGGGGTGCGCGGGAATTTCCACACGCGAATAGCCTGGCCGCGTGTATTTCAGGGGTGCGCGGGAAGTTCCACACGCGATTACAGCAGGGTACGTGTATTTCAGGGGTGCGCGGGAATTTCCACACGCGAATAGCCTGGCCGCGTGTATTTCAGGGGTGCGCGGGAAGGTCCACACGCGATTACAGCAGGGTACGTGCATTTCAGGGGTGCGCGGTAATTTCCACACGCGAATAGCCTGGCCGCGTGTATTTCAGGGGTGCGCGGGAAGTTCCACACGCGATTACAGCAGGGTACGTGTATTTCAGGGGTGCGCGGGAATTTCCACACGCGAATAGCCTGGCCGCGTGTATTTCAGGGGTGCGCGGGAAGTCCCACACGCGATTACAGCAGGGTACGTGTATTTCAGGGGTGCGCGGGAATTTCCACACGCGAATAGCCTGGCCGCGTGTATTTCAGGGGTGCGCGGGAAGTCCCACACGCGATTACAGCAGGGTACGTGTATTTCAGGGGTGCGCGGGAAGTTCCACACGCGAATAGCCTGGCCGCGTGTATTTCAGGGGTGCGCGGGAAGTCCCACACGCGATTACAGCAGGGTACGTGTATTTCAGGGGTGCGCGGGAAGTTCCACACGCGAATAGCCTGGCCGCGTGTATTTCAGGGGTGCGCGGGAAGTCCCACACGCGATTACAGCATGGTACGTGTATTTCAGGGGTGCGCGGGAAGTTCCACACGCGAATAGCCTGGCCGCGTGTATTTCAGGGGTGCGCGGGAAGTCCCACACGCGATTACAGCAGGGTACGTGTATTTCAGGGGTGCGCGGGAAGTTCCACACGCGATTTGGCTTGGTACGTGTATTACAGGGGTGCGTGCGAAGTTACACACGCGATTAGGCTGGGTGGGTCCTGTCACCCTCGACGGCCCCTGCAGGCAGCCCACAAAACAGGGGACTACCCTGCACACCTGCTCATGTCTCCCACCACCCCCACCCCCCCCAGTCACCAGGGGTACCCTCCACCAGGCCCCCACTCATGTCACCCACCACCCCCACCCCCCCAGTCACCAGGGGCACCCTCCACCAGGCCCCCACTCATGTCACCCACCATCCCCACCCCCCCAGTCACCAGGGGCACCCTCCACCAGGCCCCCACTCATGTCCCCTATCACCCCCACCCCCCAGCACTGCAGGGGCAGCCTCCACCAGGCCCCCACCCATGTCTCCCACCACCCCCACCCTCCCGCCACCAGGGGCAGCCTCCACCAGGCCCCCACCCATGCCTCCCACCACCCCCACCCCCCCGCCACCAGGGGCACCCTCCACCAGGCCCCCACTCATGTCACCCACCACCCCCACCCCCCCGCCACCAGGGGCACCCTCCACCAGGCCCCCACTCATGTCACCCACCACCCCCACCCCCCCAGTCACCAGGGGCACCCTCCACCAGGCCCCCACTCATGTCCCCTATCACCCCCACCCCCCAGCACTGTGGGGAACCTGCCAGCAGGCCCCCACACATGTCCCCCTGGCCCCAGGTCCTGACGATACACAATCATGGCAGTAAGGGCCAGCATACCCAGCACAAACACCCAGGCAAGGATTGCATCCACCCACATAGTGAATGCAATCACATGACACAACCCCAATGACAAGTATGCAAAATAACACATGTCCGTCACACACACATACACAATGGGTGCAAGTGAATGTCAAAACCCATATCATGACATGTAACAAACCAATGAGAAAATAACACAAGTGTAAGAAAATATAAAAAATGTATTAAATACCAAAAATAAGTGAACTTTTCAAACATACAACGATGTGGCTAAGTAAATAAATGGTCCATGTCCGAGAACAAAAGTGATAAACAAAAAAACAAAGGAATAAAAAATTAAAATGAATTTGTCCAAAGCAATATCATGTCATAGGAAATTAATGAAAAACCATTACGTCATGGTGAAAACAATAAGAAATTAAAAAAATGTATCTCCCAAAAAAACAAACTATATACAGGAATGTTCCAGGGTCCATGAGCCCAACACCAAAAATGAAACCTACCACTAACTAATGTAAAACATATGTACAAAAAAGTGGCCATTGTCCGAGCGGTCCAAAATAATAAAAATAAATAAAGGAAACCTAGCACTAACTAACTAAATAACTATATACAAAGGCAGCGGGCAAGTCCTGCGGCTCACTTGGTGATGTTGCTGGCCAGGGCATCATCGAACTCCATGTCGATGTCCTGGAGGCGGGACTCTGTCCTGGCCCCGAGGTCTCGCAGGGACAACCCCATGTCCACCTCAAACTCCCTGCGAGCTTCCTCGAGGCACTCAGCCCGCCTCAATGCCCGACGCATGGAGAACTCCGCCCTGACCATGGCGAGCCGCTCCTCTTCCGCCCGCTGCCGCTCCGCACCTATCCGCTGGCCAAACTCCTCCCACACGGGACACACCACCATCCCAGGGTTGCCCTGCCCTCCGGCCGATGCCTGCCCCTCTGATCTTGATGGCCCCGAGCCATGATGCCTCCCACGTCGAGCCCGCTGCTGCCTTCGACGCCACTGCCTCTGCCAGCACGACGGCATCCAGGCTGATGGAAACCACCGACGCCGTCGTGCACGTGCCCTGCCCGATGATGCCGTCACATCTTCCATCTGCTGGGGTCCACTTGCAGTGTTGTCCACCCCTGCTGGACCTCCGACTCCCAACTGTGGCAGGGATGGGATCCCCACCGAGCTGGCTGCATTGGTCGGGGCAGGTCCACAGGGGGCCCTGGTGGCATCTGGGCCGGAAGACGGCAAGGAGAACGACCGGTGGATAGCCTGCACAGAGGAGGAGAGGGCCGTCAGATTGGCCAACACATGCAGGAAACCCCCGAACATGGCCGATCCCAATTGGGCCACGTCGGCACGGTGCACTTCGTGATGACGTGCATGCTCCTCCCGGGAAGCACGCACGTCATCACGAATCACAGCCGTGCACATCGCGACCCCAATCAGGACCTTCTCCACGCGGCCAGGGGTTACCACGTCCGCAGGTGGAGGGGAGTCAGGTGACATGGACATCCCCTCTACCTGCGGACGGGCCTGGGACGGGGCATCCCTGCTGGTGCATGGTGGTGCACTCACAGGGTCAGGGACAGTGACATGCACAGGCCCCTCCACGGTGACCTGTGCTGCCTCCTGCCCCTGGCCCTGGACTGCACCACTTGCACCAGCAGGGATGCTCCCACCAGGCCCCATGTGTGCACCAGTGTCGGCCTCCTCCTCCTCTGTGCAAACCACCAACCTGGATGGCTCCTCACCGTCTCCCGCCGTAGCAGGCCCCTGTGGGGGCTCACCCACCCCTTCCGCTGCAGCTGTGGGGGCATCCCCGCCGCCTTGCTCCACTTCGCCGTCTCTGCCCTCTTCTTCACTAGCCGCTGCGTAGAGGGAGACAAAGGACACAAGCATCAGGCTACTGTACAATGGTCCCCTAGACAGGAAGCAATAGCAGATGAGCACCACTGTCAAAGTACACTTCCATCATGTCCCTCCACAACACATGGGTCAGTCCAGGCAAAACACACACAGTAACAGGCATGGTGCATGCCATGGACATTTCCATGCATGTCCAATGGACTCTAGAAACATTCAATGATATGTAACTCACATGCATCATGGCTCATGCATATCACATGCACACACTTCACCTCAGTCACATCCATCTGGCCCCAAACACACCGAACACAGGCGAAACAAGGGTAAGTTGGGTGCGTCACTGAATCTGTGCATTGTCACACACATGTGTCATGCATCCATGGCATGCACAAGTCACAGACACGCAGGTCAGGCACACAGACATGGCTACCATATATGTACCTAGCATCAGCACCCATCCTTCACCCCCATCCATGTCCAGGTACAGAGACTGGCATGCTCTCATGTCCAAAATCTGCATAGGGCTCCCCATGCCGCATTTCAACACATGCAACAACCATGTGGGTCACACATCACTGGTCGCACATGCATTACCATGATGTCCCTGCACACATACATGCATACATGGCCCATGGCACACATACAGGCAAGTATCATAGAACCAGCACACCGCAACATGCCCTGTCTCACACAGTAATGCTTGGACACTTACCGCTCAACTCCAGACGGGCCTCCCTCTCAAGGACCTGGGCGTGGAGCGCTGGGCGTACGGTTCCAGGACCCTCTTCTGGATGGAACTCATGCGGCCCCGGCCCCCCTCCACGAGGCGCCGGGCCTTCACAAGGGTCCTGGACCTCAAGTCCTCCCAGCGCTTCTTGATCTTCTGGACGTTGCGGGTTGCCACCCCCTCCGCGTTGATGGCAACCACACAGTCGGCCCAGATCCTCTCCCGTCCTTCCTTGCTGGCGCGGGACGATCCAAAGAGGGCATCATACTGCCCCAGGACATGCTCCACCAGGACACCAACTTCGGTGGCAGTGAAGCTGGTGCCCCTCTGCCCCTCTGGCCTGGGGTTGCCACTGGTGCCAGATGTGGAAGTGCCCGACATGGCAACCCCAGAGGCAGGTGTGGGTGGGCAACTGGGTCCTGGGGCTGGGCTGTGGAGCGATGTAATCCCAGTTGGGAGTCTTCAGTTCCAGCAGGGGTGGACACAGCAACTGGACCCCTGCAGATGGCTGATGTGCAGGCACCAAATGGCAAGGCACGGTGGCAGCAGGCAGGCAGGCAGCAGCAGATAGCACGTGGGAGGCTGTAACTCGGCCTTCTGGGCAGGAGCGTGGTGTTCCGTGTGTTTTCGGGTGGCCAGCTTGATACGGAGTGATTTGGCACGTGAAAATCCTGCACGTCAGCGTGAAATCCGAGGAAAGGCCCTTAGCGCGTAAGCGCGTCAGCACGCATACGCGATTCTATTGGACCAGAGTCCCTCAGCGCGTAAGCGCGTCTGACGTGACCCGCACGGGCGTTCCCCACTCAGCACGTGATGACGGAACACACGTGGAAATACTGCACGTCAGAGTGTCATCGCGTGATTGGCCTATGTACGTGTATTTCATTGCGTGTAATTGGACAAAAGTGCGCGTACACGCGATTGGCCTATGTACGTGTATTTAATGGGTGCGGGCCACTTACACACGCAAGTACGTCAGCGAACCTGTATCCCGTGGTGCGTGTGAATTTCCACACGCTATTGGACTGGGAACTGGATTCCAGGGGTGCGCGGGTCACACGCTGTATCCCGTGGTGCATGTGAATTTCCACACGCTATTGGACTGGGAACTGGATTCCAGGGGTGCGCGGGTCACACGCTCGCCTAGAACACGCGCAAAGCATAAAATTGCGGACTTTAACAATAACAAGCTCAGACGCCAGGATGAACATACCGTTCCTAGCAGCAGTGGCAGTGGGCTACCAAAGGAGGAGGAGGAGGATAGTCAGGGCCAGAATATTCACACCCAGAACCAGCCTTTTCGGGATGCCTGATGACCAGGTGTATGGGAGGTACAGGTTTCCACCACACATCATACTGGACCTGGTGAGTGAGTGGGAGGATGACCTCACATCACCCACCCTGTGCTCCCAAGCACTCAGCCCCCTGGAGAAGGTCCTCAATGTACTGCACTTCTTAGCCACTGGATCATTTCAGCGGACAAGTGCCATAGTGGGTGGGGTGTCACAGGCCACCCAGTCACGCTGCCTACACCAGGTCTTGAACATCATCACTGCACGCCCATCAGTCCGCAGGCACATATACCTGCCCAGAACACCTGCAGAAAGGCATGCTGCCGCCCTGGATTTTTACGCTGTGGCACGATTCCCCAAAGTGCTAGGTGCCATCGACTGCACCCATGTGGCTCTACGTCCCCCCAGGGCATCTGAGCACATCTATAGGAACCGCAAGCACTGGCATTCCATCAACGTGCAGGTAGCATGTAATGCCAAGGGAATCATCACCTCAGTATATGCCAACTATCCCGGCTCCACCCACGACAGCTTCATTTACCGAATGTCCACCCTAAGCCGGGACCTAGAAGCTGGGCGGCATGGCGATACATGGCTGCTTGGTGAGTATGTATGCCACTGCACATGCATGCATGTTGGATACTGAGCAAGGTCACAACCCCACCAATGATACCAATCACCACCTCCACAGGGGACAGTGCCTACCCTCTCAGCCCCCACATGATGACGCCAATTCGGAACCCCACCACGCCACCCCAGGTAAGATATAACACAGCCCACATTACAACCAGGGGTATAGTGGAGCGCACATTCGGAGTGCTAAAGTCACGCTTTCGCTCCCTTGACCGTTCTGGCGGGCAGCTGTTATACGCTCCCCCAGTAGTGTGCAGGATCATAGTGGCAGCATGTGTCCTGCACAACGTTGCAACACGCCGGGGCCTGGCCGTGGACATGGTGGTGGCCCCACATCCCCAACCACATGCACAGCCGCTGCGCATGGGAGGGGAAAGGGCACGGGGGGAGGCAGCCCGTACACAGCTAGTGGCTAATTACTTCACATAGAAATCACACCCCTGTGGAGTGCACACTGCCCTGGCACATTCCATCTGACAATCAATGATGACTCAACCTGACACTGATCCTGAATGTCTGGAGAATGAACCGGGAATACCATGTCAGCCTGAGATTGTTCACCTGGAAGTGTCACAATGTGTGCATCCCTACCCACACAGACACCACCAATGCAGTTTTGTGAAGTTACACATTGAAGCAGCTAAAATGAATACCCACTTGCAAAATGCAACAAGAGGACAGTGCCATGTCAGCCAACCCAACCCCAGCACCGCCACACGACACACTGTGCCATGTCATGCTAATTGCAGGTAAACAAAGTAATCCCCACAACATGACATCAGTCTCACTATGTACAGTGGCACTATTAGAAACCTGCAACACCTGAAATGCTCACAGCAATGCCGGACCAACAACATACTTGAGCACGTAGTACCATTAACATGACATCACAAATATTACATATTAGTAGTCTCACCACCTGGAAATGCCTGCACTCCCACCACTACCAACTGTGCAGTGTTGTCGCCATGTAGAGTTGTAGGTGCACTGCTGCCAACATGGTCCCCATCTCCAGACTAGAGGTCCTTGTGTGGACATGAGGAAGGGACCTGCAAATTGGGAGGTAGACACAGAAGAAGAATAACACATCAATGCAACATGCAGTGTACAGCACAACAGCAATATGCACTATGAATGTATACACAGTATTGACTACAGACTGGCCACACAGCTCATGGGAGTCCAACGTCACTGTGTAATTCACTGTCACTTGGGCACACCCTTTGCAAGCCCATGGAAACGGGAAGCAGGAGGGGTGTGTGTGACTCAAACCCAAGCATCTGAACCAAATACATTACAAGCCTGCATGTGCCCAGCCACAATGCAGCGTATGCCCACAGGAACCACGGAAGCCAACAGATCGAAGCCAACAGATCGAAGCCAACAGATCGTCCCAAAAAAATTGGGAATAAAAGAAATCAAAATAAAAATAAAAATAAGAAACAATCAAAAATGGCCATTGATGGGCCCGGGGGGGTTGGGGAGGCCACCCAGGAGGTCCGAGGACAGGATGCACACCAGAACCCACCTGCGTGGATCCTGGGAAGATAAAACACCTCCATGGGCTCATGGCCCACACGGCTACCCTATTGTGGGAGTATCACTGCTGTCGCTATTATCACCCTGTGCAGCTGCATCCGGAGGTGGTTGCACTATGGGAGGCAGCCCACGCAAGGCCCTAGTCTGCTCCTCCATGGCTGCAAGCATGCGGGTGTGGTAGGTCTGGTTCTGGAGGATGAGTGTGCGGAGGTCCCCATGCAACAACTCACGGGATGCCCGGACCTCCGCCCTCGTTGCCTGCATCTCAGCTGAGAGCGTACGGGTGAGACGCTCCAGCTGCTGTTCTGTCCTTTGGTGTGTTGAAGCCTCAAGCTCAACAAGAGTCGTCCTGAGGTGAAGGAGCTCCTGCCTCAGGGCTTCCCTGTGGCCCTGGGACTCAATGGAGATGGCCTCCTGCAGAGTCGCCAGTGCCGCCCGCCTGTCCCTGTTGGACCCCAACATGTCCTCCCTGTGTGACTGGCAGATGGAGTCGGTTGCCTGCTCTAGTCGCTCCATCAGCCTTTCTGGGGGGACAATGGAAGTGGCCACCCTATCCATGGCCTGAGCCATCATCTCGGATGATGCAGCCTGTTGGGTTGCCATACCGTAAATGGATTGCTCCCATGCGGTATTGCCGGGTGGCGTACGGCCACCACGTCGGCGGGCACCACACCTGTCTGGGGCAAGGCGAACTGCGCCTTGCTGTGCCGGCACTGCCTGAGGCTGCAGGACTGCATTCCCCCTCTGATCTGCTGGCCCAGGAACAGGATCAGATGTCGCGGAGTGTGACCCTGCATCCGTAACCACCGAAGGCGTAGCTGCCAACACTGACATCCCCATGGAGGGTACTGACCCTGGTGCAGGTGGGTGAGACAGAACAGAATCCCTCCCTGGAACACTCACCTGCGACGGCACGTAGGTCTCATCCGAATCAACACCTGAGTACAGCTCGGGGGAGGTGCAGCCAGAGACACCCCTTGAGAGCACGACCTGCAGCACTTGTGGGTTCTCCCCCACCACCACACCACGTCCCTCACTGGTGGTTGGTCGGCCCTGGGACACCTCCTGGGTCTGCACCATCTCCACAACCCCAGCAGTATCAGGTGCGTCTTCCCCTGCAAAGACATGAAAACAAAGAAATGGAAACAGGCATTAGCACCATGGCACACATTGAGGGCTGAGAAGCAAGAGAACCAGTACTTGATTGACACATGTCCCACATGACTAAAACCCTCCCATGCATGCACCCTCACTGCGTATGAAGTGCAGGCAAATGGCACACACTGATGACACCAAGATGGAAGATGAACACATTTTCTGCATGCTGCCTGGCAGTGGCATCACACATTGGCCTGTGATTGGCAGGTGAAACACACATGCCATCACACAGATGGCATGTACCATTGCTATTGAGTGAAGATGGAGAGGAGGGCAGCACCTATTCATTCAGTCCAGTTCCCGCATGTAATAGCTTTTCTATTTCTAACAGGTCAGATTTTTCACCTGGAGCTGCCAGTCTGAAATGGTCCAATTGCACAGGGACATGTGTGTACAAATGATATCCAGGTAACAAAGTCACTCCACTTTACCATACCCATGTCAGACATGTGACTAGTGGACAGCGACATGCCTAGTGAAAGTGGTGGAATGCAAACAAACTGACTGAATGAACAGTGAAGAAGAAGCAAATATGTTGTGGCAAGGTGACACTTCAAGGGCAACTGGCGTGCAGTTGGGCTAGATGTCTACTGTTGGCAGAAGGGATACTGCTATGGCCAAATGCAGCTGCGCAGGAAGGATTGCAGCAGCGCAGGAAGGATTGCATGAAGCACATGGCTGACCCATACGACTCAGGCGCACACACTCTCACCTGGCACCCGAACAGAAGCCCTCACACACACACCATGCACATGGATGACACACACATGCATGTGCACTCACCGGACAATGCCTCGTAATCAGCCAGATCTCCCACGCCTTGGATCTGTTCCTCCGTGACGTAGGTCCCAGCGACTGACTCATGTGGAGTGAGTTCCATGTCTACTACTGGAGACCCACCTCCAGTCACTAGAGTTGCGGCATGACTTGAGGCCAGCTTACTCTTTGCCCTGCGCTTTAGGTCATTCCAGCGCTTATAGCAATCATTGGCTGTGCGCCTCACAATTCCAAGGGCACTTACGATGTCCGCAACGGTCTGCCAGTGTGCCTGGCGTTGTGCAGGTGTGGTCTTGGATCCTGCAACAATGACCATCTCGTTGTCATGTCCGGACACATACTCGACAAGTGCATTCAGTTCGTCATCCGTGAAGCTGGGCTTCCTGGACGGGCCGGACTGTGTAGCCGTGTCTGGGGCATCAGCCTGTGCCGGACGAGCACTCTTCCTCTTCCGCTTGGAAGGTGGTGGTGATCCTGAGTGTCCTGCGCCGCTCTGGACACTAGGGGCAGGAGCCCTGGTGGACTCTGTATCAGGAGTGTGGGATTGCACACTCAGCATGGGAGTTGGTGCAGGCATTAGCTCTAGTGTGATGGTGTCAGGGGGAATGTCAGCAGCATGGACTAGGACCGACACTGTCCTGGATGGGTGTGTGGGGGCTGGGGTGGATGGAGCCGCAGCTGCCCCTGCAGCCTCTCCGCCCTGCCTACTTGGTGCAGCAGATGACCTTGCTGCCCAGATCCACGTGGCATGATGGCATCAACGTGCACCAGCGCACGTGTCGTAGCCCTGCTGACCTGGAAGTCAGCCATGGAGTCAGCCAGGTCTGGTGCCACAATGGGCTGGTCCAACAAGGGCTGAGCATGGATGGTGTCAGCCACATCAGCCTCAATGGGAGGGGGGGGGGGATTATGGGTGCCCGTGACTGGTCCTCCACACATGGGGGGACAGGCTCACCCTGCAAGTTACGACCACGTCCCCTACCGGATCCACCACGGCCACCACTTGTGGCTCTTCCACCTTTGCCACCCTTACGGAATCCTCGCCTCCCAGCCATGGCACTGATGTTAATGTGCGTATGGGAGTGGATGTAGACTATTGTCCTGGGCAATTGGGGGTCAAAGGGGTTGGGTACCAGATGGTAATTGTACCCTAGTGCTCTAGCAAGGCTGAATGTAACCCCTGGGGAAAGATGACGGGTCACGCAACGCACAGGAGGCCCAAAAAAGGGAGATGACGTGCACGCAACCCCTCCTAGACCACGTGTGCAGAAAGAAAAACCTGCACTACGCTGTGGCACCCAGAAACACAAGAATGAACGTATGCGTGTCACACGCAGCCTAGAATGACCTCTGAAGGGGTAGGCTACACACGGGGCTATCACAGATGTTAGATACGTGCGTGACTCACCGTCTGCCAGGTAAACGAGCGTGTAAAAGGAGCACGTTTGGTTGGCAAGACCCCCGCCAAAAGAAGATTTGTCCGCTGTCTGAGGAGACAGGACAACAGTAGAAGGGAACACTGTTTGAGGGAACAGGCCCAGGTAAACCAGTAAAGGAGAAAACAGAGAAAAAGCTGTCAGAGGTAACAGGGAATACAAACTAGAAACGCCGTGAAGTAAATCGCGTGTGAAACGACAAGAAGTACAGAATTCACCCACTCGCTCTCCACGAAAAGCACGTACAAGGAAAACGTGTTCTACACGTACCTTTTATACAGGCCCACACGTCCAGCGTCACTTACGCGGCGTGTACGCGCTAGGGCCATTTCCACCAATTACACGCTTTGTCACTTCTGCGTGTAGGGCCATTTCCACCAATCACACGCGATTACACTCTGACGTGCAGTCTTTCCACGTGTGCTCTGTCATCACGTGCTGTGTGGGAAACACCTGTGCGGGTCACGTCACAGACGCGCTTACGCGCTTAGGGCCTTTCCTCAGTTTTCACGCTGACGTGCAGGATTTTCACGTGCAAAATCACTCCGTACCAAGCTGGCCACGCGTACGCACACGGAATACCACGCTCCTGCCCGGAAGGCCGAACTACTGCCCCCCAGAGCCCGAGCACGCTCCCACCTGCTGCTGCCCGACTGCCTGCTGCCCCTGCACTGCTGGGGGGTGGGGGTGGTGGGAGACATGAGTGGGGGCCTGGTGGAGGGTGCCCCTGGTGGCTGGGGTGTGGGGGTGGTGGGAGACATGAGTGGGGGCCTGGTGGAGGCTGCCCCTGGTGGCTGGGGTATGGGGGTGCAGGGTGACATGAGTGGGGGCCTGGTGGAGGGTGCCCCTGGTGGCTGGGGTGTGGGGGTGGTGGGAGACATGAGTGGGGGCCTGGTGGAGGCTGCCCCTGGTGGCTGGGGTATGGGGGTGCAGGGTGACATGAGTGGGGGCCTGGTGGAGGCTGCCCCTGGTGGCTGGGGGGTGGGGGTGGTGGGAGACATGAGTGGGGGCCTGGTGGAGGCTGCCCCTGGTGGCTGGGGTATGGGGGTGCAGGGTGACATGAGTGGGGGCCTGGTGGAGGCTGCCCCTGGTGGCTGGGGGGTGGGGGTGCAGGGGGACATGAGCAGGTGTGCAGGGTAGTCCCCTGTTTTGTGGGCTGCCTGCAGGGGCCGTGGAGGGTGTACAGGGAACACCTGTGAGGACCCACCCAGCCTAATCGCGTGTGTAACTTCCCACGCACCCCTGTAATACACGTACCAAGCCAAATCGCGTGTGAGAATTCCCGCGCATACCTGAAATACACGTACCCTGCTGAAGTTGCGTGTAAAACTTCCCGCGCACCCCTGAAATGCATGCGACCAGGCTATTCGCGTGTGGAACTTCCCGCGCACCCCTGAAATACACGTAGCACGCTGGGAGACATGAGTGGGGGCCTGGTGGAGGGTGCCCCTGCACTGCTGGGGGGTGGGGGTGGTGGGAGACATGGGTGGGGGCCTGGTGGAGGGTGCCCCTGGTGGCAGGGGGGTGGGGGTGATGGGGACATGAGTGGGGGCCTGGTGGAGGGTGCCCCTGCACTGCTGGGGGGTGGGGGTGGTGGGAGACATGGATGGGGGCCTGGTGGAGGTTGCCCCTGGTGGCTGGGGGGTGGGGGTGGTGAGAGACATGGGTGGGGGCCTGGTGGAGGGTGCCCCTGGATGCTGGGGGGTGGGGGTGATAGGGGACATGAGTGGGGGCCTGGTGGAGGGTGCCCCTGCACTGCTGGGGGGGTGGGGGTGGTGGGAGACATGGATGGGGGCCTGGTGGAGGGTGCCCCTGGTGGCAGGGGGGTGGGGGTGATAGGGGACATGGGTGGGGGCCTGATGGAGGGTGCCCCTGCACTGCTGGGGGGTGGGGGTGATAGGGGACATTGGTGGGGGCCTGGTGGAGGGTGCCCCTGGATGCTGGGGGTGGTTGGAGACATGAGTGGGGGCCTGGTGGAGACTGACCCTGCACTGCTGGGGGGTGGGGGTGTTGGGCGACATGGGTGGGGGCCTGGTGGAGGCTGCCCCTGCACTGCTGGGGGGTGGGGGTGCAGGGGGACATGAGCAGGTGTGCAGGGTAGTCCCCTGTTTTGTGGGCTGCCTGCAGGGGCCGTGGAGGGTGTACAGGGAACACCTGTGAGGACCCACCCAGCCTAATCGCGTGTGATAATTCCCGCACACCCCTGTAATACACGTACCTGGCCAAATCGCATGTGAGAATTCCCGCGCACCCCTGTAATACACGTACCCAGCCGAATCGCGTGTAGAACTTCCCACGCACCCCTGTAATACACGTACCAAGCCAAATCGCGTGTGATAATTCCTGCGCACCCCTGTAATACACGTACCAAGCCAAATCGCGTGTGATAATTCCTGCGTACCCCTGTGATACACGTGCCCTGGCTAATCGCGTGTAAAACTTCACGCGTACCCCTGTAATACACGTACCCTGGCCAATCGCGTGTAGAACTTCCCGTACCCCTGTAATACACGTACCTTGGCTAATCGCGTGTATAACTTCACGCGTACCCCTGATATGCACGTTACCCGCTTTGCGTTCCTTGTTTGGCAGCCCTGTAGACTGGTCCAGGGTTAGCGCAGCCCTTTGCGATGATTTAGCGATTTTGATGGCTTTTCCTTGCGCGAGGGCGTTCTTGGGGGCGTTACTGGCGCTGCTGCAGGGTCGCTGCGATACTCTGCGCCACGGCTGGTTTGGGAGCCTGAAATCCATGAATACGCTGTGCGCGGAAATCGGTTTTAGCGCACGTGCCTGGCGCAGACAATCGCACGCGGACACTCTGCGCCAGCCGCTTGCGACACTTTTCTGCGAAATTCTATGAATTACCGTGTTAATCTGTAACTGGATGTCAGGCAGCAATCCATGTACAAATTTGTCGACAAACAGCCTTCTCCCTGACTCTGTGCCTAAGTCTTGTCCACTGAAATCTGAGAATACCTGCTCGAACCGATTGAAGAAATCAGTAGCACCCTCAGACTTTCCTTGGACACAGGCCGTAAGCTTGTCCCAAATGATTCTTTTTTCGGGAACCATAGTTTTCAATTTTACAATAATTCTATCAGGCAAGGTTAATATCACTTGAGGCGGTCGTTCGCCAGCTGGTCTTTCTCTATCTGGCCTAACCATGCTATGCCATGTATCTCCCAACCCAGGTATGTGATCTATAGTCCTGATCTGTTTCCACAAATAGACTGGTAGGAGTACGGGAAATAATAGGTCAATATCACTTAAGGTGAATACCGACGACTGTAAGACTGACTCTATTTCTTTGTAGAATCCGGTCGGATTTTTTCTTATATCGGGAATAGATTGTTTTATGGTGTTCACTTCCTGTCTTGAAAACGGGACGTGAACAAACTGTGATACGTAATGTGCAGGAATTTCTCCGGCGACTGTACCTCGTCCAGCATCGGCCGCAATCTCAACTTTTGGGACAAATGTCGGAGGGACCTCTCTCATAGGCAACTGAGAAGTAGGCAGCTCCGAACGCTTACTGAGCAAAAGAGCCAAATCAAGCGCTAGGGCAGTCGAAGAAGTATCAATCGAAAAAGCTCTCTTATAAACGCTCAACAATTCTGCGGGACAACAAATCTTTCTTTTTACACACTCATCCTGCAGGTACTCTACCAGCACCTGTATCACTTTCTTCTGCATTTCTAACGTATACTGACTATATGTGTCATATACTTCATCTGGAGTTATTGACATATCCGAAATCCATCTTATCGCATCCTTTATACAAATTCACACTTCCTCACCTCTTAATTCACGGCGAGGAGAAAACCATTTCTGTAAGTACATAATACCTTAACTACCACCATCTGCTTCCTCATTCTGTAACTCTTCCAACTCCTTCCTATACTTAAAAATCCTCTCAACATGCTCATATACCTTCTCCGCAGTATCTCTAGACAGCGCTAAAGCGTTCAAATCCTGTAATCCTTGTGGGAAATCTACATCATTTAATCTATTCCACATTATACTCATATGAGTCCCTAATCCTTCAATAAAAACATTTTTCTCGGGAATCCCTTTTAAATTTTCGAGTGTGGAAAAAACGTCGGCTTGTTCACCCTTCTCCATACAATGTTTAGCCCAAGCAATCAATTCACTCTTTTTGTCTGGGGACACAGTATTACGAGTCACAACCCTTGGTCTCGCTCCCTGGTCTACTACAAGTGATGCAGAATCACTTGGAAGAAGAAGAGTAGGCACATTCTGAATATCAACAGGTGAAGGCAAGGGGGCAGGCAAAGGAGTGACATCTGGAAGAACAGTGGGAAGAACAGCAGGGAGGACTGGAGGAACTGTAGGAGGGGGAACAACAACGGGAAGGGGCAAAGCGCCAGGGGGAGGGACATACAGAGGTGGCGCGGAGGCATCGGGCCTTCGCTCATGCAAAAGTTTATTAATCAATTCATCTGACGTATGAAAATCTTTTGAAGGGTAGATATTCTGAATGCCTAATTGAAACGCCCTGTCTGTGTTCCTAACTGACTCTAATTGTTTATTTTGGTCATATAACCGTGCCTTTTCGACACTTGTCATATGTCTACGCATATGTTTCTCTCTACTTTTCTGTTGCTGCAAAGCTTCTGTTTTCCAACTTTGTAACGCGTCAAATGCTGCAGGTCTACCCTTTTTCTTTACTAATACAGACTCTAAATATTCTATACGAGGGATTTCAAAACTACCATTGGTTGGCCACCGAAGATTAGAATTATGTCTGGTCTGTCTGTGCCAAATGTCATTAAATGCTATACTACCAAAGGCTTTCTTACAGTACATAGTACATGCCGGCGACCCCTCCTGTGGTGCGGGATGGCTAGCTTCCAAAGATTGTCTGCCGCTGCGGAATAATGCCCTAAAGCAGGCAGACAATTTCCCAGGCATATCAAAGTTCTAGTGTTACCTGGTTAAATAATTGTGCTTGCGAGTACAATGCTCCAAATTCAAATTGTCAGGGTTAGATTAAGAATCGGGACACGATTCACCTGACCAAAGGACTGGGAGGCCCGATCGGGTTACTAAGGACAATGCTAAGGACCCACGTGTCTGGTGATTTTCGGCAAATTTACCCACCTCAAATATATGGATCCTCGTCAAAACGTCGTCTTGGGCTACAGCTCACCGTTCAGGGATCGGATCGTGCAGTTTCGTCGAGGAATTCGCTTCTCGTTTAGAGTGGCCCTTTCTGTTGGCACCGTCCGATCCCGGTCCGATAGCCGAGCCAACCTTCAACGAGACGAAGTCAATCTTGAGGGTCCCTATTCGGGCGCCATCTGTGGAATCAGAAAAAAATACAATATTACGGCTGTTACACCAAGCATAGGAAAATACACCGACACGGGCTTGTAAAGATTCCCAGAATCTTTATTACAAAAACTGAACAGTATTACACAAAGCAAACAAATAGCTATTTGGCTGTCAATACACCACAGAGACCACCAGCAGGGTTCAATGTGAGCAATGAGCAGAATTTGCAAGCTGGACATCGGCGTATTTATACAGTTTATTATAATGATGTCCAGCCTCTTACAAGTTAATAATACATTGGGCTAGGGTCGTGCCAGGTTCACTTTCCTAATTTAAATATCTTGCGCATGCGGTTTACTTTTGAATACATTTACTAACACACTCTATTATTCTTTAATTTAACGTTACAATCTTCACGTATTGTTTTAATACAGATTAAACAAAATGTTTCACATATCGTATTTGGATAGCATTACTGTTCTTGTAGTTTAACATTTGCTAATTCAAGTAATCCCCTGATCCCGAGGTCAACAAAGGACAAGGTCTACATGACCCGAACATGTAGCCTGAAGGCAGGTTGGACATTAACCCTCCTACAGAGATTGAAGAGGTTAAGGCAAGAACAAGAGCACACGATACGGCCATTTTAGACTACAGGGTGACTTTGTACAAAAACTAAGATGGCGGTTCTAACCTAAAATGGAGGCTCGATTCACTTGAGGTCACGACCTTGTAATACGGGCTTCCTCGCAAAGCGACTGGGCATAGGCCAACATATACAATGAGGACGAAACAATATTATATCAGTTCTAACAGTGGGGCCTGGGGAGACAGCAGCTTTGTCTACAAAAGTCCTTCCTGAGCCCATGAGGCCTGTGGAGATTGTTGCTTCTTCTGCAAGTTCTTCTTCACCATTGAGCAATTTTGCTTCTCCTTCCTCGTTGTCTTCATTGTCTTTGGGAAACACTGACATTCTGTTTACAGATCACACCGTACCTGAAGTCTTAAGGTACGATCTGTGACCACAGAATCAAACTTACAGTACAGCATCGGCTGTGCCCACAAGAAACCACAGTTGAGCCAGTCCCTTGTCACTTCTCTGCTGAAAACAAATAAGAGACGGGGACCGACAAAGTTACCTTCAATCAACATAGGCCACGTGTTCAGGGGCCACCGTCGGGATAAACTAAAAAAGCCTAACGGAGAGGCTTCTTAACAGACTCTAAGAAACAATGCCCCTTTTTAAAGCCACTCTTACAAAAATGAATATTGGACATTTTCTGATGATGAATCTGCCCATCAAGGGTCATGGTCCTCGAGGACCAAATGTTTACTGGTCACAAAAGCAGTTTGTTCAGTAGTCATATTTACATTTGGGTTCTGGTATCTAGAAAATGGGCATCCGCTTGATAATTTATTGCCGACTGCAAGTATCCCTACTGTGCCTCCGTTTTATGTGTATCTGCACACTCTTCCTCCGCGAGACCTCCAACACAGAGGAGGTTATCATAATAACACTCTTTTAATGATTATGAACGCTATCCATGCGATTCTAAACAAAACAAATTGCTGGGTGTTTTCGCACTTGCCACAACATGGGGAAAAGGGACTTGGCTGCTATATGCATCCTCCCCCTTTAACTACTGCTTGCTATGCCTCTTTCAGGGCATTATTCTTTGGCCTTTGGAACGATAGTATAACAGGGAACTTTGATGGGACTAACCTTAATGAATTTTGGAAAAGAGTCTTAACACCTTTGGGATGTTCTATCTTGGCAAATAGGAGCAAGCTCAATGTTGCTTCTATTAGGCCTTCTGACAGACTCTGCAGACCTTTTAAGTCATTAAAATAGGGATGCCATGCCTCCTTCAGATACTATCAACCATAGTCCAGAAACCGTTTCATTCTGCATACAGAGAGAGGGTTCCAACCAATGGGTACATTTGAGGGATGTACGACTATTGCAGTACTAACTAGTGAGGATAGACCTCTGTATGTTGTAAGTGGTTTCAACCCAGCACTCCACCTAAGTCAATGCCTAGTATGGGATGCCCAATTGAAACCCTTATTTATATATTTTTATATCAACAGTTCTTTTATTTCTGGATGATGTACCCTTATATAACGCCCCACTCTTTGAATCCCCCCAGTCTCACTGAACCAAGAAATAGGTTTGTTTTGCAAAGTTAAAAGATTTATTTGAAGAATTGAACAATATATATATATCACACTTTTATGAATATGAACAATATCTGAATATCACTCTTATGAATATTTCTACAATGATCAGCAATGGGTAGTATTACAATAATCAACAATCTCTTTAATCAATTAAGAGTAGGAATAGGAAGAACAATGTAGCAGAGGATAAAACTTTGTGTGGGTTCAATGGAATACAATGATATGAAATTAATGCAACACAGAAATGAAACTTGATATGAATTCAACCAAAGACAATGTAATCACTCTTTCCCCCTGATACTACTCACTCCCCCCAATATGCAATATGAAGAGATGGAATGGGGGCACACAGGTTTCAGGGATAACAATCAACCATTACAGTTTCAATCCCGATTCCCCCCAGCAAGCTTAGAGAGAACAGGAATGATTTTAAAACAGGTCAAATGCTTTTAAATGTGATTTGAAATTACTGGGCAAATGCTAAAAATGACTTTAACCCGCTAAATAGGATTCAGGACTAGTGAGAGTTGCTTTGGATTGGTTCAGGTATACACAAGCAATGATTGTTGAATGATTAGCAGATTGAAAACGAAATTCAGAAGTTGAAAGCAAGAAATAGCTGTTTTTACATGTGGTGAAATTGAGCCAAATGCAAAATCTCGGCTACCATTTGCGATTACAGCAAAACTATGAGGAGTTGGAATGGATGTTAGCTTCAAAATGACATTTAAATTTCGTTCCTAGCACGTACGGTTCGAAGTTACAGAGGTTTTAGTAAAGGTCGATTTTTCTCAAAAAGAGGTCAAGATTTTACAAATGAGATTGCGCTTTTGAAGATTTACCAACAAGGATGGACTTATACTAAGGGGCTATGAAGATGCAAGATACGCAACAGTCAGTCACCAGAACAAAGCGCCTCCGCTCTGACTTTTATCTGCCAGGACACTTGACTTTCTTCAGAAAAATATCAGTGCACAGATGATTATCACTACCATTATCACAGAATTATATGGATGAGAGAAGGATTCAGGATAGACACAAGAGATTCTACAATGCAGTCTTGGTTATGTTGGAATGGGTTGGATTGGATTACTTAATACTAAGAGGTTGCTATGGACAGTTCTATGCTACATACTCACAACTATGGTTTGGAATGGGCCCGCCAAAGATCTGGTCAAAGGTTTGGCTGGAATTCGCTCATCACCGGACAGGTCTCAGGCACTTAGTTCTGCTCTCATCAAGGCACTCTGGTCTGCACGGCCTCTTGGACTGGATCTAATGGGTTGGTTCTGGGTACAGCTCTGCTCTACTGATCTGGATCTCGAGGTTCTAGCAAGTGTTCTTAGCCAGAAGCAGCCAAAACAGCACAGCCAGGCTGTTGAATGGTTAGGCCCCATGGATTTTAAGGGGTTAAAATCAGGTTGCAAGATTTCAAAGGCCAACTGAGAAGGATTCAGCATTTTTTGGATTGGGCCTCTGCTTCAGGGTTCTGGAGTCTGGATATAGGTACTGGAGTCTAGATGTGGGTTCTTCCTGCAGAGCGCTTCGACGGTGGATCAGTGATGGGTGAAAGTGTGTGTGTTTGTCTGTCCTCAGCAGTCCCTATTTATCCATTTTCCAAAGGGGTGGGGAGGCTGATTATACTATGCCCAACCCTCTAAGAATCTGATAGGTCAGAGAATTCCCTCTCCCCTGATTTGAAAAGGAACAGAGTGTCATGATGTGCCAGAGTGACACTGTGTTTATGGTCCAAAGAAAAATCCTCCCCTTTGCTTCTGTTCCAGAAAATCTATTTTTCCTAAAAAACATATTCACAATATCCCCAACTTGTTAATATTATATATACACTTTATAGATTAATTAAGGCACGTCTCTGTTCAAGTCCCATCTTCATAAGAGTTTTGGTTCACAAATGACAATTTTTTGCGCTTTTGGTTGGTTTCTCAATGTTAAATCTGCACAACTTTTTCCCCATACATACACATGCCCTCCGGACATATTCCTGTACATTTTCATATTTTTCACATAATCCCAACTGCTACAAAGTCCACATTTTGATATTTCAGTCTCTGAACATCGCAAAAATTCCAGAGTAGTTTCTACTTGTGCGCAATATTTTCATTTTAATAATCTCTAAATTCCATATTTTTGCCAGTTCAGTACAATTTTTTATAAGTCTTTTCCTCAAACATGTATTTCCTCTAGTTCAAAATCGACATCTCAGTCTGGGCCCACCTCCAAGGCCTTGGCTGAGCTAGAGAGTCACATGGGCTTCTTCCTGCCAGGGCAGGTTTCAGATCATACCCGAATTAGCATTTCCATTCAGTTCAAGGGAGTCCTTTGTCTGCTAGCAGAACAACAGGCCAAACTCCCCCTCCCAGTTCCTTTCACACCAGCCTGCCAGTTTCTTAGCAGAGAGCAGGGGGAAAGATTCCTTTGTTGGGTAAAAGGGTGTGGAATGTCTTTGGAGTCCAGTGTAGTTGGCTTTAACTCACTTTGAAAACCAAGCTTAACAGTTTTGTCCTAAAATACAAATTACATTTTTAACAAATATCCACAAATCTCTTAATTTCAGCCTTCTTAAAATATAGGGATTAAATTATAACAACCCATCTTGCTTTGGATAGGAAGTCTCTTCTTTGGCATATTTTGATTCAATGTACAACTTTAAAATGACAGGTTTAGAGATCGCCAACTTCTGATACAGGTGAGTAACAGTACTGCGCCCATATTTCTTTCACAGCAAGCATCTTTAAAGATGGATTTTGTTCTGATAAATGTACTTCTGCTGATATTGTATTTATGTGGATTCCTGAAGTAGAATGATGTTTACTACCCAACAAGGAGGTTGGATCTTTTGTGTGGTTTGTGAACCATGCTTTTTGCAAATTTGACAACCAACAAAAAACGGATTTCCAAACAGCTCTGTGTTTCTTTTGCAATCAGCTTTGCTTTTTCAAGTAGTTTCAGGTGACTCTGTGGGTAACCAAATTATGGGTTTTGGCAGTGGTCTTCTGTGTTACCACTGACCTAGGCAAAAGTGAATTTGTGGCCTATTTTTCAGGTTCTCCTGCGCACTTCTGGGTGATTTTTAGCAAACACCATGCTTCCCGGCGGCCATTTCTGATGTTTCTGATGCAAGCAATGCACAGGGATTTTGCAGGGCATGGGCTAGTGGATTAGAACATCCCACAATGTGGGAGATCCTGTTTACTTTGTTTGTGGCAATAAGGCCTATCCATGGTTACCCTGAGATTGGCAGGGTACATGTTACTTGGGGATATTGTTGCCAGGAGTAAATTCTGCCACCACCACGATAGTCTCTTTACGGCTCGTCCAAGGCGGGATGAGAATGGTGATACTCCTTCACAAGTCTTGGGTCATGTTGCAAAATCTTTCGTGCCATTCTGGGGACATATAATGAATTCTGAGGATATCAGAAGATTAGCAAGGGTATTAGAGAAAAACATCAATAGGACCACTGATATTTTGTATAACATGATACTAGAGCAAAAGGCTATTAGACTAGTAGCCCTCCAAAATAGGATGGTGTTAGACATCATTTTAGCTGAGCGTGGTGGAGTATGCAAAATGGTGGGATCTGCATGTTGTGTTTTTGTACCTGATTCCTCTCCCACCATATTTAAGGCAATCCAGAACTCACATACCTTAAGTACTGAAGTACATGTACACGAGGGAAACTGGAGTATGAGTACATGGTTCTGGGATTTGTTGTGATCTTCGGCTTGGAAAATCTTTGCAGTCTTAATGGTGATCCTTGGTATTTTTCTGTTCTGCTGTTGCTCTATACAATATCTGCCTGCCATTTCTTCCATGATAGGAGGATGTTGTGCACAAGCAATAGGTACACTGGGACCTAAGATACATAGTCCTAAGTCCTAAGATACACCTAAGTCTGAAAAAGCTACCAATGCCCTAGTAATGCAGGAAATTGCTGTCAAAGAGTTAATGGCGAGTGATGTCTTAGAAACCAGCGACTCAGGGTGCTCTGACAGCGATACATGGTCTTTGTACAGTCAAAATGTTTGAGTTATGCTCTTGCCTTAGGCCAAAAGCAGGGTTTGTTAAACCATATTCGCATAATACCGTCTGATTATGAACATTGGCCTAATAGCATTCGCTTTTGAATTGAAAACTGTGTTTAAACAGACCTGAATAGAATTGACTAAACCACCATTTTAGAAACGTCCATCATTTTGATTTTCTCCTGCTTTCTGTTCCAAATTGAACTATGTGTTTTTCGGCTTCAGCTGAGCTAAATGAACTTTGAACTATGTCAACATTGAGGCTGCCGAAAACAGAATACTTGGCTTGTGCTAAGAAACCTTGGAGCCGAACTGAACCTCAATTCAAGTGTTGTCTGCACCAATAGCTTCATCCTTATTCAAACACTGGGATTGAATGCTGAACACACTTAAACTATGTGCCATTGCAGAAACCCATTGAGTTTTTTTCTTGAACCTGGACTTACTTTAAGCTGGAGAACCAACATGACCAGACAGAACAAAGTTGTCACCATTTTATTCTGTGTAAAAAGAAATATGTCTTAAGCCTGAAAACAATATTGTTGTATTTGTCATGTAACCTGGGTATGAACCCTAGCAAATGTTTAATTTGAAATGAGGCTGACATGGATGCAAAATATTACTCTTGCAGGAAACACACTCTATGGGCACTCTGACAAAATGTATGGCTCGCTGCGCCATAGGGAATCAAGCTGCACCTCACTGAGGAGGCCCAACAAGGCCGAAACATGTCTGGGGTTCCTTGTGTTTCCATGCAGAGGAATCTGGCCTAGCAGTTCGGGTAGGGCTACTCCCATTGGTGGCAGTACCTGACTGATTTGCATATGGCTGGACCCCTTTTGCAATGGCGCAGACGGGCTAAAAAATGGTGGTGTGGAAGGTTGCCCAGAGCAACGCCAGTGGTTCAGATTAATTCAAAACCTTCCACCCATCACTTTTTTGGTTTCAGTTTGTCTCCCTATGTGAGAGAGGGTATGCCCAGACGTGGGTCCCTTGCTCACTGCGCCATAGGGAACCAAGCTGCACCTCACTGAGGAGGCCCAACAAGGCCGTAGCATGTCTGCGGTTGCTTGTGTTTCCGTGCAGAGGGGATCTGGCCTAGCAGTTTGGGCAGGGCTACTCCCATTGGTGGCAGTACCCAGTACCTGACTGATTTGCATATGACTGGACCCCTTTTGCAATGGCACAGATGGGCTAAAAAACGGTGGTGTGGAAGGTTGCCCAGAGAAACGCCAGTCGTTCAGATTTATTCAAAACCTTCCACCCATCACTTTTTTTATTTCAGTTTGTGTCCCTATGTGAGAGAGGGTATGCCCAGACGTGGGTCCCTTGCTCGCTGCACCATAGGGAACCAAGCTGCACTTTACTGAGGAGGCCCAACAAGTCTGAAACATGTCTGGGGTTGCTTGTGTTTCAGTGCAGAGGGGACCTGGCCTAGCAGTTCGGGCAGGGCTACTCCCATTGGTGGCAGTACCCAGTACCTGACTGATTTGCATATGGCTGGACCCCTTTTGCAATGGCGCAGACGGGCTAAAAAACGGTGGTGTGGAAGGTTGCCCAGAGAAACGCCAGTGGTTCAGATTTATTCAAAACCTTCCACCCATCACTTTTTTGGTTTCAGTTTGTGTCCCTATGTGAGAGAGGGTATGCCCAGACGTGGGTCCCTTGCTCGCTGCACCATAGGGAAACAAGCTGCACTTCACTGAGGAGGCCCAACAAGTCCGAAACATGTCTGGGGTTGCTTGTGTTTCCGTGCAGAGGGGACCTGGCCTAGCAGTTCGGGCAGGGCTACTCCCATTGGTGGCAGTACCCAGTACCTGACTGATTTGCATATGGCTGGACCCCTTTTGCAATGGCGCAGACGGGCTAAAAAACGGTGGTGTGGAAGGTTGCCCATAGAAACGCCAGTGGTTCAGATTTATTCAAAACCTTCCACCCATCACTTTTTTGGTTTCAGTTTGTCTCCCTATGTGAGAGAGGATATGCCCAGACGTGGGTCCCTCGCTCGCTGCACCATAGGGAACCAAGCTGCACTTCACTGAGGAGGCCCAACAAGGCCGAAACATGTCTGGGGTTGCTTGTGTTTCCGTGCAGAGGGGACTTGGCCTAGCAGTTCGGGCAGGGCTACTCCCATTGGTGGCAGTACCTGACTGATTTGCATATGGCTGGACCCCTTTTGCAATGGCGCAGACGGGCTAAAAAACGGTGATGTGGAAGGTTGCCCAGAGCAACGCAAGTGGTTCAGATTAATTGAAAACCTTCCACCCAGCACTTTGTTGTCCATCGTGGGGACCCAACAGGTATTCTACCTCATATTCCACTGGGGCCAGAGGGGTGTTGACAATGATTCACAAATCATTCAAATTTGCACTCCACAAAAGCTACATCGACCCGGAGGGCAGATATATTATACTACACTGCGCAGTTGCTAATAGAGAATATCTCTTGGTGAACACTTATGGTCCCAATGTAGACTCCCCCAATTTTGTAGACCTGGTGGCATCCATACTCCTGGGATGTGTGGGGGTGCAGATTGTCTGGGGAGGGGATATGAATTTCATATTGGACACTGCATTGGACAGAACAGCTACAGCTCCCAGACTACTGTCTGGTGCAGCGCGTAGACTGTTGGCGCACAGCGCAACGCTTGACATCCGAGATCTATGGAGGGCAATGCTGCATGGGCATCCCACAAGTGAGGCAGGGTAACTGCTGTTACCATCGGCAGCTGGGAGAGGGGCAGCCCCAACCACCCGCGCCTTCTCCTCACCTTCCCCCCAACTACGGAGACATGCAGTCTCTGCAGCACAAAAGCCATGGAAGGGTAAGATGCAAACAGTCATCGCACCCTTCCTCCAAACAGCAAGGTGCTAAAGCGCCACAAGGAAACAACCATCAGGCAGGGCCCAGGTTCAAAGATCTGCCCCCACCAGGGGGTCAGACAGTCGGCTATCCGGCCGGGGGCTGCGACAACAGCGGCCCCCATCACATACACAACAAAGACCCACGCCCTCCCTGGGTCCTATAAATGACAGCAGCATGCTCAGAGTAAACACAATCTGTTTGTGGACCCTGAACGGGGACCCAAGCAAACAGGAGGTTCACTGTTTACTCAGTGTCTTCCAAATCTTCTTGCTTCTTTACCACAGAACCCACCCACCCTACAAAAGGGGAGAAGAACAAAAAGAAGTACAAGGCACTGTACGGTGCCCACAACAAGCCGTGGGACACAAGAAAGTGGCACGGGTCCGAGGGGGTAACCTCAGGACCCGGTGCCCAAAAGTATGATACCATCATGATATGTGATATTGTTATTGTCATAACCCATATCTGTACAATAAAATCCTACAGCCTTTTTATTGCCAACACTTGAAACAAGTTGTGAGCCTATCATTATGGGTGAGGATTTGGGGTTCGGCCATTACTAATGCATGCATATGGGTTCAGCATTTATGCTTACACGGGAATACACCCATTACTCCTCAGTGCGTGATAGCTCCTCCAGAATTGACATGTTCCTGTTGTCGAGCAGAATGCTGGGCAGGGTGGTAGAAACGCAAATACTTGCTCGTACATTGTCGGACCATGCCCCAATCATGCCATCCGCTGAACTGGGAGTACCCATCCTTACCATTAATACATGGCGATTCAAGTCTGATGCTCTGCAGGATATTGTGTTTAAGGCAGACATTCCTGCTGATATCCAGTCCTACTTTGAACACAACACGCCCCAGGCCACTACTTTGGGAGTCCGATGGGATGCCTTCAAAACATTTATCTGGGGAATGTCCATCTCTAGGGAGGTGGAAGTGCTCAAGACAATAAGATCTGCCCTCAGCCGCTCCGAAGCCAGACTGCACGAATTAGAGCGGGCACACACGAGATCAGCGTATCCTGCTACCCTCTCCCTAATTAGCGAAGAACTTCAAACATTTAATGACCATGCCACTAGGGAAGTCCAATACTTTAGCCATCCACAAGCTGCACAGAAGTATGGAGAGGGAGATAGGCCCGGCAAAACACTTGCTGCCCTGGCTAGGGGAGAGTGGGGCCAGACTCAGATCAATTGTGTCAAGGATGGCCGGGGTGCAGTACAGTGGTCTGACCAGCAGATCTTGGAAGTCTTTACAGACTTTTACACGGAATTGTACTCCCAACCACCCGAACATAGTGAATCCCATATGAGGGATCTACTTGAGCAGATACCCACAACCTGTAGCCCCCCCGCAACCAGAAACCAATTAGATTCCCCATTCCTACTAGACGAAATAGTCAAGGCCATATCCACTCTCCCTAATGGCAAGGCGCCTTGGCCCCTACGGGCTCACAGTGGAATTCTACCGGGAAAACGTAGCCATACTGGCCCCTAAACTACTTGAGGTATGGGATGAGTCACTCCAACTAGCAACCCTTCCCCAAACACTACGAGAGGCCGTTATAACGGTGCTACTCAAGCCAGGTAAACCCAGCGATGATTGCAGATACTATAGGCCCCTCTCTTTAATGAATCTGGACACCAAAATCTTTGCCAAAGTAATAGCCAACCGCTTCCTCGCAGTTATGACATATATGCTCCATGACGACCAATCAGGATTCGTACCCGGGAGATCAACATCCTATAACATCAGAAGGCTGCTCAATGTCATGGCGCGGATCGATCAGGGCGCGAATGCTGTCGCGGTCACACTTGACGCCCAGAAGGCGTTCGATATGGTGTCCTGGAAATACATGTGGCTGGTACTGGAGACCATGGGCATCGGGCCTAACATGATCAGATATATTAAGTTACTATATACTTCCCCAGTGGCTAGAGTTCGAGTCAACTCCCAAACGTCGGGCCAGATTCCACTCCTCAGAGGCACCCGTCTGGGCTGCCCGTTCTCCCCGATCCTCTTCGCCCTGGCGATAGAGCCAATGGCGGACCACGTTAGAGCGCGCCACTCACACAGGGGGATACGGATGAAAGACACCCCTGAGATTATTTTGCAATACGCGGATGACATATTATTGTTTGTCAGAGACCCCGCTGTCCACCTCGACCCAATTTTACACGTCATCATTCGCATAGGTACACACTCCGGATTCACCATCAACTACACCAAATCCGAATTCTTTCCCCTCACCAGCTCCACCCAACAACCTGCCACTGAGTATCCACTTCACTGGTCGCCCAACGGGATTAAGTACCTGGGGTTCCAAGTGTCCCTGACCAAAGACGCACTGCTGGCAGACAACTACCGGGCCGCGGCACAGCAGGCTGAGGCCAAGATGATACGATGGCGCTCCCTTCCACTATCACTTGCTGGGAGACTTTCACTTAATAAAAATGGTACTACTCCCCAAGCTATTGTACATATTCAGTAATGTGCCCGTCTGGCCAGGGAAGAAATACTTTACAAATCTGCACAAATTGTGCGCGCAGTTCCTTTGGCATTCTGGTGCCATGTGCAAAAAATGGTCTGACATGACACTCCCCTATGATAGAGGGGGGTTTACCACCCCTGACCTGCTGCAGTACTGGCTCGCTAAACAAGCGCAATTTGCTTCTTATTGGTACGCTGGACCCCCCCCTCGCCCCCATGTCAAGCTGGAAATTTTGGCAGCAGCAGGTGCTAACGTAATGTCACTAACACTACACCAACAATACGTACTGGACTCGCCCATTGACGCGGTCGGAACCACAGTGCATGCCTGGGGTCGAATATTCATGGCTGGTTCCGAACAGCAGCCATACTATAAGTGGCTCCCCGCCTGGAGATTTCCCGGGCTGGAATCCACACATGACACAGCCCTGGCGTGACACTGGGAGGTCTTGGGGTACCTCGCTCTAACGGATTTCTATCCAGGTGGGCATGTTATAACTCCACAGACATGGAGGCCGGGCCATTCGGGGTCAGCATTGAAATTTCTGCAATTCTATAGACTCTACGCCGCCTTCCGAAATGCTTGGCGTGGATTCCCCTGCAAACCTCCGGATTCCCCAGGGATTGCCTATATTGCTAACTCGGATGGTGCCCGCGGGGTGGTCTCTTCGCTATACAAGCTCCTACTGACGGGTGGCCCTACCCGACCCTCCAGGGCACGTGATGAATGGGCGACTGAGCTACATGCGGAGCTCACTGACCACTTGTGGGGGAAAATGTGCTCACATACTAACAGAGTCTCCCTAAACGTCCGCTATCGAACCATACAATACAAACTATTAAACAGACTATACTATACCCCGCACAGGATCTCCAGGTTTGCTCAAACCACCCTGCGGACCTGCCCTCGCTGTGATACGGAGGGCGCCAATCATTTACACATGTTCTGGGAGTGCCCTAGGTTGGTGGACTTCTGGGGCAAGATCCTGGATATGCTATCTGAAATTAGTGATGCTACTATTGAACCAGACCCGATGGGTGTTCTGTTTGTGGTGTGGCAGGCTGAGGGGGCTAAACAAACGGCCAAATTCCTGAATGTGGGCTGCATGGTGGCCAAGAAGTGTGTTCTACAGAACTGGAAGAGCTCTTCTCCCCCTTCATTCCAGAAGTGGTTAAACCTACGGGCCTGGTCCCGTAACTGCGAAGAGGAGTACCTTAGTATGCTCCCAGCTCGCTCTCACCCTAAAAACATCTGGACTGCTTTCAACAGTTACCTTCATAGCCTGGACGAGACCTCCTCCGCTAGTGGTTGCTCCCAGACCTCTCCCTAATACGTTGACACTTGCTGATGTACCGTAATGCCTTACCCTTATCTGTTGTTGAATTACTATTCTTTTTTACCACTGTATTTACCTATGCATGTATTGAACTCACTGATTGCTCTGATGTATATGTATGCTATATGCCTCTGCCAACAAAAATAAAAGTTTTTAAAAAAAAAATAAATTTGAAGAGAGGATGGATGAAGTAACCGGGATTGGATATAAAAGAGGCCTTCTTTGTGATGTCCAGCACTCTCTCACCTCAGGGTGTCTGCTGGTACACACTGCAAGATGCTTGAGAGCCAGATAGCTATCTGCATCTGCATTCTGATTAAAAGTATACTTATAAATCTGAACTCATGATTGGCGTATTTCATTTTGGTGGCACTAACCCTCGATATTTCCTCTGGTCTTTCATCACTACAAAGGACCTCACCCTCCAAATAAATCTTGAATGACCTAGACTCTGCCCCTTGTGCCTAGGCCTGGGCCTGTTTTCTTAGACCCTCGAGAGAGAGTAGAGTGGCACTCTCTGACCCCTGCAGAGGTCTCCCATAGAGGCCCACCAGCTAACCTGGTAGTTCTCAGAGGAGCACCTACATAGTTTTCTGGCATGAGCAGGGTCTTGTCCACCACGGTCATACTTCCCCAGTGTCTCTCCAACCAACAGAAGGCTGGCTATTCAGGAGGACACTTCTAAAAAATCGGCGGGTATTCTGTGGTATAGTAGCCAGTACTTATGCATTCTGGTCCCAGACCCTAAGGGACACTAGAGAAATCTCTGCAGGAGCACCAAATGTGATTCCTGTAGTGGCCTCCACCTCAGGCATGAAGCAAGGGTAAGTCAGACTGGCATCCTTGAATCCAAGTGCCTTACCTTTACACTTGAGGCCACCCTTCTTGTCGTCCAGAGCCCCACAGTACCAACCGGTGCCGGGAATGCAAGGTATGGTACTGGGTCCACTGGGAGCCTGATTTACAGCAGGAGAGCTGCTACTCTTGCTGCCACCCCATAACAATTATCCCCACTAGATTGGTGGCTCTTAGGAGAAGGAGGTTTAGGTTTACTTGACTGTGATTGCTTATGGGACTCCTCAGAATTCTGAGAGATCCCTTTCTCTTTGTCCTTGTCCTTCCCACTGGGTTCCTTAGGAGACACCCGGTGGCAGACCCACTTGTCAGCTAGCCTGACCAGCTTAAAGGGATCCACAATGTTCTGGTCAAGGACATACTAATGCAGCTCTGGTGAACAGGCTTTAGGAAAATGCTCAAAAACAAAAGATGGGAAAATTCATCAAAAGACCTTGTATCCATCAATCCACCCCATCATGTTCATATGTGTATCACTCACCCAGTCAACACAAGACACATTCTCTCTCTTTTTATATTTACTGAACCTTTTAAGGTATTGGGTAGGTGTCTTGCCAAACTTGGCAATCAAATCAGATTTGATGCACTCATACTGACCCCTTTTTTCCACACTCAGCTTCAGCTTCAGAATACGGTGATAACCAGTCTGAGACACTCTACTTAACAAACACTTAGCCCAATCCCTTTTACCAACATCATGGATTCCAGAAGCCATTTCAAATGCTTCTATCCATTGGAGGATATCAGAACACTCAACATACACACCAAACAAATATTTAATAAACTTGGTGGCAGGGGACCTGACACTCTAAAATAGTTTGGCTGAAGTCTCCACTCTAGCATTCTCTAGCTAGAGTCTCTGACATTCAGTGTGCTTGTTTTTTTATCTTCAAAGCCCAATTTCATCCTCAATAATTCAAGTTCCAAGGTATTCCCTGAGGAACCAAGGATGGGTTTCAGAACAGAGGCAGCGGTAGAGTTGACAGTCCCAGAAACAGATTCAGTAATAACCCCCGGGGGAGGGTCCTCAGTGGTTTCACACCCTCCTTTTTCAAGAGCATCACAAGTAGTCCACCAGAGCAGCTATCAGCTCAGCCCTATCCTCAAAGTCTAACTCCCTGACTTCACAAGCACTTGGGAGAGCCTCCACGCTCATCTGGGTCAATTTACCATTTGCAATAGATTCCATTGCTTGTAAATGAAGTTATCTAGCAGACAACTAAACCCTCAAATTAACAAAGTGTGGATATTTTGTAAGTGGCAAGGTTACGCACTGATCTGTACTACTGCCCTCTATATGGCAGAGTAGAAGCACCGAGCACCCCAGCCAAGGTTCTCTATAGGGTAGCCATGGACGAGCAACCAAGGCTTAAGCTATCAGGAGGGAGGTGATGCCGGCTGGTTCGCAAATACAGTGTAGTTCCCAAGTACCCCACAAAGGTATGTCCACAAAGATATGTGCTAACACAGTTCTTTATATACAAATAAGGTTTAAGATATATAAATCAATTAATAACACATTTTGTACTCTGGTAATTCTAATATGGAAAATGCATACAATGTCTATGTGGTACCTCACTTAGCTATTGACTCCTTTAAAAGGTATCAACTGCTGACAGTTACAATGGCATACAAATCACACAGCATTGGGTGTCAGCATAGATCATGGGAATTAAGGTAAGTTAGGTAAACAATGGCAGAATGCTGTCCCCCATACATAGAGGCAGTTCTGAGTGAGGATCCCTGTGATGCTGGAAATGCATCAGAGGGACAGGGCCTCTGAATCCTTGTCCTTTACTGCTTTTTATCGTGTGTTCTGTCGTGTTTTCTGCCCAGGAGTCCATGTGGGACTCCTGGCAGTGCAGCTCTCTCTTTTGGTTTGGTGAACAGACCCATGGGATACCCTTATGGCACCCATGGGTAGGGGTACAACCCTGTACCCCTAGTGTATGTTTTTGGGCACCTGTGGGTGGCCCACAGAGCAGGGTATGGGCTGGTGGCAGCTCCATGCTGAATTTGACAGGTGCTCTGGGTGTCCTCCATTTTGGGATACCCAGGCCCTGCCATTGGGATCAGTTGATTCCTGATAGGAAACAAGATGGCCCTTGTGGCCTTTTGCTTTCTATTGCCTGTTACCTTGTTTTCCCAAAGTCCTGGGAAGCCCTGACTCTGTCCCTTCCCCCTGACTGGCTGTTGGGTGGAAGTTCCATATATGGTGTTGTTGTGAAGGTCCAGTTTGACTGACTGGAGCCTTCCCAGTGACTGTATGTTGTGGGTACCTCCTGTGGGTGGGACCTGGGTGAATGGAGTGTGTGGCCAATATACACTCCTTGTTGTGGTTGCCTGGTTTCCGGCATGAGAGACAAAGACTGAGACAGCCCTGCCCGAAACTGGCCTGAATGCAGTGTGTAGTGTTGAATGGCTGGGTACTTGTCCCAATCCACATTCCTTGTTGTGAGTGTCTGAAAGGGAGGAGTGTGGCCTGAATGCACTGTGTGCCTGATTGGCTGACTGACTGCATGAATGCCCTTCTGTATGATTGGCTGCTGAGTGTGTGCCAGCAGTGTGGATGAGAGACAGAATAGTATATCTGGGGACCTCTCACCACTGGTAATTGTTCAGAAGCGTTCTGGAGTTGAGTCTCCACTCTAAGAGTAACTGGAACTGCTGATCCTCGACGTTCAGCTGGAAGAAGAAGACTTGCTGTTGCATTTGCTTCGACCGATCCGAAGGCTGCCGAAATCGTTGAAGACTGACCCGAGAGAGGACCTGGTAAGGCGCCCTCTTCCCGTGCTCCGAGGGACCATCGAGCACCGCTCCATCTTCGCCGAAGCGCCCTGGAAGATAGACCCTCGAAAGGCTGCCGACCCGAGACGGGACGGCCGAGGAGATCGAAGTGAAGCACCCGGACATCGCCGCCGTCGAAGTCCATTGCCGTCGACCAGGGTTCGCAGGTTTGTGTAACCGCTGGAGGCCCGTCGAAGTTGTGTTGCCCAGCCGTGGGAACCACTTGACGCCGTGCCGCCGACGACCGGAGCCGTCCGCTCCTTGCCTAAGAACATTTGAATCGAAGGACTCCCTCGTCCGCACCGTCGACCGCTTTATCCTGCCGGAGAAAGTCGAGGACGACCAACGCGCCGAGGAGAAACCTACCGGTGGGTTTCCCGCCACCCGAAGACCACAAAGACTCGAACGACTCGACGCCCTTGCTGGGCCTCCGTCTCCACAATCTTTGCGGTGCAGAACTATTGTCACCGAGGTGCCCCGCACGCCTCTGCCTTGCAGGACGCCGACGCTCCGACGCCGACGAGCACCGCTCGGACGAAGCTGCCGCCTCATCGACGCCGTTCTACCCTGTTTGTTGTCGGACGTTCGACGCCCCGTGTCTCCCGCTTGAAAGGGAAGCATTCAAGAAGGGCCGTCGATACCCCGACGCCGAACGCCGAGTTCCTCGACGGACGTTCGACGCCCCGTGTCTCCCGCTTGAAAGGGAAGGCATTCAAGAAGGGCCGTCGATTCCCCGCCGCCGAACGCCGAGTTCCTCGACGCTTCTCGACGCCTCTCGACGATCCGTGACTCCCGCTTGAAAGGGGGTCGCTCAAGAAGGATCTGTCGACGCCTCTTCGAAGAACTCGACTCCACCAGGTACATTGGGGGGGTAAAAACATTATAGGAGGGAATAAGACTTGCAGAACAATATATGGACTGGGCTTGTGCTATATCTTTATTTTACAGGTTGCCCAGGTGGGGGAATCTCCACACAGAACTGTGTCTAGTGGTAGGGGCCAGAATTCTGCCTATTGCCCAACCATCTTATTTTCTCTCCTCTCTCTATTGCTGGTTTCACTCTATTGATCGGTGTGACATTGTTACAGTATTGTTGATGCACTTTAATGAGATCTAATACAAAGGGTGGTACCACTTTAGAATTGTATATATTTGCCATTGTTGATTTTCCTAAGTACAAAGTGAGTTATTATGATAAGTGTACATAAGTGTACATAAAGACTGTGTTCTAACCAATACAGTGTGTGGACATTCCTTTGTGGGGGCTTGGGGACTACACTGTACTTAAGAACCAGCCTGCATCACCTCCTGAGAAGCTAGGCCTTGATTGCTCGTCCATTGCTACCGTAATAGAGAATCTTGGCTGGGGTCTTCTGTGCCTCTCTTCTACCATGTAGAGAGCAGAAGTACAGACACCCCCTACAAGTCTTTACAGCTGGTGGCAGCGGTGGGATGCTTATGGTTTTAAGAATCAGTGTATAACCGTGCCACTTACAAAATATCTGCACTTTATTAAATTAAGGTTTAGTTGTGTACAAGATAACTGCATTACAAACAATGGAGTCTATTGCAAATGGCAAATTGACTCGGATTAGCTTGGAGGCTCTCCAGAGTGCTTGTGAAGCCAGGGAGTTAGACTTTGTGGATAAGTCTAGGGCTGAGCTGATAGCTGCCCTGGTGGACTACCAGACTGATGGTGAAACTCTTGATGAGGGGGGGAATGCAACCAATGGGGAATCAGCCCCTGGGGTTTCTGCTGAATCTGTTTCTGGGAATGCCGCCATTCCTGCTGCCTCTGTTCCAAACCCCAGCAATTCCTTGGAGCTTGAGTTATTAAGGATGAAATTGGCCTTTGAATACCGCAAGTTGGAAATAGAGGCTGAACTTAAGAAAGAGGAGTTGGCTCAACAAGTGGAGCTCAAGAATAGGGATCTTGAACTCAGAAATAAAGACCTTGAACTCAAGAGCCAGGACACTGAATGTCAGAGAATCCAGCTAGAGAAAGCTAGAGTGGAGACTTCAGCTAAAACCAGTGAGAGTGTCAGGTCCCCAGCCACCAAGTTTATGAAAGATTTGGTTGGTGTATTTGTGGAGGGTTCAGATATCCTCCAATGGATTGAAGCGTTTGAAATGGCTTGTGCGGTTCATGATGTTGATAAAAGAGATTGGGCTAAGTGTTTGTTAAGCAGAGTGCCTCAAACTGGATATGACTGTATTCTGAAGCTGAGTGTGGAAGAAAGGGGTCAGTATGAGTGTATGAAGTCTGCTTTAATAATAATAATAATTAGGCTTTTATATAGCGCTACAAACCCTCAGGTATCCGAGCGCTGCTTATTATTACCCACGGTGTGTGGTGCTCATTTATCGACCTCGGAAGGATGAAAGGCTGAGTTTGGCCCCGCCGGGATTCGAACCTGCGTTAACAGGCTCTGCACGGGTGTCAAAGCGAGCGCTCTACTCGCTGTGCCACTTGACCGGCTTTGATTGCCAAGTTTGGCAAGACACCTACCCAATACCTTAGAAGGTTCAGGGATTTTAAGAAAAGAGAGAATGTGTCTTGGGTTGACTGGGTGAGTGCTGCACACATGAACATGATGGGGTGGATTGATGGATACAAGGTTAAGACTTTTGTTGAATTGTCCCACCTCTTGTTTTTTGAGCATTTTTCTGAAGCCTGTTCACCAGAGCTGCGTCAGTATGTGGCTGACCAGAACATTTTGGACCCCTTTAAGCTGGCTAGGTTGGCTGAGAAGTGGGTCTCCCACCGGGTGTCCCCTAAGGACTCCAGTGGGAAGGACAAGGACAAAGAAAAGGGGGCCTCTCAGAAAGCTGAGGAATCCCACAAGCAGTCACAGTCGGGTAAACCTAAACCTTCCTCTCCCAAGACCCAAAAATCTAGTGGGGATAAGTCATCTGTGGGTGGGAATAAGAGTAGTGGTCCACCTGCTGCAAAGCAGGCTCCCAGTGGTTCCAGTACCGTACCCCGCACTCCTGGCGCTTGTTGGGACTGTGGGGCTCTGGATCACAGAAGGGGTGGCTCCAAGTGCAAAGGTAAGGCACTTGGAGTACAGGCTGTCAGCCTGACCAACCCTTACCCCGTGTCTGAGGTGGAGGCCACTATCCTCCCCTCCTCTACCGGGATCACATTTGGTGCTCCGGTAGAGATTTCCTTATTGTCCCTTGGGGCCTGGGACCAGTATGCAGAAGTACTGGCGACTATCCCACAGAACACCCGTAGGTTTTTGAGAAGTGTCCTCTTGAATGGCCAGCCTTCTACTGGTTTGAGAGACACTGGGGCAAGCATGACAGTGGTGGACAGGACCCTGCTCAAGCCAGAGGACTATGTAGGTGCTCCTCTGAGAACCACCAGGTTAGCTGGTGGGCCTCCCAAATTATCGCCTGTAGCCTTAGTCACGCTCATGATTGGAGACAAGACAGTAAAGCTTCCTGTCCTGGTTCAGGACAATGTCCCTGCTAACCTTCTGTTAGGAAATGATCTAGTAGAGTTGGGGTTGATCTCGGATGGTCTTCCCAGACTGCTGCTGCAGTCACTAGGTCACAGGTGACACCGGGTCTGGCTGTGAGTCAGGTACCCGAGCCAAAGGCGAGGCCTAAGGCAAGAAGAAGGAAGACCAAGAAGGCCACCTCTGTGGAGGGAACACCTTCTCTTCCTGCTCTTCCGACAGCACCCATTGGGATCCATGCTCCGGACGGGCTGGGTCCAGTGGAAAACCCAAACTCAACTCCTGTGGGAGAAGAGGCAGAAGACTCTCCTGTGGGAGAGGTTCTCAACCCAGAGGATCATCCCGACCTTCAATGCTTGTTAGCTGAAGGGGGACCCTCCCGGGCAGACTTCTGTAAGGGACAGAGAGAGTGCCACTCTCTCGAGGGACTGAGGAAACAGGCCCTGTCCCAGGCACAAGGAGAATTACCTAGGACATTCCGGATTTATTGGGAGGGTGAGCTCCTTGTTAGTGAGCCCACTAAGCCTGAACCTGGTGCCCTCAAGAGGTTGGTGGTACCCCAGGTTTATTGGCCCTTCCTACTGCAGTTGGCGCATGAGGTGCCCTTGGCTGGTCATCTTGGGACCAAGAAGACTATGCAGAGGCTCTCTGCCCATTTCTACTGGCCACGGATGGGAGTAGAGGTGGAGTTCCACTGCAGGACCTGCCCAACTTGTCAGTTGTCTGGCAAGACTGGAGGCAGTGTCATTGCCCCACTGCAGCCATTGCCAGTGGTTGGCACACCATTTGAGAGGGTGGGCATCGACATCGTTGGTCCCCTTGACCCTCCCACTTCAGGTGGACATCGGTTCATCCTGGTCTTGGTAGATCATGCCACCAGGTACCCTGAGGCAATACCCCTTCGGACTGTTACTGCCAAGGTGGTTGCCAGGGCTCTCCTGGGCATTTTCACCCGTGTTGGATTCCCCAAGGAGGTTGTCTCTGACAGAGGATCCAACTTCATGTCTAGTTACATGAAAACCATGTGGAAAGAGTGCGGGGTAACCTACAAGTTCTCCACCTCTTACCACCCCCAGACCAATGGTCTGGTTGAGAGATTTAATAAAACCCTCACGGGCATGCTAGGGGCTTTGGAAGAACCCTTAAGGAGGAAATGGGATCTCCTCCTGCCATGCCTGCTGTTTGCTTACAGAGAGGTACCTCAAGAGGGTGTTGGTTTCAGCCCCTTTGAGTTACTCTTTGGACATCCCGTGAGTGGGCCCCTCGCCTTGATCAGAGAAGGCTTGGAAGCCACCCCTCCAGGTCCCGCCAAGCAAGTGGGGGACTATGTGTTAGGCCTCAGACGGAGGATGACACAGATGATGAGTCAGGCAACAGCAAATCTCAAGGCCAGCCAGGAATTGAATAAGTACTGGCATGACCTTAAAGCCTCACAAGTGGATTGTACTCCGGGACAGGAAATCCTTGTGATGGAGCCTACCAAGCCTAGAGCTTTGGCAGACAAGTGGACTGGACCCTTCAGGATCATCTCCAAGATGGGCGAAGTCAATTATCTGGTTGACATGGGAGCCTCTGGGGTAGCCCCTCAGATATTCCATGTCAACAGGCTCAAGCCTTTCCACCGTCGAGCAGAAGTCTCATGTCTCTTGCTAGCTGCAGGGCAAGAAGAGGATGAGAGTGAGCCCCTTCCTGATTTGCTGCATAGCAACCCTCAGGATGGCTCAGTGGAGGGAGTACATCTCTCTCCGGATTTGACAACGAAGCAACAGAGGGCCTGCAGGGCTTTGCTCCAACAGTATGCCTCTCTGTTTTCACTGACGCCAGGCCTTACACCGTGGTGTAGGCATGAAATTGACACTGGTGACAGTGTGCCTGTCAAAACAGGTGCTACCGTATGTCAGATACCGTCAAGAACCACATCCAGGCTGAGGTCGCCAAGATGTTGGATCTGGGTGTTATTGAACCCTCAACCAGTCCCTGGTCCAGTCCAGTGGTCCTTGTCATCAAGGCAAGTTCCCAGGCGGGTACCAAGGATTGGAGGTTCTGTGTGGACTACCGAGGAGTCAATGCCGTCACCAAAACTGACGCACACCCATTGCCCAGGACTGATGAGCTCGTGGACACCATAGGTGCTGCCAAATTTGTGAGCACCTTTGACCTTACCTCAGGCTATTTGCAAATAGCTCTGACAGACCATGCCAAGGAAAAGACGGCCTTTTCAACACCTGAGGGACTCTACCAGTTTAGGCTCATGCCTTTTGGGTTGAAGAATGCCCCTGCCACCTTCCAGAGATTGTTCAACCATGCGCTCAGTGGGCTGGAAGCCTTTTGTGTGGCTTACTTAGACGACATTGCCGTCTACAGTTCCACCTGGGAAGAGCATTTGACACATCTGGATAAGGTGTTGCAGGCCTTGAAAAGGGCTAACCTCACTATCAAGGCCACCAAGTGCCAGATAGCTCAGGGGAAAGTTACCTATCTTGGTCATGAGGTAGGAGGGGGTCAAATCCAACCTCTCTCCAGTAAAGTACAGGATGTACAGAACTGGAAGACTCCCACCACTCAAACCCAGGTGAGAGCCTTTTTGGGCCTCACTGGGTACTATCGCAATTTCATGGCAGACTATGGAAGTATAGCTGCACCACTGACAGCTCTAACTTCACCCAAACAGCCTAGGAAGGTTAATTTGACCGAAGACTGTCAGAGGGCCTTTGATGGCTTGAAAGAAAGTCTGTGTAGGGCACCTGTGTTGTGTGCGCCGGACTACAGCCGACCCTTTATCGTCCAGACGGATGCCTGCGACACCGGAATTGGAGCTGTCTTGTCCCAGTTAGATGACAAAGGGAGAGAACATCCTATCATATTCATCAGTAGACAACTCAAGGGTAGAGAATTTAGGTGGGCTACTGTTGAAAAGGAGTGTTTTAGCATAGTTTGGAGCCTTAGGCGTTTTAGGCCCTACCTTACGGGGTCTACCTTCAAGGTCCAAACAGATCATAAGCCCCTGAAGTGGCTTATGCAGATGAAGGGTGAGAATCCGAAATTGCTCAGGTGGTCCATTAGCCTGCAAGGGCTAGATTTCACCATAGAGCACAGACCAGGGAAGAGTCACGATAATGCAGATGGCCTTTCCAGAAGGCATGTTGACCGTCTGGATGAGGGTGTCTATCCCGTGGGAGATTAGACACCCTCCACCTCAGTCTGGGGGGGGGCGACTGTGATGCTGGAAATGCATCAGAGGGACAGGGCCTCTGAATCCTTGTCCTTTACTGCTTTTTACCGTGTGTTCTGTCGTGTTTTCTGCCCAGGAGTCCATGTGGGACTCCTGGCAGAGCAGCTCTCTCTTTTGGTTTGGTGAACAGACCCATGGGATACCCTTATGGCACCCATGGGTAGGGGTATAACCCTGTACCCCTAGTGTATGTTTTTGGGCACCTGTGGGTGGCCCACAGAGCAGGGTATGGGCTGGTGGCAGCTCCATGCTGAATTTGACAGGTGCTCTGGGTGTCCTCCATTTTGGGATACCCAGGCCCTGCCATTGGGATCAGTTGATTCCTGATAGGAAACAAGATGGCCTCTGTGGCCTCTTGCTTTCTATTGCCTGTTACCTTGTTTTCCCAAAGTCCTGGGAAGCCCTGACTCTGTCCCTTCCCCCTGACTGGCTGTTGGGTGGAAGTTCCATATATGGTGTTGTTGTGAAGGCCCAGCTAGACTGACTGGAGCCTTCCCAGTGACTGTATGTTGTCGGTACCTCCTGTGGGTGGGACCTGGGTGAATGGAGTGTGTGACCAATATACACTCCTTGTTGTGGTTGTCTGGTTTCTGGCATGAGAGACAAAGACTGAGACAGCCCTGCCCGAAACTGGCCTGAATGCAGTGTGTAGTGTTGAATGGCTGGGTACTTGTCCCAATCCACATTCCTTGTTGTGAGTGTCTGAAAGGGAGGAGTGTGGCCTGAATGCACTGTGTGCCTGATTGGCTGACTGACTGCATGAATGCCCTTCTGTACGATTGGCTGCTGAGTATGTGCCAGCAGTGTAGATGAGAGACAGAATAGTATATCTGGGGACCTCTCACCACTGGTAATTGTTCAGAAGCGTTCTGGAGTTGAGTCTCCACTCTAAGAGTAACTGGAACTGCTGATCCTCGACGTCCAGCTGGAAGAAGAAGACTTGCTGTTGCATTTGCTTCGACCGATCCGAAGGCTGCCGAAATCGTCGAAGACTGACCCGAGAGAGGACCTGGTAAGGCGCCCTCTTCCCATGCTCCGAGGGACCATCGAGCACCGCTCCATCTTTGCCGAAGCGCCCTGGAAGACAGACCCTCGAAAGGCTGCCGACCCGAGACAGGACCGCCGAGGAGATCGAAGTGAAGCACCCGGACATCGCCGCCGTCGAAGTCCATTGCCGTCGACCAGGGTTCGCAGGTTTGTGTAACCGCTGGAGGCCCGTCGAAGTTGTGTTGGCCAGCCGTGGGAACCACTTGACGCCGTGCCGCCGACGACCGGAGCCGTCCGCTCCTTGCCTAAGAACATTTGAATCGAAGGACTCCCTCGTCCGCACCGTCGACCGCTTTATCCTGCCGGAGAAAGTCGAGGACAACCAACGCGCCGAGGAGAAACCTACCGGTGGGGTTCCCGCCACCCGAAGACCACAAACACTCGAACGACTCGACGGCCTTGCTGGGCCTCCGTCTCCACAATCTTTGCGGTGCAGAACTATTGTCACCGAGGTGCACCGCACGCCTCTGCCTTGCAGGACGCCGACGCTCCGACGCCGACGAGCACCGCTCGGACGAAGCTGCCGCCTCATCGACGCCGTTCTACCCTGTTTGTTGTTGGACGTTCGACCCCCCGTGTCTCCCGCTTGAAAGGGAAGGCATTCAAGAAGGGCCGTCGATTCCACGACGCCGAACGCCGAGTTCCTCGACGGACGTTCGACGCCCGTGTCTCCCGCTTGAAAGGGAAGGCATTCAAGAAGGGCCGTCGATTCCCCGCCACCGAACGCCGAGTTCCTCGACGCTTCTCGACGCCTCTCGACGATCCGTGACTCCCGATTGAAAGGGGGTCGCTCAAGAAGGATCTGTCGACGCCTCTTCGAAGAACTCGACTCCACCAGGTACATTGGGGGAGTTAAAACATTATAGGAGGGAATAAGACTTGCAGAACAATATATGGACTGGGCTTGTGCTATATCTTTATTTTACAGGTTGCCCAGGTGGGGGGATCTCCACACAGAACTGTGTCTAGTGGTAGGGGCCAGTATTCTGCCTATTGCCCAACCATCCTATTTTCTCTCCTCTCTCTATTGCTGGTTTCACTCTATTGATCGGTGTGACATTGTTACAGTATTGTTGTTGCACTTTAATGAGATCTAATACAAAGGGTGGTGCCACTTTAGAATTGTATATATTTGCCATTGTTGATTTTCCTAAGTACAAAGTGAGTTATTATGATAAGTGTACATAACCTTAAATATTGATTATATAAAGACTGTGTTCTAACCAATACAGTGTGTGGACATTCCTTTGTGGGGGCTTGGGGACTATGCTGTACTTAAGAACCAGCCTGCATCACCTCCTGAGAAGCTAGGCCTTGATTGCTCGTCCATTGCTACCGTAATAGAGAATCTTGGCTGGGGTCTTCTGTGCCTCTCTTCTACCATATAGAGAGCAGAAGTACAGACACCCCCTACCAGTCTTTACAATCCCCCACCTGGGCAGCCTGTGATAAAGAGTATTAACAAGCCCAGTTCATTAATATTTAAATAGTCTTGTTTCCTGGTTAAAATGTTCAACTACCCCAATTTAGTTAGAATAGTTTCTTCTATGGTTCATCGATTGATCCCTTGAGCGTGGACTCCCTTTAATGCAGGAGCCGCAGGGTGTCAATATTCCTCAAAGAAAAGTGAACACTTTCATCGAGACTGCAGTTTCGGCCTTCCCGTTGCTCTTCCACAATCATTCGAGGAAGCCCTGGAAAGATGAGACATGCCGTCCACCTCGATACAAAGAGTTTGGTGCCGCAAAGAAGATTCAGTGATGAGCATAGGCCCAGCAGCGGGCGTTGGGCTAGCTTCTTTGATCGGGACTCGACCATAGGCTGGATATCGGATGTTTACTTGTCGGCAGCTTTGTGGACTTTGGGTGGCGGGAAAACCACCAGTGGATTTTCCTCAATCGTCGACGACCTCAACTATCTCCGGTGGGAAAAAGCAGTCGATGGTGATGGCAAGGGAGCCCTTTGTTCAATGTTCTTAGTCAAGGTCGAGTGTTGTGGCTCCGGTCATCAAGCAGCACAGCGTCATGATGTCCCTGCTTCTGGGCAACAAGACTCGACTGGCTTCCAGCGGTTACGAAAATCCTCTGAACCTCGGTCGACCGCAATGGACTTTGATGGCTTCGATGTCCTGGCGCTTTACTTCAAGATTCTCAGTGCGTCCTTCTCCGGTCGACAGCTTTCGGGACTAACTTCCAGGGTTCCTTGATGAAGATCAGATTCTGTACGATGTTCCCTCATAGCTCGGAGAGAGGTCTCCTAGCCGGGTCCTCTCTTGGCTCTGTCCTCGACAGACTATACAGCTTTTAGATTGGGTAAAAGGAAAGCAGCATCAATTCTCCTTTTCCAGCTGAGCTTCAAGGATAAGCAGCTTCAAGTTTCAACTTCAGCTTCTGAACCAATTAGGAAGTGAGAGGTCCCCAGATATACACATGTGTCCTTGATTCACTCTGCTGAACAAAGCTCAGTCAGCCAATCAGACAGAAGGGCATTCATGCGGCAGGCAGCCAATCAGGTTCACAGGCATTCAGGCTATACACTTCCACCCAGGCACCCATAAGAAGGAATGTGGATTGGGCTAAGCACCCAGCCTTTCAGCACACCAAACTGCATTCATGTCAGTTTCAGGCAGGGCTTTCTCGTTCATTGTGTCAAACACACAGAAACCAGACACCCTTAACATAGAATGCACATTGGTCACACACTCTAATCACACAGATCCCACCCCAAGGGTGTACCCACAACATGCAGTCACTGGGAAGGCTCCAGATAGTCTGGCCTCGACATCCCCACAATACCATATATGGTTCTTCCACCCAACAGCCAATCAGGGGAAGGTACAGAGTCAGGGCCTCCCAGGACTTTGGGAAAAAATTTAACAGACAATAGAAACCAAGAGGCCACATGGGCCATCTTGTCTTCTATCAGGAATCCATTGATTCCTATGCAGGGATTGGGTATCCCAAAATGCAGGATACTCAGAGCACCTGTCAAATTCAGCATGGAGCTGCCACCCACCCATACCCTGCTCTGTGGCCCACATACAGGTGCCCACAAGCATACACTAGGGGCACAGGGTTGTAGCCCCACCCATGTGTGCCACAAAGGTATCCCAAGGGTCTCTGTTCACCACAACCAAAAAGAGGAAGAACTGCCCTGCCAGGCATCCCAACTGGATTCCTGTGCAGAAAACAACACAGAACACACATGATAAGGGAGTACAGGACAAGGACATGTAGGCCCTTTACATCCAATGAATTTCCAGCATCACAGGATTTGTTAGTGGAGAGCCAGGATTGGCTCACTTAAGTTAGGCTTGGCCTACACCTATCCCTGGGCCCCATTTGGCTATAAAAGAGGACTGAGACCCTCACTGATCAGATCATCTGAAGTCTTCGCAAGGAGTATGAAGAAGGACTAATTTGGACCCAAGCCGAAGGCACAGCCTACCTTACATATTCCTCCAGTGAAGGAAGGTCAGGAGTTCCAAGAAGGAAGCAAGATCTTTCCCCAAAACACCTCCCTGGGAACAGAGGGAGCTACCGGATTCAGAGGACCCTTCCAGCAGCTCCAGAGCCGGTACGCAGCCAGCACACAGCGTGTCCTGCTAGGTTCTGACAGCAAGCTTCCTAGGTAGGGAGTGCTGGATAGTCTCTGAACCAATGACAAGGCTGTTGCCTGCTTTCACCCTCCTGAGCTTTGGCCATCCACCTTGAAAGGATACGAGCCCTGCAAAGAAGCTAGGAGGAATGCCACACCAGCATCATCCAGCGTTCAACTTTTTAAGGACAATTTCGAGACAGTTGAATCCTCGAACCGCATCCGGCAGCACCACAGACTGTTGTCACGCTGCAGTGACCAGAGCTGTCCGAGACGCCTCGACCAACATTCCTTATCCGCCAACCAGCACAGAGACAAAGATTCTTGGCCCTGAGCTGCCGTGTCGGACAGCTTGCAGAGAACCGAACTGCCTGCCGCCTGGTACCTGCAGCTGTCTTCCACCACTAACTCTGTCTCACAGGTTGCAAAGCGCTCTGAAATGCTGTCAAGCACCAAGAACTTCTGCAGCACCAGGTACATTGAGGTTCTGCCCCTTTGGTCCTTTACCGAAGGCCACTAGAGACACTTAAGACCCTTTGCCCCCGTGTTGCTGAAACTGGATAACCTTGAACAGTAAAACTGATTGCTTTACCAACTATCATCCTGTCAGTGTCCAGAGTGCATCCCTTTCCTTTGTAAAACTGTCTGTCCTCTGTGCTCCTTTACAGTGTGGGTTGTAATTGTATTGTTCTAGAACTTTCTGTTGTAGTAATAATAAAGTAGATATTTTTATACAACCTTGACTGGACGGTCCCTTTTAACATTGGGTAATAATTGTATTTTCACTGTGTTGCAACTAACCAATGATCCACAACCTTGCGGAGATAAGCCTTCCGTTCCATCCACATTACCAAACATTGGACAAGGAGGTCTTATAATTTACTTGTATTCCAATCTGTTCGGATCCCTAGAGGTGTGGGGTTGATTGATGGTTTAGAAACCCTTATTCGTCCCTGGATAACTGGTGCCCTGGAAGTTGATTTGTCACACCGTCATCTTCCTGAATCCCCTCCTCTTCCAACGTGCGAGTCCTGAGGGCACCGTCGTGGTGACTCAGGCAGAATCAGAATAGATTGTTACACAGCACCCCTGGGACTCTTGGAGCGCCTCGATATGCGCTAGAGGTTCTGCCGCTTGGGCTGAATAGTGCATGGGCAATTGTTTTTGCACTAGTACCTCATACACCCCATCCACAAGGCAGACCACTGCTGCACCAGTATGCCTCAGGGAAGTCTCCTGTTCAGTAGTTTCTGACCCGTCAATGAAGAGTACCCCCACAAACTCAGGCGAGTTGTCTTTTGCCTTCTGTATGTCATCCTCCTCCCTTTCAAATGTCACTCAGTCATATCAAGCAAGGTCTTGTCAGTACACATTTCTGTTAAAAAAAAGTGTCAGGATTTACCGTTTTGCATCGAACAATGTGGAGGTTTGGGCTGGACAGAATGACCTCATATGCAGATTCTCTCTGCATGGTCAGAGTTGATTTATATTGCTCCAGGATGGCAAATACAGCGTTCCCCACATACAGTGTACCGGAACACCCCATGACAATTGCAGAGCTTTTCTCAATTGGAAACATAGCGGCAGCAAGCGCCTGTTTGCATGGGAACTGGCCCTGCATCACTGAATCAAATACTACACTGTAATAGGCTAATGGCGTGTGGCCCAGTGTGCTTTTCTGCGTGAGTACGACAGTCATCAGATGTCCGTTGGAATGTGAAAACAATTAATATCTTGTGTGTAGTCAGGAGTTGATAACACTGGGGCAGTGCATGTAACTTCATTCAGGTAATTGAAACTCATCAGCATGTCCTCTGTCCATGTTATCTTTTTGTCTGCCTTTTGTGATTCTTTGAGGCCTTGTAACTGGGGCCTAGTGTATGCTGCATAATCTAGTATCCAGGCTCGGCAGAAGTTGCAGAGCACAAGAAACTTCATCAGTTCCTTAACAGTGGTTGGCTCAGGGGCATTGCGCACTGATGGGGCACGTTATGCTATGATTTCCTCACAATAGACGGATATCAATTGGCCCACGTAAAGCACTTCTTGGAGGCAATATTGCAACTTAGTTTTATTGACCTTGCAGCCTTTGTATGCTTGCATCTGCAGGAGAGTGATAGAGTTCTTCCGGCGCTGATGTTCATAGTCACTAGCAGGTCATAAACATACTGAATGATATTACAGGGCACTTTGATGTTTCCCAAGACAGCATACAGTATTCTGTTAAAAATACTAGGGGATTTGCAGTACCCTTGTGGCAGTCTCATCTGTTCAAATTGCTGCCTGCCATGCAAGAACGCAGTGTGATACTGTAAGTCTGGGTACAGAGGTATGGAGAATAAGGGATTCTTCAAATCCACAATAGTAAAATAAGTTGCTTGTTGGGGCATGCTGCATACTATTTTCACAAGGTTAGAACATACAGGAAATTCTGCTTGTACAATGTCATTTAAGGGGCAGAGATCATGTATCTTTCTCCAGATCCCCCCTTTTGCCTTATCTATCGGGTAAATCACTCTGTTACACAGGGAGGTGAAAGGCACAATAATTCCCACTGTAATGGTATCTTGTATGCCCTCCTCTGCTTTTTTTGACAGTGGATATTGTTTTGCTCAGGGCAGCACTGCGCCGGGTCTGAGTGTTACTCGTTCGGGGCCCCTGCCCATAGGAGCCACACATTGTGGGCATTGGTTGTCCACAACCTCTCTTGACCTGCTCTAGATCTTTCTCAATATAGGAGGATGGAGTGGCAAGGAAAATCAATGAACACTGCATCTTACGATACTGCACCATGATCTCAAAGGGGATGCACACTGGCCCCAAGGGCCTTAAAACTCCATCAGTAACATACATGGAGTCAGTCCTGGCGCCTTTGACGCCAGGCCCATTATCAGGAATAAAGTCATACCAGTTTTGGACCTTAATCCAACATGGAGGCCTATTACACAGCTCAGTTCTTTAGAACCAAGCCATGTGGTCTAGTGTTTTGGGTTTGGCTGGGCCTGGAACTACTTGGCCTGGAACTACTTTACCTGGGCTATTTAAACCACACCCAAACAGCAGAACAGGCTTTGCGTTATTCTGCACTCCTGCAGTGTAACGCTCACCTTGTCCAGCTCCTTCTCATCTGCTTCTCCGGTGACCCGATCCTGAAGCCGCAGATCCAGATTCCATTAATAACCTGGAAGAACAAGAACAGCATTAGCGAGCAAGAACACTTACCTGTGAAGTAATCAGCCTTGAATGAATCCTGCGCTTCGCTTACCTCGCCCATCTCCGGAGTTCGCCGCAACCTGCAAAGGTCAAGAAACAAGGACAGCATTAATAACAATTCTTACCTGGGCAAGCAGCGAGTCCTGGCAGCACCCTGCGCTTCTCTTACCTCGCCCATCTCCGGGTTTCACCACAACCTGCAAGGGAGAAGGAACAAGGTCAGCATTAACAAAGCACTTACCTGGGCAAGCAGCGCTTTGATCACTCATCACTCCGGAACATCACCGCAACCTGTACAAAGAAGAGAAGAGAACACAGTTTAGCAATTAACACCAATAAACAGCGCAGCGCTCTGCACATCAATAACTCACTGTGGTCTTCACCATCGGTACGGCAACTCCGAGATCGCAACCATCCCTGTGAAAACAAAAGAGACATTGTTAGGGAACAGCGTAGTGGAGCAAGTTGCCGAGAAGGCAGAGAAAATAGAGGGAAAGAAAGAGACAGAATAAAGACGGAAAAGACATTATAACTCACCTGGAAGGCAGCAAGCAGAGTCGGAGTCACAGCCGGTCTGGACCTGAGATAAGTGCACGCGGACCAGTAAAGCAACTAGGTCCATGGAACACCCTCACCAACTATGCGCCCCTGCACAGAGACGCAGGACGGAGAGTTCAACGCACAAAAATCTAAGGTGAGCAATAACCCCAAGGGAGGGGATTTGGACCTGAGGGAGGTGAGAGTCCACCCATCACAGAACCAGTATCTTAACCCTCCATTCTCCTGTTATAAGCGCTACCCAATCTCTGGCACATAACCAAGCAGAGAGGGGTCCGGGATAGCGCTTAGACCTCCATCCAGTATCGTGTGGCGCCCCCGTGCATACCAGGTGAGCGTAACAGAACACAAAGCCTTAATTAAAACATTCACCTGGGCGTCATGGAAACATCACAGACTGACTAACTAGCCCAGTTACTGGGAGAATTACGGGCCGAGGTGCACTCCGCCCGGCAAGAAACCAATGCCCTTAGGTGGGAGTCGATTGTCACCAAAGACCACACCGATGAATTAGCCAGACAATTGCTCCAAACACAGGCTGGGAAGGCTCAGTTTCCAGGAAGTATCCCGTCGGTTCCAGCCACATCCGTCAATCCAGTGCAGGTGGTCCTCCCTGGGGCAGTTCCTTTGGCCCCAGTGGAATGTTTTACGGGGGACCCAAGGAAATATGCAGTATTCATGAACCAGTGCGGCCTCCATTTTCTTTGTAGACCCTGGTCCTTTCCTAACGATAAGTCGCGAGTTGCCTTCATTCTGTCATATCTCAGTGGCAGTGCCGCGGATTGGTCCATACCATTAGTAAGCCAGGATGACCCACTCCTGCGGGATTTCAGGGGGTTTCAACAGGAGATGGAGAAGCTGTTCACCCGACATACCCAGGGCCATGCTCTGGATAAGGAACTTCTGTCCCTCCGCCAAGGCAGCCAAGATTTGTTAACATATATCAGCACTTTTAACAGACTTGCCATTGAAACTGGGTGGCCCGATGAGAAAGGAACAACGTTATTCCATCGAGAATTATGGGGGGAATTGAAAGATGTCCTAGCTCAGGTGGTAAACCCGCCAAAAGACTGTGCAGAGTTCATCAACCTAGTGGTGCAGCTAGACCACAGGCTGCAAGATTGAAGGACAGATCGAGCAAGAACGGAGAATCGAACTGTGTATGTACGCTCAAAGGAGAACAGTCTGCGTTCATCAGAAAACACTTCAGAACCCATGCAAATTGGGGGGGTATGGAGCACATTAACCAAGGCTGAAGAGACAAAAGGAGACAACAGCAATTATGCCTGTACTGCAGGAAATCAGGTCACTTCCTCAGAGAATGTCCCGTAAAACCCCATAGGAGAACAGTTGGAACTACAGAGAAAGAAGGAGGAGAAAAAGAGTCAGAAAACTTCCAGGCCCGGCAAGCATAGAGGTCCATTTGTCGAGCGAAGGAAAAGAGCGACAGACCTCACACCTTGCCCTGCCTGTGATTTTGATCAGTCACCAACAACCGTCTCGGATGCATGCTGTGGAGGCATACATAGACAGCGGAGCCGTTGGTAACTACATAGACCAAGGCCCGGAAACAAGGATGGGGCTTCCCCTCTGTCCGAAAATGACAACTGAGAAGGTCACCACTGTCGGCGGCACGTAGATAGCTTCTGGCCCTGTAACTCAACGCACAGCAGAATTGACCCTTCTGTGCAAAAATGGACACCAAGAAGCCATTGCCTTCGACCTTACCAAGGCCCCTCAGTTCCGGATGATTCTAGGGATGCCGTGGTTGGTGGCTCACAATCCTAACATCAACTGAGGAGCCAAGAAATTAGCCTTCTCCAATGAATGTGCTCATGCGTGCTATCAAGTGGAAATGCCATCGTCTGACCCAGAGACACCTGTCCAAGATAAAGAGGCATTGGTACTAGGTGTAACAAGTACACTACCAAGCGAATACCACGATTTCCAAGACGTTTTCCAAAAAGTACAGTCTAATACCTTACCCACTCACAGGCCATATGACTGTCAGATCGACCTCGTATCTGGTGCACAAATCCCATGTAGTTGAATTTATGCACTCACTGAACCTGCTACCCAACATCTGGCACATAACTAAGAAGAGAGGGATAGTGCTTAGACCTCCATCCAGTATCGTGTGGCGCCCCCGTGGATACCAGGTGAGCGTAACATTTGATTACCTTCTGCACATCTTTGGGAAAAACCCCTTATAATAACAAAATAGAAAAGAGGAACTGATTGGTCCCACTGGTCTCCCGTCTCGGCTCTCCACATCTCCTCTACTTTCAAAATATACTGAGCGGGGTTTTCATCATCCCCCGTGGTGTACTGCATTATGGACTGTAAATCTGGTGTGTCATGATATGCACACCACAACGCGTCCCACACGGATGTATGTTAAAATAACAAAATGAGAAATTACTGCATCTTTTTTGGGGGGTTAAAATGAGGGCAGACAGCCCCAACACCCTTCCCCCACTTACCCTCCACCATAACTAATCCTCTTACCCCCGCACCCCTATATTTCTTAAAAATGTCCACAAATTTGGACTAATAACTGTAGAAAAGATTCAGTCATTTCTCCTTTCGAAATTTCTCTGGTAGCTTTTTCTGTGGATACCATCTCACACTTTTGCTCTGATATTATTGAAGGGTACTCCATTGTGCGCATCATCATCTAGCTCTGCTCCCAGATACCCAGCCTAAAACTACACATCCCCACCTTGATCTCCCACAATTGCAATAAGAAGACTCTTCTTGTCCCCCACAGCTAAAGGGATCCCAGCTGTCTGTTTCTCAAATGCATACATCCAATTTCCTGCCCGCGAAGTGAGGGGAGGGAGCACTTTAATCAGGTGTTTTTTGGTCCATTTGTCCCAAGGTACGTAACACGCCCTGCCAGGGCCTTTATGCAATAATGGCAACTGTGTGCCCAGTCTTCCCTTCGCTTTCCTTCTGTCACTTCCCTTTTTCCTAGCCACTGCTACCCACCGAAATCTATTCTGCAGTCACATACCCCACAAGCTCTCTACTCTTGGTGTTATTTCTGGTGCCTCCTGTGCTTTCTCCTCATCCTCTCACTCGTCCATAGTATCCAATTCTCCTTCCTGCAAGTCTCTGTTTGCATCGCTGTCAGATCTCACTGTCCCATAACCTACTATTTCCGCTCCCCGATCGCCACTATTCCCCTTCTCAATATGCACATCCTTTATTTCAGTGCTGTCTAATTTGAACAGAATGTCTCCAGCCCTCCACTCATGCAAACCACACTCTGGTTTGCTCTCTCCTTCACTCAAAGCCCTTAATCGTGCCAACTCTGCTTGTGCTGTTTCTAATGCCTCCTCTAACTCTTTCTGTGATTTGTTATCCCGCCGTATTGCAGGATTAGATGTCGGCAGTATGGGGGTGGGGCAGTGGTGAGTGAGGGCACATATGTTCGGTTAGTGTATCCCGTGACTGGGCGGGTGGTGAGCTGGAAGAGAGAAATGTAGGTGCACTCCTATTGTAAAAAGCACATTTCAATGGAAATCATTCTTTATGGTTATTTACAATTTTCAAGGTGCGGGGGAGCAAAAATGGTCCCGGCTCAGAACCACTACTATGCAAAAAGACAAAGAAATGAGGATCCAAATGGGAACCCTCCCGTCCCCTGCACACTGTTATATCCCGTCATCAGACGGTTAAGGATTCAGTTCAAACTATAACCATACCAGATATTTACATATCAAGTGTATTTCACAACAGTTTTTATGGTTAAATAACAACAAGGTGTTTAATCAACATGCATTTTCTTTCACATAGATATACAGAAGTCCAATGTATTTGGTTGACGCATTTCAAGATTGTTTTCTCTTCTTCTTGAGACTAATTGGACTGTGGACAGATAATATATAAAGAAAAACCATGAGTATGCTTATCAACATTGGTCTTGAACTTACATCTATAGAGTCACAAAATGATTACAGGTTAAATTAGACTGGTATTCACTATATATACATAAGCATCAATTACATGGTGTGGATCTACCCCTCTTAACGTCTGGTATAACAGGTATCATGTGTTGATACCCGGCTCACATACAGTGAGACTCCACACTACGGTTAGAGGCTACGAACACCCCATTTGTAGTACTATCCACCATCCTAATTCTCATATGAGCCAGTAGATTTTTCCAAATATCCTTCAAAAAAAGATATTGATTTAAGGGGTGCCCCATAGGGTATCACACGTCACACAAATATACCTTTCCTGAGTCCTGCAGTGCTCCTTATACCAAGGATGATACTTAAAAGTGGACGTTTTGAATGTTTGTGATACCAATTCACCTAGAGAAGTGTGAGGGAGAAGCCAGTATGTAATATAGTGTCTGTTTTATATAAGTGAATAAAATCACTTATATATGTGACTAAAGAATAATTTAGTGCTTAATTTATTAGAATCTACTCACAGCTTAAGCGGTGCTCTTAATTGCACATGCGTACCTTATGGATGCCTCTTCAACTCTCCTGTGCAGAGTCTCCAAACATGTATTCACCAAGGGCGTGTATACAGGGTGCTGTATTTTACGGGAAACTGTCTGTGGTCACTGAAAAGTAACCATGTTATATCAATACTGAGATATAAAGCAAACTCTTCAATAAAAGCGTGGCTAGTTGTAACCATGTATAAAGTTCACTCACCATTAGTGAGCATTTAGTGGGTGCCGAGGTTCCCTGTTCTCTCTTAAATCAGCCCAGTGTTCATATGAAAGTGTTCGTAGCTGTGTGTGGTGATCCGCGGTAGAGCGCGTATTCAAGCTGTAACAAATGTGGCATAAGATTGCCTGTAAACTTTACAAGATAATCTAACGCTAAAAGTGGTGAGCTGGTACATTCCTCCTCTAGGTGAGGTTTGCAGCGCTTCCTCTGTTGCTGTTGCATTTACTCTGCTTGGGGCAACACTGTCATCGCACTGGGGCTTGCACCCATCAGTGTCCTTTATATCCTCTATCATCTTCCATCGATCTAGAATCTCTTTCCTTACCCTTGAAGTTGCCCACCAAAAACCTGGACATGTGTTCTATCCCCTGTCATTCGTTCCCTGACCTGGCCATGGGAGGGACAACCCTCTCCAGGTTTCCGCAGCCACTGCTTATGATACTTCTCTATCTTGACCTTATACAATGGCAATGCACTGTACATATACACCAACAGAGACATTACCCCCATATTGACAATCGTTATGCTAAAAATCTCTTATGTTATACACCGTGCGCAATTGTGTCATGAATATCACTAACAGTCCTCTGTTCCCGCTTCCCAGTCACCCGCTGTCCACACTCCCACCCCCATGCACACTCTCTTACTCCTCACACGCAACAACCACATTACTTCCACAGGCCCTCCCTCAGCCTCCACCCAATACAGAATAATATTTGGATACACCAAAAACAACAAACGAAAATAATGAAACAAAACAACAACCAAGCCCCATACAAAATATATTGGACACAGGAATCCAAGCTCTCTGATTATACGGAGATCCTACTTTTGTATGCCCTTATCACAATAAATATATGGCACTACCTTCTCCTCTAGCTCTGAAAGGATCCCACACTTAGCAATAATAATATGAAAAAATACAAAACCCCCACATGGTCTTTTGCACTCTCTTTTCACTCAATCATAACACATCTCCCATTCACTCTTGCCCTCCATTGTGCTCACTCGGAAAAGGTGTACTTACATCTGCCAGTTCACCGAAGCTCCTCCATCACCGAGTCCCAATAACAGCCTGCACCTTCCTAGTAGCCGCGCCCCACTTGAAAGAGCAGAGAGATATTCTGTTAAAATGTCTCCTGTACACCACTGTGGGTTGCACGCTTGGGACTGGTCACTGCGGGTGGGCGCGGCCACTCCAGATATGCAGACTAGAATCCTCTGTGTTTGCAGAAAACCTGGGATCATGTCGGAGTCACCAAAACAAATGTAGAATAACCCCTCAGCACTCACACCAGAACAAATGCAACCCTCTAGGGAAAAAGGCACGGCACACCTCTTGAAGGAGAACAATGCTTATTATCGCAAAAGATAAAAACACGCCAGCAAATAAATCTGCTTCTACAGAGTGCTCTGGCAAAATCAAGACAAGCAACACATTAAAAGGGCGAACAATGTCATCAGTGATGTAAGTTACACAGGTTACACATCCGAAAGGCTTGTTGGTGTGACCCTATACATAACCTACCTGCTCTATAAGGCACACCAGGCCAGTGATCCAAGCCTCTTCTGTCCGTCTTATTCCAAATGGGCTTTTTCTGGTGCGTCTTCGGGTGTGAAGCTGCATTTAATCACCAGTTAGGAACAAAAACTATGCATAGTTTTGTTCTCTATCTCTACCCAATGTGCACCTGGTTCTGCAGACATGGGCTTGGAGGATACTTTTGAGGTCACTTTAACTTACAAACCCCAGCCCGATCCCAGAGGCGTCAGCGCCCTTCCAAAGCTCTCCACCCTGGTTGTTAGGTTTGTTGTTTTACCCCTTGTGGCCCCTCGCAGCACAAATCACATGATTTAGTGGTGGGGGCAGGCGACCCTGCTTTCTGATCTTTTCTGATTGATTGGAGATCTAACTGGTTTATGGTCAGTTGTCTGGAACTTGCTGATACCTTGGAATGCTGGAGTCTTGGGGCAGGGGCATCTGAGCACTGTATTTGAATGCTGGTATTGGAAAAGGTCGGAGGCCCGTGCCCTCCTTCTCGGATACATTTATGCAGGGAGCTCTCAGCCCCCTCATGGCCTTGCAGGGCACATTCCTCCAGGGAACCGATTGCTGTCAGTTTAAGACAATGCAAGGCTTATGATTCTCTGCAGCTCTGGGCTTTCTGCCCATGTTACAACTTATTCCCACATGCACATGCTTATTTCCAGGTTTGTGGCCTGGACTAACTGCCCTGGCTGCAGCACAGCATTATGCCTCAATTTCAATATTACTTCTATTTATAAAATGGTGTTTCATTCCCAGTCACCATATACCCACACATGCACTAACTCACCCACGATGCAGCTTCTAGCGACACCCCTCAACCTATAGTCTCCCTAAACATCCACAACATGCTTCAAAGCCCCTGCCTCACCCTGAATCTCTTGGGACCCTGGGATGATCGCCCCCACTTCCCAACAGTTGGCAGCAGGGTACACCATTCCAAACTGCAAGAATGACTCAATAGGCAATGAAGTAGAAATGACCCCCCCTTGTTACAGATTAATATTTTGGGGACACTCTGGATAACACATAGGGCCTCATTACACGGTAGGCGGTAGGGATTTACCGGTACCGGTAAAATACCGGTACCGGTAAATCCCTGCCGCCTTACTACGAGGTCCCTTAGCGGGTTGGAGTTTTAACGCCTGCTTTTTGCAGGCGTTAAATACCAACCCGCTAAGGGACCTCGGAGCTAATTACGGCACCGCTAAATTGCGGTGCCGTAATTAGCGCCTTCCCCATTCCCATTGAGCCCTATGGGGCAGAAATGGGAATGGGGAAGGGCAATGGCGGAAGGGGGATTTACCGCCCCTCCAACCTTGGGGTGGGGCGGTAAATCCCCTTTCCGCCAAGGCGGTGCCGGTATTTTACCGGCATGAGCCATGGCGCTAATAGCGCCATGGCTCACCGCCTACCGTGTAATGAGGCCCATAGTTTAGTAATGGTCAATAATTTGTCCTGCCAGGCATTGGCCTACGGGATCATGTAAAAGAATCAGTAGCAAAGCCAACAGTTTGGGCCTTTTGTAGGCATGTCAAAGGCACTTGCCAGGCACTACCATAGTGCTGTTAACTGGTCATTGATGGTAGCAGGTGCAAAATGATGTGGGTACATGGACTTCTAACAGCAGTGTTTGGCAAATGCCTTATACTTATGCACAAGAGAAAATTGCTTATTTTTAACAGTGCTATAGTGAAGCACATGCAGAGTTCTTATAAGTCGAGTGGCTGAAGGCAGACTTGGTACGACATTTTTATTACACCAGTAGCGGGTAACTCACGGAAGACTGCTTTGTAAAAAACACTGGCAGGCACTTTGAGTGCAATGTTTGATGGTAGGGCTTGACTAAAGCAAGTTCACAGAGTTCACATGAGGAGGTTTTTTCGGGGAGGGGCAGGACCTGGGTGGAATGGACATAGGGATTAGCATGGCCATGAGCAGTCAATGAGTGGGTAAATAACCAAACAACACGTACAGGCTGTGTGTCCCTCCTCCTCTGCCATTCCTCCCTATCTGTACTCTAATGCAGTAGTTTCGGCTTAGCGGTGTCGCAAGCGAAACCTAACAGCCCAAACAAAAAAATGGTCTGAAATGATTTGGAATTATCTGTCGGGAGCCCTGTCAAACAACGGACTGCCGCAGGGTGTAAAAGAAAAGATGCTAGCAACGCTTCAGAAATATTTTTTTGGGGCGTCTTGTCAGGCATGGGTCCGAAAAAGTGTGGCCAAAAAATGGCCTGCATCTGTTTGGAGTTATTTCTGAGGAATCCTGCAGAAGTTTTTTTTTTTTTTTAATGTAAGCCTGTACTGCTTATGAATTATCTTTAAAGAGTTCTGTCAGGCTTTGACCTACAGGAGGGGAACATATAAATTGGTCTGAAATATCACAAAATTGCATAAAGATGGACTTAGGCTCCTATAGGATTCCTAAATCTAAAAAGGCACCACTTTGAAGTTATCTCTGCAATATGTCTCAGTGATTCACGGATATAGGAGAAGACTTAAAGCATCACTTTGAAATGATCACAGTAGTGTGTCACAATGGCTTTTGATGAAAGGACGATACCGATGAAACAACCTTGTTAGCAAAATATTTGCAGAAACACTAATGAACTGTACATGGAGCTCCAATGCAGTAAAAAGGAATAAATATGACACCTTTGCAGCTCATCACAAGGGGGTGAGGGTAGAGGGATCCAATTCACTTATAGGCTGAACATATGTTTGTGTTATATGGGGATTGATAAGATGCAAATGTAATGAAGGATGTGTTGCTGAACCCGCCCCGGCCTTACTTCACCTTAAGGGTGCCCTGGGGGGAGAGGGGGCGGGCGGGGTTTAGCTTTGGAGTTTGTCTGAAATGACTGCCACTTGTGAACTGGTTCTAGCGGTATGTCCCCAGGTATTTTAGAAGCTTTACAACTTAATGAATGTATTCATTTCATTGAATTTTTCGTTTCGCGCTGGCCCTACCCAGAGCGTTTCGTAGTACCTTCAAATATTGAAAATATGGGAGTTGAAAAAAAAAGTTACAAAATGTTTTCAGGAAAGGTTTGGAAGATTAGGATAGACACGTGGTAGCAATGGAGGAGAGCAGGGTTATGTGTGGGGAAACACATATGTTTTGAGACTCTTTCTGAAAGTGGTGATGGAAGTATATCCCAGAATCTTGTACAGGTATAGCACGGTTGCCCCCTTCCCATGGTATGGCACCTCCACAGCCTGCTGATCATGCATTCCAACATTCCCTCCTTTAGTTAATACTCCAATAACTAACCAAGCTGCTTCCCTTCTTCTATAGTCATCATCTTTGGGGACCCATGCCCTACCCACATGGCATAACCCACCCCCTTGGGCATATTCTTCCGGAGTGCATGTCATAAAACAACAACCCCAACTCCTGCTTAGTCAACCCAATGCTCTACATAGTTCTCAGGGTCAGGTGGAGGGGAGGTCAATGTACCTGGGTGTCCAAATTCCTGCTGAACCTTCACCATTCTTGGCTTTAAAACACCATCCCAATTATCAGTCTGGGTGTACATGCGTCTTGTGAGGGGAGGAGCTCTACCCATTGTGAAAAACACCATCATAATCACACTCTGCAGCAGGGTCTTCGAACATCATCTCATAATTATCTGGCATGAGCAAAAAATCACTAGAAGAAAAACCATGATATGAAATAGTAACTTTACTGCTATTTCCAATCATGGCGGGGCCCAGGAGGACATTGAATCAAACCAGTCATTAACATTAAATATATGCTCTGTAAAGCGCTGTGGATTAAGGTGCTCTATAAATAACACATCATTATCATTTACACCTGCTTCCTTCTCCATGGCAAACGTCAAGTTGTGAAGGACCGCTATCGCATGGGCCAGGGAGCCATTATCTACATCAATTGGGGGTTGTACGTGCAACAAAACAAGCCAATTCTCTTGTACACAGTCCCCTCCAAAGCTGTGAGCAAATCCAGAACATCTCTCTTCTGGAGGGTCATGAGTCTTATAGCCGTAATTCAGTCATAATAGAACTAAGACCCTGCTCTGTCTGGTTCGTTAACTGAAGCATCTGCCACCTGGTGATCTGCAGCCACTTGGCATTTGCTGCATTCTGGATACCTGGCACCACAAGGGAGATGAAAATGTTCTTGGTCCTAGTAAACAAACTGGTCTGGGATCACCTTCAATTTATCAGACGGGTCCTGTAACCAGTATTTGTATCTTTTCTGGTGACGGGGCCTTTGTGAGAGGTGGGCTTGCTTGTGGGATGGGGGCTTAGTTGCTCCAAGGGGTGGCTCATTTATAGCTGTCAGATGGAAATCAGAGACTATGAGGATGGACCACTAAATTGAAAGTGGTCAGTGAATAGACGCCCCTCCAAGATGGCGAGCAGTGGAGGTACGCGTATTGTCCACAAGCCTTATACAAATCCATCAAAGCTGCCATGCCTTTGGTCAGATCAGGAGTAATTCGTTTTTTTGCAATGAGTGCTCGTCGCTACAGGTATAGTGCCATTTTCTTGGAAGTAGAAGGAATAATTCACCGGTATCTGCACTTTTGCTGGCTTCTTACTCAATCCATGTCTGCTTTGGCACATCATTCTTCCATATTGTGCCACAGTTCTGATTGACACATGCCACTACATCCTCTGAGAAACCCTGGGAGGCCACCTCTGCACAGCTCACCACTCCTGTCACCCATCTATCATTGGAACACAATGCACCTTCCATTTTCAGCAATGGACTTATTTTAAAACAGGCTTGTCCTTTTTTCTTGCCACACTCTTCATCTCTGTCCATTAGGACCGCTGTGTGCCCTTGGAAAAGCCTACTCTGCACAGGGCCAGGTGTACTAGACATTGGGTATAAGAGGTATTGAAGAGCATACATAGCAGCTTTCGTTTGACTTCACTCTCCCCACTTTCTACATTTGATTATACCACATGTTGTCCGACTCTGGATGCTGCACATCTGCCACGGTATCCAAAATCACTCCCTTACACTGATTGTACTCTGTCTCAGTTTCTCTCCTGGTCCATGTCATCCCCAGATTCTGTACATCTGTGCAATTCCCATCTCCCCCCTTTATATGCCCCAACCATATGAAACAAACACAGGAAGAAAATATAGAAAAAGGAAAAGTAGGAAAACATATGCAACTTATTATCTACAAAGCAGTTATGAGTAGCACACCAGCTTACCTGGCAGCTAAGCTCTCCACATCAGGTGGCACATGCTCCTCATGCAGCAAAACAACCAACTGGCATGAATCACAACTCGTCCGCAAAGAAGGGACCCACAAATAATCCTTCTCTTGTCATGCGCCCACCGTCTGGAACTCAATCCCGGTGTCTGCTGGGAATGCCCCCACAATGCTCCATTTTCAAAAATCTCTCAAAACATGACTCTTTCAACAACATCTTGCCAAGTACTAATTGCAATGGATGCACATACCGATGCACAGACCTCACAGTACTGTGCTACTGTTAAAAGATGCCTGCCCAAATTCCGGCTCCCCACACTGTACAGCGCTCTGCTGCTCTCGAACTAGGTCCTCGCTTTAAGCAACAACAAACAAAACAAAAAAGTATTTATATTATACAATGCTTGAATTCTTGAACCTGAAGAGGGATAGAAAAAACAGAAAAACTCCCAGAAAAATGAACACATATCAAGGAATTACATGGATTGATCAATTGCAGAATCATAATCAAACAGGTTGCAAAGTGTACAGTCAATCTACTCAATGGGTTCTTCATTTTCCTAAGAAGGTAGAGCGGTACCGTGTGCTTTCCTAACATCAGGCAAGTGAACCGAGTACTGCAACTCCTTCACATGAACTTCGAACAGCGTGGCATATAATACGGTACACGGGCCCTGGAACCGATTTTTGTGCCACCGCCTCACAAAGTTCCATACATAGACCTGGTCCATGGGATACAACTGTGGTGCTGGTAAGCTCACTGGATCCGTTGATGATGGTGCAGCCATATCTCCTCTTCTACGAGCAATCTGTCGAAACAAGAGTTTAATACTTTTTGTTAGCTCCCTCAAATACCCCTGAAACTCCTCACGCAATACTTCTGCTGCCCTGTGAGCATCTGAAGTGGTGTCTGTAGATGTGAGAGGTGTATGCATTCTTCTCCCCGTCACTATCTCATGCAGGGACAATTGGTGGTCCTTACTTGCTGCATTCTCAGGCTAAACAGAGGGACACAATGCAGCCAATTCCTCCATAATGTAGTACAAAGTTTAGGCAAGCTTGTTTTCAACAGTCCATTCAATCGTTCCAAAATCCCATTGGCATATGGGTGGTAAATGCAGCACACCTTGTAAAATATCCCTAGCAGGGATGCAATTTCCTTAAGCAAAGTGTTAAAAAGTTGGGTCCCGTATCTGACTTTAAAACTTCACATTCACCCCAGCGAGGAAATACCTTGTGTACTAAAAATGTAGCTGCTGATTTAGCATCAGGTTGTGCGCACTAGCCAGCCCCAATCCATCAGGAAAATGGGTAAACAAGAACAATAAGATACTGGAAATTACTGCACCTGTTTAACACGTCCATGTAATCAATGTGGAGTACCCATAAGGGCCCAGTTGGACGTGTCAATGTTCCATGCAACGTCCTGAGGGTGTGTCCAGTACTGTAAAGGTGACAAGTAGTACAATTCATGACACATTCATTAACATATTTGTGATTCTGGAAATGCCTTTTCAAGGGGAAGGGCCTCCTAGTCCTTGTCCTATGACATCTGTGTATGTGTTTTTTCTATGTTTTCTGCCACTGGGGTCCAGCCTGGACCTCTGGCTGCACAACTCTTCATGTTTTCCTTTTGGTGAACATCACTCATGGGATACCCTTATGGCATCCCTGGGAGGGGGCACACCATTGTACATCTTGAGTCTCTTTATGGCACCTGTGAATTTTCCACAGAGCAGGTTATGGGCTGGTGGCAGCTACATGCTGACTTGGCAGTGGCTCTGAGTGTCCTCCATTTTTGGGACACCTAGGCCCTGTCATGGGAATCAATGGATTCCAGATAGAATGCAGGATGGCTCCTGTGGTCTCTCGGTTTCTATTGCCTTTTACCTTGTTTCCCAAAGTCCTGGGAAACCCTTACTCTGTTCCTTCCTCATGACTGGCTGTTGAGTGAAAATATCATATATGGGTCTCGGGCTGCGTCCTGTCAGACTGACTGAAGCCTTCCCAGGGTCTGTGAATTGTGGGTACACCCTTTTGGTGGGATCTGTGTGAATACAGTCTGAAGTGAACTCATATTCTGTGTTATGGATGTCTGAGTGTGGTTTGTGTGACACAATGCCCGAGACAGCCATAACTGAAACTGGAGTGAATGCATTGTAGAGTGCTGAAAGGCTGGGTGCTTACCCCAATCAACATTCTTTGTTATGGGTGTCTGGGTGGAGTGAATGGCCTGAATGCCAGTGAGCCTGATTGGCTGCCTGTCTGCATGAATGCCTTTCCCTGTGATTGGTAAACTGAGCCTGGCTCAGCCTGATTGAATGGAGACCAAATGTGTATAAAGACCTCTCACTCACCAATTTGTTCAGAAGCTGAAGTCGAAGCTGAAACAAGAAGCTGTTCATTAAAGCCCAGCTGGAGGAGAAGTCTGCTGCTGCAATTTCTTCATGTAATACAAGAATTGCCATGTTCGTCCAAGGACGGATCCAGAGAGGGCCTGTTTAGGAAACGTCTCCCAGAGCTACGAGGGACCATTGTGCGACATGCTACTCTTCATCCGAAGTATCCTGAAGCCAGTACTGTGTGCATGCCATCTGGAAGGGGTCTTCATGAGTCCTGAAGAGGAGTGCCCGGAAGTCTCGAGTTGAAGAAGTCCATTGGTGTCACCCAGGGTCCAGAGGAGCATTTGTTACCACTGGAAGCCTGTTCCTGTCTACCGCCCAGAAGAAGGGGTACACTAGCATAGTGCTGCTTGTCACCTGGAGGTGTGAAAGTTCCAAACTGCCAAAGAATACTTCAAGGGACTTCCTTGCCATCATCACTGATAATTTCTTCGCACCGGAGAAGGTCCAGAGTCTTTGAGTTCCGAGGAAGGACCGCCAGTGGGTTTCCTGCCACCAGAATCCAACAAAGAAGTCCTGAGGGTCCAAAATTTGTGAGGGTGCGTGGTCCATTCCAGTGGTCAAGTCCATGTCACCGGAGGTCATTCAGAGTTCTGTGCTGCAACTTCAGCACCAAATAACCGAAAGTTGGAAAACCACGATAATACAAAGCCCAACCCCAAAAGTGACCTATGAACCCATTGCCACCAGAAGTCATCAAAGGTTTCCAGGGATCTTACTCTCATCTGCTAAGCCTTTAAGGAGCCCACAGCAAGTTTCATCTTCCCGGACTCCTACAGACTGAGAAATCGTTGACCAACGGAGAGCACTGTGAAGAGCAAAACTGCTGCACTCAGAAAGACTTTGGTTCCATTTTTCTTCTTGGACTCAGTATCCCAGTGGCTACTTCTTTCAAAGGCGGTGCATCCTTGAAGGGACTGGTGAGTGAAACCGAGAAACTCTGCCACTTCGCCTGCCAAGGCACCAAAGGTACTGTTACAAGGAAGAGCATCTTCTAGCCTCAGGAGTCGTCCAGGGGTCCCAGATTTGTATTGGATGCTGTTCTCCTGTGGCCCCTCAGGTACTTTGGGGTGGTAGAACATTTAAAAAGAAAGTAGAGAGTTATTGAACATTTTAGGACTGGGCTATTAAACACAAGATGAGTTACTCCCTAACTTTTCCATTACAGGTGGCCCAGGTGGAGGATCCTCACATGGAATTGTGTGTCTAGTCCAAAGAAAGCATTCTGTCACTGTTAATATCTAATCTGCCTTTCTTCCCTAATCAATGCTGTTACACCTCACTTAAGAATGCACATGTCTATTTAAAACTGTCTGCAGTTGGTGCACTTATTACGGAATTTAAGTATTCTGTGATACCACAAATAGTGTATATTTACCATTCTTGAATAGTACTGTCTGAGTAGAAAGTGTTATTATTTATATGTATATATATTACTGAACCTTATTTTATGTAAAGTAGCTGTGTTATCACCTAACATATTGTGCGGACATTCCTTTGTGGGGCTTGGGGACTCACTGTACTTAAGAACCAGCCTGCATCACCTCCTGAGTGCTTAAGTCTTGGTTGCTCATCCATTCTACCAAATAGAGAACGTTGGCTGGGGTGCTCTGTGCCTTTGTCCCAAACATATAGAGGACAGAAGTAAAGATACCCCCTCCAGTCTATAGAGTATTAATTCAAGTTGGAGACAATCCAGTCCTTGTGAGCATCAACTGCATTGTGCTGCTTAGAAGTTTGTGTTGGGTATTGCAGTTGCTCAAGAGCAACCATGAGCAACTCCTGTGGCCTTATTAATTTACATGTAATATTTTGTTTCCATACCAAGTCCGTTGATGAAAGAGAGCACCCACTTTCAACCGACAGCTCCTTCTCATCCTACGGTGCCTGACCATGTAGTTCAATTATTTGAGGTAAGTGGCACTGTGTTATACAGTATTGCTAGCTGCAGCCGTTGAATTGCTACCTCAGGATATGAAGTAGAATCAGGTTCTTGTAAATATGCAGCTTTTTTGACGGCCCTGTCTGCTGCATCATTGCAGAGTGAAACAGGGTTTGTATTTTGGGTGTGGGCTGCGCATTTAATAACTGCCAGTAGTGTTTAGCGGGACAAGGCATACATTAATCTTTCCAACAAGGCTGTATACTCTACGGGCCTATCATCAGACCGCCTAAATCCCCTTTGTTTCCATCTAGACAACCCTGAATGTATGGTGGAGGTAATGTACACAGAGTTGGAGTAGATGGTTACTAAACATCCTTCTGATCCTTCTAATGCTTTAATTAATGCAATCAATTCAGCTGCCTGTGCGGAATAATATGTTGCTAACTGCTTTTTAATTAGAACCTCATACTCCCCTTAAACAAGGCGCACCACTGCTGCACCATATGCCTCCATCCCATCTCCTGATACATTGTCAATGACTGATCCATGGAAATTACCACCCCTTCTTCAAGTGCATCATCCCTTGCTTTTATTAAATCATCCTCAGGACCTTCATGTGTAACACGATCATGCACTTCCTCTCCTGGCTGAACAGGTATTACAATAAATATGGTGGCAGAGTTTACTGTACAAAACCTTACAATGTGAATGGATTGAACGGACAAGATAACTTCATATGCCAAAGCCCTTTGTGTGTTTAGAGTTGATTTGGAGCGCTCAAGAATTGCAACCACTGCATGCTCTACATATACCTTTACTGAGCAGCTGTCAGACTTCTATGGCTCTTGACCCCGTAGTGTAGCCATAGAGTCTTCAAAATAATACCCTTCCTGAATGACTAATAAACCAGAACACTCTGGGAAGGTTATTAAGCAGAAGATGGTTTTGAAGATGGACCCCAGTCTCGAGTTGGCGTGGACAGGACGTGCAGGAATACTCCGAGGCAGATACCAAAGATAAGTAAAACCTGCAGAAGGATATACAGAATCACTCTACAAGTGAAGGCAAACCATGGAACATGAAACAAGAAGCAGACACCAAACTAACCTGTGGGAAACTGGAATCCACAGGTGAACAAACGCAACACTGAAGGTTCAGTCGGATGTTATGACTGTAATATAACAAGTAACAAGTGACCAGAAGAGAAAACAATAAGAAAGGTGAATAGATATGAGCGGGCTTACCAGGGTGAAAATGCATAGAAATATCTTGACCAGATGAGTGGGAGGTAAATAAGGCCCTATCCTGACGGCACGAGGACGCCTCCCCTTAAGTGGCAGGTCTCTAGTTCCAGATGCGCCACCGGACCCGACGGCACGAGGACACCTACCCTAGAGTTGCGAGTCTCTAGTCCCAGGTGCACCACCGGACCCGATGGCACGAGGACGCCTTAGCAGTGGGGGCATATGACTTGGATTGAAAACAGAGCAAAATCCAAATAGTTCTGGTCGCAGGGAGAAAAACATGCAAGATCCTTCAATAATCCCAATCACCAAAGTCCAGGAGGACAAAGATGGGCGGGAGGCTTGGAGACAGGAACTCCATTCAGAAGAGTGGAATAATTCACAGGCACAGATGCAGGGCAAGGGCAAAACGAGAGCAATCCAATGAACGAAACAAGGCCTGGCAACTTGTGAACAAAATCAACAGTTGGAGAGGCAAAAGGCAATCAGGGAAAACGTAGCAGTAAAGATTCGGCAACTGGCTGGGAAGAAGCAAGGACAGACAAGGGCTAGACAGTAAAGGCGGTCGTAGGTTAAATGCAGTGGCGGCTGGTGAGTTTGAAAGCTGGTGGGGCGTAAATTTCCCAGGGCGAATTTAGTAGCGAGCGCGCGCAGCGCGTGAGCCCATCCCCCAAGGGGGGTGCGGGGGGGTTCTCCCCCCGGGACATTTTTGGAAAAATGGCCTACAAAATGTGCAATTTACTGTCCAAAAAACCCACTGAAATATGAAAAAAGCATTCGGTTTTACATATTAATGGTGGTACACTATTACGTGTGCAAGTGTGATGGCATACAATAGGGAGTAGGACTCGCCAAGGGAAACAAAGAAGCACGACTAGTTAACATCCTAAAGCCATTACAAACAGTAATGCACAATGTAAACACCCTTCACCTTCCCGTTAAGTGAAGTCCATGCTTCTGCCTCGAACAGGAGGTGGACAGACATTCAGCAGGACAGCCTGAGGCGCGAAGTTATCATAACACTGGGGGTCAGTGAATGTGCACTAGACAGAGGTTCCAGACTCTGAACAGGCTACAGCTTGGCGCCTCCGATATACAGGGGCCCACAAATACACTAAGCAATAATGATTAGGCAGGGCCCCTTGTAACGCTCACCTGATTCCCGTAGAGGCGCCGGTCTTGACTGGGCGTATACCGTATCTTCAAAGGTGATGTGTAACACACGGCTGGCTCTTTGGGCTGGACCTCTGTGCACTGTATGTCTGGCTCGAAGGGTAAGATGTCTTAGGTAAGTGAACGCCGTGCTCTCCATCTGCCTCGAGGCAGGGTGCTGTAACCAGTTTCTTCACTGGATAAGGGGAGCAGGCCTCTTGACTTCAGAGGACTGCTGTCCGTCGTTTACTGCACGAACGGTAAGTTTCGAGTAATTCTAATGTCTTTAAAGTCTTTAGTAATGATGTCTCTTGTTTTGCAGGGTTCCGGCGATGGCGGATGGCGGGCTGAAGTGAGTTGAAGATGGAGCCCGTGTGATGAATAGAAGCGCCTGGAAGCACGTAAGTAAGCGCTTGTTGCCTGCTTCACGATGCGCTCTAACTGTCTTTTTATTTTGCAGGTACAAGTTCGGGGCGGCTGCAGGGTGCCGGAATACCCACTGGGTTAGATGTGGAAAGGAGTAATGGCACGTGAGTATTAAAGTTCCCCAATGTCTTTAAACGCACCTTGTTTTGTCTTTCAGATGCGGGATGCAGCGCCGAAGGCCTCCGGAGCGTGCAAAGAGTTGGTAAGCTTTTGTCTTTCAGATGCCGGAATGCAGTGTGAAGACCTCCGGAGCGCACGAAGAGTAGGTAAGCCTTTGTCTTTCAGATGCCGGAATGCAGCGCGAGGCGTTGGTGACAGCCGATGGACCAGGTAAGTGAAGAGCTGTCACTGAAGACCGTAATGCTAACCTGTTCTTTCTTGTCTTTATAGGTGTTGCTGAAGACTGGATTCAGAATGGTAAGCCTTTTTCCTTAGGCCCAGGATCAGATGCAGAAGACACAATGAGCGTTCTGCTGCTGAGGATGCAGAATAACAAAAAGCAAGATTCATCCATCGGGTGTGGTTTAAATAGCCTCCTGTAGTGCTTAGGTGTCTCCTTCCACAGCCACGCCTAAGAAAAGAGTTCCTGCTTTCCAGAAGAGTTCCAGTGTTCTGAATCTAGGGAGTGGCTCCTGCCCCACCCAACAGGAAAAGTAGTTCCAAACAGAAGAGGATCAGAGACTCAACTGGCAGGCAAGTAAGCAGCATGGTCTGCTGCAGGTAAGTCCACCCAAGCATTATGAGCCCGGCGCTTCCAGCGCTGGGACTGGGCATATTTATGAGCCTGGTGCCACTGGCGCCAGGACTGGGTCCAAAAGGTCCCAATTGGGACTGGTTGGCACTCGGAACCTGGGTTATGGATCTGCTTCCAAGGGAGTTGGGAAAACCCTGACCTTTTGGAAGCAGAGATCATGACAGTACCCCCCCTTAAGGCCCCTCCCAAACCGGGCTTCTCCGGGGGTTTTGGCTTGTCAGGAAATGTTCGGTGAAATCTTTTGATTAGGCGAGGAGCGTGGACATATTCAGCAGGTTCCCAGGATCTCTCTTGGGGGCCGTAGCCTTTCCAGTCAATTAGGTAGAATAGTTTAGATTTGGAGATCTTGGAGTCCAGAATGCTTTTGACTTCAAACTCGAGTTCTCCATCAACTAGGATAGGTTTTGGAGATTTGGTTAGTCGGGTTTGAGGTTGCACGGGTTTTAATAGAGAGACGTGGAAGACCGGATGTATCTTCATGTGCGGGGGCAAGTCCAACTTGACCGCTACTGGGTTTACTATGGTAGTGATGGAAAAGGGACCAAGGTATCTTGGGTTGAATGTGCGTGGCCCTTTTAGAGGTAGATATTTGGTGGATAACCAGACTTGATCCCCTACTTGATATTGAGGGGCTACCTTCCGATGTTGATCTGCTCCTTTCTTGTATTGTTCTTTAGCCCTTTGAAGGTGAGAAACAGCTTCCTTAAAGGCTTGGGTGATTGTAGAATGCAGGTAGTCTACTGCTGGTGTTTCAAGATCTTGGAGGGGATCCAACTCCGAGGTTCGAGGGTGACTGCCGTACAAAAGAAAAAACGGGGTTTTCCTAGTTCCCGAATGGACAGAGTTATTGTAGGCATATTCGGCTATCCAAAGGATGTCTTTCCAAGTTTTTTCAGTTTGTTGCAGCATGCAGCGTAAATACTGTTCCAGAGTTTGATTGGTCCTCTCGGTTTGTCCGTCGGTCTGAGGGTGGTGACTGGTCGATAGTCTCACATCAATTTGAGCTGACCGACAGCAACTTCGCCAAAAATGAGAAATAAATTGACTACCTCGATCCGAAATTAGAACTGAAGGAAAACCGTGCAGTCGGACGAAGTTTTCGAGAAATTCTCGGGCCAGAGTTGCTGCTGTTGGCAAGCCTTTGAGCGGAATGAAATGCGCCATCTTGGAGAATAAGTCCACGATTACTAGAATCGTATTGTATCCGGAGCATGGAGGTAGATCGGTGATGAAGTCCATAGAAAGCGTATGCCAAGGGCGGGGTGGGATGTCAATAGGGCGTAAGAGGCCTGCTGGTCTTTCCTTTTGACTCTTGTTTTGGGCGCATACTCCACAGGACATTATAAAGTCTCTGATATCTTTTTTCCAAGACGGCCACCAGAAGTAGCGCTTGATCTTTTCTGAGGTCTTGGCTATACCGGGATGTCCTTCCATTAAAGAATCGTGATAACAAGAGATTACTTTTTTCTGTAAATCTGTGCTGGGTAGTTATAATCGTTCTTGGAAATACAATAAGTTGTCCTTTACTGCAAAGTCCTTTCCCTGCAGATGCCAATTCTGTATGTCTGCTGGAGTTACAAGTTGCCTGGCTTTATCCTTAACTTCCTCTATGGATTCTGTGGCGATTACACCCAGAATTCTTTGTTCGGGAATGATTGGTACAGGTTTAGGGTTGATCAAGTGTTCTTCCACTCCCATCCGAGAAAGGGCATCAGCTTTACCGTTTTTTGTACCAGGTCGATAGGTAATTATGAAGTCAAACTCGGCAAAGAATAATGCCCAACGGAGTTGTCTAGAGGATTGGGCTTTTGCGGTTTTCAAATATTGCAGGTTTCGGTGATCCGTAATCACAGTAACGGTGTGTCGGGCCCCCAGCAGATAATGCCGCCAAGCCTTAAAGGCAGACTTGATAGCCAGAAGTTCCTTGTCAGTAATCGTGTAACTGATTTCAGGAGGCGAGAATTTGCGGGACCAAAATGCCACGGGATGCAACTGATTGGTTACCGGGTCCTTTTGTGATAGAACTGCCCCCATGGCAAGGCTTGAAGCATCAGTTTCCACGATGTAGGGGAGTTCGGGGCGAGGGTGTTTTAAGATTGGTGCAGAGATAAATTTAGTCTTCAAATCCTGGAAAGCTTGTTCCGCCTCGGTAGACCATTCAAAACGTTTGTTTTTCTTTAACAAGGCAGTGATGGGCTGGACTATTCGAGAGAATTCGGGGATAAACCTGCGGTAAAAGTTAGCGAAGCCTAACATGCTTTGCACACCTTTTACGGAGGATGGTGATGGCCATTTGAGAACTGCATCGACCTTCTTTGAATCCATACGCACTCCGCCAGGTGAAAATATGAATCCCAAGAATTCAACTTCAGTCACGTTGAAAACACATTTTTCCAACTTAGCGAAAAGTTTGTGTTGACGCAATCTTTCGAGGACCATTTTCACGTGTTTCCGATGTTCAGATTCCGATGAAGAATAAACGAGGATGTCGTCAATGTAAACAACAACACACACATCTATGAGCTCTCTGAGGACATCGTTCATAAAATATTGAAAGGCGGCCGGGGCATTACAAAGTCCGAAGGGCATGACCTGATATTCAAATAGCCCATACTTGGTGCAGAAGGCCGTCTTCCATTCATCGCCCTCTTTTACTCGTACCAAGTGGTAAGCTCCTCTAAGATCCAGCTTTGTATATATGCATGCTTTTCTGACTTGGTCCAGGAGTTCAGGGATCAAAGGTAACGGATATCTATTCTTAACGGTGATCTGGTTCAGGGAGCGATAATCTATACAAGTTCTAAGGTCTCCTTCCTTTTTTGGAACGAAGAACAAAGCTGAAGAAGCAGGGGACTTGGAAGGAAGAATAAACCCATTTGCCAGGTATTGATGCAGGTATTGTCGAAGGTGAAGGTTCTCAGGCTCGGTGAGGGCATAAATTCTACTACAAGGAGGAGTAGATCCAGGTATCAGGTCGATCTGGCAGTCATAAGACCTATGAGGAGGTAGAGAGTTAGCCTGATCCTTCCGGAAAACATCTTGGTATTCTAGGTATTCGGGAGGTAACTGGGGAGTTTCTGAAGAAATTGCTGCCAGTGCAACACCAGGTGGAGGGTGACAAGTAGAGACACATTCTGGAAACTGGACCGTTCTTGCTCGCCAATCGATCAGAGGATTGTGTTTCTCTAACCAAGGTATTCCTAGAATAATCTGAAACTGAGGGGCCTTGATCACATCGAACACGATCTTCTCATGGTGTCCATCTTGACTTACTAGCGTCACTTCTTGAGTGGTATGCGTTACTGGCCCGGAGGCTATCTCCGTACCATCCACCGTAGTAATGACGTCCTTTACAGCCTTGGGACAAAGAGTTAGATTCATCCTCAAAACCATTTCATGATCCACATAATTGCCGATGGCACCGCTGTCGACGTAAGCTTCAATTGCATGTAATCGATCCGGATTATCAGGGCTAATGAGGACCATAGGTATCACGAAATGCGAGGTCACAGAACTGGTTTTCACGCTCGGCAAGAGGACCTCTATTCTTGTCGGGCGAGGTCGTTTCCCTGCTCAGAGTTTGTAACTTTGGTAACTGCAGCTCCTATTGCCTTCTTGGCAGGTTTCACCGGACAGTCTCGAAGAAAGTGCCCTGAGTTTCCGCAAGAGAGGCATAATTGCAACTGTTTTCTCCTTTCCCGCTCCTTTTGTGTTAGAGGACCTTTCAGACCCCCTTTTTGCATGGGTTCCCCGGAGTCTACTCCTTTGGAAGGAGTTGGCGGTTTGGAAAATACTCGAGCATCAAACTTGGAACGATCGGCCTTCCTGTTCTGCAGTCTGTGATCTATTTGAACGACTAAGTCTATATAGTCCGAACAATCTTGTGGGGGATTCACTACTTGGGCTAACACATCTTTGAGCTCTCCACGTAGACCTCTATAAAACAGCGTAATCCTTTTGTCCTCAGGCCAGTGAGTTTCCACTATCAGTCTGTTGAAAGACGCAATATAAGCCAAAAGGTCTTGATTACCTTGTCGCAACGAAAGAAGCTCATTGTCCAAGGCCTGCCCCTGTGAATGTCTTGCGAACAGTTTTTCCATACTGAGCTGAAAAGCTTGAAAATCATGGAGGACCGGATCATCTTGATTTACTAGAGGGATCGACCAGTCTGCCGCATTGCCACTAAGGTACGAAAGCACGAAAGCTACTTTAGCTTGATCAGTTGGAAAGGCTGCTGGCCGGCATAAGAAATGCAACCGGCACTGATTGATAAATACTGCAAACCTCTTTGGGTCACCAGAAAATCGTTCGGGCGGAGCCAGAGGTACATTCCCAGGTAGGTTGATCTGCACTGGATTCATAGAGGATTTAGAAGGAAGATTTCCCCCAGATGCGGGTAACGGGGTCTGTCCGGCTTGTGACTGTAGCAATTGTCTAGCGAGATCATCTGTTCGCTCCTTGGAAATAATCAGTTCCCTTCTTAGAGCATTCGTTTCCTGACGGGCTGCATGCACTTCTGCCCTTAGTTCCCCAAGTAACTGGGCTAGCTGGTCGGTATCCGAGGTTTCCATAGCGCCTGGACGGGAGTTTTGTGGTAGGCTTTGCGTTCTGTAACGCTCACCTGATTCCCGTAGAGGCGCCGGTCTTGACTGGGCGTATACCGTATCTTCAAAGGTGATGTGTAACACACGGCTGGCTCTTTGGGCTGGACCTCTGTGCACTGTATGTCTGGCTCGAAGGGTAAGATGTCTTAGGTAAGTGAACGCCGTGCTCTCCATCTGCCTCGAGGCAGGGTGCTGTAACCAGTTTCTTCACTGGATAAGGGGAGCAGGCCTCTTGACTTCAGAGGACTGCTGTCCGTCGTTTACTGCACGAACGGTAAGTTTCGAGTAATTCTAATGTCTTTAAAGTCTTTAGTAATGATGTCTCTTGTTTTGCAGGGTTCCGGCGATGGCGGATGGCGGGCTGAAGTGAGTTGAAGATGGAGCCCGTGTGATGAATAGAAGCGCCTGGAAGCACATAAGTAAGCGCTTGTTGCCTGCTTCACGATGCGCTCTAACTGTCTTTTTATTTTGCAGGTACAAGTTCGGGGCGGTTGCAGGGTGCCGGAATACCCACTGGGTTAGATGTGGAAAGGAGTAATGGCACGTGAGTATTAAAGTTCCCCAATGTCTTTAAACGCACCTTGTTTTGTCTTTCAAATGCGGGATGCAGCGCCGAAGGCCTCCGGAGCGTGCAAAGAGTTGGTAAGCTTTTGTCTTTCAGATGCCGGAATGCAGTGTGAAGACCTCCGAAGCGCACGAAGAGTAGGTAAGCCTTTGTCTTTCAGATGCCGGAATGCAGCGCGAGGCGTTGGTGACAGCCGATGGACCAGGTAAGTGAAGAGCTGTCACTGAAGACCGTAATGCTAACCTGTTCTTTCTTGTCTTTATAGGTGTTGCTGAAGACTGGATTCAGAATGGTAAGCCTTTTTCCTTAGGCCTAGGATCAGATGCAGAAGACACGATGAGCGTTCTGCTGCTGAGGATGCAGAATAACGAAAAGCAAGATTCATCCATCGGGTGTGGTTTAAATAGCCTCCTGTAGTGCTTAGGTGTCTCCTTCCACAGCCACGCCTAAGAAAAGAGTTCCTGCTTTCCAGACGAGTTCCAGTGTTCTGAATCTAGGGAGTGGCTCCTGCCCCACCCAACAGGAAAAGTAGTTCCAAACAGAAGAGGATCAGAGACTCAACTGGCAGGCAAGTAAGCAGCATGGTCTGCTGCAGGTAAGTCCACCCAAGCATTATGAGCCCGGCGCTTCCAGCGCTGGGACTGGGCATATTTATGAGCCTGGTGCCACTGGCGCCAGGACTGGGTCCAAAAGGTCCCAATTGGGACTGGTTGGCACTCGGAACCTGGGTTATGGATCTGCTTCCAAGGGAGTTGGGAAAACCCTGACCTTTTGGAAGCAGAGATCATGACACCCCTCAGTCTACGCCCTTTCATGGCACTTTAGAGACCCAACCACTTCCATTGAATGCACTTTCCCCGCTCCCTCGCTTTAGGAAAGACGGTGGCCTACCCAGACACAAGCCTGTCTCCAAGCCCACTGGGGCCTTACCTGCCCCTCCTCCACCTCAGTCAACTCCCTCCTCCCCCTGTACTTAACTCCCCCCACCGCAATACTCCTGCGCCGCCTCACACCAACAAAGGAACACCAGCAACCTGCTTTCAGAAAATACCAGTGCAGGGTCTTTTTAAGACGCACATATCCTCCAAGCTGAAACAACGCCAAAACTAGCCTGACATGGCCTGCCCGCTGCGTGGCCCAATGTAGGCCAATCTAGTAACATTGGCTGCAGCAGAAACCATCCAGGCCTGAAAGAGGGGCCGAGGGGGGGGGGGGAGCAGAGTGGCATTAATTGAGTGGGTAATTACAGGGGAAGGAACTCGCCACAGTGACAGCAGGTCCCCACAAATGAGAAGTTTGGTGTCACAGACAGGCCCACACAGCACATAGCAATTATCTGGCTCCAATGGGGGGCCGTGGGCACATGCCCCGCCCAAGGCCTCCCAAAGGTGTGCCCAGGGACTCTCCCTCTATGGAGGGGGCTCACCACCGCCTCACACGAGCCTGGCACTATGCCAACCAACAATCCCTTTTTGGAGGAATGCTCTGCATTTTTTCAGCCTAAATATTGTTTTTTTTTCCCCTAACATGTTACTTCCGCCTAAAATGCACTTTAATCTTAACAATCTATTACACCAGGATAGTTTTAGCCAAGTTAGTGAAAGCAGAGGTGTGCGAGGTGAACCTTTAGGTGCAGAGAACTGGATGGAAAATAAGGCATCCATAGATCACAATAATCTACAAAACAAAAAGCCAGTAACAAGGAACCAACTAGTGAAAAGGGCCATTCCTTGTTCTGGCGAACTGTGTACTAAGAGCATGTCCATGAAGGTTTTTGCAAATCATACTGCATTCATTTGGCGGCTTACCAAAGATGCACACATCTAAACATAAATTACCTGCGCTATTACACACCTTCCCAAATGAATACTTGCTACCCTTGTTGTTAGCAGTGCCATAAGGTAAATGCAGTTATGTCACAGACCATTTTTGGTCAGAAGTCCCAGTTAAATGACAGCGATAATTGGGATGGAGCGGTTGTTGCACTTAATGAGGATTTCTACAAAACAGCAACACAAAAGTAAACCTTCCCAGATACCGAGTATTTCTAGGCAAGGCTACAACCATTGCCAGGATTCAGATTTCACTTAAGTGTGAGAACTTGGCGGCCGCTTCCTCGGGTGCTCTGGTGGGTGGTTTGCTAAACGACTTTATAACTAAAAGGCAATTGCAGCACCAGGCACACCTGCTAATTCTGAGACCATGTGTAGTATTCAGTGAGCAGTTTCCCAGAAAGGGAACTAGCACATGAATTATATTTTGAAATGTGTATTTGTTGTTTTTAGTCTGTCACTTTTCACTGTCATTAGTCTTAAGGAATTTTATAGATGTATGTGGTTTCTTTACCAAGTCTCATTTTGTTTGATGATCTTCCCCAATGTATTTTATTTACCATTCGCACTCCCACCAGAATACAACACATTTATCACACACACACACGTGGTTGTACTGCAGGGTGTCCTGGGAAGGAAGAGCACAGGTATACAGCTGCATACGCAGTGTGTTGACATAAGTGTCCCAGGCTATACACAATCAACGTAAAGGCAGTCCAACTATACATAAAACGTTTATAAATATTGTTCATACTTCTGCCGCCTCAATAATTCCCTAATTAAAGAGTGGAAGTCCGCTGAAACTGTGCAAACATTTCAAAATCTGCAGATTTCTTAAATCTGTAGGGGATCTGGTAAGGCTGTGCTCGTTGGAAATCTGCATTTTCCTGCAGTACAGTAAACCGTGCCACGCAGATTTGGACTTTCGCTACATGAGCAAAGAACAGCCACAGAATAGGCAGTGAACTCACCCCGGCGTGCCCCACATGCTCACAAGTATTTCAATTGGGAGACGGGTAAACATGAGGGCAGGCAAGCTCAAACAAGCAATGTATGGACAACCGGCGGCACGAGTGCAAAATCGTTACGTCGTGCAATTCTGGTGCTCCTGCTGCGCCAGAATGCCTTACCCAAATGCCATTCTAATAAAACTATTTGAAGCTGAGTAGCCGCAAGGTTCTTTACGCACACGCTGTCTCGATTAGTCTGTTTTTTTCTCAAGCTAGCAGTGTGGGAGCAGATGCGCGCCCATGCTAGAAAGTAAATGCTCCGTGCCAATCAAAATGTACGGCCCTGTCTCCGAGCAGCCCCGCACCCCTCCACCGCAGAACCTGTAATTCCGGCAGGTAGAGTCTGCAAGGCCGGCAGCACCGTGATTGTTGACACATAACTGACGGATGAAAAATGTAATTCACAGAAAAAGTCAGCATTTAAAAGGTAAACGGCAAACGCGAATGAAAAAGGTATGAGCAAAGAACACGGGCTATACTCATACCTTTTTATTTTGCATTTGCTGTTTCCCTTTTAAATGCTGCCGTTTGAAATACGGGGGCACATTTTGCAGGCGGTTAGTACATTTGTTTGCTGCCAGGGAGATGAAATGCTATTTCTTTCCACCGCCGAGGCTTAGAACATGATGGATGAAATGCCACAAATAATTAGACTTTTCTAACGTGCAGCCGCGGCCTGCGATGCACGCGACCCCTCCCGCGACCCCTCCCGCATCATGCTGCTAGCCTGGCCACCAGGCACCGCACCAGCCGTGGTGGTGGTGCCACTGTGCCAGGTGGCCAGTCCTCTCCATCACGCTGCCAGGGCTCTGGCTCTCCCTGGACTTACTTGTGCCGTTTTATATTTTCGGCATTTTTCGTCAAAAAATGACGAAAATATAAAATGGCACATTTTGGATGGACTTCTACTCAGCCCGCACTGGGCAGCAGCAGCACGCACACCTGCCTGGGCCTTGCTGCCCACGGACCAGGGGTAAAGGCCCAGGCCAGGCGGCCCCCGTCTTGGTGGTATGGGGGCCCGGGCCCGCTACCACCAAGGCCCGCCGGAGACTCGACTCGAGTGAGACACAACGCCCCAGTAAGTTGAGTTGACGGCAGTCAGCAACACTGAAAGACGTAGGCCCTGGCCTACACGTCTTTCAGTGTTGCTGACTGGGGCAGTGGGCTGTGGTCCGTGGACCACGTCCCCGGGCCCAAAACACACAACATCTGCTGGCTGGGACTACTTACCCGCCGGCAACTCGTGTCGTGGACCAGGGTGCAGGCCGTCTCTGCTGGGCTGCTGGTGGTCTTCAGGGCCGGACCCGGGCAGCTGAGCTCGCGTTGACTCGTGACTCCTAGATACAGTAATGTCATTGGCTGTTTGCCAGCCAATGCAAGGGTTGTCATTGGCTGGCAAACAGCCAATGACATTACTGTGTCCATGCAAGGGAGGGGAGGGAATTTCAGTGACGACCGGCACTAGTGCTCTGTTTACGCACATTTTAGACTGGCGGGGCCACCCCTGAAGCGCCCCGCCAGCCTTTTAATTAAAGGGGCTTAAGTAGAGTGCGTGGAGCTACGAACTCCACACACTCTACTATTAAAGAAGGAAGACATAAAACCGGACAAGCCCCGCTGTGAAAGCAGCAGGGCCCGGGACTTTTTTTATTGTTCCCTTGCCACAGCGCCCCGCGCTGTTGGCAAAGGAAATGCAAGCTAAAAGAGATTCAATCAGAGAAGTTCTCAGATTGAATCTCTTTTAGCTTCCTCTTCTTTTCTGGGGGGGCGGCGCCCGCCCGCCCTTTGATAGCAGCCGCCACTGGTATTGACAAAGGAAAATGCATGGGGACTTTGAAGTTACTATGATGCCCTGTTTGCATAATGCCACAACTGTCTCATGTATTCCCTCTTCTGCTTCAATATCTTCTGTCATACTCTGGTATATCCTGTCACAAAAGCAAAAGGGTCGAGTTGGAGGATGATACAGGAACTCTGCCCATTGAATAATATTGTCGAAGCTAAATTTCCAGTAGTTTCGAATCCGGCTACAATGCTTCTTAACATACCCTCTGAGGCCACATATTTTATTGTGATTGACTAGAAAAATGTGTTCTTCTCCATTCCAATGCACCCTGATTCTCAAAACTCACTGTATTTATGTATCGTGGGCAAAGATTCCAACACACAAGAATTTCTCAGGGGTACTGTGAGTCACACAGCATTTTCAACATAGTACTCCATATGGGCTTAGGTAACATACATGTACAGTGCACTATTATTCAGTATATATATGACCTCCTAGTGTTCAGCACGATAGAAGACCAGTCTAGAGAAGATTTAGTGACACTACTGACACTGCTTGTGGAGAAAGATACAAAGTAGACAAGAACAAAATGCAATATTGTCAGAAGGAAGTGGTGTATTTGGGTCACATTATTTCATCTGCAGGAAAATGAGTTACCCCAGACAGAGCAACTGCAGTATAAAACACACCACAGACAACCGCAAATAAAAAAATGCAGCATGTTTGGGGTTGTGTAACTATTGTAGGGCATGGCTTTTCAACTATTCTAGTTACACAAAGCCTCTGGTGCAGGGACTCAAGGAAGCACAGAAAGGCAAAGAAATGCTTACATGGGCAGGAGAAATGATTACATGATTCCAGGACCTAAAGAAGGCCATGAGCAATGAACCAGTACTAGCAATACCCATGTATAAGAAATAATTCTATTTGTTTTAACATTCCAATTGACAGGACATGACAGCAGTGTTGACCCAGTTAACATTATTGGACATAGGCCTTTGGCATATTATAGTGCGATATTAGCTTCAGTGATGTAGGGTACATTTCTTTGTGAACAAGCACTAGTGGCTGAAGTCTTCACAATTGAAAAGTCCTCCACAATCACCACGCGCTGCTGTTAGGAAATGCTTACCTGCTGGTATTCAAACTTCATCTCCTTTTTCCTCTTCACGGAAGAAACCAAGGAGTGCTCGGGAAACTTTACGTGTCCAGTAGTCGGATTCGAGGCATCTGACTGTTTCTCTGCCTCGTAGGGTTTTCCTCACTGCACATACCAGTTTCCTGGAACGTAGCCAGTTGCCATGGAAACTGGTACGGTGTTCAGGGTTTCCTATAATATTCCTATTATCCATTGTAGCCGGATTCGAAACTACTGGAAATTTAGCTTCGACAATATTATTCAATGGTCAGAGTTCCTGTATCATCCTCCAACTCGACCCTTTTGCTTTTGTGACAGGATATACCAGAGTATGACAGAAGATATTGAAGCAGAAGAGGGAATACATGAGACAGTTGTGGCATTATGCAAACAGGGCATCATAGTAACTTCAAAGTCCCCATGCATTTTCCTTTGTCAATAATGCCTCCCACTGCTATTCCTTTTACTGGAACCACTCCAATCTATAAAATGAATAACTAATAAAAAATGAATACATGAAAAATAAAATAATTACAAATCATATTAATATTAAGCAGAACTGACAATAATGAATTAGAAACAAATACAGTAATTCAGGAAAAACACAATTTTATGAAAAAATAATAATTATCAGAAATAATAATCACAACTAATAAAATAGTTGTAACAATTCATGGAAAACTACCACCTGGTTTCTTCCACACCCATGACCTATGCAACCTCTCAGTGCTGAAAAGCAGACCCAGGCATGCCTTACAAGTGACTGCTATGCTAGTATGACATGAAATCTTCCAATTCCCCAATTCAACTTTACTAACATGATGAATTTCAGAACGATGAAAGGTTTTTCTTAACCAAATTCATACCTGGAACATGTAGGTTACACATAAATCTCTGTGCAAGGTGTATCAACTTACTGAGGTATCTTACTGACATCTAATGCAATGTCCCTCTTGGATAATATTCGCAGATGCACAGAACCTCATTTCCTCTTGCTAACCCTCCACCCAGCCTCACCCAACACCTTCCTCCGCCTAACCTTTCTCTCCCTTCCTGAAGCTATTTAAGATCATTTTGTATAAGCTTTTTCTCCAAAGATTCAGCCCCAAACTGGCCAAAATTCTCCAGATTCCCCATGAGGATGTATGGCTCTTTGAGGAGATTTTGGCAGGTTTGGGCTGGAAGAAAATGCTGCAGGGACCTTTGAACACACTGAAATCTCACTAGGAGATTTATGGGAGCCCACAGATCACTTTTGAGAAAGGTCACTAGGAAGTATTTGCAATCTTCCCAACACCTTACAGGCTTTGACAGAATTATTAAACATGTCACACATTTCGTGACATATGCCCCTAATGCATGACTGACACCTTTGCAGCCTTACAGGTCTCTTATGCATTTTCTATATTGTAATAATATAAACCTTAATAATACTCAATTTCTCGACCTCTGAAAGTAGAAAAGCAAACCCAGGCATTCCTGACGTGATCCACTCTGCTGGTCTGACATAAAATCCAACAATACCCGCTTCAACTTTACCAATTTTTCAACTTCAGAAGGATGAAAGAAAATCAATTTTCATACCCATAATCAAACCTGGCATCTGCAGGTTATACATAGATCTCTGCAGTAAGTGCATTCATCTATTGGGATGTTGTACTGCAGAGTTTAATGTGCTGTCCTCCTTGGATAACATTCAGGGATGCGCAGGACTACATTTCCCATTGCTATCTCCATTCCGCCCAGCCTCGCCTGACCCCTCACTTTCCCCTAACCTTTCTCTCCCATTCATTCTAAGCCTTTTAAGTTATTTTGCGACAGTTTTGTTTATCCAAGAATCAGCCCAAACCTGCCAGAACTTCTCCCAACCGTCCCTTAAGATGTTTGTCTCTTAAAGAAGATTTTGTCAGATTCAATCTGGAAGGAAAATCTGCAGGAACCCGCAAACCTATCTGAATCTCAAAAGGAGATTGCTGGCAGCCAGGGGAATACTTTTGAGATGTTTGTCAAGATTTATTTACAATCTACTCAACATCTTCCAGTCTTTGACAGAATGACTGAAATGGGTATATATTTTATAATATTAACCCTAACAATCGCAACCTCTGTGTCTTTTTTCAGGCTGCAAAGCACTATGAGGCTTGAACATGTGCAATTCAGGACAAGATGTAGCAATTCCCGTTCACTATTGCATGGAACTGTTGCTAGCCTTGTTGCTGACAACTAGACCAACAGTCAATTATTTTGGTCTAAGCCATCTCAAAACCTTGGCACAGAATACTGCCCGGATGTTTGCTGGGTTCTATGTCATTATCCCGCCCAGTCGAGACTGCTCCAACAGCCTTTTTTGGCTGACTCAGAGCTGTCTCCAAAGCGTAGGTGTTTAGGCTCCCTCAGGGGGTTTCACCCTCCCAAACCATCATGCACTTGCACTCTCACCTGCCCCACCACCCTTCCCCCCTCACTCTCTCCCCTGCCACGTCTTGACCACCGATGCCGCACTCCCCATCTGCCCCGCCCCAAGCAACCAATGTACCCACTCCACTTCCAAGCCTCCTCCCCTGCCCCTATTACAATCCTCCTGGCCTCTCTCAACACTCACATGTTCCCCTGCGGGCACCCTTAACTTCCTTCTTCGATGCACCCTGCAAACACCACCTGTTGCAGTTTGATCTTCTCTGGGACGAGTTTACTGGAGAGTCTCATTTAGAGGCAGTCCAGAAACAGCAGTCCAGAGAATGCACACTCGTTGTTGTTGTGTGTACCTTTTACATGGTGAACATTGAGAGAGTTGTTTGCAGGTGGCATTTTTGAGAAGTGATAATTGAGAAGTGGGAGTTCCGTGGCAGGTGTGCAGTTCCATAAAAAAAGTACAAAGAGCAATGGTGCACCTCATTGCCACATTATGGTGTGTATGGAGGACTCCAGCACTGCTTTCCCAACCGGCACTTTAAGAGGTCTGTGGAAATCAGGCAGGGCAACTGTAGAAACACACGTGCAGCTGGGTACTTGATGTTTCAGACAATCAGCTTCAACAAATTCCCAGGATCCATCAGGATAGGACATGAGCATAAATGCCAACATTTTGAACAGCTTCCCATTGTAAAACTCAGCAGGGGGTGGTTTCTGTGTTCCTGTTTAGATGTGTTTAATTAAATCTTGATGCTGGCTTGTTGGAGAGGCTTTAGAGGTGTTCGGCCAGTACCAGTAGGTGTGCCAAACTCACCAGGTTTTGAGCACAAATGAGCAGGGGTGACATATCTGTGGCAACAGGAGGGTACATAGGGCATTGGGCTTGGCACTATCCTCACACCTTGAGGATGCACCCTGACAGCCCCTTCACCGTATCATCTTCGTCATTGATCATATGCACTGTGCCTACTGAAGAGGTTCTAGTAGCTGACCCACTTTTATCATTTTCCTGCTGAGCATGCAATTACCCTTTACGATTGTTTTTCAGGTGACTACAGAGTCACCTAGTGCCATAATGCGTGACTAGCTTACCATTGCACATCTTTTTTGCAGGGTGTGCAGAATGCAATGTGGTGATTGCTCTTTACAGCAGTGATAACACAAAGGTGCGTGATGTGGCCTTATTCACACTGGAAAAGTCAGTGATAGAGTTTAATATTTTGGTGCTGGTAAAGAACATTCAATAGCAGATATAGAATAACAACTATGGTTGTTAGACCACTGCCCCAGTGCCTCCACTAGTACTAGATCTCCTTGGCTAACAACAGCTTAATTTATCTTTGGGGAAAAAAGGCACTAATGGGTGCCACTGATGCGCTTTGCTTTTCCTGCACTTTTGTTATTCTTCCATTGCACTTGCACTCACAGGTTCCAGGGCTGACCGCAGCACAGTTGTTTTCATTATCCCTTGGGTGTGTTCTCAGTTCCTGCATCCTCCTTTTGCAAGGCCCTGCAGAGGTCCATAGACTGTTTCTGGTCCCATCACCTAATAGTGGAAATGGTGTGTAATTGATCCCCCTGGCCTTTTCCTCATTTTCACCACCATTCTCACCTTCCTATGAACTAATTCTCTTGTCTGCATCCACAGATGGACCTTCTTGCTTTTCGTCCAGTGCTTGCCCGCCATCCTGTACCTCACCATCTACGATTGTCTCCAGCATTAAGGCACCACTAAGAAGAGGCACCTTCTTTCCTCCATGTTGTCCCGCAAGGGTCATGTGTATCCCCCACCCTCTATAATGTGTTCACTAAACCCCTGTTTGATGTGCTTGACTATCTGGGTGTCACCTACACTAATTACGCCGATGACACCCAGATACTCATTCCCATCACAGGCGATTACTCTGCAGACTCTAAATCACTGAACAGCATTTACTTTGTCATCCAAGCCTGGATGGCACAACATGAGCTCTGTCTTAATGATGACAAGACAGAGCTCCTCATTCTAGGCACACAACAAAGACTCAACAAGTTGAACCCTTTGTTCAGTTCCTTCAATATCGATGACAACCCTATCAAAGTATCCAAAGACACAAAAACCTTGGGAATCTACCTAGATTCCACACTCTCCCTTCACAGACAAACCAATTCTGTCGCTGCTGCATCAGCCTACACATGTAAGTTGATCACAGCTTGTCGCCCATTCCTTTCTACGCAGAACTGCATCACCCTCGCTAGGACACTGGTTATGTCCAAACTGGACTACTGTAACGTGCTGTACCAAGGCACTAACCAGTGCAACCTCAATAAAGTCCAGATCATTCAAAATAACTCTATTAGAGCGGCCCTCAACATCCTTAGATCTGCACACATCTCTGAAACTAGGAAGAACCTGCAATGGCTCTCAGTCGCCCAAACAATCTCACTAAAATCACTTGCCCTTACTTACAAATGCATTCATAACCAGGCCCCTATCTACTTAGCTTCGCTGTTCACTCAATATATCCCTCCCCGTTCACTCAGGTTTGCCCATAGCCAGAGCCTCTCAATCCCTAGATTCAAGCTCCAAACAGCCGGAGGGGTTAGCTTCCCAGTTCTGGCAGCCAAACGTTGGAACTCTGTGCCTCTCACTATTAGTATCAAGCAGCAATTACAATCATGAATTATAAACAACGGCAGAAATTCATGAAAAACACAATTTTAAGAAAACAATTATAATTATCAGAAATACTCATAAGGACTAATAAAAGAGGTGTAATAATGCATGAATAAAAACAATAGTAACACATGACAAACATCATATTAATCAGAAATAATATTCAAGCTTTATTAGTAATTTAATTATTCATGTGCAATTGTGTAGTAATTGAATTACAATTAATACTGATCAGATAACAAAGATTTAAAGAAAAGTTCGTGGAAATCACAATAGTAATAAGTATAACATTAAGAGTGATCAGAAATGTACATCTTTGTTAATAAAAACAAGTTTAAACAAGTTGTATTGAATGAAAAATACAGCATTATATATACAAATTAAAAGTATTTTAATCAAACGTATTTTTCAAAATTAAATATAAAATAAAATAAAAATATTCCTAGCATAGTGACTAATTTACATGATAGCACACATGCAAAACATCAGGTAAATTATTTATATAGTTGTGTTCTTTTTAGATACTTGCACAATTAAAACTAAAAGTAAATAGTTGGCATTTATTTTACTTTTACATAGTTAAAATATTCAACAAATTTGTAAAATGTATTATAATATGTTTTAAAGTTATACACTTTCTTTGATGTTTGAATAATGTCATACTTTAATTTGTAACCCTCCATGTCTCACCATCCTCCCCAAAAGAAACAGAAATGGCCTGGCAATGCCTGGCTTGCCAGCAAACTGCACAAAACATGTCTGGAAAGCAATGGCTTCTAATTAATGCCATTCTAGTCAATACACCTTCTTCGACTTCCCTCTGCCACTCACCCTGGGGCCTAGACCCTACTTGTCATTGTCTCCTTCCCTCTGCTCCCTCTGCTGGTCTTTGTATCAGCAGGACACTGTGGACCCACTGACAAATCCTATATTGTATAGATAAGATCAAATTCAATCAACATTGTTTTGACATCGCCTCCCCCATCAATCCACAAAAAGTAAAGAAAAGTTCATGAATAGTAAACTGATTATTTCTTATAAATATAATGAGTGCCCTCATGTGCTTTACTATAAAACACATTGAGGTTCACATTGAAGACCAAAGGAGGCATCCAGATTCTTCCAGTCACATGGCTGTAGTCATTCATCACTCTAGGTTAGTCATGAAAGACAAACAGGAAGTAGAAGTGGTATACTGCCTATCCCGCGTGCTGCCGCAGTGCCTGACATGCTCATCTCTATCACTCATCAGACCTAGAATAATTGGTTTTTGAGAAAACCTTTCTGTGAATAGTTTGCTAGGAGAATATTTCTCTGCGCCCATTTCCTTAGTATGTCTGGCATACATTGCAGGAATGTGTTTTTCTATTACATCTATTTGTGGAGGGGAAAGAACACAGCATCTCCAGAGCACCATCAATCTTGCTAATAATAGCATAGGCAAACTTTAATACTCGCACAACCTGAAAATAACTCTGCACAGGCCTTGTCCTTGCATTTACAAAGTTCGCAATACTTGGAGATGAAGTATTAATTCGGTAGGATGTATTAAAAAAGGTTTTATATTAATTTTCCCTACTTCGATTAATTACTTTTGCTAGCCTAGAAGAGGAAAACTTCTGACCGGTGACTACAGATGTAAATAACTAGCTGCTGTATTGAGAATAAAAAACGTGGCGTTTGTTTTATTTTTCCTGTCAACCTTAAGCTGAAGACTTAAGCGTTTGCTTTCACCACTCAAATGCTGCTTTTTCAAAGAGCATGTGCTCAGTACACCACTGTAGCTCATTCAACTCACTAGAGCTTGCATACTTTGTTTTTAACTTTCACCAAATAAGTCACATAAACACATTTGTTATATTTCTAAGATAGTGGACCATGTGCATTGTGCCCACTTGCTCATTGTGCTACCCATAACATTGCACCATTCACAAAGCATTTTTCTCCTGTTCCTTTCTGAAGGAGTCCTGATCCACAAAAGTGAATCTGTGTGTGCAAATGGCTGTGCATACATAGATTCATTGCTATGAAGCACTACATCATCATTTTGCAGGTGGGATGTTCGTGGGTGAGGGACGGTATCCTTGGTTTTGCATTTCCATCTCCCAAAACATAGGTGAACATATAAAACTGCCATTACCAGTGAAGACCCCTTGAATGTCGGGGTCAGTGGCGGCTGGTGAATTGTTTAATTGGAGGGGTATACATATTCCCCACAAATATGCTGGATCGAAGAGCGTAGCGCGGTAGCTCGAACCAACCAAGGAGGGCTCACAGGATGGGGGGATGAGAGGGATAAGGTGAGGGAGGCCGTGGGGGCATCAGGATTGGCAGGGGCGTTCCCCCCATGAGAAAATATTTTGATGTTGGGTTAAAATGGTGCATTAGACAGCACCTTTTCTGTGAAAAAAACTGGGTAAAAAGCGAAACAGTTTTCAATTGGTTTTGTAGGGTAACCTCCATCATAAAATGCACTACCTGCAAGTTGCCAAACGTGCACAGGAGCATTTCCCAATGCTTTTTCATGATGCCTTTGCCCACAATGTATGCCAGTATAAACATATTTTCACACTGGCTGTGATTATAAATTAAAACCCCAAAAGTGATGGGTGGAATGTGTCAAATTAATCTGAACCACTGGCATTGCTCTGGGCAACCTTCCACACCACCGCTTTTTAGACCATTTGCACCATTGCAAAAGGGGTACAGCCATATGCAAATCAGTCAGGTACTGCCACCAATGGGAGCAGCCCTTCTCAAACTGCTAGGCCAGTTCCCCTGTGCACGGAAACACAAGCAACCCCAGACATGTTTTGGCCTTGTTGAGCCTCCTCAATGGGGTGCATCTTGGTTCTCTGTCCATGAAAGGAGTAAGAATAAGGACACATTTGGACCCTGGCTGAAGGTACAGTCTGCCTTACAGCTTCCGCCAGTGAAGGAAGGCCTGGATTTCCATGAGGGAAGCAAAGTCCCTCCCCAAAACATCTCCCAGGGAACAGAGGGAGATACTGGTCTCAGAAAACCTATCCAGCAGCTCCAGAACCAGTGCCCAGCCAGCACACAGCGTGCCCTGCTAGGTTCTGCAAGCAAGCTTCCTAGGTGGGAAGTGCTAGAGAGTCTCTGAACAAAGGACAAGGCTGTTGCCTGCAAACACTCTCCTCAGCGTTGGGCTGTCCACCTTAAAGGCCAACACAAGCCCTGCAAAGAAGGTAGGAGGAGTGCCACAACAAGCATCAACCAGCATCCATCTTTTAAGGACATTTTCGAGGCAGTCGAGCCCTTGAACCGCGACCCTCTCCACCACTTACTGTTGTCACGCTGCAGTCACTAAAGCCATCTGAGATGCCTCTACCAGCATTCCAGATCTGCCAACCAGCACAGAGACAACGATTCTTGACTAAAAGCTGCCGCATAGGCCAGCCTGCAGTCATCCATCCAGCATCACTTGCCGAACTGCCTGCCGCCTGTTACCTGCAGCTGTCTCCGAACTTAAACTCTGTTACAAGAGCTGCAAAGCGTCCTGGAACTGACTCGACGCTGTCGAGCATCAAGATCATCTCAAGCACCAGGTGTATTGTGGTTATGTCCCCCTGGTCCTTCTCCGAAGGCCCCCAGTAATATTTCCAACCCCTTGATCCCTTGGTGCTGAAACCAAATAACCTTGAACCGTTAAGACTGATTGCCTTACCGACTACCCTCCTGTCGGTATCCAGAGTGCATCTCTTTCCTTCGTGAAACTGTCTGTCCTCTGTGTTTCTTTACAGGGTGGGTTGTATTTTGTAGTGTGCTAGAACTGTCTGTTGTAATAATAATAACGTATATATTTTCATACAACATTGACTTGACAGTCCATTTTACCATTGGCTAATAATTGTCGCTCTATTACAACTAACCAACGATCCACGACCTTGCAGAGATAAGACTACCGTTCCATCCACGTTACCAAAATTGGACAAGGAGGTTCATAATTTACTTGTGTTCCAATCTGATTGGATGCCTTCTGGTGTAGTAGAGGTGTGGGGTTGCTCCCTGGACTACTGGTGCCCCGGAAGTTGATTCATTACTCCCACCACCCTTGTCTCCCTTGATGCATTCATCCAATCCCTGCATGCAGCAGCTGTGAATGCGATAACATGAGTGGCATGCCAGCACTGTTGCTTTCATCACTACCTCAAACATCGCAATCTACTCTTTCAACTTCAGATTCCTCAAGCATGCCGTTTCACAGAGTTATGACCTAGGGCTACAGCTCAGGGACAGCTGTGTGAGAGAAGTAATGTTTTCTTGCCACTTTGCAAATTGTTCATGCTGGAGTGACATTGGAGTGGTATTGTGTCCGGTGGCCAAGTCCCACTCGGATTTGTGAAGGATCTGCATATGGACCATCTGCCTTTATTTACCGAAATGGGACCTCGCTTTGCCTCTGATTACCTCTTTCTTGCAAATGACAAAAACAGCAATGCTAGTTATTTTTGCATGGATAGAAAATTAGTCTCAAACAGCTGACTTTGCAGATGGGTGGCTACTGGCTGCTGGCTGTTAGGACTCAGCTCGGTGTTAGTGAGGACTTGTGTCTGCAGAACATTCCTGGTGAAGAGGACATAAACAGCAATAGGTCTCTGCTGGGGGGACCGAAGGGTGGTCGATGGAGCTGTGGATGGGAGACAGTAGACACCGCCCTCCCACTCATGGCTTTCCTTGGGTACCTCACTCCAAGAACTGCCCAAGGGGCACTGTTAATATGGCTTAAGGCCTGCCTTTATCTTCCAGCTGTCTTTCTCTGGGATGCCTCGCTCCGTGAAGATGTGCCCTTGATCATCCAGGCACCTACACATGCTGCAAGAACTGCATTGAGATGTGGACCGAGATCCACTTTAAAGATGGCAGAGCCCCACCACCCTGCCTGCATCATATCAGCTACGGAAACACACTGCTGCTACCAGTAGTGCACTGATTGGGTAATACCAGTAACAAATCCCGATGCTCCACAGAACCGGGAGGCAAAGCCAGGCCTGGCTCAAAGGCGAGGGGTAAAGGCCACAGGCCCTGTCTTTCCCTGTCTGCCCTGGAGGCAAATGCAACACACAGGGACGTAGGAGACCCATAAAATCTGGGAGGGGGGTTCAGGGGACTTTTTTTTATTTTTATTTGTTGTGTTTTAGTGAAATAACTACATTTTTCACAAAATGAAAATAGCAGTACCTATTAAATTACATATATCATCACTGTATACAACAAGAGAAATGAAGAAAATAAAACTGAAGAAAATTAAGAAAAAGAAAAGCAGTTCAGAGTATGAAATCCTCCCAGCGATGGACCTTTAGAGAGATCTTTTATAATACTCTAACCTGTGCTTTAAGTGCAGATGCTTTATGGAGTTTCACCTTCCTATCCTATTCCACTTGAACCCTCAATGATGGAACATGAGTGTGCCCTTTACAGCAGTGTATGGGCTGCAAGCATACCTCGGCACCAGGGTATTCACTGAATTTACATGGATACCGGAACAAGTTCTGTTTTGAATCTCAAGGCTCTGCTTTATTTTTCTCTGGGTCACCCAGATGGCATATGGTGGCCTCTATTAAAACTTGTCTACAACTCATTACTCAGCTGGTGGTGGGTAACAAAAATGCAGTTGCATCCCTATTTTAAAGCAAGCGTTGGCAATGCCTATGTCAGGCTATGGACCTGAACACCCTTAACAGTATCTACTCCACCATAAAATCCTGGATGGCTGAAAATTGGCTCTGCCTAAATAGTGATAAGACCGAACTCTTACTCGAACCCAGCCTCACCATGGACAGACAGGTCAATGCCATCGCCTCCTCCGCAGCATATCACTCCAAACTCATCAATGCCATCAGGCCCTTCCTATCACAGCAAAATTGCATCACAATAGCCAGAGCCAACATTGGATCCAGAATGGACTATTGCAATGCCCTGTTCATTGGAACTTCTCAAAAAAACCTTGCCAAACTCCAGATTGCCCAAAATAATGCCTTAAGGGCTGCTACAGGCATCTCGCGCAAGGAACACATCTCGGGGTCAGGCAGCAGGTAAACTGGCTCCCCATCAAGGAAAGGGTGGTTTTCAAAACCTTGGCCCTAACACATAAATGTCTTCATGATCAGGCTCCTCCCTATCTGGCACAAAGGATCACCAAACAAACAGCCTCCAGACCTTCAAGGTCGGCCTATGTCAACCGCATCACGGTTCCTCACACGCGCAGAGTACGTGCAGGAGGCACCAGATTCCCCACTATGGCTGCAACCCTATGGAAAAACCTCCCAGCTCAGATTAGATCAATTGACTCACGCACAGCCTTCCGCAAGGCCTTAAAAACGCAGCTCTTTGTCTAAAGAGCACTTCCCCATTAGATCTGTACCACTTTGTCTCCATGTATATGAAATATATCTGTCTTACATTTTGCTAACTAGATAAGAGTATGAGTGAACAACTGTAACGTTCAATGTGTAACAATTGTAACCTAACAAATGTATCTAAGTGAATGTATCTAAGCATACTTTCTTGGGCCGCTTATTGTAACCCGCAAGCAAGCCTCCTTAAACTTCCTTAAAGCACCTCGTTGCCTGCAGGCTGTAGTGCGCTCTACAAATACAAAATAAATAAATAAATGCCAACCGTTTGGGCTTTAATGTAGACATGGAATAGGCCCTTGCCAAGCACCGCCATAGTGGTATTAGGTACCCACTGATGGTAGCAGCTGCAAAATGGTGCAAGTACCTGAACATTTAATAGCAATGACTTGCAAATGCCCAATACGTATAGACAAGCTAACACTTGCCATTGCTGGTTTTTCTCAGGACTTCATTGAAGGAAATGCATAGTGCTAATAGAGTGATTGATTGATTTTTGATTGATTGTTTATTTGTATAGCGCCTATGCACAATGTGTTTCAAAGCACTTCAAGGGGGGAGGGAGCATGGGAGAAATACAGTTACATTCTTACAGGTCCTTCAATTAATTAAGAATGTGAATAATAACTGAGGACATTTCAGATAGTGCAAGTGCAATGAACAATTAAGGAGAAAAGAAGCGGATGAAGGCATCCCTGGATAAGACATTTGTATTACACAAGTAGTATGTTCCCAGCTCCAATTAAGTTATTAACTACACAGGGCTTTGTAATAAACATCCCCAAGTCAGTGGCTTTATCTAAACCAGAACTGGCACTTTACATGCCCTTTATAGATCATTCTAGTGTTTTTTTAAAGGAATAGGTTATGGCGTAAAATGAGTCTGTGGCCCGCATGGCATCCATCCACCAAAAACCCATGAAAGGTGTTAAGATAGCCCAAATAACATGATGCTATGTCGCAAGGCAAGATGCCACACGCCCTGGCACCAGATCCCACTACAGGAGAGGTCAGAGGTGAATATATACCTCATTTAAGGTTTGTCCTGACTTCAGACCTAGGCTGCAGGAAGGATTGAGTGAAAAGGGAGTTGATGCAGGAACAGCCTTCTGTGACTGTCTCTTCCTGGAGAGGAACAAGATAAGAGCGCAGATGAGACTGGGGCAGTGGGAGAGTGTCGAGCCCGAGCTCCCACGTTCCCTCTAATAAATCCTCCCATGCCGGCCTGCACCTGGGAGAGGGGGGCCACCTTCTGTATTATCAGGCCCAATCAATGCACAGACAGATATGGTGTAGTGTATATATCTGCAATTATTACAACAAACAACTTCTAATCGTCCTCATGCAGGCCTGGTGAGCATTTATCAAGCATTAGACGAAGACACATTCGTGACTGCACCCTTTATCTGGGACATGAGGCACAGCACCATTCTTCCTTGTACACATCTCCCCTCTGCACCCTTCTCTACTCCACATTCTCATCTGCTGTACACCCTTTTCTCCCAAGTCCCTTCCCTGCACCCCACACCAAAACACTCCTCTGACACACTGCCCTCTGCAGTTTCTCACTTGTCTGTACTTCGCTCTCATTTGCAAAACTCTCTGCCCTAAACCACTCTCCCTGTGTTTTGGTCTTGCCTGCACCCCTCTGTCCGCTGCACACACTGGTCACCCCGTGCTGCAAACCATCCCTATCTTTCATCTGCACTCTGTTCTTGTTCCCATCTCTCCCCTCCCTTGCTCCTCTCTTTTTCTGTCCCTAACACCCTTTCTACCCTTTTTCACTTTGCAGTCCCACACTCTACTGCACCCCAGTCCCTCGCTTCCCATTCCCCGATTCCCCGATGGCCAGCACACAAGAACTTTCATCTACACTTACTCAGCACTTTCTCCTCAGTCTTTGAGCACCCTCGATATCCTGGCTTACATTTCACAGGTTTTCTAGGTTGGTGCATGACCAACCACTCCATATAGCTTCTCAGAATAAGCTGGAACAGGCATAGCAGATCCCTGACCCTAAAATGGCCCATTGATACCTGCAATCATTAACTCTTAAGAAATAGTCAGGAGCATGGATATTTGGAAGGGGGAACAGGCACAGAAGTCACTAAATCCACATACTGCTGAGGCTCTACCCCCAAAATCTGATTGCACTGCAAACACTCAAGTACGCTGCCGGAAACCGCAAGGCTGAATAAAACAGGGTGAAGCTTATCCAAGACCTACAGAAGATTAGCGCTTGATTTATTTTTAGAGATGCGCAGGATAGGCACCAACAAATGGTTTAATTTCGGCAGGGACAGAGTTTGGGTGTGTGCTGATAATAGTTTGCTTTATGGAATATAATAACACTTTGGTCATAGTGCTTCATGCTAGATGCTTTCAGCTTCTAGGCAATGTAATAACAGGTATTATTACCCTCATTTGAACAGCACTGAATTTATGAAAGCTTAAGTGGACCCTGCTGCTGGTTTTGAACTAGCGAAATGCAGGTAGCCCTAATGTCAGAGACCAAGCTTTAGGTGTGGTACCATCCAAACTTCAAGCAGGTGTGAGTTGGTGGTAAGAGGTGGAGGGGTGTGCCTTAAGTGAGGCCTACTGATATTAGAGCATACATCAAGTGTTTTCCCTTGCCTACCTTAGACATTACTATGGAAAAGAGCAGACATCCCACGTAGTGGCCCTTCTTGAGATTGCCTCATCCTCATTTTACTTTATATGGTTTCATGAGGATTTTGTATACTGATATCTCAGGCAGTGTCTGCACTTTGCAAGCCAGGCCTGGGGTACAGGGACATCTTGGACAAAATCCAGTCTTCACCAGATTGTGTGATCATGGGTGAATCGTTTGACCCCCCCCCCACTGTGCATTATGTACTATATATGTTTACTTAGGATCACCTAGAAGTGACTCAGTAGGCAGTGTACACTATAACTAAATGCCTCAATCGTACATGTTCTAACAGAGTTTCTTGTTGCTCCATGTATGCTAAGCATGTTGAGGGAGTGTGAAGAAGGACAAAGTGTCCCAGCAATATATGTCACCTCCAGCTGGGGGACCGGGTCTCCTTTTGGGAAGCAGTTATAGATACATAGAATTTGTAATGTTTTTTGCAGAGAAACGTATTAGGTACAGTCAGCGTGATCCAAATCTAAGGAATAAACTAGAAACAATCTCAAAGTAACCTGACGGTTTAGGTGCACTAGTATAGTGTAAGCAGCAAAAATAATCATCACACCCTTCTCCTTAAAAAAGGCAATACATAATATATTAAACGGTGATTTGGCATTTGTATAGAAACTGCATGTACATGGCAATATATACCGGCTCCTATTTTGCACCCTTTATCCTCTGCTGTATAGGTGAATGGCCTCCGTATTGTTTTGTGCAGCCTTGCAAGCCCTTGTTGGCCAATGCTTGGAGCTTAACTGTGAGCACTGGCTGCCCATCAGTAAGGAACAAACAAAGAGCCATTCTGAAGTTGTGATGTTCCTCTTTGGCAGGGGCTGGGGCAGACTTTCATGAACTGAAAAAACATGAGGGTGGCACTAGCAGGGCTTCAGGTTTTTCAGTTCATGAAAGTGTGCCACTGCCAATGTCAGATATACAGATATACAGTTTATAAACACGCGCTGCACGTTGCAAACTGATCAGAGAATGCTGGCCTCTTAATGTTTCATTGAAACATTAAGAAGCCAGGATTCCCTGATAAGTTTTGCAATGCACAGTGCATGTTTAGAAACTGTATTTCTGACATTGGCACATTGAATTCACCCCAAATAAATCCACTGCCAACGTCAGATATACAGTTTATTAACACTGCGCGGCACGTTGCAAACTGATTAGGGAATCCTTGCCTCTTAATGTTCCATTGAAACATTAAGAGGCCAGGATTTCCTAATGAGTTTTGTAATGCACCGCGCATGTTTCGAAACTGTATATCTGACATTGGCACATTGAATTCACCCCAAATAAATCCACTGCCTACGTCAGATATACAGTCTACAAACACGCGCGGCACATTGAAAACTGATCAGGAATCCTGGACTCTTAATGTTTCATTAAAACATTAAGAGGCTAGGATTCCTGATCTGATATAAAATGGGAAGGTAATGCGCTTTACATCATAAACTAAAGCATCACATGAAATGTAGAAGAATTTTAATAGGGTCACGAACAGCCGACACGTGTTTCATCCAATTTCATGTTCTAATTGAAGCGGCTCGATTGGACGAGAGATATATGTGCTTCGGCCAGTGAGGCTTTACACTTTGTCGTTCCCATTTTGATGACGACGTTGATACTTATTGCCGTCTAGTGGCCACAGCCCTTTCTTTGGATCTCATGAACTTACTTTGACTGCAATCTCGCGCGCCTTGAGGACACTGTTGTGTCGAAACACGTGTCGGCTGTTCATGACACTATTAAAAATCTTCTACATTTCATGTGATGATTTAGTTTAATGGTGTAAAGCGCATTACCTTCCCATTTTATATCAGTACATTTAATTAGTACCCACCAGGGTGGATTGGTTGGTGGGACTAATGTTATTGCTGCTTGCACTTTTTCATACTCTCTACCTAACCTCAACCGAATCCTATTAGTGATCACCAGCGCACGGATGACCAGTTTCGAATCCATAACATAATCCTTTTACTTTTCAGGATTCCTGATCAGTTTGCAATGCTCTGTGCATGTTAAGAAACTATATCTGACATTGGCACAGCCGCACATTCCCTCCAATAAATCCTCCCCATGCCTCCCTGCACCTGGGAGAGGAGGGGGGCACTTGACTCACTTACCTTACGGTAGCTGCTGTCTGCTCAGCCTGTTCTCACTCTGTCTCCCTCGATAACACACACTCTGTCACGAGCATTGCTGCCTGGCTTCCCCTTCATTCTGAAAAACTAAGACTAAGGCTAAGCAGCAATGTACTGCACAGGCAGGGCATGTGCAGTTTGTTCCCCGGCCTGGGGACGTTCATTGTGCGCAGGCGCGGGGCAGCAGCAGAAGTTGCAGACAGTCAGTATACTGTAAGCTTGCAAAAGCAAAAGACTACTCTACCTTAACTTTTGCAAGCTTACATGACAACTGCAGCCTGCAGTGCAGGCTGCAGTCGTATTTTACAGCAGAGACACAAATAATCTGGGGGGGATAAAAGCTGTTATATCTCCCCCACTTAAAATTGTGGGGGGGATTTGTGCCTGTCTGCATTCCCCTAGCACACACTAATGGCTGTTTTTGTCCCGAGTCTATTCAGCATCCCCACACCCCCAACCGTTGAATCTGCAAGACATTCTATGCACTCCAAATCCTGCAGCTAACTCACCGATTCCACCCTCCCACTTCTGATTCCATTCCTCCTTGCCCTGCAGTGCAACAGTGCTTTAGTGCTTCTCACTACACGTACATCACCCGAACGGCCCACCCCTTTGGTGTGATGATCAACACCTGGCGATGGCGAGGCACAGCATCAAGGACACATCTAACATCCCAACTTAAACTGCCGACAAAAACGTCATTCTACTCTGCTGTCATGCAAAGCACTGCATTGTTCTGTTTACCACTATTCGTTTTTTGCATCCTATGTTAAATGGTGTGCTTCACGGCATGTGGTCACAGCTTGCAATGTGTTTAACTTAGACGCATTTGCCTGCCGCAACGTCTGGGCTCATATCATACCTGAGCTTCCCTATAATATCTCGCCCAACCCAAATGCTCTGCCATTGAATCTTACTTGACTGTACGCACAAATACAATGTAATACTGCTGCATCTATTTTATCTGTCTCACCTACGGTGACTTCATGCGACCTTAATGCTACACCCAGCAATGTCGCGGGATTGGCCAAGTTCAGCACACAGTAACTGCTGCTATTACGATACTATACCCTTGTACCTGCATATCTGATTCAGTCCCCATACCATGAGGTGCAGCTTCTCCAGACTCTGCATTTACCTTATCTTGACACCTATGTATCTGCCTGCCTGATGTAGCCCCCGCACCATGAGTCCGGGCTTCTCCAGACTCTGCATTTACCATATCTTGACATCCATGTATCTGCCTGCCTGACGTAGTCCCCCGCACCATGAGGCGTGGATTCGCCAGACCCTGCATATACCCTATCTTGACATCCATGTAACTTTCTGCCTGATATAGACCCCGAACCATGAGGCGCGGCTCTGCCAGACTCTGCATTTACCCTATCTTGACACCCATGTATATGCCTGCCTGATTTAGTCCCCCGCACCGTGAGGCACAGCTCTGCCAGACTCTGCATTTACCCTATCTTGGCACCCATGTATCTGCCTGCCTGGTGTAGCCCCCCGCACCATGAGGCGCGGCTCTGTCAGACTCTGCATTGACCATATCTTGAAACCCATGTACCTGCCTGCCTGATGTAGTCCCCCGCACCGTGAGGCACGGCTCTGCCAGACTCTGCATTTACCCTATCTTGACACCCATGTATCTGCCTGCCTGATGTAGCCCCTCCCCCCGCACCATGAGGCGCGGCTTTGCCAGACGTTGCTATATTAGATCCACATGTCTGATGTAATCTGTTTAAGTTATCTTTCATTATGAAGTATTATATATCGCACTTCTTGTAACTAGCGCCCTGATGCCTGAGGGTTGGTGCGCTGCTTTATATGTCAAAAACATTGTAAAATAAAAATGAGCTGTCGCTGACTAGCTGATGCTGGAGGCGATGACGAGAAGCTCCGCCTTCGATTTACTTTTGTGCTTGTACTCTGGCTCCAAATTGTGTGCTCTCATGAAGCGCTTGTTGGTTGCCATCACCGTGGCAACAGGTCTAATGATGTCCAAAAGTGCAAAGGCAGCAGACATATGGCACCTGGCGTAAGTCATCCTAGGTTAGCACAGCTCTCGAGGCACTCCCATCTCCCATATTTATAGTTCTGATGGCCGGTACTTAGGTACATCTCTGCAGTGACTGGACCCAAGTCATAGGATTGGCAAGGTTCTCTGAATCCTAATGGGCTTCCAAAGCACATAATGGCCCTCGGCGTATCCGCTAATGGCCACAAACGTCTGTAAATGGCTGCATATATTCGCGAAAAGCAAGGTTTTGGGAAATCTGTTGACGCTTGACAATGGGTTTATGTGTTTTTGCCGCGGGGATGTGCGAGAGTCCACATAACACATTTGTGCGGAAAAATGAGTGACAAACTGGTGAAAAGGCTCACGAACATCACAGAATTTGGCAGTTGCCCAAAAAAGTGCAGAAGTCGAAGTTATCCGCGAAATCCGAAGAAGGGGATACAATGTTGCGTACTCCGAACTTTTCATTCTGTTTGCGAACATTTCACTCATCCCAAGCAATATGCATAAATGCTCTCTGCTTTGAGCAATATTTGCATTTTCTGTGCTTAAATATTTGGAGCTTGTTTCATCATGATCAACATTCTTTCACTGCAATGTACTATGTCAAATAAGACATTGCTTTAAAATGTAATATGCATGGCAGGGGTGTGAACATGTTGACCTATTCTTTAAGAAAGAAAGTTAAGTCAAGACGACCATTTTCATAAGCAAATAAACCATAGTGTTTTATCTCCATTTTTGTAATTGTTTTTGTACAAGTAAATTAACCTCCCAGACGAATAACAGTGATTACAATTGCACTGACATTTATTTTGGACTGTTATGTGCTTTGTTTCTGTTTGAGTGTAGCTAGGCACATTCACCAGTGATTGCTGGTTATCTCTGACAGGTGGATGTCCAGTCTGTCACCAGCACAACTAAGGATTCTCTTCATTTCTTTTGGTCGATGAAGACTTCCAGCAAAAGGACAATTTGACTTTTCCTATCCTCACCTGTTTCTTCACTCCCCTCCACCAGCCAACCCCAAAATGCCTCTACACGGATTGTAAATGCGTTGGAGTGGAGGCGACCGTGGGGATTTACTCTTGTCCATGAGACAATCCATTTTCCACTCTTTTTTCAACAAGGAGAAAAGTTAGGGAAAATATGTTTTAAAAAATGTCCCTCATGCTTGATTAAGAATTTGATGACATCATCCGCAGGAAAGACTAGGAAGGAAAAAGGAAGAGACGAAATGATGCGCTACCACACTATCGATCACCTGAGGTTTCATGTTACCATGAAATACATGCCCCGTTCCGCTGTTCTCATGCTTGTCACTTGAGAGGACTGTATGGACATTTATAAAATATAAAGCTGCAAGATTAATGCACCTAACGTGGGGACGGACCACAAAACTTCTAAAGCTGAGGAGCAATTTTGCTTGCATTACTGCAGACCAAAATGTGCAAAATGTGGTTTTTGCTCGCCTCAGTCAACTAAATCTGATTTTTGTGCACTGGTCATTGTTTTCCATTCCATTTTGCACTCGTAAGTCTGTGCAAATGCCAGTTCAAAATTGCACATCAAATGGGTAAAAGTGCCCGTCAACGGGGCCAAAATGCCTGTTACTGTTGCACATTATGTGACTCTGGCTAAGGTCAGTTGGTAATAGGGAAAGAAGTCAGAGGCATCTCCTCATCAGCCCACACCTGACCTGTCATGGCTGACACAAATTCATCAAGTTGGCACATACATGCCTTACATATGAGATAAAAGCCCACCCTCTGCATCTATTGGGGTCCATGCCCCCACTTTCCATCGCAATTCACCCCTGACCACTGACCCAGACCCCAAATGAAGTGAGGACAAGTGTAGGCTACTCTGTTTCTACATTAATGAGAGATCCATCAGACAGGCCCACTAAGCTCATTTAAGACAGTGCACTCACAGTTCCCTTAAGGACATTTGACTTCTTCTGCAAGGTGAAGATATGCCATAACACATACATCTACACATTCTCCACCCATCGCCCTACCTGAGACAGTGTGAGCTGCACCCCCCTGTTACCTCCCCTGGTTGGCGTAGCACCACCCCATGGTCATACACGGCTCACCCACCCCATCATCATACATGTCTATGATACCCTCAACATGTCCCTTGTCCTATCATGGAGGTGTTCTCCAAATCTTATACAAAGCAATGTAGCCACTCACAGACTACACCATTGTGGATAAACGATGTAATGTCAAACACCACTAACAATCAAGAGTTCTGGTACACATTAATGTGAACACAGCAGCAACATTACACGTGTGACATGAGGAAATCATTTAGGCCTTCAGCACCCACACCTCACCAGCAATGCAGAGCATACTTCACACATCATTCACATGCATACTGATTCATCCACTTACATGGATTGTGAAAGTCATGTGTGTTACATGCACATGCATCATGGAGTGGCTACTTGACATGACCCGTGTGAGGAGATGACATGCAAGGCTGACATGAAAGGAGTGTCAAATGAATGCCACACAAAAAACAACCTACTCAATTACCCATCACCAAAAACATTTGCACAGGTACATCCCGAGCAGACCGACTCCAAGAAGTACGTTGTGGAGCTGTAACTAGCAATATAAAGCACATGCATAGCTGATCAAGGAGACATGCACACACTCAATCATGTATTGCAACTCATATCTTAAGTGACAGTGATCACCCAATTATCACCATCATCTAATGTACATGCTGAACAATAGATATGCCACAAAATGCCACAATAGTGATGCATATATCACCAGCTATGCCAATGCACGACAGTGCACAACCTTACCTGATGGTACTGCTGTGTATCCCTCACCACATCCAACTAACACTGAGCCTATACATTGGTGCTAGGAGGGTCAGTGTCCAGCAGAGGGATTGGGAAATTGGTTGGAAATAGGGTGATTGGGGTGCCCTTTCAGGGAGTGTGGGCACTGGATAAGACAAGTAATCTGGAATTGCATTGGACAAATGTTTGAAATTGCATGAGGATGTTGTCTACCAGACTACACATACACACATCGCTGTAGCATTGAATATTCTTTTGAATGTGGGAGGCGGAAGCAATCTACAAGACCATGTCAGTTTACTTCACTGTGCATGTCCGCATGTTCAGTCCCTAAGCTCAATAATGTGCCCAGTAGCATGGACAGCGGACTCACTGACCTCTAGAGAAAGGCAAACCAGTAATGAGGCTCTATGTCCCTGTCATGTGTACAAAATGCACATAGTTCACCTTGGACATGGAAAACTCATAGAAAAACTCATACCTCATCCACGTGCTCTTTGACACCAGGGTGCATGAAGAAGGGGTGGTGGCAAGAGGATAGGGGTGTGTGGTGGGTGAAATGGCCAATGGCATCACCTGTTTGATTCACTTGGAACCCCCATCCTGTGGTGGATCCTGGGTTGGTGCACTCTGACCACAGAATGCCAATGCGTGGTCCTCTTTGGCTACGGCCACTCGTGAGTGGGATGCATGCATGAGGGCCCATTATGCAACAAGGTTCTGATGATGGCTATCATGAGTAGTCAAAGATGATAGCCAGTTAGTGGTAGAACTGAGCGGCAGCTACATCATGGATAGTACCAAAGTGGCCACGCTGTATACCATAATTGAAGCATGGATGGATAAGAACTGGATGTGCCTCAACGGTAATAAAATGGAGATGATGATCTTCTGTTCCCACCAAGCCCGGGCCAAGCTAGGACCAGAATATGAATCTTTCAACATCGAAGATTCCACGATTCAGGTAGCGGGGAAAGTGAAAACCTTAGGGCTTTTCTTGGAAGCCTCTATGAGTGCTAATGCACAGGTTATGTACTTGAACAAGAACTGCCTGTACCATCTTCGTCTCCTCAGGGCCATCCAACCATATCTGAGTGAGTAAAACTGTGCAATCATTGTTAGGGCAATTATACTGTCCCAGCTTGACTATGGCAATGCCTTACTATTAGGCGCTAATAAGAGATGCATAGCAAAATGCCAAGTGATTCAAAATAACGCAGTTAGAATCGTAAAAAGAAAAACAAGGAGAGAACACATCAGTGATGACAGAGTGGCTTTACACTGGCTGACCGTGGAAGACAAGATCCAGTTTAAGACTATGGGCCTCATTACACGGAATGCGTAAACCCTTACCGCCTTACTATGAGGTCTTTTTGCGGGACCCGACCTCAACAGCTGGTTTTTAAGGAACGGGCCCGCAAAGGGACCTTGGAGGCAATTACGGTACCGCAATTTGCGGTACCGTAATTGCTGCCTTCCCCATTCCCATTGAGCCCTATGAGGGCTCAATGGGAATGGGGAAGTGCCGTGTGCCCCCACACACCTTGGAATGTGGCGGTAATTCCGCCATTCACCATGGCGGACTCGGTACGGTACCGGCGACAACGGTTACTGCCTACCGTGTAATGAGGCCCTATGACTCTTGTTCATAGAAGTCTGTATGGAAAAGCCCGGCCCACCTGAAGGAAAAGATCGCTCAATACGTACCTGGACAATCCTTGCAATCAGAGGCTCTGCGCCAGATCGCTGTCTTGGCCTATAAGTGATCTAACGGTATAGGCAGGGCTTTTCCGTGATGACAGCAAAGAAATGGAACAACCTCCCTCTACGACTAAGACTTGAGCCTAACTATACAGCTTTCAGGAAAAATTTGAAAACTCATATTTTCAAGTGAAAAATAGTTCCCAGGCAGGTCAGGATTCTTTAGGCAGGATTCATCCATAGTGTCCCGTCTTTCTTGTTTGTCTTCACTGTATTTATGTTGGTGCCCCAATGCCTGCAGGCTTTCGGTGCAATACAAACCAATACATACATGAACACAAAATAAAAAGAGTAAGCATGCGTGGTGACCCGTGATGGTGGAGGGCTCTTGAGGCCAACAACTCCACATGCTGATAGTGACTCAAGGAATTCATGTCTTGATGGTGTATTTCTCTTGAGGCCAACATCTCCTGATGCAGAGATTGTCTTAAGGAATCCATGTCTGCACGGTTGAATTCCATTGGGCCAATATCTCCTCATGCAGAGTATGTCTCAAGGAATCCCTGTCTTGAGGTTGGCTTGTCCTTGAGGCCAACAGCTTTGTATGAAGGGTATGCCTCGAGGTGGCCATTTCTTGTTGTAGGACATCCCTTGAGGCCATAAACTCATCATGCACAGATTGCCTATAGGTAGAATCCTCCTCACGAGCCACCTGACTCTGATGTTGTGTGTCCACTCTCCTCTCCTGCCGGAATAGGCATAGTTCATCAGTGGGTACAGCATTGGGAGAGATGCCATTTTCCTCCAGGTGATGGATGTCCCTGGCCATCTCCTGCAGGACCTCGCCCCATTGGGCACTTGCATGCAGCAACTCCACCTCCACTCCAAATGTCCAGAAGGGACATGTTCACAACATTTGCGTGGCCTACCAAGCCGGGATGCCAGAGCCCGGGCCCTTCACAGTGAGTGCACAATCATAGGCCGGCAGTCTACAACCCTCCCAAGGACATCAGCCTCTGCTTCTGACTCCATGGATGTAAAAGACAAACTTGCAGACACAGAATCCACCATTGAAGCAAGTCCCTCCAGTGCCAGTCCCAGTGTCTCATGGCTCTCCTCCTCAGACTCTGCAGCCCCTAGGAACTCAGGGAGCACCATGGAATTGGGACTACTCATTGGTGGCCCTTCCACTATGTCACTCAATATGCCTTCCACATCTGATTCATCAGAATCATCAGAAGACGAGTCGGCAGACCTGCTGATGATGGCCTGCAACAGCAGGGGAGTCTCACCAGGCACAGTACCGTGGGCTGCACTGGTGGATGGATGTGCCTCATCCTCCATCTCCTTTTCCCCTGTCTCCTACTTCTCAAACACTTCATCATCACCTGCACAAGGTCAAACAAAGAATTCAGAGGCCCACCTATCCACATGAACATGCATATTCAAATCAAATGCATACAGACAAAAACGGGCCTGACCACATGCTTCAGAAATTGTAACTGGGCATTCAGTACTGTGGAATGCACGGGTGGGTGACAATCAATGCTCTGAGCAGTCATATCAGGGAACATTGGGTCATGCATCAACCCACAGATTGGAGGAGTAGGTGACATACATACAGCCATACATGTATGAGAGTGGAAGATGTAACAGTAGAGAGTAGGAGTTTTGTGCTTCATTGCTGAGCCCATTGTCAACTTCATACATGCATACACACAAAACACATACATGTATCATGTTTTCTCCTGTTGACATTAATGCCCTACAGGATTCTGTTTTGCAAACATCCCCATTGCCCCCTTTTCCAGATTGGACAAGAACCAGATAGTAATTCAATATGCTCACATGCATCTTTCCCATGTGTGAGGCGACAACGACGTGGACATGACCAATGTGCACTTGCATGACCACTGAAAAACTGACAGTCCAAGTGTGGAAGAAACATTACTTATCAAGCATCTTTTGGACAACCACAGCAACTTGTGTCTCGAATACACCCTCAGGCCTCTTCTCACTAACATTGTAGCTCGTCCATGTCCACTGGCCACATGGCCAGTGAATGGATAACTGCGTGAGAAATTATCTTGTGTATACTTTTTTTGTGTTTGCATGTTTTACGTATGATATGATGTGATATCATAGGTTATTTATGATGCACTTAATACCCAGAGGTTTCTAAGCGCGAACCCGGGGATCAAACCTGTGGTGCTCCATGTCGTCTTGCTTCCAAGGCGAGCATGTTGCCGCTGAGCTATTCATTTGAACTAATATAAACATTAAATAAATAATAACTGTGACCGCTTCCACTGGTTAGTGTTCTATGTGAGGCAATATGTGTGTTCACAATGCACTATCCACATGCATGACACTGTGAGTGTGTCCAATGAAGTGTCTTGCAGGCCCTTGGTAAACATAGGTGTTTTGGCGTTGCAAAATAATTCTATATACAGTAATGTGTCCTGTGAGAAGAATGGCAACTGCAAACATATATCAAACATCCACGTTCTAGGATGCCCAACATGTATTGTAAGTGACCATGGATGCATTACTACCGTACTCATGGATGGGTTAGAAGTTCCTCGACCAACTGTAATACAACGTTTGATAGCATATCATGTGTTCAGGAAAGCACACATTCATCATACACCCAGGGCACTCACCTGATGTGGCTGCATATGTGTCCATGCATTGCATGCCAACCACCTGCTCACTGGTGATGAGGCCACTGGAGACCTCTTCAAATGGAGTTATCTCCTCAACATGTGGTGATTCACCTCCAGTAGCCCGGGCAGAGGCCACATTGCTGCCAAGCTTCTCTTTGGTCCGCCTAGTGACGTCAGACAACCACTTGTGGACCTCTTCCACAGTGCAACTCTCCACCCCACAGTCATTTATAAGATCTGTGAACTCCTACCACATCTTCCACCACTGGGTCACAGGAAAGGTACTTCTGGCCCAAAAGTACACATCGACATGGAGTTTGTCCAAGTAATCCATTAGGATTGTTAGGTCCTCATCAGTGAAGCACGTCTTCCTTGGTGGCCCCTTCTCCTTAACCTGTGTCTCTTTGTGGGGTGCTGCCTGTGCCTGCACTGCAGGCTGACCCCTCTTAGCCCTAATGGGCGTTTGTGCTACTGGGGAAGCTTGTGCCTCAAAACCATGATTTGCAGGTGGACCCCTCTTCTGCCATCGTCCCATCCTCGTCCTCTCCATGGAGGCCTATCACACATGGTGCAATGGGATTGTTGAGTGCAAAGAGATCTCCAAAGCACTAAAGGTGTGTTTATGACAAGGTACCTGAAATATCGCTTCCTGCGCTCATGACAGGACATCCGCTGTGTACCCCTAAAAATTGCCACCTCTGCGCACACCAACAAATCTGATTGGTAGTCCAAAATATCACCACCTCCCAGCACGCCAAGGAAAGTAAATGCAGATTGTATGCACTTGTGAGCACGTTATTTACAGTATTATAAGTGTATGCACACTGCATGTGACATGGAAATTAAGCGCATAGGGCCCTTCCTCTGATTTTGTCACTGCAGCCTCGTGCATGAAGTGGTGATACCTGTGCCTTGCTGTTACTCATGCATTGTGCTATTTTTTCATCCTCCAGCCATATTTTGCCTCCAAACCTCCACATCTCCTGCTGTCTGGTAGTGTGTCACTGGCTGCTGTCCACTAGCACTGGCCTAGAGAGTCTGATTTTCCTCGATACCCTGTTCTCCTGTGGCTCTCCTGTCAGGCTCTGGGGCCACCTTAGCTGCCACATAAGGACTTCCAGACTTCAATACAATCACCACAGCTCCACAGTACACATAGTTAGGTGCACCATGTTAGCAACATCAACCAGCACCCGCAAGGCGAGGCTGAAGGCTGTCAAATTCTCTGCTGCAGAAGTTGGCATCCTGAATTAACCAGTCCTTGTCCATTATGATGCCCTCTGCGATCTGCAGAAGCATCTTGGGCCATGTGTCTGTCAGAAGATCTGAGCTCACATCACGGCTGCCATCGACACAGAGGGGTGGCATTCTGTACAGTGGACAATGCTAAGAAGCGCTGGGATGACCTTAGGATCTGGAGGCATGTGAAGGCAGCTCTTGAGGCACGTGCTTCCATGGCGGTGCACTCTGCAAGCTGCCATCGGGTGACACCCCTTTATCTCCTGATACTGGAGAGGATCGACCCAGCATTCCATGCCCAGCTTCTTGACCTGCAGGCACATATCCAAGCTGCTTGTGAGTACTCAGAGGGTGAACATTTCCACAGATTTAGTATGTCCTGCATGGGTAAGCATGAATTAAGCAAGTTAGTGCTTTTCACGTCATGTGTGTTGCACAATTCTTAACTGGCATGCAGCTTCATGTTGACACTGGAAGTACGTAATGACACATATCTGTGAAATGGACAGGTGTAGGAATGAGCTCTGTCAGCTTTTGGTTACAAAGTGTACTCATGTGCATGCAATGCGAGAGGCTGACAGTAAGGCCCCAGACAGGAACACTAGCAAGATTGAGATGTTGGGGCATGTGAGGTACATTCTTGCACACCTCCTCTGTGGGTTGTTCAATTGTGTATGATGATTGCATTATCTCCACTCAGTAGCTGAGATTGACACATGTGTTTGGATGTCTGGACATGGCAATGTAGTGCATTTGACTATCCGGATCAACACTGGGGCCTGTCAGGCCACTGAATGAGGGGGCATACATGGTATGTCATCATGATATTTGCTCATGTTGGGAGCAACAGTATTGCTGCTTGATAATAATAATGAACAATAATGATCTTCAGCAAGAGGTGCATGTATGTGTTGCATGCTTTCATGTTGGACTGTCAGGGGTGCATATTGCAAGATGAGGTTGTATGGAGATGTGCATGTAGTGCTATGAACACATGTGGCCAGGTTACCTTTCCATGGCCCTGGCTGCAGGATACACTTGGGTCACTGCTTCGTTGTTATTGTGAAGTGTAATTAGTTGTGGTCACACATCAATGTGCTATGTTCACATGTGCATTTTTCATCACTGTGACTTGCCATTTTGCTTTCAGTTGTGAGACTGGATTCATTCAAATTTCCAAGCATGGGCCTGTGTGTTTAAGGTGATTGCTTGTTGACTAATGTTGACAGCATGCTACTGATATATTTGAGGAGAGTATTGATACATTGGGACTTATGATTGATTCTTCTGTTCTTTGCTCCCTTTTACACATTTGCAGTGGCTGAAGAAGAGGGTACAACCTGTACTGTGGAGCTGCAACCCAGGGTGAAAGCCTTCAGACACAGACGCAGACCCCAGGTATGCCCAGTTGTATCCACCTCCTCTGAAGGTGATGTGCCAGGGAGTGTCCCATTCAGATGGGTCTGCTGCTGAGGAGTCGTCCCAGGATACCATCGTCATGGTTGACACCTTAGCAGCAGAGGGACAGGGTGGTGGTGATATTGCCATCCAGGGGCCCCAAGTCATGGAGACCTGATTGGAGGTGTCTGGGTTGATGGCTGAGGAGGAGAAGAAGGAGGAGACCATTGCAGGCCTACACACAGTGTCAGGTAATAGTACCAAATGGGATGTGCAGGCTGCCCCAGGAGGGGGTTAGTACAACCTCCTGTCCCAGGGCTGCAGCACTTCTCACCTTCAATGATGCCTCCACAAAGACAGAGCCTACACTTCCGGTTGATGAGGCAATCCAGGATTCAGTGCTGCCACTGCTGGTGGGTGACTTGAGGTGGCATGATGCTGTGCATGAAACTCATGAGCTGCTTGTGGAGCATCACGATCACACCAGCGGTAGGGTTTCTCTACCAGCCCAGAGTCTAGAATTATATATTCAATTACCAGTCAAATCCGCAGCCAAAATGTAGGTTGAGAAAGACTGGTTGTGACTTAGATGCGATGTGAGTGAACACTGCCAAGAAGAGGGTTCTTAGCACCCTTAGAAAAATAGAATAGAGTAGACCATGAATACTGCAATTACAATACTAGGACTTATTGGCTCGTTCCTATGCCTAGTATCATAGGTGAAGAGAACAATATCTGAACCGCATAGTTCTAGATATTCGATTGTAACAACTAAATTATTTTTCTTGATTTGGTCGGCGACCGGCAACCGAATGAGAGGGTTCCGCCAAGATAATTCGTATGAGCACTCGTTTTTCTCAAAATATAGTCTTTCTAAAACATGGTCGATCCACATTCTGCTAAATGTAGCGCTATATCTTAATGTACTTAAAACGTCAAACTAAACCGTATTAGACAATAGAAGTTTCAACCTCCAGCTGCTATAAATTATCTAGTTAACGTTCTAAGATGGCAGACAGGTTTTCCTGCTTCTTTCAGGCTCTTGGAAAACTTAGGAAACATAAAGAATGCACTTCTATAGCCGCGCCCATTGGTATTCTAAGCTGAGCACCGCTAAACCAACACGGACGTGGGAGACTGGTGATTATCTATGTCGCAATAATCACACTCTCGGTTAGATCTATCTTCAAGCCACAAGTGAGAAGGCTTATTACTCTTTAATAATAGACTCAATATGTACTTGTAGCTACTGGGTATGTTGACACCAAACCTCTTCATAAATGCGTGCGAGTGTCAGCCCACATACTGAAAAGGGACTCCATGAAAACAAGACTGCCAACGATATAAACACAGTGTATTCTCAACTAGAATCCATCTAATATTAGTTTTCAATTCCTTCCTGTAGTACGCGAGTCACCTATTAACAAGAAAGGATCACAGTACTACGGCATAACCTCAAGACGATTTTTACTCTTCTATCGACATCTGAATCTAAGAGATGATAAACGCTAAGCACCACTGAATTTCTCAACGATCTGAGACCACACAATTAAGCAAATTAATTGAATTATTCCATCTAATTGGGTTTCGAGCCGCTAGAGATAGTTTGAAATACAACTACTCGATTTTTCCATCAATATAAAATATATATCAAAAGCAGTTGTTGGTGCACTCACGACACCATGAAACCATTTTAAAACAACATTCTCTTGATCTGACAGAACCCATTGAGACAAACGTCACAAACTTTAGAGATTGCATTGCATAAAGAGGTGATTATAAGACCTGGTCCTCACCCCTATTGGAACCTAACTATTCATTGGGCCTCATTATAAGACTGGCGCAGCGGTATGAACGGTGCTGGTGATGGAACTGGCACCGTTCATACCGGGCCGCCCTTTACGAGTTTTGCTCGTGGGTCCCTGACAGCCTGCCAGGTCTTACCTGGCAGGCTGTGCGGCACCCGCGAGTAGAACTTTATTAACGGAGCTGGCGCAGCCATGCTCCCCACCCTCATTCTGCCCCATTACCGCCTCCCGCGAATGGGAAATTACCGGCCCACCCATCTTGTAATGGCCCGGTTATTGCCCAATCGCAGGAGGTGGTGCCGGTACCAAGCATGGCGGTAGCCGTGCCTGACACACAGGCACGGCTACCGCCATGCTCATAATGAGGCCCATTGAGTGGTAGATTACTACTCTCAGTGACTTGAAAGTATACAGTTAAGCGTATACAATTAACATACAAGACGACCAGGAAAAAGCAAGAAATGTATAGTTCTACACTGAACAAGCAGTCTGATACTATTGAATCAGTATATTTACAGATTCCAAAATTTGCACTGAAGTATCTGTTCCTCCTACCGTTATCCCATTAACTCGGGTTCCATTTGTTGACTGCATTCACACACTGGATAAGGTAATTTTTGTTAAATGTTAAACTGCTTACAGGTCAAAATAGCATTGAAAGCTTATACCTTTCTATGTGCTTTGTCAACAGTTCGCCTGAATCCCAACCGAAGTAGTTGCTAAGAAGGGAATAAAAAGCCTCACTACCCCTAAGTCTATGTGACCCAACCTATCTCTCCAGAAGAATGTTCCACAATAAACTTGAGAACAGAAACATGTTATGCTAGAGCTTCTAGACATTGTTTACTAGATTGCTATCATTAATCTAACATAGATAGCCACAGCAGGAAAGAATATTAACGCTCCCTGGGGCTCTGATGATTGACTAATTCATTTATGGAACTTTTGAATTCTACCAAACAGGATTTTCTGTCACTCGACTATTACTTTTAGATATTTTTTTAAAGTTTATTAAATGTTATGTGCATGAATTTGAAGAATTGAATCATGTTTTTAACTAGTACGTTTTGAATCAAATTGATAAGTTATCTTAATAATATACTTTTCCGGGTGAACTGTTGACATATCCATCTACCTTCTTACTCACCTACAGATGTGGATAGATGACATGTTTTCAGTCACACATGTTCCATGTCATTGTCATAAACATCTTTTGCTTAGCTACGTCTGTGCTTTGCAGAACAGGCATGTCGGTCATTAATTTACATAGTGTTCATATGTGTGTCATCCAAGTATGCTGTGGTTGGCATGGCACTTTCTCTGTAATTATTTTAATGGGTGTTGAGTCATGCTGTCAGTTGTCTGAGGTGGTCATGGTGCCATTATTTTGATTGACTTGCCCATGTGGCCATGCAGACATGTGTTTCACAAGTAGGGAAGAGACCATTGTAATGGTGGGGGGTAGAAAGGTATGTTTGTCTGATGCCATTCATGGTGCAGGGACATTGCATGTTTGCTCTCAGTGTTGTTTGAGTATGTTTTGGATTGTGTGTCTACTGGTGGCAATGTGGGGAGACATTTGGAGTAGAGAGGTATATTTTATTATGATGTCTTGGGTCACTTAATGAGGATGGGTACTCATTTGTTTAGGTGTCTGGCCAGATGTTCCACAGAGCAGGGATATTTGAGGTATTTTATGACAGCTCATTTACCTCTGCCCATTCACTTCTCCAGATTTCAGATTTGTGTACTTTAGGTTCCTTTATGCTATCACAGACGTTTAGGTGGCCCTTTGGAACTTGCTTGTCCATGTGGATGTGCTCACACTTCGACACCAGGCCAGGCACAGCTGATTGGCATTGAGGATGGAGAAAAGGGATGTGGTCTCACTCGGATTCACTGTGCTCCACACCTCAGATGTAGACAGTGTCACCTGAATATCAAGGGACCAAAGTGAAGCTGCAGAAACAATATGGTTGGCTGCTGATGTGTAGCTGAGTACGACCCAATGGGAAGCCATGGGAGAGGTGACCGCCCTGGATTCACCAGTATTGCTTCCAAATGATCAGGTTGGAGGAGGATGTCTGCCAGGTGTAGTTCATGGAAGACATAGGCCAGAGGAAGATAAGTGCTCCACAGTGAACTGGGCTATGGGTGTTCAAGGTGCATAGCAGGCAAGTTTTGGTGAAGTTACAATGATTGTAAGGCTAACACCACCATTGTACTGAACAAGGCCTGCACGCCTGTTCATCACCTTGCAGTGAATGGGTGTGGGTATCCATTACTGTTGGATATGTGACTGTACCCTTTTCCCAACAGGTCATTAGTGTGTGCCAGAAAACAGTTTGGTCTTTTCAGCAGCCAACAATATTTGTACATCTAAGGGAGTCCAATTGCTGTGTACCTACCTACATGCAAGGGATATGGAGGGGAGATCAAGTGAGCTGTTGTCAGGTAAGTGGTGTTGACAAATTATATGAAGTGTATGTGGTCTACTGAGGTGGAATGGGGATTCATCACGGACATCTGGAAGCAAGATGGTTCAATGGATATTCATTCAGACATTTCATATTTAATCCAACGCAAGGTATCAGTACTGTGCATTTAAAGAGTAAGAGAGGTGACGTGCATTTAGGGTGCATTATTGTGATGTGATGTGGCACTTTGTTAGGAAATGTACTGTGTGGGAGAGGAGTGGGCGTATAGTGATGCAGATTTGGGTGCACAGATTAGTGGGGGTGCTGGGACGAGGGTGGCCCTGTGGATTCTGCCTTAATGTAGGGTGTTGGGGCACAGATTAGGGGAAGCACTGGGATGACAGTGGACCTGTGTGGGTGCTGCTTTAATGTAGGGTGTTGGGGTGCAGATTAGTGAGGTACTGGGATGAGGGTCAACTTCTGAGTTTGGCTTTAATGTAAGGTGTTCGGGTGCAGATTACTGGAGATACAGGGATGAGGGTGGACCTGTGGGTTCGGCCTTAATGTAGTGTGTTCGGGCGCAGATTAGCTGAGGCACTGGAGTGAAGGTGGACTTGTTGGTTGCAGGAGAGGAGTGGAAGTAATGGCGATTGCTGGCTGTAAACCATGATTAATTCTTTCCCACAGGTCTGGTGCAAAAGCTGTTTGAGAGTGCTATGTTCATTTCGCCCTGGGGGCATGCTGTGGGCACGGCAGACACTATTCATTTTTCTTTGCGCTGCAAGTTTCTGCACATATTTAATTCCAATGAATTTGCTCCAAGGACTGTACATTTGGTCGGTGCAATTTTCACACTCGCGCTAACTTCTTTTTTTGTAAATGAGGCCATATGTTTTACCAAGCTCGGGTGATACAGTGTAATGGTCCACTGTGTTCTCATCTTTCCCCCTATCTAACTTTTTCACCAATGGTAAAAATTGGGCAAATGCTCTTTGCACCAGGGGCTGCAATACCGAAACTCAGCACGAACACAATTGCTACTTAATGACAAATAATGGATGTTAGGGAGAATTTTCTGTTTAGGCTGAATTTCCTAACCTAGTGAGTCCCCCAGCAGCTTTGCTGGATTTCTGGAGTTTTTTTCCATCCTGCCAAAAGTGAGACTCTTTTTCTCCCACTCTTAGACATGAATGTGGTTAATTCCTTTAAATGTCAATGGGCCTCATTACGACCCTGGCGGTAAGGGGTTAGCGCCAGCGTTAGCTGTGCCGACCCCTTACCGCCAATTACGAGTTCCCTTTCCGCCATGGCGGTTTTTACACCTGCTTTTAGCGGGTGTAAAAAACCATGGCGGTAAGGGAACTTGGTGTTAATTACGCCACCGTAATTTACGGTGGCGTAATTAACGCCTTCCCCACTCCCATTATGCCCTATGGGGCAAAAATGGGAATGGGGAAGGGTAAATGGGGATTGGGGATTTACCGCCCCGCCAAGGTCGGAATGGGGCGGTAAATCCCCTTACCGCCATGGCGTTAACGTAGTTAGCACCATGGCGGTAAAGTCACGGCCCTGGCGGTAACTTACCGCCAGGGTCGTAATGAGGCCCAATGTGTTCTATGGGCTATGGGGTCTTTTGCTCCATAGGGTCTCATATGTTTTACTATGTGTGTTACACCGCACCCTCCGTGCCGTAACACTGGGGCGTCCTAGAGGATCCCCACCATAGACTCCATACCCTGGGACTGACTATTGTCTCCCAGGGCATGTAAAGTCACCATTGGCTTTACTAGACCTAAATTTACTAACAGAACTAGTACAAACCATCCTATTGTGGACGTATTAGTAGGGGTAATTCGATTACCCCTGGGTCTGTTATTCGAGGGGGCACTGTCCCGTCCCGCCTCGTCGAGTTTTGGCTGGTGGCAGTGGAAACTACTTGTTATATTCGACCCCGAATATAACTCTATGGGATTCTTCCCATTGTTGGAGGTTAATACTTTTTCTCGTTAATCTCTAACGTACCACCGGTTTATTTGTCTTAAATAAATCTATTGGTTGGTATTTTCTGCCAGAACTCGGTTTGTAAAATGGTGTCTGTGTTCGTCTCTGTAACTCCGAACCAAAGGTTGAGCCCTTTGTTCCGCTTTTGGCGGGCTTCCCCACCGAAGCCCTCCAAGGTGGTGCCATTCTGTCTGGGTACCACAGGGAGTGTGGGAGGGGGTTTAGGCACCCTGGACTGAGTTACCTTGCTAACTCAAGTCACACTCTGGTGTGATTGGCCCAAGGGGTGAGCCACCCCGCTCACCACTTAGCGTGTTTTGATTGACAGCTAGGCTGAATGAATGGGGGTTTTCTGCATAAAAGCAAGGCTTTTGGGACTGGATCTTCAGAAGTCGCCACAGGACCTAATAATCCAACGAGGGTAAAGCTGAGCCAACTTGCAACGACGACACCTCCGGTCGAGCCCTGCTGAACCGACTCAGCACTTCCCAACGACAGAGGAGATCTCCCCGCCGGAGAGTCTTCTTCCCCTGACTGGTGGGCACAACCAGTCCCTTTGCTTTTTCTTCGCTTCCAGGGCGTAGTGGTCGAATTGCCCGTGCATAGCACCCCGGCAACCGGATAGCCACTAGCACGTACCGCGACCAAAAGGTGGTGCCTTGTGACGGAGCACTCCGCGGCTGGTCTCTTCCCTGGTGGTGCAACGATCTTCAACTTTCCTTCGACGACGAGAGCATATCTTCTCTTGGCAAAGCCCCGACTTGCATCCACCACCAGGAACAACTGCCCTCGCCGGAGCTGTCTCTCCACATACAAGGTACCGTGTCCGCCTGGCTTCCCTTGTGATGGTTAGCGTGAGGTGTCTTAATCCTTGCCTCTCCATTGGGTCGCCTCCAAGCCTTCTTAACTTTCTGTTCTGAACTGGTCCAATCTTTCTGTGACAATTTGCGACAAAGACTCGAAGTGCATTTCCACTGTGATACTTTTTGGGACATATCGCCTTGCCTCTCTCCGAGTGGGCCTGCCCTCTGAACCTTGCGATCTACAGTAGACCCTGCCTTACTTGCCTTGCATTTGTTCGTAAAAGTGTTGGTACAGAGTTGATTTCATACCCTGCCTTTTCTCTCCCGTCCTAACAAATAGTAGAGTGCCATCTAGGTTAAAGCATTCACCTCTGTGTGCAAATAAGTGGTGCCGTTGAACCTAGACTTGTCGAACTATTGTTAGAGGAGCAAGATACTTATAGTAATTGTGATTGAAATTGTTTACCGTATTAGTGCCAGTGTGTTTTTCATAGATGTGTTTTTATAAATAAATAACTCTATATCTTTACACCGAAGCTCTGTTCCGTGTTTGCTTGTTCTACTGTGTAAATTGCCCTATTTTGTATACTCCACATACTGCCTAACTCTTCTTGAGGGAAGTCTGACTGCTCAGCCATAGCTACCAAGTGAATCTGTGTGGTACAGACTGCTACCAAGTGGGTTTTCTGCCAAACACCTGTAGTCCTAAATCTTTTGCAGTGGTCCCAGAAGGAACTGCACAGGTTTCCGCCTAACAATGGAGGCTTTCTATTTTGCATCAATGTTACTCTGTATTCTGTAAACAAATATGCAAAATGTGAATCCAAAATAAACACAGTACTGTAAATAACTCCCAGCATTCCCACAGTCAGAGAACAAGAGTCCTTCATCTTGATCCATCATAAAACATCCCCTCTGCCTTGAACAAGTTTTTTTTGTTCTGCTGCTGCTGCATAAAATACTCATTTTGGAAATCCTATGGGTGTTTCTTCGCTCACAGATGATTGAGTAATTTTTCTAGTACTGGGATTTCTGTTGGGCATGCAGTGGAGAGGCACATGGGTCACAAACCACACATAGTGATATAACATCAATGGAGTCAGTGCTTTAAGTGGCCTGCACACTCGAGCCGCAGCTCTTAGGGGGCGTGACTTGATAGGGGGGTTGTTGCTGCAATTAGGAGGCAACACCTCACCTGAATGCTGCCTGTTAGGCCACGCCCCCGTAAGAGTCCCAGGTCAATTTTGCTAAAGGGCAGGGGCTGTGGCCTAACAGCCACCATTCAGGTGAGGTAAGTGTTTCCTTGTCTTTCATTGCGGCGCTGACCCCCTGTCAGGCACCCCTTTCACTGGAGATGGAGGGATCATCACCGTCTCACTGAGGGCGATGATCCCAGCATCTGCATGTTCCAGCTGTTGCCATTTTTAAACCAGGTGATATCTTTCAGTCCTTGCCTGGCAAATGCCTTTCCCAAGCTTACACAAAATCCCAAACTGTTGACTTTGCCAAAGCTTGTTTTCCTTGTTGCATAAACTAAAATCACTTTTAAAAATCAGTCTGTGTGCTTATTTTTCTTTAGAGTCATACCAACATTTGGAACAATCCTTAATTGCTTTATTTCTTTTTATTTTGGGAGAATAAATGGGGGAAACACTTTCACCCCATTGCAGAAATCTGCATGCAATAAGGATTGGGCAAAACCGATTTACATCATTCTGCACAACCCAGTCAGCAAAGCTGGTGCATGTGCTTAATTCTTAGAACCACTGCATATATTAGATTATTTGTCCCCAGGTCATCCTTGTACTAACAAAATGGCCACAGCCCTTGATCCCTCTCACCGTTACCATCCCTTTGCCCCCACTGCCGTGAGCACGAAGCTATCCTAGGGTTCATATACTTTAATCAAAAGAGCCAGACTGTTGAGCAACCCTTCAACAATCAAAGAAGCAGCTGGAATCTATAAATTCATGCATACATTGTTTTAACTCTTGTGAAAGATGAAAGGCTGATCACTGCTTCCGGTGCTTCAGGAGCCACGTATCTGGAGGAAGTGAGCCCCATAAATTGATTTCATGAAATCAAAAGCATGCTCTAGTGAGCGGGACGTGTCCTGTGCAGGAGACCTGACTCATCTATGATATGCAATGAAACCCTGGGGAGATCAATGGCTCATTATACGTCAGGTGGATTGAGTTGGTCTAGATAGTCAAAAAGGCGTGTGGAAACAGACAGGCAAGTGGTGAACCCAGAACAAAATGAATGCAGATGTCCCAAGACAGATCATGCACACCATTATGTAACCTTGGCCTTTCTTTAGTATCTTTTCCCAACTTGCGTAAGGCGCAAGGCACATTGAAGCAGAAAATCGCGTTAGGCTATTGGCTTACAAACATATATATGTTGAGTCCCCCTCAGAGTCAAAAATAATGTATGTGGTGCTTAATCAAATTCTCAAATTGCTAATGTTTTCGATTAAAAACAGTCACGTTCCTCCCTTTTAGGAAGACTTGCCCACCCAACATCCTATCTTGCCCCCCCCAACATCATAGCTTGTCCACCCAACATCCTATTGGTCCTCCAGGGTTGGGAGGAACCCCATAGTTTGAAGACCACTACTTTAGACAAAAGTTTATTCCCTGAGCTAAAAGGTGTTTCTGGGAATTTGCATCAGTTCCACAAAGCTCGACCAATCAGTGGCAATTCAGACAATCAATGTCCTGCTTCATTTTGAATACTTGCAACAGTAATTAATCCTACCATGATGGCTATGATTGGTTCTTTGAATCCAGAGGTTCCAGAGGGTGTACAATGCTACTGGCCATTCCATCTTTCTTCTAGATGGATCACTACATCACTACATCACTACATCACTACGAGCCAGACAGCAAAACAACCTACAATTGATTGCATCGTTGACTAGGATGACCACCCAATGCCTTACGTCTGGTGTACAAAAGCCTACCAGCAGTGTCACCAGTTAATGCCAAAACACAATATACAGTACCCATATCGTATGAGCTACTAATGGCACTCTGGTAATAGACCCACAATCAAAATATGGGACACAGGGCAGCAGAGTGAAACCCATACACCCTCCCAAAGTTCTTAGCACCACTGAAACCTCATGTTGCCCTTCATCAGGACCAGCCATTCATCCACATGCAGTGCCTAATCCCCCATACAGACAATTCCAGACCTATATAACACAGCCATGGAACTCACTGAATTCCACAAAGCTACACTTACACTGTGCATATACTTTATCATGAATGTCTGCTGCAGCAGCACATGGCAGCCTCACACAAGTAGCCGCTGGGCTCAGCGGCCTACATATTCTGTGAATAAAGTATAACATGAAAAACTACTGCATCAGCATAACACTGTCTTCAGGAGCTCTGTAAGAATCCTGCACCAAATGTTCAAGTCTAGAATTAGAGGCAGTTTCTGAATGTGAGCTATACATAGGTTTTATCTTGGACACTTCATTGAAATTGCTCTATCAGGTCATTAGTGGTCAACGTATCTGAAAGAATTCAGGCCACTAGATTAGACATTTATTTCATTGTTCAGGAGATGCTTACCCCTAGGGAGACACTGGTCTGTGTTTATTCGAGTATGTTTTTATGTATTCATTTGTATCATCAATTCAACCCAAAAGCTGAGAGCCCAACTTCAGCGATATCCATCCAGTAGTGCAAATGGCATTGAGAGAGAAATAGTACCAAGAGAAATTCAGGGGCCAATGGTAGCACACACATAACTGGATAGGCAGTCACTGGCAGCTATGTTCTTCTGAAAGCTGACATGAGTCTGAAGGGGTAAAGTTACTAAAGGGGTAAAGCGCCAAGTGAATCCCCACAGAGGAAGCTATGCCATGACCAGAATGGCAAAAACCTACCTAAGGTTCCCCTAAGGCCCATGCCTTTTTCTGAGCTGAGACTGCCCCCTGTCACCTCCCACCACCTACACAATTCATACCACCTGCGTTATCCATACAGCCCCTAGCTGACTCATTACTGCAGATCCTCGCTCCACAATCCTTGGAAGAACTCACATCATAACCTCCTACGACTTCACCCCTCCCACAACCACCCTAGCACCCCACCTAAATCCGCTCCCTGCCTTCCTAGTCACAGCTGCACAGTCTCATCATGCTCTCCTGGCCCAACTGCTAACAACCAGACAAGAGTCCCACATGCGGCATGACGCTTCGAAAAGCCACCCCACCCCTGCCTTGGATCTGAATGCTTATCTACACTACTATCCAGAGCTACCAGCACGTTCTCGTCACCACTGGGACTCTCCCTCAATATTATGGGTGAGCCCATATCCTTGAGGTTTTACTCATGCTCAGTCCCCCCATCCCCACCACCCACATTGCCTATATTTCGTCTCCCTCCAGCATAATCTCACTGCATCCAGCTAATCAGAATGTTTTGCTCAACTGCGCCCTGATTAAGAAACGCTCCCTTCGATTCCATGCCTTTTTGATCCACAACCTTATCATTGACCACCACCTGGACATGCTTGCCACTACCGAATCCGGGCTTTAAAACGTCTCCAGCCCATTGCTCTCACTCGCCATTCCACCCAATTACTCTATCTTTAGAGCAGACCGCTCTACAGCAGGAGACAGCGCTGCTTTAATTGCCAAAACCTACCTTCTCATTAAAACGATCCACACTTCACCCATGATCGGCTATGAATCTTTGCTCTTATATCTCACAATCAAAGCACAGTCCACCTACAACATTCTACTTCTCTATCGATAGCTTAACTCGTCCGCCTTCCTCAGGATGACATCCCACTCTTAATCACACCTTTCACCAAGCCCGCTACAAAATTCCTCTTCTTAGGCGACCTCCACTTAGGCTTTAATGATCCCACCGACTCTCAAGGAGCTGCTCTCGCTAAATCACTACGAGACATGAATTTCACTCAACTAGTCCCGCCACCCACACATGCCAAAGGACGCATTCTACACTGGATCCTCACCACAGATACCACCGTCAACATTTCATCAACTAGTCCTGTGTCTTGGACGGACCACTCCCTAATAGAGTTCAGACTCTCCCACTCCAAACTCTGATCCTCTACCATACTAGCTTCTAATTCTATTCTGGCTGCAACACCCATAACATTATGTTTGAGACCCTTGTGCCCACGTTCCAATCTCTGTTCACCCCCTGAATTCCAGTAAATAAAGACCCCAAAGACATAGTTAGCCAGTATCATCAGTGCATTCGATATACTATGGATATTTATGCCCCCACAAAAACGAAAATTGCCAAACCGCATAAGCCCAGCAACTACTAGTTCTCAGATGAGCTTGTTACACTCTACAGAAGCAAAAGAGCTTTAGAACACCTTTGCAGGACCCACCCCACCTCTATCAACCACAAAAACCTCCCCAACGCTACCAAGTCCTACAAGAAAGCTGTATCACCCACAAAGCAAACTCCTATGATACCAGAATTTCAAGTGCCAGCTCTAACTCTAAAGAACCTTTCTCCATATTGAGAGAACCTGAAAAACCCGTCCCTTCTAACAACCCACCTAGGGCTGATAAAGCCTGGCGTTCCACCGTTGAAGCTGCTCTCATCAATAAAATCGAAGCACTCTGCATTAAAATCACTGCAAAAAAATGCAACTCATTGCCAGACGCCCTTCAGCTGACACCATGGAGTGCCCAGCCATTCCCAATGTCATCTTGACATCCCCTTTCACCTTATCACAAGTGAATGTCCAACTGCAAGGGAGATACTTGCCTGGCACACAATGTCAAGTTTTGCGCTACAACCTTGACTCCTATTATTAATGAATTTGTCAATGCCTCCGTCGCGTCCAATACTGTCCCCATCAGTATCAAATCAGCTTGGATCACACCCCTCCTCAAAAAACTTCACTTGACCCATTCCTCCATACCAATTACCTGTAACGCTCACCTGATTCCCGTAGAGGCGCCGGTCTTGACTGGGCGTATACCGTATCTTCAAAGGTGATGTGTAACACACGGCTGGCTCTTTGGGCTGGACCTCTGTGCACTGTATGTCTGACTCGAAGGGTAAGATGTCTGCAGATAGAAAATATGGGATTAAGGAACTGGGTTATTGAATGTCTCTCTCTTCTTCCCTTTCTCTTCTCCTGTAGAACCCCAAAGGTTAACGCTCTCACCTTAGGTAAGTGAACGCTGTGCTCTCCATCTGCCTCGGGGCAGGGTGCTGTAACCAGTTTCTTCACTGGATAAGGGGAGCAGGCCTCTTGACTTCAGAGGACTGCTGTACGTCGTTTACTGCACGAACGGTAAGTTCCGAGTAATTCTAATGTCTTTAAAGTCTTTAGTAATGATCTCTCTTGTTTTGCAGGGTTCCGGCGATGGCGGATGACGGGCTGAAGTGAGTTGAAGATGGAGCCCGTGTGATGAATAGAAGCGCCTGGAAGCACGTAAGTAAGCGCTTGTTGCCTGCTTCACGATGCGCTCTAACTGTCTTTTTATTTTGCAGGTACAAGTTCGGAGCGGCTGCAGGGTGCCGGAATACCCACTGGGTTAGATGTGGAAAGGAGTAATGGCACGTGAGTATTAAAGTTCCCCAATGTCTTTAAACGCACCTTGTTTTGTCTTTCAGATGCGGGATGCAGCGCCGAAGGCCTCCGGAGCGTGCGAAGAGTTGGTAAGCTTTTGTCTTTCAGATGCCGGAATGCAGTGTGAAGACCTCCGGAGCGCACGAAGAGTAGGTAAGCCTTTGTCTTTCAGATGCCGGAATGCAGCGCGAGGCGTTGGTGACAGCCGATGGACCAGGTAAGTGAAGAGCTGTCACTGAAGACCGTAATGCTAACCTGTTCTTTCTTGTCTTTCTAGGTGTTGCTGAAGACTGGATTCAGGATGGTAAGCCTTTTTCCTTAGGCCCAGGATCAGATGCAGAAGACACGATGAGCGTTCTGCTGCAGAGGATGCAGAATAACGCAAAGCAAGATTCATCCATCGGGTGTGGTTTAAATAGCCTCCTGTAGTGCTTAGGTGTCTCCTTCCACAGCCACGCCTAGGTAAGAAAAGAGTTCCTGCTTTCCAGAAGAGTTCCAGTGTTCTGAATCTAGGGAGTGGCTCCTGCCCCACCCAACAGGAAAAGTAGTTCCAAACAGAAGAGGATCAGAGGCTCAACTGGCAGGCAAGTAAGCAGCATGGTCTGCTGCAGGTAAGTCCACCCAAGCATTATGAGCCCGGCGCTTCCAGCGCTGGGACTGGGCATATTTATGAGCCTGGTGCCACTGGCGCCAGGACTGGGTCCAAAAGGTCCCAATTGGGACTGGTTGGCAATCGGAACCTGGGTTATGGATCTGCTTCCAAGGGAGTTGGGAAAACCCTGACCTTTTGGAAGCAGAGATCATGACAGTACCCCCCCTCAAGGCCCCTCCCAAACCGGGCTTCTCCGGGGGTTTTGGCTTGTCAGGAAATGTTCGGTGAAATCTTTTGATTAGGCGAGGAGCGTGGACATATTCAGCAGGTTCCCAGGATCTCTTTTGGGGGCCGTAGCCTTTCCAGTCAATTAGGTAAAATAGTTTATATTTGGAGATCTTGGAGTCCAGAATGCTTTTGACTTCAAACTCGAGTTCTCCATCAACTAGGATAGGTTTTGGAGATTTAGTTATTCGGGTTTGAGGTTGCACGGGTTTTAATAGAGAGACGTGGAAGACCGGATGTATCTTCATGTGCGGGGGCAAGTCCAACTTGACCGCTACTGGGTTTACTATGGTAGTGATGGAATAGGGACCAAGGTATCTTGGGTTGAATGTGCGTGGCCCTTTTAGAGGTAGATATTTGGTGGATAACCAGACTTGATCCCCTACTTGATATTGAGGGGCTTCCTTCCGATGTTGATCTGCTCCTTTCTTGTATTGTTCTTTAGCCCTTTGAAGGTGAGAAACAGCTTCCTTAAAGGCTTGGGTGATTGTAGAATGCAGGTAGTCTACTGCTGGTGTTTCAAGATCTTGGAGGGGATCCAACTCCGAGGTTCGAGGGTGACTGCCGTACAAAAGAAAAAACGGGGTTTTCCCAGTTCCCGAATGGACAGAGTTATTGTAGGCATATTCGGCTAGCCAAAGGATGTCTTTCCAAGTTTTTTCAGTTTGTTGCAGCATGCAGCGAAAATACTGTTCCAGAGTTTGATTGGTCCTCTCGGTTTGTCCGTCGGTCTGAGGGTGGTGACTGGTCGATAGTCTCACATCAATTTGAGCCGACCGACAGCAACTTCGCCAAAAATTAGAAATAAATTGACTACCTCGATCTGAAATTAGAACCGAAGGAAAACCGTGCAGTCGGACGATGTTTTCGAGAAATTCTCGGGCCAGAGTTGCTGCTGTTGGCAAGCCTTTGAGCGGAATGAAATGCGCCATCTTGGAGAATAAGTCCACGATTACTAGAATCGTATTGTATCCGGAGCATGGAGGTAGATCGGTGATGAAGTCCATAGAAAGCGTATGCCAAGGGCGAGGTGGGATGTCAATAGGGCGTAAGAGGCCTGCTGATCTTTCCTTTTGACTCTTGTTTTGGGCGCATACTCCACAGGACATTATAAAGTCTCTGATATCTTTTTTCCAAGACGGCCACCAAAAGTAGCGCTTGATCTTTTCTGAGGTCTTGGCCATACCGGGATGTCCTTCCATTAAAGAATCGTGATAACAAGAGATTACTTTTTTCTGTAAATCTGTGCTGGGTAGGTATAATCGTTCTTGGAAATACAATAAGTTGTCCTTTACTGCAAAGTCCTTTCCCTGCAGATGCCAATTCTGTATGTCTGCTGGAGTTACAAGTTGCCTGGCTTTATCCTTAACTTCCTCTATGGATTCTGTGGCGATTACACCCAGAATTCTTTGTTCGGGAATGATTGGTACAGGTTTAGGGTTGATCAAGTGTTCTTCCACTCCCATCCGAGAAAGGGCATCAGCTTTACCGTTCTTTGTACCAGGTCGATAGGTAATTATGAAGTCAAACTCGGCAAAGAATAATGCCCAACGGAGTTGTCTAGAGGATTGGGTTTTTGCGGTTTTCAAATATTGCAGGTTTCGGTGATCCGTAATCACAGTAACGGTGTGTCGGGCCCCCAGCAGATAATGCCGCCAAGCCTTAAAGGCAGACTTGATAGCCAGAAGTTCCTTGTCAGTAATCGTGTAATTGATTTCAGGAGGCGAGAATTTGCGGGACCAAAATGCCACGGGATGCAACTGATTGGTTACCGGGTCCTTTTGTGATAGAACTGCCCCCATGGCAAGGCTTGAAGCATCAGTTTCCACGATGAAGGGGAGTTCGGGGCGAGGGTGTTTTAAGATTGGTGCAGAGATAAATTTAGTCTTCAAATCCTGGAAAGCTTGTTCCGCCTCGGTAGACCATTCAAAACGTTTGTTTTTCTTTAACAAGGCAGTGATGGGCTGGACTATTCGAGAGAATTCGGGGATAAACCTGCGGTAAAAGTTAGCGAAGCCTAACATGCTTTGCACACCTTTTACGGAGGATGGTGATGGCCATTTGAGAACTGCATCGACCTTCTTTGAATCCATACGCACTCCGCCAGGTGATAATATGAATCCCAAGAATTCAACTTCAGTCACGTTGAAAACACATTTTTCCAACTTAGCGAAAAGTTTGTGTTGACGCAATCTTTCGAGGACCATTTTCACGTGTTTCCGATGTTCAGATTCCGATGAAGAATAAACGAGGATGTCGACAATGTAAACAACAACACACACATCTATGAGCTCTCTGAGGACATCGTTCATAAAATATTGAAAGGCGGCCGGGGCATTGCAAAGTCCGAAGGGCATGACCTGATATTCAAATAGCCCATACTTGGTGCGGAAGGCCGTCTTCCATTCATCGCCCTCTTTTACTCGTACCAAGTGGTAAGCTCCTCTAAGATCCAGCTTTGTATATATGCATGCTTTTCTGACTAGGTCCAGGAGTTCAGGGATCAAAGGTAACGGATATCTATTCTTAACGGTGATCTGGTTCAGGGAGCGATAATCTATACAAGTTCTAAGGTCTCCTTCCTTTTTTGGAACGAAGAACAAAGCTGAAGAAGCAGGGGACTTGGAAGGACGAATAAACCCATTTGCCAGGTATTGATCCAGGTATTGTCGAAGGTGAAGGTTCTCAGGCTCGGTGAGGGCATAAATTCTACTACAAGGAGGAGTAGATCCAGGTATCAGGTCTATCTGGCAGTCATAAGACCTATGAGGAGGTAGAGAGTTAGCCTGATCCTTCCGGAAAACATCTTGGTATTCTAGGCATTCGGGAGGTAACTGGGGAGTCTCTGAAGAAATTGCTGCCAGTGCAACACCAGGTGGAGGGTGACAAGTAGAGACACATTCTGGAAACTGGACCGTTCTTGCTCGCCAATCGATCAGAGGATTGTGTTTCTCTAACCAAGGTATTCCTAGAATAATCTGAAACTGAGGGGCCTTGATCACATCGAACACGATCTTCTCATGGTGTCCATCTTGACTTACTAGCATCACCTCTTGAGTGGTATGCGTTACTGGCCCGGAGGCTATATCCGTACCATCCACCGTAGTAATGACGTCCTTTACAGCCTTGGGACAAAGAGTTAGATTCATCCTCAAAACCATTTCATGATCCACATAATTGCCGATGGCACCGCTGTCGACGTAAGCTTCAATTGCATGTAATCGATCCGGATTATCAGGGCTAATGAGGACCATAGGTATCACGAAATGCGAGGTCACGGAACTGGTTTTCACGCTCGGCAAGAGGACCTCTATTCTTGTCGGGCGAGGTCGTTTCCCTGCTCAGAGTTTGTAACTTTGGTAACTGCAGCTCCTACTGCCTTCTTGGCAGGTTTCACCGGACAGTCTCGAAGAAAGTGCCCCGAGTTTCCGCAATAGAGGCATAATTGCAACTGTTTTCTCCTTTCCCGCTCCTTTTGTGTTAGAGGACCTTTCAGACCCCCTATTTGCATGGGTTCCCCGGCGTCTACTCCTTTGGAAGGAGTTGGCGGTTTGGAAAATACTTGAGCATCAAACTTGGAACGATCGGCCTTCCTGTTCTGCAGTCTGTGATCTATTTGAACGACTAAGTCTATATAGTCCGAACAATCTTGTGGGGGATTCACTACTTGGGCTAACACATCTTTGAGCTCTCCACGTAGACCTCTATAAAACAGCGTAATCCTTTTGTCCTCAGGCCATTGAGTTTCCACTATCAGTCTGTTGAAAGACGCAATATAAGCCAAAAGGTCTTGATTACCTTGTCGCAACGAAAGAAGCTCATTGTCCAAGGCCTGCCCCTGTGAATGTCTTGCGAACAGTTTTTCCATACTGAGCTGAAAAGCTTGAAAATCATGGAGGACCGGATCATCTTGATTTACTAGAGGGATCGACCAGTCTGCCGCATTGCCACTAAGGTACGAAAGCACGAAAGCTACTTTAGCTTGATCAGTTGGAAAGGCTGCTGGCCGGCATAAGAAATGCAACCGGCACTGATTGATAAATACTGCAAACCTCTTTGGGTCACCAGAAAATCGTTCGGGCGGAGCCAGAGGTACATTCCCAGGTAGGTTGATCTGCACTGGATTCATAGAGGATGTAGAAGGAAGATTTCCCCCAGATGCGGGTAACGGGGTCTGTCCGGCTTGTGACTGTAGCAATTGTCTAGCGAGATCATCAGTTCGCTCCTTGGAAATAATCAGTTCCCTTCTTAGAGCGTTCGTTTCCTGACGGGCTGCATGCACTTCTGCCCTTAGTTCCCCAAGTAACTGGGCTAGCTGGTCGGTATCCGAGGTTTCCATAGCGCCTGGACGGGAGTTTTGTGGTAGGCTTTGCGTTCTGTAACGCTCACCTGATTCCCGTAGAGGCGCCGGTCTTGACTGGGCATATACCGTGTCTTCAAAGGTGATGTGTAACACACGGCTGGCTCTTTGGGCTGGACCTCTGTGCACTGTATGTCTGACTCGAAGGGTAAGATGTCTGCAGATAGAAAATATGGGATTAAGGAACTGGGTTATTGAATGTCTCTCTCTTCTTCCCTTTCTCTTCTCCTGTAGAACCCCAAAGGTTAACGCTCTCACCTTAGGTAAGTGAACGCTGTGCTCTCCATCTGCCTCGGGGCAGGGTGCTGTAACCAGTTTCTTCACTGGATAAGGGGAGCAGGCCTCTTGACTTCAGAGGACTGCTGTCCGTCGTTTACTGCACGAACGGTAAGTTTCGAGTAATTCTAATGTCTTTAAAGTCTTTAGTAATGATGTCTCTTGTTTTGCAGGGTTCCGGCGATGGCGGATGACGGGCTGAAGTGGGTTGAAGATGGAGCCCGTGTGATGAATAGAAGCGCCTGGAAGCACGTAAGTAAGCGCTTGTTGCCTGCTTCACGATGCGCTCTAACTGTCTTTTTATTTTGCAGGTACAAGTTCGGAGCGGCTGCAGGGTGCCGGAATACCCACTGGGTTAGATGTGGAAAGGAGTAATGGCACGTGAGTATTAAAGTTCCCCAATGTCTTTAAACGCACCTTGTTTTGTCTTTCAGATGCGGGATGCAGCGCCGAAGGCCTCCGGAGCGTGCGAAGAGTTGGTAAGCTTTTGTCTTTCAGATGCCGGAATGCAGTGTGAAGACCTCCGGAGCGCACGAAGAGTAGGTAAGCCTTTGTCTTTCAGATGCCGGAATGCAGCGCGAGGCGTTGGTGACAGCCGATGGACCAGGTAAGTGAAGAGCTGTCACTGAAAACCGTAATGCTAACCTGTTCTTTCTTGTCTTTCTAGGTGTTGCTGAAGACTGGATTCAGGATGGTAAGCCTTTTTCCTTAGGCCCAGGATCAGATGCAGAAGACACGATGAGCGTTCTGCTGCAGAGGATGCAGAATAACGCAAAGCAAGATTCATCCATCGGGTGTGGTTTAAATAGCCTCCTGTAGTGCTTAGGTGTCTCCTTCCACAGCCACGCCTAGGTAAGAAAAGAGTTCCTGCTTTCCAGAAGAGTTCCAGTGTTCTGAATCTAGGGAGTGGCTCCTGCCCCACCCAACAGGAAAAGTAGTTCCAAACAGAAGAGGATCAGAGGCTCAACTGGCAGGCAAGTAAGCAGCATGGTCTGCTGCAGGTAAGTCCACCCAAGCATTATGAGCCTGGCGCTTCCAGCGCTGCGACTGGGCATATTTATGAGCCTAGTGCCACTGGCGCCAGGACTGGGTCCAAAAGGTCCCAATTGGGACTGGTTGGCACTCGGAACCTGGGTTATGGATCTGCTTCCAAGGTAGTTGGGAAAACCCTGACCTTTTGGAAGCAGAGATCATGACATTACCACCCTACCACCACAGTCCCTTTCCTCCTTAAAATACTAGACCGTATTGAATATTCCCAAGACCAACCATTTCTAGAATGCCACCACCTCCTAGGAGCAAAACAGTCTGGGTTCCTCCCTAAACAAAGTACCGAAACTGCCCTCTTCATCTCAAAATTCAATTAGACACCATCATTGACTCAGGTAACCTAGCTATCCTGCTCCTCCTCTACCTCAGCAACGTTCGACCTAGTGAATCATGACACACTGCCAGCATCTCATCTCGCACTTCCACTTCTCTCCAGAAGCCATCACTTGAATCAAATCATTCTTAAGCAAACACACTTTGAGAGTCTTCATTGGAAACTCAGCAGCCAATCCAATCCTATCTCAGTTCTCCTAGGTGTCGCCTACCCTCTACAACACATACACAAAGCCACTATTCAACATTCTCGACTCCGTTGGTATCATCTATACCAACTTGCCTATGGCACGCACATTCACATCTCCATTTCAGACAATCACTCCTATGACACGAGCATCATTAACAGGGCCTACAGTGCCATCCAAAACTGTATGGCCACCAAATCTCTCTGTCTTAATGATGTATAAACAGAGCTACTCATTGTGGGCTCCCCCTACCGCCTCAAGAACCTGAACTCAGTGTTTGTCTCTTTCCCATTGATGGCACGGTTTACCTAGATGTAGAATTGACTATGAGTAAGCACATAAACGCTTTGACCTCATCTACAGCATATACTTCTAAACTCATCTCCCTAAGCAATTTCTCTCACCAAGCAACTGCCTCCCGCTCACTACAGCCCTTATCATCAGCAAATTGGAATATTGCAATGCACTCCTCATGAGTTCTTCAGCAACTAACCTGGCCAAGCTCAACCTTCCCCATAACAAAGCTTTGACGGCAGCACTGGACCTACGCCGTTCAGATTACATATCATCAACCAGGTGAGAAGTCCATTGTTTAAAGGTAACGTCTTTTAGAGATGATATTTATTAAATATATTGTGATGTTTCTTAATTAGAGAAATGGAGCAGTAGAATTTCATATTAACTACTAGAGAGAAATATCATGGCAATGTGTTATTTTTTTTTAATGAGTGGTCACCTTTAAGGCAATGCGTTTGTATAGTACTATAACAGGCCTAATAATAGATGTTTACATCTTTTATATAATTGTTCTTTTAACTGAATTCTTGTGGAAGGAAAATATTTGATTTGTGATTTCGTGATGTTATCTAATTGTGATTAACTTTGTAAAAATTGTGAAATTATGATATTGGTTTTGTGAAATTTAATTTGATAAGAAATGTTTGGTGAAATTGTATAAGTGTTTAAGGTTTTCATTAAACAATTACACTATAAATAAATAAATAAATAAGTAAATACATTTTAAAAAGTAGGCCAGTTTTTCTACATAGTGATGACCTTAGAGAAGAGGACCATACACATTTGCTTTTCCTGTTTGATTACAGAAGCTTTTCCAGTGTGTTTGGGAACAGAACTACATTGATGCAATACCGAATCATCTGGGAATGGATCTAGAGATCAATAGAGGACCAGAAGGCTGTAGGGCAGCAAACTGAGAGGGTTAAGTACTAGAGTAAAAACATTGCAAGCTTTATAGATAACTAGGTAACTAAGGCTGCTGAGCTATAGCCTCCTTCATGTCTGATCCATCTAGAGACATTGGAAAATGTGACAAAAGGATTACCACATGACCTTTCCATGTTTGATGACACAAGCGGAATTGATAGTGGTGACTTGCAGTGTTCTTATTTATTTGTCAAACCTGTCTAAAACATGAAACTGAAGCACACAGCATATATTGTGGACATTTGGGAAGACGTACTATTGCACAGCTTTCTACTTTAGTCATGAAGGCATGTGTTTATGTTTCAGTGGGTCAATTAGATGACCCGTACAATCTTTACTGCTAGAACCCCGAATCACCCGAAATTTCAGGAAATTCGACAAGGCCGAAATCTGGACAAACATTTTAAGAAGTTTCACCAAAGAGTACATGTAGTTGGAGATCCCTTTTAGCCTTGTGCAACTGTCATAGAGGCAGGAGTTTGTTGCAGGGGGTAGGTGTAGGACAATAAATGAAGGGGAATAAATTGGAGTCAAGTTAGAGTAGGTGAGGTGGAAGAAGGGTAGGGAGAGGTAGTGAGTGACTGGGCTAAGGACAGGTTTTTCTTACGCAGTACTTTGTGATGCATTCAGTGATTTTAAGTGGGCAAGCAACACAAGTGCCATCTGGTGTGAGTTTACAGAGAGTGCATCCCTGTGAAGGAGAGCAACGTGGGGGACTGAGAGAGACACACAAGAAACCAGTCATTCTGTATATGAATGACTGTAGGCCACATGTGTCATGAGAAATAAAAAGCTGTGTACAGCTTGCACTTCACACTACGGAGGAGCAGATGAGTATGAGATGACGGGATTCCCAGAGGGAAACTTGTACGAGATTCATGCTTGCTTTATCTTGGGGGCGGGCGGGGGAGGAGGGTAATCAGCAGAGATTGGGTGAGGTGATAGTTCACCAGTTAGTGAATGACATGAGTATAACATGTCAGCAGTACACACATGAGCCAGAGTCAGGTGGAGATGCACTGCTTATGGTGTTTTCACTTCTGTAGCAGTAAGCTCTTGCTGTGTGCACTAGTAATGCCAGAATTGCATGCAGTCAATTGAAGGTATGATATGATATGATTTGATAGTTTATTTGTATAGCACCTATACACAATGTGTTTCAAAGCGCTTCAAGGCAAGGGAGGGAACACAGGAAAAATACAAACAGTGAACATTCTTACAAGGCCTTGAACAATAAGAATGTGAAATGTACTATCGTACTCGGCCTGGCGACATTTCATATAGTGCAAGAGCTAAGACACAGATACGGGAGGGAGGAGGTGGGAAGGGAAAGGGAACAGACAGGCATCTAACATACTAGGCCTGACGACATTTCTGATACAGCCGGTGGATTACAAGAGGAGTGGGTGAGGGGGAGGAGAAGGAAGGAGAGGAACAAAACAAGCGACTATCGTACTAGGCCTAACGACATTTCAGATAGTATTGGAGAGGAAGGGAGGGTAAGAGGAGGGTGGGAGATAAACAACATAGCTATCATACTATGTCCGGTGACAATTCAGATAGAGTAGGAAGGGAAAGGGGGAGAGGAGAGAGGGAAAAGGAAGAAGGGGAGAAGAGAAGAAAAAAGAGTGAGCAGTGAGAAAGAGTGGAGAGGCAAGTGGGGAGAGACTAATGCCGTTGCAGTGTCGGTGATAACACATAATGTTGAAGGGAACAGCAAATGTAAGACAGGATTCAGGATGAAAATGGCACAGTATGATACAAGAGTCAAGAGTCCACAAAGTCAAAACCAAGCATTTGCAACAACACAGTGATGCGAGAGCAATAATGTATCATGACAAAACTCCTGCAGTGGTATGATGCGGGTGGGGGGGCAGAGGGAGAGGGCTAAGAGGGATGGGAAACAGGATAGACAGGAGTAAGCCAAGGTAGCAAACACAAGCAAACACAAGAAGGGGGGCATGGGAACGGCACACAACATCACAGCATGCTTACCTGCTGTCTTACCCGCTGTCTGAGCAGGGGTTCGGCCCTCTGTCCTTCTGGTCCAAACAGGAATTGCCTTTTTCTTTGTCTGCCCTTCGCTTCGGACACCCGGGCGAGAGACACCCCTGATCTAAGTGTTAAGAGATGGAAGGAAGAGGCAGGGTTAAGGGGGTGGGTGGTGCTTAGGCCAGGTGACCTAGACCCACTTGAACCTGCTCCCCATCTGCAAAGGAACAGAGGCTGGAGTGCTCCTTAAGTAGGGAAAAAGAGCGGCAACCAGGAAGGCACTAGGTGGGCGGGTCTTAGGCCAGGTGACCTAGACCCACTTGCACCTGCTCCCCTTGCACACATTTTGGTTGAGTGGTGAAGCTGGGGTTTGAGCCCAGCCTGCTATTTTGGTTCTAGGTCACATTGGGTTCCAGTTGTTGTCATATAGTGAGCCACATTTATTTGTGAATGTTTGACATTCATGAACTAAGAATAATACTCTGCTTTTTAGACCTGACTTCGAAAGTGCACAAATCACATGCAAAAGGATGAGTGTAGCTGTATCTGTTGCATCATTAATGGAACTCTACAGGAATAAAAATAAAAATTGAACTGAGCCTAAAAGACTGCAATGTTTTACTATTGTGTTCCAAATATTTAAACACACCCAACAAAAGAAACTGTGTGATAAGGTCACCTGAATATTTGCAGATTGTTATTCATGACTTGAAGAAGAACATTTGATATTGTTAAAAAAGAACATGTTTTTGTGTCAAATAAGCAGACCTTAAAATAAGCTTGTGACATTTGGTCAGTTCTTTCCTGTCTAGGAACTCTTTCTCCCAAACAGTCTACTTGAAAAGAAAAGTAGGCAATTGGACTAACAATGTCACCCAAAAATGTGAAGGTACATCTTTTCACAGGAGTCAGTACAGAACGGTACAGTGAGATTTGATGATCTTTCCAGAATCACACTGTTGTCCAGTGACAAAGCCGTGATATGGGCTGAAACACTTCTGCTCCATTGTTTCAAATTTGGCTGGATAATCACATCTCTAACACTTTATGCTCTTCATTAGGGATGTCCACAGTGAGGAATCTGAGGACATCCACGCTTCATTCTCCTCAACATCCTCTGCTCAGGTGGCCAGGTAAGGGCCATTGCTTTTGGATCCTGACCATGGGGGTGGAGATGCAAGGGGGGATTGCCTGTGTAGGGGAGACTTGCGGAGTGGTAGGGGGATGCCCTTAAGTTAGACACGGTATCCCCATTTCCATTCTGTAATGAACCCTTAATCCCAGATGCATTTAAGGAATATTGTTTCCCCTTTCACCAACATAACACCAGAAGAAATTAACAGCCTAGAAGCACCAGGCAGAGGGTGAAGAGGAGGAGGTTCAAGGGTGAGACATGGTATCCCCCTTTGCTGGTGAGATCCAACCTTAACCTCTCACTTCCTTTATAGGCTGTTGTGAATCATTGCCCCTCATTTGTCTACATTCAGAGCACCCAAGTATGGAACGAGGAAGAGACGACTGGGAGTAGTGAACACTAACAGCTCACTTCACCACTCTGGTACTGAGATGAGGAAGAGGCCTGATAAGTATATTGAGGGTCAGGCATGTCCCAATAATTATGGTCAGGCAAGTGACACTGAGTGTTCAAACCTGCAACATGTTAATTGGTTGCAGGTGTATAAAGGGAGGCAGAGACAGCACAGGATGAGAGCAGATGGGCCAGAGAGCACGGCAATCCAAGGAAGAGCAGCTTAGCCAGAGAGCGCGTCCATCCAAGGCAGAACAGGCAACATATGGGCCGGTGAAAAGGATGCAGAGATAAGGGAAGCCAGGGAGATGCTGAGGCCACTGTGGGCCGCAAGAAGGTCTGAAGCTAAGGTTAGCCCATTGCTGTGTGTTCCCCGATGGGAGCAGGGAACACTGAGAAGCTGCCAACCGATGCAGGAAAGACCAATGAAAGCGAGCGCTGATCGCCGAAGCCACTCAAGAGGGAAAGAGGAGCGAAGGAGAACCTACGAATGAGAACAGCGCACCCGGAGCAGCAGCCACACACCCGGTGAGTGACGGGAAGGCTCACTCAGGCTAGGGTGCTCCAGGGGAATGGTGTGGGTGATGGCAGAGACCGAACAAACTGAAATGCAAGACATATGGGTCTGGAGAACGGAAAAGTAAAATATTGAATACTGAACAATTTGCCACGCTCGCAATACATTTTTGAATAATAATGAATGGGTCAGATGACCAAAGATGAATTATAGAATACCAAACAAGGTGCCGAGCAGGAATACGTTTGAATGCTGAATTATAGAAAAGCTATGAGAATATCATATGAATGAAACTGAATCTGAAGAGCATTTGTGAAAGCGACAAATTTCAAGAAACCGCAATTGCAAATTACGTGGAATGATTCACAAAGCAAAACACTATATAGTGTGGAAGCAAGGTGGTAGCCAGAAGAAATACCAGGAAGGACAGTGTGTGAGAGGCACAGGTTGATAAAGGCAAGAGGCCATTCAAGTGTCAAGCTTGAAGCTTATAGCTGGAAGAAACTCATAACTTTATTTTGAAGACTGCTACTTTGGTTGCTGACATCCTTGCACATTGTTTAGCTTTAGTTGTGAGGGCAAGTATAGCTTATCAATACAGACATACTTTTAAGTTGCACTTATTGACTAAGACTATCCTTAGTTTATTTAGGTAGTGAAATCCCACCTTAATATAGGGAAAGTTAAGCCTTACACCATCCCTGCATTTTAATAATAATAAAAATGCTTTCTGATGCAGGTCATTGTTTTGCAGCACAGAAGGTGTTTCTTTCACCAAAGTTTGTATACTAAAATTCATCAACCTCAGGAGGAAGAGAAATTTACTTTGCCAGGATTTAGAACTGTGCCCTTGCATGTAAACACAGATCTATGCAACAAGTTCTTAACACACTGAGTTAATGTGTGAACCATTGCAACCCCTGCCAAAAATATTAGTAAGTATATTGGTATTCTCACTAAGTGTGCATTACCGATTTAACACTCCCCAATTTACAGTCTCAACACACAATTATGGGACAGGGAACAGACTGTGATCAAAACTTTTTTTTTTTAAACATACAAAGTCAAAGGTGGCCGGTTCCCTTAATTTATGCAGTGGAAGTCACCACAATCAAATACACGGATATTGGAAATTATATACACAATTAGAGTGGCTATGAAGTGGCCTCAATCTTGCTATGAAGAGGTACACACGCAATCACTCCTTAAATTAATTACAATAATTTCTATATATTAATTTTCAATGATAACATGGCCACTCATCAACCAGTGTATCAAAGTATTCTCTTCAATTCAAATATTGCATTTCACTTGGCATGTTCTATCAACATATTCAAACAACTAACTTTGATATAAGCTTGTCTAAATAAATTCCCCCTTTCAGTGTAAATGTGGGGTTGGAGGTTTCTAGCATATGTGCATGTGATTTAAATTCAGGTGAAAATGAATTGCATGTCAGTCCAGCCACCCAAGACAGGAAATTCGTTTGTTATTTGCTAATACAAGGATGAGCACCCCTCTCACTTCACTTTTCAAATGTGGTTCCACTGGTGCAAAGCCCTTCCCTACTGTGCAAAGATAAGAGAGAGGAAAGGGTGTGTTTATATTGGGATTATGTTTTCCCTGGGAATCAAATTAGGATGGCTAAACTCCATCTCATTACACAAATTATTTTTTAAGTATCTATGGTTTTCACAGATCACACACTAACAATCAATCAATTCTTCATTAAGGATATGGTATGGTGCACCTTCCAACCGCAGCCTGATGTTGACTATATATGTTGAAACAGCAAATATTCTTCTTATTTTAATTATTATTGATCGCATGCTGCGCTGACAAAATAGTGCCTCTTTTAAACAGTGCACAGAGAAAGCACTTTTGTATGTATTTAATTGTAATCTCCCTCAGCTTTAAATAAAATGAAAACGGGATGAAATTCACACTAGCAAACAACAATGTCCTATTCTCTTTTTGTGAATAATACTTAGTCCGCCCCTTTGCAGAAAAAGCTAAGTTTTCTACAAGGACTCAATTCTCACTAGGCTTAAAATACGGGGACAAGCACAAATCATGTTTCTACTATAATGTTAAATTATTCATGTTCTTTTGGAAGAATTATTCTAATTGGAAATAATGTCCCCTAGGGAAACTGCCCCCAGGACTACAAGGACTCAATAGGGCACATCTGGTGGGTTTATTTACATTTGAGGAGTTTTCATATTCACTTTGAATAATACTTTAAGGCACAAAGCCAGCAGAGACACTCAACTGTTCTCAGGGAACCTGTCCTGGCCATTGCTCCTTTTTTTAGGTAAGCCGGTCTGCAGCAGGTTTAAGTTGCATTAGAATCCCATGGACTATGCAGTACTCCCATGTTTATGCCACACTATGTGATTGGACACATCTTTTCATTGGCTTTCCTCATATTCAGACACTCCTATAGAATACCTTTACCCAATCTTCGATTACCATTTCTGTAATGTGAAAATAAAAAGGTGGGGGCCAAACTTACTCTTAATACTTTTAGGTGCAAAATCAGTTTACACTATATTTTTTTGTAAGCAACATTTCACATTGATGGAATATGGGTGTATGTCACACCCTAGCCCACACATCCTAGCCCACACACATGTCTGGATATAAACCATGAATGTGTGGCATCATTTTTCATAATATTAATATCAATGATTTGATTAAGTTTTCATAATCCTACAAATATTGTGTTTGAATTCGATTTGTAGTGAGAATTTTAATGATGAAGGGAAAGCTATTCTCGAAACGCGTTGAGCTTTTTTAAAATATATGTTTCTTGCATTCAATCTAGAAATTCTTCTTTTTGTTTGGTAAAATTATTTATGTCATAATTCTGATTAAATGAACGCATTACAGAGAATTTATTGTATGAATTGCCATCACTAGAGATATCTCATCCATTGATGATTGAACTTGCCACAAAAAAATCTGCCACTATTTAGAGAAATCTCGACTGGTAGTGTTACTAATATATAGGGTGTGTCATAGGGTCATGTTTGGAAAGGTACCACATTCAGTGCAGTGAATGGGGTCAACAGGCTGGGTGGTGATGGGAGCACATTTGATTCCTATCAGCTAGCACACCATATTTTGACTTCTACTAGTATTTTAGCTTGTATTTCTAAGAATATCTTCCCCTCAACTGGACTTGCAATGGTGGGGGCTGCTCATTAACTTAAAGGGTCGGTTCACTTGACCTTTTCTTGCGGGGAATGTAATGTTTTTTTCTGATAAATGAATTTTTCCTCACAGGGAATGAAGGTCAGATAAAAGTCAGACTTAAATGCATGCCTTTGGTTATGAACAGTTCAAACGTTTTGTTCTGCTAACCTCAATATTCATAAGAGTTTACTATTGCCAAAGTCACATTAGAAAACATTGATTTCTCATGCCTTTAAAACGTAATTTATTATTGAAAGTTCAACACATTGCTATAAGCTTTGTACAGCAATCCGACAGTTGTTGGAAAAGGGAGTTTTAACTATGCACACATTGTCACATTATAGGAACATTTTAACTACAGTGATGGTAGATTTGCATCTTCTGCATGGGAGTCACACCATTCAAAAACATGTGGTAACATCCTATGAAATCACAGAATAATTCACTTGACTTTCTAACTTTAAAATGAATACTTCTGTAACACGTCATGTTCTAGTAATTGCTTGTTCATATTGCTGACACACTGTGCACATTTTGACATATAGTTCATTGATGTATGAGGAATTATATAATTGTTGATGAAATGCAATGCTGCTTTTACATTTTTCACACCCAACATCGCTTCATTATCTTAATTCCATATAACATAGTGTTGCGATGTGGTACGTTGTCATGAATGCAGAGAGTTCTTTTTTAAACTGTGTCTTTCTGCATCTTCTGTTTCCACTTTAAATTGCTCAGCACCCAGTCTTTCAAATAACTACTGAGAAAGGTTAATGAATAAAGTGATGCATTATTTTGGCAGATCTCAAATGTACATGTTTCTCCATACAATGTAATCATATGTGCCACAGTTGTAGACATAGTGCAGCTTTTTAGTGCCACTCGCTTTAGTTGATTGTTTTTGGGTTCCATTTATGGGGACACACTCAAGTTTATCGAAATGCATTTTAGCTTTTCTTATTTCTATATTTACCAAAGAAAGGAAAGTTATTGCTGTGCTAGAGTGAACAATCAAATTATCTGTACAGTGTGAACACAGAACACATTACAGGACTAATTGATGAGATTGGAATTTAGTTGGCAACAGACACAAAGGCTCAGTTGAAACCTCTCCAATATCAAGATGTGTTATTTATTTTTTGTAAAAAATGTACACTGAAATATTTGCATCAGGTAGCCAGATGGGTCATTGGGTGAAACAGAGCATGTGTCCTTTTTCTCTCTCAAGTGAGCTAGGCCTTTTATAGAGCCTCAGACTTCCTTTATGAGATTGGAGGCTCCATAAAATCAGATTTAACTAAAGATTCTAACTGAGATGTGAGATTTGACCTGAGATTTGACCTCTTCATTAATCTTGCAGTAAAATGGGAAAATTAGTTGAATTACCCTAAAGAAATATGAGGGCCCCAGAAGCCCCATTTTAGGAACTTCATCTGGGCATACTAATTATATTTGCAGCATGTAAATATAATTGGTTATTTATAACACTCTTAATACCAAGAGGTTTCTAAGCGCGGACCCAGGGATCGAACCTGTGTTGCACCACGTCGTCTTGCTGTGTTGCCCCTTTGCTATCCTCCTGAGACATGCATGCAGTAATCTGAAGGTTTGCACATTATTTTACTTTACTGCCCTCTTTGAGGTAACACATGCAGATTCTCGGAATGCATGCTGTATTTCTGAAGATCTACATGTCATGCATCAGCGCTTCCAAAATATCAGTTACTTTCTCTGTTTCGTGGACAGATATGTACAAAGTACAGAAGCAGATCATACGACGAGTGCAGATCCATGGTAATTCACAGAAAGCACATTATCAACTCTTTTGTCACATACATAACCGAGGAGAGGAGCTGCTAGGCATCTGAGGTGGCATCTTGTTCACAACCTCACGTGAACTCTTCCATGTTTTTTTTTTTGTAATTATGTGGAGGAATGCCCTAACACACCGATTTCCATATGGAATAGAAAGGTAAAGTGTTTTAAAGGTTGGATGGGGGGAGGGTATCTCGTTTTTACCTGCACCTCTTGGGTGATGATATTTTTATGATATTGCACCTCATAATCATGTAGGATTTACTGCATGCATTATTCCTCAGAATACAGCAAAAGCCATATCAAATCCTTAACGACTTGTAATTAAGCAGGTGGCAAAAACATTGTGCGCTTTTGCCAAATGATTGCTTGGCGATTTAATGTCCCTGTTATATAGTCTCCTAAATGTTTGCCTTTTCCTCGTTAATAAACCTACACAGGGTTTGCACCCATCAAGTTTCTCACATCTTTTTCCTCAACCCCTTCTCAGCTCTCTCCTGCTTTGGGAATGTGGGTGGGTGAAACACCCACCCCATACCTCTTTTTTCCTCAGGCTCCCCAAATCACATTTTCACATCACTTATGTACCATGAGCATGCATTGCCCTCTTACCTCCCCACTGTCAGCCTTCTCTTCGCCTACATATACCTGTGCCCTGGCCTGCTGCACTCTCTCCGGCGAGTTCCGGGATGGGTCGGATCTGCTCTTTCACTTCTCTGTTCTGGTTCCTCGTAATTGGAAATGGGCATCACCAATAAGTCTTTCTCAGGATATTCTCTAGTCGTGAACATTCTCTTTGGGAAAGCTTTACTAAATACCTATTGTATGGCGCATGAAATAGCATATGTTGGTATTCTGTCTGTGTAAAAACAGCTGCGTTTAAGATACTGCATTTTTCTGCCTTTAGAGCAAAACTGGTTATGAAGGCCTGAAGTTGGTCACACATTTGATAGTCCACTTGAAATAAAGACTGTTTTTTTTTTTTCATGGGCTTGTTGTCTGGTGGGTTTGTCCATCATACCTCTAAAATCTGAAGTAATACACTAGCAAGTGCCATGGTCCAGCAAACGAAGCAAGGTTGGTATTTGTTGTAATTGAGGCCACTGATTTTGATTTTGATAAACCCATTAGCTAAAGCAACAGAGATCTGTTTTTGAGGAGAGAAAATTGATCGTTTTCTTATGGTCTGAATTTGCATAACTTACTTTTGCTGCAAAAATTAGCTGATCTATTTTCTGAATTCTTGGTCGGCAAGAAGTGTTTTCTATTTTTTTAGGGAGGTCACACCTACAGATGAAATTCTACAGTGGCATCCTTGAGCCCAATCACTTAACACCCATGTATCCAAGCTTGCTGGCAGGTAACATGAGCCTGATGGACAGTGACTCATGAACACAGAAGAGGGACTATCCTTAAGCAGCACAGCATTTAGAACCCCATGCCAATCATAGATACCATCTTGTAGCAGCTTGTATATTCAATCCATTGATACAGTATCTGTTTTTAATGCACCTTCAGGTGCAACACAATTTTTTTTAATGTAACTTTTTAAAATATTTATTAAGGTACATGGAGTTGGAAGTGGCATAGCACAGGCTCTTAGATGAACTTACAAGTAGTGGATAAAGAAAACCAAACATTTGTTGTAATGTCAAACAGATTTGTGAGGAAGCAGAGCAAAGAAATGTATATGTTTGCAAAGGTGGCATAGAGGTTACAAATGATGCCTCTACCGTTGGTTACTCCGTCACACAAAGTGTGGCCGTTACATCCTTACTATATTCCGCAGGGGGGTGGGGCACATGAGAGTGCATATCTCCTCTCTCGTGGTCGCTCAGATTTGAAGAGGACACTATTGGATAACAAAGGGCCCTTGTTTCCATCACCTTTAATGTAGTCATGCTCGCCATGGGTATTAACTGTCTGATGCAATGGTTCATGACCCAATATTTACCTTGGGCTTGGGCTCTATCCGAGCATACCTTTCTTGAGAGGTGTCTTGAAAAGCAGGGTCACAGCTTTTGTAACTTGCTAGGTAGTAACTCTGAGACAAGAGTAGTATTGGTTGATGTGCAATATGGGGTGTCCCGCTCTTATTTAATTTCATCGGCTTTTGGTATCGCCAGCAAAAGCAGAACACGAAGTGACATGAAGATTCAGATGAATTGGGAAACCAATGTGTCCATGCCTCAGTCCAGTCGTGGACTTGGAGTTTTTTCTAGCAAAGTCTTTCTTCCATGACGACCTGCTTACCAACTGCAGGACTTTCTAAGATTGTTCTGGAACGGGATGAAATGTTTCTGCAAAAAGAGAAGGGCACAGATGTGCGCCTCCACTGTAGCTGCTTGTTCACTAATTTCTCGATCCAAGGTTCTGCTATTTGTATAGGCCAGCTCTTCCCCCATACCGTCCACACACCTTTGTCAAATTCAGGAAAGGGGTGGATCTTTATCACCTCCACCTGCTTTGAATTCTTCATTCACATTTTATTAAAGGCTATGAGGCAGGGGGTTCTGACGTGCACAATCCCCTTCCACATCTTGTATTATAAAGCGGATCCTACTGCCGGACTAGGGCAGTATTGCTAGATGATGCCTGTTTCTGCAGACACTGGCTACCCCGGGTACCAAACAGTTCTCGCTCTGTGCTGCACTGACCTGGAAGCCACTTCATTCCGCCATGTCCATTCTTCCACGTGGCATCTGCACGGCAGGAAAGCCACAGAAAGCTGTCAGTATCCTGATTGGAAGTTGGTCCCATTCCATGTAGTCGGACAAATTAATGGAGTCCCAATTGGAGACAAGAGGATGGTGAGTTCCACATATTTCTGCCGAGCAACACCACTCCTTGGTGCCAGGGAAGGAGTGGAGGACAGGCTGGAAATTCTGAATGGAGGGAGCTTCCTCCCACACATCGCTTAGCCACGGGATGGCTATCAACCAAAACTGGTCACGGAGGAGATGATAGGTAGTTGATATTCCACTCTAAATGATGAGCAGGATATTTAAACAGAAAGGCTGCAGTTTTATGAACCTCTATGAGTTGAGCCCTTGAGGCAAGTTAATGTGTCAAGAGGGCATGGCCCATACCGAGAAGAAAGTGGTGACCCCATATGGTGAACTGGCCCAATTACCTGTTTACTTGCCAGTCATTACATTATAATGGAATAAGTAAGTTCATAAGAGCGGAACAGTTTCCAGCTGACATATTGAACTGGGTGGCATGCCCCAATATAGTGATGAGAAGAAGACTCACCAGATCTGTTCTGAAGCATTTGTTCTTAGTTCAAATGGCAGAGAGAAATCTGGGCACTGAAACACAGCGGCACAGACCACACTGTCATTCAAGCAGAGGAAAATCAGATTGGCCTCTGATATCTGCACATATTGATCGTAGATGACTTCAGTAGATCAAAGCCGCTTCTGTGGATGGGAAAATATGGAAGCCCCTTCCACAGAGTCACACAAAGCCCAGGGAGCCCCGGGATTCTTTTTTGTTGTGCGAAAAATAATACCATGTAACGGTGCTTCTTTTGACATCTGTGGTTTGATCAATCCGTTACTCAGTGCATGGCCCAGTAACTTTGTTTCAGGGCTGCTAGTCCACACTCTTCTTCAGATTTGCAGTCAGAACTGCTTGCTGAAGATTCTGGTGGACTTTCTCTGGGCACGTTAGAGGAGTCTCCCAGTCTATGCTATAGATTATGAATAAATAATGCTATGCAGCAGCATACATTGAGAGACACTTCAAAAGCCGCTCCATCGGTCTATTAAATGCCCCAAAGGCCCTTCTAATGTCAATGCCAAGATGATTAATTGACACAATTCAGTAGCGCCAAGAAGGTAGTCCTGCGCTGGTCACTGGGCCTCATTACGACCCAGGCGGTAAGTTACCGCCTGGGCCGTGACTTTACCAACATGGCGTAAACTACGTTTACGCCATGGTGGTAGGCGGACTTACCGCCCCATTCCGAGGTCGGCGGGGCGGTAAGTCCCCAATCCCCATTTACCCTTCCCCATTCCCATTTTTGCCCCATAGGGCATAATGGGAGTGGGGAAGGCGTTAATTACGCCACGGTAAATTACGGTGGCGTAATTAACTCCATGGTCCCTTAGCACCATGGATTTTAACACCTGCTAAAAGCAGGTGTTAAATCCGCCATGGCGCTAAGGGACCTAGTACTCAGGCGGTAAGGGTCGGCGCTGTTTACGCCGCCGTAAACCCCTTACCGCCTGAGTCGTAATGAGGCCCACTGACACATATTTATTTCCAAAAAACGTTTTTTTCAAGTACAGTTTCCCACATGAACCCATACTAAAACCCAACATACTTCTGAAAACTTAACATTTGTAAACCAACTATGTCTCACACACACACACACACACACACACACAACACCTATATCACCTTCTCAACACTTACACCGAACAGCACAACTCCACTCCTCCTCCAATAACTCACACAATGCCAACAAGGCCTCACACCATGGGCGCACAACGTCTCTGATATGGACGCCCACGCCTTGCATGCCACCAAACCAGATCACCTAGAAGCAAACCCACACACACTGACCTGTTTTACTGAACTGAAATTACCAACACCATAGCAAAAGCACTCATGCACTCACCCTCTCCTTCCTCTAACAACCCAACCCAACACTTATTTTCAGATCCACCAGAGTGCCTGGTGACCATGCAAATTGCAGTGGTGTATGGTATAACTCCAACTAACATAACATATAACAATACAAACAAGGTAGCAGGCGCCTCTCTCTAGATAGACCATGGCATGATAACCTGTTCTGTGGTTCTTTTCCCACATTGAGAGTCCGCAGCCATCGCTTTTTGCTCACTGTACTTTTCACAAAGGAGGAAAGTCATTTGCATATCAGTCTTTGTCCCACCGACAAGGGCAGTCCAGCACCGAAATGCCACACAAACCTCCTTTGAACAAGAGTACCAACAGCAACCCCATACACGTGTTTCAGCCTTCTTGGGCCTCATCAGTGAGTTGGAGCTGTGCCTCTTTGAGCACAGTGAGCAAGGGGTCCACGTCTGCGTTCCTCCAGGTAACTTAGGGAGACCAATCCCAAGTTCTTTGCAAAAATACAAAAATATAAGAATGCACCCCTCTTTAGAAAGAACATGACATGATTACCTATTCTGTGGTTTTTTCCCACTTTGAGAGTCCGCAGCCATCGCTTTTTGATCACTGTACTATTCACAAAGGAGGAAAACCATTAACATATCAGTCTTTGTCCCACCCAAAAGGGCAGTCCAGCACCGAAATGCCAGGTAAACCGTCTTTGAACAAGAGTACCAACAGAAACCCCAGACACGTGTTTCAGCCTATGGTCTATGACAAACACATAACCGATTTATATGATGCATTAAGCGATTGGGACGCAATAAAAATATAGAATTGGAAAATATTTAAGCAAGGACACATTGTATATAACCCGGAATACTATCTACTGGAGATATTATGAAAGACAACCAGTTACCTTGAGGACGACCAGGGGGTCGAAAGACGTGTCGGCTGTTACTGATTACAAGAATAAATGACACTATTACATGGACTCTGACAACCTAGTGAATTATAGGGAATCAAACGCGCCGCCAGGGAAACCTCCATATGGACTCATCAGAACTGAAGAAGATTATGACTGTTTGCTGAAGACCTTATTTTTGGTCTATGACTTGTTGCTGAGGATAATCTGAAGACGCAACACAGAACAGATTTATAGGCTGCATTAAGTGATTGGGCCTCAAAGGCAATATAGAATTGGACAATATTCAAGCACGGACACATTGTATATAACCTGGAATATTATCTACTGGAGATAACTTGAAAGACAACCAGTTGCCTTGAGGATGACCTGGGGTCGAAACACGTGTTGGCTGTTACTGATTACACAAATAAATGACGCTATTACTTGGACTCTGACAAGCTATTGAATGATATTATTATGTAGACTTTGGAAAACCACTGAATGATTTATGCGAAATGTTCTCAATTATTGAGTGTAGAGCAGGTCAACAGCACAACAATAGCACATACACTTATTCTAAATATAGGTAAGGGGCATACCTCAGAGTGTTGCTGTTGCAGCTTACCGTATATCATTTTTGGATGGCCCTAGCACACCTACTTCTGGTTTTATACCACCCACATATCTTTTTCATAATTTAGATATGTTGGGGTATAGTTAGGAGATTTTAAAAGTATGCATAGTGGGAAAAGAAAGACTGACTACTGGAGGAGAACCAAAATGGCAAGGGAGACAGAAGTAGGTGGATGAGACAAGGAGAAAGGTTGACTACAATCTGGAGGGAACCAGGAGAGAAACAGAGAGATTGATGCTGGAGTCCATCCATAACTGAGTCTGGAGAGGCAGTCTAACCAGGTCCATATGCTTCCCTTGAGATGACTCAGTAGGCCTGATGACATTTCCCTGAGCATAGACCCAGAGTGATTTAAAGTAAGTACATGAGACAAACCATTGGTGGGGATCTGTTTGGATTAATATCTTCCCCTTCTTAATCAGGTGGGCATCCAGAGTAGATACTTAGCATTTCTTATTAATAAACAATGTAATTAATTCCTGCATGGTGCAAGAACAGTGGAGAGATCCTAGGGAAATTCGAATTGTTCATTCAACACCTTTCCAAGTGTGAATAATGCTATAGTTGTTAAAGTAATTGGGATTACCTACTAACCTTTTTGCCAACTCCAAAATCCCCTAAAGGAAAGGGGTGCATTTAAAAAAGGAATTTCTGAATGGTTTAACAATCCCTGAACCCTGCACCAAAGCAGAGGGGGTGCTAAATTATAACAGAACCTCTGTGTTTGTGCTGGTCAGAAAAGTGTCTTCCGGGTTAAACAAAGCAAAGTAACTGATTTAAAAGCACACTCTCTACTGAGAGTGAGGAAGAGACTTCAATTGAAGTGATATTTTTCACTGCATAATGGTAAAGGAAAAGGGTTCAATATAGTGAGAAAAGTGTTTTCTTGAATAAAGTTTTGTTAAGACATTGGGCCTCATTACACGGATGGCGGGAAGGGTTTACCGGTACCGGTAAAGGTACCAGTGCCGGTAAACCCCTACGAGGTCCCTTTGTGGGTCCCTACCTTAACGGCTGGTTTTACCAGCCGTTAAGGACGGGACCCGCAAAGGGACCTTGGAGGTAATTACGGTACCGCAAATTGCGGTACCGTAATTACCGCCTTCCCCTTTCCCATTAAGCCCTATGAAGGCAAAAATGGGAATGGGGAAGTGCCATGTTGAATGGGGAATTACCGCCCCCACACACCTTGGAATAGGGCGGTAATTCCACCATTCATCATGGTGGACCCGGTAAAATACCGGCGGCAACCATGGCGCTAATAGCGCCATGGTTACCGCCTTCCGTGTAATGAGGCCCATTGTTAGAAAAATAAAGCATGCAGGAATGTCATAGATGAAAGGTGCTGCGCATGTCAATTATTTTGCCTAATAGCAAAATGCCAGATTTTTTTAAAGTGAGATCACCTACACGTTATATGGTGAAGTACAATTGAGATGTCATGTTCAGGCTGTTGCATAATTCTTTGCATTAGGAGCCTTGTGAGCGAGTCAATCATTTGAAGTGTTCATTAGGTCTGTGCTTCTCTTTACATGTTACCGGGAGAGGGGGGGGTAATTTAAGATCAGAAATGAAAACTGCATATGTTGCTGTGTCTTAGATATTCTGTGAATTGTATTACCAACAGTGAATGGTGTTCAACATGTTTGTATTGAAGTTTTGTCAGAGAAATATTTTGTGCTACAGAGTAAGATGGCGTGCCTTGTGATAATTCTTGTGCAATACTGATTTTATCCATTGATTAAAAAAGATATATTCTTTCTACACAGCAACCTGATTCTTGGCTTACCTATTGCAAAGGGGTGAGGGATAAGCGTGGTTTGATATTTGTCAAGGGCAGAGCTGGTCGAAATCTAGTTAACTGTTGTGGCACTTTTGATTGAGGGGAGGGAATGAATTCCCTGCATTAATCTATTCTACAACTGCAGACAAATAAAAAAAATAACTGAGGTCAGAATACACTTTCAAGCAGAACGTTTGGTGGATCACCCACAGTGGCCAATTCCTTGCTCACTGAAGCATTTAAAAGAGCACAGTAAATAACAATGTGAATGTGGGAAATGGTATTTGCAAGAGGTATCCGGCACCGCTTGGCACAGACTCAGAGGAGTGGTCTTGAGTGGAAAGTTGGGCTGAAAGGCAAGGATTTGTTCTAGGTGGCAGTACCCAGGATGTTGTTTACACCCCACCTCTCAACACCAAGCCAAGATTTGTTTTTATTTCATTTTTTTCCTCTAGTCGTCTACAGGCAGGAGAAGCCTCGATTCACAGGTGCCAGGGGTTGAAACTCCCGTCAGTCTCGATTTAGCCACATGGCCCGAGCCCCACCTGGCTCTCCCACCTCTGTCTTTGATCCGTTTCTTATTTGTATGCTGTGTTGCACCCACTCTTTGTGTGTGTGGGGAGGCCGAATGGCTGCCGCCTGCGGTGCACCTCTTTTCTCTGCAAGAAAAGTATGCACTGCACTTGTCCATGCATGGTGATTGTGTAGCAAAGACTTCATTCGGTGCCGCTGTTTGTACATTTCTTGCACTTAAATGAGCTGCATCTGTTCAAAGTGTGCATGAAGTTCGAAGAGTTATTGCCTGCCTAATTTTGTAAGTGAGGAAAGCTTGCAACTGTTCTGCCTGGGTAGTACCTAGAAAACGTGGGCATTTAATACATCTCTTCCTGTTATCTGTGAGAAACAATTGCGCTATACTTGTCCTGTATGCTGTGGGGTACTCATTCAATGTGCCCGTCTCGAGTTTCATTCTCCGTTGGTATGTTTCTCTTATTTTCGTCATGCTTAATGCTTCTTGTCTGCCCATTTCCCGTATTTTCGGTTCCTTACATCTACTTGCTTCATAGTCTGGGTCCATTTCTTGTGGATGGCTATTTTATTACATCACATTCCAATCACGGTTAAAGGGTTGTGTTGGAATTAGGAAGATGTACATCCACACAGCACCCTGCATGTCCTCGCTTCTAAGTTAAGCCTGTGAGATGCCATGTGAAGTTCAGCGTGTTGTGCATAAAAAGGGATCAGCATCGTATTGTAGTTTGTTATGGTTAAAAGGTGTATGATTTTTCATGGTTTATGGTCAAAATGTCGAAAAAAGAACTCGAATAGCAAAAAATTCGAAAAAATAATGTCGAATGCAAAAATGTCGAAATCACATACATATAATAGAAAAAGTCATTAATTCGAAAATAAAATGTCGAAAAAAAATCGAAAAACCAATGCTAAAATAATAATGTAAAATGTCACAAATACTAACGTTTTTTATGGGGGGGTATCCCAAACCCCTACCCCAACCCCCCCTCCTCCCCATCCCCCTCCACCCCCATGGATATACCTTTAATTATTTTAAAAAATGTTTAATTATATATTTATTACACTACCTTTTAATCAAATGTTTATAGTAGATTAAAAAAATATTATATTTTTAAAAAAAAGTTTCTATAGCTATAAATAACTATATACCAAATCTACAATTAATGTTAATATAAGGAAAGTGTTACAATAACATATTGATATACTGTAACACTTTCCTTATATTAATATTAATTCGATTTTTTTGTATTTCGACATTATTATTTTCGAATAAATATTTTCGACATTTTGACTTTCGAAAATATTGCATTCGAAAATATGACTGGACACCATTTTTCATCACTTGCATTTGAAGCCATGTGGGAAGTTGGGGCTGGCCTACCCGAACAATAGCTGTCTCATCACCTGGTTTTTCTCAGAGTCTCCAGGATTTCATGCTCTCTTCCAAGTGTCTCTGAGAGCAGGAAAAGTTTAAGATTTGGAAAAGACGTGGTACAATACCTAGATTTCTAATCAGCAATCATCATTTCTCCATCTCTTTCTTCCTCATACCAGTACTCAGTGTAGGAAATTGAAATTAGTTACTATGGGATCCCACCAGCGACTGGGGTTTGGTGCAGAGGAGATATGGTTCTGTTACTCCGCCATTCCCCTATTGCTAGTGAAATCCCACAATAAATAATTTTCTCGAGACATTGGTACAATTGGTATGGTATGCAGTGATTTTAACGAATTTTAAATAACTAATGAAATGATAACGAACAAAATGTTGAAAAATTAATAGATATGGGGTGGGTCTAAGGGGTTAAGAAGAGTGGTGGGGATAAAAATGTAAGGAAACAGGGGGTTTAAAAAAATATTTATTTTTTTACGTTAAAGTTTAATTAGTTAAAATCACATGTAACCGATTGGTACTGATATCTATCATCAATGCTGCTTTAAATCATTGTCCATAGCCTTTCCCAGGACCCGGCCCCATCTGGCACTGCTCTCTCTCCCCCACATACCTCCACATAAACACACATACAGACAGGGGTGCGCTCATGTATTTACACATACACACACATGCAGAGTCACGCAACTTTCACCCGGCATGAGCTCACATACACTTGCACCTCTCACCCTCACACATGCTCACAGACGCTGCACTTCTCACATTTACACTCACACACATGCACATTACCACATACACAGTCTATAACATACCCGTCCCTGAGCACAGTCCCTCTTCTACACCCCCCACCTGGTTCTGGAACCAGAAAGTTATGTTTTAGAATCCCGGCCATCTGGACAGTGTGCATGTTAGGGCTATGAAATGTGACACTCTGGCCCTAGAGGAATACTGCAAGTGATGTGAAGACTAGCAACTGTAATAAGGTATTTTGGATGTTCCCAGATCTGTGAAGACAGATGGGGAAGTTTACCCCCTTCTATCCCTCCTATTAGATACATGACATGGAAGAAGGCCAAAGATACCGTGATCACCCATACTATTTCGGACCAATTCCCAGTTCTCCAATGATCGACAAGTATGTCAAGAGGTACCCCCTAAGCCAGCCCTACAGGCCAGTTGCAGTAAGGATCTACCCAAGGGTGGCCGAGGAGCCCAAGGCTGCAACTAAAGACACCTCAATTGACAGTATCAATTAAAGAGCCAAGAAGCCATGTTGCTGACGTCGATAGAGACACCACGACTTAGCAGCGTTAGACATGAAGCACACGTGCCATCCGCACCTCATGACTTGAACACACACTCGAATACATGAAGAACACGAAGGTCCAGTTCTATAGTTAGAGGACAGATACATTTACATACTGTCATTGCTTTTATTATTTTGCCATTAGCTAACCGCAGTAACGCAGAAACGCAATAAGCAAGATATCCTGAACAGAGCTTGCAGATACTTATATGCGAAGAACCTTATGGAACTGCAGGAGCACCTACGAGACCTGACAGAACCAAGTGTGACTAACCTATGGAGAATGTAGAATAGCATGAACATTGTAGGAGCCGCATTATAGTTTAGGAAAACTATAGCAGGCCACAAGCCTCTCAGCAAAAGCTGAGCTGAGCTGAATTCAGGCTGAACAGAGAGCAAACAAGTGAGACGGGATCCACTACCAACGCCATAAGATACGGATGACATTCCATTCCCTGAACGACAGTAGCACCAGCTCCAGTAAATGCAAATAATTCTTCATAATTCAGAGCTGCACAGCTCCAAATAATGGTCTCCGAGCACGTGACCCGGCCGACGCAGACAAGGGACAGCAACCAGAGCTGAGAAAGGGAGCCGATCTCACGCTACCAGACAGAAGCTCACAACAAAGATGCTACAATGTGAAACAAGTGTTGTACGGAGCAAACAAGCAAAAGAGCTAAGAAACTTTGTGGATTCCAGGCCTGGGGATGAAGTAGGAGAATGGGATAAAACACTCTCCCCAATCTCATCCAGACCATGGCCTAGAGGATCACGCCCAGACACCCCCCACGAGAGGAGTTCATTTACCTACCAGATGACAAAATACCTTGGTTCAGAAACCTAAACATAAGAGGAGTGTGCCCACCAGCTCAACAGGCTCAAGCCGACGCCTGCAACATGGACCAACTCGACTAGAACAACAGCCACAAGTGTCCACATCATTAGAGATACCATGACGACATAGCCAACAGACAAGAACACTTGTGCCACCATGCACACTGGTCACTCACACACCAACCTACACGAAGAACATACTCAGTGCTATGACGTAGGGGACTGACACACAAACTGACGTGCATCATTGTTATTTTTCACATAGGCCTTCTACAGCACTGCAGAAACGCAAGACGCATGAAGAGCTCATGTACATGCTTGCTGACGCTTTTTTCTGCCACCCATCCCCATGAAAGACACCACCATGTATATCTAATGCTGCTTGTGACACTCTGTCGCCCAGCGACCTCAATACTATGGATTATGTACCGCCACCAATGAACTAGGCCCGAGTAGGCCGCAAGCAAGAGTCCCAGACAGGAGCCCCGTTAACGAAAATCCTCTAAGAACAAGAGTACAAGCGCTGACCATGCAGAACAAGCCTTCAGCAAGAGCTCACAGCCAAGGCCACGATGTTGCAACTCGCATACCGATCCGGCAAATTTCAGCCCAATGACAACACTGCCAGTAATTACATATAATTGCAGTGTGACCACACTTTCGGCAGGCAAGCCACTTGGCATACCACTGATAAAGGTACCCCACTATACCCCATGCCATAACAGGGGGATCTACAAAAGGAAGACTTGTCTCCCTGTTCTTGAGTAAATGCAATAGACTTAGAGACTCAAAGCTAGGATTTCATCCTTTGAGGGATAGTCTTATTAGTAGGAATGTGGAAGAAAGAGGTGGTGTAATGAACATTAACAATAAGTAATTTATCAATTGGCAAACCAAACGGTCTGTTTCCGCACCCACTGGCATAACAACAGGGGGATGGTGGGGCAGGCTGGGACAGTTTACCCTTAGAGCAATCTGGGACATTTTTCCCCGTTCCTGACCATGTGACAGTTATCAAGAGGGCACTGAATGTGGTAGTAAGTGTCCCGTATGATGCTCCGTCAGGCCTTCTAGGTGGGATATCCTCTACCCACACTTGTCTTTGTTTCCAGCCAGCAATGCACTTCAAATAGTTAGCAGCTTAATTAAAGACTGCAGCAGACTTGGAAAAATGCAGGAATGGCACGTTCCTCACAAAAGTCTCAGGTGATTTTTTCATATGAAAATGTGGTGTAAATGATGCATAGCAAGAAGATGGTTACCTTTGTCAAATGGTGAATACAAGTAGATGGGGTTATTACAAAGGTTCTTCTGTTGGTGTCTTTCTTGAATTTAGTAAGACCTATAGGCCAATTTAAGGAGAACTCACATTTGTAAGATCTTCAGTTGATTCCATTATAGATAAAAAATAAGGTGCATCCACTAATTTAGCACCACTGGTATACAATCCCACCCCAAAATTCTAGGACAAGAAACAGTGTGTACCTAGAGTTAACACTAATTTATTATTATTATTTTTTTAATTTTTTCGGTTTATCAAAGGAAATCTTTACAAAAATAGGAACAATCTCAAGAGATAAATACATGGAGAAAAATCAATAACCAAACTTCAGAAAGAGAAAGAGAAGAAAAGAAAAGAAAAGAAAAGAAAAAAGAAAAGAAAAGAAAAGAAAAGAAAAGAAAAGAAAAGAAAAGAAATGAAAAGAAAGGAAAAGTAAAGGGAAATAGAAGACCAACCAAAAGGTCCCTCAGAGAACAAGGATCAAGACAGCAAACTTTCAAAGTACCAAAATCTTCTTTTAGATTATAATGGAATTTATTTTCAATACTTGTACTATTGTTGCTGTTAACATAATCTCCTGGCCAGCGATCATTCTATCCCAAAAAAGCTCTGAGATGAGACTTTCCTCCTTGGCCGCAAATCTTCTGAATAGCAACAATCTAGTTTCCCAGGTGCCTTTGCATCCATTAATAAGTGTCTTATTGTTTGTTTACTAGGAGGTACACAGGGTGCACAGAGCTTTCTTGCCTGATCCCCTTGGTTTCTTCTTGCTAATATTTCCCCAGTACGCACCACATTTAGTCTGAGCCTCAGAAAATGGTTTCTTACTGTTTTGTCTGGGAACTTTTGTAGATAATGAGGGAGAGAGCCCATCTTTTTTTCCACCTTTAAAAATGGATTCGGAGGATTGCTGGATCTTACACTGCCAATTGTGTCAATCCAGTCCCAGGATTCTAATGATTTTTTCACTTTAGAAGGATTTGACACAACCGTTTCCAAGTTCAGCTCAAGCCTGTTCAATATTCCTTTTGTTTTCTTCTCCAAGCCGGAAAGAACCTGGGATCTTGAGTTTTTGAGGTGCACATTTACCTCATAGAAAAGGGAATCTTTCTTACCAGTGATAATTTCATAAAATAATGAAATTAGCTTCCAGTCTGCACGGCAACCTAATGAAACCAAACCCAGTTCAAAACGCAAACTCTCAATTGGGGTGCACAATGGCAGAGACAACCTTTTTTTCCAGATTAAGCCCTCTATTCTATTCCAATTTGTATGCCATAATAATGGCTTTGCTTCTAGGCCATATAAAAGTACTGGAACTGCTTTAGCCATGTAAAACCTGATTAAAGGTGAAATTGAAAATTTGCAATATTTTGCATTCAGTTTTTCATTTGTGGAATTATTTGTGCAACTTTCTCCATCATTGCAGAGTTTACTTTGTTGTGTGCAGGGCACGAAAATATCTTGTAACCTAAGTATTTCAGTTCTTCCACACGGGTGATGGCCTTTCCGTCCACAAACCAGTTTCCGTAGTCGACTTTCTTCTTTGGGTGTTTGAAAATCAGGATTTTGGATTTCGACGAGTTGATTGTGAGCCCATTAATACTGGCATACTCCCCGAGCTTGTCGAGGAGCCGTTGAAGGCCCACTGCAGATCTATCCAATAATACAATGTCATCCGTGTAGGCCATCCAGTGCAACCACCTTTCATTTATCATCGGACTGGCCAACGCTGATGAAAACCAAAAATTACCTAGATCTGAAAGAAAAAGGTTGAAAAACAGCGGTGCCCCCATACAGCCTCGTCTCACCCCTCTAAGAACCTGGATCAGATCAGATAGATGGCATTGGTCGTCCAGCCGCACTCTTAAGGTTGTGTTTCTATGTAGCTCAATTAACATTGCTAGAATGGGATATGGAATCCCACAGCTGTATAATTTTCTCCAAAGCAAAGATCTGTCCATGTGATCAAATGCCTTGGATAGATCTACTCAAACCCCATAAAGAGGTAGGTCCGATTTCCCCTTTGTCTTTTCACTGACCAGATTTAAGATTAAGCCGTTTAGGCTGGTGGACAATCCCTTCCTGAAACCTGTTTGATGACATGACAAAATCTGCCGTGACTCCACCCAATGTATGAGATCTCTCAAGAGTAGCTGCATGAAAGGTTTGCTCTCAATATCCAGGAGGGCGATGGACGATAATTTTCTGGATTAAGCCGATCACCCCCCTTGAAAAATGGAATGACCAGTGCATTCTTCCACGAAGGTGGAAACATACGGGTCTTCAGTATTTCTTGAAATAAGAGATTATCAGGGTAATTCATAGAAATTCGCACAAAAGTGGCGCACGTGACTGGCGCACAGCGTGCCCGTGCGAATGTCTGCGCCAGCCGCGTGCGCTAAAATCGATTTCTGCGCACAGCGTATTCATGGATTTTCGCATCCAAAACCAGCCGTGGCGCAGCAACCCTGCAGCAGCGCCAGGTATGCCCCCAAGAACGCCCTCGCGCAAGAAAAAGCCTTCAAAATCCCCAAATAATCGCAAAGGGCTGCGCTAACCCTGGACCAGTTCACAGGGCTGGCAAACAGCAAACGGCAAGCGGGGAACGTGTATTTCAGTGGTTCGCGGGAAGTTCTACATGCGATTCCAGCAGGGTATGTGTATTACCGGGGTGCGCGTGAAGTTCCACACGCGATTTCAGCAGGGTATGTGTATTTCAGGGGTGCATGGGAAGTTCCACATGCGATTGGCACCGTGTGAGCAGGGTACGTGTATTTCAGGGGCGCGCGGGAAGATCCACACGCGATTGGCCCCGTGCGAGCAGGGTACGTGTATTTCAAGGGTGCGCGGGAAGTTCCACGCGCGATTTCAGCAGGGTACAAGTATTTCATGGGTGCGCGGGAAGTTCCACACGCGATTCCATCAGGGTAGGTGTATTTCAGGGGTGCGCGGGAAGTTCCACACGCGATTGGCCCCGTGCGAGCAAGGTACGTGTATTCCAGGGGTGCGCGGGAAGTTCCACAGGCGATTTTAGCAGGGTACATGTATTTCAGGGGTGCGCGGGAAGTTCCACACGCGATTTCAGCAGGGTATGTGTATTTCAGGGGTGCGCGGGAAGTTCCACACGCAATTTCAGCAGGGTACGTGTATTTCAGAGGTGCGCGGGAAGTTCCACACGCGATTTGCCCCGTGCGTGCAGGGTACATGTATTTCAGGGGTGCGCGGGAAGTTCCACACGCGATTTCAGCAGGGTACGTGTATTTCAGGGGTGCGCGGGAAGTTCCACATGCGATTTCAGCAGGGTACGTGTATTTCAGGGGTTCTGGGGAGTACTACACGTGAATTGGCCGTGTGGGTCCTCCCAGGTGTTCGCTCTACAACCTCCACGGCCCCTGCAGGCAGCCCACACCACAGGGGACTACCCTGCACCCCTGCTCTTGTCCCGCAGGCAGCCCATCCACCATGGGCATGCCCCCCAGCCAACCCACATGTCACCTTGCACTACTGATCAACAATGCATGTCTCCCAGCACCCCCACCCCCCAGCAGTCAGGGGCACCCTCCATCAGGCCCCCACTCCTGTTTCCCTGCACCCCCAACCCCCAGCAGTCAGGGGCACCTCCACCAGGCCCCCACTCCTGTCTCCCTGCACCCCCTACCCCCCAGCAGTCAGGGGCACCCTCCACCAGGCTCCCACTCCTGTCTCCCAGCACCCCCACCCCCCAGCCACCAGGGGCAGCCTCCACCAGGCCCCGACTCATGTCTACCACCACCCCTACCCCCCAGCCACCAGGGGCAGCCTCCACCAGGCCCCCACTCATGTCCCCTATTACCCCCACCCACCAGAAGTGCAGGGGCAGCCTCCACCAGGCCCCCACCCATGTCTCCCACCACCCGCAACCCCCAGCCACTAGGGGCAGCCTTCACCAGGCCCCCACTCATGTCTCCCTGCACCCCCTACCCCTCAGCAGTCAGGGGCAGCCTCCGCCAGGCCCCCACTCCTGTCTCCCTGCACCCCCTACCCCCCAGCAGTCAGGGGCAGCCTCCACCAGGCCCCCACTCCTGTCTCCCTGCATCCCCACCCCCCAGCAGTGCAGGGGCAGCCTCCACCAGGCCCCCACCCATGTCTCCCACCACCCCCACCCCCCAGCCACCAGGGTAAGCCTCCACCAGGCCCCCACTCCTGTCTCCCTGCACCCCCTACCCCCCAGCAGTCAGGGGCACCCTCCACCAGGCTCCCACTCCTGTCTCCCTGCACCCCCACCCCCCAGCAGTGCAGGGGCAGCCTCCACCAGGCCCCCACTCCTGTCTCCCTGCACCCCCACCTCCCAGCAGTGCAGGGGCACCCTCCACCAGGCCCCCACCCATGTCTCCCACCACCCCCACCCCCCAGCCACCAGGGGCAGCCTCCACCAGGCCCCCACTCCTGTCTCCCTGCACCCCCTACCCCCAGCAGACAGGGGCACCCTCCACCAGGCTCCCACTCCTGTCTCCCAGCACCCCCACCCCCCAGCCACCAGGGGCAGCCTCCACCAGGCCCCCACTCATGTCCCCTATTACCCCCACCCACCAGAAGTGCAGGGGCAGCCTCCACCAGGCCCCCACCCATGTCTCCCACCACCCGCAACCCCCAGCCACTAGGGGCAGCCTTCACCAGGCCCCCACTCATGTCTCCCTGCACCCCCTACCCCTCAGCAGTCAGGGGCAGCCTCCACCAGGCCCCCACTCCTGTCTCCCTGCACCCCCTACCCCCCAGCAGTCAGGGGCAGCCTCCACCAGGCCCCCACTCCTGTCTCCCTGCATCCCCACCCCCCAGCAGTGCAGGGGCAGCCTCCACCAGGCCCCCACCCATGTCTCCCACCACCCCCACCCCCCAGCCACCAGGGTAAGCCTCCACCAGGCCCCCACTCCTGTCTCCCTGCACCCCCTACCCCCCAGCAGTCAGGGGCACCCTCCACCAGGCTCCCACTCCTGTCTCCCTGCACCCCCACCCCCCAGCAGTGCAGGGGCAGCCTCCACCAGGCCCCCACTTCTGTCTCCCTGCACCCCCACCTCCCAGCAGTGCAGGGGCACCCTCCACCAGTCCCCCACCCATGTCTCCCACCACCTCCACCCCCCAGCCACCAGGGGCAGCCTCCACCAGGCCCCCACTCCTGTCTCCCTGCACCCCCTACCCCCCAGCAGTCAGGGGCAGCCTCCACCAGGCCCCCACTCCTGTCTCCCTGCATCCCCACCCCCCAGCAGTGCAGGGGCAGCCTCCACCAGGCCCCCACCCATGTCTCCCACTACCCCCACCCCCCAGCCACCAGGGTAAGCCTCCACCAGGCCCCCACTCCTGTCTCCCTGCACCCCCTACCCCCCAGCAGTCAGGGGCACCCTCCACCAGGCTCCCACTCCTGTCTCCCTGCACCCCCACCCCCCAGCAGTGCAGGGGCAGCCTCCACCAGGCCCCCACTCCTGTCTCCCTGCACCCCCACCTCCCAGCAGTGCAGGGGCACCCTCCAACAGGCCCCCACCCATGTCTCCCACCACCCCCACCCCCCAGCCACCAGGGGCAGCCTCCACCAGGCCCCCACTCCTGTCTCCCTGCACCCCCTACCCCCCAGCAGTCAGGGGCACCCTCCACCAGGCTCCCACTCCTGTCTCCCAGCACCCCCACCCCCCAGCCACCAGGGGCAGCCTCCACCAGGCCCCCACTCATGTCCCCTATTACCCCCACCCACCAGAAGTGCAGGGGCAGCCTCCACCAGGCCCCCACCCATGTCTCCCACCACCCGCAACCCCCAGCCACTAGGGGCAGCCTTCACCAGGCCCCCACTCATGTCTCCCTGCACCCCCTACCCCTCAGCAGTCAGGGGCAGCCTCCACCAGGCCCCCACTCCTGTCTCCCTGCACCCCCTACCCCCCAGCAGTCAGGGGCAGCCTCCACCAGGCCCCCACTCCTGTCTCCCTGCATCCCCACCCCCCAGCAGTGCAGGGGCAGCCTCCACCAGGCCCCCACCCATGTCTCCCACCACCACCACCCCCCAGCCACCAGGGTAAGCCTCCACCAGGCCCCCACTCCTGTCTCCCTGCACCCCCTACCCCCCAGCAGTCAGGGGCACCCTCCACCAGGCTCCCACTCCTGTCTCCCTGCACCCCCACCCCCCAGCAGTGCAGGGGCAGCCTCCACCAGGCCCCCACTCCTGTCTCCCTGCACCCCCACCTCCCAGCAGTGCAGGGGCACCCTCCACCAGGCCCCCACCCATGTCTCCCACCACCCCCACCCCCCAGCCACCAGGGGCAGCCTCCACCAGGCCCCCACTCATGTCTCCCTGCACCCCCACACCCCAGCAGTGCAGGGGCAGCCTCCACCAGGCCCCCACTCCTGTCTCCCTGCACCCCCACCCCCCAGTAGTGCAGGGGCACCCTCCACCAGGCCCCCACCCATGTCTCCCACCACCCCCACCCCCCAGCCACCGGGGGCAGCCTCCACCAGGCCCCCACTCCTGTCTCCCTGCACCCCCTACCCCCCAGCAGTCAGGGGCACCCTCCACCAGGCTCCCACTCCTGTCTCCCAGCACCCCCACCCCCCAGCCACCAGGGGCAGCCTCCACCAGGCCCCCACTCATGTCCCCTATTACCCCCACCCACCAGAAGTGCAGGGGCAGCCTCCACCAGGCCCCCACCCATGTCTCCCACCACCCGCAACCCCCAGCCACTAGGGGCAGCCTTCACCAGGCCCCCACTCATGTCTCCCTGCACCCCCTACCCCTCAGCAGTCAGGGGCAGCCTCCACCAGGCCCCCACTCCTGTCTCCCTGCACCCCCTACCCCCCAGCAGTCAGGGGCAGCCTCCACCAGGCCCCCACTCCTGTCTCCCTGCATCCCCACCCCCCAGAAGTGCAGGGGCAGCCTCCACCAGGCCCCCACCCATGTCTCCCACCACCACCACCCCCCAGCCACCAGGGTAAGCCTCCACCAGGCCCCCACTCCTGTCTCCCTGCACCCCCTACCCCCCAGCAGTCAGGGGCACCCTCCACCAGGCTCCCACTCCTGTCTCCCTGCACCCCCACCCCCCAGCAGTGCAGGGGCAGCCTCCACCAGGCCCCCACTCTTGTCTCCCTGCACCCCCACCTCCCAGCAGTGCAGGGGCACCCTCCACCAGGCCCCCACCCATGTCTCCCACCACCCCCACCCCCCAGCCACCAGGGGCAGCCTCCACCAGGCCCCCACTCATGTCTCCCTGCACCCCCACACCCCAGCAGTGCAGGGGCAGCCTCCACCAGGCCCCCACTCCTGTCTCCCTGCACCCCCACCCCCCAGTAGTGCAGGGGCACCCTCCACCAGGCCCCCACCCATGTCTCCCACCACCCCCACCCCCCAGCCACCGGGGGCAGCCTCCACCAGGCCCCCACTCCTGTCTCCCTGCACCCCTACCCACCAGCAGTGAGGGGCACCCTCCACCTGGCTCCCACTCCTGTCTCCCACCACCCCCACCCCCCAGCCACCAGGGGCAGCCTCCACCAGGCCCCCACTCATGTCCCCTATTACCCCCACACCCCAGCAGTGCAGGGGCAGCCTCCACCAGGCCCCCACTCCTGTCTCCCTGCACCCCGACCCCCCAGCAATGCAGGGGCAGCCTCCACCAGGCCCCCACCCATGTCTCCCACCAACCCCACCCCCCAGCCACCAGGGTCAGCCTCCACCAGGCCCCTACTCCTGTCTCCCTGCACCCCCTACCCCCCAGCAGTCAGGGGCACCCTCCACCAGGCTCCCACTCCTGTCTCCCTGCACCCCCACCCCCCAGCAGTGCAGGGGCATCCTCCACCAGGCCCCCACTCCTGTCTCCCTGCACCCCCACCCCCCAGCAGTGCAGGGGCAACCTCCACCAGGCCCCCACCCATGTCTCCCACCACCCCCACCCCCAGACACCAGGGGCAGCCTCCACCAGGCCCCACTCCTGTCTCCCTGCACCCCCTACCCCCCAGCAGTGCAGGGGCAGCCTCCACCAGGCCCCCACTCCTGTCTCCCTGCACCCCCACCCCCCAGCAGTGCAGGGGCACCCTCCACCAGGCCCCCACTCATGTCTCCCACCACCCCCACCCCCCAGCCACCAGGGGCAGCCTCCACCAGGCCCCCACTCATGTCTCCCACCACCCCCACCCCCAGCTACCAGGGGCAGCCTCCACCAGGCCCCCACTCCTGTCTCCCACCACCCCCACCCCCCCCAGCAGTGCAGGAGCAGCCTCCACCAGGCCCCCACCCATGTCTCCCACCACCCCCACCCCCCAGCCACCAGGGGCAGCCTCCACCAGGCCCCCACTCCTGTCTCCCTGCACCCCCTACCCCCCAGCAGTGCAGGGGCAGCCTCCACCAGGCCCCCACTCCTGTCTCCCTGCACCCCCACCACCCAGCAGTGCAGGGGCACCCTCCACCAGGCCCCCACTCATGTCTCCCAGCACCCCCACCCCCCAGCCACCAGGGGCAGCCTCCACCAGGCCCCCACTCATGTCTCCCACCACCCCCACCCCCCAGCCACCAGGGGCAGCCTCCGCCAGGCCCCCACTCCTGTGTAACGCTCACCTGATTCCCGTAGAGGCACCGGTCTTGACTGGGCGTATACCGTATCTTCAAAGGCGATGTGTAACACACGGCTGGCTCTTTGGGCTGGACCTCTGTGCACTGTATGTTTGACTCAAAGGGTAAGATGTCTGCAGATAGAAAATATGGGATTAATGAACTGGGTTATTGAATGTCTCTCTCTTCTTCCCTTTCTCTTCTCCTGTAGAACCCCGAAGGTTAACGCTCTCACCTTAGGTAAGTGAACGCCGTGCTCTCCATCTGCCTCGGGGCAGGGTGCTGTAACCAGTTTCTTCACTGGATAAGGGGAGCAGGCCTCTTGACTTCAGAGGACTGCTGTCCGTCGTTTACTGCACGAACGGTAAGTTTCGAGTAATTCTAATGTCTTTAAAGTCTTTAGTAATGATGTCTCTTGTTTTGCAGGGTTCCGGCGATGGTGGATGACGGGCTGAAGTGAGTTGAAGATGGAGCCTGTGTGATGAATAGAAGCACCTGGAAGCACGTAAGTAAGCGCTTGTTGCCTGCTTCACGATGCGCTCTAACTGTCTTTTTATTTTGCAGGTACAAGTTCGGAGCGGCTGCAGGGTGCCAGAATACCCACTGGGTTAGATGTGGAAAGGAGTAATGGCACGTGAGTATTAAAGTTCCCCAATGTCTTTAAACGCACCTTGTTTTGTCTTTCAGATGTGGGATGTAGCGCCGAAGGCCTCCGGAGCGTGCGAAGAGTTGGTAAGCTTTTGTCTTTCAGATGCCGGAATGCAGTGTGAAGACCTCCGGAGCGCACGAAGTGTAGGTAAGCCTTTGTCTTTCAGAATGCAGCGCGAGGCGTTGGTGACAGCCGATAGCCCAGGTAAGTGAAGAGCTGACACTGAAGACCGTAATGCTAACCTGTTCTTTCTTGTCTTTATAGGTGTTGCTGAAGACTGGATTCAGGATGGTAAGCCTTTTTCCTTAGGCCCAGGATCAGATGCAGAAGACACGATGAGCCTTCTGCTGCAGAGGATGCAGAATAACGCAAAGCAAGATTCATCCATCGGGTGTGGTTTAAATAGCCTCCTGTAGTGCTTAGGTGTCTCCTTCCGCAGCCACGCCTAGGTAAGAAAAGAGTTCCTGCTTTCCAGAAGAGTTCCAGTGTTCTGAACCTAGGGAGTGGCTCCTGCCCCACCCAACAGGAAAAGTAGTTCCAAACAGAAGAGGATCAGAGGCTCAACTGGCAGGCAAGTAAGCAGCATGGTCTGCTGCAGGTAAGTCCACCCAAGCATTATGAGCCCGGCGCTTCCAGCGCTGGGACTGGGCATATTTATGAGCCTGGTGCCACTGGCGCCAGGACTGGGTCCAAAAGGTCCCAATTGGGACTTGTTGGCACTCAGAACCTGGGTTATGAATCTGCTTCCAAGGGAGTTGGGAAAACCCTGACCTTTTGGAAGCAGAGATCATGACAGTACCCCCCCTCAAGGCCCCTCCCAAACCGGGCTTCTCCGGGGGTTTTGGCTTGTCAGGAAATGTTCGGTGAAATCTTTTGATTAGGCGAGGAGCGTGGACATATTCAGCAGGTTCCCAGGATCTCTCTTGGGGGCCGTAGCCTTTCCAGTCAATTAGGTAAAATAGTTTAGATTTGGAGATCTTGGAGTCCAGAATGCTTTTGACTTCAAACTCGAGTTCCCCATCAACTAGGATAGGTTTTGGAGATTTAGTTAGTCGGGTTTGAGGTTGCACGGGTTTTAATAGAGAGACGTGGAAGACCGGATGTATCTTCATGTGCGGGGGCAAGTCCAACTTGACCGCTACTGGGTTTACTAGGGTAGTGATGGAATAGGGACCAAGGTATCTTGGGTTGAATGTGCGTGGCCCTTTTAGAGGTAGATATTTGGTGGATAACCAGACTTGATCCCCTACTCGATATTGAGGGGCTTCCTTCCGATGTTGATCTGCTCCTTTCTTGTATTGTTCTTTAGCCCTTTGAAGGTGAGAAATAGCTTCCTTAAAGGCTTGGGTGATTGTAGAATGCAGGTATCTACTGCTGGTGTTTCAAGATCTTGGAGGGGATCCAACTCCGAGGTTCGAGGGTGACTGCCGTACAAAAGAAAAAACGGGGTTTTCCCAGTTCCCGAATGGACAGAGTTATTGTAGGCATATTCGGCTATCCAAAGGATGTCTTTTCAAGTTTTTTCAGTTTGTTGCAGCATGCAGCGTAAATACTGTTCCAGAGTTTGATTGGTCCTCTCGGTCTGTCCGTCGGTCTGAGGGTGGTGACTGGTCGATAGTCTCACATCAATTTGAGCCGACCGACAGCAACTTCGCCAAAAATGAGAAATAAATTGACTACCTCGATCCGAAATTAGAACCGAAGGAAAACCGTGCAGTCGGACGATGTTTTCGAGAAATTCTCAGGCCAGAGTTGCTGCTGTTGGCAAGCCTTTGAGCGGAATGAAATGCGCCATCTTGGAGAATAAGTCCACGATTACTAGAATCGTATTGTATCCGGAGCATGGAGGTAGATCGGTGATGAAGTCCATAGAAAGCGTATGCCAAGGGCGAGGTGGGATGTCAGTAGAGCGTAAGAGGCCAGCTGGTCTTTCCTTTTGACTCTTGTTTTGGGCGCATACTCCACAGGACATTATAAAGTCTCTGATATCTTTTTTCCAAGACGGCCACCAGAAGTAGCGCTTGATCTTTTCTGAGGTCTTGGCTATACCGGGATGTCCTTCCATTAAAGAATCGTGATAACAAGAGATTACTTCTTTCTGTAAATCTGTGCTGGGTAGGTATAATCGTTCTTGGAAATACAATAAGTTGTCCTTTACTGCAAAGTCCTTTCCTTGCAGATGCCAATTCTGTATGTCTGCTGGAGTTACAAATTGCCTGGCTTTATCCTTAACTTCCTCTATGGATTGTGTGGCGATTACACCCAGAATTCTTTGTTCGGGAATGATTGGTACAGGTTTAGGGTTGATCAAGTGTTCTTCCACTCCCATCCGAGAAAGGGCATCAGCTTTACCGTTTTTTGTACCAGGTCGATAGGTAATTATGAAGTCAAACTCGGCAAAGAATAATTCCCAACGGAGTTGTCTAGAGGATTGAGCTTTTGCGTTTTTCAAATATTGCAGGTTTCGGTGATCCGTAATCACAGTAACGGTGTGTTGGGCCCCCAGCAGAGAATGCCGCCAAGCCTTAAAGGCAGACTTGATAGCCAGAAGTTCCTTGTCAGTAATCGTGTAATTGATTTCAGGAGGCGAGAATTTGCGGGACCAAAATGCCACGGGATGCAACTGATTGGTTACCGGGTCCTTTTGTGATAGAACTGCCCCCATGGCAAGGCTTGAAGCATCAGTTTCCACGATGTAGGGGAGTTCGGGGCGAGGGTGTTTTAAGATTGGTGCAGAGATAAATTTAGTCTTCAAATCCTGGAAAGCTTGTTCCGCCTCGGTAGACCATTCAAAACGTTTGTTTTTCTTTAACAAGGCAGTGATGGGCTGGACTGTTCGAGAGAATTCGGGGATAAACCTGCGGTAAAAGTTAGCGAAGCCTAACATGCTTTGCACACCTTTTACGGAGGATGGTGATGGCCATTTGAGAACTGCATCGACCTTCTTTGAATCCATACGCACTCCGCCAGGTGATAATATGAATCCCAAGAATTCAACTTCAGTCACGTTGAAAACACATTTTTCCAACTTAGCGAAAAGTTTGTGTTGACGCAATCTTTCGAGGACCATTTTCACGTGTTTCCGATGTTCAGATTCCTATGAAGAATAAACGAGGATGTCGTCAATGTAAACAACAACACACACATCTATGAGCTCTCTGAGGACATCGTTCTCAAAATATTGAAAGGCGGCCGGGGCATTGCAAAGTCCGAAGGGCATGACCTGATATTCAAGTAGCCCATACTTGGTGCGGAAGGCCGTCTTCCATTCATCGCCCTCTTTTACTCATACCAAGTGGTAAGCTCCTCTAAGATCCAGCTTTGTATATATGCATGCTTTTCTGACTTGGTCCAGGAGTTCAGGGATCAAAGGTAACGGATATCTATTCTTAACTGTGATCTGGTTCAGGGAGCGATAATCTATACAAGTTCTAAGGTCTCCTTCCTTTTTTGGAACGAAGAACAAAGCTGAAGAAGCAGGGGACTTGGAAGGACGAATAAACCCATTTGCCAGGTATTGATCCAGGTATTGTCGAAGGTGAAGGTTCTCAGGCTCGGTGAGGGCATAAATTCTACTACAAGGAGGAGTAGATCCAGGTATCAGGTCTATCTGGCAGTCATAAGACCTATGAGGAGGTAGAGAGTTAGCCTGATCCTTCCGGAAAACATCTTGGTATTCTAGGTATTCGGGAGGTAACTGGGGAGTCTCTGAAGAAATTGCTGCCAGTGCAACACCAGGTGGAGGGTGACAAGTAGAGACACATTCTGGAAACTGGACCGTTCTTGCTCGCCAATCGATCAGAGGATTGTGTTTCTCTAACCAAGGTATTCCTAGAATAATCTGAAACTGAGGGGCCTTGATCACATCGAACACGATCTTCTCATGGTGTCCATCTTGACTTATTAGCGTCACTTCTTGAGTGGTATGCGTTACTGGCCCGGAGGCTATCTCCGTACCATCCACCGTAGTAATGACGTCCTTTACAGCCTTGGGACAAAGAGTTAGATTCATCCTCAAAACCATTTCATGATCCACATAATTGCCGATGGCACCGCTGTCGACGTAAGCTTCAATTGCATGTAATCGATCCGGATTATCAGGGCTAATGAGGACCATAGGTATCACGAAATGCGAGGTCACGGAACTGGTTTTCAAGCTCGGCAAGAGGACCTCTATTCTTGTCGGGCGAGGTCGTTTCCCTGCTCAGAGTTTGTAACTTTGGTAACTGCAGCTCCTACTGCCTTCTTAGCAGGTTTCACCGGACAGTCTCGAAGAAAGTGCCCTGAGTTTCCGCAATAGAGGCATAATTGCAACTGTTTTCTCCTTTCCCGCTCCTTTTGTGTTAGAGGACCTTTCAGACCCCCTATTTGCATGGGTTCCCCGGAGTCTACTCCTTTGGAAGGAGTTGGCGGTTTGGAAAATACTCGAGCATCAAACTTGGAACGATCGGCCTTCCTGTTCTGCAGTCTGTGATCTATTTGAACGACTAAGTCTATATAGTCCGAACAATCTTGTGGGGGATTCACTACTTGGGCTAACACATCTTTGAGCTCTCCATGTAGACCTCTATAAAACAGCGTAATCCTTTTGTCCTCAGGCCATTGAGTTTCCACTATCAGTCTGTTGAAAGACGCAATATAAGCCAAAAGGTCTTGATTACCTTGTCGCAACGAAAGAAGCTCATTGTCCAAGGCCTGCCCCTGTGAATGTCTTGCGAACAGTTTTTCCATACTGAGCTGAAAAGCTTGAAAATCATGGAGGACCGGATCATCTTGATTTACTAGAGGGATCGACCAGTCTGCCGCATTGCCACTAAGGTACGAAAGCACGAAAGCTACTTTAGCTTGATCAGTTGGAAAGGCTGCTGGCCGGCATAAGAAATGCAACCGGCACTGATTGATAAATACTGCAAACCTCTTTGGGTCACCAGAAAATCGTTCGGGCGGAGCCAGAGGTACATTCCCAGGTAGGTTGATCTGCACTGGATTCATAGAGGATGTAGAAGGAAGATTTCCCCCAGATGCGGGTAACGGGGTCTGTCCGGCTTGTGACTGTAGCAATTGTCTAGCGAGATCATCTGTTCGCTCCTTGGAAATAATCAGTTCCCTTCTTAGAGCGTTCGTTTCCTGACGGGCTGCATGCACTTCTGCCCTTAGTTCCCCAAGTAACTGGGCTAGTTGGTCGGTATCCGAGGTTTCCATAGCGCCTGGACGGGAGTTTTGTGGTAGGCTTTGCGTTCTGTAACGCTCACCTGATTCCCGTAGAGGCGCCGGTCTTGACTGGGCGTATACCGTATCTTCAAAGGTGATGTGTAACACACGGCTGGCTCTTTGGGCTGGACCTCTGTGCACTGTATGTTTGACTCGAAGGGTAAGATGTCTGCAGATAGAAAATATGGGATTAATGAACTGGGTTATTGAATGTCTCTCTCTTCTTCCCTTTCTCTTCTCCTGTAGAACCCCGAAGGTTAACGCTCTCACCTTAGGTAAGTGAACGCCGTGCTCTCCATCTGCCTCGGGGCAGGGTGCTGTAACCAGTTTCTTCACTGGATAAGGGGAGCAGGCCTCTTGACTTCAGAGGACTGCCGTCCGTCGTTTACTGCACGAACGGTAAGTTTCGAGTAATTCTAATGTCTTTAAAGTCTTTAGTAATGATGTCTCTTGTTTTGCAGGGTTCCGGCGATGGTGGATGACGGGCTGAAGTGAGTTGAAGATGGAGCCCGTGTGATGAATAGAAGCGCCTGGAAGCACGTAAGTAAGCGCTTGTTGCCTGCTTCACGATGCGCTCTAACTGTCTTTATTTTGCAGGTACAAGTTTGGAGCGGCTGCAGGGTGCCGGAATACCCACTGGGTTAGATGTGGAAAGGAGTAATGGCACGTGAGTATTAAAGTTCCCCAATGTCTTTAAACGCACCTTGTTTTGTCTTTCAGATGCGGGATGCAGCGCCGAAGGCCTCCGGAGCGTGCGGAGAGTTGGTAAGCTTTTGTCTTTCAGATGCCGGAATGCAGTGTGAAGACCTCCGGAGCGCACGAAGAGTAGGTAAGCCTTTGTCTTTCAGAATGCAGCGCAAGGCGTTGGTGACAGCCGATGGCCCAGGTAAGTGAAGAGCTGACACTGAAGACCGTAATGCTAACCTGTTCTTTCTTGTCTTTATAGGTGTTGCTGAAGACTGGATTCAGGATGGTAAGCCTTTTTCCTTAGGCCCAGGATCAGATGCAGAAGACACGATGAGCGTTCTGCTGCAGAGGATGCAGAATAACGCAAAGCAAGATTCATCCATCGGGTGTGGTTTAAATAGCCTCCTGTAGTGCTTAGGTGTCTCCTTCCGCAGCCACGCCTAGGTAAGAAAAGAGTTCCTGCTTTCCAGAAGAGTTCCAGTGTTCTGAACCTAGGGAGTGGCTCCTGCCCCACCCAACAGGAAAAGTAGTTCCAAACAGAAGAGGATCAGAGGCTCAACTGGCAGGCAAGTAAGCAGCATGGTCTGCTGCAGGTAAGTCCACCCAAGCATTATGAGCCCGGCACTTCCAGCGCTGGGACTGGGCATATTTATGAGCCTGGTGCCACTGGCGCCAGGACTGGGTCCAAAAGGTCCCAATTGGGACTGGTTGGCACTCGGAACCTGGGTTATGAATCTGCTTCGAAGGGAGTTGGGAAAACCCTGACCTTTTGGAAGCAGAGATCATGACATCCTGTCTCCCACCACCCCCACCCCCCAGCAGTGCAGGGGCAGCCTCCACCAGGCCCCCACCCATGTCTCCCACCACCCCCACCCCCCAGCCACCAGGGGCAGCCTCCACCAGGCCCCCACTCATGTCCAACTCATGTTCCCTTGCACCCCTACCCCCCAGCACTGTGGGGCACCTGCCAGCAGGCCCCCACTCATCTCCAACTCATGTTCCCCTGCACCCCCACCCCCCAGCACTGTGGGGCACCTGCCAGCAGTCCCCCACTCATGTCCAACTCATGTTCCCCTGCACCCCCACCCCCCAGCACTGTGGGGCACCTGCCAGCAGGCCCCCACTCATGTCCAACTCATGTTCCCCTGCACCCCCACCCCCCAGCACTGTGGGGCACCTGCCAGCAGGCCCCCACTCATGTCCAACTCATGTTCCCCAGCCGCCATGTCATCACAATCTAGATCCCTGGTCCCTATGGTCAGCCTCCAAATGCAAAACACCCACCCGAGTATTGCATCCACCCACTCAGAAATAGCAATATCATGATAGAACAGCAATTGCAAGTTTGGAAACGAAAACATGTCCCTCACATATACCCAATGGGTGTCAGTGAATCTCAAAACCCATATCATGATATGCATGAAACCAATGAGATGATACTACACATTGAAGTTTGATAAAAAAATATGTATTAAAGGAAACATGAATTGAATAAAAAATAAACTGACAGAAATGGGAATGTAAAAAAAGGAAAAAGAAGCATGTCTGTGAAAAAATGCAAAACCAAAAATCAGAATCCAAAGGAATGGTGTCCAAAGTCACAGTCCACAAAAGAAAATCCAATGGGAAATTATAATTGAAAGCCATTGCTCCATGGGTAAATTGTAAAAAGAAAAGAAAATCCAACAGTGAACCATGTACAGGTGAACAAGCCAGGGTCCATGATCCCAACAAAAGAAATGAAACCTATCTAACAACACTACCTAATAAAAAATAACTATATACAAAAATGTGGCCCATTGTCCAAAAGGTCCAGAGAAAATGCAAAAACAAAGGAAACCTAACACTAACTACATAACTATTTACATGGGCAGCGGGCTAGTCCAACGCCTCACTGGATGTTGTCATGGGCCAGGGCATCATCGAACTCCTGTTCAATGGCTTGGAGGCGGGCATGTTCCCTGGCCCTGAGGTCTCGCAGGGATAAAGCAGTGTCCGGCTCCAACTCCCTGCGAAGACCCTCGAGGCACTCAGCCCGCCTCAGCGCCCTCCGCATGGAGTTCTCTGCCCTGACCATTGTGAGCCGTTCCTCCTCTGCCCGCTGCCGCTCCGCACCTATCTGCTGGCCCAACCACTCCCACACGGAAGCCACTCCCATTCCAGGGTTCTCCTGCCCTCCGGCTGATGCCTGCACCCCTGATGTTGATGGCCCCGAGCCATGATGCCTCCCACGTCGAGCCTGCCACTGCCTCCGACACAACTGCCTGTGCCAGCGCAACGGCATCCAGGCTGATGGAATCCACCGACGCCGTCGTGCACGTGCCCTGCCCGATGATGCCGTCACATCCTCCATCTGCTGGGGTCCAGTTGCTGGTGTGTCCACCCCTGCTGGACCTCCGACTCCCGACTGTGGCAGGGATGGGATCCCCACCGAGCCGGCTGCATTGGTCGGGGCAGGTCCACAGGAGGCCCTGGTGGCCTCTGGGCCGGAAGACGGCATAGAGAACAACTGGTGCATAGTCTCCACAGAGGAGGAGAGGGTCGCCAGATTGGCCGACACATGTAGGAAACCCCCGACCATGGCCGATCCCAACTGGGCCACGTCGGCATGGTGCTCTCCGTGATGACGTGCATGCTCCTCCCGGGAAGCACGCACCTCATCACGAATTGCACCTGTGCGCAACGCGACACCAATCAGGACCTTCTCCATACGGCCAGGGGTCCCCTCGTCCGCAGGTGGAGGGGAGTCAGATGACATGGACATCCCCCCTACCTGCGGACGGGCCTGGGATGGGGCATCCCTGCTGGTGCATGGTGGTGCAGTCACAATGTCAGGGACAGTAACATGCACAGGCCCCTCCACGGCGACCAGTGCTGCCTCCTGCCCCTGCCCCTGGACTGCAACACTTGCACCAGCAGGGATGCCCCCACCAGGCCCCATGTGCGCCTCAGTAGCGGCCTCCTCCTCCTCTGTGGAAACCACCAACCTGGATGGCTCCACCCCGTCTTCCGCCGTTGCAAGGACCTATGGGGGCTCACCCACCCCTTCCGCTGCAGCCGTGGGGGCATCCCCGCCGCTTTGCTCCACAGAGCCGTCTCCGCCCTCTTCTTCACGTGGCGCTGTGTAGAGGGAGACATAGAACACAAGCATCAGGGTACTGTACAATGGTCCCCTAGACAGGAAGCAATAGCAGATGAGTGGCACTGTCAAAGATCACTTCCATCATGTCCCTCCACAACACATGGCTCAGTGCAGGTAAAACACATGCGGTAACAGTGATTCTTGAAACATACACTGTTGTTTTGGAACTCACATGCATCATGGGCCATGCCTATCACATGCACACACTTCACCCTAGTTTCATCCATCTGGCCTCGTACACCACAGACACAGTGGATACAAGGAATACTAGGCTGCATCAGTGAACCTGAACATTGCGACATACATGTGTCATGCATCCCTGGCATTCACAAGTCACAGACACGCAGGTCAGACACACAGACATGGACAGCATACATGTACATGGCATCAGCACCCATCCCTCACCCATTTCCAGGAACAGAGACTGGCATGCTTTCATGTGGCCATTCCGCATAGGGCAACCCATTTTGCATTTGAACACATGCACCAACTGTGTGGTTCACACATTACTGGTCTCACATGCATGACGTCCCTGCACACACACATGCATACATGGCCTATGTCACACATACAGGCAAGTATCAGACAACCAGCACACTGCGACATGCCCTGTCTCACACAGCAATGCTTGGCCACTTACCGCTCAACTCCAGACGGGTCTGCCTCTCAAGGATCTGGGCGTGGAGCGCTGGGCCTACGCGTTCCAGGACCCTCATCTGGATGGTACTCATGCGGCCCCGGCCCCCTCCACGAGGCGCCGGGCCTTCAAGAGGGTCCTGGACCTGCAGTCATCCAAGCGCTTCTTGACATGTTGGTAGTCGCGGACTGCCACCCCCTCCGCGTTGATGGCAGTCACGATGTCCGTCCAGATCCGAGTCCATCCTTCCTTGTTGGCGCGCTTACTTCCGAAGAGGGCATCATACTGCCCCAGGACTTGCTCCACCAGGACACCAACTTCGGTGGCAGTGAAGCTGGTGCCCCTCTGCCTCTCTGGCTGGGGGTTGCCAGTGGTGCCAGATCTTGCAGTGCCCGACATGGCAACCCCAGAGGCAGGAGTGGGTGGGCAACTGGGTCCTGGGGCTGGGCTGTGGAGCGATGGTATCCCAGTCGGGAGTCTTCTGTTCCAACAGGGGTGGACACAGCAAATGGACCCCTGCAGATGGCTGATGTGCAGGCACCAAATGGCAGGGCACGGTGGCAGCAGACAGGCAGCAGCAGATGGCTCGTGGGAGGCTGCTCAGGGATCTGGGGGGCAATAATTCAGCCTTTTGGGCAGGAGCGTGGTCTTCCGTGTGCTTACTCGTGGCCAGCTTGATACAGAGTGATTTGGCACGTGAAAATCCTGCACGTCTGCGTGTAAATCGAGGAAAGGCCCTTAGCGCGTATGCACGTCAGCACGCATATGAGATTTCATTGGACCAAAGGCCCTTAGCGCGTGAGCGCGTCTGTGACGTGAGGCGCGTGGGTGTTTCCCTCATTACACGTGATGACAGAGCACACGTGGATTTCCACCAATCGCGTGTGGAACTTCCTGCGCACCCCAGAAATACACGTACCCAGGCCAATCGCGTGTACGCTCACTTCCCTCCGATTACACGCGATGACACTCGGACGTGCAGTTTTACCACGTGTGCTCGCATATGTGATTTCATTGGCCCAAAGGCCACCATGCGCAGCTGTGTCGTCACGCGCATGGCCGTAGAGAATGGCGCGTGTAAAAATGAAGAGATACACGTCTGAGTGTCAAAGCGCGTAATTGGTGGAAATGGCCTCATCGCGTATGCGCGTCTGTGACGTGTGTATAAAAGGTACGTGTAGAACGCAATTTCCTTGTACGTGCTTTTCGTGGAGAGCGAGTGGGTGAAATCTGTACTTCTTGTCGGTTCACACGCGATTTACTTCACAGCATTTCCAGTTCGTACTCCCTGTTACCTCTGACAGCTTTTTCTCTTTTCCTCTTTTTCCTGGGCCTGTTTCCTCAAACAGCGTTCCCTACTACTGTTGTCCTGTCTCCTCAGACAGCGTACAATTCTTCTTTTGGCAGGGGTGTTGCCAACGTGCACACGCGCATATTTTTCACGCTTTTGTTCCTGGCAGAAGGTGAGTCGCGCACGTATTTAACATCTGTGCTTGTCCCGTGTGTCGCATACCCCTTCTGAGGTCATTCTAGTCTGCGTGTGACACGCATACGTTCATTCTTGTGTTCCTGGGTGCCACAGCGTAGTGCAGGTTTATTTTTCCACGCACGTGGTCTAGGAGGGGTTGCGTGCACCTTACTTCGCTTTTTTGGGGTGCCTGTGCGTTGCGTGACCCGTCATCTTTCCCCAGGGGTGACATACAGCCTTGCTAGAGCACTAGGGTACGATTACCATCTGGTACCCAACCCCTTTGACCCCCAATTGCCCAGGACAATAGTTCACATCGACTCCCATACGCACAATAACATCAGTGCCATGGCTGGGAGGCGACCAAGCCGTAAGGGTGGCAAAGGTGGCCGAGCCCCAAGTGGTGGCCGTGGTGGATCCAGTAGGGGACGTGGCCGTGACTTGCAGGGTGCCCCTAGCCCCCCATGTGTGGAGGAGCAGTCAGGGACACCCATGCCCCCCCCCGGTTGAGGTTACCGTGGCTGACACCATCCATGCTCAGCCCTTGTTGGACCAGCCCACTGTGGAACCAGACCTGGCACAGGGTGACTCCATGGCTGACTTCCAGGTCAGCAGGTCTAGGCCACGTGCGCCGGTGAACGTTGGTGTCATCAGGCCACGTGGATCAGGGGCAGCTAGGTCATCTGCTGCCCCGAGTAGGCAGGCTGGGGAGGCTGCAGGGGCAGCTGCGGCTCCATCCACCCCACCTCTCACACACCCATCCAGGAAAGTGTTGGTCCAAGTCCATCATGCTGACATTCCCCCTGACACCATCACACTTGAGATAATGCCTGCACCAACTCCCATGCTGAGTGTGCAATCCCACGCTCCTCCCCCTAGTGTCCAGAGCGGCGTAGGACACTCAGGATCCCCACCACCTTCCAAGCGGAAGAGGAAGAGTGCTCGTCCAGTAGAGGCTGATGCCCCCGACACGGCTACACAGTCCGGCCCGTCAAGGAAGCCCAGCTTCAATGAGGCCGAACTGAATGCACTTGTAGAGTATGTGTCCGCACATGACCGCGAAATGGTGATTGTTGCAGGATCCAAGACCACACCTGCACAACGTCAGGCACACTGGCAGACCATTGCGGAAATCATAAGTGCCCTTGGAATCGTGAGGCGCACAGCTAATGAATGCTACAAGCGCTGGAATGACCTGAAGCGCAGGGCAAAGAATAAATTGGCCTCAAGTCATGCCGCAACTCTAGTGACTGGAGGTGGGTCTCCAGCAGACAACATAGAACTCACTCCACATGAGCAGGTTGCTGGGACCTACGTCACGGAGGACCAGATCCAAGGCGTGGGAGAACTGGCAGATTACGAGGCATTGTCCGGTGAGTGCACATGCATGTGTGTGTCATCCATGTGCATGGTGTGTGTGGGAGGGCTTCTGTTTGGGTGCCAGGGGAGGGTGTGTGTGCCTGAGTGGTTCGGCTCACCCATGTGCCTCTACCTATACATTCTTGGCAACAGCATTTGGGTATAGCAGCATCCCTTCGGCCAACATTAGACATCCAGCCCAACACCACGCCAATTGCCCTTGGAGTGTCATCTTGCCACAACACTATTGCTTATTTACCTCTGTTTATTCAGGCAGATTGTTTGCATACCACCACTTTTACTCGGGATTTCTCAGTCCTATTGTCACATGTCTGACATGGCTATGGTACAGTGGATTGGCTCAGTTTCGTGGTCATGATTAGTTTGGACATGTCCCTGTGCTATAGGACCATTTTTGACTGGCAGCTGCAGGTTAAACATTTGAACCATTACCATGAAAATAATCAATTATATGAACAAACTGGACTGAATGAACAATTGGTGACCTCCTCTCCCTCTTCACTTCATGGCTAGGGTACATGCCATCTGTGTGATGGCATGTGTATTTGACCTGCCAATCACTGGCCAATGTGTGATGCCACTGCTAGGCAACATGCAGCAAATGTGTTCATCTTCCATCTTGGTGTCATCAATGTGTGCCATTTGCCTCCCCTTCATACGCAGTGAGGGTGCATGCATGGGAGGGTTTTAGTCATGTGGGACATGTGTCAATCAAGTACTGGTTCTGTTGCTTCTCAGCCCTCATTGTGTGCCATGGTGCTAATGCCTGTTTCCATTTGTTTTCTTTTATGTCTTTGCAGGGGAAGACGCACCTGATACTGCTGGGGTTGTGGAGATGGTGCAGACCCAGGAGAGGTCTGAGGGCCGACCGACCACCAGTGAGGGACGTGGTATGGTGGTGGGTGAGAACCCACAAGTGCTGCAGGTCGTGCTCTCAAGGGGTGTCTCTGGCTGCACCTCCCCCGAGCTGTACTCAGGTGTCGATTCGGATGATGAGACCTACGTGCCGTCGCAGGTGAGTGTTCCTGGGAGGGATAGTGTTCTGTCCGACCCACCTGCACCAGGGTTAGAACCCTCAATGGGGATGTCAGTGTTGGCAGGTATGCCTTTGGTGGTTACGGATGCAGGGTCACACTCCGCGACATCTGATCCTGTTCCTGGGGCAGCAGATCAGAGGGGGAATGCAGTCCTGCAGCCTCAGGCAGTGCCGGCACAGCAAGGCGCAGTTCGCCTTGCCCCAGACAGGTGTGGTGCCCGCCGACGTGGTGGCCGTACGCCACCTGGCAATACCTCATGGGAGCAATCCATTTACGGTATGGCAACCCAACAGGCAGCATCATCAGAGATGATGGCTCAGGCCATGGATAGGGTGGCCACTTCCATTGTCCCCCCCGAAAGGCTGATGGAGCGACTACAGCAGGCAACCGACTCCATCTGCCAGTCACACAGGGAGGACATGTTGGCGTCCGACAGGGACAGGCGGGCGGCACTGGCGACTCTGCAGGAAGCCATCTCCATAGAGTCCCAGGGCCACAGGGAAGCCCTGAGGCTGGAACTCCTTCACCTCAGGACGACTCTTGTTGAGCTAGAGGCTTCAACAAACCGAAGGACAGAACAGCAGCTGGAGCGTCTCACCCGTACGCTCTCAGCTGAGATGCAGGCAACTAGGGCGGAGGTCCGGGCATCCCGTGAGTTGTCGCATGGGGACCTCCGCACACTTATCCTCCAGAATGAGACCTACCACACCCGCATGCTTGCAGCCATGGAGGAACAGACTAGGGCTTTGCGTGGGCTGCCTCCCATAGTGCCACCACCTCCTGATGCAGCTGCAGAGGGTGAGGATAGTGACAGCAATGATACTCCCACAATAGAGTAGCCATGTAGGCCATGAGCCCATGGAGGTGTTTTTTTTTTCGCAAGATCCACACAGGTGGGTTTTGGTGTGCACCCTGTCCTCAGACCTCCTGGGTGGCCTCCCATCCCCCCGGGCACATTAATGGCCATTTTCTTTATTTCTTTTATTTATTTATTTATTTATTTTTTTGGGACAGTGTGTTGCCTTGTGTGGCCCCCATGGGCATACGCTGCATTGTGGCTGGGCACATGCAGGCTTGTCATGGATTTGGTTCAGATGCTTGGGTTTTTGTCACACACACCCCTCCTGCTTCCCGTTTCCATGGGCTTGCAAAGGGTGTGCCCAAGTGACATTGACGTACATGGTGACATTGGACTCCCATGAGCTGTGTGGACAGTCTGTAGTCGATACTGTATATACATTCATAGTGCATATTGTTGTTGTATTGTACATTGCGTGGTGTATTGATATGTGCCTCTGCATCCATCTCATCCTCCATATTTGCAGGTCCATTCCTCATGTCTTCACAATGCGGTCCACCTTGGAACTGGAGTCCATGTTGTAAGTAGTGCACCTACACTCTTGCGTGGCGCTAACACTGTATACTTGAAAGTGTTCGGAGGGCTGTCATCATCAGGTGGTGAGGCTAGCTAATTTTTAAGTCTGTAATGTCATGTTTAAGGTAGGTTGGAGGTTGTGTAGGTGATTGGTATTCTTGGTAAGTATTTGGTAATGTGGGTTGTAGGTCCTGCATTACTGTGAGCATTTCATGTGTGGACATGTTTCCATTAGGGACACTGTAGCTGCTGACACTGGGGCATGTTGTGGGGATTAATTTCTTTCCTCTCACATTGCATGATATGCCATGGTGTGTTGTGTGGCCGTGCCGGGGAGGGGGTGGGTGACATGGCACTGTTTTCATGTAGTATTTTGCAAGTGGGTATTCATTTCTGCAGCATGGAAGTGTCTTTTCATGACACTGCATTGGTGTTGTTTGTGTAGGTAGGGATGCACACATTGTGACACTTCCACATGAACAATCTCAGGCTGCTATGGTTCTGACAGTTGACAGTCCCTTTGTTCGTCTTAATTTGTCAGGTCGAGTCATCATTGCTTATCAGATGGTATGTGCCAGGCCTGTGTGCACTCCACTGGGGTGTGATTTCTATGTGAAGTAATTAGCCACCAGCTGCGTACGGACTGCCTCACCCGTGCCCTCTCCCCTCCCATGCGCAGCGGGCGTGCATGTGGTTGGGGATGTGGGGGCACCACCATGTCCACAGCCAGGCCCCGGCGTGTTGCAACATTGTGCAGGACACATGCTGCCACTATGATCCTGCACACTACTGGGGGCGCATATAACAGCTGCCCGCCAGAACGGTCAAGGGAGCGAAAGCGTGACTTGAGCACTCCGAATGTGCGCTCCACTATGCCCCGGGTTGCAATATGGGCTGTGTTGTATCTTACCTCTGGAGGCGTGATGGGGTTCCGAATTGGCGTCATCATGTGGGTGCTCAGAGGGTAGGCACTATCCCCTGGTAAGTAGGTGATGGGTATCACTAGTGGGGTAGTGACATAACTCTGCATCTGACATGCATGCATGTGCAGTGGCATTCATACTCACCAAGCAGCCATGTATTGCCATGCCGCCCAGCTTCTAGGTCCCGGCTTCGGGTAGACATTCGGTAAATGAAGCTGTCGTGGGTGGACCCTGGATAGTTGGCATATACTGAGGTGATGATTCCCTTAGCATTACATACTACCTGCACGTTGATGGAATGCCAGTGCTTGCAGTTCCTATAGATGTGCTCAGATGCCCTGGGGGGACGTAGTGCCACATGGGTGCAGTCAATGGCACCTAGCACTTTTGGGAATTGTGCCACACTGAAATCGAGGGTGGCAGCCTGCCTTTCTGCAGGTGTCCTGGGCAGGTATATGTGCCTACGGACTGATGGGCGTGCAGTGATGATGTTCAAGACCTGGTGTAGGCAGCGTGACTGCGTGGCCTGTGACACCCCACCTACTATGGCACTTGTCCGCTGAAATGATCCTGTGGCCAAGAAGTGCAGTACATTGAGGACCTTCTCCAGGGGGCTGAGTGCTTGGGAGCACAGGGTGGGTGATGTGAGGTCATCCTCCCACTCAATGACCAGGTCGAGTATTATGTGTGGGGGAAACCTGTACCTCCCATACACCTGGTCATCAGGCATCCCAAAAAGGCTGGTTCTGGGAGTGAAAATTCGGGCCCTCACTATCCTCCTCCTCCTCCTTTGGTAAACCACGGCCACTGCTGCTAGGAATGGTATGTTCATCCTGGCGTATGAGCTTGTTTGTTGTTTGCGCGCACTGTTATTCTGCGCGGGTCGACGTACGCCTGCTTCATGCTGGCGTACGTGTCTCAGGATTGGACCATTTATTTTTCGGCACGTCGTAGGTGAATGTGTGAATCTCCCGCCCACCCCAGGAATAAACGTAGCACGCTCTCACAGGCACAGTCGCGGGTAAATATTCCCGCCCACCCCTGGAATACATGTACCCCACTCTCACAGGCCCAATCGCGTGTGGAAGTTCACGTGCACCCCGAAGTAAACGTACCCAAGCCAATCGCGTGTGGGACTTCCCGCGCACCCCGTTGTACACGTACCCAGGCCAATCACGTGTGGGACTTCATGCGCACCCCGATGTACACGTACCCAGGCCAATCGCGTGTGGGACTTCCCGCGCACCCCGAAGTACACGTACCCAGGCAAATCGCACAGCTGGGGGGTGGGGGTGGTGGGAGACATGAGTGGGGGCCTGGTGGAGGCTGCCCCTGGTGGCTGGGGGGTGGGCGTGGTGGGAGACATGAGTTGGACATGAGTGGGGGCCTTGTGGAGGCTGCCCCTGGTGGCTGGGGAGTGGGGGTGGTGGGAGACATGAGTGGGGGCCTGGTGGAGGCTGCCCCTGGTGGCTGGGGGGTGTTGGTGGTGGGAGACATGAGTGGGGGCCTGGTGGAGGTTGCCCCTGGTGGCTGGGGGGTGGGGGTGGTGGTAGACATGGGTGGGGGCCTGGTGGAGGCTGACCCTGGTAGCTGGGGGTGGGGGTGATGGGAGACATGAGTGTGGGCCTGGTGGAGGCTGCCCCTGCACTGCTGGGGGCTGGGGGTGGTGGTAGACATGGGTGGGGGCCTGATGGAGGCTGCCCCTGGTGGCTGGGGGGTGGGGGTTGTGGTAGACATGGGTGGGGGCCTGGTGGAGGCTGCCCCTGGTGGCTGGGGGGTGGGGTGGTGGGAGACATGAGTGTGGGCCTGGTGGATGCTGCCCCTGCACTGCTGGGGGGTAGGGGTGGTGGGAGACATGGGTGGGGGCCTGGTGGAGGCTGCCCCTGCACTGCTGGGGGTGGGGGTGGTGGTACACATGGGTGGGGGCCTGGTGGAGACTGCCATGCACTGCTGGGGGTGGGGGTGGTGGGAGACATGAGTGGGGGCCTGGTGGAGGCTGCCCCTGCACTGCTGGGGGGTGGGGGTGGTGGTAGACATTGGTGGGGGCCTGGTGGAGGCTGCCCCTGCACTGCTGGGGGGTGGGGGTGCATGGGGACATGAGTGGGGGCCTGGTGGAGGCTGCCCCTGGTGGCTGGGGGGTGGGGTGGTGGGAGACATGAGTGGGGGCCTGGTGGAGGCTGCCCCTGGTGGCTGGGGGGTGTTGGTGGTGGGAGACATGAGTGGGGGCCTGGTGGAGGTTGCCCCTGGTGGCTGGGGGGTGGGGGTGGTGGTAGACATGGGTGGGGGCCTGGTGGAGGCTGCCCCTGGTGGCTGGGGGGTGGGGGTGATGGGAGACATGAGTGTGGGCCTGGTGGAGGCTGCCCCTGCACTGCTGGGGGCTGGGGGTGGTGGTAGACATGGGTGGGGGCCTGATGGAGGCTGCCCCTGGTGGCTGGGGGGTGGGGGTGGTGGTAGACATGGGTGGGGGCCTGGTGGAGGCTGCCCCTGGTGGCTGGGGGGTGGGGTGGTGGGAGACATGAGTGGGGGCCTGGTGGAGGCTGCCCCTGCACTGCTGGGGGGAGGGGGTGGTGGGAGACATGAGTGGGGGCCTGGTGGAGGCTTCCCCTGCACTGCTGGGGGGTGGGGTGGTGGTAGACATGGGTGGGGGCCTGGTGGAAGCTGCCCCTGCACTGCTGGGGCGTGGGGGTGCATGGGGACATGAGTGGGGGCCTGGTGGAGGCTGCCCCTTCACTGCTGGGGGGTGGGGGCGGTGGGAGACATGAGTGGGGGCCTGGTGGAGGCTGCCCCTGGTGGCTGGGGGGTGGGGTGGTGGGAGACATGGGTTCGGGCCTGGTGGAGGCTGCCCCTGGTGGCTGGGGGCTGGGGGTGGTGGGAGACATGAGTGGGGGCCTGGTGGAGGCTGCCCCTGCACTGCTGGGGGGTGGGGGTGGTGGGAGACATGGGTGGGGGCCTGGTAGAGGCTGCCCCTGCACTGCGGGGGGGTGGGGGGGTGGTACACATGGGTGGGGGCCTGGTGGAGGCTGCCCCTCCACTGCTGGTGGGTGGGGGTGGTGGGAGACATGAGTGGGGGCCTGGTGGATGCTGCCCCTGGTGGTTGGGGGGTGGGGGTGGTGGTAGACATGGGTGGGGGCCTGGTGGAGGCTGCCCCTGGTGGCTGGGGGGTGGGGGTGGTGGGAGACATGAGTGGGGGCCTGGTGGAGGCTGCCCCTGCACTGCTGGGGGGTGGGGGTGGTGGGAGAAATGAGTGGGGGCCTGGTGGAGGCTGCCCCTGCACTGCTGGGGGGTGGGGGTGGTGGTAGACATGGGTGGGGGCCTGGTGGAGGCTGCCCCTGCACTGCTGGGGGGTGGGGGTGCATGGGGACATGAGTGGGGGCCTGGTGGAGGCTGCCCCTGGTGGCCCGGGGGTGGGGGTTGTGGGGTGGGAGACATGAGTGGGGGCCTGGTGGAGGCTGCCCCTGGTGGCTGGGGGGTGTTGGTGGTGGGAGACATGAGTGGGGGACTGGTGAAGGTTGCCCCTGGTGGCTGGGGGGTGGGGTGGTGGAAGACATGGGTGGGGGCCTTGTGGAGGCTGCCCCTGGTGGCTGGGGGGTGGGGGTGATGGGAGACATGAGTGTGGGCCTGGTGGAGGCTGCCCCTGCACTGCTGGGGGCTGGGGGTGGTGGTAGACATGGGTGGATGCCTGATGGAGGCTACCCCTGGTTGCTGGGGGGTGGGGGTTATGGTAGACATGGGTGGGGGCCTGGTGGAGGCTGCCCCTTTTGGCTGGGGGGTGGGGTGGTGGGAGACATGAGTGGGGGCCTGTTGGAGGCTGCCCCTGCACTGCTGGGGGGTGGGGGTGGTGGGAGACATGAGTGGGGGCCTGGTGGAGGCTTCCCCTGCACTGCTGGGGGGTGGGGTGGCGGTAGACATGGGTGGGGGCCTGGTGGAAGCTGCCCCTGCACTGCTGGGGGGTGGGGGTTCATGGGGACATGAGTGGGGGCCTGGTGGAGGCTGCCCCTGTACTGCTGGGGGGTGGGGGCGGTGGGAGACATGAGTGGGGGCCTGGTGGAGGCTGTCCCTGGTGGCTGGGGGGTGGGGGTGGTGGGAGACATGGGTGGGGGCCTGGTGGAGGCTGCCACTGGTGGCTGGGGGGTGGGGGTGGTGGGAGACATGAGTGGGGGCCTGGTGGAGGCTGCCCCTGCACTGCTGGGGGGTGGGGGTGGTGGGAGACATGAGTGGGGGCCTAGTGGAGGCTGCCCCTGCACTGCTGGGGGGTGGGGGTGGTGGTAGACATGGGTGGGGGCCTGGTGGAGGATGCCCCTGCACTGCTGGGGGGTGGGGTGCATGGGGACATGAGTGGGGGCCTGGTGGAGGCTGCCCCTGCACTGCTGGGGGGTGGGTGTGGTGGGAGACATGAGTGGGGGCCTGGTGGAGGCTACCCCTGGTGGCTGGGGGGTGGGGGTGGTGGGAGACATGAGTGGGGGCCTGGTGGAGGCTGCCCCTGGTGGCTGGGGGGTAGGGGTGGTGGGAGACATGAGTGGGGGCCTGGTGGAGGCTGCCCCTGCACTGCTGGGGGGTGGGGCGGTGGGAGACATGAGTGGGGGCCTGGTGGAGGCTGCCCATGCACTGCTGGGTGGTGGGGGTGCATGGGGACATGAGTGGGGGCCTGGTGGAGGCTGCCCCTGCACTGCTGGGGGGTGGGGCGGTGGGAGACATGAGTGGGGGCCTGGTGGAGGCTGCCCCTGGTGGCTGGGGGGTGGGGGTGGTGGCAGACATGGGTGGGGGCCTGGTGGAGGCTGCCCCTTGTGGATGGGGGGTGGGGGTGGTGGGAGACATGAGTGGGGGCCTGGTGGAGGCTGCCCTGCACTGCTGGGGGGTGGGGATGGTGGGAGACATAGGTGGGGGCCTGGTGGAGGCTGCCCCTGCACTGCTGGGGGGTGGGGGTGGTGGTAGACATGGGTGGGGTCCTGGTGGAGGCTGCCCCTGCACTGTTGGAGAGTGGGGGTGCATGGGGACATGAGTGGGGGCCTGGTGGAGGCTGCCCCTGGTGGCTGGGTGGTGGGGTGGTGGGAGACATGAGTGGGGGCCTGGTGGAGGCTGCCCCTGGTGGCTGGGGTGTGGGGGTGGTGGTAGACATGGGTGGGGGCCTGGTGGAGGCTGCCCCTGGTGTCTGGGGGTTGGGGGTGATGGGAGACATGAGTGTGGGCCTAGTGGAGGCTGCCCCTGCATTGCTGGGGGTGGGGGTGGTGGGAGACATGAGTGGGGGCCTGGTGGAGGCTGCCCCTGGTGGCTGGGGGGTGGGGGTGGTGGCAGACATGGGTGGGTGCCTGGTGGAGGCTGCCCCTGGTGGCTTTGGGGTGGGGGTGGTGGGAGACATGAATGGGGGCCTGGTGGAGGCTGCCCCTGCACTGCTGGGGGGTTGGGGTGGTGGGAGACATAGGTGAGGGCCTGGTGGAGGCTGCCCCTGCACTGCTGGGGGGTGGGGGTGGTGATAGACATGGGTGGGGGCCTGGTGGAGGCTGCCCCTGCACTGTTGGAGAGTGGGGGTGCATGGCGACATGAGTGGGGGCCTGGTGGAGGCTGCCCCTGCACTGCTGGGGGGTGGGGGTGGTAGGAGACATGAATGGGGGCCTGGTGGAGGCTGCCCCTGGTGGCTGGGGGTGGGGTGGTGGGAGACATGAGTGGGGGCCTGGTGGAGGCTGCCCCTGGTGGCTGGGGGGTGGGGGTGGTGGTAGACATGGGCGGGGGCCTGGTGGAGGCTGCCATGCACTGCTGGGGGTGGGGGTGGTGGGAGACATGGGTGGGGGCCTGGTGGAGACTGCCATGCACTGCTGGGGGTGGAGGTGGTGGGAGACATGAGTGGGGGCCTGGTGGAGGCTGCCCCTGCACTGCTGGGGGGTGGGGGTGGTGGTAGACATGGGTGGGGGCCTGGTGGAGGCTGCCCCTGCACTGCTGGGGGGTGGGGGTGCATGGGGACATGAGTGGGGGCCTGGTGGAGGCTGCCCCTGGTGGCTGGGGGGTGGGGTGGTGGGAGACATGAGTGGGGGCCTGGTGGAGGCTGCCCCTGGTGGCTGGGGGGTGTTGGTGGTGGGAGACATGAGTGGGGGCCTGGTGGAGGTTGCCCCTGGTGGCTGGGGGGTGGGGGTGGTGGTAGACATGGGTGGGGGCCTGGTGGAGGCTGCCCCTGGTGGCTGGGGGATGGGGGTGATGGGAGACATGAGTGTGGGCCTGGTGGAGGCTGCCCCTGCACTGCTGGGGGCTGGGGGTGGTGGTAGACATGGGTGGGGGCCTGATGGAGGCTGCCCCTGGTGGCTGGGGGGTGGGGGTGGTAGTAGACATGGGTGGGGGCCTGGTGGAGGCTGCCCCTGGTGGCTGGGGGGTGGGGTGGTGGGAGACATGAGTGGGGGCCTGGTGGAGGCTGCCCCTGCACTGCTGGGGGGTGGGGGTGGTGGGAGACATGAGTGGGGGCCTGGTGGAGGCTTCCCCTGCACTGCTGGGGGTTGGGGTGGTGGTATACATGGGTGGGGGCCTGGTGGAAGCTGCCCCTGAACTGCTGGGGCGTGGGGGTGCATGGGGACATGAGTGGGGGCCTGGTGGAGGCTGCCCCTTCACTGCTGGGGGGTGGGGGCGGTGGGAGACATGAGTGGGGGCCTGGTGGAGGCTGCCCCTGGTGGCTGGGGGGTGGGGTGGTGGGAGACATGGGTTCGGGCCTGGTGGAGGCTGCCCCTGGTGGCTGGGGGCTGGGGGTGGTGGGAGACATGAGTGGGGGCCTGGTGGAGGCTGCCCCTGCACTGCTGGGGGGTGGGGTGGTGGGAGACATGGGTGGGGGCCTGGTAGAGGCTGCCCCTGCACTGCGGGGGGGGTGGGGGGGGTGGTACACATGGGTGGGGGCCTGGTGGAGGCTGCCCCTGCACTGCTGGTGGGTGGGGGTGCATGGGGACATGAGTGGGGGCCTGGTGGAGGCTGCCCCTTCACTGCTGGGGGGTGGGGGCGGTGGGAGACATGAGTGGGGGCCTGGTGGAGGCTGCCCCTGGTGGCTGGGGGGTGGGGTGGTGGGAGACATGGGTTCGGGCCTGGTGGAGGCTGCCCCTGGTGGCTGGGGGCTGGGGGTGGTGGGAGACATGAGTGGGGGCCTGGTGGAGGCTGCCCCTGCACTGCTGGGGGGTGGGGTGGTGGGAGACATGGGTGGGGGCCTGGTAGAGGCTGCCCCTGCACTGCGGGGGGGGTGGGGGGGGTGGTACACATGGGTGGGGGCCTGGTGGAGGCTGCCCCTGCACTGCTGGTGGGTGGGGGTGGTGGGAGACATGAGTGGGGGCCTGGTGGAGGCTGCCCCTGGTGGTTGGGGGGTGGAGGTGGTGGTAGACATGGGTGGGGGCCTGGTGGAGGCTGCCCCTGGTGGCTGGGGGGTGGGGGTGGTGGGAGACATGAGTGGGGGCCTGGTGGAGGCTGCCCCTGCACTGCTGGGGGGTGGGGGTGGTGGGAGAAATGAGTGGGGGCCTGGTGGAGGCTGCCCCTGCACTGCTGGGGGGTGGGGGTGGTGGTAGACATTGGTGGGGGCCTGGTGGAGGCTGCCCCTGCACTGCTGGGGGGTGGGGGTGCATGGGGACATGAGTGGGGGCCTGGTGGAGGCTGCCCCTGGTGGCCCGGGGGTGGGGGTTGTGGGGTGGGAGACATGAGTGGGGGCCTGGTGGAGGCTGCCCCTGGTGGCTGGGGGGTGTTGGTGGTGGGAGACATGAGTGGGGGACTGGTGAAGGTTGCCCCTGGTGGCTGGGGGGTGGGGGTGGTGGAAGACATGGGTGGGGGCCTGGTGGAGGCTGCCCCTGGTGGCTGGGGGGTGGGGGTGATGGGAGACATGAGTGTGGGCCTGGTGGAGGCTGCCCCTGCACTGCTGGGGGCTGGGGGTGGTGGTAGACATGGGTGGGGGCCTGGTGGAGGCTGCCCCTTTTGGCTGGGGGGTGGGGTGGTGGGAGACATGAGTGGGGGCCTGTTGGAGGCTGCCCCTGCACTGCTGGGGGGTGGGGGTGGTGGGAGACATGAGTGGGGGCCTGGTGGAGGCTTCCCCTGCACTGCTGGGGGGTGGGGTGGCGGTAGACATGGGTGGGGGCCTGGTGGAAGCTGCCCCTGCACTGCTGGGGGGTGGGGGTTCATGGGAGACATGAGTTTGGGCCTGGTGGAGGCTGCCCCTGGTGGCTGGGGGGTGGTGGTGGTGGTAGACATGGGTGGTGGCCTGGTGGAGGCTGCCCCTGCACTGCTGGGGGGTGGGGGTGGTGGGAGACATGAGTGGGCGCCTGGTGGAGGCTGCCCCTGGTGGCTGGGGGGTGCGGGTGGTGGGAGACATGAGTTGGACATGAGTGGGGGCCTGGTGGAGGCTGCCCCTGGTGGTTGGGGAGTGGGGGTGAAGGGAGAAATGAGTGTTGGCCTGGTGGAGGCTGCCCCTGCACTGCTGGGGGGTGGGGGTGGTGGTAGACATGGGTGGGGGCCTGGTGGAGTCTGCCCCTGCACTGCTGGGGGGTGGGGGTGGTGGTAGACATGAGTGGGGCCCTGGTGGAGTCTGCCCCTGGTGGCTGGGGGGTGGGGGTGGTGAGAGACATGAGTTGGACATGAGTGGGGGCCTGGTGGAGGCTGCCCCTGGTGGCTGGGGGGTGGGGGTGGTGGGAGACATGAGTGGGCGCCTGGTGGAGGCTGCCCCTGGTGGCTGGGGGGTGGGGGTGGTGGGAGACATGAGTTGGACATGAGTGGGGGCCTGGTGGAGGCTGCCCCTGGTGGTTGGGGAGTGGGGGTGAAGGGAGACATGAGTGTTGGCCTGGTGGAGGCTGCCCCTGCACTGCTGGGGGGTGGGGGTGGTGGTAGACATGGGTGGGGGCCTGGTGGAGGCTGCTCCTGCACTGCTGGAGGGTGGGGGTGGTGGTAGACATGAGTGGGGCCCTGGTGGAGTCTGCCCCTGGTGGCTGGGGGGTGGGGGTGGTGAGAGACATGAGTTGGACATGAGTGGGGGCCTGGTGGAGGCTGCCCCTGGTGGCTGGGGGGTGGGGGTGGTGACAGACATGAGTGGGGGCCTGGTGGAGACTGCCTCCTGGTGGGTGGGGGGTGGGGGTGGTGGGAGACATGAGTGGGGGCCTGGTGGAGGCTGCCCCTGCACTGCTGGGGGGTGGGTGGGTGGGAGACATGAGTGGGGGCCTGGTGGAGGCTGCCCCTGCACTGCTAGGGGGTGGGGGTGGTGGTAGACATGAGTGGGGGCCTGGTGGAGGCTGCCCCTGGACTGCTGGTGGGTCCGGGTAATAGGGGACATGAGTGGGGGCCTGGTGGAGGCTGCCCCTGGTGGCTGGGGGGTGGGGGTGGTGGGAGACATGAGTAGGGGCCTGGTGGAGGCTGCCCCTGCACTGCTGGGGGGTGGGGTGGTGGTAGACATGGGTGGGGGCCTGGTGGAGGTTGCCCCTGCACTGCTGGGGGGTGGGGGTGCATGGGGACATGAGTGGGGGCCTGGTGGAGGTTCCCCTGGTGGCTGGGGGGGTGGGGGTGGTGGTAGACATGGGTGGGGGCCTGGTGGAGGCTGCCCCTTGTGGCTGGGGGGTGGGGTTGATGGGAGACATGAGTGTGGGCCTGGTGGAGGTTGCCCCTGCACTGTTGGGGGGTGGGGGTGGTGGTAGACATGGGTGGGGGCCTGGTGGAGGCTGCCCCTGCACTGCAGGGGGGTGGTGGGAGACATGAGTGGGGGCCTGGCGGAGGCTGCCCCTGGTGGCTGGGGGGTGGGGGTGGTGGGAGACATGAGTTGGACATGAGTGGGGGCCTGGTGGAGGCTGCCCCTGGTGGCTGGGGGGTGGGGGTGATTGGAGACATTAGTGTGGGCCTGGTGGAGGCTGCCCTTGCACTGCTGGGAGTGGGGGTGGTGGTAGACATGGGTGGGGGCCTGGTGGAGGCTGCCCCTGCACTGCTGGGGGGTGGGGGTGGTGGGAGACATCAGTGGAGGCCTGGTGGAGGCTGCCCCTGGTGGCTGGGGGTGATGGGAGACATGAGTTGGACATGAGTGGGGGCCTGGTGGAGGCTGCCCCTGCACTGCTGGGGTGTGGGGGTAATAGGGGACATGAGTGGGGGCCTGGTGGAGGCTGCCCCTGGTGGCTGGGGGGTGGGGTTGGTGGGAGACATGAGTGGGGGCCTGGTGGAGGCTGCCCCTGGTGGCTGGGGGGTGGGGGTGGTGGGAGACATGAGTGGGGGCCTGGTGGAGGCTGTCGCTGCACTGCTGGGGGGTTGGGTGGTGGGAGACATGAGTGGGGGCCTGGTGGAGGCTGCCCCTGCACTGCTGGGGGGTGGGGGTGGTGGGAGACATGAGTGGGGGCCTGGTGGAGGCTGCCCCTGCACTGCTGGGGGGTGGGGGAGGTGGTAGACATGAGTGGGGGCCTGGTGGAGGCTGCCCCTGCACTGCTGGGGGGTGGGGGTAATAGGGGACATGAGTGGGAGCCTGGTGGAGGCTGCCCCTCGTGGCTTTGTGGTGGGGGTGGTGGGAGACATGAGTGGGGGCCTTGTGGAGGCTGCCCCTGCACTGCTGGGGGGAGGGGGTGGTGGTAGACATCAGTGGGGGCCTGGTGGAGGCTGCCCCTGCACTGCTGGGGTGTGGGGGTGCATTGGGACATGAGTGGGGGCCTGGTGGAGGCTGCCCCTGGTGGCTGGGGGGTGGGGGTGGTGGTAGACATGGGTGGGGGCCTGGTGGAGGCTGCCCCTGGTGGCTGGGGAGTGGGGGTGATGGGAGACATGAGTGTGGGCCTGGTGGAGGCTGCCCCTGCACTGCTGGGGGGTGGGGGTGGTGGTAGACATGGGTGGGGGCCTGGTGGAGGCTGCCCCTGCACTGCTGGGGGGTGGGGGTGGTGGTACACATGAGTGGGGGCCTGGTGGAGGCTGCCCCTGGTGGCTGGGGGTGGGGGTGGTGGGAGACATGAGTTGGACATGAGTGGGGGCCTGGTGGAGGCTGCCCCTGGTGGCTGGGGGTGGGGGTAATGGGAGACATGAGTGTGGGCCTGGTGGAGGCTGCCCCTGCACTGCTGGGGGTTTGGAGTGGTGGTAGACATGGGTGGGGGCCTGGTGGAGGCTGTCCCTGCACTCCTGGGGGGTGGGGGTTGTGGGAGACATGAGTGGGGGCCTGGTGGAGGCTGCCCCCGGTGACTGGGGGGTGGGGGTGGGGGTGGTGGGAGACATGAGTTGGATATGAGTGGGGGCCTTTTGGAGGCTGCCCCTGCACTGCTGGGGGGTGGGGTTAATAGGGGACATGAATGGGGGCCTGGTGGAGGCTGCCCCTGGTGGCTGAGGGGTGGGGGTGGTGGGAGACATGAGCGGGGGCATGGTGGAGGCTGCCCCTGGTGGCTGGGGGGTGGGAGTGGTGGGAGACATGAGTGGGGGCATGGTGGAGGCTGCCCCTGGTGGCTGGGGGGTGGGGGTGGTGGGAGACATGAGTGGGGGCCTGGTGGAGGCTGCCCATGCACTGCTGGGGGGTGGGGGTGGTGGGAGACATGAGTAGGGGCCTGGTGGAGGCTGTCCCTGGTGGCTGGGGGTGGGGGTGATGGGAGACATGAGTGAGAGCCTGGTGGAGGCTGCCTCTGCAGTGCTGGGGGATGGGGTGGTGGGAGACATGAGTGGGGGCCTGATGGAGGCTGCCCCTGCACTGCTGGGGGTGGGGGTGGTGGGAGACATGAGTGGGGGCCTGGTGGAGGCTGCCCCTGGTGGCTGGGGGGTGGGGGTGGTGGTAGACATGAGTGGAGGCCTGGTGGAGGCTGCCCCTGCACTGCTGGGGGGTGGGGGTGCATGGCGACATGAGTGGGGGCCTGGTGGAGGCTGCCCCTGCACTGCTGGGGGGGGTGGTTGGAGACATGAGTGGGGGCCTGGTGGAGGCTGCCCCTGGTGGCTGGGGGGTGGGGGTGGTGGGAGACGTGAGTGGGGGCCTGGTGGAGGCTGCCCCTGGTGGCTGGGGGGTGGGGGTGGTGGGAGACATGAGTTGGACATGAGTGGGGGTCTGGTGGAGGCTGCCCCTGCACTGCTGGGGGGTGGGGGTAATAGGGGACATGAGTGGGGGCCTGGTGGAGGCTGCCCCTGCACTGCTGGGGGTGGGGGTGCATGGGGACATGAGTGGGGGCCTGGTGGAGGCTGCCCCTGCACTGCTGGGGGGTGGGAGACATGAGTGGGGGCCTGGTGGAGGCTGCCCCTGGTGGCTGGGGGGTGGGGGTGGTGGGAGACATGAGTGGGGGCCTGGTGGAGGCTGCCCCTGGTGGCTGGGGGTGGTGGGAGACATGAGTTGGACATGAGTGGGGGCCTGGTGGAGGCTGCCCCTGCACTGCTGGGGGTTGGGGGTAATAGGGGACATGAGTGGGGGCCTGGTGGAGGCTGCCCCTGGTGGCTGGGGTGTGGGGGTGGTGGCAGACATGAGTGGGGGCCTGGTGGAGGCTGCCCCTGCACTGCTGGGGGGTGGGGGTGGTGGTAGACATGGGTGGGGGCCTGGTGGAGGCTGCCCCTGCACTGCTGCGGGGTGGGGGTGCATGGGGACATAGGTGGGGGCCTGGTGGAGGCTGCCCCTGGTGGCTGGGGGGTGGGGGTGGTGGTAGACATGTGTGGGGGCCTGGTGGAGTCTGCCCCTGGTGGCTGAGGGGTGGGGGTGATGGGAGACATGAGTGTGGGCCTGGTGGAGGCTGCCCGTGCACTGCTGGGGGGTGGGGGATGGTGGTAGACATTGGTGGGGGCCTGGTGGAGGTTGCCCCTGCACTGCTGGGGGGTAGGGGTGGTGGGAGACATGAGTGGGGCGTGGTGGAGGCTACCCCTGGTGGCTGGGGGGTGGGGGTGGGGGTGGTGGGATACATGAGTTGGACATGAGTGGGGGCCTGGTGGAGGCTGCCCCTGGTGGTTGGGGGGTGGGGGTGATGGGAGACATGGGTGGGGGCCTGGTGGAGGCTGCCCCTGCACTGCTGGGGGGTGGGGGTGGTGGGAGACATGAGTGGGGGCCTAGTGGAGGCTGCCCCTGCACTGCTGGGGGGTGGGGGTGGTGGGAGACATGAGTGGGGGCCTGGTGGAGGCGGCCCCTGGTGGCTGGGGGGTGGGGGTGGTGGTAGACATGAGTGGAGGCCTGGTGGAGGCTGCCCCTACACTGCTGGGGTATGGGGGTGCATGGGGACATGAGTGGGGGCCTGGTGGAGGCTGCCCCTGGTGGCTGGGGGTGGGGTGGTGGGAGACATGAGTGGGGGCCTGGTGGAGGCTGCCCCTGCACTGCTGGGGGGTGGGGTGGTGGGAGACATGAGTGGGGGCCTGGTGGAGGCTTCCCCTGCACTGCTGGGGGGTGGGGTGGCGGTAGACATGGGTGGGGGACTGGTGGAAGCTGCCCCAGCACTGCTGAGGTGTGGGGGTGCATGGGGACATGAGTGGGGGCCTGGCGGAGGCTGCCCCTGCACTGCTGGGGGGTGGGGGCGGTGGGAGACATGAGTGGGGGCCTGGTGGAGGCTGCCCCTGGTGGCTGGAGGGTGGGGGTTGTGGGAGACTTGGGTGGGGGCCTGGTGGAGGCTGCCCCTGGTGGCTGGGGGGTGGGGGTGGTGGCAGACATGGGTGGGGGCCTGGTGGAGGCTGCCCCTGGTGGCTGGGGGGTGGGGGTGGTGGGAGACATGAGTGGGGGCCTGGTGGAGGCTGCCCTGCACGGCTGGGGGGTGGGGGTGGTGGGAGACATAGGTGGGGGCCTGGTGGAGGCTGCCCCTGCACTGCTGGGGGGTGGGGGTGCATGGGGACATGAGTGGGTGCCTGGTGGAGGCTGCCCCTGGTGGCTGGGGGGTGGGGGTGGTGGCAGACATGGGTGGGGGCCTGGTGGAGGCTGCCCCTGGTGGCTGGGGGGTGGGGGTGGTGGGAGACATGAGTGGGGGCCTGGTGGAGGCTGCCCTGCACTGCTGGGGGTGGGGGTGGTGGGAGACATAGGTGGGGGCCTGGTGGAGGCTGCCCCTGCACTGCTGGGGGGTGGGGGTGCATGGGGACATGAGTGGGGGCCTGGTGGAGGCTGCCCTGCACTGCTGGGGGGTGGGGGTGGTGGGAGACATGAGTGGGGGCCTGGTGGAGGCTACCCCTGGTGGCTGGGGGGTGGGGGTGGTGGGAGACATGTGTGGGGGCCTGGTGGAGGCTGCCCCTGGTGGCTGGGGGGTGGGGGTGGTGGGAGACATGAGTGGGGGCCTGGTGGAGGCTGCCCCTGCACTGCTGGGGGGTGGGGGTGGTGGGAGACATGAGTGGGGGCCTGGTGGAGGCTGCCCATGCACTGCTGGGGGGTGGGGGTGCATGGGGACATGAGTGGGGGCCTGGTGGAGGCTGCCCCTGCACTGCTGGGGGTGGTGGGAGACATGAGTGGGGGCCTGGTGGAGGCTGCCCCTGGTGGCTGGGGGGTGGGGGTGGTGGCAGACATGGGTGGGGGTCTGGTGGAGGCTGCCCCTGGTGGCTGGGGGTGGGGGTGGTGGGAGACATGAGTGGGGGCCTGGTGGAGGCTGCCCTGCACTGCTGGGGGTGGGGGTGGTGGGAGACATAAGTGGGGGCCTGGTGGAGGCTGCCCCTGCACTGCTGGGGGGTGGGGTGGTGGTAGACATGGGTGGGGGCCTGGTGGAGGCTGCCCCTGCACTGTTGGAGAGTGGGGGTTCATGGGGACATGAGTGGGGGCCTGGTGGAGGCTGCCCCTGCACTGCTGGGGGGTGAGAGTGGTGGGAGACATGAATGGGGGCCTGGTGGAGGCTGCCCCTGGTGGCTGGGGGTGGGGTGGTGGGAGACATGAGTGGGGGCCTGGTGGAGGCTGCCCCTGGTGGCTGGGGTGTGGGGGTGCATGGGGACATGAGTGGGGGCCTGGTGGAGGCTGCCCCTGGTGCCTGGGGGGGGGGGTGGTGGTAGACATGGGTGGGGGCCTGGTGGAGGCTGCCCCTGGTGGCTAGGGAGTGGGGGTGATGGGAGACATGTGTGTGGGCCTGGTGGAGGCTGCCCCTGCACTGCTGGAGGGTGGGGTGGTGGTAGACATGGGTGGGGGCCTGGTGGAGGCTGCCCCTGCACTGCTGGGGGGTGGGGGTGGTGGTACACATGAGTGGGGGCCTGGTGGAGGCTGCCCCTGGTCGCTGGTGGTGGGGGTGGTGGGAGACATGAGTTGGACATGAGTGTGGGCCTGGTGGAGGCTGCCCCTAGTGGCTGGGGGGTGGGGGGTGATGGGAGACATGAGTGTGGGCCTGGTGGAGGCTGCCCCTGCACTGCTGGGGGTTGGGGGTGGTGGTAGACATGGGTGGGGGCCTGGTGGAGGTTGCCCCTGCACTGCTGAGGGGTGGGGTGGTGGGAGACATGAGTGGGGGCCTGGTGGAGGCTGCCCCTGGTGACTGGGGAGTGGGGGTGGTGGGAGACATGAGTTGGATATGAGTGGGGGCCTGGTGGAGGCTGCCCCTGCACTGCAGGGGGGTGGGGGTAATAGGGGACATGAATGGGGGCCTGGTGGAGGCTGCCCCTGGTGGCTGGGGGGTGGGGGTGGTGGGTGACATGAGTGGGGGCGTGGTGGAGGCTGCCCCTGGTGGCTGGGGATGGGGGTGGTTGGAGACATGAGTGGGGGCCTGGTGGAGGCTGCCCATGCACTGCTGGGGGGTGGGGGTGGTGGGAGACATGAGTGGGGGCCTGGTGGAGGCTGCCCCTGCACTGCTGGGGGGTGGGGGTAATAGGAGATATGAGTGTGGGCCTGGTGGAGCCTGCCTTTGGTGGCTGGGAGGTGGGGGTGGTGGGAGACATGAGTAGGGGCCTGGTGGAGGCTGCCCTTGGTGGCTGGGGGTGGGGGTGATGGGAGACATGAGTGGGAGCCTGGTGGAGACTGCCTCTGCACTGCTGGGGGATGGGGGTGGTGGGAGATATGAGTGGGGGCCTGGTGGAGGCTGCCCCTGCACTGCTGGGGGTGGGGGTGGTGGGAGACATGAGTGGGGGCCTGGTGGAGGCTGCCCCTGGTGGCTGGGGGGTGGGGGTGGTGGTAGACATGAGTGGAGGCCTGGTGGAGGCTGCCCCTGCACTGCTGGGGGGTGGGGGTGCATGGCAACATGAGTGGGGGCCTGGTGGAGGCTGCCCCTGCACTACTGGGGGGTGGGGGTGGTGGGAGACATGAGTGGGGGCCTGGTGGAGGCTGCCCCTGGTGGCTGGGGGGTGGGGGTTGTGGGAGACATGAGTTGGACATGAGTGGGGGCCTGGTGGAGGCTGCCCCTGCACTGCTGGGGGGTGGGGGTAATAGGGGACATGAGTGGGGGCCTGGTGGAGGCTGCCCCATGCACTGCTGGGGGGTGGGGGTGCATGGGGACATGAGTGGGGGCCTGGTGGAGGCTGCCCCTGCACTGCTGGGGGGTGGGAGACATGAGTGGGGACCTGGTGGAGGCTGCCCCTGGTGGCTGGGGGGTGGGGGTGGTGGGAGACATGAGTGGGGGCCTGGTGGAGGCTGCCCCTGGTGGCTGGGGATGGTGGGAGACATGAGTTGGACATGAGTGGGGGCCTGGTGGAGGCTGCCCCTGCACTGCTGGGGGGTGGGGGTGGTGGTAGACATGGGTGGGGGCCTGGTGGAGGCTGCCCCTGGTGGCTGGGGGGTGGGGGTGGTGTTAGACATGGGTAGGGGCCTGGTGGAGGCTGCCCCTAGTGGCTGAGGGATGGGGGTGATGGGAGACATGAGTTGGACATGAGTGGGGGCCTGGTGGAGGCTGCCCCTGGTGGCTGGGGGGGTGGGGGTGATGGGAGACATGAGTGTGGGCCTGGTGGAGGCTGCCCCTGCACTGCTGGGGGGTGGGGGTGGTGGTAGACATGGGTGGGGGCCTGGTGGAGGCTGCCCCTGCACTGCTGGGGGGTGGGGGTGGTGGGAGACATGAGAGGGGGCCTGGTGGAGGCTGCCCCTGCACTGCTGGGGGGTGGGGGTGGTGGGAGACATGAGTGGGGGCCTGGTGGAGGCTGCCCCTGGTGGCTGAGTGTGGGGGTGGCGGTAGACATGAGTGGAGGCCTGGTGGAGGCTGCCCCTGCACTGCTGGGGGGAGGGGGTGCATGGCGACATGAGTGGGGGCCTGGTGGAGGCTACACCTGCACTGCTGGGGGGTGGGGGTGGTGGGAGACATGAGTGGGGGCCTGGTGGAGGCTGCCCCTGGTGGCTGGGGGTGGGGGCGGTGGGAGACGTGAGTGGGGGCCTGGTGGAGGCTGCCCCTGGTGGCTGGGGGGTGGGGGTGGTGGGAGACATGAGTTGGACATGAGTGGGGGCCTGGTGGAGGCTGCCCCTGCACTGCTGGGGGGTGGGGGTAATAGGGGACATGAGTGGGGGCCTGGTGGAGGCTGCCCCTGCACTGCTGGGGGGTGGGAGTGGGGGGAGACATGAGTGGGGGCCTGGTGGAGGCTGCCCCTGGTGGCTGGAGGGTGGGGGTGATGGGAGACATGAGTGTGGGCCTGGTGGAGGCTGCCCCTGCACTGCTGGGGGTTGGGGGTGGTGGTAGACATGGGTGGGGGCCTGGTGGAGGTTGCCCCTGCACTGCTGGGGGGTGGGGTGGTGGGAGACATGAGTGGGGGCCTGGTGGAGGCTGCCCCTGGTGACTGGGGAGTGGGGGTGGTGGGAGACATGAGTTGGATATGAGTGGGGGCCTGGTGGAGGCTGCCCCTGCACTGCAGGGGGGTGGGGGTAATAGGGGACATGAATGGGGGCCTGGTGGAGGCTGCCCCTGGTGGCTTGGGGGTGGGGGTGGTGGGAGACATGAGTGGGGGCGTGGTGGAGGCTGCCCCTGCTGGCTGGGGATGGGGGTGGTGGGAGACATGAGTGGGGGCCTGGTGGAGGCTGCCCATGCACTGCTGGGGGGTGGGGGTGGTGGGAGACATGAGTGGGGGCCTGGTGGAGGCTGCCCCTGCACTGCTGGGGGATGGGGGTAATAGGGGATATGAGTGGGGGCCTGGTGGAGCCTGCCTTTGGTGGCTGGGAGGTGGGGGTGGTGGGAGACATGAGTGGGAGCCTGGTGGAGGCTGCCTCTGCACTGCTGGGGGATGGGGGTGGTGGAAGACATGAGTGGGGGCCTGGTGGAGGCTGCCCCTGCACTGCTGGGGGATGGGGGTGGTGGGAGACATGAGTGGGGGCCTGGTGGAGGCTGCCCCTGGTGGCTGGGGGGTGGGGGTGGTGGTAGACATGAGTGGAGGCCTGGTGGAGGCTGCCCCTGCACTGCTGGGGGGTGGGGGTGCATGGCGACATGAGTGGGGGCCTGGTGGAGGCTGCCCCTGCACTGCTGGGGGGTGGGGGTGGTGGGAGACATGAGTGGGGGCCTGGTGGAGGCTGCCCCTGGTGGCTGGGGGGTGGGGGTGGTGGGAGACGTGAGTGGGGGCCTGGTGGAGGCTGCCCCTGGTGGCTGGAGGGTGGGGGTTGTGGGAGACATGAGTTGGACATGAGTGGGGGCCTGGTGGAGGCTGCCCCTGCACTGCTGGGGGGTGGGGGTAATAGCGGACATGAGTGGGGGCCTGGTGGAGGCTGCCCCTGCACTGCTGGGGGGTGGGGGTGCATGGGGACATGAGTGGGGGCCTGGTGGAGGCTGCCCCTGCACTGCTGGGGGGTGGGAGACATGAGTGGGGGCCTGGTGGAGGCTGCCCCTGGTGGCTGGGGGGTGGGGGTGGTGGGAGACATGAGTGGGGGCCTGGTGGAGGCTGCCCCTGGTGGCTGGGGGTGGTGGGAGACATGAGTTGGACATGAGTGGGGGCCTGGTGGAGGCTGCCCCTGCACTGCTGGGGGTTGGGGGTAATAGGGGACATGAGTGGGGGCCTGGTGGAGGCTGCCCCTGGTGGCTGGGGTGTGGGGGTGGTGGGAGACATGAGTGGGGGCCTGGTGGAGGCTGCCCCTGCACTGCTGGGGGGTGGGGTGGTGGTAGACATGGGTGGGGGCCTGGTGGAGGCTGCCCCTGGTGGCTGGGGGGTGGGGGTGGTGGTAGACATGGGTGGGGGCCTGGCGGAGGCTGCCCCTGGTGGCTGAGGGATGGGGGTGATGGGAGACATGAGTGTGGGCCTGGTGGAGGCTGCCCGTGCACTGCTGGGGGGTGGGGGTGGTGGTAGACATGGGTGGGGGCCTGGTGGAGGCTGCCCCTGCACTGCTGGGGGGTAGGGGTGGTGGGAGACATGAGTGGGGGCCTGGTGGAGGCTACCCCTGGTGGCTGGGGGGTGGGGGTGGTGGGAGACATGAGTTGGACATGAGTGGGGGCCTGGTGGAGGCTGCCCCTGCACTGCTGGGGGGTAGGGGTGGTGGGAGACATGAGTGGGGGCCTGGTGGAGGCTACCCCTGGTGGCTGGGGGGTGGGGGTGATGGGAGACATGAGTGTGGGCCTGGTGGAGGCTGCCCCTGCACTGCTGGGGGGTGGGGGTGGTGGTAGACATGGGTGGGGGCCTGGTGGAGGCTGCCCCTGCACTGCTGGGGGGTGGGGGTGGTGGGAGACATGAGTGGGGGCCTGGTGGAGGCTGCCCCTGCACTGCTGGGGGATGGGGGTGGTGGGAGACATGAGTGGGGGCCTGGTGGAGGCTGCCCCAGGTGGCTGGGGGGTGTGGGTGGTGGTAGACATGAGTGGAGGCCTGGTGGAGTCTGCCCCTGCACTGCTGGGGGGTGGGGGTGCATGGCGACATGAGTGGGGGCCTGGTGGAGGCTGCCCCTGCACTGCTGGGGGGTGGGGGTGGTGGGAGACATGAGTGGGGGCTTGGTGGAGGCTGCTCCTGGTGGCTGGGGGGTGGTGGCGGTGGGAGACGTGAGTGGGGGCCTGGTGGAGGCTGCCCCTGGTGGCTGGGGGGTGGGGGTGGTGGGAGACATGAGTTGGACATGAGTGGGGGCCTGGTGGAGGCTGCCCCTGCACTGCTGGGGGGTGGGGGTAATAGGGGACATGAGTGGGGGCCTGGTGGAGACTGCCCCTGCACTGCTGGGGGTGGGGGTGCATGGGGACATGAGTGGGGGCCTGGTGGAGGCTGCCCCTGCACTGCTGGGGGGTGGGAGTGGTGGGGGACATGAGTGGGGGCCTGGTGGAGGCTGCCCCTGGTGGCTGGAGGGTGGGGGTGGTGGGAGACATGAGTGGGGGCCTGGTGGAGGCTGCCCCTGGTGGCTGGGGGTGGTGGGAGACATGAGTTGGACATGAGTGGGGGCCTGGTGGAGGCTGCCCCTGCGCTGCTGGGGGTTGGGGGTAATAGGGGACATGAGTGGGGGCCTGGTGGAGGCTGCCCCTGGTGGCTGGGGTGTGGGGGTGGTGGGAGACATGAGTGGGGGCCTGGTGGAGGCTGCCCCTGCACTGCTGGGGGGTGGGGGTGGTGGTAGACATGGGTGGGGGCCTGGTGGAGTCTGCCCCTGCACTGCTGGGGGGTGGGGGTGCATGGGGACATAGGTGGGGGCCTGGTGGAGGCTGCCCCTGGTGGCTGGGGGGTGGGGGTGGTGGTAGACATGGGTGGGGGCCTGGTGGAGGCTGCCCCTGGTGGCTGAGGGGTGGGGGTGATGGGAGACATGAGTGTGGGCCTGGTGGAGTCTGCCCCTGCACTGCTGGGGGGTGGGGGTGGTGGTAAACATGGGTGGGGGCCTGGTGGAGGCTGCCCCTGCACTGCTGGGGGGTAGGGGTGGTGGGAGACATGAGTGGGGGCCTGGTGGAGGCTGCCCCTGGTGGCTGGGGGGTGGGGGTGGTGGGAGACATGAGTTGGACATGAGTGGGGGCCTGTTGGAGGCTGCCCCTGGTGGCTGGGGGGTGGGGGTGATGGGAGACATGAGTGTGGGCCTGGTGGAGGCTGCCCCTGCACTGCTGGGGGGTGGGGGTGGTGGTAGACATGGGTGGGGGCCTGGTGGAGGCTGCCCCTGCACTGCTGGGGGGTGGGGGTGGTGGGAGACATGAGTGGAGGCCTGGTGGAGGCTGCCCCTGGTGGCTGGGGGTGGTGGGAGACATGAGTTGGACATGAGTGGGGGCCTGGTGGAGGCTGCCCCTGCGCTGCTGGGGGTTGGGGGTAATAGGGGACATGAGTGGGGGCCTGGTGGAGGCTGCCCCTGGTGGCTGGGGTGTGGGGGTGGTGGGAGACATGAGTGGGGGCCTGGTGGAGGCTGCCCCTGCACTGCTGGGGTTGGGGGTGGTGGTAGACATGGGTGGGGGCCTGGTGGAGTCTGCCCCTGCACTGCTGGGGGGTGGGGGTGCATGGGGACATAGGTGGGGGCCTGGTGGAGGCTGCCCCTGGTGGCTGGGGGGTGGGGGTGGTGGTAGACATGGGTGGGGGCCTGGTGGAGGCTGCCCCTGGTGGCTGAGGGGTGGGGGTGATGGGAGACATGAGTGTGGGCCTGGTGGAGTCTGCCCCTGCACTGCTGGGGGGTGGGGGTGTTGGTAAACATGGGTGGGGGCCTGGTGGAGGCTGCCCCTGCACTGCTGGGGGGTAGGGGTGGTGGGAGACATGAGTGGGGGCCTGGTGGAGGCTGCCCCTGGTGGCTGGGGGGTGGGGGTGGTGGGAGACATGAGTTGGACATGAGTGGGGGCCTGTTGGAGGCTGCCCCTGGTGGCTGGGGGGTGGGGGTGATGGGAGACATGAGTGTGGGCCTGGTGGAGGCTGCCCCTGCACTGCTGGGGGGTGGGGGTGGTGGTAGACATGGGTGGGGGCCTGGTGGAGGCTGCCCCTGCACTGCTGGGGGGTGGGGGTGGTGGGAGACATGAGTGGAGGCCTGGTGGAGGCTGCCCCTGGTGGCTGGGGGGTGGCGGTGGTGGGAGACATGAGTTGGACATGAGTGGGGGCCTGGTGGAGGCTGCCCCTGCACTGCTGGGGGGTGGGGGTAATAGGGGACATGAGTGGGGGCCTGGTGGAGGCTGCCCCTGGTGGCTGGGGGGTCGGGGTGGTGGGAGACATGAGTGGGGGCCTGGTGGAGGCTGCCCCTGCACTGCTGGGGGGTGGGGGTGGTGGGAGACATGAGTGGGGGCCTGGTGGAGGCTGACCCTGCACTGCTGGGGGGTGGGGGTGGTGGTAAACATGGGTGGGGGCCTGGTGGAGGCTGCCCCTGGTGGCTGGGGGGTGGGGTGGTGGGAGACATGAGTGGGGGCCTGGTGGAGGCTGCCCCTGCACTGCTGGGGGGTGGGGTGGTGGGAGACATGAGTGGGGGCCTGGTGGAGGCTGCCCCTGCACTGCTGGGGGGTGGGGGTGGTGGTAAACATGGGTGGGGGCCTGGTGGAGGCTGCCCCTGGTGGCTGGGGGTTGGGGGTGGTGGGAGACATGAGTGGGGGCCTGGTGGAGGCTGCCCTTGGTGGCTGGGGGGTGGGGGTGGTGGGAGACATGAGTGGGGGCCTGGTGGAGGCTGTCCCTGCACTGCTGGGGGGTGGGGGTGGTGGTAGACATGAGTGGGGGCCTGGTGGAGGCTGCCCTTGGTGGCTGGGGGTGGGGGTGTTGGGAGACATGAGTGGGGGCCTGGTGGAGGCTGCCCCTGCACTGCTGGGGGGTGGGGGTGGTGGTAGACATGAGTGGGGGCCTGGTGGAGGCTGCCCCTGCACTGCTGGGGGGTGGGGGTGATAGGGGACATGAGTGGGGGCCTGGTGGAGGCTGCGTCTATTGGCTGGGGGGTGGGGGTGGTGGGAGACATGAGTGGGGCCTGGTGGAGGCTGCCCTTGCACTGCTGGGGGGTGGGTGTGGTGGTAGACATGGGTGGGGGCCTGGTGGAGGCTGCCCCTGCACTGCTGGGGGTGGGGGTTCATTGGGACATGAGTGGGGGCCTGGTGGAGACTGCCTGGTGGGGGTGATGGGAGACATGAGTGTGGGCCTGGTGGAGGCTGCCCCTGCACTGCTGGGGGGTGGGGTGGTGGTAGACATGGGTGGGGGCCTGGTGGAGGCTGCCCCTGCACTGCTGGGGGGTGGGGGAGGTGGGAGACATGAGTGGGGGCCTGGTGGAGGCTGCCCCTGCACTGCTGGGGGGTGGGGTGGTGGTAGACATGGGTGGGGGCCTGGTGGAGGTTGCCCCTGCACTGCTGGGGGGGGTGGGGGTGCATGGGGACATGAGTGGGGGCCTGGTGGAGGTTCCCCTGGTGGCTAGGGGGGTGGGGGTGGTGGTAGACATGGGTGGGTGCCTGATGGAGGCTGCCCCTGGTGGCTGGGGGGTAGGGGTGATGGGAGACATGAGTGTGGGCCTGGTGGAGGCTGCCCCTGCACTGCTGGGGGGTGGGGGTGGTGGTAGACATGGGTGGGGGCCTGGTGGAGGCTGCCCCTGCACTGCTGGGGGGTAGGGGTGGTGGGAGACATGAGTGGGGGCCTGGTGGAGGCTGCCCCTGGTGGCTGGGGGGTGGGGGTGGTGGGAGACATGAGTTGGACATGAGTGGGGGCCTGGTGGAGGCTGCCCCTGGTGGCTGGGGGGTGGGGGTGATGGGAGACATTAGTGTGGGCCTGGTGGAGGCTGCCCCTGCACTGCTGGGGGGTGAGGGTGGTGGTAGACATGGGTGGGGGCCTGGTGGAGGCTGCCCCTGCAATGCTGGGGGTGGGGGTGGAGGGAGACATGAGTGGGGGCCTGGTGGAGGCTGCCCCTGGTGTCTGGGGGTGATGGGAGACATGAGTTGGACATGAGTGGGGGCCTGGTGGAGGCTGCCCCTGCACTGCTGGGGTGTGGGGGTAAGAGGGGACATGAGTGGGGGCCTGTTGGAGGCTGGCCCTGGTGGCTGGGGGGGGTGGGGTGGTGGTAGACATGGGTGGGGGCCTGGTGGAGGCTGCCCCTGCACTGCTGGGGTGTGGGGGTAATAGGGGACATGTGTGGGGGCCTGGTGGAGGCTGGCCCTGGTGGCTGGGGGGTGGGGGTGGTGGGAGACATGAGTGGGGGCCTGGTGGAGGCTGCCGCTGGTGGTTGGGGGTGGGGGTGGTGGGAGACATGAGTGGGGGCCTGGTGGAGGCTGTCCCTGCACTGCTGGGGGGTGGGGTGGTGGGAGACATGAGTGGGGGCCTGGTGGAGGCTGCCCCTGCACTGCTGGGGGGTGGGGGTAATAGGGGACATGAATGCGGGCCTGGTGGAGGCTGCCCCTGGTGGCTGAGGGATGGGGTTGGTGGGAGACATGAGTGGGGGCCTGGTGGAGGCTGCCTCTGGTTGCTGGGGACGGGGGTGGTGGGAGACTTGAGTGGGGGCCTGGTGGAGGCTGCCCCTGCACTGCTGGGGGGTGGGGGTGGTGGGAGACATGAGTGGGGGCCTGGTGCTGGCTGCCCCTGCACTGCTGGGGGGTGGGGTGGTGGTAGACATGAGTGGGGGCCTGGTGGAGGCTGCCCCTGCACTGCTGGGGGTGGGGGTAATAGGGGACATGAGTGGGAGCCTGGTGGAGGCTGCCCCTGGTGGCTTGGTAGTGGGGGTGGTGGGGACATGAGTGGCGGCCTTGTGGAGGCTGCCCCTGCACTGCTGGGGGGAGGGGTGGTGGTAGATATTAGTGGGGGCCTGGCGGAGGCTGCCCCTGCACTGCTGGGGTGTGGGGGTGCATGGGGACATGAGTGGGGGCCTGGTGGAGGCTGCCCCTGGTGGCTGGGGCGTGGGGGTGGTGGTAGACATGGGTGGGGGCCTGGTGGAGGTTGCCCCTGGTGGCTGGGGGTGGGGTGATGGGAGACATGAGTGTGGGCCTGGTGGAGGCTGCCCATGCACTGCTGGGGGGTGGGGGTGGTGGTAGACATGGGTGGGGGCCTGGTGGAAGCTGCCCCTGCACTGCTGGGGGGTGGGGGTGGTGGTACACATGAGTGGGGGCCTGGTGGAGGCTGCCCCTGGTGGCTGGGGGTGGTGGGAGACATGAGTTGGACATGAGTGGGGGCCTGGTGGAGGCTGCCCCTGGTGGCTGGGGGGTGGGGGTGGTGGGAGACATGAGTGGGGGCCTGGTGGAGGCTGCCCTTGGTGGCTGGGGGGTGGGGGTGGTGGGAGACATGAGTGGGGGCCTGGTGGAGGCTGCCCCTGCATTGCTGGGGGGTGGGGGTGGTGGTAGACATGAGTGGGGGCCTGGTGGAGGCTGCCCCTGCACTGCTGGGGGGTGGGGGTAATAGGGGACGTGAGTGGGGGCCTGGTGGAGGCTGCGCCTGGTGGCTGGGGGGGTGGGGGTGGTGGGAGACATGAGTGGGGCCTGGTGTAGGCTGCCCCTGCACTGCTGGGGGGTGGGGGTGGTGGTAGACATGGGTGGGGGCCTGGTGGAGGCTGCCCCTGCACTGCTGGGGGTGGGGTTTCATTGGGACATGAGTGGGGGCCTGGTGGAGGCTGCCCCTGGTGGCTGGGGGGTGGGGGTGGTGGTAGACATGGGTTTGGGCCTGGTGGAGGCTGCCCCTGGTGGCTGGGGGGTGGGGGTGATGGGAGACATGAGTGTGGGCCTGGTGGAGGCTGCCCCTGCACTGCTGGGGGTGGGGTGGTGGTAGACATGGGTGGGGGCCTGGTGGAGGCTGCCCCTGCACTGCTATGGGGTGGGGGAGGTGGGAGACATGAGTGGGGGCCTGGTGGAGGCTGCCCCTGCACTGCTGGGGGGTGGGGTGGTGGTAGACATTGGTGGGGGCCTGGTGGAGGTTGCCCCTGCACTGCTGGTGGGTGGGGGTGCATGGGGACATGAGTGAGGGCCTGGTGGAGGTTCCCCTGGTGGCTGGGGGGGTGGGGTGGTGGTAGACATGGGTGGGGGCCTGATGGAGGCTGCCCCTGGTGGCTGGCGGGTAGGGGTGATGGGAGACATGAGTGTGGGCCTGGTGGAGGCTGCCCCTGCACTTCTGGGGGGTGGGGGTGGTGTTGGACATGGGTGGGGGCCTGGTGGAGGCTGCCCCTGCACTGCTGGGGGGTGGGGTGGTGGGAGACATGAGTGGGGGCCCGGTGGAGGCTGCCCCTGGTGGCTGGGGGGTGGGGGTGGTGGGAGACATGAGTTGGACATGAGTGGGGGCCTGGTGGAGGCTGCCCCCGGTGGCTGGGTGGTGGGGGTGATGGGAGACATTAGTGTGGGCCTGGTGGAGGCTGCCCCTGCACTGCTGGGGGGTGAGGGTGGTGGTAGACATGAGTGGGGGCCTGGTGGAGGCTGCCCCTGCACTGCTGGGGGGTGGGGGTGGTGGGAGACATGAGTGGGGGCCTGGTGGAGGCTGCCCCTGGTGGCTGGGGGTGATGGGAGACATGAGTTGGACATGAGTGGGGGCCTGGTGGAGGCTGCCCCTGCACTGCTGGGGTGTGGGGGTAATAGGGGACATGAGTGGGGGCCTGGTGGAGGCTGGTCCTGGTGGCTGGGGGGTGGGGGTGGTGGGAGACATGAGTGGGGGCCTGGTGGAGGCTGCCGCTGGTGGCTGGGGGGTGGGGGTGGTGGGAGACATGAGTGGGGGCCTGGTGGAGGCTGTCCCTGCACTGCTGGGGGGTGGGGTGGTGGGAGACATGAGTGGGGGCCTGGTGGAGGCTGCCCCTGCACTGCTGGGGGGTGGGGGTAATAGGGGACATGAGTGGGGGCCTGGTGGAGGCTGCCCCTGGTGGCTGGGGGATGGGGTTGGTGGGAGACATGAGTGGGGGCCTGGTGGAGGCTGCCTCTGGTGGCTGGGGGTGGGGGTGGGGGGAGACATGAGTGGGGGCCTGGTGGAGGCTGCCCCTGCACTGCTGGGGGGTGGGGTGGTGGGAGACATGAGTGGAGGCCTGGTGGAGGCTGCCCCTGCACTGCTGGGGGGTGGGGGTGGTGGTAGACATGTGGGGGCCTGGTGGAGGCTGCCCCTGCACTGCTGGGGGGTGGGGGTAATAGGGGACATGAGTGGGGGCCTTGTGGAGGCTGCCCCTGCACTGCTGGGGGGAGGGGGTGGTGGTAGACATGGGTGGGGGCCTGGTGGAGGCTGCCCTTGCACTGCTGGGGTGTGAGGGTGCATGGGGACATGAGTGGGGGCCTGGTGGAGGCTGCCCCTGGTGGCTGGGGGGTGGGGGTGGTGGTAGACATGGGTGGGGGCCTGGTGGAGGCTGCCCCTGGTGGCTGGGGGTGGGGGTGATGGGAGACATGAGTGTGGGCCTGGTGGAGGCTGCCCATGCACTGCTGGGGGGTGGGGGTGGTGGTAGACATGGGTGGGGGCCTGGTGGAGGCTGCCCCTGCACTGCTGGGGGGTGGGGGTGGGGGTGGTGGTACACATGAGTGGGGGCCTGGTGGAGGCTGCCCCTGGTGGCTGGGGGTGGGGGTGGTGGGAGACATGAGTTGGACATGAGTGGGGGCCTGGTGGAGGCTGCCCCTGGTGGCTGGGGGGTGGGGGTGATGGGAGACATGGGTGTGGGCCTGGTGGAGGCTGCCCCTGCACTGCTGGGGGGTGGGGGTGGTGGTAGACATGGGTGGGGGCCTGGTGGAGGCTGCCCCTGCACTGCTGGGGGTTGGGGGTGGTGGGAGACATGAGTGGGGGCCTGGTGGAGGCTGCCCCTGGTGACTTGGGGTGGGGGTGGTGGGAGACATGAGTTGGATATGAGTGGGGGCCTGGTGGAGGCTGCCCCTGCACTGCTGGGGGGTGGGGGTAATAGGGGATATGAATGGGGGCCTGGTGGAGGCTGCCCCTGGAGGCTGGGGGGTGGGGGTGGTGGGAGACATGAGTGGGAGCCTGGTGGAGGCTGCCCCTGCACTGCTGGGGGGTGGGGGTGGTGGGAGACATGAGTGGGGGCCTGGTGGAGGCTGCCCCTGCACTGCTGGGGGGTGGGGGTAATAGGGGATATGAGTGGGGGCCTGGTGGAGGCTGCCCCTGGTGGCTGGGAGGTGGGGGTGGTGGGAGACATGAGTAGGGGCCTGGTGGAGGCTGCCCCTGGTGGCTGGGGGTGGGGGTGGTGGGAGACATGAGTGGGAGCCTGGTGGAGGCTGCCCCTGCACTGCTGGGGGATGGGGGTGTGGGAGACATGAGTGGGGGCCTGGTGGAGGCTGCCCCTGCACTGCTGGGGCGTGGGGGTGGTGGGAGACATGGGTGGGGGCCTGGTGGAGGCTGCCCCTGGTGGCTGGGGGGTGGGAGTGGTGGTAGACATGAGTGGAGGCCTGGTGGAGGCTGCCCCTGCACTGCTGGGGGGTGGGGGTGCATGGCGACATGAGTGGGGGCCTGGTGGAGGCTGCCCCTGCACTGCTGGGGGGTGGGGGTGGTGGGAGACATGAGTGGGGGCCTGGTGGAGGCTGCCCCTGGTGGCTGGGGGGTGGGGGTGGTGTGAGACGTGATTGGGGGCCTGGTGGAGGCTGCCCCTGGTGGCTGGGGGGGTGGGGGTGGGAGACATGAGTTGGACATGAGTGGGGGCCTGGTGGAGGCTGCCCCTGCACTGCTGGGGGGTGGGGGTAATAGGGGACATGAGAGGGGGCCTGGTGGAGGCTGCACCTGCACTGCTGCGGGGTGGGAGTGGTGGGAGACATGAGTGGGGGCCTGGTGGAGGCTGCCCCTGGTGGCTGGGGGGTGGGGGTCGTGGGAGACATGAGTGGGGGCCTGGTGGAGGCTGCCCCTGGTGGCTGGGGTGTGGGGGTGGTGGGAGACATGAGTGGGGGCCTGGTGGAGGCTGCCCCTGCACTGCTGGGGGGTGGGGGTGGTGGTAGACATGGGTGGGGGCCTGGTGGAGGCTGCCCCTGCACTGCTGGGGGGTGGGGGTGCATGGGGACATAGGTGGGGGCCTGGTGGAGGCTGCCCCTGGTGGCTGGGGGGTGGGGGTTGTGGTAGACATGGGTGGGGGCCTGGTGGAGGCTGCCCCTGGTGGCTGAGGGGTGGGGGTGGTGGGAGACACGAGTGGGGGCCTGGTGGAGGCTACCCCTGATGGCTGGGGGGTGGGGGTGGTGGGAGACATGAGTGGGGGCCTGGTGGAGGCTGCCCCTGCACTGCTGGGGGGTGGGGGTGGTGGTAGACATGAGTGGGGGCCTGGTGGAGGCTGCCCCAGCACTGCTGGGGGTGGGGGTAATAGGGGACATGAGTGGGGGCCTGGTGGAGGCTGCCAATGGTGGCTGGGGGGTGGGGGTGGTGGGAGACATGTTCATTGGGACATGAGTGGGGGCCTGGTGGAGGCTGCCCCTGGTGGCTGGGGGGTGGGGGTGATGGGAAACATGAGTGTGGGCCTGGTGGAGGCTGCCCCTGCACTGCTGGTTGGTGGGGTGGAGGTAGACATGTGTGGGGGCCTGGTGGAGGCTGCCCCTGGTGGCTGGGGGGTGGGGGTGGTGGGAGACATGAGTTGGACATGTGTGGGGGCCTGGTGGAGGCTGCCCCTGGTGGCTGGGGGGTGGGGGTGATGGGAGACATGAGTGTGGGCCTGGTGGGTGGAGGCTGCCGCTGCATTGCTGGGGGGTGGGGGTCGTGGTAGACATGGGTGGGGGCCTGGTGGAGGCAGCCCCTGCACTGCTGGGGGGTGGGGGTGGTGGGAGACATGTGTGGGGGCCTGGTGGAGGCTGCTCCTGGTGGCTGGGGGGTGGGGGTGGTGGGAGACATGAGTTGGACATGAGTGGGGGCCTGGTGGAGGTTGCCCCTGGTGGCTGGGGGGTGGGGGTGATGGGAGACATGCGTGTGGGCCTGGTGGAGGCTGCCCCTGCACTGCTGGGGGGTGGGGGTGGTGGTAGACATGGGTGGGGGCCTGGTGGAGGCTGCCCCTGCACTGCTGGGGGGTAGGGGTGGTGGGAGACATGAGTGGGGGCCTGGTGGAGGCTGCTCCTGGTGGCTGGGGGGTGGGGGTGGTGGGAGACATGAGTTGGACATGAGTGGGGGCCTGGTGGAGGTTGCCCCTGGTGGCTGGGGGGGTGGGGGTGATGGGAGACATGAGTGTGGGCCTGGTGGAGGCTGCCCCTGCACTGCTGGGGGGTGGGGGTGGTGGTAGACATGGGTGGGGGCCTGGTGGAGGCTGCCCCTGCACTGCTGGGGGGTGGGGGTGCATGGAGACATGAGTGGGGGCCTGGTGGAGGCTGCCCCTGGTGGCTGGGGGGTGGCGGTGGTGGGAGACATGAGTTGGACATGAGTGGGGGCCTGGTGGAGGCTGCCCCTGCACTGCTGGGGGGTGGGGGTATTAGGGGACATGAGTGGGGGCCTGGTGGAGGCTGCCCCTGGTGGCTGGGAGGTGGGGGTGGTGGGAGACATGAGTGGGGGCCTGGTGGAGGCTGCCCCTGGTGGCTGGGGGGTTGGGGTGGTGGGAGACATGAGTGGGGGCCTGGTGGAGGCTGCCCCTGCACTGCTGGGGGGTGGGGGTGGTGGGAGACATGAGTGGGGGCCTGGTGGAGGCTGCCCCTGCACTGCTGGGGGTGGGGGTAATAGGGGACATGAGTGGGGGCCTGGTGGAGGCTGCCCCTGGTGGCTGGGGGTGGGGGTGGTGGGAGACATGAGTGGGGGCCTGGTGGAGGCTGCCAATGGTGGCTGGGGGGTGGGGGTGGTGGGAGACATGAGTGGGGGCCTGGCGGAGGCTGTCCCTGCACTGCCGGGGGGTAGGGGTCGTGGGAGACATGAGTGGGGGCCTGGTGGAGGCTGCCCCTGGTGGCTGGGGGGTGGGGGTGGTGGGAGACATGAGTTGGACATGAGTGGGGGCCTGGTGGAGGCTGCCCCTGGTGGCTGGGGGGTGGGGGTGATGGGAGACATGAGTGTGGGCCTGGTGGAGGCTGCCCCTGCACTGCTGGGGGGTGGGGGTGGTGGTAGACATGGGTGGGGGCCTGTTGGAGGCTGCCCCTGCACTGCTGGGGGTGGGGGTGGTGGGAGACATGAGTGGGGGCCTGGTGGAGGCTTCCCCTGGTGGCTGGGGGGTGGCGGTGGTGGGAGACATGAGTGGGGGCCTGGTGGAGGCTGCCCCTGCACTGCTGGGGGGTGGGGGTAATAGGGGACATGAGTGGGGGCCTGGTGGAGGCTGCCCCTGGTGGCTGGGGGGTGGGGGTGGTGGGAGACATGAGTGGGGGCCTGGTGGAGGCTGCCCCTTGTGGCTGGGGGGTGGGTGTGGTGGGAGACATGATTGGGGGACTGGTGGAGGCTGCCCCTGCACTGCTGGGGGGTGGGGGTGGTGGGAGACATGAGTGGGGGCCTGGTGGAGGCTGCCCCTGCACTGCTGGGGGGTGGGGGTGGTGGTAGACATGAGTGGGGGCCTGGTGGAGGCTGCCCCTGCACTGCTGGGGGGTGGGGGTAATAGGGGACATGAGTGGGGGCCTGGTGGAGGCTGCGCCTGGTGGCTGGGGTGTGGGGGTGGTGTGAGACATGAGTGGGGCCTGGTGGAGGCTGCCCCTGCACTGATGGGGGGTGGGGGTGGTGGTAGACATGGGTGGGGGCCTGGTGGAGGCTGCCCCTGCACTGCTGGGGGTGGGGGTTCATTGGGACATGAGTGGGGGCCTGGTGGAGGCTGCCCCTGGTGGCTGGGGGGTGGGGGTGATGGGAGACATGAGTGTGGGCCTGGTGGAGGCTGCCCCTGCACTGCTGGTTGGTGGGGTGGAGGTAGACATGTGTGGGGGCCTGGTGGAGGCTGCCCCTGCACTGCTGGGGGTGGGGGTGGTGGGAGACATGAGTGGGGGCCTGGTGGAGGCTGCCCCTGGTGGCTGGGGGGTGGGGGTGGTGGGAGACATGAGTTGGACATGAGTGGGGGCCTGGTGGAGGCTGCCCCTGGTGGCTGGGGGGTGGGGGTGATGGGAGACATGAGTGTGGGCCTGGTGGGTGGAGGCTGCCGCTGCATTGCTGGGGGGTGGGGGTCGTGGTAGACATGGGTGGGGGCCTAATGGAGGCAGCCCCTGCACTGCTGGGGGGTGGGGGTGGTGGGAGACATGTGTGGGGGCCTGGTGGAGGCTGCCCCCGGTGGCTGGGGGGTGGGGTTGGTGGGAGACATGAGTTGGACATGAGTGGGGGCCTGGTGGAGGCTGCCCCTGCACTGCTGGGGGCTGGGGGTAATAGGGGACATGAGTGGGGGCCTGGTGGAGGCTGCCCCTGGTGGCTGAGGGGTGGGGGTGGTGGGAGACATGAGTGGGGGCCAGGTGGAGGCTGCCCCTGGTGGCTGGGGGGTGGGGGTGGTGGGAGACATGAGTGGGGGACTGGTGGAGGCTGCCCCTGCACTGCTGGGGGGTGGGGGTGGTGGGAGACATGAGTGGGGGCCTGGTGGAGGCTGCCCCTGGTGGCTGGGGGGTGGCGGTGGTGGGAGACATGAGTTGGACATGAGTAGGGGCCTGGTGGAGGCTGCCCCTGCACTGCTGGGGGGTGGGGGTAATAGGGGACATGAGTGGGGGCCTGGTGGAGGCTGCCCCTGGTGGCTGGGGTGTGGGGGTGGTGGGAGACATGAGTGGGGGCCTGGTGGAGGCTGCCCCTGCACTGCTGGGGGGTGGGGGTGGTGGTAGACATGGGTGGGGGCCAGGTGGAGGCTGCCCCTGCACTGCTGGGGGGTGGGGGTGCATGGGGACATAGGTGGGGGCCTGGTGGAGGCTGCCCCTGGTGGCTGGGGGGTGGGGGTGGTGGTAGACATGGGTGGGGGCCTGGTGGAGAATGCCCCTGGTTGCTGAGGGGTGGGGGTGATGGGAGACATGAGTGTGGGCCTGGTGGAGGCTGCCCCTGCACTGCTGGGGGGTGGGGGTGGTGGTAGACATGGGTGGGGGACTGGTGGAGGCTGCCCCTGCACTGCTGGGGGGTAGGGGTGGTGGGAGACATGAGTGGGGGCCTGGTGGAGGCTGCTCCTGGTGGCTGGGGGGTGGGGGTGGTGGGAGACATGAGTTGGACATGAGTGGGGGCCTGGTGGAGGTTGCCCCTGGTGGCTGGGGGGTGGGGGTGATGGGAGACATGAGTGTGGGCCTGGTGGAGGCTGCCCCTGCACTGCTGGGGGGTGGGGGTGGTGGTAGACATGGGTGGGGGCCTGGTGGAGGCTGCCCCTGCACTGCTGGGGGGTGGGGGTGCATGGAGACATGAGTGGGGGCCTGGTGGAGGCTGCCCCTGGTGGCTGGGGAGTGGCGGTGGTGGGAGACATGAGTTGGACATGAGTGGGGGCCTGGTGGAGGCTGCCCCTGCACTGCTGGGGGGTGGGGGTATTAGGGGACATGAGTGGGGGCCTGGTGGAGGCTGCCCCTGGTGGCTGGGAGGTGGGGGTGGTGGGAGACATGAGTGGGGGCCTGGTGGAGGCTGCCCCTGGTGGCTGGGGGGTGGGGGTGGTGGGAGACATGAGTGGGGGCCTGGTGGAGGCTGCCCCTGCACTGCTGGGGGGTGGGGGTGGTGGGAGACATGAGTGGGGGCCTGGTGGAGGCTGCCCCTGCACTGCTGGGGGTGGGGGTAATAGGGGACATGAGTGGGGGCCTGGTGGAGGCTGCCCCTGGTGGCTGGGGGTGGGGGTGGTGGGAGACATGAGTGGGGGCCTGGTGGAGGCTGCCAATGGTGGCTGGGGGGTGGGGGTGGTGGGAGACATGAGTGGGGGCCTGGCGGAGGCTGTCCCTGCACTGCTGGGGGGTGGGGGTGGTGGGAGACATGAGTGGGGGCCTGGTGGAGGCTGCCCCTGCACTGCTGGGGGGTGGGGGTGGTGGTAGACATGAGTGGGGGCCTGGTGGAGGCTGCCCCTGCACTGCTGGGGGGTGGGGGTAATAGGGGACATGAGTGGGGGCCTGGTGGAGGCTGCGCCTGGTGGCTGGGGGGTGGGGGTGGTGGGAGACATGAGTGGGGCCTGGTGGAGGCTGCCCCTGCACTGCTGGGGGGTGGGGGGGTGGTAGACATGGGTGGGGGCCTGGTGGAGGCTGCCCCTGCACTGCTGGGGGTGGGGGTTCATTGGGACATGAGTGGGGGCCTGGTGGAGGCTTCCCCTGCTGGCTGGGGGATGGGGGTGATGGGAGACATGAGTGTGGGCCTGGTGGAGCCTGCCCCTGCACTGCTGGGGGGTGGGGTGGTGGTAGACATGGGTGGGGGTCTGGTGGAGGCTGCCCCTGCACTGCTGGGGGGTGGGGGTGGTGGGAGACATGAGTGGGGGCCTGCTGGAGGCTGCCCCTGGTGGCTGGGGGGTGGGGGTGGTGGGAGACATGAGTTGGACATGAGTGGGGGCCTGGTGGAGGCTGCCCCTGGTGGCTGGGGGTGATGGGAGACATGAGTGTGGGCCTGGTGGAGGCTGCCCCTGCACTGCTGGGGGGTGGGGGTGGTGGTATACATGGGTGGGGGCCTGGTGGAGGCTGCCCCTGCACTGCTGGGGGGTGGGGGTGGTGGGAGACATGCGTGGGGGCCTGGTGGAGGCTGCCCTGGTGGCTGGGGGGTGGGGGTGGTGGGAGACATGAGTTGGACATGAGTGGGGGCCTGGTGGAGGCTGCCCCTGCAGTGTTGGGGGGTGGGGGTAACAGGGGACATGAGTGGGGGCCTGGTGGAGGCTGCCCCTGGTGCCTGGGAGGTGGGGGTGGTGGGAGACATGAGTGGGGGCCTGGTGGAGGCTGCCCCTGCACTGCTGGGGGGTGGGGGTGGTGGGAGACATGAGTGGGGGCCTGGTGGAGGCTGCCCCTGGTGGCTGGGGGGTGGCGGTGGTGGGAGACATGAGTTGGACATGAGTGGGGGCCTGGTGGAGGCTGCCCCTGCACTGCTGGGGGGTGGGGGTAATAGGGGACATGAGTGGGGGCCTGGTGGAGGCTGCCGCTGGTGGCTGGGGGGTGGGAGTGGTGGGAGACATGAGTGGGGGCCTGGTGGAGGCTGCCCCTGGTGGCTGGGGGGTGGGGGTGGTGGGAGACATGAGTGGGGGCCTGGTGGAGGCTGCCCCTGCACTGCTAGGGGGTGGGGGTGGTGGGAGACATGAGTGGGGGCCTGGTGGAGGCTTCCCCTGCACTGCTGGGGGGGTGGGGGTAATAGGGGACATGGGTGGGGGCCTGGTGGAGGCTGCCCCTGGTGGCTGGGGGGTGGGGGTGGTGGGAGACATGAGTGGGGCCTGGTGAAGGCTGCCCTTGGTGGCTGGGGGGTGGGGGTGGTGGGAGACATGAGTGGGGGCCTGGTGGAGGCTGCCCCTGCACTGCTGGGGGGTGCGGGTAATAGGGGACATGAGTGGGGGCCTGGTGGAGGCTGCACCTGGTTGCTGGGGGGTGGGGGTGGTGGGAGACATGAGTGGGACCTGGTGGAGGCTGCCCCTGCACTGCTGGGGGGTGGGGGTGGTGGTAGACATGGGTGGGGGCCTGGTGGAGGCTGCCACTGCACTGCTGGGGGTGGGGGTTCATTGGGACATGAGTGGGGGCCTTGTGGAGGCTGCCCCTGGTGGCTGGGGGTGGGGGTGGTGGTAGACATGGGTGGGGGCCTGGTGGAGGCTGCCCCTGGTGGCTGGGGGGTGGGGGTGATGGGAGACATGAGTGTGGGCCTGGTGGAGGCTGCCCCTGCACTGCTGGGGGGTGGGGTGGTGGTAGACATGGGTGGGGGCCTGGTGGAGGCTGCCCCTGCACTGCTGGGGGGTGGGGGTGGTGGGAGACATGAGTGGGGGCCTGGTGGAGGCTGCCCCTGGTGGCTGGGGGGTGGGGGTGGTGGGAGACATGAGTTGGACATGGGTGGGGGCCTGGTGGAGGCTGCCCCTGGTGGCTGGGGGGTGGGGGTGATGGGAGACATGAGTGTGGGCCTAGTGGAGGCTGCCCCTGCACTGCTGGGGGGTGGGGGTGGTGGTAGACATGGGTGGGGGCCTGGTGGAGGATGCCCCTGCACTGCTGGGGGTGGGGGTGGTGGGAGACATGTGTGGGGGCCTGGTGGAGGCTGCCCCTCGTGGCTGGGGGGTGGGGGTGGTGGGAGACATGAGTTGGACATGAGTGGGGGCCTGGTGGAGGCTGCCCCTGCACTGCTGGGGGTGGGGGTAACAGAGGACATGAGTGGGGGCCTGGTGGAGTCTGCCCCTGGTGGCTGGGGGGCGGGGGTGGTGGGAGACATGAGTTCGGACCAGGTGGAGGCTGCCCCTGGTGGCTGGGGGGTGGGGGTGGTGGGAGACATGGATGGGGGCCTGGTGGAGGCTGCCCCTGGCGGCTGGGGGGTGGGGGTGGTGGGAGACATGAATGGGGGCCTGGTGGAGGCTGCCCCTGCACTGCTGGGGGGTGGGGGTGGTGGGAGACATGAGTGGGGGCCTGGTGGAGGCTGCCCCTGCACTGCTGGGGGGTGGGTGTGGTGGGAGACATGAGTGGGGGCCTGGTGGAGGCTGCCCCTGGTGGCTGGGGGGTGGGGGGGTGGTATACATGAGTGGGGGCCTGGTGGAGGCTGCCCCTGCACTGCTGGGGGGTAGGGGTAATAGGGGACATGAGTGGGGGCCTGGTGGAGGCTGCCCCTGGTGGCTGGGGGGTGGGGGTGGTGGGAGACATGGATGGGGGCCTGGTGGAGCCTGCCCCTGCACTGCTGGGGGGTGGGGTGGTGGTAGACATGGGTGGGGGTCTGGTGGAGGCTGCCCCTGCACTGCTGGGGGGTGGGGGTGGTGGTAGACATGGGTGGGGGCCTGGTGGAGGCTGCCCCTGCACTGCTGGGGGTGGGGGTTCATTGGGACATGAGTGGGGGCCTGGTGGAGGCTTCCCCTGCTGGCTGGGGGATGGGGGTGATGGGAGACATGAGTGTGGGCCTGGTGGAGCCTGCCCCTGCACTGCTGGGGGGTGGGGTGGTGGTAGACATGGGTGGGGGTCTGGTGGAGGCTGCCCCTGCACTGCTGGGGGGTGGGGGTGGTGGGAGACATGAGTGGGGGCCTGCTGGAGGCTGCCCCTGGTGGCTGGGGGGTGGGGGTGGTGGGAGACATGAGTTGGACATGAGTGGGGGCCTGGTGGAGGCTGCCCCTGGTGGCTGGGGGTGATGGGAGACATGAGTGTGGGCCTGGTGGAGGCTGCCCCTGCACTGCTGGGGGGTGGGGGTGGTGGTAGACATGGGTGGGGGTCTGGTGGAGGCTGCCCCTGCACTGCTGTGGGGTGGGGGTGGTGGGAGACATGCGTGGGGGCCTGGTGGAGGCTGCCCCTGGTGGCTGGGGGGTGGGGGTGGTGGGAGACATGAGTTGGACATGAGTGGGGGCCTGGTGGAGGCTGCCCCTGCAGTGTTGGGGGGTGGGGGTAACAGGGGACATGAGTGGGGGCCTGGTGGAGGCTGCCCCTGGTGCCTGGGGGGTGGGGGTGGTGGGAGACATGAGTGGGGGCCTGGTGGAGGCTGCCCCTGCACTGCTGGGGGGTGGGGGTAGTGGGAGACATGAGTGGGGGCCTGGTGGAGGCTGCCCCTGGTGGCTGGGGGGTGGCGGTGGTGGGAGACATGAGTTGGACATGAGTGGGGGCCTGGTGGAGGCTGCCCCTGCACTGCTGGGGGGTGGGGGTAATAGGGGACATGAGTGGGGGCCTGGTGGAGGCTGCCGCTGGTGGCTGGGGGGTGGGAGTGGTAGGAAACATGAGTGGGGGCCTGGTGGAGGCTGCCCCTGGTGGCTGGGGGTGATGGGAGACATGAGTGTGGGCCTGGTGGAGGCTGCCCCTGCACTGCTGGGGGGTGGGGGTGGTGGTAGACATGGGTGGGGGTCTGGTGGAGGCTGCCCCTGCACTGCTGTGGGGTGGGGGTGGTGGGAGACATGCGTGGGGGCCTGGTGGAGGCTGCCCCTGGTGGCTGGGGGGTGGGGGTGGTGGGAGACATGAGTTGGACATGAGTGGGGGCCTGGTGGAGGCTGCCCCTGCAGTGTTGGGGGGTGGGGGTAACAGGGGACATGAGTGGGGGCCTGGTGGAGGCTGCCCCTGGTGCCTGGGGGGTGGGGGTGGTGGGAGACATGAGTGGGGGCCTGGTGGAGGCTGCCCCTGCACTGCTAGGGGGTGGGGGTGGTGGGAGACATGAGTGGGGGCCTGGTGGAGGCTGCCCCTGCACTGCTGGGGGGTGGGGGTAATAGGGGACATGGGTGGGGGCCTGGTGGAGGCTGCCCCTGGTGGCTGGGAGGTGGGGGTGGTGGGAGACATGAGTGGGGCCTGGTGGAGGCTGCCCTTGGTGGCTGGGGGGTGGGGGTGGTGGGAGACATGAGTGGGGGCCTGGTGGAGGCTGTCCCTGCACTGCTAGGGGGTGGGGGTTGTGGGAGACATGAGTGGGGGCCTGGTGGAGGCTGCCCCTGCACTGCTGGGGGGTGGGGGTGGTGGTAGACATGAGTGGGGGCCTGGTGGAGGCTGCCCCTGCACTGCTGGGGGGTGCGGGTAATAGGGGACATGAGTGGGGGCCTGGTGGAGGCTGCACCTGGTTGCTGGGGGGTGGGGGTGGTGGGAGACATGAGTGGGACCTGGTGGAGGCTGCCCCTGCACTGCTGGGGGGTGGGGGTGGTGGTAGACATGGGTGGGGGCCTGGTGGAGGCTGCCACTGCACTGCTGGGGGTGGGGGTTCATTGGGACATGAGTGGGGGCCTGGTGGAGGCTGCCCCTGGTGGCTGGGGGTGGGGGTGGTGGTAGACTTGGGTGGGGGCCTGGTGGAGGCTGCCCCTGGTGGCTGGGGGGTGGGGGTGATGGGAGACATGAGTGTGGGCCTGGTGGAGGCTGCCCCTGCACTGCTGGGGGGTGGGGTGGTGGTAGACATGGGTCGGGGCCTGGTGGAGGCTGCCCCTGCACCGCTGGGGGGTGGGGGTGGTGGGAGACATGAGTGGGGGCCTGGTGGAGGCTGCCCCTGGTGGCTGGGGGGTGGGGGTGGTGGGAGACATGAGTTGGACATGGGTGGGGGCCTGGTGGAGGCTGCCCCTGGTGGCTGGGGGGTGGGGGTGATGGGAGACATGAGTGTGGGCCTAGTGGAGGCTGCCCCTGCACTGCTGGGGGGTGAGGGTGGTGGTAGACATGGGTGGGGGCCTGGTGGAGGCTGCCCCTGCACTGCTGGGGGTGGGGGTGGTGGGAGACATGTGTGGGGGCCTGGTGGAGGCTGCCCCTCGTGGCTGGGGGGTGGGGGTGGTGGGAGACATGAGTTGGACATGAGTGGGGGCCTGGTGGAGGCTGCCCCTGCACTGCTGGGGGTGGGGGTAACAGAGGACATGAGTGGGGGCCTGGTGGAGTCTGCCCCTGGTGGCTGGGGGGCGGGGGTGGTGGGAGACATGAGTTCGGGCCAGGTGGAGGCTGCCCCTGGTGGCTGGGGGGTGGGGGTGGTGGGAGACATGGATGGGGGCCTGGTGGAGGCTGCCCCTGGCGGCTGGGGGGTGGGGGTGGTGGGAGACATGAATGGGGGCCTGGTGGAGGCTGCCCCTGCACTGCTGGGGGGTGGGGGTGGTGGGAGACATGAGTGGGGGCCTGGTGGAGGCTGCCCCTGCACTGCTGGGGGGTGGGGGTGGTGGGAGACATGAGTGGGGGCCTGGTGGAGGCTGCCCCTGGTGGCTGGGGGGTGGGGGGGTGGTATACATGAGTGGGGGCCTGGTGGAGGCTGCCCCTGCACTGCTGGGGTTGGGGGTGGTGGGAGACATGAGTGGGGGCCTGGTGGAGGCTGCCCCTGGTGGCTGGGGGGTGGGGGTGGTGGGAGACATGAGTGGGGGCCTGGTGGAGGCTGCCCCTGCACTTCTGGGGGGTGGGGGTGGTGGGAGACATGAGTGGGGGCCTGGTGGAGGCTGCCACTGGTGGCTGGGGGGTGGGGTTGGTGGTATACATGAGTGGGGGCCTTGTGGAGGCTGCCCCTGCACTGCTGGGGGTGGGGGTTCATTGGGACATGAGTGGGGGCCTGGTGGAGGCTGCCCCTGGTGGCTGGGGGTGGGGGTGGCGGTAGACATGGGTGGGGGCCTGGTGAAGGCTGCCCCTGGTGGCTGGGGGGTGGGGGTGATGGGAGACATGAGTGTGGGCCTGGTGGAGGCTGCCCCTGCACTGCTGGGCTGTGGGGTGGTGGTAGACATGGGTGGGGGCCTGGTGGAGGCTGCCCCTGCACTGCTGGGGGGTGGGGGTGGTGGGAGACATGAGTGGGGGCCTGGTGGAGGCTGCCCCTGGTGGCTGGGGGTGGTGGGAGACATGAGTTGGACATGGGTGGGGGCCTGGTGGAGGCTGCCCCTGGTGGCTGGGGGGTGGGGGCGATGGCAGACATGAGTGTGGGCCTAGTGGAGGCTGCCCCTGCACTGCTGGGGCGTGGGGGTGGTGGTAGACATGGGTGGGGGCCTGGTGGAGGCTTCCCCTGCACTGCTGGGGGGTGGGGGTGGTGGGAGACATGCGTGGGGACCTGGTGGAGGCTGCCCCTGGTGGCTGGGGGGTGGGGGTGGTGGGAGACATGAGTTGGACATGAGTGGGGGCCTGGTGGAGGCTGCCCCTGCACTGCTGGGGGTGGGGGTAACAGAGGACATGAGTGGGGGCCTGGTGGAGGCTGCCCCTGGTGGCTGGGGGGCGGGGGTGGTGGGAGACATGAGTGGGGGCCAGGCGGAGGCTGCCCCTGGTGGCTGTGGGGTGGGGGTGGTGGGAGACATGAGTGGGGGCCTGGTGGAGGCTGCCCCTGCACTGCTGGGGGGTGGGGGTGGTGGGAGACATGAGTGGGGGCCTGGTGGAGGCTGCCCCTGCACTGCTGGGGGGTGGGGGTAATAGGGGACATGAATGGGGGCCTGGTGGAGGCTGCCCCTGGTGGCTGGGGGTGGGGGTCATGGGAGACATGAGTGGGGGCCTGGTGGAGGCTGCCCCTGGCGGCTGGGGGGTGGGGGTGGTAGGAGACGTGAATGGGGGCCTGTTGGAGGCTGCCCCTGCACTGCTGGGGGGTGGGGGTGGTGGGAGACATGAGTGGGGGCCTGGTGGAGGCTGCCCCTGCACTGCTGGAGGGTGGGGGTGGTGGTATACATGAGTGGGGGCCTGGTGGAGGCTGCCCCTGCACTGCTGGGGGGTGGGGGTGCATGGGGACATGAGTGGGGGCCTGGTGGAGGCTGCCCCTGCACTGCTGGGGGATGGGGGCGGTGGGAGACATGAGTGGGGGCCTGGTGGAGGCTGCCCCTGGTGGCTGGGTGGTGGGGTGGTGGGAGACATGAGTTGGACATGAGTGGGGGCCTGGTGGAGGCTGCCCCTGCACTGCTGGGTGATGGGGGTAATAGGGGACATGAGTGGGGGCCTGGTGGAGGCTGCCTCTGCACTGCTGGGTGGTGGGGGTGCATGGGGACATGAGTGGGGGCCTGGTGGAGGCTGCCCCTGCACTGCTGGGGGTTGGGGTTGGTGGGAGACATGAGTGGGGGTCTGGTGGAGGCTGCCCCTGGTGGCTGGGGGTTGGGGGTGGTGGGAGACATGAGTGGGGGCCTGGTGGAGGCTGCCCCTGGTGGCTGGGGGGTGGGGTGGTGGGAGACATGAGTTGGACATGAGTGGGGGCCTGGTGGAGGCTGCCCCTGCACTGCTGGGGGCTGGGGGTAATAGGGGACATGAGTGGGGGCCTGGTGGAGGCTGCCCCTGGTGGCTGGGGGTTGGGGGTGGTGGGAGACATGAGTGGGGGCCTGGTGGAGGCTGCCACTGGTGGCTGGGGGGTGGGGGTGGTGGGAGACATGAGTGGGGGCCTGGTGGAGGCTGCCCCTGCACTGCTCGGGGGTGGGGGTGCATGGGGACATGAGTGGGGGCCTGGTGGAGGCTGCCCCTGGTGGCTGGGTGTGAGGGTGGTGGTAGACATGCGTGGGGGCCTGGTGGAGGCTGCCCCTGGTGGCTGGGGGGTGGGGGTGATGGGAGACATGAGTGTGGGCCTGGTGGAGGCTGCCCCTGCACTGCTGGGGGGTGGGGGTGGTGGTAGACATGGGTGGGGGCCTGGTGGAGGCTGCCCCTGCACTGCTGGGGGGTGGGGGTGGTGGGAGACATGAGTGGGGGCCTGGTGGAGGCTGCCCCTGGTGGCTGGGGGGTGGGGGTGGTGGGAGACATGAGTTGGACATGAGTGGGGGCCTTGTGGAGGCTGCCCCTGCACTGCTGGGGAGTGGGGGTAATAGGGGACATGCGTGGGGGCCTGGTGGAGGCTGCCCCTGCACTGCTGGGGGGTGGGGGTGCATGGGGACATGAGTGGGGGCCTGGTGGAGGCTGCCCCTGCACTGCTGTGGGGTGGGATTGGTGGGAGACATGAGTGGGGGCCTGGTGGAGGCTGCCCCTGGTGGCTGGGTGGTGGGGGTGGTGGGAGACATGAGTGGGGGCCTGGTGGAGGCTGCCCCTGGGGGCTGGGGGGTGGGGGTGGTGGGAGACATGAGTTGGACATGAGTGGGGGCCTGGTGGAGGCTGCCCCTGCACTGCTGGGGGTGGGGGTAATAGGGGACATGAGTGGGGGCCTGGTGGAAGCTGCCCCTGGTGGCTGGGGGGTGGGGGTGGTGGGAGACATGAGTGGGGGCCTGGTGGAGGCTGCCCCTGGTGGCTGGGGGGTGGGGGTGGTGGGAGACATGAGTGGGGGCCTGGTGGAGGCTGCCCTGCACTGCTGGGGGGTGGGGTGCATGGGGACATGAGTGGGGGCCTGGTGGAGGCCGCCCCTGGTGGCTGGGGGTGAGGGTGGTGGTAGACATGGGTGGGGGCCTGGTGGAGGCTGCCCCTGGTGGCTGGGGCGTGGGGGTGATGGGAGACATGAGTGTGGGCCTGGTGGAGGCTGCCCCTGCACTGCTGGGGGGTGGGGTGGTGGTAGACATGGGTGGGGGCCTGGTGGAGGCTGCCCCTGCACTGCTGGGGGGTGGGGGTGGTGGGAGCCATGAGTGGGGGCCTGGTGGAGGCTGCCCCTGGTGGCTGGGGGGTCGGGGTGGTGGGAGACATGTGTTGGTGATCAGTAGTGCAAGGTGGCATGTGGGTTGGCTGGTGGGCATGGCCATGGTGGATGGGTTGCCTGTGGGACATGAGCAGGGGTGCAGGGTAGTACCCTGTGGTGTGGGCTGCCTGCAGGGGCCGTGGAGGGTGTAGAGGGAACACCTGGGGGGACCCACATGGCCAAATCACATGTAGCATTCCCCGGCACCACCGAAATACACGTACCCTGCAGAAATCGCGTGTGAATCTTCCGCGCACCTCGGAATACACGTACCCAGGCCAATCGCGTGTGGAACTTCCCGCGCACCCCGTAGTACACGTACCCAGGCCAATCGCGTGTGGAACTTCCCACGCACCCCCACCTACCCAGGCCAATCGCGTGTGGAACTTCCTGCGCACCCCGTAGTACACGTACCCAGGCTAATCGCGTGTGGAACTTCCTGCGCACCCCGAAGTACACGTACCCAGGCTAATCGCGTGTGGAACTTCCCGCGCACCCAGGAACACGCGCACACGCTATTTTTCACACAGCGGGTGTCCGTGTTTGTCGGTGCCCCTTTGCACCTCATTTGTCCTAGAGGGCCACTGTATGGGCCATTCATCATGCCTGTATATGGGTGCTTTTTGTTAGCGCACATTTTGGCGCACATTTTTTTCAGTCGCAGGGGTGCTACCGCCTGCTTTCTTGTGGCGTACTTGTTTGGCCCTGTGCGCGTCTTTGACCGTGCGCTGGTTTGCCCTATTCGATTCCATGAATACGGGTTGTAGGCGAGCGTGTGGGCGTTCCGCGCACTTGCCTCCTGTACTTCCCCCGTGACGCCCATATTTTCACGCGTTGTTCCCCATTCCGAGTGTTACGCCCCGTGTTCCGCCTACTTTTGTGATGTGCACCACGCTATGTGCGATTTCGCAGTGGCCGTGGCGCATGCTATTGGATGACCTGTGCGCCAGCGTGCGCGGCGCACATTTTTAGCGCACATCCAATGTTTTTCTCGAGCACAGACTTCCATGAATCGCTGTGCGCTGGTTTTCCTGCGATTTTTGCACTTGCACTGCGATTTTCGCACTTTTTCTACGATTCACACATTTTGGCACCTCTGCGCGGGAATTTTCGGCGCACATTAATTCCATGAATCGACCCCTATGGATCTCTGCCCAAAGTTTTGGGTTATTTCTGAGAACCTGATAGGTTAGCCCGTTTGGTCCAGCGGCTTTGGATCTAGAAGAATTAGTTATTAGTTCAAAGATGTCATTTTCATCAAAAGGGAGGGACCAAGGGAGATCCATTGTGAAGTAGAATTCCGGAGACCCTCGAGATTTAAAGTTTTCAGTGAGATATTCCACCCACTTTTTCTCTGGGACTAAGTTACACAGGGAGCTGTTGATACCCGTTTCAAGTTGACCCACCACCGCCTTGAAGTTCTTAGACTTATTTGAACTTACAATCTGCAACATTTGTTCACCATCTTACTGCATCCTTTGATATCTCTGGTTTCTTGACCAATTTCTGTAAGACTGTGCTATTTATTTTTACTCGTGATGAAGGATGGACTTATCGCTGATCTTTGCTTTTAGTTTGCGCATAGTACTTCTTTATTCTGTTTTTTTCTTATGGGTCTCTTCATTAAAAATGTGGAGATGGTCCTGCTTCAAAGTTGTACCAATTTTACTTGGTGGATTAATGGCCCATATGAATTTCCCGAATTTCTCAGCGTGGAGTTCTTCTTTCCAGGTTGGGTTCGAAATTTCCCCCAATTTTTTATTTAGGGTTTTCCCTTCTTGCTTATATTTTGATACTCTCAACTTTCCTTTGAGGCACTCTACTTCTTGTCCCAACCTCTTGCCTTTACGGCTTAGCAGATCAGGAAAAGAAAGTTCCAACCTAGAATGATCACTCCCACGTTCATGATTTATAGTCAAACTTGACTGGAGGCAGGATAGTTCAGAAGAAACAAAGATAAAGACCAAGGTGGATGCTAGGTTCCCTCGGTGCCAGGTTGTCTGGACAATTCCACCTTCTCTAGGCTTCACCTGAATTCTCTCTAGATCCCATGAGGCAAGGAAGTCTAACCACATTTTTCCTCTTCTTGAGGATTTACTTCCCTTTTGTAAACGCTTGCTGCAGAAATTACTGGAACAATCAGTATTAACATCCCCTGCTAAGAGAATTATTATCCCTTCCTGTTAGGTCCTCACCTTAGTTAATACTGCATCAAGATCCGCTAGAAAATGCTGGAGTGTAGAGATGGCAGGATTCCAGTAAATATTAATGATTACCATTTCGAGTCGAGTACCATTCGTTTTCGTCTCTATTTTACAAGCTTGTTTTCCCAAAGGATTGTTACACAGTGGAGTAATCAGCTTAAGTGTGGAATTTTTTAAGGCAAGTAAAAGGCCCCCGACAGTCTGCCTTTAGCTTTTTGAGATGCTTGAAGATTTTTAGTTGTAAAGCCCTCAATCTCGAGATGGTATACTAGCCAGGTTTCCTGAAATATTAAGATATCATTGAGTCCCCAAAGACCTTCTTTAAGTTGTTTCTTTTTCCGAAAACCTGGCCCTCGTGTGTTCCAGCAGACCAGCTTCAGGAAACTTTGCCTAAAGGCATTTTGTCTCTGCTCCCAATTTTTGGATTATTTGGGAGATAATCTCTGGGAGCTTTGCCAAGAGATCTGCATTTTCATTCGAGCATTGAGGAGGGCTTGTGTTTTTCTTTTACAGGTCCCCAACTGAGCCCCCATCTTAACTCCTGCTCTTCCCCCTGAGCTTTCCATATTAGGGGAGACTCTTGAGTTGTTTCCTTCACACACTTCGGTGACCGTAAGGCCTACCCGGCCCAAATCAATCCTGTAATTTGGGATTGCTTGTTTTGCTCTTCTTGATTTCAAACCAATTTCCACATAGTGATAATCGTTTATGAGTGGAAATTTAACATATTCAATGTCTTCGCTTGCGAAAAGGTACAGGTTTGGGACCTTATTCAGATAATAAAGGACAACAAGTCTTCTGAGAGATTTGTTTTTTTTTGTTTGTAGCCTGCCTTAACCAGACTTTTGGTATAGTATAATCTACCTCTTCTGTAGACTTGACTTCTGCTAGTTCTTGATTGAGGATTAATTTTGGCGCCACCATTGAGCCACTTCCAGTGCTGATCTCCAATTTTCTATATTTCCCGAGGCCAGTCCATGTGTCCTAGACACAGGTTGTTATTGCCTTCCTCTCTCTCTCTTGTATAGTTTGTTGAGGGGGGCTTATAACAGAAATAGGCACTGTTTTCTCTGTACGTTTTACAAATATTGATGCTAATTTCAAAGGAATCTTTAGGGACTCCCCAACTGTTTCAAGATCTGAAGTTGATTTTTTAGCCTTATTTTCTTTTTTTCTCAGAAATATTGGGGCTATCTTAATACTTGCTTGACCTTTTCCACAGCTTTGTTTACATATTGTTTTGGAGGGGAATCCAAAGGGTCAGTCTGGAGGCCAATACTTGAACTTTGGGTCTTTTTTTCCACAGGGCCTTTATTTTTCCTCATAGGAAGTCTTTTTAACCCCGATTTCTTGGGGGAATAACACTCAAGCTTATTTGATTGTCAATCGGATTCAGACTAGGTTCCACTAAAAAAAAAGACTGGTGCACAAACCTGAACAGGCTCGCCTTCCACAGGTAATGTCAAGTTTTTCAAAAACAGGATTTGCACCTGTGTTCTTCACACATTGGGCCTCATTACAACCCAGGCAATAAGGGGTTAACGGCACCGTAAAAGGTGGCGGCGCCGTTAACCCCTTACCGCCTAATTGCGAGGTCCCTTTGCGGGTCCCGACCTTAATGGCTGTTTTTTACCAGCCGTTAAGGATTGGACCCGCAAAGGGACCTTGGAGGTATTTACGGTACCGCAATTTGCGGTACCGTAACTACCACCTTCCCCATTTCCATTGAGCCCTATGGGGGCAAAAATAGGAATGAGGAAGGGCCAATGGTGAATGGGGAATTCCCGCCCCGCCAACCTTGGAATGGGGCAGTAATTCCGCCATTCACCATGGCACAATCAGTAAAATACCGGCGGCAACCATGGTGCTACTAGCGCCATGGTTGTCGCCTAGGTCGTAATGACCCCCATTGACCTGATTTTTTGTCTTTTTGTGTGTTCTTGTTACTTGTCGTAGGGGAGTTCTTAGTCGGGTTCTGTTTTCTTTTTCCGTTTTGTCTTTCTTCTTCCTTTGTAGTTTTGAGAGGATGCTGGGATCCAGGTATCCTCAACATGGGCTGACTCTTGGATGAATTTGTCCTCAGACAGTACTGACGGATCAATGACCACCACCTCATCATCGACAACCACATTTGCTAACCTTCGAAACTCCTCAAGTATAGATTCCGAGAGGGGGGTGTCATCAAATAAGGGGTTTTCAACCAGACCCTCATCACTTGGAGTTTGCCTGAGGTTAGAGAGGTGTAGAACATTTCCTGTTAGTTATTTGATCAGCTCATGCATGGTATCACTGTCTTTTATGCCTGCTTTGAGTAAAAGAAAGACTTGAGCCATGTCGAGACCTTGTTTCACCCCTTCCAGTTGTGTTTCCTTAAGGGTAGGAATCAGACCCTTTTTCCCCCCCTTCTTCACTCCCTTGTGTAGATTCTATAGTTTGCCACACTCTGTCATCCAGGTCTTCTGCATCATTTAAGCTTTTGTTTCCTTTCTTAAGGAAATGATCTTTGATTTTACTCAGAATTATGTTTGTGGTTATAGTGTATTCCAGACCACGCTTGCACCCCTTTCTCAATGATGTCAGTGTTTCATCTACTCCAACTGTATGTGGGCAGTGAGTATGGACTAAAGCATGGGTGGTTATGAGAGTGTTCTGTTGTGGGGCTAATGTGTTCACTACCAATGAACTGGTTTCCTCCCCAACCCTCTATAATTGATCCAGGTTAGAGCTATTATGTTCTAGATTACTCTCCAGGGTTGGTGTACTGTGAAGTCTCATCTGAGGCACGGTTTTATCTCATGAAAGGATCCCAGTATAGAGAAAAACACAGAAGAAAAAAGAATAAGATCTAAAATTCTATTGGCTATGCACACCAAAGATCTCTAATACAGATATATTTATACCAGTTTTGAGTTCCCAGATGAAGTATAAAAGTAGACAAATGGAAAACCAGTCAAAGGCACTCACAGGTTGATTTCTCAGTGAAACGTTTCCAGATGGCACTATGATTCCCGCTGCACGCCCTTCTTGAATCGCACTTAGGATTGCTGGTTCTTAAAGGCCCCTTGTTTGCAATATTTGCACAGAGGGAAGCAGTGCCTATAGAATCTTTCCCAGTAACCACACAGTTGTCAAGTACTTTTAGTGAAAGTTTTCTGTCTCAGGATTTAAAGGATTACCTTCAATAGGAGCTCTTCATATAGGCGGCGTAGAGAGTACATCAATCACACACGTGCAGTTCCTTCTGCAGCTTCCAATGAGCTCCTCCACGACACGAAGGACAGAGATCTGCAGAAATCATTTCCTGTGATAAAAATTAAGTGTCCCCTGCGCACTCGGGCTACACCCTATTCTTTATAAAGTTTCTGGGATCAAAGAGGCAACACTAATTTATCTAAAGAAAACAGAACTAAAAGTGATCCCCAAACATTATGCTGGGGAAGTCACCTCAGTAAAACGTATGTAAATTAGCAACTAGTTTAAGGAAATAAAAATTGGTCAATGTGTGACAATCTCTCTAATATGCAGAACAGTCATTCTTTAAGCCAAATGATTTTATTACTAAATATAGTACAATACAATTTACATGTCTGTACATGCTGCTTATCTGGAAGTGTATTTCAATATTTCACACAAAATATACATAAAGTTGCTTTCTTTAATAAAAAAAGTTTTAAAAACATTTTATGTTCGTCATTATCAATATCAAGTATTGGTACCAGAGAAAGGTTGCATCGAAAATACTTTAGCTCGATATTTCCCATTAGCAAAGTGCGCCCATGTACAATATGTTGTGATTGGTTTCTAGCATATGCATGTAAAGGAAATATAAGCTTTAGTGGGTCACATCCCAATCTGCAGACTTATGTTTATGGAAGCTATGCCATCAATTTAGAATGAAAAGAATACTGATTTATCTGCACTATGCATCGACCCATGATTGTGATTTTCAAAAGGTCAACAACTACCCCCCCATCCCGATTGTCTTAGATAATTCGGGTGTATCTAACTTGGGGTCCTCTCACTTCAACACAATGGGCCTCATTACAAGTTGTGCGGAATGCGTTTAACGGCACGGGTAATGGTGCCAGCGCCGTTAAACGCATTCTGCACTATTACGAGGTTCACTCACGGGACCCAATGTGGACGTCTGGTTCATCCAGACGTCCATAGCGGGTCCCGTGAGGGAACCAGGGAGCTAACAACGGGCCCTCTTGTAATGGGCCCGTTGTTAGCTCCCTCCCCATTCCCATTGAGCTCTATGGGGGCTCGTATGGGAATGGGGAAGGTCCGGGATCCCTGAATGGGGAAATATCGGGCCCTCCATACTCGGAATGGCCCCGTATTTCCCCATTCAGGGAACCCGGACACGGACATAGTTTTGGAGGCAGCCGTGGTGCCAATAGCGCCATGGCTACCTCCAAAGTCGTAATGAGGCCCCATGTCATTACTAAAATGTTATGGCTGATTTGAAATTGCATCATTTCTATGGAAAGGAAATTGCAAAGCTCCCTTTAGTCCCAATATGTCTTTTTAAATATTTATGGTTTTCACAGGTCAGAAATTGGCAACTAATTGTGTAAATGTGGAAACTGTACACCCTTTCACAAATCTGGAGTCAGACTACACCTGTGAAGTTGCTCAGTTCAGTTTATTAAGCTATGATTTACAAAAGGCTGCGCTCTCTGTGTTCTATCTGTGCTAGACTACACACAGAAAACCGAGAAAGGCAGACAATGCAATGTGTTCTTATTTACATACAATGAGTTTGCAATGAATACAATGAAAGCAGGATACATTTCACACTAAAAAACTAAAACATCCTATTCCCATTCTGTTGGTGATAGTTTATCAGTCACAGCACACGCTGCACAACAAAAATTGCTATTGGTTCTATAATAAATCAAATTCCACTTGGGATTAAATATTGTGAGAAAGAAATGTTGCATTTCACACTAAAATGTTGAAACATTCTATTTGGGATCAGTTTCGAGAATTGCCACCCCCAAACCTGCAGTACCTCCTATTTCAGGGAAATGCCTCCAGGAGACTTATCATTCATTACATTAGGACGATTTATATTCACTTTTGAATAATTCTTTAAGACACAGATCCAGCACAGGCCCTTATAGCTTTCAGGTAATCTGCCAGCCAGCTATGATTCTCTGGTTTGTTCACCCACCTCCAGGAAATCAGGCATGACTTAGGTAGAATCCGCTTGAGGCTTCCTCATGGACAAGGCCCATTCCTCGAAATATTATACAAGCTCAGAATTCATCCATTAGTGACAGTGGTTCACCTTTTAGCAGCCTTCAACATCATTGCTCTTCTCCTATTCCATGTGTGTTTTTCTTTATATAATGTCTACTATGCCCACCCAAAGTAAGAGGGACAAAGCACTTGGTGGAAGCTTTGATTAACTTAACCGGATGGCACTACCAGAGAACCCCCCCTTTCTTTTTAATAGGTTGATCATATTTCTGTGCATATCACATAGTGAGGCTGGACACTTCGGACTCAGAATCATATTTCTTCCATATGTCTTTTTAGCAACGTTACACATAGTTCAAATATGGATTTCTAGATTCTCATGACCCTCACAAATCCAGGGGCATGCAGCATGAATGTGTACAGGTATTGTGTGCATGTGGTTAATATTGATGATGTTATCTATTAATAATATATCTATAGATCTGTTTACACCCATTCTGTAGTGGAGACTATGACAGTCTGACAAGACCTATTCTAAACCTCATTGTTGGGATTTTATAGTCAGCGTTGTTTTTCATGCACCAATATGCGGATATAGATGGCCCACATTATTTATGTTGGTGTCAATACCCTAAAACATTTGAGCTGCTCTCAGAGAACCCAATGTGAAACCTTCAGTTAATGATTGATATAAGTGGCTGTCTGGTCACTTTTTTAAAATCAAAATCTTTAACTCCAGATGGTGGATTTTAAAACAAAGGTAATGTCAAGAGGTTCAATCTTAAGTGCACTCCAGCCTCTGATGCAACAATCTACAACATTTGGCCAATTTAGATCTTTATCATCTCAGAGCCCAGATATGTGGCTCTACTGGAATGCAAAGATTGATTTTTTAAAGAATATTTTTCTTGCTATTAGCCCATGTGGTTGTGGGCAACCCATTAATCAGAGGACTTGTGTATGGAATTCCTTTGCAGTGCAGGACCCAATGTGTTTCTCAGATGCAAGATAAAAAGGTCAATTTGTCTCCAGACATCCAAGCTCATCATATGGATCTTCTTTAAGCCCTCCCTATCATTAGCGTACAAAGGGCGAAACAGAAATTAGCTTGTTGCCAGGTTCACTGGAAGACCAGCAAAACAACTATTTCCAAAGCCACATTAGAACACCAATCCGGCCATGCAGAGTTGAACAGTAATGCATTTCCTGTTTAAAGTCTCCATATAGTTACAACGCTCAATACATTTACAATAGGCCACTTGGCATTTATAAGTGCATCAAAGTACTTTTCAGACATATATTCTTCAAATGATAATCCACTTGGTTTTCACTACTGTTGGATAATGTAACACAGGGCATTTTGGTTTAAAATTATTGGTTTAATTATTATTATTATTATTATTATTATTATTATTATTATTATTATTATTATTATTAAAAGCCAGTAAAATAGCTCAGCAGATTTTGCACTTGCTGCTGCAATCTATGTGTAATCTGCAGGTCGCAGTTTTGAATCCCAGCAAGTCCAACTCTGTCTAAATGAGTATTAATTTCAGTTGGGCTGACCACAATATACGTAAATATGTTCTATTTACAGGATTTAGGCATAAGCGCTAGATATAAATAACAAATCATTATCATTAAATTCCTACAGGTAAATACATTAAGCTCTCTTTAAATGCCTAACAATCTTTTCATGGTAATGTCAATAATGGCTTCTTGGCGTTCTCATAATCTGTTCAGCACTATTTGTAAGGAGTAATGTTATATATTTTTTGTGAAAAGTGGTGCTCTGTATTTTACAGCATCCACATTTCCTGTTTGTAGAGTTCTGTAAAGCACATTCTTTCAGTGCAGTAAGGCTGTATGATCTTTATGATGAAAATAGAAAGATTTACTTCAGGAAAATGGCTTTCAGCATTTCTTGCTGTTAATTTAAATTTGTTCAAAACCCACTTCTTCTTTTCTATGGAGCATTGAAAGGGAGTTACATTTATCTGTGTGTACTTTTTCCAGTGACTCGACTGGGATTTTACATTATCGACACAGGGGTTTCCCTTTTTGGACACCATGTCTACTGGGGCAAGGATGTTGGGATCCTAACCTCCACTTTTACTCCTTGATGGGGTGAGGGATTGTGCACCATTCCCTCCTTTCCCTCAGACATAACTTCTTGAAATAACTTTAAGTTATTTAACTAAGGGAGGGTGGTGGAAAGGGTGATTTAGTATAATATCTTGCACCTATATATAAGAAAGGAGATTGTAACAACCCAAGGAACTACAGGTCTACCGCCCTACTTGATTGTATAGGGAAATTGTTCTGCTCCATTCTGCTGAGAGATCTGAAATATTGGGCAATAAAGACAGGGATCTTCGATAAGAGGCAAACGGCATTTATGAGCGGCGTGGGAACATCATTGAACCTATTCATCCTGAATATACTCAAGCTACGAGCATTAGAACAAAAGAAAAATATATACCTGGGCTTTGTCGATCTGGAACAGGCCTTCAATGGGATCTGCAGAGAACTCTTATGGGCTAAATTAAGAAAGTGGAACTGTCCGCAGGATCTTCTTGAGGCAATTCAGGAACTATATACCAATACTTCAGTTCAGATAGTTGTCACAAAACAAGGAGATCTGACAGAAAAAATACCAACATCTAAGGGCATAAAGCAAGGGTGTTCACTGGCACCTTTCCTGTTCATTCTGTAGTGGGGGTACTAATCAATAAGAACATCAATGAGCAAGGGCAATAAGAGTCCATCAAAGCAAAGCTGAAAAAACTAACTAATCAGGCTCGAGCTCTCCACCTACGCTACGGATCCTTCTCAATGCTGCCAGTAATCACATTTTACAAACAAAAGGTGGTGGCAAGCTTAACATACGGAGCAGAATCCCTGCTAAATCTCCATTGGAAAATATGGGATGTGCTAGAGGCATCTTTCTGGAGAAGGGTACTCAGGCTCCCGAATTGCCTCCCTGTCTCGACAATAAGACACGAACTAAGACTACAATCGATGGAGTCAATGGTCCTGTGGAAGACCCTTTCTTTATACCGGAAGTGTATCCTCGATAAGCCGTCCATTCCATTCGAACTGCTAGCCAAAGAAGAGATAAAAAAGAAAGACTTCCATTTTGAGGCTTGGAAACAAAACTGTCGCAAAACATTGGAATATTACCACATCAAAATTGCAACACTAAAAGAAAACCCTGAGAAAGCGAAGAAAAACATGCGGGAAAAGGACTGGATCTCCACGGAAAATCGGAAAATGCAGAACACAAACTGCCACAACTTTACGTGGGAACGAAGAGCACTGAACGAACCTCCCCCCTACTTAAGCCGATTTCCCTCTTCAAAATATAGGGATCTATTGATGAGATGCAGATTAAACATCCTGCCAACAAGAGAGATCCAATGGATAAGGAAACAAATCCTAGTGGAAGACGCAAGATGCCGTTTCTGTAATGATCCGGAGATGTTGGAAACAGTGGAACATTGGCTGTTTTTTTGTCCACAATTAACCGCCCAAAGGAGCCTATATTTAGGCGAATGGGTGGTTAACAACAATGCAACAATGGCTGAGGAATACTGGGAACGAATCATCATGGTGCAAAAAATCGGCCCCACCCTAGAAGCCCTAAGATTCATAGAATCGATCCTAAAGGGACTAAAGGACGGAAACGTGGAATCTTAAAAGGACGGACACACATTAAAACATTAAGCATAATGATGGGGGGCTGGGGAAAAGGATTTGGATATTCTTTCTTTTGTTAAAGGTTGAAAATAAATTTAACCAATAAAACAACAAAAAAACAAACAAAAAAAAAATAATATCTTGCAATGACTAATTTTGCATGCTCCATTTTATATCCTGCTCTATCCTTTACATCGGAATGGCATGCTAAAGAGAATGACTAAGACATAATAATGTACTTATTTAATAATATGCAAACCTTCATCTTTTCATTTAGCCATCCATACTTACCTTTTTAACACAGATTCCTTTTCATTCAGAGGTTGCCTCATAGGGAGGTGAATTAATTCCCCAATTTGATTAAGGGCAGTTCAGGGATAAGAAGTCTTTAGCTGGTTCAAACCAATCCTGCTTTTCACTGTCTGTTCTCCTTTTGGTCTCTTAATTTTGTAGGCAACCAAAATTTCTTACCTATGAAGGCCCCTAAGCAAAATGAAAGGAATTAGGGCTCTTTAGATTTGTTCTTTTGTAAATATAGAGGTAAACTCAATAACATGCCTCGCATTCCTTTTTGCAGGTTGGTAGGTCATATAAGACTTCATAATGTACAGCTGTACCCCTCCTTTGTGTCCTACCCCCCCACTGTATATCTGTTCTGTTGTTACCTCTGAATAGTGTTCCTTTATACATCTGTACTGTTGTATACCTCTGTAAAGTGCTCAGTTTCTTCTCAAAGCTAGATCTGCATTTAATAAAAATAATAATAATAATAATAATAATAATAATAATAATAATAATAATAATAATAATACTTAGTGCTTCATACCAGCTTCATTTGGGCATATGCAAATGCATGTTGAAGATATTTGCAAATAATTTCAACATATTCATGAGAGATAGAGGCATTGATCAACACCTGTTTCTGTGTTCAGTATAACAGATGTTGAGGCAGGACCCTTTTTCTACCAGTCATCAGTTCAAAAGGAGACATCTCAGTAGTCGAAGTAATGGCTGACAGCAGAATCACAATCAACCACAAACATCTTTAACACTCTACTCTCCTGCTGGATGATATAGTGACATTTAACTTTCATTTTACTCCTTCATTCCCACATATTAGTTGTAACCTCACTTTTAAAATGACTATTTCAGCTGGAAGAAATGGATTGAATGCAAAATCTGCAGATCGCTAATTGGCAGATGCACTGCGAAGCAAGAGAAGGTAGGACTAGAAAGAATAAATATTGCAGCGGGCTACAGGGACAATAGGATTGATATCAACAATCTGCAAATTGCTCCTAGACTTCAAAACACACAGCACAGACTAAGGTAGCTTGGCAAAGACCTGAACAGATCTATTAGTGAAGAAACATGGCATGCTATATGGAAAGGTGTGCATAAGACAACAATAGTAGTGCAAGCCCTAAATGATCACTATAAACATAAGTTTTGGAGGTACCTGAGCCCACATAGGCTTACTCAGCAATTTCCTAACCGGGCTAGCCTATGCACAAGGGAATGTGAAGGGAAAGGAACCTTGAACCACATATGGTGAGTGTCCTGCACTCTGGGGATTCTGGGTTGAAATCAGGTTGAGTATAGCTGAAATAACGGGGTGCAATATTGGAGATGACCCCATGAAGCTACTGTTAGGTGTGATTGATTGATTAATTGATTGATATTTTATTTCTATTGCGCTCGTACACAAGTGTTTCAGAGCGCGACAAGGCAAGGGAGGGGAACAGCGGAGACCAAAACAGCGATCTTACTAGGCCCAGTGACATTGAAAACGCACAAGTGCATGGGAGAGAGGGAGGGGAAAAGTGCATGGAAGGAGGGAGAAGTGGAAAATGTGAAACAGAGGAGAAACAGATAAATAACAATAATAAATAATAAAGGCAACAAACATTGGTAATGCAGCCAGCAATTTGCAAGTGCTAGGTTTAAGGCAGCAGGCAGGGTAGGTCTGATAAGTGCAGGAAGAAAAAGGAGGGACTGTATGGGTACAGATACAGACCCCAGTGCAAGGGGTGGCCCAGAGGCAGTGTGGGAGGCAGGTACCTGGGCCCGAAGGACAGAGGGTGGCCAGGTGCACAGTGCCAAGAGAGAACAGATCAGCAGGGGAGAGGGGGAGCGAAGGCAGAAGAAAAGAGGAAGGTCTTGAGGTGCTTCCAGAACCGGAGATAGTTCTCCTCAAGTTTTAGAGTGGCAGGGAGACTATTCTAGAGGGAGGCCCCAGCCGAAGACAGAGATCTACCCCCAGCTCATTTCTTTGAAAAACGACTGACCCTGAGGGAGATGGAGTTGAAGGTAGAGGAGCGAAGAGCTCAAGAGGGGAGGTATTTGAGGAGGGATAGCTGAAGGTATTTTGGACCCAGGCCCCAGAAAGCCTTGTGGACAATGCAGAGCGTTTTGAATTTAATCCTTGCATCCACTGGGAGCCAGTGGAGAGATTTCAGAGCTGGAGAGATACGATCGCAGGGCTTGAGACCAAGGACAAGACTTGCAGCCCTGTTCTGGAATAGGTGCAGAGGGCGGAGAGTAGAGACAGGTAGATTTAGAAAGAGGCTGTTACATTAGTCCAAGCTAGAGAGAACCAGAGCTTGGGATACCATGAGCTTCTGAGGGAAGGAGAGGAAAGACAGAGTACCTCTTAGCCTCGCACGTGGGGGTAGGAGGAGGGCCAAGGGAGGCCAGCCAGAGAGTGAGGGGAAAGGATGGTGAAGATGTGCCGATGAGGAGGATCTCCGTCTTGCTGGCATTCAGACAAAGATCATTGGCGGAACACCAATCTTGAATGGCAGTTAGGCAATCAGAGATGAGAGAGGGAGCGGACGTGGCAGAGGGCAGCCTGAAAATGTATTGAGTGTCGTCAGCGTAGCACTGGAAATTTGAGAAGAAAGTGGCAATGCAGTGGCCGAAAGTTGCCAGGTATTGGTTGAAAAGCCAGGGCGAGAGGTTAGACCCCTGGGGAACACTACAGGTAGAGAGGAAGATAGATGAAAGGAAGGACCCAAGTTGGACCTGGGAGGGTCAATCTGAGAGGAAAGAGGTCAGCCAGGCCAGAGCCTGATCATTGATACCCAGGTTTTCACGGAGATGGTTGAGCAGGATGGTATGGTTGACCGTGACAAAGGCAGAAGAGAGATCGAGGAGGATGAGGACAGAGGGAATGTTAGACTCAAGGTAGGGGAGCAGATCTTCACAGAGGTTCAGGAGAGCAGTTTCTTTGCTTCTGGCAGCTCTGAAGCCAGACTGGTGGTCATGGAGACAGCCAACAGAATTGGAATGAAGGTTAAGCTGAGAGATGGCCAACCTTTCCAGGAGTTTGCCAAGAAAGAGAGTAATGGAAATTGGGCGATAGTTAGCTGGACAAGAAAGATCAACTGTGGGTTTCTTGAGAAGAGGATGCACAAAGGAGTGCTTCAAAGGGAGGGGAAGGATCCCGAGGCAAAGGAGTGGTAGAAAAAATCAGCAAGGGCCAGAGCGAGGGTGTCAATGTGGTCCTTGATGGTTTTAGAGGAACAGGGATGAACCTGTTTTGACGAGGCTTTCATAGATCTGACTTGTCTAGCGACCTCGTCAGGGGTGAAAAGAGGAAAGGACGAGAAGGATGGTGGGAGGGTGGCTAAAGGAGGGTCAGCAAGCACAGATGGAGAGGGGAGAGGAAGGGTGTGGGTGTAGAGGGTGGACAGGATGTCCTGGGTTTTTTAAATGAAGTGAGAGGCAAGGGCATTGCAAAGAGCCTGAGAGGCAACAGGAGGGCAAGAGGCTGCGGCAGGGTTGGCCAGCTCCTTGAAGATTTTAAAGAGTTTGGCCGTGTTGTTAGATGCTGCAGAGACACGAGCTTGAATGTGGACTCTCTTCTTGGTGTGGACAGAGAGTCGGTATTGCCTTTGTAGCAGGCGACAGACCAGTTTGTCAGAGGATGAACAGGAAGTCCTCCATTTCCTCTCAGCTGCCCTACACTTACGTTTAAGTGTAGCTAGGTCAGAGTCATACCAGGAATTGCACTTAGCTTTGGACTTCAAACAGATCCTCATGACAGGGACAAGATCATCAAGCGTATCAGAAATTGAAGAGTAGAGCAGAGACAGGGCTGTGTCAGGATGTGAGACAGCCAAAGGTGGAGGTAGGGCAGAGAAAGTGGCGGCAAAAGCCTCAACTGACACACGCTTCATGGGCTGGATGTCCGAGAAGGTAGGTGGCAGTGTTGGGGTGGGCTTGGCTTAGGGGGAAGAGAGGGAGAGATGAGATGAGAGGAGGGAGTGATCTCTCCAGGAGAGAGGAGTGGTCAGAGGGATTGAGACGTCAGAGGAGATCAAGACATCGAGTGTGTGCCCTGCAGAGTGAGTCGGGCCAGAGGGGGGATGGACAGGGAGAGGGAGTCGCAGAGGTCACGGAAGAGTACAGAGGAGGAGCAAGGAGAGTCTAAATGTATGTTTAGGTCACCGAGGAGGAGGAGTTGAGTGGTAGAGGCGAGGAGGGAGGAGGCGAGGTCTGCCCACTCAGAGAGAAATGAGGTGATTTGACGAGGAGGCCGGTAGATGGTAACCACAGAAAGAGAATGGGTAGGGGAGAGAGAAAGCCTACAGACAAGGCATTCAAAAGAGGAGTAGGTCTGAGTGGGAATAATAGAGGCAAGAATCCACTCAGGAAAGATCAGGGCTACCCCCCCCACCAGACCGGGAGGATCTGGGTGCTGAGAGGATCTTGTAGCCATCAGGGAGGAGAGTGTCAAAGCTCGTAACAGAGCTGGCCGTGAACCATGTCTCAGTAAGACCGAGGACATCAAGGTCTAGTTCATTCAAGGGATTGGCAGATGTCAGAGGAGTGTTTGACGGCAAAGCGAGAGTTGAGAGTGGCAATATGAAGAAGGTTGCCAGCCTTAAAGACCTTCCGGGGAGGGGTACAGATCAGAGGTACGCCCTGCGGAGGAGAAAGAGCCCTTGGAGGGGAAGAGGAGGAGGAGAGCAAGGGCAAGGTAGCCAAGGTGGAAGAGGAGGGGATAGCAGGAAATGAGGGGAAATTGATGAGGTGAGGGAAGCGCCTATCAAAGAGGAGGAGATTGGCCTGAGGGCCATGGACTATGACAGTGCCATTTAGGTAGACATAAATGATGACTTTAGAGGAGTCGAAGGAAGCCATGAGAACTTCCCAGCGAGTGCCACCATTAATGGGAGAGGAGGAGATAGGGCAGAGCACAGAGACCATATGAGGAGTCCATAGATCTGGCGAAGGACCGACAAAGAGGATGTCGGTAAGGGTCTGTCTGGCAGAAGCATTGGAGTAGGTGTCGGCGATAGGAAGACCAGGGTTAGAGGCCAAGATATCCTTTTTGAACTTCTTCCTACCAGACTTAGGTAGAAGGGAAGGATAGTCAATGGAGAAGCAATTGGAAAAGATAGGAGAAACAGAAAGCGCCACTGGGGTGGAAGTGAGGAGAGGATGGAGATACTGGGGGGGCTAAGGCAGGTAGGTGTGGGACAAAAGAGAGTGGTGAGGTCACATGGGCTGGCAAGTTACAAAGAAGAAACAGTACACAAGCAAAATACAGAGAATTTCGCAATGGGCAGCAAGATTTGTCTTTTTAACACAAAGCAAAAACTGCTAAATTTGTCTTTTTAGCACAAAACAAAAACATCAAGATTTGACTTTTTCAATCTTGGAATCGGATGGTAGCAAAAGGTTTTAGGAAGCAACCAGCAGAAAGAACAGTGATAGTCAAAGGCAGTAGGAGTGAGTCCATAAGGAGGGAACTAACCCATAGTTCTGGAGGTGGCAAAGTCAAGGCAGTCCGGATTTCATAGAGGCGTGAGGTGGCAGCATCATTGTGGTTAAGGTGCAGGGAGGACCCCAATTAGCGTTCCGGAAGCGGATAGGGAGCAGACAGGGGCCTTGGAAGTGGGCCTTTGCTGAGAGGGCCGGCTGAAGCCTGCCGGTCACTGATCGGATGGAAGAAAACACTCAGCAACCAATGGGAGTGCAGCACAGGGAGAGGTGTTTCAGCACAGCCTGCCTACACAATTGGGCAACAGGATCATAGGAATATACAAATGCATACCAGACTCATAGCCAAACTCATACTGACATTGAGGTGGTCTACCCTTAGACAATACAGAAAGTCAGAACCCCCTACAAGGGTAATGTGGCTTTGGGCACACCACTAGGTTTCTTTTGGGCATACTTGCCATGGCCAGTGGCCACAGCCTTTTGCTGGGGTCCCTTCTTATGACTTGTTCAGCAGCCTCCCAACACCAACAGGCCTTTCGCCATGGCCCTTTGACATTTTTCTCACTATGTATCATTGGGACCTACTACCCATGGCTTTCAACCACTTTCCAAAATGAACCATTTGGTTCCTTAAAGTAATCCAGTAGCCATAGCCTTTGGCCACACCCATTACCACCCACCTCACTGTAACTCTAAAAGGCCCCTTATTTGTCTTAATCTAATTTTTTAAATCTCTCTTGTTTTGCCCCATGACCACGGTTATCAATGTAATATAGATAACTGTGGTTATCCGTAAACGCACACAAATAACTGGTTATCCATCAAAAGCACACAAAATCCCAAACTCTTCCATGCCCTCTTAGGCACTCACCAAGTGCCCCTCTCCTCGTGCCATACTCCCCCCACTCACTTGAAGTTCTTTTTCCCTCCACAGCCCACTCCCATTCCCCTCAACACTCATCCTTTCATCTGACGCACATTCAATCCCTATCTAGATTTGTATCATAATCAGGGTTATCCAGAAGGATAATCCCAGGTATGTGAAAACTTTCAAGCTCCAAACTTGGTGTCCAGCCCCAGCCAATAACACCCCAATTTCACATGGTGTCCTTCATTTGACCTCCCCACCTCTAGCCTGAGGCCATTTCATCATTTATCCTCCTCCAAATGAAATTGTTCCCACTTTTCCTTTTTGGCTAACCCTAGTTATACCTGTTATTTAATTATTTATGTATTTATTTATTAAAGGGTCATGGTTAAAGACAAACCTTAAACACTACACAGAATATATATTATCAGAATCTACTAAAATAAGTTACATAATAATTCAATTATTTACTAAAAAGAAAGCTTCAAATAACACATAAAACCATTTAGCTAAAACATCACTTTCTTAATTCTATTTCTAATATTAATATATAAAAACCAATCATTCAACTCATTGCTCTTCTTTGACGGAAGTTGACACATATAGTAAACAATACAGCTAAGATAAACATTATCACCCAAGTAGATGTACATCCATGTTTGATCTACTCGTATGTTGCCAATGTCCCTAAATCCTCCATAGCCTTTACTATAAATTTCAATTAAATTGAGACAACCGGTTAGCAGATGTCTTGATGTCTCTATCTCAGGGCGACATAACCTGAATAATTGATCCTGCCTGGGGATGCCCTTCCAGGCACCTAACCGAGACCAAGTGGGTAGCTGTTCGACCCAGAGTTGGAGGATAAATCTTATTACATGTTAATAATGTACTTGGCTGAAGCATCGATCGCAAAACCTTGCATAACAATTAACAAATGTAGATTTATTGTCCCCAGAATTCTCATTTTGCAATCCCTGTCCAATGAGGCCTCCTTCCTTTGTATTTCCTTAGCAGCAACTGAAATATTAAGAGGGTAAGTAATTTCAAAGCCAATCAGCTAAAAAAAAAACTTAGCATCCTTCATCAGTTTTTGGAGATTCTTAGAGGTGGTCTCTTGAGTCTCTCTAGCAAATTGCTTATCAAAGTTATTATAAATGGATGAAGAATGAGAGCTTAAATTAGCATCTTTAAGTAGAAGATGCCCATGGCTATCTTTTTTTGCATGAGAAGAGAGGTGAGGCTGAACTCACAATGTTCTAACCGTAGGTATCTCATGCTTCAAGCAAAAAAAAAAAGAATGGCAGCATTTTCATTTCTGAAAAGCTTGCTTATCCATTGTTGGACACATATATAGCTATAATATTGGGAGAAGGGAAAAACCCCTTCACTGTCAAATATTTTAACAACTACTGGATGGAATAACCCCAGACACCTCCCGGAAATTTTATTAGGCTCTCTGCTGCAAAACACCAAGACCAATATAAAGGTTTTATGGAGCAGGGGGCACCCCATTCTCTGTCAAATATTTTTAAATAACTGGATGTATTTAAACTGGGGTGTGCCCACTGTATCTTTTTCAGCACCACTGGCCATTGCCGTTGACCAAGGCCTTCTGCCTGCCCACTGTTTATTTTTCGGTGCCTTTCACCATGGACAGTGGACACCACCTTTGGCCGTGCCTGCCTTATATTTTTCAGCACCACTGTCCCTGGCCTTTGGCCAGGTCCAGTGGCCATGGCCTTTAGCCATAGCCACCGGGCACAGCCTTTGTCTGTGCCTAATGTATATTTTCCAGTGCCACTGGCCATGGTGTTAGGTCATGGTCAGCGGCCATTGTATATTTTAAAACACTAACTGGCCCCTAACCATGGCCTTTGGCCATGGCTATCAGCCACAGACTTCAGCCATGCCCACTGTATATATAAATCACTCTCTGTTCGCCAGTGGCCACGGCCTTTGTCTGTGCCCATTCTCTACTTTTCTTTAAACTACGGCCTTCGGCCATCCCTACTCTCAGTTTTTTTAACGCTAACAGGCCACTGGCAATGGTCTTCATCCATGCCCACTGTATATAGTACAACACTACAAGGCCTTCAGCCATTCAGCCATTTAAAACACTGCTAAGGCACTGACCTTGTCCATTTCAGCTGTAAAACTATATACTTTTTTAAAATAACTTTTTTTCTAAAGCCACGTTACATTGTAATGAACTACAGATACCCTTGTTTATTTGTAGTCATTATAGCCATGGTTATCAGGAAAAACTCCCAGATCCTCACAAAGTGCCCCCTCATGTGTGCCTGCTCCCCCCACTCCCCTGATGGCCTTCTCACATCCCCTGCCCTCTCCCATTCCCCCATCAACACTCTTGTTTCTGTGATGCAGTTTCAGTTGAAATGTCGGGTTGTGGTGGTTATACCCAAGATTATACCTTAGAGTATGTGAAAAATGTTTGAGTCTTGTGTTGCAAATTTGGTGCCTAGCCCCGCTCCAACTCCTAAATTTCACTTGGTGTCTTCTTGCCTCCACCCAACTCTAGCCTGATAGCATTTGCATGTTTTTTTACCTGCAAATTACTTTTTTCAGTGTAGTATTTTTCCGATATCCTCGGCTATAACCTTTGGTATAACCGCGACTACCTCTCGGATTGAGAAAAAGAAAGTTGGTGACCGTTTCATTTATCGACACCCTAAAAACCTGTATACTCAATGTATCCGGGCAGAAATAGCTATTTATGTTGGAGAAGGGGAGGGGGCCTATATATGTAATTTTAAAGTCCCAATAATTGTTTTCAAATACCATGCTTAAAATTGTTATAATATATCCCAATATGTACACATTCTTTGTATTGTATGTGTTTTATAACACTTCTCATCTAGTTTAGAAAACAATACACATTCACACTATTTTTTGTAATAAGTACAACTGAACATTTAAATATATACATTTACCTTTGTACCAAATGATAAGGTTTCAACATATTTATATTTATATTAATATTTTTTTTTACTTCTGCATATACATATTATCTTACATATATTTGCCACAATCAGGTATATTGCGTGCATTAGACTTTTTGTATTGATTGGTGTTAAATGAAAGCAAAGATATTTATAAAGTATTAGATATTCACAATTGATTTAATTATTTACCAAATACAACAAATGAAAGCTTCCCAAGTACTGATAACATGAATGAGCAGCCATTTAACCTTTTGTACAATGTTCTTATTGTTATTAAGTATACTGAAATCACATATGTATCAAGAGATGGTCCCTACAACAATTTTAACATACCTAATGAATGATTTTATGTCTAATGCATCAGCGAAATTAGTGATGTCACCAGTGATGTCATTAGTGATGTCAACAGTGATGCAATTTATGATGCTATCATTGGGGTCATATTCTGCGCAACAGGGGGCATGAGCTTAAGGTGGATTTGCCTGAATTGTCTGCCGAATTTCGCAGTATTGTTCCGTAAAATGTTGACCTTATCGTCCCTGCATTTAAGTTTTTTTTCCTGAATTAGAAAAGTTTTGTTACAATGTATTGATCACCTTAATGTCCCTGCAAGTAACTTTTCTTTCTCTGAATTTGAAAGGTTTTGTTACAATGTATTGATCACCTATATGTCCCTGCAACTACATTTTTTACAGTGAATTTCAAGGGTTTTCTACACCACAGTTTCTTTACGGTCCACTAGCCATGGCCACTGTAGGGCACTGTACGGGTTCCCCTGATTTGTTTCTTTTAGAGCCACTAGGGGGCCATGGCCTTTGGCTGTTACCACTATACAAGTCTTTCAGGTCCACTAGATAGGGCATTCGACCCCGACCAGTGAGCACAGCATTCTGCCATGACTACTGTATATTTCAAAACACTACCAGGCCACTAGCCTTTCACTATGTCTGCTATTCCTATTCCATCAATATGTTTCTTTTGGAACCAATAGGTAGTCACTGCCTTTGGCTTTGACCACTATACAAGTCTTTCGGGCCTACTAGGCAGGGCCTTCAGCCCTGGCCAGTGAGCACGGCCTTCAGCCACGGCCACTGTATATTTTAAACACTACCGGTCCAGAAGTCATGGCCTTCGGCCATGTCCACTGTACATGTTCCCCCAATATGTTTCTTTTTGTCCCACTATACAAGTCTTTCAGGCCCACTAACCAGGGCCTTCCGCCACTATATATTTTAAAAGACTAAAAGGCCACTAGCCATGACATTTAGCATGCGTGTGTTGGAGCATCCACAGGACAGTTCTTTAAGTTCATAAATCCATGCTGACTTTTTTTTAAATGGCTATATGTACGTGTATTGTTGAGTTTGCACAGTAAATTAATGTTTTAGCATGAGACACTGGACTGAGTGCTCATCATTTTTGGTAACTAACTTTTGTTGTTTTTACGTGTACTCGCAGGCAACAGCAAAGTGTTACAAAGTGTTGGAATATTTATATGTATATATTATAGTGTGGCGATAGCCGCCCTATAGTTAAGGTGAGTCGGACTGCCATAGGGACCCCATAAAATTCTATTGTTAATAACTTTTGAATCACAGATTTGACTGACATTTCTAAAGTGATTAGGGACTCGCGGCACACCCAGACTGCAAATGTTTGTAAAGATACATTAAAAGATAAGAAAGTTATTAAGAAGACAAAAACATTTGTTTCCAAAGTTGCAGCCTACTTCCCATTCATTTTCCCATAGACAAACAAGGTCAATTTTATCCAAAGTGCGCTGCTGAACCCCTGGACGCATTTGGACCAGGTCTAAAACAACTTGGCATAAAGTGTTGACTCACGATCCATGCATGGTTTGGGATTATTCCGTGCAGTAGTTATTTAAATTTGACAGAGAAAGGGGTGCTCCCTTATCGAAAATTGATAGTTGTATTTCCCATTGTGAATTGCAGTATCATGGTTGTCAGAAATGAAAAAGCTGCCATCTTTTTTTTCTTGATGCAAGAGATATTTGAGGTTATAGCCGAGGATATGGGAAAAGGAATAGCCGACATCTCAAAACAGACTGTGTCACAGAAGCAGTGTGTGTTGTGGGTAGAAAGGGAGAGGGCAGGGGCGGTGAGGAGGCCCACCAGGGAGTGGTTGGAGCTGGCCCTGATGAGGGGGCACTTGGTGAGGGACTTGGGGGGCAGGAAAGCATTTTTATTCGCAGTTTTTCTGATATTCACGGCTATATGTGAGGCTGAAAAGGACTACGGATAGCCGAGGGCATGTGTATTCAGTACCCGCAGTTACATGTTTTATTTTTTTTTTAAATACATCTTTGCAGCTATAGTGTCTAGGTTGGGGGTGAAAAAACGGCAATGGGCAGTCACACGATTGCCATCAAGTTCTCCCATCCATGCAGTAAGCAGGACAGACCCTGCTTAGTTTCAAAGTGTGGAAGGGGCCAGCTTCCTCTGGCCGTGTTGCCCGATAAATGAGCCAAAGAGAAACGGGTTTAGCCCTTTGCTTGCTTTGACGTTAAGCTAGGTCATGCCTGGCCCCTTCCTCACTTTGAAGCTAAGCAGGGTTGGTCCTGGTTACTGCATGGATGGGAGACAGTCCACAGTTTGGTGTCATGTGTTTTCTTTGTTTTAAGTATCTCATAGCACATGGCATCCGCTTTTTCTTTTTCTTTTAAACTTTTTTTTGTTTGTTTGCCTTTTGCTGAATTCCATTCTAGTATTTGTAGTCTGCCAGTCAAGGGGGGGGGGGGGGGTAATGGCACAATTACACACTTTTTGCTTAAAATAGTTCAATAAGGATTCATATATTTGAGTGAGACTATGCAATGTGTACTTTTAATGTTATCTTCATAAATCAGAGTATTGTTGAAAGCCAGACATGAGGGTGAGGAGGGGAAATGATGAGAGGGCAAGTAAGTCATGAGTATTTGCCCAATATGTGGAAAAAGAGTTTGTAATCCTGTACACTGGAGCATGTATTCTCCTCAAATTGTGGCTGCTTTTCAGGGCATAAGTAAAGGACACATGTGGGTGACGAGCACAACTTTTTTTCAGAAGGTGGATGCACCACATTTTTTTTTTTGAGGTTGGCAAGCTTGCTCAAGTATTTGGCTACAAGAATTTTACTCAGGTTGCCATGTTCTCAGTGCAGATGCTTACCACAAGACCACAAGCACTTGTTTCCTATTGGGATTTTTTTTTTACCAGGGAATATTTCACAAAGATGGCTGGATTTAAGAGGTGAGCACCTTATATATTTTGACAGCATATTTATTGGAACATTTCCTCTCTCAGGTTATTTTTCTGGTGTTCAATACTTTGTTAAAAAAAGTCTAATGCTATTCTGTCTTGTGCACTTTCTTCTAAGGGGAAGATCAAATGAACTACATTTGTATATTTCACTTCAAGATTTCTGTTCACATCTGTGCGTATATTCATGCATTCTAGCTTTTGATTTTTGCTTTGGGTGTAGAAAGTACCTGGGCATATGTTATTCTTGCAGCTGGTCATCTTTTCCCATTTCCGTGCTGCTTGAATGTGGTTAGTTGGAGTTGTACGATCTATCACAACAGTCACCAAGAGACCGGCCATAAAACAAGTGACTTGGAGCACGCTGCTTAACGAAAGTGTGTGGTCCATGGCAAATTATTTAATCTCACTGCACATAGCCTAAAAACATTGTGAGTTCTATTAGCCTGCAATCTTTTATAAATAATACCACCGTCCAAACAGGACAAAATCAGTTTGTGATTGATGAACATCTTTGAGCGATGGATTGCACGTTTTTTAAAATATCGAGTGGCCATGCCAATGGCCAAGGTCGAAGGCGATGGCTAGTGGGTTGGCTAGTGGTCAAGTAGCATTTTTAAAAGGACAATGGGCACAGCCTTGGCCAAAGACCATGCAAGTTTTCTGGAAGCATTCTAAAAATCTATGCAATAACAAAACCCTTGAAAAACCAAAGAAAAACTTTAGTTGCAGCAACATTAAGGTGAGAATTTAATGCAACAAAACCCCTAAAATTCAGCTGGAGCCACCTGACCTTCGCTACCCCTGTTGCACAGCCTAGGACCACAATGATGACTTCACAGATCACATCACTGATCAGTGATGTCATCAATGACATTTGAGATGTCATCTTTGATGTCCTGGGTGTTAGTGTTAGCAGTGCACAGTGATGACATGACATGAGCTATGGTTGCTTAGCTTACCATAGCTGGCTAATTTTTGGAGTTTTCCAGTTTTTCTTGTACCCATAATGTCCCTTTACAAATGTTTTACACTGAATTTCATAGGTTGTAATTAGTGCAACGTAACCATTACGTCCCTTTAACAAAGTTGTTTCACTGAATTTCATGGGTTTTTACCAGTGCACCCTCATTTGATCCAACTTCCTAATATTATACTTAGCCCCAATATAGCAGCATGTTTGGCTGATCTAAAAAGTTTAATCTAAAAACTGTGCCAATCCCCACCTTCTTACAACATTTTTAACAATTCTATGAACGTTCTGCAACTTTTTGCTCCCTTTTTTTGTTCACTGACGATCGTGAACGTGTGATGTCATCATGGAATTTCAGGACAGTGTCACGTGACAACATGTGTGTGGTGTGATGACATGTTCGTGAACAGGTATGTGCAACTCAACCATGTCTGTGCTTCACAAACAGTTTGAAACAGCTACTAAACCTATTCTTTCTGATTTTCCATCTTCAATCCAGGGGAGAACAAATGCTTGGAAGAATATTAGCACAATTGCTATTTAACTTCAACAATGGCCATTCCTCCTCCCCAGGAGCCACCAACACCACCACCACCAGCTGGAGGGCCTGGACAACGGAAAAAGAGCAATGATACAGAAAACAATCAAGAGGATCAGGAAGATGAGATAGAGGAAAAGCATCCCTCCAACACGCAGAGAGAATCATGGGTGTGGTGGTTGTTTACCATCGTTGGAGGTGTACCGAAAGGGTAAGGCTACCACAGTGAAATGCACTGAGTGCACTTATTTGCGGACAACCTTGCCAGTACTCCTACAGGACCACCTCCATGCGCCACCACACACAATCCAACCACCGGGATGCTCTGAGAAAGGCTGTTCCTTTCTCAGGAAGTAGTAGGCTGTCTTCTTCTACCTCATCTTCCCCAGCCAATACTGCCACCACACAGGCTACTCCTCTGGGGCACAGAATCTCATCAGCTACCTTACAAGCCATAAATGAGGTTGTTGAACCATATCTTTCCAAGACAACAATACTCTGTATATACTGCAACACATCACTATGGCGGGTAGAGCAGTTTCAAATGCTTTAGAGGCTGTAACCAAGGAGCATGAGAAATGCTGTCACCTACCTTATATTTAAAGCATGCCCGACATCCTCCCCTGGCCATCTTCCCCTCCATGTCTGTGGTTGGTGTTCCTTCCCTTATTTCCCTCCCCACCTTACTTCCTAGCCTCTCCTGCAAAAAAAGAACAATTCAAAATAAAAAATGACCAACAAAAAAAGGGTTCCTTTAGGAACCACCTTTCACAGTTAAAATATAGAAGTACAAAAAATAAACTTATAGACTCCAGCTATTTTAAATTGTTCAGTAAAGTAGTTAGACTCAGTAAAATTCTCCAAAATTCTCATTAGCATTTTCTACTATGCTATTTGGAATATTGGACAATGTTAGACTAAAGAAAAAGAAAAAAGCACAGAAACAATTTTCTGTCCCAAATACTTTTCTCTAGCATACAATAAGAACCATAGTCCATGGACCTTCATGACTAACCAATGTCTCTGCAGTCCCCTTTCCAGGCCATGCATCATTAAAAAACCTGGATTGCATGTGCACTCCATCGCACAAGACAGCCCTATTACCCTTCTAACTGGTATGTTTGTAACACTCCCTAATTTCTTGCTTTCAAACAGTCACACATCTATCCACAAATCAGTTTAAAAAAAAACTCTACATATAAACCTACCAACATATTAAACTTCCAAACATCAACTGCCACTTAAGAATGTTCTAGAAATCTTTTGCATCTTTATTTCCCTTGCTTATCCCAAAGAAATGTACATGCTGCTGAACAAATGCACATATGCATTGCGCAGTAAGAGTCGTGCATGAATGGAAAGGGGAGTAGGGATTGCCAAGTGCTGATAGGATCCCAGAAGGAAAGTGTCAATAAATGCCAAGGTGGAAGGCCACCGGGTAACTGCTGGGGTAGAGGAGTCCCAAGGGTAGGGTACACAGCCGACAGGCGGTAGACCCGCAATGGCAGTGCTGAAAGGGTAAGGGGGTGTTTTGATGTTGACTAAATAGAGGGCCTTTCAACCAGTGAAGCTCATGAGGGACCAGGCCACCAGTCTCAGTGGCAGTGGTATGTGTTAGCACGTAAGGGATTAAGTAAAACAAGAAAAGGAAAGCAGAGTTTTCAGATGTTTCTGGGAATTAAAGAAGCCCAGCAGAAGTATAAGAAGAGCAGGAACGCTGTTCCAAAGAGAGGCACCGGCCAAAGAGAGAGACATGCCCTCCGCTCTCTGTTTCTAAAAGCGTTTGACAAGCAGAGAATGGAGTTAGAGGACCAGAGGGCTCTAGCAGGGCAGTATTTAGGGAGACAAAGTTTGAGATATTGTAGTCCCAGGCCCCATAAAGCCTTGTCAATGATGATACAGAGGATTGTGAAGTTCACCCTTGCAACCACCAGGAGCCAATGTATACATTTTAGGGCTGCAGCAAGATGATCCCTGGGTTTCGGGCAAGAAATAGTCTTGCAGCCCTATTCTAGATTATCCGAAGGGGGCGTAGGCAACAAAGGGTAGGTTAAGGAAGAGGCTGTTGCAGTAGTCCAGTCTACACAGGACCAGGGCTCTAGAGACTTTGAGCTACAGGGGGAGGGTGAGGAACGGTAGAATGCATAAAAGGAGGTGAAGCTGAAAGTGGGCTTTCTTTACAATAATCAAATTGTAAGGAGTATAGGAGACAGAGGACTTAAAGATGACCCCAAGGTTTTTCGCCTCACTGGATGGTGATAGCAGAGGGCCCAAAGAGGGCAGCCAGAGGGTAGGCAAAAAACAAGGCACAGGTGTCAAAATAAGAAAGATCTCAGTTCTACTGGCATTGAGACAGATATTTTTAGCTGCAAACAATGCCTTGATGGTGGTAAAAAAATCAGTGATAAAACACGAGGAAAAGACATTAGTTAAGGGACATTTAAGGAAAGCTGTGTGTCGTTAACATAACACTGGACATGTGAAAGAAAAAGGACATCAGGTGAGCCAGAGATCCAAAATAGATATTGAAGAGCCACAATCATAGGATAGAACCCTAGGGTACTCTGAATGTAGACGGTGAGGTGGTAGAGTACAACCAGCCCAGTTGCAGCTGGGAAGGGCAGTTAGGGAGGAAAACAGGGCAGGCAGTCCTGTGAAAGGCGGAGGAGACATCGAGGAGCACTATCCTCAATTATCCTACTATCATAAATACTACATACACTCCAATTATATCATTCTACCATATTACAAATCCTGTATACTCCCCCTAGAGTACATAGAATTACTATACACATGTTACTATACTATGTTTAGCCAGGACAAGATTCTAGGGGGCATGGCCTCTGGCCGTGCCCCCTAGAATCTGGCCACTGCCCACAACCCCCACAATGTAATGAAACCATATAACTAGTACGTACAATACACCTTCAAATAACAAGACTCGCCCGGACCCACCTGCCATCCAATTGAAATTACTAGATTGGCTGCACCAAAATACCAGTCTAGCCAGCTGTCGCCCCAGCAGAAATACCCGGAAACAAGATACTGACCCTTGAAACCTGTTTTTGCCTGTGTGCTAACCGCAGAAGTGACTCTAAACCCAAAGTCATGAACAGTCTGTGTTGACTTGTGTAATTTGATGACAAGTCTAACGGAGCCCAATTCTCAAAGAAAATAGTCCACTGATTCCAAGTGGGGACTCCAAAAGGCGGTGCAGCAGTGTTGCCCCCATAGCCTGGAGCACCCATTCACCAAATTTATCCGATTACACATATGCAGCATTGGATGGTGACTCTGCCAATCAAACCCTCCCCAGAAGCAAACCAAAAAGTATCCCTAGGTTCCTGGTATGTTCCTGATCATGCTGCACCAGCTCCTGACACCACGATCACTCCCTACAACCTATTTTTCTAATAAATCATCTATGTGAATGCTGAGAACTAGGAGAGACTTGCATTGATGTTTCCAAACTCCCCAGATTGCCACCTTAGCTGTAGGGACCTCCATCTCATTGGTGAGGAAAAGAATCACTGCACTGAAGCAACACAGATCTCATACATCTCCATGAAAGCCATCCAGCCACTCACATGTCACGACTGTAGGGCCTGAAACCATCACAACCGCTGGAACAGATATCATTTGGTAATGACTGAGCCATCTCACTCTGCGCTTCTCCCACTAACCAAAAAATGCAATTCCGGTGCAATGGCGTAAACATTGATGAAAGGACACAGAACACTACTGTCTCATAGAACCGATGACAAGCTCCTAGGAAAATGCACCTTTAAAGAGCCGACTCTCCAAGAACCAAAGACAACTGGAACTCTTTAACCAATTGTGCTGGGAACATTGCCAACGTGATTTTTAGCTTTGTTGTGGTTCTCTTCTTTTATTTTGCAGCTATGTTGTGGCCCCCTACGCCTCTTCTTCCAGCAAATGCCACCATCAGGCAGTGGACCCAGACATACTTACACATGAGGGTCCATTCCTTGCATGGAAACATACCAAATCTCAATAAAACACATAATCTGAAACAAACACTGACCATATGTCAAGAAAACCTACCCTTTGAAGCCTGGTTCCACACCATAGGAAAGCGATACTTCAAAAACAAGCTTTAACTCTGTGCATTCCTTGGGTCATGGTAGCCCTGCCTTTCATTGAAAAACCTTAGTTAAAGACAGTCGACCTACTCCGATTCATTCATTTTCCCATAGAGAAAAAGACCAAATTTGGTAAAGTCCAAACACAAAAACTGCTAGATGGTATTGGACCAAATAAGAAACAACTTTGGCACAACGCGTTGACTTCATTTCCGGGACAGGTTTGGGGTTATTCCATCCAGCAGTTTTAAAAATATTTGACAGGGAAGGAGGCCCCCCTGCTCCCAAAAATATAGCTGTATCTCCCATTGTGCTTTACAACACAGATGCCTTTCAGATTAAAAAAACTGCGATTTCTTTCTTTGTTCGATGCGAACGATGACCGTCAGGGCAATGTGAAAAAATGAAAAAGTGCTTAAAAACCTATTCATAAGTGAAACAAGCATTTAAAGCTGTTAGGCTAGTGGTGGAAAGGGTACTTAGGTCACCATGTGAAATTGGGGGGTCTGCAATTGAGCAGATAATCAGAACCGATCGAAGGAATTTTAATTACTGTGATGTTAGCATGGTTTTCCCGCGGCTATATTAGCGCGGTAATAACGTAAAATATATGACATGGAAGTGCATCATAGGAGAGATTGTGTCAATATTAACAGACAGTACTGTGGGACTATGAGTAGGCGGAAGACTGCGTCTAAATTTGGGGAGGCTATCTATGGACAATGGGAGGAGTTTTGGGAGTTAAAAAAGATGAAAAGTGCACATGTACGTTTTCCGTCAAATTGTTGTGGAAATGGAATGGTGCTTTTTTTGTACAGCCAGGTTAATTGAACATTGTGACCATACATAGGCTTCTAGGGCTACATGCTCTATAAAAAGGATGATGTATGGTTGATTAATCCAGTTATAAAGTGTGTGCATTATTATTATTATCTATTTTGAATGACTTTAATTGTGTCTCTGCGAAGAACCTTTAGGGGTGGAGGAGGAGTGGGGGACTTGGATGGAAAGAACATTTGGGTTGGCACATGTAACAGTATTAAAAAAGAGAACATATATTTTTAGTAATTTGTATTGTTTTTTAATTTTTTTATTTTGGGGGTCAGAAAAAAGAGGGGGAAAATATAGCTACTTTTCAAAAACAATCTAGTGGTGGCAGTTCTGTTGATGGTTTGCTATCTGAACGGCTCACTAAACTAGGGCGGCACCTCGCACGGTAATCCAGTTGTGGCATACGAGGCATAATACCATCCAGCGGGGGAGCATTACAGCTGGTAGTTGGACAGGCTGAGCCCCTGATGTTGCTGCCACTGCGTCACTGTAAGTAGAAGGCAATGGACCTGTGCAGGATCCGAATGTTGGTGCAGGAGTTTGTGATGATGTGGCCAGAGTTGATGGTAGAGATTAGGAGGTGGCAGGAGCAGTGAAGGCCCTTTATGCAACCTGAGGTCCGTGGGACTTGGCATTCTGCTTTCTGTGGGCCTGCCAGTAAGTCTATTCCACTTTATACCACCTCCTTTAGAGTGTGGTGCTCCAGCACCAGGACGTACTTCCAGCTGTCGAAGCCTGCATGGTGGTATTGGCCTTCTTGTAACGGGGTTACATGGTGGAGACCCTGATGACATCTTCTTCTTCAACATGTTTTGAAGACATCACTGCTGTCACTACTTGGTCTCCGCATAATAGAATTGCCGGTTGGAGGAGAAAAATGCATAAAAGAAGAGAAAAATAACAGACAAAAAGACAACGCCACTTAAAATAAAAAGTTTTAAAAAAAATTTAAAAAAATTAAGAATAGACAATACACATAGCTGACAAGACAAGGGAGAGAGGTTAAGGCGTAAGGGAAAGTAAAATGGGAAAGGAAAAAAAATGGTGTTGAAAAGATGCTTTTTGGGGTGGAGGAAGTTATCTCTTAAGCCAAGCAAAAAAGCAATGAAAGAACCACATACATTTCCTGTGGGAGTTGTGCAATTATCGCGGGCATGGATGCATACCAATCAGCAACCATACTATGAAGTCACGTGAGGCGTTGTCCTGTTGATGCCGTGGGCGTGGTTTTGTAGCCATGGTAACGAGGAGAATAAAGGGAGGATAAAACACAAAACAAAGGGATTTTTTTCTTTGTTTTAACCACTTGATGGGCCTAAAACTGTTTGTTTGTAGTGTGCCCTATAGTAGTGTGATTGAGAAAAAAATATATTTAAGCATGTTGCAGATCATCCATGTAGCTACTTAAATTACACACATATCTCTATTAGTGCGATAACACAGGAAGTTTGCAGTCCAATGGGAGTCTCCCGCTCATAGCAGCGGTAAGGGACCGCACATACCTAGAAAAAAGACACACAAAAACTGGATTTTGATTGTTTTAACATTGTCAGCACCCTAGAAATGGTTGATTGTGGTATGGCCTATGGTTTTTAAATTGGTAATATTTAATGTAAGCTTTGTTTCAAAACAGCCGTGTAGCCACGAGAATGCTGCATGTACATAAGTTGCTGCTACTGGTCCACCATTGGTAGCCGCGGGAATACAATAGACTATGTAGCTGTGGTCATTTCACCATCCAGTGGGGTTACATCTTTAGTTTGTGGCACGACATAGGGTTGTTTGCTTCACAAGTGTCACTTTTGTTTCCGTATGGCCATGGATCCACTGTAATACTGTGCCCACCATAGGTTATGGCTCCAACTATAGGACGTTGTGTATTTTTAGAGTGTTCCCATTCTCGCAATGATAACTGCTGCTATGGTAGCCGCAGTAACAAGGTAAAGCTGCAGATGTTGTACCCGCGATAATGCAATCAAAGATGAACATTTTGAACCAATCAGATTATGAGTTTGAAAATAATTTGTAATGGTTTATAGAAGGTGTAACTTTGCAAGATATAGTGGCATTGGGAGGTGGTATTTCTTTAATATTCTCTTCAGCGAGAGGTGGGTTATTTGCTGATGTGGAGTTGAAGAATGTGCACAAAGTATTGGGGGACGTTAATGATCTATTTTTTGGAGGTGGAAAAAAGAATACAATTTCTCCAAAAGATTCTGACAACTACTTCACTGGGTTGTCAAGTGGTGATTCGGATCTTTCTAAGATTCTGAAGGAACATTTAATATAGAGAATGGAAGTGCCAGTGATGTAGAAGGTATAGTGGAAATTAGTGAAAAACATTGCCCAACCAGATTTTTCTGGCTTTGTCATATAACTGTAGATGGAGTGTTTGAACAAAGAGATATGGGCCTCGTTGTAAGTTTGCCGGTCCTAGAACTACGGTACCGGTAAGCATGCCGGTACCGTAGTTCCCGGACCATCAAACTACGAGTTGTGTTCACGGGTGCCTTTCTGCCCACCAGGTCAGGCAGAAAGGCACACACAAGCACAGCATGTTGGATGCACCGGCACCGTTGTAAACGGTGCCGGTGCATTCAGCCTCCCCATTCAGCCCTATGGGGCCAAAAGGGAATGTGGAGCATCTTTTTTCCGGTGCCCGCAAGTGGCCAATTACCGGATCCGGCATGTCCGTAATGACCCGGTAATTGCCCATTTGCGGGCACCGGAAAAAAATTGCACGTTTGGCGGCAGCCTGCCGGTTTTACCGACAAGGCTACCGCCAAACTTGTAATGATGCCCTTTGTGTTCAAGCTGTGGACAGGTTTTTTTTGGCTGGGAACACAGGATAGTATCTCTTTGGCAAAAGAAAATTAATAGATCATTTAAGAAAAGAGCACAGAAAAATGTTAATAGTTTGTTTGAATTCTTTGAAGGAACACAGTTGAGGAATTGGAGAAGAAGAGGTATTTTATGAATAGAATAACATTTGTTTAGCTATTCTTTTGACAAAAAAAAACAACAGCTCTTTTATGAGCCACCTAACGAAGATATTTACACATATTGAAAATGTCTTGTGAGTTATTTTATATATAGTCGTGGTATAACTGTGGTAATGCAGTAATTGTAAAAGAAGGAATCTGGCCACTAGATTCATATATATATATATATATATATATATATATATATATATATATATATATATATATATATATATATATATATATATATACATATGAATCTATATATGAATCTATGTATATAAATCCCTTCCTGTCTAATTCTCTGATCATGCATTACACTCCTTTTCTCTTTCTCCTCTCCTGCACTCCTCCTCTCCTAACCCCTCCCCTCCAATTTACTCACGGCGAGACTTACGCAACTTTGACCCCCTCGTGTTTATTGACACCTGCTCTTCTCTTCTTCCATCTCTCCATGATTTTTCCTCATTATCGGCGAATGATGCTCTTTCCTCCCTTTCCTCTGCTATTTCATCCTCCCTTGATCAACTCTATCCCCTTACTTTCTTCCGCCCAACCCGGAAACCCTCTCAGCCTTGGCTCACTCCTCAACTCCTCTCTATGAGGCGCCAACTCAGACGTCTGGAGAGACTATGGCTCAAAACTCCCTCACTTTCTAACAAAACCTCCTATTTCTCTTATCACACCATATACGACTCTTGTCTAACCTCAGCTAAATCCTCCTACTACTGTAATCTACTTCAATCTCTAGCCACTCATCCCCGCCGTATCTTCCAAACTCTCTCTCGACTCCTCTCTCCCCTACTCCTAATCCCTCTTCCAATTCTTCTCTCTCTCCCTCTGACTTCACTAACTTCTTCTCCTCTAAGATTGTTTCCCTTCGGCAAAAAATACACACCCCTCCCTCTGATCTCCCTTCTTCTCCTCCCCCCTCCCACTTCCTGCTTGTCCATCTTCTCTCCCATTTCCCCATCTGAAGTTTCCACCCTCATATCCAAAGCCCACCCAATGTCTGCCCCTACTGACCCTCTCCCTTCCGTTCTCATCCCTAAGATGTACCCTCTTCTTATCCCTACCTCACCTCCTTCTTCAACATCTGTCTCTCTTCAGCTACCTTTCCCACTGCCTTTAAACATGCCACTATCATCCCCATTCTTAAGAAACCTTCTGCCGACCCTCGTCTCACCTCTAATTTCAGACATTTCTCTCTTCTCCCATTCCTCTCCAAACTTCTCGAACGCCTTGCCTACTCTCAACTTTCATCCTTTGTCACTAATTCCTCTCTCTTACCACTGTTCCAATCAGGCTTTCGTCCTAAACACCCAACTGAAACTGCTCTCACTTCTATTCTTAACTCTCTTCTTACTGCTCGCCATGCCAAACAATCCTCTATCCTTATTCTCCTTGATCTCTCTGCAGCCTTTGACACTGTTGATCACCCCCTTCTCCTTCATACTCTCTCCTCCTTTGGCTTCAAAGGCACCGTACTCAACTAGTAATCCTCCTACCTCTCATCCCACTCCTTCACTGTCTCCTTGGGTGGCCGGTCCTCTCCCAACTATCCTCTTGAATATGGCGTGCCCCAAGGCTCTGTACTAGGCCCTTTCCTCTTCTCTCTATACACCTCCCTCATTGCTCCTATTATCTCCTCATTTGGCATCTCCCACCACTTCTACGCTGACAACACTCAACTCTTCCTCTCTTTTTCCTCCTTCTCTGCTGACCTCCACCTACAACTCTCTTCCTGCCTTACTGCCATTAAGAAATTGATGTTTTCTCGCTTTCTCTCTCTCAATACAGACAAGACAGAAGTGCTATTCTTTCCCTCTAACTCTCTTCCACCTCCCTCTCCTCCCCCTTTCATTCACTTCCCTCCCTCCAACCTTCCTATCCCTCTTCAAGCTCGTAACTTAGGCGTCCTCTTCGACTCCTCTCTCTCCTTTTCCCAGCACATCTCTCTCACCTCCCGCACCTGTCGTTTCCACCTCTTCAACATTGCAAAATCCGTCCCTCTCTCACTTTCCACGCCACTAAACTCTTAATCTCCTCCCTTATCTTCTCCCGCCTCTTCTACTGCTCTTCCTTGCTCTTCGGACTTCCTACTTCTCACCTACTTCTCACCTCACCCCTCTTAAATCCATCTACCAATCTGCTGTTCGCACCCTCTGTCTCCTCACCTCCCGTGACTCCATCTCTACCTCTCTCTCCTACCTTGGCTGGCTTCCCTTCCACTCCCAACTTAAATTACAATTTCTCTGCCTTGTCTTCAAATCTCTCCATGGTCTTCCCCCCCCTTATCTCTCTTCCCTTCTCTCCTTCTACTCCCCCTCCCGTTCCCTTCGTTCCGCTGACCATTTCCTCCTCACCTCACCCCCACCCCCATGTGCCTCCTCCCCGTTTTCGCTCCTTCCAACTCTTAGCACCTCTACACTGGAACTCCCTTCCTCTTGATATCCGTTATTCACCCACCTTCACTTCATTCCGCACTTCCCTTAAATCTCTCCTTCTCCATTCTCCGCCTTGAAAACCCTTCCCCCTTCTACTTCTCCCCCCTCACTCTTTTCCCCAACTTTCTCCCCTCCCTTCTCCTACCTTCCCTCCTCCACCCTCCCCCTTCCTCCTCCTTCCCTCTTATTCCACTCCCCCCTTCCCTGTCCTTCTCCCCTTCCTCCCTATCCCTCTCAGTTAATTGCTCTTCTCACTGTTTTATTGCTTGATCAATTCATATTGTAATTGCTTCACTGTTATTTCGTTAATGTTTTATGTATTGTTGTTCCATGAACAGCGCTTTGGCGTAAGGCGCTTTATAAATAAACAAATACAAATACATATATATATATATATATATATATATATATATATATATATATATATATTACACGGCCACGGCAGTGGCCGTGTAGTTATGGTTAAGTTGCTAATCCCATAGGAAGAGAACTTTTTGGGTGGCTTATAACTTGGCTCTCCCTGGACGAATCCTCGCCAAACTTTGCAAAAAAAAGTATATGGCCCACTCTGAATTTTTTCTGCAAAGTTTGGTGAGGTTTGGTACAGGGGGGGCAAAGTTATAGGGGGGGTCCCAAAAATATATTTTTTTTCCCATAGACTGAATAGGGAAAAAACTTTGCTCACCGCTACAGCCCAAACCACTGGATGGATTTTCACCAAATTTGCAGCAGGAGCAGCGGCTTGATCCCGAAAGCGTGCTTTTGTAAATTTGTTGAAAATCCGTCCAGTAGTTTTTTAAAAAAATGACCAAAAAGTAGGTCACAAAAAATGTGTGATATCTATGCCCGGTCCGCGGACACACTTCTCTGTTCGCTCCGCGGACAGTGTCCTGATTGGCTAATCGGCTTGCGTCATGTCCGCAGACATGTGACATGTTTGCTGATTGGATAGTGAGGAGTGTGAAGTGCGTCAGATTTTTGGAAACGCCCGCCAACTTGGATTTGCAAACAGCGACCAATGTCCACGGACATCACGGTAAAAACATATGAAAAAACACAGCATTACACTTGTCAAACTTATCAAATGATCTGTGGGGAGGTGAGGGGTGATGAGGATGGGATGGGATATGGCTGCAAGAAGAAAAAAGTAGGAGTTTTTTGTCACGAAAGTCTGCGAACAGTTTGAATGTTTGCGAACAGTCCTGTAAAGTTCGCAAACACCTCAGCATTACAGGGTTGGTGAAATGCAGTTCTTCGATGGCTTATAACTTTGGCACCACTTAATGGAACTGCATGAAATTCCTGGGCTGATTCTGGTTGAGTATGCAAAGTTTGGTGGCATTCTGTCATGAGGGGGAAAAATTAGAGGGGGGTCCTAAAATAATGTAAAGGCTTATAAATGAGGTGCCATTTGACGAATCCTCACTTAATTTGGGAAACTGATAATACATTTAGATATTAATGTTTTTCCGAAGTTTGGTAGGATTTTGTGAAGAGGGAGCAAAATTAGAGGGGGTCCCAAAATAATGTAAAGGCTTATAAATGAGGTGCCATCTGACGAATGTACACTTCATTTGGCAAACTGATAATAGATGAAGATATACATGTTTTTGCGAAGTTTGGTGGGATTCTGTCGAGAGGGAGCAAAATTAGAGTGGGGGTCCCAAAATATTGTAAAGGCTTATAAATGTGGTGCCATTTGACAAATCTACACAAAGGTTTGCAAAAAGATTATAGATCTAGATTTAGATGTTTTCGTAAAGTCTGAATGGATTTTGTCAAGTGGGGGCTAGGTTATATGATGATTGTATGTGCATACATTTGACACTTTTGAAAAAATAAAACATGGGTGGATTTCCAGCAAACTAGCGTAAGGAGCATTGGCAAGGACCTACAAGCATGGTTTTGCAAATGTGCCAGTGTTTTATTATTTGACAAGTGTCATAATGTAGCTACAAATAATAGCAGTATACCTTTAGTGACTGAGGGGTAGTAGCCTGTGGCCATGGGCCTTGGCCAGATTGTCAGGGTCATGGAATAAGGTCATGATCCGGACAATCTGGCTACTGGCCATGACCACAAGGGACAAAACATAGGATTAAAGTGGCCATGTCCACCTGGGACTGGCTTTGTGGTAAAGTTATTCGAAATTAGGATAGATTTGAAAGGGAAGAAAAATGTGCTTGTGGTAATATGGTGATAGGGTTCTCTTTTTGCCTTCTGCAGGCTGCTGTGGAAAGTGAAGAGGGGCCCTGTATGGAACCCTCACCTTCCCTTTCCATGGTGGCCATCCTGGAAAAGGATTGCAGGCGTCCCGGTGTTCGAAGAAAAATACTATTTTTAGCACCCCGGGTTCCCGCTTTGGGAACCTAGGGTGCTAATGGCCTTCATCCCCCATTTTAGGGGCTTGAATGGGGGGATAATGATCCAGAGACCTCGTTATCCACCCTCGCTTCGCTTCAGCTGATAACTTGGGCTGCTGGGCCGGTATCTACTGTTCCAATCCCTGGAACAGAGGATGAACGCCACAATATTCCCATTAGCATAACAGAAAATGCAAATGGAAATGTTGGAAAATCTTATTTAGTTTATGTACTTTACTGAGAAATATAAAGTAGATGGAGTCAATACATTTTTATTTTTTTAGTTCTATTATTTTAACTGTGAAAGGTGGTTCCTAAAGGAATATGTCGTTTGTTGTTTTTGGATGTATTTTTTTGGCAGGAGAGCTGAGAACGAAAGGTGGGGAGAGAAATGATGGAAGAGCAACCAAACACTATATGGAGGGGTAGGTGGACAAGGGAAAATGTTGCACGTGTGTTATTTTTAAGTTAGGGGGCACTGTTTCTCATGCTCCTTGTTTACAGCAGTGATGGTGGTTCTCGGGGAGGAGGGAGGAGGGATGGCATTAGCTGATGCCATTTTAAGATAAATAGCAGTTTTGCTAAAAGTATGTACTGTGTACTAGATTGTTAATGGATAATGAGTAGGAATAGGTGTTGGAGTTGTGCAAGGAAAATTTTGAAGTTGGAAGTTCCTAGATCAGTAGAAAATGCAGTTCCGAACTGTCCACCAAGCAGAGATCTTATCCTGAAGTGTGGACGGGTTCTCAGACACGTCATCATGCCGCACGCTAGCGTATGGTCATGTGGCACTGTCCGGAAGGTCCGCTATGAAGTCACATGTTCGTAGACATCTACTGATGCAAAACTACTTGAAATAGTTGCAAGAAGTGGATAAAAGTGTTAAAAATTATATTCCAGATGTTGGGAAATGGCAGAGTTTTAAGGTGAAACTTTGGAAATTGGACACAAATATTGCTATATTGGGTACGTGTGATATTAGTAAGTTGTAGGAAAATAACATGCACTGGTAAAAACCTATGAAATTCAATGAAAAAAACTGTGTTAAAGGGATGTTATGGGTATGTTGCACTGATAAAAACCTATGAAATTCAATGAAAAAAACTGTGTTAAAGGGATGTTATTGGTATGTTGCACTGATAAAAACCTATGAAATTCAATGAAAAAACTTTGTTAAAGGGATGTTATGGTTAAGTTGCACTAATAAAAACCTTTGAAATTCACTGAAAAAACTTTGTTAAAGGGACATTATGGTTAAGTTGGACTAATAAAAACCTATGAAATTCAAAGAAAAAACTTTTTTGTACGGATGTTATTGTTCCAAGTAAAACCGAAAAACCCCTGAAATTCGTCAGTTATGGTAAGCTAAGCAACGATAACTCGTGCCGCCACTGCTAAGACTAAAACTCAGGACATCAAAGATGACATCACTAATGTCATTGATGACATTACTGATGACATCACACATGAAATACATGTTGATGAAAAGTCTCTACAAGGTGTTGTGTTTATATTGTTGATAACAAGATGTTAGGAGTGATCGGGAGACCTATCATGAACTATTAAAGAATGTACTCATCTAATATCATTGTATTGGATTGGTGTTGTTAATACATAAACCTAATCATATATAAACATAGGCAAAAACTTCAGCATGCACCATAGAAGTACACTATTGGTAATATTGTAATTTTGGATAGTACAATAATGAATGCTCCCTTATCAGAGTTTTGAGTAATGTTAAACATGTAATAACTAGCTAACAATTCAAGACTTACAACACTTGTGCTGGTACAAACAGTACATATGAAGCACCACAATGCATACAAATCAGAGGCACATACAGGGAAACTAAAGTAAGGAAGAAAGAAACTGCATCATCAGAAAATGTTAATGACATTAAAGTTTATCTTCATGCATACAAATTAATTGTGTGTTTGAGGCCTGCTCATTTCCCCATGTATGTGCACCATGAGCTGAGACCAAACCCTAAGGAAAGTACTTAAAGAACATATGACAAGGTTAACATCCAGATATAGATCACATTTTTTAATTTGATTATTCTGACTGCCAGTGAACAAAACCACCTGGCCTATATATGTCAAGGAACAAAAACAAGTGGCCCAGATATGTGATGTCATCAGTGATGTCATCAATGACATTTTTGGGTGTTAGTCTTAGCAGTACACGGTGGTGGCGCAAGTTATGGTTGCTTAGCTTACCATAACTGGTGAATTTCAGGGGTTTTGGTTTTACTTGGAACCATAACATCCGTTTAACAAAGTTTTTTCTTTCAATTTCATAAGTTTTTATTAGTCCAACTTAACCATAATGTGCCTTTAACAATGTTTTTTCAGTGAATTTCAATGGTTTTTATGGGTGCAACTTAACCATAACGTCTCTTTAACAAAGTTGTTTCATTGAATATATATATTTGGACAGGACTGTTATGTGGCTGAAGCGAATCGTCAACTTCAGGACCGGTGCTGCTATTCCAGGCTTTCCAAAAATCCTTTTGGTCAAATACTGTCGGAGCTCACTTCTCTGTGTGCCAAGTGGGCTAATTGAGGATGAGGTGGTTAAATTTCTTGTTCCAGCCAGCCATACTATCCCTACCATATACTTTCTGCCTAAGACGCATAAGTCCCTTACTCATCCACCAGGCAGGCCAATTGTCACTCTATGTGTTTCCCTTTTAGAACACCTGGCACAATTCATCGATGAGACCCTGTTTCCGCTTGTTTCTGTTTTACCTTCATATCTACGGGACACCAAGGATTTTTTAAGTCACATCACTGATATACCTTGGGAGGAGGGATTAATCTTGGCAACCCTTGATGTTGTTTCTCTCTATACTTCTATTGATCACACGACTGGGTTGACAGCTTGCAAATATTTTCTGGACACTCGATCTCTGAATGTTTTGTGGCACAGTGCTATGATTTTGGATATGCTTTTGTTTTGCTTAACCAACAATGTTTTTCTGTTTGAGGGCTCCTTTTATCATCAAGTTAGAGGTACTGCTATGGGCAGTAAGTACCTTTGCTCCGCCCTATGCAAACTTGACTATGGGGTGGTGGGAGGCAACGTTTCTATCTGATTTACATTCATTTAGTTTTCCAACACAGATTATTGGTTGGTGGCGTTATATTGACAATGTTTTTATAATTTGGAAGGGAAGTGAGAGTGAGTGGGGTTCTTTTGTGGACAGTATTAACAACAATGCTGTGAATCTGAGATTTACTGAATGTCACAGTTCCACAGAGATTGTACATCTGGATGTCATTGCGAGGCTTGACAACCTAGGTACTCATACATCTCTATATAAAAAAAACCACAAACACAGGCCTCCCTTTACATGCCACGAGCTGTCATCCGCCATCCTGTAAGAAAAGTATCCCTTATGACGAATGTATTCGCTTTCGGCAAAACTGCACAGACATTCTTGAATTTGTTGCAGTTTGGCTGCCATTGGCTTTTTACAACAGGGTTATGGCAAAAAGACTATAGAAACAGCCTTTCCTAAAGCATGTGCACTTTCAAGGCAAAAACTATTGCATGGTCCTACCAGTAAGAAAAACAAGGACCATGAGGACCCCCGCCTTATTGTCACATTTAATAATGCTTCACATGATATCCATAAGATTATTATGAGACATTGGCGCATTCTTATGCTTGACAAAGATCTTGGTACAGTACTGCCTAAATGCCCTATATTGACTTACAAACAAGCACCGCCACTAAAGGACAGACTGGTCTCTAGTTATCTATCTCCTGTTGAAAAAAACTCTGCTATGACCAATTGGTTACCAAGTTTACCTAAAGGTTTTACTAAGTGGCAAAAATGTAAGGCCTGCCAACATGCTACTGCTTGTAAATCATTTACACATCCTATTACAGGCATTGAATTCAGGATAAAACATTTTATTAATTGTGATACTCCATTTGTTGTGTATGTTCTTGCATGTCCCTGCTGGAAATGGTACGTAGGATCCACTACATGTATATTGAAGCTCAGAATTCTGCAGCATCTTAGAGCCATCAATAATTTTGACCCTACGTACCCAATGGCCAAACATTTCAGTCAAGAGCATGACAGTGATTTTCATTTACTCACGTTTTTTGCTATGGCCCATGTCCCGAATCACCTGAGAGGAGGTGACCGAACCTTAAAATTGAGACAATTGGAAACCAGGTTCATTTTAGATTTTGCTACCAAATACCTAAATGGTCACAACGTGGATGAGGAGCTATACACATTTATGGGTATCTGACAGCCTTGCACTTCTTGCTCTATCTCCTCTCCCTCTTCTCTGTTTGCTTTTTGATTCTGGCTACCCAATACTGTTTCCCCCAGGTATCAACTTGGTACACTGCCCTGGACTGGCAACGCCCCATTTATTTTAACTTTATTATTTGTGTTATTTCACTATATATCTTCTTTTTTTCAGCTCTACGGCTGCCTTGTCTTTGTGATACATCTGGGGAACGCTTTTTATGATTATGACATGACATTTTTATTCTAAATCTGACTTGTTTTATTTTTCTGTAGATATTGTCTCCCTCTTCCCATTATTGGCCTCTCTCCATTTCTGTTATTTTCTAGGTCTAGTATTGCTAAGGCTCCTTGTTCTCAAGCATTTGCACCTTAGCATGCAGGCCTTTAATTGTGTAGATCTTAGGCTGTATATTTTATATTTATCAATGATATTTGTGATGTCATATTTGATGTCCTGGGTGTTAGTCTTAGCAATGCACGTAGATGCTGCGAGTTATGGTTGCTGAGCTTACCATAATGGGGGAATGTGCAGTGTTTTTTGGTTTCACTGTGAAGTCTAACATTCCTTTAGTGAATATTTTTTACTGAATGTACATATATATGTATGGCAGGGAAGGAAAAGAAAGGGGCTAAACAAGTTATGTCATCATTGGTGTCATCATTGACATTTGAGATGACATCTTTCATGGTCTGTTTGTTAGTGTTAGCAGTGCACAGGGGCGGCGGCAAGGTTGGGGGCTTAGTTTACCATAACTGTCGAATTTCAGGGGTTTTTGGTTTTAATTTGAAGCATAAAGGGGAGGTGGAAAGTATTTTTGTAGTGAAGTGTACAGGTTTTTGCTAGGGCAACTTAACCATAACATCCCCTCAACAAAGTTTTTTTTTGTAGTGAATTGTACGGGTTTTGAGTAGTACAATTTACATATAAGGTGTACCTAAGAACATCTTTTGTACTGCATGGCACAGATTTTCAGTAGTGCAACATAACCAAAACGTTCCTTTAGGAAGAGTCATTTGGTAAACAGTATATAGCTTCCGAATAATACCACATGAAAATATACTGTCGTACAGCACCGTGACATGTCCCAGAATCAGTACACACTTACACACTTACCTGAACGAAGAATGCCTATTGGGCAATGTGGAAATATTGCAGCGATTGCGAATGCACTACACATTATATATTGGTAGGGAAAGTTGAACTTATCTGAAAAAGACATCAGCTAAATGCAGCCTTCCTCCCTAAGAAGCAGCAGCAGTGGTGTAATTAAAAGCATAAGAAACTGTGTTGCTACCTTGCCGATAACAGATGGATAAAATGTGTTGCCACTCATATTACCGTTTGATGCCTTTATACTCAATGCCGGTCGCATATTACCTTATTGCCTGCCGTGGCAAAAAATAAAGCCACCCGTAAAAAAGTTAATAATGGGTTAATAACGACCTTTCACACTATAATTGAAAAAAAAATAAAACTTGAATACACTCCACGCACTTCTTATTTCTCTGTAAAGTGCATAGACGCAATAATCTTTGCCAGCAATAGTCTAAATTACGAATGCAGTAACATGTGCTACTAAAAAGGACGTGTACTGTTGTAATCCGAGGCGACTTTGGCAGTAAGGATCACAAAAGAAAATCCTCTTTCAAGATGGCCGCCATAGAAAGGGAAGGCGGTTATTGCATACCTCTTGCCTTTCCATTGTAGGTTGCAAAAAGCACAAGTACGTGGCGTGACGCAGAACCTGTAAATAAACATTCAGCGACGTACAAGGTAATAAATTACATTTGCAAATAAAACAGTGGAATGGTAAAGAACATGTGGCCATTTTACAGGTTACAAACTAGATTTATTTAATAATAAACTTGCAGAGACCATCAGAATAATCGCATAATCAATGCAATGATTACAATGCTGGTTAGGGAGGCATTGCAAATGTTGAAGATAATGAGGCCATTTTTATTTGCGCAAACAAACATTTTGGGGTCTTCGTTGAAGCAGTCGCTTTGTTTCCACAGTTATTTCCCAGAAGTCGTCATGACGGTGAGCCTACAACAGCATAAATGATGTCTCGTTGCTCCGAATAACGAGTTCAGCGAACGGACAAAGCGCACTTACAGTGTCATTCCACATTATTGTTATGGACAGGCAACTGCTCACCAGCAGTTGTATTTTCCGTCCGAAGAAGCCCTCACTCGGGATTTGAAAACCATGGCACACACAGTACGGCAAAATATACCTAGGTGGGAAAAGTTACAAAAAATAAGTGTCAGTAACCAACCTGCACCAAACATTTTTAAAAGATGAAACAAAAAATGTGCAAAGTGGTACACAAAAATACGTGCTCAAAGTTCACATTTTAGTAATATGTTAGTAATGTCCAAGAGTACCTATAGGTGGAGGTTAGAAACAGCGAGATTTTGCATGCGCCGTGAGAGAAAACAAAATGGCAAGTACACAGAAAGATGATAATTTAGGTATGAAACAAAAAAGAGTGGACAAATAAAAAAATGACGTCTCGTCATTTCAAAGAAGACCAAAAAACGTGCAAAGTTATACACAAAGCTATGTGGACAAAGTAAGCATTTCAAATTAGAAATATAAATAGTAAAAAAGGTTGAGTGCAGTCATACCCTGCAAATGAACAACGTGTGCACTCTGCAACATTACAGGAAAATTGCACAAGGGCAGAAAAATAATACGTCAATTATATTAGCACAATTAGATGTGCAGTTATGTAAAAATAAAGCAGAGTTTGCTGTACAGTGGGCCAAAGTAAACTTACAAAATATTTACAGCCTCCATTCTTTTTCGGCAAAGCAGTCACAAATGTGTTTGCAGCGAAGAATCTTCACTGACTGATATGCATGTCACTTACAAACTTTTTAAAACATAACCTTATCAATTGCATTTTTTTTTACCCTTTCATCCTGTGAATAGCTCGCAAGTTTCTCTTAGGCTCAAGGTGAAAAAACAATTGCCCCTTTACATTCACTGGGATGCGCGGGGGCGTACTGAGCAGTCAACCAAAAAAACAACTCATGTGGCCTTCACTCAGAAGGCAAATACATTCTTGCTTTGAAGCAACATAATGAAATCTAATTATCAGAACCTCTGCTCCCATTCAGCTTCAGAAGCGCTGTTTGAAGCAAACAGTACATATGATGGCCTTAGTTCTCAAAACTGAAGAAGTCAATCTGAGGGAAATATTAGTGCAAAACAAATTTTAATCCACATGCTGTAATTGGTCGTGATGCAGTGAGCATGAACTTCCATTTAAACGTATCATTTTGCAAACAAGAAAACTGCACTTTTTACTTTGTGCTTCCACAGCTCATTGGGCCCCCTCAAAGGTCACCTTATGAAATACTATTACTTGAATGCTCTCTTGTTTTGGAGCTGTTTCTGGCGATATCCGCGCACACGAAAACATTAGTAAAAGAGAGGGGCCACCGAACAAAGCTACCTTACTGCACGCTGTTTTGCAAACAATCTGGGAAAGAGCCACATGGTCGTGAGCACAACCTTTCTCCCCCGTTCAGTGTAAGGGGAAAAAGACGTTTTGAGAACCCCTGCCCCTTATAACTTTCGCCCCCCTGCACCAAACATGACCAAACTTTCCAACCAAAATCAGAGTGTGCGATATATTTTATTTTCAAAGTTTGGCGACGATTCGTCCAAAGGTAGGACAGTTATAAGGCAGCCAAAAACAGTTATTTCTATGGAAACAGCCACTCCACCAAAGCAACACAGTCACTAACGTCCCTCTTGAATGTGCTGCAGTGGGTGACGGCAGGACCTAGAGGTTAAGATATATGACCACATACTTTTGAATGTATAGGTGTACAATGGCTTGTACCTCCACCGCTAACAAGGTTGTTACTGGGTGCATGGGCTTCAGCCATGCAGCCAAGACTGTACACCCTCCCCAGAACCATCTGACATGCTAACATATAGGACGAGTTTATGCACTGCAGTAATATGAAGTGGTGTTTCTGAGCCGGGCCTAGGGTTTTACGAGTATGATGTATGGGCTACGGGCTGCAGCCATGGAAGCAAAACTCTACATCCTACCCACAATCACCTCAGCGATGTACAGTAGTATGGGTGTATTGATAGGTGTGCTATGCTTTACTTATTCTGGCCAGACACTGCACTCCTACCTGTTTGTACATAGATATTATTGCAACGTGTTGATGTGCCCTAGCTTATAACTCCAGTGCTTATAACTTTGTTGTTCGGTGCATGGCCTTTACCCATGCACCCAACACTGTACACTCTCCCCTCAACCATGTAAGCGATAATCAATACTACACGTGTAGCCATGGTCGTGACATGCAGCGGTGGTTGTGGGCAGGGCCTACAGTCTTGGAAGTATGGCCTTCAGCCTATGGCCTACGGCCATGCATCCAAGACTCTAGGCCCTGTCCACAACCACTGCAGCATGTCATGACCATGGTGGCGTACTAAGCAATAACAGGAAAAAAACTTTGCTCACGCCTACAGCCCAAACCGCTGGACGGATTTGGACCAGGAGCAGCGGCTTGGTCCCGAAAGCATGTTTTGCAAATTTGGTGAAAATCCGTCCAGTAGTTTTTTTGAAAATGACCAAAAAGTAGGTCAGAAAAAATGAGTGATATCTGTGTCCGCTTTGCGGACACACTTCCCTGTTCGCTCCGCGGACAGGACGGGGATTGGGCAAGCGGCTTGTGTGATGTCCACGGACATCTGACGTGCCCTCTCATTGGCTGCAGTAAAGCGCGCAGTGCCCGCCATCTTTGTTGATCTTTCAGGAGTGGGATCTGCCGCCTACATAGTAAGCTCAGGCCCCGTGTCTTCCTCCCGTTCCCACCAAACCCTGCTCATGCCTGTATCTTCCTCTCGTTCCCCCCATCCCCCGCACATGACCCGTGTCTTCCTCCTCTCCCCCCTCATGCCCCGTGTCTCTCTTTTGTTCCTCCACCCCCCGCTCACCCCATCGGCACACAGTGGCCTGCGGAGGGCCGAGGAGCGGGATCTGCTGCCTGCACAGTTAGCTCAGGCCCTGTGTATTCCTCACGTTCCCCCCGCTCATGGCCCGTGTCTCCCCTGTTCACCCCCGCTCATGCTCCATGTCTGTCCCCCTCCTTTTCCCCCCACCCCCGCTCATGGCCAGTGTCTCCCCTGGTCATCCCCACCCCCAGCTCATGGCCCGTGTCTCCCCTGTTCACCCCCACCCCTGCTCATGCCCTGTGTCTGTCTCCCTTCTTCCCCCACCTCTCGCTCATGCCCCGTGTCTCCCTTCTTTCCCCCCACCCCCTGCTCATGCCCTGTGTTTCCCTTCTTTCCTCCCACCCCCCGCTCATGCCCGGTGTCTCCCTTCTCCCCCCCACCCCCCGCTCATGCCCCGTGTCTCCCTTCTTTCCCCCCACCCCCGCTCCTGCCCTGTGTCTCCCTTCTTCCCTCCACCCTCGCTCATGCCCCGTGTCTACCTTCTTTCCCCCCTCCACCCCCTGCTCATGCCCTGTGTTTCCCTTCTTTCCTCCCACCCCCCGCTCATGCCCGGTGTCTCCCTTCTCCCCCCCACCCCCTGCTCATGCCCCGTGTCTCCCTTCTTTCCCCCCACCCCCGCTCCTGCCCCGTTCTCCCTTCTCCCCCCCACCCCCCGCTCATGCCCCGTGTCTCCCTTCTTTCTCTCCACCCCCCCGCTCATGCCCCGTGTCTCCCTCGTGTTACACCCCACCCCCCGCTCATGCCCCATGTCTGCCCTGTTCCCCCACCCCCGCTCATGCCCCGTGTCTCCCTCCTGTACCCCCACCCCCCACTCATGCCCCGTGTCTACCTCGTGTTACCCCACCCCCGCTCATGCCCCGTGTCTCCCTCGTGTTACCCCCCACCCTCCGCTCATGCCCCGTGTCTGCCCTGTTCCCCCCACCCCCCGCTCATGCCCCGTGTCTCCCTCCTGTACCCCCCACCCTCCGCTCATGCCCTGTGTCTCCCTCGTTTTCCCCCACCCCCACTCATGCCCCGTGTCTCCCTCATGTTACCCCCTCCCCCGCTCATGCCCCGTGTCTCCCTCCTGTTCCCCCCACCCCCTGTTCATGCCCCGTGTCTCCCTCCTGTTCCCCCACCCCCCGCTCATGCCCCGTGTCTCCCTCGTGTACCCCCCACCCCCCGCTCATGCCCCGTGTCTCTCTCCCTCATGTACCCCCCACCCCTGCTCATGCCTCGTGTCCCCCCACCCCTCGCTCATGCCCCGTGTCCTCCCCCACCCCCCGCTCATGCCCCATGTCTGCCCTGTTCCCACCACTCCCCGCTCATGCCCATGTCTCCCTTCTTTCCCTCCCACCCCCCGCTCATGCCAATGTCTCTGTCGTGTTACCCCCCACCCCCCGCTCATGCCACGTGTCTCCCTTCTTTCCACCCACACCCCCTGCTCATGCTCCATGTCTCCCTTCTTTCCCCCCCACCCCCCGCTCATGCCCCGTGTCTCCCTTCTTTCCACCCCCACACCCCGGCTCATGCCCCGTGTCTACCTTCTTTCCCCCCACCCCCGCTCATGCCCTGTGTCTCCCTTCTTCCCCCCTCCACCACCGCTCATGGCCCGTGTCTCCCCCCTGTTCACCCCCACCCCCGCTCATTCCCCATGTCTCCCCACCCACCGCTCATGCCCCGTGTCTCCCTTCTCCCCTCCCACCCCCTGCTCATGCCCCGGGTCTCCCTTCTTTCGCCCCAACCCCCGCTCATGCCCCGTGTCTCCCTTCTTTCCCCACCACCCCAGCTCATGGCCAGTGTCTCCCCTGGTCACCCCCACCCCCAGCTCATGGCCCGTGTCTCCCCTGTTCACCCCAACCCCCCGCTCATGCTCCGTGTCTGTCTCCCTTCTTCCCCCCCACCCCTGCTCATGCCCTGTGTCTCCCTTCTTCCCCCCACCTCTCGCTCATGCCCCGTGTCTCCCTTCTTTTCCCCCACCCCCTGCTCATGCCCTGTGTTTCCCTTCTTTCCTCCCACCCCCCGCGCATGCCCGGTGTCTCCCTTCTCCCCCCCACCCCCCGCTCATGCCCCATGTCTCCCTTCTTTCCCCCCACCCCCACTCCTGCCCCGTGTCTCCCTTCTTCCCCCCACCCTCGCTCATGCCCCGTGTCTACCTTCTTTCCCCCCTCCACCCCCTGCTCATGCCCCGTGTCTCCCCTGTTCCCCCACCCCCCACTCATGCCACGTGTCTACCACCTGTACCCCACACCCCCCGCTCATGCCCCGTGTCTCCCTCCTGCCCCCCTCACCCCCCGCTCATGCCCGATGTCTCCCCACCCCCCACCCATGCCCCGTGTCTTCCTTCTTTCCCCCCCACCCCCTGCTCATGCCCCGTGTCTTCCTTCTTTCCCCCCCACCCCCTGCTCATGCCCCGTGTCTACCTCCTGTACCCCCACCCCCGCTCATGCCCAGTTTCTCCCTCGTGTTCCCTCCACCACCCGCTCATGCCCCGTGTCTCCCTCGTGTTACACCCCACCCCCCGCTCATGCCCCGTGTCTCCCTTCTGTACCCCCACCCCCACTCATGCCCCGTGTCTACCTCGTGTTCCCCCACCCCCGCTCATGCCCCGTGTCTCCCTCGTGTTACCCCCCACTCCCTGCTCATGCCCCGTGTCTGCCCTGTTCCCCCCACCCCCCGCTCATGCCCCGTGTCTCCCTCCTGTACCCCCCACCCTCCGCTCATGCCCCGTGTCTCCCTCATGTTCCCCCCACCCCCACTCATGCCCCGTGTCTCCCTCATGTTACCCCCTACCCCCGCTCATGCCCCGTGTCTCCCTCCTGTTCCCCCACCCCCCGCTCATGCCCCGTGTCTCCCTCGTGTACCCCCACCCCCGCTCATGCCCCGTGTCTCTCTCCCTCATGTACTCCCCACCCCTGCTCATGCCTCGTGTCCCCCCACCCCTCGCTCATGCCCCGTGTCCTCCCCCACCCCCCGCTCATGCCCCATGTCTGCCCTGTTCCCACCACTCCCCGCTCATGCCCATGTCTCCCTTCTTCCCCCCCACCCCCCGCTCATGCCAGTGTCTCCGTCGTGTTACCCCCCACCCCCCGCTTATACCACGTGTCTCCCTTCTTTCCACCCCCACCCCCTGCTCATGCTCCGTGTCTCCCTTCTTTCCCCCCCACCCCCGCTCATGCCCCGTGTCTCCCTTCTTTCCACCCCCACACCCCCGCTCATGCCCCGTGTCTACCTTCTTTCCCACCAACCCCCGCTCATGCCCTGTGTCTCCCTTCTTCCCCCCTCCACCACCGCTCATGCCCCGTGTCTCCCCCCTGTTCACCCCCACCCCCACTCATTCCCCATGTCTCCCCACCCACCGCTCATGCCCCGTGTCTCCCTTCTCCCCCCCACCCCCTGCTCATGCTCCGGGTCTCCCTTCTTTCCCCCCAACCCCCGCTCATGCCCCGTGTCTCCCTTCTTTCCCCCCTACTCATGCCCCGTGTCTCCCTTCTTTCCCCACCACCCCCGCTCATGCCCGTGTCTCCCTTCTTCTCCCCACCCACCGCTCATGCCCAGTGTCTCCCTTTTTTCCATCCCCCACCCCCCCTCATGCCCTGTGTCTCCCTACTTACCCCCCCACCCCCGCTCATGCCCCGTGTCTCCCTCCTGTCCCCCCCACCCGCGCTCATGCCCCGTGTCCCCTTTCTTTCCACCCCCACACCCTGGCTCATGCCCTGTGTCTACCTTCTTTCCCCCCACCCCCCGCTCATGCCCTGTGTCTCCCGTCTTCCCCCCTCCACCACCGCTCATGGCCCGTGTCTCCCCCCTGTTCACCCCCACCCCCGCTCATTCCCCATGTCTCCCCACCCACCGCTCATGCCCCGTGTCTCCCTTCTCCCCCCCCACCCCATGCTCATGCCCCGGGTCTCCCTTCTTTCCCCCCAACCCCTGCTCATGCCCCGTGTCTCCCTTCTTTCCCCCCTACTCATGCCCCGTGTCTCCCTTCTTTCCCCACCACCCCAGCTCATGGCCAGTGTCTCCCCTGGTCACCCCCACCCCCAGCTCATGGGCCGTGTCTCCCCTGTTCACCCCAACCCCCCGCTCATGCTCCGTGTCTGTCTCCCTTCTTCCCCCCCCACCTCTCGCTCATGCCCCATGTCTCCCTTCTTTTCCCCCACCCCCTGCTCATGCCCTGTGTTTCCCTTCTTTCCACCCACCCCCCGCTCATGCCCGGTGTCTCCCTTCTCCCCTCCACCCCCCGCTCATGCCCCGTGTCTCCCTTCTTTCCCCCCACCCCCGCTCCTGCCCTGTGTCTCCCTTCTTCCCCCCACCCTCGCTCATGCCCCGTGTCTACCTTCTTTCCCCCCTCTACCCCCTGCTCATGCCCCGTGTCTCCCCTGTTCCCCCACCCCCCACTCATACCACGTGTCTACCACCTGTACCCCACACCCCCCGCTCATGCCCCGTGTCTCCCTCCTGTCCCCCTCACCCCCCGCTCATGCCCGATGTCTCCCCACCCCACACTCATGCCCCGTGTCTTCCTTCTTTCCCCCCACCCCCTGCTCATGCCCCGTGTCTACCTCCTGTACCCCCCACCCCCGCTCATGCCCAGTTTCTCCCTCGTGCTCCCTCCACCCCCCGCTCATGCCCCGTGTCTCCCTCGTGTTACACCCCACCCCCCGCTCATGCCCCGTGTATCCCTCCTGTACCCCCACCCCCACTCATGCCCCGTGTCTACCTTGTGTTCCCCCACCCCCGCTCATGCCCCGTGTCTCCCTCGTGTTACCCCATCCCCCGCTCATGCCCCGTGTCTGCCCTGTTCCCCCCACCCCCCGCTCATGCCCCGTGTCTCCCTCGTTTTCCCCCCACCCCCACTCATGCCCCGTGTCTCCCTCATGTTACCCCCTACCCCCGCTCATGCCCTGTGTCTCCCTCCTGTTCCCCCCACCCCCTGTTCATGCCCCGTGTCTCCCTCCTGTTCCCCCACCCCCCGCTCTTGCCTGTGTCTCCCTCGTGTACCCCCACCCCCGCTCATGCCCCGTGTCTCTCTCCCTCATGTACCCCCCACCCATGCTGATGCCTCGTGTCCCCCCACCCCTCGCTCATGCCCCGTGTCCTCCCCCACCCCCCGCTCATGCCCCATGTCTGCCCTGTTCCCACCACTCCCCGCTCATGCCCATGTCTCCCTTCTTTCCCCCCCACCCCCCGCTCATGCCAGTGTCTCCGTCATGTTACCCCCCACCCCCCGCTCATGCCACGTGTCTCCCTTCTTTCCACCCCCACCCCCTGCTCATGCTCCGTGTCTCCCTTCTTTCCCCCCCACCCCCCGCTCATGCCCCGTGTCTCCCTTCTTTCCACCCCCACACCCCCGCTCATGCCCCGTGTCTACCTTCTTTCCCCCCACCCCCCGCTCATGCCCTGTGTCTCCCTTCTTCCCCCTCCACCACTGCTCATGCCCCGTGTCTCCCCCCTGTTCACCCCCACCCCCGCTCATTCCCCATGTCTCCCCACCCACCGCTCATGCCCCGTGTCTCCCTTCTCCCCCCCACCCCTTGCTCATGCCCCGGTTCTCCCTTCTTTCCCCCCAACCCCTGCTCATGCCCCGTGTCTCCCTTCTTTCCCCCCTACTCATGCCCCGTGTCTCCCTTCTTTCCCCACCACCCCCGCTCATGCCCGTGTCTCCCTTCTTCCCCCCACCCACCGCTCATGCCCCGTGTCTCCCTTCTTTCCATCCCCAACCCCCGTTCATGCCCTGTGTCTCCCTTCTTACCCCCCCACCCCCGCACATGCCCGTGTCTCCCTCTTGTCCCCCCACCCACGCTCATGCCCCGTGTCCCCCCTGTTCACCACCACCCCCGCTCATTCCCCATGTCTCCCCACCCACCGCTCATGCCCCGTGTCTCCCTTCTCCTCCCCCACCCCCTGCTCATGCCCCGGGTCTCCCTTCTTCCCCCAACCCCCGCTCATGCCCCGTGTCTCCCTTCTTTCCCCCCTGCTCATGCCCCGTGTCTCCCTTCTTTTCCCACCACCCCCGCTCATGCCCGTGTCTCCCTTCTTCCCCCCCACCCACCGCTCATGCCCCGTGTCTCCCTTCTTCCACCCCCCACCCCCCGCTCATGCCCTGTGTCTCCCTTCTTACCCCCCAACCCACGCTCATGCCCCGTGTCTCCCTTATTTCCCCCCCAAGCCCTGCTCATGCCCCGCGTCTCCCTTCTTTCCCCCCACCCCCGCTCATGCCCCGTGTCTCCCTTCTTCCTCCCCCACCCCCGCTCATGCACCGTGTCTCCCTTCTTTCCCCCCACCCCCCGCTCATGACCTGTGTCTCCCTTCTTTCCCCCCACCCACTGCTCATGCCCAGTGTCTCCCTTCTTCTCCCCCCACCCCCCGCTCATGCCCTGTGTCTCTGTTCTTTCCCCCCACCCCCTGCTCATGCCCCGTGTCTCCCTTCTTTCCCCCCTGCTCATGCCCTGTGTCTCCCTTCTTTCTCCACCACCCCCCGCTCATGCCCCGTGTCTCCCTTCTTCCCCCCCACCCACCGCTCATGCCCCGTGTCCCCCTTCTTCCCCCCAACCGCCGCTCATGCCCCATGTCTCCCTCCTGTACCCCCAACACCCCGCTCATGCCCCGTGTCTCCCTCCTGTCCCCCCCACCCCCCGCTCATGCCCTGTGTCTCCCCTGTTCATCCCTGCTCATGCCCTGTGTCTCCCCTGTCCCCCCCACCCCCGCTCATGCCCCATGTCTCCCTTCTTTGCCCCCACCCTCCGCTCATGCCCCGTGTATCCCTTCTTTTCCCCCCCACCCACCGCCCATGCCCCGTGTCTCCCTTCTTTCCCCCCAATCCCCGCTCATGCCCCATGTCTCCCTCCTGTACCCCCAACCCCCCGCTCATGCCCCGTGTCTCCCTCCTGTCCCCCCCACCCTCCGCTCATGCCCCATGTCGCCCCTGTTCAACCTCGCTCATGCCCCGTGTCTCCCTTCTTACCCCCCACCCCCTCCGCTCATGCCCTGTGTCTCCCCTGACCCCCCCACCCCCGCTCTTGCCCCGTTGTGTCTCCCTTCTTTCCCCCCACCCCCCGCTCATGCCCCGTGTCTCCCTTCTTTCCCCCCACCCCCGCTCATGCCCCATGTCTCCCTTATTCCACCCCACCCCCACTCATGCCCCGTGTCTCCCTTCTTTCGCCCCCAGCCCCCGCTCATGACCTGTGTCTCCCTTCTTTCCCCCACCCCCTGCTCATGCCCAGTGTCTCCCTTGTTGCCCCCCCACCCCCCACTCATTCCCTGTGTCTCCCTTCTTTCCCCCCCACCCCCCGCTCATGCTCCGTGTCTCCCTTCTTTTCCTCCCACCCCCGCTCATGCCCCGTGTCTCCCTTCTTTTCCCTCCACCCCCCGCTCATGCCCCGTGTCTCCCTTCTTCCCCCCCACCCCCTGCTCATGCCCCGTGTCCCCCTTCTTTCCCCCCGCTCATGCCCCATGTCTCCTTTCTTCCCCCGCTCATGCCCCGTGTCTACCTTCTCCCCCCACCCCCGCTCATGCCCTGTGTCTCCCTTCTTTCCCCCCAACCCCCCGCTCATGCCCGTCTCCCTTCTTCCCCCCCACCCCCTGCTCATGCCCCGTGTCTCCCTCGTGTACCCCCCCACCCCCGCTCATGCCCCATGTCTCCCTTGTGTACCCCCCATGCACCGTGTCTCCTTCCTGTCCCCCCCACCCCCGCTCATGCCCTGTGTCTCTTTCCTGTTCCCCCCACCCCCCGCTCATGCCCCGTGTCTCCCTCCTGTACCCCCCACCACCCGCTCATGCCCCGTGTCTCCCTCCTGTCCCCCCCACCCCACGCTCATGCCTCGTGTCTCCCCTGTTCACCCCCACCCCCCGCTCATGCCCTGTGTCTCCCCTGTTCCCCTCCCACCCCCGCTCATGCCCCGTGTCTCCCTTCTTTCCCCCCCACCCCCCCACTCATGCCCCGTGTCTGCCCTGTTCCCACCACCCCCCGCTCATGCGCTGTGTCTCCCTCCTGTACCCCCCACTACCGCTCATGCCATGTGTCTCCCTCGTGTTCCCCCCACCCCCTGCTCATGCCCCGTGTCTCCCTCGTGTTACTCCCCACCCCTACTCATGCCCGTGTCTGCCCTGTTCCCCCCACCCCTCGCTCATGCCCCGTGCCTCCTTCCTGTACCCCCCAACCCCCGCTCATGCCTGTGTCTGCCCTGTTCCCCCCACCCCCACTAAAGCCCCATGTCTCTCTCCTGTTCCCCCCACCCCCATTCATGCCCTGTGTCTCCCTCCTGTTCCCCCCACTCCCCACTCATGCCCCGTGTCTCCCTCGTGTACCCCCCCACCTCCGCTCATGAAACGTGTCTCTCTTCCTCATGTACCCCCCCACCCCCCGCTCAAGCCCTTTCTCCCCCCACCCCCCGCTCATGCCCCGTGTCTGCCCTGTTCCCCCCAACCCCCGCTCAAGCCCGTGTCTCCCTCGTGTACCCCACCACCCCTGCTCATGCCCCGTGTCTCCCTTGTTCACCCCCACCCCCGCTCATGCCCCGTGTCTCCCTTCTTCCCCCCAACTCCCGCTCATGCCCCGTGTCTCCTTTCTATCCCCCCGCTCATGCCCTGTGTCTCCCTCCTGTCCCCCCACCCCCCGCTCATGCCCCGTGTCTCCCCTGTTCACCCCCGCTCATGCCCCATGCCTCCCCTGTCCCCCCCACCCCTGCTCATGCCCCATGTCTCCCTTCTTTGCCCCCACCCTCCGCTCATGCCCTGTGTCTCTGTTCTTTTCCCCCCACCCACCGCTCATGCCCCGTGTCTCCCTTCTTTCCCCCCAACCCCCGCTCATGCCCCATGTCTCCCTTGTGTACCCCCCATGCACCGTGTCTCCTTCCTGTCCCCCCCACCCCCGCTCATGCCCTGTGTCTCTTTCCTGTTCCCCCCACCCCCCGCTCATGCCCCGTGTCTCCCTCCTGTACCCCCCACCACCCGCTCATGCCCAGTGTCTCCCTCCTGTCCCCCCCACCCCACGCTCATGCCCCGTGTCTCCCCTGTTCACCCCCACCCCCCGCTCATGCCCTGTGTCTCCCCTGTTCCCCTCCCACCCCCGCTCATGCCCCGTGTCTCCCTTCTTTCCCCCCCACCCCCCCACTCATGCCCCGTGTCTGCCCTGTTCCCACCACCCCCCGCTCATGCGCTGTGTCTCCCTCCTGTACCCCCCACTACCGCTCATGCCATGTGTCTCCCTCGTGTTCCCCCCACCCCCTGCTCATGCCCCGTGTCTCCCTCGTGTTACTCCCCACCCCTACTCATGCCCGTGTCTGCCCTGTTCCCCCCACCCCTCGCTCATGCCCCGTGCCTCCTTCCTGTACCCCCCAACCCCCGCTCATGTCTGTGTCTGCCCTGTTCCCCCCACCCCCACTAAAGCCCCATGTCTCTCTCCTGTTCCCCCCACCCCCATTCATGCCCTGTGTCTCCCTCCTGTTCCCCCCACTCCCCGCTCATGCCCCGTGTCTCCCTCGTGTACCCCCCCACCTCCGCTCATGAAACGTGTCTCTCTTCCTCATGTACCCCCCCCTCGCTCAAGCCCTTTCTCCCCCCACCCCCCGCTCATGCCCCGTGTCTGCCCTGTTCCCCCCAACCCCCGCTCAAGCCCGTGTCTCCCTCGTGTACCCCACCACCCCTGCTCATGCCCCGTGTCTCCCTTGTTCACCCCCAACCCCGCTCATGCCCCGTGTCTCCCTTCTTCCCCCCAACTCCCGCTCATGCCCCGTGTCTCCTTTCTATCCCCCTGCTCATGCCCCGTGTCTCCCTCCTGTCCCCCCACCCCCCGCTCATGCCCCGTGTCTCCCCTGTTCACCCCCGCTCATGCCCCGTGCCTCCCCTGTCCCCCCCACCCCTGCTCATGCCCCATGTCTCCCTTCTTTGCCGCCCACCCACCGCTCATGCCCCGTGTCTCCCTTCTTTCCCCCCAACCCCCGCTCATGCCCCATGTCTCCCTCCAGTACCCCCCAACCCCCCACTCATGCCCCGTGTCTCCCTCCTGTCCCCCCACCCTCCGCTCATGCCCCATGTCTCCCCTGTTCACCCCCCGCTCATGCCCCGTGTCTCCCTTCTTTCCCCCCAAGCCCTGCTCATGCCCCGCGTCTCCCTTCTTTCCCCCCACCCCCGCTCATGCCCCGTGTCTCCCTTCTTCCTCCCCCACCCCCCACTCATGCCCCGTGTCTCCCTTCTTTCCCCACCACCCCCGCTCATGCCCGTGTCTCCCTTCTTCCCCCCACCCACCGCTCATGCCCCGTGTCTCCCTTCTTTCCATCCCCCAACCCCCGTTCATGCCCTGTGTCTCCCTTCTTACCCCCCCACCCCCGCTCATGCCCGTGTCTCCCTCCTGTCCCCCCACCCACGCTCATGCCCCGTGTCCCCCCTGTTCACCACCACCCCCGCTCATTCCCCATGTCTCCCCACCCACCGCTCATGCCCCGTGTCTCCCTTCTCCTCCCCCACCCCCTGCTCATGCCCCGGGTCTCCCTTCTTCCCCCAACCCCCGCTCATGCCCCGTGTCTCCCTTCTTTCCCCCCTGCTCATGCCCCGTGTCTCCCTTCGTTCCCCACCACCCCCGCTCATGCCCGTGTCTCCCTTCTTCCCCCCCACCCACCGCTCATGCCCCGTGTCTCCCTTCTTCCACCCCCCACCCCCGCTCATGCCCTGTGTCTCCCTTCTTACCCCCCCACCCACGCTCATGCCCCGTGTCTCCCTTATTTCCCCCCCACCCCCTGCTCATGCCCCGTGTCTCCCTTCTCCCCCCCACCCGCCGCTCATGCCCTGTGTGTGTCTCCCTTCTTTCCCCCCACCCCCGCTCATGCCCTGTGTCTCCCTTCGACCCCCCACCCCCGCTCATGCCCCATGTCTCCCTTTCCCCCCCCCGCCCCCCGCTCATGCCCCATGTCTCCCTTCTTTCCCCCCCAAGCCCTGCTCATGCCCCGCGTCTCCCTTCTTTCCCCCCCACCCCCGCTCATGCCCCGTGTCTCCCTTCTTCCTCCCCCACCCCCCGCTCATGCCCCGTGTCTCCCTTCTTCCCCCCACCCCCGCTCATGCACCGTGTCTCCCTTCTTTCCCCCCACCCCCCGCTCATGACCTGTGTCTCCCTTCTTTCCCCCCACCCACTGCTCATGCCCAGTGTCTCCCTTCTTCTCCCCCCACCCCCCGCTCATGCCCTGTGTCTCTGTTCTTTCCCCCCACCCCCTGCTCATGCCCCGTGTCTCCCTTCTTTCCCCCCTGCTCATGCCCTGTGTCTCCCTTCTTTCTCCACCACCCCCCGCTCATGCCCCGTGTCTCCCTTCTTCCCCCCCACCCACCGCTCATGCCCCATGTCCCCCTTCTTCCCCCCAACCGCCGCTCATGCCCCATGTCTCCCTCCTGTACCCCCAACACCCCGCTCATGCCCCGTGTCTCCCTCCTGTCCCCCCCACCCCCCGCTCATGCCCTGTGTCTCCCCTGTTCATCCCTGCTCATGCCCTGTGTCTCCCCTGTCCCCCCCACCCCCGCTCATGCCCCATGTCTCCCTTCTTTGCCCCCACCCTCCGCTCATGCCCCGTGTATCCCTTCTTTTCCCCCCCACCCACCGCCCATGCCCCGTGTCTCCCTTCTTTCCCCCCAATCCCCGCTCATGCCCCATGTCTCCCTCCTGTACCCCCAACCCCCCGCTCATGCCCCGTGTCTCCCTCCTGTCCCCCCCACCCTCCGCTCATGCCCCATGTCGCCCCTGTTCAACCTCGCTCATGCCCCGTGTCTCCCTTCTTACCCCCCACCCCCTCCGCTCATGCCCTGTGTCTCCCCTGACCCCCCCACCCCCGCTCTTGCCCCGTTGTGTCTCCCTTCTTTCCCCCACCCCCCGCTCATGCCCCGTGTCTCCCTTCTTTCCCCCCACCCCCGCTCATGCCCCATGTCTCCCTTATTCCACCCCACCCCCACTCATGCCCCGTGTCTCCCTTCTTTCGCCCCCAGCCCCCGCTCATGACCTGTGTCTCCCTTCTTTCCCCCACCCCCTGCTCATGCCCAGTGTCTCCCTTGTTTCCCCCCCACCCCCCACTCATGCCCTGTGTCTCCCTTCTTTCCCCCCCACCCCCCGCTCATGCTCCGTGTCTCCCTTCTTTTCCTCCCACCCCCGCTCATGCCCCGTGTCTCCCTTCTTTTCCCTCCACCCCCCGCTCATGCCCCGTGTCTCCCTTCTTCCCCCCCACCCCCCGCTCATGCCCTGTGTCCCCCTTCTTTCCCCCCGCTCATGCCCCATGTCTCCTTTCTTCCCCCGCTCATGCCCCGTGTCTACCTTCTCCCCCCACCCCCGCTCATGCCCTGTGTCTCCCTTCTTTCCCCCCCACCCCCCGCTCATGCCCGTCTCCCTTCTTCCCCCCCACCCCCTGCTCATGCCCCGTGTCTCCCTCGTGTACCCCCCCCACCCCCGCTCATGCCCCATGTCTCCCTTGTGTACCCCCCATGCACCGTGTCTCCTTCCTGTCCCCCCCACCCCCGCTCATGCCCTGTGTCTCTTTCCTGTTCCCCCCACCCCCCGCTCATGCCCCGTGTCTCCCTCCTGTACCCCCCACCACCCGCTCATGCCCCGTGTCTCCCTCCTGTCCCCCCCACCCCACGCTCATGCCCCGTGTCTCCCCTGTTCACCCCCACCCCCCGCTCATGCCCTGTGTCTCCCCTGTTCCCCTCCCACCCCCGCTCATGCCCCGTGTCTCCCTTCTTTCCCCCCCACCCCCCCACTCATGCCCCGTGTCTGCCCTGTTCCCACCACCCCCCGCTCATGCGCTGTGTCTCCCTCCTGTACCCCCCACTACCGCTCATGCCATGTGTCTCCCTCGTGTTCCCCCCACCCCCTGCTCATGCCCCGTGTCTCCCTCGTGTTACTCCCCACCCCTACTCATGCCCGTGTCTGCCCTGTTCCCCCCACCCCTCGCTCATGCCCCGTGCCTCCTTCCTGTACCCCCCAACCCCCGCTCATGCCTGTGTCTGCCCTGTTCCCCCCACCCCCACTAAAGCCCCATGTCTCTCTCCTGTTCCCCCCACCCCCATTCATGCCCTGTGTCTCCCTCCTGTTCCCCCCACTCCCCGCTCATGCCCCGTGTCTCCCTCGTGTACCCCCCCACCTCCGCTCATGAAACGTGTCTCTCTTCCTCATGTACCCCCCTACCCCCCGCTCAAGCCCTTTCTCCCCCCACCCCCCGCTCATGCCCCGTGTCTGCCCTGTTCCCCCCAACCCCCGCTCAAGCCCGTGTCTCCCTCGTGTACCCCACCACCCCTGCTCATGCCCCGTGTCTCCCTTGTTCACCCCCACCCCCGCTCATGCCCCGTGTCTCCCTTCTTCCCCCCAACTCCCGCTCATGCCCCGTGTCTCCTTTCTATCCCCCCGCTCATGCCCCGTGTCTCCCTCCTGTCCCCCCACCCCCCGCTCATGCCCCGTGTCTCCCCTGTTCACCCCCGCTCATGCCCCGTGCCTCCCCTGTCCCCCCCACCCCTGCTCATGCCCCATGTCTCCCTTCTTTGCCCCCACCCTCCGCTCATGCCCTGTGTCTCTGTTCTTTTCCCCCCACCCACCGCTCATGCCCCGTGTCTCCCTTCTTTCCCCCCAACCCCCGCTCATGCCCCATGTCTCCCTTGTGTACCCGCCATGCACCGTGTCTCCTTCCCGTCCCCCCCACCCCCGCTCATGCCCTGTGTCTCTTTCCTGTTCCCCCCACCCCCCGCTCATGCCCCGTGTCTCCCTCCTGTACCCCCCACCACCCGCTCATGCCCCGTGTCTCCCTCCTGTCCCCCCCCACCCCACGCTCATGCCCCGTGTCTCCCCTGTTCACCCCCACCCCCCGCTCATGCCCTGTGTCTCCCCTGTTCCCCTCCCACCCCCGCTCATGCCCCGTGTCTCCCTTCTTTCCCCCCCACCCCCCCACTCATGCCCCGTGTCTGCCCTGTTCCCACCACCCCCCGCTCATGCGCTGTGTCTCCCTCCTGTACCCCCCACTACCGCTCATGCCATGTGTCTCCCTCGTGTTCCCCCCACCCCCTGCTCATGCCCCGTGTCTCCCTCGTGTTACTCCCCACCCCTACTCATGCCCGTGTCTGCCCTGTTCCCCCCACCCCTCGCTCATGCCCCGTGCCTCCTTCCTGTACCCCCCAACCCCCGCTCATGCCTGTGTCTGCCCTGTTCCCCCCACCCCCACTAAAGCCCCATGTCTCTCTCCTGTTCCCCCCACCCCCATTCATGCCCTGTGTCTCCCTCCTGTTCCCCCCACTCCCCGCTCATGCCCCGTGTCTCCCTCGTGTACCCCCCCACCTCCGCTCATGAAACGTGTCTCTCTTCCTCATGTACCCCCCCACCCCCCGCTCAAGCCCTTTCTCCCCCCACCCCCCGCTCATGCCCCGTGTCTGCCCTGTTCCCCCCAACCCCCGCTCAAGCCCGTGTCTCCCTCGTGTACCCCACCACCCCTGCTCATGCCCCGTGTCTCCCATGTTCACCCCCACCCCCGCTCATGCCCCGTGTCTCCCTTCTTCCCCCCAACTCCCGCTCATGCCCCGTGTCTCCTTTCTATCCCCCCGCTCATGCCCCGTGTCTCCCTCCTGTCCCCCCACCCCCCGCTCATGCCCCGTGTCTCCCCTGTTCACCCCCGCTCATGCCCCGTGCCTCCCCTGTCCCCCCCACCCCTGCTCATGCCCCATGTCTCCCTTCTTTGCCCCCACCCACCGCTCATGCCCCGTGTCTCCCTTCTTTCCCCCCAACCCCCGCTCATGCCCCATGTCTCCCTCCTGTACCCCCCAACCCCCCACTCATGCCCCGTGTCTCCCTCCTGTCCCCCCACCCTCCGCTCATGCCCCATGTCTCCCCTGTTCACCCCCCGCTCATGCCCCGTGTCTCCCTTCTTTCCCCCCAAGCCCTGCTCATGCCCCGCGTCTCCCTTCTTTCCCCCCACCCCCGCTCATGCCCCGTGTCTCCCTTCTTCCTCCCCCACCCCCCACTCATGCCCCGTGTCTCCCTTCTTCCCCCCACCCCCCGCTCATGCACCATGTCTCCCTTCTTTCCCCCCCACCCCTCGCTCATGACCTGTGTCTCCCTTCTTTCCCCCCACCCACTGCTCATGCCCAGTGTCTCCCTTCTTCTCCCCCCACCCCCCGCTCATGCCCTGTGTCTCCGTTCTTTCCCCCCACCCCCTGCTCATGCCCCGTGTCTCCCTTCTTTCCCCCCTGCTCATGCCCTGTGTCTCCCTTCTTTCTCCACCACCCCCCGCTCATGCCTCGTGTCTCCCTTCTTCCCCCCACCCACCGCTCATGCCCCGTGTCCCCCTTCTTCCCCCCAACCGCCGCTCATGCCCCATGTCTCCCTCCTGTACCCCCAACACCCCGCTCATGCCCCGTGTCTCCCTCCTGTCCCCCCCACCCCCCGCTCATGCCCTGTGTCTCCCCTGTTCATCCCTGTTCATGCCCTGTGTCTCCCCTGTCCCCCCCACACCCGCTCATGCCCCATGACTCCCTTCTTTGCCCCCACCCTCCGCTCATGCCCCGTGTATCCCTTCTTTTCCCCCCCACCCACCACTCATGCCCCGTGTCTCCCTTCTTTCCCCCCAATCCCCGCTCATGCCCCATGTCTCCCTCCTGTACCCCCAACCCCCCGCTCATGCCCCGTGTCTCCCTCCTGTCCCCCCCACCCTCCGCTCATGCCCCATGTCGCCCCTGTTCAACCTCGCTCATGCCCCGTGTCTCCCTTCTTACCCCCCACCCCCTCCGCTCATGCCCTGTGTCTCCCCTGACCCCCCCACCCCCGCTCTTGCCCCGTTGTGTCTCCCTTCTTTCCCCCAACCCCCCACTCATGCCCCGTGTCTCCCTTCTTTCCCCCCACCCCCGCTCATGCCCCATGTCTCCCTTCTTCCACCCCACCCCCACTCATGCCCCGTGTCTCCCTTCTTTCGCCCCCAGCCCCCGCTCATGACCTGTGTCTCCCTTCTTTCCCCCACCCCCTGCTCATGCCCAGTGTCTCCCTTGTTTCCCCCCCACCCCCCACTCATGCCCTGTGTCTCCCTTCTTTCCCCCCCACCCCCCGCTCATGCCCCGTGTCTCCCTTCTTTTCCTCCCACCCCCGCTCATGCCCCGTGTCTCCCTTTTTTTCCCTCCACCCCCGCTCATGCCCCGTGTCTCCCTTCTTCCCCCCCATCCCCCGCTCATGCCCTGTGTCTCCCTTCTTTCCCCCCGCTCATGCCCCATGTCTCCTTTCTTCCCCCGCCCATGCCCTGTGTCTCCCTTCTTCCCCTCCACCCCCCGCTCATGCCCCATGTCTCCCTTCTTTCCCCCCACCCCCCGCTCATGCCCTGTGTCTCCCTTCTTTCCCCCACCACCCGCTCATGCCCCGTGTCTACCTTCTCCCCCCCACCCCCGCTCATGCCCTGTGTCTCCCTTCTTTCCCCCCCACCACCCGCTCATGCCCGTGTCTCCCTTCTTCCCCCCCACCCCCTGCTCATGCCCCGTGTCTCCCTCGTGTACCTCCCCCCCCGCTCATGCCCCATGTCTCCCTTGTGTACCCCCCATGCACCGTGTCTCCTTCCTGTCCCCCCACCCCCGCTCATGCCCTGTGTCTCTTTCCTGTTCCCCCCACCCCCCGCTCATGCCCCATGTCTCCCTCCTGTACCCCCCACCACCCGCTCATGCCCCGTGTCTCCCTCCTGTCCCCCCACCCCACGCTCATGCCCCGTGTCTCCCCTGTTCACCCCCACCCCCCGCTCATGCCCTGTGTCTCCCCTGTTCCCCTCCCACCCCCGCTCATGCCCCGTGTCTCCCTTCTTTCCCCCCCACCCCCCCACTCATGCCCCGTGTCTGCCCTGTTCCCACCACCCCCCGCTCTTGCGCTCTGTCTCCCTCCTGTACCCCCCGCTACCGCTCATGCCATGTGTCTCCCTCGTGTTCCCCCCACCCCCCGCTCATGCCCCGTGTCTCCCTCGTGTTACTCCCCACCCCTACTCATGCCCGTGTCTGCCCTGTTCCCCCCACCCCTCGCTCATGCCCCGTGCCTCCTTCCTGTACCCCCCAACCCCGCTCATGCCTGTGTCTGCCCTGTTCCCCCCACCCCCACTAAAGCCCCGTGTCTCTCTCCTGTTCCCCCCACCCCCATTCATGCCCTGTGTCTCCCTCCTGTTCCCCCCACTCCCCGCTCATGCCCCGTGTCTCCCTCGTGTACCCCCCCACCCCCGCTCATGAAACGTGTCTCTCTTCTCATTTACCCCCCCACCCCCCGCTCAAGCCCTTTCTCCCCCCACCCCCCGCTCATGCCCCGTGTCTGCCCTGTTCCCCCCAACCCCCGCTCAAGCCCGTGTCTCCCTCGTGTACCCCACCACCCCTGTTCATGCCCCGTGTCTCCCCTGTTCACCCCCACCCCCGCTCATGCCCCGTGTCTCCCTTCTTCCCCCCAACTCCCGCTCATGCCCCGTGTCTCCTTTCTATCCCCCTGCTCATGGCCCGTGTCTCCCTCCTGTCCCCCCACCCCCCGCTCATGCCCCGTGTCTCCCCTGTTCACCCCCGCTCATGCCCCGTGCCTCCCCTGTCCCCCCCACCCCTGCTCATGCCCCATGTCTCCCTTCTTTGCCCCCACCCTCCGCTCATGCCCCGTGTCTCTGTTCTTTTCCCCCCACCCACCGCTCATGCCCCGTGTCTCCCTTCTTTCCCCCCAACCCCCGCTCATGCCCCATGTCTCCCTCCTGTACCCCCCAACCCCCCACTCATGCCCCGTGTCTCCCTCCTGTCCCCCCACCCTCCGCTCATGCCCCATGTCTCCCCTGTTCACCCCCCGCTCATGCTCCGTGTCTCCCTTCTTCCCCCCCACCCCCGCTCATGCCCTGTGTCTCCCCTGTCCCCCCCACCCCCCGCTCATGCCCCGTTGTGTCTCCCTTCTTTCCCCCCCACCCACTGCTCATGCCCAGTGTCTCCCTTCTTCTCCCCCCACCCCCCGCTCATGCCCTGTGTCTCCGTTCTTTCCCCCCACCCCCTGCTCATGCCCCGTGTCTCCCTTCTTTCCCCCCTGCTCATGCCCTGTGTCTCCCTTCTTTCTCCACCACCCCCCGCTCATGCCCCGTGTCTCCCTTCTTCCCCCCCACCCACCGCTCATGCCCCGTGTCCCCCTTCTTCCCCCAACCGCCGCTCATGCCCCATGTCTCCCTCCTGTACCCCCAACACCCCGCTCATGCCCCGTGTCTCCCTCCTGTCCCCCCCACCCCCTGCTCATGCCCTGTGTCTCCCCTGTTCATCCCTGTTCATGCCCTGTGTCTCCCCTGTCCCCCCCACCCCCGCTCATGCCCCATGTCTCCCTTCTTTGCCCCCACCCTCCGCTCATGCCCCGTGTATCCCTTCTTTTCCCCCCCACCCACCGCTCATGCCCCGTGTCTCCCTTCTTTCCCCCCAATCCCCGCTCATGCCCCATGTCTCCCTCCTGTACCCCCAACCCCCCGCTCATGCCCCGTGTCTCCCTCCTGTCCCCCCCACCCTCCGCTCATGCCCCATGTCGCCCCTGTTCAACCTCGCTCATGCCCCGTGTCTCCCTTCTTACCCCCCACCCCCTCCACTCATGCCCTGTGTCTCCCCTGACCCCCCCACCCCCGCTCTTGCCCCGTTGTGTCTCCCTTCTTTCCCCCCACCCCAGCTCATGCCCCCTGTCTCCCTTCTTTCCCCCGACCCCCGCTCATGCCCCATGTCTCCCTTCTTCCACCCCACCCCCACTCATGCCCCGTGTCTCCCTTCTTTCGCCCCCAGCCCCCGCTCATGACCTGTGTCTCCCTTCTTTCCCCCACCCCCTGCTCATGACCAGTGTCTCCCTTGTTTCCCCCCCACCCCCCACTCATGCCCTGTGTCTCCCTTCTTTCCCCCCTACCCCCCGCTCATGCCCCGTGTCTCCCTTCTTTTCCCTCCACCCCCCGCTCATTCCCCGTGTCTCCCTTCTTCCCCCCCACCCCCCGCTCATGCCCCGTGTCTCCCTTCTTTCTCCCCGCTCATGCCCCATGTCTCCTTTCTTCCCCCGCTCATGCCCTGTGTCTCCCTTCTTCCCCTCCACCCCCCGCTCATGCCCCATGTCTCCCTTCTTTCCCCCCACCCCCCGCTCATGCCCTGTGTCTCCCTTCTTTCCCCCACCACCCGCTCATGCCCCGTGTCTACCTTCTCCACCCCACCCCCTCTCATGCCCTGTGTCTCCCTTCTTTCCCCCCTACCCCCCGCTCATGCCCCGTGTCTCCCTATTTTTCCCTCCACCCCCCGCTCATTCCCCGTGTCTCCCTTCTTCCCCCCACCCCCCGCTCATGCCCCGTGTCTCCCTTCTTTCTCCCCGCTCATGCCCCATGTCTCCTTTCTTCCCCCGCTCATGCCCTGTGTCTCCCTTCTTCCCCTCCACCCCCCGCTCATGCCCCATGTCTCCCTTCTTTCCCCCCACCCCCCGCTCATGCCCTGTGTCTCCCTTCTTTCCCCCACCACCCGCTCATGCCCCGTGTCTACCTTCTCCACCCCACCCCCTCTCATGCCCTGTGTCTCCCTTCTTTCCCCCCCACCCCCCGCTCATGCCCGTGTCTCCCTTATTCCCCCCCACCCCCTGCTCATGCCCCGTGTCTCCCTCGTGTACCCCCCCACCCCCCGCTCATGCCCCATGTCTCCCTTGTGTACCCCCCATGCACCTTGTCTCCTTCCTGTCCCCCCCACCCCCGCTCATGCCCTGTGTCTCTTTCCTGTTCCCCCCACCCCCGCTCATGCCCCGTGTCTCCCTCCTGTACCCCCCACCACCCGCTCATGCCCCGTGTCTCCCTCCTGTCCCCCCCACCCCACGCTCATGCCCCGTGTCCCCCCTGTTCACCCCCACCCCCCGCTCATGCCCTGTGTCTCCCCTGTCCCCCTCCCACCCCCGCTCATGCCCCATGTCTCCCTTCTTTCCCCCCCACCCCCCCACTCATGCCCCGTGTCTGCCCTGTTCCCACCACCCCCCGCTCTTGCGCTGTGTCTCCCTCCTGTACCCCCCACTACCGCTCATGCCATGTGTCTCCCTCTTGATCCCCCCACCCCCTGCTCATGCCCCGTGTCTCCCTCGTGTTACTCCCCACCCCTACTCATGCCCGTGTCTGCCCTGTTCCCCCCACCCCTCGCTCATGCCCCGTGCCTCCTTCCTTCACCCCCCAACCCCGCTCATGCCTGTGTCTGCCCTGTTCCCCCCACCCCCACTAAAGCCCCGTGTCTCTCTCCTGTTCCCCCCACCCCCATTCATGCCCTGTGTCTCCCTCCTGCACCCCCCACCCCCCGCTCAAGCCCTTTCTCCCCCCACCCCCTGCTCATGCCCCGTGTCTGCCCTGTTCCCCCAACCCCCGCTCAAGCCCGTGTCTACCTCGTGTACCCCACCACCCCTGCTCATGCCCCGTGTCTCCCCTGTTCACCCCCACCCCCGCTCATGCCCCGTGTCTCCCTTCTTCCCGCAACTCCCGCTCATGCCCCGTGTCTCCTTTCTATCCCCCCGCTCATGCCCCGTGTCTCCCTCCTGTCCCCCCACCCCCCGCTCAAGCCCCGTGTCTCCCCTGTTCACCCCCGCTCATGCCCCGTGCCTCCCCTGTCCCCCCCACCCCTGCTCATGCCCCATGTCTCCCTTCTTTGCCCCCACCCTCCGCTCATGCCCCGTGTCTCTGTTCTTTTCCCCCCACCCACCGCTCATGCCCCGTGTCTCCCTTCTTTCCCCCCAACCCCCGCTCATGCCCCATGTCTCCCTCCTGTACCCCCCAACCCCCCACTCATGCCCCGTGTCTCCCTCCTGTCCCCCCACCCTCCGCTCATGCCCCATGTCTCCCCTGTTCACCCCCCGCTCATGCTCCGTGTCTCCCTTCTTCCCCCCCACCCCCCCGTCTAATGCCCTGTGTCTCCCCTGTCCCCCCACCCCCCGCTCATGCCCCGTCGTGTCTCCCTTCTTTCCCCCCACCCCCCGCTCATGCCCCGTGTCTCCCTTCTTTCCCTCCACCCCCCGCTCATGCCCAGTGTCTCCCTTCTTCCACCCCACCCCCGCTCATGCCCCTTGTCTCCCTTCTTTCCCCCCCAGCCCCCGCTCATGACCTGTGTCTCCCTTCTTTCCCCCCACCCCCTGCTCATGCCCAGTGTCTCCCTTCTTTCCCCCCATCCCCCGCTCATGCCCCGTGTCCCCCTTCTTCCCCCCAACCGCCGCTCATGCCCCATGTCTCCCTCCTGTACCCCCAACACCCCGCTCATGCCCCGTGTCTCCCTCCTCTCCCCCCCACCCCCCGCTCATGCCCTGTGTCTCCCCTGTTCATCCCTGTTCATGCCCTGTGTCTCCCCTGTCCCCCCCACCCCCGCTCATGCCCTGTGTCTCCCTTCTTTCCCCCCAATCCCCGCTCATGCCCCATGTCTCCCTCCTGTACCCCCAACCCCCCGCTCATGCCCCGTGTCTCCCTCCTGTCCCCCCCACCCTCCGCTCATGCCCCATGTCGCCCCTGTTCAACCTCGCTCATGCCCCGTGTCTCCCTTCTTACCCCCCACCCCTTCCGCTCATGCCCTGTGTCTCCCCTGACCCCCCCCACCCCCGCTCTTGCCCCGTTGTGTCTCCCTTCTTTCCCCCCACCCCCCGCTCATGCCCCGTGTCTCCCTTCTTTCCCCCCACCCCCTCTCATGCCCCATGTCTCCCTTCTTCCACCCCACCCCCACTCATGCCCCGTGTCTCCCTTCTTTGCCCCCACCCTCCGCTCATGCCCCGTGTATCCCTTCTTTTCCCCCCCACCCACCGCTCATGCCCCGTGTCTCCCTTCTTTCCCCCCAATCCCCGCTCATGCCTCATGTCTCCCTCCTGTACCCCCAACCCCCGCTCATGCCCCGTGTCTCCCTCCTGTCCCCCCACCCTCCGCTCATGCCCCATGTCGCCCCTGTTCAAACTCGCTCATGCCCCGTGTCTCCCTTCTTACCCCCCGCCCCCTCCGCTCATGCCCTGTGTCTCCCCTGACCCCCCCACCCCCGCTCTTGCCCCGTTGTGTCTCCCTTCTTTCCCCCCACCCCCCGCTCATGCCCCGTGTCTCCCTTCTTCCACCCCACCCCCACTCATGCCCCATGTCTCCCTTCTTTCGCCCCCAGACCCCGCTCATGACCTGTGTCTCCCTTCTTTCCCCCACCCCCTGCTCATGCCCAGTGTCTCCCTTGTTTCCCCCCACCCCCCACTCATGCCCTGTGTCTCCCTTCTTTCCCCCCCATCCCCCGCTCATGCCCCGTGTCTCCCTTCTTTTCCTCCCACCCCCGCTCATGCCCCGTGTCTCCCTTCTTTTCCCTCCACCCCCCGCTCATGCCCCGTGTCTCCCTTCTTCCCCCCCCGCTCATGCCCCGTGTCTCCCTTCTTTCCCCCCGCTCATGCCCCATGTCTCCTTTCTTCCCCCGCTCATGCCCTGTGTCTCTCTTCTTCCCCTCCACCCCCCGCTCATACCCCATGTCTCCCTTCTTTCCCCCCACCCCCCCGCTCATGCCCTGTGTCTCCCTTCTTTCCCCCACCACCCGCTCATGCCCCGTGTCTACCTTTTCCCCCCCACCCCCGCTCATGCCCTGTGTCTCCCTTCTTTCCCCCCCACCCCCCGCTCATGCCCGTGTCTCCCTTCTTTCCCCCCACCCCCCGCTCATGCCCCCTGTCTCCCTTGTGTACCCCCCCATGCACCGTGTCTCCTTCCTGTCCCCCCCACCCCCGCTCATGCCCTGTGTCTCTTTCCTGTTCCCCCCACCCCCCGCTCATGCCCCGTGTCTCCCTCCTGAACCCCCCACCACCCGCTCATGCCCCGTGTCTCCATCCTGTCCCCCCCACCCCACGCTCATGCCCCGTGTCTCCCCTGTTCACCCCCACCCCCCGCTCATGCCCTGTGTCTCCCCTGTTCCCCTCCCACCCCCGCTCATGCCCCGTGTCTCCCTTCTTTTCCCCCGACCCCCCCACTCATGCCCCGTGTCTGCCCTGTTCCCACCACCCCCCCCTCTTGCGCTGTGTCTCCCTCCTGTACCCGCCACTACCGCTCATGCCATGTGTCTCCCTCGTGTTCCCCCCACCCCCCGCTCATGCCCCGTGTCTCCCTCGTGTTACTCCCCACCCCTACTCATGCCCGTGTCTGCCCTGTTCCCCCCACCCCTCGCTCATGCCCCGTGCCTCCTTCCTGTACCCCCCAACCCCGCTCATGCCTGTGTCTGCCCTGTTCCCCCCACCCCCACTAAAGCCCCGTGTCTCTCTCCTGTTCCCCCCACCCCCATTCATGCCCTGTGTCTCCCTCCTCTTCCCCCCACTCCCCGCTCATGCCCCGTGTCTCCCTCGTGTACCCCCCACCCCCGCTCATGAAACGTGTCTCTCTTCCTCATGTACCCCCCCACCCCCCGCTCAAGCCCTTTCTCCCCCCACCCCCCGCTCATGCCCCGTGTCTGCCCTGTTCCCCCCAACCCCCGCTCAAGCCCGTGTCTCCCTCGTGTACCCCACCACCCCTGCTCATGCCCCGTGTCTCCCCTGTTCACCCCCACCCCCGCTCATGCCCCGTGTCTCCCTTCTTCCCCCCAACTCCCGCTCATGCCCCGCGTCTCCTTTCTATCCCCCCGCTCATGCCCCGTGTCTCCCTCCTGTCCCCCCACCCCCCGCTCATGCCCCGTGTCTCCCCTGTTCACCCCCGCTCATGCCCCGTGCCTCCCCTGTCCCCCCCACCCCTGCTCATGCCCCATGTCTCCCTTCTTTGCCCCCACCCTCCGCTCATGCCCCGTGTCTCTGTTCTTTTCCCCCCACCCACCGCTCATGCCCCGTGTCTCCCTTCTTTCCCCCCAACCCCCGCTCATGCCCCATGTCTCCCTCCTGTACCCCCCAACCCCCCACTCATGCCCCGTGTCTCCCTCCTGTCCCCCCACCCTCCGCTCATGCCCCATGTCTCCCCTGTTCACCCCCCGCTCATGCTCCGTGTCTCCCTTCTTCCCCCCCACCCCCCCGCTCATGCCCTGTGTCTCCCCTGTCCCCCCCACCCCCCGCTCATGCCCCGTCGTGTCTCCCTTCTTTCCCCCCCACCCCCCGCTCATGCCCTGTGTCTCCCTTCTTTCCCTCCACCCCCCGCTCATGCCCAGTGTCTCCCTTCTTCCACCCACCCCCGCTCATGCCCCTTGTCTCCCTTCTTTCCCCCCCAGCCCCCGCTCATGACCTGTGTCTCCCTTCTTTCCCCCCACCCCCTGCTCATGCCCAGTGTCTCCCTTCTTTCCCCCCCACCCCCGCGCATGCCCTGTGTCTCCCTTCTTTCCCCCCACCCCCTGCTCATGCCCCGTGTCTCCCTTCTTTCCCTCCCACCCCCCGCTCATGCCCCGTGTCTCCCTTCTTTCCCCCCCACCCCACGCTCATGCCCCGTGTCTCCCTTCTTTCCCCCCCACCCCCCGCTCATGCCCCGTGTCTCCCTTCTTTCCCCCCGCTCATGCCCCATGTCTCCTTTCTTCCCCCGCTCATGCCCTGTGACTCCCTTCTTTCCCCCACCACCCGCTCTTGCCCCGTGTCTCCCTTCTCCTCCCCACCCCCCGCTCATGCCCCGTGTCTCCCTTCTTTCCCCCCACCCCCTGCTCATGCCCCGTGTCTCCCTCATGTTCCCCCCACCCCCGCTCATGCCCCGTGTCTCCCTCGTGTTACCCGCCACCCCCGCTCATGCCCCGTGTCTCCCTTCTTTCCCCCACCCCCTGCTCATGCCCCGTGTCTCCCTCATGTTCCCCCACCCCCGCTCATGCCCCGTGTCTCCCTCGTGTTGCCCCTCACCCCTGCTCATGCCCCGTGTCTCCCTTCTTTCCCCCACCCCCTGCTCATGCCCCGTGTCTCCCTCATGTTCCCCCCACCCCCGCTCATGCCCTGTGTCTCCCTCCTGTACCCCCCACCCCCCGCTCATGCCCCGTGTCTGGCCTGTTCCCCCTACCCCCTGCTCATGCCCGGTGTCTCCCACCTGTGCCCCCACCCCCCACTCATGGCCTGTGTCTCCCTCGTGTACACCCCCGCTCATGCCCCATGTCTCTCTCACTAGTGTACTCCCCCACTCCCCGCTCATGCCCCGTGTCCCCCCACCCACACTCAAGCCATGTGTCCCCCCTACCCCTGCTCATGCTCTGTGTCTGCCCTGTTCCCCCCACCCCCCACTCATGCCTGTGACTCCCTCGTGTGCCCCCCCACCCCCTGCTCATGCCCCGTGTCTACCCTGTTCACCCCCACCCCCCGCTCATGCCCCATGTCTCCCTTCCCCCCCCACCCCCTGCTCATACCCCGCGTCTCGGTTCTTTCCCTCCCACCCCCCACTCATGCCCCGTGTCTCCCTTCTTTCCCCCCGCTCATGCCCTGTGTCTCCCTTCTTTCCTCAACCACCCCCGCTCATGCCCCGTATCTCCCTTCTTTGCCCCCACCCTCGCTCATGCCCCGTGTCTCCCTTCTTTCCCTCCCACCCCGTGTCCCCCTTCTTCCCCCCACCCCCAGCTCATGCCCCGTGTCTCCCTTCTTTCCCCCTCACCCACCGCTCATGCCCCGTGTCTCCCTCCTGTACACCCCCACCCCCTGCTCATGCCCTGTGTCTCTCTCCCTAGTGTACCCCCCACCCCCCACTCATGCCCCCTGTCCCCCCACCCACGCTCAAGCCCCGTGTCCCCCCCACCCCCGCTCATGCCCTGTGTCTGCCCTGTTCCCCACACCCCCCGCTCATGCCCGTGACTCCCTTGTGTTCCCCCCCACCCCCTGCTCATACCCCGTGTCTCCCCTGTTCACCCCCACCCCCTGCTCATGCTCCATGTCTGTCTCCCTCCTTTTCCCCCCAACCCCCGCTCATGGCCCGTGTTTCCCCTGTTCACCCCCACCCCCCGCTCATGCCCCGTGTCTCCCTTCTTCCCCCCACCCCCTGCTCATGCCCTGCGTCTCGGTTCTTTCCCTCCCACCCCCCGCTCATGCCCCGTGTCTCCCTTCTTTCCCCCGCTCATGCCCTGTGTCTCCCTTCTTTCCTCCCCACCCCCGCTCATGCCCCGTATCTCTCTTCTTTGCCCCCACCCCCGCTCATGCCCCGTGTCTCCCTTCTTTCCCTCCCACCCCCTGTTCATGCCCCGTGTCCCCCTTCTTCCCCCGCACCCCAGCTCACGCCCCGTGTCTCCCTTCTTCCCCCCCACCCCCTGCTCATGCCCCATGTCTACCTTCTTTCCCCCCACCCCCCGCTCATGCCCCGTGTCTCCCTTCTCCCCCCCACCCCCGCTCATGCCCCGTGTCTCCCTTCTTTGCCCCCACCCCTGCTCATGCCCCGTGTCTCCCTTCTTTTCCTCCCACCCCCGTTCATGCCCCGTGTCCCCCTTCTTCCCCCCACTCCCAGCTCATGCCCCGTGTCTCCCTTCTTTCCCCCCACCCCCCGCTCATGCCCCGTGTCTCCCTTCTTTCCCCCCACCCCCCGCTCATGCCCCGTGTCTCCCTTCTCCCCCCCCACTCCCTGCTCATGACCCGTGTCTCCCTTCTTTCCCCCCCACCCCCCGCTCATGCCCCGTGTCTATCTTCTTTCCCTCCCACCCCCGCTCATGCCCCGTGTGTCCCTTCTTTCCCCCCACCCCCTGCTCATGCCCCGTGTCTCCCTTCTTTCCCCCCCACCCTCCGCTCATGACCCATGTCTCCCTTCTTTCCCCCCCACCCAGGCTCATGCCCCGTGTCTCCCTGCTTTCCCCCCACCCCCGGCTCATGCCCCATGTCTCACTTCTACCCCTCATCCCCTGCTCATGCCCCGTGTCTCCCTTCTTTCCCCCCTCAACCCCCCGCTCATGCCCCGTGTCTCCCTTCTTCTCCCCCACCCCCCGCTCATGCCCCATGTCTCCCTCCTGTACCCCCCGCTCATGCCCCATGGCTCCCTCCTGTTCCCCCCCACTCCCCGCTCATGCCCCGTGTCTCCCCTGTTCAGCCCCACCCCCCGCTCATGCCCCGCGTCTCCCTTCTGTCTCTCGAAGGTTTGTTTGAATTCAGCAGTAAAGGCCCCGTAGTCCTGTAGGAGAGGGCTGGCACTGGTTACAAAAGGCGTAGCCCAGGCCAAGGCATTGCCAGTGAGAATGGATGCCAAAAACCCAATTCAGGCTTAATCGGAGGCATATGTATGAGGGCAGAAAGTGAAGTGAATTATACAAGCCTCCATAAACTCCTTGAAGCATTGGGGATTACCATCGTACTTCCCAGAAGCTAGAGGCATGGGGGGTAGTTCGACTCTGGGTTGTTCTCGGGCAGTAACCATCTGTTTGAGGGTATCATTTTCTGCTTTGAGGTTGCGGACCCCCTGGGTCAAACCCTGCATGGCATTAACTAGTTCCTGAATCTGAGCAGCGGTATCCATAGTAGGCTTCTTTTGGCGTTGCAAATTGTCAACTGTATGAGGTTTGTCAATAACAATGGGCCTCATTAGGACCCTGGCGGAGAGGGTATTACGCCAGCGTAGTGCATGGCGTACCTCTCCGCCATACTACGAGTTCCCGTAGCGCCATGGAGGTTTTCTCCGCCTGGTTTTACCAGCCGGAGAAAACCATGGCGCTACGGGACCTCGTTGTTAATTACGCCACCGTATTTTACGGTGGCGTAATTAACTCCTTCCCCACTCCCATTATACCCTATGGGGCAAGAATGGGAATGGGGAAGGGCAGAATGGGGATTGGGGATTTACCGCTCCGCCGAGGTCGGAATGGGGCGGTAAATCCGCCAACCCCCATGGCGCTATCGGCGGCTTTCCGCCATGCTTCGCGGTGCATTTAGCACCGCGAAATCCGCCTGGGTCCTAATGAGGCCCAATGACTTCAGTGTCTTTTGACTCCCCCTCCTCCTCACCTGAATCCTTAGAAGTAGCCTCAGGTTCCTTGTCTTTCTTTCATCTAGCTGTCTTTTTCTTCTGATAAAGATACTGTCGTCCCCGGAGGGAAGCCACTGTGGCGCCGACAGGAGCCGGAGAACACAGGACTCCCTCCCGAGAACACCAGGTCAAGAGAAAAAAAGCCAAAGGCTAAATAAAAACCTCTTGAAGTGAGCACTGCGTATCCGGAGCTTGTTGAATGGGATCACAGCGTGATGGTAAGGGCTCCGTGGAAGAAAGTTCGTAGTTGCGAGGAAGGGTGGCGCCAAATCACACCAGGTAACAAAAAGAGACAGGAACAAGGGAGAGAGGCATGCAAACCGGGCAGAACCTTAGCGGGGGATGGAGGAAACGGAAGAAAAACAGATGGAGGAGACCCAGGCAAAAAGCAGGAAGTGGAAGGCGGGGCTCTTAAGAAAAAATCAAAAGAGCGGAGGAAAAACAACAGCAAGGAGAGAGAACGGAAGAAAGAGAAGAGGGAAAGGAAAGGTAGAGAGGCAGTAGCAACTGCAAGTGGAAAACTGGAGAGCGTTAACCCAAAGCACAAGACAAGTGAACGGGGTTGCAACGCACAGAGCGAATGAAAGGCGGGGCTAAAGTAGGAAGTGAAAGGAAAAGGAGAAAAACACTAGCACGCTAACCAGGAAACGTACAGAACGTGCCGGCAAGATTAATGGCGGCGTAGTTTCCATGACGACCACAAGCGCCAGGATGGCAGGCGCGTGACATTAAGGGGCCGATTCATGGAACAAATGTGCACCGACAATCCCAGCACAAGCTGGCGCAAGCGTGAGAAAGCAAGTGCACGCGCACGCGTGCGATTCAAGGAAGGCGCTGCGTATGTTTTCCACTGGTTGTGCACCAAATCCGTGCATGGTGCACGTGGGCGCACACGTCATCAAACGGCATGCGCTACACGCACAGGGAATGCACACATAGCACGGCGCACACAACAAAAGTGGGCGGAACAGTGGGCATAACATGCGGAATGAGGAATAACGCGTGAAAAAGAAGGCGTAACTGGGGAAGTACTGCAGGGAACTACACGGAACGCCCACATGCACGCGAACAACCCGTATTCATGGATTCGAATACGGGAAACCCACGAATGTCAAAAGACGCGCACAGGCATCAACGCCTCCGCCACACGAAGGCAGGCGGAAGCGTGCCGCGCACAGTATAAAAGTGCACGCAAACAACAAACACGTATATACAGCTACGATGAATGCCCCATTTGTCGCAGCACTGATTGTGGGACACCGCAGGAGGAGGAGAATAGCCAGGGCCAGCATTTTTTCACCCCGGACAAACCTTTTTGGGATGCCTGACGACCAGGTCTACGGCAGGTGTAGGTTTCCACCTCGTATCATCCTAGACCTGGTCAGGGAGTGGGAAGATGACCTTACATCCCCTACCCTCTGCTCCCAATCATTGAGCCACTTGGAGAAGGTGCTCAATGTCCTGCATTTTTTGGCCACTGGGTCATTTCAACGGACTACTGCCATAGGGTGGGGGGGTCTCACAGGCCACGCAGTCACGCTGCCTACACCAGGTGTTGGCAATCATCACTGCACGCCCCTCAGTCTGCAGGCACATATACATGCCCAGAACACCCTCAGAAAGGCAGACCATTGTCCAGGACTTTTACAGGGTGGCACACTTCCCCAAAGTGCTCGGTGCCATAGATTGCACCCATGTGGCCCTACGTCCACCTCGGGCCACTGAGCACATCTACCGAAACCGTAAGCACTGGCATTCCATCAATGTGCAGGTGGTATGCGATGCAAAGGGAATCATCACCTCTGTCTATGCAAACTACCCTGGCTCCACCCATGACAGTTTCATGTACAGAATGCTGCCCTGAGCCGGGCCCTGGAAGCTGGGCAGCATGGTGACACATGGCTCCTAGGTGAGTACAAATGCCCGTGCACATGCATGCATGTCACACACACACAAATACACAAACCCCAATAATCACAACCATCATCACCTCTCCAGGGGACAGTGCCTACCGTTTGAGCAACCACATGATGACGCCAATCCGGAACCCCACCACATCACCCCAGGTAAGATACAACGTGGCCCATATTGCAACCAGGGCCATAGTGGAGCGCACATTCAGAGTGCTCAAGTCACGCTTTCGCTCCCTTGACCGCTCTGGCGGGCAGCTACTCTATGCACCCCCAGTAGTGTGCAGGATCATTGTGGCAGCATGTGTCCTGCACAACGTTGCAACACGGCAGGGCGTACCGGTGGACGTGGTGGTGCCCCCACATCCCCAACCACAGGCACAGGGGCTGCCCATGGGAGGGGATAGGGCACGTGGCGAGGAAGGCCGGATCCAGCTTGTGGCCACATTTTTCACCTAAACTCCCACCCCTGCGGAGTGCACACAGGCATGGCACATACCAGGTGACAATCGATGATGACAAAGAGACAGTCAACTGTCACAACCTTACCACCCTGAGAATGTTGCCATTGAAGTGCCACATTGTGTGCATCCCTAGCTACTTAAGCATAAGCAATCCTGTGTGTCCACAAGGCACACATGCAAGTTGTGAATCACACAGACCTGCAAAACAGGTCATGACTATCACTGTTATGTCACCCAAACCCTCCCAAACCACAACAGGACATGGCAAGCAATAGCTATACACGAACACAGTACCAATAAGGTACACATTGACATGTGAAAAATGTAAAGTGGCATCAGACAATGATGCCTGACAAGGAATCAGATGAAATGACGGACGAACAACCTCCACACAAAAGAACTCATACCCAAATGCATTCCAACAGTTGTAGTTGTAACTTAACAATGAATGCCTGCCTACATGCACATTGTGCATAGCAAAATCAACACTGCAACTTCTGTGGGCCGTGTCCACCTCATGCAACACACTGCTCAGCGCACAGCATAGTGAACAGCCATTGTGTGTGACGCACACCCTAAGCATGACATCTAAGCGACAAACTACATCAAAAAGCAAAATATGCATGTACAGGATCCACAATTGGTCATAGATCATGTGCTGCAGGGACACAGTGGGCACCAGAAGGCAAACAGAGTGTACATGTGGACATGAAAGGGTGGTTGTACATGTAGTGGATCATAGTGCGAGTGTTTGGGTCAGTAGGTACATGTACTCAATATATGCATGTGCAATCAAGTAACCATCAGTGTCCTCTACACATCACATGTGAACATTCACCATGTGTACACCCCAGCATGTCAAGCCACAACTATTCCCTCACACCTGAAAGCTAAACACAACACATGAACAGACATTGATCAGCAGAATACATCATGTACATAGGATACCGCAATTACAATGTCAGGGTGCGCATCACACTGTAGGGCAAGGCAACTGTCAACAACAAAACACCCCCCTCCCTCACAAATAACCATGACCCACTGACCACTGAACAACAGCACCTGGATTATGTAGCCTTCATCCGTGAAGTTCACCTGGCCACAGGATCACCCTTCCCCTTTGTCAACATCTCCCACCTTGCGTGCAAAAAGTGTCCAGCACCCTCAGAGGCCACCTTGACTTGCAAAAACACCAAATCAAAGAGAACTGGAAGCAGGCCAACACAGAAGCCAAGCAAAAAGCCTGCAGCCAGCAAAACAAACCAGAAGAGCCTCCAGTAGATGACTTGAAGTAGCAGTACATCACAAAGCCCAAGTACTACCACAATGACGTAACAACCAAGGTAGCACAGGATGTGTACCATGTGTGGTACATAACACAGAATAATGCACCACAAACTGATGTGTACTGTCACAGCTCCCGTGTACAGGTGCAGGAGTGGCACGAACCAACCACCCCAACCATGGTCGGGGTGCCTGCAAGGTTAAACTCACACAGGCCTCTGAGACCCTGGTGGGGAAGGAAGGTCAGGGATATGCAGTCGGGACAGGCATTGCTATACTGGATAACTGGAATGAGGGGCAGGAGAGGGGAGTAGGATTCACACGGGCAAGTAGGAAATGCACAAAACTGTACTCCTCACATTTACACATACACAAGTACACCAAACCTGATTATCATGCACATAGTAACAAATTACTCAAATGGAAGACAAAGAGAAACTTATCTCTGGGGTGAGTGCTGGTCTCCTGCCTGCGCACTCTCAGGTCCGGTAACAGGAGCAGTTTAATGCTGCAAAGGGAGCCACAGTTACTAATCTGTGCGTGCCCACAACACACAAACACGCCACCATATATGCCCCAAAGTAACAAAATACTCTACAAACAAACAATCTGGTGTGGATGCTTCGTACCGATACATAACTTCACCCCTCTGATGGTTCATACACAGTCAATGCAGTAAGTCATGCGCCGCTGAGTGCGTTGCAAATGGAAGACCAATGTGCCACGAATCACACAACATGCAATGTTCCCTGGGTAAGCAGCCAGACGCAAATAGCAAGGTATGACTTCAGAACAAGTCGTGTTCCACCATGACCCAAATAAAGTAGGTAGTGCATGTGTCAAATTCTACATGGTAATGAAATGCACTGCACACAAGTCTGTCCCTTGCTGTCTGTCCCTGTGAGCTGCTTCTTTCCATGTCTTGCAATGCTACATGGCTAATACAAGTGCCTCAATAGACCATGGTGGACCGGAGGGTATGTGCCACTGGCCCTGCAGGTGCCCCAGACAACTTAACCATCAACTAGCCATTAGTCCACCAACGCATCTCAGCTGTATTGTGCACTTCAACACCAATATTTGTCCAAGCCCACCGTCAGTGTTGCTACTAAACATGCATGTGCAACTGGCCAGGTGGAAGGTCTGCTGCGTTGTGGCCCCCCTCTGCTGCTCACCTTGCCTGGAGTCCCTTGAAACACGTCAGCTGTTTTTGGATGCATGAGCGCAATCCCTGTGCCTATGCTTCCGCACACATGCGCATGTCGGCACCATGAAACGTGTCCAGCTTCCAGACGTCCAATGGCCCATGTCTGCTAGCAAAGGTGGTCTGGAGGCTCATCCCCCTGCAGAAAGTGCATGACACGCATGATTAATGCTTTAAAATCATCTGTGTGTGTCTCTTCAGGCATTACATGACTGGACCATGTCAGAGACGTACATCACAAATCACACCATCAGTCCGTCTTTCACAGGCAAACTGTTGAACACACCATCTACGCCATGAATTGCAACAAGCACATGTACAGTATAGTTAATAAACATACTACACAATGAATAGCAATGAATGTGCACATCAATCATGAAACCCCCCATCTAGCGAATGAGGAACAATGGTCAATAACACCCCTATCATCCCCACTAGGGGTGTTAACACAAGTTTCACAGCAGCAGACATGCCACAGATATGACAGTCCAGAGACCTTGTGTAATAGGCTGTTACACCGAACCATCCTTGTGAGCCCATGGATAAGGGAAGCAGGAGTGGCATATGTGAGTCAAGGACCCCAAGCTGCAAACACATACACAAGCTTGAAGGGCCCAGCTGGAACAGACAGTGGATGCTCTCAAAAGCCACAAAGCACCACACTGTCACATGAATGCACAATAGACAAACAATTTTAAACTATATTAACTAATTACACCAACTATGAAAAACCTACATTACCTATTTAAACTAACTATCAAATTGAAACTAAACTAACTAAACTAAAATAAAAATCAAAAATGGCCACATACGACCCGGGGGGGAGGCACCCAGGATGGTGGAGGTACAGGGTGCTGCTCAACACCCACATGCAATGATGTTGAGGAAAAAAAAAAAAACCTCCTTGGGCTCAACGCCTGCACAGCCCGACCTATGTGGGAGATAGATTATCGTCCGAGTCTGGCTCTTCCTGGAAAGGAGGGCGTGGCACAGGAGCCTGACCACGTCTATCCGCAGCTTGCCCCTCATCGGCTGCAAGTCTGCTGAACGGGTGAGCCTGGTTCTGTGCGGCGATCACACGTAGGTCTGCATGCAGAACCTCCCGTGATACACGTGCTTCCTCTTGCAAGGTAGCACGTGTAACACGGAGTTCCTCCTGCAAGCCCTGGGTGGACAACTGCTACACCACCCGGCAAGCATGTAACTCAGCCGAGATGGTATGCTCAAGCTGATATGATATGATATGATATGATATGATATGATATGATATGATATGGTATTTGTAACGCGCCTATACACAAGTGTTTTAAGGCGCGACGAGGCAGGGAGGGAGGGAAACAAGGGGAAGACAGACAAACGATCCTACTAGGCCAGGTGTCATTCAGATCGCGCAAGTGCAGAGGTAAGGGGAAAAGGAGAAAGTGCAGGGGGAGGAGGTGGGGGGGAAAGTGCAGTACAAGGTAAGTAGCGTAATAAAATAATAAATAATAAATAAAAGGGCCAGCTGGTGGCAAGTGCGAGGTAAGTGCAGAGCAAGTGCTGGGAAGGGGGCTGTAGGGATACAGTGACAGTCCCACAGTGCAGGGGGAGCCAGGGAGGCAGTGCAAGTGGAGAGTGGCTGGGCCCTGGACCGAGGTCACTGAGAGTGGCCCAGATGCAGGTTTAGTGCAGAATTCAGTGGGGAGTGAACTTAATCCTCGCAGCCACTGGGAGCCAGTGAAGAGATTTCAGTCCTGGAGAGATACGGTCCCTGGGCTTGAGGCCAAGGACAAGTCTCGCAGTTCTGTTCTGGATAAGTTGCAGAGGGCAGAGAGTGGAGGCAGGCAGATTAAGATAGAGGCTGTTACAGTAGTCCAGCCTTGAGAGAAGCAGGGCTCGGGAGACAGTGAGCTTCTGGGGGAAGGAGAGGAAGGGAAGAATACCTCTGAGGAGGTGCAGCTGGTAGTGTGACTTCTTAGAGACGTCAGATATATGAGGAGAGAAGGAGAGTGTGGAGTCGAAGATGACCCCGAGGTTTTTAGCCTTGCAGGTAGGGGCAGGAAGGGGGCCAAGGGAGGCCGGCCAGAGAGCTGCAGGGAAGGAGGGAGTGGGTGTGCCGATGAGTAGAATCTCAGTCTTACTGGCGTTAAGGCAGAGGTCATTGGCGGCGCACCATTCCTGGATAGCAGACAGACAGTCGGAGATGAGGGAAGGAGAGGAGGAGGCCGAGGGTAGCCTGAAAATGAGCTGGGTATCGTCCGCATAGCACTGGAAGTGGGGGCAGAGAGCGGCGATGCGGTGGGCAAGGAGTGCCAGATACTGGTTGAAAAGCCAGGGAGAGAGGTTGGATCCCTGGGGGACACCACAGGTGGAGAAAAAGATGTCAGAGAGGAAGGAGCCCATTTGGACCTGGGAGGGTCGACCGGAAAGGAAAGAGGTCAGCCATGCCAGAGCCTGACCAGTGATACCCAGGTTATCACGGAGACGGTTGAGCAGGATGGCATGGTTGACAGTGTCAAAGGCAGAGGAGAGATCGAGCAGAATGAGAACACATGGAGTGTTGGGATCGAGGTTCAGGAGCAGGTCCTCACGGATGTTCAGGAGAGCAGTTTCCGTGCTTCTGGCCGCTCTGAAGCCGGATTGATGGTCATGAAGATTACCAACATATTCAGCATGGAGGTTAAGCTGGGAGATGGCCAGTTTCTCCAGGAGCTTGCCCAGGAAGGGAGTAATGGAGATTGGGCGATAGTTGGCCGGGCAGGAGGGGTCGGAAGAGGGTTTCTTGAGGAGGGGGTGCACAAGGGAGTGCTTGAGGGGGGATGGGAAGACTCCAGAGGCGAATGAGTGGTTGCAAAAGTCAGCCAGGGCAGGAGCCAGGGAGTCGATGTGGTCCTTGATGGTTTTGGAGGAACAGGGGTGAACCTGTTTAGACGAGGCTTTCATGGATCGGACTTGTCTGGAAACCTCATCAGCAGAAAAAGGTGGAAAAGCAGAGAAGGAGGGCGGAGGGGCGGCTGCAAGAGAGCAAGAGGAAGAGCCGGGAAGAGAGGGAGGGAGGAGAGAGGAGGAGAGCGAGGACAGGATGTCCTGAGTTTTTGAGATGAAGTGCGAGGCCAGTGCAGTGCAGAGGGCCTGGGAGGGGACAGGAGAGGTAGAGACTGCAGCAGGGTTGGCCAGCTCCTTGCAGATTTTAAAGAGTTCGGCCGAGTTGTTAGATGCCTCAGAGATGCGGGCTTGGATAAGTGCTCTCTTCTTGGTGAGAACGGAGAGCCGGTATTGCCTTTGGAGCAGGCGGCAGGCCAGTTTGTCAGAGGATGAACATGAAGCACGCCATTTCCTCTCTGCCACCCTGCACTTGCGTTTTAGGGTGACGAGATCCGAGTCATACCAGGAGTTACATTTGGCTTTGGGCTTCAGGCGGATTCTCATGACGGGAGCAAGGATATCGAGAGTATCAGATATAGAGGAATAGAGCATGGAGAGGGCTGTGTCAGGGTGGGAGTCAGCCGAGGGGGGAGAAGGGGGCGAGAAGGTAGCAGCGAAAGCCTCAACTGACACGCGCTTCATGGGTCGGATGACCGAGAAGGTGGGTGGCAGTGAAGAGGGTGGCTTTGCCTGTGGGGTAGGGAGGGAGAGGTGGGAGGATAGGAGAAAGTGATCGCTCCAGGAGAGAGGAGTGGAGAGAGGGAGGGAGAGGGGAAGGTCAGAAGAGATCAGAGCATCAAGAGTGTGCCCTGCAGAGTGAGTAGGACCAGACGGGAGAATAGAGAGTGAGAGAGAGTTGCAGAGTTCGCGGAAGAGACCAGTGGGGGGACAGGAGGCATCGAGGTGGATGTTGAAGTCACCGAGAAAGAGGAGTTGGGTGGTTGAGGACAGGAGTGAGGAGGAGAGGTCAGCCCACTCAGAGAGGAAGGAGGAAATTTGACCAGGTGGCCGATAGATAGTAGCCACGGTAAGGGAATGGCTAGGAGAGAGAGAAAGTCGGCAGACAAGACATTCAAAAGAGGAGTAGGTCTGCGTAGGAGTGACAGTGGCAGGAATCCACTCAGGGAAGATAAGGGCAACACCACCCCCTGAGCGGTTGGGCCTGGGCACGGAGAGGATCTTGTAGCCGTCAGGTAGGAGTGTGTCGAAGCTGGTGGCAGAGCTGGCAGTGAACCAAGTCTCAGTGAGACCGAGGACGTCGAGGTCCAGTTCCTCAAGAAGGCGACAGATATCAGAGGAGTGCTTGATGGCAGAGCGAGAGTTTAGAGTGGCAATGTGGAGAAGGTTGCCATCCTTGAAAAACTTCCGGGGAGGGGTACAGATCAGAGGTACGCCCTGCAGAGGTGTTAGAGAACGAGTTGAAGAGGGAGCAAGAGAAGGGGCAGGGAGGGAGGGGAGAGGCAAGGTAGCCGAGGACAGAGGAGGGGGGACAGCGGGAGCGGAGAGGAAGTTGATGAGGCATGGAAAGCGTCTATCAAAGAGGTGAAGGTTGGCCTGAGGGCCTTGGACCAAGACGGTCCCGTTAGCATAGACATTAATGATGGCTTTAGAGGAGTGGAAAGGGGCCAAGAGGACATCCCAACGGGTGCCACCATTAATGGGAGAGGTGGAGAAAGGAGAGAGCACAGCGACCATGTGAAGGGTCCATAGGTCAGGTGAAGGCACGAAGAAGAGAATGTCAGTGAGAGTTTCCTTGGAGCAGGCGCTCGTGTAGGTGTCAGCGATAGGGAGGCCTGGGTTGGAGACCAGGATGTCCTTTTTAAACTTTTTCCTACCGGATTTAGTGAGGAGAGCAGGATAGTCAATGGAGAAGCAGTTAGAGTAGATAGGCGAGATAGAGAGCACCATGGAGTAGGAGGGGAGGCGGACGACACGAGTATGCAGACAGGAAGTGAGTGGAGGGCACTAGTTTACCACAATGCAGAGCAAACAGTAATGCGTAATAGGTCAGGGCCACCTAAGTTTGAGAATCCTGCGAGGGGAGAAAAGCACCCTAGTTTAACACAATGCAGAGCAAACAGTAATGCGTAATAGGTCAGGGCCACCTAAGTTTGAGAATCCTGCGAGGGGAGAAAAGCACCCTAGTTTAACACAATGCAGAACAAACAGTAATGCGTAGTAGGTCAGGGCCACCTAAGTATGAGAATCCTGCGAGGGGAGAAAAGCACCCTAGTTTAACACAATGCAGATCAAACAGTAATGCGTAATAGGTCAGGGCCACCTAAGTTTGAGAATCCTGCGAGGGGAGAAAAGCACCCTAGTTTAACACAATGCAGATCAGACAGTAATGCATAGTAGGTCAGGGCCACCTAAGTATGAGAATCCTGCGAGGGGAGAAAAGCACCCTAGTTTAACACAATGCAGAGCAAACAGTAATGCGTAATAGGTCAGGGCCACCTAAGTTTGAGAATCCTGCGAGGGGAGAAAAAAAAAAAAGCACCCTAGTTTACCAAACAATTGGAATAGGGGGGCGAGGCATCATGTGGATGAGGTGAGCAAGGTGAGGAGGGGTGGGCCAGAGAGCGGAGGAGCTGGCGCCTGGCGTCCCCTGCGGACACCTGCAGACACACAGGGAGCCGCACTGTAGGAGTCGCCCTTGGCCTGGGGCCCTTAGCCGCGGGGGCTGCCGGGCAGAGGGCTGCCCAGGAGGGGGGAGGTTATAGGCAGAGGGAGAGGAAGGGGGGGGGGGTGTGGGCGGGCAGGGAGGCGGGGAGGGAGGGGAAGACCAGGAAGTGGGAGGGGGGAGCAGGAGCAGGCCAAACACCGCGCTAGGAGCGCGAGGGAAACAATTCAACTTTCCTTTTCCCTTATTTTTTAAAAAGCACAAAAAACCACACAACACTCACGGAGGCCCAGGCAGGGCTTTCCAGGCCTGCTGATCCCCTCAGGCCACCGGCGACCGCTCTCCACGCTCAGCTGGAGAAAAGAAGCGAGCGTGGGGAACGGCCGTCGAGTAGGCCAGAGGGGAGGCAGGCACACAGCCAATCAGAGGGGGGGGTGGGCGGGCAGGGAGGCGGGGAGGGAGGGGAAGACCAGGAAGTGGGAGGGGGTAGCAGGAGCAGGCGAAACACCGCGCTAGGAGCGCGAGGGAAACAATTCAACTTTCCTTTTCCCTTATTTTTTAAAAAGCACAAAAAACCACACAACACTCACGGAGGCCCAGGCAGGGCTTTCCAGGCCTGCTGATCCCCTCAGGCCACCGGCGACCGCTCTCCACGCTCAGCTGGAGAAAAGAAGCGAGCGTGGGGAACGGCCGTCGAGTAGGCCAGAGGGGAGACAGGCACACAGCCAATCAGAGGGGGGGGTGGGCGGGCAGGGAGGCGGGGAGGGAGGGGAAGACCAGGAAGTGGGAGGGGGGAGCAGGAGCAGGCCAAACACCGCGCTAGGAGCGCGAGGGAAACAATTCAAGCTGCACAAACCTCTCCTCTGCCCGCTCCCTCTGGGACATCATAAGGACACCCAGAGTGGATCTGAGGGAAGCATACTCTTGCCTCAGGCCCTCCATGTGTGCCTCTACGTGAGCAGCAATTGCTTTATGTAGAGACGACATTTCAGCCTGGCGTGCCCTGTCTGAGGCCACCATGCCCAGCCTGAGCAAGCGGGCCGTGGACCGTGCCGCCTGCTGCTGGAGAAGCACCTGCCTAGCAGGGGGGAGCACGGATTGTGCCACACGCTCCATGCTCTGAGCGATGTTCTCCATTGCTGCCCCCTGCCGTTCAGAATTGGCAGTCATGTCTTGCTCCCACTCAGTATACTGCGGTTGTGCACGGTGAACGCGTTGCTGGTCTTGACCCCTGCGGGACCCAAGGACTGGGTGTCCTCGTTGTGTTGGCACCGCCCGCAGCTGCACGACTACATGCCCCCGTTGACGTGATGGCCCAGGCACATCAGTGACTGGTGTGGAGGGTGACCCTGCGTCCCGATCCACCAAAGGCGGAGGTTCCAAGACTGTCTGACCCCTCATTGCAGGTGTCGCGGACAGAGGAGTGCCCACATCAGAATCACTCATCCCTGACATATGGTCCTGGAGCTCGTCAAACTCGACATGGACGTCAGAGTGGTCATCAGGGCTGGACTCATTGCCAGCCAGAGACAAGAAGGACTGTAGCACATGTGGGTTTTCGTGGCCTACCCCCCCACGACCCCCACTTGTGCTGGGTTGCTGTAGTGATAACAAAACTGTGCCTGGCATGACAACACCATCCTCTGGCTCCATTGCGTCATCATCTGAAAAGTAGAGAGAAATAAGGTCACTACACATGTTAGAAGAACATAACACACACACACAGACACCGAACACATCAAACAGACATGTCACACACAAAATAGTACCTGCCATGCATGCTGGCTCAACTTGAAATTACTTCTGTGATTAGGCATGTCAAAAGGTGTCAGTTTGCACTGAAGTGGGTCTATGCAGTGCAGCAAATATGTACGTTACTCACTATCTACATGTACAAGAACTTCATGATGTGTGTAATAAAATGTGAAGGCAGTGCAAAGTCAACTTCAGGCATCACGTGCAATGTGCATTCAATGGGTAGCATGTCTACAAGCAAACCACCCCTCCCCCCAAGTGCAAATGCAGGGATGCCTAGCATGGTATCAAAAGGCCAAACATACAACTGTGTATTGACAGACAGTGTTGACTAGCATCAACAGCATCATGTGAATCAAGTGACAACACAGCAAATGATGATGGGACAATAAGCGGGACACATGATAAAACCTCTGGAGTACACCCACGTGTGAAGAAGACACTACACCAGTTGGACAGAGTCATTGGCCATTAAACAGGCTGAGGCCTGTGACCCACAAAGACTGTCAGGACCTAAACATGTGTGCAACGCAGTACTGAGCCACAGTGGACATGGGAAGGCTGATGAAATGCCATGCAATGTATGTCACCCAGGACTTGTACTACAGTGATCATCCAGTCAAGGACACATAGGGGCATTCATGGAATGCACATGGAGCATGAATGGGCTCTCATGTCCCTGCGGGGCATCTGACATCTGCACAGTACAAGTGAGATACCCTGCATCAAGTACTAAGGATGTACTACACAACATATGTCTGGCAGATTGGCCGCTGGAAGTTAGCATGTACACAGGACGCATGAACAGGGAAGTACCCAACAGCAATATTGAAGCAGACCAGTGCAAAGATAGGATTGGGGTGCAGAAAGGGGGGTGGAGGGGCAAGGGAGCATGCCTACATGGAGTACCTGCATGTAGGCAGAGGACACATGCACGCCAGTCATGCTATGACATTGTCCCTGGGCTGAGAGGAAGGTCACCCCACGCTACATGCAGAAGGGCCAGTGAGCTGGAACATGGACCGGAGGGGCATACTGGTAACCAGCATGTGAGTAGGGTGTAATAGTGGTGATGCGGACAGTCCCCGTCTGCTCCACATGTCCACCATCCAGCAGAGCAGACATGCATCAGGGAAGCATTGCATTACTTGCACATCAGAACCATGTACACGTGACATGTAGTGGCAGTCATGCACAACACATCATACAAGTAAAACACACATGTCCTCAACAAACACGCATCGACACTCACTGGGCTGGGCATCAAAGTCTGGCATCTCTCCCACTCCTTCAACCGATTCAGATGGTATTAACTCCGCAACGAGTGACTCATGCGGAGTGAGGTCTTCCTCCTCTGGTGCAGGCCCACTGCCAGTCACCAGAGTCAAGTTGTAATTTGAGGCACGCTTAGTCTTAGCGCTGCGTTTGAGGTAATTCCAATGCTTTTTGCACTCTTGCACCGTGCGCACCTCATGGCCGAATGCACTCACATGTTCCGCAACTTGCTTCCAGTGGGTATCACGGTGGGCAGCCGTAGTCTGACAATTAGCACCCACTAGCATGTCACGGCTGTGGTCCCGCACGTAGTCCACGAGGAAGTCCAGTTCATGGTTGCAGAAAGGCTTCTTCCTCGATGTGCAGGAGGTCGTGGCTGTGTGTGGGGTCCCAGCCTGTGCTGCAGGTGCAACCTTCCTCCTCTTGGATTGTGGTGCAGACCCTGGCTGGCTAATCCCGCCCTGATCTGTATGGCCAGTGGGTTCGGTGGATTGAGCCAAGGGAGTGGCAAGTGGAGGGACAACCAAAGGCCTGACTTGTGTCAGTGGAAGCTGGGTGCCCTCTAATGGACCCTGCGCAGCAACATCCGCTGTGGCAGGGTCATTGACCGCAACTGTCCTGGTTGGCAGACTCACAACCGGGGTGTTGTTGGGTGCATCTGCCCCAGCACTTGCCAACACCCGGCTGTTCAGGGCAACAGATGTCATAACTGCCCCAGGGACACGTGTCTTGGTCAGGGCAGCCCTGCGTGCCCCTACGGCTTCCCTCCTGGCCTGTTGGAAATCTTCCAAGGGCTCTTTAAGTGCCAACGCAGCCTGCGCTGGCAGACCCTGTGCCTGGGTGGTGGTGTCCACAGCTGCACCTGCAGCTACCACTACCCTTGGGCCCGTGGCAGTCTATGAAATGGACTGCCGGGTCACACAGGTGCCAGTGCCAGATGCAGAAGCTGCATCTCCCAGAACCACAGGGGGTGGTGGCATGACTGCACCGACACATGGCACAACATCGTGCTCAAGTGGCACACCCCTGCCTCTTCCCCCTCTGCGGCCACCTTGGACACCCTGGAGTCCACCTACTCCCTGGTCACCCCGGCCACATCCCTGACCACACCCGCCACGAGGAGGACGCCCTGCTGAGGCGCCCCTCACCTTTGGTGGCCTCCCAACCATAGCACAGATGTAGTAGTGCCGGCACAGATGGAGTAGTGCCAATGGGAGGTGTACACCACAATTGACCTGGGCAATTGGGGTGAAGGGGGTGGGATGCAAGATGTTAACAGCCACCCTGCACCTGCAAGGCTGTATGAGAGCCCGGTGATGTAAACGCAACGCTCAAGCACCACAAAACTGCAGTAAAACCGTGCACGCAACCCTGCATCCTACGTGCGTGAAATCAACCTCCTGCAGTACGCGGTGGCACCCAGTAACAGGAAAAACGCATACGCGTGGGACATGCAGCCTACTATGACCTCGAAAATGGGTGCGATACACAGGGGCACCCGCAGTGGGAAAAATAGCATGCGCAACTCACCGCCTGACTAGCGCGATGCAGAAAAACACGCGTAGCCAATACCCCCGCCAAAAGAAGAGATACGTCCTTGATAGCTGTGAAGTTGTGATGGCGCGTGAAACAACACAAAGCAGCAACACACGGCGGTCTCCACGAAAGGCACGTACAGCGAACTGCTGGCCCCGCGCACCTTTAACCCATGCTGAGGGAAACACCCGCGCGCATCACCTCACTTATGTGCGTAGGCCCTTTCCTCGGATTACACACATTCACACGCGGACATGCAGTTTTTTAACACGCGCTGGACCACTATGCCCACGTCACGAGAGAAACGCCCGCGCGCGTAACGTCACAGAAGCGCTTACGCGCTAAGGGCCTTTGGTCCAATGAAATCACGTACGTGTGCTGACGCACTTATGCTCTAAGGGCCTTTCCTTCAATTACAAGCTGACGTGCAATTTTTTCACGTGCCAAATTACTCCGTATCAAGCTGGCCACCCAACAACACACGGAAGACCACGCTCCTGCCCAGAAGGCCAAATTACTTCCCCCCACAGCCCCGAGCACGCTCCCACCTGCCATCTGCTGCTGCCTGACTGCCTGCTGCCCACATGCCCTGCTATTTGCTGCCTGCACGTCAGCCAGGGGTGCAATTGCTCTGACCACCCCTGCTGGAACCGAAGACTCCCGACTGGGATACCATCGCTCCAGAGCCCAGCCCCAGGACCCAGTTGCCCACCCACTCCTGCCTCTGGGGTTGCCATGTCGGGCACAACACCATCTGGCACCACTGGCAACCCCCAGCCAGAGAGGCAGAGGGCCACCAGCTTCACTGCCAGGGAAGTTGGTGTGCTGGTGGAGCAAGTCCTGGTGCAATATGATGCCCTCTTTGGAAGTTTGCGCGCCGACTATGAAGGACGGACAAGGATCTGGATGGACATTGTGACTGCCATCAACGCGGAGGGGGTGGCAGTCCGTGACTTACAACATGTCAAGAAGCGGTGGGAGGACTTCAGGTCCAGGACCCTCAACAAGGCCCCGCGCCTCTTGAAAGCAGCGGGTCCCAAGGGGCACCGAGCCACCAGTCCGACCACCAAATGTGGGTCCTGGAACGCATACGCCCAGCGCTCCACATCCAGGTCCTTGAGAGGCAGACCCTTCTGGAGTCGAGCAGTAAGTGTACATGCATACTGATTGGACGCTGTGCGTGTCGTGGTGTGCCAGTAGTGTGCAGGTTGCACATGTGTTTTTGTAGGGCCATGTAGGGATGTGTATGAATAGGGGCACGTGGCTGCCACATGTGCGTCCTCTCAGGTGTGAGACACATGTCTGGTGTATGTGTTGGTAAGCATGCTGGGCAATGCAGGTGTGGGAGCACACATGTTTGAATTTCTGTGTATGCACATTGGCATGGTTGTGGTGTCACACATGGATGGTGATTCCTGCTGCATGTATCTGCACTGTGTACATGTGCATGTGTGTGTATTTGACAAGTGTGCAACTGTGATGCAACATGGATGCATGTGACACTGACATGGAGAAGGTTGAATGCCAGATGTGACATGGATGGCGATCTCATCACTGCAACAGTTGGTGGAGATGTACACATGCATGTAAGTCTGGTGGCGTGTGTGCATGTATTGTGCACTCCCCGTGTTTCATGTGACGTCAGGCTCACCTTCGGCTGCTGGTGCTGTTCTTTGTGTATGGATGGTGCTGCCTGGTGAATTGCTCATGTGTGTGAGTTGAAATGACATGTGTGTTGGGGAGTGTGATGCCATGTATGAAGTCTGACACTGCCACTCATGTACAACTGTCATGTGTGTATCAGTCCATTGTACAGTGCCCTGATGCCTGTGTTCTATCTCTCCCTGTCTGCAGCGTCAACTGTTGAAGAGGGCGGAGAGGGTGCTGTGGAGCAAAGCGGCAGGGATTGCACCACCAGCCGGAGACGCAAGGCCCGGCTCCCCTCCCAGATTTTCATCTCTTCGGGGAGTGAGGAGTCTGGTGCCGCGTCCCAGGCCGCAGCTGCCGAGGGTAGGTCCAAAAGGCAGAGGTTGGAGATGGACTCCTCGGCAGCAGAAGGGGCAGCTGAGACCCCACAGGGTCCGATGGAGGAAGATGGTATGAAGTCATCCAGGTTGGTGGGGGGGGTTGGAGGAGGAGGAGGCCGTGGAAGGGACACATAAGGGGTCTGGAGGTTGGGATTCCACTGGTGCCAGTGGTGCAGTGCAGGGGCAGGGATAGGAGGCAGCACAGGCCGCCGCGGAGGTGCCTGTGTGTAATCCTGTCCCTGATCCTGTGACTGCATCATCCGGCACCAGCAAGGATGCCTACGTCCAGACCCGTTTTCAGGGAGGGAATGGGCGCACAACAACTGGGCTTGCTCTCCCTGCGGACGTGGCTATCCGGGACCGTGTTGAGCCTGTCCTGGCTGGGATAGCGTTGCGTCAATGGGGCATGCGAGTTGACCTGCCGTGTTTTTGTGAAGACACTGCACGTCATCTCGGATGCCTCTTTGACCACGTTGAATTACTGAGACGGGTCACCAGTGCTGGATTCCTCCTTGTGCTGGACCTACTTGCGACTCGCTCCTCACCTGAACTCCCTACGCGCCCGTCGTCCTCCATGCCATCTTCCCACCCATGTATCACCTGGGTACCCTGTGGAGCTGCCTCTGACCCAGCGGCCAGGCTGGTGGAGGACACATCCTTGCCACTGCCACAGTCGGGAGTCGGACGTCCAGCAGGGGTGGCCACCACGACAACTGCACCCCAGCCGGAGGAGGATATGCAGGCAGCAAGAGCCAGGGCGCAGGCACAGGCACAGCAGCAGCAGCAACATGGTGGGAGCAATGATGGCTCGGGGCCTTCAACATCGGAGGGGCAGGCATCGGCCAGAGGGCAGGAGGTCCCAGGATTGGAAGTGTCTTCCGTGTGGCAGCGGTTGGGCCACGCCATAGATGCGGAGCGGCAGCGGGCGGAAGAGGCATGGCTCACAATGGTCAGGGCGAAGAACTCCATGCGGAGGGTACTGAGGCGGGCCAAGTGCCTCGAGGCAATTTGCAGGGAGTTGGAGGCCAACATGTCATCGTCCCTGCGAACCCTCGGGGCCATGGAAGAGGACCGCCTCCAGGACATTGAGCGGGAGTTCGATGATGCCCTGGCCCAGGACATCCAAAAGTGAGCCGCCGGACTAACCCGCTGCCATTGTTAATAGTTAGTTAGTTAGTTAATGTTAGGTTTCATTTTGGTTTTCATTTTTTTTGGGGCGCTTGGACAATACCCCACATTTTTGTATATAGTTCTTCATTAGTTAGTGTATTTTTGTAGGTTTCATTTGGACAGTTGGGTTCATGGACCGAGGATTTCATCCTTGTAAATAGTTGGAGTGTGGATTTGTCGGCATTTTTTGTTTTTTGATTTTTCCATGGAGCAATGGATTTTACTTTTTCAGATCTGTTTGGATTTGCTTTGTTGGAAGGAGACTTTGGAGACATTTTTGATTTCATATATTTTGGATTATCATTTCCTTTTTTTATCATTATGTGACATTCTGCTTTGTTTTCCTTATGTCCATTGTTTGGTATTTGATTTTCTTTCACCACATTTTTTGTTCAATACATTTGTTCCCGTACTTCAATGTGTGGTATTCTCTCATTGGTTTCATGCATGTCACAATGTGGGTTTTCACATTCACTGGCACCCAGTGTGTGTGTGTGATGGACATGTGTTGATGTGCATAAATGCCATTTGGGTTGTTTCATGTAATGGGCATTTGAATGTAGGGTGTATGTTATGCTTGGTTGGTTATTTGGGCTGGGGTGGCGTGCCGTGGGATTTTGGTGGCCATGAGGGCCATGACGGTGGGTCATGTTGACATGTTGGGGGGGAAATGAGTGGGGGCCTGCTGGCAGGTGCCCCTCACTGCTGGGGGGTGGGGGTGCTGGGGGACATGAGTGGGACATGAGTGGGGGCCTGCTGGCAGGTGCACCTCACTGATGGGGGGTGGGGGTGCTGGGGGACATGAGTGGGACATGAGTGGGGGCCTGCTGGCAGGTGCCCCTCACTGATAGGGGGTGGGGGTGCTGGGGGACATGAGTGGGGGCCTGCTGGCAGGTGCCCCTCACTGATGGGGGGTGGGGGTGCTGGGGGACATGAGTGGGACATGAGTGGGGCCCTGCAGACAGGTGCCCCTCACTGATGGGGGGTGGGCGTGCTGGGGGACATGAGTGGGACATGAGTGGGGGCCTGCTGGCAGGTGCCCCTCACTGATGGGGGGTGGGGGTACTGGGGGACATGAGTGGGGCCTGCTGACAGGTTCCCCTCACTGATGGGGGTGGAGGTGCTGGGGGACATGAGCGGGACATGAGTGGGGGCCTGCTGGCAGGTGCCCTCACTGATGGGGGTGGGGGTGCTGGGGGACATGAGTGGGACATGAGTGGGGGCCAGCTGGCAGGTGCCCCTCACTGATGGGGTGTGGGGGTACAGGGGGACATGAGTTGGTGATCACTAGTGCAACGTGACACGTGGCCTGGCTGGGGGGCATGGCCATGTTGGACGGGCTGCCTGCGGGATATGTCCAGGGGTGCAGGGTAGTCCCCTGTGGTGTGGGCTGCCTGCAGGGGCCGTGGAGGGGGTAGAGGGGATACCTGGGAGGACCCACAATGCCAATTCACATGTAGGACTCCCCGCGCACCACACTGGATACACGTAACCCGCTCTGACAGCAAAATCGCGTGTGAAACCTCCCGCGCACCCCAGTAATACACGTACCCCACTTGCACAGGGCCAATCGCGTGTGAAACCTCCCGCACACCCCAGTAATACATGTACCCCGCTCGCACAGGGCCAATCGCGTGTGAAACCTCCCGCGCACCCCAGTAATACACGTACCCCGCTCGCACAGGGCCAATCGCGTGTGAAACCTCTCGTGCACCCCAGTAATACACGTACCCCGCTCGCACAGGGCCAATCGCATGTGATGGTTCCCGCACACCCCAGTAACACACGTAACCATGTGGGTCAGATTTATGATTCTTGGCTGCAAAAATGCATCTTTGTCTTTTATTTTTTTAAGCAGTTGCGTAGTTGGATATGTTTAAAAAGTTAGAACCTGTTTTTAATGTGTGTGCAACTCCATAACATAGAGTTGCTAGTTCACTTTCGAAGAGGAGGTGGAAAATGTATTCAATATTTTGCCTGAATCTGGGGTCTTCAGAATACATTTGTGAAGAGCGATATTCTGATGCACTCATTTGTGTGGACCTTTCATCATGTTGTAGAGAAGGAGCCAAGTACCTCCACCTTAAGCATCTCGCCCATATTGCCTATATGTTGGGAACCACAGTTTGAGACACGTGCAGTACCAGTAAAAATACTGATATCAAGGAGAATCCTTGACGCAAGGTTCCCATTGAGGAAGCCATACCTACATACGAGACAGTATGATGGCCACTTGAATGAAATCCCAGAAGAAGCAGGACCAATGAATGAAAGAGCAGATTGGGGACGTCACACAATGTCAGAATCATGTACATGGAAGAGATGCAGAGACAAGAGAAGTGTATATAGTCTATAAGGCATCAAGAAAGTATCAAAGATAAGTGACATCTCGGGCTCGAGATGAAGAAACTTATGCTACAGAAATGATGAAGATATTAAGTCATTTTACACGTGTAGAGATGCAAAGAAACACAAGCAGACAAAGTATTCTTGAGGCTAGCTATGTTGTGAATAGATTGCAGCATGCGCCAACATATACATATAGAGTAAGTAAAGAATGGATGCTTCCACGGCGTGTTATAGAAGAGCTGGACCAGAGAAGGAAGCCCCTTTCCAGTGTGTCGCAGTTGAAAAACAATGAAATTACAGAAGTGAATCTCAGAAAGACGAGGCTGGATCAGCCCCAAGAAGCCAAGGTATTATCGTACTGGGGTGAGCAGACATTAGTTACAATTGTGTGAAAAAATGAAACTCCTGTTCAGAGGGCATGGAGGAAAACAAAGAAGACATCAGAGTTTTATTGAATAGTAGTATTTTAAATGCACCAGAGCTTAAATTTGTGGTCTTCAGTCACGTGAAAGGTTGGAACTAGAAAAACAGGACCAACCACACCAACGCAGAGAGGCAGATCATGCCTCTACTCCCCTGTATTCTCCAGAGCAAAGAGCATTTCCAAGGCCAAGTTCAAAGGTTTAATTGACGTGCAGATCACTGGGGTGATGATAGATGATATGCTAATTGGTGGGAAGCTATGGTTAGGACCAGCTCACCAGCACCTGGAAGTCCAGCCTGCGTGCTGCTAACGTGGGTGGAAAAGTACTGACGAATGTAAGAGAGCCAACCAATTGTAGGGGTTGCATGATTAAGAGCTCTATAGTTTGTATAACCAATAGGATGTTGTGTATTTAGTGACGTTCATAGTGACTTATTTGAAGCATGGGCTTAGTAGTCCCACCTGATGTCAAGGAGCCTATCACTTTCTTAGACTAGTATGGAATGTATACCTAGATGTTCCCTCTAAGCCTATCACATTTGCCAGTAGGTTTTTGTAGTTTGCCACATAGGATGACGTTAGTGAATATGTAGGTTAACGTCATCAATGATGAGTTTTTACCATAAGCATGCTGTTTTCTGTTGAATGCATTGAGAGACCATGCTATGAGACGTCCGTTGATGTCTGTTATACTCCCATTTTTAGATAATTGATAATAAAACAGTCAACTTGCCAACTTCCTGATTCTTTTTGATTATTCATGTTTGAGTAACTTCTGCATCCCCATTCATCTCAAGGTATTGCTACCTAGTCTTAAAGGGCTTAGTCGGCTGTCCCAGTTCATATAATAGCAGAGATGATGGTTCAAGAGCCAATGACCTAAGTAAGCTTTGTGGTTCCCTGGCAATATCGAATGTCTTCTGCCATTCGGCTGAAAGGATGTGAAGCTCCCTGTAGATAGCGGAAATAGTTTTTAAAGTAAGGCTTGCAAGCGTAGGTGAGACAGGTCCCTCGGTTTGTATCAAAAATACCCTCATGACGTCTACAGGAAACTGAATGGACAGAAGGTTAAAGTGGCTGATGAGGAGGAGATGATCCCAAGAGCTGAAATTCAAAAAAGCGAATGGTGAGTAAAACTAAGTGAGGTGGCAAAATTGTGAATGGGCAGTGAGTGAAGAAAGTGATAAGGGGAAACAAGTAATGGAGGGAAGTTGGGGTAAACAACTTGAGACGATGAGCGTCGAGCTATTAAGTAATTGACTTGAGGAACGGAGCCAAGCAATTAAGAAACTATGAGACGAGGAACATCACAGTAGAGTAAGCCCAGTGTCCTGCGTCATAGCATGTAACAGAAGGCTTTGTATCTAGAGTCCCATTAGCGGATGACGTAGGCCACAGACATGTTTAAAGACTTGTCTAAAGAGAAAAATTCACATCCCAATCGGGGTATTATTAAGGGGCATGGATAAGTATTGAGGCTCGCAGAGTGAGATATATGTGGCCCGTCGAGTATGTCAGTTTGTTTGTGTATTTAATGTATTGTATATATATAAGTATATATATATGTGGTTAAGAAATAGTAGATGAATTAAGAGATGTGAAAAGGAAAACACGAGATTTAAGAGTTAATTATTTGTTGCTGATATTGAATTGATGGTTTTTAGTGAATAAGTAGATTGGAGTAAAACTTTATATAAAGGGGTTGGAGCTGTGATGATTGGTACATGCTCATAATGTATTATTTTTCTGGAAACGTATTTTTGAAAAGTGCAAAGGTTAGTATTGACAGTCAAGTGTGATGAGTCAAAATGGAGGATATTACTCCATTCACACATCTATGCAAGCAGTTGCCAAAACACACACCTAAGCTTAAACAGTACAGTGCAGAATGGGTTAAGGGCATGGCCGACAAGATGTTCATTCCATAGCCACAAGGGGGATCAATATCAAAGGTAGTTTTGCAACACATGATGACATATTTGCATGCAGCATAAATGTGAAAAAAGTTTGAGAAAAGGCTAGCGATTTTAGAGCTCTGGAAAATGTACCAGGAGGAAAGAGAAGAGCCACCTCTTGAAGACTGGATACTTAACATATGCAAAGAGGGGGGTGGGGAGCCTTCTGTCCCCCCGTGCCTAAAGTAAAAGGCGATTATATAAAAGATGATGGAGTGTACCCATTAAGAGAGCTCAAGGCAGCGGCAGAATACAGCAATCCGTTGTATGAGTCACCTTCGCATAGCAGCGTCGAACGGTACAGAGAAAATTCCTGAAAGAGATGTGATCTCTAAAGTCCTGAGGGATAAAGAGAGACGGGACAAGGAGAGAAGTAACCCACCAAGTACATCCTTAGATATAGGAAGAGAAATAAAGAGATGGAAGTGAGAAAAAGATAAGGCTGATGTGGTAGCGCTCATACAGAACGAATGGATGGGTGTCCAGATTTTGCTCAAACTTGATGGTCAGAACATTGAGGAAGTAAGGCAAAGAAATTGAGACAAACAAGACAAAAAAGATAGGGACAGAGAGGAACGATTGAAAGAAGATGGGGTAAGAAGGAAGGATAGACAAAGATTGGAACAGTTGTATCAGGATAAACAACTGAAAAAGCAGGAAAGGGCAGAAGAAAAGAGGAAATATGACAACAGACAATCGAAGAACGAGAAAGGCTAGAAAGAAAGAGAGAGGAATAAGAAGAACAGAAATTAACGTGACATTGAGCATGTAGAAAAATAATTTGTGGATCCTAATCCAGTAGTAGCATGGGAGGACATAGAAGTATTCTTCCCAGCACATGAACCGATGCCAGTTCCATCTAGAGCAAATCTAGAAGATGAGTTTGACACTAGAAGCATTGGGGATGCAATCGATAAAGTCTATCATGATGTGAGGATTAAGCAGGAATCTAAAAGAAAGGGTAAAAATGATTGACTCGAGAGTACGCATTTATACGACACAGAGAGCTCATGTAGTTTTGAGCCTAAAGAGTTGTCTTTAGACAGACTAACTCTGAATAGAGATGAAGAGGAAGGAAGCCACACAAGTTGAGGACTTACTATGTCATACGTAGACAGAGAAACCCTCCGTGGGGAGGAGGGAGGTAGCGCATGTGGTCCAGAGGGATGTTCTCTGATGACAAAGAAGTGAGATGGTCAGATCTAGATCTACCCAAATTGAGGGCATCTGAATCTCTCGCACGACGGGATCGACCTAGAGGGCAGTCCCATGGTGAGAGGGGATCTTGCCTCCTTACAGGAACAGATTAAGATCGCTGCCATGAAGAAGGTTGTGCAGAACCATTGTCCCTGCTATGGACAGACAGACGATGGGGGATGAGTGTGCGTTCGGGATATCGCAGTTTCCCTTATTAGAGAAAGGAAGAGCCAGACCACAATATATACCATGGCCACAGATGGATAAAGACTATTTAAGGTGTAAACTCCTGAGTTTAACTTCTGGTGCTGGGAAATGGATACATGAGTTACATAAAATGACAGAAGGAAACACGTTAGCTATAGGAGACATTAAAGGTCTTCTAGCCGCTATCCTTGGGGAGAGAGCAGATGATGTTTGGTCGAGAGCAGGATATTTGAGTGTCACTCTGCAGAAAACAGCTCATGATGGAGCACCATTTAATAACTGCAGGGCAGCAGTCTGAAAAGCGCTCAGTTTGCTGTATCCGGACATGTCAGATATGGGAGCTATAATTATGAAAAAGATGCAGGAAGGGGATGATCCTCTTGTATACATTCAGAATCTTCAAGAGCAATGGTCTTTGGAAACTCGTGAGCCTTGGGGAAATCTATACCTGTATTTTTTCATATATTTATTATGCCAAGGGATGCTAGAGCCAGTACAGAAGCAGCTCAAATAATTGATGGGCATGGAAGCAAAGCCATGGTCAGAAATTCAGCTGAACTTTGCACATTACTGCAAACTGTTGCAGGAGACGAATCGAAAGAAAGATGACACTAGGAAACGTGAAGAAGTGAAAATTAGTGGAGATAAAATTGTCAAAATAAAAGGGGCGATGTTGATTAGCAAAGAAGGGTCGAGTTCACTGCAAACAGCAGGCATGCCACAGGTGAATAACCAAAGGCAGTTTGATCAAGGTAGTAATGGATTTATACCATGGGGAAGGTAAGGCCTCCAAGGCAGAGGCTTCCAAAATAATCAGGGACATTTCCCGAATAACCAGGGTGGGTTTCAAAACACGCAGAATGATAGTCAAGGCATACAGGGAGGGCAAATTAGGAGACCTCCTGTATGTTGGACATAGAAGCCAAGGGTGCATGCTAAATGGGAAATTCTCAAGAAGGAGGACTATATACCCACCTGTATACACTCAACAGAATGGAGAGGAGTTTGCCCAAAATCATACAGTGCAGTAAACACAAGCACCGCAAATACAGCAGGGATTGCAAACACAGCAGACAGCAATGAATCTGCCGCAAGGGCAGTCACAGCATTCACCCATGCAGATACAGTTGGGCACAAGCACAGGACAGTTAATGACTCCTAGGATAGGGGGTGTCACTGTTGAAGAAGGAAATCCTTTCACAGGTAGGGGAATAAGCATGTACCCACAATAGGACAGCTCACTGGGAGGCTTGATGTGTTCAATACTATCAGTGAGGCACAATCTTCAAGAGGAACCGAGGGTTGAAGTCAATATAGGAGGAAAATCTTTTTCTTTTTTAGTAGACACGGGGACAACACGCTCATGTAAACAAGAGGGGAAATTTACATTATCTGGGAATGCCATGAATGCTCAAGGTTTCAAAGGAACTACAAGTAGAGTTCCTTTTATTGAAAAATTGACAGTCTCTATAGGAGAATGTGACATGTCTGTACCATTATTATATTGGAGACAGACGCCTGTTGATATATTTGGTTGAGATTTAATGACAAAATGGAACATGATGATTTCATTTACTGATGAAGTCATAATATGTTCGACACCGGGAAAGCATTATTTAAACGTAAATTAATTTATTATGGCATTCGTGGGACAAATGGCCATATGAGGAGCACCATTAGAACCAGAAGTTTTTCATTATGGGGTGCACATTTTGTTTACATGGCTACCAGGTTTAGTGGGTAAAACTGAGAATGCCTGTTGAGTTTTTATTCAGGCCAAGGATACCTATGGATGAAAATGGAGGACGAGTCGTTCCCTTAGAATTACAAGCAGTCACAGTGCGGGGAGAAATGGCTTTGTTTTATGGAACTGATTATGAAGGAAGACGATGGTGCGCAGTGATTGCCATTGGGGAAGTTTATAGATAGGCTGATGTCACTGATGAGGATATATTTAGAGACCAACCGTCAGATGACGAAGTAGTATTTGAAATGAGTATTACTTATTGGGTGAGAGAAATTAAATGTGAGGTTCCTCAAAAAATTATGCTAGCTTTTGAAACGTCCTGAGTATTTCGATGAGGACATGGCAAAGGTGCCAGCTTCATTATGGACTACAGACCCCTATGATGTAGGCTTATTGAAAGGGGCTGGAGAAGTTAAGATTAAATTGAAACCAGGTGCAATTTTACCTCGAGCACAACAGTATCCCATGTCTCAAGAGGCAGACAAAGGTATTTTCAAAACGATATCTGCCATGATGGAACAAGGTATACTGGTGACGTCTAGTCACCATGTAATATGTCAGTGTACCCTATCAAAAAATCTATGGGGGAGTTGTGGCATTTAATTCATGATTTACGCCCGAGTAACCAGAATGTAGAGGCCGAGTTCCCTCTAGTTCCTAATCCTGCGACAATCTTATGTAGTATCCCTGATGAAGCATGATATTTCACGGGGATTGAATTGAAAAATGCATTTTTCTCAATCATGTTGCATAAGGATTCACAAGTTCTAATGTCATTTACGTTTCATCAGACTAAGTTAAAAAGCACAGGGGTACTGTGAGTTTACTTCGATTTTTAATAGAGTCTTACAGATGGACTTAAGCAATATCGATGTACAAAGTGTTGTGGTACAATATGTAGATGACATATTGGTCTGTAGCATCTCAGAGGAAGAGTGCAGACGTGACTCAGTTCAGTTAATGATTATTCTTGCAGAGAAAGGATATAACGTAGATAGGGAGAAATTGCAGTATTGTCAAGTGGAAGTGCTATCGCATGAAGGAAAGAAAGTTACTCCTGAGAGAGCTGAGGTTATTTTAAAAACAGCAAAGCCACATACGATAAAGCACATACAAAGATTTTTGGGACTATGCAGTTATGTGAGAGCATGGGTCTTTGATTACAGTTCATATATAAGGCCCTTTTTGCAGGCTCTGAAAAAAACACAGGCAACCCAGGAAAAAATTGTCTGGACTGAGGAAATGGAAGAAGGGTTTGATGAGTTGAAAAAGGCAATTTGCACTGCTGCAGTTTTAGGGATTCCCAATTTTTCTGAGGAATTCTTCTTATTTTTGCATCCAAATGGCACAGTTATGTCAGCAGTACTCACACAGAGAACAATGTTGGGTTACAAACCTCTAGCATATTATAGTGGGATTCTGGACCCAGTAATGAGGGGCCACTTTCCCTGTGAACAATCTTTGGCAGCCGCCGCATTCGCCATTGAGAAGAATGCTAGCATAGTAATGGGATGTTCCATGATGTTATTTATTGAACATGCTTTGTTTGCCATTTTGGAAAAACCAAAAGGTACGTTGACTCCTCAAAGGGCTTCTGCCTATGAGGTGGTCATATCAAATCCAGCAATTAAAATAGTCAGATGTAGAATAGTGAACCCTGCCATGGTTATAGTAGAGACACTAGCAGAGGACGAGCATACACACGATTGCTCGAACTATGAGGAATTCTATGATGAGATCCTGAGAGTAAAAGAAAAAGCATTGGCAGCTGGGAGATTCTCTTTATTGACATGTAAATGATGGACAGAGATATACAGGTGCTGCTGTGGTAAAGAAAAAGGCCAATGGGGAGTTTGAAGTGTTGGTAAGAATTGGTAAGTGCAATTGTCAAGTATTAGTAAGTGATTGTCGCGCTCAAGAATCACGCAGACCAGGAAGTAAGCGTGCACTGTGACTCCACCTATGTGACGTTGATGGTACACGCAGGGCTAGCACGTTGGAAAAGGAAGGGAAAATAGAAGTTGGAAAGTTGTAAAAAGCTGCCAGATCATCATAGAATGGGCCTGCAAGCTGTGCAACAGTAAAGTTTCTGCTTGAAACTCCCTAGATTGACTGGAAATGCACTTTTAAACTGTCTGCGCTGTTACGCTGCGCGGGCATGATTGCATGATGACATTCCTGGATGTCCACGGCCCTGACATCCGTCCCCGTATAACCTTTGGGCGGGAAATGGGACATGCACGTGTCCGCAGACTAATTAAATGTGTCATGTGAACACAGACATGTCCCAACATTCTGCCGGGGCACCTCCATTTTGATTGCAAATGTCTCGGACAGTCACATGGTCTGCTGACTCATAATGGGACATTTAAAAAACAAGGGAATACCACACAACAATAAAGAAAACATTTGTAGTACAAAAAATATATTTATTGAAGAAAGGGATGGGGTATAGGATTGGGAAACATAAATGGGAGAATTAGGCATTTGTGTGGAATAATCATTAGGTGAGAAAGGGAGTGAGATTTCATGAAATCATCTTTAAGTAAAATGTTCAGAATTAGATGGGTATGATTGCTGGGGACAAAGTGTACAGGTTCAAGTGGCACAGCGACAAGGAGCATTTTTAATCAGGTGGTTTTTCACGTATTGTACAAGTTCATTGACGTTATTAGTTAGTGTATCCAATTTTGTTGACAAGTTCTTGATTTGACTATTTACATTTGGGGATGCAACTTCTGTTTCTTATTGTGGGGACTGAAAATGATGAAACTGGAGCGTGCTTTCATCATGAACACTATGTACTGTAAGAGAAATAGAAATAATTATGTTAGTGCAGTGTGTACAAAGTACATTATTTGTTGACAGTAAAATATGTATTGCATACCATTGGAGATGATATCATCGCTCATTTCATCTCTTGGGAAATTCTCTTCCAACCATTTTAGTGTGCTTGCCATTTCTGTGAGAAGAAAAAGAGCTTCTGTTTCACAACACATGTTTATGTAATGAAAGCTAACAAAAGAAAAATAAATGCAATGCACATAATATTTAATAAAAATGTACTGTCAAGTAAGCAGCCGCTGTTTTCAATCTGTATCAAGTATTGTACTGGGAAGATTATATGAAGTGTACAGTTATGGTTTGTGATTGGTGCATTCCATTGAAATGTGTCTTATATAAAAAATAAATAGTATTGTTAAATGCGAGTCTTTGTACAAAAATGTATGCTTGCATGTTGTAATTCGTTGTGATTTTAGGTACTTCTGTTGGTTGGTTGATGGGCATGTCTTTTTTAGGTCTCCCCTATGATTTTCCCATCACCCGCGGACTATTGCGCTGTACGTGGACACAATATCTGCCATATTGGGGAGGGGGTTGCATAATATAGGGAACTTGTAGCAGGGTAAAGGTGCACTAGCCAAAACCTATGAAATTCACTGAAGAAAATGTGTTAAAGGGACGTTATGGTTAAGTTGCAGTAATAAAAACCCATCAAATTAAGTGAAAAAACTTTGTTAAAGGGACGTTATGGTTACAAGCAAAAGCAAAAAACCTCAGAAATTCGCCAGTTATGGTAAGCTAAGCAACCATGACTGGCACCACCACCGTGCACTGCTGAGACTAAGACCCAGGACATCAAAGATGACATGACATATGAAATTAATTTTGATGAACTGTCCCTACAAGCTGTTGTGTTTATAATGTTTGAAAGAAGATGTCAGGGGTGATCAGGAGACCTATCATGAACTACTTAATCTATTAAAGAACGTACTCATCTAAACTAAACATTGCATTGGAATGCTGTTGTTAATACACACACCTAATCATGCACAAACATACGAAATGGCTGCAGCATGCACCATAGAAGTACACTATTTTTAATCTTGTAATTTTGGATAGCAAAATAACAAATGCTACGTTATCAGAGTTTTGAGTAATGTTAAACATGTAATAAATAGCTAACAATTCAAGACTTACTACACACTTGTGCTGGTACAGAAAATACATATGAAGGCCCACAATGCATACAAATCAGAGGCACATACAGGGCAAACTGAAGAAAGGAAGAAAGAAACAGCATCACCAGAAAATGTTAATAACATTAAAGTTCAACTTTATGAATACAAATGAATTGTGTGTTTGAGGCCTGATTATGTGCCCCATGAGCTGAGACAAACCCTAAGGAAAGTCCTTTAATAACAACAAAAGACAGTTAGCGTCTAGATATATAGCACCTTTTGAATTTTAATATTCTGACTGTCAGTGACCAAAACCACCTGGCCTAGATATGTCAGTGAACATAAACAAGTGGGCATGATATGTGATGTCATCAGTGATGTCATCAATGGCATTTCTGATGTCATCTTTGATGTCCGGCGTTAGTCTCAGCAGTGCACAGTGGTGGCACAAGTTATGGTTGCTTAGCTTACCATACCTGGCAAATTTCTGAGGTTTTTCAACTTTACTTGTAACCATAACGTCGCTTTAACAATTTTTTTTCACTGAATTTGATACGTTTTTATTAGTGAAACTTATATGTGTGTGTGTGTGTGTGTGTGTGCGTGTGTGTGTGATGGGTAGTCCTTAAAGGGACTATTTTGGGGTATATTGATTACTGTTAAACACAGTTGCATTGTTGACTTAATGTTGTCAAGGCAGAGTGCATTTCCGTAATCAATTAAATGTACTGCATCTTGTCTTTAGATGTTGGACATATAAAACTAGATGTTCTTATTGGATATCAACATATGTTTATGGTCTCTGGTGAAAGTAGAAACTACTTTATTATCATTTCTCCAGGATTTCTCAGTTTTGGAGTTACATTTGGTGGTCCACTTCCACTTTTGCAGCTGAGTTATGTTGGGAAGTGGTGTGAGGGCAGAGTTCCATGAGATTTTTCCAAATCTTATTTCATAATCAAAGGCAGAGACATGCCTTGTAAATATCCAAAATAATTAAGTCTGCAATGAATGAGTATGACATGTGGCTGTTTTCTGCTTCTCATATAAAACAATTTTGGAAAAACCTTGAATCATTGCATTTCTCACATTGTAAACCATTCAATTCTGAAATCTGGTCACTTCAAGTCAATTTCTAGGACTCTATAATATATCATCAACCAAAACACCCATGAATCACCCACACCACACAGTTTTACCCCCAGCCATCATGGCATCAGCCTGTCACTTTTCTCTTGAACATGCATGCGTATTTGTAATTCAAGTATTAGTTGCTGCGGGGCATGAAGTAGATCTGTATATCTGCGCTTCAAATTGGTAGGTATGATTGTTTTAATTGTTCTTTTATGTGATAGGGTTAAGTGAAAATAGATATGTTCTAGCTTGTATGTCAAAGGGTAACACACTTTTAAAAACAAAATGACTAAATATTTGTCTTTTACTGGGTAACATTGTCATATACTGTATCTGGTTCCCATATGCCATAGCCCTCTAATTGAGCATGGGCCTTGACAGAGGCAGTTGGTAAATTATTTAATTGGAGTGGAGTAAATATTTGCAACAAATATGCAACCCTGATGACCCTGGAGCCCCAATGGAGCTCTAGGGTCAGCGGTTGTACCCCTGCAAATATTTTTGTAATAATGGGCTAAAATGGTGGATTATACAGCATGTCTGTGAAAAATTGGGTACAAATCCAGACAGTTTGCAATTGGTTTTGTAGGGTAAATTATTAATAAATCCAGTAGATGCAATTTAACAAAAATGCACAGGACAATTTCCAAATTCTTTTTCTTGATGCCTTTCCCCATAATATATGCCAGTATAAAACACATGTTCACGCTGGCTGCGTCCATACATTAACATGCTGGCTGAACCCATAAAAATGCTAGTATTTCCATAAGAACATACTCATATTTGCTTTGCCATTGAAAATACTATGCCACAATATTAAAGCATGCCCAAACTAACTGAAGAAATGTAGGCCAGTTCAGATACGTAATTACACTTATCATGTTTGCCTTATCATAGATGGGCAGTAAAAAATGCCAGGCAACAGGAAGAAAGGTCTAGACTGTCTGCACCAAATGGCAGTCAAGCCATATAATAGCACATATCAGACCTGCATCATCATAGATAACCAGTAAAAAATGTAATGCAAAAGTAAGAACATTCTAGGATGGCTTCACTAAGATGCCAGTCTAGTCATATTATACCACTTCTCATGTTGCATTATCATGCACATGTCAAAAAAAATGCCATGCCACTGTAACAAATGGCTAGACTGGCTGCACAAAAATACCAATCTAGCCATTTAATAACACGTATCATGCTTGCTTTAGCATAGATGCCCAGTAAGAGCATGTCATGCGACAGTAAGGAATGGCTAGATTGGCTGCATCACAATGCCAGACTGAACACATAATATCACTTATCATTCTTGCTTCATCATAGATTGAAAGACCAAAGGAAATATCAAGGCTTGGTACCACCAAAAATGAAATACGCCAGTCACGTGTTCAGAGGTACATGTACAATATTAATGGCAGATAGCTATCTGGCTCTCAAACGCCTTGCAGTGTGTACCAGCCAACACCTTGAGGGGAGAGAGTGCTGGACATTACAAAGACACAGGTATTTATACAGCTGGTTAATTAAGGGTTCATAGCCAGTTCACATAACTAATACAGAATCAATGTTTTCCTCAAACAGTAGACATGTTTTTCTGCACACATAGCACAATGGTGACATTTGTTTTCAAGCTTAAAGTAAGTCCAGTTTCAAGGAAGGATCACAAAGATTTCTGCAAAGGTACACAGTTTTAGCTATTCACCATTCTGTTCACTGTTTGCACGAGGATGATGCTATTGGTAGAGACAACATCTATATTACTGCTCAGTACAATTCTAGTTTAGCTCCAAGGTTTCTTAGTTCAGGACAAACAATCCACTCTCAGCAGCCACATGTTTATCTGCGTTTACACAGTGCAAAGTTCATTTTTCCCTGCTGCAGCTGAGAACACAAAGTTTAACATGAAGCAAAAACAGGAGTTAAACAAAATGGCGGATGATTCTAAAATGGTGGCGTAGTCTGCCTTATTCAGGTTCATTTAAATGTGATTTTCAGTGCGATGTGAATGCGCTTAGGGCAATGTTCGTTATCAAGCAGTATTATGTGAAATATACTTTAACAAGATGCCCAGTGATTAAAATGCCATTCACACTCCCCCCAACATCACACCCCCCACTGAAATCTGTGCTCCTGCCCAGTAAACACAAGCCCACACACACACATTCATTTTCTCACTCTTATAACCATTCATCACACAAGCAGCCACGCACCCATACAGTCCTTGCCTACACACATACAAACATTGACTCTGTTTAAAGAAGAACAAGAACTTTAATTCTCATGCAGTCCACATTCATGCACTCATGCCAACACAATCATTAGCACTCTTTTGCTCCCTTATTCACTAGCATTTACTTGCACATTCCCCTTTCATACGCTAACACAATCAGCAGCATTTAGTCATTTTCTCATATTCACCAGCATTCATTACCACCATGTCCCTCTTCCACGTCCCAGTACTTATTTGTGAGGTGGGTGACCCCACATAAATACTGAGATGAAGAGATTAGGAGTAAAGAAGATTACCGGGAAGTAATCCATGTATTCACTTGCACATTCCACATGTGTACACTGGCGCTATCCGCAGCATTCATTCACTCATTCACTTGCATATTCAGCAATAATCTGCATTGATTCATGTGTACATTCAAAAGCATAACACCCTCAATCACACCTATCCATAATGCAATCTAAGAGTGCAGTATGTATACATGTGAGTGAGGGTGTATTCATCACACAAGCAACCATGCGCCAGTAGAGCTCTCGTCTGCAGGCATTCAAACATTCACTAAAAAAGAAAAGAAATTGAAAATTCACTTGCATATATTTCCCATTCATACACTGGCACAATCAGCAGCATTCATTCACTCATTCACTTGCATATTCAGCAATCATCTGCATTGATTCATGTGTACATTCAAAAGCATTACACCCTCAATCACACCTATCCACAATGCAATCTAAGAGTGCAGTATGCATACATGTGAGTGAGAGTTTATTCATCACACAAGCAACCATGCGCCAGTAGAGCTCTCGTCTGCAGGCATTCAAACATTCACTAAAAAAGAAAAGAAATTGAAAATTCACTTGCATATATTTCCCATTCATACACTCAATCAATCAGCTGCATTCATTCTCTATCTTATTTATCAGCATTCACTGACACATTCCCCATTCATTCACTTTTATATTCACCAGCATGGTTGCTGGTGAATATGTGAGTGAATGAATGTACTTGCACATTCCGATCCATACACTCACTCAATCAACAGCATTAATTAATTCACTTGCCTATTCAGCAATTACCTCCATTCATGTGCATGCACATTCAAAAACATTACACAATCACTCACTTACAGGGACGCATACATACACATGTTGCCTTCCTATGGAATGCCCTCCCTCTAAACCCTTCCAGCAGAAAGCAAGGAGAGAGTCGATCAAACACCTCTCCTTGCTTCCTGGTGCCTGAAGGGCTGAGTAGATTGGCAGGAACTGGCCTCCCCAGGGCAACATAATCCACACTGAGTTGTAGGAATGTGTCTTGGCATTTTGAGGGTGCTGTACCCCAGCCAGTATTGTCAGTGGGTCATGCAAGAGTGGTGAAGCAAAACACTCTGGTCTTACTTGGCTCATTGTATAGCTGGATTGTGCACCCAAAGGGAAACCTTCTTTCCCCACAACACAGCCAACCCAGCAACGCTCCCTCAGCTATAGCTGAGGGCGTGCTCAGGTTTTCACTGGGCTCTGGCTTAGCCCCTCTATAAAGCTAAAGGGTTGGCACCCCATTGCCCATTATGAAGGAGCCAGCCCTATGGACTGCTCACTCATAGGTGGATGGCTGACTAGTGATAAGAATTACATTGCATCCAGCAAAGTGCCATTCCCCTCCCACCCCGCTAGGAGGCTACATTTGACATTTTCTTTGCTCCAAAGGGGCGCATTTGGGTGCTGTTTGCTAATTTGCGTATCATTTGCTGACCAAGTTCCTTGACTAAAGAGAGTCCTGTCATTGCTTCCTTGAAAGCCCAGTAGCAGTATTTGGTGGAGGAAAGCTTGGCAGTAGGTATAGGTTTGGCCATTTTGTATGGCCTCTTTTTGGCAGGCCCAGGGGTTTAAGATCTGCCGTCTCCTTTTGAGGAAGACATTGCAGCATATCTGTATTTAAGTGCATTAGCACATTATCATCTTGCGTTGCAGTCAGTTGCCGCATGCGCAGTGAGGCGGGTATGACCAGGTTCGTCATCGGTTTAGCGGCCATGCTGTTCATGAGGCAATGCGACAAGTCTCCCGGCTGCCAATACGACTCACCCAGGGAGCTGCACTGCGGCCCGCTGCCAACAGACATAAACCATCTGCCATTTTCGGAAATGGGTGGGCGATCCCTGTGTGTTTGCACGGGAACACACCGACTTGTATCAACAAAAAGTGACAGTTTAATAACAACGAGGAACTAGTAACATAAAGTAGCCTCTGTCGAGTAAAACATCCCGCTTGATTCTTTACTCAGTAACAAAAGCCGTGTATGTGTGTTTTCATTAGCCTGACGGGCTCCTGGGGGAGCTCTGCGATGGATGTGTGTGGGAGGGCGAACAAACAAATGTGCCAGCATGAGTCCGTGTAGTGCCAACCATCTCGCAAGGACGACCCTGGCGTTACATGCATGTTTTACATTTTCTGATCTGTAGTATGTTCGTTCTGAAGAACCACCATCACAAGTCATTTAACTGCCATTCCCTTCTATACTGTTGCTCACATAAGCTATCTTTTTTTATTCATGTGCGTGCGTCTTGTGTGTACTTCGGTGAAACTCAATGGAGCCATTTCCACCACTTTCCGCAGGAGACTCAATTGATCTCTCCAACCACTAATTGCTGGTGGATTGGAAACCAAAAAAAGGCCCTGGAAATGATTTCAAAGTCCCCATATTACACCTTTTCAGCAAGCCCAATCCTTTTCCTATCGGGTAAATTGGAAAATGAAATAGGCTACTATACAAAAGAGGCCTAGGGTGCAGAGGCCTACCGGGAAACCGCCAGAGTTCTCTATAGACCAGTCCACTGCAGCCACGATAGCACATAAAGCCCAGGCTTTCACCCACATCGTGCTGCACCCTAACAAACAAAGGTCTCCCCGTGGAAGGTGCATCAACCGTATACATGGCAGCGGCCTGTTTTAATGGCAAAGCTTCTTCTTCCCGTCCTGCTTTAGTGTAGATGGTTGCACAGGAATTCCTTCTGCAAAATGCTGGACCTCCATTAGTGGCTTTCAAGCACAACATAAACCCGCCGTTTTTTCATGCTTTCATATAAATAGTGGACAGTTCTTTTTTTATATGAACATATTTGTTCAACTTATCTCTCAGCCCATCTAAAATGGACATATGTTTAATATGTTCCTTTCAAGAAAATCAAGAGGAATAACACACATGTATCTGGTTTATGATTCTGCTCAACTTCTCTGAAACTTTTAGCAAACCGATTGCAATGCACTGTTCAACACGCTTCTCACATGCACGGACCCAACACTGCACTGCTTCGAAGGTTCGACCCTGTCTCACCAACCACATCAGTTCCTCCAGATAGGTACCTGCAGATCACGAGGAGGACCGGCAACCTGTTGACTTCTACAAGGATCCATGATCATCCATCACTCTGCTTTTGACATACTCCTCAACCTGAGGATCACCTGCATAAGCTGCATGCAGGAGCTTACATGCTGCCTCTCCCTAATTCAAGTTTAGACGTTGAACACTTCCCGGTGTCTCAACCCGACAATTATAGAGTTTATCCTCTTCAGAAGTGCAAAAAATGCACCCAAGTTCAGAGCTGGCCGAACGACATGGAACACATCGGCTTCCCCCTACAACTCGCAGACAATGCAAAGTTCCTCGTCTCTGACCTCTTGAACTCTCCTTCAAACACATGTCTCTAAGAAGACACACATGCCCTCATACATTCCTACTTCTGAAATATCAAGCTCTTCAACCTTCCTGCAGATTAAAACAAAAACTTTGCTCAAACTTTGATGCCCTCCCACCTAGATGGTCATGGCGGCCTACCTGGAGGTGTGCCAGCCAAATCCCTGGCCACATGAAAAGCTGCCCAGCATGCTGGAGCCCACCCCACTGAGGTCTGTTGGCCAAGACACCATCCCACCTGGCTCAGAAACACATAATTTTGGAGGGGGCGGTGTTGCGCAACAAAGATGGCTGCCTAAACGCTGAGCTCCTCCCTGGCATAAATCCTCGTTAAAAATACATCAAGAAGCTGCGCCCCCCCCGGACTGCCCACGATAGCTGAACGGCCTTTACTACTACTCCTGCAGACCCCGGTAGAAAGAACAGAAGAAATCATTGTTGTAAAACCCTTTTCCCACCTGGGGCCGCGAGAGTGACATGGTGGGCCGTCTCAAAGCTCCGGACATTGCAAATCAGACCCCGCGGGTCTGGTGCGTGTGCAGGCCTCAGCGAAGGAGCTGGTGGAGACGAAGACGGTGAAACTGGCTGAGGAGAGAGGCGATTCTGACAACGCCTGCCCTCACTGCTCCAGAAGTCGACCCCGCCGGAACCAGTAGAGGCCTTCGGGGGAGGGTGCTGATGGCACTGTCGGGCGCCGTGCCCGAGACTCGGCGGGCAATTGGCGACACATGGTAAACTCAGCACTGTCACCCCCTCTCACCCCAGTCCTACGAGGGGTGGCAAAGGGGCATCGGCAACACTCGACAGCATACGCGAGCTGCGCAAGGCACGACCCCTCGGAACAGGAGAAGGGCAGGTCCGGACCATGCACCTCCCAGACATCGGCCAACCCACACACTGAGAGTCGAGGCGATCATGCTCTATTGGCGCTGCCATACAGAGAGCCATTCACCAAGGCTCCCGATTAATGCCCGCAGTGGGGGGTAAAAAAAGGAAGAGGAACACAAAGACCGGAGGCCCCGTTCCAATTACACCAGGTCACCCACAGCTGCAACTAGGGTGAGAGCCAACCCCCTAGTCCTCCACAGCCAAAGAGGCGCTGCCTGCACCTGATACTACTAACATTGGGGACAACCGCACCCGCGCAGCAGCCCATAAGCTTATATCAACATCCTAGGTGGTCAAGGAAGACGCCGTCCTGCGAGGCCATCACAGATAAACAGGCGCCTCAAGCACTTTACATCACGCGCAACCGGGCCAGCCCCATGTTCACCCGGCGCAGGAGCCCAACAGACCGTGCCGGTTTTGGGCTGCTCTGATCCTGAATTCAACAGGAACTGGGACCTGATGGTCCCAAGTTCGACCCACAAGCTCGCACCAATACCCTCTGAGGCTAGGAATGTTGTCCACTCATCAGATCCCCTCAGACCAGCGGCTGCCTCACGCACTTGACACCAAGAGCATCTGGGCCAACATTACACTCACCAGTTGCAGCAACCCAGCAATTTGCACCTGCTCTGAGCCGCATTGGTTCTGAACACAACAGGAACCAAGACCAAAAGTCCAAAGGTTGCCCCACAGGCTCCCATCAACATCCCTGGTGACAACATCTATCAAGGCAGATACGTGAGAGGACACAATAACCAGGTGGCACACCACCCAAATGTCCAGCCAGCAAACACCCGCCAATTGATAACACCAACAATCGCTGGCACACACCGGCCCTACTACTGTAATCATTTGAATAGATCAACCAGAAATCGAGCTCAACAAGAGGCAGAAGGTCTGTCATCAATAAATCAGCCAGACGAAGAAGGGGGAAAGCCAACCGGCACCTTCACATTATTTCCCCTGATACGATTATTCCCCCCAGCTTGCTTCTATGCCGTACAGACACGCGAGATGCGCGCCCACTGACTGAACACACCAACTGCCAGTGCCACGCGGGGTGGATATAACTGGGATGCCTGGAAAGAACGTCACAAAAAACAGGAAGACAGGCCCAATGGATTCATATACAAACTCACAAGGACCCACTGGCAGCCCAGACCCACATGGTACTTCCACAGCAATGTCAGCAGACGAAACGAAATTTGACCATCTTCTCACCACGGTGCAAAACGGATTCCTTGCAGTCAACGTCAAACTAGACGATATTGGGCCTCATTACGACCCTGGCGGAAAGTGACTGACCGGACCGCAACAGCGTAAATAGCGTTTCCGCCATTGCACGAAGGAGCAAAGTGCGGCTAATCACGACCCATCGGGCACGAGCATTACGCCATGGCGGAATCCGAAAGGCTGCGATGGCGGAAATGACCCCAAAACGGCCCTTACCGCCGCCGTACGCTGCACCAGGTGCAATACCGCCACCCATCTTAGCGGTCACCGTAATGAGCGGTCACCGTAACGAGCGGGCACCGCAAATTACGGCCACCGTAAATATACGGAAACGGAAGTAAAAGCATGTGGCCGGAACGGGAAACAGCACGCCGCACAACTATAAAATCCGAATCCCAACACAACCATTAAAAATCCGACCCTGACACACATCCCAACCCGTTAGCAACCCCAGTTAAAAAAATAAATATGGGAAAGGTAGCCAAGAAAGCGTGTGACCGCAAGCGGCAGGTACACTTCTCCCGAGAGGAACTGACCGTGCTCACCGAGACCCTCCAGGAAAATGCCGCCGTCGTCTTCTCCAGTCAAATGACCAGGACGGCCCTTGCCAACAAGAAGGCCATATGGGCCCTGGTGGCACAGCGCGTAAGTGCGGTGGGGACAACACCCCGCACGCCACAGCAATGTCGCAAGCGGTGGGACGACCTGCGGATCCGCGTACGCAGCATACTTTCTGCGAACAGGAACATCGCCACAGCTACCGGGGGGGGTTCAGAGTCGCCCATCAAGTTGACCCCCTGGGAGGAAATCTGCGCCTCCACCATAGGAATGGAGAGCATAGAGGGAGTCGGAGGGATGGAGAAAGGAGTGCCGACATCCGGAGAATCAGGTAGGTTGGCCAAGAGAAACAATGCGAAATCCACAAACCACGAACATGTGCAGAACCATGTGACCCCATAGTGCAATACATACTTTGCCCTGACAGCGCCCTCTAAAAGTCAGAATGAACAAACAAATCAATCAAGAAGCCATAAACAACCCCTACATGTGCAGCATGCACCCCCTAACTGCAGGCAGCCAAATGAATGCATCCTCAATCCACACGAAAATGAGACCACCTCCAAGGCCCAGTCCCAAATCAGCCTCATGTACCACCCCAATGCATTTGATACGTTGCCATTCCAAATCCGACAGACCCATAACTAACGCTCGCCCCTCTTTACTCCACCACAGGGTCCGATACCAACGACGAGCTGCAGGACACCCCTACCAGCACGCCTGCAAAGAGGGCCAGGACCAACGTCCCAAGAGCCTCCACCTCAGGTGCAAGGATCAAGACACGGCAGCAGCAGGAATCAAGTGGCAGCACACTGGAGGGGACTGCAACAGGCACCCCAGCAGCCAGCAAGTCCACAACCCCAGCACCACAGGTCCCCCCAAAGAACGTATCTGATGGCACTGCCTCTGGTGGTAGCAGCACCATAGGTGACACAGCTGTCATGCCAGCATGCTCCGACACGGAAAACAGTGCTGGCGACGTAGGTACCATCCATGACCTTTCCCAATCCCCCTGCATGTTCCATCCCCTACACCATGACGAAACCACGCAGGGGCACCCTGAAGACGACGACTGGCCAACCCCCACAAGTCCTGTGCCAAGGCAACATGTGTTGAGCAGCCCCCCTGTCACACCACCGCAAATGTCCATGGCCCAGCAGAGGCAACAGTCCCTCGACCTGCTGATCGAGCAACAGCAGGAAGTGTCCACGCTACTCAAGGACCATGCAAATGAATGCGGGGGTTCCAGGGCAGCCATGGAAACATCCACCGAGACACTCAGGGCACAAATAGAGAAAAGTAGTGAGAGCCTCAGGGGAGAAATGGAGAAAAGCACCGAGAGCCTGAGAGCACAAATGGAGAAAAGCACCGAGAGCCTGAGAGCACAAATGGAGAAAAGCACCGAGAGCCTGAGAGCACAAATGGAGAAAAGCACCGAGAGCCTGAGGGGGGAACTGCATGCGACGTCCAAAGACGTTTGTGCTGAACTTGCTGCTGTGCGCCGTGTGCTCTCGGAGCTCTCACAAACCCTCAGAGACATGCATGGACGCGAGCAGGCAGAGACATCATCCGTGGCAAGTTCCGTCCAGGGCAGCCCCCAACGCAGATCTGGCAGGAACCTGCGCTCCACGGGCAGGGGTGCCCCTGATACCCGTAGAGGGGGCTTGCAATAGCGTCCAACCACGGACAGCATGCATATTTGGACACTGGTGTTGGGGGGGGAGGTAGTAGGGTGGAGGGGGTGTGTTGGGCTTCACTGGGTGGCGGGTCCATAGGGTGTATAAATCAAATCACATTAACAATACAGCATCTCATAATCATCCAATGACATGTGTGGACATTGATATTTGCGTACGAGGCCTTCATAGGCGTACAGTCCACAATGTGCCTGTACTACACACACACAGTGCCACAGGTCCCCTTTCCGTGTAATAGGCACCATGCGTGGTTGCTAGAAGCATGCATCTATGATGCTCTGTCGGATTGCACGTGCATCCTGTGCCTCATGGACTCCTTGAGGTGCCTCCACATCCCCACCCTCATCATCATCATCATCTTCAGGTGCATGCAGTACAGCGTCAGGGGGCATGGGCACATTCCTACGTATGCACATGTTGTGCAGCATGACACATGCCATGACCATCTTAGAAACCTTCTCATGGCTGTACATGAGTGCCCCGCCAGACCTGCTGAGGCTGCGGAAACGAGCCTTCAGTAGGCCGAATGCCTGTTCAATGACCACACGGGTACGTGAGTGGGCATGGTTGTAGTCCTCCTCATGCTCGTTCTGTGGGTTCCGGATTGGTGTAAGGAGCCATCTCTTCAGTGGATACCCGGCATCACCTGTATGAGACGAATAAAGGGTGTCAGTGGAATGATAGTGCTAAGTAGCCCCCCCCCCCCTGCAAGGTCATTGACGCATCAAATGGGCCACGATGTCATGCATGGAATGAGACTCACCGAGTAGCCAGGATCTGTGCCCTGCGTGTCGCTCCATGTAGCGTGGTATTCTTGTGTTCCTCAGGACCATAGAATCATGGGTAGATCCTGGAAATCTGGCACAACAATGCGTAAATATCTTGTTGGAGTCACACACCATTTGCACATTGATTGAATGAAATTGTTTCCGGTTGCGGTACTGGACCTCCATGGCATGTGGGACAACCAATTCAACATGGGTGCAGTCGATGGCACCAATGCAACCCGGGATGCCGCCAAGTGCATGGAATCCCACTTTAGCGTTGGTAATCTCCTGGTACGTGCGTGGTAGTGTGATGTGGTCGTCGGCGTGCTTCAGGAGGGCATCGTGCACTTGGAAGAGTGTCCGTGAGAACAGTGGCTGTGAAATGCCATGCAACTGTCCCACTGTGTGCTGGTAGGTGCCTGTGGCCAGGAAGTGGAGTGCAGACACCACCTTCAGTAGGGGTGGGATGGCGGTTGGGCTATCTATCATGCTCACGAGGTCAGCATGTGTCATGTCCACAATGGCGATTATGGTGTCCCGGTCCAAACGGTAGAGGGTGTGGATCTGCTCAGCAGTGAGGTTGAACGGATCGGCTCGGAGGCGTGGGATTGCGGGCCGCCTGCGTGGTGGTAGTGGCAGTGCTTGTGGGCCTTGCTGACCCTGCCTTGCCCTCCTCCTCCTCCTTCTCCTCCGTCTCCCCTGTGCGCCCGGTTGTTGTACCTGTTGTTGTTCGTCGTCTTCTTGTAGTTGTAGCACTTGCAGTGCTATCTGGTCCCCCAGGCCCAACATCGCTAGTCCTGCCGGTAGCATTTTGGAGTGGGAGTGGTTGTGGGAGGGGTTTGGGTCTGCTATATATGTGCTGTCGGCCTGTATGGCCTCCACCTGTGCTGATTGAATGATTCTGTGGCAGATGCTATCCCTTCTGGCCGAGCACGTCCCGCACGTAAGGCTGCATTTGGCCGCATGGCATCTTGGGATTGGAATCATGTATCTAATCCCGATGGCAGTGTGATGTACTTTGACTGATCTTCATGCTATGCTCCCATTGTTACACATGCTATGATTGCAGCCGCTTACATACCTGTGAAGAGTCAGTGGTATGTAGGGCTCGATCGATGGCCGACCCTCATGCAGCACAGTAACGTACTTCACCGACGGGCGTGGCGTCCCATTTGTGATTGCAGCCAGTTAGCATCATGACACACAGCCGCACTACATTGATGTAATTGTGAATGCAAGCGTTCACAGACGCCTTTTCGACCTAATGTTGCAAGTGAGGAATTCGAAGGCCAGCATTTTGGGCTTTGAAGTAGCGGCGAGGATACGTCCACAGGTCTGGCTGGAAATGTAACGTTCTATTGTAGAATGTCCTTGGGACATGGCCCATAACGAGCAGGCAATGAATGATATGAATTGAATGGGATGCGCAATAGCGTAGTGGACGATAAGGCAGGACGTTCCCAAATCCATCTTGCTTCACAACACTACAGATCCGGCCAGGGGCACAGTGGTTTTTGCGGACTGCATTACGCACAGACGCGATGGAAGTTTCACATATTATGTGAGTGAATATTCATGCGTTTTCATTGCGGGATGAGGGAATGATGAATGGATGCATGGACTGATGATTCCGTTTAGGGTCTGCCATGTACATGGGTTTTTTGATTCACTCCCCTTCCCCTGCGTTATGTGATGCAAGGCTGCCATAGTGGGACATACGTCTATCTGCCCTTGTCGGATCCTCCCTGTCTCGACGCGCCTTCATACACTTGTGTCTAGGCACGTTACTAATCCCATGTCATGGGTTCTATCTTGACGGACGCATGCACAGTAACCGACGTTGCCAATGGTGTATTTAGCTCGATTGGTTTCGTTATGATTCGATACTGATTTAGGGGTGTGTATATTCCTTTGGAGTGGGCTAGCATGCATATGGGTGTGGATTTGGTGTGTTGAATGAAGATTGTAATGCATCATGAGTCCCGTAATGCAATCGGTTAATTTGTGTTTCTTTTGGGTGACAGGTATCTCCTGCCCTATTGCAGATGCCATCTCTACGCCACTCCTCCAGATGGTTTTTACTCTCGACTCCTGCAGCTTCGGGTGAATCAGTGGAGCACCATTTCGATCTTATGGGACGATCGCCAATGGGCCACATGCCCTTACGCTGTACTGGTGGCTAGGTGCAACATTTCGCCCTTTCAGCTCGACTAGTGCCTGCCTCATGGGACGGACCTGCGGTTCTTGCCGCTTCCATGTTGCCTTTTGGAACGTTGATGTAGGCCCTGTGTGCCATGATGGTACAGGGCGTCACACAAGTGGAAGCCGGTCAATTATTGCAGATGCAGCCCTCGGTGATGATGGTTGTTTTGGTGTTATTTTGCAAATTGCTGTGGGGCCTTTGTCATTTGGATGTGCATTTAAATTGTATTCCGATATTTGTCGTGTTGCGTTGTTCTTTGCAGGTGATGTGGCGATTTTCGCTTTGTGGCGGTATGTATTGCGAGATGATCTGCATTGTGTTCCGCCTTCTGAGTTGAGTTGTGTGGTACAGTACTGGCCGCGTTTGCCTACGTAGCACAGTATGGTCACGGATAGGGGCTGCCATTGTGTCTGTTTACATGATGTGCTGTTCAGGGGCGGGGGATTGGCTTTTGGCCGACTGGTGCCTGTCAGCCAGGTCGATTGGTGGAATGATGGGTTGTTCAGAATGTGGCTGGTCACAGGTGACTGTGTTTGCGTGCGTTTGTTGGAGGGGGACTGGGGTCATGTCCATTGGAATAGCTTCTGTATTGATGCCATCTGTGCCCTGCAGCTCCCATCGGCCCCTCTTGGGATGAGCCTGGCTGCTCAGTCACTCTGCCAACTTGTGTGGTACATGCTTCTGCTGATGGTTGGTTTGTTTACTGGCATGAGTACAGGGCTGGTGCAATCCCCCTCAGGATGCTGTTTTGGATGTTGCCTTGCGCTGGTGGCAAGCGATGGGGGACTACTGTTGTTTTGTGTCATGTGTTCTTGATTTTCATTTTGATGTATTGTACCTTCACATGCCTGTGCTGCGTCAGTACGGCTATGGTGACATGCCGTACATGGATGCCCACTCACGGGGCGCTTTGAGCCCCTGCATGCTTTTCTACGTTGGCATGCATGGGTGAATTGTGGATTTCACTGGTTGCATAGTGTGAGTACATTGCGCCTGCCAGGAGTTGTGCAATGAGGCCAGGGAGTGGAGTACAGGCACTCAGTGGGCCATTTACGGTTGGTTCACGTTGCCGTATTTCTCGCCATGGCGGAATGGTACTTTACGACGTGCTTGATGGCGTTCAGTACATGTCCGCTAGGGTCAGAATTCGCGTACCGTTGCGCCATGGCGGTGATTCCGGTTTTGCAAGGCGCGCGTGCGCGTACTTGGTGCAGTTAGCGTTGCCGTTCACTGCGGTGTCGCTAATGGCATCGTACTTTACGGTGACGGGTCATGATCGCAACGAGCGGTGTTCGATGGCGGTATTGCATTTCCGCCATCATTTTTCCATTTCCGCAAGGGTCGTAATGAGGCCCATTGTCTCTACAATAGGATCGCTCAAATCATGTGTTGACAAATAAAGTGACCGAATTACAGAAACAGAAACCAGAATCGGTACCAACGAAGACTCTATCCTTCAGAACACTCACGACATAACACTCCTGAAAGGAGAGATGACAAAGCTCTGGGGCAAATGTGAAGATTTGGAATCGAGATCGTGCCGCAAAAATATATGCATAGTTGGGCTCTCTGAGTCCTTTTGCAAGGGCCTGATGGAATCCCACATTGAAAACCTGTTGAAATCCCTTTTCGGTGACAACTCCTTCTCCCTGCAGTTCCTGATTGAAAGGGCACATCGCAACCTGACCCCCACCCCCAAACCAGGTGCCCCCCCCTCGAATGATCATCGCTAAGCTACTCAATTATAGAGACAGAGACACTGCACTGAGATTTGCGAGAGAAATGGGAACCCTGAGCCATGGAAGCAACAACATCCACATCTATCATGACTTTTCGGCTGGAGTCCAGACTCAAAGGCAATCCTATGAAAAAATCAAATGCCAACTCAGACTGAGGAAAGTACTGTACGCCCTGCTATTCCCCGCAAAGCTTCATATACAGCATGGCAGACGGGCAAACTTCTTTGAAACACCTGCTGAGGCAATGGAATATGTGGAAGCAGCAGTCCCTCTGCCCCTGGAAGGAACGAACACAACTGAGACAACCTACAACAACCGGTCGAAAAACTGGGGAACTCCAATGACTGAAGGCAGCTACCTGAATACCTTTATACTGTTTATGTCATGAATGTGGTGCACAGAGGGGAGAAGCTCCTATAAGTTAAACGAGCTGGATGAGACGCGTTTGGCTATAGGGGCAGTGCTGCCGCACTCATCTCCCCAGGGAAGAACCATAAGTTTGCAACAAGGGCTCATAATCCTGTTGGTACCGATGGTGTGGGTGGGGGAGGGTAATGGACACAAGGAACTGTTTGTATGTTTGAGAATATTCCCACTTGTTGACAGAGCCCCTGTTGGGCACTGGGAGTTAAGGCTAACTGGTTTAGTTACATTAAAAAATGTGGTGTCCTTCAACACTAGCTGTACCACCCGGGGAAATCATTCCATTTCTCTTATACCACCTATACCTACTGAAATGGCACTTCAGATGACCCCACTGACAGGTTTGTCACTTGAACTGTTCACATAGAACATTTGTGGACTGAACAACAGGGCAAAAGCCAGCAAGGTAGGTGCATACATCAACAGACATCACCCACACGTTGCCATGCTCCAGGAAACCCATGCACTCCAAAAGGTCAATGATAGCATTCTTCGGCAATGGGGGAATAACAGATACTACACCGAATATTCATTTTATAACAGAGGTGTCCAAACACTGATACATCCATTGCTGAGATTCGTAACCGAGAAAAGCAAAATTGACCCCCAGGGCAGGTATGTGATGGTGTGGGGCTCCGTGTCAGGTGAGAAATTGATCCTAGTCAACACCTATGGGCCAAACACAGATGACCCCGAATTCTATATTGATGTACTGGGTGAAATCGGCCCGACAATGGACATGGCTGTGATCTGGGGGGCGACTTCAATACCACTCTCGATGTTGTTATGGACAGTTCCTCCGATAAACAGAAAAACCTCACTAGATCGGCCATTGTCCTATGTCAAGCCCTAGTGGAGCTGAGCCTGGTGGATGCCTGGAGGGGGATGCATCCGCTAGATACACGTTTTATTCCACCGCTCACGACACGGAATCGAGAAAAGATTACTGGTTCATCTCCACAAGCCTGTTTTGCTCGGTGCAATATTGTCACATACTCCCCCGCACACTGTCAGACCACTCCCCGGTTGTAATCGTAGGAAGGATCCACAATGTAAAACCATCAATCAGACGGAGGAGAATGCCCCCAACATCCTGAAAGACCCGAACGCTTTGGAGTCACTCCACATGGAGATGGAGGAATTCTTCCAATTGAACACAGGGTCAGGGGATAAATGGTCAACCATATGGGAAACATTCAAAGTGTGGATAAGAGGCAATATAATGTCCAGAACAACAGGCCTGCTCAAGACCGTTAGAACTGCACTAACCGAAACATACCTGAGAACGCTCGGAAACTACTATATTACAACACATAACAGACAAACACTGGCGGAGATCAACCCACACCTCCAGAAATGTAATGCAACAAGAGAAGAACAGTACATGGCTCTACCAGTCAGGGCCTGCAGGTATGGGGAGGGCAACAAGGCAGGGCATTCACTAGCACGCCTGCTGAGAAACGAGTCTAACTGCACGCCAATCACAAGTATTATAACGGAAAATGGGGAGGCGGTAAACGGGGAAGATGATATAAATTCCAAATTCACCAAATTCTATAACGACCTATATGCGAATCACGACGCATGCACTTTGGAAGACCTGAGGGGGTACCTGGCCAGAATCTCAATCCCTAGGCTGTCACTAGAAGACAACTAGGTCCTGGAGCAGCAATTAACCAGTGAGGAAATCACTGAGGCAATCAAATCCCTGACTTCTGGGAAAGCCCCAGGCCCTGACGGACTGGGTGTAGAACTATATAAAGAATACGCTGCAATCCTTTCCCCAATACTAGCATCTATATGGGAGAAGGCCATGAGCACCGGCTCCCTACAATGACAGAAGCCATTATCACAGTATTACTGAAGCCTAGGCGCCCTCCCCATGAAATGTCCTCCTACAGGCCCCTCTCATTAATCAACTCTGATGCCAAGATATACGCGAAGGTGCTAGCGACTAGATTACTACCTAAGATGACCACCCTTATACACCCCGATCAATGCGGCTTCATTCCAACAAGATCCACAGCCTTAAACTTATGCAGACTATTTATAATTATGGCGCAGATTAAACCTGAAGCACAAGCAGTGGCAGTAACACTCGACGCTGAGAAAGCGTTTGATTCGGTCTCCTGGACCTACCTTTTTGAGGTCCTAAGCAAGTTTGGATTCAGCCCATACTTCACACAATGTGTCAGGCTTCTTTACACCTCCCCCAAAGCCAGGGTCCACACGAACCACACTGTCTGATTATTTTAGATTACACAGAGGAACCAGGCAAGGATCCCCCTTCTCTCCTATCCTTTTCGCTCACACGATAGAACCAGTGGCGGCAGCAGTTAGACTAGAACAGGAACATAGGGGCATAAGAATGGCAGGTATTCTTCAAACTATATCTCTATATGTAGACGACACACTGGTGTACATACGTCAACCTGAGAAAAATTTGGCGCCCACTTTGGCAGTGATAAAGGAGTTCACGAGGTACTCTGGCTATAAAATAAATACTACTAAGTCTGAGTTCTTCCCACTCACACCGGCCACTACCCGTCCCGCATATATGGTCTCAAGTGGTCTCCGGATCACATCAGATATCTGGGAATTCTCGTCTCCACAGACAGGACGTCCCTTTACGTTGACAACTATGAATCCCTACTGCAAACGATCCATACCAAATTACAAATATGGACTAGACTCCCTATCTCACTCATCACCCGTGTCACGGTGCTCAAGATGGTAGTTCTCCCCAAGCTCCTGTATGTGTTCAGCAATGTCCCAATATGGCCGGGAAGACCCTTCTTTCAGAACCTGCGGTCCATGGCAACAACATTCATATGGAAAGGCGGCCCTAACAGAATGAAGTGGGAGAAATTGGTGGAACCATATGAAACCGGGGGCATTGCTGCACCCGATTCCGAGCTTTACTACCTAGCAGCACAAGCACAATTTCCAAATACTGGCAGGACCCAGCAGACAGCATACCGCATGTCCCCATCAAGCGCTATTCAGTCCGGCCTACGGATCTACGCTCCATAATATACACGGAATCCCATAAGGACGAATGCAAATTCGACCCGGCAACCTCCACAATAGCAGCCTGGGCCGCAATCTGTAAACAATTGCAAATAGATACACCCTACGACTCGCAGGCCCCGCTCTGGAACTTCCTGGGCATCAAATGCTCATACGACACCAGCATACATAAAACGTGGGTCCCGAAGTACGAAATCAAAATGAGAAATGTGTTTCCAAATGGTAGATTTGTTACACCAGAAGACTTTGCAGACACAGTGGAGAGAACCCAATTGGCCACTCTCCAGTACCACGCATGAAGGCCTCCTTCAAGAAGAGATGGCCAACATTTCCAATAGAACCACCCACACATGCCTGTTTTCAGTCACTCTATTCTCAAGCTGGTACAGGGGTGTCAAAGCTATACAATACAATATAATCCAAACACACTCTAAAACCACAAATAAAATCAAAGCCTCATGGGAGACGGACATGCACACAACCATAGAGGATGGAAAATGGTCATGGTACTGCCTTTTGTCAAAAAATGTATTGCTGAATGCCGGCCTTAGTGTGATACAATTCAAAATAGTGAACAAACCTCATTATACCCCTGTTAAAATGGCGAAATTCTACAACACACTGTTGGCAGACTTCCCGAAATGTGGAAACCCCAGTGCAGACGCATTCCATATGTACTGGGCATGTCCCACGATCACTGGGTTCTGGTGGGAGGTCGTGGAAATACTAGAAGAGATCACACAGATCCCGGCACAGCTCAGCCACCAAAAATACTTGTTCAGGGACATAGGGAAGGTATCAGAAAAAAACAGAAGTCTGTTCAATGTAACATGTGCTGTAGCAAATAAATGTATCGTCCAAGCGTGGAAAAGTAAACACACCCCCCGCATAGACCATCTGCTTAGAGGACTAACATTTAGAAATTAATGTGAAGAAACCTACATAGGAATGACGCCAACAACAAACAGACCTAAAGACATATGGGCTCAGTTTAGATCATACCTGAACAGAACCCTATCCGACAAAGAGATCTCTGATGGAGATTAAGCCTGCCCTGATGCTGGCGAGCCCTGGCCCTCTTTTGAAATGGGAAACCCTGTAATATGTACAAAGATACCTAATTGCTGAATTGACATATGTAATGTAGTGGCTTTATATCATTATTGTACTGTATGATGTAAAATTAGCAATGCTGTGGAGCAGCTGTGAAGTGAACGCAAATCAAAAATAAAAGTAAAAATAAAAAGAAACACATAATTTTAGGAGGCTACCATTACACATGAGCCAAAACATCTCCACATTGGAATCTAAGAAAAGCAAAAACAAGACAAGAATGCAAACATTCCCCTGATATGCCCCGCACTCTGGCCCAACATACCGACAAACATCAAGCTAGCACCCTCACTAATGAACTTTAGGAAAGAGCTGAAGACCCTGCTCTTCAAAAACACAAATCTTATAGATAAGAGCAGGTCACTAAGGACTTTGCCTCTTCATCTGATGTTCTACTCCCTCAACGTATACAACACTTTGCTGCTTACTAACTAGGTTTACAGAAAGGTCATCTACATACATATATTGATGCTGTACTGCCTTGGAATAGGCTACAGAACTCTTTAGATGTGCAATGAGTTATTTAGTTTATAAAGGGGCTCTTGTGTTGAAGAGAAGAACAATGCCTGGAAGACTAGGTGGATTAACACAGATATAACTATATATGCGAAAGGGCTGGACTGGTAACATATCTTCAGGTTGCAAGCGGATAGTGACAAATACAGTTGGCGAGCAGGCCAAATCTGCCCAATACATGTTGTAAAGAAATATTGGCAAAAACTGTAGTCTGGCTTTTTTAAGGGAATTGTTAGTTTATTGATGAGTGTGTTTTTGTCTATTAACACTTTTAAATTGATATTTAGGGAACGGCATGGTAGAGAACGTTAGTCTGTTTGGAACGATTCACCCAGAATCCATTACAAATAGTATTTCTTCTATTTCAAATAGGAGGAAGCAGGAAGTGAAAAATAATCCACACAAAATACCACTTTAAAAGCCTCCCATTTCCAGCAGGCCTCTGATATCACTTTTAAAGCTTTGTGAGCAGGATTAAATTCAAAGCTCTCTGTTTGATCCATAGAGCCCTGCATAAACAAGGTGCCTTATACTTTCAGGAGAAGATTATTTCCTAAACTTATTTGAGAGCTAAGGCCTTCTCGTTGTCCCAAGATTTAGAAAAAAAAGTCAGTGTGTAGCAGAGCGTTCTCAGTTGTAGCTCCCTCTCTGTGGAACACTCTTCCCGCAGCCCAGAGGCTGACAGACGATTATCTTCAGTTTTGAAAATCTTTGAAGACCTTTCTTTGCTCTAACTAATGGTCACTTGCCCTTAGCTCCTTTTTGTTGGTTACTTTGTTGACAGTGGCAGCAAAATGTGGTCATTTGTATGAAGGAGTGCAAATGTTCAGGGCAAAAGGCGGCATACAACTGTGTATGCCGCCTTTTGCGCTGCAATTTGGCACTCTGCCATGCAAAATGTCACGGCAGGCAGCGTTCAATTATGGAGTCTGCTTGCTTAATACTGGGTCATAAAGTCAGCTGCTCCATATGGATGCATGCCAGCGCAAATGCTGGGGCATTTGTATGGTGGAGAAGAAGGGAGGCAGTGGAAATGTAGGTTGCATTCCGCCCCTCTTGTCTGCCAAACAAATGGACAAAAATGAGCCGTGACATTAATGCCTGGCATAAAAGCCGTACAAAAGACTTTTACGCCATACATTTACATAACATTTTCTCTTGCAGAAAACAAACATAAGCTCCTAATCCAATCATCAGGTGAAGGTTTCCAAGTGGACTGCCGAAACTCCAGGTTATATTTTTTGTCTACTTTTAAGACATGATATACAAAGAGTATGATCTAATAAGAAACATTCATTCATTCGGGGATGAAAAAGCTCCAATTTGGATAAACCTGGCCCACTTGGGATCGCACACCCCACAACCACATCCACTCGATGGTGTCCATTCAAAGGATCTAAAACAAAAGGATCGAATACAATAGGGTTGAGTCAAAAGGACCGAAAAAAAAGGTTGAATGCCTTTTTGTAAATGTATATTCTTTTAGGGGTTTTCGTATAGGAAAAGAAAATGTTTTTGACTCCAAAATCAGGGCTTTGAGGGGGACCCCACCAAAATAAAATGTAATAAAAAAACAAAAAAACAACTATTTTTGTTTTCGGTCCTTTTGACTCGACCGTATTGTATTGCGAATCTTTGTATTTGAAACATTGACCTATAACCCCCCTCGATCATGGACCTCCATCTAAAAATCTATCCAACGTTTGCAGGTCCTAGGCATGTGAATTTCTATTCCTGCTACCATCATGAAACCATCTTGCACACCCAGCATGTACATGAAATACTCTGTTTGCTCAGTAATAACCTCATAAGGGCTAAATGATATGTTTGGTTAAATTGAGGTTTAGGTAAACTTTCATGGCTTTAATATTAGAGCAAGTTTAGAGCAGCGTTCACCTTAAAACATTTCCGACGTTGCCTTTCCCATAAGGCAAATCCTTGCCATTCACTACTTCAGATGACTGTTCCTCAATTAACTGATGATACAAGGTAGATGCTGACATGGAGTGAAGGCCACTGAATGTCACTGGCATCGATTGTAATAATAGCCTGTCAAAAAGGAGGGATAGTTCCTCAAACCTGTACATCTCTGTCTGGGGAAGTTCGCTTTTAAACTTCACTGAGTCAAATCGCATGAAGTAGTTATCCACCTAAAGGTCACTTCTTTTGTGTATACCTGACTTAATCCATAAGGTCCAATTTAACCATTTATTTCAGGGCTGCAAGGCGCCATCGCCCCACAGAGAGGCCTCCCAGGGAGGCCAGAACTTTCACCCATCTCAACCACAGCATTTTTAAACTCAAAGACCACATGTGTTATAGAGGGCAATGAAAACCTCCTGGAGGAGCACTTGTGTATTGACAGTGGTCCTTGCAACTTTACTGGCAAGACTGCAGATTCCATAATCTGAATCCTAGTTTGCATTCTTTATTCTCAAAGAACCATGCTTTCAGACACCTAAGGTGAAATGCCCTGTGGTATTTGTTAATGTTAGGATACCCAAAACCCCATCTCCCTTGTTTTCAGTAGAATTCTCTTAGGGTTTTCTCCTTTCTACTTCTCACCCCCAAAAAATCTCCCAACTGCCTTCTATTAACTTAAGGGTTTTTTAAGCAAGTCCATGCAGCGCCATGTTAAAAGACAATGTGCACCCCGTGTAACAGTGACATTTTAATGCTATGGATTTTTCCTTGCATGTTTAACTTCAGATTACTCCGTATGTCACATCCCACTTTTCACGTTTTCATAACCAAATTTGTATTCTGTAGGACTCCCAAGGGATCTTGAGTAACCGTAATGCCAAAGCAGGTGAAGCACCCCTCTGGGCTTCTCAGATTTATAGCTCCAAAAAAGCCTGTAAAACAGGAGATAGAGGTTTGGGGTCCGATTCATGGTCTTACGCACAGAAATTTCGCAATGGCCGCGTGCCAAAAAGGCCACTGCACGAGGCTGCACAGTTAAGAAAATCTGCGTGCAAAGCATATTCATGAGATTGTTGGCACAAAGTAACCGTATTCCCAAGTCCCGGCTGGAATGCCCCCGACATGCCCACACGCAAAGCAGGAAACTGCCAGATCAGTTACCTTTGCGCTGTCCCCCAGGAGCGAATACACGCACCTTTGAAACAGAGCATGGGGGAGCTTGAGTGGGGTCCTGTAACTGTATCTGGCACCCTGACAACATGCATTTATTATAACTCTGCAATAACTCAGGAAAAGTGCATGCAAACCCACGTAAAACGTTCCTTATCCCTGCGACACAGCATGCGCGCACCCCTACGTTATATCGGAACCCAGATTGAGTACATGCACCCCGAAATACAACATGCAATCCCACCTGTGCATGCGCGCAAGTGTACTAGCCTTTGGGTGGCAGATCCTATGAAGGACTTGCATGGGCATTTCCCAGCAGAGAAAATGCGCGATCAATTCCATGAATAAGTCTCTTGTTGCGCAATAGTGGGCGTGCAAGGGACTGCCTGCAGACCGTCCCTCGGAATGCTCAATTCTTCGCAAGTTATTCTGCTTTTCTGGTGTTCAGCCTCCTTGCCAGCCCTCTGCGCAGGCCACGCCCACCCACTGATCGAGGCTCTCGCAAGGCCCTCGATGGCTCACAAAGGCGTGCCAGGCCACCACAAAATCCACACAAGTCCAGGAAAAGTCCCACGCATTTAATTCCATGAATCGCCAAACAGAATTGCCCATGCAGATTGTCCTACGTAGCCTATTTTCTGCATGAAAAATTTCATGAATCGACCCCTAGGAAACAACCTAATTTCTTTAAATTAACTTTTAAATTCAATGTCTGCCAAAGGGTCTTAACAAGTTGAACAAAGTTGTGGAGGAGCTATCAGGACGTTACACCATAACCAATCGATTATCTGCATATAGAAGTACCTTGAACAATGTATTTCTTATACTTTCGAACAACAATGTCACCACATGCCCATATTTTAATTGCAAGACCCCTTTATGGGAAAATGTTATCAATATCTACAAGACTATTTCCCTATCTAAAGTTGATCAACCCGCATACGGAACAAAAATATAATTTATTCAGCTATGAGCCTTCAAAATACAGCAGCAAAAAGCAAAATAAACAAAATGTGAAGGCCAATCCCTCACATCAACATTAAAAACAGTAATCAAGCATTATAAAATAAATGAATTAAAAGTCACATTTTTCAAGCAATATTTAAAAACAATACTAGGGGAAAGCATGATTTGACACCAGAGATCATCAACGATAATAAAGTGACTAAGTGCAGAGATAACTAGACAAAATCAAATTACCACATCAAAAGAGGTCATAACTATGGCACGCTGGCATCCTTACTTTGAAGGCTGTAAAGAGAATTTACTTAAGCAGCAGTTGTTTCTTTGTCATTACATGGTTTAAGAAAGCACAATGCTTCATTCATATGTCTAATCTCATATTTCTGGAGCATCAGCATAATCAATTTTTTCTTTTGAATAAAATACAAAGAACAAATGAATATAAAATGGTTAACTGTTTCATTAGAGTGGCAGAAAACGGAAAGATCATAGAGCTACCTTGAGTCCATTATGAGGTAAAAGCTGTAAGGATTAGAATATCTAGAGGAAATCGAGTAGGCAGAGCTCTGTGAGCAAACTTCTCGGTCCAGATAAGATACTGTTCAAAAACCCCAACATTGTTTTATGTTCAAGCATATGGACATTTTTGAACCAATATTCCTATAATTGTTCAAATGGACAAGCTGGCACCCATTCTCCAAAGATGGCCTAAACCAAGCTCTGACAGCATATTTTTGATACATTTAAGCCATTTCCAGCTACTACCCTGAAGGTTGTTAGTAATAGAGCATAGCATCCTTTTTTGAAGCAGAAAATCAGGACTTGCATTTGTACAGATCCAAAAAATGTAAGGTTTCAGGCAATCTCATAAATATTCAGGCAAATAGCCACTTCAAAGTACAATGTAATATATGGGGCTTAGGCTAGAAATGACAATATATGTTGTAAAAACATCTGTTCAGCCATATCCAGACTGCAAGCCGTCAGGTGGCCCCATAATTCTAGACCAATAAATAGTGGCCGAGGATGTCACTGCTTTGTATACTTTCAGGGCAGGAAAAATTGTACCAGAAATTCTTCTGGTTAATGAGATATTAGCCCAAGCCCTTAGTCTCAAAATACAATTTCTCAATTTCAGTTGGCCACCCCACTCACCGTTGCCAAAAATCCATATACCAAAATAGTTGAATGAGTCAACTAAGCACATCTTTTCCCTATTCAGCTCAAATGGGGTTTTGGTGTCCTTATGTGTGTATGTTGGCAAATCATTGGGAAAGGATGAACAGGGGAAGGGCAATTTTAGAATATTAATGACATTTCAGTAAATGTTTCAAATTCTAGATGGACTACTGGTTAGGAAATCCTCATCTGTTTACAGCCAGGGTTGGAACGCACTTAATGTTGGGGTATCATCTTAAACCACACTCATGCTGTAGCTGCCACAGTTCATAGGGGATTTCAAAATATGATGGAGATCCTGTGTGACGTTGCTTAATGACCACACATGGGTCAAGAAAGAAACATGCATGAAATGGGTTGTTTTTGGTGTGCACAATTTCGGCGGGGTCCTCCCATACACTAGGGTCCCCAACAAAAAAGAGGAATGGCATTTATTGGGCCTCATTACGACCCTGGCGGTAAGGGGTTTACGCCAGCGTTAGCTGCGCCGACCCCTTACCGCCAATTACGAGGTCCCTTAGCGCCATGGCGCTTTTAACACCTGCTTTTAGCAGGTGTTAAAATCCATGGCGCTAAGGGACCATGGAGTTAATTACGCCACCGTAATTTACGGTGGCGTAATTAACGCCTTCCCCACTCCCATTATGCCCTATGGGGCAAAAATGGGAATGGGGAAGGGTAAATGGGGATTGGGGACTTACCGCCCCGCCAAGGTCGGAATGGGGCGGTAAGTCCGCCAACCACCATGGCGTAAACGTAGTTTACGCCATGGTGGTAAAGTCACGGCCCAGGCGGTAACTTACCGCCTGGGTCGTAATGACAGACCAACTTCATCGGACCAGTGATTCATTCTACATATGGAAACAAGCGCCTGTTGACCATTATTCGCCTATTTACAAAGTGGATTGAATGTCTCCCAACCCATTATTGTAAGGCACAGAGTACAACCACTTGATTTAGCAACAACCATTTCTTTTCTTATTTTGGCATTGCTAGTAGGATTGAGTCCAGCCCTAGAAGTGACTTTAACAGTGACGTGATGACTAATATGTGGGAAAATGTAGGCGTAAAAAGGAAGCTACACATTGCCTCCCATGTAACATCTAGTGGGAGGTAGAACAATATTAGAAGATAATTGTGGCAAAATGGTTTGAGGTATATTCTGGGCCTAGTTTGGAAGTACAATTCAACTTGGTTTTGATGGCTCTCAGATCTACTCCTACTTCAGCCACCCAAATGCCCTCTTTTGAACGCATGACTGGTAGAAAAAAAGTAATTACCCCAGTAACTGTTGTACTGATAAATGCAATGAAAGTCTTCAAAAACACTTTCAACATTCATTCACTTATCATCAACCAATCCTGGAAAGGTATGGGGCCAGTATGTAGACATAATATGACCCTACGAACTTAAAAAGGAAATATGAAATAGGAGACCTCTAAAATGTTCAAAATACTAATCTAAGAGATAAAGGTTCTGCCTTCATGTAAAGGAGCCTTTAATATTATAGACAATGAATATCTGGTTGCTTACAAAATAAACATAACAAGAGGGGATCAGACAGAAAAAATCGGGGTGCACATTAAACAGCTGAACAGTTGTTGTCCCAGATCAACTCTCAGATAAGGCTGGGCGAATTTTTTGCAGTCAAAATGAAAAGTGCGAGTATCACACTGGATCCCACTTCCTCTTGCTCCATCAAATCAGCATTAAGGTTCTGCAGCAACTGGAATTTCACTCCGGCTTTGTGCAATTTCGTGCAGAGCGTGGTGTTTCGTGCAGCGACATTAGAAACTTTGTTTAGGTGTTTCCAAACAATGCTACGCGAAACTTCATGCAGGGTTCAGATTTGTGCTAGCTTTGCACCATAACACAAGAACATTTGTCTGGGTCTTTTCGCGATCTGTGCTAGTTTCAAGCAGCAAGATGAGAAACTTTGCACAGTTTTCCCCGATCTGTGCTAATTTCACACAGCAACACGGGAAACCTCGGAAGGCCCCTTTTTCTATTTGTGCAAGCTTTCATGCAGCAGCACATGAAACATTGTGCATCCCTTTCAATTCATGTGGTGTGTGCATTACGGCACGCAAATCTTTGTGGAAGTCTTTTCCTTTCTTTCAGTGGTACAAGAAACTCTGCACAGGTCTTTTCGGTTCATACAGTGGCACGAGAAACTTTGCACTTCTCTTTTGATACGTGGAGGTGTCAGAACGGTGGATTGGAGCGAAGTGGAACGAAATCGGACAGATTTTGCTTCCATGGCTGGCTGGACAGAATTTAATAATTTCACCCCCAGACCTACTCTCATATAGCGTAATCATTTAACATTATAATTGTGGTGGCCACTAAATAAGACTTGAGTATGACAAGAAGAAACTGGAACGTGGGTTAGAAGGGAAGGTATGAATGATTAGGTGAAAGGATGAATACTTGTATTATTAAAATTGGATTCTTAAAATCAAACAAGTGAAATTCAACAGATATATATCATATATCATATATGTATATGCATATATATATCAGTGAAAAAACTTTGTTAAAAGGGACGTTATGGTTAAGTTGTGCTACTAAAAACCTATCAAATTCAGTAAAAAAACTTTGTGAAAGGGACGTTATGGTTCAAAGTAAAACCGAAAAACCCCTGAAATTCGGCAGTTATGGTAAGATAAGCAACCATAACTCGCGCCACCGTGCACTGCTAACACTAACACCCAGGACATCAAAGATGACATCAGAAATGTCATTGATGACATCACTGATGACACGTCATGGCTGGCTCTCCCTTTTTTTCCTTTACTGACATATCTAAGCCACATAGTTTTCTTCAGTAACAGTCAGGAATTAAAAATTGAAAAGGTACTATATTTGTAGACTTAGGGTCAAGTCATATCATATGAAACATATATATAGCGGAAGACACAGGCTTGAAAGAGAGCAATCCTTTCTGTGCATGAAGATAATCATTAGAGTTATCAGCATTTTCTAATAGTTTTATTTTTATTACTATACCTTCCCTGTATATGCTCATTTTTGTATACATTGTACTCACACTCCTTTCCTTAGGGTTCACTGACATCATTTGATACACATACATACAGTAAAATGAAACCTCAAATCCCGAAATCAAATAGGTCCTGAAGAAAATCAGAGATCATAAGGAAATCACGTAGTCCCTATTATTGCTGCTGCATGGGGCAGCAAAAAGGGGGGGTTATGCAGAAATTGTTGAAATGAAGACCAGCTCATTCGGATGGTTGGACATGTTTATGCCATTGAAAACACAACTTGGAGAACATTTCATTTGACTTCAATGCTGTTACAAAGGATATTAAATAATTCATCTAAATCACACCAAAATGAAACTCATCTGTTATTAGACAAACACATTGCTGAATTATTATTAGTAGGACTGACCTAAATTGAAACGTTTCTTTTTTAAATGTGACAGAATTAACCTCATTAAGACCCTCTGTATTTATAAACTGTGAATGTTGATTGAACTGTATTCATATGCTTCCTTAAAGAAATAATGTCCACACCTCTATTACCCACCCATTTAGATCAATGCATGGACAATAAGCAGAACACCTGTGTTTATTTCAATTAATGTGTCTTGGTTTCAAACAGGGGTTTAGGAGACACACACAAACTGGGAGGGACAGGGGACAGCTTTGTGACTTTGTTGAAGACAGGACTTAGCCCAATCCAAACCGCCAGAGGGTCGAGTGCCAGTCCTTGAAGCTCTTTAAATATATGTGTTCTTTGTTCTTAAAAAAAGAAAAAGAAAGCGTGGCAGTTTTAAAAACACAGTTACACTTCCAATAAGTTGTAGATTTCTCATCAACAGCACACAAGCTTGATATAAACACATTTTCAGCAAAACATTCTTAAAAATAAAGTATTTGTGGACTACTAAAACTAACTTTCAAACATTTGCAATCTTACAGCAGGGACTTTAACTAAGCAAAATACTATTCATCTTTTTGAAGCTCACAATGCAATTGTTGTAAGGGGGCTTTGATATTTTTTGTTTGTTGCATCTTTGCATCATTTCGAATTCCAAGCAAATAATGTTTCTATTGCTTGTATTTCTACCAGATGCATGATATATGTATGTATATTGCAGAAAAATATGATTCAGACTTTTCTGATATGTACTTGAACGCAGTAAGGTTTTCAGTTTTCGCAAAACACTCACGCTTCTCTCAGCCTCAAAGAAAAAACTGGAAGAGTTAGGAGGGTGTGCAGTAGCTTCACCTGGACAAAGAAAGCTCTTTGTCTGGGAAGATTGCTTAGAAAAATATCTTGCTGTTTTGGGACTGAAGAATACTCGTGGATGCTTGATAGGCTTGTCAATTGTGTAGAGAGGAGACCATATTTGATTTCTGGGTATTTAACAATAATGTCAGTGCTTCTCCCCGGTTAGTGAAAGAGTGGAATGGAAGAGTCCAGGAAGGGAAGTGGGGGGAGGGGGTGAAATAAGGGTGTAGTGTACAGGTGGATAGTTGCTAACAAATTAGTGTGAGAGTGGTGGAAAAAAGATGATCAGGGAGGAGGAGCATTTAAGAGGGAGAGAGTGGTATAGATAATGTCCAAAAAAAGGTTGAGATAGAAATTACTCATTTGGCTATTACCATGCCTGCTGCAACATTTTAGACTCCACTTAGAACAAGCACTGGCATAGCAAATAATGTTGGCCTGACGTATAAGCATTTTATATGCATTGTTGCCAATCTGCAGGTACCCATGCTAATTATCAGCTATTTCCATCATAGGCCCATAAAGTACCACCATTTGTCAGGTATGGGCATGATGTGCTCTGGTACTCACACCATGCACCATATGTTGCTACCCTATACCAAGTAATGCAATCAAAATCCCAAATACTTACAATTTCAAAGATCAAATTCATAGATCAAAATCCAAGGTACTCATACCCTCACCACGGATTGCCATCAGTACATCAGGTTCGGGCACAATTACCATCCAATGACCAGGTACTCAAATGATTATCAAGGCTATGCATAATTAGCATAGTATTGCCAGTGTCCATGATGCCCAGTTAGGGGGCAGTGCCAAATTCCATTATGTCAATTTGGCAAAAAGGGTTCCTGGTTATATTATGCCCATTTAACATAGCAGTGCACAATTCTGTTTCACTCAGTTATGATGTCAATGCAAGGTTCCATTATATCTACTTAGCACAAACAGGCTAGATACCAATATAACAAGTTAGCATATGCAATGGCAGATTCGAATATGCCCAACTAGCACAGTGATGCCACATTCAATTATTTGTAGTTTTCACAGTAGAGCAAGATAGCATTATAAACACCAGCACTGTAAACCCAGACTTCAGTATGCTTGGAGAGCACTGCACTTCTTCATATTCTGTAGGGGATGTATGTGTGTGGTGCTGTTGGATTTATGTGTGTGGTCCTGGGGGCAGCTGGAGTTTGCAGTGCAGTGTTAGGGTACTGTATGCACAGTGGGGTGAAGTATGTGCACTGCTATGCTGGGGGCAGTGTGAAGTGCTGTGTTGGAATGCTGTGTGTGTGTGTGCAGTGTTGGGATGTATATGTGCAAGGTTGGGTGGTGTGGGCATACAGTGCAGTGGGGTGGTTCTATGCACAGTGCTGCGTTGGGTTTATAGTCAGTGCTGTGTGGTGTGGGTGTGCAGTAGGGTGCATACCCTGTGACGGGGAGTACTGCCTATGCAATTCTGGCATGTTTATAGCCAAAGAAAACTGGGGCATCTGCTATGTCTGCTTTATACTTTACAATTGAAGGAGTTTCTTAATGTTGACTACATCTCAGAATGCATGTCCTAATTAATGAAAAAGAAATGCATTCAAGTGCAATTCTCATACTTTGTAAAGAGGTTCTACTTTGCCAGCTTTCAGCCTAAGTTGAGTTTGGGCATTTGTGTAGGCAATGGAAATGTACTTGCCAGAAACTGCTGCACTGGTATTAACTTGCCATTGATGGCAGCAGGTGCAGAATTGTGTGAATACCTGGGCATATAATAGCAGTGCTTGACAAATGTCAAATATACATACAGAAGCCAACATTGGTGGGTTTGCCAATTCTTGTTTTTCATAGGACTTCAATGAAGAACATAGATAGTGCTTACAAATTCGAGTGGCTGAAGGCAGACTTGGTTAAGATATTTCTATTGCACCAGTTGCGCATTTAAACTCCAATTAATTAATTAACTCTGAAGACCGCTTTGAAAGACATTGGCAGTCACTTTGAGTGCAAAGTTATGATGGTAAGGCTTGATTAAAGCAAGCTCAAATAATTACCATGAGGAGGTGTTTCAGGTGGGGAGGGGCAGGATGGAAATGGCCATAGATATTAGCATGACCATGGGCAGTCGATGGGTGGGCAAATAACCAAACAGCACCTACAACCTTTGTGTCCCTCCTCATATGCCATTTCTCTCTAGCTGTACTCTAATGCAATAGTTTTGGCTTATAGGTGGCGCAAGGTCAAGGGTGGATCATTAGAAAAATCTGAATGACAGCAACCCAAATGCACTCATTCAGATGCCCTTTATCCCCCTTTGCGCATTTGTGCAAATAAGAGGGAGTTCCAGAATAAAATGAGAGTCATCCCCCTCTGCCTTTGGAAGAAGACGCAGGGGCGAGGCACAATTCATGAGAGGGTCATTTCTCACTCTGTCATGATTGTTTATTTTAAGTGTGACAGAGGATCTAGCCAAACACAAAGAAACAACAAACCCCCAGCAAACTGGTAGACAACCCACAACCCACTGGTGAAGCAGGAAAAGCATCCACCAAAGATTCGTCCAAAGCACACATGCTACACTGCAGCCTGCTCAACGTACGATCTATGGCAAAACACCAAACAGAAATGTACGACTTTGTTAGCGAAGGTGGCATTGACGCCCTCTTGCTCACAGAAACATAGCTATCAGACAACTATGAAGTAATCGCTCATGGAGCCATACCCAGCAACTATAAACTAACACAATCTAACTGAGAAGGCAGATGAGAAGGAGGAATTGCTATGGCAAACAAAAACCAAATCAGCTCCATATATTTACCTTCAACAGACATAGAAAACTGCAAATCGCTATGAGCCAACCTCAAACCCAGTGAACAATCCAAACTACTCTTCCTTCTTATCTAGAGACTGCCCACCTACAACCCTAACTTTTCCCCAAAATTCACGGATGCCATAGCCAGCATAGCCATAAATCATGTCAACATCATCATTCTGGGAGATTTCTACATTTGGTTTGAAAGAGAAAACAAAACCAAAACTAACAGCGCTACTCCTGGAAATTCTCCATCTCAAATAAATGGTGAACGGACCCACCCACAGAGCTGGAAACACCTTTGATGCAATATTCTTCAGGGATGGATTCCCCACTACTGCCCCACTGGCATCAATCATCTTGAGGGACCATCATATTATCCCATTCACTGTTAGAAACCCGTACGATACCCACAAACATAAAGCAATTGATGCCAAACAAAAGAGACTGGAAAAGGCTTGATCTAGAAACACTAACCCAACTACTAGAAACCATCAAAACCGATTCTTCTCAACTACTTGAAACAACACCAGACACTGTTGAAAGAACCTTCACACCAGAGATGGAGTGGACCATGTGGCACCCTTAACAACTTTCAAACCCACACAGAAAAAAAGTAGTGGGTAGATGGTTCACAGAGGATCTGTGAGAACTCAAGAAAATAACCTGTAAAATAGAAAAGAAGTGAAGAAAAACTACAAACAACTGGACAAAAATAACAACCAAATACAAATGTATCTATACAGATTCACAGTTTTCAAAGCCAAGAATGCACATTACGCTGCAAGAATCCAATCGGAAACCCCCAAATGGAAATGTACAGAATGATCAAGGATAGATTAAACTGAACCTCATGCAGTAACAACACTGTATCCTTGCAAATTTTATGTGAGAGTATTGCAGACCACCTTAGTGTAAAAATATGCTCAATCCAGCAAGCCATAGTGACATCCAGGAGGACCACTAACAACACCCTCCCAGAAACCAGACATCCATTAACCAGCGCAACATTCACCCAATCACTGGCATAGTGGGGCTCCCCACAGCTGCTGTGGTGCAGGGGGCCTGCTGGCACTTGTCCCGGCAGGGTGGGGTAGCTGGGGGGGGGGCACTTGGACTTCAAAAAGAAAGGAAAAACAGTTTTCTTCATTCTCATAGCCAAACTATGGAACTCGATCCTGAAGGAAATGAGGACCACGGAAGACCACCTAATCTTCTCGAAACGACTTAAAACATGGTTATTCAAGTTGCCAGTATAAAAACAGATCAACAACAACTCTACAACGGTCACACTCATGGGCAGGCCATTTCAACCTCATACAAAGTCCAAACCATGGGCAGGCTCCTTCAACCCCATCCAATGCCCAAACCACATCTACAAAGGCATTGAAACTCTAGCCCCAAGGGACAGAACCGCAAGAACCCCTACAACTGAACACTCCTGAATTCTCGGACCAATGTTTCAAGAAACACGCACACACGTTTGCATAACAGATCAGGCGGACCCAGGAAACCAAATATCCACTGGACAACACCAAGCCCCTTTAGATAATTATCAACCCCAGTGACAGCTAACAGTCCCCTAGACAATACTTTCTACCATACTATTCTATTTCCTTCCCCGTAGCCTCGTCCCACCAATATAATTCAAAACCTCAAGCCAATGCAAAGGTGAATACCTTGCAAAAAGAAAACAATAGCAAAGCTGCACAATATCCAGATAACACCCAACATTCTACTAAACACTTACTCTACTCTACCACCCGCTGTCAACCCACACTTACCACCCACACTCAGATAGTTAGTGAACCATCCTGCTAAACACCCACAACTCCACATCGCTCTCAAACCAACTCACAAACAACAATAGTCTCCAACACTCAACAACACTGGACCGTGCCGATCTGGAAACAATAAGCTTGCAGTGTACAAAACAAAACACACCCAGAAAGCACACATGCACAGACTGCAGTTACTCCTGGTTCTACATGCATCAACCCACCCCACTTTACCTTACAGGTCCATGAGAGGCCCTGGAGACCGTGGAAATGGCAGCAGTGCGCAGTATAAATAACTTAACATAACATACAATTTCCATCCCCCAAACAGGAATAGAAAGGCTTTTTTCCTCCGGGCATTTCACAGAGATGGGCCTTTAATGACCCGTCTTGGTGAAATGCGTGTGCAGCAATCACTTGGTTGCTGTGAACCTGTCATACATTACTGTGAGGAGTGTGCTAATATATGCAAGGGGGCTCAACTGCAAAGCTCAGATCACTTTGTGAATAAGGTTATCTGAGCAATTCTGAAAGCAGCTAAATGAAATTGAGTGCATTTGCTGTGCTCCTTTCATTTGCGCTGCTTTTTGTCAATCTGGCCCAATGTCTGTCTATGCTATCCCATGAGCAAATAATGATTCAATGTTTCTCCTAGTTGGAGAAGGAAACCTCAATGGTTGAATTCTTTGCTAAACTGTGTTTATTAGAAGGTGACAGATTGTATAATAAATTAAGTGGATTTTCTTAAACCGATGGCTAGAGAGGACCATTAACCCATGACAATGGAAAACATTCAATTCCATGAAGAATGTTTACATGACCATTAGGGTTTAGCTAAATAGGATTATATTATCACATTGTTTTGTGTCAAGTTAAATAGGCTTCTAGGAAACAGGTGATTGACATTGGTAATGATGAGGACATGCAAAGGCTGTTTTTTTCTGTTTAGCAAGGTTTGACTGGTGGTCGGGATTATCAAAACGTCTTGCATAGCGACCCCAAGTTTCTGAATACAATGGGGTTTAGATTGTTCATTTTGTTTCTTTAAGTGGCATTGGCCCAGTTGAGGCAGGAACAGCGGGAACCATTCAATTCTCTCCAGGCTGTGATGTTCAACACTAAAATGAGACAGCAGTTTGCAGCATGTAGGTGGCTTCTGTTATTTCAAAATATTTAGACCTCACACAGTTGGGTTTGCTCCTGATTACAGCATGATTGTCTTTGGCCTGAACATTTCTAGCATTAAACATGTCGATTGGGAATGTAAAGGGGATTGTGATTCAGCTGGGAACATGTAAATTATGAATTCTATCACATACCCAATGATTAAAACTGTTGTTTGTCATGATGAGGATAGAATGCTTACATTGTTTTAGGACGAGCAGCAGCCATATGGACTGTGAAAGGTGTAAGGAGGAAGCCACTAAAGTCTAAGTCTAAGGAGTGTCCCCTAGCAAATAGGTTGGGGGCCATTCCATCTGCTTGGGCTAAATCTGCTGTGGTGGAACTCTGTAAATGATTTAATAAACTGGTACCTCTTGATTCTATCATGAGGAGGTCCTTATTGTATTAAAAAAGCCACCCAATTAATTTTGTAAATTGAAGAATGGCAAGCAAAAGCTGAAAAGCTTTTCTGTTCATTTGAACCTAGAACTGCCCGGCCTGACTGTTCATTTGGCATTATTCAATACTAGATTGGCAGTCAAAAATGTTTCTTGTGTCCCCAAACTTTGTACTCGCATTCATCCTTATATTACTCAATGAGTTTTGTTCTCTGACAATCGAGTGGGGAAAATCGGGCATTGGAGTGGTGAACATCTTCAATAAATCTGTAACCTCACTAAAAATGTTTTGTTTTGATACTGAGGCTCTACAAGTGAAGTGTCGGCTAGATTATAATACGTCGATTAACTTGATAATCATGTACTCCCTACAGAGTTATCCATCACAGTTTTAGAACAATTTGCAGACACTGAGGCACAACATTTTCCTCTATGTCTGGAGCTGATATTTCTTGGCGATTTTAATATCCAATTTGATGAGGACCCTATTCATGCATCTCCATTGGTGGGCCACACGTTTTTATTTAGGATTGTTCCAACATATAAACATGCCTACTCACACAGCTGGACATTCTCTTGATTCTGTTTTTGGACACATAAATTACATTGTGACAAGCTAGTTGTTAGTCTTGCCCTGGTCAGATCATGCTGGTATACCTTTTTGTATTAAGACTCCTATTTTGGATCTCTGCCAGATCCCAACAACAAACCATAACTATGAGACGCATAGAGGATGTTAGTTGCTTCAGGATTCTATTTGGCCATGGATCTAAAGGTGATCCTGTGGGGCAACAAGTCTCAATCAGCTTAAGTAAACATAGTTCTGTTAGGGTGGCAAAGGAATAGAAAACTGTGACCTGCTTACCCCGAACCTCATCATAGTGAGGAAAGATTTTAGCTAAAGCAACTGAGGAGATTGAGGAACAAATAGATTTAAAGAATTATTAAATAAATTGAGCTAGGTCTTCACATAGCATTCGAGAGGCCGATGATACACAGGTCACAATGGACAAGTACACATCTCACTAAGAACTTTCTTGAGCAAAAGTGGAACTCTAATTATGATCTAGAAAAAAAAAGGTGTACAAACAAGCAGTGATTTATTTTCAAAACACGATCACAGTGACAAAATGACTCTTCTATGCCAACCGTATCACCTCACCAGCGTGTTCTAAACTTTCTTTCCTTCCTCTGCTAGAGGTTAACTCTTCCAGTCCCATGACTCATTGTGATGCTATTGGCACATACATTTCTGAGAAGATCTGTCAAATTCAGTAGGCAAACACTAATGAGAGTTGAAGTCATTCTAACCTTCAGTAGAGGGGGGTGATTTGTAACCTCTTTCTAATAGAACCGTTCCAAATAACTTGCTCCAGAACCCACCCCCAAGTACCCAACTTCACATGATGTCTTCTTTCCCACTCCCAACCTCTAGTCTGATGCGATTTCTATTGGTATTTATACCATACCTACAGCCAGGACATCTCGATGCTATGGTTCAAAACAATCAGTATTCCCCTAGGAGTGACTATATAAATAAAAGACTTTTGAGTCCCTTTCTGAAGTCAAGAACGTTGGTAGACTCTGAAAGGTCCTGGGGGAGATCATTCGAAAGTTTGATGGCATCCCTTTTCCTCTTCCAAATAGCATTTGAGTACTTTCATTTGAGACTCCTCCCAGTAATATTGTAGGAATCACTAGCAAAAAAAAGACGTCTTTTCATTTCTGAAAATCCTCTCAGCCTCTCTGCTCCAAAGCACAAAGGCTGATATATATAACGGTTATAGGAATCAGGGGGCACCCAGTTCTCTATGGAATCATTTTAAAACTCCTAACCATTACCCCAAACCAGTCAACGAAATTAAGTCAACGCTTTGTGCCCAAATGGTTTCTTAATTGGTCCAAACGTACCCAGTGGTTTTCATGCTGCTGTTCTTAAAAAACAACACTCTTTCTCTATGGGAAAATTATTTTGAGTAGGCTGATAAAATAACTTTCCAGTTATTTGGGCGCTTGACAGACATGTTCTTTGGAAATGTTCATCCAAATCCATTCAGCAAGTCAAACGTCATTATTATCCTCGTTCAGCCTCTCCACTGTAAAAAGCACCAAGGCCGATATAAAGGTTTTAAGGAGCAGGGGTCACCCCCTTCTCTGTCACATATTTTCAAAACTACTGGATGGATTTACCCCACACCAGTCAAGATACTTAAGTCCACGCTTTGTGTCCAATTTGTTTCTTATTCGGTCCAAACATGCCTAGCGATTTTTGCTCTGCGACTGTTAACATGTTTTACCTTTTCACAATGGGAAAATGAATAGGCTGAAAACTGTGAAACTGTGTTGTTTCGTTTTCTTAATAGCTTTTTCATTTTGTAACGTTTTGTCCCAAAATGTGTAGTTCGGGGGGGACCCTTGACAAACTTTATGTTTCGAAATTTCATTCAAATCCATCCAGCATGTCAAAAGATATTAGCAATAGAATTTGAGAGAAAATTACTGATTTATCATTTCTGAAATGCCTCTTAGCATCTCTGCCGCTAAGCACCATGGAGATACCACTATATATTGGAGAGAGGCGGCACCCCCTTCTCTGTCAAATATCAAATAAACTACTTGGACAGAATAACCCAAAACCACAAAAGGATCGTGAGTCAACGCTTCGTGCCCAAGTTGCTTCAGACCTGATCCAAATCCATCCAGCGGATCATGCAGTGTGATGGGGCAAAAATTGACCTTTTTTTCTATGGGAAAATGAATTGGGAGTAGGCCGAAAGTACTTTGTTTGTTTTCTTAATAACTTTCTTATTTTTTCATGAATCTTTCCCAAAAGTTCCAGTCTAGGGGCCTGGGCATACAAAACTATCTGTTACATTTCAGCGAACTCCATCGCACGGTTCAAATGGCAATGGCAATTAATTGTTTCGATTTTCTATGGAGCACACAACACCTTAACTGCTGTCCACAATATATATAGGTAGGGGGAGTTAGGGTAACCAGGAAAAGGATAAGGAAGGGGTAATGGGTAGGGAAGGGCGTTTCAGGAAAGGTCCGCCTTGCTGTGCCCTAGTGGGGCACCTGAGATTGATGGTACTCCGCCCTTACACACACTCTTACACTCATGCAGACCATGACTACATAGCCCTGCATAGACTCATTCTATAACACAATAATTAGCATGAACACATGGCACAATATAGTATGCATTCCTGTTACGCTTGGTTTTAAAACACTTTCTTGGTAGTTCCTCAGACACAACCAACTCACACAATAGCCCCTTTGTAAGCACAATAATTGGAATAACCCAAATAGCACTTAGCTTCGTATGATGCTGCTGAGATCAGTGCAAGGCTGCAACCCCAGTTCTTGCCGTAGCACTGCGGCGCCCACACGAGTTCTTGCTGAAAACTACAGCGGTGCGCCGCTACAAAGGAAACAAAAAAAAATGAGTTTAGGTTATCCACCGTGTTTCCTCACACGGTAAAATCAGACTTTCAATCTACTTGTTTGTAGACAAGCTGTGTTGCTTCACACAGAGTAATTAGCACCAGTCAAATGATCAGGCAACTTTGCCTTTCCTGTACTACAGAGCGATGCCGGAGCCCCCCCCCAGTTTTGACGCATATACAAAGCATCAAATTCTAATCAGCCTGTTCCTCCTAGATAAGAACACAAACACTGAGTCAATCCGTAGTTGTACTGCAAGCGTTCCTTTGCCGGTCGCTGGTTCGTATTAGTTTACACAGTAAAAGAAATGCACTTATCTGCCAGGGTTCGCGGGGCCTGCAGCATTCACAGGCGGGTGTGGCCCCGCAGGTTGCTGCCAGCAGGAGCCCTCCGCTCGCACGTCTTCTCCGGTCCATGTCCTCTAGCGCAAGATGGGATCCTTATGCGCACCACGTGCATGCGCAGACCGCCGGGCGTTCTCCCAAAAGTAGTTCTTTGGCTCGCGAGCACGCGAGCATGCTGGGAGTTGAAGTCTTTACCAATCCAGATGCCGGATAAAGGCATTCTGCTGTTCCCAGTCTGCCTCCTGCAATAAGGGCACAACTATGTCCTGAAATATGGAAGTTTGTACAACAGCAAGCCTTTCTGATGTCCAGGCTGCTGTCTCTTGTGCACCATGTCTACAAGATGCCCCAAACCACCACTTGTCACTTCTGCAGCCCTCGCAGTACTCCCCCTCCCAACAGGTCCTGCTTTAGAGGGGTTATTTCTATGAAAGATGCGCACTAGTCGGGGTGCATGAACACTTGACCCTGGTTCCCAAGAGCGTTCCTCAGGCCTGTAACCCAACCAATCTATTAAGTAATACAAATGCCCCTGACAAAAGCATGAATCTAAAATTGCTTTCACCTCGAACTCAGGAACCCCACCAACTATTATGGGTGGAGTTTTTTTGGGGAGGATGGATGCTGGGGCAGGTTTGAGCAATGACACATGAAACACAGGGTGAGTTTTCACTTGCGTCAGTAAGGTAAGACGGACTGCTACTGGATTCAGGACCTTTTCCACAGGGAATGGACCCACAAACCTGGGCTCAAACTTACGTGGGCCCACCAAATGTAGATTATGCATGTTCAACCACACCTTATCCCCGACCCTATACGTTGGAGCCAGTCCCCTGTTAGTATCTTCATATTTTTTATAGGATGCATTAGCAGTATTTAGATTAATCATGATACTACACCAAACATTTTCCAGATGTTTTTTGAGCAAGGCAACAGCTGGTACCTCAGTGATGGTTGCATGTGGCACGGGCTGGAAACTTGGATGAAAGCCATAAGTACCATTAAAAGGGATCACCTTGGTGGATGCATGCATGGCGTTATTATATGCTAACTCTGCCAACCAGATGACATCGGCCCACGTGGATTCATTATCATATGTCATACAGCGTATATACTGTTCTAGGGTTTGGTTCACCCTTTCTGTTTGTCCATCCGTCTCGGGATGATAACTGGTGGACAGTTTTAGTTGCATACCCACATTGGCACAAAAAGCTTGCCAGAAGCGAAACGTAAACTGTGCTCTTCGATCCAATATAACATGCAGGAGAACACCGTGAAGGCGTACTATGTGTTGGAGTAATAGGTTAACTAAAGCTTGGGCCATGGGAACCCCTTTGCAAGGTTTGAAGTGTGCTAGTTTCATTAGAGAATCCACGACCACCGATACTGTGGTAAAACCATGACTCTTTGGTAGGTCTACTATAAAGTCTAGAGATATAGTATGGCAAGGTACTGGCGGCGTGGGCAAGGGGCGTAACAGTCCAGCTGGTTTTTGATGATCTGCCTTGTTTCTTAAACAACATTCACACGTACGTACGTATCGTTGAACATCCTATTTCATTCGGGGCCGTCAGAAATGACGTGTTAGCAGTTCGTAAGTTTTGGCTATTCCAGGATGTCCCACAAAGGGGGAATCGTGGCACCACTTGATGGCTTGTTGCCGAATGGCCGGCGTGGGTAAATATAAGGTAGTTCCACAAAAGGGGAGCCCATCCTTAACAGTTTTCTTCTTGCTAGGATCATTTCACTGAGCCAACTCTTGCGCTGTTAATGCCTTCCTGATATCTGCAAACATATCATCCACCACAACACTACCTATGATGCGTGCTGGTGGTACTATGGGTTTTGGCTCTTCTATTTTGTTGCCTTTAGTTTCCAGTTCTGGGTAACGGGATAGCATATCTGCTTTCCTGTTTTCTACCCCTGGATGGTATGTGACTACGAAGTCAAAGTCAGCAAAATACATGGCCCAACATAATTGGCGGGGCTTAGAGCCTTGGCAGATTTCAAGAATTGCAGGTTTCTATGGTCGGTCAAAATTGTCATGGTATGTTGGGCTCCAATTAAGTAGTGACGCCACTCACTGAATGCTGCCTTGATAGCTAGTAGTTCTCTGTCAGCATAGTTGCGTTCCGCAGGCAACAAAGTGCAGGAGAAGTACGCAATTGACCTGTATCATCTTGTTGGAATAATATGGCCCTCAGGGCGTAACTTGAGGCATCCGTTTCTATGACGTAGGGACGAGTCGGATCTGCATGTACTAGGATTGGAGCTGATATGAACGCTCTTTTCAAGGCCTGGAAACTCGCCTCTGCTGCTGCATCCCAATGGAACACTACCCCTTTCTTCAATAGGCGGGTAATTGGCTGCACCTTTTTAGTGAACCCATCGATAAACCATCGATAGAAGTTAGCAAAACCTAGTACAGTTTCACGTCCTTGACTGACGCGGGTGATGGCCATTCAATAATGGTTCGCACTTTGCCTTGGTCCATGGTTACCCCTTCGGGTGAGAGAACAAATCCCAAAAATTCTATGGTGGTTTGGTGAAATACACATTTCTCAATTCTGGCATATAACTGGTGTTCTCTTAAATGCTGCAGGACAGCTTTAACGTGTTCTTGGTGTTCTTCTAAGCTTCAGGAATAAATTAGTATGTCGTCTATGTAGACAATGGCGAAAAGATCCAAATAACCCTGCAAAACCTCATCTAAAAAGTGCTGAAAGGCGGCGGGTGCATTGCAGAGTCCGAATGGCATGACTTGATACTCATAGAGCCCATACTTGGTTCTAAAAGCAGTCTTCCACTCGTCCCCCTCACGCACCCAGATGGTAGGCACCAAGATGGTCGAGTTTTGTATAGATCTTAGCATTTTGCACCTGATCCAGCGAAGTGGGTATTAAAGGTAGCTTGTATTGATTTTTTATAGTTATTCGGTTAATCGCTCTATAGTCAATACCAGTTCTTAAGTCTCCAGTCTTTTTTGGGACGAAGAATAATGGCGACGACTCTGGTGACATAGAATGACGTGTGAAACCATTAGCCAAATTAGTTTCAATGTATTCACGCAAGTGCTAATTTTCTGATTCTGTTAGAGCATAGATCCGACTACATGGTAACGCTCCTCCAGGCTCTAAATCAATTCTACAATCAAATGTTCGGTGAGGTGGCAAGGTTTCCGCTGCGGCTTTGCTGAAAATATGCCTTTAGGCTTGGTAGACTGCTGGTAGGGTCTCCGTGCTCTCGATCACGTGTCTTTGCCTAGGCGTACTCTGGGTTTTCTGGACTTCAAGAACCTCAACTGGTTTACTGCAACAATGTTCAGAGCAGTGGCTAGACGAAAAACCTAGGGAACCTTGAGTCCAATCCACTTCTGGATTGTGAGTTCCTAGCCAAGGCAACTCTAAGATCATTCCAAACTGAGGTGCCACGATTACATCGAATCTAATATCCTCATGGTGCTGGGAATTGCATTCCAAATGTACCCATCTAGTCTGTTTAGTTATGAGGCCCGAAGTGAGCGGTGATCCATCCACCGACTTCACTTCTTCCTGGCATTCCTTGTCATGTAGGGGTATTCTTAATTCACATGATAGTTCCTGGTCAATGAAATTGCCTGTAGCTCCGGAGTCTATCATTAATGATACTGGTATTCGCTGGGCGGCCTAACTAATATGACCGGAGACTGTCACATGAACCACCTGCACGTGGTGAGTATTTGCCAAAAGCATCGGGGTGTTTTCTGAATGGATCGCCTGGGCCACCCTCACTGGAGAGCTGTCTCGTTTCCCAGCAGCTACCCTTTAGGTTTAGCAGGACATTCTCTAACAAAGTGTCCACCCTTGCTGCAATACAAACAGAGCTTTTCTCTGCGCCTTTTGTCCTTTTCGTCTTTGGTTAACAGCCCACGCACCATTCCTATCTGCATTGGTTCATCTGTTGGCTTCTCATTTTTGTTAAACTTGGGTTGTTTATCCAATCTGGCTATGGGTTTTGATTCCCATTTCCTTCTATCCTGCCTTCTTTCACTTTGTCTTTGGTCCAGTCACAGTGCAAGGTCTATCATGGAGGAGCAGGTTTCAGGCTGCAGGTCCACTTGTACTATGAGATCTTTCATCTCATCCCGTAGCCCTTGGTAAAATAAAGCCAGACGCTTCTCCTCTGGCCAATCCATTTCCACAGCCAATCGATTGAAAGTGGTTACGTAAGTAACCAAGTCCTTCCCTCCCTGGTGTAGAGTGAGTAACTCTCTATCTTTGATCAAGGTTGCTGCCTTGCGGTTAAAGATCTTACCGAATTCCTCGAGAAAGGTATCCCAACTATAGAGAATAGTGTCATCCTTATTTACCAGGGGCGTGGCCCAGGATGCAGCATCCCCACCCAGGTATGATATAACAAATGCAGTTTGGGACTGGGCACTGCAAAATATGTTTGGCTTGGTGATTAAGTGCAGCTGACACTGCATAATGAACTGGTTGTACTGCTGTGGATCCCCATGATACCTCTCAGGGGCCAACAAGGGCAAAGGTGATTCAGTAGACACTTGTACCTGAACTGGGGTGGGTGGAACATGATCCTGGGAAAAGGGAGTAGCCTGGGCAGTGCTCTGTATGGTAAGTGTATGCACTTGACCGGCTAGATTTACGTAATCCTGGCGAGTGGCCTGTAATTCCCCTTTTAGCTCTTGTAATGCTGCCAGAACCTCCTCCATGGTGTCGTGCTACCCAGGCGCTTAAAGATACTTGGACTTGCGCTACTGTCAGGCTCAAAATCTTGCGCGGAAGTAGCACGTACACCTGCCTCCCCATTGGGTCTTGGTGCCTGGCTTGGTAGAAAACTCAGGACTCCGCGACCCACCGGGGAAAGAGGTTACAGTCCGTTGGATTGGATAGGTAGGGGGAATTAGGGTAACTGGGAAAAGGGTAAGGAAGAGGTAATGGGTAGGGAAGGGTGTTTTAGGAAAAGTCTGCCTTGCTGTGCCCTACTGGGGCTCCTGAGATCGAGGGTACTCCGCTCTTACACACACTCTAACACTCAAGCAGACCATGACTCCAAAGCCCTGCCTAGACTCATTCTATTACACATTAATTAGCATGAACACATAGCACAATATAGTATGCAGAAGCATTCCTGTCACGTTTGGTTTTAAAACACTTTCTTGGTAGTTCCTCAGACAAAACCAACTCACACAATAGCCCCTTTGTAAGCACAATAATTGGAATAACCCAAATAGCACTTAGCTTCGTATGATGCTGCTGAGATCAGTGCAAGGCTGCAACCCCAGTTCTTGCCGTAGCACTGCGGCGCTCACACAAGTTCTTGCTGAAAACTACAGCTTTGCGCCGCTACAAAGGAACCAACAACAATGAGTTTAGGTTAACCACTGTGTTTCCTCACACGGTACAATCAGACATTCAATCTACTCATTTGTAGACAAGCCGTGTTGCCTCACACGGATTAATTAGCACCAGTTAAATAATCAGGTAACTTTGCCTTTCCTGTACTACAGAGCGGTGCCGGAGCCTCCCCCCAGTTCCGACGCATATACAAAGCGTTGAATTCTAATCGACGTGTTCCTCGATAAGAACACACACACTGAGTCACTCGGTAGTTGTACTGCAAGCGTTCCTTTGCCAGTCGCTTGTTCGTATTAGTTTACACAGTAAAAGAAATGCACTTATCTGCCAGGGTGCGCGGGGCCTGCAGTATTCACAGGCGGGGTGTGGCCCGCGGGTCGCTGCCTGCAGGAGCCCTCTGCTCACACGTCTTCTCCGGTCCATGTCCTCTAGCGCAAGCGGGGATCCTTGCGCGCACCGCGCGCATTATCAGACAGCCGGGCGTTGTCCCAAAAGTAGTTCTTTGGCTCGCGAGCACGCAAGCTTGCTGGGAGTTGAAGTCTTTACCGGTCCAGATGCCGGACAAATGTTTTCTGCTGTTTCCAGTCTGCCTCCTGCCATAAAGGCACAACAATGTCCTGAAATATGGAAGTTTGCAACACAGCAAGCCTTTCTGAGGTCCAGGCTGCTGTCTCTTGTGCACCATGTCTACAAGATGCCCCAAATCCCCACTTGTCACTGCTGCAGCCCTAACAGTAGGCATTGTCTGCACCATGCCCCATAAAAGTGTAATATTCAAAATCTCCCCATGTTACATAGTGAAATCATGAATGCTTTCTTTTAGAGTTTCAGGTACTGTGAAACATGTAAGAAGTAGCTTCCATTGCCTTAATAACTACATAATTGCACTACTGCACAGAAAACATAAAGACACCACAATGCATGCAAATATGAGCATATACAGGGAAATTAAAGTAAGCAAAAAGCAGTATTACCAGAAACTGTTCATAACATAACTGATTGTCTTCATGCACAGAAATAATTGCTGTGTTTTACGCTTTCTTTTTTTTATTTTTTTTTATTTTTGATTTAATTGTGTTACAATTTTTACAAAAAAAGAAATCCGCCCAGAGATGAGTTATTGGGTTATACGTTCTTAATTCCGAATGAGATCTTTTAACTGAAAGACCATTTCACAAATTCAGTTTTTCCAGAAACAGAGAGAGACCGATGGTGCATCTTCTGTTGTTACTGCTAGCCAATAAGGCCCATAGGTTTTCTAAGTCGAGGGTGCGGTAATTCTTCAAAGGGTCGGACAAAAAACGGTGTCTGTTCCCTGTTAGGCCAGGGCATTCGAGGATCAGATGTTTAGTAGTTTCCACTATGTCCGATGTTTCACAAAACCGGCAGTTGTTTGAGCTGGATTGGTTTCGGATCGCTAGGACTTCGTTTGTTTTCAATTGGTTCAATCTGAACCTTAGGAAGGTTCTACTTAGTCGTTTATCTGGGAACTTGCTTAGGTATCCACGTACCCCGTCGAGTTTCATCGGCGTACTGGGTAGATTGGCTGTCAACGAATAGTTGTTTGCAACTTCCAGGGTATTTATCCAGTCTGCTTCGAGAAGTTTCCTTGATACCTGGTTAGGGTTTTGTATTAGTGTTTCCAGATTGAGGTTTAGTTCTTGAAGAATGGAGAGGTTATATTGGGCCCATTTGGTCAGCATTGAGTTGTTCCCATAGTTAGTTTCTCTCCTAATAAGGTCCAGGACTTTATTTTTTGGTGAATCGAAGACTTTGCGATATAGCATGATGGTCGATCTCAATTTTAAGGCCTGGAGAGAGGGTATGCACAATTCTCTTCTTATCAATGTTATCGGTGTCGAAGGGGCCAGGTTTAAAACACCCCGCCAGAAAAAACCTTCTAATTTAGGCCAGATTGAGTCAGGGATCAATGGCATTGCGTCCATGCCATAAATCAGGACAGGAACGACTTTTGCTTTATAAAATCTTATAACGGGAATGATGGAGAATCTTCCGTGCTTCCTGTCCACTGCTTTGGCCTGCGCCGTTAGCTTCTTCAATTTTATCCAAAGGGCCTCCTGCATGACTTGTTCTTCCTTATCGTTGCTGATCATAATGCCCAGATATTTAAAGGCCTCAACAGTTTCCAACATCTTCCCTTCTCCATACCAAGTGAATTTTTTCCTTCTTGTAGCTGCTGTTCCCAGTATTAAAATTTTTGTTTTTTCTTTATTCAGTCTTAAGTTGTTTTCTGTCATATAGCGAGTTAGATTGTCTATTTGGCGTTGCAGGCCTATGGGGGTTGAATCCATGAGGATAATATCATCTGCATAGAGTAGTCTCTCAATTTTTGAGCCTCCTAGGGATGGGGGGAAACTTCTGATCAGTTCCGATGATTTCTTGTAGTCTGCTATATAGGCATTATACAGGGCTGGTGCTAGCGGGCAACCCTGCTTTACACCCTTTGATGTGAGTATTTCCCTTGACAATCTGCCTTTGGCGCTTAGTCGCACCCGTATTGACGTTCCGTGATGTAAGGCTTTCATGGGTTCCAAGATGTCCCTTGGACAATCTAAGCTTTCCAATTTGGCCCATAATCGTTGTCTGTTAACCTGGTCGAAAGCTTGGACCAGGTCGATAAAAGCCATGTAAATGGGAGGGCCTCCTTGCAATACTCTGGCTTTCAGAGAGCTTAGTAAAAAAATGTTGGTCGATGTTCCAGAGTTTTTGACGAAGCCGTTTTGAAATGGGTCCGCTTGGTCCGAGTCCATGATCCATTTTTGGAAAGCATCCAGGGCCAAAGATGCAAACACCTTGCCCATGACGTCTAAGAGGGCAATCGGTCTATAATTACCCGGGTCGTCTGTGGGACCCCTCTTGAAAATAGGTACAATTATTCCTCTTTTCCAGGACGGAGGGATATCCTGGAGGCGGTTGCAGTTTTTGAAAATCCTACTAATTTACGCTTTCTTCTTCCCCTATATGTATATGTATCATATGATGTGAGTGTACCCTAAGGAAAGTAGTGTAAGAACATATGAGAAGGGTGCCGTACACAAAGATAGAACTTTTGAATTGTTTGTTCCTGACTGTTAGTGAAGAAAACCACCTGGCCTACCTATGTCAGTGAACAAAAAAGAGGGAGCCAAACATGTGATGTCATCAGTGATGTCATCAATGAGATTTGTGATGTCATCTTTGATGTCATGGGTGTTAGTCCTTGCAGTGCACACTGGTGGCACGAGTCATGGTTGCTTAACTTACCATAACTAGCAAATGTTGTGGGGGTTTTGGTTTTACCTGTTACCATAATGTCCCTGTAACAAAGTGTTTCCATTGAATTTCATAGGTTTTTGCTAGTGCAACTTAACCATTACGTCCCTTTAACAACTTTTTTCGTTAGTGAATTTCATAGGTTTTTAGTAGGGCACTGTAACCAGAACGTTGCTTTAGCATAGTATTTTCAGTGAAGGCGATAGTTTTTTGGTAGCGTAACTTAATCATACCGTCACTTTAACAACTTTTTTTCAGAAAGTACGGACTGGAAATTACCAAGAACAGAACAACACTACAATGTAGTAAGCACACTGAGGTTTGTCTACTAACTGCATAGGTGCTGCAGTAAACAATAGTAGAGAAGCATAATGTTTCATTTATTACCGAGCAATGGCAAGCACCTTAGAGTGGCTGGAAGACAATTCCCCTCATTCCCCTCACAACGCAATGACTTGCACTACTAAGCCCCAGGAGGATAGCTCAGCGGCAGCGTGCTCGACTTGGAAACAAGATGACACGGCGTAACACAGGTTCGATCCCTGGGTCCGCGCTTAGAAACCTCTGGGTATTAAGTGCGTTATAAATAACCTATCATAACATATCATATCACGGCATGCACAATTTAATATGGCACACAAGGTACATCATAACACGTTTCATCGATAAATTGTAAACCAAGGTGGGCATTCTTGACCCAGACCCAAGGGGGGGGTGGGCAGTTGTGCAGTGGTCTGGGTGCCTTATCTCGTGTGCGATTCTGGGGCACATTTATCAGGTTCTTCAAGGATTAAACATATGTTTCGGGATTTGTTAGTACACAGAGAATATATGTCTGCTCTGGGTTTGTTATATGGGGAGGCAGTTAAGAGTGGCCCATGGTCTACGGTCCCACCTCTTCTACATCAAAGCGGTGAGGGGCTCGGGGTTCATTCAGACAGTAACTCTTAATTTGAGGGCTGTTTGAGCTTGGGCAGTTATGTGAATACAAACGGTTTCCAAGGGCCTGGCTCCGGACCGGTCACACACAGGGCACTGATCTCAGAGGAAGAAGAGAGATACAGTGTCAGCTTGCAACAATTCACACCCAAGCTTCTGTGAAAACAGGATAACCGCAGCGCAGACAGAGGGGAGGTGGTAGGGGCTGTCATGCTAACTGTGCATGGCGCTGGTCAGGGGAGAGATGCAGGCTTGCCTATGCGAGTTTCATGTGAGGCATAGCAAAAGATGGAGTTGTTGTAAATACAAAATGAAGTCTCTGGGGTCCTGCTAAACACATTGCCAACTATTGAATGAGCATAACCTGTGCTTCACCTGGAATGTAGGGGGGGCTCAAAAAACGACTCCTTCCTCCCATACAATCCCCCCTTTCATTACTAAAGTAACATAGATAAGGCTTTCAAACATTTTCATTTTTCAGCCTCAGCCACTGCCTCATCCCAAGCCGGGGTTCCCTTTATTGGCATCCACGCCATGCACACTGACCTAAGGCTTTCACCTCTCTGGGCGTATTCATCCGGGGTGCAGGTCATGTAAATGCACCCACCATCTCCATCGAGATCCACCCACACCTCCACGTACCATTCTAATTTATTGGGTTCTTTTATCCTAGTGTGGTAAAGGTCATCTACCCTGTATACCGTGTTATATATGGCAGTCATTCGATATTTAGGTTCTGGGCTCTCCCCAGTCTGCACCTGGGCGTCTCGTGCGACCTCAAGCACCTTTGCTGTGTTGCCCGTTGTCACCATCATCATTGCACTGCTAAGAATGGATTTTGCACAGCCTCTGAGTCCCACCTGGCTCACACAAAAAAATCAGTAGAAAAAAGACGATGATTGGTATCAAAATTTTCATGGCATCCCTAGCCACGATGGGGCCCACTCAAACAGGTTGTCGAACCATATGCTTGGTTGTATGCCGCCCTCTTCCTTCATCCTTTCACCGAGAATGTGTACTGCTGCTATCACATGGGACAGGGTCCCATTATCTGCGCCGGCAGAAGGCACCAATGTGCAACATGCACTCCTGATTTTTTGGCAAACACTACCGTCCATTGCTCTCAATAGGTCCAGCGTATACCTGTTCTTCATGGTCATCAGTCACAGGGCTCTAAGTTCTACCTTGATGACGTTGAATCCTTCCTCAGTGTAATTGGCCAACTGGATCAGCTCCCACCGGATGGTTTGTAGCCACTTTGCATTTGCTTGAGTCTGGATGCTTGGTATGAGTGATGCTAAAAAATCTTCTGCTGTATTGAACAGCCTGACCCTGTCAGGAACTTGTGCTAATAGTTCTGAGGATTCTGAGGAGATGTAATTTGATGCCCTCCGTTTTTTGTGACACTCTGTCCCGCAACTGCTCCTCCGACATTACATCATATGTTGGGGGTTCTTCATTTATAGACCGGGGTGCCTGGGACCTCTGTGTGGGCACCCTCTTCCCTTGGACATGGCTTTCAGGAATTACCATTAGTGCAGAGTGCAGCATAGCCAGGGCGCAAGTGCCTGTCCATGATGGCGGGAGGTGCAGGTACACCTGTTTGCCGCACACCCAGTAAGTGTCCATTAACGCTGCCGTTCCTTTCTTCATGTCAGGCAGTATGAGTGTCTTGCAATGTTTATTTGCGCCCAAGGGCACCTTCCCTTCTCCATGGAAACAGAGTTCATACGGTATTTCACGTTGCACCTTGAAGGGTTTTTCAAGAGCGGTTAGCCAAATTAGTTTGGCAATGTGCTGGGAGCAGATTGGAGTACATGTTCTCTCGATCCACTGAAACTTCTCTTCCGACAGTCCTCGCAATGCTTCTGCTCTGCACATCACTTGCTCCTCTTGCTATCCATTGTCCATGAACAGTCTCCCCTTAATAACAAAGAATGGCTACTTGACGCAGATCACTCCTCCTGGCTTGCTCTGGCTGGTGTTTTAATTCTGCAGCAGTTGCAACAAAACTGCGTGCGCTTGGTAGGTGCTTTTAATTCTACACAGTGCAAGATGAATAAGACATTGAGCCTCAGCAATAGGTGCCTCATGTGGCAATAAGATTTTTGGGGTCCTCGATGCGTGGGGTTATCAAGGAGCATGCATGGCAACTTTCATTAGTTGCTTGTTTTGCCATGTTGCTCATATCTGCACACTACTTGTTTGATTGGTCTGGGTGCAGTGGGTCTTCTAATGCATATAGACCAAGGCCATGATATGCATCATACTGTTTCCGCCCGCCCCCTTTTCCACATCCTGTTCCCCCATAGGCCAGTCTGAGCTTTTACTACCTTTTTGTGACAGATAGGGAATATTCCAGATAGTGGGCCTCATCACGAGTCTGGCGGTAACCCTTAAATGCAACGGTAGCGCTATTACCACCACATTTAAGGGTCCGCCACATCATGGCTTTGGCGGATTTCCCCCAGCTCTGAGCTGGGGGAAAATCAGCGGCAAAATTGCTGATTTTCGGCGCTATTACCGCTGGCGGAAAATCCGCCGGCGGTAATAGCGGGATTTTTCCCCATTTGGCCCAATGGGGAATGAGGAATTCCCAAATGGGCCCAATGGGGAATGGGCAATAACCCTTCCGCCAAACCCGTGATCCGGCGCTAATAGTACCGGCGTTACCGCCCAACTCGTGATGAGGCCCAGTGTCTTTACACTTCTTTCATTATTCTGCTGCCAATGCATTTCCTCAGGGCCTGCGGTGGGGGTTTGTTCTTCATCATTCACATAATCACCACTTGAGGTAGGTTGTGTGGCTGTATAAACATTAACATGTGGCAACATAAATGTATCAGCGTTAGGGTTATTCATATCGTGCACATTGAGATCATAATCAGGGGTGTCAATTACTGAGTATTCAACCAGTGGGAGTTTGATAGTTTTGCTTTTGTGTAGTGTAGTGAAGTTTGTTGACACATTGTGGGCCCAAATTAGTTTAAAACCATCCCACACTAGGTGGGTGCCTTCTTGTACCATTTTAACTCCCTCCTCCCCTTCTCTTATTCTCATTAAAATAAAAGATATAGCCTAGTAAAGACCAAGACACAATAGCATTGTGGAAAAAATAATTGCAACAAATTACAGGGCGCACTCATAGGAGTAGGCCCTAGTACTTCTAACATTTCCCCTATTGCTATCTATTGCTGTGTCGCTGGTATTGAGGGTCCTCATATTTATAGACGAGTTATAATGGGTTAAGTACATATTCACATTTAACATTAATGTTTTCACATTTTTGTTATAAACTATTTCAGTAACAAGTTTATAAAAATTCTGAAACAAGTCGATAGTGGCGAAGCGGAAGAGAGAGAGAGAAAGAAAAATATTGAAAGAAAGAACTAGAGAAGAGAGAGAGCTAGAGAAAAAGAGAGTGTGAGAGAGAGAGAGAGCTATTAACCAATTTACATATGTATATGCACATTTTCACTTAGCATGTTTGCAATCATATTTGTTAATTCCTCTTTATGCAATCTCACACACTTTTTTTCCTGGCATACTTTTCTTATGTATCTTTCATTTCCTCATGGCACAGCTATGTTGTGCCCTTCCTGCTGCTCTCCCTCAGTTCTTACGCTATCATGTGCTTTTCGTATATCCGAGAGATGTATCCAGTATTTCAAGCCCTTCACTTTTACTGCTGTTGGTATACAATACACTACTTCCTATGGGCCATGAAATCATGGAGTATTCCATTGTCTCACAAAACTGCGAACTTATACCATCTCTCCAGGCATTAGTTGTGTATTGGGGCTGTCTGCTGCAACTGTGACAGTGTCTGTTTCATTCTCTCGTGTAAAGGGTGGTGCAATTCGTTTTGCTTTACTCCTTACTACTTTTGTCAGCGGTGTCAAATATTCCTGGAATTCCTCTTCTAGTATTGTGGCTGTTTCGTGCTCATCTGATGCCCTCCTGATGGGAGATATCGGAGTATGTATGCACCTTCCAGTTACTATCTTGTGCGGGGACAAGTGGTGGTCTTTGCTCGGTTGTGTTCTTAGATGAAATAACGCTAGGGGCAAACAATACACCCAATTCTTCTTTAGGGTGTGACACAATTTGGACAATCAGCTTTCAAGGAGGCAGTTTATCTTTTCTACAACCCCATTCGCTTGCGAGTGATAAATCGAGCATAACTTGTGGTTGATGCCCAATAAAGATGTTACTGCCTTGAACAAGTCATTTACAAAATACGCTCCTTTGTCGAAGCGAATGACATCACAGATTCCCCACTGCTGGAAATCCTCTCTCACTAAAAAGGTTGCTGCACATTTCACGTCTGGGTAGGCACAGGGCCCTGCCTCCACCCGCCGTGAAAAAGACCAGACCATCACAATGAGATACCTTGCTCCATTGCACCTCTCTCCAATGTCCACATAATCAATATGCAGTTTACGGAACGGTCCAATGGGGCGGGGCAGTGAACCGCTCAGTGTTCTTAAAGTCATTCCTGACTATATGTTTGACATGTTGTGCATTCTATTGTCAGCTTTGCCACCTGTTCCTGCAACCCGGGGACAAACCAGCATGCTGTACTGGAGACCCATCTGCTCTTCTGAATCCCCCCCCCACCTTGACAGCCCTCTGTGCACCGTTGTCGTCATGTACACTGAGTCCGTGTAAATCATTACCGTGCACCCTTTTGCTGCGTGAAGTGCTTCAATCAATGCTACTAACTCTGCTGCCTGAGCTGAAAAATGCATTGGTAATCTCTTTTGCACTATTGTTTCATACTCTCCATCTTCCAATCGCAATACCGCTGCTCCTACGTGCTTCTCTCCTGTCTCTGGACAAATTGATACTGACCCATCCGCAAAATACACTTCTCCCTCCTCCAGGGCATTCTCAATGGCTTTGGGTATGTCGTCACTGTACCCCTCATATGTGGCACAATCATGGTTCTGCATGTCCTCCACTGTGCATGCTTCTGTAATGAATGTTGCTGGGTTTACTGTTTTGCAGCACACTATGAGTATATTGGAGCTGGATAATATTATCTCATATGTTGTGGCCCTTTGTGTTGTCAATGTAGATTTTGATCTTTCTAGAATAGCAAACAAGGAGTGTTCCACAAACAATGTTACTGAACATCCCATTATTATGGTGGCTCTTTTTTCGATGGCGAACGGAGTGGCTGTGAGAGCCTGTTTGCACGCGAAGTGGCCTTGCATCACTGCGTCAAGTGTGCTGCTGTAGTAGGCCAGGGGCTTGTGTACTAAAGATGTTTTCTGCGTTACCACTGCTGTCATGAGTGTTCCATCGCAGTGCGAGAATAAGAAGAGCTTGCGGTCATAGTCAGGGGTAGCCTGACTATGTGTTTTTCAAATCCGCCACTATGAAGCAAGTTCCTGTTTTTAGTGGAAACTCTTTCTGTATGACGTCATTAAGAGGGAGTAGGTCATGTATCATCCTCCAAGCACTGCCCTTTGCTTTTTTAATCAGATAAATTGCTGTATTACAAGGTGAGTTGGATGATACAATTATCCCCTGCACTCGAGGACATTCGATGTAATCTACCAGGAAGATTTTTTGCAATCGAACTCTAACCAAGAAAGATGTTTGGCTACACTTGTTACAGGGTTCATGCCTATCTGTAACTTTTGCCTTGTTGGAGATGGTATCAATCATTTTCAAAAAGCTTGAAGGAGAGAAGTGATAAAGAAGTTTACTTTTGTATAATTGGACAGTAGGAGCTGCTCATTCTGCTTGTTACAGTTTTTCTTCTGTTCTTCTTTTTCTTTCTACTTTCCTTCTTTCGTAGCAACTGGTTGAAATGGTTGTATCATATGCTTTAACCGGTATGGAATTTTTATATAAATAAAAACAATTATCCCCTGCTCCAATAGGGCGTGTTTGGTTTCTTTTATCCCCTCCTCTGCTTCTCTTGACAAGCGGTATTGTTTTACTTGGGGTAACACTCCACCGGGTTTGAGCTTTATCTTAACAGGGGGTACTTCTTGCAGTAGCCCTACGTCATGGGGATTTGTCGTCCATAACGTGAATGGCACCTGTTGCATGTCGTCTTCAAAAAAGGCCGGCAGTGCACTGACAATGGCCATGAGGGGTTTCTGCGTAGAATGCATATTTGCATTATTATTTCCCTATCAGTGTCACTATCAGTGAATAGCTCCTTGTCTGTTAGGTCATGCAGTGCCATGTTGGTATCTACACATAGCACCTTTCTCCATTCACAACCATGTGTGTCTAACCCTATCACTGCTATTCGTTGCGCGGATCCCTCCACACCTTGTAGATCTATGGAGAGTATCGACCCTGGTACCAATTCAGGTACACTATGGGGCAAAACACAAATTCGGAAGGCACTCTCCACTCTTGTCGTGTTATTTCTGACACTATCCTTGCTAGGAATTGTATTCCTTGAATGAACATGTATGGGGTCAATTGGCACTCCCCGTACTGCTATGTTGTTGGCAATTGTGTTTATCAGAATCTTCGCTCTCATGGCACATATACCTAGTGTTGAGCACACTATTCCCCTTTCTGTAAAGGAGATGGTCATGTTAAGCTTACTGAGGAGTTCCCTCACTAGTACATTTATTGGCGACTCTTTGTGATACAACAGGGGTGCTCGCACTGTTTTTTTCCCCCCACTTTTACATCCAATTCTTCTGTAAATGGAACCATGACCACCGCCCCAGAGAATCCTTGCGTTTCCAACTTCCGGTCCGAGAGTGGAAACCAGCCTTACTTTAGACATGATATTTCTGCCCCTGAATCTACCATGAAGATGAACTGTTTGTTACCTGTCTCTGCCCCCACCAGTGGCTCGTTGTCTGGGCTAAAGGTCATCGATAGGATTGGACATGCAAGTGCTCTCTGTGGGCTGTCCTATTCTGCGTGTATCGTTGTCACGGGGTAAGTGAAAACACTGTTCCCACACCACTGCTGTTCCTCTGAACGGTGCTGGCACACCATTTGCCATGGTATCGAATGTGTTACCTTGCGTGTTTACCATGTGGTTCTGTCGTGTGAATCGCTGCTGTGTGTCTTGTTGTGGTGTTCTCTGTTCTTGCTGATAAAGGGGGTCAATTTGTTCTTGTCTGTATCCACCCACTGGCAAGCCATATGGGCTGCCTGGGTGGGGGTGACCATACTGTTCATTTTGATAATATGCCATGGGGCAGTTGCAACATTCCTTTGCAAAGTGTCCCCATCTACCACATGACCAACATGCTCCTTGTCCTCCCCCTCTGTGTCCTTGTCCTCCGTACCCTCCCCATTGTCCCTGGTACCCACCTCATCCTCCTCCTCTTCAAGCCCTCCCTTGCCACTGGGGCCCTCCATATTGCTCCTCTCTGGCCCATTGTTCCTGTCTGTTTGCTGCCCATGTGGCTTCCATTCTTGCTTGTATCGCTATTGGTCCCTCCTCCCTTTTCCTTTGCCGTTACGTGGGGAGGGCGGCTGCTATTGCCACGACCTTCACTAATTTAGTCTGCACAAGCTTTGCTTCATCTGCCACCCTTTTCTGTGCAATCTCTTTCTCCCTCTCTTTGATCCTCCCACAATGATGTCCTATGATGCTCTGTATTTCTGGCCAGCCCTTGGCATCTATCCCAGCAATTTTATCAAGAGACTTCTGCACTTCCTTCGGGAGGCCTCTCTTAATAATGAAGTAAAAGAGGGATGTAGATTGGTCCCACGCATGCCTTTTTCCGCCCTCCACATATCCTGCACCTGAAGAATGTAAGCCGCAGCATCTTCGTCCTCCCCCATAAGGCATTGCATCACTGACTGTAAATCGGGTGTATCTGGGAAGGTGCTCCTCAGTGTGTCCCATACCTGGGCATTCACATTGTTAAATGACACCCCATCATGGTGGTCGCAAGCCAATGTCACCCCTGGGAACCTGGCCTTCATCCACACTCCATTTGCATGGTCAACCAATATGGATACCAACAAACTTTTGACATCACCAATTGCCAACGGGACACCCACTGTATTCTTCTCAAAAGAGTAGATCCACTTACTCTCCCTCCCCGAGAGCGGGGGCAACGTCTTCAATAAATTGGCCTTATCCATCTGTGCCCAGAAAACACAAAGATGCTGCCCCACCCCCTTGTGTATCAGTGGCATCTGTAAATTCGACTTCCCTTTACTTTTACTCACCTTCGTCCCTTTCTTCCTTTCTAGGGCCATTCTCCCATTCCTACTTCTTAACCTCCCAGGGTGCCACCCTTCCTCCTCTCCTTCATCACTCAACAGTGGTCATCTTGGTGTACTCATGCCACCTGCTCCGCCTCCCCCCTCGTACTCATCTATGTCACTCCAACATTCTTCCTCCTTGTCCGATGTTACGCTTCCCTGTCCTCCATTTGTTTGTTCCTCTTCTCCTCTGCTCAATTGTATGACTTTTAAGGGTGTCTTGTCGATACGAAACAGGAAGTCCCCAGACTTCCATTTGCCTCCTGTTGGACTTACTGGGGTAGGCGGGGCTGGGGTGGCGGTGTCTGTTCACCCCCAGGCAGAAATTGGCTTTGCCTGCATATTTCACTTAACCGAGCCAATTCAGCTTGGGTCATAGTCATCTGAGTTTCCAAGTCTTGTGTTAATCACCCTAAATTCACTTGGGGTACACATGTTGGCCCATACAACCCTTTTGGATCATAAGGGGAAGGAGGAGCCACTGCCGGCATGGGGGCACTTGGTTTGGACACATACATAGGCTCACTATATCCCTCGGTGGGCTTAGTTAGTAATGGGAACAGTTTTTTGGGTTCTTTCCCCTCCTCTTTCCCTTCTCCTCCCTCCTCCCTAGCTTTTACAGTTTGGAGCATTAGTTCTCTGCTGTTACCTTTAATTTGTTGCACCTCCTCGAACAGCCTCCACAAATCTAGCATTTCTCTTCTATTCTGGAGTTGCTTACCTTTATATTTAATCGACAAATAAGTTGCCACTAGGTCCAATACTGACTTGTGAAAGGACCCGCTCTCTGGCCATATTTGAGACTTCACAACCCCTTTTATTTCCGCTAACCATTGTTCATGGTATTTTGTTATCTTCTCGATGTACACGTGGAGGTGTTGGCATATGTGCATGAGTGGTATTTCTGCCCCCATTGTGTGTTTTTCTCTTTGCTATTGGGTGTGTGGGTGGAGGTGTGTACACTCTAAAGCCACATTTTATGTTATCTTCTCACAATATATTCACCACAAGAACCTTTGTTCATATAACTGTTCAACACAATCTTTTGACCATGCCTTTGTCTCAAAAACCGTAATAACTTTTCACCAATGGGACGTTTATACCATTAAATAAAATGACAAACACACTGACCATATAACATTGAATGTAACACTTTGATGCACTGTAATAACCCCAAATAACATAAAAAAATAGAACATAAACCCTGCCTTCCTGTTCCCCTTCTACCTCCCTTCCCTGAACCCAGGTTTTTCCCCCCCTTACTTTTTATTCCCCTCTTTCATCCTGCCCTGGTCCCTTCTGGACCGTCCTCTAGACTTTTTCTCCTAAAGATAGACAAGAAAAAGCAAAAAGCAAAACTAAGTTTCAGAGCCTTCTCCTTATGCAAGACTCCCAATTATTTATTTCCTTTCACCATACAAACTCTAGTACTAGTCGAGATAGCACTATGAAGCACCGCCTTCCACCCCCTTTCAGAGCTAGGTTCCCATATCACCTCTTACTTCGTCACCTCTTATAATATCCTAATGGCCATATGCAGAAAAGAATAGTCAAAGAAGAGCCCCCCCGACATTCACACCCACCGACTGTCCCTTCAATACCCCTAATCTAACTCCCTTCCCTTTCCCTTCCTTTATGATCACTCGCAATCGATGCTCACGTGTCCGTATTGATCCAAGAGCCTCTGTGCCCGGTCGATCCACAATCAGGGTGCCACCCCACATCAAGAGCCAAACCCAGCTGCGGCGAGCAGTAGGGTTGGGTATTCGCAAAGCCGGGACCCGTCTCAGTGGCATACGTGTTTTCTAAGGTCACCAGTTGCCGTAGGTTGGCAACCTTGAGGGGGGCGCCCCGGATCTCGCCGTTGTGGCTGGGGGACTTCTCGCATCAAAGAGAAAAAGAACGATATTCCGTCGGGGTCACCAAATGAAAGTGTTCACTCCCGTAAATATAATTAAAAAAATAGGAGGATTGGACACAGATGGACACACCCCAGTAGGGAATGATACCAGGAGAACTTTCAAGTGAGTAAAGGGTATCTTTATATAAAGATAAAATGGGGCACGCAGAGGACTCTGCCACTCCGAGAGTGCTCTGCCTACATTACAGATAAGGTGCATTATAAGTCCAAAACGCGTCCACTGTGACGTGCTCTATAAGGGGTGCACAAACGCTTCTAATTGGACAAGTTAACATAAGACATTATACAATATATAATAGTTGGCTGGAGCCGAAGTTCTTACTTCTTGAGGCGTGTGGGGCAGCTGGGCTCATCAGGGAGGGTTGACGGGTCATGCTGGATACACACAGCTATAATTTTTGGCCAAGCTAGACTTCACAGTAATCACAGGCATGCACAATTTAATATGGCACACAAGGTTCATCATAACATGTTTCATCGATAAATTGTTAACCACGATGTACATTCTTGACCGAGACCCAAGGGGGGGGGGGCGTTGTGCGGTGGTCTCCGTGCCTTATCTCGTGTGTGGTTCTGGGGCACATTTATCAGGTGCTTCAAGGAACAAACATGGGTGTCGGGATTTGGTAGTACACAGAGAATATATGTCTGCTCTGGATTAGTTACACGGGGGCAGTTAAGGGCGGCCCATGGTCTAGGGTCCCACATCTGATGCATCAAAGAGGTGAGGGGCTCGGGGTTCAGTCAGACAGTAACTCTTAATGGAGGGGGCTGTTTGGGCTTGGGCAGTTATGTGGGGACAAAGGGTTTCCAAGGGCCTGGCTATGGCCCGGTCACACACAGGGCAATGATCTCAGAGGAAGAAGAGAGATACAGTGTCAGCTTGCAACAATTCGCGCCCAAGCTTCCGTGAGAACAGGATAGCCGCAGCGCAGACAGCAGGGAGGTGGTGGGGTTGTCAAGCTGACTGTGTGTGGCACTGGACTGGAGAGAGATGCAGGCTTGCCTCTGCGAGTTTCATGTGAGGTCTAGCAAAAGATGGAGTTGTTATAAATACAAAATGGAGTCCCTGGAGTCCTGCTAAACACATTGGTTAAGTGTCATTCAATGGCTACCTCCCACGCGTCATCTGGGTTCAGCCGAGGGTGTACTGCCAACAATTGAATGAGCATAACCTGTGCTTTGCCTGGAATGTAGGGGGGCTAAAAAATGGCTCCTCCCTCCCATACAGTGCATACAGTATTGTGAAGCGTAAATTATGTAATATACATTGCTATATGTACACCAAACACATTTTCTTTTCTGTGAGAGAACATATTGGAAAGGAAAGCAAGGCAGCACAAGTGGCAATCCTTCCACAACAGCATATGGCCATAGCAAAGGAAAGAATCTCTGCGTATAGCAAAAAGGACAGGCTAGAAGCCAAAGTGGAAAGATTAGTGAACAATTATGCTGCCTGAAAGGTTGCATACAAGGGTGTATTATTGACAAAATGAAGCAGCACTAGCAAACCTGCACATGTACCCCTTCCCCATGGCAAAGGGCGCAATCCCCTCAAAATCTGTGTGATGGAAGACATTAAGATGATACCTCAATGTCTTCCTTCCCTCACAAACAACTTGAGGAAATCCCCAATCCCCCACAATAAGTATCTATAAAGCTACCCCTCCCCTTTCCTAATGTTTTGTATGAATGTGTACAAGTAAACATTAATAAGTGAAAGGTTGTTGAGTGTATATATGATATTGTTTTTTTGTTGAAATGGTGTTCTCACTCAGCGGCACACAGTCCTCGTTGGATTGACCGCAATTAAGGAAAAGGTAGGTGTCCAAAGGACGCTGCAGTTGCCTGGCCTATCCACAATGACAATGGAGGCATCCATACGACACTAGCACACTCTGCATGTCTGCATGTTGTCCTACACTGTCATGATGCCTATCTCCAAGGAGCCAGGTCCGACCCAGCAACCCCAGAGGCAGGCATCATTCCCCCCAGGGAAGTGCCAGCGGGCCCAAGCTGGGGCCCTTTGGACACAGTCCTGGCGCCTTAGGCACCAGGCTCATGAAGCTAGACATGTGTTCAAGTGTTTTAATGTGCACTTACCTGATGCAGACCTTGCTGCTACATCCAGGCCCTCTTGAGGCCTGAATGGAACTACTTTACCTGTGGGACTACTTTCCACCTGGGTGTGGTCGGGGAAGGATACATACCTGATCGATGGAAGGATACATACCTGGAACTTCTTCCAAAGCTATTTAAACCACGCCCGATCAGCAACTCACGCTTCGCGCTGTTGTGCTCATCGCAGCTGGACGCTCACCGTGTCAGCTCCTGCATCTGGACTTCAGCCACGCCTGTCAGCATCCTGGGTCGCCTGCAAAGGGAGATAAGAGCGAATGGGAGAGAAAGAAGACCTTACCTGCTAAAGCTGCATCACGGAGACATCACACCGACGATCCTGAAAGGGAAGACATCATTTTAAAAGCATTTCACTTCGATCGCTGCAGCGCTGCATTTCACTCACCTTTCCTGGGCGCCTCCATCTTCAGCAGCGATCATCCGGATCCGCACCCACTTCCCAGAGCCTAGAGAGAAAGACAGGAAAACAAGGTGAGAGAAGGAAGGGAAATAGGAAAAGCTCAGTTTCCTTCTAAGACTTACCTGTTGGGTCATTCCCATTTCATTTCGGGTCTTGCCGCTTCCAGGCATTTTCCGGACCCCGGCCCCTATGGGGAAAAAAGACAAAGGGCCTCATTATGACCGTGGCGGTCCGGAAATAACGGTGGCGGTAAACCCGCCGCCACCGTTGTTTCCGGACCGCCTGATCCCGACCCCTGCAGGCGGGAGGTGATGTTCCCGCCAGGTCTGACCTGGCGGGTTTAACACCTCCCGCATGCAGGCGGACGAGGAAACACCGGCAGCATTACAAGATGCTGCCGGTGTTTCCATGATCCCGATTCCCATTGAGTCCCGTAGGACTCAATGGAAATGGGGATTTACACCATTCCGCCTCCGTGATTCCCGGAAAACCGGGGTTGTAATGCCCCGGTAATTCCGGGAATCACGGAGGCGGAATGGTAATACGAGTCCGGCGGTAACCAGGCGGTTTTACCGCCGCGGTTACCGCCGGACTCGTAATGAGGCCCAAAGACATTGAATGAGCGAATGCAAAGACATTACCCGAGCGCACATCCAGAACTTACCTGTCCTTTACTGGAACTGCACGTTTTACTTCGGGTCGGCGCCATATCTCCGGCATTCCAAACCCCGGCCCCTAAGGGGAAAAAATACATAAGCATTAGCGCTTGCTGCAACAAGACAATGAACATTATTATTAAGCTTGGACTTTTGAACTTGCAGCAGAACTTTTACAGCGCCTTACCTGAATAGTCAAGCTTACCTGAACTCCCATCAATCCTCAATCCAGTGAAGTAACTGGGTTTCAACGCGCCCCTGCATCAGAAGCAGGATGGAGAACTCATCCTTCCAGACCCTAGGTGAGACTTCACAGGGAATCGTGGAAGGGTATCGTGGAGGGTTGGAAGGGAGTGGGAGGCTTGAGCATTATTCCGTCAGTAGGTAATACTCCCTTTTCACGCACAGGGGAATATTCCTGCGAGCCAGAAAAGCCAGAGTAGAGGGGCCCTTCCTGTCCATCTTCAGAGTCCTGCGCTTCACCATTGAAGAAGCATCAGCACTCGAAGCCAGACCTGCGCCGCCGTGGGAATCAGGTGAGCGTGACAGAACGCAAAGCCTACCCACAATTTCCCACCCGGGCGCTATGGAGACTTCCGAGACAGATCAGCTGGCCCAGCTTTTGGGGGAATTACGGGCAGAAGTGCACTCAGCCCGCCAGGAGACTAACGCTCTCAAAAGAGAACTGATCCTATCCAAGGAAAGAACAGATGACCTGGCCAAAAGGTTATTGCAGGCCCAGGCAGGGCACACTTCTTTACCTAATTCCGGAGGTACTTCCACATCAATGGGTTTGAATAACACGGTACAAATCAATCTACCTGGACACATGCCTTTGGCCCCGCCTGAACGTTTTGCGGGGGATCCCAAGAAATATGCCGTCTTTATGAACCAATGTCGTTTACACTTTCTATGCAGACCCGGGGCCTTCCCTAACGACCAGACCAAGGTAGCCTTTATACTATCTTACCTCAGTGGCAGTGCTGCTGATTGGTCTATTCCATTGGTAAATCAGGATGATCCCATTCTCCAGGATTTTCAGGGCTTCCAGGCCAGCATGGAAAGATTGTTTGCTCGACAATCTCAAGGACAGGCCCTTGATAACGAACTGCTATCCTTACGACAAGGTAATCAGGATCTCCTGTCCTACGTTGCCACCTTTAATAGACTGGTTGTGGAAACTGGATGGCCAGAAAACAAAAGGATCACATTGTTTCATCGAGGCCTGCACGGAGAGCTTAAGGATGTTCTCGCTCAGATAGTAAATCTACCCCAGGTCTGCGCAGACTACATAGACTTGGTGGTTCAACTTGATCACAGACTTCAAAATAGAAAAGCAGATCGGTTCAAGTACGAAACCCGAGTACCGATCAAAACCCACGCTAACTCCAAGAGTATCGACGTATCCGAACCTATGCAAATCGGCGGTGTTAAAGGACCATTAACGCAGAAGGAACGAGAGAGAAGGAGGCAAATGCAACTTTGTCTGTATTGCGGGACTTCCGGTCACTTTCTTCGAAATTGTCCAGTTAAACCACCTAAGAAGGTGGTTGGAGCCACTGATAACGATTTATTGACACCTGATTCGGGAAACGACTTAGCCCGACAAGCGTAGGGGTCCGCTTGCCGAGCTTGAAAACAAACTCTTTGACCTCGCATTTTGTCATGCCAATGGTGCTCGTGGACCCAAAACAGCCTAAGCAGTTGCATGCTATAAAAGCATACATCGACAGTGGAGCTATTGGAAATTACATAGACCGTGAATTGGCTTCCAGGATTAAGCTCCCTCTTCGCCCGAAAGTAACCCAAGATGTCATTACTACAGTAGATGGAACCGAAATAGCCTCAGGGCCTGTAACGCATTCCACTATTGAAGTGACACTGGTGGATCAGGATGGACATCGGGAAGCAATCGTGTTTGATGTGATCAAGGCCCCACAATTTCAAGTAATTCTTGGAATTCCTTGGTTAGAAACACATAATCCCAGAATTGACTGGCGAGCAAAGAAGATAAGTTTTCCTGATTGTGAACCAACTTGTTATCCAAGAAATCCAGCTATGGGTCTAGCCTCAGCAACTTCCACCCCTGTACAGCTACCGTCAGAATACCAAGAATTCCAAGACGTTTTTCAGAAGGAACAGGCTAACACGTTACCTCCCCATCGGTCTTATGATTGCCAAATCGATCTGGTACCCAATGCTCAACTACCTTGTAGTAGGATGTGTGCTCTTACGGAACCTGAGAACCTGCATTTGCGTCAGTATTTAGATCAGTACCTAGCCAATGGTTTTATTCTCCCGTCCAAGTCTCCTGTCTCCTCAGCTCTGTTCTTCGTGCCGAAAAAAGAGGGCGACCTTAGAACATGTATAGACTATCGCGCCCTAAATCAAATAACGATTAAGAATTGTTATCCTCTGCCCCTGATCCCTGAGCTTATCGACCAGGTGAAAGACGCTTGTGTGTACACCAAGTTAGATCTCCGAGGAGCTTATCACCTGGTGCGTATAAAAGAAGGCGATGAATGGAAGACTGCATTCCGCACCAAGTTTGGGCTCTTCGAATATCAGGTGATGCCCTTCGGGTTGTGCAATGCACCTGCCGCCTTTCAGTACTTTATGAATGATGTTCTTCGGGAATTTATCGATGTCTGTGTCATTGTTAATATTGCCGACATCTTGGTGTACTCTTCTTCAGAATCCGATCACAGAAAACATGTTAGGGCAGTTCTTGAGAAATTGCGCCAGCACAGACTATTTGCAAAGCTCGAAAAATGCGTTTTTCATACCACAGAAGTTGAGTTTCTCGGATTCATCCTGACACCTCAAGGAGTCCGTCCAACATGCATATACATCCAGTTTTTCATGCATCACTTTTGAAGCCAGTACAACCAGGGACCCAACTGTCCAAGCCTCCAGACCCAGTTCAAATTGAAGGGGAATTAGAATTCGAAGTTAAAGACATTTTAGACTCCAAGGTGTTAAAGTCAAAACTCTTCTATCTGGAAGGGATATGGACCTCAGGAGAGATCGTGGGAACCTAGTAACCATGTTCACGCACCTCAATTAATACAAAGGTTCCACCGGAGATTTCCGAACAAGCCAAAACCCCCGGAGGGAACAACCTTGGGAGGGGCCTTGAGGGGGGGTACTGTCATGATGCCTACCTCCAAGGAGCCAGGTCCGACCCAGCAACCCCAGAGACAGGCATCATTCCCCCCAGGGAAGTGCCAGCGGGCCCAAGCTGGGGCCCTTTGGAAACAGTCCTGGCGCCTTAGGCGCCAGGCTCATGAAGCTAGACATGTGTTCAAGTGTTTTAATGTGCACTTACCTGATGCAGACCATGCTGCTACATCCAGGCCCTCTTGAGGCCTGAATGGAACTACTTTACCTGTGGGACTACTTTCCACCTGGGTGTGGTCGGGAAAGGATACATACCTGATCGATGGAAGGATACATACCTGGAACTTCTTTCAAAGCTATTTAAACCACGCCCGATCAGCAACTCACGCTTCGCGTTGTTCTGTTCATCGCAGCTGGACGCTCACCGTGTCAGCTCCTGCATCTGGACTTCAGCCACGCCTGTCAGCATCCTGGGTCGCCTGCAAAGGGAGATAAGAGAGAATTGGAGAGAAAGAAGACCTTTCCTGCTAAAGCTGCATCACGGAGTCATCACACCGACGATCCTGAAAGGGAAGACATCATTTTAAAAGCATTTCGCTTCGATCGCTGCAGCGCTGCATTTCACTCACCTTTCCTGGGCGCCTCCATCTTCAGCAGCGATCATCCGGATCCGCACCCACTTCCCAGAGCCTAGAGAGAAAGACAGGAAAACAAGGTGAGAGAAGGAAGGGAAATAGGAAAAGCTCAGTTTCCTCCTAAGACTTACCTGTTGGGTCATTCCCATTTCATTTCGGGTCCTGCCGCTTCCTGGCATTCCGGACCCCGGCCCCTATGGGGAAAAAAGACAAAGACATTGATTGAGCGAAAGCAAAGACATTACCTGAACGCTCATCCAGAACTTACCTGTCATTTACAGGAACTGCACGTTTCACTTCGGGTCGGCGCCATATCTCCGGCATTCCGAACCCCGGCCCCTAAGGGGAAAAAGACATAAGCATTAGCGCTTGCTGCAATAAGACAATGAACATTATTATTAAGCTTGGACTTTTGAACTTGCAACAGAACTCTTACAGCGCCTCACCTGAATAATCAAGCTTATTTTGAACTCCCATCAAACCTCAATCCAGTGAAGTAAATGGGTTTCAACACGCCCCTGCATCAGAAGCAGGATGGAGAACTCATCCTTCCAGACCCTAAGGTGAGACTTCACGGGGAATCGTGGAAGGGTATCGTGGAGGGTTGGAAGGGAGTGGGAGGCTTGAGCATTATTCCGTCAGTAGGTAATACTCCCTTTTCACGCACAGGGGAATATTCCTGCGAGCCAGAAAAGCCAGAGTAGAGGGGCCCTTCCTGTCCATCTTCAGAGTCCTGTGCTTCACCATTGAAGAAGCATCAGCACTCGAAGCCAGACCTGCGCCTCCGTGGGAATCAGGTGAGCGTGACATGCACATACGATTGCATGTGGGAGGGGACATTTGGTCATCGTGCAAGTACACGCATGTGTGTCTGTTCCTCTGTGTCCTGGTAACACTGCCACTATGCAGCATATGCAAATAAATGTTAATTAGGTCACGGCGCCCGCCTACAGCATACAGGTACCTATACAGACAAACATCCCACCTTCTATAACCTATAAACAGCCAGCGTCTCCCAAAATGCTCGGCACAGGTATGGCACCCTGTTATTCAGTACAGAAGGGGCAACGGTATGTACATGTGCACAATGTTTTCCACCCAAAACGCATCCTGCAGACAGCAGTTGAAACGTAGAGCAGTGGCAACGTCACCATGCAACCGCATCGATGCTGCACGTGAGCCCTTATTTCAGTGACACGATTCGGACCCATGGACAGCCGCAAAGGACAGTGTTGAGGAACGTAGGGGGTGTATTTCAGAAAGTACATACTTACAAACACACCACAATGGGCCGTTGTACATGTATGTAGGTTTTTGAACAATGTAGGCCTGTTTTCTTGGTGCAAGTTCTCCACAGCAGCCCTACAAAAGGCCACACCCCAGAGCGGCTCTGCAATCTGATTGCAGCTTTTCAGCACACAGTAGCAGGCCACATAGGTTTGGCGTGTTAATGATGTCTGACCAAATGGGTCCGGCTCAGTGTGCACAGCAATGTAGAAAATTAAGAACAGTCCTTTCTGTGACCCGCACCCGCAGGTGTGATAGTCCCCAATGTCCCAATGTCATGGGTAGCAAGCTGAAAACAGGAGTATATACACCTGCGTTTCCCGAAGGACGGTGAGGGCCATGCCCCATAAAGCAGAAACATTTCTTCTTCCCTTTCTACTCTCTTCTTTCCAAAACGCTGTCATTGCGTACTGTTAAAAAGTTCCACACGCATCCACCAATAACATTGAAGAGCTCCCCATGTAACAGTATCAGTTCTGTACAACAGTCCTCTGCTTACACACCACGCCCAGAAATGTTATTGCGCAATCCCTCTGCCTCCACAGTCCCATTTCCATTACCGCCATCCTGAACAAACCCGGATGTGGCTTTCGTGCTGCATGCGGGTGTGGGGGAATACATTCTAGAAAAACACCTTTTTCAGTTTTTATTTGATTTTGTGTTTTTTTGTGCTAACATTATTACAGTCAACTCTTCAGCGCATCCTGTAGACGAGCAAAGACAACTGCATTACCAACGGAGGACAACAAAATGCCATTTGCTTGGAACAACTCTGCATTTCCACAACTAATGGGGTCATTGTTGCAGAAGAACATCCCAGGAACTGACAAAAAAGTATACATGCTTCTGTTGATGAGACCCCTTCCGACCTCTAGCTGGCAACAGCAATCATTGGAATAGGTCCATAGTAATCTTGGTGGTACACATGAGAGAAGCACCTTGGCAGTGGGAAAAATACGCTGCACTACTTTCATCACCTTCAGTTGACGGTACAGATATGAACAAGGCATGGAACCCACATGCAATGCTCCATAGTGCACAACCACACTATGTACAGTAGCTAAATTGGCCACTTATCGACATACTGCAAGCCACAGCGCTGAAGCTGCACACATCGACCACAGCACCACAAAGCCTCCTTTCCCTCCAAATCAAAATTGCCAGGAAAGACTTTTTCGACGGCATACTGGAACAGATATTCCACAAAGGCATCACCGACTATCAAGACAGTGCGTCTCTCCATCTCTCCCTGCTACCGTCAGTACACAGAGTAATGGGAAAATATATTGCTGCCCTTTCCTGTGACACACACCCTAATTGGACAATCCCCACAGTCCCATTTCCATTGGCCAGCATGGTGAGAAGCGCAGATTGTGGCACGTGCGCTTTCCCAAGTACCGCGAGGGCCGTGCCCCACTAAAGCAGGAGGAGTCCTTCTTCCTATTGCCACGCTTTCCTGTGAGGCACACCCTGAGCACTTGATAGGACAATCCCTACAGTCCCATCTCCATACGCCAGCATGGTGAGAAGCGCAGAATGTGGCACATGCGCTTCCCCAAGTACCGCGAGGGCCAGGCCAGAGTGAAGCAGGAGTGCTTCTTCCTATTGCCTCACACCCTAATCCCCTAATCACCTGATTGGACAATCCTTGCAGTCCCATTTCCATGGCCGCCATCCTCAAAATCCCCAGATGTGGCTTTCGTGCTGTGTGTGGGCATTGGGGAATAACTTGCAATCAGGAGTTTGTGGTAAGGGCGGCTCTTAAAAGAGTCTTTTTTTTTTTTAGATGCTTCTAGAGAAACACCTTTCTTTCGGTTTTTATTTAAGTCAACGTACATGACGGAGGCCACATATCTGCAAAGGCGAACCATCCTGCTGACAGTGCAGTCATACTGACAGCCCCAGAAAGTGTCCACTCCTTCCAACCTGAAATTACCAGCAATGCCTCTTTGCACACAACACCTGTGCAGATGGCACACAAAGGTATCACCGATTATAAGCACTCTGCATATCTCCATCTCTACAAACCTCATGACACAGTATTGTGAAAAAATGGTCCCGCCTCTTCCTGTCAATTATACCCTAAGCACTTAATTGCCTATTTCCCACAATTCCATTTCCATGGCTACTATGCACATAATGGCAGGATGCGCCACGTGAGCTTTCCAACTACAGTGAGGGCCATGGCCCAGTAAAGCAGACACAATACTTCTTCCCTCTGCACTCATTGGGTGCTCTGACATTTTCAAACACGCATGCAGCAATCACATACAAGATCTTGGCATTGCACACTATCATTTCTGTACACCACTCCCTATTTACTGTTAAACACTCTCAGTGCACGTTCCGTTTGATTCCAAAGCCCCTCTACCAGAAACTTCTGATAAAGAATGCACGATTACAGCATCCACAAAGATCTGGAGGTGCACCCAGCACACCTTTGGCCATGCACACAACAGTATAGCCCTTGCCCACACCCACCACAACACTATGGATCCATGCATGCGACCATGTGGGCAGCTAACCTTATGCACAAATGTAACATATGTAGCAGCACTTCTACCCAACTCCCCCACACCATAAAACACCCATTCACAAAAACCTGTCACAATTAGGAGAATCCACAAACATAACACTGCCATTCACAAAGTATTGTGTCACTGGCAACCTAAGCACAACATCTTCACAACATTGGGCCTACTTCAATAAATCTGCACACAGCACAGTAACCAACCACATATAAGCTGCACTTCAACCATACCCTCGTCCATACTCAAAGTATAGAAACACTGCACCCTGTGGCCACACTGCACAACTTCTCACTGCACCATATCCTGCCGTACACCAAATACTGTAGCAGGTTGCAACTATCACCACAACCATGGAATGCACAATACACGGTTTTTAACTCACTTGTGCGGCTGTATCACGTCTACAATGTGCTCCTCACCCATTCTCCAAAGATCACCACCTTGCGCCTGATGCACTGTCAAACCTGCATTGTCACAGTCGGTGTCCTCCTTGCACACATTCACCGCACCGTAATGCAACCATGCATGTCAGCAGGTCACCAACTTTCACTATGCCCATATGCACCACTGGCACCAGCACTCCTTCCCAACCTCTGCACTGCAATGGAGCTGTACAGCGTAAAATGCAACAGTCACCATACTCTGCAAACATTACACTGTCTCCTGCTCCCCTACACCCTTTCATTCACATACTATGGTCTTATCCACTTCCACTCAGAAGGTATTGTGTCACTGCCCACCTAACCACAGAATGTTCACAACATTGCCCCTAATCCAAGCATTTTGCACACAGCACACCATCCAAGCACATGTAAGCTGCACTTCAACCATACCCTCTTTCATACTGACAGCATGCAAACACTGCACCCAGTGCCCACACTGTGTGACTTTTCACTGCACCCTCTCCAACCACACATGAAAAACATTACCATGTTCTAACAGTGACCTCACCTGCGAAACAAACATACACGCATGGCAGCTCACTTCTGCTGCTTTATTCCATCTGAAATGTGCTCCACAACCATTCCATACCCTCTAACTGATGCAGAGTCAAAAATGCATTACTGCCATAGGCGTGCTCAATGGTCTAGGCTTTGAACAAACCCACCGCAATATAATGCCACCATGCATGTCACCATGTCACCAACTACGACAATCCACGTACACACCACTGCCAACAGCACTCCTACCCAACCTGCGCACCGCCATGGAGTTATGCAACAAGGAAATGCAACAGTTACAATAATGTAGAAAGAAAACACTCTCTCCTGCACCCCTGTGCACTTTCATTCACATACTATGAGCGTACCCATTTCCTTTCACAAAGTATTGTGTCACTGCCAACCTACCCATATACTTTTCGCAACATTGACCCTACTCCAACCAATCTGTACACACCACACTATGCAAGCACCACCCACTACTGGATGCAAAGTCAGACATGCATGGCTGCGGTGGGTGTGCTGAAGCCCTAGGCTCTTGAGTGCATGCCATGCGGCCTGCAGCCTTCGGCCATGCACCCAATAGTCTAATCCTTCAACATACCCACCGCAACTTCATGCATACATGCATGCCACCATGTGCCCAAATACCACAATCCAGCCACAGAGCACAGCCACCCACGCTCCCACCCAACGTATGTCATGGCCAATTAACTCCCCTTCTGAAATTCACCTGCCGCCACTCACCACGGAAAGAGGTTGCTGCAAAGAGATTGCGGCAGAAGCTATCTGGCCGTTACGGCAGCTGCCTCCAATCACCACCCAAAGTAGTCGCCTGTCTAGGTACCCGTGAATTGGCGCAATACGCACAAATACTGCAGGCACTCCTCCATCTTCTTCCACCTACTTACATATGACACATGAACCCCTTCTCACTCCCCCACCTTTTACCTCCCTTCTTGCCGCCAACACATAGTGTACGGTATATTTTCCAGACCTTTCTGCCAGTGCACTATCCTCTGATACACCGTGGCGGCATTAGCCAAAAAATGTTTGCACACAGCACGCTTCCCTCAAGCCAACCAACGGCCGTGTCCAAAGTTCTCCGACAGCACGCCATACCACAAGCCAATGACACTTCTGTCCACGGAGCAAACAGGGAAATGGGTCCACAGAGTGGACCCAGATATCACACATTTTTAGAGAAGTACATTTCTGTTGTTGGCAACAAATGTACTGATCATATTCCCACCAAAAACAGAAAAGCACGTTTTCTGACCCAAGCCCTTGCTCCTGCTGCAAATATGGTGCAAATCCGTCCAGCCGTTCGGGCTGTCGCCATCAGCATCGTTTTTGCCCATTCAGTCTATGGAAAAAAAATGTTTTGGACCCCCCTACAACTATTTCCCCCTGCACACAACCTTACCAAACTTGCAGACAAAATTCAGGGCGGCCCATATACTTTTTTTTATCAAAGTTTGGTGCGGATTCCTCCAGCGGGAGCAAAGTTATAAGCTGCTGAAAAAGTGGTCTTCCTATGGGTTTAGCAACTTAACAATAACTACACACCCGCTACCACGGGCCGTGTAATATATATATATATATATATATATATTCATTTTTATTTATTACAGGGACTGCGGTAGTCTAAGGGTTGAGGTTACGTTTCGTTTCTCAACCCTTAGGAAGAGCACTTTTTGGGCAGTTTATAACTTCACCCTCCCTGTACGAATCCTCACCAAACTTTCCAAAAAAGTATATGGCTTCCTCGGAATGATTCTACGAAGTTTGATGCAGTTTCTTCCAGGGGGCAAAGTTATAGGGGAGTCCCAAAATGTGTGGACATCCTCATAGAAGCAATGGAAAAAAAAAGTTGCTCACGTCTACAGCCCTAAACGCTGGATGTATTTTCACCAAAGTTGCGCGATTTGTGGTGTCATCTTTGATGTCCTGGGTGTTAGTCTTAGGAGTTCACCTTGGTGACGCAAGTTTTTGTTGCTTAGCTTATCATAACTGGTGAATTTCTGTTTTTTTAAAATTTTACTTGTAACCATAACGTCCTTTTAACAATGTTTTTTTTCACTGAATTTCATAGCTTTTTATTAGTGCAACTTAACCATAAGGTTCCTTTAACAATAAAATAGGTGGGTTAGATAGGTGCTGGGGGTCCCATTTAAAAATAGACAAGGCTGTAAAAACAGCCACGGGTGAAAATGCTAGAGATTAAGATAACCGGGATGAAAACAGAGAAAACCGCAAAGAGTAATGCAGATGACTTAGAGTTGGGCTTCGTCATCTGCTGAGCATTCCACGCTTCTTACATAGGGTTGTGTCAATGAACTGTGAACAGAACAGCTGGCAGAATCATCAGGGAATTTATAAATTAAATTGTAATCATATTTTAAAAGTATCAAAGAGTTAGAACATGCATACTGCCCTGTCATTTCCTTTTGCATAAATATAGAAATTCCATCCCTGAAGCGAAATTCTTGTTTATTATTACACATGTATGCAGCCCCTTCTCCCCTTTTACAGTCCTCTTCCCTGGCCTACATCACTGCTGTGCTCCTGCATTCTGTCTGGAATATCATTAATGGCCTTTCCAACACTGTAATAATATCCTGATTCTGCCTGCCTTCTTCCCTGCAACATCATAGTGTCTACCATAAAGGCATCGCCCATTCTCCAAATAAGAATGCTTTTTTCTCTGTTACGCCCACTTCTTTCAACACAGCTGCCTCCTTGTTCTGTTATGTTATGTTTTGTTATTCGTACAACATGCATAGTCAATGTGGTACGACGTCGTTTCATTGCAGGATTTTTTTTGTGTTTTTTTTACCACAATTTATTTGCCGAAAAAACTCAGATTTTTTTGGGGGGGTTGGAAAAATAGATACATTAGATGTGGGTGTTTGGGGATATATAAAAAAAAAGGTGATGGGTGGATTGGGGGGTGCACTCCCCCCCCAAAAAATATTAGATGAGTTTTTTCATTAAAATAATCTGCAGCAAAAAAGCTTGCGAAAAAACATATCCCATGATGAAATGACATGGAACTAGTAACCATTCAATGTATACAGACAGGAATCTAGAAATCTATAGAGCCCTGTATTTTAACGAATCCCAGTCCCTCATATTAGACCTATTCAATCATCCTAGTCTCTTGTCATAGTCGCTCATCCTAGCCCATGGTCCTAGTCTCTTCTCCTGGTTCAAGTCTCTTGTCATAGGGCCTCATTACAACTCAGGCGGTAAGGGGTTTACGGCGCCGTAAACAGCGCCGACCCTTACCGCCTGAGTACGAGGTCCCTTAGCGCCATGGAGGTTTTAACACCTGCTTTTAGCAGGTGTTAAAATCCATGGCGCTAAGGGACCATGGAGTTAATTACACCACCGTAATTTACGGTGGCGTAATTAACGCCTTCCCCACTCCCATTATGCCCTATGGGGCAAAATGGGAATGGGGAAGGGTAAATGGGAAAATGGGGATTTACCGCCCCGCCAAGGTTGGAATGGGGCGGTAAATCCGCCAACCACCATGGCGTAAACGTAGTTTACGCCATGGTGGTAAAGTCACGGCCCAGGCGGTAACTTACCGCCTGGGTCGTAATGAGGCCCTTTCCTAGACCCTCATCCTAATCCTTTATCCTAGTTTCTAATCATAGTGCTAGGTTCTCATGTTAGTCTCTCATCACGTACCTTGTTCTGCTTCAAGTCCTTTTTTCAAGTCTCTCATGGCAGTCCCTTATCCATAAACATGTATCTTGTGTCTTTTATACTAGCCTCTTGCTTACATCTCTCATGCTCATTATAGTCTCCCATTCTAGTCCCCTGTCTTGGTATCTCATTCTAAGCGCAGACTATCCTCCTATTTCAAGCCCTAGTCCTTCAACTGGGCCTCATTACGACCCTGGCGTTAAGGGTTTAACGGCGCCGTAAAAGGTGTCGGTGCCGTTAAACCCTTAACGCCTCATTATGAGTTCCCTTTGCGGGACCCGACCTTAACGCCTGCTTTTAGCAGGCGTTAAAGTAGGGTGCCGCAAGGATACTTTGGTGCTAGGTATGGTGCCGCAATTTGCGGCACCGTACTTAGCGCCTTCCCCATTCCCATTGAGCCCTATGGGGCAAAAATGGGAATGGGGAAAGGCCCATGGTGAATGGGGACTTACCGCCCCGCCAACCTTGGAATGGGGCGGTAATTCCGCCATTCACCATGGCGGACCCCGGCATGGACCATGGTGCTAATAGCACCATGGTTTAGCGCCGGGTCGTAATGAGGCCCATAGTCTAATGCACTCATCCTAGTCTCTCATCATCGTCCGAGTACTTTATCCAAGTCTTTTTGTCCACATCTCTCATCCTAATCCCTCGTTCTTGTCCAGGGGTGGACCAGAAACTAAAAACAACCCTGGAGATGTTGTTGAAAGTGTCCCATATTACACAGTGTGAATAAACACAGTGAGAAAAACCAGCCCCTCTATGTATGATTGTGTGGGAGGGAGGGAGAGGCTTGGTTTCACCACCAAATTAAATATGGAATCATTGATCCAAAAAGTACATTTTATAGCACATTTGTGCCTATACAGTGATTAAAAAAGTAGTTAAACGTAACAAAAACTGGTAGAAAATATCTGGTCAGAGTGAGGAATAGAAAAGATATTTGCTTCTTCGAAAACTGAGCCAAGAAAATGTTGATAAATGCATTCTAAAATCAGTGGCATGTACCATGTTGTGTACTAACCAAATACTGAGACTGTCTACATGCTATCATGGCCAACACCAAATTCCCACTATAAACATCCAATAACCTTTCTGTCACCCCCATGCAGGTGATGCCGGATACCGTCTCACGCCATGGCTCATGATACCCATCAGACGACCATGGTACAGGCATGAGGAGGCCTACAACCAGGCACACATATGTACAAGGGGCATCATAGAGCAGACTTTTGGACTGCTGAAAGCCAGGCTCTGTTTCCTCAGCAGATCTGGCGGGGCATTGATGTATAGCCCCATAAAGGTTGGCAAAATTGTCCTGACATCTGCCATGCTGCACCATATGTGTATACGCCGCAACATTGCACTGCCCCCGGACATGGACCAAGCAGATGAGGAGGATGACGATGAAGATTGGATGGGCATGCAACCAGGACGGGGTGCGATGGATGGACATCATGCACAGGGAGCACGTATTCATATTTTTTTCTGAACAATCCTCACAAGCACATGGAGAACATTATCACACACGTAATTTGTGACACTTATATTAAATAATTCAGACACACACAGAAGAATGTCCACTCGTTTTTCATATTAACAACCCAATGTATTATGATGACAGAATTTAACCGGTGCAACAACAAAACCCACCCAAATGTACCCACCCACCTCCCGGGCCCCAACTACCTATCCCATCTATGGACCCCACCCCTTCTTTTTTCTTGGAGTTTAACATGTTTTATTGTCATAACAACTATTAAGAACAAAGAAAAAATGACAATAAGTAACCCATTAATCATGCACATAGTCACTTAAAGTCAAAGCATACTAAACAATTCATCATAAACTATATGTAAACACTATATATAAGAGATGGAATAGAGGAGAAAGAAGGGGAGAAAAGGAAAAGAAAAGGAAGAAAGGAAAAAAGGAAACACTGTAATCAAGTACTGAAAAGTACATTTGCAATAAACCATGCAACAGACATAGGAATAGTACAAGTCTATAGCATAAAGCGACAGGTATTTATACATAACAATAATATTCAACATTAGGGATGCAGTGTCCCCAAGATAAAGTTCAGAATTAACGATAGACATCAAGAAAACAGCTCCAAATGTTCCAAAATTTGTCAAGTTCATCCTTGTGTTTGTAAATGGCTCTTTCATACGTTGAAACAGGAAGAAGCTCTTCCACCCAATCATCAATATTAAATGAATTACTTGACTTCCAGGACCTCAGTATTAACTTTTTAGCAACCATGCATGCGCGCAGCAACCACATTTTCTTACCAAAGTCAATTTCCTCCAGCAAAGAAACATCGCCTAGAATTAATAGTGAAGCATTCATATGAACAGCAATGTTTAAGACTAAGCTTAATCTTTCACAAACCCTTTACCAGAACTGCATTGTTTGAGACAAGACCAAATCAAGTGGCCAAGGGTACCACTTGAACAATTACACTTCCAGCAGAGATTGTTGTCCAAAAGCCCACTCCTAAACAACTTCTCTGGTGTCCAATAGGCCCTAAATAGTAGTTTCATTTGAGACGCTCTGAGGCCCCCATCCAAGCTCACCAGTCGAGGGTTTCCACAGCATCTCCGCTAACATCTCAAGCCAACATCTTCCCCTAATTCCTCTGCGCAGATTGCTGGTAGTCCTGGATCTCCTTTTCGATTAGCCTTTATGATCCCGTACATGGTAGATACAGGGTGTGATGCACTGGAGTATACCACTAGAGCTGCCCAAGCGGTACTCTGAACATTCAGTTGCGGCACCTGAAAACAGGCTGAAATAATAAATTTCAGTTTCCCATATTCAGTGTATGAGCAGCCTGCCGTGTCATATTTGTGGCGAAATTGAGCGTATGGGATCCAACTGCCTTCCTCAAACAAATCCTTAAAGTATTTTATACCAACCATAAACCATTCTGCCCAAAAGAGGTTCTTACCCTGGTATTTCAATGTCGGGTTGTTCCATAGGGAGGCATCCAGGTGCAAGTAGGGATCACTACTCATACGATTCGAAAGCTCACACCAGCAGTCTTGCAAGAATGAAGTGAGTGCACTGGCCTTTTTTCAATTTCATCTCTTAGTAGTTAACAGGGCTGTAGGGTCTAGCTGAGAAATCACACCACACTCCCACGACGTGAGATCAGATCGTTCAGACTGTACATGGGTATACAAAGCAACTCTGCACAAGTGGCGAGTGGAGAACGATAGATGGTAATCTAGAAAATTAGGTAAGTTCATCCCCCCCAAATTTAATGGGAGATGAAGTTTCCAAATTGCGAGCTTTGGAGGCTTTCCATCCCAAAGAAAGTTTTGTATAATTCTTTGACCTCTTTAAAAATGTTTCCTGGTATCTTAAAATGGGGCATGCTTAAGATGTAATTTATCCGAGGTGCCAGGTTCATTTTTATACAGTTAATTCTTCCCCAGGTTGACAACTTCAAAAGACTCCACCTTTCCAAATCTGACTTGACAACCGGGAGGAGCCATGTAAAGTTCATGGTTGGCAATTTCACTATATCTGCACCAATCCATACGCAAAGATATTTCAACTTTTCGGTACACCAACGAAAAATAAATTGAGCACATGCATGCCATATACACAAGTTATTGATTGGTAAGATCTCGGATTTACTCAAATTAATCTTATATCCTGATATCGCAGAGAAAGAATGAATAGCTCGCATCAGGTAAGACATACCAATAACAGGGTCTTGAAGGGGAATCAATAAATCGTCTGCATATAACCAAATCAAATTATTCCAGTCATTCCCAATTATAGGTGGAAGGTTCATGTCCGCTTGTAAGCATACCGCAAGTGGCTCCATAGACAGAATGAACAGGAGAGGCGATAGCGGGCAGCCTTGTCTTGTACCACAATGAAGTTCAAAAGAATCTGAAATAAATCCATTCGTCAACACACTTGCAGAAGGGTTGTTGTACAATAGCTTAACCCAGCGTTGGAAATCTCGCCCAAAGTTCATTTTCCTCAGGCATGTGAACAAAAAGTTCCACTCCACATGATCAAATGCCTTTTCAGCGTCTAGTATAAGGACCACATTGGCCACAGGCTGATTACGCCCCTTCTCAATGGTCAACAGCAGGCGCCTCATGTTGTCAGCCACCGCTCTACCAGAGACAAAACCTACTTGGTTCTCGTGTATCAGAATCGGAATGACCTTTTCCAGTCGAACAGCCAGGATTTTAGCCAGGATTTTGCAGTCACAGTTTATCAGACTAATCGGTCGATAATTCTCACACCTGGTAGCAGATCTGTCCTTTTTTTAACACTGTAATCAATGCATGTCTCATGGTATCCGGTAGTGAACCGGACTCAAAGGCATCATTGAAAACTTCACACAAGAGCTGTAGCGCAGAATCGGGGAGGGCCATTTAAAACTCATTAAGTAGTCCATCAATGCCAGGCGACTTGCCCACAGTCAGTTTTGAAATCACCAGTCGAACATCATCCACTTTCACCATTCCTTCAAGGCTAGCCGCCTCATCAGTTGTCAGCGAGAGGAAATATGCGAGTCAAGGAACCTCTCAATTTCCAGATTCTCACAGGCCAATTCAGAGTCATAGAGTTTTTCATAAAAGCCTCAGAATAAATTGTTAATACCTCTCTGTTGCGTCTCTCATACATCTCGGTTGCGGTAATAAAGCGATCGCTTTCAGCCACCTCCAGCCTATGCACCAGTTGTCTCCCTGCTTTCTCACCATTCTCAAAGTAATTAACTTTTTGCCTGAATAGGGCATATTCGACCTGGCTGGAAATTAGTTTGTTCAGTTCATACTTAGCTTTTCGCAAAGCAGATTTCGTTGTTTCATCCTTGTTTGCCGCAAATAGAAAATCTAGGTGCTTTGCTTCAGAAGAAAGTCTCTGGATCTCCTTTGTTCTTAACTTCCTCTCTTTCCCAGTCTTTGAAATCAACACTCCACAAACAAAGCATTTCCGCGCCTCCCAAACAGTTGAGACTCGGAGATCCTCAGTTTTATTGATCTGGATGAAGCTATCAATTTTCTCTACCACCTCAGTCCTGATCTGGTCATTCTATAGAATATTAGAGTTTATTCTCCATCTCGAGGATTTAACCAAGGAGTGCTGCAAGGACAGTCGTAAAGACACAGGTGCATGATCCGACAATGCAATGAGTCAAATTAATGTATCATAGCAACTAGAAGTCACCCGTCCAGAGGTCAAGAAGAAATCAATCCGAGAATACGTATCATGACACTGAGAATGAAAGCTATAATCCCTGTCTGACGGGTGCTCCAATCGCCAGACGTCAGCCAAGTTGAATTCCCTTATTAAACTCTCTATGGATCTTCTGCATTTGTATGGATTCTGGTACAATCCCCATTTGATCGGTCCAATGCTGAGTCCATCACCTGATTGAAATCACCTCCTATTATAATAGAGTCTATGTGGAAACTTTGAAGCAACTGAGCCACCTCATGAAAGAACATGGGATCATTTAAATTCAGTGCATATATATTGCATAGGAGAATGTCCACACCTTGAATTTTCACCAATACACATATTACTCTGCCCTCTTTATCTCCTCTGATTGTAATGACTGATAAAGGCAAATTTTTCTTTATGAGTATTGAAACGCCTCTTCTGCTGGATGAATGAGTAGAGAAGAAGGTATCCCCAACCCATCCCCTCTTCAATTGTTCAGCTTCAGGATCCTCCAAATGCATTTCTTGGAGGAAAGCAATGTCACATGAGTTCGAATGCATATGAGACAGTATTTTGGACCGTTTCACCACATTATTGAGTCCATTAACATTCCATGAGATTATTTTTAGATGGTCCACAATTTTAGTGCCCATGGTACAGTGCTTATTTTGATGCAATATACAATGTATGGAAAAACAGTCAAAGAATAGAATAGGGAGAAAGAATAGAAGAAAGAAAAGATAGAAGATAGAGCGCATGCCCACATTGGGCATTAGACCACCAGGATATACTGGTAGTGGTTACAAGTGGATGGCCCACTGTACAGACACAACAGTAAGGCAACAAGCAATTATAATGTCACAGTAGACACCAATCTTTCAGTAAGATATAAATCCTAAATCTCCCATCCCCACCCTAAAATTTACGCATTACATAGATCCTAAAACATAGTCCTGCAACATCCATATATAATAAACCCAACCCATTAACATCTATAAACCAAGAGTCCGGACCATTAATTTCAGACCCCAACTCTTCCTAAAACATCAATTTGGTCCCCTATTCTACACTGCCAGGAAGAAACACAAATATGATTGTCTAGAAACAAACTCTTAAAATCCTGGTCGTATAAACCCAGCATCACATTTACATATTATCCTAAGTACATTCCGTAACATCAAGGTGTATCTGACAGACTTCAACATGACATACTCCTTATGTATTTATTTTATCTATATTTATACCTTTTAAAATTTCTCTATGCAGCCCAAAAACCCCGGATCCTACTTCTCAGCCAGCCTGAAAATCCCAATGCTTGCAGCACCATCACCCTTCATACAGGTCAACCAGGAAGAGCTGCCGTGAGTGGCCGCCAGGACCCTTTCGAATGACAACAAAATTCCCTTCAGTGCTCTAGGGTTCCACATCTGTCTTCGGTGATATCCTGACTCCCCGGCACCCATGCATCCCACCCCTTTCCCAATCAAAACCTCACATGGCTTCCACAGTCACTTCCATGCAGTCCTAAACCTGTCACTTATGCGGGATCAGCACACCCAAAATACAGGCCCGACCCCACAACACCCGTGATCTCCGTTTTTGACAGCATTCCGGGATAAAATAACACTCAATGGCCCAAATGTCAGTCAGCCATACCACGGCTCACACCCATCCTATACACCCCAACTTCACCCTTGTGGATTCCATGACACCCCATCCAAAGCAGCCTCCAGCTCCAATGCTTTGCCATGCTTCATCCGGGATTCAAGGGCAGTCCTCAACTAAAGGGAATTGAGCACAGCATCCGCTGTCTATCTGGGATTGATCTAATCTGGTTGCTATAATGCGCAATAAATAATAATGTTCAGATTTGAAAACACTCAAATTTAAAGAGAGGACTTATAATATACATAAATTATAATAAAGCAATTTGACAAATGCATGAACCTTTCCAGAACGGGTATATCAGTAACTTTTTCGTCCTAACCCCCAAGTGCCTGATTAGCCATTAGGCTAAGGAGGCACCGGTCTATAGGCAAATAAAGCGGTGCAGGAAATGTTAGCCGCATGCAGATCATTTGGGGGGAGGCATTTTAACTGCTTAGACGTCCCCACAGGGTGTAATCCGGCACTGCTTCCCCCATCTTGACTGCAGCCGCATCAATGTAAAGTTACGCGTGGCAGACAAACTGTTTATTGTAGAAACCGCTGTTTCAGAATATTAAAGGCTGTGGCGGAGTGGGTGTGTGCACAAAGTAACTGCATGTATGAAACCCCTTCCTGATCCCTGCCGTGAGCTCACAGGCCTCTCACTTCTCACTGAAATCATGAGGCAGGAACCCTAGGTGTGTGATCCCTGACACACAACTCCATCTCACAGCGCCACACCCACACAGGCTCCCACCCGAACCACACAAGCCCGGCCCGACTCCACCAAACGGAACAAATGCACACATCACCCTTCTCTCTGCATGTGTACACAAAACCGCCATATCAACAGGGGGAATGCCAGAGTGTGCGCCACGGATGGTAAAGAATCCCGGCATGCCCGTCTCCAAAGCGAAGACAGGCAGGTGCGACCACACAAATGGTGCCGGGCTCACTCCCTCCCTCCACACACTTAACGACGCTGGTCCCCGGAAACAAACCGCCCCACGACCAACAACCTACAATGATGCGCGGGGGTGCAAAGCAGGGGCGCCAGTCGCAAAACGAGATGCTGTGCCCGCAGCAAAAAAAACATATATATATCGGACACCGGAAATACAAACTAGGCAAGTAAATGGGGCTACCTGGACAGACTTCACAGGGGACTGCTTAAACATAGAGCTTAAAACATACCTTACCTATCAAACGCCATATAATGGCGCGATAAATGCAGACACTCAGAAGTACCCCATACTATACTACGGGGAAGCAATCACTTCCTCTTTCACGTTACAACGTAATGACATAACCTAACCAGGTTCCTTAATCTAACAAAGCCTCGTACACCATGACAAAAGAAAATAACTCACGCGCTGTAATCACTCAACTGCCATAAAGTAAATATTCAAGCAACAACAACAAATAATTACTAAGAAATTTGTAAGAATAAGTTAATAAAAATCAAAGAACAGTGTAAGAGTAATAACGTTAAATCATATAACGAAAATACAAGATAGAAAGAAACAAAATCACGTTTTTGTCAGGCAAGGATCATTTCTAAGCCAGGCGCAGGCTTGTTCAGGAGCCTCAGTAAGTTTCACTCCATCCGGCAGAAAAAGCTTAAAAACAGCAGGTTTCAGCAAAGATGTTTTAAACCCCGATCTTTAGCCATGCGTTTAGCCTGCCAAAACTCTTTTCTTTTAAGGACCACTTCCCTTGGAAAGTCAGGATAGATATTAAATGAGACTCCATCCCAAGTTAGAGAAACTTGTTTCATTGCATTTCATTGCAATGCACAGGATGTCTTCCTTCATGCTGGTCTTCACAAATTTAACAATAATTTGCCTTGGCTTTCCAGTGTCTAATATCCCAGCTCTGAAGAACGTATCCAAATCCTTCAGCTGCACATCGCTCCCCGGCAAACACCTATTGAAGATACTGGTAAAGTAGGCTCTGGTTGCTCCTTAATGCCAATCAAGCGCAAGTTATTAATTCTAGCTTGAATTTCCAGGTTTATGTTTGTCGGTTGGAGCCTTGACATCCCTTCCTACAATTCCTGGTAGTAATGGAAAACATACTCTCCATTTGTTTGGCTCCAGGCAATGCTGGATCAATCACGAAGCTTGAAGGAAAAGGGAATATCCTTTTATGAACAGACTTGTATGTAACCAGGACAAGTCGAACACAAGAGAGGAGAGAGAGGCATATTCAAGGAAAGCCCTCTGACGTAGCTACGCCTTGGAGGGGCTGAGCAGACTGGAGCCGCTGAGCCCACAACATTTCAAGAAGCAGAGAATGCCAGACAGGGGTGCCAGAAACTTGGAAACCCAAACAAAAGAAGAACTGCTGGGAGGACTGAGAGCGGAGGACCATCCAATGTTGTGTCGTGACCACAGAAACACTATTGTGGGCCTTGGGTTCATCCAATAACACTGAAACCCGGAGGAATATGGGAGACATGAAACCTCCTGTCATCGAACCCTCACAGAGCGTGGCAAGCCATGAAAGCACAGAGAGTGGAATGGTTGGGAAGGCTGGAGCACAGAGAGGACCAACCGAAGCAGGAGACCTGAACGAGCAATAAAACCCCAGAACTCCACCCGCGATGAACCAAGGTACTGGGTTGGAACGAAGAAGGGGGAGGCTGTTCGGAGAGCATATCTTAACAAAACTTGGGGAAATCCGAATATGCCACGGAAAGTGAATAACAATATTAAGCATGAGGCTTTGAGAAGGTCTGAATAACAATCCACTGAAGGAGGGAGGAAATGGCTAAAGTTAAATATTAACGAGTCAGGGAATCCCATAATGAAAGACTGTGAGAAGCTATGTTATATCCAGTGCTCAGAGAAGGAGCATAGTAGAGAGGCCCCAGGAGTGGTGGTGTCTCACCCATAATAAGAAAATATGAAATAACCTAAGGATCAAGTGGAAAGAGAGTAAGATAGGCACAGTGAAAGGAAGAAATGTAAGAAGAAATGTAAGAGATTATCTTAAGAAAGCCCTAAATAAAACTATTGAGAATACAGATAAGCAGTAGACCAGCAGGAAAATGAAACCTATGAGTAGTTGGCAGGTGCTACAGGAGTTCACAACTCAGACATTGAGAACTTGTTTCTAGAGATTGACTTTTTTTCATCTGATGTATATATGAACTAAGTGAACTAAAGAATTGAGACCGATGGCCGAAGGGAAGCAGCCAACAGAGAGAAATTCTTTTGGCAAACCTTAGTTATGATGTTTAGTGGTAGGGCCAGGTAGATTAGATTTTGGACAGAGGACATCATTTTGAGTTGAACTTCCTGGTGACAGACAAGCACCTTAGTTAGTATGCATAGGTAGGGAACACCACTCTAGCAATAGAGCAAGATAGGTATGTTCTTAATTGTTTTGAATAAACCTGATAGAAATGTCCAGTCTGTGACTAATTCCTTCTTACCACCCACCACATCAACTAACCAGCCTGCAATCTTCTGTATTGATGATATCATTTATGAACCTACTGAGTGACAACCCAGTCGTTAGGAGCGTTTTTAGGTAAAAAAATATTTTCTTGTTTTAAAATGTTGTTCTGAAAACAACATCACATTTGATTTAAAAGGTGGATGTTTATTTAAGCCAGACATCATTTTTCTACTAGAAAGGAATCTCTAGATTGTCAGATCTAGTTTATCTAATGAAGACAGCATGGTATCTTATGTTGAAGGAGGATGTATACGAACTGTTCGAACTACAATTGTTCGAATCACAATTGACCTTTGCACAATTGACCGAATTGTGAAGGTCAATTGTTACATATCTGCGGGTGGAAACCCCCCGCCGCCCCCCTATATATATATATATATATATATATAACCAAAGCAAAATATATATATATGCGGTCAATTGTGCAAAGGTCAATTCGGACCCTTGACTTTCGATCAATTGGGTCATTTGAACAATTGTGTTCGAACAATTTGGGTAATACCGTTGAAGGATACTCTCATCCCCCGCACACTATCTCAGGCTTGACAAAAACAATTGTTGAAAAAGTGTGGTATTTTTTAGATAGTAATGTATCAATCGATAGGTAGAACAAATAATTGCTATATTCTTTCATATAAAGAAAACAGTCAATCATTTATCCAGAATGTCAAACAATTGGAATGTATACATTAAAATCATTTTAATTCAGACAATTCTTAAACCCAATTACATTTGTGAGATGAATTTATTAATAACAGCCAAAATCCAGAAAAAATCAGCTCAACGCGTTTCAGGATGATTAAATCCCTTCATCATCATCATCATCATTTGTGAGAAAAATAGTGGTTACATTTTCCAATCATGTACAATCTTTATACAGTCAAAGTAATAATGCATATCAGCTATATGTGAGGGATCTTTAAATGTGATTGTTGAAAAGTATTGATGGCTAAAATCAGCTTACCTCCTTTATATAGAAGGAGCAATAAAGATAAGGGGGGTCATTACAACCCAGGCGCTAATTGCGCCAACTTTACCACCATGGTGTAAACTATGTTTACACCATGGTGGATGGCGGATTTACCGCCCCATTCCAAGGTGAGTGGGGCGGTAAATCCCCATTTCCCATTTTCCCTTCCCCATTCCCATTTTTGCCCCCTAGGGCATAATGGGAGTGGGGAAGGCGCTAATTACGCCACCGTAAATTAGGTGGCGTAATTAGCATCATGGCAGGTTAGCGCCATGGATTTTAACGGCTGCTAAAAGCAGCCGTTAAAATCAGAATAGGCGTTAAGGGTTAACGACGGCGTTAACCCTTAACGCCTGGGTCGTAATGAGGCCCAATAATAGTACTATAGTCCCAGTGTTGTCTCACTATGTTGAGTCTGTAGAAAAGCATACAAAAATAAATAGAATTGTAACTGCCAAGGGAATTTGGGGTATGTGAGAAAAACGTCATTGTGTTACCTCTTGTCATACCAAGTCTCTCCACTCTGCGAGCTTTCGTGGAATGTCACGTAGCATGTGGTGTCCAAGAGGGCCACTATACGTGTACCAGCATCCAACCTGATGACATCATAAAATAATGGACAATGTTACCATAAATATTAAATAATCATGGCTGCATGAATTTACCTAATGCAGGTGTCAAACATATTATGGTAATGTTATAATGCACTGTGGCATAGCTTAATTTTACTATATGTAAGTATGCTCAAGATAAATTGGATTTTCCGAACGTACATTAACAATCTAAAATGAATAAAGTCTTATATCCGTACTATCCATTGAACATCAGGATAATGGTTTCACACGTCATATGTATTAAGTCCAAGCTTTGTCGAAAAAAGGTAAACATTTTTTTACAACACTCAAGAATTTCGAAATAGATGCTTATAAGAAGAGCATCATTTGAGGACATGTCTGCATATGAATCTTTAACTATGACTTATTATGTATGTTAAATGTCTATTTGTAAACTTGTCAAGAAATTGACAATGGGCCTCATTACGACTACAGCGGTAGTCGTGCCGGTAAAACCAGCATGGCTGCCGCCAGAGTCATTTTTTTACTGGTGCCCGGGAATGGGCAATTACCGGGTCATTACCGCCGTACCAAACCCGGTAATTGCCCATTCCCGGGCATCGATAAGAAATGCTCCCCATTTCCATATGAGCCCCATAGGGACATGGTCTGCTCGTGGTTGCCGGTCCCACCGGCATGTCAGTTCTGGCGGGCGGTAAGGAACCCGCGAGCAGAACTCGTAGTTTGCCGGTCCAGTAACAACAGTACTGCCAAGCTTACCGTACCGTTGTTACCGGACGGGCAAACTTGTAATGAGGCTCAATGTCTCAATTGGAAAGTTGGATCATAATTTCCACAATCTACTGATTGACATCAGCAATTGTTATAACCTACACCAATATTGTACTCATAAGTGCACTCTCTATTTATAGAGGACAATTTTTGACATGCTCTACAGAGTCTGTATAATCATCATTGTCTCACATAGAAACTAATTATGTGATCAGAAATTCCATAATCTCCTGGTTGACATCAGAAATTATTATTACATTAAACAATATTGTAGTAAAGTCAAATATTAGGCTCGGTGTAGTTTGAAATATGGACATAGTCACAGTGTAATTTAGGTGGGGTTAACAATTTTATGAAGATTTTTTTTATTTTGTAAAATAAATGGTTATTGCAGAACAGCTGGTTGTTGTCGCAAAGTGTGAGGGTGGAATTGTTACTCGCTAAATATTTAGACTGCGGATTGTCAGCGATTGGAAAGTAAACTCAACGTACTTAAGATATTTGTCTGTGTATCTTGTTCAAGGTCGTTATTTAAGCATATGTGCACGTTGTGTCACAGATATTATAGATCGAAATGTTCTGACACTCAATGCAGATCTTATTTCATAATAGTATGTCTAGCTTTTTCAGTATACTATAAATATGTCTGTTTACCCCTACACAGACATTAGAAGACAATTCATATCCACTCGTTATATCACTGCAGATCATACTTCTACAGTCTTCCAATATTGTTATTATTATGGTATTTACTCAGTACAGACATAGCTTTGAGAAGCAACAGAGAAGTTCACAAGTCATAGGGTGAAGGGCACGGTAGGGGAACGACAGAGATATTAGGGAGTGGGGAGCTAGCGAGGGTGCAAGTGGGCAATTAAGTGGCACGTCATCTTCAAGAAACCATGGGAGGAAACAGCTTGTAGCAGATCACCCAGTCCTAGGTTAGGAAGGGAGTGGAGGGTGTGTGTGCCTAGGTGTTAAGGAGAAGCCATTCCTTTAAGAGCAGGGTCCTAAGCTCCTTCCTGAAATGTAGAAGCAAGTGGCTGAGCCTGGTGATAGTGGGGACAAAGTTACAGAATCTGTAGGTGTAGATGTAGAAGGCCCTTCTTCTTGTTCTGCTCTTCCTGTACCAATGGAGTACGTGTCTGCACATGTCCTTGCCTCTGGTGGATTGTAGGTCTATGGAGATACAGACTTTCTCAGTGAGGTAGCTTGGGGACTTCACTACAAAACCGTTGTGGGTGATGCAGCAGTATTTCAAGAGTATATGTGCTTGCAGCAGCGGTCAGTGCAGTTCAATGGGGATTAAAGTGATGTGGTTGAATTTGCGGAGTCCTCTGATGAATCTTGCTGCATCATGTAGGACACATCTCAGGGGTCCCAGGGTAGTTACTAGAAGACCTTCCAGAAGGGCATTGCCACCACCCAGATGGGAGAGGAAAAGGTATTGTACAGAAGATCTAACGTTGTTTTGTAGGATGCAGGGCTGGATTTCTCAAGTAGGGAAAGTTGGTAACAAGCCATTTGGGTCTTTCTTCCAATGTGCTGCTTGTGGGTGAGAATCTGTCGATACTGCACCCAAGGGACTTGGCATAGGTGGTCTGCTGTTTGTGAATGACGTGAGGTTCTTAGCAGAGAGCCAGGTCTGGATGTCACTGTATTTGGTGTTGTTGGTGAGCAGTAGAAATTCAGTCTTGGCGAAATTGAGCTTCAGATAAGCACTCAACATCCAGGACTGGATCAATATGAAGCAGGACTTGAACCTGTGGATGTCTTCAATGGTGGATATCATGAGGTAGAGCTGCATTGCATCTGCATATTTATGGATGTTGATGTTCTATGGAAACAGGAGAGTTCTGAGTGGTCCCATGTAAACGTTGAAGTTCACAGGGGTGAGGATTGATTGTTGCAGGACTCCACAGGTGATGGGTGCAGCTGACGATCTGGAGGAATTCATTTGGATGAAATGGTAGTGGTTAGCAAGGTATGATTGGGACCAGCTAAGGACGATCTTTCTGATACCTATGTGACGATGTAGAATGTCGTTGAGCGACTGGTGGTCTACTTTTTCAAACGCTGCTGAGAGGTCGAAGGGAACAAGGAGGAAGGAAGGCCATCATTGAGGATGTTAAGGGAATCATCAATCCCCTTGATGGTAGCCTTTTCAGTGGTGTATCTGGGGCTGAAGGTTGTTGGCTTTGATGTGTTGGCGATATTGCTTGGCTACTTCTTTCTCAAGTATCTTACATAGGGAAGGAAGATGGGTATTGGGGCGATAGTTGCTGAGGTGTCAGGGTGCAGTCTTGGTTTCTTAAGAAGTGGTAGGATTGGTCCAGTGTTGATGGTGAAGGTTAATGTGAGGGAGGAACATTTCAGTTGAAAGGATCTCTTGAGTGGGGAGGCAAGGAGGTTGTTCTCTATATATGATGTGGCCTTAAAAGTATTGAATTTTTGGCTTTTACAGTTTAAACTAGAGGAAAATTCTGATTTGGGATGAACTGATAGGCAGAGATTAAGGAAGCTCGTAGAAATAGCATGGATTGAGGTATAACTGAAAACATGTACTGGTATTCTTCTCTACAATCAGACAAACAAACAAATTAACATTGTTAGTCTTCTGTTGTACAATGTATAGAAGAAACAGCTGAATTACTGATCCTGCACCTCTGCAATGCACAGGAAAAATAAGAGAAACCATATGGTGGGCCTTGTGCTCTACAAGGTGCAGGAGAGAGAAGGGAATCCATCTTGCGACTCTTGCTCTCTGCAATGCCAGGGACACATTATGAAAAGACCTACAGCGGCTAGGTAAGGTCTGTAAAAAGCTTGTTCTTTTTTAAAGTTTACATTACTTTTTCTACTCTGGCACAGTACTACTGGCATTTTTTGTACAACCTACTACTTTCCTATATGTTGGGAAGAAAGTTGTCGAAAGTTACTTTAAAAACTGCTTTTGTTACAATGTTGCTTGGTGAATTGATGTGTTTTCCACTTGTGTGCTTCGTTACAATAGTTACAATCATGAGTATGGTTGTATGGGCTTTTTCGGCTCTATTACCTGCAGCAGTATTTGCGTCAGTGGTAATTGCCCCACCCATCCCCATTGGGAAATGGGGACTTACCGTATTACCACTACTCGTGAACCGGTGCAATTTGCACCGGACCGAGTAGCGGTAACGCAAATTACGTTGGACGGTGCGCCGGGATGCCGCCCAACTCCTGATAGACCCCAAGTTGTCTTTAAATCTACCCCGGTTTAAACTGGCCCTCGATATTTGCTGCTGGATGAAGTTTGACCAATGCCGCTGAAGTGTTACAGTGCGATAGAGACCGGTGTCGGCTTGTCCTGATAGGTGTCGGCAGAATGCAGGGAATAGGCGCATACCATGAGGCGCGCAGTCACATAAGGTCTTCACCGTATAAATTCCCTAATGATAATAATAAGCCACATGCACAGACCTCAGCAGCCCAAGGTGGAAAGAAAGTTCCTCAGTCAGACAAACAAATAATGAGACAAAATAACAAACGACAACATGTGTTGTCCAAACAAGACTGAACATTTTCCTGGCTGGTTTCCCGTGTTTCAGAGTGTGAGGACCCCTTCTGTTTTTAAATCAAAGAAACGTGTGTGTTTTGGGATGAGTTCCATGAATACACCAAGTAGAAGACAATCTTTACATCAAATATAAAATCCGTGCTCATGTGTTTGATTTCACGTATTTCATTTTGTGGTGCTCTTGAATGTAGGCTAACAAAACGGAATTCCTTACTGCTTTAAAAGAAACAAGCACTGGCAAAGCCAATAGGGCAGGCATGAAAGCGTAGAGGCGTCGTGTTACTTGTTGTAGAGCAGCCGCTGGAGAGATAGAAATCTTACCAACTACATTTATGAAGCCAGACCTACTGGCTTTACCAGGGCCTGTGTATGGGAATGCTTCCATTTTTCTTCAAGCCAATCAGCCTCGCTTCCCTCCAGAGGGAAACAGAACAGCCCCATTCTTGGGGGGGAATGGCTTGACTCAGAAAAACAAACGCCGTCTACTAAGTTTCAAAGACATCCGACCGCCTCCACAACCAGAATAATTAAGTGGGCAATGTGCACGAGGCCGGATACATATTCCGAGAGGAGCCCTCAGGCACAGTGCTGCTTATAGTCTGTCCGACGTCTTGAAACGCGCGCGCGGCCTTTTCGGTGGCATTGGCCTTTCCGGTCTCCAGGTGCAATAGCAATGAACTGCAATGTTACTGCAGAGCATTCTGGTGTAAGTGGATGTTTCTTCTCAGCTGGGCAAGGGAGGATTATGTGCAAAACCGATGGCAGCGTGTGGGGTCGAGAATGAGCCTAGTGCATAAACACACCATGAATTAAAGGATGACTACAATTCCAACTCAAGGCAGCGTGTCCTCGCTCCTATTTGAAAGGTTGATAAACAGAGGCACTGCCAAGTGAGGTGATGTGCCAAGGATTACAGTGTGTTCCTGGGGAGGATGAGGGAGGGGGTGAACTAGGGAGGGAAAACACAGTAGGATACCCACATTACATGATTTCAGCAGGGAAATTCAATTAAATTGACAGAATATGAATTAATAGGTATTAGTTAGTTAGTAGCTCAATCCATTAGCGATTAATAGATTGCTGTCCTGAATTTTGCTACTCTGCTTCAGGGCTCCCTAACTTCAATCCTCAAGAGTCACCAACATCACCAGGTTTTTAGATCAATTGCTGAATTTGAAAAAAAGTTGCCATATCCTTTCATTCTTAGGGACAATTGTTCTGCTCCACTTCAGGACCATGATGGTCTGGGTGACATAGGGTGATGTAAATGTGCTTTTTGAGGGTCAATATGTTTTCGCCCCGAAACACCTACAAAGCACAACTATAGTAATCAAGGCAATGATAGTTGGAAAGGAGGCATGAGGGATGACCTCTTGGTTGCATGGAAACAATATCTACTTTGAAGCAACAGTGCCTTGTACAAGAAGTGCATACAGTAACAAAGTGCAATATTATGACTACAACTTGAAGGATAGCTTATTAAGGACATGGAGAGAGGTGATACAGAGAGTTACAGGCAGTGGATACTGGTTAGGGAGGGTAGCTAGTCCTAATTAATTTAGACATGGGCATGGACCAGATAAAACAGTAGTCAGGTGGAACTGAATTGGTTTTGGGTTTGCTATGTCTGAAGGAGTTTGGTGCTGTGTGTTCATGCAGTATGTAAATGTGGTGCATACAAGTGACGATTTAAATCTAGGCTAGAAGCAGAATTGTGACAAGAGTGTAAGGAGTTCCAGTGGTGCAGGTTGAGGAGGGATATGGATTAAAAAACAAGAGGATGAGTCAGTTGTTTGGAGCACAGAAAGATTAGGGAGGGCACTGGACCAGCGGTTGCATGAGGGAGAGTAGCAGGAGATTGTGTCAGGCAAGTAGGGCACTATGATATGATATGGTATGGCAATTGCAACGCGCCTATACACAAGTGTTTCAGTAGGGGACAGATTCTCAATCCTTTTGTGGCACAAGTGAGGAAATGAACTGCACATCGCCTCTCTTGGTTCCAGAAAAAGGTGCATCCCAATGCACCTCTTAGATGAGCTCATTTAGATGCACCCCCCGCCCCTCTTTGTGCATTTGCGCCAACCAGGGGGTATTTCTGGGGATTGTAAAGAGCATCCGAAATCACAAACGTGATGTGATTAAAATTACCAGAATCAAGGGTCATTCTCCTGCGACTTTTGAAATAGGCACGGCGGGGGGGGGGGGGCTTTTTGGGGACTTTAATGCAAAGGATAAGGGCCTAAAATAAACTGATGACAAAAAGCATCCTTACTCAGTGAGAGGCATTGCTCGAAGCAGTTTAACAAAAAATACCGAACACTAATGTATTTGCCCAATAACATTGTAAACATGATGAAGGTAACTTTTGGAATGCAATCATTTGAAAGGTCTGATTTCACCTTTAAAGCCAATGGTGTTGATTGCATATTCTCTTTGAGCCACTCTGTTATAGTTCGAAAGACCAAGGCAGAGAACCAAATAAGAACTATGTCTGTCTAAAAGATAGGCCCAAAATCCCCAAAATGAGCAGACTTAGAATGTGTGTGGAAGAACTTGACATAGATACAGGAAAGTCGGGGATATCATCACCAGTGAAATGTTCCTTGATTCTCAGTATACAAAAAAGAGCAATTTATATTTTATATATCGTGTGTAGAGAAATGTCTCTGCAATTAAAATGTGATTTTTATTTGAGGATTATCTTTATTGTGTGTTATACAGAATGTTGTGAATTATGCAGAGGGCATTTAAGTGTATTTGCAGATGTTTCCTTTTACTTAAAATAATCTTATAAATAGCCATACAGGAACTAATATAAATGTTCCAATACATTCTACCATACATATATTTCCCTTTAAGTCCTTGAATTTGAGATTCAAAAGGACCTGTCCAGTAAATGAAGGTTTTTTTTTGTTTTAAACTGCTTAAATGAGAATATTGAAACACTTTGCATAATGTACCCTCCCATGCCTAGCTCTGCTTAGGAATCTACAATCACAAAACTTGCAGAGCCTACACTAAAGGCCTTGGGTCTGTCCAAATTGTTTCTAGGGATGAGCCTGAGCCTTAGCAGATTGTTGAGCTGATAAACAGAACTCCAAAAGGCTTGTCATAATTGATCAAAGTCCAAGCCAGCCATAAAAACTGCACTAGCCCAAGAAGTTACAAAGAGTTTACAGAACTATTTCCACAGCAAAAGACATCTGCTCTTGCACACAGAGATACCATTAAAAAGGGGTACATAGGCAATGCACCACCATTGCCACCTGTAAGAAAACACCAGCAACTCCGCACTAAAAAAACAGATTCATATTAACATGAGGGAAATATCACCTTAAATGTTTAATCACTAAATGATTTGCTGCTTCACAATGGAAGCTGGGACTGACACAATATTTTGACAGTTTGTAGAGCGAAAGTATATTGACTAAATTATGCGTCGTTCTTTGTTTTCCTTCCTGATGTACTCACACCAATAAAGAAAATGTGTTGCCAGGAGTGCTGAGGAGTTTCTTTCCACTTTCTTTTGCTGCAAGGACACTGGTTCTTGATTGCAGCTGTTCTCTGGAGTGCATTCCACCTGCTGTCTTTTTTTAAAAGGCATTCCTCTCATATTATCGCGCCGAAGGCTCAACGGCGCTGGAATCTGCACCCGCCCATTTCACAGAAGCGCACAACTCCGTCCATTTGATCCGTCTTTGGAGCTGTTTTGAGTGCTCCGGTCTGTCCACAGTAACCACGCATCGTGAAGACACAGAGAGGAGGAGCGGGCCGGTTACCTGCTGTATTGCGGATGACGAGTTCGGCGCGTCGGAGGACACGTGGAGCCCGCATCAGTTGCAGCAGGTCTGTTAACGTTCCTTTCTTTTCTGTTTCTTCTATCTATTTAAGTCTCGTATGGTCCGTGGACAGTCCGTTAAAGTAATTACAGCATTTCCACACTGTGGCTTGCTGTTGGCCTGAGAGCGAACATTTGTTCAAGCTATAAAGTGGTCAAACACCTCAACAACAATACATTGTATTGATTATGGCAACACAACAGGAAAGGGAAAACATTCGAAAAATACAAGCTGCGTCACTTTTTTGTGAAAAGCAACCCATACCCAATAAAGATGCACCCAAGGAGCAGATGTCAGAGACACAGTCTAGTAATGAGGTAAAACTTCTAAGAGAACTGGAGAAGCTACGTAAAAGAGAGATCAGTAAATGGTGGGAAGAATTCTCTCTACAAAATTACATTGATGTAGGACGTATTCCAAGAGGTTTACGTATCCTTACCACACCCTCGTTCGAAGATCAAGACCCTGCTATGCTACAAGAATGGGGAGAGTCCAGTAATGCTTGCTCAGTTAACTTCCTTAACATCTTGATCAAATATGCCAGAATGGACAGACACAAAATACTGGATAAAATAAAAGAAGTTACAGAACAATTGCAGAGTCAAGAGGAAAGTGAAGAGGGGAAAAATCTACGCATCAACATGGAAAAAGGATACAAAATGTTTGAGGATGATATCAAATTACGTAAGCAAAGGAAATTCATACGTGATAGAAATGATTACGAACAAGGAAGAGTATTGACCTTTGCCAAACGCTTTGACACACTAAGGAAAAAACTTCCTTTACAAGCCCCAATGTCTACAAACACCAGTTCGATAGAACCATCATCCTCAGATATCGATACTACTGAGAGTGAGAGTGAACAACCTTTGAGAAAATTAAATTTTTTAGAGGAAATGAAGCTGTTGGGTATGGATGGCAGACTAAACAGTGGCAAAAAAACAAGAGGCAGAGGCCGAGGCAAGACTTCGAATCAAAGAGGAAGAAAAAGACAAGGAGGGGAAGACGCGGGATCTTTAACAAACATGGAAAAACCGGAGCGCTTAACACGCTCTGGAACAAAGAAATGAACTCATCCATGACAGAACTACCCGACATGTCCATAATTAACCTCTCCTCCCATGAGCTGACTGCGGCTGAAAATCAAGTCTTAAGACTGGGACTAAACTTTTGTCCTACCTCTGTCTACGATTATGCTGAAACCCGCATAGATTTTGATAAATTTATGCGGAAAATCAGACTTAAAAAATTCTTTGCCATGTTTCCGCCAAAACCTAAGACCAAAGTCTGTCACCCAGGACGTACTGATGTTTCCATACAGGACACTCTTACCCTGCGCATCCTTGAAGATTTGGAATTTGAAAATACAGATTTGATGACTAACACAGATTTGGAACTTACTAATGCAGATACAAGTTGGCCAGGCAAAACAGCGCTCAAAATTAAATCTAAATTTTAACCCCATGTTCAATCCGGGAGGCCATGTTGAGGCATTTCAGGACCTGGTCATTAATGACCTTAAAAAAATTCGGAAGTCATGGCAACCTGTGAGAACAAACTTGACCCCAGCCCAACAACGCACACTTAAACAACTTGGGGCTATGAAAGAGTATATCATCAAACCATCAGATAAGGGGACTAATATAGTCATGATGAACCGGACTGATTACATCAAGGAAGCTCATAGGCAACTAACAGACAAAAACTGTTACTCAAAATTACAAGCTGACCCTTCTGAAACCATGAGAGTGTTACTATCAGACCTTTTACAGACTTGGAAGGAGAGAGACCTGCTAGACGAAGATATGTGTACATATTTACAACCGAAATTTCCCACTATTCCAACGATTTATTTTCTGCCTAAAGTACACAAAGGCTTGACAAGACCTCCAGGCAGACCTATTGTCACACTATGCGGGGCACTGTTGGAAAACCTATCGCGGTTTGTGGATGAAACACTGATTACTTTTGTTACCACCTTGCCCTCCTACTTACGGGACACTAAGGATTTTTTGAGCAGAATAGAGGGTATCCCATGGGAAACTTCCTACTTGTTAACAACTCTAGATGTGGTCTCTCTCTACACTTCAATTCGACACGAAGATGGCCTCAAAGCTTGCGAGCATTTTCTGTACACCAGGTCTATGAACTATATGCAACATGGCACCATGATATTGGAGATGATCAGATTTTGCTTAACCAATAATTGTTTTTTGTTTAACAAGGAGTATTTTATCCAACTTCAAGGCACTGCCATGGGCACCACGTTTGCTCCCTCATATGCTAATCTAACCATGGGGTGGTGGGAGAAGTTTGTTGTCTGGCATTCAGGCAACACTTTATACACAGACAAAATAATCTTATGGCTGCGATATATTGATGATCTGTTTGTGATCTGGGATGGCAATGATCAAGAATGGCTAGACTTTGTGAGGATGTTAAACATTAATAATTTAAACCTCCAATTTATTGAGAACCATAGCAAGACGGAGGTAGTTTTCTTGGATATTGCAATTAAAGTAGTTAATGGAGAACTCACTAGCAGCCTACACAGAAAGCCAACCAGCTCAAACATACCACTACACGCAAAGAGTAGCCATCCCACAGCCCTAAAATGGAGCATTCCGTATGGCGAATTTATACGTATACGTAGAAATTGCTCAAACATTAACACCTTTGACAGTGAATGCGCCTGGATGGCCCAGAGATTTAAAAATCGTGGCTACCCAATCAAAATATTGGAAAGAGCATTTTTAAAAGTTAGAGACATGGATCGCTCCCTCTTACTGACTTCTAATTCTGTGCAAACGAAAAATACAGAGAACACAGATACACGTTTAATTTTGACCTTTGGTAACGGGGCGCGTAAAATTCGCCAAGTATTACAAAAGCACTGGCATGTTCTAATATTAGATGAACACTTGGGCGAGATTCTGACACCCAAAGTCAACATTACATTTCGTAGATCACCCTCAATGAAAGATACCCTGGTGCCTAGTTTTATGAGCCCTCTGATTAATCAAACAGGAGCCAGTTGGATGAACATCAAGAGACCGGGCTTCCAAAAATGTTCCAAATGTAAAGCATGCACCTACGCAGTCAATACTAGCTGTTATTTACATCCTATTCTAGGGAAGAACATTAAGATTGTGTCCAGAATAACTTGTGAAACCGAATACGTGGTATATGTGTTGAATTGCCCATGTAACAAATGGTATGTTGGTAGCACCAAAGGACAACTCAAATTAAGGGTACTACAACATATCAGGGCAATAAAGCATGCCGATCCAACTTACCCTATGGCTCTACATTTTAAGCATCAACATGGGGGCCAACTAGAGGGTTTTACTTTTTTCGGCATACACACAATTACTAAACCACTCAGAGGAGGTAATCGCGAGTTAGCATTACGACAGCTGGAAACCAGGTGCATCTTGGACCTAGAGACTAAGAAACCCAGGGGTCACAATTTAGATGAGGAATTGTATACCTTCCTGGGAACATGAATCTTAAGTTTATAATGTCTCTAACCTGCTCTTATCATTCGGTACATGTCCCATAGTGGACTCCTGATGCTACTAGTAAAAATGGAACTATCATATGTTTATTTACGAAATATTGGGTTGGTACTTTGCTTTCATAGCTGTGATGCAGTTTTTAAACATTGGTTTTTAATAGGTAACCACATAGGTTTTTATCTTTAGAGGTTGCTATAACACAGAGATTTTTTAACTTGACTGTACTTGTTTTGTGGCGTCATATCGATGATAATCCTATGCGGACTCTATAATAGAAGGGTTTTATCTATACTCTATTGCCGATACATTCTTACCTCTATAAAATCTTTGGTGCAAATATATAGATTTATATGAAAGAGACACATTCTTTACCTTTTATACGACCAATATGGTTCTCTTTTTAGTATTATGAATTTGGATGTTTTATGCACTATGCACTTTATGATCTAGCAATTGTTTGCACGCACTTTGCACTTTATAAAAAGGAAACTTTTGTGGAATGATGAACAGAGCAGACGTCCATGCACATACCTCAGAATGTGAAAAAATCTAAACCTATAGAGATTCGCTTCATTTGACATATATTGGATAATGTATCCATTTAGTAAAGCATAAAGCTGAGAGGCTTATATGAATAAGAGAGGTATGTGCATGGACGGAGAGCACTATGCACTTTATTTTATTGCTGCTATGCATGTAATTTCGCTGCTGGAATGCTATTTTTGCACAGACATCCAAATGTTTTATACTTGGCAATTTTGCACATATCATATACCGTCTGTATGCACCTAGTCTGAGGTTTATTTGAGTACGCTAGACTCTACTTTGCATAGGTTACCATTGCTAACTTATGATCATGTAGCTAGGAGTTACATCTGACTAATTCCGCCTTTTTAGATGCATTGACAAACGCATTCTTAGACATATAAATTATGTCTAAAACTATGGCATATTGCTGAAATTTAAAAATACATGATTGGTTTGTGAAAATAATGCATTTTTTTATATCACATACTGTGTGTCTATTATGCGCTTACAAATTACGAAAGTAATCCATGTGGCACATATTAGAGGACAAAGTTAGAACTCCTCCATGAGTAATCACATAGGGCCTCATTACGACCCTGGCGGAAAGTGACTGACCGGACCGCAACAGCGTAAATAGCGTTTCCGCCATTGCACGAAGGAGCAAAGTGCGGCTAATTACGACCCATCGGGCACGAGCATTACGCCATGGCGGAATCCGAAAGGCTGCGATGGCGGAAATGACCCCAAAACGGCCCTTACCGCCGCCGTACGCTGCACCAGGTGCAATACCGCCACCCATCTTAGCGGTCACCGTAATGAGCGGTCACCGTAACGAGCGGGCACCGCAAATTACGGCCACCGTAAATATACGGAAACGGAAGTAAAAGCATGTGGCCGGAACGGGAAACAGCACGCCGCACAACTATAAAAACCGAATCCCAACACAACCATTAAAAATCCGACCCTGACACACATCCCAACCCGTTAGCAACCCCAGTTAAAAAAATAAATATGGGAAAGGTAGCCAAGAAAGCGTGTGACCGCAAGCGGCAGGTACACTTCTCCCGAGAGGAACTGACCGTGCTCACCGAGACCCTCCAGGAAAATGCCGCCGTCGTCTTCTCCAGTCAAATGACCAGGACGGCCCTTGCCAACAAGAAGGCCATATGGGCCCTGGTGGCACAGCGCGTAAGTGCGGTGGGGACAACACCCCGCACGCCACAGCAATGTCGCAAGCGGTGGGACGACCTGCGGATCCGCGTACGCAGCATACTTTCTGCGAACAGGAACATCGCCACAGCTACCGGGGGGGGTTCAGAGTCGCCCATCAAGTTGACCCCCTGGGAGGATATCTGCGCCTCCACCATAGGAATGGAGAGCATAGAGGGAGTCGGAGGGATGGAGAAAGGAGTGCCGACATCCGGAGAATCAGGTAGGTTGGCCAAGAGTAACAATGCGAAATCCACAAACCACGAACATGTGCAGTACCATGTGACCCCATAGTGCAATACATACTTTGCCCTGACAGCGCCCTCTAAAAGTCAGAATGAATAAACAAATCAATCAAGATGCCATAAACAACCCCTACATGTGCAGCATGCACCCCCTAACTGCAGGCAGCCAAATGAATGCATCCTCAATCCACACGAAAATGAGACCACCTCCAAGGCCCAGTCCCAAATCAGCCTCATGTACCACCCCAATGCATTTGATACGTTGCCATTCCAAATCCGACAGACCCATAACTAACGCTCGCCCCTCTTTACTCCACCACAGGGTCCGATACCAACGACGAGCTGCAGGACACCCCTACCAGCACGCCTGCAAAGAGGGCCAGGACCAACGTCCCAAGAGCCTCCACCTCAGGTGCAAGGATCAAGACACGGCAGCAGCAGGAATCAAGTGGCAGCACACTGGAGGGGACTGCAACAGGCACCCCAGCAGCCAGCAAGTCCACAACCCCAGCACCACAGGTCCCCCCAAAGAACGTATCTGATGGCACTGCCTCTGGTGGTAGCAGCACCATAGGTGACACAGCTGTCATGCCAGCATGCTCCGACACGGAAAACAGTGCTGGCGACGTAGGTACCATCCATGACCTTTCCCAATCCCCCTGCATGTTCCATCCCCTACACCATGACGAAACCACGCAGGGGCACCCTGAAGATGACGACTGGCCAACCCCCACAAGTCCTGTGCCAAGGCAACATGTGTTGAGCAGCCCCCCTGTCACACCACCGCAAATGTCCATGGCCCAGCAGAGGCAACAGTCCCTCGACCTGCTGATCGAGCAACAGCAGGAAGTGTCCACGCTACTCAAGGACCATGCAAATGAATGCGGGGGTTCCAGGGCAGCCATGGAAACATCCACCGAGACACTCAGGGCACAAATAGAGAAAAGTAGTGAGAGCCTCAGGGGAGAAATGGAGAAAAGCACCGAGAGCCTGAGAGCACAAATGGAGAAAAGCACCGAGAGCCTGAGAGCACAAATGGAGAAAAGCACCGAGAGCCTGAGAGCACAAATGGAGAAAAGCACCGAGAGCCTGAGGGGGGAACTGCATGCGACGTCCAAAGACGTTTGTGCTGAACTTGCTGCTGTGCGCCGTGTGCTCTCGGAGCTCTCACAAACCCTCAGAGACATGCATGGACGCGAGCAGGCAGAGACATCATCCGTGGCAAGTTCCGTCCAGGGCAGCCCCCAACGCAGATCTGGCAGGAACCTGCGCTCCACGGGCAGGGGTGCCCCTGATACCCGTAGAGGGGGCTTGCAATAGCGTCCAACCACGGACAGCATGCATATTTGGACACTGGTGTTGGGGAGGGAGGTAGTAGGGTGGAGGGGGTGTGTTGGGCTTCACTGGGTGGCGGGTCCATAGGGTGTATAAATCAAATCACATTAACAATACAGCATCTCATTATCATCCAATGACATGTGTGGACATTGATATTTGCGTACGAGGCCTTCATAGGCGTACAGTCCACAATGTGCCTGTACTACACACACACAGTGCCACAGGTCCCCTTTCCGTGTAATAGGCACCATGCGTGGTTGCTAGAAGCATGCATCTATGATGCTCTGTCGGATTGCACGTGCATCCTGTGCCTCATGGACTCCTTGAGGTGCCTCCACATCCCCACCCTCATCATCATCATCATCTTCAGGTGCATGCAGTACAGCGTCAGGGGGCATGGGCACATTCCTACGTATGCACATGTTGTGCAGCATGACACATGCCATGACCATCTTAGAAACCTTCTCATGGCTGTACATGAGTGCCCCGCCAGACCTGCTGAGGCTGCGGAAACGAGCCTTCAGTAGGCCGAATGCCTGTTCAATGACCACACGGGTACGTGAGTGGGCATGGTTGTAGTCCTCCTCATGCTCGTTCTGTGGGTTCCGGATTGGTGTAAGGAGCCATCTCTTCAGTGGATACCCGGCATCACCTGTATGAGACGAATAAAGGGTGTCAGTGGAATGATAGTGCTAAGTAGCCCCCCCCCCTCCTGCAAGGTCATTGACGCATCAAATGGTCCACGATGTCATGCATGGAATGAGACTCACCGAGTAGCCAGGATCTGTGCCCTGCGTGTCGCTCCATGTAGCGTGGTATTCTTGTGTTCCTCAGGACCATAGAATCATGGGTAGATCCTGGAAATCTGGCACAACAATGCGTAAATATCTTGTTGGAGTCACACACCATTTGCACATTGATTGAATGAAATTGTTTCCGGTTGCGGTACTGGACCTCCATGGCATGTGGGACAACCAATTCAACATGGGTGCAGTCGATGGCACCAATGCAACCCGGGATGCCGCCAAGTGCATGGAATCCCACTTTTGCGTTGGTAATCTCCTGGTACGTGCGTGGTAGTGTGATGTGGTCGTCGGCGTGCTTCAGGAGGGCATCGTGCACTTGGAAGAGTGTCCGTGAGAACAGTGGCTGTGAAATGCCATGCAACTGTCCCACTGTGTGCTGGTAGGTGCCTGTGGCCAGGAAGTGGAGTGCAGACACCACCTTCAGTAGGGGTGGGATGGCGGTTGGGCTATCTATCATGCTCACGAGGTCAGCATGTGTCATGTCCACAATGGCGATTATGGTGTCCCGGTCCAAACGGTAGAGGGTGTGGATCTGCTCAGCAGTGAGGTTGAACGGATCGGCTCGGAGGCGTGGGATTGCGGGCCGCCTGCGTGGTGGTAGTGGCAGTGCTTGTGGGGCTTGCTGACCCTGCCTTGCCCTCCTCCTCCTTCTCCTCCGTCTCCCCTGTGCGCCCGGTTGTTGTACCTGTTGTTGTTCGTCGTCTTCTTGTAGTTGTAGCACTTGCAGTGCTATCTGGTCCCCCAGGCCCAACATCGCTAGTCCTGCCGGTAGCATTTTGGAGTGGGAGTGGTTGTGGGAGGGGTTTGGGTCTGCTATATATGTGCTGTCGGCCTGTATGGCCTCCACCTGTGCTGATTGAATGAATCTGTGGCAGATGCAATCCCTTCTGGCCGAGCACGTCCCGCACGTAAGGCTGCATTTGGCCGCATGGCATCTTGGGATTGGAATCATGTATCAAATCCCGATGGCAGTGTGATGTACTTTGACTGATTTTCATGCTATGCTCCCATTGTTACACATGCTATGATTGCAGCCGCTTACATACCTGTGAAGAGTCAGTGGTATGTAGGGCTCGATCGATGGCCGACCCTCATGCAGCACAGTAACGTACTTCACCGACGGGCGTGGCGTCCCATTTGTGATTGCAGCCAGTTAGCATTATGACACACAGCCGCACTACATTGATGTAATTGTGAATGCAAGCGTTCACAGAAGCCTTTTCGACGTAATGTTGCAAGTGAGGAATTCGAAGGCCAGCATTTTTGGTTTTGAAGTAGCGGCGAGGATACGCCCACAGGTCTGGCTGGAAATGTAACGTTCTATTGTAGAATGTCCTTGGGACATGGCCCATAACGAGCAGGCAATGAATGATATGAATTGAATGGGATGCGCAATAGCGTAGTGGACGATAAGGCAGGACGTTCCCAAATCCATCTTGCTTCACAACACTACAGATCCGGCCAGGGGCACAGTGGTTTTTGCAGACTGCATTACGCACAGACGCGATGGAAGTTTCACATGTTATGTGAGTGAATATTCATGCGTTTTCATTGCGGGATGAGGGAATGATGAATGGATGCATGGACAGATGATTCCGTTTAGGGTCTGCCATGTACATGGGTTTTATGAATCACTCCCCTTCCCCTGCGCTATGTGATGCAAGGCTGCCATAGTGGGACTTACGTCTATCTGCCCTTGTCGGATCCTCCCTGTCTCGACGCGCCTTCATACACTTGTGTCTAGGCACGTTACTAATCCCATGTCATGGGTTCTATCTTGACGGACGCATGCACAGTAACCGACGTTGCCAATGGTGTATTTACCTCGATTGATTTCGTTATGATTCGATACTGATTTAGGGGTGTGTATATTCCTTTGGAGTGGGCTAGCATGCATATGGGTGTGGATTTGGTGTGTTGAATGAAGATTGTAATGCATCATGAGTCCCGTAATGCAATCGGTTAATTTGTGTTTCTTTTGGGTGACAGGTATCTCCTGCCCTATTGCAGATGCCATCTCTACGCCACTCCTCCAGATGGTTTTTACTCTCGACTCCTGCAGCTTCGGGTGAATCAGTGGAGCACCATTTCGATCTTATGGGACGATCGCCAATGGGCCACATGCCCTTACGCTGTACTGGTGGCTAGGTGCAACATTTCGGCCTTTCAGCTCGACTAGTGCCTGCCTCATGGGACGGACATGCGGTTCTTGCCGCTTCCATGTTGCCTTTTGGAACGTTGATGTAGGCCCTGTGTGCCATGATGGTACAGGGCGTCACACAAGTGGAAGCTGGTCAATTATTGCAGATGCAGCCCTCGGTGATGATGGTTGTTTTGGTGTTATTTTGCAAATTGCTGTGGGGCCTTTGTCATTTGGATGTGCATTTAAATTGTATTCCGATATTTGTCGTGTTGCGTTGTTCTTTGCAGGTGATGTGGCGATTTTCGCTTTGTGGCGGTATGTATTGCGAGATGATCTGCATTGTGTTCCGCCTTCTGAGTTGAGTTGTGTGGTACAGTACTGGGCGCGTTTGCCTACGTAGCACAGTATGGTCACGGATAGGGGCTGCCATTGTGACTGTTTACATGATGTGCTGTTCAGGGGCGGGGGATTGGCTTTTGGCCGACTGGTGCCTGTCAGCCAGGTCGATTGGTGGAATGATGGGATGTTCAAAATGTGGCTGGTCACAGGTGACTGTGTTTGCGTGCGTTTGTTGGAGGGGGACTGGGGTCATGTCCATTGGAATAGCTTCTGTATTGATGCCATCTGTGCCCTGCAGCTCCCATCGGCCCCTCTTGGGATGAGCCTGGCTGCTCAGTCACTCTGCCAACTTGTGTGGTACATGCTTCTGCTGATGGTTGGTTTGTTTACTGGCAAGAGTACAGGGCTGGTGCAATCCCCCTCAGGATGCTGTTTTGGATGTTGCCTTGCGCTGGTGGCAAGCGATGGGGGACTACTGTTGTTTTGTGTCATGTGTTCTTGATTTTCATTTTGATGTATTGTACCTTCACATGCCTGTGCTGCATCAGTACGGCTATGGTGACATGCCGTACATGGATGCCCACTCACGGGGCGCTTTGAGCCCCTGCATGCTTTTCTACGTTGGCATGCATGGGTGAATTGTAGATTTCACTGGTTGCATAGTGTGAGTACATTGCGCCTGCCAGGAGTTGTGCAATGTGGCCAGGGAGTGGAGTACAGGCACTCAGTGGGCCATTTACGGTTGGTTCACGATGCCGTATTTCTCGCCATGGCGGAATGGTACTTTACGACGTGCTTGATGGCGTTCAGTACATGTCCGCTAGGGTCAGAATTCGCGTACCGTTGCGCCATGGCGGTGATTCCGGTTTTGCAAGGCGCGCGTGCGCGTACTTGGTGCAGTTAGCGTTGCCGTTCACTGCGGTGTCGCTAATGGCATCGTACTTTACGGTGACGGGTCATAATCGCAACGAGCGGTGTTCGATGGCGGTATTGCATTTCCGCCATCATTTTTCCATTTCCGCCAGGGTCGTAATGAGGCCCATACTGTTGAATCGTTCCAATATGGCTGCCTTACAAAACATGATGAACGAACAGTCCATAGCAGGAGGACACTCTCTATGTGAAATCAGAGAGTCAGCCTGGGGATAAATTGCAGTCCAATCTCTGTGTTGTTGGTAAACCCACGTGATCAAGCGGTCTGTGCACCGCGAAACGCGTCGTTCTTTGTTTTCCTTCCTGATGTACTCACACCAATAAAGAAAATGTGTTGCCAGGAGTGCTGAGGAGTTTCTTTCCACTTTCTTTTGCTGCAAGGACACTGGTTCTTGATTGCAGCTGTTCTCTGGAGTGCATTCCACCTGCTGTCTTTTTTTAAAAGGCATTCCTCTCATATATATATATATATATATATATATATATATATATATATATATATATATCGTGCCATGTTTTGAATAGGCAAAAAAGGTATACAAAAAAGATGTAACTGCACCACATTTTAACATAGCACGATAATTTTTTCTTCAGTAGGAGTGGTTTTGATCCCCACCCTCCCGAATCATGGGACTGGGAAAACCACACCTCTGTCAACTCTGTCACCTCTGAAGTATGTTTATGGAATATTGGGATAGCCATGAGGAACCAACTGGAGATGGAAGAAGAGAGCTGATACTATCGGAAGGGCTGACCCTAGGAAGATTGGAGAATTGTCCATAGAATGAAGAATGACCAGTCTTTCCATGTGGCTACCTGAAGAGACTGTGTCCCCAGCTAGCTAGCCAACATCAGAAGCCATATTGAAAAGGTACAAAGGTACACAAATACATAATCAACCTCAAACTGACCATATTGATTGTCCAGGGTACATCTCGGAAATGAAGGGGCAGGGAATTATGAGGAATGCAATTTGGGAATAGGAACAAAGGTGCAGTTATTTGACATGACATGTGTCATCCCAGCATGTGGGACACCAAGTGAGTAACTTCTTTGAAGTGCAATATACTTAGTATGGAGAAACAAAATTTAAAAATGTAATGCATTTTGGTGCCACTTTAATGTGGAATGTCCTTAGTAAAGTTAAATACTATATCAAATATAACTAGTGGCTTAAGCCGGTTTGGTGTCATCTTGGGTTATAGTGTCATTACAAAAATACTATTACCTAAGGTGATATTGTGCGTTAATTCAACCGGACGAGGCCAGAGTCATACATTAGGTGTTTGTGCAACAAAAATGCATGCTAAGGAAATTAATCCTAGTTAATAAGAATTGTGTGACGTGCAAACCTCTGCCTTCCCTTATTTGTAAATGCAAAAATAGACTGATGTGTAATATGGAAGGAGGGGTCGGGGGTTGACATTGTACATGCTACTGGTGAGGTTTACAACTCTAGTCCAAAACACATGCAGGTTGAGAATTACATAATTACGTGCAGACATATTAAAATCTGTCCATGCATTCATAGACTAAAAATAATACATACACACACACACAGATATAGTAGAGACAAATGAAAGCTGACCACTATCTACATTGAAATAACTTACACACAGCCTATCCATTCAGTCTCTCAAACATATTAATGGGAGTTAACGTGATTGTGTATGTATTTTAATGATAAATCATTCAAATAGTTTTCTCTGTTACCGTACTTGTCTTGATACAGGAGACAATCAAATGTTTTAAATACACTTGCCTCATCATCAACTGCTATCGCTGAAGGATCTGGTGTTATTTAGACAGAAGGAAATGTAGAATAGGAATGTCAAGGTGCCTATTATCTTTTAAAATTCAATACCTCTATATGAACAGTGCTTGAATAAATATTTGAATGGACTGATAATATCGAGATTCACATTGGTTGGTTAAAATATTATTTGTTAATTATTGGTTTTGCTATAGTATTTTGTTCATCTCCATGATATAAAGCGGGAGAGCAACTTAGTTGAAGTTACATTATTCTTTTAAATACACTTTGATTTCTAACTGGTTCCTTGGCCAGAATTTGCGGTGGGATCGTATAAATGGGGATGTTAGATTGACATGTTGCGCATGCAAGAGCTAGGAATTTAAAAGTATACACACAAATACTCCTACAAAGCCGAGTTCTTGACACAGTTATTTTTTGCCCTGTCATCAATTTTTATTGAATTGTGAAAGCTGTGGTTTAAACCACGGCTCACACTTGCATTTCCGTTTTATGTTATGTTAATATAAACTTATAAAGCGCAGACTTGAGCAATGAAGGAATCATGGCGCTAGGGACCAACCAAAGAGGAGAGCAGAAAATCACACCAAAAAGAGAAATCAAAACAGCAGGGTCTTAAGTAATTTTTGGAACAGCTGATGATTCTCAGTCGAGCGAATGGAACATGGCAGTTTATTCCAGAGGATAGCCGCTGCTACCGAAAAAGCTCTTCCCTAACCCACAAACAGGGATGCAAATGCTTTTGTTTTACATGCATTTCATCGAGACGTGCCCTTTAATGGCTCGTCTTAGTGAAATGTGCTCCCAGCAACCCCAGGGTGACTGGGAGCCTGTCATACATTAGCATAAGCAGAGCACTCCTGACACTAATGTATACAAGGGAGCTGGAAAGCACATCTTTGCTCTACTATCCAGCCCCTCCAGAAATGCACAGGTCACCTTTGAAATAAGGTGACCAGTGCATTTCTGAAAGAAGTGCAAAGGAAACAAGCACATTTTCTGTGCTCTCTTCATTAGGACTTTTTCTGAGAATCTCGCCCTAGGAGTAGGGATTTGAATAAGGAACAGTCACACATTGCAAGCGAGCCAGCATGAAGGGTGTGGACGGAAGTGTAAAAAGAGTGGGGACAATTGTGGAGGGCACCGTTGACAAAGTAAAGTATTTTGTCAAGTGCTGAGAAGGAGTTGTGGCTGAAGCCCAGGAGGATGGCACATTAGTTTGTGTTAAACAGTGCAAGAGTTAGTAGGAGGGTTTTGCTACAGTGGAAGGTAAGGGAGGCCAGATTGTTCTGATATTAAGCAAGTTAACCCTGGCCCCAGTAGAAGTAGTACTACTGATGTGATAGATGTGGAGATCGCTTTTAAATTATTACTCTGACAAATCAGCACCGTAATAGACTCATAGCACCTAGACTTGTAGGTGGGGTGACATACTATGCATCCTGCCAGGGGTATCCAGTGCTTAGTGTGCTGGAAGAAAGAAAATGAGTGAGGGGAATATGAGAGGATGGGGATGGGAACACTGGTAATAGATGCTACAAGCACAAGGAGGGAGCATGCAGTGGGCGAAGAATGTTTTGGGATAGCATGGGTGTGTGTCAGTATTATTAGGTGAAATATTGTTCTGCAAAAGGGGGGATACAGATATGATATATGTCATTTATGACATGCCTGTATGCAAGTGTTTCTAGGCGCAACTAGACAAGGGAGGGAAGACAGAGGGCGAACAAGACAAGCAATCTTACTAGGCATTGTTTCATCCAGATCGTGCAAGTGTGACACCGCAAACTGCAGGCGGAATAGAGAGAGGGAAATGCAAGGAAGGGAGAAGTGCAATCAGGGCACCATTGCTCTGAGTAAGCAGAGCCAGGTCTGCGCGGCACTGGGTAAGTGCAAGGAGGCAGGGGACTGTAGAGGTTACAGGTACAGCGCCTAAGTGCACGGTAGGCCCAGAGGCAGTTCAGGGGAGACTGATCATGTAGGAACCTGGTACCCAGTGAGACTCTGAGGTTTGGCAATCAACCAGTCAGCGGCGCAGGCAGGTAGGTTATCAGGGGAGGGGGAGAGAAAGCAGAGCAGAAAAGGAAGGTTTTGAGCTGCTTCCGGAACTTCAGGTGGCCGCGCTCAGGTTTGAGAGGGGCAGGAAGGCCATTCCAAAAGTAGGCACCTGCACAGGAGAGGGTTCTACCCCCTAGACACTGCCTGGAGAAGCATCTGATCCTCAGAGAGTTAGAGGTAGCTGAGCGAAGGGCTTGAGAAGAAAGGTATTTTGTATGAGAGAGTTGGATGTAGTGTGGGCCCTGGACCAAGAAAGCCTTGTGGATGATGCAGAGGATCTTGAACTTGATCCTTGCAGCCACCGGGAGCCAGTACAGATATTTTGGGGCTGGAGAGATACAGTCCATGGACTTGAGGCCAAGGATAAGTCTCTCAGTCCTGTTCTGGATTAGTTGCAGAGGGGGGAGAGTAGAGGAAGGCAGATTGAGAAAGAGGCTGTTGCAATAGTCCAGCCTAGAGAGATCCAGGGCTCTAGAGACAGTGAGCCTCTGGGGGAAATTGAGAATAGGAAGTATACCTCTGAGGAGTTGCAGCTGGTAGTGGGCCTTCTTGGCAAGGTCTGTGATGTGCATAGAGAAGCAGAAGGTGGAGTCGAAGATGATGCCAAGGTTTCTTTGCCTCACAGGAAGGCGAAGGAAGAGAGCCCAAGGATGGTGGCCAGAGTTAGAGAGGGAAAGTGGGGGCAGGGGACCTAATGAGAAAGATCCATGTCTTACTGGCATTAAGGCAGAGGTTTTTGGAGGAACACCAATCTTGAATCGCGGATGGACAGTCAGGAATGAGCGAGAGAGGAGAGCAGGCTGAGGGGAACCTTAAAGAGAGCTGAGTGTCATCTGCATAACACTGAAAGTTAAAGGAGCAGGTAGAGATCAGGTGGGCCAAAGGGGCCAAGTAGAAATTGAAGAGCCAGGGTGAGAGGTTAGAGCCCTGGGGAACAACGCATGTGCAGAAAGAGGTGTTTGAGAGAAAGATCCCAAGTTGGACCTGAGAGGGTCGGTCCAGGAGGAAGGAGGTCAACAACTCTAGGGCCTGATCCATGATGCCCAGGTTCTCACGCAGTCGCTTGAATAGGATGGAGTGGTTGATTGTGTCAAAAGCAGAGGATCGGTCAAGGAGGATGAGGACTGAAGGAAGCCTGTAGTCAAGATTAGAGAGCAGATCTTCAAAGGTGGCCGGGAAAGCAGTTTCCATGCCTCTGGCTGCTCTGAAGCCAGAATGATGTTCAAGGAGACAATCAACAAATTCTGATTGGAGAGTAAGCTGGGAGATGGAAAGCTTTTCCTGCAATTTGGCCAGGAAAAGAGTAATAGAGATAGGGCTATAGTTTGCTGGACAGGTAGGATCATCAGAATGCTTTTTAAGGAGGGGGCGCACAAGGCAGTACTTGACGAGAGAGGAGAAAGAGCCAGTGGTGAAAGAGTGATTGCAGAAATCAGCCACGGCTGGAGTAAGGGTGTCAATGTGGTCCTTGATGGTTCTGGAGGAGCGGGGAGCACCTGTTTGGATGACACTTTCATAGATTGGACTTGTCTAGAAACCTCATCAGGTGTTGTCAGAGAGAAAGAGAAGAAAGGAGGAGGAAAGGGAGAGGTGGCCAGAGGGGGGCCGCGAGAGGTACAGGGAGAGGAAGTGGAGAGCGAGGACAGGATGTCTTGAGATTTAGTTGTGAAGTGAGAAGCCAGAGCCGTGCAGGGTGCGGGGGAGGGAACAGGAGAAGGATTGGCCAACTCCTTGCAGATTTTAAAGACTGATATGTCCTAAAGTGTTCTGATGATTGGGTTGTGTTTCCAGGGAAGATTTGGAGAATTTTAAGTTAGTACATTAAGTACTTTTGGATGCAGAAGGGACTCAAGAGTGTTCTTGCGCAAACATTGACCTTTTTGGATGCAGAAGGGACTCAAGAGTGTTCTTGCGCAAACATTGAAGTTTGGTGGCTTTTTGGTTTGCGTGTTTGTCTAGCCCACGTCAAATGCCAGAAGTGTAATCCTGTGACTGCCAAGTCTAAGCCAAGAGTGGCGTAGTCAAGGAAAGACTGTTTATATGTATAAAGGTGAGAGTTGTTGGTAATAGAAGGTAAGGGAAAGGAGTGGTCACATTAAAAAAAAGACCTGTCTCCCTCATATCAGAAAGGTTATTAATTAATGTCACGTCATACTAGACTATATTTCTGTTCAAGGTGACATATGATGGTGTCTTATATGGAAGTAGGCTATGACAGTATTAATGCATACCCTTCTATGGTGAGAAAATATAGCGTGGGGTCCCTATGGAGGATGTTTTCCTTAGACTATATGAAAGACAGAAGTGGCTTTGTGGACAAACAGGGTATGCAAAGAGAGAAGGGACAGATGTCTTTCCTCCTGTGTGCAGTTATAGACACTCAACCTTCTTGTGTGTTATCTTACTATGCTTAGAATGTTACCACAGTGTCACACTCTGTTCAGTGTTTTATGCCCCATTAAGGACGCATCACAGGACTGAAGTGCATGGTGCAGAGCTTTTAGGACCAAAGCCAACATACCTGGACACCAGTGCACCCAATGATCGGCCGTCAAGGGTCCCTCAGCCAGTCTGCCAGCCAAAAAAGGGGAGGCAATGAGCATGAACTAATGTGAATGTGTGCCAGAAGAGACACATAGGCGAGATAAATGGTAACCAGGTAGATTTTACACCTGGAAATCCTTTTAATCTCAACATCTTGTAGGGGGTGTAGGTTAGAATTGCAAATTTGATTTGTTCTCAACGCCCATAAAAACAAAAATCTCTGTTAGAAGAAGGGAGGTAGATAACTCAGGCCTTGGAAGTTTAGCAAGTAGTAATGCACATAGAGAGACCCAAAGAGATAGTAGGAAAGCAGAAGATGTGTTTGTCATCTTCAAAGAAGTGATAGTAGAACTCAAAGGAGGAGATGAGTTGACTAAGGGATGACCAGTAGAGTGTAAGGAGTAAAAGGCCAAGACCAGATACTTGTGGGACACTTACAGTGTGGGCGGTCGGGTCAAAGGTGTCCATGGTCCTGGAGATGGAGAACGAGCAATCAGAAAGATAGGAAGCAATCCTTCAAGAGAAATGTCTTGGATGCCATGCAGGAAAGTGGGGAAATAGAGGAACATTTATGATGGTAAGCAGAGGTTAGGCAATTTGAGACATGGTTGAGAGCTGTTTTTGTAGAATGATTCCTTTGGAATCCAGACTGGATGCGGTCAGAGTTGGTGCCCTCGTAGGGGGATATTCTGTTAAGGATGAGACATTAAAGTACTTTAGAGGAGTGAGGGATTAGAGAAGCAGTCCACCAGTTAGCAGAATTGTTGGGGTCAGCCAACAACTTCTTATGCATTGGTAGAACTTTAGCTACCTTTAGGCAGGCAGAAAAGTTGAAGAGGCAGCAGGGAATAATCTTGTTACTGCAGATCAGGGGGTTGCAGATGTTTTTTCTTGTTTGCTGCTCTGCCTCAATCTTGCCCCTTCCTCCTCCTTGCTGCTCCTACTTCCCATGGCCAACACTGGCACAGCTCCCCATGTTTGTCAGCTGTCCCTGCTCTGCCCCAGTCACTCATCCCTCATGTCTGGCTTTTCCCATTTTTTATGTGGCTCTTGTGGGAGGTACAGCATGTGTCCATTCTCCCATTCACATGGGGAAATTTGGTTTCACCAGTTGTGTGCTCCTGGAGGTGTGTCCTTTCACTGGGACATCACTGTGACCCCCCCACGTCCTATTTTTCTGTTGCCTATAGGGGACAGTGCTGTGGCTGCTGTAAATTTGTTCCCTATGTCCCCTTTCTACCCACCCTCACCCTCCAGCCTATCACCACAAAAACCTACCCAGTTCCCACTGAAATCTCTTGTTGACATGGAAAGCTAGTCTGTGGTATCTTGCCTGGTATCTTGCCTGTTACGAGATGATCTGGTCCCAGGAGGAGTGAAAGGACCAGGTAAGAAGTTGGAGTTCCTTTAACTTCTGCAGGCCAAACATGTAGAACATTGCCAGTTTAGTTGGAGAAGTTAGTTAAAGCAAGCCGGGGTTTGCGGTAGCAGGGATAAGATGATGGGAGAAGAAGCAGTGGGGAGGGTTGTGAGGGTGTCAAAGATTTTCACATTCTTAGATGATAAGTAGTGCAAAGATATTAGCAGCTAGGGAAGAGGTGATAGAACAAGGACGACATGGGGATGTAGAGTCGAGAGTTTCTGAGGGTGAAAGTGAAGACTAGTGATGAGATTAGTACAGTACAATGATTTAGCAGAAAAAAACAAACAATAGGGGTGCCCCTATGTGCGAGCGTGTGTGGGGGCGGGTTTATACTTTTTAAACAGAACCAAAAGAGGTACCCATGCTATGGACAGTCCTGATTTCTGTCAGTTATTTTGGTTAAATCTCCATAATAATGCAAGGAATGTGCTTTCAGAGAAAGTTACAAAGGGTAAACCAAAGAAAAAGTCTAAAGAGTACAGACAATAGAATTATTATTCAGAACACATTTTTTTGTTATTCAATTTAAAAAAAAAAGGTTAAATGAAGGAATTGAAAAAAAGAGAAAAAAGACATAACATATAACATTCATCATAAATACATAAATTTACAAAAGAACAATATATTCATCAAAGAACAATTTGGATAGTTTTAAATGACTTGGAATGCTGAAACTATCCTTGCAGGATACAAGTTATTCCTACAACATAAATGTTACAGGGTGTGTTAAAAATTACCCTGGTAGGTAAAAAGAGAGATTGTTCAATCAACTAAGTTTGTGTGGTTATCTGCAAATGTGTGGGAAGGATCATAGACTTGTTCCCGAAGTACTTCCAATCGAAAAGGGAACAAAACACATGGATAACACGTTTCGGCGTGCCAAACGGGCATCAATAGTAAGGGCCTTCCTCAGGGTAGGAATTATGTGGAATGGTAGTTTCACCCTAAAGGGGGCAGAGAGAAATGGGACATGTTTTATACATAAAGTACTCTGTTAGACAACTTCTAAGGAATATATGAGTTTGTGGACTGCTGTCACGGAGGCACAGATCACTCACCCTGAAGACACATTAAGAACAGGGGGGAATCCGTAGGGTTACTTTCCCAGTGTATTAGGATTCTTGCACTGTAACTCGATTCAGCCAAGTTGAAAAAAGAACCTGGGCCAATGCTCTAGCTTGCTGTGCAGAAGTACAACAGCTGCAGGGACAAAAGCAAAAAGAAAGAGGGGGGCCTAAGGTAAATGGGAAAGAATCATGGGGTTGACAAATGAAGGTTACTACAAGCAAGCATCTGCAGGTAGTATGTAAGTGACTATGCACAGGTCAAACTGTACCTGTTAAAGGTAAACACAAAAGGATGTGAACAAAGACAGAAGAAAAAAAAAGGCGAAATTCTGGTGTAGTGAAAGGGGTGAGTAAAGCTGAGCTGGGAGACGACAGACACAATATCTGGGTGGATTCAAACACCACAGAACCAAAGGCGAGAAAGAGCGGATAACGCCAGCACCACAAACCGAGTGGATCGGGTGCTCGTGCCGGTAAGATATGGTGCATGTGAAGCACCCCAAAAGGGTGAGTAGGGATGTGCAGAAAACTGAAAAGGATTACCTGCTGGTCAACCTCCTAGGGACTGTAGGGACAGGTCTGGATACTCGGCAGTCAAAATTTGTGTTGGACAACGCGGACCAAATCCGGACTCGCTGTCTTTTGCAGCAGCAGCACGGTCAGTCTTCCTTCCAGGGCTGTGTTTACATTTGAGGCAAATGCCCCGCCTCTCATCCCATTGGCTCCCCAGCCACGATCCGTTCCACTACACCCAGCGTTCAGTGCTGGGCGCCTGACACACCCCCGCTCCCTTTGCATGGAGCGAGGTTGCCATGACAATCTTCCCGCGACTTGCAAGCCGGCTTTAACAAGCCCGAGCTGCTCATCCTGCGAAGGTTTCACAGTGACGCTCTCCGCAGCATGATGCAGCATTTTTCTCCCCGTCGTCTGCTTCAACTTCGGGAGTTCCGCCAGGTGAGCCACCGCCTCTGAGTGTGCGTACAGGTGAGCGGTTAACCCGATACTGGCCATTTAGGACCCCCGCTCCCATGGCACGTCCTGTTGCCACCCCCATTAGAAACTTTACCACTATGACATATGCCCATATGCCGTTCTCCCTCGCAAATTTCTTGCCATTTATTTGCTTCCCCTGTTCTCCGGTTGATTGTGTCTTTCTCACAGCACCTATTGTGCCGTCGGATTTGGTCTGCATTGTCCAACACAAACTTTGACTGCCGTGTATCCAGTCCTGTCCCTACAGTCCCTAGGAGGTTGACCAGCAGGTAATCCTTTTCAGTTTTCTGCACATCCCATTATCCCTACTCACCCCTTTGGTGTGCATCACATTTGCCATATCTTACCGGCACAAGCACCCGCTCAACTCGGTTTGTGGTGCTGGCGTTATCCACTCTTTCTCGCCTTTGGTTCTGTGGTGTTTGAATGCAACCAGATATTGTGTCTGTCCTCTCCCAGCTCATCTTTACTCAGCCCTTTTACTACACCAGAATTTCACCTTTTTTTTCTGTCTTTGTTCACATCCTTTTGTGTTCACCTTTAACAGGCACAGTTTGACCTGTGCTTAGTCACTTACATACTACCTGCAGATGCTCGCTTGTAGTAACCTTCATTTGTCATCCCCATGATTCTTTCCCACTTTCCTGGGGCCCCTCTCTTTCTTTTTGCTTTTGTCCCTACAGCTGTTGTACTTCTGCACAGCAAGCTAGAGCATTGGCCCAGGTTCTTTTTTCAACTTGGCTGAACCGAGTTACAGTGCAATAATCCTACACTGGGAAAGTAGCCCTACGGATTCCCCTGGTTCTTAATGTGTCTTCAGGGTGAGTGATCCGTGCATCCGTGACAGCAGTTCACAAAGTTGTCTAACAGAGTACTGTATGTATAAAACCTGTCCCATTTCTCTCTGCCCCCTTTAGGGTGAAGCTACCATTCCACATAATTCCTGCCCTGAGGAAGGCCCTTACTGTTGATGCCCGTTTGGCACGCCGAAACGTGTTATCCATGTTTTTTGTTCCCTTTTCAATTGGAAGTACTTCAGGAACAAGTCTATGATCTTTCCTACACGTTGGCAGATAACCACACAAACTTAGTTGATTGAACAATCTCTCTTTTTACCTACCAGGATAATTTTTAACACACCCTGGTAGCATTTATGTTGTAGGAATAACTTGTATCCTGCAAGGATAGTTTCATCATTCCAAGTCATTTAAAAATAGCCAAAATGATATTTGATGAATATTTTGTTCTTTTGTAAATTTATCTATATATGATGAATGTTATGTTTTATGTCTTTTTTCTCTTTTTTTCAATTCCTTCATTTAACCTTTTTTTTTTAAAATTGAATAACAAAAAATGTGTTCTGAATAATAAATCTATTGCCTGTACTCTTTAGACTTTTTCTTTGGTTTAACCTTAGTGACTTTCTCTGAAAGCACATTCCTTGCATTATTACGGAGATTTAACCAAAATAACTGACAGAAATCAGGACTGTCCATAGCATGGGTACCTCTTTTGGTTCTGTTTAAAAACAATGATTTAGCAGAGTCAAGGGCCATAGTAAGGATGGGAGAGCCTTTTTGTAGGCAGAGAGACGAGAGGGCACAGTCTTAATGCCATCTATGATGGTGAAGTTGTATTTCCGTTTTGAGGATGTGGATCTGCTGGTGATCCACGGACAGTGGCATTCAAAAGGAGAGTGAAGAGCTAAATCGACAAGAGATATTTCCTGTTTATGCAGGAGACATAAGGAAGAGCAAGGGAGAGAAGAAAGGATCTGAGCTTGACTAGTTATGGAACCAGATAGGTCAAGTTTGAATTTGCATTTAGAGGTGGAGGTGATGGAAGAAAGGGAGAGTGTGGGAGAAACAGCCATAGTGAATTGGAGGATACAGTGATCAGAGACTGAGGGGTCAATTGTGAAACTGAATGTGGAAAATGACTAGGCGATAAAGACCAAGCCAAGAGAGATCCCTTGAGAGTGAGTGGGTAATTTTTGAAGAGAGGTTAGGGAGCGGTTGGGGAGGTGGAAGTCACATTGTAATTGATGGATTATGGAGATTTACACCTCCCATGACCACTAAAGGAACAGATCAGAAAAGACATTTCGAGGGTCTGAGGGCCAGTAAATCAGATAATAGTAAGAGGGTTGGTAAAGAGGAGTTCGGAAGCAGTGAATTCAAAGAAGATTGGTAGAAAGTCAGTGGGAACAAGGGACACAGATGGATGAGCCTTTTTGATAATTAGACCAGCCCTGAAATCCCAGAGAAGTGCACAAAGGTGACAGAGTCAGTGTGCAGGTCAGCTGTGGTAGTAGAGTCACGGGGGGATACAGGTGTTAATAATAGAAGTGGCAATGAAAGTGGAGGGTGACTGAAAATGATCAATGAGGTAAGAGTTTTTTACAGACATATGTATTCCAGTACCTGAATCTAAGGATAGTGGTTCAGATATTTATTTATTGTGTTATAGTTTAAATTATAAACTTTACACAAACCTTTAAAATAACAATAAAAATTAATACATAATCCAAATACAATACAATTCTGAGTACAAATAAAGAAAAAAATTAATTGCGTAAAAAGAAAGAAAATTAGCATATCAAATCTATCCACATATATTACATGCATTCGATTTGCAGTTATCTATACAAAAGTAGCCTAAAGAGTTATGCCCAATCTAACTTCAACTCTCAGCCAAATGGTATAAAGAGCTGTCAACAGAATCTAAGGATAGTAGAAGTGGCACCGGCACATTTAGGGCAAGCTGGTTAGTGCTGGTTTGTTTCTGGAGACATCTATCTGGTCGCGCTGTCAACCAGTGCTCCGTTTAGGTACTGATTTTTCCATTGTCCTTCTCTAAATGCAATCGCTCATGGAAATCTTAGATTATCTGCGTAATTCCCCCCCTCACTCGAGGAATCATGCTGATATTTTTGCCAAATTTTGCACATTGTCAGTCGATATGACTACCCCTCTCACGCACCAATATGCTGCGCTGTGCGATACTGTCAAGCAGAAGTTAGGCAAAGTGGAAAGTCCCCGCTCCCCCATCTTTTAGCCATGGAGAATTCAGTCAAAAAGGCTTCGACTGTTGATTCCCTCAAGCTGGCAGTTCAGCAAGACACTGTTCCCCACATTAGTAGTAATATGTTACTGTTACTCATTAAGCTCTGACACAAGAAAGGTTCCCCTGCCATTTCCACTTGGTTCCAATATATCCCAGATATCCCCTTGCAATACCATACTAAGACAATGCAAACCCAAACAGAATGTTAATACCCAGACCACTTGTATGTGTCTGTCTTTGTTGAACACTCGTTCTCTTGTTAAGCATGATATGGAAGTCAACAACTATATAATAGAGATGCGTGTGATCTCATGGCCATTACAGAATCTTGGCTTGCCGATTCTACTCCCACCTCTGCCACATTGGCTATTCCACCGACATTTTATGTCCTTAGAGCCAAACGTCTCTATCACAGAGGTGGGGGAGTTGCCATTATTATAACTCACCTTATAACCCTCACTGTTCCCTAGACGGCTTGGAAAGTCTTGCAAAAACAAAACTCAATGACAATAGCTCTCTTGCCATTGTGGTTATTTATCACTCTCCATCTGATACCCCTTTCTTTGAGGAACAATTGATTCATTTGCTTAATAATATCCCTAAGGCAGGCACCACAGTGATTGTCCTTGGAGATTTCAATCTCTGGACAAATGATTCACTTGATAAACAAGCAGTCTCGCTCCTTCTTGCACTGAAAGCCATTGGCTTTACTCAGAAACTCCTGGCTGCTACTCATAGAGATGGACACACTCTGGATGGGGTTTTGACACACTTCATACCTGCAATCGTCACAAGCATTAGCCATTGTCCCAGGTCAGATCACTTTTTGATGAAATATATTCTTCCTTTGCCAGTTTCTTCCTCGATCCTTCATTCTAGCTTTAAAAGATTTGCAACTGTCAGGAACCCGAAGAAGGTTACACCTCAATCCTGATCCTGTCAGCTAAGCTCATTCCTGCAGATTATTGAAGCTCTTGAGATAAAAAAAAGAAAATGAGTTAATCCCCAATCGATGTATAAAACGGAAAGCCGAGAAGGACTGGCGGAAAAATCCTTCTCCTTGCTCCCTCGCCCTTTGCAAAAAATAGGTACATAATTTGAAGAAGGCCATTATTGATGTAAAATCACACAGTTTTAATGACAGAATTTCTTATAAAAAATCCAACACGTGTGAACATTTTACAATCCTTAAATAGTTTGAGGGTAAACTCCCCACCAGAACAACATTACACAAGGACTCTCTGTCTGGTGCCAATCGATACATGATGATTTTAATCATAAAAACGCCAGTCATCAGCAATCCATAGAAGCCCGACAAAATCAATGCACAAAGCGGACTAAAAGCCCGTCCAGGCGGCACCATTTCTTATTAAAGAACACATATAACCAATATTTGGGTTTAAGTCCTGTAGAGAGGGCCACATTTTCAAAATTGTTGAAGCTATGAAACCCACCTCCTGCCCTTCTAGCATCTTTAAGGCCTGTATGGACACTCTTGCTCCCTGGGTGACTAAACTTGTTAATCTTTCTTTTACTGAAGCCAATGTGTGCATGGTTCTTAAGGAGGCATGGATCACTCCCCTCCTGAAAAAAAGAATAATCTCAACCCCAACATAGTGAAAAACTACAAACCTATTACCAATGCTCAATTTATGCTTAAAATCTTGGATTGTGTCGCTTACATTCAACTTCAGAAATTCAGAGAGAGCAACAATCTACTTAATTCAAGATAGTCAGGCTTCAGATCTAGGCACGGGACGGAGATCGCATTACTGGATCTGAAATCCAACATTGCCAGCATTGTTGATAAAGGCAAGCCAGTTCTCCTTATGCTGCTCGATCTATTCACTGCATTCAACCAAGTGGATCACACTTTGTTAGTTGCTAGGCTAGGCAAACAGGCACAATGTTCTGACATGGCTTCCCAATGTATCTCATTTTTTCTCAGTCTCAGGAGCGTGAGAATAGCACCGGACAATGCCAGCTCAGCTCCCGCACTTGTTACCTGTGGGGTTGCACAGGGATCGTGTATTTCTCCTACTCTGTTTAATATTAATATCATGCCTTTTCTCACCCTCCTTGATGACCTGGTTGTCCAGTATACTAATTATGCAGATGACAACCAGGTCATGTTGGAACTGGCCAGTTGTTATAGTCAAAACTTGGATGCTATTAGTCTAATTTATGAGTCTATTCAAGAGTGGATGGTCATTAATTCTCTGGCATTGAATGCCAAAGAAACAGAACTTTTGATCATAGCATTAGGATATAAGGATACAAAATTGGAATCTGACTATGACGTTTTTTTATAGCAGGGAACAAAATCAAAGTTGCTAAGAATGTAAAGACACTGGGCATAATTTTGGAATCTGATCTTTCTATGAAATCCCAGGTCAACCATGTTTGCGTCTCTTATGGATATGTTACCAAACTATTGAATACCATTTGTCCCCACATCTCACTAAAAACAGATCACTACTAGTCACAGCTCTGATTAACTCATGCCTGGACTATTGCAACAGCCTGTTGTTAGGTACATCAAGGCCGAATTCAGGCACTCCAAGTTGCAGAGAACGGTGCAGTTAGAGCTGTCTTTGGCTTGTCTAGGAGAGACAATGTTACGGAGGCCAGGAGAGAGTCTCACTGGCTCCCGATTAAACATTGCATTACTCACAAGTTACTCTCTCTTATTTACAAGTGTTGTAATGGTGTGGCTCCACAATACCTGACAGATCGCCTTACCACCCTGGCATCATTTACGTTCCTACAACCCTCTAAAATTGGTAAAACAAAGATTTAAGCTTACGAGCTTCTGAGGTACTACGTTTGACGTTCAGGCCCCCTCCTTTTGGAACAAGCTTCCGCCCGATCATAGGCAGGCAAGTTCCCTTTCAGGCTTTAAGAAGGGAGTCAAGACCCTCCTCTTCAATTGCAATCTAGATTAACCTCTGCCTGGCGTACATCATTATCCACTTGCTTAATTGTTATATGGTGTGTCTTGTCCATTGTACTTGTGTGCTCTGAGGCCTATGGGCGAGTAGCTCGTTGCAAAAATTAAATATAAAATACATAAATAGTAGGGGATGAGGGCAGGGATGAAGTACTGGTGGGCCAAGAGGGGCAGATAAGGTTAGAGTAGGTTGGTCTGCCAAGGGGCCTTTTAGGAACTGGGCACATGTCAGAGAATGACAGGAATTCGGAGTGAGTTCTCATGGTGCAATAGACATTCTGTGACAAACAGCAGTGTGGGGTGATGGAAGCATTATTGGATAATGTAGGCAGTGCTCCAGATAAGATTTTGAGGTGGGAGCATTGTACTCTCTATTTTTAAACTTTGAGAGTAAATGTGATTTCAAGATAGTAAAATTACTTTTCTCCTTTACAAGAGTGTAAACTGTATGTGACATCCAGCAGACGTGTGCAAAAACTGTGTGGAAATCATTACCATACGGCAGCTTTCTGCATTGTGACAGAATAGAGGTTTCATTATTTCTCTAAGGCATGGCCATTTGATCGCTCTACTGTATATATTTAAATGTTGACAACACAAAAACATAGCTAATTACATAGTAAAGCAAACATGAATTGTATTGTGTGTTTTGAGGTTCGATAGCAGAATTGTCTTTTGATGTTTAATGATATTCCTCATTTCCTGGAGCTATTACCACCTAATGGTATCCCAATGTTATGATACAACAATGCAGAGAGGCAAGGGCTCCATGCTAAATTCTATACCTAATCTCATGGTCAAATGGTTATTTATATAGTGCTTTTGGCAAAGCGCTGAACTTAGGACATATTTATCACAGTTATCACCAAACCGAATTTGGATTGATCTCGAAAGGATGAAAGGCTGAGTTGGTCTTGCCTGGATCCGAACCTGCAACCTACAGATCACACACAGATCACAGCAACGAGGGCGCAAACACTGAGCTATCTGAGTACCGACTGAGGTATAACAATCAAAGTGCCTAGATGTTGGACGAACCATGTATGAAGCACTACATAAAGTTAAATACATATTTGGATTATCACAGGGACAGGTTTTGCTGAGTTTCTATTTCAATTACAAATGTAAGTTTCAGTTGTTTGCTTTTGAAAAGCACTTACACTTCCTGAAGAGTCAGGTTTTGGATGTTTTAATTGTAGTCTTGAAGATTTGAGAGACTTTACCACCTGTCAAGGTGTAATGGTAATCACTCACCCTTGAGCAAAGACAGTGCTGCCACTGACCATTTATAGTACTATACCCCATTGAATAGAATGTTGAATGGATGTAAACTCATCATATTAGAACACTGGGCCTCATTACGACCCCAGCGGTAGCCGTGCTAGTAAAAACGACATGGCTGCCGCCGAAGTCGTGTTTTTACCGGCACCTGGCTTTGGGGAATAACCGGGGCATTACATCCCTGGCGGTCCAGTAATTCCCCATCGCCAGGCGCTGGTAAAAACTACTCCCCAGTCCCATTTGAGTCCTATAGGACTCAATGAGAATGGGGAGGCCGGAAGTACTGGCACCGTTGATAACGGTGCCGGTGCTTCCATCAAAGACTGCGAGCGGGTGCCGTTCCGCTTGCCAGGTCAGACCTGGCGGGAGGGACGGCACCCGGCCGCAGATCTCGCATTATGCCGGTCCGGTAACACGGGTGCCGGTAGCTTACCGGCACCGTTGTTACCGGACCGGCATACTCATAATGATGCAAACTGTTTTTATAATTAGAGTGTACATTTAATTATAAGTGTACAAATGATCTGCCTCTGCATGATTATGCACACAGCACAGGAAGTCTGAAAAATAAAATTGTGCAATACGGGTTTGCTTTCACTAGAAAAAAAGCATCATTTGCAAAAAAAGATGAATTCTCATTTGCAAATTAGTTTTGCATTTTATTAATCATATAATCCTAAAATGCTAGGAAAATAAATATGCACAGTGCTTCTGTTTGCTCCATGAGCATCTACACACAACACAGTAGAATCTGAATGTAAAGAAACCATTCCTTTTATCACAGTTTGCAGTTTCTTTTTGAAAGGCTTCAGAGAAATACATTCTGTTTCAAAGGCTTTTGTCCATGGAATGCAATTACATCCATGTAGATCAAAATCAAAAGAAACGTTCTGGTTTCTGTCAAGTAACTTCACCCCTGCAGTGCCCTCTTCTCTAAACATGTACGTACATGTACACAGGAAAATAATAAAGCTGGAGTATTTACAAGATTTTCGTGCATAAAAAGGTCAGGTACAAACCCTATCTGGAGGCCTGGATGTGGGTGAAGGGAAGTAAAGGGGAAGAGCAAGTAGACTGTACTGTATGGTGCTTGGCTGCGCGCATTGATGAGGTGAGTTGTCAGTACAGATTATTCTGATTGAATCAAGACCATGATTGACAAAGATGGCGGATCAGCAGGGTTGTGGGTAGCTAACAGGGCCATAGGCAACCATAGGCAACCAAAATACAATCCAAGAGTAACTATATCGTCTTAGACAGACAAAATGCAATTAAACAGTAAATGAAGGGCTGTAGGTGATAGAAATGCAGGCACACAGTAAATGTAGGGCCCTGGACTTCCAAAATTGTAATGGGACAGTAACAATGCAAGGGTGATCAAAGAATAGACGCAGTCGTTTCCATATGAGATAGGAATAGTTTACACCCCTCCAATTAACAAATTAACCCGTCACCACTGGATAAGTGGCTGCTGGGTGAAAGGGTATGAATGAGTGTGTGCAAGACGGCAGGGCCAGGTAAGGGGTATTGCCACCAGGAGGACATTTTCTTACATGTTTTACTGGTATGTTTGGGCCAAGCCAACTTTATGAACAGTATTACATGGAGGAGGGTTTCAGGTGGGGGGTTAGTACCACAGTAGGCAGGCAGATGGCACATTTTCTTCTGTGACATGACATTCTTCACTCACATAATGGTAAAGGCCAATATGAGGTGAGTTCTTATATGGTGAGGTAAGGGGCAATTGTGCAGTCAGCAGGTACATGATTTCTTACTGGGAATTGCAATGTTTTACTGATGTTACGGCAAAAGTCTGCATAATGAGTGTGTTTACATGATAGGTGGAGGCTGTGTGCAATATTACTGGCCATTCACAGAGTTCGCTGGTACATTTGGATGTCAGGGCTCAGGAGAGTAACACAACCCCCTTGTTTCTATGCTAGGTTAACGATTTGAGGCTTGATTCAAACACATAATTGCATCTTTCTCCTAGTGCAGTGCACAGCGCAACCCAGCAGCAGCATGATCACATTGTGCATTGTGCATGCATGGCGGGCCAGGCTGGCTTGGATCCGGCATGTACTTTTTGTTGAATTTGGGGAGGGGCCCCTTCAGCATAGCTCGTAGAGGGCCCCCCAAATATTGTATTATGCCACTTGCTGCTCCCTGATGTCTTTGGAAATGGCGCACTTTTTATGACATAGAAACTCCTTTCTATAGTGCTGAATCTTCAGCTGCCATTTCAACGCAACCCCAAGTTGCCTCTGACTTGTTTATTGGAAGTTCAATTAGTTTCATTAAATGGCCCACTGCAGTCTGCTGGCCCTGCCAAACCTTCCTCTGGAGGAGTGGCAATTGTCAGACATTTCAAAAGTGGGCACAACCAGTGGCGGCCTGCCAATAGGGGCGTTAGGGGTGGAGCCCCACCAACATTCGCTGATCCAACCACTCCCCATCATGTTCATGAGTGTCATTAAAATCATGTAATTCATGAACATGGTGGCTGCCTTTCGAATGTGCAGTGGGGAGCTCCAATGAGCCATACCCATTGCACATGCATAGTGCTGCTTGTGCCTTGGCGAGGCATAGAAAGCCAAGAAGCCGGCCCATACACTGGCCCTCATTACGACCCTGGCGGAGATTGCGGTGCAATATGCACCATGGAGCACGGCGGAAAGCTGCCGATACCGCCATGGGGGTTGGCGGATTTACCGCCCCATGCCGACCTCGGCGGGGCGGTAAATCCCCATTCCCCATTTTACCCTTCCCCATTCCCATTTTTGCCCCATAGGGTATAATGGGAGTGGGGAAGGCGTTAATTACGCCACCGTAAAATACGGTGGCGTAATTAACAACAAGGTCCCGTAGCGCCATGGATTTCTCCGCCGGGAAAAACCAGGCGGAAAACGGCTCCATGGCGCTACGGGAACTCGTAGTAGGGCGGACGGGTCCGCCGCGAATACCGCTGGCGTAAACCCACTCCGCCAGGGTCGTAATGAGGGCCACTGTCCTTACAAGGTGTTGAAAAGGCTTGTTGAATCGTTGTAAGTGCAACAACACTTGCCAGCTATGCATCCTGAACACCATGGCCCAGTTCACTGTAGAACACTTAACTTCCTCAACTTCTCTGGCCTGTGTCCTCCATGAACTACACCTGGCAGACATCCACCTCCAACATGATCAAGGCTTGAAGGGCCACGATTGTCCTTGACTCAATCTACTCCATTGTCCTGCAAGACGCCTACTGGGTGGCAGCCCACGCCAGCCTCTCTGCAGCCTCAGCCCTGGCCATGGCAATTACTGCCTCGTGTGCCTGCTGTCTCTCCTCATCCTACTGCATGACAAATTCCACCTGGGAATACACCAGCGCCTGCAGGCGCTGTTGTGCATCTGGCCTCACTTGCAACATGTGTGCACCTTCTTGCCTCCTCCTGCCAGCTACGCCATCAAAGATTTGCCTCCTCACCAACAGCATCTCCTGCTGTCTGGCAACGTGTCTCTGGTGCAGGCACTTCCTCCGACTGGATGACAGTCTGCGTCGAGGGAGTACAGCACCTGCACTGCCATCCATTGCCTGGCATTTCTCCACAACCTGTTCCCTTGTAGGTCCCTGGGTAGGCTCTGTGACCACCTCATCTGCCACAGTACTTACTTCCATCTCCACCAGAGACACAGGCACATCGAGACTCCCCAATGGTGGGACAGGGGCACAGCAGGGCATGGTTGTAGCAGGCATGGGGGCCTCAATTGAGATTAACTGGTGAACAGATGTGAAGTAGGAGGAGGGGGCCATTGCAATGACCTGTCCAGAGAGGCCACCTCAAAGCAGTGCTGTTGCCAGTTGTGACAGGAAGCAGCCCATCTGACCGAGATGCTGTACAAGCCACTCATGTGTCGCATGAACAGCATCACGGATAGACCCCTGCTGCCTCAAGAGATATCAGCGAAGGAGAATAGTGCTGCAGCAGATGGGTCTGGGACAGGAGATGTGCTGACCCACCATGGGGGACTGTTCAGCCTCCTGTCTCAGAGCCAGTTGTGCAGCCTTCACACCCCCTAGCTATCCCCACTTGACACCATGAACAGTTCTGCAATGGCCTCCTCCTCCCAGTCCTTCTCCTTCAACCCTGACACCTCCAACAAGGTCTCCATACCTTGGAGCTCCTGTGTGGTTGTGTGGTAACTTCACCACCACCCTGTCCCTCTGCTTCTGAGGTATCCACCACAATGATGGGATCCTGGGACTCCACCTCAGCAGCAGTGTCAACAGAATGCGATGCTCCCCCAGGCACATCACCCTCACTAGAGGTGGATATAATTGGACATGCCTGCATCTGTAGGCCTTGTCCCTTTGATGCAGCTCCACAACACAGGTCATACCCTCTTCTTTAGCTTCTGCAACTGTGCAAAAGGGAAGATACAACATAGGAATCAATCGTAGGTGCCAATGCGTGTGTACTCCCTTCAATTGTATCAGTAGCATGCACTCAATAGTCAACAAGCAACTGCCTCATAAACAAAGGCTCATACTTGGAAATCTGAATGAATCCAGTCTCACAGGTGAAAGCAAAATGACAAGACATAATGATGAGACATACACATGTGAGCATAGCAAATTGACGTGTGGCCACATACATATGACAACAACTAATTTCACATCACAATGGCAATGAAGCAGTGATCAAAGTGGATCCTGCAGGCAGGGCCATGGAAAGGACACCTGGCCACATGTGCCTGTAGCACCATAGTCACATCTCCACTTAACCACGTCTTGCAACATGCGCCCGTGAAAGTCCAACATGAAAGCATGCAGTACATACATTCACCCATTGCTGAGGATCAAGCAGCAATACTGTTGTTCCCAACACGAAAAATGTTCATGATGTCATACCATGTATGCCACTTCATTCAGTGGCCTGACAAGTCCCAATGTAGATCCAGATAGTCAAATGCACTAAATTGCCATGGCCAGATATCCAAACACATGTGTGACTCTCAGCTGCTGAGTGGATACGATGTAATCATCATTTCCAATTGAACAACCCATAGAAGAGGTGTGCATGACTGTAATTTACATGGCCTCAAAATCTCAATCTGGGTTATGTTCCTGTCTGAGGCCTTACTGTCAGCATTGCACATTGCATGCACACGAGTATCCTTTGGCATCCAAAGCTTCCAGAGCTCATTCTTACACCAATCCAGTGCACGTATGGGTGCCAGAACATACTTCCAGTGTCTGTATGAGGCTGCATGTCATTTAAGAACTGTGCAACACACATGCGACGAAAAACACTAACTTGCTCAATTCGTGCATACTCATCCAGGACATCCTAAATCTGTGGAAATGTTCACCCTGTGAGTACTCACCAGCAGCCTGGATACAGACCTGCAGGTCAAGCACCTGGACATGAACTGCTGGGTTGATCCTTTCCAGGATACCTGATGGTGGCCTGCAGAATGCACCTCCACGGAAGCACCTTCCTCAAGGAGTGTCTTCAGTTTTCTCCGGATCCTCAGGTCATCCCATTGCTTCCTCATGTTCTCAACTGTATGACTGCTACCCCGCGCCATCTGAAAGAGATCCCCGGGGACTAGCGGGTGAGACACCCTCTGCTTTCTCATATACCCTTCCCCTATGCGATGTAGCCACATCTGTTTCACAGGGAAACCTGGAAAGGAAATCATTGTTCCCTTGTTCTTTACATTTTCAGTGTTCCATAGTGAAACATGAGGGTTACAGGTCTAAGAACCATTGCATGCCTCGAGGGTTAGAGTACTTTCGTTGACTTATCCATACTAAAGGTGAGTAGTCGGTGACAAGTGTGAACTTTGTCCCTAGAAGATAGTACCATAGGTGGACGATTGCCCATTTGATGGCAAGAGCCTCTAATTCCAACACAGAGTAGTTCTTCTCACGTTGGAAGAGTTTATGACTAGTGAATAGGATGGGATGTTCTAACTCATCACATATTTGCAATAAAACTGCTTCTATCCCTGTGAGAGAGGCATCAGTTTGTAACACAAATTCTTTTGAAAAGTCTACTACTTTTAGGATTAGGTTCTGACACATGGTTTGTTTTAGGTTTTTGTAACATGCATCGTCCTCATCAGTCCTATGAATCTTCTGTGGTTCAGCATTCCTTAGTTTGTCTGTTAACCTAGCTGTCCTATCTGAGAAATGTGGGATAAACCTACAGTCGTGACAATCAATCGTAGGAATACCCTGAGATCTCTCTTAGTCTTGCGTATGGGGCATCTAGGACAGCTTTCACCTTTTTTGCTGGGGCTGGACACAATGTTTATGTTGGGGTGTGTTGGGACCCTCTTTTTTGTTTTAGGGGGGCCTGTTTCGTGAGGGTGGGCTTTGCAGGATATGTGTATGAGGACTAGGGCTACCCCTCCCTTTGGACACTTACAGGGGTTAATCACCATACTTTTAACAGATACTAGTATTTGATATGTGCATGTATTATAATAGAGCACCACAATTTCATATTACAAAAAGATTCTTTATTTTAAAGTATTGTATAATAAAACCTACAAGAGGTAGTTAACATCTCTAGAAATTTAATACCAACATTTGTGCTACAAGATTTTTTCGTGCCCACAATGGTTCATCATGTATTTACAGACATGTCTCGTTACTTGAGATATGGCTCAAACACTGTGCAAGGGTTACTATTGTGTGACTTAGAGTATAGCAAGAATGTCCATACACCTATCTAGTCGACACCTTTAGTGTTTCTAGCATGAACAATGAATCACTACTGCTAATGTAGTTGTTGTTCTAATGCTTTCCTCAGGACTGGTGGAAAGAGAGGGAGCTGTGGTGTGTGCCTTGTACTGCCACACCTGTTGTAGGACGTCTAAAATAGACAAAACATTGAGTTAAAATCAAGGTAAAAATGTGGCGTATCTATGCGACCAACTGGAAGCATAAGGGGTTTGGTGTAATCATACCTATGCTGAATTACTTCTGTGCCTCGGGTATATGTAATTTGTCAAAAGGGTGCCTTCAGTGCGCCATGGAAGAAGGCTGTCATAGCCTGTGGTGTAATGGATACGTATTGATATCCCGGTCTTGGGAATCTGCAAAAAGATAGTACTGCTTTGTAAGTACTTTTGGTAATGTTCATATTTTAAAATATTTGGAAAAGTGCATAGATGCTAGCAGGACGCGTAGCCCCTACATTTTTGCTCCCGCAGGATTTTGCCTAATCGGTGCTGAAATGTAGGCTGCGGCTCAGGAGATATGAGTCAATGGTAATGCGCCCAAAATGGTGCGTATCTAATGCTATAGATCACGTAAAGTAGCGATCAGTTCATCTGCATGTTATGCTATCGTAGGTGCTACTCTGGAAAAGAACAGAGTGCATGGCGTAGGCCTGGCTGGTGGTGCTGGGTGTGCTTAGTCACAGCATCGCTTACCTGCATTAGTTAGCAACCGCGAGGAGCTGTAGACTTCTGCGGAGACCTGTGGCGTTCAATGTGCATGTGTGTTAGCCGAGACGGTGTGTCTCGCGTCTGTATATTCACTAAAATGCCACTGGAGTTGCTAAGCAACGGCGGGTCATGTGTCCGGGATAATGCTGATGTGGGCGTACATGATTGGCTGTAGCTATGAGGGCGTGTGGGCAGTGTAACGAAATCGGCCTGCTGATCACGGAGCATGCCTCATTGTATAGGATAGCCATCGCTATCCAAATATGTAAGTCACGGATTATGTAGGCACATGCCACTGCATCTCTCCTGTATGACTACAGAGGTCTCTGCGGGGGATGGACACAATGGTCAGAAATTTGACCTAAATCACAATGTCTAGTGGATGTCTGGTTGATGGATATGGTAGCGTGGATAGGGGTGCTCATTTCAAAATCAAGTTTAATACATCATCAACATCATAAATTAAAACAGCCTCTGAATGTTGCCAACATAAGTTACTATTAGTCATATTGTCCACATTGATGAGCAGGCCTAGAAAAACGCCCTTTCTGAACATCAGGTAGGCTCATTAATAGCATAGGTGACAAACTGGTTGGTTCACATTTGTCTTTCGAAAAGTAGGCAATACATATTTCTGTGGGCAACATTGTGGAATGATTATGAAAACATTTTTTGACATAACTTTTTGGGCACCCATTAGATTATGGCCTCAGATCTCGAGATGCCTGTGTGTTATGTTTACCCCCCTGGTGGATCGGTGGAGGTTGGGCTATGTGTGTCTACGCTGCCTGTTTGCATAGACGATGTAGTATATTTGGATGTTCAGACGTGTATGACTAAAAGAAGATGTTCCACTCTATTGAAACATTGAGCCCGTTTTTGACTGTGTCTAGGCGATGTATCCATTTCTGTTTAAGTTTCCTCAGACCAGATTGCGATCTTCTCCACTTGCTTTTGCACTGGCAGTTTAAATAATGAACCATCGCAGCTCTGTGTGTTTGTGTTTGAGTTTTCGAGAAATGTGCTACCATAGGTTTGTCTTCTATGGAATTCTTTAGGCAGGATCTGTGCTCGCAGATCCTCTGCCTAATCTCTCGTTTGCTCTTGCCTATATATAATAGGTTGCACGGGCATCTGATGGCATAAATACTCCATTTGGTAAAGCAGTTAGTAAACGTTTTATGTTTCCACACTGTACCGTTAATTACAACTTCTTTTTAATCCTGGGTCAGGCTGCAGACCGAGCATTTTCCACATTTGTAATGTCCAATTACTGGTGGGAGGTCCCTTAGGGTGGTTTGATTTTCTCTCTGGTTTTTGGTGATAGGGTAGGTATGAACTAGTCGATCTCTTGGGTTCTGGCTCCTCTTGAAGGCAAATCTCGGTTTCTCTGAGGAGAAGCTATCTGTTGTCAGGAAATTCCAATGCTTTAGGATTGTTCTTCTGATTTCATTGCTGACTGGTGTAAAAGTTGTCACGCATATCATTTTTTCTCTGTGTTCTGCTCTTTGGTATTTAGTGAGACAGCTTTCTCTGTTGGTATGTCTTGCCGTCCTCTGTGCTTTGCAGATTATTGGTGATGGATAGCCTCTTGCTTTCAGGCGATTCTCCAGATCTTTGCCGTGTCGGTCATATTCTGAGAGTAATGTACAATTCCTCCTTATTCTCAAAGCTTGACCAAAAGGGAAGCTTTCTCTGAGAGCTTGTGGATGAAAACTCTTGAAATTTAGCAGTGTGTTTTTGTCTGTCAGTTTCCGGTATAGGGTTGTGGCAATGGTACCAACCTCTGTGTTCTGGATGTCTAAGTCCAGGAAGGAAATGTGGGTGTTGTTGTAGTGGATTGTGAACTTGATGCAGGGGTCTATGCTGTTCAACCATGTATTGAATTCTTGGAGTATGGTCGGTGTTCCTCTCCAAACTGTGAAAATATAATCTATACATCGACCCATCCTATTAGTTGGGTCTTGTATCTGTTCTTCTCGTTATAGATGAATGTGGTTTCCAGATGTTCCATATACAGGTTCTCTACATCTGGTGCAAAAGTTGATCCCATGCTTGTCCCTCGTATCTGCTGGTAATATTGTCCTTGATATATGAAGAAGTTTTCTGTTAAGGCTAAGCGGATGCATTCTTGGATGAAGGATGTCTGTGTGGACTGATCTGTTCTTTTGTCCAGATAGATTTTCATAACATCTATGGATTCTTTTTGTGGGATGCTTGTCACTAGGATGTCGTTCTATTGTAGTTTGTTGTTGGCTAGGTGATGGATCATCGCTGTGGATCATCTTGGATGTAGGACTTCATTTTCTTGACACAGGGCGGTAGGAAAACATCTGTGTATATGGACAGTGGCTCCAGGAGTGAGCTGATGGCTGATACTATCGGTCTTCCTGGAGGTCTTGTCTCATGTTTGTGTATTTTAGGGATACAGTAAAATGCTGGTGTTACGGGAGGTTCTTTTTATGAGGAAAGCCTTCTCATTCTCATCTATCCAGCCTTGGGTTTCTGCATACAGCATCATACTTTTTATTTCTTCTGCTATGCGTGTCGTAGGATTGGTATTCAATTTATTTGTAGAAGCGTGTGTCACTCAGTTGTTGCTTTTGTACTTCAGCTTCATATAGTTCTTTTCCCCACAGGACTATTCCGCCTCCCTTATCGGCTGGTTTGACTAGGAATAGTTTGTGGTTTTCTAGGTTGTGCAGAGCTGTTCTTTCTTGTCTTGTCAGGTTATCTCTTTAGTGGTTTTTCATTTTAAAGATGGATTCCATTTCCCTTAGGATTTTATTTTCGAAAGATGGAATTTGTGGACACACCATAGATGACACTGGCGTGAAGGTGGTTTTGGGTTTGAGGCCGGTGGTAGTGGGGTCTGTTTGTTTTTCTTGCGTTGAGTTGCGGAAGAAATAGCAAAGGCGTATGTTCCTAAAAAACTTTCTGAGTTCAACTTCTGTGGAGAAACAGTCTGCTTTATTTTTGAGTACAAAACGAAGACCTTTGCTTAGTATGCTGGTGTCTTCTGCTGTAAGATTATAGTTGCTGAGGTTGAAAATCGGTATCACCAGGTTTGTTGTTGTGGATGTGGTGCCCACTGTCCTGTTCACATCCCGTGGCATCCCGTTTTGCGTGGTCTGCCTTGTTTGCCCCGTACTTGAAAAAATTGTTGTCCTCTCTGCTGCCCTATTCCTATTGTTATTGCTGTTGAACCACTGCTTGTGGAATCCGAACCACTGCTGTTGGAGGAGTTTGAGAAAGAAACACATTTCCTGGCAAACCTATGTTGGTCTGTGTCCCTCCTCTATTGGCGTTGCTACTGTTTTGTTGTTGGTAGAAGCCGGGAGCTAGGCATGGGTATGTTTTTTCTTCCCTGTAGTTTTGTATATCTTTTTTTAGTTTCCAATTTTTTTTGTCCAGGGTGAAGTCTTTGAATTTTTTAATTTCTTCTGCTATCTTTTCCAAATGCGTCTTTATATCCGGGATGACTGATTCAGTGATGATTTTGTCTTCTAGGGTTTTAAGTTCTTCTGTTTGTTGCTTTGCTTCCTCATCTGCGGTTTCAATTATCAGAATAACCCAGTCTCTTCAGCATTTGTTCCCGACTCTGCTAAATTTGGTTTGGTCTGGAATCTTGGGTTGTCAAGGAAGACGCGTGGTATGTTCTTAACTTGTAATCCTTCAGGAATGACTCCCGTTTTTAAATATTCTAGCATTAACATCCCATGGGATCATATTCGTACTAGTTTTTTATTTTTTTATTTTTTTAGGATTAGGTTCTGACACATGGTTTGTTTTAGGTTTTAGGTTTTTGTAACATGCATCATCCTCATCAGTCCTATGAATCTTCTGTGGTTCAGCATTCCTTAGTTTGCCTGTTAACCTAGCTGTTCTATCTGAGAAATGTGGGATAAACCTACGGTAGTAACCAATCAATCATAGGAATATGCTAAGATCTCTCTTGGTCTTGGGTATGGGACATCTAGGACAGCTTTCACCTTTTTTGCTGGGGCTGGGCACTGCCATTCCGTCCAAAGAAGCCTAGGTATTTCACGGCCGATTGAGCGAGTTTACATTTGGATGAATTGGCAGTTAAGCCGGCCTCTCTGAGAGTTATCATCATAGTAGAAAGATATAATATGCTCTCCATAAGTCGTTGGAAAGTGGCTGGGGCCCCAAGAGGCCAAAATGGAGGACTTTGAACTGAAATAGTCACAGGGGGGTCGAGAAAACTGTCTTTTCCTTATCAGGTCCATATACTGGTACCTGCCAATAACCTTTGGTTAAATCTAGGGTTGATAGGAACGTGGCATTTCCAAGTTTACCTATTAACTCAATGGTGCGTGGCATAGGATAGGCAACAAAGGTGGGGATGGCATTGAAGTGCCTGAAGTCTATGCAAAACCTCCAAGAATGATACAGTTTAGTTACTAATAAAATAGGATTGAACCACGGACTTGAACAGGGCTCGATAATGTTTGACTACAGCCTTTTGTTCACTTCTCTAAGGAAGGCATGGTATCAACAGTAAAACAGACACAAATGACCACAGTTCAAGGGTGTTTATTGAACTTCAAAAAGGGTTTGAAAAATGAATATCTAATCTTAAATCTAAGGTTAGGAGCACGCTCGACCATCAAATAATAAATAACGCAGTCGTAGTGGTGTCTTGTCAAAATAAAAGCACCTATACTAATAAACCTATTGTCTATAATTATCTCTAAATACCAATAGTGCAGGGAAATAGTGTTATGAAAAAGAAAGAAGTGTTCACAAAATGATAAGTCAGGATGTTCAGGCCATTGGCCTCCCTTGCCCACGTTTCCATCATGGGACAAGGCAGTTCACTCGAGCGCAGCACAGTCTCTGGCTACTTTAGCATGAGGCTACAGTTCAATCATTAGCATCGGGTCCTTCTGTGCTCAAGTCTCTTTGCTTATCAAAATCTCTCCATTCAGAGGGCCTGATGTGACCAAATCAACAATATGTTCTTTTCCTCTTTCAGATTTTCACAAGTATTCAATTTAGGTGATTGCTCTTTCACCACAGATCCCACTCAGCCGGGCTCAGATCCCTTTAACATAAATTTTGTGGGATATTCTTTTCCAGTGACTCACGGTACACCCTGATGCCCCTCAGCGGGGTTCAGATCCTTTTATAACACAATTAGTCTTCCTCGGCCGTGCTCGGACCAATTTCAATTTACACAACTATCGAATACTTTCGAATGTGCACAGGGTTTGGCTTGACCCACTACAGGACCACTTTGATTTCACAATTCCTTTCCTTTTAACATTTGCCACTTTCAGTTGGATAACTAACAGAGACTTTCGAATGAGCACCGACGCTGTGCCGGACCACTCTGTCTATGGTATCATATTTTGGCTTCAAAGTTCAGTCACTCATCTGCTGTTTAATTACATTCGCGTTGCTTGCCACATACACTCCATTCACTGTTAATGTCAGTTTTCTCTATACAATGTTGCTGCGCACAACATTGGCTTCAACACAGACCGATCTGGTATCAGTTTCCCCAACTCACCAGCTGTGCTGAATTCACTGGTGCTGCTTTGTTGTAGGAGCCATGGACAGTACCATGGCGGTGAACGATTCTCCCCACCTTGGCTATCGACATGGGAGAGCCCCTTGTACCTCCAACACACAAAGTAGGATCCTTCAGCTTTGATTCCCGGTCTTACATTTCCTATTCTCGAAGGCTCATGAAAGTTACGGTCTTTTGGTGAAAAGGTCAAGAGCACTTCCCTCCTCCAATCTTCTTCGGTCTTGCCATCTTTTGCCTTGTATTAAAATGCCTTCTTGGAACTGCTGCTTCCTCATGTGCTTTTCCTTGCTCAGAGCGTGCTTTCTTGTTCTGTCTTTTATTTGTGTGGGGAAGTGTGATGGAAGTCAGGTGTGTGGAATGATCAGTAATTGCCTGGCCCCTACTGACCATTGTATTGGGACATGTCAGGTATAGGGCTCGGTTGTTAGCCTGTTTTCTCCCACAGTGAGCTGTCTGTGAGAAAGTGTCCATGTTGGAAAAATGGGGGTTGATTTCCTCAGTATCCTACCTGTTTGGATGGGGTAAAGGTGTGACAGGGAAGGGGATACCGCATCTCGCCATCCGGTGTCCCACTTCCACTCCCCAAAGACCCCTCTTCCAGGTAATCCTCCCGCATTGGTCCAACCCATGAACTGGATCCAAAAGCGATGGCTGTGTCCTGGGCACCTGGATGACAGATCACCGGGGACTAGCGGGTGAGACGCCTTGAGGCTTCTCACATACCCTTCCCCTACGTGATGTAGCCGCATCTGTTTCACAAGGGAACCGAGAAATGAAATCCAAGTTCCTTTGATCTTTGCCTTTTCGTTGCTCCACAGTGAAACAGTAGGGTTGCAGCTCTTAGAACCATCGCATGACATGAGGGTTAGAATATTTCTGTTGGCTAAAACTATCTAGTTGGGACAGATCTCTGACGAGTGTGAACTTCCTTCCTAGGAGGTCATATCTAAGGTGGGTAATGGCCCACGTAATGGCAAGTGCTTCTAATTCCAGCACGAGTAATTCTTTCACGTGGGAAACATTTGCGACTAGTATACAAGATAGGATGTTCTAATCGTCTGCAAATTTGTGATAAGACTGATCCTAACCCTGTAAGGGAGGTGTCTGTCTGTAATGCAAACTCTTTTGAGAAGTTAACTACCTTTCTGATTGAGTTCTGGCACATGGTCTGCTTTAGGTTGTTGTAAAAGAGATTGTTCTTGTCAGTCCAATGAATTTTCTGGAGATCGCATTCTTTAATTTGTCTGTCAGTTTAGGTGTCCTGCCCAAGAAGTTAGGGATACACCTATGGTAATAATCAATTAACCCTAAGAATGCTCTGAGGTCTCTCTTAGTTGTAGGCATAGGGGTATGTAGGAGGGCCTTCACTTTGTCTCATTGAGGTTTGACACTACCATTCCCTACAAAGAAGCTGAGGTATTTCACGGCTGATTGGGCCAGTCTGCATTTGGATGGATTGACAGTTTAGCCGGCTTCTCTGAGGACTCTCATAATAGTAAAGAGATGGAAAAGATGGTCTTCCCAGGTTTTACAATAAATGACTATATCGTTAATATAAGATCCACAGAAATCAGAGTTGGGCTGTAATATTCTGTCCATAAGTCATTGGAAAGTGGTGGGGGCCCCGTGTAAGCCAAAAGGAAAGACTTTGAACTGGAACAGTCCCAGGGGCGTCAAGAAAGCTTTATTCTCTTTATCAGGTGCATGCAAAGTCTAGGATGGATAGAAAGGTGGTGTTTCTGAGTTTATCAATCAAGTTGTCGATGCGTGGCATGGCATAGGCATCAAAATCGGAGATGGCATTAACTTGGTGGAAGTCAATGCAAAGCCTCCAGGAATGGGCCGGTTTTGTTACCAACACTATAGGGGAGGACCGAGGGCTTGAAGAGGGTTCGATAATATTCGCTCTTAACTGATTGATTCATTGATTGATTGATTTTGACATTTCTAAAGTGCAATGTTCTCCCAAAAGCATGTTGGCGCTGGAGAGTGAGGGACCATTCATATGAAAACCAGAAGAGAAGCCAACAGCTAAAACAGAAGTGTCTTAATCGCCTTCCTGAAAGCTATATGTTTTGAAAGTTTTTTTATGGAAGTTGGAAGATCGTGGCATCCCTTCCCCACGTTTTCAGGACAGCACAAGGTGGTTCACTCGAGCGCAGCACAGTCTCTGCCTTCTTTAGCACGAGTATACAGTTCAATAATTAGCAGCAGGGCCTTCTGTGCTCAAGTCTCTTTGCTTATCAAAGTCTATTCGTTCAGAGGGCCTGATGTGACCAAATAAACAATAAGTTCTTTTCCTTTTTAAGATTTTCACCAGTACTCAATTTCGGTGATTCCTCTTTCACCCCGGCTCCTCCTGAGCCAGACTCAGATCCCTTTAAAACAATGTCTGTCACCTTGGATTCCCCTCATCAAGGCTCAGATCCTCTTAACACAAAGTTTGTATGTTTTTGTCTGACTCCTGGTTCACCCCTAGTTCCCCTCAGCCCGTCTCAGACACAGACCGGTCTGGTATCAGTCTCCCCAACTCACCAGCTGTGCTGCCTTCACTGGTGCTGCTTTGTTTTAGGAGCCAAGGACAGTACCATGTTGGCAAATGATTCTCCCGCCTTGGCTATCTACGCGGGAGAGCCCCCGGTACCTCTGACACACAATTCAGGAATCTTTGATTCCAGGTCTTACGTTTCACTTCCCTCCTTGCAATTATCTTTGGTCTTGCTGTCTTTCGCCTTGTATTAAACTGCCATCCTGGAACTGCTGCTTCCTTGTGTGCTTTCCCTTGTTCAGAGTGTTCTTTCATGCTTCGCCTTTTATCTGTGTGGGGAAGTATGATGGAAGTCAGGTGTGTGTAACTCATCCACACTTTCACTTCTATTTCACTTTTTGACAGGAATGAACATCTTGGAATAACTGGCCCCTAAGTGGCCATCCCACAGCCAGGGTCATCCTCAACCTTATTGAAGTGCACCTCATTAATATAATTACAAGGTCAGTAATGATCTCCTTTTCAGTCACAAAGTTGTGACAAGCACTCTAATGATAAAGCACTGTTATTAATTAATCTGCAATTTAAACTCCTGAATTAAGAATACCATTCCTTAATTCTTAGATAATTTTTTGAGTCCCCCACACCTGAATAAGAGTCACAGGGCCTCATTACGAGGTTGGAGGTAGCCATGGTGCTCCTAGCACCATGGCTAGCCCCTTACCGCATACCGGGTCTGGGTTCTCGGAATGGGTACTTACCGGGTCATTCCAACCTTGGAGGACCCGGTAAGTCCCCATTCTGAAAACCATTCCCCATTCCCATTCGAGCCCCCATAGGGCTCAATGTGAATGGGGAAGGAGCTAACAACGGGCCCGCAAATAGCGGGCCCGTTATTAGCTCCCTGGTCCCTTAGCGGCTCCCGCTAAGGGTGGCTGGTAAAACCAGCCGTCCTTAGTGGGACCCGCTAAGGGACCTCGGAATGCAGCGGTAAGGGGTTAACGGCACCGGCATCCTTACCGGTGCCGTTAACTCCTTACCGCCAGCCTCGTAATGAGGCCCAGAGACTTGAACCTCGTAGTGTCAGCGTGCCTTTCAACATAACTTTTACACAGTTCAGGACCAATACTGAGAGATATCACATGATTGGACTCAAATCAACTCCTTAGATTTGTCTTACCTCCAACTGAATTCTTTTACTTTTTGTTTTTGAGAATTTCATTTCAGAAATGTGGGTTTAACACAATTAATATTTACACATTACATGAACTATGGAGTTTTGTAGGTACAATTCATGAAGTATGTATAATGACAGTGTTTCTATAATGAACTAAATTTGTTTACTTTTTTGCCAAATGTTCACGTTTATTAATCAAATGTACTATATTGATTACCAGAAATTAAGTTAGGATTACCTCCTTTAAACATTCATTGAGGGTTTTTTCCCCTTCGTGGAGTGCACTGCTATTTTCCTGATTGTTTTGAGGCAACATTTCTTGTGTTTTTGCTTTATGGTTTGTCCCTTTAGCCAGGGACATCTTTTAGTAGTTGCACCTGAAATTGTTCTGAATTATTAAAGTCATTGTACTAATTAAGATATTTCTGTGTGCCCCTTTGACCCCTCTTTGCATCTAATGATCAGTAATTTTCTGACCCTGCCTGACCATTGTATTAGGACACATCAGGTATACGGCTCGGACGTTAGTCCGTTTTCTCTCACAGTGAGCTGTCCGTGAGAAAGTGTTCATGTTGGAAAAGCGGGTGGGGGGTTGAGTTCCTAAGTATCCTAGGTAGGATGGGGTAAAGGTGTTACAGGAAAGGGGATACTGCGCCTCGCCATCCGGTGTCCCACGTCCACTCCCTGAAGACTCTCATCCGGGTGTGTCCCACTTCCATTCCCTGAAGACTTCTCATCCAGGTGATCCATCCGCACTGGTACACCCCAGGAACTGGATCCAAATGTGATGGCCATGTCCTGGGCCCGTGAAAGACAGATACCTGGGGACTAGCGAGTGAGACACCGTCAGGTTTCTCATACTTCCTCAACCACTTTTTGTTTTTGTGCTTCTGGGAGTCTATATGATTTGAAATGGACCACTTTTCCCTTTGGATTTCTGATATAATGATAAGTACCATGTACTCTCCCTGTTTTCTCGCAGAATACATTGGGGAATGCCATATCAAGGTTATTCAAATCTTCTCGTTTCTGTCTAGTTAGTTCTTGGGGAATAAGCTCGGAGTTGTTTATCTCCTCTGGTACCAAACAATACAATATCAAGGAGGTGGCAGCAGAAGGATATTATTTCCATTCCTTTAGGCGATTTACGAGGTAAAGGTGGGTCTTTTGCTTTCTATCTGGTTGGACTATTTTATAGGTACAGGTTTCTGTTTGTTCTAGCACCTCATATGGCCCATGCCACTTTGTGACAAGTTTATTTTCAGATTTAGGTAAGAGGAGCAGCACCTTCTGTCCTACTGAAAAAAGATCTTAAATTCACCATCTTGTCATTTGGTGGACTTCTTTTGGGCTTGAGCTTTTTACATGTGAGTGTGGCCTAGACTGCGGACAAGTTTCATGTTCTCTCACAATCAGATAGCTGTCTGTGAGAGGACAATGGGTGCCTCTTCTCTCTCATCCCAGGTTTCCCAGAGCATGTCTAAGACATCTCTTGGTTCTCTACCGTAAAGCAATTCAAAAGGAGAGAATCGTGTGGATGCCAGAGAGGTATTTCTTACTTCAAATACAGCCCATGGGACCATGCAATCCCAGTGCTTCCCATCCTTAACTACCAGTTTTCTAAAAATCATTTTAAGGGTCTTGTTAAATCTGTCTACCAATCTGTCTGTTTGGGGGTGGTAAACTGAGGTTCTTAAGGTGGTAATGTGTAGTAATTCCTTGACTTCACCCATAAGTTTACTCATGAAATTGAATTCCTGATCTGTTCTAAATTTTCTTGGGGAAACCAACCCTAGAAAAGAATGGTAGTGGGTGTTTTAAAATTTGCTGGGTTGTGTTGTTCTACCTGGCGAAGGCTTCTGGGTACCAGGTAAATGATCAATGGTTACGAGAACATATGTATAACCCAGTCTAGAGGTTTTCAATGGTCCAATGATATCCATCCCAATTCGGGTGAAAGGGACTTCTATTATTGGTAAGGGATTTAGAGGGGCAGGTAAGGAAATGTTTGTTGGTTTTCTAGCATAGTTCCCAGGTCTGAATGAAGTTCTTTATGTCAGCATGGATACCTGGCCAGTAGAATTTCCCACTGATGTGAGCTTGGTTTTTAGATTGTACTAAATGTTCCCCTGTCAAATAAGAATGTGCAATCTCTAGCACAATTTTTCAACAGTTTCACCTAGGCCTTCTCAGGAGGTTTCCTTTCTATATAATAATCCCTGTGTCAGGAAGAAAAAGGGGCTGCCCTTTTCTTGTCCTTCTCCCTCTGGAATCACTTGTAAGAAAGCCTCTGCAAGTGCTGGAACATTTCGCTGGGCGAAGGCTAGATTGGGAAGGATGGTAGTTTCTTCTTCCCTCTTTGCCTCAGTGATAGGTATTTCATCAGCCTCTCCAAAGACTAGGCTACCTCTCTCAATTTCCTCTGGTTCACTTTCATCCTTAAATTGAGGAAATGGAGCCTTCTCAAATATTCCCTGTACAATTTTGTCCTCACTGTGTATTTCAAATGGAGTTTCGCCATGATTCTGTAGGAGAACCTTTATGTGTCCCCGAAGGTCTGGATCTATGACGCCTGCTAGGACATCTATAGCAGACTTCCAGGTCAGTCCAGATTTTGGGGCCAATCTTATATAACAACCTGCAGGGGGTAAGTATGTGGGAATCATCCCTCTTCTCCTGGAGGAATAGTGACTGCTACAAATAACAAAGCCTATGGATTCTTTTGTGGCGGTAGAGGGGTCTGAGGCTCTCTGCCTATGTTTCAGGAATTTTAGGGTCCCCCAATTTGTCTCAATTGAGTCGTATCACACTGCTGACACCATATTTAGGGGAGGCATGGTATCACAAGTATGACACTGACACAATGGATACAATCTGTAAAACCTTTATTGAAATGATTGGGTTTAGAGAAACTCCTATGTTTCCCTATAACTAATATGGGAGTAGTCTCAACCATCAAATAATAAATACTGCAGTCCTAGTGGAGTCCGTCAAATCAAAATGGCCTATGCTAACAAAACCTAATGCCTGTCCTATCTCTTGTACACAAAAGTGTAAAAAGGGGAAATGTAGGCAAAGGGAAAAATCAGTGTTCAAGTTAATAAATGGGGTTGAACCAGCTCTCCTTCTCCTCAAGATAGACCTCATGGAGTAAGTATTGGCCCTCTAGGCAGGATGACAAACTCTGGCTCGGTTTCCAACACAATAAACAGTTCCAAAACGTGGATCGAGGCTCACTGGCCTTCCACGTTAAGGTGTCCTTTCTTGACTTCAAACATAATGTTTCAACCAAAAAGTTCACAAAGGTCCCCTCAGACCTCTCACCATACAGTACTCATAGGTCCCCCTCTGCCGGGCTCAGACCTCTCTCGAAATGCTCAACACAAACTTACAAGGGGGCTCCCTTCCGCAATCCTATTTCACTTTGGGTCTCCCTTTGTCGGACTCGGACCACTTTCAGATATAGTTCAACACAAACTTGCAAGGGGGCTCCCTTCCCCAAGATTACTTCACTTTGGGTTTCCCTATGTCGAGCTCTGACCACTTTTGGATGTTGAAGACTTTCGAATGTGCTTGGCTTTCTTTACAGATCACTGCAGGATCACTTTGACTCAAAGGGCCTCATTCCGGGATTGGAGGCAGCCATGGTGTTGTCAGCACCATGGCTGCCTCCAATACCGGTACCGACTCCGACCTGGTTCAAAGGGGACTTACCGGTGTAGTCCGACCTTTGCAGGACCGGTAAGTCCCCATTGAAAAAGGCAATCCCCATTCCCATTTGAGCCCCCATAGGGCTCAATGGGAATGGGGAGGGAGCTAATAACGGTACCGCAATTTGCAGTACCATTATTTTCTCCATGGCCCCTTTGCGGCTCCTGCTAAGGGTGCCTGGTAAAACCAGGTGCCCATAGCAGGACCCGCTGAGGGACCTCGTAGTAGGGTGCAAAGGGATTACCGGCACCAATGTACTTAACGGTGCCCGGTATCCCTTTGCGCCCTACTCGGAATGAGGCCCAAAGTTTACAGTTCAACTTTCACTCTCCCCTTCTATAGGAGTTAAGCTTCTGAATTTCAGTTTTTCTGTACATTTGCTTTATCGCTTCAAAAAATGTACTTTTCACTGATACTTTAGAGTGGGCTACTTCCTTTCACCGGACCACTCCATTACTTCGTATCACTGATTTCGCAGCTGTCTTTTACTTCAAAGTTCATTCACAGGTCTGATTTTCCTTGCGTCTCATTCACAAGCGTGTAGCCTTCAATTGCAATAAAATGTTGCTACTTCAAAATTTAACACACACTGATCTTTTAGATCACTTTCCAACTCACCAGCTGTGTGTGTCTCTTCTTGGTTTTGTGATTCCCAATTCATGAGTCAAGGTTAGCACCACAGGCTTGGCCTCGGCTCCTCAACTCTGCCATTCACCCGGGAGGGTCACAGGCATCCTTGAAACACAATACATTCATCACTTGTGGGATCTGGCTTTCTCCACGTGGCTTTCACAGCCTGTCAGAGGCAACGACCTCCAATAGGGAACACTTGGGGTTTTCGACCAACTGCTCTTGTATCTTGGCCCGTCACTCTTCTCCAGTAGGTTTGCCTTCATCCCGGAAGCCCTGCTCATACTTGTGTTCTGCCTTGCTGAGTGTCTGTCTTTGGGCTCTGCCTTTTATTCGTGTGAGGAGAGCTAACTGGTATCAGGTGTATGCACTTAGAATCAAGTGCCTGACTTTGCCTGACACGATTAGCGGGACATGTCCAGTACGATGTGTGAAAATTAAATGTTGTTACTCTCCGTCACCCTCTTCCTCTGCCCAGTGTTTGTGTAAAAAGGGGGTAGGGTGTTGGCACCTCAGAGCATCCTAAAATATAGGATGTATTGGATAAACAAAATAGGGGGGAATACTGTGTCTCACCATCGGCTGCCTCACCCCCACTCCTCAAAGAACCCTCACCCAGGTGATCCTTCCATACTTGCCCAATCCCAGGGACTGGATCCAAAGGTCAATGGCCATGCCCCGAGAGAGAGAGAGAGAGAGAACGAGAGAGAGAGAGAGAGAGAGAGAGAGAGATAGAAAGATACCTGGGGACTAGTGGGCGAGACACCCTCTTGTTTCTCATAGTATGCATTTGATTTTGAATATGCATGTTCTAGTGTATAGGTGGGCCTCTGAATATTGTTGTCTGACTCTGTGCAGGTGATGACACAGTTAAGAGGGCGGAGGAGGCATAGGATTACACATAACCATCCACCAGTGCAGCCTGGGGTGCTGTGTCTGGTGAAAACCCCTCCAATCACTGGCCATCATCAGCAGGCCTGCTAACTCATCTTGCGATGATGCTGCCGAATCAGATGTGGAAGTCATATTAAGGGACATGGTAGAGGGGCCTGCAATGAGTAGTGCAGATTCCATGGAGCTTCTAGAATTCCTAGAAGGGCTGTGTCTGTGCAGGAGTGCCAGGAGACCCTTGGACTGGCAGTTGAGAGGCCTGCTTCAATGGTGGTTTGGTGAATTCTTTTGGCCTCATCACAAGTTTGGCCTTAGCCCTTAAATGTGTCGGAAATGGTATTACCGCCACTTTTAAGGGCTAGCCAAATCATGAGTTGGCCGGAAAATGGCATGTTTATCTCCAGCTTTTTGCTGGAGGTATAAATGACAATTATCAAGCTGTTTTTGGTGCTATTACTGCCGGCACAATTACCGCCAGTGGTAAAAGCACTGCCCAACCCCATTGGGTCCATAGGACCCAATGTGGATTTACCATCCCCGCAACACGTGAACCGGTGCAAATTGTGCCGGACCGAGTTACAGTAGCACTATTAGCATTGGGCGGTATCCCGGTGGTATTAAACCGGAATAACGCACCTCTCATGATGATGCCGTTTTTTCTGCAACATTGCCTCCTACCATCAAGGAGGCAGTGGCAGATGCTGATGTCAATGGGAGGTTGTAGACCACCAGCCTATGACAGGGCACTCACTGTGAAGAGCCCAGACTCCAGCATCCCAGTATGGTAGGCCATGCACACATGGTGGACATGTGCCTGCCGGATACTTGGAGTGGGAGGGTGAGAGGCTGCATGCAAGTGCCCAACAGGGCGGGGTCCTGTAAGAGATTGCCAGGGACATCCATAGCCTGGTGGAAAATGTCATCTCCTCCAATGCCGCACCCACTGCTGAACTACAACTATTGAGGCAAGGGAGGAGAGAGGACATACAACACCAGTGCCAGGTTACTCGAGAGGAGGATTATACCTTGAGGAAATCCTTGCAAGATGAGTTTTTGGCCTCAAGGGTGGTCCTGTGGCAAGAGATGCCCACCTTGAGGAAAACCCTGCGAACAGAGATGTTGGCTTCAAGGGCAAACTACCATCAAGACACAGATTTCTTGAGACAAACTGTGCTTGAGGAGATGTTGGCAGCAAGGAAATTCCACCATGCAGACATGGATTCTTGGAGACAATCTCTGTATGAGGAGATGTTGGGCACAAGGGAATTACTCCATCAAGATATGGATTCCTTGAGTCAATCTCTGCACGAGAGATGTTATCCTCAAGGGACCTCCACCACTAAGAGATAGAGTCCTTGAGGCAAACTCTCAACAAGCAGTTGAAGATGTCAAGGGTAACCATGCATACTGACTATTTGGCCATTCTCGATAGCCATCATCAGGACCTTGTTGCAATTGGGGACCTCAAAAACGTATCCATCTCACGAGTGGCAGAGCCAATGAGGACCAGGTTTGGCAATGTGTGGTCAGAGTGCATTCATCCATGGATCCACCACAGGATAGGTGTTCCAACTGAACCACTCAGTTAATGCCATTGGCCATGTCCCCACACACCCATATCTTCTAGCCACTACCACTCCTTCTTCATGCACCCTGGTGTCCAGAAGCATGTGGATGGAGTATGGATTTTTCTATGATTTTTCCATGTGCAAGGTAGACTGTTTTCATATTGTTCTCATGACAGGACCATAGTGCTCTAGAGGACAGTGACTCAATTGCTAATTCTACAGGACAGCTTGGGGACTGGACATGCAGACATGCTCAGTGAAGTCAACTGACATAGTTCTGTGGATCAGACACACTCCTTTAGCTAGTCCAAACAAATCTCCAATGTCATTTCATATCATTGCCACATCCAGTACCCACACACCCTTAAAGGACAGCCCGAGTACTCTATTTCTACAATACTCCCCATTCCACCTGCTGGACATTGACCTTCCTAGCACCAATGTGGAGACACAGTGTTAGGAAGAGGTGGTGAGGAATGCCCAGCCCAACAGCAGTACAACCAGGCATGGTTTTGCACTAGTGATTTATGTATCCCAATAGTGGCATGATGTGGCACATGTAGGGTTGAGCATGCATAATTAAATATGGTGATAATTGGGTGATGGTCACCGGCACTAAAAATTTGAATTGCCCTACATCATTGATGTGTGCATGGCTCCTTGATCAGCTATACATGTGCTTTGTGTTGCTGGTTAGACCTCCACGACAAACTGTTTGGCGTCAGTCTCCTCTCGATATTCCTGTGCACATGTTTGTTTGGTGAGGGGTGATGCAGTTTGCTCCTTTTTGTTTGGCACTACATTTACACTCCTGTCATGTCAGCCTTGCATTCCATCTCCTGACACGTCATGTTGAGTTGCCACTCCATGATGCATGACCATGCAACACACCTTATACTCGCAATCTCCATGAGAAAAGGATCCTGATGACAAGAATGAATGTGGATAATGTGTGAAGTATGCGGTGCATTGCTGGTGAGGTCCTGATGTTGGATGCCTAAATGTCTTTCTCATTTCGCAATTTGTAATGTTGCTGCTGTGTTCACATTAATGTGAACAAGAACTGCTGATAGTAAGGTGTGTAAGACCTTACATCATTTATACACATCTGTGTATTCTGTGAGTAGTTACATTGCTTTGTGAAAGATTCATGAGGGACATGACGAGGGTATCAGAGATATGCATGCAGTGGGGGTGGGCGGGTGGGCATTGCATGCAGGTAAAGTGGTGCAATATTAACCAGGGGAGGTAACAGGGGGTGCAGCTCACACTGCCTTAGGTAGGGTGGTGGGTGGAAAGTGTGTAGAGGCCTGTGTTATTGGCATGTATTGACAATGAAAAGGCGGCTCAAATACTCTTTCAGGAACTGGGACAAGCTGTTTCAGGAACTGCAACGGTGAATGTAGAGTCCACTGTTGTGGAGAGTTAGTATAAGTATTTTCTTCAGTGGTTTAAGTAAGCATGTATGCTGGATCTCCCATTAATGTAGCAGCAGAGTAGTTTACAATTGTTCTCACTTCATTTGTGGTATGGGCCTACAGAGATTCTAACTATGTAGTTGAAAACCTAATGAAATACAGGCTAACAGATGATGCTGCATGAATTGAAGTTGTAGAAGACATGCCATCGCTTCAAAGTGCAGATATATGGTTGTACGATTCATGTGGCCTCATTTGCAGAGTACATTGACAGTTGGTGCAACTGCATGCAGGACACATCTCCGGGTTATGAGGTTGTTACACAGAAGGGATTACATAGGGTTGTGCCACACACCCAGGTTGGAGAGCAGCCTGGGAAATTGCACTGGACAGGGGGATGTTACTAATCTTTGAAATCAGATTTCACTGAAAGCTATTGGAAATGTACCAACTCTGACCTCCTCCTCTTCCCATTCATGTACAAATTAGTGCGTAGCATGCACGTTGTGTCACCTGACACGTTATGATAAATACTGCAAATCTAAGTGATGTATGCCACTTGCTTGAAGAACACAAGGACATTTCAACCTGCCTGACATTTCAAGTCCTTTCCGACTAAAGTCTTACCTGGCACACTCATCTGCATGTGGGGCCATCCACTGAAATTTGCTTGTAGGCATTGAAGGTGAGCAATGTGGCACAGCAAATGTGTATGTCCTGCACCGCATCTGACAGTGAGGGTAGAACCCATCCTTAGACATGTTACGCCCGGCACCTCAAATGATACATACCTGTATTGACTTAGACATCCACAAACACCGGACAAGTGTTGGGACACAGGCACCTGCCATCCATCCATTATTGTAGGAGGAGTGGCCGTCTTCACATTGTGTGAGTTCTGTTGTAAATCCTTCATTGTACATGCTATGCAACCTGTGACAGAGATGGACCCACCTATTTGTTATGCACAGGGATAGAAAGAGGGCCATTGGGGTAATGGGAGCTGGGAGCCAGGAAATGGAATGCTCATTTGCACACAATGGTTCATGTTGGCCCTGTCCTAAGGTGTTCTTGCAGGTGGATGAAGGAGTGATGGTGCATGTTGCCCGTCATTTGGCATTTGCTAAACGAGGTGGGATGAGCAGAGGGACTCTCTGCAGACTTTTTAGTTAATTATTGTGTGTAACTGGTGCAGCTTGCAATGTAATTGTTTCTGATCTATGTCAGTAGGAGGTTCTGGTACACAAATTACATATGTTTGAGACATAGAAATGCAGGAGTAATTAAAGTGGTTCTGATGAATTGTCTTTTATTATGGATGCTGGCTTGTGTAGGATTGTCATACAGCAAATGTGTGACTGCATACACACAGAATAGCACTGCAGCAGATCATTCTGAACTCAGGCAGGGGGTGGCGGTTGCCGCACAACCACATGGAGGTTGTAGTAAATCTGCATGTACAGATTTTGGCTGTGGTGTCATAGGAGGAGCATCTAGCAATGTTGTCGGTATGGTCTTCACAAGGCAGGCAACACCCTTCACCATTAGTGTTGTTGGAGTTGGCACAGCATGTTGTACATGTATGTTTCATTTGCTAGTGATGGCTTGAGACATGTGTGGATGTGCTGGTGTGTGCATACTGTGCAAGGTATGTCCCGGAGGGCACACAGTGAAATTGATCATTCATGGATAGGTGCACACTGCACCGTGGCCAGGGACAGCAGGTTGGGTTGTGGCTGAGCACACATGGGACATGTCTGCTGTGCAGTGAAAATGTTGTGTACTGTTTGGGATGAGCTGCATTACCTGTTGGGCAAAGCTTTGCAAGCCCAAGCTTAAAATTATGACATCTGGATGTACCTGTTGAGCTGCAGGACTCAGCTTTTGCCATGGGTGCTCCAGCAACCGCTACAGTGACAAGAGCGGCAGACAAGCAGTGTGCATGGGGCTGGGAGCAGGTCTCCTTGTTGCCTTTTCCCAGGGAACAAGACAAAGGGACAAACAATGGATCTGTGTTTTGCCAGGAGCGGCAACATGGGGATGACTAGAGGTGGTGGTGTAACAAGGGGCAAGTGTCATAGGGTGGTTAACACACAGGGATGAATTTGTTGTGTTCATTAATGGTATTTTGCAAGGTTACCTTTGCCTACAAAGACCTATAACAGCTAATGCCTGGGCCAGTGGTCAGGGGTGAATTGCAATGGAAGTGGAGGACACATGGATAGAGGGCAAGTTAATGGGAATGGGTGGAGTAGGGGGGATTTGACATGGAGCTTGGAGCTGGTAAGGGCCGTGATAGGCTGCTGGGGTGCTGACAGAGATTGTCATGTGTTAATGGGGAATGGAGGCAGGAGGACACACAGGGAGAGGTAGGGGTTGAGGTTGGCAGAGGTACTGCCTGGGTGGTGGTTTGTGATGGACATTGGAAGGGGTTGTAGACACATGTGCCAAAATTGTTCATATATTGGGTAGTAGGGTGCGCTCTGGGAGCAGGATGGAGAGTTGGTGTATGGGCAGGGCTCCACCAACAAACGTGGCTCCACCAACAAACATGGCTCCACCAACAAACGTGGCCAAAGATGACAGGCTAAGTACTCCAACCCTGCCAGGGGTGGTGGCAGGGCAGTAGAGGCAGAGTGGGGCTACACTGTGATTGGAGACAGAGATGGGACCATTAGGTGGCATGGCCACACACGCCATGTGTATCAGGGTAGGAACAGTGATGTGTGTGGATTTCAGCCCACCCTGTTGAGGTGTGGTAGAGACAGTAGGGTATGGGTGGGGGTTCAGTGTTACAGGGTGCTACAGGAGTAATGAGGGGGCATTGGTGGATTCATGGGAATGGCATGATGTTGACTGGAGGGAGGAACAGAGCATTTGTTTGTATTTGTATTTGTTTATTACTTGTATTGCGCACCGATCCCTGAGGTAACTTGGCGTTGGAAAACTTAAGAGTTACATGCATACATACATCGAACAAGGTCCAATGATAGTGAGGAAGACCAGTGGTTACAGATAGGTCTGAGGTCAGGAGGCATTTGTAAATAAGCGCAAATGAGTTAGGTAAAACAAATGAGGAAGATCGGTGTGGCGGCAAGGAAAAGGACGAGAGGAGCCTTAAGGGAGAGGCTTGTTGCTCAACCATCTTTTTATTCTGGATTTGAAGGTCAGGAAGGAGGGTTCTCGTCTGTAGTGGAGAGGAATAGAGTTCCACCGTTTGGCTGCTTGGAATGGGAAACTGGCTCTTTCTGCAGTTTTTAGGTTGAACCTAGGTACTGCAAGGCTGTGAGATAGTGCAGATCTGGTGGTACGAGATAATTGTAGCTTGCAGAATCTGTCTGACAAATATTTGGGGGCTGTGTTTGTGAGGCATTTGTGTGTGATTAACAGGGTACAGAGGGTGATTCTATCCAGAACTGACAGCCAATAGGCATTCCATCCAAGAGCTGAAATGTGGCAAGATCTAGGCAGGTTAAGTGCTGCTCTTAGGAAATTATTTTGGAGTACCTGTAGCCTGTTTAGGTTGAGTTCAGAGGAGCCTAGGAAGAGTGTATTGCAATAATCAATTCTTGATAGTGCTAATGCTCTGGCGAGCATTAAACAGCTGCTAGTAGACAGGTAGGGTGTGCAGCTGTAGATTAACTTGTTGGTGTAGGCTGTGGAGGCTGCAACAGAGCTGACTTGTTTTTCAAAGACATTGTTGAGTCAAGATAGACCTCCAATGTTTTTATTTGCTTGGCAACTTTAATCACGTGTCATGATGCCTACCCCCGGGGACCCAGACCAATTCCAACAACCCCGGAAGCAGGCATCAAGTTACCCCAAGCAAGCCCAACAACCCCCGCTAGGGGTAATATGGGTGCAGTCCTGGCGCCTATGGCGCCAGGCTCATATGGAGAGTCGGTCCTGGTGCCATAGGCGCCAGGCTCATAGATTAAAACTTACCTGTTGCAGACCATGCTGCAAACTTACCTGATGCAGACCATGCTGCAAGAGCTCCAAGCCAAACGAGGCTTGGAAGGGACTATTTCACTTAGGGACTATTTTTTTACTCGGGTGGGGCTGGAGAGGAATACTTACCTGGGACTACTTTGGCAGCTATTTAAACCACGCCCGAAGAGCAGCACATGCTTCGCGTTATTCTGCATCCAGCAGCGTAACGCTCACCGTGCTTGCAAGTCTGCATCCAGTCTTCTGCCACGCCTGCCTCGAGTTTGGAGCTCCTAGCAAAAGGGAGAAAGAAGAAGAAAAGGTTAGAACAAGAGCAATACCTTTGATCCTTACCTGAATTCCCGATCCATTGCGCCTTCGAGCTGGAAGAAAGAAGTTATTTTATGCACGTCGCCTCGCCTGCTGCAGCACCGTGCTGAACTCACCGGCCTTCGCAGCATCTTCACATTTCACCGCATCCTCCTGCATGTTACCGCCGCACTCCGGCACCTAAGGAGAAGACAAGAACAGCAAGGTGAGCGAAGGGAATACACAGAGGAATACGGGTTCCACTGCATCCTAGCCGAACCCCGGCCACTAAGGGGAAACAAAAGGACAGCAAGGTGAATCAAGGGACTAACAAGGGGAACCCTCCTCACCACAAAAGACTTACCTGATTTTACCGCCGAAGGCATAATTCCCAGAGACTTCATACTTACTCTCAGCGCCTGAATAAGGGAGAAGGCAACAGGTTACATATGGACATTATTTTATCGAACTGTGTTGGATAATACAAATCCTTACCAGAACATTACCGGTTGCCACGAATAACTCTTCAGTAGGGTCAAGCTGCAACCTGCAAGGAATCGGACAAGAGTGAAAGTCAGGCATTTGAACTCTTACGAACTACATACTTACGGCGTCTTGCCGGGAATATCGGAGTCAATATTGTCCTGGAACTCACCAATTCCTTCGAGCCAGTGAAGCAACTGGTTATCTACGCGCCCCTGCGCTCAATGCAGGATGGAGAGCTCATCTTTTCAAATCATCAGATGAGACTATAAGAGGGAACATCCAAGGTGATTAGTGGGGAGAACAGCGGGGTGGGGGGATTTACGCTCAACTCCACGGGTGGTTAATTCCCGTTCTCCACTTGCAGAAGAATATTCCTACGGGCCAAGCAAACGAAGCTAGGTGGGCCAGTCCAGTCCATCATCTCGGCCCTACGCGTCACATTAGTGGAGACCGCAGCAGTCCAGTCCAGATCGACGCCTCTGTGGGAGCCAGGTGAGTGTAACATCACGTTGCAGTCAATGTTAACGGATGTGTACCTTTGGTCAAGTCTATTCAGACGTGCCTGAGTGCCAACAATCAGGAGCTCGGTCTTATCATCGTTAAGGCACAGACTGTTGGTGGCCATCCAGGCCTGGATTTCTAGGTAGATGTGGTTTAGTAGCTTAGAATCCTCATCATAGTGACCCGTGAATGGGATGAGGACTTGGGTGTCATCTGCGTAATTAGTGTAGATGACATGCAAGTTGTCTAGGCGATCGAAGAGGAGCTTCGTAATGATGTTATATAACGTGGGTGACACGCATGATCCTTGAGGGACTCCACAAAGTGTCGGGCTCGGGTCTGCTGAGGGTGAAAAAACTCTAGAGAGAAAGGAATTGACCCAATTGGATGCATTGGTTGAGAAGGCTGCTGCTCTGGTGAGATGCCCAGTTAGGATTTGGTGGTCAACAAGGTCGAAGGCCGCTGACAAGTCTAGGAGCAGAAGGATCTAGCTTGCCCTTGCCTTCACCTCATCCATTTGGATTTCTAGGTCTATGAGAGCTGTTTCTGTTCCATGTTTTGGCCTGAAGACGGATTGTCTGAGACCTAATAAAATGTTTTCCTCTAGGTCCTTCTGAATTTGCAGGTATGCAACTCTATCCAGAATTTTTAAAAGGAAGGTGAGGGTAGTAATGGAATATACTAAAAAAAATGTCCAGAGGTTGTTTATTTATTTTAAAGGTATCAAAAATGTATTTATTGAGATACATTATTTTCCACAATGAATTAATCATTAATTAATACACACACATTAAATTACATTAACATTGCAGGAGAGCATAAGACACCAGATAATAAAAACCTAACACAACCATCATTCTTCAAAAATCAAACCATCATTTGCAACTCATATCAATCAACCTCATTCACTCACAGTAAAAAATTTGGACTAAAACTATTAGTAGAATGCATATGTGGTAGCATTTCATGAATTAGCCCCACATAATCTTAAATATTTCATTTTCATCGACATAGAATGTGTATCAGCACAACAATTATCCAGAAAGGTGCTCTATTCCACGGAGTGGGCCCATTCAGCAGAAAATGATAAATTCCATCCCCGGATGTTCTTCTCTACTGGTTTCGACGTTTGAAAAATAATTGAAATAACGGGTAGTTATGGGCCTGTAGTTGGTTGGAGAGTTGCGATATAGTTTTTTTTTTTTTTAGGAGGGGCATGACCCAGGCCTCTTGGAGATTGTTGGGGACTTGGTTAGAGATAAAGGATGAGGAGTTTATCAGTGTGGCGATGAAGAGGGCCAGATCGTGGCTGGATGTCCTGGATGTCCTCTCACTTCCTTACTCTTAACGCTGATAAAAGTGAACTCCTCTTCTTCCCTGCCAATACTCTTCCTCCACCCTGCCCTCCCGCCTTCATTCTCTTTCCTCCCTCCCAGCTCTCCTTCTCTCCACATGCCCGTAATCTTGGTCTCCATATTGACTCTCTCCTCTCTCTATCTCACCACATTTCTCTTACTGCCAAGTCTTGTCGCTTCCACGTCTACAACATCCGTAAAATCTGACCCCTCCTTACCTTTCATGCTACTAAACTTTTAATTACCTCCCTTATCTTCTCCAGACTCTTCTATTGTTCCTCCCTTCTCTTTGGACCCCCCTCTTCTCACCTCGCCCCACTCAAATCCATCTACCACTCAGCCATCCGCTCCCTCCGCCTTCTCTCACCTCTTGATTCTATCTCCTCTTCTCTCACCTCTTTAGGCTGGCTCTCTTTTCACTCCCAGCTCAAATTCAAGTTCCTCTGTCTTGTTTTCAAATCGCTCTATGGTCTTGCCCCCCCCCACCTCTCCTCCCTTCTCACTTTCTATACCCCTTCTCGCTCTCTCCGCTCTGCTAATCTCTTCCTACTCTCTCCTCCACCTCCTCCCTGTGCCCCCTCCTGCTTCCGATCTTTCCAACTCCGTGCTCCCTTCTATAGGAACCTCCTCCCCCTTCACATCCACTCTTCCCCTTCCTTCCCTTTCTTTCGCTCTTCTCTCAAATCTTATCTTTTCCACTCACCTCCCTAACACCCTTCGTTTCCTCTCGCTCTTCCCCCTCCCCCTCTTTCCTCACCTCCTACCACTACTCTCCCTATCCCACCCTACCTCCTTCCCCGCACTCCCTCCTCCCTTCTAGTCCTGCTCTTCTCTCTCCTCTTCCTCTCACACTCATACATTCCCTCTTGCTCCTGATCTTACCCCCACTAACATCTCCCTTTCCCTCTCTCTCCTCTGCCCCTCCATACTCCCTCCTCACCTCTGCATTATTGTAAATTGTTCTTTACACTGTTTTCAAGTTATGATTCAATTTCTACATTATGCTTGATGTATTTTGCGTGTTCTCATGTAAAGCACTTTGGATTAAAGGGCTATATAAATTCAATAAAATACAAATACAAATACAAATCTTTAGCTCCTTCCTTAATTATGGAAGCTGGACAAATGTTGCTTTGACAATGAGAAGGTTTCAGACTTTTAATAATGTCTTCCACTTCCTTGGGAGTAACATGAGAGAACTCGAAAGGTGTGCATTGTGGGTTTTTTTTCTCGAGAACCGGTTTAGGACGCTGGCAGCTCAAGAGGTTATTCTTTTTAGATTCAATCTTGTTTTGTAGTAAGGCGATTTTCTCAGCTAAGGCTTGCTGGATTTTGGTGCACCAGGCTGCATCCTTAGTGCAGTCTTGGGTGGGAGGTGCTTGAGATTCTAGTTCCTTAAGGATACTGTAGAGCTCTTTGGAACTTAATTTGGCGTTGTGGATTCTGGTGTTGTATGCTTCTTTTTAGTAGATAGGATGGCCGCTTTGTAGGTTGCAGCTGCAGTGGTAAACAAGATTTTGTTATGATTGGTAGGTGATTTACGCCATTTAGTTTCCGCCATCCTTTTGGAGAGTTGGACAGAGTTACATTGTGGGGATGGGGTAATTATATGTGTGCCTTTGTAGGGGTAGGGGTGGTATTGGGGAGGCGGGTCATGGGAAATGAAAGTAAACATATAGAGTGGATGAGTATCTGTTGATTCTCCCGATTGCAGGAGCACGTACATGGCACTGGTGAGTGGAGGGGAGCAGGAACAGAAGCAATGTTTCAGAGGGGCCCAGCATCTGATGGTAGAGACATTTTTGTTCCACTTTATGCATGCGACTCAAGGAAACACATGTGAATGAGCATCATGCCAGAGGCTGACTTTGCAATATTATGAATTTTGGGAATGTGACATGGACACTTTTCTTCTGACTTTACATACTGACATGGGTTAAGATGTGGTTTGTGCACTTTATATCAAGGATGTGGATGAGTTGGCAGTGTACTATTAATTTTATGGGGCACACAGTGTTTGCCAATCCAAGAGGCACATTCTCAGGGTGTTGTAATGGGCAAGCTGCATCAGCCCGATTGCATCATTGAAGGCCATCAGGGATGTGCCTTTACTCTGTGTATTCCACCGGGGCTTTAATTCATGCAAAGTAGGTTTGTACTACCTGGTTATTTGTGTCCAGTTCCTGTGCTCTTTGGCCTGCTAAGGGAATGGGTGGTGCCTGTGGATGAGGGCAGAATCCCACCTGCACCTCTACTGCTATGCCACAAAATGTGGCAATTTTATGCAGGAAACAACAGGACAAAATGATGTTGCATACTACAGGGGGTGCATATAGCAATACCCCACGTGAGTGGTCAAGGTCAAGGGAGCGGAAGCCTGACTTAAGCACTCCGAATGTGTGCTCCACTATTCCCCTAGTGACTCTGTATGCTGCATGGTAGCACGCCTCAACTGGGGTGCCAGTGTTCCTGATCGGTGTCAACAGGAATGGAGTAAATTATTATTGATTGGAATATTTTTCAATATGTGTTTCACCCTTCTCTCCCATCAGCCCACACCTACCATTGCCACTCATTGCCAACCACACAGCTAACCAGCAACATCATTTACACCACATGACAGCAGCCTCCACCATGTTAACTGCACACCACATTTCCACTACCGCATCCTTCACTACATGAAAGGTGTGCTCGCCAATGTCCGCTCAGGAACCAACCATGCGGCTGACATCACCAACCTCATCAGCACACATGACTTGGATAACATCTTCATCACTGAGACATGGATGACATCAACCTGCACTAACATCCTAGATGTCCTCAACCACAACGCAACAGATTTGTACGACTATACCGTCAAAACGATGTCGACAGAGGCCTCACAATCATTCACTAGTCAGCATATTCATGAACCCAACATTACATCGCTACCATTGGTTCATTTGGAAACAGATCATGCCACTTCCTGCTCATCCCAGCAGACAAAGTCACTTTTCACCCCATCTGCAAACCACCAAAGCACAACACCTCCTTCAGCGAACACTTAGAGGACTTGATCACCAGCATATCTCTCATGCATGGCAACAACATCTTCCCTGGTCACTTCAACATCCCTGACATACCAGCCAACAAGTCAATGAAGAAAGGTCTCCCTTGCCTACTTGACACACTGAACCTCCCACAACACACGAAAGTCAAAACTCACAGGAAGGGTAATATCCTCAACCACATCATCACCGCCATGCACACCCTCCATCACAGTTCCCCTATTCCAGTCAACTGCCCAGAGCATTGAGCAATCCCCTTTGACATTAGTCACACTACACCTCTCTGCCAAACCCATTGGAAACCCTGAAACAAGCCTTCTGATCCTTCAAGAACTTCCCAGTGGAGGCTCTCACGGAAGACCTCACCAAACTCCACCACACATGGGCTGATCTATCTCTGACCAACGAGGACTGAAACTCGCTTCTCCAACATCAACCACCATACCCCAGTGAATCAGCACACCCTGAAGCCTAAACTTTCTGTATCCTGGTATACTCAAGAACTCAACATTAAACAAACCATCAGTCAACAAGAATAAAATTGGCAAATTATCCAGCAGCACATTCAACCTCTTCCTGCTCAATCAACCCCACACTACACAATTGATTGATCCTGCAAAGGCTGGCTATTACTGAAACAACACAACCAAGGCCAACAATTCAAGCATTCAACACTGTGCCAACACAACGCCATAAGGACGGCCCTCAACATCCCTAGAAGATCTCACATCTCAGACATCAGACGAAGCCTCCACTGGCTCCCCGTCGGACAGCGAATATCCCTCAAAACCTTAGCCTTAACTTACAAGGCTCAGAACAACCTGGCGCCAGCTTACATGACTAGCCGCTTCTCGCAGCATGTCACAAGCAGACCGCTGAGATCAGCCTATGTTAACACTCTCACTATACCCAGATTTAAGCTGCAGTCTGATGGGGGTTCAAGTTTCCCAATTCTTGCATCTAGACTCTGGAACACTACCCCGCCACACTCTCCTTCAAAGACAAAACAAAACTCTGGCTCCACAAGCTTGGTGAGCCCACTACACTTTCTACATAGGCACTGAACCCTACCTACCTCAGCCCTGTGCACCCTCTCATTTCTTTCCTACTCCAGCTTCAGCTCCATTTCTATATGTATCCTGTACTGTTTTTTAAGCTATGCTTTAAGCCTTTTGTATTATCCTGACTAAGATTATGTCACTGTTGTAACATACAATGCCTGCTTGTAACCACTTTCTTGTAGCAATGCGCCCGGATGCCTCAGGGCAAGGCTGCGCGCTATAAATAAATAAATACAAATACAGACATGATCCACAAACACCTGGACACCGTGACACAACTGATTGCACACTATAGGTCAGATCTCGCAAAGCTACAACAACCTGGACAACTTTCAAGACACTATCTATGCAAGCCCTCACTGACAACTTACCATGCCTCAGGAACACATTGTATGCAAACAACACCTGGCCTGCCTGCATACTAATAAGCCTTCCGACTGTTGCACTCCCCTCTTGCCTGGCAATCATCAACTGCTCCCTAAGTCAAGGCACCTTCCCCTCGACCCTTCAAGACCGGGGAAAAGTCTCCCACATCTTGAGGAAACAACACTGGACCTTGACAATCTCAGCAACTAGTGCCACATTCAAGATGTTACCTTCCTAGGTAAGATCCTTGAGAAAGGAGTAGCCACACAACTCCTCCAACACATTGAAGCCAATATTCTCCTTCAGTCCTACTAAAATGCCTTCAGCACTAGATGCAGCACTGAAATGGCTACCATCAAGGTGATCAACTATGCCCTTAAAGTCCTGAATGATGGCCACCCTTGCCTCCTCGTTCCCCATGGCCTCTCAGCAGCATTTGACACAGTAGACCACCAGACAATCATTGACAATCTACATAGTCATATGGTGATCAGTGAGATCGTTCTCAGATGCTTAAAATACTACCTTGCAATTCAACAATGGTTCATACAAATGGATTCTTCAAAATCACCAACTCCTGTAGAGTAACCTCTCGACAACCAGACCAAAAATGATAACCCTCTAGGGAAAAAGGATATGTGCACACGTTTGTGAGAAGAACAAGAGCTTTTTACCATGGGTCACTGTAAAATGATTGGTTAGATGTCTGAAAACACTGCACTGACCTGAGACCTAATTATCTGATGTGCACCTGGCCTGCAACATGAGCTCAGCAGATAACTTCAAGGTCAGTCTGATCCTTGCAAATAAAGCATCCCTTTTCTGATCCCAGACACAGAGGTGCCTCATCATGCCTCCCCCGTCGAGGTCTTCCAAGAGCTGCCATAATCCTTTGCTCTCCCCGGTACAAATCACTGGGGGTCATTCCGAGTTTGGAGGTAGCCAGGGTGCTATTAGCGCCATGGCTGCCTCCAAACTCGGGTCCGAGTAGTCAGAATGGGGACTTACTGGGTAATTCCAACCTTGGCGAACCCGATAAGTCCCCATTCTGAAAAGCATTCCCCATTCCCATTCAAGCCCCCACAGGTCTCAATGGGAATGGGGAAGGAGCTAATAACGGGCCCGCAAATAGCGGGCCCGTTATTAGCTCCCTGGTCCCTTAGCGGCTCCCACTAAGGGCGGCTGGTAAAACCAGCCGGCCTTAGTGGGACCTGCTAAGGGACCTCGGAATGTGGCAGTAGGGGGTTAATGGCACTGGCATCCTTACCGGTGCCGTTAACCCCTTACTGCCAGGGTCAGAATGACCCCCACAAACTTTGTTGTCTTCTGCTGTCCCCTTATCAGCTACCCCTCTTGAGGACAGACCTGGGTTTCCTCCAGGTCCCACTAATCAGTCTAAATAGTGAAGGATTTAGGAGTTGGGCTCACGGCATCTGGTAGTTCAAATGGAATAACCCTTCTCCTGGGGGGTGCTAGTGTCCTAAATCTCGACTTAGTTGGCAGCTCAAAACCCCTTCTCATGCTCCCATGGGTTTGTCTTTCACAACCGCCGCAGCCCTTGCTCTTGGTGGGCCGCTCACATTCCTTTCTAATTTCCCAAAGCTCTAACAAGATGTATCTATGTGTGTGTTTGTGTTCCCAATATCACCAGGGGTTGGGGGAATATTCAGCCGCAAGGCCTCGTTGTTTTGTGCATCCAGCACAGTCTGCGAGGATTCAGGCTGTATGTTGCGCGCATGCAATATATCTACCTAATATTCAATGAAGCTTGTAGGTTATTTGCCTTATAAGGTTCTATAGCATGCATGCCCTGTGCCATTCACTGATACCAACAAGAGTCCCCCGTACCTGCTTATGTATATTTTCTGCGTATTGATACACTTTCCGCAATCTGTATCATTTGTGAGGGGTTGAGATCTAAACGTGTATGCCAACATTCTCCCTTTAGTGAATCCTCCATTAACTAACTCCTCCTTCTCTCTCTCCCTATTTGCTTCATCCTTAGGGACCCACACCCTGTATACATGTCGTAACCTTTCCCCATCGTGAGCATATTTCCCCGGAGTACAAGAAATATAAATGCACGCCCTATCACCCCCTATTGCTCTGTGTAGTTTTCCTTGTCTGGTGGGGGTGAAGTCAAGGTCCCCGAGGGATGTGTTGGGTGTTCAAATCTAACCATACATTATTCATTTGGGTCCTCCATCTGAACTTGTCCCTTCTTTGTACCTGAGACAGCCCATCATGCCCCGATAGTAACCATCATCATTGCACTGTTTGAGATAGTCTTGGCACAGCATCAAAGCATCATTTGGCACATACAAAACAACACCAACAGGAGCACAAGGATCGGGACCAATATTTTCACCACTTCTCCAAGCCATGTCGGTGCACAAGAGAATAGCATGTCAATCAAATCTTCAGCTTGGACAGCGGCCTCACTTTCCATGCCAGTCTTCAACCTGTGCAGGACACCCATGATGTGTGTTAGGGACCCATTTTCTGCATCATTTGGGGGATCAAATGTGCAGCAAGATGTTCCTATTTTTTTTTGCACACGCCCTCCTCCATTGCTGTCAAAAGATCCAGGATGTACCGGGTTTGGGGAGTCCTTAACTGGATCTCCCTCAGCTAGGTCTTGATAGTATACAGGCCTTGTTCAATGCCATTTGCCAGCTGGATCTTCTCCCATCTAATGATCAGCAGCCACTTTGTATTTGCTGCAGCCTGAACACCTCTGTCTTGGTATGCAGGCAATATTTGTCTGGAATTGCTTTAAGCAATTCGGACGAATCTTCTGATAAGTAATTCGACCTCTTCTTCCAAAACTTCATTGAGCGCTTCCTCCTTTTCTCCTGTGGAGTTTTGGTCACAACTTGATTCTGTTGCTGCATACCAGGCACCACAAGGATAGTTGAGTGCAACGTTGTCAGTTCACTGGTGCCTCGCCAGGATGGTGGGAGATGCAGGTATGCTTGCTGGCTGCACACCCAGTAGAGAGCCTTCAGGGCTGCTGTTCCTTTTGTGAGATCTGGAATAAACCATTTCTTGTTACTATTGATACTCGTACCAACAGGAACTGTTCCATGCCCTCAAAAGAAAAACTCTTCCACTGCTTGGACCATCACTGGAACGTCTCGTATCTCAATCCATATCAATTTCGAGACATGTGTAGCCCATATTGTAAAACAATTATTATTGATATTTGTTATCACTTCTTCTGCAAACCCTGCTAACCACCTGCCGCACAGCTCACCACCGCCTTTTCCCATCTGTTTGACACAAATAACACTCCATCAAATCTTAGCATGGGTTGTGGCTTGCATTTGAGGGGTACTATTTTCTTTGGTACATTTGTCTTTGTCCTTGTCCATGAGTCCAACTTTTACCTTGTGCCCCTGGAACAGACTCCGAACCCGACATAGTGCCAGATGAACCAAACGCAGGGCTTTGAAAGGACGCCATTTGCTGGGGTACTAGCTTTGTGGGTGCCTCAGAGATGTTGGGATGAGGGAGCATACATAACAGCTCCAGTTATACCTCTGTTTCGCCACTAAGGTCGCGTAGCTATACCACATATTACTAAATTATGGATGATACACATTAGACATTGTATCAAGAACTACTCCTTTATACTGATTCCACTTATTTTCCTCATTAAATCCTGTTTAAAACCACAATTGTAATTGCCATAATACTGTATCTTGTGGGTATGTTCTATTGAAATTCACTACACTGGTCATGAAATCATCAATAGGTGCTGTGACATCAGAGGAAAATATTCTGTTTCCACATCCCCCTACACTACACCCCTAACCGCTGATATATATCCTAACAATATAAACTTACATGACAAATACAGAAATGTACAAAATAGAAATCCACTGTTACATAACGAGACCTAAAAACAGCTTGAGTGTGTTGATGCAAAACAATTAAATTTTGTATTATCAGTAGAAAAACTTTTTGCAGTGATCAGAATACAATTTCTGAAAAGAATAACGTTTACAGAAAAGAACAAGATGCTAATACCATACTTCACAAGTACACATATATACACATTGGCTCATCAGCTCACCACTGTAAATAGAGAAATGTAATGAAAACAAAAGGTGATATATTTTGTTTCAGCATTTACATCAGTTTTCATGAAAAACACTCAGACAATATAATCATAGAAGGAGGAGATGAATGGGGCGCCTTCCGGACATCAGAAAGGTGTAACCAATGCTGCATTTCCTTCACTTTGACCGCAAGTGTGGTAGCATACACTACCGTATAAGGTCTGTTATAGTGCGGCACACTCAACCTGTGGACAACATTTGTAACAAAAACATGATCTCCCGGAAACAGCTGTGGTGGTGGCAAGCTTGCAAGAGCTGAAGCAGTGCTGTTGTCCTCTTATATTCGTGGTGGTGCAATCTGTCGAGAATTTTCTGTATACACTTTTTTAACTCTGTTAGATACGATTGAAACTCATCCCCCAATATTGACGCATCCCGGTGAGCATCAGATGCGCTACACACGGGTGATATTGGCATGTGGGTATGTCTCCCTGTCACTGTCTCATGAGTGGAAAGGTGATGGTCCTTGCAGGCTGAGTTCTTAATCTGAAAACAGCCAAAGGTAAACAATGGACTCAATTCTTTTTAAGTGTGACACACAGCTTGGACAACTTAGCCTTCAAGATGCCATACATCCTTTCAACAACAGCATTGGCTTGGGGTGATAAATGGAGCAGATCGTATATCTAATCCCTAAAAGAGCCGCAATTTCTTTAAACACCTCATTGAAAAAGTGGGTGCCATTATCGTTTTTAAGAGTGCTGCACCCTCCCCATCGGGGAAATTGTTCTGTAACAAAAAATGTGACTGCTGACTTGGCATCAGGATGTTCGCATGGACCAGCCTCAATCCAATAGGAGAAAGGACATACCTCAGCTGTGAGATAGGTGTTGCACCGCTCTACCATATCTGTGAAGTCAATATGGAGATCCCGAAATGGACCAATTCAGAGGGGCAGTAAGCCTCTCAATGTCTTTAAGGCGTGCCCAGTGCTGTATGTCTGACAAACCACACAGTTAAATGTAAACATATTTAGAAGCTCCTGAATATTTAGCACATACAAGTCCTCCTGTATGTCGGCGGCAATGTGCTGCTTAGACACATGTGAGGGGTAGTGCAACTGATCAAATGCAACTAAGGCCAATTCTTCGGGTATAACCACTTTTATTGTACTAGCCTTTCTCCATACTACGTCTGTAGGAGACTGTGCACAGCCCCTTCTCTGCCACAGTAACTTTTCACTTTTGGGTGCTTGAGCCTGTAGTTCAATAACTTTATCATGGGTAACGCGTTATACGTAACCTGTATTTGCAATTGGATACCAGCAAGTGATGGATGTTCAGGGATATCTGGCACTGGTAGATACATAGCCAATTTGGCAGATGTGTCTGCTGCTTCATTACCAAGAGAAACAAACTCCCCGCCATTAGTATTTATTTTGCATTTTTAAAACACTCACACAGCCCGGGGTCATCGAGGCGCTGTTACAGGAATATGTCTTAGTTGCGTATATATAATGCACTTAATACCCAGAGGTTTCTAAGCGCAGACCGGGGCTTCAAACCTGTGTTGCTCTGTGTCATCTTGTTTCCAAGGCGAGCACGTTGCCGTTGAGCTATCCTCCCGGGAGGCATACTTGACCATTGTGACAAGCATTGGCTTTGAAAGAGCATGAATCAATCTGTCTAAGAGGGCTGCATGCTGCACTGGGGATCCATCAGCTCTCTGAAACCCCCTTCTCATCCATCTCGACAAACCCAATAGTAAAGTTGTTGTTCCATTTTCCAAGTCTGCATAAATCATTACTCGGCATCCCTGTGCTGCTTCTTGCGCTTCAATGAGAGCAATGAGTTCTGCCGCCTGGGCAGAGTAATTCCCTGGTAGCCCTCACTCGATGAAGACCTTCTACTCTCCATCAACCAATCAGACCACTGCTGCCCCAGTATGTCGCTGGCCAGTTTTCTGATCAATAATCAATGACCCATCAACAAAGAACACCTCTCCGTCATCAAGGGCATAGTCTTGTGCTTTCGGAATGTCATCATCCGGTCGTTCATATGTGACACGGTCATGAACATCATCATCGTCAGTGATGGGTTCTGTCAAAAAGATGGCAGGGTTCACTGTCTTACAGCAAACAATGTGAATAGATGGGCTGGACAAGATAACTTAATATGTCGAAGCCCGCTGTGTGGTTAATGTGGATTTGGACCTCTCTAATATGGCAAACACTGCATGTTCTACATATAGAGTCACTGAGCACAACAAGACAATTGTGGCTTACTTTTCTATAGCAAAAGCCGTTGCAGCTAACTCTTGTTCACAAGGTACCTGTCCTTGCATGACAGAGTTCTACTGTTGTACACCAAAGGTTTGTAACCCATTGAGTTGTGTGGTGTCAAAACTGCTGTCATCATTTGGTCATCAGGATGTGAAAAAAGGTAAACTTCTTTAGTGGGATCAGGGGTCGCTAAAACAGGGGCAGTAGAAATTAACATTTTCAATTCCTGATAACTGATACGCATCTCATCAGTCCAAATAAGGGGGTTTGAGTTTGTTGGGCATCTTTAAGGGCCTCCAGCAGTGGTCGAGTGTATGACGAATAGTCAAAAATCCATGCCCAGCAATAATTACACAACCCTAGGAATGTTTGCATGTCCTTGACAGTAAGTGTCTGGGGTGTGCGGCGCACCGCTTCTACGTGTTCTGGAGTCACCAACTGCAACAACATGATAGAATCTTACCTGCACTGTTGCTCAGTGTCACTACACACCAACAAGTTATCCACACATTAGATGACGGTACTGGGCACCTGAAAGTTACCCAAATCTTTGTGCAGAACACTGTTAAAAATACTTGGGGATTCACAGTACTATTGTGGGAGCCTAGTATGTTGGAACTGCCTCCCAGCAAACATAAATGAAGTGAGATCTTGAGAATCAGGATGCAATAGGACCGAGAAGAAAGTGTTCTTCAGGTCCACGACAGTAAAGTGTGTGGCCACAGTGGGTATGTTACACAATATCATGGCAGGATTAGGAACCACAGGAAAGTCTACCTGTACCACATCGTTAAGGAGGTGTAAATCCTAAATCATTCTCCAACTCACCGCTTTGATTTCTTCACAGGATAAACTGCCATATTGCAGAGGGAGTTAGACGGAACTATGATGCCCAGGTGTAAAAGGGCCATAATGGTATCATAAATTCCCTCTTCAGCTGCCTTGGATAGGGGGTACTGTTTTACTCTGGCTAGGTAACACTGCGCCTGGCTTCAGTGTAATATGGATTGGTGCAACACTCTGCAGAAGCCCTACATCATGGGGGTTACTTCTCCATAATTTGTTAGGTACCTGGGAAAATCTTCTTGGGCAAATGAAGGGGCACTCCCTACCAATAACATCGGACATGAAGCATGTAAATACTGTATCATCATTTCACATGGAACACACACTTCCAGTATTAGCTCTCCATCATTCACTTTGTTCTCAAAAAGGTCCTCATCAGTTATGTCTCTTAGGTGCTGGGTTGAATCAATACACAAAATTGTATGCCGCCACTCTCCCCTGTCTGGGTCTCTGGCCATCAACTCAATCCTTTCCTTCTATACCAACACTCCTTCTATGTCAGCATGATGACAGTCCCTGCAGTAAGTTCTTGGGACTGATCTCATCCAAACAAAAACTCAGAGGGCACCCACCAATACTGATTGGCCACTTGCGCTACTACCCTAAAATGTACTATGATCCCATAAATGAACACTTGTATTCCTTTCACTACTGCTTCACTTCCGAATGCATTCATGATCAACATGACCCTCACGTAACAGATACTCGGGGTGGAACACACCACACACGTTTAGGTGAACAAGATAGTCATCTTGAGCTTACTCAAAATATCTCTACCCAGCAAATTGATGGGGGTCATGGTGGAAAACAACAATGGGGCCAGTATCACTCTGTCACCTATTGTAATTGGTAATTGTTTTGTAAAAGCAACTGATTGTACTGCCCCAGAGAAGCCCTGCGTGTCCATTATCCCACCTGACAAAGGAAGTCTCCCTCACTAATGCACAATTCCGTTGCACCTGTATCCACCATCAAAATGAATGGCTTATTGTCGATCACCACACCCTCCCAGTGTTCCTCTTTTGGGTTTGCAGTGACTGATAGAACTAAAGCTCTACGTGGGTTGCCCTACTCTGAGTATGTATTTGTTTGTGGAAAAACAAATGTCTCCTCCAACAACGGAGCCTCTTTGGTAATGTGTCCCTGTGCCATTGGTTACTGCGTTACTATTTTCCACTTGGGAGCCCTGCTGCCACCCCGAGTGTACCACATTTGTCAGTGCACTGCCAGACCCTTGGGCTGGCAGCTGCAGAAAAGATGGTGTGGGAGCGGGTGGGGCTGAAGACTGTGGTCCACCATTTTTCATTACGGGGGGTGCTTGCGTATAAGGCTGGGGGTACAGGGAGGCCCTCCTTGCGGCTACGGGTATGACTGCTGCTGTGGGTATGCAACTATTTGTCTGCTCCTGCACTGCCTAGAAAAATGACCCATCCATCCATATGTCTAACACTGTTCCACTCCTCCTTGTGGTCCCAGTCCTTCAAAACCTCCTCGTCCTCCCTGTGCCCCGCAAAGAAACCCCTTCCTTGCTGATACCCCCCTGAAAATCCCCCTTGATACTGAAGCTGGTACCCACAGTTCCAATCGTATTTGCCCCCCAAACAGGCACTTCCCCTACATCTGCCTGAACTGCTCTGAGCTCGACCTGTCCTTCTGTCTGCTACACCGTCACTGTCCTTCGAGTGAAACTTTTGCTAGCTTTTTCTGCACCAGTCTTGCTTCCTCTATTTGCACTATCTGATCCGTTTTCTTCTCATTCTCTTTGAACCGTTTGCAATGGTGTGCAATAATATACTGTATTTCCGCCCATCCTTAAGCTTCAATCCCCACTATCTTATCTAGAGTCTACTGCACTTACTTTGGAATTCCCCTTTTCACCACCAAATAAAAGAACAGGATTTCCTGGTCTCAAGAATCACCCTTCTCTGCTCTCCACATTTTGTGTATTTGCTAAATGTTCTGTGTGGGATCCTCACCATCCCGCATTGTCTCCTGCATTATTGATTGAAGGTTGGGCATCTGGACATGCACGCTATAACACTGCCCACAATTGGAGCCTAATGCCAATAAAATGAGCCACATCATGGCTATCAACCCCTAGCTTCACTCCCGGATACCCAGCTGTAACCCAAATGTCATCTGCCTGATGCCTCAATATTGAAACAAACAAACTTTTCAGATCCCCTACAGCCAGGGTTGTACCGGCTCTCTGCTTCTCAAAGGCATTTATCCACTTACCCACTCCAGTGGTGAGAGATGGGAGTGCTTTTATTAGAATATTTTGTCCATGTGGGCCCATGGTATATACTGGGCCCCTCCTGTACCCTGGTACAATAATGGAAACTGTGCCCTTCCTGCCTTAGTCACTTTCCTCTTTCACGTCAGCAATTGTTTCTCAACTGCCTTGCGTACCGTACCTATTTCTCAACCTAGGTCCCTACAGATTCTCAACTTGCACGGAAATCATAGGCGGCTATTCCTCTCCCTCCAACTACTCGATGGTATCCTATTCCTCCTCCCCTGCTCGTGTGCGATCAAACTCATCATCAGATCATACCATTCCATAATCCATACTATGTGCCTGCCTTCTCATTCTGTCCTCCTTCTCCTTTTTTATATGCACATCCTTGATAGCAATACTATCGATTTGAAACAAAATGTCTCCCACCCTCCATTCATCGATCCCTACCGGAGCTCATTGTCCATCCCTTCTCTCTACCCTCAACCTGGCTAATTCCTCTTCCACCTTTCTCAATGCTTCTTCTAACTCCTTCTGTGGTTTTGTATCTATTTCTTCCTGCGCTCTAACTCTTGCATCCGCTGTTGCTCCAGGGTAGGGGAGGTTAAGATACTGAGCTGGTGTGGAAAGCGAGAGTGCAGTAGCGGGAAAAGGGACACATGTAGGGTTTATGTATCTTGACGCAGCACAACAGGGAAAGAGACTAGACTGTTCCTGCAGGAACTACGGTGACAAGGGGTGCTTAAGCATTCAGGGTAGTAGGCCTGGTTATGATTGGGACACAAGTGGTGTCGGGCTCATTTGCAGAAACATCACCCAAATCTTCCACCATTTTCCACAACTCCTACACCTCTTTCCTATTTTTCAACTTTTTCCCTCTGTACTTAGCTGCCAAAAAGGTGTATATGAAACTCAAAATATCCTTATTATTTATTCCCTCTTCCAGCCATGGTTTGTACATCCTTCTTTCGTCTCTGCTGGCCATTCTTTATGGTACTTAAGGATGTTTTCTCGATACAAAGGAAGAGCTTTGCACATATATTCCAATGGGGTAAGTGGCTCCGTTGTAGCCACCTCTCTATCACTGGTATATGGCACGCCTATAGACCACTATCTGAACCAGCACAGCTACTCTTACCCATTGCCCCTTTTCCCATTCTTACACTTTCCTGCTACCAATGACCCACCATTCCCCTCACTCACATCCTCCCACACCACTCTCTTCTCTCACACACCAAAACCAGGCCCTCCCTCGGCCTCTACTTGTTACAATAAAACTAACAATGAATTTGCAATAAAAACAATAAAAACGACTTTTTTGTTGCAACAGCCCGTATGTATTGGGTGAAGAGATCCCAGGCCCACAAAGGGTCCTCTACCGCAACTACTTCTCATCCTCACACCCCCCTTACACTGGGTGGGGGGATCCCAGGCCCACTAAATATATACAGGCCTCTGTCTGAATCCTTTGTTTGTTCCTTATACAGCGCTCTCTTCTTCCCTAGTAAAATAGGAAATGGTCCTCTTACACCACAATCCTCTATATGTACAATGCCACCTAGTCATTCCCACCTTCCACTTACTCTTCACACAAAACATTCACACCATTCTTCACACCCTGTAAAACATTCACACTCCCCTCACTGACCCCACTTGTTTTTCTCCACAAAAGGTGCCCTTACATCAACTCGATCTCCCGAAATGCTCCGTCAGGGGGTCCCATCAATGGCCTGCACAATCGGGGACAGCGCCCGGCTCCACAGAACAGTCAGGAATGGGCTTGGAGTAGAATGTGGGAGCCCAGAGACTGTGATGGGAGCAAGTGGGGATCCCAGGCACTACAGTGGATTAGGGTGGGTGACTGTGTGCGATAGTTCATAGCCATTTGGACATACCGTCCATTTGGCATTTTTTTTGGGGGGGGGACTAGCCAGCCCACATTTTGCACAGTGGGGGCCTAGGCCAAAAAGGTTTGAAGACCACTGTCCTACACTTATCCTTCAACCCTAAGTCTCAACTTTCTTTCAATCACCTTGTACACCACCCATTTCACTACACTACACTCAACTGTTACCAATCTATCCTCACTGCCTTTTCTGCACTTTCTCAGAATACTGACACAGTCCCCTCAGCAATCAGCTCCAATGCCCACCCTCTGCCTGATTCTCTTGATCCACCATCGTACCGCCTGGTCTCACTCAAATATCTTTCAATCTCCTCAGAGGTGACTGGGATTTTAAAGCCCAGCATTCTCCCTTCCAACACTTATCCCTGCTCCAATTGATGCCCCTGGCTCCATGCTATTCTTGGCCAATCTCTGGCTAGAAGGCTTAAAAAAGGATTTTAGTACCACCCTCTTGTCAATCTCCATTTGCAGGGTAGCAGCCATGTGCACAGTCTGTTTGTTTTCCTGGAGCCTTGCTTCACGTGCTGGTGAGTTTTGCTTCCATTTCAGTTTGTGGAGGATTTCTGGTCTCTGTTGCTCCTCTGCAGTCCCTTTTTACCCACTGTTTATCTTCTGTTGCCACACCATTCATGTGGGAACTGTCTAGTTTGGGTGTTGGGTGTCTCATCTCTGGCAAGAAAAATCTGAGTACATTTGATTTCTTTTCTCAATTCTATAGCCCTGCTTTCAGTCTGGGTGTTATTCGTTGCAAATTGGTGCTATCTAGGGTTGCTGTCCAGAAAAAGACAAAAGAGAACTCTGGCTTCAAAAGAGTCTGACAGGCATTGTGGAAGGGACAGCAGTACCCGCAGACATGTATAATGCACACTCGGGGTAAGGGAGGCATGGGCAGGGTTCCACCAACTCCATCATCCGCCTTCTGTGGTATGATTGTGTCTGGCATACACCCTGGTAGGCTGACCACTCCAAGTTGGAAGAGATCCCTGTTCAACCTGACCGGGTCATGAGGAAGTACATTAGGGGGAGGTATAGAGACTACAACCCCATACAACACCACTGCCAAACTCTAGAACTCACTATATTTCAAAATCCAGGATCACCTTAAACTCAACCAACCAAGGCAGAGCTGTAAAGATTCAACTACAGGAAACCTACAAAGTTGAACCCAGAATGGGTCAAAGTGAGAGCTCAGGACAGTTTAACCTATGAGAGCACAACATGAAACCCGCACCTATTTAAATTCACGATGGATCTCCTGCCTGGGAGGCCAGTGCATGACTCACCGACAGCCTAGATGATAAAACAATCTTTTTTTAAAATCTTTATTGAATATAGCTGAATAAATCAACTTTTTTCAATATTCAAACAAAATTCATTAACAGATTAAATATTAAAGAAAATCAAATAAAATTCAAATACATTTTGTTAGAAATATAAAACAAGAATAACAATAAATCCAAACAAATAAAAGCCATAAAATATTTAAAAGAATTGAGAACATTCGGAAGGGCCACACTCAAGAGAGACTTAGCTAAGAAGGCAAATTATGGAAATTCAGACACAATACCATAGTAACATGAACATGAATTGAACTCATAATGCCATTTTAACATAATTACATAAAATAAGTCTCATCATTGCTTGACATGGCAATTTTTCTTAAATCGTAAATAGGCCCATCTCGACTTTAACTTTTCCTATACTTACAGACATCACCAGGTTTAATAGCCCTTGTAATTCTATACCATGGGCGACGCACACTTTAGTTTTAACATAATAGCCATCAAAAAGTTATAGGTGGCAATGCGGATGCTTATTGAGTTGGTAGATAATAGCACCGACCACCGGGTTTCAGGAGAGAGTGGACTGAAATAAGATAAATGAGATTTAAAGTGTTGCATTCTTAGTTCAGTTAGCGCTGGACATTCGGAGATAATGTGTTCGAGAGTTTCTTTAACCGCCAAGATCTCACAAAAAGTGCAGTGGTTTTTGTTTGCTGGCAACAACTTCCTTCTAACCAAAGCGTCTCCAGTTGGAAATAAGTTAAATCGCAGACGTAAGATAGTTGTTCTTATTTGTGGAGAAGGGGATTGATTTAAATATGGAGCCAACACTCCGCAACTTTTATGTTCAAAGGCCAGAGCCCCAAAGTCTTTATATGACAAACACATCATTCTCGTATTAATCCAATCAGATCTGAACAGTTTCTCTTTTGCCTTAGTCGGATTGACAATGAGCGCTTCCAAAGACAGATCAGTTTTCGCTAAAATGTTAAATATCTGTGACATCCACGTTTTGACAAAAAAGTGATCAGATGTTAACATATAAGAGGATAATAAGGTCAATATGTTTTCAGATTTAACATAAGTAAGGCATTTTCGAAACAAAGCACATAACCTCCAATGATATTCTGCCCTCAAAGACGTTAGACCTAATTCAAGTCTTAGCCAGGGGCCTGGAACACATTGGGGGAGTTGTAATACACCTCGCCAATATTTTGCCTCTAACTTATGCAAGGTGACTGGACAAACAATTTTTTTGGTCTCAAGACCATATAATATGGTTGGTAGTACTTTTTGCCTCCAATAGGTTATGGCTGGTCTAATGGTAAACTTTCCAAACTTATGCAAAATAATTTTTGTCTGGGTGATGGCAGACATGATCTTATGGTCTAAGGACCTTGAGTGCGAGTTGACAGATGAAGAGCCATCAAACAAAATTCCCAAGTAAAGGTACGTTGGGACCACTTCAACAATCCTGTTATCTATTTTCCAGTCAAATTGCGTTCTTTTAGAGGACTTTGGAGCATAAACCACAACTTATGTTTTGTTTAGGTTGATTACCAACTCATTAGCTTTTAAATACTCATGTAGTGCAGAAAGTCATTTCTGCAAACCTATCGGGGTTTTCGAGACCAACACCAAATCATTGGCATACCACAGAGCTTTAATAGGGGCGCCATTCATTTTTGGGGAGTCTGAAACTACATGAAGAAAGGTCTGTTTCACATCATGAATAAAAAAGTTAAAGATGGCAGAAGCCAGCACGCAGCCTTGTTTCAACCCTCTAAATGTTGGAATTGCCGCCGACAGAAGACCTGAAACAGTTAGTCGGACCATGATGAAAGTAGATGAGTGTAGGGCATATATTATGTCACATAGGGTTATTGGACAATTGGCCAATTGTAGTTTGTCCATCAATTTGATTCTAGAGACAGAGTCGAAGGCTGTGTGGAGATCAACAAAAGCAAAATACAGAGGTTCTTTAGTTGATTGTGCTTGGATCTTTAGAGCATTGAGGGTCAATAAATTGATGGATGTGCCCAGCCCGGCCACGAAACCCGTTTGACAGGGATCCCACTGCTTATGGCTCTCAGTCCACCGGGAAAAGTCCCGTAGCACAAGTCGAGCAAAGATCTTCCCTGGTGCGTCGAGCAGAGAAATGGGACGATAGCTCGCAGGGGATTCCCCGTCACCCTTTTTAAAGATTGGAACAAGCAATGAAGATTGCCATGATTTTGGAATTTTTTTGGATCGTATAATCTGATGGAATAAGTTATTCAATATCATCGCCCATTCAGATGGATTCTTTTTTAACATAAAATTACTTAACCCATCAGGCCCTGCAGCACGTGAGGAAGGAGATTTTTTGATAAGATTTTCAATTGTGCTAGGTGAGCATTCCAAGTTCCAAAGGTCCAATGGAACAGGGATGTAGACAAAATTGGCATATTTGGGATCAGCATATAATTTCAGAAAATGTTGAAGCCACTGTGATTCAGTAACTCCACACAATTGAAGGTTCAATTGAGCTTGAAATGTCGCACTATTGAGTAGTGACCATATTTGGGCAGAGTTTTTATTGCTTGCAGCGGCCAGAAAGGCTTCACCATCCTGCTGATAAAGAATAGCCTTTCCGGACCGACACCAATTCCGATATTTCCATTTGATTGTTCGTAGGTTACTTTGTCGTATGCTTAAAGGAAGTTTGAGTGTAGCTCTTAAAGCTTTCCTATAGGTACGTTTTGCTTGTTGCAGGATTTGATCATATTGGTGTTTATGTGTCTGAACATTACGAATTCTATCAACATACGAGGAGCCAAAGGTCGGAAGGATGTCTGCATAAAAGTCCCTCTGTGATAGAATTAACCCTTGTGTAGCAAGATTGAGATTATGTAAGGAGGCAGCAGTCCATTTAAAACGAGTTCTAGCAACATTCACACTTAAGACCTGCTTTGACCAGAGTTGCGTTAACAGCGTAGGATCATGATAGCCCTGCCATTCAAAGACCAGCATGTGATAATCACTGATAGATTGAGTCATAATTTCTAATTTGATGGCCCTATGGAAAAGGCTATCTGAAACAAACACATAATCAATGATTGATTGGGACTTGCCTCTTTCCCATGTCACATTCGCGGGGATGTCACCTGTAATTGCACCATTAGCCATGTATAAATTTTGGTTTTTAACAAAGGTCAGCCATCTGGCAGTCTCCCGCTTTTGGCAGGTTGTTTTTGGAGTAATGCAAATAAGGTTTATATCCCCTAGCATGAATATGGCATTGACATACGTATCACATGCTATCAGTTCCAATATCATGGTTAGATCTTTATAAAAAGTGTCATGGCTCTGTCCTAAGGGATTCCGTTACAGGTTTATTAAAGCCAGGGTTTGCGTAGGACTTGTAATTTTGACCAGTTGAATAAAATTGTTGGGTGAAGCCCATTTGGTAAAATTTAGTCCTTTAGTCATCCCATGTTGGAGTTGTAACAAGCCAAGTTTCCTGCAAGGCTACAATATCGTATTTGCAGATATTTGAAGGTGAGGGTCATTGCAGATGAGAGTGGCCTCTGGTGTTCCAAGAAACCAATGTGTAATTTTCCTGAGAACGCTCTGTTGGTGGTTATGCTTGGGGAGTGCTAGCGGTAGACTTGGCAGGAATTATTGCCGGCCCACAATAAGGGCAGGCGCACATAGCAGGGCCTTGAGGAGCAGAATGTGCAGAAAGAAGTAAGTCACACTCTTTGGCCTCCGCTATAAGACGTTCTGGATCCTGGGCAATCAAGAAACCCATTTTGAATAGTTCCATTTTCTCCTTCCAAATCGAGTTCAAGACTAGCCCAGACTTGATCCATAATCGAACAATCGCAAGATTTTGATCACACACAAATTCGACTTGGTCGATGTTACTTGACGCAATATCTTGCAGATTGCTCACATCCCCAAAGATATTTAAAATGCTAGCCCTACATAGATCATATTGCTCATAGGGAGCCTCTCTGCATTTAAGAATCAGGGAATGACAATTTGCAAAGGTATTGCCACACGTCTGTTTGCGAGTTTGTGCACCAGACTTTTTAGTTGCAGGTATGAATGAGTTGTTCTCTTTCTTCTGAATAGTCCCCAAATCAGGGGCAAAACTGACTTTCTTCCAGGCACCCGACAGCTCATTTGATGGGTTTTGAGTTGGGCTCAGTGTGTTGATGTTGGTGCGAGCTGGATGCATGGGAAACTGAGGGCCCAAGCTAGGCCCGCTTGAGACATTAACAGGTGGACAGGAGGCAGCACGTTCAGTTAAATAGGCCTCTACCGCCGCCTTTATAGATGTTATTTTCTCTAGAAAATCAGATTGGTTTAAAGGGAGCCCCGACATTGTACATCCCAGAGCAGCTTGTCCATGTTTGGTGTTCAAGACAGTAGTCGCAGGGATCTGAGGAACACTAGTGAAGGAGGGGTTCCTGTTCAAAGGACCATCAATTAAATCAATGATTTCTGTTAACGGTGCATATTCACTTGGTTCGTTAGGTGGGGCTAAGCTCACAGAGGAGACAGGGCTTTCGATGGGGAGAGTACTGGGATTAAGTGGGTGTTTAGAAGTTGTGGGTAAAGGCATGTTTGTTGGCACATGGGGGGGACATGAAGATGCCAAAGTTTGTGAGACTACCTGGTGTTGGCAAGCCATAACAACCTTCTTTTTGGGTGCAATTTTAGATTTTGACTTAGTTAATCGTGCACCACGGACTTTTGATATTTTTTGCAAGTCAGTAAGAGTGAGAGAAGTCTGTCTGGCAGCATATGTAATTTTTTTGGGACAATCAGAAGGCGACCTCAGACCATATGTTCATGCCCTAGACTGCACAGCTACAGGTTGCGCCACAACTCACACAGGGTTTTATCTGATCATTCAACCAGTACGGGTCCTCACCTTGAATTTCAAATTCTGCATTGTTTGCCTAAAAGCAATCCAGAATGTGAAACAGATATTGGTTGGATTAGGCTTCCTGTGAAAAATTGGCATCATTTGATGAATTCTCCTTGACTTCTTCCATCTTCGCTCCTGGGAGCTTGGCAGAGATTGGTTGTTGTGGCCTCCATGAAAAATTATGTCATTCCGATGGATACCTATGGACTCTGCCTGCTCATATCAAACACTATAATTCAGGCAGTCTACAGAGATAATTGGCTCTAAATCAGATGCATGCAGAGACATGGGATCTCATTATAAGTGAGCTGGTCTGGAAATAGAGGTGCCGGTAACAAGTTACCGCCATCCTTTTCGGACCGGCTCACTTCGAGTCTGCGGTAGGGGCACTGAACAACCATCAGGCCTGACCTGCCGGTAGTACAAGCCTCTACCGGCAGTTTTGTCACTGAAGCACCAGCACCGTTACTAATGTTGCCGGTGTTTCAGCGTTCCCATATCCATTGAGTCCCATGGGACTCCATGGGAATGGGAACTTAACATACCGCTGCTGCCTGTGATAGCCCGGTATCACCGGGATGTCAGGTGGCGGTAACAGTAATACGAGGTTGCTGGCAACCAGCCGGTAGCACCAGCGGTTTACCAACAACCTCTTAATGAGGGCCATATTTGGTATCTCTGAGTTGAGCAGGGAAACAGAGAACACATTTCCAGGTGTACTTCCCATCTTGTGTGGCTACAGGAAAATGAGGCCCTCGGGTCTTTAGGATTTCGCATAAAGACGCCCGAAAACAGGTTTGCCCTAGTTATAATATAAAATGGACTTCTTGAACCAGACAAAAGTTTTGTAAAGAGGCCCCACATGTCTGATGTCGTATTAAAATATGTTCACACTTCCATTTTCAGTACAATTTTCGTCTTTGCATTCTTTCCAATCCATCGCAAAGTGATTTTTCAAGCACCCTCTAAACAATTGCGTACTATTGCCTGTCTTGATTATTTCACACACCCATGCCTATTTTTTTCTGATATGAATATGAGTCCTTCTGCATCCTATTTATATATCCTGTTCTAATCCCTCTTGACGTTTCACACAACGCTTTCTGTGGATAACATCAAAAAACAACAAATAGCTCTGGTCATGAAAAAGGTTTGACAGGAACTTGGCAGCCCTTCAAAGGAAGTACTTTTACAATTTTTTTGTTTTGTGCACTGCTCATAAAACAAGTATTTTCCATCAGCTGGGCAGCACGTCAGAGCCTCCTTGCCACTGCTGGCAGCATTTAGGCAGGGAACGAAATGAAAGGCTGGAGGAGGGGTCCAAGTAAAGTCCTTGGGAAGAAGCGATCTAGAATGCAAGCCTGCTGTTCGTTATTAGCAGTATTGTTTAATGAAACAACTTCCAAAAGAAATTGAGCTTGAGGTTGGATTTGTTAGCCACGGGCGACTTGGGAATAATCATAGCCACAAGGCTAAGATCAACCATAACTCCACGTCCCTCTTCCTCGTCCCATTAATTACTTGTGAGGCCCGTCCTCCATTACAGAACCCCTTTTTAAATTTTCTCAGGAGGTATATAATGTTCTATTGACCAACAATCCATTGTTAAAAAAATGTCCTGTCCTGTGGACAGGAATCAGCAGCATCTTATCAGCGAGAGGCTCTGGGGAGAAACAGCAACAGGACTCTCTCGTCCCTTTTATACTATGGCAGGAGTACGGGATGAGGGCTGGCATGCTCTTGTACCCTCTACAGGGAGAGGGGGTATAAGTGGGAGGAACTTGTCCATCTGCATGGTGGGTGTGCACTCGCCTGTGCTTTTTTGGCATTTTAAATTAAATTGCATGATGGTCGATCAACCTCCAGGAAAATGTGTGGTGCTAATGCGCACACATTTTCCTATGCTCACCGTACAATGAACACCGAGACCCATGTACTCTGGGTGGACACAGCCTACAGGTGCTGTCCCCCTGTCATATTTAGTTGGAATATAATATGACAGCCAAGAGTACATCAAGGCATCTCATAAGGGGGAGGGCAAAACCTTCCTCCTGCCACAGGCAGCCTAATGAAATAACAAAGGCTCCAGGATTGCACCCTGTCCTTTGTTAGCTGCTCGTGGCAGCTTTGCATACTGATCAGAGTTAATTCAAGCAGGCCCACAGGAGGACTGGTCGCAGGACTAACAAAAAACTGGAAAACCCCAACAACCTTTGTTATGCACTGTGTCAACCTTAAGCCAGCTCCCATCTCTCAGTATCAAGGGCAGTGACCTGGCATATCTGGAACTATGTATTTACAGTCGTGATCCCCGCAGTGTGATCCCATTCAGCAGGTAGGAGTATGTGTTTTGGAGGAGAGCAACAGTCTGGTCCTGCCACATCTTCAAGGGAGGCCTGCTGCTTTACTCAGGAACCACAAAAAGCTCAATTAACCAGAGACACCCTTTCATCCATAACAGACAGGAAGACGGGCGGTACTTAGTATTACATGTGTTCACCTCTTTACCTTTTCTGTTGCAAAGCACTCAGGTTATGACCTCACGCATACAGGAGATTGTTGATGGGGACCCAGGATTGGTTAATTAAGGTAGGCTTAGCCTACAACAATCACTGGGGCCCCTATTTTAGTCATATCATCTGAAAACTTCACAAGGAGTAACAAGAAGAACTCATTTGGAATCTAGCTTAGGGTACAGTCTGCCTTACAGCTTTTGCCAATGAAGGAAGGCCAGGATTTCCAGAGAGGGAAGCAAGATCCCTCCCCTAAACAGCTCCCAGGGAACAGAAGGAGATACTGAAACCAGAGGACCCTACAGCAGTGCCAGGACCGGTCCCCAACCAGCACACAGTGTGCCCTGCTAGGCTCTGCAAGCATGCATCCTATGTGCGAAGTGCCAGAGAGTCTCTAAACCAAATCAAGGACAATGCTGTTCCCTGCAACACACTCCTCAGCTTTGAGCCATCCGCCTTAAATGACAACATACAAGCCCAGTGAAGAAGCTAGGAGGAGGGCATTGATAAGCATCTACCAGCGTCCACCTTAAAGGACATTTTTTGAGCCACTCAAGCCACTCGAGCTGCAACCGATTGCACAGCTGACTGTTGTCACGCCATAGTCGCTAACATCATAAAAGATGCCTCGACCAGTGCTTCAGACCTGCCAACCGGTACTGAGACAATGATTCCTGACCCAGAGCCGCTGTGTATGCCAGCTGGACGCTGTCCATCCAGCCTTGCTCGCTGAACTGCCTGCCGCCTGATACCCGCAGCTGTCTCCTGTCTTGAACTCTGTCACAGAAGCTGCAAATCGACCTGAAACCAACTCTACACTGTCAAGCACCAAGAACATCTACAAGCACAAGGTACATTTTGGTTCTGTCCCCCTGGTCCTCCCCCAAAGGCCCCTGGTGACATTTTATGACCCATTGCATCCTTTGTGCTGAAAACAAGTATCCTTGAACTATTGTGATTAATTATTTTACTAACTAGCCTCCTTTCAGTATCCATAGTGCATCCCTTTTCTCTCTTGAAACTGTCAACTGTCTGGCCTCTGCATTCCTTTACACGGTGGGCTGTATTTGGAAGTGTGCTAGAACCGTCTCTTGTGATAATAATAAAGTAGTTATTTTTATACATCCTTGATGGACAGACCCTTTTATCATTGGGTAATAATTGTATTTTCATTGTGTTGCAACTAACCAATGATCCACAACCTTGCAGAGATAAGCCTGCCATTCCACCACGTTACGAATATTGGGCAAGGAGGTTTATAATTTGCTTGTGTTTCCAGTCTGTTCGGATCCCTTCTGGTGTACTAGAGGTGTGGGGCTGATTGATGGTTTAGAAACTGGTATTCATCCCTGGACCACTGGTGCCCTGAAAGTTGATTCATCACAATAATTGAGCAGAAACTTGCAGGGCAGGAGCCAGGACAGCAATTATCCTCTAGAGTCTAATTGAGCTCCCTTAGCTGACCACTGGTAGACCCAGGAGGCGAGGGAAGCTGTATCAGGGGTCTGCATGGTAAGGATCTGGAATGGAAACTGTCCTGAAGGAGGCGACTGCCATGGGTGGAATGCCGTTTTTGGAGAAAGAGGTGCTGCTGGTGGCAGCGGGCAGCTTCTGAAGTGATTGAAGACACTGCAACCTGGAGTTTCATAGTCGCATCCCTGCCCATATTGAAAGGACCGGCACTCACACAGAAATTGTGACTGGGACCTTTTAACACAATGCATCGTTATAGTAATGCACAGCAAATGCGAATTGCCATGATTAACAAGTGCCTTATGGCCATTATTGTGGGAGTGCTATGTTCTATGTGCATGTCCCAACCCTGCAAGCCTTACTGCCTAGTACCTAGTAGAGCTCTTTTCTACAGTTCTCGCCTCTGACGTGTTTCCCTTGTGGCGTTTTCTATGCTGTGGCTTGCCTAGGTAAGGTGGCTTTAGCAGACGAAAGTTGTCATGTAGTAAGCAGGCTCCCCTTCTCGAGCTGTGTGTGAACTGTAGAAACAGACAGCATAGCAGTCTCCAAGATGTATCATTGTTTTACTTCCATCCTGATCATGTCTTGAGCATGAACACATAGCCTGAGTCTAAGACTTTGTAGAGGAGCATATGCATGCCTCTGAAGGAAATCCGCCCCCCTACCTCCTGTATGTTGTAAGCCTGAGATTGTGCCATGCTTGACACCACAAGTTGTGACCATACCACAGCGAATTTTCAAAACATGATACCCACTGAGAAATCCTGTGAAATGTATTCCCGGAGAGAAGTTAATCTGAGCAAGGAACTCCCTGAAGGAATATGAGAATGAGTGAAAGTGGAGCTAGTGATATCACGAGAGACGAATGTGACGCACTGAGGATATTGGCTGAAGAGAGTACATGCACCTTATGGAAAGTGATGATGAAGTTAAGAATCAAGTAAACTTTTATATGCGTAGAGAAGATTGCATGTGTGTGATGCACTGCAGAAAATGCAAGCCGTTCAATAACTGTACAGATGCAGCAACGCAAGTAGATTATGTAATCTTAGAAGATGGCTATACGTAGTGAATAGACTGCAGGCGAAGCCGCCATTGTATCGAAGCTGGACATTGGTGTCATGAATTTAGTAAGCCCGGAACCATGGAGAGGAAAGGGCGAGAACTGTGTTGCAGTAAGAATTAGCTGAGATCGTGGATACGAATGGCAAGGCTGTTTGGTCTGGTTTCAAAGTCAAAGCAGCCAAGGCCGGTTATCTATTCTTGAAGGCGGTGAATGGGAGAAGCTGAATCATCCCTTGTTAAGGTGCAAGGAAAGAATACCCAGCCTGCCAAGTTTTATTTATTTAAGACATTTAAATGCAGAAAATTGTCCAAATCGTGGTCTCCTGTCATCGGAGTAAAGGATGGAAATAGAGTTGAGCTTGGAGTTCTAGAACAGCGTTAGTGAATGCTCGCACTTCCTTCTATTCCCAGAGACAAGAATACTTTGCAAGGCTAAGTTCAAAGACAATCTTCATGGCAGGGGGGGCAAGGGTGTTTGTACCCCCCCGCTTTTGCAGCAAACCATGTATACCCACTCATTTGGCAGGGGCCCCTTTCATTTAGATGTCATGTCTCCCCCAATATTTTCAACAAAATGAATCCACTGAACACCAGGCAGAAAGCATGTTCAGGTATACGGGGGAAGTGTTGGGCCAGGTTTGGGTCTCAGAGCTTGTGTTTTTACATTTTTTTCAGGGTGGCCTCAGACCTTCAATATGGTCATATAATTTGAGGGAGTAAGGTTAGCTCAGGGGCAACGTGTTTGTCTTGGAAGCAAGACAACGCAGGGGAAACACATGTTTGAATCCCGTACCCCACGCTTAGAAATCACTTGCTAGTATTAAGCATGTTATAAATGAAAAATAAAATAAATGAAATAAAATAAATAATCACACACCCAAGCATGGTCTCTAATTGGTTTCTAACATTAAAATTAATTACCTTCAGGAATGGAATCATCCCAACCACATTTTACACCCCGGTTCATGGGCAAGTTATTTCCATTAAAGTGCATGAAGGCATTTCTCTCAGAAGCATTTCGTAATGATTAAGTTCTGGTCAGCCTGGTTGTACAGATCTCTATGGCAGCAGAAATGTCGTCAGGCCTAGTACACTGGTCGCCTGTCTGTTTCCATTTCCTTCCTACTCTCCCCCTCCCTTCCTTATCTATGTCTTAGCTCTTGCACTATCCGAAATGTCGTCAACCAAGTACAATAGTTAATTTCACATCCTTACTGGTCATGGCCTGTAAGAATGTCATTGTATTTTCCCTTGTTCCCTCCCTTGCCTTGTAGTGCTTTGTATACGCTATATAAATAACCTATCATATCATATCACATCATAACAAGTAGGATCCAGTGGATAGAACCATTGCAACTCTGAAGAAACTCCATGAGAGTGCCTGTCTGACCTTGGTCTAAGGTATATGGATCCTATAGCCAAAACAGTTTGGGATGCTTGAAGAAGGTGCACAAATCCATAAAGGATGGTATATTGTGTGCTCTTAGGAAGGCAGATATTCAGGAGCAGTTGGAACCTCTCTGACTTGGCTTATGACAATGTTCTAGCAGAGATCTGTTGAAGCAATGAACGGCAACAGGCCTCCCATGTTTCTCCTCCAGTTGGGTGGAGGTGAGGCAAGGGTGATGGTATGCTTTTGGATCCCATGCAAGGCAGGAAGGGTCTAATGGAGTGAAAACCTGTGGTCCAGGTCAGACATCAGGCCATACACCCAAACCCTTTCGCTAAAATGAGGGTTTTCCTCATGGGTGGAAGTGTTAAATGACAAGGCAGAATCAGAAATACTGCCAACAAAAGGAGGCCAGTGAATGGTAGTCTATGGGACTTTTCAAAGCCTCATAATGGTGGTCTGAAGACACATAGGAAAATTGGACTGTTCAAGGGTGGGCATTAGTGTTGGCACTCCAGTGCAATTGAAAATGACCATTAGTCCTACTCTAAAAGGCAGCCCCATGAAGGAGGCCTTGTCCAGGACCTGCTAGAAAAAAGGGGGATTATGTGGGTTCCTCAGAATCAGGAGGGTCAGGGGTTATATCCCTTATCTTTTTGGTATGAAACATCAGAGCAATTATGGCTGTAATAAGGTCTAAATTCCTTAATTTGTATGTAAAAGGGTAGAAAATCAAAATGGAAACCCTGCACACGATCATACTGTTGGTTGGATTAGCTTGTATTTGAAGTGTTTGTGACGAATCCTGGGAATTTGTCCCTTCTCCTCAAGGGGGAGCCCCCCACTGTCAGGGTAGGGAGGGGAGCCCACTTAGCAAAACCCTCCGTAGGGGAGGAGGAAAGTGGGACCTCACCGAAAGAGACTACCCATTTGGGGACAAGGACTCCCGTTCCTGTGAGGTATTCCCAAGACATTCCCCTTAATGACATATATGAGACTATTAGATATAAAGAACATTATAAAACTCAGAGATTTAGCTGGAGACAAAACCACAATATCTTATGACAAACAGGAAAGAGAATCTGTCTTTTTAACTGAGACGAGTAGACTGGAAATGGAGGACACGCCGAGGTGAGGTGAAGAGAGATGGACAAACCAGCAGTAACATTACTATGCCGGACAACAATTGATGTAGTACATGAGTATACAAGAGGAGGGGGACCCGGGTGTGTGGAGTGAGGGAGAAGGAGAGGAACAAAACAAGCGACTATAATAATAGGTCAGACGACGATTGAGAATAGTGCTGAGGGGGTGGGAGGGAGTAAAGGAGGAAAAGGGGTAGACAGACAAGCTGCTATCAAAGGTCACAGGACAAATGATAAGAGTAAGTGCTAAAAGACATATAAAGGGGGGGTGGAGAAGGAGAGGGCAGGTGGCGGCAAAAGGCAAGCAGCTACAATTACTATGCCCGATGGCAATTGGGGTAGTGCTGGACTATAACAAGACAAGGGGAGGGAAAAAAAGAAGAGGAGGGAGGGAAGGTGGATCGGAAAGACAGGCGGCTACGATTACTATGCCTGACGGCACTTGAGATAGAGACAATCACAGGGGAATGGCGGTGGGTGGGGGTACACAGAGAAAAACACGGGGGCATGGGGGTGGGTCGGGGGACACAGAGAAAAGCACAGGGCATGGGGTCGGTGGGGGGACACAGAGACAAACACGGGGGCATGGGGTGGGTGGGGGTACACAGAGACAAACACAGGGGCATGGGGGTAGGTGGGGGAACACAGAGACAAGCACGGGGGCATAGCAGTGGGTGGGGATACACAGAGACAAACACAGGGGCATGGTGGTGGGTGGGGGGACACAGAGACATTCACAGGGGAAGCTAGTAGCATACCCTGGTCAACAGGGGTAGACAGGGCCTTTGTCGTGGGCCTTGTTGTTCAGATGGGCCGGCTCCCGCCTACCGGTTGCAAGGGTTGGCTCACTAAGCCATGAGCAAACAATAGGGAGGGGGAGCAGGCAAGGCCAGGAAGACAATCAAGTGAAACACAAAGGCAGTCATGATAGAAAGGCATATTCAAATTGTGCCTAGGCTGCAGGAAACTGCCAAAGAATGTTGAAATGCCGAGAGGGGCAACCAGAGTCCACAAAACAAAGTTCGTCATTGAGTGCTTTCAGGATGGCATTATTAAAAGCTTCACTTCAATTTTTGTGTAATTTCACAAAAAAGTCACCACACAACACACACACTCAGCTGGAGCAACCAGGCTTACTCTAGTAGTTCCATGAGCAATGTGGGCCAGGAAAAGCCCATGGGAGCAGCAGCGTCGCAGCCATGGGAAATCATACTGGAAAGTAGAGGCATGAAAGTGTAAGGGGGCCTCATCGTGGGCCTTGTTCGGATGGGCCAGATCCCGCCTCCCGGTTGCAGGGATTGATTTACCAAGCCATGAGCAACCAATAGGGGGGGAGCAGGCAAGGCCAGGAAGACAATCAAGTGAAACACCAAGGCAGCCATGATGGAAAGGCATATTCAAATTGTGCCTAGGGAACACATACCCTGGGAAGAGGAGAAAATATAGCCTAAGGCAAGAAGTGTAGAGTTGAGCATATCAGAAAAAGAATGCTATTAGTACGAAGTGAATGCCAGTAGAGCCCATAAGAGAGAAACATCAAGTAAGTCACCTCAGGAGAGTGAGTGCATTAACTGCCAAGAACCCTTCTCCCACCTAAGAAAATGTATGTCTCAGGACTCCAAAAGGCATAGCAGCCAGGATCAAAGTATAAGACAGAGGGTAAAAGGGGATCAAGTGAACATTATTGAGAGAAAAAGAGAGAAGGCACAAAAACGCTACTGAAGGAGTTACAAGAACCAGTACAGAAGGTGACAAGAGACTTTAAAAAAATAGTCTACTAAAAGAACTCTGGAGTGAAGAAGAAACTTTTGAGAAAAGATAGTCAGGAGAAGGTAGTCATTCTCCTGACTTCATTTAAGTTGCTTTCAATAGTGGTGGATTCAGGTAAAACTAGATTTTGGACAGCGGGCTATTTTTATTTGTAGATATTCTGACGACTGACGAGCACCGGAATTATTTATGTAGTGTAAGGAAGGCATGGTGTCAACAGTAAGACAGACACAAGTGACGACAGTTGAAGGGTGTTTATTGAACTTGAAAAAGCATTTGTAAAACGCCTATCTAATCCTAAATCTACAGGTGTGAGCAAGCTATGACCATCAAATCATAATAACGCAGTCCAAGTAGTGTCTTGTCAAAATAAAAGGGCCTGTGCTAATAAACATATTGCCAATCCTTACCTCTGAATACAAATAGTGTGGGAAACAATGTTAAGAAAGGAAAGCAGTGTTCACAAAATTGTATGTCATAAGGTTCGGGCCATTGACCTCACTTCCCCACGGTTTTAGCACAGGATACAGTGATTCACTCGAGCTTAACACAGTCTCTGGCTTCTCTAGCATGAAGATACAGTTTATTCATTAGGATCGGGGACTCTGTGTCCAAGTCTCGTTGCCTTTCTCAGATTTTCCCAAGTAATTTCTTAGGCGATTCACTATTCACCCCGGGTCCCTCTCAGTCGGGCTCAGATCATTTTAACACAATGTTCTTCACCTTCGATCCACCTCAGCCAGCTCAGATCCTCTTAATACAATCTTCGTATGATATTCTGTCTCAGGTGACTCACGGTTCACCCCGGTTCCACCTCAGCCAGGCTCAGATCCTTTTAAACACAATTAGTCTCCCTCAGCCGGGTTCAGACCAATTTCAATTTCACATGTAAATTCTTAACACAAACTTGCTTTAACAAAAAGCTCTTAGCTGATGTCCCTCTGCCGAGTGTGGACAAACTTCATCTACTTTCTTTATATTCTTACTATCCTTTCAAATGTGGGCAGGGTTTTGATTGACCCGTTCAGGGCCACTTTGATTTCACAATTCCTTTTCTTTTAACATTTGCCACCATTCACTTGGATACCTAACAGAGACTTTGGAATGAGCACACACATGGTGCTGGACCACTATGTCTATGGTATCGTATCTTGGCTTCAAAGTTCAATGACACATCTGCTTTTTAATTATGTTTGTGTCGCTTGCCACATATGCTTCATACACTGTTCTCTTCAGTTGTCACTATACAATGTTGCTGCTTGTAACCTTGACTTCAACACAGACCGGTCTGAATTCAGTCTCCCCAACTCAGCGGCTGTACGGACTTCACTGTTGCAACTTTGTTGTAGGAACCAAGGACAGTACCATGGCAGCAAATGATTCTCCCCGCCTTGACTATCAACGCAGGAGAGCCCCGGGTACCTCTGACACACAGGAAGGTTTCTTCAGCTTTGATTCCGGGTCTTATGTTTCTCATTCTCAAAGGTGCATGAAAGTAATGGTCTTTCACGGAAAAGGTCAATGGCACTTCGCTCCTTGCAATGCTCTTCGGTCTTGTCGTCTTTCGCCTTGTATTAAACTGCCATCTTGGAACTATTGCTTCTTCGTGTGCTTTGTCTTGCTCAGGGTGTGCTTTCGTACTCCGCCTTTTATCCATGTGGGGAAATGTGATGGAAGTCAGGTGTGTGTACTGATCAGTAATTGCCTGACCATGGCTGACCATTGTATTGGGACATGTCAGGAACACGGCTCAGGTGTTAGTCCATTTTCTCTCACAGTGAGCACTCTGTGAGAAAGTGTTTGTGTTGGAAAAGGGTGTGGGGGCTGAGTTCCTAAGTATCCTACCTGGTAGGATGGCGTAAAGGTGTTACAGGGAAGGGGATACTGTGTCTCGCCATCCAGTGTCCCACTTCCACTCCCTGAGGATCCCTAACCCAGGTGATCCTCCCGCACCGGTTCACCCCCAGGAACTGGATCCAAAAGAGATGGCCGTGTCCTGGCCCCCTGGATGACAGATCCCCAGGGACTAGCGTGTGAGACGCCTTCAGGTTTCTCACAATAGTCAGGGACAACCCTCATAGCAATAGGAATTGATAGGCATTATTTTTTAGCATTTAATGAATAACCATTGAAGTGTCAACAATATGTCTGCATCCTTCATCTTCTCTCAACAATTCATATTGTCATGCACCTATCAGACCCTCTCAACAGCGATTCCCCAGGTCTGCGGTGGGAAGATGACATTATTGATTCCAGCCCCCCTGCCTTTGGACTGAAGACAGCTCCTGGGGTTTCATGAAGCTAGTGGCTCTGTTTTCTGCCCTCCTACAGCCACATGGAATTCAGTCATTCCCCTAACTGAATACCTGGCTGATCCAAGTGGTGCAGAGGGGAACTGCACAATCTCACCTTCGCCGAGTGTGTGAGGAATTACAAGATTGGGGGATTCTCATTCAACAGCTGAAATCACTTCGATTTCACAGAACTTTGAGCTCACAGGCACTCAATTCTGTACTAAGGGGAGGGAATGTTTCTTCTGGAAAGGGTCGCATACCTACAAGCAGCTCTGACCAAGGTTCTGGGGAAGTAATAGACTTGGTGCAAGCTCTCCTACTGGTCCAGGGTCATGTGATGTTTTGTGCATACACTTTGTCGGGGGGTAAATTCTCCCGGGGCCGGCTGGGCCATCCGCGGACCTCCGGGCAGGGAGGCCCAAAGGGATAGAGTATGAGACACACGCAAGAAGCAAGGTGATTCTGCTGTTTATTAAACAAAACAGCAGGGATGGCCAAGGATCGTACGCGTCCGTCCTGACACTCTCTCAGCATCGTGGGGCTCGCAGGCCCTTTTTACCTTAGCATGACGCGCTACTTGCGTCACCTGAGAAAATTAGCAAAAAACCTATCGCCACTCTGGATTGGTTCCCCGAGTGGTAGGGTTAGTATAGCATACGTATAGAGGACGTGGTTATTGGTTAAGGGTCAGTCAGGTGGTATACTTGGGTTGTCCCTTCAGTTTGATACATAGAAATTGTTACATGAAGACCCCTGAGGATTGGTCAATGTTAATGGCGTCAGTGATAAGGGTCCCATGTTCTGATTGGTTCACCCGCGAGCCCCCCAGTCTGGGACCATCGCTGTTCCCAGCTCGCGGTGCACCTGTCACTTGCAACAATGTTTCACTATGGGTATGTGCAGACAATGTGAGGATTTATTCATAAGCAGGAAGGCCGACTATTCCCACCGCTGCAGATGTCCATTGAGTCGCTTAATTGTATCTGCCTGTGTCTTGAGACGGGGGGATCCAGACGCCTTCTTCCTCCTGGGCTTGGCACCCTATCAAGTTCGGCTTGGTCACGTGAGGTGGGGACCGTGGTTGAGGCAGAATTCTGCACAATTAATATTGCATTTCTCACTGTGTGCCTGGCTTATCTTGCAGGTGTGACCTTGGCGTCGGCTTGCGGAATGAGAGTTTGCAACGTTGTGCCCTTGACTGTCTGCTTTCACTGGGCTCATTCTGCAGGGTCAGCAACCGAACCCTTGCTCATTTAATGTTCATGGAAGCTTTTGCTTGCGGCCTACTTGGGCCTGGTGCATAGGTGGAACCATTTGATGCAGAGCGCTTTAGGTTATGGTATCATATTGCTCTATCCCCAGTATCGTGTCTTCGTTATATTTCTCATTATGGTACATGGTTTTAGAAGAAGCGTGAGCAAGCCTTTTTAGATAAGTTCATTATGCGTCTTGCGTTTCTGCATTTGAAAAGCCTATGTTGAAAATAATAAAGATGCACGTCCGTGGGTGTGTCCGTCGCCTACGTCATAGCACTGAGTATGTTCTTCGTGTGAATTGGTGTGGGAGTGTCCGGTGTGTATGTTGCACGAGTGTGCTGACCGTTAGCTAGGTCGTAATGGCATCTCGAACGATGTGTTGATTTGGTGCTGGATGGTTTAGTCGAGTTCATCCATGCCGCAGGTGTCGGCATGTGCAGGGCAGGCTGGTGGGCATGCGGGTGGGCATGCGAGTGGGCACATCCGTATGTTCTTGTACCAGGGTATTTGGTCGTCTGAGAGATGGGCAAACTCCTCTCGTGGCGGGTGTCTGGGCCATGATCCTCTAGGCCAGGGTTGAGAGGGGATTGGTGGGAGCCTTTTGTTCACTTTTCCCACTTCAACTTGTTAATTGGGCATGCATTGTACTCTGACCCTAGGTCCACATCTTCGATATCATTGGCACATGATTCCCCGAGGGTCCAAGACACAGAGATTATAAGGAGGGGTTTTATTCTGGACTCCCCCTTCATAACCATTCTTACAACAGATGCCGGCAGCCTGGGGTTTGAGTCACTCTGGGGCCCGAGTTCAGTGCATGGGAAATTGACTAAAGTATTTCTTGGGAGGTTGGCAGGCCAAGTGGTGTTGGGCAGGATAGACACCTCATCAGCCTTGGCATACATCGACCATCAGGGGTATGAGAATCAAAGTCCCTGAACACCTTAGCATGAGAATGTGGTTCCCCGAAGCATTCCACATCCTTCAGAATAGAGAATATCAGGGCATACAGGCTCAGGAGGGTCTGTCCTAGGTCTCTGGCATTATCCTGGCCAGGCAGATTATCGAAGGGATCTGTCAATGGTTCAGAACTCCCTTGATGGATTTGCTTGCCTTTTCTGCATCGGCATAAGTCACCCTGGTCTGTTCCATTTTTCTGATGGAAGAAACTCGGGTGTATCTGCATAACTCCTGAAGTGACCTCAGGGCACCTATACGCTCCCCAGATACCTCTGATTCCAAGGGCAGTCTCGGCAATCATGGAGAATGGGGCTGAAAGGATTCTGGTGGTTACGTATTGGCTGCAATCAGAGTGCTTCCTTTCCCTTAGAGCTCCAGTGTCAGGACAGGTGAAGGATCCCGAGATGCCCTTGCCCTCCACTAGCTGGTCAAGGTCCAGGGGTAAAAAAATAAAAAGGTCTGTGTGGAAGTCAGTAGGGGCATTTTACTAGCCTTGGGATTGTCTACTCAGGTGGCAGAGGATATTTTCCATTCATTTGACCTGGCTCCCTTAAAGGCCTATGATAGGCATTGGGTATATTTCTTGGATGGGAGTGTGAGATCAATGGTCCCCCCACTTCAATGTGCTATTGGAGACATTCTTCAGCTCCCCATGGTTTCATAAAGGGTTGACAGTCTCCACCCTACAAGCCCAGTACTAGCCCAGACAGCTCTAATGGTAGCTGGGAGATCATCTTGGAAGGGGACGCTCTAGTGAGTAGATTGCTGAAAGGTTGGTTTGTTCCAGACCCCTCCCATACAAGGGGGTCTACCCCTGGATCAGTGATTGCATCAGGGCTCTCCTTTGGAACCAATGTATCAGATTGACATCAATTTTCTACCATGAAATAAAGCTTTCTTCATTGCTGTTTCTTCAGTACGCACACTTGGGGAAATGGGGGCCTGTTGTACAGACCTCCCTTTTCCTTCGCCAAAGGTTTAAATGCAATGGGGCGCTAGATTTCTCCTGAAGGTGATGTCCACATTTCACTCCTCGTATAATGTGGTCCTCCCCACTTTTTTTAGGATCCCAAGAATAATTGAAGGAGTTTGGCACTCTACAGGTGTCAGAGGAGCAGTCTTGGAGTATCTGGATGAAACTGAGGTTTTCAGCACATCTGGCTGTCTGGGTGACATTTGTTGCCTTGGTGGCAACTTTCACCCATTGGATCCAGTTTGATATCTCAATGGCTTGATAGGCATGTAGATATCCAACACCTGTACACGTGCGGGCCAAGCAGCAAAGACTACCGTGGCTGATGAACAGGGGGTCTCACTGCAGGAGATATGTAGAGCAGCTTCCAGGGCTGACCCAAATTCATTATAGATTGACCATGGCAACCCACGGATGGGTATTTTGGTGGTGGGGTACTCAAATATGGAATAGATGGATTACCAGTGGTGAGGTTTGTATTTAATTGGGATGGGATTCTGCAGTGCTCAGTGTCTTGTGGGTTTTCATTGACTCCCTTCCACAAGGTATCACTTTAGTATGCCTCAAGGTTAAGAACTGGGATAAAACATATTGACACAGAGGTAATTCCCTGATAAATTATTACTGCTAATCTTCATTACTCCTAGTAATACTCTTCCTCATCACAGTACTGATGACCCTTCTCACCCATCCTGGGTGTGCAAGGTCCCACGATCATCGAGCTTGGGAAAATGTAGAATGGATTTTGGGTAAGTAGGTGGCTATATACCTTCAGAGAAAAGTAAAAAAAGGTTAATGTAAAGGAGGCTGGGCAGCAAAGTACTGTGATGAGGAAGAGTAGGCCTAGGAATAATGAATATTAACATTAAATATTCAGGGCATTGCAGACCAAGACAGTGTTTTCCAGAATCAATTAATGAATGCATATAATGTTCACTTAAATTAAAGCAGAAGCCCTAGTGTCACCAGTGTAAACGTGAGAAACATTTGAGCCTGATAATTTGTGTGTGCCAATCCTTACTTCCACATTCCTCCTCCTCATCCCATTACTTACATTGGACGCCCACATCCATCACAGGCATCTTTTTATTTTTGGGTAGAGACATAATATCTCCTACTTGCCCATAATCCTCAGTTAGAAGTTCCCTGTGTTCCAGATGGCATCTTCCCAGTGCAGGGCTCTGGGGAGCAATTTTGCAAGCCTTCTTGTGTCTCCTCCAGCTGGGTGGCAGAGTTTCGCCAGGATAGGCAAGTTCCTGGATCCCCGGAGGAGCAGAGGTTTCAGGCAGGGTTGAGCTCCATTGATCACGAACTGTGTAAGATTCTCTCGGTTTCTCTGTGGCAGAGACGGGAGCCAATATAGGGCAAGGTGTCATGATAGCTCTGGGTAGACAAGCCTGGTGCATCCAGGTAACAGGGATCAGAGATGCTGGGTGTGTCCTTGAGAGGCAAGTCTATACTATGGCATTATCTGGACCAAGCCAGGGTCTCCATTGTTGCTGCAGCGAATGGCAGCTGGTTGCCTTGGATGCTGGGTTGCTGTGCCTGAAAACAAAAGACTCAATGAAACGTCCTCCAAACCTGGTTGATGCCATTGCTGTTTGTCAAATAGCACCATCATGGTTCCGGAATTGACTTGGCACATTTGCCATGGCATAGGGGGACGCGTCAGGTGGCTTCACTCTCCGCCTTGGGTATGAATTTGCAGTGGAGATGTAGTGACAATCCCGGATTGAGTCCACCAGCATTAAATTAGACACAGGCGGTTGTCAGGATAACTGGTTTCCGTATCTCCAGTGTGTTCCTTCTTTGACTCTGTGCTGTGCAGAGACTGTTGTGGATGTAGTCCTTCTCACGGCTAGTTTCCCCTCCAGGTAACATGGGGGAACCAACTCAAGATTCTTCCACCCCTGATAGGAGGGGTAAGAAAACAAAAGCAATTAAGAAAAAAAGAAAAACAATGGAGCTTAAATGTTCCCTTTTACACAAAGAAATCAAGAACATTATGAACAGGACATCCTGGAACATGAAGGAAGGAGAAAGAGCAAAAAGACTCCTATTTGCTCCGCGTCATCTTCCTCCTCTTACACACAGCATCCTCCTCCTCATCTGGTCTCTCCATGTAAGATGATGAAGCCTAAGGTAAATATCTAGACAGAGAGGAAGTGCTGTCTGTGCTAGTCCAGGTCTGGGATAGCATGGCTTCTCTGAGCCAGATTCCCAGAGAGGGTCGCTGCTCTCAGAAAATGAGACAATATAAGCACAGACCCAAGATGGGGCTTCCTGTGGTTTCTGATGTTAATGATAAATTCCTGAAGGAATGGAAAGATCAGGAGCCCCTTTCATTCCCTTGCTGTAATGCTTGATCTAAAATATGGTGCTGGTGTGCAATGCATTCTGGGGGCACTCAGAGCCATAATGGATATTTATTCCATGTCTCTGTGGAAGTTGCACTTGTACACAGATTTTCAGCTTGGTTAGCAGTATTTCACTGAAAAACATGTTTTCAACGTTATTCGTTTCTTGTGTTGGTCTGCATGGCTCGTCCAAGGGCACGGAGCTCGGTGAGGCTAGCATTCACAGGTGCTGGCTGGTACCAGATAAAGTTTGATATGCTCTGTGCCAAGGTTGAAAATGAGTTATGGAATTGTTTTCTGTGGTGCTTTAGGAGAGGGAAGCGCTTTGCTCCTTGGGGTTAATGTCGGTCTACCCGGCCGGCAACCAAAGGTTACTCATCAACGCCCAAGTGCTAATGCCAGAACGTTCGAGAAATTGCCACCCCTTTTGAGGAGGGCATATAATGCGGGGCTCTGGAAAGGTCCGGCAGAAAAAGCACAAAGACCTCAGTCGGAGGGGAGACGCCTTGTTCCAAAATACCATGTTTGCTTATTATCTTTTCTGTGATTTATTTCTGTGTGATCACTTATTGCTTTATGTATGTTTAACTATGAATAAATTGCCATATAAGAGCACTTAGCCTCTAACTGCGTGTGTGGGTGTGAGTCATTGCTTTTGTCTACCTGCGTTCAAAGAATTTGCTCTGCTCTCAATGTACTGGTGATAAATAACTGTCTGTGCACTCTTGGCGAGCAAGACAATGGCCCAAATCACACCCACTGAAGGGCATGCAAGCTTTTCTCCAGGAAACAATCAAGATAGATGAAATCTTAGCCACTTGTTGTAACTTGCATGTGATTCAGATCGACATCATTGTTCTGTGTGGAATCCCTGAGCATGGAGATTGTGAAATATTAGGGAGTGTGATGTCATGAAGGTGGAATTTTGAGTTTGAAGAGGTTATCAGTTGGTCTGGGCAGGGTTGGCTGGTTGATGGATGTAGTGTACATCTTGTGATATGTACTAGATCTAATTAGTCTAATATTAAAGTAAATAAACCTACATGGAAGCTTACCTGGAACGGTGGAATCTTATTACTACATTGGCAATGAGGCAGTCTAGTGGGAAGATGATCTATAGCGGCGAGGAAGAGGAAAAGGTCCATTAGGCTTTTAGAGCAGAAAATCATGCTGACAAAGTAAGAAGGAAGACCTCCTACTAAACCGCTGGCTAAAAATCTTCAGGAAGCGGTACCAGGTCATTTCAGAAGGTGCAGGGGTTTCAGTCAAGACCTGAAACAAAGAAAGGTCTATGCAATCCCATAAGTCCTGACAACTACAGCAGGCTGATGGGTGGAAGACTACAGCACTTTATTCAGGTCTGGGAGGAAAAGTTGTCTTTAGATGCCTGGGCTGTCCAGATGGTCCAGAAGGGATATCATCTTGCAGCTGCTGGAAAAGATGGTAGTTGTAACGGTTCCCCAGGATCATCAAGGTCAGAAGTTCTAATCTCAGGTATCTTAGGGTCTAAAGCTCTCACAAAAAATTGAGACTAATTCTGCATCTAAAAGACCTGAATATATTTGTAATGTGGGAGTGATTCAAGAATGAAACCCTTCAAAAGATAATTCCCATGATAGTGAAAGAAGGCTGGTCTTTGTTGTTAAACCTTCAGGGTATCTACTACCATGTGGCCATCTAGCCGTCACAGCATACATTTCTCAGATTTACAGTAGGGGGGCAGTCTTTAGCAATTCCAGTTTCCTTCTTTTGGGCTGAAGATGGCTCCAATGGTCTTGACGAAGTGAATGACTCCCATGCAAGCCCAGCTCCATCTTCAGGGGATTCAACTCTCCCCGTATCTCAATGATTGGTTAATCAAAGCAGGCATCAGAGGAACAGTACAAAGCCTTCTTTTCTAGGTCTGTCATACCTTTCAGGACTGAGAATTTTTCATAAATTGGAAAAAAAAGATCTGGTCCATCCCCAAGATCTGAAATTTATAGTGGCTTAATTCTGCACCATGCAGGGAAAATGTTTCCTCCTTCAGAAGAAAGGTCTTCATCTCCACACTTCTATGCCCAGAATACTGAAGGAGGATTTGGTTTCAGCACAAGAGTTTCTTGTGGTTCAGGGCCATGTGGCTTTGTGTGTCTTCTTGGTCCCATGGGCATGTCTCCTCCTTAGACCCTTGGTGGTACATTTCCTGAGGCATTGGGTCCCTGCTTCCCAATCCAACTATTCCCGCATCCCAGTATCACAGGGCTTGAGGAGGGCTCTGGGTTGGTTGCATGGACAATCTGCAAAAGGGATTGGACTAAAGCATCCCAAGAAGACCATTCTTACCATAGACACATCCAGACTGGGGTGAACCACTTTGGGGTCCATGACAGCTCAGTAGAATTGGAATCAGGAGAAGTTCCTCATGTACTCAAATTCGAATGAATTGTTAGACATTTACAAGACTCTGCAGATGTTCTCTTGTGGGTCAAGTGTTGAACTGTGCTGGTCACAAAGGACAGCACCCTGCCATGGTATATGTCATCCACTAGGGATTATCAGGGCTGGGGACCGTAAATGCCTTAGCTAGAAGACCCAGGTCTGGGTGGAGAGTCACTTACTGTCCTTTGCAGGCAGTTCACATCTATGGGGTGGATAATCTAGATGCAATTGCCTCAGCACATTTGCACCAGCTCTAAGTAATTATTTCCTGTCAGATAGGAGTTTTGGGAGATACTTCATAGATTTGGGGCAGCAATATTGGACTTGTTTGTTTCCCTGACATCTGAGAGGTTCCACATATTCTTCCTCTTGTTCCAGAAAGTTAGTGTCAGGGAACGGGGAGGGGAGGGGTGAAGGGGTCAGGTAGATGGTTTGATCCTGGATGGCCCCAGGGACTTCTTTATTCATTTCCAGGATAGTTAAAAAATGAGACAGACCAGGACCTCAGTTATCCTAGACATTCCCTATTGGCCTAGGAGGGGGTGGTTTCCTTCATTCCTGGATCATCAATGACAAAATGGTCAGTCTGGAAATTAAGAGCGATAGGCTGAAGACCTTGGGCCTCTCTAATCAGGTGGCAGAGACTAGTCCACTCTAAATGGCCAAACACATTAAAGGCCTAGGATAAGCATTGGGTCCATCTTCTGAACTGGTGTGAGTGATATAGTACCTCCCTTCTTCACTTTGGTGTTCGGGCCACTCTACAGTTCCTCCAGGATGTTTTTATTTTATAAAGGGTTGGTGGTGTTTATGCTTCGCTGTTACTGGGCAGCCCTTAAGAATCTTAAAGAGTGATTGGAAGGCCAGATGGATGGGGGGACATTGGTAGGAAGATTCCTTAATAGTCTTGCTTTTGCTTATCCCCTCCCCTACACAGGTTTGCCTCCTTGGGATCTGCCTTTAGTTCTGAGGTTTTTACACAGCCCTCCCTTTGAACTAATTGATCTGATTGACATTAAACACCTCATACTCAAAACACCATTTTTGATTGCCATTACCTCAGTCCATAGGTTGGGAGAAATGACGAGTCTGCATGCAGGGGCCGTTGAGCCCGGCAAGGTCAGACCTGCCGGGCGCAAGGGCCCCTTCAGACAGACTTTTCACAGAAGCACCGGCACCGTTAGAAACAGTGCTGGTGCCTCCATCTCCCCACTCCCATGGAGTCCTATTGGACTCCACGGCAATGGGGAGTTACCGAATCTGCCACCTGACTTCCCACACTGCCGGGACTTGTCATGTCCCGGTGGCACCGGTAAGTCAGGCGGTGGATTCAGTGTTACGGGTCGGTGCAACCCCACAGGTGGCACTGACAGGTTACCCCCGACCTCGGAAAGAGGCCCATTGTCGCGTATGCGCTACTCTCACCTTTCTCGCTTCTGATCATTATAGTGTTAGTGACCTGCATCTTCAAAGGAGTCTGTAGTATGAGGGTTATCCACACTAGAAAAGACAGAGTTCGGAATGTTGCTGAGTTTACTGTATTTCGGTGATAAGAACCTACAAGGTAGCCCTTACTGTCTGACTTAAGGGTTTGAGTACAGTAATTGCCTTTACAAGGGCTCTACGGCAGCATTGCAGATATATACTTCTGCATACAGACTACACCTGCACGTTTTAATCATGGCCGTAGGACATGGGGGGCAGGGGGGACGAATCCCCCCCACATTTTTAAGTGGGGGGATGTAATGTCATTTATCCCCCCCAGAATATGTGTTTGGTGTGTCGTGCAGGGATCTGTTTTTGAAGTGGGGGGAGGGGCTGCTTACTATGTAAGCTGCCCTCTCCCCCCTGGCCCCCAAAGCATGGGGGCAATACCCTGGGGGCAGATGGGTGATCATCTGCCCCCAGGGAAGGGGGGCAAACACAAAAATAAGATTCTTTTTAAAAAAAACATAGTTTTGGGTGGGGTGGGTGCGGGTGGGGCCACTAGCCACCAGGGATTTTTGCAAGGGGGGTGGCCCTCTCCCCCCACCCTATGTGGATGGGGGCACCTTATGTAGCCCTCCCTGGGGGCAGATTTCTGCCCCTAGGAAGGGGTACATGAGATGCCCTCCATCCATTTGGGGTGGGGGGAAGAGGCCACTGCAAATATTGGCAGAGCCACCCCTCTCAAGCCTGGGGCAGTATGTTTTGACCCCCTCTGGGGGCAGATGGCCACACACATGTGCCCATCTGCCCCTAGGGAAGGGCAAAACAAATATATATATATTATAACTTGTTTTGAGTGGGGGTGAAGGGGCCCACTAGACCACCAGGATTTGTTATGTTTGAAAGGGGGGTGGCCCCCCCACCCTAAGTGGATGGGGGCACCTAATGAAGCCCTCCCTGGCAGAAGATTTCTGCTCCTAGGAAGGGGTACATGAGATGCCCCCATCCATTTGGGGTGAGGGGAGAGGCCACTGCAAATATTGGCAGAGCCACTCCGCCCCCAAAGTCTGGGTCAGTACGTTTTGCCACCCCCCTGGGGGCAGATGGTCACACACATGTGCCCATCTGCCCCTAGGGAAGGGCAATACACAAATATATATATATTATAACTTGTTTTGGGTGGGGGGCCCACTAGCCCACCAGGATTTATTGTGTTTGAAAGGGGGGTGGCCCTCTCCCCCACCCTAAGTGGATGGGGCACCTTATGTAGCCTTCCCTGGGGGCAGATTTCTGCCCCTAGGAAGGGGTACATGAGATGCCCCCATCCATTTGGGGTGGAGGGAGGCCACTGCAAATATTTCAGAGCCACCCCCCAAGCCTGGGGCAGTAGGTTTTGCCCCCCCACCCCTGGGGGCAGATGGCCACACACATGTGCCCATCTGCCCCTAAGAAAGGGGCAAAACAAAAATAAAACAAAGTATAACTTGTTTTGGGTGGATGTGGGGGGTCACTGAACCACCATGGATGTTTTTAGTGGAAAGGGGGGTGTCCACGGGTGTCTTCATTTCGGAAATGCATGAGGTTCTCTGTTTTCCTTGGTGGCGTTGACACCCTAGACCTAAATCTGTAGGTTGTCCACATGAGCAAAATCTGCTTTGCCGAAAGGCTTGGGGTTATCAGTGGGTTAGCCTTTTCCCTTTTCGCTGAGGTAGGTGCATCCACACATGTGAGGTACAGTTTTCGTCCAGACACCTGTGGGAACGCGGGAAGGTAGGACTTCTGTTGTTGGCGGCGTGTTTCGGTGGGTGGGCAGAGGGAAATGTCACTGAAATTTGGTGGAGAAAAAAACCACAATTTTCAGGCATTTCACTCTGGCCACCCACTGAAACACGCTGCCAACACCACATGTCCTACCATCCTGCGTTCCCACAGGTGTCCCAACATAAACGGTACATCACATGTGTGGGTGACCCTACGTGGGTGCAAAGGGAAAAGGCTAGCCCACTGGTAACCCAAACCTTTCGGCAGAGCAGATTTTGCTCATGTGAACAACATATAGATTTGGACCTAGGGTGTCGAAGCCACCAAGGAAAATTTGGTGAAAATTTTGTTTTTTCCACCAAATTTCAGACTTTGGGCCTCATCACGAGTTTGGCAGTAATGCAGCAGTTTTCCCGTCGAGCGTAAATAGCGCTAACACCAAGCCCCCCGGCGGATAGTTCGCCAGATCACGAGTTTTCGTGCACGCACACAGGGACATGGCGGTAGCGCAAAGAGCGCTCGATGGGAAAACGGGCCAAGAACCCGTAAATCCGGCGCACCGTGCGCTATTGCCATACTGCGCTAATAGCGTGCGTCATGAGCGTGTGCTATTCGCGCGCGGGAAACGTGTCACCGCCGGAACGGGAAACAAAGCGGCGGACATCTTGGAAATCACAATCCATCGGATATCACAGCCCCTGGAAGCCATCCACCCCTGGGAAGACAGAATTATGTCACAGGAGCACACTAAGGGCAAGTCTGCCCTGGACTGGTTGAGGAAGCCCAAATTTAGCGACCAGGAGCTGGCTGTACTGGTGGAGGAGGCAGAGATCCACCATGAAGAGCTGCAGCAGCGCAAGACCAGTGGTCAGCACCGAGCACAGATTTGGCGCAACTTTAGCCAAAGGGTAACTGCAGTGGGGCGCGTACCCCGGGATGGCGAAGATTGTCGCAAGTGCCTCAACGACTTGCGTGTGAGAGTCCACAGCATCCTGTCATAGCACAGGAGTGCAAGCAGGGGCACTGGAGAAGGGCCACCACCACCCCCACCCGAACTCACACTCTGGGAGGAGAAGATGAGTGCCCTGATTGCCATTGGCACCATCGAGGGAATTGGTGGAGCGGAGGCAGGCACTGGCATTGATCCGACTGCAGGTGAGTCCCACCCCAAATGCATGCAACTGACAGTACAACATATGCAGACCCTGAGTGAATGAATGTGAAGAAATGCGTGTGAGGCACTGCAGACACCCATAAGTGACCCCTTAATACATTGAACCGTAGTGCTGCCTAGACTACCCTGCACGTGCAGTGCATCAGTAGAAGGGGCAGGGGACAGACATCCATAGCCATGGGACAGCTATGTAGAGTGTGAGTGTGCACGAATACACCCCCAGGACCCTGAGCGCAGTGCACCCAACCCCGCATGTGATCTTGTCACACAAACATTCCCATGCAGTGTACCTCCACACTCACACATCACACCAATCACCACATGGTGACTGAACAAAATGCAAGTTGAATGCATAATTGATACTGTCTGCAATCCCACTTGATGGCATGAACTGCTTGATACTTATGTAGGTTGCCTTGAACTCAATCCACACCTTATGTACCCCACAGGCACTCGGCAAACCTCACGGGATGAAGATGATGGGGAGGAGGCAACACCATCACGGCGCCCGAGGCAGCGTGCCTCGACCAGCACCACCACCCCACAAAGGGGCCGCACGGAAGGGAACCGACGCAGGCCACATCCCACATCACCACAACGCAGCCCAACCAGACTGCTGCAGCTCCCACATGTCCGCAGGGAGTCTGTGGCCAGCTCACCCCAAGCCACCAGGCATAAACCCCCGATGCAGAGGGAGTCACCTGTGTATCGGAACCTGACATGGGAGTGACACCTCCATGTGCGCATCAGGCAGGACGTCTACATTCACCCGGAAGCAGTGATGTTGAAGGGATGGGCACACCACAGGGAACCCCAGGGCCAGGCACATAGCTAGCACAGATCCCACCTGTGCATGTGCGTCGTAGCCGCACACCACAGCCAGACGAAGACACGCCATCATATGGCAGCCCTGAAGACCGGCACTCAGAGCCCGGCAGCCCAATCCCAGCCAGCAACATGTCCCCATGCAGCCCCCCCCAACAGCGCACAAGTGGCAGGCCGGTACCTGCCACACCAGGGGTACCCTTTGTCATGGGGGCAGCAGTGATGGGACGACTGGACGTGATCGAGGCCAAACAGGCCAAAGTTGAATCCATGGCCAAACTGCACAGCCGGCACATCAAGGCCATCAGTGCATCCATACGCCATGGATGCAAGTACATTGCGCGAGACAATGTGTGCACACGCAGAGTGGTGGAGAAATGCACCTCAGCCCTGACAGGGTTTGGTCAAAGGCTGAGGGAGTTGTGCGAGGCAGTATTAGCACTTGCTGAGCAGACAAGGCAGGGGAACAACCTTCTCCGTCAGCATATGCAAGCAACCGGGTCAGTCCCATCGACCTCCCCTACACCCACGGAGGGATCCCTTGAGCCTTCTCCTAGGACATGGCATCATTGTGGGTGCCCTGAAAACAAACATGCACCTACCTGCACTGTTGTGGGGAGTTCACTGGGGGGATGGGGGATTGTGTGCTGGGTGTTCACTGGGGGGAGGGGGGATTGTGTGCTGGGTGTTCACTGGGGGGAGGGGGGATTGTGTGCTGGGTGTTCACTGGGGGAGGGGGGATTGTTAAACTGAGAATAAATCACGTTTCAAAATTCACAAAGCATGGACAGTAGTGATTGTGATTAAGTGCTCTTTAATGTTGAAGTGACATGTGCAAAATGTAGCCGTCACCCGTATAAAAAAAACCCATCAATCAAGCCCTGTCTGGCCAACGTCCCCTCCCTCAGCCCAACTCTTTGTGCATGTGCAACACCTTCAGGCATGTCATCACCTTCACTCCCATCCTCAGGTGGCTGCACATGAGCATCAGGGGGCAGTGGCACATTCCTGCGACAGCAGATGTTGTGCAGCATGGCACATGTCAGTACAATTTTTCCAAATTTTTCAGGTGCATACATCAATGCCCCTCCCGTACGGTCTAGGCACCGGAAGCGTACCTTCAGCTGTCCAAATGCCCTCTCCATGCAGATCCGTGTACGACCATGGGCAATGTTGTATGCCCGCTCTGCTGCAGTGTGTGGATGACGCACAGGGGTCATGAGCCACGGTTACTGGGGATATCCAGAATCACCTGCAGGGGAGAGAAAGCAGGTTTGGGGAGAAGGTAAGTTCAGTGGGTGTACAGGGCTCAGTCATCAGTGTAATTTTGTCATACTTGTCATTTGGTCACTAACATTGTGGAGTGTGCTGTGCTACGAGCAGCATTGATTCAATGAAGTGCTCACAACTTGGTACGCCTCTGTTTCAGATTGTAACAGTACTCATTCCCTTGTCACTGGGGAAGGGGACCCTTCCATCTGCCTGTGCATGCGAGAAGTGGCTACCTCATGTGTCATTGCCATTTCCTTTGGCTGCTGTTGCATTTGCTGGTTGTAACTTTTGTGTACTGTTCTCCAGGCATTTCATTGGCCAATCAGGGGACAGTGTTTGTGGGATGTACATTGGCATTAATCAAACTACTTATGTGTGGTGCTTTTGTGGATGTGCCGACTTTTGTGTTACATTTGCATGACCGTCGGGTGGGCAGGGTGGGATGTCTGTACTGTGTCAGTGTGGGAAGCCATAGTGCTACTCACACAGGAGGCTTTGTGGTGGTAGGCCTTCCATATGTCACTGTGCTGCCACATGTCTGTTACATCCTGAATGGGTGTCTTCTGCTGTGTTGGACATATGCAAGGTTTCTCGTGCAAGGTGCTTGAATGGAAATGCTGCAGTGATGGTGCTGCCTATTAACATTCAGGGATTTCATTGTGTGTGACCAGCCCCGTCAGATGTGGATTAACATGCATTACGGTATATATTTGTACTCACCCAGCAGCCATGTGTTTTGCCCTCAGTTCCTTTCCATGTATGCTGGCAGGGTACTGTTGTGCAGGACCATGGAGTCGTGGGTGGATCCTGGGTAGCGGGCACAGCAGTGGCTGAAGGTGAGGTCAGGGCCACATGTCATCTGCACATTCAGGGAATGGTAATTTTTCCAGTTTCTGTAGGCTGCCTCATGTGCCTGGGGTGGTACGAGTGCTACATGTGTGCAGTTCAGGGCTGCTATTACATTCAGGACTTGGGCAATGGCATGGAATTGACCCTTCAGCTGGTTCACCTGTGCCTGTGTGGCTGGCAATGCGATGGGCTCATTCACATGATTCAACAGTGCATCCAGTACCTGTACCAGCATGGCACTGAATGTGGACTGGGCCATGCCATGCATCATGGCAACGGTGTGTTGGTAGCTGCCAGTCCCGAGGAATTGTAACACAGACACGAGCTTCACAAGTGGGGGTACTGCTGTGCTGATGGCTATGCGGCTGCCGATGTCAGCCTGGATTGTGTCCAGCAACTGGGTGATGGTTGCCCTGTCCAGCCGATATTCGGTCACCATCTGGCCATTAGTCAGGGCCCAGGGTGTTGGCCTGACCCTGGGGATGGCTGGCCGCCTTGCTGGTGCTGCTCTCCTCCTCCTTCTCCACATCCCCACCACCCCCTGCGCTCCCAGGGCCCTGGCCTGGTTGGCTGGCCTCTGTAGCTCCAGGCTCAGCAGGTAGAAGTCCACATCAAGGCTCCCGCCTCCAAATGCCAGCATGGTGTTTGGAAGTGTGTGTTGTGCATGGGTGGGTCCTTTGTAGGCTTCTGATTTGCATTGGTTTCACCTGGGCCCTTATTGCTATCTCCTCCCTGCTCCAGCTGGTGGAATGGTGTTAGGGAGGGTGTGTTGTGCATGGGTGGGTCCTTTGTAGGCCTCTGATTTGCATTGGTTTCACCTAGGCCCTTATTGCTTTCTCCTCCCTGCTCCTGCTGGTGGAATGGTGTTGGGGAGGGTGTGTTGTGCATGGTTGGGTCCTTTGTAGGCCTCTGATTTGCACTGGTTTCACCTGGGCCCTTATTGCTGTGGTCTGTGCTATTTTACCTCCAGCATTTTGCTGGGGGTATTTTCGGCGGATTGTCTGCCGCTTTTCTGGCGCTAATTACGCCTACGCCAGACTCGTGATTGCTATGTTTTAGCGCGAATGGTTACTGGCGCTTTTACAGCCGACGCTTGTACAGCCGGCTGTACTTGCACCGGCTGTAATGGCGCCGGCGGTATTTGGACTCGTGATCCGACGGACCCTTAATATCGGCGCTGATAGCGTTACCGCCGATTTTAAGGGTTACTGCTCAACTCATGATGAGGCCCTTTTTCAGGGATTGTGGGTCATAAATGATGGGGTGCTTCGCGCAAGTCAGACCTCTGTGGAATCCCACTGGTGTCTTCTTTTCGGAAATGCATGGGGTTCCCTGTTTTCCTTCGTGGCTTCGACACCCTAGTCCCAAATCCGGAGGTTGTCCACATTAGCAAAATTCCTGAAAATCTGCTGTGCGAAAACATTTGGGGTTACCAGTGTTTTAGGCTTTTCCCTTTGCACCCAGGTAGGTGCTACCACACATGTGAGGTACCGTGTCGGGAAACCTGTGGGAACACGGAAAGGTAGGCCATGTGTTGTTGGCTGCGTCTTTCGGTGGGTGACCAGAATGAAATGTACAGAAATTGTGTTTTTTTCCGTCATTTTCCCGATTTCCCCCCAAACTATGGAATCTTTTCCTACATAGTTGTTGCCTGACCTGCGCAAATCACCCCTTCCTAAACTTGGAATATTGCCTACTTTTCATAAATATATGCCTTTCTGGCTTCCCATTCAGCTTTCCTACCCTTTTCTTCCATTCCGTCCACGCATGTCCTATTGGACAAAAAATGCCAAAATCGCCTACCTCTCACAAAACGGCTGATTAGCATATCACAATATGTTATTTTGGTTTCTACTCAGTCTGTTCTTGAAAGCCAGGAAAATGGCTAATCCAGCACAAAAGAAAACGTTTGTCCCTAGCTCTTAGAAGGAAAACACCACAGGCTTCTTTGTACAACATTTTATTGGCATTTTCTGAAAAAAAACAAATGTTCTCCTTTTTGGTTATTTTCTCTCACCCCCTACAGCAAACTAGGATTCCTGGGTAGCATTACGACCGCCTACATGTGGGGAAAAAAGGGGCCAACTTTGGCTGAGATATATCATGTAACAAAGAAGTTACAAGTGATTGAATGGCGACATCCCGAAATCACCAAAAAAAGGCTTTAGCACTGGGGGGAATACCCATGGCAGTTAAGGGGTTAAGACGGTAAAGCCCCAGAGGAGATATCATTTGTAAGGTAGCTCAGTTAGTTAATACTCCAAATGCAGATTGTGCACAGGAATATGTAACACCTTTGTTCAGCACCTGGCTTAATCTTCCGGTGGGATAATAGGCAGAGTGATTGCATTCAGCTTCCGATGCAACACAGCATTTTCCAGGTCAATTGGTTCAGAAAAAGTGGTGGAAAACACTATTACTGACGCTTTTTCTAATTGCCCAGATTTTCGTGCATTTTCTGGGTGGAGTTCGGGAGCCGAGTGGACACACCAGGACCCCCTGTATTTCCCGCTCCACCAGACAAATGCGGCGTTGCTGCCAGCATGTATTCTCATGCTGGAAATAAGGACAGGGATTCCTCTGGGATCTGCTTGGAAATGAAACCTGGTAAAAGCGGGCGGAGTCCAGTGTAATTTATTGTCAATTCCGCCAGCAATCGCTTATTGCACGAGGTATTTCCACTCTTCCAGAGTGGAAAAGCAATGTGATTTCACCTGTCTTTTACACTAAAATCTTACATTTTGTGGCAGAAAAGTAAAAACGTGCGCCAATGGAAGTGGTGCACTTCATGCGGTTTACTTTGCGCCTCGATGCTTGGGGGTTTTGCGTGATGCTACACATGTAATAAATAAATAAATGCATTTAACATGACCCCAGATAAATGGCAATTCGTGATCAGAATGAGTGAGCATGGCATGTCGCTGGTAAGAGGGTGTGCTGTGCTTCTTGTGTGCATTGGCAAATGCCCTTAATTGCCATCTCGTGTTAAGCAGGTGCTTAAACCCATCAGTGTGGATTGCGCAATAACAAGTTGACAGAGGTATTTTTAAATGACCAATTTTACCCTTTGGGTGACATTGTCAAAGTGGGAGAATGTTGCCCAGCATGTGCCACTTTCTCTGCGGAGTGAATTGTGCCCACCCCGAGGAAGTGTGAAAAACCCACAAGGGCACTGTGCCATGCTCTTTCTGTGTGTGTCTTCCCCACAGGGCGACAGATGCAGGCTCAGCCATGGGTAAGTCTCAGGTGGCAAGCCTGTACCCTAGTTGATGTGGCAAAGGATTCCAGACTTCTGAGGCTGATAACATTAGTAGCATTGAGTTACATGCCACCTGACAGGCATGTGTGATAAAGTTGCAAAGCAGAGCTGTTAGTGGGCTAAAGCAGGAGGCAATGTCTGCCCACCCTCAAAGGGTACGTACAACCAAAAGTAATAGGTCCCTCCCCTCATCATGGCTGTAGGGGCCAGGCTCCAAACCAGGGAAAGAATGCCCTCCAATCATCCATGCCCACGAGTAGGGTACCCCTCATGCTCCAGGAACCCTGTTGAGCAATGTCTGTGCTTTCCAAGTGATACTAACATTATTTAAAGCCAGAAGTCTAAAAGGTAATCGCTTAATTGCAGCTGGATATTAGGTCCTGGCGTGATCAAAATGTCTTAACCAAGGGACATCATCCCCTTCATTTATAAGCAATATGTGTGTTCTCGCGTTTCTTCATCCACTGAATTACTGTTAGAAACAAAGGCAAGAGTTGTGTCTCTTTTGTAGGCATTAGGAAGGCAGTTGCCAGCCTCTGGCATAATATGCCCATGTTCTTCCAATATTGGCTAGCTGTTTCCCTCTTATGGCCAGGTAGAACCATCATGGCAGTGAATGGCAAATGCCTTTGCCCTGCAGACAGAAAAGCGGAACTAAGAGGGCAATTCAAGACACAGAACAAATAGAAGTTAAGACAGACTGCAGCTGCCATTGCTGTGTGAGAAAGAATATGTTTAGTGTTCAAGCAAGGAGGTATGTATTAAGCAAGCAAGCAGTGAGACAAGGGAGAGGCAAAGAAAGGCCAGAGGGGCTCTTTGAATAATGTAACAGGGCAGAGGACCTTGCTCTGCCGTCCTAGTAACATATGAGAGAATCAAACAGATCAGGCTTTGCAGCAAATGTTAAACGAGAAAGGAACAGAGTTCAGCTCTGCATTTAGAATAACAAAGGCAAAGAAATGCTAGGCTCTGAAGCCAGCATGAGATGGAATAAGAGGGACCAGACTCATCTTGACAGACTGGCCCGGCCCTCGCGCGGGCGCTGGAGGGACAGCCCACATAGCGGGCTGCCCCTCTGGTCACCCCCCTGGTCCACATACACCCCACCTACTAGGCATCCCCCCGGTCCGACACATCTGGCTGCGGACCTCAGGAGTGTTTATAAGGGGGTGGGCTTGCAATCACTCATCCTCCTTGTTTGCTGTATGCCCCCCCCGTAGGACAGTCAAAGCAGCAACATCACACTCATTGTCCCTCTACTCCGATAACAGGGCTTACTCAGAGGTACAAACAAGATTTCCTCTTTCTTTGAAACCCCCATCCTTCCATTCCAAGAGACACACACGTCTCCTTGCCCCACACAAAAAAGTAGCAATTTGCAGTTGGTAGAAAAGGCTGCAACTCCTTTATTTGGCAGGAGTCCACTTACAGGTGATCTGCCTCTTAACGAGCTGGCGTCCTATCTGTGGCCCACTGGAAGTAATTGTTTTTTCCTCTCTCTTATCATGAACTCATAGTCAGATGAAAAATCCAGAAATGCAACAAAGACATGTTCTTTGCTGCTGCATCCTTTAATTTTCTTCTGTTTTCTTTCCTTCTTTTCTCTTGCTTTATACAGTGATAGTTGTAATTTAATACGTACTGCTATTTTAATTCTAATTTTGTGAAAAGTCGAGTTCTTTGACTAAAACACAATAAATAAAGCAAAGTCCCCAAGATGTCCCCTTAACCCCCCCAGATTTTACGTGTCTCCTACACCTCTGGTTTTAATGTTGTTTGACACGCAAACAATGAAGCAAAATACCAGCTACTATGACAGGGTCTCCATTGCTGAACCCAGATGCATGTAGCATACTGCTAGTGTTTATTATTAAACCATAATAAGCAGTGAAAATGAAACCAGCCAAATGATGGGACGATGCAGAAGCATGCATAACAGCAGGTACGTTTTATTATTTCACATTAAAAAAAAATTAGCACCAGCGTTTGATCATTGCTAATTGGAATGGGAGCAGGGGGTGAGGATCAGAGGTGACCATATTTAACCAAAGTAATAAAGCTATTGGTTACAGTAGAGATTAAATCCATTAATAGTTGTGGGAAAGATCAAGCTACTAGGGCATAGCAAACCGTTCTCTATAGCGTACACCTTTGTCATTCAAAGGCAGCAAAACAATTAGCTAAAACGTTACTTTTTAATGTGGTGAGCTTTCCAAAAACACGTATCGATCACACCAGTTACACCCTATATTTCTGGCTCACGTGTCTGTGTGCTGAAAACACCCTTAAACCTTGAATCAGTGAATTACCAACCACACGGATGCAGCAAGACAACACAGCCGTCTACCATCCGAGGAAAAGCATCACAGATGTGCATTAAAAGAACACCATCCAAGCCAACTTGGGAGGGAGTAAACACTGCTTCTGGCTGGTGTTACACTCTCATGGCTGATCATCGGTAGAGACATCTTCATCCATGCGGGAGGTGGGCATCCAAGACAAAGGACAACCAACCAGCTTCAAGACAAAGGCAGGCTCAACAGAGGATACTGATTACATATATCAAACTGGAGGCAGGTGCACCAAGCCTACAGGTAGGTTTCTAACCAAGCATGGCCTTTCTGAGGGACTGAGGCTGGCTGCGTTCCCACCCTGACCACTGGAGCGGGAACAAGGAGCATCAACATTACTCAAAAACGGTCAGAGGAAGATGGCGTACCAGCTTTCTCTGAAGAAAGCACTGGTATCAACCCAGAGCCCTTCAACATGTAAATAAAGTAAAAGGAAATGCCATGAAGCAGTGGGAGACAGTATCCCATCCAAGGGCAGCCAGGGGTGGAGCTTCATTTACGGCTGCACCAGTGCCTCCCGAAACAAAATCCCATACACATAAATCATGCGCTACATTCCTCCTTTGTTAAAGCACAAACAAATTCACCAACCACAGAATTAAGAAGGGACCGGCTGCCACTGTTAGAACACGAACCCATAACTGCAGTACCTGAAGCACCTCAAGACCTTCCTCTTTGCTTCTGCCTTCGCCTCGCCTCTCCCCTGCTGATCTTTTCTCTCTCAGCATAGTGCACCTGGCCTACACTCTGTCTTCTGGGCCCAGGCACCTGCTTACCCTGCCACCCACCCGCACTGCCTGCAGGCAATCTCTGAACTGGGTACACAAAGAAAAATGGGGGAATTGTCCCATAAGCAGTAGGGAAAGGGACTAGAAACTATACTAAAGCAAGGAAATCCGTACTGCTGTAAATTCAATTCTCAATGAATTCAAATGACAAGTTATTTATCGAAGTGTACCATTATGGTATCACACGTTTTTTTGGGTTGAAGAGGGCTCTGAAAGCAATCGGGGTAGTCTCAAGTTTTGTAAAAAAATAAAGATATTTATTTAGCAAAGGAAATCATGTGTAAATAATATGTAAACAATTAAAGACATGATACATGAGCAATTAAATATAAAGACATGTAAGTTCATTGATTGACAAGTAAATGATGGCAAAAGAAGGAACTATAAATAGAAAAAACAAGAATTCAAATATCAGTTTTTCTTCAAACTTGTTTGAGCAAAAGAAAAATACTAAAGGGAACTAGAAACATGGACTGCCAATAGTGGAAAGTGACCCAAGTGTAAGCCAACACTCTTGATTTTGTGGCTTGATAAATGGCCACTATACAATTTGTTTTCAAAAGAAAATGGCAGAATCTAAATTGTTCTGTTTCCTGTGATTTGTTGACAGGTCTGAGCTGGGGTCTGTATCTGTAACCATACAATTACCCCGCCCCCTTTTTTTCCTGCCCTTAGCAAACATACCATGTCTGCTGCCTCTACACAGCACTTGCCACTTGCTGGCTGCACTACCACTGTTTTTGTTGCCTTTGTTATATATTTATTTTATTTTATTTTGTATCTGTTTTTCCTTTGCTCTGTACTCTCCACTTCTCCCCTCTACCATGCACTTTTCCCCTTTCCTTCTCCCATGTACTTGCGCGTTCTCAATGTCACTGGGCCTAGTAAGATTGTTGTTTTGTTCCCCCCTGTTCCCCTCACTTGCCTTGTCGCGCTCTGAAACACTTGTGTACGAGCACAAAAGAAATAAAATATCATATCATATCAGTCCTACAGCTTTGCAATGAGTGCACAATCCATTGAGCCTCCATAGATTGAGGAATAATTTAACAAACCACAGAATTGATAAAAGAGGGATTACATCATGATACTATACCAAAGGGCTTTCTTCTTACAAAGTGCAGGCCTGCTTTGCAAACCCAATCACAATATATACTTTCAGACCAGGACACCATGAGAAGCAGCAGACGCAGTTACCACCTTCATCTCGTGTCCTGGGCTTTGACAGGGCCATTTCTAAAGAGAGACGCTCAAACCCTCTGATGATGCACACATCATCATCAAGGCACATGAACAATCACAGGGCACAGATCATTGCAGGCTGGAGATAGAGCCCCTCTAGCAGCTGTGGAGGGTGGGCGTGCCTAAGCCAGGCAGAACTGAACAGCATAACAACCTGTGCCACAGAACCAGCTGAGGGAATCTTGACATGGCATTTTAGTGTTGGATGAGAACAGGGTATCTAAAGCCCAGAGTGGAACAATGTAGTGAGATTGATATGTGCAGCCAAGTTATTGTAATCGAATAAAGTCCTATGAAAAGCCAAAGCTAAACAGGCCATGAGATCACTATAAAGTGCTGCACAGAGATGTTGATTTATCAGTATGAAAATGCACTGGCCACTTGCCAATCAACCCTGCAAGAAAACCTTCTGTGATGTTTCAAAGAGTTCTCTCTGGGCAACCAAAGGAGCAGACTACGCCCTCCACTGCTCTGTAGCACAAAGAGGAATCGTTGTCCCTCATTTTCCAGCGGATACATTTACACCAGGTAAAGTATTTTCACACAAGATCTCACATTCTCTTTCCCATCTTCAACGTCACCTGTAGCATTTGCAAGGCAATATCCAGGACTGTCCTTAACACACCTGCACCCCATCTCTCTCCTAAGTCAGGGATCCGGGCTCCTGTTTTACTGTCAAAATAGAAAAAACATCCAAACTAATTATGTTCTCCCTTATTCTCTTTGGTTATAAAATTAGAACAAATGCAGGCGATAAAGAAACAAATTCATCTTGGAAAACCTTAACCTGGAGTAGACGTGAAGAGTTCAGCGTTGGCTAGGTCTTCTTCCCCTGCACACTTCTGTAGGTTCAAAGGTCTTATATACAGTATAGGGGTTTATGAAAAGCCTATTTTTGAGAAGCATGTATCTGTTAATATGTTTTATTATTAAACAGGTTATACTGTATACAGTGTGTAGGGTGGCCGAGGGGTAGTGTGGCAACCTCGGAATGACCATCTCACCTCCTCAAGTGAAACAGCTAAGAATCTGCATGACCCAATGAATGCAGGAGGTGGGAACTACCACATGGTACTCCACACCTAGGGAGGGATATGTTTTACCAGGGCTGGCAAATCACTGCACGTTTCCTCAGGTGCATAGCCAAGCAGTGCAAGGAGTAAAAACGCTGACTATTCTATAAGGAACATTGAAAATAGAAAAGACTCCGTGACTCTGCGTCAAATCTTTCACACTTGATTAGATTTTATTGTAGAGCAAGCTTTTGGTTTAATCCAACTTGGTCATATTATATTGTATTACAAGCCCTTGTGAGACACGTGTTTCGGCTTAAAAAAGACTTTTTCAAATACGGGCTGATGAAACAAACTGTTTTTATCTAATATCAAAGTATCTCATCATTTCTGCAATATACCAAATTGTCCACCAATTAGTGGTTCCCGCATACACATCGATAAATGAAACAATATACATTATTAATGAAGAATCATAAAAATGCATACGTAAATTAGACAGAGATTGAAGATGGGTAGAGGGGAGGATTGCATTTGTGGTGAGAAACAAGAATTTCAATTGTAATATTCATTCGCAAGTGTGAACCGGAAGATGGGTAATGGGAAAAGAAAACAATCAAAATCAAAGAAAAATATAATCGACAAAAAACAAAAAATGGAGAGAAAGAAAAAGGTACATTCTGTTAGTAATCTTTACCGAGTACTGCCTTCTTGAATTATGATTGTGTACTTATGCAGTAATGGGTGACTTACCCAGGTTGTTCAAAAAATATTCACTCAATATGGTTGTTGAATTTTCTTTCTTGGGCTTAATCCCAAAATTTCTTTCCTGCCAATTATGTATAAAGAAATCAGTTACTCTCTCTGGTAAAAGCCGAGAAAAGATTTTTGATTATATGCAATTGCATTGCTAACCTGCTGTAGTTTCCATGGTCATTGGTTATTTGTCTAAAGTGTACGGTTTATGTTTGCGATCCGCTCGATCGCGGGCACATTCTAAAATTAGATAAATATACTGCTTCTTCGTTCCTCCCGCCTATTTATAAGTAAGCATTAATGTCCGTGGTAGAGTCTTGGCTGACTCTATCTTGAAAGCAATAAGAAATGTCCGATTTGCTTACCTCGCAGCTCCTGGTCTCACGCATTGGCTCAAGGCTCGTTGTTTAGGATGCCGTCGCCATCTTGGAAACCTTAGTTATAGCGGTTCCCATGGCTACGCGTCATACCATCCACCATTTTTATTCCTTCGTTGCTAGCGTGTTGCCATAACAATCACGAGTTCTCAGACAGATTCAACAGTAACTCATGTAATTTCATCCGTCCGATCGCGTGCATTTACTTGTATTTAAAAGACCTGGTGAAAATAATATCTAATTTACTGATCTTGGCACTCCTATGTCAGTCGCGTTGGTTCGAAGCTCGCTATTAGGAACGCCATCGCCATCTTGGAAACCCATTGTTGTGGAGGTTTCCTTGGTGACGCAGCGCATCCTTCACCAATTTTTGGTTACTCCATTGCATAGTGCGTTGTTATAATAGCCACATTTTCTCGATCTAGATATCTGTAGCCTTATTTATGCATTAATTATGAATACATAAAATATATTATTATGATTAAGCGTAACAGGTCATTAATACTGGCCTCGATTTTATTTAACTCTTGAATTGCTTGTATGCCAATTCATCCTAGATGTCGTTGCCATCTTGGGAAATGTTGTTGAACAGGTTTCCATGACGACTCTGCATGCCAACTGATAAAAATTGATCTCTAAATGTCTGACTTACTTGCTAATGATATCTCAGAATATTCCCCTTATTAGAAATGTGAATATGATAACGTAGTCTGCTAATTCAAACATTACATGCCTCACCACTGTGGCGTGCCGGCTGTTGGGATTACTACTTATGCAACAATGTTACTTTTATATTACTTAATTTATGATTTCTCAATTGGCTACAGTTCATTCCCGGAGTTCTTTCTCTTCACCCCTAGTGACAACACGGTTATACAGATAGGTTTTGCAATCACTTACGTTATTCCATGAAGATTCACATTTTACATAATCGGATAATTCCAACACACATAATTCATATCTATACTTCTATTCCGCATATAAACAAGAACACTTGCAATTATTAAGTTCCTAAACATCCATTTACATAGTCTGATGACAGATCCATATGTGTAGCTTGTATCATATATGATTACGCATTAGTGTCCCACACTCAGAGGAACGATGCCATCTCATTGGGCCTCATTACGACCCTGGCGGAGTGGGTTTACGCCAGCGTTATTCGCGGCGGACCCGTCCGCCCTACTACGAGTTCCCGTAGCGCCATGGAGCGTTTTCCGCCTGGTTTTTCCGGGCAGAGAAATCCATGGCGCTACGGGACCTTGTTGTTAATTACGCCACCGTATTTAACGGTGGCGTAATTAACGCCTTCCCCACTCCCATTATACCCTATGGGGCAAAAATGGGAATGGGGAAGGGTAAAATGGGGAATGGGGATTTACCGCCCCGCCAAGGTCGGAATGGGGCGGTAAATCCGCCAACCCCCATGGCGCTATCGGCAGCTTTCCGCCATGCTCCATGGTGCATTTGGCGCCACGATTTCCGCCAGGGTCGTAATGAGGCCCATTGTCTTTGTTCAACCCTGTTACCGTAGCATTAAAGTAACAACACTGCACTATCTTACTCAAAAGTTGTGTTTGGCTTAAGCTGTTCATCCCTTGCTCACATCCCCTTCCTCATGATACCTACAGCATTACTAAAACGATTGGTATTTTATTAGTTTTTGTATTAAAATTGCTTGAGTGCATCAAAATAAAACCGTAGGATTGCAACCCAGCTCCTTGTCACCGGTGGTTAAGGCTCATGCCTCATCAGAAATTTCGCCAGTGCTAGCCTGCCACCATTTGTAATAGAAAATCTGCCACCATGCTGGCGCAGCCATGGCACCCTAACTAAGTGAAAAGCTCCTCTTTAGGGTGCCACTGGAGTGCCAGCATGGGGGAACCTTTTATTTTACATAGGGTGGCATTTCCACTATCGCGTCACCACAAAGGAGCGTTTTAAAGGCTTCTCCATGCTGATATGGCAAAGGCTATGGGGGCTGCTTTGGGCATGACATTCCTCTTTTGCTTTACCCTTGATACACACAGTACTGTGCATTGGACACTATTATTGCATATGCTGATAATAGACACCTGACACTGCTTGAAAAGCTAGACCTGATTGTAGCATTCAATACGGTGGACTATTATATTTGTATACCATGTCTATCCAACTGAGTGGGTATCTCGGATCTTGCTTTAGGATGGTATTATTCTTTCTTGCATGGTGGAATGAAACTGCTAAAAGTAAGATCTTTGCTATCCCCAAAAGCTTTTGTAAAGAGAAGAGATCCTCAGGGATCTCCACTGTCACCGCTGCTTTTTAATATTTACATCACAATGCTATTTGACAGTTTTGCAAAGTTTGTTCCTATGCGAATGATACTCAAGTGTACCTCAATGAAAGAGTCCAGATTTTGATGTCGGGAATCCTACAAGTTGCTTGGATAAAGTAGAGCACTGGATGCTGTAAAATGGTTTCCAGCTCGATCCCAATAAACAAAGGTCATTCTTTTAGACCTTGTGATGAATCCGATGATGTCATCACTCCTTTCCCTGAGATGACCTCCCCCTATGGGGGCAGAGGATGGCAGCTGCTACCTGATCCTGACCCTGGTGGTGCCTATAGGAGGGAGGACCACCTTTATCTTCACTCAAGGTGGGGCTTAGCATAAAAAGGTTGAATAACACTGACCTAGGGGCAGGTTGCCCTTTGGGAGAACAGATGACATTGTTGGGGAAAACCACATGCCCCCTGTTTCCTTCTAGGGATGTTTACTCTACCTCCCCCCCCCCCCGCCTTAATGGAATATTATTATGCTCCTCCTGATAGATCTATTGTGTTGATCCTCAAACTCCCATTAGGGCTAGTACATTGACAACTGCGAAGAGGAAGAGACAGGGAGTAGTGAGGATCACTTCCAATGAGGCTCGGTATCCACTTCCTCAAAGCCTTACAGGAAATGGTACCAGAACTACTAACATGAAAACGAACAACAGAATAATGAAGATCACGAGGACCCGGCAACAAACGCACTGGTCTAGTTGTTGGAAAATGATTAAACAAGCCGGGCCATTCAAATACAGGCTGGCTACAGCTGTCACTGAGACGGTGAGAGTGAGAGAGAGGGAGAGAGAGAGAGAGAGAAGAGAGCGGCAGTCACCGAACTGCGTCGCAGCCCATTACCATGCTGAGCACCACGCTGGGGAGAAACACAGCATGTCAAGTGACATGAAGGCGAATCCAGAGCAGGAGAGAAGAAGCCTGGGTGCAGGCGGTCCACCACTGAGAGAGAGAGAGCAGTGGGAACTGCACACCGCAAAACGAGGTACAGTGAGAGTGCAATGCTTGACAGGGCGCACGTGGAACCAGTACGCTGAAGCCTAAGAGAACGATGAAACAGTGGAGAAAACCAGTAAGCCCTGGGAAGGAAAGAGTGTTACCGGATTGCCTATGTGTGAATGTCGCTTCATAGAAGTAACAGAAACTGAAGGGAACCTAATCGAGGGGAAGCCAGAAACCATCGGTGAACCTAATAAAAGCAAGTGGGTTACTGGATGGCCTAAGAAAGTAAAGCACTTCTTAAAAACGCAACAAGAGGTGAACAGCAAAGGCAATAGAGAAGTGAAAGTAGTGAAAGTAAAAGGATAGAAAACCACTAGTGGGTTATTAAACTCCACCCTTGAAGAAAGAGTAAGTATACTAGGTGAAGTTAAGCATTTGTGTAATACAGTCCTGGCAGACAAATATAGCAGGTGAAGTTAAGCATTTGTGTAATAAAGTCCTGGCAGGGAAATATACCAGCTGAAGTTAAGCATTTGTATAAAGCAATTCTGGCAGAAAGGTATACCAGGTGGTATGTGTGCTAGGTTCTTTTTTAGGTGAAGTTAATTATATGTGTAGTAAAGTCCTGGCAGGGAATTATACCAGGCTAAGCTAAGCATTTGTTTACTAGGTTTAGTCATAAATTACTTCATGGTCTTCCGCCTAAATATTTGAACACACATACAGTTGTACGTAAATGGTCGTGCTTTGTGATCACAGAATCTATGCGTTTTACAGATACCCAAATTCAACTTTGAATACAGGGGCAAGCAAGTATTCTCTGGAGCTCCCCCTTGTTTATGGAATCCACTACCAGTTACAAAAGGCAACTTAGATATCCACTTCACCTTCCACAAGACCCCGGTGACACTGCTTTTTCACAAAGATGTGGATGCTCAATGTGTTTTGGTCAGTACACACATATATTTTGGAGCCTGTTGCCATGGTGCAGTTTAGCCTGACTGTGATGCATCATATATCCACTCCGAAATTAACACATTTAGAAACCCATCCCTACATCTCACAATGAACTTGTTGGCAAACTGACAATGCACTTAGCTACAAACTGACAATCACTTTGCAATGCTCCATGTTATCATACAATATAGTGTACACTCCGCATGTGCCCTCATCGGCAGCACATGTAGCCCCGTTCTTGAGTGTTATGCTTAAGATGTAGCATGGCTGAGGATGCGGCCCACATTCTGCCTCTTGTCTTTTGTCATCCCGGCCACCTGTTTCCATGCTTGAATTCTCTCGCCTCTCCGCCTCTGATGGATGTTGCAGCAGAGTGGTGCTTTCACACCTGACTTTAAACCACTCCTGTGACATCTGCTCTAGTAATGGCTGTTTTAATGGGACCCTAGTTAGTGGGAGATAATATATCAGACACCACAGATTTTACCCCTACCCTCTGGAGCCTTCTCTGTGGTGTCCCACGTAAGCGGTTTCTGCTTTTCTTTTCAACCCTTTCGCCCAAAAACATTGAATCTGCTGTCATTGGGCCTCATTACAACCTTGGTGCTAAGTGCACCAACTTTACCACCATGGTGTAAACTCTGTTTACACCATGGTGGATGGCGGATTTACCGCCCCATTCCAAGGTGAGTGGGGCGGTAAATCCCCATTTCCCATTTTCCCTTCCCCATTCCCATTTTTGCCCCATAGGGCATAATGGGAGTGGGGAAGGCGCTAATTACGCCGCCGTAAATTACGGCGGCGTAATTAGCACCATGGCAGGTTAGCGCCATGGATTTTAACGCCTGCTAAAAGCAGGCGTTAAAATCAGAATCAGGCGTTAAGGGTTAACGGTGGCGTTAACCCTTAACGCCTGAGTTGTAATGAGGCCCACTGTCAATAAACTTGCTAAAGTGTGTTTGTCAGCAGCTCTAGGGGCTGTGATCATGGATGGAGTTGGAAGAGCAAGGGGCAGACAAGTCATTTATATGTATATGCTGAATAGGTCTTTATTGCAATGAATAATGCAAGACTAAGGGCCTCATTACACGGTAGGCGGTGGACCAAGGTGCTATTAGCACCTTGGTCCATGCCAGTAAATTACCGGCACCGCCTTGGCGGAAAGGGGAATTACCGCCCTACTCCAAGGTTGGTGGGGCGGTAATTCCCGCTTCCACCATTGCCCTTCCCTATTCCCATTTTTGCCCCATAGGGCATAATGGGAATGGGGAAGGTGCTAATTACGGTACCGCAAATTTGCGGTGCCGTAATTAGCACCAAGGTCCCTTTGCGGGTTGGGTTTTAATGCCTGCAAAAAGCAGGCGTTAAATTCCCCAGCCCGCAAAGGGACCTCGTAGTACGGCGGCAAGGGTTAACGGTCACCGTTACCATTAAGGGTGACCGTTAACCCTTACCGCTGTCTGTGTAATGAGGCCCTAAAAGTTGAAAACCACAGATTCTGTGATTATGGTGAATGGAGCTCTCAGGGGCAGAGTTTCTGTTCCATCGAAGGACAAGATAAGCACGGTTATGCTCAATGGCAGATGAATGTCCACCACTTAGTGATATATGTATGGTATCATCACCCGTAAGAATTCACAGACTGCAAGAGCATGCTTTAAATCATCAAAAGGTACCTGAACAATAAGTAGTGTACGGTACACCCAGTAAACTCTCGCCCACTTTTCTTTACCATTACTGTACAGTTCAGTATTGCATGTTACAGTACAGTGTAGGCTTCACACTGCTGCCAATGTGTGTCTCTCACTGGGCCTCATTACGAGGTAAGAGGTAGCCTTGGCGCTATTAGCGCCATGGCTTCCTCCAACATCGGTCCGACTCTGGTCTGGTGAAGGGAGTAATTACCGGTCCAGTCCGAGGTCGGCGGGACTGGTAATTCCCCATTCACCAGAGCCATTCCCCATTCCCATTGCAAATTGCGGTACCGTTAATGACCCCGGTATCCCTTTGCGGGTCCCATCCATAAGGCCTGGTAAAACCAGGCATTAAGGGAGGACCTGCAAAGGGACCTCGGAATAGGGGGCAAAGGGATTACCGGCACCGGTGTCATTACCGGTGCCCGGTATCCCTTTGCGCCCAGGTCGTAATGACCCCCTATGTCTTGCTTTGTCTAAAGTGTATCCCTCTCTCTTTTTCTCTACCTTCCCCTCTCCCTTTTCAGCCACTTACAGAAATGTAATGTTTTCCTGCATACTTTCTAGGTTCACCATGTTCTGTTACTAAATATTCAAGGAAAAAAACTTTAGTTGCAGGCATGTTAAGGTGAGAACTTAATGCAACAAACCACCTGAAATTCATCTAAAGCCACCTGAACTTCGTGCCCCCTGTTGTGCAGCCTATACCCACTATTATGACATCACAGTTGACATGACGGATGACATCACTTGTGACATTACTAATTACATCATCTATGTGATGGTATCAGGCATAACATAATGTATGACTTAGTTATTGAAAGCTTTCGTTAACTAAAGAACAATTTAGGCCATGAACTTGGCCTTTGCCAGGGCCAAGGCTATGGACACTGGTCATGGCCGAAGGCAATGGCTCGTGGCTGGCTATTTTTGTACAGTATACAGTGGGCATGGCCAAAAAAACGTAGATAGTGGACCCTTAATGTGTTAAAATATACAGTAGGCACGGCCAAAGGCTGTGAACACTGGCTATGGCTGAAGGCCATGGTTAGTGGCCAGAAAGTGTCGTCAAATATACAGTGGGCTGAAAGCATTGGTAGGGGTCCGTTAGTGTTTGGAAATATACAGTGAGCATGACTGAAGGCCATGGATACTGCCCCTTAAAGTATTAAAATATACAGGGGGTTGGCTGAAGGGTGTGGCCACTGCTTATGGCCAAGGGCCCTGACTAGAGAATGGTTAGTGTTGTGAGACAAACAGGAGTCACCACCAAAGGCCTTGGCCACTGGCCATGGATGAAGGTCACTGCTAGTGGACCCTTAATGTGTTAAAATATACTGTGCACAGGGCTGAAGTCTGTGACCACTGGCAATGGCCAGTGGTCCCTTAATGCATTAAAAAAGATACAGTGGGAATAGGAAAAGGCTGTGGCCACTGGCCATGGACAGTTAGTGTTGTAATTTCATCAGCGACTCAACTTTCATCAAAGATGTCATAGATGAGGTAATTAGTGAAGTCATCAGTGATGTCACCATGAATGGGGGACAGCTGAAGGGCATGGCCACTGACCAGGGCCAACGGCCGGGGCTAATGGCTGGTTGGTGTTGTTAGTGACTCCAATCCAGCAATCCAACTAAGTCACTGCCTAGTCTGGAATGCCCAATGGAAGCCCTTATTTATATATTTTTATGACAAGTTCATACATCTGGATGATAAACCCTTGTATAACGCCCCTCTCTTTGAATCCCCATGACCTCACTGAGCCAAGAAGTAGGTTTGTTTTGCATATTAAAAGATTTATTGAAAAATTAAACAAGATATATATCACACTTTTATGAATACATTAATATTTGATAGCACACTTATGAATATAATGTTGATCAACAATGGGTAATATTACACTAGCACACTTCTTTAATTACTTCGGAGATGGTATAGAAAGGATAAAGTAGCTGAGAATACTTTTATGGTTTCAAGGAAATGCAATGATGGAAAAGAATGCAGCACAGAAATAAACTGATATGGTTTCAACAAACGATAATATGATCACTTTTTCTTTTGACAATTCACTCCCCCCCTATGCAATATAAGGAGATGGAAGGGGAGCACACAATTTTCAGGAATACAATCAAAATGCAATACAAATTCCAGTTTCCCCCTAGCAAGCTTAGAGCAACCGGTATGCTTTAAAACAGGCAGAAATACTTTTAAATGTGATTTGCAATGAAGTGAAAAATATGCTAAACTGATATTAATTCCCTATAGGAGATTCAGGGTAGGTGACAGCTGCTTTGAATTAGTTCAGGTCAACACTAGCAATTATTCAGGAATGATTATCAGATTGAAAACGAATTTCAGCAGTTGCAAGCAAAAGACAGCTATTTTTGACAGGTGGAGAAATTGAGTCAAATTGCAATTCGCGGCACTTTTTCCGAGTGCATCAATCGCGATTACAGAAAAACTATAAGGAATTGGAACTGGGTTTGTTGGAAATCTTAGGATCTTAGCTTTAAAGTGAAAGTTAAATCACGCTTCTAGGACATGCGGTTCAAAAGATACGGACGATTTAATGGAGGTAGATTCTCAGAAATAAAGTAAGGTTCAAATGACAAATGACACTTCCACAGGTTTGAAATCACAGAATGGACACACGATTTCTATGATGCAGTTCTAGATAGGTGGAAATGGTTTGAATTAGATTATTTTAAACTAAGAGATTGGTTTTGCACAGTTCTGGCTGGATACACACACTATAAATTTGAAATAGGCCGTCAGGATCAGGCCAACAGGTTTAGAGTGGACTTCTGGCGGGTGGTTCTGAAGTCACAGCTATCTGGGTCAGCTCTGCTCTGCTGGTCTGGATCTCTGGTTCTGGCAAAAGTTCTTGGCACTGTATAGCGGTCTGGTCTGGACTGGTCTGCGGTTCTGGATACAGCACTGCTCTCTGGGTCTGGTTCTGGCATAAGTTCTTGGCAAAGAAGCAGAAACAGCACAGCCCGGCTGTTTTATTCTGATGTGCCCCTTGGAAGTCTGGGGTAAAATCAGTTTGCAAGATTGTAAGGCCAGCTGAGAATACTTTTAGCTTGCAGTAGGCCTTCTGCTTCAAAGTTCTGGAATCTGGAGTCGTCCGTCAAAGTGCTTCGCAGGAAATCAGTTTGAAGTGGGAAGTGAATCTCCCTACCTGGGTCTCAGTGGCTCTTTTTATGTCTTTTGAAAGTGGGTGGGAAGGCTAACTTTCTATGCCCAACCCTCTAAGGATCCTGATAGGTTAGAGGATTTTCTGTCCTTTAACTGGATAACCGAGTTGTGAATCAGAGTGATGCTACCCTTTTACAATCTATTGAAGAAAGGCCCCTTTGCTTTTACTTAGAACCCAATTTTTCATAATCAACATGTTTCCCAGATACACAAGTGGTTCATAATACATGTACACATCACAGATGAATTTAAGACAGTTCTCTGTTCAAGCCCCATGTTCCTGCGAGCTTGGGTTCAGAAACGACAACATTTTGCACTTTTAGTGGGTTTTGCCATGGTCGGTTCGGCATCAAATTTTACACAGACCTGCAACCCCTCCATGAGCACATTACAATAAGTTTTCAATCCTCTAGTGTAAGCACATTGTCTGTAGTATTAATAAATCGTGGGGTTCGGTCTCAGAACATCGTACAGAGTCCTAACACCTCTTAAAATGTGCCCAGAAAAATCACAGGAATAATGATATTATTTATATACTTTTGACAATTTCGTACTATGAATTATCCATCTTCTTAAAATTATGCTCTGGCCCAGATGTGCGTGTTTAGGTCCCAAAGCACATGGGGGAATTCCTTGTTCGTCCCCGCCTCCAAGCTCAGCTGGCTCACAGAGGCAGTGCCCCTCCCAGTTCCTTCCAAGAGGAAGCCATTTACGACCCCCTGATTTAGCAATTGCTTTGAGCCAAGGGAAGTTCATTGTTCTGTTTCCCTGCAGTCCCAGGTGCCCCTCCCCTGATTCAATCAGAGAGGTGTGATCTCCATTTGGTGGGGGCAGCAGAAGCTTTCCCATGGACAGAGACCTCTTGAACTTTTAATTAAATCAGACTGCCTTCTGGTTTAGGGCCTGGGAACAGTAGGTGTGAAGAATTCTCATTGACCAGCAAGGCTTTGAAGTCCCAACTGACTCAGGTTCCTTTTCAGCTCCTGAAATACAGGTCTCCTGTCAGAGTTTAGATCGCTAGCGCTGGTCAGTGTCAAGCACCGGTACTGCACCCATTTTTTGGCAGCTGTCTTGAATTAATGCATTTTTTTAAAAAAAAGGGATTTTACTTGATAGCCTATGACCCTTGCTAACATTGTATTGATGTGAATTCTGCAGTAGAGTAATGTAGAACACCCCACCAGAAGTTGGATTTTTTTGTTTGGTGGTTTCGTGCCCATGATTTTAGCAATTCTTTACATCAATTAAAACGGATTTTGAACAGCAGCATATTCCTTTGCACTGATTTCGCTCTGTGTGCAGCCAAAGGATAGGGTCTGTCAATGGTCTCCTGTATTAACTATCTTGCAATGTTTGGAATATGCATTTTGAGCTTGCATTCAGAGAAGCAAAGGTGATTTCAAAGGGCTTTTTGAGTTAACAGGCACTGATGTTTTTCCTTTGGCACCACGTTTCACTCATGGCGCTTCTGGCCCATCATACTCGCACTGGTGGGTGGCAGGTGAGGCGACCATTTTGGTGTGCGCAAAACAGCACGGTTTTCCTGGATTCTGGCACAAATGTGGGCTTTTCGGCCATCTTGGATTTTCTAAGCCCACAGCACCAAATGTTGCAGCATAATAACTCGAACATGGGTCAATACACCTGACAGTGTTGTGAAATATATAGTGGACATGGATGAAGGCTATGGCTATGAGCCCCCTAATGTGTTAAATTATACAGTGGGCATAGCTGAAGGACATGGCTTGTTGAAAAATATACAGTGGGCACGGCTGAGGGCAATGGCCACTGATCATAACCAAAGCCATGGATAGTGGACCATTAGTCTTTGAAAGTATACAGTGGGCATGGCCAAAGACCATGGCTAGTGTGTTACATTGTTATGTTAGCACATTTATGCATCTTGGGGCTGGAAACCAACAGAAACTGACTGAACCACCGACAACTAGAATGGAAGAGTTTTTAAGGAGCGCCTGAACGTAACATGGTTTTCAGTGGCTCTAACTGATTCCGCAATTTAGTGACAGCCACCAAAAAAGCACCCCCCCCCCAGTTTTAGCCAATTTGTAGCGTGGAATAACAAGAAGGCAACCATCCTGCAAGTGGAGAGTAGAGGCAGGAAGATAGGTCTGAAATTTAGCCTGCAAATATTCTGCATCTTGTTCATAAAAGGCTTGGTGAACGATACAGAGTGATTTAAACTCAACAACTTTCATAACTGGAAGCCAATAGAGATTACGTAAAATGGGTGAGATTTGAGAGCCATTAGGAGACCCAGTGGCCACACCAGTAGCCAGATTTAGCAAAATACTGTAATAGCCAATGAGGTACAGAGACTGTGCCAGTTAATGAGAATTACAGTAATCAATGTAGCTCACTACTAATGATGCCAGAACTAGAGCATGAAATTGCGCATGGAGAAAAGGCAGAACCTTCAGAAAAATCTTCATGAGATGATGCCCTCCTTGGCAATTATCACCAATTTGGGCCTTCATTGAAAGCAAACAGGACAATTTCACACCCAGCTCTCTAACTACTGACACCAGGGTGGGAAAAGGTTCCAAGCTCAAGGGCCAGAAGAAGGGGGTCCAGTCTGTGGCAGATGGAGGACCAGTCACAAGTACCTCTATCTTGTCCCAATTTAGTCTAATCCACTTGGTGCTCATCCACTGCCCCACGGCATCCAAGCAACTCTAAACTGAGAAAAAGGGCCTCATTACAAGTATGGCGGTAAGGCAACAACGGCACCAATATCTCCTACCAGCACCGTTTCTACCGTACCGCCATACTAGGAGTTCTGCTCGCGGGTGCCCTTGCAGCCATCAGGTCTGACCTGGTGGCCGTACCGGCACCCACGAGCAGAACATGATGGTAGCAGCAGTACCATTATTAATGGGACCGGTGCTACCACCCTCCCCATTCCCATTGAGCCCAATGCGGCTCAAATGGGAATGGGGATGTACCAGGCCCGGCACCCGCGAAAGGGCAATTACTGGGTCTGGCTGGGATTGGAATAGCCCGGTAATTGCCCATTCCTGGGTGTCGGACCCGGATGCGAGTTTGGAGGTAGCCTTGTGGGTTAAACCTCCAACCACGTAAAGAGACCCGAAGAATTCGATTGTAAGAGATTAAGTTGGACTAAACTCTGTGTGTCATCAGCATAAGAGTAGCAACAAAAGCTGTGGGAGTGAATGAGGCCCACCAGCAGTTGCATATTTAAATTAAAAATGAATTAGGGACAAGCGGCTGCCTGGGTAACACCACAGGAAAGAGTGGTGGAACCTGAACGGAATGGAGAGAGAGAGACATTTGCCTCTGTCTGATAGAAAAGAAAACCATGAAAGTACTGGGCCCAAGAGGCCAGCCAGGGTGAGGCTGTAGAGCAAGATGGAGTGGTTCAGAGTATCAAAGGCAGCTTAAAGATCTAAAAAGATCAGCACCCCCACTCCACCCTGATAGGGCAGCCTCACACGATGCCTAAGGGTGGTTGTGTGCTTTATAAATGCTAATAAATAAATAAATAAAGCCATAGCCGACACAAGAACTTTCTCGGTCCCATGACCAGGACGAAAACCAGATTGAAAAGAGTTAAAGAAAGAGAAGTCTTCCAGAAAACGACAGAGCAAGGGTGAAATTAAAGTCTCTAGTAGTTTCATAGAAAAAGAGAGAAGAAAGATAGGATGGAAATTTGCATGGACTGAAGTATCAAGTGAGGTTTCTTTCAGGATTGGAACAACCAAAGTCTGTTTTAATTCCGCAGGAATCCTGACAGATGTACAAGATGAATTCACAGCCCGGGTGACCTAAGGGGCAATCTTCGGCATCATTTTCTTCAAAACGCTCAGAGGAACGAGATCTAAAGGGGAAGCAGATTTCAATTTAACAGTGGTATGCAACATTTCATCAGTCCAAAAAGATGGAAAGAAGGACCAAAAATGAGAGGAACTAGAAATAGGGATTCCAAAATAGAAGCACCTACTGTTAACTCAGACACACAGATTTATCTGCAGATATCTGCAATCATTTGTATAAAGAAAGTAGAAAGAGAATTGCATAAACCTAGCAACTGGTTGAGAGATTAGCATTAGATGAAAGTGAGCACACCAAGGAAAATAATTCCTTGGGTTGATTTAGAGTTTTTACAATCTTCTCCTGAGTGCATTTAGCGAAAGAAGCTATGATAAAGCCTAGAGGTTTGTTCAAGGTCCAACCTGTCCATCTGATGGTAACATAAACACCATTTATGATCGGCTTGCCTAGACTTTAAGTGCAAGGCTTTAAGGACAGCAGAGAACAAAGATTGAGTCTGGCGTTTGCGGGTTATATCCAAATGAAGGGGAGCACGAAAATCTGCACATGTGGTCAATGCCAACATCAAAGTGGGCAGATCAGTTGGGCACATCCACAGTTCTCGTGATCAATGAGATAATATCATCCTCGCTCTACCAGATGCCAGTTGCATTTAACAACTTCCAAAGTAGTGGCCACTGACCGAACTACCTGAGACCCTACAGTCAAAGGAACTACAAAGTGAATTTGGAAAGAGGTGAGAGCACCAGTAACATTTGGCCACCGCCCCAAACTCATCCTTAACCGTCTGTGTTAGTAAAAGCCGCAGGCTGCAGTAATCCGTAGGTCAGTGCTCTTGCACCCCAAGTGATGAATATGTGTGTGTTGGATTCCAACAATATTGGCACTTTATACACATCTTTTACTTCTAGGAGGATTCCTATATTCTGTTTAGTCCTAGAAAAAGGAAAGATATAGTCCACTCGTTGTAGGTTAGTGCCACTAGGTCTTTATTATCACCGTCAGTGCTGATACGTGTTTCGACCCCTCAAGGGTCTTTATCAAGGCTGTGGTCATCATCCATCATCCATCATACGTTGTTTGTTCACATAATTATCATCATATCCAAACACAAGTGTGACAGGTGCAGAGTGATTTAGTGAATAGTGTTTGTAGTGGCATGTGCAAAGGTTTAAAAAGAGGCAAAGGTTGTGTTGTGACATTAATCCATCATGAGTACATATTCAGTGCCCATTATCAGTATGCAATATATTCAATTTTGGGTGATCGGTGTATGCGTTGCATACAAGTAAAAATAATACTCATCATAATGCACGAGAGACATAGCAACCCAAGGGAAGGAAGGGAAGAGCAGGCTGTGTTAGTTTGCAGTTAGTTCCCCTAATGAGCTTGAAAATGAGGTTGACTTAATTTTGATTGAAATGGTAATGATGTGGGCTTATCAAAAGTGATATGCTCCTGTTGTGAATTGGGTTGTTGTGGCGTGTAGCCAATGATAAATACATGCACTGAGTAGCGCTTCTGGGGAAAAGGAAATAGAGGATTATTATGGTTTGGGAGTGATCCTTGCCACCGAGCTATTCAACGGCAGTTACTAGAGATATTCTATGTCTCAAGGATGGTAGTGTCCCATTGGTTTAGAGGAGAACAACATTAGATCTGGCTTATCTGTTAATGTCCCACATGTAACATTATGGCAAATAACACATGTAATGCACTGGTGCCTAGTTTTTTACCCGTGTACAGTTGCTGGCCCATGCACTGTTAACACAATCATGGACGAGGTGCAGGAGTGAAGATATAACATACGTGATGTTGATTGGATTGTGGCTATATGCCTAAAAAGCCTTTGCTTTATAATAGTTTAATTTATTCATTGGCCTCCCTGCAAGTTACCTAACGTTTTAATAACTTACATAGGATCCTGCTTAAACGGGGTGCCTGTGGGTCGCTTCCTTGTGTATCGCTGGTACCCCCGTCAGTGTGTTGCCGTGGTGGGGTGCAGTTTGTGAAAATATGCCATGAACGGTTGTGGATTGAGTTGGGGTTCCATGGGGATGAAGGGCAGGTGCCTGTGCTTTCCAACGTGCCTTAGCTCATTGGCCTCTCTGCAAACTGCCTAATGTTTCGATAGATTCCTTGAGAATCTATCTAGGTGGGGTGCCTGTGGTCATTTCCCCATGTGCTGCAGAAACACACGTGGGTGGATTGCAGTAGTGGTCTGCAAAAATATACATTCCTATTTACGATTGGGCTAAGAGGGCAGTGCCTGTGGGTCACTAACTCGTGACCTGTTAAAACACATGTGGGTCGGTTGAAATTATATCAGCTATATGTCATGATACGCAGTTTGAGAATATATCCATTGTAAATTAGAATATGGACTGAGCGGGGTGTCTGTGGGTGCCAATGGGTGAATATAGTAGCCAAAGTTTCCTGGTGCTCTCACCTCTTTCCAAATTCATATTACGAAACAACAGAAATACTGCAGACAGAGCTCAACAGTAATAATATCTAGAATGGCAGAATACATTCTATCTAGGAATGAGGACATTAAGTGCCTTTCCATCGCAATCAAACCAACCGGAAACACTACGATATAAATGTATCATGCTCAAGAGACATTGCTCACCACAGAGCTCTGACATGGATAGCGAGCCAGAAAATAATAGTGGTAGTCAAACAACCACAAGTGGAACAAGGACAATGACCAAAGACACAATGACAGCGAGTAAACAGAAAGAATACAGTTTTATAGACCAAATCAGAAAATACAAGAAAGGGAACAAACCTACAAATACCAAGCGTCTGCGGTTAGAGGACCCCTCATAGGAAAATACCTCAATGGCAAGATCAAGCCTAGAGGCAAGAGAGGTGGATGAAAGAAGCCATACAGTAGAGAACAAAGGAATACTCAGATTAATGAGATCAAGGACACAACTGCAACAAAGGGAACAGAGACGGTGAACCTGGTGATGAATCTATCTCGACATATTCTAACCAGAGCTGAAATCAATGTGCTTAACAAAGGTTCATTGTTTGCACCGACAAGTACTCTGAATTATACTGATACCCATATCAAAATCACCTTTTCAAAATCACCAGAAAGCTGAAATTAAAGAAACACTTTGCCAAAAGAGTGCAGTGGGAGCAAAAGCATGTCACCAAACCACTAATCAGTAGCCTGACGATGGAAAAACCTGGAACAGACTCACATCTTGGTGAATCTACCATACGCAACACTGGAAGAAGAACAAACAAAATCATCACTAATGGAAGAACTTGATATTGCGGAATGCTCCTTAAACACCAAGGAACTCAAAAGGAAATCAACTTTCTCCCCAATTCTCCAAGGTGATAATGCTATTGACAATTTCCCAATGGCAGTGGTCAGAGTTCTTGAGAAATTGGAAGATTTCAACCTAACGAAAAATAAGAGAGGGCATACAAAACTGAATGTCCAGGAACTTCAGCCACTAAGAACACTCAAAGCGAACTCCCTGGCCAAATAGCACCGGATCACGAGTTCGGCGGTAATGTAAGTCCCCATTCCCCACTGAGCCCATTCGGGAATGCCCCATTCCCCATTGGGCTCAATGGGGAATCTTCGCGCTAATACCGCCGGCGGATTTCCCGCCGGCGGTAATAGCGCAAATTTTTGGCGGATTTCCCCCCAGCTCAGAGCTGGGGCGAAATCTGCCGAAGCCCTGATTCGGCAGACTCTTAAATCCGGCGGTAATAGCGCTACCGCCGGATTTAAGGGTTACCGCTGAAGTCGTGATGAGGCCCACAATCATTAAAGAAGTAGGTAAGCGAGGAAATATAGTGACTATAAACAGGGAGGATTATATATGTATGGCTTTGTCACACCTGAAGACACCAGGTTGCTACGAAACCCTTCCGTCAAACCCCACTGCGGGGATCAAGGAGCAAGCATCTACTTTGTTTAACAAATGGCACAAAAGAGTACTACTCACTGATGATGAGGCTAAATATCTCAGGATGGATCACCCCAGAATCCCTACAATATACTTCCTCCATAAAGTGCACAAGATATACCTCAGCATACCAGAAGGAAGACCAATTGTAAGTGCTATTGGGTGGGTCACTGAGCCAATGGAAAAATATGTAAATAATGTAATTGAGAAAGAAGTACCAAAGATCCCAATTTACCTGAGGGATACTATGCAAGCACTGGCAGTTCTAGAGAATGTAAAATGGGAACCAGGATATATACTATATTGGATGTCAAAGCCCTCTATATGGCAATTGAGCACACGCAGGCTCTTGATTCAATTGATTATCCTTTGCCCAAACTTCAGCATCATACTATTCTCATATAGCCATGACAAATGAAATATTGGAGTTCTCACTATTAAGAGCATATTCATCTTTGATGGGACCTAATATAAACAGAGGAAGGTCATAGCGATGGGGGCCACATATTCCCCGGGTATTGCGAATATGTTCATGAACCAATATGAACAGATACATGCTTTCAGTAAGGAGAATTTCAACTCACACATCTATAAATGGGTATTGATTCAGAGATGATATCTGCTGATTTAGAATGGAACAGCAATGAACTCGAGTCCTAGAGGAATATTTGAATAACAATAGCTTTGGGATTGAGCTAATTGGGACAGAAAGTGAACACATCATAGACTTTCCAGCGGTATAGAAATTAGAACATCTTTGATTTCCTGGGTGTTAGTTTTAGCAGTGCACTGTGATGGCATGAGTTATGGTTTTGCTTAGCTTACCATAACTGGCAAATTTATGAAGTTTTTCGGTTTTACTTGTAACCATAACGTCGGTTTAACAAAGCTTTTTCATTGAATTTCATAGGTTTTTATTAGTGCAACTTAAACATAACATCCCTTTAACAATGTTTTTTCATTCAATTTTCTAGGTTTTTATAAGTGCAACTGAAACATAACGTTCCTTTAACAACATTTTTTCAGTGAATTTCATGGGTTTTTACCAGTGCACGCTAATTTCCTACAACTTACTAATATCATACTTACCCCAATATGGCAAAATGTTGTTCCAATTTGCAAAGTTTACAAAGTTTCACCTTAAAACTTTACCATTTCCCACATTCTAGCATATATTTTTAACACATCTATATACTTTTTGCAACTTTTTCCACTGTTTTTGCATTCGTTGACGTTTGCGATTGTCTGACGTCATCGCAGACTTTCCAGACAGTGTCATGTGACCACGTTTGCACACGCAGCATGATGGTGTTCACAAATGCGTCCACACTTCGCGAACAGGTCCGTTCTCTAAGGACAGTTCGAAACTGCATTTTCAGCTGATCTAGGAACTTTGAAACTCTAAATGTACCCATCTACAGCTCTTACTCATTATCCATTAACAATCTAGCACAGAGCACATACTTGGAAAAATATTAGAAAAACTGCTATTTATGTTAAAAATGCCATCAGCTATTGCCATCCCTCCTTCCCAAGAGCCACAACCACCAGCAGTTCTAGGACCTACACAACAAAACAACAGCAGGACTTCAAAAGACAATGGGGGTCATTACAAGTATGCTGGTCCGGGAACTACGGTACCGGTAAGCTTGCCGGTACCATAGTTCCCGGACCAGCAAACTACGAGTTCTGCTTGCAGGTGCCATTATGGTCACCAGGTCTGTCCTGGCGGCCATACCGGGGTATACATGCATTTCATCGAAGTACTTTTCATTGTGGGACTTTTCATCGCCACTTTTTCATCGACCAAAACTCTTTTTTAAAAAAAATATTTTTTGGGGGTGTTTTGTTGGAGTTGGGGTATGATTATATAAGTAAGGGGAGGTCTGGGGGGGAACCCCCCCCGTAAATAAAAAAAAAAAAGAGTTTTGGTCGATGAAAAAGTGGCGATGAAAAGTCCTACGATGAAAAGTACTTCGACGAAATAACGTAGAACCCATACCGGCACCCGCGAGGAGAGCATGTCGGGTGCAACGGCACCATTCTGAATGGTGCCGGTGCATCCAACCTCCCCATTCCCATTGAGCCTTATGTGGCTCAAATGGGAATGGGGATTAATGTATTCCGGCGCCCCCAAATGGGCAATTACCGGCTGCGGCTGGGCCGTAATGACCCGGTAATTGCCCATTCGTGGGTGGCGGAAAAAATTGCAAGTATGGCAGCAGCCTGCCGGTTTTACCAGCAAGGCTACCGCCAAACTTGTAATGAGACCCAATGAAGAGGACCAAGATGATGATGTAGAGGAAGTGCCTATCTCTGGCACCCAGAGGGAATCATGGGTGTGGCAGTTATTTGCCACTGTTGGGAATGTACCAAAGGCTAAAGCTACCAAAGTGAAATGCACTGAATGCAATGTTGGACAGTACTCCTATGGTACCACTTCCATGCGCCGCAAAGCCAAATCCACCCACTGCAATGCTCTCAGAAAGGTTGTTCCTTTCTTAGCAAGTACTAGGCTGTCTTCCTCCGCCTCATCTTCCTCAACCAATACCGTAACCACAGAGCCTACTTCTGTGGGACACAAAATCCCACCAGCTATCTTGCAAGCACCAAAAGAGGCTGTTGATCCATATCTTTCAAAGACAACAGTACTCTGCATAAACTGCAAAACACCACTCTGCGGGGGGGGGAGCAATTTCGAAGTGCTTTTGAATCTGAAATCAAGGAGCATGAGAAACACTGCCCCCTGCCTTAGATGTGACACACACTCAATATCTTCCCCTGACCACCTACACCTCCATATTACTGCTTGACACCTCTTCCCTCATTTCCCTCCCCACCTTACTTTCTGAACTTTCCTGCAAAATAAATGTTTTAAAAAACAACCAAAAAAAAGGTTCCTTTAGGAAGCATCTTTCAGTTAAAAACTAGAACTAAAAAAAGAATCTTATAGACTCCACCTACTTTACATTTCTCAATAAAGTAAATAGACTTAATAAGATTTTCCAACATTTCCATTAGCATTTTGTGTTATGCTAATGGGAATAATCTAACATGTATCGCCATTCAAGGGGCTAGAATAAAGATAATGGCCTGGCAGCCCAAATTATCTGCCCATGCAAAGCAAGGGCAGATAATGGGGGCTCTGGACCATTATTCCCCATTGCAGCCCCTGCAACGGGGGATGAAGGCCATTACCAACCCGGGTTGCCAAAGCGGTAACCCGGAGTGCTAAAAAAAGTATTTTCCTTCCTACAGTGGGACGTGCATGGTGTCCCGTTTTAGGAAGGATAATCCTTTTCCAAAATGGCCACCGTGGAAAGGGAAGGTTGAACTCCGTATGGAGCCCCTCTTCCCTTTCCATGGCGGCCTGTGGGAGGCAAAGAGAAGAAGCAAAATGTGGCGTGGCATCTGCCGCCGCCAAAATAAAATAATTAGGTAAAGTGGGGATGAAAAATAAATGGGACGGAGGGCGAGGATGAAGATGGTGGCAGGGAAAGCTGGCCGTCAGGCGTATTGGAACACAGGCTTGTACCAGCGGTTCAAGTCTGTGTTCCTACCCACCTGATTAGCTGGCTCCCCGGCCATAGTGCTAATGTACAATTGTATGCTAATGTACAATACAATAAGCACCATAATTGATGGACCTTTATAACTATCCAAGGTTTCCACATTCCCCCTTCCATGCCATGGATCATTAACAAACCCGGATGGCACATGAACACCATCGCACAGGGCAACCCTTCTACCCTTTCTAATTTAATATTTGGACCACTCCCTCAATGCTTCCTTTCAAACAGTCACACATCCATCCACCAATCACTTCCAAAAACTGTACATATAACCCTATGACCATATTACGCATCTATACACCAAAAGCCACTTAAAATTGTTTACAAATCTTTTCCATCCTTTTTACTAAGTTCACCCAATTTTGCAGACAAGATCATGATTTCACTATGAACAGTTGAGGATAGATTGACTTTATGATTCTTGGGATTCTCCATAATTAAATTGGGGTATTGTTTCTTCATGTAAAGCAGTGGTCTTCAAATTATTTTGGCCAGGGCCCCCCCGGAGCACAATTTGGGCAGGCTGGGACCCCCCAAGAATGCCAAATGGACCGTATGTATGATATGATATGATAGGTTATTTATAACGTGGCTAATACCCAGATGTTTCTAAGCGCTGACCTGGGGATTGAACCTGTGTTGCTTTGTGTCGTCTCGCTTCTAAGGTGAGCACGTTGACGCTGAGCTGTCCTCCCGGGCTGTCATCACTATTGCATGCTGTCACCACACCCTACTCCCAGTATAGTCCCTGGGCTCCCCCACCTGCTCCCATCACAGTCGCTTGGCACCCTCATCCCACTCCTACCCAGTTCCTGGGCTCTCCCCACCCCATCACACACCATGGGCTTTCCACACCCTGCTCCCACTACTAACCCATGGTTCCCACCCATCCTGCTCCCACCACAGTCCCTTGGCTCCCCCATACTGTTCCCAACACAGTCCGAGGGCAAGTGGCAGGTAGTGAATTTTTGAAGTGCAGTAGCATAACTATTTCCCCCAAAAATTTCTAAGCGACTGAGCGCAGTGAGGGAGCCTGAACCAATCAAGGGAGGATCGGGGGGTTATCCCCCTTGATTATTTTTTTAAATAATGGGTTAAAATGTTGCATTGTAGAGCATACTTTAAAAAAAGAAATGGGCAAATTTGTATTTTATTGAATTTATATAGCCCTTTACTCCAAAGTGTTTTACATAGGAACAAGTAAACATACAGCAAGCATAAAATGACAATTGAACCATAACCTGAAAACAGCATAAAGAACAACTTACAGTATTGTAGAGGTGAGGGGGGTGTGGGAGGTGAGCAAGGGAGTGGTAGGTGTTAGAGGAGGTAAGACTGGGGAAAGAGCAGGAATGTGAGGGAAGAAGAGCGGAGAAGGTGAGACAAGAATCAAGGGGGGGTTAATGGAGGAAGGGGATAGGAGGGATGGAGAGGGTAAGGAAGAGGAGGAGTAGGAGGTAAGGGTAAAGGGGAAGGGAGGAGGTAGGGAAGGTGGGGTGTTAGGGAGGTGAGTGGAAGAGGTAAGATTTTAGAGAAGAGCGAAAGGAGGTTGGGAGGTCGAAGAGCGGATGTGAAGGGGGAGGCGGTTCCAGTGGAAAGGAGCAAGGTGTTGGAAGGAGCGGCACAGGGTGGAGGAGGAGGAGAGAGTAGGAAAGGATTAGCAGAGCGGAGAGGACGAGACGGGGTGTAGAAGGAAAGAAGGGAGGAGAGGTAAGGGGGAGCAAGATCATAGAGGGATTTGAAGACAAGACAGAGGAACTTGAACTTGAGTTGGGAGTGGAAAGAGAGCCAACCTAGAGAGGTGAGGGAGGAGGAGATGGAATCAAGAGGTGAGAGAAGGCATAGGGAGCGGACGGCAGAGTGGTAGATGGATTTATGAGGGGAGAGATAAGAGGAGGGGAGTCAGAAGAGAAGAGAGGAACAGTAGAAGAGTCTGGAGAAGAGGAGGGAAGTAATTAAAAGTTTAGTGGCATGAAAGGTAAGTGTGGCGCTGCCCCGTGACGAGACGTCCATGCGGCGGCTTTACGTTGCACGCCGCCGCGTGCAGCATAAATAAACGGGGCGTTCTAGGCCGTGTCAGAGCGACCGGGAAGCCCGAGCCATACGGACGTGTGCAGTGTGAGTCCTTATGAGCTGGGGGGCTTACGGGCATCGAATGGGGGTCAGGACAAAACCCCAACAGTGGCGACGAGGAAGGGATGATGCCTGGGCCTGGCGGTGACGAAATCTTTCAATTTTTTCCCTGAAACGGAATCTTGCCGGCATTTTGTTTCGTGCCGTAGGCCGTGTATCACACACGCGGCTGGCGGGCGTTTTGTATTTTGGGCCGTGGACTTCACTGAGCTCCGGTTTGGGCGGTGAGTGGCATCCAGGCCTAATTTCTGGACACATTAACAGCAGGCAGTTATACCTGCATGCCCATGCCCAATTTTTGAATTTTTCTTGAATCTTGGGCCTGCTACGTCGAGTGAAAGCGAGGAGAAGGGGTACACTGGCTGGGCCTGCACAGCCCTAATTCTCTTTTCACTCAATTTTTGGAACTCCTGCGCCTACAAGGTGCTGCAGCAGCTGAGGAGTAAAGTCTTCATCATCATCTTCATCATCAACGTGGGGATTTTATTCTTCTTCATCCTTTTCATCATCAGGAAGGACTGCTGCAGCTGTGGATCTTCCTTTTTCTTCATTCTGTTCATCATCACATCCAGCTGCTGTGGCTGTGCATGAAGCTGCTTGTGGAGGGGGACACTGTGTTATCGTCTTCCTCGCTCCCAGGTTGGACATTTCATTTGCCTGGGGGTGTGTGTTTGGACTGTGCTGTGGAAGTGGGTGCTGAGTTGCGGCACCCAAACTTCACGCTGGAGGTGCCTGTGCGCTCACGCCCATGAGTGCGACTGGTGATGAGGACGGTGAATTGCCAACAGTGCGCCAGTAGCCATCTCAGGACGGTGGGCTAGCAGCTACCCAACAGCAACTTCTCCAGGTCAGCGGACAACCGGCAGCTCTGCAGCAGCCGCCTCAGGATGGCAGACGACCAGCAGCCATACAACAACCTCCTCAGGCTCAAGTAGGATGTCAGGCTCCAGTGACTCAGGCGCCACCTGTGGTGCAACCCGTTGCTCAGCCAGGACATCTCATCATGGCACAGGCGCGTGCCCATGCGGCCCTGCAGCTCATCCCTGAATTTGACATCTTGGACCCGCCGTCCAGCTTGGGGCCAAGGTGGAGGAGGTGGGTTGACCGCCTCGACATGTACTTTAGGGCCGCACAGGTGACTGATGATGACAGCATGCTGGCAACCATGTTGTACTCGGCAGGACCTTTGGTTCAGGAGACATTTGAGTCACTTCCACCAGGGGATGGATCCTATGCAGCGGCAAAGGCAGCACTCCAGGCCTATTTTCTGCCACTTGCCAACTCAGACTACGAATGATTCGTCATGCTGTCCGCAAAACAAAAAGAAGATGAGACTTTGGACACCTTCTATGGACGCCTAAAGCGCCTGTCACTCGCCTGTGCATGGGGTGATGCAGATGACATGATAAGAACTATGCTCATCCAGGCGTGCTCCTCGGGCAAGCTCAGAAGACAGGGCCTAAGAGAACCCGGCCTCACGTTGCCACTCATCCTGGAGCTGGGGCGGTGCCATGAGATGTCTGAGGCTTGGGCAGCGAGGATGGAGGCTGGATCGCGCTCCATCAAGACGGAAGAGGTGTGTGCCACGTGGCGGGGTGGCAGAGGATTCCAGAGACCTGGTGTGGGACCCCGTGACAGAGCTGGAAGAGACGGAGCTTTGGCGTGTCCTCGGCACCGGAGGTCTTTCAGAATATCATCCGGTGCGCCCTCGCAGACTTAGAGGGCGTCTTGAACATCAGTGATGATACCCTGGTGTTTGCCAGGACAGAGGTGGACCACCTGCGGAGACTGGCGAGGACTTTTGAGAGGCTGCAGTCATTGGGCCTCACCCTTCACAAAGAAAAGTGTGAATTCCTGCGCCCATCCATAAAGTTCTTTGGCTTTGTGTTTGAAGAGGGGGGGTGTCACCAGACCCCAAGAAGGTCCAGGACATTAAAAAGGCACAGCCACCTGAGTCAGTATCTGATGTGAGGAGTTTCCTCGGCATGGTCACATACTGTGGACAGTTTATTCAAAACCTTGCCTCCAGATCGGAACCCCTCAGGGCCCTGACGAAGAAAGACTCCACCTGGCACTGGGGCCCTCTTGAACAAGCATTGTTTGATGACATCAAGGGTGCGTTGGCGGCTGAAGACACAATGGCGTTCTTTGACCCTGCAGTACAGTCGGAAGTCATTGTGGATGCCAGCCCCTTCGGCCTGGGCGCCGTGCTCACTCAGATTGGTCATGATGGGGGTGTCTGTCCGGTGGCCTACGCCAGCAAGGCGCTGTCGGAGACGGAGCAGAGATATTCGCAAATCAAGTGCGAGGCACTAGCGGTGCTCTGGGGCTGTAGACATTTCAGGTTATATCTCCTGGGTCGCCCGGTGAGCAGTTGTAATGGACCACAAGCCTCTGCTTCCCATCCAGGCTGGGTCATTGTCCAAGCCGCCGGCAAGGATCGAGCGGTGGATGCTCACCCTCCTGGAGTACGGGGTCACGCTGGTGTACCGCCGGGGGCAAACAATGCAGTCGATTATCTCTCTCGACACCCGGGTGCACAAGGGGAAGAAGAGCAGGACACATGTGCTGAAGAGGCTGATGACCACGTCTGCATGGTGGTGGAAGCGGCCACGCCAAATGCGATGCCCCTGGGGGAGCTCGAGGCAGCAGCAGCAGGAGATGAATGCTTTCAAATCCTGAGACAGTCCATGCAGCAGGGCTCCTGGAAGTCGGTGCTGGAGTCCCTGGCGGGGCGCACTCAGGAAGCCAAAACTGGGCTGGAACAGCTGTGGAAGGTCAGGGAGGAACTGTCATTCTCATTATCCGGCCTGCTGCTCAGAGGTGATCGCATTGTCGTACCTCAGTCCAAGGTGAGGGACGTGATCACACTTGCTCACCATGGACACCAGGGCGCTGCAAAGACCAAGGCCAGACTTAGGGCCTCATTACACGGAAGGCGGTAAGGGTTAACGGTCACCGGTAATGGTACCGGTGACCATTAACCCTTACCGCCTTACTACGAGGTCCCTTTGCGGGTTGGTACTTTAACGCCTGCTTTTTGCAGGCATTAAAAACCAACCCACTAAGGGACCTTGGGGCTAATTACGGCACCGCAAATTTGCGGTACTGTAATTAGCACCTTCCCCATTCCCATTATGCCCTATGGGGCAAAAATGGGAATGGGGAAGGGCAATGGTGGAAGGGGGAATTACCGCCACGCCAACCTTGGAATAGGGTGGTAATTCCCCTTTCCCCCAAGGCGGTGCCGGTAATTTACCGGCATGGACCAAGGTGCTAACAGCACCTTGGTTTACCGCCTCCCGTGTAATGAGGCCCTAAGACTGAAAGTATGGTTCCCGGAACTTGAGCAGAAGGTGGACAACTTTGTTGTGGCCTGCGTCTGGTGTCAGGCGGCGTCTCCCTTGCAATGAGAGCCTGTCATAGAGGTGATGCCTCGAGGAATGCAACTCTGGGATGTGGTCGATGTGGACTTCGGGTCTACCACGATGGGCACACGCTTCTTGGTGATCGTCGATGAGTACTCCAGGTACCCTGAGGTGGAGTTTGTGGAGTCGGTGGCCTTCGAGCATGTGGTGGTGGCCGTGGAGAAGGTGTTTGCAGCCCATGGTTTCCCCCACCCCTTGTGCTCCGACAACTGGGTGCCGTTCCAGAGCGAGCGGTTCTCGGAACTGATGGAAAGCTGCGGGGTACAGCACAGGAAGATCACCCCTCTATGGCCAAGGGCAAATGGCGAAGCCGAGCGGCTGATGAGAACACTGAACAAGACCTTCAGGATTGCCCAAGGCCAGGGTCTGTCCCTCCAGAGAGCCCTCTATCAGTTCCTGCGGGTGTACTGCACCACCCCGCATGCATCTACAGGAGTGGCCCGGGCCGAAGCTCTCTTCAAGCGATGCCCTCAGGGTTTGCTGCCCGAGGTGGGGGAGAAGGAACCTGGGGTAATCGACGACCGACAGGTGGAGGTGGACAGGCGAGTGAGGATCGAGCAGGAAAATATACGGCGGGGGCTTCGCCCGCAGCAGCTGGAGCCGGGTGATGAAGTCCTCATCCGAAACAGACACCCCCATGGAAAGCTCTCCCTTCCCTACGAGCCGGAGCCGTTGGAGGTTGTAGCGGTCAAGGGGTCCATGGTGACGGCCTCGGATGGAAGATCAGCTGTCACCCGCAATGTGAGCTTCTTTAAGAAGTTAGGGGATCCTAGAACTGACCCTCCCCCTGATCCGGACCTGGCAGAGACCCCTGAAGACAGGGGAGAGACCTTGCGCCTACCTGAGTCCCCTGCCCGGGGAATGCCTGTGGACAAACTACCAGTGCCGGAGGTGAGCAGGAGGTACCCCCAGAGGGCTGGGCGAGGGAAACCTGCTCACCTCAGCGATTACGTGCTGGGACACTTATCTGATCAGCCTGAGGCTGTAGACTGTTAAGTAAGGGTACCCGGGAGGATGCTAATAAAGGGGCGAGTGGGCAAACTGCTAGTGTGCCATTTGCTAGTGTGTACTATTAAAGTAGTTGTTGTTGTCCTCCTGAAAAAGGAGGAGTGTGGTGCTGCCCTGTGAGGGGGGGAGTCCGAAGAGAAAAGAGGAACAGTAGAAGAGTCTGGAGAATAGGAGGGAAGTAATTAAAAGTTTAGTGGCGTGAAAGGTAAGTGTGGCGCTGCCCCGTGACAGGACGCGCACATGGCGGCGTGACGTTGCACGCCGCCGCATGCAGCATAAATAAACGGGGCGTTCCCGGCCGCGTCAGAGCGACCGGGAAGCCCGAGCCATACGACCGTGTGCAGTGTGAGTCCTTATGAGCTGGGGGGCTTATGGGCATCGCATGGGGGTCAGGACAAACCCCCAACAGTAAGGAGGTGTCGAATTTTACCAATGTTATAGAGGTGAAAATGACAGGATTTAGCAGTGAGAGAAATGTGGTGAGATAGAGAGAGATAAGGGTCAAGATGGAGACCAAGGTTGCGGGAATGGGGAGAGAAGGAGAGCTGGGCGGGGGGAAAGAGAATGAAGGGGGAGGGGAGGGAGGAGGGACAGTGATAGCTGGAAAGAAAAGGAGCCAAATAGCCAAACAGTTTGCATTTGGTGCTGGGGGTGCCAGGGGCAGGCATGACATTTTTTACTGGACATCTATGGTAGATGTACAAAAATACCATCCCTGTCCCCTGGGCCCCACTGGGCCTCACACAATCAACATGATTATGTGTGTATGCAAGGCATTGGGGTGCGGAGGGGGAAAGCATGGCATTTTTGACTGGACATCTATGATAGAAATCCAGTAAATAAATACCATCCCTGTTCCCTGGGCTCCACAGCGCCTCAGAAGGGGAGCTGATTTTGGCATGTGGGTAGGGGGATTGTGCAACAAAGGCATTTAGGTATTTTTAAAATGTCTTTTTTGTACAACCCTCCTTCCTCTTTGTACATCCACCACGTGCCAAAATCAGCTCAACGGACCAAAACAAACTAACACACACCACATTCATACAGCAATCACTATCATTCAAACAAGCATCCATCACCATACGCTCACTCATAACACAAGCATACACGCATCCATACACATGTTTAAATAAAAAAACTAACATAAACTTACCTTCTGCATTGGCCTGCATTTGGGTGCTGAAACGCCCTGCTCCAGGCTGCTCTGTCCGTATGTCCGAGGAGGTGCAGGACCGCCACCCTCGCACATACATACACGCAGTGCCCCAGCCAGCATTTCCAATGAGCTATGCAATGCTGGCAGAGCAAAACGCCCCAGCCTTGCATGGCTCAGTGAGCATGTGCGGTTGGGGCACTGAACTGAACTGTTAAAGGGAAACAGTGTTTCCCTTTGACAGTTCAGCCAGCCCAGGAGCACTCCGTCAGCTAGAAAACACAGCTGAGGGAGTGCTCATTGTTTCACTGGGCTGGCTCCTTAGCTCCTCCATTATGGATGAGCCGCTAGGCTCAGACTGGCCTATAGGGCAATAGGGCCATTCATGTATCAAAAATGCAAAATGCTAGTGTGGGACAGTCAAAATGTGCCACCTTTTTGGCCAATGTGGGCCAGTTTGATGAGTTACTTCACTATGCAGTTAGATTTTGACCATTGAGCATTTAGTAATTTTGACCATTGTTGCTGAATACATATTCTTTAAATATCACAATTTAATTACACTTTAACACAAAGCACCCATTTGGGTACTATTCAAACAGTCTGTGACTAAAGGAATGAATATCCATTTACAACTGCGGGCCACTTTTATTGGTGCCTGAGACAGTTTCATGCTTCTGCCCGATCATGTGAGCCGCCCCTGCCATTTCTTCCAATCTAAAAGAAAAAAAAAAGAAAAAAAATACATCTTTTTCATGCTGGCCTCTCACGGCCCCCCAGGGATGCAGCGGCGGCCCTCTGCAGGGCCGCGACCCACAGTTTGAATACCGCTGATGTAAAGTATGGACTATAAGAAAATAATTCATGTATACAATAGGTTAGACCCTGGATTTTTGGTTATTGAGGGATGTGTGATATAATAGGTAGATACAGCGACATATACAGGAATCACACACTACCTCCTTCACCTGTATTTCACAATATTTAGACCCAAGTTATCTGTACATTGTTGTTATATATCAACAAAGGAAACAATAATCATATTAATTTGGTACATGCTTCCTTGGGTTAAGGTGTATCATTGTTAAAACACATATTATTCATCATGCTTTACATGATTACATCAAACAATGACTTTCATTCTTTACGGGTTAGTATACAAAAAACAAGAAATCTATCTCATACCATGAGTACATTAATTCTCCAGTGCACAAATGTTATAGCAGTTCACTTGGTTTCTGAATGTCTTGTGACAGAGCATCAAAAAAGACTAAGGCCCTCATTACAACCCAGGCGTTAAGGGGTTAACGGCGCCGTAAAAGTTGGCGGCGCCGTTAAACCCTTAACGCCTGATTACGAGGTCCCTTTGTGGGTGGCACTTTAACGCCTGCTTTTAGCAGGCGTTAAAAAACCAACCCGCAAAGGGACCTTGGTGCTAAGTACGGTGCCGCAATTTGCAGCACCGTACTTAGCGCCTTCCCCATTCCCATTGAGCCTATGGGGCAAAAATGGGAATGGGGAAGGGCCATGGCGGCATGGGGAATTACCGCCCCGCCAACCTCGGAATGGGGCGGTAATACCCCATTCCGCCATGGCGGAGTCGGTAAGTTACCGGCATGGACCATGGTGCTTTTAGCACCATGGTCCAACGCCTGGGTCGTAATGAGGGCCTAAGAGAGAGGCACATTCACATTGTAATTTTCTTCAAATGTCTTTTACACATAGATAGCGTGTTACAATACATTACTTATGTTCATACATATTTTTATGGGGCCAGTCCTTATCTTATCCTGTGGACCTATCTCCTCACTGTCCTTACTTGTCTCTGACGGGTACTTAGTGTCCATTACTCTAAAAGTTTTGATTTAGACGGATGTTTGAAGGTAAACCCCATCTCTGGGAGGTTTCCCTGATGGTTTCGTAAGGCCTTCGTAAGGACAAGGAGTAGTAATTTCTTGAAATGATCCTTAATCTTCTAATCCCACATAATTAGGACAATGTAAAAATAAAAAAATAAAACATAACAGCTATTTAAAGTTGGTCCTGCTATTGCTTCTTGTTCATTACTTTAGCCTCTGACAGATAATCTTGTCATGCGGTTTTGCACTTCTTACGCTCTATCTTCGTGTCTATCTTCATGTCTGTCCTGGTTACTGCATGGATAGAAGACAAGGCCATGGTCAGTAATTGTTCACCCCGAACATCACTATAGCTGCAAAAAAAAGTTTTTTAAAAATGGTAACTGCGGGTACTGAAGTACATATACCCTCGGCTATCCATAGTCCTTGATAGCTGCGAATATTGGAAAAACTGCTGAAACAATAAATGCTTTCCTACCCCACCAGGCCCTCACCAAGTGTCCACCTCATCTGTGTCAGCTCCCCCTCACTCCCCAGATGGCCTCCTCACCTCCCCTGCCCTCTGCCTTTCCCCCATAACACACACTGTTTTTGTGACGCAGTTTGCTTTGAGATGTCGGCTATTTGTGGCTATAGACGAGGCTACAGGATGCTTTGTGTTGCAAACTCAGAACCTAGACCCCTTCCAACTCCCAAATTTTGCTTGGTTCCCTCTAGCCTGATGGCATTTGCATGTGTTTTGACCTGCAAATAGCTTTTTTCCTGCGTCTCATTTTCCCATATCCTCGGTTATTTCTCGCATCGGGAGAAAAACAAGATGGCAGCTTTTTTACTTGTGAAAACAATGATCCTGCAATGCACCATGGGAAATATAAATATCCATTTTTGAAAATGGGGTACCGTCAAATATTTAATGACTACGGAATAGCCCCAAACCATGCGTGGATCGAGAGTCAACTCTTCATGCCCAAGTTGTTTTGGACATGGTCCAAACCCATCCAGCGGTTTGGGCTGTGTGCTTTGGTAAAAATTGACCTTCTTTTTCTATGGAAAAATTAATGGGAAGTAGGCAGCAACTTTGGAAAAAAGATTTGTTTGTCTTCTTAATAACTGTTATTTTTTAACGTATCTTTACGAAACTTTACAGCCTTACGAGTCCGTAATAACTTTTGAAATTACAGTCAAATACGTTACTCAAATCAAGATTTATTAACAATACAATCTTAAGGGGTTTCTATGGGAGTCCGAATCAACTTAACTATAGGGCGGATATCGGTGTTTATGCCAATCTCAGCTTTTCCCATCACTAATGTGCCTGCATATTAGAGTATAGAATAATTCCCAATTGAATACTTTTCAAATATAGCCACACAATGTACTATTCATTAAAAAACATGTGAGTGCGTCTCTTTTCTATCGTCCCTTATGTTTAAAGTTTTCTCTGAAAATGTTGGATAGTCTGTGGTCAAGGTGTCGTTCTGGAGAATTTCAAGATGCTGAGTCATTGTCGAAATGGCGCCCTGGGTGTCCCAAATTGCTTCATCCATTTACTTCATGTCTCCTTCACCTGTTCATGTTCACAATATCGAAATCCCAATGTGGGCAAACGAACCAGCTACTCACTCTGGCACTCATGTACTTGTAGTTCCTTGTACTCTACCATCCCACTTACATCGGACTCATGGAGTTATTTGTTTGACTGAGCGTGGCCTGCAACATTTCTTAACCCTCTGGATTCAAGCCACAGAAGTGGTGCACGACCTGCATGCATACTACTAGCCCCCACCAACTATTATAAACAGTCCTTTCCTCTCCCTCGTTTTATGTGAATCAAGCCCAAAGTGCATCTATAGAGTGGAATGGAGGGCAAAGAAGGGCTAAGGACAAGGGCCCCAACCTCCTTCCTGCAGATTCATTGGAAAGTTTTAAAATGTAAGACTGACTGGGGAAAGTGGTCAATTTAATAAGACCACTAGACAAAAAGATCTTAAGAAAAGCTGGACAAAAAGGTGTGTCAATCTGGATTGAACATCCAGGGAGTACAATTTCGAAAACCTGTCATATTCATTAAAGAAAAGTGTGTAATCAACCCTTTGTTTCCTGCTTATATGAAGAGTGACAAGCGTATATCACACACAGTTTACAGAGAGGATACTGTTTGCCTGGCCTAGATGAAATGTAAGCATCCCTTTCAGGCAATGGACTGCTCCTCCTTCAGAAAAGTATATTCAAATTGGGAACTTCTTCAACAAAAAAGAACGCATGAGCAGTGATTCAGATAAGCTTTGGAAGTGGGGTATTTTACTGCCTATTTTTTAAAGATGGGAGTAAAATGATTTTAAGGGAGTACAAAATGTAAGTCCAATTCCCAATGAGAGTATAAGTGAGTAGAAATATGTTTTAACTGAAAAAATGAAACGTTTATGTAATATTTAATTATTTCCACCTAGTTATTGGTGCACATTAAAAGATACATGTTGATTTCTTCCTATCAGGCAGTAATACTAGTTGTATTAGCATACTTGATTGTGGCCCCATTGACCGTTTCCGAATTGACTGAATTATTTTGTTTGAATTCTTTGGGAATGTTGGTCAATTTTTATTAAATATAGATGTGGAGTGGGGTAAGGGAATAGGCTAAGGTGGGGGGAAGAGGAGCGGGACGGTGGTGGGGGGTCACCCCATGCATTTCTGAACAAAACAAAAAAAAAAAATTGAGTCAAATCAGAACAGGTAAATTTTTTTAATCAAATAGTCCTAAACCATTAATAGTAGCTTCTCCCTATGGTACAACGTGCACTACTGGTCCAAACATATCCATGAAGCTGTGAGGGCGAAAGCAGGGTTGTACATGCCTTTTTCCTAGTTTTTTTTTGTTAGGAGAATTTTTACTCCCTATTTTTATTTTTTGGAAGTATTTGCCAATTTTTAGGGAGTAAAAGTGGCTGATATCCCCCTTATCTGTAGGGTTTGCATGAGTGCTTATGAGCACCTCATATCTATGAACAATTGCAAATGGCTCATTGTCTTGCAGGATTTACCTCATGGTAAAACCCACCTTCGAGTCCCCTGAGCAGTGGGAGGCTGCCATTTTCCCCACCAGGAAGAAAGTAAGTTCTCCCACAGCCCCTTCTCCCCTTCTCCCTTCCACCCTCTCCTCAGTTTCCACCTGCCACCCACTCCCACCATGTCACCCTTCAGTTACCTGAAGCTGCCTGGTTCCTAACCGGGGCTTGGAACACTCTGTATTCTGGCTGTTTCCCATTGAGGCAGTGGCCACCATGGCAAGGGAGAAGGAAGTATGTATAATTTCCTTTCCCCTTGACCGTGGCGGCCATCTTGGTGCCATTTCTCAACTTAAAAAAAAAAAACTATTGGAAACCCGGAAAACCATGCTGGGATGCTAATAGCAATACAACCCTCTGGGTGGGGGGCTTTGCCGGGTCTGGTAATGCCCTGGCTTAACTCAGGCCTGTAACTGGCCCTGTGCATTACCTCGCCTAGTAAAGCATCCACCCATTGCTGTTCATTGCTTAATTAGGGCATATGAAAGTTGGATTGTATTGTATTTAGATTATATATAGAGCAATTTCGCCAAAGCGTTTAATAAATATAAAAGAAGGGTGCTACATACAAAAATAAAAGAGAAAAAAGAAGACAAACTGAAGAATTAAAAATAGAGCAGAGAGGGGGAACGTGAGATGCAATCAGACCAACGTGGAGGGTAGAACAATCATTGATGTGAGAAAAGAACAAAGAAAAGATAAGGAGCTTAGTGGCATGAAATGATACAATGAGCACAATGTATATTGAATAAGCCAAAGTGACTGGACGGGGCACTATAAGAGATATACAAAGAGAATGAAAGAGAGGGGTCCAAGATAACACCAAGACTGCGATCTGAAGAGGAAAAGGGGAGAAGAGGATGGGGAAAGAAGAGGGGAAGGAGAAGGAAGTGGGGTAGCAATAGTAGTAGCAGGGAATAAGAGGACCTCCATTTTAGAGCGATTAAGGTGAAGGAAGTTAGAAAGACATCCATAGATGAATGGCAGAAAGACAGCTAGAAACAGTGGAGTGTAGAATCTGAAAAGGAGAAAGAGAAGAACATTTGAGTATCATCAGCATACAGGTGGAATGAGAGGTTACAGGAAGCAATATATGCAGAGAGTTGTAGATTGTAGAGTGAGAAAAGAAGGGGACCCAATACCGACCCTTGGGAATCCACATAGAGAAGAGGGCATGGAAAATAAGCGTGTCCAGCCCAAGTGACAGAGTAGGAGTGATTAGATAGGTAAGAGTGCAGCCACTTGGGGCGTGGCTAGGCGGGGGGCACTTTGTGTAGATGTGCCTGCTGCAGGCTCTGTCATTCGATATCCAAAAAACCCTAGTATGCTGTGTTTTTAGCACTGACAGTTTCCCCTACCATGTTATGAAATAGCCCTGGCTGTGGGGTCCGATTTCCATGAAGATATGAAGCGGTGAGTCAGCTATCAGTGAAGCAGTGATGAGGCAACCAGAGATACAAATGAGCTATGGCAAAATGGCAGCACTCCCGCGGTCCTGGATGTTCGGGAAGGGGCTCAATCATGAAGCCACTACTGCCTAACTGGTGTCCCACCTCACAAGGAGGGGCCGGACCGTCCCTGAAGCTACGACTATTGGAGTCGCTGAGCCCTGAGGATGATGATACTTGAGTGCTCTGAGCCATCGGGAGACGGGGAGACCTGCACTCGGCGCGAGAGGAGAGCACTCTCTCCATCCTTCGCCCAGACAAAACTGTGGAGCACCACAGCAAGACCCCCACCCCGATGGCAGAGTAACGGCTTTGGCAGCTGTTTGGAAGACTTGGCGCCCTAGAAGAGATTGCTCAGCAGTGGCGTGGGGAGCCGGCACGGGTAGTGCGCTGGCAGTCTGAAGAGCAATCAGAGCCCTCAGGGTCCACGCCCAATGGGGCCTCCCATGGTGCACCTCATCACAGGAGCGGGCTCACAGCACTGCTTTCACAGGAAGCTCTCCCATTAATGCAAGGACTTGGCGCTTCACAGGTTCAAGAAGCCCATAAGAGAGGCCCAGCATCTTTCCAGACCTGCATTTGCTACGACATGCTGCAAGTATCACTGCGCATGAACTCCATACATACAGCTGCACAACTACTTACTGTGTACCAGCTTCTGCATTGGATGCTGAATCCAGTTATTCTAGAACGTGTGGAATCACTTGTATTCCCCATATCTCAGTATCTCTTTTTTTAATTTATTTTTTAAAGCCTTTATTTATCTTGCACACAGGTAATACAAATGCATGTGAATATTACATATTGCTGCATTACATTATACATAATCTATTTCCTTCCGAGCCTGAGTGTTCATGTTCAGCCTTGTCCAACAGTTATAGTTTGTACCTTTCCCATATATTCCTCGGTCTGGAGGGTGGTAGCACCAAGTCAATATACAGTTCTTCTGTATCATTTGTCCATACCATGTCTTTGTTCCAATCAGCCTTGGTTGGGGGATTTGCACTCTTCCATTTCATCAAAATCACTCTTTTGGCTATTAGCAGACTCAAGTTTAAAAGTTTACGCCATATCGGATTCATTTACTCAACCACACCCAGCAGGCATATCTGGGGGGACCATTCAACTGGTTGATCTGCCATCCCCTCTAGGACCTCACAGACCTCTGTCCAGTAGCCCCTTAGCTTTACACATGCCCATAGCATATGATATCTGTTTGCGTCTTCTGTATTACATCTCGGGCAGGTCCCCGACATGGTTGGATATATTCGTTTGAGCTTTGCAGGGGTGTAGTGTGTCCAGTGTACTATCTTGTAGTGAATTAATTTGTATCTGGAATTGCATGATATTTGTTTGGTAAGTGCAGAAATCCGGGACCATTCCTCATCATCAATTTGTTGTCCCAAGTCCTGTTCCCACGTCTTAGCCGTGCGATCCTCTGCTGGACGTGTCTGGGGTATGATTTTATACAGTGCTGAGGCCGAGACCTTTTGTGACCCCCCCTGTGAACATGTATCATAGACCCATGTTTATCACTGGCTCATTAGGGAAGGTAGGAAATCTATTTTGTGTAACTGATTGTACACGGGTATATTGTTGTTTGTTTCTATTTGTATTTCCCAGTACATCTTTGATGTCATCCCACTGAATAAAGCACTTTTTTGGAAATAGCTGACCCCACTGGGTTATACCCCTGGAGGTCCAATGCTGTGCCACCTCCCCATCTATGTTGAAGGGTGTTTGGGGGTCACCCCAAAGTGGCATACTCGGGTGGTATATCCTGTCAGTGTCAAATATATTCGCTATTTTAGCTCATGCCGTGATTTTTACCTTCGTGGGATCTATGGTGTTGTAGTGCTTGGGGCTCGGTCTGGTCATTTTGTGGAGCGCTATGGTAGTTTCCTGCTCTGCCTGCCCGGGTGGTGGGTTCCCAGGGTTAAGAAATTGTGTGGCCCACTGGGCGGCGTAATGTGCCTGCGCAGCCAGGTAGTATGATTCTAGGTCAGGTGCCATCAAGCCACCTCTTGAATAAGCATCAGTTAACATCTTCCAGCTTACCCTAGGGTGTCCCCACCACACGAACGAGATGTATGCACTGGACATTTTGGTGAACAGGGCGCGACCTGGCCAGACCAGTATTGTGCTAAATAGGTAAAAGAGTTTCGGTAGTACTATCATTTTAATTAGTGCTATCCTTCCCATCATTGATATGGAGAGAGCACTGCAGCGTTTCATTTTTATGCATAGCGTGTCAGCCAATAAACTGTAGTTTAGGGCGCGGGAAAGTTGAGCCGTTCTAGCAATCCGCGCTCCCAGATACAGAATGTGAGTCGGGCTCCAAACCAGGTCATGCAGATCTTAGGGTTTCGTTGTATTCTCTGTGATTGGGAATATCTCTGATTTGTTGGGATTTAGACGTAGGCCAGAGTAATCACCAAACCATTTAACCTCTGCCAGGACCCTGGCCAAAGATCGATCTGGATTCTTTAGATATAGCAAGATGTCATCTGCATACAGAGTTATAATATGTAATTTACCTTCTAGCCTTAGTCCATATGTGCTGTACCGTGACCTAAGAATATCCACCAGGGGCTCTATTACAAGGGCGAACAGTAAGGGTGACAGTGGGCATCCCTGTCGGTTGCCCCAGCGTAGCTCAAGTTTATCTGTTAGGGCTCCGTTGATTCTAATTTTGGCATGGGGGCATGCAAATAATATTTGTATCCATTTCAGGAAGTTTGGGCCGAATCCGTAATTTCATAGTACCCCAAAGAGAAAGGGTCAGGAGACAGTATCGAATGCTTTACGCATATCAAGCGAAACGGCTATGGCCTGGACTTCGGAGGGTGTTGTGGTCAAAATGTTGTGGCATCTTATAATATTAGTTGCTGTGGATCTCCCCATAATAAACTCTGCTTGGTCTTCATGGACCATATAGGGCATCAATGGTGTTAGTCTAGTTGCCAGTATTTTGGCAAGGATCTTCGCATCTGTGTTAATTAATGATAGCGGCCTATATGACCCGCAATCATCTGGGGGTTTCCCTGGTTTAAGTAGTAGCGTAATTACTGCTTCCCTGGTGGTTTCAGGGAGTTCTCCCTTCTTTAGGGCCTCTGTCCACACCGCCATTAGTCTGGGTGCCAACAGATGTCTAAACACTTTATAAAATTCAGCCCCTAGACCGTCTGTGCCGGGGGCTTTCCCATTAGGTAGTGCCTTTATCGCCTCCTCTATTTTTGCCTCAGATATCAGCATTTCTTGTGATTCCCTAGTATCACCGGCTAGAAGTGTTGTTGGTATTTGGGAGAGATAGTGTTCAATCTCTGCATCTGTGGCATCAGATTGAGGAGAGTAGAGGTCTTTGTAGAATGCATGGAATGTTTCTTCTACCTTGCTTTGGTCAGTGGTAACTGAACCGTCCGGTGTTTGTATGCATGGAATGGTTGTTGATCCCCTTTCTCCCCTCACAGCTCTGGCCAGCAACCTTTCTGGGCGTTTGCCCTCCCCATAACGGCATGCTGTCGCTGGTTTATCGAAATATCAGATCTCTTGGTCCGCTGATTCGGTGAATTCATCCAATTTAGTCTTTGGGCCTCATTACGACCCAGGCGGTAAGTTACCGCCTGGGCCGTGACTTTACCACCATGGCGTAAACTACGTTTACGCCATGGTGGTTGGCGGACTTACCGCCCCATTCCGACCTAGGCGGGGCGGTAAGTCCCCAATCCCCATTTACCCATCCCCATTCCCATTTCTGCCCCATAGGGCATAATGGGAGTGGGGAAGGCGTTAATTACGCCACCGTAAATTACGGTGGCGTAATTAACTCCATGGTCCCTTAGCGCCATGGATTTTAACACCTGCTAAAAGCAGGTGTTAAAAGCACCATGGCGCTAGGGGACCTCGTAATCAGGCGGTAAGGGTTGGCGCTGTTAACGCTGCCGTAAAACCCTTACCGCCTGAGTTGTAATGAGGCCCTTTATGTCTGAGCTAAGCTGTGATGTTGGATTAAGTGCATATTGACGTTGTAATGATGCTATTTGTGTCTCTAGTCAGTATAATCTACCCCTGATATCTTTAAGGACTCTGCATTCTGTAGATATAGAGCTGCCTCTTATGTATACCTTAAAAGCTTAAAATGATAGTACATAGGTGCACAGTTATCTAGTTATCTGTTAATGAGTAAAGTAGTTATAACACTTTCAAAAATTCGGGTGCTGGGGAGGAATACAAGCCCTGACACTGGAGCCTGTGTAAAACATGAAAAGTGTCTAAATTTGAAGACACTCCCGTCCCCTGCACACCATTAAAGCTGAAATAAATCAGTCAGTACAACACTTAGATATTCAAATATATATAATTAAATATTGGGTTAATAAACCAGAATTGAAAACATAAATGTTTTTGATTTAACATTCAAATTTACATAAAAAATAGTAATTTTCACATATGGCCATCATAAAAAAACAAAGGAAAAAGAAGGCAAACACAATGGGCCTCATTACGACTGTTAACCTATTAGCGCCTAATTACGAGGTCCCTTTGCGGGACCCGACCTTAACGGCTGGTGTAGACCAGCCGTTAAAGTAGGGACCCGCAAAGGGACCTTGGTGCTAATTACGGTGCCGCACTTAGCGCCTTCCCCATTCCCATTGAGCCCTATGGGGCAAAAATGGGAATGGGGAAGGGCCATGGAGGAAGGGGGAATTACCGCCCCGCCAACCTTGTAATGGGGTGGTAATTCCCCCTTTCTCCATGGCGGAGTCAGTAAGTTACCGGCATGGACCATGGTGCTACCAGCAACTTACCGACTCCGCCATGGAGGCCCAAGTCATAATACGCCAGGGTCATAATGAGGCCCGATGTTCTTATGTTGCGATGTGATTTCCAACTCTACGTGTTTCGGGGAAACTCCCCTTCTTCAGGAGCAAAAGAAATCTGCAATTTCATATATACATACAGTTAATGGTCACCTCTACATATGATAAACACAAAATTACCTTGAACCAATCATTTATTAATAATCATTTCAAACCCAATGCAAAGCAACCTTGCTCATGCTTAATATGTTCATTAACTTTGTCTTCCTGGTCGGTGAACCCTAATTCAACACTGGTGTGACTCAAAAGACCTTAAAAGCTTGCCACATTATAGCACGACTAGAGACAGAGTCCTCATTAATATCGAAATACTCTTGTATTTGTTGGTCCATTGTGTTTTTATAGACCAGATCTCGCAGTGCTGCGGGTTTAAATCTCCATGGTGGTCTATTCACTGTGGAACCGGGGATTCATAGTGTCAGCTGTATGGGGGAGTGATTTGAGTATGTTCTGGGGAAGATCAGGGCGCTCGTGACCAATGACAGGACTGCATTGTCTACCAACCATAAATCTATTTTGGAGTGTATGTCGTGTACTGTGGAGTAGTATGTATATTCTCTCTTAGAGGGATTCAAAGTTTTCCATGCATCCTTTAAATTTAAGTCCGCCATATGTGTGATTATTGTCTGTGCTGCCTTGGTCAATGCCCTGGTTTGTGTTGATGTGCGATTGGAGTGTACATCTAAGATAGTGTTTAAGTCTCCGCCCCATATCAAATAGGACGTGGGGAAGTTTGCCAATTTCCCAAATATTGTGGAGTAGAATTCTGGGTCATCTATGTTCGGCCCATATACGTTGAGGAGGACTATCTCTTTGTCACAGAGTATGCCATGGAGTAACACATACCTCCCTTCAGAATCACACTCCGCGGTTTTACATTTGAACTGCAAAGTTTTATGTATTAAAATCGATGCCCCTCTTGCCCATTTAGAATACATTGTGAAGTATTGATGTGTTCCCCAATTCGGCACCAGTTGCCCACCTTGTTGGGTTCCTATATGAGTTTCTTGTAAAGAGATAATCTTGGGGGTCTGTCTATTGATATATGCTAAGATTTTTCTTTTCTTGACTCTGGATCCCAAACCTCGCACGTTCCAACTCAGTATTTTGATATTATCAGTGCCTACTTCAGCCATTACCTATGAAGCGATAGTAAACATGCGCATGAAAATATACTTCTAGTATACTCTTGAAGTTCCTTGTGTTCATTACCCGTGTGCTTTTTGTTTTAATACCGACCTTCACATAACTCCACCCCAACAGTCCCAACTTGCCCCCTTCCCTCACAGTTCCCCCAACTTCAACTGTGCTCTTAGGATCCCGACCCTCCCCTCCCATCAACTGAATGTGCACCTGCTACAGGGGGGCCTGCAGTGATTCCCAGTGCCCATGCCATCTTGGATCATATATAAAGTGGACCGGTTCAATTTGTTGCTCTCACTCATATTGACCTCTGTGGGGGTATAACACTGTAACATAACTTGTAGGATTTAACTCATTCACCCCCACTGAAGGCCACCCTGAGGGGGAGCCATCTCGTTGTAAAATACATTTTATAACATGAACGTTTTTGCTATTACTTGACTGTGGGGATTACTAGGTCCCATCCACTCTAGGTTAACCATTTGGAGCAGGGATGTGCGTTTCAACAAAGTTTGCCGCTTCCTCAGGAAATGTAAAGAAATGTATTTTGTTCTGATATTGGATTTTGAGTCCCGCCGGATAAAGCATAGCATACTGGATTTGTCGTTCCCGTAGTAGTTTTTTAACAACTGTGAAGAGTTTCCTTTCTTATTGCACTGCCAGTGTAAAGTCCGGAAAAATCTGTATGACGTTGGCTTCCCATCTCAGCTCTTGCTTTTCTCTTGCCACTTTCAAAATTAAGTCTCTGTCTCTGAAGTTCATCACGCGGGCTATAATTGGTCTGGGGTATGCTCCTGGTTTCGGCTTTGGGGCCAGTGACCTATGAGCTCGTTCTACAATGAACATCAGTGACCATCCCGGGTCTCCCAGGAGGGTGCGCAGGAGATCCTTTAGTGCCTTTTCCATGGAGCCTTTCATTGCTTCCTCCGGAACTCCAACTATACGGATATTATTGCATCGTGACCTTGCTTCCAAGTCTTCGCATTTGGACTTCACCGTCCCTAGTTCTATTGCTATCGTGGAGACTGTGCTTTTCAAGGCTTCGAGGGCGTCTTCAGTGCCCGATATTCCCGTTTCGGCTTCAGTCATGCGTGATGTTGTTTTGTCTAGTTGTGTTTTGATAGACGCCACGTTTGCTGTTATCCCATCCAATTTGTCATTAAGGGCTGAGAATCCCTGCTGCATGGCGAGAAAGACCGCCTGGCGGTCCATCATCGCCGCCGAGGGGGCTTGTCGATCATGTGGTAGCGTTCCCTCCTCCATCTCGAGGTCCTTCTCCTTCTGGATTGGTGTCGTGTACTTGTCAATGGCTCCTTTACCCTTCTTGTGGCCAAGGTTCTTGGGCATTGTTTTCCTTCAGGTCAATTGTCGTACAAGCTGGGTTTGCTATGCGCCTTTTAACTTTTTCTATATTAGGTGAGTGCCAGGTGGAGTTAAAACTGTCCTTGTGTAGGGCGTGCAGCCTGATAACTCTGATGACTCTGGTCTGCACTCTTGCAGGTGTTAGTGGGTCCAGCGACTTAGCTCTGTTCCTAGCAGTTCTTATTTGAACCCCTCTGCAAGGGTCTGCTCATATGTGCTGTTGCTGCTCTTGCGGGTCAGACACTGTATCACTGTCACTAATGTGTGAATTTACATTGCTCTTAAGCAGAGATATGCTTATCTCAGGGGTGTTGTTGGGTTGTATCTCAAATACCTTTATCTTCAGCCTCTTCCCCCAATGTTCTGTTGGAGTGCTGTACCAGCGTTTAGTCTTTTACTACTATTTCATTACTTTCGTGATCTCCAACACGTGCAGGGATAATGAAAGTCGCATGAATGGGGTCACCCATCGGTTGTCCAACTAGGTTAACTCCTGTCCTGCTGTGTTTCCCTGTGCGTATTCAATTCTCCTTTCTTGCCTCCTTTGCATGGCCATGTGTTATTTCTCTGAAGTGATGGCTGTCGATGCGGGGGTCGTCGTTTAATGCTCTCTTGATTCCGTGCGTGGCGCACGAAGTCCCAGGTGCCGTTTCACAACTCTGGGTGGGGGGCCCTTCCGTCGGCTCCCAGTGCAGGAAGGACGGCTCGGAGAGCTCAGTCCGTGTCTCCACAATGGTGTATGCTCTTCCCAGAGGGGAGGGGCACGGGCGGGGAGGGCATGTGGCGCGGTGCCTTAATGTCACGGGAAGTGGAGGGCGGAATATCTCTCTGCACCCTTGAAGCTCGAAGGGGACGAGAATTCTTGATTGTCTATGGGGGTCCAGGATCCCACATTCAGCTGGGCTCTCCTCCCCACCCCACGTTGCCCCACTTACCTGTTGAGTACCCGCTGAGGGCCCGGCAGTGTCACGTCCCACGGCTCCGCTGATCGTGTGGTCCTCGTTTCCCCTGCAGGGTCGCAGATGTGCACCCAGCGTGTCCCGTTTCAGTGATTCACTGTCGTGATTTTAGGGTGTCTGGAAGGGGTTGTCCGCAACTCGCTCCCCGGAGCTGGTGGGCCGTACGTCCTCTGCTGCCGCTTGCGTCGCCTCACGCCGGACTCCTCCCCTCTGGTCACAGCTTATCCTCGAGCTCCGCTACCCACCGCGCATAAGATTCGGATGGCGTTATTCCTCGACAGTTCCTCAGTCTTCAGCCACCAGACTTCGCATACCTGATCTGTGGGGGTTGCAACACATTCTATGATATGATTATGTTGAACCAGTCACCATAAGTGCTTATATCGGCTTTGCGGCCCTGGTTCTTGCCGGAGCTCACACGGGAGCGACCATCTTCTCTCGTGCGCAACAGCGCCCCCCAGATCTCTGTATCTCTAACGCTACAGTGAATGGACTCAGAGGCCCAGGCCCCCCTCAAGGGCAGCCACAAGATAGGGCCTTCTGCTTCTAAACACGGGTGCCAACATCACAACAACATCTGCAGTCCAGGTGTGAGACCCGGCGAGGGACTTCTGCAGAGGATGGAATCAGAGAGGAGGTGGCGGACCACATGAGGTCTGCCATTGTACAGCGATTTCAGGACACTTAAAGGCATCGAGGTGCATTGAGGTGCTTTCTCCAGCTCAGGGACCCCACTCCACACCCACCTATGCTAACAGAACAGAGCACCACGGGAAAAGGCACACAGATTGTGGACTAGGTGGTGGGCAGGTGTGAGCCTGACGATTCTGAGTCATGACTACTGCCTTGAGCGATGTCCAAATCGGGAGCTAAACCTAAAGGCGGAGAAACATCAAGACTCTCCAAGGAATACTGGATAAGGAGAAAGGTGCTAGAGAAATCTGTGCCGAGGTCCATTCCCCTCCCCTGGCCTCTGCTCAGCCAAATCCTTCATTCACCAAGGAATACCTTGTAACCCTGCAACTATTCCCTTGCAACTAAGCTCCTCACAAGTAACAGCTCCACGATGTCCAAGCTCTGCCGGTGCCCTATACAAATGTAAAAAATAAAATAAAATAAATAAAGACATGATGGACATGCTCACCACTTTAAAACATGATCTCACTATGGAGATTAAATCCACAAAAGACGTGCTGGTTCAAATGGTTGTGGGTGAATGACGTGTAAAACACACTCTGTGAACAAGCACACGATCAAGCAGAGCTATCTAACAGAATGCTGAGGGTCGAGGAGCAATTGGACTAGATCTGGGCCAAACAGGAGGACCTGGAAAACAGTTTGCGAAGAAATAATGGCCGCATTTGCGGGATGCCGCGCCAAGTACAAGATCAAGACCTGGCAAAGTATTTCGGGGTCCTGTTTCAATATCTGGTGGACCTTCCAAATACTGCGGTGCTGGAGCTAGATAGAACCCACCGGGTGTACTCTTCTGTGCAGCAGCGGTTTAATCTATTACCAGATGTCCTCTCAAGAGTCCACTATTTCCAAAGGAAGGAGGAGATCATGAGGGTAGCCCGGAGGAAGGAACCAGTAGAATTCCAGGGGTGAAAATCTTCTTGTATCAAGACCTCTCACCCAGGACATTTGCGAATAGGAGAAGAATACATGTAGTCACAGCCTGGCTTTGCTCCCATGATGTTCAATATCATTGGGGCTTTCCATGTAAGCTGTTATTCGAGCACCAGAATCAACGTTACTCTATCAGTTCTGAGGAGGAAGCAGCAGAGTTGATGGACGCTGCCACGGACTCTAACTTGGAGGGTGACAAGAAGGTGACAGACACAAATACAGTACCTAGAAGCAGCACCAGGAAACCCAGGAGTAGAAGAAACTCTACCCATACTGAACCGTGGGGTGAATCGGGGCACCCTCAGGGGCCTATAACTTGAAGGTAGTGGGCCCTTCAGATCAAAATATTGGGCTATTCCATGGGAGCATGTGCTACGCTTTAAAGAGGGTCACCTCTGGTATTTACTGGTATTGGAGTAGAGATGCACAAATGTTACAGTTATCATTGTATGGTAGGGGTAAGATAGGGGGGAGGGATGTCACGAGAGAATTGCGCTCATTTTGAAATTTTACGAAACTTTAAGGTTGGTTTAACATTGTTGTTTTGGGGTGATTTTGCCCTGATTGGGGTGCTATTTTACATGTCTCTTCCCTTTTTATTTGGTCACATGGGAGTCATTCTGGATACTGGCGTCACGATCATCCTTCATTGCTACTCATCCATAATAGGGTTAGCCGGTGGAATCGGCTCTTGGCCTGGCACTGAACATGATGGTTTCCCCTGATCTGTGGTGCCGGACTCTAAATGTACTGGGTCTTAAGTCTTCAATAAGGTAAAAGGCATTACTACTTAGACTCTCCTCTCTGGACGTGGCCCTGGTCTTTTTCCAAGAGACCCACCTCTTGGTTGGTGATGAACAACAGCTGCATAGTAGACAATACACAAGGGCGTATTTCGACACGAGTGGCCATAAAAAGCATGGAGTCTCCATCATGTTTCGCAGGGGCCTGTCTGTGAGGATGGTGCAGACTCTGAGGGACAACAAAGGGAGATTTTTACTGCTCAGTTCTCTCATGAATGTCTGCAAGGTAACCCTGGCGGTCATATATGGCCTGAATGATAGACATGCTGAATTTCTGGCGGGATTCTCAGACACACTAGCAGAATTTGTTGAAGGTGAAATAATTCTGGGGACAGGATTTTAACTGTGTGATAAACCTGGTGATGAACAAGTCATTAGCTCCTACGCTTCAAGACAAACACAACTACTTCACCATGACAGCATTATTACGAGAACACTCGTTGATTGAGGCATGGCGTTTCTTCCATATGGACGAAAGAGATTTTACTTACTACTCAGCCGCCATAAGGTCTTTTCCAGGCTGGAGATGTTCCTGGTTTCCAATACACTGATTCAAGCGACAAAAGGGATAGACATCTTACCGAAGGCCCTATCATGTTACTCACCCCTTAGATTAACACTAGACTTGGTCCGCCCCCCATTACAGGCCCCCCTGGAGGCTTAAGGACTTGATACTATCTGTCATAGCCCTGAAAGCCCGAATAGAGGATGCCATAAGGGATTACCTCCAGGACAATGACAGAGGTGACATGGACCCTAGAACAATATGGGATGCTGGAAAGGCGGTACTCATAGAGGTAATTTTTGAAAGGGTAGTCACGGAGAAAGGGAAATTACAGGTTCTAATGTATTTCTTCCAGAAGGCCTGAGCCCCTCTTCACGAGAGCCAGGCTCATACCTAATAGTTAATTCAGTGGGCGCAACTTCCTCAGGTTCCTGGGAAGCTGACAGAGGCACTTGAAGGGGAGATCATCACCCAAGAAGTATCCCAGGCAATTTGCACCCTCCCAGTATGTAAAGCCCCCAGCTCAGATGGCTTCATGAACAAATTCTATAAAACATTCACAGACATTCTAACCCCACACCTCACCAAACTGTTCAACTTCTTCAGAGGGTCTGGGAGTTTGTCCGATTCCATGCAGAATCAGATACAACTGTACTACTAAAATAGGGCAATGACTCAGAGGTGTGCACTTCATATCGCCCCATAGCTCTTCTAAACACTGATGCAAACATTTTCAGTAAAATATTGGCTACTCGGCTAGTTGAGGTCCTCCCACTGCTCAGCGATAGTGACCAAACGGGCTTCATTAAAAATAGGAATGCCCATGACAATATCCAGAGGGTCATTGACCTTGTTACCCTGGCCCCTAACATTTTGGGTGGTCTATCCCTCTTGTACCTAGATGCTCATCAGGCTTTTGACAGTATGTCATAGGAATATGCGTATGCTCTTTTGCCCGCATATGGTGTTGGCCCATCATTCATTAAATTTATCATGGCAAATTTCCAGATCCCATCTGCCAGAATCAGGGTTAACATCCTTAGATCACCCTTGATCCCCATGGCCAGAGGTAGCCGGCAAGGCTGCCCCCTTTTTCCTTTAGTCTTTGTTTTAGCTATAGAACCTTTGTCACAGATAAGATGCAACCATCCCCACATCCCTGGCCCCAAACATGGGGGGCACATACATAAGGTACCGCTGTATGCCAATGATATCATTTGCTCTTTCTAGGACTCTCTGGCTTCAATCCCTCCACTCTTTGAACTTCTTGAAGAGTTTGCACTACTGTCGGACTTTCCCCTTTAAATGGGCAGAACGGGAAATTGGGTGCTTAGGGGTTCATATCACCAATACATATAGGACGCTCCTGGGGCAAATATTCCTGCACTCCTCAAGGAAGCCAAAGACACCCTCAAATGGTGATACCTACAGAAGGTCTCATGGCTGGGGCGTGTCACTTCAATCAAAATGACCTTCGCTTCCAAGACTTCTGTAAATCTTTCAGGCACTACGGGCTTAGCTCCGGAGCAAGACGTAGCGGAGATACAAAAAGCAATAGGGCAATTCATCTGGTGGGGCAAACCCCTGAGGACTTCCCGCAAAATACTCTTGATATCCAGGGGCTTGGGGGGCTTGGGCACTGAGTGTCCCGTCGATCTCAGGCTACTTCCTAGCCTTGCAGACTGCCTCAATGTTGGACTGGGGCATCTGACTGATCCCTGAAATGGAAGACATTGGAACAAGAGGACCTTCCAGTCCCATTGACTCACCTCCCATTTCTTCCTAAGGCTGTGAGGGCCACAACACAAGGGCTGTTGGAAACCATTTGCTCATCTCTATGCAATTGGGATGAAGCTTGCTCCCAACTGCGACGTGGCCTAGGCCCTCTCTCCCCAATACTCCAAATCCCTGAGTTCACTCCGGGCATGCTAAAAAGAGGGTTTGTGCAATGGCAATCATCTGGAGTACTGAGGCTAAGAGATTTATATCAGGAGAGAGCTCTGCTTACATGTACAGACTGTAAGGAGAAATTCAACTTACCTGAGACAGAGAGATTTAGATATATACAACTTTGACATTGGGTATCTAATAGCGGGGTTAATCAAGCTGGATGCATGCCCTCTATGAGGCTAGAACTTTGGATGCTAGAGGGCCAAGAAACACGCAAGGTGTCCACATGTTACCGATTGCTGGAAAAAGAAGGGTCAGGGAATCGCCTGCCATATATGATACGATGGGAGAAGAAGCTAGGAATTGAAATTTAGGAGGAAACCTGGCAGAGAATTTGGGCTAATACACATAATAGCTCCTGCAGAAATTCCATCCATGAAGGAGCCATCAAGCTGTGTTATCGATGGTACATGATCCCTCAATGGTTACATGCTATTTGCCCAGACTATTCCGATTGGTGTTGGCATGGGTGTGGACAACTGGGGATCCCAGCACACATGTGGTGGCACTGTCCCATCGTGCAAACATATTGGCAGGAGATTTGGTCAAGGATAAAGGATATTTCAGGCAATCTACTCCCTATGTGCCCACTGACCATGTTACTAGGGGAGGTCCCAGAGGTTGGTACCTATCCACTAACCAGAGCAGGAGCCAATTTGACATTGCACTTATTGATGGTGGCAAGGATAAATAGAGCATGCTTTTGGAAGGTAGTTGAAGGCCCCTGTATTGCTCACTGGTGGGTGAAGGTGAGGGAGATTATACCCATGGAGAAGCTAACAGCACACTTGTCAGATCGCATGGTGAGATTTTCCAACACCTGGGACCCCTTTCTGGACTATGTCCAGCAGAGAGAACACATGTTCTTCCACCCACAAATAATGAAGCGCCTTTTTGAGAACTGAAGGGGAATCGAAGATGAGGGGCAGGTTGAAGCTCACAAAACTATTGATACTCAACCATGTGACATTTAAGTTATTTATTTGTTCCTTTATTTTACTTTATTTGTTCCTTCATATGTGTAGTTATCCACTTATGTTGGGGGTTGAAATAGAAAATTAAGTTTCGATGTTCCTCAAATCTTGGCAACACCATGGCATTGATATGTACTATGCTCATCGAGATTTCAATAAAAATATATTTGAAAAAAAAGAGTGGATCCACTTAAGTACAGAGCCAGAGAAACCAAGAGCGGTGTGAGTGTGGAGAGCAATGCAGAGTGGTCAACAGTGTCAGAAGCAGCAGAGAGATACTTTGGTCTTTAGTTTGAGGCAGGAAAACCCCTCATAGATTTAGGGATAGCTAGGTTTTTAAATTCAATATAGGTTTTCGCCAACCACCATGGCACCTCCTGGTCAGTTGCCTTCTTCTGCACTCTTACATTGTCCACAGAGTTTTGTGCAGTCGGTCAAGCACTAGTTATTTTGCGACTGGATGGTGGAAAAGCTCTTCTTTAATTTATTTATTTATTTATTGAATATTTATAAGGCGCCCATACAAGAAATGGTGTTTCCAGGAACCACAAAGCTAAAGGGGGAAGGGAACGGGGGAAATAATACAGAAATAAATGGTCCTACTAGGCCTTGTGAAATTCGGATCGTGCAAGTGCAGTAGAAGTGCAAAGGAGGAGGTGGGGTCTGGTGGAACTGCATAGTGTGCAGAGAGGGAAAGGGGTAGCCCAGGGGCTGGGAAGTGCTGATGGGAGCTCAGGGGGGTAAGTGATAGGGATCAATGACAGGGGAGGACCAGACTCAGGAGGGAAGTTGGACAGGGAGGGGGACCCGAGAGGGCATTGTTGGAGGGGAAGTGCTGGTAAATACTTGTCAAGGAGAGCGTGGTAGCATGCAACACGTATAAGGGACCAGGCCTTCAGGCGCCGCAGTAGAAGTGGAATTAGCAGGGAAGGGAGAAGGGGAAAGAGGTAGGGAAATGCAAGGTTTTGAGAAGTTTTTGGAACTTAAGGAGGTCCGACTGAAGTCTGCGAGGGACAGGGAGGCTACCCCTCACTCTCTGCTTGGAAAAATTTCTGACCTGCAGAGAATTAGAGCTAGAGAATCAAAGGGGTCTAGCAGGGAGGTATTTAGGGAGAGAGATTTGGCTATAGCGGGGTCCTAGACACCAGAAAGCCTTGTGGATCATGCATAGGGTCTTGAATTTGATCCTCGTAGCAACTGGGAGCCAGTGGAGAGATTTTAGGGCTGGAGAGATGCGGTCCCTGGGCTTGAGGCCAAGGATTAGTCCAGGGGTCAAGTCCTAAAAATTAAAGTGGGGGGACTCATAAACAAATGCAATGGGATGTGACGTCACCAGAAATTAGCATATCAAGGTGAAATATACACATTTCATTAAATTGGCTTGGCATAAGCACCCAAATTGAACAGGACGAATGACATTTGTCTTTCATAAAATCAACACACACAAAACCAAGAGAGGATATTTTCTTCTAATAGTGATTTTGAAAACTTTAAAAGATGTGCACGTTTTAAACACCAAGAACCAATACAAATGTTTTCCCTGGGTGTTGCAGTACCGAAATGGGACATTTCACATTTAGTTGAAGTCTCCGGGCTACCAATCTACGACTGCGATTTGATCCCAAGGTTGGCTTTAATTCATAAATGCAAAGAGGACATTCAATGTTTATAATTTTAGCTGGGGGGACTGAGTCCCCCCTCTGAATAAAGTGGGTGGACTCCGTCCCCCCGCGTGTGCCCTCGACTTGAGCCCTGGATTAGTCTCTCAGTCCTATTCTGGATTAGTTGAAGGGGGCGAAGGAAGGAAAGATGAAGGTTGAGGAAGAGGCTGTTACAGTAGTCCAGCCTAGAGAGGACAAGAGCTCTAAAGACATTGGGCCTCATCAGGGGTTTGGCGGAGCAGCAGAAATGCGGGGAAAACACTATTACTGCTGCATTGCCGCTCTGCCCAATCCTGAGTTTGGGCAGAAAGTTGGAGGTTTACTTCCAGCTTTTAGCTGGAGGTAAAACGCTCCACTTTCTGCCCATTTGCAGCGCTATTACCAGGGCACTATTTGCACCGGAGGTAATAGCGCCAATACTGCCCCATGGAGTCCTATGGACTCTTAATAAAATGGCAAGTAACAGCCTTTCCACAACTAGAATCCAGAGCTAATAGTGCCAGACCGAGATGCGCTAATGCTATTTGCATTGGCAGCATCCCGGCGGATTTACAGCCGGGCTACTTCTAAGGTCGTGATTAGGCCCATTGACATTCTGGGCGAAGGTGAGGAAGGGGAGAATTTGTGGTATTATTTACTGCTTCTTCTGCTGTGCCTTCTGTGTTTCGGTAAAGGAACACTTTAGCAGAACAATGGTGCTCCGTGTTCAGGCATCCAAAAGTGAAACAAAGGAAGATTTGTTTCTTCAAGTGGTCACCAATTTCATGAAACTAAAGGTTCACTTCCTACTTCAAGTGAAACTTCACGCATCACACACCTGATTCTGGCAGAGGGTTAAAAGGCCATGCAGTGGCAGTTCTGCGCGTCACCAAACTAAGATAACACAACATAACATATGACAACACCTGCACACGGTCCTAAGAACATCTGTTGATAGGTGTGGGCTGGAGAAATTCTGAAAAGCATAGTATGAAAAATTGGGCAGAAATTCTTGGAGAAAAGGGAAATATACAAGCAACGTCCCATGGCTGGCAGTAAGAGAAAGGATGTGCACACACTTGCGCCTACACATGCATAACTCATTTCCTCTGGTCAAGGTGTGCTGTAGTCCATGTCCTGGCAGCTGCAGCATCCCATTTAACCCCATGTGTAGCAGAAAAAGGAGTCTGCACACCAAGAGAGGAAGAGGGGAACCTCTTACACCTGACCGAAACATCTAGAATGGAGACTCCACAGAAAGAAGGGAAAACATGCAGCGGGCTCTCTGGGTTGTGGGATGGGGCTACTGACAAAAGGAGGAAGTGATCGAATCTTTGCATGATCTAGTGCAGATTACATGGGAGGAAGAAAAGTAAGGGCGGTCCCATGTTCCTGGAGGGGGAAAAGGAGCGGCAGAATGCAGAGAGAAAAAGAATGAGGCTTGTGTCTCAAGCAGTTGGTGACGGAATTTTAGGGAAAAAGGAGACCACACAGGGAGGGTGCCAATCCAGGCCCCAGTATTAGAATATGAGAACCTGCACGGAGGAGAGTGCTGTGCTGCAGCAGCAGCACTCGAATGTAACTGTGGGCTGTGAGGGAAGGAAGTCAGCCATGATGTGGAAGCAGGATCTCATTTGAGCCTAGCTACCGGAAGTAATGTGCTTCCTATGCAAATTAATCCTTTGAATAATTCAGTTACTAGTACTACCCATCATGCGCACAGCATTTTAGAACCAGCTGCAACGCAAAAACAATCAGAAAAATACAGACCAATTAAAAGTGCCCTTGGTTTCTTTCACAAGGCAAACTTTCCAGCCAAAATAATGAATCTTTTGAAATGGGGAAAACAAACGATTTCCCAACTGCCAGGAACATGCCGCCCTTTGCAAGAATGTTCTGCCGCATTAGGCACACGAGCTTTCAATTAAGGAAACTAACGGAAGTATTTCTTGGATGGGAGGTGAGATAAATAAGAAATTAGCAAAATCATAGAATCTAAGGCTTAGTAGCAGCGTGACTGAGCAAGCACCCCACTTATTCTGCCTGCACCCTTGCGTTCCCACAAGCCTGCATTCAATGAACGAAGATAAAATGATTGATCTGCTGAATGGGTCAGACTTAATGTGTCTTATACATAAGAACAATTAACTGTACCTTACGTTCACACGTGAGAGAGAGGTCGAGGCAAAAGGCTGGGGCATGTGTGAAGTCACGGAGACATGATAGATCTTAATGCCTAATGCACAATACGTTTGGCCTGACTAGTTTCATGCACACACACAAACCCAGTCACAGAAAAGATCGCAGCCATTGAACATGTGTTTCACGTATCGGTGCATTTCAATACCTATGCATTTAGTATGGGAGTGTTTGAATTGTGCCTTTTTTCTCTCTCCGCATACATTTTTCATCTGTCATCACTAATGCTATCGGTGCACAGCTATAAAAGTCGGTGGGGAGGCGGAGGTTGGGGGGGGTGCCATGACTGGCTACAGAGAAGCAGAGCCGGTTTCTGTGCCTCATAAGAGGAGCGGGCAGTTGTGAAGGAGAGGCACTTGCCTAGCAAGGCCTGGCGAGCCATTCTGTGCATATTGATAGACACAGATTTGCACAGGTCCATTTGCAGGGGTACACAATTCATGGAAAGGTCCCTGCAGGAGTTTTAATCGACCAATCGACAAAGCATCTTTCAGTGCATCGTACATTTCGAGACACATGTGCGAACCGATCCGAAACCGCTATCTTGTGATAATCTAATGACATTTTCTGCACAAAAAACTCGGCAGACATGAATTCAATCTGCACACACATCGTCCTGATTCATGGTAGTGTTTTATAATAGCGCAATGCCATAGGAAGACGGCCTGTGAATTAGGCCCTTAGTTTGTTTAGTTGCTTTGCACGAAAGCAAGTTTACATTGTTTAGTTTTCAATAAATGCAAGGAGTGGAGATTTTAGTATAGTGGTATGTTTTGCTTTGAAACACACATTTTTGAATGCACTGATTTCAGCCATTCAAAGTATTCATGGCCATAAATATCAATGTGATATAGAGTGTGAGTATGAATGAGGATGAAACAGAATAGTTTTAGCAATTTGACAAATATATTTTTCTATTTTTGAACACATAATTAAGGTTCTAATAGTAAAAAATGTACAATATTTCTTGTTGTAAAGGCACTGCGCGGTTATAATCATATAATCCCAAAACGTGATAATCAAATGAATTGTATTTGTGAAAAAATATTTTTGATAACAATTAATTAAATATCTTCTATTGAGTCAAGGTGTCAGTGTCAACTAACTAATGAGTGATTAGACACAGTTGCCTTTTAGAACATAATGTGAGCTGGGATGCTTGATTAGAAAGCTCTCTGGATTTTTCATAATTAAGCATATACCTAAAATGACAGAGAACCAACCAAACACCTTTTGAGTATTAAAAGTCGATAAATATTGAAAGAACAGATCATCCATCACCAAGAATTTTGGTAGTCCGAGCAATCGGAAGTATGTTATAAAAAAGAATAATTGTGCTGATTCTAGACACAATCGCAGTTATACTTTTCCATTTTTGAGACACTTAAAACATTTTGGGGGGTAATATCTCTTATTCCAAGTTTTATTAAGACGTCTTTACTTGGAATATAAATGTTCCATTGACTTACATCCAAATGCATATTGAGAAAACATCTGTGTTTTTATTCGACTAGTGTGAGGGGTATAATGGAGCACATGGCGTCCCATTTGAGTTGAAAAAGGTTCATTTAACACCCGATACACTGGTCTATTTTTTTTTTTTAACTTCTGTTCAGATCTACAATACTGGTATGTTGGATCGTATCATGGGTACCACAAATGGGCAAACATGAGGATTATGGTCATCCCAAACAATCGATCCATCAGAAATGTTGATGTGCCAAAGCTGGGAAAATATTCCATCCAAAATAATATGGTTTCCTTGGCAGATACACATTTTTGTATCATAACTAGAAATTGCCATTCACAATAAATGTACAATTATTTTACATACATATATGATTTCTTATGGATTCTGCAGATAGACAGACACCCTGCTTGTTCTGCAAAGGTTTCCTGGTTGTGGCTGGGTCTTAAGATTTTCTGAGCATTTAAAATGTTTGTCCATTAATACTATTGATAGAAATTAACAGTTATTACATATCGTAGATGTGATTCCTGCTACTAAACGGAGGGTGATATTTTTGACAATGCCAATACATGTCCACCATCACATGATTAATCATCGTTTACATTTTACATCATATTGAAAATTACGCTATTATAGTAAAAAACATACAATTTCACTAACATCAGATTCAGAGCATCCGTTCCTGGATTGTAGCTTCTTTGTTCCTTATTCTCGAGGAAGTGGAAAATGTAATTTCCATTTCACTCTATTTAGTATTTTAGGAACAAAATATCCATTCTTTAGGATCCCTTTAATAAGAATATGCTATCATTGGACTGTTTATTATCTAAAATTTCAGGGACAGAATCGAGAGAGAACACAGTTTACGGAACCCTCTCACCAAGGTCACATTTGCTTTACAATCTTCATTTATACTTGTAGTCACTGCATACAATTTTCAAAGCTGGCATTACCAAACAAACACTAAATGAAATAAAAATTCTATACGTATGTAATAATACATACATTTAATTGGTAACACAATTATTCATCCGATGACACAAGTTAATTTAGTTTGATGTGTTATTCATTTTATCCATATGTTTCTGACTCTTGATCACAAATAAGTCGGTTCTGAATGAAGTGAGATAAGAGGAAGAGAGAGAGCGACGAAGAGAGGGAGAGAGGGAGAGTGATGGAGGTTAGGGAAGGGCACAGGGAGAGTAATAGATAGTGGTAAAAATGGGGTAAGACAAGGACATTTAGGTAACAGAGATGTAGCTGTAGAACCATTGAGTCTCGAATGATAGAGGTACATAAATACAAACAGAGAGACATGCAGTCAGAAGCACCACTGCAGGCAGAGAGAGAGAGAGGGGGGGAGGATGAGGCAGGAATACTGAGGTAGAGTGAAGCAGGTAGAAAGAGGCAGGGGAGAGTGAAGGATGGCTGTAAAAATAGAGTAAGACAAGGACATTTAGGTAGCATACATGTTTCTGTAGAAACATGTTTTTCTACAGAAACAAAGGTAGAGCCCTGCCTCCACATACAAAGAAAGGATGTTGACCAGACCAGGAGGGTCGAAACACGTGTTGGCTGGAATGTAAATTAAAATAAACCCATATGATTTACATTATTGGACTGGGTTAAATCCTTCAGAAAATGCAAAATCATCTTAAAATCAATTGTTCGCCCAGCGTCAATGTGAACAGGGCTCAACCTTTGTTTCTGTCAAATCCAACTCGAGATGGAAGGGTGCTGTCTCCTTTGAACCCCGTCATGGGCAGCAGGGTCCCACCTTAATCACTGATCAGCACAGTGAGCTACACATTCTAGTGTCCCACTCCTATTTGTCTGTAGAAAAATCATGTCTCAACTGAAAGAGGTACATTATTACAAGCAGAGGAACATAACGTCAGATACATCAATGCAGACACATAAAGAGAGAGGGAGGGAGAGGGAGAGATGGGGATAGAGAAGGAGGAAGGTTGAGGGGGGCCATATGAGGTAGGGGTAACTATAGAGTAAGACAACAACATTTAGGTAACAGATATTTAGCATTAGAACCACTGAGTCTCGACTGATGGAGGTGCATTATTACAAATAGAGAGTCATATAGTCTGTGACATCACTTGAGACAGAGAGAGAGAGGGAGAGAGAGAGAGAGAGAGAGAGAGAGAGGGATAGAGAGAGAGAGAGAGGAGAGGCAGTGCTAGTGAGGGAGATGGAAGGGAAGTGAAGGAGGCAGGGAGTGGGATGGTAGAGTGAGAAATTGGGGTAACAATAGACAAGGTAATGTAGGTAACAGACATGTAGATGTAGAACCATTGAGTCTATACTGATAGAGCTACATAATTACAAAAGGAGAAACATAGAGTTAGAGACATCACTTGACAAAGTGAAAGAGAGAGAGCAATGGAGAGAGTGAAGGAAGGGGTGGAGAGGGAGAGGAAAGGAGATTAGACTTGTATAGAAAATAAAAGAAACAGAAATAAATGGTTGACACAGAACAGATACAAGAAAGTAAAACATGATGTTGGAGAGAGATATTGTGTTTAACCTTTGAAATAGACAATTACCATAAGAAACAAAGTAATTTGTTAATTTAATACTTTAAATACAAAGTGATTTGTCTCATAATGATAATGCCTGGAGTCATTGACCAAACAATTATTGGAAGTAATTTTCCATTAGTAAATTATTGAAAATAATGTACTTCACTCATTTAACAACATACTATATAAAATCATATATTTTGATTACATATTTATAAAGGAAAATAGAAAAATATGTATTAACCTATACAAATAATGAAGATAATTTAACTAAGGAAATAGGTAGTTAGAAAAATAGACATGTTTTCTTAGTTCTTGAGATAAAATACTTGGTTTGGGAGTGCATAAGGAAAGATAAAGAAATACTCTTGATCAAATTATAAAGAACTAATGAAGGATAGACAAAGAAAGAATTAGAACCTAATAATGTGAACATTTGACTAACAAAGAAGAATACAATAATAACGATGGAGACAGTATTAGATAGAGATGAGTGTAGTATATAAAGTAAGAGAAATCAAGAAAAAGCAGATGTAATGAGAGTAAATGGCAGGTGCAAAGAGAGAAACAGTGAATGGTTGTGAGATAAATTAATGAAGATATACATTGTAAATAGCAAGAGAACTAGAGACAACAGAGAAGGGACAGTATTGCACATAGACAAGGCAATACAGATATACAGGATTGAAAATTGAGATTGAGGATTGAGATAAAGAGGAATATTCATCCTAAGCATACTTTAGTAAGTAGAGATACGCATAATACACAGAGAAGTATGTAGCAACAGGGCTGAACATATTTCCACAGGTATATCGAACAACAAGAAAAAGATAGAGAATTATAGAGACAGATCTAGAAACAGGAGGAGGGTAATACAGATTATTAGAATCAGAATTTGATCTATAAAGGAAGAAAGTATGAAATATAGATACACATAGGTAGAAATAGGTGCACGTACAAATAGAGGTATAGAGATAGTAAAGAAAATAGACCAAAAAAGAAACTTTTTTAATTAGCGAGAGTAAAACATACAAAATGATAAACTACCAGAGATATTCAGACAATGCAAGAAAGAGAGAGAGAGAGAGAGAAACAGAGGGAAAAGAGACTCAAACATAAACAGAATTTGAGAAAAAAGAAATAGGACAACAGGTATGGATAGAAATAGACCTACAGTCATTTGATGCTTTTGTGTTGAAAAGGTTGACAAGCGAGAATTACAATAACAAAAATCTGAAAATAGAGACACATATAAAAATAGACAGACATAAACACAGACATATATAATGAGTAACATATTGAGAGAAAAAAGAGATATTAAAGAAAAAGATAGATGGATTAAAAATTTGCGAAACAGATATACACAGTTAAATATGAAAAGAATTAGGTTTGTAGAGAGTCATAGAAAAGATAGATATAAAAAACAGAAAAAGATAGAGGGACAAATCATAAGAGAGAGAGAAATGAATCTATAAAGACAGATGCAGAAATATAAATATAAATATATAAAAATATAGAGAAATATAAAATAAAGATAGGTTGAGATACCAGACATAGATTGACAGAGGGTATTTGAGCAACATATAGAGGTTTCACGAAGTAGAGATATATGTAGATATAATGAAACATAGACACATACAACATAGAGAAATTGAAAGATTAATTGTGTAATAGGAAGAAATAAAATCATATAGATGACGAGAGAGAACAAGAGATGCACAGAAACAGATTGTAAAGCATAGAAATATATAGAGAGATTTAGACAGTTAGGAAAATGAAAAGAACGAATTAGATAATAAGCAAATATGTTGAAATGGCTACAAAATAAGAGAGAGAGGCGAGTGGCAGACAGATACAAAAAATAACAAAGAAAATATTCAAATTCCTAATAGATGGAAGGCAGATAATAGAATGAAAATAATCATAATACAAACCTTCAAATATTTTATATTTGTAATTTTTGGAAAATAAACGGATATGTAATTTTACAATTAAAATATACACTTATTAATACAATATAGAAAGAATGATCATAAATACAAATGTTGACAATTGAAAGAAGAATGTTCATTGACCACACCGCTTCACTTTAATCTGATTGTTAGTTTTGCCACATTGTCGGACTTTGGAGGATGATCCACGGTAGCATTGTTCTTCGGCATAGATTGTGCCATGGCAACATATTCAGCTGTCATGTTTCCATTGCCAACACAGTCAAAGTAAGATCTTTCATAAAGTCGAAGTGCATCCTATCTAATACTGGCATACCCGCCCATTCCTTTTTTCATTTTGTTTTGTTGCATTTCAGCATGTCAAATGCATGAGCAGTGCTTACTTTTTGTCTACCAACGTTCTTATTGTGAGCAAGTACCACCAGACTTGAACTGGTCTCCATGCTGTCTATGTGGAAAATGCAACATTTTGGGTCTGTACTATAGACACATATTATGGAAAACCTCCAAATCCCCAGTGTGGCAAAATTCAGTTAGGGTCAAAACTATATTTTGTATGGCTGTGTCAGCAGGGGACCTGGTCACAAGCCACTTTTTCCTACACCCAGCTGGTTACTCAGAGGGTCATGTTGGCACAAGTGATAATACCCGTTATGTTTACATGAGTGTTTGTTGGAAGAATGTTGAAGCAATGACCGTCATTTTCAAAAATAAATACCAATTGAACCCTCACATGTTTTAGAATACCACCACAAATGGTTGCAGACGGTCTAGGACCATTTTAGAAGTTCCATTTCTTCACATAATTTTTTTCCGAGCAGCATTAACTATCTTGTCTATAAATACATCAAATTGATGCTTTATGTGTGTGAACTGCTCTTGCATGACCTTTTAAATTCCCACATGCCTGTCAGTGGCTATCAATTCTATTTTCAATCCCTTAATTGCAGAGGATCAATAGATTTTATTAAACCACATTACTCCATGGCAACTAGCAATTTACATTCTGTCACTTGCATCACGACAGAGCTTACTCTTTTTTAGGTCTTTTTTGGGTCTCCATGTCCTGGAAGTAGTAAGTGCAGTACTTGGTCGAAAATCCAGGACTGTCACACTGTCCATCACCAGCAAGCCTGCGTCTTCTGCCAGCTAGAGCTTTGTCCATTGCTACCTGTTTGAGATTCCATGCATGACTTACAGTGGGGAATAAGTAATACTCTGATATTTGAGTATGCAGTTTTAGCAATTAATTAACATCTTTAAAATGTACAGAAACTTCAGCTATTATTAAATATTGATTCTCTCAGTAAAAAAACACAATAACTAATTCCATTTCCTGCAGGCACTTTGCCAAGAATAGGACGAGCAGGCCATGAAAAAGTTGAATGTTTGTGCACACAGCTTCCCTTGATCTTCCGGTTGGTTGCAATGACTTCTCAAGTAAAATTAACCAATGGCTCCCCAGAGGTCCTCCCACACTTTCCAAAGTTGCATTTAATCATTTTTTAAATATCAAACAGGCAGCTTTGAAAGGCTTTGGGCCCGATTCACTGAATAAATCTGCACCGAAAACAGTGCATGCGTGCAAAATGCGCGCAAGCGCCCGTTTTCCGATTCCTGGAATACATTGCGCGTCGCTTACCTGAGACCTGCGTTGAATCCGCACGGGTCTAACATGTCACTGCGACACCACAAACACTTTGCGCGAGACGCCCAGTTAAGGCACACACCGTCCAGCGCACACACCTAAAAAGCGGGCAGAACACGTGGAATGGGGAACAACAAGCGTAAATGTGGGCCTTATGTGCGAAGTACCACAGTACCACACGTGCGGTAACAACACGTATTCATGAAATTCAACAGGGCTCTCCTGCGTGCGGGAAAAGACGTGCTAATCCGGAAGCATATCCACCAAGCGAAAGCAGGCATAAGCATCACCGCGCACCAAAAACAATGCATGAAAAGTGCGTATGAACACAAACGCGCGTATACAGCTATGATGAATGTACTATTCCTCGCAGCACTGATAGTGGGACACCGCAGGAGGAGAACAGCCAGGCCCCGCATTTTTTTACCCAGGACCAGCCTTTTTGGGATGCCTGATGACCAGGTCTATGGCAGGTATAGGTTTACACCTCATATCATCCTAGACCTGGTCACTGAGTGGGAGGATGACCTCACATCACCCACCCTGTGCTCCCAAGCACTGAGCCCCTTGGAAAATCTGCTCAATGTACTGCATTTTTTGGCCACTGGGTCATTTCAGCAGACAACTACCATAGTTGGGGGAGTTTCACAGCCCACGCAGTCATGCTGCCTACACCAGGTGTTGGCAATCATGACTGCACGCCCCTCAGTTCGCAGGCAAATATACATGCCGAGAACACAGGCAGAAAGGCAGGCCATGGTCCAGGACTTTTATGGGGTGGCACACTTCCCCAAAGTGCTTGGTGCCATTGATTGCACCCAAGTCACCCTACGTCCACCTAGAGCCACAGAGCACATCTATCGGAATCACAAGCACTGGAATTCCATCAACGTGTAGGTTGTATGTGATGCCAAGGGAATCATCACCTCTGTATATGCCAACTAACCAGGGTCCACACATGATAGTTTCATATTCAGAATGTCACCCCTACACTGGGCCCTGGAAGCTTGGAAGCATGGCAACACATGGCTCATTGGTGAGTACAAATGGCCCGCCAATTGCATGCATGTCTCATGTAGACTAAACCACATCACTGACAACCCATCTCACCTCCACAGGGGACAGTGCCTACCCTCTGAGCACCTACATGATGATGCCAATACGGAATCCCACCACACCACCCCAGGTAAGACACAACACAGCTCACATTGCAACTAGTGCCATAGTGGAGAGCACATTCGTAGTGCTAAAGTCATGCTTTTGCTCCCTTGACCACTCTGGTCAACACCTACTGTATGCACCACCAGTAGTGGCAGCATGTGTCCTGCACAATGTTGCAACACAGCGTGGCGTACCGGTGGACATGGTGGTGCCCCCACATCCCCAACAACATGCACGGCCACTGCGCATGGGAGGAGAAAGGGCACGTGGCGAGGCTGCCCGTACCCAGCTTGTGGCACAATTTTCCACCTAAAATCCAACCCCTGCTGAGTGCACACAGCCCTGATACATGCCAGGCCACAATCGATGATGACAAAGGGACAAACATCTGTCCAAGCCTTACCACCCTGAGAATGTGGCTCGGAAGTGCCACATTGTGTGCATTCCCTAGCACTAAAAGCAACACAATCTGGGACTCATGGAAGAAGGAGCTGTCCAACCACCACCATGCCAAAGCAACCATCTAAATGCTGATATGTCACCCAAACCCCCACACAATTCATGTCACCTGTCCCACACAACGTTTCATGGCATGCAATTCCCAAGCAGAGAAACAAATGGCCAACACATAACACCACTGTCACAAAGTGATCAACAATCAATGTACCAAGTCCATGAATCAACCCACCATGTCAACTAAACCCAACAATGTACACAGGAACAACAATTGGCCAGTACAACATACAAGACACTCAGCACCAAACAGTGAAGCCCTCCTTGTGTAACTACAAATAACTGCACTCGTACTACAATGTGCAGCGACTTGCGCATGTCACCCTTGGACATACGTGTGTCGCAGACAACCAAAGGGATCATCAAATTGCATACAGCCATAAGGCCAAGACCAATGAAGACATACACGCAAATACATGAAGTTACCACACCAACAAAGTATGGGACTAAATGCACAAACCAAAAGGCACAAACATGCATGATTCCCAGTAGGGGTGTGTGCACATGTTGGACTAGAGACTGCCCACAGATATCATGTAAGCCCATTGCCAATGTTTAAGTTACTTTCACACGATGCACTCCTTGCAAGCCCATGTAAAGGGGAAGCAGGAGGCGCACATGTGTCTGGACCCCAAGGCACAAACAAGGAGGGTACGAACACGAGACAAGAGACAAGCCTGCATGGGTCCAGCTGTAAACCACTGTGGATGTGTTTGGATGCCACACAAAGCAACACACTGTTACATAAATGCACAATAGACAGAAAAAAAAGAGAAAAAGAGAAAAATCGAAAATACCCATTTGAGACTTGGAGGGGGGGACCCAGAAGGGAGGAGGCGCAGGGTGCACACCAACACCCACATGTGTGGATGTGCAGAAAAAAAAACCTCCATGGGTTAATGGGCCACACGGCTATCAGGGATCGGACGACCTGTCGCTGCTGTCGTCATACTCTGGTGGTGCATCTGAATGTGGAAGTGGCATTGGAGGTACACCACGTATGGCCCTGGTCTGGTCCTCGATGGCAGTAGCCATGCGGGACTGAGATGCCTGCAGCTGCAACCTGATGGCTCAGAGGTCTCCATGCAACACCTCACAGGATGCATGCAGTTCGTCCGTGATGGCACGAGTCATCAGTTGCAACTGCTGTTCAGACTGCCTATTGCTGGATGCCTCGAGTGCAGCCAGTGTTGTCCTGAGGGACATATACTCCAACCTCAGGGCCTCCATGTGGGCCCAACCCTCTGCAGCCAAGGATGCGTGCAGATCCCTCCGGTCCGCCCGTCGGCTCCTGTTGGTGGCCAGCATGTTCAGCCTGTGTGAGCGGCATGTGGACCGCAATACCTGCTGCTGGTGCTCCACCTGTCTAGCTGGGGGACTATGAAATTGGCCACCCTATCCATGCCCTGAGCCAACATTTCCTGTGAAGCAGCCTGTAGTAGTGCGCATATATGGACTGCTCCCACAAAGTAAAGCCAGTTAATGCACGGCCACCGTGTTGGTGGACCCCACGGCTGCCCTGGCCAAGGAAACCTGGCCCTTCATGTGATGGTGCTGACTGTGGCTGCAGGACTGCATCCCTCCCCTGATCAGCTGGCCCAGGCGCAGGAGTCAAGACTGTGGAGCGTGACCATGCAGCTGTAACCACCACAGACCGAAGCACCAAACTGACTGGCCCTGTGAGGGGTTTTCTCCCCCTTAAGACGGTTGGGATGCAACAGGATCCACACTCCATGCACTGACCTCCGACATCACAGAGGCATCCATGTCTGTTTCACCACCTGAGCCATAGGCTTCTTCAGAGGCTGACTCAGACTGAGTCATGTCCAGGATGGCTTGCAAAACCAGTGGATTATCATGGGCTACCACCCCACGTCCTCCACTGGTGATTGCTCATGGCTCACTATCCTGTACCTCCTCCACCTCCTCCTCTGCCTCCAGTGCCTCATCACCTGCACAGAAAATCACATGATTAGTCATGGAAACAGCATAGACCATACACATAGCCACCACAATATCGACATGCAAGACATCAACCTGCCCTGTCACAATCTCACACACGTACGCAGTGTCAATGCAAGTGATGGACATGTGTGGGAAGGGCAACACACATTTGGTGCATAGTGACAACCCATGGGAATGTAGCGGACAGGTGGAAGTGGAAGTGCATACAACATGTGTCAATAGCGTGAAGAGGGTTGTAGGTGTACATCCAACCTCCCACGACTGTGGTGAACGGCGAGGATGTAGTGCACATCTAAAACTATCGGCTCGGAGGCCTGTGCCTGAGGACAGAGTTTGGGCAGGTGACTAGTGCATTCCATCATTTATCGTGGACGCCAGCAAGGATGAGGAGTAGTGACAGCACAACACATGTCCAATCACCATAAGTGGGACCTGAACTAGATAAGGATCACCTCCAGTCCAGATCGGGCACCAAGCCCATACCAGAGGGAGGCCACTGCCAAAGAGAGACCCTCACCACCAACTGATTGCAATGTGAGAAGTGATTGAACCTGAGTGAACAGTTAAGGCATGATCACAATCCATGGTAGGTAAGCCAATGCGGAAGATGGATTGAAGTAACTGTGCCCACAGTTCCCAAATGCCCCTGTGGACATTGCACTGTGAAGGAAATCAACAGCCGTACCCTCTGTGACCCAATGCCAATATCACAGTCCTATGGAGATGCAACACCTGCCCCCAAGACAAAAGAACGACCCACACAGTCCAGCTCAGGATGAGTTGCCGAGCACAGTGAGTAGGAGCACATATATTTTGCCAGAGGACTTTGCAGTGCCACACCACATGTATGACCAGTCCCCTGGAGACTACAGGCTGCCTTGGGGAGGTGGGGAAAGGGAGGCCACCCCAGCGGAGGTTCCGCCATCAGGGTGAACATTCAGAGACGTCAGAGATGAGCAGAGAGAGGGCCAATGTTGAGTGGCATATGGTCACAGCCCATCCGACATCACAGGTTTGATCAGGAAGAGGGCCAAGAGGTACTGGACAGAGGGTGTAACTGGAGGATTGATCAGGTGTGCAGATGTCCATTTTCAGGGAGTGCAGCACATCATGCATGTGTGGGCTGCAGGACAACACGTACGTGTCAGACCACCATGACATGGTACACCAAAGGTAGTCATGTGAATGCATGCAGAACTGCCAGACAATCAACACACAACCATGATGCAAACACACATGTTCCTGACACACACCCATCACCACTCACCACACATTGCCTCATAATTTGGAAGGTCCCCCATGTCCTGGATCAGCTCTGCATCTATCATCTGACTAGCGATGTCCCCATGTGGAGTGAGTACTTCTTTCTCCGCTGCAGTTCAATATCCAGTCACCAGAGTGGAGGAGTAGTTGGCACCAAGCTTATCTTTGGCTCAGCGCCGGAGGTCATTCCAGCGCTTCACTGCCTCAGAAGCTGTGCACCTTTCAATGCCCACGACGCTGATATGATCAGCAACACACTGCCAGTGGGCCATACGCTGGGAGTGCGCATGAGTGCCACCTGCCCGCACAAGCATGTCAGTCTCATGTTCCTGCACATAGTCCAAGAGGATCTGGATCTCTGCATCACTGAAGCTCCTCTTCCTCACCGTACGAGTCCCCTGTGCCGTGCCTCGGGACTGAGCCTGTTTGCCTACTGGCCGCTTACCCTTCCAGCAGGGTTGTGCAGTCCCTGTGTGGCTGGGACCACTTGGGTCAGTAGGGGCTGGAGCACTGGTGGCTAGGGCTGAGGCATGAGCCACTGATGCTGCGAGTGGAGGTAGCCCTGCAGGCATGTGTGCCTGCGTACTGGTGGCAGATCCCTGCAATCCATGCCTCCTGGCCTTTGTAACATGGACATGTGCCCCTTGGTCTCCCTGGGCCGGGGCTGGGACCACTACAGGCATGGCAGGAGGACCCTGAGCCTGGGTGGTCAGCGCTGCAGCTGCCCTGCAGCTACCGGACCCTGTTGAGAGGAGGGCATGTCCCTCCCTGCATGGACTTGGGAACCCCGGATCCCTCATCCACCTCTGCCAGCTCCAGCACCTCAGCCCCCTTGTCTACCTCTGCCAGCTCCAGCACCTCGGCCCCCTCGGCCACCTTTGACTCCCTTCCCACTTTTTCCCCTCCCAGTCATGGCACAGATGGAATGGTGCAATGGGGGGTGCAGCAGACAATTAACCTGGGCAATTGGAGTGAGTGGGCAGGGTATGTGATGTTAAACGTACATTCGTGCCCCAGCAAGGCTCAGTGTGACCCCTGGTGGAAAATGGACGGGTCGCACAATACCCAGGCACCCCAAAAACAAAAAACAACGAGTACGTAACCACTTGGTAGCCCACGTGTGATGAAAAAAAGTCCTGCAGTACGCTGTGGCACCCAGCAACACAGAAAATGCCTACACGAGGAACACACAGGCTACTATGAGCCCAAACATGAGGTACGCGACACACAGGGGCAACCACAGAATGGAAAATGCATGTGCGACTTACCGTCTGCCTCGTAGAAAGAAAAAAAAAAACACGCTTGTGCGCGTAGGCAACTCCCCTACCAAAACAAGAAGTACGCACTGCCACAGTAGAGAACTATTCGCGTGCAAACCCACAAAGAAGTAAAGTTCAAGTGTCCGTCCCCACGAAAAGCACATACAGTGCACTGTTGTTCTACACAGACCTTTATCCCATAATGAATGGCAACGCCCAAAGTACAGCCTGTGTCACGTAACTTACACGCTTAGGGCCTTTCCGCTGATTACACACTAACGCGCTGTTTCTGCATGTGCAGAGTCACTCTGTTTCCAGCTGGCCATGCGAATGAACACGAAAGACCCACGCTGCTGCTACAAGGCCATTTACCTGCCTCCAACTGCCCTGAGGTGCCTCCTAGAGCCATCTGCTGCTGCCAGCCCACTCTGTGTGCCTGCTGCCCACATGCCCTGCATTTTGGTGCCTGCTCTGAAGCCATTGCCAGTGATCCTGTTGTTGTGACCACCTCTGCTGATCCTGAAGACTCCCGACTGCTATACCACTGCTCCACAGTGCAGCCCCAGGACCACCTTGCCCACCCACACCTGCCTCAGGGGTTACCATGTCCTACCAAACACCATCTGAAGCAATTGGAAACCCCCCGGTGGAGAGGCTATCAGCTTCTCATCCAGGGAAGTTGGTATCCTAGTGGAACAAGTCCTGGGGCATCATGATGCCCTCTTCCAATGCCCATCGCAAGTCGGCAATGAAGGATGGAAGATCTAGAGGACATCGTGGGTGCCATCAATGCGGAGGGGGTGGCACCCTGTGACTACCAACATGTCCACAAGCGCTGGGAAGACTTCAAGTCCAGGACCCAAAACAATGCCCGGCACCTCCTCAAGGCTGTTGGCGCCATGGCTGTTTGACCACCGACAAGATGAGGGTCCTGGAGTGCTTCTACCCAGCACTGTACCCCCAGGTCTTGGAGTTGGTGCTCCGTCTGGAGTCGACTGGTAAGTGTTCATGTGTTCCTTTCCACCATAGTGCATGTGCATGTTGACTTGTGGCTGGAGTGTCCCCCTGGCCTTATGTCTGGCATGCCTCCTGTACAGATGTCTGTGTGCATGTCCCTGACAGTGCTGCATGTTCATCCATTCAAGCGTGTCCCACATCAATGGTGTCAGTGTTGCAATGCGTGATGCGCACCAGCATGTAACGACGCACACATGTTTGCATACCTGTGTCTGGACTGGGGCATGCGAGAGGTGTGACAGATGGGTGCTTAGGTCACCATCATGGACATGCATGGTGTACATGTGCGCGTGTCTGAGTAGTGAGTGTGTGAATGGCCAACACTCCGGGATGTATGTTACTTGAGTTCTTGATTTGTGATTGCCTCACACGGCCAATTTGCCCTCAGGTGCACTGTGACATGATATCTCCATGGCCTGCCTCATGACTGTCAGGTGATGTGTGTAAATGAGATGTGTATGTCCCATGATGTGTGTGAGCTGAATAGACAATTGTGATCTTGTGTCAGTGCCTTGTCCAAGGATGTGGATGTGAAGGTGTGTTGTGAATGACAGACATATTTGTGAATGTATGTGAATGGCACTTTCCTGTGTGAAGTGGAGGGTGATGATGGTCGTGACCTTTGACAGTGCCACTGATGTACATTTGCATTGTGACAGACATACTTACACACATATGTTCAGTAGCCTGATGTTTGTGTTCTATGCTTCCCTATCCACAGCTACGATGGGAGAAGAGGGCGGAGAAGGCGCTGTGGAGCCCCGCTGCCGCGACAACGGGCGCAGCTGCTGAGAGGAGGCCCAAGAGGGTGAAGTTGGTCGTGGGATCCTCAGCAGCGGAAGGTACAGGTGAGCCCGCACAGGGGCAATCCGATGCGGAAGACAGTGGGGAGTCATCCAGGTTGGTGGTGGTAGAGGAGGAGGAGGAGGCCACATCAGCCCAGCCCATGGGGCACAGCAGTGGTGATGACGTAGGTGTGACTGCTGCAGTCCAGGTTCAGGGGCCAGAGGCAGTGCAGGTCGCCGTGGAGGTGCCTGTGCCTAATCCTGTCCCTGGTATTGCGACTGCAGCAGTATGCACTTGCAGGCATGCCCCATGCTGTACCCGTCCGCAGGTGGCGGATATATCCACGGAAACAGATCTTCCACTACCTGCAGATGAAGCAATTTGTGACCGGGTGGAACCGGTGCTAGCCGGCATTGCGAGGCATACAGGCAACATTCATGATGATGTGCAGGCTTCCAATCGGGGCTTGCACATCATCACATCATCACGATGAGGTCTGTCGACTCATTAACTAGGTAGCACAGTTCATGGTCACAAATGTGCTACGTGTGCTGCCCACTGCTGCAATCCCCTCCTCCTCTTCCTCCTCTGTGCGCCAGTCATCCTCCCTGCCGTCTTCCAGCCCAGATACCACGAGGGCCCCCTGTGTTCCTGACCCAAACCCAGCGGCCAGTCTGGTGGAGACCAAATCCCTGCCACACTCGGGAGTCAACGGAGGATCAGCAGAGGTGGTCACTGCAGCAACAGGACCAATGGCAATGGAGGAAGTGCAGGCACCAAGCAGCAGGGAACGTGCACGAAAGCCCTGGGGGTTGTCTTCATCCCGAAGGCTGTCTCAGAGGCGCAGTAACCAGGCTTTTCGGCAGAAGCAGGCTCGACGTAGGAGGCGACAGGACTCAGTGCTCTCAACATCAGAGGGGCAGGTCTCGGCCCTCAGACAGGAGGGAAATGTGGACCTTACCACAAGGATGTCTTCCGTGTTGCTCCGAATAGGCCAGCAGATCGGCGCAGAGCGGCAGTGGGCACAGGGGGCACGACTCACCATCGCCAGGGCAGAGAACACCCTGCGTCGGGTGGAGAGGCGGGCTGAGTTCCTCGATTAATCTTGCAAGGAGTTTCAGAGGAGCACGATGGAGTCCCTACAGGCCCTCTAGGGGAGAGCACAGGCCCGCCTCAGGGAGATTGACGCAGAGTTGGACGATGCCCTGTCCGAAACTCTTGGGGGAGATAGCCTTTGTATATAGTTTTTAGGAGTAGGTTTCATTTGTAAATACCCTTTTTTTGCAGTTCATTGACTTTGCACCACATCTTGTATATAGTATTTCTTCATAGAGTACTTTGGTAGTTCGTTGGTGTTTTGGGATCATGGACCCTGGATCTTTGCATATAGTTGGATTTTTGATGTTTTTTACTTATTTTTTCACCATGGAGGAATGGTTTTCATTTGATTTGTGTTAGAATTTTGAGAGACATCAAGCGATATTGACCACATTTTTGAGTTTTTCATTTTTTACATCCCTTTGTTTTTTGTTTTCACTTTCATTGTTATTTAGATTTTATTCATGTTGATTTTACTGGTTGTATTTTACTTTTATACATGTTCATAATATATTTTCATACATTGAAATCCATGTGGTGTCTGCTCTCAATGGTTTGGTGCATGTTTCACTCTTCCTTGACTCTGTCACGTGCCCCTGCTGTTGAGCGATGTTGTTCCTGTGTGTGCAAACATGCATGCATGTGTGATTTGGTGATTCCCATGCTATAGGGCATGTACTGGGGAGCAGGACCAATAGATGGGTGTTGGGGTGCCTGTTGGGGTGCAGGGTGTGGTGTTATTATAGTGGATATATGCTACATGATTGCATGTTAGGCCAATGTGTCAATCTTTCTTGCATGTATTAAGTTCTCACTAGAGCTTGACATGGTCAACAGAGCCTTATTGTCCGGCAAATTTTAAAAAATGTAACATCCCTGGGGGCCTGTTGATAGTCCTCGTGGATTTACAGACAGACACAGAGATTACTTTAAGAATGATCCACCAGGGGACCCTGTCAAGCCATTTCCAGACTTCAAGAGGCTTGAGACAGGGATGTGTTTTGCCAATTGTCTGTTCAATTTATACGTTATAGATGTGGGTGAAGGCCTGAGTGAAGTGTCATTTGCGGCTCTACATATTGATTCCATAGAAATCAGCTGGTTTGCATATGCAGACGATATTATTGTATTGGATCATACAGAGCTGGTCCTTCAATACGTGATTAGCACTCTAAAACATTATGCAGAGAAACAGGGGCTGGTGATAAATCATAATAAGACAGTGATTATGAAAGTCTCCAAATCTAATATAAAGGCAATTAATTGTATTTGGAGAACAGGCAAATTCTCCCCTAGACTGGTACAACAAATGAAACACTTAGGCTTTGTTTTTTGATGATACACTGAATAAACGTGTCATCTTTCAACAACAAAAAACAAAGGCATTTCTTTTGAAGTTGCAGATGAAGCGTATTGATAAACAATACGAGAGGTTTTCAGTAATACTGAACATCAATTTTTGCAAAGGTAAAGCTATTCCTTCTTTACTGTACAGCTTTGGAAATTTCTCCTCAGGTATAGGGTATTATTTTGGATAAAATATAAGGTTTAATTTGAAAAAAACCTTGACGGATTCCTAAATCCATACCAATAGCGAGAGTATGCTTTGAGCTATGCCTAACATCCTGAGAGAAGACTGGCCAATATGGAAATTATTACATTTAAATAAACTGGATATAGCTCCACCAATGGGACCAGTGTATAAAGGTCTCCAAGATGCCATGGAAAAAGGCACATTTTACCCTGTTGTCCAGTTTAGGTCTAGATGTGAGAGTATCTTAATCTCCATTGGGAAAATGGCTGATGCTCAAATCCAACAGCCCTCTGTAGTTTAAAAAAAGGTTTGAATGTGGACTAACACTATAGATGATACCAAGGGATTAGTATTGTCAGGACATTGTCTTTGGGGTGAAAAGAAACTTGGATACCTTTCGCTATACTTATGCAAGTTTCAGAATGCTGATTGGCAGGCCCAGTTTTCATGGTTCAGTTTGAACCTGTTACCAACTGGTGAAATTGTAACTGACCAATTGAATCCAAAGAAAGACAATTTTAAATGTAGTTATTGTGAGAGGAATGTTAGAGAATACTTATACCACCTAATAATAAAGCGTACAATAACATTAATGTGAGGATTGTGGTATTTGGAAAGTGTGTTCAAAATATAGATTGGCTGTCTGCAATAGAATTTTGGCTGCAGCTAATGGCAGGCCATGAACTATCTTTGTCATTATCAATGATTATCAGTGATTAAATATCTATATCATATTAATCCAATGAAGTTAAAATGGCAAATGTGTGAATAAGCTTTTCTATTTTTACACTGTATACAACTTTAAAAGATAAATGCTCATACATAATAGCTAATGCTAAATAAATGTGTATTTAATTAAAACATTTTTTCTACCAGAATGTGTCTGTGTATAGACATGTTTCTTCCTTTTATTTTTGTACTTGTGTAAGTTTTTATCTAAATAAAATTAATTCACAATTAAAAAAATAATATCTTTGGACAAAGTTTTCAATAAAAATTAGTGTTTGCCCTGTTTTTTCAAATTAATTTGAATCAGTCAATGGTGATGAACCTATGTCATCTGCCATCTGCAACTGTACAACTAAACAATTGGTAAACATTTATAAAACTCAAAGTAAATTATGAACATGAATTTAAAAAATCATCAATAATTATTAAGTAAAATGTATCTGAACATAAATCAATGTGTCACATTATATGTCTTGGAAAGACATATTTTTTGACCAAACAAATACAAGATAATTATATGTACATAACTTTTCATGAAAGTATGGATGACTTCCTTGAATGATGTTGTTTGTGTCATAATCAAAATTTGACATTATGATCTATTACGTTTTTAAAAACAGTGATACACACAAAAGATGAACATGCAAATTCAAAGCCATCAATGCATCTGCAAAAATGGCAAACACATATAGTTATGAAATGATTTATAAAACACTGTCACAATCCATGCCCCTGACCCCCTCAGGTATAGCAGCCCCAAGGCAGCAGTGGGGCTAAAGCCCTTCACACTGGCCCCAAGGGTCTTAAAACCCCATCAGAAACATACATGGAGTCAGTCCTGGCGCCTTTGGCGCCAGGCTCATTATAAGGAATAAAGCAACACCAGTTTTGGACTTTAATTCAACATGGATGCCTATTACACAGCTCAGTTCTTTTGAACCAAGCCATGCGGTCTAGTGCTTTTGGTGTGGCTGGGCCTGGAACTACTTGGCCCGGAACTCCTTTACCTGGGCTATTTAAACCACACCCAAGCAGCAGAACACGCTTCGCGTTATTCTGCACTCCTGCAGAGTAACGCTCACCGTGTCCAGCTCCTTCTCATCTGCTTCTCCGGCGCCCGATCCTGAAGTCCTAGAACCAGATTCCATTAATAACCTGGAAGAACAAGAACAACATTAGCGAGCAAGAACACTTACCCATAGCTCTCAACAATTTCTGTTGCAGAGGCTGGTGAAATCACCCTATTTTGTTTTTGGCGGGTGAGAAGCCCATTGAAATGAATGGGCGTGCAGGAGGCTTGGCGGGTGAGACAGCCCTTTACAAGGCGGGTGACACCCGCCAAAAGCGTGTGAGTTGAGAGCTATGACTTACCCGTGAAGCTACCGGTCTTCAATCCATCCTGCGCTCCGCTTATCTCGCCCATCTCTGGAGTTCGCCGCATCTTACAAAGGTAAAGACACAAGGACAGCATTAATAACCATTCAGAAATGGGCAAGCAGCGAGTCCTGGCAGCATCCGGCGCTTCTTCATCCTGCGCTTCGCTTACCTCGCATATCTCTGGGTTTCACCGCAACCTGCAAGGGAAAGGAACAAGGACAGCACCGTAACCTGTACAAATGGAAGAGAATACAGGTTAGCAATTAACACCAGTAAACGGTGCAGCGCTCCGCGCATCAATAACTCACCGTGGTCTTCGCCATCGGCGCGGCTACTCCAAGATCACATCCATCCCTGTGAATACAAAAGAGACATTGTTAGGGAACAGCATAGTGGAGCAAGACACCAAGAAGATGGAGAAACCAGAGGGAAAGAAAGGGGCAGAATAAAGACAGAAAAGACATTATAACTCTCTTGGAAAACAGCAAGCAAGTCAGAGTCACAGCCGGTCTGGACCCGACATAAGGGCACACGGACCAGTGGAGCAACTAGGTCCACTCACGCCCGCATCAACCACGCGCCCCTGCATAAAGATGCAGGACGGAGAGCTCAACGCACAAAAACCTAAGGTGAGCAATAACCCCAAGGAAGGGGATTTGGACCAGAGCTAGGTGGGAGTCCATCCATCACAGAACCCATGTCTTAACCCTCCATTCTCCTGTTATAGGCGCTACCCAACGTCCGGCCAAGCACAACCAAGCAGAGAGGCGGTCCCAGATAGTTTTTAGACCTCCATCCAGTACCGTGTGGCGCCCCCATGGATACCAGGTGAGCATCACAAAACTTAATTTTAGACATAATCAAAAAAGGCTGTCAATTGATCTTTTGCGTATGTGTGCCTTGTGTGTTCTTACTGGTCCACTGCATCGTAGGAAAATCATCCTTGTACATCGCAAAGCACAAATGAATTATATGAAAAATGATAGATCATTTTCAAAGTTGGTTTATCTTTAATTTCCTGTGAAATATATTACATTGCAAAATATGCTACTTTATTTACACTGAGAATATTATTAGCCTATACATATCAACCATAGACACAGACACAAAATAATGTGCTGTTTACCTCATGTGCTCTTACTTGATGTGTAAACATGATTTGCCTTTACAGTGTCTTGTCACCGCACAGGAAGTGAGGGAAAGAGATACAAATGAAATGTGTTGCAAATCATAATGTAATCAAGATCTGCTAAAAATAAGGATCAGGCAACCAATTTAACTTAAAAAGATAGTCATTAATTCACCTTGAAAGAAGTTTCAAAGAAATACCTGTTGTGCTTTGCTCATGTCATAAGGAATAGACCTAACGGGGTACACTAGTGTTTGCTCCTGCAAATCATAAATAAAAAGTGACGAAAACACAATATATAATTGGAAACTTTACAATATTTGTGTTTGCTTGTGCTTCATGTACTCAGTATGGCCAAATGTAGAACCAGCATTACTACAAAACAGCAAGTAATTCAATTCAACAAATCACACAATTTCACTATGATGCTCACTTTGCACATTGAAAGTTACATCAGACCCCAATATAATAAATGATGACCGTCAATATAACACAACAGTCTCCTCCTTTAGATCGAAGTAAAAAATCAGTAAGAACACAATATAGGTAGTAGTAGAAAGATCGTGTAGTTTGCTCGTGGTTTTGGTCTTCAGTATACAATCCCATACATTGAGCATTTAGAGGAGAAAACAAGTAAAGGAAATCAATCAATATCATCTTTTCATTTATTCATTACTACTGACGGTACACAGTGCATTCTGTGTAGCACAGTGATGAAGATAAGATGTTTATATATATTTTCAATGGTACATGGTAGAGAAGACAACATATACAGTCAATCACATCTAAAAACCAATAGAACTTTAAAATATATATCTTGAAAAAATAATACAATATATAAACAGGTCAAATGTGATACACATACATTGAAATATCTAAACATCATATGTCATACCTCCTCACCTTGAGCTGTTCCGAATGATGAAGAGTTTGTGAATGATGTACCGGTGGACTCCTGGATATGAAATTTAGTTAGTAATAATGGCAATGCACACGAAGAAAGTTAGCAATATATATTAATATGACACGATTAGTACAAATGTAAAAATTAAGAAATTTAAATATTTTTTAATTAATAACATTTAAATATCACAAATAAAGGTTATTGATTCAAATATAGCACGTGACAGCAAACAGATACAGTGTGCATGTAGACACATTTTATGAAAGGTAAAATTGGCTGACGTTGAAGCTTGATCCTGTTGACAAATGGATGCATCTATGAACATGAGCTACTGAAACCATATAACATGTCTAAAACACGGGGCAACTGAATACAAAATATTGCAATCTCTGTGCATGTCATAAGTGCTCATTGGAGGATTAGTAGAAGTGTTGGTCCTTTCTAGCAAAGTACGTGACTGCACTTCCATCTGCCTTGTCTTGAAATGAATAAACTAAAATAATAACTACGACAATAACATATTACAATTTCTTGTAAACATGGAAGTTGGCATTGCTATTAATTGCTGTGGCTATCCAAAGGTAAGAATGTAAGCATACATAAAATAAACAGTGTCTATTTAGTCAAATTCACACTATGGCAAGCTTTGTTAAATACATTTTTGAAAGAACTTCAGCAGACAATCATCGCAGCAGTAAATTGGACAGCTGTTATATGGATAGTGGGAGAAATATATATCCAATAATTATTAGTAGTTCATACTTACCCGACTGTGTGTGTGATGAAACATAGTTGTGTCCGTTTTGGGAAGTAATTTATGAATCAGTCTGGGGTGACCCATTGCAGTCAAATTGGAAGATTCACACATATCTGATGAGAATTGAAATGCTGCCCACAAGGAAGAGGTTACACTGGACGTCCTCAATGACATCCTTGGCTTGGCTGTCAACCTCGGAATATAGGAAGTGTGATGATTCACCTACTCTTGTCACTTCTCCCCAGTGGGGAACCCCTTTCCATGAGGTTAGGGAGGTGATGCCACTACCCAATAGTCACCCTAGGGGTGTTTAATGCAGGAGGACCTCATCTGGAGGGACACCCCCTCTTGGGATGAGGAAGACCAATACATATTGCCACTCCCCAACATTCCTTAGCCCATCCTTATGTCCAGAGCCACTACATTGAGAACAATCCTATGTAGTGTTTTAACATAGGGCCTAAAATGGAAAATATTAGGGTGAGAAAGAACACAGGAGACACAAAGATCATGAACTGTGATAACACTGGTATGAGGTGGCCCCAAGGAGGCATGATGATTAAGCCAATAGCAAAGAAGAATGACTTGTGTAATCTGCAACGCAGGAACTGGATACAAAGTATACAAATTAACAAAGGACAGTTAGATCAGAGAAGCCCAGCCACAGTGCAGAGTCCAGCCATAACGAGAAGCACAAAGGTGACAGGAGCAGCAGCATCCAGTCCTATTGGGCAAAGCAGCCAGCACCTGAAACCTCCAGCGTGGGAGATTTGAATGTGACTGAAAGCTGCGGGGAAGCTGTGAGTGGCAAAAAGATGCTAAGTAAGTTCTCTGCCTGTCGAGTGAAGGCGGACCACATCCTGAAGCCAGGAAGATGCTGCAAAGCCACAAGAGCAGAGGAGAGAAGCCCACAGAGCTGGATAATTTTGTCCCGGTCACAGGAAGTCCCAGCAAGGTAACAGAACCCTCTGAGAGGTAAGGGGAGGTACATGAAAACTGGAGGGGACCCAAGGGTTGACACAGAGGTTAAGGTGGCTTTTCCCCAGACCAGTATTAGCAAGGAAGGTAATGGACACAATGAGAGTGGGGCCTGGCATCCAAACAGTAAGAAAAAAGCATCAGTGGAAATCTTCCTGAGCGCAGTGGTAGCAAGGAAACCACTGACCACCATAGAAGGCACTCCAAGAGTGAAAAGGCGAACATTAGAGGAAATCTTCCTCAGCGCTGTGGTAACGAGGAAACCACTAACCACCAGAGAAGGGTCTGGGACCCCAACAAAAAGAAGAAAAGCAACAGAGGAAATATTCCTAGGCACAGTGGTAATGAGGAAACCACTGCCCACCAGAGAAGGGCCTGGAACCCCAAGAGTGAAAAGGAAAACATCAGAGGAAATCTTTCCCTGCACAGTGGTAGTGAGGATACCGAGAAGGGCTTGGAACACCAACAGTAAGAAGGAACTGTATCAGACAATACCTGGATAAGGGAGTAATTCCCCTGGTATAGGACAAAGAGCTGTGGTAAAGATGCCAGGGAAAGGGAGTCATTCCACCTGGCCATATTGTGAATTGGTCCAAGGAACACCAGGTGAAGGGAAGCATACTCCTGGTGCAGGCACAGAACTCATGTTAAATATGCCAGGGGAAGGGAGTCATTCTCCCTGGCCTTGTGGTGAACTGTATAAAGTAACACTAGGAGAAAGGACGTATTCTCTTGGCACTGGCCTGAGAGTCATACTGAGGACACCAGAGGAGGGGGTCATTCCCCCTGGTTCTGTTAGGCACTGCATAAGCTGATACCAGGAGAAGGGAGTCAATATTGTGGGTATTGGATACAGACTGGGTCAAACCCGTAAATCAGTTGTAGGGAGTCTTTCCTCCTGGCATTTTCTGTTCAAAAAGAACATTTGTTGGATTCTGTTCAAGTTCCCAGTGGAAGGGAGTCATTCCCCCTGGTATTTTCTGTTGAAAGAGGTGGTGGAAACTGTTTAAGAAACAGGAGAAGGGAGCCATTCTCCTGAAGGAGGAACTTTCTGTTAGTTTATTCTTTAGTTGACAGTGTAACGGTTAGAGTAGGATTTGACACAGGATGGTGGAACTTTGATTTGATGGACATTCTGACAATTCCTTTAGTTTTACTTTAAAGCATGGAAGGAGGGGTGTTGCTAGGTCTGGAAAAGATCTGGGGCTATGCTAAAATTGGCACTGTCATGATGCCGATGGAGTGAAAATGGAAATCTCGGGTCATCCTGGCCTAAGGAACTCAAATACTCTCTAATACATGCACATGATAGTGCTACCAATGTAAGTATGCCTACATATGCAGATAAGGCCATATACAACAAACGTTGTTCTACAATTTATAAAATCCTCAATCACAAAAGGTTGATTGATGTTGATCACAATCATTTTTGATTCTATTGCATACTGGCACATACTACAGGTGCCACACTTGTAGAAGCCCTTGAAGTCTTGGTTGAGCCAGTGCCTAAGAAATTATGGCATGAGTGCCGTTTTTAAGGTGGGCGCTCTCATATAAACAGTATTTGGACCCTCTTATATATAATCTCGCAGAATCTCATCAAGTGTCATAATATGCCAGTGCCTCCTGAACATTTTATACAATAGGTGACTTTCTGCTGAAAATCATAATTACCATCCTCACCAAATCTTGATCTGTTGTCATTTCCCTAACTTTGGGTATCAATAGATCCCTCCTCTGGATTATGAATCCCCTCTGCCTCTCTCGATTCACATTGTGTTCCTTATATCACCTTTGTAGAAATCTCTTTGTCAGTACTTCACTTTCTTTCTGATATTCCATGGCAGTGGTACAATTTCAACTGGCCCTAATGAATTCCCCTCTTGGTATATTCTTGATAGTACTTGTCTAATCGCAGCTTGTTGTCGCTAGCATAGAGTTTGCTTCGGTGGGTTTCCTGAAGGTTGTTATCATGATACTCAAGTCAATCTCTTCAGGATCATTGTTTCAAGTAAAGACCATTGCAGAACACTTGACTGTGCAATTTGAAAGCTACAATATTTATCGTTGGAAAAATACATTAACGAATGGTCATGTGTGCCTTATTGTTTTTCCCCAAGGAAGACTGAACTATATACCTTGCTTTCATGGGAATACAATTTCACAACCATCTTTAAAGCTTGAAAACAACATCAAAGAGTGGGTTGTGTGCCTAATTGTGGTTTCTCCTGAAAGACTGGGCCTCATTACAACCATGCCGGTCTGGTAATAACGCGCTGATAAGCCTACCAGCACCGTTGTTACCGGACCGGCATAGTACGACTCCATGCAGACTGGAGCCGTCCCACCCACCAGGGTCAGACCTGGTGGGCAGCACGGCACACGCCCGCAGTTTCATAGAAGCACCGGCACTGTTATAAATGGTGCCAGCACTTCTGTGATCCCCATTCCCATTGAGTCCTATGGGACTCAAATCGGAATGGGGATTAGAAATTTACCGGCGCCTGACTTCCCGAACACTGGGGTCATAATCCCCTGGTGTTTACGGCAAGCCAGGCACCGGTAAATATTGCACCGGCAGGGTTACCGCCGGACTTGTAATGAGGCCCACTGAATCTTACACATTGCATATCAGTAACATACCTTTTATTCACAAGAGTACAAAAGACTGAGGAAGAAAAGAAGCATTGCCTAAAACCAAGAGGTAACTCATATTAAGTGTGAAGCTGAACCTTTCTCAGAGTTTAAAACAATCCAGCAATAGTGCGAAGTTATTAACAGTTCATTGGCATTAACCAAAAAGTATACCTGTTACCTGAAGCTAGTGGCACCAAGGCTACTAGGTAATTGTTGGACAGAAAGCTGATAGAAAGGAGCAGGTACAGTTGGGGAAGGGGAAATGGCTGATTGTGAAGAACATTTTGAAATAGACTCACCCTGTAATGCCCAAAAATATGGAGGCCAGAGAGAAGGGAGCCTTGAAGGAAAACACAGGTTACCATTCTTGAAAGTAAGACAAGAGAGGCTAAGAGGCTGCCCCTTTGAAAAAAACAGTTTTTTTAGTCTAGCCTAACTGAATAGGTTGAAGTATTGTCAGTCAAAGTTATCTTGTCAAAGTATGTCTAAACATCATTGAAGTTGTGGCAGCAGACCAAAGTAATTCCCAAGGTACATTTGGTTGTCAGTATATGATACATTGCAGTTATCAAAAACAAGGTGAACTACTGTGGGGTAGAGGTGATTATTCTCATGTTAAAAATAAGAAGAAATATAGTTGTTGAAGCAGAAGCAGCCGCATCAAGAAGTCATCCTGACAGAAACATACCAGGGCTGATTCATTGAATTTGTGCGCCAAAAATGGGGATTTGGGCGCCATTCTGGCCTCAAATCCCCATTTGTAAAACAGGGATTTGAGGGCATAATGGCGCACAAAACCCTGTTTTTCGGTGCACAAATTCCATGAATCAGCCCCACCATTTTGACTGTTGAAACCATATTTAAAGGAATTGAAGAAAAGCCCCTGCACGCTCACACCAGAATAAATACAGCCCACTAAGTAAAAAAGGCCCAAGAACACGCTTCCAAGGATACAAGTATTTATTTCTTCAAAATACAAATGCATCAGCAAAGAACTCTACTGCCGTGAACACTCCCAGCCCCGAAGGGACGTGCAGCACATTATAAGCACAAATTAAATCACTAATGACGTAAACATATAAGGTACAAATCTACGATTCTAACTGGATGAGATATATATAGGGCCTGCTCCATATGGGATGCCAGGTCATTGGTCCATCTTCATCTGTTCATCTTTGTCCACGTGGGTGCTGATGGGCTCATCGTCGAGGTGAAGTTGGCCTGACACTTAATTGGCTCCTAACACAAACAATGTTGTTTTATCACTGTAACAAGCACCTGGCAGAGGGATGGGCTGGGGGAGGGGAGAAAGGAGGTCACACTAAGTCACATGCTTCACTCGCTTCCCAGACAAATCGGCAAATCCCAAGGTACTCCACCTCAGTTTTAGGCTATAATTTTGATGCTACCCTGCACTTCCCAGCACAAATCACAGGACCCATTTCTGAAGGCGCGATAGCCTTGCCTTCTGATCTTAGTGATCGATGGAGGGGTGTAAAAGTTTTATGGTCATGGGATGAATGCATGGCAAAGTTTATTCTCTTGTGTGGAGATCGTTGAGGGCGTGCAGGCTTGGCTAAGTGTCCCATGGAATGGTCCTGCCAAGAGGCGCTCTGTTCCATTCTCATGAACTTGCAGGGAACATTGTTTCACCACCGCGAGAGCCTGTAACATTCTTAGAACAATGGGGGATTTTGTGGACTCTGTGAGACCTGGCCGGGGTAATGGTGATGTTTGCGCTCATGCACAGGATCTAATACTAACAAACAAAATTATGTTTGCTGCGCTTGGGACTACTTCTAAGATGGCTGCCGCTGATCAAGATGGCGTTTGCTTCAGCATCTATCCTATACCCGCCAATGTGTGCACCCCTGCCCACTGCTCCCTGGATGTGCTCTCTTAGCATTTATTTCTCATTCGGTTACACCTAAGGGGTGGGAAGACCCTTTCTCCTTCCCAACAGAATACTAACTGTTAATTAAGAACTGTGTACCATTAAAAGTGTGGATATTGTATTTTCTTTTGAACTGTGTCAAATGTACCTGTGGGATTGTCAAAGCATTGTGGCCAGGAATGCCACTGGTGCTATTTTGCTTGAAGTGAAAAGTGGAAAACTTCACCCAAAAGGATGAGATTGTTACTATTGGAACTTTTTGCAGATTAAGTTTTGCTTTAACTTTGCATCTTTAAGGACAGAGTTAAGCCATTTCCTTTTCAAGGTTGAGCATTTTGATGAAGTGACTTTAAATCCAGCGGAAGGGAAATCTCCCAGGTCTTCAGAAAGTCATTTAGGAAATGTGTATATTGTTTATGTTATGTTGAATTGCCATATCTTTAATATATGTGTTTGTTGTTTAGTGTGAGGGCCAGTTATCCTGTGTTAGAGTGTGTTCCCTTTGCTTTTAGAATAGGCAGGGAATTCCTCAACAGAGTAGGGAAAGTGATACATTTTGATACATTTTCTTTTAAAACAAAAAAAACCTATTTTGAAAGATCTGCAAAACAGTTGTCTGCCTTGCATTACTGACCCCTCCCAGACTAAGCATTGTAAAATATATCAGGTCAGGTGTTAAACCCCTAAAATTGAGGGCGTGGAAAAGATCTAGAAGTAACTTATTGTCAAATCTCCTATATAATATTAAGTTGCAGGGATTAACACATAACCATATTTCAATCATTTATTATCACACAAAATTGGTGAGAAAAATAAATAGTTGGGGCTTTAACAGACTTCAACAATTGAGTCTTGACAGTCTACTAAGATCTCTGTTTTGCATTTTTGTACTATAGGGCATGTCTGCAATTAATCATGATGCTTGTCTGTCTCTCCCACTAACCTTCCATTTAGCCCCAGAGAGAGATACAGCCAATACATCATAACTTTTCAAATTGGGATTACAAGTATATGCAGATTTTTTGATTCTGCTTAAAATGGCGAATGGTCATGATTTCATAATACATATCGATATATTTGATTATAACTATAAACTGTGCATTGTCAGGATGCCCAATTGGCACATACAGATGAAATCAAGACAGGAACTGTAGTTCAAGGTTTTTTGTACCCAGTGAATGAACCCAAAAAGGATACATGTCCAACTGAAGGTCCTTTTAGTCCAGGTTCCTTCTGCCCCACAAACCTAGATAAATGCAGATTTATCATGGTCCCATATCCCAAGGACTAACTATTACTAAGTACACAATACACAATGTTTCATCATAGTTTCTGAAAAAGGATCCACTTTTCTTCTGGCATGAGTTGAAGCCACCTGCCCTCCCCTCTACCGGCCTGCTGGTCCTCAGCAGTGTTCTGCTTCCAACCTCACCATGCAGGGTCACCTCCCCCTTGGGGCCTTTCTACCCCTGCTCAAGCCTCCTTGCTTGCCACATGGGTCCACATTGGACAGACCTGTTCCATCAGAACCTTCCTGCTCTAGCTGGCATGCGGAGGAGGACCAAGTATCTCCTTCTTCCCCTATATCATTACTACCTTCTGTGGTTGATCAACACCCCCTCCTAATATCACCCTTTCCTTAAACTCACTACCACCACCTCAAGTTGTTTCTACAGCCTCCAACTCACTACCTGCTCTATTGTTGCCAACTCTTTCAACTCACTACACCTTCTCCAACTCACTATCATCTCCTCCTCCAGTTGTTACCACCTCCTCTAAATCCTTTCACCAATAATATAATTCATTCAGTAAAAGATAGCATAAAAAGGTGTTTGGGGAGCAGGGTGTAATTGCTTTGTGACTAATAAATGACATTGAAACTCTAAATAGCATCATCATAGTAGGGCTTTTCTCATGCATTTTTATATCTCTGTAGGGCCCAGGCATCCCAAACTGAACTTTGGAAAAGTTCTTTGATTGATGTCTACCATGTTCAATAAAGTAATTGGCATGTATTCCTTAGTTTAGTTTAGTTTCTTTATTTATACCGTGCCCTGAACCATGAGGTAACTGGGCACCAGAGACTTAGAGCGAGTTCAACAAGTTACAGGCATTTTTATACTATACAGGACAATAACGATAAGTGCAAATGACTGGGTTACATGATGGTCGCATAATGGATGCAAGGTGCAGTACAGTACAAGTGAGAGACAGTGAATCGTCAAACAGTTGAGCAATTCTTGTTAGCAAGCCAGGACTTCATTTTAGCTCTGAAGGTCTTGGACGATGGTTCCATCTGAGGTTGAGGGGTGTAGCATTCCATTGTTTGGCTGCTAGGACCGGGAAGCTAGAACAACCCACTTTTTTAGGGTGAATTTGGGAATGGTGAGGCAGTGTGAGTACATTGTTCTGGTTGGTCTGACTGATAGATGTTTGTTGAATTTATCTTCCAAATACGTGGGAGCGTCATTCGAAAGGCACTTATGGATGATGAGAAGTGATCTAAGGGTGAATCTGTCTCGTACTGGGAGCCAGTGGGCATCCTGTCTGAAGCTGGAAATGTGGGAGTACCGCGGGATGCTCAATGCAGCTCTGAGGGCATTATTCTGCAGAACCTGAGGTTTGTTCAGGTTGCGCTCCGAGGTGCCAAGGAAGAGGGCATTACAATAGTCCATTTTAGAGAGCACTAGTGCCCTGGCTAAGGTGATGCAGCTATTAGACGAGAGGAATGACTTACAAGCATTGATGAGTATGTTTGTGTAGGCCGTGGATGATGCTGTGGCATTTACTTGTTTTTTGAGGGAGAGAGCAGAATCCAAGTAAACCCCTAAAGTTTTTATTTCTTTGGCCAATTTGATCAAGTTTCCATCAATGTTGATGGAAGCGTAACGAGTGTCAAGTTTGTTTAGCCGCGGTTGTGAACCGACGAGAAGAAGCTGGTCATAGAGGCATAAACCGTATTCAGCCATCCACACCTGGATTTCCAGGCAAAGGTCGTTAATCAATTTGGAGTCCTCTTTGTAGCATTCTGATAGCGTGATGAGAACCTGGGTATCGTCAGCATAGTTTGTGTATGTGACACCCAGGTTGTCAAGGTGGTCGAACAGGAGCTTTGTGAAGATGTTGTATAAGGTTGGTGATACGCACAAACCTTGAGGGATGCCACAGTGGATGGGGATAGGGTGAGCTGATGTTGATGATGAGAAGACCCTAGTGGTGCGGTTAGAGAGGAAGGATTGTACCCATGCTATCGTCTCACCAGAGAAGTCAGCTGCTGATGCCAGATGTTCGGTGAAGATCTGGTGCTCGACGAGGTTGAAAGCTGCCGAGAGGTCAAGCAGCAGGAGTATGGCTAGTTTGCTGTTGTCCTTTGCCTCGTCCATCTGGATTTTTAGGTCCAGAAGGGCTGTTTCCGTTCCGTGCCTTGGCCTAAAGCCTGATTGTCTGAGGCCCAGAAGGTTGTTATCTTCCAGATGTTTCTGGATTTGAAGATAGGCCATTCTGTCTAAGATCTTGAGAATGTAGGGGACAGTGGTGATGGGCGTGTAGTTGGTGGGGTTGTTGGGGTCTAAGATCAGTTTTTCTAGGAGGGGCATGACCCAGGACTCTTTAAGGCTGTTCGGTACTGAGCTCGTTTTGAAGGAGGAAATGATGAAGGCTGTTATGAAGGGGGCCAATTCATTGGCACTTTCTTGAATGATGGTGGCTGGGCAAAGATCCCCTTGACACCTGGACGGCTTGAGGCCTTTAGTGATGTTTTCTACTTTGTTGGCCGAGACTGGAGCGAAGGAGAAAGGAGGGCAGGTGGGGGCCTTATGGGCAGGAGGTGGAGGCGAATTGGCGTTTTTAGCCAAGCAGTTCTTTTTTTTTCCAATTCTAGATTGAAGCAGGGCAATTTTGTCTGCGAGGGCTTTTGGGATTTTTTCACACTAGTCTGCATCTTTCACACAGGATTCCGCTGGTGTAGACAGTGACTCAAGTTCCCTAAGGATATTGAAAAGGTCTTTTGTTCTAGATTTGGCATTGGAGATTCTGTTGTCATAGGTCTCTTTTTTGGCGGTGCGGATAGCTCTTTTATAGGTGGCTGCAGCTGCAGCGAAGAGTGCTTTGTTGGATGAGTTGGGCGTTTTTCTCCAAGCAGATTCCAGTGCTCGTTTGGCATTCTGAAGGATTTTCAATTCAGGGGTGAACCATTTGTTGAGGTGATTTCTCAAAATAATACATCTCCACTTGCGATTTCCTATTGTACTTTTATGTTATGGTAAGTGCCAAATAAATTTCCTTCACACCACATTACTTTTTCAAAAGTTGAGTGTTTTTATTCCAAATGTAACTTCTTGTTTTCCACTCTCAACCTCTTATTAACACTCTCTACACATGTTTCACCCTTGTTTTTACAGGGGATCATCAGGAGAGATTTGACTGCTATTATAACAGAGAAAAAAAAAGAAAACCATTCATACCTTTGTATTTGATTCAACAAAAGAATTATTTAAGCAGAAAACGCATTGTTCACATGTTCTCACACATTTTTCAAGAATTAGTCATGTCAAAAAATGTCTGTCAGAATGACACTCACCAATAGTGTTATCTTTTGAGCTTGTTGTGCCACATTTAAATCCTCTGACTATAAGTTTCCCTTGGGTGGTGTACCCTATTTTAGCAAAAAAGAACTTATATTTTAAATTGGAGGTTTCAAAGTAGAACCTAGTTAGGATACATCTTATGTAAGCAAATCATTTTGCTCAAAATAGCTTTGGGGGAATCAAAATTTCCTCAGCTTACCTTAATAGAATGATCCGCTTGTCACTCTCCTGACGCGTTTAACAGTATCCCTTTGCGCGTTTAAATAATCTTTTCACGTGTGACGTCATCACGCCATGCTGCCGCGTGCGTGATGACGTCATCACATGATTACGTGCACCGCGGCGGCCATTTTGAATGTCGCTATTGCTTTTAGATTTAGAGTTGGCATTGTGTCATTTAAGTAATTTGACGGCATTATTTAGTGCCGCTCGAAATGGGTGAGCTTTCTATGATCTACATTCAGGTTTAACAACATTCTATTAATCTTTTGATTATTATTGCAAGCACGAAAAGATATATCTAATTAGACAAAAAGAGAAACTCTTTTTTGTGGGTTGAAGAAAAATGTTCAATGCTTGAGGATAACAAACAGTTTCATGATGTAGCACCCAAATTGAAGTTTCTCAAAGCCAGTTACAAAATTCATTTTCAGAGTTTAATCCAGTCTCACAAGTGTCCATAGTACAAATCCATCTGGATTCTCTTTGTTTTAGGATTTTTTCTTTATTCCCTCCTCGTGGCAAATCTTCAATTTTGTCCAAGCCATAGATTTTTAAATGATCCACATTAAATGCACTCAATTGCATAAACCACAAACTTACTGTTGCAATTTATAAACTGTTTCATCTTGTATTCTTTTCCATTCGGTAACAAAATCACTTTCTTTCCATTATCCATTTGTTGACATAGTTTGCAGTTTCCACATTTGAATGAGCCATATATCGGTTTCTGATGGAGCATGCTTCTAATGTCTGTTTTTACTGTAGATTTAAGATGACTGGGACTTAATATGTTTCTTAAAGTCGGGGCTTTTCTGTAACATATACCTGGATTTGATTTTCATCTATATGCTTAAGTAGAGTTTCATCCAATTTTAACATCTTCCAATGTTTTGTTAAGGTTTTTCTTAAGATTGAAGCATCAGATCCATAGGTGGTAATAAATTTCGTTTTAGATGGTTGCTTTTCTCTTCTTGGTTTATCTTGCAATAGGTACTCTCTTGAAATGTTTTCAGCTTTTTTGATTGATTCCTTTACTTTTTTAACTTTGTATCCTCTTTGTAAAAACTTGATGGTCATTTTCTCTGTATTTGATTCAAAGGCCTGTTTTGTACTGCAATTTCTCTTCATCCTTAATTTTTCTCCATAAGGAATGTTCGATGCGATGTGTTTTGGATGATTACTTTGGGCATGTAACAAGCTGTTACCTGCAGTTGGTTTGACATATAAATTAGTATGAATGTTGTCCTCTTCCGCGTAAATTTCTAGATCTAAGAACTGAATTCTATCTTTGCTGAAATTTGTTGTGAATTTTAGGTTAAACTCATTTTCATTTAGGTACTCCACATATTCATCAAAGTACATTCGATCTCCTTCCCAAATCATGAAAATGTCATCAATAAATCGACCCCAAAAGATGATGTTTTTGGAGTCAGTAAAGGCTTTGTGCTTCCACGCATATTTCAGTTCAAAGTAGCCCATAAATAGATTTGCATACGACGGGGCGAGGTGGGCTGCCGGTTTAGCTTTGGTGAGTTTGATGGGAGCAATGTTGTCTACTGCTGCTTTAAGCATTTTGTTATAGAGTTCAACTAGTTTATTTGCATCTAGGTATGTGTGGTTTACAGGGGCCAGGATATTATGGATTAGAGGGTGAAGGCTTTGCAACGTTATGTTGCGGTTATTCCTAGTGAGGGTTTGCTGGACAGAGGCTGGAGTGGTGTTGGAATGCGCATTTCCTTGGATGGAGAAGGAGATGACGTGGTGGTCAGACCAAGCAGTTGGTTCATTTTTAAGGATGGTGGTGGTGCAGTTATAGTCAGCCAACCAATGCAGGGTTCTGCCTTTATTGTGCATTGGGGCTTTTTGAGACCAATTTGGGAGATTGTATTTTCCAAAGATAGGGCATTAGCGTCATTAGGATCACTGAGACCTAGGTTGAAATCCCCAAGCAGGATGATTTGAGATCCTAAATTGGTGTTGTTAGTTATGGGGTCATACATATCTTCCTCGAAAGAGGAGATGTGGCCTGGCAGGCTGTAGATAAGGTGCATGAGAATTGTTTGTGATGGTGAGAGTGGGATCTTAACTGTCAGGAGTTCAGATGACTGGATGCTGGCCAACGGGGTAGCTCTGAGGCCTAGGGATGTTTTGGCAATGAAGGCAACTCCGCCTCCTTTGCCTGTTTCCCTATTGTTCCTTATTATTGAATAGCCGTCTGGGATGGCAAGGGAAAGAGCCGGGCCTGCTGCCTGGTGCAGCCAGGTTTCAGTGCTAGCCAAGAAATGTAGGTCTTTGGAAGAGATAAGGTCTGCAATGTCGAGCGCTTGGGCGACCAGTGACGGAGCGTTTATTAGAGCGCCTCCAATCGTGGGGCTTTCAGGTATGCAGAGAGGTGCTTTTAAGGTTTTATCTGTATTGGGGTTGAGACTAGTTGGAGGCCGGTTGGGAGATGAGTGATGACAGCCTTTTCTGTTGAGTGACCTGCGAAGAGGGACCAGGAGCAGAGTCTCAGGTTTCTATCCTTCACTGGGCATGGGTTCCAAGGTGTGGGTGGTGAGGCAAATCGACGAATCCATTCTATAGGGCTAAGCAGCGGGTTAGGCGCACAAGCTTGTATAAGGTCTTTACAAACCATGGTCACAGTGTAGGTGTGAGATGGTTGTGGCGGCGGTGGTGGGTGTGGTCTGGGAAGGAAGTAGGATGGTGTGCTAGAGTTAAGTAATGGTAGGATAGTTGCCATAGTTAGAGTGGTTCTGCAGAAGGCTGCTATGAACGAGCTATAAGGTGTAATAGGTGTCTTGGGAGGTGTCAAAGCACTCAGATACAGGGTAGTCTGGTACACTCAGGCTTGTTCGGTTCAGTGCATTTCAATGCAATGGGCAAGTTCACTAAGGCACAGTAGGCTGGTTCTAAGGTGCAATAGGCTAGTTCAATTCAGTACACTTCAATGCAATGGGTAAGTTCACTAAGGTACAGTAGGCTAGTTCAGTTCAGTACACTTCACTGCAATGGGCAAGTTCACTAAGGCACAATAGGCTAGTTCAGTTCAGTACAATTCAATGCAGTGGGCAAGTTCACTAAAGGAGAGTAGGCTCGTTCTAAGGTGCAATAGGCTAGTTCAATTAAGTACACTTCAATGCAATGGGTAAGTTCACTAAGGTACAGTAGGCTAGTTCAGTTCAGTACACTTCACTGCAATGGGCAAGTTCACTAAGGCACAATAGGCTAGTTCAGTTCAGTACACTTCAATGCCATAGGCTAATTCACTTCAGTAGGGAAAGCCCCTAAAGAGGCCTAATGCTAGACTGGTGCCAGGGGCAGTTAGGTTAGAGACAGTGGCAGGCATGTTATTTTAGGTTCAGTAAGCACAGAGTAGCCCTTAGTGGTTAAGGTCATAGTAGATTGGTCATTATAGTGGCCATAAGCCGTATCCTAGGTGGTATATAAACAGATGGCCTGGGTTGTTATATCGATGAACCCGATTCCTTGAAAATAGTGAGTGAGTTTGACCCACTGTACCAACATTCCAAAAGAAATAGAAATCCCAAGAATACCAAGTCTTTGCAATTATTTTTTACTCATCCACCATCACAAAATAGATTAAAGACTATCTATGCACAAGCTAAGAACCAATAGTGTGTGAGAGATAGTTTCATACCCAGATTTAAATCAGTCCAGGAACTATTGAATTATATAGGAACTTTGACAGTGGTAAAGTGCCTCATTGTGAGTTTGGCAGTAATTATGGTAAATCTGCACCTCCGAACTCTAATACTGTTACTGCCACTTGCTCCCATGGAATTGCCCTGGGATTATGAGCTCTGCCACTGCTATGTAATTCTCCATTATTGGGCAGTTTGTCGGCATTACCACCAGAAATAATTGCGCTGCCATAATCCAATGATTTTTGGCATTAAAGTGGATGATTTACCTCCTGATTTTCGCTGTAGGTACATCCAGCACCCTTCACTTTATCCCCAAAACTCATAGGACAGCAGCGAGGGAAAGTTGCGGCAAAGCAGCAGTAACAAAATCACTCCCACTTTTTACTTCAAAACTGTTCTTATATTCAGTCCCTTAAGTAAGGAAAATATCAAAGTAGTTTCTTAGTTATCAAATGCCAACTTTAGGGAATAAAAGGTCATACCTATCTTCCAAATATTAATGATACAGCATGACCCTGTAAGAGGGAACATGCGTCCTGATTATGAGTTTGGTGGTATCTCGGCAGTGTCATGAAACCACGCTACCGCCCCCTCTAGACATCCTGGTCTATACGGCAATTTATCAAATTGACTTCACATACCCCCCAACATGGCGGACACTGCTCCAGGATCTGCGGTCTAGCTTCTGGGTATGCCAACTCGGCTAGATAAGCGCCCCGGCCCTGCGGTTCGGCGCGTGTCAACGCTCGCAGTGCCCAGTTCCGGTTGCTGCTCCTAGTGCTCGCCTACCTTGGAATCTCTTTCCAGTGATTCCATCCTGTACCTTCCTGGACAGTTCGACCGTGGCCGCGCGTTGCTGCCTCCCGTGGTTCCTCCTTCCAGGATTTTCCACCTCGCGGTTATCTTCAGATCGCTGTACCTCTTCCTTCCTGGACTTCCTGTTGCAGCAATGACTCTGAACCGCTGCTATTCCTCCCTGGGCTCATCCATCCAAGAACTTACGTGACTCGTCAGACCGCTACCTCTCCTCCCTGGGAACAATGTCTACAGCATTGGACATTTGAACTACTACCGACAGAGTGGCGTCGGAAGAAGCCCATCCTTACTTCTATGAGACCCGCACCTCCAAGAAACGCGGGCAGCTTGAGTCAACAACGAAGAAACACTCCAAGTCTTAACAGGTGAGCCCACAAACAGATTGTGATAGTCGTGACAGTGAAAGTTGTGACAGTTATGACAGTTCGACACACCCACTTCTTGCAAGAGATCAGAGATGGATCCTACTGTTCAGGATCTTTTACGAGGAATGCAAGAACTCTCTAAATAGGTACAAAACCTTAAGGCAGAAAACGCAGCCCTGAAACAACTGGTTCTATCCCGGGACTCTGCCTGTCAGGACACTGCCTCAACGGGTGGTGTAGGGGATGATTCCCCTAAGATGCTTTGCTCTTTCCTGGATTCATGTCTGGTACACTTCACCTTTAAGCCATATTATTTTTCCACCCCCAGGGCCAAGGTGGGATTTGTCATAGCCCATCTTACTGACAATGCCCTGGCCTGGGCTACACCATTTGTTTCTGTAGGAGATGCCTTGTTGGACAATTATGATGGATTCATTAAAGCCTTTAAGGAGATGTTTGACTGCCCAGACCAGGTTTATAATACTCAAGAAAGGTTGCTGGAATTCCAAAAAGGTTCCTAGGATATGTTATCCTATGTTACCCGATTTAAACAGCTCACTAAAGAAGCAGACTGGTCTACAGAGGCATGTTTTACTTTGTTCCATCGTGGCAGGAAGGAAGATGTTAAAGACGAGCTGGCCAGAATAGCACTTCCAGGTTCATTCCAGGCTCTTATGAATGTATCCCTGCAAATTGATTTCAGAATACAAGAAAGAAAGGTGGAAAAGAAAAAGACACAACGTTCTCCTCCCAAGATATCCCCATTTGCTCCTACTTCCAGGGAAAACCCTCCTGCTGAGCCAGAACCTATGCAACTGAGGGCTATGAGAGGCCCTATATCAGCCCAAAAAAGAAACCGCAGATTTGACAGTGGGTTATGCATGTATTGTGCTTCTGGCAAACACTTAGTCAAGAACTGTCCCATAGCACCACCGAGGCGTTCAAGAAATGCCAGCTCCCAATCCTGAATGGAGCCCAGCTCCGGGAGACCAAAGACCGCTCCTCCCCTCCAATCCTGGATCCTTCATCAAGATGTAACCTGGTGGTCCTTCAGGTTACCCTGACCCCTTCCATCAGAGCATCACATTCGGTCCTAGCCTTGGTAGATTGTGGCACCATGGGTATGTTTATGGATGGCGAGAGGGCTTTAAAGCACCACTTTCCAAGAGAATCCAAGGATTTCATACAGACAGTCAAAGGAATTGATGGCTCCCCCCTGTCTTCTGGACCAATCACCCAACAAACCAGGAACATCATACTCTCTATCCACAACCATCAAGGAACCATACAGTTTGACATCATAAAAGCAGCTCACTATCCAGTGGTCCTGGGCATGCCATGGATAAAAAAACATAATCCATTCATTAATTGGACCGCCGGTTCTTTGTTTTTGGGCTCAGACTTTTGTTTATCACATTGCCTTACACCAGACACCAGACCAGTCATATCCATGGAAAGCAGAAAGGCTTACCGTTTCCAATATCAATCAAGTACCAGATATCTGCCAGCAGTTCTCGGATTCTTCTCCTCAGCTATTGTACAAACCCTGCCTCCACATAGACCAGAAGACTGCGCCATCGATACTGAGGAGAACGCGATAATACCCTTCGGCAGGATGTTTAGTCTATCAGAATCCGAAAAGAGGGCCCTACGAGACTACTTGGATACTAACCTTGCTAATTGTACCATCCGTCCTTCCATGTCCCTCGCAGGGGCATCCTTATTTTTTGTACCCAAAGAAGACACCAAGGAGCTACGACCCTGTTTGGACTATAGGGGTCTAAATCAATGTACCCGGAAAGACAGATATCCCTTACCACTGATATCAGACATCCTGGAAGCACTTCGAGGTGCTGTGATATTGACCAAGTTAGACTTAAGAGGAGCCTACCATTTGGTCTGAATAAAAGAGGGTGACGAATGGAAGACCGCCTTTTTACGAAAACACCCTTTGGGCACTTCGAGTATCTGGTCATGCAATTTGGTCTTGCCAATGCCCCAGCTGTCTTCCAGCGTTTTATGGAAAGGGTTTTCCCGGACATGCTGTTCCTCTTTGTTATTGTATATCTGGATGACATCCTGGTGTATTCCAGCGACCCGACACAGCATCAAGAACATGTCTCTGCTGTACTACAAAGACTAAGGGAACATCACATGCTAGCCAAACCCAAAAAGTGCACATTTCATGTTTCGACGGTACGTTACCTGGGATTTGTCTTGAACCCTCAAGGAGTGGCTATGGATCCAACCAAGATTGAAGCTATCACATCCTGGCCAGTTCCGTGCTCTGTTAAACAAATTCAATCCTTCCTGGGCATTGCAAATTTCTACAGGAAATTCATTCCCTCTTTTTTAGCTATTGTTAAACCAATTGTATCCTTACTCAAAAAGAACGTTCCCTTCCTATGGACCTCTTCTCAAGAAACTGCCTTTAGACTAAAGAAGATGTTCACTCAAGGACCCATTCTGATACAACCTGACATTTCAAGACCCTTCCTGGTGGAAACAGACACCTCAGAATATGCTATAGGTGCGGTTTTGAAACAAGAAGCCAAAGATGGTCTTGAACATAGTGTGGCTTACCTATCCCAAACCTTGCTTCTATGTGAGATTTGCAGATGCCAAAAGACGTTCTGCCCCATCATATACTGTCGGGGACAAGGTCTGGTTATCCGCCCAGTGTTTACCTAGTCATTTAAGACCAAATAAGCTGGCACCCCGATATTACGGACCCTTCGTTGTATCCAAGATCATCAACCCGGTGGCCTACCAACTACGTCTACCTACAATTTGGAACAGAATTCATCCTGTCTTCCATACCTCCTTGTTATAACCCTACCATCAATCCACCAAATATATTCCTCGCCCTCCTCCTCTGCTTGTCCACAGTCAAGTCGAATATGAAGTCTCCTGGATCTGTGATTCTAGATACAGAAGAGGACGGTTACAATGGAATGGAAAGGATATCTGCCAAGTGATCTTACCTGGGAACCAGTCTCCAACCTCAATGCCCCTAGACTGGTCCAACAATTCCATTAGTTACATCCTGGCAAGCCAGGGGGTTTGAGGCTTCGGAGGGGGTATACTGTCATGAAACCACGCTACCTCCCCCTCTGGACATCCTGGTCTATACGGCAACGTACCAAAATTACTTCACATACCCCCCAACATGGCGGACACCGCTCCCAGATCTGCGATCTAGCTTCTGGGTATACCAACTCGGCTAGATAAGCGCCCCGCCCCTGCGGTTCAGCGCGTGTCAACGCTCGCAGTTCCGAGTTCCGGTTGCTGCTCCTAGTGCTCGCCTACCTTGGAATCTCTTTACAGTGATTCCATCCTGTACCTTCCTGGACTGTTTGACCGCGGCCGCGCTTTGCTGCCTTTCCGCGGTTCCTCCTTCCAGGATTTTCCACCTCGCAGTTATCTTTGGATCGCTGTACCTCTTCTTTCCTGGACTTCTTGTTGCAGCAGTGACTCTGAACCGCTGCTATTCCTCGCCGGGCTCTTCCATCCACGAACTTACGTGGCTCCTCAGATCGCTACCTCTGCTCCCTGGGAACACTGTGTACATCATTGGACATTTGAACTACTACCGACAGAGTGGCATCAGAAGAACCCCGTCCTTACCTCCGCGAGACCCACACCTCTAAGAAACACGGGCAGCTTGAGTCAACAAAGAAGAAACACTCCAAGTCTGAACAGGTGAGCCCACAAACAGATCGTGATAGTCGTGACAGTGAAAGTTGTGCCAGTTGGGACAGGCAGTAAATCTGCTGAGATACCACCAAAAGGATTTACTGTTACTGTCACTTGGTTCAGCAGAATTACTGCCAGGTTACAAGTAGCGGCATGGCGTTGTTAGTCCCCATTTATGGAGTCCATAGGACTCCACTGGGATTTCGGCAGAATAACCACCAGTGGTAATTCTGCCGAAATGGCAATTTTTTGGTGATCAGGTGGCAGAATTATTTTGCTGGAAATTTTGCTCCACCTTACTTTCAAACCCATACTTCGGCGGGGTGGTAATGTGGCTGTGACTCTGTTACAACTGCATTCCCACCGTTTTTGGCCACACCACCAAACTCATAATGAGACCTAAAGTCTTTTTGTAGCTTATAAACAGTCCTGTATTTATGGCTGAGGCCGATGTTAAGCACAATCCAATTTTTCAATGCAAAATTTTGAATGAGGACAACTAGGTTTCGACCTCTCCATTTCACCGCTGAGAGTCGTGTGACCACTAGACCGCTGAATATCTGCAAGGTAACCCAGTTGGTAATGGAAACAAGTGGCCCATGCAATCTATGTAAAGACAAAACACAGTAAGAAGTTCAAAGGTTAAACAACACTCTATTCTATTGCCTTTGAAATAGCATTCAGTCAAATAGCCAGAAGTGAACCTTCGATTTTTGAAATATACACTGATCAGTAATGGTTAGCTACAAACCAGCTACTGCCGATCAACTTGCTCATTCAACCCTTGATCACAGGGTCTCAAATTGTAAATTCTGAACTGTCTACTGACAGTTTCAACATGATATGTAATATAAAGATATCAGACACCTATGACAAAGTCTGCGTTGATGAGGCTACGGAATGGGAGAGACAACAGGAACATATGTATTTGCTTCAAGACTGAGGCACCACGCAGACTGGGAGACCAAGGAGACCTCAAAGCTCAGAGAGTGAATGCTCCAGGTGTGACAACCACAAACATCTGTTCAACCAAAGAATGTGTACCTGTTCGCAACAAGGAATGTGAAGATTGCTTCAAGGAAGGCCATTTCACCAATATGTGCAATGACAAATAACCTTTTGCTATTGTAGCAATATTCACTGTAGACAGCTCAGACACCATTGACGATGGTAAGCATATTGGGTCCTCTGTCTACACCTGAGCATGTCAGCTAAAGCTAAGGAACCATACTGTGCCATGTGCATAGACTGCTTCATCCTCTTATTTTTGGACATTCTGGCTGAAACTACATAATAATTCCTTCTGAGAGCTTCTTGATCAAATTTTTCTAGCATGACAGTAGGCACACACGTAGGAGAGTCGGGCACACTAAAATGGTACATGCTCAAGATTCAACTGTGACAAGAACTGAGATCGGGTACGGTGTCTATCAAGCACAAGCCTTGACCTGCCCCTATTACGGTCCATTAATACTTCTGCCGTCACTTTGCACACCACACAGAAGAATGCATCATTGAGCCAGAGGAAGCTATGGAGTGACTGAGCCAGGTTGTGCAAAAGCCAAATATGAGTGACAAAGGTTTTCACTTGTGTGTAGAGCTGAGGAGCCTCAACAACAACATTGTCACAGACTTCTGACAGTTACACACCATCGCCAAATTGGTAAAACTCCTCACGGATGACAAGCTTTTCACCAAAGTGGACTTAAATTCTGATTACTTGTTTCCTTATATGTATATGGCGTTTGGTCTCTCTGATTGGTTTCCCAAAATGTATCACCCATGCCCTCAAATGGATTTAAAAGGTCATCTGCATCCGGGATGATATCCTTGTCTATGTAACGTTCTTAGCTGCAAACCAGCTACTGCCAATCAACTTGCTAATTGAACTCTTGCCCTCGATCATATGGTCTAAAATTGTAATTTCTGACTTGTTCTCTTTATGACAGTTTCCACATGATGCATAACATCAAGATATCAGACACCAAAGACAAGGTTTCTGTTGATGTGGTCACGGAATGACAGAGACACATATATCGACACGGACAAATAAAAAGGAATTAATATTCTGGACAATAGACCCAAATGTATCATAATGTAGGCACATACATCAACATGATTTGATTTCACATTTTTATATCCTCAATCTTCATTATGGAATTATATATACCTGAAACCCACCTCCCCCATGAATCAAACAGTGAAGCAATTCTCAGAAAATGATGGACACAAAACAATGTAATGAGTTTCTCTGAAACCATTGAAGTATTGGCATTAGAGAAACATGTTGCTCTATGATAGATCCACTATTCTAGGACTGATTTAAATCTGAAATATTGGACAATATTGGTGACAGACTATAAGCTCCAAGTTTGGACTTAGAGTAAGCGTGTCGAAAAAGGATACTGACACAAATGTGGCATTATTTTGGTTAGAAACTTTTGTTTTGGAAATGGAAAAGAGGTCCTCACTATCCCTAATTTCTTAGAGGGGTTTACCAACTTCAACACTAATTCTAAAAGGGTCTGTCAAAATGTCTGTCAAAGTAAATTCCACCCTCATGTGTCATAACCTACTTCTATGCCTCACACTACAACTAAAAAGGAAACTAACATAACGTTCCTTCATTCAGGAGAGTGGCTGTTTCTCCTGCTTCATAACGTTCCTTCTTTCAGGAGAGTGGCTGTTTCTCCTGCTTCTTGCAAGGTGTTTAACAAAATGTTCCTTTGAAACAAAATGCACCACGGTAAGGGCTCCTTTCCCCTAGTTTGCAGGTTTCAAAAACTGTCTTAACACAATATTCACTCCAGGAGAATGGCTCCCTTCTCTTGGTGTGTTTCTGCATAACTTCCAATACAATCAGGGGGTATTCCCTGGTATGTCTTGATCCAATGCACAACAAAGGCCAGGGGGAATGACTCCCTTCCCCTGCTTCACACCAACTCTTGGCTTAAAGCCAAGAGAAGGGCCTCATTATAAGGCTGTCAGCCGCGGTATGAACGGTGCCGGTAAAGCATCGGCACCATTCATACCAGGCCACCGCATTACGAGTTCTGCTCGCGGGTTCCTGACAGCCCACCGGGTCTTACCTGGCCGGCTGTGCGGCACACGCAAGCATAACTCGTAATGCTGTCAGCACCATTATTAACGGTGCCGGCGCATCCATGCTCGCCACCCCCATTTGGGGATCGGGAGCCCGGCATTACCGCCTCCCACGAATTGGCAATTACCGACCGACTCATCTCGTAATGGGACGGTTATTGCCCAATCGTGGGAGGTGGTGCCGGTAGGTAGCGAGCATGGCGGTAGCCATGCTCCTAATGAGGCCTCCCTTTTCCTGGTATGTTTCAGGAGAGTTCAACACAAGGCCAGGGGAATTACTCCCTTCCCCTAACGTCTCCAACTCAACTTCTATTTGAGGACCAAGAGAATGCCTCTCTTCTCTTGGTCTGCTTTTGGCATAGTTCAACACAAAGCCGAGGGGAATGACTCCCTTCCCCTGCTGTCTCTATCACAAATTCTGCTTTGTTATCGGCAGCATGACTCCCTTCTCCTGTTGTTACTTGATACTGAGTGCTTCCAGTTTGATACACAATTTGGCTTTGTGGCTTGCTTTCAGCAATGTCCCAAATATTGTTATCATCCCAGATCCTTGTTTTATATTAGTGGACTTATCGCTGTCACTATATTCCATAATTTGATTTGGGATGTCTAAGCCCTCTAATGATCTGAAATTGTAGGAGAAAAGCCTTAAAATGGTGAAGCTACATAGGGTTTCACTATTGCACTTAGCTTTTAAACAGGGTTCCCTGACATTCTTTTAATTGTTATCAGGGATGTAAATAATTACTGGGACATTTTTCTAAATAATTTGGGATCATGGTACTCACTTCTTGTTTATCTTTCAAAGACCCAGGGCACATAGGGACAGCCAATGGCTTCAAGAAACCCCATCACGTAATTATTTCCTTCCAATCTTTGCACCTGCTCTCAAAGTCCCTATCAGAAAATTTGGTTCTGCCTTAAGTAATGGCTCTGCCATCAGTCCAATGTGTGAAAAGGTACTTTTAGGGAGTTTTCCGCTTTCTGTCCATTCAGTTGGAATCTAAATCTGCTTCTCTTCTGTCAGACGTGCTATCTTGTTTTTCTGTTTACCCAAAAAGCTCCCTTTTTCTTTTTTTTAATGAATTTAAATACCCAGCAAACTTTATTCATGCAGCATCATTTGACCGAGTATATTTTATTGGATGGGGCCTATCATAGATTCCTTTCAATTTTTCACATCTAAAGAATCCTTGTCCTGCCTTTTACTGTCCCAATGTATTTTGATATGGGGATGTGTTAGCTACTAACAGGCCTCCTCATTGGTGAGTGTGATCAAACTTTAGCTGGGATATTATATTCCAATAATGATATATGTGGACATGTGCCACTATCAAGAATTATTTATCAGATTCATAAGAACATTCCAAGTAAGTAAACATCATTTATGCTTTTGCCACTATATTCCTGATGAAGTTATTAACAAATATAAATTATACATAATTCACACATTTATATATGTTATTTCCATGCGCGTGTAATGTGTGTTGTTCTGATGAATCCAAATCTGCATCCAGTTTTTAGATCCAACCCATCATTCAGAAATTACAATTAAACTTATATTTCCTATGGTCACTTTAAACAAATCTCTTTTAAATATAAACTTGTTTCATGCATTTTAAATATACTGCATATGTTTGTTGGCTAAATCAATACCAACTGACCATCCTATGTTATGAACAAAGGATAATGTAATAACCTGTTTAATAGAACAGATGGTAATTTTCCTGGAGCTGCACGCCTTGTAGGGTCATCTGCACTTAAGAATGCACTCACTGATTAATGTTCTCTTTGTGTGAATTTTACTTGCAATGGCAGTCTAATGACATAGGCCTATCAACAGATTTAACATGACAATCATGTGATTTGTAATATACATTCTATCTATCATTTCCTTTTAAAATATTAAAATTCTAGTTGCATATCTCACCATGTTCCTCTTTCACGTGGCAATAAACATGCAAGAAAAGCATACAAATATAGCATAATTGCCTTATAGACGAATGACTGGTGCAATTTTATGTTCAATTGATTCAATCTGTTTAACACTAATTACTAGACATTTCAATATAAAATAAGATTCTGACCATGCATTACTTAATTGAGAGCATTATTTCAGCCAAATAATACGCTACAATGGAATGGCTCCAATGTTTACAAAGGAAGTGGGACAAGATTTGGTAGGAGACATTTGGCTCCACTAAACAAAGCATAATACATGCTAAACTTCTCAGACCATGTCAACCAACTGCCAGTCAACTATTATGATGGATGCCAACACCTATGGTGTATGCACAACCATGGTACAGAAATTCAATATAGCAGAATCTAAAGTAGCATTTGCCTCACACTCCTTCACAAATCTGGATTACAAATACTCAGTGATCGAATGTGGGATGCTGGCATGTGCTTTGGTGGCATAGCATATCAGGACCAACATGTGTGATGGGGGATTCCTTCTCTGCACTGACTTCAAATCACTAGGAACCACCAGTGGCCACCAGAAAAGTAACATCATATTCGGCTTGACTTGCAACCAAATGCAGGACTTCTGTTTCAAAGCAGAATATTTGTCAGGGTGGCACACACGTGCATGCTGGTTGACAATCAAGCTTACCCTTGCCATCTGCAGGCCGCGTGGATTTGAACAATGAGTGCAGTGCAGTGTGGCAACCATGAGGGACACAAATCTAGATGCTGATAAATGGGTCACAGAATCCTAATGTACTGCTCACATCGGCCAAGACTCAACTTTGCAACACATGAATTCATGTGTCCTTCAGGGATGAAAAACTAGGCAGTCTCTCAAACCCTGTCTCTCACCACCTTAGAAAGTGGTCTCAAAAATGATAGAAGTCTGGCCTGTTGGTTTATGCTGATAAACTCATATCCCTGGCAAGCATTAGTGCAAAGCTAAAAAGGGGCAACTAGTGTAAACTCCATAAGTCGCACTGCAGGTGATTTTGGACAGAGAAGTGGCACGCCATGTCTCATCATGCACTGATGGTGACAGAATTCTGGTCACACAAACACTCCCAGTGATCTGTGTTGAATGGTCCGGAACAGTTTGGGAAAATATTGTCATTGGGCTTCATTACAGGTCCGGCGGTAACCCTGCCGGTGCTACTGATGGGTTGCCGCCAGACCCGTGATAAATTACTGGTGCCGATCTTCCTGGTGCCACCGGGTTATTACAAGTCCGGCGGCCGGGAAGTCAGGCGCCGGTAATTCTGTTAATCCCCATTCCCATAGTGTCCTTTAGAACTCTATGGGAGTGGGGACATGGAAACATGGGCACCGTTGTTAGCGGTGCCGGTGCTTCCTTGACAGTTTTGCTTACTGTGACCGATGTGCCCAGCAGGGTCAGACCTGTTGGGCACAGCAGCTCTGGCAGGTAAACCCGTAGTTTGCCGGTACGGAAACAAAGATGCCGGTGAGCTTACCGGCACCCTTATTTCCGGATTGGCAAACTTGGCATGAGGCCCATTGACTTTATAGAACCCAGTGGACTGGAAATATGCAGTCATACTCATTGATTACACTTGCAAGGGAACCAAGTCCACTTGTATTCAGGAAATTATGGTGCCATGCACCATTAACTTTCTTGACACAGTTTTCCGGAGAAAAGCGGTCTTCATTTTTGTATTTCAGTCAAATGTTCCTGTTGCCCCAGGAGAGGGCCCCCATGAGAACAAAGGGCCAAGAATTCTGCCGAATGTTGAGCAACGGAGGTCCAATTTAAAGCTTGGAATCTAGTAGAATAAAACATAGTTTACATCCAGAAATGTACTTATATATATATATAGCAAACAGCTACAATTTCATTTCCCACCTCCCTCTTCTGCAGAATAAAGACCCTCCAGCCATGGCTGCACCCAACAACGGGCACAGCAGACCCTAGAAGTCTCCAACTGATAAGCAGGTCAGAGCACCACCAAAAGGCAAGTCTTTACAAGAATTAAAAAGAACCCATTAATAGGCTAAGCTCACGATGTGAAAGGGGATAAAAACAATGATGAATGCTGTAAGTGGGAATGGCTTACTGCCAATATGGTCATCCTTTAGGTAACAGCGAAAGAGGTACAGGCAGAGAGCAAAAGTGAAGCACACGAGGACGCATATGCACAAAGCAAGGTCAGTACTACAGCGATTAGGACGCAGTGAGCCAGATTCTCTGGCTCATTTATTTTTTTTAGCTTTTTCAGTTTTTAAGTATATTTTTACCACACATTAGCCTTACACACACTCTTGGTTGCTTTCCAAGGTCCCCACACAAAACACGGTCCTGAGGAGTGTGGCGCAGTTATAGATCCGCCGAATTGTCAACCTACTGTGAACATGTATTGTGTAGGAAGTACACCTACACTAGACGTAGACCTGGTTGCTAATGAATTGTGTTTTTATGAGTGATTATTGGGATTCACTGCACAGGCTGATTTAGAAGAAATGAGGCCGTGAAAACAGGATTTAGGTTTCACAATAGGATTTATGTGAATTTCAAACTGTAAATGCAGCCCTGCTGGTGAGAAATTAACAAAATACCAGAGGCTGCAAAAAAGAAAGCAATATGTTGCTGCAAATAAATTTAAATATGTGATTTTGCTGTCAATTATTAATACAATAACTGAGACAGAGAAAAAAAAGAAAGAAAAAATAATATATTGATTATGTATGGTTACTAAAAATGAGTCATGAGATTTTGCTTCGGCATTGAATGCAGTATTACATTGAAAACAAGTAAGATACGAAGAAAGTACGCTGCATTAAGGGGATCCCTTATGTTACAAGTCAACATCATTGGCATCCACAGTATTGATTATCACTACAAAAAACAACACTCAGTCGGTTAACATGAGTGAGAAGAACACTGGAAAAAGAAGAGTGCCAGTAAAGTGTATAGACTTTATACGTTGAATGAACTCCCCCCCACCCCCCATGTCGTCATACCGAGAAAATACGTCTCCACATCTCGGTACACTTGCTTTTTCCTGACCCTAAAAGCACACTGTATCCACAATGAGGCATGCAGATGAAACGTGCGTGCTTCGTGAGGCTCAGAGAGCAGGAATTAAGGTAGTGGCTGGCAAATAGAGGGAACCCAGTGTTATTGGACTCAGTTTACCATTTCATAAATATTCCAGTTGACAAGTAATGTGCATGTACGTACCTGTGCAGTGAATTATGTCCAGCACCCCTCTGTGAAGCTTCAGGACCTGGAAACCCCGCTCCCAAGGAATTTTGAATGATAAATACACATCACCTGGAATGACCACATTGATCAGAACATGATCTCACTACCGGCATCTTCCGTTTCTATGAAATCAACCTATCAGGACGCCCAACACCATGTTAAAGAGTTTAAAATGACAGCAGTACTCCCCTTGTATGAGCACAGCACATCACTCAAAGGAGAAGGAATCCACGGTAGCCATTTCTGCAGCACTCTTAGGCAGGTTTATGATAGAACAACTAACATCTGTCAGAAGATGCATTATTGTGCATTTATGGACCTCTTGTAAATCAAATGTATAACGAATTTGAGACATGGAAGACAAATCTATTTACCTGTACACTTACTGGACAAAGAAGAAATCAAACTCTGTTACTAGGCAGTGCCTACCAAGGTTCAAGGGCATTGGAAACAATACAGCAGGAAAGACGCCTTGCAGGCATGTTTCCCTCCTCCTTGATACTGAAAAGGTGGACCCACATCAAGTAGGAAAGTCACCGTCAGCCAAACAAAGTAAACCAATAGAAGAAGTACATCACTGGCTATCTATGCCATTACACTCTGGAACCCCGTCCATAAAATCATATAACAAGAACAAAACCCAAAGAAATTCAGTTTATATGTAAAGAAATAATCTCTCCAATGAAGAAAATAATCCAGAACTTTAAACTGAGAAAGAAACCAGAAGACATTGAACTTAGTCCTCAAGAAAAGTATCACTCAAGACAATGGGCCTCATTGCGACTATGGAGGTAGCCATGCCGCTTTAAGCGCCATGGCTACCCCCATACCGGGTACCGGGTCCGGGTTCCTGGAATGGGGAAATACCGGGCCATTCTGACCTTGGAGGACCCGCTAATTCCCTTTCCTGGAACCCAGACCCGGTACATCCCCATTCCCATTTCAGCCCCCATAGGGCTCAATGGGAATGGGGAGGATGCTAACAACGGGCCTGTTAATGATGGGCCCGTTGTTAGCATCCTGGTCTGCTAGCAGGTCCCGCTAAGGACGCCTGGTTTTAGCAGACGTCCTTAGCGGGACCCACGAGCAGACCTCGTAATGAGGCAGTAGAGGGTTAACGGCGCTGGCAGCTCTACCGGCGCCGTTAACCCTCTACCGCACTTGTTGTAATGAGGCTCAATGTTTTATGAAGACACTTACTGCATTGTGAATAAGAGTAACTGTTCCCTTCTGTCTCTGCTTTTCACTCTAATCTGTTATAATTTCTAATAGGCTATTTTTCTATTTAGCTTCACTCCACTTTTGCCTCCCCTTATATTTCTCTAAGTTGCTGTGACGCTTATCCTGATCTGTGTGGTACGCGCACTACACATCATATAAATACAAGCGCCTTTGATGGCATCTGATCGGGGCAGGCTGGTTCTATCGCATTGGTAAACAAGGTGTTGGACAGACCAGTTAATAGGAACCGGCATCAAGCTTTTGAGGGTAGGGTAAAGAGAGTTGTATGGTACATTTAGGTCTTGGCGACTATGATGCCAATAGTGGATTCTGCACAATAAGGCAGATGTGAAAGAAACACCTAAAGAAGTAGTGGACAGGGTGATAACCAAATGATACTGGCAAGTGGGAATAAATAGAAAAATGTATTGGCAGATGGTAGTGTATTTCTATCTATATATTATTTGGTAAATGACAATGGCCTTCAATGCATTGAGTGATCACTGCACAATGGAAATGGGTTACTACTTTCAGGCATGCCAGGATGGAAAATCAGTGTAGCCCTCATCTGCTGGAAATGCCAATTGTGGTGGACACCATATACTACAGGAGGTCTCACGTAATAAATCTCTAATTTGCAGGAGTTCTTGTCAATAAAACCCTGAAAATTAGATTTAAAATTTGCAAAGAATATTTTAAGATATCAACACCTAAGCTGTTGATGCTTGCATGTGTATGTCTTCTTAGTGGTATTGCCTACATGGACGCCACTTTGTAAGGTTCTCAGAGTGACCAAAATTCTGGTTACCCTTTCAACACAATGTAGCTCATTTTAAGCTTGGGGTTTTGTGAATGAAAGGCGTAAAAGTCTTGCAAAGGGTTTTACGTCTTTAATTTACCATATGCCCCATTTTCTTCGATTTGTATGGCGGGGAGGAGGAGCGGAACGCAACTTGCATTTCCGCCGCTCTCTTCCTCTCCACCATATAAGTAACACCAGCATTTGCGCCTGCTTGGATTTTCATGCTGGCGCAAATGCTGTGGATCTCTATGGGGTCTGCCGACTTTATACGACAGCAAAAAGCAGGCAGACCCCACAGGGATCCATTGTAAATGCTGCATGGCAAGCAATCAAAACCCTGCTGTTTGTCTGAACCCGCCAGTGCCTATTCTACAGGAAACCAAATGTATAGTAATGTCCTGCTTGTAAAACTGCTAGGCCTCTTGGAACTAAGGCATCTGTAAGTAGTCATGCTGTTACTCATATAACCTGTAATGTCATTCTTGTAACACTGCTACGCCTCATGTAACTAAGGTACCTGTAAGTAAGCTATACTGATACTCATGTAAGTAAGCCACCCTCTTGCACCAGCGCCTCGATGCCCTCGGGCTGACATGCGCTCTACAAATCTGAATAAATAAATAAATAAAATGATTGGTGCAACACAGGTTCGATCCCCGGATCCGCACCTAGAAACCTCTGGGTATTAAGCATGTTAGAAATAACCTATCATATCATAAGCTACTGTCACACCACACAGGTCTTGCAGATTCTATCAGAGAATTAGCTGTTCCTGTAATACCAGAAGCAGCCCCACCTCAAAACAAAACACCCACAATGAGTCCAGTCTTGAGGCACCCCATATGGCCTCACAAGCTGCCTTTTTTGGCTCATTTGTAGAGCACTCATGGCTCAAACAGCCAACACAGTACTGACGGAAAAGTGTGAACATAAGACAATAGAGACATTATTGAAATAGAATTTGTTTCAGTTTTTAATAAAAAGTCAGCAGGTGCTCAGTCCGGCGCATTCCTCGGGGTGAGCAGTTCAGAGTTGAGCAACCTGGACTTGGGAGGAGACACCCATCACTTGTTTGCAAAAATAAAATGGAGCTTTAATCAGATATTTGTCCTGAGGAGGTCTCCTGGAATTGCACCATATAAGGTTGTCTTGAAGATAGACATTTGAAGGACCATTGCGGGCTTATGGGCCAATGTAGGAACCTTGAATGTTCCCCAAGGTTCAAAATGCAGCCAATCCAGGACAGGCAACATCTGAGCAGGCTGCAGTGTGTGTTGCTGTTCTTGCAATTCTAGCAGCAGTGTTTTGTAGAAGCTGCAGGTGACAAAAGGGGAATATGTTTGTTCTAAGGAAGAGGGCATAGTAGCATTCCTGTTTGGCGCCAATAATCGCATAAGCAGCGGTGGCACAGTTTAACAGGGAAGAGCGCACATTGGGGGTAGTAGCACAAGGCATTAAGGTGATGAGCTAACACTAGCATTGTATTGTGAAGAGTATAAGTGTTCCTCGTAGAAGTATCCCCCCATTCTCGGGTTCAGCTGTACAGTTTGAAGACCACTGGCCTAAGGGGGTTTTCTCTGGGTCATAATAGAATTCTGGTAGCTCAATGCACTTTGGTCTTGCTCTGTATGTAGCTTCCACCTGCAGCGCAGGTTTCAATCCCAAGTGTACTTCCTGTATGTGACCCTCATAGGGAGATAGGTGTTACACAAGAAAATGAAATCAGCGCAGTTGCACTCCCACGGTCACAGCGCAAAGAATATTTCCTAGAGTTGAACCAGATTTAAAGGCACTTTTGTAAGCAGTCAACATTGATCACTATGGCAACAGTGTCTTTCAAGCAGAGAACATGAAAAAGAGTGCAAAGGCTGCATCAAAATCAGGACCCCTTTTACCATTAGTATTATTATTATTATTACCCAAAAATATTGTATGGTGCAAACCTAGCTCACTACAGGTCATAGCAAAACAAAAAGGTTACAAGAATTTAACAAAGCATCAAGTAAACATTATTTAAGCATTCATCGATCCTGCGGCTCGGACCGGGTGTTATCTGCCCGGCATCCGAGTTAAAGGCCCGAGCGTAGCGAGGGTTTTTAACGAGCCAGAGAGGGTATGAATGCAATTAGCACCCCGAGTAGCCAATCCGGTAGCCCGGATTGCTGATAGCATTGTATTTTGTTTGAATGAATGGAACTCAAACAAAATACTTTAGAAAGATGGCTGCCACGGAGCTGGGGCTTCATATGGACCCTTCTTCCATGTCCATGGTGGCTAGCATGGACAGCAGGAGGAGGAGGCAGCAGCAGCAGCAGCGATGTATGCCATCAGAAAAATCAGGTAAGTAGGGGGGGGGGCATTAAAAAAAGAAGAGAAGGGAGGATGAAGGGAAGATGGTGTGACAGGGAAGCAGCCATCAGGTTCCTTGGAATGTGGGCTTAGATCGCTAGTTTCAGCCTCTGTTCCAAGCAACCTGATGGGTTGCTGCCCCGGGTGCTAATAATAAATATCACAGTCCAATATAAGAACTGGTCCACATTTGAACACAAAACATGTTAACATTGGTCTTTCGGACCAGTCCTTCGTGAATTGAGGTACTGCTGTTAAAGCTGTGCAGTCCGAGTCAGTGCCCATCAAATCCTGCTCCCATTGATTTGGTCTCAGCTTAACAGCCCGCCCCCTTGGCCCCCCTCACCACCACCACACACGTCTATGCACAACACACCATCTTCTGATGCCCTTTTAAGATACATATTGGAGTTATTTGAGTGCCACTGTATATTATACACACCCAGCCACGCAGTCACTGCGTCTTAGGGGTACAATGGAAAAGCATGGCATGGAACAGGCCCCCAACTTACCCTCTATGTATGCACGCCTTATTTATTTTATCCGATACTGACCCACATTTGAGGTCACTGGGCACCAGTCCAAAGGGTGTTTGAAAACACATAAGAAATTGCGTGCCGGTCGTGCACATGCTTTGGAAAGCCAAGCAGGCAGCCCCTTGCCCATTTTACCTGCCCATTCGTTTTTAAACCCATGAATTATTCTGACATCACCATCCAAACCATCACGACCCCTGGTGCCTGTGAAGATGAACATACATGAACCTTCCCTCCAGTCGACAATAAATCCAGCAGGCCAGGAAAGTGTTAAACACAACCCGCCCCTCTCCCTTCCACATGTTTTGTGCAAGCATCTGTAATGTGCTAAGTGGAACCATGTGTCCAGGAAAGCTCTTTCTGGATCCAGGTTCAAAGCTTTTCTTTTCCATCTTTTTTTGTATTTATTTGATAAGGTTTTCTCCTTCTTTGTAATTTTCGCTCCTCTTTGTTCTGGTTCCACTGCAGCCCTCGGTAATGAGGCCTGCGGGTGGGCTGTGCCTGCCTGCCTGCCTTGGCTGCTGCTTGGCTTCCGGGTCATGCCCCGGCCAGTGGTGCAGTCACCTCTCCAGGACAAGCCCTGAGGCAGTGTTGAAAGAAATCCCTTTTGCTTATGTTTTACTCGTTTTCCACTCCATGGCAGCTGCATGGTGGAGACATTTGTAATGACACATGCATTTTAGGGCAAAAAGGTTGCACGTATGATGAAGCCAAGGTGGCATCATTCCATCTTATTATGTAAGAAGAAGAAGAATGTGTCATTTGTATAGCAATTTCGCCAAATCGCTGCACATAGAACCATTTTATATAGAATTATAATTACCCAAATTGCCTTGGTACCTATATATCAAACTGGCAATGGTGAAAGGCTACACTGGCTTAGCAGGGAGTCGATCCTGGGTCCTGCAGATCACACACACACACGCACACACACACACACACACACACACAGAGCTCATCAGCAAGTGCTGAACCCAATGAGCTATCTTACCCGCATGTACTGCAATGGTTTTCTGTGTGATAGTTTTCCCCCTGTAGAGGTACACTGTACCTTTTCACCTGAAGTCCAAATGGCAAGGGGTAGGTGCAGTTTTCCAACTAAATACGTTTGGCTATGTGTCTTTGGCTATTTTCACAGGGCATGTTCTTTTACAGTAACTGTCACACATTATACCTACATATAGGGCTGTTGACGATCAGTTGAAATCAGTCTGCCATGTCGAGCTGAAGCTGCTCTAAGCTAAGGGCCTGATTCACAAAAGAGTTTTCCAATGGGAAAATCCGTGACTGGCCTGATCCAGACGACCGAAGGCAAATAGAACTGTTTCTAGACCACAAGGTTAAAAGAAAAAAAGTGGTAGTAGTCCCACATCACTTACTGGTGTGGTAAAAAAGCGCTGACTTTTGGAGGTTCCTCTATGTCCAAAAGTGAGCCAGTGGGGAGATGCAAGCACTGAGGTAAAGCGGCCCGGCTTGCTGGGGCTGAGCACTAAGCATTCTGAGCAATTTGGAACCAGTTATCTGCTGGGGTCCACACTGTGGCGAAGGAAATGTCCGCTCTGTATTGAATCGAGAAACAGGAAGAGCTCATTGCACGGGTGAAGAAGAAATAGCCCATTATAAATTCAAGGAAAAACATTCAAAAACCAATGTTATGGCCAGGGACGTGATTTGGGGGTGGCCAGGGGTCGCATTTACGACCCCTGATGTCTCCCTTGATTTTTTTTAAAAACATTTTTTAATGTAAGATCCTAGGCTGTCACCAGTGTCATGTGTCTCTTTATTTTTGGAGTGCCTCTAGGAATAACACATAATTTGTCTTTCTGGAATTCTATCCAATAATTGCTAGATTCATAATGGTTTATTTCCAGGCACACATCAGGTGGTGAATCGCTGATTTAGCCTGTTCTTAAATACCTCAACTCAGCCTTTGACCCTTCTGAGGTCGATAAATGAGTACCAACACAGGATGGGTGATATTGAATGCATATTTGATCTATATAAAGCACTTAAGCGTAAGTGCTATTGAACTGGAGGCTTCCAGTCCTTTAAGATGAGTAGCTATACCCTTGAGATTGATGGGGATGCAGATTCTACTCATACATCAATAATCAAGAGGGCACAAATAGTTTGTCAAAGTTGCCTGTTTTAATGCAAGTTTTAAAACAGGGAGTACAACGAACATCAGCAATCGCTCAATACTTTGACTCTAACTACTTCATAAAAAAGTAGGGTTCTCATACCCACAATTGGTCATAGCTGATGTGTTGAGCTGCGTAATTACCAACGTCATCCTATGCGGCAAACTACTAAAACCTAGCTGGAAGTGGGATTGGTTCTAAGTGAATAACTAAGCATAGGTACTATATCTGTTTGGAGTAACAGAGAAAGGTAATAGGATAGCTAACATCAGGTGGGGCAACTAAGCCCTCCCTCCAAAATGACCACTTTGAATGTCACTAAATGTACAATGTTACATTCGGCTACACAAACTATAGGACCCCTAACTGCGTGGTCCCCTACAATTGGTTGGCCATCAGTAATTTTCCACCTGTGTGAGCAGCACGCAGAGTGAACAACCAGGTGTGGATAAGCTCGTCTTGATACCAGCTTCCCTCCAATTAAAATATGATCCATCATCACCTCAATGGTCAAGTGTCAATTAGTACTTTTGAAGTTGGCCTTGAGTCTGTACTGTTCTCTGAGAATTTTTAAGGAGTATGGGTACTATCCGGCTTCCGTGCGTAGGTGTGACCATCCCGTCCGTCCAACTTCCTTCCATCACGTGACTGGACACCATGAATTGAGCCTTTTTGTGTATTTGATTTTATTCTTCAATAGTCCTCTGACATCTTTTGTTTTTGCTTGACCTTCTTGAACAAGAGCTTCTGTTCTTTCATGTTAATTGTATCCAATGTCAGCCAACTCCTAGTTTGATAAGACCCTGGCTTTCTTGGCTCAGTGAACTCCTTAGGTGAAATGGATTCTGTATAATTCAATTGCTTTTTGTAACTGCGACACTGGAATGAGGCCTTCTGGTGTTGTTCAGTACTGCTTTATACGTAGTGGAAACATTAATTCTCCACTTTATCCATATGTGTCTATGAGGTATGTAGGTATATGTTGGTGCTTGCCACGGCCTAATCTATTTAAGCATGTGGCTAGCTTCATGATTGCGTTGATGCTTGCATTTCATTGCATCTGTACACATTTAAACTAACTAAATATCTTCATCAAGTTTGGGGCATAAGTTTCTTTGGGCCTCATTACACGGTAGGCTGTAACCATGGTGCTACTAGCGCCATGGTTGCCGCCGGTACCGTACCGAGTCCGTTATGGTGAATGGCAGAATTACCGCCACATTCCAAGGTGTGTGGGGGCGGTAATTCCCCATTCACCATGGCACTTCCCCATTCCCATTTGAGACCCCATAGGGCTCAATGGGAATAGGGAAGGTGGCAATTACGTTACAGCAAATTGCGGTGCCGTAATTGCCTCCAAGGTCCCTTTACGGGCCCGTTCCTTAACGGCTGGGTCCCGCAAAGGGATCTCGTAGTAAGGCGGTAAGGGTTTATCGGTACTGGTACCCTTACCGGTAACGGTAAACCCTTACCGCATTCCGTGTAATGAGGCCCTTTATCTTGATCCCAAGATGTCACTTACCTTGGTACTTCTTTGTTCTTTATAATCATCTGCCTCTCTGGTCTGGTTATCTTTCTATCTGGGTCTCGATTCGACTTTGTATGACGTCACCATTCATCCTGGTCATTCAGTTTCTTTGTTTCATCAGGAATCTCGTTCCAATGGCCATCATATTGTCTTGGATGCAAGTATGGTTTCCTCAATGGGTACTTTACTTCCCATATTCTCTTAGGTATAGGTATTCTTATGGGTACTGCACAGAGCCCTCCCTCTTCTCTTTGTTGTTTTAACTGTTCAGCATAGGTCACATATTTTGGTCCATACGTTTCAGGTAATGTATTCGGGGCAGGTGGAGTGGGGGTACTTGACTCCTCCTCTAGACTATATAATATCATATCATTATCATTTGGCCTTGGACGTCTGCTTGCATTCACAGTAATTTGGTAATATGGTGCTATACACACTGATATTAATGATACATATGGTGATCCATTATTGAATGAAATGTATATAACATTATGGTGATATTGCAACCATATTTTTTGTATTGTACTTAGGAACAATATGTGATTTCCCTTCCTGTTTTGTCAAGGGGTAAAAGGTCATGTTCCATCACTTCCCGTGATGTCACTTCGAGGTGGGGGTCAAATAACATAATTCCTTTGATGTCATCAGAGGTCAAAGGCCATGTGATGTCACTTTCGCTACCCCTGGCATTTTGGTGAAATGACGTCCCTGGTTATGGCTGCACAACAAATCAAAAACAAGGTAACCAGCAATGGCCTCAAAAGCAACCATAACTGTGCCACTGACATCGTAAAACAAGCATAACTTGGAGACCATCATGCACTGCTCCTTATGTCTGTCGGTAGTGTGGTAATTCAACTTGTAAATCAGTACAACGTTTATCATTGTTAGGGTTTATTTATTAAACTGCACCTCCAAGAAATGCTAACAAGCCGTAAGAGCGTATAGGGCTTTCTTGATGTGGAAGTCCAGTTCAAAAATATATTATGTACATGCCATTTGTGTTGACATACGTGGCCTGATGGGCAGTGCACGACGATGGCACAGTTGTGTTTGTGCTATGATGATGGTGTCACAGTTATCAGTTATGAGTGCTACAGAAACCATAAGTGGTGAATTCGTTTGTTTTATTTTCTGGTAATGCAAGCTTTTTTTTCTACTAAATGTCATAGATGTGTATGAGGTCAATTTAACAATGTTACCAAAGTTTTTCACGGATTTCAGTGTTTGCCCAATGATATAAAATACCCTAAATACAGGTCACACTGGACATGGGCGTACTACTTTAACTGGGTTAAGGTCTTTGGCACTGCCCCATAACCCACCAATAGTGCTAATGGGCATGACTGCTTTGCCCATGGCATGGCTATAGCTCATGCTGCAGTCCCCACCAAAGCACCCAAATTGCCTTTGGCCACACTTAGCAGCCTCCTGACCCCACTGCACTACTTTGCCATCCAAAGTGACACTTGGTTTGGCCTGAAGCCTAGTCCAGTGGGCACTTTGCCTTTTTTGTTGACTAGTGGTTGGGACTGTGGGTTAGTTTGCCAAGAACATGGCCTTTGGCCATGCCCCAGTACCATCAAAGCCCTCGAAGTGGCCATTGGCACACTTCACCCCACCGCCAATGTGGTTTCATAAGGCACTAGCCACTTTGCCCAGAGCATGGCATTTGACCAAGCTCAAGACCTTCCAACCCATTTGAAGTTCCAATCGGCCTTGCTACTTCACACAAATTGAAGGTTCCTGGAGCACTGTCCATGGTCTGAGGCCATATCCAGTGCCTACTTTAGCAAGGGCAAGACCATTGGCCAGCTTCAGATGTTGCCAAGCCACCAAAAGTTGCTACTGGGCCGGGGCTGAGGCCACTGGCCATGGACTGTGGCCACTTCATATACATTTGGCCAGAACTGGGCCCCATAAAGACACCTCAAGTAGCCATTTGTCCTGGCCTGTTATTATTATTTTTATTATTACATTTTTGTAATATGCTACACAACCGCAGGCCTCAGAGCGTAACAAGATACAAAATAAACACGCAATACACATTTTTAAAAAAGGGAGCAGAATCCATACTCCATAGTCAGCAGCGCTGCTAAACAGTAAAGTCAATAACTGTCTTCAAATCAGATTTTTGTATTTATTTATTTATTTTAATTTATATAGCACCTTAATCCAAAGCGCTTTACAAGAGGAACAAGGGAATACAACAAGCAATACTTGACAATTAATCTAAACCAGAACAGTACACCAGACAATTTACATTTATGATGAGGCTAATTACTAATAGAGGGACAGAAGGTAGGAGGAGAGGGTGGAGGTGGGTTAGGTGGTGAGAGAGGAAGCAATTGGTGGTAGGGGGAGAGTGGAAGAGATAGGATTTTAGAAAAGTGCAAAATGAGGGATAGGAGGTGATGGAGCGGACGGGTAGAGGAAGGCGGTTCCAATGGAAAGGAGCAAGAAGTTGGAAGGGCGGAAACAGGACGGGGTAAAGGGGGGAGGTGGAGTAGAGAGAAGGAAGAGATCTGCAGAACAGAACCCTCTTGACAAGTCGTTACAGATGGACACAAATGACGGCAGATCATTTTTACCACAGCCCACCAGTATAAAGTCCCTGCCCTTCTGGGTGAACCATTGATCTATCTTAATCCTTCAGATGATCTTAAATTCAGACGTTCTTACGACACCAGCCCCAGTCTTCTGATGCAGCCAGGCCAACACCGTGTTCCTCAGGGTGTCTCTATATTCATGACCCAGTGGTGTATCAACATTGGTGATGATAACATTTCTATTGTCCATAACAGTCTTCTTCACGGATTCTTCAGCAATTGAGGGCAAGAAGGTTTTGCCAATACGCAAAAAATCTGGGAAGGCAATATTTTGGATTATTGAGATTCTGTTGAAAACACCAGATACTTAAGTAACTGCTCCTAATTCAACACGCGGGGTTGACATGGGTGCTTGTACATGCTGTCCAGCTATGATGGAGATATCGGGGAAGAGAACATGCAGATTAGTTAATGCTTTTTGCTGTTTCATATGTTTGTTGTCCAGAAGCTGTATTATGTTCTCCAACTCAGAAGTTGTCTGACAATGTTTGTCCCTAGTATTCCCAATAATGACACCCTTCCCATCCACCCAGGAATTGATTCGTATCACAGGGGGCCAAGCGGCTCAAATTGCATTGGGTTATTTGGGAATCCTGAATAACAACAACCTCAGAAGGCTGATTTTTCTTGTCTGTGGACTGATCATACTGACAGGATTTGTCTACTTTCTCCGGCTGGAATTGCGCTGCCAATGTGTCTATTATTTCTATCCAGGTGCAAAAGTCTATAAAGCTTTTGCATAAATTAAGCTGGGCAATAATCTTGTGCTTAATATGTGCCCATTTATAGGGCTGATCTGTTCATATTGAGAGGTCTGTATATGTAGATCTTCCAAAAGATCAGAGGGCCACTGCATAAGCAGTTCCATGGTCGCCATGTTTTCTGATATTGGTTGAACAGAGACTGTTTCAGCCATGTCAAGGGCAGATAGAGATGACGTTGCAATATCAAACCCTTGAGCATGGTTTTCAATAAAATCATTCTCAAGGGGGCACCCCGTCTCTTCAATACCAGTGGTCAGCTCAGTAGACGGTTTACCATTACTTTATGAGGAGGCTCGCCAACAGCCAGAATCATCCTCATCATCAGAGGAAGCAGATCTCATATGCTGCAGCCGCTGCTTCCTACGGGCACTCAGTTCCATTTCTGTTAGGCGGCTGTTCATAGGCAGGGAGGTCGTACACATGACCATCGGTAGGTTGGGAGATTTGCTAGCTTTACTAGCTTTGGCTCTTTTTGGAGACATACAGCCTCATTACAACTCAGGCGTTAAGGGTTAACGCCACCGTTAACCCTTAACGCCTGATTCTGATTTTAACGCCTGCTTTTAGCAGGCGTTAAAATCCATGGCGCTAACCTGCCATGGTGCTAATTACGCCGCCGTAATTTACGGCGGCGTAATTAGCGCCTTCCCCACTCCCATTATGCCCTATGGGGCAAAAATGGGAATGGGGAAGGGAAAATGGGAAATGGGGATTTACCGCCCCACTCACCTTGGAATGGGGCGGTAAATCCGCCATCCACCATGGTGTAAACGGAGTTTGGTGGTAAAGTTGGTGCACTTAGCACCAAGGTTGTAATGAGGCCCATAGTCTGAGAAATTAAAAGTTAAAAGTAATGAGAGTTCATTAAAGGCCTGATACATAACAGGCATCAGGCCTAGTACCTAGATACCAATTTAGCATTTCTCAGCAGCATCAACCAAAAGGCAACAGACTTTTCTGAAGACTATTCAAAGAAGTGGAGCCAGCCCAAACGAATCCGCCGATGCACAAATGCATAGGTCACAGAATGCTGGGAAAAGAATAGCCATGGGACAGAGGGGTCCCACAGGGCAATCCGGCCACTAGAGACACAAGAGACCAGCAAGCTGACAATCCATACTGGAGCAAGCGCATAGACGTGTGCGCATGCGCACCTAGCCGCCTCCGTCAGCTTCAGTCAATAATGTTGGCTCCATGCCTCCTGTGGACAGGATCTTTGACTATTTGTACCCTTTGCAGGTCCATCGAATGTCAAATTGACCTGTACCTGTTACCTGTAACTGTTGTTCTCCAACATGGGTCTCCCTGCCACACTTCCACAAACCGAGAGCCAACACAATCATAAAGGTAAAACAGGCACAGTCAAGAGATATGACTCCTTCGCCTTTTGTGGTAATGTGGGCAGAGGGAAGGCTATACTCTTAAGAAGGGGTGTGAACATGGCTGGTAGCAAACCGTACAGCAAAGTATAACAGTCCAAAATAAAGGAATGTCCACTCAAGGTTCTATACAAATTTGTGCACTTTAATTAAAAACACCATGTACACTAATAACTAACTAGAAAAACACTACACAAAACCCACCGCTGAGGAAAGAACACAGAATAGGAAAAGATAGAAGATGCAGCACTCTGTGTAATTAATTAGGGGTAAAAGGCAAGCAAAAGCAACACTGTTCTTGCAAAAGGATACATACTTGGGAGCAAAAAGGGTTCCAAGTGGCCCAACCAGTCCTGAAATGGACCATGGAAGCAGTTCGAAGTCGATATTACCTTCTTTGCAGTTCTTGGTGTTTAAGAAGCACTGAACCAGAATTCTTAGTGCTGTGTGAGGATCAGGATTGAACAAAAGGCACCCACAGAGGCTCCTGCTGGTTCAAATGTGTTGAACAGTTCTTGAAACATGCTCCAAGCAGTTAAATGGCAAGAAACACTAGGATCACTGCTGAACTGCCTCTCAGGGAGCTGCAAGTCCCAATCCACAGGCTAAGTGACAATATGAGTCCTTCTCTCTTACTCCCAAACATGGTGGAGGCTGGCACACAATTGCAGGGGTCCTCTAACAAGGTGAGGTCCTGGGTACCGCTGTGGCTGGCAGAGATGCGGTCTTGCTCCACTACCAGTCACTTCTTAGATTGCTTCGAGTTCCACTCCAGGGATGCAGGGACGAGATGGGCCCTTGTTCTCTGCTCCCAACATGGGGGATTCTAGCACACAATTTCAAGGGTCCTCCAACATGGTGAGGTCCTGGTTACTGCTGTAGCTGGCAGGTCCTGTTGCAGCAGCAAATCACCTCCAATGGTCCCTTGGGATGGTTAGGGATAGAGCTGGTCTCTTCCTTAGAACACCTTCAGTCACCTCACAACTGGAGGACTTTAGAAAGGACTGCTCTCGCAACAGTGTCTAGTGAAATCTTCTCAAGTGATGATTCAAAGATGCTTCAAGCTGATTTCCAAGATGGTTCAAAGAAGTGGTGGGAGACCCCTTCTTTTATAGCTAAAAGTCCCCAAGTGATTGGACTAAAGATAGCATGCTTCAGGGGTTCAATCCCTGCTCTTGAAATGTGTGGACTTTGCCCTTCTGATGTCACACCCAAAATGCTTTGCTTCAGATAAAGTGGAGGGGACAGAAAAGAGAGGCAATCAAGATGACAGAACCTCCTGAAACTGTACAGATCCTTCTTTGACTACACCTTTCTTCTCAATAGGATCAACAGCATTTAGAAGGCCTGCAGACCCCTGGTGTGAGGCCTGTCTCTCTGTGAATGGGTGTGTCTCTTGGTTTCTGTTTTCAGGGCAGCACCCTGTGAAGTGGCTATCCTGGGGCTAAGGGTGTTATCTGCCCTTACAAAGGAACAAAGAGAAGTAATCCACAAGGCTGCATTCCTCTCAATGGACAGAGATGAGCCTTGTATGGGAGGAATACACATAAACCTTCAACAGCTGAACTGGGCCCACAGTGCTGACATATGTTCCCAATCAATTTAATGTGGCTGGGATAAATCTGAGAGATGCTGGCCATCATACCCTAACTGATGTATGGCTTAATTGTACAGTTTATTGTGCCACCCAGCGAGGATCTCCAGGATTATGCAGTTTTTGGAAAAAGGGTGCATATTTTAAATGCACCCCAGTGCTGTGGAGACTTGGATTTCACCACAGCTGTCAAGAAGACACTTATGACCTCTGAACCTGCTCTGTGCCACTGGTAGAGCAGGTGCTGCGAATCAGGATACTGATTCAGCAGGCCCCAAGTACAAACTAGGATTTTGGCATGGAGCTCCGGTAGAGCAATTCACCAAAATGCCATGGGTAGCGTAAGTGACATCAGTGACCCAATGACATCACAGTAAGTAATGTAATTTGACATTTATTTAATATGATGGCATCAGTTCCTCTTTAACCCTGGTTACATCAACAGAAGAGGCTTGTGAGTGTAAAAAAAATGTACATTACATGTAAACATTTTAAAATACCAAATAGGTACTAAAGCAGACAAGAATATTTTAGATACCAACCACATTATAACAAGGGTGCTGCCTTCATATGCCCTGGATGGAGCTATGATCTGACATGATGTGACAGGGTTAGAACCAATAGAACAACATAGGCTGAGAAATATGTCACTTCAGCATTGTATGGCCAGTTACTTCCATATTATGGCAATCATAGCTGCATGTCAACTATAGTCATTATATGAAAAGAAGTGCCCCTACATTGCCAGTTTCTGCAATATTACAGTATAAAAAAATCCAATAGATGCATGTCACTACAGTTGCACAGGAGCATTAAAGCTTGACAGGGTAATTCATAGAATTTCGCACAAAAGTGGCGCACGCGGCTGGCGCACAGTGTGCGCGTGCGAATGTCTGCGCCAGCCGCGTGCGGTAAAATCGATATCCACGCACAGCGTATTCATGGATTTCAGCCTCCAAAACCAGCCGTGGCGCAGAGTGGCGCAGCGACCCTGCAGCTGCGCCAGTTATGCCCCCAAGAACGCCCTCGCGCAAGGAAAAGCCATCAAAATTCCCAATTCATTGCAAAGGGCTGCGCTAACCCTGGACCAATATACAGGGCTTCCAAACAGGAAACGGCGAGCGGGGAACGTGTACTACTGGGGTGCGCAGGAAGTTCCACACGCGATTTCAGCAGGGCACGTGTATTTCTGGGGTGCGGGGAAGTTCAACACGCGATTACAGCAGGGTACGTGTATTACAGGGGTGCGGGGAATTTTTACACGCAATTTCAGCAGGGTACCAGTATTACTGGGGTGCGCGGGAAGTTCCACACGCAATTTCAGCAGGGTACCTGTATTACTGGGGTGCGCGCAAGTTACACATGCGATTTCAGCAGGGTACGTGTATTTCTGGGGTGCCGGGAAGTTTAACATGCGATTTCAGCAGGGTAGGTGTCTTACTGGTGTGCGCGGGAAGTTTCACACGCGATTTTAGCAGGGTACGTGCATTTCTGGGGTGCGGGGAAGTTTGACACGCAATTTCAGCAGGGAACGTGTATTACAGGGGTGCACAGGAAGTTACACACGCGATTTCAGCAGGATACGTGTATTTCTGGGGTGCGGGGAAGTTCAACACGCGATTACAGCAGGGTACGTGTATTACAGGGGTGCGCAGGAAGTCCCACACGCGATTCCAGCAGGGTACGTGTATTACATGGGTGCGCCTGAAGTTCCACACACGATTCCAGCAGGGTACGTGTATTTCTGGGGTGCGGGGAACTTTTACACGCAATTTCAGCAGGGTACCTGTATTACTGGGGTGCTCGGGAAGTTACACACGCGATTTCAGCAGGGTACGTGTATTTCTGGGGTGCAGGGAAGTTTAACACGCAATTTCAGCAGGGTAGGTGTCTTACTGGTGTGCGCGGGAAGTTACACACGCGATTTCAACAGGGTACGTGCATTTCTGGGGTGCAGGGAAGTTTGACACACGATTTCAGCAGGGCACGTGTATTACAGGGGTGCGTGGGAAGTTACACATGTGATTTCAGCAGGGTACGTGTATTTCTGGGGTGCGGGGAAGTTCAACACGCGATTACAGCAGGGTACGTGGATTACAGGGGTGCGCGGGAAGTCCCACACGCGATTCCAGCAGGGTACGTGTATTTCTGGGGTGCGGGGAAGTTTCACACGTGATTACAGCAGGGTACATGTATTTCTGGGGTGCGTGGAAGTGTAACACGTGATCACACCAGGGTACCTGTATTACTGGGGTGCTCGGGAAGTTACACACGCGATTTCAGCAGGGTACGTGTATTTCTGGGGTGCAGGGAAGTTTAACACGCAATTTCAGCAGGGCACGTGTATTACAGGGGTGCGTGGGAAGTTACACACGCGATTTCAGCAGGGTACGTGTATTTCTGGGGTGCGGGGAAGTTCAACACGCGATTACAGCAGGGTACGTGGATTACAGGGGTGCGCGGGAAGTCCCACACACGATTCCAGCAGTGTACGTGTATAACAGGGGTGCGGGGAAGTTTCACACGCGATTACAGCAGGGTACGTGTATTTCTGGGGTGCGTGGAAGTGTAACACGTGATCACACCAGGGTACCTGTATTACTGGGGTGCGCGGGAAGTCCCACACGTGATTCCAGCAGGGTATGTGTATTTCTGGGGCGCGGGGAAGTTTCACACACGATTTCAGCAGGGTACCTGTATTACTGGGGTGCGCAGGAAGTTCCACACGCGATTACAGCAGGGTATGTGTATTTCTGGGTGCTTGGAAGTGTAACACGCGATCACAGCAGGGTACCTGTATTACTGGGGTGCGCAGGAAGTTCCACACGCGATTTCAGCAGGGTGCGTGTATTACTGGGGTGCGTGAGAAGTTCCACATGCGATTTCAGCAGGGTACGTGTATTACTGGGGTGCGGGCAAGTTTCACACGCGATAGGCCCTGTGCGAGTGGGGTACGTGTATTTCGGGGGTGCAGGGGAGTCCTACACGTGAATTGGCAGTGTGTGTCCTCCCAGGTGTTCCGTCTACACCCTCCACGGCCCCTGCAGGCAGACCACACCAAAGGGGACTACCCTGCACCCCTGGGCATGTCCCGCAGGCAGCCCATCCACCATGGGCATGCCCCCCAGCCAAGCCACATGTCACCTTGCACTAGTGATCACCAACGCATTACCCCCTTGCACCCCCACCACACAGCAGTGCAGGGCACCTGCCAGCAGGCACACGCTCATCTCCCCCAGCACCCCCACCCCCAGCAGTGCAGGGCACCTGCCAGCAGGCCCCCACTCATGTCCCCTTGCACCCACACCCCCCAGCACTGAGGTTCACCTGCCAGCAGGCCCCCACTCATGTCCCCTTGCACACCTACCCCCCAGCAGTACAGGGCACCTGCCAGCAGGCCCCCACTCATGTACCACTCATGACCCCTTGCACCCCCAGCAGTAAGGGGCACCTGGCAGCATGCCCCCACTCATGTCCCCTTGCAGCACCACCCCCCAGCAGTGCAGGGCACCTTCCAGCAGGCCCCCACTCATGTCCCACTACTGTCCCCTTGCACCCCCACCCCCAGAAGTCAGGGGCACCTGGCAGCAGGCCCCCACTCATGTCCCCTTTCAGCACCACCCCCCAGCAGTGTGGGGCACCCGCCAGCAGGCCCCCACTCATGTCCCACTCATTTCCCCTTGCACCCCCACCCCCCAGCAGTGTGGGGCACCTGCCAGCAGGCCCCCACTCATGTCCCCTTGCACACCCCCCCAGCAGTGCGGGGCACCTGCCAGCAGGCACCCACTCATGTCCCACTAATGTCCCCTTGTACCCCCACCCCCCAGCAGTGCGGGGCACCTGCCAACAGGCCCGACACATGTCCCCTGCACCCCCACCCCCCAGAAATGCGGGGCACCTGCCAGCAGGCCCTGACAAATGTCCCCCAGCCAACACGTCATCACAATCTAGATCCCTGGCCCTTATGGCCAGCCTCCACATGCCAAAGACCCACCCAAGTATTGCATCCACCCACATAGAAATGTTAATTGCATGACACAACCCCAATGGCAAGTATGTAAATGAAGACATGTCCCTCACACACACACAATGGGTGCAAGTGAATCTCAAAACCCATATCATGACATGCATGAAACCAATGAGAAAATACCACATATCGAAGTTTGAAGAAAAAATGTATTAAAAGCAACATGAATGGAATTAAAATCAAACAAACGACAATGGAAATTAAAAAAGAAAAGTTGCATGTCTGTAAAATAATGAAAAACAACAAATCATAATCCAAAGGAAAGGTGTACAAAGTCACAGTTCCAAAAATGAAATCCAAGGGAAAAACAAAAGTGAAAACCATTGCCCCATGGGGAGATCCAAACAAAAAAGTAGAATCCAACAGTCAACTATATGCAGATGAACAATCCAGGGTCCATGATCCCAACTGAAGAAATTAAACCTATCAAAAACTCCTACCTAATAAAAAAACTATATACAAAAATGTGGTCCATTGTCCAAAAGGTCCAAAATAAAGAAAAATCCAAAGGAAACCTAATACTAACTAAATAACTATTTACAAGGGCAGCAGGCAAGTCCAACGGCTCACATGTTGATGTTCCGGGCCAGGGAATCATCGAACTCCTGCTCGATGTCCCAGAGGCGGTCCTCTTCCATGGCCCCGAGGGTTCGCAGGGACGATGACATCTGGAACTCCAGGTCCCTGCGAATGGCCTGGAGGCACTCGGCCCGCCTCAGGGCCCTACGCATGGAGTTCTCCGTCCTGACCATCGTGAGCCATGCCTCTTCCGCCCACTGCCGCTCCGCATCTATCGCATGGCCCAACCTCTGCCACACAGAAGACACTTCCCGTCCAGGGTCCTCCTGCCCTCCGGCTGATGCCTGCCCCTCCGATGTTAATGTCCCCGAGCCATCATTGCTCCCACCTACAGTGGGATCTGGGCCGGAAGACGATGTGGAGAAAGACCAGCGCACAGCCTCCACAGAGGAGGAGAGGTTCGCCAGAGTGTGCGTCACATGTAGGAACCCTCCGACCAGGGCCCCTCTCAGCAGTGCCACGTCACGACGCTGCTCTTCATGATGGCGTGCGTTCTCCGCCCAGGAAGAATGAACGTCATCACGAATGACACGTGTGCGCAACGCGACACCCACCAGGACGGATCCCATATGGTCGCGGGACCCCTCGCCCGCAGTTAGTGGAGAGGCAGGTGATATGGCACTCTCCACTACCTGCGGACGGGCCTGGGACGGGGCCTCCCTGCTGGTGCATGATGGTGCAGTCACAGGGTCAAGGACAGCGACATGCACAGGCCCCTCTGTGGTGACCTGTGCTGCCTCCTTACCCTGGCCCTGGACTGCACCACTTGCACCAGTGGTACTACCCTCACCAGGCCCCATGTGCGGCTCAGTAGTGGAGACCACCTACCTGGATGTCTCCACACCGTCTTCCGCCATTGGAAGCCCCTGTGGGGGCTCACCTGGCCCTTCCGCCACAGCCGTTGTGGCAGACGCAGCACCAGCCCCCTCACACCCAGATGATGGTAATTCCTGGGAGGGTGGCTGGGCCTTGCGTCACCGCCCAGTGGAGACATCACTGCCGCTTGGCTCCACAGCCGCCGTCTCCGCCCTCTTCTTCACTTGACGCTGCGTAGAGGGAGACATAGAACACAAGCATCAGGGTACAGTACAAAATACCCTAGACAGGAAGGAATAACACATGAGTGGCACTGTCAAATGTCACTTCCATCATGTCATTCCACAACACATGGGTGAATGCACACAACACATGCAGAAACAGTCCGGGCGCCTGCAATCAACATCAACATCCATGTAGAAGGGCCCCAGTAAACCAAGATGTTGCCTTCAAAGTCACATGCATCCATGGCGTTTCAAAGTCACACACACACTTCTCAGGCACACACACACACACATGTGGACCATACATGTACATGACATCGGCACCCATTCCTCACCTCCCCTCCATGTCCAGGAACAGAGACAGCCATGCATTAATGTGTGCATTCCAGATAGTGCTCCCCATGTTGCTTTAAAACACATGCACCAACCATGTGGCTCACACATAACTGGTCTCACATGCATGACCATGATGTCCTTGCACACACACATATCCATACATGGCCTATGTCACACATACAGGCAAGCATCAGACTACCAGCACACTGCAACATACACTGTCTCACACAGCAATGCTGGGCCACTTACTGCTCAACTCCAGAGGGGTCTGCCTCCCAAGGATCTGGGCGCGCAGCGCTGGGCCTACGCGTTCCAGGACCCTCATCTGGATGGCACTCAGGCGTGCTCGGCCCCCGTCTACGAGGCGCCGGGCCTTGTGGAGGGTCCTGGACCTGAAGTCCTCCCAGCGCTTCTTGACGTGCTTGATGTCGCGGGTTGCCACCCCCTCCACGTTGATGGCAACCACTACATCGTCCCAGATCCTCTCCCGTCCTTCCTTGTTGGCGCGTGATGTTCCGAAGAGGGCATCATAATGCCCCAGGACATGCTCCACCAGGACACCAACTTTGGTGGCAGTGAAGCTGGTGGCCCTCTGCCTCTCTGGCTGGGGGTTGCCAGTGGTGCCAGATGGTGTAGTGTCCGACATGGCAACCCCAGAGGCAGGAGTGGGTGGGCAACTGGGTCCTGGGGCTGGGCTGTGGAGCGATGGAATAGCAGTCGGGAGTCTTCGGTTCCAGCAGGGGTGGTCACAGCAACAGCACCCCGGCTGACGTGCAGGCAGCAAATGGCAGGGCACGTGGGCAGCAGGCAATCAGGCAACAGCAGATGGCAGGTGGGAGCGTGCTTGGGGATCTGGGGGGCAGTAATTCGGCCTTCTGGGCAGGAGCGTAGTCTTCCGTGTGCGTACGTGTGGCCAGCTTGATACGGAGTGATTTGGCACATGAAAATCTAGCACGTCAGCGTGTAATTTGAGGGAAGGCCCTTAGCGCGTCAGCAAGCGTACGCAATTTAATTGGACAAAAGGCCCTTAGCGTGTAAGCGCGTCTGTGACGTGCGCGCGGGCGTTTCCCTGAACCCGGGTGCATGTTACACGTCCAAGAACTGCACGTCCGAGTGTCAGCTCGTGTAATTGGAGGTTAGGGCCTTAGCGTGTATACGCGGAAGTGACGTTGGACGTGTGGGCCGGTTCAAAAGGTACGTGTAGGACGTCATTTCCTTGTACGTACTTTTCATGGAGAGCGAGTGGGTGAATTCTGTACTTCTTGTCGGTTCACACGCGATTTACTTCACAGCGTTTCTAGTTCGTACTCCCTGTTACCTCTGACAGCTTTTTTCTGATTTTCTGTTGGGCCTGTTTCCTCAAACAGCGTTCACTTCTTCTTTTGTCCTGTCTCCCCAGACAGTGTACAATTCTTCTTTTGGCGGGGGAGTTGCAAACGCGCACACCTTTTTCACGCACATTTTCCAGGCACGTATTTACCAACTGTGCTTGCCCCGTGTGTCGCGTACCCCTTCAGAGGTCATTGTAGGCTGCGTGTAACACGCGTATGTTCATTTTTGTGTTTCTGGGTGCCACAGCGTAGTAAGGGTTCATTTTTCCACGCACAGGGTCTACAAGGGGTTGCGTGCACGTTATTTTCTGTTTTTGGGGTGCCTGTGCGTTGCCTGACCCGTCATCTTTCCCCACGGGTCACATACAGCCTTGCTAGAGCACTAGGGTATGAATTTCATCTAGTACCCTACCCCTTTAACCCCCAATTGCCCAGGACAATAGTTTACTGCAACTCCCATACGCAGAACAACATCAGTGCCATGGTTGGGAGGCGACCAAGCGGTAAGGGTGGCAAAGGTGGCTGAGCCTCAAGAGGTGGCCGTGGTGGGCGTGGTAGGGGACGTGACGTGATTTGCAGGGTACCCCTAGCCCCCCATGTGTGGAGGACCAGTCAGGGACACCCATGCCCCCCCATAGTTGAGGGAAATGTGGCAGACACCATCTCCGCTCATCCCTTGTTGGACCGGCCCATTGTGGCACCTGACCTGGCAGAGGGTGACTCCCAGGCTGACTTCCAGGTTGCCAAGTCTAGGCCACGTGTGGCGGTGCAAGTTGGTGTCACCAGGCCACGTGGATCAGCGGCAGCTGTGTCACCTGCTGCCGCGAGTAGGCAGGGTGGGGAAGCTGCAGGGGCAGCTGCAGCTCCATCCACCCCAGTTCTGACTCTCCCAGCCAGGGCAGTGTTGGTCCCAGTCCATCTTGCTAACATTCCCCCTGACTACGTAACACTTCAGCCAATGACTGCACCAAGTCCCATGCTCAGTGTGCATTCCCACACTCCAACTAGCCAGTCCACCGGTGCTCCTGCCCCTAGTGGCCAGAGCGGCATAGGCCACTCAGGTTCCCCACCACCTTCCGAAAAAAAAGAGGAAGAGTGCTCGTCCACTACAGGCTGTTACCCCAGACACAGCTACGCAGTCCGGCACGTGAAGGAAGCCTAGCTTCAATGAGGCCGAATGTGATGCACTTGTGCAGTATGTGTCCGCACATGACAGCGAAATGTTGATCACTTCAGGGTGCAAGACCACACCTCCTCAAAGTCAGGCACACTGTCAGACCGTCGCGGACATCATAAGAGGTGCACAGCTGGTGAGTGCTACAAGCGCTGGAATGACCTCAAGCGCAGGGCAAAGAAAAAGCTGGCCTCAAGTCATGCCGCTACTCTGGTGACTGGAGGTGGGTCTCCACAAGAGGACATTGAACTGACTGTACATGAGTCTGTTGCTGGGACCTACGTCACAGAGGAACAGATCCAAGGTGTGGGAGAACTGCCAGATTACGAGGCATTGTCCGGTGAGTGCACATGCATGTGTGTGTGATCCATGTGTATGTTGCGTGTGTGAGGGGTTCTGATTGAGTGCCAGGTGAGGGTGTGTATGCCTGAGTGGTTTGGGTCACCCATGTGCTTCATCCAAAACATTCTGCGCCCCTGGATTTGGGTATTACAGTATCCTTTCTGCCCACAATAGACATTTTGTGCAGCATCACGCAAGTTGCCCTTGAAGTGGCATCTTGTAACAACATTGTTCCGTATTTCTCATTGTTCATTCAGGCTGATTGTTTCGATCCCCCCACTTTCACTACGCATTTCTCAGCCCTATTGTCAAACGATATGTGACATGCCTATGGTACATGCCATCTGTGTGATGGCATGTGTCATGTATGTGGATTGGACATGCCACTCACAGGCCAATGTGTGAAGGCTCTGCTAGCCAGCATGCAGCTAATGTGTTGCTCTTCCATCTTGGTGTCATCAGTGTCTGACATTTTCCTCCCCTTCAAACTCAGTGACAGTGCATGCATGGGAGGGTTATAGTCATGTGGGACATGTGTCAATCAAGTACTGGTTCTGTAGCTTGTGAGGCCTAATTGTGTGCCATGGTGCTAATGCCTGTTTCCATTGTTTGTCTTTCATGTTTCTGCAGGGGATGACACACTTGATGCTGTTGAGGTTGAGGAGATGGTGCAGACCCAGGAGGAACCTGAGGCACAACCGCCACCAGTGGGGGACGTGGTGTGGTGGTGGGTGAGAAGCCACTCTTGCTGCAGACGATTCTGTCAAGGGGTGTCTCTGGGTGCACCTCCCCAGACCTCTATTCAGGTGCTGATTCGGATGATGAGACCTATGTGGCGTCGCAGGTAAGTGTTTCTGGAAGGGGTTCTGTTCTGTCCAACCCACCTGCACCAGAGGTGGAACCCTCTATGGGGATGTCAGTGTTGGTAGGTCCGCCTTTGGTGGTTACGGATGCAGGGCCATGCTCCGCAACATCTGATCCTGTTCCTGGGCCAGCAGATCAGAGGGGGAATGCAGTCCTACAGCCTCAGGCAGTGCCGACACAGCAAGGCACAGTTCGCCTTGCCCCAGACAGGTGTGGTGCCCACCAACGCGGTGGCCGTACGCCACCAGGCAATACCACATGGGAGAAATCCATATACGGTTTGGCAAACCAACAGGCAGCAGCATCTGAGATGATGGCTCAAGCTATGGAGAGGGTGGCTACTTCCATTGTCCCCCCAGAAAGGCAGATGGAGCAACTACAGCAGGCAACAGACTCCATTTGCCGATCACTCAGGGAGGACATGTTGGTGTCCAACAGGGACAGACGGGCGGCCCTGGACACTCTGCGGGAAGCCATTTCTTTAGGTTTCTTTAGAGTCCCAGGGCAAGAGGGAAGCCCTGAGGGTAGAAGTCCATCACCTCAGGCAGACTCTTGTGGACCTTGAGGCTTCCACTGTCACGAGGACAGAACAGCTGCTGGAGCAGCTCACATGTACGCTCTCAGCAGAGATGCAGGTAACTCGGGAGGAGGTCCGGGCATCACGGCAGGTGGTGCATGGGGATCTCCGTACCATATTCCTCCAGAACGAGACCTTCCACACCCGCATGCTTGCTGCCATGGAGGACCAGACTAGGGCTTTGCGTGGGCTGCCTACCATAGCACCACCACCTCCTGTGGCAGCAGCAGCACAGGGTGATGAGAGCGATCACAACGATTCTGATTCTCTCACCATAGCGTAGCCGTGCAGGCCATGAGCCCATGGAGGTGTTTTTTTTCCGCAACATCCACACAGGTGGCTGTTGGTGTGCACCATGTCCTCGGACCTCCTGGGTGGCCTCCCCCACGCCCCTGGCTCCCACATGGCCATTGTTGATTTTTGGTTTTTGATTTTTGAGTTTTTGTTACAGTGTGTTGCCTTGTGTGGCTCCCGTGGGCATCCACTGTATTCCGGCTGGGCACATACAGGCTTGTCCTGAGTTTGGGTTATATGCTTTGTTTTCGTGAGACACACACCCCTCCTGCTTCCCGTTTCCATGGGCTTGCAAAGGGTGTGCCCAAGTGACAGTGACTTACACAGTGACGTTGGACTCCCATGACATGTGTGGGCAGTCTGTAGTCAATACTGTGTATACATTCCTAGTGCATATTGTTGTAGTATTGTACACTGCATGGTGTATTGATGTGTGCTTGTGCATCTATGTCTCCCTCCTAATTTGCAGGTTCATTGCTCATGTCTTCACAGGGCCGTCTACTTTGGAGATGGAGTTCATGTTCCAGATTTGCGTGGCACCAACACTGTACAGTTGGAAGTGGTCGATGTGCAAGCATCACCAGGTTGTAAGACTACGTATCCTTTAACTTAGTACTGTCATGTGAATGCTATGTTTGGGGTTGGCTAGCTGCATTGTATTGTGGTAAGTCTTTGATCATGTGTGTTGTCAGTTCTACATTAATGGGAGCATATTGTCTGTGGCCATTTTCCATTCGGGACACTGTACTTTGTGACACTTGTGTCATGTTTTGGGGATTCCTTTGTTTGCTCTCACATAGCATGACATGCCATGGTGTGTTGGGTGGTGGTGCTGGGGAGGTGTTGGGTGACATGGCACTGTTGTCATGTTGTATCTTGCAAGGGGGTAATGATTTTGGCAGCATACAAGTGTGTGTTTTGATGACACAGCATTGGTGGTGTTTGTGTAGGTAGGGATACAGACAATGGAACACTTCCAGGTGAACAATCTCAGGTTGGTATAGTTGTGACAGTTGACTGTCACTTGACTCATCATCATTGATAGTCAGCTGGTATGTGCCAGGGCTGTGTGCACTCCACAAGGGTGTGATTTTAGGTGAAGTAATTAGCCACCATCTGCGTACGGGCTGCCTCACCCCATGCCCTTTCCCCTCCCATGCGCAGCGGGCATGCATGTGGTTGGGGATGTGGGGGCACCACCATGTCCACGGGCAGGCCCCGGCGTGTTGCAACGTTGTGCAGGACACATGCTTCCACTATGATCCTGGAGCGTATAACAGCTGCCCGCCAGAACGGTCAAGGGAGCGAAAGCGTGACTTGAGCACTCCAAATGTGCGCTCCACTATGCCCCGGGTTGCAATATGGGCTGTGTTGTATCTTACCTCGGGTGGCGTGGTGGGGTTCCGAATTGCCATCATCATGTGGGTGCTCAGAGGGTAGGCACTGTCCCCTGGGGAGGTGGTGATGGGTATCATTAGTGGGGTTGTGACATTACTCAGTATCTGACATGCATGCATGTGCTGTGGCATTTATACTTACCACTCAGCCATGTATCGCCATGCTGCCCAGCTTCTAGGTCCCGGTTTAGGGTTGACATTCTGTAAATGAAACTGTCATGGGTGGACCCTGGATAGTTGGCATATACTGAGGTGATGATTCCCTTGGCATCACATACTACCTGGACGTTGATGGAATGCCAGTGCTTGCGGTTTCTATAGATGTGCTCAGATGCCCTGGGGGGATGTAGAGCCACATGGGTGCAGTCAATGGCACCTAGCACTTTGGGGAAGTGTGCCACCCCGTAAAAATCCTGGACAACAGCCTGCCTTTCTGCAGGTGTTCTGGGCAGGTATATGTGCCTGCGTACTGATGGGCATGCAGTCATGATGGCCAAGACCTTGTGTAGGCAGCGTGACTGCGTGCCCTGTGACACCCCCCCACTATGGCACTTTTCCACTGAAATGATCCAGTGGCCAAGAAGTGCAATACATTAAGTACCTTCTCCAGGGGGCTGAGTGCTTGGGAGCAGAAGGTGGGTGATGTGAGGTCATCCTCCCACTCACTGACCAGGTCGAGTATTATGTGGGGTGGAAACCTGTACCTCCCATACACGTGGTCATCAGGCATCCCAAAAAGGCTGGTTCTGGGTGTAAAAATTCTGGCCCCGACTATCCTCCTCCTCCTCCGGCGGTATCCCACGGCCACTGCTGCTAGGAACGGTATATTCATCCTGGCGTCTGAGCTTGTTTGTTGTTTGCGCGCACTTTTATGCTGCGCGGGTCGACGTACGCCTACTTCCTGCTGGCGTACGTGTTTACGGATTAGCGCGTCTTTTTTGGTGTGTGTGTGTGTGGGTGTTCCGCGCATTTGCCTCCTGTACTTCCACGCCGACCACAGTAATACACGTACCCCGCTCGCCCAGGCCCAATCGCGTGTAAAACTTCCCGTGAACCCCTGAAGTACACGTACCCTGCTCGCCCAAGCCCAATCGCGTGTAAAACTTCCCGCGAGACCCTGAAGTACACGTACCCCGCTCGCCCAGGCCCAATCACGTGTAAAACTTCCCACGAGCCCCTGAAGTACACGTACCCTGCTCGCCCAGGCCCAATCGCGTGCAAAACTTCCCGCGAGCCCCTGAAGTACACGTACCCCGCTCGCCCAGGCCCAATCGCGTGTAAAACTTCCCGCGAGCCCCTGAAGTACACGTACCCTGCTCGCCCAGGCCCAATCACGTGTAAAACTTCCCGCGAGCCCCTGAAGTACACGTACCCCGCTCGCCCAGGCCCAATCGTTTGTAAAACTTCCCGCGAGCCCCTGAAGTACACGTACCCCACTCGCCCAGGCACAATCGCGTGTGAAACTTCCTGCGCACCCCCGAAATACATGCTATTTTTGACACAGCGGGTGTCCGTGTTTGTCATGTACCCCTTTGCATGTCATTTGTCCTGCTGGCAGGAGCTCTGCACTGCTGGGAGGTGGGGGTGCAAGGGGACATGAGTGGGGGCCTGCTGGCAGGTGCCCTGCACTGCTGGGGGGTGGGGGTGCAAGGGGACATGAGTGGGACATGTGTGGGGGCCTGCTGGCAGGTGCCCTGCACTGCTGGGGGGCTGGGGTGCAAGGGGACATGAGTGGGGGCCTGCTGGCAGGTGCCCTGCACTGCTGGGGGGTGGGGGTGCAAGGGGAGATGAGTGGGACATGAGTGGGGGCCTGCTGGCAGGTGCCCTGCACTGCTGAGGGGTGGGGGTGCAAGGGGACATGAGTGGGACATGGGTGGGGGCCTGCTGTCAGGTGCTCTGCACTGCTGGGGGTGGGGGTGCAAGGGGACATGAGTGGGGGCCTGCTGGCAGGTGCCCTGCACTGCTGGGGGGTGGGGATGCAAGGGGACATGAGTGGGGTCCTGCTGGCAGGTGCCCTGCACTGCTGGGGGGTGGGGGTGCAAGGGGACATGAGTGGGGGCCTGCTGGCAGGTGCCCTGCACTGCTGGGGGGTGGGGGTGCAAGGGGACATGAGCGGGACATGAGTGGGTGCCTGCTGGCAGGTACCCTGCACTGCTGGTGGGTGGGGGTGCTGGGGGACATGAGTGGGGGCCTGCTGGCAGGTGCCCTGCAATGCTGGGGGGTGGGGATGCTGGGGGACATGAGTGGGGGCCTGCTGGCAGGTGCCCTGCACTGCTGGGGGGTGGGGGTGCAAGGGGACATGAGTGGGACATTGGCGAGGCCTGCTGGCAGGCACCCTGCACTGCTGGGGGGTGGGGGTGCAAGGGGACATGAGTGGGGGCCAGCTGGCAGGTGCCCTGCACTGCTGGGGGGTGGGGGTGCAGGGGACATGAGTGGGGGCCTGCTGGCAGGTGCCCTGCATTGCTGGGGGGGTGGGGGTCCTGGGGACATGAGTGGGGGCCTGCTGGCAGGTGCCCTGCACTGCTGGGGGGTGGGGCTGCAAGGGGACATGAGTGGGACATGAGTGGGGACCTGCTGGCAGGTGCCCTGCACTGCTGGGGGGTGGGGGTGCAAGGGGACATGAGTGGGACATGTGTGGGGGCCTGCTGGCAGGTGCCCTGCACTGCTGGGGTGTGGGGGTGCAAGGGGACATGAGCGGGACATGAGTGGGGGCCTGCTGGCAGGTGCCCTGCACTGCTGGGGGGTGGGGGTGCAAGGGGACATGAGTGGGACATGTGTGGGGGCCTGCTGGCAGGTGCCCTGCACTGCTGGGGTGTGGGGGTGCAAGGGGACATGAGCGGGACATGAGTGGGGGCCTGCTGGCAGGTGCCCTGCACTGCTGGGGGGTGGGGGTGCAAGGGGACATGAGTGGGACATGAGTGGGGGCCTGCTGGCAGGTGCCCTGCACTGCTGGGGGGTGGGGGTTCAAGGGGACATGAGTGGGACATGAGTGGGGGCCTGCTGTCAGGTGCTCTGCACTGCTGGGGGTGGGGGTGCAAGGGGACATGAGTGGGGGCCTGCTGGCAGGTGCCCTGCACTGCTGGGGGGTGGGGGTGCAAGGAACATGGGTGGGGTCCTGCTGGCAGGTGCCCTGCACTGCTGGGGGGTGGGGGTGCAAGGGGACATGAGTGGGGGCCTGCTGGCAGGTGCCCTGCACTGCTGGGGGGTGGGGGTGCAAGGGGACATGAGTGGGACATGAGTGGGTGCCTGCTGGCAGGTACCCTGCACTGCTGGTGGGTGGGGGAGCTGGGGGACATGAGTGGGGGCCTGCTGGCAGGTGCCCTGCAATGCTGGGGGGTGGGGGTGCTGGGGGACATGAGTGGGGGCCTGCTGGCAGGTGCCCTGCACTGCTGGGGGGTGGGGGTGCAAGGGGACATGAGTGGGGGCCTGCTGGCAGGTGCCCTGCACTGCTGGCGGGTGGGGGTGGTGGGGGACATGAGTGGGGGCCTGCTGGCAGGTGCCCTGCACTGCTGAGGAGTGGGGGTGCAAGGGAACATGAGTGGGACATGAGTGGGGGCCTGCTGGCAGGTGCCCTGCTCTGCTGGGGGCTGGGGGTGCAAGGGGACATGAGTGGCACATGTGTGGGGGCCTGCTGGCAGGTGCCCTGCACTGCTGGGGGGTGGGTGTGGAGGGGGTCATGCATTGGTGATCAGTAGTGCAAGCTGATATGTGGCTTGCCTGGGGGCCTGCCCATGGTGGATGGGCTGCCTGCGGGACATGAAGTCCCCTGTAGTGTGGGCTGCCTGCAGGGGCCGTGGAGGGTGCAGAGGGAACACCTGGGAGGACCCACACTGCCAATTCACGTGTAGAACTCCCCTGCACCCCAGATATACACGTACCCCACTCACACAGGGCCTGTCGCGTGTGATACTTCCCGCGCACCCCCGAAATACACGTACCCCGCTCGACCAAGGGCAATCACGTGTGAAACTTCCCGCGCACCCCAGATTTACACGTACCCAGGCCAATCGGGTGTGAAACTTCACGCGAACCCCAGGAATACACGCACCCCACTCGCACATGGCCTATCGTGTGTGAGACTTCCCGTGAACCTGAGATTCACACTTACCCAGGCCAATTGCGTGTGCAACTTCCCGCGAACCCCTGGAATACACATATCTCGCTCCCCCAGGCACGATCGCGTGTGGAACTTCACGCGCACCCCTGAAGTACACGTACCCCGCTCACCCAGGCCTAATCGCGTGTGAAACTTCCTGCGAGCCCCTGAAGTACACGTACCCCGCTCGCACAGGCCCAATCGCGTTTGAAACCTCCCGTGAACCCCTGGAATACACGTATCCCGCTCTCCCAGGCACGATCGCGTGTAGGACTTCACGCGCACCCCTGAAATACACCTACCCCGCTCCCCCAGGCCCGATCGCATGTAATACTTCCCGCGCACACACGAAATACAAGCACAAGCTAATTTTTCACACAGCGGCTGTCGCTGTTTGTCGCTTACCCCTTTGCACGTCATTTGTCCTAGGGGGCCACAATATGGGACATTCATCAGAGCTGTATATTCATGCTTTTTGTTAGCACACATTTTGGCGGACATTTTTTTCCAGCGCAGGGACGCTACCGCCTGCCTTCGTGTGGTGGACTGGTTTGGGTCAGTGCGCGTCTTTGCCCGTACGCTGGTTTGCCCTATTCGATTCCATGAATACGTGTTGTAGGCGAGCGTGTGGGCGTTCCGCGCACTTGCCTCCTGTACTTCCCCCGTGACGCCCACATTTTCACGAGTTGTTCCCCATTCCAGGTGTTACGCCCCGTGTTCCGCCTACTTTTGTTATGTGCGCCGCGCTATGTGCGCTTTCGCTGTGGCCTTAGCGCACGCCGTTAGATGACCTGTGCGCCGGCGTGCGCCATGCACTTTTTCAGCGCACATCCCTGATTTTACTTGCGCACGGACTTCCATGAATAGATGTGCGCTGGTTTCCCTGCGATATTCGCACTTGCACTGCGATTTTCGCTCTTTCACTGCGAATTGCATGTTTTCGCACGCTTGCGCCGAAATTTTCAGTACACATTAATTCCATGAATCGGCCTGTTAATATTTAATGATGATTTATAATGTACACAGTGCTTTTGCCAAAGCAATGTTCAAAGCATGTATTAAATAGAGGTATCATCCTAACTGAAATTGGTGCTCATGTATCAACCTCGGCAGAATGAAAGGCTGAGTTGGCCTTGCCAGGATTCGAACCTGCAACCTGCAGATCACACTCAGACCGCAGCAGCGAATGCTCAACCCGCTGAGCAATCTTACCACTTTGCTATTAAAAATACAAACCTACCACAGGAAAACATATAAAAAATGACAGCACAATGTAGGCCAGACACGTAACAACACTTATCATTTGTATTTGTTTTATTTGTATTGCGCGGCCGGGCCCGTGGGCATCAGGGCGCATCAGGGTTACATAAAGTTCATAAATCACAGATAACACAACATATGGCAATTACAAGTAGTACAAAGTAAAATGGGCATATCTCAGCAGAGTGAGGTTACAAAGCGTTGCATGAGAGTGAAATAGGAAGCAGTTTCATAATTACAAAAGGTACCCATAGAAGATGGGAAGCAGTTTACCCAGTAGTAGAGTTGGCTAATTCACAAGGCTAATTCACATGTTTGCTCTAGCTTTGATAATGCGAAGTAAAAAATGCCATGCCACAGTAAAACATTCCTAGACTAGCTGCACCAAAATGCCAATTTTACCATGTAATAACACTTATCATGCTTACTTTTTCATAGATGCCAAGAAGAATATACAATGCTACAGTAAGGACTGGCCTCATCAAACGCAAGTTTAGTCCTGTAATTATAGTTGATTGCTTTATCAGAGATGTCCCCCACAAATTGTCAAGCCACAGTAAGAATTGGCTAGACTAGCTGCACCAAAATGCCAATCTAGACACGTGATAACACTTATGATGCTTACTTTATCATGGATGCCCAGCAAAAATGACATGCCACAGTAAGAAATAACAAGACTGGCTGAACCAAAATGCCAGTCTAGCCACTAATAACACATATCGTGCCTGCTTTATCATGGATGCCCATTAAACATTTTAGTGCACCCTCCTCCTGTCCCACCCTCCCCACACATCTCATCTCCTTCCCACTCTCCTCATCCAACCCCCAAACCAGCTCCTTGGCCAAGCATTGCCTCTGCATCCCTCTTCCTCGTCCTAGTACTTATGTATGAGGCTAGGCACCTTGCAAGTATGATAGTCTCTTGCCACCTTCTGGATAGGTTCTTGCAAATCTTAAACAATACACTTGGGTTGTATCTCCTCTTTAGGGCCTGACTTTTAACAGCCCTCCTTGACGCTCTTTCTCATAGTCTGTTCCAGACTTATGCGCCTTTTTTACTTGTGTATCCCAGACCTTCTTAGTTTTGCTGTCCTTTGATGTAATCTGACCTTGCCCCTCTTCTAAGACTTCCAACTTTGATTATCTCTCCTCTTATCTGGTTCACTTGATTTCACTTCCTATTCGTACTTATAGGATTCTCTGACTGGTTTGTTTCATCTTTACTTCTTATAACATAGAGTACTAACCCCTCTTCCCAGGGCATTTGTGCCCAGTCCTTAATGACTCCACTTTCAGGCTTATTCGTTATTTGCTTTATCACAGTTCCACTTAAATAGTTTAATATTCAGTATCTCCTCAATTTTATTTGGACACGTTTTTCCTGATTCAAAACTATGCCCCGGAAGCCTCTCAATTTTCCCATTCTACCCATTCCGCCTTGATTTCAGGGGGACTTTGTCGGGCTTGGCGTTTACTCAGGTTCTCTTCCTCCGCTCTTATTGGGTTCTTTCTGCATCTGCAATCGACACACTCTCTTTAAACCAGTTTCTATAGCTGATGTAACTTGTACCAAATTGCCCATATGCATATCTGCCCCACTTCCAACTAAAAAAACATCTCAGAGCTTACTTACTTCCTTAAATCCAGCATATTTGTCCTTGCTCATGGAGGCCTCCATCTCCAGGAAACCCGTCATTGTGTTTGGTTTATCCAAGAGCCCCTGTATCAGCTTGGTATACAATGTCAGATATCTAGTATGTGGTAAGGATGCAATACTCTGCAGCCCTATTTCAATTGTTAAAGCACTAATTGGGCATCCATGCAGCAGACCTAAAACCTGACGCAACACCTTTGACTGTACAATGTCCATAAACGTACAGTTTCCATACCCCAGATTCTGCTACCATAGGGCATCAGTGAAAATACGTTCAGTTTGAAAACGTATCCATACATTTATCAAACTTGAGTGCCCCATATTGGTAGTAGAATCTTAGCGGCCCTTTGAGTCTGGATGTTGCTCTTTCTGCCTGGTATTTTACATGTGCCTTCCATCGGCCATGCCTAGTGAACTTTAGTCCGAGGTGGACGTATGAGTTTGCAAATTCAATTAAGCAACACCCTTTTAATTCCTATCTAAAGGGTCTCCCCATCATCCTGAAAATTATAATTTTAGTTTTGCTTTTGTTTGGTTTTAATGTATGGTCTTCCAGAAAGTCATTGGCGTAGCTATGACCTTGGTTCAAATTACCTGATGTTGATGCTAAAATTACTGTATCATCAGCTCAGAGAAGTGCGCTGTACTCTTTGTTCCTCAGGCTCTCAGCCTAGGGAGGGACTACCTTATTGCTGTACCTGCCTGGCTCAAAATCTGATACATTAAGAATAAGCAGTGGCAGGGCAAGGGGAAAGCCCTGTTTTACCCCCTTGTTGGTCTCAAAATATGTTATGTTCACTCCTAATCATCATACCTCACTGCTGTCATGGTTTCCATGTAACATAGGTGCACCATTCTGGCGGGATCCCGATAGCGTCCAATTAGCTCCACAGTGTGCACCTATCAGTGGTGTCAATGCTTTTTTCATATCCAGAAAGGCCACATAAACAGAACTTGCCCTCATCGTACAGTATTTGTCCATGAGTTGTGAGGCCTGCCCCATTCTAAGAGGTATCTTCTGTGTCCTCTGCCATTTTTCTAACACTATAGTCCTGCTGCATCCCACACTTTCCTCATCCTCAGTCGTCACAATGACACTCTGCTCCCTCTGCCATTACCCACTCCTACCTTGTCTGCCCCACTCGTTGCCCCCAAGGAGTACATTTCCTTACCTTCACAACCTCTCCCTCCATCACAAAACTCACTCTAGTACTAATGCTCAGTCTCTCTGCAACAAATCCTCCTTCTCTTGCCACATTGACACCCACCACTTCCATCTTGCCGTGATTGCTGTCACTAAAGCATGGTATCTATCACATGCCACGGCCGCTCTTGAAGCTGTGCCCAATGACTCTGCTGCCCTTTCTCTCTCTGATTACCTAAGAAAGGTGATGGTGTTGGCCTCATGATCAAAAAAGCCAACCCACCTGCAACTCCGACCACCTCCGAGCTTCGTCCCTCTCCTCTGAAGACATTGCTCTTCAACTTCTGAGCAAACACCTTTTCTAAAGGCCGATAGATCCTCATCTACACATGCTGATGCTTTTACACAATAAACAGCGATGGAGCAAGCAACAGTGGCCTGCTCCTTCCTCTCCTCTGTGGGACAGAGTTCCCTGTATGACACTGCAGACTTCTAGTGGGGTGAGCAAGAAGGCGGTGGACCTCCCTAGCTATCGGATTAGGAGCATGGGATGATATCGGGAGGGGGAGCATGGGATGATATCGGGAGGGCCCCCCCCCCCCCGGTTACCCCCACGGAGTGCCTGCTGTAGGACAGGCAACAATCACAAGTAACATAGACAGGATACCAGCTCTAAGGTGCACCTTAACCAAGAAAATGTAACAATCCATTCAGCACCAACAGTCCTGCTTCCCACCAGCAAAGGTGAACTCATTCATAACCTCCATAATAATGTCAGTGTCCCTTTGAGAAATTGTGTCTCTGAGCAACAACAGAGGAACATAATGTACGTAGTAGAGTAGGCCACTCTCCTGCTAAAGAACACGGTCCGGTCCAAAATCTCCCATGCGGTTTGCAGGGCAAGTTTGCCTTGCAAGGATAATGCTGACACTGCTCAATTCACAAGTGTACCCAACACAGGGAGAGTGGGAGAAGACAAACTACCTACCACAAGCTCAACACTAGGCCACGAACGGGAAGAAAACATACCAGGTCATCCTCTTAACAAACACCTGCACGCATAGCCCTTTGATGGCACCCAAACCCTGTGTAAGATTGAATCGCCTCCTTTGCATAAATAGTAATTTGTCTGAGAATGCTACTACTGAGTGAGATAGTGAGTGTGTGTAGCCACTTACCCGGTGCACTGCTTAATCCCACCCTGCTTTCCAAGCAGACATGCTCTTGCAAATAACAGTCAAGCCCTGTGTCAAAAACCCTAAACCATTACACTCACTGTTAAAGGGCCGAGTCGTCTGGTAGCATCCAAAGCCACCATCATAAACTGGGTTGTAACCATAAACAGGTTCAAAAGGTTTTGAAATCCTTTATTCATTTTCCGCTTCCATTACAGTCTGCAGGCTGGATACCTCTTGGGGGGATTGCACCATATGCCAACTTCCAGACACGCCTCAGTGCTCTGAGATGCGGTGATTTAGTGCAGTGTAAAAGCTTTGTAACATAACATAACATACCATAACATAGTTTAAATGCTAATCGTGACTGTCTCTTTGGAGAAGGATTCTTCACATATACGAGAAAAGGCCTGAATGTTCGGTTCACGATTTGACAACTGGACTTCACAGGGCTCATCTTGAATGACTTAACAGCAACCTGCTCCATGGGAAAGCTAACAGCACGCACACAGCACAACAGTAGATATGTGGGCTCTGCCTGCCAGGATGTTACAAAGCCATGTCACTAACAGACACAAACCTGGAACGACCCACTCATAAAAATAGTCTTCAGGGTCCAGAAAATAAGTGTAGACTCATGTGTTTTGCTACTGGGTGATCTCACTGGCTACTTGGTGTGAGAACTGGCACGCTGCCTGAGCCACAGCTGTGAAAATATACATCCACGTACTGTATATGTATATTATGCTCTTGGCATGTGTGACTACATAGTTAAGGTCACATCTTAGGTCCTTGAGAAAAGCACGTGTGTGATGCTTAAACTATGTGCTACAGTTGACGAATATGCGACAAACTTTACTACACGTGTGTGGGCCGCTCCATATTTTTTTGCAAGGTGGTTCAGAATTGGTAGCATGGGGAAAAGATGCCTGGGGGTGGCATATTCGTGCTTTTAACTAAAAAGCTCATCAGGAATGTTCTGCACGTGTAGAGGGAAAACTGCTGGATAAAGTAGCACATTTGGATGGAATACTGGCAAAGAAGGGCTGCATATCATGACCTGCAGATTGTGCTGTGCACCGGGGTCATTACTTGCAGGGTGTTGCTAGCAGCGATAGTGCACCAGGGGCGCGGCATAGGCTATTGACCGGTGCACTTCTCACAGGGCATGAAAACCGGCCATGCCATGCAGGTAGTGCTGGCAGAGATGGTCTTCACCGGGCATGGCCACAGGCCTTGACACAGATGCACTAACCTCATGGCAAGATGCGTGCCATGCCCTAGCAGCAGTTCAGGGGGCAGTACAACCATGCCGGGCCACACACATTACAAGGAATGGCCACATGCCATATCCTGAATGAGGTTCACGCTGCGGTGGGGCACCTGGGGGATGGCCACATCCAAAGCCTGTGGGTAATGCAGGTAGCAGTATTGCTTCTGGGCCATCGCCGCAGGACGGGTCCAAGGTGAACTATGCAAGTAGTGTGAGTACTATAGGTGGAGGTTGTGCACCCAGTGCATGGTCTCAGGCAATGTCCTCATCGGTAGTGCAGAAATCAGTAGTGAACAGCCCATGCCATGAATTCACTATCCACAGCACATGACAGCATGAGTTCACTGTGTGCTCTACCTATATGGTCAGGCCAAGAGGCATACCCTCTTGGTGATGAAGGCATTAGTAGTGCATCTAGGGGCACAGGGGCCATGCCCTACAGGGTGTGCAGATATAGGTTGTGCAGATTTTGAACATACTAAGGGCCAATCAATCCATAGAATAAGTGCCTCTAGGTACCGGGATTAAAGTAGATCTGTAAGAGATAATAGGCTTTACGCAAGTGGAGGATGTGGAGCTAGAGCTTAAATGCTACTTTATAAACACGATTCTAGTGGATCATGGTCTGGTGCTGCACCATAGGGTTGGATTCAGCTGAGTTTGTAGATGTTAGGAGAGGGAAGGGATTCAATACGATTTTAGGGGTTTCCACTCACTAAACCTTTGCTAAGGCTGTCAGGTGGGGAGAGCAGATTCCACCTTGAGTCAGCAAAGTGTAAAGATGACATGGTATCAAGAATAGACAGACGCAAGTGATCACAGTTCAAGGGTGTTTATTAAACTGTATAGGTAGGTCGGAAGAACGCCTAATCTATAGCTAAATCTAAGATGGGAGCAAGCTACGACCATCAAAATAATAATAAGGCAGTCCTGGTGGTGTTTTGTCAAATAAAGGGACTTATACTAGGAAAAACCAATTGCCAATCCTTACGCTAAAATACAAAAGAGTGTAGGATAGGGTTCACAAGAAAGAAAGAAATGTTCACAAATGATAAGTCAGGATGTGTTACCCAGGGGTCTCCCTTTCCCACGTTTTGAGCACGGGACAAGGCGGGACTCCTGTGCACAGCATACTCTCGAGCTTTCCCAGCACGAGACAGCAGTTTCTGCTTCCCGTATCAGTATCTTCAGTTGTTAAGTCTCTTTTCTACAAAAAGTCTCTTGCCTCAAGGACCTGATGGCTTCCAAAAACAATAACAAAAAAAGTTATTTTCCAAATGATGGTTTCAGCCCTGGGTCCTCCTCCTCTGGGCGCAGACCCCTCAAACAGTTTTTATCAATATCAGGATCTTTGCAGGTTGTCTCTCCTGCTTCCGAGGATCTGATAGATTCAAATAACAAACAAAAGGTTCTTTCGGATGCACTTGAGGTGATGATTCTTCAACCCTGGGTCCCCCTGTTCCGGGCATAGACCCCTCTCGAATATCTGCCTACCTCCTGTCGGGTTAAATCTGGCTTATTTTCTTATTCTTGCCTTCATGTTTTGATGGGGTGTTGGTTTTCCATCCCCTGGATCCCCCTCTGCCGAGGTCAGAACCTTCTCGAATATTGGCCTCCCTCTGTCGGGTTTACTCTGGCTCTCATTCACAGGCTTTCCTCTTTTGCTTTCACAGTTCTATTCCACATGTAGTTGGGTGATGACTTCAACCCTGGGTCCCCCTCTCTCGGGCGCTGACCCCTGACGAATCTCAACCTTCGTATTTCAGATTCACTATGGCTTTTGCAAAGATATATTTCCCCTTGGTATTCACAAACCTTAATGTCTTTTCAAACAGTTCTCTGTGGACATCCCTCTGCCGGGTTCACTTTTGTCAACACACTTTTTCCTAGGACTTTAGACTCCACTTCTCTTTATTGGCATCCCTACGCCGGATTCACTCTTGCCATTTCACAATTCCTTTTACTATTTTTCTGATGCAGGATTAATTTCCCTTGCATTCTCAATTGTCGGTCAAAGACTTTTGACTGGACAGGGTTTTGCAGGACCCCTGTATGACCACTTTGACCTATCTTCACGGCTCCCCTAGGGCCTTCTTCACAATCTGCAGGTCATGGTATGCAGCTAGTCATCCCTCAAAATGTACAGTTCTTTGAACTTTCCTCAATGTGCCACTTTGTGATTTTCATTCAGCACAGTTCATTTTCTTGATCGGTTCCTCTTCGACTTCCTGGCTGTGATGAACTGCTTGGCTTTTCAGTCTATCTGGATTCAAGGTTGGTACCACGGTAGCAAGCGCCTCCCTTAGTCCTGCTTATCAGCGTAGGCACGCCCCGTGTACCATAGTCATCTGCTTCAACACACTTGGGCTGTTGTTTGTGGTCTTATGTTTCCTTCTGCGGAGGCTTCGTGGGTCTGGGTTGGAAAGGGCGAGGTCGCTTCTCTCCTTGTCCTCCCTTCGATACTTGCTGCCTTTCTCCTCCTCTTGAACTGCCGTGCTTGGATAGCTCTCTCGTTGTGTGGTCTGCCTTCGTGCTCCACCTTTTATCCATATGGGGAAAGGAAAGGGCCGTCAGGTGTGTGTGATTTTGGTCAATTGCTTGACTTTGCCTGACCCTTGTTTTGGGACATGTTAGGTAAATGGCTCTGGTGTTATTCCGTTGTCTTTGGTGGTGAGCAAAAGAGTTTGTGTTGGAAGGGGGGGGCAGTGTTTCTGAATGTCCTACGTGGTAGGATGGGGAAACGTGTTGTAGGGAATTAGAACCCTCATACTGGGAGGGTTGGTAGACTTAGAAGGATGAGTTTGGTAAGGTTTGTGAAATGCACGGGACTGACTGGAATTATTGTCATGAAAGGAACAGGGGGGATTGTGGGGATGATAGCATTTTGTGAAAGTAGGCTGGGTTTTCTGGAAAGAGAAATCATAGGGACAGAGGTCCTAGCAGTCATCTTGAAAATCAAATCATCCTCTCCTGAGGATGCTATTCCTGCCACTATTATGAAGAAGATTGCCCAGACCTACTAGCAGATATTACCTCGGCTATCAATGACTCATGCCAGTCAGGCCTGGTCCCTCTGGAGCTGAAATCGGCAAGGGTCATTCCCCTTCTTAAGAAGCCCACACTTGATCCCACGGTCCCTGCTAATTTCCGTCCAATTTCTTTACTTCCCTTTCTGTCCAAGCTTTTGGAGTCTCTCATCACTCCCCTCCTTTCTTCTTTTTTGGAATCTTCCAAAATTCTTAATCCCGCTCAGGCTGGCTTTAGACCAGGGAGAGGCACTGAAAGTGTGCTGGTGTCGGTACAAGATGACATGTCCAGACTGGTTGACGCAGGTGGAGTAGGTGCTTTGATTCTGTTGGATTTATCAGCCGCTTTTGATACGGTTGACCATCCCATGCTGCTCTCACGTTTGGCTCAGATTGGGATATCTGGCCAAGTCCTTGAATGGTTTATTTCCTTTCTTTCAGATCGTACCCAAACCCTGGTCATGCCCCCGTTTCTTTCATCTTCCTGCCCCCTTACTTGTGGTGTCCCACAGGGATCCTCGCTTTCTCCAATTTTGTTTAACATATACATCTGGGCACTGGTCTGCCTCATCTGCTCTTACGGCCTTATTTGCTACTCTTATGCAGACAATACCCAAATTCTGATCCGCTTAAATCAAGACCAGGATAGGGTATCGTCGTGCCTCCATGACAACTTGAGAGCCGTAGGGGACTGGATGGACCAGAACTGGCTTAAACTTAAAGGTGACAAAACAGAGGTATTGGTGGTGGGCTGCCCTGCGGACTCCTCACAGTGGACCTCAGCCTTTTGGCCCACCTCTTTGGGCCTGCTTCCGAGCCCAGTTGGCAAAGTGAGAAACCTGGGCATTATTCTTTCTGCCACCCTCTCCATGTCCAATCAAGTGACGGATGTGTGCCAAGCCGCCCACCACCAGATCAGGCTCTTTAAGAGGGCTTTACCCATGATACTGGAAGCCTTCCTCTCCCCTGTGGTGGCTGCATTAGTGCTTTCACGATTAGATTATTGCAACTCCCAGTATCTGTCGCAACCGATTGGCTTAATACAGCGGTTGCAGCGTATGCAAAACCTGATGGCTAGGCTAGCCACTGGCACTCCTTATGGTGCCCAAATCTCTCCAGTACTTCGCCAACTGCATTGGCCTCCGGTGGGCCAGCGGGTCCTTTTTAAGTCCTTGTGTATTGTGAACAAGGCGCTTCATGGCCAAGGAGCAGAGTTTTTGCAATCGAAATGTACTCGTGATATCCCCACACAGGCTTTGCGTTCCTCGACCACTAATCTTCTTGCTGTTCCTAAGTTCAATCGTGAAAGGATCGGCGGCAGAGCTTTCTCTATCGCTGCGGCCAGACTCTGGAACAACCTTCCCTCGACACTAAGCGTTTCTAATCATTTTGGTTTTAGAAGAGCCCTTAAGACCATTCTGTTCTAACTCTTCTCTCCTAGGCCATCCTTTGTGTGATCAGCTCTCCCCTTTTCAGCGCCATGATGCCTTGGCGACCGTGCGCTCTATAAGTTTAATAACATAACATATCTCATATGCAGTGATCAAACTAAGCGGGAACGGTCTGGAGCAGTGTTCCACTGCTTTTATTTCTTTCTGTTTACCATTCCTGTACTTTCTATGACCATATTCATCATTCTATATAGAGGATTTGTTCATTCATGTCCCTGTGCAATTATAAAGTGTTAATAGGAGCTTCAGCTACTAGTCACTTAGACTATTGGAATGCCCCTGCCGCAACACTTGTTACATGTTGCAGTATGCTTCCACCTACCGTCTCCCCGGCCGAGACCACAGTTTCAGCACTTTTTTCAGTACACTTCTACGACTGCATATGAAAGTCACCACCCTACCCATTCTATTATAAGATTTTAATATGGATTTCAACGAGTCTAAGGATTCGACAGCCAACTTCTTTGGCACATCTTTCAAAGAACTGTACTTCAAATATGGGTCACCACAATCCACCTATATCAAAGGCTGCATCCTGCACAGGTTGATTACCCACAATGCAATGTTGAATAATTATCAGATATTGCCAGTTGATTGATGAAACCATGTCCTGGTTTTCTTTCAGCTAGCACTGCGCCTTCCGCCTACCCCTTATTTAATGGTGCCATATCCACTTCCTACAGAAACACAAAGGCCTCATCACGAGTTGGGCGGTAACGCCAGCGCTAATAGCGCTGGCGCTATCTGCCCTACCGCCAAACCCACCGGTGCTATTAGCGCCGGATTACGGATTTGGTGGATTTGGAAATCCCCATTCCCCATTACGCCCATTTGGGAATGCCCCACTCCGCATTGGGCTCAATGGGGAAATTTTGCGTTCATACCACCGGCGGAGCTCAGAGCTGGGGAGAAATCCGCCGAAGCTCTGACTTGGCGGACCCTTAAATCCGGCGGTAACAGTGCTACCGCCGGATTTAAGGGTTACCACCAGACTCGTGATGAGGCCCAAAGAATTTAACAGTGCACACACTAAGAGATAAACTACTTGAACTTAATATCAAGGTTAAAAATGAAGCCACCCCACAAAATATTGCAAATAAGTAATTTGATGCCCTTTCCCACCTCACTAATCAACTAGCACCACACGTAACAAAGGATGTTAAAATGAAAAACCTAAAAATCAAATGGTTTACAGCTAACCAGTCAAACGGTTAACTGAGTATACTACCAACTGAGACACCTAAAACCTGTCAACTCATTTATTGCTGTGAAGGACCGGACAACAGTAGTTAGAATACTTAGCAATGCCAGGCTCGATTACTGCAACGCCCTTTTTATGGAGGCTCAAAAATTCGAAATTAAACGACTGCAGGTCGCTCCAAATTCTGCCACTAGACTTATCTTCTCACTACTAAGAAGAACAGCTATTCCTCAATACCGAAGGAATCTTCATTGGCTTCCGGTACATCAGAGTCCTGTTTAAGGTGCTCTGCCTTGTATTCATGGGATGGCGTCGGCCTACCTGAATGCAAAAATCCAGTGGTACTGCCCACAACAATATCTGTGTTATACAGACCAGCACCTCTTGCAGGTCTCATCAGTTAGAACAACCACATGGGGTGAGAGCCGGTTTTCCACCTCTGACCCTCGAGCCTGGAACGCTCGCCCCTTGGACCTTCGATGCATTGATTCCCTGTTTTTTTTAGGAAACAATTAAAAACCTATCTTTTTATGTAAACTTTCCTTATTCACAACGTCAGTCTTTTAGTTGGTGCAATGCTGTATCAAATGGATTAGTTCACATCGGCACCTAGATGCATTTCTTGCCTGGTCCCTAGAGGGTATGCACATTATAAATAAGCAAATCAAATCAAATAAAATCAACCTTCTAATACATAAAAAAAGGTGACAACTTGAATGAAAATGGAGGAGGAATCCTAATCAGTCTTACGTTTGAACTAGAAAGACAGAACTATAAAGCAGCAATTATTGATGCAAAGAAACATTTAATACACAGCAGATTCACTCTGCAGAACATTCAATAGGAGAACTGTTCAAACTTTTAGCGAACTAGCAGAAACCCACCACTGATACGAATATGGGAAGGCATTCCTCACTGTGGACAGATCCAAGCCCATGTGTCTAATAAAATAACTAAAATCAGAAACTTTATGTAAGAAAAAATGGAACGCTTGAGACAAAGTCATTGCAAACAGGGCAAGATGATAAATCCAGTGAATGGAATGTGAGTGGACAACGCTATGTTCACTAACGTTAATATCCAAACATTCGGGAATGATTCGTAATCATGAATGGGGTGCAACCCCTCAAAGAGTGATCTGCACGAGACACTCAATTGACAATCTGGGAAGAGACCCAGGCTACAAGCCTGCGTTGAGGGCTGTGTACCCTATAACCAGCTGGTTAAATGATTAAGGCCCTCATTAGGACTCCGGCGCTAAACCACGCTAAACCGGAGTCCGCCATGGAGAAAGGGGGAATTACCACCCCATTCCAAGGTTGGCGGGGCGGTAATTCCCCCTTTCTCCATGGCCCTTCCCCATTCCCATTTTTGCCCCATAGGGCTCAATGGGAATGGGGAAGGCGGCAATTACGGTACCGCAAATTGCGGTAACGTAATTGCCATCAAGGTCGCTTTGTGGGTCCCTACTTTAACGGCTGGTCCAGATCAGCCGTTCAGGTCGGGAGCCGCAAAGGGACCTCATAGTAAGGCGTTAAGGGGTTAACGGCGCTGCAGCCTTTTACGGCGCCGTTAACCGCTTAACGCCTGGGTCGTAATGAGGCCATAAGTCAATATAAGCCCAATCCTTAAGGGCCTCATTATGAGTTGAGTGGTATTCCAGCAGTATATTCGCCAGAATGCTACCCAACTGAATTACCGTTACCGCGACTTGGTCCGGCGGAACTACCGTCGGATTACATGTGGCGATGGCAGAGTAAATCCCCATTTGTATGAGTGCATAGGACTCTATGGGGCTTTTTTTGCGGAATTACCACAGCGATTATTCGCTGGAGAGTTGGCGGATTTACCTCCAGCATGAGGCTGGAGGTAAATGCTCTACTCCAGAGCCATACTCGTAGTGTTGTGGAGCAGGAATATTGGCAGTAATTTTGATACCGCCAATTTTTTGCTGAGCACTCCGCCATACTTGTAATGAGGACTTAGGGCCTCATTACACGGAATGCGGTAAACCATGGTGCTATTAGCACCATGGTTGCCGCCGGTACCATACCGGTACCACCATGGAGGAAAGGGGAATTACCACCCCATTCCATGGTTGGCGGGGCGGTAATTCCCCCTTCCTCCATGGCCCTTCCCCATTCCCATTTTTGCCCCATAGGGCATAATGGGAATGGGGAAGGAGCTAATCATGGTACCGCAAATTGCGGTACCGTAATTAGCACCAAGGTCCCTTTGCGGGTCCCAACTTTAACGGCTGGTCTACACCAGCCGTTAAGGTTGGGTCCCGCAAAGGGACCTCGTAGTAAGGTGATAAGGGTTTACCGGTGCCCTTACCGGTACCGGTAAACCCTTACCAATTACCGTGTAATGAGGCCCTTAGTGTCACTTCACAAAATTGGATAACACATCTCCAATATGTTAGAGTAAGATGACCAATTTATTTGTCATTGGTAGCAGATGTCAATGGCCAATGAATTTTGGACCAGTTGGGACCTTCATCAGGGCAAAATCTCCTATCGAGAACTGAGTTGGCTTTTGATGGGGAACTTTTCATTGCTTTCCAGGAGCAAGATGTAACCTTAGGCACAGTGCTTGTTCACGGAGTGTTTGCCATTCATTACCTGGAACAAGGCGATTTTGTCCTGATGAAGGACCCCCCTGGTTTGAAATGCAATGGCCATTGGCATCTGCAAAGGTGGCCTCCTTTCTATTACAGACCGTCTCAGAATCTAGGCATATATTGGGGGATCGTCAACCGGGATTCCATCCACAAAGGGGCATGGAACAGGTCCTCATAGATGTTAAAGATGCTCTTCTTTGTATCATGGACCATGGATCTGCAGGCCTACTGTTGTTATTAGATTTATCAGAAGCATTCGACACCCTAGACCACTCCATCCTTTTACAGCGGTTTACAAACATCATGGGTGCCTCAAATAAAGCCATCTCTTGGTTGGCTTCCTTTCTCAGCAACAGAACATCTCAGATACAACTGGATAATATATGCTTAGACCCAATTACAGTTGAGTTTGATGTCTCACAATGAGCATGTATTTCTCCAATTATTTTAAACTTTTATCTTAAATGGCTTCATAACATTCTATCAGAATTAGTTGTTGAAAATTAGGCTGAAGATGCTCAGATTATTATCAGTATGGACGGACACCCCCAGCTAGTCAGACTAAAATCGAACACATCTTTGAAAGCATTGAAACATGTATGTTTGAAAATGTGCCGTGTCTAAATTAAGAAAAAACAGAGATCATGATTGTCAGCACACCTAAATGCTGTACCAAAATATTGCAATGCTATCAAGAATTCAGCTTGGCCGGACACAAGATTAAACCTGCAAAAGCTTCAAAGCCCTCAAAGTCCTCCTTGATTCTGAACTCACCATGTCTTCACAGGTTTCTCATATCCTGCGATCAACCAAATTTCAATTTATGCTACTAAGGCAGATGAGACCTTTATTATTGCAACTATTGATAGAGCCAGTGTGGGAGCAAGATTAGATTATTGCAATGCCTCATTGCAGGAGCTACCGAATCATATGTAGATTCCTTACAGTTCCTTCAAAACACTGCAACTCAGATAGTCATGAACCTCCTTAAACATGCCCACATTTCTCCAGCTCTCAAAAATCTTCACTGGCTTCCTATAACATCTACATTCTAGAATATATTTTAAATTGCTTACCATTGCTCACACAGCTCTATATGGAAATGTGCCCATTTATCTAAAAAAACATCTATAATGGTATACATCTACGCACCATTGCGATCTTCCGATCTTCCTATAAATATTCCATGTTTGCCCCTTGTGTATGCACATCCAGAGAATATGGCAGATCCAGTAAGGTCCAAACAATTAAACTTTGGATCTTTTGAAGTTTTGAAAACACATACAAACATTATAATGAAAAAAATGTTTTGGGCCTTCACTGCCATTCCTGAACATAAGTATGTGTGTTTACATACTGCAGGTTTTAGCACATCAGCTGACCCACACACTGCTCTACTGGAGGATTACGATATCATACTTCTGATTGCTTTTTTTGTATAAAGTGCTCTGGCAGAAAGAAGAGTGGGTGGCACCTTTAAAGCATGCCCTTTTATTTACCCTGATGTCAACTGTCTCCAGCATTGGTGTGAAGAAACGTGCTGTGTCAAATCCACAACTAAATCATCCAAAGTAAGTTTGCCAGGTCCATTCTCAACATCACGCTGCATAACCCTTACTACAGAGGCCTTATAAAATCTAACCTGACATCTAATTCCATTGCTTTCTATATTCAAGACCCTCTGCTTCACCCATGGAACCCTCTGTCACATTGGTCCTTCTTATTTGCAATCCTGTATCAAGAAATACTGTCCTTGTTAGACCCTCCACTTTGTCTTGCCTTGGCAAGACAGTAGTCACAAAGTCTTGATGAGAATCATCAATTTTCTGTGGATGCCTCTGTAAAAGGAAGGCTGATCATTTTGTTGTGTGTTGGATACACTCCGTGGTTTTCACATGGATTTTTAAAAGGCTGAGATTTCACCTTTGTTTCAAGACAATGTTCAGTTCCTTCCATCCAATCATCAGGCCTGAGACTCAAGAGGGGAATTGAAAAGCAAATCAGAGGCTTTGATGAATTCTACAACAGGTTTCAGGGAGTTAATATCAGCCAACATGCATCCTGCTTCTTTTGAGAGCTTTGATTGGATGTCTAGAAAGGAGTAGACAGAAGAGTCTGACAAACTGGTGGTTTTGAAAGCGCTATGGTGTGCTTTTGTGACTTCAAGAAAATTATGGAGAGTTGGTTGTTCGCAGTGTGTGGTGTTTGTTGATGTGTTTGTAGTTTTTATGTGGTGTTTTTTTATGTTATATGTCCTTTTGTATGTTTCTATGGGCATCATCGCGGGTTGGGCAGTATCCCAACTGGGATACCGGCCACCTTTATTTGCGTTACCACCCACCCGTACGGCAGTATTACCGTTGCATCACAGGTTGTGTGGTAAATGTTGCGCTGAACATCAGCATTATTCCGGCGTGTTTACCCCCAGCTCGGAGCTGGGGGTAAACACACCATACTCATGATTGTACGGACCCTCCGTTACCGCTGCATTTAAGGGCTACTACACAACTCGTTTATTTTTCCCTTCCAACCCTTAAAGATTATTTTTATTTAACCAAAGTTCCTCTTGTACTTCACCAGCTCGATTGTTCCCACTGTGTCACCCAAAAACGTTTCATAAAGAAAGTTTCATAACACCTTTCCTGTGTTAAACATTTGTCTGAACCTGAGATGTCTGCCTTATTCATCTTCACAGCTGTGTGTTTCCCATTGTGTGAGTCTAATAATGTGAATACCACTGCTAGTAGTCCTCATGTTTATTTTGTGCATGTGCTGTGGATGAGAAGAGGAGGAGCTGGATTACGCTTCTTCAAACTATGTGCCATATTTCGTGCTACAGTGGCAGAGGACTGTCCAATGCTCTCGCCTTTCTGCTGATAGCGAGTTTACAACTTGTGTCACTCTCTGATATGCAATAGATTATTCCATGCGCAACATTGCCTTATGGAAGACAGTGATATCTACACGAGATCCAACTAGGAATGGAAATGTGCCCCCTAACCAAACGCTGGGTAGGATTGAACATGTTTGGGCATCGGTGTAATTGTTGCACCTGCAAGCAAGGAATTCTTGTTTGCATTCTTTCCACAGTAAGGGGAAGGTGTGCTCCTGTGTGATGACTTCTGAACACAGAGGAGCACAAGTTGCTCAAAATCGTAATTTGACAGCGGGGAGCAGCTATGTTAGCACTGCAAAATAAACAGTGCCTGTGTCAAATTTTCATCATTTCATGCCAGAGTGCAAATGTGGAGGGCAAAAGGTGGCGTACATGTGTGAGTGCTGCTTGCCATGCTTGTGTGGCAAGACGACGCTCGCAATTATAATTAAACCTTGCCCAATGTTCTCGCGTGTTGGGCAGGGTTTAATTTCCATTGTGAACACTGCTTAGCATGCTCGGATATCGGGCAGAGTTTAATTGTAATGGTAAACACTGCATTGAAATTTAAATTAGATTGTTATATGCGGTGTCTATAAAGCAGGTGGACCCCATATGGATCATCATTTGTGCACACATGAAAATCCATGCCGGTGCAAATGCGGGAGCATTTGTATAGAGGAGAGGAAGAAGGAGGCAGAAACACAAGTTTTGTCTATTCTTCGCGGGTTCTTCTTTGTAAATCTCAGATGTAATGACTGTATAATGTACAGTACTTTAGGGATCAATGTCATTTTAATCACATTAACCCTTGCCCAAATGCCCAGCTGCAATTATTCCCACCTGTTCACATCTTTAAAGAGACTTTCAATCAATCTTTCCACATTAAAGTCCACAATCGTATTCAAATTTTGCAAAATACGTATTCCAAAATATTTCACATATTGATCCACCCATTTACAATCCCAAGTGTTAAAAGAGTCCCGTGAACATGTAGGAAACAGTGGAAAAGCTTCAGTCTTATCACAATGTATCTCGTAGCCAGACAGTGCCCCGCTTCCTCAAAAGTTTTCTTCACTAGATCACTACTCTCTCTGGGCTTGAACAAAAGTACAACCATATCATCAGCATAAGATTACACTTTAAATTCATATTCTCCTACACATACACCCTGAATATCTACCTCCTTATTAATTTGAGCTGCCAGTGGCTCTAAAGCAATATTAAACAAAAAAGGAAAAAAAGGGGACAATCCTGCCTAGTTCCATGCTGCATAATTATTTCTTTTGAAAGTATCCCATTTGACCAGACATTAGCCTTTGCCTCAAAATGCAAACACCTTATTGCTTCCCGATAAATGTAACCAAACCTCCACCTAGTATAAAATTGAATAATTGACACATAAAAGGGGACAGTTGACTTTGGGAGACCTTGTAAAATTCCCCTGATAGGCCGTGTAGTACTGGAAATTTACCAATTTGTAATTGCCCAATTGCCATTGAAATGTCTAGGTCCGTAATCCTCGCCTCCAGAGCCATTTTTCTTTCCTAGGTCAATTTGTGCATGACTCTCATTGGAAGAAGGCAATCCATATCCTGGTCTTGTGGTGAACCCTTCTCTTCATATAAATTCTCATGGAAGGTGCAGAAACACTCACATATTTTAGAATTCTTCATAACTAGAATTCCCTCATCATTTACCACCCCTTTGATAACTGCTCCTTCTGCCATGTTTTTAAATTTGCTCACTAGTAATCTACCACCCTTATCTCCTCCTGCCCAATATTTTTGTTTCTGATCAAAATGATCTTTCTCCATTTGGTCATTAACCACATTATGTAAGGAATCAGAAATTCTTTGCATTGCCATGGTGTCCTTGAGATCACCAGACAGAACTTATTTATGCTGGAGAGCAGCTGAATCAGTTTCCAAATTCTTTATCTCAGTCAACCTCACCTTCTGAATATGGCTGGCACGTCTATTCAATTCACCTCTCATAGTAGCCTTAAAGCTATCCTACACCATTAACAAATCCACCATCCCAGTATTTAACAAAATAAATCTCAATCAACGTTTTTGATGATACGACCAAATCCCGATCCTTTAAAATGCCTTTTTCATTCTCCGCCCATTGAAGTTTCGCATTTGCTGTTCCAAGCTCCAGCTCAATCAAAGCATGGTCTGAAATTCCCCTCTTTCTAATTACTGCATTTTTCACCTTTTCCACAAGTATGTCAGATACTAAAAACAGATTGATCCTTGAGTAAGAATCATGAACTGGAGAGTAGAAGGAGTATGCTGTATCTACAGAATTGAGCGATCTCCGTATATCTACCATGTTAAAATCATCCATAAGGCCTTTAAGGGCCTTACTTGCCTTTACATTCGTATATCTACATGTCACAGATCGATCTAATTTGTAATCTGGAACACAGTTAAAAACTCCCCATACAATAATAATCTCACTTTGGAGATTCATTAAAAAGGCTGACAAATCTCGAAAAAAGGCTCCCACTGGGGTACAAGGTCCATATACTGATCTGGTGGCAAACAGTACCCCATCAAATAAGAAATCTGTTAGCAAAATTCTTCCTTCTCGATCCTTATACACCTTCTCAACAGTTGTATTCACCTCTGTACAAATCAGAATATTCACACTATAATTTTTCATAAGTTCTTGTGTGAATATTTCCGACTCTTTAGGCAAATGTGATTCTTGTCCAGCAGGTGTGTTTCCTGCAGTAAAACCATGTCAGGCCTAGCTCTCCTGATCTTTGCCATCACCTTCTTTCTCTTCTTTGTACAATTTAGGCCCTTCACATTTCGGGCACGAAGGTAAAAGGCTTCATCTATAATCCATATAATATATATTCACAGCCAACCACCATTCAATCATCATTTCTTATTTAGAACTGCCCGTCTTATCTTGAGTTCGAGTTATACGACCCACCATTATATATTCCAATTGAATAACCTGAAAGTCGGGACACACAGCAACTCAACACCACACTGACAGCAAAAAGAAACACAACTCAACACCACAAAACAATCTTAACCATATAATTGCTCACATTAGCACAATCAATCTGTAAGCTTGAAAAACGTCAAAAGAAAACTCAATTCCAAGCATACCTCTTCAGTACTCCAAGCCTGCAGTGTAAGGCAATTCAATATTGAGTATCCCCACCCATCATTCAACCTCACCTGACATCCATGATGATTGAAACATACACACCCCAGTTTAATTAGAAAGTCTAATCAAAGACGTCACCAATTCACCCCTAAATAACGGATCTCTTCCATCCCTTATATGTAAAACATAACTCTTTTAACAAGCATAACCACTATGAACAGATCCCAAGCAAGGAAAATATAAATAGCTGGAAAAACAAAACCTATCCCACCTCCAGTTTCAAACTAATCTCTTAAAAAACTCACAGTGCACAGATACATTCAATGCTCTACCATGCTGCATTAACTGGCTATAAGTGAGCAAATAAATCATATAACATGCCCAAAATAATCATTGTGCAATTACAAATAACCCAGAAAGGTGTGAAAGATATTGTGAAATTGACATCATATCCCACCCCCACAAACAGCTTCTTCTGCCAATTTGCCTTAATACTGACTGCAAGATCTATTAGATAACTTGTTAGCTCTCAGTGCCACTCTGTTATTCACAACTTGCAAGTAGCCTATAAGTAGCATGGGTATGCAGCATTATGTCTAACCGGCAACTTTTCAAGGCTCATAAAGATTCAGTCGTATCTAATCTGGTAATACGATCCCTCGTTAATATTCAGAAAAGGCCACAATACAGACTGGTTAAAGTGCAAAATGTCAGTGCCTAGACCATCAGGTAAAGACTACTCTGTAACAAATGAAAATGTGTACAATCTTCTATAGCGTTTAGCTTTCATCTGCGTAATCCGTGTTGTTCGACGAGTGGGGGTGAAACTGAGGCCGATATGTGTCTCAGCTGCACTGTTTGGGCTGGCGGTGGTCACTCTTATTCTGAAAAAGGAATCATGTCTTATATAGTCATTTTTAGTTTTGTCATGCTGCAATGAGCAATAAGGAGTAAAATAACTCTAGCGGCATTGATATTAATGTCCCCTCCACAGCCCGGACAGCCCGCATACTTTCGTTCCACGCAGCGCTCCCCCTCTTCGCAGTGAGGCCATGTTCCAATCTACAGTATCAACGAAGCCGCGAGACACGTCCACGAACAGGAGCCATGATACCCGCTCTGCCACTCTCATGAGCGCTACTCCCGAGGAGCCAAGACTGGCCCAGTGTCCCCGGAAGCAGGCTCATCATCCTCACCCCCGGTTCCAGCAGACCCCTACAGGGGCCCTTTGGACCATGTCTTGGCGCCTCTGGCGCCAGGCTCATAAGGAACCACAGTCCCGGCGCCATGGGCGCCGGGCTCATATTCTTAAAGTGTGCAGTAGTGATTGGGTGGACTTACCTGTGGCAGACCATGCTGCATACTCACCTAGAACAATCCAAGCTGGGTGAAGTCCCAGCCACTGGCTGGGAGGGACCAATCCTCTGTTACAGGAACTCTTTTCTTACCTGGGTGGGGCTGATGCTAACCCTCTGACACTGGAACTCTTTTCTTACCTGGGTGAGGCTGGAGGAAGAATACACACCAAAGCACTTCTCCACTATTTAAACCACACCCGATAGAATTCACGTGCTTCGCGTTATTCTGCAACAGCAGCAGGACGCTCACCGAGTCGGCTCCTGCAATCCAGGTCCAGACACACCCTCAGCTTCTCGAGCAGCAACCTGTGGATGAAGAAAAGGCACAGGAACATCTACTCACCAGAATTCAGCCACAAGAGTCCAGTCTCCGACAACCTGCAAATAAAGACATAAGGTTAGAAAACGGGCAACACGCTCGCAGCTGCGCTCGCTTACCTTATCCATCTGTGATCACACCGGAGTTCACCACGGCCGTCGCTTCGGCAGCATCCCAGCACCTGGAAGACAAATGACATTGTTAGTGGTGTCCGAGCCGAAGGGTTCGCAACTCAGTTATACTTACGCGCTTCTTCACGCGCAGCAGCGGCAGCATCGCCCTCTGCATTTCGGCATCTGAAAGAAAGGAAAATACATTATTAGAGGTGCCCATTTGGAAACGGCCACAATTCAGTTATACTTACGTGCCACCGCACGTGCAACAGCGGCGGCATCGCCCACAGCATCTCGGCACCTGAAAGACAGAAAAGGACATTATAAAAGGGTGCTCCTTCAGAAGCGGCCTCAGATCTTCTATACTCACGAGCCTCTTCTTACACAGCAGTGGTGGTGTCGCCAACAGCTCCTCGGCACCTGAAGGACTATTACAAGCCACAAAAGGACACTGAACCTAAACACTGAAATCATCCAGTGACGTAACTGGATTCCACGCGGCCCTGCACCAGAAGCAGGATGGAGAGCTCGGCTTTACTAAACCAAAGGTGAGAGTTCGTGGAGACCAGTCGAGAACCAAGAAGTGGGAAAAGCAGAAGATTGGTGGGAGAACTTATCCAACCAGCTTGTAATTACCCCTTTTTCTTCCACCTGCAGAAAACTCACCTTACAAGCCAGACAGTCAATATTCGGAGGTCCTGCCCAGAGCGTCTTCCGAGTTCTACGCCTCATCATAGTCATAGAAGCAACTGTAGCAGTCCAGTTTGGGTCAGCGCCTCCGTGGGAATCAGGTGAGCGTAACAGCCACATGACATGATTATCTGCTACTGATTCGGGAATCGATAGTTCTGCCCTAACGCTGAGCCTTTGACAGCTGAAGTGTATCATCAGCATGTCACGTCTGTGCACGTTAGTAGGTGCACTTCTCTAGCATCAGCTTCAGAATGCCAGCACAAGTACTTTTTAAATGTGAATTTAAACACCAACTGAAATAAGAAATGGTGAGATGGCGCTAAATCTAATATAGCATTTAAAAAAAATCATAAAATACATATCAAATGTAAAATAAAAATGAAAATTCCCTTTACAGTGTGTAGACGCATTCACTGATTCTTCCGCCTTGAAGCATATAAATCCTAATTAGATGATGAAGCTGCCTCCATTGGCTGACAGTTTAGGTCAGAAAGGAAAGCTTCAACTCCCCTATGATCCACAAAAGAGTAAAGTTGTCCATCCGGTACCACTCTGAACACAGCAGGATAAATTGTGCAGTATTTTAAGTGCTTACTTCTAGCTTTGTCCTTTACCAGGTTGAAATTTCGCCTTTTCTCCAGAACATCTTTAATTTGGTCAGCAAAAAACATTACCTTATTGCCACCTCAAGCAATATCTCCCAGCCCACAATCTTTTATCAGTATGAGCTCATTAACTGAAAAACTTACAAATATGACCACAAAATGTCTTGGCCTCTGACCCAACGAAGGCTTGGGACCTAAAGATCTATGTGCTCTCTCTATTTCTAGAGACAACTTGGGATCCTAATTAAGCATTTTTGGCAGATTCTTCATTAGAAACTCAGTTGGATTGACATGCTCTGCAATTTCAGGAATACCAGCAATGCGAATGTTGTTTCTTCTTGAAATAGATTCCTGTTCAGACAATTTTGTAGACATCATGTCATTCTGAATTTTCAAATGACTGACCTGGTATCTTACTTCTTGAAGCCTCTCTTTCATCAGACTCATATGAGATTCAACAGTAAGAACCTTGGCAGATACCTCCTGGACCTTCTCATCAGAAGCAAAAAGTTGTGTCTTGATGTCTGCAATGTCTGCAGTGACCCTTGTCAACAGCTCCAACATTTTATCTTCCCTTTCCGTTCCAGCATCTCCATCTTATCCTTTCTGCATTTTAGCAGCCTGTGAAACATCCAAAACAGCAGAGTCAGCCATGATGTAGGCAGTTAATCAGGGGGCTCAGGGGCACAGCTCTCAAGCTGCCATCTCTTAAACCAGCAGTTCTATAATAAGATTTAGCTATTCTGGGCTCCACTTTCCTCCTGTTTCGGAAGAACCACATCTGGTGCTGTCTGGCTCTATGATCAGATCTGGAACGTCTCACAAGATGGCTTGGCCGTTCCAGGTTTCCATGCTCTGTAGCCACCAGTTCAGCTCGGTGCTTCTCTCCTGATCCAGGGAGACTAGATGGTGGTACTCCAAGTCCTGTTGTAAATATCTTAGATTTAGTCTCTGCAGGCATCTGTAATGCAATGGTCCTAGAAATATGACTTGGATGGAGGGCACTAAGAGGCCTACTATCCTTGCTAAGCTCCTGTGCAATATAATTTCCTTTTTGACACATGCCCTGATCTCTCTTGGTCTCTCTCATTTTTCATGCTGTGTCGCTTTCCTGGTATCCACTACGAATCCCAGGAAAGTCATTCTTCATGTGGAGCAAGTTCTGATTTCTCCCGATTGTTGAGGAACCCTGGTGTCTCTCTCAGCTCCTGCAGCCATTGCACCTGATCCTGCAACCATAGGCCTCCCTAATCAGTGGCCTGCCTCCCATCTGGCAAATAACTCTTTCCAGGAGCCTTAATGGTGCTTCTGCGCTCAGCCGTCATTTGTGAGTTTGCAGGCCCTATTTGCCTAACCTTTTTTCTGGCCTGAAAGGGACACCGCAGGAATCAATGGGCCATGAATATCACTGGGGTGGGGCTATCACTGTTCAAAGCAGGCTACCTAAATGCTGGGCACACTATTGTTTTCCAAATGTGCATCTTACACTTGTCTAGAAAAAAACCAACCAAACATGCTCTTAAACTTACATTCACTACTTCTGTTTATTTTTTTGTCAGACTACCACAGAAATACCCTGTGATTTCTGTGCCCCTGCCTTTGTGTTTTATCACAGTAGATATTTCTAAAGCTGTTATCTGCTTGTCACCCTGCTTTATCACAAATAAATGCTTCTATTGTGCTGACAGCAGTTATTAATAGGAAATTAAACTGTGGGTTCATGGGTGCCAGCTTTTGATTTTCACTATGGGAGCCGAAATTGTCCCACTGTGAATATAAGCAAACTACCATCCCAACCCATCCCCTGGTCGAACACGTTTTATAGTACCAATTTCTTTTTTTTTTTTGTGCAAAATGTCACAATATTTACAGCCAGTTTTAAATGTATAACATCTTAGCAACAGTCACACAACCTGCTGAGCTACCCTGGTAACCTTCTATCATAGGACATGCCTATGGATCCCTTAATGTGTTCAAAATCACTGCATTAACAACAGTGCCATTCATGTACATGACTTCAAAGTCAACACATTATTCAATGTTTAGCTACACTGACCCTGTGCATAGATTCATTGATAGTGTACCAATGGTGGTTTCTCCATAATGGTGGAAGGGCGCCGACCCACGGGCACCCTCGCCTATTATGGAGGAGCCAAGGAGCCAGCCCAATGTAAACACTGAGCAGTCACTGAGCTGCTTTTTGCAGCTGAGGGAGCGCTCCTCGGCTTGCTTGAACTGTTCAAAGAAAACACGGTTTCCGTTTGACAGTTCTGTTCTTCAGCCTTGCATATCCAATGAGCCATGCAAACCCGGGGGCGTTTTGGTTCCCCAACATTGTTGTATGTACAATGAGAAGCGCTAATGCAAGCTTTAAGTTTTATTATATAGCTGAAATGGCATTTAAATGCAGCCATTTTGGACATATTTTCATACCGTGGGAGGGTATTTTTAATGCTAAAGCCAACTGGAGCATGTTCTTACATGGGGATACTGCCATATTTTGGCAGAACACTCGTACACATTTTTTCTTAGAGTATCATAGCTGGCATTATGTGTAAAGTGAATATGAATATGTGCTTAAATGGGAATACTGGCAAATATTGGCACAGCCAGCGTGAAAATGTTTTTATACTGTCATATATTGTGGGAAGAAGCAACCTAAAAATGTGTTGGAGAAATGATCATCTGCACTGTTGGTAACTTGCATTTATTGGATTTTTTCATGTGTTACTATACATAACCAATAGCAAAATGTTTGGCATTTTACCCAATTTTTGCACTATTTTCTGCCATTATTTAAAACAATTCTCTAGGTGGGAAGCCAGCTAACACTTCTTAAACGGTTCGGGCTCCCTCACTATGCTCCTTAACACTGGCATATTTGGGGGAAATATTCACGCCCCTCCAGTTAAAAAGATCACCAGCCACCACTGGGGTGTACAGCCAGAAACTGAAAACTGTGAACAATTCTTCAGGGGCAAAGTGACATTCCTGCAACCATTGCTAACCAAGGGAGCAGTTGCCTGCTTCCCCCCCTGTACTTAGCACCTTTATGTGATATTTCATGTGTTAAACAGACTGTCCTTGACTATCATTTGAAAATGAGGTATGAGGGATATCTCTTCTGTTAAATGGACTATATTTTACATTTAAAGCTGAGCCGAAAGTTATATCTCTGCTGCTAAATACCACCTAGAACTGCACATTATTTGAAGCTGTACTGGGAGTGATGCCTACCTGAAGTGTTGAACATGAGTTTGAAAGACCAAAGAAATATCGAGGCTGAGTACCACAAATGAAATACACCAATCACGGGCTGAAAAGATACAAGTATCTCTTATTACTGTACAGTTTACAAAGCAAAACAGATGGCTCCCAACACCTCACAGCAGACACAGTGAGAAGTGAGAGTGCTGGACATCTGGTGTATGAGTCTTAAAATGGCGAAGTTAACCCAAAATCAGAACTTTGCGGATGCGGTTTTCTGCGTAACACGAATGAGCTTAGGTCAATATTCATATAAGGAGGCACCTCACCTTGCTTGCTGCTGGAACTAGAATGTCAACCAGATAGACTATTATCCGATCGCACCTGTCCTTGGTTGCCGCCGCCACTGGTTTCATGAGCTTGGTAAATGCCCATGGGGCTGAAGAGAGGCTGAATGGCAAGCAGTCTCTTGAAATGCCATGCTCGTCCTCTCCACATGAAGCACAGGAAAGGGTGATCCTCCAGCGCCACTGGCACTGTGAGGTACGCGTCTTTTAGGTCTATCCTTGTTAGCCAATCTCCATTCCTGAAGATATCTCTGAGGAGGTGAATACCCTCCATATGGAAGTGCCTGTAGGTAATCCATCCATTAAGGCTCTTCAGATTTATCATTGGCCTTTCTGTGACAAAAAACATGTTGCTGATAAACATTGTTTCCTTGCACATGAGCTGCCTGATCTCCCTCCCGAGGATGCTCTCTTCCTCTCATGAAAGTACAATTCTGGATGGCACCCTCTCTTGCTCGGGTTTCCGATGAAGTATACCCTGAATCCTACAGAGTCTGCAAGACCCAGGCATAGCTTGACAGCTTGTGCCATGAATTTATACACACTTTTGTCCTCCCCCACTAGCAGGTAATACCCCTCTCGCACTCTCACCTGATTGTGCTGACTGGTATCTGGAGTACCTTCATCCTCTGCAACCTCTATTGGATCTCCCCCTCTTGGGAAAAAAGGAGTTCTGTTGTCTCCCAGTATTGGGCCCTCTGGCCCTGAGGTCTGCGATGAGTAGTTTGTCGACCAGCCTTGTGGCCTCTGTAGCGGCTGGTCCCAGCAAAATCTCTGTTGGGGAGGATTTTCCTAATTGATAATGGGGCCTTCTCCAGAGCCGTGTATGTCCCCACAAACTTCTTTCTTGAATGCCTCACTATATAACAGCCCTTGAGTGCCTTCCCCTGCTTCGTAAGTCACAAGATTGCCTCATTTGCTGTCTATTTTTAACAGCAGGCTTCTTCTTCGATCTGATGACATGGTGCAGTTAGCATTCCCCAGAAAAGAGGCCGTTCTCCGTGCCAAGTTGCCCAGGGTTTCAGGGTCGACTGGCTCCCCTGTGACTTTGGACCTCTTTGCCAGGTCCTTGATCTTCACTATCGGCACAGCTATATCCAGAATTTTTGTTGTTGACAGTTCTTCCATGACCTGTCCATTCCTTTATGTACATCTTTAGATGCCGTAGTAACAAAGGTTATCATCCGAGGGTCAAACTCGGGGGTTTCTGCCACCTTCCTGGCTAGCTCAGGGTGTGGACATTCTGCCTTCCTTCTCAACCTGGTGCCTTTCTCTTTTTGCAACCTCTGCTCCATATACTTGGCCACTCTAGGGGAAGGCTGACAGTCTGTGGACCTTGGGCATCTGATTTAATCCATGTCAAACATGTCTGTCATTTCCAGATCAGCCTACTCAATGTTGGTCTCCTTCCTTAATTTCTTCCTCCCCTCTAGGGGCTGGGTCTCCTCGACATCAGGCACTGTATCAGCATGGATATGTCGGTTTCTATATCTGTGTCTACTTCTCCTATATTCTTTTCCCCTGAAGAAGGGGGTTGGAGGTGTGGCACAAGTGATTTCTGCACCAGGGCTTCCTTCAGTTTCAAAAAAGCATCAGTCATGTCTTAAGTACTCGGTTTCCCCCCTTTATCCTGGCTCGGGGGTGGGGTGCTTTCTCTTCTGAGCCAGCTTTCTCCCCTGCTCTTCCACCTTCAAATTAGTGTGCGTTTTGAGTGCGCTCTTTAACTCATTGATCTTCTCAGACAGGGCCTCATGTGTGTCGAGCCTGTCTTGCAGGGGCTTAAACCCTTGGGCTACTGCATTCACTAAATAATCCCAGAGGACCTTCTTGAAGCTTAGAGCAAGATCTCTGCTCTCTGCTTCCTGCTCCTGGCTTCCCTCACTCCAGAAGTCCTCTTCAATGTCAGACATTGTGTCCCTGTCTGTTGTTGTGCCAACTGCTTGAATTGGCAAGCTGAATCATGTTCCCTTGAAAGACTGCTCGGGCTCCGTGCTAATGCAGTGCTGAGCTTATTTGTATACAGATCTCTTGGCTGAGTTCTTCTGTGCACTCCACCTGGATCACTTTGAAAATTGTGCGCACTATAATGTATAACTTCTCCTCACAGAGCGATGTACCACTGTGACTCGCAGGCATGCTCCATTTCCTACTGTACAGCGGGCACAGGGAAGCATATGGGTGATAGTCTACTAAGGCTCCCGTCGTACGGTCGCCATTGTGGTCCAAACATGAAGTTCGCACTCCTACTGCAGCACTCCTGACATAGTGGGAAGACTTCCCGGACTGAGCTAAAGGGCCCACAGACCCTGCACGCTCTCCAGCTTACTCTCGCTGCAATATCATACTTGGGAACGACCCCATGCATCTCTGCGCACGCCGCACGCTCACTTCATTAATCTTAACCAAAAATGAATGAAGCTATATAAAGTCTGTACAATCGCTTGTGCATTACTAATCATGCATTTGTCAACTCGCTACCACTCTATATAGACAATGAATACACTGTACAAGGGCAATTAGCCACAATAATCACTCTGCAGGTAAAATGCAACTTACCTTGGCTAAAGCGCAGAAAAGAAAATGAAGGCACCTGTACAAGATGTGACATCAATGAGTGCAGATAGAAGGAAATGGAACTAGAGTACTACGATGGAAGACAGGGAGATGTAGTTCCCAGTTAAAAAAATAAATAAGACAAATGTGAAACCACAGGGGTCCTTAAATCAGTAACACGTCATGCATAGATGGGATGCAGAATAACTGTTACACCAAATAAGACTGACTCAGGAAGTTGGCAAAAAGTCTTCTCCAACTGTTTTATTATCAATTGTCTAAAACAGGGAGTTACAACGGATATCAACGGACGTTCGCTTAAGTCCTCTCATAGCATTTCATTAAAAAAAACATTTATATAGCAAAATTCATCATACGTGACATCATACGACGTGGCAAATAAGATAAACCTACGGGGAGTTGTGATTGGACTAAGGGGAATATCTAAGTATACTTTCTATATAGGGACGGGTTGTGATTGGGTCTATAAAGTCAGGTGGACAACTTATGCCCACCCCTAGTGCAAGTCATCCTCATCAGTTATTAGGTACAGGGTATACTACTGGCTCTCAAAATATACAGCCTTTCATTATATGGTCCTCTATAATTGATTTGGCATGCTTGTACCCTTCTAGAACATTCATCTCACTAGCAGCACATAAAATGCTACCCCAGGTGCCAGTGGGTGACCTTTAACCATGTCTCCCCACCCAATTAGCCCAACATCTCTCATCGCTCATGCCTTCTGACATTCAGATTGTCTTTGAACTTGGCCTTGCAAAGTATCCTTGCTCCTGGGAATAAAAGGGAGTATAGGCGCGTGCTATATCTAGTCCAGGAGACCATATTTTGGCCTGTTTTGCAGCATTTAATTGTATTTAATTAACAAACTTGGCCCTCATGGTGTTCTTTCTTTATACCTTAATACAAGATGATTCAGCGTCTCACGGTTACTGTTCTTTTCAGATAGATGACCAGTTCTTGGTTACTTCATCCTTTGACACCAGGCTAGACAGCTCTTCCAGGCCTTTCCATGCTTTCAACTTTGTGTTGCTGTGACACAGCTTTTCCGATCCTTCCTTCTTTGTGGGTCTGAGTTTACTAAACATGTGACACAGATGTCCAGCTTCTATATAATGGTGGCACCACCTGCAGTCTATTCACTACGTATAGCCAGCCTTTATGATTACTTAGGGGGTCATTACGAGGTAGGAGGTAACCATGCCGCTCTTAGCGGCATGGCTACCCCCTTACCGGGTACCGGGTCCAGGTTCCTTGAATGAGGAATTACCGGGCCATTCTGACCTTGGAGGGCCTGGTAATTCCTCATTCAAGGAACCCATCCCCATTCCCATTCGAGCCCCCATAGGGCTCAATGGGAATGGGGAGGATGCTAACAAGGGGCTCGTTGATAACAGGCCCATTGTTAGCATCCTTGTCTGCTCGCAGGAACCACTAAGGACACCTGGTAAAACCAGGCGGCCTTAGCGGGTCCCACGAGCAGAACTCATAATGAGGCGGTAAGGGGTTGACAGCTCCGGCACCTTTACCGGCGCCGTTAGCCCCTTACCGCCAAGGTGATAATGACCTCCTTAGTCTACTTGCATTGCAGCATCTGTAGAGTTATTTAACGATTTGCATTTCCTACAGTGCTCTTTCCACGTGCAATCTTCATTCCACATATGAACATTTACTCGATTCTTTATTTCATCATCAGATTCCATAAAGTCTATACATCTTCTTCTTTAGCCACTCTTCTTAATGCACCACGCTCATCTCTTGTGACATCACCAGCTTCTCTTCCAAGAGATTGTCATCTCTACGGGGATACATCATATAGGGTTTTCTCAATGGATACCTTTTCTCAAAGGCTCTCTGTGGAATCGGCACAATCACTGGTGTCGTGCATGTCCCAATTACTGGCTCCCAACATATAGGAAGGATGGGGCGGAACTTCCTGCAGAGGCATTCAGCTGCTCCTCTACACTCCCCCCTCTGGTGGAGTCATCAACCACTCCTTCGTCAGTTTTCACATCTTGGTATCCTTTCTTGAAGAAGTGCTTCTTTTGTCGCATTCTGCAATACATCAGGGATTCCCCAGTCAACTATCTTCTGCCACAGTAACCATCTCTCCACAGAATAAAAAGCGGCTTTAAAGCTCAGAGTGACCTGAACATTGGAGAGTTTCCAAAAGCAGATGCCCATTTAAAAAGTAGAAGATCACTTGAATTCCTCAATCATACAAAGAGGGAGAACTATTTCTGAACCAAATCAATAGAAGCCTTTGATGCTATTCTGCATGAGCATAGATTGTTCAGTAAAACTGCTTCTCGCGGTCTCACCTATGTTTAGCTTTACATCGTTTAGATGTATGCACACTTGTCTAACTTGGACTTTTACTGCTGAAGGAGTAACATTTTCTACGACAAAGGGACCATTAAATCTCGGCTCGTGCCACTTCCTAGTGAAGTTTCTGATTAGCACGGCTCACCAACAAATAGTCCGTTTGCTTGCGGGTGATAAGCAAAAGGAAACTTCTGCTTAACATTCAATAATAATGCTATTTGTTCAAATACTTCATTAACAAAATGTGTCCCATTATCGGATCTCAGCACCTCACACACTCCCCATTTAGGAAAGACTTCATGTACAAGAAACCTTGCTGTGCAAGTGGCGTCAGGGTGTGTGCATGGACCTGCTTTGGTCCACCTGGTGAAGTGACACACAACCACTATCTGATACCTGTATGCACTACACACCTGTAGCATATCAACATAGTCAATATGTAAATGCTGAAACAGACCATGTGGTCGAGGAATAACTCTTCTAATAGTTTGCAGTGTATGCGCAGCCATAAACATTTGAAATACGATGCAATTTACTACATAATATGCAACGTTTTCTAACAGGTTTGGAACAAACCAGTCTTCTGCAATAATTGCAGCAAGACTCTCCCTATTTACATACACAGGGTAGTGCAGCTGTTCAAGCGCTACCTTTAACAATGCCGCCATAATGATTCAGTGGGGGATAATGAACACACCCTTCGCTTCCATAATTCCTGCTCTTCCTGTGGTACACTTCCTTGAATCTCCATTCATTGGGTTCTTTCCAAATGATTAAATCCTTCTTTCACTACCATAATCATGACTATATTTTCCTTAACATCTGCAGTACCATAATTTGAAATATTTGGAGAATATGCAACCCTTTTAGCTTCTGCATCTGCGGCTTTGTTCCCACAAGAAATAAAGTCTGTACGCTTAGTATGGCAGCACAATTAATGACCGCTATGGCTACTGGGATCCAATAAGGATGCGTGCAGCACTGGAGTGCCGCCTGCTCAGAGGTAACCCCTCCCTTTCCAACGCATTTTTTTTCACGTGCGATATATCATAATAAAATTCTATATAGTTTGCACAATCATGCACCTGGTCACCCTCCGTTACTGGCTCAGCTATAAACGTGGCAGGATTCACTATTTTACATCTAGCAATTTTAATCGATGGTTTGAAATTATTACTTCATAAGCAGAGGCTCTCTGGGATGTCAATGTACCCTTGGGTTTCTTAAAATGTCAAACAGAGCATGTTCCACAAAAAGTGTCACAGAGTAGCCCATTACAATACTTGTAGACTTGTCAATTGCAGACGTGGCATTTTCAATGACTGTTCACAGGGAAAGTGTCCCTTCATAATTGGGTCTAGAGTCCCACTATAATATGCTAGGGGTTTGTACCCCAGTGTGGTCCTCTGTGTAAGCACTGCTGTCATTACTGTCCCATTTGTGTGCGAAAATAAAATTCCTAAAACAGGAGTCGTACAGATTGCTTTTTTCAACTCTTAAAATCCCTCCTCCATTTCCTCAGTGCATTCTATTGTGACTTTGTCTACCTGTGCATTTTTCAAAGCCTGCAAAAGGGGTCTTGTTTACAAACTATAGCCAAACACCCTCAGGCTCTTAGATAATTACATAGACCCAAGAATGTTTGCGTCTGTTTTATCGTGTAAGGTTTTTGTTTTTCATGATCGCATCAGCCCTTTCAGATGTCACCTTCTTTCCCTCATGTGAAATCAGTTGTCCTATGTATAACACCTCTTCTTGAAAATACTGTACTTTTTCTTTGTCTACCTTGTATCCCTTGTCTGCTAGGATATTCATGAACTGAACTGAGTCTTATCTGCATTCATCTTCTGACATGCTACAAATTAAAATGTCATCTATGTACTGGATCACAGCACTTTTCAAATCAATATTAGCTAAGTCCATCTGGAGGACTGTTAAAAATCGATGGAGACTCACAGTACACTTGGTGCAACCTAGTGTGTTTCAGATGAGTCTGGCAGAACGTAAATGAAGTCAAGTCGTGTGAGTCTTTGTGCAACGGGATTGAGAAAAATACATTTTTCAAATCAATCGCTGTGAAATATCGTGCTTTTACATGGAATACTGCATAGTATTGTCACTGGATTCCGAACTAAAGGAAAATCTGTCTCTACAATCTGGTTAATCAGTGTAATGCTTACCTTGTGCCTGATCTCTGCGGGAGCATCTGGACCCTTGAGTCACTGATGTGGTGTGGGAGGTAGGGCATGGGTGCTAGGGCTTCTCCTAAGGAGGAATACAGGATAGCTAATGAGTGTCTATGGAACCACCCTGCCCCCTCACTCCCTTCCCATCCTTCCCCTTGGTGTGTCCCCTATGGGTGCTGAGATAACCTGTGTATAAAATATGCTGGGCTCTCTGTCCTGCTGTCAGTTGCAGGGGCGCTATTAATCGGTATGCACTGCCAGTAACTTCACTGGTCCTATGCCCAGACGGGCTTTGGCCCATCCGTGCTGTAAGTGTAAGTTTTGTTGGTGTCCGAAAACCCTTTGCAGGGTTGGCTGTTAGTGCCCAGAGGCCTTTATTGCCTTTATTGTCCTTTAGCGCCTTTGATTATTTGAAGCTCAGTGTGGGCTGTCTGGGGGCTTTTCTGCCGTTCTGAAATGTGTTAAAGGCTCTGTCACACTGCAGTTTACTGCAGCTTGCGAGCGCAGAGTTGTGTGTTTCCTTAGAAGTTATATCTGCTGCAGTAGCACACACTTGGAAGTTCCATCTGTTGCTTTAGCAACGCGTTCTGTGTGTCTTCAGAAGCCTGTGAATAAATAGTCAGTATGAATGAACTGCTGCTAGCTGTAATAACATGCAGTGTGTTTGGCTTGCCTGTTTCTGTGTCCTTAAAGTTCTTTTCCCTCACAGAAGCTGGTTTTTGACGAGAGTCAGAACGGTGAAAATGAGGCATAGAAGCCAGTGCTGGTGAGGGATGATCATCGGAGCTGCAGGAGGAGCTGAGGGAGGTTGTGCAGTGTCTGTGGTGAGGATTTCAGGTGGCTTGGGTCTCCGTGGCTGCTATCCGCTTCTGATCTATCTACTTTCTCTTACTTGCAGGTCGGGAGCTGGAGCTTGCCGGTAAGCGTTAAGCTGCATGAGCAGAACAACACGAAGCAACTCTGCACGCCTGGGAGTGGCTTTTATAGATAGCCACTCCAATCAACTAGAAGGCACCTTCCTAGTGCTTTCCCTGGCCAGTTGGTTGGCCATCTTGGAGGAACCAGGAAGTTCCTTATAGTCCTTGCCCCATGATAGCAATAATCACCAGGCGTGCAATGAATGAGTTCAACTGGCTCCAGCAGCAATTCTCCTGGTTCTGAGAGTGTCCCTTGTGTGTGTCTTAAGGAGCAGCTTGACCCTTGATGGTGAAGGGGTGTGCAAGCGTGGGGTGACTTTAGTGATGGGCATGAGAGCAGTATAATGTTTTGTATGAATTTCCACAACTCTCCCTTTGATTATTTCACAGGATACACTGCAGTGTTACATGATGATTCTGATGGTACAAGAATACCTTGTTCCAGCAGTGCTGAGATAGTCTTAAAAATACCCTCATCAGCCTCTCGAGACATAGGGTACTGTCTTGCTTGAAGTAAAATTGTTCCTGGTTTCAACTTTATTTTAACTTCCCCTAGCCCCTTTAACAGACCTACATCATAAGGTCCAATAGTCCATAGGACGCTAGACACCTTCTCCAAGTCTTCATCAAAAAATGCTGGATGCTGCCGCATTATCACCATTCGCTGTGGGATCTCTCTTTTATCTGTTCTAATCCAATATGTAATGCTCATAAAGAACATTACTTCATCATCTGTTGGGTCCTCTCTAAACACATCATCATCAGTAATGTCAGTCAATCTGCACCCCTCTTCAACAGCTATTACTGTTCTCCATGGTCTACCCTTGTCATCTGTTCCTTCGAGCACTGCCATTTCCCTTTGTACTATGGATACTCTGTCCACCCCTCTATGTCCATGGAGATCTGTGGTCTGAATAAGAATTTGTCAGGTATTCTCATAGTCTTCCCCACTAAGCCAGGTCACCATGTTAATAGAATGCTCACCCCATAAAGGAAAACCTCTGGCTCTACTGGAACACCTCATAGAGCCACTTGCCCTGTAAATGCTAATATAAGTTCACCCATGTTTAAATAGTGTATCCCAGGAGTGGAACACACAATACCTTTGTCAGCAAATTAAATCATCATGTTAAGTATTGTCATCAAATCTCTTCCCAAAATATTAACTGGTGTCTGTCGAGAATACAACAATGAAACAGACTTGTCATACTCTTCTATAGAGACTGGTAATTTGTCAGTAAAAGGAACTAGACGTGTAGCTCTAGAGAACCCTTGAGCATTCATGGCGTTTCCTGACATTGGATATTTTCTCTCTCGTATACATAAGCGTGTAGCCCGAGTGTCTACTAAAAAAGAAAAAGATGTGTCTCCTATCGTCACATCGACCCTTGGTTCCTTTTGGGGGTCTGGTGTCACTGATAGTACTGAACACATCATGTCAACCTGAAAGCTGTCCTATTGTGGATACATGCATACCCCTGTACCCGTGAAAGTATTCCCTCCCACTACAGTGACACCCCCTATTCTAGGTGTCAATAATTGTCCTGTGTTTGCATAGGGGCATGCTGCAACTGCCCTTGTGGTGGATTCATTTGCGCTTGCTGTGGTTGCTGTGCCTGTTGCATTTGTGGGATCTGTGTTTGATACACTGTCTGATCTTGGGAAAACCCTTCTCTTGCTTGTGAGCTATATGCTGGAGGATATGCTGTCCCCCCTCTTGAGAATTGGCCATGCTGTACATTCCCTTGGCTTCCGCATATGCTCGCAATGTGCCCTGTCATCCCACAAGTCCAACATACAGGAGAAGCCCGTCTGATTAGTCCCCCTTGATTAAATCCTCCTTGCACATTCTGGTTCTCATTCTGTGCATTCTGAAACCCACCTTGATTATTTTGGAATCCACCCCTTCCTCTATATCCCATACCGCTTCCTCTTGGCATAAACCCATTCCCTCCTTGGTCCATCAGATGCTGATTATTTTCCTGTGATGTACCCACTGCTTGCTTCCGCTTGTCAATACCACCCCTTTTATGTCATACTTTGACAATTTTTTATGAAATAATTTGGCTTTTTCATGTTTCCTAGCCTCATGCTTCTTCTTGCAGTGATGCACTATCGTCAGCTTTTTTCTGAGCCCAAGGCTTGGCTTCTATCCCCACTCATTTCTTCATTTGTCTCTGCAATTGCTCTGGCAACCCTTGACATAACATGTGGTAAAATAGTGCCACTGTTTTTTCCCATGGTTCTTTAGTTTCAAGAGTCCAATGCTCTTGAACATCCTGAATGTAAGCAATAGGATCTTCATCTTCTTTCATCTTACATGTCATAATTACACCCATGCCTGATGTGTCAGGATACTGTACCCTAAGAGCCCTCCAAACATCTGCTCTACAATTATTAAACGACACTCCATTGTGCGCTGTGTTCTGTGCTGTCACACTTGAATAGCCTGCTCTCCTCCATATGCCATCAGCTCTTTCTCCAATGATGGCTGCCAAGAGACCCTGAATGTTCCCTATGGCCCATGTAGTTCCTCCTGTCATTTTTCTAATTCGTAAATCCATTTCCCCGCACCCAATGTCAAACTCAGGTGCTTGCACCTTAAATCATCCTTGTCCATCTGTGGCCATGGAATATACTGCAATCTTGCTCTCCCTTTTTCCAATAAGGGAAACTGCGTAAACCCTAACCCGTAGTCTGCTCCCTTCGTCTGTCTATCCATGGTGGAGACAACAGTCCCTGACCTTTTCCTCCCTGGCAATGATATTAATCTGCTCACATATGGCAGTGACTCTCCATTTTCATTGTGAGATCATCCTTGGTGACGCTCTGGATAAGCTATGGGATATGGTATCCTATCCTTATGTTGTTCTAAATCGGACCATCTTACTTCCTTGTCTGCCTGCAGGATTCCCTCAGGGGCACATGCACCTCCTCCCTCTTCTCCACAGAAGGATTCCCTCTCCTCATCAGACATATATAGTCCCCAACTAGTGTGACTCTCAACCCCTTCACCCTTTTCTAAGGTCAGTCTGCTTAAGGATAAAGCCCTATGCTCTAGACTGAATGGGTTTACTTCTTCGCTTTGTATTTGAAATACAGTGGATTGCTCTCCCTTCCCTCGACTTCCCAATTTACTACCCTCCCTTAATTCCTGATAGGGCTTATCAATCCTATCCCTGATGCTTCTCATATCAAAGTTCTTGTCTAGGGCCACTCTAGATGACCTGATGTCACTCCCTTTAACGGAAGGAACTCCTCTGTTCTGTCCCATCGTATTGTAGGACTTGGTTCCATCAGCTCCATTTGAATATGATTAATATCAAGTTCCCATTGTCTCCTCTTTTATTCAAATTCTTCATCTGATTCTCTTCGCTTTCTCGCTTCTCATCTAACTTTCTCCTCGTCTTGTCTTATTTCTTCTCTCCTTACTCCTGCTCTGCTTTCTTCCTCTTCTCTTTGCCTCTGTATTCTTCTGTTCCTTAATTTCTGTTCTTTGTCCTCTTCTCTCTTCCTTTCTTCTCTATCCCGTTCTTCTGTTTCTCTCTGCCTGTTGTCATGCTTTCTTTGCTCCTCTGCCCTTTCTTCTTTTTTTTGTTGCTCCTCCTGATACATCTGTTCTCACCGCTGTCTGTTCTTCCTTTTATACCTGTCTTCTTACAATCTTTTTTCTCGTTCCTTGTGTTTCCTATACTGTTCATCCTGATCTTCCTTTTGCCTTACTTCCCTTGATGGTTGTCCCATCTCACTTGAGCAGTATCTGTCCTCCCATCCATTAATCTCACGTTCTATCTCTGTCGATATGTTCGAGCGCTCACTCCTCTCTTCTTTGTCTCGTATAATCTAAAATCTCTCCTCTTTTCTCTTACTCTCCTCTGGACTGTCATCACTGCTATAAGCAGGTGGTTCATATATCGGATGACTATACCCTGTTGCTGCTTTCAGTTCCTTTAAAGGATGCAATCCTATGTCTTCCGTACTATCGCCTTTTACTTCTGGTGAGGTAAGGGGAGCTTAGGGCTAAAAACCTTCCTCCTTACACTGATTAAGCATCCACTCCTCAGGTGGTTGATCTTCTCTCTCTTCCGGGTACATTTTCGAGAGCTCTAGAATAGCTAACCTCTACTCTAATTTCTTTCCAATGTACGCAGCATGCAAGTATGTAGTCATGTGTTGCCATACCGCTTTTGACAGTGATCCCCCTGGTGGCCATGGCATGAACATATTATCTGCTATGCCTTTCACCCATTCCGCACTATACTGTTTGAGCTTGGGCCATGTGTTTTGGCAATGTCTTACATAAATGCATCAGAGGAGAAACAAACCCCCCTTCGTGACGAGTCTCAATTGACTTTCAATACTTACCAGAATTTATAAAATATCTTGGCCACTTTTCCATTCTTAAAACAATAAATAGGAGTGCGCTCCATCAATCGCTGCTCAAAACTTTTATTTCTCCAATTTTCTCTGCCTACCTCTGGATTGGTCCCAACCAATTCCCTAGATAGATAATATAACTTATTAACATTTTCTTACACAACTGTTAGGGCCTCATTACACGGATGGCGGAGAACCATGGCGCTATTAGCGCCATGGTTCATGCCGGTAAAATACCGGCACCGCCTTGACGGAAAGGGGAATTACCGCCCCCTTCCAAGGTTGGCTGGGCGGTAATTCCCCCTTCCACCATTGCCCTTCCCCATTCCCATTTTTGCCCCATAGGGCATAATGGGAATGGGGAAGGCGCTAATTACGGTACCGCAAATTGTGGTACCGTAATCAGCTCCCTGGGTCCCTTTGCGGGTTGGTTTTTAACGCCTGCAAAAAGCAGGCGTTAAATCCCCCAACCCGCAAAGGGACCTCGTAGTAAGGCGGTAAGGATTTAACGGTACCAGCATTTTACCGGTACCGGTAAATCCTTACCGCCATCCGTGTAATGAGGCCCTTAATGTCGCTCCTCAACACCTTAATTCGACACAAACACATAAACAGACAAACTAGTCAACTCTTTACATAAAAACCATAGTGATCACCCTTGCTCCTCTTTTACCCCTAAATAGTACTCTGATCACAGAATTTAGGATGTCTCCTTTTGCGTACGTGTTCTGCACGTAGCCTAGTTTTACTCTGATTGCGGTGTGAGACAACCTCTTCTAAAACCACCATGGGTTTAGACTCTCTGGGCATTATATCTCTCTCTCTTTACACAATATTTCACATTACTCCTGCTACTTTTGTTACTTTCATTACTTTTTAAATTATCACAACCCCATTCCCTTAGTTTGCCACTCCCCTCATACGTGACTTCATACTATGTAGAAAATAAGAGAAACCTATGGGGAGTTGTGGTTGGACTAAAGGGAATATCTAAGTATACCTTCTATATAGGGACAGGTTGCGATTGTGTCTCTACAGTCAGGTGGACAACCCCTAGTGTAAGTCATCCTCATTAGTTACTAGGTACATGGTATACTATTGGCTATCAAAATATACAGCCTTTCGTTATATGGTCTGCTATAATTGGTTGGCATGCTTGTACCCTTTTGGAACATTTGGCTCACTTCCAGCACGTAAGCTGGTACCCTAGGTGTCAGTGGGTGGGCATTAACCATGTCTCCGCAAACAATTAGCCCAACATCTCTCATTGCCCATGCTTCTGCAATTCCAATTGTCTTTGAACTTGGCCTTGCAAAGTATCCTTGCTTCTGCAAATAAAAGGGAGTATAGGCACACCCTATCTCTAGTCCAGAGCAGCATGCACACCTTCTATTTTCATCATTAGCTCACGCGATAGGAAACCATATTTCGGCCTATTTTGCAGCATTTAACAAACTTGGTACTCATGGTGTTCTTTCTTTTTACCTTAACACGAGATGATTCAGCGTCTCACGGTTACTGTTCTTTTCAGATAGATAACCAGTTCTTGGCTACTTCCTTTAACACCAGGCCAGACAGCTATTACAGGTCTTTCCATGCGCTTAAGTTCATGCTGCTGCGACACAGCTTTTCCGATCCTTCCTTCTTTGTGGGTCTGAGCTTACTAAACATGTGACACCGATGACCAGCTTCTATATAATGGCGGCGCCGCCTGCAGTCTATTCACTACATATAGCCTACCTTTATGATTACTTAGTCTACTTGCGTTGCTGCATCTGTACAGTTATTAAGCAACTTGCATTTTCTACAGTGCTCTTCCCAAGTGCAATCTTCATTCCACATATGAACATTTACTTGATTCTTTATTTCATCATCAGATTTCATAAAGTCTATACTTCTTCTTTAGCCACTCTTCTTAATGCACCACGCTCATCTCTTGTGACATCACCAGCTTCTCTTCCTTTCATCTTCATGTCCTTTTGGGGATATCCTACAAGAGATTGTCATCTCTACAGGGATACATCATGTAGGGTTTTCTCAATAGATAATTGTTCTCGAAGGCTCTATATAGGAAATATGGGGCAGGACTTCCTGCAGAGGCATTCAGCTGATCCTCTACAAATGGTTTAAATATTTTTTGTGTAAAATTTATATAGGTTTTTAAACTGCTGGAGAGTCAGAACTAAAGAAGAGGAAGCTCATCTTTGGACTTGACATGTAATTAACTAATTCCAGACTGCTACGAACACCTCTGAATTATCCCTCCCAAATATTTCCTTACCTTCTGACTCAGCTCCTATGACCACAGTGACCAAATTTAGTTTACAGTTTAATTCAAATAGGGAAAATGTGGTTCCCTCATGTAATGTATGTGACATTATCTGAGCCAACAGTTTAAAAACCATAAACCCTGGTATTCTACCAGATATTTGTTATGTATTCAAGTTTTCTCTTAGTTAAGGGCTTTTCCCAAAGATATACAAAATGCAGTTGTTAATCTTCAGCTGAAGGAAGCAACCCTTCACCCAAATAAACTATCTAATTTGTGCTCCATCTCCGAATGTTCTTTTATGGGGAATTGGTTTGGTCGTGGCATCCCAGATTCAATGATTTGTAAAGAAAATGGGCTTCATCGACATCTGGCTGGCTTTTGTCTCAGCTTGGGAACTGACAGTGTGTTAATCAATGTTCTTGACGGCTTGCAGGAGATTGGTCATAGTAGAAAGCCTATAGAGTTGGTCCTTTTAGACCTGTCTGCACCCATCAAAATAGTTGACGACTTGAAACTTCGGGATCGATTGGCCCATTAAGGGCTCTATGGAGCTGTATTAAAGAGGGTGCACTTGTATCTGACAAATCTAGTTCTGACTGTTGCTGAATCCAAAGAAATGTGCTTGACTTGAAAGGTTCTTCTAGACTCTGCTCTGTCGACACTTCTGTTCCATGTATGTGCATCTCTGTTGGAGAAACTAATACTGTCTTTTGGCTTACCTATACAAATGATTCACATATTATTTATATTTAAACCAACAGATAAACCTGGCATTGCCCAGGCTACAAAATAACCAGACTTTTAATATTGTTTTCCATTGTTGCGCTGGCTGCCTCTTTTCTGGTGTGTCTTCCGGTATTAGTGCTGCATGTCTGCTTGCTTGTGCTTGATGCATCTGCTAGTGTTGTTCAACTGTCTCTGCTGCCCTGGCTGCCTCTCCATGCTAGAAATGCAAATATCTTACCTGGCCATGGGCAGACCGTTTCTGCCTCATGTCCTGTCCTGCCCACTGAGTACTGAGCCTCGCACCTTGGGGCATCCAATCTTCCAGTACTTCCTCTGAAGTCGTCATCCTGGTTAGGAGGCATGCAGAGCAGGTCAGACATCACATCAGCTGCTCATTTCAATAGGACGCTCTAGAGATACACCACAACAAGCACTGGATCATTGTCTGCAAAGCACCAACAGGTACATCTGTAACTGGAAGACCTGCTACAGATGCAATGTGCCTTCATCGAAGGCAATGAACAGAGGTACACAATACATTTCTCATTTTCAATAGTCTAGTATACTTTTTGGTGTCTGATAGTTTAATGTGCACTAAAAAGGATTTTCTTTTTGTGAATCCACATTGTCTTCACATCACGCAAAACAAGCTAATTGCTTGTGTCAAACAATGACTACAAGTACATGACCTTGTTAAAGGAATGGTTCGCCCAAAAAGTTTATTGCCCAAAAAGATGGGCAATAATAAAACAAATATACTCGCACTTTTTTTTTTAAGTTCCTATGTAAAAGTTTGAGCAATTGAAGCTCAAAATGTACAAAAGCAAGCACATGGGGGCATCCATTTTGTGAAATGTATGCCCGCCTGTGCTCGCTTTTGCTTTTGCGGCACTAATGAAGGAAAAGCCAGCCAGCTGTAGTAAGCAAAAGCTACCACTGTGTGGCTTTTCCTTCATTGGTGCCGGTACTCGCAGGATGGAGACTACAGGCAGAAAAGCTGTAGCTGCATCTCGGTAAGTGCTATTTTTAATTTAAAAAAAGCACTAGCTGCATTTTTTTTTCTAAGTTTTCCGGGCTGGAGGAGCCTGAGAAACTTAGAAAGAAAAACAGCAGCGTTATTGAAACACAACCACGTTTTGTTTCTGCCTGCCGTGGCCAACACTTTGGGTCTCCGGTGCTCCCACAGGGGAGCACCGGAGACCCAAAGTGAAAGCCAAGGCTTTCACTTTGGGTGAAGGATCACTTTGTCACTGCTTTCTATTGTTTCCTGGATTCCAACTCATCCTTCATTTTGGGACACTACATGGACGCTTTGCTGAGGATTCTGGGACTCACCTGAGGACACTTTGTTGAGGTTGTGGGTTCTTTCTGCGACGCTCTGCTGTGTTACCTGGGATTGGAACTGGTTAGATAGTTGCGCCCTGGTGCCGCCCAGGTTAGCTATTTTGGACTTTTACTCTTCTGGGAACAGTTGGACACTTAACAATCTGTTGCTTTCTTTGCTTCTGGATTTCAGTAGGTTCTCTGTTCTTTTCACAACCACTGCAGGTAAGAGTGGGGTTGCCGAGGGTGGTGCAGCGGGGAGACCTTGATTGGAACCTTTACTTATGGTATTTGTAATCTTTGTGTTTTGTCCTTAGCTCTGTTGCTGCTCCTGACTTTTCACCCAAACACGTGGCCTGTCAGGTGTTTTTAGTCCTGCAAGCTGCGCTCTTGGGGGGAAGGTTTATTCTGTCTTCCTTCTACTGTTCATTACTCCAGTTTCTGAAAACGAACAGTATTTCAGTTGGAGTTCCTCCACTGGACCACGACAGTAGAGTTCCAATTGTGTAATACTTTGTGTATCAAATACTTAATGGAGTTCCAATGTATAATGTATGAAATTCTCAGTATTCCAATTTTGTAAAATCTAATCCTCAATTTTATAATACTTTGTTTTTCAAACCCTCCCTTTTAATATTTAATTTGCCAAATCATCAGTTTTGTAGTACTCTTTTAATCAAAACTTCATATTGGTGGAACTTAGTTGATTACTCCTCAATACTTTGTTAATCAAGTCCTCTTAATCAAATGATCATTTTCATAATGCTTAATTTATCAAATCCTCAATTCTTCATTAATCTAATGCTCGATGCATGTTTCACCATATCTATGGCTCATCAGGAGGATTAATAGGTTTAGCTCAATGTGAATCCATGTAGAAATTGTGTGCACCTTGAATCATATTCTTTTAATCTTTATTTTGTTATTTTCATTAATTCCTGTCATGTAGTTCCAATATGATCAAGACTTGAGACAAACATTGTAGAAAAACAGAGTGTCTCTCTGTTTATTATAACATGCTTTTACACGCTCAAGAGGATGCCAAAGTCTCTGAGCAGTGTGGAAGGGGTCCCAACATTCTCTATAGCTGGGCTGTGTAGTCAGGGGCAAATGCAAATGATTGCAGCAGTGTCAGGTACACTGGGAAGGAAGTCCTCGGTGAGCCGGGTATGTGCAGAGTGACCTAGAGGGAGATGGTTGCAGCAGTGGGGGGTCCTAGGTATGTCTTGTCCCATCCAAGGCACGTCTGCCAGCAGTGGGCCAGGAATTGAGTTCTGGCCTGCCATAGCCCAACGCGAGACACACTGCGCTCCCCTCCTCATGGAGAGTGCCGTGTAAATCAGAGCAGCCCAGGAGGCGGCAGTGATGTTCGGTGCTCCCTGCACTCGCAAGGAGCACCAAGCAGTGAGTGCAGTGGTTAATGAAAGTGCAGTGCCCCTCCTGGCAATGACATGCCACATACTCAAGACCCTAGGCCACGGCAGTGAAATCAGCGCAGCACTCCTCTTGACATGGGGCGCTGCATATAAAACAGGCTCAACCATGCATGTTTTTTTCAATCAAACTGAGCAGGGCACTGGCTTGACCCTCCGGGTGTGACAGTTGGGCTTTCTTAACTGGCACCAACAGCACTCCGATTGCATTGCTCAAAGTTCTCTTCATTTTCTTTGAAGGGTCACCTGTGTGACTCCTTCGTGCTTTCTTTTTTCTCCCTCCCTCTGGGCAGTGGCTTGCATAAATATTTTTGTAAATACTATGTTTTTCAATAGGATATGCACTTCATGGTGAACTACATCTGATAAAACCTACTGATTAAGTGAATGATGCCGACTGGTGATGATTGGCTGGTGAGGAAAGAAGGGGGTTCAGATGAGCTTAAGGGGATGGGCTCATATCTTATATCACTAGCTCCTTAGTACAGGAGTGACACAGAAGCAGCCACAGGCCAGGTTCCTGAAGAAGGTTGGTCAGCACAGAGTTTGGAGGACTTAACAGATTCTCAAGCTGAATTGCTTGGATGAGAGAAATAAAGTAGGTAGCAAGCATTGCCCATGACAGTTGCTCTGTCTATGAGCCTAGAGTTGCACTTTGACAATGTTACCAAATCTTAATTTGTAATGATGGATTTAATCATTTGGATATAAAACTAAATCACAAAGCTGAACTGCTTTGGTAAGAAGAAGCAAACAGCTTTCAGATGTCTTGACCATTAGAAAATAAATCTGTTATTTGGCTATTTTTTCCATAGTCTAATTATTTTTGCTAGGCAAGCCTTTCATCTATCCCTCTCATGTTGAAACACTGAGTTTATCAAGACAGTAAGTTTGGCACATTGCATAGGATCATCCTGTGCAAATACTCATATTCCCTTGGCTGGAATAAGTGGGTCTTTTAAAGCACAGAGGATGGAAGAGAGGAATCCTTGCAGGGGGGCTTAAAAATGATTTCTCTGTACATGTTTAATGCATGGGTTTATATTGACACTGTGCTGTTCTTAGTTAACTGCCCTTAGAAGGCATGGCCATTAGACAGTGATTGTTTTAACCCTTTCCACAACATGGGTTTTACGAGGGTTAGTCCCCTAGTTGGACACTCTTAACTACACCACTATTATGGGTATAATTGTATGTGTTCCAGTGGCAAATAACTACACATGCATTTCAGATTGGTTTTAGGCTGCTTTAACATTTTAGAAGAAAAAAGAAGAGTAGGATGCTAGGACTCTACACAACTGCTGTATTGCTGATATTGTGAAGTGCATATTGTTTGTCTATACGATTTTAATGCTCATATATTATTGTGACAAGGGAATAGATATGCAGGCATGCTTAACAAGAGAGTGAGAGCATTCTTAATGTGTTTCCATTTAGGAGCATAAAGACAGTATATTGCGAGTGTAAATACTTGTTGATATAGTGATAATCCCTGTAGGGAAGACATTGATAATATATAGGGGCTGATTCATGGAATTATTTGCGCCGAAAAACAGGGATTTGTGTGCCATTCTGCCCGCAATTCCCTGTTTAACAAATGGGGATTTGCGGGTAGAATGGCGCACAAATCCCCGTTTTTCGGCGCAAATAATGCCATGAATCAGCCTCATAATGTGTATCATACACATACACACAAGAGTAATATTTAGTTCCTAGATACTCTAGGGATTCACTGACGGGAATAATGCTGTCCAATGGTAGTGGTTACATTCACTTGGGTCGAGTAGAGCCCTATTTTCTTCTGCAAAACTGCAACAGCGCCAGGTGGGCTTTAACACCACCTCTGGCTTGGAGGTTAGGCTCTGGAATGCAGGATATGACAAACAGAAGTGAGTTTTGTGTTATGAGAAGTGTAGGCAAGAAACTGTATTAATGATCAGGATGGTATAAGACCTAACTAACACTGTGCAATGATGGGATTTTCCATGCCTAAAGAAATCTAAGGAAAGTATTTGTCCAAAAGTCCAAATCAAAAGTCTGTCTGCGTCAAAACCTATGCTTGTGCTCACAACTACAACATAATCTACCTGGAAAATGTTCTCAACCAAATATAAGTGGTCAAGTGCAATACAGTTCCAATGTAACTTGGTTTCAAAGAGGTTCGATCACGTTCTAAAGTTACCTTGTGTAGATTCAAAGGTATCACAGTTCGCAACAAAAAAGGGTCTTGGGTTTCCCTTCCCCAAGTTCAAAAATCACCAAGTTCATGCAACATTGTAATGTTAGGACTCCCTTCCCCAAGATAATTGCTCTCTAGTTCTTTGGTTCTCAGGGTTCCCTTCCCCAAGACTTATAGTGAGCAGTTGACTTGTTTCCACTGTTCACGAGTTTACAAGAGATTACACGGTCCATTTGACCCATCCGTTGGTTAGCTTCACAAAGGGCACATATCTATTTGCTGTTTTTCCAATATTTAGTGGTTTCTGGTCTAGGCGCAGTTGGCAAACCACAGGTCACACAGCCATAGGTTTCCCCCAAACACCATTGTTCAGTAATATTCAAGACAACTCTGCAATGCCATTATATGCATTGCACATTCTTCTTAATGTGTGTTTCTGGCAGTGGGTTACTTGATAGACTTGATTGTCCCAGAATTTTTATGGAGTCTTTAGCATTTCATAGTCTGATCAAGTAACAACTTTCTTTTCATTCAATTATTCATAATTGCAGCATTCACTTGGTTTCACTGAAACCACAACTTTACTGTTGCCCAATATTCAGTAAATGTAATGTTGTGTTGTATTTGTCAGGAGAACACATTTCATTCAATTCAGTTTTCAATAAATGTTGTTTTAAGTTGTGCAGACTCGAATAGCACCTTTTATACAGTACAGCGTTCGGAAAATGCAGTTTTTAAGTTGTGCATGTCTTAAATAATACCTTTCATTTAGTTCAGTATTCAATAAGTGCTATTTTGTATTTCTTCCATGGACCGTTGCCATTTGCATGGTCCCTTGGAGCACTCCAGCATTCCTAGTGTCTCCTGAATCTTACCGGGTCTCTACAGCTCTGTTCAATTGCTTTTCCCCAAGCGGGAAAACCTACATGCCAGTGCACCGGGTGCTCCACTCCGCACATGCCGACCTTCATGGTTGGCTCCACCTCTGCTCCCTTGTAGCACCTGCTGTAGGCCTTCCCTCACAAGGGTTCCCAGTCCTGCACAGTCACCTCAGCAACAGTCTTGGAATCTCCATCAGCGTCTTTGTGTTTTGACTTGTCCCTTCTTAGCATGGCAATTCCTTGGTTCTCTGTTTCCTCTGCGACTGCAACTCTCATGTGCTTCTGATTTCCACCTTTTAGGGCCTGATTCTCATGAAGGTGGTAAGTAGAAAAAAGGTTGCAGAAAGCGTTAGCTACCTTTTCGCTAATTAATACCTATTCTGAAGGTGGCCCATTCTGCCGAAGTCAGAATGAATGCGCCCCTTTTGGAATATGGGTGCCGGTTGCTAGGAAGGGCTGTAAACTGACCGAGCAACCAGCACTTTTGTTAGGTAGCACTTTGCATGCTAATTCTTGTGCCATTACTCCACTTTCTTAAGTGGCAGAAATTGGCGCCGAAGTAGGGTAAGTAATTTGTGTCGCTCCCACAGGACTCCACACAACAGGAGAGAAATGGGGTATATTATACAACCACAGAAACCACCCCAGGATAAACTTTAAAAAAAATAGGGTTCCAATGGTTCTATGTCAAGCCTGTAAAACTAGGGCACTCTGACCACCCGACATTGGAGGGTATCACATTTTGTCACAGAAATGCGTAAATATTTTTCTTAGAAAAATACATATTTTATATACTTAATACATCTAAATAGAAATAGCAAACAAATTTGAGACAAAGAATTGTCACAGCACTTATAATTTCAAACGGAGTTGTTACTTACAAGCACATGACCTACAAACAACATATAAAATTAAAAGAACAGAGTATATCACACTAAATTCACACCACTTCAGCAGCCATCCAAATGCATTCATTTATACCATTGAATCAATCACCCAACATGTTTCATTCCATTCATTCAATGTTAAAAAAAATAACTGGAAATTCTTCAGTGGAGGCAATGTGTGATCACCACCTAATCCTAACACATTGGGCCTTATTACAAGTTTGACGGTCCAGTAACTACGGTACCGGTAAGCTTGCCGGTACGGTAGTTACCGGACCGGCAAAGTACGAGTTCTGCTCACGGGTGCCTTTCGCCCACCAGGCAGGCAGACCCCTATGGGGCGCAAATGGAAATGCGGAGCATTTTTTACCAGCGCCTGGGAATGGGAAAATACTGGGTCCGGCGGGGCCGTAATGACCCAATAATTGCCCATTCCCAGGTGCCAGAAAAATTTGCAGGTTCGGCGGCAGCCTGCCGGTTTTACCGGCAAGGCTACCGCCAAACTTGTAATGAGGCCCTTTGTTTACTAAAACCTATTACTGATCACTTCCAAATAAACCACACTTCATGGTTCTCCTTGATCCCACCCGTGCGGTTCATCCGTGAAAATGACCCATGGAATGACATATAAAGAGGGGTTTAATAGATTTACCTCAAAAATCTATTACATATTAGTTTCACTGCTGATTATCACTATATAATCGTTCTTAGGCACTTTTGATGTGCATAGGAAACCCAAATTCCGAAAGTACTCACTTATACACTGATAAGAGTAGCATACTCACCCATCACAAATACTATTTCCTGTTTACAACAGACATCCAAAGATGGAAGATTACTCATTCTCCTACCTTCTGAGACAGTCCACCTCTTGTGTGGGGTAGCTGCTGTGCTACCCTAGGGCTGCCACCACAAGCACAGTTGTTTGGTTGTGCAGATGGTGTCAGATGGGACCTTGATTCACTGCATTTATTTATCTTTGCTTGCAGAATAGTGCATACTGCCATCCCTGGTTCTACTTTTTATTCCCCGTGGCAAGCCATGAAGGCTCAAATGGCTGCATTTGATATTCTTCTAATCTGCCTGATGGATTGTGTAGTGATGTGAGGGTATATCCATGATAAGAAAAGCAGAGGGAATTCCGAAACCTGCACATGTGAAGGCCTTTGTAGTTCATGAGTGCATAGTATGTGATTCTTTAGGGCCACAATTGTGTTGGGTGGGACAGAACACAATCTGGGGCATGTACTGTGATGCTGGAAATGCATTGGAGGGACAGGGTGTCCCTGTCCTTGTCCTGTACTCCTTTTTCATATGTGTTCTGTATTGTTTCCTGCCCAGGGGTCCATGTGGGACTCTTGGCAGTGCAGATCTTCCTATTTCTGGTTTGGTTTACAGACCCTTGGGATACCCTTATGGCACCCATGGGTGTGGGTACAACCCTGTGCCCCTAGTGTATGTTTTTGGGCACCTTTGTGTGACCCACAGAGCAGGGTATGGGCTGATGGCAGCTCCATGCTGAATTTGACAGGCGCTGTGAGTATCCTCCATTTTGGGGATACCCAGGCCATGCCATTGGAATCAGTTGGTTCCTGATAGGAAATAAGATGGCCCCTGTGGCCTCTTGCTTTCTATTGCCAGTTACCTTGTTTTTCTCAAAGTCCTGTGAAGCCCTGCCTCAGTCCCTTCACCTGACTGGCTTTTGGGTGGAAGTTCCATAATGTGGTATTGTGGGGAAGTAGAGGCCAGTCTGGCTGAAGCCTTCCCAGTGATTGTATGTTGTGTGTACACACTTGGGGTGGGACCTGGGTGAATGGAGTGGGAGCTTAAGCCTTGATTGCTCGTCCACGTTTACCAAATAGAGAATCTTGGCTGGGGTCCTCTGTGCCTCTCCTCTACCATATAGAGAGCAGGAGTACGGACACCCCCCTCCAGTCTTTACAAACCTCTGTGAATGCCTTTGTACTTAGTGGAGCAGTCCATCCTGATCCACTCTTGTCTGCTGGTGGCATCAATACTAATGTTCATTCCGGGACACATAGACCTATGCATTTTGTTTTCATCTGAGCAGCACTTTCGTTAAATAACAAATCCCTTGTGATTTAACGAAAGTGCTGCTGAGAATCTGCAATCCGCCCGTTTTCAACAGAAACAGGCAGATCACAGCGAAAGCACTGTTGTGCTTTACAAAGACGCCCAGGCCCACTTCAGAATAGTCGTGGTGCCTGGGCTTCAACATATGGCGCAGTGAGACGTGCTAATTAGCACGCTCAATACCCCATCATGAGAATTTTGCCCTTAGACAGTTCTCTACAGCTAACAGGCTGCAGGTGAAATAAGGAATACTCAATTGCCTGACCCTGCTTAAGCCTATTAGTGTGACATGCCTGATCTTTATTATTACGTGCCTCCAGACCACTCTTCTTCGTCCCAGTACCAGAGTGGTGCTTATAATAGGAACTCTGCACTACTCCTAGTTTTTTCTTTGTCTTCTCAGAAAACTGCAGGGGAGGATGGGATGAGATTGGCAATAGCCCATAAAGGCTAAGGGAGGTGAGGGTAGATCAATATCAGGAAAGTGGGATACCATGTTTCACCTCATGCACCGTCTCTCCAATTCCCGAGGACCCTCCAGTCAGGTGATCCTGCCTCGCTCGTCCACCCCCAGGGTTGGGATCCAACATCGAAAGCCCTGCCCTGGCCACCTAAACAGACGATCCCTGGGGAGTAGATATGAGAGTACTTTCAGGTTTCTCACAGGAGGTACTGACAGTAAGCCACATATAGGGTTTCTGTTGAAGGGGGTGTTGTCGAATGATCTGAGGCATAGGTTTTGTGTTGTCAGAGGTTGAGAGGTAGTTTGACAGGCATACGTATCCTGGTAGCTAGACTACTGATTGACTCCATGGCTCACCTAGTCCCCCACAAACCTACTTTTTAACTGTCCCACCCTGCAAAGCATTATAGAGCTGTACCGTCTCCCAACCCATCATCTCCCCCAATTTCGTACACCTGCCTACGTGTGAACACAACAAATGTGCTCATAACACAAAAGCCCAACTATTTGTTTAAATGCCCCTCTGACCACCATGTCTATGCAGGGTTAAACAAGTGCTGCTATTTGGTACACCTAGCAAGGGTTTTATTTTAAGTGAAAAACATAGAATAAACAACCAAAAGTCTGGAAATTATGTCAACAATTGACAGGTGGCCCTAGCGCTGAATTTGGGCTACAGTGTTATTTAATTTTAGCCATGTATTTTTTACACTTTCTACTGGCCTTTCACTTGCGTGCAAAGACTCTACCCTGGTCGCCCCTTACGCCACCCACACCGCCGGCATCCTAGACTATTTTGTTTTCATTTTAAGCACTGAATACAGTGCATATATTTGACATCATGGCTGGCAAGAGAGGTAGACCGCAGAAGGTAGTGTAGAAAGCTATCATTTAGGGCAGCAGAACTGTCACACTTGTGTTCCAGCTGCTGTACCTACAGCTGGAACCCACTTGAATAAGCAGGCCTCATTTAAAGAAAGTAGCAAAGCAATATATACCGGTGAATAGAGAGGGGAATGTGGCATTCCTGATGAGGAAATGGTTACCTTACTGCTAGCTCTTTAGATGTGCAGCAGCAGCCCTGAGGCTTGCATTGAGCTGTCAAGAATGCTGCCTAGCAAGCCGGTGGCGCAGTGTGGTAAAAGAAATGACCATAATGTAGAGATAATTCTGTGACTGCCACTTCACCAACACTTCTCTGAAGCTCGAAATGAGGAGTTATGTGGTAAAATGGAGGAGATACTTCCAACCCTTGACTGCCACGTTCCTAACAAAAGTCTGAGGAATTACTGGGGTGGAATAACTCCTCCCAATCCCCCAAGGAGTACATACTCCATAAATGGGGACTAACACCGCGGTCACCTAACTTATAATAATCAGGTAAATCCGGCAGGCGGAGTGGTGGTAATGTTATTTGAGTTGTGTAGTATTTCTGGGGAGTGTACTGCCATAATTGAAGGGGTGACACACTCCCTGTGTTTTGCTTTGCCTTCTGTGACTTGTAGGCCTGTAGAAGGCACAGAACAATAAAAAAAAGGGGACTGAATGGACTGCTGTACCCACTGGACATTCGTCCAGTTGAGTTATGTTGGTTTTTAGGTAGAAAGCCGTATGCTAGCATTTATTTTGAAAGCTGCGACAGGAGGATTCCTGGGGTCAGTTTATCTAACATTTGCACTGGTGATCAAAATTAAATGAATGCACTTCACACCAGTTTTGCTTCTTTTGTAATATGGAATGGAGCAACAACGTTTTTCCCCAATCCACATTACTGAACGATTTTTCAATGCAATGAAATGACTTTCTCCAATTTTTTTTTGGTTAGTTTGATAGAGATAGTGCAGATAGGGTCCTCTACAAATGTAGCTACAGCCCTAAAACATAATTGGGGCGCATTACGAGTTGGGTGGTATTCTGGCAATGAATCTACCGGTATACCACCCAACAGAATTACCGTTACCGCCACTTGGTCCAGGGGGATTACCGCTGGATTACAAGTGGCGGTGTAAATCTATGGGAAGCCGCTCAGGTCAAAATTACACCTTTAAGAATGTGACATATTGAAATGAATACAACATTCAATGAAAAGAGTAGGGCATACATTGAGATTACTATAATATGTATCGAAATGAGTATAACATGTATTGAAATGAGTATGACATGTATTGAAATGAGTATGGCATACACTGAAATTCAGTGAATAAGACATGCATTGAAATGAATATGACACCCATTGAAATGAATATGACACACGTTGAAGTAAATATGACACCCATTGAAATGAATATGACACACGTTGAAATAAATATTACACCCATTGAAATTAATATGACACACCTTAAAGTGAATATAACATGCATTGGAATGAATAAGACATGCATTGAAATGAGAAGGACATGCATTGAAATAAATATGATATCCATTGAAATGAATATGACACACGTTTAGTGAGTAGGACATGCAATGGAATGAATATGACACCCATTGAAATGAATATGCCACACGTTGAAGTGAATATGACACACTTTAAAGTGAATAGGACATGCAATGGAATGAAAATGACACCCATTGAAATGAATATGACTCACATTGAAGTGAATGTAACATGCATTGAAATTAATATACCATGCATTAAATGAATAGGACATGCATTGAAATAAATATGACACCGATTGAAATGAATATGACACACGTTGAAGTGACTATAACATGCATTAGAATGAATATGACACTGATTGAAATGAATATGACACACATTGAAGTGAATATAACATGCATTGGAATGAATAAGACATGCAGTGAAATGAATAGGACATGCATTGAAATAAATATGACACCCATTGAATTGGATATGACAAACATTGAAGTGAATACGACATGCAATGGAATTAATGACACCCGGTGAAATGAATATGACACACGTTGAAGTGAATATGACACACATTGAAGTGAATAGGACATGCAATGGAATGAATAAGACATGCATTGGAATGAATATACCATGCATTGGAATATATAAGACATGCATTGAAATAAATATGACACCCATTGAAATTAATATGAAGCACTTTGAAGTGAATAGGAAATGCAATGAATGAATATGAAACCCATTGAAATGAATATGGCACACATTGAAGTGAATGTAATATATATTAAAATTAATATAACATCCATTTGAATGAATAAAAGATTACCTGGAGGCCACCAGGGGGCGCAGGCGTGATGGCTGCCTGATCGTTCAGCTCCCCTAAGGCCCCGAGAGATTTGTGGATTAAACCGCGATAAAAGGAACGTTATCCTCCTACAAAGGCTGAATCCAGGTGGGGGAACTCCTGGGGATTCCGGCGATACCTTCCCGAGCCTTGAAGGTGCCCGGGTCCCCGAGATATTCGACTCGGAGCTTTCGTGCTCCACCTGCCCCCTTTAGGCCCGTGCCACGCACAAGGTGAGGCTCCGTGGCCGGGCCCCTCCTCTCTGCGGACGGGCGCAGTGCTGCGATCAATCTGAAGAATCTACACCACGCACCTCTGCCAACATCATTGAAAGCCCGTGGGAGCCCCGCGGAGATCGAGGCCCTTGTCCACGGAGCTCCCGCGACGTGCCCTCCCCCGGCTTGCCACACGCACATCTGTGTCTCTCGGCCCGGGCCATCGCGGGAGCGTGCCCGGGCCCCTTCCTCTCCTCTCCCCCCAGCAGTGGGGAACATCTTCGCAACAAGTGCCATAAGGACTCCCCCCGGCTGCTGCTGCGACACAGCCCACAGAGGCCTACACCTAACAGGCCCGGGCCGACGCGGGAGCGTGCCTGGGCCCCTCCGCAGAGTGCCTGGCCCCTCATGGGGCTCACCACCCTATTTAGGGGCCTATTACTTGCCATTCACAGCACGGTGGTTGCTGGGGGGCGAACACCCCGGCGACCTTTGAACGCACCCACCGGCACCACGCCGGAGCAACCCTGAGTAGTGGCTGTCGGGGGAGGTTGGGGCCCGGCTCGCCCGTCCTAACCACCACCCTCCCCGCCGCCGTGCAGGAGAGCCATAGCCAGTGGAGTGCCACAGCACGCAGAACAACGGATAGAAGGTCCCCAGTGGCCCCGTACAAGTAAGCACCCGGCGATCACAGATGCAGACCTACCGTAGGGGGCCACGGGGAGTGGGGTGCGCTGAGAGACCCGGGACTGACTCCCACGAGGCGTAAGGGGACTCTACAGAGCTGATCTGACTCTCAGAATCCGCCCACCTCGCGACACCTCATCGGGGTTGAGACGGAACCGGGGGGATTGTCCCCTGAGCCCCTGGGGGAGACCACGAGGAACATTGAGAAACCACAAAGATCTAGAGGTGGAGATACCCCATGAGTTGGAAAGAAACCCTGGCAAGATACCAATTCACTCCCCGAAAACCAGAGATGGAGAACACTCCCCACCCACGCCAACCCCGACATGAACACCATGCAGAACAATATCCAGACAATCCTAGACGAAATCAGGGGGATGAGAACGGACATGGGAGCCAAGCTGGCCAACCTCACCGCCAAGGTCTCCACGTTGGAGGACAAAATGGAGGGGGTAGAGAATAACCAGGCGTCCACCGACTTCTTGGAAGGTCAGATGGAGGCAAGGTTTAAAGAGATGCAGCAGCGCGAGGGGGAGCTCCGTCTCAAGGTTGACGACATGGAAAATCGAGAACGGAGATGTAACCTGCGATTCTTCGGCCTGACGGAGGTGGAGGGGGAGACCCAGACTGGCCTGGAGGGCAAAGTGCAAGAGATCATTAGGATTGTCTTGGGAACTGACTCCGGAGAAACTATCCTGATTGATAGGGTTCATGGAGCTGGTGGAGGCGGTAGGGGCCCACGCTCCATGCTTGCGAAGTTCCGCTATTACAGAGATAAAGCAAAAATACTTGAAAGAGCTAGAACCCTAAGAGGTATACAATACGATAATTCCAGGGTGGCAATCTACCAGGATATATCCGCCCTCACGCTACAAATGAGGAAAAAATGATGCAGTCCAATCACCAGGCGGCTGCAGGAGAAGGGGGTCCGGTACCGCTGGGGACACCCATTCTACCTATCCTTCGAATGGCAAGGGGAGAACTTTTAGCTCGTTACAGAAGAGGACAACCAGTGAGGCATCAACAAACTGGTCGGGGCCCCCCCGGTGCCCTCGAGGGAGCACCGCGGACCTGACAGAGACCCGAGCCGTGCCCCACGGGGCCCTGACCTCAGCCAGGGGAAACACAAAGTGAAGGGCACCCGGAAATTCCAAAAAACCAGGCATCCCTCGGCGGGTCACAGAGGACCCGCATGATTACAGGATAGGAGAGGAAAGAAAAGGAACGCAATGCCGATCTGTTGAGGTTCATTCACTCACTCGCCCCCCGTGGCCGCCGGTGAATTGAGGAGAAATATTCGTTCCACTTTTGTTGATGCTAAGGCCTGCGCGATGGATCCGAGTGATCAAGAGGGAAGGGGAGAAAGTTAAGAAATGTGATATTACTGTACTGTATTGCATTTGCCCGTGGGGCCCTCGTGGGCCCCTCCATGTTGGGGGCACTGTATGTTGTGTTGGGAAGTTGCCACGGTTGGCGAGGCTTATGCTGAAATTGATGGTTGAAGGTTTCGGGTCCCTCCTGTCTGTGGTGGTGTTGTTCTCTGTTGTCAGAAGGTGGCCAGGTGCGGCCCCCGAGACCTTCGAGAACCCCCCCGATTCACACTGGAAGCTAGTTCACGGTTGGGCCCGGGCCCTATGAGACATAAGACACGCAACGGGAATAAAGAGGGCTGGGTCGGGGGAGGTCTTGTAGAGGGATTGGACTCCGACTAAACCTGTGAAATGTTCCTATATGTATAATCTGGGGGGGTACAATCCACACCATTTTCTCTCTCAGGGCCCGGGCAGCGGCCCTGGTGGTTCGTTGACTAAACCCGATGTATGTCGGGCGATGGAGACGGATGCCTAACAAAATGGGTAAGGGAAATGGGGAACTGGGGATGGGAGGGGGCAGAGGGGAGGGGAAAGTAAAAAGGAATGCCATGCCATGGTTCTGGGGTTCAAGTTCATGGATGACAACGGGGGTACTCACTGAGGCTTCACAGGGCAAGGATAGCGACGACCATGGTTGAAGGTCGGATCGGCACGCTCAACGTTAAGGGCTTCAACTCACAAAACAAGCAGTCTCTCACAAGTAACCTATTCCGCAAACAGAAATTACTAGCCCTCTTCCTACAAGAAACCCACTATATAAGGGGGCCGAGTCGATGATTAAAGGAAAGAAGATAGGCAGAAACCTCTGGGCCTGGCACAAATCATCAAAGAAGGAGGGAGTGGGTATCCTCTTGGGTAAATCGCTGCATCTCACCGATGTGGAGACGAAAAGGGGCTTTGGAGGCAGATTTCTTGCGATCAAGGGGTCAGCCCAGGGCACACGAGTCACGCTAGACACCCTGTATGCGCCCAACGCCGGCCAAGTCAAGTTTATCCACAAGATTCTTGGGGTCATGGACAGGTGGGCTGAGGCAGCCACAATCCTGGGCGGAGACTTCAATCTCATTACAGACCCCCATCTTGACTGGTGATCGGCCAAAGGGATGGGACCAAAAGCCCCTACCAAAGATAACCTTGCCTTGAGGGACCTCCTACAAGAGTACTACTGGGTAGACGTATGGCGTAAATGCTGGCAAACCCCTGGGGGTTACACGTTCTTCTCCCCTCCCCACCAAACATATACCAGAATCGACTTGCTATTGGTGTCGGAGGAAGGAGGGGGAGAGGTTGGAAACCCTACGGTTGAATCTGTGACCTGGTCAGATCATGAACTTCTCATTATGGAATGGCGATTGCAAGCCACCGTGAAATCACGCAGGTGGCGCTGTAACAACACCCTCATGATGGACCAGGTGTTTAGGGAATTCCTAAGGAACGAAATAGAAGCCTTCTTTTTATCAAACGACACAGGGGAAGTCCCAATGGTTACAGTCTGGGAGGCAGCGAAGGCCACCTTCAGGGGTCTCCTCATCGCAGAGGGCTTGAGCAAGAAACGAGAGAGGGCCCTGATAGAATCCAAAATCCGGGAAGACCTGCGGGCCATGAGGGCACAGCTCACCAAGGGAAACATAGGCCGAGAAAACCTCCTGCGTGAAATGAGAGAGAAGAGACAAGCTCTGCATACAATCCTGATTGGAGAGGTAGTTAAAAAAATGAGATACACGAAGCAGAGATACTATGAGAAGGGTGACAGGGTTGGAACTCTTCTGGCACATAGGCTGAGGGGAAACAGGGTGGGCAGACACATAGAGAAGGTCAAGGACGGAGCGGGCAACGCCCAGATAAAAACTGAACACATAGCCGAATCATTTGTGGCCTTCTACAAGGCCCTCTACACTAAACAAGAGGGTGAATCACTGGATGAAATTCGAAAATATCTCGAGGACTACCACCTAGCCAAGCTCACAAACCTAGAGAGGGAGACACTGGACAAGGAGATAACAGAGGAAGAGGTGGAAGGGTCCATCAAAAAGCTTAAAATAGGCAAGACCCCGGGGGAAGATGGGTACACAGCGGATTTCGATAAACAATTCCAATCCGAACTAACCCAACCACTAACCAAATTATTGAACCAAATTAAAACCTTAGAAACCATTCCACTGACATTCCTGCAGGCCATAATCACAGTAATTCCTAAGCCGGGCAGAGACCCAGCAGAGTGTGGCTCATATAGGCCCATCTCGCTCCTGAACACAGATGCTAAAATCTTCACCAGGGTCTTGGCGACACATCTAGAAAAGTGTCTCCCCCGACTGATCCATCCCGATCAGGTAGGTTTTGTAGTGAATAGACAGGGAGCAGACAGCATGCGCAAAACCCTGCACATACTGAGCTCAAATGGAGTGAAATCTGACGGTGACCTTCTCCTGTCTCTAGACGCAGAGAAGGCGTTTGACAGGGTGAGCTGGGCCTTCATGGAGGGGGTTCTGTCGTCCTTGGGGATGGGACCCAGGTGGCGGGGATGGATGACGGCCCTTTACTCCTGCCCTTCCGCTAGAGTGGTGGTTAATGGAGGAGAGTCGGAGCCCTTTCCCTTAGAGAGAGGCACAAGACAGGGATGCCCATTGTCTCCCCTCATATAAGCTCTGGTGATGGAACCTTGGGCTATAGCAATCAGGACTAACAATCAGATCCAAGGTGTTAAAATAGGGGGAACTGACTACAAAATAACTCTTCGCCAACGATGTCCTCCTGTACCTCTCTAAACCATCCCAATCAGTCCCAGAGATGTTGAATAGTCTAGAGCGATATGGATCCCTGGCGGGCTATAAGGTCAACGTAGATAAATCAGTGCTTTCCCGGCAGGCCAGCTCAACGGGACCGAGAGACAATACATCAATAACCTCCCGTTTGGTAAACAAACTGAGGGACTCTCTCATCTGGGGATCCGAATTCCATCAGACCTAGCGGATCTTTTCAAGGTAAACTACCCACCCCTATGGGGGTCGATCAAACATGACCTGGGACGCTGGTCGAAATCCGGCCTCTCATGGATGGCTCACCTTAACTCCATTAAAATGGTAGTCCTCCCCAAATTTGTATACCTGTTTCAAATGTTGCAAACCCAGATACCGAACTCATTCCTCCTAGAGATCAAGCGGGCCCTTCTCCGCTACCTATGGGCCGGCAAATCCCATAGGATTGCTTATGACCCTCTCATAAGACCCAAAGATGAGGGTGGAATTAATTTCCCTGATCTAAACACTTATTATAAGGCATCACAATTGCGCATCCTTGTTGACCACTTGACGACTGGCTCAAAGAAACAATGGGTAACATTGGATAACACACTCTTTTCGCCGGTCACATTGGACGAGTGGCTATGGGTCCCCAAGGCATCTATTCCGAGGAGGGTTCTGAAACATCCAGTGTTGGGGGTGCTGTGGTCCATATGGAAGGAGGGGGGTTACCTAAGATGGCTCACAACGTGGCCCTCACCTTTAAGCTGAATCTGGGCTCCCCCACTTTGGGAAGGGATCAACGAACCACTAGCCTTTCAGCAATACTATGACGTCAGTCTTTGTAGGGCCGGACAGCTTTGGGTGGATGGGGTGTTTATATTTCTTGGTGACCTGAAGGACTCCCTGGGCTGCCCTAACCTCTCCCCCTTTCGATACTTACAACTTAAGGGTGCCCTTACCCAGAGCAGATGGGGAGACACGCTTAGGCGGGACCTAACCGATTTTGAGAAATTCCTCATAACACACAAAGGGACCAAGGGGGTGATATCGCGGCTTTATAGCTTTTTGCTGTTCTCTGCCCCACGGGACCCCCCATCTTCCCAAGTACAGTGGGGAAAGGACCTAGGCACCCCCATAATGGAAAAAAGATGGACCAAGATCTGTAGGCAGGCACACCGTTCAACAACTGCACCCCAATACCGCTGCCAGGCCCTGAAGTTGATACACAGGTGGCACTACCCTCCACAGAGGATAACCAGAATGAAAAAAGGTTAAGACCCCCACTGCTGGAAATGCCACGTTGAAAAGGGGGACTATGTACATATGTGGTGGAAGTGCCAGGTGGCACAAACCTACTGGAGTGAGGTCTTGTCATGGATAAGAGGAGTGGACGGAATGGTGAGAACTCTGTCCCCCTGGCTGGTGTTGTTTGGCATTGAGGTTGAGGGGGGCACTAAGGTGAAACACGATCACATGTTGCAGGTCATGCTAGTCGCGGCTAGATGCTGCTTGGCCCAAAAATGGAAATCACCCCAACCTCCTCGGGAGGGGGAGGGGGTAACGAAAACACGGGCAATCTATGATATGGAGTATTTAACCCACCTGATGGATGAATCCAAATCTAACATCGAGGCCCTAGGGCTGTCATTTTTTGACAAGTATGGTAAAACGGCCTGAGGCATAAGTAATCATCTCAGACGGTCCTCTTGATGGGAACAATACTATCGGGGCACTCCCCTTGGAATGGGAAGAGATCGATTGTTACAGGAAATGTGACTTTTGTATGTTGGACCTTATGTTTTGAGCACCTTCTTTCATTTGGGAGTTACCCTATGCTCACATTGCATCTTCAGATGATGTGCTGGACCCTGTTGTTGTTATCGACCATTAAACCATGGCATGGGATGGGGGGGGTGAGGGAGGTGGGGCGGAAAGTTGTGTCCTTACTTTGATATATACTAATGTTTGCATTATTTCTTGAGTTATGCCATAATTGTAAAATTCCAATAAAACCAAATTTTCAAAAAAAAAAGATTACCTCCATGTCCCTCTTCCTCTTCCCAGTACCTACCTTTGAGAACCTTCTGTGCACACTGGAACTCTTTTCTTTTCAAGCTGGCCTCCTCCAATTGGAAGGAGTTGGCAGGTGTTATAAGGATTTTGGTGGTCTTCAGGTCTTCGATCCGGGGCAGGGATGTTTTGGAACGGACAGACAACCCCTCAGCTTTGGCTCAGGGTCCCGCTCTCTGGAGGTTCTGGCTTTGACCATTTGGACCTGGGCCGCGGCACAACTGGTCTCCTTGAGAGCGGTCCATATCCAGGGGTGGACAATGTGACTGCGGACCAGCTCAGCAGGGTGTTTCCGGTCTCAGGGGAGATTTCTCTTCATCCCAAGTTTTTTCAGGAGGTGAGTCGGTTGTTCGGGCATCTCTGGATGGACCTATTTGCATTCCCTGCAAATCTCAACTTTCCTGCTTTTGCTTGAAGACTCTGTCCCCCGGGGCTTAGGTGGGGGATGCTCTTCCTTTGACTTGGCCCCCTGAGCTTCTTTACGCCTTTCCTCCAAATCCCCTGATTCTGCAGGTCATCAGCACAATCAGATAATCTCTGTGCGTGTTCATCCGAGTGGTCCCTTACTGGTCTCAGAGTGGGTGGTTCCCGGGCCTTCTGGAGATGCAGTTAGTTTTTCTTTTTGTTGTTGCTCAGGTGGCCGTCTCCATTGCGGGTGGTCATTGTCCCCCTTCTCCTCTCTCATCTGTTGTGTGTTCTGGAAACAGAGTGGAGGGATCTCCTGGCATTAGGCCTTTCAGCTGCAATGGCTGGGATGGTTCAGAGGGCACGTCAGTCCTCTACACTTAAGTCCTCTGACCGTCATTGGGCTAATTTTATGGCTTGGTGTTAGCTGTGTGTCCTGGCACTGGAGTGTGGCCTCCCAGACATTTTGCAATTTCTTCATGAAGGGGCGGAGAAGGGGTGTGTGGTCTCTACTTTCTGTTCTCAGTGGTCTGCCATTCAGGCTTTCCAGGTTTCCTGGTCCTCTCCAGTGGGGGGCGAGGCTCTGGTCGCAACGCTCTTGAAAGGGGTAGCAGGTACTCATCCTTTGAGCCCTGTTGGGGTTCCCCGTGGGACCTTCGTTTTGTCCTGTCCATATTGCAGAAGCCTCCAGTTTAGCCCCAGTAGGAGTTGGAGATGAAATAGTTTATGCTGAAGACTACCTTCCTGATTTCCATTACTTTGGCTCAGCATTTGGGGGAAATCAGGGCCCTCTTACGTAGGCCACTGTTTCTGGTGGTCCAGGAGGAGGTTTTGGTGCTGGGCTGTGACCCCTCGTTTGTGCCCAAGGTCGCCTCTTGGTTCCATCGGTCTCAGGAAGTGGTTATCTCGGCTTTCTTTCTTGCTCCATCCTCTCCTAAGGAGGAGGTTTGGCATTGTCTGGATGCCAAGCAGGCGGTCTTACATTATCTGTCCCAGAAAGAGTCCTTTTGTCTCACTGATCAGGGGGAAGGGGGCTGTGGTCACCAGGCTTCCATTCCAACGATTTGCCGGTGGATTAAATCTTTGATTCTATGGGCCTCATTAAAAGGTGGACGGAATGGGTTTAACAGCGCCGGTAATGGTGCCGGTAAACCCATTCCGCCCTATTACGAGGTTCCCTTGCAAGACCCACTCTGAACATCTGGTTAGGGAGCTAATAATTATTAGCTCCCTCCCCATTCCCAAAGAGCCCTATGGGGGCTCAAATGGGAATGGGGATGTGTTTTTTGAATGAGGAATTACCGGGTCCTCCAAGGTTGGAATGGCCCGGTAATTCCTCATTCAAGGAACCCGGACCCAAGTTTGAAGACAGCCATGCCCTTATTAAGGGCATGGCTGCCTCCAAACTCGTAATGAGGCCCTATCAGTCTGTGGGCCTCTGTACTGCAGTTTGGGTCCAGGGTCAGTCCACAAGAGGGGTGACCGTCTCCTGGGCACGCCTGCGGGGGCTACCTTGGTTGGATATTTGCTGAGCTGCCACATGGGCTACACCTAATACATCATTCCGCATTACCAACTCAACGTGGAGCGGCCCAGTCTACTTCCTTTGGTTTGGGTGTTCTGGAGGCTGTGTCTGGTTGAGGTGGTGATAGGAGCCATGGTCAGCATGCCTTTGGCTTTTTGCTGTATCTTGAATAAATTGGTGTTGGGTGGGTTTCGCCTTAGCCTTAGTGTCTTTGTCTTTTGTGGTGGGCATGGGCGTCCTTCCTGTTTCTGCTTTGGTACAACTCAAAGGTAAGTACCTGGATGAGAAACAGGGACATGGAGGTAATATTCAGATTACTTACTGGTAATATTCAATATTCCCCCTCCTCCATCTCCTCTGTCACATCCACCCAGGATCTTTGCTCGGCCCTGGCTGCACACTTCACTGAAAAAACCCAAGACATTCTTTTCTCTCTCACTTCAACACCACATCATACACCAACACTTCTGGAGCCTCCCTTTGCCACTCTACCACTTCTCCTCTCTTCTCCCAATCCCATTACACCTGATGAGGTCGCCAGACAAGTCCGATCTATGAAGGCCTCATCCAAACAGGTGGACCCCTGCACCTCCAAAACCATTATGTACAACATTGACTCTCTTGCTCCAGCCTTGGCTGATCCCTGCAATCTCTCTTTTGCCACTGGAGTTTTCCCATCTTCTCTTGAGCACTCCATTGTGCACCTGCTGCGACCATCAGTCTGGCTTTAGAGCATCCCGAGGAATGGAAACCGCTCTTCTGAATACCTATGAAGACCTGCTCTTAAATCTCGACACTAACACCCCTCTGTCCTCATTCTTCTTGATCTCTTCTCTGCCTTTGACATGGTAAACCACAATATCCTGATTGCATGTTTCCGTGACACCCTGGGAATCACAGGTCAGGCTCTGGCGTGGGTAAACTCATTCCTTGCCGACCGTCCATCCCAGGTGGAAATTGGGTCGTTTCTTTCTACTATCACTCTTTCAACCTGTGGTGTTTCCCAGGGTTCTAACTTAGCCCCCTGGTTCTTCAACATCTACATGGCTGCGCTGGCATGTGTGATTGTCACTTTCATCTCTATCTTCCAGTGTTACACTGATGACATGCAACTCTCCTTCAGGCTACTCTGAGCAACCTCTTGTACCTTTCTCATATCTGACTGTCTGTCCGCAATTCAGCCATGGTGTGCGGCAAACTACCTCTTCCTCAGTGCCAGTAAGACTGAAATCGTTCACATCAGGACCCTGCTCCCACGTTCCCACTCTCTTTCTGGTCAGCCTCCCTTGGTCCTGCCCCTGCACCCACCTGTGAGGCAAAACACCTTGGGGTCATCTTTGACTGCACTCTCTCCTTCTTCACTCACATTTCGGACATCTCTAAGAAGTCCAACTACCAGCTGCACCTCCTCAGTGATACTTTTCTTTTTCTCACCTTCCCAGAGCGACTCACTGTCTCCATAGACCTGGTTCTCTCAAGGCTGGACTACTGCAATAGCCTCTTTCTCAACCTCCCTGCCTCTGCTCGGCGCCCTCTGCAACTCATCCAGAACATAAACATAAGACTTATCCTTGGCATCAAGCCCACGGACCGCATCTCTTCGGCACTGAAATTCCTCCACTGGCTCCCTGTGTCTGCAAGGATCAAGTTCAAGACCCTCTGCATTGTCCACAAGGCTTTCTGGGACATGGGACCTACCTATCTGCAACAATGCCTACCTATATACTGTCCTTCCTGAGCCCTCTGCTCATCTACCTCCAACCTTCTGCGAGGGAGCCGGTTCTCCAAGCAGTCCAAGCAGAGATTTGGAGGGAGATCTTTATCCTCAGCAGGGGCCTCCCTATGGAATAGCCTCCCTGCTGCCCTCTGTCTTGAGCCTGATCTCCTTAAGTTCCGGAAACTCCTTAAGACATTCCTCTTCTCCTCTTCCTTCTCTGTCCCTCTACCCTGCTAACATCTTTCTCTGCTCTATCCTCTCTCCCTCCTTTTCCGCACAGTTTGCTGACTGGCCGCCAGGTGTACCTCAGAGTCTCACAGGTCCCGGGCACCCTTGCCAATCGTCTCGCACTTGCCTCTGGGCCTTACACTTGCCTCATTGTTACTGCACTTGGTCAATGACCCATGAGAGTGCCATCTCTCAGCACTTACCTCAGCTTCTTACTGATTAGGTGCACTTGGACTCCACCTCCCCCCTGCACTTGTCCTCCCCCACCCACCTCCCCTCTCCTGTACTGTCTTGCACTTGCATGATCTGAACTTACCATGCCTTGAAGATTCGTCAATCTTTCTTCCCTTGTCCCCTCCTTGCATGGTGGTGCCTCAATGCACTTGGAAAAACTGCAGAATCGTTGACAGACCTAGTTGCTGTCATCTACACTGTTAATTGTATTATATGCACTTACTATGCCTGTGCAGATTTGTATTATTCAGAAATTCAAGGCCTCTGAATGACTGTTGCTTTTTCCCTTGTCCCCTCCCTCCTTGAGTGCTTTGTGTATAGGCGCTTTACAAATAAACATTACCATACTATACCATACCATACTAGTCTTACTCTTCCTCGCATCAGTACGGACGGACTTCCCTTCCCTCCTGCCCATTGAATGAAGGTTCCCATGCCCAGGCTTTGGATTACTGCTGTGGGCTGGTTAGCTGGAAGGTTATACCTCCTGGGAGGGGCGGGGCGGCCAGTGGAGGGCTTGAAAGAGAAGAGTTCCAGTGAGCACGGAACATACTCAAAGGTAAGTACTGGGATGGGCAGGAGTAAGACTAGGAGTAATGAAGATTACCCATTATTAATCCGAACATGCATTGAAATGAATTGGACATACATTTAAATAAATATGACACCCACTGAAATGAATGTAACATTGATAGATGTGAATATAACACTGATTGGAATTGATATGCATTGAAATGAATATGAAATGAGATTGAAATGAATATAACATGCAGTGAAATGGATAAGGTGTACTGAATTGTGAGTATAACACATGCTGAAAAGCACATGACATAATAGTCAGCCAATCATATGCGCCCTCCTTCCCCAAAAAAAAGAGGCCTGGTGTGCCAATCCAGCCCTTCCTCTGCTCTTGGCTTCTTCTTCTCCGCCCCTTCATGAAGAAATTGCAAAATGTCTGGGAGGCCACACTCCAGTGCCAGGACACACTTCAGGTAACACCAAGCCAGAAAATTAGCCCAATGATGGTCAGAGGACTTAAGTGTAGAGGACTGACGCGTGCCCTCTGAACCATCCCAGCCATTGCACCTGAAAGGCCAAATGGCAGGAGATCGCTCCTTTCAGTTTCCAGAATCTACAACGGATGAGAGGGGAGAAGGGAGACATTGACCACCCGCAATGGAGACGGCCACCTGAGCAACACCCAAGGAGAAGCTAACTGCATCTCCAGAAGGCCCGGGAACCACCCCCTCTGAGACCAGTAAGGGACCACCAGGATGAACACGCACAGAGATTATCTGATTGTGCTGATGACCTGCAGAATCAGGGGATTTGGAGGAAAGGCATAAAGAAGCTCTGGGGGTCAAGTCAAAGGAAGTGCGTTCTCCCCCTCCCCCCAAGCCCCGGGTGGCAGAGTCCTCACACAAAACCAAGAAAGTTGAGAGTTGCAGGAGAATGCAAATAGGTCCATCCAGGGATGCCCGAACAACCGACACGCCTCCTGAAAAACCTTGGGACGAAGAGACATCTCCCTTGAGACCGGAAACACCCTGCTGAGCTTGTCCGCAGTCACATTTTCCACCCCCTGGATATGGGCCACTCTCAAGGAGACCAGTTGTGCCATGGCCCAGGTCCAAATGGACAAAGCCAGATCCTCCAGAGAGCGTGACCCCGTACCCCTTGATGGTTGATGTAAGCCAATGCTGAGGGGTTGTCTGTCTGTTCCAGAACATCCTTCCCCTGGATTAAAGACCTTAAGACCCCCGAAGTCCTTATAACACCTGGCAACTCGTTCCAATTGGAGGAGGCCAGCTTGAAAAGAAAAGAGTTCCCGTGAGCACGGAACGTACTCAAAGGTAAGTACTGGGAAGAGGAAGAGGGACATGGAGGTAATCTCTTATTCATTCAAATGGATGTTATATTAATTTTAATATCTATTACTTTCGCTTCAATATGTGTCATATTCATTTCAATGGGTTTCATATTAATTCCATTGCATGCCCTATTCACTTCAATGTGTCATACTCATGTCAATGTGTGTCATATTCATTTCAATGGGTGTCATATTTATTTCAATGCATGCCTTATTCATTCCAATGTATGGTATATTAATTTCAATGCATGTTATATTCACTTCAATGTGAGTCACATTCATTTCAATGGGTGTCATATTCATTCAATTGCATGTCCTATTCACTTCAAAGTGTGCCATATTCACTTCAACGTTTGTCATATCCATTTCAATGGGTGTCATATTCATTCCATTGCATGTCCTATTCACTAAACGTGTGTCATGTTCATGTCAATGGGTGTCATATTTATTTCAATGCATGTCCTTATCATTTCAATGCATGTCTTATTCATTCCAATGTATGTTATATTCACTTTAAGGTGTCATATTCATTTCAATGGGTGTCATATTTATTTCAACGTGTGTCATATTCATTTGAATAGGTGTCATTTTCCTTCAATGTGTGTCATATTCATTTCAATGGGTGTCATATTCATTCCATTGCATATCATATTCACTTCAGCATGTGTCATATTCATTTCAATGCATGTCTTATTCACTGAATTTCAGTGTATGTCATACTCATTTCAATACATGTAATACTCATTTCAATACATGTTATACTCATTTCGATAGGTATTATAGTCATCTCAATGTATGCCTTACCCATTTCATTGCATGTTGTATTCATTTCAATATGTCACATTCTCAAAGGTGTAATTTTGACCTGAACGGCTTCCCATATAAATCCCCATTTTGTATGAGTCTATATGACTTCATGAGGCTTTTTTGGTGGAATTACCGCTGCAGTAATTCTGATGATTTTTCAGCGGACAGTTGGAGGATTCACATCCAGCACGATGCTGGAGGTAAATCCTCCACTCGAGGGCCATACTTGTAGCATGGCGGAACAGGAACATTGGTGGTAATTGTCCCGGGAGGATAGCTCAGTGACAACGTGCTTGCCTTGGAAACAAGACAACACGAAGCAACACAGGTTCGATCCCTGGGTTCGCGCTTAGAAACCTCTGGGTATTAAGCGCGTTATAAATACGCAACTAAGACTTATTCCCGTAACAGCGCCTCGATGCCCCCGGGCTTTGTGAGTGCTTTAAAAATTCAAATAAATAAATAAAAATAAATAATTCTGTTACCGCCAATTTTTTCCCGCTCACCACACTTGTAATGAGGCCTAATATTTTTAATCAAGGTGCGACAACTGTGCACACAGATTTTTTATCTTTTTCTTTTTGTCCATCGAGGAAGCCAAGAAAATCTTCCTTCACTGTTCCTGTGTGAACGATGGGCACCATAAGGCAAAGCTTCTTTCTTTATATGTCACGTGGCAACCCTTTAAGTAAAAGTGATTCGGGCAAAATCTCCTGTTTGTTTGTATTCCGTATGACACAGGAAGTTAGACATGGTGCTGTGTGCATTTGCTCCATTTTTAGGGTCGTTGCACACACAATGTACCTGTAACGTGGAGCATCAGTACAGAAGAAATAGTATGGGTGTTAAATTACAGTTCTGAAGTTCACATAGATGTGTACAACCCGTTTGCCACAGAATTGAATGATGGGTGAAAGTCTATACATTCACTAAAATGAACGCGGGGGGATAAACTCCTCTATCCTGATCTACAGGAATGAATTCCAAGAGACAAAGAAACTACCACCAGGGATTAAAATGAACTGCTTTCAATAAAAAGCTGCTGTTGCTAAAACTAATAGGATTTGCAGGGACATGGACATATCCTGATTCATAGAATGTGGCTCAGAAAAGGCGAAAGCACTGCGCGCCGAGAAGGAGCGTGCGACATCCGTGGCGCAGAGAAATTATTGCGCTGCACATGTATTCATGGATTTCCCGAGGCATCAGTAGCCATGGCGCAAGGAACAGCAAGCTTCGCCAGTAACGCCCCAACACGCTCCCACATGCAGTAAAAAGCAAGTTAAATGCCTACCAAGGCGCAAGGCTCTGTGCCATCCCTGGGCCGACATACAGCCCCCCCTAGCGAAATTGTGTGAAAACTCTGCGTGATCCCAGCCGACCCCATCCAAATCGCGTGAAAACTGCGTGATCCCCGGCCGCACCCCAGCCAAATTGCGTGAAAACTCTGTGTGATTCCCGGCCCCACCCCAGCCAAATCGCTTGAAAACTCAGCACGTTCCCAGGCCACACCCCAGCCAAACCGTGTGAAAACCCTGCCGATCCCCGGCCGCACCTCAGCCAAATCGCGTGAAAACTCAGCGCAAACCTGGCCGCACCACACCCAACTTGCATGAAAACCCGTGTGATCCCCGGCCGCATCCCATCCAAATCCTGTGAAAGCTCTGTGCAATCTCCTGACGCACCCCAGCCAAATTGATTGAAAACCCTGTGCGATCCCTGGCAGCACCCCAGCCAAATCGCATGAAAACCCTGTGCGATCCCCGGCTGTACAACAGCCAAATAGTGCATCTGCACCTTGCAATCCTCAGGAAGCAGACCCCTGCTGATGGGACAGCCCCACCCCCCATCACCCCACCCTGCAGGCAGCCCCCTCCACATGGGAGACCCCAGCCCCCATCACTCATGACCCCACCCTGCAGGCAGGCCCCTCCACATGGGACACCCCCACCCCAGTCCCCATCACCCCATCCTGCAGGCATCCCACTCCACATAGGATACCCCACCCCATCACCCATGACCCCACCCTGCAGGCAGCCCCCTCCACATGGGACACCCCCACCCCAGCACCCATCACCCCCCCTTGCAGGCAGCCCCCTCCACATGGGACACCCCAGCCCCATCACCCGTCACCCTGCTGGCAGGCCCCTTCACATGGGACACCCCAGCTCCTGTCACCCCAACCTGCAGGCAGCCCCCTCCACATGGGACACCCCAGCCCCCATCACCTGTGACTCAACCCTGCAGGCAGCCCCCTCCACATGGGACACCCCCAGCCCAGCCCCCATCACCCCACCCTGTAGGCAGCCCACTCCACATGGGGCACCCCACCCCATCACCCATGAACCCACCCTGCAGGCAGCAGCCCCCTCCACATGGGACAACCCCACCCCATCACCCCACCCTTCAGATAGCCCTCTCCATATGGGACACCCCCACCCAGCACCCATTACCCCACCCTGCAGACAGCCCCCTCCACATGGGACACCCCCACCTCAGCCCCCATCACCTCACCTTGCAGGCAGCCCCCCCTCCACATGGGACACCCCCACCCTAGCCCCCATCACCCCACCCTGCAGGCATCCCCCTCCACATGGGACCCCCAGCCCCTCTCACCCGTCACCCCACTCTGCAGGCAGCCCCCTTCACATGGGACACCCCAGCCCCCATCACCCGTCACCCCATCCTGCAGGCAGCCCCCTCCACTTTGGACACCCCTACCCCAGCACCCATCACCCCACCCTGCAGACAGCCCCCTCCACATGGGACATCCCCACCCCAGCCCCCATCACATCACAGTGCAGGCAGCCCCCCCCACATGGGCACCCCACCCCAGCCCCATCACCCCGCCATGCAGGCAGCCCCTCCACATGGGACACCCCCACTCCAGCCCCTGTAACCCCACTCTGCAGGCAGCCCCCTCTACATGGGACACCCCAGCCCCCATCACCCTTCACCCCATCCTGCAGGCAGCCCCCTCCACATGGGACACTCCAGCCCCCATCACCCGTCACCCCACCCTGCAGACAGCCCCCTCCACATGGGACACCTCCACCCCAGCCCCCATCACATCACCCTGCAGGCAGCCCCCTCCACATGGGAGATCCCACCCCAGCCCCCATCACTCCACCCTGCAGGCAGCCCTGACCAATGGGACACCCACACCCCAGCCACCATCACCCACCCTGCAGGCAGACCCCTCCAGACCGGACATCATCTGCATGCTGGATACTGACATAGTGACACATCATCACTCCATCGATGGTGTGTCATGCACCTTGACTGCCGTGTTGTGACACAACCATGAATATCCACTGCAAAATGTATCCTGCAAACACAAATAAATTCATAGACCTGGCCCACATCCTTGAGTGTGGCAGCTGTCCAGACACAATTGCTGTCCGCAACCATCTCCCAACATACACATGTAACAAGTTAATGGTAAAGTGAGGCCCTGCTGGACATGTGGCAATGTCATGTGATAAATCCCCATGGAGAAATAGCCAGACAATTACATAATATAAAGTAGCCTCAATGTGTGCCACATGAACAGACACTGCCAGGAATATCAAGGCCTGACTCCCAATGAGCTGCAATTAACAGAACAGATTTCCTAATAAACACATCACTGTACCTCCCATGTGTGAAGGATATGATATGAAATCAAATACAATGATATGGCATTCATAATGTGCCTATACACAAGTGTTTGAAGACGTAATGAGTCAGGGGAGGGGGAATAGAGTGAAGACAGAAACAATGATCTTGCTAGGCCAGGTGACATTGAGATGGCGCAAGTGCACGGGAAGCGGGGAAGGTGAGAATTGCAGGGGTAAGGTGGATGGGGCAGTGGAGTACATGGGAAGGACATCATAAGAAATAAAATAACAATGAAAAGCATCAAAGTGCGGGCAGCTGGTGGCAAGTGCAAGGCTAAGTGCAGACATCAGGTGTCAAGTTGAGGTAGGGGGCTGTAGGAAATCTGAAAAACAGTCCAAGTGCGGGGGATGCCACAGATGTAGTCCGGGTGTGCAAGTGGCGGGCGAGGGGACATTGCCCAAGGTCCGAGGGTATCCAGGTGACCACTGCAGATTCAGACAGAAGTTCAGCAGGGTATAAGAGGAGAGAAAGTACAAGCAAAATAGGAATGACTTGAGTCCTGATTGAGTACTTGGCAATCAGACAGTGTGTCACGCAACAAGACTGCTGCATTGGTCTGTCAATGTGTAAATCCAAAGTAATGCCAATATTGCATGGCAGTGCAAGAGGCAGACCAACACCAGAGACAATGATAACTGCATAAACACATGCTGGTGAAGGGGAAAGCATGACATGTGTGTTACACAGCATCAAGCAAATCATGTGCCAATATTCTGAACATCTAACACTCCCACAGTCACCCCACCCACCTCCCTCACAAATACAGTGAGGGGCAATACACAGTGATGCTGCACATGTGAAAGTAAATGGCATTGTACAGTGCACAACAAAACTCACCCTTCACACTCCTCCACCAGTCAGCCACATGTATATATTCATCGTGCAAATGGATAGCAAACATGACACATGCCTGTAAGTAACCACACACATGAACAACAATGGTCAGAACCAGGGACACCAAATGGACTAAACCAGCACACTGCAAATAAAACGGTGAGCAACAATGACTGTGAGTTAAGAAAATACATTATATTGAACAGTTGTATTGTGCACATACACACTGTAAATTAAAGTCCAAAATCTATACATGAAAAAGTAAAGAATGCAAAAATGTCCATGTCTATGACAAATATAGACAATATCATCAAAAATAAAACAAAAACCATTACTGCATGGTGAACACCCCCCAAAAAACAATTTAAAACTATTTACACAATTAACATGGAGTAATGTCCACAGTCGATTCCAAATCATAAAATGAAAAAAAAGGAAAACCACACATGAAGATCTATGTACAAAAAATGGAGTGATGTCCCAAAGCTCCAAATAAAAAATAAAATCAACAGAAACTTATATGTAAAAAGCTATTTACAAAGGCAGCAGGCTAGTCCTTCTCCTCACCATCCTCCCTCAATGTGTCAGCCAATTCCCCTAGTCGGGCCTCTGTTCTCAAATCAAGGACTTGCAGGGACTCCAGCATGGTCCTCTCCATCCCATCCCACTCCCTGCAAGTATCTTCGAGGACCTCAGCCAGCCTCTCTGTCCGACACAGTGGCTATGGTGCGGTACAGGCAGCAAATTAGGGCAGTGAGGCAGCAGAGACTCACCCTGGCTATGGTGAGTCTCTGCTGCCTCACTGCCCTGATTTGCTGCTTGTACCGCACGAACACGGAAGAGATCCTTGTGTGAAGGTCCACATTTGCATCCTGCCTGACGGCGGATAAGTGCCCCCATTTGATGGTATGTACTGAGTCCGGAAGCCTCCTACTCAAAGCCTGCTGCTGCCTTATTGCCCAGTGCCTGCATTGTCTGGTCTGCCTTCGAGCTGATGAAATTACCCGGGGTCGTCTGGCACGTGCCCTGCTCCTGGGTGCCTGCTCTCCCTCCAATGCCACAGGTTCTGTCGGAGCCTGATTGGCGTGGTGACTACCGCGGCTGATCCAACATGACTCCCAACTCAGGCAGGGATGTGATCTCCACCAGACGGGCCGATGTGGTTGGGACAGGTACACAGGGGTCCCTGGTATATGGGCCGGAAGGCACCAGGGAGGATCACTGGCGCACAGAGGAGGAAGACGAGGAGCAGGTTGCATAATTGGCCAGCCCACGCACCCAATTTAAGACCAGGAATGTTGCCAGCCAGTTCAGGAGACGCCAGACCTTATTGTGATGATGTTCAAGCCTACGATTGTAAGCCTGCGCATCATCACAAATGGTGCCTGTACGCCTCACGATACCAGCTAGCACGGGTTCCACTCTGTCTCTAATAGCGACATTCGCAGGCAACGGGGTGTCAGTTTGCGTGGAAACATCCGACACATGCGGCAGGCTACCTACAAACTTGCGAACAAACTATCAGGGTTTTCCGGCCCCGCCGAACCTGGTAATTGCACTTTCGTGGGTGTCAGAATCGGGTGGCAGGTGTGGGTGGGCAAAGTGGTCCTGGGGCTGGACTGTGGAATGGTGGTGATGTTCTGGTACATTGGGAGTCTTCTGAATCAGCTGAGGTGGTCACAGGGCCGAGGACAGGAGCACTGGTGATGGCTTGACAGCAGGCACTCAAAATGCAGGTCAGGTGGGCAGCAGGCACACACAGTGGGCAGGCAGCAGAAGATGGCTCGTAGGAGGCAGCTCAGGACAGTAGGAGGCACGTAAAATGGTTCGTAGGTAGGAGCACGTAGGTCTTCCATGTTACTTGCGTGGGCAGCTGGAAACAGAGTGACGGTTACTTTGCACGTGCAAAATTAGCGTGTACACATGAAATCAGAGGAAAGGGCCTGATCACATAAGTTATATGACACGCGCTGGCCGTTGGGCGTTGACACGTGCTGGCCGTTGGGCGTTGGTGTTCAGATTCGGGATAAAGGGGTGCGTAGGTGAACATCAAACGGCTTGTGCGAGATGGAGCGGACGAACGTATGGACTTCAGAGATTTTTGGGGTGCCACCCATTTTGTTCACTACTGTGACAGGTCGAGCTTCTTATTTTGGTGGGGGATTTACCCCCGCGCACACCCGTGTGTATTTTTCTTTTTCTCAGGCTAACAGTGAGTCGCGTATGCATTATTCATAATCTGGCTGCCCCTGTGTATCACGTACCCCCATTATTAACATCAAAGGTGCTTTCGTGGGCTTTGCGTATGCATTTTTTGTGTTGCTGGGTGCCACAGCATACCGCATAACGCTTTTTCTTTTCACGTGAGCTACCGAGGGGTCACGTATACGCTTTTGATATTTGGGGTGCATAAAGCGTCCCGTAAATTTTTTCACCTGGGGTAATATTGAGCCTTGCTGGACCATACTAGTACGTTTTACATCATGTACCCTGCCCCCTCACTGCAATTGCCCAGGACAATTGTTTGTTGTGCCTCCCATAGTACTAATCCATCAGTACCATGGTTGGGAAGGCCCCAAGAGGGAAAGGTGGCAGAGGGGGCTGAGGTGGCCAGGGTCGGGGAGGTGCAGGGAGAGCTGTGCACCACCCCCAACAGGGTCAGGGAGGTGCAGGTGATGCTGCTGTCCCCAGCACCCTGGGTCGGGGAGATGCAGGGTCATCTGCTCTCCCCTGCTCCCAGATTGAGGCACCTGCAGGGGTAGCTCCTGTCCCCAACAACCAGGGTCAGGGAGCAAAATCAGTATCTGTTGTCACCCCCTCCACCCCCAGGGACACAGACACACAGGGGCAGCTGATCCGGTGTGTCCAAGGGGAAGGGATAGCAACGCAAAACACATGACCCCAGCAGGGAGCCGCAGGGCCAGTAACTGAACCAGCATCAGTGGGTGATGCCATGGCCTAGGCCATTAGTGGTCCAGCCCCTAATGCCCTGAGTGGTCCCAGCCACTCCAAGAGGCAGAGGAGTGGCTGGGAGTGGTCCCAGCCACTGCACCACCTTCCAAGAGGCAGAGGCGTGCAGGACTGGGAAAGGCTCAATCCCAAAGCACAGCAAAGGAGGCCGCCACATAGAGGAAGAGGAACTTCAATGATCATGAACTCAAGTACCTCAAGGACTACTTGCGCGACCACCACTGTGACATGTGCACGGTGCCAGGGAGCATCCATGCGCCTGCTCAGCGGTTGGTCCAGTGGCAGCGAGTCACGGATGCCATCAACACCTTGGGGAATGAGAGGTGCACTGCTCGTGAGGTCATGAAGCGGTGGAATGACCTCCACTATTGAACCAAAACAAAACTAGGTGCCAACCTTGCACCACAGGACGAGGAGCTCACTCCACATGAAACAGGCCATGAGCGAGTTTATTCATGTGGATCAGATCCAAGGCATGGGAGGCCTAAACCTCTGGTGAGTGAAGAAGCGTGTGCATCCAGAATATGTGCATGTAGATTGTATGAATTGGTATGATTGTGTAGCACTTCTGCTTGCGTTTGTATGACTGCCATGGGTGAATCATGTCATGGTCTACTGGCTCGTGCTTAGTGTACTGCAGAGTGCATACAACACATGTGCTGCACATCAGTTGCACATGGCTTTGTGACAGTAGTCATCCACAACCGTCAGATACTAATACACATTTCCAGCATGCCAACACAATGGAGCATCTGGCTATTATGTACATCAGTGATGTTAGTGACTCAGCTATGCCAGTCAAGTGCTTGTGTCTGAAGCACGTGATATTCATCATGCACTGCATGTAGTAGATGTTCCATCCACACATGTCCATAGGTGGCTTCATGCTACACATATCTTCAATGCACACTGTCAGCATGCGGGACATGCCATGAGTGTCCTAGAATTTTATTACACCGTGCAAAGCCCTGCCACAGCTATGGCACTGAGCCTCTTTGTAAGAAATCAATCTAGAGTCATCAATGTTGACCAGCCACACTGGACCCCCCCCCACATGGGTGCATGGCCCTGTCCCTCTTGTGTGTCACTGTCCCCTGTTCCTATCTCCAAGCACATGTCCTCACTCTCTGCACATCACACACCTGGGACACCAGACATGTCCCGTGGGAATGTTTGCAGTGCTTACATGGTCAGGGACATGGGATGTGGTGAAAGTCTGCTGACGCCATGATTTCTGGGATTTCTGTACATAGTGTATGAATGCAAATAATGGCATGTTAACATGCATGAGAATGTGTTACAGGACAGCACTGTGATGACAATGCATGTAGTAGAAGCAATTAACATGATTCTTCATGTCTTTATGTGTACATGTGCAAGTGATGAGCCACCAGATTCAGGGGAGGAGGTAGAGGAGGAACGGGAGCCTGAGCCCTGAGAGAGCACCAGTGGAGTAAGTGTTGTAACAGGCCATGAGAATCCACTGGTGCCACAGTCCATCCGGGGCACGAATCAGAATGAGTCCACCTCCAGTTATACCAGTGGCTCTGGTGGTGAGCTGGACGTACATTCCCGGTATGCTGCTGGAGGCGAGTGCATCAAGTGATGGTGCTGATGTAGTCCGTGCATCTGCAGGGGGTAACGTCCCCTCACAGGGCCAGTCAGTGTTGCCACGTCTGTCTGTGGTGGTTATGGCTGCAAGGCCATGCTCCATTGTATTGGCATCCAGTCCTGGGATGGATGACCAAGGGAGGGATGCAGTCCTGCAGCCACAGACAGCTTCACATCAAGGGCCACGCTCCCTCCAGCAGCCATGGGGCACGCAAACATGGCGGATGCGTAGTGGCTGGGGACAATGTGTGGGAGCAGTTAATGTTGCGTGTTGCTCAGCAAAAGGCTGCTTCCTATGAGGTGTTGGCTCATGGATAGGGTAGTCAATTCCATGTTCTCATGAGAAACACAGGTAGCGCCTCAGCTGCAGGCATTGCGGTCCACATCCCGCTCACACCGGCTGCACATGGTGGCCAGCAACAGGAGCCAACGGGCCGACCTGAGGTCTCTGCAGGCATCCCTGGTTGCAGAGGGTCGGGCCCACAGGGCAGCCCTGAGGTGAGAGTTACTGGCCCTCAGAGCTTCAATGGAAGTGTGAGAGGCAGCCCGCAGTACACAGTGCCAACAGCAGATGGAACTGTTGAGTTATACCAATCTCAGAGGAACTCTGTGTATCCCGTGATGTGTTGCATGCGGACCTCTGAGGCTTCATGTTCCAGATGCATTCATCTGGGTCCCGCCTGGCCGCTGCCATGGAGGATGAGGCCAGGGCCTTACATGGTCAACCACCCTTACCACTACCACCACCTTCGCATTCTACACAGGAAGGTGGCAACAGCAGCAACAGCCCTTCCAATCTATGATAGCCGTGTGGTTCATGTACCCATGGAGGGAATAGTTTTTTCAACTTCCACACATGAGGGTGTTGACGTGCACCCTGCCCCTCCCCCCTCCTTGCTGCCTCACCCCCCAGTCCAAGATGGACATTTCTTTTCTTTTTTTCACACCCCCTGTCCAGATGTTGACATGTAATATTTTGTTTTGCCCTTTCCTGGTTGTGGTCTTTGTTATTTTTTAATTCATTGCCATTGAGGTGTGCCATTAACTCCATAGGAACTATACATGTGCAGTGGTATATGTGCAGGCATGCCTGGTGAATTAATCTGGCATGTTTGCATGGGGGTGCACTGGGTGGCATGTGCAGGTAATCATAGCTTTGTTTTTCCATGGCACGGGTCTGCTGTGTCAATTATACTGCACAATGTCTGTTTTGATATGTTCTCCCATGTTGTTCCAGTAATCCATGATGTGGCAGTGACTGCTGTCCCGGGTGAGACATCCTGCATCATTCGAAATCCACACTCCTCATATCCTCCACCAGACAATGTTGTTCCTTTATCAAATTAAGGAACATACTTACTGGTGAAGGTCATGTGGGATTTATAGCATGCAGGCGCCGTTATTTGGTAAGCATTTGCGTTGTCTTGCATGTTGTGCATGCTTCATTATTGATCATCATTGATGCATGTGTCAGTTCTCTTATGTGTCCTTTGCATGCTCACATGGTGTTGTGGTAATTTCATTGAAGCTCATGTCATTGTGTTACCTACCTATGTGGATATCTGAATGGGCACACTGACAGTGCTGTGCAGCATGTCATTGTACATTAGTGAACCGGCCATGGTCTCCTTGATCTGTCATTTCCTTGTTATTCATTCTCTGTGTCACTTTCTCCCTCCGTCTCTCTCTGGCGTGGTATACTGTACTCCTGTACATATCAATGTCAATGGACATTCACCCAGTGTTGCTCCTGCACTCTGTGTTGTATGCATATTTCCTTTCTGGTGTCAAGTGTGATAATGTATGCACATGTATTTTTTGATGTTACTCTGCATTTCATTCCATGTAGGTGGAGCGTCTCACGATTGTGTGCATCGTATGCAAGGCACGGACAGGTCAATGCATGGCATTTGCTGACACTTTGGTGGTGTTTGCATGGGATTGGGGCACTGTGTGTATATCCCCACCCCCATTGTCACCTGTGATATTGTGTATGCCCCCCATCCCTGGTTGCCTGTGAAATTGTGTATGCCCTCCTCCTCCCCATGGTTGCCCGTGATGTTGTGTATGGCCCCCATGGTCACCTGTGATGTTGTGTATGCCTCCCACCCCCCATGGTCACCTGCGATGTTGTGTATGCCCCCACCCCTGGTCACCTATGATGTTGTGTTTGCCCCCCCATGGTCACCTGTGATGTTGTGTATTGCCCCTCACCCCTGGTCACCTGTGATGTTGTGTTTGGCCCCCATGGTCACCTGTGATGTTGTGCATGGCCCCCTGGTGACCTGTGATGTTGTGTTTGCCCCCCACCCCACTCCATGGTTGCCTGTGATGTTGTGTATCTTCCCAATGGTCACCTGTGATGTTGTGCATGGCCCCCTGGTCACCTGTGATGTTGTGTTTGCCCCCACCCCACTCCATGGTTGCCTGTGATGTTGTGTATCACACCACCCCTCCCAATGGTCACCTGTGATGTTGTGTATGCCCCCCCTGGTCACCTGTGATGTTGTGTTTACCCCCCCTATGGTCGCCTGTGATGTTGTGTATTGCCCCCCACCCCTGGTCACCTGTGATGTTGTGTTTGTCTCCCACCCCCCCATGGTTGCCTGTGGTTGTGTGTATGCCCCCCCTCTCATTGTCCTCCCCCTCCCCTTTTCCCTCTCCTCCTAGCCACAGCCACCTAAATTGACTTTCTGCATTTGTATGATGCTTCCACCCTGCAACAGGGGGCTAGGCAACATGTATGTTTTGACAAGCACTTAAGTAAGTGAGTAAGCCTTCTGGGACAGTGCTGCGATGGCCAAGGGCTGTTGTGCGCTTTATATATGCAAATGATATTGAAAATAAATATGGGACGGTTTATGTGACACACAGGACATTGGATGACTAGTTTGGCATGGTGGTAGTGGCACAGTCACTCATCTATGTGTTTCTTTTGGAAAGCCAAAATAAATAATTAGTTTTAGTTGTAAGGGATGCACACAATGTAGCACTTCCAAGGACACATTCTCAGGGTGGTTTGGTGGGCCCAGATAATTGGCCCTTTGTCATCATTGAATGGCACCTGGAATGTGCCAAGGCTGTGCGCACTCCACAGGGGTTGGATTTTAGGTGAAAAATGGTGCCACAAGCTGGGTATGGGCAGCCTCACCATGTGCCCTTTGCCCTTCCATGCGCAAGTGACGTGCATGTGGTTGGGGATGTGGGGGCACCACCATGTCCACCAGTACACCGTGCTGTGCTGCAACATTGTCCAGGATCCATGCTGCTACAATGATCCTGCACACTAGTGGTGGTGCATATAGCAAAACTCACCACCATAGTGGTCAAGGGAGCGGAAACGTGACTTGAGAACTCCGAATGTGCGCTCCACTATACCCCAAGTTGCAATATTGTTTGTCATTGCTGTCTTCACAAACAACTTGCACGTTTGTGATAGATGAGCTGTGTGGCCCTAGGTGGACGTAGAGCCACATGGGTGCAATCAATCGCACCAAGCTCTTTAGGGAAGTGCGCCACCCCATAAAAATCCTGGACCACGGCCTGCCTTTCGGCAGGTGTTCTAGGCATGTACATGTGCCTGCAGACTGAGGGGTGTGCAATCATGATTGCCAACACCTGGTGTAGGCAGCGTGACTGCGTGGGCTCTGAAATGCCCCCAACTATGGCAGTTGTCCGCTGAAATGACCCAGTGGACAAAAAATGCAGAACATTGAGCACCTTTTCCAAGGGTCTCAGTGCTTGAGATCACAGGGTGGGTGTTGTAAGGTCATCCTCCCACTCCGTGACCAGGTCTAATATGATATGAGGTGGAAACCTATACCTGCCATAGACCTGGTCATCAGGCAAGTCTATGGCAGATATAGGTTTCCTAGGTAGAAAAATCCGTGCCCTGGCCATCCTCCTCCTGTGGTGTCCCACGATCACTTCTGTGACAAATGGTACATTCATCGTAGCTGTATACGGGTGTTTGTATTTCTCGCGCCCTTCTTATTCATTTGTTTTAGTGCGTGGTGACACTTAAGCCAGCTTTCGCGTGGAGTACGTGTTTCTGGATTTGCACGTCTTTTTCCATGCGACGGAGAGCCCTGTACAATTCCATGAATACAGCTTTTTAGCACGTGTATGGATGTTGCAAGGATTTTACTTTGATACATCCCTTGGTTCGCCCCTATATTTTCGCTTGTTCCCCATTCCACGTGTTCCACCCGCTTTTTAGGTGACTGCGCTGAACCCAACACCCCTTCGCTGTGAGTCTCGCGCAAGCCGTTTGTGGTGTCGATTCCTCGCAAGTCCCTGGTAAGCCCTGCGCATTGTGTTCCATGAACACACAAACTGGTGCTTGCGTGCAATTTTGCGCACATGCCCCCTATTTTCTGCACAAATCATTCCACGAATTAGGGCCATTTTCTCAAATCACACCTCTGTCCCCGACTCAGTCTAGTGAACACACCTACTCAGTGCTTCGATTTGCCATTGTCATTTATATGTTGCATTTCAACACATCAGATCTCTTTTTATTTACAGTGTAGATCACAACCATATTCTGACATGTTTTCTGTAAAAGGATTACCTGCGCTAATACATCAAACACATTCAATCACGTGGTTACCACTAGCAGTGATATTACTGCCAGCTGAAAGCCATTTTACTAATTATCTATATTTCTCATGACACCGCTGGCATAGTATTCATGATCCCATTTGCGCCTTGATTTGAGGCCCATGTACTCAAATCCCGGCTTCCCCCACATCCATTGTCTGATCCTGAGTCAGCCAGTTCATTTCTCACTAGAACTACATTTCCTTACCTGCAAACATTGAGGTTCCTTAGCAACAAGTTGAACACCTGCTCAATGTTTAACGAGATATTTAGCGAAGTAAAGAAAAGCGATAAAAGCCATCGTGCTGAGAATTCTGGATTCCAGCACATGACCGTCGCGCGGGCCTTGATCCTCTGCATCACATGCCCATCACTCAGCGACTGAGGGATGCTTTCATGCCTGGCCCTCGGACTGTTTATTTCTTCGTCTCTCAGGCTCCGGGTTCGTGACAAAAGCTCATTATTGCCTGGGCTGTGCATTCCGCAGGGGCCGGCTTGCCAATAAGCTGTTTAGACCTCTAGCTCAGCCTGGCCCGTTGCTATTTCGGGCTTTTACTGCGGTGTTTTCCTCTGGTTATTTATTGAGAGGGATGGCTGCGCTCCATGGCTGCGCGCACTTCAAACAGAGCTGACTCATCGGCTTCCTGTGTCATGCAGACATGTGCAGCCGCTGACAGACAGGGGATGCTGCCTCCGTCATCAGCGCTCGCGCCCGAACCCAGGCGCACGCGCACCGCATCGCGGGAGAGCAGAAGGCAGAAGTGAGCACACAAAGCCGACGCCTAAATCAAACAATATTACCTCTGAACATACGATGAAGGCAGATGAATGCATTATTTCCACAGAAAGCATGCAATCCAGCCAACAGAAAATCAGCTTTTGTAGCCAGTTGTCGTTACCTCTTCTGTTCCCCTCAACCAAGCGAACAGCGCTCCATTGTGTTGTTGCTGGGTTCTCCTTATATATATTAAAAAAAAACAAATACACATACAATTCCTCTCTGAAACTTTGCTCTTTTTCACTTTAATCCCTGTTTTATCGCAGAAACTCAAGAACTTCAACAACCTCCGATATTCCCCATCAGCTCGTGTCGAATGTCAAAATGGCTTTGCCTCTCCTGGAATTTCCAAAGAAAATTGACGTTGTGGGATCATAGGTGCTGTCAGCTTAGCGTGCTGCCAAAGGGTTTATGCCGGTCTCTCAGTAAAGAAAGGGAAAGGATACTTAGTGAGAAGCAGCACGGCTAGATTTGGACACAAAGGAGAGGTTATCTCAGTAGTTTTAATCGACCAATAGACAAGACGTCAATTTTTAAGCATATATTGATCAATAGATTACATGTTTTCTTTCAATGCATCTTAACTTACATTTCGAGTCATATCAGTGAACTGCATAGGTCTGAAACTGCCATCTTGTGATAATCTAATCAGTTGATCAATCACCGTAGTTTCAAGTGCCCTGGCAGCAATTGTTCATACCCATGCCCCGCTTGGTAACATCAGCAACTGCAAACGCTTTGGTTCACCATTTTTCATGATGTTAGTGCACAGCCTACTCAAACATCCTCTGTCATCATCTAAGAAATCACGTTTCCACATGCAAAATATGGAAGATACTTATTCAATGTGCCTACACATGTCATTTGTTTAGTCTCCTAGCACAGGTTTATTATTATTATTTAATTTTTATAAAGCGCTGCATGCCCGTAGGCCTCAGGGCGCACAGAAAAACAAATGACATACACAAAACAATCACATGTCAGAACCGGGGAGGAGATATGCCATGAGGAGTAACTCATTAACCTAGGGCCAGATGTAATAGATGGTGTTTAACAAGTTTTTTGAAAAGGGTGATCGAGCCCGCAGATCTGATGGCCATAGGAAGGGCATTGCAGTTTAGGGGAGCCTGGAAATAAAAGATTGTGCCACCAAACCTGACTAGCTTGTACCTTGGTTGAAACTTTTTTAAGGTTATCCCGGGAGTGCAAGAGGCAGCGCCCGGCTTAGTTATCCCAGGAGCGCAAGAGGCAGCGCCCGGATTATTTATCTTTGTACGATCCTTCAAAAATTGTGGTTCCCTGTTTGTCCATTATTTGTAAGAGAGTGTCAGGATCTTGTGGGTGATCCTATGTCTTATGGGAAACCAGTGAAGTTCCCTTCTGGCATCAGATACATGATTACGCCTTAAAAGACACTAGATGGTTCAAACTGTGCCATTTTGGGAGACCTGCAGGCAGTTGAGATTGGCTTGCGTGGTGCCAGCCAAGAGACTGTGGGCCTCATTATGACCCTGGAGGTAACCATGCCGCTTTTTGCGGCATGGCTACCCCCATTACGGGTACCGGGTCCGGGTTCCCTGAATGGGGAAATACCGGGCCATTCCGAACTTGGAGGGCCCAGTATTTCCCCATTCAAGGAACCTGGACCCGGTACATCCCCATTCCCATTTCAGCACCCATAGGGCTCAATGGGAATGGGGATGATGCTAACAACGGGCCCGTTAATGATGGGCCAGTTGTTAGCATCCTGGTCTGCTAGCGGGTGCCGCAAGAAGACCTCGTAATGAGGCGGTAGGGGGTTAACGGGGCAGGCAGCTCTACTGGTAGTGATATTCGAGTTGCCATATTTAGGATTAATTTTCTTCAGCCTTGTGGCTGAGGCCACACTCAGGTGCTCCGATCTGTCTTTATTGAGGACTAGTGAGTTATCAGCCATCTGTGACTGTACTGCCTCATAGACTTTATTGATGTTACTGGAGTCCTGTGCATAGTCCCCAGTGAGTTTGAGGAACACCTGGGGGTTGTTGTCATAGTTGTTGTAATGCACACCCAGGTCATCCAGGAGACTGGGGAGAGGCCTGATGTATATGTTAAAAAAGAGGGGTGATACATGAGCTGTGGGAGACACCACAGGTTATGGGTACAGGTGAAGAGCTTGCCTCCCCGGCTGCAACTCTAGCAGTGCGGGGCCAGAGGAAGGATGCAATCCATTTGGCCACCAGATGCGAGCAGCGTGCCTGATCCCTTAATCTGGTCACCAGGAGGCTGTGATTGACCAGATCTAAGGCCACTGAGAGGTCTAACAGCATCAGCAGGGTGGGATGTCCTCAATCAACTATGCTGGCCAAGGTGGATTTAAGATCCAGCATAGCAGGTTCTGTTCCGCGCTTGGATCTAAAACCTGATTGGTGAACCCCCAGGATGGTATGTTCTTCACTGAAACCCTACCTTATCCATGATTTTAAGAAAAAAGAGAACGTTGGTGATGGGGTGGTAGTTTTTGGCCACGGCTGCATCCAAGTTGCTCTTCTTCAGCAGTGGCGTGATCGAGGCCTCTTTCAGGGAGACTGGGACCAAGCCTTTGCTGAAGGAGAGATTGATGAGCCTTGTAACTCAGGGGAACCTTTGAGGACCTTGGCTGGGTAGCTGTCACCCAAGCAAGATGTTTGTTTCATAGCCTGAATGACCTTATGAATTTTGGCCTTGGGGCAGGGAAAAAACATAAAGGTGTCATTCTCAGTCTGGGAGGATGTATGATCGTGCAAACGAGAAGAATACACTGCCTGATAGAACACTCCTGTAAGTCCTGGATCATCTGTAGGTGACTCAACATTTTCTAGGAGTATTCATTGTGAATTACCTGGCACCAAACAGAGTCTTTAGTAAGGTCAGGATTGGTTGCAGACTTATCTTCGAATTTGTTGAGAATTTTAAACAGTTTGCTCGAACTTCGGTGTGCATTCACAATTCTGTTATTAAGATGGACTGATTTAGCTTCAGTAATTTCTCTTTTGAAGTTTTTCTCTGTCTGTTTATAGCTGCTCAATGTTTGAGGACTGGAGTTCTTATGCCACTCTCTTTCGAGGTTTTTTCTTCGTATGACGGAGTAAGATAATGTCATTGTTGTACCATGTTTATTTATGGATCTCAGTTATAACCTTTTTTACTTTCATAGGTTTGAGGGTTTTAGTGGCAGAGCTAACAGTGGCCATGAGATGTACTACCAGGTCAGAGGAGTTAGTAAAGTAATCAATGGGTTGTAACCAGGCCGTGAGTAATGCAGCTAGGCCGGTGTAACATTCTTAAAATTCCTAGATTTATTTTCATTTCTGAGGAGAGAGTCGATTCTGGGGGGTGATGTTGGAAGCTGTATGTGTGTGCTCAAAAGGAAATGGTCGGACCAGGGGCTGGGGTAACTACAACATCAGATAGGACCAATGATCATTTGATCCAGTCCAGTGTATGTCTACCAGTATGAGTGGGAACCTTGTCCCACTGTAGGTATCCAGTGGTTTCCAGAGATTTTATTAGAGACGAGGCTTGCCTATCAAGAGGATCTTCAGCCCAGAGATCAAGGTCTCCAAACATGATAAGAGGGGTCTTGGCCTTAGTAATATGATTAAGGAGGTCCAAGAGGAATTCTTCAAAGTGGGGCATGCCACTGGGTAGTCTGTAGATGATTAAGACACTCAGGGAGACATCAAGGTTAACTTTGATTTTAACAAGCAATGTTTCGCAGTCCTCAATGCTGGGAGGGGTGACCAGGTGGCAGTCAAGATGTTTTTTTAATACGAGGGCCACTTCTCCCCCCTTTTGGTCTGCATGCTCTGTACGCAAAATCAAGTACCCTGGTAAGGACAGAGTAGTGTTGATGGGTATGGTCTCGTTAAGCCAAGTTTCGGTGAGTACCAATAAATCAGGTGCACATTCAGCTAGAAAGTCGGCAATTTTGACCCCATGTTTCAGGAGAGACTGGGTCTTCAGGGGGGCTGCCGACAACAGGGGACCTACAAATTGGAGTTTCCAGAAGTGTTAGTACCACCTGTGGCAGGATGAGCTATGTCCCTGTGTGTGCTGGCAGGAGGCGGAGGCCATATTCCTTAATTGCAGGGGGCTGTGCGTCAACCGTCAGATCCCAGTTATCAGCTTTAAGGGATGTGATTTCCCTCAGTGTGGTAGATTGGAGGTTAGAGTCATTATGAAACACCCCTTGGACTAAGGGGTCATTGCAGTCGTCTCTGGGGTTGTTGGGTGAAGTTTCCCTTATAATGGGCACATGAGTCACCTTATCCTGAGAACATGAGTGTTGGGAGGGAGAGCTCACGGGGATAGTCTCAAGACTAGTTAGCAAGTGACTGGAGATCACGTCCTCTGTGGCACATAGTTTGATGGAAGGGGGAGTAAATGTGTTTGTAGGAGAGTCATGAGAGCAGTTTACATGGGCTGATCATGTATATCACAAGGATCAATATAGTGCCGCAGGATGCTTTCCTTTTTCTTCAGATAAGAGGTGGGGGCCATAAGCAGGAGTAGGTGTCATGATAGAGTGTATTTCTTTTATGAGTTCAATGATGACGGCCATCATGTAAGGAAAGAGTGAAGGAAGTACACAGCACCTTAGTATTTGGAGAATACGGTTGAGAAGCTGGGGTAACTGTGCACACCTTGCGCAAACCAGCGACAACCGGCCTCTCCAAATGCGCCGTTGCAAACGCGCTGCTGACATGATAAAGAGGGCCGGTGCAGCTGAGAAATGTAGTTCCTCTAAACTACAGTGCTAGAATGATCGCATGCACCTCTGGACAGAAGATGGAGCTGCAGGGCGTGCAATGCTGCGATGTGAGGCAAAGAGGAGCAGCATCAACAAAGTCGTGAGTGCCCACAAGTTCAAATCTAGTAGTAGCCACACAAGAAAAATACAATTTGAAAAATGGAGGTCTCAAATTGTAATTGAGTCCTTATTGCTTGGCAATGTAAAAACACAGAGTAAGTAGATAAGGCAGTAACATTATTTATAGTTATGATGTTGCTAATGAATAAAGGCAGCAGTTAAATCTAATCAGGAAACAAAACTGCACTTACGCACACACACACACACGCTTTACATTTTTTACTTTTCAATAAAAACGAGTTGAGATTTTAGTATATTTGTACATTTTGTATTAAAATACACATTTGTAAATACATTGATCACAGCCAATCAAATTGCTTACGTGACTAATCATTGAAATAACAGATCATCCATCAATAACATTTTTGGTAGTTAAAATGAGTCCACACAAAAGGAAGCATGTTATAAGAAATTATAATTGTCCAAATTTTAGACACAACCATAGTTATATTTTTCCATTTTTATTTCAGATACTTTCCAAAAATGTAGTTTCTTGTAATATTTGTATATCCAAGTTTCATTCTGAGTTATTTCTTTTGAAGTGAAAATGTTTCATTAACTGACAGCTAAATCCATATTGAGAAAATACCTGTGTTTTTATTTGATTTACCTCAAGGCATTCCATTTAATTGAAAAAGGTTTGTGTAACATCCAATAAATGGCTCTTTTGATCTTAACGATTTACATCGGTATGATTACCATGTTGGTTTGTATCACAGGAACAGCAAATTTGCAAAGGTGAGCACTACGGTATCCCCATATCAATACCACCGTAAATTCATTGTATACAGTGTTACTCTAATGCTTGTAATATATTCCATTCAACAAAATATTGCTTCTGTGGCACATAAACATACAGGTCACATAACTAGGAATCAGTACAACAAGTACTTTAGTATTTTCCCTTTGGCGATAAAAGTAACATCATTTCTGGCAGAATGACACCCTGCCTGTTCTACAAATATTTCACGGTGGTGGGTGGGTGGAGAGGTGACCTGAACATTTTACAAATGGTTTGTGGAATACTAACAATAGAAGCTAACAGTGGTTACAATGTGTATTGAACTCACACTATTTTACATGTTTTCAACAGAGGTTTGAGATGTATTTTCAAAGTAGCAATGTGTATATATTAAACATACATCTTTCACTTACATCAAATTAAAAGCATGAATTCCTGAAGTGTTAGAGTGGTATGGTTTCTTCTCTAGCAAGTGTGAAATGCTATTTCTATGTTAGTCTATGTCGTATTTTCAGAACAACATATCCATTCGTTGTGTTCCCCTTCATAAAAATATGCATTTCTAGGAATGTGTACTTCTGAAAATCTCAGGGACAGAATCGAGAGGGAACACATTTTTAATAAAGCCACGATCCAAGGTCACCCTTGCTTTGGAATATTTGTTTACTCTTGCATTCACTGCATAAGGTTTTCAAAGCAGGCTTTCCCAAACAAACACTACATCATATTAAAATTGTAGCCTTCTGTTATAAAACAGAATGTGAATTAGTGACACAATTAATCATCCATTACATTTAAATATTTTATTATGTTTTATTCATTATGTTCACTTTTTGTGAGTGTTGATACATAATAAGTCAATATTCAATCAAGCAAGAAACCCAGACAAATAGTGAGATACATGCGTGGTTGATGGGTCTTGGGTGATTCATGGAGGTAGGTAGCAAGAGATGGGTATGTAGGTCATAGTAGTAGTCTTGAGTGATGGAGTTAAATTATAACAAACAGATAGACAAAGTCAGAGATATGTCACTTGAGAGAGTGACAGAGATAGAGGCGGAGAGAGAGGGAGGGATGAAACGGGAGATGGAAACATGGGGTAACAATAGACTAAGAGAAGGGCATTTAGGCAGCAGACATAGTGCTGTAGAACCTTTGAGTCTCAAGTAATAGAGGGGCAATTTTACAAACTGAGGCATAGAGTCAGAGATTTGTCACTTGAGAGAGAGACATAGAAATAGAGGGCAAGAGTGAGGGAGGAAACAAGAGGGGAGATGCAAAAGGAGCTACAGGGGTAAGAATGGAGTCATAGAAGGGCATTTAGTCTACAGACGTATAGTTGGAGAACCACTGAGTTGGAGTGAAGAGATACATCATTGGAAACAGAGAGACATTGTCAGAGAAATGTCACTTGATAGAGAGAGGGAGAGAGACAAAGAAAACGCATGAGAGGGAGATTAAGGTTATATATAAAGTCAACGAAACAGAACAAAATGGTTTGGATAGAACAAATAGAAGGAAGTAAAATTAGAGGTTACAGAGAAAAGGAAATTTTATATAATTTTCAAAAATGACAATCACTATAAAAAACGATTCCCAATGTACTTTGTTAATTTACTAAATCAAATGAAAAGCAATTAATCTTATATTGAGCATGCCTGCAGTTAGTGACAAAAGCAATTATTGGTAGTCATTTGCCACTAGAAGAGTATGGAATAAATAACTGCACTCATATATCAACATCTCATGTGCCATTTTATAACTTGACTACATATCAATAATGACAAAAAGATATATGGGGATTCATCTATAAAATATAATGAAAGTGATCTAAATAAGGAAATAGAAAGATATTTTTAATTAGTTAATGAGATAAGGTTACATGGTTAGTGAGTGTGATAGGTAGAAAGAAAAAGAAATATGTTAGATAAAAATCAAAAGAATTAGTGAAGGTTAGATAAAGAGATAAGAAGAATGTAATACTGTAAAGATTTGACAAAGAGCAATACAGGAATAACGATATAGAAAGTAAGATATGTAGGTGATGTCATATACACAAAAGTAAGAGAAATCAAGAAAGAAAAGATATAATGAGAGTAAATGGCAGGTGCAATGTGGGAGAAATGCATAAAAAGGCATTTAAAAAAAAATTTGACAAATATTAAAAAGGTATGCATTTGTATTCAGATACAATGACATTCATGCATACCTTGAAATATAAAAATAAATAGTAAGAGAACTAGAGATAGAGGAGAGACAGGATTGTACATAGTGGAAGCAAGACAGAGTGAGATATCATAGAAGGAATGACTCTAATTGAGAACAAACAATTCTTTGCCATTATGGATTGACACAAAAAGAAATGTTCAATGTAAGTATGCGTTCATATATAGAGAAACACTTATTACACAGTGACGTAGGAAGCAACAGAGTTAAAAGAAATAAACTTCACAGCTACAGAGAAAGCAGAGCATGAAAGATAGATAATAGTAAAGAGACAGACATAGAAATAGAGAAAGTAATACAGAGATAATTAGAGTTTGGGACAGTGAGAGATACATTATGAGACATTTATGGTGATAAAGAATTAAACGTAGAGAGAAATAGATGTGTCACACAGTTTGAGAGAGAGGGTAAAAAGATATAGAGAAAAACACTGGGCCTCATTACAAGTTTGCCGGACTGGAAACAAGGTTGCTGGTAACTATGAGTCTGCCTGCCGGAGCCGCTGGGCCTGACAGGTCTGACCCTGCCTGACGCAGTGGCCATGGAAGGCAGACCGGTCACGGAAGAGCCGGCTCTGTAAAAAACATTGCCGGCACTTCCGAGTCCCCACTCCCATTGAGTCCTATTGGACTCTATGGGAATGGGGACTTACATTTTACTGGCACCTGACTTCCCGGGCCGCCGGACTTGTAATCTCCCAGTGGCACCAGGAAGTCAGGTGCCGGTAACATTTTATGAGTCCGGCGCAACCCTCTATTGGCACCGCCAGACTAGTAATGAGGCCCACTCTTTGCATCAGCGAGAGTGAAAACAGATAACTTGATAAATTGTGAGAGAGATGCAGACAAAATGATAGAGTGAGAGAAACCGATAGAAGAGAGACTGAAACAAACAGAAAGTGAGAAAGAAAAGAGATAAGGCAAGAGATAAAGATAGAAATTGACCTACAGTAATCAGTTGTGTTAGAGTTGAAAAGTTTAAAAACAGAGAACAGCAAAAATCAGACAACTAGAGATACAAATGAATTTAGAAAGACAAACACGGAAATATATTATGAGAAATAGGTGGAGCGAAAAGGAGGAAAGGATTTAAAAAAGTTGTGAAACAGAGATATGCAGTAAATATTAAAAAATAAGGTTTAGAGAGATACATTGAAATATAGATATACAAAGAGATAAACAGAGATGGCGAAATGATGACAAAAAGAAATGCATCTCTACAGATATGTGCTGAAAAATATATTCAAAGATTACAAAATTAGCAGGAATATAACATAATGTTGATTGAGAATCAAGAAATAGATTAAGAGATGTTTTATTGAGAAATGGAGGGTTCAGCATGTTGAGATACGTGTAGATAGAATGAAAAATACACACAAAAATATAGAGAAATTGGAAGAAAGTTTCACTGTGTGACAAAAAGAAAGAAAATGACAGAGAACAGAGGCAGAAAAGAGATAGTAAAGTACAGAATAATATAGAGGGATTTAGACAGTTAGAACAATGAACACAGAGAAGCAGAGACAAATCTAATATTGTGAAATGGATGCAAAGGGAGAGATAGATGGGGAGAGGCAGAAAGATGAATAATAGAACAATGAAAAGAATAAGCAACTTCATGCTGTTTGGGAGACAGAAAATAGACCAAATCTAACCTTCAAAATGCATACATTCAAACAACATATTTTATTTTTGTAATTTTGGTAAAATAAATGGACATGCAATTTTACAATACATATATTTACAATATATATATATATATATATATATATATATATATATATATGTAGAAAACAAATAATCATTAACAAAATACTGACAATCAAAAGAACAATTTTTATTGAACACACATATGCCACTTCACTCTGCAGGTCACTCTACAGGTACAATGTTCTTTGGCATTCATCCTGCAAAAATATGCCACTGTCAGGCGGTGCCAATACAGTCAGAGTAAGATCTTTCACAAAGTCAAAGTGCATCTGTTGTAATACTGCCTTACCTGCAGATTCCTTTATTCTTCTTGTAAACATCATGTTGTAACTCAGTATATGAAATGCACCGGAGTTATTGCTTATTGCCTACCAACGTTCTCATTGTGATCAAGTGCTAGCAGCCTTTTACAAGCCTTCCTACCACCTATGCCAAATTGTAACCTTTTACCGTTGTACTTTAGACACATATTATGGGAAAACCTCCAAATGGCGATGGTGGCAAAATTCTGTGAGTCCCTTCAAATCTTTGTGAAGCACTTGCTTGTACACTCACCATTGAAGGGGTGTGTGAGCAGTAGACCCAGGCACCAGCCTGTACCATCTGTGTAAAGAATACAGAAATAGTTTTGTTTTAATAATTTAAAAATGTATTTGTACATGTTTTGCATAACTTGGAAAAAAGAAGCAATATATAGGAAAGCCAAAACACATAGGGGCCAATTCATAGAATTCGGCGCACAAGTGGCGCACGCGGCTGGCGCACAGTGTGCGCGTGCGGTAGTCTGCGCCAGCCGCGTGCGCCGAAACACATTCAGGCGCACAGCGTATTCATGGATTCCAACATCCACAACCAGCCGTGGCGCAGAGTGGCGCAGCGACCCTGCAGCAGCGTCAGTTACGCCCCCAAGAACGCCCCTTGCGCAGGGAAAAGCCATCAAAATCCCCAATCCAGCGCAAAGGGCAGCAGCAAACGCAGAGCGGGGAGCGTGTATTTCAGGGGTGTGCGAGAAATTCTAGACGCGATTGGCCTGGGTACGTGTATTACAGGGGTGCGCGAGAAAATCTACACGCGATTGGGCTGGGTACGTGGATTTCAGGGGTGCGCGAGAAATTCTACACGCGATTGGCCTGGGTACGTGTATTACAGGGGTGCGCGAGAAATTCTACACGCGATTGGGCTGGGTACGTGGATTTCAGGGGTGCGCGAGAAATTCTACACGCGATTGGGCTGGGTACGTGGATTTCAGGGGTGCGCGAGAAATACTACACGCGATTGGCCTGGGTACGTGGATTTCAGGGGTGCGCGAGAAATTCTACACGCGATTGGCCTGGGTACGTGGATTTCAGGGGTGCGCGAGAAAATCTACACGCGATTGGGCTGGTACGTGGATTTCAGGGGTGCGCGAGAAATTCTACACACGATTGGCCTGGGTACGTGGATTTCAGGGGTGCGCGAGAAATTCTACACGCGATTGGGCTGGGTACGTGGATTTCAGGGGTGCGCGAGAAATTCTACACGCGATTGGCCTGGGTACGTGGATTTCAGGGGTGCGCGAGAAAATCTACACGCGATTGGGCTGGGTACGTGGATTTCAGGGGTGCGCGAGAAATTCTACACGCGATTGGCCTGGGTACGTGGATTTCAGGGGTGCGCGAGAAAATCTACACGCGATTGGCCTGGGTACGTGGATTTCAGGGGTGCGCGAGAAATTCTACACGCGATTGGCCTGGGTACGTGGATTTCAGGGGTGCGCGAGAAATCCTACACGCGATTGGGCCTGTGCGAGTGGGGCAGTGTATTACGTAGGTGTGCGGGAAGTTGAAGAGGTGAATTGCCAGTGTGGGTCCTCCCAGGTCTCCCCTCTACCCCCTCCACGACCTCTGCAGGCAGCCCACACCACAGGGGACTACCCTGCACCCCTGGTCATGTCCCGCAGGCAGCCCATCCACCATGGGCATGCCCCCCAGCCAAGCCACATGTCCCCTTGCACCCCCACCCCCCAGCAGGCCCCCACCCATGTCTCCCAGCACCCCCACCCCTCCAGTCACCAGGGGCAGCCTCCCCAAGGCCCCCACCCATGTCTCCCACCACCCCCACCCCTCCAGTCACCAGGGGCAGCCTCCACCAGGCCCCCACCCATGTCTCCCAGCACCCCCACCCCCCCAGTCACCAGGGGCAGCCTCCACCAGGCCCCCACCCATGTCTCCCACCACCCCCACCCCTCCAGTCACCAGGGGCAGCCTCCACCAGGCCCCCACCCATGTCTCCCACCACCCCCACCCCTCCAGTCACCAGGGGCAGCCTCCACAAGGCCCCCACCCATGTCTCCCACCACCCCCACCCCTCCAGTCACCAGGGGCAGCCTCCACCAGGCCCCCACCCATGTCTCCCACCACCCCCACCCCTCCAGTCACCAGGGGCAGCCTCCACCAGGCCCCCAACCATGTCTCCCACCACCCCCACCCCTCCAGTCACCAGGGGCAGCCTCCACCAGGCCCCCAACCATGTCCCACTCATGTCCCCTTGCACCCCCACCCCCCAGCAGGCCCCCACTCATGTCCCCTTGCACCCCCACCCCCCAGCACTGTGGGGCACCTGCCAGCAGGCCCCCAACCATGTCCCCTTGCACCCCCACCCCCCAGCAGGCCCCCACTCATGTCCCCTTGCACCCCCACCCCCCAGCACTGTGGGGCACCTGCCAGCAGGCCCCCAACCATGTCCCACTCATGTCCCCTTGCACCCCCACCCCCCAGCAGGCCCCCACTCATGTCCCCTTGCACCCCCACCCCCCAGCACTGTGGGGCACCTGCCAGCAGGCCCCCAACCATGTCCCCTTGCACCCCCACCCCCCAGCAGGCCCCCACTCATGTCCCCTTGCACCCCCACCCCCCAGCACTGTGGGGCACCTGCCAGCAGGCCCCCAACCATGTCCCCTTGCACCCCCACCCCCCAGCAGTGCAGGGGCAGCCTCCACCAGGCCCCCACCCATGTCCAACTCATGTTCCCCACCCAACATGTCATCACAATCCAGAACCCTGGTCTCTATGGTCAGCCCCCAAATGCAAAACACCCACCCGAGTATTGCATCCACCCACTCATAATTTGCAATCACATCACAGAACACCAATTGGAAGTTCCGAAACAAACACATGTCCCTCACATACACCCAATGGGTGTCAGTGAATCTCAAAACACATAACATGAAATGCATGAAAACAATGAGATACCACACAATGAAGTTCAACAAAAAAATAATGTATTAAAGGAAACATGAATAGAATCAAAAATGAAGAAACAGAAATGTGAATGTAAAAAAATGAAAAGAAGCATGTCCGTTCAAAATAAAAAAAATAAAAATATATTGAAATCCAAAGTAATGTTGTACAAAGTCAATGTCCACAAAACAAAATCCAATGGGAAATAAAAATAAAAGCCATTGATCCATGGAGAATGTTAAAAAAGAAAGTATGTACAAGTCTACAACTATGTACAATGCAAGAAGCCAGGGTCCATTATCCCAACAAAATAAAGGAAACCTATCTAACTACACTAACTAATAAAAAAAATATATACAAAAATGTGGCCAATGTCCAAAAGGTCCAAATGAAACAAAAACAAAAATGAAACCTAACACTACCTACATAACTATGTACAAGGGCAGCGGGCTAGTTCCACGGCTCACTTCTGGATGTGCCGGGCCAGGGCATCATCGAACTCCTCCTCAATGTCCCGGAGGCGGTCCTCCTCCATGGCCCCGAGGGTCCGCAGGGCCGTCGACGTGTCCACCTCCAAACCCCTGCGGATTGCCTCGAGGCACTCGGCCCGCCTCAGGGCCCTCTGCATGGAGTTCTCCGCCCTGACCATTGAGAGCCGTGCCTCTTCCGCCCGCTGCCGCTCCGCATCTATGGCGTGGCCCAACCGCTGCCACACGGAAGACACTTTTTGTCCTGGGTCCTCCTGCCCTCCGGCCGATGCCTGCCCCTCCGATGTCGAAGGCCCCGAGCCTTCATGGCTCCCACCATGGTGCTGCTGCTGCTGTGCCTCTGCCCCTGCACTGCCTCCTGCTGCCTGCACATCCTCCGCCGGCTGGGGTGCAGTCGTTGACGTGGCCACCCCTGCTGGACGTCCGACTCCCGACTGTGGCAGGGATGCCTCCTCCACCAGCCTGGCCGCACCGTCAGAGGCAGCTCCACAGGGCACCCAGGTGACTGATGGGTGGGAAGATGGCACAGAGGACGACTGGCGCGTAGGGGGTCCAGCTGAGGAGGGGGTCGTGGCAAGCCCCATCAGACGGAGGAATCCGGCCTGGGTGACCTGTCCCAGCAGGCTGACGTGGTCAACGAGCCATTCGAGATGACGTGCAGTCTCTTCATGAAAAGACTGCAGGTCACCTCGCATGGCCCGTTGACGCAACGCCACACCAGCCAGGACAGGCTCAACCCGGGCCTGGATAGCCACGTCCGCAGGCAGAGGAAGGCCAGTTGACGTCAGCTCATCCCCTGCCTGAAAACTGGTCTGGACATGGGCATCCCTGCTGGTGCAAGATGATGCAGGGACAGGATCAGGGACAGGATTGCACACAGGCACCTCCGTGGCGGCCTGTGCTGCCTCCTGTCCCTGGTCCTGCACTGCACCACTAGCACCAGTGGGATCCCCACCCCCAGACCCCATCTCTGGTGCTTGCACGGCCTCCTCCTCCACCAAACCCCCCACCAACCTGGATGACTCTGTGCCATCTTCCCCCGTTGGGCCCTGTGGGGTCCCAGCTGCCCCTTCTGCTGCCGAGGAGTCCAACTGCAACCTCCGCCTCTTGGACCTCCCCCCGGCAGCTGCGGCCTGGGACGCGGCACCGGACTCCTCACTCCCCGACGAGATGACAACATGGGAGGGGAGCCGGGCCTTGCGTCTCCGGCTGGCGGTGGGATCCCCGCTGCTGTGCTCCACAGCACATTCTCCGCCCTCTTCATCAGTTGACGCTGCAGACAGGGAGAAACAAAACACACGCATCAGGGCAATGTACAATGGACACATACACACATGACAGTTGTACATGAGTGGCATTGGCAAACCTCAGACATGTCATCACGATCCCCAACACACATGTCATTACAACTCGCACACACGAGCCATACCACAGCCATATCGCAACTGCCAACACCATCCATACACATACAACAGCATGAGCAGCCAAAGGTGAGCCAGACATCACATGCAACACAGGAAGTGCACCACACATGTACACACACCACCACACTTGCATGCATGTGTACACATCTGCCAAGTGTCGCAGTGTTCAGACGGGCATCCATGTCACATCTGCCCATCAGGCTTCCACATACCGCTGTCACATGCATCCATGTTGCATCACTGTTGCACCCTTGTCAAATACACACACATGCACATGTACACAGCGCTGATACATGCAGCTGAAAACAACATACATGCGTGACATCACGGACATGTCTACTCACATACACATTCATACAAACTTGTGTGCCCACACAACTGCATTTGGCATGCAAGCCCACACACACAGGCACCATCCATGTCTCACACATTACAGCCCTCGCATGTGTCAGCCCCACGGACCTGTACACCCGCACCCATACTCGACCCCATACAAACAGATGTGCAACCTGCACACTACTGAACAATCACCACACGCACTGCTCACAATCAGGATGCATGTACACTCACCGCTCGACTCCAGACGGGTCTGCCTCTCAAGGACCTGGACGTGGAGCGCTGGGGATATGTGTTCCAGGACCCCCATCTGTTCTTCCGACAAGTGGCCCCGGCGCCCCTTGGCATCCGCTGCCTTCAAGAGGTGCCGGGCCTTGTTCAGGGTCCTGGACCTGAAGTCCTCCCAGCGCTTCTTGACATGTTGGAAGTCGCGGACTGCCACCCCCTCCGCGTTGATGGCAGTCACGATGTCAGTCCAGATCCGAGTCCGTCCTTCCTTGTCGGCGCGGGAACTTCCGAAGAGGGCATCATACTGCCCCAGGACTTGCTCCACCAGGACACCAACTTCGGTGGCACTGAAGCTGGTGCCCCTCTGCCTCTCTGGCCGGGGGTTGTCAGTGGTCACAGATGGAGTTTGCCCCGACATGACAACCCCAGAGGCAGGAGTGGGTGGGCAACTGGGTCCTGGGGCTGGGCTGTGGAGCGATGGAATCCCAGTCGGGAGTCTTTGGTTCCAGCAGGGGTGGTCACACCAACAGCACCCCTGGCTGATGTGCAGGCAGCAAATGGCAGGGCACGTGGGCAGCAGGCAGTCAGGCAGCAGCAGATGGCAGGTGGGAGCGTGCTCGGGGCTCTGGGGGGCAGTAGTTCGGCCTTCTGGGCAGGAGGGTGGTCTTCCGTGTGCTTACGCGTGGCCAGCTTGATACGGAGTGATTTGGCACGTGAAAATTCTGCACGTCAGCGTGTAATTCGAGGAAAGGCCCTTAGCGCGTAAGCGCGTCTGCACGCATACGCATTTTCATTGGACCAAAGGCCCTCAGCGCGTGAGCGCGTCTGTGACGTGACGTGCGAGGGAGTATCCCTCATTGCACGTGATGACAGAACACACGTGGATTTCAGCCAATCGCATGTGAAAGTTCACGGCACCCCGGAACACACGTACCCAGGCCAATGGCGTCACGTACCCAGGCCAATGGCGTGTGGAACTACCCGCGCACCCCGAAACACACGTACCCAGGCCAATGGCGTGTGGAACTACCCGCGCACCCCGAAACACACGTACCCAGGCCAATGGCGTGTGGAACTACCCGCGCACCCCGAAACACACGTACCCAGGCCAATCGCGTGTACGCTCGCTCCCCTCCGATCACACGCGATGACACCCGAATACGGGAAACCAACGAGTCCGCCCACACAGAGGCGTCCCGCGCCCGCGCACAGCATAAAAGTGCGCGCAAACAACTAACGCGTATATACAGCGACGATGAATGCCCCATTTGTTGCTGCACTGATTGTGGGACACCGCAGGAGGAGGAGAATAGCCAGGGCACGCATTTTTGCACCACGGACAAGCCTTTTTGGGATGCCTGACGACCAGGTCTACGGCAGGTATAGGTTTCCACCCCATATCATCCTAGACCTGGTCAGGGAGTGGGAAGATGACCTCACATCCCCCACCCTTTGCTCCCAAGCATTGAGCCCCTTGGAGAAGCTGCTCAATGTCTTGCATTTTTTGGCCACTGGGTCGTTTCAGCGGACCACTGCCATAGTGGGGGGGGTCTCCCAGGCCACGCAGTCACGCTGCCTACACCAGGTACTGGCAATCATGACAGCGCGCCCCTCAGTCCGCAGGCACATATACATGCCCAGAACACCCGCAGAAAGGCAGGCCGTTGTCCTGGATTTTTTCAGGGTGGCACACTTCCCCAAAGTGCTCGGTGCCATAGATTGCACCCATGTGGCCCTACGTCCACCTAGGGCCACTGAGCACATCTACCGAAACCGCAAGCACTGGCATTCCATCAATGTACAGGTGGTATGCGATGCAAAGGGAATCATCACCTCTGTCTATGCAAACTACCCTGGCTCCACCCATGACAGTTTCATATACAGAATGTCCGCCCTGAGCCGGGCCCTGGAAGCTGGGCAGCATGGCGACACATGGCTCCTAGGTCAGTACAAATGCCCTTGCACATGCATGCAAGTCACACACAGACAAATATCCCAACCCTAATAATCTCAATTATTATCACCTCCCCAGGGGACAGTGCCTACCCTCTGAGCAACCACATGATGACGCCAATCCGGAACCCCACCACACCACCCCAGGTAAGATACAACGCCGCCCATATTGCAACCAGGGGCATAGTGGAGCGCACATTCGGAGTGCTCAAGTCACGTTTCCGCTCCCTTGACCGCTCTGGTGGGCAACTACTCTATGCACCACCAGTAGTGTGCAGGATCATTGTGGCAGCATGTGTCCTGCACAATGTTGCAACACGGCAGGGCGTCCCGGTGGACATGGTGGTGCCCCCACATCCCCAACCACAGGCACAGGCGCTGCCCATGGGAGGGGACAGGGCACGTGGCGAGGAAGCCCGGACCCAGCTTGTGGCCACATTTTTCACCTAAACTCCCACCCCTGCGGAGTGCACACAGGCCTGGCACATACCAGGTGACAATCGATGATGACAAAGTGACAGTCAACTGTCACAACCCTACCACCCTGAGATAGTTGCCATGGAAGTGCCACATCGTCTGCATCCCTAGCTACTTAAACACAAGCTATCCTGTGCAACCAAAATGCACACATATGACATGTGACATGACATGGGCCATACACAAGTATTCCAAGGCCCAATGAGGCAGGGGGGGGGAACAAGGGAACACAGAGAACGGTACTACTAGGCCAGGTGTCATTGAGATTGTGCAAGTGCAGGGGTAGGGGGAAGGGAAAAGTGCAAGGGGAACGGTGGGGGGGAGTCCAGTACAGGGGAAGTAGGCCAAAAGAATAATACACAGGTCGCCTGGTGGCAACTGCAAAGATAAGTGCAGACAAGTGCTGGGAAGGGAGGGCTGTAGGGATAGAGAGACAGTACTGCAGTGCAGGGGTTGCCAGGGTGGCAGTGCAAGTGGACAGTGGCTGGGCCAGGGACCGAGGTTGGTGAGAGTGTCCCAGTAGCAGCTCCTGTGCAGTTCCAATGAAGAATTCTGCAAGGGAGAGGCAGAGAGTAAGCAGAAGCAAAGAGGAAGGTCTTGAGGTGCTTCCAGAACTGGAGATGGTTCCCCTCAAGTTCAAGTCAGCCAGGAAGTCTGTTCCAGGGGGAGGGCCCTGCTGCGGAGAGAAACATACCCCCAGCTAGTTGCTCTGAGAAGCGGATGACCTGGACATGCAAGGTGTGCATCACACACACCTGCAAAACAGGCCATAGCCATCACTGTCATGTCACTCAAACCCTCCCAAACATCAACATGACATGGCAAGCAATACCCATACACTGACGCAGTAACAATAAGGTACACATTGCCATGTCCTAAATGTACAGTGGCATCGGACAATGATGCCTGACCCGGAATCAGATGAAATGACAGACCAACAAAATGTCCCACCCAAAATAAGTCGTTTCCAAATGCATTGCAACAGTCGTAGACGTAACATCACAATGAATGCCTGTCTATATGCACATTATGCATTGCAAAATCAACACTGCAGCTCATGTGTGCAGTGTCCCACTCCTGCATCACACTGCTCAGCGCACAGCACAGTGAACAGCCATTGCGTGTGATGCACACCCTGAGCATCACATCTAAGTGACAGACTACATCAAACATCAAATTTTTGGCATGTACTGGAACCATAATCGGTCACAGAACATGTGCTGCCGGGACACAGTGGGCACCAGAAGGCAAACAGTGTACACGTGGATATGCAAGGGTGGGAGTACATGGAGTGCATCCGAGTGCAAGTGTGTGGTTCTGCAGGGACATGCACTCCACATATGCATGTGCACTCAAGTGACCATCAGTGTTCCCTACACATCACATGTGAACATCCACCATGTGTACACCCCAGCATGTCAAACCACAACTATCCCCTCGCACCTGAAAGGAAAACACAACACATGAACAGGCATTGATCAGCAGAACACAACATGTACATAGGACAACAACATTACAATGTCAGAGTTCCCATCACACTGCAGGGCAATGCAACTATCAACAACAACCCCCCCCTCCCGCGCAAATGACCATGACCCGCTGAACAACTGCACCTGGGTCATGGAGCCTCCAACCCTCATTTCCACCTGGCCACAGGATCACCTTTACCCTTCGTGTCCATCTCCCACCTTGTGTGTAAAAAGATGCCTGAACCCTCAGAATCCACACTCATTTACAAAATCACAAAATCCAAGGCATGAAAACGAACCCAAACACCCTCCAGTAGATGACTTGACGTAGCAGTACCTCACAAACGCCAAGTACTACCACAATGATGCAACAACCAAGGTAGCACAGCAGAACAATGTCACGACAGGATGTGAGACATGTGTGGTACATGACATAGGATGATGCACAATGAATGGATGTGTACTGTCACAGGTCCCCTGTACAGGCGCGGGAGTCTCATGAAACAACCACCCACACCATGTCCCGGGTGCCTGCAAGGTCAAACTCACACAGGCCCCTGAGATCATGGTGGGGAATGAGGTTCAGGGATATGCAGTCGGGACAGGTGTAGACACACTGGATGACTGGAATGAGTGGCAGGTGAGGGGAGGAGGAATGACACATGAAACTAGGGAATGCACAAAAATGTACAACCTGCATGAACACATACACAATCCAAACAAACTTGGACATCATTGTCATGACATTCTGTAGTCCAGGCTCAGGAGTGGTACGAACCAACCACCCCCTCTAGGGTTTTGGCGCCTGCAAGTTCGGGGCTTACACAGGCATCCGCAACCCCAGTGGGGAAAGAGGGTCAGGGAACGTTGCTTGGATAGGCACGGGAAGCAGGAACACCGGGTAGAGGGTACAGGTTTCATAATTGCATAGGATCACGGGTGATTAGGGAAAAAAACATACCAAATAGGACCACACATACATCCGTGCATCAGTACACTCCCCAGCAAGCCTATGCAGGGCAGTTTGTAAGGAAAACAACAAGACACTTAGCTCTGGTTTTGAGTGCTGGCCTCCTGCCTGCGCACTCTCAGGGCCGGTTACAGGAGCACTCCAATGCTGCAAAGAGAGACACAGTCAACAACCTGTATGTGCCAATTACACGAAAACACAACACAAAACATGCCCCATAGCAACAAACTACTCTACAAACAGACAATCAGTGCTCGATGCTTCGTACCCATATATAACATCACCCCTGTGACGGGTCATACACAGTCAATGCAGTGAGTCAGGCGCTTGTGGGTGCGTGGCAAATGGAACACCAATGTGTCACAATTCACACAACATGCAATGTTCCCTGGGTAAGCAGACAGACCCATATGGCAAGCCATGACTACAGAGCAAGTTGCGTACCACCATGACCAAAACAAAGTTGGCAGTGCATTTATCATGAAGTACGTGGAATAGACATGCACTGCACCCAAGTATGTCCCTTGCTGTATGTCCCTGTGAGCTGCCCCTTTCCATGTCTCTGAAGGCTACATGGTTGATACAAGTGCCTCAATGAACCTTGGTGTACCGCAGGGTATGTGCCACTGCCCCTGCATGTGTCCCAGACAACCCTACTATCAACAGCCATCAGTCCACAAACACATCTGAGCTGCATTGTGTGCTTCAACACCAATATTCGTCTAAGCTCACCCTCAGTGCTGTGACTAAGCCTGCATGTGCAACTCGCCTGGTGCAAGCTTTGCTGTGTCGTGGCCCCCCTGTGATGCTCACCTTGCCTGGAGTTCCTTGGAACATGTCAGCAGTTCTAGGATGTGGGTCTGCAATCACTGTGGCTCTGCTCGTGCACACATGTGCATGTGGGCACCAACAAACGGGTCAGGAATTCCGTCGTCCAATGGGCCATGTCTGCTGCCAAAGGTGCTCTGGTGCCTCATCCCCCTGCAGAAAGTGCATGGAACAAATGATTAATGCATGAAAGTGATCTGTGTGTGTCTCATCAGGCATCTCATTACTTGACCATGTCAGAGAGTCACATCACAAATCACACCATCAGTCCGTCTTTGACTTCCAAAGTGTGGAACACTATCTACAGCATGAATTGCAACAGGCACGTGTACAGGAAAGAAATGAGACATAATACACAATGCATAGCAATCAATGTCCACATTAATCATGACACACCCCATCTAGCAAAAGCTGAACAGTGGACAATTACACCTAAATCATCCCCACTAGGGGTGTCAACACAAGTCACAAAGCACCAGACATGCCACAGATATGACAGTCCAAAGCCCTTGTGTAAAATTCTGTAACACCGAACCATCCTTGCGAGCCCATGGATAAGGGAGGCAGGAGTGGCATATGTGAGTCAAGGAACCCAAGCAGCAAACACATACACAAGACAACCATGAAGGGCCCAGCTGGAACAGACAGTGGATGCCTTCAAAGCCACAAGGCACCGCACTGTCACATGAAAGCACAATAGACTACAAATTTTAAACTAACTCAACTATTAACTAATTACACTAACTATGGAAAACCTACATTACCTATTTAAACTAACTATCAAACAGAAACTTAACTAACTAAACTAAACGAAAAATCAAAAATGGCCACATACGACCCGGGGGGGAGGGGAGGCACCCAGGAGGGGGGAGGTACAGGGTGCTGCTCAACATCCACATGCGATGATGCTGAGCCAAAAAAAAATACCTCCATGGGCTCAACGCCTGCACAGCACGACCTATGTGGGAGATAGATGGTCGTCTGAGTCTGGCTCATCCTGTAAAGGAGGACGTGGCACAGTAGCCTGGCCACGCCTAGCCGCAGCTTGCCCCTCGTCGGCAGCAAGTCTGCCGGACAGGTGAGCCTGGTTCTGTGTGGCGATGTTACATAGGTCTGCATGCAGAACCTCACGTGATACACGTGCTTCCTCTTGCAAGGTAGCACGTGTAACACGGAGTTCCTCCTGCAAGGCCTGGCTGGACAACCGCTGCACCTCCCGGCAAGCCTGTAGCTCAGCCGAGATGGTGCGCTCAAGCTGTGCAAACCTCTCCTCTGCCTGCTGCCTCTGGGACATCATAAGGACACCCAGAGTGGATCTGAGGGAGGCATACTCCTCCCTCAGGGCATCCATGTGCGCCTCTGCGTGAGCAGCAATTGCTTGACGCAGAGACGACATTTCAGCCTGGCGTGCCCTGTCTGAGGCCGCCATGCCCAGCCTGAGCGAGCGGGCCGTGGACCGTGCCGCCTGCTGCTGGAGAAGCACCTGCCTAGCAGGGGGGAGCACAGATCGGGCCACACGCTCCATGCTCTCAGCGATGTTCTCCATTGCTGCCCCCTGCCGTTCGGTATTGGCAGTCATGTCTTGCTCCCACTCAGTATACAGCGGTTGCGCGCGGCGACCGCGTTGCCGGGCTTGACCCCTGCGGGACCCAAGGACCGGAGGTCCTCGCTGTGTTGGCACCGCCTGCGGCTGCACGACTACATGCCCCCGTCGACGTGATGTCCCAGGCACATCAGTGACTGGTGTGGAGGGTGACCCTGCGTCCCGATCCACCACGGGCGGAGGAACCAAGACTGTCTGATCCCTCAGTGCAGGTGTCGCAGACAGAGGAGTGTCCACATCAGAATCACTCACCCCTGACACATGGACTTGATGGTCATCCAACTCAACATGGACGTCAGAGTCGTCATCAAGGCTGGACTCATAGGCAGCCAGAGACAGGATGGACTGCAGCACTTGGGGGGTTTCGTGGCCTACCACCCCACGACCCCCACTAGTGCCGGGTTGATGTGGTCTTACCAACCCTGTGTCTGGCGTGACAACACCATCCTCTGCATCCATTGCGTCATCACCTGAAAAATAGAGAGGAAAAGGTAACTACACATGTCAGAAGCACACAACACACACACACACCGACAGCAAAGGCATCCGGCAGACATGTGACACACAACATATGACCTGGCATGCATGCTGGGTCTACTTAGAATAGCCACTGTGATCAGACCTGTTGAAAGGTGGCAGTTTGCATGGAAGTGGGTCTATGCAGTGCTGAAAATGTGTACGCCACTCACTACCTACATGTACAAGCACTCCATGGTGTGTGCCAGGAAATGTGAAGGCAGTGCAATGTCAAATTCAGACATCACGTGCATTGTGTATTCAATGTGTACCATGTCTAGCAGCCAAGCACCCCTCCACCCCAGTACCAAAGCAGGGATGCCTAGCATGGTATCAAAAGGCTGCCCATACACCTGTGTATTGACAAGCAGTGTTGACTGGCATCAACAGCTTAATGTGAATCAAATTACAACACTGCTAATGATGCTGGGACAGTGGGCAGGACACATGATGGAAGATCCAGAGGCCAGCCACGTGTGAAGAAGACACGACAAGAGTTGGACAGAGTCATTGGCCATTGAACAGGCTGAGGCCTGTGAGCCACACAGATTGTCATTGCCTAAACATGTGTGCAACGCAGGACTGAGCCACAGTTGACATGGGGAGGCCGATAATATGGCAGGCAATGTATGTAACCAAGGACTCATATTACAGTGCTCATCCAGTCAAGGACACATAGGGGCATGCGTGCAATGCACATGGAGCATGAATGGGCACTCATGTCCCTGCGGGACATCTGACCCATGCACAGTACAAGTGGGATACCCTGCATCGAGTACTAAGGCTGTACCACACGGCATATGTCTGGCAGTTTCTAAGCTGGAAGTTAGCATCTACACAGGACACATGAACAAGAAACTACACATTGGCAAGAATGTAGCAGACCAGTGCAAAGGTGGAACTGGGGTGCAGAGTGGCGGAGGAGGGGCAAGGGAGCATGCCCACATGGAGTCCCGCATGCAGGCAGAGGAGACATGCATGACGGTAGCATTGCATTACTTACACCTCAGAACCATGTACACGTCACATGTAGCAGCAATCATGCACAACACATCCCACAAGTGAAACACACACGTCCTCAACAACTACGCTTCAACACTCACTGGACTGGGCATCAAAGTCCAGCATCTCTCCCACACCTTCGACCAATTCTGGTGGTATGAACTCCGCAACGAGAGCCTCATGCGGAGTGAGTTCTTCCTCCTCTGGTGCAGGCCCACCGCCAGTCACCAGAGTCAAGTTGTAATTTGAGGCACGCTTAGCCTTAGTGCTGCGCTTGATGTCATTCCAGCGCTTTTTGCACTCCTGCGCTGTGCGCACCTCATGGCCGAATGAACTGACATGTTCCGCAACATGCTTCCAGTGGGTGTCACGTTGGGCAGCCGTAGTCTGACTATTGGCACCCACTAGCATGTCACGGCTGTGTCCCCGCACGTAGTCCACGAGGAAGTCCAGTTCCTGCTTACAGAAAGGCTTCTTCCTCGACGTGCAGGAGGTCGTGGCTGTGTGTGGGGTCCCAGCCTGTGCTGCAGGTGCAACCTTCCTCCTCTTGGACTGTGGCGCAGACCCTGGATGGCTAATGCCGCCCTGACCAGTATGGCCAGTGGGTTCGGTGGATTGAGCCGAGGGAGTGGCAGGTGGAGGGATGACCAAAGGCCTGACTTGTGTCAGTGGCAGCTGGGTGCCCACTAATGGACCCTGCGCAGCAACATCAGCTGTGGCAGGGTCATTGACCGCAACGGTCCTGGTTGGCAGACTCACAACCGGGGTGCTGTTGGGTGCATCTGCCCCTGCCCTTGCCAACACCCGGCTGTTCGGGGCAGCAGATGACATGACTGCCCCAGGGACACGTGTCTTGGTCTGAGCAGCCCGGCGTGCCCCTATGGTTTCCCCCCTGGCCTGTTGGAGATCTACCAAGGGCTCTTCAAGTGCCAACGCAGCCTGCGCTGGCAGACCCTGAGCCTGGGTGGCGGTGTCCACAGCTGCACCTGCAGCTACCGCTACCCTTGGGCCTGTGGCAGTCGATGGAACGGACTGCTGGGTCATACGGGTGCCAGTGCCAGATGCAGGAGCTGCATCCCCCGGAACCACAGGGGGTGGTGGCATGGCTGCACCGACACATGGCACAACATTGTGCTCAAGTGGCGCACCCCTGCCTCTTCCCCCTCTGTGGCTGCCCTGGACACCCTGGAGTCCCCCTACTCCCTGGTCACCACGGCCACGTCCCCGACCACGCCCGCCACGAGGAGTACGCCCAGCTGAGGCGCCCCTCACCTTTGGTGGCCTCCCAACCATGGCACAGATGTAATAGTGCTGGCACAGATGGAGTGGTGCCAATGGGAGGTGTACACCACAATTGTCCTGGGCAATTGGGGTGAAGGGGGTGGGAAGCAAGATGTTAACAGCCCCCCTGCACCTGCAAGGCTGTATGTGACCCCGGTGATGTGGTGACGGGTCACGCAACGCTCAGGCACCCCAAAACTGCAGTAAAACCGTGCACGCAACCCTGCAGCCTACGTGCGTGGATTTGACCTCCCGCAGTACGCGGTGGCACCCAGTAACACGAATAACGCGTACGCGTGGGACACGCAGGCTACGATGACATCGAAAATGGGTGCAATACACAGGGGCACCCGCAGTGGGAAAAGGAGCGTTTGCGACTCACCATCTGACTAGCGCGATGCAGAAAAACACGCGTAGCCAATACCCCCGCCAAAAGAAGAGATACGTCCTTGAGAGCTGTGAAGTAGATGGCGCGCGAAACAACTGGAAGCAGCAACACACGTCGGTCTCCACGGAAGGCACGTACAGCGAACTGCTGGGCCCGCTCACCTTTAACCCGTGTGAGGGAAACGCACGCGCGCGTCACGTCACATGCGGACGTGCAGTTTTTCATGCGCGATTACGCGCATTACACGCGGACGTGCAGTTTTCCACACGCGATTAGCCTGGGTACGTGTGTTCCGGGGTGGCGTGAACTTTCACACGCGATTGATTGTAATCCACGTGTGTTCTGTCATCACGTGCAATGAGGGATACACCCTCGCACGATATGTCACAGACGCGCTCACGCGCTGAGGGCCTTTGGTCCAATGAAAATGCGTGTGCGTGCAGACGCGCTTACGCGCTACGGGCCTTTCCTCGAATTACACGCTGACGTGCAGATTTTTCACGTGCCAAATCACTCCGTATCAAGCTGGCCACGAATACACACGGAAGACCACGCTCCTGCCCAGTAGGCCGAATCACTGCCCCCCAGTGCCCCGAGCAGCCTCCCACGTGCCATCTGCTGCTGCCTGCCTGCCTGCCTGCCTGCTGCCACCGTGCCCTGCCATTTGGTGCCTGCACATCAGCCATCTGCAGGGGTCCAGTTGCTGTGTCGACCCCTGCTGGAACAGTAGACTCCCGACTGGGATACCATCGCTCCACAGCCCAGCCCCAGGACCCAGTTGCCCACCCACGCCTGCCTCGGGGGTCGCCATGTCGGGGCAAGCACCATCTGAGACCAGTGGCGACCCCCAGCCAGAGAGGCAGAGGGCCACCAGCTTCAGTGAGAAGGAAGTTGGTGTCCTGGTGGAGCATGTCCTGGGGCATTATGATGCCCTCTTCGGAAGACCACGCGCCAACAAGGAAGGACGGGAGAGGATCTGGGACGATGTAGAGGTTGCCATCAACGCGGAGGGGGTGGCAACCCGCGACATCAAGCACATCAAGAAGCGCTGGGAGGACTTGAGGTCCAGGACCCTCAATAAGGCCCGGCGCCTCGCGGAGGGGGGCCGGGCACGCCTGAGTGACATCGAGATGAGGGTCCTGGAACGCGTAGACCCAGCGCTCCACGCCCAGATCCTTCGGAGGCAGATCCATCTGGAGTTGGCCGGTAAGTGGCCAAGCATTACTGTGTGAGACAGGGCATGTTGCAGTGTGCTGGTTGTCTGATACCTGCCTGTATGTGTGACATAGGCCATGTACGTATGTGTGTGTGCAGGGACATCATGGTCAGGCATGTGAGTACAGTGATGTGTGAACCACATGGTTGGTGCATGTGTTCTATTGCAACATGGGGGGCTCTGTGCGGAATGGACACATGGAAGCATGGCAGTCTCTGTTCCTGGACATGGGTGGGGGTGAGGGATGGGTGCTGGTCCCATGTACACGTATGGTGCCCATGTGTGTGTGTCTGAACTGCGTGTCTGTGACTTGTAACTGCCATGGATGCATGACACATGTCTGTGACAATGTTCAGATTCACTGATGCAGCCTAGTCATCCTTGTATCCACTGCGTCTGTGGTGTACGAGGCCAGATGGATGGAACTACGGTGAGGTGTGTGCATGTGATGGCAAGACCCATGATGCATGTGAGTTTGAAACCAACATTGTATGAATCATGAGTCCCTTGGTCATGTATGCCAATGTCCATGGCATGCGCCATGCCTGTTACTGTATGTGTTTTGCCTGCACTGACCCATGTGTTGTGGCGGGACATGATGGAAGTGATGTATGACAGTGCCACTCATCTGCTGTTGCTTCCTGTCTAGGGGACCATTGTACAGTACCCTGATGCTTGTGTTCTATGTCTCCCTCTACACAGTGGCAAGTGAAGAAGAGGGCGGAGAAGGCGCTGTGGAGCAGAGCGGCGGGGATGCCACCACGGCTGCAGCGGAAGGGGTGGGTGAGCCCCCACAGGGGCTTGCACCGGCGGAAGACGGCGTGGAGACATCCAGGTTGGTGGTTTCCACAGAGGGGGAGGAGGCCGCTACTGAGCCACACATGGGGCCTGGTGGGGGCATCCCCGCTGGTGCAAGTGGTGCAGTCCAGGGCCAGGGGCAGGAGGCAGCACAGGTCGCCGTGGAGGTGCCTGTGCATGTCACTGTCCCTGACACTGTGACTGCACCACCATGCACCAGCAGGGATGCCCCATCCCAGGCCCGTCCGCAGGTAGGGGAGATGTCCATGTCATCTGACACTCCTCTACCTGCGGACGAGGGGACCCCTGGCCGTGTGGAGAGGGTCCTGATTGGTGTCGCGTTGCGCACGGCTGGCATTCGTGATGAGGTGCATGCTTCCCGGGAGGAGCATGCACATCATCACGAAGAGCACCGTGCGTACGTGAACCATTTGGGAGCCGCCATGGTCGGGGGTTTCCTACATGTGTGTGGCCTTCTGGCGACCCTCTCCTCCTCTGTGGAGGCTATGCGCCAGTCGTGCTCCATGCCGTCTTCCGGCCCAGATGCCACCAGGGCCCCCTGTGGACCTGCCCCGACCAACGCAGCCAGCTCGGTGGGGACCCCATCCCTGCCACAGTCGGGAGTCGAAGGTCCAGCAGGGGTGGACACACCAGCAACTGTCCCCCTGCAGATGGAGGATGTGCCGGCATCATCTGGCAGGGCACGTGCACGACGGCATCGGTGGATTCCATCAGCCTGGATGCCGTCGTGCTGGCAGAGGCAGTGGCGTCGGAGGCAGCAGCAGGCTCGACGTGGGAGGCATCATGGCTCGGGGCCATCAAGATCAGAGGGGCAGGCATCGGCCGGAGGGCAGGGGAACCCTGGGATGGCAGTGTCTTCCGTGTGGGAACAGTTGGTCCAGCGGATAGGTGCGGAGCGGCAGCGGGCGGAAGAGGAGCGGCTCACCATGGTCAGGGCGGAGTTCTCCATGCGTCGGGCGTTGAGGCGGGCTGAGTGCCTCGAGGAAGCTCGCAGGGAGTTTGAGGTGGACACGGGGTTGTCCCTGCGAGACCTCGGGGCCAGGACAGAGTCCCGCCTCCGGGACATCGACATGGAGTTCGAGGATGCCCTGGCCGGCAACATCACAGAGTGAGCCGCAGGACTTGCCCGCTGCCATTGTATATAGTTCTTTAGTTAGTTAGTGTTAGGTTTCCTTTATTTTTTAAGTTTTTTTTGGACCGCTCGGACAATGGCCACTTTTCTGTATATATTTTTATTATTAGTTAGTAGTAGTAGGTTTAATTTATGGTGTTGGGCTCATGGACCCTGGGATATTCTTGTACATAGTTTGATGTTTGGAAAACATTTGTTGGATTTATATTTGTGTTCACCATGAGGCAATGGTTTTTCCTTATTTTTCCCCCCATTATTTTGCTTTGGACTACATTATTTTTTGGATTCCTTTGTTTTTTGATTTTTTCTATTTGTTCTCGGACATGGACCATTTGTTTTGTCATCCCCATTGTTGTGTGTTTTATTTCTTTACTTCATTTTCATCTTTAATACATATATTTATTACTTACATTTGTGGTATTTTCTCATTGGTTTCATGCATGTCATGATATGGGTTTTGACATTCACTTGCACCCATTGTGTATGTGTGTGTGAGGGACATGTGTTCATTTACATACTTGCCATTGGGGTTGTATCATGTAATTGCATCTACTATGTGGGTGGATGCAATCCTTGCCTGGGTGTTTGTGCTGGGTATGCTGCCCATTACTGCCATGATTGCGTTTCGTCAGGACCTGGGGGCAGGGGGACATGAGTGGGGGCCTGCTGGGGGGTGGGGGTGCAAGGGGACATGAGTGGGACATGGTTGGGGGCCTGCTGGCAGGTGCCCCACAGTGCTGGGGGGTGGGGGTGCAAGGGGACATGAGTGGGGGCCTTGTGGAGGCTGCCCCTGGTGACTGGAGGGGTGGGGGTGGTGTGAGACATGGGTGGGGGCCTGGTGGAGGCTGCCCCTGGTGACTGGGTGGTGGGGGTGGTGGGAGACATGGGTGGGGGCCTGCTGGGGGGTGGGGGTTCAAGGGGACATGAGTGGGACATGGTTGGGGGCCTGCTGGCAGGTGCCCCACAGTGCTGGGGGGTGGGGGTGCAAGGGGACATGAGTGGGACATGGTTGGGGGCCTGGTGGCAGGTGCCCCACAGTGCTGGGGGGTGGGGGTGCAAGGGGACATGAGTGGGGGCCTGCTGGGGGGTGGGGGTGCAAGGGGACATGAGTGGGACATGGTTGGGGGCCTGCTGGCAGGTGCCCCACAGTGCTGGGGGGTGGGGGTGCAAGGGGACATGAGTGGGGGCCTTGTGGAGGCTGCCCCTGGTGACTGGAGGGGTGGGGGTGGTGTGAGACATGGGTGGGGGCCTGGTGGAGGCTGCCCCTGGTGACTGGGTGGTGGGGGTGGTGGGAGACATGGGTGGGGGCCTGCTGGGGGGTGGGGGTGCAAGGGGACATGGTTGGGGGCCTGGTGGCCGGTGCCCTACAGTGCTGGGGGGTGGGGGTGCAAGGGGACATGAGTGGGGGCCTGCTGGGGGGTGGGGGTGTAAGGGGACATGAGTGGGACATGGTTGGGGGCCTGCTGGCAGGTGCCCCACAGTGCTGGGGGGTGGGGGTGCAAGGGGACATGAGTGGGGGCCTTGTGGAGGCTGCCCCTGGTGACTGGAGGGGTGGGGGTGGTGGGAGACATGGGTGGGGGCCTTGTGGAGGCTGCCCCTGGTGACTGGAGGGGTGGGGTGGTGTGAGACATGGGTGGGGGCCTTGGGGAGGCTGCCCCTGGTGACTGGGGGGTGGGGGTGGTGTGAGACATGGGTGGGGGCCTGGTGGAGGCTGCCCCTGGTGACTGGGTGGTGGGGGTGGTGGGAGACATGGGTGGGGGCCTGCTGGGGGGTGGGGGTGCAAGGGGACATGGTTGGGGGCCTGCTGGCAGGTGCCCCACAGTGCTGGGGGGTGGGGGCGCAGGGGGACATGAGTGGGGGCCTGGTGGAGGCTGCCCCTGGTGACTGGAGGGGTGGGGGTGGTGGGAGACATGGGTGGGGGCCTGGTGGAGGCTGCCCCTGGTGACTGGGGGGGGCAAGGGGACATGAGTGGGACATGGTTGGGGGCCTGCTGGCAGGTGCCCCACGGTGCTGGGGGGTGGGGGTGCAAGGGGACATGTGGCTTGGCTGGGGGACATGCCCATGGTGGATGGGCTGCCTGCGGGACATGACCAGGGGTGCAGGGTAGTCCCCTGTGGTGTGGGCTGCCTGCAGAGGTCGTGGAGGGGGTAGAGGGGAGACCTGGGAGGACCCACACTGGCAATTCACCTCTTCAACTTCCCGCACACCCACGTAATACACTGCCCCACTCGCACAGGCCCGATCGCGTGTAGATTTTCTCGCGCACCCCTGTAATCCACGTACCCAGGCCAATCGCGTGTAGATTTTCTCGCGCACCCCTGTAATACACGTACCCAGGCCAATCGCGTGTAGCATTTCTCGTGCACCCCTGAAATCCACGTACCCAGGCCAATCGCGTGTAGATTTTCTCACGCACCCCTGAAATCCACGTACCCAGGCCAATCGCGTGTAGATTTTCTCGCGCACCCCTGTAATACACGTACCCAGGCCAATCGCGTGTAGAATTTCTCGCGCACCCCTGAAATCCACGTACCCGCTCAATCGCGTATTTAACTTCCCGCGCGCCACTTTTTGGATGCGCTGGGACTCTACCGCCTGCCTTCGTGTGGCGGCCGTGTTTCAGCTTGTGCGTGTCTTTGGCTGTGCGTGGCTTTGCCCTATTCGATTCCATGAATACGTGTGGTTCGAGTGCGTGTGGGCGTTCCGTCTGCTTCCCTGCAGTACATCCCCAGTTACGCCCTTATTTTCGCGTGTTGTTCCCCATTCCGCGCGTTACGCCCCATGTCCCGCCCACTTTCTGGTGTGTGCGCTGCGGTTGTGCGCTTTCACTGTGCGCATCGCGCACGCCTTTCGCGATGTTGCAGTGATGTGTGCGCCATGCACGGGTTTGGCGCACATCCCGAGGAAGACACGCGCAGGGACTTCCATGAATCGCACGCGTGCGCGTGCGCCTCTTTTTTTCCGCTTGCGCCTGCTTGCGCGTAGATTTTCGGCGCACGTTTGTTCCATGAATCGGCCCCATAGTGACAGAGATAAGGATCTCAACAGTAAATATTTAAAAATTATGATATGCAAAATTATAGTTCAAGGGAATTAAATAAAGAAAGTATTGTTGTCGTAGGCCATATCTGTGACAACAAAAATTGAAGACTCATAAAAAAAGCTTTATTTGTTCAGCATAATATAACTAGACTACATTTTAAATAGAAATATAGTGAACTCATGAGATAGAATCACATTAGAATTGTAAATTAATATATAAAGCAATAGTGCATGGTTTGTTCAGTTAAAATGGACAGGCATAATACTTGCTGGGAACATGAGGGAGAATAAAGTTAATGCATAAGCACCATCATGATTCTCAAAAGATAACTTTGAAGCAGGCTGCCCTGAAGTTACTCTGCTGGGTTAGTGGTGGAGGTTCATCTTCGGATATGGATGCCAAGCAGCTGGAGTTTTCTACTGCAGTTGGCATCAATTGACATGGAAGGCATATACACCAAGTGGAAACATCTTCCATTCGACTCCGATGTGGATCTTGTGATTTGTCGACACGGCTTTTAGTCATTTCAAAAAATGTTTGCTGGCTTTCCCTCTCAAGCATTTCCCCAGCCGTGTATTCCGGTTCATACATGGACCCCTGAATACCAGTCATAATGTTTTAGGATTATAAATGGTGAACATAAACTCTTGGAAAAAAGAAATACAATGGTATTCATAATTGAATATATAAATATATGACACGGCCTGCAGTAGCAGCACCTTTTGGGAGGCTTATAACTTTGTCCCCCGCCCCCGGACAAATCCTCACAAAACATTTCTAAAAAGTATACGGCCCTGTCAGATTGATTCTGCAATGTTTGGTGAGGATTCGTGTAGGGGGGCAAAGTTATAGGGTGTGCCCAACATGTGTGGTTTTTCCTATAGATGTAAGGAAAATAAATGTTTGCTCACGCCTACAGTCCAAACCGCTGGATGGATTTTCACCACATTTGCAGCAGGAGCCGCTTGGTCACGAAAGCCTGCTTTTGTTAATGTTGTGTAAATCTGTCCAGTAGTTATTTTTTTTAACAGCCAAATAGTAGGCAAAAAAATGTGTGATTTCAGGGTTCAGTCCATTGACTCACTTCCCTGTTCAGTCTGCGGACGGGCCTCCCATTGGTCCAGAGGATGGCGTGGTGTCTGTGGAAATCGGACATGCCTGCTGATTAGATGTTAAAAAGCCTGAGGTGCGTCAGAATTTTGGAAACGGCCACCATGTTGGATTTGCGAACACCACAGTGAAAACATATTAAAAACACAACATTGTACTTGTCAGACTAAAGAAACAATCCCTGGGGAGATGAGTGGTGATGAGGATGGGATAGGATATGGCCTTAAAAAGCCCAAAAAACAGGTGTTTTTCATCTCCAACGTCCGCGGACAGTCTGGATGACTGGGACATCCCAGCAATGTTCACAAACATCTGAGATGTTCGGGGATATCTATGCCTATTTCTGCATTACAGGGTTGGGGAAAAGTAGTTTTTTGGATTTCTTATAACTTTAGCGCCACTCAATGAAAATACATGACATTGTGTAATTCCATTCTAGACCTCAGTCTGAAGGGTTCTGCAAACTGTGGTGCTGTTTTGCTGTTTTGCCAAGAGGGAACAAAATTAGAGGGGGGTCCCAAAATATTTTAAAGGCTTAAATATGTGGTGCCATTTGACGAATCTGCACAAAGGTTTGCTAAAAGATTTTAGACATGGATATGAATGTTTTTGCAAAGTCTGTTGGGATTTTATCAAGAGAAGGCAAATTTAGATGGGGTTTATCAGCATTTCTTGATGGCTTATAACTTTGTTGTCATCTGATGAATGTGAACAAAGGTTTTCAGAAAGATTATAGACCCAACCTTGAATGTTTGTTCAAAGTCAGTGGATGTTGTCGTGGGGGCTAAGTTACATAACTATTTTATGTACGTACATTCTGACAAGGACCTGAAAGCATGGTTTTGCAAATGTGTCTGTGTTTTATTTTTGAAAAGTGTCATAAGGTAGCTATAAAGAATTGTGATATACCTTTGGTGACTGTGGCCGAACGCTATGACCCGGACCATCTGGCTACTGCCCATGACTACGAGGAACCAGCAATGGGGTTAAAGTGGGCATGGCCACCAAGGACCGGCTATGTGCCAAAGTGTCTCGATATTGGAATAGGTTAGGGAAAAATAAATCTGCTCGTGGGTACAGGTTGAAGTGCTGGATGGGATTGCAGCAAATAAGCATGAGGAGTGTCAGCAAGAACTTGAAAGCATGGTTTTTCAAATATGTCCTGTGTTTTATTTTTTTGAAAGTGTGAAAATGTAAGTACACAACACAGTGATATAACATTGGTGTCTTGGCAATAGGCCTTGCCGTCAGCAAGGAGAAATGTGTACTGTAAATTGCTTATTGGTGTATGCTGCATGGCTGAAGTGATAGGTTTGAATGGGAACAAATATTCTGCGTGTGGTTACAGCCTGAAGTGGTGGACTAGATTACAAAACACTTGCACGATGGGCATTAGCAAGGACCTGAAAGCATGTTTTTGGAAATATGTCCTCTGTTTTATTTTTTCAAAGTATAAGAATGTAAGTAGAAAAACTAGTGATGTACATTTGGTCTCTAGGTAGAGGGCCTGGCCCTCGGCAAATGCAAATGTGTGCTCTGATTTACTCATTGGGCAATAGATTTGGAGAGTGACCATGGCTGCTAGCCATGACCACTGACCATTGTTTACTTCATTGGGGTATAGTGGACACTGAGCTAGGATGCAGGCTAGAGGCAGTGAATTATAGGGGTGATTTGCTTCGGCTGGGGTTATGGTTGAGCCTTATGCCGTAGGCAACATAAGTATGTGTTGCAAAAAATATGTTTCTTAAAGGAGGTTTATAGTTCTTTCATATATATATATATATATATATATATATATATATATATATATATATATATATATATATATATATATGAAAAGAGGAATTATCAATAACTTATATACAGTGATTTAACACCATGAAATATTTTCCCTTATAAAAACCTATTAAATTGACAGAAAAAACATTGTTAAAGGTATGTTATGGTTAAGATGCATCCCACCTTTGTAATTCCTCTGCGCCAATAGTTAGCGGTTGGCGTCCCACCTTGGCATCCCTTGGCATTTCCCTCCTGGGTTCTAATGAGCACTTGCCCATCTGAACTGCTCCTTCTATTTATGCACTTCTCTCACTATACAATGCACATGTGCATTTATAGGAGCACTGTGTACAATTCTTTTGTATAATTAAGGGCAATGTAGATGCAAAAGATTTGTAGAAGATTAAGTGGCAATTGGTGTGTGGAAGCTTAATATGATCATCGGGTTATATGTACAGTTTTTGAAGTGATTGGTGGATGGATGTGTGACTGTTTGAATGCAGGTATTGAGGGAGTGTTACAGATATACAATTAAAAAGGGTGGAAGGGCTGCCCTGTGTGATGGTGTGCATGTGCCATCCGGGTCTTTTAATGATCTATGGCCTAGAAAGGGGACTATGGAGACTGTGGATAGTTATAAAGGTCCATCGATCATGGTCCTTATTGTATGCTAGAGAAAGATATTTGGGACCGGAAATTGTTTCTGTCCTTTTATATTATTCTCTAGTATAAAATTGTCCATTATTTCTATTAACATAACACAAAATGCTAATGGAAATGTTGGCGAATCTTATTGAGTCTATCTACTTTACCGAGAAATGTAAAGTAGATGGAGTCTATAAGATTATTTTTTTAGTTCTATCTTTTAACTGTGAAAGACGTTTCCTAAAGCAACCTTTTTTTTGGTGTTTTTTGATCATGTCTTTTTTTGCAGGAGAGGTTAGAAAGTGAGGTGGGGAAGGAAATTAGGGTAGAGCCACCAACCACAAACATGTAGGGGCAGGTGGACAGGGGAATGTGTTGCGCATGTGTTACATCTAAGGTAGGGGGCAGTGCTTCTCTTGCTCCTTGATTACAGCTTCAAAAGCACTTCGAAATTACTCCCCCCTGCGGAATGGTGTGTTGCAATATATACAGAGTACAGTTTTCTTCGAAAGATTTGGATCAAAAGACTCTTTTATCGCTTGCAAGGTAGCTGGTGGGATTCTGTGTCCCACAGAAGTATGCTGTGTGGTTATCGTATTGGTTGAGGAAGATGAGGTGGAGGAAGGCAGCCTACTACTTACTAAGAAAGGAACAACCTTTCTGGCAGCATTTTGGTGGTTGGATTTGGTATGGCGGCACATGGAGGTGTTCCCGTAGGTGTACTGTCCAGATAGTCTGTGACTCAGTACAATGTGGCACTCAGTGCATTTCACTTTGATAGCTTAAGCCTTTCGTATATTCCCAACAGTGGTAAAGAACTGCCACACCCATGATTCTCTCTGGGTGTTAGAGGTAGGCACTTCCTCTACCCCATCTTCTTGGTCCTCTTCATTGTCTTTTGAAGTACTGTGTTTTTTTTGTTGTGTAAGTCCTCCAGCTGCTGGTGGTGGTGGCTCTTGGGGAGGAGGGATGGCAATAGTGATGCCATTTTTAAGATAAATGGCAGTTTTGCTAATATTCTTGCAAGTATGTGCTGTGTGCTACATTGTTAATGGATTATGTGTAAGAATAGGTGTAGGAGCTGTGCAAGGGTACATTTTGAGCTTCAAAGTTCCTAGATAAGCTGAAAATGCAGTTCGGATCTGTTTGCGAAGCACGGACCCATTCGCGAAGTGCAGATGCGTTCACAGACACATCATCATGCCATGCACGTGGTCATGTGGCACTGTCCGAAAAGTTCACGATGATATCAGACGTTTGCAAACGTCGACGGACATAGTACAGTGGAAAAAGTTGCAAAAAATGTATAGAAGTGTTAAAAATGATGCTAGAAGGTGGGAAATGGCAGTGTTTCAAGGTGAAACTTTGTAAATTGGACAATAATGTTGCTATTTTGGGGTAAATATGATATTAGTGAGTTGTAGGAAATTAGCGTGCACTGGTAAAAACCCATGGAATTCACTGAAAAAGCTTTGTTAAAGGGACATCATGGTTAAGTTGCCCTAATAAAAACCTATGAAATTCACTGAAAAAATGTTGTTAAAGGGACCTTATGGTTAAGTTGCACTAATAAAAACCTTTGCATTTCAATGAAAAAACTTTGCTAAAGGGACGTTATGGTTACAAGTAAAACCCAAAAAAACGGATATTCGTCAGTTATGGTAAGCTAGTGAACCATAACTTGTGCCGCCACAATGCATTGCTAAGACTAACACCCAGAACATGAAAGATGACATCACAAATATCATTGATGACATCATGGATGGCATCACATATTACATTAATTTTAATAAAGAGTCCCTGCAAGGCGTTGAGTTTATAATGTTGGAAAGAAGATGTTAGGGGTGATTGGGAGACCTATCATGTAGTACTTAATGTATTAAAGAATGTACTCATGTAAACAAATCATTAGATTCTAGTATTGTTGTTAGTAGAGGTACCTAATCATACATAAATATAGGCAATCGTTGCAGCCTGCACTATAGAAGGACAATATTTTTAATCTGCTAATGTCTGATAGTAAAATAATAAATGCTACCTTATGAGAGTTTTGAGTAATGTTAAACATGGAACGAATAGGTAACAATTGAAAAATTACCACCCACTTGTGATAGTCGAAAAAATACATATAAAAACACCCAATGCATACAAATTAAAGGCACATACAGGGAAACTAAAGTAAGGATGAAAGAAACAACAGCATCAAAAAATGACAATAACATTAGGGTTAATCATCATGTATACAAATTAATTGTGTGTTTGAGGCATGCTTATTGCTCCACGTATGTACACTATGAGCTCAGATTAAATTCTAAGGAAAATACTTTATGAGCATATAAAAAAGTTACTGTGCAGATATATAGCACCTTTTAAATTTTGGAAATTGTAATTGTCAGTAAAAACATAAAACTAGACTAATCTTGTCAGTAAACAAAAACAAGTGGCCCAGATATGTGATGTCATCCGTGATGTCATCAATATTTGTGATGTCATCTTTCATCTTCTTGGTATTAGTCTTAGCAGTTCACGGTGGTTTTGTGAGTTATGGTTGCTTAGCTTACCATAACTGGTGAATTTCTGTATTTTTTTGGTTTTACTTGTAACCATAAAGTCCCTTTAACCAAGTTTTTTCATTGAATTTAATAGTTTTTTTATCAGTGCAACTTAACCATATCGTCCTTCTAAGAAAGTTATTTCAGTGAATATGCATATATATATATATATATATATATCAGTAAACAAACTTTGTTAAAGGGACGTTATGGTTCCAAGGAAAACCGAAAAAACCCTGAAATTCGCCAGTTATGGTAAGCTAAGCAACCATAACTCACGCCACCACCGTGCACTGCTAAGACTAACACCAAGGACATCAAAGATGACATCACAAAAGTCATTGATGACATCACGGATGACATCACATGTGCATTTACTTTTCATAACTGGCAAATTTCAGGTTTTTGAACCATAACGTCCCTTTAACAAAGTTTTTTTACTGAATTTCATAGGTTTTTAATAGCGCAACTTAACCATAACCTCTCTTAATCAAATTTATTTTACTGAATATACATATTCATAGTGTGAATTTGATATATGTTTACTAGGAATCCCTTACTTTATATTCATGTAAAATAGAACATACTGAACCAGCTGCTAATGATTTTGATGTCCACGGACTATGTGTGTGTCCGCGAACGGTCTCGAACGACATCAACACTACCCAAACACTCAGGGGGTATCTTATATTGTTCTATCATACCATATAAACACTGCACAAGTTCAAAAAAGCAGCACATAAACACATTATATGTAATAATAAATAAGCAGTGGAACCTACATATCTAACACATCAACCATCCATTTAAATACCATATGTAGTAAAATGGAATATACCAAACCAAAAAAGATATGCCTCCAACATAATTACCTCACAGAAACTGCAGACCTAGAAGCAACAGTAGACCTACACAACAGTACGAATACAACTTACTAGAAACTAGTAAATAACTTCATGTTTCTTATATATTTCTAAACTTTTTGTATTAGGTACACTACAGTTAATACATTTTGGTTTCACACAGAAATGTGCAGTACTTTGGAGTGGCTTGAGGAAAGTTTTCCACATGATGAAATGTCTGAAGACAGTGATAATAATGGTAGACACTTCTCTATATAAGCAAATTAATAATCATTACTTTATGTGTACTTAACATATATATATATATTTTTAACAGACCATACAAACATTGAAAATAATACACCAAAAGACACATTGGAAAAGACTCTGCAGGCATTGGAACAGAAAATAGACATGAAACAGTTGATGGTGGACCACATAAAAGAAAAAAATAAATACAATTGTCCCACATGTACCTGTTCCCCCTCTCCATGTCCCAGTGAACTATCCCCAAACCCTCAACACCAAGAAAAACTTTTGATGAGACTTCCATCCCTTCATCCCCTCCCATCAATCCTCTCCAAACCCCTAATTCCCCTTTATTTGTATCAGTTTCTGCTTCCCCCCTCTCTTTCATAAATTGTGTATATGTATATGATAAAAAAAATATTATGTTTCTTTTAATTAATTTCTTTGTGTCTTTTTTTTTCTCAAAAAGCAGTTAAAATGTCAGCGGACAGTGCGCCTGTCCGGGCTGTCCGTAATTAACAAAATGGGAATGTACTAAGGACACAACACCTGTCCGTACCATTTGCAGCAAAGATGGAACTGTTCTTAGAACACACCCGGTGTACGGGATGTCCATAAATGAAAACAATGGGGGAATCTTAAGGACACTACACCTGTCCGTACCGTCCACAGCCAAGTTGAAACTGTCCTAAGAACACGCGCGGTGTCCGGGATGTCCGTAGTCAAACAAAATGGAGGTGTACTAAGGACACTATACCTGTCCATACAGTGTGGAGAACATCTACGCACATGCGCACCACACCCGTAAGTCCTGAGAACATCTCACCTGTCCGTAACTGTCCGTCTCACTTGTGTCACACTTTTAATTTGTTTGAGGACCCGAACACTGTCCATAGAACACGCGCGCGCATGCGCATAACCGTTCCCGTGCATTTGGTGTCCTGAGGACACCTGTTCCCTTCGCAGACCTGTTCCCGACATCATCATGTGACCACACCCACGCTCAGCATGTGTCCTAATTTGCGGACAATGTCCAGTTCCCCAACATTTTAAAAGAAATTATTCAGACAATCCAAATTATTTTACAGTAAAAATTCACCATTGCACATATCCCAGACAATGACCCTGGTTTTTCATATACTTTTTGGAACTTTTTGAACCTTTTTGAGTGTTTGATCTGTTTGCGAAGCACATCCCTCCACCCCTATAAAAGGCCACACCCCAGAGCTGATCTTCATTGTACTTCTGGCTATTGCAGATTGACTTTTGCTGCCTTTGCTGCTCTTGCTGAGATTATCTCATCAACCCTGATGGCATCCATGTCTGCTGTTGCTACATCTGCCTCAGCACCACCCCCAAACCCTCCTCCACCACCTCCTCCCCAAGGGCCTGCAGAGGGGAACAGGAGTGAGGATGTAGAGAATGAGGATGTAGAGGATGAAGAGAATGAGGTCGAGGAAATCCCTACCACCAGCACTCGCAGGGAGTCTTGGGTGTGGCGGTTGTTTACCATTCATGGTAATGTACCAAAAGCATGTGCGAATAAGGTCACCTGCAAACAGTGCAAAATGGTGCTGAGTCGTGGGAGACGTGGTTCATTCTGTTTCCGCTCCTCTCACCACAAGAGACACTCGTTTGGGAGAGTGCATCCCTCCAGCTGCTTCACAGGCCTTTCAAGATGCTGTTGACCCTTACCTTTCGAGGGTCACAATATTGTGTATGTACTGCGACTCAGTACTCTACAGGGGGGAGAGTCTTTGAAGTGCTTTCGAGACTACGGTCAAGGAGCACCAGAAGACCTGCTACCTACCTAAGTAAGGACCGCCCTACATCTTCCTCTCCCCACCTGCCCTTCCTTATCCCCGTGGTTGGTGTCCCTTCCTTACCCTCCTTTCCCCTCCTCTCCTAGTGTGTCGTGTGTAAAAAAACAAAAAAATATAGAACAACAAAAATCCAAAAAAAGGGTCTTTTCAGAGTTTAAAAATAGAAGTGGCAAATAAACAGTTCAGTACCCTTTGCTTTTTTTGCAAGTCCGCGGACAGTCCTAGGACATATAACATGTTAGTGTGCTGCCCTAGCAAAACCAATGGACTTTTCTCTGGGAGGAAGTGGTGGCTCTGAAAAGAGCCTTTTAGTGGTGTTTTTGTGTGTTTGAAAAATAGATGACTCTAATTCCAAAAAAGGTTGCAATGCATTTTGTACATTTCTCAGAAAAATCTGATTTCCAGCATAAGTAAGATGGACTCCATCTCTGCGAAAAATGTATGTGCTACGAAGCATAATATTTTCATTGTGAAAAGAGGACATGCCAACATCTCTTAGAAAGGCACAAACAGCCTTATTGACATTGCGCCTCGCTTTCTCCATTTGTGGACCAAATAAATAAGAACGCAGCCACATTTGTCTTTGCACAATACGAGAAAAAATTACTTGGGAATTTGGAAACATGTCCATGACCTTCTCAAGTCCTTCTTTCATTGCAAATTGCAAAGAAATTCCAGACACATGTTCTAAACTGTTCCCTCCACAATGAATTATAATTATGTCTGGATGATGCTCTGTCTCTAAAGTAGCACAGAGAGGTGCCAAGTCCAGCCACTTCATTCCACGCACTCCATGCCAGTGCACTTCCACATGAGGGAATCAAAGATCTGCAGCTACTCCACAGCGTTCTGCATGCACCTCCAACCAATGTATCCATGAGTCTCCCAAAATCCAGATAATCTGATTTCGGAAACACACAGCAAAAGCTATCTGTTCTTCTCTCAGGAAAAAGACATTCTGACAAAATCTCTCCTTACACAACACACCCAGTAAACTTTACTGACCAATCCCTGGCTCTGCTCATTCTCATTTGCATGCCTCTCCACCCCAGAATCCCTGTATGTAATACGCGCTGTCCACAGACTACCGCTATGTCCGCGGACATATTGAAAATCTGAGCGTGGTGAATGCAAATTTAAATAGTGTACCGCATTTCCCCTTTGAGGTGGGCTCTGAAAAGAGCTGGGTTTTTTTTGGAGATGCCTGACAGACACCTGTTATTTTGTATTTTCTGTTTTTTCTTCTTACTTTACTACTAAAATCTTCACATAACCTTCTCCAAAGCAACCCTTACATTCCAAAACAACATGGCATTTCCCAAAAAGATAAGGAAATACGATCTTCTTCAAAATAAACAGAATTACTCGAATCAATATTCTCATTATTACAGAAAAACATACCAGCTCTAAGCATGAAAGCACACATGCCTCGATTGATTGCACACCTAGCAATGTTTTGATGAGGACAAAAACAGAAATATTGTCCCATATTGCCCTAGGTAGTTATCCAGAAAAAAATACTTTTGCATTTGAAAGGATATTCATTACTGCTTGAACCAACTGTTCCAAATCTGCCAACAAAGTAGGGGCACTGACGTAGTCCAAACGGAAAGCACCATAGTGCAAAACTACCAGATGGGGACTGTTCATCCTGCGCACATCTTCACAAACTTGTCGAATTCCCTCTACATTGCCATCAGGCACAGCGCTCCACACCACCTCCACTCCTTTAACATCGAAATTGTTTGTCACATGCCTGCATTGAGCATACTGCTGTAAACCATGGACAAACATATCTCCGAGCACAAACACCCCGACTTTCTCCACCGCTACCATCTTCACTACACACACTCTCTTTCTACACAAATCCACAACAACAACATCTGATTGGTTGATCCCTATAGTCCCCTTTCCATACTGGATTTGCTGGAAACCCCCAGATGTGGCACGCCCTATCCGTGGACAGCCAGGCACGTAAGTCTTAGCCAGCCCTTCTACCCTTTCCACATCACTCTCGGTGCCATTCTCTCAATGGATACAACTAAGCAGTCACACAACCATCCACCAATCACATCCAAGACCTCTACATCTAACTCCATCATCAGAGTTCCGCACTTCAAATGTACCTGTTGATCACTCTGAGTACAAGTCTCATATATTGGAAAGCACCTACTACAAAAACTACTCTACAAGTCTCCAAGATTTTTACTTACAGTAGCATTCATATCCACATGCATGAAATGAATACAAACTACAGGTATACATATTTTATACACAGTAAATGTACAACTGTTATGAATCCATAGAAACAGAGTAATGCCACTAAACCTGAATAGCCTATACATACATGCCAACCCTCCCGATTTAAGTGCGAGACTCCCTATTTTTCATTGAAAAATTGCACTATTTTTTACTGTCTCCCGCATGACCTATACATAAATGCCGACCCTCCCAATTTAGGCGCGAGACTCCCAATTTTTCATTGAAAAATCGCACTATTTTTTACTGTATCCCACCTAAATTAATGCTAATCCCAATGCAATCCTATGAGAAAAATAAATGTTCCCGATTGCTGTGGTGAAATCTCCCTCTCAAGGGCTCCCGATTGTTGGAATGTCTACCTATAAAATGAACTTATTGACATTTTTTCCCATCTACTATAATCAACTGTCACTTCCAAACCTGTCTGCTATCTACAACACAGCTTTAAAAAACCAAGTGAATTTTATGAACTTAAAATTCTACTCATTTGCAAAGCATGTTGAACTAACATATTGTAAATAAAATATAAAGGCTGCACATAGTCAAATGAAATGCATGCATACACTATATTCAGATATCAAACAAGAATACTACCACAAAAACATAAAAATCAACGTCTACATTAACATCAGTGCTATAAACACACAAAACTACTAACTTCTTTCTTTTACAATTGCAGTGAAGACCACTCTCCTAAAAATCAGCAGCATCTGAACTACAAACAACATATCTGAAAAAACCTGCTCATTCCACAAAAAATGAGAAAGTACAATACTACCTTAATATTCTTACTGTTCCTCAAACACACTGTGTGGTACATTCGTGTAATTTGCGCACCAAAAAAAACAGCGATTTCTGAACCATTCTGCCCACAAATCCCCATTCATTAAACAGAGATTAGCAGGCAGAATGGCACCCAAATCCCTGTTTTTTTGGAACATAAATAACATACTCAACCCTTACAATGTTAGTACTACAAAACAAAGAACTGTTTTAATTTTATACCATTAGGTTTACTATTAATGCTTCTCCTCTACACTAGCTCACTTTCTACTCTCATCTGAACCGCAGTTTAGTAACACACAAATAGAAGAATGGCCTTCCCAACTAATTGTAACTGCCCAATGCACAATCACACACCACCACATACATCTTTCCCATCATCCTCAGACACTCATGCACACAGCACACATACATTGCAGAACGGCCCAACCCATACCTTCTTTTTTTTCAACAGACCCCAAAGTATGCCTACCAAAAAGCAAGTCCACAGAAAGCAAAGCAGAAATAGAGCAAATGAAAATAAAAGTGTCCAAAATAAGCATCCATCTGTACCAGAGTTTGTACAAAACGTTCAAACAAAACAGCTAATGCAGTCATTTAGCTAAACAAAACAAGATTCCAGTACAGAAACTTTGCCTCTTCTATCAAAATGTAAAACGAAACAAAAAATGCTTAACAAGAATTCGGCTACAACTACTGCTAAAACTGCTCCTATAAAACTTGATATACTAGCAAGTAAACATACCAAAAAAAGTATTTTAGCAAAAATGTTCTGCCACAGAGTCCTTCAAAATCTTATAAAAACAGGAGACAAATCACACACAACCCTTCAAACCTACCGTAGAAAATTAATCTTAGAAGCTTTGATAGACAGTGCAATCCTTCGCAAAAGGAAGTAAGGTCTTTGTAGCATTTGTGGATCTAACACAGGCCTTTGATAAAATTGATCGCAACAAGCTATGGGCAAAACTAGAACAATGGAAGTGTCCTCCCCAAATACTAGAGCCCATAAAGGCATTGCACATCAATGACGGTGAAATTAAACCAAGCCGGAACTCTATCAAAAGAAATTGTGATCAGCAGAGGTGTAAAGCAAGGCTGCCCCCTGGCTCCAGCTCTTTTCACGGCCTTCTTGGGGGACTATAAAGATTCTGGAAAAGATCTCAGAACGTTCCCTCCAATACTGGGTGATACTCCGACCCCTAGACTCCTTTACGCAGATGATATTATTCTCCTAGATCAAACACCTGTTGGCCTACAACGCCAACTAAACAATTTAGCTAATTACATCTCAGAAAACAACCTTGAAATAAACAAGGACAAAACAAAAATCCTGATCTTCGAGAAATCATCAACTAGGAAAAGAAAATTCCACTGGTCAATGGGGAACACCGAAATCGAAGTGGTCAAGGAGTTTAAATACCTCGGAGTACTAATCGATAGCTCAGGTATTGAAGCAAGAATGCAGCATAACCTTTGGGAAAAGACTAGAAAACTCACAGCCCAGGGTCGAGCGATGGACAGGAAATTTGGGCGCTTCTCACTGCTCCCAATTATAAAGTTTTTCAAGGGTAAAGTGGTCCCAACCCTAACGTATGGAGGAGAAGCTTTCCTGACAATTCCAAAATCAATCTGGGACAAGCTGGAAGGCTACTTCTGGCGAGAAGTAATGCGATTTCTGAAATCAACATCGATAGCTGCAATTCGAAGGGAATTAGGACTATCTTCCCTGAAAGCGACAGTGAACGCGAACGAAATGCTGCTATACAGGAAAATAATCTTGCCAGACGCCCCGAACCAGTACAAACTGATTAACCAAGAAATTCAAAGAAGAAGCTGCAGAGCGTTATCTGCCTGGGCGACGCAAAAGGAAAACATTCTAACAGAATTTGGCATCTCTAAAGAAGAGCTTTTTCTCATCCCCAACAAAATCAAAAAGAAAATGAACTTACAAGACTGGATACTCACACAAGAAAAAGCAGCCGCTAACAAACTTCTCATCCACCTGCCACAACACACAAAAAAACTAAACGATTATCCACTATTCGTCAGAAGATTCCCAGACAAAAGACTAAGACAACTTTTCTTGAGAGCGATTAAACCTTTTTCCCACTAATGAAATCAGAGCAAGGAGAGGTCTGTCCAACGCGAGTACTTGCAGATTGTGTAAAGACCCCTCAAGAACTGAAACAATACGCCATCTCTTTACACACTGCACAAAAACAACTGACCTAAGACAAGCCTTTCTATTTCCGCTACTAAAACCTTTTGATTTACGAGAAGAGGAAGTCTGGTGGACCCGACTCGTAAGTGGTAATAAAAACATTTGGTCAATTGCTACTGCAAAGATCATAGACGCAGCTCTAACAAGATGCCTCAACGAAGCAAACTTTTCAGAAAACGGTTAAGAACCTAAACAGATGTCCAACGAAAACCCGCCAGATAACACCGACAACATGGACGCCGAGACCGGCAGAACAGCCCGTATTTAGAAACAAAGAATGAAGACTTCTCTCCACTACACAGACTCAGAATCACTTTTGTAAAATCAAAGACATTTGATAAACACAAAACAAAAAAATAAAAAGAAAAAGAAAAAAAAAAGTTATTAATTTTAGTGTCAAACAAAATGAAAGCACTAACAAAACTAACTACTAAATTACTAAAAAAACTTCTCAATAAATGGAATGTCAACAAAAATTATTTCTTAAATATCTGTGGAGGTGAATGGAGTCACACCACGAGCACAGAATCATATTTTAATTAAGAAGCATACAAACAAAACCAAACAAACACAATTGCCATCCATAGCAGTGGACGAGGTTATGAAAAAATTAATAATACCATAATGGAACAAGAAATACTCCTTAAAAAATATCCCCAGAAAACTCAGAATTACCTCTCCATTCGACTGAACCAGAACATCCAGTATACAAATGGCCATGCACGTCAATGTGTAACATTCCCAAAAAATCTTTCAAATCTTTACGCTAGTTCCTCAATCAGTATGTCAAAGGCAAAGACAAAATCAAAATGAAAGTGCTGCAATATGGATACCTGTCCAGTGCGCAAATACACAGGACTACATAGACATTCATTAGCCTGCATTTCAGGACCTATTTGCAAAAGCACCTTCCATCATATCAAAATGATATCAACACATCATTCAACTATAAGAAATCTAGTCTATAAACTGTACTATGCTAAAAGTCCTGCTTTAGCACTAGCCAATTTATATAACACTCTTCTACATGGTACACCCAAAGACCTACTCAAAGAAATCGACCATATCCAGAGAAAATATTTTGGAAGTGAAAGCCACTTACAAAATGCAATAGCTTTACAACAGACTAGCAACAATTCTGCACATGGCAACCTTCTACTGCACACATACAAAAAAGAATTACTAAAATTTAAAAGTACATCTGCTGAAGTACCAAACCATGTATGTGTGTGTTGCTGCAGAACCTTTTATAAAAGTAACACAAAAACTATAGACGTAACATACAAAATTGAAAACAATGAAGATTCCAAATAGTTTGAATTAGCTCTCTACCTTATAGCAGAAAACAAATACGAAATAACTGACCCCTTAATACTTTGCAGTTTCTGCACTACAAAACTTGACAACAACCAAACTCCTTCACGTTCTATCACAAATAACTTGGAATTATTCCAGCTACCAAAACCCCTGCAACAACTCAATTTATATGAGAGCATCATAATTCCATCAGTGCACCTATTTCAAGCAATAATACACCTTCAACCAAAAACAGCAAAATTACCTCCCTCTGAATTGGTGAAAGGCACTCGGGGCAAAGTAGTTTATTTACCATTAGATCTGAAAGAAAATGTGCACACTCTGGGAGTGCAACGTCCAATAGAGCAATCTTTAATTGTCTTAGTAAATGGTGTACCAACAAAAGACGAAATAAAATTGGCAATAACCAGTAGACTTACATAAAGTTAGACAAGCCTTGCAATATCTAAAAGACAATAATGAATACTACAAAGAAATAAATATTGAAGAAAACGTAAGGGAAACAACAGAAATAATTCAAGAGTCACCAGAAACTGGTCAATTTGAACTTCTAGATCCTTCTACAGTATCCAATATTTTAGACCACTATACAATTCATCCATTACACCCTAATGACACCATAGATGATGCACTAGAAACGTACCAAATGCGACAAACCAAAGGATCAACATATGGGAAAAAAGTATAGAAGCACCTGCTTTTCCTCTACTCTTTCCTACTGGCAAAGGAGGAAGATACGATGATAGACCCACTCAGATAACTACATCAGAATACCACTCGTTACGAATGTATTCTGAAGATCCCAGCTTTAGATAAAATGTGGAATACATATTCCACCTACTCTTTGAAAGTGAACTAGCAACTCTATGTTACGGAGTTGCACACATATTGAAATGAGGAACCCGCTTTCAAAATATGTCAGCTACACAATCAATACAAAAAGTGCAAGAAAAAGATGAGGTTTTACAATCAAGCATTACAAATCTGTTAGCAAACATGCATGCGTGGTACAAAAGAGTACTGGTTCTGACGTCACAGAGATGTACGTAGTATGATAGAAAACCTTGGCCCACCCACTTGGTTTCTTACATTGAGTTGTGCAGAATATGCATGGGAAGATTTACATGATTTCCTATGCATGTCAAACAAAAACAAAACCAACATAGATATACTAACACCTGGATAACTTTGCTCTCTAGATCCTGTTAATGTTTCAAGATATTTCCATCATCGTTTCATTGCTATGCTACCCTTTATTTGTAATAAAACTGTTCCTCCCCTCGGAGAACACTTCCTTTGGAGAAATGAATACCAAGCCAGAGGAGCACCACATATCCACAGGCTTTTACGGATTAAAGATGCTCCTAAATTTGGTCAAGACAGTGATTCCACTGTTTTACAGTTTATCGAAAAATATGTCACTTGTGAAATTCCATCGAAAGCAACAAATAGTGATCTTCATTCATAAATTGTCCAATTTCAAAGACACAAATGTGGCAAATATTGTCATCGCAAATACAAAAACAAAGGGAAATACTACACCAAATGCCACTTTGATTTCCCTAGACCAGTTACAGAAACAGGTGAAGTGAACAACTTCATGTCTTCAGTTAGACATAGTGTTAAAGGTAAATCACCTAAGAACACGTATTACATGAAAAGAACAGAAGAATCAAAATATATCAATGATTACAATGCAATCATTACCCTCTTATGAAATGCAAACATAGATGTGCAGTAAATTGCAGACAATTCGACTGCAGTTGCATGATATGTTACAGCCTACTTAACAAAAATGGAAAAAACAGAGCTTCAAGACCTCTGGAATGACCTATCATCAGACAAAATACTATCTCTGAAATTGTACAGCTTGGGCATAAAAATGCTCTCTCATAGAGTATGTGGCTCCTATGAAGCTGCAGATCGTTTAACCGGTACTGCTTTGTATGGAAAATCTGAAAATATAGTATGGCTAAGGGCCTCATTACATGGTAGGCGGTGGACCAAGGTGCTATTAGCACCTTGGTCCATGCCAGTAAATTACCGGCACCGCCTTGGAGGAAAGGGGAATTACCGCCCTATTCCAAGGTTGGCGGGCGGTAATTCCCCCTTCCTCCATTGCCCTTCACCATTCCCATTTTTGCCCCATAGGGCATAATGGGAATGGGGAAGGTGCTAATTACGGTACCGCAAATTGCGGTAACGTAATTGCCATCAAGGTCGCTTTGTGGGTCCCTACTTTAACGGCTGGTCCAGATCAGCCGTTCAGGTCGGGAGCCGCAAAGGGACCTCGTAGTAAGGTGGTAAGGGTTAACGGTCACCGGTACCATTACCAGTGACCGTTAGCCCTTACCGCCTTCTGTGTAATGAGGCCCTAAATCTTGGTCCTGCTAAATCTAGAAAAAGAGTTCTCAAATCATATGAGGACATAGAAACAATAGCCAAAAATGATCCCAACAGCAAAGACATTTTGAAAAACAATTTACTAGACACATACTACCCGAACAGGAGCACCACTTTGGAAACCTTGGGCCTCATTACGACCCAGGCGTTAAGGGTTAACGCCGTCATTAACCCTTAACGCCTATTCTGATTTTAACGGCTGCTTTTAGCAAACGTAGCAGCTACGTTTACCACCATGGTGTAAACGTAGTTTACACCATGGTGGTAAAGTTGGCGTACTTAGCGCCTGGGTCGTAATGACCCCCCATGTGTCTATACCACATAGCCCAAAACTTCACATACAAAAATAATATAAAACCCGATGAAAAAAAAGGTAGATATAAAGTGACAGATTGTGAAGGCAGCTTAGTGTAACTTACCAAACAAAGCTTAATTAATCATATCAAATTTTCATTAAAAACTCCTCAACAGAAAGAACTATATTACATGTTCCTGATACAACTTTTTAAACCATGGAGAAAAGAAGAAGAGATACTAGAAAACTATGACTCCTATGAAGACGCTTTCAAAGCAAATGAAAGCACTATCACCGACATAAACTTTACGCTGTACAAAACAATGTTGCACAATGAACAGCAACACGAAGAAGAAGTTGAGGACCAACTAGGTAAGGACGTTCCCGACAGTAGTCAACCTTCTGTAACAGGAAGTCAAGAACCACTAGGACAGCCACTAATAGCAAATGAGGCAGAATTAGCTATGACAGAAGTAGAGAACACCATATGTCACTATGAAGATGATACAGAAGACTTAAGTATACTACAATCAAAACTGAACAAAGAGCAGCGCACCATTTTTCAAGAAGTAACAAAAGAAATTGCACATGGTGTACAACATGAAAATAAAGAATGTACCTGCCAAAATTACAAACCTATACTGCTATACGTCAGTGGTGAAGCTGGTTCAGGCAAAACATTCATAATCAAAATCATCAGCAAGTTCCTTCAACAACTGACAAACAACAAACTGTCAGCTGTTGTAACTGCCCCTACAGGTTTAGCTGCCTACAACATAGGCAGTGTCACTTTACACCGATTACTACTCCTTCCAGTAGAGCACCAAAACAAATTAGAATATTACAAACTTTCTACAGAAGCTGCAATGGAACTACGCAGAGTGTTAAAACAATGGACAATGCTACTAATAGATGAAGTGAGCATGGTGTCCAACCTAATGTTGGCTTTGATTCACCTCAGATTGCAAGAAGTACTTAAAACAAACTACGAAGAGCTCTTTGGAGTAAAACACATTATTGTTTTCGGAGATCTTCTTCAATTGACACCAGTGAAAGGTGAACCTATTTTTAAAACCTTAGGACACAAACTCTGCCGTAAAACTGTTGGCAGCATGGCAAATGTCAACCTTTGGCAACATTTCCAATACAGAGAATTAAGAGAAAACATGCGCCAATCTGCAGACCTCACTTACGCCAACATTTTAAAAAGTATCAGAGTTGGTGTACTATCTCAAGAAGCACAAGCAATATTAAAAACCCGGCACATCCATGCACTTTATGGCCATAGCTCATGTGCTACTGATGTTATGGAACAATTAGCACACAAAAATGTAAATTGTATGTCCTTAATGCCAACTCTTGCAAGCTGTTCCAAATTCAATGAAACAATGTTGAAAAAATAATGCAACCAATAATTGAAATTTGCTCCACAGACAAACTGGACGTACATGGTATGACACTACCCATGTGTCAACAAGCCACAACAAGACTAAATACCTTAGAAAATTCTATCTCCAATAGAGCTGGTTTGGAGAAAATATTAAAATTATCCTTAAACTGTAGAGTAATGCTTAAACGTAACCTTGACGTGGAGCAAGGACTAGTTAATGGAGCACTGGGTACAGTTGTTGGCTTTCAAACATACCCACGTGCAACAACATTCAGTTTGTCAATATTCTCTTTGACAAACTTTCAGAAGTAAAAAGGATAGGGCGCTCAACAGCTCGATTCTTTCTCTTCAAAGATATGTATGTACGCAGAGAACAACTTTCTCTAACTCTAGCATACGCAATCACCATTCATAAATCACAAGGTCTTACCCTACACAAAGCATTGATAGATATTGGTAACACAGTCTTTAAAGAAGGCATGAGCTACGTAGCACTATCACGCTTACATACACTTGACGGTCTATTTCTAATCAATTTTGATGCAAGTAAAGAAAACGCTGATATTCCTTGCATTTTAGAATACAATAGACTACGTTAACTATACACCCCCATCTAAAAACATATCCTGTTCCACAAAAAGGAAAACGTTGTAAAAGAAAACTAACTCAAACAGAAATGCAACAGGATCTGACTGCAAATCCTCCAAAGAGAGTAAAAGAAGCTAATACTTCATCAATGACCACAACCAAAGAAGAACCTATAATTCAAAGTAACTCAGGTACTTCTTCAAAGAAGCAACACACACTCCGAAAAAATGACTTGGACACAGAACTATCTGGTCCATTCAAATTTTCAAATATAACTGGTGTAAGTTGCTATGCAAATGTAGCAATGAATATTCTATTCCAATTGCCACCAATTGTTGACAACATTTACTTACACAGTACAGACCAATTGTGTTTGCAAATGTTAGTACTTCATAGAAAAGCAACAAACTATCCTGACAACACGTATAGTGTTCATGGAATAAGACATTGGACTACTGTGCTGGAATGGTGAAATTCACTATAAACTCACAAGAAGATCCACAAGAATTTCTAATGTACTTACTACAAGTACTGGAAAACAAAAACATACCTATAAATGAAATCTTCTAGATTTCATACATGTGGAAACATACATGCACTCTCTGTAACAATGTGACACAGGAACTAATCCCTAATGAGCGCTTTGTGTATGTATCCTTACCTAATTGTGAATCCGTTCCATTTCAGCAACTTGTACAAAATGCAAACCATGGTAGATTATGTACTACCTGCAATTCAGATAATCACTCCAATTTACTAATACAAACACATAGTAAATACATAATACTAATGCGTCTATGTTACAATGCAGATGGTACCAAAAACATCTGCAAGCTGACTGGATTCACACATGGTCAAGTATCACTTGGTAAGAAAACCTTCACAACAATAGGTATAATCTACCACGCAGGAGCCACAACCAATGCAGGTCACTACACTGCATATATAAAAAAGAAATGTGGATGATTCGAATGTAATGATAGTACCATTACTCTAAAGCAGAGATTACCAGCAAATCTTACAAACACGTATTTAATCTTCTTAAAACCAAAATGTAATAACTAATCTGTACTTAAACATTAACAAAACTTCAATTAAAAAAACCATAAACTGTTAGAATACGCCGACAGGTATCTAACTGCCCCAAGATTTTGCAACAACCAAACAGATATATGAATACCACTAAATTATACCAAAAAATAGACAGAATACACCAACAGGTATCTAACTGCTCCAAAAATCTGCAACAAGCCAACAGATAGAACATTAGCCAGAAACAACAAGTTAACACTGAAAACAAACAAACAAATACACTGTAGCATAACAAAGAAAGGTTTTTTTTATTCCGACAACAATTTTTTTTCCCACAGACCCAATGATTTGAAAAACAAACACAGAAACTGAGCAAATTGCACAGTACACTGGTTTGTAAACTACTAAATATGAGGGTCGAAAAAAAAGCTGAAATGTCTATTATGCAATGTAATAAGTCTTTATAAAATACATACACTAACATGCTCTTTTCTTTTATCACAGAAATTGAAAAAGAATATGTGCTCCAGTTACCCAACTCATGAAAAAAGTATATCCAATCTCAAAAAATCAAACAGTAAGTATATTCTAATAGAACGCATAAATACTGCTGCATAACAGAACCATTGAAGCAAACATCAAACCATACACCACAATACAAAATGTTCACTTCCATGGATATGTTATACTACAGTGCTTGTTATCAAACTCTACAATCTTAATGACATGACGTAGCCAAAACTTCACATACAAACTATACAAATCAAACAGTACACAAACTGTAGATTTGCAAATATTTGATAGATATTCGATTCTATGGGTGTGATCTATGTGTGTGATATGCTGCGGTGGTTGTGGCCAGGGCCTAGAGTCTTGGGTGTATGGCCTACTACCGTGGCTGTGTAATAAATAGGTAATTTTGTTATTTATAACAAAGGGAGAAGAAACAACAAACTATTGAGAAAAGCAATGTATACTCAACTATTAAAAAAAAACAAGCTAGAAGAAATGAAATACACCATAGTGCAGACACAACAGCAATAGGCACAAAGTTTTCACCTGAAACAATGTACTGATTTAAGAAAACTTTATATCTGGTTTTGAAAACACATTTGTAAATTATGGAGTGATGGAAATATGAAAAATATGTACAGAAATGTTATTTGAAATAGTGGTAGTACCTTTTTGTGTTGTATGTGTCATAGTTGGTAGATGAACAGAACAAAAAGAAGAATCTCGAAGGCCAGAAATAGAATGGACGGACATGAAGGCATGAGAAACTATAATCTTGTCAAGGAAAAAGGGTTCGTTGATATTTATTAAGTACTGAGATATTTTTCGATTGGTCATATGAAACTCCAGAGAGAATCTCTCCTTTAAAGGCATGGTCTAGTAAAAAATGTTATTGTCCCTACGGGTCGGCCATGTTTTTTTAACCCTAAGTGGCTCGATTTTAGAAAACTTTCCTATGGACCTTACCCGAGTTTTCGTCCATTAAACGCACACGAAAACAAGCACCAGGGAGCTGCCATTTCCTGATAATCCTATCTTTTCCCCCATCGCCCTGGCTGACCTGCTTTTGCAGCACTAAATCAATTCTCCCGCCCCTTAGCCTGTCATCAGCAGACTCGTACCGCCCATTTCCCAACGCCAAAGCACGTCTCGTGTCAACATTCGCTGCGCTTCAGCTAATGACGTGTCGCCATGGAAATGGCAGGATGCCTCTTTGCTCAATAAGTATAAACAGACCAATTCACAAGACACAGCAGCAGATTTTTGATTCCATTCCTCTCTCTGTGTTACTTTGAGTATTCTGTGACTCGTTTCAGTGCTCTGGTCAGCTACCTTCGCCGCTTGTAGCCCGTGTGAACACCTGTACCATCTCGGTAAATTATTTTACTCTGTTTACCACACAATGGGCCTCATTCCGAGTACGGCGCTAACCAATGGTGCTATTAACGCCTTGGTTGACGCCGTACCCGGACCGGCAGCGCCTTGGTGGATGGCGGAATCACCGCCCCATTCCAAGGTTGGCGGGGCGGTGATTCCCCATTCACCAAGGCTCTTCCCCATTCCCAAATGAGCCCCCATAGGGCTCAATGGGAATGGGGAAGATGCAAATAATGGTGACCGTTCATTATGGTCACCGTTATTGGCTTGCAGGCCCCTTTGCGCCCTCGACTTTAACACCTGCTCAAAGCAGGCGTTAAGGGCGAGGGCGCAGAGGGAACTCGGAGTATGGCGGTAAGGGAATACCGCCACCGGTCTCGTTACCGGTGGCCGCTATCCCTTACCGCCATACTCGGAATGAGGCCCAATGGCTACAATAATGCCCTACATGTACGAGCCCGAGTATACCGAGGAGGAACTACTGGAAAGGGAAGCACGCGAAAACGATGGGGATTCGGACGGCAGTTGGCAGGACGAATCAACAGATGAAGAGCCTGGGCCTAGTCGAATGGACGGCGTCTCCACCTGGTGCACATGCAATCGGTGCAAGCTAATGCCAACTGAGGACGAGAACTGCTGCTGCCGAGAAAACTCGGGATGCCTGGCTTACATTTCGGAAGGCGAGCCACGACCGCAATGCATCACCGAGCTGCCAGACTTCAAGGCAGCCTGCCTCACACGGGCCGTGTTGAGAATAATGATGGTGCTTATGCACGAACTTCGCGCAACTGTTCGTCCTCGTAATCCGAGTAACGAGTAAGTATACTCTGCTTGTCATGCCACTCCTATTTCATGATCTTCTACTGTATCCAAAATTACATCTACATATCATTGTAACGCATGTAAGTTGTTCAATAGTGTGCATTGTCTAGATAGCATTTGTCCGTGCAGAATGCCATTAGTTACAAGAATTGTCATTGACAACAAACGTTTATTAAACTTATCTTGGTCATTTAAAAACAGTTTGTTTCATTCCTTTTCACAGGTGGTACAGGCTGGTGGCCTATCGTTCCTTTACATGGTGGCTCCACGGGAGGCTTGGACACCGCGTTCGAAGAGTGATACTCGCCTGTGCCGTTCGTGCCATTAAAGAAACGTTCCCGAGTGACAGCGGTCAGTACAGGGGATTTTCTCTCGCTGTGCTGCAACCTGACCTGTATAATCTTTAAAGTCTTGTATTTTTGTGTCATGAAAATAAGATACAAAATAAAACACCACATATATTTTAACAACGTTTGTTTCAATGTTTTAAATGAATCAAGTGTGTCTCCATTCAAGGATGGACGTCAAACATCAATGCTCCGAATGGGTGAAGGTCTGGTCGCTGTGAAGCAGGGTGGTCACTATCTATCTAAGCTAACATAACATATTATCGATAATGCATGCACTAAATAACACTTGTTCAAAGTCTTTCAGTAGGTTATGTCTCTATAAAAGTCACACATATATCTATACTAACAATTACCATTGGATTATACAGGCCTTAGGGTCTTGACCACTATAATACACCGGCTGAAGTGTGGGTCTGTGCTCACAAGAATCTCTGGTATGTGGCATTTGTTATTGATAAGCAACGATATACTATATATTGATATAAAGGCGGTTAGCGCCGGTGGATGCGCGCTGGCATGGGGCGCTGTCAGGGGCGCGTAAGGCCAAGGTGCCAAACTACATGTACACTTCAAAAGGTGTCCCACGCCAAGGGGCCATCGGTCACATGGCCTCCTCAGACCCCGTGTCTCCAGCCAGGCCTCCCATTGAAGCAGGCCGGCCCCCTGCAATCCACATAAGTGTGTCTCCATTCAGCAGTCTTCCTGTGCCTTATCTGCACGCTCCAGGCCCATCCATCCCACCCCCTCTATCAACGGCGGTTCGCACCCGGGGATGAGTGCTGGCATGGGGGGCTGTCAGGGGCGTGAAAGGCCAAGGTGCCAAACTACATGTACACTTCAAAAGGTGTCCCACGCCAAGGGGCCATTGTTCACATGGTCTCCTCAGACCCCGTGTCTCCAGCCAGGCCTCCCCTTGAAGCAGGTCGCCCCCCTGCAATCCACATAAGTGTGTCTCCATTCAGCAGTCTTCCTGTGCCTTATCTGCACGCCCCAGGCCCATCCATCCCACCCCCTCTATCAAAGGCGGTTCGCACCCGGGGATGAGCGCTGGCATGGAGGGCTGTCACGGGCGCAAACGGCCAAGGTGCCAAACAGCATGTACACTTCAAAAGGTGTCCCACGCCAAGGGGCCATCGGTCACATGGCCTCCTCAGACCCCGTGTCTCCAGCCAGGCCTCCCCTTGAAGCAGGCCGCCCCCCCTAATACCACGACATACATATGTCATTCATTCACAAACACACCCCAGTTTCTAATACTTTAAAAACCACTCGATATGTCTCATGAGAACATCTTTGTGCTTTGCAAGTCAACTCCTGAACGTGCTACCTGGGAACCACTGAGACCTATGCTAATCTGCTTGTCGTCGTGCTATCCGTGAACTTCTGTGACCGCTTCGAGCATACCCATCAGTGCGCTACCTGTGGCCATCCACCTTTTCTCCCGCAACATACTGCTCTGCTTGCTGAATCCAACTGTTTGTTGGTCAAGGTAAGGCCATGTATCCTGGTCATATTTCGCAGATTTTTAAATTTCTATCTATTTGCGAGTAGAGTACCCAATAGTGCTATGTTCATTGGTCTCATTGCTATTGACTTGAATTTCCATTGCTATGCTAACAATAGATCTATTTATTTTCATCTGTGTCAATTGTCATCGAATTGCATCCTTCGGGGGTCCAGTCTATAATGTAAGCATGTTTCCTTCTCGTGCAAGACAGAACATCACATGTTCAGATTTTAGTCACATCATTTATACATTTCTGCAACTTATGCAAATACTAAGCCGCACATAATGAACTGGTATAGTTCCTGCGACCAAAACAAACCTTGCATTGATCATTGTATGATTCATTTACTTTTGTATCAAATCTTTATTCTTGAAGATTGTATAATAATGTCGATATTTACTTTTCAGATTTATCAACAATGCCTGCCTGTTCGATTAGCGGTTGCCCTTCGAAGACCCATGCGAAATCTGAAGGCACTACAATGCATGTTTTCCCGAAAACTGTTGATCGAATAAGAGAATGGGTCAGACATTGCAGATATCCACTGGATGAGCTGGAAAGTAGAGTCCAACAAGTCTTACAGGACAAGAGGGGTGATCGATACTGCATCTGCAGCCGGCACTTTTCCTTGGACATGTACACAACATCTTGGGTAACAAAGAAGAATAAACGGCGAACGACACGGAAATTGCTCAAAAACGCTATTCCCACTCTATTCGTCCACATTCCGCCACCGGTGAGTCAAGTGTCCGGATTTAGCTTTTGGCCTTGCGGTAGTGTGTAGGTATCCGAACAGATTAATTGATATTGTAGGTGTTCTATCCCTTGTAATAATTTCGATATTGATATGATTGTATAGTTTTTTGAATAATGGCATTTACCAATATATTCTTTTTCGATTTCATAACCCACAAACGCAATGTATATATATGGGAACAGGGAACTGTTGAGCATTTTACAAGTATTCTGTCGCCTTACATGGCTATTTTTAATATTGGCATTTCATTATCAATCATTAATTTACCTTTACAACTTCTTGACTATCCCTTGAATCTGAAGCAAGGACATTCTACATCCTTGACGTGGTCGCAGTTATCAACCACTTCTAGCGCGTATCAGGTAATCTTACGAGGCTAATCCGCTACAGACCTGTTTTATGCATGTCAAGTAATATTTTTATTTTATCGTGTAATCATTTTACTGAATGTTTGGTTAGTGCTTTCCAATTGATATACACCTTAGTTATCGTCCACTGGTGTTTGTTTTCGGTTATAATTAGTGTTATCCATACTAATGCAAGTACTGTCTTTCAGGGAGATGCTGAAGCGTCCGCCACATCTACAACATTTCTAGATGTTCTTCAACAGCAGGAGGTATGGATACTCACAGCTCCATCGAGCGTCATCATCAGAGCTGGAATTCTTGTCGTTTGATTGTTCTACACAATGTTTCATTCATGGTTAGCCGTTGATATGTACCTGTGCTGTCGACCCCAGGTGTGTGTTATGTTTTCACTATTGTAATCCTCACTAATGCAAGTACTATGTTTCAGGCAGTTGATGGAGCGTCAACCCCTGCACTTGATGCAGAGCCTGACATTCAAGTAATTCCAGGGGAAGTGGAAGCGGGACCATGCGTATACGAATCGGCGCAACAGCTTTCGGAAGTGCGCACTACATTTGCAACATCCATAGATATTCTTCAGCAGCACGAGGTATGGATAATGACAGCTCCATCATGCGTGATCATATAACGTGATTCCAATTGCTTTCTTCCCTATTAACGCAAGTGTTGTGTTTCAGGGAGACGACGAAGCTTCCACTATAATCACAACATCCAATTTAGATGATGCAGATGTAAATAAATCGGAGAAATAAGTCAATGAAATGTGATCATATTTAGATTTTCCTTGATTCTTTTGGACAATGCATCATTTGCGGTTATCTCTTTATATGTACCTGTGCGTTCGACCCCAAATGTGTGTTATGTTTCCAATATTGAAAACCATACTAATCCAAGTACTGTGTTTCAGGGAGACGACGGAGCTTCCACCACAATCACAACATCTCATTTAGATGATGCAGATGTAAAGAAATCGTTGAAATAAGTCGATGAAATGTGATCATATTTGGATTTTCCTTGATTCTTTTTGACAATGCATCATTTGTGGTTATCTTTTTATATGTACCTGTGCCGTCGACCCCAAGTGTGTGTTGTGTTTCCAATATTGAAAAGCATACTAATGCAAGTACTATGTTTCAGGGAGATGCGGATGCCTCCTCTCCAATACAACCATTCATGGCAGTCCATGCAGAGCCAGAGGTATGGATACTGACAGTTCTATCGAAATAGATCATCACTGGTCGAATACTTGTCGTTTGATTGTTGCACACAATGTTTAAATCGTGTTTGGCTATTGAGATGTACCTGTCTGGTCGTCCTCACGTGTGTTTTATGCTAACAATATTTTGATACATAGTAATGAAAGTACTATGTTTCAGGGAGACGATGGAGCCTCATTCCGTGCTGTCTATGCGGATACAGAAAATATAGTCGTTGCAGCGCAAGAGGAAGGGAGGACATGCGGAAACGAATCGGAGCTACAGCGTGCAGATGTTGAAGGTCGAGTCAAAAAAGTTGCAAAGAAAAAAAAACACAAAAAGGTTAGTTACAAACAGTTCATAACTTTAAAAAAAATGTTTGTGCTGGGGACTATTTTATGTTATTTTCCAGTCAATTCTACTACACTCCATCTTGTGTTTAAACTGAACATCCCTTTTCCAATCTCTCCTCCAGTTACCCGTGGGTGTCAGAACTATACACACACAGACAGTGAAGCGAATGAGAGATGTGGCTTGCCAGACCGTGTACACTATGGAGGAACTATTAATTGAGGCGAGGCGTGTTCAGGCTCGAGATGCTCATGTCCAATGGCCAGAACATGAATTAACTGTGTTTGGAGACTACAGCAAAGTTGCATTGGACCATAGCTACAGTGCGACCGCACCACCACAAGAAGATGTTATTGAATGTATTGAAGATAGCTCTGAAGTAGTTGCAGATCAATTTACACAATCTACACCCGCCAAAAATTTGCCACCAAAAAACCTGTCGACATTGTTGTGTTCTCCCATCAATGTTGAAGTAATAGATGTCGAAATGACAGAGAATGAACCAGCCGCAGCATCCATAGACGCATCAGAACTTGATATCAGCGATATTACTTTCCAATATGTTGAAATCTCCACAACGTCACAGGCCGAAACAACGTTGACGCAGGATGACAGTCTAATGAAAGAGAGCAAATACATTGTATTCAACAGTTGTTTGATGGAAATTATAAGTATGCTGAAATGTGTGCATTCCATTAGAGGGAAAGTATGTGGGAAGCCATTGATTAATGTGACTCGTCAAATAAAAGGCAGTAACGTCAAAATAAGTGCCGCCTGTAGATTAAATCATAGGTTCTCATGGTCTGCACAACCGATCCTGGGGAAACTGCCAGCAGGCAATCTACTGTGTGCAGCTGCATCACTTTTTAGTGGCTCCAGTTTTAGAAAGTTAGAGGCTTTCTTTCAGTTTGTGGGACTCCATTTCATTTCTAAAGCGCTGTACTACATATACCAACGTGATTATCTGTTTCCGGCCATTAGTGATGCTTGGAAAATTGAACAGTTGTCTCTAGCAAGTACATTCGAAGGCAAACGATTCAGGCTAGCCGGCGATGGACAGTGTGACAGCCCTGGATTTTCTGCCAAGTACTGCACCTACCACTTTCAGGACATGGATAGTAGGAAAATTGTGAGTTCGGTGGTCGTGCAGGTAACTCAATGTACATCGTCAGTGGCCATGGAGAAACTAGGATTTATAAAATCAGTGGAATATCTACAATCAAGGGGAATGCACATCGACCTCATAGCCACGGATAGACACGTTTCAATTGCCAAGACAATGAGAGAGCAGTTCCCACATATTAAACATCAATTTGACGTATGGCATCTTGCTAAATCAATCAATAAGAAAATCTTGGCTGCAGGGAAAAAAAAAGGTTTTGAAAGTATTTTGCAGTGGTCACATTCTATCACCAACCATCTTTGGTGGAGCTCAAAAACTTGTGAGGGGTCAGTGGAAATACTACTTGAAAAATGGCGGTCACTGATGCACCACTGTACCAACGTTCACCGCTGGACAGCAAATGAACATTTCCACCAATGTGAACATGGCCCTTTGTCCCCAGAGGAGGCACGGAAGAAGAAGTGGTTGATTCCATCTTCACCGACACACAAAGCCATTGCGAAGATTGTTTTCGACAAAACTCTATCAAGAGATTTGAGAGGACTGACAGAATTCTGTCACACAGGAGATTTGGAGGTGTTCCACAATATGTGCCTAAAGTACAGGCCAAAGCGCTTGCATTTTAGCTTTCGGGGCATGAAACATAGCACTCTATTAGCGGTCTTGGCCCAGAACAGCAATGTCGGACGTGAACAATCTAAGACTAGGGGTAAAGTAAGGATGCCTCGCTACACTAAGGTGTTTTCAAAACGAAGTAAGCAATGGGTGATCAAACCAGTCTATGATGAAATGCAGTTCGACTTTGTGAAAGGCCTTATTGTTGCTGTGTTAGAGAAGCACAGATATGGAATTTTGGACGTTTCTGTGCAGAGCAGTGATCCATTGCCACCGAACATTGCGACTGTGCCATGCCCACCCGAAGCACAGCTGATTATGAAGTACAAATCCCGGTTTAAATAATTGCAAAACGATTGTCTTTTTGTAAATAAATGTTATTGTACAGTGTACCTGTAAACCTAACCCCTACCTTCACCATCATGGGTGGCGAACAAGCTGGGTGTCATCTTTGAATTCTCTCTATTCACCTCACATATGTGTATGTATATATTTTTCTCATATCTCATCTCATGTAAATGTAAATGCTGCACACAGTTAACAGAGGGGAGGCTTGCGTATTGCAAATAATAAAACAAACAAACAAACAATAAATCTCACTTTTAACTCAACTCCTGTGGTACTTTATACTTTCCCTGACCTTCCGCCAACAATTAAATGTCTCAATTTGGGCTGCAAAGCTCACAGACAACGGGGACAAAATTGGGGCACTTAGAACGCGCCAGCCAAGCGGGCCAGGGCATTTGGGAGAGAAGTCAGTTCGCATTTGCACATTGAGGCGCACTACATAGACGGATTCTAAACTTCAAGTTCTCACAGATGCCTATACTACGTGATGTTGCAAATAAAGAATGCGAAGGACAGCGCCCAGATGAGGCCCACAAGTCGCACTGGAAGTATAAGGGTCTATTGTTTTTTGACCTTGAGACAGGGACCATGCCGAAAGAACTACATTTGAAGGGAGTGCGCAATAACGTAAGAGACGATAAGGCAGAAAATTCAGAAACTAGACCGAGTTTAATTTTAGGTCAGTATACGAAAAATCGTTGTCAAGAGCACGGTCCGTTTTACAGACTGCATTACGAAGAGACACAATGGAAATTTCAAATATAATGTAAGTAAATCTTTACACGCTTTTATACCGGAATGAAGATTTAATGAATGGATGCATGAATAAATGAATGAATGAAGAGGTAGGAAAAGCAAGTAAAACTGTTCGTAGTGGGCACATGGGCATGCAGGTCCACTGGTCTCACCGATCTCGGTCCTTGGCCCAGCCACTTTTCCCTGCACTGCCTACCTGCACTACGGGACTGTCTCTCTGTCCTTCAGCCCCTTCTCCCGGCATTTACCTTGCACTTGCCACCAGCTGGCCCTATTATTTAATTTGTATTCGACTAACCATGTACAGCCCTTCCCCATGCGCGATCAGAAAGACACCTGGCCTAGTAGGATCGTTGTCTGTCTGCCCTTGTTCCCCACCTGCCTCGTCGCGCCTAGAAACACTTGAGTATAGGCGCGTTACAAATGCCATATCATATATCATATCATTCCTCACGCATGTAGACTAACTGTCGTTTATCATTGTGTGTTGGCCTCGATTTATCTCGTTACTTTTCGCATTGATTTTAGAGACGAACATACTCCATTGAACTATCCTTGCAAGCAAATAGTTTCTGATCGGCCGTAATAAATAAAATGAGTAATATTAATGAAGTTCGGCTAGCGAGACTAATTATCATTTTTTTGTTTTCATAACAGGTATTTGATCGCATTCTGCCACTGCCATCTGTTTGAGACACCGGTGGATGGATTCTTCAGCAGACACCTGCAGCTTCGTGTCAACAACTGGAGCACGATCACCATATTATGGGACGATCGCCAAGGGCCCACATGCCCTTAAGCTGTACTAGTGGCTAGAAGCAACATAACAACCTTTAGGCTGGACTAGTGCCTAGTTGATGGAACAGCCTTGCAGTTCACCGTGCTTCCAAAGTGATTCTTTTTAAGAAAATGAACACCCTGCGTACCATAAAGGAACAGCGCGTGACTCAAGATGAAACGGAACAGTTATTGCGGATACAGATAAAAGAAAATAAATGGCTTCCGGAGTTCATATGGCAATTGCTGAATATTCTCTAAACATTTAATGTCAAATAAATGTACTTTACCATATGTACCGTGTTGCTGTTTCATTTTAAAGTCCAGTTTCATATTCCGAATTGTGGCGCGCTGTGTTTTGAGTTGATCTGTGTTGGTTTCCGGGTTCTGTGTGGAGTCGCGCAGAAGACGACTGGGCGCGTTTGCCTACGCAGCACAGTAACGTCACGGGGAGAGGCAGGAAATATGAATGTTTTGATAAGTCAGGCTCAGGGGCGGGGGAATTGATTTAGTGCCGCAAAAGCAGGTCAGCCAGGGCGATGGGGGAAAAGATAGGATTATCAGAAAATGGCGGCTCCCTGGTGCTTGTTTTCGCGTGCGTTTAATGGACGAAAACTCGGGTAAGGTCCATAGGAAAGTTTTCTAAAATCGAGCCACTTAGGCTTAAAAAAACATGGCCGACCCTTAGGGACAATAACATTTTTTACTAGACCATGCCTTTAAATGACTTCACATCCCAATATCAGTAAAAACCTTTCACTGGCTCTCATTACAATAATAAAAGCTGGATTCCCCCCACTTCCAAGCACTGTAATAAGAGATTTTACTATTATAAAATAGTGAACGGAGGATACCACAGGGGCAATGCACTGGTCGTGGACGCAAGACCACGCAGAGCAACAGAGGTTTGAATCCCGGATCCGTGCTTAGAAACCAAACTCATGTACGGTATTAGGTTTTTTATAAAAAACAATTACAAATAAAATGTAATAACTTTGGAAGGGTGAAGTATTGTGCTGGTCCTGTGGGATTCACACTTGCTAAGTACAGACTTTACCTGTTTGATACCCACCTGCCCAAAGAAGCTTATCCTTCAAGCTTCTTTTTGTACCTCACAGAACCTCTTGGTCAATCAATCGGACCTATGTTCCTAGTGACAATATCTCAATGTTAAACCATTACTGGAAACCTGACATCAGCTAGCAATTGAAGATGATAATCATTGATTATAACACACGAAAGACAGTGAAAAAGCATTGGGCTCAATAGGCACGCAATTATGGTACAACGTACCTCAGGATCCAAGACTTCATGCATTGCCTGATATTCAGGAAGGAGCGGAAGACTACTGAAGTGAAGGAGGTCCAGAAATCTAGGTAAGATTTATGAAAGTGTTTATCAAGGGGGACCATCCTATCCAAGATACATCTCATCTCTGAACAAGCTTTCAGCCTTATATAAACTGTGTGTTAGAGCCTTTATAGGTTCTAGGTTACCCAGGTAACCCAATACCATGTTGTTCTTACACTGACCACCTGAGTGGCAACAAGATAAACAAATACATCTTTGAATGTAGCAATGACCATAACATGTTTATGTATACAGTTAACACCCCAAAACATGTTTGTTTATTTCAGTTGACATTGATATGCTTAGAAAATGCATTTCTCATAACTGATATTTATAACATTACAGAGTACTAATATAATAACCTTTGTAAAACAAATGTATATATAACAACTATACTCTTGCAACATGCATTCACTGAATAAGGAACGGCTCCCAGAGCACATGGGCCAGAAACAATAGCAGGGCTAGCTGACCTTCGGTATTTCAACCTTCCCATGGACGAACATGGACACCAGAAATGTGGCCGGGTGCCCCCTCAGCACAAGCAGTCTTATTTCACCATGTTCCTTCTCTTACTTAATATGCTCCCTGACTGCCACCACCCTACCCCTCAACTTCCGCATTTTTAATGATAATACATTCTTTTATATAACCTTCCATATCGTATTCCTCCGGCGTCTAAGAACAGCAATAACATGTGTTCTGCCAGTTTGGGGCATTCGATTGATTTACCTCAGGATGAAAGCCTAAGTAGTTCCTGACACAGGATTTGGACTTGTGAATTGCATGCTGCCTTCATGTTAGAGACCAGCATTTTATTCATGAGCTATCCACCTGGTTTAAATTGCAATCTCTTGAAGCAGCATATGTGCTGTGCAGTTCTATAAACTTAACCAATAATTAAATATATGAGTGAATGCCTCTCATACGCAGCTGGTGCATTGTCATATCAGTGAGAGACAGTCCTCACAAATGATCTTAAAAGCCTCTGGTTTAAATGTTTTACTTTGTTTTAACCGCTTAAGAACTCGCTTGTACTCCCGTGAAAAGTTAAATGATGTCTGCAAATATGCTTTGCAGTTGGGGGGTTTCTAATAGATCTCTATGGAATACATCTGGTTTTGAACAGGAACAAAAGCAAGGCGTTTTCCATAGGAACCCATTAATTGTACGACTTCATGAAAATGCCATACATGCATGAAATGAAACACACTGACTGGACAGAGGAGATCTTCTCTCTTATCTCTGCTTTGTGCACACCTTCATCTTGTCACTGCAGGAAAATGGGGTGGAGATGCAAATCAAGGCCTGGAAGCATTACGCATTGCTTTTATACCCTGATTTGACTCTCTTCCCCATGAGGCTGTATTTTTTTTTAAATTGCTGTATTTTGTTTTGTTGCTTTTATTGCATTTCATGGTGCGTTTTGTGAGTGTTTTTGTTAACCAATAAAATATATCACACAGTCTCTACAACCTCATGAACATCCTTTGAGCTCATGATATTTTATGTCAACTTGTGACATTGCACTTTACCTCATGATACTCCCAGTCAGATAACATTGCACATCAGCTCATGGTATTTCCCAATGAACTCACAACAGTCCTCTGCAGATGTCACTCTTTGTCAACTCATGATATGCCCAATCAGTTAATGAAATAGTTACACAGTAAAGCTGGATAAAGTAACATATTCCATGATGGTCACCTTTGTTCCTGCTGCCTTTGCCAAACTGTGCCAAAGAAAAAAAATAGACATTAGCTTCCATCTCAAAATATCACAATCAGTGTAACAATCAGTGCAATAATATATCAGTCCATTGCAACATTTTAACCAATAATGTCATGGTGCCTTCACCAGTATTATGCTGGCTCTTTAAGGAGGTTGTGGGATAATACATAAACACAAGGTTAAACAACACCAGTGCTCAGAGGATCAAACGTTCTATATGAGGGTGTAATATTATCGTGCAGGATATCCTCACACTGAAACACTGGATGAAAGAGAGAGAATCCTGGATAGTCAACCAGTACCTTGCACAACTTCTCAGCACAATGGGTACTCACAGCAGTGTCTTCTCCGAAACCCAAAGAAGGTCGAGTAAGGGCACTAAACATGGATACCAAATTGAGTAAAGAGCAAAAATATCAAAGTAGCGTAGAGTACACTACGGTATCAAAAACTAAGAAAACATACCTTAAATAATGAATACGTGTAGCAGAATAAGGTCTGCTTGAACTTCGCATAGCATGCCATCCACCTGTAAATGATACAAACAATTGTATCATTAGATATCAATACATTTCCAAAACATTCGTAGTACCACCAAGAAACCCTGGCAAACAATACATGAATCTTCAGAGGTAACAGAAAGCTAGATACCTAAAACTGCCAACGTCCTGGAGTGCTTAATGGTTCCATTGCACGCTAAAGCTATGGTGGAATCTGACAGACTTTAACTATCCCAGGACTAATGACGCTGTCCCACGAACCATGTTCCAACTCAGGGCTACTGCATGAGATTGCGATGGCACACAGTTGTCTTCAGTACAGCTGTGAAAATGTGACTGGTGAGACCTGTTGGGTATTTTGTGGATATTTGGGACTTTGCGGTATTTTCTTACCGCCAAAATACCTTTAGCAATAATCACTCTCTGTATTCATATTGGGTCACACATGACAATAATACATTGCATTATTTCAGAATTCAGACCTATTTAGATGATATGCGCGGTAGTTTGCGTGGTTGGTTGGTATAGTGGTTGGATTATTTGTGGCCCCAATATCCAACATCCCTTGTTTTTTATCTAGATTGTTCTTGATCACTAGAGAGACCTCAGGCCTACATTTTAGGGATACCACATTTTCAGTGTTAGTGTTGTGTGCCACCATGGGCTATTGTGGTATTTTTGTGGTAATTTCCACTACCTTATATACGGTAGGGAACTATGTCCAGAGAGTCTCTCTTCCCGTTGACTCATGTACCTCCAACAGGCTATGCTACAATCAGTCACTCACAACTGTCCATACTGAATAGAATCATGCACACATATGCCTTAAAATGACAATTGCACTGTTTAAAAATCTACCCACGTTTAAACCTTTCCCCATGCAAAATGAAAGAGAGAAATAATACACACTAGCTATCTGTTTTCAAATATTTTTGTATTATAGAAATTTCTTTTAAACACAGTTTAACTTTTTTTACAGAAATAAATGAAATGGTACAACATTATTTGTGATAAAATGAACAGAGAGCTGCGAGAATATATTCAATTGGTAACATTAAATATGCTGATAAGAGACTGAGACTCCCTCTAAGACACTGACTGAACAGTTTCGCACACTTTCGCACAGCTCCCACTCACTTCTGTAATTACCTTATCTGTTCAGCATGAGTTTTCTCCGGCTATTCTCTTTCTGAATTTGGCTCCCTTGAATATCAACCCCAGTGAGAACAAGCGTCTGCCGTTCTCAAACCGGGGTTATTGCCTGGAACTCTCAGCTTTTGCAGCAGGAATGCCCCAGCCAGGATAGAGATCCTTCTCCCAGCTCTTCCAGATGTCGCCTGCCTTCCCCCTCTTCTCAAGCTTCTCCCGCAAAGTTCTAATCACAGCCTCTAGCATGATACTTGCTATGACGCTGCTCCAATCAGAATCAATCATGTCATCTCCTCCCTCACTACACAATGGCTCACTTCTACAGTGGCAATTGTAACAAACTGATTTCCTGTTCCTTCGAGCTCTTTGCTTCCTGTAGTTATGTGGACAGAGCAGCAGAGAAAAAAAATGAATGTGCGTTTAAAAGTTCACTTTCAGAGTAGGCCTAATTCTGCAGTGGAGACACATTTTTATAAGTGGATTATGTTAAATGAAGTTTTATTAGTCAGGTTAGTTATTAATAAGGTTAGTTATTAATTTTCAAATGTGTCTCTTGCAACATAGGCATTTCAGGTGAAAAATAGTGTGCATTTTGAATGTGCAGATGTGTGCTTTTAACTGTAAAAATGGATTTGCATCTTATATGTAAAAATCGTTTTTGACTGAATAGCCTGTCTTTACTTATATGTCCATGTTCCTCTGGCAACACATATAGCAATGCACCACACCCATGTAGTGGTGCTGCATAAATAATTGCTACCTGTGCAGTAGTGCTGTACTCTGTGCTGTAACACGCCAAATATCCTTACAGACCAGAGACGGGAGAACAGCAAATGAATAGTGTTCCTTGCCTATCCACGGTTACATGGGATTCGAAATCATAGCGTTTAACGGAAAAAGAGGGAGGACTAAAATCGATCTCCACACCCAGGTTACCATGGCAGACATCTTGAAAAGCATGCGAGCCTGTAGGCTAAACACAAAATTGCCATTACTCTAGTGCATTAAGGCCATGTTCAATGGTTTGGTTTTTAGATTGAATATCCACAATTGTTCATTATAGGAGAGTTTGTCAGCAAGTAGTTCATTATTTTCAGCATGCACTCTCTCAATACAGCACTATACTAGATCTTCTACTTTAGGATCAAACTCTACAAAATTAGCAACCAGGGATGCAGTCATAGTTCTGGTGTGCATTTTTGAGCGGTGCTCATTAATTCTTAAGTGAACGGCCTGTGTTGTTTTGCGCATGTACGTCTTGTTGCAGAGGCAGCAAATGGCATTAATAACATTACTACTTTTGAAGGTAGTGAACAAGTGCAAATCCATGTTTACCCTCACCTTCAGATGAAGTGACTTTTTTAGAAAATGTACACACAACACATGTAGTGCATGGAAAGTGGCCTATCACAGGCATATTCAAGATATTAAGAGGGTTCTCTTGCATCCAAGTCATCCTAGCAGCTTTAACAAGTTTTAGTTTTAAACGTTTTCCTCTTTTGAATGCAAATAAAGGTTTCTCAAAAGAATGGTCGAGTGTATGTAACACCTTCCATTTTTATAAAATCGACCCCCGAACGGTCTTGCTGAATTGGCAAAAAGTGGTGTCCCAGACCAATTTGTCACACTTTTTGTGACTTTCTACAGTAAATAAAAGGGCTTCACGATTGGTGAATCTTGCTCTTTTTCGACAGTGCTGTATCTTTTACCTTTTTTGGAGAGTATTTGCTTGAGTGACAAATGTGGAAATGCTAGTACAGTTTCTGCAAATTCGGAAGAACATCCCATGCGAAAGATGGCGTAGAAGAGGCTTAGGATGTTGACTAGTAAAGTGCAACGTGATCCTGCATTCTGTAGACTTGCAAAATACATCTCTGTTTAAACTGCCATTGGAGTGGAACATTCTATGCTACAAATTCAATACGTCTATGTTCCGTGCCATTGCAAATAATAAGTATATCTTCGATATACCTTCTAAAAAGAAAAATCAATCGATTGAATGGATTGTTGCTGCTCAAAATATGTTGTTCCTCAAAGGCTGCCATATCCAGAATGCCCAAGTTTGTTGTAAAAGTGCAGCCCAGGGCAGTTCCTTTACATTTTTGAAAACGCTCGTTTTTAAACATATAATAGGTTTTTGTTAAGTACAAGCGCTGCACATGCAACCAAAAAATCAGAAGGTACATTGTGTGGTGCAAAACGTTCATTCAATGTTTGCTGTAAGATGTCAATGGCCTTATCTTGGGAATATTTTTATAGATTGCCTCAATGTCCATGGTACCCAGTAGGTGTTGGGTACGATCGAATGGGAGACCTGGTCGTAATCGACCCGTTGTTAGCTCCCTGCACCCATTCCCATTGAGCCCTATGGGGGCTCGAATGGGAATGGGGAAGGTCCGGGCCCGGGTTCCCTGAGGGAGGAATTACCGGGCCCTCCAAACTCGGAATGGCCAGGTAATTCCCCATTCAGGGAACCCAGACCCGGACCCGGTTTTGGAGGCAGCCATTCCGCCAATAGCGGCATGGCTACCGCCAAAGCCGTAATGATGCCCTTTGTCTTTCAAGGCTGACATGGCACTACTCATTAAAGGAGCGAAGTCCTTGTACATAACAACACAAGCATCTCACTTCAAGCCAGGAGAACTTGGGAAGTGAGTCGGAATGTGAAAGAGTTGGGTGTGGGGGTGCTGTTGAGATGTGCTGAAGATGGATGCCTTCTGCAAGAGATTCAGTGAGCAAGAGCAACATTGATGTCTTTGCGGCTTTCAACCCTGCTGGAATGGGGACTGATAACGACATTCCGGAGCCTGGAATATCATGCACCTTCTAGGAAGGTTGAAAGAACAGACTATTGCCTTACTTGTGTGAAGTGTCAGAGATAGTTGTCAGAGTGGCGGGGGATGGGGAGCTGATGCTCGGAGTCTGCTGCCGGGCTGCAGTGGCTTGGTCTGACAGGGCAGGAAGCAACCCACTGCAGGAGAGGCCAATTCTGGAAGGAGAAGAATGGAGGAAGGATCACGCACCTGCATCTTATACAATGGTTGAAGGGTGGAGTGAAGTCTGTGAGAATAAGATGTCATTTAATAGTGCTAAGGGAGCTGGGTGAATTTGTATCAGCCATCTTGTGAGCAAGAGAGACCACAAGAGCAATTCAGATATTATGACACTCAATGATGTGAGAGGAATTGTATTCCCATGAGTGGGAGTAGAGAGTGACTGAATTGAAGGCAGCTCTCTGGGTACTCTGACATTTATTGTGAGGATCCCCTTGTGTCCAAATTTCTAGTCTTGTCACGGGGTGACTGAGGGTCATGCTTGAGCCGTGTCAGAGGTGGATGGCTGGAAGTATCCCCTGTCCTTTGATGCCCTCATAATTTGTTGGTTGGCTGAGGATCCCTAGGGCAGTCCTGGACTAAAACTAGCAGTTGCAATGGAGAGTTGAAAGATGGAGGTACTAGGGGCACCCTGTAGATCTAGAGTCAGCTTGTCTTCCACAGAGGGTTTTGCAGCACAGTGTAATCTAGCATTTGGAGCAGTCTCTGCCCTCTAGGTGTTAGCTGGATCCAGGCAAAGTGTGTAGAGGCTAAGTGTGAACCCATAGCAATGAGAAATGGGGCCTTCGAGGGGACCAATGAGAAGAACCGAATCCTTGCCTGCAGGCTGAGTGAAGGGTTCTGAAGATATCAGGCTTCAGACATTTTGCCTTAGAAAAAAAAAATCCCTTTATTCAGGTTGCAAAACTGCTTGCTCATGGCAGAGTTTAACAATTCTATATGTTCTCAGGAGTGCAAACTGGAAGTCTGGAGTATGGATGCTGTCTGTTAATCAGCAGGAATGGCACCTTAGTATGCCCAGTGGAATCCTTTGTCTTCCTCTCCCCAACGTTCTGCATCTCGCATGGTCTGCAGTTCATAGGAAAAGAACACAAACATACATTAGCGGTCCCGTAATGAGCCGGACCCTTTCCGACCAACATCCAATCAGCGGGCTCCTTGGACGCTGCACTGCGTACTCTGCTCCAGCTGACTCTGTCCCACCCCATTGGGCGGTACCTTCCAGTGGGTTGAGAAACCTTGTCCAAGCCTAGCTCCAGCCCGGAGTGACACCCAACCTGAACAGGGCTAGCAACAGCCGTATCAGCTACACGGGGCAGTTTACAGGACCCAGATCGACTTCTCCCACCGAACCGTGAGTACAGACTGGATATACCATGGTAGAGCCGTGTGTGTCTCGTTGGCCAAGGACGAGAGGTAACATGGAAGCTGGGATGTTGCTGGGATAAGATGTACCATAGGAAGTGTAGGGTGCGGCCGGATCTTGGGGAAAGCAAACGACAACTAACATGGGGTCCTAGTGAGTTGCCATAGAGGCACCCCTGACAGCGAAATTGACACAACCTAATAGAAACAAGAGCAAGGCAAGACACTCTAATGATGACCTGTCAGATAGATCGATAAAGACTTTAATAGAAGAAAGAGACTTTGCACCCAAAGATATGTTTAACTTGATGCGCATAATGGCAAAGGATGTGGCCTCAAGCAAAACAGAAATAAGAGATCTGAAGTCAGATCTGACCGACATCACCAAGAGATTAGATGAGGCAGAGACAAAGATTTTGCAATTGACTTCAATGCCCAAAAGGAGACACTAATTCACCAAGTCCAGAAGCTTACGCTGATGGAAGAAAATCTGTTGGACCTAGAAGCCAGAGATAGAGGCAACAACATCAGGGTCAATTGGGATCTGGAGGGCAAGGAAGGTCCTAAAATGACAACCTTTATACTCTAGTTTATTCCAGACACTTTTGGAATGAATATTGAAGATTCAATAGAGCTGGAAAGGGCACAAAGCGCACTACATCCAACATGGGGTCCCGGTAAACCACCCCGTCATACTATGCCCTGATTCTTGCATTTTTCAGTAAAGCGAAAAAAGTGATGCAGATTGCTGGGTATAATTAGTTGGTACTGTAATAAAATTGCTTTCTTTGAAGATTTGCCACAAGAGGGGCTTGAGCAGAGTAAGTAACTTATGGACGCTAAGAAGTAACAAACACAAATGAAGGTGTGGTATGCTTCGGCGTTCACCACAATCTCAATTAAATTTACTTGGAAAAGTTGTGTTTGTCTACTTCAAAACAATACATCATGTAGCAGGTCAAATTCAGGAGAAACTGATGAGTACAAGGAGGATTCCTCAAGGAGAATTCCAGAAATGTTCACAAAGCATAAACATTAACCATCATCAAAACTGTGAAGGCAGATTGCAGAGCTTGTTGTTTATGTTGTTGAATTTGGTCTCAATTAGCACCGACAAAATCACCTGTATAAGAAATATTTGTTTATTTCTTTTGTCTTGAAAATCTTCTCTTAGAAGGTTAATGGGGTAAATAATCCCATTCAGAGAGGTTAATTTCTAGCCTATATGCATAAATTGGAATTAGATATTGTATTCATTCAGGGGACACACTTGGATGGTAAAGAATCAAAAGCTACCCTTGTCATTAACGCTCTGATAGTCTCCTATGGTGGGCAGTGGAGCTAAAGAAAGATATGTTAATTAGCTCTTTCAAAGAGTTTCCTCTGACTATTAACATCTAAATTGCAGACCTCTCATTTTTTAACCTTGCATGATCCTTCCTCTAAGTTTTGCGCAAGATTCCTTCGAACCCGATCACCCTGGCCCCAGTCATGCAGATTTATCACATTTTACTCACACTTAGCAGCTCATTTAGCCCGCAGTAAGGCACTAGATCGCTAATGCACTGGCACCCCGGTTTTTCTTTTAGCTGTACAGCCCTTTCTTTGAATAAAATCCATTTTTTATTCATTCTTTCTCTACAGCACGTTTCTTTTGGCTTTTTTCCGGATAGAGTACTCCTCTACCTTTCGATCTTACCTGGAATCGGCTTCAGCCATACCAGGTAATAACAACTAATTTCTTACTTTTTGTCAGCCATGTTCTGGTATACATAACTTACTTTGGATCTCTTTGAAATTGCTACAGAGACCCACAGTCCATCCTAAGGACCACAATCATCCGCCAGAGATACATTCTACAACTGGCTTTAAAACAACATACAGCCATGACGCTCCCACTACCTTAGGTATGTCTTCCTAACGCAGTGTTTGTTTTGGGAATACATTTCGCATTTTTTTTTTATCTAACCTTCGTCCCCCCCCACTCTTGTTTTGCCACCTATAGGTGCCTGGCACTCCTAGCGCCACCACGCTCTAGGTTTTCCCAGTCCTGAAGACAGTCTGGTGCGAATTCCAGCAGTCCACTATTTGTTCAACCGCTGGCATTTCAATCCTCTCACCAGACTACAAACACCTGACTTGTGTGTATCGACAATGTTTACGTGTTGTTTAATTTCTTCACAACATATGAAATCACAATCACTTCAGATGTACTAACACACCTATATGCATAATCACTCGAGATGTGTAAAAAATGTCTTTTCCTGTGCCTGAAATGACATAAGTTGTTGTTTTAAACATTTGTTTTTTTTGAGAAATTAATAAATCGTATTTTTATGTTTTGAAAACAATTCAATTCCCCTTTGTTCTTTGAAAGAGCTAATTAACATATCTTTCTTTAGCTCCACTGCCCACCATAGGAGACTATCAGAGCGTTAATGACAAGGGTAGCTTTTGACTCCACTTTCCTTCCTACAAGTTTTAACCTAACCCTCTGGAGTCAAGCCCCCTTATACAAAAAAAGAGGGTTCCCTGCCCGTATTTTACACATGGTAAAGAATCAAGCAAATTAACAAAGCGATGGAGAGGTTAAGAGCTCTATGACGAATCCCAGGGTATTGTCACTGCTCCCATGGGGGAAGCCCCTTTCCATGAGGCCTGGGTGGTGAGGCAGCTACCCGATAGTCCCCTTGGGTGTGTCACTCGGTGGGTGAATCTCATGGGGAGGAAACCCCTTCAAGAGATTGGTGACATCGGCCCTGGGAAAATGTGGTATCCCCACCTATAACCTAATTCTAGACCCCCTTTTTACAACCTTAATAACAGCCCTTTACTCATAGGGTCATGAGTATTGCAGCCCTAGCATATCCTCATGAAGTACTGTGACAAGAAGGCACTCCATTAACCTACAAGGGAGCCAGAAGAACAGTACTGTGATGAGGGAGATGCACAGGTGCATGAGGATCACCTTTGAGAACCACAAGGAACAGTGTAGTGGTTGTTGTTTTCTGATTGGTCCATCTGGAGTACAAATAGAAGAGGGAAACCAGGAGGTGTTGTTAAGCCCTCCCTGGAGGAGCAAGAAGCAGAGACCTGTAGCTGCAGAAGAAGACGCTGAGGACAAGAGGCTCTGTCAGAAGAAGTGAAGGACCATTGAAGGTCTGAGGACTGGGGCAGCCCAGTAGAATCCCTTTTCACAGGTTCTGACAAAGAGCCCAACCTTCACAGGTCGAGAAGCAAGCCCTGGAGGAGGGAATGCTGGTTCTGCGTCAAGGAACCTGTAGACTGGGGGCTGAGATGCAAATAGTCTTCAGTTCCCAAGAGGTGTTAACAAGGCAGACCTGACCAGTGGCAGAGACAAGGGATGCCAGACCTGTGAAGAATGACCAGGAACAAAGATGTGGGCAGCTGAAGGTGAGAGAGAAACAGCCTGAAGCTGCAGAGCCGCGAGAAGAACACTGAGACGCGGCAGAAATGGAGAAGCTTTGCTTGACCTCTAGCAGAGACCAGAGACTGCCCTGAGACTTCCCAAAGGTAGGGAAAGGGCCAGACTGGTCAGGGGGCATTGAGGAATTTGAGAAACCACATGAAAATACCCCAAAATGCCAAAGAGGGTGAAAGGGATCCAGTGCAACTAAATACAAACTTTGCAAACCTTATAAAGGCACCCTGATGATTACAAGGGCATGAAAAAGGAAGTCTAGAAATAGATATAAACTTTATAAAAAGAAATAAGAACATCCCATAGAGCACAAGGGGGTGAGAAAGAGAATATACAATTTAATATGAACTGTGTGAAGCAGATAAGCATATCCTGAGGGACACCAGAGAATAACGAAAGGAGCACACAGTAGGATATGAACATTGGGAGTGCACTTAGGTGGGACAGTACCTGGCAGGGAAATATACCAGGTCTGTCCAAGTGGACACTAGGAAACGAAGGGACACGGATTCCGCCAAGACAAAGGAACAGGGTATGAGCCCCAGATGCAAATGAGAAAGCCTTCCAGTGGAATTACAGGAATAATTATAACCCAGTGGCTGGAGCCCAAAACACAAATATCTTTGGAACCAAGTGTGAAAATCAAGTCTGGCAGGAGAGTAAACCAGACTTGAGGGATTGTTAGAAAAGTCTAACTGAGTTGTGGCAGGTTGGTGAACCAGACCTGACAAGAGACTGGCAAGGATCAAATTGTGCTACAGAATGAGGAAGAGGATTCCACCAGTGGAATTTGAGGAACGTTGTTTTGTGGGCAAGTGAAGCCAGGAACCCACAAAGAGCTTCCCTAAGGAGAGTGGGGAACTGGTTTATCTTTAAATTGGGCTGAACTAATTATGAACATTGAACAGACTGAAAGGTGACAGGAAGTAAACCCCTTTGAACTTTATGGAGCTTTATGCAACATTATTTTCAAGCACCTTTTTCTTCTTCTTTTTGAATCTTGATTGAGAACTGCAGAGCAGGGTTGCAGGTGGCCTGCCATGAGACATGTTCCCTTTTCACCTTAGGTTAAGTTTATCATGTGAAGGATAGATTAGGAATTTGACACAGGACAGTGTACTTTACTTTGATTTTAGTTTGATTAGCTATTTTGGGTGAGGCACCCCCTTAGGGTCAGGGTTAGTTAAGATTTTCTCTGGGTCTTACTCCAAGACCCTTATATAAGGTGTCAGGAATTGGATCTGACCTGGCTGATACAAACCAGAAGACCCTAAAATGTTCCCATCTTAGTAGTAAAGCTGACAGCCCATCTATGGCAACCAGGGTAGTCCTCAAAATCCCAGGCCCTAGAATTTGACCTCCCAGGCTATTCTTCCAGTATGAAAGGCAGACGAAGGGCAGAGTTATAATATGTGTGTCCCCGAGATTACCTAGTACCTGCTAGAGTTAAAATGATAATTTCTCTAGAACTATGGTTAGAACCTCCCCATAATTTTGTCATCTGTATTATACCTCCTTGGTTATCTGGTGGGAGGAGAGAGTGGAAATGATTACCCCTTGTGATGATTCCAATAGAGTCATCATGGATTCCCCGGCGGTGATGTGACCAGGGGATGGCAGCCGCTACCTGATCCTGACCCTGGGGGTGGCTGTATGAGGGAGGATCACATGGGAGGACACAACTGCCAGGAAGATGTCATGAATTAACTGGACGAGATGGGGTACATCCCACTTTACCATGAGGGAGACCTTCTAATACCCAAGACATTTTTACATGAGTAAGATCCTCTGATACCCAAAAACTGAATGGCCTATTGTCAACTGCATGTTCCCCCTTTTAGAGGAAGTAAAGAAATCTCTTCTTCATGTTTTTCTGGTCAAACCCCCACTCATGACTTAAAAACAAAAAGCTCCTACACAACACTTCTTGTTTCTGAGGTACCTTCATGTAAAATCACTAAGAGGAACTGTTTAAACACCATGGGCCTCATTACGACCCAGGCGATACGGAGTGAACGGCGCCGTAAAAGGTGCCGGCGCCGTTCACTCCGTACCGCCGCATTACGAGTTCACCTCGCGGGACACGGTAAGCACGCCGGGGAAAACCAGGCATGCTTACCGGGTCCCGCGAGGGGAAGAGGGAGCAAACAACGGACCATCTCGTAATGGCCCGTTGTTTGCTCCCTCTCCCATTCCCATTCAGCCCTATGGGGGCTGAAATGGGAATGGGGAAGGACCGTGTCCGGGTCCTTGGAGGGAGGAATTACCGGGCCTTCCGAACTCGGAATGGCCCGGTAAGTCCTCATTCCGAGGACCCGGACCCCGATGCGATTTTGGTAGCAGCCATGCCGCCAATAGCGGCATGGTTACCACCAAACTCGTAATGAGGGCCCATGTGTCCAATGACACCCATTGACTCCAACTCCCAGAATCACCCAATTCCTGAGACGAGGAGGAAGAAGGAGTTTGTACAAGTTATCAAGTGTGGGACATTTAAAGTCAACTAAAGAAAAAGACTTTGTGAAAATGAATGAAATCCTGCGCGAGTATCAGAATGAGAAAATTCTGAAATGTTTTCAGAGATGACAAAGATTATAGACAGGATAGGGTCTACACCTTTCAACCGAAGTATGATAATATTGGCCAAGGCAGAAGCCTAGTTCATCAAACACCACACCAACCAGTTCAGATCCAGATTCAGAAGATTCAGGGATCCTGACCAGATAAAACACTAAGAAACATGTGGTGAAATAACCAAGTCTGATTTGATCATTAACCTGTCAAATAGACAATTAACCAATGCTGAGATTTCTGTGCTTAATAAAGGTTTTTCTTTTGCACCCAGCGTGGGTAAAGACTTTGTTAATTTTCAAATCGATCTTTTTGAATTCTTTTTTTCGAGGGATCTATCCCATGAGAAGAGAGGAGCATCTACTAGTCATGCAATTTTCAGAAGCTTGAATTTGATTTGAAACTTGAACTAGGTTATTCTGCGTATCTCCTATCCAGATACAGGAATCTAAGCACAAGAGTGATTTAATACAGTGAATGCATAATCCAACATCACACATATATGCTAGCTCTTGACGGGGCATCAATTCAGCGTATGCAATAATATTTCAATCCTACCAAGGGACTAAAAGTTTGACTTTCGTGTGGGCCTTGACAACAAACAGGGGGTCGAAACACGTGTCGGCTGACTATAATTTGAAGAATAAACATCCATTTCATTCTTATCTGAGTTATTTCAGTGATATAATCCTTATACCAATGGACTCTCTTAAACTTCTAGGGGTGTTTGAGCACGAGTCACCTTCCCAAACCCAAAATTCATTTAAATATGGCAACTGCACTACTGAGTGTGGCAATGCAGGAGAAGGCGTCAACTCCAATGAGAAGGCTTTTGAGTGTGGGAAACACTTAACAGTGTGGCAGAGCAAAGGCATCCGGAAAAACAGAAGGAGAAATTTAGAGTGAGAGCAGGCAGTGCCGTGGAGATGCTGGGAGCTGCGAAAGAGTTCCTGGGCACTCGGCAGCTTGCCGAAGCAGCATTCTCCGGACCGAGACCGGAAGAGAAGCAGGCATGTGACCGCTGGGAGCCACAAGGGAGTTCCTGGGTGCTCAGCAGCTTGATGGTGCAGTGTTCTCCAGACCAGGACTTAAAGATAAGCAGGTGTGTCCCTGTAGCGCTGCGAAGGCCAGAAGGATGTCTGCAGCATCCAGAGTGGTAAGCGAGTGGCACAGAAGTGTGAGCAGGACCGGAGACGCTGCAGAGAACCTGTGAGTCAACCTGAATCAAGCGGGGACCCCAGCGCCTTCCGTCAACCATGCCAATGATAATTTGAATGTTTTGAATGTACTGATACAGAAATAACAAGAAGTATATTTGCACGCAGAAAAGCCAAAGTACAGAATTAAACCCCAATAGGAAGTTTGTTTGAATGCAGAAAAGGCAAAGTACAGAGCCATGGCCTAATGAGATACATATTCATGAGATGCAAGTGTGGGGCAATGTTTGAAGAAATATTATTGCAAACAGATATATTGAGTGCACCATGGTATATGCAGTTTTGTTGATACATAGGAACTATGAAACACATTTGAAGTCCTGGCTAGAGAGGAATACCAGACAATTGAAAAGCATAAGAAGTCCTGTCAGGGGGGTATACCAGACAAGTGAAACTCCAAGAGATGTCATGGCAGGAGAGTATAAAAGGCAGTGGGGATTGCATGAAGAGAAGTCCTGGCAGGAGAGTGAGTACACCAGGTAGAGGGAGTTGCATAAAGAGTCCTGGTAAGGGAGTATACCAGGGGAGTTGCAAAGCTACAAGGAAAACTATAGAAGAACAGTGTTTATTGAATCAAAAGAAATATTTGTGTTAAAATTGACTTGCACAACTTGTTGCTTAAACAGGAACATTGTGAATGAAGGAGAGACACAACAGAACTGTCAGTACAAAAGACAGTGCCTGCCCACTTGAAGAATCCAGGGGAAGGGAATTACCCTCTGGGTGCAAGATCTTTCACCTTGGAGAACATTCCTGTTTGAGCATTTCTGACTTTTATTTGTGATCACTTTCTTGTCAATATCAGGTTGAAGACATTTCCTTTCATATTTTTATTGTTTTTAGTGTGAGGATCAGGAAAGGGTATTTTGGACACCAGGACCTCTTTTCAGTTTTTCATATCCTCACACAGAAAGATTCTTAGTGTTGCTTTTTGAATAGGGAAACTCCCCTTTGGAAATAGGGTCAGAGAGGCATTTTCTTTAACCAAAATGTGATGATTTTCTGTCCTGCTTCCATTTCTGACTCCTCCCACCCTGCTGTTTAGCAGAGAGGAGGTGCCCCAGAGCTCACTGTCTTACATTTGGAAATGGATATCAGTCCTATGGGAGATTTATTAGCTGCAAAAGGCAGTTTATTACTGGCTTCGGCTGTGGTGTTCAGATAGTCTATATAAAAGAATATTAAAGAATATAGAGATGCATTAAAACATTTAGTGAATTTGTTATGTTATGTTAATGTAATTTGTAGAGTGCAACATTCACCCAAAGGTATCTTGGCGCTAGAGAGGGAGGAGAGTAGTCAAGAGCCAGAGCATGGGAAACTAAAACAGACATGTTTTAAGCACTTTCCTGAAACTCAGATGGTTGGACAAGTTTTTAACTGTGAAAGGTAGGTAATTCCACATTTAAGCGGCTACAACTGAGAAAGCACGTCCTCCAATGCGTGACCTACGAAATGTGGAAACCGACAGCAGACCAGCAGAGGCTGAGCAGAGAGAGTGGGTAGGGAGATAATAAATTTAGCATGGAGATACTCAGCCCCCTGTCCATGCAACACCCGTTGTACTATGCAAAGAGCCTTAAACTTGATCCGCTGCATGACTGGGAGCCAATGAAGGGTACGTAACGCAGGGGAGATATGGGCCTATAAGGAGACCCTGTAGCCACCCGGGTGGCAAGATTCTGAAGACGCTGAAGCTGTTGGATTATGCCATTGGGCTGTGCCATTCAAGTCTGCTCAACACCAAGACAGCAACCACCGGGGGATGAAGAACAACCAGTAGCATAGGAAACACCTTCTTTAAAGTTTTAAGGTGAAAATGACCAAACTTGCATACAGAAGACACTTGATCCTTCATGGAAAGGGAGAAAGAGAGAATTACTACCAGATTCCTCACCTTGGCCACAGGAACTGGAAGAGCGCCAAGGGACGGAGGCCAGAAGGAGGACAGCCAAAGAGTGGGATCGGGGGGGGGCTCCTACTACCATCACCTCAGTCTTTACCCCATTAAATTTCAACCAGTTGCGACTCCACTCACCAACAGCAGTCAGGCACTGATGGAGGCACGACGACACCTCAGTCCGATTAAAATCGAGCCGTATCAGGATCTGGGTATTGTCGGCATAAGAGTACCACTTGACGCAGATGGAGCAGATGAGACAAATCAAAGGCCAGATGTAAATGTTGAAACGAATGGGTGACAAGGTGGAGCACTGCGGAACATCGCAGGACAGGCGGAAAGGCCCAGAAAGAAAAGAAGCAAGAGACATCACCTGAGTGCGTTCGGCCAAAAAAGAAGAGATCCATGAGAGGACCTCGCCTGGGATGCCAATTTGAGACAGGCGAGTATGCAAGGTGGGGTGGTCTATGGTGTCAAATGCAGCTGACCGATCTAATGAAATAAGAGCACCCAGCCCACCTGTGTCGACCAATCGGGCCATATCATCAAGAACTGAAACCAGAACGCTTTCGGTCCCCCGACCCGATTGTGCAGGTTCCAGCAGTTTAGAAGCCTCCAGAAAAGAAGACAGAAAGGGAGAAACCAAAGATTCCAAAAACTTCATAGAGAAGGGAACTAGAGAGATAGGCTGGAAATTGGAGAGGACAGAAGGATCCAAGTAAGGTTTCTTCAGAAGGGGAATAACCGTAGCGATCTTCAATTCTGACGGGATAACCCCTGACTGACAAGAGACATTAATTGCTGTAGTGAATTCTGTTAAAAGATCCTAGGAGATCTCTTTCATGATAACTAATGGTACCACATCAAGGGGGGAGCCAGATCTAATAGGTTGTATGGCATTGAATACCATCTCCTCAGTAAAGAGCGGAAAGGAGGACTATTTTTCCACTGTGACTAGATTACACAGGCCGATCTATTTGGAGGGTGGAGATGTATTCCATGGGTTGCACATGTTAAGAAGCAACTAATAGGGCTGAATGAAGCTGTATTATGGGAAGCCCCTGAACAAATAGATACATTTGTTTTGCGTAGAATCAAAATAAAAATGAGGAACAAAGAGTTGATGTTGGAAGTTGGGGCCTGATTCCATTGAGGGTAAATTAGATCCTGGCGTTGAACATTTTCTTGACCAACCACCATATGAGAAATCTTTGTATATTTGGTTTAGGATGGGAATGCTTCACTTAGCGTCCTTTACTAAATCCTGGGGTCAAGATGGATCAAGCATGTTCCCAGTATGTGGCCTAGGCATGGCCACTGTTATCCATTTTTGTTTATCTGTGTTAAATTGAAACATCTGAGAGTTTGATTTTTAAGACCACTCTTTAAGGCAGCTATGCTTCAATCGACTATTGAAGCAATGCAATTATTTAGATCTCCCACTGAGCACCCTATAGTATTTGCTGTAGCCCGTTATATTCACTGGGCCTGGTTCCTCAGGTTGAAATTAATGGATAAGGGCATGACCATAGGGCAATACAATTCTTTTATATAGACTTCATACCTTAGGCTTTCAGTGGTTGACCTAAATTTGGGGATTTTGATGAGGCTCCCCTTTCCTTTTAAATTCTTTTTAGAGGCAAGTATATGGAAATTGGTTTTAAATTTGTAAGGTAATTGATTGTTCTATTTTATATTTATGTATTTGTTTGTTTATGTTTTTGTTTGTCTGTTTATATATGTACTTTATTGTTTTTATACTGAATAAAGTAACAAAATGAATGAAGAGAGAAGGTTAAGTTTGTTCTCTTTAACTTCTCACCAAACCCAGTAAAGTTTGAAAGGGGCAAGATAATGGGACATCTGTCATAGGACAGCCCTTGGGAATTTCCGTACATTCAAGTCCATGGAGAAGGTGGTCACCCTGAGAAACAAACTGCGGGGAGTGGTGCCCCAGAAAAATAAATGTTTCCCTTAGAAGGGGAGGCTGATTATGATCAAGCTAAGCGTGAGTCCTTGTAGGAGAATAACAATCTTCACCATACAAAATACTGGCATATAGGGTCCAGGAACACATTACAGATATTAATCATCCAGATCAAGTTGGTTTTATTGCAAAGATATCTTTGATGGATCATATGCGTAGATTGGCATACATAATAGCTTCTGCTCAGGCCTTGACAGGTAAACCTACTCTCTTTTCTGTGGATGCAGAGAAGGCCTTCCACAGGATCAAGTGGCCTTTTCTTTTATGCATTTTAGCTTGGTTTGGGCTGCATGGGAAGTTAAGTGGGATGACATCAGAAATTCTTTTGTACACTGATTTTATTCTGCATATGCTCGCCAATCCCCAAAAAGATGTACGCACACATCTGATGACCTACCTGAGAATAACATTATGTAGATCGATCCCTGCTATGATTAAATTGAATATGAATTAAGCCTAGAAGGGTATTGGGCAGAATATGAAGAAATTGGGTAGACTGACATTCCCACTGATGGGGAGAGTGTCTCTATGCAAGATGATTCCACTAAATAGAATTGAATAGTTATTCAGCAAGCTCCCATGTACAATCCTATTATCAAACTTTAAGAAAGTAAACCCAATGCTGTGCATGTTCTCGTGGCAAGACAAAAATCAGAATTAAATTGGGACAATGATATAAGGCTAATAATAAGGGAGGGGTGAACCTGACCAATGTTAAGACTTAACTATGGGCAACTAGTAAGAGACAGTATACGAGGGATGGAGCTTCCTCTTGGGGCTTCTTATGAAGAATCCCTACTGTACCCATATACCATAATAGCCTTTGTTAATCAAGGCCATCCCTGCAGTTCACGAAAGAGTTATTGGCATATTAAGCTAAGGTGTGGTGGGTGATCCATAGAAAAATGTATATGAAGATGGGGCTATCACTGAATATACCAATTTGGCATAATGATATCATTTGAATAAACAAGCAACCATTTTATTTGCGCTAATGAAATGAGAGGGGGATTTCATTGTTGTTGCACTGATTTTGTGGTGGGCTCTCTGGCAATGTTTGGTCTCAAAAGACAGAACTTCTGGAAGGATCTACTAGTGAGGAATTGCTTAAAAATCACACAGGTATTGTTGTGTAAAGACAGCCCACTTGTCTTTGGACCTGGACTTGTGTCATGGGAAAAAGAACGATCTCAGTGGCATTCCATTTGTTGGTGGAGGCAGTGGGAGCACTGTTGCTGGACTTAAAAAATAATTGGGAGATACCAGCGTGCACAGCAAGTATGATACCAATGCTGTTGCACCACAAACAATGAGTAAATGGACTTCCAGCACATTCTGCACATTCTGCGGGACTTGCAGGGATACATTGTGCTCTTTTCATTTTCCAACAATTACAATGAATGCCACAAGAGATACAAGCTGTAATTGCTCCCAATATGAAAGATATTCATAGCACAAAGGCTTTCCTGGAACATTAACTACCTTATATTGTACACACTAACAAATTAGAGTGGATGACAGGTGAGAGGACGGCAGATCACACATAGTCACTGTATGAGATCCAAAATGTTGGCTGGCATCAAAACAACCTCAGACACAGACCCTGATAAACTATTAAAACCTAAGCATATTAGCCAAAAGAAAAGCCATACCACACACTCAGGTGCAACAGGTTTCCCTAAACTCCACCTTACAGTAGGGAGAATCAGATTATAACAGCATTCCTGGACAACCCTCAGCTGTGGAGTTGGAGCTGTAGAGGAGTATTTGTAAGTGGTAAACTAGAGGTGTGCTAAGATGGTAGGAGGAAGTTGGAGTATGAGAAGAGGACATTGTGCTGGATGAGGAAGCATAACATCTAAGAGTACATTTTTGTTGGATGAGTGTAACCATCTTTGAAGGGTGTTCACAGAGGTAATGGTGACAGTACTGGCAAAAGTCAACCTTAGATTGGTAGCTGGAGAAGAGTAGTACCAGCTAGAGGGGAAGAAACTTACATCAAACCTATAAGGGGGGGCAGCAGAACGAATTGATGCAGCATCACTGAACAGCAGGGAGCCTATGTCAGACCGTCCCGGCGAGAGGGTAAGCCCTGGGACAAAGCCCTTAGAGCAGGGAGGAGAATGGAGGTCTAGTCAATTTCTCTCTCAGGGCCCAGAAGCTCCGGGAGCAGTCTTTGCTGCTAAAGGGAATTAACATCTGCTGCCTGGACTGGGTGGAAGAAGCTCTATGACTCTGCAAGGTCCTGAGCACCCCCTAAAGGAGAACCAAGGAGCATGTAGGCAAACAACCTAGTTTGGCAACCCCTGGAAACACAAAACCAAAGGCAAAGATCAGAGTTGTTCAGTGGATGTGTGACCAGGCATGGATAGGAGCCAAACATACACTTGAATGCCTCTTTGAGAGCCGCCGACCACTGCTTTTTTTCTTTTGCCTGCTTGCGTGTCATTTTCATTGCCCCACTTAAATCTTTGTGACTGGAATGCATAGAGTAAAGTCTGAAGTCTACACATCCGAAACAGACACAAACAGATAAGGCATTCCAGAGGTGAATCCTTAAGCTGTTCTGCTACTCCAAAAGTCTCATCCTTCCTATGCCTGATGAAGTAATCTGAAGATTATGAAAGCTTGCAAATAAATGTCTTTGTTAGACTAGCAGTTTTTAAATTACCATTGGCGAAAACGGTACAAGAAAACTGAACTCAAAATATATTCCACAGTTTGCTACTCTGGTCATGCTACGGATGATCCATTTCATTGCTGGAAATTAAAGTTGGTGCTTACCTGTAAGTGTATGTTCTCCACTGTTGGTATCTTTCATAGATTCACATGGAACATCTTGTCTCCTCTTTGAGGTTGGGTGACTAACTCTCTCCTCACTACACAACTGCTATTCGAATCAGAAGATGGTTGATTAGTGAATAGCCCTACTGAATGACCAAGAAGAAAGGCATATGAGGTGAATAGGCTGCACGTTAAAAGCCTATCTTTGTTTTTATCTCACTTTGTATTTCTGCTATACAAATTATGTTTACAGAGTATTTCCAGCATGAAAACTGTAGCCATAAAATTATTCCATTCCATGCACTAGGTAGGGCATTAACAACACCCTCCTGCCTCACCAAACGCGTTCTGTAAACTAGTGATGTCCCTCAAAGCACAGGCTTTCATATAGGTGTGAACCTAACCATGCTCAAACAGATGCTGGAGCTGGTTGGCATCAAGAAGACCCATACATTTCCGTACTACCCTCAAGGGGACTCCCAAGTGGAGACATTCAATCATACCTTCTTGGCGATTGTTTGTATCCTGAGGCTGGAGGAAAAGACCAGGTGAAGTTAGTGTGTGCTTACTCTGATCATGATTACAACTGTACAAAGTATGATGCCACAGGTTTAGACTGTATTACCTGATGTTAAGAATTGATGCCCGGCTGCTTGAAGACCTGTGTTTTGGAATGTCTGCAGATGGAACAGGAAGCAAGAACTACACCAGCTATGTGAAGCAGTTAAAATGTCATCTTGAGCAAGCCCATTACCACCTAGGCTGCCGTGTTAGGGTAAATTCTGGGATCGGCAGAACCGTACCTAGGGTCCACGGATCTCCGGCTCTCTGAAGGCCCTACTTCCTTCCAGTGTCCCAAAGAAGTTGAGGTCCACACAAGAAGCAAACGGTTACTGCTTTTTTATTATAGCAAACAAGTAGGGATCACGCACATGGAGCAAAATCCAGTCCAGGCACATCTCGCCGATTATGGGCTTGCAGGCCACTTTTGTACACCTGTGATGTCACAATCAGTATCACTTACCAAAATCCTTCCCCGAACCTAACGCCACTCCGGGTTGGCTCCCTGAGTGGTAGGTTCAGTATAGGAACATATAGTGTGCGTTCTTACTGGTGGAAACTGTGTCAGGAGGGATACTTGGATCATCCCTAAAAATTGCTACCTGAAAAGTGTTACATTAGAGCGCCCGATGATCGGCTGGGGATACCCACCACCATCCCCTAGCCTCCAGTGTCTTCATTGGTCAGGCCGCGGGCCCCCAAGCCTGGGACTACTGTTGTTCCCAGCCCGCAAGACACCTGCTTACGTACAGTGTGTATCGATAAGGTGTGACTATGTGACAGTGTGTAACAATGGGGTGCTTCTGCTACAGCCATGAGAGCAGTCCATTCCCAGCGCATGATGTAGATGGATTGTTACAATTTGTTGCAAGCTCGGTCCCCGTTGTGAGACAGCCGCGCCTTCCCAGCTTCCAGGCCTTGGCATTGTGTCATTTTGGCCAAGTCACGTGTGAGGAGACCGTCGGTGAGGCCGAATTACTCTGATTTAATTTGTATGTTGGCTTGGAATATTCTCTCCTGTAACTGGTCTCACCGTGGCACGCTGGGTGAGGAATGTCACTGCAACATCATGTCCTTGACGGGTGCGGTCCATGCCAGGGCTATTCTGCTTGCACAGCATCTTGCGGATTGGATTGTCTGTGAGACGATTCTGGCTTGCTGGATTTTCCTAAGGCCTACTTCGGCTCCGGTTATGCATTCGACGTAATTATCCATAGGTTTAAGGCATGTCATGGTCGGTCAGGTCCCTTGAATGCTCCTGTCCATCCATAGGGTTAATAACATGTATCATCTGCAAGCATATACCCGAGCTCTTCTGTCATATTGCGTTTCTGTGGTGCTGTAGCGTGCCTAAGTGGCAAAATAATAAACATGCAGACAGTATGTATGTGTCACCGCCCTCTAACTCATAGAACTGTACGCGTGTGTTCTTCATGTGGATTGGTGTGCGAGTGTCCCGAATGTGTCGGTTGCATCTTTGCTTCCTGTCTAACACAGCTAGGTCATCATGGTGTCTCTAACGACCTGCAGCAGAGTTTTGAAGGAGATTCAATCGATTTGGTCCATATAATCATCTCCAGCTCGGTCTTGGCTGTCATTACTTGGTTTGGATAGAGTCCGTACCATCGCAGGGCTATATGGTCGGGCGGCTGGTTACCGTTCATGGTGCATGGTCATGCTGGGAACGGTGGGGTTTGGTGCAACTTCATACGGTCGGTGGTTATTCTGTCGGGGGTGCTTCTTCTGGTTGGGGGGCCCGTCGTGAGGGATGGGACATTTGGATATTCCCTCTTCAGTCGCAAAGAAGAAAGCGGAGAGAAACAAACACCACCTAAATTAAGGTTAAGTTTCACTCTCATCAGCCTGGCCATTGTGTGTTGATCCATATACTGGGACAGAGAGGGCAAACAAGAATGCTGACAAGTGGGAGTCTCAACCGTTCATCATCGACCAACAGATAGAAGAGCTTCCTGTCTACTGACTGTGAGAGGAAGGACAGCCATGGAACATCAAGAACTTGCACCGGAACCACCTCCTCCAAGTTGAGGATTAGTGTGAGCTGGACCCTGCAGTGACAGAAGCAGAATCAGCCAAGGGCGGATGATTGTTTTATTTGTATTCATTGGTCATTTTTAAAGCACTTATGCACAAGTGTTTCTAGTTTCATCAAGGCAAGGGAGTTTTCCCACAGGAGAGCCAAGTAGCAATCCTAATGGGCCTTGCAGCATTCAGATCATGCATCTGCAGCAATGAGAAGTACAAGGGAGGAGGGGTGAGGGGGAAGTGCAGAAAAGTGTGGGGGCCTTAGAGAGGAGAGTGCAAGGGGAGCCCGGTAGAAAGGCTCCAGGGAAACAGAGAATCCAGGGGAAGGGGGGCCACAAGAAAATTTGCTTTCAGGGGCTGGAATGTCTCAAATGGTGCAGGCCAGTGCAGGGGCCCATGGGGGCAAGTGCAGAATAAAGGGGGGTCAGGAGAGATCAAGTGCAGGGGTAGACTGGGCAAGGAGGGCACAGAGCCCTGTGTTACTCTGAAGGGAAGCAGGCCACCAGTCTAAGGCAAATGGGGAAATTAGCAATGGAAGGGAGGCGGAAGGAAGAAGAGAAAGGGAATCTCTTGAGGAGCTTCCAGAACATGAGGAGATCCAGCTCAAATCTGAGTGGGGCAGGAAGGCCATTCCAGAGGAAGGCACCATCGGAAGAGAGAGATCTACCACCAACTCTCTGCTTGGCAAAACGGCTAATCTGAAGAGAGTTAGAGTTAGACAAGTGAAGGGCTCCAGTACGCAGGTATTTAGGGAGAGAGAGCAGTGTCCCAGGTCCCAGAAAGCCATGTGATGATGCAGAGGGTCTTGAACTTGATCCTCGCAGCAACTGGGAGCCATTAGAGATTTATGGGCTGAAGAGATGTGGTCCCTGAGCTTGAGGCCAAGGACAAGTCCTGCCATCCTATTCTGGATTAGTTGAAGAGAGCGAAGTGAGGAACTAGGCAGATTGAGGAAGAAGCTGTCACTGCAGTCCAGCCTGGAAAGAACCAGAGCTCAGGAGACATTGAGTTTCTGGGGGAAGTTGAGGGAAGGGAGAATGCCTCTGAAGAGGTGTAGCTACACATGGGCCTTCTTGGCTAGGTCCAGGGTGTGAGGAGAGAAGCAGAGAGTGGAGTTGAAGATGATATCAAGGTGTCTTGCTTTGTAGGAGGGTGAAGGGAGGTGTCCCAGGGCGTGGGGGTGGCCAGAGTGTGGGAAGGAAAGAGGGAGCAGGGGTCTCGCTGAGAAGGATATCTGTCTCGCTGAGAAGGATATCTGTCTTACTGGCGTTAAGGTAGAGATCGTTAGTAGAGCACCAAGTCTGAATGGCAAACATCACGAGTCAGGAATAAGAGAGGAGGAGGAAGCAGAAGGAAGCTTGAAAGTGCATAACACTTTAAATTAGGAGAGAAGGTGGAGATCAAATGGGCTAGTGGGGCCAGGCAGATATCGAAAAGCCAAGGCAAGAGGATAGAACCATGAGGAAAACCACTGGTGGACAGTGAGATGTAGGAGAGAAAATGGCCCAATTGGACCTGGGAGGGTCAGTCCGAGGGGAAGGAGGTCAACCAGTCCAGAGCGTGGTCTGTGATGCCAAGGTTGTCTTGGAGCTGCTTTATTAGGGTGGCATGATTGACCGTATCAAAGGCAGAGGAGAGGTCAAGAAGGATGAGAACGGAGGGAGAGCTGGAATCAAGATTAGTGAGCAAATCTTCATGAGTGTTCAGGAGAGCAGTTTCCAAGCCTCTGGTGACTCTGAAGCCGGACTGGTGGTGGTGAAGGCAACCAACAGATACAGGGTCGAGGATAAGCTGAGAGAGGGCCAGCTTCTCCAAGAATTTGCCCAGGAAGGGGGTAGTGGAGGTAGGGTGGTAGTTTGCAGGACAGGAAGGGTCGGCAGAAGGTTTTTTGAGGAGAGAGTTCGCAAGGGAGTGGTTGAGGAGTGAGGGGAAGGATCCAGTGGCAAAGGAGTGATTGCAGAATTTGGCCAAGGCTGGACAAATGGAGATAATATTGTCCTTGAAGGTTCTGGAGGAGCATGGGTGCACCTGTTTGGAAGAGACTTTCATAGATCAGACTTATCTAGAAACTTCATCAGGTGTTATGGTAGAAAAGAAGGGGAATAGTAAGGGAGGGGTCAGAGGGTCAGTGGGTCAGGGGGACAGAGGGAGACCTGAGAGAAGGAGAAGGGAGTGGAGTAGAGGAGAGTGAGGAGGATGTCTTGGGTTTGGAAATGAAGTGAGAGGCAAGAGAAGTGCAGAGGGCCTGGGAAGGCAGAGGAGTAGTAGAGACTTCAGTGGGGTAGGCGAGTTCCTTGCAGATTTTGAAAAGTTCTGCTGTGTTGTTAGTTGCCACAGAGATGCGGGCACTGATATAGACCTTCTTAGTGCAGATGGAGAATCTGTATTGTCTTTGGTGCAGGCATCAGACCAGTTTGTCAGAGGATGTACTCGAAGCCTGCCATCTCCGTTCAGCGACTCTGAATTTACGTTTCAGTGTGGCCAGGTCAGAGTCATACCAGGAGTTGCACTTGGAGGCAGGTTTCAAGCGGATCCTCATGACAGGGGCAAGGATGTCCAAAGTTTGGGAGATGGAGAGGTAAAGGTTAGTAAGGGCTTCATCAGAGTGAGAGTCAGTGGCAGGAGTACGAGGGTGGGTGAAGGTGGTGGGAAATGCGGCAGCTGATGCTCACTTAATCAGTTGAATGGAGGAGAAGGAGGCTGGCAGTGCAGGTAGAGGCTTAGCCAGGGTACCAAGGAGGTACAAGTGAGAGGAGAGGAGGGCATGGTCAGACCAAGGGAGATGCGTAATGGATGGATGGAAATGGGGGTGTGGGGAAATGAGAGCATTCAAGGTGTGTCCGGCAGAATGCGCCATCCCAGAGAGAAGAATGGAGAAGGAAAGAGATTCACAGAGATTGTGGAAGAGACCAGTCACTGCATCAGAGGAGTCGAGATCAGCCCATTCAGAGAGGAAGTGAGAGACCTGGCCAGGGGGCCTATAGATTGTGCTGGATCCAAAAGATGTTTGGTGATAGATGAATTTAATTAATGTGCCCTATAAAATGACACATGTTTCAGCAGGGTGCCTTTCTCAAATCAGGGCATAGCTTGGTGCAACAAATCATAAGTGAAAATGGTAAGTATGCAATCGATTCACCATAGTCCATAATGCATCATCTATAGTAAGAAAAGAATATTTTGGTCAGCCATGACACGAAAAAGAAAACAACAATCAACATGTTACCCATGTTACCCATGTACATTTCAATTTCAGTTGAACAAATGAAAGAGAACAAAAAACAAGGAAATACAGAGAGAAAAAAGGGTGAGGGATAAGGGAAGGATGAATAGGTGTAGAAAACAATGCAAAAAGAATTTGAAAATTAGTAAGTGGCAATAGAGTAGACAAATACTATTCTGAATGTACAGTAAGGTAAAAAATTGTTTCTTACCATTTTCACTTATGATTTGTTGCACCAAGCTATGCCCTGATTTGAGAAAAGCACCCTTCCGAAACATGTGTCATTTTATAGGGCAAGTTAATTAAATTCATCTATCACCAAACATCTTTTGGATCCAGCTCTATCTTTTCTGGTGCAGTAATAAGGCGTGGTCACAGCAGCTTGTTCCTTAAGTTTAACAAACGGAGTAGAGGAACTCAAAGTCTCCGTTCTATGACACACCAATGCGACAGTGCAATTATTGCAACTAACCAGGTCGCGGAGGTACCAAGTGATATCAATCCAAAAGTTCCTTTCATACTTGCCTATAGATTGTGGCCAGAGTTAGGGAGACAACAGGAGAGATGTTAAGCCTGGAGGCAAGGCATTCAAAAGAGGAGTGGGACTGAGTGGGTGTGCTAGAAGAAGGGACCCACTCAGGGAAGATGAGGGCCATGCCGCCCCCAGGCAGATTAGGTCTGAGATTGGAGAAGATCCTGTATGTGAACCTGTCTCAGTGAGAGTGAGGACATCTAGTCGAGGCCTTCAAGGAGGTGGTATATATCAGAGGAGTGTTTGATGGCAGAGCGAGAGTTGAGGGTGGCTAGGTGAAGCGAGTTACCACTTTTGAAGGTCTTCCAAGGAGGGGTACAGGAGTGTGGTAGACCCGTCGGAGGTGGCGGAGGAGCCAGCGGAATAACAGAAAGAGGGGAGGCAGGAGAGGGGGAGAAGTTGAAGAGAGACAGGAGACACCTATCGAGGAGGAGGAGGTTGGTCTGTGTGCCCTGGCCATGACAGTGCCATTCTTGTAGACATTAATGAAGACCCTGGAAGAAAGGAAGGATGCCAAGAGTATCTCCCAGTGGGTGCAACGATTAATGGGAGAGGAAGAGACAGGGAAGATCGAAGAGACCATGTGGAGGGGTTCAAAGGTCAGGAGAAGGTAAAACAAGGAGAATGTCAGTGAGAGTCTGTCTGGGGGCAGCATTGGCATAGGTTGCGGCAATGGGCAGGCCAGAATTGGAGACCAGGAGATCCTTCTTGAACCTTTTCCTTCCAGGCTTTAACAGAGGCATAGGATGGGTGATAGAGTAGCAATTGGAGAAGATAGAAAGCACCATTGAGGCAAAGCAGAGATATGGAAAGGGAAAGGACAGAGGAAGAACTGCAGAACATGACCCAAACAATCACAATGCAATTCAAGCTCAGGCCAAGTGTGACAGGATAAGGAAGTAGGTTATATCATACAGCAGAAAGGCAAGGTCATTAGAGGTGGGAGCAAATAAAACCAAAAGCAAGGCATAAGAGGGGGAGGCACCAAAACTAAAAAGCCAGCAATTGCAAGACAAGTGGATTCGACTTTTCAAGGGGAAGTGGAAACGAAAATTTCTAGACACATCAAGCAATTTCAACGCAGGCAGATCTGACTTTCGAAGGCAAGTGGAATAAAGCTAAATTCTATGCACAACAGCCAATTTCAATACAGGTGTGAGGAATTCAACCAGCCGCACAGGGAATGTGCACTCGCCTGGTCTTTTTTAAAATTGTGTAAGAAATAGAATGATGGGAGATCAACCTCAGAAAATGTGTGGGGCTAATCCACACACATTTTCCTATGCTACGCGCACAACAAACACATAGTCAATTGTACTCCGGGGGGGCCACAGCCTACTAGCACAGTCCTTCCTGTCACATTTAGCTGGAATGGGACAACCACAGGTACATCAAAGCATCTCAAGAAGGGGGAAGGCAACACCTTCTTCTGGCCATGACCAGCCTAATTAAAATATCAAAGGCTCCATGGATCCGCCCTGCCTATTAATAAGTTCTGTGTGATGGCAGCGCATACTGATGAGAGTAAATTGAAGCAGGCCTGCGAAGAAACCTGTTCACAGAACTAACAAAGGGCAGGAAATCCCAACACCTTTTGGATATGCAGTGTGTCAGCTTGGAGCTAGCTCTCAACCCTCTGTATGAAGGGCAGTGAATGTCATGTTTGTGACAATTGTTTACTGTAGGCAACCCTTGCAGGGAACCCCCTTTCAGAAAGAAGAAGTATGTGATTTGATGGAGACAGAAAGTCGGTTCTCGCCACAAATGTCGAGAAAGACCTGCACTTTGATCAGGCGTCACAGAGAGCTCAATTAACCAGAGAGACACTCTGATCCACAACAGACAGGAATATGGATGAGACTTACTAGTACACGTTGTCTCCTCTTACCTTTCCTGTTGCAAAGCACTCTGGTTATGACTTCACGCATAACAGAATATTGTTGGTAGGGACCCAGGATTGGTTAAATAAGGTAGCCTGCACCAATCACTGGGGCCCATTAAGCTATAAAAGAGGGTTGAGCCCCTCTTTTGGCAGATAACCCGACGACTTCAAAAGGAGTACAGAGACAGACTCCTTTGGACCCTTGCTGAAGTTACAGTCTGCCTTACAGCTTCCGCCAGTGAAGGAAGACATGGATTTCTGAGAGGGAAGTAAGATCCCTCACCCAAACATCTGCCAGGGAACAGAGGGAGATACCAGACTCAGAGGACCCGTTCAGCAGCTCCAGAACCAGTACACAGCCAACCCACATCATGCCCTGCTAGGTTTTGCTAGCAAGATTCCTAGGTAGAAAGTGCCAGAGAGTCTCGGAACAAAGGACAAGGCTCTTGCATGCAAACACTCTCCTCAGATTTGGGCCGTCTGCCTTAACAGACGACACAAGCCCTGCAGAGAAGCTTAGAGGAGTGCCACACAATTATCAACCAGCATCCATCCTTTAAGGACATTTTCGAGGCAGTCGAGCACTCGAACCGCAACCTACAGCACCCCTGACTGTTATCACGCTGCAGTCACTGAAGCCGTCCGAGACCCCTCGACCAGCATTCCAGATCCACCAACCAGCACAGAGACGATTCTTGACCCTGAACTGCCGTGTAGGCCAGCCTGCAGTCGTCAGTCCAGCCTCGCTTTCTAAGGGGCCTTCTGCCTGTACCCGCAGCTGTCTCTCATGTTGAACTCTGTCGCAGGAACTGCAAAGCATCCTGGAACCGACTCGATGCTGTTGAGTATCAAGATCATCTCAAGCACCAGGTACATTGTGGTTCTGTCCCCCTGGTCCTTCTCCAAAGGCCCCTAGTGATATTTATGACCCCTGGTTCCCTTGGTGCTGAAACCAAATAACCTTGAACAGTTAAGACTGATTGCTTTACTGACAACCATCCTGTCAGTATCCAAAGTGCATTTCTTTCCTTGGTGAAACTATCTGTCCTCTGCGTTCCATTACAGGATGGGCTGTAGTTTGTAGTGTGCTAGAACTGTCTGTTGTAATAATAATAAAGTAGATTTTTTTGTATACAACCTTGACTGGAAAGTACCTTTTATCAATGGGTAATAATTGTATTTTTGCTGTGTTGCAACTAACCAACGATCCAAGACCTTGCAGAGATAAGCCTGCCGTTCCGTCCATGTTACCAAAATTGGACACAGAAGTTTATGATTTACTTGTATTTCCAATCTGTTCGGATCCCTTCTGGTGTACTAGATGTGATGGTTTAGAAACCAATATTCATCCCTGGACCACTGATGCTCAGGAACTTGATTTGTCACAACAGGTAGATGTGGCTTTCAAAGGGAAGTGGAAAGGAAACTTCCAAGTACAGAAAGCTATTTCTATGCAGGTAGATTTGACTTTCAAAGGGAAGGGCAAAAAAAGCAAACTTCTAGACACAGCAGGCAATTTAAATACAGGTAGATTTGTCTTTCAAAGGGAAGTGGAAAAAATCAAACTTCTAAGAATGCCAGGCAATTTCAACACAGATAGATTTGTTTTTCAAAGAGAAGTGGAAAAGCCAACGTCCAGACACAGCAAGAAATTTCAATACAGTCCAATGAGACTTTCTCAGAGAAGAGGAAATAAGAACACTTCAACACAGCCAGCAATTCAGAAAAATTAACAGATTTGACTTATAAAGTGAGGCATATAACCGAACACGGCCAATGGATGCAAAAGAACAAAACACATATAATAGACACAAATCCATGCCATGATACAGCCTATATGAGGAATGGAGGGGGCCAACTGCTGAATGCAGGCAGAAATTCCAGGAACAGCCTATTAGCAGTGACTGCACTGACAAGCATGAAGAGGAAGGCCTTTTGATGGTTCAATCCTCACAAGCTTCTCAAGCTGCCAAGACCATGGGAGCACTAGAAGGCCAACTGTAAAACAGTGATGATGCTGAGGGAAATCTGTTTGGCGTCTAGCACAGCCCTTTGTTAAATCAGACACTAGTGCGGGTTCCTAAACTCATGGGCCCAGATCCCACTCCTATGGAACCTAACCTCTGGCCTGAAAGTGACCCTTTTGAATCTAATCATGTTCCTGCTACCATTGCTCATGCTACACTAGACTTGTGTTGGGATACACGTAAAGTGTCCCAGCCAGACAAAAAGGTTCAGTTTGAGGAAAACCTATTAGTGAGCCATATAACAACAGAGAATGAGCAATAAATGTCTTAATGTTGTGGTTGCAGAGGTTATAAATAGGGCAGCATTATAGGCCGGTGTTAAGTGTTGTATTATTGGTATGTTTGGATGTGTGATATGGGGGAAGAGCAGACATAGGTGGAAGATGGAGTCAGTAGGATAATGTGGTAGAAGCGAGGTCAGTGTGGTAAAAGTGTCAGGAATAGCACAATTTTGGATGTTAAGGCCTAGCACAGGATGAACAGATGAGAATGCCGGCCTTGGTGTGGAGCTGCGGCTTGGTTACCTCAGCTCCAAAAACAAATCCCTTTTCCCATTTCACAGTAGAGAAGCCGAGGTCAAAGGCACCCATGGTGCGCAGATAAGCACTAATTGTATCCAGCTGCGGGGTCTGAACATGATGGGAAATAAATATTAGTTGGTAAAAGAGCAGGAAGTGATGCACCATTTGAAGGACAAATTCATGAGAATAGGGCAAAAGGCTTTGTGATGCCAATGAGCAAGCTGAGGATTTAGAACACTACTGCCCTCACTCTGGGGCAGGCACCCCATTTGAATTACACCTAGACACACAACTTAAGCAAATAAATCTTCAAAATTCAGTCTCAAACGCGGTGCCCTGGTCATGTCATGCCTGGGCACCTAGGGTTGGGGGGCGGATAAGGTGTGAGCTGTGTCTGGAACGTCTTGTGATTCAGGACAGGAGGAGCAGAGTTGATTTTAACACAAAAAGAGGACCAAACCACTGTGAAAGTAATTGGTTATAGCTCATAAAAATCCAAAAGCCTATGTGGACAGGGACCAATGCAGTAGAACCCAAAGGGAGGGTGCAAGTGCTACAAGGCTGTGGTAGGAGGACAGGAAAGGGATAGAGTGAATATCTAACTATCCCTGCCTGAGTGTGGTGCCTCCACTAGGTAACGGTGCTGGGCAGTTTACAAACAGGAGATAGAAAAAGAAATAAACTAACCACTTCTACATGGGTAATGCTTTCTGCCTTGTTGGTCCTGTTCCACTCTCTTCCATTATGTAAAAATTATATTGGAAGAGAAGCGCTCAATGGTAGTTTAAAAAGAACACCAATGGTCAACTGGAAAGGCATCCAGTGGGATATCAACCAATTTATTGCCCACTAGATTGTCTATCTGGCCATGGTGGACTAAGGTCTAAAAACGACACAGACACAGTGACAAACAATGTTCAACAGAACATTCAACAAAGAAGACACCACGTCCACTCTCTGTCTTGGAGTGATGTTAGTGTTACGAGTTATGGGAAATGGTAAAAGGTATGCTCAGACTACAAGATCAGCCCAATTGTATGCCTTCTCATGTGTAGCAACCACCGTCGACCGGTTTCAGTGGCAAACATGTGGGTAAGGCCGCTTTCTTCAGGACAGTCTTCTACTCCCATCAAACGGACCAGTCAAAGGTAATGTAAGGACTGACCTTGTTGAGAGAGTAATGGTACAACAATTGTAAGTGTATATACTTTACCCCCAAGTAGTTAGTGCCGTGAGTTTGGATCAGTTTGAGAGGGAAACTGAGGGAAACAAACGAAGTATATGTAACCACAATCGCCTCTGAGCTAATAACTTCAATTAAATTGAATATGAATCTCACAAAATTAGATGTCATTCACAAAAGCAACGCTGCTAGTACTGGTGATACAGACGGTGAAGGGAGTGAACACTCATTATTTGTCTGCACCCACATTGAGAGGTGTATAAACACATGCCTAAGTTTAACATAGTTTAGTTAATTCTCATTCAAAAGCACTGAATAGCCATTTTGACATACCATAGGTATGTACTGTAGACCTGTGGAAAGTCACAGTTGTATACAGACCCTAACCCCCCACCCCCCCAACTCAGCACACAGACTCTCAAACATGCACCCAGACAGACCCAAACCCCCCACCCCCAAATCAGCACACTCTCAAACATGCACCCATACAGACCCAAACCCCCCACCCTCCAACTCAGCACACAGACTCTCAAACATGCACTCATACAGACCCGAACCCCCCACCCCCCAACTCAGCACACACTCTCAAGCATACACCATGAACCCATACAGACCCGAACCCCCACCCCACAACTCAGCACACACACTCTCAAGCATGCACCCATACAGAACCAAACCCCCCAACTCAGCACACATACTCTGAAGCATGCACCCATACATGCATCCCAACATACACAACACGAACATTCAAAAACAAACATTCATGCACATCCGACACCCCCCACCCCACATCTCAACATACACAACACAAACAGTCAAAAACAAACATTCATACACATCCGACATGCCCCCCCGCCCCCCATCTCAACATACACAACACAAACACTCAAAAACAAACATTCATACACATCCGACACATCCCCCTCCCCCCATCTCAACATACACAACACAAACACTCAAAAACAAACATTCACATACATCCGACACGCCCCCCACCCCCCATCTCAACATACACAACACAAACACTCAAAAACAAACATTCATACACATCCAACACCCCCCCGACTCCCCCATCTCAACATACACAACACAAACACTCAAAAACAAACATTCATACACATCCGACACACCCCCCAGCCCCTCCATCTCAACATACACAACACAAACATACAGCAGAACAGACTCGACACACAAACACAAATGCACAGACCACTTACCGGAGACGTGCTGGAAGGTAGGTAAGCTGGAACGCTGGCGAGGTAAGTGGAATCATACTACGGCTGGCGTGGCAAGCAGTGCTGGCACTCCATTGGTGCAGCATACACGCACTACGTGGCTCGTAGGAGTGACATGGTGAGTGTGTGCTGAGCCAATGACGGCCAGTGTTTTGTCCGGCCCGGAAGACAACAAAGACTTTCCTAATGGAGGGCGACCTTTGCTGCTTGCAGGCCACCCTCCAGTAGGAAAGTCTTTGTGTCTCGCGGTCTTGAAAAAACAGCATGGCAGGCCGAAACTGGCCCGCGGACCGTAGTTTGTGCACCCATGATCTACGCGCACAGGCAGCACCCGACAGTCTGATCATCCGCATTGAGCCCAATATATTCCTAGACCAAATACAGTTTTGCAAGAACTGGAGCTATATAGCGAATAAATGTACTAGGGACTGGTTGATTTTAATAATAAACACAGCTAAAACTGTTTCCATGAAATTGATGACTGAGATTGAACAGCAAATTGACCTACTCAAGTCGGCGGAAGTACTAGAAAACCTCAAGAAAAAACTGGAAGAACTAGATGTCCTCATCAATGACTTCAAGGAGTTCAATTTGAACAAGAAAATCCAGAAATTGAAAAAAGACATTTCAACCTTCTCCCATGAGAAAACCTATCTGTACATCGTAGACACATACTACGACGAGCCCCAAGGAGGGGCAGCTCAGAAATCAGTCTACCCCACCAAAAGGGGATGGCAACCCAGATAAAATAATAAGAACAGAAAACGGGATACGCCAGCACTTTGGACTTTCAGTAGTGGGAGCTACGATGAAGATAATAAACCATGTACATCCAGAGAAAAGGAGCACAATAGTTCCCGTAACCGTGATCAATCAGGTGACAGAAGGGTTCAGTTCCAGGCCAGCTCCAACCAAAGAGGACAAAACACCAACAGAAGGCCTTTTTTATACCGAGGCCAACGGGGCAGAGGTCGAGGACAAGATCCGGGGTCTCCTGTAGTCACCAGGAGCAGATGCCGGGGAGCACAAAAACCACAGAACTACTAGTGATGAACCTTTCAACATACATGTTAACTCCAATGGAAATTCAGATCTTACAAAAAGGCCTAAGTTTTGTGCCCACAGTCCAACACGACACGTTTCAAACAAGGATCAAATTGGCCAAGCTTATGAGAAATATCCGTCTAAGTCAACATTTCGGGGTACTCGACCAAGACCAGGCCCCACTTAGAGAGACAGATGTCACTGGATTACATCCTAGATCATCCTTCAATCCCCCCACCGTATCTGCAGAGTCCATCACTTTCGAAAAAGCCATCCTTAAGAAGTTGGAAGAAATCAAAAAAGATGGCAGCCCTGGCTTTCAAAACATTTCCAAAGCAGAGCGGGATGCACTCCACAATCTGAGCAACAACAAAACAGTCACCATCAAACAGGTCGATAAGGGCGAAGCCATTGTCGTGATGGATACTACCGACCACGACCGCATGGTCTCCACTATGCCAGAGAATGAGGAACACTACAAAGTGCTAGTGGGAGACCCCACAGAAACACTGCGTGGCATCATCACAAATATTGTGGAAGAGGCAGCATGCGAGGGCTTTATTACTACCAAAGAAGCTGCTTTTCTTAACCCCAAATTTCCCAAACTACCTGTTTTCTATGCCTTGCCTAAAGTACAAAAAGGCATCCAGCCTCCAACGGGACGCCCCATTGTGGCAGGGATTGAATCTATTCTAGAACCCCTCTCAGTTTTTGTAGACTTTTTTCTGAGACCGGAGATTCCCAAAATGCAATCCTATTTAAAGGATACTATGAGCATCCTCAACATGCTCAACAACGTCACCTTCGATCCCGATACACAGTTCGTGGTCACATTAGACATAGAAGCACTTTACACTAATATCCGTCAGGCAGCGACCTTACAAATTGTGGCGAAAGTGTTACGTAATTTCACCCCCCCCCCCTGCGGTGATCATCATAGATTTCATTGTACAGTTGGCAGATGTGGCACTCACAAAGAACTTCTTCCTGGTCAATGAAACATTCTACCAACAATGCTGCGGCACCGCCATGGGGGCCACATTTGCTCCGTCGCTGGCCAACCTGTATGTAGCTGACTTCGAAGAGACATACATCTATGTAGCAGAGAACCTGTTTAGATCACAGGTCTCCTTATGGACCAGGTACATCGATGATGTTCTGGCCATCTTCACAGGAACAGCATTGGAATTTAGTGGCTTTATGGCCTGGTTGAACTCAAGAAACAGGTACCTTAAGTTCACACACTCCATAGCGAAAGACATCATCCACTTTTTGGATGTTGAGATCTCCGCCACTGAAGGGAAGCTTGCCACGACTGTATTTAGAAAACCTACGGACCACAACTCTCTGTTAGACTTCTCCAGTTTTCACCCTAGGAGCCTCTGTGAAAATCTGCCTTTTGGCCAATTCCTGTGCTACAGACGCAATTGCTCCAGTATCCAGGAATATGACTCACAGGCTAAGGTGCTCACTGTCCATCTTTCGGTAAGGAGGATACCCTAAGAGACCTATCAAAAATGCCAGGAAGCGCTGTAGGAATATCCCACATGAGATAACACTACAGCAAAAGGCACGCCCGACAGGAGAACAAACCATCACCGCTGTGTTCAGCTACTCCAACAAAATCAACCAGATCAAGAGGGGAATTGTGAAACTGTGGCCTATCTTCAACCTTGTCCCTGTGTCCCTACCTGTCCCGCATTTTGCTATGAAAAAAAGGAGAAATATCCGGGACACTTTGGTATATTCATATGCACCTTCACATGAGATTTGAAACCAATCAACTCTCTGGGACTCGACCCAGCCCCTTGGACACACTCTCTGTGGACAGTGCAATGTATGCATCTTGACTAAAAGAACCAAAACCCTCGACCTTGGTCTCAGCACTCCGTGGAGACAAAATTCATTGACGAACTGTAATTCGTCCAATGTTATCTATTTGATTACGTGCCCATGCAGCAAAAAGTACATTGGCATGACCACCCGACCAATCGAGAAACGCATCCAGGACCATATGTCCTGCTTACGCAACAAACGTGACAATGCCCCAATGGTGGATCATTTTTCTAGGCACAACCATCAGGCCAAAGATCTTCGTTGGACTGTTATCGAGTAAAGTGAAATGCCCCAGAAGAGGGGGCGACATGGCCAGCCTACTACTAAAAAGAGAACAAACATGGGTGTTCCGACTTAAAACAGACGTAACTTGCCTAAATGAGAGCATCCCGTGGCACTCATTAGCTCTGATCACATGAGGGTTTCTTATTACATCCTTACTCTTAGAATTTGCCCAGTGGGTCCAGACACCTCCCCTGATCTTCCCGCCAGTCTTTCGATGATGGTTCCATGGTCTGTTTTAGCATAGACATTCAACTGTCCACTTTGCCTCTGGGGCCCCTCTCCTCTCTCCTCTTTCTTTGGCCAAATCCATATGACTGAGACTTAATGGCTATTTGTACCTAGACAGTATTCCCTGGTCCCATAATCACTCTTAAATGAGGGCTTTTTTGTGTGTGCTCTGCCAGCCTTAATCTGCTCGCCTCCCCATAGAGATGCTTCTCATATGTCTGCTAGCACTGCCTGACTTCCTGGTCAGGCGCCTTAAGCTGGACACGAAATTCGATTTCCTAACGTGAATTAGCCCTCCTGCCCCGTGCATTTGACACAGGCTTATGACCACCAGGGCCCTAGTCGAGCTAACATACACAGCTAGTCCCTCCCCCATGAGGGTACTCGTGCATTTTCGTACCGTCTTTTACCTCATAGGCACCACAGGCATCTTCTAACTACTGCCTCACCTCGCGTGGACCCCACCATTGGGATTAATGGGCTCGCCTGACTTCCTGCCCAGGAGTCTCACCCCGCTCACGTGACCGACGCCACGTCACGTGAGCCGCCTATGAATGCAAACAGTCAGTAGCCAGCATTCAGAACGTGATACTCACGGCAGCTGGACGCAGACTCCTATGCGCATACCTTTTATCTTTGAAGTAAGTGCTTACCAAATCCTTTCTGGCAGTCTCTGGAGTTAGCTCTGTTTGTTGACACAGGCAAGAGCCTCTAGCTATTACTTCTGAGTAATAGACAGCCGCTGTGGCGGCAGGCTCGGGTGTTCACTGTACATGAGTGATTAGTTACTCTATTTAACTACATGCTAGCCTCCCCCCTCACGAGAATATATGTCTCTTTCTCCTCAGAACATCTGGGGCCTGGATCCACGTGGTCCACATGACTGTGGACACATTCTACTCCATACAATTACACTGTGGACAGGGGATGACCTAATCCAAGGTACGTGTATCCGGTAGACTATGTACCTGATGAGATGTTAGCCCTCTCTGTGCAATCCATACCTCTAGCCATACCCTGTCAATCGTATTCTGGGGCTGTATGTGGCGACTGTCCCCTATACAACTGTGACTTTCCACAGGTCTTGTGGGATGTTCTAACCCACTAGTCTATGCCCTGCAACATGATTGTGTGCTGTTTTCATAAAAAACAACATGATGACCGCCAAAAAGATCTATGCGCTAAAAATCTCTGAAAAATGCTCAGGGAAACCTGAAAAATAGGCCGCCAATCCATTTTGCCTATGTCAGTGGTAACACAGGACCACTGCCAAAACCTATCATTTGGCTGCCCACAGAGCTGCAATGCAAGGGAAACACAGAACTGCTTTAAAAATCCGTTTTTCCCTGGCTGTTAAATTTGCAAAATAATGATTCTCAAACAGCAGAGAAGATCCAACATCCTTGTTGGGTGTTAAACACAACTTTATTTAAAGAATCCACCTAAGCACAATGTCAGCAGAAGCACATTTTATCATAAGAAAATCCACCTTCAAAGGTGCTTGCTTGGAAAAATATGTTAAAAATAGGCACAGTACCGCCGCTCGCCTGTGTCAGAAGCTGGCATTTACTTATAATGGGCCTCATTAGGACCCAGGCGGTAAGGGGTTTACGGCGGCGTAAACAGCGCCGACCCTTACCGCCTGATTCCGAGGTCCCTTAGCGCCATGGCGGATTTAACACCTGCTTTTAGCAGGTGTTAAAATCCATGGCGCTAAGGGACCATGTTGTTAATTACGCCACCGTAATTTACGGTGGCGTAATTAATGCCTTCCCCACTCCCATTATGCCCTATGGGGCAAAAATGGGAATGGGGAAGGGTAAATGGGAATTGGGGACTTGCCGCCCCGCCAACCTCAGAATGGGGCGGTAAGTCCGCCAACCACCATGGCGTAAACATAGTTTACGCCATGGTGGTAAAGGTACGACCCAGGCGGTAACTTACCGCCTGGGTCGTAATGAGGCCCAATGTCATTTTAAACTTGTACATTAAAATCAAAGTGTGGAAAAGAAGAGACTTCCCATCAAAAGCAATATAGGTTGTACAATTCAATCTCTAAATTTGAAAAAGGCTGGAATTAAGAGATTTGTGGCTATATTTGTTAAAAATGTAAATTGCATTTTAGAAAAAGACTATTTTAAACAGGGTTTTAAAAGTGAGTTAAAGCCAGCCACACGGGGCTTCAAAGACATTCCACAGTTTCTCCCAAACAAAGGAATCTTCCCCCCTGCTCTCTGCTGAGGAACTGGCAGGGAGGTGTGAAAGTAGGGGGGAGGAGGACTTTGGCCTGTTGCTCTGACAGGAGGCAAAAGATTCCCTTGACTGAAAGGAACTGCAAATTTGGGTGTCAACAGAAACTAGCTGCTGGCAGGAAGAGGCTCGGGTTGCTCTTGGCTCAGCCAAACCTTGGAGGCAGGGCTAGACTGAAATGTGTATCTGGAATTGGAGAAAATATATTTTTGAGAAAAAGACTCATAGAAAACTGTGCCAAACTTGTACAAATCTGGAATTTATAGATTGTTAAAATGAAAATGTTGCTCACAAGTAGAAACTACTCTGGAATGTGTGTGATGTTCAGAGACCGGACCACAAAAACGTTGCTATTGTAGCAATTGTGATAATGCTAGGAATATGAAAATGTACAGGATTGTGCCCAGATGTTGTGCGCATGTATGTGGAAAGATTTGTGCAGATCTGACACTGGGTAACCAACCAAAAGCACGAAAAACTGTCGTTTGTGAACTGAAACTCTTAGGAAGATGGGACTTGGACAGAACGCGCCTTATTTAATCTGTAATGTAAATATGTATTATTAGCAAGTTGGTGATATTGTAAATATGCTTTATATGAAACATGTATTTCTGTGTAGAAACAAAGGGGAGGTTTGTCCCTGGACCATAAACACAGCGTCATCATGACACATCATGACACTCTGGTTTCCTTCTCAAATCAGGAGAGAGGAAATACTTCGCCCAATCAGTTTCCTAGAGGGTGGGCTTATTATAATCAGCCTATCCACCCCCTTGGGAAATACATAAATAGGGACTGTTGAGGACCTGGAGACGCACATTCAGCCATCAACTGATTTACTGACAAAGCGCTCTGCAGGAGAACCCAGATCCAGACTCCAGAACTCTGAAAGCAGAAGGCCCAAATCTAAGCTGAACCCTTCTCAGCTGGCCTTTAAAATCTTGAAACCTGATTTTATCCCCATACTTCCAAGGGGCACGTCACAAATTGAACAGCCGGGCTGTGCTATTTCTGGTTCTTGGCAAGAACTCTTGCTAGAACCCAGAGATCCAAACCAGCAAAGCAGAGCTGTAACCCAGAACCAACCCATCGGATCCAGTCCAAGAGGCCGTGCAGAGACCAGAGTGCCTTGCTGAGTGCAGAACCAAGCGCCTGAATCCTGTCTGGTGGCTAGCAGATTCCACTCCAAAACCCTTTGACCAGATCCTGACGGGCCTATTCCAAAACCATAGTTGTGAGTATTTAGCATAGAACTGTCCATAGCCAATCTCTTATCCTTAAGTAATCCTATCCAACCCATTCCCACATATCCAGAACTGCATTGTAGAATCTCTTTTGTCTTTCCTGAATCTTTCTCTCATCCATATAGTCTTGTGATAATTGTAGTGATAAATCATCTTTGCGCTAGTATATAATTGCTGAAGAAAGGCAAGTGTTGCAGTGGGCAAAGACCAGACAGAGGTGCCTCTGGACTGGTGGCTGTACCGTTGGTATCTCGCATCTTCATAGCCCCTTAGTGTAAAGCCAAGCCTTGTTTGTAATCTTCAAAAGCGCATCTTTCATTTGAAATCTTGATCCTTTTTGAGAAAAATCGACCTTTACTAAAACCTTCGTAGCTTCTGAACCGTACATGCTAGGAACGACATTTAAGTGTCAAATTGAAGCTGCAGTCCAACTCCTTATTTATTTGTCGCAATCACGCCTAACGCACGCAGAAATGTTTGCCACGATTCTGCATTTGTCTCTATTTCATACCATAGAAAACAGATATTTCTTGCATGCAACCTCTGAATTCAATTTCCTATCTATCAGTCATTCAATAATCATTGCTAGTGTTTACCTGAAGCTATCGAACGCAGCTCCCACTGGTTCTGAATCCAATTTAGCAAATTAAAGTCATTTTTAGCATTTTTCCCATTCATTACAAGCCACATTCAAAAGCAATTGACTAGTTTTAAAATCATTCCTGTTTTTCTCTAAGCTTGCTGGGGGGAACTGGGATTGAAACTGCATTTGTAGAGTCTTTTATTCCTGAGGCCTGTTTTCTCTCCTTCCATCTCTATATTTCATATTAGGGGGGATTGAGTAGTATCAGGGGGAAGAGTGATTACATTGCATTTGATTGAATTCACAACAAGTATTATTTCTGTGCTGCATTTAATTCCTATCTTTGCATTTCATTGAACCCACGCAAAGTTTATTCTGTGCTACATTATTCTTCTCATCCATACTCCTATTGATTAAAGAGATTGTTGATTGTTGTGATATCACCCAACGCTGATCATTGTACAAATATTAATACTGTGATATATAGATATTTTTCATATTCATAAATGTGTGATATATATATTGTTCAATTCATCAAATAAATCTTTTAACTTTGCAAAACAACCTACTTCTTGGTTCAGTGAGACCCGGGGGGATTCAAAAAGAAGGGTGTAATATAAGGGTACATCATTCAGAAATAAAAGAACTTATATATATAATTAAGGATTCCAGCTGGGCATCACATGCTAGGCATTGACTTAGATGGAGTGCTGGGTTGAAACCACTTACAGTCTACAGTACATACCTATGGTATGTCAAAATGGCTATTCAGTGCTTTTGATTGAGAATTAACTAAACTATGGTAAATGTAGGTGTGTGTTTATAGACCTCTCAATGTGGGTGCAGACAAATAATGAGTATTCACTCCCTTCACCGTCTGTATCACCAGTACTAGCAGAGTTGCTTTTGTGAATGACATCTAATTTTGTGTGATTCATATTCAATTTAATTGAAGTTATTAACTCAGAGGCGATTGTGGTTACATATACTTTGTTTCAAACTGTTCCAACCTCACGGAACTAACGACTTGGGGGTAAAGTATATACACTTCCACTTGTCATACCATTACTCTCTCAACAAGGTCAGTCCTTACATTACTTTTGACTGGTCCGTTTAATGGGAGTAGAAGACTGTCCTGAAGAAAGTGGCTTTACCCACATGTTTGCCACTGAAACCGGTCGACGGTGGTTGCTGCACACGAGAAGGCATAAAATTGGGCTTATCTTGTAGTCTGAGCATACCTTTTACCATTTCCCACTTCCCACAACCCGTAACGCTAACATCACTCCAAGACAGAAAGTGGGACGTGGTGTCTTCTTTGTTGAATGTTCTGTTGGACATTGTCACTGTGTCTGTGTCGTTTTTAGACCTTAGTCCACCATGGCCAGATAGACAATCTAGTGGGCAATAAATTGGTTGATATCCCACTGGATGCCTTTTCGGTTGACCATTGGTGTTCTTTTTAAACTAGCATTGAGCACTTCTCTTCCAATATACTTTTTACATAATGGAAGAGAGTGGAACAGGACCAACAAGGCTGAAAGCATTACCCATGTAGAAGTGGTTAGTTTATTTTTTTTTCTATCTCCTGTTTGTAAGCGGCCCAGCACCGTTACCTAGTGGAGGCACCGCACTCAGGCCGGGATAGTTAGATATTCACTCTATCCCTTTCCTGTCCTCCTACCACAGCCTTGTAGCACTTGCACCCTCCCTTTGGGTTCTACTGCATTGGTCCCTGTCCACATAGGCTTTTGGATTTTTATGAGCTATAACCAATTACTTTCATAGTGGTTTGGGCCTCTTTTTGTGTTAAAAACAGTTCAGAGTTGGGGCCATACCCTCTTTAACTCTTCCACTCGCCCTCACATTTTTTCAGGAGCAGAGGTGATACCAATCAATTTAGTACAAAGTCAGGGGTGTGGACGTGTGTGCCATGGCATCTGGGTTAATGAGGAAGCTTATTGTCTAATGAAACGTAGAGTTGGCCTCGCCAAGTTTCTTTGATCATGTCTGGAACAGGAGGGTGCACATCTTGTGATGGTCCCAAAGTTATGTGCTTATTGATAAGAACCTACCAATTACACATTTGGGTTTGGCAGTGATGTTGTAGCACACTACATGTCTAGGGGAATGGGGGTAGCATAGAATTGGACAATCAGTCAAGGGATTATATAGGGGGATTATCATGTTCTTTAGGTGGTAGTCAATGAGGGTGGTGGGATTATGTTGTACTCATTATTATGCATAGTATTGTTAACTTGCATTTTTTCCACTATATAACGTGTAATGTCTTGAGATAAGATTAGCTCTGTGTCTTTTTGGTTCTATGGGACTGTAGGAGTGGCCTTTTGATCACCATAACCAAAAGCAGGCCCACCCATAAAGAATATGTACACGCTTTGTCCATAAAGCAAGTTTATTGTACAAATGGCCGGGAGGGGTTAGATGACATCAAAGAGTCAAACTAACCTGTCTCCCTGAACCACACAAAGAACACACATTTTATACAATTTGCAACAATTAAAACACTCCCAAAGGTTTTGTTACAGAGTCAACCCCCAAACATGATAGGTTAATCTTATACAATGTAACCATATTCCCTTCAGTTCCCACACTTCTTATTGGATAAATTCATCTAAGCACCATCCTCTTTAACTTATATTTGCATGTTTCACGTTTACACTACACCCCTCTGTGGGGCCTTTCCATATTTGGTCATAGCCTCATCTCCTATTTATATAACTTACAATTTCAATTATCACAGGTTCCATCTGGTTAGAAACCTTTACCCCTACTTGTGACGCACATGACTATTCTAATAAATTATCATTGATGTGAAGTGGAGGAGAGTTAACACATTTCCTTTGATCTATTGTTGCTGGTTTTATTGCCCAAAAAAGTTGGTGTATACAATTCATTCTAAACAATGTGACTTACCATTTCAGCAAACATGGTCCCAAACCACACCTTGACAACTCTATTGAAAACCCATAATCTTTCGGTGCTCCTTTCCCTGCAAGCGACCCACATCAGGTTTAATTGTCTGGCCCCAAAATCCAGCTCTACCAGGTGGCCGGAATCCTCCTGTGATTCAATAACAGACTCCTATATACTTACAGAGATTGCATATCCCCTTTACAATGCACCTAGACCATAAAAAAGGCCTGCCAAAACTGACCACCTGATATTCATCACAGCTGCTGCTGTCTTTCCCCAACCTTGTAAAACTAGTTTCTCAGTCACACGGAGTTCAATTGCCCAACCCAGGGTTTCAGCCAGCCCATCCTAACCTATCAGAGAACTCTGTGGCAAAACAGATCTGTATATTCATGCTTCCAAAAACCTATTTCCCTAGAGACCCCCATGTGTGTGTACCTACACCTGCATGTTCAAGACTACCGCATGCCCTCACACTGATTTTCCCATTGCAAATCTCCTACCTCGCATGCACATGTAGAGCTCCTCACTGCCTGGTTATTAAGCGCTGTGTGGCTTGACACACATATACTGAGTTTATATTGTATCAGCAGTTTTGACATTTATCTTGCCGCACACATGCAATTCGAAAATGTATCAACTAAAACACAAACAACACTAAAAATAACGTATATCTCATTTCCATTAGCTGAACTATATTAATGCTGAATTTCCATATTATTTCAACATCTCTGTCATCCCAGCCACCAATATGGCACACGCAATTCAAACTTCTCTTTACCCGTGGGACTCTTGGGATCCTTATCAACTACCCCAACAGGACCACCTGAGGCCCTTTTTGCTTGTAAGGAACCTTGTTTCCCTTGCAAAGAGGTGCAGTGATTATTTTGGTCCTTTGGATTGTTTTTGTTGTACAGTCTTAGGGCTGCCATACTTTTACGTGGCAAAGGAACCCTTGCCCACTGCTCCACTGGTAGATAGGGCTGCACTCCATTGTTCCACCAGGGAGAGTAGGCCTGTCATGAAATTGAAATATGATTACACAAGGTCCAGTGTGAAGTTTTCATTGCCATGTCCACACATGTTTGCATTCCTCCATCCTTACAGAATGTTTCTAGACATTCCGGGGTGCTGTGGGATGTGTTGAGATTCAAGGTACTGGGTGGCAAATGGTGACACATAGATCAAGATTATGGCTCGACATATTCATAGATCAGCCCAAGCTCATCCTCATAGCCGAGGATAGTTCAAAGGGAGCATGTAACCCCCGGTTGAGGGAAAAGAAAACAAAAAGGAAAGAAAATAAAATGGTGGATTTCACGGTGCATGGGGGAGCTGTCATTCAAAAGAAAAGAAGAATAATGTTGCTTGTGGCACAAGCGGAGCATCGTTAAAACTGTTTAATCGCACACCACACATAGAACGGTGAGACCAGCACTCCTCCAGGCGCTGTGATAACAAACATTTTCTTACCTTGTTGATCCTACCTTCCATCTTCACTGTTGCGATACGGGCACAAAAGGTGGCGCACTCCTGAGAGGAAGGGGAACACCCAAACACACTGCCACCTCCTGGTGACTGTCCTCACCACCGTGAGCCTGGTGCTTCATCACTGGCACACCACTTGAGGACATGGAATGCCCAACTTCACTTTCACCATCTGGGCCGTTTATGTCATACGTGGCACTCCCCGTGAGAAGGGGAGTGCTATATGAATGTGTTGGACCCTCCATTTACAGGTGGGCCGCAAATACTCCTCGGGATGCTGCTGGCATAGTAGCCTTCATTGAGGAAGTGGAATGGGGCCACCCACGTTGCAATTAATGCCAGACTGCACCTAGCATACACAGCCTAGCCACAAAGGACTAAAGGGACCCACACTGCCTATGCTGTTGTTGCTGCTGAGTTTCTGGGCTGCTTTTAAAGCCCGGCTTACAAGGTCTTTGGGCCTCCCACAGCTACTGCTTCCCTGCCTGCCTGCCAGATGACCATCTAGAGGCAGAAAATCCAAGAACTGCACCATGATTAAGGTGTTTGTATACTTTTACAGTGCGTTGTAGAGATGCACTTTTTATACATTTTTATGGATGCTATTTTATATTTGTGAGGAACTTTTATATTTTTTAAATTACTCATTAGTGTTTCTAACTCTTCTGTTGTTTAGTTACGCAGCTGCTTAGGTACAGGGATAGTGCGTATAATATCTTGTGATTCCCTCTTAATAACACCATGTTAAAAACTGCTGGTATACTGGGAGAAAGGAAATAGCTAAATGCCAATTAAAGAAACTGTACACCAGCATTTCGTGGTATGCCTTTCCTTGAGTTCCTTTAAGGCTAGTATAACCCCATGTTTCTTCCGAGGGGATTGGGGAATCCTCCCATTGCTTTTTCTCCCACATCCATTTCCTACAGGTGCACCAAGGTAATCTCAAACTCAGGTAAGCGGGGGCTGCCGGAGACATATTTGGAAGTAAGACAAAGTATGATTAAAAAAACTATATTGCTGTGCCCACCTACACCTGTCTCCCATTCAGTGCGTCAAAACCATCCCCCACTTCACATATGTTCTTCTATCATTGTAATTTGATTTTTTTAATTACTTGTAAATTAGCATCATGTATTGCGGGGTAAAAAAACAAGGTATAGCAAACCTTTACAAAACACTAGACAGTTCTAAAGTCAAGAATCAAGAAGGCCGCGAGAAATAGCAACACCAACATTCGTAACTTTGCTAAAGAGAACATGGACGGCGCAGGCCTCTTCCCCACTCCCAGCCAGAGAGACGAGGAAGATGGCTGACATGGCCAAGGCAGTAACACCAATCCGCCTCCATAACTGACGCAACTCGCAGTGTGTACCATCTGCTCCAACGTCTCACTTACCTGCACCGTATCCTGGCCTCCTTCTATTTGGTGCTGAAACACCACCATGACGTCTCAACTTAACATAGCACTAAATCACCAATTATGAGCTGAAATTATGTTAAACTATATGGTAACTACATCACCCATAATGTAAATGCTCTGTTGTCTGGGTATGCCATCACACCGTGTTTCTCTAAATGTAATTAAATGCACATAGATACAAATATACAACAAAAATGTATTGAAAATCGAAGTGAGTGTGACTTCAGTTTGTTGTGTAGATTCGTAGTGTGGAATTTTGGAAAGAATGGCTCCCAAAATAATCACCAGAATTGCTTTTCTAAAGGCGTTACTCTTTTAAATAGCAGGAGGCAGGGACACCGCAGGAGGAGCTGACTATCGATTTAGTGCATGTCTGATGTTCTGGGAGCTTAATCTCTTATAGCAGAAAAATGTGGTGGGTTTGCTGATGCCAAGGCAATGGTTTAATAGTGCAGTTCGGAAGATCGGGTTTTTGGAAGATCGTAGAAGTGGAGCTTCATCAAGAGCACAGCCGGATAACCTCAATGACCCTCCCGAACCTCTCTCCCCTGCCTGTAACTCTCTTTTCCCCCTCTTTCGATAACATCTAGCTGTTCCCTTATGGTGCTATCATTCCAATTGTTTCCATATTGCGGTAGCCGTGCTGTTCAGCACTCTTATTTTCCAGCTGGGTACAGGCCATACAAAACCCAATGCACACTGCTACAACTAAAGATGATAGTGAAGCACAAAAGCTTGTAGACTAAGGACACCTTCAGGCGTTCTGCTTCGACAATTCCATCCCTCTCTCTGCACACACTGTGCGGATGTATTTATCTCTCTCAAAGTGCCACCTATGTCGCAAAATTGCCACCGGGCCCGGGGCAGGCAGCCAATCAGGAGGCAAGGAACGCGGGCTGAATCTCCCGATGTATGCCCTCGTTCCAAGCTGCCTAATGGTTGCTTCCACCGCCAGGCATCTGTCCCCCACCATCTCTTCCCTTTTTTGCTCCCCTTCCCCTCCACACTAAACTGATTGAGGCACTGTCAAATGCCGCCGCCGCCGCTGCTGCTGCTTCCAGAACGGAAGCTTCCGTTGTGGCCACTATGGACGTGGAAGAGGCTATCCGTATGGATCCCTGTGTTCCAGATCCTTGGTGGCCATCTTACTCAAGTATTTTAATTCCATGAACGGGACGGCTCAAGGAGTCCCGTTTATTGAATGAAAATACAATGCTCTCAGCACCCTGGGTCACCGGATTGGAAACCTGTGGTGCTAATAGTGTTAAGCACCGGTGTGCCGGATTGGGTGTTATCGGCCCGGGCCCGAGCAAAGTGAGGATGGGGTCTTAACGCTTAATTAAAACTTCTGCACAGGCCTTCTCCTTTTTCTCCCAGACCGAAATAGCTACCATGAGAACTCGGCCATGATGCAGCCCTGACCGTCTGCAGAAATGTCATACCCTGCCTTTTGAAGATCTTCCCCCGTCAGCCAGGGGAAAGCTTAACAAGACAACTGAGTGCCAAAGAACTCTAATGGCTTCTCTGCTTAATTTTGCTCCCCCCATTGATCTGGAGTCATACAGGCAACCATGCTAGTATGTCCTCCACCTGTCCTTTACCCATTAAGCTAATGCCATATGTACAGTTATGCATTTATATTCTGGAGGATGTGTGGTCTGGTGTTGAAATAGATGTCTTTTGAACCAAGAAACTTTAATTGTAAATCACAGTTAGCTTTCTTTACTAAAGCTGCGTGATCCTCGGCACATCGCTTCAGATTCACGTGCCTCGGGTCCCTTACCTATTGAAAAACTGAAATTGCTTAGAAGAGGTTAGTAATAAGAGTACTATTCTAAGAAAGAGATCCATTATAGGCAGCCTGGGATCTTCAAGAAGTGCTTCTGTTTATGTTATTTCGAACTTAAACTCTACTCACTTCCTTCATTAATGTACAATGAGTACTCAAGTACCCTCGTGGCTTCCTATGGATAATGTTAATAATTCTATTGGTAATTGTACCCTCTATGAACTCGGCAAATTGCAATTGGGTGGAATCTCCCTGTTTAGACAGGGCAGAATGGAAGTGAACATTTTAATTGATTTAGCCTACTGCATTGGAGGGTCGTAAATATTACCCACAAATATGGCAGAGCACCCAAGAAGGAACTCAAACCGACCAAGGAACAACCGGGGGAATTTACACCCCACAATATTTTTTTTTTTATATTGGGTTAAAATGGTGCATTATACAGAACACTTTCTGTGAAAAACGGGGTAAAAAATTAGACCGTTTTCAATTGGTTTTGTAGGATAACTCCAATACAAAAATTGAATAGATGCAAGTCACCAAAAGTGCACAGGAGCAGCTCCCAATGTATTTTCATTATTCCTTTGCCCAAAATATATGCCAGTATAAAAACATTTTCACACTGGCTGAAAACATGTTCAGACTGGCTGGAAACATGTTCAAACTGGCTCTGCCAATATATGGCAGTATCCCCACATAAGGAAATACTCCTGTTTGCGTTACCTTTACAAATGCCATGCCACAATAAGGAAGCATGTCTTAACTGGCTTCTGAATTGAATCCAAGCTAGACACATAATAACCCTCATGTTTCCCTTATCATTGATGCTCTGTGAAAAAAGGCCATGCCAAAGTAAGAAATGGCTAGACAGGCGGCCCCAAAATTCCAATCTGGCCAAATAATACCACTTAAAATGCTTGATAATAGATGCCCAAATACCATGCCACAATAAGAAATGGCTAGACAGGCGGCCCCAAAATTCCAATCTAGCCAAATAATACCACTTAAAATGCTTGATAATAGATGCCCAAATACCATGCCACAATAAGAAAGGACTAGACTGACTGCCCCAAAATTCCAGTCTAGTTGCGTAGTAACATAATCATCCTTTCTTTTGTCCACCACAGGATGATCTCTTTTGACTCAATGATAGATGCCCAGTATAAAAGGCATTGTTGCCGCAACCGCTACTCAGCCCAGCACAAACGCACACAAGTGCACTCATTCACACAATGCATACACAGAGTATTCACGCACTCATCCACACACATTTTACATAAAAAACGGAAATCTTACCTGCATGCTGCCCAATTTTCCAAAGCTCTCAGTGACCCCCAGACAGCGCTCTCGCTACTGCTCATGCATGAGCAGGAACCAGAAAGCAGGGGGCGCTTTCTGGTTCTTGTGCATGTCCGAGCATGAGCCAGAGTAATGATGGCGCACTGCCCCACTCCAAGCGTGTGTGGGGAGGCGCAGGAGCACTCCCTCGCACATACAAATGTGAAGTACCCCAGCCTCTATATCCAATGGGCCATGCAAGGCTGGGGAAGCAAAATGCCCCAGCCCTGCATGGCCCATTGGACATGTGCGGCTGAGGTACTAACTGTCAAGGGGAAACGGCATTTCCCTTTCAGAGTTCAAGCCAGGCCAGTAGCGCTCCCTCAGCAGCAGCTGGAAACTGAGGGAGAGCCCCTGGGCTGGCACGGCTCATCCATGATAAGCAAGGCTATTGGTGCATCGACACCTCCTCATCCATTATGGACGAGCTGCCACTGGCCCACTGGACTCAATTGGGGATTTAGGAGGCCTGTGGTAACTACTCAACTTTTTGTGTTACATGCTATATGCTGGGGGTAACGTTTCCAATTTGGCTTTATACTCAGTAGTGAGAGGAAAACCGTTTCCACTAAAAAAGGGGGCTGTGTGACTCCATTAACACACAGCCAAGCTCATAACCACCCTGCATGAGATGACAAGTCTGAACGGCCAAGAAGCCTGTATCGATACACATGTTTTATCCTTGATACATTTGGAAGACTGCCATGAAGAAACAAGTGAGTGACTTAAATGTCAGCACCCCGTTATAGAAGCCAAGAGAGCTCCCACTTGAAGAATGATCTTGTTGTCCCATGTCATGACGGAGTAGCTCAAAGTGTTTTTCCCTTATATCGTTCAATTTGTCTTTCCATCTTGTGTGGATGGATATGACTAGCACAATAAGGATAACCAGATGACGCCTTATAATTATGACACGACTTGTCCATACATGCCAACATTATCCATTCCTTTCTGGAGACTGTAATGTACTCCTGGTTTAAACTTTGCATTTTGGCACGTGTACTCTTCGATTTCCACCAATATAAACCCAGGACTACAAGTCCCAGAATGCAAAGTTAAAACCAGGACTGGACACTCATCTACCAAAAGGCATGAATAACGTTGGCATGTATGTTTGCCCGGTCCTGGAGTCTCTAAATCATTGACATTAGACGCATAAACCAATTGCCTTCAAGTGGGGTTAGTCACATGCCTTGAGCTCCCAGAATGCCTTTGTTTGTTAAATGAGAGGCCGATACTGAGAAAATGATGCACCAGTGACTGCAGTCACCCGGTCACACTAGAGGTCAGACTACAATGAAAGCAACAGAACGGGATGCCGGGGATGGCTAGTTATCCACACCTGCTAATAGTACAATTTGAGCTTTTCCGGCCCTCTTCCCAACCCCAAGACTCTAGGCTTCCCCCACCACACGTGATGCCGACTCTGTGATGGTTTCGTTGCTAAAGATGAATAAACAGAAGTCCCAGCCAAGCTGCTGGCCAAGCCCCAGGGAGGCCTGGCCTTTCCTGCGAAGGCCCCAGATCCAGGCTGCCTATTTACATTCTCTCGGCTATTTATGCTGGTGCCAATCATGCGGACTCTTGCTACAAGGCCTCGCCGGAGGCTGGGGTCGCTCTGGGCGCGGTGCCCTGAACAATGACGACGAATGTAAACAGAAGTGATTGCCTGCCAGGCCCAGACGGGCTGTTTAGATAAAAGTCAACGCTTCGCGAGAGCAGAGCGTGCTGGTCGTGCTTGTTTTAGTTTATTGGTGTAGCGCATTTCGCATTCAGAACGCCAGAGAATGTTATTTCGTTTCCAAGGGTGCTGGGTTCCTTTTCCATCCCCACAAGTCACACTAAAATACACACACCCACACCTCACCACATACCCAATTCTTCGAGGTGTGTGTATTTTAGTGTGACTTGTGGGGATGGAAATATCTGAATGTTCATTGCAGGTCACGAGAGGCAATGCTGCCTATTTAGAGGAGTGTGGGGGTGGAGCAGCTTTCATGAAGTTATTAAGTGAATCGTATTTTATACTGCCCCAGCCACCACAGTAGGGGTCTTAAAAGCCCAGAGGCTTGTCCATAGGTGTCATATTGAACCCGTCTGGGGTATCTAGGCCTTAGTTTGCAGAGGAAAGCAAAAGTGGCATCAGAAGAAGGAATGGGTGAAGGTCCTAGTTCACCATTGGTTAGCTGAAAATTCTACTGGACGTTTTTGGCAATGTACTCTAGAATGGCACTACTTAATTGCATTGAGTTGCGGGGAATTACGCCTTATTTGTCGTTTGCTCATGCAGGTAATAGGTTGTTTCGCCACATTCCCACAGTGTACAGGTACTCTGGGTCCATAATATCGGCAGTTGAGCCCGTCTGGTGGAGGTGAGGGTGCTGTTGGCTATGTACCCCTGACAATTTGCAGATTAGGCTGTTCAGCGCGTTTGAAACACCTATATTTGTGATGTCATCTTTCATGTCTTCAGTGTTAGTCTTAGCAGTGCACGGGGGTGGCGTGTGTTATGTTGGCTTAGTTTACCATAACTGGTGAACTGCTGGAGTTATTCGGTTTTACTTGTAACCATAATGTCCCTTTACCAACGTTTTTTCACTGAATTTCAAAGCTTTACATTAGTGCAACTTAACCATAAAGTCTCTTTAACAAAGTTTTTTCACTGAATTTCACAGGTTTTTATTAGTGCAACTTTACCATAACATCCCTTAAACAACGTTTATTTTTCTGTGAACTTCATAGGTTTTTATGAGTGAAAAGGTTTCACGATGTTCCATCACTGTATATAAGTTATTAATAATTCCTCTTTTAACATATATGAGAGAACTGTAAACCTCCTTTAACAAACATATGTTTTGCAATCCATACTGATGTGTGTCGTTATCAGCCGCGCATGCTGGGGATGCAACTCATGGGTAAATTGCCTAGGGCATGAGGCTCGACCATAACCCCAGCCCCACCAAACCACCACTGTTATCCACTGCACCTACCTTGCATCCTAGTTCAGTGTCCACTTTATCCTTGTAATGTGACCAATGACCAGTGCTCATGGCTTTTAGCCATGGGCAGTCTTCAAAATTCATGGGGCATGGGCTTCGGCCATGCTGCATGCCCCAATAAACAAATTAAAGTAGACATTTGTCCTTGCCGAAAGCCAGTCCCACTGTCCAGACACCAACGTTATATCACTATTTCTTGTACTTAGATTTCCCCACTTTTGGAAAAAATAACAGAAGAAAGATTTGCAAAAGCATGTTTTCTGGTCCTTGCTGATGCTCCTCGTGCAGGTTTGCTGCAATCCGATACAGCAGCTCGGGCTGCAGCAGCAAGTAGAATTCATTTTCCCCTTCAAACCTATCCCGATTTTGAAAAACGTTACCACATAACTAGTCCCTGGTGGTCATGCCCACTTTAGCACCATTACCAATCCCTTGTGGCCATGGCCAAGTGGACAGATTGTCCACAAGCTATACCTCAGTCACCAAAGGTGTATCACTATTTTCTGTACCTACATTATGACACTTTTCATAAAATAAAGCACTGATACATTTGCAAAACCATGCTTTTGGGGCCTTGCCAATGCTCCGTGCGCATGTTTGCTGCAAATCGTCCATTTAGAATTTTTGAAAAGTGGCAAAATGTACATCATGCACTTTCATTGAATGGCACCAAAGTTATAAGCCATCCAAAAACTGCTTTTCACCGACCCTACAATGCAGAAATATGCATGGGTGTCCTCAAACTTTTGTCAAGTTCGCGAACATCCATGCAATGTTCCCGAACATCTGAAATGTTTGCAGACATAGGAGAAGAAATAACACGTTATGTTGGGCTTTTTAATGCCATATCCCATCCTATCCTCATCACCCCTCACTTCGCCAGAGAACTTTTCATTAGTTTGACAAGTGTAATGTTGTGTTTTTAATACGTTTTTACTGCAACGTTCATGGACTACGGCTGTAAAGAAAGACCGGTGGGGGGTGTCTGTACTTCTGCTCTCTATATGGTAGAAGAGAGGCACAGAGGACCCCAGCCAAAATTCTCTAGTACGGTAGCAATGGACGAGCAATCAAGGCCTAGCTTCTCAGGAGGTGATGCAGGCTGGTTCTTAAGTACAGTGTACCCCAAGCCCCCACAAAGGAATGTCCACACACTGTATTGGTTAGAACACAGTCTTTATATAATCAATATTCAAGGTTATGTACACTTATCATAATAACTCACTTTGTACTCAGGAAAATCAACAATGGCAAATAAATACAATTCTAAAGTGGTACCACCCTTTGTATTAGATCTCATTAAAGTGCATCAACAATACTGTAACAATGTCACACAGATCAATAGAGTGAAACCATCAATAGAGAGAGGAGAGAAAATAAGATGGTTGAGCAATAGGCAGAATACTGGCCCCTACCACTAGACACAGTTCTGTGTGGAGATCCCCCCACCTGGGCAACCTGTAAAATAAGGATATAGCACAAGCCCAGTCCATATATTGTTCTGCAAGTCTTATTTCCTCCTATAATGTTTTTACCCCCCCAATGTACCTGGTGGAGTCGAGTTCTTCGAAGAGGCGTCGACAGATCCTTCTTGAGCAACCACTTTCAAGCGGGAGTCACGGATCAACGAGAGGCGTCGAGAATCATCGAGGAACTCGGTGTTCGGCGACGGGGAATCGACGGCCCTTCTTGAATGCCTTCCCTTTCAAGCGGGAGACACGGGGCGTCGAACGTCCGTCGACAAACAAGGTAGAACGGCGTCGATGAGGCGGCAGCTTCGTCCGAGCGGTGCTCGTCGGCGTCGGAGCGTTGGCGTCCTGCAAGGCAGAGGCGTGCGGGGCACCTCAGTGACAATAGTTCTGGACCGCAAAGATTGTGGAGACGGAGGCCCAGCAAGGGCGTCGAGTCGTTCGGGTCTTTGTGGTCTTCGGGTGGCGGGAAACTCACCGGCAGGTTTCTCCTCGGCGCGTTGGTCGTCCTCGACTTTCTCCGGCAGGATAAAGCGGTCGACGGTGCGGACGAGGGAGTCCTTCGATTCGAATGTTCTTAGGCAAAGGAGCGGACGGCTCCGGTCGTCGGCGGCACGGCGTCAAGTGGTTCCCACGGCTGGGCAACACAACTTCGACGGGCCTCCAGCGGTTACACAAACCTGCGAACCCTGGTCGACGGCAATGGACTTCGACGGTGTCGATGTCCGGGTGCTTCACTTCGATCTCCTCGGCGGTCCCGTCTCGGGTCGGCAGCCTTTCGAGGGTCTGTCTTCCAGGGCGCTTCGGCGAAGATGGAGCGGTGCTCGATGGTCCCTCGGAGCACGGGAAGAGGGCGCCTTACCAGGTCCTCTCTCGGGTCAGTCTTCGACGATTTCGGCAGCCTTCGGATCGGTCGAAGCAAATGCCACAGCAAGTCTTCTTCTTCCAGCTGGACGTCGAGGATCAGCAGTTCCAGTTACTCTTAGAGTGGAGACTCAGCCCCGGAACGCTTCTGAACGCTTCTGAACGTTCCCTGAACCCCTCTACCAGTGGTGAGAGGTCCCCATGAAGTGGGAGAATGGAAGAACAGGCTCCCGCCCTTCCCCTCTCGCGCTTGGCCTAGAGGATCACGGCCCAGACACCCGCCACGAGAGGAGTTTGCCTATCTACCGGATGACCAAATACCCTGGTACAGGAACATACGGATGTGCCCATCTACCTGCCCAGCAGCCCACCCTGTCCATGCCGACACCTGCGGCACGGACCAACTCGACTAAACCTACACGTCGTTAGAGATGCCATGACGACCTAGCCAACGGTCAGCACACCTGTGCAAATATACACACCGGACACTCCCGCACCAATCTACACGAAGAATATACTCAGTGCTATGACGTAGGCGACAGACATACTCACGGACGTACATCTTTATTATTTTCCACATAGGCTCTCAAAATGCAGAAACGCAAGACGCATCATGAATTTATATAAAAAGGCTTGCTCACGCTTCTTCTAAGAGCCATGTACCATAATGAAGAATATAACGGGGACACGATACTGAGGATAAAGCAATATGATACCGTAACCTAAAGCGCCCTGCATCAAACGGTTCCACCTATGCACCAGGCCCAAGTAGGCCGCAGGCAAAAGCTTCCATGAACATTGAATGAGCAAGAACTGGGTTGCTGACCCTGCAAAATGAGCCCGGCGAAAGCACACCGCCAAGGGCACGATGTTGCAATCTCGCACGCTGCAAGCCAACGCCAAGGTCGCACCTGCAAGATAAACCAGGCACACAGTAGGAAAAACAATATTAATTGTGTTGAATTTTGCCTCAAACACGGTCCCACCTCACGTGACAAAGTCAAACCTGACAAGATGCCAAGCCCAGGAGGAAGGAGACGCCTGAATCCCACGTTTCAAGACACAGGCAGATACAATTAAAAGACTCATTGGACATCTGCAGCAGTGGGAGTATTCGACCTCCCAACATATGAATAAATCCTCACATTGTTTACACCTACCCATATTAAAACATTGTTGCAAATGACAGGTGCACCGCGAGCTGGGAACAGCGATAGTCCCAGACTGGGAGGCTCGCGAGCGGACCAATTAGAACATGGGGTTCTTATCACTGACGCCATTCACATTGACCAATCCTCAGAGGTCTTCATGTAACAATTTTCATGTATCAAATTGAAGGGACAGCCCAGGTATACCACCTGACTAACCCTCAGCCACTAACACCATTCTCTATATGTGCGCTATACTAACCCTACCACTCGAGTAACCAATCCAGAGTGGAGATAGGTTTTTTGCTAAACTTTCCAAGTGACGCAAGTAGCGCGTCATACTAAGGTAAAAAGGGCCTGCGAGCCCCACGATTGTGTGTGTGTCAGGACGGACGCGTACGCTCCTTGACCCATCCCTGCCGTTTTGTCTAATAAACAGCAGAGTCACCTTGCTTCTTGCGTGTGTCTCATACTCTATCTCTTTTGGGATATACGGGAGGAGTTGGGGCCTCCCTGCCCGGAGGTCTGCGGACGGTCCGGCCGACCCCGGCAGAATTTCCCCCCGACAAGTTGGAGGCACTGCTGAGATCTGTTTAAGATCTGCTTTTTTATTTTTACTTTTTCCAGGTAATCGCGTTGCGAGGTGGCCCGGCGGCGCGGCCCCCTCTGCCGTTGCCCCCTTCTGAGGACAACAGGACCATCGCGGAGCTGCGAGAAGACCGGACAGCGCAATCCGGATATTGGCCCTCGGGAGCCGAGTGAGAAGTATCCCGCCCGCGGTTGGTGAGTGTCCAGACGTGGTCCAGACGAGGGGAGGTGGCGAGCCGCTTGGAGGGGTGCACGCAGTCGAGCGGCCCCGCATCAAGAGAACTTGGTGAGCATGCCACGCACAACAATCAATGTGAAATTGTGAGGGAGGGGCGAGGAATTAAATACGGGAGGTGGGAGGTGTTGCACAGGTGCGCGGCGAACGTTTGAGAATCTAGTGTTGGCAATGGAATGAATGGTAGCCGAACGAGTGCGAGAGCAGTCGGCTACGTTACGCGCGAGAGGGGGGGGCGGAGCACGAAAACATCACGTGCGGCCGCTCGTAGACACTGATTGGCCTAGGTCGCGACTACGTGTAAGGGTGTGTGTGTGTGTGTGTGGTTTCCTACGATTTGGCATTTATTGATCAATGAGTAGATGAGGATCCCTATTGTTCGAGCAAGAAACTCGATAGGTAGATGACGTTTCCCTGTAGGCGGTAGCTAGTTAGTTGCCCAATACGGAAGATAATTGGCGGGTTAAGCCCTCCTGTCGAGGGGCGTATCACACGCGAGGCGACGCAGCGTGCGCAGTCCGATTATATTATTGATTACCTTGTTCCAGGAGTGACAGGAAGACAGCTGTGAGGTTAACAGGGGTAGATTGCAAGTGTATTTTGAACTTAAAGAGTATATGAAGAACTTACCAGTAGCTCGAAGAGATCAGTGACGTCACCAGTAGGGCTTTCATAGGATATCCCGAGCACAAGGCATCTTTCTTTCTGAGAGTGGTGGGGAAGAGAACTGTGGTAAGGGAGTGGAAACGGAGATAAACAGTAATGAGTTGATCGGGGAAAGGTGAAACGGGGGGACGTGGCTGCGCATGGAGAACGCCGGCCACGGCAAGTGTAGAAGAAGGAGGAGGAGCAAGTGAAAATAGGACGACTGTATAAGAACGTCATAAGGGGTACGCAGCCGCAGGGGGCTACGTGAGCCTCGGCCGCAGGGGGCCGTAAGGGTGTCGTGTAAAGGAAGAAAGACAGAAGAAAATATACAAATGTAAATACTATATTTTTATAATTTTCCTTAGCGGACTATCGCAAGTCCCCAAACTTACGGGGCCAGGTAACGATATAAGGCTGTATATTGTAAACTGCTAGTGAGATAACCGCTACCAAATAGGGGAAGGGTAACAAGTGGAGCGCTACTATGTCATACGGGACAGGATCGGGAGGGTGGGGGAACACCCTCACTACCCCACTACAACACATATGTACAACACTGTCACCCCATAGGGAGAAACTGATTAAGTATAGCATAGAAAGGACCCAGGGGACGGACAACAAAATGATAACACCGTGGCCGCCTAATGGTAGCTTCGATCCATATGCCCAACATTCACTACTAAACCATCTGCATAATACATACAAAGGGAAGAAGTTGGCAAACCACGTGGAGGTGTTTAACTTATGGAGGATGTTCCAAGGGTCCCGACCAGGACCAAATGGAATGTTCACTGTGGGGGAAATACCGGAAGAAAAAGAGATTAAGGAGGAAGGAGAGGATGGGAAAAAGGGGAGTGAAGACCCAAAGAACACGGGGAACGGACAAGAGGGAGGAGAAAAGAATAATACATCAAATGAAATAAAAAAGGAACCGAGCAACGATATACCCCTAGCAAAGGGAGTGAAAACAGAGGGAGGGGGGTTGTACCCTTTAAGGGAGTTAGGAGAAATAGAAAGAGGTCAGTTAAGGGCGGCTGAGGGGTACTCGAACCCGGCATACAGCCCTCCACCATATGTGGCTCATAGGAAGATGTCAGCAGGGGAGGGGAGGACTGGAGAAGAACAAACTATGGAAATAGGAAATGATGAGTGGGTAGCTGCACAGATACTATTAAAATTACGAGGTTCATTAACAGGAGAAGAGAAGGAGGTAGTAAGGAAAACAGACGAGGATAATACCAGGGAGAGTGGAATGAGAGGGGAAGAGCTGTTACAGCAAAAGGAAGAGATTTTGGAGGAACGACTAGCAGAATTAAGGGATGAGCAGAATGAATTGATCAAACAGCTCGAGAGGGAGGAAAGAGAGAGCGAGGAAAAGGAAAGAAGGTAAGAACGAATTGGAAAAAATAAGGGAACGAACTGAGGAGCAAAGGAGAGAAGCTGAAAGGGTAAGAGCAGCAGCAGAAAGGGTATCAAGAGCAGTGCTGCGAGAAAAGAAAAGGGAAGAAGAAGAGAAAGAAAAAGAAATGGCAATGTGGAAGAGGAGATTACTATCAGAAACGACTAAGAAATACGAAGAAGGGAGGGTGATAGAGAGCATATTAGAAAGGGAAAGGGTGAAATGGGAAAGGAAGAAAGAGGATGAAAGAATACTGGAACAGATGAGTAGTGAAGTAATGGAGGAATTAAAAAGGAAAAGGGAGGAAAATGGTAGGGAGATGGAGGAGAGAAATGAAGGAGAAAGAGAAGATAGGAGAAGGGAGAGTGAAGTATGGGGGGATGTGTATAGAGACACAGAAGTAGCAACAACATCAGCGCAAAGGGGAGCGGTTGATAAAGGAGAAAAAGGAGAACTGGACCTAATAGACTTACAAACAGTAACAATAAAGGGGAAAAAGACCGAGTGGGGGGTGCCGTTTATGACTGACTTTTGTAGTGAGGAAGAAGAAGGAGTGGAGAAGGAAGGAAGAAACAGTGAAAGGGAAAGCCTAGATAAACTATACATCACCCGGACCAACACAGACTCACCATGGATCCGTAGGAGAAAGGATGAGCCGGAGAGAAGTGAGGAGGGAGAGCAAGGAATAGCGGAAAGACAGACACATGAGGCCGCACCGTCCCCATCATGCCCTCTCCCATCGCACCCTACATGCTCAACCACCTCACGCTCGTTACGCACAATAAAACTTGCGCCCTTCACAGACGAACTGACACCCTATGCATGTCGGCTTAGGGACCTCCCTAGACGCAGGCAGGAAAGGCGAATACACATGCCCACATTAAATACAGGAAATGATGGAAGAAGGGGAAAAGATGGAGAAGAAAGAGTTACGAGCAGGGGAAATACGGATGAAATTGACGATGTAGAAGAAAGGGAAGAAGAGGAAGGGTGTGAGGACTCGATTTTATGGAACACAAAGGGTAAAACGAGACATAACTTAATGCCTCTTCTGGAGAGGGGAGGGGTTAGGCCACAGTATGTCCCTTGGAAGCATACAGACAAAGAAAATATAAAATGCAGGCTCCCATCATTAAGTGGAGGTGCGGGTAAGTGGATATATGAAATGGAAAAACACACCGCAGGACAGAAACTGGCAGTAGGAGATGTGAAGGGCCTTCTAATATCGATATTAGGGGATGCAGCGGATGACATTTGGAAAAGAGCGGGATTCCCTGGGGTAACAATAACAAACACATCGCATGATGGGGCACCATTCGCAAACTGCAGACATGCACTATGGCAGGCACTGAGGGTACAGTACCCAGACACATCAGACATAGGAGCAATTACCTCCCGCAAGATGCGTGAGAACGAAGATCCTGTTGATTATATCCAGGAAATCCAAGAGAAGTGGCGCATGGAAACTAGAGAACAATGGGACAAAACACCCGCAATATTTTATCATATACTAGTACAAGGGCTCCCGGAAGGAGTTCAGAAACAACTGAAGAAAGTAGTGGGAATGGAAGCAAAAGCATGGCCAGAAATACAACTGACTATAGTGCATCATTGCAGGACATGGCAAGGAAAAATGAAACAAAAAGAAGAGGACAGGAAAACGGAAGAGGCTAAACTAGTACAGAAAAAGCTTACTAAATACACAATGGAAGGGGCACTAATAACTACGCCTACAACAATGACCCAAAGCCCCACACAAGTAGTGGCTGCACAAGATCCCTCCCAAATACCACCTTCACAGACTATAACACAACAGGTGCCGCCACTCCAACCATACACGACCAACATGGGAGGAGGATACCCAATGCCAGGAGCTGGGTATTATAATTACAACAGGAGGAGAGGAGGAATTATGAGAGGGAGAGGATACGGATATAATACCCAACAGCAGGTGGGAGGACTTAGAAATTCCTACCCCACAGGGCAACCAGTATACCAGGACAACACAGGGAGCTTTCCATGGCAGAGTAGGGAACCACCGGTGTGTTGGAGTTGTGGATTATTAGGGCACATGTCACGCACGTGTAGAGTAAGACCAGGAACACCATCATGGAGTGAACAGGGACAACCAAGGCCCACACAGGAACAGCAGGGCATACAGCAACAGCAGACGTTGCAACAGGGAAATGAACAGCAACAACTAATAACACAACAACAGCCACAGACACATTCACTGCCACAACAACAGGTAGCGATAACACAACAACCACACGTACAACAAACACAACTGGGTAGGGTGACGGTCCTGGGACACAACCCTTACACAGGAAATGGTCAATCGTTGTACCCTCAATAGGACAGCCCACAGACGGCCTTGGTGTGTCCCATCCTGTCAGTAACACCTAATAGTGCGGAGGAACCACGCATAGAGGTAACGATAGGTGACAAAAAGTTATCATTCCTTGTTGACACCGGGGCGACCCGGTCTTGCATAAGGGAAGGTAAATTTAAGATGTCAGGCGAAGCCATGAACACCCAAGGATTCTCTGGGGCTAAAGGGTTGGTTCCTTTTACTGATAACATTCCCTTATCTATAGGAGATTATGACCTGTCAGTCCCACTTCTATATTATAGTGCCTCACCAGTAAATATACTGGGGAGAGACATAATGAACAGGTTGAATATGACGATCTCATTTACTGAGGACGGCATAATTTGCTCCACTCCAGGGATTAACATGCTCACAGTACGACAGATTATGCAGGCATACTGCGGACAGACAGCGATTAGGGCGGAGCCAGTAGATGGCGAGCTCTTCCAGTACGGGACAGACATGGCATTTGCATGGATGCCAGGGATAGAGGGAAAAATATGGAGGAGGCCAGCAGCCTATCTGTTCAGACCAGAAACACCAGTCAATGAACCAGAAGGAAAGGTGGTTCCAGTGGACATTAAGAGCATTATAGCAACAGCTGATTACATTGCTGTACATGCCCAAGACAGAGAAGGAAGGGCATGGAGGGCAGTGATAGCACTAGCAGAAGGATGTAGACTCACCCAGGTGTCAGATGAGGAGCTGTTCTCAGAAGAAAAGGAGGAAGGTGAAATGGTGTTTATGATGAGTGTGGAAATATGGCTAAGAGTGGCGTACAAACAAGTAGCACAGAAAATTGCAATGGCACTTGAGGCACCCGCATGCACCCCAGTCCCCTTCTTTAAGAAGGATATGACAAAGGTACCCACATCACTGTGGACTACTAGCCCCTATGACGTGGGGTGCATAAAAAGTATAGGGGGAGTAAGGATAAAATTGAAAAAAGGTGCAATACTCCCCAGAGTGAAACAGTACCCACTATCAAAAGAGGCAGATGAGGGCATATATGAAACCATAACGGCCCTTATAAATAATGGCATATTGGTCCCCTCAGAATCACCATGTAACACGGCTGTATACCCAGTGCGCAAGGCTAAAGGGGGTTCTTGGCGCTTCATACAGGATCTCAGGCCCTTGAACAACATAGTAGAAGCAGAATACCCCATAGCAGCAAACCCGGCCACAATATTGTGTGGCATTCCAGCAGAAGCATCACGATTTACAGTGATCGACCTTAAAAATGCATTCTTCTCAATACCATTGCACCCAGACTCACAAGATCTGACAAGCTTCACTTACAGAAACACAAAGTGGAAACACACCAGATTGCCACAAGGGTATTGTGAATCACCCTCAATTTTCAACAGAGTAATACAGATGGATTTGGGTAACATTGAAGTGGAAAGCACAGTGTTGCAGTATGTCGATGACATAATAATTTGCAGTACAAATGAAAGGACATGCAGAGAGGACTCATTAAAGATGTTGACAATATTGGCTGAGAAAGGTTACAAGGTAGACATGGAAAAGTTACAGTACTGTCAAGAACAGGTACTTTACATTGGTCAGCTCATATCCCAACATGGAAGAAAGATTGCACCACAAAGAGCACAGGCCATTTCAAACACACCAGTGCCACAAACAGTGAGGGAACTGCAGCAGTTCCTGGGTCTATGCAACTACTGTAGAGCATGGGTATTTGATTACAGTTCATACATAGGGCCCCTGCTTGAGGCGTTAAAGGAAGCTAATAAAGGGGAGAAAAAGCTGGGGTGGACAATGGAAATGAAAGAGGCTTTTGATGAGTTGAAAGATGCGATATCAACTGCTCCGGTACTGGCATCCCCAGACTATGAGCGACAATTTTTTATATTTTCACATTGCGACTCAGCAGTAATGAAAGCAGTGTTGGCCCAAAAAACAAGCATGGGCTACAAACCAGTAGCATTTTACAGCGGCCACTTAGATCCTGTGATGCTAGGTCATTTCCCTTGCGAACAAGGTCTCGCCGCAGCTGCTTTTGCGGTAGAGAAAGCATCAGCAATAACCATGGGGTGCCCAACCACACTGTTTGTGGAACATGCACTATTTGCCATATTGAATAAACCTAAGTCCACCCTAACCACGCAAAGGGCATCAGGTTATGAGATCATCTTATCCAGAGCTGAACTATCAATTGTTAGATGTAGCACGGTCAACCCTGCAAGGTTCCTAGCAGAAGTAATTGAGGAGGGAGATTATGCCCACGACTGTATGCAAATAACTGAAATGTACTCATGTACTAGAAAGGTTGAAGAAAACGCACTAGAGGGAGGTGAGCTCTTGTTCATTGATGGGTCATCAACTATCGACCAGAGGGATGGTATAAGGAGGACTGGGGCAGCAGTGGTAAAAATGATGGAGGTACCGGTGTGTGTGGCCATGAAATGTGTACAATTACCACAGCATTACTCCGCTCAAGCAGCGGAATTAGTTGCACTGATCTTGGCGTTGAAGGAAAGCTTTGACAAACGAGTGACCATATACTCCGACAGCGCGTATGTTACATCCACTGTCCACTCAGGGCTGTCGAAATGGAGAAGAAGAGGGTTTAGGAGAGCTGGTGGCACTCCAGTGCAACATGCCCTCCTATTGGCTGAACTAATTGAAGCAATAAATGACCCCCAAGAATTAGCTTTAGTGAAATGCACCGCACACACCAATGGTGAAGATCACATCTCAAAAGAGAATGCAGCAGCAGACGCACATGCGAAGTATGCTGCATACTTTGGTGAGATATGGAACCCCCCAGAGTCACAGAGAGGGAGAGGGAGGGGAATGGCTAAGGAGATGTTGATAAGAGAAGGGTACACCCATCTCCCAGCCACACAGATTATGGAGCTACAAGCGGCTGCACCAATTGCCGAAAAAGAAATATGGGTAAAAAGAGGATGCACAATGTCACCAACCGACGCACTATGGCGCCAGGGTGACACTGGAAAGGTTGTAATACCATTGGCACTTTTGAACACCGCCCTGAGCCAACTACATTACCCAGCCCACACAGGCAAGGAAGTAATTGCAACACGAATTAGGGAAGACTGGTTCTGCCCCGAGTTAAATTCTCATGTGTCAAATTTTATCAGCAATCGTCTCACATGTCAACAGTTTACGGCCGGCCACACTCTGAAGGTGATAAGATGTACTATACTCTGGCCGGAGGGACCGTTCCGACATCTCCATATTGACTATGTTGATATGATCAACGTATGTCAAGGAAATAGGTATATGATTGTAGTAGTATGCCCATTCTCGAGGTGGATTGAAGCAGGGCCCTGTTCACACCCAGATGCATTTAGAGCAGCTAAATTCCTAGTGAGGGAGGTCTTCCCTAGGTGGGGAGTGTGTGAGGTATTAAGGTCAGACAATGACCCACATTTCGCAAACGAAATGTTCCAGCACATTACATCCTTGCTGAACATCAAGCATAAATTTGCATGTGCATACCACCCACAGGCCAACGGTATATGTGAACGCCTGAACGGCCTATTAAAGGAGGCAATTGCAAAGATACAGCAAACAACAAAGAAGAGTTGGTTTTATTGCCTTCCATTAGCCCTATTTGAGCTAAGGAATAGACCAGGGTCCGACCACCACCTCACCCCTCACGAGGTGGTTACCGGACGTCAAATGCGCCTTCCCCTAACGCCAACATCAAGAGCATTTACTGACCACGAGAGTACTGCGAGTGTTCTTGGTGATGAAATGTACCAATATGTGTCTTCTTTGATTACTAGTGTAGTGTTTGTATCTCAACAGCTCGAGCGCACGCGGGGCGGGTCTAACAGCGATCAACAAGAAGACGTGGATAAAGATTGGAAAAGGAAAGACTGTGCAAAGTTGCTAAAGGTGACCACGTACTACTTCGCAATTTCAACAGAAAGTGGAACAGTCCACGATTCACTGGCCCCCATCTGGTAGAGGAGGTATCAACGAGAGCAGTAAAGTTACAGGACAAACGTGCTTGGAACCACCTACACGACGTAAAGATCTACAAACTCCAGACCCGCCCCAGCGCCACCGACAGGGCCACAGGAAGAACAACAACAGCGTCACCAGCAGAGGAAGAGACTTCTCCCACAACTAACAGCCTAAGTGTCCCCATACCCTGCCACCCCCCAGATTCCCCAGAGACAACTATTAGAAAAGAAAGGGGTGATCCCCATACCGCCCACCCCATGGTTACACGATCAAAGGGTAGAGAGACTCCCACCAGCTGAGCCCCAACCCCTCTGCCCATTGACCCCCTACCCACTGTAGTAATAACTGAACTGAAGGACATTGTTTTTGCACATATACACATGTAAACACCTGAATGTTCTCTTTCTTTTCTCTCGCACATGCAGGTAAAGCGTGTTATTGTACTGTTAAGAAAGTAGATAACTAACTAATTCACTGCCCAGGAGTAGATGGTACCCTCAGACGATAATTACCTGGAAGAATTGTCACACCAATTTGTATATGAAATAAAACGGCCAACGTACCTGAAAGGAAGGAGGGTACGTGTCTACTACACAGCATTCCTCTTGGCCATAGAACATTCAATGCCCCACCTCCAACCATACTTGCCTGCCCTAAGAGATAGATCGCTTAGATTGGCGTGGGAACAGCTCTTCGCCTGGGCACTGAATGACTACTTGATAGGGAGAGCTTAATAACAATAACTAACCTTAATAACGAGCATATTAAGAATTTTCAGGCGGGCAACTGTAACGTCGCAAGAATAAGCTGCCGGACTGCAGCAAGGTAAGAGCAAAATGCCGGTGAAATTAGCATTTGTAATAAAATTGATAGGGATTTTAATGATCACCGGGTTCTTGGCTGCCTCTGTATGGCAGTACAGCTATGCTATTGATATTATTGCTGTACCCAAACCTAATATACCCCCACCCCCAGCTGCAACAGGTGTTACGTCAGGTGGTACTAGTAAAACCCCACACCAGGAAAATAGAGTTAAACGCAGCACATACTCAGATAATAAAGGCATTGACAACTATGTACAAGATTCAGCACACGTCTCTAACAACATGTGGTACCAACACATGACCAAAATAGGCAAGCAGACAACAGAAGACAGCTGCTACGTTTGCTCATTGATCCCATACGCCATGAGCGCTTCTCGAACATTTGTTGCTACGGAGATAGATGGGAAAATAGCACGATGTATAATATACCTGGCACTGTTCCAGACGAAAGGAAGATTTCAAGGGACAGTGGTGCATCTGGTGTGGAAAACACGAGATACATATCCATATGAAAACAACTTCCTTAAGACTTATTTGAGTTACCACAAGAGCAGTCTACATGCTGAAGGATTCAGATACATAACAAGTGGTCCTGAAAAAGGAGAAACAAAGAAGGTAACACTGCAGTACCTACCATGTGATTGGTACGCCGCTGAAGTCCCTGCTAAAAACGGATGTTGGGAAAGACCACTGATGATAATAACAGGGAAGGTGTACATGGACAACAAATGGGACATAGGAGTGGTTGGCAGCAACATGGTAACAAGAGAAAATATTTCAACTATTGATGGACATAACCATAGATGTTGGATGACTTGGATCAAGTACGTACCCATGCTTACGTGGATGGAGAAGGATGAAGACCCAATAACAATATTGCTGCTAACTGCGCCTAAGGTATGCTACCAACATAAAGGAGAGGTGGATGTAGGATACAACACCAACTGTGAAAGCGTGATGGAGTTACCTGAGGGGAGAGCAGGAACAGCAGTAGTAATGGACCATTACTGGGCCTGTGGTGACAAGGCGTATCACACACTGCCCCCTTTGTGGAATGGTGTATGCACTATAGTACACGTTAATGTACCATCACTAGTGGTACCCCAGAAGCATGTGAATATGGCGAATTTCCCCAAGATGGATGAAGGAAACAAAAGGAAGAAGAGATCTGCACAGCCTCGGAAAGGGCCAGAGAACAGACGCAACGGCAACAACACTGTCCTCAACAGAAGGAAAAGACAAGGAGAACCCCTGACAGGAAATTACCTGTGGGGAAGGTCGGAAACAGCACTCACCTCAATTCCGCCGGAACACAGACTATTCAGCAGAGCAGCCATGTTCTTCTCCTCAATAATACATCCTGGACTGCAGGCCTACGCAAACGCGAAACGGCTCCAGATAACTAGGTGGGAACTAATGATGACAATTAACTCTACAGTAAATGGATTCAACGCAATAAAAGAGGAATTGCGAGCAGTAAGAATGGTTGCACTACAGAACAGATATGTACTGGACCTCCTCACAGCAATGGAAGGAGGAGTTTGCGCAAAGATAGGACAATCATGCTGCACATTCATTCCTGCTAACGATGCTGACAATGGTACCCTCACGGAAGCTGTGTCACAATTGGCCCAGATGCACTCAAAAATGATGGATGAAAGTAAAGGTGTGAAAAAGGATGAGAGCTGGTTTTCAATATTATGGTCATGGATGCCATCTTGGCTGTCAGATGGACTGAAGATTATAGTTGGATGCACTATTTTGGCTGGAGCTGCACTGATCATAATAAGGTTTTGGAAGGCCCGGAAGGCACGCACCACAGACGAGATGATCGAAATGGTTGGTATACACCTCTTGATGGCAACAGATGACGGCCAACACACAGGCACAATCATAAAGGAGAGAGAGAAGTTGCGCAACCAGATCATCACCAACCACCTGGACCCACCATCTGTGAAGCTCGAAAACCCAAGAAACCCAAGGAGCTACATAGGGAAATGGGTATACTGCACTCCTGGAGGAACATGTGAATATATGTATTGGTCATTTGAAGACCATGTTAACCACTATGGACATTTGGGAGGAATAACTAAAATATGGAGAGTAAGAGGAGATAAAGAAAAGGATATGTTTGTGGTCGACAAGTCGACCAGAGGGGGGACTGAAGTGGGAGAATGGAAGAACAGGCTCCCGCCCTTCCCCTCTCGCGCTTGGCCTAGAGGATCACGGCCAAGACACCCGCCACGAGAGGAGTTTGCCTATCTACCGGACGACCAAATACCCTGGTACAGGAACATACGGATGTGCCCATCTACCTGCCCAGCAGCCCGCCCTATCCATGCCGACACCTGCGGCACGGACCAACTCGACTAAACCTACACGTCGTTAGAGATGCCATGATGACCTAGCCAACGGTCAGCACACCTGTGCAAATATACACACCGGACACTCCCGCACCAATCTACACGAAGAATATACTCAGTGCTATGATGTAGGCGAAAGACATACTCACGGACGTACATCTTTATTATTTTCCACATAGGCTCTCAAAATGCAGAAACGCAAGACGCATCATGAACTTATATAAAAAGGCTTGCTCACGCTTCTTCTAAGAGCCATGTACCATAATGAAGAATATAACGGGGACACGATACTGAGGATAAAGCAATATGATACCGTAACCTAAAGCGCCCTGCATCAAACGATTCCACCTATGCACCAGGCCCAAGTAGGCCGCAGGCAAAAGCTTCCATGAACATTGAATGAGCAAGAACTGGGTTGCTGACCCTGCAAAATGAGCCCGGCGAAAGCACACCGCCAAGGGCACGATGTTGCAATCTCGCACGCTGCAAGCCAACGCCAAGGTCGCACCTGCAAGATAAACCAGGCACACAGTAGGAAAAACAATATTAATTGTGTTGAATTTTGCCTCAAACACGGTCCCACCTCACGTGACAAAGTCAAACCTGACAAGATGCCAAGCCCAGGAGGAAGGAGACGCCTGAATCCCACGTTTCAAGACACAGGCAGATACAATTAAAAGACTCTTTGGACATCTGCAGCAGTGGGAGTATTCGACCTCCCAACATATGAATAAATCCTCACATTGTTTACACCTACCCATATTAAAACATTGTTGCAAATGACAGGTGCACCGCGAGCTGGGAACAGCGATAGTCCCAGACTGGGAGGCTCGCGAGCGGACCAATTAGAACATGGGGTTCTTATCACTGACACACAATGTGAAGGTGGGCACCACAGTGGTTGGGACCTTTAATATAATAAAGTTCATTTAGGAAAAATATGTAATATTTTAACCTGGAGCTGCCAGTCTATAAGTGATCCTGTGGCATCCGGATCGCACTAAACAAATTGTAAGAAAAAGTAAGGTAATAATACCGTACTTAAGACTGGTGCTTCTCAGTTGACCTTAAATAAGGTTGCTCAATCATATATAGCTCTTGCGTAAAATAATTCAAATGTCAAACGAAATATATTTCCAAATGATACAAAGTTTTCCAAGAGAAATGTTTAATTCACATTCCTTGGTTTTATATTTCTTGATTAGTTCAGATATTACGAGGCAACTCAAAATCGATAGGTCAATTATTCACAATAGTACATTTGCCAATGCATTTCGGTCTGAGACCATCTTCAGGGCTGTACTGAAGTGAGTGTAGAATCTACACAATGTTAACATCAAACATTCATCGCAATACACATAAATATAAATAATCGATAATTCAAAATAAAGCAAAACACATACCCCAAATAGATCCAAATAGATGTTGAACATGTAGGAAAAAAATAAATATAGAAAATATGTCAACACACGTCATATCTCTAACCAATCATAGTTTTTTACCCTCTTTGTATCCCGTGCCCTGTACCTGCTAATTGTGAGTTGTCCTCTCCTGTGAATGCGTTCGTAAAACGTCTCCAATATTCCTGTTAATTGTTAGAGGGGAAGTATGTATTACTATTACTATCGCTATATCCAATTGTGTAACTGTTTGAGCCGAAGAGGTTGAATAGGCTCTTACCTGCACACGTATGTTTCGCGCGCGGGACCAATCGCGCTCGCTGTACAAGCGAAAGTGAACTGCGCACGGCCAATAATGCTTTTAAGGGTAGTCATGGGAACCTGGGCGGGGCGCCGGGCAGCTGCAACGTTGCTGCTGCACGTACGCCTCGGGACCCACCGCCCTGCGTGTGCGCAGGGGGGCGGGACTGTTGCCTTGACTACAAGGTGTGTGTATGTAGTGTGTTGCTAATGATGGAATTAACATGTGTGGTTAGGGGAGGAGAGGTGTGGACAAAGCCTAAGCATTAGTTAAAACAATCCACTTGACTTCGTTCTATATCCATGTACATGTTCTGTAAATGTCAACAAACGTGGGTATTAAATTAGGTTAGAACCTAGTTATATGGAGTGGATCATGTGACCCATACATGCATTTCTAAATATTTTAAACTGTTTCATAATGTGCAATTAGTACATATTCATGTAAGTACAAAAAAACCAGAATACATCATCAAGTTCAATCACACATTTACAATGTGTCCTCAGTTGTGTCTGGATCTCAGTCCATAGCGCTTCTCCATCTAGGGAAATAAAAATAATAAAAAACATATTCCTGAAAAAACCGTGAATCTGGCTTAATTAGAGAAAACACATATAATTAATCTCTTCATTAATTCCCTTCGGTGTAAGGGAACTTAGTCTGTCTATCCAGAACGTTTCTCGTTGATCAATTCTTTTTTGTAGATCCTCATGTCTTTCTCTTCTTTGGACTCTTTCCAGGACTACAAATTTGATCTGTGCCAGGTTGTGTTGTTTACTCTGCCAGTGTCTTGCTACTGCAGAGCTTGCAGTCTTGTTCCTGATACAAGATCTGTGTTCGTTCCACCTGATCTTTGCTGTGCGTTGTGTTTGTCCGACGTAGTATAAACCACAAGGACATTTAATTCCATATATAATTCCTGCCGTGTCACATGTGGCATAGCATTTCAGTTTAATTTTTTCTCCAGTATATGGATGATTTATGGTTTGTCATTTCATGATATATCCACAGTTACTGCAGTTGAGGCATGGAAATGTACCTATGCGGTCTGTGCTTCTCTTCTTTTGTGGGGGTCTGGTGTGGACTAATCTATCTTTCAAATTGGAACTTCTCTGGTAAGCAAATGTTGGGGGTTCTTTAAATAGGTGTTCTACCCTCTTGTCACATGTTACAGTGTTCCAATTTTTCTTTATGATTGACTTGATCCGATTGCTTTGGCGTGAATATTTCGATACAAACACCAGTGGGGGACAGATATCCTGTTTGTGTATTTTGGGTTTGAGTAGTTCTTCTCTATCCTGTGAAACCGTGCGTATTTCTGCTGATGTAACTTCCTCTGTTGAATAACCGCGAGCCAGAAATTTCTTACCCATCTCTTTTACAGCTCTTTCGTATTCACTCTGGTTACTCACAATCCTTTTCACTCGAAGCAATTGACTGTAAGGTAAATTCTTGATCAGACTGGGTTGATGAAAACTAAGTCTGTGTAACAGACTGTTCCTATCTGTGCTTTTCCGATAAATAGTAGTTTGATATTCTGTTTCTGTGACAGTAATCTCAACGTCTAGAAAATGAATGGATTCACATGAATATTCGTATGTGAACTGTATCCGTGGGTCTATGTTATTGATGTATGCAAAAAATTCTAATAGATGTGATTCTGTGCTCTTCCAGATGCCGAAAATATCATCTATGTACCGGATCCAGGTGATAAGGTCTTGATTCCATAAATTGTTTGTCAGGACATGTTCTGTTTCGAACTTGTGCATGAAGGAATTTGCATATGAAGGGGCCATGGTTGCTCCCATGGCAGTACCTGCAACCTGTAGGTAAAATTTGTCTTTAAATTGGAAGTATGAATTGTTACTAATGAATTCCAACAGTCCCATGATGAACTCTTTTTGTGCAGCTATTTCTCCTTCCCTCAGGAGCATCCACTCTACCGCTTCTCTGCCCAAGTCATGGGGAATCGATGTGTATAAGCTTTTCACGTCTACCGTGAAGCAGATATTGTTGTTGTTGAATGGAACGGTTCTTAGGTGTTGTAGGAAATGAGTAGAATCTTTAATATAGGAACTTGTTTTTTGAATCAAAGGTTGCAAAAAATAATCAATGTATTTACCGAGTGGTTCGAGGATGCTATTAATTCCGGCTACTATAGGTCTTCCCGGCGGTTTCTGTGTATCCTTATGTATCTTCGGAAGAGTATAAAAATGAGGTATTTTTGGATGAGTATTAGTCAGAAATTTCTTTGTATTATGATTTATCCATTCCAATTCTTCTGCTCTTTCCAAAAGTTTGTCCAAATTGTCCCGGATCTCCTCTGTAGGATCTGCGTCTAGTGATGCATAAGTGTTGATGTCCCCAAGCTGTCTATAACATTCTTCTTCATAATCACTTGTATTGAGTAGAACTAAGCCTCCTCCTCAGCAGATCGTATTGTTATCCTGTCGTCTCCATATAAGTTTTTAATGAGTTCCAACTCATGAGGTTTCATGTTCTGATTTCTCGAGTGCCTGAATTTGATCTTCTCAAGGTCTCTTGTGACCTGTTTCTGGAAGATGTCCACCGAGGGGACTGTTATTGGAGGGATGAAATTGCTCTTTCCTCGGAATTCTTTAAAGTCTGAAACATTTGCTTACCAGAGAAGTTCCAATTTGAAAGATAGATTAGTCCACACCAGACCCCCACAAAAGAAGAGAAGCACAGACCGCATAGGTACATTTCCATGCCTCAACTGCAGTAACTGTGGATATATCATGAAAGGACAAACCATAAATCACCCATATACTGGAGAAAAAATTAAACTGAAATGCTATGCCACATGTGACACGGCAGGAATTATATATGGAATTAAATGTCCTTGTGGTTTATACTACGTCGGACAAACACAACGCACAGCAAAGATCAGGTGGAACGAACACAGATCTTGTATCAGGAACAAGACTGCAAGCTCTGCAGTAGCAAGACACTGGCAGAGTAAACAACACAACCTGGCACAGATCAAATTTGTAGTCCTGGAAAGAGTCCAAAGAAGAGAAAGACATGAGGATCTACAAAAAAGAATTGATCAACGAGAAACGTTCTGGATAGACAGACTAAGTTCCCTTACACCGAAGGGAATTAATGAATAGATTAATTATATGTGTTTTCTCTAATTAAGCCAGATTCACGTTTTTTTCAGGAATATGTTTTTTATTATTTTTATTTCCCTAGATGGAGAAGCGCAATGGACTGAGATCCAGACACAACTGAGGACACATTGTAAATGTGTGATTGAACTTGATGATGTATTCTGGTTTTTTTGTACTTACATGAATATGTACTAATTGCACATTATGAAACAGTTTAAAATATTTAGAAATGCATGTATGGGTCACATGATCCACTCCATATAACTAGGTTCTAACCTAATTTAATACCCACGTTTGTTGACATTTACAGAACATGTACATGGATATAGAACGAAGTCACGTGGATTGTTTTAACTAATGCTTAGGCTTTGTCCACACCTCTCCTCCCCTAACCACACAAGTTAATTCCATCATTAGCAACAAACTACATACACACACCTTGTAGTCAAGGCAACAGTCCCGCCCCCCTGCGCACACGCAGGGCGGTGGGTCCCGAGGCGTACGTGCAGCAGCAACGTTGCAGCTGCCCGGCGCCCCGCCCAGGTTCCCATGACTACCCTTAAAAGCATTATTGGCCGTGCGCAGTTCACTTTCGCTTGTACAGCGAGCGCGATCGGTCCCGCGCGCGAAACATACGTGTGCAGGTAAGAGCCTATTCAACCTCTTCAGCTCAAACAGTTACACAATTGGATATAGCGATAGTAATAGTAATACATACTTCCCCTCTAACAATTAACAGGAATATTGGAGACGTTTTACGAACGCATTCACAGGAGAGGACAACTCACAATTAGCAGGTACAGGGCACGGGATACAAAGAGGGTAAAAAACTATGATTGGTTAGAGACATGACGTGTGTTGACATATTTTCTATATTTATTTTTTTCCTACATGTTCAACATCTATTTGGATCTATTTGGGGTATGTGTTTTGCTTTATTTTGAATTATCGATTATTTATATTTATGTGTATTGCGATGAATGTTTGATGTTAACATTGTGTAGCTTCTACACTCACTTCAGTACAGCCCTGAAGATGGTCTCAGACCGAAATGCATTGGCAAATGTACTATTGTGAATAATTGACCTATCGATTTTGAGTTGCCTCGTAATATCTGAACTAATCAAGAAATATAAAACCAAGGAATGTGAATTAAACATTTCTCTTGGAAAACTTTGTATCATTTGGAAATATATTTCGTTTGACATTTGAATTATTTTACGCAAGAGCTATATATGATTGAGCAACCTTATTTAAGGTCAACTGAGAAGCACCAGTCTTAAGTACGGTATTATTACCTTACTTTTTCTTACAATTTGTTCTTATCACTGACGCCATTCACATTGACCAATCCTCAGAGGTCTTCATGTAACAATTTTCATGTATCAAATTGAAGGGACAGCCCAGGTATACCACCTGACTAACCCTCAGCCACTAACACCGTTCTCTATATGTGCGCTATACTAACCCTACCACTCAAGTAACCAATCCAGAGTGGAGATAGGTTTTTTGCTAAACTTTCCAAGTGACGCAAGTAGCGCGTCATACTAAGGTAAAAAGGGCCTGCGAGCCCCACGATTGTGTGTGTGTCAGGACGGACGCGTACGCTCCTTGAACCATCCCTGCCGTTTTGTCTAATAAACAGCAGAGTCACCTTGCTTCTTGCGTGTGTCTCATACTCTATCTCTTTTGGGATATACGGGAGGAGTTAGGGCCTCCCTGCCAGGAGGTCTGCGGACGGTCCAGCCGACCCCGGCAGAATTTCCCCCAGACACCCAGATATACTATTCTGTCTCTCATCCACACTGCTGGCACACACTCAGCAGCCAATCAGACAGAAGGGCATTCATGCAGTCAGTCAGCCAATCAGGCACACAGTGCATTCAGGCCACACTCCTCCCTTTCAGACACTCACAACAAGGAATGTGGATTGGGACAAGTACCCAGCCATTCAACACTGCATTCAGGCTAGTTTCGGGCAGGGCTGTCTCAGTCTTTGTCTCTCATGCCAGAAACCAGACAACCACAACAAGGAGTGTATATTGGTCACACACCCCATTCACCCAGGTCCCACCCACAGGAGGTACCCACAACATACAGTCACTGGGAAGGCTCCAGTCAGTCTAGCTGGGCCTTCACAACAACACCATATATAGAACTTCCACCCAACAGCCAGTCAGGGGGAAGGGACAGAGTCAGGGGTCCCAGGACTTTGGGAAAACAAGGTAACAGGCAATAGAAAGCAAGAGGCCACAGGGGCCATCTTGTTTCCTATCAGGAATCAACTGATCCCCATGGCAGGGCCTGGGTATCCCAAAATGGAGGACACCCAGAGCACCTGTCAAATTCAGCATGGAGCTGCCACCAGCCCATACCCTGCTCTGTGGGCCACCCACAGGTGCCCAAAAACATACACTAGGGGCACAGGGTTGTACCCCTACCCATGGGTGCCATAAGGGTATCCCATGGGTCTGTTCATCAAATCAAAAGAGAGAGCTGCACTGCCAGGAGTCCCACATGGACTCCTGGGCAGAAAACATGACAGATCACACGATAAAAAGCAGTAAAGGACAAGGATTCAGAGGCCCTGTCTCTCTGATGCATTTCCAGCATCACAGTCGCCCCCCCAGACTGAGGTGGAGGGTGTCTAATCTCCCACGGGATAGACACCCTCATCCAGACGGTCAACATACCATCTGGAAAGGCCATCTGCATTATCGTGACTCTTCCCTGGTCTGTGCTCTATGGTGAAGTCTAGCCCTTGCAGGCTAATGGACCACCTGAGCCATTTCGGATTCTCACCCTTCATTTGCATAAGCCACTTCAGGGGCTTATGATCTGTTTGGACCTTGAAGGTAGACCCCGTAAGGTAGGGCATAAAACGCCTAAGGCTCCAAACTATGCTAAAACACTCCTTTTCAACAGTAGCCCACCTAAGCTCTCTACCCTTGAGTTGTCTACTGATGAATATGATAGGATGTTCTCTCCCTTTGTCATCTAACTGGGATACAAGAAACGCTGTCGGAACAAGAAAAATCTTTTTTGACCAACACTTTGATTGTGGAATCTAAACAAAAGCTTGAACAGATAGAAAAATCTTTTCAGGAATTTAAGAAGCTTACTATTGAAAAAAAGACCAATAAACTTAAAAAGGACATTTCATTATTTAAGAAAGAATTGGTGTATCCCTATCTAGCGGAAGATTTTAACCCTCAGACGGTTTGGAAAACTAACACTAATTGGAATATGGGACCCAATAATACAAATAAAAAAAGATGGGTGACATTTTCAGACACTTCCTCTAGTAATTCAGGTAATGAGGAATTGAACAATCATGCCTCGGGCAATCACCCTTTTCGAGCAAGGGGCGGCCGAAGAGGCCGCAGAAACATCCCCCAAGGTCAAATGACACACAATATGCCGATGCAGAACGCCCCGGGACAAGGGATGATGCACCGGGACTTTCAGACCCGGAATCGAGCATACAGGTGGTAAATGAAACAATGCCAATTTTTAATTTATCCTCCCGTATATTAACACCTGCGGAAACATCAATTCTTAAATGTGGTCTATCTTTTGTTCTGACTCAAAATCCAAGTGCAATGTCTATCATGAGTGAAGTAAAAGGTTTTTTGCGTAAATTAAGGCTAAAGCTTTTCTTTTCGAATAATGTGACCTCTAGGGAATCCAACATCTCAGGCTTCTCTAAACCTTCCACCTTTACCCCCAACTCTAATGATTTGCCTCCAGAGGTCTTGATCTTTGAAAAATTAGTTCTCAAAGAAATAGAGAAAGTTATTGGCCATCCAAGAAATCGACAAGGACCCAATCTGACGCTTTCTGAGTTCGAGGCTATCGAGAGATTAGCCTCGGACCAATCAATAGTTATTAAGGCTGCAGATAAGGGTGGTGGGATAGTTGTTTGGGATGCTGATCGTTATGATCAAGAAGCTCTGAGACTTCTACACATTCCTGGGCACTATTCCAAATTGGTGAAAGATCCATCAGAAATGATTAAGCTAAAGGTACTCAAACTCACTGAAGAAGGAAACCAATCGGGTTTCCTTTCCACTAAAGAGGCTGAATTTATCAACCTGTCGGAAGATCGCATACCTTTATTTTACATTATGCCTAAAATACATAAAGATACTGAGAACCCCCCAGGACGACCTATAGTCTCGGGTTGTGGTTCACTACTGGAACCCCTTTCGAAATACATTGATTTCTTTATTAAACCACTGGCGATGGCCACGCCCACATTTCTTCTTGACTCGAGAGACGTCATCAACCTCGTTGAAACAAAAGCATTTGATCCCAGTACTCAAATTCTAGTAACGCTTGATATTGAAGCGCTTTATACAAATATCCCTCAGGATAGAGCGGTGGAGAGCCTGCGCATAATGCTAGATCGGCGCATACAACCACATTTGGTTCCCACAGAATTCCTATGTAAAGCAGCAGAGCTAGTCCTTAGGAACAGTTTTTTTAAATTCAAGGAGGAATTCTTTTTGCAATGTAAAGGGACAGCGATGGGGTGCACTTTTGCACCAAATCTTGCCATTATTTTCATGGCACTCTTGGAGGAAGAAAAAATCCTGTCAGCATTTAACCCATTTAGGGGCCAAATCAAGGTGTACCGTCGATACATCGACGATATACTTATGATTTGGGAAGGCTCATCAACATCATTGACTTTATTTGTTCAATGGCTTAATGCGGTAGACTTAGATATTCATTTCACTTTTGAATATTCAGTATCTAGAATTCCTTTCTTGGATTTGTCTATTTTTTTCAAAGAAGGGTATCTCTGCACAGAATTACATAGAAAACCCACAGAGAGAAATACCACGTTGAAATATGAGAGCCAACATCCAGCCAGTTTACTTTGTAACTTACCATATGGGATGTTCTTACGGCTACGCCGTAACTGCACAGATATCGCAGATTTTGTCAAACATGCAGCAATTTTGGAAAAAAGACTATTGGAACGGGGATATCCAAAGAAACTTATAAAAAAATCCAAAAAGAGAGCTCGATATATCAACAGAGACCTCTTATTGACACCCAAGCGAGACATTGAAAAGAAAGATGAATTAGTATGTGTCTCAACTTTTTGTCAACACAGTAATGCTATTAGAGGGATCATCTTAAAAAACTGGCGAATTCTTAATACATCAGGAACATCTATACCCAGACCTCTATTTGCTTTCAAAAAAAGTAAAAATTTGAAGCAAAAGATTACTCGTGCCAGTAGAACTTTTCCTAAAGTGCATACAATCCGCGATACCAATTCTAACCCAGTGGTGGGACACTATCCCTGCACTTCATGTGTTGCTTGTAAGTTTTCCAAAAAAACTACGTCATTTGATTCACAGACAAGAAAGTGGACCCTTCGTACCTTTACCACTTGTAAAAGTAAGAATGTCATTTATGCCATTCGTTGCCCATGCCAGTTGTTTTATGTAGGCAAAACAACCAGAGAAGTGAGTACCCGTATTAACGAACATCGTTCAAAGATCAGAACTCGAAACCTCAATGCCCCAATGGTAATCCATTTTGTCGAGATGGGCCATACGGCTGATCAGATGGAATGGTTTTGCATAGAAAAAGTATATGCACAAAACCAACCCCAACTATTAAAAAATTTAGATTACAAGGAACAAATGTGGATATTTAATCTAAAAACATTAACATTGGGCCTTAATACCATGGAACCATGGAATTCGAGTAACTAAATACTACCTGTCATAACATTTTATATATGTCGGGTAGTACACTGGTATACTGCCTAATCACGTGCGTCTTTCATCTGAGAGGGTACGGCCATTTAGAACGTAGGCCAGTTCAGTTTGTGGTCACGTGGTTAATTACGTGATCACATGATGTTTTTCACGCATATATCAATACCCTTGAAACGGTGATACTGTGTTGCACGCCACTTTCAATCGGACCCAGCTGGGATACGGGTGACTAGCTACTGTGAGAACTGGCGAGTTCTTTCGCTTAAGGTAAACATTCTGTCCTGTGGGGGCCTTTCGAATCACGGCGGTTTTCCAAATCGCTTCTTGCCTTTATTGTTTAGAGAAGGGAGCCCTACATCCTTGGCTTTCCGTTAAACCCCATCCGAGTCAAGCAATCTGGAGTCGGAAATATTGAGCAATATTCAAATGCAACCCCTCCCTCTCTCCCCCCCTACCTTTTTGAAATTCTCTAAATAGTAAGCTTTTCAGCAAGCCGTATTTGTTTAGTCACAATTGTGGTATTAATTCATCAATTTATTTTCAATTGGAAGTAATTTACTTTGGGTGTAGCCAATAATATAATTGTAAGAACAATCGGTCTCTCACATACTCAAACTCTTGTGTTGTGTTTAGGCCCATATAACATCAGGTGCAGCCAACCCTGGATCCGGGGAGTCACCTTCAAATTTATGACCGCTGGTTGAACGAGCGTTTGGACATTCTCGAGAAGAACGTTGGCGTCCATACACTTCGCTATCTGCAGGAACTTCTACGGAGAAGCTATTGTTTAATATAAGTGAACACAGCGTACAATTTAAGGAAGAGACGCACAGCCTTCCATTGCATGAATGAAGGTTAGTTAATATTCTTTAGGTTTATCTTAAGTATGTGACTCTCGTGTCCTGTCCGTGGGCCGCTGTAGTGGAGGATCGACATATTGACCTTGTGATATTTATGTGTACATTTGTATATCTGTAGCATTGATTCTGTCTATGGCCTGGCTCTTATCTGCCTCTCGGAGACACCAATACAAGAGGGTAGCACTACTTTCTGCCAGACACCTCAGGTCCATCCTGGAACTTTTCCCGGGTTGGTAGCAGGCTCTTGTATATTATTACCTATTGTTCCACTATAGATATTTTTACTATGGATGTTATATGTTTTTTGTCCAAGTACAAGGGCTTCACACATTGATATGTATTATCTGTGATTTTCTTTCTTTCTTGATGTTAGAATATACTTTTGTTACTCCTGATGAAGACGTCACTACACTAAAGTATATACGTCGAAACCGGTCGAGTTTGGACTAAGATGAGGTCGTGGTTAGAAAACTCTGGGACCCATCTTAATTGCCTAGGCCACTGATGTCATCTGCTGTGGCCCGTCAAATTGATTTCATGTTCTTTCTATAAATCTTTCAGATGAATTAATTATGATGAATTTTCTTATAGATTTTATGTCGTACATTGATTGGTGTTTAGTATGAATGGTTTGTCTAAATGGATGGATGAGGTTGTATGCTTGGATGATTGAATAAGATGATTTTTATTATATAGATGTGTCTTTTTTAATAAAAGTTGTTTCCTGCTATGTAAATTGTTATTACAAGTGCAGATTTAATCATGATTTGTTTGATATATTAAATTAGTATCAGGTTTAATAAAATCCTTGATACCGTTATTTTTGAATTGTTTCCTTTGGATGTCTTTCCGCTATCTAAATCTTAATTAATACTCCAATCCAAAGCGTGGGGTTTCCTGTGTCTTTCAGAGAATACATATTTCCAGCCCTTGGCTGTACAGGTTATATATATACTTTTTAACACTGTAATGTTTTTTCCTATTTAGGATAATTTAACTTTTTTCACATTTATTGCACTGGGTGTGTCAATTTGGTGTACTCCGGACTGGTGGTATTTTCCAGGCCATGGCAGAAACAGATACCATCTCCTTCACGGAGGCACAAATAACAGAACTTATTCAAGGTCCATCATTTTTTGAAAATTTACAATTACCAACATCAAATCAAGGCGCCACGGGAGATGCTCTTCTGAATTTAAAGAAGAAGCAATTCCGCACAGAAATGCACGGTCATATACTTAAGGAATATTTGAGATCTAGTATTATTCCACAAGGCCTGCAGGTTAAAATTATCCCATGTCTTTTCCTGGATGACAACGATTATAAAGTGGCTTTTAGTCAAGTTGCTACCAAATGTAGCCGTGATTTGTTAGTATTAACCATAACCACGGCCCAAAGAGTCAGTGGGAAGATACAAGAAACGCTGTCGGAACAAGAAAAATCTTTTTTGACCAACACTTTGATTGTGGAATCTAAACAAAAGCTTGAACAGATAGAAAAATCTTTTCAGGAATTTAAGAAGCTTACTATTGAAAAAAAGACCAATAAACTTAAAAAGGACATTTCATTATTTAAGAAAGAATTGGTGTATCCCTATCTAGCGGAAGATTTTAACCCTCAGACGGTTTGGAAAACTAACACTAATTGGAATATGGGACCCAATAATACAAATAAAAAAAGATGGGTGACATTTTCAGACACTTCCTCTAGTAATTCAGGTAATGAGGAATTGAACAATCATGCCTCGGGCAATCACCCTTTTCGAGCAAGGGGCGGCCGAAGAGGCCGCAGAAACATCCCCCAAGGTCAAATGACACACAATATGCCGATGCAGAACGCCCCGGGACAAGGGATGATGCACCGGGACTTTCAGACCCGGAATCGAGCATACAGGTGGTAAATGAAACAATGCCAATTTTTAATTTATCCTCCCGTATATTAACACCTGCGGAAACATCAATTCTTAAATGTGGTCTATCTTTTGTTCCGACTCAAAATCCAAGTGCAATGTCTATCATGAGTGAAGTAAAAGGTTTTTTGCGTAAATTAAGGCTAAAGCTTTTCTTTTCGAATAATGTGACCTCTAGGGAATCCAACATCTCAGGCTTCTCTAAACCTTCCACCTTTACCCCCAACTCTAATGATTTGCCTCCAGAGGTCTTGATCTTTGAAAAATTAGTTCTCAAAGAAATAGAGAAAGTTATTGGCCATCCAAGAAATCGACAAGGACCCAATCTGACGCTTTCTGAGTTCGAGGCTATCGAGAGATTAGCCTCGGACCAATCAATAGTTATTAAGGCTGCAGATAAGGGTGGTGGGATAGTTGTTTGGGATGCTGATCGTTATGATCAAGAAGCTCTGAGACTTCTACACATTCCTGGGCACTATTCCAAATTGGTGAAAGATCCATCAGAAATGATTAAGCTAAAGGTACTCAAACTCACTGAAGAAGGAAACCAATCGGGTTTCCTTTCCACTAAAGAGGCTGAATTTATCAACCTGTCGGAAGATCGCATACCTTTATTTTACATTATGCCTAAAATACATAAAGATACTGAGAACCCCCCAGGACGACCTATAGTCTCGGGTTGTGGTTCACTACTGGAACCCCTTTCGAAATACATTGATTTCTTTATTAAACCACTGGCGATGGCCACGCCCACATTTCTTCTTGACTCGAGAGACGTCATCAACCTCGTTGAAACAAAAGCATTTGATCCCAGTACTCAAATTCTAGTAACGCTTGATATTGAAGCGCTTTATACAAATATCCCTCAGGATAGAGCGGTGGAGAGCCTGCGCATAATGCTAGATCGGCGCATACAACCACATTTGGTTCCCACAGAATTCCTATGTAAAGCAGCAGAGCTAGTCCTTAGGAACAGTTTTTTTAAATTCAAGGAGGAATTCTTTTTGCAATGTAAAGGGACAGCGATGGGGTGCACTTTTGCACCAAATCTTGCCATTATTTTCATGGCACTCTTGGAGGAAGAAAAAATCCTGTCAGCATTTAACCCATTTAGGGGCCAAATCAAGGTGTACCGTCGATACATCGACGATATACTTATGATTTGGGAAGGCTCATCAACATCATTGACTTTATTTGTTCAATGGCTTAATGCGGTAGACTTAGATATTCATTTCACTTTTGAATATTCAGTATCTAGAATTCCTTTCTTGGATTTGTCTATTTTTTTCAAAGAAGGGTATCTCTGCACAGAATTACATAGAAAACCCACAGAGAGAAATACCACGTTGAAATATGAGAGCCAACATCCAGCCAGTTTACTTTGTAACTTACCATATGGGATGTTCTTACGGCTACGCCGTAACTGCACAGATATCGCAGATTTTGTCAAACATGCAGCAATTTTGGAAAAAAGACTATTGGAACGGGGATATCCAAAGAAACTTATAAAAAAATCCAAAAAGAGAGCTCGATATATCAACAGAGACCTCTTATTGACACCCAAGCGAGACATTGAAAAGAAAGATGAATTAGTATGTGTCTCAACTTTTTGTCAACACAGTAATGCTATTAGAGGGATCATCTTAAAAAACTGGCGAATTCTTAATACATCAGGAACATCTATACCCAGACCTCTATTTGCTTTCAAAAAAAGTAAAAATTTGAAGCAAAAGATTACTCGTGCCAGTAGAACTTTTCCTAAAGTGCATACAATCCGCGATACCAATTCTAACCCAGTGGTGGGACACTATCCCTGCACTTCATGTGTTGCTTGTAAGTTTTCCAAAAAAACTACGTCATTTGATTCACAGACCAGAAAGTGGACCCTTCGTACCTTTACCACTTGTAAAAGTAAGAATGTCATTTATGCCATTCGTTGCCCAGGCCAGTTGTTTTATGTAGGCAAAACAACCAGAGAAGTGAGTACCCGTATTAACGAACATCGTTCAAAGATCAGAACTCGAAACCTCAATGCCCCAATGGTAATCCATTTTGTCGAGATGGGCCATACGGCTGATCAGATGGAATGGTTTTGCATAGAAAAAGTATATGCACAAAACCAACCCCAACTATTAAAAAATTTAGATTACAAGGAACAAATGTGGATATTTAATCTAAAAACATTAACATTGGGCCTTAATACCATGGAACCATGGAATTCGAGTAACTAAATACTACCTGTCATAACATTTTATATATGTCGGGTAGTACACTGGTATACTGCCTAATCACGTGCGTCTTTCATCTGAGAGGGTACGGCCATTTAGAACGTAGGCCAGTTCAGTTTGTGGTCACGTGGTTAATTACGTGATCACATGATGTTTTTCACGCATATATCAATACCCTTGAAACGGTGATACTGTGTTGCACGCCACTTTCAATCGGACCCAGCTGGGATACGGGTGACTAGCTACTGTGAGAACTGGCGAGTTCTTTCGCTTAAGGTAAACATTCTGTCCTGTGGGGGCCTTTCGAATCACGGCGGTTTTCCAAATCGCTTCTTGCCTTTATTGTTTAGAGAAGGGAGCCCTACATCCTTGGCTTTCCGTTAAACCCCATCCGAGTCAAGCAATCTGGAGTCGGAAATATTGAGCAATATTCAAATGCAACCCCTCCCTCTCTCCCCCCCTACCTTTTTGAAATTCTCTAAATAGTAAGCTTTTCAGCAAGCCGTATTTGTTTAGTCACAATTGTGGTATTAATTCATCAATTTATTTTCAATTGGAAGTAATTTACTTTGGGTGTAGCCAATAATATAATTGTAAGAACAATCGGTCTCTCACATACTCAAACTCTTGTGTTGTGTTTAGGCCCATATAACATCAGGTGCAGCCAACCCTGGATCCGGGGAGTCACCTTCAAATTTATGACCGCTGGTTGAACGAGCGTTTGGACATTCTCGAGAAGAACGTTGGCGTCCATACACTTCGCTATCTGCAGGAACTTCTACGGAGAAGCTATTGTTTAATATAAGTGAACACAGCGTACAATTTAAGGAAGAGACGCACAGCCTTCCATTGCATGAATGAAGGTTAGTTAATATTCTTTAGGTTTATCTTAAGTATGTGACTCTCGTGTCCTGTCCGTGGGCCGCTGTAGTGGAGGATCGACATATTGACCTTGTGATATTTATGTGTACATTTGTATATCTGTAGCATTGATTCTGTCTATGGCCTGGCTCTTATCTGCCTCTCGGAGACACCAATACAAGAGGGTAGCACTACTTTCTGCCAGACACCTCAGGTCCATCCTGGAACTTTTCCCGGGTTGGTAGCAGGCTCTTGTATATTATTACCTATTGTTCCACTATAGATATTTTTACTATGGATGTTATATGTTTTTTGTCCAAGTACAAGGGCTTCACACATTGATATGTATTATCTGTGATTTTCTTTCTTTCTTGATGTTAGAATATACTTTTGTTACTCCTGATGAAGACGTCACTACACTAAAGTATATACGTCGAAACCGGTCGAGTTTGGACTAAGATGAGGTCGTGGTTAGAAAACTCTGGGACCCATCTTAATTGCCTAGGCCACTGATGTCATCTGCTGTGGCCCGTCAAATTGATTTCATGTTCTTTCTATAAATCTTTCAGATGAATTAATTATGATGAATTTTCTTATAGATTTTATGTCGTACATTGATTGGTGTTTAGTATGAATGGTTTGTCTAAATGGATGGATGAGGTTGTATGCTTGGATGATTGAATAAGATGATTTTTATTATATAGATGTGTCTTTTTTAATAAAAGTTGTTTCCTGCTATGTAAATTGTTATTACAAGTGCAGATTTAATCATGATTTGTTTGATATATTAAATTAGTATCAGGTTTAATAAAATCCTTGATACCGTTATTTTTGAATTGTTTCCTTTGGATGTCTTTCCGCTATCTAAATCTTAATTAATACTCCAATCCAAAGCGTGGGGTTTCCTGTGTCTTTCAGAGAATACATCTAACTGGGACAAGACAGCTCCAATTCCGGTGTCGCAGGCATCCGTCTGGACGATAAAGGGTCGGCTGTAGTCAGGCGCACACAACACAGGTGCCCTACACAGACTTTCTTTCAAGCCATCAAAGGCCCTCTGACAGTCTTCGGTCCAATTAACCTTCGTAGGCTGTTTGGGTGAAGTTAGAGTTGTCAGGGGTGCAGCTATGGTTCCATAGTCTGCCATGAAATTGCAATAGTACCCAGTGAGGCCCAAAAAGGCTCTCACCTGGGTTTGAGTAGTGGGAGTCCTCCCAGTTCTGTACATCCTGTACTTTACTGGAGAGAGGTTGGATTTGACCCCCTCCTACCTCATGACCAAGATAGGTAACTTTCCCCTGAGCTATCTGGCACTTGGTGGCCTTGATAGTGAGGTTAGCCCTTTTCAAGGCCTGCAACACCTTATCCAGATGTGTCAAATGCTCTTCCCAGGTGGAACGGTAGACGGCAATGTCGTCTAAGTAAGCCACACAAAAGGCTTGCAGCCCACTGAGCGCATGGTTGACCAATCTCTGGAAGGTGGCAGGGGCATTCTTCAACCCAAAAGGCATGACCCTAAACTGGTAGAGTCCCTCAGGTGTTGAGAAGGCTGTCTTTTCCTTGGCATGGTCCGTCAGAGCTATTTGCCAATAGCCTCAGGTAAGGTCAAAGGTGCTCACAAATTTGGCAGCACCTATGGTGTCCACGAGCTCATCAGCCCTGGGCAATGGGTGCGCGTCAGTTTTGGTGACGGCATTGACTCCTCGGTAGTCCACACAGAACCGCCAATCCTTGGTACCCGCCTGGGAACTTGCCTTGGGGACAAGGACCACTGGACTGGACCAGGGACTGGTTGAGGGTTCAATAACACCCAGATCCAACATCTTGGCGACCTCAGCCTGGATGTGGTTCTTGACGGTATCTGACATACGGTAGCACCTGCTTTTGACAGGCACACTGTCACCAGTGTCAATTTCATGCCTACACCACGGTGTAAGGCCTGGCGTCAGTGAAAACAGAGAGGCATACTGTTGGAGCAAAGCCCTGCAGGCCCTCTGTTGCTCTGTTGTCAAATCCGGAGAGAGATGTACTCCCTCCACTGAGCCATCCTGAGGGTTGCTATGCAGCAAATCAGGAAGGGGCTCACTCTCATCCTCTTCTTGCCCTGAAGCTAGCAAGAGACATGAGACTTCTGCTCGCCGGTGGAAAGGCTTGAGCCTGTTTACATGGAATATCTGAGGGGCTACCCCAGAGGCTCCCATGTCAACCAGATAATTGACTTCGCCCATCTTGGAGATGATCCTGAAGGGTCCAGTCCACTTGTCTGCCAGAGCTCTAGGCTTGGTAGGCTCCATCACAAGGATTTCCTGTCCTGGAGTCCAATCCACTTGCGAGGCTTTAAGGTCATGCCAGTACTTATTCAATTCCTGGCTGGCCTTGAGATTTGCTGTTGCCTGACCCATCATCTGTGTCATCCTCCGTCTGAGGCCTAACACATAGTCCCCCACTTGCTTGGCGGGACCTGGAGGGGTGGCTTCCAAGCCTTCTCTGATCAAGGCGAGGGGCCCCCTCATGGGATGTCCAAAGAGTAACTCAAAGGGGCTGAAACCAACACCCTCTTGAGGTACCTCTCTGTAAGCAAACAGCAGGCATGGCAGGAGGAGATCCCATTTCCTCCTTAGGGGTTCTTCCAAAGCCCCTAGCATGCCCTTGAGAGTTTTATTAAATCTCTCAACCAGACCATTGGTCTGGGGGTGGTAAGAGGTGGAGAACTTGTAGGTTACCCCACACTCTTTCCACATGGTTTTCATGTAACTAGACATGAAGTTGGATCCTCTGTCAGAGACAACCTCCTTGGGGAATCCAACACGGGTGAAAATGCCCAGGAGAGCCCTGGCAACCACCTTGGCAGTAACAGTCCGAAGGGGTATTGCCTCAGGGTACCTGGTGGCATGATCTACCAAGACCAGGATGAACCGATGTCCACCTGAAGTGGGAGGGTCAAGGGGACCGACGATGTCGATGCCCACCCTCTCAAATGGTGTGCCAACCACTGGCAATGGCTGCAGTGGGGCAATGACTCTGCCTCCAGTCTTGCCAGACAACTGACAAGTTGGGCAGGTCCTGCATTGGGACTCCACCTCTACTCCCATCCGTGGCCAGTAGAAATGGGCAGAGAGCCTCTGCTTAGTCTTCTTGGTCCCAAGATGACCAGCCAAGGGCACCTCATGCGCCAACTGCAGTAGGAAGGGCCTGTAAACCTGGGGTACCACCAACCTCTTGAGGGCACCAGGTTCATGCTTAGTGGGCTCACTAACAAGGAGCTCACCCCCCCAATAAATCCGGAATGTCCTAGGCACTTCTCCTTGTGCCTGGGACAGGGCCTGTTTCCTCAGTCCCTCGAGAGAGTGGCACTCTCTCTGTCCCTTACAGAAGTCTGCCCGGGAGGGTCCCCCTTCAGCTAACAAGCATTGAAGGTCGGGATGATCCTCGGTTGAGAACCTCTCCCACAGGAGAGTCTTCTGTCTCTTCTCCCACAGGAGTTGAGTTTGGGTTTTCCACTGGACCCAGCCCGTCCAGAGCATGGATCCCAATGGGTGCTGTCGGAACAGCAGGAAGAGAAGGTGTTCCCTCCACAGAGGTGGCCTTCTTGGTCTTCCTTCTTCTTGACTTCGGCCTCGCCTTTGGCTCGGGTACCTGACCCACAGCCAGACCCGGTGTCACCTGTGACCTAGTGACTGCAGCAGCAGTCATGGGAAGACCATCCGAGATCAACCCCAACTCTACTAGATCATTTCCTAACAGAATGTTAGCAGGGACATTGTCCTGAACCAGGACAGGAAGCTTTGCTGTCTTGTCTCCAATCATGAGTGTGACTAAGGCTACAGGTGATAATTTGGGAGGCCCACCAGCTAACCTGGTGGTTTGCAGAGGAGCACCTTCATAGTCCTCTGGCTTGAGCAGGGTCCTGTCCACCACTGTTATGCTTGCCCCAGTGTCTCTCAAACCAGTAGAAGGCTGGCCATTCAAGAGGACACTTCTCAAAAACCTACGGGTGTTCTGTGGGATAGTCGCCAGTACTTCTGCATACTGGTCCCAGGCCCCAAGGGACACTAAGGAAATCTCTACTGGAGCACCAAAGGTGATCCCGGTAGAGGAGGGGAGGACAGTGGCCTCCACCTCAGACACGGGGTAAGGGTAGGTCAGGCTGACAGCCTGTGCTCCAAGTGCCTTACCTTTACACTTGGGGTCACCCCTTTTGTGATCCAGAGCCCCACAGTCCCAACAAGCGCCAGGAGTGCGGGGTACGGTACTGGAACCACCGGGAGCCTGCTTTGCAGCAGGTGGACCACTACTCTTATTCCCACCCACAGATGACTTATCCCCACTAGATTTTTGGGTCTTGGGAGAGGAAGGTTTAGGTTTACCCGACTGTGACTGCTTGTGGGACTCCTCAGCTTTCTGAGAGGCCCCCTTTTCTTTGTCCTTGTCCTTCCCACTGGAGTCCTTAGGGGACACCCGGTGGGAGACCCACTTGTCAGCCAACCTAGCCAGCTTAAAGGGGTCCAAAATGTTCTGGTCAGCCACATACTGACGCAGCTCTGGTGAACAGGCTTCAGAAAAATGCTCAAAAAACAAGAGGTGGGACAATTCAACAAAAGTCTTAACCTTGTATCCATCGATCCACCCCATCATGTTCATGTGCGCAGCACTCACCCAGTCAACCCAAGACACATTCTCTCTTTTCTTAAAATCCCTGAACCTTCTAAGGTATTGGATAGGTGTCTTGCCAAACTTGGCAATCAAAGCAGACTTCATACACTCATACTGACCCCTTTATTCCACACTCAGCTTCAGAATACAGTCATATCCAGTTTGAGGCACTCTGCTTAACAAACACTTAGCCCAATCTCTTTTATCAACATCATGAATCGCACAAGCCATTTCAAACGCTTCAATCCATTGGAGGATATCTGAACCCTCCACAAATACACCAACCAAATCTTTCATAAACTTGGTGGCTGGGGACCTGACACTTTCACTGGTTTTAACTGAAGTCTCCACTCTAGCTTTCTCTAGCTGGATTCTCTGACATTCAGTGTCCTGGCTCTTGAGTTCAAGGTCCTTATTCTTGAGTTCAAGATCCCTATTCTTGAGCTCCACTTGTTGAGCCAACTCCTCTTTCTTAAGTTCAGCATCTATTTCCAACTTGCGGTATTCAAAGGCCAATTTCATCCTTAATAACTCAAGCTCCAAGGAATTGCTGGGGTTTGGAACAGAGGCAGCAGGAATGGCGGCATTCCCAGAAACGGATTCAGCAGAAACCCCAGGGGCAGAGTCCTCATTGGTTGCATTCCCCCCCTCATCAAGAGTTTCACCATCAGTCTGGTAGTCCACCAGGGCAGCTATCAGCTCAGCCCTAGACTTATCCACAAAGTCTAACTCCCTGGCTTCACAAGCACTCTGGAGAGCCTCCAAGCTCATCCGAGTCAATTTGCCATTTGCAATAGACTCCATTGTTTGTAATGCAGTTATCTTGTACACAACTAAACCTTAATTTAATAAAGTGCGGATATCCTTTGTAAGTGGCACGGTTATACACTGATTCTTAAAACCATAAGCATCCCACCGCTGCCACCAGCTGTAAAGAAAGACCGGTGGGGGGTGTCTGTACTTCTGCTCTCTATATGGTAGAAGAGAGGCACAGAGGACCCCAGCCAAGATTCTCTAGTACGGTAGCAACGGACGAGCAATCAAGGCCTAGCTTCTCAGGAGGTGATGCAGGCTGGTTCTTAAGTACAGTGTACCCCAAGCCCCCACAAAGGAATGTCCACACACTGTATTGGTTAGAACACAGTCTTTATATAATCAATATTCAAGGTTATGTACACTTATCATAATAACTCACTTTGTACTCAGGAAAATCAACAATGGCAAATAAATACAATTCTAAAGTGGTACCACCCTTTGTATTAGATCTCATTAAAGTGCATCAACAATACTGTAACAATGTCACACAGATCAATAGAGTGAAACCAGCAATAGAGAGAGGAGAGAAAATAAGATGGTTGAGCAATAGGCAGAATACTGGCCCCTACCACTAGACACAGTTCTGTGTGGAGATCCCCCCACCTGGGCAACCTGTAAAATAAGGATATAGCACAAGCCCAGTCCATATATTGTTCTGCAAGTCTTATTTCCTCCTATAATGTTTTTACCCCCCCAATGTACCTGGTGGAGTCGAGTTCTTCGAAGAGGCGTCGACAGATCCTTCTTGATCGACCCCCTTTCAAGCGGGAGTCACGGATCGTCGAGAGGCGTCGAGAAGCGTCGAGGAACTCGGTGTTCGGCGACGGGGAATCGACGGCCCTTCTTGAATGCCTTCCCTTTCAAGCGGGAGACACGGGGCGTCGAACGTCCGTCGACAAACAAGGTAGAACGGCGTCGATGAGGTGGCAGCTTCGTCCGAGCGGTGCTCGTCGGCGTCGGAGCGTCGGCGTCCTGCAAGGCAGAGGCGTGCGGGGCACCTCGGTGACAATAGTTCTGGACCGCAAAGATTGTGGAGACGGAGGCCCAGCAAGGGCGTCGAGTCGTTCGGGTCTTTGTGGTCTTCGGGTGGCGGGAAACCCACCGGCAGGTTTCTCCTCGGCGCGTTGGTCGTCCACGACTTTCTCCGGCAGGATAAAGCGGTAGACGGTGCGGACAAGGGAGTCCTTCGATTCGAATGTTCTTAGGCAAAGGAGCGGACGGCTCCGGTCGTCGGCGGCACGGCGTCAAGTGGTTCCCACGGCTGGGCAACACAACTTCGACGGGCCTCCAGCGGTTACACAAACCTGCGAACCCTGGTCGACGGCAATGGACTTCGACGGCGTCGATGTCCGGGTGCTTCACTTCGATCTCCTCGGCGGTCCCGTCTCGGGTCGGCAGCCTTTCGAGGGTCTGTCTTCCAGGGCGCTTCGGCAAAGATGGAGCGGTGCTCGATGGTCCCTCGGAGCACGGGAAGAGGGCGCCTTACCAGGTCCTCTCTCGGGTCAGTCTTCGATGATTTCGGCAGCCTTCGGATCGGTCGAAGCAAATGCCACAGCAAGTCTTCTTCTTCCAGCTGGACGTCGAGGATCAGCAGTTCCAGTTACTCTTAGAGTGGAGACTCAGCCCCAGAACGCTTCTGAACGTTTCTGAACGTTCCCTGAACCCCTCTATCAGTGGTGAGAGGTCCCCAGATATACTATTCTGTCTCTCATCCACACTGCTGGCACACACTCAGCAGCCAATCAGACAGAAGGGCATTCATGCAGTCAGTCAGCCAATCAGGCACACAGTGCATTCAGGCCATACTCCTCCCTTTCAGACACTCACAACAAGGAATGTGGATTGGGACAAGTACCCAGCCATTCAACACTACACACTGCATTCAGGCTAGTTTCGGGCAGGGCTGTCTCAGTCTTTGTCTCTCATGCCAGAAACCAGACAACCACAACAAGGAGTGTATATTGGTCACACACCCCATTCACCCAGGTCCCACCCACAGGAGGTACCCACAACATACAGTCACTGGGAAGGCTCCAGTCAGTCTAGCTGGGCCTTCACAACAACACCATATATAGAACTTCCACCCAACAGCCAGTCAGGGGGAAGGGACAGAGTCAGGGCTTCCCAGGACTTTGGGAAAACAAGGTAATAGGCAATAGAAAGCAAGAGGCCACAGGGGCCATCTTGTTTCCTATCAGGAATCAACTGATCCCCATGGCAGGGCCTGGGTATCCCAAAATGGAGGACACCCAGAGCACCTGTCAAATTCAGCATTTAGCTGCCACCAGCCCATACCCTGCTCTGTGGGCCACCCACAGGTGCCCAAAAACATACACTAGGGGCACAGGGTTGTACCCCTACCCATGGGTGCCATAAGGGTATCCCATGGGTCTGTTCACCAAACCAAAAGAGAGAGCTGCACTGCCAGGAGTCCCACATGGACTCCTGGGCAGAAAACATGACCGATCACACGATAAAAAGCAGTAAAGGACAAGGATTCAGAGGCCCTGTCACTCTGATGCATTTCCAGCATCACAACGGTGCAGTCTGTAAATCCAACATGGCATCAGTTTGAAAAGTTTTGACACATCTCACATTTTTAATTGACCAATCAGCATGCGCGTTTGATGTCCGTGAATGTCCCGTGGAACTCTGATTGGTCCAGATGTGTTCACAGACAACGAATCAGGAAATGAGTCTGTGAACCAGACGCAGATATCACAATTCTGTTTTTACCTACTTTTGGCAATTAAAAAAAACCTCTTGGACAGATTTACACCAAATTTGGAAAAGCACACTCTCGGGACGAGGCCGCTGCTCCCTGCATAAGTTTGGTGCAAACCAGTCACACGGTATGGGATGTAGGCGTGAGCAATCTTTTTTCTCCATTATGTCTATGAGAATTTCAAAAGTTTTGGGACCCCCCCCTATAAGTTTATCCCCACCCTGATGAAACCACACCAAAGTCTGCAAAATCATTCTGAGGTGGCCATATACTTCTTTTGCAAAGATTGGTGCAGATTCATCGAACAGCCCAAAGTTATAAGTCGCCCAATAATTGCTCTTCCTATGAGTTGAGCAACTTAACCATAACTACACGGCCGCTGCGGCAGGCTGTGTAATATGTATGAATTAGAGGGCCTGTGGTAGCGGCGCTGTAGTTATGGTTAAGTTGCTCAACTCATAGGACAAACACTTTCTGCGAGGCTTATAACTTTGTTCCCCCTGGACGAATGCTCATCAAACTTTGCAAAAAATTATTATATGGCCCGGTCTAAATCTTTTGGGCAAGTTTGGTGAGGTTTCATTAAGGGGAGGCAAAGTTATATGGGGTTCACAAAAATTTTCGTTTTTCCATCCACGCAGGAGTGGCGGCTTGGTCCCGAAAGCGAGCTTTTGTAAATTTGGAATAAATCCGTCTAGTTGTTTTCTTTAAAATGGGAGAAATGTAGGTAAGAATAAAAAAATTGGTGATATCTGGGTTCGGTCCACAGACACACTTCCCTGTTCGCTCTGCGGACAGGCTTCCGATTGGTCTAGGGGCGGTGTGATGTCTGTGGACACCCAACATGCTCGCTGATTGGTTGCTGAAAAGTGTGATGTGCATCATATTTTTCCAAAATGCCCGCCATGTTTGTCATATTTGTCTGAAATGCCCGCCATGTTCTATCTACCGATATCCGCAGCTGTCCGCGGACAGTGCAGAGGGGAACAGGGCTGGGAAACATATTTTGGGTCATTTGGTGTTGGAAAGAGTGATTGGGAGGGGTGGGGGAGTGAATGAAAGATGTTATGGGGCTATTTCTTTAGGTGGAAGAGGGTGTGTGGGGCGCAGCAGTCCGTGGATATCATGGTAGTCCGTGGACAGAGTCTTGGGCAGCCAGCTTATCTGGCGACTGCAGGCAGGTTTTATTAGATGTTTGAATAGGTTAAAAATAGACCATGCACCCAAGAATCTAGGCACTGGCACAACCACCACAGTATAATATGACCATGCAACCAAGAATCTGGCCAAGACAATTGTAATAGTAAGTGTTCAGTGGGCAGTTGGAGAAACATGCTTGGGGTTATTTGGTGATCACAAGAGGGCTTGTTAGAGTAGGGAAGTGCAATCTAGATGATATGGCAATATTGCCATTGGTGCAAAATAGTGTTGGTGGTGTATTTTGATGTCGGCAGATGGCCATAATCTTGGGTGCATGACCGTATTATGCTGTGGTGGTTTATTCCTGTTGGTGTATTCTAGCTATTTTGCTGTTCAAAAGTAGTATTTGAGTAGTATGGCTGCAGTTAGATACCAGGTAGAGTATTCTAACTGTTGATAGTTTTACATGTTAATGATTAAAGATTGTAGACCCTCATAATCAGTACATATTAAGTACTGTGTGTGAAACAACATTAGTGTGTGTGTTGCACAGTTGTTGTTTCTGTTTACATAATCCATGGGTAATTGGTGAAAAATTCTATATAGCATTACCAAAAATGTACTGTATTTACATCTGTTGGCATATTGAAACTGTTTTCCATTTCACAAACAGCATTGTAGCACTATGGATGTAATTAGATACCAGTTGGCATATTCTTTTTATAGTTTTTAGGGTATTTTTGAAGCAGTTGGATACCTTTTGGTGTCTAAAGTGCACTAACTTATGATAGTTTTGCACGTCAGTGGCTAAATGTAGGTTTAAGGAATATTAAGTAGGTATTTGTTAGATTTGCTGGTAATCTATGTTTTAGAGAAATTAAACTGTCATTGCATTCAAACCAACCACATCTTTTTTTAATGTATGTAGTATAGTGAAATACAGTGGTTGGGGCACCAGTGTGGTATATTATACCTAGTGTTGTGAAGGTGTTCTTTCCAAGAGATAATTGACCTTATGTGAAGCTACTAAGCTTGCAGTTGTTTTTGGTACCATCTATGTTGTACCTTAAAACATTACTATGACATATTGGCTATGTGAGTATATGTGTAAGGTGGAACTATTGTCTGAATTGCAAACAGTGCATAATATGCCATGATTTGCATTTTGCACCAGCTGATGAAATGGAATGGATTCACAATTAGGTATAGATACATACAAAAATTGTTAATTCGGGACCTGCTCTTGTGCAACATTGTTGCAGAGCGTGCAACCAGACACATGTGTATGAAATATGGAAGATTTCATTTATAGGTATATTTTTGCTTTCTAGTACTTGCACTAAGTACATTAGACATTCTTGTGGATCTTCCTGTGTGTTTATGGTGAATCTTACCATTCCTGCACATTAGTCCAATTCTTGCCTTATTCCTGAGGCACTGTAAGTGTTGTCAGGATTATTTGTTGCATTTCTATGAAGGACGAGCATTTCCAAACACAACTAGTCTGAGCCATTCAAATAAATGTTTTGAAAATTTGGCAATTGTAACAGAAGATTGATTACTACATTTGCAGAGCAATTTACACCAGTTGTGTTGGAAAATGTAAATGGACCGGAGAGTTCTGGCTCTGTGTCATCTGCGGGACCTCCACTTGTTTTTTTAGAAGACATATTTCTCTTTGTTTCTGCTGATAGATATGCATGTGCATTTGCCCTAAATAGTTTTGTGGTTGTACCACTTGATGGAGTAGCAGTTGTTTTTAGTTTCTTTGGTGGTGTGGTTGGGAGATCTCTTATAAGTTCTGTTTGCCTTACTTTTCATTTTAAAAGTTTACCTTTTTCAGGAACAGGGTACATATCGAGATGGTGTGTGTAGAGTGCACGTCGTCTGTTGTACTCTACGATGCAAGGAATGTCAGCCTTGACTTTGTTTGCATCAAAATGTACTAGAAATAGTCCTTGCAGTGTACGTAGATGTGACAATGCTACATAACTCATACCTTCTTTAAAGACTGTGCTGCCAATGTCAACCAATGCCTGATCTAGGGTTAGACCTTGTGATTTGTGAATAGTGACTGCATATGCAAGAGACAGAGAAAATTGTTCTCTGCGTACATACATGTCTTTGAAAAGAAGGAATTGTGCTGTTGAGTGTCCTATCCTTTTAACTTCTGAAAGTTTGTTAAAGTGGATGTTGACAAACTGAATGTGGAGATACATTGTTCTAAGCTATTAATCATGCTGTTGCTTGTTGACACATAGGGAGCTAATATGCACTATTGGTTGCATTTATTTTTTTAACATTGTCTCATTGAATTGTGCACAGCTTGCTCGGGTTGGCATTAAGGACATACATTTTACATTTGTTTGTGCTAGTGGTTCCATGATGTCAGGAGCAGATGTGTCATGCCCATATAGCTCATGGGCTGAGTCTACTATTTAAGATAGATTGTGCATCTTTAGAAAGAAGACCAGTCCTAATGCTTTTTAAAATGTTAGCATAGGTGAGGTCTGCAGACTGATGCATGTTTTGAGTTAGTTCTCTATATTGGAAATGTTGCCAGAGATTTACATTTCCTATGCTGCCAAGTGTGTTGCGGCATAGTTTTTGTCCTAAGTATAGGTTAACCTTTCACTGGTGTTAATTGTAGGAGATCTCCCAAAAAAATAATGTGTTTTCCTTGAAAGAGTTCTTCACAGTCTGTTTTAAGGACTTCTTGTAATCTGAGGTGAATTAAAGCCAACATTAGGTCAGACACCATTCCCACCTCATCTATTAGGAGCATTGTCATTTGTTTCAGAATTGTGCATAGATCAGTAGCAGCTTCTGTTGATAGTTTGTAGCACTCTAATTTGTTTTGGTGTTCTAATGGAAGGAGCAGTAGTCAGTGTAAATTAACACCTCCTATGTTGTAGGTACCTATAGCTGTGGGGGCTGTTACAAAGGCAGAAAGGTTGTTGTTTGTTAAGTTTTGTAGGAATTTGCTGATGATTTTTATTAAGGTTTGTTTGTCTGACCCAGCTTGACCACTTACATAGAAGAGCACAGGTTTATAATTTTGACAGCTACAAGTTTTACTTTCGTGTTGCAAACCATATTGAATTTCTTTAGTCACTTCTAGGAAAATGCTAAATTGCTCATCATTTAGTTGCGATTTCAGCAGTGCCAGGTTTTCTTCTGATTGCTCATATTGATACATGGTGTTTTCTACATGGGTCATGGCTAATTCTGCTTCATTAACTATGAGTGGCTCTCCAATTGATTATTGGCTTCCTGTTACAGAAGGTTGACTGCCCTTAGGAGTGTCTTCATTTAGTGGTGCTTTGCTAATGACTCCAATCAAGCATTCCCACTAAGTCAGGGCCTTGTCTGGGATTGCTCAAGGGAAGCCCTTATTTATATAATTTTATGACAAGTTATAATCTGGATGATGAACCCTTGTATAACGCCTCTCTCTTAGAATCCCCCTGACCCCAGTGAGCCAAGAAGTAGGTTTGTTTTGCAAATTAAAAAGGTTTATTTGAAAAATTAAACAATACATATATATCACACTTTTATAAATAAATTGAAAATTGATAGCACACTTGTGAATATGAGCAGTAATCAGCAATAGGTAATCCTACAGTAGCACAGTTCTTGGTTACTTATGAATAAGAACAGAGGACTAAGGTAGCAGAGAATGCTTTATATGGTTCAAGGAAATGCAAGGTGGGACAGAATGCAACACAGAAATAATTTGATATGATTCAACAAGAGATAATGTGATCACTTTTTCTTTTAACAATTCACTCCCCCCCTTTTATGCAATATAAGGAAATGGAAGGAGAGCACACAGTCTTCAAGAATACCAACAAAAATGCAATACAAAGTTCCAATTCCCCCCTAGCAAGCTGAGAGCACCAGGGATGATTTTTAAACACAAGCGAAATACTTTAATGTGGTTTGCAATGAAGTAAAAATATGCTAAAACTGCTTTTTATTCCCTATAGGAGGTTCAAGGTGAGTGAGAGGTACTTTAAATCAGTTCAGGCCAGCCCTATCAATGATTCAGGGATGGTTATCAGGTTGAAAATGGAATTCCGTAATGGAAGCAAAAGGCAAATATTTTTACACGTGGCTGAAATGAAGCAAAATGTCAAATCGTGGCAATTTAGCGCGTGCGGCGAGCGCAATTACGGAGGAACTATTAAAAACAATAACAACTATAAAACAAAACTATAAAACAAAAGTTAAATCTCGCTTCTATCACTAACGGTTCAAGAGATACGGACGATTTTATGAAGGTTTTTCAGAAATGAAATAATGATTCAAAATGGTAAATTACACTTTTACAGGTTTAAAATCGGAGAAGGGACACACGATTCTATGATGCAGTTCTGGACACGTTCAAATGTTTTGAATCAGATTAATTTAAGCTAAGAGATTGGTTTTGCACAGTTCTGGCTAAGTACTCACACTATGAATTTGAAATAGGCCGTCAGGGTCTGGTCAGCAGGTTGGACTGGACTCCGGGCGGGTGGTTCTGAAGTCACAGCTCCCTGGTTCAGCTCTGCTCTGCACTTCACCGCGGACTGGATCTCTGGTTCTGGTCTCTCTGGTTCTAATCTGGTCTGTGGTTCTGCTGTCAGCACTTCTTTCTGGGTCTGCTACCGGTTCAAGCAAAAGTTCTTGGCAAAGAATTCAACAGCTCGTCCGGCTGTAGAATAGTTTGGTTGGATTGCTGGATTCTGAAGGCCTGCTGAAAAAGGATTTAGCTGGTGGTCCAGGCCTCTCTGTTTTAAGTTCTGGAGTGAAGTTCTGGAGTGAAGTTCTGGAGTTCTCCGTCAGCATGCTGCGCAGGAATTCAGTTGAAGGTTGGAAAATGAATGTCCCTGTCTGGCTTCCAGTGGCTCTTTTTATGTGTTTTGAAAATGGGTGTGGATGCTAATTTTCTTTGCCCAACCCACTCACGATTTGATAGGTCAAGGATTTCTCTTTGACCTGATTTGAGAAGGGAGCAGTGAGTCAGGGTGAGTCAGAGTCTTACAGTCTATTGAAGAAACGCCCTTTTGCTTTTACCTTAGAAAATCCTTTTCATAACTAAACATATTTCCCAGATACACAAGTGGTTGACATTACATGAACAGATTGCAGATGACTTAAGGTACATTCTTGTTCAACTCTGATCTTCCTAAGAGCTTGCATTCAAAAATGACAATTTATTTTCATTTTTAGTTGGTTTACCGATATCAGACGTTTACCAAAAATGGCACAAATGTACACCGCCTTTCTACACATATTCCAGTAAATTTTCATTTTTCTAGCGTGAACCCCGTGTCTGCAATCTCCATAATTCATGGGGTTTTGCCTCAGAACATGGTACAGAGTTCTAACACCTCTTAACATGTGCACAGAAAAATCACAAGAATAATTATATTAATTATATAATTTTGACAAGTCCGTACTATGAATTTTCCATCTTTTTAAAAATATGCTCCATCCCAGAGGGGTGTGGTTTCCCAAAGCACATGGTGGAATTTCTGGTTTGTCCACTTCCTCCAACTCAAGTTGCTCACGGATGCAGCGCCCCTCCCATTTCCTTCCAAGAGGAAGCCATTTACGACCCCCTTAATTTAACATTTGCCTGGGCCATGAAAGGCTCATTGTTCAGTTTCCTGCAGTCCCCAGGTGCCACTCCCCTAATTCAATCAGAGAGGTGTCATCTCCTTTTGGCAGGGGCAGCAGAATGCAGCCAGGCCTGGGAACACAGCTGCTGATCAAGTTTCAACTCCTGTCGGGGGTAGTTGTCAGGCAGAATTCAATCTCTTTAAGCCAGGCTTCAGCTAAATGTCACTTTGGTTCCCAGTTTTCTACATTCAAACCAAACTTGCAATTTTTACACATGCAGCTAGAACACTGATTCTAAGTTCAAAACTATGACATTTAAACAATTGCAACCTATGTGACACTCAAAAGTAGGTCACTGATTTATTCTAAACATTTCGATTTTAGTGGCTTTAAACCCAAATTCACTGAAGCTGCTGACATCCCCAGCTATTTTCAATACATACATTAGACAATTACTTCCTTCCCGTCATTTCAGAATATAGTTTTACATTGTATCCACCTCTTAGCAAGTCTTTCTTTGGCCTGGTTTGGGTTCATTTGTTCAGTTTTACACAAGTGTCTGGTGGTTTTAAAACGCTGGCTTTCTGGTAGTGGTGAGCACCAGTATTGCACCCATTTTTTACATTAATAACAACAGATTTTGAACAACACCATATTCCTTAGCACTGATTTCTCTCATGGCGCTTCTGGCCCCTCACGCTCACACCGGTGGGTGGCAGGTCAGGCGACCGTTTTGGTGTGCGCACAAACTGTGCGGTTTTCCTGGATTTTGGCGCAAATGTGGGTTTTCCGCCATCTTGGATTTTCTAAGCCCACAGCACCAAATGTTGTAGCATAATAACTTGAACGTGGATCAAGACACCCAACAGCTTGAACTTCTTCCTCTTGTTAGCGTACATTGCCCAACCTGTTTTTGTATTGCTTGAAATTGACATTTATTATACTGCTTTCATTTGAATTGAATGCAGCTTCAAATGAGCCATGGGTGCCTAATAAATCTTCTTTTCTCCATGGTTTAAAAAGTTGCAGTAGGGCCATGTAGTAAGGTTCTCTATGTTGAGGAGTTTTAAATGATAATTTCATATGATTAATTAGGCTGGATTTGATAAGTTTGACGAGGCTCCCTTCACAACTTATGACCATGTATTTTCCACTTTAGTCATCTGGTTTAACATTATTCCTGTAGGAGAAATTGTGGGTTATGTGGTATAGGCACATATTTTCCAAAGCAGTACATCTGTATGGGTAGTATGTGTCTAATAAATTGTTTTTCAAAATGTCCTGGCTGTTGGGATAATTTTTAGCTATTGTTTCTATAGGGCCTCATCACGACCCTGGCGCTAAGTGAAAAACGATGGCGGTAAATGGTTACCGCCATCTTTTTCCGCCAGGTCCGATCATGACATGTGACCGTTAACTACGATGCCATGCCGCTAACTGCGACAAGGGTCCGCGCCCGCGCCCGCCCACACCGTACTTAGCGCCATGGCGGAAAGTTACGCAAATCCCGACCCAAGCGGACATGCACCTAACGCCATCACCCAGCCCGTTAAGTACCTTACCACCATGGTGCTAACAACGCCATCGCGAACCAACCGTAAAGGGCCATGTTAAGTGAATGCAGCTGCCACAGGTGCACTGAAACAGCACAGGTGAAGGCAATACAGACTCAGGAAGTACAAAAAGAGCCCACCCCACCCCTTCCCACACCCAGACACACTCCACAATGATACCAATTCGAATGGCAATGTTGGGGCTGGAGGACCTGATAGCAATGCATGTGCTACAACAGCAACAACAACAACAACAACTACTACAACAGCAACAACACCAGGCAGCACAGAGGAGACGCAGGAGGAGAAGGAGGGCAAGGCAGGCCCAGCAAGCCCCACCTGCACAGCCAGTGCCACCACGCAGGCAGCCCCCAATCCCACGCATCAGAGCCAATCCATTCAACCTCACTGCTGAGCAGATCCACACCCTGTACCGTTTGGACCGGGACACCATCACCGCCATCGTAGACATGACACACAACGACATCGTCAGCATGATAGAAAGTCCAACCGCCATCCCCCCCCTACTGAAGGTAGTGGCTGTACTCCACTTCCTGGCCACAGGCAGCTACCAGCACACAGTGGGGCACCTGCATGGCATTTCACAACCATTATTCTCGCAAACACTCATCCAAGTGCTCGATGCCCTCCTCAAGCACACAGACAACCACATCTCATTACCACGGACTGCACAGGAGATAGCTAACACCAAAGTGGGTTTCCATGCACTAGCCGGCATACCCGGTTGCATTGGTGCCATCGACTGCACCCATGTGGAATTGGTGGTTCCACGTGCCGTGGAGGTACCGTACCGCAACCGGAAACAGTTCCACTCAATCAACGTGCAAATGGTCTGTGACTCCAACAAGATCATCACACATTGTTGTGCCCGATTCCCCGGATCAACCCATGATTCCATGGTCCTGAGGAACTCCACAATACCACGCTACATGGAGCAACATGCAGGCCCAAGATCCTGGCTACTCGGTGAGTCCAATGTAATGGAAGTGGGCAGGTGAATGACGTACCGATGCATACTCCACCTGGCAGAAAGGGGGGGGGGGAATGCATACTCCACCTGGCTGAAAGGGGGGGGGATGCATACTCCACCTGGATGAAAGGGGGGGGGGATGCATACTCCACCTGGCTGAAAGGGGGGGGGGATGCATACTCCACCTGTCTGTGAGTAACACGGAGATCGGAGACAGAGGATGGGCACTTACAATGCACACAACCCCTCTGCATACATTGGGTGATGGCATGCAAAACAGGCCATGGAAGCCATGAGCATATACAGGTAGCATTGTGTGAATAAATTAGGTCATGTAGATGTGAGCCAAATTAACAGTTGGAAGCAAGCCATGATGGAACATCATGTTCCTGATCAGACAACATGACTGACACATACATTCTCGCCTACATACAGGTGATGCTGGCTATCCCCTGAAGAGTTGGCTCCTTACACCAGTCCGGAACCCGCAGAACCAGCACGAGGAGGACTTCAACCGTGCACATACACGTACTCGTGTGGTCATAGAGCAGACATTCGGCCTATTGAAGGCACGGTTCCGAAGCCTCAGTAGGTCTGGTGGGGCACTCCTGTATGGCCATGAGAAGGTGGCAAAGATCGTCATGGCATGTGTAATGCTACACAATATGTGCGTCAGGCAGAATGTGCCCCTGCCCCCTGACGCAGAACTACAACCACCTGACGATGAGGATGAGGAGGGAGCAGATGGGGCGGCACCCCATGGAGGAGGCGATGCACAGGAGGGGCGTGCAATGCGCCAAACTATCATCGACCACTGCTTCTAGCACACATGGCTGGTGTGTGTCATATGGTGACTGCACTTGGGGCACTGTGTGGCACCGGGACATGCACACTGTGGACTGTACACCAATAAAGCACACATGCGCAAAGAAAAAATCAACACACTCTGGGTTTTTTTTCAAGGTAAAAGTGTATTCAAGACATGGAACGTTGTGACCCACCACCTCCCACCTCCCCCCTGCACACACACCCCCCCCAAACTCCCCCCTTAACTCCCCAACACACCTCCCCGCCACCCCCCTGCACACCCCAACACACCCACTCCCCCCTCCACCCTCCCCCCCCCTGGAATCCCAACAAAGGTGTGAGTTAGTCTGTGCAGCAGTGTCAGAAGTAGGATTCCTACACTGTCCGGCCACTATTGGCAGCCCCCTCCACTGGCCCCCGGGGCACCCCTGCCTGTGCTGCGGAGGTTCCTCCCCGATCGGCGGATGGGGCTGCTCGGTGTCGAGCTGGCAACCGAGGAGGATCCTGCCTGCTCATTTGGACGCATGGCCCGTATTGTCTGCACAAGGTCAGTGATGGTGTGCCGCACAGCAGCTAGTTCCGCGCAGATGTCCTTTGTGGACGACTCTATAGCTGCCTTCACTGTCTCTGCACATTTCTCCATTGCTGCACATGACCCCCCACATTCAGCAACATGTTCTTCGAGCAGCGAGGAAAGTTGCTGCTGCCGGGTGGCAATCGCCTCCAGAGAATGGTTGGTATTCTGGCCCATGGCTAATGGCAGTGGTATTCCCATTGGGCTGATCTGCCCCTGCAGCGGGGATGGAGTGGCTGGCCAATCGTCATCCTCTGGCTGACCCTGTGTGGCATCCGCATGCGGGCTGCTTAGGGACAGGTAGGGGGAATGAGGGTGGCCTGTGGGGCTTCTGACATCACTCTCCTCAAAGATCCCTGCTTCGCTGTCGGAGGAGGCAGCAATGGCAGCAGTTTCCCCAATTGTGCTGCTTGCAGCAGAGGCTGTGGCTTCTGTGGGCATGATTTGTGTGATGTCTGCTGCTGCTGCTGCTGCTGTACTGCCTGCTGGGGTGGCTGTCTGTGCCCTGTCCTGTTTCCCTTGCATGGATTTTGGCTGCTGTGGGGTTTTCCTCGGGAGGGCAGAGGTGGAGGGATGTGGTGTTGGCACAGTTGGCCTGGCCCTCTTGGTGGGTGTGGAGGCAGTGGTGTCCTCTTCCTCAAGGTCGGAATTTGAGCCTGTGGTGGGACAGAGGAGGGAGAGTGTTATTGATGGGTCTGCGGACATTGGCCGGGCATTGTGGCGACTGGCATCTTATCAGTTAGTACATGTGGCACATTTCATGCAGGGGAAAAAAGTTGTCTCCCTTTTGTGTGGAAGTAGCATGGAGGTATGTGGGTGGCTGCAGTTAGGGTGTACATACTGCATGTGTACAGGGTGCAGATCGGATGTATCTGTGGGCAGTCTCCGGCTGATGTGTTGCATTTACACTATGGGCCAACATTGTACTTCACATGAATGGACTTAGGTGAGATTTGCATGCCTTGATTTGAGCCACTTACCTGCATCGCCCGATGTCGGGGCTCCTCTCTCCATTCCTCCTACTCCTTCAATGCTCTGCATTCCGATTGTGGAGGCACAGATTTCCTCCCATGGCTGCAATTTTATAGGGGACTCCGATCCTCCCCCAGTTGCCATTGCCAGGTTCATGTTAGCTGATAGTATGCTCCTGACTCTGAGCCGGAGATCGTCCCACCGCTTGCGGCACTGTTTGACATTGCGGGGTGTTGTTCCCACGGCACTGACCCGCTGAGCTACCAGTGCCCATATGGCCTTCTTCTTGGATATGGCCGGTCTTGTCAGTTGGTTGGAGAATACCACTGCAGCGTTCTCCTGGAGGGTCTCCGCTAGCATGGTAAGCTCCTCTCTGGAGAAGCGGTCTTGCCGCTGGCGGTCACAGGCTTTTTTCACAACTTTAGGCATCTTCCTGCAGGTAGAAGGTTGAAGCCGGTATTTGCGGGGTCTCAGGCTCGGATGTCCAGTGGTTTCGGAGGATGGCAATGGATTGTGTTTTTAAAGATGGCCGCCGTGCTCTTTCCCGTTCCGCCGCGGTGACGCTACTTCCGGTTCCGCTTATCTACGGTCAACGCTAATTGCGGTGACCGCTAACTACGGTCACCGCTATGTACGGCGGTGGCGGTGGTGCACCTTGCGCCGCATACGATGCCGGTAGGTGCCGTTTTGGGGGCACTACCGCCATGGCGCAGTTTACATTACCGCCATGGCGTAATGCTCGTGCGCGATGGGTCGTAATGTGGCGCCCTTTACGCCATCGTCCCACGGCGTTAACGTTCATTACGCCATGGCGGTAATGACGGCGGATTACCGCCAGGGTCGTAATGAGGCCCGCACTATTTTGCTTAATGCAGCAGGACCAAGGCTTAGCCAGAATATGTTTTCAAATTTGCCATATAAGGCAGTGCCTGTTAAATGGTCTGCACCTTCGTAGCATCCACATTCTCTATGGGAGAGCATTTTTTGCCAAAGCTGTACATTTTTTGTGACAGTGTTTTGTCAGATGATATGTCATCCCAGAGGTCTTTTAGCTCTGTTTTCTCAGGTTTGGTTAGGTATGCTGTGACATATCTTGCAACAACAGTGGAATTGTCTGCAATATATTGTATATCTATGTTTGCATTCCACAAGAGGGCAATTATTGCATTGTAATCATTAATGTACTTTGAAGCTATGTTTCTTTTAATGCAGTGTGTGTTTTTAGGCATTTTGCCTTTCACTCTGTGTCTAACAGATGACATGAAGGTGGTCACTTGTCCTTTTGCTGAAACTGGTCTAGGGAAACCAAAGCAGCATTTGGTATAGTGTATATCCTTTGTTTTTATACCTGCGTCATCAGTATTTGCCACACTTATGTTTTTGGAAGCATACAATGTCTGTATCTAGCTCACTATGTGTGGTTTCTGAAGGGATGTCACAGCTTACATATTTGTGAATAAAATGCAAAACAGTAGCATCACTGTCATGACCAAATTTAGGAGCATATTTTATCCAGAAAGGCATGTGGATGTGGGTTGCTCCTCTGGGTTGATATTCTTTTCTCCAAAAGAAGTGTTCCACTTCTCAGAGGGGAGGAATATTTTTTATTAGAGATGAAGTACAACATGGCAATAAAGCAGTGGTGAAAGTATCTTGACATATTTATAGGGTCAAGAGAGCAAAGTTCTTCTGATGTTTGTATGTCTATCCCTTCTTTGTTTTGGTTTGCTATGTGTAGGAAGTCGTGCAAGTTCTCCTATGCATATTCTGCACAACTTAAAGTGACAAACCATGTGGATGGGCCTAGGTTCCATAGCATACACTGTACATCAGCTTGACGCTGGAACCAGTATTCGTTTGTACCACGCATGTTTGGCAAGAGATTTGTGATACTTGACTGTAAAACTTCATCTTTGTCGTTTATCTTTTGAAGTAGTTGGGTAGCAGACATGTTTAAAAAATTGGAACCTGTTTTCAATGTGTGTGCAACACCGTAACACAGAGTTGCTAGTTCACTTTTCGAACAGGAGGTGGAATATGTATTAAACATTTTGTCTGAATCTGGGGTCTTCAGAATACATTTGTAAAGAGTGATATTCTGATGCTGTTATTTGTGTGCATCCTTCATCATATCTTCCCCCTTTTCCTGTAGGAAAGAGTAGAGGAAAGGCTTGTGCTTCTATACATTTTTCACACATGCTGATTGGAGATCGTTTGGCTTGACGCAATTGATGTGTTTCTAGTGCATTGTCTATGGTGTCTTTGGAGTGTAGTGGGTGTATGTATACTGGTCTAAAATATTGGAGGCCAGAATAGGATCTACAAGTTCAAATTGGCCAGTTGGTGAGGAATCCTGAATTTATTTCATGGTTTTCCTTAGGTTTGTTCAATGTTTATTTCTTTGCCGTACTCATTGTTCTCTTTAAGATATTGTTGTGCTTTTCTAACTTTGTTGAATTCTACTAGTTGTTGCCAATTTCTTTTGTGTTTCGTTGATAGACCCTTCACTAGGATAATCAAAGATTGATTTATTGGCCGTTGCACGGCTAGAGTGTCTACATTTTCTTTAAGATCTTGGCAAATAAACTACTTTGCCATGAATGCCTTTTAGTCATTCAGAAGGAGGCAATTTGGCTGTTTTGGTTTGAAGGCGTATTATAGCTTGAAAGAGATGTACTGTTTGCATTATAATGCTCTAATAGAAATTACGCTGTTGGAGAGTTTTTGGAAGTGGGAATATTTCCACGTTATTTGATAGCCCGTGAAGGCATTTGGTAATTATCAAGCTTTGTAACGCAGTATGTGCAAAGTATTGAGGGGTTAGTTATTTTGTATTTGTTTTCTGTTAAGATATAGAACTAATTGGAACCATTGGGATTCCTCATTGTCTTCTATTTTGTAAGTTATAGCTATAGTTTTGGTGATCCTCCTGGCCTCCTTCCACTCCTCTAAGGTCATCATTAATGTTTATGTGAATGGTACTGTCTTGGTCCAAGGCCCTCGGCCAACCTTCTCCTCTTTGATAGATGCTTCCCGCACCTCATGAACTTCCTTTCTTCCCCTGCTGTCCCCTCTTCCACCTCCACAGCTTCCTTACCTCCCCTACTGCCTCCTCCTTGGCTACATTGCCCCCCTCCATCCCTTTCTGCCCCCCCCCGCAGGCTTCTTCTACTCATCTGCAGGGCATACCTCTGATTTGTACCCCTCCCCGGAAGTCTTTCAAGGATGGCAACCTTCTCCATATTGCCACTCTTAACTCTCGCTCTGCTGTCAAACACTTGTCTGACATCGGCCGCCTTCTTGAGGAACTTGACCTCGATGTCCTCGGTCTCACCGAGACATGGTTCACCGCCAGCTCTGTCACAAGCTTCGACATTCTCCTCCCTGATGGCTACAAGATCCTCTCCACACCCAGGTCCAACCGCTCTGAGGGGGTGTAGCCTTGATCTTCCCCAAGTAGATTCCTGCCTCTGTCATTCCTATGCAGGCCTATTCCTCTTTCGAATGCCTCATCTGCAGGCTCTCTCTCTCTCCTAGCCATTCCCTTACTGTGGCTACTATCTATCGGCCACTCTGAGTGGGCGGACCTCACCTCTTCACTCCTGGTCTCCACCACTCAACTCCTCCTTCTTGGACATCAACATCCACCTGGACGCCTCCTGTCCTTCCTCTGGATTCTTTTGCAACCTTTGCGAGTCTCTCTCACTCACTATTCTCCCCGCTGGCCCAACACCCACTGAAGGGCACACTCTTTATGCTCTGATCTCCTCTGACCTGCCCCTTCCTGTCCCTCTCACCACTCCTCTCTCCTGGAGTGATCACTTTCTCCTTTCCTCCCAGCTCACCCTCTCTACCCCTCAGGCCAAGCCAACTCCATCACTGCCACCCACCTTCTCGGTCATCCGACCCATGAAGCGTGTGTCAGTTGAGGCTTTCGCCGTGACTTTCTCCCCCTCCGCCCCCTTTGGCTGACTCTAACCCTGACACAGCCCTTTCCATGCTCCGCTCTGCTATATCTGATACTCTTGATATTCTTGCCCCTGTCATGAGGATCCGCCTGAAGCCCAAGACCAAGTGCAACTCCTTGTAGTATTCAGACCTCATCACCCTTAAACACAAGTGCAGGGTGGCTGAGAGGAAATTGCCTGCTTCATGTACATCCTCTGACAAACTGGCCTGCCGCCTGCTCCAAAGGCAATACAGGCTCTTTGTCCTCACAAGAGGAGAGCTCACATCCAAGCCCACTTCTCTGCGGCATCTAACAACTCGGCTGAACTCTTTACAATATGCAAGTAACTTGCCAATCCTGACACAGTCTCTACCTCTCCTGTCCCTTCCCAGGCCTTCTGCACGGCACTGGCTTCTAATTTCATCTCTAAAATCAGGCCATCCTGTCCTCTCTCTCCTCCTCTCCCCTTCCTCCCTCCATCCCCGGCTCTTCCTTTAGCCCTTCCGCAGCCACCTCTCCTCCCTCCTTCCCTGCCTTTCCCCTGTTCTCCCCAGATGAGGTTTCTAGACAAGTCCGATCTATGAAAGCCTTGTCAAAACAGGTTCACCCCTGTTCCTCCAAAACCATCAAGGTCCACATTGAGTCCCTGGCTCCTGCCCTGGCCGACTTCTGCAACCACTCCTTCATCACTGGAGTCTTCCCTTCCCCTCTGAAGCACTCCCTTGTCCACCCTCTTCTTAAGAAACCTTCTGCCGACCCGTCCTGCCCTGCTAACTATCGCCCAATCTCCATCACTGCCTTCCTGGGCAAACTCTTGGAAAAGCTGGCCATCTCCCAGCTCAATCTTCACACTGAATCTGTTGGTTGTCTCCATGGCCATCAGTCTGGCTTCAGAGCTGCCAGAAGCACGGAAACTGCTCTCCTGACCATCCGTGAAGACCTGCTCTCCAACCTTGATTCCAACACCCCCTGTGTCCTCATCTTACTTGATTTCTACTCTGCCTTTGACATGGTCAACCATGCCATCCTGCTCAACCATCTCCGTGATAACCTGGGGATCACCGGGCAGGCCCTGGCGTGGCTGACTTCTTTCCTGTCTGACCGACGGTCACAGGTGCAGCTTGGGTCCTTCCTCTCCTCTATCTCTATCTGTACCTGTGGTGTTCTCCAGGGGTCTAACCTCTCTCCCTGGCTGTTCAACCAATACCTGGCACTTCTTGCCCACCGCATTGCCGCGCTCTGCCCCATCTTCCAGTGCTATGCAGATGACACCAGGTCTCTTTCAGGCTACCCTAGGCCACCTCTTCTTCCTCTCTAATCTCTGACTCTCCTCATCGGCACACCTGCTCCCTCCTTTCCTGTCACTCTCTGGCCGGCCTCTCTTGGCCCACCTCCTGCTCCCACCTGTGATGCTAAAAATCTTGGGGTCATCTCGACTCCACACTCTCCTTCTCTCCTCACATCTCTGACGTCTCTAAGAAGTCACACTACCAGCTACACCTCCTCAGAGGTATTCTTCCTTTCCTCTCCTTCCCCAAGAAGCTCACTGTCTCCAGAGCTCTGGTTCTCTCTAGACTCGACTATTGCTACATCCTCTTTCTAAATCTGCCTGCTTCTACTCTTCGCCCGCTGCAACTCATCCAGAACAGGACTGCGAGACATGTCCTTGGCCTCAAGCCCAATGATCGTATCTCTTCCAGGACTTAAATCCATGCACTGGCTGAGGGGCTGCAAGGATTATGTACAAAACCCTCTGCATTGTCCACAAGGCCTTCCGGAGCTTGGGGCCTCAATACCTTCAACTCTCTCTTCCGAAACATCTTCCTTCTCAAGCTCTTTGCTCTTCCGCCTCCAACTCCCTCAGGGTCAGTCGCTTCTCTAAGCAACGAGTTGGAGGTAGATCTCTTTCTTCGGCGGGGGCCTCCCTCTGGAACAGCCTCCCTGAAACATGAGGAGAACCATCTCCGGTTCCGGAAGCACCTTAAAACCTTTCTCTTTGCTTCTGCCTTTTCTGCCCCTCTCCCCTGCTGACCTCCTGGCTGAAACTGATACTGTACTGGTTACCTGGCCACCCTCTGATCTCCAGCCCAGGTCCCTCCCCTGCCAGTCACACACACCTGCACTGCCTTCCTGGCAACCCCTGCACTAGGAGACTGTTTTCTGTATCCCTACAGTCCCACTACCAGCACTTGACACCTGATGTCTGCACTTACCCTTGCACTTGACACCTGCTGGCCTTACTTTTACCTATTCCTATTAATTCTATTATCTCATGCACTTTCCCCCTCCCCATGCACTTGCGCAATCTGAATGACACTTGGCCTAGTAGGATCGCTGTCTCTTTTCCCCTGTTCCCCCGTTGCCTCGTCGCGCCTCGAAACACTTGTGCATAGGCGCGTTATAAATGGCATATCATATATCATATATCATATATCATATAAAAAGGTCTGTGACAACACACACATACTTGGTTTGGTATTTCAGAAGATGTGCTTTTAAACTTTGTTATTTCTTTTTTGTGCGTGTTTATTATAAGATTGGCATTTGTAAGGTTTTCGCTACTTTTCTCTAAAAGTTACTTGATTTTCTAAGTGATCTTCACTTCCAAAATATTTACATTGGGATGGTCTCTTTTTTGAAGGAGTTGTTTGGCTGTGCCATGTAGAAGAATGTTATAGAAATGTTGCAGTTCTAAAGCAGGACTGTTTGCATAGTACAGTCTGTGGAGAAGATTCTGTATAGTGGAATGGTGTGTTGCTAATATTTTGATGTGGTGGAAGGTGCTTTTGCAAGCAGGTCCTGAAATGCAGGCTAATGAATGTCGTCGCAGTCCAGCCTAGTTGGGCACTGGACCGGAGTCCATGGTTTGTAAATATTTTATGCTAATTTTCTCTTTTACATTCACATAGTGATTGAGGAATTGGCGTAAAGATTTGAAGAATTGTTTCCATATGTTACACATTGAGGTGCAGGGCCATTTGTAGACTGGACGGTTTGGTTCGGTGGAATGAGAGTTGATTGTAAGTTTGTTGGGAACATTTTTTCAATGAGGGTTTCTTGTGACATAATGGCGTTGTATAGCATTTCATATCCTCGGCCCTACTATGTAGGGGAATTGGGTTTTTCTGTTCTTGTTTATAAGCATCTCCATTGAAATATGGTTCTGTGCTGCTTGTGTGAATCCATTCACCTGCACAGAAGTTTGTTTTGAAAGGTATCTATGCTGACACCGCACATTTTTAGAAGTACTTTTTGTAATTTACTGATTCATTTTATTAGTGGTTTCATTCCAGTTAACATTGATATAAACAATATTCTTTTGAGGGGAATTGCGCTGTCAGTGAGGGCTTCCAGGATTGGTCTTCTGCAGTAATTATTAAGGGATAAGCGTGACCTTTCTGCTGTTTTATAAGATTTTGAAGTACTCTACAGAGTAACATTTACATTTTTGGGAATTCTTAACTGGCTCCGTTTGCATTGGTAGATGTAGTGGTAGCGCTATTAGTAGTTTTATTCTTCTTTATACATTTGTTTTAAAAAAAAAAAATTAAACAATTTTATTCAAACAACAAATAACAAACCAAACTAAACTTACAGTGGATACATAACTCGCTCACAAATACACATACATTGTTACATTTGCGCCCACTGTATTTCCCGTCCCTCCCCCCTCCCGAGCCTACTTTCTCTCATTGCTAGTCTCCACCTCTTTTGGTGGGGAGTCCTTTTCCGCCGCGCTTATTGAGTCATCATCACTTGGTCTATCATACGAAGGCCCAAACAGTTCTGCTATTAGTTGTCTCCAACCCGCTAGGGCTCCAGCTTCGCCCTCTATGTCCCCTTTACACGCTTCCTGCCATGCCACTGTTTCTGCCTCCGCCCACTTCTGCAAGTCCCTCCACCAGTCTCCACTTTGGGCTTATGACACGCTTTCCATCCCATTGCAATCCTTCTCTTCGCCAGAACATACGCCAGATCTTTCAATTTGCTTACATGTTTAAGCTTCTGCGATCTGGGGAACCCTCCCAACAAACAAGCCCACACAGTATCCATACAGATTCCCTTGTCTTCCATTTTCTGTGCTATGTCTCTCCAATGTTTCGCTATCAGTGGGCATGCCCAGAACATATGTACCATTGCTGCGTTTTCCTCATTACATTTGGGACACACTTGGCTTCCGGCTTTCTTAAATTTGGCTATCTTTAGTGGCGTCAGGTATGCTCTATGAGTTATATACAACTGTATCTGTTGCAGCCTAGCATTTCTCGATACTTTTTTATGATACCCTTGAGCCCTTTCCCACATCCCGTCACTCATCAGGTCCCCTACTTCTTCCTCCCAGTCCAGTCTAAGTTGCACCACTTCCTTGCCCACTTGAGTCATCATCATCTCGTACACTTTAGATGTTTCATGCCCCCCTTCTGCTATATCATATATCATATCTAGTGTGGTGTCCGGTTCCTCTACTAGTTCCACCTCGGACCAGGTATCTTTAATTCGTTGCACCATGCCATGATACGTAATATATTGCCCAGCACTCAACCCTGTTTGTTCCACCAGCTCCTCAAATTCCAATATTTTCCCTTCTTGCCACACATCCCCCAACGTTGCTATTCCCACCGGTTCCCAGTACTTCCTAATCATTAACCTTAGTTGCTTTTCTGTTCCTATCACTGTGACCAATGGGATTTGCGAGGAGCACAGGGCTGGTTTGTCCATCAACCGGCACGCCCTCGGCCACATCCCCCACCCAAGACCCAACATCCCCGGACGACCTCTCAACTCCCACTTGGGTAACCATATCATTTCTCTCAGAAAATATGGGGCGCAATCTCCTTGATTCAGCCTATGCACTAAGGTAGGCTCCGCAGAGAGCCATTTGGCTACATGTTGCAATTGACTTGCTACATAATATGCTTCCCAGTTGGTAATTTAATGCCCTCTTTCTCATGCGGATATTGGAGTTTCCAGAGGGCTACCCTGTTCCTCATCCCGTGCCATAGGAATTCCCTGCATATGCTGTCCAACCTAGTAAAGAATTTCCGGGGTATGGAGTATGGGATGTTCGTGAAGCAATGCAACAGTCTGGGCAATGCCATCATTGCCAAGGGGAGTTTCGCCCAGAACTTCATGCTGTTTTCCAGTTTATTAACCGTTCTTTCTGTATTATGCCTGTGTTCGGCTTCTACTTTATGGTATATGTCTACCCCAAGATATCTAAAGGTTGTGACTTCCCACAGTATCTGTAGAACCGGCAAATTCTCCACCGAGAGCCCTATATATCTGCCCAGCGGGAACACACAGGATTTACTGGGGTTCACAGCTATACCTGAAAGTTCTGCAAACCTCTTCATCACTTCCAACATATACTGAAGATTCTCCTCTGGGTAGCGCAAATACAATAACATATTGTCTGCGTATAGTGAAATTAAATGTGATGTTTCCCCGACGACAATGCCTATTGCATCATATTGCTGCCTTAAATAAATCGCCAGAGGCTCCAAAGCCAGGATATACAACATGGGGGACCAGGGGCATCCCTGTCTGGTTCCTCTAGCAAGTTGCCATCTTTCAGAGATCACAGTTCCTGTCTTCACTCTCGCTAGTAGCACACTATATAGGAATTCTACCCAGTGAAGATATCCTGGCCCCATAAATTGGCTAGGGCCACCTTCAACTAGGGCCACTTGACCGAGTGAAATGCCTTGATCGCATCCAGTGATACTATCGCGATTTCGCTTGTATCTCCTCCAGTATATTCAACCACTCGATGGAGTCGCCTCAAATTATTCGAGATATTTCTATTTGGGACATATCCTGTCTGATCAGGGTGTATTAATTTATTGATGACCTTCTTTAGTCTGTTTGGTAGAACCGCTGTTAGAATCTTACTATCTTGGTTCAACATCGATAGGGGCCTATAGGATCCACAGTCACTACCAGGCCTATTGGGCTTGGGGAGTGGTATGATAACTGCCTCACGCAATGATTCCGGTAGTCTCCCAACTTCATATGCTTCATTAAGGATCTCCAGCAGTGGGGGGAGTATTACATTTGTTTATATTTTTACATTTTATAGGAGGGTCCCTAGTTTTTTTTTTTTACTGCTAGCTGGTTCAGTTATGTTAACTGACTCTGTTAGCAGTTTTGTTTCATCATTTGCTATAAATTCTGCTAGAGGTGGAAGAGTATTTAGCATGCTTTTAGTTTTAACTGCTCTATTTTTTCATTGTTTTCTATGAAGTTGCTTTTTAGTAGGCATACTGTTCTGTCTGTTGCAGAAAAAATGAAAATATGGAGTTTGAAAGTTGTGCAATGTATTTGCGTGCATTTGAATGAGTGTGTGAATATGAGGGCAGACATAAATAGAGGGCTGTGTGATTGGGCAATGGGCTTTTAGTTCTGGTTGGGAAGGTTGTAAGATTAGCTGTGTATGTAGATGTGTGAAGGGCTTGGGTTTTTGCATAAGATAGTATACTGTGCATGAATAAGTAAGGACATTGCAATGTTTTCAACATAATAGTGGGTGTTATGATCCTGGTGTTCAGATGAGAATACGAATGTACCTGCTGAGGTCAATGTGTAAGAGTGAAGTAAATAATGTTGGTTTGGAAAGAATTTTGTAAGCTAGTATAAGGCCAAAGGCCTTGCACCCAAGAATGAAGTTATATGCACTGAAGTTATAAGCCAACATGGGTGGCTAATAACTTCGCTCTCCCTGGATGAATTCTCACAAAACATTGCAGAAAGTGTCATATGGATGGGCCCATATAGACAGTTAAAATGTTTGATTCTATGGGTGTGATATGCTGCGGTGGTTGTAGCCAGGGTCTAGAGTCTTGGGTGCATGGCCAAAGGCAATGCACCCAAGAATGAAGTTATAAGCACTGAAGTTATAAGTCACCATGGGTGTGATATGCTGCGGTGGTTGTGGGTGTGATATGGTGCAGTGGTTGTGGCCAGGGCCCAGAGTCTTGGGTGCATGGCCGAAGGCAATGCACCCAAGATTGAAGTTATAAGCATTGAAGTTATAAGCCACCATGGGTGTGATATGCTGCGGTGGTTGTGGGTGTGATATGGTACGGTGGTTGTGGCCAGGGCAAAGAGTCGCGAAGGCAATGCACCCAAGACTGAAGTTATATGCACTGAAGTTATAAGCCAACATGGGTGGCGTATAACTTCACTTTCCCTGGATGAATTCTCACCAAACTTTGCAGAAAGTGTGATATGGGCGAGCCCATATAGACTGTTAAAATGTTTGATTCTATCAGTGTGATCTATGGGTGTGATATGCTGTGGTGGTTGTGACCAGGGCCTAGAGTCTTGGATGCATGGCCGCAGGCCGTAGGCCATAGGCCATACACTGAAGACTCTAGGCCCTGGCCACAACCACCGCAGCATATCACACCCACAGATCACACCCATAGAATCAAATAGCTATCAAATGTTTGCAAATCTACAGTTTGTGTACTGTTTGCTTTGTATAGTTTGTATGTGAAGTTTTGGCTACGTCATGTCATTAAGATTGTAGAGTTTGGTAACAAGCACTGTAGTATAACATATCAATGGAAGTGATCATTTTGTATTGTGGTGTATGGTTAGATGTTTGCTTCAATGGTTCTGTTATGCAGCAGTATTCATGTGTTCTATAAGAATATACTTACTGTTTGATTTTTTGAGATTGGATATATTTTTTTTATGTGTTGGGTAACTGGAGCACATGTTCTTTTTCAATTTCTGTGATAACAGAAAAGAGCATGTTAGTGTATGTATTTTATAAAGACTTATTACATTGCATGATAGACATTTCAGCTTTTTTTCGACCCTCATATTTAGTAGTTTACAAACCAGTGTACTCTGCAATTAGCTCAGTTTCTGTGTATGTTTTTCAAATCATTGGATCTGTGGGAAAAAAATCCATGTCGGATTAAAAAAACCTTTTTTTGTTATGCTACAATCTATTTGTTTGTTTGTTTTCAGTGTTCAATTGTTGTTTCTGGCTAATGTTCTATCTGTTGGCTTGTTGCAGATTTTTGGAACAGTTAGATACCTGTTGGCGTATTCTAACTGTCTATTTATTGTTAAAATTTAGTGGTATTGATATATCTGTTTGGTTGTTGCAAAATCTTGGGGCAGTTAGATACCTGTTGGCGTATTCTAACAGTTTATAGTTTTTTAATTGAAGTTTTGTTAATGTTTAAGTACAGATTAGTTATTAAATTTTGGTTTTAAGAAGATTAAATAAGCGTTTGTAAGATTTGCTGGTAATCTCTGCTTTAGAGTAATGGTACTATCATTACATTCGAACCATCCGCATTTCTTTTTTATATATGCAGTGTAGTGACCTGCATTGGTTGTGGCTCCTGCATGGTAGATTATACCTATTGTTGTGAAGGTTTTCTTACGAAGTGATACTAGACCATGTGTGAATCCAGTCAACTTGCAGTTGTTTTTGGTACCATCTGCATTGTAACATAGAAGCATTAGTATTGCGTATTTACTATGTGTTTGTATTAGTAAGGTGGAGCGATTATCTGAATTGCAGGTAGTATATAATCTACCATGGTTTGCATTTTGTACAAGTTGCTGAAATGGAACAGATTCACAATTAGGTATGGATACATACACAAAGCGCTCATTAGGGATTTGTTCCTGTGTCACATTGTTGCAGAGAGTGCATGTATGTTTCCACATGTATGAAATCTGAAAGATTTCATTTATAGGTATGTTTTTGTTTTCCAGTACTTGTAGTAAGTACATAAGACATTCTTGTGGATCTTCTTGTGAGTTTATAGTGAATTTCACCATTCCAGCACAGTAGTCCAATTCTTGTCTTATTCCATGACGTGTTGTCAGGATTATTTGTTGCGTTTCGATGAAGTACTAACATTTGCAAACACAATTGGTCTGTACTGTGTAAGTAAATGTTGTCAGCAATTGGTGGCAATTGAAATAGAATATTCATTGCTACATTTGCATAGCAACGTACACCAGTTATATTTGAAAATTTGAATGGACCAGATAGTTCTGTGTCGAAGTCACTTTTTCGGAGTGTCTGTTTCTTCTTTTTTTACTTTGAGTAATAGGATTTTTTTGGTTGTGGTAATTGATGAAGTATTAGCTTCTTTTACTCTCTTTGGAGGATTTGCAGTCAGATCCTGTTGCATTTCTGTTTGAATTAGTTTTCTTTTACAACTTTTTCCTTTTTGTGGAACAGGATATGTTTTTAGATAGGGGGGTATAGTGAACGTAGTCTATTGTATTCTAAAATGCAAGGAATACCAGCGTTTACTTTACTTGCATCAAAGTTCATTACAAATAGACCAACAAGTGTACGTAAGCGTGATAGTGCTACGTAGCTCATGCCTTCTTTAAAGAGTGTCTTACCAATATCTATCAATGCTGTGTCTAGGGTAAGACCTTGTGATTTATGAATGGTGACTGCGTATGCTAGAGTTCTCTGCGTACATACATGTCTTTGAAGAGAAGGAATCGAGCTGTTGAGCGCCCTATGCTTTTTACTTCTGAAAGTTTGTCAAAGAGAATATTGACAAACTGAATGTTGTTGTCACGTGGCTAAGTTTGAAAGCCAACAACTGTACCCAGTTCTCCATTAACTAAACCTTGCTCCAAGTCAAGGTTACGCTTAAGCATTACTCTACAGTTTAAGGATCATTTTAATATTTTCTCCAAACCAGCTGTGTTGGAGATAGAATTTTCTAAGGTATTTAGTCTTATTGTGACTTGTTGACACATGGGTAGTGTCATACCATGTACGTCCAGTTTGTCTGTGGAGCAAATTTCAATTATTGGTTGCATTTATTTTTTCAACATTGTTTCATTGAATTTGGAACAGCTTGCAAGAGTTGCCATTAAGGACATACAATTGACATTTTTGTGCACTGATTGTTCCATAAAATCAGTAGCACATGAGTTATGGCCATAAAGTGTATGGATGTGCCGGGTTTTTAATATTGATTGTGCTTCTTGAGATAGTACACCAACTCTAATACTTTTTAAAATGTTGGCATAAGTGAGGTCTGCAGATTGGTGCATGTTATCTGTTAATTCTCTGTATTGGAAATGTTGCCAAAAGTTGACATTTCCTAAACTGCCAACAGTTTTACGGCAGGGTTTGTGTCCTAAGGTTTTAAAAATAGGTTCACCTTTCACTGGTGTCAATTGAAGAAGATCTCCGAAAACAATAATGTGTTTTCCTCCAAAGAGCTCTTTGTAAATTGTTTTAAGTACTTCTTGCAATCTGAGGTGAATCAAAGCCAACATTAGGTTGGAGGCCATGCTCACTTCATCTATTAGTAGCATTTTCATTTGTTCTAACACTCTGCGTAGTTCCATTGCAGCTTCTGTAGAAAGTTTGTAATATTCTAATTTGTTTTGGTGTTCTACTGGAAGGAGCAGTAATCGGTGTAAAGTGACACCGCCTATGTTGTAGGCAGCTAAATCTGTAGTTTTTAACATGAGGGATAGCCTATTGTCAGGCAGGACATGAAGGCTGGATAGATATTTTGTACAGGGGGGTTGTCCTGTCCTCGAATATTTGTACTACATTGAAGTATTGTAGTGACAGTTTGAACACATCTCCATATTGAAGTTTAATACATCTATATAAGTATGTATCATTGGAGGAAAGTACAAATCCAAGTCCTGGAGAGAAAACAGTTTCGGTGACCTTTATTAATTAGGTCACAACTTTCAAACATTGGTGACTCAATGTAAATGCCAAAAATTAAACATGAAAAGATTTTCTTAAAACATGAGACAAAAATAGAATAAACCTTGTCACCCACTTGGTAAGTTATGTAGAACAAGAGTACATGTATTTCAAATATTAAGTACATATTTAAATAGCAAGACATGTCCAGTGGTGACAGGTAGACACTCAATTCAGCCTGTTTAGTCCATACAGTGCAGCATTCGAAGGTGACGTTTTAGAAATGTACCAACAGTTCATAAAAGCAGTACATTTGCAAGATGAGTATAGTGTCTTACCTACACACGACTATACTAGTGCTGTGTTGTATTGTCGAGTTGCCAAGTATTGCATCATATTGGTCAACCTATTGGGATATTGTCCTAGTCACACACAACATTTACACAGCACTATGCTTTAAAGGAACCTAAAAATAGGGTCTGCTTATAAGGCGACGTCAACATGAAGGTGGTAGTAAGGATTCTGGTCATCGGACTGGAAGATGTGGGCACGATGACACTAGACGTTTCGGCTGTGAAAAGGAAACAGCCTTCTTCTGGGGCTAGGTAAAGCAGGTCTCCCTTGCAAGTGAGGGAAGAGGTTCAACCGCGTGTAGTTGGGACCCTCATGGTTAGGTGGTCGATGTCCGGGTGCAAACAAGGTTCACTGTGGGGTGATCTTGTTTGGGGAGTAACGTAGGGACTTTGCTGCAGGGCTCCCGTGGTGAGCGTGATGTTTTCTGAGGCAGGAGATGAGTTGTTGCCTGAAAGTCTGGGCTCAGGTGAAGAGTCTCAGTTTCTTTGACGAGCCGCTCGCGCTGTGTGCTAAACCTGTGGTGGCAGTTACAACAGCTGACAGTTTGTTGTTTGTCAGTTGTTGAAGGAACTTGCTGATGATTTTGATTAAGAATGTTTTGTCTGAACCAGCTTCACCACTGAAGTATAGTAGTATAGGTTTGTAATTTTGGCAGGTACATTCTTTATTTTCATGTTGTACACCATGTGCAATTTCTTTTGTTACTTCTTGAAAAATGCGCTGCTCTTTGTTCAGTTTTGATTGTAGTACAGTTAAGTCTTCTGTATCTTCTTCATTGTGACACATGGTGTTCTCTACTTCTGTCATAGCTAATTCTGCCTCATTTGCTATTAGTGGCTGTCCCAATGGTTCTTGACTTCCTGTTACAGAAGGTTGACTAGTGTCGGGAGTGTCCTTATCTAGTTGGGCATGGAGTTCTTCTTGGTGTTGCTGTTCATTGTGCAACATTGTTTTGTACTGTGTAAAGTTTATATTGGTGATAGTGCTTTCATTTGCTTTGAAAGCGTCTTCATAGGAGTCATAGTTTTCTAGTATCTCTTCTTCTTTTCTCCATGGTTTACAAAGTTGTAGCAGGGACATGTAATATAGTTCTTTCTGTTGAGGAGTTTTTAATGACAATTTGATATGATTATTTAAGCTTTGTTTGGTAAGTTTCACTAAGCTGCCTTCACAATCTGTCACTCTATATCTACCTTTTCTTTCATCGGGTTTTATATTTTTGTATGTGAAGTTTTGGGCTATGTGGTATAGACACATGGTTTCGAAAGTAGTACTCCTGTTGGGGTAGTTTGTGTCTAGTAAATTGTTTTTCAAAATATCTTGGCTGTTGAGATAATTTTTGGCTATTGTTTCTATGTCCTCATATGATTTGAGGACTCTTTTTCTAGATTTAGCAGGACCAAGACTTAGCCATACTATATTTTCAGATTTTCCATACAAAGCAGTACCGGTTAAACGATCTGCAGCTTCATTGGAGCCACATTCTCTGTGAGAGAGCATTTTTATGCCTAAGCTGTACAATTTCTGAGATAGTCTTTTGTCTGATGATAGGTCATTCCAGATGTCTTGAAGCTCTGTTTTTTCTGCTTTTGTTAAGTAGGCTGTAACATATCGTGAAACTGCATTGGAATTGTCTGCAATGTACTGCACATCCATGTTTGCATTCCATAAGAGGGCAATGGTTGCATTGTAATCATTGATATATTTTGATTCTTCTGTTCTTTTTTATGTAGTATGTGTTCTTAGATGATTTACCTTGAACACTACCTCATCACTAGTTGGGTGGTAATGCCGGCGCTAATAGCGCTGGTGCTATCTGCCCTACCGCCAAACCCCCCAGCGCTATTAGCACCGGATCACGGGTTTGGCGGTAATGGAAGTCCCCATTCCCCACTGAGCCCATCCGGGAATGCCCCAGTCCCCATTAGGTTCAATGGGAAATTTTCATGCTCATATCACGGACAGATTTCCCACCGGCGGTATGAGCGCAAATTATCGGCGGATTTCCCTCCAGCTCAGAGCTGGGGAGAAATCCGCTGAAGCCCTGATTTGGCGGACCCTTAAATCCGGCTGTAATAGCGCTACCGCTGGATTTAAGGGTTACCGCCAAGCTCGTGATGAGGCCATATGTCTAACTGAACACATGAAGTTGTTCACTTCACCTGTTTCTGTAACTGGACTAGGGAAACCAAAGCAGCATTTGGTGTAGTATTTCCCTTTGTTTTTGTATTTGCAACAACAATATTTGCCACATTTGTGTCTTTGAAATTGTGCAATTTGTGCATGAAGATCACTATTTGTTGCTTTTGATGGAATTTCACAAGTGACATATTTTTCGATAAACTGTAAAACAGTGTAATCGCTGTCTTGACCAAATTTAGGTGCATATTTAATCCATAAAAGTATGTGGATGTGTGGTGCTCCTCTGGCTTGCTCTCCAAAAGAAGTGTTGCACTTCTCTGAGGGGAGGAACAGTTTTATTACAAATAAAGTGTAGTATAGCAATGAAATGATGATGGAAATATCTTGAAACATTAACAGGATCTAGAGAGCAAAGTTCTCCAGGTGTTAGTATATCTATGTTTGTTTTGTTTGATATGCGTAGGAAATCATGTAAATCTTCCCAGGCATATTATGCACAACTTAATGTAACAAACCAAGTGGGTGGGCCAAGGTTTTTTTATCATACAACGTACATCTCTGTGACGTCGGAACCAGTACTCTTTCGTACCACGCATGTTTGCTAACAGATTTGTAATGTTTGATTGTAAAACCTCATCTTTTTCTTGCACTTTTTCTATTAATTGCATAGCTGACATATTTTGAAAGCGGGTTCCTGATTTCAAAATGTGTGCAACTCTGTAACATAGAGTTGCTAGCTCACTTTCAAAGAGTAGGTGGAATATGTATTCCACATTTTGTCTAAGTCAGGAATCTTCAGAATACATTCGTAATGAGTGGTATTCTGATTCTGTTATTTGAGTGGGTCTATCATCGTACCTTCCTCCTTTGCCAGTAGGAAAGGGTAGAGGAAAAGCATGTGCTTCTATACTTTTTTCCCATATGCTGATTGGTGATCCTTTGGTTTGTCACATTTGTTAAGTTTCTAGTGCATCATCTATGGTGTCATTAGAGTGTAATGGATGAATTGTATAATGGTCTAAAATATTGGATACTGTTGCAGGATTTAGAAGTTCAAATTGACCAGTTTCTAGTGACTCTTGAATTATTTCAGTTGTTTCCCTTAAGTTTTCTTCAATATTTATTTCTTTGTAGTATTCATTATTGTCTTTTAGCTATTTCAAGGCTTGTCTAACTTTATGTAAGTCTAGACGTTGTTGCCAATTTATTTTGTCTTTTGTTGGTACACCATTTACTAAGATAATTAAAGATTGCTCTATTGGACGTTGCACTCCCAGAGTGTGCACATTTTCTTTCAGATCTAATGGTAAATAGACTACTTTGCAACAAATGCCTTTCACCAATTCAGAGGGAGGTAATTTTGCTGTTTTTGGTTGAAGGCGTATTATTGCTTGAAATGGGTGCACTGTTTCAATTATGATGCTTCATATAAATTGAGTTGTTGCAGGGTTTTTGGTAGTGGGAATAATTCCAAGTTATTTGTGATAGCACGTGAAGGAGTTTGATTGTTGTCAAGTTTTGTGGTACAGTAACTGCAAAGTATTAAGGCGTCAGTTATTTCGTATTTGTTTTCTGCTATAAGGTAGAGAGCTAATTTGGAATCTTCATTGTCTTCTATTTTGTATGTTATGGCTATAGTTTTTGTATTACGTTTATAAAATGTTCTGCGGCAACACACACACACATGGTGTGGTACTTCAGCGGATGCACTTTTAAATGTTAGTATTTCTTTTTTGTATGTGTGTAGTAGAAGGTTGCCATGTGCAGAATTGTTGCTAGTCTGTTGTAAAGCTATTGCATTTTGTAAGTGGCTTTCACTTACAAAATATTTTTACTGGATATGGTTGATTTCTTCTAGTAGGTCTTTGGGTGTACCATGTAGAAGAGTGCTATTTAAATTGGCTAGTGCTAACGCAGGACTTTTAGCATAGTACAGTTTATAGACTAGATTTCTTATAGTTGAATGATGTGTTGATATCATTTTGATATGATGGAAGGTGCGTTTGCAAATAGGTCCTGAAATGCAGGCTAATGACTGTCCTTGTAGTCCTGTGTATTTACGCACTGGACAGGTATCCATATTTTGCAGCACTTTCATTTTGATTTTGTCTTTGCCTTTCACATACTGATTGAGGAAGTGGCGTGAAGATTTGAAAGATTTTTTGGGAATGTTACACATTGACGTGCATGGCCATTTGTAAACTGGACGTTCTGGTTCAGTCGAATGCAGAGGTAATTCTGAGTTTTCTGGGGATATTTTCGGAAGCAGTATTTCTTGTTCCATTATGGTATTATACATTTTTTCATAACCTCATCCACTGCTATGTATGGAAATTGTGTTTGTTTGATTTTGTTTGTATGCTTCTTCATTAAAATATGGTTATGTGCTCATGGTGTGACTCCATTCACCTCCACAGATATTAAAGAAGTTATTTTTGTTGACATTCCATTTATTGAGAAGTTTTTTTTGTAATTTAGTAGTTAGTTTTGTTAGTGCTTTCATTCTGTTTTACACTAAAATGAATAACCTTCTTTTGTGAAGGTTTGCACTGTCTATTAAAGCTTCTAAGATTAATTTTCTATGGTAGGTTTGAAGGGTTGTGCATGATTTGTCTCCTGTTTTTATACAATTCTGAAGGACTCTGTGGTGGAACATTTTTGCTAAAATACTTTTTTTGGTATGGTTACTTGCTAGTATATCAAGATTTGTAGGAGCAGTTTTAGCAGTAGTGGTAGCCGAATTCTTATTAAGCATTTTTTGTTTCGTTTTACATTTTGCTAGAGGAGGCAAAGTTTCTGAACTGGAATCTTGTTTTGTTTCGCTAAATGATTGTATTAGCTGTTTTGTTTGAACGTTTTGTACAAACTCTGCTAGAGATGGATGCTTATTTTGGACACTTTTATTTTCATTTCCTCTATTTATGTGTTGCTTTCTATGGACTTGCTTTTTGGTAGGCATTCTTTGGGGTCTGTTGAAAAAAAAAAGAAGGAATGCGTTAGGCCGTTCTGCAATGTATGTGTGCTGTGTGCTTGAGTGTCTGAGTATGATGGGAAAGATGTATGTGGTGGTCTGTGATTGTGCATTGGGCAGTTACAATTAGTTGGGAAGGCTATTCTTCTATTTGTGTGTTACTAAACTGTGGTTCAGATGAGAGTAGAAAGTGAGCTAGTGGTGAGGAGATGCATTATCATTAAATCTAATGCTATACAAATGAAACAGTTCTTTTGTTTGTAGTAATAACATTCTAAGGGTTGAGTATGTTATTTGTGGTCCAAAAAAACAGGGATTTGTGTGCCATTCTGCCTGCTAATCCCTGTTTAATAAATGGGGATTTGTGGGCAGAATGGTTCAGAAATTGCTGGGTTTTTTTGGGTGCGCAAATTACATGAATTACATGAATATTAAGGTAGTATTGTACTTACTCTTTTTTTGTGGAATGAGCAGGTTTCTTCGGATATGTTGTTTGTAGTTCAGATGCTGCTGATTTTCAGGAGAGTGGTCTTCACTGCAATTGTAAAAGAAAGAAGTTAGTAATTTTGTGTGTTTATAGCACTGATGTTAATGTAGACGTTGATTTTTATGTTTTTGTGGTAGTATTCTTGTTTGATATCTGAACATGGTGTATGCATGCATTTCATTTGACTATGTACAGCCTTTATATTTTATTTACAATATGTTAGTTCAACATGCTTTGCAAATGAGTAGAATTTTAAGTGCATGAAATTCACTTGGTTTTTTAAAGGTGTGTTGTAAATAGCAGACAGGTTTGGAAGTGACAGTTGATTATAGTAGATGGGAAAAATGTCAATAAGTTCATTTTATAGGTAGACATGACAACAATCAGGAGCACCTGAGAGGGAGATTTCACTAGCGCAATCAGGAACATTTATTTTTCCCATAGGATTGCATTGGATTAGCATTAATTTAGGCGGGCGGTAGTAAAAAATAGTGCGATTTTTCAATGAAAAATCGGGAGTCTCGCGCCTAAATTGGAAGGGTTGGCATGTATGTATAGGTTATGCGGGAGACAGTAAAAAATAGTGTGATTTTTCAATGAAAAATCGGGAGTGTCGCGCTTAAATCGGGAAGGTTGGCATGTATGTATAGGCTATGCAGGTTTAGTGGCATTACTCTGTTTATATGGATTCATAACATTTGTACATGTACTGTGAATAAAATATGCATACCTGTAGTTTGTATACATGCATGTGGATATCAATGCAGCTGTAAGTAGAAATCTTGGAGACTTGTAGAGTAGTTTTTGTAGTAGGTGCTTCCAATGATATGAGACTTGTACTCAGAGTGATCAACAGTACATTTGGAGTGCGGAACTCTAATGATGGAGTTAGATGTAGAGGTCTTAGATGTGATTGGTGGATGGTTGTGAGACTGCTTAACTGTATCCAATGAGGGAATGGCACCGAGAGTGATGTGGAAAGGGTAGAAGGGCTGGCTAAGAGTTAGTGCCGCATGGACACCGCAGCTGTCCATGGGTATGGAGTGCCACATCCAGTGTTTTCCAGCAAATCCTGTATGGAAAGGGGACTGTAGGGATCAGCCAATCAGATGTTGACGTTGTGGATTTGTGTAGAAAGAGAGTGTGTGTAGTGAAGATGGTAGAGGTGGGGAAAGTCAGGGTGTTGGTTCTCGGAGATATGTTTGTCCATGGTTTACAGCAGTATGCTCAATGCAGACATGTGGCAAACAATTTTGATGTTAAAGGAGTGGAGGTGGTGTGGAGCGCTGTGCCTTATTGCAATATAGAGGGAATTTTGCAAGTTTGTGAAGATATGCGCAGGATGAACAGTGCCCATCTGGTAATTTTGCACTATGGTGCTTTCCATTTGGGCTACGTCATTGCCCCTACTTTGTTGGCAGATTTTGAACAGTTGGTTCAAGCAGTAATGAACATCCTTCCAATTGCGAAAGTAATTTTTTCTGGATTACTACCTAGGGCAATATGGCACAATAGTTCTGTTTTTTGTCCTCAGCAAAACATTGCTAGATGTGTAATCAATCGAGGCATGTGTGCTTTCATGCTTAGAGCTGGTATGTTTTTCTGTAATAATGAGAATATTGATTCGAGTAATGCTGTTTATTTTGAAGAAGATGGCATTTATTTATCTTTTTTGGGAAATGCCATGCTGTTTTAGAATGTAAGGGTTGCTTTGGAGAAGGTTATGTGAAGATTTTAGTTGTAAAGTAAGAAGAAAAAAAAAACAATTTACAAAATGACAGGTGTCTGTCAGGCATCTGCAAAAAAACCAAAAAAACAGCTCTTTTCAGAGCCCACCTCAAAGGGGAAATGGGCACACTATTTAAATGTACATTCACCACGCTCAGATTTTCGATATGTCCACGGTCATGGCGGTAGTCTGCGGACAGCGCGTATTAAATACAGGGATTCTGGGGTGGAGAGGCATGCAAATGAGAATGAGCAGAGGTACGGATTGGTCAGTAAAGTTTACTGGGTGTGTTGTGTATGGAGAGATTTTGTCAGAACGTCTTTTTCCAGAGAGAAGAACAGATAGCTATGGCTGTGTGTTTCCGAAAAAAGAGATTATCTGGATTTTGGGAGACTCATGGATACATTGGTTGCATATGCATCCAGAAGGCTGTGGAGTAGCTGCAGATCTTTGATTTCCTTATGTGGAAGTGCACTGGCATGGGGTGTGTGGAATGAAGTGGCTGGACTTGTACCTCTCTGCGCTACTTTAGAGACATAGCATCATCCAGACATAATTATAATTCATTGTGGAGGGAACAGTTTAGGACATGTGTCTGGAATTTCTTTGCAATTTGCAATGAAAGAAGGACTTGAGAAGGTCATGGACATGTTTCCAAATTCCCAAGTAATTTTTTCTCGTGAGACAAATGTGGCTGTGTTCTTCTTTATTTGGTCCACAAATGGAGAAAGCGAGGCGCAATGTCAATAAGGCTGTTTGTGCCTTTCCAAGAGATGTTGCCATGCCCTCTTTTCACAATGAAAATATTATGTTTCGTAGCACATACATTTTTCGCAGAGATGGAGTCCATCTTACTTATGCTGCAATCAGTTTTTTCTGAGAAATGTGCAAAATGTATTGCGACCTTTATTGGAATTATAGTCATCTATTTTGCAGTAGATGTTGACGATTTAAAGTTTTTCAAACATACAAAAACACCACCAAAAGGCTATTTTCAGAGCCACCACTTCTTACCAGAGAAATGTGCATTGGTTTTTCATGGGCTGCACCCTAAAATTTTATATGTCCTAGGACTGTCCGCGGACTTCCAAAAAATGCACAGGGCCCTGCACTGTTTATTTGCCACTTCTACTTTTAAACTGTGAAAGGTGGATCTGAAAAGAGCCTTTTTTTGGATTTTTGTTGTTTTATATTTTTTTTGTTTTTTTACAAACGACACACTAGGAGAGGAGGGGAAAGGAGGGTAAGTTTGGGACACCAACCACGCGGGATAAGAAAGGGCAGGTGGAGAGAGGAAGATGTAGGGTGGGCCTTACTTAGGTAGGTAGCAGGTCTTCTGGTGTTCCGTGACCGTAGTCTCGAAAGCACTTTGAAGAATCTCCCGCCTGCAGAGTACTGCACTGCAGTACATACACAATATTGTGACCCTCGAATGGTAAGGGTCAACAGCATTGTGAATGGCCTTTGAAGCAGCTGGAGGGATGCACTCTTCAACAGGAGTGTCTCTTGTGGTGAGAGGATCAGAAACAGAGGATGCTGTAGAGGAACTGAACCTACAACGTTTTTCACAAGGTAGAACCTTGTGAATGTCCGCACTGTTGAACGACGTTAGGTGTTGCTTCATGGATGTCGTACCAAAGCTGTACGAACCACGTCTCCCATGACTCAGCACCATTTCGCATTGGTCACAGGTGACCTTGTTCGCACATGCTTTTGGTATGTTACCATGAACGGTAAACAACCGCCACACCCAAGACTCCCGGCGAGTGCTGGTAGTAGGGAGTTCCTCAACCTCATTCTCTTCATCCTCTTCATCCTCGTTCTCTACATCCTCACGCGTGTTCCCTTCTGCAGGCCCTTCGGGAGGTGGTGTGGTGGAGGGTTTGGGGGTGGTGCTGAGGCAGATGTAGCAACAGCAGTCATGGATGCCATCAGGGTTGATGAGTTAATCTCAGCAAGAGCAGCAAAGGCTGCAAAAGTCAATCTGTAATAGCCAGAAGTACAATGAAGATCAGCTCTGGGGTGTGGCCTTTTATAGAGGTGGAGGGGCGTGCTTCGCGAACAGATCGAACACCCAAAAAGGTTCAAAAAGTTACAAAAAGTATGTGGAAAGCCAGGGTCATTGTCTGGGACATGTGCAATGGTGAATTTTTACTGTAAAATATTTTTGATTGTCTGAATAAGTTCTTTTAAAATGTTGGGAACCGGACGGTGTCCGCAAATTAGGACACACGCTCAGCGTGGGTGCGGTCACATGATGACGTCGGGAACACGTCCATGAAGGGAACGGGTGTCCGCAGGACATCAAATGCACGGGAACGGTTGTGTGCATGCGCGTGGGTGTTCTACGGACAGTGTTCGGGTCCTGAAACTAATTAAAAGTACGACACAAGTGAGAAGGACAGTTACGGACAGACGCGATGTTCGCAGGACTTACGGGTATGGTGCGCATGTGCGTAGATGTTCTGCAGACTGTACGGACAGGTATAGTGTCCTTTGGACACTTCCATTTTGTTTGACTACGGACATCCCGGACACAGCGCGTGTTCTTAGGACAGTTTCAACTTGGCTGCGGACAGTACGGACAGGTATAGTGTCCTTAGGATTCGTCCATTTTGTTCACTTACGGATATCTCGGACACCAGGTGTGTTCTAAGAGCAGTTCCATCTTGGTTGCGAACAGTATGGACAGCTATAGTGTCCTTGGGACACCCCCATTTCGTTCATTTCGGGACATCCTGGACACCGGGTGTGTTCTAAGAACAGTTCCATCTTGGCTGCGAATGGTACGGACAGGTGTAGTGTCCTTAGGACATCCCCATTTTGTTAATTACAGACAGCCCGGACAGGCACGCTGTCCGTGGACATTCTAGCTGCCTTTTGAAAAAAATAAGATGCAAAGAATTTCATTAAAAGAAATATAATATTTTTTTTATTATATACCTATATACAATTTATGAAAGAGAGGGGGAAGCAGAAACTGATACAAATACTGGGGAATTAGGGGTTTGGAGAGGATTAATGGGAGGGGATGAAGGGATGGAAGTCTCATCAAAATGTTTTTCTTGGTGTTGAGGGTTTGGGGATAGTTGACTGGGACATGGAGAGGGGGAAATGGTACATGTGGGACAATGGTATTTAATTTTTTCTTTTATGTGGGCCTCCACTAACTGTTTCAAAACATTGACATTTTCCTTGAGCATGTCCATTTTCTGTTCCATCCATTGCAGAGTCTTTTCCAATTTGTCTTTTGGTGTATTATTTTCAATGTTTGTATCGTCTGTTAAAAAGAAATATATATATGTTAAGTACACATAAAGTAATGATTATCAATTTGCTTATATAGAGAAGTGTCTACCATTATTATCACTGTCTTCAGACATTTCCTCACGTGGAAAATTATTCTCAAGCCATTCCAAAGTACTGCACATTTCTGTGTGAAAAACAGAAAATATATTAATTGTAGTGTACCTAATACAAAAAGATTAGAAATATATAAGAAACATGAAGTTATTTACTAGTTTCCAGTAAGTTGTATTCGTACTGTTGTGTAGGTCTACTGTTGCTTCTAGCTCTGCAGTTTCTGTGAGGTAATTATGTTGGAGGCATATCTTTTTTGTTTTGGTATATTCCATTTTACTACATATGGTATTTAAATGGATGGTTGATGTGTTAGATATATAGGTTTCACTGTTTATTTATGATTACATATAATGTGTTTATGTGCTGATTTTTGAACTTGTGCAGTGTTTATATGGTATGATAGAACAATTTAAGATACCCCTTGAGTGTTTGGGTAGTGTTGATGTTGTCCGCGACCATCCGCGGACATACGCACAGTCTGCAGACATCAAAATCATTAGCGGGGGGTTCAGTATGTTCTATGTTACATCTATATAAAGTTAGGGAATCCTAGTAAAAATCTATCAAATTCACACTATGAAAATATATATTCAAATATACATTTGTGATGTCATCTTTGATGTCCTGGGTGTTAGTCTTAGCAGTGCACGGTGGTGGCGTGAGTTATGGTTGCTTAGCTTACCATAACTGGCGAATTTCAGGGGTTTTTCGGTTTTACTTGGAACCATAACATCCCTTTAACAAAGTTTTTTTTTACTGAATTTCATAGGTTTTTAATTGCGCAACTTAACCATAACGTCCCTTTAACAAAGTTTTTTTACTGATATATATATCCCCACCATTGCATTCAGCTTTATGGTGGGGCTCTGCATTACCAATTGGGACAAAAATAACCATTGTGTGAATAAGTGTATCCAGTAGAGAAAATATGAAAATAACCTTATATCACATAAATGTAGTGCCAGTCACATGAAAAAGTGCTTTTATCTGTATTCTGGTTTCCCTTGTGTGATCAAAATGATGGGCCTCATTACGACCCAGGCGGTAAGTTACCGCCTGGGTCGTACCTTTACCATCATGGCGTAAACTACGTTTACGCCATGGTGGTTGGCGGACTTACCGCCCCATTCCGAGGTTGGCGGGGCGGTAAGTCCCCAATCCCCATTTACCCTTCCCCATTCCCATTTTTGCCCCATAGGGCATAATGGGAGTGGGGAAGGCGTTAATTACGCCACCGTAAATTACGGTGGCGTAATTAACAACATGGTCCCTTAGCGCCATGGACTTTAACACCTGCTAAAAGCAGGTGTTAAATCCTCCATGGCGCTAAGGGACCTCGGAATCAGGCGGTAAGGGTCGGCGCTGTTTACGCCGCCGTAAACCCCTTACCGCCTGGGTCCTAATGAGGCCCGATGTGTCCATTAATGTAGCCTTTGTCATTCTCTGTTATTGTACAGTCTGACAAAATATCTACTGCATTTCAGGAGTACATGAAAAGGAAAAGAAAAAAAAGAAAGCAATGTGCACCCCGGATGAACCACAGGTTGCGTATGGCTTTCACGCCCTGTCGTGAAACGGCCCTGTAATGGGCCGCAGCCCTCGCCAAGGCCCTCGCTTTGCTCGGGCATCCCGTGGCTCAGGCTGACGGGCTGTTACTAGCCATGTCTATCCCCACATCCCCAGCCCTGCCAGGGCATGTAAGCCTATAATGCTACTGTGGTACCAAAATAAACATATGCCCACCCAAGGTTCTATAAAAATAGGATCTTTAATTGACTTAGCAAAAAAGGACAACTAATAAAAACACCAATGGCCACGTCTGTAAGGGAAACCTCCTCCACCGCCAACTCCCCCAGGGTCAGTCGCTTCTCCAAGCAATGAGTTGGTGGTAGATCTCTTTCTTCGGCTGGGGCCTCCCTCTGGATCAACCTCCTTGCCTCTCTGAAACTCGAGGAGAACTATCTCCAGTTCGGGAAGCACCTCAAGACCTTACTCTTTGCTTCTGCCTTCACTCTTCCTCTCCCCTGCTGATTTCCTGTCTGATACTGCACTGGTCACGTGGCTATCCTCTGATTTCGGGCCCAGGTCCCTACCCGCCCAGTTGCACACCTGCACTGCCTCACGGCAACCCTTATACTTGGGTCTGTATCTGTAACCCTACAGTCCCCCTAGCTGCACTTTTGGACACCTGCTGTCTGCGCTTACCCTTGCACCTGCCACCTGCTTGCCACACCTCTTGTTATTGTTTTGTCCCTATGTACAGTACTTCCCCCTCCCTTTTCCCCTGGTGCTTTTTCCTTCCCCCCTCCCTTGCACTTGTGTGATCTCAATGTCACTTGGCCTAGTAAATTTGTTGTCTCTGTTCTTCCTCTGTACCCCCTTGCTTACCTCATTGCGCCTTGTAACACTTGAGTATAGGCGCGTTACAAATGCCATATCATACCATATCATAACAAAACACAGAGAAAGCAGATTTTAAGATAAAAGGCACTCTGAATTTGTAGATAGGGGTGCTTAGGAAAAGAGTCTAGCAGCAAAATGCCAATGTTATTGAATATGTCTTTAAAAAGGTAGAGAAGAGGGTTCTTCAAATCACTGGGGCCCTTAAGGAAGACAAGGGCTCTTCAAATGCAAGAATTTCCATCTTTCAGGTCTCAACATCATCAAGCCAGGCTTCAAGGTGCTTTTCTGTGTTCTAGCTGGTTTCTAGATGGTTAAGTCAGTGTCAAAACAATTTCAAGAAGGAGCTCCAGAAGTCTGTGTTTGAAAGGGTATGAGTCGATGGCTTCTACCAGGTTGAGTCAGGTTGAACGGTGCTTCCGCTAGGTCACGTCAGCATATACGAGATGGGTGAGTCGATAGCTTCCAGTGAGTTGAGTCAGGTCAAGACAATGCTTCTGTTGGATCAAGTTGGCGTTTGCGTCAAGGCAGGATGATGCTCTTCAATATGTTGAGTTGGTGTCAAAACCTCTTGAAAGGCAGTTAAATGGATTCAAATTTCTCTGAGGGCAGGTCCTGCAGTGGCTTGAAGTCTGTCAAACACGGTCAAGCCTGCCCGAAAAGCATCCCAAAGCAGCAGCCATGCTTTAGGCTACTTTTTGGGCTTTGTAGTCACTGGGACACCTAGTCCTGAGTCTCAGAGGCAAGGTGCATCATTTCTTCTGCCCTTCCTAACTGGGAAGGTTTATCGCGAACACTTGCTTAGTTCTGTCAACTCCAGTGACCAGGTCTTAGGTATCAGTGATTTAGTTTCAGTAGGCCTTCTCCAGGCCGGTGGACATCCTAAATAGGTGCCTGGGATGGTTAGATAGAAGATATTTACCTCTCTGGTAGAGGACTTTGAAGTAGACTGTACTCCCATGAACCCTTCATCAAGCAGTGTCCAAAGATGAATCAACTAAGGGGAGTGTTCCACCTCCACCTCTATGTAGGCCAAAAGCTTTAGTGCTTTGGTTCAAAAAGACATCCTTTTCTTATGTGTCCCATCCAGGCTACTGTACAAATGTCCTTTGCCTCCTAATGTCATACCCATAGAGTGTTGAATGCAGCAAGTGGAGAGAGGGACAGGAAGTTTGGAACACCTATCCTAATCCAGGATGATGAGACCGCTGTATGGACTGAAGCTTTCTACTACGCTACTCCAACTCCACCCCCTTCCTCAATCTTGCTACGTAAAAAGGATTTCAGTAATCAGCACCATATTGAAAGAAGACCGTTGTGAAGGCAGGACTGCCTTTGAGGTATTAGTTCCAAGCTCAACGGCCAGGGAGTATTTCTGTTAATGGAGGGTCTGACAAACCTTCTTGAATGGGGTGGGGGTCAAAGGGAAGGGTCAAAGGGAAGGCTTCCTGTGTGGGACTCATGCGTGGTTGCGATGGATACCTCCAGCCCAGACAACTTAATAGACACACCAGGACCTGTCATGAATGTCATGAATGAGTATTGTTGACCAAGCAGACAATAAAATGACATCAAATCCTTGCAGCTGTGTAACTACGCACTACGTAATCTCAAAACTAGACATGGCTTATATTTAGTTAGCAAATGCCACCAGACTGCTGGGGTATGCAATTATAATATTTTGAACCAGTGGTGAGAACAGTTTAAAAGGCACCTCTGCCTATTGGAACTTTGGGTTCTAGCAGCTGGTTTCGGGAATGCACGTGTCACATTTGTGCCTGCCCTGTTGGCACTACCAGGCAGATGCTGGCTATGTTAGTACAATGTCACAGCAAGGTATGTGGTTACTTTTTGGCGTGGAAAATTATGAAAATTATGATAATGGTGTATTGTGTGCAGATCTCGCTGTCAGAAACGGAATTTCCTACATCATTTTTAAATTCCAAATTTTAAAAAGCTCAGGCTATACCGCACTCACCAGATGTTATCAATACATGCAGTGTTATTTTACAAATATTAATGTGGGCCTACAGGTACTATGGGACCCCAATAGTCGGAACTGGCTGAGCATTTAATGCGTGAAATGGGACATCTTAAGATATCTGTGAACCATCCATTTGGTTTTTCCCCGGTCATATAGTCACCTTCTTTTTGTCTTTGAGACCTGAAATGCCACCAGGCCCAGTTCATAGGCCCGAGTACAGTTCATGCCCTCAACAAGGTCTAGGAGCGGTTACTGGCTGAGGTGGCTCTCAGAGCCCACTATTACCACTTTGCACAGTTCTGCCTAAAGTCCAGGGTTCAAATTGGTTCTTTTTTGGAGAGAAACGGCCTTGTGTGTGTGTCACAGGTGTCATATTACAGAACCACCTAGCAAAATAACGGCAAAGGCAAATAATAAATGCAGCTCTCAATGGAATGCATTTCCTGTTTCCCTAGTGGCGGATGGCAGCACAATGACACCAGGAGTGAGCAACCTCAGGTAAGTTGGGTAGGTGGAATTAGACAATGGGTATGCCAGAGTGGACAGGCAGAAGAAAAATGGTTGTCTGTGGAGTAGTGCCAGTAGATGAGCTGGAACGTAGGCTAACATTTACTGATGGCCCTGCTTTCATGGCCATCGGATTACCTGGTGCCCGTCCTCCCAGTGCCAATGTTCGAGGTAGGCATGCAGCTTATTGTCAAGCAACATATGAGCTGCCACAAAAAACAAGTGGAACACGAATTAAATAGATAACATTTTAAAGATTAACAAAAGGGCATTCCTTTAGATGCCAGTGTATGTTTCCCACTTACTTGGAAGTAGTCAAAGAGTAATCAACCAAAGGCACACCACTGCTTATGAGGCAACATTCACTGATGGGTCTGCAAAGATCAACCAATAAAACAATAGTTATAGACTCACGAAGAATCGTGTGCACAGAGTAATACCATTCAAGCTGAAGGCACCATTTCTTCTAATGGTGCGTCTGACCCTCAGCAAGTGGGGAGGGGGGAGGGAGACATACTATTGCGTTGCCTCTGCTGGAGCTGGCATGGCCCCTTCTAGGGTTACAGCTGTGGGCAGTGCCAGAAGATGCTGTTGCTGCAGCTCTTGTCACGCACCCTTAGCAATGACCCGGAGTACACCCGCATTGCACTTTGAAATGACCCGCAGGCGGTGCTTAGCGCTGCACAGGAAACCTCCATACACGCGCCTGTAACATTGTCTGGTCTGTTACCTGTATGCACCTTTCTGAAGGACGACCACAGCTCCTTTGAAATAACACTTCACGAAGTCAGGGTCCAGCGTCACATAAAAACAACAATAAAATGAAAAATACTTCCATTGAAAAACGAATTGCCCCCTAGCACTTTCATTGCGCTTCATGTGTATTTGCAAAACCCCGATTTGAATGTATTAACCTTCCGCTTTCATCTGACAACGCCCCCCAACAAACAATATAGGTCTCTATCGCCCAAAGCTTAGAGTCTCGAAACTCCACTCAAGCCTCCGCATAGGCCTTCCAAAGCAGGCGGGTCAGGTCCTACAGTGCCATATATAGGACAATGCCTGAAGGGTTTTTGGGCATATAAGGACGAAATTAATGACTTACTGCTGCACAGTTGGTAGTCTTGAACTATATTGCTGGCTCATTTCCTAAGTATTTTCAAAACAAATGCGCTCTCAGGTGCCACACAAACAGCTTATCATGAAAACCATGAATGTGCTTTATTGATGTAGGCCACTATTTTGGGTGCTCTGGATTGGATGGGTGGAATACTTTTGCTACAGATGAAATCTATCCCTCGTGGCTTCCCTCCACCTTTTCTGCCAGTTTTTCTTGGTCCTGGATGTATAGGGCGGCCTCTTTCCCTAAGTGTCCTGGCTATTCCAACAGGGCTTAACCACTGTGTGTAATCTACATGCATCCTTCCCTCCCTTCTTCACTGCAGCCCTGAACGTCCACTTCCTCATTTCCACCTGTGGTCCTCAGTTCCGGTAAGATTTCCGAATGCAGGTGTGCTCTGCTCAATACTCGATCAGCTGTGAGGCAAGGCAGCAGAAGAGGTGCGTGTGAGGGCCTGCCTGATCCAACACAAGGTCCTAGCGAGGGCTACAGGACAGGAGTGGATTCTCCCATGCTGCACCAGTGAGCAGTGCTGCATTGAATCCTTGCTGGGCGAACCCAGCCGGCCTAACCTCCCTTGACTGATTAGAGAGCAGGAGCTGCATCCAGGAGTCTTCCTGGTCCAGGCTGGAGAGTGAGCCACAGCTCAAAGTGGCAGATGGACTAACTTCTGTTGACTAGTTCCAGTGCCAGATAGGGAGCAGTCACCAGGTAGTGAGCAGAAGTGGCCCTGTACTCAAAGAGGTGCCTGCGTGGCCCCAACTGATCGGGTGCAAGGCCCTGGGGAGGGCTGCATGACCGTAATGGATCCTCCCATGCTGGCTGACAAGTGAGCAATGCGGTATTGGCCCCTTGCCGGGTGAAACCATTTGGCCTAACCTCCATTGACTGTCTAGGGAGTAGGAGCTACATCTAGGGACCAGCCTAATCCAGGCTTAACAGTGAGCACCAGCCCAAATTGACAGAATGACTAACTCTAGTGGATCAGTGGTGGATTCTAGCAATTGAAGGCCGGTTCAGTCCAGGCTCAGCAGTGAAGAACTTTTAGATAAAGAATGTGAGAGATGGGCGCCTCATGTGGCATAGGGCATACATTCATGGTTAAGGGTAACAAGCGCCAGGCCGGGCTATCATTTCTGCAAAGGAGCACCTGAACATGTCAAAGCACTCGAACCTGGGGTCTGGAGGTGGAGTGGTATGTAAAGAAATGTCGGAGGAAGTGATCTGTGGAGATCAGGCAGCAGGAGGTGCTCAGCAGGGTGCCTCACCCCGATTTGGCCATTATCTTGGCCCAAACGAAGACCGTATATGACTCGGTTAATGGCAAATTAGACAACCTTGTCTTCAAGGTGGATTGTATGCAGAAGCGCATCGAGAAGAAGAGCGGCCAGATCTCGGAGGTGGAGGACAGAATTGGATCATTAGAAGATATAGGCTCTGAGGTGTGCCAGATTCTACGCTCTTTACAGCAGAAGGTGAAAGGGATTTGTGGCAAGAAGATGATTTGGAAGGCAGATCCAGGAGGAACAATGTACGAGTGGCTGGCATTCCAAAGTCGGTCCCACCATTAAAAATGCAGGTGTTCACAGAAGGCTTCATTAAAGAGGTTCTGGACAATCCCCCACTGTCCTCTCAGTTTTTGCTGGAGAGGGCACAGAGTGTCTGCCTGCAGGCCCCCAAATCTGGCCAAAGTCCTAAGCCAGTGATTGCTCACCTGTTGAATTACAGGGACAGGGATGTTATCCTGCGAAGAGCCCGGGAGATGGGTGACCTTCAGTATCAGGAAGCCACAATCTCTTTCTATCACGATTTTACTTTGTAGCTGTAAAATGTCATCTACGGGAGTGCAGATTTCAGTATGCCCTGTTGTATCCCAATAAACTGAGAGTAGTCCAAACAGCAAAACTCACTTCTTCACGGATCTGTCAGAGGCACAGTCATTGGAAGCGTTGTCTAAGGGATGACTGAGGAATCGGGTGGAGTTGGGAAGGTTGGTTTGTGCCTAAGTGATGCAGGTTGTAGTGGAACTGGCAGTGTGGAGCATGATGTGGAGAAAATTGTGTAGTACAAGGATGTATCTAACAGTGGAGTTCTCCACTATGCTGTTCTTTCTGGGTTTCGTATGATGTATGTTTAAGTATGAACACCTCTGCTCATCTTGGTTCATTATGATTTGAATTATGGTCCGGCTTCTCTTGGTCAGAGGGGTGGCTGAGTCGAGTGTCTGAGGCCCCCAGTTAGTTGCCCAATGTTTTCAGTTATGGGTATTTTGTTATGGGGTTAGGGGTGTTCACTGCAGTTTGGGGTATCGTGTTGGGGATGGGGAAGGGTGAAATTGAGAGGGATGGGTTTCATTTCAAAATCAGGTTCACATCACCAGAGAATATTCCTGCAGCCTTTGGTCTTTAGATCGGTAAACAACGATCCTAGATAGGTAAGATGGCAGTTCCTATCTTGACAGGAGTTGGAACGTCAGGGCCTGAACAATCCCATTATGATATGTAAGATTGTGGCATATTGCGAGTTTGTTTGGTGGCTAAGATTGCCCGGCTGCAGGAGATGTACTTGTCCAGAATTGCCAAGGAAACCCTGCCTAAGTCCTGGGGGCCTCTTGGTTCTATACGTCCTTCTTCTCTTTTTAATGTGAAGTCATGACCCTTATTCATAGATCCCTGAGGTTTTAGGTCCTGGTGCATGAACGAGACTCTGAAGGCTGGTACAATATAGTATTGGGCATTCTAGCCCATATGCATTCGACTAAAGTAAATATTTATGGTCCGAATATTGACAATCTGACTTTCTATAAACTCTTGATCGATAAACGGACCTTAATATGATCCTGGAAACCACCCTAGATAGATCCAACGGAGGGTCCAAAGTAATTTCTTGTCTGCCCAAGAGATATTCGGGGCAATGGAGGACTTGGGGCTCCTGGATATATGGCCGACACTTAACCCAGGGGGTAGGGAATATACATATTACTCTTCGGTGCATGATATGCCGTCAAGGATTGATTATATTTTAGCAGGAGCTAGCTTGCTGTGTATAAAGAAAGACTGCATTCTTCTCCCCAGAACATTTTCAGACCATTCCCCTATTGTGTGGAGATTTGTATGGAATAGTGGAGCCATCATGAGACCATTTTGGTGTTTTAAGGCCCAAGCAATGCAGGATATAGTATTCTGTGGGGACATCTTCGAGATTTTTTTGTGATAAATATTAGATCAGTGACCTCGATCAGGACGTTATGGGAAACAATTAAGGTCTATTTGCAAGGTCGCTGTATTGAGCTAGAGAATGGGATCCCTAAGGGTATAACAGCGGCAACTGGGTGACTTCGAGAGGTAAATGGGACAGCTGGAGCAGAGGCTGGGGCAGGCAGCAGATGAAGGAACCCTAGCCGCTATTAGATCCCTGCCAGACCTGTTCAGGGCAGAAGTGGATAGAGAGCTGCGGTTCCTGCTGGCTCCTAGGTTGGCTCAAAAATACGGGGAGGAGGGTAAAACAGGTTGTTACCTTGCAGGACTTTTGTCAGATGGATGCAGCCCAGTAGATATTGCAGGTAAGGGAAAAGTGGTCTCAAGTCTGGATTCGATTTTAGAGACCTTTCATTGGTACTATGAGTGGCTGTACATAGCTAGAGAGTGGCTCGACCCTAGGATGTTGTAGGAGCATGTGAGTGACATCTCTCTACTGATGCTAAACCATACTGCACTGGAACTTCATGAGTCATAATCACAATGACTGATATACTAGATGCCCGGAGGATAGCTCAGGGGCAAGGTGTTTGTCTTGAAAGCAAGACAACAAATAGCAACACAGGTTTGATTACCCGGCTTGCCCTTAGAAACCTGTCCCCGCTATTAAGCGCATTATAAAAAATAACAACTATAATTACAATTATAATCAAGGCATTGCCATCTTGTAAAGCTCCAGGCTCTGGTGGTATTGCAGCAGAATTCTATAAAGAATTTGGTCCGCAGGTAGCCACTTATTTATTACAGATGTGTCAAGAGGCTTTCCAAATGGGTAATTTACTCCTAACTCTATCTGAGGCAGTAGTCTCATTGATCCTAAAGCCCATTAAAGATCTGTCGGATTGAGCTTCATATAGACCAATTGCATTACTAAACTTAGACACTAAGACCTTTTCCAAGATTCTGGTGGACGGCTTCTTCCCCATCTTACCTCTATTATTCCCATGGATCCATCGTAGTTTATGCTGTGGCGATCTACTTCTTTAACACTAAGGAAGATGTTTGCGATAATGGCCCAGATTGATTCCAGAGTGGAGGAGGCAGGGGCTTTGTTAGACACCAAAAATGCGTTTGATTCCATATCGTGGGAATACTTCTTATTTTTTTCTTGAAAAGGTGGGACTCTGACTATTATGTAAAGTGTATTTAGTTACTTTATGCAGGAGCTACGGCCCACATTAGTTTGTTCGGTAAACGCTCCACCACTTTCAAGTTGGGTCACGGGACACGGCATGGGTGCCCATTGCCACCGCTACTATTCGTGCTCGATGACAGCAAAGAACTGATAAACATTTCAATGTGCACATTTGCGTGTAACACTGTAAAAATATTTTCTACCAAGGAGAGATGTACCATCAAAATGTCTGACTTTATTAATTGCAAGACCAAATTTGTAGTTTATGCCATTAACTGTGCATGCCATAAACTATGTAGGAAGCACAATCCGTGAACTACAGATACAGATAAGAGAGTATGTAGCATAATAGGAAGTTTAGAACCCAGAACCCCCTGCTGCTTCATTGGAGCAAGGAACATCAGGAGGATGACAAAACTGCTATCCAATTTCTGGGACTCAAGCATATACGCAAAAATATCGTCGGTGGTGACAGAGAACGGCGGTTATGACAAGAAGAAGCCAAACGGATCTGCCTCCTGAGAACAATCATTGCGGGTTTGGACACTGAGCATGAGATGTCTGCCTTTTCATAACCATAATACATGGTACAAATGACTTATTGTGATGCCTAAAAATATCTCTCATATGGGCCCTGTCTAGAATCATTTTAGTTGAACAATCACAACTTGCCACCTGATGGGCTTACACCCAAGAATGTGTACGTTACAATACGTTTGTTAACTTTATGACCGAAACATGTTGGATCTGTGACAAGAATTGTTACAATATGGAATAGAAATTCACTCAGCCAGTTGTGCATTGACCTTCACAGTCAGTTCTGAGGCACACACAATTTCTGCTTTTATATGATGTTTCTCACTATGGATTGATGAATTCTGGCACATTGGCCAACTATGACTTCCCAATACTGACACAGTGCCCTTACATCATTTGATACTCTGTACACTCGCACTGTCTCAGAACGTGTGTTTTTACAATTATAATAAGGCAGTTCTGGATTTACACGTGGACATTTTCTTGCTAAACGACCTCGTACATTTCATCAACAGGAATGTGGTAAACGTGGCGTAGGCACAGTTTGCAACACTCTCCTATAGATGACGATCACTTACTTATCTGTGCAACGGGCCCACAGGTTCAGAACTTCCAACTCTAATTCCTGGAAAATAAATTACTACGTAGATAGTTCAAAGGAACAATTTCTGTCATTGGTTTAAAATGTTTAATACTTGTTTAAAATAACACTCACAACATATTGCTGTGAGGTGAGTTTTGCACTTTTGGATTTTGGATGATAACAATAAAGGGGTATTCACATAGTGACGTATCTTTCACGTAGCAAGGCACTGTGACTAGTGGACACCACTATTACACAGCTCAGCAATAATCAATATTTCACCCTCAGAAGGATAAGTTCCTCCGTGGGATCGCCAATATTTTGAATTGTTACTTGCAGGTTATACACAGGTCTTTGCAGTTGGTCCATTTTGAATAATAACAACAATAGCAGCACCCTGTATAGCACCAAGCACAAACTAAATTAGCTCTATCTGTTATCATGAGCCAATGTAAAGGCTTATTGTAAATCAGGAGGAGTCGGTGGAAAATACCTGAAACGATAGTATTAGTCTTTTTCCATGTTTGCCCCATTTCAATGGCTTCCCAGCGCAGCGCAGTACACCCAAACCAGAGTTTGCTTGTGTGGAATCCCAAAGATGGTCTGTGGGGATCCGTTTTTTGATCCCCATGGATCTGCACACTCTGTCCACTTTTCCGGCACCAGGAAAAAGCGGGCACAGTCCACAGAAATCTCTGGCTCAATGGCAGCCATCATTTTGGCACAGCGCCCCTCATATCAGAGCTCTTGCTATCCAGTGCATGCAGCAGTGGAAGACACAGAATCCCAGCATGCACCCAGGTTCCTGCTCCTTTCACTAATGCTTGCAGTCAATCAACAGAATCCAGATGAAACGTCACGACCCTGTGAATGCAATGGTGGTCGCTCTTTCCCCCGAACTATGTAAGCAGGAGTCGAAGTGGGCAAGAACAAACAGGTATGACATCCCCTTAGTTTTCTGAGAAATCACCCAATGTTCCCTTACTTTTTTCTGTCCAGACCACCATTTGTGGACCGTCGTAGAAGGTCACTTTTGTAAAATTCCACCATGCGGACTTCAACCTTCGTTTTAGAAGAGATATACTCATGGTGTTTAACATGTCCCTTAACAGGTGCCAATGGAGTAGCTATTTTCCTTTCAGGATAGGGAACGTAAATCTATAAACATATTTATTTTGTTCATAATGTTTCTACAACACTTTATATATTGTCCAGTTAGTTGATTATGCCCTGGGATACTTTAAGGCATTGCTTTGAGACATATTATTAATCTCTTGAAGCTGAAAGCTTAACTAATACTTATATCATGTAACGCTGGAAAGACACCTTTTATTTAATATTTTATTGCTTATTGCACAAACCTAGTTCAAGAGCAGCGGAGTGCTTAACAGGATTTGGCCAGAATTGGGATTGACATTGCATACAGTAATACAATACTCTTGGTGGAGGGAGAGAGGGATTTGTATGTGTCTGGCAGGTATTTTTGAAAGAGCCATGTTTTTAGTGTTTTGCCAAACCCGAGAATGGTTGGAGCATTTTGAGCTTCTACCGGTATTGATTTGCAGATGGTCGGGGCATAGCAAGAGAACTGCTGGCGAGTCTTCTCTATGCGGGCCTGCATGTTTTAAATGGTTTAATTGCAGACTGGGACAGATTTCACCACTAAACCGAAGTATGTGATCCTGGGCAAATCATTTGATATTACTGTGTCTCTTATCAAGCACATTTGGGGTTTCCTAGAAGTGATGAAGTTTCAGATTTTTCTGTTTAAATAAATCCTCTCTCGTGGTTTGATAGCCTATAGAGTGCCTGGATGTACAATGATAATGACTATTCATATATGTATCTCTTATCTTACATATGGAAACTTATTTTAATGTCACTGTCTATGTTGATCTAGTTTATCAAAAACTCATGCCATTCCTTATGTTATTTTCTGTGATGTCACTTCTGTTGTTGTCGATGCTTCTTCAAATTAGGGGCTCTACATTGTTTTGAAACCCCAAGAAAGGCTCGGGAGAGAAATATACCAGGTCGTTCTTGTATGCATAACAATCCTGCAGTTTTATGTTTCCCCTCTGCTGGTGGGCTGCGGCTATTATCCTACATAGGGCACCTTCTGAAGTGGGAGAATGGGAGAAAAGACTCCCCCCAATCTCCTCGCGCACCTGGCCCAGAGGTTTGCGGCCCAGACACCCGCCACGAGATGAATTTGTCTATCTACCAGACGACCAAATACCCTGGTACAAGAACATACGGATGTGCCCACCAGCCTGCCCGCCAGCCTGCCCTACTCAAGCCGACACCTGCGGCATGGATGAACTCGACTAAGCCCTTCCACAATAAGGACCTACATTGTTAGAGATACCAAGACGACCTAGCCAACTGTCAGAACACCCGTGCAACCATGCACATTGGACACTCCCACACCAATACACACGAAGAATATACTCAGTGCTATGACGTAGGTGACGGACACACCCACTGACGCGCATCTTTATTATTTTTCACATAGGTTCTCGGAAATGCAGAAACGCAAGACGCACAAAGCACTCGTTTACATGCTTGCTGAAGCTTCTCCCGACCCTTGCATTGTGATGAAAATACAACGAAGACATGACACTGCCTATGAAGCCATGTGACACTGCAACATAAGTGCCGTGCATTACACATCCCCACCTACGAACCAGGCCCAAGTAGGCCGCAAGCAAGAGCCGCCATGAACACTGAGCGAGCAAGAGTACAATTGCTGACCCTGCAGAACGAGCCCAGCGAGAGCTGACAGCCAAGGGGTCGATGTTGCAACTCGTATGCTACCAGCCGACGCCAAGGTCACACCTGTAAGCAAAACCAGGCACGCAGAGGCAAATACAACTTTAAATGTGCAGAATTCTGCCTCAGCCACGGTCTCTCCTCACGTGACCTAGCCAAACCTGACAGGGTGCCAGACCCACGAGGGAGAAGTCGCCTGGGTCTCACGTCTGGGACACAGGCTGCAACAATGAAATGACCCAATGGACACCTACAGTGATGGGAATGGTCTGCTCTCAGGCCTATGAGCAAATCCACACATTGTCTGCACAAACACATAGTTACATATTGTTGCAAATGACAGGTACACCGCGAGCTGGGAACAACGATGGTCCCAGGCTGGGGGGCTCGCGAGTGGACCAATCAGAACATGGGGCACTCATCACTGATGCCACTAACATTAGCCAATCATTAGGGGTCTTCGTGTAACAATTTTCAAGTATCTAATAGAAGGGGCAACCCAAGTATACCACCTGACTGACCCTCAACCACTAACAACGTTCTCTATACGTATGCTATACTAACCCTACCACTCGAGGAACCAATCCAGAATGGCGATAGGTTTTTTGCTAACTTTCCCAGGTGACGCAAGTAGCGCGTCATACTGAGGCAGAAAGGAGCCTGCCAGCCCCACGAATTTCCAGAGTCTGGACGGACGCGTACGATCCTAGACCCATCCCTGCCGTTGTTCAATAAACAGCAGAAGTACCTTGCTTCTTGCGTGTGTCTCATACTCATTTTCGGGAAGCACGGGAGGAGTTGGGGCCTCCCAGCCCAGAGGTCCGCGGACGGCCCAGCCGACCCCGGGAGAAACTCCCCAACAAGTTGGAGGCACTGCTGAGATCTGGTTACGATCTACCTTTTATTTTTCCGAGTACTCTCGTTGCGAGGAGGCCCGGTGGCGCGGCCCCCTCTGCGGCTGCCCCCTTTTTGAGGACTACAGGACTATCGCGGAACTGCGAGAAGACCGGACAGCACAATCCGGATATTGGCCCTCGGGAGCCGGTTGAGAAGTATCCCGCCCGCGGTTGGCGAGTGTCCAGATGAGGGGAGGTGGCAAGCCGCTTGGAGGGGTGCACGCAGTCGAGCGGCCCCGCATGAAGAGAACTTGGTGAGTATGTCACACCCAGCAAGCAATGTGAAATTGTGAGGGAGGGGGGAGAAATGGAATAAGGGAGGTGGGAGGTGTTACCAAGGTGTGCGGCGAAGAATTGATAAATTAGTGTTGGCGGTGAAGTGATTGGTAGCTGGACAAGTGCGAGAGCAGTCAGCTACGCTACGAAGAAGAGTGGGTGGAGCACGAAAACATCACGTGCGACCACTCTTAGACACTGATTGGCCTAGGTCGCGACCACCTGTAAGGGTGTGTGGGTGTGAGTTTGTGCGGTTTCCTACGAATTGGCGATTATTGTTCAATGAGTAGATGAGGATTCCTATTGATTGAGCAGCGAAACTCGATAGATAGATGATGTTTTCCTGTAGGCGGTAGCTAACTGGTTGCCTAAATCCGGAGGATAATTGGCTGGTTAAGCCCTCCTGTTGAGGGGCATATCACACGCGAGGCGACGCAGCGTGCACAGTCTGATTATATTATTGGATTACCTTGTTCCAGGCGTGACAAGAGGACAGCTGTGGGGTTAACGGGGACAAATAGCAAAACTTATTTCGAGCATTTTGAAGTGTGAAAAGATCTTACCGGTAGTTTCGAAAGAGGTCGGTGACGTCACCCGTAGGGCTTTCATAGGATGCCTCGACCACACAGCATTGTTGAAGAGTGGTGGGGAGGCGAATAGTGGTAAGGGGGAGGGGACGGAGGTCAACCGCAATGATTAGATCGGGGCCAGGTGGAGAGGGGGACGTGACCGTGCACGGAGAACGCCGGCCACGACGAGTGAGGAAGGAGGAGGAGGGGTGAAGAAAAGTGGGACGGCTGTATAAGCACGTCACACAGGGCACGCAGCCGCAGGGGGCTACGTGCGCCTTGGCCGTAGGGGGCCGTAACGGTATTAAGTGAGAGAAACAAAGAAACAAAGACAGAGAAAAGACTACATACTTGCAAGCGTTATATTTGACTGTTTTCATAATGTTTCTACAACACTTTATATATTGTCCAGTTAGTTGATTATGCCCTGGGATACTTTAAGGCATTGCTTTGAGACATATTATTAATCTCTTGAAGTTAAAAGCTTAACTAATATCATGTAACGCTGGAAAGACACCTTTTATTTAATATTTTATTTAATATTTTATTGCTTATTGCACAAACCTAGTTCAAGAGCAGCGGAGTGCTTAACAGGATTTGGCCAGAATTGGGATTGACATTGCATACAGCAATACAGTACTCTTGGTGGAGGTAGAGAGGGATTTGTATGTGTCTGGCAGGTATTTTTGAAAGAGCCATGTTTTTAGTGTTTTGCCAAACCTGAGAATGGTTGGAGCATTTTGAGCTTCTACCGGTATTGATTTCTAGATGGTCGGGGCATAGCAAGAGAACTGCTGGCGAGTCTTCTCTATGCGGGCCTGCATGTTTTAAATGGTTTAATTGCAGGCTGGGACAGATTTCACCACTAAACCGAAGTATGTGATCCTGGGCAAATCATTTGATATTACTGTGTCTCTTATCAAGCACATTTGGGGTTTCCTAGAAGTGATGAAGTTTCAGATTTTTCTGTTTAAATAAATCCTCTCTCGTGGTTTGATAGCCTATAGAGTGCCTGGATGTACAATGATAATGACTATTCATATATGTATCTCTTATCTTACATATGGAAACTTATTTTAATGTCACTGTCTATGTTGATCTAGTTTATCAAAAACTCATGCCATTCCTTATGTTATTTTCTGTGATGTCACTTCTGTTGTTGTCGATGCTTCTTCAAATTAGGGGCTCTACATTGTTTTGAAACCCCAAGAAAGGCTCGGGAGAGAAATATACCAGGTCGTTCCTGTATGCATAACAATCCTGCAGTTTTATGTTTCCCTTGTGCTGGTGGGCTGCGGCTATTATCCTACATAGGGCACCTTGTGAAGTGGGAGAATGGGAGAAAAGACTCCCCCCAATCTCCTCGCGCACCTGGCCCAGAGGATCGCGGCCCAGACACCCGCCACAAGATGAATTTGTCTATCTACCAGACGACCAAATACCCTGGTACAAGAACATACGGATGTGCCCACCAGCCTGCCCGCCAGCCTGCCCTACTCAAGCCGACACCTGCGGCATGGATGAACTCGACTAAGCCCTTCCACAATAAGGACCTACATTGTTAGAGATACCAAGACGACCTAGCCAACTGTCAGAACACCCGTGCAACCATGCACATTGGACACTCCCACACCAATACACACAAAGAATATACTCAGTGCTATGACGTAGGTGACGGACACACCCACTGACGCGCATCTTTATTATTTTTCACATATGTTCTCCGAAATGCAGAAACGCAAGACGCACAAAGCACTCGTTTACATGCTTGCTGACGCTTCTCCCGACCCTTGCATCGTGATGAAAATACAACGAAGACATGACACTGCCGATGAAGCCATGTGACACTGCAACATAAGTGCCGTGCGTTACACATCCCCACCTACGAACCAGGCCCAAGTAGGCCGCAAGCAAGAGCCGCCATGAACACTGAGCAAGCAAGAGTACAATTGCTGACCCTGCAGAACGAGCCCAGCGAGAGCTGACAGCCAAGGGGGCGATGTTGCAACTCGACCGTAATGTTCACTGTGGGGGAAACAAAGGAGGAGAAGAAGGTTAAGGAGGAAGAAGAGAATGGGGAAAAAGAGAGTGAAAGCACACAGTGCACGGGAAGAGGACAAGAGGGAGGAGAAAAGCCTAGCAACGTAAATGAAACAGAAATGAAAAAGGAGCGGGCCGACGACATGCCCTTAGCGAAAGTAGTGAAAAAGGAAGAAGGGGGCTTATATCCTGTAACGGAACTACGAGAAGTGGTAAGGCAACAACTAAGGGCGGCTGAGGGGTATTCGAACCCAGCATACAGCCCACCACCATATACAGCTACAGGTGGCTACACCGGGGGGTGACAAGTGCGGTAGGACCAACTTATACGAAGATGCCCGCAAGGGAAGGGAAGACTAGTGAAGAACAAATTGCAGCCATAGGACACGACGAGTGGGTAGCTGCGCAGGTGTTATTAAAATTGCGAGGGGCATTAACGGGAGAAGAGAAGGCGGTAGTAAGAAAGATGAACGAGGACGATGAGAGCAAGAGCGAGATAAAAGGGGAAGGGGGAAAAAGGAAGGAAGGGGAGCTGTTACGAGAGGAGGAAGAGATTTTGGAGGAACGATTGGCAGAATTACGGAATGAGCAAAACGCGCTGATCAAACAACTTGAGAAGGAGGAAAGAGAGAGAAGGAGAGAAAGGAAAGAAAGTAAGAATGAGTCAGAGAAAATGAGGGAACGAACTGAAGAATGGAAGAGGGAAGCTGAAAGGATGAAGGCGGTAGCAGAAAGGGTATCTCGAGCAGCGCAGCGCGACAAGAAAAGGGAGGAAGAAGAGAAAGAAAAGGAAATGGAAATATGGAAGAGAAAAATACTATAAGAAACTACAAAGAAATACGAGGAAGGGAGGGTAATAGAAAGCATATTAGAAAGGGAAAGAGAGAGATGGGAAAGGAGGAGAGAGGAAGAAAGGATATTAGAAAAGATGAGTAGTGAAGTAATGGAGGAATTAAAAAAGAAAAGAGAGGAAATAGTAGGAGAAATGATAGAGAAAAGAGAAGGGGAAAGAGGAGATAGGAGAGGGGAGAGTGGGATAAGGAAATATGTACGAAGGGACACAGAAGTAGCAACAACATCAGCACAAAGGGGAGCAATTGGTAAAGAAGAAGTGGGAGGAATGGATTTAATAGATTTAAAAACAGTAACGATTCGGGGGAAAAAGACAGATTGGGGGTTGTCGCTCCTGGATGATTTTTGCAGCGAGGAAGAAGGAGGAATGGGGGGAGGAGGAATGGGGGGCGAAGGAAGAAACGGGGAAAGGGAAAGCTTAGATAAATTGTACATCACCCGAACCAACAAGGAATCACCATGGGCTTGCAGGAGGAAGGAAGAATTGGGGGGAAGTGAGGAAGGAGAGCAAGGAATGGCGGGAAGGCAAACACGTGCAGCTACACCCTCATCATCCCGTCCAACATGTCCACCCACACCCGCTCCCGAACACACACCCTACGCCGGCAGGCTTAGAGATCTCCCCGGACGCAAGCAGGAAGAACGAACACACACGACCACATCAAATAAAGGAAATAATAAACGAAGAGATGAAGGGGAAGCAGCTATGAGCGGGGGAAATATGGACATAACAGATGACGTAGACGACACAGAAGAAGAGGAGGGGTATACGGACTCAACACCGCGACACCCGGGGGGTCAGATAGGACACAACCTAATGCCACTTTTGGAGAGAGGAGGGGTTAGACCACAATACGTCCCTTGGAAGCATGCAGACAAGGAAAATATAAAGTGTAGGCTCCCATCACTAAGTGGAGGAGTGGGGAAATGGATATATGAGATGGAAAAACACACTGCAGGACAGAAACTGGCAGTAGGAGACGTGAAGGGCCTACTAATATCAATATTAGGGGATGCAGCAGATGACATCTGGAAGAGAGCGGACTTCCCCGGGGTCACAATAACGAACACATTACATGACGGAGCGCCATTTGCGAACTGCAGGTATGCATTATGGCAAGCACTAAGGGTACAATACCCAGACACCTCAGACATAGGAGCAATTACGTCACGCAAGATGCGTGAGAACGAAGATCCTGTTGATTATATCCAGGAGATTCAGGAGAAGTGGCGCATGGACACTAGAGAGCAGTGGGACAAGACACCGGCAATATTTTATCATATACTAATACAAGGGCTCCCAGAGGCAGTACAGAAACAATTGAAGAAAGTAGTGGGGATGGAAGCAAAGGCTTGGCCAGAAATACAACTGACAATAGTACACCATTGTAGAACGTGGCAAGAAAAGATGAAACAAAAGGAAGAAGATAGAAAAGCGGAAGAGGCTAACTTAGTGCAGAAGAAACTGACTAAGTACACGATGGAAGGTGCACTAATAACCACACCTACAACAATGACACCAAACCCCTCGCAAGTAGTGGCCGCACAAGATTCCTCCCAAATACAATCACCACAAATTATAACACAACAGCTGCCACCACCCCCACCATACACGGCTAACATGGGAGGAGGATACATGACATCAGGAACTGGATATTATAATAACAACAGGGGAAGGGGAGGAATGATGAGGGGGAGGGGATATCGCTATCCTGCACAACAGCAAGGGGAAGGATTCAGAAGCTTCTACCCCACTGGGCAACCAGTATACCAGGATAATTCAGGAAGTTTCCCATGGCAGACCAGGGAACCACCTGTATGTTGGATTTGTGGAATGTTAGGACACATGTCACGCACATGTAGAATGAGACCCTCCACACCAGCGTGGGGGGAACAGGGACAACAAGGGCCTACAAGGGAACAGCAGGGTTACCAACAACAGCAGGGGGTGCCGCAAGGCAGCACGCAGCAACAGTTGGTAACACAACAACAGCCACAAACATATTCACTACCGCAACAACAGGTAGCGATAACACAACAACACCAAGTGCAGCCAGTGCAGCAGCCCACTCAAATACAGGACCATAAGGTAACCTCCACCGATACACAGCTACAACAAACACAACTGGGAAGGGTGACTGTCCTGGGACACAACCCTTACGCAGGAAGTGGTCAATCATTATACCCACAATAGGACAGCCCACAGACGTCCTTGGTGTGTCCCATCCTGTCGGTAACACCATAATAGTGCGGAGGAACCACGCATTGAGGTAACGATAGGTGACAAAAAATTATCATTCCTTGTTGATACTGGGGCAACCCGGTCTTGCATAAGAGGAGGTAAATTTAAGATGTCAGGTGAGGCCATGAACATCCAAGGATTCTCTGGGGCTGCGGGGTTGGTTCCCTTTACTGATAACATCTCCTTATCAATAGGGGATTATGACATGTCCGTCCCGCTCCTGTATTCAAGGGAGTCACCAGTGAACATACTCGGGAGGGACATAATGAGCAGGCTAAATATGACAATCTCCTTCACGGAGGATGGCATCATTTGTTCCACTCCAGGAATAAACATGCTCACTGCACGGCAAATTCTGCAAGCATACTGTGGACAGACAGTAACTCGGGCTGAGCCAGTAGATGGCGAACTGTTCGAGTACAGAACAGACATGGCATTCGCATGGATGCCAGGAATAGAAGGGAAAATATGAAGGAGGCCAGCAGCATATTTGTTCAGACCTGAGACACCAGCCAATGAACCGGAAGGGAAGGTGATTTCAGTGAGCATCGAGAGTATTATAGCGACTGCTGATTATATCGCAGTACATGCCCAAGACCAGGAAGGGAGAGCATGGAGGGCAGTGATAGCGCTGGCTGAGGGATGCAGGCTCACCCAGGTATCCGATGAGGAGCTCTTTTCAGAAGACAAGGAAGTGGGTGAAATGGTATTTATGATGAGTGTAGATATATGGCTAAGAGTGACATATAAGCAAGTGGCACAGAAAATTGCCATGGCACTTGAAGCACCCGCATCTACCCCAGTTCCCTTTTACGAGGAAGATATGGCAAAAGTTCCAACATCATTGTGGACCACCAGTCCCTATGACGTGGGCTGCATAAAGAGTATCGGTGGAGTAAGAATAAAGCTGAAAAAGATTGCAATACTCCCTAGAGTGAAGCAATACCCACTATTAAAAGAGGCAGATGAGGGCATATACGAAACAATAACGGCCCTAATAAATAACGTCATACTGGTACCATCTGAATCACCATGTAACACGGCCGTGTACCCAGTGCGCAAAGCTAAAGGAGGCTCTTGGTGTTTTATCCAGGACCTCAGACCCTTGAACAACATTGTGGAAACAGAATACCCCATAGCAGCAAACCCGGCCACAATCTTATGTGGAATTCCAGCAGGGGCCTCACGATTCACAGTGATTGACCTCAAAAATGCCTTTTTCTCAATACCCCTGCATCCAGATTCACAAGACTTGACAAGGTTCACGTACAGGAACACAAAATGGAAACACACCAGGTTACCACAAGGGTACTGTGAGTCACCCTCAATTTTTAACAGAGTAATACAGATGGACTTGGGAAACGTTGAATTGGAAAGTACGGTGCTGCAATATGTTGACGACATAATAATCTGCAGCCCAAACGAGAAAAGGTGCAGGGAGGACTCATTGAAAATGCTGACAGTATTGGCTGAAAAAGGTTACAAAGTAGACAAGGAAAAGTTACAGTACTGTCAGGAACAAGTATTATACATTGGCCAACTAATATCCCAACACGGAAGAAAGATTGCACCACAAAGAGCACAGGCAATATCAAACACGCCACTGCCACAAACAGTGAGGGAGCTGCAGCAGTTCCTGGGACTGTGCAACTACTGTAGAGCATGGGTTTTTGATTACAGCTCATACATAGGACCCCTACTTGAAGCATTGAGAGAAGCAAACAAAGGGGACAAAACATTAGGGTGGACAAGGGAAATGAAGGAAGCCTTTGACGAGCTGAAGAACGCAATTTTAACTGCTCCGGTACTGGCCACCCCAGATTATGAACGGCAGTTCTTCATCTTTTCACATTGCGACTCAGCGGTAATGAAAGCAGTATTGGCTCAGAAAACAAGCATGGGAAACAAGCCAATAGCGTTCTACAGCGCTCACTTGGACACTGTTATGTTAGGCCATTTCCCTTGCGAACAGAGTCTTGCCGCAGCTGCATTCGCGGTAGAGAAATCATCATCAATCACAATGGGGTGCCCAACCACACTATTCGTGGAGCATGCACTATTTGCAATATTGAATAAGCCTAAGTCCACACCAACAACGCAGAGGGCGTCAGGTTATGAGATCATCTTGTCTAGACCAGAACTATCTATTGTTAGTTGCAGTACAGTTAACCCCGCAAGGTTTATAGCGGAAGTTATTGAGGAAGGTGATTATGCCCACGACTGTACGCAGACTATCGAAATGTACTCCTGTACTAGAAAAGTTGAAGAGGATGCGCTCAATGGTGGAGAGCTCTTGTTCATTGATGGGTCATCAACAATAGACCAGGGTGATGGGATAAGGAGAACTGGGGCAGCAGTTGTAAAAATGACAGAAGATTTGGTGTGTGTCCCAGTGAAATGTGTTCAGTTACCACAACATTATTCGGCTCAAGCAGCAGAATTGGTTGCACTGATCTTGGCGTTGAAGGAAAGAGTTGACAAAAGAGTTACTATATATTCTGATAGCGCATATGTCACGTCAACTGTCCACTCAGGGTTGATAAAATGGCAGAGAAGGGGCTTTAGGAGAGCTGATGGTGCACCAGTACAAGATGCTCTCTTGTTAGCTGAATTAATTGAAGTAATAAATGATCCCCAAGAAATAGCTTTGGTTAAATGTCCCGCACACACTAATGGAGAAGACCATATCTCAAAAGGGAATGAAACAGCAGACGCACATGCCAAACATGCGGTGTATTTTGGTGAAATATGGAACCCCCCAGAGTCAGAGAGAGGGAGAGGGAGGGGGATAGCTAAACAGATGTTGAGGGTATACCCATCTCCTAGCCACACAGATAATGGAATTACAGGCGGCCGCACCAATGGCAGAAAAGGAACTATGGGTAAAAAGAGGATGTACGATGTCGCCAACTGACACACTGTGGCATCAGGGTAACACTGGAAAGGTGGTCGTGCCGTTGGCACTATTGAACACCGCCCTGGCCCAGCTCCATCCCCCAGCTCATACAGGAAAAGAAGTCATTGCAGCATTTATTAGGGAAGACTGGTTATGCCCCGAGTTAAATTCTCATGTAACAAATTTTATCAGTAATTGCCTTACATGCCAACAGTTTACGGCCGGTCACACGCTGCAAGTGATAAAAGGTACTATACCCCGGCCAGAGGGACCCTTCCTGCACATTCAGATTGATTACTTTGATATGATCAATGTATGTCAAGGAAATAGGTATATGATTGTAGTGGCATGCCCATTCTCCAGATGGATTGAGGCAGGACCTGTTATAGACTGCGTCACGAGGACGTTGCGTACCTGTTCGTCTGGTTGACGACCTTGATGATGATGCCAGGCTGTCAGGAGTCCTGCGTTGATGTGGTTGATGACGCGAGAAGCCAGCCCAGCTCCCGCCCGAATGGAACCGGGTTGGAGATGAACCAGCTCCTAACGCCACGAGTCTGCTCACCCCTGATTAACGTGGCGTCAGGACAGTGCAAGCACTGACAGGGGGAGCCTTTCCAGATGACGATACAGAGACCCAAGGAAGACTGGATCCGGAAGATGGAAGTCCCAAGGAAGACTGGATCCGGAAGATGGAAGCCCCAAGGAAGAGGACACAGAGGAAGTTGGTAGGAGGCAGGATCCGGGAAGGAAGGTAGAAGTATGGCTCACAAGGTAGACACTAGGCAGAGGGAGGCTGAATGGGCAGGCAGACAAGGTACAAGGGCAAGGACCAACTAATAGACACAGGGGAACCACCCAAACTCAGAAGAAGGGAAAAGGAACCACCCAACCACAGGACAAGGGAAGGGAGGACAAGGCAAGGCAACTACAGATGTACCCGAGGGTACCAGGAACAAGGAGGACAAGAATCAGGCAACAGGTAAGGAAGGCACAAGGAACCGGCGAGGAAACACGATCCTAATCAAACCGCGTTGAGACGCAGTTTGAATGAACAACCGGGCTCCTTTAATAGGACTGCCAACCCCTAGGAGGCTTGGAACGCAAGCCGTGCCGTCTCCCAAGCGTTGGTTGGCTCGGAGAGAGGCGTGGACCGCAAGGTCCTCCAAAGCGAGTACTCCGTGCAGCGCGCATGCGCAAAGACCGCGAAACGGCCGCCCGCGCATGCGCTGACCAACCTGCCCAGGAAACCCGGAAGCGCCCGATGACCAGAACAACCCAGGAACCCCTAAGCGAAAGCGCGGGTACAGCCTCCAGGACGGGGCGCGCCGCTTCAAGTAAGTGGACCCCAATGCGGGCGGCGTGACAGGACCCTGCTCACTTGCAGATGTTTTCAGAGCAGCTAAATTTCTAGTGAGGGAAGTTTTCCCCAAGTGGCGTGTGTGTGAAGTGCTGCGGTCAGATAATGGCCCACACTTCGCTAATGAAATGTTTCAGCACATCACGTCCTTGCTGGGCATTAAGCATAAATTTGCGTGTGCATATCACCCGCAGGCCAACGGTATATGTGAATGCCTGAATGGCTTATTGAAAGAAGAAATAGCAAAGATACAGCAAACAACAAAGAAGAGCTGGCTTTATTGTCTTCTGCTATCTCTATTTGAGCTAAGGAATAGGCCAGTGTCTGACCACCACCTCACTCCTCACGAGGTGGTGACAGGACATCAAATGCGCCTTCCTCTAACGCCTACATCAAGAGCATTCACAGATTATGAAAACACTGCAACTGTTCTTGGTGATGAAATGTACCAATATGTGTCTTCTTTGATTACTAGTGTTGCGTTTGTATCTCAACAGCTCGAGCGCACGCGGGGCGGGTCTAAATGTTGTCAACAAGAAGACACCGACAAAGAATTGGAAAAGGAAGGACTCAGCAAAATTGCTAAAGGTGACCACGTGCTACTCCGCAACTTCAATAGAAAGTGGAACAGCCCACGCTTTACTGGTCCTCATTTGGTAGAGGAGGTAGCTACGAGAGTGGTGAAGTTGCAGGATAAGCGTGCTTGGAATCACCTACACGACGTGAAGATCTACAAACGTGTGACCCGCCCTAGCGTTACCAACAGGGCCATTGGAAGAACAACGACAGCATCACCTACAGAGAAGGAGACGTCGACCACAGCTGACGACATTAGTGTAACTACACCCGATCACCCCCCAGCGTCCCCAGAGACAAGTACTGAAATAGACGCTGGACACTTGCCCACAGCCCATCCCATGGTCACGAGATCGAAAAGTAAACAGACTTCCGCCAATTGAGCCCCAAACCCCCTGCCCGCTAAGGTCACCCCCAATTGAAGGACATTGTTTTGTGCACACACACATGTAAACACTTGTATGTTTTCTCTTTTTCTTCTGTCGCACATGCAGGTACCGTGTGTAATTGTATTGTTGAGAAAATAAGTAACTAAGAACGTGCATTGCCCAGGAGTAGATGCTACCCACGGATGATAACTACCCTGAAGCCCTATCACACCAATTTGTATATCATATAAGAAGGCCAAAGTACCTAAAAAGAAGGAGGGTACGCGTCTATTACACCGCATTTGTTTTGGCGATAGAACAATCATTTCCCCATCTTCACCAGCACTTACCTGCTCTAAGAGATAGATCACTAAGGTTGGCGTGGGAACAGCTCTTCGCCTGGGCACTGAACGACTACTTGATAGGGAGAGCTTGATAACAACAATTAACCATAATAAGAAGCGTATTGAGAATTTTCAGGCGGGCAACTTTAACATCGCAAGAATAAGCTGCCGGACTGCAGCAAGGTAAGAGCAAATGCCGGTGAGACTAGCTTTTGTAATAAAAATGATAGGAGTATTGGTCATCACTGGTCTATTGGGTGCCTCTGTATGGCAGAAAAGTTATGCTATCAATATTATGGCTGCACCCAAACCTAACGTACCCCCTCCCACGGCTGCAACAGGTGTGACGTCAGGTGGTACTAGCAACCCTCCACATAAAGGGAGTAGAGTTAAACGCAGCACATACTCAGATAATAAGGGGATTGATAATTACATAACAGATTCAGCACACGTCTCGAACAACATGTGGTACCAGCACATGACCCAAATAGGTAAGCAGACAACAGAAGACAGCTGTTATGTTTGCTCATTGATCCCATACGCCATGAGCGCTTCTCGGACATTCGTAGCCACAGAAATAGAGGAAAAGACGGCAGGATGCATAATATATCTGGCACTATTTCAAACGAGAGGGCGATTTCAAGGAACAGTGATGAGAATGGAGTGGAAAACAAGAGACACATACCCGTACGAAAACAATTTACTCAAGTCATATTTGAGTTACCACAAGAGCAGTTTGCATGCAGAAGCGTTCAAGTAAATGACAAGTGGCCCTGAAAAGGGAGAAACGAAGAAAGTAACACTACACTACCTACCCTGTGATTGGTACGCCACCGAAGTTCCTGGTACACAAGGCTGTTGGGAAAGGCCACTGGTAACAATAACAGGGAAGGTATACATGAACAATGAATGGGACATAGGAGTGGTGGGTAGCAACATGGTAACAAGAGAAAATACTACCACCATAAAGGAACACAATGACAGATGTTGGACGACATGGGGCAAGTATGTACCCCTGCTGACATGGATGGAGAAAGATGAATACCCAATAAGCATACTACCGCTGACCGCGCCCTAGTTATGCTACCAACACAAAGGAGATGTGGAGGTGGGATACAACACCAACTGTGCAAGCGTGTTAGAGTTATCAGAGCGGGGTGCTGGAACGGCAGTGATAATGGATCACTATTGGGCCTGTGGAAGTAAGGCGTATCACACCCTGCCCCCGTTGTGGAATGGTATATGCACAATGGTACACATCAATGTACCATCACTAGTGGTGCCCCAAAAACATGTGAACATGGCCAACTTCCCCAAAATGGATGAAGGGAACAAGAGGAAGAAGAGATCGGTACAATCACAGAGGGAGAAGGACAACGACAACAACAACAATAATGTCTTGAACAGGAAAAAGAGACAAGGAGAACCTCTGACAGGGAACTACTTGTGGGGAAGGTCGGAAACAGCACTCACTTCTATCCCACCAGAACACAGGTTATTTAGCAGAGCTGCTATTTTCTTCTTGTCAATAATACACGCTGGACTACAAGCTTATGCAAACGCTAAATGGCTCCAGATAACCCGATGGGAACTAATGATGACCATTAATTCAACAGTAAACGGATTCAACGCAATAAAAGAGGAACTACGAGCGGTGAGAATGGTAGCACTACAGAACAGATATGTATTAGATCTCCTCACAGCGATGGAGGGAGGAGTTTGCGCAAAGATAGGACAATCATGCTGCACATTTATTCCTGCTAACGATGCCGACAATGGTACACTCACCAAAGCAGTATCATAGCTGGCCTAGATGCATTCCGAAGTGATGGAAGAAAGTAAAGGAGTGAAGAAGGATGATAGCTGGTTTTCATTGTTATGGTCATGGATGGCATCATGGCTGTCGGACGGGCTGAAGATTATAGTTGGATGCATAATACTGGCTGGAGCTGCATTGATTATAATAAGGTTTTGGAAGGCCAGGAAGGCATGCACTACAGACGAAATGATCGAAATGGTTGGTATGCACCCCTTGATGCCAACTGATGATGACCAGCACACAGACACCATAATAAAGGAAAGAGAAAAACTGCGCAGACAGATCATCACCAACCACCTAGACCCACCATCCGTAAAGCTCGAAAACCCAAGAAACCCGAGGAGCTATATCGGAAGATGGGTATACTGCAAACCGGGAGGAAGTTGTGTGTATATGTATTGGTCATTTGAGGACCATGTCAACCACTACGGACACCTGGGAGGAGTGACTAAAATATGGAGAGTAATAGGAGACAGAGAAAAGGATATGTTTGTGGTCGACAAGTCGACCAGAGGGGGGACTAAAGTGGGAGAATCGGAGAAAAGACTCCCCCCAATCTCCTCGCGCCCCGGGCCCAGAGGATCGCGGCCCAGACACCCACCACGAGATGAATTTGTCTATCTACCAGACGACCAAATACCCTGGTACAAGAACATACGGATGTGCCCACCAGCCTGCCCGCCAGCCTGCCCTACTCAAGCCGACACCTGCGGCATGGATGAACTCGACTAAGCCCTTCGACAATAAGGACCTACATCGTTAGAGATACCATGATGACCTAGCCAACTGTCAGAACACCCGTGCAACCATGCACATTGGACACTCCCACAACAATCCACACGAAGAATATACTCAGTGCTATGACGTAGGTGACGGACACACCCACTGATGCGCATCTTTATTATTTTTCACATAGGTTCTCCGAAATGCAGAAACGCAAGACGCACAAAGCACTTGTTTACATGCTTGCTGACGCTTCTCCCGACCCTTGCATCGTGATGAAAATACAACGAAGACATGACACTGCCTATGAAGCCATGTGACACCGCAACATAAGTGCCGTGCATTACACATCCCCACCTACGAACCAGGCCCAAGTAGGCCGCAAGCAAGAGCCGCCATGAACACTGAGCGAGCAAGAGTACAATTGCTGACCCTGCAGAACAAGCCCAGCGAGAGCTGACAGCCAAGGGGGTGATGTTGCAACTCGTATGCTACCAGCCGACGCCAAGGTCACACCTGTAAGCAAAACCAGGCACGCAGAGGCAAATACAACTTTAAATGTGCAGAATTCTGCCTCAGCCACGGTCTCTCCTCAAGTGACCAAGCCAAACCTGACAGGGTGCCAGACCCACGAGGGAGAAGTCGCCTGGGTCTCACGTCTGGGACACAAGCTGCAACAATGAAATGACCCAATGGACACCTACAGCGATGGGAATGGTCTGCTCTCAGGCCTATGAGCAAATCCATGCATTGTCTGCACAAACACATAGTTACATATTGTTGCAAATGACAGGTACACCGCGAGCTGGGAACAATGACGGTCCCAGGCTGGGGGGCTTGCGAGTGGACCAATCAGAACATGGGGCACTCATCACTGATGCCACTAACATTAGCCAATCATTAGGGGTCTTCGTGTAACAATTTTCAAGTATCTAATAGAAGGGGCAACCCAAGAATACCACCTGACTGACCCTCAACCACTAACAACGTTCTCTATACGTATGCTATACTAACCCTACCACTCGAGGAACCAATCCAGAGTGGCGATAGGTTTTTTGCTAACTTTCCCAGGTGATGCAGGTAGCGCGTCATACTGAGGCAAAAAGGGGCCTGCGAGCCCCACGAATTTCGAGAGTCTGGACGGACGCGTACGATCCTATACCCATCCCTGCCGTTGTTCAATAAACAGCAGAACCACCTTGCTTCTTGCGTGTGTCTCATACTCATTTTCGGGAAGCACGGGAGGAGTTGGGGCCTCCCAACCCGGAGGTCCGCGGACGGCCCAGCCGACCCCAGGAGAAACTCCCCGACACTTGTCAGCTACTGCGTCAGCATACCAAGACCTTTTGTTAAAATCCTAGCTGTGGTGCACCAAATTCACTTAATCCGTGGCACTGCCAGAGCTGAAGCCGGTCCTGCCAGTATGATTACCTGGGTTTGAGGTTTTTGTCTAGAATAGGATGGAAAGTCCATAAACGGGTAAAGATGGCATTCTTCAGTAGACCAATTAATAACGGTATACAATGTTACATCTATTGCCCCAGCTAGATATCATGCAGGAAACTGGGGTTATTCCAGACCTGAGACTCTTCACGTGATTGAGCCTAAACCACGTACTACATACGCTTAGAATACATGGCAGCCTGCAACAGCTGTATAAAAGCCTGGAAATAACGTTCCTATTACAGAGTAGTTGGGACATCACTACTGACCTGTAATAAGAACATTACATCACAGCTGCTCTCTAGTAAGGTATTTTGCTTCAGTTGTGACGTCACATGCCTGCCGCTTGAGCTCTCTTCATGTTGGTCTCTTCCTAGCATACAGAATTCCAGCTGTCACTGCAGCACTTAACCCCTTAAGTGCCAGGCTATTATGTAGTCGTCCTTGGCACTTAAGAGTTAACTGTGAAGAGCTTTTCAAACTTCTTGCTTGCAGAATAGTTTTCTTTGTCACTTTACAGCCACTAATTGGCAAGGAACCGATTATGGTAAAATGTTTCATTTGTGAACTGCTGGAGTTTACCACACTTTTTTTATACAATTTATTAAACTGCTGAACTATTTCTCTGCAACACATTAGGAGCTGCAGTTTAGCTTTTGTTTAAAGATGTATTGATAATATGGATCAGCAAATGGAAGATTTCTTACATTATGTTAAGCATGTATTATAAGAAATAAAATACCCCCTACTATACATAAAAAGTATATTGCACGTCACCGCGGAGTTCCATGACCTTATAAATTAACTCAGCCTTTGGTCTTGGTCCTCTATTTGGTCACAGAGCTCTTCGGTGACTTGCAATACCCTTACAGCATACAGTAAGGGGTACGTCATCCCATATATAATGTACATAAGAAACTTGGACTTGCATTTATCTCAGAAATTATGGTCTTTCAATCGTTGTTGCTTTGTTTGACACTATCAAAGAATTCTAAAGCAATCTTAACCCAGACAATACTTAAAGTCTTGCTTCAATGCCTGGGTGATTAGCAAAACCCCATTGTTCTTTTAAAGGACTATGGTATTTCAAAAAAGATTGGGCTATATTAGTGTCTCAAAAACCTGGTAAGTATGCCTGTGAATGGTAAAACCAGAATGAGGAATATCATTCCAAATTAACTGAGAGAATAGAGAAACATGTGCTTTATCGAAGCAGTAATTAATGAAATATAGTCCCACTTTCTGTCGGGGGAGTAGAATCGCTGATTTGGGTCTGAGAAATGTGGCATCATAATCTTAACCAGGTGCAGATTAAAATCGGTTCCATATTTACAATCCTGGCCAGTTGCAAGGGTAAGTGTGAATCTGAATTGAATTGCCTTGACCAGTTGCCAAAGGAGGAAAACGTGGCTCAATGCTTTCTTATTTTGGTGCCTCTTTGACAAATCAAGATATTTCTTCTTGTGCCCTCAGCTGAAGGAGAGAATATTCACTCAGAATAGACCAGCTCTTTCATATGTAAGCAATACTCACCCTTTTCACGGTTGGAACAGGTGGTAACGGTCCAAGTTAATAGGTTTGAGCACAGTGAGAGCCTTGGACGAGGTTCCCCTCTAACATTTCCATGGTGGCCAGCAGGAAAATGGAGCAGAAGCATCAGCGGGGGCACAGTCGCTACTGAAGGCATCAGGTAAGTGGGGGTGGGGAGGGACGGGAAATTGAAGGGGAAAGGAGGATGAGGCGAAGATGACAGGACAGGGGAAGCAGCCATCGCGTTGCTCAGAACACAGGCTTGGATCGTGGGATTCAGCCCATGATCCGAGCAACATTATTGGTTGCTCCCCCTGCCCCGGGCGCCAGTTGACAATCTTATCTGATGTATGCACTTGTTTCTGTGGAGCAAGTTACCAGTCCAGTTCTTTACACAAATTTGCCCGTAGAATAAAATCACTTCCTAATAAATTGCTGATAATAATATCGGCAGACACCCTTTGCCGAGATACAAGACCCTGTGTGTCAGCATCAATCCTTTGTAAGAGTGTTAACAATGCGGCTTGAAGGACCATGGTCACCTTCTCTAGCTTTGCTGCATGAAGGAGAGGCCGAGCAGCTGCACTGTCACAACTGAAAACCCTCATGGGTGGTGAGAGAGGAGATTCTATCCTGCCATGTATGGAGAAGCAGCCCTTAAGACTGGCAAAAGGGGAGTGAGTAGTTCCATGTAGGAGGCATTGTGAATCTCTGATGCTCATCCCTCAGCAGTCATCAATGTTGAGGTGTGTTGCGTAGTATAGTATTGCAAGAAAGGAGGGCATATTATCATACATGGGCTGTGTAAGGACTGTATTATAACTGTTATATGTTTTACATCTTGAAAAAGTCTAAGATCGAGTACAAATATTTAACTCCAAATATTGTGTGGCCATACGTTGACTCAGAAGCCGTTGACTTGGATGCGATCTCCATAGGGGAGGTACAGCTTGAGGTATATGAAGGTTGAGTACATTGGAGCTGGAGTAGGGAACAGGTAGATGTTCGTACCCCCTAGAAGCCTAGCGGGAGGATCTGACGAGCTCTGATGAGTGGGAAGTAAACAGAGCTTTTCCTGCCTCCCCACTTTCTTGCAACATTCTTCAGTCCTGAGCCCACCGACTGAGGTACGCCGTGCTTTGAGGCAGTTTTGCTGGCTAAAGAGCCCTAATTAAGTATTAAGAATTGTGCATGAGGCTGGCAGAAGAGTTTTATGATAAGTCCCCTTGTGTTGGGCCATCTGGAACTTTGCCTACGTGTGAGGGGTTGTAGGACTCACAATTGGCCATGCTAAATGGCACAGTTGAGTCTTTTGAGCAGATTTGTGGAAATGCACTGATCTTGCTATGGGTGACAGTAAAGCACCTGGGAGATTTCTGCTATTCCCCAAACCCAAGAAGTCTTTGTTGGTTGGTGGAGGCTTCAAACACAGAAGCAAATACATTCATTAACAAAATCAAAAGTAATGTTAAATGCTGTTAGAGCTGAAGAGCCAAATTCTGCTTAGTGTCATAATGCTAAGGATGTAGGTTGATAATCCAATGTATCACCTTCCACATCTATTGTAAAGTCCCTGTGTCCAGGACCAAAACACAATGCTCCAAGTGGCGCTCGAGGTCATTTGGCTCAGTCTGAAGTTCTCTGCCCAGCTATTCATCTAGGGAGGCACGCGCTTGCGCTCCCAATCGAAGCGCATCGTTCCGGCTCTTCAGAATAAGCAGCTGGATGTGGAACTGCCAACAGCTCCTAGTGATAATGGTGATCCTTCAGAGACTGTGGTGGAGGATGGAATCCAGCTCCATAATAGATGTATGTTTATACCCCCAAGGACCAGACATCTCTATAAACATGCATTTAAGAATTCTGCTTTATATTGTAGGATAGACTGTTTTAGGTTTTCAACTTATGGCAATTTGTATGTATTTTGTGAACTGATGATTGTATAATAATGAATGTATATGCCTCTTTTCTTTTTTTCCCCATTTTCATATGTGCTTTACGGGAATGTGTTATTTTTGAATAAAGCTAATAATGCATTTAATAATAATAACACTTATTATAATAAATAGCTACATTTTGTGTAACTTAATGTTACCAAAGATGGAATTATTTAGTTGTGGTAAATGTGTTCATATATTTTTTATACATATCTGTGACATCATTTGTTTACTTATGTAATGATTTGACGCTTTGTAAATGTATAACATTTTATGTATTTTTATGTACTTTTGCTTTGATGGAGTTTGAAATTGTTCTGAGAATAGAAGTACATTTTCCTCAGTGTGTCTCACCTTCTTCCAAGTTTGGAGCATTGATCCCATTACTATGCTACTTATTTACACCAGGATAATATGTCTTAGAGGCAGTTCCTAAACAATCTATTTCAATTGTGTGACCTGTGTTAAAACCATCATATGATGCTTGAGGAGGCAAGTGCAAAACTAATGTGTTACCAAGTGGTTGTGTGGAATCATTCCATTTTATGTCCCTTAACTTGAGGTTATATTAGGATGTTTCTTACTCAGTTTAAGACACGGCTATGCTTCAGTAGCACACTCGGCACTCTTAGTTGTCAAGATGCTCACATTGGTAGGAGTTAGCGCTTATTCGCCTTAGTGTATATTTTTGGCACCTTCTTTGGGTTTTGGATAGCCATCATGTCTATCGCCATAGAATTCATTTCACATAGCTAATGTGGCTACTTAGATCCCAGAGTTAGCAATACCTGCTCTAGTTTCAGTTCCAATGAAGTTCTTCATTAAGATTACAAAATGGTGCCACTAATAGTTTTGGTCTCTTCCTAGTGTGTACTTTGGGTTTGTTTCCATCAAATCAATGTTTATGTTTATCCATTGGATCATGATTGAATACCACTTCCTTGCTACTAAGTGGGTTGGAGTAGAATTGCCTGGGTCTCAGTTATTGCTCTCCTCCTGGGGCTTCTTTCTTTAGAGCACCTTGTTTCTTTTGGCTTGTATTAGATGAGTGTTTACAAGGCTCTTCCATTGAATATTTAATTTCAGCATTAATTCTAGTGCCGCTTCTCAGATTTTTGCAACCCACCTTCTGCTTTTCCTCCAATGAAGTCTCATCCCAATTTTCACTCTGGGAAATCCCCAGGGGGGGAACAATCTGGTTCCTGCATTTTTGCCAACTAATTTATTAGCCTCTGCCCAATCAACATATTCAAAATAATTGACAAATGTTGATGGCAATAGTTGTAGCAGTTGTAGTTGTAGCAATAACAAAATCCAGGACAGAGCCTCAATCGGTCAGCAGTGTCAGGGGAAAACTACTGCTATCGTAGTAATGCTGAATACATGTTTTCACAATGATACCACATGTCTGGTAACAATTCTATGTCTTCCTTTGTGTTGACCATGTGCCAGATACAGCATTGTGTCTCAATAAACGTTTATGTATTTATTGTATTGCTTGTATGATGCCACATGCCCATGGGCCTAAGGGTGCAAGCAAGACAATAGACACAAGGACATTACAGACAAGGAAACATAAAGGTACGACGCAGTCTGTGTCAAGATAGGTCAGAAACAGCCCATGATCAAAATCAGGAGAGAAAATAGTTAAGGACGCAGAGAAGGCTGGGTGTGTCGGCCATTAACCAGTAATCTGCCCAAAGGGATGGGTTTTCAAAGCTTTTTTGAATCCTGAAAGTGAATTAATAGTCCTTATTGTAAGTGGGAGGGAATTCCATTCTCTTGGTGCCCTCACTGAAAAACTACAACCCCCAAATGTTGCCAGCTTAAAGCGAGCTTGTCTGAGTGTGCGGAAATCTCCCGAGCATAGCTGACGGGCCGGAAGATCAACAGACAGTTGTTTCTTCAAGTAAACAGGTGCCGTGGAGGACCAACATTTATAGGCCAGATACAGGATCTTATGTGAAATCTAGTGTGCAACAGGAAGCCAGTATAGCACCTTCCTGGAGTTGGAGACATGATCATATTTACGTAGGCCAAAGACAGTGCCAACAGCACTATTCTGAACAAGTTGTAACGATTGTATGTCAGTTTTAATGGTACATGACAGAAGGCTGCTGCATTAACTAAGTCTTGAAGTATTCAGGGCTGAATCCACAATGGATCTATTTTCAAGTGAAATATAAGGCCTAATCTGATTAAGTAGTTTGACCACATACCCACAAGCTGCTTGGGTGTGAGACACATGGCTTTCATGTTATGCTCCGAGTCCAAGTAGACCCCCAGTGTTTTGACACTGGTAGACACTTGTATAGAGAATTCGGCTATCTTAAAGCTTCCATAGGAAGGGTAAGGTTTGTTCAGCCATTGGGAAGTAGCTACTGTAAGTATCTCGATTTTGGACTATAGATTGCATTAATACTTGCAGATTCCTGTGCAAAGTCCCTGGATAGCTCAAAGACCATCTGGGTATCATCAGCATAGTTGGTGTACCGGACACCCGCTTGATCAAGCATGTCAAAGGGAGGTTGTATATAGACACTGAATAGAAACGGGGAAATGCAGGCGCCTTGGGGTACTCCTGCATTGATGACATCTGAGCCTGAGTGGGCCTTCTCTACTGCCACTTTCAGGCCGAGGAAGGATGGAATTCAATCTGTGGTCCTTTGAGAGCAGCCAGCTATATCCTTCAACCTGTCGACAAGAATAGAATGGTCGACAAGGTTGAAGGCCGCTGAAAGGTCCAGCAGCATCAAATGGGCTGGGTGACCGCCATTCACTATAATTGCAGGAATATTGTCTTTAAAGGTAATTGGGTGGGCATGGGTACGGGCTAAGCATGTTGAGGGATGGCAGGATGCAGGCAGAAATGGGCAAAAAGGGGGCTGAATGGCTAAGAAAAGATAAGACTCAAATATATCAGGAGCAGGCCACTTCCACATCATGCTTTGCTTGAGGAACCTGTGCACCATCTGAGGATCGTGCCTGTAAAACAAAGCTCTCTGGGCCTACCACACCCAGGTCTCTGTCTGTAAGTATTGAAGCCATCTGCTGCTCTGTGCTTGCCACTCAGATACATGCAACACACTGGCTGCCATATTCAGAGTACCCTGGTGTAAAAAGGACCAAAACCATCGAAGGACTGCTCCCTGTTTGGGGCTTTTATGGCTGGAAATCGCATAGGCTTAGAAACCCTGCTCAAGTCGGACTTTGTCAAGCTCAACCTTCACCTGATGTATGCTTCCACGCATAGGAATCCTTCCACTATTGACTATCCTTTCAGCACAAAGCTTCTGTTACCACACAGAACCAAGGGAAATTGCCATTTTGGGCCTAGTAACAGTCTTCTGGTTATCTATATCCCCATTCTAGCCTAAATCAGAATGTACACATGCTTTTTTTCAGTGAGCCATCCACCCCTTACCTTTCCACTCAACCACCTACCCACTCTCTCTCGGGCTGTGCCTTAACTTGCCTATTTCTTTTACCCTTCATTGTGCATCTTGACTTCACTCCATTCCTCTTTCTATTAACTCTTCTCCTTTCCATCTCTCATAGCCTTCAGCCTCCACTTGGAATAACATCTGCATCACTCGCCATCTCCCCCCATGCACACTGAAATAAGATACTCCCATGCTTGTAGGAATTCCAACCTCATATATTCCCCTCAGCTACAGTACACCACCTGCCCCTCTCCCCCACCTCCTATTACTCTACTACTTGGTCTCTGAAATGCACAATTCCTCTGCAACAAATCTCCCTACATCACTGACCACTTTGACTCATCACCCACAACATTTCTTTACGTCACAGAAATGTGGGTCTCCTCTCATGACTACACTAGCAGCGTTCCACACTGAGTCTGCCTCTGTTCCATTGACCGTGCGTTCCCTCTCTTTCATTATGCACTTATGAATCTATTTGACCAACCCTGTTTTGTTCACACATTCACACCTTCCGGTCCCGGTCCGCAGCCTTGGATCATCTCTGAAATTCAGACCATCAAAACAAACATGCGCTTTGACCTACGCCGCTGGCATAAATTACAGTCAGCTACTCGAGTCCAAGCCTACAAAAAACCCTTGCTACCATAAACTGCACACTGGACTCTCTCAAATCCTCCTACTTCAAAAAACGAATCTGTTCCCTTCACATTCCCCCTGCAAACTTTCATCTACCTTCCAAACTTTGCTCTCTCCCCCCAAGCCAATATCCATTGGCCACTTCCTTTCTGCTTATGATCACTTTTCCTCTGAAATCTCTAAAGTTTGTGACACTCTCATAGCCCTCCACTTTCTCCCTCGCCAACCCTCCTTCTCCCCCCTACCTTTTCTACTTTTGACTACGTCTCCCCTTCCTCTCTTATATAATTAGCACCCACCCTTCCTATTGCCAAACCATCTTGTGCTCCTATCGACACTTTTGCTCAAAAAATTGTCAAAAACGTGCCCACTTACGTTCATTTTACTTTTGTAAGTTATCTGTTTTATGATATATTTTTTCTGTTTGTTTTGTCTTGTCCATGCTTTATATCCTACTTTTGATACCCTCATAAACTGGCTCACCACTTGTTCTCATTTTTGTGCCATTGTACAGGGACCCTTCGTGGGAATGCCTCCTCCATCTGAAAATGTGTTATGGTAAGCCATATAAATAATATTATAAGTCAAATACAAATACAGACAATGCTTTGCTGGCAATGCAATCTTCACCAAATTCACTTTATTTGTTCAGGTGTTACCTGTCCTTCTATACCCGGACCTTTACATCTTTATTCCTTCGGTTCTCCGTGGGTCTCACAGAAAGCACACCGAAAGCCTTGGTGGCTGTCGATCAGTGCGCCCCACTGGTTTCCCAGAAAGGGAGCTTCCACAAACGAACATCAGAAACCGCAGTCAGCCAGTCTCCACTCTTCAGCTTCTATCTGTCTTGGGATTCTAAACGAGTCAGAAACGACCTTTCATTTGACACTTGACAGTAACTTTATCATGGTTGCTTGACAGTCCATCACCATATCCGCCCATAATAACCAGTGCAGGGACAATGGGACAAGCCCCCAAGTCACTCAGAACCCAAACTGCCCCAACAGCTGCTTCATAGTTTCATAAAGCGCTGTGCATGGGAAATAGGAATTAAGTGCATTTTGCGTTAATGAAAAGCAACCTGGGCATATGGTATGCATACCCGGACAAGAAGGTGTGCAGCCAGACAATCAGCAGGTATACAGTAATTAATGTAGCTTATAATGCCAGAGCCTAATCCATGAAAGGCTTTGAAATAGTGTAGTGATTCAAATCTTTTGGAGGCTGGGCTTGGGTAGTGAAAGGTTGGGAGATCCGGTTATGCCTGTTTGATTGTATGCTTGGTGTTTTATTCGGTTAGGAGAGATAGGGGGTTTGGATTTAGGTGGAAGAATCAGAGATTGACTCATCCTGGGAGAACATATTGGCTGAGACCAGTATCTCCTGAATTTTTGGGAATTTGTCCTGATTGAGCTTCCTTCACGAAATTCTTTTGAGGTTCGGGTTAAAAGGGACAAGCAAATTTGACCTGAAGGTGCTACATAAGGACCATATGTATTGGAGGTTTGAAAGAAGCCAGTGGAAGCAGTTCAAAGAGTCTGGGAGTGGATGTCAAGTTCAGGGATAATGATGGAATTTTAACTAAGGTCAATTTGAGAATAGAAGAATTACAATTGGAATAGAAAAGAATCGGAATTAGAGTAGAATTAGAAAAAAAGAGTCATTGTTATAAGAGTTCATTCAAAAATATTATTAGGGTAGAATATGAATTCATTGATACAATATTATTCCCAATAACCACATTACATCAAGTAATCATTGGGATGCAACATGTATAAAGGATTTAAAATCATTTAGTAGCATTGAGTAATGGTTTTTCGATGTCAATGGGGCAGAATGGTGCTCGAATGGTATGTGTGGGAGTGTGTGTTTATACACACACATGCATCCCACATACCGGACTATTCTGCGATACCCACCTTAACATCTGTTGCATTCTCTGAAATGTCTGCATCCAAAGCAGCTTTGGTGGATGGAAGCTACAAATCAGTCCTAGCCCAGCTTAATTTCAAAAGTGAAAAAAGAAATTCAAGAACTATACACTCTGAGATATCCCAGACACATTACTTGTGGACACCTGTTTCTATGTCAAATTATGAAAGAAATGGACTGCCTATTTTTTACCCATCACCTTAACTGTTTGTGCTTAGGACGTTAAATAGCATTCACGGCTTCACCGTCTCCAGAAGTCAAAGAACAGAACGCCTTCTTCATATATTCCATTGTTTCTCTGGCTACAGAAGACAGAGGGTCATAATGTGTATTTTGACACATTTGTCTATCTGCTGGCTGGCAACAAACCTCATGGCCTCCTGTGTCTTGTCTTACATTACCAGCATTCATCATCATAATCTTTATACAGAAACCTAACTAAATATCCACTGTCAATATCCGGAAACATCACTCTATCCAAAGGTACCCCCACGTGGTATCTGGCTAACTGACACCCTCAAGCCTCTTTGGCCTGCGCTGCCTATCTAGCCCTCATGACCCACCCCCCTAATTCCGGTCAGGTTTCTTCATGACCCACTGAACATTCCACTATCACTCGATTTGGATACCAAACATGCCACCCTCACTGTAAAAATGTCCTCACCGGTGGTCTGATCAATATGCAATCAGCTAACAAGAATGCTGCAAACCTGAATAGTGTAAGCTGAGACTACAGCCGTGTGCTTCTGGCAATCCAAGGCTTAGTATAATGACAGCTCCCTAATTCCCTCATCCCTCCTCACTACACAATATATCATAATAATACAACCACCAACCAATGAGGGGCAGCACTGGTCATTCCTAACCTCTACTTCTCCACTTCCCTTGCCACCAGATCCTACAACTGCATTGAAGATATGCTTGGCGAGGAGCACCATGAAGTTAAATACTACTATCACTGTTCTGAAAACCTACCGGAAATGTGGTTATAACATATGCTTTCTGGTAGAATGCCTGGACTTCCTCGACAGTGTCTTTGTGTTCTTTGTATGAGTGGTCTTAGCAGGCAATTTCACACTTAACATCTATGACACCTCATTCAAAACATCAGTGGACTTTCTAGGTCACATTTTCAACACGTGGTTCCTACAACTGCTCAAAGGCCCCAACCACACTAATGACAACACCCTCAGTGGCATCTTTAGCTCAGATTCTCCCATCACTGATCTTAAAATAATTAAACAATTTTGGACAGACACCTCCTCACGTGTTATCCTTCACTGATCAGAAGGATCCATTTGGGGGCCTCAAGAGCCAACAGACCCGTCATAAACGCGTTGCTCAGACAATCCTCCAATATCTTGACAGAAGCTTTTTCAAACAGCTTCAGACTTCTCTTAGCGAAGGCAGCAAACTCACAGATGCAATACTTTGATTGGAGTCCCTACACATGACATTGAGAGGATTACAGGATACTCTGGCGCCTCTGACCAAGAAAAAAGTCAATCTGAAATAATGACTGCAAACACATGGCCCGATAACGTTTTTCCAGACTTAAGAAAACAGAGAGGAGGAAATGAAAATTAACCTTCTGCCTTTCTGAGAAGAATGAAGACCCAATAGCTTGCATGATACATGATAGAGGATACCAGAGGGCAGTTTGGTGAAAACAAGGAATACTTCTATAACAGGATCACCAAGGCAATCAATGCTTTCGGAGAGGTTTTCAAAATACCATTAAACTCGTGAACAATTTAAAGGCCAACAGCCTTCCCACACTGGTAGAAGAAATTGCAGCGTTCACTAGTAAAGTTAACGACATCAGTGAAGTGTAAATGGAGCATGACTTGGGCATAATAAACCTGTAAACAATAGTGCCTCCAACGGGACTAGATTGTGGTACAACTCTATGATCCTCTTGTAAACAAATCAAAGCTATATGCATTCAACAGAATGCCATGGTAAAATAGACACATTGGCAGTTTGAATAATAAAGTAAGACACAAACACAGCAATGGTGATTCAAAACTATTTTTTGAGTGTGTGTTTTGTGTTTTATGTGTTTTCTCATTGAGTGGCATTTAAGACACACATCCATATTCTCATGAGCTATGAAAGCACATACACTGAACAGGGAGGCTTTAAAAATGAATGAATGTGCCTGAGCTAAATTTAAAACTAGAGATATATTCAGAACATATACTTTGATTAATTCATCTTTTATAAGGCGCTTAAGTGCAAACCGCGATACGAACCTGTGTTGCTCTGTGCTGCCAAAACAAATGCATTGTCCCTGAGCTATCCTCCCGGCTTTGTAGGAATTAAATTTGAGGGTGTGCAGTAAAATGGCATCATACATTAAACAGAATGTTCCTTCCGGTCTCTGTTTTGATCAGAGCTACTTAGCTCAAGCTTGTGGGTGTGAGTTTTGATCACTTGACCAGGAACAGTCGGTGAGCGTGTTTGTGCATCTAAAAGCCTCTCCGACCCTTTTCCAGCCTCCGAACAGGCCCCCAAACCCCCTCATTGCATGCCTCCATCCCCGTTCCCACCCCGCTCCCTCTTCCTGATTTCACTCCCTCCCACCTACCGACCCGCCCATCTGGCTCTGATTGGTCACCGGGCCTGTGTTTGTAGGCCTAGCAGCGTCGTAGCTGCACTGTGCCCCTCTTGACCAGGAACAGTCGGTGAGTGTTTTTGTGCATCTAAAAGCCCCTCCGACCCTTTTCGAGTCTCCAACCAGGCCCCCAAACCCCCTCGTTGTGTGCCTCCATCCCCGTTCCCACCCCGCTCCCTCTTCCTGATTTCACTCCCTCCCACCTACCGACCCGCCCATCCAGCTCTGATTGGTCCACCGGGCCTGTGTTTGTAGGCCTAGCAGCGTCGTAGCTGCACTGTGCCTCTCTTGACCAGGAACAGTCGGTGAGTGTGTTTGTGCATCTAAAAGCCCCTCCGACCCTTTTCGAGTCTCCAACCAGGCCCCCAAACCCCCTCGTTGCGTGCCTCCATCCCCGTTCCCACCCCGCTCCCTCTTCCTGATTTCACTCCCTCCCGCCTCCCGACCCGCCCATCCAGCTCTGATTGGTCCACCGGGACCGTGTTTGCAGGCCTAGCAGCGTCGTAGCTGCACTGTGCCTCTCTTGACCAGGAACAGTCGGTGAGTGTGTTTGTGCATCTAAAAGCCCCTCCGACCCTTTTCCAGTCTCCAACCAGGCCCCCAAGCCCCCTCGTTGCGTGCCTCCATCCCCGTTCCCTCTTCCTGATTTCACTCCCTCCCGCCTCCCGACCCGCCCATCTGGCTCTGATTGGTCCACCGGGCCTGTGTTTGTAGGCCTAGCAGCGTCGTAGCTGCACTGTGCCCCTCTTGACCAGGAACAGTCGGTGAGTGTGTTTGTGCATCTAAAAGCCCCTCTGACCCTTTTCCAGTCTCCAACTAGGCCCCCAAGCCCCCTAGTTGCATGCCTCCATCCCCGTTACCACCCAGCTCCCTCTTCCTGATTTCACTCCCTCCCGCCTCCCGACCCGCCCATCCATCTCTGATTGGTCCACCGGGACCGTGTTTGTAGGCCTATCAGCGTCGTAGCTGCACTGTGCCCCTCTTGACCAGGAACAGTCGGTGAGTGTGTTTGTGCATCTAAAAGCCCCTCCGACCCTTTTCCAGCCTCCAACCAGGTCCCTAAAACCCCTCTTTGCGTGCCTCCATCCCCGTTCCCACCCCGCTCCCTCTTCCTGATTTCACTCCCTCCCGCCTCCCGATCAGCCCATCCAGCTCTGATTGGTCGACCGGGACCGTGTTTGTAGGCCTAGCAGCGTCGTAGCTGCACTGTGCCCCTCGTGACCAGGAACAGTCAGTGAGTGTGTTTGTGCATCTAAAAGCCCCTCCGACCCTTTTCCAGCCTCCAACCAGTCCCCTAAGACCCCTCGTTGCGTGCCTCCATCCCCGTTCCCACCCCACTCCCTCTTCCTGATTTCACTCCCTCCCGCCTCCCGATCCGCCCATCCGGCTCTGATTGGTCCACCGGGACCGTGTTTGTAGGCCTAGCAGAATCGAAGCTGCACTGTGCCCCTCTTGACCAGGAACAGTCGGTGAGTGTGTTTCTGCATCTAAAAGCCCCTCCGACCCTTTTCCAGCCTCCAACCAGGCCCCCAATCCCCCTCATTGCGTGCCTCCATCCCCGTTCCCACACCGCTCCCTCTTCCTGATTTCACTCCCTCACCCCTCCCGACCCGCGCATCTGGCTCTGATTGGTCCAGCCAGTGGACCCCCCCATTACCAGCACCCCCAGGGCAGCCCCCTGCCCGGCAGCTCATCGGCTAAGGACCTGAGGCAAAGGATGACTCCTATAGAGACGACTCCAGATGGTATCTGCAGGTATCCGCAGGAGAAGCAAGAATACAACAACAAGTAAGTGTGGCAAGGGCGGGGTCTGAGGCAACTACTTCACGCCATACTACCCTACCACTTAACTTAGAAGTGTGCCCAATAGCCCCTCTGTGAAAGTTGAACTTAGAAGTGCGCCCAAAAGCCCCTCTCTGAATATAGAAGTGTGCCCAATAGCCCCTCTGTGAATATAGAAGTGTGCCCAATAGCCCCTCTGTGAATATAGTAGTGTGCCCAATAGACCCTCTGTGAAAGTTGAACTTAGAAGTGTGCCCAATAGCCCCTCTGTGAATATAGAAGTGTGCCCAATAGACCCTCTGTGAAAGTTGAACTTAGAAGTGTGCCCAATAGCCCCTCTGTGAATATATAACTGTCTCAATTGGCCCTCTGTGAAAGTTGATTTAAAAGTGTGCCCAATAGACTCTCTGTGAATATAGAAGTGTGCCCAATAGACCCTCTGTGAAAGTTGAACTTAGAAGTGTGCCCAATAGCCCCTCTGTGAATATAGAAGTGTGCCCAATAGCTTTTAGGTAAAAGTTGGATTTAGAAGTGCATTTAGGAGTTGAATTAGAAGTGTGCGCAATAACCTTTCTGTGAATATATAACTGTCTCAATTGGCCCTCTGTGAAAGTTGAATTTGGAAGTGTGCTCAATAGACTCTCAGTAAAAGTTAATTTAAAAGTGTGCCCAATAGATTCTCTGTGAAAGTTGAACTTGGAGGTGTTCCCAATAGCCCCTCTATGAATATAGAGGTGCGCCCAATGACCTTTCTGTGAAAATATAACTGTCTCAATTGGCCCTCTGTGAAAGTTGAACTTAGAAGTGTGCCCAATATCCCCTCTGTGAATATAGAAGTGTGCCCAATAGACTCTCTGTGAGAGTTGAACTTGGAAGTGCGCCCAATAGCTGTTAGGTGAAAGTTGGATTTGAAGTGCATTTAGAAGTTGAATTAGAAGTGTGCCCAATAACCTTTCTGTGAATATATAAGTTTCTCAATTGGCCCTCTGTGAAAGTTGAATTTAGAAGTGCATTTACAAGTTGAATTAGAAGTGTGCCCAATAACCTTTCTGTGAATACGTAAGTGTCTCAATTGGCCCTCTGTGAAAGTTGAATTTAGAAGTTGAATTAGAAGTGTGCCCAATGACCTTTCTGTGAATATATAAGTGTGCCAAATAGACTCTCTGGGAAAATTTAACTTAGAAGTATGCCCAATTGACTCTCGGGGAAAGTTGAACTTAGAAGTGCGCCCAATAGACTCTCTGTGCAACGTTGAATTTAGAAGTGCATTAGAAGCTGAATTTAACCCTTTAAATGCCAGCGACGAGCCGGCTCGTCGGTAAAAACCGCTCCAGGTTGCCACCGACGAGCCGGCTCGTCGGTGGCATTTAAGGGGTTAATGAGGGGGGAAATGCTGGCGGGTTTGGGCGGTGAATACCGCGATTTTAAAAAAAACCCATTGGCACTGGGGGGGAACCTCAATGGCACTTAAGAGGTTAAAAGTGTGCCCTGTAACACCACTGTACAAAGCTGAATTTATAAGTGTGCTCAGTAGCTTTTTGGTCAAAGTCAGATTCAGAAATTCATTTAGAAGTTGAATTAGAAGTGTGAAGGTTGAATTTAGAAGTGCATTTAGAAGTTGAATTGGAAGTGTGCCCAATAACCTCTCTGTGAATCTAGAAGTGTCCCAATTGCCCTCTGTGAAAGGTGAACTCAGAAGTGGGCCCAATAGCCCCACTGTGAATCTAGAAGTGTGCCCTATAACACCCCGGTGCAAAACTGAATTTAGAAGTGTGCTCAATAGACCCTATGTGAAAGTTGAATTTAGAAGGGCATTTAGAAGTCAAATTTAGAAGTGTACCCAATAGCCTCTCTGGGAATTAGAAGTGCATTAGAAGCCGAACCTAGAAGTGTGCCCAATAACCTCTGTGTATCGAGAAGTGTCCCAATTGCCCCTCTGTGAAAACTGAATTGGAAGTGGGCCCAATATCCTATTAGTCTAATACCGTACCTGGTTGAATTGACTAATCTCCCTAATAACCTCTCTGTACAAAGTTGATTTAGAATCATGCCTAATACCCTCCCTGTATAAAGTTGAATTGAGAGAAGTGTGCCTAATAGTCTAATATCCCCGCTACACAAAAATGGACTCTAGAGATAGACCTAATAACATCTTTATACAAAATTATATCTAGTGGTAGACCTAATATCATCCCAGTGTACAGCTGAACTTAGACCCGCGCCTAATAGTATAATATCCCCTCTATACAAAATTGAATACCATCTCTGTGTTCAGTTGAATTTAGAAGGGTACCTAATAGTACCTAACAACCTAAAAATCATCTCTGTGTACAGTTGAACTTAGAAGTGTACCTAATAGTACCTAATTGCCCAATATCACCTCTGTGTGCAGTCGAACCTAGAAGTGCACTGAATAGTCTAATATCATCTCTCTGCAAATTGAACTCAGAAGTGTGCCTAAAGTGTGCCTGAATTGAGAACTACAATTAGAAAGCCCTCATAAAATCCACCTAAAACTTGTACCAAGCATGAGTACACCCACTCCACCAGAGTTTGTAAAAAATGACCACTGTGGACCGCCCCCACTCCCCGATCTGCCTTCCCTCCCGTCCCCCCTGCCCAAATCATCCCACCCCCCTTCGCATTCCCTACCATTCGCCTCTCCAAACACCAAGCCAGAGGGGCACGATGGCGAGCCAACCACCCTAAGACTTCTCCTCCCCCGAACCCCACTGCCGACCAGCCAATGTTAACCATGCCCGCTCCCCTCTCTATCATGACAGGCATACCCCGCCCTGCACTCATCAACACCCCGCCTTGCGCACAAACCCCTGCCTCCTTCCACCCCGGACCACACCCTTTCCCCTCCCTAAAAACTGCACGCCTGCCCTAGTAAGAACCGTAGCTGCATCCCTCTCTCCCTCTGACCCCCTACCCTCTCTCTCACTCCAATCGCTACAAAGAAACTAAAGAGGAAATGTACCTGGTCCCCCTCAATCTCTCACCACTCCTCACCTCCCCTGTCTCGACCCACTACCTCATTCCCGCAATCACCTCCTTCCCCCGTGGCTTCACCCTTCCTAAATCCCCTCTCCCTTGATTTCTCACCAACTGCAACTGAGACTCCTAACCGCCCACACCCCACCTTCAAAACCCCCGAGCCTAACCCGAGCATCCTAACACACGCAGCTACCCAATCCCGCCCGAAGCCCGCCAATTTTTCTGCTCGCCCACTATTCCCATCGAGCATCATCCCCCCTACCCTTCTCCCTCCCCAGTCTGCACTCTCTCCGCCACCACCCCCTTCCGCCCCAGCTCCGAAACCAACCTTGCCGGCCAATGTGAACTGCATCCTATTTAATGCCCAATCCGTAGCAAAAAACAGACACTGCATCTTTGACCTCCTCGCCTCTGACAAACCAGACCTGCTTTCTATCACCGAAACCTGGTTCTCTGACGAGTGCGCCCCAATCGCTAATGATGCCTTCCCCCCCTGACTACTCCCTCATCCCACTGAAACCTCCCTCCAGTGGAGGGGGAGTAGCATTCGTCTTCAAGTCTCTCTTCCACGCCTCAATCATCGACAACCAACCTTCCATTCCTTCCTGCAAATCTCTCCTCATTAGACTATCCCTCTCCCCGTCGCTCTCACACAGCTTCCTAATAATCTACAGGCCCCCTAGCTATGATAGACAATTCGCAAACAACCTCTGCGACTCTATTGCCACCCTTCAACTAAACCATCCCAACTTCACCCTTCTTGGAGACTTCAACATATGGCTCGACATCCCCACCAACCCTATGACACACTCTCTGGTTGACGGTTTGGACGCAATTAACCTCCAACCCCACTTAAACGGCCCGACTCGCTATAAAGGACACACTCTTGATGCCATCTTTAGCTCCAACACCATGATTCATTTAAAGCCCCCCACCCCTATCCTCCGGTCCGATCACTACATTCTCTCGTTCGCCATTCACTCCCCCGACCCCCTTCCCATACTCGAATCTGAACCTCCGAATCTACGCAAATGCTGGAAAAAAATAATAATCGTCCCGGACCTAGCCGACGCACTCCTCCAATCTCCACCATCTACCTACCAACTCAACAAACAACTAACCCCTGACACCTTTGACTCATGGCTCAACGCATCTCTGATGCAGCTCACACCCCCTCGCAAACCATCAACCCGCCGTGGCCTCTTCCCCAGATGGTTCACTCCCGAGTTGAAGATCACTAAACAACTATATAAATACCTAGAAAGACAAAACCCAGGAGAACAGGGCCACCTTGGCCCAACACCTTTATCAGTACAAGGCCGAAATCCGGAAAGCAAAAAAATCCCACTACCACTCCCGAATCTTAAACTGCAAAAACCCAAGCAAAGAACTCCACAAAATCATCTCCGAATTCACCAATCCGGCTTGCAACACGACCGTCCCGACTCCCTCACAATCACTGTGCGACTAACTTTCCCTCCACTTTTTCACCACAGCTCTCCAAAGAACAAATACTCTAGCCACCAAACTGGCTCTCTTACATCCACCAAGCAAAGCCCCCCCCCATACTAGCCGGCCCACCAGCTGCAACCACTACGCAACCAACATTTGAATCCTTTAGTCCAATATCACCAGAGCAATTTCTCAAACTTCTATCTGCCCGCAAACCATCTGGCTCGCCGCTGGACCCTAGCCCAGCCACAACCCTCAAAGAAAGGTTTGCTTCCACCTGCGCAGGTGAACACACAAGATCCATTATAAATGCCTCCCTTTCCTCTGGTATCTTTACCGACACATTCAAAATGGTTCATGTCAAACCTCTGATTAAAAATCCTTCGCTCGACCCTCTCGAGCCCAAAAACAACCGCCCCATCTCGAACACCAGATTCCTTGCCAAACTCATTGACCGAACCGCCAACTCCCAACTAAATGCCTTTGTCGAAGCCAACAATCTCCTAGACCCCGCTCAATCAGGTTTCAGAGCCCGTCACGGAACTGAAACCACCCTAACCTCAATCTGGGATGACCTTAAAATGACGGCAGACTCTGCAGGATGTGCAGCACTAATCCATCTTGAGCTATCCGCTGCCTTCGACACAATCAATCACTCAATCCTCCTAGACCGCCTCCACTGCCTAGGAATTCGTGGAACCGCTCTTAAATGGATGGCTTCATTCCTCAAAGATCGATACCAAATAACGATACTCTCCACCTATACCTCCCAAGCCTGACCAGTCGACACGGGAGTCCCTCAAGGAGCATGCCTATCTGCCCTCCTGTTCAATCTCTACTTGATCACCCTCCCACCAATAATTCGTTCGCACAACATCCTGTGCTACAACTACGCCGACGACACTCAACTAATTCTAAAACTCCTGAACTCAAAACCCAACTCCTGACCCGACCTAGCCTCCTGCCTCCTTGACATAGAACTCTGGATGACCCAAAGCCACCTCCTTTTAAACCCCTCCAAAACGGAAATCATGGTATGTGGCAACCCCGAACTTCTTCCACACCCACTACCCTGGCCATCCACCATGAGCAACTCACTGGCCCCCTCCAAACTCAGTGAAAAATCTTGGATGCACACTTTACTCTGAGCTAACACTCTCGCGCCAAGTCAACGACGTCTCAAAGTCCTGCCACTACCACCTTAAAACCCTTAGGCGCATCTTTCCATATCTCTCCTTTCCCAACAGACTCTCCGCGGTCCAATCGATCGTTATATCAAGACTGGACTACGCAAACCCCCTATACCTCGGAGTCCACGCATCCCAACTAAATAAACTCCAAAGGGCACAAAACGCGGCAGCCAAATTGTTTCTTGGGCTCGGCCCAAGAGACCACATCTCCCCTGTCCTTAAGACGCTGCACTGGCTCCCAGTAGCCCGAAGGGTAACTTTCAAAACCTTGTGCATCTCCCATCGAGCAATGCATAAAACTGGATCTCGATATCTTCAAGACAAGCTAAAACTCTACCACCCCCCACGCACCCTAAGATCAAGCTCAGCCGGCCTCCTAGTCATACCAAAGACAAACTCAATCAGGTTAGGCGGATCATCATTCTCAGCCTTGGCCCCCACGCTATGGAACTCACTCCCACCCCACATCCGCCTAACTGAGGATTGAACGTCTTTCCGCAAACTGCTGAAAACCTGGCTCTTCCCCTAAAACCAACCCGTACCAAACTAACCCAAACAGACCAACAGCAACTCAATGAGACCAATCCATCAAACCACCTGATGCGAGAAACTGACAGCTAACAACCCCTAATATAAACTAGAAGGACAAACAGAATTAAACGAATAAAGTAGATGAGAGCAGCAAAATGGTTACTAAGAGTAATTCATAAGGAAACAGTAAAGAGATTTAAACTCCTGAAATGGACAGAATCCATGCAGAGTGAACAAAGTGAATGGCATGGATGAAGTAGTTAAAATGAATGAAACAGGTGGAACAAATGAATGTGCTGAGTGGAAGAATACATGAGTGGAAGAACATATAACTATATAGTTCAAATGAGTGTGAAAATCGAATGAATATGTAGATCAGATGAGTGTATGGAATGGATGATGGACAATGGATGAACATGTTGAGTGGATGAGTGTGTAGAGCGGCTGGGTGTGTAAAACGGACGAGCGTGTAGTGCGGATGAGTGCGTAAATACAGAGAAGCGAGTAGAACGCAGGAGTGCGTAAAACAGATGAATGTCCAGAACGGATGAGCGTAAACGTGATCATTGTGTAAAACAGATGAGTCTGTGGGGCAGATGAGTATGCCGAGCACATAAGTGTGGATAACGGATGAATATGGAAGTGCCGAGAGTGTGTAGATCGCTTGAGCAGATGAATGTACAGATCTGGCGAATGTACAGAGCGGATGAGTGTATAGAGCGGATAAATGTATAGAGTGGATGAATGTATAGAGCGGATGATTGTATAAAGCGGATGGGTGTGTAGAGTGGATGAGTGTATAGAGCGGATGAGTGTATAGAGCGGATGAGTGGATAAAGCGGATGAGTTGGTAGAGCGGATGAGTAGGTAGAGCGGATGAATGTATAGAACGATGAGTATTTAGAGCGGATGAGTGGAAATAGCAGATGAGTAGATAGAGCGGATGAGTAGATAGAGCGGATGAATGGATAGAGCGGATGAGTGAATAGAGCGGATGACTGGACGAGTGGATAGAGCGGACAAGCGGATAGAGCAGATGAGCAGATATAGCAGATGAGTCTTGAGTGGATGAGAGGATAAAACGGATGAGTAGATAGAGCGGATGAGTAGGTAGAGCGGATGAGTGAATAGAACGGATGAGTGGATAGAGCGGATGACTGGACGAGTGGATAGAGCGGACAAGCGGATAGAGCGGATGAGTAGATAGAGCGGATGAGTGGATAGAGTGGATGAGTGGATAAGTGTACAGAGAGAATGTGTGTACAGAACGGATGAAGGTATAGAACAGATGAGTGTAGAGATGAATATATAGAACAGGATATTGCTGTGGAATGCGTGAAAAGCACGAGTGCTTAAAGCAGATGAATGCGGGGAGCAGATGAGCGCGTAGAAGGGATGAGAGTGTAGAGGGGATGAGCGCATAGAGGGGATGAGTGCGTAGAGGGGATGAGTGCATAGAGGGGATGAGTGCGTAGAGAGATGAGTGCGTAGAGAGATGAGTGCGTAGAGGGGATGAGTACGTAGAGGGGATGAGTGCGTAGAGGGGATGAGTGCGTAGAGGGGATGAGTGCGTAGAGGGGATGAGTGTGTGCGCATGCGTAGGGCAGACAGGAATGCATGCGTGGTGCAGACAGGTGTGCATGCGTGGGACCGACAGAAGTGCATGCATGAGGCAGACAAAAATGCACGCTTGGGGCAGACAAGACTGCATATGTGTGGCTGACTGGAGTACGCATGACGGACTGGAGCGCGCGGAGCGGTCTAGAACGTGCGAGGCAAGCCGGAATGTATGAGTGCGTGGAGCGGACCGGAGAGTATGGAGTGATAGGAGTCCAGGGAACGGACTGGAGCACATAGAACCATACTATATATTGACGTATATAGTATGGTTCGGAATGCAGAGAACGTTTGAAAGAACATATAACCCATCATGTCACACCGCCACGCTTACTCTTGCCTTACATCACCACTCAACTAGAACACAGAGATACTATGACACCATTCGGTATAACTGTTCTCATACCAACATCCGCCGCTCACTCCACATCATTCTAAGTAATCACTGCTGGTTACACACCCCCCAGCCAGGCGTTCTCCTCAGGCCTAACGCAGCCACTTCCGGTCTGGGCAAATCCTGCCATAACAAACACATTCTCCTGATCTCTCAACCACCACACCTACCGCTAAAAGCAGCTATTACATGGATTCCGCTCGAGCTGCACACATACCGGGTGCTCACACGGACCTTTTGACTCTCTCTACTCTCTCTACTGATCCGAACTTCGGTTCCCAAGGGCGTTCAACCTACAAGCGCCTTCAGACCATACCAATGGTATATAAGGCGCTATATAAATGCAAAATAACAATAACAATAACTTGTAATATTTACTGTAAGGTGCGTGGCCTTGGAATTAGTTGACAGCTTTCTCCTAATCAATTCAAAACCCTACACCCAAAATTCAGTGCCATTCAATCTCAGCTTAAATCTAACCAAAAACAATGGAAAAATTAACCACCTCCCAAAATGAAAAATATGATATGAAATAGATTTGTCTTTCAAAATCTCTCCAAGTCTGGATTGGGGTCAGAATAACCTGCCAGGTGCTTCCTTGGGCTGAGGAATATTTCTGATGAGGCATTTTCTGCATTGTGGTGGCAGTGTAGGCTTGCAGGGTTGAATGGGTTGGCATTGCCTGGAAAAAAGAACTGCCAAAATAACGAGCCTGAAAACACCACATTTTTTTGCACATTTTTTTCGAAACAAATAGATGTTTCAGGGAATAAATTAGGTAAGAGAGTTAGGGAAAATATTAAAGTAGGGAGGCGTAGGAAGGGGACTGCGAGGGTTTTCCCTGCATTACATTTAGAAGAAAAGTGCACAAAAAAAGAAAAATAATTGAAATTGGATTTTTTTTAATTCGGTGTTTTTAGCTTTTTTTGTTATTTTAATGTAGATCTGAGTGGGTCTAGGCAGCTTCCTTCTGTAGAGCTGTTTCTGTGGGGTAATCTTGGCTCATAGCATCCTCCTTACTTTCAGTTGTCTTTCTCCCTTGCATGATATAGGCTGGAGGGGCTGAGATACACACTGTCTGCCTCGTGGTTTACTACACAAGTGCAAGGCCCACTGGTTTCCATTATGAATGACACAGATTTTCTGCCAGACAGCGGCAGGCTGACTCTCACCTTTCCTTGGTCTGTTGGTCTCTAATAAGCACGGGTTCACGGTTTAAGGGCAACCTGCAGGACTTTTGATCTGTTGGTTGACATCTTTTTTTGTTGTCATGAACATGTTTTTTATTTACAAATATACAAACACAGAGCACTCCCATATTCTCCTCCCTATAATACATATTAACATTCCAAATTGAGAAAGCGAGACCAACTATCCTTATATAGGGTAATCTTCGTACCAGTCTTCCAAAGGACTCTTTCAATTAAAGACGTCCTGTGCAATTCATGAACCCAGTCCATCTTAGTTAGAGAATGCACAGCCTTCCAATCCTTGAAGATAACTGTTTTCGCCATTGTGGCTGCTCTGAACACAAAACACTTCTGTGCAAAGGATAACTCATCCAGTTGTGTATCGCTGCCCATAGTGAGTGTGTCAAATGAAAAGTCTAGATCCATTCGCCGTACTGTATTAATAGAACTCATCACATCAGACCAAAAATGATGGATTTTAGAGGAGTCCCAAAGTATATGTTGTATGGTACCTTTTCTATTCCTGCACCCACAGCATATTTCAGAATCACATGGGCCCCTACAAAGCATGGCAGCTGGTGTTCAGAAAACCCAGTTCGGAATCTTTATTTGATGTTCTCCATCCCCCAATTTAGAGAAGACATTCTTATAGTCCCACACAATTCAGTCCAGTCAGCTTCAGATATTTCCTGACCAGTGCTTCAGACCATTTTGACATAAAGCTGGGTTATATTGACCCGTGTTTTACAGTAAGGAATGCAGCGCTGTAGGGAATGTCCCTCTTCACAAACCCTTAATAAGACATCCCCCACATCTGCCATCCCCACATTCTCATTCAGATGTCTTTGCCTTAGTAACAACATCCTTCAGCAGTCTATATTCAGTAAATGAACAACCATCCATACCGTTCCTATCTTTTAGCATCCCTAAAGATGACCACTTCCCATCCACCAATCCCTTTTCTTGCTTGTCGACCCCTGCCAAATGCCAATGCAAGGTTTTCTTATTCACAGTTGTTTTGGGGTTAAACCACAACAAAGCCTTCCTGGCCAGATAGGTGTTTGAGCCGAACCTTGGAGAAATACTTTTCGAGCACTGTCTCAAAAAGTCAGTTTGCTGTTGTCGTTACTCTTTACTATTGTTGTAAGCATGGCCCTGGGAGCTAGCAGCACAAGCTTATTCACCTCGTCCTCAACTGTTATCCATTGATCTGGGTCGCCCTCCAAAAATGGTAAGACATGAATCACAGAGAAGGCTAAATGATACATTCCAAAGATAGGCACATTGAGACCTCCTATATTAAGTGACTGTTGCACCTTCACAAGGCTAGTCTAGCAGGCTTCCCATCCCAAAGAAAGCCCTGCAGTGCCCTATCCAGTTCCCCTAAAATGGGATTTCTTACAGAAGAGAGGAGTAAGAAGTTAACCTTAGGCAAAGTCGTCATCTTAATTGCATTTACTTTGATCACAGAGATAGTTTCAGTTCAGACCATCTATCCAAATCTTCTTTTAGTTTAGTTATTGCTGGCTCCATATTTTCTTTCATAGTGTTCTTCTGATCATATGTTTGCAGATCCCGAGATATTTTAGCTTGCAGGGACACTAACAAAAGCCCAAACCGTCTACATCTATCCTGCGAACCAGAGACATGACTGGCATGGCTTCAGTTTTTGTCCAGTTAATTTTATAAGCTGGAATTTGCCCAAATTATTCAATTTTCTCAATCAGTGTAGGTTGTGTACTTTGCAACTTTCTATGCAAATTGTCTGCATAGAACCATAACTTCTGTTCTGCACCTCCAAAGTTCACTCCACGGATCCTGTTATCACACCTGATCCAATCAGCAAATCGTTCCAAAGCAATCACACAAAGAGCATCGTTAGAGCGAACAGCCTTGTCTTGTTCCCCTCTCTAAGGTAAATGAACCAGAATTCTGACCATCTGTGATCACTGATACTGTTCGGTTTGTGCATAAGAGACTAACCCATTTCAGAAGGTCCTGACCAGATTCCAGCTCTTCCCTAGTCCTGAAAAGGAACCTCCAGTCCAGTTTGTAAAAAGCTTTCTGTGCATCAAGGGAAAAGACCGGAACTGTTGTCTTCAACTTCCTACCTTCTGACATTGTAAGACATAACTTCCACATATTGGTCGCTGCATACCTACTTTTTACAAATCCAGTTTGATTAATGTGAATAACCTTTGGCATTAATAGTTCTATTCTTCTAGCCAGGAGATTTGACAGAATTTTACAGTCGGAAGGATCCCATGCTGATATGCATACCAAGCGGCAGTCTTTTTTTCTTCTTTCTGGATCAGGTTTGTGAGTGAGGGCTGACAGGGCCTGAGAAGTGGACAAGCATAATGCTTGGCAGCAGGCCACTGTGATGAAACCCTCGAAGTTGTCACTATTCTGCAGGAGGATCCCATGGGATTGGAGCCCCTTTGTGGGAGAGTTGAAGGCTATTGAGGAAGAACACAGCATGTTTATCGCCATCCCGCTAGCCATTGCTCACCCAATAAAATGGATAGGGCCCAAGCACCCCCACCCTCTCTGCCTCCTCTTTCTTCTGCTAGTTACCTCATCCATTACATAGCAGTCTTTTCTATCAGGTAGACGATACTCTGACTAGGAAGTATTAGGGAAAAGTGAGTGTGGATGACTCCAATAGTACTGACACAAGGAAGAGCAGGGCACTGAAGAGCCCTATGCAGAACCAAGACAAACATGCTAGCTATCTGAGATTCAAGAGTCATTCTGCGCTAAAAACTGATGAAGGACTCTCCTCAGAGTCAGTCCTACCCCAGGGAAGCATAGAGCTGGGGAGTGAAGCCACACAGAGAGGACACGCTGCAGACCAAACGCCTGAAGCGGGAAGGCGAAGACCGAGAAGGCAGAGGAGAGCCAAGACTTACGCGAAGGCTGGGGAACCCAACGTCTGGTGGCAGGAAGGCAGCCACCCAAGTGGTCCAGGCAGGATCCGATGTGTAGGGAGAAACCAGCATGGCAGAGCCACCAAAAGCAGAGAGCAGACGGCGAGAGCCCAACGGAAGCTGGAGAAACTTACCAATGTTGCCGAGGACCTGAACCCTTCCAGACCAAGTTGGAAGGTATGTGTAGGGGGGCAGAGAGGCAATGGAAGACCCTAGAGGCCGTGGAAGTTCAAAACCAAAACCAGCTTCTTCGTCCCATTGGGACCAAACTGAGGGATCAAATAACATATTGGGTGATAGAGCAACCCAGAGAGACCCAAAGAGAGGACTGGCAGGATAGTGAACCGGGCCTGGTTGAGAGACACTATGAAGCTGAGAAAGGTGTCTGAGACCCAAATACTGAGAAACGGAGGATTGTACATGCGAGAAAATACCTGGCAGTACAGTGAACCAAGCTTAAGAGATATTACGAAGCTGAGAAGCGGGTCTGGAACCAACGCAACGAGAAGAGAACACCAAGGGGAAGAGAAAGAAATCCTTTGGCACAAGTTACGAGAAGACCAGAGGAAGGACAATATATCCTTAGGTAGAAATCCAGATAGTACTGATACAATTGAAAGAGAGCCCAAGACAGGCTTGGGGAAGGGAGAGATTATCCCAATCTTGTTTTTGGAACTATAAACAGCCTGAGATGGTCTGGGGGAAGAGAGACCTCCTCTCCACCTGTGTGGAACAATACAGAAAAGCCTAAAGACGACCAGGGGAAGATATACCCCCATCATTCCCAAACTTCCTCAAAAGCATCCTGAAGGAGGGAGCCTTTCTTTTAGATTCAGGGCAAAGCCTACTTTGTAGTTTTCTTTTGAAGTGTAAGGAACGGAAATAGGTTTAGGACATAGGACAGTGGATTATTTGGTTTTGATGGACATTCTGACACCATCCTTAGTTTTGGGAAACCCCTCTTGGTTTTAGGGACAGGTAGGGTTCTTACTTATTTTCTGTTAAATAAGCGTCTGTGCCAACAAGCATGCCACCTTTGTGTCCTGTGTCTACTTCTGCACTCTTGCACCACCCATGGCAAAATGGGACTCTTCTTTTACCCTCCACCACTGCCCTGGAAAATTGTCCGATGCTGGGCACAGGTGACAGACTTTTTTGTCAATCTTTGTTTTATTATTTAAAGAGTATATGGAAAGCACGTGACACTTGCCTTTGTGTTTTTTCTCTCTTCTTTTCCATTCGTTTTCATTCCTCCAGTGCTGGGCACAGTTGTAGTGACACGACAGCGGTGGTGCTGCACTGCTGTTTCTTTCCTCTTTTCTTTCCACGACCTGGAGCCCCCACTATTGACAGATTCCCCCTTGAAGAGAGTGGGTAGGGCCAGCAGGGCTCTCAGTCTGAGGTCAGTACTGATGTATAGCTGGCAGTCCACTTTCCAAAGGTCCCCTCGTCTCTCCTCTTAATTTTGGCAGTCCCCAAATTTAGGTGCGGCCACAGGGCGCTCTTTTATCAGATGGCACTAGCTGAGTGACCGATGTGAGAAAATGCAATCTGTGAGAGTGGAATAGCCCCAGCTGATTTTTTGTAATTAATTGATGTGGGTAGATCAGTTCCTGAACGGGAGGTCTGCTAATAAGATCCCCCACCCCCTTTCATAATGCTCTTTGCTGACCAGCATATGCAAGCATTTGACTCTGCCCTTTCTTTCAACACCTCTCAGAATCTGCCTTATAGTTTGGCCACATGCCAGAACAAAGTAACATGTGCAGTCTATCCAACAGAATGCTGTAGCACCAAACTCCAACAGCAGGTTCTACCTTTAACCATGGCCGATCCTGATCCATTTTAAATCGCATACTTGTGCGCATCCAGACCATAGTGGCACATGAGGAATCGAAAAACGAGCAACATCTGGTTATGACCTTTGGTCTCTGGGAATCCACACTTATGCTGGCTCCAACTGTTAGGTGGTGTTTGTTTCATCAGTATTAATACACATATGTAACACTTAAAAAACTAAGTGTATTCCTCAAATAATGTTTTCTTCTTGCACTCAAAATTAATTTAGTTTTTTTTTCCTTTTTTACACACAAACATATCTTTTTTTAAAACACCTATTTAATCTATTAGTCACAAAAGTAGCACTAATGTGGCATCTCAACCTACAGAGAGTCAGCTCCTGAACTCAAATGACACATTTAACATATTGCACACACCCTAATGGATAATGAAAAATTAACACAGGCATCCATATCATTCACTGGTATCCCTACTCAATCTACACGCATCCCAATTTGCAATGATTCTTGGTCATTTAACTAATTTTGCTATGCCGTCTGACACTTCTGCAGACTCTGTACTAGATCTTTTCCAAGGGCCTAACCATAATCTAACTCCAAACCTGCCTATGCCCTAACTCCTCTCGTTTCTACGCCAGTATTTCGCACTGCCGTGCACACAGCCAGTAATGCACGTAACTTTTCTAGTAATTACAACACCACAGTTTCTACAGTATCCAAAACAATAGCCAGTCCAACAACCCACTTCGTCAGAGACTGTGTTCTAAAGCTTACCACGGCTTTTGACCTGAATCTGGAATGTGCATCCATGCTTGCCTCCGAGTCTTCAACAGCCGAAGTAATCCAAATACTAATTGCTGAAATTAAACCACCAGAAATTAATGAGGATTACCTTGAATGCAAAATCATACCTTTCAGTGTAAAGGGAGATTCAGTAATGGATTTAGTGTTTCAAGACCTTATGATCAGTACCATTATTAGTGTTATGCTACTTAACATTTGAACCAGTGCAACGAGGTACATGCACTCCCTGTCTGTGAAAGGACATTGTTTGACTCACCGCTGGCCTTGCACTCGACAGTATTTCCTGCCAAAGTATATAAAATCTCTGAGCCTGTCGCCAACTGCATGAGTGTGGTATGCACAGTACAATGCCACATTATATCTATAGGAATTCACATGCCAGCTGAAGTAATGCCATCAGAAAGCCAGGTTCCAGTAGCAAAGCGAAAACGTGCCCTTCCTGAAAGCCATCAGGATAGTACAAATATGCCACAGCTGTCTGAAAAAACGAGTCACATTCACAACCACATCCCAAGAACAACCTGATACCTTCCATTACTTTGTCTGTGCCAGCCTCTATTGCAATATCCACTAAGAAGCTGCAGTCTACAGTTCGGTTATGCTGTGCATCTGCCTTATGTTCTGATTTACCTTGTGAGTCGGCTGAGTGGGCTGTAAAGAACAATTACCCTTTCGCATTTTTTGATCAAAGTACTATATTGAAAGACTATAGAACCTTTCCATGGGCATCGTTTTTGACTTTATTTCTGCAACTTTTACCTGGCTACTCCTTCTTAGGACCTATGAAGGACATTGCTTTCTTTTGGGACACCTGGAGATGACCTTTGAGAGGGGGATGGTGTCACGAGCATACCCGCCTTCCACCCAGCACCGCTACATGTGCGAATTCAGAGACTCTGTTTATGGCATAATGGCACAGTTAAAACCTACAAACTGCCTCTGCAATCATTTACTTGTTTTACCTAATTTCATGTTCCTCTCCGGTTTATGGTTTAAACCAGCAGATGCATTCTGGTACAAGTATGCTGTCCAAGAGGCAGAGGGCTGGAGGAGGCATACTGAGTCCATGTGTTTGCGGCTATATACTAAGAGCTGGAGAGGCTCTGATTGCATTGACCTGTTTCAAGCTACTGCAGGCTAGGCTACCAAGAAAGGGCAAGGCTTTAATTGCAATCCATTGCTGTAAGCTACTGAAGCCTGGACTGGGTGTAATTGCACACAGATGCCTCAGGCTTCAACCAGCTTCGCTATTAGCTGGGAGGGCCTTTATAAGCTCACTTTGAACAGAAGAAGTTGTCAGTCAACTGCTTCCTCTGGGAGTTTGTGATCGTGTGTGCCTGTGATCAGTTTTTGAAACTTTCCTGAATAGCCTGATTTTTGGCTTTTGAATCATGTTTGTTACTGCTTTGCAGCACTCTTTTCAGTCTGCCTGTTTTTTAAAAACATGTTCTGAGTTGCAGCTTCTGACTTCTGAAACCCTTTCCTGTTTTTCTGTGAAAGACATTCAATGCTTTACTGATTTCTTTTCTGCCTTCTGACTTTCTCTATAAGCATTTCTGCATCACTGACTTGTCCTGTTTCTGCCAAACTTTTCTCTCTGCAATCCCAGTCTCTTGATGTTTTCCTGTTTGTTCCTTGCCTACAATATTACCAGACTTCAGTCCATAGTTCCAGTACCTGTCCTTAAGTGCTCCGAGTGTCCTGAACCCCTTGAATTCAATGTGTTGGCTGTGTCCAGTCTTGTCTGAGCGCATAGCTTTGTGCATCCTGACCTTCCAGTCTCTGCTTTGTAATTTGTTTCTCTAACCTGTCCTGTACCTGGTTATTCCTTTCAACACTGCTTTCTGCCTGTATTACATCTTGGTCCACTGTTGTACCTCCGATCTATATTCTTTTACAGTGTGACCCATGGGTTGGTCTCTGTTCAGATCAGATAAACGAAAGACTTCTGCTGCCTTAGCCTAGTAAGTTGGAGTCTTACCTGCCTCAGTATATGGCCTCCAGTTTTATGCTTACACTGAGTACAACAGTCTCTTCGGCACACCTAACTCATGAAGCTGCTGTATGAAAGTTAAGAGTAATCTGTTGGTACCGATCCCAAGGGCTTTCCATAATTCATGGAGACCCCTTATCGTATTCCAGTACACCCTTTATTATGATCTATCCGTTTTGCCCAGTATATCTGCTTGTCTTTGCTTTCTCTCTGTCTCTTTACTTACAACCAGCTCCTTTTTCTACAGTTCCTGTGAATACCTGTTTCAACTCGGATCAGCTTGGAATGTACAGTTTCTGTTATATGCTAGCATTGCCTCTGGAATGTACCCTAATCTACAGTGCACAGAATCAAGCCAATCCCCGGGAACTTTTTAAGTTTATTTTATTAGTGGCAAGATCAGGGTAGAACTCGATTTGGGCGGAGGACATTTTTTTTCTTTGGAACTTCCTGCCAAAGACATGCACTTTTAGTTCCTTTAGATAGGTAGAGAAATTCTTCAACAATAGGGAAAGGTAGGCTATTCTCTTATTTAAATAAAGGTGTTGACTCCTTCCGACCGACTATGTATGGTGTAAGAAGTCGGATGTCAACCAACTGATAGAAGTTGGGGACACGTGCTGTTTATTAAGTTAAGTTCCAAAGCCAAAGCCACCACCGTGGTCACTGAAGAATCTACAGGTTTCGACTTACGAAGTATAGCCGAAATTGTAATTCCACCAGACAAGAGGTGTTTGATACCTACAGGTCTTACCCTTGCACCTCCCAACAACCCATTTGGGAACTTAAATGAGGCTACCATCCAAATCAGGATTGGGTCAGGATTTTTGGGTTGGACGTTACGGCAGGAGTAATAGATTATGTTTTATGGGAGACATTCAAGTCCTCCTACACAAGACACAGGAATAATCCAATTATAGTGAAAGGAGGAGAGAAAATAGCACAGGGAATTCTGGAAAATACCTTAATTCCTGTAACTCAAAAAACCAAAGTACTAATAAACCCAGAGAAGGGATCAAGAGAGTTCAGGGAAGCAAACCTCTCGGCAGTAGAAACCTGACAAGAAGAAGCAGAGGAGGTCCCATCTCTACCAGACCAGGTATTTGCACAAAGAAATGACTGGGTCCTCACAGAGACTTTTGCTAGGGTAATTACAGAGAAAGTCAAATATTTGAAGGGATTGTTATATCGGAGTGATGTTACCAGAGATGGTTTATCTCAAACCCAGTTGGTTGTTCTCCAAAGTCATCGAAGAATTGTGTTAGAGTTGGCCCATTCACATTTAACGGCAGCTCACCAAGGCATAGTCAGATAATTCCCCAGTTCTACTGGCCCAGGGTTTTTGCTGACGTGAAAAACTATGTCTTGACATGTGAGATATGTCAAAAGACTGCAGCAACTCCAGTCCCGTCGCCTCCTTACAACCTTTTCCCATGATAGAAGTCCCTTTCTCTACAATAGCGATGGACATAGTAGGTCCACTCCAAACATCAAAGTTATTAAACCGCTTTATTCTAGTGATTGTGGATTATGCCACCCAATCCCTTGAAGCATTTCCCCTTTGCAATAACACTACCCAACAGATACTTAAAATTCTGCTTCCCTTTTTGTCTCAAGTAGGATATCCAAGAGAGATTCTTAGTGACCAAGGCACTACCTTCGTGTTCCGCCTCATGTAACTAGTAAAATAATTACTTAACATCAAGACCCTACGAACCTCAGCCTACTATCTACAAACCGATGGTTTGGAAGAACGGTTCAACCAAACATTAAAAAGAATCCTGTACAAGTTGAAATGATATGGCATTTTTAACACGCCTATACACAAGTGCTTCAAGGCGTGAAACGGTGAAAACGGATGTGAAACATTGGGATATCATGATACCTTGGGCTTTGTTCCCAGTCTGAAAACCCCTCAGGCATACCCAAGTTATTTCCCTTTTGGACTACTCTATGGGAGGGAGCCTCTGGATGTTTTGGATATGCTAAAAGAGACGTTGGGGGAAACGGAGGAAGCTATTTTACCCATTTTCCAAACCACTCAGAAATTAAAAACTCATATGGCCGCTGTACGAGAAATTGTAAAATAACATCTAGGCCATGCACAAGAACAGCAAAAGGTGATCTATAACAACCACACTGTCGTCCGGTCCCTCTCGGTAGGTCAAGCAGTCTTAATTCTCCTCCCAAGATCTGAGAACAAGAAGATTTCCAAGTGGTACGGACCCAACAGAATTCTAAAAAAAGAGGTCTCCTAGATTACCTGGTCTCCCAGCCAGATAGATGGCAAAAGACCCAAGTCTATCATGTTAACTCGCTCCAAGAGTGGAAGATAGAGCCTAGTGAGAACAGTAAAGTCACTATGGCCACACTCCTTACGGATTCAGAAATAGAAAATCAGTTGATTTCCCCCGAGTTGCCACAAGCCCACAAAGAAGCTCCAAGCAATTTACTCTTGCAATTTACCAAAGTATTTTCGAAACAACCTGGCAGGGCCACTAACTTTTTTCACTACATAAGAACGCCGGCAGGGAACACTGTTGATTTAAAACCTTACACGATCCCAGAAGCTTGAAGAAAAATCATCAAACAGGAAATAGAGGAGATGCTCAAGGCTGACATTATCAAGCCTTCTGAAAGCCCCTGGTCCTCCCCTATTGTCCTGGTGGCTAAACTCGAACAATCCCTACATTTCTGTATAGATTTTAGAAAACTAAATTTGATCGCCATCTTCAATAATTACCCAATTCCACGGATTGATAATTTAAATCGAAAAACATGGCTCTGCTAAATACATTTCTATGCTCAACTTAACAAAGGGCTATTGACAAGTTCCGCTAAATCCAGCAAATAGGGAAAAGACTGTCTTTTTAACACCACAAGGCCTTTTCCAAGGTCCTACACTTTGAGCTACATGGAGCCTCTGGCACTTTTCAACTCCTTATGGACCGTGTGTTAAATAAGACCTTATGGGGCATTCTGTGGTGCTAGCTTGATGAAATAGTTGTCTACATCAACAGCTGGGAAGAGCACTTACACCATCTCTATTCAATCGCCCATCCTCTCCAAAAAGCAGTGTTAAGAGCGAATCTTAAAAAGTGGCACTTACCCCAATCCGCTGTACGATACCTCAGACACTTAGTTGGAAATGGACTGTTCCAACCTCAGACTGAGAAAGTGAAGGCTGTAAAATTAACACCAACACCAATGACCAATCGTGACCTGCGAGACTTCCTGGGACTAATCGGGTATTATCGAATGTTCATACCTAACTACTCTACCCTGGCAGTGAATCTCACAAACAAGCTAAAGAACCTCAAAAGTTAGTTAGCTTGGAGTGAGAGATCAAATGAGCTAAGAGGGTCTGAAAGCCATTCTCTGCCACAAGCAGTCCTATGCTATAGTGGAGCTCAAAGCCTTGGCAATTAAGTGGGCCATCACTCATCTTAGGTATTATCTAACGGGCCAAAAGTTCAGGCTGATTACTGATCAAAAACTTGACTTGATAAAAAATGAAAGCATATATTGGTACAAAATTAGTTTTTTAAGAAAAAAGTTAAATAAAAAATGTAATTACTTTACGTTCTTTGTTAAAAATGTACTTATGTTTTACTCTGCATTACTTCAAACGTATTTTTTTTTCTTTTCACCTCTTCATTACCACTTCATTTTTAGTCCATGATATCATAACATAGAACCAATTGACTGCTGCTGGGTGTTTGGTATGTGACCTAGCCCATTTACATAGGCTTATTGTTTCTACATTTTGCCTTCCACAAATTCCATTCTCTGCCTTTGCTTTTCTATACACTTAAAACAGTTATTTGGCTCATTTTCTCTCTGTATATTATGCTATGGTGATGCGAGCCATAATTGCCTGAAGGGGCCATCTTTAATGCCTCAGGTCACTCTTATAATAGTTCCCTTAACGAAAACTGCCCACTTTGAGAAATCAATATTAGGTTCCCACAAAGACATTTATATGGGAGTGGAAACATTCAAATGAGAATCCATAAACTTGGGAAGACCGGGTTATCTCATGAAGAGCCAGGAAACCAGTTTGTGTTGCTGTGAGAGAATTCTGGAGCATGTACACTACACTTGTCCCGAATGCTCCACATGTATAAATTCCAAGTACTGCACAGGTGCAGAGCCTCGCCCCATCTAATCAGTAGAACCTCTGCACCCTACAATTAACAGAGCCTCCCGATCTTGAAATCAGCAGAGCTTCCTCCCCCAACAATCAGCAGAGCCTTCTCTCCCGACAACCAGCATAGCCTCCTATCCGAGCAACCAGCAGAGCCTCCAATCCGAGCAACCAGCAGAGCCTCCTCTCCAAGCAACCAGAAGAGCCTCCTCCCATAGCAACCAGCAGAGCCTCCTTCCCCTGGAAACAGCTGATTTCATATTAAAGTGCCTTCTCCATTGGGATCTGTGTTGTCTCCTCAGAGAGTTCCGATATTCCTAAATTTTGAGAGTCAGTGTCCTAATTGTCTTGAAGCTATTTGAGAGTTGAGTACCAAAACCAGGCTTGCTGGACTACCAGACAATTTTATCTAGTCGGATTCGTCCTTTGAAAAACTATTTCCAGATGATCCTAATTAAAACATTTTCACTACTAATCACTGGACTGGTGATTTCATTTAAGGAGAATTGCGCAATTCAATTTCCCTCAGAAGACTGTGGACATTGCTTTGCAGCTTAAGAAAGGTATTCTGATGGGTACGTTACTATAAAACTTATTTGGCACCAAGATTATAACTCCAGCAAAGGCAAACTACCCTAATTTGTATGCTCGCCTGGCGCCAAGAAAGTGGCACAGTAATAGATGTGAGGGATACCCGTGGCTCTCTTTCATGGCCTCTATTAGATACAGGTGGAGTCACGGGGACATGCTCCTATAGATCACATGGACAGTTTTGGGTATTCAGTGAAGGCCAGGAAAGACAAATCAATAGCTAGCCTTACTTTTGACTTCTGAACTGAACGGGGCATTTGTCCATACAGGAATGTCACGCAAGCCCAGAAAGCTTGCTGTAATTGTGGCAAGTTACGATACACCCCTCAAAATGCAGCTTTAATATGACATGTTCCAGAGCATATTTGGAAACTATGACTGGCAAGTGAAGATATGCGCTCATGTTAAATTCAGACTTTTACTTGATGAGCCGATCTATGGGTGACAGCCTGCTTCTAGAAAGTGTTTGCTTATGCATATTCATGTAGTAAATAATGCTATCAAGAAAGGATGCAAATATTGAATCTGGAGTTACAAAGCAAAGTGACAACTATTCAGTAGGCAGCTTGACATGTAGCAATAAAGACATATATGCAATAGTAACTGAATGATGGCCACAATATTGCTTATGAACAACAATGTTGGAAGTACACAGTAGTCAAAAATATTAGTCTTGTGTTGGGTCCTCTAATAGTTCAATTGAGGGCAAATAAACATTTATTATTCAAATTAACATTTTTACAAAAAATATATATTTATGTATATATTTTCTTCTAGATAAACCTTGAGGCCACAGGTTAGGCAAACATTTGTCCAAGGCAGTGGTCAATTTGTAGATTTCCAAAGCTTTTCAATGAGGCGCTTGCATATACAGTTGTATGTTGCATAGAATATTGTTTCCCTGGACATTCCTTCTTTGCATTTGTCCTTAAAGTCTTTAGCATATTCCACAATAAAAAAAGACTTGCCTTTTTCCCATCAAATCCAAAGAGGTGGAAGAATTTGGGTTCAGAGCCATTTCATTCTCTGCTTATCGGTTCTAACCCCAATTACCCAGGTTGTGTGTGTCCGCCAAACAAAAAGAAAGGCACAACCTGAGAAAAAGCAAGGTTTCAAAACGCATACATTACACCAATGATGTTTTTTTACACAGTGCCTTATTGATGGTGTACGTGGAGAACTCATTGCATTGCATAGAAGAAGTGTTGGGTAGTTGCATTGGATTGGAAGAGGCTCTGAAAAGGTTGCCTAGTGAAACTCTTGGTTAGATGGTTGGGTGTATTTGGGACAATACAAAAAAAAGAAAGGAGTCCAATTTTATTTACATGGTACAAGTCTTAGTGAGAGTTACCTCTTCCTGCGGAATTTGGTCTTGTCTATAGTACAGTGAAGGTCCTGTGTTCTTTTTCATCTTGCAGTATCCTGGAAGGGCATGATTGGTGATCTTTATGCTGGCAATGATGGGCATACAAAGCGCAGTGATTTTACAGGTCATGAGTAAGAACACTTTGTCGATGCTGCTTTTCTGTCCATAGCAAAGAGCACTTTTTTCTTTGGATTATTAAGTAGCAGTCTTTTGAAAGGAAAGAAGAGGAAATGAGCACAGGAGGTTGGAAAACGCAACCGATTCCATGAAAATACTGAACTATTGATGGACAAGTTGTCTTCTTAAGCCTTGACGTTCTCAGTTGTCGGAGAGGTGCACAGACCGAGGAAAATACAGACCGTGTCTGGACAGAGGGCGCTTTGGAAGCGATGTCTCTATCGGACAAAGTGATCACATCAGAGGAGATGGAGAAGTCATGACTTGGTAGTCGTGTCACAAATGGAGACCAGGAGACAACTTCATAATGTCCTCTTTGAGAACGGCATGGGTTGCCATGTTTTGCATACATAATTTAATTTGTAATGTGCACAGAGTGATTCATGTAAAAATCAGCACACAGTGCAAATAGAGTACAGGCGAGATGGATCTGAAAGGCTGGACTAGTGGTTAAGGTTCAAAAGAGAAAAGGGCTCAAGGGTATAGTTCTTCTCCATGTTTTTGAGATATTTTGGTCACTAAAAATGTAACTTTGTTATATTTCCCTACACCCCTAAATGCAACCCCGGGATTCCATAAATCATTATATCAGTAATCTCTTCCACCCCAGCACCAGCATGGAACAAAACAAACATACATCACTGAAAGTCAGTTCAATAACTAAGCAGGTTTCAAGTCAACAAATTGGGTTTTGGAAGTGACCCCTGCAAATATGCTCAATGTTTGCGGATCTAGGTTAGTGAAAGTACTGACATTGTGCGTTCCCTACACAAAAACAGTCCCCTCCCCTGTTCAATATGAGCCCCACAATCTCACAGTATCTCCTGATTTACAAACTGCAAAGTCAACAAACCTGTACAAGTGAATGGATTGTCTGCTGGCAGGCTCCAGTGTAAGAGCATGGCTGGTATGCACCTTCACTGTACCCACCAGCGTTAAACTGCAAGTCTTAGGGATTGTTGCATGGTATTCAAGCCAGAATATTGACGAGAACAGAAAAGTTGTAGGGATGAACTTTTGTTCTTTGGTCCCACGAGTTAGAAGTCAAAACAGAATTAAGAATAGACTGGGATAGGTGTCTATGCTGTCTAGGGTTTAGTGAGAGTCTAAAGCATCCTCTGGGTCCTATGTCTTAAGATATCCTGTATCCGAATGCCTCCCAGAATTTGAGGCCAGCCCACAGAAACCTTTTGGTCACGTAGTATACCATAGAAGGGCATGAAGTTTGAAGTGTGTAGCCAGTACAAAGTCTTTAGGTCTTATGCCGTGAGATGCCACTTGGACTCCAAGCTGGTGTGCTGTGGATCAGATTCCAATATTTACATGTCCTATGTACAGATTAATATAAAACTGAGTTTTCTGCCAGCAGCTCCTTTTAGTCACAGTCCTAGAGTGCTGAGTCTTTCACAGCTCACCCGCAGTTCAACGTGAGCCCCAGAATGCGAGCAAATTCAGAGGACAGTGAATGGTCACAGATCAAGACATTTCTTGAAAGCAGCAATCCCAGTTTGCATGTAACCATTCAGGCTGGCTTCCTGCCAATGATGAGATGGATAATCCAATATATCACTGATCATAAGCTCATGGGCTCCTCTTCTTCCATTGGCTCATCCTGAGTTTTGCTGCAGAAAAAGGTTGGAGCATGTTACTGTCAGTGTTTTAAATCACAGAAACATTTGATTCTGGGGGAGGGAGGATGATATAAAACATTTGGTCGTAGACATGTTAACATTCCCCAACACTTAAAAGTAAACGCATTTTCCTTTAAAAATCTTCCTACACATTTTAAGTAAACCATCACATCAAGGACAACCCAACAATATGAATGATCGAGATAAAAGGGTTCCTGATATGGTACTAGTTTATAGATGTCAAGGTGAATGAATTCATGTGCAAGGGGAAGAATGTTTGGGGTCTGCTAAAAGCAGAATAACAGATGAGTAAGCTTCTGAATACACAGTACATACATTGTCATTTTTTAACAAACCGGTCCACCCTCAAACCTCACATAGAACTAAATGTAAGACAATCACAAGAGTCCCCATCCATCCCTGTGTTTGATAAATTGTATGTACTTTTTAAAAGGGAGAGGGGAGGCATATTAATGTCCCCATTACATGTGAAGGCAGTTACAATAGTGTTACTGCATTGGATGAATGATTCTGATGTTCTTGTAATATCTACACAAGATTCCTTCTAGTAAATCATGTGTTTACTGTCTTGAGAACACAGAGGGCCTCTTTCCATGCTACCGGCAGATTGCTGCTGAACCCGTAAAAACTTACCCGCACCTGACAGGTGCCGGTAATTTTTTTATTCCCCATACCCATAGTCTTATAGGGCTGTATGGGAGTGGGAACACGGAAGCACCGGCACCTGACCGCTGTGCCTGGCAGGGTCAGACCTGTCGGACACAGTGGCTCCGGCAGGCAAACCCGTAGTTTGCTGGTCCAGAAACAAGGGTGCCGGTGAGCTTACCGCCACCCTTATTTCCAGTCCTGCAAATTTGTAATGAAGCCCAGAACGTCTATTTTTCGGGTCGTCATAAGTGTTCCTGCTCGAGATCAGGAAGTCAGACTAGTATGTGAAACATATTGCAGATTATAAAATCCGTCTCTTCAAATCACCCTGAGGGTGAGCATAACATGGCCCTTCTACAAGATGACAGCTTGAGCCAACAGCCTTGGGTTCCAGCCACAGGGTGCATTTTCAGGACAAAATGTAGCCCATAAAACATCAACTCTGGGCCCAGTGTAAGGGATACGGGGCAACAAAATGGTACTCTATCTAAGGCAGATTTGAGGATTACACCAGCCTGCACAATAATGTGGTCTTCTGGAAGTGTTCAACCTTAGAGAAAGACTGTGTAGAAAACTGGTGCAAAAAGAACCAATGTGTGAACATCTACTTTTGGGAGGAAGCTTGAGGCCCAGAGGGAAAGCGTCTCGATGTGTGGCAGGGACCAAGCTGTATGGGTCTTTACACCTCAGCTGATGAGTGTTGATATAGGCGGTGATCGAATTACCAGCTCGCTGAGGAGCCAAGGTGTCTTTGCCTATCAGGAAGCAAATAGAACTTCACCTGAATCACCACAATTATAATGATCTCAATAATGTACATCATCCATTCCATGTGGGAGAAAACACCACGTAACATGGTAAAGTACAAGGATGCAGCCATATTGCGTTTCACTTCCGCAGTCCAGGTGCCTATGATTACAGACAGTGCCTAGGAATGCAGCGTGATAGACATATGCTTTAATTACCTCTTTTCAATTACGCCCCTATGATTTACCCCCACCGACAGCGAGGCGAGTGCAGTAACCGTCTCCACCTCTTCCATGTCATGCTTTTGGGCATCGAAAAAAGAGTATCCAGTCTTGGAAGCAAACCTTTGAACAGATCGCCAATATTTACCTAAACAAGACACAAAAAGAGAGCTAAAACATTAGCAAAATGAACGCACCACACCAGCTAGCAGACAGAAATATTTTAATGATATCAGAGACAGAGTCTAAGAATCAAGGCTCTTGGGATTATTCTTTCTTTATCTGTAAAGTATACATTCAAGTTCAAGGCCCAAAATGCATCCCCATAACCCTTAAAATGATTTTCCTTTTCGCTGCTAAGCAACCTTGGAACTTATTTTTTCCCCCAAAGAAGGAACTAGGTTCCTAGCACGGGGTGTGAGACTAAACAATTGCATGTGATTTTTTCGGAGTGTCTCAGTGGTGCCTTGTGGCCCCTTTAGAACATACAACTTCAGAGGGTACAACTACAACATTTTTGGGAGATCATTGGCAGGGTCAATACCAGATGAATCAATGAATCAGCACGGAAGAAGGCCAAAAGTGCTGGAAAGACTGTCCCAGGTGAACCAATGCTTTGACAGATTCAGGTCAGGGAAGCATTGGGTGCAATCTACAGGCCCACACCTAGAACAATCATGGTCTCCGTAGATTCTCATAGTGTGACAAAATTCCATCTGTGAAAGTGAAAAACTTGAACTTTTTTAAATTTAAAAACTAACATGATGCAGGAAATTCGGTTTCTGAAAGGGAGGTCTGTTAATCAGCTTAACCATGTAGCTTTGCTGGGACAGTCTGCTACAAATCATCCCCAGTGGCAGCCTGCAGTTAGAGCAGGGCAGGTTCACAGATGACATGTGCATTCCTAGAAAAGGTTGCGTGAACACACATTTCCAACAGCCCGAGGTAAAGTTTTAAAACATCTTCACCTCTCGGTCAGATTCTTACAATGTTGTACCCCAGCAGCTTGGTGGCACGTTAATATCCAACTGTAAGCCATGTCTGGTTATGAGAACATCTAGTGAGATTTCACATTTATACCACCACAAGCATTGGATGTCATGATTGTCAGCTTGATGAAGTAACTCATTCAGGACAGGGCTTTGTGGATTAGCTGTGTGGCTTGGGTGTGCCCACAAGAACCACGTAGGACCTGATCTTCCAGGCTTCTCCTTTGAGCCCCCATATGAAGGACAATACCTTACACCAGGGCACAGGAACTCTCCCTGGGAAGATCCCCTGGGATCGAGTGCTTCAAAGACAGTCCTTGCATGGAAATTACCCTTTCACATGAGGGTGCTGATTACTGCAGTACATTTGAAGCAGGCAGACAGAGGAAAGGGTGGAGTTAGAGTTGGCCAGAGGGGAGGTTTAGGTCAGAGAGGGGCTCCGCCATCTTGAATTCCACGGGGGGCTCCCCAAACTTTTACCCCTAGCTGATTTATGCAGACTAAGCACTCTGATTATGACAGCAGAAGGCAAATAACACTTGTTACAAAAGCCTGTCTTGGACTATTGTATTGCTGTGTATGAATGCACTGTAGCATTTTTCCAATATAAAGGGTGGTAGAGGGAGCCCTCCCCTTAGTTTATTCACCTTTGGACTTATGGACTAGAAGTGTTCACCTGGAACTCTGTTAGGGATACCATCTATTTTAAAGTCATCTGCTTTAGAGGTAAAGACTAACAGCTGCAAGTAAGAGGAAAGATTGGCTCCACAATGTTTCTTCGCAGCAATTTGCTCGAGGCCCATTTGTTCTTTTTTTTCTTTTAACACATTTTGCCACAACTAAATGCAGGGGGAGACTGCCCGCAGCTCCCCCATTATAGCTCCCGTCACATTCCCCCAACCCTAATAAATACCAAAACCCAAACCCATCTACATTTGCAGTGAAATGTGTTAAAGAAATAAGAAATGGGTCTCGAACAAATGAGCATGCAAGGAAATGGGCCAGTATGGAAAGCTCTTCTCCCTAACCATTCCAAGGGGTTATATGTGATCTTACCGACGGACATTACAGAGTGGTAAATTTTCATCACGGTCAAAATAATGTTTTTTATTTTTTATTTGGGGGGGTCCCCCTCCAAGCCACCTGGTTTTTCACCCTTGTAACGCCACTCCAACCCCATTACGACCCATATTAACCCCTTACCACACTACCCTTTATATATTTATTTAATGTTTTCGGTGTTATAGTCCGTGGTGAAATAACCACTCTGTAATGTTTTAGATAAATTGACTGGGTACCTTCCAAGGGCATGTTTGGGGTGGCGGGATGGCTGGATAAGGCCTACTTCAACTGAGATACTTGTGACCATGACCCTGCAGACTGGAGGTGACAGAACTCTGCAAATGCTCTTTACAAACCTCCCTGGTTGGAATGGGCAGAAGAAATGACTCACTTTTCCCCTGGACTGGGCCTCTGAGCAACCACAGAACCAAAGAAGGGATCCCTGTCTCTGCCTGCCTAAATACCAATTTGGTCACCTTAAATGATGTCCAAGCTGCTGTAAAGGAAGAGTGATCTTTGACCTTGATGCTCAAGCACCTTCACATTTCTACATTTTTCTTGATGCTGAAGCTCTGCCGTCCACACAACTGAGAGTCTTCCATCATCCCCAACTTGACCCCACCTGTCTGCCAACCAGTTTCTTCAAGCTCCAAGACATCATTGCTACAGTATTCCAACGTTTTGTTGCCCAACTGAGCATGCTCGATGCCAATTCCAGCCTCCACTTCTCTGCACCCGAAGGCACTGAGTCTGCAAGCGCTACCGACCTGACAGTGTCTGCCATCTTCAGTGTCACTGACCCGCAATCTGTCGTCACGGACTTACTGCACTGCATCGTTTGAACCAGTCGCTTCTCAACTTGACCCTGGCTCTGTGCCAAATTGCCCAGACACCCAGTTTGACACAGAAAAGTCTTGCTCAACACTTTTCAGCCCCAAAGACGAGGTATGTAAGATATTTGAAGAATCCCTGCCCCTTAATCCTCCATAAAGGACCCCAGTGACTTTTAAGGCCCCTTCCTTGTATTTGTATTTTATTTATTTGTATATGTATTTTATTTATTTGTATAGCGCGCTAGGCCCGAGGGCAACCAGGCGCATATCTTGAGGCACAGGTACAGAGTGGCAATGATACAGTTACAAGCAAAGGATTGAATTCACAGGTGCAAATCAGATGCCAAGGTACAACCGTGGCAGATATGCAGTTACAGACAAAACATTATGAGAAATCAAACATAAAAGTGCAGTCGTGCAGTTGTCATGGAGCAAGTGGCTTAGGCTGGTAGAAGGAGAGGGGTAGAGGATAGCCAGAGCTTGGCTTTGTATTTGAAAAGTGTGGCGGATGGGAGAGATCCGATGGATAATGGCACAGAGTTCCATAGTTTAGAAGCGAGGACTGGGAAAATGACACCTCCGGCAGTCTGCAAGTTGTATTTAGGAATAGTGAGCGATTGTGCTCGGGCAGATCTTAAGGTCCGTGCAGGAATGTACTGTGAGAAGCAGAAAGTTAAGTATGTAGGGGCCTGGTTGTTGACACATTTATGGGTAAGAGTCAGTGATTTAAGCGAGATTCTTTGGGCAACATAGAGCCAGTGTAAACTCGTCCTGGTGTCAGAAATGTGCACCGATCTAGGAATGTTGAGGGCTGCTCTGATAGCATTGTTTTGGGTGATCTGCAGCTTGTTGAGGTTGCGTTGGTTAGTACCTAAGTAAAGTGCATTACAGTAGTCAAGTTTAGACATAACCAATGTCCTGGCAAGAGTAATGCAGTTCTGGGTGGAGAGGAACGGGCGTCAAGCTGTAATTAGCTTACAGGTGTAAGCAGAGGCAGCGGCTACTGCATTCCTTTGTCGAGTTAGGGACAGTCTGGAATCAAGGTGGATGCCTAGAGTTTTGGTCTCTTTAGCCACTTTGATGGTGTTGCCATCAATGTTGAAGGTGCTGAAGGATGGGTCAAGTTTGCTGAGTCTTTGTTGGGTGCCAAGGATGAGGAGCTCTGTCTTGTCATCATTGAGACAAAGCTTGTGATGTGCCATCCAAGCTTGGATGACTTGGTATACGTCGTTCAGTGGTTTGGCGTCTGCAATGTAGTCACCAGTGATGGGGATGAGAATCTGGGTGTCATCCACGTAGTTGGTGTAGGTAACACCCAGATAGTCAAGCACATCGAACAATGGTTTGGTGAAGACATTGTAGAGCGTGGGAGATACGCAAGACCCTTGAGGAATGTCACAAGGGACTGGGGACGGGTCCGCAGATGCAATAGGATAATACTCTCATGAGTCTATTGTCCAAGAAGGATCTGATCCATTTGGTGGCATTTTCCGAGAAGTGGGCAGCCGTTTTCAGGTGTTGGCATAGGATTTGGTGATTGACCAAATCGAATGCTGCGGAGAGGACCAGGAGCAGTAGTAGGGCTAGTTTACCATTATCTTTTAAGTCCTCTATTTGGGTTTTCAGATCTAATAAGACTGTTCCTGTCCCATGCTTGGGTCTGAAGCCTGATTGTCTTGTGCCAAGTAAGTTGTTGGTCTCCAGATACTTCTGTATCTGAAGGTAGGCCGCTCTATCTAGAATTTTTAAGAGGAAGGGGACCGTGGTAATCGGTCTGAAATTAGTAGGTATGGACGGATCAAGTGTGGGCTTTTTCAGCAGAGGGATGACCCAGGCGTCCTTCAGGTTGTTGGGAACAATTCCAGAGTGAAATGAGGAATTGATGAAGGTAGTGATGAAGGGAGCAAGATCGTGGGCAGATTCCTTAATGATAGGTGCCGGGCACGAGTCCCCTTGGCAATTGGTGGGTTTAAGGCTTCTGATAATTTTTTTCAACCTCAGGGATAGTGAGAGGAAAGAAGTCAAATGGAGGCTGGGTGAAGGTGGTGGTGTTTTTAGGTGCCAGAGGTTTAGATAGGAGGGAGTTTTGTTTGGCATTAATTGTGGCTTGTAGGATGGTTATTTTGGAAATTAGAGCTTTTTGGATGCTATTACACCAGGAGCTGTCTTTGTTGCAGGTATCTGGTATGGGTGAAGGGGATTCTAATTCTTTGAGAATTTTGAATAGCTCCTTCGTGTTAGATTCAGCTTGCGAGATACGCATGTTGTAAGTTTCTTTTTTTGCCTGTATGATCGCTTCTTTGTAGTTAAGGGATGCAAAGAGGAGTTTGTCCTTGTTGGAGGCACAAGGGAGACTATTCCAAAGTGATTTCGCCTTGCGTTTTTCTATGCGCAGAGCTCTGAATTGTGGAGTGAACTACGAGTTCAGCTGAGCTTGTTGTCTAGCTTTCCTAAGTTTGAGCGGAGCTATGGTGTCAATGGCTTTGAGCGGTGTTCGGTTGAAGGTGTCCACCAAGACCGTTGGGTTATTGCAGGTTGTGGCACAGTTGTTCAGGATGGGTAGGATAAGCGGGAGTAGCTTGTCCCTAGTGATATCCTTTTTATTCCTTGTGGGAATAGATGGGGCTATTGTAGGTTTGATGCTAGGAATGGTGGCTGGTAGTTGGAAGATAATAATGTGGTGGTCGGACCAAGCACAGGCTGAGTTGGACCTTATTGTAGTATTGCAGTTCAGGTCTATGATCCAGTCAAGCGTTCTGCCTTTGTTATGTGAAGGTTCAAGGTTACGTTGTTGAAAACCTAGGTTTGACACAATACTTGCAACTTCGGTGGCCATGAGGTCCTTAGGGTTAGACAGTCCAAGTTTCAGGTCTCCTAGTAGCAAAACTTGTGAATTAGGTTTGGTATTGTTGGAAAGGATAGATGTGATATCTTCTGCGAAGGAGAAGAGAGGACCGGGTGGTCTATAGATGAGGTGTAGTGACGCTGTATTGGTAGATGAGAGTGAAAGTTGCACTGATAGTGATTCAGCTGAGCTGCAATGCATGTTGGGGATCAGTCTCATGTTGATGTTATCCCTATGTATGAAGCCAACGCTGCCACCTTTGGACAGGTTGGATAGGCAGTCCTTTCTGAGGATAGAGTATCCATCCGGAATAGCGAGGGACAAGAGCGGGCCAGAAGCAGCCTGCAGCCATGTTTCTGTGATAGCGATGAAATCGAGGTTGTGGGTAGTAATGAGGTCAGATATATCGAGGGCATGAGCAGTGATGGATCTAGCATTGATGAGAGCGCCTTTAAAGTCTTTAGGTGGTGTAGGCGAGGAAGGTTTAGGTGCTGTCTGAGTCGAGGCAAAAGGTGTGTTAGTGTGTTGACGTTTGACACCGGGAGAGCGAGGCAGTCTAGATCTGAGTCTAGCATTCCTAAGAGGAGGTGTGCAAAGTTGGTTAGGAGTAGTTTAGTTGCGAAGTGTTTGAGCCAAAGGGTGGGTTCATTGAAGTATGGGTTGGTGGGGTGTGTGTGTGTGTAGGAGTTGGGTGTGTCAGGGTACGGGATCTCGTTAAATGGCGGCATGGTAATACCCGTAGAGAGTCATCGTAGAGCATACCACAGGCAGGTTAATGTGCTAGCAGGCGAGATGTAGTTATCAAATTGCAAGGAGCAAGTAGGCAAGATATAGCTTAGATGGCACTATGCACACAGGCGAGATACACCCTCAGAACAGCAATGGGCACACAGGCAAAATGCGAGTTTCAGATGGCAGGTGTAAATAGGCAAGATAAACTTTCAAAACGGCAATGGGAACACAGGCGAAATGCGAGTTTCAGATGGCAGGTGTAAACAGGCAAGATAAACTTTCACAACGGCAATGGGCACACAGGCAAAATGCGAGTTTCAGATGGCAGGTGTAAACAGGCAAGATAAACTTTTAAAACGGCAATGGGCACACAGGTCAGCTGGAACAGGCTAAGACAGAAGACAGCCTTAGTTCCTGCTGGCCTTCGTTCTGGAAGGCCAGCTCACACCTCCCGGTGCCCAATTGGCTAGCTTGTAGCCGTCGTCGGCCAATGAGCGGAGGTGTCGCCTTACCTTTTCTTTTAAAGACATCTTCATGAACTTGACATTTTGTAGATGAAACCTATGCCTGAGGACCCACGTCTACAAACTCAGAGTGTACCTTTATGTAAAGTCTGATTTCTTAGTGTTTTCCCTAACAGGGTCGGATCAGTAGTGGTTGTATTAGTTGTGAGCATTTATGTACATTTTTTGGTTGTTCAATGTTTTTTGTTGGTACCAGCATAATACTGTTGTTTGTGTTGCGTTTGTGCCAGCTCACACCCCTTCTGAAGACTATAACCTGCCCTTTGCCAACATTACCAAAAGAGGCCAAAGATATATACCTGTCAGGGATCACTGCTGGTTTAATAATAGTGTGAGGCGTATTATGCACTTTAGTCACTACTCATCCCTGTACTAATTTCATTGCACACAGGAAGCAGGCAAAGGAGATAGAACGTCTCCTCAAAGGGCCAGTGTTCAGCAGCAGGGAGGTTACAAGTGTCTTTACAAACCTTCAACTGTAAGATACAAGTGAGATCTGCTATGGGATTTGGGGGGTGTAGGCCAATGAAAGATAAACTATCCTAAAAGAGGCATTGGTTTGCAAGGGCAAACATGAATTATGTGAAGGAAACGGGCCTCAACACAAGTGCAAGGCAAAACATGTTTGTAAGGAAGTTGCAAGGAACAGGTTACTTACCTGTAACTCTTGCACTCCAGAATGGGTCTTGCATGGATGCACATGTTCATGAATATTCCCCGTCATCAGGCTGGGAATCCTCAGTAAAATTAAAGCAGTTTAGCTTTAAGCTGAAAAACTGCTCGCCACTTCTATAACCTATCATTGTCACTTCGGGTCAAACTTGTCCTGCTAAATTCTTGCCCTGGTGGCCATCTTCAGATTTGGTCGCACACGTAAAGTGGTAGTATGAACCAAGAAGGGCTAGAGAGTGGAAGGAGGGAGAATTGGTATTCATGAGCATGTGAATCCATGCAAGGCCCATGCTGGAGAACAAGAGTTACAGGTCAGTAACTTGTTCCTTCTGCAGCATGGGGTCTTGCATGGATTCACATGCTCATGAATTTGATTACACAGCAGTAAATATACACAGCCACGGGAGGTGGCAAGGCTCACAGAAGCAATATACTTACCACTGAAACAGACTCAACTCAAGCAAACTGGTTGCGCAGCACTGCTTGGGCGACCTGGGACTCCTCCATGGAATCCCTGTCGACACAGTAGAAGCTTGTGATGGTGTGTGTCGACCTCCACATAGCAGCCCTGCAGATGTCGAAGAGGGGAACATCGGAGAGAAACACTGTAGTCACTTTGATGGTTCTGGTGAAATGAGCTGTCGCCCGGTCTGGAAGAGGTCTGTTGGCCAGACGATGGAAATGCTTGATGCAGCCGGGGAGAGCCACCTGGAGATGGACACCTTAGACAGGGCCTTCCCATGTCCCACGGGTCCAAAGCTGGTGAACAGTTGAGATGTCATTCAAAAGTCCATTGTGCGTGCAACATAGAACTTCAGGGGACACGCAACATCCGGCGAGTACAATGACCTTTCAGAGGGTGAAGAGAACTGGCAGAACCAAAGTCTTGTTTAGATGAAACACTGACAGTACCTTTGGCATATAGGAAGGATGTGTTTGCAGAACTAGCTTAGCTGAGTAGAATGACAAATATGGAGGTTTTCACAAGAGAGCCTGAAGTTCCCCGACCCGGCTGGCCGAGGTGATCGCCACCAGGAAGGCTGTCATCCATAACAGAAACTTCAAACAGAGTCCCCATCAGTTTAGACAGTACCAAGTCCAGCTTCCAAGCTGAGGCAGGAGCTAACACCATTGGAAATGTTATGAAGAGGCCTTTGAGGAACTTCTTAACAAGCCTGTGCAACTACATGTAGAGCTTGCCTGGATCCCGGGTGTACCAGCATATGGCAGCCAAATGGACCTTGATAGATGCATGGGCAAGGCCAGCCTTGGCCAGCAAGAGCAGGTACGGGAGAAGCTGCAGAGCTGTTATGTGCAATAGAGAAATCTACAGTAGTCGTCACCATACCGTAAAGCACTTCCACTTGTGTTTGTAACAAGCAAGCATAGAGGGGCCCTGGCCTTGGCTAGAGATTTCTTGCATTCTAAAGGCAGAGAGTAGCTTCTAAATTCTAGGCCTGCAGTAGCCATACCGTGTGGCTCAGATGCTGGGTCGTGATGTAGGATTGACCCCCCATCTCTGCAGAGGAGGTGTGGAAGTGTAGGCAGTTTGATGCCTGGAACCACCAACAGATGGTGGAGGTGTGAGTACCAAATCTGCCTGGACCACTCCGGTGCAATGAGCATCATCTTGCAGTGGCAACGTCTGAGTGTGTTTATCACTCATAGCAATAGGGAATTGGTGGCAAAGCATACAGTAAGAGGGCCTCCCAAAAAAACGAAAAGGCACATCCGAGACTGCTCGGCTGAAGATGCCCACTGGCAAACCTTTGACACTTGCCATTGGTAGCTGTCACAAAGAGGTTGGTTTGAGGGAGATCACACTCATTAAAGATGAGACACTTGTGCCTGCTTAAGCTCTCATTCGTGGCAGGACCGCAGCTCCCTGCTGAGAGAGTCTTCAATGGAATTCTGGATGCCTGCCAGGTGAAATGGGACAAGAAACATGCGTTGACCAATGGCCCAATACAGATTCTGTGCCGCCAGGGAAAGGGCAGGGGAACATATCCCGCCATGCTTCCTGATGTAAAACATGGTGGTGGTGTTGTCCTTGAAGACTCGCACCACCTTCCCCTGGAGCTGAGGTTGAAAAGACTTGAGCACCCGGAAGTCTTCCTTCAGTACCAGGACAGTGATGTGCAACTCCTTTTGTTACGTGAGCCAGAGTCCTCTGGCTGAGAATGTCCTATGTGGGCCCCCCACATAGGTTGTGGGGGGCCAAGGACAGGTGTCCGTTGTGACTGGCGCCTGATACACTGGGATCTGAAAGGGAGGGCCCTACGAGAGATGCAGGTGAACTGACCGTTGCAGGACCTGACGGAATGCCTGGTGAGGGCGATATTGTCTGTTCATGTGGCAGTGACTTGCTGCCATTTGGCATCCAGAATCCCTTGAAGGGGTCTCATCTGCAGTCTACAAAAGGAAACCAGATGGATGCAGGAGGACATCATCCTCAGCAGGGGCTTGATGGACCGGACTGTTGCAACGGAGGCGGTTGATAGCCATTGGGCCTTTACCAGGATGGCCTTCACCCTCCCCTCCGAAGGAGTCGCTAGACATAAGAGCGTGTTGAATAGTGCGTTCTGAGACAGCACTATGCAGGACTTCTGACAGTTTATCGAGAACCCCACAGAAGACAGGGTCTATATGGTCTCTGCGGTGTGCTGGATTGCCAGCATGTGAGAGCGGGATCGGATTAGCCAATTGTCCATGTAAGGATACACATGGATTCCTGTGTGGCGCAGATGCGCTACCACTGGGGCAAGGATTTGGTGAACACCTTCAGGTCAGAATTTAGGTTGAATAGTAGTGCCTTGAAATGGTAATGCTGCCCCTGAATGACAAAACGCAAGAACGTCCGGTGTTTTTGATGAATAGGGAGGGGGAAGTTAGCATCCTCCAAGTCGAGGCTAGCCACAAAATCTCCTTCCTCCAGTTGGTTGAGCATGTGCTGCAGCATGACCATCCTGAACTTCTGGGATTTGAGGAACTTGTTGAGGCGTCACAAGTCTAGAATGGATCTCCACCCTCCTGACTTCTTCCTTAGCAGAAAGTATCTGGAGTACACTCTGGATCCCCAGAGGTGCTGAGGGACTGGTTCCATCTCACTTAACCTCCTTTAGCGGCTGTGCCACGTGCAGTTATTGTCACGGAATGGGAGGGAATTTGCCCTGGAATTACAGAGTGTGCCCCTGTTGAAGGACATTGAGCACCCATTTGTCTGCACCCATTTGTCTGTGGAGATCTTTTGCCACTGATAGACACATTGCAATAACCGGTCTCCCACTGGGGTGCTGTAGTGGGGGAGTGGGCTCCAGGAGGGCCAGTTAAAGCCTGCTCTGGCATCTGCGTCCTGGCTGGGGGATGCCGACGATACTGGCGGACACTTCGATAGGTCTGGGAGTGTCCCCTTTAAGCCTCTTGGGTGAATGAACAGGAGGGCTGATGATAAGGGTAGATAAAACCTTTGGATGACCTTGAGACTCTCTTTATAAGAACAAAATGATGGCCTCCTCTGCTGGAAAGTGTCTAAAGAACGCGCTGTCTCAGTGTCAGTCTTTATGGTCTGAAGAGTCTCTTCAACCGCCTTTCCAAAGAGGCTGTTGTCATCAAACGGAACATTGACTACTTTCGTCTTCACATGCGTGCGGAAGTGGGTGGCTTTGAGCCAACACTGACTGCGGAGAGCCACGCCATTGCCCATTAGGGGAATGCCGGAATCCGCGATGACGAGGGCGACAGTGATTTCGTGGTTGGGGGCCACCTCTCTTTCTTGGAACAGAGCTAGGGCCGCAGCTTTCTTATAAACAGGGAGGAAGTCGAGGATGGGTCCCAACTTATACCAAAATTCGCTGTCGTACCGCAAGAGACTGGCGAGGGAGTTGACAGCCTTCATTGTTGATGTTGTTGTCGTGATGAAGCGCTTCCCTTCTGCATCTAGCTTTTTACCCTCTTGTCCGGTGCAACCACAGATGAGGAAGACAGGTTGGAGGACCTCTTTGTAGCGGCAGCCAAGACCACTGAGTCTGGCAAGGGTTCGAATCTGAGGCACTTACGGGCCAAGTCCGGCGCCACAGTATTGCTTTTCTAAGCGGTTACATTTTTTTTAGCAGGAGTGGTATTAGGGGCCTTCATGGCCAACAGGCCATCCTCCCAAATTTTATCCAACAGGGTATTGTGCTAAAAGGAAACTTTATGGGTCTGCCGTTGGAACAGCTGACGGGGGTCGAGGTGGTAAGGATACCCTAGGTGTGGTAACCGTCATAGTGGCAACAGTGACAGTCGTTGACGAGCCACTTGGTGTGATTGTAGCCATGGACGAAAGTCTAGACTTAACAGACAAGGTCGACGACGAGGTACTCGTCGACGGGATGGTCGTCAATGGGGCAACAGCCCTGATGGATGAAGTCATCGACGAGGCTTGTGTCGACAACCGAATCTATGACAGTGGAGCCACTGACGGGTCCTTGGATGACTTGCCTTGTGTTTGGCCGATGGCTTCAACCATTTTCTGGCAAACGGAATCAGCCCGCCTGCCAGTAGGCTAACCGTCGACAGAGCCGTTGATGGCGACAGTCCTCTCCGATCTGGGTCTAACAGCCGCGGCTACCGTAGAAGAAGAAGAAGAAGGGAGCAGCACTTAAGGCCTGTTTTATATGCTCTGATGTCTGTAACCTGGCCCATGGGGGAAAAGAAGATGGCAACTGGCACAGGGGACCAGATGACCTGGAGGACCAATCAATGGGCAAGTGGAAGGAAAAAAGAGGCCAGAGATGACATGGCAGTGTGGGTGTCCAGTGAGGTCAAGGGAGGAGAAGGTGGACCAAGAGACCAGGTGAAGGAGGGACAGTGCAGGGAAGCATGGAGGAGAATTTCAGAGAGCATGTGTAAGGTGAGGTATTGGTTGGTGAGAGAAAGTGGTACTTGGATGTAAGAGAGCATGTAAGTTGAGTAAGACTAGGGGCGAGTGTAGGAGTTTGAGCAAGAGTGGTTGGGAAAGATGGCTTGGAGAGTGAGAGGAGGGTGGCTGTGGGAGGAAACCGTAGGGTAGTGAGAGGAGAGGGTAGAGGAGAGTAGTGGAGAGCAGTGGGAGGATGATAGAGTGAAGGATGGTGAGAGGAATGTGTAGTGGAGAGTAGTAGGCAGAGAGAAAATACTGAATACAGAAGAGGGTGAAAGTAAGACAGAAGAGAGAAAACAACATCAGAGGAGCAGGTAAGAGAAAGAGAGGGGAGAGATGGTGGGAGGAAAGCAGAGAGGACAGTAGGGGATAGGGAAACAAATGGAGAGAAGGACAGGGTGAGGAATATGAGGGTGTGAGTGAGAAGGACGAGTGAAGATTGGGCAATTGAAGGCACCTATTTCAGTTGTTGAGATCATTGGTATTCTCATGGGACTCTAGATAGGATCCACCTAGAAACCCCCAGAGGGAGACAGCGAGATAAGACGTTTGCCTTTAGCCCATCAAAACTAGCCAGGAAGCTGTTAGATAGTAGGGGTTACCAATCTCTACTGACCACCTTGGGATTTAGTGATGTCTGGGCTAGGGAAGGAAAAACCCATGGGAGAGGGAGAAAGGGATGCCCCTTAGTGAAGTCCTTTGCCTAACTTTCAATAAAAACCCTTCGACCGCCTTCAAGAGTTGGTGTGTTCTTAAGGCCATCCGTGACACCGGTTTGCGATTTGTGGCCTGAATTTACACAGATAGGATGTCTGCCTTGATGAGGGGTTTAGTGGTGTCAGCTCATTACCACATTGGGTATATCTATTGATACTTTTGACCTGGTTTTCCTAAAAGTTGTCACTGGTGTATTATGGTTAGCTGGGCACCCAGCCATCCGCTATTCTGGACCCTGTTTTCCATCAAACGAACTCTGTTTAAATTATGGATTGATTGCAATCCAGTGCAAAATCTATGCATTTGCAAATAATCTACAAATACTTAGATTATTTGTAAAGTCTGGAGCCACCTGTAACCTTGCAATGTGATGTTCATAAGCCGGGGCTCGGTTATTGCAAATAAATGGCATCATGGAGGCAAACTGGCAGTGACATCATGGCATTCTTTGTCTTCCATGGGTATCGAAGAACAGGGTCCAGTGGAACACACACATCTTCACCCCAACTCCTCTCTCCCTGGCTCAGCTGGGGTAGAGAACAGAATGACGACCCCACCCGACCTGATTCAGGGGCAATGAGATGGAGAGGATAAGGGGGGCATAAAGGACTGCTGAGCCCTCACATCTCCATGCAGCCGCCTGCTGCCAAGAAGCACCATCCCAGATGGAGAGAGGATACCAACATGGATCAGAACATTCTGAGCGGAAACTAAGTGTGTATTTGCATTAGCGTATGAGACAGTTTAAATGAGTGCATGTAAATGAGTGGGTATGTTTTTTGTGTCGGTCTATGATGAGTATGTATGGGGAGAGGAGGAGAACTGTTATGTTACCACTGGGAGGATTAGTGAGAGTGACATTGAGACAAACTCTGGCAACAGGCAGCAACATGAAAATATGCTTCACAGCGGAATGTTGCATATACTGTTGGGCAGTAGCAGAATGCAACATGTTTTACAGAGCCATACTGGCATATATTGAGGGGCACTAACAACATATAAGCATTTTACAAAGCAATGCCACCAAATACTGTTGGCCACTTGCCCCATGATGGTGCGTTTTACAGTGGCAATGTTGTCATATATTGTGGGTAGTGGCAGCATGAGAAAATAACTTGCCTCTAAGAGTGTCTCTCCAGCATTGGAAAATGTTCTCAGGGCAATGCTGGCGTACATTGTTACGACAGGTCTCAAGATATTTCTTTGGGTACAGCCATTATGAACATGTGTTGTAAAATGCCACTGTGCAGTAGTGGTGTTCTGTCATTTCTTGGAGTTTGTCATGTGTTCCTCTGCCAAAACTATTGCCAAGTGAATGGCTTTCCACTCCCATTTGTTTGAAACTCTTGCTATGCAATGTGCAATTAGTACCAATTATTAAGAAACAATTCTCCAGGGCAGAGTACCCCCACCATCCCTTGGGAACCTATTTAATGAATGGTGCCGGCTGCATTTGCCTGGGTCAATTCAGGCAAAACATGTATACCCCACCACTTGAAAAGTACGCCAACCATCAATGGTTGCAAAGGTTTTTTGGGGGTTGTAGAATGCATTAGGGTACACGCCGGGGTATCTGTGCACATGGTTAAGCATTGCTACTTTGAAGATATGCGGAGGCTCTCGTTATAAGTATTGCAACCAGGGTAAAAGCTGTGGTACTTTGACATAAAGCCTTGTTTTTACTACCAAATATATTATGGGCCCGCTGGAACTGCAGCACAGAAACGCCAAATGTGACGATTCCCATTGCATTATCAAGTAATACTGGGTGCATAGCACAATCGTTTCCCTTCAATACAGTAAACATGTTTTGGACAGAGATAATCAAAGGGGGTGAAAAAGTGGGATTCTCATCTTTTCATCACCTTTCCCACGTAATGTGCAAAATAGTCCAAATTTACCCTTTTGTGCATTTTAAAAAGTGTAGAATGGGGATAGGAATCTCTGCTGAGTAGAATTCATGTCCAGCCTCAAAATGAGAGTACAAATAGATTGATAAATATTGGAGAAATAATGCACGTGGATTGCCTGAAATATTGCATGTGGTATTTCTGGAAATCTGCATCTATTACTGCCAACCCTTGTGCTTGTTCATAATGTATGGCATGTACAGAAATACCAGAGAGTGTAACGTTAACTACCCCATGTGGCATTTCCGTTCAGAAATCTGCCACACCCATAACAAGGACAGCGTTTTGGACAGTGTGCGAGGGTGCATGTTTAGCAGCCTGGTGCACAACAGAAAGCACGTGGTCCTTTGGATTAATGCGGAATGCATTACTGCACGTGAGGGTGCATGTTACAATGTGCAAGCGAAAGCACATGCACATGGAATCATGCGGAATCTATTGCAGCATGTGTGGGTGGGGGCTGGAGCACGTTTTCCAGCAGTTCAGGGTGTCAGAGTGCCTTATTAAGGGGTTTCTTTACAGAGTTTGCACGGTCTGTGCCCCTGTACACGTAGGACAAATATCACTTGTGAGTGGGGTCATTTTCCAGTTCGTTGACCTTCACCAGTGTGTTGCGTGGGTCACACCTTCTACATGCGTGTGAACTGTGCGTCCATGAGTCCATATGCATCCTTGTACAGGGACCAAGTGGCCATAACCCCAGACCACCAAACTGTGAGTGACCTGAAAACGTGCTTTTCAGCAACCCTTTCACCCCAAACACACATTGTGAATAACCGAGAAAAAAAACTTCCCCGTTCACGTGACACAAGAGGAAACGTCGAGTATAATGGGAGAAGGAGTAGTGTCCCTCCCATGACAGTGGAATTTGGAAGATAATGTGGATGGATGAGCCCTACCAATAAGGGGAGAGCAGGGTTGCTAGATGGGAGGGGGTCATTGGCGCATTCCGCGGAAGGATTGGGCTGCCGTAGTGAGAGGCGGATTGTGACGGCGCCTTGCTCTCAGTACCTGGCTGCCACATGTGGAGGGGGATTCTGGTAGAATCTCCAGAAACGTTTCGGAAAGTCCCTGTGGCCCGACAGGGGCAATGAGAAGTCTGAAAGTACTCTAGAAAGCCTGGGGTGCTTCGAGACGTTTTAGAAAGTGCAAATATAGCCTCAGAGAAGCACTGGCAAGTCTCTACGAGCCTTAGAGGGGTAATGAAAGGTTTTCGAAAGTGTGCAGAGCATGAAGTGGGCACCAAAAACCCTGAAAGACTGCTGAAGCTTGAGAGGGGCTGTGATACGTTTTAGAATGTGACTGGAGCCTGAGATGGGTTCTGGGAGACCTGTGGAATGCCAACAACCTGGGAGGGGTGCTGGGAGAACAGAAGATGCCCAGAGCATAAAAAGGGTGCTGATAAGTTATGAAAGTGCCTAGATCCTGAGGGAAGTGCTGGAAGAAACAGAGATGCCTGAAGCTTAGAAAGGGTGCTGATAAGTTATGAAAGTGCCTAGGGAAGTGCTGGGAGAAACAGAGATGCCTGAAGCTTAGAAGGGGTGCGGATAAGTTATGAAAGTCCCTAGATCCTGAGGGAAGCGCTGGAAGAAACAGAGATGCCTGAAGCTTAGAAAGGGTGCTGATAAGTTATGAAAGTGCCTAGGGAAGTGCTGGGAGAAACAGAGATGCCTGAAGCTTAGAAGGGGTGCGGATAAGTTATGAAAGTGCCTAGATCCTGAGGGAAGTGCTGGAAGAAACAGAGATGCCTGAAGCTTAGAAAGGGTGCTGATAAGTTATGAAAGTGCCTAGGGAAGTGCTGGGAGAAACAGAGATGTCTGAAGCTTAGAAGGGGTGCGGATAAGTTATGAAAGTCCCTAGATCCTGAGGGAAGCGCTGGGAGAAACAGAGATGCCTGAAGCTTAGAAAGGGTGCTGATAAGTTATGAAAGTGCCTAGGGAAGTGCTGGGAGAAACAGAGATGCCTGAAGCTTAGAAGGGGTGCGGATAAGTTATGAAAGTCCCTAGATCCTGAGGGAAGCGCTGGGAGAAACAGAGATGCCTGAAGCTTAGAAGGGGTGTGGATAAGTTGTAAACGTGCCTAGACCCTGAGCAGAGCACTGAGACAGATGACAGATGCCTAGAGTATGAATTGCCTTCCGCTGGCGAGGGATTATGAATTGTGAAATACCAGGAAAGACTCTGAAACCAACTAGAAGCAGGCAATATGCCTAAAGGGGTAAAGAGGTGCCAGGGCAGACTCAGAGAGACTCTAAAATCAAATGAACACAGCAAACTGTACACTAGTAGTGGTGTCTTATAAAATACTAAAGAATGTCACTTTGAAACAAAGTAACACGTCTTTTGTTCTTAAGACCACTCGAGCGCAGCTTCTTGCAGAATGCTTCCTTGTTGGGTTTTCCCTTGTCGTGTATGCAACTTTCCCTTTTACTTCCTACTTGGCTGTTGTATGTGTGGGTAAAGAGAGAGGTGTGTGGTGTTGCACTTGGGAATAGAGGAATATTTTTCTACAGTACCACATTGGCTGTAGAGGGCTTCTTGCGGTGCCGGGGACATCGTGACAGGCAGTCTCGGGCACCAATGAAAAAGGGGCCCACAGTTTCAAACGGCTATTCATGCCTTTTGTGACACGGTTTGAATAGTACCCTAGGGGGAGTTTGCTGATAACATGTGATGCAAATTGTGCATTTTAAAGAATATTCAGCAACACTGGTCAAAACTACTAGCTGCATAGTGAAATAACTAATCAAACTGGCCCACACTGGCCAAAAATTGGCCCACTTTCACCACACCAGCATTTTGCATGTTTGGTTCGGCGAGGGGCCTGTTGCCCTATCTGCCAGTCCAAGACTGGTGACAGATTTGCAGACCTGAATGTCTGGATAGGGAGGGAGCAATGCAGTTCAACAACAACAAAGGGAGGACCTAGTCCCGGTTTGGTGTGCTATACCAGGCAGACGACCTTAAACCCAATGTGACAAGGTGAAAGGTTACCAATGTAGAGACTGTGAAATGAGCAGAGCTAAGCCCCTTTCACCTACACCTAGCCCAGACCGTCTGCAACATTCTGTAGCCAACCAGAGAAGCCCCAACACATACTGGGGAATACCCAAATGGTGTGGGCTACCACAGATGAGTTGCGATAACAACTGCTATCACTGCTATCACTGTGGCTCAAATGGCCTTAAATGTAATAGCTGAGTAATTGTAATTGTAATGGGTTATTTATAACGCGTTTAATACCCAGAGGTTTCTAAGCGCGGACCCGGGGATCGAACCTGTGTTGCTCCGTGTCGTCTTGCTTCCAAGGCGAGCACGTTGCCCCCGAGCTATCCTCCCTCCCGTACCTCATTCAAATGGTGAGACAGTGAAAAAAAATAGGAGGCAGCAACAGCATCGATCTGAGGCTCTGAGGATGACCCCACGTTCGCCTAAAAGCAAGTTTCCACACTAAACTCCTCATGGCACACCAAGCCTCAGCAGGCCTGGGCCACAGTTGCATGGACCAAAAATCAGGATCTCTCTCCACCAGCAGCACCGTAGCCTTTACGGCATTTAGCTTGAGCCAACTCGTGTTCATCCATCCGCCTATGGCATTCACAGTGACGCAGAAGTGGGGCGCAGTGTGTTAGGTGTTGAGGCGGTATTTATCATTCGGGAGGCAGTGTCAGGGAGGTGTCCAGTGATGGAGACTGGACCTCTGCCAGAAGATGCACTGTTCGGGACTGTTAGCGAGACAGCAGGTGATGGAAAAGGAAGTGTCCTTTGGATGAGGTAGTGTCAGGGATTGTTGGGGGCAGGGGTGCTGGAGATGCAGACTCTCTTGGATGAAGCCGCGTGTGGCAGTGCTAGGGAGGCAGCAGGCACGGAGAATGGGACCTTTTCTGGGGCAATCAGTGTTCAGCAGGCAACAGAAAAGGAAAAGACCTTGAAGGAGCTGGTGTGCCAGAGAGTCAGAGACAGCAGGCAAAGAAGAGAAAAGTCAGATCACCCGAGCCAGTGTTCTATAGCTGCAGGGGATATAGAATGCTAGACATGGAACATCTCTGGTCGTGCTGTGGCTTTTTTCAGTATTAGCAAAGTAACTAATCAGAAGAACTTGATGCAGGTCTACTGCCAATTCCCCAGGCAATGAAACACTTGCTATATTCCTATGTCCACAAGGCCCTGCTGCGACTCGAAACACATACAATATAGCTTTGTTGTGATGTTCTATAGCCTCTGAAAGCACATGGCCTTCCAACCACAGTACTTATGAACATAGTGCCATATTTGGCACTGGATGGTAAAAAGCATAAGCGCTGAGATCACAGCATAAGGCAAACATATATTATTTTAACACAGCCATGGAGAAGAGGTCAAGGCCAAACGTCAGCAATAAACATAAAACTTCATGTATGCTTCCTCCTGCTATTTCCTAATCTTACTGGAGTCATCATCTTACTTTTCCTAGACTTGGTTTGACCATTTGTGTTATTTTCAAACCATTGTGGTCTTCATCGTCGTTGCCCTACCTGCGACACATACGCATTCACCATGCCCCTAAACTATTTCTCGCGGCAGTGGGCTACATCTTTTCAAGATCCACATGTGGGTGGTGTTGAAATAGCTCTGTCTAATGAGATCAGCTGGGATGTCCACGCAGAGACTAGGACCAGAGTCTCCAGTGCTTCCCTGTATCCCCAGAGCTTTTCTCCGGGGAGGGCGTCCACAACTTCTTCCAACCAGACTTTAAAAGCTTTCGGCAGGCCTGGACAAGTTGGCTACTGCAAGCAGGATTCAGTGCCAATTGTGAAGCCACTAAGCCTCCATTAAGATCTGGTATTAATTTAATTAAAAACTGAGCAACATTTGTGACTAATTTCCAAGGATGGCGGCTGTCGCAGAGGCATCCTTTTGAAGCTGATACCTTCCAGATTTCCATTTTTATTTTAGATTATTTCATAACTCAATCTAATTTGCCTGCCACCCCCGCCCTTACCACAAAAAAAGAACAATGCTGGACCTCTCCCTGCGAAAAGAGGGAACTCACCCTGGACTTGGATGACTCGTTCCAACGAGCGAATCGCATTCATGTTGGGTCTTTGCCGGAGAATCTCTTCTGGGAATGGATCCAACTGCAAAGAGAAAAAATACAGAGGCAGCATTTAGTCCATGAAGGACTTGAAGAGCTCAGGATCAAGGACACAAATTGAAGGTAGAGGCTCCAGAAGGACCTAGACATCCCATGGAAAGGGACAAATTGTGCCTAAGAAACGTAAGGGAAAATAGGGAGGAAGCGCGGCCAAGTCAGTAAGGTGCGTGCCGGTCTGAAAAGGCCCTGTACGATGGTGCTGAAGTGGGCACCAGTGAGATAAACGTCGATTGGTCAGGATGAACATAGCATGTTCATTTTAATGTGCTACGGATGTAAACATAAAGATATTACAAGTTATTGGCTTAAGCTTCCAAACATGCACCATGATTACCAGTTTTCCCTGGTCAGATTTGTCAATTTTCTATTGGGATACAATCTCAGAGCAACCAATCCCGATTTTCCAGAAACTCAGTCGAGAATGCAAGAATACCACTGTGTCCAAGGCACCTTGCTGCGGATTTTAAGCAGCTTTGACACTGCATAGTGTGTTGTGTTTTCTGTGTGACCCTTATGTTACCTCTTGCCTATTGATGGAAAATGTGCTGAGCAGCAAGAATGAGAAAAGACTAGCATTAGTCACCCCCTTGCATGAACATAGGTCCACGATGAATGGTTAACGTCCTACCTCATTTCCAAGTAGAGCAGACACACAAGTCTCGGATGCATCGCAGATTGCGGTCAGATCATGCCCTCCTTCTAGGGCAAGGATGACACCACCTCCTGCCAAAGACATGAGCTGCTTTGTCATGTAACCAAAACCTAGCACACAGAAGAAGGCAAATGAAATTGGTTATTCTGCAGATCTGATGACTGGGTCTCAATTGTTTTGTTCATTAACGTGGGATTCATTTTACATTATGCCAGGTGTTGCCCTGAGGACACTGGGGCCCAAGGGATGAGTAGGCAATGAGATAAATATGTTATTGGCCTGCAAATAATAACTCAATTAAACATGGAATAGGTCAACATACACTACAGCAACATTAATAGTCTGTGTAATCTTTTATCTATTAGTTTGTAGTCTGATGCATACAGCCCACAGGTTGTAAAGTAATCATACCTCGCGTCTTGCCATACTGTGTAAGTCAGCCATATTTGACATTTAGCCAGATTGAGTTAGTCAGCCATGTCTCACATCTTGCCATTGTGGGTTAGTCATATCTCGCTTCTTGCCATATTGTGCTAGTCAGCCATATCTCACTTTTCAACATATTGTGTTAGCCATATCTCGCATATTCTGTTAGACTGCCATACTTGACATTTAGCCAGATTGAGTTAGTCAGCCATATCTCACATCTTGTCATAGTGTGTGATTCAGCCATATCTCACATCTTGCCATATTGTGTTAGTCAGCCATACTCCACATTCAGCCAGATGGTTGTTAGTCAGCCATATCTTGCATATTGCCATATTGTGTTAGTCAGCCATGTTTAACATTTAGCCAGATTGTGTTAGTCAGCCGTATCTCGTATCCTCCCGTGGTGTGTTTTTCATGCCTTTAGGCAGATTGCTTTGGTAAACTATTATTTCTAGGTGTTACTGCATTTACTGTTGTGCCCCCGTTATAGGTCCTTCCCCCTCTATCCAGGTGTCCCAAATCTAGGTGTTACTGCATTTACTGTTGTGCCCCCATTAAAGGCCCTTCTCACTCTGTCCAGAATCAAATCTAGGTGTCACTGCATTTACAGTTGTTTCCCCATTTTTCGGTTTCTCCCTCTATCTAGGTATCCCAAATCTAGGTGTTACTGCATTTACTGTTGTGCCCCCATTTTAGGATCTTCTCCCTCTATCCAGGTCTCCTAAACTTAGGTGTTACTGCACTTACTGCTCTGCCCCCATTCTAGGCCCTTCTTCCTCTGTCCAGGTGTGAGAAATCTAGGTGTTAGCACCTTACTGTTGCACACCCATTTTAGGCACCTCTCCCGCTATCCAGATATCACAAATCAAGGGGTTACTGCATTTGCTGGTGTGCCCCATTTTAAGGCCCTTCCCCCTCAATACAAAGGCACTAGCCACTGTTGCCTCAACTCTGGGCGTCTTCGCGGACCAATCACTCTCAAATCTAGCCCTCCCATCTACAGTAGTATCTCAATCATAGCCACCCGCAGTCCCTCCAACCCGCCCTCCTCCAAGCACTCCCTTACACAACCTTGGCAATCAACAAACTCTCAAGTCAGAGACACACACACCACATTGACCCCCACCCCCTCACCTTCCATTACATCACTACTGCACTCACTGAGACTCACTCACGCGCACATTGCCATTCACCACACATCCACTTAGAAGAGCAACTCTCAAGCACCCCAGAATGCACCATAAGCACTCTACACCTCCCACCCTTACACTCTACACCTCCCACCCTTGCACCATCACTCTCGAACCCATCACCACACTCTCCCAGAACCATGCACTCCAGAATAAACCACTCCTGCCCTACACCACCCACCCTCATTCTCGAACCCATTACAACACTCACCTGCAATCATGAACTCAGACACTGCCTCTCACCACACCCCCACTCCCCCACTCACATACACATGAAACTCTCAGACCTTCCGGAATACGCCCCATCTGCATTTCATCCTTCACCCTCACAACCTTTTTCCAAACCCAGTACTGCACACACCCAGGATCCTTTCACCACACACTACCCCACTCTCATACACACAGAACACTCAGACATTCACATTTACACCACACCAAACTTACATTCTACACCATTGCACCCTCATTCCTAAACCCATTTCACAACCCTCAAAATCTTGTCAGCTCTGAGCTGTCCATTCGAATCCCACACATACTGACCCATCGCCACCACCACTCACCGCACACCCTCCAACTTGCTGACCAGAGGAGCTCCCTGGCCCACTGTGAGTCTCCCACTGCATACCCCCATACCAACTACTGGCTCCAACTTCCAAAACCTCTTTCCCACACTCCCTCACTGAGAACCCACAGGCGACCCTCCAACTCTCAGACCAGAGGGGCACTCTGCCACGGCCTGAAACAACCGATCTCTGCACCATCCTCTTGAACCCTGGCCCAATCCCTCCCTGTCCCCCTACTACCCTCTTCATCTCCCCAGGCAGAAGGCAGTCCGCCTCCCAAAGCATCCCACCATAAGCATCCAACTCGCAGACCAGAGGAGTTCTCTGGCGCTTCAAAAAACATAGCCCCTCCGCCAGCTTAACCCCTGTGCCTACTCTTGGAAATGCACCCTGCACTTCTCTAGCCACCCCCCTGCCCCTCGCCCCCCCAACTATGAAACCAGAGACCACCACACACTGGCCTCAGCCCATCTTTCACACAAAGGGAGGCTCCTCTCAACCCAACTGCCCCTCCTGTCCCCGAGCACCATCCCTCATACACATCCTCGACCTGTCCCACTCTCTTGCCACAACCAACCCAGAGAAATCCCAGGGGTTCTGTGACACCTTACGCTCAATCCCTCCCCTGTACGGTGCTACCACCACCCCCTCACCCGACCACACCTCCCTAAGCAAGCATTGCCCACCTACCTAACATCATCTCCATCACACTGACCACCCCCAAAAAGCCTACCCCAGTAACACCCTTCCCCTTGCTGAGCTTGCCGCATCTTGCACTTTCCCGAACCATCGCCTCAACCTCCTTTCCCGCCGACCCCCCCACCCTTTTGCATAGCCCCTCAGCACACAAAGGCACAAAACTCAGAGGTAGTCGACGACCCTCGACCTCAACTCTGCATGCCTCACCTGACCTACACCTCTTGATCCACCTGCCCTCTGCCATCCCCTCTGCCACCCCTGCCTCCCAAACCCCTCCTTGTAGATAGCATCCAACTCTTCTCTCTCTTTCAACCCCATGCTCCCTCTTTTCCAACCCCTGCGCACCTTTCTGTAACACCTTACTAGACCCCTCTGTACCACCCACCACCTCTCACCAGCACGCCTCATCCCTCCGAGCCTTTCGCTACCACCTGAACCACCAATCTCACACCACTACTGAGTCAAAGATCTGCAACTGCCCGCCCTCTCTTCCCTGTCCCTAGCCACCCGCGGCACTCTATAGACACCCACTACAGCCCCCCCAACCACCTCCGTCTGTACTGTTGCACTGCCCTTCCCAATCAACCTTCTCCCGCCCACCAACATCAACCTTGCAACGGCCCCGACCAGCCTGGTCCAGCCAAACCTGGACACCCGGGTAAAAACAGCCTCGGCTACTTCTCACAAAGTCACCTGCCTCCTCTTCAATGCCTGCTCCATAGCAAAGAACAAACACAACATCTACAATCCCCTAACCTCCGAGAACCCCGATCTTATCTTCAGCACCGAAACCTGGTTCTCGGACAACCTCAAGCCTATCGCTCACAAAGCTTTCCCTCATGACTACTCGCTCATCACCTACAGACCTTCCAGAGGAGGCGTATTAGTCATCCTGCACAAACCTCACATCTCTATCAACTCCACTGAAACACAAACCGGCTCAGCTAACTGTGAATCCCCCCTAGTCAAACTCTCTATCTTGTCTACTCTCTCACACAACTTCCTACTTGTCTACAGGCCCCCTGGCTATGACAGACACTTCACCAAACAGCCTATGCGACTCACTAGCAGCCATTCTAGTTAACGACCCGGGACTCACCATACTGGGAGACTTTAACATATGGTTCGACCTCCCGAACAACTCCATGACACTACCGCTGGTCGACAGTCTATAGGCATTCAATCTCACCCAGCATATCAGAGGACCACCACATACTGCCGGCCACACCCTCAATGCCATTTTCAGCTCTTCCGACCACATCCACCACCCAACCCCTCATCTGGACAGACCACTCTGCCATACCTTTCTCCATCCTCACCCGACTGCCATCCCTCAAGCCATCCTCCACCCCTACATCTTAGACATGGTCAAGGTACTATCGGACCTGGCTGAGGCACTGCTAAGTGCCCTGCAGTCACTCCCGACCACACCTCAACCGTTACCCATAGAGCTCTTTAACTCCTGGCTAAACAACAACCTCAATCCCCAAAGCCCCTCCAGGTCTGCTCGCTTCCGCAAAGGACCTACCCCCAAATGGTTCACCCCTCAACCGAAGACTCAAAAAACCCACAACCACACCCTTGAGCGCAAATGGCATGCTTCCAGAACCCCGCAAAGCAAATCAGTACTCGCCCACCACCACAGAAAATACTAATCAGAAAGGCAAAAAAAGCATACTATAATAAAAGAATACTGAACTTCTGTAGCGGCAGCAAAGATCTCTACATGATCACTGTGAATTCCTGAACCTGCCCTGCAACGCAGCCCTGACTGCCTCCTCACAAACGCTCTCCAACACTCTATCTGAACACTTCCACAAAACAGCCCTAGACAGGACGGCCACCCTCAATGCCAAACTCTCCCTCTTGTCCTCCCGCTCTACACCTGCTCTACCAGACCCAACCCCCGTCTCCCTCCCCCGAGTAACCTTCTTTCTGCTCTTTCAACCCTATCTCAAGGAGTTCGCAAAACTACTATCTGACAGCTGACCCTCCGGCTCACCACTTGACCCTTGTCCCACATCTCTCCTCAAAGAAATCTTCACTTCCACCTGTGCAGGAGAATTTGCGAGTTCCATTCTCAATGACTCCCTCACCTCCGGCAACTTACCAGACTGCTTCCAAAAGACACCTGTCAAACCTCTACTTAAAAAAAAACATCCCTTGGCCCTCTGCTACCAATCAACTACTGGCCAATTTCCAATACCAGATTCCTGGCAAAACTCATTGACCGCACTGCTTACTCACAGCTCAATGAGTTTGTGGAATCTAACATTCTCCTAGACCCGGTGCAGTTTGGTTTCCATCCACACCACGGAAGAGAAACCAAGCTGATCTCTATCTGGGAAGCCTCGTAGTGACAGAACACTTAGAAGGATGCACAGCCCTTATTCTTCTTGACCTCTCGGCAGCGTTTGACACCATCAACCACATGATCCTCCTTGACGGACTCCAGTTCTTAGGAATATGTGATTCAGCTGTCTCCTGGATCGTCTTGTTCCTCTCTAATAGACAGCAAATCACCCATCTCCCCCCTTTTTCTCTCTGCTGCATGCACAGTAAACACTGAAGTACACCAAGGTGCCTGCCTCTCTCCCCTTCTCTTCAATCTTTACTTGACCACCCCCTGCCCACGATCATCCACTCTCACAACCTCACTTTCTATAACTATGAGGATGACAAACAAATCATACTGAGAATTCTTAAATTGACCACCTACTCCAGGGCGGATCTTGCAGCATGTCTCTCAGACATTGACCGCTGAATGACAACTAACCATCTCCTTCTGAACCCAGGTAAAATGGAGATCATGTTATGCAGAAAATCTGCTCTATTCCCTCAACCCACTCCCTGGCCACCCTCAATCATCCTACCCCCCAGCATCCACCACCACTGTCAAAAACCTTGGCTGCACAATGGACTCTGACCTAACTGTCTCACCACATCAATACATCCAAAGCCTATCATTTTCACCGTAGGCTCCCGAAACGTATCTTCCCTTACCTTACCTACCCAAACAGACTGGCTTCAATCATGTCCATTGGTATGTCCAAGCTTGATTATGCAAACTCCCTCTACCTGGGTGCACCGGCCTACCAGTTAAACTCCAAAGAGTACAAAACTCGGCTGCCAGACTGCTTCTCGCATTGGGACAAACGGACCACATCTCACCGGCTCTCTGCACCCTACACTGGCTCCCTATTGGATGCAGGGCTACCTTCAAATTCCTATGTATTACCCACCAAGCGGTGCACAAAGCAGGCCCCAAATTCATACAAGAAGAAATTACGCCTTACCACCCGACTTGCACCCTTAGTTCAAGCATTGCCCTCCTCGTAGTGGTCCCCACCTCCAATTCTGTCAGGATTGGAGGGTCAGCCTACTCAACCCTGCTGCCAACTTTGTGGAATTCACTGCCTCCCCGCACTAGACACAGCGAAGACTACATGGCTTTCCGGGAAAGGTACTCAAAACCTGGCTCTTCGCCTAAAAACAAAAATCATAAGGGAATGCAATGAACCACCCATTCTACCACCACGACCGACACCTGATGTGGTACCCCGCTGATTACGGACCCGGTCATAGACCATCAGGCCTGACGATATCTAACTCCACCACCTAGAGCCTCTGCCCAGACTCTGAGGCCCAGAGTCACCTATCGCCATTAATCAGGGGCGATTGTGCTAGACTTGTAACGCAAGCACCAATAACACTCATGAGCTTCATCAAGGCTACGCAGTTATGCACTATGCAATCAGTCCAAGAAGGCACATGCCTGCTAATTCTAAGCACCTGGAAATCCAAGAGCAGAACTAGATACCAGGGGGCCGTATAGTAGTAAGTCTGCTAATCACACCTACCAGTGAATGTATATAGCAGAACTACCTACCGGTAATCTATCTAGCAAGCACTGATAGCACTTGAACTTGTCCATTGCCTTGCAAATATGCACTACGCTATGAGTCCAGGAAATGCCCTTGCCTGCCAATCGTACACATCCGGAAATTCCTGTGGACATTTATAAAGCAAGGAATGTTCTAGCACTTATTATTTGCTAATCCCAACTATCTGTGAATGTCCTAGTAGAACTACTCACTGGGGATTCTATTTAGCAGAACTGCCAACCGAGGACATTGCTAGCACTTATACAGTAACAACATGAGTGTTGGGACAGATCTACCTGTCACCATCGTCTGTCTTCGCCACAACAATCTTACCCATCAAGAAACAAGGCGATACCACGCCCTCGACAGGCACCGGAATCTCAACAAGAACAAGGTCTTCCTGGAAAACACACAGACACTCAATCACACCACTATGCTAACTCTTGCCTCTGCACCAACAAACAATAGAATGCAGTTACACCCATCAATCACACTTACTTACACAACTCCACTTTCACCTCAACTGTCCTTAGAACACAGCTATAGCCCTTCCAAATTGGCCTAGCTGCACACATAACGTCATTCTCAAACACCAGCGCCGCCAGAATGCAGATACCATGGTCCATTGGTCTTGCTGCACACATTCTACTGATCTTACACACCCGCTGCATCACACCTAGCACCAGTATGCAGCTACACACCACCTATTGCTGCGGTCCCCGAGGACGTTTAACCCACAACACTTTCGAATCATAACAATGGTAAAAGGCGCTATACAAATGCTGAATAACATTGCATCTCAAGGCTGTGCATTATTAACTTCCCATGTGGTTCCATACCTTTTACCTGTTAACAGCTAATGAGCAGTCACTTTAAACAATCATGTCAGAACTGTTGTCATTTGCTGAATTTGTATTAAAAACAGATTATACCAGCTGGCTCCCGGCATAAGGACCGGATGTGCACATCACGGTTCAGAGCCCAGAACCAGCAGGAAGCCACCGATCCTTGAGAATCTGAAAAGATGTCAGCTGCCGCTGGCCGACTAAGACAGCCTAGGGCTTTACCTCCACCCTGCCTCCCACTCCCTCACTCTGCATTCTGTTCTACACAAGATCTAGACTGCAGCCATGACTCTAGCCACAGTGTATTTCTGGATTATTTGCTTTCTCTCATAAATCCCTTTCCTCAGCTTATGTAGCAGCTCCAAGTGGCATGTGGTGTTGTACAAAACGCCAATAAATTGAAGTAGACAATAGTGACTATATACTTATGATTAAGTTGGATTCCCCCCACAGCCACAGCACTTTTACAGATGCTTATAAACTTTGGAGCATTTCATCGAAACCTCATGTAATTTTTCAGCAACAATATAAATCCAAATTTGATTCTTTTTTTAATGTTTTTAAGGTTTTGTGAAGATATGTAATCTGGGCGAGTAGGAGGGAGTGCAGAGCTATAGGGAGGATCCCAGACTTGCTTTTTCAATGCAAATTCCCATAGGCAAGGCTTCCTCTCCTCAACAGCATGAAAAGCTGGACGCATCTACACCAACTCAGAGAGCAAATGGTGGCTGGCCCCACTCATGCTCTTTGCTTGGTCTGGTGAAAATCTGTTCAGTCGTTTTTGTAATGTACCCGAAAAAAGGCTATGTGGCTACACATTACCAAAATCAGTTTAGAGATATTTCAAGTTTGTGTATTGATCTGGGAACTGCTTGTCACTGTTGCAGAACATGATTTGGGTCTGAGGACCTTAGCAAAATCCAATTTGATAGGTCAATTCTGATTGGTAAACGATGGAGTGAAAATGTTTGATACGACTGCCATTGTATTCTGCCGGCTTTGGACGTGGATCTGCCGATGTCTAACTTAAAAAGAAAGAGGCAATATAGCGGCCCTCCGGGACATACCCCCATCCGTATGATGGGCATAATCAGTTTCTGTTATCTACATAAACACTGTTTTGGCAACTCACTTGAAGGACTTGGGCCGGGGGTCCAAACAGGGGTGGACTGAGAACCAAAAGAGGCCCTGGAAATAATTTTCAGAGTGGCCCCATATTAAACATTTTCAGAAAGCCCAACCCTTTTCCTATGCGAAAATGTGGAAATAAATTAGAAGACCACACAAAAGAGGCCCAGTATGCAGAGGCCTACGGGAAACCTCCAGCGTTCCTTATAGAACAGTCCATCCCGGGGTCCAAAACATTTCAGCAGCTATGCCCATTGGACAGCAAGACTGTTTAATATGCCTTAGACACCTCAATCCAGCCAATTCCATAACATGCCAGTGACTTCAGATTGTAAGTATGTTTCTCCATTTGGTTAGGCCTTTTCTTGTATTATTTTCACTGTAATGGCCACTGTGGAACAAGCCAGATGTATGCCAAGTCTTGGCCCTGCCTGTTGGTTGCTCAGAGAATATAGAGAGAAAAGACTACTTGAGTGTGTTCACTGCTTACTTGAACATGTTTGGGCCAAAAGCTCACATGCAGGAGTTTGGATTGGCCTAAAGTGTAACTAGTACCTTCTCCATTAACACCGACTAGTTAGCTAGATGTTTTGTTTTTCAAGTGGTCCAGGCTCAAAGACCTTCCTGACATCATCATAACAATAATAATAATAATAATAATAATAATAATAATAATAATAATAATAATAATAATACTAATACTAATAATAATAATAATAACGGCAATAATAATATTTTCTTTTATGATTCTTATATTAAGTTGTGAAATGTATGATTACATGCATGCTCAATGTATTGACAATTTGAATTTCTATATTGTAAAGTTGTCTTAGTTCAGCTAAATCAATTAAGAAAAATAATAATAATAATACTAATATAATACTGTGCTAATTAGCACAATCTAAAACTGGGCAGTAATAAATTACTGAAAAGGTTGTTTGCTATTTCACACAGCAGCAATACACTTCTCAACCTACCAACTAAAATAGAAAACCTAGTCAAGTTACGTTTGCTGTGTTTTTCCCTTCGCAGTTGGTTTGTAGGTGACAGCTCTAATCCCACAGGCCACAAGAAAGGACCACTCCACAAATGTGAAAATATCAAACCCAGAGGCACGATCCCCCTCCCAGATGATTCTGAGAGAGACAGGCCACTGAGTTTGGTCGTAGCTTTTCTGGAAATGGCATCTTGTAGTTCCTCGGTGGGAAACAGCTGTACCAATTGCCAGGATGTTATATGCCAAATAATACTGGCAGTCCTCATCAAACACTGCATGCAAGATAGGAGGGCTATTACTTCCACAATCTCCCTCCCTACCCCTGACTTCCAATCAAGGCTGATTGTACCATCTAAGAAGCTGAGCAATGAGACTGGAGAATGACTGAACAGTGAATGTTTCCTTGGTAACAGACTTTCCCCCGTAGTCCACGGCTCAAACATTTTGGCCAATCAAAGTGTGTGATTTCCAGAGGACTGTCCTAGGCTACCCAGTTAGACTTCACTTACTTTCTACACAGAGAATGCATTGGTGAGTGTGCCGTGGTTAGCCACAGCAATGTTCCATATTGCTCCCGCACACACCACTCATCCACTACTTCCTCACAGTGGCCAATGGCGCTATCGGGGTGCTACAAACACCCCATGCAGACATCACCAGCAATGATAGGGCTCGAGAGACAGGGGCGATTCAGAAAACTCAAGCACTTACATTTTGCAGAGACTTTGTACCCTCCAAGGGGTGCAGGGTGTCCATCGGCCGCGTCAAATCCCGCTGACACAAGAACCACATCCGGGGCAAACTCATGCGCGATGGGCATCACCACCGTCCTGTCATTGGAAGAAAAGCAGAGATTATTTCACACCCCAGTTTGCATTGCATGCTTCGACTGTGCTGCAGCATAAAACACAGGCCTATACATATAGGGGATGCCCCGATGTGAATTATTGACCTTTTTCGACCTTTCCTTCCCTTGGACTCGTTAAAGTGAAAATCACTCCCCAATTTAAGACCTGTGACCAGAAACCATCTCTATGGAAAATAAATAAACTGTCTCATATCACCTAATTCTATCCAGGTCAAATGTGCAGCAATAACCGGACTAGTGCTGCGAGAACGCCCCCCAAAGGTGACCCACAATCATGTGTTCAGATGAGCTGTGAAAATGTGCAGGTCACTTTTGAATTTTGGGGGATGAACCTAGAAAAACCCCACACCCGAAATCACCCATGTGTTCCCCCTTTTAACCCGCACAGCACTCCATGCCTTCTCCCCCCCACGCAGCCCTCCCCCCCCCTCCCCCAACAAGAAGTAGAAAACACTGATGTCCATTTCCTGGGAAAGAGTGCTAGGAATAAAAATGTGTAAAAAGGTGTAACATGATCTCAAATAACCAGAAATGCAGGTGGTTTGCGTTACCCCTGAATTTGTTTGCCCACGCGTAATGCGGACGCAGGACACAGATCTCTTTCCAAATCCTGTGTAGCTTTCTTGTCCTTTAAAAAGTCACATCACCTTCATTGTTTTCTACAGCAGCCCAGCACCTGACCCATTCTATACGTCATAGTCCCTGCAGTGGCACTTTACATGTAAGGCCACGTATCCCACAAAGCCTTTGAAGAGTAAAGGATGCCGGTCATGAGTGTGCTTCACATTGCACGGCAGATAAAGCATTTTCATTTTTAAAGTATATCTAAATGCTCTGTCCATGTTCGCACAACAGAGAAAATGGATGCTATGCAAAGGTATAATTGTGTTATCAGCAGGAGGGAAATGCACAGTATGATGTCATCACTACGCGACTGCATGCTAGTGGTAGGATACACGTCCTTTTGCAAATACGAAGGGTAAATGTAAGTGTTACTGCAGCCTCACGTTCCAAATAACTGTTCACCTACCTGTAGAGGGCGGGACAAAAAGGCAACTGGATGAGTGCCCAAAAGCCTGTAGCCTCTAGAAGCACGCAGGCAGGTCAATGGCATACTGGGTGCCTGCCTGTCATATGAAGCTGTCAGTCGCTCCCAGATTTCTCCCGCAAAGCCCGTAGGCCATTGGTCGTGCGCAGCAGGCCCGTGACCCCTTCCATGCAGCCAGCTCCGGCAAAGCTAAACAGATGCCGCGAAGCCCTAACACGAGCGCCACGTGTCGCAGCAGACAGCCTATTGAGGCAGTCCGCGAATCCCCGGCGGAAATCAAGTTTATACCTAAATAAAGACTTATTTTGAGGCTCCTTTTATGTAAGAAAACAAACCACATGTGCTGCAGAGCTTGGGGGATGGATACCATCAAATACAATATATATATATATATATATATATATATATATATATATATATATATATATATATATATATATATATATATATATAATACTTCTCCGCAGCCATCTGCAAAAAGTTGGCTGCGCGGCAGCCTGGCCAATCTACTTTTCCCCAAAGGTGAGGGATCCCACGAGATCTATGCAGAGTTTGTTGAGCTTTCGCAGGTCTTCCAGCCACTTTTAATGTCAACCAAAGACTATGCTTATGTGTGTCCACTCGAGCCTCCCTACCCTCCACCGTTACCTTGATTTTCTTGATTCATTTGTGCATATTTCAGGGGCTTTACCGAAGACTAGATCCGGCGGCAGCCAACAGCTCACGCTTTTCATTGTCAAATAAAATAAAGAAATTTAAAAAAAAATCTCCACCCAAGTTCAAAGGGCTGTCAGAGATCTGGTTCTAATTCCTGCCTCCGCTGGGTCCTTCCTTGATGTTGCTGCCAGCGCTATAATAACCCTTCTGCAATGCTCTCCACGTGTAGGCACCTTTCTGCTTGGGGCTGGGGAGGTGGGGTTGCGGGGGTGTGCGGGGGTGAGGGTGCAGGGGGGCTAGGAGGTTGGGGTGTGATTAACCTAGGGACTGTTCACCTCCGCTGGATCCTTAATTCCAACCCCTCATTGGTTAGACATATTGCACAAATGACCCGGAAAAGGCAGTTCCTGTTTTGTGAAACTAATTGGTTATTTATATTTAAGATTTTGTTGAAAACTCAATTTGTCCTCCAAGGCCCTATTGCCCGATTCTGGTTAGTTTTGCTATGCATTGGAGCATTTTTTTTAGGCTTGCAAGATGGTTCCTGTTCACCAGATAATGAGGTTTTTTTGTTTGTGGCTAGTCCTCACCACAAGCAGAGGCGACTCTACGTAAGGAGCTCATAACAAGTTTGGCGGGAGTGATAAAAGTTTGGCACTTTGGTTTACCGGATGTTATACTAGTCCGCCAAATAACGACTTTCACAAGTGAAACTCCTCCAAAGTGCCTGGGGAAATTTCCTCCAAACAAAAGCGTTACCGCATGTGGAAGTATCCATGTGGTAATACTGTATGTGCCCAATGGAGTCCTATGGAACTCCAAAGAAGGGAATTCCTGAAGGGCCTGCATAACTATATCATACAGAGTGATGCCCTTTCCGCATATTGGATGCAATCAGTTATGGGGAAGAATGGTGGTGGTATTACCAAAGGTAATGCTGCCAAGCTAGTAGCAAGACCCTAAATCTTTACTAGGGATGTATTATTGCTGGAGTAGACCGGACTCACGGCAATGGAGCTTGTGTAGACTCAGAGTTCATTCAATCCGTGGATTGTAATTGGTTATTTATAACGCGCTTAATACCCAGAGGTGTCCAAGCGCAGACCTGGGTATCGAACCTATGTTGCTCCGCGTCGTCTTGCTTCCAAGGCAAGCGTGTTGCCTCTGAGCTATCCTTCCGGGACAAGCTGAGAATCTTTCTGACAACCCCTAAACTAAATGAAAGCCCTACGTTGACACCCCTGTCCAATGTGCTATGCCGGAGTGGCATGGAAAGTCAAGTGCACTCATGAGTCGTGCATTAGATAATGGCAAGTCACATTTCCACAGCGGTATGTACCAGTGGGTCATAAGTAACATGGAAGTGGCTATTTTCCACCCAAAATTCAAGTAGGTCACTCCGAAAAGGGCTTAATAGAGTAAAGTGGTGCTCCGCTAAGGTGCATATTAATGTATTCCGCATGGACTTCCCTGTGGTATGATACGCCTGCTCTCCCGATATTCCCATCCGTCCTCACTCTGCTTTGCTTGTGATGAAACGCGGAACTGCCATTCTTCTCTTACTTTGCTAAACCAATATGCCAAACACAATCAGTGCACAAGTAGGGTCTAGTAGGTTCAAAAGGAATCACGCACACAATAGAGAGTGCTTTGCAACCACAAATGGCCGATCTCTTGGCAGACAATGCAGGTTGGATCCCAACATCTTCTCACCCTGAGCCCTGGTTCTGCGGGCTGTCGAGTGCCCATCACAGAATCAGAGACCATGACTAAATCTAAGGGTTATGTCTCACTGGTGAGCCCTAGAAACCTGGAATCAGTGATGGTGGAGATGCAGTCGAGTGGAGAGGTTATTTAGTCCCTAAACTGTCAAACAAAGTAAGATGTAGGTACGTGTAGTATAGCTCAGTGGCAACGCGCTCGTCTTGGAAGCAAGACGGCACAGAGCAACACAGGTTCGAATTCCGGGTCCGCGCTTAGAAACCTCTTCGGTATTAAGCGTGTTATAAATAACCAATTGTACAATTAATACACAAAAGCAATTCTAATCCCTACGCTATTACTTGGGCACACTATGTGGTCCTGGGAAACTAATCTTATATCCATGTGACCCACTTACCTAATCTGCCAAACAGAGTGTAGAAATGGGATGAAACTCAGGCCACCTTGGATAATCTTGCGCTACGCAGGTCTATTCACTCATTTATACACTCACACCTGAGGTAAGGAATGTGATAAGCTATTGATATGTTTTACTTGCATGCATGAAGCTGCTTGGCATGAATTTGAGATGCCACCACTATCAGGAGTCATCAAATTTAAAACGAGCGATCTGGCGCTAAATCATAGCCATTTCAACGCGACAGCAATTAGCAACAGCAAACAGTCCCTCTACCACTGCCGAAAGCACAGATGATAAGATGGTGAAATGAATGGACCCTTGCGCACCTGCTCAGGGTGTACAAGGATCCATTAGGAAAAAGAAGAAGCGACACAATGACGTGCATCACTGGTGAGAGCAAGTCGCCCACTCTGTACCCGTAAAAGCCTCACTTTCTTTCACTTGGGTATCACATCTAGGGTGCCCAGACGTCCGGGTTTTCCCAGGGCAGTCTGGGGAAATCACCTGACGTCCAGGGACCCAGAGTTTTTTTTATTTTATAAACCCCGTCCGGGGTTTCACCTACGGTCCTTTTTTGCCCAGCCTCGATTTCAAAATCCCAAAATCGGGTCCTGGCGCAACTTTTCCTGTGCGAATGGGGGCGTGAAATGCTTTTCACGCCCCCATTTCCTCCCCGGAACTCTCCTGAAATGAGAGGAGTGTGCCTGTTAGCAGCCTCCCCCCCCAAAACAGGCCAGCGACATAGAAGTAGGACTAACGTTGTCTGTGTATTTACTTTAGTCCTACTTCGATTTACATGGCCCGTCCCGTTTTTTTTTTTTTTTTATCTGGTCACCCTAATCAAATCCCAACATTCTTCCATTCCGGTTTGCAGCTACATTACATGATTTGGCGATCAACAAAACTGTGCTGTGATGAAAGAATGTAACCAAGCAGGGAGAAGCTTTGCAGCTAGTAAGGAGATGAGACACCACAAATTCCAAGGGTTGGCTGATGGCGTGGCAAACTTTTGATAGGGAGACCATGGTAGACTGGCAAAGCAGCAGTGTCACGGCTCTGCAGCAGACACTGATGGCACGTCAGGACAACTGACCTTCCCTGTCTAAAGAAAAAGCGGGATCAGATTGTAGTGTTAGTAAGTACTGTGAAGTGGGGAGGGTTACTTCAGTGGTATCAGCCTTCCAGCCTGAGTCGTGATAGGCACAAGCCTATTGTAGGGTGACCAGATTTTGAAAATAAAAAACAGGGACAGGCCAACCACATAGAAGTAGGACTACAGCTTCAGCTGTGAAACTGTAGTCCTACTTCTATGTAGGTGGCCTGTCCCGTGTCATGTTGCAGCGCTGGGGTCCCGAGGCTATTTTAAGTTTAAAAAACCTGTCACCCTGGCCTATTGGCACCCCTGGGGTCGCATAAAGCCAGATTTCTTTTTTATAAAAAAAGAAGATGGCTGCTGCATAATGTAATATTCTGTCCAAAAATGCATGTTAACGCATTGCTGTTGGGTGCATACTCGATCTCTGTCATAATAGTGGTGAGGGTTTGGGAGAAACTGCTATTCAGGTGCACACATGGGGATGTTTGTGTATCAGAAGACAACTGTGTGATGAATAATCTGGGCCTGACACAAAAGGGCAATAGTTGTGCACAAGCCATGGTACTTTCGTTGACAGTGCAGGGCTTATGGGGCAAGAGCAAGCAAGGCCCTTGGCAGATTCAGATGGACCTGAATATGAATATTTGAAGTCAATTTCTAATTGCTAAGGGGACGTACTAGCCCCTGCAGGGGGCGCTCGAGGGACGTCCCACATAGCGGGACGCCCTCTGGCAGCCCCCCCACCCGCAGGGAGGATCCCACCCCTTCCGCTTTGTCACGGTGGTGGAGGGCGTCCCCAGGGGTGGGCATTTCCGGCAGGGCCCTGGGACGGCCTACAAATAGGGATGAGGACTGCACAGTCGGCCTCTGTTGCAGTTCTCATCCATCGAATAGCGGGGTGCCACCCCCAAAGCGTGGCGGAGTTAGGGGCAGTCCTAACCGGGGAGGAGTTTGCCACGGCTTGAACCGTGGGCGGTTTCCCGATGACCGTACCCGAGCCAAAGTCGGATGACGGGCATTGGATCCCTATGGACACTGGAGACTCCTCACCTTTATGTGCAGTGGCCCGAGGGAGAAGCACTTTGTGCAATCTGGCGCGGATGTCCGGTGCCTTGCGACATGCCGGGAGGCGGCAAGGGGACACCGGAACAGTCAGAGGATGCCCCACACTTTTTGGGGCCTAGGACTTTTTGTGGTATAGATGGTCATGAACCATGGTGCTTTAGGGCTGGGACTGCCCCCCAATGTTGTTGTATGCTCCAATAAACTGTGATCTGTGTTTCCAAAATGTAAAAGGTTGTTGGACTATTATTCACTGGGTGATCAGGTTGGTTTCAAGGGATGTCATCTCACACGACAAGGGGGGGGAGCCAATGGGGGCTGACACCGCTATGACTAGAACATGGTGACTTTTCTGGTGTTTTCAAAAACCAGACGCATGCACTTTGCTACAAAGTAGTACGTTTGAAGCATTCACTTCAAATAAAACAAAAACATTACATTCTAAATGATGTTTAAGGTTTGCATTATGAGGAATGTTTTCACCTTGTAGCGTAGTGGCAGGGGTGAGGGTTCTACCGCGCACCTTATTAGGAGACAGGCGTAGGCAAGCACACAATATAATGATATAACTTTTCTGAAAACTTGACCCGCCCGTTACCTGTGTCCAACCCCCGCATACCTGGGTCCCAGATCACACCAGTGAGCCCCGCTGTGACGCGGGGAAGGGAGGAAAAGATTAAGGGAGGATTTTCCCCAAACACCCCTCAGGAAAGAAGACACTAGTAACTGGCACAAAATTAAAGGGTGACAAAGGAATGCTGGTGTACGGTTCTTTTGGTCGTTAAATGTTCACTTATACTTTTCACTTCCGGGTCACCAGCATGTTTTTTTGACACTTTTCTTTTTTTAAAATGGGAAATCACAAGACAATATGTTCACTTAACTTAACCCTAAACAGCTGTGCATCTAAAAAGTAAAAACAAAAATATAAAGAGTCCGTTCAAATATATAAAATGTACAAAAAGTCTTAAACAAATATATATAAAACCCATACAGTGTACTGTAGAAGAAAACTATAAAAACACCTTACCTCTGAGACAACCTGGCCAGGGATGTCTCAAAGTCCTGGCTGCTGCTCTCTAGTGATGTTCTGGGTCTTGACAAGCTCTCTTGTGATGGTTTTCTTATTATGGCAAAGACAGACAGCAGCAAGCAGAAGCAGCAACAATGGGTGACAGCCACAAAGTCGTCACTGGAGCTGATCTGCGTATACAAGGTGCAGCCCAGCAATCATGAAGCGTGGGGCATCCCACAACCATTTTCCAGCTGGGCCGCATCTGTGAGGTGTGTCCCAGGGAGTCCTGGTAGGCCAATTGTCAGGGGCGGACCCCTTTATTTATATGCAGCCCAAGAGGGCTCAAAATGTTGGCCATTCCTTGAGCGCCGGTAATTAAATGTGCTGCCTGGGGACTGCAGCAGTGTTACAGGCCAGCTGGGGGGTGACAGTGCTCACAGACGCTCCCCTGTTACTAAGGCCCGGGCAGTGGTGGTGACAGCGTGCAGCGTCTCTAAACCCTTAGTGGGTTTCAACCGCTGTGTTCCCCGGCGCAAGAGTAAAGGAACCCACACAGGAGGGTCCTTTACGTTAACTTTTTCTTTTTCTTTTCCGGGTCCCGGGCACGGCTTCTCGCGCCAGCGCTTTTTTTTTCTTTTGATCCCCGCAAAGGGGTTACAACTTTAAAAATGTGCTTTAATTAAAGAGATTCACAATTGTTTATACTCCTGTCAATGCTTTATAAATGCTTAACAGCTGCGGGCAGAACCTATTTCAAAATGAGTGAATGTTTCCTAAATTAAAATACATCTTGAAAAATCTAAATTTCTAAAAGTGGTGTGCTGCAGATTCTTACAGTACGCAAATCATATCCCTGTGAATGTTGGTTGCATTGTTTCTAAAGAGTTAAACAGTGAGGAGGAAGCACACATTTCGGATTTTTTTTATTGTATTTAAATCGTGAGTTTTGGTCGTTGACAACTTGAGCAGAGTTTGCGGGGTGCCCCACATCTCCTGGCACCCAGCAACCCTGAGGGCTTGGCAAAATCGAACATAAAGTTCTTCAGTGAACTCCAGTGAGCAGGCACACTTAGAGGTCTGTGTTTTAGGCGGGAGAATCTGTTGAGCGCAAGAAGAGCAGTTTATCCAACAGCAGTGACAAGAGTTGTTTTTCGATAGCATTGTCGCGCAGCACATTGCAGACCCAAGCTACACAAGGCAGGCCAAGCAGAGTCACGCACTCCAACTTAGGGCAATGCCTGAACGGATGGCCTGACAGACTAGCGTGGGGGGGGGGGGAGCTTCTGTCCTAAATTTGAAAACTTGACGATGGTAGGCTTCACCAGTATCACCCCTCACATAAAATGTACATTGCAGCATTTGCCTCAAATGTTGCCAACATCAGCCCCTTGACAGCACCCAAACATTTCGCTGTGTTACACCACCAACTGGGATTCCAAATTTGCTGCATATTTTTTCTCTTTTGCTGCACGGTCCGCAATTTTGCCAGAGTCCCAAGGCTGCAGGTGAGATTAAAACTGGCTTGAAAGAGTGCACGTGTTATGCGCAACTTTGCAGTGAATGAAGTGCCGCATTGAAAAAAAGAAATGGTCGCAACATTTTATGCCACACATGCAGAGGAACCCGACCCCGGCAGTAGCAAAGTGCACAGCGCGTTTTGGCATTTGGTGCAATGCTCAGTCTCTCTCAAACCAACAAAGGTCCTAAAAGAATTGGATCCTTCAATTGACTAAATGCTGATTGAACCTTCCAGTAAAAGGGGATGGCCAAGTACTCCCTACCATGACCAGGACATCGACGTGTATCCGTGAGGGTAAATTGAGGCCATGTACCGAAAGTGCTTGGTAACCTCTGCCTTCTAACTACAATCTTGGCCTTGCATTGGTAGTTTTCTTTCAGGAACTCGCATCTAGATGCATCCCACTTTGCTCATCTGACTGTTTTTCTGTTCCATTTTAGTTCTTTGTTTAAAAGTTGCATTTGGGTGTCTTTTTGAACCTGGGCATTTTTTTTGCTTGGTTTAAAAGCTGAATTTAGATGTGCACTTGAACCTGGACATTTTTCATGTGTTGTTAAAAAGTTGCATTTAGATGTGCATTTGAACGTGGGTATTGAATGTTGCTGCATTCTAGCACTCACCCCATCTGGGTAGATAATATCATGCTACCCTGTGCATATGCTGTTCAAATCACCCCCCTTCATCTGGGCGTGCCTGGCTGCAGGCTGCCTGGTGAGTTTGTTTGTGCAACTCCAGCGCCTGTCTCTCTTCCTCCTCCCTGCCCCACCACTCACATGGCGCTCTCTATGTCCCCTATCTATCTGAACTGCTACCCTATCACCTATCTGGAAGAAAAAAGCTAATAAAAGCTCTCCTGGACTCTAGGCCTACCTATTGCACACCTACGTCAATGCTACTTCCAGGCAGACTATTACTGACATCCTCTTTTCTGTCCCTTCCTCGGACCTTTGGACTCACCTCCTGGTCCCCACTCTCTCCCGTTTTCCTCTTCACCCATTAATGGTGGCACTAAGTGGGAAGTACTCTTGGCCTACTTCTCATCTTCTAGGTGCATAATTAATGTCTACCACAATGGCACTATCATGGCCCAGGGTTCTCAACCTACTCTTCTCCTGTCCTCATTAACTTCCTCCCTTTCCTGCTACCCCTCCTTCCTCCTCTCCACCACCACCGTCAGGAGTACCATGCCCCTGTAACCCTGCCCTCGGGAAAACCTTCAAAGGTTGTGATCAGCTTCACTTAGCTACTCTGAGCATGAGGTCTGCTGTCAAACACTCCTCTGACATCTGTCTCCTTCTTGAAGACCTTGACATCCTAGCCCTTATTGAGACGTGGTTCAATGCCAGTTCTGTCACTGCTCCCTTCCTGACGACTACAAAATCCCAGAACCAACAGGCCCAGAGGTGGAGTGGCCCTGATTTTCCCTGAGTGGGTCTGTGCTTCTATCATACCTACTCAATCCTACTCCTCTTTCGAATGCCTCATCTGTAGGCTCTCGCCTACTCTCTCTCTCTCACTCTTGCTACACCTACAGGCCCCCATGGCCCTATTCCTCTCTTCCTCTCTCAATGGGCCGACCTTGCCTCCTCCCTCTCAACCTCTTCTTTTAAACTCCTGCTCCTTGGTGACTTCAATATCCACCTCAACTCCCTTGAATCAGCCACCTGAGAGTTGTGTGCCCTCTGTGGGTCCCTCTTTCTCACTATTCTTCCTACTGGTCTGACCCACTCAGCCGACACAATCTGGATGCCCTCCTTTCTGGTGACATCCTCATCTCGAACCTGGTCACCACCCCCTTCGCCTGATCTGATCACTCTCTCTGCTGATGTGGGGACCCTTTGCCCTCTATCTGAGTTACCACCTACACTGCCAGCCTCCTTCGCTGTCATTCGACTGATGAACCAAGTGTCAGTTTCTGCTTTTGCTTCCACTCTCAACCCACCCTCCCACCCCTGCTTCTGACTCTGTCCTTGCTAATCTGTACTTCTCCATCTCTAACACCCTTCACAACCTTGCACCTGTCATGAGGATCGACCTAAAACCAGCCTTCAAGTGCAATGGCTGGTACGACTCTGATCTAGCATCTCCGAAACGTACATGCAAAGATGCTGAACTGAAGTGGCAGACCTCCGGTTCATCATCTGAAATAACTGGCCTGTCGCCTGCTCCAAAGGGAATATCGTTTCTCTTTCTGCTCCAAGGAGAGGGTCCATATCCAAGCCTGTATCTCTGGAGCCACTAACACCAAAGCTGAACTTTTAAAAATCTGCCAATCGAAATGCAGTCTCTACCTCTCTTCCTTCCTTCCCAGGCTCTCTGCACCGCTTTGGCCTCCCATTTCCCTGCTCCCCTGCCTCCCTTGCCTACCCTCCTAGCACCCCTCCCACACTCTCCTCTTTCCTGTCCATAGCACCGGATTAGCTCTCTAAAGTTGCCCGCTCTATGAAGGTCTCCTACAAACAGGTGCTCCCCTGGTCTTCTAGAACAATTAAGGGCAACATCTCCTCTCTCTCGCCCCAGCACTTGCCAACTTCTGTAGCCACTCTTTTGCCATTGGCTCCTTCCCTCTTTCCCTCAAGCACTCCCTTGTGCACCCTCTCTAATAAAAAGCCACCTGCTGACCTCTCCTGGTTGGCTAACTATGGCTGTATCTTCACTACCCTCTTCCTGGGTAAAATCTTGGAGAATCTGGTCCCCCCCCAACAGACCCTCCACACTGAACTTGTTGGTTGCCTCCATGACCACCAATCAGGATTCCGTGCATCCAGAGGCACTAAACTGCTCTCCTGAACGCCGGTGAAGACATGCTTTCAAATCTTGACTAACTCTTCAGCTGTTCCCATCCTCCTCAATCTCTCCTCTGACTTTGACACAGTCAACCATTCTATCCTTATAAACTGACTCTGATACCCTCAGCATCACGAACCGGGCACTGGATTGGCTGACCTCTTTCCTCACTAACCGCAGTTCACAGTTGCAACTGGGCCCTTTCTCCTCCATCACCACACTCTCTACTTGTGGTATCCCCCTGGGGTCTATCCTACCGCTGTGGCTCTTCAATAACTATCTCATCCCTCTCGTTCACCTGATCCCCTCCTTTTCTCCTCATTTCCAGTTTTCTGTTGATGACACGCAGCTTTCATTCAAACATTCCTCTACTACCCCCTTTTCCTCCTCTCTCATCCCTGATTGTCTAACCACCATCCAAGCATGTGTGCGGCTAATGATCTCTGTCTTAATGCCAGTAAAATGGAGATCCTTCTCATCGGGACACCTGCACCCCGTTTTCCTCCTACCCTCTGGTCACCCTCCTTAGGCCCTCTACCCTCACTATCCTGTGAGGCCAAAAACCATCTTACACTCTGCTCTCTCCATCACCCTGCACATCGTGGACCTTGCCAAGAAAGCCCACTTCCAGCTTCACCTCCTCAGAGGCATTCTTTGGTCCTCTCTAGTCTGGACTACTGCAACAACCTCTTCCTCAATCTCCCCCTTTCCTCCCTATGCCCCTTCAGCTAATCCAGAATAGGGCTGGAAGACTTATCCTTGCCCTCAAACCCAGGGACCATATCTCTCCAGTCCTAAAATTTCTCCACTGCCTCCCAGTGGCTGCAAGGATCAAATGCAAGACCCTCTGCATCATCCGCAAGGCTTTCTGGGGCCTGGGACCAAACTATCTCCAACTTTCCCTCCCTAAATAGTCCCCTGCTAGAGCCGTCAGCTCCTCTAACTTCAACTCTCTGCTTGTCAAAAGCTTCTCCAATCAGAGAGTGGGGGCAGGTCTCTCTCTCCGGCAGGTGCCTCCCTTTGGAACAGCCTTCCTGCCCCTCTCAGAGTGGAGCCGGACCTCCTTAAGTTCAGGAAATGCCTCAAAACTCTGCTTTTCTCTACCTCTTCCCCTCTCCCCCTTCCTTGCTGATTACCCGACTGCAGCTGAGACTGGTGGCCTGGTCCTCATGAACCTCGCAGGATACCAGGCCCTGTACCCGGTCAACACCAGCACCCCCTTGCCTCAGTTAGCACTGCCCCCTGCCTCATGGCTGTTCATCCCACTCTTGGGATTCGTCTGCCATAGCACTTAACGCAAGGCCTCCTGCCAGGGCCCCCACCAGCAATTGTCCATTCCTTGGTCCATCCCCTACCCCTCCCTATCTTCTGCACTTCTCTTCACTGCACTTGCATGTCTGAATGTCACAAAGCCTAGTAGTACCACGATTGTATATTTACTGTTTACCTATGTTATTTTCTCCTCTTGTTCCCTCCCCACTTTGTGGCACCTGGAAACACCATTATGTTGTATACAAGCCTAACAAATGCTCAATAAAATAAAAATAAATAAAAAGTTTGATTTGCAAAAAGAAGAGCGTTGTGCAAAGGTCAAGCATGGTTGTATGATTTGCACCGAACGGCATGGCGCACACGCTTTGCACCAGAGGGCAAAACACGGGCTCTTGCCGTTGCCAGGCCCTTTGAGTTCAATAAAAATCTCGTGCCTTCTGGGTGCAGACAGGCTGAAGGGTGGTTAGAATGTTGGCCCAGAACTGCACAGACAACCTTTTCAAAAGAAAAAAAACTTCACTCCCTGTACATTTAACATTGCGTACTTGGAATGTAGCACAAAATTGGCAAACTTAATGATATATGGCTGTGCACTACTAGTGTCATTTGGCCAATCTTACTGTATTTTGCATAAGAATTTTGAACCAAATAATAAGCCTTAGTTGCACCATTATTCACTTCTACTACCACACTAGCAAATCAATGGAGCGCAACAGTTAACATTCTCCAAAGAAAATATTTCACTTCCTGTGGAATATTCAAGGACAGAGATCCTCATTACCTGAAGAAAGATACCCACTTTCCCTTTAATGTATCTGTTTGTTCTGTTACGCAAAAAACATATTTCCCGACATGTGATGATGCAATGCCAAGGCATGCGGATCAAGAAGAGTGAAATTCTCATAGACATGCCCGCATGCAGTGTCATTCATTAATGGTCACTGGGGAACATATGAAGCAGGCCTTTTACTTCCGGGTGAAAAGATTATGAAACATGGCTGGAGTGGAGCAGAGCCATAAAGAGCCCCACAGGCGCCAGCTCCCGGGCGGGCTTTGCCGTTGTGATGCCACCATTCCTTCATCTTATCGTAGGAGGGGCACTAGGTAAGCAAGGATTCTGTGGGGGTACTGCCACACATCTAAGCTCTTACAGCATCCATACTTCAATTGATCGCAATTGCACGCGTGACAAGTATACACTGTGCTTTTTCTCACCATTTAAAGTGATTACTAGACAGTAGAATCCTGAAGTACCTGGGGAGTAATAATGCAGTCAAACTTTTGACAGACATCAGGTTTGGCTTGAATGGCAAAGCTTTCGTATTTCTTTTTGGCATTTATTTATTTATTGTGTATTTATAGGTGCCACAAGACAATAAAAGGGGTGAGTAGACAGGGAAGAAAACAACAATAAGGGTCCTACTAGGCCCTGTGTGATTTGGATCATGAAAGTGCAGTAACAAGAAGTGCAGGAGGGGTGAGAAAGGGGAAGAGGCGGGTGCTGTCAGGGTGGAAGAGATAATGCTAGGGTCAGAAGGAAGTGCGTGGCTGAGTGGCGGCATACAAGTGCAGGGGAGGGGAGGAGGGTCCCTGGGCCTAGGCAAGTGCTAAGGGGAGCCCAGATGGGCAAGTGCCAGGGAGTGCAGGTAGAGAGGACCCCATGCGAGGACGGGTGTGGACCAGCCTCGGTAGGGATGCACACCCCACCAGGCTAGTCAGGGGAAGGGGACCCTGCAAGTGCAGGTTCAGGTTAGGAGGGGGTTAGGTCAGGGAGAACAGGGTGATGGGGTAGACTGCGCTAGGAGGGCCTGGTGCCCTGTAGGACTCAGAAGGGACCAGACAGCCAGTTAATGTGGCAGAGGGGGACATTAGCATTGGAGGGGGAGAGGGAAGGAAGAAGAGAAAAGGAGGGTCTTGAGAAACTTCCGGAACTTAAGGAGATCCGGCTCAATTCTGAGAGGAGCAGGGAGGCCATTCCAGAGGGAGGCACCTGCCAAAGAGAGAGATCTAGACCCCACGCTCTGCTTGGAAAAGCATCTGATCTGCAGAGAGTTGGTGATAGACTACTGAAGGGCACTAGCGGGAGATATTTAGGGAGAGAGAGTTGGATGTAGCAGGGGGCACATTGTGCATGTTTAAGTGCCACTGAAGAGAATGTTTAACCTTTTAACTTCATAATGTCTGCCAAAATATTGAGCAAGCCCCAGCATTCAGACAGGCTTTATTTGCATACCCATAAAGCCCCGTTTGGCTTAAACACGGATGCTTTTTCCTTCTGTAAACCAGGTGATATTTTCACACTGGACAGATTACAAAAGGTATTTTGAAAGTGTTCAGTGGATTGACAGTGGTGTGACAATACCACATACTAATTTAAGGAAAAGAAGGGATGCTACAGAACCCTACGATCCTTGCAGCTGTCTAAAATTGTATGCAAACATGTTCACTATTGTATGAAATGCTTACCTGTAAGTAAGGATCCCCGTTTCCGTTTTTACAAATAAATACAGACAGAAATAACTATTTTTCCTTTTTGTATTTATTAACAAAAATTGATAAAAACAGAAATGCAAGTCTATTGGTTGGGTCTTTAAGGTGTCAGTCATGCATTGCTGGCCAATTTCTGAGCAAAGTAACATGAGAGATTGAAAAAAGGAGCTTCCCATTACAGAAATCCAAGTGTGAATGTGTTTTTTTTAAATATAAATAAATGTGGAAAAAATAGTAGTGTCAACTTATTTTATTATAAAGCAAAAAATAAATGTGGATAAATACAGATGGAAATGGTGCAAAAGTAAATACCATACGACTGGGAGCCTTACCTACAAGCAAGCATTTTCACATATAATGCAGAGATTAATTTATTATAGTGTAAACATTCATTACTTTCCACATTTTAAAGTCGTGACATAACAAGGAAACGCACAAAGTAAAAACCTATCCTCATGACTGAATGCAGCGACTAATTCAGTAAAATGTGTCATTAAATGCTTCGGCTCAAACTTGTCACACAAAAGTAAACACACCCTGAGCAGAAACATTATCACAGGGCTGGAACACACATGTAAACATACCAATTTCAGGACAAAACATATCTGGGTACAAGAAGGAAAAAGGCCTGCTTGGGAAGAGTTAAGGTCTAAACCCTGAGCAATGGGGAGGTAGTGAGCAACTGGCTGGTGATGATGGGGAATACATGGTGCAGACAGACACATGAGGTTGATGGAACTGAATTTACACAGGACAGAATTAAGAATGGAATTCAGTGTTGGGGATTTTGGACAGGAAGGTAGATCACTTTTTGGTATTGGTAGAGAAAGTTATAAGACAATGAAATACCACCCCGTGGCAGTTCACAGAGAGACAATCAGAGAACCTGGCAGAGAGGACAGGAATACAAGTGGGGGAGGAGAAGACTAGTTGCATGTCACCTGCAAAGAGGTGGTAGGAGAACCCCAAGAATGAAATCAGATGACAGGAGTAGGAGGCGTCAACCGTTAGTTGTACTGTTGAATAGTAAGGGGCCAAAGTCGAAGCATTGGGGAACACCAACCAGGAGGGGGGCGAGGGTCCAAGTAAGAATGGAGTGGTCCACTGTATCAAACGTGTCCAAGAGGTACAGCGGTATTAGGATAGAGGATCATTTACAGTAGTGAGCAGAAGTCCGAACGTTAGAAACCTGAGTGAGGCACTATTCTATAGAATGATGGCTGCACAATCCGTACTGGAGAGGGCCCATGTGGTAATAGTGTGCAGGTAAGATTATCTCTCACTAAAGACTGGGAGTTTGACTGTTTCACAATAGATGGAAGGAGAGATACAGGTTTAAGGTTGGTGGGATTATGCTGGTCAGCAAGGAGTTCTTTAGGATAGGAAGGAGGGTGTCTACCTCAAACCAGACTGGAAAGATTCCAAGGCAGAAGGAGAAGATGAAAAGAGGGGAGAGGTGGGAGCAGGTTAGAAGTAGCAGCTCAGTGACCCATTTGCAGGGCACAGGTTTAAGCCAGGAAGAGAGGTTGGCAGCCTTAGGGTGGGTGCTAAACCACTGGGGAACTTTGGGAGGAAATAATACAGGAAGGAGGTAGCCGAGACAGGGGGTGATGGAGAATGAAGTGGGGTGGTGGCTATGGTTCCTCAATTCGTATTCATTTTAGATGAGAAGTGGTGTGCAAAGTCATTAGTGGAGAAGGAAGAAAAGACCGCTGAGGAGTGAGGAGGAGCCAGAGTGGCTTTTTGTGTGGAGGACATTTTTGAAGAGAAGTAATTTGATTGAAGTACAAACATTTGACAGAGTCGAGAGCTATGATAAAGGACAGCATGGCATTCGCATAAGCAAGCGAGAGAGGTGTAGTCCGTCCTTGCTACAAACGTGGTATTGAATGTCTTCATGGAAGAGGACCTTTGGAGGGATGGTCAAGGGCTAGGGGGATGGGTAAAAAGGGGGAACATACATGAGGGATAGTTGTGGTTAAAGGGGAGCAGGGATGAAGTCTGAGGGGCCTGTTCACATGTGGTGGTCTATTGGTTATGTGGGGCGCATGGAATCAGGTCCACATACATTTAGAGATAGCAGGGAAGATAGGTTATAGAGAATGAGTGGGGCAGAAATACTGAAGTGGAGGATTAAATGGTCAGAAGGGGCGGGGTCCAATGTGGGATGTGAGGAGCAGGGGACAAGGGGAAGATAAGGTCAATAGAGTTCCCTTGAAAGTGAGTGGGTAGAATGAGAAGTGGGGTACGGGCGTGGGCAGAGGAGGAGGTAGAGTTCAGATTGATGGGCAGAGACTTTGCAGGGAGCTTACATTTTTAAACAGGGTTCAGTGGACGTGGAGCCATGGATGAGTTCCAGATCAGAGAAGAACGAGTTTACAGGGCACAGACCTGATCATTCATGTAGCTGGTGAGAGTGAGGAATTGGGTACAAGTGTATTAAAAAGAGAGTGGCATAAAGTCAGAGGGTGGGCAGAGGAATGGGTCTTCCCCATTAGGCCAACCGCACCACCTCTTTTGAAAGAGGGAGGAGTGCAAAAAGGTAGTAGAGCAAGTGTGCAAGGGCTAAGGATGGTTTGATTGCCGACATTTTGAGCATTGCAGAGCCTGAGTGTTAGAGGAGTAAGAGTAGGTGAAGGAAAGCAAGAGGTAATGGGGGGGGTAGGTGGGAAGGAAACGTGAGATCAGAGAAGGTGGCCAGGAGGCCTTTTGGTGCCTTTTGTGGGCGGGGCAATTGGCAGGGGCATAATAGAAAGTGGTGGAGAACAGGGACGGTCCGTACAGTCTGAGGAGAGTAAAGAGAGTGAGAAGAAATATAAGATGGAGTGAAGGACTCATGGAAAGAGGGGGGAATCAAAGATAGGTGAGGTAAAGCGAGGTGGGGGAAAGGAGTTAAATTGGCGGAGAGGAGGAATGACAAGAGTGCAGATTGGTGGGCACGCGTGGTCTATATGGACTATAAGAGGGGGCGTCATGGAACACCGTAGCAATGCAGATCTGCAAAGCAACAATGTGCTAAATGGAACCAAAATTCAATATTAAAATGGCAATTTAAAGCTCTGCGCCTTAGTCACTCAAAACGCAATTTGCAAGTGACAACTGAAAGAAGAGGCCTGCCGATCTAGTGTGGTGCACCAGATGGGGGCCCAGTGTTGCTCCTAAATACTTACCCTATGCTCCAGAGGGGCTGCTCTGAAAGTACTTGTATAGCTCACTTCAACTCAGGAAAGCAAATTCTCAACACATGTGGGAGAGTGTGAATGCTCTCTACATTCAGACCTAAAAAAATACATTATGTGCAATTCACCTGAAGGGGTGGGGGGGTTGAACTGACTCTTCAATCTGATGACAAAAGCCCCTCTTTTCAGGAGTTCATTTGAGAAAATGGATAGCTAACACTTGCAACTATTTTTTTTTTAACCACATGTCTGTCTGGAGTTCTTTTTTGGCAACCCTATCAACATTTAAACTGGCGAAACTTTGCAGAGGTGAAGAAGGGCCGTTCAAAGAAGCTGCGGTAAAGGAAAGAGAGAAAAGTGCGATGGAGAGATGCAACTGTCCCGTGTCGGGTGGGAATCGCTCCCCCAGTGCTTAATGTGTAATCTATACCTCCTCGAACACGCAATAACAAAGGACTGCAGGTCCCAGAGCGCAATCTATAGAGAAGCAAAGGGAACAGAAAGGAGAACAAATGGGCTTTGCTCCATAGAATTGTAGCGCTTCACTTTGGCAAAGACGGGTCCCTTCCCTTCAATAAGGTCCCGACATGGCTGCTGCAGTAACAAGTGGAAAGCAGGGCTATTCTGAAAAGCTGCATCCGTGATGGAGATGCCCCTGCCCGCGCCTCAGGCTGGCACATCTACATACAGTAGTTTCAGATCTGGAGTGGCATCTAAACGCCTGGAAAGGAAATCAGGCCAGAATGACCAATTCTGTCCCTTTGGTGGACCCTAAAAAAGGCCAGAACGTGACTGTTCACTTATTTGCTATCACGCTGCACAAAGGGTCCTCGCAATTGAATGTGCATTAGACAAACTAATTGGCAACAACTTTTAAACTACAAATATCCCATTCAAATCGTGTTTTCTGAATATGTCAGCTGTATTTTCATAAATGTATGGTGTTCTAGAGAGCAGGCACAATAGTGCTGCACAGACATACATTCAGTAAGGTTGGGCCAGAGGAGGGAAAATAAGTCAATGCATTTCAATATATAATGAACATATAGACCCCAGAGGGATTTGACGCATTTGAATGTGCCCCATGCTGTAAAGGGTACAGCGAAACAAGGAGAGAGTGACGGCAGGGAGCGGGAAGCCTGTAAAGGGTACAGCGAAACAAGGTGAGAGTTACGGCATGGAGCGGGAAGCCTGTAAAGGGTACAGCGAAACAAGGAGAGAGTTACGGCATGGAGCGGGAAGCCTGTAAAGGGTACAGCGAAACAAGGAGAGAGTGACGGCAGGGAGCGGGAAGCCTGTAAAGGGTACAGCGAAACAAGGAGAGAGTGACGGCAGGGAGCGGGAAGCCTGTAAAGGGTACAGCGAAACAAGGAGAGAGTGACGGCAGGGAGCGGGAAGCCTGTTAAGGGTACAGCGAAACAAGGTGAGAGTGACGGCAGGGAGCGGGAAGCCTGTAAAGGGTACAGCGAAACAAGGTGAGAGTGACGGCATGGAGCGGGAAGCCTGTAAAGGGTACAGCGAAACAAGGAGAGAGTTACGGCATGGAGCGGGAAGCCTGTAAAGGGTACAGCGAAACAAGGTGAGAGTGACGGCAGGGAGCGGGAAGCCTGTAAAGGGTACAGCGAAACAAGGAGAGAGTGACGGCAGGGAGCGGGAAGCCTGTAAAGGGTACAGCGAAACAAGGTGAGAGTGACGGCAGGGAGCGGGAAGCCTGTAAAGGGTACAGCGAAACAAGGAGAGAGTGACGGCATGGAGCGGGAAGCCTGTAAAGGGTACAGCGAAACAAGGAGAGAGTGACGGCATGGAGCGGGAAGCCTGTAAAGGGTACAGCGAAACAAGGAGAGAGTGACGGCATGGAGCGGGAAGCCTGTAAAGGGTACAGCGAAACAAGGAGAGAGTGACGGCAGGGAGAGGGAAGCCTGTAAAGGGTACAGCGAAACAAGGTGAGAGTGACGGCAGGGAGCGGGAAGCCTGTAAAGGGTACAGCGAAACAAGGTGAGAGTGACGGCAGGGAGCGGGAAGCCTGTAAAGGGTACAGCGAAACAAGGTGAGAGTGACGGCAGGGAGCGGGAAGCCTGTAAAGGGTACAGCGAAACAAGGTGAGAGTGACGGCAGGGAGCGGGAAGCCTGTAAAGGGTACAGCGAAACAAGGTGAGAGTGACGGCAGGGAGCGGGAAGCCTGTAAAGGGTACAGCGAAACAAGGAGAGAGTGACGGCATGGAGCGGGAAGCCTGTAAAGGGTACAGCGAAACAAGGAGAGAGTGACGGCAGGGAGCGGGAAGCCTGTAAAGGGTACAGCGAAACAAGGAGAGAGTGACGGCAGTACAGCGAAACAAGGAGAGAGTGACGGCAGGGAGCGGGAAGCCTGTAAAGGGTACAGCGAAACAAGGAGAGAGTGACGGCAGGGAGCGGGAAGCCACCTTGTGACGGCAGGGAGCGGGAAGCCTGTAAAGAGTGACAAGAAGAGAGTGACGGCATGGAGCGGGAAGCCTGTAAAGGGTACATAACCAGCGAAGATGCTGAAAAAAGCGTGACCAGAGAGGCTTGATAAAGTGATGCGCAGTAAGCCACATGTATCAATATCGGAGTTGCAGGGAAGGGATTCGACGTGAAGTGACCAAAGCAGAGACTATGGAGAGAAAAGAGGCAAGCCTCAAAGCTCAAAAATTGGCGCGATAGGATGAGATGCAGACAGGCTCAACTGCGTCAAAAATAGAGACATGTGCTTCTTTTCTACAAACTGCTTGAAAAGTACTGCGGCGGGGGCTGCCATTTTAGGAAACATTTTTCAAATCATACATTTGAGGCATATTGACCCAGTGATATTATTCATAACTGCCAGCCGTAGGGAGCACCACGTCATTCACTGGCCGTACCACCAACAAGATTGAAGTATAAATTGTTGGATTTGGATTGGATCCAGACTGAGCAGAAGGTGAAATAGTACAAATCATTTGCTGACGATCCTGAGGAATAGTACAAAAGAGGCCATGTGATGTCCTACCTTGCTAAATTTCCCTCAAAATTGGAGCGGCAAAACTTTTTGAGACTCCGTTTGCACCTTCATCCAACACGAGAGGTTACATCAAGGAGAACAAAGGCCCATGAAGTAAAAATCTTGAATTGTCGATTTTGTAATAGAAGGAGACTTTGCAGCATTTAGTACTAGTATGTGAGCCCCTCAATTCTATAAGAAATAACCTCCTGGGGAGATTTATAGAGGAATCATCAACGAAATCACAGGAGGATTGGTGGGCTTCCATAAGATGGGGTGGTCGGCTTTCATTGTCCTTAGCCGTATTACAGCTGGTTAGGAGAATCTTCACTGCTATGGAGGAAACTAAATGTCTAGCTGTGGGATGAAACTAGCATTAGACTTATTTTTCTCTCTACTCCTTCTTCTTTTGTTTTTTCTTTTTCCTTTCTTCTTCTGATATTTTAAATTTTGACTGTAGAATGGGCCTTTGAGGATAATGATGATTTTTATGTGTTTTATGTTTTTATGTTTTGTATATGTTTGCATCTAAGGTTTCATTAATACCAAGTGATGTATAATAATAAAATAAAAAAAATCGTGCAAAATAAATGGAGTGATTTGTTGATAACCCCTGAAAAGGTTTCCATTGAAGTTTGTGAAATACGTTGGCAATGCCCATCGTGACCCATAGGGCATGAGAAACGCTCACCCCCAAGCTCCCTGTTTAAGGTCTGTTGGCTTGCCTCTCTAGCACCTGTGTCCACTCGTTGCGCATTGTAGCTAACAGCGCCCCTAGCGTATGGCACGTCACTGCACGCACAGGTGTCCACTGCCCTGCACCACACTGGCGAGTCCATTTGCTGTTGCTTTCGATCCATCACTCGCCCACTCCTTCTCTTAGAGTTCAGACACTCACCCCTGCCTTCATCCCTTCCCTTGACCTCAACCACCGTAGGCCTGCCTTCTCCTCCCTTGCATGGTGCAAGCAAGGACAGCCCGAAAGATGGAAACAACACACTGGGGCTGACAACTCCAAACACAAAGAAAGCGCGCCAACTTCATCTCTTGACCTTGGCCCTGGCGCCCTTGCTTGCTGGCACATGTATAGACCCACTCCCCGCCCCTTTTTTTGCACTCCTTGCACCCCCTCTACTAACAGTCTACACCCCATTCCCTTCAATTCTCCTGCTAAAAAAAACCTCTCCCTATCCCGACGGCTCTACAAACATTGAATACCACACCATATGGATTCTAGAGCAGAGCCCTGAAACGTGTTCCACTCCAGCGCCATTCTACCAGCGTGGAAACAGATGTAGAGTTGTGACCATTTGCCCAAGATCACAGTCTTGTCAAAAATGGGAAGCGGAATTATAGCCAGGTCTCCTGGTTTCAAAGCCAATGCTTTTATCAAAGCACTGTTGGGGAGGGGGGGGGGTAAAGCGGAGCTGGGGGGTTAAATATAAAATTGCTCGCTTCAGACCTGGTTGTCATGAAGGGTTTGCAATAAAATCGTGCTGCTCGTTTGATCTCCAAGGGTCTCCGAAACCTTCTTTCCGCAAAGCATATGTTCTTGCCTTTTGCTCCGTTTTAATGTTTAGTTGCAGGCGTAGCTTCGCGTCCATGGGGAGGGCAGAAGTGGAGTGGAGCTCAAACCCCCCGGTGAATACCAGACTTTGCCAGGGGGACGGGGAGAGGGGGGGTCAGCTGCATCCTCCAGCAGCAGCAGTCGGCTCCCTTCAAGGCAGGCAGACTGCCTCGAGCACACGGGTATGCGCTCACCTGGGCAGGAGCAAGTCATCCGCTCGCTGTGCCTTTGCGATATTAATCACGGCGCTGGTCAAAGTCTGGGGGTGTGAGGACGTCGTACAAGAGAAAAGGACAGAGCTGAGGGAATTAAGGAGGGAGGCATGTAGAAATAAAAGAGGGACCTAAGCCGAGCGGCGGAATAGAACACAAGGCAAGCAACAGCGTGAAGAGGACTAGTGAGAAACGACGCGGGGAGAAGGGGCGAACGGGAAACAAAGTCTACAGATGAAAACGGGAATGCAGGAGAGAATGCGAATAAAATGAAACACAGAAAGATTGCAAGACAGAGGGAGAGGAGGGAAAGGAAATTTGAAAAAAGAGAAAAACAAATAATGAATACAAATACAACATGCAGATAGAAACTGATAAAGACGAGAAAGAATAAAGGTAAAAGACATGAAGAAATAAGAACAGAGGACAGGAAAGTGCAAAGGAAGAAGGACAACTGAAAAGAAAATAAAGGTACGTTTTTGAAAGAAAAGCAACGATGCTAACAAGAGACACACGCTGAAAGACAGACCTAACATGTGGCAAGAAGAAAGAAGGACTAGCATGAATAGTTATTACAATTGAGGCCAATATACAGAAGAAATTAAAATCCAGCGGTAAAGGGGTAACAGTGACAGGGCAACAAAAACAGGGGAAAGAGAAAAGAAATAAAACAAAAAGGGACACAATGTTACAAAAGAAGAAACTGCAGTGATAGACAATAGGAAACATACCTGAATGCCGCCAAATATTCTGGGTCACCCATCGGGGGATCTAACCCACCAGTCCAGGCTACGTTCACATTAAACCCTTCACCACTGCCGGTCCCAACCTGGAGAAAAGGCAAACAGGGTGTTAGATGAAAACAACGCAACAATGGCAGGCAGCAGGGATATAGTGTAACAAACCGAGAGCTCGAAAAAACAAGCTGAGCTTTAGTAACGAACAGCAGAAAACCACCCACAGCAGCACCAAGCTACTGACTGCAAGCAGCAGAAAACCACCCAGAGCAGCACCAAGCTACTAACTGCAAGCAGCAGAAAACCACCCAGAGCAGCACCAAGCTACTAACTGCAAGCAGCAGAAAACCACCCACAGCAGCACCAAGCTACTAACTGCAAGCAGTAGAAAACCAACCACAGCAGCACCAAGCTACTAACTGCCGGAGGGATGCTAGCAATTACAAGATTTGCACAAGACTTGGCAACCAGCTAATACATTCCAAAGGAAGTGCTACTGGCAACAAGCTGGAGACCACTAACACAACGGGTGCTAGAATCAACAATCTGAGGCCTAGCAACAAATAACCAACTAACAATAGCAACACACTGAGGGGTGGCAACTTCCGGCAGACCATTACTATATATACACAAACAAGCTATGTGCTACTGGCAACACACGGAAGGTGGGTAACAACAAACTAAACCTTAACAACAAGCTGAGGACTAAAGAGAAGACATTGCATACAACAGCTAGATAGCTCAGTGAGTTAAGTGCTTGCGTACGAGATCTGTATGCAAACTGCAGAAGCATGATCAAATCCCAGCAGGGTTGGCCCCATATTGCACCTTCCGACGTTGACCAATGGCGTACAGTAAATGGGGTATCAATAAAAGCTTTGGACAACTAAAATGCCATCAGAATGATTTGACAAGAAGCCCTCACATTTAAAAAATGGCTTCATCATGACTATTAAACTGGGTGGATGACAGCGAGCGCAGCTAGATATGTAACAAGATCAGGATTAGGAGCAATGCAAATTGGGATAGTGAAAATAAGTGGGGCTATTACCCAGGTGGTATAGCTTTACTAACAACAAGTTGAGTGTTCGTGACAGCAGGCTGGATGGCTTAAACATGAAACCAGGGCATTAACAGTAAACTAACAGCTGTGAAACCACAAAAGAGCGAAGAATCTGCATCCATCTTATCAGCAGAGTATGGGTCATGGGCTGACAGAACCAGCTGATCATAATAATACACAGCCAGAACAGGAACACAAAACCAGCTGATCACCAATAATACACAGCCAGAAACGTGCCACAAAACTAGCTGATCACCAATAATACACAGCCAGAACAGGAACACAAAACCAGCTGATCACCAATAATACACAGCCAGAACAGGAACACAAAACCAGCTGATCACCAATAATACGCAGCCAGAATAGGAACACAAAACCAGCTGATCACCAATGATACGCAGCCAGAACAGGAACACAAATGGCATGGAATTAGGACCGAAGTAGCGCAACAGCAACAACACGCAGAGCAGTGCTTCCGCTTGGAGGGGAATCTACGCTTGGAGCGTAGGGAAAGTTTGGTGTAGGCACAGTCGGTCCTCCTCCAGTCATTGTATTCCCCATCATAATCTTGAGTGTCACCAAGCCAGTGTCAGTGTGAAACAGCTGTATATCAATTGTAAATAAATGATTTGGCTAAATGCATCTAAAAAATAAAACACAACCACAACAATGTGGTTGAAATGAATACCAATACAAAGCTAATTATTAAAGGAACCTTGTAAGCCTTCCTCGTCACTGCTGATTTTCCTGCACTTTCCAGAAATATGCGAACATCATCTACTGCGATCGGTAGCATTAGAGGTAGGCGAGCCTCGCGAGGCCCGTGCTCAAACGGGGGCTGCAGGCCAACCCTCTTTCTGGGCTAGTCTCTCCGGACGCCATGGGCTCCACCATGGCAGCCCAGTATCAACACGATCAGCGATAAAAAAAAAAAAGCCGCTCAGGCTACGCTGCGTGCTGCAGGCCCGCCCACACACCACCCTCCAATCCATGGCTTCCTGTTCTGCCCCCAGACAACACGATTGGCTGGGGGCAGAACAGGGAGTCACTCAGTGCAGGAGACAGTCGTTCAGTAGGCCAGCAGCTACATATTAAACTGGGCCCCACTCCCCGCCCTATCTTCCTTTTTTGGGCATTTATCGAAAGAAATGCCCAGATATGAAGAAAAAAAAAACTGGCCCTGATGGCAGCTCGGGTGCCGACAGGAATCCAGGGCTTCGTTTCTTTTTTTTTTCTTTTTCTGGTAGAGAGAGAGGGATTTAATGGGCCCTGCCCGTGGTGGGCTCCTAGAGCCAGAACCTGACCACCAGGCTCGGCCCTGGCTCGGCACTAACCATGAAATCCCCCAGCTCTAGGTAGCATGCACACATATGAAGTACGCAACTCCCCCCCTTAGTCCTCATCAGCAACACTAAGCGCCTGGCTTTTTCAATAAACATGTAGATTAGATATATAACAGGCAAAACACAAGTGGAATCGGGAAGATGTTCACATGGAAGGAAGTCAAAATGATGAAGCAACAAAACTCCCTTCCTAACCTAACCTGAGACAGAGTGATCTGTTCCGCCCTTTCCTCCCCTGGTTACTTGTAGAACGCTTGCTGTCAAATTGCCCGCCCTCCCCCTTCTCGGTTAGCTTCCCGCTAGCTTGCATCTCCATTTACCTCACGGTGCAAGTCCCCCTGTGACTTGTAAAGCTCTCTGTTGCTTCCGAAACAAGGTCTGTGCTCATTAAATACCCTAATAATAATTAAAAAAAAGAATGGGGTGGCTGCCATGTGGCTGCCAAGCAGAGCAAGCTCTGCTTCGGTGTCCTTCCTTTGCTGTTGTTGCTATCAACAAGTGTGCTCCTTTGTCTGCGGAACTTGATGCCCAGCTTTCAGAAAGTGATGGAGAATAACTCTTGACCAAATTGTGAAAATAAAAAAACAGGGACAGCCCACTGATCTAGAAATAGGACTACAGCTTCAGCTGTGAAACTAGTCCTACTTCTATGTGGGTGGCCTGTCCCGTGTCATGTTGATCGAGAAAGGAGAGCGCCCGGGGTCCCGAGACTATTTTAAGTTTTAAAAACCTGTACGGGATTTGCAGATCGGGTGGATATCATCCCGTTTTTTGGCCAAACCGATGGGAAAATCATGGCATCGAGCCAAAAATCGGGATGGTATCCAACCGATCCCCAAATCCCAGCACAGGGTTTTTAAACTTTAAGAAGTCTTGGGACCCCGGGACGGGAGCGCAAATACCCGGACAGTCCTGGAAAAACTGGGACGTCTGGTCACCCTACCCAACTCCTACTGGAAGTACATTTTGGACATTCCTGTGTCGACACAGCCTGAACCGCAGCCACCTGTTGTCTCTGCAAAAGTCCATGTGATGTTGGCATCGATCTCGCAATCATGGGAAAACACTCCCATTTTTACAAAGTTACCCCATAAAGGAAATACGAGGAATACAACAAAGGAAAAGTCAATGACCAATGGAGAGAGAGAGACAAGAAAGCAGGTTATGAGAACGAAACGGTCTAATTTCTCTCGTGAAAGAGTAAATAAAACCAGGTAGTCTCTTCTGGACTTCAACACACGTCGTCAGTGCAGAGAACCGGAGGATTACTGTAGAATAGGGTTGGAGTGGGCGAGAATTGGGTCTCTTTGAAAATTGTCTGAATCCACATTTTCAGCTGTACCAAAATATGGCAGAGCCAAAAAAATGAATGGTTCTTGATCTAAAGCGTGAGTGTCTCCATGCTGTGGAGCCATTTCATGCTTCATCTTACTGGCCACGAGCCTGTCATGGCGGATACCACAAGCGCAGTCAGTGAGCCAAAGTATTTGCTGTATTGATTTTGGGGGTAGGCTGCACCAGTTTAAATATAATGCACACCCAAGGGTGTTTTGGGGTTTTCTAAACAGTAATGTGCATCACCATGATGAAGGCGAGACCTGATGCTGAGAAGGCAGTTTTACGAGGGCAATGTCGGCATACTTCGAGCCCACCGTGTGAGGTCTGAATGTTTAACTCTGGAACATCCCAATTGCAGAGTTCAATTTTCACCAAAAGCCACCATTTGTATTTCACAGTAGTTTAAATACACCTATATCGCTTAAAACAATGCGCATGAGTGATGTATTAGATGTCCCCTTAGTCTTTTAAATGGACCCAATGTTTTAAGAATAGTGCACATATTTTAGACGATGGAGACATTGAACACAGTCCTCTTGCAACATTGTGCTTTTCTTCCTGAAAGCCCTGGTCTGTTTCCAGCGAGGAACATCTTCAATCTTAATAACATCAACGGAGCAGATCCTTAAAGGCTAGCTTTGCAAACCACCTGCAGGGCCCACATGTCTTCAGCAGGCTAGAATTTTCTATTTGGAAACCTAACACTTTCTACGCGACATTCTGTGCAATATAGCAGAATACCATGAAATGCTTTAATTGAGTCAGTAAAAATACAATTATTTCAGCACAAAGGTACTTTGCTCCCCTGCTCTTACACACAAGGCACACAGTTGTTTTGAAAGAGACAGAAAGAGCGTTTTGAAAATGTAAAGATCTTGCATGTAAAAGCAGTAGGTTGTCATCTACTCCAGCCACATCTATAGGGTACTGCGTGATAGACTGCAAATACATATTGTAGTGCCGAAGGCACACCGTTTGATTTATGTAAAGGGCTTATGAGAGATGCCGCTGCCGCAGGATGTGGACATTGTGTGTTCTTTAAGATATGATTAATGTTATTGAGACAGTGTTCCACAGTTAGAGATGCCCTCTGCTTGCCTCATTCAGTAATGATGTAATTAATCGAGGTAGACAAACTAAAATGTGAAGGCAGAAAAACACACAGGCCTACAAATCGCAGCACTACCTACCAACAATCAAAAATACAAAAGGGTTCTGACATACCAGCTGAGAAAATAGCTCTATGCTAGAACACCAAATATTTGTGATCGTCGGTCAACCCAACACATTTTTAACTATTGTTTTACTGCAAAATGTGAGGAGGATAACCCTGTATCATCCCCTCACATACCCTCCATCACCCTTTCCAAATACCTCACTGCAAATCTACCTGCTTGCGTAAAAACATTTTTTTAAAAAGGGATTTTTAATTCACGATCAAAGAGGTGAGTACCAAAAAAATAAATGTTAACAATTAAAAAATAGATATAAAACTGAAAACTTCAACATAACACAGAAAGATAAAAGGCAATACGTAAAATGAAACCATAAACAACTTCAGTACTGAAAAAAGGCACATCTGGACAAAGTAAAACTAGACACGAGTACAGCTTGAAGCTCAAAATGGAATCCCAACACCAAAAGATAAGACAAAAGAAGAAAACGTCACACTCAGCAACTCTGCACACACTGCAAACACAACAACTGCAGAGCTAAATTTGAAACTAAATGTCAATGCTCGAAACGAGCTAACAATTGACAGGACAAACTGGAACTCCTCACACAGAGCAACATTAGTTCAAAAAAGACAACCCAAACCAACATACAACACCTAAAACCTAAAACGAAGACCCAGCACAGAGAGCATGCACAAAACGCAAAACAAGCCGAAAGCAGAAACTCAATCCCAAAATGGAAAAATGTAATTCTACGTACAAACTGAAAAAAATGTAGCACTTTCCTTTTGTGTTCTCTTAAAGAACCTAATGGTAGGAACTAGTGAAACTATTTATCAACTGTTTATTACGGTCCAGTCTGGGGGTTGGAGGTGGGGCGGGTCGGATAATGGGAATGCTCCAACTATCTAATGTGCATATAGGCATCTTGCACATTGCTGCACGCAGCAGCATTTTACACATTGCACCATGGGTTCGGGATTGCACCATGAGTTTGGGATTGCACCATGGGTTCGGGAGGATTGCACCATGGGTCCGGGAATGCACCATGGGTTTGGGATTGCACCATGGGTTCGGGAATGCACCATGGGTTCGGGAGGATTGCACCATGGGTTCGGGAATGCACCATGGGTTTGGGATTGCACCATGGGTTCGGGAATGCACCATGGGTTCGGGAATGCACCATGGGTTCGGGATTGCACCATGGGTTCGGGATTGCACCATGGGTTCGGGATTGCACCATGGGTTCGGGATTATTTGCCCAAGTATTGTTTGTTAAATTGGAGAGGCCCTTCATAAAGGACCAGTTGGAAGAGCAATGCTCTCTGTTGTGTTCTTACAATGGCTTGCCCCCACCTACAAAAAGATGTGAAAGGAAAACACAAAAACAAAAAACAACCTCAACATTCAAAACTAAAAAGATGAAATATAACAACACAGACAATCAAACGTATGTTCCGCAACATCACACAAAACATACAAGGGAAACTTCATCGGGATTTACTAGACCTCGGTGCTTATGCACTGAAAAGTAACACAATCTCATCACATACAAACAAAACCACACATTGAAAATGAATGTCTGCGAAAAACAACTCGTGCGAGCTCATGGACTGGTAAGGCAAAAGCCGGGTGTTCCCGTAGTCATGGAGAGTGGCTGGTGATATTTTCGGCATCAGGCAGAAAGGTAGACATTTTTCTATTATCACTATGGAAACCAAGTCCCCAAAAAGACCAGAAGACATACTGAAATGACACCCTTTTTTGTTAATGATCACAGCACAACGGTTCACGTGCTTTAGTCCGTGAAGCAGAATAATGTCCAGCCACATTTAACAGTGGACACTTTTCATAGACCACCTAACCACTAGCATCAAGAATAAGAAACAACAACTAATCTCCATGACTTGACGGCAACATTGGGAGGAAAATTCTAATCGGGCCAAGGTACGGATGCACTTACTAAAAAGAATAAAAACGAAGAAAATAATGTTGGACCAATTTGCCTGCGCTCGACCAAGACAGAAGAAAAACAGCCACTCTCTCTCAATGCGCGCACTCTTCCAGCATTGCTTCAGAGATTACATTTAAAAAGTGCTTTATATATATTCAATTTATAATGTTAGAGTGCGTCCTCTTTATATTCCAGAAGAGTTTACAAGAAACGCCTGTGCTCTGGTGTATAATTAGGTCTGTAAAGTCTACCGTAACATTCCGACACACTGGTAGAACATGCAAATATTTGAGCCCTTTATGAAATGACCAAAGTAGGTCTTTTTTCCAAGGCCTTCTTTTGGTCACATTAGACACAGATCATTGGTTGCAGATCTCAGCCAGAATAACCAGTACAGTCCTAGGTCACCGTTTGCTCGTCAGTCCTTCTAAAGAATTCTAAAATGGCCGCCACGTGTACTGTAAACGCAAAGGAGGCTCGCTAAGACATTAAAGAGCACATTACTTCCCCAACACTGTGGGTGCTTATTGACCCTTTTCTGAGAGTAATGAAACTTCTCCTACCATGACGCAGCTTGCTTCAGACTGTACGGGAAAGGTTTGAGCTTCAGCCACAGGTCCGATATACTCGTTCTTTTAATTAAACATTAGTTGGTGACCTGATTTACTCATGCGTTGCGACACGTTACTGTTACCTGTGAAATCATTATCAGGACTCTTCTCAAAGTTTGACTCACTGAAGCAGAGCAGAATAACGAAAGAAAATGCACACTTCAAAGTGGGCTACTGAAATAGAAGTACACCCACACAGCAGCATAATGTTTTGAGTTTCACTAAAAATGCAGCCATTGTGGTCCCTTGATGTCCCGTGGCCAGTATACAGTTGTTTGGCTGGAAGTAGCACTACCCAGAGAAACCTTATGCATCATGAAATAACCTATTGCTATCAATGGGGGGAGACATGGGAAGCAGCGAAACCGTCTTAAATTCCACTGTGACCTAAATTGGCAGCCAAGGCAAAGATCGAACAGTTTGGGTCACGGAACTCGAGTAGTTCCAGAACCCATGCATGAACCCGCAGTCGACATGGTACGCAATCCCCAAGAGACGCTTGCCCTCCCCCCCCTCGTGTGCCATGCACCCACATTCCAATATGGTTTAGATATTGGAGCAATGCTGACCCTCCATTCTGAGAGGAAACCATCAGGAAAGCATGGACAAGGCCCATTGCCGACACTGGAGGTAGCAATCATTACGCTTAAGACGGCGCTTGGCAACACTGCGGACGGCTACCCCGGCAACTCACCCAGCATCACTTCTACTTTTCTACCCATTCTTCAGCTTTTGTCCCTAATTAGCTAGTGGTTTGTGCCCGTTACAATGAAGCATATTAAGATACTGCAGACTCCAAAATCCCAGAGAGGTTGCTGACAAAAAAATACACCAGGGATTGTCAACTGGGATCAAAGATCAAGGATGACGCTTCCAGTGGTGTTATTTTCATATTTAAGTGATAGAACTTTAAACATGTCTAGAGTTTTGGTACACCCAGCGACGACAAGGTGGGAAAACACACAGCATATGAATCTTTCACACAAACACGTATCTCAGGAGTATTATATAGAAAACAATCCAGAGCCTGCCCACCCGAGTGCTTTTCCTTGGAGCGCTCCATTATCACTCCTAAAGTCTTCACATGGCTGTTCAAACGTATCAATAGTCACAGGGAAAGATCATGGTGAAATGCTGATCCTGGGTGGGCCAAAAGAGATAGTAAGTGGGACGTCTACTGCAGTCCACACCCAGATCACTCTTCACAGCACAATCCGGGGTCTAGCTTTCAAATAAAGTGGGGAGCCAAATCGATGTGTGCAATTCCTTTACAGTATCAAAGTTATGGGAATAGGGAACAACAGAGTCAGTCACCCCACTGCAGGTGGAGCACCGAGTTGGGTGCCCACCACACGAGGAGGCCCCCCCATAGAACATGAAGGTGAGGTGGGGGAATGAGGCTGTGGCATCAATAGGTGGAGGCTTTGCTGCTACTGCATGGCCCATTGAAGGTCAAATAACACACACACATCTGGCTCCATGGCAAGGTATCAAACACATAAAAAAACAAATGAATCAGACCAATTAGAACCGAAAGACTTGCCAAAGGTGGCAACCTCTCACCAAAGGTCTCTAGTGTGACTGAGGGGTGTCATGGACAGCAGAGCCACTGGGGAACAGATGCCAGTTCTGACCTCAAAGGTGGTCAACAAGAACACATGCATGACTATATGTCCTGATATTAACTGAACCTTTCCTAAACAGCACCTAAAAAAAACATCTGCCAAACGCCACCCACCAAGTGCATCAGTTCAACCAAGAAACACAAACGTGACACCAAATGGCAGCTACTTGACAGGACAGCATCTGTGTTGGTTGGCTTTGATGGGGGGATTCCATGCCACGCTTGGACTAGTGATTAATACGGGAGGCGAGGACTCCAGCGTCATCATAGTCCCATGGACCGCCTTGTTAACAAGCTATGCAAAGTAACAGGGGGTAGGTAAGAAGAAGGCAGATATGAGCAGGAAGTACGTCAAACTTACAAATCCAAAAAGCCTGGCCTTCTGCACACAAGGGCCATTAACACTTACTGAATGCCCGAGGCACGAAATGATCATCAGGCCTGCAATTATTTTATACATTCCTCCAGGGTTCTGCTTCAGTGAAGCAATTGGAGGCCTTGGCCTCCGCGACTGCCAAAGTAGCTGTATTATATTATTTCCCAGCCTCTGGGCAGTCCTCATTAGGTTTCTGATTGCGACTATTGTAACACTTCCTTTTCAGCTGCGCTCTATTTCTTTGTAAATCTCATATCCGTTTGGGGATCCACTGGCTTGGATTTGTAGAAGCACACGTGTCATGTCGAAAATACTTGTAGCCGATCCAGGACAAAAAGCACCAGAGGAAGCCTCAGCACCTTGCTACGGGCTGAAGGCGAGGGAAGCCTCTACACCGTGCCACGGGCTGAAGGTGAGGGAAGCCTCTGCACCTTGCCACGGGCTGAAGGTGAGGGAAGCCTCTGCACCTTGCCACGGGCTGAAGGTGAGGGAAGCCTCTGCACCTTGCCACGGGCTGAACGCGAGGGAAGCCTCTGCACCTTGCCACGGGCTGAAGGTGAGGGAAGCCTCTGCACCTTGCCACGGGCTGAAGGTGAGGGAAGCCTCTGCACCTTGCCACGGGCTGAACGCGAGGGAAGCCTCTGCACCTTGCCACGGGCTGAAGGTGAGGGAAGCCTCTGCACCTTGCCACGGGCTGAAGGTGAGGGAAGCCTCTGCACCTTGCCACGGGCTGAACGCGAGGGAAGCCTCTGCACCTTGCCACGGGCTGAAGGTGAGGGAAGCCTCTGCACCTTGCCACGGGCTGAAGGTGAGGGAAGCCTCTAAACCTTGCCACGGGCTGAAGGTGAGGAAAGCCTCTGCACCTTGCCACGGGCTGAAGGCGAGGGAAGCCTCTGCACCTTGCCACGGGCTGAAAGCGAGGGAAGCCTCTGCACCTTGCCACGGGCTGAAGGCGAGGGAAGCCTCTGCACCTTGCCACGGGCTGAAGGCGAGGGAAGCCTCTGCACCTTGCCACAGGCTGAAGGCGAGGGAAGCCTCTGCACCTTGCACGGGCTGAAGGTGAGGGAAACCTCTGCACCGTGCCACAGGCTGAAGGCGAGGGAAGCCTCTGCACCTTGCCACGGGCTGAAGGCGAGGGAAGCCTCTGCAACTTGCCACGGGCTGAACGTGAGGAAAACCTCTGCACCTTGCCACGGGCTGAAGGCGAGGGAAGCCTCTGCACCTTGCACGGGCTGAAGGTGAGGGAAACCTCTGCACCGTGCCACAGGCTGAAGGCGAGGGAAGCCTCTGCACCTTGCCACGGGCTCAAGATGAGGGACCTTGCTTGTATTCTCCCAGCTGCCCACTTTGCAGTGCTTTCATGCAGCTGGTCAGAGGTTTGGACCTGGCAAGATCGATCTTACTTGTTTATCAGGTTGTGATCAGACCATGGAAGGATCTCAACGTATGCAAACTATAGTAGGATATTTTGTGGTGTGGACATACCCATTGGTATTTTGATAAACAGCACCAACTCATTTCACTTGCATCTCTCAAAAGATTCCTAGCAGGAGGATTTCTCGCCTAAACATATTGGGCCATTGTGACGAATCCTGAGATGTCGTCAATTCTCCACAGGGTGGAGCCCCTTCCCATGAGGCCAGGGTGGTGAGGCTGCTATACGACAGACCCCATGGTGGTGGTACTCATCGAGAGGATCTTATGGGAAGAGATCTCCCCTCTGGAGAAAGGGGAGAATGCAGTATGACATGCCTCCACAAATACCCTACACACCCCCATATCCCGTAGATCCTAACCCCTTTATCAATAATCCCATATTCCTTTGTAAATCTGTGAGTCTCAGAGCTACTGAGATGAGGAACATTAGAGATCACCAAAAGGAAGCATATTAGATAAGTACTGGGAAGAAGAGGAGGTGTGGAGCCATAGAGAATGCTCCATGTAACTTGCCGGAGCATTCTAGTTATCCACCGTAAGATCAGATAAGAAGCGATGAAGGACTTACAATGTTGCTCAGAAATCACAGGAGGCACCGAGGACCGGGAAGCTGCTCGGCGTAGGAAGTTCAAATGGCTGCAGTCCAGGACGCCGAAGAGGAACTGATGGCATCCCCAGCAGGTCCAACACTGAAGGACCCTTGGTGATGCAGTAACCTAACCTCGCTGGGGAGGTGGACCAAGCGGCCTGTAACAGGTACAAGTACTGCAGAAGGCGAGAAGCTACAGAGCTGCTGCAGTGCTGGAGAAGCCTGCAGAATCTCAGAAACTCGAGCAGAGTTAAGGCAAACCGCGAGGCAGACCGGAGCCCACGAGACAAATCCCAGAAAGTACAGGAGTGAATGGGCTGGCGGGTGAGGGTACCAGAGGGTCTGGGTTACCGCATCACCATATAAAAAGGAGAGATCTAGAACCCAGTGCCTGGCATACAAACCATGAGCTAGAGAGAATAAGGGAGAGCCATAAGGTGAAGTGGTTCCCTATTAGGGGCATAGGTCAGGTCCCCAACCTTAAAGGCACATATCAAGAAGACAACACGAGTCATCTTCCTCATGGCAGTACTTGGCAGGAGAGTAACCATGTATGCAGATGCAAATAAGCCACCTGCAACCAAAACAGAAGAAAACTACACACCATCATCCTCTTGCAGTACTTGGCAGTGTAGTGCACCAACAGAAGCAAACTGAAGGTCCCGGGTCGAGGAAACTCTCAATATATGAACTCTATTGTTGAGAAGCCTGAAAGCAAAGAGAAGCCAGGGGAAGGGATCACTCCCCCTCGTGTTGTTCAACTGTGTTACCAAAGTAGGATAGAAGCCAGGGGAAGGGAGTTGTTCCCCCTGGTGTTTTGAACTGTGTTACCAAAGTGAGAGAGAAGCCTGGGGAAGGGAGTCATTCCCTCTGATGTTTTGAACAGTGTTACCAAAGTGAGAGAGAAGCCTGGGGAAGGGAGTCGTTCCCTCTGATGTTTTGAACAGTGTTACCAAAGTGAGAGAGAAGCCTGGGGAAGGGAGTCGTTCCCTCTGATGTTTTGAACAGTGTTACCAAAGTGAGAGAGAAGCCTGGAGAAGGGAGTCATTCCCTCTGATGTTTTGAACAGTGTTACCAAAGTGAGAGAGAAGCCAGGCAAAGGGAGTCGTTCCCCCTGGTGTTTTGAACAGTGTTATCAGAGTGAGAGAGAAGCCAGGGGAAGGGAGTCGTCCCCCTGGTGTTTTAAACAGTGTTACCAGAGTGAGAGAGAAGCCAGGGGAAGGGAGTCGTTCCCCCTGGTGTTTCGAACAGTTTTACCAGAGTGAGAGAGAAGCCAGGGGAAGGGAGTTGTTCCCCCTGGTTGTATTGCACCGTGAAGCCCAGATACAAGGGGAAGGGAGTCATTCTCCTGGTAACAAGGACGGAGGGAAGGGCGTCATTCCCCCTGGCTGTGTTGAACTCCTAAATTAAGATACCAGGAGGAGTCAGTCATTCTCCTGGAAGCCAAAACTAGAAACCCCTCTTGGAAATAGGTAAAGTCCATCCACATGTCGTATTACCATTAGATTCACTGAAAACCAAGTCCCCGGTAAAAAAGGTGTTCCATCATGTACAGGATGGTAGGGGCATATATAACGGAACGCAAGAATGTCGCGTCCGCAGGCCGTTGGGCTTTCAGTGCGGTTACCCTGCAGACACACTTAATCGAGAGCCCGTCCAACCCGTTAAGTATATCATTTAGATTGGGCCTGAGAATGGTCCAAGATGTTATGCGCCAGGATGTGTTTTCCATTTTTCATCCAGGCGTGACCAAAAGATGCACGCGTCCCTCCAGGCATGGGGTTGAATACCAATAGGAAAAATAAACTGGAACATCTTGCAGTGCGCACAGTAGGGGGTGTCGTGGTGATGGAGTCTAGGAGGCGAGAGGAAGGGCACGGCTTTGTTCTTTCAGGGTGGGTGAGGATGGAGATTTGCCCAGTGGATCTAGAACCCTTGGGTGTTTGCAAGACGTGCTGCAACCGCCAGCCACCTGCAAAGCTGCCACATCAAACTGGGGTGCATTCCAACGGCAGAACAATGTGGGTGAAGGAGAGGGGGGGCAAGGGGAGGAAACAGCTCATAAAGGGCGCTGGGTAATCCTTTGAGGGACTCGCATCATAAACAATCCTTGGTCTCTTTGATATTCCCGCACGGATCGGACTTGCTGAAAAGGGAGAGAGCAAACAAGATGCAAACCAGATGGCAAATATTCATGTCTGTTGATGTTCAGCCCAAAAAAATCCTTTGAAAAGCATGCTGTAAAGAAATGATGGATTTAACAATAGCACTGCATGACTCCAAACTGCATTAAAATATAACGAAGACAAGCCCCATGCAGGCTGGTGCTTTGAAATACACAGAGAGGTGTCGCGACACATGCGAAGCCCTACGTGCATCTCCCACCTGGCGGGCGGAACAAGAATCGAGGTCTAGCGCCATGAGTGGGGCTGCTCCGCCTTCGGACCTCTAACTTCCATTGGTTAACAGCTGGGTTCATTAAAAAAATTAAACCCAACTAGGCCCTCAGGCTCGTGGGGACTCTAGGTAGCAGTGACGGGTTGCGCAGTGCTGACCCCTTCCAAATGGTGGGCCCATTTTTGGCATTCTTGAAGACACTAATAAAAAAATAATAAAAAGAAATTGATGGAATTGTGATGTATTAAGAAGAAAAACACAAAACTTCAGGACCAACATAACAAAATGGATAGTTTCAAATGACTGCTGACTGCCTTAACTATTGCTGTCTTGTGCATGAATACTGCCTGATCCTACCATGTACTGCCGCCATGCTCTTGGCCTGTTTCTGTATGTCAACTATTGTATCTAAACTGAAGTTTATGTCAATATATTTAACCTAAGACTTGCACTTCCTTGTAATGTGCCCAGATACCCTTGGGTCAGGTTCCACAATATAAATAAATAAACAAGCAAGCTGCCGGTGCCTTTGAGAGGGCACGCTCCCTCTGAGTGCGCAGGGTTGTGGTGGGCTCACATGGTTTCATAGCAGATGAATGGAAATACTGAAATTAGGGCACTTTACCAGGCGTGTCCATGGAGCTGGATATGAGGAGTTAAGTTAGGATTGCACTTTGGCAGCTGACTTTGCTGCACAGGGAAACTTCTCTTCCGCGCATCGTTTATGCAATTAATTAAAATAAGTATAATAGTGAGGCCCACACTTCCCAGGATAATAGTGAGGCCCACACTTCCCAGGATAATAGTGAGGCCCACACTTCCCAGGATAATAGTGAGGCCCACACTTCCCAGGATAATAGTGAGGCCCACACTTCCCAGGATAATAGTGAGACCCACACTTCCCAGGATAATAGTGAGGCCCACACTTCCCAGGATAATAGTGAGGCCCACACTTCCCAGGATAATAGTGAGACCCACACTTCCCAGGATGAAAAAGAGATGGATGTTCGATATGGCCGGTCGCCAATACCAAGAAAATGATCATGTCTATGGACTACCCTGAGTAGTTGCAGGAGGCAAACATTTTACTTGCAACCTACTAGTTGGCCATTAAAAATGTCACTTGCCACCTCAATTCTATACATACACACAGAACACCATTACCTAATGGCCAAGAGTCAAATATAATTAGCCAATGGCTAGTGATGAGCACAAAATATGCACCCTGGTATCAGGATAATGAGGTGAGCCCATTACTCGAGAAAAGCGACATCCTTCATTGGAGACTATCGGATCATGCGCACATCCACTCTGCACCCTCCACCTACGACCAAGATTAGTATTTTATCTTATCTAACGGGTCTTCCCTGCTGATTGCACCGCATCTACCAGTGAGGCAGCCAAAGCTGGTGTTCTGCATTTGCCACCTACTACAGGGTGCTCCATAACCACGAGAGGCCAGCCCAGGGAATGAGCCTACGGGACTTCCTGGCAAACCATTTACAACCTACAGGAGAAGGCCATCCTCAGGCAGGCTCTGCCAAAGGACTCTGGAGCAGGCAAAACCCGTCGGTATATCTTCTGCGCAGGCTGGGAAATTGGGACCTTTGTTGGTCAAGCAGTAACAAATCACCATATAGATTCCTCAAATCGTGTGCCCAGAAAAAATACACTTTGCACGGTTCCATGAATAAGGGTTTGTGTCGGCAGTGCAAAGTCACTTTTCAGCAGTGCAAAGTCACTTTGAACGGGGCAAATATTCCATGAATCAGACCCTTTAAGTTTAGATGGTTCTCAGAGTACCAGTGAGATGCATGGAAAGTTGCACATGGCACCGGTGGCACATGCAATGGCACACGTTTAGCAGAGGCATTGCAAAGAGCCAATCTTGTGTGATACATATATAAACATGGGTTTCGCTTTCATGGGCCCCTTGCTTCGAGATGTTTACATATATAGGAAAGTGGGGGCTCAATGGTTTATGGGTTAGAAGTGGAATGACTCACAGTTGTGGATTGGTAGCGAGGCTGGATTGTGGAAAGGTGCTTCTGATATACATGCAGATGAGCTTGGAAGCACTTTTTCGAGTGGTCGGTCATGCTTCATACATGGCGACATGCAACACAACCTCCAGAATGCCATTATACACAAGTGGGATGCAGCATGCTCATGAGTGTGTCGGGAAGCTTGTCGCGCCCAGGGAAGGAAGCTGCACCTCACTGCGGCTGAAACATGACGTAGGATTGAGCTGGACGGCTCCCTTTGGGGGCGGGGTCAAGGCTGATTTGCGGATGGCATCAGCGGTGCAATGGAAGCTCCTCATAGATTCCCAGTGTGGAGGACCGGTTCCAGAGCTTTCCATCTGTCCCTCTTTGATGTTTATTGTACTAATAATAAAATGCTCCAAGTGCGCAGGCCCGAAGCACCAATCTTTTTTCACTAACAATTCAATCAGGGCCTCTTTCCACCGAAAGAAAGGAGCTATTGATGATAAAGAATAAACACGTAATTCTGTTCTCACATGTCTATGCCATCCAGGGCCAGCCTTAAGGCAGGGTGACCCGGGCGCCTGCCCGGGTGCCCGCCCAGGGTGCCATTAGCCCCCCTGACACCAGCTCGGGGGAGTCTTTCAGGGTCCCCCCTACCCCCGAGCTAGCGTGGCGGGAGAAGGCAGCCTACGGAAATTAAACGCTCCCGCTCTCGGTGCGTCGCCCGGGGCGAAGGCCAGACATGATGCCATCTGTGCACTCTTTGAAGTGTACATGGAAGTAAGTGGCAGGGAGATGATGTGTCTATTCTACATAGACCGCAGAAAACTTTTAAGCTACAGAGAGTTGAGCGCATGCGCAGCTGAATAATGCAGCAACCTCTATAGGATTGGGCAGCAAGAAGTTATTAACACCTTCAATGAGATACACAAGCTGCAGCATTGCCTAGTGTGCCTTAAACTGTTGGGCGGTTTGGGAAAATGGAGCACAGCAAAATGTTGGGATTCCGATCATCGTGGCGGGAGAGTTGTCACCTGCCACCCCATGCCCATGGCCAGAAAGAACAGTAACTGTAACTTTACAACGTGTTCAGAAATTCTCCCCTTTTTAATCTTCGCCACGGGCAATCACGGCATAGCGTCTCGAAGGTGGTGTAATGTGTGTGATAACAGTTACAGAGACAGGTAACGCATCTTTCATGGAAGTGTCTTTCACAGGAGCATCTACAATCATCAAACGACGAATTGTGGAGCAAGTTTCCTGAAAACCTATTATTTTTATTTAAGACAAGATTGCTGATGGCCCAGCTGCAGATACTCTGTCGAATCAAAAGCGCAAAGCCTTTACCAAGAGAACCAAGGAAGGCTACTAAGCGACAGGCAGAACGACCATATCTCTTTCCTTTGAGACAATTACTGCCTGGAAAGGTGCGAGCCCAGCCCAGGTTGAACGATAGCCTGACTAGTGCCTGCCCCCTGGTGGTAGAAAGAGAGATCCACTGCTGAGATCGACGCACCAGGTTCAAAGTTACGTTTATTTACCCCCCACTATCAGTGGTTCACCTCCGGTGGTTGCAAATAAACGGCGAGCGGAGACCCGCGCGGGGTCCTACGCTTTGCTACAAGAATCCTGAACGTTTCAGCACGAGAACCCCTAAATCCATGCACTGGCCACAGAAATCGCACAGATCACGCAGCTGCAAAGACGCTGGCTGACTGGTATTACTGCTACAAGAAAAGTCAACCGCTCCGTCTTCCCCACGCAAAACGAACGGTGAGTACATTTTCTCAGAGGATTCCTGCCGTCTTAAAAACAACCAAAATCATTATTTCATTTAAAAAAAAAAACACTAACCCCAATTAAAAACTAATCACAAATTTATTTAGCAGCTTCAAAAATGTAAAATACAAACAAAGAACCGATTTGAAAATGTGTGACCGCAGCCCAGAGTGTTAAGGACCATGAGATGTCTCCTGTCAGCCCTGGACAGAACCCCCTCCCCACCCCCACCCCCCGTAGCTTTCCGCCTCGCGCGGCCCGCGGGCAGCGCGCACTCACCTCCTCGGCCGCCCCGCTGCCAGGGAAGAAGTTGCCGTCGTCGTGCCGGTGCAGGGACATGTACAGGACGGTGGGGTCGGCGTAGAAGACCTGCTGCGTCCCGTTGCCGTGGTGGACATCCTGCAAGACAGACCGACAGCAATTACGCACCCGGCTGAGATGTCACCCCTCCCCACACCGCCCCCAATCACTGGCAGAAGAATATGCACTGCACACATCTTAAAGGCGTGACAGGAATGGGCGAAGGGACGGCGTGGTGGTGGTGCACGCGGCGTTCAGTTCACGCGCCCAGCAGACACGGGCAATCAACACTGGAGAAGGGCATTGCCCTGCCCCACAGCCTGAGCATTGGCGCGCTTATGAAACGCATGCAAACGTGCACTTAATGACATAACGAATAACCAACTGGCAGCAACATTTGAATGAACTCCTGATGGAGAGCGAGTCTCTATATTCCCTGGAGAACATATTTGCACATTGTATGGCACCCAAACATGAAGTAACAAAGGACAATGCTGCACGTATGATCTTGACGTAGACACACTTGGTTTCCACCCCACTCCCCTCCTCACATAACACTCTTTTTCACCCACATAAGCCGGCATTGACTATTTCTCACGCACTTTCACTGAGTAGTTTTAAGGCAGCAACCCCTCTCCCCCGACAACAAATCTACATCGCAGCCTCCATTGGGCTTATTGAGAATTTCTCACAAGGGCCACGCGATCATTTTCTGACTGACTTTCATGACGACGTGCGCCCTTTTTACCTCAGGCTAATGGGGGCGTCGACGGCTTTTACTGTGCACTGATGCGCGTGAAATTGCGTAACACTGGCGTGGCGCGGATGCCCCGCGGGTCTTCATAACACGACGTTTAGCCGAGTCCGTGTACTAAAGGGAAGTGCACAGCCCCCAGCCTGAACGCCAGCAGGAAGCCCCCAGCACCACTGACACCACAGAGGCCCAGCCGCGGTGTTATGCCTGAGGCAGCAGTTTACTTACTCTACGTGGTGCAACTCGAGCAAACAGCCACTGCACCCGTGGGTTAACAGCGCCTCTACCACTGCCTACTTACATAACTACGACATACCCAGGCCTCATCATCCAAGTGCTAACATACGCGCAGCCACGGCCATGCCCTGCGCGCATCGGGCCCCAATAAGCGAATGTGTGTTCTGCTGGCAGCCTGGCAATGCCTCTAATTGTAGTAGTGTGCCCTCGTGCTTTTTGTAGGTGGGTGGTGCCCGTATAGCGTGGATTTATTTTGCGGGAGGTCAGTATTGTGTTGCACGTGTCCTCTGTCTTTTGCAGTTACAGAAATGCCATGGAGTTTTAGGACTCACAGGAAGTTCCCGCGCCAGGCCAGCTTGCCTTTAGCCTTAGGGACCCTGGAGCACACAGGCAGCAGGCAGGATGTGGCGTTATTTCGGAGGGGGGGGGGGGGGGCAGGCTCTGCACAGGATGGAGGCACATGGGCACGCGGGTCCCCTCTTTTCCATTCCCAGGTCCTCCGTTCATACATGGCAACATTATCCATTCAATTCGCGAGACGCTGCTCCAGTCCAGATTTAAACTTTGCCTTCTGGGACTTGTAGTCCTGGATTTCTTTATTAGAAACCAAGGCCTACAAGTCGTCCCATAATGAAGGGTTAAACCAGGACTGGACTTCTGGCTGCTTAGTGGAATGGCTAATGATGGCATGTATGGCCGTGCAATGACTCTCTAAAAAGGACTACTTCCTCAGGAACGTTTCTTGGATTCAGCATTGCCATGCAAACGCGCTCACCCAAAAGGCAAATGTGGCAACGTTTCCCTTTTTCTGAAGGGCACAACATCCAAAGGTTTCCACCTGCAGCTGTGCTCTGGGGTGCTAGTAAGCTAATGTCTGGGGGATACAGCTCAGTTGGTTAATGCACGCATTGCCTGAAGGCTAGAATCTTGCTCACTTCCGCCTCACTCTTCAGAGAATGAGAACCATGGAGTTGTGCAATACTAATAGCACCGGCCATCAGAAATGAGAACACTTTAGTTTGTGGACTGCACATTACCAGCGTAGTCCTCACCTGGAGGCATCCGTCCGACTTAGGTCGTGATAGATTGAGGAGCACAGGGCTCTTTCTACCTAAAAGCTCAAGGCAACGATAGAGCCGGTACCATGAAAGACCCACAACAGGACCATGATATGATAAAATAAGCTATTTATAACGCGCGCAGACCGGGGCATCGAACCCGTGTCGTCTTGCTTCCAAGGCGAGCACGTTGCCGCTGAGCTATCCCCCCGAGACTAGCCACACAAGGGGTTTCTTATCTGCTGATTGCACCCGCTTTCCATGGCTGTAACCCTTTGTTGAGTGTGTATCGCTGATACAGGGTGGCCGTGGCATATTTGTATGTATGCAAATATGACTTCGTCTTTCTCTGCCTCAGGGGTGGACTGGGAACCAAAAGAGGCCCTGGAAAGAATTTTGAAAGAGGCCCCATATTACATATTTTCAGCCAGCCTAACCCTTTTCCCCATGAGAATATTTGTGAATATAAAATAGCTCATCACACAAAAGAGGCCCAGGGTTGCAGAGGCCTATTGAGACATCTCCAGAGTTCCCTCTAGGCCAGTCCACCCCTGCTCTGCCTCCCTGGTTTTACGGTCTAGCTGCATCCATGTTTTGCTTTTGACGTCACACATACACACAGCACCCGAGTAACCTCTCTCGCCGTCAGTGAGCAGAGGGCACTGGGAAGTGGTGCCACGCCCCTATAAGAGCCTTCCTCTGCGTCACGAGAAGGATGTAGTAACACCACAGTCTCCATGGTTTCCCTAAGGGAGACATGCTTTGTCATTAACTTTACGTGCTGCCACTTTTAAATACTACTTTGTGTTTAGGTTTTATGGCATCCATCTTTTTTTTCTGCACTCAGCCCAAGATTAGTGGCAGATGGAGAGTTTGGTTATTCAGGTAGGAAGCTCAGTTCATGTTGTCAAAAAATAACGACCGGCAGACACAAGGGCTGCATTTTTTTAAAGTCTGTGTCGAAAATCCTGGACTCATGCTATGATATGATATGATATGGCATTTATAACCATATATCTTCCTGTCTGCCAGCCACCCTATTCTAAGAAGAATGTACTACAATGCGCCTAACACGCCATGTCACCACATGTGCCTTACACGCCATTTCGGACACACAGATCATTGCCAAAATACAGAAGTAGTGCAACTATGTTCCCTGCTGGCCTGCCCCCGGCCCCACAAACCCCGTCGCCACGCCCCCTCCCAACGCAGTGCACTGAAGTACACGTTTCAACTTCTCCCTGCACTTTTATTTTAAAAGGAAACTATTCCAGAACGGTTTCTTTTTAAAACAAAAGAATAGGAACTGTAAAACTTACATTAAAAAAAAGTAGAGGAGCACCGCCCCGGACCCCCACTTCGACCACTGGGGAAATAGCCTTCTTCCCTGCACGACAGGCCACCGCACTCACAAGCTAGTCCTCATGCAGCCGCTGTGGCTCACACAAATGAGTCCTACAGCAGCGACCATCTGAGGAACCAGTAGCCAAACCCCACATGCCGCACCCTTTCCAACCACACAGGAGACACACGCCCGACTCCCCCAATATGCCAACGGACCACGCCCTGTCGCCCGAGACCCCACATGGGTGTAAGGGACACCCATTTACAGTAACACTTCTGCTCCCAGGCCATTCCGAATGCCTTTGACTGCAGATGTGGTGTGGTACGAAACTGTTCCAACCCCCCCAACCCTGCCTGCAAGAACCTGCCACTGCCCCGCTGGAATTGCCCCGACTTCAGCGAACACCCGGGCTTACTCACCCAATCCACGATCAGTATCTTGCTGACGTTCAGTTTCTGCTGCAGGCGCCTGGCGGCGATGGCTACCGAGTTGAAGAAGCAAAATCCCCTGCAAAGGAGACAGTGGGCTATTAACATCACACACTATAATGTCACAGACAGTTTCTAGGGATAGGCCAGAAGATAACCAACAATTGAAGGACACTCCTTTATCACCACTTCCAATCCTTCTCTACGCCTTCAGCTTGCGTCTCAGAGGTGGGCCCCCCACGGCTCCCAGTGCCAGGGGCTAGCTAATGTGCTGCCCCCGCACCAGTCCGCCCCACGCATTATGAAGCTCTGTAGGAGCATGAGTGCATCCTAACATTGCACCATTATACTGGTGCACATTTAGAAACAGCTCTAGAAACAAAACAGTTCCTTAAAAGATATTGGTAGACGTGCACACAATTCCTAGTGTTCACAAAGAGCCCCCTCTGGTGAGAATGCAGAGACACACACCAACAACCCCCAAGAGTTCTGCGCAACTGCACTAGCACAGCCACAATACGTCAGTGCGAGTCAATTGCACGGCATCTTTTCTTCAATAAGACATACACTGCAATTGAGCACATCTCCGTGCATTCACAGGCATGGCAATATTGAAAAGTACATCCTTACAAAACGCAAGGGCTACAGCACCACCGCCTTCTAAGTGGGCAAAAACAAGCACTTCCAAGTTCCTGTAAATCATTGGGATAAACCTTGTAAGGCAGGCCCTGAAGATGACAGTATTTGCCCCGCACAGATGCCGGCCGTCAATGGCTGCTCACAACCCTGCACTATGCGTTTGTTGAGGACCAATGAATATGCTCAGAAGTGGGTAGTTCTCCAGCTGTTGGGTGTTCAGTGTGGTCAGGTCTGGACCCTTTGCGAACATGGAGCAATTTAATATTTGGGCGTGTCTGTGCAGTGTATGCCTGAGAAATATTGCACTTAGGTACTGATGAGAAAATAATTATGTGATGACCCCTTTGTTGAGCGATGTTTTCTGTCCACTAAACTGTAAACCAAAATGACTTGGCTTCACATGTAACCAATCAGAGTGTGTACGGTGGGCTGTCGTTTTGATATTGATGCTTGTCGTTCAATTTCAAAATGGTGCCGGACATGCGGCAGACGTGGCGACAGTCAAACTGGCATTTCAGAGCAACAGCCTGGAGGAAGATCTCTCAATATCCATTATGCCAATGCCAATTGCTAGGCCCCATCCAGGGCATGGAAGCCGCTTGACAAGAGCAGTTGTTCCTCACCATTCCCGTGAGTCCGTCCTCCGTTACTGTGCCATATAACTGCTACGGGGTCTTCTTTAGATCTAGAAGGGCCTGTCCCGTTTACCAATAGGAAACAAGAACTTTATCAGCCTGGATGGGGTTGCATCTCCGAATTTGTGTTTGTGTATTTTCTTTGTCAATTGTGGTTAATTAACATCTCTAGAATAGAGCACCCGCCTTGGTTCAGAAGGAGTAACACAAACGTCTCCCCATTCAGCATTCATTTTTATTGATCCATTAACACACTGGTCTTGGCATTTTTTGATCATTTCATGCCCAGCCTTCACAGCTGAATGAAAACATTGATGACAAGTCAATGGGCCTCATTCCGAGTATGGCGGTAAGGGATACCGGTCACCGTTAATGAGACCGGTAATCCCTTACCGCCACATTCCGAGTTCCCTTTGCGCCCTCGTCCCTAACGACTGCTTTTAGCAGGCGTTAGGGACGAGGGCGCAAAGGGGCTTTTTAGCCAAGAACGGTGACCATAAAGTATGGTCACCGTTATTTGCAATTTCCCCATTGCCATTGAGTCCTATGGGGGCTCATTTGGGAATGGGGAAGAGCCCTGGGGAATGGGAAATTACCGCCCTGGTCAACTCGGAATAGGGCGGTAATTTCCCATTCCACCAGGGCGGTGCCGGTACGGGTCCAGTGCCGACCAAGGCGCTACTACCGCCATTGGTTAGCGCCGGACTCGGAGTGAGGCCCTATGACAAAATCCATTATTATACGACCTATCACTTAATATAGATGTCCCTGTACCGAGAGATCAGGTAGAACACAGGCACCGGGCTTCCATTCATGTCCACAGAGCCACCTCAAATGTGCCCCCACCTCGCTCCAGGTGGAACACCACCTCCAGCGCACGATGGGGTTTCTCTCTGGGAGTGGGTGGCCTTGATTGCCAGGGTCATGCACGTTTATAGCAACACAGTCAATTCCCCAATCAAAGGCAACGTTTTAGGAGTTTTCTTGGAGATTAACTGCACCTCCTTTATGCTAGTATTTTTAGTAAGAAGTGTTCATTTCCATTTTCTGATTATCTGCAATGTAGCATTTAGCTGATGTTCTATGATCAGAAAAATATAAAAGTGATCCTCAGATTCGAATTGTAGGATAGATACTGAAGTTTACTATTGATAAAGACACCAAACTCAGCAGAAGCCTTCTGGGCATTAGGAATTGGACACCTTTTGCTCTGATGGAATATAAGATCACCATTTATCAAGCAATGAGATATATAAGAGCCCCGGGGAAGAGCATTGTTCAAAACACGTGTTGACTCCTCTTACGAGCACAATGTAGTGTCTAGTTAAAAAGAGAATTCACAGTTCAAGCATCCGTTTTATATTTTTCTGATCATAGAACTGGGTGCATCAGCTGAAAGTTACAGTACTGATAATAAGAAAATGGAAATCAGTACTTCCTACAAAAATACTATTATAAAGGAGGCACAGTTAATCTCCAAGAAACTCCCAAAATGTTGCCGTTACTTTTGGGCACGCCCCAAGAAACATCTCTTTTTCTTGGAACCGAACTCCGGCACCGTAACAGTAAACAATATCAAACGTTAAGAGGATAGTCACAGGAACCCAAATTATATCTTCTCAGAATTGAATTCCCCTATTACGTTGTCACTCCATAAATACAATGTTCTGTCTATATCTGAGACTAGCTGGGCGGGGCAAGGTGAAAGGGCAGCGGACGACTACTGGGGCCAGAAAGAGTGTGGAGCTGTATGGAGATTAAGGAAGACAGGGGTGACCTAAGGCGTGGGTGGAGGGTACTGGCCCAGTCTGGCATTTTGTCAGGATGTGGGGCCAGTGCCAACCAATTAGTGAACATGAAAGAATCCTGGGTAGGGTGAATCCCAGAAAGGTTCATGTGTGCATCTTTTTTTTATTGTGAAATTGGTTTATGCAAGTAAACTTTACAGAAAACGAACACTATGTCATAAAAACATTACATACATTTCTTATATGAACCTTAATATGTTAAAAACCACAAAATCGACAGATTACGTCAAAACATTTCATAGATATTTTGTGCAAACCTTACAATGCTAAAATCACAAAAACGAAACTTATGTTATCCTCTTAAATTAATCAAATTAAATCCATGTAGAAAAATAACCACAGCAATTGTCAAGGAGACTTCGTTCCCATTAGACAAACAAATCAAAATTCATAGGTCGACAACCATTAAATTCTGTTTACAGAATACCCAAACATTATTAGCCTGGGGTTATGCAATACTGGGCATTGTACCAAAAGAGGACACAATGCTTGAATCATCATCTCCTCTGGTTTACAATAGTTAGAAACCTTTTGTTCATGGTCACTTTGGAGTGAATAGAGAGAATTGCTCCTGTAGGCAGCAGATTCAATCAAAATTGCTGAAATTGTGATCCCCAAAGTGCATTTGGGAATTTCTGCAAACAGGGTGGCAGTGTAGCAAGTGGTTTGTCAAATACCAGAAGAGAATTATGATTTTTATATGGTCGGTTATGTTCTATAGTTTCATACAAATTGTTAATGAAAAGATTTTTCTTCACATCCCTAGGATTACTGATTAATGTTTCGGCCATTTCAGATATGCTAAAATAATCTTGCTTTTCCGTGTATAGGTCAAGATTAGGCCACCTAGAGGCCTTAAAATAATACTCCTGAAATCGCAAAGCAGCAGGTTATTAAGTAGAACAAGAATCAACTTGTAGAATGTTTCAATTTTCCATTTAAACCAGCTGCTTAGGGCTGTCATTCCCAGTTTATACCGAACCAGGGAAATCGGAAAGCAGTTTGGTACACTGCGTTTTCTTCCATATATAACTTCCTATTTTAACAATACAGGACTCTTGGACCAGGTGTGAAATCTCTTGACCATAGAGCAAAGCTGGATTGTGTTTGCTTTGTAAAAAATCAATAAGAGTTGTTATAAAGAACCTACAATCTTTTTTGTTGATGAGCTTTATTTGTGACACCAAGGTAGTAGGTAGCCTTATCCCGTAACCTGAAAATAATATGTTTGTTGCTTGGAACCATGTCCAATTCAAAACCTAAATATTTAAATTGGAAAACAGGTCCAATGCAATTCAGGCCAATTTTCCAGTTGAGATTAAAGGCTTTTTTTCCCCATGTCTTCTAAATCTTATATATATATATATATATATATATATATATATATATATATATATATATATATATATATATATATATATATATATATATATATTTTTTTTTTTTTGCGATTAATAATAAGGTCATTAATATCTGCATATTTAATGATGGAGTTGATCAAGGTTTGTAACTGTAGTTGCGTATGTTCATCTAAAATCGCATTGTCGGATTAAGCCAACCAGTGGATCTTGATATCATTTATTTTTGGAGCAACAAATGAGGAATTGGCTAAAAAGTCCCCCATATCAGACACATACAAAATGAAAAGGCATGGAGCAAAGACACAGCCGTGGCGCAATCCTCTATATGTTGTAAATTCATGGGTCAGAAATCATTGTTGGTTGAGCCTAATGTTTAGGTATGTATCTGAAAGCAGATAAATCAGTCTCACTAGCAACGGTTTGGGAATATTCCACTTACCTCATTTTTCCCAAAGCAAAGACCTGTTGACTGTATCAAATGCAAGAGAGCAAACAATACAGGCATTAAAAAGTGGAGGCTTCTCCTTAGACCAAGCACCTTGCTTTACAGCGGCAACTACAAACCTGTTTAGGGTGGTACCCACCCCTTTTCTAAATCCGACTTGGAATTTGCTCAAACACCCAGTAGTCTTGACCCATAATGGTAGCTCCTTTGGAATCAGAGATACAAATACCTTGCTCTTGGCATCTAAAAGAGCTATGGGGCTTTAGTTCGCCAGATGGAGTCAATCTCCTTTTTTTGTAAATCGAAATTATTATCGAACATTGCCATGATTTACTGGTGGTACTGGAGTTTATCCTATTTTTAAATAAAATATACAATATTGATGTCCAGAATTGTGGGTTTATAAGAACGAAGTTGGGGCCCGGGGCCCTTGAGTTGATGCCTTCTTGATGCACGTCTCCACATTTTCAGTTACATTCTAGGGCCCAGTTAACTGTAGTCTCATAATCAGCCTCCTTAGACTCTAAGCAGTTATCTGACGTAGAATAATATAAGCCCCAGCTTTGCTCTGCAACTGGATTGCATTGGACCTTTACTTGACTTTTATTTTGTTGATTACGCTTCAAAAAGTTTCAGGTGCTTTTTCTGGGTGGTAATTTCTAAAATCAGTTCTCCATCCCTCTGTAAAAAATAGATGACAATAACGTGTGTGCCAGTTTTTGCAATGTTGTCGTGCGATACGTAATTGTTCCACTTGCTCTTCTCAAGGAAGTGAGGATTTAAAAATGTGTCTTAAGGTTGCCCACAATTCACGCTTTCTCAACTGCACATTATACTATTTATGGGTTTTCCGCTTATTATTGTACATCAGTCTCTTGTTTCCAGAAATGTGATTATAGAGAAATAGTGAAAAAGAGCCAGAAGCCATTTCACTTATTCTCTCTCTTAGAGGTTTAGTGTTGAACCATCCATGTGTCCATCGAATGCCGGTGGATTCATAATATTGAAATCAATTTAGTTGCCTTATGCAGTAACAGAATATTTATCCAGCATGAGCAATTTGATCTATTTTGTTTCACTTAGTGCCATAGTAATAGCTGTCAATTCTGTACTGGTTTTATCATATAAAGTTACACAAGAGTTCAGTACAATGTTAAGCACCGATGTGGCTGGGGCTGACAGCTTACCTTTGTCCTCCATGTCACGTAATGTGTGGTGATGTCAGGGGGTGGGGGAAGGCAAGGTATGACATAGGTGTCATAGCTGGTAAGTTACGGGTTCTAGAGTCAATCTCTTCCAATGGACACGTCAAACTTTCAAGTGAGGAAGATGAATGAGAACTTAAAACTATGCTTTCCCTCTCTTTCTGCGCCAAACCCCACAAAAAACATCATTATCTATGTCCTTCGATACATAGAAATCAAGAAGACCGACATCAGTAATGACATTTGGCTCTTATTCAGGTAAGAATTCCTCTGTTAGTAACTTCATAATTCCAGTACTTGTGCCAGCCGCAGGGTAGAAGTCTGTGATTATTGCTGAGGTTATATGTTTTTTTTAAACCCCCGCCCCCTCCATTTTTGGGCATGATGGAGGCACCATATCAGCGTCAACACCCTTACGTGCTTTGGACAGTAGCCTCCTTCCGACCCCCAAGAGCCAACGATTTTGCTGACGACTCCATGACGGCCCATTCCCTGGGTCCAAGGAATGGGCACAGGCCTCTTCTGGTAATGGGGTTCGACTCAGATTCGTAAAATGAGTTCCAGCTACTGAGACAGGTGACTTCACCGTACTATCTGTGTCTCCCGTTTTCTGCTGTAAGTAGTCCATGCTGCAATCGTCTGGGACTGGCGTGCTCCTCAACTTATACATACGACCTGCGATGCGACTTGTATTTTTATTTTGTGATGAAGGTCCTAATTGGGGTCGAGCAATGCTCAGCGGTGAGGAGGAGACGAGATAAAAAGGCAATTCGTTTCATAATCCGGAAAACACACGGTTGTCAGTTTCCAGTTTGCAATGTGCAATTGCTTATGAATGCATGCTACGGACTACATAGTATTAGCACCCACCCCTGCTCTTCTGCCATCAATTGCCACACACTGCAGTACTCTGCAGCGTTCCTCTGACACGCAGGTTTAGGAAGCGTTCGTGTCCTGATGCCGTGGCAAAACGTTTCCTCCGACAACAGCTCCCGACACCAAAAAGGCCCTGCCACAAACTGCAGTACTCTCTTCATGTGCATTAAATTGGCCCTAGATAAGAAACTCTGTAGAACTTCGGCATAGCTGCCCGGGGTGTTGCTAGGTCTGGAAAAGATCAGGGGCTAAGTTAATGTCGGGACTGGCAGGACTCGGGGCTAGCTGGTATTTTGGTTGTAGCCCCTCAGCTTCTATCTGGGGCTACAAGCAAAAGACCCAGGGCTATAGTGCCCTTAGCCCCGGACCCCTCACCAACGCCTCTGATAGCTGCTATTCACAGACAGCTGTGGTGTGGAAGACAGACAGGTTCAAGCAGGAGTCTATGCAAGGACTACTAGTGCGGCAACACGCTCACAAACGGGCAGATTAACATGGTGGTCTTTTTGTCCTTGCTTTCTATAAAGCTATGACAACTCCAGGAATAATGGAAATATAACTGATATATGGGAATTATTATTGCAAGGTAATGCCATGAATTTGATTTTTCATATGATGAAATGTTATGAAGTTGTTTTAGCAATTTTAAAAGAACTGTCAACTAGCATTCTGTTTTAAAGATATCTGATTTTATTGAGAGATTGTATTTATATTTTCCTCAAGATACTGTTTAAGTGGAATCTATGTTTAATGTTGGTATATGTAAAGCCTTTGATGGGTATGTACAAATTAAATAAATAAAAAATAAAGAAATTCAAATAAATCTATGAGTCTACGTAACACAGCAAGCTGAAAGCACCAGCCACCGGTACACATGACACTGGATGCCACATCTGCAAAGCTACATTTGGCTCAAAACGCACCGGTGCTGATATGCAAATGGTTCTGGGGGATCCCACGTGATGCTATTCTACTGTTGTGTTCATCTGTAAGATACCCCCTCCTCTAAGTGATATAGCCCAAAGCATTCCTTCTTCAACCACAATGCACTACGAAATGATTGGCTTCAGGCATTTCCGGATGGGTAATCATATGCAGATGGAAAAGCCATACGCTTGACAATGCGGAGGTTCATGCTGAAATAAATAAATAAACAAAGGCAGACTGCCTATCTGCAATAGAAGTTACTTACATGGCTGTCGTAGGGTCTGCATGATGCCCCGGCGGTCTCACAACAGCAAAGCCATTCTGGAGTAAAGAAGAAGAAAATTAAGAATTTGATTAATACGAATAGTTGTGTTAGATGCTCCGCCCCTGTACCGACCCACTGATTTCTATAACCAGATTTTTGTTGATTTGTGAGGCACGGCTGTGACAGCACCCATTTCATGGCATGTGTATTGTGAAGAGTTGGGTGAACAGAAGCCAAGTATGGCTTCTTCAATTCTCTGTGTGATTTGTGTTGCGTCCGATAATTTTCTGGTGAATACTGTGTTGTAGTGGGCCTATTTGTTTGTGAGAGTTTGTCAATTAACTGGTGGTGTACTGGCCATTTATGTTTGAGAAACACAGACTTTATTCCCTTGAGTTGACCCATGGACCCATGGACACTTGTTCCGATGGTCCAGTCTTCCGCTTCTTGGGATGTCGTGACTGCCGGAAACAATACTGATCATTTTCCATACACAGCAATACAGCGAGATTTCAAGAGTGGGGAGACCCGGACTCTGAGACCTCCTTAAACCGCTACACTCTGCATCGCAGTTCTTTTCTCTCCAGCAGAACATAAGCAGCGCAGCAGCAGGGTGGGCGGAGCCAAATGATTGACTTTTCTGGGGGATGGTGGGTCGGGGACTAGCAGCAAGAGACACCGCAGTGAGCAACTTTCACTTCCTGGCAACAATCTGTTCCTCTTCCTCCAGAAACACGGAACAAAGTGAAATCTGGACTACAGTGGGAGCTCTTTCAAGAGCCTCAGGGTGTGAGAAATTCTTGCCCCAACTGCCTGAACATCGCTGACAAAACGAACATTGAGTGAATCCACCAGGTAAAATGAACGGAAACCCGGAGAGTGAACTTGCCTTATAAGGTCCTTGCAGTTGTCCATCACTGCTTCCACAATAAGAGAACCTACCTAGTTATTCAGACTCTTCTGTGCCACGAGTGATACCCGTGAAGACAGCAGACAACTTGCTAGTATTCTGACCTAAACATGTATGGTTTGGGCCCGTTCCGAAACCAAAGAGGTTCAGTACCCAGAGAAGGCCAGAGATTTCACAGAATCACTGTGGGATGAGAGTGTGGCAGGAATCGGGAGCAAGCCGCTTCGAGCCTCTACTCAGAGTTCTCCCTCCTGCCACTTGGTGAATCCCCACCCAGGAGACATGTGCCGGGTCAAATCCATCCCCACAGGGCCCAGGAGGAAAAACAAGAGAAACGGGGACATCAATACCCTGGGACGGGTTTTCTGGCCAGGGAGATAAGCTGGCCTGGTGCCACAAGCAAAAGCAGAGATAACCAAATGGCTAAACCGAGGAGATTGAGACCCCCGCTAAAGTCTTCTGTGAGCTGGAGGATGGGCAGCTCATTCCAGACCCAACAACTCGGACAAATAATGGTGAGGCTGTGCTGGCAGACGATGCAGTGCTGTAACATACTTTTGTGTTACACACACCAATAGGTCCTTCAGAGCAAGCTCTGATAGTGCCACGTCGGCACAAGCCAGTACTTAAGGGTGTACTGCACTGGACTCTGTTCGGACCAGCACTAAGAAGGGGGACATGGAGAGTGGGTGGTCTGCAGATTTCAGGAAATGGAGCAAACACTTGTATTGGGTACCGGGATGCACCACAGTGTTGCACCTGGACCAAAGAAGGGGATCTGGTATCAGCTGGGCCCAGGGGCCTTGAAAACCGTCACTGATTTTTCAGAATCACTTCCCCAAAACAACAAAAATCCGTTCAGCTGGAATCCTGCCAAAACTAAGGCTCAATCAACAGTGATCTAATTTTGTTCTTTTCTGGACCTGAATCATAAAGATCTGGACATTCTGTGGATCCACATCCCCAAAATGGCGGATTACCTGAGCACCCACTGTTTAGGAGCCTAAAAGCAAGGCACATTGCAGCGCATGCAGTCCATCAGAGGTATTCCGTTCTTAGGCAGGGGGTAGGCAACCTTTGGCTCTGCTGATGTTTTGGCCTACAAATCCCATCAGCCCTACCGAGTATAGTCATTGGTGGAGGGGGCGGGGGTTCAAGGGAGCCAGAGGCCAAAATACCTGGGTTGCATCAGCACTGAAGGCAAAGACAATGCAGGTTATTACCAGAGAACTCTGATGGATACAAGTGGCAGCGCTTGATGCCAATAATTCATGGAGGAACCAGGAGTTAAGTTTAGACGACAGCAGTCCATAGTGGAAGCTCAGAATAATAGAAAAAGAACACAACATATGGGGAATATACAAGTTATGCAACAAATGTCCAACCACGATCAGAGGAAACCAAAGAGGATTGAGATCTGGCACACATCGGGCCGAGAGGAGCATTGCCGCGGCAGCGCGCGTGCCCCTAGGCTTCCATTAAATGATCTGTTTTGCTGTGCATGCAATATTCCGGTTAGTTGCCACAAAGTCAGGACACAACACGAGTCCGGAGGAAGGGGAAGCGTACATCGAGCACTTGTGATAGTTGGCGACGGTCCTACTGCTCAGCTTTGAGCTCCCGGCCAATCTACTTAAGGTGGTCTTTGCTTCCCAGGAAGCAGTCCAGCCCTGCACATCAGCCTCTCTGGAAAAGAGACTGGATTTCATACTCAGAAGCTCTAAGAGTTTAGGAAAATAGGTTTCCCTCCAAGAACCATCTTACTGAAGCATTCACTATGATAACTAGACGCACTTCTGCATTTTGTATGCACACACCTGCCAGAGGCGAGCTTCCTGTTTCTCAATCACAAAACGCCACGTGAATTCCAGGAATCTGATGTGGGCCGTGCATCATTTTCTGCTCTTAATTTTGCATTTCAATCATAAAGTATCCTTCAAATGAAGACACGGCGGGGAAGGAGGAATCGGAAATTGAGTGCAGACTTCTACTGGGCAGACGCCAACACACCAGTGAAGTCTGGGCCGGGTGATGCCTGACACTATGCGGAGCTCAGCAAGAACCTAGTGGCACTTCATAGCTTTGCCTCATTGGCAATATCGTCTCCAATCTTCTTCTATTGCCTGATGCCCGAGTGTGGCACCGATCACCAGTGTGTGCCATCACCTCCAGCACACTACAATGCTGGTCACTACTCTCCCCTGAAGACATGCACCCTCCATCCCTTTAGATAACTCGCCTAGACACGACCCTGGGGGGGAATTATAACTTACCCAAGCAACAAACAGAAGTGCCCTCCTCACATGGACCACACCTCACCTGCTGGAGGAGAGCATATCATTTAGAAAATGGTTCAAACCCGGACCTTTGGCAGGTCATTGCATTGCCCGTCAGAGAAGATTACTTGATTCCTGGCATTGGGCAACAGATCTCCGCATCCACATCGGGTAATCACCCAATCGCTCACCTATGGGAAGTGAAGCCACAATCCCCAAGCGATAGGAAGAGGGGAGACTGTGAGTCCAGCTCTTGCTTACTGAAGGCCATCTAATGACACAAAGGATGCAATCACACCAGCCCTCACCTATAGGAACACATTGCAATGACCATCACCTGTGGGGCACTGCAACTGGCGCCCTTATTTATGGGAGGCCATTAACCTGTTTTGATTATTAATCAAGGCCCGGACTAATGGTATCCATCAATCTATGCGGGGCGGCAGCAGCTGCAGCCTGTGTTCAATGGAAGGAGACACATGCCCTGTAAGATGGCCCATAGGATACAGCCACCTTACCCAGTGATACTGAACGACATCAGATCGCCATCCCTCATCAATGGAAAGTCCCTCTATCGCCTGTAGGAATGTTCAAAGAATTCCCCCGCTCTCTGCGTCCCTCCACGCTGATGCATACATGCTACCATTGTTCATTCCATTCGGGAGGTGCTGCTCCAGTCCAGGTTTCAACTTTGCATTTTGGGACATGTAGTCCTGTGTTTATGATGGGAAGAACCAAGAGCAAACGTCCCAGAATTAAAAGTTAAACTCAGGACTCGACGAGCATCTCACAAATGGACTATTAAAATGGATATTCACTGTCTCAGGAGGATAGCTTGGGGGCAACGTGCTCGCCTTGGAAGCAAGGCGACACGGAGAAACACAGGCTTGATCACCGGGTCAGCGCTTAGATACCTCTGGGTATTAAGCGCGTTATAAATAACCTATCATATCATACCATAGATAATGTCACTGTGCATGCTGATGTGGAAACCCTGGGAGAAGTCCATCACTGTGCCAAAAATTCTGTCATCTCAACCATGGTGCACAGCACTGAAGCACATGCAACATGCCAAACAACGCTATGGCACCGGCGCCCTAATCCTTAAATGTAAATCAGCTGCACCCCTGTGCACGGCCCTTATGAATAAGGCTCCCGGTTTTCTGTTTTTACTGATTTTTACACATAAATACAGGCAGAAATAACAATTTTTCCTTTCTGTATTTATTAACACAACCATTGATAAAAACGGAAACGCAAGTCTATTGGTTGGGTCATTAAGTTGTCACTCATGCATTGCTGGCCAATTGCTGAGCAAAGTAACATGAGAGCTTCAAAAAAGGAATTCCTTGTTATGTGGATTTCTTGTGCAAGAACGCAGCTCTGGGAGCTTCCCATTACAGAAATCCAAGTGTGAATGTGTTCTATTATATAAATAAATGTGCAAAAAATACCAGTGGTAACTTGGATAAATACAGACAAAATGACAACAACAAAAAAGAAATATGCATAAAAACAGACGGAAATGGTGCAAAAATAAATACCATACAACTGGGAGTCTTACTTATGAAGCACCAGCATAATGCAGAACTATCAATAACCTCCACCACCCCATAATACTTTCCTGCATCTCTACTGTCAACCTTCTAGCACTTCCACAACGATATTCATTACTCAGGCACTCGTACCATGATGCAGGCCTCAGGCACCTCTAGCATGGTGCAACATCCTGTGGAACCTCAACCGCGGAGCACACCCTCAGGAACTCCACCAAGGTGCACAATGCTCTGGAAACTCCACCCTGACACACAAGTTTGGGGCACATCCACCCCAGCGCACAACCCCGGGACCCTCCCACCATCATTCACAACCGTTGCTTCTCATCGCCTACCTTGAGTTCTCGGGTAGCCACTTTCATCGCTAGTTCAATCACACTGCCCGCGGCCCAGCGCGCGGCATTGGAGGAGTGCAGCTCATTCCAGATAGTGTCGCTGTCCACCTGTAAGAAAGTGGAAAGGGGGGGGGGTTATGCCTGGAAGCGACAAAGTGACCATCAAGCAAAACCTAACCAAAGGAGTCGGGCCAATAGCCCTACTCTCTTCTTGCATGTTATGCCAAACAATGAACTAAGTAAGGGACGTGAACAGTATTCTCAAATAAATAAAGCATTGCTATAAATAAATATCTAAATGTTTCATTGAACCACAAAAAGACACCCATCATTCTCAGTTGTTACCGACGCCTCTGAAATGGATTCCGCCCCAGCCTGACCTCTGAAGGCTACTCAGGACCAAACACTTCCATGGTTTGCTGACCACCAAAATGCCGCTTATGCACGCCTGAGGCGGAGCCCAGCGGCCTGAGGAGACTGGACAGCACCAGAACAGCTTTCATGTCTTCTGATTGTTTAAATTCGCCACTTCTAAACACCGAGACAAACCCAAGAATTTGAGGTCCATGAATTGACAGATCACAAGTGAAGGAAAGAAAATAACGGATGTTCAGAGTCAGGCCTATTTTAGGCACGCCTCGAATTTCATCATTCTAATATTGGAGTGGGGGTAACAGTCTCCGAAAGAGAAGGCTTTACGGGCATGTGTGTCTGTGGAAGATGGTCAGAGGAGTCAAGGGATATCAATGTCAGATACTAACCGCTACACTGCACACTGCCCGTGGCTTACGGTGACAAGATTTACAAAATAAAAAACCGGGACATGGAAACTAACATAAAAGTAGGACTAACTCTTGAAAGTGGATGTAGGCACTACAGTAGCGTTTGAAGGAGAAGGGGGTTTCAGTGTTCCTGTTCAAAGAAACACATATTAAAATTAATTAATCACAAACTAACACTATGCTAAGTTGTAAAATGCAGCATTTCTTCTGCGCGAGATTGTGCATTCCTGCCTGCTGGCTATGAAGACCTACTACCAAAAACCGGGACCACTGCAGTTTCCAATGGGAACATAATCTTGAGCAAGCGGGACAGAGCAGCCAATTCCGGGACAGTCCCGGCAACACAAGTCTGCCCACATGGGGCAACAGCGGTCTCCCTGCCATCAACTCCCACTCTGGTTCCTCCCAGTCCCCGCCCATTACACAGCAGTCCCCTCCCCCTTTTGCCCAGATGCTCTGAAGCAGAATCTTTCTTCATGTCGCACGGTCTCAACCGCCATTGAAAAATAAATAACTAGCCCGCCAGGCAGCTGCTCATAACTGACAGCTCATACGCAGACCCTTATCCTTCCTTTTGGCGAATGGGGATTGCGTTTGAGGGGAGGAACTCAGGAGGAGACGCCTACCTATGCACAAGTCCCAGATGCAAAGCATTCTTCTGCCCCCACGTGACGACGCAGGGGTGAAAGGTTCTCTGATTTTGCGACGCACGATTTAACCACCCAGCGTTCATGCATAAATAAAGATCCTACATACTGGACCATCAGATCTAAAACTCTCTCAGAGGCTCAAGAGTCTGCAAGGTAGCTTGCCACCCCTGCTCCAGGTAATGGGAACCCAATGAAGGGAATGGATTGACAGGAGACTTGCACCATTCTGAATACTGTTCAAGTCTGTTCCTGAGTAGCCGGAAAGATAGCTCAGCGAGTTGAGCACTCGCTGTTGGGATCTGTGTGTGAGCTGCAGGTCACAGGTTAGAATCCAAGCCCGACCAACTCAGACTTCCACCCTTCTGAAGTCGGTAAATGAGTACCAACTTCATTTGGGTGATATTGCATGTATGTATGTCCGCTGTAAAGTGCTTAAGAATAAGCGCTATATAAAAAAAAAACAATTATCATTAACATATAATTATGCTGGTTGCCTGGTACCCGAGCTACTGAAGAGAGAACGAGTTATCTGAGAAGTGGCAGGATTTGAGCTTTTTTTTTAAAAAAGTGTTTCCGGTAGCCCTGACACCTAAGGTCCTAAGTGTCTGTAGGTCTAAATCATGAGGCTTGGTGGACAGTGGGACCAGCGGTGGGCAGGGCGTGACCCACTGAGTAAGATCTAGAGAGAACCGGTGAGTATTCTAGCTGGAAATGCACGGAGTAAGGGCAAGGGAATCCGTGACTAGCGTGGACGAGACATGAGGCCTTCAACTGTACCGGTCACTGCCGTGCACATTGTATACTTTAGTTTTGGATCGAACTTGTTAAACTGTAATGCTTCCACATTAACACTAAAGTGGGTTACAATAGTGAAAAACAAACACTAATAAGTTGGATCACGTGCAAAGAGAAAATCAAAATAAATGCAAAAGGAAATTCAGGGGGGCTGGACTATGCCCTTTGCAAGACCAAGTGGCGAGGAAATTCCGCCTGTTCCATGGCTATGTTGCTCACGTGGGCAATGATTTGGAATCTTGAGCATCGCTTCGCACGTGGCCCATGACTAGAGCCAGGGACTGGAGCCATCTTGCTTGGGCCACTGCAGGCTTACTTGCTATTGGGGCCGGGGGACTGGAGTGATGAGGGATGGGCTTGTTTTGCGAGAAGCTGGGGATGGCGAAACTTTAGTTGCAGAGCTGTTGACGGGGGTGTGCGATACTTTCATTATTTGAGTCGCTGCAGAGTTTCCCACCCTGGGCTGCAAACCTCTGTCATTAAGCTGAGATTACTGGAGCTAGATAACTTCAATTCCATGTACCCTGGTTGAATTTTAGCAGTCGCTCAAAAGTGGGAAATTTTGCATGCCCCATGTGCAGAATACACCCCCAACTTTACAGGAAGAAACTGCGGTCACCCGCGATTCAGCATTAAAACAATACGTTAGGCTGGATCCAGCTTTCATCCACCCCCTATGAGACTAGCACAGTGCAGGGCAAGAATAAAATGAGCTCACCTTTTTCCCCCCGTTTTCAATTAATATGGTTAAAAGAAAAGGATTTGGCGGCAATGACACAAAATAAAAGATTAAGAAGAAATGTGAGAATGAGTAGAGCCAAGAGATGTGGACTATACACACAAGGGCATTTCTTGTACAGTGGGGATTGTCCTCAACGTGTTCCTTTTTATCCTGGCTGTTCATTATTCCCAAGTCATGAGCAAGTGTAACCCCAGATTGGGTGGGCTTCTGTTGAACAGCTACAAACAATCAGGTGCATATGGTAGCCATTACTGGAATCTAATTGATATAATGGTGTGTAGCCTTATTATCATTTAGATGACAACGCTCACATCCCAACATTGGGCCTCATTACGAGTTTGCCGGTCCGGCAACTACGGTACTGGTAAGCTTGCTGGTACTGTAGTTCCTAGACCAGCAAACTACGAGTTGTGCTCGCAGGTGCCTTTCTGCTCATCAGGTCGGACCTGGCGGGCAGAGCGGCACCCGCGAGCGCAGCATGTCGGATGCACCGGCACCGTTATAAACGGTTCTGGTGCATCCGACCTCCTCATTCCCATTTGAGCCTTATGGTGCTCAAATGGGAATGGGGAGTAATGGATTCCGGCCCCTGGCAATGGGGACATACAGTGTCCGCCAAGGTGGAATAGTCCTGTACGTCCCCATTGCCAGGGGCAGGAAAAAAATGCAACTCCGGCGTCACACAGGAACGGCTACCGCCAGGGTTTTAATGAAGCCCATTGTCATGCCAATTAATGCAAAAGATTAGGGTGAAAGTTATGTTTTGTGGACTTCCACAGAGTCTGAAAATTCGCTGGTCCCAACAGAGGGCTATGTGGATGTGGAAACACAAGAAATACAGAAATCGGGCAGCTGATCTCCCAAAATGCACTGGCTCCATAGTTATGCCGTGGACTAGGAGTGTGGAGTGACATCAGCTTGAGTGCTCAAGAGAGGGCCTCTGAATCCAAGGGGGAAATGGGAGTCTCCCAACACTGGAAGACCACCCTGATCTATTTATTGGGAATGGGCCTAGGTGCAAACTCCTGCTCATGAATGAATCATCCTCCTAGGCCCTGACCGGCACAACGGCGGGACGCACCTGTTAAAAGGGATAGCTGGCCCCCACCCCTTCACTGCTTTTTCCAATACCCTCCCTGCATGCCCTTTATGTTATGCTAGGTAACATGTATGAAGTGCCAAGCGTGCCATTGCCATGCCCTCTTGGTGCACATAGCTAACTGGAGCAATGGAAGAGGAGCAACTGGCAAATGGAGGTTTAAGTGCGCTGCACACCAACTGCAACGCGCAACCACCGCTGATTCATGGATCCATGCAACCTTATCCAAGCAGGTTTGTGATTTGAAAAGTGGTCTGCCCTGATTCTTTTGAGAGCGATCCACTGAGCTTGGAAAGCTTGAGATGGCGCTCACCCGTGGGGCCCGAGGTGATCCCTTGGCACAGGGGCAAACCTCTGGGCGCAGGAGGCAGGCTAGACCTCGCTGAGTATGCAGCCTCCACTGCAACTTCTGAAACAGCCCCAGGAATAACATTAACATCACTCGCATTGTTTTCTGATTTTTTTAAAAAAAAAGGATTCCTTTTTTCTCTTTTTTTTTGTTGAAGGAAAACATCTTGTTTTGATCAGGATCACGTCATTGTCAAAGAAAGGGCCGGAAAACCTCAGAGATTTTGCCTTGATCAAGTCCAGGTGTGCAGCTTAAGAGGGCGCACGCTCTGGCCATAGAGGCAGATCCTATTCAATCATATTTGTACCATCAAAGGGAAGGCGGTGGAGCCGCCTCGCTCCATCTCACACCCCATCTCCCGCTGTTCCCTCTAGTCCCCTTGAGTTCTCGTCCTTAAACCCGAGTCTGGCAGTATGTGGCGAATTATTAGCACTAATACCACCGAATAAATTTCTGCCTCAATCATGTTTCTGTCTTCACCCTCTTTCTTCTCTTCATTCTTTGCCGCTCTCATCCTTCTCTCACTTTTGATATCCACCTGATCTTTTGCTTTCACTCTTGGTATCCCCAATCGTCTCCTGTTTGCAGTCCCCTTCTTCCTTCCTTTTTTTCTTTTACGGTTACCCCCACTCCTCTCTTTCACCCACTTTCTCTCCTATTTCTTGACTCTCTTCGTGCCTCCCCGCCACCACCCCCTCTTTTGGTCTCACTCATCTGCCTCTGTCTCTTCCAGTCTCTGTCATAACTGCCCTTCGTATCTCTCTCCCTTATTCTCTTCTCTCATCCCATCTCCATCCTTCTTCAGTCGTTTAGTCTCTCCTCCTTCTCCATCAGGACTCCCGATCTCTCCATCACTCATTTTGTTTACCTCACCATTCTCCAATTCCCACTCTCTCGCTCCTTTTCATAACTTTATTTGTGTTTCCTGAGATTTTCCTTAATCTTTCTCACTCTTCTTTCACTCCCTTGCTCTCTTATACAGTAAAATCATGTATCCTTCTTTCCTTTGGTTTCTCTCATCGCTTTCTCGAATTAGCTTCACGTCTATGCTGTGTCCTCCTCATTCTATACACAGTTCTCTGCCTCTTTCTCTTTCCTTCATTCTCCGTCACTGTTTTGGTTTCACTCATCTACCCCTCTCGTGTACCATTTTCCTGATAATTGTCCTACATTGCCTCGGCCTTCCATACCCTTTCGCCATTCAACATTATTCTACATTCAAATTAATAATTCTCCCTAGCACTCTCGCTCTCTCTCTATGCCTGTGTATATGACCCACTCCATGTATGTTTGAATGGATGGATCGATAGATGAGATTGTGTATATAGCGTGCTACTGCAATGTAATTGGCGTGATCTCGTCCAGTCTCCATCTTTCTCATTCCATTTCTGTCCAATTTGCTTCTTTCCAACTTCTTCATCCTCCGGTTCACTTCTGTCCGATTCTGTCTCCAATAATGTACATAATATCACTGTCCCACACACTCACTCGCTTGCTCATCTTTCTCATTGTTCCCATCAGGCAGCTTGTTCCTCCCTCTGTATCCCTCACCCGGCAGGTTACCGTCTTACTTTTTTCATCTTTCTCTATGTAATCATCTCATCATCAGCTCACTGTCCACCTGTTCCTACTCCCCTTTGCCACATACCCTTATTCTTCTCTCTTCACCAGCTTCGTCCTGACTCTGCCTACCCTCACCAGTTTCTTGTCACTGTCTCCACATCAACACCCCTCTTCCTGTCACCCTCATCCTTCTCTTTCACTCGGTGCTTATTCTTTCACAGTCTTCCTCGTCATTCTTATTGTCTTTAGAATGGGTAGGAGTTTCTGAAGGGCGTTGCCTTCTTTCTGATGTTAGTTGCGCTTTACAAGAAACCCAACATAGAACATGGAATTCATTTCTCTTTATTTCATTCACTTTGCAACTATCTCGCATCTCTATCTTATCCTTGCCTCCGCCTGCTCCCTTCAAGTTTGTTGTATCTTCATCGGACTATCTTCCTTCGTGTTCTCCATCCCTTCAATGCTTCTCCATCTTCCATCCCTGGTTTCAATATATGACGGCATTCTGACATTTTCTCTTGACTCTCAGACATACAATTCTCATCCTATTGTCTGTCTCCCTTTTTTCTGCCTCCCATTTTTCTAAAGACCAAGCGGATTCCATTGGAATGTTCTATTCTATTGGATTCTAATGTTTTTTTTTTATATAGTACCAACTAACCCAGAGGCCTCAGCGCGCTCAGACAGAATGAACAATATAAAACAAATAAATAAGAAGGCATCAGAGATGCAAGTTGGCTGTGGTCAGCAAACAGACAGAATGAATGGACTACATACCACCTCCATCAAATAGAAGAGTTTTAAGAGCTTTCCTAAACTGAGCCAGTGATAGCAGCTGTCTTGATGTGAAGAACACAGGGAGACTGTTCCAAATTCTTGGCCCCCAGTCGTCAAAGGTCTGCTCACCAAAACTCTTCAACTTGAAGCTAGGTTGTAAACGGAGATCCTTATTACTAGATCGTAATACGACCAATGTTTTATCTGTCAGAGAGGATAGTAAAAGTGAGGAGTAAAGGTAGTTTTGCCTTCATTTACTCTGCAGAATTGCATTCTGCTGTGCTAGTGTTGAAGATTGCATGCAGGGGACCAGCTACAGGTAACTGCAACCACTGATTGTCCCCTACATGCAATTGGCATTTCTTTTTACAAAATGGCCCCCTATGTCTCGCCAGTTTCCTTTCATTCTCTTTCTATTTCAGATCTAATCTCTCAGCAGTCATGCCGGGGGCTCATCAAACCTGGGAGAAATGGGGACATCCACCCGGACAAGAAGGGCATGAGAAAAACAGAAGAACGTGAAAAGACACTACAATGAGCCCGTCCACCACAATTCCACAATCGGCAGGTTAGGCTGTAGTTGATAAATACAATGCGGCCTCTAGATCACACCAGAATGTAGAGCCACCCCAATCATGCATCTGGCTGGAATTGAAGTCCCCCCCACTGAGGGAGTCCATAGGCACGCGTGCACAGGACTGCCTGCTTGTGGGGCACATCCCAATAGTGTGAATCAAACAGTTGGATAGAGAAAGGCTTAAAAGTGGCCTGCATTGCAGACCCCCCAGGAGTTGCTGGTGCATAAATCCTGGAGCTTAGGGCAAAGTATCTTGCTAGATCCCACAAATACGGGAAGCTCCCAACAGCTGGCAGTTCTCGTAACTGTTTTATTTGGGTGTGCATTTTAGCCCAGACTGGAGCAGAAAAGCACAGTTAGTCCCAGGAAAGGGAAGCTAAAACGGATCAAATCTGATACAGGAACGTACATTATGTTACAAGTGGGAGGATCAGTGGCAGCATCAACACAATCACCCGGCCATAGCTCCCCCAGAAAACCCACTGGGTGGATCAGTGGCAGTATCAAGAAAATCACCCGCCCACAGTTCCTCCAGCAAAGTGGCAGTATCAAGACCACCTCCCAGCCACAGCTCCTCCAGCAAAGTGGCAGTATCAAGACCACCTCCCAGCCACAGCTCCTCCAGCAAAGTGGCAGTATCAAGACCACCTCCCAGCCACAGCTCCTCCAGCAAAGTGGCAGTATCAAGACCATCACCCGCCCGCAGCTCCAGTGGCAGTATCAAGACCGCCACCCGGGCCACAGATCTCCCAGCAAACCCACTGGGAGGATAAGTGGCAGCATCAAGAAAATCACCCAGCCACAGCTCCTCCAGCAAACCCACATCTTTCTTTTGTCTCTCACATCTCTGCAGAGTATGTCAGCAGCAGGGGTGTTTAATTTGCTTCACCAAGTGTTGGTGTTTCTGCTGGCAATTTTGCAGGAATTCTATGGCATAACCTACACATCAAATCTTCTTTTTCCACTTGCAAGGCCCTCAGTGCCCCTCGGTAGAACTGCCATAATGCCAGCATGCTCCGAGGAACTGTATGCATCAGACCTGTGGTTTCATCACCTTTTTCTGGGGAGCATTTCTCTCTTGCACAAGGGTAGGTAGCCACCAGCTGGAACAATAACTTGCGTGGTGCCTGATCCAAAAAAGCCACCGACGAGATTGTTAGTTTCATGAAGTTTTGATACAATGAGGGGCGGAATTCCAGGTTGTGCCCTCATAGAAGCCTTCAAAAGCTGCAAACTCTCTAAACGGAGTTCACATGTCTTTGCAATTATAGTGATTCTATGTGATTCGACAGAATGGTATCCGGGCAAATCACTAACGCTTGAATACCCACCCACTGCACCGCTCCCCTGCTTTCCCACCTGTCAATTCCTTTATGGTTGAATCCCCATTCCTCCCGCTCCCACTGGCCAAGCTATTAGGTGGTCTCCCCCACATACCCCACTCCCTCCTGCCTGTAGACTGATTGGGGGACTCTGCTACCGATGCCCCCTGTGTCGTGACCCTGCCTGCCTGATACGCCCGCTGAATACACTCCCCCAACTGCTAACCCAGAACCTCCAATCCAATTCAATTCACCCTGCACTGCTAGCTGATCATCGTCAGGGCCGCACCCTGCTGCAGTTCCTGGCTCTACACAGCGAACACTGGATATAGAAAGAGGACTGTGCTTTTGGCCCTCCAGTGTTCTCTGTGCGGGCCAGTCAGTGGACCGTGGATACGGCTATCCATCTTTGGTGAAGATGGGTTTGGCCAATCCATCTTTGCCAAATATGGGTAGAACCATAGGAGCATCACATGAAAATACAGACATCATTCTCAGAATCCCTTGACTTCTACAGCCTTCCTGTGTGTAGCATCGTTTTCTCATTGACACCTTCTCCTGTTGAAGTGTCACAGTTTTACCAGTAGGACTGTTGCGTTTGTTATCAGAATTATAATTGTTGCCTTGTTTTTATTATTACAGATATAGACCGCATGGCAGCAGTGCTCCATTGGCTGCTTCTTATCAAGACACTTACACCAATCTGACCAATCAAAATTGCGAGTACTGACGGAATGACAGAGACTTCATCCCACATATATTTTTGGCCGGTGCAATTTAATTGGTTGCTTGCCATTTGCACCAGAGAGATATACTTATTTTGAGCAAGATAGGTTTTGGGTAGGTATCCTTTTTAATCAATTAAAATTAATAAATATTTTATAACGCACTTACTAGTGGTGACCAGTCTCTAAGCGCGGACTGGGATTCGAACCAGTGTTGCTCTGTGTAGTCTTGCTTCCAAGACGAACGAGTTGGCCCTGAGCCCTCCTCCCAGCCCTTAGGACCTCATATTATAAATATAGATACGACACGTCTCTGTAAAGATAGATGAGCAAAGAAAGATGCTCGTCAACATATACTTTTACCAAAAAAAGTAAGTATACCGTGCATATTACTGACAAGTGTGCCCATGACTCCAGATAAGAGTTTGAAATGGTGCTATTTTATCTTTTTTTTGAAGTTGGGACTAACATGATTTTAAGGAGTGACATATTTATATTGCTTTTTGTAGTCCCTACCATGTTGCGCCTGGTTTGTCACCCACATTAACATGTGCATGTGTTCCTGTAATGTTCTCTCCAGATTAGGCAGCAATTATATTAGAGTTCCTTTCTATGGCACTGCTCTGCTGGGGCCACTGATGCCAACCCCTCCGTAACAAAGCAAGGGTGGAAGCGGAGGACCCTGCTCCCATCTTTACAGGTTTTACGATTTTGTGTTGGGAGTGTTCAATGTTTAGGGTGCAAAAGTGACTGGTGCACCACTTACAGTAGAGTTGATTATGCCCTGGCCAGAAATGTTATTAAATCAACCTGAATAAACTAGGCCTCCTTTCTCCTGCACCATAGATACAAAAAATGAAGAAATGAAGAAAAGATACCAAGATGTAAAAAAATAAAAATAAACCACAAATGAAAAGAATCGATTAAGTCATGAGATGGGCATCTTGAAGTAGTTCAGAACACACAGCGCCTTTGTGGTTAATAAATGCAATAACCCGGTTTCCGTTACTAGGGTGATATGTCGGCCCATGAGAAACCAGGAAGCAACACTCAAGCTTAAAAGAAGGCATTCCTGACTTGAAAACTGCCATGTGAACAATCAGATGCAATGCAAAAAGACCACCTCAGAAACCGGGCAACCCAAACCTGGGTATATGCCCAGACCTGGGCATCAAAGTGCAGGCTGAATAGGTGTATGGGGCAGGAGAGGACTTCTGTTCCTGTGTTGTACTTTCAGAAGGTGAGAAGTCCGCCTGCATGCTGACTGCTCATCAGCATTACTCTTTCTCCTGCTGTCCATGTCAGCAGACAGAGAAGCAGAGAGTAAAGAGCCCATGCACTGGTTACACAGCTAGTCCTGGTCACTGCAAACTCTGGCAAGAGACCAGACAAAGGACAACTACTATTGATATCCGTACGCACCCGCAGATCCCATAATGCACCTTCAGAGATCTGGGGGGTGGAGGGGAGCAGATCACATTTCCCCACTCGGGAGGAAAGTAGATTTATGCAGCGCTTCATTTGAGCACATCCACACACCATGCACAAGTGGCCTTCTAAATCCAAAGGCTGAGGTCCTCCAGGAGAATGCATAGATGAGATGCCTGCTCTTCTCCCATCCTTCTGCAGAGCAATTTCCTGTGCCTCCCATATATGCATGGGGATCACAGCAGAGCATGAGCTATGGTTACATCATATACAAAGCACATCGAGAAACAAAAATCAGTGCTTACCCCAACTCCTCCGCAAGGCAGCATCACGAACATTCGCTGAGACAAAATACCTATGGCAAAGAAGGGAGGGAAAGAAACTGGATTATGCACCATTCCAGGGAGAAAGGAAAATTGAGACGCTACAATCACACATGCGGTTTAATTGTGTCCTTCATACAGCTGTCTCTGGAGTGATATTACTGACAACTGACCCAACAGAACAAGGAGAAGCATGACTGGGAGACCACAATGGAAGTGCATAGATTCCCTAGGACTGGAATCCATGCAGATCTTGCAGGAATGATGGACCCTATCAATATTCTGTACTTCAGCAGGACTCAGCGAGTGCTCAAGCTTCCGTAGGCCTGTGTTTGGGAACATTTGATCTGGTGAAAACAAGCAGCTGGAAGTCAACAATATCCAGGTTTTTAAGCGAACAATGAAACAAACCTTCAGAGCCACAACATCACTTGAGCCTTGTCTTACCTTGAATAACTGAGTCATAAACCTCACCTATCCAGCCATTAATACACCGATCCTTCAACCAATTCATTATTTATTCCAGCCATCCATTAATCAATCATCAATCCATCCATACACCAGTTATCCTTCAATCATTCATCCATTTACCTTTCTAGCTAATGATAAACCTCACCCTTTCTCCATCTACCAATCTCTTTCAGCATCTTAGTTTATCTGTCTCGCTTTCCCTCTAACAATCTTGGTTATAGGTCTGTTTGTCTATCTATCCTTCTATCTGCACTGGGTGATCCATACCTCAGTATGAGGTGCCACACTGCCGAAAACCCTCCCACGCTACATTGAGTTTGAGACATTATGTAGTTGGTTCCTTCCCCTGTTTGAGGCATTGTGTAATAGGGGAATAGTTGCGTCCTGGCTGCCCGCAAAACTAATGTGATCAGAATTCCATGCATTTAACCATTGTGGTTAAATGCATGGAACTGGATTTAACCATTGTGGCGGCATAGAATCAGAAGTCTGACCAAACAGTATAGTGATTGCTATAAACACCCAACAAACCTATCTATCCCTAATTAGAGGTGGTTTCTCTACTTGAAGCAAACTAAAAACTCGAGCAGTCAGGAGGTCCTTGTAGTCCAAATCAAAAAGTTCACCATCCTAGTCCAAATGCCTAGTCTATCCCTACCACGTCAATACACATTTGAATCTAATTACGTTTCTTTTCTACAGCCCAGGAGAATAACTCCATTCTCCTGGGTATGAGGCTCTCAAGGTGTAGCGTTCTCCACTTCTGGAAATTTTCCAAGGTTCACAATCCAAGAGGATACGTTACACAAAACTTCAGTGGGTCTACGAGAGTGACTCCCTTCTAGCTTGTTCCCCATTCTTTGTAAGCCTCTTCCAGACTATCTTCATTCTAACTTCTTCACCAGTTCTTGTAGTTCCTTCCAAGGGCTTCTTTCACTCTTTAGTTGCTTTACTTTCTCTGCTTTCTTCACCGTACCCAACTAAGAGGAGAAAGAGACTTTTTCATTGCTCATTGGTCTTTAGAAGCCAGTGTTTCTTAGTAAAGGGTTGAAACAAAGAATTCTCTACTTCCTCGATTTCAAAAGACGTGTTCCCCGTAAGTTTCAAAGGGGACTGACTCTTGATGGGATCAGGTATTGACTAAAACAGAAAGAAGACTTCAAAAGACATATGTCCCTTTAGTTTCAAAGGGGACTGGTTCTTGGTGGGATCTGGTGTTGACGAAAAACAAAAATGACGACAGTCTCTTGTGTACTGTTGTGTGTCGCAAAAGGTATCCTCTGGCTCACAGGCACATGTCCAGGAGAAAGGCAGTTTCTGGCCTGTATAGCAGGAGGATACTGTACTTGCCATTGATGCTCTCAAAGAGCATAGGTGCAGGAGTTGCTCTTCCAAAAGACAATTTCTAATGGATCCCCATCTTCAACGTTTGAAGGGAACTACTGGTGGACCAGCCTAGGTTTCAAAGCTGGTGGTTTCACGTACATATTCACCTAGGGCTGTTCCATAAGTTTAAGTTCTTTACGTCTTCTTTGGTTGGGGCCAGTTTGGTTCTGCAACCCTCGGCTATCTGCAGTTTGGGCATTTGGTACAGACCTGAATGCAAAGCATTTCCAGGTAGCATACTGCTCACCCTCCTGGATGTTTCTCATGCAATCGCCTACATGGCTCTGCCGTAAGCCTGATCTGGAGGTTTCGGCATTGTTCTAAGACCGCAAGGTCCACCCACCACAGGTTGAGCCCCCACAACACCTTCGCTTCACACTGCTGTTGGCTCACAATCTATTATAAAGATACTCTCTGGGCGTCCCAGACTCGGTTGTTTCCGCTGAGAGAGCTGGGAACTAGACTGCACCCTTCTCCTCCACAGACACAATATTTATCTGTCTATTCATCTATCGGTCAGTCTTGTTTCTCTGTCTTCCAATCAACAGGTCCGTCGTTCTACCAACCAATTATTTTCCTTTCCCTTTAGCTCTCTACATGTCTATCACAATGCTCCTCAAACTATCTAGCCATTGGTCTGTCTATCCCTACCGTCTATATGTAGAACTCTCATTACCCTAGTTTCACGACTGGGATATCTAGTAAATCGTGTACCCCTCAAACTCATGTCCTCCCTCTCATGCTCTGCCTCACTCTCCACTCACTTTTAAGATGCCTTCCAATCTGACCTCTCTAGTGAGCACCCTTTTTACACAGCTGTTCATGCATCGTGCCAGGTGTGGACTTTACGATTGCCCCATTGGTATGGATTACAGCTCCCTTTATCAGCCCATTCATTCCATAATTCCTTCTTCCCGCTTGCTGATCGCGCATTAGTCTTTGGAACGGAGGTGGTAGGGATAGCGGTAGGATGATGTGAGCGGTTACTTTTCCTAGAGCGGGAACAGAAGGCTGGTAGAGACTAACAGTAGTAGCTCCGTCATTAAAAGGCGCATGCAATGGGACGTGTTTCTCCTCTCAGAGGATTTGAATTACGAAGGGACATTGCTGCTGAAAATATCATTTGGAACAAAGGAATATTAGGGAGGTTCTGCCTTGACTCTGGAAGGAGTGTACTGGTATGGGTCTCATTCTTTGTTTGTTTTGGTAGATCACCAAATAACTGCTAGCTGCAGCCCTGCAGGTCATGCAGCGTTGACCCCAAATGTTTTGCGGATAACATTTTCCAGTCGTGTGCTTTCCTTTTTTATAAATCAATGGCTTCAGGAGCATAAGTCGAATTAGCTCCATTGATGTGAACCAACACCACAACTCCCATAATGCATTAGCTTCTTAAGTGAAATTCCAGAAATATTAATGTGATGACCAAGATTGTGAGGGACCTTCATACACTCTACCGGGGCAGCATGCTTAAGAGGAAGCGACGGGAGCAGCTCACAAAACAGTGGATCAGAAGGCAGAGGTGGGTGTCAAGAGTCTCTGGACAGAAAGCAGCTCCCCCACCACAAGTAGCCAAGAAGGAGGATATTGAGGTGAACTTCACACAGTGAGGAAAAGGATGGGTGTTTGGGAGGGACGTGGAAGGAGGAGTTTCTGTCATACAGAAGTCCCCACACACCACTAAAAATGAGTTGGGGGCAGATTCAACTAGGATGCCTTTTGGGATAGAATGAAAATAATTCGAGGGCTGCACTGAGGATCTATTTAAGAAAGAATAGCACTCTTGCATGCACAGAAAACGTGTTGTTCAACATCCACAAAACCCTTAAAATACTACTCCGTTCTTATTTTTCCTTTTAAAAGTCTGCATAAAGGGCGACTCACTATGCCCTTCATTTAAATAGCACTTAGAATAAAAAACACAAGAACAAAATAGCACTTGCCATAACTGCTGGCCCGGCTCATGCCACACCATTTCCCTGCACTTTCAGCAATGGGTGGATTATAGTCTAATCCCCATCACACTCTCACGTGCTCAGCTCTGTCAATGACGGCAGCCACCGAAACCGCGCATGTTCAAATATGAACATGTTTTGTGAGGCAATTGTCTGATTTACTACCCATCTTTTTAAAGACCATTGTATTAGGATTGACAACAGAAAAATGTGGACTGGTTTTCCTTATACATATAAAGTTCTAAGACACTGTGCCTCACACCACAGAGCAGCACCCCGACAGAAATTACAGTAATCAGAAAGTTCCTTGCCCACACACCTTGGAAGCATCACAGTGTTCATTACATGCGTGCTCGACATTGAGCTGATTTTCAATGATCATGAAAAAGCCAGCTCTCAACGTACGTCCAGTCGGTTCCCAAAATGTGACACTGCTTTTGTGGGGTTTCGGGACATGCAGCCCAAGCCTATTATCACAACCACTCTCCACAGCTTCATTTAAAAATACGTGTTCTCATATAGTGCTTTATGCCAGATTCCTCCCACTTCTAAGCACTGTAACAACGGGTGTTATTATTGCCCAATGTAATGGTACTCCATTTTTCAGCTTAGGTCGGATGGATTTTGATTTGGTCCTACCGTAGGGTTTTAACTTGCAAAGTGCAGACAGGCCACGTATCAGAGACCAGCAAAGAAGTGATCAATCCACCCAGAACTTAAGGTTCTACGCATATCTATCTAGATATGTCCTATGCGCGCTGCATATGGCTTTCCAGACCCTGGTGGGGGCGGACAGGGCCGGTAACAGCCCGCCAGTCTGAGCTAAGGTAGGCCCGAGCAAAGCAGGGTCGTGAAAACCATTTGCACCTTGGGGTTTATCCAGGGTGCAAATGTTTTTTTTTTTCTTCCCTTGGGAGATTCGCTGCTTTGTGCAGCCAATCTTCTGAGGGAAGGAAAAAAAACATGGCTGCCTCCATATGGAAAAGGGCTAAGTCCCATTTCCATTTCTATGGTGGTAGCCAGGATCTGGAGGAGAGCAGGGACTGGAGCACAAAGCTCCAGTCCCCGGCAGATAAGTGGGGAGGGAGCGACCAGGTGGAAAGAGAAAGTGTTTGTTTTGGGGTGAGTTGGGAGGTATGCAGTCAACAGGGAGAAGCTCCCTGTTGCCTCCCCACATAAAATAGAAAAAGAACTGTTACCACCCGGGGAAGGGCCTCGGGTGGCTGGAAGCATCAGGCGCAGAATGTCTATTCTCGCCTGCTGTTCCAGCCACCTGATACGCTAATGGCCCTTCTCCGGGTGCGAACAGTCATTAAGATTCGACAATGCTAATTTTCCAGAGCCTGAGCTCCAATATGTCTTGCAACGTCCACGCAATATCCCAAAAGTGCCTTCCTGTGTGTCTACCCTTGATCCCTCAACGTGCTTTTGGATGTGTCTCCATGCTTCACTCAATGATCCTGCGCTGTATGGTTTCTATCCCAAAAAATGCCTTACTGTGGGTCTGCATTCTAACCCCAATGAGCCTTTCTATATAGCTGCCCTCTACCCCACTCATTACATATGTCTGCAAACTAGCACCATTGTGACTTCGCCAGTGTGTCTGCCCGCCATACGTTCAGCATCTTCCCATACACATTGGCTCTCCACCCAAGGGAGCTCATTTTTCTTATGGCGTAGAGTCAAAATCATGCAAAATATCTGTAAAAATTGCATGCATGAATTTTACTCCAAACCATATTTTCATTAATGTGTATAGTGGAGAGCAAGCACGTAACAGAATATCCATTTCCACCACACCCATTTTCTTCACCATACAAATACACCAGCATTTATGCCAGCAAGGCGTTTTCATGCAGGTGCAAACGCTGTGGAGTCTTATGGAATATACCTGCTTTTACTCCAGCAAAAAGCAGCTGGCTCACATAGGACACAATTGTAAGCACGGCTTCCAATGCGTAAATGGCAGACAGCGTTTACTCAATGTGCACTGCGCACTCAATGTGATTTACGCGCGGGAGCACCATGGCCACCAATGTGTCTTCCACATTTACAAACTGTCTGTCCGTCCGCATGTCTGCTTCTGCGCAGAGGCAAACTGAATTGTACATAAAACAAGAGCCCACACGCACATGTTAACATTTACAGTGTAGTTAAGAAACACCTAAAGCAGAGCTGAAAACCTTCCCCTGGCCATGCGTGGGAAGGACCCCCAGTCCTCTTTTTGTTTGGAATTCTGGCACTTGTAATTTTCCCATCATTCAAATGGGAAAGAAAAAACTACACGTCCCAGAATCCAGAGGGGGAAGAAGGATTGAATGGCCTTCTCAAGCATGGCCACAGGAAACTTTTCTCAATTGACTTCACATGTGCTCTGCTTTACGTTTGCGCTTGGGCTCTGCTCTTATGTACCATTCAGTTTGCCTCTCCTCTTTGCTCGATGTGCCCTCCCATATACCTGCCCTCTGCCCTCAATGTGCCTCTCCATATACCTCGATTCCCTCTAGGTGCTTTATGCCTTCTTGTATGTCTGCCCGCTACCTCCCCTTCCACCAATGTCTTCCCATGCCTCTTCCCTTTGCACTTACAGAATATTACCATGGGTGTAAGAACGTGTAAGTAAGTGCCCATGCTCGAGAACCGTCCTCAATTGGTGCAGAGTTTAGGGGCATCTGTCAAGGCTCTTGGCAGGCTTTCCGGGTTTGAGGATGAAGTGATGCTAGGAGGAAAACAAGAAAGATCACCTTTGAGTGCCTTTCTCACAATCTGACAAAATCTAACCTAGCGTCTTGTTCAATTAAATTGGGGGTCGCCCAGACTCCATTAGCTGCACCCCACATAGAAAACATAACACACCTGTTTCCTCTTGGACCTTGTTTTCATTTCAGTGCCACATGCAGAACTCGACTGGCATATAGCATGGCAAACGACCGGATCTTCGTCACGTTCTATTGGCATAGGAAGGCACAAGTCAGTGCAGTCATCTACAGATCAGCACCAAAGGGGGCAGAACATGGCGCCCATGGTGAAGTGACAATCTGCAGAAACTCACCTCGGGAAAAAAAAATGTGCTGCTTTAAGGGACAATATAGCTCCACCTGCTGGTGGCCAGGGGGACCTGGCAACTTGATCTATCCGGCAATCACCGACTGGGCTGCTGGTGGCCAGGGGGACCGGGCAACTTGATCTATCCGGCAATCGTCCACTGGGCTGCAAGCTCAAAGGCAGACAGGGCCAGTTTCCTCCTGCAGGGTCTGCATTTCTTTCTGTGCTTTTAGCATCACAGAAAGAAAGGCCAAACCACATTTGACATGAAGAGCCAATTAAATCATCTTTACTGTCTTTCAACTCGCCACCTAGTCCACTGCCGCTCTCGAGATAAACTAGTCCACTGCAGCTCTCAAGATCACCTAGTCCACTGCCGCTCTCGAGATCACCTAGTCCACTGCCGCTCTCGAGATCACCTAGTCCACTGCCGCTCTCGAGATCCCCTAGTCCACTGCAGCTCTCGAGATCCCCTAGTCCACTGCCGCTCTCGAGATCCCCTAGTCTACTGCCGCTCTCGAGATCACCTAGTCCACTGCAGCTCTCGAGATCACCTAGTCCACTGCCGCTCACTCTTGAAATCCCCTAGTCTACTGCCGCTCTCGAGATCACCTAGTCCACTGCAGCTCTCGAGATCACCTAGCCCACTGCCGCTCTCGAAATCACCTACTCCACTGCCGCTCTCGAAATCACCTACTCCACTGCCGCTCTCGAAATCACCTATTCCACTGCAGCTCTCGAAATCACCTAGTCCACTGCCGCTCTCGAGATCCCCTAGTCCACTGCTGCTCGCTCTCGAGATCACCTAGTCCACTGCCGCTCTCGAGATCACCTAGTCCACTGCCGCTCTCGAGATCCCCTAGTCCACTGCAGCTCTCAAGATCCCCTAGTCCACTGCCGCTCTTGAGATCACCTAGTCCACTGCTGCTCTCGAGATCACCTAGTCCACCGCAGCTCTCGAGATCACCTAGTTCACTGCCGCTCTCGAGATCACCTAGTCCACTGCCACTCTTGAGATCACCTAGTCCACTGCGGCTCTCGAGATAAACTAGTTCACTGCCGCTCTCGAGATAAACTAGTCCACTGCCGCTCTCGAGATCACCTAGTCCACCGCCGCTCTCGAGATCCCCTAGTCCACTGCCGCTCTTGAGATCACCTAGTCCACTGCAGCTCTTGAGATCACCTAGTCCACTGCCGCTCTCGGGATCCCCTAGTCCACTGCCGCTCTTGAGATCACCTAGTCCACTGCAGCTCTTGAAATCACCTAGTCCACTGCCGCTCTCGAGATCCCCTAGTCCACTGCCGCTCTTGAGATCACCTAGTCCACTGCAGCTGTCGAGATCACCTAGTCCCCTGTCGCTCTAGAAATCGTGCATTTGCTGGTGACCAGAGGCAAAAACAGTAGGGCAGGCTGCAGCTTAGGATAGAAAGACCTTCTACAGACAAAGCCTTGTTTGTCTTGATGAAGGTGTTTAACATACGCGTACTGTTGTGGCAATGTTTGGGTAATTGACACTGCATTCCCCACATATAATGTGTTAAGACCCTTTACACTGGCTGTCTTTTTCCTCTCAAGCATGGAGGACTGCAGTCAACAACAGGAAATATTCCCTCTTATTCACTCCCCATTTCTAGGAGTAATATTTGCCTGGATTTATGACGAGGCTCCCCTCGCTTTGCGGCCTGCTGACGACCATGCAGCACTGAGACAGGAGCTCCTTTCTTCACGTGGAGGTGGTTTAGTTCAGAGATGGTACTATTTGCCTAGTAGAAATCCCTCCTATTGCCATAGCTTTCTTTTGGATTAGTAATCCGATGTGTAGATCTGTGCTGGTCATTTCTTTGAAAGCCATGTTATCTGGGAAAAATATCAGAGATACGAATGCATGAGTATTGTGTTCACTCACGGTGCACTCACTACATGAACTTGATTATCTCTGGTCATTCATGGATTTGCAAGGACTATTTAGGAGAACCGGGGCACGGGCATGCTGGGTAAGCTGTTTTTGCTTCAGACATGGCGTTGTTTGAATGCAATGTTGATGTTATTCTAGTGATTGTACAAGTATTGTGGCCATTTGGCACTTCCTGTGATGTCATTTCCTGTGACATCATTCGTTGTGCTAATGAGTCCTCGCTGTGGAACTGGGCATGTTACGTTGCTTGCTCGGGCTGCGGAGGGCCGCCTAGTCCACCCCTGCCGGTGACTCGCGTAGTGTATTACCCTAAAAACAACTCTGCTCAGATTTCCCTACAGGAAGGTCCATCGCTGATGGCAGGAACAGTGTGCAAACAGAATAATACTCAATTAGCATTTTCCCTTCAAGGTACAGACATTTTCAGATTACAAGTCGCCTTTTCCAGAAGGCCCACACACAGATGGCCAGCCCCGCCGGAACACACAGTCTTGGGTATAAGCCTTCCCAAACAACGCTTGAAAATGAGTACCCCCCACCCCCTTCTTAGACTCGGAAATGAGGGACGACTCCCTGAATAGCAAGACACTGGGGCGCTCTCCTGGGATGGGGAGCCCTCTGCTGCAGTGTAAGGGCACTCTGCATGTGCAGTGTCATCGCTCGCTTCCCAGTGCTCCACAGCATCCAGGCATACTGAGCAGCGGGAACTGAACCATGGGTGGGGAAAGGTGGAGAAGGGGGTTTGGGCGGGGGCCCGGCGGTGGCAGTAGATGGAGCTGCTTAGGCTAAATAAGGGACCAGGGGGATGTCAAACCCGAGATCGGCCAGAACAAACGCTTCACGGTTCCCTTTGTGATCATAAAGGCTTCCAAATTCAAAGAGCTTTGCGCGTAGGAAATGAAATCCAGAGTGCCCCCCCCCTGCACCCCCTTCTCTCGCGCAGCTCTCCGTCCATGCTGGTGGCTGGGGCTTGAGCAGATGCCTGGAAGGGGTCCAAGATTCCAGCCGGAAACTCTTCACAGTAGAAGTATGCTTTTTCGCAGGGAGCGGGGAGGGGTAAGGAGGGGGGGGGTCTGGTGCACCACCAGCAGATACGGCTTATTAAAAGTTATTTTGATCTTTGACATTAAAGGAAAAAGAGTATATATTTATATCTTGGCAGAACGGAAGTAGTTAATGATCGCAATGGCTGCGGGAGAAAGACGGCCATCGCCAAAGGTGTCTGTTGATCCTTCGGGTTAGAGTAGGGGATTAGAACCTGAAGAGGACCCAAAGTTAGTTGATCAAGTGCCAGGTCACAAGAAGAGGGGGTCAGAATGGGGATCCCTGGAAACCATATGGAAGCATAGGGAGTGAGAAGGGGCTCCATGCAGAGTTTGCCGAAAGCATGGCAAGATAGAGGGAGAGCTGGAGACTATCACAGGTGTAACAGGCATGGGTCGCCGGAAGCTAAAAGCAAAGCTTGGAGTAACACAGGCACAGTGGAGGAAGGCGGCTCCGGCATCTCTTATAGTGCTATATTTCGTCAGGCATTTTAATCCGTGACCCTACTGGTTCACACCTGGTAGCCTTGGCACAGCCTATCAATCCGCAGAACCAGAGTCATACAGCTTCTTAGGGAGCCAGGCAACCATGGCATGGACTACACCCACACTCTGCCAGAACCATCATACCTTTTCTACGCCCAGAACTGCCTTGATAAAATCTCCCACAAACTATGAGAGTACTGAAAAAAAGAACACCCCCCAACAGCCCTAAAAACCTTTGGTGCAGCCCCCCAACTCTCACTGTGGAAGGATCTGGGCTCATTCCAATTGCTCCCTAGAGCACCTGTAAAGCCTCACCCGCCCACACTCCGGATTGGGTAACTTCGCATGGCCCCTATCTGGCAGAGCCCCAACACACATATTGCAGAGATTAGGACCCTCTTCCCAGTCATGACAGGTATGGAATCCTCACCCCCACCCCCAATCAACCTCTATACACACACACACACACACACACCACCACCACCCCCATCCCTGTCCAGGGTACCTTCTTTTGGATCTAAGCACCAACCTTCTCAGTGGTTGGATCAGAACACCAGCCTAGTGTGCCAGACGGCATCGGCACAGCTATCAGCCATCCATCTTGTGCTATGATCGCAATGCTTTGTCTAGGCTCAACACCGATGCCATCAATATTCATTGTTCGGAAAACAAGACACCTTCCTTATTAAAGCCCCAGACAGCCCCTGGCTAAGACCTATCCCTTTGCCGCCACCAGAATCGGGTGCTGCCCCTGATGCTGGCACAGAACCCCCCCCACTATGTTATCATTAGGGCCCCCCTAACAGTTTTGATACTACCCCACCTGCCAATCTCTGAGTACATTCTCACGGCTTCCGACAGCCTTAGAACAACCCTCCACCCAACCAGTGTGCCTAAATCAGGGCATTAGATAAAAGTGCCAGTACCTGCCAGCTTCCTGTTGTCCAGTTTCAGGCGGTTGAGTGGATTGGTGCCATATAAAAGCACATGGCGCTCTGAATGGACAGACTGCAGCTCCTCCAGTGTTGCTTTCCTGCCACGGATGCACTGAGAAAGAAACAACAGAGACAAAGGACAATAAGTAGGGCATGAAGGTAATGTTTCTGTACGCAGCAGGTGGGGTCTTCAAGCAGCCCCTCTTTGTACTATTGTTACATATTTGGACAGCCCCCGTGATTTTTCAGTGTCACACTCTTTGATAGCCCCCTCAAAACTAGATCCTCCTTCATATGACAGTGCTCGCTTCTGGGTCTACCTATGAAAACCATCTCAGGAACTATGCCTGCGCCCTAGATAACAAGGGTCCGGAGACCGCATCAAATCCATATTCAGATGAATAGGTCATTGGAAACGACTAGCATATCACCCATTTTGCCTTGATGGTTGGGGAGATTTCCAGGAAAGAGAATCAGACCATTTTTCTTTGCATCTAACAGAGTGAACTTGGAGCAGTTTTGAGTGAGTAGCGCAACCAGAACTGCAGTGTTGCCACCTGAGGAGTACGTGTTAGAGCCGAGATCGCAACCTGCTGCAGATGGAGATCGCAACCCGACCCGCTGGAGATCGCAACCCACTGGAGATCGCAAGCTGCTGGAGATCTCAACCAGCATGAGATCCCAACCTGCTGGAGATCGCAACCCACTGGAGATCGCAACCCGCTGGAGATCGCAACCCGCTGGAGATCGCAACCTGCTGGTAAAGAGTGAATAGTGACTCCTCCTCACTTACAAGTGAGCAGCAGGGACTGATCTGGCGAGCTAGCTGAACATGATTTTCTGGAGGAGATGATAAGCTCATTCAAACATACTTAGATGGTGTATATCCCCAATAAACAAAAAATGTAAACCATAGCAGAAATATTTTACTGGACTAGGTGTGCTGTGCATATATTGAATGTGAACGTGTCTCGTGTTTTCAGCATGTAATCAGACAGTCATAACTTTACCGAGCTTGCCTTCCATCTTCGTGCCCATGAAGAAAACGGATTTGGTGAGGATCCAACATCTGTCTTGGTGACCCTTTGTCCCGACATACGATCAAGCGATGTAGGAGCATAAGTAGGCACCCATGGGAAATTTGTACCTCATGTGAGGTTTGGCCCTTCCTACCCTTGTACTGACCAACAGAATATCTGCCAGTCCATACCCACTTATGGGCGTGGACATCTCAAAGTGTTTGTACCTGGAGGTCTGCAGTTGCTCATGTTGCATTCTAATGACTCCAGTTGTGACCATGCCAGGGGTCCTGGATGTGGCTGACACATCTTTCATGCCCCCTCACTGGTACCCTCTGCAACCCCCTCAGCTGAACAGATTCTTTCTTCAGGGTTTTCTCCAAGCTCGAATTCAAGAGTCCCCCATGGTCGCAACCATGCTCCAGTCCACAATCACACACCAATGACGACCTCACGTACTATGTACTGCTCCAAGTGAGTTCACCTTGAATGCTTGTATGTGCCAACCTATAATTTACACACGTTTTAAAAGATTAGTATATAATTAATTGACTAAGGAGTTAGCCACTCTTACATTGGGCGCATGCGCAGGCACGCGTGAGGAACCAGGTAGATACATGAAGCCATCATTCCTAGCAGTCGCATAGCCTTGCGTACAGTCACCTCTCGACTGGCTACATATTAAGGGATCTGAAAACAACATGTTTTGGACCCTCTCGTTGGAGGGAAAGACAAGGCCGTCCTTTGTTCAAATTAGAGCCCCTAAAAACTCTTTGACCTGACTGGGGTCTAGGCTGGATTTCTTCTCGTTGATAGAGAATCCCAGACTGAATAAAAGATCTATCGTCTTTTGGATATTTGACAGACATGTTTCATGTTTCGTAATAGTTCCCTGCTATGAGGATAGCTCGGGATGGATTACCTGCGAAGATGTGCTGCTGCCACCGCTAGTACTTTTGTAAATACCCTTGGTGCAGATGCTATGCCGAAGGGTAGTACTTTGAACTGATAATGCTTGTCTTGTATCATAAATCTGAGGTATTTTCTGTGCGCTGGCAACATTGAAATACGAAAGTATGCATCTTTCATGTCCAGTGTTGCCATGTAATCCCCCTGTGATAGCAGTGGAATTACTTCCTGTAGTATGACCATGCAGAAATTTTGTGGCTTTACAAATTTGTTCGCTGGGCGCAGACCTAAAACAGGGCGCATGGTTAGATCCTTTTTGGGTACAAGGAAGAACACTGAATAAATACCTTCTTTTACATGTGCCAGAGATACAATTTCTATGGCTCCTTTCTCCTGTAGTGTCTCGACTTCCTGCAGAAGAATGCTAAAATGGTCTGGTGTCAGTCGTCTTGCTCATGGAGGTCTGAATGTTGGGGACCGGTTGAACTCTATACAGTACCCATGGGCCACGGTTTTTAGCACCCTCTGGTCTGTCTGTATTCCCTCCCATGCCTGAAGAAATTATGTTAGGCAACCCCTGACCGGGGAGGCATGGGAGGGGACCCGAATCTTTGGGTCATTTCACACCTGAGGCCGGGGAGGCTCTGGGGGTAGAGTTCCGGCCTCTTCCTTTGCCACGACACTGACCTTTGGGGATACGGGGTGGTGTATCCGCTATTTCCCTGTGTAGAATTCCAATTGTTTCCCGATGAGTATTGTTGTTGAGGGAAGCGTTGGCCATGAAAAAGCCGTCTTTGTGTAGAGGGTTTTTGTGTAATCTGGTCCTGTATTTTTAAGGTATCATGCTCCTTTTTTGCAGTCTCGAGGGCCTTATCGACCGCCTTACCAAACAGGTTGGATTCTTCCACGGGTTTGTTTATAACAGACGCTTGCGTTTTTTGGCTTGAATCCAGAGTTCCGTAGCCACGCATGTCTCTTCAGGAGTGTGCCCTGAGCCAGTGATCGACCAGCCATTTCTGCGGAATCTAAAGTATTCTTAAGAATGCTTTGATTCACCTGTCTGCCTTCAGTGACAGTGGTGACGAGACGAGTATGTAGGGTTTCGGGAACCTCTTGTATGCCTTCCTGTAGTAAGGCCCACTGGGCATCGGCGTAGCTGGCCAACAAAGTATTGTTGTTGGCAATGCGCGTTGAGAATGCTGCTGCGACCGTGATCCTCTTTCCAAGGGCGTAAAGTCATTTACCTTCCTTATCAGGGGGTGCCTCACCGGTTGACAAAGGGACCCCTGCCTGTTTCCGTGTAGTAGTCACCACCAGGGAGTCTGGGGTGGAATGACCTCTGATATACAGAGGACCTGATGGAGAGGGGTGAAAGAGTTTTTCTATTCATGGGTTAACACCTCTTGTGAGAGCAGGTGCTGATAAGGAGGGCGCCAGACATTTCTTAATTGAATTGAGGAGGGGAATGGCCTGGTTGGTCGGTGGTTTCTCTTTAAGGATGTCCTCCACAAAGTCAGCTTCAGGGACCACCTCATCTGTAGCAATTTTAAAGTGGTCAGCTGCTTTACACAACATTACATTAAAAGTCAATTGGTCATCCACTGGCGAAGGTTGTTGCCTAGTGGGGGTGAACCGGGGAGAGTCCACACATAGTGCATCAGGGTCTTAATGATCGGGGGACTGCCATGGTTGAGGGTAATTCACATCTGGGTTCTCTTCCCAGCCTTCTATGGGATCATGCATGTCGTCAGGGTTGATTAATTCCTCATCCTGAGTGTCCGCAGGAATGTCATCCGCTGTTAGGTCGTAATTGTAAATATCCTCTTCTAAAGAGGGGTCAAAAAGTCTTTGAAATTTAGCTTTGGGATCCGCAGGGCTCTCATACCATGGCCTCCTTGGTGTGGGATGTTCTGAATAGGAAACACACCTATCCAGCCTTTCCATACAGTTCTCAAACTTTTTTCTAATCCAAACCGAGGACCTAGAATGGTCTAGAGGTGGAAAAAGGTCTTCAGAGTGTTCATCCGTCAAAAAGCATCAAGATTTTCATCTCATCGTCGAGAATAGCCCTTCTTCACCCTCAGAAAACTCCCCCTGAGGTAGCGACCGAGGTGAGACGTCTCTGTGCTTCTCCTTCGACATATGGGCGGAAAAAAACAATCTGAGGGACCTCAACGCATGAGGGATCTTGGGTACACTACACGTCATGTAGGGATAGTGTTACAGTCACGCCCATGTCGACGTCCCCTTTCGATTCCCGAAAGACAAGATGCAATACTCTGTGGTTACCACTGGATGTCGCACCATATGCACAGCATGTGAATCTAAGCAAATTAACAAACATCAGAAATATACTTTTCCAACCCCCCCATATATTTCGATGAGTTTTTTTCGGTAAAATGTACACGGAAAAAAACCATTGAAAAGTCACCCATCGATGAAAGAACGCTAATACCACCAATTTCATGACAACTCTGCTTCTAAAATGGATGACATCAAGACCCCAAACCAGTTTAAGATTATTTTCTCCAAAGGTTTAGGGAATGAGACACAATGCCCTAACAAATGAATGAGAACTCTAATTTGACAGTCTTCGATTATGGTTAGAGAACCTCCTTACCGCCGCACAAAGGATCGCTTCAATAAACATTCAGCTTAGATCACAAGCTACAGGAAACTCTGATGAAACGGAGAACCCAACCCTCACCCTGTAATTATCCAAATTTAAGAAGACAAGGTTTACAGAAAAGACAATCATTCCAACACCAATCCCGAGGACTTGACACATATGCAAAAATAGCAGTCAAAGAAGGATCCATGTCAACGAAACTTACTTTGTAGCGTAAACAACCAATTCAGCTGACGGCTTTAAATTGTCCAAGAATCTAAAAAACGAACATACAAATAATCGCAGAACAATGGCACAAGTGTGTTCACTCCTATCAGACAAAACTGCCACATCTGCATTTATTGCATTTATTACACGCCCAGACCCTTACGTATCACGGCGAGGTTACAGACAGCTTAGTTAAAACAGTCATTAGGGAGTGCCACTCGGGCGCAATACAGAAATATTGAGGACAAAAACATACATGAACAATCTATATACAGTGCATCAGAGAGAGATAGACGCAGACATTTTCCCTGAGGCATGGTATGGAGTGTTTAGACTTGGTAACGTAACGTAGAACCTTCTAACTAACCTATACTTAGGGCACATAAAACAGTTTCTGCTTAAATACAACATTTATAGTTTATTGAATATTATGGGTACCCAAATGTCTAGAATTCTAGAATCCGAGGCATGCCTGCAAAACCCAACCCTCACAGAAGACCCTCCAGTCAAAAGATACATCTCTAGGTGCAAAAAGAGAATTTGCGGCCACCCATCTCCAGTGTCTTCAAAATCGCTCAGCGGCTCATCTTGACAGCTCCCACCGCCCAGACCATCACATGGCACAAGCGATGAAAGCAGCCATCTTTCACTCCGACGGATAGGCATGACACTAGCCGAGAGCACCCAAACGCCACCTGCCAGAGAGCACTCTAACAATAATCTGCCCCTCCTTATTTCTCTGCACCATGAACATCACAACTCACTGACTAATTCTCTATACATGTTTATTGGCCATTAGCCACCAGAAACTAGGCAGCAACCCATATACAGTTGTCAAAAAAGTTTAACTTAATTCCATCTGCATATCACCTACCAACCCCTTCACTATGGAACGCACACACCCGAGTCCCCCAAACGGGCTTCAAAGCAACCCGTGCAGCTTACCCTGCAAAAACGCTAGACTTAGAGCAAGACTCTCAAGATTACATGAGCCATTGACCAGAACTCTGCCTCCTACCAACATAAGATCGCATACCCAGAAGGCATATATCCCATCCATCAACTCCTGGAAGATACAACCTATAACTATGCCTACCAAATTAGAACCCACCCCCTCTACTAATCCCCCCTCACTGGAGGACTAATCAATGCCAGATCCATGACTGCACACGCCACGGATATCCACGACTTGATCTCGGCCGAGAATCGAGACTTTCTCGCCATCACAGAGTCCTGGCTGCATGACGCTGCAGGACCCCTACTTTCCCTAGCAATCCCAGATGGTTATACCATACTGAGACAGGATAGAGCTAATATGCATGGTGGCGGCATTGCCATCATTGCTAAAACTAGCCTAGGCATGAGAACGACTCCTACCATAGTGCCTGATTCCTGCGAAGTGCTCTCCATCAAACTGCCTCTTGCTAACTCCCAGACACTGTTCATTCACCTCATCTTTAGACCTCCCGGAGCCATAGGGACATTCGAGGAGGATATCTATAATCTACTTTCCAATAACCTAAAAACAACTTCACAACTACTTGTCCTAGGGGATTTTAACCTGGGTTACAATGACCCTCTAGACAAAAACGCCACCACCATTGCTAATACTCTGTCCAATCTGGGTATAACTAAAAAAAACTGTCGAACCCACTCATATGAAAGGGAGAACCCTAGACTGGGTAGCAGACCACAACTGCACCGCTAACATTAAATCCATTGTCCAACAACCCTGGACAGACTATTTCCTTGTGTCCTTCGAACTAGCCACCTCCAGACGAGTCCCGTCAGCTCCCATCATGGCCCTGCCCTGTCCTACAAGAAACAAAAAGAGTATCACCAAGGAGAAAGTGATTCCTGCGATACTACCCACTCTCAACCAACTAGCAGACAAATTAGACCCAGAAACACTCGTCGATGAGTACAATAAAATCATGTTAACCACCCTTGACAACATTGCCACTTTAAAACTCAGACCGAGTAAACCGAAAGCCCATTTAAACAAAAGGTTCTCCCCCCCCAAATTATAAGATTTACGTCTACTCAAAAGGAGCTGTGAAACAGCTTGGAGGCTAACGCCCTCCAAAGAACATAGAAAGAAACTCACAGAAATCTCCTCCCGGTACAAAAAGGAAATTTATTTGGCTAAACAAAATTCCTACAACAAGCGCATAGCGAATGCTAACTCGAATGTGAGAGAACTGTTCACTATCCTTAAGGATCTAGAGTCCCCCATCCCCATCCCGGACACATGCTCCAAAGATAAAACCTGGTGCTCCGATATCCAACAAGCACTTTCCAACAAAATAACGATGCTCCAAAAGAAAATATCCTTGAAAAAAGCCACTCTCAGCCAATCTACCCTCTCCACGAACGGTAATATAGTCCTCCCTTCAAGGGAACAGGACACAACTGTACGCTTCATGTTCTCAAAAACGTCTACTCTAGAGGTTGAGAAAGTCATCCTATCTTTTAAGCCATCCAACTGTCAGGGTGACCCCTGCCCAGCTCATAAAAGACGCTGCCAGAGACCTTTCCCCATTTATCTCAAAACTTGGCAATTCCTCATTTGCATCAGGCATTATACCGACCAACTTAAAACAATCATGGGTACTACCTCTGCTTAAGAAGCAAACACTAGACCCACTCATCCGCACGAACTACCGTCCATCACGACAGTACCATTCCTGCTTAAAATCCTCAACAAGATTGCCTATAACTAGATTTTAAAAATCCTGGAACAACACAAGCTACTAGGAGTACGCCAATCAGGATTCATGCCATAACACGACACTGAGACTGCCCTCATCGACCTAAAGGCACAGATAGATATCCTGCGAGACAAAGGCAAAATGGCTCTCCTCCTACTGCTGGATCTCTCGGCTGCATTCGACCTCGTGGACCACGGGGTACCCTGCAGCTACCTAGATTCAGCTGCACACTTCTCTAAGGAGGCTATAACTTGGATTGAGTCCTTCCTCAGTGACAGGACCATGAGGGTGTTCTCCCCCTCGGCAGCCGCCGACCCAATCCCCATCTTATGCAGAGTCCCGCAGGGCTCTTGTGTCTCCCCTACTCTATACAACATATTTATTAAGCCCCTTTTTGATGATCTGGACCATCTTGGTATCACCTACACGAACTATGCAGATGATACCCAGATTCTCCTCCCTCTTTCTGGAGATTACAAGGATTTGGCCTTGGTAAAAAGGTTGTATATCATCATCCAGGCATGGAAGGCAACCCACGGACTATGCCTGAATGATGATAAAACAGAATTTATCATCTTGGGGACTCACTCCAATCTAAATAAATTAGTCCAAGACTATTCCTCTTTTCTGATCGACGGCAACTCCATCAAGGTGTCCAAGGAAGTGAAGACACTTGGCTTCTATCTGGATTCCACCCCCTCCTTCGACAAACAGGTGAAATTCATGGCATCCGCCACTGCTTACACCTGTAAGTTCATCAGAGCTGGCAAACTCTTTCTATCAAACAATAACTGCATCATCTTAGCTAGAGCCCTGATCCTATCCCGGCTAGATTATTATAATGCCCTCTACATCGGCGCCAATAAATCTATCATCCATAGAATACAAATTCCTCAAAACGACGTCCTGCGTGCTGCCCTCGGCGTGCCCAAAAGATTGCACATATCCAATATCAGGCACCAAAATAACTGGCTGTCCACCCAAAACAAAATCTACCTAAAAACTGCATCTCTTGTGCACAAAGCCCTGAACAATGCCGCACCTAGTTATCTTATGGACAAATTCCTTAGGAGGAGCTCCACTAGCCAGCAAGAATCTCCAATGCCAACAGCCTCATCATACCTAGATTCAAACTGTCCAATGTTGGGGGAGGTAGCTTCCATGTCCGAGCAGCCCAACTCTGGAACTCACTGCCCCACCCCCTGCGTGAGGAGCAGCTCTTTCTGAAATTTGGATCTAATAATTTAAATTTCCTGAAAACTACTGACAACTAGCTTATTAGCACCTACTCAGTCCTGCATCCTCCTAGAAGTAGATATGCCCGATACCTCCTAGTTGCCGCCTACGTATACATGCTCCCCTCTGACCAGTGATAGATGCCCTGCCAGCGCCTGTATATACACCGGCATCTTCCAGCCCGCAGTTGACCTCCATGGTCAGTGTATACTTGGCCTTTATGCAACCTGCAGATAACTGTACATTTTGTACATCACTGTATATTAGCCGTAATCTTGTATTTAGCCTGTATGTATGTAACCTGTACATAAATGTATACCTTTGCACATCATTGTATATTATCTGTAACCTTGTAACTTTGTATCCTAGGCTTCGCATTTTCGTTACTGCTGCGCCCGGCTACCTGCAGGTTTGGTGTGCATTATAAGTGAATAAAACAAACAAACAAACTTTGCATCCACATCCACTGCATTGTCTTTTCTACACTACATGGAACACCTTACCAGCCCACCCCTGGGCGTACTCGCCAGTTCCCCGGTGAATGGCCCTACAGCCAAGCCACTGACCACAGCTGATCACCACTCTCATGCCGCTTGCACACTAAGTGACATACGGTCTCCCTCTAGATCAGGGTGTCAGTCCTCTAGGGATCACCCATAAAGCCCTTCAGTAGGGCCAGGATGGACACACAACTTGCTGCCAGACTCCAATGCCCACGACTGTCAGATACCCAGAAAAACAAAAGAACACATTCTCCTACACACCTGAAAGGACAAAAAGAATAATTTCCGCAGGCCTCAGCATAGTATCCAGTGATACCGTTGCCTGGGAAAAGGTTGCCAGGAGCGACATTTACCCAAATGTGCACTTCCACGAAAATCAAGCACTTTCCCAAAATATTCTAGAATTGGAGCTAGAACAGTAATTAATACCCAGAATATGGGGGGTGGGGGGCGGGCTTTTATAGATACAGGAGGAAACAAATCACCTACCAGGTCACTTTTACCCAGGGGACCTTTTCCCATAGAGACCTCAGCATGCCGCTGGTCCAAATGACCTCCAGAAAACATGGCTATTTATACCACGCAAGATTCACCAAACAATTTCATGTTTGCAAGCATGACGTGTACAATCAAAAACATGCAATGTACAAGCGTTCAAGAGGGTAAACACTGAGGCGCACGCTTTGTGGTTGTAAACTTTGTCACGTCTGCACAACCATGTTCAAGTGTTGATGTGGCAAGCTCAAAGTGTGCAAGATACCCTGATTCGGGGGGAAGGAGGAAGGCACCCACCCTTTTAAAAATGGTGGGTGGACTTTGTCTATCCACGTGTTCCTTAGACGTGTGCCCTGACCTGAGCACATTCACAACTTGTGAATATTTATTATGGGATGGCAGTATGACAATATATTGTCATTATGAATAGGGAGCATGTATGCACAGAAGAATAAAGGACCACTTGGTGCAGGTGAGTTCCTGCACATTCCTTTGTAAATGTACCTTCTAATCTCTTGGCCGACCAGAAAACACCACCTGCACAACCCACAACAAAGCAACTGTCTAGTGACCAGACATCCAATGTGGTACTGACACGACCAACTACCCTCAGTACATACTAACGTCACAGGGTGTCAAACCCTTACAACGGCCGCCGAAAATCCCTCATATTATCTGCTTGTATGTTGCATGACCCATGCACATCTACACTATGTACTTCGATGGCACAATTGCGGGGCTGCTGCCTGCCCTCCATCGGCTCTATATGAGGCAATTGGGTGCTGCTCTCTTCCTGCCCGTAGTGAGGACAGATTTCACTGCTTCTACTCATTTTATAGATAGTGTGTGCAGGGATGGCGCCAGGGGTTTTCCACTTTTTCCACTGTCCTGTGATAATCTGCAGCCATTCACCCTCCCTAGCCTGCAAGGAGGGGTAATGCGATGTTGTGAGGAATTCAACCATCCATACAGTGGTTGTGGGCTCGCCTGGGCCTTTTGGACATCTTTATTAAGTGGAATGATGGTAGACCAATCTCAGGGAAATATGTGGGGCTAATCCACAAAAACATATTCCTATGCTCATACCATGACAAACGCATAGGCCCGTGTATTCTGGGTGGACACAACCTATAGGCACAATCCGCCCTATCATATTTATTTGGAATGTGACCGTCAGGAGTACATTACGTCCTCTCCAGGAAAGGGGAGGCCAAAGCCTCTCTCTGCCATGGCCAGCCTGATTAACTAACAAAGGCTCCATGGATACACTCTGCTCTTTTCTTAGGCCCTGCAGCTGGTGGCAGCGATTAACATACCAATTAGTGTACACTTCAAACATCAAAAATCTGGCTACAGAGGTTAACCAAGGAGACCGGAAACCCAACAACCTTTCATAAGTAACGGCCTCAACCTCAAGCCAGCTCCCGCTCTTGGTATCAATGACAGTGAGTTGTCATGTTTGGGACTGCTTGTTTACAGTAGGCCACCCCAGTAGGGGGACCCCATTCATAAGGTACGAGAATATGGTTTGCAGGAGCCAGAGAGTCTGTTCTCACTGCAACTTTAAGGGAGACCTGTCACTTTATCAGGAACCACAGAGAGATCTATTAACCAAAGAGACTCTGATCAACAATAGACAGGAAAGCACTTTTGCAAAGCACTCTGGTTATGACCTCATGCATACAGGAGATTGTTGCTAGGGACCCCATGATTGTTTCATTTAGGTAGGCTTAGCCTACACCAATCACTGTGGTTCACCTGGCTTTGAAAGAGGGCTGAGACCCTCGTTTTGCAGATAATCTTAAGGCTTCAACAAAAGCAGAAAGAAGAACTCATCCTTGAACCCTGGCGGAAGCTACAGTCTGCCTTACATCTTTCGCCAGTGAAGGAAGGCCAGGATTTCCAGAGAGGGAAGCAATATCCCACCCCATAACATCTCCCAGGAAACAGCAGGAGATCCAGAACTAACCATCGAGCCGCTCTAGAACCTGTACTCAGCCAGCACAAAGCATGCCCTGCTAGGCTTTGCAGCAAGCTTTGTAGGTGGGAAGTGCCAGAAGGTCTATGAACCTACAACCAAGGACAAGGCAGCTGCCTACAACACACTCCTCAGCTTTGGGCCACCTGCCTTCAGGGACAACAGAAGCCCACTGAAGAAGCAGGGAGAAGTGCCTCGATAAGCATCTACCAACGTCTACCTTAAAAGACATTTCTTCGAGCCAGTCGAGTTCCTCAAGCTGCAACCAACTACAATGCTGACTGTTGTCAAGCCGCAGTCGATTAAAGATATCTGAGACATCTCGACCAGTGCTTCAGAACCGACGATCAGCACTGAGAGAACGATTCCTGACCCTGAGCTGCCATGTAGGCCAGCCTGCAGCCGTTCGTCCAACTTGGTTTACTGAACCGTCTTGCTGCCTGATAACCGCAGCTGACTCCCATCTCGAACTCTGCCCTAGAAGCCTGCAAAGCGCCATGAAGCCGACTCGACCATGTCGAGCACCAAGAACACCTTCAGCTCAAGGTACATTGTGGTTCTGTGCCTCTGGCCCTTCCCATAAGGCACGAGAGACATTTTAAGACCCATTGCTCCCTTGGTGCTGAAGCTAATTGACCTTACACTGTTGTGATTATTAACCAGACCAACTATCCTCCTGTCAGTATCCAGAGTGAATCCCTTTTCCTTCTTCAAAACTGTCTGTACGCTGCATTCCTTTTCAGGGTGGGTTGTATTTCGTAGTGTTGCTAGAACCACCTGTTGTGATCTAAATAAAGTCGATATTTTTGATACAACCTTGACTGGACAGTCCCTTTTATCCATGGGTAATAATTAGAATATCTCTGTGTTGCAACTAACCAACGATCGACAAGCTTTTGGAGATAGGTCTGCCGTTCCATATATGTTACCAAAATTGGACAAGGAGCTTTAAAATTGGATTGTGTTTCCAATCTGTTCAGTTCCCTTCTGGTCTACTAGAGGTGTGGGGCTGATTGATGGTTTAGAAACAGATATTCACCCCTGGACCACTGGTGCCCTGAAGTTGATTTGTCACGTAAGTATTCCATTGCTGTCCAGCTATGAACCCCACAGGGTTTCCCAGCTGTAGGCATGTGATCCCCAAAGCAGCATTTTAAAATAGGCCCCAAACGAGACTCCACGCATCCACAGCAGGCCCTGGGTGCCTGTCTTTGAGGATACCAACACTTTTACCTGTGCATCAATTTTGTGTGTTTGAGACAAGTGTGCATTAGTTCTGCTACCTGTGGCTTAACTCTTGTGTGCAAAGAATGTGTACAGTTCCTTAACACAAACACAAACTGGCCGGTATCCCAACAGAAATGTCCTCCAAGATCATTCATATGAACTGATGCTATCGTCCGTTGAAATCCTGTTTAGGTGAATGGCCTGGCCCGTCCATCGCCGAGCGATGACTGCTGGGATCAGACAGGAGCATCAGAACCAGCCCGGGCAAATGCCAATCTGCTCACAGCGGGCAGGCAGAGGCTTTGCAAGAGCTCCAACCACACCCATGCATGAAATCGCAACATAGTCTCATTTCCTTTCCTGTGGGTGGGCCTAGAGTAAGGATGGCAGGGCGTAGACCTGCAGTGGTCTTCAAACTGTGGGGCTGGCCCCTTAGGGCAGCGGTATTCAAACTGTGGGTCGCGGCCCTGTGGGGGCCCACTGCCGCATGCCTGGGGGCCGTAAGAGGCCAGCATGAAATGTAAAAAAAAAAAAAAACGAAACAAGATTTTTTTTTTTTTTTTACATTGGAAGAAATGGGCAGGGGCGGCTCACATGGTTGGGCTGAAGGAGGGGGGATAGAGGCGGGCACACATCTCTCATATTAAGCATCTACCTGGAACGGTCATGTGTATACACATCAGTTGGTTTGGCTTGTACATGCATCATTTAGCTTGACCTATATATTGCTTGGTTTGGCCTGAATGTATATTTTCTTTAGTTTGGCTTGTTGTACCTATGTGGTTTACCGTGTTTATATATCACTTGATGTACATATATGGTTTGCTGTGTTTACACACCACGTGGTCTGGCCAGACAGCTTACACTTCTGTGGCACTGTTATTTGAGCCAATGTGCTTAGTGTTCTCCCTCCGTCGCTACAGTATTCAGCAGACGTGCACCTCCGCTGATGGTGGCTCTGCACCGTCCTGCTCCCAGAAGCAGTTACTTAGTACCTTTATTGCTGAGTTTGTTCCGTGCCGCGCTGAAGCCTGCAGGGTTGGGGGGAAGTAAATCCCTAGCAGGTCCACGTTCTGCTGAAGCCACCTCGGCTCCTGTCCTCAACGACACTCCATCTAAGTGCCAATGTTAATGAGTATCTTTCTCTTGCTGTGAGGACGGCGATGGCACTGCTCCTGGAAGTGCTGGAGACAGGAGTGGAAAGACTGGGGGCTACCTGCCCTCCTCAGATAGAGGCCAGAATTGGCCTGAGGGCAGGTAGCCCCCTTTGAAGCATCAAAGGCTCTTTGTCTCCCATCCATTCGGATGGGAGTGGGGCCTTTGGTGTGGGAGTGTCGGAGGCAGGGACTGCCTGCTGTCACCTGCCCCCGTCACCTTATGACAGTTTGGGCACCCAGAAGTCTGGGTCCCTTTTGTTACTGAGGCTGGTGGCCCACCCTGTGCACCCACATGCTGGTGGGGCAGTGACCGCTGTCTGCTGGCACTTCAGTGCCTGGAAGGTGAGCAGAGCGGAGGCACAGAGGCCGGGCCCTGGCTCCAGCTGGACTCATGCAGTGCTCACGTGTGTGCTGGGGTTGTACGGGATGGTTGATATCACAATTGCCATATGACTATTTTTTTAGTAAATCGTCGGCCTGGGTTTCCAGTTTCTCTAACATTCAGGGACAAAACAGCATGATTTGTTATTTATTCGGCCACGTAAAAAATAAATGCATGCTCCAGGAATGCCCCCTGTGCTGCACATAGTCCAGGAGCAGAGGCCACGTTGACAAAACCGGCCTCTGCACATCTGTGTGTTTCTGTTGTCACGTGAGATCAATAGATTGCGCAGTGTGGCGCGGGTGAAGGGCGGTGGGAGACACTAGTGCACGAGGCACAACTTGTGTTTGAACAGGACCTCAGTGGCTTTGCCAATGCTGTTTTTAACAGGACTTCAGCGAAGGACACACAGAGTACTTATAAATCGGGTGCCTAAAGGGCTGTAGCAAATCAATGTGGTAAGGTGAGCTCTGCAAAGCACACATTTAAAGCCCCAGAACGAGGTAGGACAAATGTTGCATTAAGTGGTCAAAAACCAAAGTCATATTTTAGCTTAGTTTCCACCTTAGTAAGAGGATGAATGCATGTGCATGCCAGTAACAGCACGACAAACATATATGTTTCCTTCATTACTGACTATATAATGAATTTCGTTATGCATACACCATAGTACCAGCTATTCTCAATACAAGCTGCTGTAAAATACACCATCACACTTGCACACGTAAGAATAATGTACCACCATTAGTATGTAAAACCTAATGCTTTTGTCATATTTCGGTGCACATTTTGGAGGCCATTTTCCCAAACATTTTGCAGGGAGAGAACCCCCCCCGCACCCACCTTGGGTGGTGTCGGCTCGCGCACTGCGCGTGCCCGCTCAAAAATTCCCCCTGGGAAATGTACGCCCCACCAGCTTTCAAACTCACCAGCCGCCTCTGAAAACAATCCAGTGTTCTCGTCTATGGACATCACACATTTCGCAGCTATCTCTATAAAACAAATAACACCAACACAGAGAGGCGGGGCAGCAGGGTCTTGAACATTTTATTGTTTGCTCAGGGGGGCCTCGGCATAAAAGGTTTGAAGACCACTGCCCTAGGGGGACCCGAGGAATGTTCAGGGTGGAGTGAAAACCTTGAAAAGTGGGAATGGTGACTGTTTTAAATAGAAAATATAAGCAGATGTGGCATGCAGGGTGGGGGGGGGCTCAGCAGCAATACTTTTCCTCAGGGAGAGGGGGTGGCTCAGCATAGACATTTTGAAAACCACTGGCTTAGGGTAAGGATTGCAGGGCCCACGCTCAATGCATAGAAGGTCAGTCAGAACATGGCGGGCCAGGCAGAGGCAGCCAGGTGTAGGGCCTGGGCTGGTGGTTACCTGATGACGGAACTAATCTACTCCCACCCCCACACTTCAAGATGGCACAGCTCTTGAAGGCAGCACGGTATGGCATGTTAATCTGTGTCGCAGTTTGGAAACTGATAAGTGCCACGGGTCTATTTGAGCAGTGCCAGAGGGGGGTGGGATAGAAGAGTATGGCGGCACATCTGATTAATGTCCAGGACCAAAAGGGAATGGTAGCGGGGGCTAAAACAGAGCAGCTTCAAAGAACAGCAATGGGCCGCTGTGTAGGGCTATGTGTGCAGCACCACGTGACACAATGAAGACTAAGAGGCATGACTTAGCAGCACAACTGAGTAAAACTTTGCAGCACTGTGGTAAACCCAGCACCAGGAGGGTATTCAAGAAGCACCACAACCACCTTTGCATTTCCTAAGAAGAACATTTGAGCAGCAGAGGGGTCTTCAGCAGAGATGGTGATCTTACATCACCAGAAGAGGGGCATAAACTAAAAGAGGTACAGTTCAAAATCCAGCTGCACCAGGTTCATTAGAGGGGAGCACTAGGGGTACACTTGAGCTACAGCACTATAATAACGCAGAGCAACAGAGCACAACCGAAGTATTCTGGTCTCTCAACTGAGGTGTTTTACAGTTGATAATTGAACTGAGCCATGGAATATAAGTGAGCAGCGCCGTGGGCATAAATGAGCAGCAGGACGGAAGGTATTAGAGCTACTGAGCAGCGCCGTGGGCATAAATGAGCAGCAGGACGGAAGGTAATAGAGCTACTGAGCAGCGCCGTGGGCATAAATGAGCAGCAGGACCGAAGGTAATATAGCTACTGAGCAGAGCTACTGAGCAGCGCCGTGGGCATAAATGAGCAGCAGGACGGAAGGTAATAGAGCTACTGAGCAGCGCCATGGGCATAAATGAGCAGCAGGACGGAAGGTAATAGAGCTACTGAGCAGCGCCGTGGGCATAAATGAGCAGCAGGACGGAAGGGAATAGAGCTACTGAGCAGCGCCGTGGGCATAAATGAGCAGCAGGACGGAAGGGAATAGAGCTACTGAGCAGCGCCGTGGGCATAAATGAGCAGCAGGACGGAAGGGAATAGAGCTACTGAGCAGCGCCGTGGGCATAAATGAGCAGCAGGACCGAAGGTAATATAGCTACTGAGCAGAGCTACTGAGCAGCGCCGTGGGCATAAATGAGCAGCAGGACGGAAGGTAATAGAGCTACTGAGCAGCGCCGTGGGCATAAATGAGCAGCAGGACGGAAGGGAATAGAGCTACTGAGCAGCGCCGTGGGCATAAATGAGCAGCAGGACGGAAGGGAATAGAGCTACTGAGCAGCGCCGTGGGCATAAATGAGCAGCAGGACGGAAGGTAATAGAGCTACTGAGCAGCGCCGTGGGCATAAATGAGCAGCAGGACCGAAGGTAATATAGCTACTGAGCAGAGCTACTGAGCAGCGCCGTGGGCATAAATGAGCAGCAGGACGGAAGGTAATAGAGCTACTGAGCAGCGCCGTGGGCATAAATGAGCAGCAGGACCGAAGGTAATAGAGCTACTGAGCAGCGCCGTGGGCATAAATGAGCAGCAGGACGGAAGGGAATAGAGCTACTGAGCAGCGCCGTGGGCATAAATGAGCAGCAGGACGGAAGGGAATAGAGCTGCTCCCTGGCCAGCGGCACACTTCCGCTACACTAGGGGAATTTTGACCAGTAACATGGGAATATTTGGTGAACACTGCTGGTCTTTACCGAGCAGAGTCAATGAGCAAGCTGCCCCCGGATGTAATTTCGCACACCGGTGGATCATAGTTAAAGAGAGTCCCCGTAGCTGAGTGAGTAGACTCAACACAAATAAGCTGCACCAGCAGCAATGTAAGCAGCAGCGGAGACGTATTTCAGCAATGCCAATGGGCACAACTCTGTCCCACCGACGCCATGGCCGAGCAGCGTCTTAGAGCATAGTTTAACTGCACTATTGTCCTATTTGGGCAGAGACATGGGGCACAACACTGCTACGCTAGGGGCATCATTGCTTACACTTAGAGGCATAATTAATCAGCCCGCCGCATGAGTCATCTACCAACTAGCACAAAAGAGCATCTTCTTGGCATAACTGAACAGCGGTTTGATTAGTTCATTCTGAATTGGGATGGTTTTGTTTAACTTGTTTGCATTTGTGGGGTTGGTACTTTAATGGCAAATAGCGCCTCGGCCCAAGGACCGCATACCACTACCCTGCCTATATGGGCTGCTCACACGGTCTGTGGGAAACTGGGCATCGCTCCCAGGCAATTATATTTGTAAAGGTTATTCTGGTAACCTTGGGGGGCAGTCTCGATGTATTTGTGTTACTAGCAATTTATATTGTTAATGTTTTATGTCAAGGCTCTAACACTTCTATATCCATCGTTACCCTCATTCAATTAGGTGTTCTTATTTTAATATTGCTATTTTATCAATAAATGAACTCTGGCTAGACCGTCACTTGAAGGAACTAGGACAGAAAGACCTTTTGGGACTTACCCACTAAAACAGTCCATGCAAGAGGGTGCCAGGATAAAACAGTCCATGCAAGAGGGTGCCAGGATAAAACAGTCCATGCAAGAGGGTGCCAGGATAAAACAGTCCATGCAAGAGGGTGCCAGGATAAAACATTCCATGCAATAGGGTGCCAGGATAAAACAGTCCAGGCAATAGGGTGCCAGGATAAAACATTCCATGCAATAGGGTGCCAGGATAAAACAGTCCAGGCAATAGGGTGCCAGGATAAAACATTCCATGCAATAGGGTGGCAGGATAAAACATTCCATGCAATAGGGTGCCAGGATAAAACAGTCCATGCAATAGGGTGGCAGGATAAAACATTCCATGCAATAGGGTGGCAGGATAAAACATTTCATACAATTCGAGTGTCGGACTTCCAGTGCATACAGAAGAGTGGGGAGCCGCCACCCCGCCACTCGCCCTTCTGCCCTCCAGGCTTCAGTCCACACTGGCCTGTCACACACTCCAGTCTTCACTCGACCCCTGGTGGGCTCCAGGCTTAGCCATCCCGGTATTGATGTTCTAGAGTGTGCTTGGTCTGAGGCATTCAATGGGTTCCTTGCAATAAAACGCCTCCGCGCTTAAGCATGTGTCGCTACACACTAACTATATAAGCCGATTCATCTTTCTCTGCCTTCCAGCTAATAGAGGCGCCTTTGAATTTGCCACTAAAACGCTCAACGCTCCAATTCCACAGTCCAATCTGCCTTGGTCGTTATGCACCCACAATATCACAAACAGCCCTCTCTCCTTAAACTGCCTCCCTTTGGCTTCCACCCCTTTGACCTTTCTCTTCTCTAGCCTCTCCTCTCCCCTCATACGCCGCAGCCTGCATGCCCCTGGCGGAACAATACGTCAACTTCCTGCGCAGTCCATCCATCCCAGAGCAGCTATGCAATCCTCGCTCTCCCTCGCTCACTGTGAGCTCTGGCCACGGATGAGTGGTTTCCTCACTGCGGATACACAGCTCTCCACCTCATCTCATCTGCCTCATTAGTTCCCTCACTGTGGATGCACAGCTCGCTGCCTCATCTCATCTGCCTCATTAGTTCCCTCACTGCAGATGCACAGCTCGCCGCCTCACCTCATCTGCCTCATTAGATCCCTCACTGCAGATGCACACCTCGCCGCCTCACCTCATCTGCCTAATTAGATCCCTCACTGCAGATGCACAGCTCGCCGCCTCATCTCATCTGCCTCATTAGTTCCCTCACTGCAGATGCACAGCTCGCCGCCTCACCTCATCTGCCTCATTAGATCCCTCACTGCAGATGCACAGCTCGCCGCCTCACCTCATCTGCCTCATTAGTTCCCTCACTGCAGATGCACAGCTCGCCGCCTCACTTCATCTGCCTCATTAGATCCCTCACTGCAGATGCACAGCTCGCCGCCTCACCTCATCTGCCTCATTAGATCCTCACTGCAGATGCACAGCTCGCTGCCTCATCTCATCTGCCTCATTAGTTCCCTCACTGCAGATGCACTGCTCTCCACCTCACCTGCCTCATTAGTTCCCTCATTGCACATGCACAGCTCTCCACCTCATCTCATCTGCCTCATAAATTCCCTCACTGAGGATGCACAGCTCGCCGCCTCATCTTATCTGCCTCATTAGTTCCCTCACTGCGGATGCACAGCTCTCCACCTCACCTCATCTGCCTCATTTACTGACTACAGGTAAGAACAGTCTCGCCACAATGGCTGAACAGTCCCCCTTCGCACCCCTTGTCCCACTCTTCCTCCCCTTCCATTGGTCCGGTCTGCCCCATCCTTCATTGTAAGCTCTGACTCTGGCACCCCGTCAGCGTAGCCATTGTGCGGTGGTGATGCACAGTCCCCTCTCTCATGCCATGCCCCAGCCCATGTGTCCCTCTTTCCATCCAGCCACTACCTCTCACTGTAACCCCTCCACCGCCGGTTCCTGCAGAGCGCCATGCTTACCTCACAGTGGTTGCGCAGCCCCGTCTCCTGGAGCCGGGACCAGATGCTTTGGATCCTCCCAGCATGCTCTGGGTGGTTGCTGTTGTCGCCGCAGGAGCACTGATGCTTCAGCATGATGGAGTCATATACAACACCTGGGCAGACAAAGATGGAGGGAGTTAAAGCTGAAGAGAAGGAAGTCAAATTGCACCCTGTGATACCTTACTCTCTCGACTGACCCAGAGGGAGTTCAACCTACCAGCGCTTTGAGGTCATACCAATGATATATAGAGCGCTATATAAATGCCAAATAACATAACATAACTTCCATACCTGCACCGGACAATGTATGAGCTTGGCAGCTTCTCTTCCAATGAACCGGCGCAAATAGAAGGAGGGGACTACCTCGCCCTGCACGAATCGTGAGCATCCTATCACTGCAACTCTCTGCACTGGACAGCAATGTTGTCAATGTGTGTCAAAAAGGAAACCTATGATTTGGGAGTAGAAAACGCCATCCGCATCGCCTACAGTGGCGGCAGTTCCCAAAGCCATTTATTTTGCACAGAATAACTCTTCTGCACAAGAAGGCCCTTCAGGAATATTCCTGAGTGTTTATCTGAGCAGAAGCCAGCTTTGATACCATTGCCAAGGAAGAGCAGCAGGAACTCTCCACAATAACAGTGTGTTTATCTCAAGCTTGTGCCCTGAAGAAGTCTGGGCTCCTGGAGACAGAATGGAAACACGTAGATATATATCTCTCCTAGCTCCACACCCTCCCACCTACCCTTGCCCCCTGTCTCTCTGACCCCCGAGGCCTGGAATTCCTGCATATTTAAAGCATCATCCCAGACAATAGGAAGACGATGGGCTCCAACTAGCAGAGAGGCCCACAGACAAAAGAGGCTTGGGTCTCTGCCATGGAAAATGTGGGGTCACTCTTTGGCTGTAAGAACATTCTTATATATTTTGTAGCAAATGAGGCATGAAACAAAGTCAGAAGCTTAACACTTAAATTAGGGGCACATTGGATAACTTATTTTGTTGGCAGAGGAGTCCAAAAAGTATTCCCCAAAAGTAAAAAAGTCAGAGACAGGCAACGCAAGTCAGACGAGGAAGGCAGAGGAACAAAGAACGGGAGAATAGTAAGAGGAGGTGAGAGATAGGAGAGGAAGGGGCGGAGAAAGTGCAGGAGAGAAGAAAGACCCGAAGAGGGGCAAAGAGGAGAAACAATGGGGACAGGGAGGGTGGGGAAGGGAGAGAGCGAGAGAAGGGAGAATGGGAGGGAGAGCGAGAGAGGGGAGAGGCAAAGAGGAGAAACAATGGGGACAGGGAGGGTGGGGAAGGGAGAGCGCGAGAGAAGGGAGAATGGGAGGGAGAGTGAGAGAGGGGAGAGGCAAAGAGGAGAAACAATGGGGACAGGGAGGGTGGGGAAGGGAGAGAGCGAGAGAAGGGAGAATGGGAGGGAGAGCGAGAGAGGGGAGAGGCAAAGAGGAGAAACAATGGGGACAGGGAGGGTGGGAAAGGGAGAGAGCGAGAGAAGGGAGAATGGGAGGGAGAGCGAGAGAGGGGAGAGGCAAAGAGGAGAAACAATGGGGACAGGGAGGGTGGGGAAGGGAGAGAGCGAGAGAAGGGAGAATGGGAGGGAGAGCGAGAGAGGGGAGAGGCAAAGAGGAGAAACAATGGGGACAGGGAGGGTGGGAAAGGGAGAGAGCGAGAGAAGGGAGAATGGGAGGGAGAGCGAGAGAGGGGAGAGGCAAAGAGGAGAAACAATGGGGACAGGGAGGGTGGGGAAGGGAGAGAGCGAGAGAAGGGAGAATGGGAGGGAGAGCGAGAGAGGGGAGAGGCAAAGAGGAGAAACAATGGGGACAGGGAGGGTGGGGAAGGGAGAGAGCGAGAGAAGGGAGAATGGGAGGGAGAGCGAGAGAGGAGAGAGGCAAGAGAGGAGAGAGAGAGAGAGAGAGAGAGAAAGAGGGAAGGTGGGAGTGACAAAGAACTAGAGAGAACGAGGGTGAGGCGGTATGAAGAAAGAGGGGGGGCAGGGAAAGAGTGAGAGAGAAGCAGTGAGTGAGAGAGAGGCAGCATAAGATATAGAGAACGAATAGGAGAAACACGGAGAAAAAAGTCAAAAAATAGACAGAAGGTTCAGAGGAACACGGCCAAGAGATCTAGGTGAAGGAGAGGGGGTGGAGAAAGAGGGAAAGAGAGAGAAAAAAGGGTAGGGGAGAGCGAAGTAGAGCAAAAATAAAAAGGGGGCAGATGAAAGAGAGAGAGAGAGAGTGGACTGGAAGTGATACGGGTAGGAAGGGCAATGCCAGAGCCAAGAAAAGGGGAGCAGGGAGAGAGAACTATGACATAAAGGAAGAACAGAGAAAAGAGAAGAGAGAAAAGGTGGAGGGCACAGAAGGGAGAGAAGGTGAAGGGCACAGAAGGGAGAAAAGGTGGAGGGCACAGAAGGGAGAGAAGGTGAAGGGCACAGAAGGGAGAAAAGGTGGAGGGCACAGAAGGGAGAGAAGGTGAAGGGCACAGAAGGGAGAAAAGGTGAAGGGCACAGAAGGGAGAAAAGGTGGAGGGCACAGAAGGGAGAGAAGGTGAAGGGCACAGAAGGGAGAAAAGGTGAAGGGCAGAGAAGGGAGAAAAGGTGAAGGGCACAGAAGGGAGAAAAGGTGAAGGGCACAGAAGGGAGAAAAGGTGGAGGGCAAAGAAGGGAGAAAAGGTGGAGGGCACAGAAGGGAGAAAAGGTGAAGGGCAGAGAAGAGAGAAAAGGTGGAGGGCACAGAAGGGACAAAAGGTGAAGGGCAGAGAAGAGAGAAAAGGTGGAGGGCACAGAAGAGAGAAAAGGTGAAGGGCAGAGAAGAGAGAAAAGGTGGAGGGCACAGAAGGGAGAAAAGGTGGAGGGCACAGAAGGGAGAAAAGGTGGAGGGCACAGAAGGGAGAAAAGGTGGAGGGCACAGAAGGGACGAAAGGTGGAGGGCACAGAAGGGTCAAAAGGTGAAGGGCAGAGAAGAGAGAAAAGGTGGAGGGCACAGAAGGGACAAAAGGTGAAGGGCAGAGAAGAGAGAAAAGGTGGAGGGCACAGAAGGGAGAAAAGGTGGAGGGCACAGAAGGGACAAAGGGTGGAGGGCACAAAGGGAGAAAAGGTGGAGGGCACAGAAGGGACAAAAGGTGGAGGGCACAGAAGGGACAAAAGGTGAAGGGCACAGAAGGGACAAAAGGTGAAGGGCAGAGAAGAGAGAAAAGGTGGAGGGCACAGAAGGGAGAAAAGGTGGAGGGCACAGAAGGGAGAAAAGGTGGAGGGCACAGAAGGGACGAAAGGTGGAGGGCACAGAAGGGTCAAAAGGTGAAGGGCAGAGAAGAGAGAAAAGGTGGAGGGCACAGAAGGGACAAAAGGTGAAGGGCAGAGAAGAGAGAAAAGGTGGAGGGCACAGAAGGGAGAAAAGGTGGAGGGCACAGAAGGGACAAAAGGTGAAGGGCACAGAAGGGACAAAAGGTGAAGGGCAGATAAGAGAGAAAAGGTGGAGGGCACAGAAGGGAGAAAAATTGGAGGGCACAGAAGGGAGAAAAGGTGGAGGGCACAGAAGGGACGAAAGGTGGAGGGCACAGAAGGGAGAAAAGGTGGAGGGCACAGAAGGGACGAAAGGTGGAGGGCACAGAAGGGTCAAAAGGTGAAGGGCAGAGAAGAGAGAAAAGGTGGAGGGCACAGAAGGGACAAAAGGTGAAGGGCAGAGAAGAGAGAAAAGGTGGAGGGCACAGAAGGGAGAAAAGGTGGAGGGCACAGAAGGGACAAAAGGTGAAGGGCACAGAAGGGACAAAAGGTGAAGGGCAGATAAGAGAGAAAAGGTGGAGGGCACAGAAGGGAGAAAAATTGGAGGGCACAGAAGGGACGAAAGGTGGAGGGCACAGAAGGGACAAAAGGTGAAGGGCAGAGAAGAGAGAAAAGGTGGAGGGCACAGAAGGGACAAAAGGTGAAGGGCAGAGAAGAGAGAAAAGGTGGAGGGCACAGAAGGGAGAAAAGGTGGAGGGCACAGAAGGGACAAAAGGTGAAGGGCACAGAAGGGAGAAAAGGTGGAGGGCACAGAAGGGACAAAAGGTGAAGGGCACAGAAGGGTCAAAAGGTGAAGGGCAGAGAAGAGAGAAAAGGTGGAGGGCACAGAAGGGACAAAAGGTGAAGGGCAGAGAAGAGAGAAAAGGTGGAGGGCACAGAAGGGACAAAAGGTGAAGGGCAGAGAAGAGAGAAAAGCTGGAGGGCACAGAAGGGAGAAAAGGTGGAGGGCACAGAAGGGACAAAAGGTGAAGGGCACAGAAGGGTCAAAAGGTGAAGGGCAGAGAAGAGAGAAAAGGTGGAGGGCACAGAAGGGACAAAAGGTGAAGGGCAGAGAAGAGAGAAAAGGTGGAGGGCACAGAAGGGAGAAAAGGTGGAGGGCACAGAAGGGACAAAAGGTTAAGGGCACAGAAGGGACAAAAGGTGAAGGGCAGAGAAGAGAGAAAAGGTGGAGGGCACAGAAGGGAGAAAAGGTGGAGGGCAGAAAAGTACATTCAGGATCAGCACTCACAGAGGAAACCAAAGATGGTAGGGGTGACAATGGAAGAACAATATGTCATGTTTTTTGCAAAAAGGTTCAGGCAGCGAACAAGAGATTACCAGGGCCGGATAAGAATGAAGGCATGGGAACAGAAGAGACTGGTATAGGGAGAGGGGCACAGAAAAGAGACAGACACGTGTTATTCAGGGGGCATATAAAGGATCAGGCACAAAGCAGAGGATACAAGAGAAAAAAGAAGGGACAGAGGAACCCGAGTGTCTACACGCGAAAGAGGATTACAGAGAACTGGTAGCAGAATGTGTGAGATGTCACAACAGAGACGTGGGCAATGGAAAGGACAGGGGAGATGAGGGGCGGGAGACAGGGGAGAGAAGTGGGAGAGAGCGATAAACATAGAAAAGAAACAGGCATGGGGAGTGGAAGACAGTGCGAGACAGGGTTGGAGTAGCACAAGTGAGTGAGTGGAAATGGTGGAAACGAACAGTAAGAGGATAACACGGGGAAGAAAAGTAAAATGAAAGAAAGCAAAGGACAACAATCATCAAGGAATGGGGTGAAGAGGACAGCCTGGCTGGTCTTCCTGCAACACTGTGTGCATAGCGTGCGACAGTGCTTGAGAGTGAACCCGCTAGCGTGCCAAGGACTGTGACCGTGCAAAGCTCAAAGCTACTGGACTAAGAATGCGAGCCAGTGACTAAGCGGGCTCTGTGGCGTGGCCTCACTTTCCAGAAGGATCCATCGACTCTACGGGCCTCATTAGGAGTATCGAGGTAGCCATGCCACTTTTAGCAGCATGGCTAACCCCATACTGGGTACCAGGTCCGGGTCCCACAAAAGGGGCCTTACCGGGCCATTCCGACCTTGGAGGGCCCGGTAATTCCCTTTCGCAGCATGTATACCCGGTACATCCCCATTCCCATTTGAGCCCCCGTAGGGCTCAATGGGAATGGGGAGGATGCTAACAACGGGCCCGTTAATGACAGGCCCGCTGTTAGCATCCTGGACTGCTAGCGGGTCCCGCTAAGGAAGCCTGGTCCAACCAGGCGTTCCTTAGCGGGACCCACAGCAGTCCTCGTAATAGTGCGGCCCATAATGAACGGTGCCGGTCCCTTACCGGCACCGTTCATTACGTGGCCGCCAGGGTCCTAAAGAGGCCCTACATGTCTTTTTGCAAGCTTAGGTGTGGGTGTTGCTTTGGATGCCGGGCTTGCGGGTACCGTGTGCCTGGCGTGGCAGGCTGGGTGTGACTGCTGCCACAGAGAGTTATGCTGTCAGACAGCTCAGGCTGAATAAAGGCGGTGCAGAATTGCAACAAGACATAAGTAGCTGCAGCAGAGGAGCATATACTCAGGTCTGCGGCAGGTAATACAGGACGACCTTAAGAGCAATGATGTGGCTGGCGCCCTCCCATCTCTGGAGCCAGTGGAGTGTTTTCCCCAATTAAATCTTTTGGATGGGGGTTGGAGCACCCCAAACTCGTTGGTTCCCCCAGAGGAATAGATTAGCCGAGCATGAGGCAGAGCAATCCGCGAATGTATAAATAGGTCCCAGGCAGCTTGGGGACGCAGGCACGGTGCACACCTCCAGCTGTGTCCGAACTAGGCTCCGAGCACACAAGACCTGTGGCAGGGGTGCCCGGCCCTCCTTTCTACACCTCGCTCCTTGCAGGTCACTGTTTCCTCTTGATGTGTTCAACTAGAAGGCTGTGAGCTGCAGCTGTCTGGAATTACATGATGATAAAACATGCCAAGACACGTGCAGAATGGAGCACAAGTGGTGTTTCAAGTCTAGTGCGATGAGATGGATGTTGCCTGCACGAGGACACCTCCTGTAGTAAGGACTGTGACGACGAGGAAATGGGCTAATTGTTTACCGGTAATCTTCATTACTCTGAAGCCGTTTTCCTCGTCGCAGCCATTCACGTGGAGTAGGGACTGTGACGAGGGAGACGGCAGGAAGGTCAGCTGGTTGATAAGGCATTTGGTGTATCCTGTTGTCTTTTCAGTCAGGCATTTCCCTCATCCGAGAGAATGTCGCCAAGTGCCCCAAAGTCAACATCGTTAGCAAAGTATGGCAAGAAGCCAATTATAGTTTGTAAACGTTACAGGGTGAAATGATCAACGTCACAGTTAGGTAAGGTTTCCACGTTTGCAAAAATAGCTCTTGCTTTTATTGACGGTTGGAAGTAAGGTAATAATGACACGAGCAAGTCACTTATCGTGCAGAGAATCACACAGGAGTTCGCAATAAAGCCAATGTAATGGCACATCGTGGATAAACACTGCCCTCTTGTGGCCATTTGGAAAAACTCCCATTGCCAACATAGACGTTGGAAAAACCGTCATGTTTTGGATGTCGTTTCAAATGCAGCCACACCTAAAAAAAACTACTGCTTCTATTTAATAGTGGCACAACCTTCAAAACATTACAAGTGATGGCCATCCTTAAAGCACTTAAGAGCTACAATTCTTTCGGGAACACCAACCGAGAGCCGGCAATGTGCGGGACTCAGGGTTTCCCACCATAGAAAATTTAAATATATTTGTATATATCTTTGGGGCGCTTCGTACAGATACTTCACATCAGCCAATAGGCGTACACTTAACACAAAGGTAGAGCAGAAGCATAACAAAGCAGGAACAAGGGCACATTACTACGGAGGATGTGTGTTCGCACGCATGTATCATCTAACATTCTCCACAGCAATCGTTTCAGCTCTACTGGGTGTTGCTAAAGTGACACGATGAGCCAGAACCGGAAGCATCACTCTGGGGAGGGGTTCCCACTCCAATGAGAGAGAATCGAGGTGGAGGTAACTTCGAATACAAGAGGAAGCAAAGCCTCTCTATTCAGCACACGTGCACATCTTACTGGTATTCAACTGGGAATAAACTCACTGAGCTATTCAAAGGGTTTGGTTTGTTAATGAGTCGTAGATGTGCGCTCGTCATTATTGCTAATGCCAGAGGGAGCAGGGATAGGCCAGAGTATCTACTGAGAGGCGGGTGTTGATATGAGGCACGTGAGAAGAGCAGAGCGTCTCCCAACACCAGGGTCTGCAGTCCGATGAGGAAGCAAGGAACTCGGGGAGTAATGTGTGGACGAGGAAAGAGCTGTAGAGAAGCTACTAACGATAATGATGTGTTATGTATATAGCACTGTTACTCCGAAGTGCTGTATATAGAACATATTTACATATATAACTGAAGTTGGCACTCATTTATCGACCTCGGAAGGATGAAAGGCTGAGTTGGCCATGCCGGGATTTGAGCCTGCAGATCACACACAGATCGCAGCAGCGAGCGCTCAACCCACTGAGCTATCTTACCGGCTTAGAGAAGAATCATAGGCGGGGGAGCATTAAAGAAATGAGTTACGGGGGTGTGGGGGTGTTAACAAGAAGCAATAAGAGGAGAGGGTCTGAGCAAAGGGACGGAATAACCGCAATTGCATGAGGGTGCTGCTGCGGCGATCCCCGCTGGTGAAATGGATATGCAGTGCCTGGTCCCAGCGACCCAGATATGTACAAATATATTTACATTTTCTCTAGCGGGAAACCATGAGTCCAACGCATTCCCAGATCTAGGCTGGTTTTCCCAGCAAGCACTATAATAGCGTCTGGTTATTAACAGAAGCACGCAAGATTGGTGTCTTGTTTTCCCAAAGGCTGTACAATTCTGAGCTGAGCCTGCAAACCAAAAGACGCAAAAAGGTTCACAGATTCCTTCAAAGCGTTTGCCTAAAAACGTGTTGCGGAACTGGGATTGAATGGGAGACTTCGCAGAGTAGGGGCTGCTTGGAAGAGGATCAGACACACACCCTCGCCGACATGTCTGCATCTCGGGGCTGCCCGAGTATCCACTGAAACCCCGGCGGCCTGAGATGGACAGACAGACACCTAGACACAGCCTCTGCCTAAATCATGGGGTGGCTGAAATCAGTGAATGCACTTTGTGTGGTTGGTTTACAGATGGGGAATGTTGTCTAGGTTTGGCGAGGCTCATTCTTCGCAGTGGCATCTCCATGCATGCCTTGGTCCTGGACAGACCATGGGGCAAGATCTCAATACGAGTGGGGGCCGCTCTGCTGTCCTAGTTCTTGATTTAGGAGTCCTCCATCTAACCGGGAAGAGCAACGTAACGGTCACTTCTGCAGGGGCCAGCGGTAGATCTGGCAACTCTCCTCCATTTTAGTTACTGAGTTGAAGCATTGCTCCAGAGAAGGCATGTCCTCTTTGGAAGATCGCGCTAAGAACTGCCATTTTGTATTTTGTATTTTATTTGTCTTTTATAGAGCGCCTCAAACCAAAGCGCAGACTAAGGTGCATCCCTGGACGCTACGCTCATCCAGTTTGGATTGCGATCCTTGCTGAGTCCTGAAGGCCCCGCCCATTTGAGTGGTTCGCACAGCAACGCTCCCGCATACTGTTGATCCACCCCGAGAGCTGGGATTGTGTCTGCTCCTTGTGATCAAGGACCTTGCTCCAGAGGTAGTCCTCCCTCTGCCGGCCTGAAGCCCCCAAAAAAGATCACCTGGGAACTTGATGCGGGGAAATGTTAAGAAGGTGCACTCCTTACAAGAAAGATATGCACACGGTGGAAACTAGGACTCCATTTTACGCATGTTGAGTTACAGCAGCAAACTCTTTGCTTGCACCGCCTTCCTTTTCAGTGTGCTATTTGTGTTCGTTTTGCTACTATATGTTATTTCATTTATACGTTTTGCGTCTGATCTCTCTTCAAGTTCTGTGGTTAAATTGACTGCTGGACTTAAATGCACAATGACAAACAGTGGCGCGCACAGCACCTTGCTTGACTTTACTAAAGTGCAGTTGTTAAATTATCAGAACATGAAAATAAATGCTTGATTTTGAGTACACGGATTGTGCATACATGCTTTCGACCTTTTCCATTCTGACAAAGCCATACCACCTCCCCAGACTCACAGAGGCACTCCTCAAACCCTGCAGACTCCCAAACTCCTCAGAAGTCTACACACACACACACACACACAGACCCAGCTCTGCACACCCCACTCCAGCAATAATCACACTTACCGGTGGTGAAGCGGGGTTTGGCAGAGGGCTCCGGGGAAGGAAGGGCCATTGTTTTGCTGGGTGGCTCCTGGACAGGAAGGGAAGTAGTCGCGGAGGCAGGAGAAGATTTGGCCCTGGAGAGCGGTCGGTGCCCCCCAGGTAGGCTGTGCACCCCCAGCGTCTCCAGGGGACTGTGTCTCTTGAGTTGCTGCTGCATTCGTTGGTGCTGCTCCCAAATGAAGGCCTGCTGGTGACAGACAAGCAAAGCAAATTCACTGCGTGCCGCGCAGGCGTGCATGGTACAGTTCAGCATGCCCTAACTCCATAGGAAATGTCACGTGTCCTGCACCTTACAGTTCCCGATCAGTGACTGTGCCTCGGCAGATATGAATCTCTGATAGCGTGTGCGAGACCCAGATTCATATCACTGATCCGATCAGTGCTGATGATCAATAATAATGTCTCCCATGCACGACTCCGAACCCCCAGCTTTCAAAGCGCCCAAAGGGCCAAGCACATGGCCAGGGGTGTTGCTAGGTCTGGAAAAGACATGGAGTTATGCTAATTGTCAGGACTGTCGGGACTCGGGGCTAGTTAGCCCTATGGTTGTAGCCCCTGAGCTTCTGTCTGAGGCTAAAACCAAAAGACTGGAGTTATAAACCCCCCTCCCTAGCGATGCCTCTAGATATGGCTATCAGGCTTGAGGGGCTCTCTGCAAAGTGTGTGGAGCCACTCCCACGCAAGTTACCAGGCGCAGGTGTGACATTGCACAATAAGCAGCCCATGCGCCCTGCAAAGCACAGGGTTACCAGCAGTGCTGGAAATGGAAAGGATTAACTGTGGGATCCCACCAGCCACGGGCAGCAGAGGGAGGGAGCGCAGGGAGGTTTGAGCACGTGCTGGGTGTTGTAAGTGAAGGCGAGAGGGAACTCATGAGATTTTTCTCAGCACACCAACCCCCATAGTTAAACATTTACATTTCAGGAGATGAATACATGATTAAAGAAAGGAGGAGTTTCCTGTAATATTACAAACTAATTAGAAAAGGTGCACATCTTTACAAAGCTGTTCTTGACTATTTCTGAGTACAATCCTGACAGAAATATTCACAAGCAGTCTAACCAGAAGTTGGTGCAGTGCAGTGGGAAAGTCACAGGAGTTTGAGTTTGAGCAGATCAGTTACCTTAACGGGCACATGTAGTCTCCCGGATCCGAGATCCAGGGAGACATCTTTTGCCAGCAGTTCTTTAAGTGGGCTGTGGTCAGCTGGGGCTGGGCACTGGCAGTCCTAGAAAAGTGGGGCTGAACCGGGGCCCTGCCAGGGACCCCCCGAGTCCCACCACAATAATGGTAGGACACAATATCCCACTGCGGCCGTAACCGCGACGGGAGATGCATCCGCCATTAAGTCAGGCAAGTTGACAGAAGTGCCATACTGGCACTTCTGTCAGTCACTGTAAATTCCTCTGGTGACCCCTCGTGTGAGCCTGGGCATTCCTTGACATATTTTGAGGTTTATAAAGGATGGCTTGAAAAGTACACAATTGAAGCCATCTTTTAGAAAGCTTTGCCGATGGACAAAGACACCTCAGGCTTTGTCCGGCGTCAATACTTTACAAAAGATGTATTGAATTGTGTAATTTTCAAGCCATCTTTTATAAACATAGAAATGTTTGAAAAAGATGGCATGAAATTAAGGTATTCACACACATATATAAATGTTATATATTTGTTTGTGTACATTACTATGGTTTGTGTACTTTTCAAGACATCTTGAAGTACACAAACCATAGTAAGGCATGCAAATAAATATATAAATGTAAGCATTTATATATTTATGTGCGTACCTTACTATGGTTTGTGTACTTTTCTGCCATAAATATTTCTATGTTTATAAAAGATGGCTTGCATACTACACAAACCATAGTAAAGTATGCATACAAATATATAAATGCTTACATGCATTTATATATTTGTTTGCGTACCTTACTATGGTTTGTGTACTTTTTAGGCCACGCCCACCCAACAAGCCACCCTGCCAAACGAGGGCCCCCTTCAATGTCTTACCCCACTTAAAGCCCTGTTTGTCGGATCTCGGATCCAGTCAAATCCGGCCCAGTGACCAGTGCTGGTTACCAGGTAGGCGTGTTGCACTGTGAATTAAACAAAGCGCCCACACTTACACATATGCATGGCAAAAAAAGCAGCTACACAGCCAGGTGCACACCTCACTGCCAGACACGAGGTCACCAGACATTAATGTTGCACTGCTAAAGAGAGACCCCACACGGTCAGGCACAGGATTGCCGGGCAGGACTGTCGTGCAGTCTGATAAACACAATGCCAGGAACAGGATTACCAGGTGTCCAGGACAGTGTGCATACTGTTGGGCACAGTAGTACCTCACACTGTACAGACTATAGTGCTGGTAGTGCAGTGTAACAGCAATCCCTCTCTTTTTGAGGGGACAAGCCAATACGCGTCCCCCGAGACTATTCGAATCACAGTCCGCGCTCATCCTATTTGAAATAGATGTTGTCAGGGATTTCTTTTGAATTCAGAGCAAGCGTTATGCATTCCAAGCCATGCATCTCTGCTGCCACCTGGTGGTTTTGCTTCAGCACTGTCCACTTTTCTTTGGCGTCGGTAAGCAGCTGGCAGGCATGCTATGTGAATATGCTTTTATGTTGGCCAAACCACCACTAGAGGAGTCTCAGAGCGCCTAGGCATGTCTGTGGAGCGGCGTGCTGGGCCCTACCAGGGGTATTCAGACCTCAGTCTGCTGGAGGAAAGAAAATCAGTGCGGGGAAGATGAGAGGACGGGAAAGTAGGAAATAGAGGTTGCAAACACAGAGGGAGGGATGCAGAGGGGAAGAACGTTTTGTGATTGCATGGGTGCAGGTCAGTCCTGTCAGGTGGATAAGTGAACCATAATATTGATAATGGAGTGGAAATGATAGTCAAAGATGAAATACAATGCAATATTACTATTTTTTTCAGAAAATCATTTCCTTACATCATGCTAGATCGCACGACAGATCTACTTGGCCAACAACAAAGCTTGAAAAATGGTTACGGCGACATTATGTCACTGGGATGCTTATAACCATGGATGACAATGCGTGTATTACTTTGCAACTCACTGGGATGTATAAAACATGGCCATGCACAGTTCAAAGCTGCACCTTGGCAGATTTGCTACATAAAATGCACATTTCAGCATCCAACAGGGGCGGACTGGCCGTTCGCACGATGGGCCAGTATAAACATGTAGGGGCACTTGTAGTCCAGGATTTCCCCATTATAAACCCATAACTACAAGCCACAGGCTGTCTCCCTGCATGTCATCACTACCATTCCCCTTATCTCAAGTCAAGGGCGACTTACACAGAGACAAAACAATAAAAAAAAAAGTCTCACATTAGCATAGCTAAAGAATCGGTGAGACTTTCTGCAGCCCCGCCCTTCTGCAGCCAGCAGTGTAAACAATAGTCTTCTGGGCCCACACAGCACATGTTCCCTGGCAGCACAGATTTTTGTGTTAGGTGTTTGTTGCTCAGAGGTGTGCTTTTCCTGCCGGGAGCGTAGCTCAGGGACAATGCACTCATCTTGCAGAACATCACAGGTTCGAATCCCAGTCCCGCACTCCGGCATGAAGCGCAATATAAAAGCTCAGTTTATTTTACACTTCAGATGTCCCGTTTGAACCCAAAAAAAACAAATCCGCTTTTTTTCTGAAGGTGAGAAAATATGTGCCATTCAAATGGCACATGTGATTTAAAGCGCTATGAAGCAGGACAAGACTCGCCCTATAAAACATGATCAGGTATCATTTTTACTATGACCCGTGTAGTCCGCGGTGAGATTTAAAGGTGAGATTTAAAGCAGAGCATTTTAGCGAGAACATGAATCCATGTACTGCTGACACAGGCATGCCAGAAATGGGGGTAGACATCTTATTTTTGTGGCAGAGCCGGCCTCCCTGTTACTGCACCTATGCTCTGGAACTCCCTCCCTCCTGGACTGAGAGGTGAACCCGCCTTCCCCCGGTTCCGGAAACAGCTAAAGACCTACCTGTTCACTTAGCTTCCCCCAGACAATCTTCTTGCCCCCCGCCCCTTACCTGTCCTCTCCCTTTGTACTTGTCTGCCGGGAACTAGCGCCTAGAAGCCCTTGGGTTGAGTGCACTCCTGCAAACGTCAAATAAATAAATACAATAACAAAAATAAGAGCATAGCAGCGCAGAAGCATTCCCAGCGGTGTATTTACTGACTTAGTGCCTGGCTGCTGGAGTTCTCCGAGTCCGCCCCTGGCAGCCAGCCAGCTGATGCTTGCACTCTGTTCAACTTGAGATTGGCCGGCAGTACATCGCGCGACTGCACGGCAAGGAAAAGGCATGTGGGGCATCAAGATCGTAGTTTAAAACGTCCTCTGTATGTAGGCCGCACAGGCCGCTGACGCATGCGCCTTCAGTCCAGTATTGCAACCGTTCCCAGAGGCAGACTTCAAGTCACAGGTGCCAAAACTGTCCAAGCCCTGCTTGCTTCTGCCTTTACTTTTCTGCCCCTGAAGCAGGGGCATAGACGTTTGGTTTTACCGGCGGAGTGAGGACGGCAAAAAAATAAATATTGCATTGTAACCTATAGGGACTTTCACACAATTGGCCTTTCCTGCGATTGGGGGTGGAGCACCCGCGTACTTGGTGCCCTTGCCCCGAAGGTCTGTCTGACAAACATGAATCAATTAATTAATCACTGTATATGTGTAAAAAACACCAACACATACAGATCAGAGAGGTTAAATGTAAACCGACGGGGAACTCGTTCATGGGAGACGCAGAGCTGGCGGTGGTGCCGACCGGACGGCGGGATCAGTAGCACACACGACTGGAAAGTGGCAGAGTCAGAACAGGGAATGGCATTAGCGGGTGGGAGTGTTACAGCAAGGCATGTGTCCAGCATGTGGGGTAGGGGTGGGGGCTAGTGAGAGAGACAGTCTGAACATGCCCTATGTCTTTGGGGAAATGGCTTCTCCCAATCTGGGGTCAAAGAGGAGTGTGCCACACCCAGCCATCCTCTTCGGCTCCCATGCCCCACTCCACATCACCACTCCTGCCCAGAAGCTACCTGGCATGAAAAGGAAACATGACTGCAGCAATACGCCTGCTACTTCATCTGTACATTACTTATGTGAATAAGACCGCGCATGTAAGTATTATTGACTCTTACTGTATCTGTTTTTACTAACGGTTTCAATGCATCCCTAAATATCCCATGCCTGTAAATACGTGCAACATATGTCAATGCTATGTATTATATTGTTGCCTGTGGTAACTTGTCTAATGTGTATTACCTGCTCTCCAGCGCCCAGATACCCACGGATTTGGCGCGCTTTACAAATGCTAAATAAATAAGTAAATAAATAAATAAGGCAAGAGTCAGGAGCTTCATAACACATTAAATAACAGGAGTTATGATTGCCCAAGTAACTGACATGGCTGGACTGGCCCACTGGGACAACGGGACTTCCCCGGTAGGCCTCGGGGGTAGGGCCTCTTTGCTTGGTTGGGAACGAACATCCAGGCCAGCCTGAGCCAGCCTGGGTGGTTTGCTAAGAACTGGCTGGTGGCTGCTTTCGTACCCTGTCTGCCTACGTTCTAGTCACATGATCGTATTCCGATCACATGACATGCGCAGGCTGCCCTGCCAGGTGGCCCGTGACGAGTCCTTATTGCTGACTCTGCTCCCTGCGTTGCTGAGTGCTTGAAGTGAGACAAGATGAGGACTCGACTGAGCGGGCAAATGGTATGTAACATTTTTCCCCTAATAAGGCTGCTGTGTGTTTTTAAACCTCTCGTGCAGGCGTGTGGGGAGCGGGGCTGCGGTCAGAATGGTGGCGCACCATAGATATGTTTTTTATTTTCGCTAATGAAATAATTAGCAAAAAAAAAAACATATCTATGGCGCACCGTGTTTCCAAACATCTGGTGCCACTGCCTTGGTGGTGTGTCTGGGCCTAACTGGTGGTGGGTTTGTGGGGAGCAGAGCTGTGGTCGGGCAGCATCTCTGGGGCGAGGCCTCATTAACAGAGAGCACTCATGTTTGAGCGACATGTGCGTTCCCTCCATTGACACCAACGCACTAGATGCGTTTGTTAATTGCATCCAGCAAGTCAATAAGTCGTAAAGCTGACTCCCACATTTAAGTGGGTTCAGTTATGCGAGACCCCTGCTCTCTGTGATGTTTCCTGGTCTCCCCCTTCCGTTAAAGACAGGGGATGTCTGTGGTCTGGACAAGCCCTTCGTGTTCACCCAAGTGGAATCCACTGGCTGTGGATTGGGCAGAAGATGGGGGGGGGGCTGCAGGTGTCATACCGGCTGAGCTCAGACTGGGGGCTAAGGATCAAAGCAGTGTTGTGGGGGGCAGAGGAGTGGCAGAGCCCTGGATGGGAAAAAAGCCTCATAAAGGGCCGGGTAGTACCGGGAATAGAAACATTCATTGTGGAGGCTGCACCAGCAATGCAAAATACAAAACATATCTATGTCGCGCCATGTTTCCAAACCTCCCTCGGCTGGATGGCCCAAGTGGACGATGACCGGAACAGTGCTTGGAGTTGCCGAGACAAGCAGTCACTGTGCAACTTTGCTTTAAATGGTTATGCAGCTTATTAGGAGGAGACTGGAGTGTTATAGAGAGAGGAAAGCAGGGGGTGGGAAGGGGCATGGCATAGAGAGCGTGAGCTTTTTTTAAGCATGGCATGGGTTGGGGAATGGCTGGACTGATGTCCTCAGATGGAGAGGGGATCACCTGCTTGAAGTGGATTGCTTCTGGCAGCGTCACCCTTAAGGACATTAAAAGTATTCTAATTCCTTTCAGTCTAGCAGATCTGGACCCTTGCCTGCTATGCTATGTGCTTGCCACTGTCAGGCACAGTGCCTTTTGTTTGCTATTTACACTCGGAGGACCACAAACCAAAAAAGTCCTGTGTGCCAAATTGCCCGAGCTAAACAGTAATATTTTTTAATGAAATATGTAGCTATTGTTTGAATGTGGGGTTTGTGGTCAGCAAGCTGTCACATTTAATGCTGTTGACACTGGGATCTAAGAGCGACCTCGTACTGTTACTTTTGACTCTTTACCTTGTTTTGTGCAGCTGACCTTCCTACAACCACTCGTTCCACCAAAGGTCAGAGCAGCCTTGCACTTTCCCTGCAAGTGACAAAATGACTGCTGTCTTGCAGAAGTACCAGGTTGAGTAGTGTCTAACCAGTCCTCAGCCCTCTCGCCTCTACAAAACAACAGTGATCCCAGTCAAAAAGTTGAAACAGATAAGCAACGTACCCCATTTGCTGAATGAGGCCCCACACTCTCAATAAGGATTTTACCTTAATGAAAAGTGCAAAATGCAAACACGTCATTGGCAAAGTGGAACCACTGATAAGCGTACCACTATGGTTGAACGCACAAGCGCTGAGCCACTCTGTCTGGACACTGCGGGCACTTCATTGGCATGACTCTCTGATCTCATACCAACTCAACCTTTGTGTAAGTTTTGGCTAAAGTGCCACTTATAAACTGAAACTATGACATTCGAGTACAGCTCGGGTGAAATAGCATGTGAGGCAGGACACAACCCTTGTACATGTTGTTGGGTTATTTACTCGCCCATTGACTGCCCACAGCCATGCTACTTCCTATGACCATTTCCACCTGCTTTCTGCCCCTCTCCACCCAAAACATGTCCTCCTGGGATGTATTTGAGCTAGATTTACAAAGCCTTATCATCCAACATTGAGCTTAAAGTGCCTGCCATTGTGTCTTCTGAATGTTAATGACTTAACTGGAACTGTAAAAGTGCTCCTGGTGAAATTAAAATGTCAACCAGGTCTGCCTTGAGCCATTCCATTTATAAGCACTATGCCTGACCTTCACTGAAGTCCTGTTAAAAACATGCCTTGGTAAAGCCAACAGTTTGAGCTTGTGTATCAATATTAGGCATTCGCCAGGCAGTGCTATCATATGCCCAGGTACTCTCAACACTTTGCAGCTGCTGCCATCAATAGACAGTTAATACCACTACGGCAGTGCCTGGCAAATGCCTTTCCCATGCCTACACAAAAGCGAAAACTGTTGGCATTTCCGTTTAAGGATGCATTGTATCTGTGTGCTCTTCCCATCAGGGGAATAGGGATGAAATGGATTAGGGATGCATGGTGTCTGAGAACCTTTAATACCGGAAGAAATTGTTTTTCTCAGCTGCAAAATATGTAAAGTCTCAGGTCCCTCTATCATTGAATTTCTACTTTGAGAGATCCTGAACTTATTTAAAACATGCTTTAAATGCACGCATTTTGACTAATTGAATTCAACATTTTCTTGGGGGATACTCCCAATACCCTCATAGAAGGGTTGGGCAGACGAGCTATGCTCGCTCGTTCAGCAAAATATGGGGCCACTTTGAAAAATATTTCCAGGGCCACTTTTGGATCCCAGTCCGACCCCGTTAACTGAGATGCACCGTGAGGACGGGTTTGCCACAATGACTGCATATGAAGGAAGGCTGAAAAAAGGTCACTGGTGGTCAATATATCTGTGACCCTGCCACCATGGGATCAACACAGTAAGCCCCAGGTATAAACTCAGTGCGAAGGAACTGCGGAGTGGGAACATTCAAGCCAGCCATGCGACCAGGCCTCTGCCGCTGTACTCACTTGATATCACTCAAATCAAGGCTGTGTGCTCAGCCTGTGCCATGCTCTGCTCCAGAGGTGGAGTCGAGTCGGAAGGATGACTGCAGTATTTTGGGCCGGGGCACTGAGTATCATATGCACAGCCCGAAACTATCAAGAGTCCGACACTAGATTTCAGAAATCTGCATCAAGTTTCACTGTCAGCAGTAATTCCTCAGGGCTATCTGCATCTCTATAGTATTATTGACACACAACTGCCATACACCAATCAGGAAATTGCATATTGAGATGTGTGCATTCACATTTTTACCTGTGTGAATATAAGCTCTCTTCAGTCAGTCCAGCATGCACCTCACTCACTCAATGAAAACACTCACGATGAGGGGAATGCAAAGAGGAAGCACAGGGCAATGCAGAGGGGGAGGACAGAGGCGAGGGCAGAGGGGAGGGAAGGAAGGCAGAGGCGAGGGCAGAGGGGGAGGCCAGTGGGGAGGGCAGAGGGGAGGACAAAGGGGAGGACAAAGGGGAGGACAGAGGGAAGTACAGAGGGGAGGACAGAGGGGAGGACAGAGGGGAGGGCAGAGGGGAGGAAGGCAGAGCCGAGGGCAGAGGGGGAGGACAGTGGGGAGTGCAGAGGGGAGGAAAAAGGGGAGAACAGAAGGGAAGACAGAGGGAAGGACAGAGGGGAGGACAGAGGGGAGGACAGAGGGGAGGGGAGGAAGGCAGAGGCGAGGGCAGAGGGGGAGGCCGAGGGGAGGGAAGAGTGGAGGTCAGAGGGGAGCATAGAGGGGAGGACATAGGGGAGGGCAGAGGGGAAGGGAGGAAGGCAGAGGCAAGGGCATAGGGTAGTCCAGAGGGGAGGGAATAGGGGAAGGCAGAGGGTAGGGAAGAGGGGAAGACAGGGGGAGGGCAGAAGGGGAGGGCAGAGGGGAGGATGGAGTGGAGGGGAGGAAGTAAGAGGCAAGGGCATAGGGGGAGCGCAGAGGGGAGGGAAAAGGGGAAGACAGAGGGGAGGGCAGAAGGGGAGGGCAGAAGAGAGGATGGAGTGGAGGGGAGGAAGGAAGAGGCAAGGGCATAGGGGAGCCCAGAGGGAAGGGAAGAGGGGAGGACAGAGGGAAGGACAGAGGGGAGTATAGAGGGGAGGCCAGAGGGGAGGCCAGAGGGGAGGGGAGGAAGGGAGAGGCGAGGGAAGAGGGGGAGGCCAGAGGGGAGGGAAGAGGGGAGGACAAAGGGAAGGGGATCATAGAGGGGAGCATACAGGAGAGGACAGAGGGGAGGGCAGATGTTCCCAAGTATGGGAGAAGGTGTGGATGCTAAAGAGGCAAGGACATCCCCAAGGATCTGAATTTGGGAACATATCGCCAGTGCCCTGGCAGACCTACTGAGGCTCCCAGATAAATTCAGGGTCTGACGTCTAGTAATGAATGGTATCACCAAGTACAGACGCCTCATGTGGATCAGGAAAACTGTGTGCTCTAGAAATCACTAAATGAAATCACATCGCAAGTGACCACAAGTCAACAGAGTGAGAGGCTGCATTGCAAATGAATTCACACGAGACTGCAGAGCACGAGACCACACTTCCCCTCTCCCACAGGAATGCTGTGACATGGAGGTTGCGCCCTCATACCTGCTGGTGGATCAGCTCGTCGTGCTGCTGCTGGAAAAGCTGTTGGCTTCTCTCCTGATCCTTCGTGCCGCAGCCTCCGTCCCTCATGGCTTCTTGCCTTGCCCCTCGCAGAGGATCCCCTCGCCCTCGACAGTGGTCCCCTCGCTCGCTGGCCCCCTCTTGCAACCTGTCCTCGTTCTGTAACCCCTCGTCAGCGTCCATGTCTTCCGAAGGGATCTGACGTAGGCGTGGCTTCTCTAGGACACGCTACAAGAAAAAGGCCCCAGTAATGGGGGAGAGGCATCAAAACCACCACGCCGACAGAAACCAAGCGCAGACCTTCATATTTGCCCATGGAGAGTCACACATACTAATATGTGGGCCTTTACACTTAAATTAGTCGGGGAAGGAATCCATGAATGTTTCGGCACATGGCTCTGAGAATAACGCCTGCTGTTCAACACATCCAGAAAAACGATTTTATACTCCTGGAAGCTAGTTCAAAAAGGTTGTTTTGTGTTTAGCAGGACCCTGGAGAAAACCTCAAAGTGAAGGACCCATCTTTCGGGCTGCTGCCACCAAGGCCCAACAATGCAGCACCCAGATTTTTTGTGCCAAAAGTCATCAGGATTTTGAAATACCTATCCAGCCAGGATGACACTTATTAGATAAGACCGATTGCTCACCTTATGGAACAGGTAGGTCCCTTCCTCTAACAGCTACAGCACCAGCAGAGTGGATAGAAGACATGCTTTGACTCTTTGGAAGAGAGCCCTTCTAGGAGCAGCCCATTAAGAACTGCTGCGGGTTCTAGGCAATGCACTAAAGGGAGATGCCATACCATGCACGGCCTGCGCACCTTCTATACCCACACCCACACAGCACATTTCATATTTGTATTTATTGAAGACATGGGGTTCATTTTCAGGTCCTGAGCCCAATTTTTACAGAAAATCTGAATTTTTCAAAGTGTGTCTGGCAGAATTGGAGCGCAGGGCCGACTCAACATGACAGCCTGCTGCTCCCGCTCCACCCGACAAAGGGGTCTCCATGGCCACCAGCTCGCTTTCCCATGCTGGAAGTGTTTCCGCTATGTGGGGGACATTTCAAACGTACACAGCCTATATATTAGAATATGCTTTCCTCAAATATAAACATCCCCTGTAAACAAAACAGCATGATCATGGCATTGCCTGCACTCTATACTCGGCTGCTCCTTCTCTGTGGGCTCTCCTTTCCATGGGCCGCTGAGAGCAGAGGCACTCTTCACCATCCAGACCAACTCTCTAGACTTTGGCCGATCTCCCTATCTGACTGGCTAGAGTCCTGCACCTGTCTCCTCTTTGCCACATGTTGGCCCCTTCCCTACAACTCGCGTCCTCAGCCCAACAGCAAAGCTCGTCTGCCACGGGAATATAAAGACCCTCCCCGCCCCCACCCAACCCCCACCCGCGGCTTGATCAACAAAGAGAGGCTGGTCAAGTTCCCCAGCCTTCATGGTCATCCCTTGCCCAGGGCCCTTTCCCCTGTGCGTCCTTCCAGATGGAGGTGCCCCCACAACTCTGTTAGTAGTTGCTCTGGGAGACGGGAAGGGAGTCCATCATTCACCGCAGGTGCTCGTCTTGGAAAAAGGACAACGCTCTGCGTCATGGGGATGATGCCCAATCGAGAAGCCCTCAGCACTTCCGCCCCTCCCATAGGTCAATACATTGAGCGCCACGAGTAGGTATTCATAGCGACAGTGATTATTACAGCACATAGAAGGTGCAGGAATTTGGCATGCATTGCTATATTCATCATCACGTTATAATAATTAACAAAGCTTCTATGAACATACCAATCTAGGACATCCAGAAGCAGACCAGTAGGAGTCGTGATGACTCCTTATAAATGTATAGCCGCGTCTCTTCAGTGGTATGCCTGTCTCCATAGCCATATGCATCAGTATGGCCCGGAGAGATGCTACACGCCCTCGAAAGGCTCTGAACTAAACTCATACTTGACTCATGGTGTAAGAGTATAAAGCCAGTACTATTCTCTCAAAGCGACAGTGAGTGCTCTGAGCACTGGCACTGTGCAGAAGATGGCTTCCTTCTGTGGTTCCTTACACTGGTGTCCTGGATGTGGAACTGTGATCTTAATGTAGAGTTGAACTCCTTTAGGAGCTGGGAGAGGACATAGAAAGTTCCTGGGTGCTCATAAACTTCCAGTGAAGCCTTAGAACCTCCCAGAATCCTCAAGCAACAACATCTAGGAAAGAGTCTGGGAGGGCCAGGCTGTGGCAACCTATTGTCTCACTCACAGGAAGTGGCACCCAGTCAAGGTTTCCCGCAAACTACTACACCATCGCCCCCGCTGCACAACCTCAAATCCACTGCCCAATATCAAACCAGAGGCATGGCATTCCCCATCTGATGGAGAATCCCCCCCCCCGTACTGCAAAATAAATTCAAACCTGCAGCAGAAACTGCGCCCAGTGGCGGTATCTGAAACTTGCAGCAGAATCTTTACTGGCTGCACTCTGAAATTCGGCTGCAATGATTCACATTTTGCACCTTGTCCAAGTGCTAGCAGCGACTCCCGCGTGGAGAGCGCTCGGTCACAGGTACAGACTTGCTTTCACAGAGGCTAAGACCTACCTTGCCCAGGAGGGTCTGGGACTTGAGCCGGTCCAGGAAGTGGGCATGCTGAGCCTGTAACAGCATCTGCTGCTGCTGCACGGCTTTTTGGTTTTGAGGGAGGGGTTCCGACCGGGTTCGCCCCAGAGGTTTATGGTGGCTTGGGACGGACAATCGATCTGCAGCGATGAGCGGGTGCGCCAAGTGGAAGGGCATCAGGCCTGCAACGGAAAAGAAGAAGAGCGGCATTAGTGAGTGGAAGGAGAATGTGCCGTCAATGGTAATGTCCTGGAACCAAGGGGCAGAGCCTGTCCAATCTGCCTCTCTTACAGGTGCCAGAAGCTGGGCATGTAACTAGCGGTGATGCATTGGAATCAAAAGGCACCGCAAGAAACTCATGTTCCAAAAAATTTTATGTTACTTCAAAATGCCTTCATACTGTGCCAAATCACCACTGTAGTAGTTTCATAGAGCCTAGATACCAGGTTTTCCTCTTCTAGCACCATATTTCTAGAGAGTATACCTCAGGGGCAAAGTGTTTGTCTTGGAAGCAAGACAACGCAGTGCAACACAGGTTCGAATCCCGATCCTGCGCTTAGAAACCACTCGCTGGTATTAAGTGCATTATAAATAAACAATAAAATAATACATTAAATAAAAAATGTACCGCTGGTTATCAAGGAAGATTAGGGTTATGTGTAGGAGATCCACCAATCAGGATGAAATGGCTGTGCTGTGCAGTTTCAAAGCCTGGTGACAGCTAATACCTTTGCCATCTGCATCCCACCCTCTGCCAATCCTTCTGCTGAAGGTATGGGGCTCTGCATTGCACGCGGGTCAAAGTGACTGAAGGGCCTCCATCCTGGCAAAGAAATGATGTCAGGGCATGTCGTACATCTTTACTGCTGATCCCAAATCTATTTTGAAGGCCTGAAATAGGAACTCAACTTCCCCATGGTTATTATGGTTCAAATAGGGTTCAATAAAAGCACTGCACAAACCATTAGCATATGCATGCAAGATTTAGGAGCCATACCAGGCCAGACACAAGAGCAGACACTAACAGATGTACATCTTAACCCTGGTCGGAGCCAAGGCACAGGCGACTTCAGAGAAAAATAAAAAAACGAAAGAAAACCCCACCTCTCATTAACCGCCACTTTTTAAATATCGTTCGTGGAGTTTTTAGTCAAACATTTTTTTTAAAAAAAACATTTCAAACGAACTTTTTTAATATGCACATGTGTAAAATCTCAAACGGACCGCTAGATGGCAGCGCTGTCAATTCGATTGTGCGAATCACTCAATTGCAACGATTTGCAGCAATTTTCCAGTCGATGCATACTCCTGCTGGGGAGGCATTGTGAGAGGGAAACAGCAGCCACGACAAAGCTCGGGCTGGGGATATTCCAAACTTCCTACAGGAGCCCCTCATACGAGGAGGCACACCAAGGCAGGCAGTACAGGTGGAAGGAAGTACGTGGTGACATACACAAGACCGTGTTCTCGCTCATGCTCATAGAACACAAACTGAGCGACGCTGTGGCTGGCTGACACTTCTGTCAGTCACCGCTGCCTGACAAACACATGGCAGCAGGCTCATCTCCCATCGCACCTGGGGTTGTGGCAGGATAATGTCCCGACATTGTGTGGTGGGACTGGGGGGCCCTGGCTCAGCCTCACTTTTTGGAGACTTCCGGGGCTCGGCCGTGGCTGGCCGTGGCCCACTTACAGCACTGGATGAAGGACAGTACACACAGCGTACCATTTTGGTGGTGCAGCTTGTGCCATTTAACACTCTGCACTTATTTCCTTGATTCTCACGTACATTGTGGCATCTGACATTTGTCAGAGGTCTCGACCCCACTGGTGACAGCACATTGTCTGGCTCCAGTTTAAGGTTGATCTGCTTCAGGTTGGTGGTGGACAGAGTAGCAGCTCCTGGGGTTAAATCAGACTCCTAAACTCATGGGGTGGAACACAGATGAAGGATATTGGTAGCCTCCATAAAACTGGTGGGGGGTGTCATTGCAGGAAAGTTAGGAGCATTAGCGCAAAGAATGTTGCCATGTCCTGCTACTTTGTGTGGCTTGTTTGTGTCCTCACTATGCTTCCCGCTATTCTATTCTACTTTCTACCTTATTGTGTACTGCCCCAGGTGTCCCATTTCGATTCTGCTTCTATCTGACCCACTGTGATTCTGCCCATTGGGATTTGCTCCCTTTTCCCCCAATGCAATTTTGCTGCCATGTGTCCCTCAGTGTGGTTTTGCTTCAGGATACTCCACTGTAATTGTGCCCCTCTGGGGATCTGCTCCTAGGTCCCCCACTGTAATGCTGACTGCTATGATGATTCTGCTCCTAGGTCCCCCACTGTAATGCTGACTGCTATGATGATTCTGCTCCTAGGTCCCCCACTGTAATGCTGACTGCTATGATGATTCTGCTCCTAGGTCCCCCACTGTAATGCTGACTGCTATGATGATTCTGCTCCTAGGTCCCCCACTGTAATGCTGACTGCTATGATGATTCTGCTCCTAGGTCCCCCACTGTAATGCTGACTGCTATGATGATTCAGCTCCTAGGTCCCCCACTGTAATGCTGACTGCTATGATGATTCTGCTCCTAGGTCCCCCACTGTAATGCTGACTGCTATGATGATTCTGCTCCTAGGTCCCCCACTGTAATGCTGACTGCTATGATGATTCTGCTCCTAGATCTCCCACTGGAAGTCTTTACTGCTGTCATTTTGATCCCAGCTGTTCCTTGCAATTCTGCTTCCAAGTGCCCTATTGCAATTCTGCTCCAAAAGTCCCACTAATTGTACTCCCATGTGTCCCACCGCAGTTCTGTCTCTATCCGTCCCACTGTGATTCTGCCCACTGGGATTTGCTGCTATGAGATGCACTATAATTTTGCCATTGTCTCCCACTGTAATTTTGCCCATCTATGGTGTTGCCCCTGGATGTTCTACTGCAATTTTACCCCTCTGGAGTTTTGCTCATAGGTGTCCCACTGTTATGACTTTGCTTATAACTGCTCCACTTCATTTCAGCTGTTCAGAGCCCATGCAGGGAGTCTTGCCTTGATCGATTTCACCGGACTCCTGACTTGCTACCAATGATTGCCTGCTTCTCTAGGTCTTCTCTCAGTGTGATTTAGGATGCAGTGCTGCATGCAGTCCACTGCTAGAAACACCAGCCAATTCCAGGGTGGGTGAGTTCTCACAATTAAGCTACTAGAGGTGCACCACTACCTTGAGTGGTACCACTGCCACACCGGATAGATGCCCCAAACATCCACCGAGGTCTCCACTGACTGCTCCCGGCATTAAAACACTGAAATCCTACATTCCAGCACAGAAAGGGAATACGTACAGAGCCACACACACATGACAATTGAACACCCATCCAAAAAGACATCAAACATCAGATCACTGCACCTTTCCAGCCATTTTATACATCAGTCCTGGCCAGCGCACACTCATACGATTGCCACACAAGACACCTCTAGTGCTCTCTACGCAAACCACCCAGATACATAAGTACAACAATTTCACAACCACACTGCGCATGGCATGAATTTTAATTGGATAGAATAGTTAATGCAAATGAAAAATAGCTGACTCGTGTTTCGACCACAAGGTCTACTTCCCCGCTTTACAGTATTCTGTTCCCCCACTTGTGGGAACCAGGGTATACTTTTTGGTGTGAAATATATCCCCCGCTATTGCACAGCTCTCAACTCTAATGTACCCAGCAGATCGCCATGAATCAACTCTCCGGTGGCATCCAGACTTATGCCATCCCATTATCTTCTGACACCTACAACCCTAACCATACAGAGTGCACAGGTATTTCCAAAGTGCACACACCAAAACAAGAGTAATGCTTTCTTGAATGTTCCCTCTTTCAACACTAACCAAACTCAGCCGACCACTCTTTCAGATCCACTAGGGGCGCCAAAAGACCATTAAAATGCCTAGAGCTTGATACCAAACCCAATAACAAATATATGTCTAACACATCAGAGGAACAGACCCTGTGTTGTTGCACTGAAGGAGTTAACTTTTGAAAATGTAAAAAGGATAGTATGAGCAAATTCACGACTGTCATCTGGCAGTGAACCCCAGTGGGGTACCTTCCTTCATAGATGAGGATGGGTTCATCCAAGAAAGGAGCCCAAAGGAGTTCACAAAGTTCACTTCCTTATGAATGACTTCCTGGTCCAGACTCTTGCAAACCAGCTTCACTGGTGACATCCTTGTACTGCAAGGAGGGGGAGAATTATTTGGGGCAAAAAGCGTGTCTGCATAAGCTCCCTATTGCACGGAAGAGCTCTCCCACGGCTGCCCTCAGTGTTTTAAGTAGGATGAGAAATCGAGGTGGGGGGGCGGGGGGGGGCCCTAACAAGGGGCGTGGGTGAATGGTAGCCGTGGCCTAAACAGTGCCGGGTGTGCAGTCCCAGAAAACAACAAATATGCAGTAAGAAACAGGAATCAGCTGGTGGTATTCAGCGGCAGAAACAAAAATGTACTTTGAAACTTAGTCTATTTTACTTTATCCTGGTTTTATGGGTTGGCATATTGCGTTATCAAGATGAACAGCGCAGATGTTTATCAAAAGCTAAAAACAACACAGTTAACATCTTTTAAACAATGCTGCATAAAAGACGCGAAATCTGATGAACCTGTGTTGTATTGTTTAAGGAAAATCAATTTGCACTATTCGTCCTGATAACACGGTATTCCAACTTCTTTAATAAAATATTAGACTAAATTAAGTTATAAAGTAATACACTTTTCATAAACTGAAAAAAAAGATTAATTGTGGCCGACAGCAGATAAAGCAGAGTCATCGGTGGTGTGATGCAGGGCATTACAGCATGTGACACCAGGTGCGGATTTCCCTCTCCACGTTTTACTAGTCACCCATTACGCCACTGAGGAGCCTGCTGTGTCTTGAAGTATTCACTGCAGACTTGGGCCCGAGCAAACAAGGAAGCAGCCCAGCCCCTGTGACCCACACCTGCATGTAGCAGTCCTTGGAGGCCACGGGCAAAAACATCCACATAGTCAAATAAATATGAACTGGGATACAATACCTAAGCGTACTTCAAATGTCCGCCACACGATGGCGCAGGATGACTGGCATAACATTATCCTTTGATGAAATCGGTACAATGGGTGCGAGGGAAGCCCGGCAGAGAGCTGGCTCAAACGCATTTTGTGTTAGACTGCCAGGGCTCAAGCCCAGCTATCCGTATCCGTGGCCCACTTAAAGCCCTGACCCTCACCCCAATCACCCTAGTAAGGATCATGATGTGGACCAAAGCTACAAGGGACACTCAAACTGAGATTTTTTGAGACCTTATGGATGAAGAAGCTACTCACGAAACCGTAAAAGAGAAGGTAGCTGGGGCAGGGAGGGCCATTCAGTGTTCCTGAGGTTAGGAGGGAAATCGTAAAAAAACAGTTTATGGTTCCGAAGTCTTGTAGAAGAAAGAAAGAAAGAAAGAAAGAAAGAAAGAAAGAAAGAAAGAAAGAAAGAAAGAAAGAAAGAAAGAAAGAAAGAAAGAAAGAAAGAAAGAAAGAAAGAAAGAAAGAAAGAAAGAAAGACACCTTAGCTGTGTGGTCTAGCAAGACTGCCACACGTAGAACTGCAGTAGACTCACCTGTCACAAGTGGTGCGTGCGTGCCAGAGGGCTCCAAGATGATGAGGGACTGCATATGAGGGGCGAGCGGGTTTCCGGGGTCATGCTGCTCCAGTCCTGACGGGATGAATATCTGGGAGTGGGCCCCAGACAGAACAGGACTGTTCATCACAGGGACTCTGTGCACCAAGCCCTGGAGGCTCCTTCGGTCTGGCTCGCCCTGCGGGTAGAAAGAACTCTGGTGAAACGGCTTGGATAGGGCGCGCCTGGCGGCACAGGGAGCGGACAGAGAGCACACGTAGGAGTGGATGTTCAGGACAGAGAAAAGGACAGGCACTGGGGCCTGGGGCATTGTGTATATACACTTCTCAAGATCAAATGTAATGCTCTTCACAGAAAAGTGCAGTTTATTTGGAAATTAAAAGCAAACTGGTACTAAGCAAATACGTTTGTACGGGTTCAGGGAAGCATATGCCTCCAGACTCATACAGGAATGTATTTTCACTTTTAAGATTGCTTAACACTTTGTTGTTTGTTTTGTTTTTCCTTTGGATACAACTTGATTTTCCATTGTTTCACATATACAATTTTCTGTTCAAACTTTATTTGTAAGGAAGATGCGCCACCGTCTGGCTGTCTTGTAGAAAGCAGGTGGATATTCGTTACATTTGGAGCGCCTCCAGCGCTCTCCATTGACTTGAAATGTGCCTTTCATACTCGGCCGTAGATGAAAGCTGCATTGCTAAAGACATGTGCGCTGGCTCAACAGCGGTGTAGGCAAAGGAAAGACGCCAGCCACTGGGCTATCGTCCCATAGAACAAAACCCCATAACCTGCACTAGCATGCCCTGCCCCAATGATGAAACATGAGCCGTGCGCCACTGGCATTGTGCCTGCCCTCCGGGGCGGTATCGTTGGGCAGGCAACATTGCTTTTAGTGATCGGCTCTTCCAATCTCTTGGCGACTTACTTTTGAGAGCAAAGTTGAAGAGGCGTATAAGTGCACACATTCCTGATCCCATTCTATCACAGCTACGGACTGAGGCGGCGTTCCACCAGTTTCATTCATTTGGCATGAGATGGGACATGAAACGATCCAATCGTGGGTGTAACCAGTCTGCGATTGATTTCGCGATATGCAAAGCAGATTGGAGAAAGAAAAAAAAACAGAGCCTTTTTGCAAGCCTATCACTTGAATGCCAGGCCTACACCGACAGCCTCACCCCTTAGCCACTCCCCATCCCACAAACGCAGCAGTGTTGACACTCCTCCCTTTTCATCCCTGCCATCAGTGTTTCACCAGTCTTTTCCCATGCCTATTGCTTTCATTCGTCCATTTGTTGCTGGGCATCGCCCTCTCCCCAGCTGGCACAGCAGCAATCGCTGCTGCAAAACGGGCAACACTGCAACAGATCTTTTGCAGTAATGCACGATTTCTGCATTGGAAAGCAGCTGCTTTTTGTAATATTTGTAACTGGTTATTTATAACGCGATTAATTCTAAGAGGTTTCTAAGCGCGGAACCGGGGATGGTACTTGTGTTGCTCCGTGTCGTCTTGCTTCCAAAACGGGCGTGTTGCCCCTGAGCTATCCTCCCGAGGTCATCCAAGCCCTGCTACCCAACGCTAATTAAAACAAATGAAAATAAAAATTACGACTGTATAGAGATAGAGCTCTCTATGGCCAGAATTTAAAAAATAAATACAATAAAACATTTTTTTTAAAGGATTTGCCGCCTTGGCTGGCTGCTTTAGACGATTCTGGCACAATTTGTACCAACCACTGGGAACTCGCCACATCTCACACAGGCTCGGGAGCTGAGCTGAGCTGAAGGGATATAGACGGTGCCTTTAGACTAGTGTTACATGTCTGTCCTGCCCCCAGCCTCGGTCCCATGCGACCCCGCCATCCACTAGTAAACTGGTCACTGCCTCTACCGCACAATACACAACATCTTCAACATGGGGGGCTAGCAAGCGAAAGGGACACAAATGCGGGCAATGGCACAAGAGCTTTGCCAAAGCGCTTTCAATTCAACACATGAATTAAAATACAAATGTCCCACACGTGGGCAAGCACTTCTTCAGAATTTTTTTCAGACAGAATATTTTTGCTTCTACAAATGATATTACATACCTCATCGGGTCTTCTCCATTTCTTGTAACTCCGTCACTTTGGAACCCTTCTCACCCGCGCGCCTGCCCGCGCATGCGCGCGGCTCTGCACATGCCCCTTCATCTTCACCCTCTGTGCTGCCGCTCTCCTTTGGGTTTGCCTACCACCTCTTTACGGATGACATGCCAATCATCTTCTCCATCACTACCTTCCCTCCTGGCCGCCCTGCCCACTTATCTGCCTATCTCTCAGCAACCCGTCACTGGAAAGCACATTGTTGCCTTATGCCGACTCCTCCAAGACCAAAGCAATCTAATTTCCTCCCTCATAGATCCACTGCCGTTCCTTCACCATCTCACTTCCACGGACTCCCTCTCCCACTCCCCCTCCTTTTTGATAGTGACCTTAACCTCCAGCTCTCCATTACTTCTACCTCAGCTGTGGCCAGGATTAATCCGTTCAATTTCAGGACAATCGCCCCCCCCCCTCCTCCCCCACTTATAACTCTACCAAAACCCTCATACAGACCCCGGCACTCAGCCTCCTGGACCTATGGGCTAGCTTTCTACCTGTCCAACCCTACACGTGTCCTCACTTAAAGGACTCCACTCGGCCATGTGGACCCTCGGAGATCATCCCGCTTGTCTCGCACCTTCAAGCTCACCCTCGATGCCGGCGGCTTTCCATGAAAAAACAGTCCCACTTCAAACTTCCACAGCTTATCTGCAAACCCCTGTATACACCTGCACCCCCCTGCTTAGCTAACCCTTCCTCCGGCATCTCGCCTCCCAGCTGCCCCCACTCTAGTAGACGCCCCAATATCTGTTTCCCGACCACCCCGTGCTTCCTCTTCCTTCCACTGCTCCACTCCAATCACCCCGGACCCCTGAACTCCCCGTCTTCATGTTAAAATTACAACTACTCTGCAGTCCTTCAATGTTGCACTAAAGCGCTTCCACATGGGGTACCATCGACTTACTCCCACATTTCTCCCCCTTCTTAACTGCTCTACAATGCCCTGCACTGTATATGCAACCCTGTATATAGGGCTCCCCTTTAGACTAATGTAATGTGTCTGTCCTACCCCCAGCCTCTGTCCCATGTATTTCCCACCCACCCACCGATAAGCTGATAACTGCCTCTCCCCACTTATGAACGGGCAACTGACGCAGGATTGGTACGCCAACAGTTTCCTTTTTGCAAGTGTTTCTGGTGGAAACAAACTGGGCCTTCAATAAATAACTAATTACCATCTATCGAGGTGGTAACAGGGTTGCCCTGTGACTGTCGAAAAATAGGAATGGCGGAGGGGAGAGAGTAAACAAGGATAGAGAGATTGATTGTCTTATTCACAAAGGGGTAGACATTTCAAGCGTCAAATTCCTGGCCAGTGGTTTAACCCATCAATTCTCTAGATCCACACCGAACACCACTTCTTATTTGCCAAGAGTCAATTACCACTTGCCAAAGGCTAGCAGAGAGGGCACATTTTGAGGCCTGGTTAGCAGAGTATCACAGGCTCTGTAATGGTCTCTCACATATCAAACCTGGGAGGATAGATTGATCATGGACTTCATCTCGGGAGGATAGCTCAGGGGCAATGTGCTCACCTTGGAAGCAAGACAACACGGAGCAACACAGGTTCGATCCCCGGGTCCGGGCTTAGAAACCTCTGGGTATTAAGCGCGTAAGAAATAACCGATCAAATTATCATATCTTCTTACCAATTCTTATCACCCCCACAAATGCATTCTATGCTTCTGATCACCCTCATCTGGCACAGTCCTCCCTTCCCAGTTCCTTCTCAGCAGCCATTATGACCGCCCCTCTCTCCACCCGTTCTTTACCACCCGCCAAACCTGGAACCGTCTCCTTACCCTGGGGCTGGTGGTAGTGGCTGGCAATCCCAGAGTGATGGTGGGCAGCGAGGCGGCGCTCGGGTGCGCAAGCTGTGACAAGGAGCTCTCATGCATCATCAAACGCTGGGCAAGCGGCGTCTGCAGAGTGGAGAATGGGAGTATGGTTTATGTTCACAAAGATACATGAGCAAGGAGCGATACACCCAGGGAAAGTAGGCATTGTGAGTGATACACCAGAGAAAGAAGGGGTGGGGGGGCATACGTCACAGGAAGGATGGACACACCAGAGGAATAGCATCAACAGTGAAGAATAGGCCAGACATAGGAGAGATCAGCAGAGAGAGGTTCACAGAACACAGATATGAGAAACGAGCGGCACACCACGGAAAGGCGACATCACAAGCAGAAGAGGAAGCAAGGAAGGGTGAGGCCACATGAGGAGCCCAGCTAACAAAGGAGGCCTACACATCTAGGGATACAGCAGAGAGGGTGGCATCAGAGAACGTTGCACTAGAGAAAGGATGGACCGTCAACAGATGGTTCTTCAGAGAAAGTACATTGCAAGGAACTGTAGTGACAGGAAGCATAGCAAGAAACTGATACAGCAGTGACAGGAGGCATTGCAAGGAACTGATACAGCAGTGACAGGAGGCATCCCAAGGAACTGATGAAGGGGTGACAGGAGGCATTGCAAGGAACTGATATAGCAGTGACAGGAGGCATCCAAAGGGGCTGATAAAGCAGTGACAGGAGGCATTGCAAAGAACTGATATAGCAGTGACAGGAGGCATCCAGAGGGGCTGATACAGCAGTGATACGAGGCATTGCAAGGAACTGATACAGTGACAGGAGACATTGTAAGGAACAGATACAATAGTGACTGGAGGCATTCCGAGAAACAGATACAACAGTGACAGGAGGCATCACAAGGGGCTGATACAGCAGTGACAGGAGGCATCCCAAGGGGCCGATACAGCAGTAACAGGAGGCTTTCCGAGAAACAGATACAACAGTGACAGGAGGCATCACAAGGGGCTGATACAGCAGTGACAGGAGGCTTCCGAAGGAACTGATGCAGCAGTGACAGGAGCAGCACAAGGGGCTGATACAGCAATACGAGAAGGCATCCCACGGGGCTGATACAGCAGTGACAGGAAGCATCCCAGGGGGCTGATACAGCAGTGACAGTACACATCACAAGGGTCTGATACAGCAGTGACAGGATGTGTCCCAAGGCACTGATACAGCAGTGACAGGAGGCATTCCAAGGAACAGATACCGCAGTGACAGGAGGCATCCCAATGGACTGATACGGCAATAACGGGACACATCCTGAGGGGTTGATACAGCAGTGATGGGACACATCCCAAGGGGCTCATACAGCAGTGACAGGAGGCATTCCAAGGAACTGATACAGCAGTGACAGGCGGCATCCAGGGGCTGATACAGCAGTGACAGAAGGCCTCCCAAGGGACTGATACAGCAGTGATGGGATGGGAGGCATCCGAAGGGGCTGATACCGCAGTGACAGGCGGCATCCCAAAGGGACTGAAAGAGCATTGAAAGGACGCATACCAAGCGGTTGATACAACAGTGACATAAGGCATTCCGAAGAACAGATACAGCAGTGACAGGAGGCATCCCAAGGAACTGATACAGCAGTGACAGGTGGCATCCCATGGAACTGATACAGCAGCGACATGAGGCATCACAAGGGGCTGATACAGCAGTGACAGGAAGCATCCCAGGGGGCTGATACAGCAGTGACAGGAGGCATCAGAAGGGGCTGGTACAGCAGTGACAGTATAGATCACAAGGGTCTGATACAGCAGTGACAGGATGTGTCCCAAGGCACTGATAAAGCAGTGACAGGAGGCATTACAAGGAACAGATACCTCAGTGACAGGAGGCATCCCAAAGGACTGATACAGCAATAACTGGACACATCCTGAGGGGTTGATACAGCAGTGATGGGACACATCCCAAGGGGCTCATACAGCAGTGACAGGAGGCATTCCAAGGAACTGATACAGCAGTGATGGGAGGCATCCGAAGCGACTGATACAGCAGTGACAGAAGGCATCACAAGGGGCTGATACAGCAGAGACAGGAAGCATCCCAATGGGCTGATACCGCAGTGACAGGCGGCATCCCAAAGGGACTGATACAGCATTGACAGGACGCATACCAAGGGGTTGATACAACAGTGACATAAGGCATTCCAAGGAATTGATATAGCAGTGACAGGAGGCATCCAAGGAACTGATACAGCAGTGGTGGGAGGCATCCCAAGGGACTGATACAGCAGTGGTGGGAGGCATCCCAAGGGACTGATAAGGCAATGACGGGACACATCCCAAGGGGCTGATACAGCAGTGATGGGACTCATTCCAAGGGGCTCATACAACAATTACAGGAGGCATCCAGGGGCTGATAGAGCAGTGACAGGAGGCATCGCAAAGAACTGATACAGCAGTGACGGAAGGCATCCCAAGGGGCTGATACAGCAGAGACAGGAGGCATCCCAAGGGGTTGATATAGCAGTGACGGGAGGCATCCCAAGAAACTGATACAGCAGTAACAGGAGGCATCCCAATGGACTGATACAGCAGAGACAGGAGGCATCCCGAGGGGCTGATACCACAGTGACAGGAGGCATCCCAGGAAATGGATACAGCAGAAACAGGAGGCATCCGAATGGACTGATACATCAGTGACAGAATGAATTCCAAGGGGCTGATGCAGCCGTGATGGGAGGCATCCCAGGGGCTGATACAGCAGTGACAGGAGGCATCCCAGGGGCTGATAAAGCAGTGACAGGAGGCATCCCAGGGGCTGATAAAGCAGTGACAGGAGGACTCCCAAGGGACTGACACGGCAGTGACAGGAGGCATCCCAATGAACTGATACAGCAGTGACAGGAGGCATTCCAAGGGGCTGATACCGCAGTGACAGGAAGCATCCCAGAGGCTGATACAGCAGTGACAGGACGCATCCCAGGGGCTGGTACAGCAGTGGCAGGAGGCATTCCAGGGGCTGATACAGCAGTGACAGGAGGCATCCCAGGGGCTGATACAGCAGTGGCAAGAGACATTACAGGGGCTGATACGGCAGTGGCAGGAGGCATCCCAATGGACTGATACAGCAGAGACAGGAGACATCCCAGGGGCTGATAATGCAGTCAAGTTGCTGATCCCTTGCACGTGCACTAAAGAAATGAACCAGTTGCTCTGTGACCAGGAGTAGATGAAGAGAACAGGAAAGGTCACGGGTCGTGAACTGGAAGGAGGCCAGTAGCGAGGAAGTTACAACAGCTACGTGAATACTTCCACAGATCAAGACACACAACCTCAAACTCATTATGAGAAAATGAATGCACCAGACGTATGCGTATTCAGAGGTTTCACCCCCAAACATTTGAAACTGGCAAATTCCATCCTGGTATGGAGGTAAATTAGTTGCATATGTAGATATATATAGATAGCTATATTATATGGTAGGTGAATGCAGCTGTGGGGAAAGCGGGGCCTGAGAGGGGAGAGCATTTCCAGGATGAAATGTACCTCTTGAAGTAGATGGTATGAGAAGGCCACGTAACCCTCACTGCACGGATCCAGAGTCTGGCCACGTGCAGTGAGGCCTGATACGTTAACTGTTCATTGAGGCCTGGCTTGCCCTGCTATCAGCCCCACTCTGCCTCGCTGCACTCGGGGGCTCCTCGCTCGCCCCCCACGTTCAGTAAGGCTCCGACTGCCGTCAAGATTGGAAGGCCCGCTTGTGTCACGTGGTTACAGGCGGCGGGAGCTACGCCCCGGGGCTGACGGGAATTGTGACGTCCGGCAGCTGCTCCGCTGGAAGGGGGTGCCTTCTGAGCAGGAATTTCCAGCCTCTGCGGACCGAGGCGCCGTCTATTTTAAACGTTTTTGCGACTGAACTGCAGTAACCCCGCAGATCCCGCCGCTCGAAGAAACTTCTCGGATTGCACAGCCCTGCTACAGGGGTCAGAGGTCAGGCATATTTGGTTCCAGAAAACAGCAGTACTTCCCACATTCTTCAGCAAATGGACGAGCCTAACTTTGACATCCTCTGCTGCTCTTAATAAGGGATTCGTCTGTTTGCTCCAACCCCCGGGAAATCCTGCCTGTAATTGCCGAGTTGAAACCTATTTGCAAATAACAGCTAAGGACCTTTTTTCCTCTTCATCCTTGAGTGCAGCAAAAACATAACCGTCCATTTCATGCAGCTTATTGGGAGCCACGCTTCCAAGTCCCTCTCCTGGAGGTCACCGGTGCAGGGGGGTCTGGGTTCCCACACAGCCTCCTTCTACTCCTTCCAGCTCGGCTTCCCACCGCCCACCGGATGTTTACCTTTTCCGTGAATGGTGCGTTATATCCAATCACAGCTCCCTGAGGACGGCATCGCACGCCAAATAAACTCAGCTCGGCAGCCATCTTCCACCTCTGGCAACCTGCAATCCACGCCCGGAGAGACAGGAGTCCTCTGTGATGGACAACGGACTCGCACTACGAGGCACGGCATTTACATCCGAGTAAAGCACTCTTGGATAGCCTCTTGCGGACCCTCATCACCTGTTGAAAGATTCGGGGCGATCTGGAGAGACACAACTTCGACACCAGACGTGGGGTGGAATTCCAGAAGCACATTCCAAATGGAGTGGCGCGGGACTTCCTAATGCGAAAATACAATTGGTGGTCAGCTGTGCTGCCAGTTAACTGCTCTGGGCTGGACGTATCTTCGAAAATTACAAACTTGGCCTTTGGAATTTTGTGTCTGTGTGACTGGGTCCCAGTAACACAGGGTCCAAATTCAAGATTTTCGGAATACTAACTCGAAAAGGCCGACAACACTCGGCCAAAACTACAGTGGGGAAGCTTCACTGAAAGCAAGCAAGCACGTCACCAGAATTGGGAAACCCAGACGAATTTACAATAAGGGGCAGCTCAGTCTCCTCCAGTATGAAACTCCACCGGAAAACTGCTGCTCTTAAGAAGATGGTCCCGGCTGGGAGGGGATTGGCTCAACTGATCACTTCAGCACCTGGGGGGAGGAGGGCCTTAACACCCACCTGCTTCCAAAATGAAATCCAACTCTTCCAACACAACTGGAAAAAATGTCCCAAAAATATTTCTACTGTTGGGCAGACTGACCACTCATATGTGTCACAGATCTGGCTAACCCTCCAGACCCCCATTTTTCACTCTGCCATGCCAATACAGAAGCGGAAAGACCATATGCAAATCAGGCCCGGGTCCCGCCCCAAGAGGGCATCTGGATGACCAACCTTTCCCAGATAACCAGGTGGGCCTGGGCAGGCTCTTCTGGGCGCCTATGGGTCTCCATCGAGCTAGTGCTCCTGCCAAGGCATACTAACTGCAAGTATGCTAGGGCTAGCTGCCTGCTAAGAAGCCATCAGCCAAGAGATGCTGACCTCTCAGCTCTTTTCAGAGGCACTTACACTGGCACACAATGACAATGACTTTGTGGAATGCAGATGCTGGCTGAGAACTCATTAATACAAGCCAAGAGACTCATTGTGAGTGAAAGAAGGAAGGAGGGAATTTCCCTCAAAGGGTAGGGGACATGGGTGTGGTAGACCGCGTGCTGATTAGCAGCACCAGCCCAGTAGGGAGATCACGAGCTCGCCATGAGAAACTGGTGCACCTGAAAGGAATGTATGACTAGTGGAGTCATAGGTCAGGCAGGCCCTGCCTGAAATGGCAGCCATACACTATGGCACCTTAGCCTACCAGCCAACTCAGAGGTATGCTCCTGACAGAAACTGTCATTTTCCAATAAGGAATTTCACACCTGGGCCAGGGGAACAACATCCTCATGTGCGGCAACTATGGGACAACAAGCAGATCCTGAGCTAAGATTCCAGAGGACCTCAAAGGAAAGAGGATGCACCTTGATACATTGGCTATAATATCTGGCATAGGAGCATCCCTTCTGTGGTGCCTGGCAACAGCAGGAAATAAGACCAATACAAGGACAGCGGCAAGGCGGAACAGCCGCCCAGGGAGAACGTGTTCACAACTCTTGCCCAAGATCTTATTCAGTGGAGAGGGCAGAAAGATACACCGTTTGGTGTTGGCTATTCCTTGAGCTTCACTGCTGGCAAAGTCCATCGGTAACAACCCACATGTATGTCTTGAACAAGGTGGACATGTCTGAATGATGAACATCCTTAAGAGGTGTCCCGTCAGTTGCCAAAGTCCCAAAGTACCCCGTTTTAGGTCATGAACTTGACTTTCAGGTACCACCTAAAACTGCCAAACCTTTGAAATGGGCATTTGTTCTTTGAAATGGAAATGGCCGCTCCTTATGCTAGCAACCATTTTCTGGACCGAAATTCCTTGATCAGCCATTCTCGGGACGAGCAGGATCATGCACACCGATCATTATCTGCGACACAATTGATCGCTTTTCCTATTTCGTCACCTGTCGGATATTGAATCGGATTGCTAGCAGAGAATAAACAGGTTGCCTTATTGATCTTTCATGCTAAAGTCTGCATGTCATGACCAGGGGTGGTTGGTTACCTGCTTGATGGATTGACGAGTCAGAGACCATGCCCTGATAGCCAAGTGTGTGTGTTATCTAGCGAGTGTGATTGTCTCCAGGTAGATGTCCAGGAGGTCAGGGGTGTGGACGCAGGCAGGTCGTTGAAGTGATAGCTCATTACAACTGCAGCATCACACTCACAAGCCTGCTGTTCTGCTTTGGCGCAAAATGCACATTCCTCTGCTTATCACCCATAAAATCACCAATTAAAATCATTTGTGTCTGACAACCAATGCCAATCAATGCCATTTAGAGCTCCCCAATGTCCACCATACAAAGAGCTTCAGATGAAACCTAACAGTGCAATCACCCTGTACTCATCCAGACCACCTGCGACAGCGACCTACAGACTTCCCATGGCTTCCCAAGCAATAGACCTGGGGAATAATCCCAGTCTGGGCGCTCACCCATCTACAGCGTTATGTTATACAGATCTACAGAGCGCACTACCACCACAAGGCATCTTGGCGCTAGGAAACCACAATACGGTCCACCTTATTCTGCTCTAGAATAGAAACGTTTTCAGGGACCGTCTAAATTCCAGATGATCAGTGATCTGTTTTAATGCGGGTGGCAGGGCATTCCCAGCCACCCGTGTCCAGCAACAAAACAAGAATGTCATAGAAAGCAAAGTCACTGCCTCCAAACACACACCCCTAGTGCACATTTCACTCCAGAAAACAGGGAAGAGCAACAAAACAGAACGCCAGAGGGGGGGGCAGCAGAAACAGTATACATGACAGGCAGACAGACAGTGGTAAGCAGAAAGTTCCAGAAGGTGGGAGCCAGATGGCAGAAAGACTTTTCAAGGTAACAGTGAGTCCCCATACCTGCTGCAGACTTGTTGGAAGACGGAGAGGAGTTTTTGAAGTCACAGAAGAAAGATAGAATGAGGAGAGGCAGACCTGTCAAAGGATACTCTTCAATCGGGAATCCCGAAGAAACAGGTGAAGATAGATGGAGAAACGAGAAAAGCATGGATGTTGAAAATGAAATCTGGCCCCAACGTTCAGAAAGAAGAGTTCCTGGAGCGTGCACCAGATTGGAGAATCCAGATGGAAGAAACACAAAGACACAGCAGAAGACAGCAGCAACCAGTGGTTCAGCAAGGAAGTCTTTAAGTATAGGCGAAGAAGCGGGCGGTATGTCGTTACCTCCGGAGCCATGCCTGGAATGGAGGAGCTGCTTCCATTTTCTGCAGGAATGCTGTCATTGGGGGAGCTGCAGCCAGACACCGGGGTGCTACTGCTGCTGGGGGAAGAGTCTGCAATGACCAAGACAAGACACACAGTCACATGACAATTGAGGAAGGCACAAGCCCTTGCAGGAGCTTACAACGCGTCTTGATATGCACACATGTGTTGGAGAGAAGCATGCTGTGGCGGTTCTTTGAGTTGACATTCATATTACGGCTCATGAAAATCTGCCCTTAAAAGTAGCAGCCTTAAAAGTAGTTGGAGGCTTTTAGCCTTAAAAGTAGTTGGAGGGTTTCCGAAAACTAATCACTTCATTCCAAGACCCCTGGGGCCTCTTCATTGTTAGGGCATTCTCGGTTCAGTCTTCTTTTCAGCTAAAACCAGAAACATGCACTCGCTTGAAAGTTGGACGCTTTCTTTGCCGGATCTATGTAAAAATATCGAAAAAACCACTGCGTATCCGAAAATACTGAATTAATTTTCTTTTACAAAACTTCACTGCATATATAGAAAGGGGGGAGCCTCCCCCACAACCTTCCCCACGTTGATTATCAACTTAACCCATCCCGTCACATATATATTGAGTGAAATGGGGCTTTAAAAATTCGACATTGTCGGATTTGCAGTGATGGTCTGCAATATTTTGCAGTAATACCTCTGTGTCAAGGTTATCAGGAGTTTCTCGGCCTCCTAACAAATGGCCAGTCACATAAATGAGTGCGTCTGAGGGCTCACAGTGAAGTCGTTCTGGACCCGGTGTAATGTACAGTGAGCTCAAGGTGACTGTGCTTTTCCCAACTAAGCCTGTCTGTTGCACCACTAGAAGCACTTCTCCCGACAGGCTGGTGACAGTGACGAGGCACGAGTGGCCTCATGAGACACATGGAGATCAGCGTGAAGTTTGGTAAATTTCGTATTTTACCTTTTTATTCCTGAAACTGTGGTTGTTGAATATTTGTAAGAACTATTTGTTGTGAAGTTTATTTTTGTTTATGTGTGTGTGTCTGAGGAAAGAGAGGGAGATATGTTGTAAAGTGCTTATCTGTGAATGCATGAGCTGTGGGAATGTTGGCGTCCTGTTGTAGAATGTTGTCCCGTGGGTGTGCGAGAAGGTTCTAGCTTAGGTCAGTTGGAGCCGGGCCTACCTGGGTGATGGGACCCAGTGGTGTTGCTCAGGTGTCCTCTAATGTAAGACCTTGATGTAACTAAGAATAAACCTTAAGTGTTTGACCTACAAAGAGTAAGAAGCTACCTTTCTACAATGGCGGCGATGATGGAAAAGAGATCCTGGAGCAGTGTTTCAGGGCATGCTGGGAGTTGTATGGCAGCCAGAAGGGGCTAGCAGGACAGCGTCAGGAGCATAGAGAAATTGTTTGGGAGCAGAAGCAATTTTTTTTTGCCAGAGGTGGTATAAAGCAGTGAAGTGCTGTGCACATTAATGGAGCATAATTCGGGAGAAGAAAATGATGTTATCAGGTGATATTACGTCTGAAGTATCCTTTTGTGTAAAAATTCGTTTTTACAATGTATGACATGGTTTCTGAGATGTCACTGTTCTGGTTACAATTGTCATGCATGTAAGGTATGTGTGCTAGAGCGGCATGTTGAAGTTGTTGGCTGCATTGATGATTAACGTATGCTGCAATAAAGGTTAAAACTTTTGAAGGATTTGCAGGCATCTATCGAATTTTATGGACTTTTTTTTAAATATAGTCATTGTGTTAAGTGTGTTTAAGTGAGGACCATGAAGTATGCCAGGAGTGGCGAAATGGAAGAGCCTGTGTGTGTGAGTTAGTGATAATGATTTCGAGGCTTTGCAGTTATCTGTAGATTACTATTGGTCATGTATGGACTTTATAGAAATGAATTATTGTCTTGCTAGACAATTGTATGTACGTGATGTATGCCTGGTACGGCAAGTTGTTTGAGCCAGTGTAAGTGGGCTAGAGATACTTCTTTTTGAGGCATTGCAGGGTTTATGTTGTGCAATGCAACAAAGACTTTTAGCACTACAACATTACTTTTCACCATGCATGTTTTTGTTTGGTCCTAGCAAAACCAAACCAAATTGTAATAATTTGAAGGTGTAGATCATTCTTGGTAAGGATGGAAGTATAGCGCTAAGGGATCTGAAATGTACTTAGGATGACAGAGAGATCAGAGTAATTATGTCAGCAAATGTGCAAGAGTCGTGTACCCTCGAATGTTTAAGTTGAGGTTGTGCCTAATACTTAAATAAAGGGAGGTCGTGCCTCCCACATTGAGAATCTGGGTGTCAGATTAAAGTAGGGATGTGAAGTAGGGGTCATGCCTCAGCAATGGTTAAGGGAGTGAGGTCACGCCTGCACACAGATATATATGTGGCAGTAGTACGTTTCCCAATACATGTAGTAAGAGGTCCCGCCTCTAAAAGGCTTGGTTGCGCCAAGGACCATTTAGTAGAAGAGGGAGGGTTCCCTGAAAGTCGCTATGGGGAGGTAGTGCCCACCGCCATGTATCCTAGGTAGGAGAGTGATTTACACAGAGGTGAAGTGAGAGGTCACGCCTCCATTGGATGATGGTTGGGTCACGCCTGAGCCAGCAGTGTTTCTAAGTTGGCAGTGGGGTCAATCCCATGATGTTTTTAGAGTACCACACCCTCTTTAAAAGGTGCAAGTTGCTGTGTGAATGTGTGTTGTTAGTATTTTCGTGAGAAAAGAAGATATGTTGTGAAGTAGATTTGTTTATGTGTGTGTGTCTGAAGTAAGAGAGGGAGATATGTTGTAAAGTGCTTATCTGTGAATGCATGAGCTGTGGGAATGTTGGAGCCCTGTTGTAGAATGTTGTCCCGTGGGTGTGCGAGAAGGTTCTAGCTTAGGTCAGTTGGAGCTGGGCCTACTTGGGTGATGGGACCCAGTGGTGTTGCTCAGGTGTCCTCTAATGTAAGACCTTGATGTAACTAAAAATAAACCTTAAGTGTTTGACCTACAAAGAGTAAGAAGCTACCTTTCTACAATATTAACAGTCCATTTTTAATTTTTTAAGTAAACGCAATAGTCTGCAATGTGAAAAGGCATTTTGGCATATTTGTTTAACTACCTTACACTTGACGATTCCCCCTCTGACAGAGCTTTTCATTTTAATTCTATTTTGGATGACTCTTGCAAATGGCTGTGTTCTGTCTTGTGAAGCACATTAGCATTTGTAAACATGATTCAGGTTCCTTTTTTGCTGATGGCAGCAGTATTTATTTATTCAACAATGTAATTACCCACTCTAGTGTTTGCATAGGGACGCTCAGAAAATTATACTTCTATTATTGCACCATTTTGTGCTTTTGGTATTTGCAGAACAATTAAATCACGTATAACCGTTTCTCCCGCTAAGATGGAGTAGTTTACGTCCACTGCTCCCCATAGGTTATTTCCTTCTTGCGGCTTAAATGAGGGGACAAAGGACATACATGTCTGTAGCCCTCAGGATCCTCTGCCTGAATGGACTGTGCCAGCTCTTTTTTTCTACTCCTCCCAACGGGGGCTGGATCAGGCTCATCGCTCCCCATAGGTTATTCCCTTCTTTGGCTTGAATCTGGAAATGTGATTGGTTACTTCCCCTCCCCCTTTAACTGAGGGTGTTGATTGCGCTCAATCAGGATTGGGAAGGAGTCTAAGCATGCCATGGTCGGCAGCACCATCTAGGAATTACCTGGAATGTGACGCTGGGTGTTTCCACATACTCCTGTGCGTGTGTGCTCTGCCATCTCACAGACTGCAGGCACATGGGCCTCATTCCGAGTATGGCGGTAAGGGATAGCGGCCACCGGTAACGAGACCGGTGGCGGTGATCCCTTACCGCCATACTCCGAGTTCCCTTTGCGCCCTCGCTCTTAACGCCTGCTTTGAGCAGGTGTTAAAGTCGAGGGAGCAAAGGGGCCTCCAAGCCAATAACGGTGACCGTAATGAACGGTCACCGTTATTTGCATCTTCCCCATTCCCATTGAGCCCTATGGGGGCTCATTTGGGAATGGGGAAGAGCCTTGGTGAATGGGGAATTACCGCCCCGCCAACCTTGGAATGGGGCGGTAATTCCGCCATCCACCAAGGTGCTGCCGGTCCAGGTACGGCATCAACCAAGGCGTTAATAGCGCCATTGGTTAGCGCCGTACTCGGAATGAGGCCCATTGTGTGAGTGATTCCCTGGATCCCTTGGCCGCCTGCTCTCCGACAGTTAAGCCCTTCCCAAGACGCGAGCAGGTCCTGAGAACTTTGGGGGGCATTCTTCTTCCCAGAGTGTTTCGGAGGCATTCCAGCCTCTTGGGAAGGCTCTCGAGTGGGCGTGGATTTAGTTTCTTCATGGTAATTCAAGTCATACATGCGTGAATGTTTCAGAGACTACAGTGGCATTTTAGGATGTTAAGTCTCCCCCACATTCCATCAGTTATCTTGTCACTCCTTGAGTGTTTCCAACATCTCCTGGGAGGAGCGGCACATGGAATTCCATCTTGCCACCCTCTGCGAGGTGCACCGGGTGGCAGCCATACCAACCCTGTCGCTAATGACTTGCTACAACTTAAGGTGAGGATGGGGAGTTCAGGAACCACACCACAAGGGTCAAAGCTTGTGCGTGAGCTGCACATTATAATAATATCTTGGATTGGGCCGTTATAGCCATTGCCTTAGAGTAAGATTTCCTATGGATTTCTAGGTGCACTGGGTGCAACCAGAAAACGGAACATCTGTGAAGACCACAGCCAATGCAGAATATAGAAAATCAACAAATACGCACATTTCAGGCTCATCACAATGTTGGTTTGCTAGGCATCTAGTGGAACGCACGGCACAAAGATAGAACCCGCTGGCGAGTCCCAGCTTCCTGGTGCTAGTACTGAAATTAATGGTGCACATAAAGAACACTGAGGGCCAAAGCAGCAAAGGCCGTGGTGAGGAGCACATTAGGAGAAATGTGCTAGTTTTGATGCTGGACCAGAGAAGTGAGAAACACCGGCACTCCTGTAAATAGTTCCCAAGATAAATCCCCAGTCGCCCTCTGTCAGCAACCTCATCCCAAATTAGACTGGGCGAAATGCAAAAGCCACAATGTTTGGAACACCTCACGCCCTGACTCTGCCCCCGGGGAACCACTCGTTTTAAAATACAATGACTGTGAAAGAGGCCAGGGCAGGTCCAGGCACATCCGTCAAAAAGGAGGAGGCATCAGAGGAAAGACTGGCAGGGCAAGGTGGCAAGGGAGGCGAGAACAACACTCGTTCCAACAAAAGACCAGGCCATGATATGGGAGGCAGCATGTTGCAGAATGTGGTTGACAGCCAAGAACCTCATAGAAGAGAAGAAGCCTACTGGTTTTCTAACCAATGGTAAATGAAAGGACCCACAAAGTGCAGCCAGACATGGACCTCTCAACATATGTGCATGCGTGGAATAGAGTTCCTGCTCCTATCTGCAAGCACCGAAAACATAAGACTTGCTACGTCACCGTTCTCCATAGAGGCCCGCTTTCCATCCAGCTGCATAGCTTACAGAAAGATTTGGGCTTGCATAGCAAGATGCGACCCTGTGTAGCAAGCCAGAAGTGGATTATGATGAAAGTCACAGGCGGACAGAACATGGTGACAGGGGCAACCTTTCTCCAATTCAAATCTTCAAGCAACACAAAGAATACAACAGAATAAAGGTTATCCTTTATACAGGCTGGTGCTGATACCACTGTGAACCATCCATGCATCTGTTTCTAAGCAGGCACAGTTGCCTTCTTTACCTCAACTCAGCTTCACTGGCACCGGCCCTCACTTAATACATAATCACCATTAAAGAGCATTCAGGAAAGAAAATCTTGCTATGGGGATGTAGGGTGACCCTGAAGAATTATGCACTGTAGGCTCGACTTCCTTCTATTAGCTCAACCCCCCTTTCCTGCAGCTGCTTTCGGGGTGATGTAGTGTTCTCATGCTCTGTGCCTGTTCAGGGCCATTATGTGCCTAGAGAGATTTCGAAAATAGTGAAGGCCCATCCAAACATGCCTGGGGCTGCAACACAGCATGCGCACAGCGCGATCATACTCAATCGACACAATGAACCACCGCGCCGAGGACTATCCAGCGGGGTTACCATTAGTATGAGCTTCCTTCCTATTGACAGGATAAGAGAACGCGGAGACATGCGAGCAGAGAAAAACATCAACAGGCACACGTGCCAAGCATGGAAAAGAGCACCTCTCCACGATGCTAATCCCCAACCCCCCAGACTGGTTCTACCATTTCCCACAATTATGGAAATAGCTTAGCATAAGGCGTGTTACCTTAAATATATGACTGAATTAATGTCTTGCAAACCTGCCAACAGCGCAGTGGGCCCATCCATCTCCGGCTAAGACATGATGTATTGTACCGCAGTTCTCTGCTAAATATACCTGGAATGATCCTGCCTTGAAGCACAGGTTCCACCATCTGTTCTATGCACAGGAGCAGACCATTGCCCCCACCATTGGGTTATTGTTGCTTTCCACGTGATAGGAGCACACCCAGAATGTGGCGGCTGCATCACAGATACACACTAGGCCACACAAGGACATTCCAAGACCCATCTGCTCAGTTGTGTGTCATAGTCACTTTCCATTCTTTTCTTAAGGAGAAATAGTTTATCTTGCACAAAGAGGACTTTTTTTGTGCTGGTGGCAAGTGGTTGTGCCAAAATGTGGACCCAAATTCCAGCGAATCTTGGCCAAAAAGTGATCCTCATCCCGTCACATCTTTTTTAAAATGCTGTGCAAAGTGAGAGCAAGGTCGTTTGCTTCCCCAGGCAGCTTGGATCACAGGTACCCTGGAGCACGCAACAGAAGACTTAGTGCACAGCCCCAAATCCCAAGCTCGTGTGTCTAACAGGCAATTTAAGAGTGCAGAAACGAAGTCGGGTGAGGGCTTCGAACAATCCTGTGAGGCAAGTGGGTACCCATTATCACTGTCCTCCATCGCTATGAACATATCAAATATGGTGACCCCCTGACAGTCAAAGCAATAGGTTTCCCTCTTTCTGGTGAAATACTAGTTCCATATGCTTTTCTTCATAAGAACTCACACAGTTCACCAACATGTCTAAACATGTCTCAGCGTATCCCAGTACCGTCTTCATGGGAAGGTTCCATGTGATAATGGCGCCTCGAAAAATTCGGCAGGTGGGTGATTTCTTTTCCTGACCCCTAAAATACTTTACCTAAATATTGTAAGAGGGGTATAATATTATCAATTCCAAGCGAAGAATATTTGGGGAAAGTGTGTGATATGACTGAGGGTGCATTTTTTGGGAAATGTCGCCCCCTGGCGGCCATTTCCCAGGCAATTTTATCACTGGACAACCATGGGAAGGGGGTTCTTCCGCCCTCCTTAACTCCTGCGAGTGTGACAGCAAGGCAGTGAGATTTTGAGTGTGACCCATTGTTCTCAGCTTTCCGTGCCCGTTTTATCCATAACCAGGTCCACTCCTTAATGACTCCGGACTGAAAACAGGTAGCTGAATTGCCACCCTTGAGCAACTAGCTACAACAGATTCCTTCCTAATGCGCCAGCTGCCAGGAACCTCTGTGGAAGGCCCTATGAAAGCGCTAGGATTTCTGAGCCTACATCCGAAAGACGAGGTGCCGAGTTAGGTTTCAAATTTTAAGGATCACATCATAAAATTTCAATCAAATTCCACCTGATTTGGCAAGTTACGAAGATCAAAGCTAAAAACCTACATGTCAGCTTGAAGGGTCTGGAAACCATGACGGCGCCCAAGGACAAACAGATACTATACTATGAGTGTTCATCAATTGGAGCCCATGTGTTCCTTATCTGAAAAGCAAGGTACCAGTAACAGCATCTGAAAACACCTGGGCACATAAGAAGGTTTCACTGCAGCATTGCAGAAAAAGAACCAATGAAAAAAGGCAGAAGGGAAGATGAATCTATTCTCCATTACAGATGGAATGTACCATTCAATTGTTGGGCAAGATCTTTTTGTAGCGAAAGACCACCCACTCGAAGGAGGGGAGGGTTAAAACTTATAGGCCAACCAATCCCACAAAATGTAGATGCAAATCGACGCCAAATGACAAGTGTTACCTACCGAGTGCCTCCGGTGGCCTCCTCTTCAGCATAGGAGGGGCGCTCTCCTTGCGCGTCAGTGGGTTTTTCCGCCGGTCAAGCGACTTCTTTGGTTTGTAGCGCACTTTCAGGTTGGGCTCAGATGCTAAGGAGGCAGCAAACATGTATTAATGCACTGTGCCTCCCATCAATTTATCAAACACTTGGTGTATGCTCTATCTTCATGCTCCTTTTGTGACAGCATAGCATCGGAGCAGAGTGTGGCACACCACCCACCTCACCGCCCCCAAAAGACTTGGCTCAAGATCCTACTTCTTGATCTAGAGGGTGTAGTCCCATCATGGGGCAATGATTTATTGCAGCGCAACGAGAAAACGACAGGCGCCAACTAATCGGTAAAGCTGAGCACCGGGCCAGTAACATGGGGAACCCACTGTACCTGTTTTTCGGAGTGGAAAATGCTCCGGCATGTCGTTGGGACTCGTGGCGAGTTGAGCTACAAAGTTGGTAACGATGTTGGGCGACGGTGGCTCAGGATCCACATGCTCAAGCGTCCTGGAAGGAGGAAGACAAAGATTAGATCCCACACAACGATGAGGCGGCTATCGACCAACCGCACAGCCAGAGGTGGCCTCTGCACCCAGAATCCCTCTCTCTTTCTAGTAGTGTTAGAAATCCAGGTGCAGAAGCGGGGCAGGGTAAGAGGCATGTGTGAGTAGACAGAGAGAGAATTTAAGGAGGCCAAACAACTCTTTGAGGCACTACTTACTAGAAAAAAAAGAAGGATCAACGGTCTGAGGAAAGTCCACGACAGAAAAAGAGGATTAAGCAGTGAGTGAGTGAAAGATTAAATCATGACTGAGTGGCAATAACAAAAGAAATAGATTCAAATGAGAGTAAAGTACATGGCAAACAAATGAGAAATTTTGAGGGAAAGAGAAAGGCCTCGGAGAAGAAGGGTCAGAGATTTTAAGGGCGGAAAAAGTCTGAGAAGCAACATAGGATTGAGGCATCACATTGCAGACATTGCAGAGAGATCTGGTGGTTTCCCCTTTCTAAAGACAACAACATTTGTAAACATGTGACAAGGCAGTTTAATGAGCCTTGAGAGGGTTTAGGGAAGTTAAGCGCCAGAAGGGCTTGGCTTACTTGAAGTTGGTAGTGACCGGGATTCTCCTGTGAAGGATATCACAGATGCCCTCACATACAGGTGTAGCATTCCTGTCTCACCTGCTGGCAGTGGCGAGGCCCTAAATAGCTGAATTAAAAAGTGCAATCTGTTTCACCTCTTATGTTTTAATGGGTAGCAGTGATTGACTGCCCCGTGAAGTACAACAGGGCCGGCCTCTCCGGAAAGTGGTAGTACCATGGAATGTGCATGTACTTAAACAGGTCAACACTCACTCACTAACTTCCTGTGTTGGATATGTTGTAATTTTAATTGGTCATTCATGACGCGCTTGATACCCAGAGGTTTCTAAGCGCTGACCCGGGGATCGAACCTGTGTTGCTCCATGTCGTCTTGCTTCCAAGGCGAGCGTGTTGCCCCTGAGATATCCTCCCGGCCAATAGCATGTAGTATGGGCAACAGGAGAGCTGATTCAGGTATAGGTAGAAGTAGGTCTGGACTTGTGTAAGTGGGTAAAGAAACCAGTTGCATAACAGGTACTCATTCCCCTGTAGATGGAGGGGAATAGCAGAGTCTGGACTACCAGTAGCGGCTGACAGGGACAGGTTCACTCGTAGACACTAAACGGGCCCAACTCACCCATAGTGGACAGCATTGCAGACTTACCTAAAAGGTATAGCAGGAATAACTCACGGATAGTGGATAACATAGCATGGACCACACACATGCAGTCGCAGGATGACTCATCCCGGCATCAATAACATGGCGTGATCCACCAGATGCTGCAGCTTGGCATTGCTTGCTAACATGTAATGGCCTAACCCACCTGTAATAGATAGCTCACCGGAAACACTTATAGACTGCAGCGGATCAGACTCACCTATCCCGTGATTCCGTCGAATACAAAGCCTCGAATGCAAAAGCATCGAAAAAATGCATTTTTTTAAAGGTAAAGGTTTTATTTTTATTCTAATGGGTTTTAAGGGGTTTGGCGAGGCATTAAAAAAAATGAAAAAAAAATGCATTTTTTCGATGCTTTTGCATTCAATGCTGTTACTATAAACCTGTAGCAAATAATGGGAGTGGACTCACCTGTAGTGGATAGTGGGGCCATTCCTGCTGCTGATGCTCGTTCGCTCGAGGACCATTTGCTGCTTATTTGCTTCATTGCTTCGTTGCTTCGTCCGAATCAAATTGGCAAGCTTTTGCTTGACAGCAGGACTCGCGTTGGCACCTGTGGGCACACCAAATTCAGCATGTGAGACCTCTTATGGAAATTAGAACGCTCCCATTGCTGCCATGTTCCCAACAAGTGCACGATGGGATCAGAGGAGAGGGTGTGTCTCCTTCTACACCCCTCAGCCGCCCCCCTCTCCCTACGAGGAACAGACATGAAACTCAGAGCTAGCTCCCTGCATAATGAGAGCATGCCCCTTTACACACTGAAGCAAGTAAAGATGGAATTAAGTGCACTCCACACACGTGAGTTTTCAATGAGTGGGTGAGAGGAAGAGAGCAAGAGGTGTTCATAGTAGCGCAGGAATTCGATAAAAAAAGGGCACAATGAAAAAAACATGCACTTAAAGAAGCCAAAGCTGGATCATCCTGCAATGAGCATTATTCCCCACCTTTATCTTTGATTTAATTCTCCAATACTGCACTCCAGTGCTTTATTTACCAATTCCCTACATACACGTGCAACACTCAATTCTCAACCTGAAGCCAATCTGGTTTGGCTAGGGTGGGGAGCAAATCCTTTTCGTCACACACTCAGAGCACTCATTCTGCACACTGCCAATCCCTAGCTGGCCCGAGTCAGCATGATCAGCTTTACCCGAACCCCTCCGGCCATGAGCAAGAGGGCATCCAATAGAAATATCTAGGTAGCAGCCTCCACAAGGCCCAGAAACCTTTCAGCCCATCTCAAAGCGATTATTCATCCACAACATGACTTAACGTAATAACGCCTCAACACCAGCTGTGGCCTCCATGAAAGATTGGGCGGACAATAATGAAAGCTCTCGTCCCTTATTTTGATTACATTTTCTTCTGGTCAAAACACTGAAAAGTACATATTCCTCCCAACAATCACTATCACTCACCGTTAGGTTTCCATTTCACTAGATGTGGTGAGTTAGGTCTGTAAACGTTTGTCTCCCTGACTTTTCCTGCTCTACTGCTTTCCTGCTCTCCTTGGCCCAGTTTTCTTTTCACCCCCCACAGATCACGGTCTGGCTGGCAACTTAGGTATGGGTCATAATTTGCCTCTACAAGGTCAAGGCTTGGTGCTCCTAAACCTCTATGGTAGCAAAGAGCACAGTAGTAACTATATACAATATGAGAGGCTCCTCTATTCATTTCACAGCACTGGCTGGATTAGTAGGCTGAGTGACTTCCATTTGGAGTCGATAGGAAATATATATATATATATATATATATATATATATATATATATATATATATATATATATATATAATATTACAGGGCCTGCAGTAGTGGCCCTATAGTTATGGTTAAGTTGCTCAACTCAAAGAAAGAGCACTTTTATGGGGGGCGTCCCAACATTTTTGAAATCCTCAGACACAATGGAAATTAAAATGTGCATGTGCCTACAGCCAAAACTGTTGGACATCTTGTTATCAACATTATAAACACAACCCCTTGTAGGTACATTTAATCGAAATTAATTCCATATTTGATGTTATCAATGACATTTGTGAAGTCATCTTTAATGTCCTAGGTGTTATTCTTAGTAGTGCGCGGTGGTGGCGCGAGTTATGGTTGCTTAGCTTATCATAGCTGGCGAATTTCTGGGGGTTTTCAATTTTTATTTGCAACAATAACGTCCCTTGAACGTTTTTTCACTGAATTCCATAGGTTTTTATCAGTGCATGTTAACCATAACATCCCTTTAACAACATTATTTCACTGAGATATCTGCATATTTATTATATATGAATGAGGTGCACCTCACATTCTGAACCCCTCCACCCACATTAATGTAAAATGGTGTTTGGTGGAGAAGCAGGTCCTTTTTCGATTTAGTTTTTTGACGTAATGCTGCAATTGCACATCAGTGTGTAGATGAGGGATGAGATGAAGGATTAATTTATTTGCATGCATATACTTATTACTTCCGTGCAATCATGTTGTAAATGCGAAGAATGTGTATATCAGATAAGAGGTTGCAATAACCTCACCTGAAACCAGGTTACTACAAAGCAGCCATAAAGAAATGTCCTAAAGGGACATTTATTTGTAACTCAATTACTTATGTACCTTTTGGTTCAACAAATGCATTTCTTTATAAACGAAAAAAAATACTATTAATTATTAGCACCCTGGCGGGGGGTGCCAACCAATCAGGTGGCTAGGAACGCAGGCTTGAACTGCAGGTGAAAGTGTGCATTCCATGCCGCCTGACAGCCAGCTCCCCCTGCCGCCATCTTACCCCCACCCTCTGTCCCCTTTATTTTTATTCTTTTTGCATCCCCCCACCTCCCACTTAACCTATTTTGATGACAGTGAGTGCCACTGCCGCATCCGCTCTTTCTCCTTGCCTCCTGCAGTCTGCCATAGAAAAGGAAGAGGGGCTCCGTACGGAGCCTTGGCTTCCCTTTCCATGGTGGCCATCTTTGTAAAGGATTTTCCTTCATTCAACGGGGCGGGCCAGCGTCCCGTTGAATGAAGGAAAATCCTTTTTTTAGCACCGTGGGTTATCACTTTGGTTGCCGAAGGTGCTAATGGCCTTAAACCCATGCTCCGATGGACTGGAACGGGGGAGAGGGGTTCATGGCCGAGAGCCCTCGTTAATGGCCCTCGCTTCTTTTGGCCCGTTAACTTGGGATACCAGGCCTTACCCCCTGTTCCAACCCTTGGAACAGGGCTTAACGTCACATTACAATAATCTATTGTTGAACTACTCAGCCATAGTAATGTATTAATAGGTTTAATACTCACTTTTAATCTTGAGTAACACCACACCTCTTTTTGCACAGACACACTCGCAGACATACCCACACAATGTCATCTACAAGTCCACAATGTATGCTGTTTGAGGCTAAAATTGGTTTGTCCATACATGTAATTATGGTTTGGAATTGTTGAAAAAGTATCCCCAAACCTGATTTATAACAATCTCGTACGGCAGGTTTACATGTTTCAGTTTACCACGTGTATACTCCGAGCCTTCATCAAGGCTCACCGTTCCCTAGGATCACGCAACTAAAGAACCTTATTTGATGTGACACACATAAGCGCTTGAACAAGCTACCTTTTGTAGTTGAAAAATCCATAGAAAACAGCTTCTTGTTGATTCACTAGCCAACGACGGCTTCACATATTCAGAGTTTATCTTCTGGGCCCTGAGGTATTTTCTCTTAAATACAATCTCTTGATGAAGTGGTAAGATGCTCCAAAATGCACTGATTTTTCTTCTAATGAAGGCGCCCATTGAAACAACTTCGACTCTGGCAAGTCACATGCTTATATCATTTTGACTGGAGGGCATTTCAACCAAACACTTTATTTTGTGCATGTTTGCTTCATGCCTATTTGAAGAATTGCTTTGTCGAGGTTGAAACCTGTCACTTATGAAGGCAGATTCATTGTTGCAAACAAAAGTGTTGAATAAAAACTCTGTCCTGGGTTTCGGTGCGTCACCCTGCCTCAGTGTTCGCTGGTTTATTTTGCCGCTCATTTCATGGCCTCGTGTGACTTGTAAACACTGACCTGCCTTTTTTGTCTTTTCTGTTTAACGAGTGAGCACCTTTGAACATTACTTTACTGAATGTACCTGAGCCCTGATGGTGGGGAGAGATGTACTATGCTCACATCTGGCCATATAATGGCCATATAATGTGATTTCTGGATTCGAGAGACATTTACAAATGGGCGGTTGGTTCAACTATCACCTGAGCCTCCGGGTCGCAGTCTTGATAGCATTGTTGGGCACAGGTACAAGTGTCAACAACATGACCACATTCAAAATGTCAGACAAAACCAGGTGGCAAGTACTGAAAAAAAGGGGGTGGACTCATTAACATACCAATTGAATGTCACCAGAAATTAGCATACCAAGTTGCCTTCTGAAAAAAGTGGGGAACTCGGTCCACGCACGTGTACCCTCGACTTGAGCCCTGGACAAATCAAGTGACTAGGTTGTGCCTTAAAATATTACGTTTACAAATGGAATCCTTTCAAATCCCACAATTATGACCAGGTCCACAGCAGTAAAATGGCTGTCCAGAAAGTACCCTTATTATCTTGGGGTGCTGGAAGACCTGCTGTGGGCAACAGGGCAGAATTCCCCCTCTTGGCTCCTCTCCGGGATAGCCATGTTCCCCTGCTGCCACCATTCGCTCTGTTGACACCAAGATTGTACTCGTGTGCAGAGGGCCCACAGAGCTCTCAAGCTTCTTGTGGCCGTGCGTGACAAGGCCATCCCGTTGGGCCGGGAATCTGGAAACCTCGCTGCTCCATAGCGATTCCTGGGGAGTGACATACAGCCCATCCTCCGCCATAGAGGTGCCGTTGTTGTATGGGTGGGTGGGTTGCACTCCTCAAAGTCCTGATGTCCACCACCTCCCTCCTGCCACTTGCCATCTGTTGCAAGTAGGCAACAGAACCCTGTGGATCCATACCCGCCCACCCCAATAAGGATGCTGTGAAGCTGGTAGTGGTGCATCTGTGGCAGTCTTGCACTGCCTGCAGCTGCCACATTTTCTGAGCTGACAGTTTTAAAGGTCCACACAGACAACCATGTGCTTTTAAGTCATATCAGTAAGCCAACAGCCCCCCCCCACCTGTGTAGTGCCCCTCTGATTTGCATCAAAACCCATAACTCGAGTGTGGGCTGTTAACGCCTATTACAGACCCGCCCCATATCTCCCACAGGGGTTCCAGCGCATCACTAAGTAAAATGGTCTTTGCTGCACACTATCTTGGCCAACCAGGGCGAAGAAAGAGAAATCACTTAGCAGATGGTCAGCATGACCATAAACACTCGTTTTTATGTTAAAAAAACATTTGACGAGTCAGAGAAAAACAAAGCAGTGAGAACCGCATCAGGCTTTTCTATCACAGCTGTTTAGCATTTAAACCAGGAAGCATGGTTGACCCAAAGGAGGATGAAAACGCGCACAAACTCCACAAAGCATGGACCGCCGAAGCCAACCTCTCAGCAATCTCCTTCCTGGCAGTCAATATGTCCCTCATTTAAAAACAAAGGTGGGACCAAAGATCGACGCATGATTTTTCAGGTCCTTAAAGCTCCAAGCATTCAAAATATGGAATGTGTATGATTCGAACATAGAAGGGAGTGTGAACAGCATCTTTAAATATCCCGTGAACACTTGTTATCTTGCCAAACAACTAGTCTGCACATTCAGATTTGAGTTTTCTTCAATCTGCATTAACTCCACACTCCTCTTCCTCGTCTCAGTATTTGATGCTTTATAATTTCTAAGATTTCTACAGTGATATGGTTCAGAACTTTTACTTAAGAAAGCATTAGAAACAGGAGATATTACGTCTGTGGTATATGTCTATGAGGTATTTTGACAGGGAGTGATTTGCAGGATGTGGTTTCTGTTTTTTTTCTGAGAGGGATTTATGCAGTGACAACAAGCAATTAAGAATTTAGGAATTGTGAGGACTACCTCTCTGGAAAGTGGAGAATACTTTGTCTCTCCTGACGGGGTCACCACATTCTTCCGACAGTCGTCTCCTCCCATGTCTCCCTCATAATACAACCCCCCACGATCAGGATCAGGCAGAGGCTGCCGTCCCATGGCCACATGGGAGGAGATCATTGCAGGGGAATCAGGGATGACTCCACAGGATGGGAAAAGGTGCTATATAATGACTACTACAATACAATATTAATCGACCCCCTAGCCGGGACCTCTATGATGAAGCCAAAGGCTTGACTGCTGAGCTCAGATTTTAGATGGTCCCATTCCTCCAATGATTATCATCACTTTGTGAAAGTAAATAGACGTATACCCTTCCTATCTAAACTTCTTGAGCGCATTGTCTATTCTCAACTTTCCACCTTCATCTCTAACCATTCTCTCCTCCCCTCCACCCAATCTGGCTTCCACCCTCTGCACTCTATGGAAACCGCTCTCATCTCTGTCCTCAACTCTCTCCTTTCTGCCCGCTACTCGAAGCATTCCTCTATCTTTATCCTCCTTCACCTCTCAGCTGCCTTTGATACTGTCGACCACCCTCTACTCCTTAGCTCTCTCTCTTCTTTTGGCCTTAAAGACTAAGTACTTAATTGGTTCTCCTCCTATCTTTCTAACCACTCCTTCTCAGTCTCCTGGGGTGGCCGCACCTCCCCTAGCTTTCCTCTCAACCATGGTGTTCCCCAAGGTTCTGTCCTTGGCCCCTTTCTTTTCTCTCTCTACACTTCCTTCTTGGCTCCCATTATCTCCTCCGTTGGTGTCTCACACCATTTCTATGCCGATGATACCCAGCTCTTACTCTCTTTCTCCTCCTTCTCTCCTGACATCCACCATAAGCTTTCCTCTTGCGTCTCTGCTATTAAATCTTGGATGTCCTCTCACTTCCTTACTCTTAATTCTGACAAAACTGAAATCCTGTTCTTCCCAGCCAACACTCTTTCTGCTCCCTTCCCTCCTCCTTTTCTTCTCTTCCCTGCATCCCAACTCCCCTTCTATCCCCACGCCCGCAGCATAGGTCTCCACATTGACCCCCACCTCTCCCTCTCTAGCCACATTTCTCTCACTGCCAGATCTTGCCGTTTCCACCTCCATAACATTCATAAAGTTCGCCCCTTCCTAACCTTTTACGCTACTAAACTCTTAGTCACCTGCCTTATCTTCTCCAGACTCTTCTACTGCTCCACTCTTCTCTTTGGACTCCCCTCCTCTCACCTCTCCCCCCTCAAATCCATCTACCAATCTGCCATCCGCTCCCTCTGCCTTCTCTCTCCTCATGATTCCATCTCCTCTTCTCTCAACTCACTAGGCTGGCTCTCTTTTCACTCACAGCTTAAATTTAATTTCCTCTGTCTGGTCTTCAAATCCCTCTATGCCCTTGCCCCTCCCTACCTATCCTCCCTTCTCACTTTTTATACTCCTTCTCGTTCACTCCGTTCTGCGCATCTCTTTCTTCTCTCTCCTGCTCCTCCACCCTGTGCCCCTTCCCGCTTCCGCTCCTTCCAACTTCTCGCTCCCTTCCATTGGAAACGCCTACCCCTCCCAATCCGCTCTATTACCTCCTATCCCTCATTCTGCACTTCTCTAAAATCTTATCTCTTCCACTCAACCCCCTAGCATCCTTTTTTCCTCTCTAGTCTCTGACTCTACCTCTTCCTTCTCCTCCTACCCCCTCCCTCACTTAGCCCCTCTCCTTTAGCTCCTTTTCTATCAATAATGTAAATTGTTCCTTGTTCTGTTCTCTGGTTCAGATTCATTTGTCATGTATTGCTTATTGTATTATGCTTCTTCCTCTTGTTAAGCGCTTTGGATTAAAGCGCTATATAAATAAAAATAAATACAAATACTTTGATATGGGGGGAAAGATGCAACCAAAGGGCCAAAGTAAGGAGAAAAGCTGTTCAACCTCCTGGGCTTGCGAGTGGGAGGCTGAAAGAGTGATGGCCCCCACTTAATAACAGCCTTGAAAACAGTCATCCAGCCCCGCCCCCAAAAAATTATGAGGCTGGCTACACGGCCTGCCTTAGGCCTGGCAGCGCCCGGGCCAAGGAAATAAAATGTGCCCCCCTCACCAGCAGCTGGGGCGGTGCCAAATTTGCAGTTGCTCTGCTAAATAGAGCACTGCTGCCAAAGCAGCACGGGGCAGCCTTTCAAAGGGTGCCCCGTGCTAGTTTAGCTGCAGCGCCCTATTGTAATGAAAGGTACCCCACTCCCGTGCCTGGCACCAGCACGAAAGGAGGCCCATTTGACTTCAATAGGGTGCCTTCACCTATCACGCCAGCTCGGCGGAGCCGTTGGAAGACTCTGCCGAGGTGGCGTGGCAGGACGGCTAGCGGATCTGCAGGGGTGCCCCTGCCAAAGCCGGCTCTGGCTGCCTCCGCCCCTGGCTAATCAGTGTTCGGGTAAGCAAACTGCCTTTTCCTGTCCATTGGCACAGAGATGTGTGCATACTGGCAGCACCTATGCGCGAATCACTTCCTTGCTGCATGCGGCACCGGGCACATTTTTGTTTGCCTCCCTGAATAATCTTTAAGAAAAAAAAAATATTGGCGTCAGTTCAATGTTTGCTGGCGGGCAGAAGCTAAGCGGGCACGGCCTGTTTGCCAGCGTTTGTTCTTTTCCCTTGAATGAGACGCGTAGTACGTTTTATTTTTAACACAGAAAAGGCGTATCCCCAAAGGGCAATATTTGCGGAGCGTCTGCGTGTTTGATAACAGCTCCCAGTGAACGGCAGAACGGCCCGAGCCGAGATAGTGACGCGGCGCGAGCGGAGAGGCACCAGGGTTCCTAGTGCGCATGTGCCAGGGGAACCTTGGCATTGGCCCGCCGTGCACGCGCCACATCACAGAGTCCGAGGGCCCCGTGCACTCTGCCTTCCCTCTGTGCACCCAACATGCTTCTCTCGTGTACAGGAGCAGTGAAGGCCGGTGCTTGCTTGCTTCAGGGTTTCTTACTGAAACATCATGCGGTGTCGCAGAGCGCAATATCGTCGCCTCGCCGAGATACATGGTGCGACCGATCCATTTTGCGCCCAATACTTCACTAATGGCTATATTTACAAACAAGGCCGTACAAACACGTTTGGGTATTCAAAGAACCACCCGAATTTCGGATTTGCCTTCCCGCGAACTTTGAGGTTACACAGGGATGCACAATTAGATCCCTGTAAAATAGGAGCGGCTGCCACCCTCTACAGAACGGTAAAAAATTACCCGCTGTCCTGCTGCGGCTAGGAAGGAGCCAGGCAGGACACTATTTCTATTTCAGCTGCTCCTTTGCTGGAAGTAAAGAAGACGTTTAAACTATTCTGGGGGCCATGTGGGGAGTTTGAGGGGTAGAGCATTGCCATAGGGATGCTGTCAACGGAATGCAGAGAAGGTGCTGGTTGGGTAAACCTTAAGGGCCCTGATGCCTACGGGCTTGTTTCTGTTTTGGCGCTATATAAGTATTAAATAAATAAATGCACGAAGGTGCCAAGGCTGCCATAGTGCCTGTGTAGAATTGATAGATTTGGGGCCTCTACTAAAAAGGCAATTTTGAGACCCTTAAAACGTTGCTGCTTCTTGAGAAATTGGAACGAAAGACTTCAGAAAATATGCCCACTCGCCATTGTTTTGTTAACTTTTCCGCCATGTGCCATCAAGGGGCAATCCGGGTGGAGTCAAAGTTAAAGGGAGGCTCCTTGAAGTTGCGTTGCCCATTCATAAGCAGCACAACACATTGGACAGGTCAGCGCCACTCTTGGATATATGATATGATATGAAATTTGTAGCGCAACCGTACACACGTTTCCAGGCGTGATAACAAAATGGGGTCTGGTCCAATGGGAAATCCCAGTTTGGTTTAGTGTCAATACATCATGCATTTTGGCAGAAGAGGGGTTAACAAACTTCTGTAAATTTCAATTGGGCCTCCAGAGTTCCATGGACTCGCAAACTGAATGAGAGGAATAGAACTTTATGAGAGGAATCCAGACTTTTCATTGTGATTGGGTCAGCCTTTAATCCAGACTTTTAATTGTAATTGGGTCAGCTGTCTTGACCCTGTAGGCCGTGATCCTGTGTTGGCGCAAGCTCTCCTGCAAATGTATTGTTGTAGGCAGCATATAGCAGCCCCCGGGAGCATGGACGAAGCCTAGAGAGGCACTCTGTATGTTCCAGAGTGGTGTAATATGCCCTCATATGCCTTAAAACGAATCACATTTGGGGAGCTGGATGCAAGGAACAAAGGGTGAGGGGCAGGGCTGTTCCCATTTTGCATGACCGCTCTTGCTTATAGTGTCCGTGGGTACGTGGCTCTCACTGCGGGTTCATGACACCAAAGGGATTCAATGAGAAACTCTGGGGCAAGGGCGAGCAGCGCTGTGCCAGGGGAATGGCCGATGGCCATGCTCGGCCGGTGATGCACCGAGGGTTACAGGGCCTGAAGGGCCATGCTCTTTGGGTACTTTGTACAGGGGCACTGCACCCAGGCATAGCCGCATGCCAAACCCTGCAGGCACTGTTGCTGAAGGAACAGTGAATATTGTTTGCATGTCAGACTCTAAATCCTGAGAGGCAGCTGCGCGAGTAATGTGGGATGTGTCTGCAAAAAGGCCGGTTGTTATCACAAAAGCTTGCAAAACAAAATATGCATTAGTCTAATGAAGACACCTTACAAATTCATGAAGGGTGGGGTAAGTGATCCGAACATTGAATGGGGTTTAACTTTGGTATTTACAATCTCTTCTGGAATTCGATGTCACCAATTAGTTATTTATTTATTGTTCGCTTGTTAGGCGCTTATACAGGAAGTGAATACTGTTTCAAAGCGCTCATAGGGCAACAGGGAGGGAACATGGGAAAGAAACACAATAATATACAAAGAAATATAAAGTACAGTCAGGGATGAACAACGGAAGAACCTACTATACCTTGTGAATATTCAGAACGTGCAAGTGCGACAAGGAAGAGGGCAGTGGGGGTACATGCCGGGGCTGTCCATGCTGTTGGGTGTGACACAGAAGAAGTGGCAGGTATGGAAAGTGCTACACGTGTCCATCCAAGGACAAGGAATAAAATGGCAGGCGATGCCCGCGGATGTCTGGAATTAGGCGGGTTTGGGATACTTCAGAATGTTAAGGCGACGATGGACTGTACCAAAAACAAGGTTATTAGTGCCTTTTGTGTGGGAGAGTGGGGTTGAGGCACGTAATATGTGCCCATGGATGGCCTTTAGCCAGTCTCCGGATCTTGCCCGCCTGCGACAGTGCTGATTGGTGTAAAAGCTGGCGACACTAGGACATGGATGCCCGTGTCCTTAGCCTTCCATAGGCCGAGCATGATTTTAGACTATTATTCATTATTGAGATTGCTTCTGCAATCTACGCTGGCATGTGAGCACCCATTCGCCTTATTTCAGAATGCATACAGAGCGATTGACTTTGCTGCCAATGAAGTAGCCGGCTGTTGTGTAAAGCCATTGGCTGACCTTAGAATAAAGGTTCTGGTTTCACTTAACTCACACTACAAGTTGATTCAACTTAAGGTGCTCAACAGAGCATGCATAACTCCAATGAAGGTGTGTGATTATGATAAAACGGCTAACTCCTTGTGTCCCAGAAGTCATGCGGAAAAGGCACACTTTTCCCATACGTTTTGGTTCTGTCCACAAGGGATGTCCTCTTGGGTACAAGTCCAACAGAAATTGTCCTAAATAGAGAAGTCATTGGATCTTGATCCGCTGGGCTGCAGGGGCATTGCTAGGTCTGGAAAAGATCAGGGGCTAGGTTAATGTCAGGACTGGCGAAATTCGGCGCTAGCTATAGCCTTTTGGTTGTAGTCCCTGAACTTCTATCCTGGGCTGCAACCTAAAGACCCGGGGCTATAGCCCATTCAGCCATCTCCTGCCCCCCCCAGCGATGCCTCTGCTGGGCTGTCTTTTGGGGGATGATATCGGCTTCTCCTTAGAGGCATCTGCTTTCCTTGCTTTGGCGTTTATGTTGCCTAAGAAGTGCATTGAACTGACATGTGGAATGGTAAATCAAAGTTATCCATGAAAAGTGGTTTCAAGACCTGCTCAGCTACAATTATCATTAAGAAATCTATAACACTTTGGTATCCCCGAAACAAAGACCGAGAGATGTTTGGCCACCAATGAGGTCACATCTACTTCAAGGTACAAATGCTTCCAGAACCTTTTGTCTCCAAATGGCAGCACAATGTTTGCATGGTCCATGCCTGCAAAATCATATACTTTTGAAATCAATTTTACTAGCACCGTTGGCAGGAGAAGCAACCAATCAGGTTGCGTGGATTGCAAGCTGAATCCCACAATCTCAGTCTGCGTTCGGAGCAGCCAGATTGCAGCTTTCCCCGCCCAGCCATCTTTCCCTCGCTCTCTCCTCCCTTCCCCTTGTGTGGCTGGCCCTGTCCCACACCTCAGCCAACTCGGATTCATTCAGTGGCAGCGCCCCCTGCTGCCACCGACACATGTCCCTGCTGGCTGCCGTTGAAATGGAAGAGGGGCTCAGTATGGAGCCCCACCTTCTAGATCAATTACGAATCCCAGTGATTTGACCGAAGGGGAAATTATCAAGGCTGAAATATCCGAAAACGAAATGTTTGAATTACCAAAGGTTCGAACACTTTGTTTTTGGACATTTCAGCCCCGATAATTTGCCAACACACACACACACACACACACCCCCCTCAGCACAACCACACCCACACCACCAGCATACACAAACCCCACTTACCTTCACCTTCACGCTGGTTCCTGCAGCGCCAGTTCCTTTTCACTTCTGTAATTGGGAACTGGCGCTGCAGGGTCCTTTTCTTTCTTTTTTTTCTTTTTTTTTAAACGGACGGTTGCTGGGGTGTCCCCCGCAGCCCCCGCTCACTATACCATAAAGTATAGTGAGCGGGCAATGCGGGGGACACCCCCGCAGCCCCCGTTTTTTTTTTATGCTACCACCAGAGGATCGGACTTTTGGTGTTCGATCCTTTGGTGGTAGCATTTTTAGAACTTTTGGTCATTTCGACCTTTTTTTTTCGGGCATTTCGACATAAACCTCAATTACGGCCATTTTAGGTGAGTATTTTGTTTGACTGAAGTCCCGTTCATTCAAACAAAATACATTGCAGTTAGTACTCTGGGTTTCCAGATTTGAAACCTGGGGCGCTGATAGCAATAAGCACATGTTTGGGGGGGCTTCACCAGATGCTAACAGCGACGGGGCTCAGTGTGAAGGCTGAGCAATAACTTGGGTGCCGGGCCGTTAGCAGCCGGTAAAGCCCCCCAATTGGGTCCTTAGTGCTTAAATAATGCTTTGTGGGGTTTGTGATATGGAGCATTACGCACATTTAACTTATACCAAGAGTTTATGTTGCTGAACTTCCCACGAGTGATCTAGAATGTGCAAGCATGGTGCTCATGTTGGAGCACCCCGTTTTCAATAATCAGTAGTTACAAAATGTATATGTGCCAAATTGTGATCAATAAATACATTTAAAACAAAAGAACAAGGGTTTGATATTCTGAGGTACCTGGGAGCTTGAAGAGCACCTTCTGTGAGCCCCCTTGCACAAGTCATCAAATGTCCCAAGTAATTTACGGACCAATCTCTCGGTCCCCCCCAATACTGTATAGGGCACACCACAGGAGAATGCATTGTGCGAGGAGGCACTGGCAAAATACACGATCTAGGCCAAATTAGGTGTTCCGTTCATCCATTTCTGAGGAGCAGCTGCGAGTTACTCATCTGTGGAATGGCCGCGGTTAGTGTGCAAGATCCTTTCCGTTGTTAAACACGGTCGCAGGACTAATGTTGGCACGGTCTGTCATTAAGGCTATACTGGCCACAGATATCAACTTTGGATCCGAGCGGCCATCTGCATCTGCTGAAAGTCCCTCTCCCATGACTCGAGCCTCAGTATGTGGAAGGGCAAGAGGGCCGCATCCTCTGTGGCGTGTGCAGGGGAACAGGGCCGCATCCTCTGCGGTGCGCGCAAGGGCAGGAGGGCCGCATTCTCTGAGGTGTGCAGAGCGGGCGACCCCGTGGATGTACACGGTTGCAGAGAGTTAGGTATATTTGTGCTGTAGTATAAGGTTGTATGGACAAAATGGTTAATTTTGTGATGACAAATTAGTCATTATTAATAACTAGCTATAATCATATAGAATAATGTTGAAACTGCACTTATGCTATGCAGCCTAGCCTATTGCCGTACTTTTACTATTCTGAAAAGAATGAACGAAGGAGCGGACCGCCAGGTTCCTAAAAGATCAGAGAATGCACCTTTCTAGATAGACGTGATCTCCACAGATTCTGTGCAGGGAGCATTACTTTCAATCAACATTTCCATCTATCAGTCGCTGGTTTTAGATGAGTCTCTCTTTGGGAAGTTGCAATGTTTGCTGCACACCCAAACACAACAATTCGGCCTCTGCCTACAAAAAGGTCAATTATACAAAAACACGACACCCATTTTGGAAAACTATTGTTTGTTGCAGCTGCTTTGCTTTATTTTCATCTAACACAACGCTTGTGCAGTCTCCCGTCCTTCTCTTGACACCCCATGCCCCCTTTCACCCGCTCCTCCAGCCCAATGGATAGGAGGTTGCATTCATTAAAAAACAGTGATGCTGAACAAGAGTGCTGACGATTCATTCAAAACCAATCATCACATTTTTCTAATCTGCATTTGTCAGTTGCGCAATGCTTTGAAGGGAAGATCAGGAACCGCTATCTCAGTGGGACACCCAATGATCTCGCTACAGTTTTAAAACACTAACAATTAATAAGCATGTGGAATTGACTAGGGCCGCTATCCTCTCCCGGCTCGACTACGGAAAGGCATTGCTGAATGGAGCCAGCGGCAATTGCCTAAAACAGTGCCAAGTATTTCAAAACAATGCTATAAGAACTATTACGGGTAAAACCACGAGAGAGCACATCACTGTCGACAGAAGAGAACTACACTGGCTTGCCATAGAAGACCGCATTGTCTTTAAATCTTTGATATTGGTCCATCGCTGTCTATTTGGAAATGCCCCTGCATATCTTAAGAAGCAATTCTCCTGGTATGAGCCAGGTCGCAGCCTTAGATGTACAGACAAAGGACTCCTGCGCGTCATTCCAGCATGCGCGTCATTCCTGCAAAAAGAACAAACGGACTGAGCAGGGCCTTTGCCCCAAAGGCCATTACCAAGTGGAACAAGTTACCCCTGGACCTAAGAGTAGAAACAAATTGCCTCCGTTTTAGAAAAACATTAAAAACCCTTCTCTTCAAATAAGGCTACTCCACCTCTCTGCCTTAGCTCGAACACACTAGTTCACGTTTGTCCTGTTTCTAAATGTCCCTGTCTTCATGTAATGCGCTCTGATGCCTGAGGGCTGCAGCGCTATACACATACATAAATAAATAAACAAACAAACAAATAAATTGAGGGATGAGTATAGGCCAGCTGCTGTCCACTTGCAACCAGTCCTCAGAACCTTCCCTAGTCTACAAGATGAGACAATCCTACTTCCCTAGTGTGCAGGATAAGGTGCTCCAGCACCAAACAAATCGAAGTACCCCTGACAGCCGGATGAGTGAAATCAACTACACAGCCTGAAGGACAAACTTAACAGACAGCACCTGCCCGGATGTAAGACAAATGACATGTTTACATTTCAGAGGAAAGTCATTAAAAAGCTGCAGCTTGCAGAGTGTGAAAATCAAAATGCCCCATTGATCAACCAATTAAAAACACACTTTCCCGCATAGCAAGAGAAACAAAATTCCTCAAACGGCGCAATAACACGAAAAGCATCGTCAAAGCCAGTGGGTTAGGTTTTTTTTAATGAAAGATTATTCTTTTGGAGGCGCAAGCAGTCACCCAGGTCCTGCCCGGAGTTGAAGGAACATTAATGATAGTGATTGGTGGGACAAGTGCCAGGCTCTGGTCTTCAGTACGTGAAAGACTCCTGGCCGGTCCAGAATCCGTGCCAGGCACTTACACAGACCGGTGAGGTCAGTGTCGCGCAGCGGTCTCATGCGCAGTGGTCTGTCAGTGTAAACCCTGTTCTCCTGTCCTCATGGGGCCCAGTCGTCAGGCTCCGGTTTCCCGACAGTGTCACGGATTAGGCTTGGGTTGCTCCTAGGGTCACCATTGCTTGTGGATGAAGGTCAAAAACAGCATGTCACAACAGCAATCTAGAGCCTTCTAGAGCCTGCAATCAATGCATGTTCTGGGATGAGTCCCGATGCATGGCTAGGACCGCCAGTCAACGCTTGGAAAGGCATATCACTCAATGCACAACAAGGGATGTCATGTTTTCCATCTATGGCCACTTACACCTCTCAACGTATAATAAGGAGCATCATTCAGCACTTTGACCTTGCGGCAATCAGGTCATGGATACATTCCATAAAAGTAACATGAGAGTCAGAACCATTTTACAAATAAAGCCGCACACTGGCCCAACCCACAAACTGATGCTGATGGGTGTGAAGAATAATTTAGAGTTTTTGCATAAGAACTTGAATTTAAAAAAGTGGACCAGTGGAGGAGTATGGGAGGGTTTACAGGGGAGCAAAAGTTATTAAACACAGACAATAGGGTGGCGTCCGGATTAAAAGATATGGTGCAACGAGAGGAGCAGTGTGCCATCTGGCGAGCACTAATGGTTTAACTGGAGTCAGATGTAACACCATCTAACAGCTGCAACATGGACCCGCACAAGCACTTCCTGAACACATTTGCTTTGCACTTTGCTCTCTTGAAACAAAGCAAGCGGCTGGAAGACATTTTAGCTGTATAACAGAGTCAATTAACCTGTTGGCTTTTACCATTATGCTTTTGAAAACTGGTCACTGTTCTAAATCTTTTTAAGGACAGTAATTTAGATAACACTGTGTATGTGCCACTGGTCATTACACTGGCATGTATGTATTCTTTCACACACGGCTGATATTACACCAACACTCTGGCTAATAGAATCAAAGTTCCCAGGTGAGCATCTGCCCTTTTCTGTGAGGTTAGGGAATCAATCTGCTCAGCTGACCGAGGACAGTTACAGTATTGAACTACTCAACCTGCCTGCAAGGCATTTTATTTATTTATTTATTGTTCATTTGTAATGCGCCTATACACAAGTGTTTTGGGAATCAAACCGGTCTGACGGCACGGCTCTGAAACTACTGTAGTCTGTTGAGTGACAGAGTCCTCCTCAACCGCAGCCTATGCCAGCCACGGAGCTGCATTAGATGTGTTCAGTGCGCCATGTTACAACAGCACATCTTTTGCCGGAAAGACTGAGCACACTGTTAGTCAGTTCCCTTCGGCGCTTCCTCCTCAGAGCTATTGGACATTGCGCACTTAAGGTGCCTCGTCAAAGTGATGACAGGATTCAAATATAGCAAATTTCAGAAGCAAAAGGCGCGTTTCTACTTCTCAGCACGATTACTTCATGTGTCCGTTTTAGAATGTTTTCAAATGGACGAAGTCGTTACGTAAAATTAAAGTAGCCTAACGGATCTAGGAAAAAAGGTTTGAAAACAAGGTAAAGAGACATTAGGAGGGTCTCTAATTTTGTAAAATACCTCCAAAAGCAGCTGAGCACTTGCAAAGGCCATGGGAATGGACAACTCTGAGAGTGCCGCCTGCAACTCCCAACACACTTTTCAGCAGAGAGTACAGACGTGAGCTACAGTTGGGGGCATTCAGATTTTGAAACGCCGCCATTTTGCTTACATTGTTTCTAGCAGAGGCTGTTAGGAAAATCATCACCTAAGGGCATTTCAAGAGGGACTTTGCCTCCAAATCTTGCCACCTGGAGCAGAGTGCTCAGGTGGCATTGCTGGGGCGCTCTCTGGTCAAAGGGATGGGAAAGAGTTTGCAGGCGGTAGACCGGGGCCAGCAGGCTCCTTGGCCGATCCCTGGTATCGGCCTGTAGCCGGGTGATCAAGGCCAAAACTCTGCGCAGTGGCAGCAGAACACGATTGCTCAGTAAAACGGGGGTCTGGTCTAGCGTCAGTTATTTCAGGAAAGTAATACGTCATCAATCACAGAGATGGGAAAATGATGAAGAACTCTGACCCCAACAGGTGTTACACCACAAATGGCACTACCGCGATCCCAGGGAAGTGTTGCAATCCGTATTGTAAATGGGATGCACGATGATGCTGTGGGGCACCGCAGTGATCATGCATGCCGCTGGAATGCCACGTGGGTGATGCCTGCAGTCACTTTTAGAGGTGCAGAGGGTCCAGCTTAGGTGAGCATGTGGGGGGGTCTTTCTCTGCAGCTGATGTTTCCATGCTACTAACCTATAACTAAGAGGAATAAACAGGTTTCTTTAGTAAACTATTTCTAGGGGCTTGCTTCTGTTATACATATGGCAATGCACTGTCTGAACATGCATTGCGGGCCAGTGAGCACCCATTGCACCTTGGCATGGACGCCCATTGCCCCCTGTGTCTGGCACCTCACAACATCTTGTAGGAGCTCCACATTGTTTCAATGCTCGTGTCCTGGGGTAGACCCATGTTTCACAGACTACAATACAATAGTCTGCAATTTGACTAAATACATAGACGTATATTTGTATATATGTGTAAGTGGGTAGTGGACTAGAGAGGGTGGTGTGGGAATGGGGCACCATCGGGCGCACGGCGGGGACCTCACATAAAAGAGAAAAGTGGAATTTAGGTTGACTAAAAATAGTCAAACACATTCTAGAGTATAGTCTATGGAACGAGGTAGAGCCTGCACTAATAACAAGTAGTTGGGCCATATGGCTGCCACTATCGCATTGCTGGCGCATTTGTGGAGAACCAGTACAGCAACGCCGACCGCAACTCGCTAGAGAGTACTTTATTGCTGCCGTTCCTCCAGGATGGCAGGGTTGTGCCGTAGACAGGCTTGCCGTGGTGAAGGTAGAAGGGCAACAGAAGCGTGGAACTACTGTAACGCAAGCCGCAGTGCATCCACGCTACGCTCTTGCTTCTGCAATGCAGGTAGAAGTGCAGGTGGATGCAGGACGATGTCACCGGTCTGCAGTGCAAGCAATGTTGCTTTCAATGCAATGCATGCTGCAAAGGAGCGGCTGTTTATGCTGCATTCAGTGGGCTGCAGGGACATTTTGTTTGGTTGCCGCACCATGCAGTGGTGCCCCAAGCATCAGGGTCCCAAGAATAAAGAGCAACGGTACTGCAGCTTGGGGGTCGGCGTGAACGAGGGATAGCATCCTAGGATGTTTGATGGACTGGAGCCCTTCCATTACCAGGATGTGCAGCTATGGTCCTGTGAACTTCTGTTTTAGATTACGCTATATTTTACTGGAGCGCATTGCTGAGCGGGACGCCCCATCGCATTTTGTTGCCCCCACAGCTGCTGCATTGATAATCCTAGCTATCTGTGATTGATGGGAGCTGAGGCAGTCAATGTGCTCCTGGGATGTTTGCTTTGTGATTTCTTGGATATTGTATGGGGCCCTACTCACGACCTTTAGTTATTGGAGTCCTGTGATCTGTGCTACTGCCCCCTTAAGTAGTTTGGGGCTGTTCTTGCTGGGAGAAGAGTACTCATGAATTCTATGGCAATACCATGAATAACACTGACCCAACAAGAACCCCCCCCCCCCAAAACTACCGAAAATTGGAGTAAAACAGATCACAGGACTCAAGAATTCAAGGGACCCCTTGGGTAAAAGTTTGGGATTGTGGTAACGCTTTCCCACGGCGGGGTTTTCCAGCACTCACAGTTCATGGTTTCCTGATGGATATTTGTTTCTTTGTCTCATGTCTCTCTTTTGAGAAAAGATGTTAATTATTGTAGAAATATGCATATGGGGAACAGAGCAGCACCCCCAACAAAGTGCCGGGTGGCTCCTGGACTTTGGGGTCAAGGAGTCCCAGCTGCCTCCATGCTGGAGCATGATCTCATGGATGAAACCGTGAGTACTCAGGGCCATGAGGGCGAGTACTCTGTGATCCGGGGGGCCCAGTGATGATTGGGGAGGAGGTGGGGGAAGGCACAATGCTCATGATTGCTGGTCGTGGTGAGTGCAGAGGTGATAATATGAGGCTCAGCGTGAGCTTTGGATCTTTGCTGCTGGTCTCATGGTGTGGGTTCCTGAAGCGGATCCGCTGTGTGACTCCCCCAAGAGGTTCCAGCTCCACTGCCGCAGTGACAGTGGGGGGCTCTTGGTAGCAGGAGCTCCTTTCAGTGGTTGATATTTCTTCAGTCAGACATTACCACAGGTAGTGTCCATTGGAATCTAACGAGGTACTGCCTGGTTTCTTTTTGGAAATTTTTAAGTTGTGGCAGAGCATCTTGGCTGGAAATAACACTGATAGCGTGGACAGTCTTTATTCCAGCAAGAGGAGTTATTCTGGTGTTTAAACTTTGGTTAACAACAGAAACAAGAACTGAATTGAGACTTTCTAACAAATCCGGATTTCCTTGTTTCTTTTTTGTTGAACATTGGAACTGAAGTGACCTTGAAATCTGGGGAAGGGGAATTCACCCAGGTTACAAGAACGATTGTAAGTATCACTTGTTGATGTCACTGATTATTGCCACATATTATTTTCATGTATTTGATGTTTAAGTGTGAGGGCCAGATATCCAATGTTAGGGTGTCTTCCTTTAGTTTTGATTGGCAAGGAAATCCTCAACACAGTGGGGATATTGAGGCATTTGATGAAACTTCTACTTTAATAAAATAGCAACGTTTGAGAAATCATTTAAAAGTTGCCCGCCTCACATTTCTGACCCCTCACAATACATACACATACATACATGTTCTTTTCTTATCTGCAGCCTCGGTTCAGACTGGAAACATCACCAGCCATGGTGGCCTTCAAGCTCCTGCGCATCACAGAAACAGGAAGAGCTTCTTGGGTCCTGTGCACACAAGGTGGAGCTGGAGTGCCTGTATCTCGCTGCCCCTGGGCCCCTGAATGTGCATGTAGGTACAGGTGGGCGCTCTGTACACATTCAGGCCAGCAGTACCCCAGCTAGCATCCCCAATCGGCCATGCAGTGGTCGAGAAGCAAAACACCCCCAACCTTGCATGGCCCATCGGGCATGCACGCTGGGGTACCGAACTGGCACAGAAAAAACATGTTTCCCTGTACAGTTGAAGCCAGCCTAGAAGAGGTCCCTCAGCTGCTTGTGGCAGCTGAGGGAGTACTCATTATTTTCACTGGGCTGGCTCGGCTCCTCCAGAATGAGTGGCAGGTACATGTCTCAACACCCATTATGGACGAGCCAGTCCTGTCTTAGTCACTGTGTAGTCAGCATGCTGAAATCCTCTACCCTCCTTCCCACACTGACCCCCCAACTTTTCAGAGTGTTCCCCTCCCATGTATTCTCTAACACAACGTTAACATTGAGCTCTCTCAGGCCAACAGTTATGGGTTGGTGGTTGTGGATTTGTTTTCCCATTCATGTCAGATCCTTATGAGGTTTGGGCAGATCCATTTCTGCTGTGTCCTTTCTTCCTTCTACTGCCCTAGTGTGCCCTTTAAATTCAGAGAGTTTAACCTGGATACTGTCCATCCAAGACGCAATGCAATCCATTTGGTCGGACAGCTTGTTACGGCTCGCCATTAACTCAGATAGTATTTCATTGAAAGTGATAAGCTGTTCCTCACTGTGCGTGCTTTGGCAGGGAATATTTGACTATTTGTGTCCATTGTTCCTTCCTGGTACGCAAACTGCTGGAAGTGAACACTCCTAGCGGCTTGTTTTTTTTGTTTTTGTCTGGATTGTACAATACACAGTGAGTGTCAGAGAAATCCAAGGTTTCCTCAGTGCTGAAATAGCAGAGGGCTCCGGTACACACTCTCCATTTAGAGCACAACTGCCCACACCACAACAGAACCACCAAATTTCACAGCTAATCATTTGGAGTGTGATGCACAATTTAGCATTGCAAGCATCCCACTTGGCATCTGGGCTACCACTGCCAAAAGAAATATGGGAGACAGAGTTATGAATGTATTCCCCCGGGTCTGAGGGCATCCAATAGTTCTGCAGTAGGAACTAACCTCAGCCCGAACTCAGTTCAGGGTCTCAGGCATTGCCATCTTGGTTGTCTGAGATTGCTGGTTCAAGAAGCACTTTGCAGTGTGAGCTACACACTTGTGTGATTTCCCTACTCCCAATTGGAGTGCCGGCTCCCAGGTGTTCTATGCTCAACCATCCACATCATGGCCAACCAAGGGCTTCCAGCAGACTCGGCCGGTTACATGTCATGAAATCCAGAGCTCAGCTGTCGCCATCTTAGGTGTTGCAGTCAGCAGGCACAGGAAAAAACTGTGCGTGGATCGCAGTACTGTTCTAGTGTCAGGATATTAATGGATGTTGATGTCTCCTGCATCCATATTGGTTATTGAATTTTGGTTTAATCACGCCTTGCGTATGTGCGGACAAAAACATAAAATGAGAACCAGGACAGAGAGACACCAGATATGCTAAGAGAAGTAGTAGTCATTTATATAGCGCCTTCTCATAGTAATATGGTCGCAACGTGCTTGCGTTGGGAATGCCCTCGGAACCAAGTTCCAGAGTATGGGAACATTCTTAGAAAAGGCTTAGAATGTGTGTGTGCATTTGGCCAACATAAGGAATTAGATGGGCTGGCTGGGCTCCAGTAAGCAACCCAGAAGATCAGGCATGTGGAAGGGTGCTGCGGGAGATTAGGAGAGTGCGCAAGTGTAAGAGACTCTTTATGTGTCCAGCTGGACCACGTTTTTGTTGAAGGTCGTTGCTGTATTCTGATGGCAGAGGCATTGAGGCTTAGTCTGGTGTAATGGAGGCGAACGTTATGTGCCCATTTAGACTGAATTTTTCATAGGCTGTCGCTGCATTCTGATGCGTGTGGGTGGGTAGCCATGGCAGCGGCAGATGACCACCGAAGTGGTGAGTTTATCCGTACCTTGAGGTTCGGATGGATCTTTGTTGTTTATGCCACTGTTTCATCAGGTTGTCCGTGTGAGACAGTCCTCTAGGCGCACCAGCCGGTTTGCCATAATACATCTTCTAAGCATCATAAAGAAGGTATCATAAAGCATCTTCTAAGCGTGATAGACGGGTTGCGCTACTGTCTTCTAGGTGCAATATCGAGGCTACCTGCTTATCCTTAATTGCAATTTGCTGGCAATCCTCATACATAAAGCGGAGCTGCTGGGCTACTGTGAGAGAAGAACAAAGAATAATGTGGCCCTCCATAACAAAGGCAGCGGAAAAGTGAAGGAGTAGTAGCGAAGACTGTAATGCATGACTACACTTATGAAGCTCCTCAATAGTTGCCTTCAGGTTTTGACCCCAGGCAAGATGTTTGCATGTTGATACCACACACAGCTTGGCCTGGGAACTCAACATGTGCATGTTCATCTGCAGAAGTGTGCAGTGCCCTCTAGAAGAAAGGCCCTTGCCCACAAAAAGTGGCACGCTATAGTTGGTCAAGAATGATATCCTGAGAACATTTAGCTGAATTGGGACAACACCCTGGGAGCTCTTCTCAGTGTGTCTGTGCTAGGCACCACCACATCATGTGACCTGGCCAGAAACAGTCTGACACAAGGGCACAACAGAACACCAAAAACAGATACTACATTCCGAAAGGGCCCTCGGTTCAGTAACAACCAACTTTGCAGTCATTCCAGGAATCAAGAAATAAAGGTTTAAGAGAACATTTGAAACACCTAGTATATTTACTCATTTGAACCTTGAAGGGGTAAGCACTGATGTGAATTCCATCAAATGACTCCAGGAACGCCTCTCTCTGCAAGCCTTTAACCAATGACAACCAATAGTTTGTCTCCTTGGTCAGCCTTCTACCGTTCTGCTCTTGTTCCCCGCCTCTTGTCCCTTTTGTCTCACCAGACCCGATATTTTCCTCCCCACCACAACCAGCATGTCCTCCGAAATATGTTTGCCGGTATGTCTTTTAAAGAACTATGCAAATACATATGTATTCCAAACAACTGTGAAACAAAAGGCTGAAACACAGATGTACATGTAGGCCCATTCCCTACAGAGGGATCATGAGCAAAGCAATGTATTTATTTGAATTTATCGAGTGATTTCACCAGTGTGCTGTACCAACTTTAGTCAACAGTTAAAGGAATTAAAAAGATTTACACACCTGATGACGCATGAAGAAAGATTTCATTCAGGAAGAAGCGAGAAGACTAGTTTTAAGAGAAGAAGGAAAAGCAGCCAAAGTAGAATGAGAACAAACATGGAACAGGAGTAGATTGCAGCATTTCCGGGCAAGAGTGTGAACGAGCAAAAACTAGAGGGAGGGCGAGCAACTGTCAAAAGAAAGACAAGACCAGCGAAGTGTCCCAGTAGGAACATAAACTCAACACAAAGATAAATGGGAGAAGAATCGTAGATGCGCTAAAATACAATGAAGTGTGGCTACAGACGGGGAGCGGGACAGAAGAGGAGCAAGCGCATTGGCTGGAAGTGCCACATGAAAAGATGAACAGTAGACAAGATGTGCGAAAAGCATTGTAAGGGGGAAAGTGTTGGCAGCTGATAAAGTAAGAAAAGGTTGAATTCTATGAATATTCTGGAGTAAATGGTTGCAGGACCCAAGCAAGAACCGAAATATGAGAGAAAGAAAGGGAAGAATCAAATGCAAGACCTATATTATGGAAGTAGACAAAGGAATGTTCTGGATGACAGGAAATAGATGAAGAGAGCAGTCATAAGGGGAAGGCAGGAAAGAAAAGAATGCCAGTTTTAGAAGGATTAAGCTGAAGAGAGCGAGAAAGCATCCACAGCTTAAGAGCTCATAAACATCCAGAAATAAATGGGGTTACCGAAATGGGAGGATTGGAAAAATTGTTCCCAGCCCATGTTACTGCATATCTGCAGGTGGTACGATAGGACGAGAACCCAGACAGGGAGAAACCAGGCATGCCAAGAGAAGAGAGAAGAACCAAGAATCGAGCGGTCCACAATATCCAAGGCAGCCGGAAGGTCAAGAAGAACGAGAGATGACCTTCCTCATGAGAGGAAGTAAGAAAATGACGGAAGATCAACTGTGACCCCTGGGACGATGCTTGCGTTCCGACTCCCCCTGAACGTTGACACGGGCACCCAAACGGTGCCTGTTCATTTGCCGAGGTGTGTGGTTCTCTGAAAACGAATACCAGAAGTGCCATGCGAAAGAAAAGCGCATGGCTGCAATAAGTGGCACAATATGGCTGAGCAAGCGTAGGTTTCTGAGAGCATTGGCTGGTGCAGATGCTGGGTGGAGTTAGGATCACAGCACACCATTCTTTACTCTCGGATCCACACCAAACATGAACAAGAAAAGGCAAAGCCGAGAGTGTGGGCTTTCATATAGGTCCGGAATAGGCATTTGCCAGGCATTGCTGTAAAAGGTACTTACTGTGCAAAAGATGGCAACAGCTGCAAAATGGTATAAGCTCTTGGGCGTATGACAGCAGTGCGTGGCAAATACCCATCTAATACGTATACATAAGCCACAACTGTTGGAACGTTTCAGTGCAAGGACATGTATAGTTCTTACAAATCAAGCGGCTGACTTCAGTTTTCTGCAACCTTTTGTGTTGCAGAGCAGCAAGCTCATTTTTAGGTGTGTCTATAATGCCAGATGAAGCAAGTCGCAAGATTGCACGAGGCTGTTTTCTGTGCAGGAATAGCCTGAACACAATGATAACTAAATTCCAGTTGGACACACAAGATTATTTCTATTAGGACTTCTCAGCATGGCATGCAATATTCTTCCATGCATTCTATTCAGACCGCACACTCCGCCACCACTGTCATGAGGTGGATCAGCAGCAAGTCATTTAATCATTTATGAAAAGGAACCAGGGTGAACTGATTTGATCTTTTACTGCCAAAGCGGAATGTGACAGTGATTTTTTTTTAAATCGTTAACTGGCATTCGATCAATGTCACACCAGAATTTGACAGTGATCCTTTTGATCCTTGACTGGCTTTCTATCACTGTTACACCTGTTTGTGACCATGATTCTTTTGATCCTTGACTCGCTTTTGAACCCCTTCATGCCTTTTTGTGACCGGGATTCTTTTGATCCTTGGCTGGCTTTTGATCCCTGTCATGCCGTATTTGTGACTGTGATTCTTTTGATCCTTGACTGGCTTTTGATCCCTCTTACGCCTTTTTGTGACAGCGATTCTTTTGATCCATGACTGGGTTTTGATCCCTGTCATGCCTTTTTGTGACTGATTCTTTTGATCCTTGACTGTCTTTTGATCCCTGTCACACTTGATTGTGACCGTGAATCTTTTGATCCTCGGCTGGCTTTTGATCCCTGCCACACCCAATTGTGACAGTGGTTTGCCCACAAAAGGCATTCAGTAATTGAACTGTAGGGGCAGCATGAACCAGTTTGCGGCTACCAACGTATTCTATTGCATTCAAAGCCAATGAAAGGTCTTGCGGCAGCTGCTCAAATCAATTGTTCGGTATCATCCGACAATGTTTCAGTTGTTCATGTCACTGTGTTTTAAAGCAGCTTGTTCCGGCCACATTATTTTTGTCATCATGCTCCATCTGCTAAGCCCGCTGTGCCCCATCGGGTGTCGCCTGCATATGGTTGGGCATCATTTCCGCTGATTCAGCCTGATCCAGTGCGCCCCGAGGTTGGGTTGCGCCATATGCATTTGTCCCACCTACAGAAGCCGTCTTTGCTAAGGTCATGAGAGTGCAGTAGATGTCCTTGATTTTCCCAGGCAGGCTCCCACATGACAAGGCAGTCTGCCGGCTTCTTTCGACCTGCATGGCCCAAGGCGTCAGTGGTGAATAATCGGTGGGTTTTCTACAGGAAGTTGCGCAGTCAGAACCTCACTGCGGGCAGAACTCACAAGATGCTTTCATAAAACCCATTAGCTGGGGGAGAGGTGCTTCCTTCTAGACTTCAGCAGGCCTGTCCAGTGACTGCTTCTGCTTTGGTGGTCATGCGTTCATATGCCCGAGCTGGGAGGATCTGGAAGGGAGGCCCTTTGCAAAAACAAGGGCCAATGGACGGATTTAGTTCTCACACGAGCTGGCTTTCAGTTCCTCTATTTCTTAAGGCACATCATATAAATAGCTACTTCCTTCGTGGCTTTATAGATAGAACTGTGTTAGCAAGGGGGAGGGGCGGAGAATGGTGAAATAGAAGCACTCGGTTCAGAAATAGCTCTTCCTCTTCCTTCTGTCAGAAACATGGACTATATACACGGGCTGCGACAGCCAATTCGACTGCGTTTCCGTTTACGCGGCACACCAGTCCAGAACCTTCTGTAGATGAGGCATGGACAGTTTGGTGGGGATACAAACGGAGACGAATCCTGTATCAGAAAGGTATCGTGGCAGATTCAAGAAGGCGCATGGCAGGCATGCGGAATCCCGTACATTCCGCAAGTCATATGCGCAAGGTACTTGCAAGGTACTACATCGTCCTGGCCTTAAGAACAGTTTTACCATGACACATTACAAAGGCTTCTGACTGAATAAACCCAGCAAGTACCACTGGTCAGGAGACAACTGCAGTGCTGAGTTCATGCAAATCGATATGGGGCACGGTCACTGCACCTGGGGCATGGTCACTGCACCACAGTGCTCGCATGGCAAGCTCTACACCATCGGAGGTGAAGGGAACGGGCATGTATGGCAGCTCAAGAGTATTCACCAAAAGCACCTTTTCAGTTCTTCTGCAGGTCAGATCTCCCTTGTTGTCCAGCAAACACACAGCGCCATCTACTACGTCATAAGGCAGGTTTGGCATAACGTACTTGATAGCAGACAGAGTAGAGCAGGTTGGACGATTTGATGGAGGCAACCCGGATTTGTACCACTGCATGGACGCACCTTTCAGCACAGAGTCAGTATGGTAGGGCGGACGGAGCTTGCACCACTGACTGGTCATGCCCTTCCGAGATGTACAGAGTGAGTACGGCAGATTCTACAGTCCCATACTTTCTGCTTCCATTGCATAGCCATGCCCTTCAAAGATGGACAGTATCAGTTTTGCAGCTTCCACAGTCTCAGAGACGACCAGGCTTGTTCCACTGCATGGACCTGACCTTCAGAGACGTACAGTGTGAGTATGGCAGATTCTACTGTCTCATAGGGCTGGGTGGGCAACTTTTATTGCATAGCCATGCCCTTCAAAGACGGACAGTATCAGTATTGCAGCTTCCACAGTCTCATGGAGACGACCAGGCTTGTTCCACTGCATGGACCTGACCTTCAGAGACGTACAGTGTGAGTATGGCAGATTCTACTGTCTCATAGGGCTGGCTGGGCAACTTTCATTGCAAAGCCATGACCTTCAAAGATGGACAGCATCAGTATTGCAGCTTCCACATAGGGTATTCCACTGCATGGAGATGCCCTCCCGAGACGTATGGGCGCTTCTACAGTCTCATGGGCCGGTCGGGCCATGTCCTTCAGAGATGTATGGTTCATTAGAGTTTGGCAGCTTCCACTGTCTAATACAGAGGTGCACAACTGATTTTGACAGAGGGCCAAAGTACCTTGCATGATGGCTATAGTGGGCCGAAAAGAAAATATGGGTGGGGCGGTAGGCGGGGCGTGGCAGGAGGCTTTTTAAACCCCCAATTTGTATTAAACACATAGAAAAAGAATATGTTTTTGAGGGGTAATGATTTTTATTTGCATTTAAAACTTACATTTTGTACTACACATTTTCCATTGTTATAATTTATTTCTATTTAGTTATTGTATATCGTCTGTTTAATTAAATTATATATATTTTATTGACCCTTGATTGGACATTCCGTTATTTTGGACTGCTATAGTTTGCTGTTTGGGTTGCCCAAGAGGAGTATGGCCTTCGTTGAGTCAGGTTTCCTCAAAAAGCAAAGGATGTTCATCTCCTAACTGTGCCTGTTTTAGCTTTATTATTGGGTTCAATCTTGGAGTGCAACACTATGCCCCATGGCCCCCTCACCCCAACCAAACACTATGCCCCATGGCTCCCTCAACCCCCAACCAAACACTGTGCCCCATGGCTCCTTCAACCCCCAACCAAACACTATGCCCCATGGCTCCCTCACCCACAATCAAACACTATGCCCCATGGCCCCCACCCCTTAAGCAAACACTATGCCCCATGGCTGCCTCACCCCCAACCAAACACTGTGCCCCATGCCCCCCACCCCTCAAGCAAACACTATGCCCCATGGCTCCCCACCCCCAACCAAACACTATTCCCCATGGCCCCCTCACCTCCAAACAAACACTACTCCCCATGCCCCCCTCACCACCAACCAAACACTATGCCCCATGGCCCCCTCACCCCCAACCAAACACTATGCCCCATGGCTCCCCTACCCCCAACTAAGCACAATGCCCCATGCCCCACTCACCCCCAACCAAACACTATGCCCGATGGCACCCACCCCTCAAGCAAACACTATGCCCCATTGCTCCCTCACCCCCAACCAAACACTATGCCCCATGGCTCCCTCACCCCCAACCAAACACTATGCCCCATGTCCCTCACCCCCAACCAAACACTATGGCCCATGGCTCCCACCCCCAACCAAACACTATGCCCAATGTCCCCCTCACCCCCAACCAAACACTGAAACATGCACCCATACAGACCCAAACCCCCCACCCCCAACTCAGCAAACAAACTCTCAAGCACGCACCCATACAGAGCCGAACCCCCACCCCCCCAACTCATCACACAAACTCTTAAACATGGACCCATACAGACCTGAACCCCCCCCGACTCAGCACACGCACTCTAAAACATGCACCCATAAAGACCCAACCCCCCCAAACCCCAACCCAGCACACAAACTCTCAAACATGCACCCATACAGACCTGAACCGCCCCACCCCCACACAAACTCTCAAACGTGCACCCATACAAACCTGAATCCCCCCAACTCCCACCTCAGCACACAAACTCTCAAACATGCACCCATACAGATCCAAACCCCCCACTTCCCCAACTCAGCACACAAACTCTCAAACATGCACCCATACAGACCCGAACCTCCCACCCCCCGAACTCAGCACACACACTCAAACATGCACCCATACAGACCAAACCCCCCAACCCAGCACACAAAGTCTCAAACATGCACCCATACAGACCTGAACCCCCCACCCCCCAACTCAGCACACAAACTCTCAAACATGCACCCATATGGACCCAAACCCCCCACCCCCAACTCAGTACACAAACTCTCAAACATGCACCCATACAGACCCGAACCCCCTACCCCCAACTCAGAACACAAACTCTCATGCCTGCACCCATACAGACCTGAACCCCCCACCCCCGCATCTCAACATTCAAAAACAAACATTCATGCACATCCGACACACCCCACCCCCGCATCTCAACATACACAACACAAACATACAAAAACAAACATTCATGCACATCCGACACCCCTCCACCCCTCCACCCCTGAATCTCAACATACACAACACAAACATTCAAAAACAAACATTCATGCACATCCGACACCCTCCACCCCCGCATCTCAACATACACAACACAAACATACAAAAACAAACATTCATGCACATCCGACACCCCTCCACCCCCACATCTCAACATACACAACACAAACATACAGCAGAACAGACCCAATACACAAACACAAACAAACAGACCACTTACTGGAGACGTGCTGGAAGGCAGGCTGGCTGGAACGCTGGCGAGGTAAGTGGAGTGGCACTACGGCTGGCGTGGTCTACAAGGCTGAAATGCCTGGCAGCATCAAGCCTTATAGACCACGCCAGCCGTAGTGCTAGCACTCCATTGGTGCAGCACACACGCACTACGTGGCTCGTAGGAGCGACTTGTTGCGTGTGTGCTGAGCCAATGAGGGCCAGTGTTTTGTCCTGCCCGGAAGACAACCAAGACTTTCCTAATGGAGGGCGGCTGATGCTGCTTGCGGACCGCCCTCCATTAGGAAAGTCTTTGTGCCTCGCGGGCCAGACAAAATGGCAATAGCGGGCCGCAACTGGCCCGCGGGCTGTATGTTGTGCACCCATGGTCTAATAGGGCATGCCAGACTTGTCCGCTGCATGGACGTGCCCTTCGCGTGCACACCCATCAGTACTGTGTGAGGGCCCCAGACTAAAGCTTCAGAGAGGGGAAATGTCAAACCACTGCTCAAGGGAACCCTGCATGGGTTTGTGTTTGGTGGCAAGGCCGGGGTGGGAGGCGACAATGCCAGCCAAATGCGATGCAGCATGCTTCCCAAGCCGCAATGCAGCTTCTGCAGTCAGCTAGCTGATATGACATGCACCAATAATGAGGAAGCTGAGGCTGCATTGCACGTGGCTGCTCATTGTTTAAATAAATGAGAGCAGAGGTGAAAATGTCTCCAAGTTCCTACTAGAAGCCAAGAACAAACCAGTTAGAATGACACCAACACTACCAAGAGCTACATTTGAATACGCAGGCCAATGGCGCCATACGAAGATATCTATGTGGTGTTCTCTTAGAGTATGTTTGGGCATGTTAACCAATGATCATTCACATCTAGGAGACATTTAAAACATATTGGGTCTTATATAACGGGCCTTCCATTTTGCGGCACGTTTGGAAGTTAGATTTGTTGCATGCTGCGAACAGGCTCGCCATTCTCCAGAGGGTGGAGCTCACGGAGTGAGGCCTGATGACCTGGATCTGATTTTAGTTCCTGCTCACCCAATACTCACCTGGATCCTTGGAGCGAGGAGGGAAACCTTCCTCATACTAGAGCTCCAAGGCTCTCTTTGGAAAAGTGTTTTGAATGAAAGCTATTGTCATGTTACAATGTGGACACTTAAATAATGGCCGGTCTTGTTTGCTATCCACAGCGGTAATGCCCTGCTGACCAAGTTACAGGCCAAACCATGGCAGGCACTCCTCGGTCATGCACTTAAACGCATACTTCTAACTAGTCAAATGTATGGAAGGTTTGCATCCTTGGATCAATTTAGGCTCCAAATCCATCTAATCCTGAGCAAAGGATATGACATGGGATAAAGCTTGGCAGGGGCCTTGGTTTACAAGTTTACTGTCACTGCCCTGTCTGCATGTACATCAGCTGATGTGGAGAGCGGGCATCACCAGTTTACATTCAATCTTAAACATGTATTGATGAAACTCCCTTGCACCAAGAAAGTCACTGAAACCAAAGCATACATCTGGTTAACTTTACCAGAAACAAGGTGAACACTCGCCGTCGCTCCGCGGGTTAAGTTCCATAAACGAATGTAAATTGTCATTCAAAATGTCTCATGAATAACCACTAAACAGTGTCCAAAACATCAAAAAGCTCTTCAAAAGCGGTATTTAATACACATCTTTAATCATAGACAGGGGCACGGATGCAAGTCCAATGCATTTCAGACACGCATCCTCCTTCAGGGAAAAACATGCACCTCACCCGTGTCTCCAAAAAAGAAGTGGGGAAACAGAAATCCCTGAAATGCTTCTGAATTATGACTTTAGCTCGGCTGCAGTGCTCTGGTCAGAGAGCTGGTGCTTCCAGTCACATTGTAGAAGCTGGGTGCCACCATCTGAGACTTTAGCACCCATTAGAGGTGGGCATTTCCATTGTCCATCAGAACATGAAGCACAAAGTAGTTCAATAGTTTCTGCATCTCCAGAGCAAAGAAGATTTGAATTAAATAAAAATAAAAAAATAAAAACTTTTGAACAGCTTGTGGCTGTCATCAGTAAAGTTTAACGACTGACCGTTAACGGCCCTAAAAACCAGTATGCGTCCATCTTGAGGAAAAATGGAGAGTGCTTTACAGCTTTTCGGTGGATCTCATTCGGTGTGTTAAGGGGTGAGGTGCCTAATGTAATGTAGAGTGCATATAGCGCATCTTGTATCAGATTTAGGGGCACAACTGCACTCTAAAGCGCCCTTAAAATAGCACGGGGAGGGGGGGGCGAAGGGAAACTAAGCACAAAATCAAGCACAGCGAGCGCGTGTGCGGGTCTGAACCGGTCTGCATCCTTTCTCATCAAGGCACAGATTTACTGTGTAGACTTCACGAAGTCCCAGAAGCAGTGCAGTGAGACAACCAGGTCCAAGGGGGCCTTTTCACCCACACCGAGTCCATGTAAGAATGTCTCTAACTAGAAGTGTTGTGGCCACGAGCACTGGTGATTACACGGGCAGAGCACTGAACATGGCGCAGCGAGGGGCTTATTACAGAGATCGACAGGAAACGGCACGCTTTGAAAGCTAACGCCACCCGCTCAGCTGCAGACAGCAAGGCAAGGAAGACTTGCAGAACGGAATCACTGTTTATTCACACGCTAAGGGGCATAAGCTGCTCCCCATCCCTTGGGGGACCCTTAAAACCGTGCAGCTGTTCCACGAAAAAGCGAAACGCCTCAAAAGGAAACTGCGACACGCCTAACGGGTCTTCCTCTGCTACCCGGTGCCACCCTAAAAATAGGCAAATACTCCCAAAAAATAAAAATAGGGATTCAAAATACACCCAACAAAAAATAGGAAACAGACACAAAGCACCTTGTGCCCCTGCTCTCACCCATACAGCTGCATGGAGAGGTGTGACCCAGCAGGGCACTTAGTACCACAGGAAGAAATGATTATTACTGCCTGATACGAACATGTAAGAATGCATTTCTAAATGTGCATGAATACACTAGCGAGAAAGGGGGTACTTATTACAGAAACATTTCTGCTTTACAGTGAAAACATATTTTTACTTCCTTATAAAAATACTCCCATTGGGAATAGGGCTTAATTTTTTACTCCCTAAAAAATCATTTTACTCCCAACTTTAAAAATTAGGCAGTAAAATGCTCCCATTTCTAAATCTTACCGGGAGCGCTAGTTAAGACAGTAGATAGAGCAATTTTCGAACGTATCCTGCAGCAGGTCAAGACAAACCGTCTCCACGGCACACTATATTATGGGGTATGTAGAATCTCAGAAGGGATGGGGGAACTAAGGATTCAGACAAGTTAAACGCAGCAATGGCCACGCCCCAGAAGCAATGGATTTGCCTCTGAACACAACTGTGGGCGGGCTCAGTAGGAGCAAGATGAGGGTAGCGGGGCATGGCCGCTCATGAGGCCTTACTAGGAGAACCACTTTGCAACATGGCCAGTAAGGCAAGTTCCGGGTATCGCGAAATACCTGTTGGTGTTACATAGACTACAGGCAATTATATACCCACTGCTCGGGTCTGGCAGATGTCATCTTGTGATGGTGAAAAGACAAATTCTAACTTAGATCCAATTAAGGTTTAAACACTAGCCACTACCGCGTTAAGAAGGAACCTACTTACCGCATCACACTTGGTTGTTCCTGGTTTAAGGTTTGGTCAGTTTTCATGCTGGTAGCGATGAGTGAAAACAACAGTGTTCAAGGCACATCTTTGCAACTACCCAAGCGTATGTACGCCTCGTAGACATGTGACAGCATAGACAATCACAGGGATATTGCCTGTGCCGCCAGGCAATGGGTAGGAGGACCCCTTGACTGAAAAATGAAGACCACAAATGAGACCTTCCACTCATTAACACCTCACTTCAAACAGTTATTGGGCTTTGTGAGTGGTGTAGGGAGACATGCCAACCACAGGACGGCAAATATGTGGCAAATGTATTTCACACATCCTCTGGAAGATGCTGTGGCTGTGCAGTACCACTGGAGAGAAGCAGAACAGGCCATCTAAGATGTCCTCTGTAAGGGCAGTTACTCATGTCATGCAGTAATAAACACTATGTGAGCGGTAGTCTGGGACAGGCCACAAAACGTGCAGTAGTCAGTGCCACTGATGAGTGATAATTCACTGTTGGCAATTACAAGTAGGGTTCTGCCTGCATGTGAAGAAATGGCATTCACAAACTCCGAGTGGCTTTTATGCCTGCCTACTGGCTCACAGCTTGAAATGCTGCCCGTGGTATGGATATTGACTTGACTAAGGTGTGACCTCGGTGGCAGCAGCGAAGATTGGCGAGGTTTCATCTGGACAGAGCTGTAATCATAGATACACCTGGGCATCAGCAGAGGGGAATTGAGTGAGATGCCCTTTGGTGAGAGATGTAACTCTGCAGTGACAGAGGAGATAGTCTAACGTGACATCTTGTAGGAGCTGGAAGAGCAAAGTTGCGTGGCGTGCAGCAATTCGGGTTGAACAAGATTTCCCCCCGAAGGGTGTTACGTTGGGAAATGTCAATGCAAAACCCTTTTGAGGAATTTGTAATCACGAAGCATCCCAACAGCAGTGCTGTAGATTGTGTGAGATCTCCTCTGGAGGGAGCTATGATTGTGAAGATCGTGAGCAATATCTTCTAGATGGAACTGTTCTGATAGCTGGGAGATATCTTCTGACCAAAGCTAGATATTACAGGCAGCAGCGGAGACTTTGTGAGACATGTACATATTGTTGTTGTCCTAACAAAGCTTTGCATATCCTTGTATCTGTTGCTCCCTGTTACCCCAGGGTATGCCGGCGCATTACAAATAATAAACAAACAAACAAACATCATTTGGTGACTCTAGAATGCCTTCTACAGGAAGGCTACACAGGGAACCTCGATACTGCTTTATTTGCCCAATGGCTAGATCTGAAAATATCAATACCATGGCATCCTTTAGGGCATATCATTCTATGCCTGTGACAATACAGATAGAACATCTTTTTGAAGTACCAGGGCATGCCTTTCCAAAAGTATCTGTGTAAGGAGGAGGTGGCTATTTCTCTGGGGCCATCACCAAGGACCCTGCCTACCCTACCAATCTCAGTTCCCAGAATATCACGCTGAGCTGGCGGCTGCTTTTTATTTCATCATTTTAAAGTTATAAGTTAACATAACTCTCCATAGGTAACACAACAGGTGTTGCTCCCTGCTAGAATGTTGCTCCAAGGCACAGGGTAATCTACTTATATTAAATCTGTTTACGAGCATCCACTGAGCAGGACACTGTGCATGTCAGGGCAAAGCTAAACCCAAGTAACCGGCTAGCCCACACTGTATCAAGTAAGACAACTTTCAATTAATTGCACAGGCTTTTTCATAATCCTGAAAATGACAAAACAAGATTGCAAAACAGTCTGTCGATGTGTGTAAAACCCAGGATTGAAGACATAACTCAACCCAACGTATTGAGGACACACCACACCCTTTTCCCAGCACACGATGATATTGTTGATCTATTTTAGGAATCTAAATAAGGCCATCCTACTGGCAGGCTTTAAAGAGGAGAAGCACTGAAGCAAAAGGCTTGAGAATGGGTGCAGGGGGAACTAATAGGCTTTGGCGAAGAGCAGGTCTTAAGGAGTTTGCACAATTTCCGATTGTCAGAAGCAGGGGACCAGAGTACGCGGGTGCTCCGGGGCCCAGACACCCCCGTGGAAAAGCAATCTGTGCTAATTATCAATAGACTTTCAATGGAACGTCATTAAAATCTAGTCGCTGGAACCCCCAACAAATACATAAGTTACCTCCCCTGAGAGGTTGCCCCACAGATGGGCACCAATCACCATCAGCTAGTGTGGGTCCCTGGGTCCCCACCAACAATCTTCTGTTATGCGTGAGGTCATAATCAGAGTGCTTTGCATCAGGAAATGTAATGGGTGACAAGATGTACTACTAAGTCCCACCCATCTTCCTGTCTGTTGTGGATCAAAGTGTCTCTTTGGTTAATTGAGCTCTCTGTGGCTCCGGATCAAAGCATAGGTGTCCCTCTGAAAGGGGGTCCGCCTGCAGGGTTTGCCTACTGTAAACAGTTGTCCCAGACATGACATTCACTGCCCTTCATACTAAGCGGTGGGAGCTGACTTCAGTTGACACAGATGCATATCAAAAAAGGTATTGGGTTTCCTGCCCTTTGTTAGTTCTGTGACCAGGACTCTTTGCAGGCCTGCTTCAATTAACTTGATATTTTAATTAGCCTGGCCATGGCAAGAGGAATCTGTTGCCTTCCCCTTCAAGAGATGCTTTGATGTACCCGTGGCTGTCACATTCCAGCTGACCAGGCTGTGTGTCCCCAGAGTACACTTGACTATGTGTTTGTTGTGCGGCAAGCATAGGAAAATATGTGTGAATTAGCCCCACACATTTTCCAGAGGTTCATCTCCCAACATTTCACGCTGTTGTCACGCTGCAGTCACTAAAGCCGTCTGAGATGGCTCAACCAGCGTTCCATATCCACCAACCAGCACAGAGACGATTCTTGACCCAGAACCACTGTTTAGGCCAGCCTGCTGCCATCCATCGAGCCTTGCTTGCCGAACTGCCTGCTGCCTGATACCCGCAGCTGTCTCCTGTCTTGAACTCTGTCGCAGGAGCTGCAAAGCATCTTGGAACCTACTTGACGATGTCGAGCATCAAGATCATCTCAAGCTCCAGATACATTGTGGTTCTGTCCCCCGTGTCCTTGTAGCAAGGCCCCTAGTGACATTTACGATCCCGTGGTCCCTTGTTGCTAAAACGAAATAACCGTGAACAGTTAAGACTGATTGCTTTACCGACTACCCTCCTGTCAGTATCCAGAGTGCATCCCTTTCCTTCGTGAAACTGTCTGTCCTCTGTGTTCCTTTACAGGGTGAGTTGTATTTTGTAGTGTGCTAGAACGTTCTGTTGTAATAATAACAAAGTAGATATTTGTATACAACCTTGACTGGACAGTCCCTTTTATCATTGGGTAATAATTGTATTTTTGCTTTGTTGCAACTAACCAACGATCCACGACCTTGCAGAGATAAACCTGCCGTTCTGTACACATTACCAAAATCGGACAAGGAGGTTTATAATTTAATTGTTTTTGCAATCTGTTCGGATCTCGTCTGGTGTACTAGAGGTGTGGGGCTGATTGATGGTTTAGAAACCAATATTCATCTCTCGACCAGTGGTGCCCGGGAAGCTGATCCTTCACAACCAAAACTGTGGGTTGCCAATATGGCATCCAGTTTTTCAATGATTGAACACCGACCAAACAGAGCTTTTAGTACGCCTTATTGCAAATGCGGAATCAACTACTGTCCTCCGCAAAGCATCAAGTACCAGAAATATACAACAAAATACACAAAATGGCACCTTCCAGGATATGTTATTAAATACCACCATCCCAAGAAATCAACAACCCCACTACCACCACTGTAGGTGTCATTCCAAAAAACAGTCACTCGATCCTGTGTAGGTAAGACCAAGAGACAGGCACGTGCACTTTATCTGTCAAATCAACACAGCTGCATACATTGGGCCTCATTCCGAGTTGGGCGATAAGGGTTAATGGTCATCCTTAAGGAACCCGGTGCCAGTAAACCCTTACCGCCCAATTCGGAGTTCCCTTAGCAGGACCTGCAAATGACGTGTGGTCTGACCACACGTCCTTTGTGGGTCCCGCTAAGGGACCAGGGCACTAATAACAGGCACGCTATTTGCGGACCCGGAATTAGCGCCTTCCCCATTCCCATTGAGCCCTATGGGGGCTCAAGTGGGAATGGGGAATGGTTGGTTGAATGGGGACTTACCGGGTCCGCACAGGTCGGAATGTCCCAGTAAGTCCCCATTCAACCAGACCCGGACCCGGACCCGGACCCGGACCCGGGTTTGGACACAGCAATGGCGCTAAAAGCGCCATTGCTGCCTCCAAACCCGTAATGACCCCCATTGTGTGTGTGGGTAACACCATCACATACACTCTATGTATACAAAATAACATAACATGCATGCTTAAAAATTAAAAAAAATCTGGGGTACGTGAGTGGTAAGCATATGCCCTGCTGCAGGTGTGTCCCTCTGCATCCTTACTTTGCTTGCTCTTTTCCTTGTTCAAGAGATGGCGAAGCTCCTCCTGCTTCCCGGGCTCTGCTTCGCGACAGGACGCCTCCATGTTCAGCTGCACAGAGAGGAAGAGAGGAAAGGGTCATAAGGCAACTGAATATCAGAGTAGGCCTATATCTGAAAAACATATTCTTGGCCCCCACAGAGGTAAGTGGAGAGGATTTTTAGACATCTGTAGGAGCAGGTAGGTATCCCCCAAACATGAGCAGAAGAAACATCATTAACCGGCAAATCATTAGAGGATTCAGAAAAACACAAAAACACCACATGCCACATACATTGTTTTACCAAAATATGCATACGGTTGACACTGTGTTTCCTGCATAGTAATGAACGCAAATAGAAATAATGTGCCCTGCATTTGGAGCCGCATAAGTGAAGTTATGTTACTACAGCACTGAGGTCAGTCAACAACAATAGTTATTGGCCCTTGGCATACTTTGGAAACCACAATGCAGACCTATTTGGCTTTGGAGGGACAAGACTTATATCTAATGTTATTGACTAGATTCAAAATCAATAATATATTATTAGCAGAATATACTACAGTTGTCAACCCCCCTTGTATCCCATCCATCTTCCTCCCTCAAGTTGTTCCTCTACTGCTGATTAGCAGAGATGCAAATGAGCCATATTCACGAAATTAGATTACAGAATGATTCCATGCCACTGGTTAAAAACAGTAAACTGAGGAATCCCATTGGCTGTCCCGGCTCTCAGCTTTCTAATGTATGTTTTAGATCAAAGCGTATAACAAATTTGCTATCTTTGTACAAATGAAGTGTGGATGTTTCTTTCTGATTAGCCAAATCCTGTCAACCCTCTCCCACAATAATTCAATAGATTTTAATTGAGAAGATCACCATATAGCCAAGGACGCTCTGTATTTGCCTAGGCCAAAAATCATACCCTAGATGTGCAAGCGGCTGTGCAACCTGGCATGCAGAGGGAGTGAGTGGTGTGAAGCAGGGCGATTTGATCCTTCATGTTATAAGAGATGTATTCCACATCAACTTCTTGCACATCCAGTAGGCAAGCAGAGGCATCCAAAAGGGTTACACTCTATTAGGTTTGCACATCAGATGAGAATAAGAGCTACTTACTGAAGACACAAAGCCCTTTGCCACCACCCTAAAATAACTTGAGAAGAAAAGTCATACCCCACCACTGGGATTTCACTCTTCACCCAAATGGCATTATTTCCACATCTAGGCCAAGCCAAAGGTTCTGTTCGTCTACATGCCCTTATGCCATTGTAAAACCATCTGCAACCTACACTAGCATCATGTTACTTCAATGAAGAAACCATCCTCTTTGGAAGGTCCCCATTTTAATCAAAACCCAAAGTTGTCCTCCACCAGAGTGACATCACCTCAATGAAGAAACACATCCATCTTCAACCTGTAGAATGGCACTGAAGCGAAGAACCAAAGGAGCTCTACTTCTGAATGGCATCACTTCAACAAAAAACAAATGCCATCCTCCACCAATGAGATGGCATATCATAAAAGAACCACAGCCATCCTACATAAGTGTGATGCATTATCAGTGAAAAATCAAAGCTGCCAATTCACCGGTGAGATGTTGCAACAATAAAGACACACATCCATCTTCTTTCACCAGTGCAGTGTCACATCATTGAAGAACCAAACACTTCCTACTTCTGAATTGCATCACTTCAATGAATAATGAAAGCCCTCCTCCACAAATGTGATGTCACATTAGTGAAACACCATAGACATCCTCCACCAGTGCAATGCCACTAGGGTGAAGCGCCAAACACTTTCCACTCTATTGTGACATCACCTCAGTAAATAACCAAAGACTTCCTCCACTACTGTGGAGCCAGTTCAATGACGAACCAAAGGTGCCCTCCATTAGCAGTTGGTGTAACATCAAAACAAATATAAATCCATCTTCCCTCAATGCAATGTCTCTTTAGTGAAGACTCATGCTTTCTGACGCAGAATGGCATCCCTTCAGTAAATAACCCAAGCCATTCTCCACCGGTGTGAAGAACCAAAGCCGCCAATTCACAGGTGAGACGTCTCATCATCGAATAAACAAATCCATCCTCCACCAGTGTGACGGGAGTTGAACAAAGAACCAAAGCCATCCGCCACCAGTGTGACGGGAGTTGAACAAAGAACCAAAGCCGTCCGCCACCAGTGTGACGGGAGTTGAACAAAGAACCAAAGCAGTCCGCCACCAGTGTGGTGTCCCATCAGTCCCATCACTAAATAATAAAACCGTCTTCAACCGTGAGATGTCACTTCAGTGAAGAGCCATATTATTTCTACTCCAAAATAATATCACTTTAGTAAATAACATAAGTCGTTCTCTGCCAGTGCGACATTACATCAGTTTGTAGTATTCAACCTCAGGAATCACAGGCCAGATGCAGGAAGCATGAAGGAGCGGGTAAGTATGAAAGTAGATGAAGCTTTATTATGTTACAGGGTATAAAGTATGAAGGCGGGAGAGAGGTCAGGTAACAGCATCCTTCCAGCTATGACTCCCATCCTGAATGTCCCAACTGACGTCCCTGGAACACTGAGGGTGATCCGGGTTCCACGGTTGCTAACATTCCATGGGCTTGCATTACGTTACAGCAATGCAAGCACCACACTACACAGGGAACTAATACATCTCTCCTCCACCAGTCCAGTGCCAATTCAGGGAAGAACCAAATACTTTCTACTCCAGAAGGAGAATACTTCAGTAAGTAAGCAAAGCCCTCCTCCATCAGTGTGATGCCGGTCCAAATCCATCTTCCAGCAGAGTAATGTCGCTTCAGTAAAGAAACAGAGAATGTCAACCTTTGAATGGCATCACTTCCGTGAATAATCAAAGCCACTTTTCACTATGTGAAGCCAGTTCAATGAAGAACCAAATCCGTCCACCACCAGTTATAGGCTGCTTCAAAAAAGAAAGAGTCATCCTCAGAAAGTGTGACCACATTTCAGTGAAGAATCGAAGTCTTCCATTCTCCACCAGTGTGATCCCAGTTCAATGAAGAAGCAAATCCATCTTTCACCAGCGCAAAATGACTTCCGTGAAGAACCAAAGGCATTCTACTCCTGAATTAGATCACTTCAGTAAGCAATCTAAACCAGGCAGCACCAGTATGATGTCAGTTCAATGAAGGCCGAGCCGTCTTCTAGCCTCATAGTCACTATAGTGAAGAAGCAAATACTTTTTTTTTAAATTTAAGTTTATTGAGATGTCCACAACAATTCAAAAGACAGTACAATTAGATATTAGGTACATATCAAAGCAATGTACATTTGTCTACCTCTCCCCCCCACACCTGTACGTAAAACATTTCAAACCGTTTCTCTCCCTCGACCCCTATCCCACCTTAGGGACAGTGAATCCTCCCTTTGTGTACGTTGACAGAGTTCTGAAGATTGTGATTAGTGCCTGGTGTTTATGATTTGCAAATTACGCTGAGCGTGGTTGCCTCCTTGTATCTTATTTGGAACAAGCATAAAGGTCTCCTCTGTTGGTATACGTTCACATGTTTTCCATAAAAAATTGGGCGAAGATGTCCATTTCTCTTTCCTTTAGACCTCATAAAGTCCCAGGCATGTATTTATTCACAAAGTCCTCCCACATTAGATTGCATTGCATTGATTTTTGCATGTAAGGCAGCAGTGATCTTCTCCATTACCCAAATTTATTTGTGGCTACGTTGACCCATTCTCCCTTGCTCGGTACATTCTTAGATTTCCATTTCATTACGAAGGCGGAACGCACAGCCAACAAAAGGGGGACAGCCAGACCCGTGATCCTTCTCCATTAATCCTCATATCTTTCAAACCCAAAAAGAGCTAGAAGAGGATCTGCAACCCTTTGAATTCCTTCGATGTCTTTGTTCCACCCCAGGACCTCGTCCCAGAAAATTCTAATGCTGGGCCAGCTCCACCACATGTGCCAGTAGTCCGCATTTTCACTGCATTCACGCCAACATAATGGGCTCATTGACTGGAACATTTGGGAGAGTCTTCGCGGGTCATATCGCCACCTGTGTAACAATTTAATGGCATGGAGCTTATTTTGACTTGCTATCGAGACCTGGGAGGCAGCCCTGCACATCTTCCCTCACATGACCAAATCAATCTCATCTCCCAGGTCATTTTCCCACCTATTCTTCAAGTGCATAGTAGATCCCTTCCCGGCGTCAATTAATTCTCTACAAAAGGCGGATATCAGGCCTTTAATTTCTGTTCTGGAGTTTAACAATTTCTCGAATGGGGTGATATCTCTACTGACACTGTCCTTCCACTTGTCCCTGGACAGAATACCTTTAAGCTGCAGGAAATGAAAGACATATATGTGGCCTAGCCCCAGGGCTTCTTTCAGTTCCGAGATTGATATGAACGAGCCGCCTTTCCACAGCTGGCCCACCCTCTCCAACCCTGCCTCCTACCAAGACTGAAATCTCTCCAAGTTGGGGATGTACTCTCGGATGCCCAGGCCCATAGGTGGCTCAGAGGGAAGGCCACAAAGTGATCTTTTGCATGGCATTTCTTTCTCTCCATATTTCCCATATGGTCCCCAGTATCGGGTGATTCCTTAGTCTCCGTAACAGTTTATTCCTCGGTACCCAAAGCCATTCAGAGATTGTTGCTGGGGCTAAATAGTGGTTGTCTAGAGTGACCCATTGGGGTTCCTTGCAATTCCTTAATGGGGAATCAAGATTCTTAATTGGGCAGCCTCATAGTACTTGTTCAGATCTGGGAGACCCACCCCCCCTTATCTTCAGGTAATGTTAAGGTCTCATAGGCCACCCTTGTTTTCTTTCCTTGCCATAAGAGCCTCAGATCTGTTTTCTTGACCTCGTCAAAGAAGTGCTTCAGTAGTCGTAGTGGGGAGAACCTTTCCATATCGCCTTGTGTGAGGTCGTGCAGGGGGACAAGATGGATTTGGCCTTATTAATGTTGAAACCTGAGAGCACGCCATATTCTTCCATTAAATGGACTGCTCTGGGTATGGATGATGTGGGGTTTGAGATATGTAAGAGTAGATCATCGGCATATAGGGCCACCTTGTATTCTTTCCCACCCATTTGGAGTCCTTCCACCTGATGGTCAGTACTCAGTTTCTGGGCTAGGGGCTCTAAGGAAAGAGCGAAGAGTATCGCTGAAAGGGGACATCCTTGTCGGGTTCCTCTGCCTAGTCCAAACCAGCGGGAGTATTCCCCATTCACGAAAACGGAGGCTTTGGGGGACGTGTATACCGGCTGGATCCTAAATGTCGGGCCTAGTCCTACCTTTCGGAGGACCGGCATCAAAAAACCCCATTCAACCCTGTCAAAGGCTTCTCTGCATCCGCCGATAGGAGGGCAGGATCGTTGGCCATTTTTCGAGATTCATTAATCAGGTGTAGGGTCTTCCGCATGGTGTCCGCTCTCTACCTCCCCAATACAACTCTGACTTGGTCAGCCTTTATCAGGCGAGGCATGAGTGTCTCTAGCCTTGCGGCAAGGACCATGGTATACATTTTTGTGTCGATATTTAACAAGGATATGGGGCGGTATGAACCACAATGTTTGGGATCCCGTCCTTCTTTGGGGATCACCGAGATGAGGGCTTGGACAAATGAATCAGGGGCCTTCCCAGTATACAGGATCTCATTAAAGAGTTCAACCATAAAAGGGAGAAAGGGGGGAAGAGGAAGGATTTGTAAAACCCTGCAGTGTATCCATCGACGCCCGGGGCTTTCCCAAGAGATAGCCTCTTAATTGCGCTTTTGATTTCTTCTTCATTTATCGGGGCATCTAAGGTAAGAGATTCCTCACCTGAGAATTTCGGCATCTCAACCGAGGTGAGATAGTCTTCCGTTCCCGATTGTCTGGGATCCACTTCCAATCTATACACTGTCTCGTAAAAAGTGGCTAAAGCCACAGGGATATTGCCCCGTTGTACTTCGGGGACTCTCCCCCTGTACTATTTCCAAAACCCTTTGTTCTGCCCATTGTTCCCTTAACCTGGCTGCCAATACCGCATCTGCCTTGTCCCATTTTTCCTAAAACTTCTGTCTCAGAAGTTGCAACTTCTGGACTATCTGCCCCTCCTCGAGGAGTCGGAGCTCTTCCCTTTTCCGTTTCGCTTCTAGAGTCTTGTTAGTTCTTCCCTCTTCGGTTCTGCTCGCTTCCTCATCCAGGTGACATATCTCCCTCCTAAGTTTGCCCTCAACCAGGGCTCTTTTACTCTCCTTGCCTGCACCCTCTCTAATTAGAATACCTAGCCAGGTTGCCTTCCCCGCTTCCCACACCATCATTTTGGAAACCTCTCCTGTATTATTGGTCTTAAAGTATTTGTTGACCTCGTGTTTGAGCTCCGTCTTAAAGACAGCGTCTTTCTAAAGAGATTCATTGCACCTCCATCTACCCCCCCTTGTTAGGTGGATTGTCCCAGTGTATGTTGGCCGTGACCAAGTCGTGATCAGACCAGGTAACATTGACAATCTCTGAGCTCTTCACTGCATCATTCATTTCCTCGGACAGGAACATGTAATCAATCCTAGTGAACATATTGTGGGGGGCAGAATAGAAGGTGTACCCCGTTTCTTCCGGGTGGAGCGCCCTCCATGTATCTCGTAACCGGTATATGTCCATAACCACTGTGCGACCCCCATCGACCGGTTCCTTGCATTGGGGTTACCCGCTCTCCTGTCCAATATAAGGTCAGCCCATAGGTTGAAGTCTCTCCCAAGGAGGACATGTCCCATTGCTTCCGCCATAATTTTGGGAATCGTCTTAGTCAGGAATCGGGACTGACCCGAGTTCGGGGAGTACACTGTGACAAACGTGATGGTTATCTTTCCTATGGAGCCTACTACAAGCAGTGCTCGCCCTTCTACATCCGCCCATGTCTTCGTGAGTGTGAAGTTTAATCCCTTTCTAATGAGTATCCCGACTCCTCCCTTCCTCAGAGGGCCAGACCCCCAATATTCCATCCCCATTCGCGTGTTAGGGGTCTTTCGCTCCTCTCTGCAGGCATATTTGGTTTCCTGCAGAAGCAGGACATCGAGTCCCGCCATGCAAAATTCCCTACATACCAGGGATCTTTTTGGTCGGGAGTTCAGACCTTTAGTGTTCAGAGTCCCGTTCTCTGTGAGTCTAAATTAACCGCCATTTCCTCTGGTGTATGTCAAATGACCCCTCGATGGTGGTCAGCAACTGAGCGCATGGTAAATCTTCAGCACCTTCACAATTCTGCTGCTTAGCGAGGATTCTGTTCTACCCTTTCACCGTACCACCCCACCCTCCCTCCTCCCACCCCCTTCCCCTCCTGTCGGCGTCCGATCAAACACTGTTGAATTCACTGGGCTAGTGCCAGACCACTGGCGGAGGCCGTTACCTCACAGCCCCCTGCATATAACAATCATAATAACATTTGAGCTCCCGGTTCCCACCCCCCCTTCCAAAAACACAAACATTAAGATCGGGTAATGAACATATGTTGCCAATATGAGTTCAGCCACAGTGCCTGCTCTTTTTCCCCGGTGGGGAATTTCCAACTTGGTAAAATCATACCCGTACCTGAGCCTGTCGGCAAAGGGCAGGGAGGGTCCCAGCCGGTTACTTTCGACAAAATGTCTTTCCCCTGGCATCCAAGGCATATAGGACTTCAGATTCCTGAAGCCATGGGGCAAGTGTCCCTCGAAGAGACATGGACAAGGCAGCAAGCGGGAACCCCTGCGGCGGGGCCGACGTACCAGCCCTCTCCTCATAACAGTGTGTGTCTAAGAGCACGAAAGCCCCTTCACGGGTAAACGGTGTGTGACATTTGGGAAACCAAACACATTATCAGGTATGATCAACCTTCCCCTTCCGGAGAGGTGTTACCTCTTTGAAATGTCCTCGATTCTTTGACGCGCTTCCTCCTTGGCCCTTGGATGCGCCACTGTCTTCCACTTGGTCCTCTCCTGGGTCTCTTCCTTCGTCACGGTTATACAGTAGTTCTGATATACAGTTCTTGATGTCCATTTCGGACCGCAGCCGTTCCTTTTTGCCTTCATGCTCAAACGAGAGGGAGAAAGGATAGCCCCATCTAGCGTATTCCGTGTTCTTTCAACCATTTTGAGAGAGGGATGCACAGGGCGAGGTTCATGGAGGACAAGTCTTGAAAGATCGTGACTCGTGCTTCGCCAAGGGCGATCGGCCCACTACATTTGGCCTTTTCCAGGATTCTAGCCCTGTCGTGATAATTGTGGAAGCGGGCCAGGACCGACCTGGGTCCACCCGATGGTCCTCCCGCTAGGTGTATTCTTTCAGTTTTTGGCTCATCAATCACTTCGTCCTCAAATAACAGCTTCATTATGTCATGGAGCGTCTTCTTGAGGTCCCACTCCGACTCCCCATCTTGTTCCGGGATGCCGAAAAAGCGTAGATTGTTCTGTCTCTTATGATTTCTCTTTGTTCTATTTCCGCAATTCTGTGGTCCATTTGAGTTTCGAGAGTACTTAGAGAGGATTGGTTATTTTCAACTCCCTCGAGTCTCTCTCTTCCATCTTGTCCATCCGTTGGGTGATTTTGTCAATTTTCCCAACTATATTGGTATCTATGTTCTTGATCTCGTTCAATAGGGCCGCAACATCGCCTTTGGTAGCTGCTGCATCAGATCCTGAGGTGGCCATGTTTCTGTCTTGGGGGGTCTCAAGTGCAGCAGGCAATAGGGAGTAGGAAAACTCGGCTAATTTCAATTTTATGTCCATGGGCTTAGGGACGGGTTCTCCGGTCAATGTTTGAGCTCACTACTGCGCGGTGGGAAAGGGAGTTCCTCCTCCTTGTGTGAGTAATAGGATTCTGTGAGTTTGCCTATGTGCCTATTTACGCTTCGATAGAGGGTGTTCACCAAGTAGCACACAGGTAGCACACCCTTTACTCAGGATTCTGTACTGAAGTCATAGCCCATGACTGTAGAGCTGCTGCCCCCCAGGATCTCTTCACTTCTTATTTCTGAGTGGGTACGCGCGTGTGGCAGTGGACATTCGCTTCTCATGGTTCGATAGGTGTTGGTGTGGTCAGAGAGTCATGCCTCTTTCTGGCGGATTGTCCATAGAGGAGGGTACATGCCCCGGTAATGGGGGCCCAACCCTCTCAGTGCCAAGTAGACAAAGCAGGAGCAAAGTATGGGCCGTAAGGATACGGCACGTGAGAAAGAGTCTGTGAGTGGACGCTCCTAGGCCCCCTTTCGTTAGGTCGCAATGGCAGGTAGGCGTGCATGTTTTCTAGTTGATAGGCCAACGGAGATCTATCAGCTTGCCGAGGGTAGATACGTTACAATGGTCGCGAAAGGGTTGCTTAGAGGAGGGCACACATGTCGGGGGCCAAACCCTCTGATAGTGACCCAGATTGTGTGTCCAGTTGAGTCCACTGTGGGGTATGAAAGCTATATTCACTTTCGGGGTGTTCGGGGCCGTTCACGTAATGCGACCTGTCCAATCTTTATGTGCCCTATCTTTATGCAGAGAGGGTGGGGGGTTCACCCCATCCGAGGGGGGTACAGTTACAACATTTATTCAGGACGGAACTATCGATCAGTGCTTTCACTGCTGCTCGATGGGGTGACTCATTAGCCCCTTGGTGTGAACCACCCAATGTTTAAGCTTTAAGCCAGTGGTTGGTCTTGTCAATGTCCAGTTTGGATGCCCTAAGGATGATTCCAGGAGTGCAGTGCAGTTCCCAACACACTAATGCTCCAAAAACCACTCGTCAACGTTGCTGTTTTCTCCTCGGGTTCCAGGAGCGTGTTTCGGCGTAGATAGGGTGAACACCTCTGACGCAGGATCAAGAGTGCTGGGTCATCTCAAGGAAGACCAACATAGGCCAAATTGGTGAAGCTCAGTGCCCCTAACCACTCTGGTCTAACAGATTCAATTAAAGAGTGCAGGGCTCCAAGATGACGTACAGTCTGTATTACAAAAAGGTTTCTGGCATTCATCCACCCTCACCTCGCGATGCGTTCCATTAATACGAATGTCGGGATCACCAGAATGCAACGAGGTTGAGGTGGGATCACTTTGCTTGGTTCGCAGGACGAGGGATCCCTGGAGCTGCGTGTTAACTCCAGGATATGCGCCTACCCAGGCAGGTCGCCTCGCTATAGATAAGAACCAGTCTTGTCACAGAAAAATAAAGTTGTTGGCAAGGGCAAACTCGTGCAGTTTCAATTATTCATTCACCTCATCTCTGGGGATAGCGTAGCCGCGGTGCATTTCCTCACAAGATCGGGATGTTTCTTCAGCGGGTCACCAGGGACACTCGCGGCAAGTGGGTTAGATCATTCCTGGCATGTCAGGATAAGGCAGGAGGTAATGCGAGACATCACTTCTGTTCTTCCTGGAGAACTTCACAGTCCGGATGCCCACCGCGACCCCGATGGAGTTGTCGGGGTGTGTTTCATGCATATGGGGAGAGCTGATGGCAGTGCGATGGCTCGGAGAGTGTGGGTGTGGACGGGTGCTGTCCCGCTGAGCCTGATCCTATCACCGTAGCTGTCCGAGTGGTGGGGTGACTCTCGCTTGTAACAGCGTCTGCCTACGATGGTATTAGGCGAGGGGTTTAAGCCCTTGTGCAGCGCTCTGTGGAAGGGGGTTTGAGCAGGCCCACTTATGACTCAGGGTCCATGTGCACGTCCCCACCTGGAGTGTTCGCCGCGCTGATCCTGGGAAGGGGATCCGGCGAGGGTCGCCTGCGTTTACCCCCGTGGACGGAGTATCCCCAGGGAGGGTCAGCTCTGCTCCAGACTTCCTCTGTTCCCACCGGACATCCTCTATATGATTCGCTGGTATGAGGGACTCGCGTATCCCTTCCGGCTCACACTCTGATTCTGGGATACTTTCACTTGGAAAGTTGCAGGCCGGCCCGGCCTGTGACGCCTCAGTCGTAGATCGTGATTTCTGGGGAAATTCGACTCAGATTTTTGTCGGTTTTACGACCAGCTGCCGGGGGTCTTGTTCCAACACTCGATTCACTGAGTATCTCCGGGGGGCGGGCCGTTTAGTGGGGGCTAAAACCACTTTTAGGGCTGCAAGACGCAGAGCTCACACGGAGGCTTTACTCATCCCCGCGCCCCCTGCTGGCCGATCGTAAATACTTTTTACACCAGAATGACACCACTTCAACAAATAACCAAAGCCATCCTCCACAACTCTGATGTCACTTCTGTGAAGAATCTAAGGTTTTTTTTAATTCCAAAATGACATCCCTCCAGTAAACAACGAAAGCCATCCTCCATCAATGCAGTGTCACTTTAGTGAAGAACCAACAACTTCATATTATAGAATGGCATGACTTCAGTTCATAACCATAGCCATCTTCCAGAAGTGTGAAAACAGCTTAATAAAAAATCAAAGCCATCCTCCACCGGTGTGAAAACAGCTTAATAAAGAATCAAAGCACACACCTAACAATCAAAGCTGTCCTCCACCAGTGTGAAAACAGCTTAATGAAGAATCAAAGCCGTCCTCCACCAGTGTAAAAACAGGTTAATAAAGAATCAAAGCTGTCCTCCACCAGTGTGAAAACAGCTTAATGAAGAATCAAAGCCGTCCTCCACCGGTGTGAAAACAGGTTAATGAAGAATCAAAGCCACCCTCCACCAGGGTAAAAACAGGTTAATAAAGAATCAAAGCCGCCATCCACCAGTGTGAAAACAGGTTAATAAACAATCCAAGCCGCCCTCCACCAGTGTAAAAACAGGTTAATAAAGAATCAAAGCCGCCATCTACCAGTGTAAAAACAGGTTAATAAATAATCCAAGCCGCCCTCCACCAGTGTGAAAACAGCTTAATAAGGAATCAAAGCCGTCCTCCACCGGTGTGAAAACAGCTTAATAAAGAATCAAAGCCGTCCTCCACCGGTGTGAAAACAGGCTAATAAATAATCCACGCCGCCCTCCACCAGTGTAAAAACAGGTTAATAAAGAATCAAAGCCGCCATCCACCAGTGTAAAAACAGGTTAATAAATAATCCAAGCCGCCCTCCACCAGTGTGAAAACAGCTTAATAAGGAATCAAAGCCGTCCTCCACCGGTGTGAAAACAGCTTAATAAAGAATCAAAGCCGTCCTCCACCGGTGTGAAAACAGGTTAATAAAGAATCAAAGCCGCCATCCACCAGTGTAAAAACAGGTTAATAAATAATCCAAGCCGCCCTCCACCAGTGTGAAAACAGCTTAATAAGGAATCAAAGCCGTCCTCCACCGGTGTGAAAACAGCTTAATAAAGAATCAAAGCCGCCATCCACCAGTGTAAAAACAGGTTAATAAATAATCCAAGCCGCCCTCCACCAGTGTGAAAACAGCTTAATAAGGAATCAAAGCCGTCCTCCACCGGTGTGAAAACAGCTTAATAAAGAATCAAAGCCGTCCTCCACCGGTGTGAAAACAGGTTAATGAAGAATCAAAGCCATCCTCCACTAGTGTAAAAACAGCTTCATAAAGAATCAAAGCCGCCCTCCACCAGGGTAAAAACAGGTTAATAAGGAATCAAAGCCGCCATCCACCAGTGTGAAAACAGGTTAATAAATAATCCAAGCCGCCCTCCACCAGTGAAAAAACAGGTTAATAAAGAATCAAAGCCGCCATCCACCAGTGTGAAAACAGGTTAATAAATAATCCAAGCTGCCCTCCACCAGTGTGAAAACAGGTTAATAAATAATCCAAGCCGCCCTCCACCAGTGTGAAAACAGGTTAATAAATAATCCAAGCCGCCCTCCACCAGTGTGAAAACAGGTTAATAAATAATCCAAGCCGCCCTCCACCAGTGTAAAAACAGGTTAATAAAGAATCAAAGCAGCCATCCACCAGTGTAAAAACAGGTTAATAAAGAATCAAAGCCGCCATCCACCAGTGTGAAAACAGATTAATAAATAATCCAAGCCCCCCTCCACCAGTGTAAAAACAGTTCAATAAATAATCAAAGCTGTCCTCCACCATTGTGATGTCACGTCAGTGAAGATCCAAACATGTTCTACTCTTTGCAAGACAATCTTAACCCAACATACCACACGGACACACAAGGCTGGTGTTAGTAAAATTATAGGTTTTGGAAATTAAGTTAGGTTCTCTAAACAGATAACTGCAAACATGTTTTTTTTAAAGAAGCTCTTACCCTGCAAAAACATAGAATGTCCTTTTTAGGATTCATCTGTTCACATGTGCTTTCGAAGCAGGCCCAAAGCAGGAGTTACATTTTAGCTCTGAGTCAATGGACTGTTGTAATGTTATATGAGTTATAGATGTATAAAGATGTGCCTTTTGTCAATGGGAAGAGAGAGAGTAGGAGGTTCACATGGTGACTTGACACCAGGCTGATTTCGCTGCAGTGGAATAAACCTGTCTCTCTGAGCTTTAAAAACCAACATTTTGTTCTGGTGTTTTATTTTGCTTTTAAGTTATTTTCTGAACATGGGCGGGAATAGTAGAAGTATTTTCTCACACTGGGACAGAAAATGAAGCCCAGCTGCAGCCTATAAAATACATGCTACTTAGCTCCTGCTTGTAGCCTAGAGTGATCCTGGCGAGCTTGACACCAACATCTACCAGGAGCTGCTTTTGGCTCCCGAGGCCAGCTGCTGCCATTCAAACAGCCTTATGTCACATTAACTCCAGGGACGTCATTTAGAGGTTGCCAGGGGTCTCCCTTGCTACCCCTGTGGTCTCCCTTGCTACCCCCTAAAAGATTTCTTTTTTTTTGTTTTTTACAATTTTAAACCCCTGGGCTGTGACCAATGCCATGATGCCATGTGGCTATTTGAGCTATTTGTCTTGCTGGAATTCCATAATAATTGCTAGACTCATTAAAGGTTTATTTCAGGCACATTTCAGGGGGTGAGTCACTGATTTAGTCTGTTCTTAAACACCTCAAATTCACAATGCAGACAAAATCCTCCAAATGCATTTAGAGTAGAATAAGCATTAATGTATTTTGCTTTTCACAAGTTGCAGTTATAGCATGTTTTTTCCTGCCGATACATATGGTGATCTATTCTTGTATGAAATGTATATCACGTTACAATAATATTGTAACCATATTTTTCATAGTGTAAGTATAAACAATGCTATGTGATGCCACTTCCTGTTTTGTCAAGGGGTTAACAATCACGTTCCTTCGCTTCCCGTGAAGTCACTTCGGGGAGGGGTCAAATGACATCACGTCCTGTGATGTCATCAGAGGTCAAGGGTCATTTGATGTCACTTCCGCTACCCCTGGCATTTTGGTGAAATTACGTCCCTGATTAACTTTGAATTTGGGACAGGGTACTAAGAATAAATATAACACATCTATAAGATATTTTAAAAGTTACGTTTTGTCTCTCATGTGGAAATTAGATTTGCGTTACGCTATGTTTTAGCTGCTGCTTCCTGAGTTATGTCTGATACACAGGAGCTATTTGTTTCTTATCACATTTTATCTACGATCCCTGAGTGAAAAATGAAAGCTATTGGAAAAAAAAATGTGTACTCAGTAGATAAGCCTACCAAGACCCTCCTTCGCCCGCTCTCACCCACGGCTCCAAATGTTTCCTCAGTCCCTTACATTTTTAATGCCCAATTGGGGTGGGGTCATGAATTGACAACAAAATCACCTTAAGAGGAATGATATGCCGCAAATCTCTGAATCCCTGCCTTCCACTTGACTGCCTGAGGGAGAGACCCATGTGCTATTATTTATTGAAATATTTATATTGCTATACTCCTTCCATCCAATGTGCAGACATGGTCCAAAATGGTACAAAAGCATTTAACAAATTAAAATGAATGCATGGATCAGGGGGCAATAGTTGCACAAGCTCATAGCCAATAGGTGCTAAGTAATGGTGTGCTGTGTGTATGTGTAGAATTGAGGTGGCAAGTGATTTTGGGCCTCATCGCCGCTGGGATACCGCCAACACAAATAGCGTTACTACTACACGGTCTTACGCAATTTGCGCCGGATCACGAGTAGTGGTAATGCTGTAATTTCCCATTTATTTAAGAGGATTCTATGGGATTTTTGGCACTAAAAGCACCAGCAGTAATAGCGCTGGCGGTAATAGCACTGAAGACGGCTGAAAATGGGCAGAAAGCTGGAGATTTACCTCCAGCAAGAAGCTGGAGGTAAAACTGCAAACTTTCCGCCAACTCACGATTCGGCCAACCCTTTAATGCGGCGGTAATAGTGTTACTGCCGTATTTAAGGGCTACCGGCCAACTCGTGATGAGACCCTTTTTATGGCTGGCTAGTAGTTTGCCACTTGAAATATTTACCCCTACATCAATACATAAGTGAACAGCTGATGTCAAATGTTCACAAGACATGACTAATTAGGAAAGGCTAAAGACAAACATGTTCCTTTCAAGCGTATGTTAAATTGTGATAACGTAGTAGAAAAATGAATGTCAAGGGGCAATGCATTTCATAGCTAAGAGTTGGAATGATTGAAAAAGAAAAGCAAACACAAAGAAGTGTAACCTAACAAGTGAGAAATTGAAAAAAAGAAAAGTGAGCCTGGTCAGATAAGTACGAGCAAATCCTGGAACGCATTTGAATATAATACATTAAAAAGTCTAAAAGGAATAGAGAACCAATGTAAACAAGCCAGACATGATGAAATATGGTAGGTATCATTTAAATGAAAGAGAATCTTAATTGCAGAATGAAGACTAGACTCGAGGGGAAGAGGAGCATGTTTGGGTGACCCAACATGTAAGGAACAACAATCATTACAATGTGAAAGTACCAAAGCCAAATGGAAAGGTGTAGCTGCAGAGCATGGCAAGACATGACACATTTTTCTAATTGTGTAAAGTTGGAATCAAGACAGATGACTCAGCTACATAATTTGATTTTATAGATTAAATGATGAATCAAAAAGATTGCATGCAGTAGAAGAACATTCTAAATGAACAAGGGGGAAAATAATTAAAACTAGGACAAACAATATCTGTAGTAGCTGGAAAGAACAGTATCCCAGTTTCTTTGGGATTTAATCATAGAAAAAGAGATGGCATTCAGGATCCAACAGCCGAAAGACACCGCTGATGTAGGCAATCTGAAAAAGTTGGACATTTAAAGAAACATTCTGCATCAGCCTAAAAGTGTGTTAGAAACCCACATGCCTCAAAAAGAGATGCAAGGAGAATGTGTATAATGTAAAGAATAAAGGAAGACTAATATAACCCCGAGACACACTATAACATAAAGGTCTGTGAAGAAGCATAAGAACCTTTCCAGGAAACAGAAAGAAAACCAAGAAAGAGCAAGTCACGTTATTCCAAGTGAGGATAAGGAATTCACAAGTGAAGTGAGGTTCTCGGTTTCAACGGCAGCTGATAAGTACCTAAATAGAAAATAACGTAGTCTCTAGAATGACCAGCCCGGGAACTATATCTCGGGAGGATAGCTCAGGGGCAACGTGCTCGCCTTGGAAGCGAGGTGACACGGAGCAACACAGGTTAGATACCCGGGTCCACACTTCAAAACTTCTGGGTATTAAGCACCTTATAAATATCCTATCATATCATATCATATATATGGTAGTGGTGGCAATCAATTATTGGAAATAAGATAATTAGATAGCTGGAAATGAACAATTATTTCTAACAGTTTTGATAAATATGGAAGAAGAGATACAGGACAATGTAGAATAGGAAAGGAAACATCAAGATTTCGTGGATGGCAGTGGGCTGTTTAAAAAAAGAAGGAAAAGAACCAGTTTGAATAGTTATTTTAAAGAAAATCATGACATATAATACAAGAAAGGGAAACATTAATTTAACAAGAGAGCGGGATAAAGGATCAAACGGAGCAGCGGTATAATTAGATCGGGAACAGCATGAAATAACACAATAGGCAGACAAGTTAAAAAAAGACCAATTAATAGTTGAGGGGATGGAATGCAGTGTAGACTTTGCAGTTAAAGAACATGGATAATTAATATCGTCAATTTGTGTAACAAATCAAGAGGCAGAAACTAGGGGGCAAAAATATAGCTAAGGAAATATTGATGCTCTTCACTTTGAAAACAACCACCTGCACTGTTGGTTGGCTGATACAGTGTGCCTACCTCACTTTTCCTACTCAATCAGCGAAAGATCTGATTGGTGTGACTGACCACTTTGATCTGTCTCATTATAAAATAAGACAAGACCCATCTAATCAACGTGGGTGTCTTTTACGTGGCAGCATGAACACAGCAGTAAAACGTGCTTTAACTGCATGCTAGTGATGATGGTATTTAAGCTAGTGAAATCTGTATGAAATGCAGTCTAAAGAAATGCAATGTCTTCAGAATGAAGATAACCATAATCCAGAGTCAACAAGCAGTTTCCAGCATGATGCCCTCAGACGTGCCAATGCATATACAATTCTGCTTTCTAGTGAAAAGCATTAATCAGACAGAAGCTTCTTTCCATTCCAGATTGTTTTCTAATGTTCTGCCTTACAAAAATATCTGATCTATGATCACCATTTAACCGTACATAAGCTCTCGATTCGTATAGGCTCAGAGTTGCGGATACTTTTTGCCATGAGGTGTTCGCAGCTCAGCCTTCTGTCCTACAAAGCTGATAATCTCTCACCATCACCTTTTAATCAAGGCCCTCCAAAAGTGGTCTTAAAGTTGAGCTTACAAAGAAGAAGTTTCCTTTCTGTCTTACTGGTAGTACTTCATTCTCGGTAGTTTATGACACCCTCTCCCCAATAATACTTTGTTCGTATTCCTCTTTGAAGCCATCTGCTGGGTTTTGCCTATCTTAAATCGGTTCTTTCACGAATTACACCAACGAGCTTCAATGTCCTAGACATCTTACAATGCTGCTACTTTTCCTATGGATGGCCACTCCCTGCTCACAGTTGCAGCCAACCTTTGGGTGGAGTGCCCAGAGTATATTAGGGTTATCAATAGATTGTCTGAATCACCTGGCCCCAGGTCAGGGAATGTACCTTTGCAAAGAGGACTTGACTGTGGGAACCTCCCTGCAGTGTTTCAGTCCCACTTTTATGGCAGGAGGACATGCATCAACAAAGTAAAATGATTGTGTGTTGGCAGTGGTTATGTTAGCGATATTTCTGACACAGTTCTGGCCTATTTCTGTTGACAATACAAATGACTGCTTTCGTATTAATGGGGAGTTCCTCTCTTGCCCTTCCCATTTTTGGCATTCTTTTATTGCGACTGTATTGTTTAGGCACGAACAGCGAATCGGTTAATCCTTATGTCGTTATACTCTTTCCCTCGTATGCGGAAAAGCTCCCAGCTAATGTATTCAATAGGGAAATTACATCTCTTTCAATTCTATGGGGGAGGGAAACCTTGTATGAGGAGACAGTGTACCGGGAGGGGAGATGATATAGGAACATTTGTGTGCCCTGGACATACATGCTGAGGGTATCGGGAGGCATAACAGGCTAGAGAGACATGTTTTTCAGCCTTCAAAGGGTATTTATTAAACATATGGGCATTATACAAGTATACTCTGTGAAATGATGGTGCATTTTAAGCGGGTGGTGTTACCATCTCAGAACATTCTGTAATTTGATAAGGAATACTTAAACACCACACACCCAGTAAATCTTTTTTAGCTCTGACAAATGTGTGCAGGTTTGGGTTAGCACACTATTACATTGAGCAAAGACATAGTAAAAAGACTTATTGAAAATGGAATTCTTTTTACTATATCCATGCTTGCTAAAGCGTGATGTAATTAGAAAAAGAGTAATTAAAGCCAATATAGCTAGTACATACCTTTGAAGAGTGAAAAACGAGTTACAGTTTGCACATGGTTGAATTAAGCATAGACATTGTGAATGTACTTGCATGTTGGGGGAAGCTATCACAGGTATGTCCGTAGAGGGGCAAATGCTTCCATGTTGGTGCAAAGAATCACTGCCGTGTCCTTACAGGGGCAAATGCTAGCATTGTTGTGCAAAGTCATCACAGTTCTGTTCTTCAGATGCAAATACCGACAATATTTGGGAAAAGCCATCTTGAGCATGGTCTTACAGTGGCAATACTGGCATGGTGGTCAAAGAACAAGGAAGACTATTTTCAATAGTTGTTGAACTATCCTTGTCCTAATAGTAGAATGATAGGAGATTTTGATTAAATCTAATTTCCACAATGTAAGCCAGCTTAGCCACATAATAACACTCATCAACTTTGCTTTAACCATGATGCCCAGTAAAAAATGCCATGCCAGAGGAAATAAACATAACCAGATTTGTAGTCTAGCCACGTAAAAACACCATGATTTCATGGTAAGTGTTACTTGGCTAGACTGGACTGAATTAATGCAGCCAGTCGGGCTACATTTTCTTACTGTGGAACTGGCGCAGCATTTTTGTATTGTTCATCATGATTAAAGCAAACATAATTGTTATGTGGCTAGACAGGTCTACACTGCAGCAGCTAGTGTGGGTATGTTTTCTATATGTGGACATCAATGGTAAACTAAACATGATGAGTGTTATAACGTAGCTAGACTGGCCTACATTGGTGCAGCTAGTCCGGGTATATTAACAGCATTTTTTACTGGCAAAGCCAACAGGAACATGTTTTTATATGGTCATTCTGGCGTGTATTGGCACAGCCTACCTGGGCATTTATGGGCACAGCTGCATCAAAATAAATGTTTTTATACTGAGAAATATAGTGTGCAAAGTCAACATGAAAATGAGTTGGAAAATGTGCTGCACTGTTGGTGATTTGCATGTAATGGATTTTTTCATTTGTTAACCTACACAACCAAATGTAAACTGTGTAGCATTTCACCCAATTATTCACAGAACGTATGCTGAAAAATGTAAAACTGTAACCCATTATTTTTAAAATGTTCTCAGGGGAGAACCCCCACAAACTCTGCTTGCTTGGCTCGGACTCCCTCGCTATGCTTGTTCACGCACTAATTTTTGTAAACAAGTTTGCCCCCCCTCCAACTAAAAGTCACCAGCTGCCACTGCTCGCATGCAGGGTATTACATCTGCAGATAGCTTGCTTATTGAACATGTGTCACTTGACATATGCAGTGATGTTATGTTGGCAGGCCCCGCGGATTGGAAGCAGGGTGACTGCGCCCCTTTCCTCCTCTGTGTGAAGCCTGCATGAGTGCTCACCCTCTTTTTCCGCAGCCAGAACTGGCGATGGCAACACACTGAGGGGGTACCTCCAAGAAGGAAATAAAGGCAGTCGATGTGACTTTAAAAATGGCTGTGAGACTTCCTTCATGATTGGGGGAAGTGAAAGGGGCCTTGAGACCAGTCAGACCTGATAAGATGGCAGCTGCTCTGGCTGGAGTCCTGACAGCTGTAGTTGCATGGGGCAACAGGAGTTCCAGTGGGGCAAGGAAATGGTCCCTTCCTGCTGCAGGCCTAGCAAGTATCCCTGGTGAAGTTATTGTTGTAAAAGGACCTAGGAGAAGGCCCAGATGTTGTGGGCCTGCATGTAGAGGAGGGGGAAAGTGTTGAAGCTTAATTAGGGTCAAGGTTGTTGGTGTCGCCCAATGTCCATAATACGGCAACCCCTACTTGATAGAAGCTCTGGCAGTTGCACAGAGCGGGAGAGGGAGTAAGGGAGAGGGAGTAAGGCCGCCAAAAGAATGCACATGAGTATAAATGGCCAGGTATGAGGTCATGGTGGAAACCTTGTCCCATTCAACTGGAAAATTAGCTATGGTTCCACATATGGGAAAGCTCGGCAGAGACTGTAGATTTGGTGGCCTAGCTGGCACAGGAGGATTTGTCAAAGCAAGGACACATGTTGGGATTACAGAAAAGAGGCAAAAAGGATCAAAGGCTTTGCATACATGGGCATAAAAGTGGCCCAGATGGCTAAAGAGAGACTCGGGAACCATGTGTTGGTTAGAAAACAGGTGGGGAAGAAAGTTGTTCCTAGAGGCATTTTGCCAGGTGGGGAATTATCCATCAAAGAGAGTGATGCAGTGAATGATCAATTGATGGTGTTGGGGAAAATCACTAAATGTCGAGATGGAGGCATTCATATTTAAGTACAGGAGGGGATGCACATTTGCGGGTCTGCCAAAAGGGATTAGAATGGGGCAGGGAATGGGGAAAGGTAGGAATGGGGTCTGATTGGTCCCCTAAGCGGTCAACAACATTCAAGAAGAGTGAAAGTACAGAGCGGTTGGGTGCCTGTGGGGAAGGCAATGCTTGAAGGCGGCAGCCCCGGCGTGGGGGCTGGGAAAAAACAAGATGGATGGCTCTCTGAGCAGCGCCTACAAAGAGAGAGATACCTGCACAGTAAAATAACAGAGGACCTGGATGTCTGTGGAACCAGGACGGCAGATAAAAGGGCTTCTGAGGAGATGAGTGGGGTGAGTGACAGTGATGGGGTCATTGGTGAAGAATGGACTGGTCCAAAAGGAGTGTGGGGGTAAGAACCAGGAGTAGTAATTAAAACAAAATGAAATGTTAGTCCAGCGTAATCAAACAAATAAAAGGGTTGAAGTGAAAGGCATTTAAGTGATAGGCATTGGTACAGCAGGATTGAGACTGAATGGGGTGGAGATAGGTGCATGTTCGGGACAGTGGGTGGGGGAAGAGACCACCAAAGGAAGAGTATAAAATAGGCACGGCTTCCATCGAGACTCAGAAGAAAAGGGGCCACTGTTGGACAAGGTCACGGGTTGGCCAGGTGTGGGGGCAGAAGAGGAAAAGGATGGGGTTCTGTCGAAAGATGGTAAATTGCCACACATGGGAATGGCAAAGCCATCAGAGCTCACATCTGATGAAGCGACTAAGGGGAGGCTATTGGGTGGTGAATGCATTGATTTGCAAAGGGAAGTGAGATTCAAAGAGAGGCCCAAAAGAAGAAGAAAAAAGCAAACTGGCAGGATGACTTGGGATGCACTCGACTGTTGACAATTTGACATCAGCCTTTATGACGTATGCCAAGATTTATTGAGAGGTTCCCAGAACAGAGTGTGGCCCTATTCAAGTGCATTAAGTTTATCTGAAAATCTCAAGTGAATTCTGGCTACAATATGAGGAGTTTAGGTCCAGGTAATGAACGGTCAATCGTTTGAGTAGAAAGCTTTGGATTCTCAGCAATGGCTTCAATAGATTGACGATCCCGCATGCAACATTTCAGAGATGCCTAGGTGGTCATGGGTGTTTTGAGTCAGGAGTTGGTGGGAACTGGTGGGCTTTTCATCATGGCTTATTGCGCTATGCTGGCCTGCAGATATAACCATCAATGCATAAAATGTGGGGTCTACACCCTGTGGTACGATGCTATGGAAAAGGAGATAACGGGGAGAGGGGAAAGGTGGGGCCACAAACAGAGGGTTGTTGTAAAAAAAGGATTGTGCTCCTTTAAGATGGATTTCCTGCAGGAATGACCACGAAAGTGGAAAGGATGAATGGACCAGTAAGCTTCTACCGACCTGGATCTTAGCTGAAAGCGTGTACCAACTTGTGAAGGCGTCAGAGAGAGGAGGAGGTTCCCTTGGTTGCTCATTAATTCCACAAATCACTTAACAATTGTTTGCGGCTCCGCTGGGGCAACCAAAACATAAGTCCAGCTCTCGTACCACGTGTGATGTGCGAAGAATTATACAGGCAAGTACATACATGTGAGACTGATGCCTCAGCTAAAGTGACGGTCAACATTCGACCCATATCAGGGAACCCACGATACATCATAACAGAGAACATTGTGGTTTCACTCATGATAAACTGAGAAAAGTTAACCTGCAAAAGATATGGGGCTGTGGTCCTAACTATAGGGAGAACTTAAGAAATTGGTTGAGTCTGCAAACAGAGTCGGGATTTTTCCATTACATCTGTATCTCTCCCATGAACGAAATGTGGAGATGCTGTGGCTCACCCCAGTGTATGTGAAACAAGACACAACTGGAACCTTGTTTTTTGTCCTGATGAAGGTTGCAACAACAGAAGGACACTATTAGTGATGTCCTGCCCTGACAACCGAAACATGTGTCAACCGCAAGATCTGTTGGACTATTGATATACAGATTGTGTCACCTATATGAAAGAAAGGTAACCGATATACTGTGTTAATTAACATTTGTGGAACGTGACAGATGATATGCTGTCATGTTTATGTGTAAAGTCTAGATATAATGCTACAAGGAGAGTATGAATGTGAATGAATGATGGGGAAAAGAATGTGAGCAGAATTTTGTAAATTTTGTAGTGAATTATGTGATTATAAATTTATCTTTTTATAAAAAAAACAATTTTGTAATAAACTATAGACATAAAGAATGTGTTGAAAAAAAGTAGTGAGTAAGAGTTCATTGTCATCCTCTATCCACTGGTCCATTGTGTTATATATTTGTTTGTTCCCTAGATACAACATAGTGTGGACTTGTACCCTTGCATCCCCTTTGGGCATATTCTACTAAGCTGTGAATCAGATTCTGATAAGCTGCGTGTCAGAGGCCAAGGAGAAGGGCAGGCATAAACCACTCTCTGAAAAGGGATGCCTGTGCTCCCTCTGGGATTTCAGCATAAGGGGAGACGTGACCTTGGAAGAACCCCTGCTGGAAGTTGCCCACTCTCAGTGTATTGGCAGTTGTGTTGAAGGCTTGTGACGGCGCAGATCAATAAGTCATTACCACCGTCTGCCTCGGCCCCACCCCATTACTGCAAGGGCGAGGGACGGTACAGACTGAAACAGAATTACCACACCATGAATTTAGGGTGGTTATTTGTGATGTCATACAGCCTCAAAATGGGACCACAGGCCTGAGATTGATGAGAAAGTATTGGAGAATGCTGCGTTGTCCATTGCTTGATCCCTGTTGTGAAAGCTTTCGAACAAAACAGTGATCTTTTGTCACATTGTAGGACTCTTCTGTTTTTGAGTGCAGGGGATTTCCACGTCCCAGTTCCTCTTCCTTGTAATCAGGGAGATTAACAAATCCCACGCCTTCATTCAACACGTCAAACTAAGAGTATGCCCAAAGTTAACACATCAGTGAAATAATTGTAATTTAATTGCAGACCACAATACGTTTTTTTGCCGGGACAACCCCTTTTTTGTTTTATTCCCCATGTCCCCAGTCCCGATCAGCATAGGGGATGGTCCTCAAGTATATAAAGGGTGATGGGGCTCCATAATGGGTTGCTGGGTAGAACCGCAGAATGCACCCTGGGACTGTGTTTACAGGGGTGGCTGCCCTAAAGGATGGCAGATCTCTAGTTCGTCATGAGTTGCTACTACTGGCGAGAAGAAGTACAGCAACAGCCCGAGGCACCCTTAGGAGCTGTTCCACTGAACACTGGACATCGGACACATTCAAATGGATTGCAGCTGAAATAGCATCACAGCGGAGTTATCAGAATTCTGCGGGGAGTGGGGGTGCATTGAGAGCTTGGATGTACCCCGGGGTCATCTGTTTGTATTGTTCCATGTGATTTGGCCTCTGGATTTAGCCCAGGGATGTAATTCCATCAAGCGGGATTGGGGAGTGAATGAGTCCAGGTTTGGGAGTCGTGTATTTATGTTTTGTCTAGACTGGACAGCCTTGTTATTTCTCGAGTTCATATTATTTATTTTTTTTTTTAATGTTCCACTTAGTATTATTTGGCATTGGGATCATTTCCTTTGTAGTGTTCTTTTTTTAGCTCCCAGGCATTCCTTTCAGTTATTCATTCTAACCAGACTGTGTCGATAGCTCCCAAGCTCACGGTACACGTGTATTTGTGTTTTGATGCAGTGTCTATATGTATAAACGATGCAAAAAAACGAAATGCGTCAAGTTTGACGATGTCTCCACAGCTGAGGTGAGATGTCCCCATAAAAATAAACTGGCGATAGAAAGCAAGCTCGGGAATTATCCTCATGGCCGCCATGTTCCCATTGTGACACTATGTAACACAAGGCGTCCTCGAGCAGGCTATTAACATGTCCTGGTGAAGGTTGGGCCCAGACAAAGGGAACAGTTAGAAACGTCAACATTTCCGCTTCAAAAATAATGTACATGGACACCAGGTCCTTCCTTCGAGTCATGCCATCCAGGAACCACGCTTTAGAGACGGATTCACAAAACCTTGTTCCAATCAAGAAACAGAATGCACGTAGCACTTGGCGACGTTTCCTGCGGCTCACAGAGGGGTCCAACAGGAATATATCTGCACAACTGGGCAAATCAAGGGTTTGGAAGGGGTATGTACCCGCACAGAAAAGCAAGCACAATCTGATTTACAAATGAGTAACTCTTCTGTGTGTGGAAAGCAATGTATTTCATTTTCAATTTTGGGGCAGGGGCAGGGGGGTGTGCAATGCAGTGGAGGATGACTTCGCCCCTTCTGCGCATTTATACACCCCAGAGTGCAGCGTTGCTTGCATTTCTAGCCCCAACACAGGTAAAGTAATGCATTTCTGATTTTGTCAAGCCCTTTAAGAGTCTGTAATAGTGAAATGCACACGTGCCTGCTGGGAACTTATAATACATTAATGTGTGATGACGGTGGTAGGCCAGTACATCGTTTTCCCGTATGAAAGGAGCAGCGTGCCTGTGTCACTTTTGTGTATATGGTGACCTGCACGTTTCTAAGGCTCACGCAAGTCAAAAGGCAAAGCTGCTGCACTTTTTTGACTTGGTAAATCTTTGGTTTCAGAAGCTTAAACTTCTCAAGCGAGCGGGGAGTCCTTCCCCTTACCTTTAAATGCCCAATCCTTGCTTTTTCCTCACCAAGGACAGATGCTGATTGAATACTGGAAGAAGTGGACTTTTAAAATGGCCTTCCCATATGGCATGTCTGAGACAAAGGCGGGGTCAACATCAGGACACAAGCAATGTCTTTGCCTTTTGGCACATGTTGTATCATCTGGATTCAGCGTCTGACAAGTGATATTAACCTTTGATGCATGCTGTTACTCAATGCCTGCATCAGTTGGCAGGTGCTTTTGCATTGTAATGTTTGCTCTTACACCAAGTTCATTTGACTCAAGGGTGGCTCTGCAGTCTGACCTATGCTGTTAGACAAGGCTTATCAAGTAACAGGAGGCACAGAATTAAAGATCATTGCCAATTGGCAGGTGGTTAATACTGTTGCATGTTGTCACGCCAACCCCTTTCATCCAACAGGCCACATTACACCGTGAGGCCTTTTGCTACAGCAGACTTCACTGAACGAGAGTGGTGCTGCACTGATTTTGTTTATTATTTTATAAAGCATAAACAATACAGGAAAGCAGCAGCTCCAAGGCGCTGAGCAAAAACGCCACACTTTAGTCACAATCATAAGTCATGACGTTTCTGTTTAAATACATTCTCTGCTATTTTGGGCCTGTTGTACAATTCTGGTCATCTGCCCCAGCAGATGTCATCTGCGCCATTATATGGTTTAGTCCGTTTCAAGCGTGTTAGAAATTCCTCAAAAATCAAAATCAAAAATCAAATCATGAAAGGTCAGGATAAATGTAATCATGGAAAAACACATCAGATACGAAGAAAGTATGCAGTTAACTAACCTCCCACACAAGCTTAAATTTCTTTTGAGAAATATGGAGCCCATGCACCTCCTTCCAACGAAAATGTCTTTCTGCCAAGGTGGCAAAGTTGAACATTTGCAGGCCTGATTTTTGCACCAGAATAACAAGGTGAACACATACCAGTGCGGGAAAGACTACTAACAGACAGGTCCCATGGTGCTTGGCCATTAAACATTTTCCAAATCAGCCGAGAACCCAAGCTTGAATTTTCTTCTCCATGGGGAACCAATCAAAAGGTGCTTCGAATCACAGATGGATTATTGATATTTTTTTTATGTTTAATACGATCTCCAAGACATTTTTGGGAAGATTTATATATATTGTGTCAATGTACTGGATGCAAAAAAGAGCGACTGCCTGAACCGTGAGTGCTTAGTGATTTTCAAAGAGCAAGTGACCCATTTTCAAAAGAATGCGGAGAGGATAAAGAGTCAATTTGAAAGTCCTTCTCATCAGTCTCAAAAGTCAGGCTGGCAAATTATGGCCACTTGATACAAGTACACAAACAGAGCCAACAGAACAAATCCTAGAAAATATAAATCACCTTAGCGCACATCAACCGACAGCAAGACCTCCGTTTTGCCACTATTAAAGTGAAACTATTTATCATGCATTTACCGCTGTACCACAAGCAAGGTGCCGCCCACTTGCTTTGAATAATCGCACTCGCTGTGAAGAGCCAACAGGATCAGCGTATTGTCGGTGCACAACTGACACTGTAGGCCATCACCTGTGCTGGTGGGGGGGATGGATCTATTAAAAAGGAGGAAGGAGAGAACCAAGCCATGTGGCACCCCACCGGTCAGGGGAAAAGATACAGAAATAAATGGATCCAAGCCAGAGTCACGCCCCATTGCCCTTCTCCTGGTCCAACCGGCCAAGAAGAATAGTGTGGTCCACAGAGATCTTAAACTAGAATAGCATCTTGGCTCACCTTCTGTAAAGGTGGCGCACAGGGGGTTGAAGAGCAAAGTGGGTGCAGGCGAGTGTCTGGGGCTGGTGGCCTTTTCCCAGCATGGAAAGGCAGTGAAGCAAAGTAATGTCCATGGTCATGGACTGAGCGGCCTGATGTGGTTGGAATCAAGACTGGACATTAGCCAGAAGATCATGACCTTCTATAGGAACCCGGAGCTCTGCGGACACTTCTGCACCTGTGATCGTACCGTACAAAGGACAGAGGAGATTGGATGAAAGTCTGCTGCAGTGGCAGTGTCCAGGGAAGGTGCCCTTAGCAGTGATATCACAATAGTCTGCTATAAGAGTGTATCAGCATTCGCCCAAATGTAGGCAGGCTCTGACCAGCAAGGATGAACCGTCAACCAAGCAACACTAGTCATTGAAATTGTACACACTCTGACCTCAGCCGCCCAGAGTAACTATCTTGCTGGATGCAGTGGTACCGGTTTCAGTCAATGTCAATGAGGCTGTTCACAATCGTAATAGAAAAGCAATTTGCCCACAAATCGCGTAACTCCTGCCTAGAGGTAGTCGTAGAGGGTTCCAAGGCTTTCACTGCCAGCTCTTTGTATATTTTAAAAAGTTCCTGTCTGTAGTCATTAGCCTTGAACATAGAATAATATAGAATTACCTCACGGTGACAAAAAATGGCTCTAATCATCTTTATGGTGCTTCTAATAGAAAATATTTCCAAGAATGTGTTTTAGTCCCTTTTCATCATGTCTAAATGATTTAACCTGGTTCAAACACCCACCCCAAACTGCCTACGTTGCAAAACTGCCACCAGCACATGTATACGTATGGGGCTGGCCTGTAATACAGAAATACTGGTGGACACACATCTCTCCGCCATCTTGAATGAAAAAATACCAATTGATCACAAGTTGTTTTTGCTAGGTATATGGAGAGAGGTGCAAGTGTGCTGGCATGACAAACTACTCCTGGCAGTTGCAATTGGTGCGGCAACATGTCACACATGGATGTGCACTATTATTTTTTTTTAGAGAGGAATTGTTTCATAAATTTGTAGGGGAATTGGCATCAAATGTAATTTTCGTTTACAAGTTAGCCAAGTTAACATACCTGAAGGAGTTCTGTTAATGGCCAGTTTACTTGAAGTGGAGTACAACGAAGAAAAACAGTGGGATCAACCCAAGAAAAATTGGAGATGGCCGTGTGCTGTCCCTGAGGTTTAGAGGGTATCTACTCAACCCATACCAAAAATATACTGAAACCGAGTAGATCCGATTATGAGATATAGTTACCAAGTGGTAAAATATAACCTTAAATGTAGGTCTAGTAAATGTCTCACTGCGGTATGATTTTATGACACGCGATTCCTATGCATGCTGCCACAACAGTCTGAATAGATTATCAGGCAGTGTTGTGCTGTTTTTTTCTCTCACACGAGGTTGCACTAATTCATAGGTGACAATTCCTTATGATGTGTGTTGTCACACCAGAACTCAATCACTAACACAGATTGTTATATAGTGATGCAATCTGTTACACTAAGCCTCAATGGTGGATAGGCGGTGTTACACTGGAATTCATACATACACCACTGGAGACACTGCATACTCCCACAGCTGGACACAATGATTGCGACTTGGCAATGCAATGCTTATGCCCAATCGCACTTGATCACAGTGACTGACAGTTGACACTGCATTGATTGATTTCACAGAAGGCAGTGGTGATTACCAGAAGGTATCCCTTTGCGGTGCATGATGTCACACAAGCTGGCAAGTTTCAGTGCACGGTCATTCCCCTTTTCACCAAAAAAGCTCATGACCGTGCATAGTGAAATGTATACAGTTAGCCGCCCCAGATCACCAACTGGCAAGGTGTTGCGTTGCAATGTGGGTTTTACACCAGGTTGCAGCGCGTGAGATGTTGCTGTGTGAAGTGTGCTGTCGCATAGCCCGCATGAGCTTGAGGGTCACTCTGCATTGTGATGTGGGTCAACAAAACAAGCAGCCAGATGTCAACCTAAACTTGTCAAAAGGTCACAATCTTAAATATGCTACCATATGTACTGAAGCTACACCTTACATAATTTCCTGAAAGCAGCCACTCTATGGGCCTCATTACAACCCGTGCGGAATGGGTTAACAGGTTCCACTAATGGATGAGGACCCGTTAACACCATTCTGCACAATTACGAAGTCCCCTCGTGGTGAAACCAGGCGTCGTTGCTGGGTCCCGCGCAGGGACCAGGGAGCCAACAACGGGGCGGTCGTAATCGGCCCGTTGTTAGCTCCCTCTCCCATTCCCATTGAACCCTATAGGGGCTCAAATGCGAATGGGGAAGGTCCGGGTTCCCAGAGGGAGGAATTACCGGGCCCTCCGAACTCGGAATGGCCCGGTAATTCCCCATTCAGGGAACCTGATAAAGAAGCCCGGTTTGGCGGCAGCCATGGAGTTAATAGCTCCATGGCTGCCGCCATAATGAGCTCTATGTGTCAATGTATGATACTCTAGGCTACTTCATGGTAAACCGACCGCTTACTGCTAGTGACCAGACCCCAGTCAGTGGCCAAGGGAGGCACATGACGACAACTCAGAAACGTAACCACTGCCCCATTATTGCTAATAAAAGAAGGTTGGATCTGCAGGGAAACACCTGAGAAACATTTGATATAGACTGCCAATCATCTTTGGGGGGGTGCAGCGGCCCATGAAAGAGCTCCCCTTAGAATCTAAGTGTCCCTGCGTGTAAAGTCATCACACATCTGCGGGCCACCCCTGATCCTATCATTAACCTAACAACCCTTTCCGAGAAAGGCTATTGGTCAAAAGTCACTGAAAACGCCCCCAAACATGGAAACAGATGACACAAGTGTTCAGAAATAGCCCAAGCCAACCCCAGAACCCCAATTCCACTGACAAGCTCCAATACTGTACCCGCATTTGCTGCTCAGCAAACTGCTTTACCCTCATCTGCTGGAGAGCGATGTGGTCCACCTCTTGCTGGTGAGGGTCACCGAAGAAAAGGAAGTCCGGCAGCTGGTGGGTCTGCTTCAAAGTCAAGATGGTGGTGTCGGAGCATGGCTTCGGAAGCCGCTGGCCCATGCGCAGGTCCATGGGGAGGGTCTGTGGCACTCGCAGAGGGGCAGGCAGGGTCACATCAGCTGCAAATAGAGAAGCCTGGAATTAACTCAAATGTGTGTATGATCATATATATATATACATATAACAAAACAACTGTATTCCAATACCCTGACTGTTCACATGTACAATAAGTGAAATCATGTGTATGCATCACACATTGCTGTAAGAATTACAAGTTAATAAAGGATTTCACTATATGAAAAGCGATTCATTTATACTTATGATTTATTTAAATTTTCAGAGTCATACAAGATAGAGCTGAGCAGAATTGGTCATTGAAAGCAAGCAAGGGAAGCATTGACCAAGTCATGGCCATTTGTTTAGATTTCATGTTGTGATCTCCATGACGGCGCAGCGGCAGTCTTGAACAAGGAAGGAGGATAGCTCAGGGGCAACGTGCTCGTCTTGGAAGCAAGGCGGAGCAACACAGGTTCGATCCGCAGATACGCGCTTAGAAACCTCTGAGTATTGACTGCGTTATAAATAACCAATCATATCATAATAACAATAAATATGCGCTACTTCTCTACAGGATAACACATGATCAAGTCTGACAGCAAGCCAAAAGATGGAGTAGGCCCTCTAGACTAGAGGACCTCTGCGCGCTCAGGGTAATGGGAAGCCACATCCTTGCGTAGCATAACTAGACTGCTCAAGCGCAGATCATGGAGTCTGATGGGCAGCGGCCCACTGGAGAAGGCCATGGAAGAGAGATCAAGACTGTGCACAAACTGAGGGATGTCCACAAGGTCTCAGGATGGGCCACTACATCTGACCACTGGCCACAAACTGAAGTCTGTACTTTTCCAGGATGGGCCACTATGACCGGCTGCCCGCCACTACCTGGAAGATGCCATCCACCCGAGTCACATAAGAAGTCATGGCGTCTTATGAACAGCCACAGGCTGGAGCCGAGGGCCTACACTGGTCAACGAGGTTTCTCCACGTACACCCACCAAACGCAAACCTAAGAAGGGCAACTATGCAGGTTATGGAAGGATCAACAACTAGGACCACCAGTCACACATTGGAAACAAATCACACTACTTGCTAAGAGTGGTTTTGGATTGCCGGCAGACCTTAAGTCGTAAAAAATAGGCAGGTCAAAGTAAAAGGCACAGACAATTCCCAGGCAGCCTCCCGGCACTCCAGTAAATAAGCACTCTGTCCACTGTGTCCTGAATGAGTTCAGGGTCCACTAATATTCAATTAAGCAGGAAATACACAGTCTACCTGAAAAGGCTTTCAGGTTTGAGAACAAATGCCTTAAATATCCTGGTAGATAGAGCAAAACTTTGATCGGGTATACGCTTGCATTATCACTTATCTAACAACTGACCGTCGGCCAACCCCAAAACCCCAAATTTAGGCAGTGGTTTCTTGAAAAGGGTGCAATCGTGGTAGGCGATATTTCTGATTTTGGATGCATCTTTCTTTATCGTTTCCAGTAAGACATCCCAAATTGTAATCCTATGTTGAGGGAAGTAATGATATCACAGTTTGATGTCCTCAATTACTCTGACAAGCTTGGCACAGCGTGGGTACGTATGGTACTAACCGCACGATTCCTGACACATCCGAGTGAGCATGGTTACAAGAGATGACAACAGAGATATAAGGCTGCCAGCACAGAGGTAACAATGGCGCATGCACACTCTACGGCTGCTCATGGAACCGCACAAGCCACGAGTCCAAGCATGCGCAGATATAGATGGATGCTCAGGTGAATGCTGCGCTTCGGCTGAGCAAGGGATTGCTGGAAGACGCGTGTGCCATTCATCTTGCCCATGCTAACTAACCCCACTCAAGACCTAATAAGGCACAGGGCCCGATCAATCTCACAGCCAAGTTTGCAATGGCCTATAGGGTAGAGTTTTTTTTTTATAAAATTGTATTTGTATTTTTAACTGTGGCTTCCCATGACTATGAATTCCATGATCTCTCATCATTGACTATATGGGCTAGGGTTGATGGGAGATGCAGTCTAAATAAACCGGAGAGCCAATCATCGCAACGCCCTGTTATAGGGAAAAACCTGAAGGGTTAACTCAGCAGGTGTTATGGGCCAATGTGGACCAGTGTGGAGACTTAGATGGTAGTGTTTAGCTATTTTATTGGATCGGTCTGCTTTAAAATGCGCCATTTGCCACAAATGTCCCCAGAAATGCACCATCAGGTAGGTACCACTCCAACTGTTCTAGAATAAAGCCACGAATTGTGATTTGCAAACAAGGGCCACTTATTTTTAGTGCCTGCCTCAGTCCTCCTGGTATTCACCTGTTCATAACTTACGCCACTCTGCCTGTTTCTGTAGGGTGGTTATTCCATATAGCAATTTGGTACCAACTGTTACACATCTTCCTACAAGCAGTACCCACCAAACTCTTGAAAACAGGAAAAATGAACCTAAGTATCTTTGGCCTTGCAATGTGAAAGTCTCATCAACTACTGGATGTCTTTTGTGACGTATGCAGACAAGAACACATACAGCAATAAAAAGAGGGAGCTAGAATGTGGCTGCAGACTCTCGAGTGGGCACAGTCCCATGCACAGGTCATTAAGCCGGGTTTGTTCTGGCAGAGGGGAACCCGTACCTCATTTTCTATGTTTAAGGAACTTAGAGTTGGTCACTCTAAGTTATCTAGGGTTATCCAGACGTGGGCCCCTTGCTCACTGTGCTCAGAGAGGCACAGCTTCACCTCACGGATGAGGCCCGACTTAGCCAAAACACACGTCTGGTGTTGCTGTTGGTACTCTTGCTCAAAGGAGCATGCCTAACATTTCGGTGCTGCACTGCTCAAGTGGGCAGGACAAAGACTGATATGCAAATGGATATTCCTCCTATATGAAAGGTACAGTGAGCTCAAATGTGGCTGCAGACTCTCGAGTGGTCACCTTCCCATAGAACAGGTCACTAAGCCGTGTTCGTTCTCGCATAGAGGCACCCGTACCTCTTTTTCCATCAATAAAATGAGGACAGGAATAGCAACACAGTAGTCGTTGACTGATGCAGCAAACGATCTTCCAGGAAACACGGACATCGAAAGCTGTGTTCAAAAAGGCAAAAATTATAACTTTAGAAGGAACCAAGAAACTCAGCGCGAAGGCGACTACTTGATGAAACGGTACCAAGGAAGAAATCAGTGAAAAAGAGAGTATGTATTAGAGAATTGCTATGGTATAGGTCCAGTGCGCCACCTCACCGGAATCACTCCGATTCAACCCACAGGGAGCCAGCCGCTCAGTGAGTCATGCTTAAGATGGCAGCACACTGGAGAAGACAAAGAGACGACTGGTCATGCAGAACTACACATGACCTCATGTCGCCCTCGTTCGCGTTCTTCAATTCAAACCCCCGGAAGTTAAGAGAATGAATGCTCGAGACCAGGTAAAAAAAGAAATTGCACTCACCACTAACCACTGGCGAGTGAAAACTGACTTTTGGCGAGTCGGAAATTGTGTGCTGTGCGAACGCATAGAAATGAGGGGGCAGTGCTGGGTTAGAAGTCTGCAACTTGAAAGGTCTACCCTACTCCAGACACAAAAGTGACACATCCCAGAGCAAACATTCTTCAGAATCAAGGCTGCACAGACACAGAACTTGGTCGACTAGGCACTGCGAGGAAATGAAGCTTTTACAGGTTGGTCCTGAGATGCCGCCAATGAGTTCAGGTGATGAGAACAGCCATGACAGGCAGATGGCTTCAGTCCAACATTGCTCTGGGTTAGTTGTCATTGCTTTTCTTTATTTCACTTCATGTTTTTCACAAGTAGCACAATGGAGAACAAACCCCGACTCAAGGGGATTGATGTCATTTCCTTGAACGCAGGGAGTTCAAAGCATTGCTGAACTTGAAATCAAACACCCTCAGGTGCAACAAATCATTGCAGGCTTCACTGGAAATGAATGGGTCAACTTGTTCGATCACCGTGGCCAAACCCCTGAAAAGACTTGAAAAGGATACAGCATGATGGTACGTGACAAGCCTCTGCAAGTGGGGTCCTTAAATGTCGAGGGTTTAAATACGCCACAGAAAAGATCCATATTTGGTAGGGGAAACTGGCAGTCGGGTATGGACATATTGTTTGTGTAGGACATGAAATTCAAAAAGGGGAAAGAGTACCCCATTAGGGGCAGTGGGTTAGGGAATGTTGTGTGGGTGTCTGGCGCAGATTGTCAAAGCTGGCATGGGAATGTTAATAAAGAAAGTGCTCTGCTTCCAAGTGTTGCACACCAAAATGGGACTCATTTTCTCTGTATTGTACGCACTTAACCATCAACATGAGTTTTGTGACGGGTCGTTTACCTTACTAGAGGGATGGAAGAGAGGGATCACAATGTATGGGGGAGATCTTAATTCCCTGGAAGATCCTGTGAAAGACTGGTTCTCATTGTGGCAGGGTGCTGTACGACCTGCTGGTGTTTCGGGAAGGACACTCAGAGATCTCTTCACTAGATGCCACTTGTCTGACACATTTAGAACACTTCATCTAGACCTTAAGTCGTACACAATCTACTCAGCACAACATCAGACCTACACGCGACTTGACTATTTACTCAAAGACGCTGATAGAGCACACGTCGTATTGGGTTCAGATGTTAGAGTAGTGGCATGGACTGATCACGATATGGCTACAACTGTTCTTGACTTAGGCCGTCAGCTCGCCACAGACAGATGTTGGGCGTGCAACAATACTTTGGTCTGGGATAAAAATGTTCTGAGACAGATTCCAAGATGAAATAAGAAATGTTTTAAAAACTAACGATACGGGGGAGGTCCGCAGGCATATGGTCAGGGAGACAGCGAAAGCCACCTTCCGAGGTCTGTTAATCTCAGAGGGTACGGCAAAAATAAAAGGGTTAGGGCACTGCAGGGCCCACAGTTAAGGCAGCAACTGCGGGCCCAGGAGGATGCCCTATGCAACAGACAGCCAGAAAGAGAGACAGATAGCAACAGCTGAATTGAGACGGGAACTGCACGCCCTCTGGAAGAAGGCAGCAATATATCAGCTTTGTTGCTTAAAACTATTTCTTTTTTAGAAAGGTGATGAAGCCCATACCCTCCTAGCAGCTAGGCTTTGCAAGCAGAGGGCGCAGAGGTAGGTAAATGAACTAAGAGATCCCCAGGGTGAGATGTTAACGTCCCCGGAAAGTATAGTACGGAGATTTGCTGCCAATTATAGCTCGTTGTATACCCGTGAAGCTAGTTCTTCTGCCCACGCCATAGAGGACTACATTAGGAAGGGACATTCAGCTTCCTAGTTTGGCCACCGACGACCTGATTTATTTAAATGCCCTAATTGATCCTCGTGAGGTTCTATAGGCAATTGCTAAACTGAAGATTCGTTCGATCCCAGAACCTGATGGCTATACCACCGCCTTCTGCAAAATGTTTGGCTCGCTATTGGCTCCTTTCCTCATCGCACTTTTTAATGACATAATGGATGGGGAATTGGCACCGACTCTTTTACACAGGCCAGGAATGCCGTTATACCGAAAGAGGGGAAGGGTAAGTGAGACTGTGGCTCCTACCACCCAATATCTCTCTTAAACATAGATAAAAAGATATTCAAGTGTTTTGGCTGAGAGGTTGGGCAGGTTGCTGCCCACTTTAGTTCATAGTGACCAGGTGGATTTTATTAGAGGTAGACAAGGAGGTGATAATATCTATAAAAAAAAAAAACTGCATTTTATAGGCTCTATTACTCCTTTAGTTAACGACCAGATATTGGTTTCCCTTCTTAAAGCAGTCCTTTGCAAGATGGGGATTGATTCTCATTGGAGTGAGGGCGATATGGTGGAATATGGTGGGTTTCGTAGAGCCCCGGTGATAGTTAATGGAATCTCCTCCAATTTGTTTCCCCTACCGAGGGGTACCAGACAGCCCGTCCCCCTTCCTCCCTGCTCCTTTCCTTGACCCTGGAACCACTTTCAGAACTTATTTGCAGACACGAAAACATCTGTGGTCTAGTAAGAATACAAATTAGCACTTTTTGATGATGATATACCAGCATATGTGACTAGCCCGGAAACTTCCCTCCTGGGGCTGTTCGCAAAAGTGGAGGAATATAGTTTGTGCTCAGGATTCTAAATACATTTTGCGAAATCTGAGGTTCTGCCCTTGAGAGACCCCACCCATGAGTTGATATGCAAATATTATAGGGCTACACAGCTGAGGGTCCTTTAGGACCACTTCAGGAGAAGCAAGGATAAACAATGGTCTCCCTTGAGAACGATCTGATGACGCCAGTAACTATAGGGGAGTAGTAGTGGGTGCCTTACATGCAGCTTCCAATTAGAGTTAGAAGACACCCGATACTGGCCAAACTATGGGCGTTATGGAGTAAAACCTAATTACGTAAAGAGATAACGACTTGGCCTACCACCCCACTAAGTTGTATGTGTGCCCCACCAATTAGTGATAGGATCCACAAGCTGCTTTGATGTCAGCCGTTTTATGAGAGAGGCCTGCCGAGAGTGGGACAAGTATGAAAAGACAGATCCTGTCGCGCCAAGCCCTCCATAGACAAAAATCTGGGCGGAACCCAATGCCCAGTTTTCTGTACTTGTAACTGAGGGGGGTCTTGACAGATCGATCCTGGTAGAATGTCTTGAATCGCCCACTGGCTGCATTCAAAGAGATTCCCTAAATTACACACAGGGCCCAGAGGACTAATTTCAAAACTCTATTTCGCTTTAGTAGAGGCCAAGTCATGAACACCGCAGATGGCCAGACAGCATTGGACATAGGCTTTCTTTTTCCAGCTGATAGGGACCTCTGGTCAGTCATAGGTCGACAAACATGCACAGCCTCAATAGCTATGCAATACAAGATGCATGGCTATAGTTTGTTACAGTGGTCTCAGGTTTCCCCGGACAGGCGCTCTAGAAGGTTTCAGAGAACAAGCCCTCTATGTTGGAGGGGATGTGGCAGTACTGGCACTTAATGGCATGTCTGGTGGTACTGTCCGACAATTCAGATATTTTTTGAATCAGGTACTGGCCTGGGTCAAAGACATACGACGGAATTGAGAGACCTCTGGCCCCTTTACTGCTTCTTTTTGGGATAAAAATGATGACGGAGTGACCTCCGCTAGACTCAGACACCTGATGACTAGCCTGCTGTCAGCAGCTAGGGCATGTGCAAGAATATATTGGGAGGGATGACGCCCCCCACCTCCCACACACAGGGAGTGGCTTAACAAAGCATATGATAATTATGACATGGAGAGCCTGACGGCTGCGCTCTCGGAGGTCCATAATAACATGGATATTCAATGGCTTCCTTTCTTGTCTTCCTATAGTGAAATAAAGCTCTGGACCAACCATGATCCCCCCTAGGGTCCACTATAATTGTTAAATCCACCTGTGTTTCTGGGGGAGAAAACTTTGGGGTCTGGTGTTTGCAACGAATAAATACAAGCATGCCCTGGAGGCAACAGTACGACCCTAATAAAGAATCGTGTAACCCTGGGTAGCCAGACAACAATGCTATTTGAAAACCAGAAGTGGCGGTGATGGTGGTCACTGACTATTCCCAGCACAAGCCGTGCTCTGACAGGTCCCAGCGTATGGTTTGGTGGGAAGGGAGACAAATCATTAAACAGTGTGACGGATTGTGTTGTCGCATCTTTATTTATACGTTTTCTTTCTTCATTTTTTTCTTTTTTTATTTTTTTATAAGAGTTTGGGTTGTGCCATGATACTGGGGAAGTTTGATTTACTATGCAAGACTTTGCTGTCGGAATATATATTTTTCCTCTCCACGACCTGTACTAACCATATGATCTTCTATTCTGTATGTATATTGATGTTGTGCCTTGTAAATCTGAAAAAAAAATGTAAATTACAAAAAAAAAAGGAAAGGATACGGCGTGCATGCGCACTTAATGCATCTACTAGATGCAATCTGAGAAAGAGAACCATGTTCCCTTGTCTTGGCCTTTGCCGAACACTCACCCCCAGACATTGGTCCATTGGTCCAGGATCCAAAAAATGACTGCCTGTCTGTAAGGCACATGGATGCATCTAAAACGATGGTTTTGAGAGTGGTCTCTCTTTAATGGGGCTGGACCAAAAGAATTCATTTCTATACACCTACCTGCTGAGAATAGTCTATTCTTCATGGTCATTGTATTTTGGCTATTTCTTGAGTGTGTGTCGGTATGTGTTTATTTGTGCGGCGGGTTAGCTATGCAGCGCACCATTCGGGGATTTACAAGTACATGAGACTACCTGAAATAAAGTATTGATTTCGCAGGCTAAAGTAATAAGTACACCTTATCTTCCGATGTCAACATTTTATGAAGCTATAGTTATCCCAGGACTTGTTTATGGAGCCGAGGTTATTTTGCGTTGTTAGGATTTGCAACGGCGCAGCTTGGAAGGCCTATTCTGGAAGCAGACACTAGGCTTACCTGTGGGAAGCCCAACTCCATTTCTCCGTTTGGAGCTGGGCCCACTCTCAATCAAGGCCAGGGTCACTTGGAAAGTGATATCCATGAGGGAAATATATACTGCCATTCAGGCTTCGCTGCTGCATTCTCTTCTTGAGATTGAGCGTAACAGAGGAATTGCAGCGGCAAATAGATGGAGTGAAAACTGTGCTACGGTATTATCGTCGGTAGGCGCCTCATTGGACCTCTATTTACAAAACCACTCGAGGTAAAAGAGGAAATGGGAGGCGGGTTGGATTAAAAAAATTGATAATGTAAACGATGTAAGCATCCCCTGCACGTGCGCAATCTCAAAGTCACTGGGCCTAGTAAGATCGTTGTCTTGTCCCACCCTTGTCCCCCTGCCTCGCCACGCCTTGAAACACCTGTGTATAGGCACGCTATACATAAAATGTATCGTATATTATATCAACATTATATTTTCTTCGATGGGAAACCTTTGCACAAAACTCAGAATTATATAATGAAATTTCCTGCCGCCCAATGGAGGTCACATTTCCTAAAAATCTGTTACTCTCCAACGTGATTTGGGGCGCTAGAAATCAAATCCCCAGATCTGAACGATGCTGTCGCTTTTGTAATTCAAGAGAAATTGAAACTCTTCAACATTTTGCAATGGAATGTAAAAGTTTGGTTGATCTGAGAAGGCAACAGCTTGGTTGTTTCTTTAAGAATGTTAGGATAATTCCCCCTGATGCCTTGTGGCAAAGCTTGCTGGAGAGCACCCACATTTCATGGAAAATAAACTTGATAAGATTTTGAAAACTGTTGCATTTCGTAATGAATTGTAATTCAATTTTAATGTAATTAACTGTGTTTCTTGGTATTTCTTGTGGTTCTTATTGTTGGTTTTATACATTCTGTCTTGTGAAAAGTTCACATGATGACCTCCCGTACACAAGTCAATGCCTTGTTTTAACTGAAAGGGGAGCTCAGCTCTTAACATGGAAATGTGAGCTCGGATCTTTCAGGCCACCCCAACACATACCCGAGACGTACCTTTTTAAGCGACAGTAATATATTGAAATGATTATATACAGGGGCGTTGCTGGGGGCGGTTTAAGGGGGCTATAGCCCCTGATCTTTTGGTTGTAGCCCCGGATAGCATCTCAGGAGCTATAGCCAAAAGGCTGGCTAGCCCCCAGTCCCAACTGTTCCGACATCAGCGTAGCCCTGGGCCTTTTCCAGACCTAGCACCACCCCTGATTATATACCATGTTTTTCCACAGACCGCCACTGATTCCGAACATTGGGTGAAAGCCTCGTGGACTATTACTTACGGCGAGCCCATGCTTAGCTCACCTCAGCGATTCCCGGCAGTCCAATACAGTGATCATTTTCTAAAACAGTTCAACCCTAATTAAATATACATTAACATCGATGTTGCATTTAATTGTTTCTTTTTTATTAACAGAGAAATGTACCGAACATTTCTGAGACCGTGTTATCGAATTCAAGGACCTTCTGGAAATTATCATTCCGAGAGGTAGGCGATTTCTTTTTCTTTTTTGACTTTTGACACCTAAAATCACCCGTCAGGTTAATTGTCAAGCTGTCATGCCCTGCGCACATTTCCTATTCCGAGTGGGGGTTTGTTAAAAGTTGTGGAAGAAAACCGAAAATATTGAGTATTAAGCTTTACGTTTGTGCCCCGTGCTGCATTATTTGACCCGAATGATAATCACTTTTAGCACATGCGCAAATCGGAGGGTCTCTTCATACGTGTGAGTTTACCACCTCTAGGGCAGCAAACTCACCGTACACATGAAGATTTATCATTACACTGCCCCCAGTATTTCAAGAAAAACCACATGCTGATATATTTGGTATGCTCCAAAATCCCATCCCCCTCCCTGCTTGAGGGGTGGACCTGGACGCGATAGAGAGGTGCGTCATACCGCTCCCTAGCCACGTAAATTCATGCGCAGACGGGTTCATTGCAATGGCCAGCGGTGAGAAGGCGGGTAGCGAACTGGCCCAGGTTTTCACACCCTGAGGGCTCTCTCGCCTGATTATTGTTATTAGTTAGGAGTGCCCCAGCGCATCTATTCACATCAGGGAAAATAAGTTGCTCACTCCACGATCACGTGGTGTTTACCACATGCACTATTCTTGCACTATTCTTCCAGCATGCCATGAGGTAAATATGGCCAGTTAGTGCAATTGCGCGTTCCGAACGTACCATGCCTGAAGATCGTCTGTTTTTGTCTTCCCCCTGTCTTCCCTCCCTGCATTGTGATGCCTTAAGGCACTTGGAAAAACTATAGAATTGTCCTCAGACATATTTGCTGTTACCTCTACTGTTAAATGGATTATTTGCCATCGTCTCAGAATTTCATGGGCTCTGAACGATTATTGTTCTTTCACCCTTGTTCGCTCCCTGCTTAAGCGCTTTGAAAAACTGGCTTATTGTATAGGCGCTATACAAAAATAAATAAATAAATTAAATAAATGTGTCGAACCATTATATTGGAGCTTTTGCTATATATCAGATCAAAACCATTTATGAAAGCACTGCTCCAGAGAGCTAGAAGTCCCACTTCAGTAGTTCACTCAGTGGTGTTGCTTTTTTGTTGCATTCTGGGACTTGGAATCCTTCAGTTACTATATAATTTTGAATTTAACAGATTAACAGAATTTAACAGATAACATTTAATTTTGAATCAGAAGGCGAACAATCGGCGACCATTAGGCAACTGTAGAGCTTGGCTGCTCTAGAAAAGGTAATGTTGTGGCCTGGTGTCCGTGGATAGGGGCAGGTCAACTGCAGTGAGATCAGAGTTTTTCTGGACACGGCCGGTAAACCTGGGTGAAAACAATCCTAAAGTTTAGCTTTGAAAATCCATCGCTCACAAGTTTCCCCTTATGCATGAGAAGCCCACACAGTCCTGTTTCTCTCCTTTGTATTCAGGGATTTGTAGTTTTTCTACATTTAAAATGGGAAACAATAAAAACAACAAGCCCCAGAAGTCCCACAAAAAAGCAAGACTGGGCTGCCTCACGCATGGCAAGGAGAATCTTCAAAGCTCCGTAAAAAGCTGGTTGCATAGCTGAAAAGTTGCCATCTGTGACACCTCAAGCCAATCCTGGTTTCTGCCATTGCATGCTGGGAGTTTTAAGCCTATACTTCCATTGGAAAAACAAAACAAGTTCTAGCGTGGTTCTCTATAGGCTTTATTATTACAACAGCCTCTTTCTAAATCTACCTGCTTCTACTCTCTGCCCTTTGCAACTCATCCAGAACAGGACTGCAAGACTTGTCCTTGGCCTCAAGCCGTGGGATCGTATCTATTCAGCCCTGAAGTCTCTCCATTGGCTCCCAGTGGCTGCAAGGATTAAATTCAATACCCTATGCATTGTCCACAAGGCTTTCTGCGGCCCGGTCCAAAATACCTTCAGCTGTCCCTCCGCAAATACCTACCCGCCTGAACTCTTTGCTCCTCTACCTCTAACTCCCTCAGGGTCAGCCGTTTTTCTAAGAAACGAGCCGGAGGTAGATCTCTGTCTTCGGCTGGGGCCTCCCTCTGGAACAGCCTCCCTGCCACTCTGAAACTTGAGGAGAACCATCTCCGGTTCCAGAAGCACCTCAAGACCTTCCTCTTTGCTTCTGCAGTCGCTCCTCCTCTGCCCTGCTGATCTGCTCTGTCTTGTCACTGTGCATCTGGCTTCCCCTCTGACTTTCGGGCCATGGTACCTGCTCACCCTGCCAGCCACCTGCACTGCCCCCTGGCATTCCCTTGCAATGGGGTCTGTATCTGTAACCATACAGCCCTCCCTCTTTCTGCACTTATCAGACAAACGCCGTCTGTTGCCTTATATTCAGCACTTGCCACTTGCTGGCTACACTATCACGGTTTATTGCTTTTTACTATGTACTTACCTATTTATTTATCTATTTTTCCTTTGCTCAACACTTTGCACTTCTCCCCCTCTCCCATGCACTTTCCCCTTTCCCCTGCACTTGCACATTCTCAATGTCACTGGGCCTAGTAAGATCGTTATTTTTGTGCTCCCTTGTTCCCCTCCCTTGCCTTATCGCGCTCTGAAAAACGTGTACGAACGCGATATAAATAAAATATCAATATCAGCGTGCAGTGGGAAAACCGGGACTGTCGCGAGGTCTCACGCAAGACACAGAGGGCACTTGGCACTGGCAGCTATTCTGGTAGACAGATATGACATGTGCGGCTACCGGCCCAGCCTATTGCCCGGGCAGGCGTCCCCATGCCCCATAGGCTATCCTAGGTACGTGCAGAGACACCAACTGTTAATCCACCCGCAGCATTCCAGGGGAAGGCACTTGATGACACTGTTGGCTGGGGCACGTCTGAAAATCAGGATTTTATTTACTGGGGAAGTGAGCAAAGGAAACTCCAAATGGGGGACCCCCGAGACTTCGAGGGAGCCTGCCATGTGAGTGAGTCTCTGTGGGAGGGCCCCCCGGATTGAAAGCCTCCCGCAGATGGAGGCCTCTGGCATGCATTACACAGACGGAATTAGAGCGCTCTGACGTCAATGGGTTTGCTCACAGGGCTTTTTCTCCTTTTCCTAAAACCAAAATTAATGGCTTGTGAGCGGCTTGTTTCCAAACAAGAGTAGCACGTGACCACTGTATATTTGGGGAAATCTTAATTCATTCTGAGATTTAAACTTGGAGAGCAGCCAAGTGTTACAGTAAACCACTGCACATCTGCGTGGGTAGCGAGAGAAGCGGGCATACCAAGGAGAGGGAATAGGAACTGCATACAAGCAGAAGGGAACAGACGCATGCATACAAGCAGAAGGGAACAGACACATGCATACAAGCAGCGGGCAACAGGCGCATGCATAGAAGCAGCGGGCAACAGGCGCATGCATACAAGCAGAGGGTAACAGGCGCATCCATACAAGCAGAGGGGAACAGACGCATGCATACAAGCAGAAGGGAACAGACGCCTGCATACAAGCAGAAGGGAACAGACGCATGCATACAAGCAGTGGGCAACAGGCGCATGCATAGAAGCAGCGGGCAACAGGCGCATGCATACAAGCAGAAGGGAACAGACGCATGCATACAAGCAGTGGGAAACAGGCGCATGCATACAAGCAGTGGGCAACAGGCGCATGCATACAAGCAGAGGGTCACAGGCGCATCCATACAAGCAGAGGGGAACAGACGCATGCATAAAAGCAGCGGGCAACAGGTGCATGCATTTAAGCAGCGGGCAACAGGCGCATGCATACAAGCAGAGGGTAACAGGCGCATGCATACAAGCAGAGGGGAACAGACGCATGCATACAAGCAGAAGGGAACAGACACATGCAAACAAGCAGTGGGAAACAGGCGCATGCATACAAGCAGTGGGCAACAGGCGCATGCATACAAGCAGAGGGTAACAGGCACATGCATACAAGCAGAGGGGAACAGACGCATGCATACAAGCAGAAGGGAACAGACGCATGCATACAAGCAGTGGGCAACAGGTGCATGCATAGAAGCAGTGGGCAACAGGCGCATGCATACAAGCAGAGGGGAACAGACGCATGTATACAAGCAGAAGGGAACAGACGCATGCATACAAGCAGCGGGCAACAGGCGCATGCATAGAAGCAGCGGGCAACAGGCGCATGCATACAAGCAGAGGGTAACAGGTGCATCCATACAAGCAGAGGGGAACAGACGCATGCATACAAGCAGAAGGGAACAGACGCATGCATACAAGCAGTGGGAAACAGGCGCATGCATACAAGCAGTGGGCAACAGGCGCATGCATACAAGCAGAGGGTAACAGGGGCATGCATACAAGCAGAGGGGAACAGATGCATGCATACAAGCAGTGGGCAACAGGCGCATGCATTTAAGCAGCGGGCAACAGGCGCATGCATACAAGCAGAGGGTAACAGGCGCATGCATACAAGCAGAGGGGAACAGACGCATGCATACAAGCAGAAGGGAACAGACGCATGCATACAAGCAGTGGGAAACAGGCGCATGAATACAAGCAGTGGGCAACAGGCGCATGCATACAAGCAGAGGATAACAGGTGCATGCATACAAGCAGAGGGGAACAGATGCATGCATACAAGCAGAAGGGAACAGACGCATGCATACAAGCAGTGGGCAACAGGCGCATGCATACAAGCAGAGGGGAACAGGCGCATGCATACAAGCAGAAGGGAACAGACGCATGCATACAAGCAGTGGGCAACAGGCGCATGCATAGAAGCAGCGGGCAACAGGCGCATGCATACAAGCAGAGGGGAACAGGCGCATGCATACAAGCAGAGGGGAACAGAGGCATGCATACAAGCAGCGGTGAACAGGCGCATGCATACAAGCAGAGGGGAACAGGCGCATGCATACAAGCAGAGGGGAACAGGCACATGTATACAAGCAGAGGGGAACAGGCACATTCATACAAGCAGAGGGGAACAGAAGCATGCATACAAGCAGCGGCCAAAAAGCACATGCATACAAGCAGCAGGCAACAGGCGCATGCATACAAGCAGAGGGGAACAGGCGCATGCATACAAGCCTAGGGGAACAGAGGCACGCTTACAAGCAGAGTGGAAGAGAGGCATGCATACAAGCAGAGGGGAACAGAGGCACACATACAAGCAGGGGGGAACAGACGCATGTATACAAGCATAGGGGAACAGAGGCATGCATACAAGCAGAGGGGAACAGAGGCATGCATACAAGCAGGGGGGAACAGACACATGCATACAAGCAGGGGGGAACAGAGGCACGCTTTCAAGCAGAGGGGAACAAGTGGAGGCACACAAGCAGCGGGCAACAGGTGCATGGATACAAGCAGAGGGGAACAGGCGCATGCATACAAGCAGAGGGGAACAGACGCATGCATACAAGCAGAGGGGAACAAGCGCATGCATACAAGCAGCGGGCAACAGGCTCATGGATACAAGCAGAGGGCAACAGGCGCATGCATACAAGCAGAGGGGAACAGGCGCATGCATACAAGCAGAGGGGAACAGAGACGCATGCATACAGGCAGAGGGGAACAGATGCATGCATACTGGCAGTAGGGGAACAGGGATGCATGCATACAGGCAGAGGGGAAGAGAGGCATGCATACAAGCAGAGGGGAACAGAGGCACACATACAAGCAGGGGGGAACAGACGCATGTATACAGGCAGATTGGGAACAGAGACGCATGCATACAGGCTTAGGGGACTAAAGACGCATGCATAAAGGCAGAGGGGAACAGAGAAGCATGCATAATGGCAGAGGGGAACAGATGCATGCATACTGGCAGTAGGGGCACAGAGATGCATGCATACAGGCAGAGGGGAACAGATGCATTTATACAGGTAGATTGGGAACAGAGACATGCATACAGGCTTAGGGGACTAAAGACGCATGCATACGAGCAGAGGGGAACAGAGACACATGCATACAGGTAGAGGGGAACAGATGCATGCATGCAGGCAGAGGGGAACAGAGACGCATACATACAGGCAGAGGGGAACAGAGAAGCATGCATACTGGCAGAGGGGAACAGATGCACGCATACTGGCAGAGGGGAATAGAGACACATGCATACAAGCAGTGGGGAACAGAGACGCATGTATACAGGCAGAGGGGAACAGAGATGCATGTATACAGGCAGAGGGGAACAGAGATGCATGTATACAGGCAGAGGGGAACAAGAGCAGTTCTGGAAATTTTATTTTGTTACTGGGGAATTCCACCATAGAAAGGGTGGCACAGAGATTGTTCATGCCCCCACAGCCTCCCTTTCACTGCCCCCATAAATATTTGCCTCTCAGAAGATTAATCTTGAGCACCAGCAAAATAATCACGTGAGGGGCATTTCTTATAATGTTACAAGCAAACCCTCAAGTGGTCTTGAAGGGAACCATCTCACCCCTGATCCTAACAGACCACGGTTGAACCCCATCTTTGGGATTCAAACGGTGACAGGCATTGTTTTAAACAGTCACAACGGACTGAAATAAATGAAAGGTTGCAAATGCATTACCCAGATCCGAGATTCAGGAAGACATGTTTTGTGGGATCCCAAACATGGGAAAATCTGGCCAAATGCCAGCACCAAAGAAGAATCACACACTCAGAGAAGAACAACAAGTGTACACCATCAGTAGAGGTGGGGGGCAAAGCCAGTTGGACCCTGGTTAGAGTCAAATGCCTAGCTCTGGCTCGGCTTGAGTACCTTTGTGAAAAAAGAGCCGAGACAAGCATTTCCTCATCCTGGGTTACATTCACAGAGTACTGTAAAGTGACAGTGCCACCCAATGGCAGTTTAAAGAACAGCATGCAATCATCTACTTGAACAGAGCAGTTTGTTCATCTCTTGACAGAAAGTGCATGTTGGCATAAAACTAAAGATGCAATTGCAGCCTGTGTGATCTGAAACCTGTAAAATGTCCAACTGTCAAACCAGAAAACATGGCTTCCGCAATCTGCCATCCTGGACAAATCTCTCTACTTACATGGGTCATATTTCTTTTGGCTGCCACACCTCTGATCCATTGAAAGAAATTCTGTTAAATGAACATTACACAAAAAGCCCCACATACAGTGTAATAAACTACAGTGTTTGCTATAAATAAAGATATTGATCAGTTGGATTGTGCTCTCCGCGGGATGAAGTGTCCCTTAAATTGCTCATTGCTCTGTCACTTTTGAGCCATGCAGGACATGTGGGTGTTGTCTGTTGCTTCCACTCTTATATGCTGAAAGACTGAGGATAGCTCCCCTAGGGGTTAAGTCTACTAGAAGCTGTGCACAATAACCTGCTCCAAGCCTTTGTGTGACAGTGACTACAAGCAGCAGTTGTGCTGTGTGTCTAAGTCTTGAAAGTACAGTTGAAAACACAGGGGATTGTTTAGGCTTACATTGCTTTGCATTCTGATATGTGCAGCGTTCCCTTCAGGGTGGTGAAAATGAAGCTATAATCACTCTTTTTGCTTAATGTAACGTTTCACATTTGTGTCAGGTTGGTTTACATTGGGATTTTTCTACTTTTAACTCCTCTTTATGAAAAGGAACCTTAGTTTAGGCTCCTTAAAACTGTTGCAGTAACATACATGTATATCACCTACAGATGATCCAATATGTGGCCAAGTGTGTAAAGTGCAGACTGGGCTCAAATCCCATTTTACAGAAATTGTGCGATACTGTACACATCATTTCATGCTCTTGTACGTATCCGCCAAGATTGGGATTCCAGATATAGGTTTCCTGTTGTGGGGCAGGAGGCAGGCCAGGCCATCAGGCATGAGTTAGTAGTGCAGGGGGCACGGTGGACGATGTCGGATTTTGAGTTTTGGTTTTATTCGCTGATGAGGAAGAGTGGCCGGTAAGGGTTGTGTGTTGAAGGGTGGGAAGGCAGACAACCAGGTTCGCATTAGTTGCTGGCTCGGCTCGCGTTTGGCTCCTAGAGCCAAGCCGGGCCCAAGGGCTCGACTCTACCCGGGAATTTGTTGGCTCCCGCAGCTCTAACAAGCAGAGAGGCACAGAGCCTCAAGTATACAAGCAGAATGGACCATATGGACCCGTACAGTCAGAAAGTAATAGAGATCTGCATGCGGGCAGAAATGAACAGGTACAGGAAAACACAACTAAGCATGGTGCAGCTAGGCATACAAGTGGAGCAATAGAGCGATACCTATATTGTCGGAGACAAACAGTGGCATATGTATACAGGCGCAGTGGATCCAGGAGTTACACGGTGGCACTCGTATGCAGGCAGAGCTAAACGTTAAGCTGGGGCACGTGTATGCAGGCGGGGACACACATGTCCACAGCCGTGTCAAGAGGCGGAGAAACGGCGACCAATATGCACAGAAACCCACGAGTAGAGCGTTGTGAGGAACGCACAGGAGGTTACACAGCACACTGCACCTTCTGCTCTCAGACCTCAGAGCGCTGGACGGGTCACTTATTAAATAGCGCCTGCTACCCTTATCGCGCATAAACTGCACAGCGTGGTGTGGCTGGATAAACTGCTTTTGATCGTCAGAGTTCGCAGCACTTTACAGACAGGATACACATGGTACACAACACACGCAGGCCGCACAAAGACGTAACCGGCGTAGGCCCCGTTCGCGCCAGGCAGCGTGCGCACCCAGAAGCCCCTGGGAACGCTCTGATAACCCGCGAGCGGGATATGAGGGGCTGCCACAGCTGCTTTGAAATTCCTGGGCTGAGGACCAACAGCTGCTCTCGTCTCGTGCCAGCTGAGCTGGTGCCATGTCCCGGACCCGCCGCTATATCCCAGGCTCCCATCTGCCACGGGCTGCGTGCTGCGTGCGCACGGAGAGGCCGATTCCCGGAAGGTGGAGTCCATCCTGCGAGGGCTGGAGCTGGAAGAGCAGGGCAGCCGTCCCAGTCAAGCAACTGGAAAGCGAGCAAAGCTCTCCCGCCGTACCACAGCCCACACCACAGTGAATGGAAGCAACCGCCTCCATAGGCACAGCCAACGTGCCAAGGGCACTGCACTGTCTACGCCCCCTACTTCTTAGGGTGCCACGGTGGCCACTGCCCCAAGTGAACAGGCAAGTATATACCCAGTGAGAATCCAGCATGCATAATTGGACACCCGCATAGGTTTTAGTCCGCAACCTGTGGCTCTCCAGATGTTCTGAACTACGACTCCTGTGATCTTTTCCCACCGACCTTGCTGGCTAGGGCTGCTGGGAGTTGTAGTCAAAAACATCTGGAGAGCCGAAGGTTGCAGGCCCCTGTTTTAGATGGCTGTGGCAGAAGCAGCGGAAGAACCACACCCGTGCCAATGGTGGTGCATAAAGCTAGTTTGGTTTCAGGCAAGGTTGTGCCTCACAAACGTCAGCACCCCAGGCCCCCTTGCATTACATCCCATTCAGTGTCCTATTCGGCAAAAAAAAGGGACTCGACAAGCTCCTCTAAGCACTCCCTCCCACACAAACTGACCAACCAACTCCCACCCAAACCCCACCTGGCTACTTTGGCCAAAACTCAGGTCTCAGCTGCCGGTACAGTCTCTGGCAGAGTTTTTCAGACTGACTGCCAACTCCCCTGAGGTTTGCTCCTCTTTAGACAATCAGAATGTGTGCAATGCAAGCTACAGCTATCTTGAGCACGCTAAAGGGGGGTGTCAGCCAATCAGGAGGCTCATAATGTGGCCTGTGCTGTATGGTGCAAGCCCGCGTTCCGTGCTGCCTGGGCTGCCAGCACCCCCTTCCCTTTCCCGCTTCCCCATCAGCATAACACCCATGTCGTTTCCTACATAGGTTCTAATGGTGTCTTAAAAAAAAAGAAATAAGAAACGTACCTTTCCTGCGTGGCCCGGCGCCGGCAGAGCAGCTGTCCCCACAGTCCATTTTCCATGCGGATGACATCAAATTCATGAACATGGAAGACAGACAGAGGCTTTCAGTAGCACTGTGCGGCCCCGGTTAGGACCGCGCAGCTAAGGTGTGTTTCTTTTTAAAAAAAAAACATTAGCACCCGTGTACCAAAGTTCATGGATGCTAATGTGCTACTGGCCATATGCCCCGAGGTGGCAGGCCGACCCTTTCGGTAATGGCACCGCCACCCTCGTTAAGGGACCCTCCCTGCCTGAGCTGGGGCTGCAGGCCATTACCTACAGGATCGGCGCGCCACCTCTGGGCATTGCGCCTCAAAAGAAACCTGCATTCCATGCTGCTTCTTTTCATGGTTTCCAGCTCTCTAGCCAATCGGAATGGAGGCTCTGACTGTTTGAAAAAGACTGCATTCCGAGCTTCGGTTTGTGATGTGTACACACTGGGCATGGAGCGATAGACAAGTTTTCGAAAGGAAGCTCTGATTGTGTGACAGCTCTCACCATTAGGCTCTATTACCTAGGTGACCTTTGCCTTTGTTAAGGGCCTGCATCCAACTCAGGGCCACTAACTAGGGCGGCTGTCACCTCCCACCACAACGGAACCTTTTGGCGCAGTCTGAAGCGCTCCATTGGACACCGGCCTCGAGTTGTGAAGACCTCAACTTGCACATTCTGAACATTCAGCATCAAACACAGGTGTATATCCTGCGCCCACACTTGCCTCTAAACACATCCTCATCAGTTCCACCTGCCAATTCCTGCAAAAACGATTGCGGATTTAGAGAGATTGAAGCAGTACAAAGACAAGCAGGTGTACTATGCCCCCCAGGACAAAGTAAGGCAATACCCAGCCACATTTCCATCACAAAAAAATGAGGGACCGTTGCCTGAAATTCCGTCTCAAATGTGCTCCCAAGCTTGGAGGTGGTAGGTCCAAAACTTGAAATACCAAAGGAGTCAAGATGATGATGTGTGTGTGTGTGTGTGTGTGTGGCCTGGCATCTCTGGAAACTATGCAACATCTGGTTCTGGAATGTCCGAATACCCAATTGTAATACTGACAGAATCAGGGTATTAGGTCCCTGCATCCATTCTATTTATTGAGTAGTTAATTCTGCATTGTGGGAGGGACTAATGGCAACAGCCAACCAACCAGAGGCTAATATTTGCAATAACAACAATATTGGGGTTAATCCTTGCGAAATTAGAAAAGGTGCTCGAGCAGGGCGAGTACAATTGTTTGGAATGCTGGGACGAGTAAATATGATAAGAACCACTTAATGTGTAAAATATTGTACGTGCAGAATAATGGTGAACTGTCATTTAGTCCCGACATCTGCGGATTTGCCAATGCCGGAATGGAAAATTCCACTCTCTCCTCTATTATGGATTTGTATTTTGGACATCAGAATATGTTCCTTTTAACTTTGCTTACTTTAATATGGTTATGATCAGTGAGAAAAAGTTTCTTGTAGACTAGAAAACACTGAATACATCTTTAAATTTAAAAAAAGGAAATTGCCCCTTGCAGTGAATAGCAACCATTAAACTTTCTTGTGAAAGCCTAGACTTTGGTTGTGCACTTTTGATCGCCCTGAATTCAACAGTTCCATTTTTTGTATGGTGGGACCCTTCCTGACCCCACTTTACTACCCCCGAGCTCCTATTCCCCTACCACTACGTACACATATACATCTAAATGTATATGTAATTGATCGTGCACTTTTGGTGCAAGCGACCAAAGTGCAGACTTGCCAAACTAAATTCTATAAAACCTGAAATCCCAAAACAGACAGAGTGGCCCGCTTGTGCAACAGGTGTTGCTTCCTCTGCAAGTTCAGAGGGGACTGGGTGGATGCCCCCGCCTTCTTGTGCTCCTTTTCCATGGAGACTGCCCGTTCCCAATTGCACACACTGCGCATGCGCAATTGGGAACACTTTTCATTGGCCAGGCTCCTCACCGGAGCACAGAAGATGCCCAGACCTCTCTGGACAGAGCATTGCTACCCTCAAAATCACTGTCCTGCGAGTGCCCAGGCCCTTGCACTGCAGCACACACCACTCCCTCTCTGCATATACCCATCCCAATCAGCAGGCGCAGTGCCCCTCTCCAGCGCCCGCTGTGACCCTGGCCCAGTGACGATGTATTTTACATTCACAGCACTGCCAGGAAGTTACAATCACTGCACAGTACAATTGAAAGAACTGGATTCCTCTCCAGGGTTGGCCCTGGAGCCTAGGGGCTCATCACTTTCAAAATACAAAGGGGGGCCCAGCGGTGAGTTGAAAAACAAGCAAAGAGAATGGAAATAGTAGTGGCCGAGATTTAGGCATTGAATTGGCATCTGCAAGATATTGCCAGCATACACCTGGGAAGCACCATCAGGTACCACACATGTCTGCAGGGTTAAGGGCGAAATCCTGAGCTGAGGAACCAGAAACGCGAGCTGAAATGCTGTCTCCTTCACTTAACCAAGATGTGTGATCCTGGACTAATCCAGGTTTCCCTCTTGGCCTCGGTATGCTTATGTGTCCATGCTGCTAGTGCCTGGGTTGCGCACACGCAGAGTGGGAGCAAGGGAGAATGGCTTCCGAGTATGGCAATCCATCAGGATAGTGCTGGGCAGGTAGGGTGACCACCAACAAGGCTGCTTGAAACCATCCTGAGAGTGTGAGCTAAAGCACTGCCAGCTGGGTACTTGCGAGTATATTGGCACGTGACAGTTGTTACACTGTACTGCGCCTAACCCATTTCAAAGGATTGCTGCATAAACATGGCAAGGCGGTGGGAAAGCCCGCAAAGAACTGGTCTCCAAACGTTCTACTGACTCTGTTCTATCTTGTGTGCTAATCAACCTAAGCTGTGTCACTTGCGGCCCCCGTCTGCTGTGTGTGTTGCCCCAGTTTTGTCAAAGCACCAAGCCCCAGGCAAACTCCTGTAAGGTATACACAGTGTCCATCGCCCAGGTCTGGTACCACAACCTTTGGAGGTTGGAACTGTATATATATATATATATATATATATATATATATATATATATATATCTTTATATATATATATATATATATCTTTAAAATGGCAACTTGTCGTCTTAAACCAACAGCTGTGTTTCATGAAGTAGCAAGAGGCAGTTTTCAGGGGTATACCTCTGCAAAATGGGCTACAATTTAGCCATGCATGAAAGGGTAACATGTCTCATTATAACTGGGTTTCTTGCGCAATCTAACATGCTACGGTACTCAGGGGGACTGCAATCCGCCAGCTCTGAAAGAAGACAGAATTCCACGGTGAGGTTACACGGGCACAAGCTCCGGAGCCCGGAAATGCATGGGAACACGATCAATACATAACTACCAGCGATGGGATTAAAACAAGAGATCTATGCTTGCAATACCAAGATGGTGATGTTGGCAGATTCCCTCCTAGAAAAGTGCGCACTCTTCCGCCGTATTTGGTGAGAGCACCTTCGGTGAACTATCGCTCTGGAATCCTGCGTTTACGATTTAATCTGCGGCTCACAAAGGATGTTCAAGCTAGGCGAAAGTTGCTTTTGTTACATCATAACTCTTGCCGCTATTGCCTGAAAGAGGAGACACATGTAGTAACAGAATGTGTACCAGTGGGAAGTCTTAGAGAGACACATTGGAAACACCCCACAACACAAATGGTAATGTTCAGAAAACGCTTAAAAAACCTACATAAATGGCAACTGTACCAGGTATGCAATCATGCATACACATGTAATTCTTTGTATATGGCATTCATTCTCGGCCACCATTTACTGGCTCTGTGAAATTGACACCAGCTCGTGCCAATAAAGATGTGCACTTACCACGGAAACAGATCGAAGCTGCCACCTGCAAATGTTTTCAGAAGGTAAGTGACTTCTGTTTATTTGAGGTGACAGGTTTTTTTTTAAAAGTGTGGGTTATATAGAATAGCGCCTCAAAAAGTTGTTTGGGTGGGTAATAGTGTGCTTTATTAGGGCTGTTATGTCACATTACCATCCATTTATGGGGATGTCAGATTTAATGCAAAAATGCCTTTCACTAGACGTTTATTTTCAGCAGGGCGGGAAAAGATGCTGAATCCTCAGCATTGAGGGAGAGCGTGTGTGTTTTGCTGAAAACATATGCTGAACCTTAGCACTGAAGGAGGTTGTGTTTCAGGATAAGATGCTGAAACCTCATCACTGATGGAAGAGCATGTGTGTGTGTGTTTCAGACGAGAGAGAGAGAATGTGCGTGTGTGTGTGCATTGCAGAAAAAGATGCTGAATCCTCAGCATTGAGGGAGAGCGTGTGTGTTTTGCTGAAAACATATGCTGAACCTTAGCACTGAAGGAGGTTGTGTTTCAGGATAAGATGCTGAAACCTCATCACTGATGGAAGAGCATGTGTGTGTGTGTTTCAGACGAGAGAGAGAGAGAGAGAATGTGTGTGTGTGTGTGCATTGCAGAAAAAGATGCTGAATCCTCAGCATTGAGGGAGAACGTGTGTGTTTTGCTGAAAACATATGCTGAACCTTAGCACTGAAGGAGGTTGTGTTTCAGGATAAGATATCGAAACCTCATCACTGATGGAAGAGCATGTGTGTGTGTGTGTTTCAGACGAGAGAGAGAGAGAGAATGTGTGTGTGTGTGAGTGTGCATTGCAGAAAAAGATGCTAAATCCTCAGCACTGAGGGAGGGAGTATGTGTTGCAGAAAAAGTTGCTGAATCCTCAGCGTGTGTGTGTGTGCATGCGCGCATTGCAGAAAGAGACGCGGAATCCTCTGTACTGAGGCAGGGAGTATAGGTTGAGAAAAAGATACTGGGGCTCATTACAACTCTGGTGGTAGCCGTGCCGGTAAAGCATTTTTTCCAGCAACCGTCAATGAGGAATTATCGGGTAATTCTGACATTGCCGACCCGGTAATTCCTGCATTGCCGTGTGCCTGTCAGTCCCCATTCCCATTTGAGCCCCATAAACATGAGCCCCATAAACATGTGCGGGTGCCGCTCTGCCCGCCTGGCCAGACCTTGCGGGCTGACAGGCGCCCGCGAGCACAGCTCATTGTATGGCGGTCTGGGAACTACGGTACCGGCATGCTTACCGGTACCGTAGTTCTCAGGACCACCATGCTTATAATGAGGTTCATTGTCTCCTCAGCACTGGGGGAAGCGCGCGTGTGTGTATGTGTGTGTGTGTGTGTGTGTTGCAGAACAATGTTGAATCTCAGCACTGAGGAAGTATGTGTTGGAGAAAAATATGTTGAATCCTCAGCACCGGGGAAGTGTGTGTGGGTGTGTGTGTGTGTTGCACAAAAATACGCTGAATCCTCAGCACTGGGGAAGTGTGTGTGGGAAGTGTGTGTGGGTGTGTTTGGGGGGTGAAAGGGGGCTGTGTGGGTGTGGGTGTGTGTTGCAGAAAAATATGCTGAATCCTCGGCACTGGGGAATTGTGTGTGGGTGTGTGTGTTGCAGAAAAATATGCTGAATCCTCAGCACTGGGGAAGTGTGTGTGGGTGTGTGTGGGGGGAGGAGGGGTGTGTGTGTGTGTGTTGCAGAAAAATATGCTGAATCCTCAGCAGTGGGGAATTGTGTGTGGGTGTGTGTGTTCCAGAAATATATGCTGTATCCTCAGCACGGGGGAAGAGTATGTGTGTGTATTTCAGAAAAAGATGCTAAATCCTCAGCACTGAGGGAGAGTGCATGTGTGTTGCAGAAAAAGATTATGAATCCTCAGTGCGCTAGAGTGTGTGCCCTTGACAATAGTTTAGTCTTATAGGAAACACTTTTAGCGGCACATAATAGACGCAACCACAACAGAAGTAGATTATTTGGTAGGAATCTTGACTTTCTGACTGGGACTGGAGCGGGAGGGGCAGAAATTGTGTTAGGAATGGAGAGACAGGAATAGTAATCCATTCAGATTGTAACTGATGCAGTCACGTGAGAGTCAGGTAAACCTGCGCGGGGGAATGATGAACAGGAAAGAAACACTCTGCCAAATGCCTGCTGTGCCCTTACATGAATTCTAACCCTAGACCTTCACCCAATATCTTGCCCGCAGGTAGATTTGCCACCTTTCAACCAAAACTAACGTTCTAAGTGCATAAGCACAAGTCCGTAAAGTCACCCGATGATTTTACCTAGTTTCACGGTAAGATTTCACACACGGGGCCCATCCCATCCCATCCTCTCAAGATGAGGCTGGAACGCAGCCTATCCATCGCGAAAAGGGCAAGGGGAGGCTTCCCTAGGGAAACAGTGGGTACGAATGGGGCGTTCCTTCCACCCCTCTTTCATGTTAAAAGGGCCCACATTATGGCGCCCAGTGGTCACCGAGATTATTTACTAAGGGCCCTTATGTGGCTCCTTGAAACTCCGAGGCCATGTCCGCAGTCTTACACAGGAGACACACGCATGTAGAGGCTTTTCGCCGATCCACAGTAGACTTTTAGTACAGCTTTGGAGAGCCTAAACATGGCAGCCAAATGGCTTGAGAAAAGATGTATTCGTTTATCTGATGGGATGTATCCATGTTCCTCCCGAAAAATATGATTTCCCTTCAGGGTGTCTACACAGTAACAACAAAAAACAAAAAAGAATACAGCAAAAGGAAAGGAATCATAGTACACGAGGAGCACATATTCCATTCAAAAGAAGTTACTGGGCCACTTTCCTCGAAAGAGTTCCAGTGCTTCTTTGTGTCTTCGGTGATTGGCCGGCTGAATAGTTCCAGTTCCTCTTTTTGTCTTCTGCGATTGGCTTGCTGAAGAGTTCCAGTGCTTCTTTTTGTCTTCAGTGATTGGCTTGCTGAAGAGTTCCAGTGCTTCTTTGTGTCTTCGGTGATTGGCTTGCTGAAGAGATCCAGTGCTTCTTTGTGTCTTCGGTGATTAGCTTGCTGAAGAGTTCCAGTGCTTCTTTTTGTCTTCAGTGATTGGCTTGCTGAAGAGATCCAGTGCTTCTTTGTGTCTTCGGTGATTAGCTTGCTGAAGAGTTCCAATGCTTCTTTGTGTCTTCTGCAATTGGCTTGCTGATGAGTTCCAGTGCTTCTTTGCGTCTTCGGGTGATTGGCTTGCTGAAGAGTTCCAGTGCTTCTTTGTGTCTTCAGTGATTGGCTTGCTGATGAGTTCCAGTGCTTCTTTGTGTCTTCGGTGATTGGCTTGCTGAAGAGTTCCAATGCTTCTTTGAGTCTTCTGCGATTGGCTTGCTGATGAGTTCCAGTGCTTCTTTGCGTCTTCGGGTGATTGGCTTGCTGACTAGTTTCAGTGCTTCTTTGTGTCTTCGAGTGATTGGCTTGCTGAAGAGTTCCAGTGCTTCTTTGTGTCTTCAGTCATTGGCTTGCTAAAGAGTTCGAGTGCTTCTTTGTGTGTTCGGTGATTGGCTTGCTGAAGAGTTCCAGTGCTTCTTTGTGTCTTCGGGTGATTGGCTCGCTGAAGAATTTCAGTGCTTCTTTGTGTCTTCGGTGATTGGCTCGCTGAAGAATTGCAGAGTTCTTCAAGGAAGTACCCTTTCAGTTCTCTGCTGAATCTTTAACATTATTCGGGTGAGATCTCAAGCCAGGTCTTGCTTTCCTTCAGCCGCCCTGATAGTAGATGGGAGCAAAGGCAATGGCATTCCCGGCATTGGTAGCTGTAGGCAGTGGAAGTGGATAGCAGCAGTGCTGGTGTCTTCAGTGATAAACACACTGTGATAGACGGTAGTGGAAGACCTGCTGGCAGATGCAGTGGCAGGGGATACAGTTGCAGCTGTAGAGGTACCGGAAGCTCGAGTACTCCGCCAGGGCCTCTCGCGAGCGTACAGCTCTTCTTCTGGCAGCCCTGTTTGTATGACTTTATTGACATAGGGTAATAGTCTGCAATAGCGCTCTGCCACACCAGCATTGGGGCTGCAAGGGCCTAGTACTATTTAAAGTCATGTGCTAGCAGAGTTGATCTCTGGCAAGAACCAATACAGCCTCTCATTGATCTGAAAAGGGATGAGCAGTCACAAGTGATAGTCCCCGAGCTTAATTTACATATTTCTACCACCAGGTAGCTGCATTAAAAAAAAAAGCAAGAGAATCTTCAAATGCCACTAATGCAGGCTGGACAGGCCCCAATCCTTCCTCGTCAGGCTGCATCTTGGCAGAAATGTAAAGAGCAGGAGTGGGCAGCGCAACATGAACACAATTAGGAGCATTGCTAAATAATGAGGAGATGGTTTTTAGGACATTACAGCTACTAGGCTGGGTTGTTGAGTTAAGCCATCCCTTTGCCTCCTCTGGCGGAGCCCCTTCACATGATGTAACAAAGCTAGCGAGACATTTGTTGGGCTGACTCAACATTTGTTGTGGGGAGGTATCTTTGCCCTGTTGTTCAGTAGAGAAGGCTTGGGTCATTCTAAAGTTCAGGACATGCATAGAAATCAGAGTATTTTTAGTTCAAGAAAGGGAGTTCTTGTGACAAATCAACTTCCGGGGCACCAGTGGTCCAGGGATGAATATCGGTTTCTAAACCATCAATCAGCCCCACACCTCTATAACAGCAGAAGCGATCCAAACAGATTGGAAACAGAAGTCAATTATAAAACTCCTCGTCCAATTTTGTATCTCTGAAAGGTCGTGGATTGTTCGCTTTTTGCAACACAGCGAAAATACTATTAACCAATGATAAAGAGGACTGTCCAGTCAATGTTGTATACAAATATCTACTTTATTATTATCACAACAGACAGTTCCAGCACACTACAAAATACAACCCACCCTGTAAAGGAATGCAGAGGACAGAGAGTTTCAAGATGGAAAAGTGATGCACTCTGGATACTGACAGGAGGGTAGTCAGTAAAGTAATTAATCACAATAGTTCAAGGATACTTGGTTTCAGCACAAAGCGAGCAATGGGTTGTAAAATGTCACTAGGGGCCTGCAGAGAAGGACCAGGGGAACAGAATCACAATGTATCTTGTGCTGTAGATGTCCTTGATACTCAACAGTGTCGAGTCGGTTTCAGGGCGCTTTGCAGCTTCTGCAAAAGAGCTCAAGGCGGGAGACAGCTGCAGTATCAGGCTGCAGGCAGTTTGGCAGAGGAGGCTGGACAGACGGCTGCAGGCTAGCCTACACGGCGGCATGGGGTCAGTAATCATTGTCTAAGTGCTGACCGACAGGTCTGAAGCACTGTGCGAGGCACCTCGGACGGCGTTAGCAACTGCAGCGTAACAACAGTAAGCGGTGCAGTCGGTTGCAGCTCAAGGGGCTTGCAAATTTCCTTTAAGGCGGACATCTGCAAATGCTTTTCGATGCACTCCTCCTAGCTTCTTTTCTGGGCTTGTATCGTACCTTAAGTTGGACCACCCAAAGCTAAGGAGAATGTTGCAGGCAGCTGCCTTAACCTTAGTTTGGGTCACAGACTCTCTGGCACTTCCCAACTAGGAAGCTTGCTGCAGAGCCTAGCAGGGCACGCTGTGTTCTGGCTGGGTACCACTTCTGGACCTGCTGGCTGGAGGATCCTCTGGATTCAGTATCTCCCTTTGTTCCTTGGGAGATGTTTAGGGGAGGGATATTGCTTCCCTCTTGGAGGTCCTGTCCTTTCTTCACTGGCGGAAGATGTAAGGCAGACTATACCTTCAGCAGGGGTCCAATGCTGAGTTATTCGTGCTACTCCTTGTGAAGTCTTCAGATGATCCGCCCAAAAGAGTGGCTGAGCCCTCTTTTAAAGCCAAATGGCCACAGTGATTGGTGTAGGCTACACCTACCTCCATGAACAAATAGTGGGTCACCACCAACAAAATCCTGTATGCATGAGGTCATAACCAGAGTGTTTTGCAACAGAAAAAGTTAAAGGGTGAAAACAAGTAATACTAAGGCACACCCTTCTTCTTGTTTGTTGTGGATCAAAGGCCATCTCTAGTTAATGGAGCTCTCTGTGGCTCCTGATTAAAATGGCAGGTTTCCCATGATGCTGCATCGAGAACAAACTTTCTGTCTCCTGCGAACCACATTTTTGTACCTTCTGAATGGGGTTCCCCTGTGGGGCTTGCCTACTGTAAACACATAGTCCAGACATGTCAGGTCACTCTCCTTGATACTGAGAGGCGGGAGCTGGCTTCAGGTTGATGCAGCGCTTATAAAAGGATGTTGGGATTTCCTGTCTCCTTTTGTAACTCAGCAGCCAGGCCCCATGTGGGCCTGTTTGAATTAAACTCTGATTAGTATGCAAGCTGCCACCATCAGCAGAGCCTAAACACAGTGAAAGGGCAGATCTATGGAGCCTTTGTTAATTAATTAGGCTGGTCATGGCAGGAGGAAGGATTGACCTTGTGCCCTTCTGAGAGTACAGGTGTAATCCTGGCTGTCATATCCCAACTAAATAGGACAGGGTGGGTGGTGTATGTATGCTGTGTCCACCCAGAGTACACGGTCTATGCTTTTGTCGTGCAGTGAGCATAGGAAAATGAGTGTGTATTAGCCCCACACATTTTCCAGAGGTTGATCTACCATCATTCAATTTCATATAACATTTCCAAAAAGCACAGCTGAGCACAAACCCATCAGGCGGATGGTTGAATTCCTGACAGTTCTAATGTCGAAAGAGACCCAAACACAATCCATCAGAATGCTCGTATTCATGGTATCTGGTTTTCTGTAAGTCAGTGTGATTTCATATATAGCTATGGAGGGTATCACCACGATCTTGCCCTGTCTGATAATGGGCCCTCCACTCTCCCTGGAATCTTGAATAATGAGAGTGTATGTTGGCCATCAAGTCTTGGGCTGGTGGGTGTAGCTTGGTGTTCCTCAAGCACAGGGTTCATAGACCCCCATGTCTGGCACAACAGGTGCCAGGACAGGACAGCAGTGATCTGAACATAAGCAGAGGCGTTTCCCAAGAACGACGGAGAGCCGCCAGTCACACGCAAAGGAGCCTGGGAGGCAAGTAAAGCAGGAACGATGTATTTGTGCCAAGGGATGGCTAGACCCCCAGGAGCATAACATCAAGGGTTTGTTCTCCTTTGTCAAGAGCGTTTTGTGGGGCGTCAACGTGTGGGTTGGGACAAAGGTGGTAATGACTGGGGCTTCAGTGAAGATTGCTGCTATTCATTCGATTTCAGAACTGAATCATTCTCTTCCTGTTTCTCTGGACCACTCTCTGATCTTGGCGCATCCTGCGCTCTTATTTATAATATCTATAAAATGGCGCAATATGTACAGGGATGCGTATGCCTGTCCGCTCGACAGGCCTCTTAAAATCTTGGGACTGGATTGTGCTTTTCCCTGCCTCGTTCCCGCAACCCCCGCCCTCTGTCCCACCTCTGGGCGTTAAAGTTTCCCTCAGTACATCTGGCGCACTATAAAACACCGAATAAGTCAAACAAAAAAGTGAAGGGCTGCCTCGCGACAGCAATTAACGAGGAACGGGTCGCAGGGCCAAGTCCATCTCCAGTTACCCTTTCGTGTGAAAAGTTTCAGATTGAACTGAAAATCGCAAATGTGCGGTTGTTAACACCGCTTTGTGCTATTTCCGGTTTAAAGCCAAATCCCCACTCCAACTAACCACAGTTAATTGGCTAATTCAGAAGGAAGGGTACGCTAAATGCTTCAAACTCTGAAAAGGCGTGCATGCTGGTTTCACAAGCTTAAAAAAAAGATATACTCTTTTTAGAACCGCACATTTTAATTATATTTTAATTCAATAATGCATATGTTCAATGCCTGCTTCAAGTGCTGAAGTAAAAACACGTGACCCATTCTGATAATAGAATCATCAGAAGAGAATCCGGGCATTGCAGGTGTCCCAAGTCTGTGTGTGTGTGTAGCATTGTATAGTCGGTAGGATAGCACAGCGGCAACGAACTTGAATTGGAAGCAAATCGACACGAGCAACATGGGTTCGATCCCAGGGTCTGCGCTTAGAAACCTGTGGGTATTGAGTGCTTTATAAATAGCATATCATTGCACATCCGGACTTTCCCCCTCCTTTGCATCCTATCCCCCAACCCCTAAAGAGGGAAAGCCAAACTAAAGGCAGATGCCCCATGTATGTGTGACCAGTGATCTCTCAGCTCTACAATGAGGCTAAACCATTCATGGTGCATGGCTTTACTGAATTGTTAGTTGCCCAATAATACGGAAAGGTTTGCAATGTATTTGGGGGTACTGTCCATTTATTTGGGGGGCACTATTGGTCTGCCCAATAACAATATAAACTATCCTGAAGTGAAGCCATAATCATTTACAAATTGGGTGTTTGAGTCGAGGAATGCTTTTGGTGGTTTTTTCGAAATGTGCTATCTAATACCTCAGTGTATTAGTTAGAAATGTTGTTTTCTACCACTGTTCCAAAAGTAATGTATTCCTCTTCCTCAAACTGTCATCATGATCTTCAGTTTCTCCAAGATCCAAACGTGTATTAGGGGAAGTCGCTTCATAATTACGCCGACTAAGACTCGGGCTATGGTTTGCCCCGGGCAGTATTTTACCACTTAACATGGTAGGGTCTGCATTTCTTCTTTTTGCCATGAGCATGGGGAGCAGGTGTAGTAGAGGGAAGCTGGAGCAAAGTAGGCCTTTTAGATTGTGTCAGAATGTGTTCCCCATCATAAGCAGGCCTCAGGTGTGTATTGTCTTTGCCTGTTGTTAATGGGTATATTGTTTGCTTGGCATACTATGTCCTTTATTATACATGGCGGTGGATGAGGGCAGGGGTACTGGGTGGGAGGGGGAGGGAACAGCATTGCCGGACCAGGAGATTGCATAGATCTCTGCAGCAGGCTCTCGGCCCCCTGAGTTGCATTACAATAATGTTCCCGTGTGATAAAGTATAGGGTGTTGAATGCATCTTAACACACCACGCTGATAAATAAATGATGTCCATCTCTCATGCAGTTATTAATGGTAAATTGGGGGACTGCCCTCAATGTTTAGCCTACACGCCGCTGTTTACCTTCCAGGCTGTGCAGGACAGCACTGATGCATGTGCAATCCAAGTGCTTTGCAGAATCACCTTCTAATCACTTTGCAGAAATGTTTTCTCTGTTGCGCTATTTTACCCTTTCAGGGTGATGCATTCTAAATTTGTCTACCACAGACTTCTTATATATTGTTAGGTTTATTTACTATGTGTTTTGATGGTTTGCAAGTAGGTTTTATTGAACAAAGAGCGCCAAATCATCTTGCGAATGACAACTATTTGGAAGGCATTATACGATGGTGTAAAACTCAAGAGGGGCGGGAAGGAAATGGAGTCTACTAGTTACATTGCACCCTCAAAAACTAAGAAACCAGAGACGCGTGGGCTAAAATCACAGCCTCGTCACTGTTCCATCTTGTTTTCCTTAGCTACAAAACTGGAATCCCCTAGAAGTCATTATTTTAAATGAGCACAACACAAAATGGACTACAATGCTGCTCCATATACATGAGTAATATTAGTACCCGGCGGGGATGTGGTTTTAACCTCCCAGCCAATGAGTAAGCTCGGAGCCTCCTCGGAGGTGAAGGCTGCCATGTTCCCCTGCCGGGTAAAGCTAAGTCTGCGCTCCTCCACATACCCTTCCCCCACACCCCTCTTTTCCACATCTCCTCTCCCCTCCCACCCCCACTCCACTTACCTGGCCCTGCTATGTCCCTAGCCGGCGCCACTACACCAGTCTTCCCAGCGCATCACTGGCCTGGCAACGGCCGCTACGGAAAGGCAGAAGGGAGTATGTGTAGTTCCTTTCTCCCCGATCCATGACAGCCATCTTATTTTGTAGTTTTTTTTTAAAGTTGAGAAACGGCAAACACGTTGTTTCTCAACTTAAAATACCATTAGCGGACCAATGTGCTGGGGTACTAATAGCAATATTACACTTGCAGGGTGGGGGGGGCATTACGGGCATGGTAATGCCCTAGCTATCGTTAAAGCCTTTGCTTCACTCTGCCTTCTAACTGGTCCGTGGGCATTACCTTGTCCAGTAATGCCCCCCACCTGCTCGGGCAATATTGCTTATATATTGTCCATGCAAGTGACTGGTTGCCCGGTTCCGGCTGAGTTCTATTGGGCACCAGCCCCCTCCCCCTTTGCCCAGTCCTCCCCCTTCCTTGCACTTAGCATGTGGACCCTCATCCCATTCACCCCCTGGCACTAGCCCACCTGGCCTTGGCTAGCCCCTGTCGCACTCTTCCCCCACTCCTCCACCTCCCCTTTTCAGTTGCACTCTCTCCTCTTTGTCCTTCCCTTCCCGCCGTAGAACTTTGCATTCGCGCAGACCAGCACTCCCCCCGAACCTCCCCCGCGCACTTGTTCTTACTGCACCTGCACGATCCAAATGTCACAAGGCCTAGTAGGACCCTTTTTGTCATCTTTCTCCCTTGTCCCTCCGACCCCCGTTTTGTGGTGCCTTGAAGCACCATCTGTTGTACAGGCGCCTTACAAATGCCAATAGATAAAATGATAAATAAATAATGAACTGTCTCCTCTCTGACTGAAGGCAACACACACTGTGATCCCTGCTCGTGGCCTAACAGATTAGTCACAAAAACTGCTACAGCGTTTGGCCAGTGGGTGTGGGCAACGGGTGCCCGGGAGGATTCTGGGTAGGAGGCACCACCATGACACAGTCTGAAAACATAGGTCACTGTAATGGACAATGTCTGTGCACCGCAGTCACAGTCAGACACACATGGCGTTTGCTTTCAGAGTATGGAATAAGGTGCTGTGGTCCCAACTCTATGGAGCCGGCTGAGAATGTCAAAACCATGCCCAGCTAACCATCACTGGGCTAGCTCTGGGGGTCCAGATGCCACTGCGCATGAGGGACATCGAAACGGGGAATGAGGGAAGCCTGCAGAAATCTGAGAGACATCTCTAATCTGATCAGAGCTAGCTCACGCCTCCACGGCTATAGAGGCGCTGGCCCTGCACTAGTACACAGAATAAACCGGCCAACTGGTGCGCACAGACCGCCATGTGTGATCTCACTCTAGCAGACCCAGGACAGCAGTGATCTCCCCCTAGTGCAACTTTAGAAGCAGTGATCGCACGCCGGTGCACATGATGCGCGACTAGTGATGATCTCACACAATCAACCCAAGAAGAAAGCTCAGCGGGTTGAGTGCTCGCTGCTGCGATCAGTGCGGGATCTGCAGGTCGCAGGTTCAAATCCTGGCAAGGCCAACTCAACCTTTCATCCTTCTGACCAGGATGAACGATGTTGTATGTAACGCGTTTTGGCAATAACACGTCATGTGGGCGCAATGATCGCTCAGTGGCATGGCCATGGAGGCATCGCTCTTACAGGTCACACCAGTCCCCCTCCGCGGAGACGAGCACGCACAGTCCCGTTTCCCAGGGAATGACGCATTTCCATGTGCTTGAATCGCGGCGCGGAACTAGTTCAGGTGTGTTCGTGGGTGTACCCGTGAGTTCCCTGCCTGTTGTGCCAGGCTGCCGCGGGGCGCGGGGCTATGGGAGCACACAGGCTGCCAGCAGCACAGGCCTGGTTTAAACGCAATGTAATCCTTCTTGGTGGCGACGTAATCGGGTTGTTTTTCTTACTAGCAATAATGTCCCAGCTATTCCAGTTCTGCCAGCAGTAATGGTGTGAAAACCACTCGCAGTCCAGCGCATGGAGCCCAGAATCCTCCACTGGGCTGCAGGGCAGACTTGCGTTCTCTCGGGACAGGGTGGCACTCAGCAGGCAGTTTGGCCATACGGTCAGTATGCTCTCTTGCACACATGCGGGAGATAGCTCAGATGGCAACGCGCTCGCATTGGAAGCAAGACGACACGGAGCAGCTTAGAGACCTCTAGGTAAAATAACCTATCATAGCATGCACAATATAGCAAAGGTGTGCAAAATATAAAAACGTTCTGGGCAAATATTTCAAAACTGTATGCACCGGCCTAGGCTTTAACCAGGACAGGTGCATGCTGCGGGTCACAGAAAGTAAGTAAATGTACAATCGCGGGGGTGAGCAGATCTGGAGGGGACTGAGATGGAGGGTGTGGCGACAGTAGTCGAGAAGCTCCTTGGGGGTCTTGCTGTGCGGCCAGCCCTGGAGAACTCGGACCCGGTGGAAGTGACGCGTACTGGTGGGTGAGCTGACTGACAGGTCACCTGATCTGGAAAAGACCAATGCACCTTCCCAGGGGGATTGTCCACATGGCCCGTGGGAGACAAGTGGCCTTGGAGGCAACCAGCGAGAGCCAAGCTGCCCTGTTGAAGAGCAACCCTGTGAGGTGGCTTGTGTCGGACTACTCTACTGTCCGTAAAATGAAAAAATCTAAGTCGCTGCCTCCATGGAGAGGACGTGGCTTACTGGCTTCCAGCCACGGTGGGTACAGGCCCTGGAAGGTGCCTGGAAATGTCCAGCCCGTGTTGGTACAAGCCCTGGAGGCTGTCTGAAGATGGCCGGCCCGGGTGGGTGCAAGCCCTGGAGGCTGTCTGAAGATGCCCGGCCCGGGTGGGTGCAAGCCCGGGAGGCTGTCTGAAGATGCCCGGCCCTGGTGGGTGCAAGCCCTGGAGGCTGTCTGAAGATGGCCGGCCCGGGTGGGTGCAAGCCCTGGAGGCTGTCTGAAGATGCCCGGCCCGGGTGGGTGCAAGCCCGGGAGGCTGTCTGAAGATGCCCTGCCCGGGTGGATGCAAGCCCTGGAGGCTGTCTGAAGATGCCCGGCCCGGGTGGGTGCAAGCACGGGAGGCTGTCTGAAGATGCCCGGCCCTGGTGGGTGCAAGCCCTGGAGGCTGTCTGAAGATGGCCGGCCCGGGTGGGTGCAAGCCCTGGAGGCTGTCTGAAGATGCCCGGCCCGGGTGGGTGCAAGCCCGGGAGGCTGTCTGAAGATGCCCGGCCCTGGTGGGTGCAAGCCCTGGAGGCTGTCTGAAGATGGCCGGCCCGGGTGGGTGCAAGCCCTGGAGGCTGTCTGAAGATGGCCGGCCCGGGTGGGTGCAGACCCCGGGAGACGGCGGAAGACTGGGAAGGAACCGTCGCGAGGATGCGCAGGCCTAGAGCACACCGCGGCGTGCGCGGCCGCGTGCGGTATCCCCGAGAACGGGCCAGGCTGACGAATCAACAGACCACGGCGACAGCATCAGATGACCCGGCCTCGCCACAGGACGCGGCCGAGCAAACGACGAGTGCTCTTAATTATTTATAGCTGTTGTTAAAGAACGTAGCCGTTCTGGTTTGGGCCAGTTCTGCCGTGCGCTGGCTTTTGGGCCCGGCTTCCCGTTCGCTCTCTTCCTGGCTCTGCCCCACACCAGCCATTTCAGCGGAAATTCCCACCACGAGGCACTGAAGGGGATAATGCTGGATGGGCTGTTTACCGTTTTTTTTTCTTTCTTCTCATGCGCAGGGAGGAAAGAAATGGCACAGGAACCTCGCATCAGTGCCCTGGGCGACCTTGTCTGGAAGGACGGGGACAGGTGCCAGCACAGAAGCGGGCTGGTTGGCACGGCCAGGACTCCGTGCAGGTGTTGACCCCTCCACAGCCCGTACTTGCTTGGTGCTAGTACCGGTGCACCCATGGGCGTAATTTTAGGGGGGACAGGGTTGTTTCTCCCCCCCCAACTTTCATGGCACACGATTTTGTCCCCATGCATTTGGCTCGGGCACTTTTTTTTTCAGACGTCATGTCCCCCCAACATTTTCAGCAAAGTTACTCCACTGGGCGCATCCTTGCCCCACTGCCCTCTGATCCCCCAATCCTACTCTGGTCTGAAATCATCACTGATTGCATTAACACAGACCCTCGCGACTACAGGAAGATCATCGAATCCTCAACAGGACGGCCTTCTTAAAGGCCAGTGGGTCTGGCCAGAATCATTCTAAAGTCAGGCAGGAGGCACCTTCGAGGAGCTATGCTGCAAATACATTCATGCATCCATCCCGTCAGTCAGAAATGCTCCTCGCGCCCCTAACGGTGTCGTTTAACATCTGCAGGCAGGTGTGGTGCTAGCTCTGGAAAAGATCCAGATCCGGGGCTGTACTGTCCGGACTCGGAGTTAGGTAGTCCTTTGGTTGTAGCCCCGGGGCTACAATCAAAAGATCAGGGGTCATAGCCCCCTCTGCTCCCTCCCCTAGCAACGCCTCTGCTTTCAGGCACTCCCCCACACCTCAGCATTCTCTCACAATCATCAGTGTGTGGGTGGGCGTCGAGATCCAGAAAAATAAGTCCCTCGCGAGTTTGCAGCTCCTTTCAAACATAGGTTTTTAGAGGGAGGGGTGATCTGTCGGGAGCAGGGCCCAAGAGAGACACGCCCGCGATCCGACCTTGGACCGGAATGTCCGTCACCTTCCCGGTGAGTGATCCCGGCTCCTCTATCAGGCGCTTCCCCTGGGGCCCTCCTCCTGCCGCCAGGCAGAACTACAGGAGGGGGCGCCCGGGGCCTTGCGCCAGCCGGCTCTCACAGGAGAAGTCGGGCGTTTCCCTTGGGGAGGAGAGAGGGGGCAGTGCTGGGGGCTCCACGGCGTGCCGCTGGGGTGGAGTTCAAGAGCTGCTGTCCTGTCCTTACTCCACCCTTGCTGTTCCCACGGCCACGGCCCACTTTTTGGCAGCAGGCTCCCCTCTCCCTGGCAAACGCCCCACTCAGGGTTAATTGCAGGCAGTGCGCATCTGCTTTGCGACAGGTATATGTTTGATTTTTTTTTTTTAACGTGAATATAAAAATACATTTCAACAGTGACGCAAGAGGCTCATAAACTGCGCGTGTACCAGAACGGGTCTTGAAGTGCACAACCAGGGCAGCAAATGAGGGAAGGTGGGAGGCGGGTCGTGGGAGGCTCGCAGCCAATTAGCAGCCGGGATTTCACAAGTCTAAATACACACCCCACGGCTTTAGCCTCAGACACCTCTACCTACCTCCGAGGCCCTATGCAGTTCCAGATTCAGGGGAGGCGTGTCCCCTTAAGACCAAGTGGTTGGTGTCCTCTGCCTTTCATCCTTTGACCACTGGTGCCCGGAAGTTGATTTGTCACAGGGGCATAGGGACATTGAAGGGTCTCTGGCATTACAGAATGGGGGCAATGCTGGCCTGGAACCCAGCAGGGCATTTCAACCAGCAGAGCTTGGGCAAGGGCACAGTAAGGACCGGCCTTCGGGGGGGGGGTCGAGCCGGGTGACCACCATGGGCGCCACACCCCCCAGAGCGCCATTAGCCCCAGACACGCCAGCTCGGGGGAGTCTTTCAAGGGCTCCCCCAAGCTGGAGTTGTGGGAGAAGGCGTGGCAGGCGACCTTTTACTGTAAAATGTGCCTGCAGCAGCGGGTGCATTTAAATGCGCCCCCCTGCTGCCGGCAATCTTCATAAGAAAAGGCGCCATTAGCCCCCCACCACGCCAGCATGGTGGAGGTGAGGGGGGAGTTTTTCAAGGGGTCCCCAGAGCTGGTGTAGTGGCAGGCGCCTCATTGCCATTGAATGCACCCGCAGCAGCGAGGTTAAAACATTTTTTTTCAAAAAGTTCCCATCCTGGCCCCGGCCCCTTTTAACCAGGGGCGCTCTGGGCAAGGGGGGGGGCGCTCTTTCGCCCAGGGCGCTGCTGCCCTTAAGGCCGGCCCAGGGGCAGGGCAATGAGGTCACAGCAGGAAGCAGGTTTTGGGCAGAGGACGCACGGGGACAGCACTGCCTGGACCTGGCAACACGTATGGCCAACGCAAGGGGCTGGCCATGGAGAGAGGAAACAAGGACCGTGCCGGGCTTGGCAGAAGAGCGCGAGGTAGTCAAAGGGCAGGAGAGACACTGCACGGAGCGTCCTTGTCCTTGGCTTCCCCCTGCCCCCCGCCCTTCTGCTGCCGGGACCCCATTGTCTCCACGTGGAAGGAAGCCTTCCAGGTCAATGAGAGGAAGCGGGGGACAGGATGAGCTACTCGGAGCCCACTGTGGGATGGCAGCTCGTCCTCAGAATAGCCAAATAAAGGGTAAAGATGAAACGAACCGTGCAGCTATTTCTTCGCGCCGTAAAATGTACTGTAGATCTCTACAAAGGCACTGTGCGGGAGCTGTTGCTACCGACCTGCACCGGTCAGGAGACGCGAGCGAGGAAAGCGCTTCAGTCACTGTTGTGTCTCTCTCTAAACCCGCCCCTTCCCCCTGCCCCTTGATCGCCCCTTTGGTGCCGCAGCAGCAGTGACAGAGCGCATGATTGATGCAGCGCAGACATTCCCGAAACAACTCAGCCCCCGAGCAAGTGAGCGGCTGAAATGAGCCATCCGTGAAAGGCTTTCAGGGGGCTGCCATGTTTCTGCCCCTAGGAATGTAAATAATGCTTTTACAGCACATTTTTCAGAAACCATCTTGAAAAAAGCACGGGATTACCAGAAGGTCCAAACACCTGAGCTCTCGGCCGTAGACTTTCCACGTGGTGCGTTGCTTTACAGCGTTGCGCCTCGGGACTCACTCAGCTTCGAGAGAACTCATCATCTGATGTGGAGCCCGAGCTGCTGGCGCCTATCAGGACATGACCAAGTGCGCGGCTCCTCTGCTGGATGCAAGTCACTGGTGTTCCGCCATTTCATTTAGCATAAACAGTCACAAATCTCAAACCGTGAACATCTGTATGGAGGTGTAAAGTGAGGTTCCCCGCCCATGGCCAATGAATAATTACCCAGTTGCAAGCTGCTAGCCCCAGATAGAAGCCCAGGAGCTACAACCAAAAGGCTAGCTAGCCCCGAGTCCGACAGTGTCAACATTAGCGTAGCCCCGGATCTATTCCCGGCCTAGCAACACCCCCGCGACATCAATGCCAGGTCCCCACATACATACAGAATGTAATTTCATACTCTCCAAAAGTGAACACTCACTTGCCAGTCGCTGGTAGTGAATACACACTGTGTGGCCTGTATTGGTTTAGTGAAACAACTTTGTTTAAAGGGACATTATGGTTGCAATGAAAAACAGCAATCCTCCCTCCCCAAAACGTGCCAAAATAGAAGCCCTGACCCCCCCAATAGGCCCACCGACCAAGGCTATCACTGGTTATAACCCATATTATAGAGTGTGTGAGGGATTGGTGTCTGATGAGGGCAGGGCAGCCCAAGGTTTTTGGATTTTTTTTAAAAACAAAATGATGCAGGTAATTCTGTTACTGAAAGAATGTTCTCTTTAATCTGACCCCCCTTCCAATATGATCCCTGGCAAAATGATAGTGAACACATGTGCCTTGCTGTAACCAGTCAACCGCCGTGTACACACTAGCTTTGCAGGGGTGCAGAACAGGAGCAAGATCACCTTGGCTTACATGGCTTGATTAGTCCGAGTATTTTCTCTGCCTCTTTGAAAAGTGGCCAAGGGCTCCACTTGCTGAAGAGAACTGGCACTGACCACACACATTTTGCAAAATGCCCTCCCATCACCAATCCCCCATGTTTTGGGAAATTCCTTGAGAAGGGTACAGCACTTCAGCTCACCCAGCACTTATGAACTCGCTCTCTTCGGATAGGCTAACTATCCCAGGCCTGTCCTGGTGCAGCACTGAGACGGCTTCCCTTCAGGGGCTGGCATCCTACACCGCATGTACTGGAATCCTGGTTATCTGTCTCCTGGTCCATCTCCCGGGGCATTTGCTATGAGAACCACAAGGTTTTAATGAACATCTCCTCTACACATAGGGGTTTGAGTGGTTCCCTACTGGAATGGTTCTCCTCTTTTCTGTCTCATGGTGCTCAGCTTGTGTAGGTGTACCCTCTCCCCTTGGTTGTGGTGTCCCTCAGGGTTCTGTTCAATCACCCATTTTAGTCATTGTCTGCATGGAACTACTGGGAGATCTATGGACCAGAATAGATAGCAAGGTACACCTGTGTGCCGACGACTCTCAATTATATTTAAAATTGCCATCTCCATGTAATATCCTCACCTGACCTTAGTGACTGCTTTGCGGCCATCAACGACTGGACATTTGCTTTCGTAGAAATTAAATCCATCTTAAATGGAGTTTCTTCTTCTTTGGCACATGTTGTCAGGAGTGGCTTGTCCACTCCCTTCTTTAGGCACCACTCTCTCCCAGGTGCCTTCTGGGCAATCAACGGAGTTCACTTTTGATTCTAATGTGAACTTCCAAGCACTCACATCCTGCCTTTTTTCACAAGCACTCACATCCTGTAGGGATGGGATCCTGATGAGTTTTCAGGATATTCCTCATTAATATTCATGTGGAAAATGTATATACATTTGGAATCATTGTATGCACATTTCTCTCATGATTTTTAATGAGGGGTGCCCTGAAAACCTGACATGGATTCGGCCCGCGAGACCTGGAGTTGGACAACCCTGCGTTTACACAATCTCTTTTTTAAAGTTATTGTTACTTCACATAGGAAACCTTTCCCGGCCTTGCACAGCTGTTCAGGCTTTCGTTCTTTCCCACCTGGAGTGCAGCAATGCCGTCCACTCTGGTCTTTTGAGCTTCCACCTTGACCCTTCTGGTGGCAGTGGAACACTCAGCCGCCTGACTTATTACTGACATGCGTAAGTTACAACATGTTACCCACATTCCGATTCCTCTTCACTCTCATGCACTCTTCAAAATGTGCTGCATCACTTATAAGGCAGTGGGGATGTGGAGGCCCCCTTATTTAGCCAACAATTTGCGCATTTCTGGGGATATAAGAAAGACTAGAGGCCGATTTGTGGAATTGTTTGCACTGCTGTCACAAACTCTGATTCATGGAACTGTGCAAAGTGTATTTTTGCAGTGCAAAGTCAGTACAAAGACATTTCTGCAGTACAAAATGATTTTGTGGGGAGGCAGTGGGGAGGAGGGGGCATAGGAGTGTCTGTGTGTCTCTACAGACCGTGCTATTTCTGTGCATGAATGACGGGCTTCTCCAAGCGCCAAATCAGCGTTTCATGCTGGAACATGGGCACGGTGGTAATGTGTGGTCTGCCATGCTCCCAACACAAATGCAACTCGGCTAGCCCTCTTGCTGATGTCAGGGTACTCTAGCTTTCCTATTGTGGGGTTTGTTTATTGGAGTTGCTATGATGACCCTCTCCACTGACAAGATGGAGTAGGTCCTGTGCAAGGATTTGTGCCACCTCAGTTGCTGCATCATCTTGGCGCCCCCTCTTTTGCGCACCGCACAGATTTGACATTTCAGAGACCATGTGGTGCCCCCCCCACCCGGGTTTCCATTGTTGGTGAGACCCTCTGTGAGTGCCTTCAATTGCCAGATTGTAAACCAGGCAGTGGGGTGAATGCGTGGCACATTCAGGTGAGGGGCACAAAATGGCTCCTCACTTCAACCCTCCTTGGTCGGGAAGATTCAATAAAGCCCGAAAGGCAGAGGACACAGACCACTTGGTCTTAAGGGGACATGCCTCCAATGAGGCGCCTGCAACTACACCAGCTCTGGGGACCCCTTGAAAAACTCCCCCCTCTCCCGCTCGAGCTGGCATGGTGGGGGGCTAATGGCACCTTTTCATATGAAGAGTGCCTGCAGCAGAGGGGCGCATTTAAATGCACCCGCTGCTGCAGGTACATTTTATAGTAAAAGGTCGCCTGCCACGCCTTCTCCCACAACTCCAGCTTGGGGGAGCCATTGAAAGACTCCCCCGAGCTGGTGTGTCGGGGGGGCTAATGGCACCCTGGGGGTCTGGCACCCAGGATGGTCGCCCGGCTCGCCCCGCCAAGGCCGGCCCTTACTGTGCCCTTGCCCACGCTCTGCTTGTTGAAATGCCCTGCTGGGTTCCAGGCCAGCATTGCCCCCTATCTGTAATGCCAGAGACCCTTCAATGTCCCTATGCCCCTGTGACAAATCAACTTCCGGGCACCAGTGGTCAAGGGATGAATATCGGTTTCTAAACCATCAATCAGCCCAACACCTCTAGTACACCAGAAGCGATCCAAACAGATTGGAAACACAAGCCAATTTTAAACCTCCTTGTCCAATTTTTGGTAATGTGGATGGAACGGCAAAAGGTTGTGGATCATTGGTTAGTTGCAAAACAGTGAAAATACAATAACCCAATAATAAAAGGGCCTGGCCAGTCAAATGAATCTGTGATCACTGTGCCAACAAAAATGTTGATGCCAATTGAATCTCCAGGCCCGCTTTCACCTACACTTATCTTTACAGCGGCATACTGACAGGAGGGTAGTCGGTATAGTAATTAATCGCAATAGATCAAGGATACTTGGTTTCAACACAAAGTGAGCAATGGGTCGTAAAATGTCACTAGGGGCCTTCGGGAAAGGACCAAGGGGAAAGAACCACAATGTACCATGTGCTGTAGGACATCTTGGTGCTCGACAGGGTCAAGTCGGTTTCAGGGTGCTTTGCAGCTTCTGCGACAGAGCTCAAGACGGGAGACAGCTGCAGGAATTAGGTGGCAGGCAGTTCGGCGTATGAAGCTGGACGGATGGCTGCAGGCTGGCCTACATGGCGGCTCAGGGTCAGATATCATTGTCTCAGTGCTTGTTGGCGGTTGTGAAGCACTATTCAAGGTATCTCGGATGGTGTTAGCGACTGCAGCGTAGCAACAGTCGGCGGTGCAGTTGGTTGCAGCTCGAGGGGCTAAAAAAAAAGGTCCTTTAAGGCAGATGTCGGTAGATGCTTGTTGATGCACTTCTCCTAGCTTCTCCACTGGGCTTGTGTCATCCTTTAAGGTTGACACAAGTCCAGCCCAAAGCTGAGTGTTGCAGGCAGCTGCCTTGTCCTTGGTTTGTTTCAGACAGACTCTGGCCCTTCCCACCTACAAAGCTTGCTGCAATGCCTAGCAGGGAACCGGCTCTGTAGCTGCTGTGGGGTCCTCGGAATTTAGTATCTCCCTCTGTTCCCTGGGAGAGGTATGGGGAGGGATCGTGCTTCCCTCATGGAAGTTCTGGCCTTCCTTCCTTGGTGGAAGATGTAAGGCAGACTGTACCTTCAGCCAGGGTCCAATGATGAGTTCCTCTTGCTAGTCCTGGAAAAGTCTTCAAATGATCTGCCAAAAGAGGGGCTCAGCCCTTTTTTAAAGCCAAATGGGCCACATTGATTGGCGTAGGTTAAGCCTATCTTAATGAACCAATTCCGGGTCCCCACCAACAATCTCCTGTATGGTTAGGTCATAAACAGATCGCTTTGCAACAGAAAAGGTAAAGAGGTGAAAACTTGTAATAATAAGTCCCACCCATCTTCCTGTCTGTTGTGGATCAAAGGGTTTCTCTGGTTAATTGACCTCTCTGTGGTTCTTGATTAAAACGGCAGGTCTCCCTTGAAGCTGTGGTGAGACCAGACTTTCTGTCTCCATTAATCAACAAACTCATACCTTTTGAATGGGGTCTACCTGCGGGGATGACCACTGTAAACACACAGTCCAAGACATGACACTTCCCTGTCAATCGACACTGAAGGCGCAAGATGGCATCAGGTTGACACCGTGCACATGAAAAGGGTGTTGGGGGTTTCCTGTTTCCTTGGTTAGCCTATGCAGCCAGGCCCCATGGATTAAACTCTGATTTGTATGTGAATGCTGCCGTCCAGCTACATGGCTCAACAAAAGGACATGGGGGATCCATGGAGCCTTTGTTAGTTAATTAGGCTGGCCATGGCAGGGGGAACGTTTGGCCCTCCCCCTTCTGAGATGACATGGTACACATCTGGCAGTCATATCCCAACTAAATATGACAGGGGTGACTGCACGTGCAGAGAGCATAGGAAAATGTGTGTGGATTAGCCCCACACATTTTCCAGAGGTTGATCTACCATCATTCAATTTTATTTAAAAGTTTTTTAAAAAGCCCAGGCGAGTGCACACCCCCGTGGCAGATGGTCGAATTCCTCACAGCCCCCCCACCCCTTACAATGAGCTGCTAGGCATGGCACTGCTCCCCTATTGTCCTCAGTCTATGGCCTGCTTGCTTGCTAGTACTGTGAATGGCACAGGCCCCCAAGTATGCCCTGCCTGCCCATATCCTGCAGTGCCACCAAACGCCAAGCACTGGGGTCTGAATCCCCTTCTCCTCACGATGCCAGTGCATTCTGGGACTTGCAGTGATCACACAAGCAATGATGCGCAATGCTGGTATCGAAATACAATGCAAATACAAGGCATGGGTCACATGAGTAACCATTTCCCATTGCTCTCTTATGAAATCAAACCTCATAAACAGTAGTTACTGCAAATTGTTTCATACCTGCATAGGGAGAGACTGTGCTTGAAAATAAGCAACTTGCCCCCATAGTGGGAGAACGCCTGGTCAAACCATGATGCACGAGGGCCAGTGCCATCCACAATGCATGAACTCACGGTCAATCCATGGTCCCATGCACTGGGCCGATCCATTGTGTCTGCTTGCCATACCATTACAAAGCGCCCAATTGCCAAGCCTATCCATTCTGGTCGTGATGAAATCAAATTGACTGGGACCAATCACTAGGCAGATCCAATGTGCCAGAATGCTTAACCGATCGGCTCTTTCAGGGTGCTGCACCTATATACTTTGTTCAATCATTAGGTCTATCCACAGTGCCCAAAATCCCCCATCCAATGATCGGGAATAGCTAGCACATCCACTGTGCCTAATTGCCAGACCTTTGAATTGGTATTAAGTGCCAGGTCCATTCACAGTTCGTCATCACATGACTACATAATGTTACCAACATCTAGACAGGATTGTGAATGTTAGCCAGTGCCACAGTTAGATATAATTGTGAATACAGCAACCTCAAAAAACGTGAATGAAATCCGGTACAGTGGGTTCGTATGTATAAAACCTCGACTCCAGACACTCATATCTCCTATCACTATGCCAACTCTCTCCTCTTCACCAACACACAAAAGAATGCAGGTACTCCCCTCAATCAATTCGGCCTCGCTGCTCACATACGAACAATACTCCATGAACACCTCAACATCCTGCTAGAATGCAACTAAAGCCACGAAAATCGGCCTAGCTGCACACATTAACGTCCTACACAGGCCTGGCGCAACCAAAATCCAGTCTCGGACCCAAACCTCCAAACTGCACACATTTAACTGATCTCAATGCCAGCCACCACACTTAATGTTAGGATGCAGCTACCATCAGCCAATCGCATCAGCTGCACACATGCTGAGTGCACTCAAGCACCCTACGATACCCTACTCCCTCTCATGACCTGGACTACAGTCCCTCAGGTTGTTCAACCGACAAGCGCTTTGAGGTCATACCAATGATATATAGAGTGCTATATGAATGCCAACTAGCACAACATAACCAGGCTTCTATGCTGTGCCTAAAGTCCAGGAAGCCCCTGATCTTGAAGGATGGGCTATGCTGTTTTGCCGCTATGCCCGTGTGCATGGCCTTTCCACTGTGTCTCATCACCAGGCCTCTACTGCTCATGAGTGCCAGGATCATCCTCAACACCGAAATGCTGGGAAGATCCATGCTTCATACATAGCATTTGCAAAATGTGAGATGCACCAAAACGTTGATTAACACTCTGCTGTATTTTGGGCTATGAACCATGACCCTTCATTGCTCTACATCAATTCAGTTTGGGTTACGAATGTGAGCAATTCTATAAAACACTAACTTGGAATGTTATCACTTTGTGTTGTCCTCTTTGATGTTCTGGGTGTTGGTCTTAGTAATGCAGGGGCACGAGTTATGGTTGCAAACTGACAAATGTCTTTGTTTTTTCGATTTTACCTTGCAACTATCCCATTCCTTAACATTCCTTAACAACGTTCTTTTCAATGACTTTAATAGATTTTGATTAGTGCAACTTAACCATAACATCCCTTTAACAAAGTTTTTTCAGTGAAATACATAGGCTTTTATTAGTGAAAATGTTTCATGATGTGTACAGCACTGCATATACGTTATTAATAATTCCTCTTTTATCAAACATATATGAAAGAACTATAAACCTTTAACACCCATGTTTTGCAGCGCATACTGATGAGTTTCACTTTCTGCAGCACATGCTGGCCATGCCAGTCATGGTTGAACTGCCTAGGGCATGAGGCTCGACCATGACCCCAGCCTCACCAAGCCACCTGCGTTATCCACTGCACCTAGTCTGCATCCTAGTTCCGTTTCCACTACAGCCCCATAATGTGACCAATGGCCAGTGGTCATAGCTTAAGGCCACGACCAGTCTGCACAATCCATTAGGCATGGGCTTCGGCCATGCCCCAATAAGCAAATCTGAGTAGGCATTTGTCCTTGCCGAGGGCAGGGCCCAATGCCCAGGCACCAAAAGGACAGCAATTGTTTGTACCTACATTATGTCACTTATCAAAAAATATAACTCAGACACATTTGCAAAACCATGCTTTTGAGTCCTTGTCAATGCTGCTCGCACAACTTTCCTGAAAAACCGTCTGTTTTATTTTTTAGAAAAGTGTCATTTGATAAAATGCATTAAAACTGTTCACAAACATTCAAAGTTGGGTCTATAATCGTTTTGCAAACATTTCTGCAGAATCGTCAAACGGCACCAAAGTTATAAGTCAACTAAATGTGTTGGGACCCCCCTCTAATTTGGACCCCTCTTCACAAAAACCCACCAAATTTCCAAAAGCATTTGAAGTTGTGTGTACAATTATATTGCAAAATTGCACACAGTTTCATGGAATGGCGCCTAAGTTATAAGCCATCGAAAAACTGTGCTTCATCGACCGTGCAGAAAAATGCACGGATGTCCTCGAACATTTGTCAAGTTCTCGAACATCACAGTAATGTCCCCAAACATCTGAGATGTTCACAGACATCCAAGAAGAAAAAACACCTGATTTTTGGCTTTTTCTACCTATATCGCATCCCATCCTCAACACCCCTCAAATCCCTAGACATTGTTTTATTCGTTTGACTAGTGTAATGTTGTATTTTTTTAATATGTGTTTACAGCGATGTGCCGGCAAAGGGCGCAGTTTGCAAATCCAACATAGCGTCCGTTTCAAAAGTTTTGAGTCACCTCACATTTTTAATTGTCCAATCAGCGGGCAGGTAAGATGTCTGCGCATGTCACACATTTCCCTGATTGGCCCAGAGCCGTCTGCGGAAACCAAACCAGCAGGTGTGTAAATGGACCAGATTTTTTACTTACATTTGGGCATTTAAAAAAAAAAAATCTACTAGTCGGTTTAACATCAAAATGTGTAAAAGCACACTTTTGGGACCAAACCGCCGCTTTTCGCACAAGTATGGTGCAGGTCCGCCCAGCGGTTTGGGCTGTAGCCACGAGCAATATTTTCTTTCCATTCATGTTTATCCGATTTCAAACGGTTTGGGATCCCCCCTATAATTTTGTCCCCTCTTGACGAAACCACACAAAACTTTGTAAAATAATTCAAAGATAGCCATATGCTTTGTTTGCAAAGTTTTGTGCACATTCGTTGAATGGCACCAAATTAATAACCCACACAAAAACTGCTCTCCTATTGGTTGAGCAACTTAACCATTACTACAGGGCCCTAGCGCAGGCCCTGTAATATACATGCACGCGCGCACACAGTCTATACATACATGGAAATGTCCATCTTCCCAGATAATCTAGGATCTCGCCTAGATAAATGGAGGTAAGGCAGCAATATTACCCATACTCCCTTCCCATAGAAATAAAATGGTATTTCCAAGAGGATAAACCTGAACTGTTCCCCTACCAGCCTCACATTCCGCTTCTTCTAGATATCAACTGCCGAGCACTTCCCACATAGCCTCTTAAGCCCCAGACTTTACCAAGTGCTTGCTTGTTGCAGCTAGCCTACTATATTATCCCACGACATTCTGGGTGATATAACACAACTGTGCCAATTGTCAACTGCGAAAAAGGGATCCTAATCACTCTGAGACAACCAATTCGACCATCACTTCCGGCCGTTGTCATAACAAGTGACTGTCTCCTCTGTCCTCTCGTGAAGCCACCACAGTGCAACTTCTTCAGTCGTGATCACACTACCGCCCCAAATGGAAAGAGAAGACAGACTCAAAATCACCGGTCGCTGGCCCAGGAGTGGAAGTGTACCTTCATTACTGCAATGGGGTAAATTGTGATTTCCTTAATGCGCATAGAGTTGTGACGCGAGCAGCAATTTCTGAAGAAGTGTTTGTCCACTCAGTATGTAAGGTATCAATCATATAACAGTAATTACACTTGTGCCTTTTATCACAACCTGCAAAACAGTAAAGTACACAATGTAAAGTACACAACCTACGTTGCACCATGACTCTTCTAGACCTACGAATCAATGGTAGTGTGGTGCACTGTCAGGCGGGTGCCCTGATAGGGAGGCATGGGGGTATAAATCAGACATGGTCTTGTGGTGCAAATGTAGTGCACTGAGCGCTATAGTACAAGCGCAGTGTTTCATTGACTGGCATTTTGCCAGCCCCGCCGCATAGAGGCTGCATGCTGTCAGAAGGCCACAGCCCTCAGGATGTAGAAACGCCTCATCAGCTGGGGCCACTGGGGACTTTCGGGAGCACCGGTAGCGCCCCGTCTCTCGAACACTGCCGGGACTCTGACCCGGCCCACAAAAAGTCCTACTTTAGACCAAAACATGAATAGCTTTCCGCTGCCAACCAGCAAAGGAATCGGCTGGCAATGCAATGCATTTAACTGGGATGTATAAAGCACAGGGAAACGGAGAGTGAGGGTTAGTATGGAGTAGTACAGATGTCTCGCTTAGAGTAAGGCACAGTTGTCTGATGGTGGTAGTACTGGCACCCTGTTGGGCTTTAGGAATGGCTGTACATCCTAGTGCAGGAGGCCTGTAGGATGAACTTGTGGTGGGTCTGTTTGCGAGCACAGCGGATTGGGGATCGGCTGTAGGGTTCTACCAACAGGCTTCATGGCGTGACAGCCTCGTATGGGAAGGCTATGAATTGCAGTCCTGGCCTCTCTCTAAATAAGAGGACAGCCTGGTCCTCTTTATCCCGATGGGTCAGGAGACGTCCTGTCCTGAAGGCATCTCCTGCCCTTCCCCCACCCAGACACGGAGAAAGGAGCAGCTGGGCTACCATCTGGACTCCATGCGCATGCAGACGGCCGAGAGAAGGGAGTGTCACCAAAATACAAATATATTACAACAGCCAGCCTGGGAAAAGTGTGTGTAACTTATTCTGACTCAAATTGGAAACACATCTCGGGTAGGCTGTTGCAATCCGAGAGGAGCGCCGTGGAAGCCGTGTTTTCATCCCGAGAGCCGGGCAGGCCAGGCGATGGAGTCACACATTCCTGCTGCCCTGGGTCACCGTTTGACGCTCGCTCGAAGGCCTGGGGGGGAAGTGAGCAGGCAAGGTGTCAGCCATGATTTCAGTGCGCGGTTCTGTGCCAAGGCCCAGTTGGGGATGGGTCCAGACCTTAGCAGTGAGCAGGCAGGGGCCTGTCCCGAGAAACAGAGCCGCTGGTGCTCCTCAGTGTTCTCGGGGCCCTGTTCAGAGCAACGGGGAGGCCGAGTCGCCTCACTGCTCCGAGGGCCCTGCCTCGTGTAAGGGGTCATTGTTTCTCCTCGCGGAAGACTGGCTCGATGCTGCGCCCCCCTCCTCTAAAGGCTCTGTCACTACGGGGGCATAGCAGGGCTGATGAGTCTTCTGCCTCCTTCGAGGGCACTTTCCTCAGGGGGAAAATGGATGCTCCTTAATTCTTTGAGTGCCCAGTCCTGTGCAGCAAAGCTGGTAAGACTCAACCTTGATCTGAGGACACCTGTCCTGAGGGACATGGACAATGAGGCTACCCACCACTCTGTGGAACCTGTCCTGAGGGGCAGGGACATTGAGGCTACCCACTGCTCTGTGGAACCTGTCCTGAGGGGCAGGGACACTGAGGCGACCCCCCGCTCTGTGGAACCTGTCCTGAGGGGCAGGGACAATGAGGCTACCCACCGCTCTGTGGAACCTGTCCTGAGGGGCAGGGACATTCAGGCTACCCACTGCTGTGTGGAACCTGTCCTGAGGGGCAGGTCCACTGAGGCTACCCCCCGCTCTGTGGAACCTGTCCTGAGGGGCAGGGACATTGAGGCTACCCACTGCTCTGTGGAACCTGTCCTGAGGGGCAGGGACATTCAGGCTACCCACTGCTCTGTGGAACCTGTCCTGAGGGGCAGGGACATTCAGGCTACCCACTGCTATGTGGAACCTGTCCTGAGGGGCAGGGACACTGAGGCTACCCCGGCTCTGTGGAACCTGTTCTGAGGGACATGGACAATGAGGCTACCCACCGTTCTGTGGAACCTATCCTGGGACATTAAGGCTACCCACCACTCTGTGGAATCTGTCCTGAGGGGCCAGGCCATTGAGGCTACCCAAGGCTCTGTGGAACCTCTCCTGAGGGGCAGGGACTTTGAGGCTACCCATCGCTCTGTGGAGCCTGTCCTGAGGGGCAGGGACATTGAGGCTACCCATCGCTCTGTGGAACCTGTCCTGAGGGGCAGGGACATTGAGGCTACCCATCGCTCTGTGGAACCTGTCCTGAGGGGCAGGGACATTGAGGCTACCCAAGGCTCTGTGGAACCTGTCCTGAGGAGCCAGGCCATTGAGGCTACCCACGGCTCTTTGCAACCTGTTGTGAGGTGCAGGGCCATTGAGGCTGTCCACTACTCTGCAAAATCATCACTGAAGAGGGTCAGTTCAAGGTGATGTTGCCATATGCTTGCCTTTCAAAGACTGCCAAGGCTGGGGTGGAGTCAGTTGCATGTCAGAAAACAGACCTCCCCTACACGCGCAGCCTCTGCAGCTAGACATACTGGCTGTCCGTTTGGCAAACCTGATGCAAACTCGATCAATTTCATAAGAACTCCATTCCTTAGTACAGATCCCCCTGTACAGTGGCACGCAGGGCCTGTAGAGTGGCGCGCAGGGCCAGCCTGTAGAGTGGCATACAGGGCCTCTCGAGTGGAGCACAGGTCCTGTGCAGTGGCGCACAGGGCCTGAACGGTGGCATAGCCAGTCTGCAAACTTGTCCCTGTATGGTTGTCTCATGCCTACAGAGTCCCAGTGTACAAAAGTGATAGGTATATTAAAAAGTAACCATGTGGGCAATGTGTGCAAATTCGTGACTGCTCTACCTTTTGCTAGCCCCTGGCACTAAGTTAGCAGTCAGGCCTGCAAAGGTCTGGGGCTTAACCTAAGATTTAGGGGTTTCGATCGAGTCTCAGGGTGAGGGGTAATTTTCTCAGCCCTCCCCCATTATTACTTTATTGCTGTACTATGTTCTGTTCTGCTTTATGAACAAGAAGGAGTACTATAAGATATAATAAGCCTTTATGCTTCAGTTCAACGGTGGTGGCATCGTTAAAGGCATTCGTGGGCTAAAGGGCAGGAAAAGGTGCAGCTTGTGGGTCCAGCACTTGGTGCTTATGCAGCAATTTAAAGTTTCGGCTGTGTAAAGAAATGCCGTAGCCACATTGCAGGCCAGAAAGTGATGTGCTCGATACGTTCACCCTCATTCTGAGTTCCTAGATTGCGCGGGAACTCCTCATTCTGGTGTGCGACATCGCCGCTGGTTAACCAGCAACGCGTGGAGACTTCTCATGCATCGGGGAAAAAGCAGATGCAATCTGTTGGAACCCTGAAGACCACGAAAATGGCGGCGTGACGTGGCATAAATTAGGTCAAATCGTTAAAAAGTGAGAATAGCCTATTCTACTGTTCATTTGTACATAAAGTAGGATACACATCTAGCCTAATTTCTCCAGATACTGCAGACTACGTCATTACGTTCTGCACTATTAACTGCCATCGCGGAGAATGTTGTAAAGCTCTTTGACACCCTAATACATACATGTTACCCTGTATTAAAGCTAAAGATAACATGCAGGCAGTACACAATCTTGAAAGATGCTGATCCCTAAAATCATGAAACTCGTCAGTTTTGAGATGTTCTGGGCCGCTGCCCACGTACAACGCTTGTGATCAAATCAGATGTTTGCTAAAGATCCAGGAGCAAAACCACTTAAGTGTGTGTCCATATGAATGTCTGGAAATCGATAAGAATTCCGCTATAATACAGGCAAGACTAGGCATCCAGGGCAGAGACTATTCAAGGGATTGGCAGTACCAGGAAAAGCTTCCCCCTCCTACGCGCGCGAGCTGCACACATTGACTGTAGTCAGGCATTACCTTGGAGAAGTCTTCTCTTCCGAGACCCGGCCCACGGAGAACATGCAGGCCACTGTCCACAGAGGGGGTTCAAAAGCGTCTCTAAATGCTCTGCCCCCCCCGACCCCCGGCAGAAATGAGAGAAAAATCCCTGAGATATACGACAGATCCTAAAACTATCCTCATAACACAGCGGGCCGAAGTAAGAAATTCCCTGGGTAGGGGAAGCATTGCTTTGCCCACTGAAATCCTACCTTTGCACCGAAAGGCGGGACTTTTGCAATGGAAGGTTGCCCTCCATTACTTATTAGTAATATTGCAACGCTGGTAAATGTGGTGGCTGTTGAACGCCCCCAGCCTTCAGCAATCGGTTAACCAGGTTATTACTTTTCAAAAGGTTTCTGTTGGGATGTTGGCGGTATTAGAATTCAGCAATAATTGCAGGAAAGAGCAAAACAACAGAACCAGATAAAAAAAAAAAATAGACACAAACGAAAAACATTTTTTAATTAAGTTACACATGGGATTTCAAGTGAACTTATGGAGTAGTTTGAAGCTGGCGCGAGCATAATGATTGTTACCTTATTTTCGCAGTATGACGTGTTTATTAGTGTTTCAATAAGGTTGTTCTTTATCTTGTCCAGCAACATATTCATCTCTGATGAGAGGTGGCAGCTGGCAAAGGAGGGGAGGGCAAAGGAGGATGGAAGAAGCAAGAAAAGTGAACCAACACGGTATGCAGTCCAGCTTGAGCTCATGGTGTAGGGACGCCTTCGAGAGGACACACAGCTTGTCCTAGAGGTCTTGGAATCTCCTCCGGGGCCCCTCAAACACCTCTCTTCTGTCTTCCCCTGGATAGTTCACTGAATCCTCTCCATCTGCCCTCAATGTGGCATTTCTCCGGTTGCTCTGTTCAACAGGTTGCTGCTTTTCCAGTCTTAGTCTGGAACCACTTAATGGTATTGTACAAAAGGACTGAATACCAAAAGTTCGACTCCCAAAAGTCAGACCCCCAATGTTCTGCATATATATATGTGGGGGGGGTAAAGTGTATAAGAAATGTGTAGGGGTAAGGTGGTGGCAGTGGGGGTCTCCCCCCACATATATATTTGTGGAAATATTTTACAAACATTTTTCATTCGGACTTTTGTGAGTCGAACCTTTGGGTTCGGTAAAATCACGCAGATCCCACTTAATAGGCCTCTACGTATCCGTATCTGGGAGTTCTTGAAAAGAAGAGATATTCCTAGAAGCAGTTTATGGGTTTCTGCAGAACTTATGTGTTGACCCTTTCCGCCTTTACTCCATGAAAACAGGGATCTAAAGATTGGACCATTGGATAGTATTTACTCTACTAAATGACTCCTATTTAGTACTAGTATACCAATAGCAGTATGTCAGAATACCTTAACAATAAGGCAGGCTGAGCCAGATAATACATCATCAAACATAGGCTCGGGTCTGACTGGGGACTGTCATCACTGTCAATACACAAAACACTGTATCTCTTTAGGAAGGAGGCATTCAAAGATGGCCGCCACACTTCCAAAACCCCAGGAAGGTAGCAAGCTCAGCGACATCACAACATATGCATTGGATCATGCGTGATCATGACTGGTACCATCAGAGAGGGGCCAAGTTCCCTAGCTTTGCAAATGCGTCAAAATGAACTTTAAGAAAAAAATAGCACTACCAAATCGGAATGGGTACAGCAAAATGCACAATATACACAATTACGTATAATAACAGGGAAAAGAAGTTTGTCGTATAGCTACATTGGCCCAAGACAGTTGTTGAAATGTAACCTCTATACCAGAAAGATCCACAGAAGGGAATACACGAGAACACACCTGGTGTGTCATGCTGTGCCACACACGTATCATTCCAGCAACTCAAAACGACCAAGAAAACCTTGCTAAAGTTCAATAAGGGATAACAGATGAAGCACAGAGACTGGCATTGGGGTTCCTTGAACGCAAAGCACATGTTTCTTTTCTTTTACCTATTTTGCAACAGGTGGACAATGGAGCACTTCATTTAAATGTACAATTTCATGAGCAAAACCTAGTCACCAATGACCGGGCTAGGAGAAACCAAGGATAACAGTGCCATGTCCATAATGACCATAAATACAGATATTCCTCTCATCCCAGCTGCAACCTTTTGTTTTCTTTTTGTCCTGAACTACTCATAGTCCATTTTTCAAAATCCTATTTGCAGTTTGCACTCGAATCAGTTGCTGTCTAGGATGTCGTTTGATGCTGACACTGACACACACACACGCGCCCGCAAGATCCATTCTGAGCCGGACTTTCCTTGAATGGGTCCAGCCAAAAAAGGAAAAACGAGCACACTATGGACTGAAAGATGTCACTGGAGAATGGTCACACCAATATTACAGAGCTCCCAAATGCTTCAATTAATGTTAGTGCAGTATCAACACCACATGGTGGTGTGCTAAACTTACTTCTCCTGTGAGTGATCTCCCAGTATGGGGCCAAAGAGGTGAGTGAGGTCGAGTCCCCAAAACCCCTAAGTATTTATGGCCGCTTAGTGCACCCCCACTCGGTGATTGTTGGTCCTGTTTGTTGGCTGGGTGTTATGGGGTAACAATCTCAAAGGACTAACGACTTGTCCTGGGCAGCAAGCTTGTGTCTACTTACTGTCACTTAGGTGATTTTTTTTGGCTACAGGGCTGTGCTGGCCAGACAGCAAGTACAACGAAGGCCAGGCAGACGGGGACAAGGGGTGATGATGGGCATCTGGGGTTGGGTGACTTCCAATAGACTTTAGCAGGTGTGTGTGTGTGTGGATAGCTGGTGTGCAGACTGACCAGCGGGCAAGGGTAAAGAACAAGGTGAGAGGGGGAGGGGCCAGGGGGGCTGGTGAAATAATAGCAGTGTTGGCATGTGACATTTGCAGAAGCATTGAGGGATGCTTGTAGGGTCATCACGGTGGCATAGAGACTAGAGAGAGGGTCTTCGAGGTTCTCCTAGGTTTTCTGACGGTGAGCGAGGGGGGCGGGCAGCCTCAGATGAGGTTCTGATAGGAGTTGTGAAGTGCAACCTGCAGGTGGGTCACGCTGGAGTGGGGTCAGGAGTCACAAAGATAAGCAAGGAAACCATACAGGCAAGAAAGCGAAGACAATGAAAGAATAAGGTTGGGGAAATGGAGGAAGCTAGCTCTATGCTGATAGGCTAGGATGATGGCACTGCCAGGCCCAGTGTCAGGCAGAGCGCGTAATGGGGTCCCTGAACTGACACCACGACGCCGTGAGGTAAATGGGAAGCTAAGGGGCCCCCAACTGCGGCGAATGCCTGGGCAAGTGATGCTCCAGTGCTCAGGCTGGAAGTTAAGGTCGGGCCGGGAAAGAAGTGATAGGGAAAATGTGGCGAATGGCGGCATTATTCGGTATAGTGGCTTTTTGGACTGTACGGATCGAACTGCGTTGGTCTCAGGTGTAAAGGACAGAGGTATAACGGATCTTAAAGGAGGCAGGACATCACCAGTGTATAGGCGGGGCATGAGGGGGCGGGAGATACGGGTGACAGTGTAGGTCTTGGCAGCAAGAAGAATATGGGGCATCAAGCATCACCAAAAGGCAGAGCAAACGGAAGGGGGCACAGGACAGCCCCACAGCACTAGGACACCCCTGTACCAAAGGATCTGAAGAAACCAGGGCCAGGCAGGCTGGGTAGGACGGAACTGTCTCTGTAATTGCAACCGCCTCGTTGATGTCTTGTTTCTTTGTCTAGCTCCCCTTTCCCGGTTCCACATCGCAGTCCTCTTTCTTCTGACACAGGACTGCGATGTAAAATGGACGAAGGGGAGAAAGACAAAGTAATTAGACACTGACGAGGAAGGTGCAGGATTTATTTGTTAGGAAGGGTAAATGGGGCGTGTGCCATGGGGGAAGAGGTTGAGGTAGTGTTGCTGGCAATATGATGAAATTCGTTAGCAAACCGAGTGCATGGGGCTGGGGCAGGAGGACATTCGCAGGAAAAAGGATTCCGAACTGGAATGGAAAAGGGGTCCTGGCTGAACGAGAGAAAGTTTGTTTTCTTGTGCGTTCCCGCAATGTTATGGAGAGAAGTAAAGCAAACAGGTGCTGGCATCTTCCAACCGATGAGAGGAAAGCCGGTGGAGTTTGCTCATGGAAAGGGCGGGTGAGCATGAACTGAACAGGGGGAAGGCTAGAGAAACCAAAACAGTTCCAAGTTCCCCCAAACGGAAGTAAGTGACACAGGGCAGGTGATGCAGGTGAGCAGGATAACTTCACGCTTGGTGGTAGAAGAGCGAAAAATGGAAAGTGTGTCGGGGAGGACAAGGCGGTGCAGACGCAAGGTGAAGGTGGGAGCAAAGGAGTAACGGGTGGAAAAAGAGTTGAACATGTGCAAGGTTGAGGTGAAGAATGGGGGATGGGGTGACCAGAATGAAGTTGCGATATATTGGGATCACAGAGCTATTGGAAGCCCACTTTGCACAGATGATAAAAGAACATATTTGGAAAGGGAATGTGTCCATGTTCTGATGCTTTTGCATGGGCAGGAGTGGGTGTAAAAGGGTGCTAAAATGGAGGAACAAAAGTCTCTGAGTGGGCCCAGGTTCCAGTGACAATTGAGAAAGGGACATTAGCATTCATACTATATGGCAGCCTACAGAACACGCTGTGTCTTGAGTGGTGGGTAGTGCTTTTCAATTACAGGTGTATAAGGAGTATTGGGTTAATTAGGTAGTCTTGCAATGGTGCAGTATGTTGAGTAATTCAGGGTCCACGTGGGTGAGGGTAATAGTGGGGTACGGGGAAATTGGATATGCTCTTGCAGTAGCAATGGACAAGGCCGTCAGGCCCAGTCTCCACTGCACAGCTAGCGGGCTTCCTTTCAATGGTGTTTGAGGTAAGCAAAAAAAAGGTCTGCTGGTCTTGCAAGGAGACATGGTTTAGAGTGGCTTGCATGTTAAGGCTCGAGGGAAGCAGTTGTGCGGGGTTGCATGCAGTCACGGATTACTTCAGAATAGAGGTGGGTGACGGAGGTCAACGGCAATGTCACAGGCCATGTCACATGTAAAAGAGGCAAGATTGCACAGGGCATCTACACCAGTTAGATTGCAAGTGGTTGAGCAAAGATTGCAGCATTATCCAGATGGGGGAGGATGCAGCTTTCCTGGGCGAGGGGTTTCAGTACAGGTATTGGTTAGGTTAGGGGAAGCCAAGGAGGAAGAGGTGGGTGGTTTGCTTAAAGCTGCAGAATAAATGCCGGGCCATGCTGCAAAAGGATTGACAGATGCTAGAATTGTGGAACATTTCAGTGAATGACCCCAGAACATCTGATTTGTGGAGGAGGGAACAAAGACTTTCAACCAACCTTATGCAAATAATAAATGAACACCCAAGACACCCCCAGTGGCATTCCTGGAGCAACTTCATCACACCCCAAATTACTGCTCCTATTGCTTAATTGTAATGTATGACCACCTTGCTGTAACTTGGTCTCCATTACCTGTATTCCATTGTTGCACAATGCCGCACTGCTTCTTGCAGCTAGGTCCATGCTCAATAAATACCACAAATAAATAAAATGTGGTACCTTTCAGAGTAGGACTCCTTAACATTTGATTGTGTCAACCTTGGGACTGATGTGCAGATTCAAAAGGAGCTATTGGGTAACTAAATCCTCCCAATCTGCCGATAGGTATCATGTGCCCAGTCATGAATGGTTTAGCACCTTCCTTCCATGCTATGTTAGTGTCTGGTGTGGTTGGTGTGAAAAGGGGCATAAAGGCTTGAAGCTCCCATATCATAGCACTAGGGTATGGGGAGCAGCGAGGCAGGGCCTCCTGGGGTCATTACATTATTCAAGGAATATAGAACGTCTGCAGAGTGAGGGACCAGATATGTTCCAATATTGACATCTGGGAATTGTGGGTTATTTTATTTTTTATTTTTTTTATTTTTTATAATTTTGGTTTAATTGTGTAACACAATTTTTACAAAAGGAAAAAGGTGTAGCAGTCGAAGTTAAAAGTACATCAATTCATTAAGTATTTTGAATCTTTGCGTGTATAGACAAGTCTTACTGTAGCTGCAGCTTCAAGATCGACCGGATATTTCTCTATCGGACAGTTCCATTTGTCTCTTGAGGGTCCAGGCCAATTGTTCGGAAAAAACCCACCAGTGCGATTACTCAGTTCGTCTTCTCCCCGCTTATTAAGCAGGGCCACCATTCGTTTTCATCATAAGCATGTGGATTCTTGAACAAATGACCTAGCCATTGGGTTCTTTCCTTTACAAGGCGTGTACAGGTCAAGAGGATGCCTTCTCGTCTCAACTTTGTTTTCTTGCATACAGACGGAACATTCGTTACAATCCGCCTGACGCCTCATTGCTAAGATCTCATTTGGGCTGATTAAGTTCAACCGAATTCTCAGGAAGCTTACTCTTAAAGCTTTCGCTGGCAGTTTCGTGAGGTATGGTATAATCTCGTTTACTTTTTTTGGGTTGTATGGGAGATCTTTTACAAGACTGTATTTATCAGCTGCATACAGGGTCTCTATCCAATCCATTTTTATCATATTTTTGTTGACTTTTACTGGGTTGGAGAGTAGTTCTTCTTCTGTGCTTCCTATCTTTTCCAGAAGGCTCCTGTTTTGTGTTATTCTGGCACGGGAAATGCTGTGCAAATAGGGTGACCAGATGTCCCGGTTTCCCAAGGACAGTCTGGGGAAATCGCCCTCCGTCTTGGGGTACCGAGACATTTTAAATTTAATAAACCCCGTCCCGGGATTGGATGGGCGGGTGGCTGCGTCACAGTTTTTGCCGGGATCCGAATCATGAATCCTGAAATCGAGGCACAGTGCAACTCTAACCATGTGTGAATGCTTTTCACGCCCCCCCGTAACACTCCCCTCCACTCCCTGGTCGCCTGGTCGCTCTCCTCTAATGAGAGGAGTTAGGCTGGAACACACCCCCACAACAGGCCATAGACATAGGACTACAGTTTTATCTCAGTCCTGTTTGTGTTTTACTGTAGTCCTACTTCCATGTCAATGGCCTATTCCGTGTTTTTTTCTTTTTTAATCTGGTCACCCTATGTGCAAAGAACTATCAGGTGTGCTGGTGAACAAAGTAGCGAAAGATGGCTTTTCTGAAATGGCTGCCTTAGTTGCTCATACTGACTCTATGGGAGAGTGAGCTGGAGAACAGGAAACTGCGGTATCATGGGTGACCAGACGGTTGGCTAGAGACGAGATGTTGTCCAGCACATGTGTCCTGGGCATAATATTGTCTTTAAAACTAAACATTCAGCAAGTTTAAACTATGGTATACAAAAGGCTTTATTGCATTCCAAGTGGCAGAGGTTCAAGTGGGCTGGCACTCAGTGGTGGAAATGCAAATAAATTGGCGGGGGATCAAGGGCCGGGGTGGGGGCAGTGTTTGGGGGGGGCAAGGAGACGGAGTTAAGGGGTGCGGAGCTGGCAGTTGACCTACAATCAAAGGAAATGTCCAAACTAATAGTTTAAAACAGCACCATTTCTTTCATGCTGCTTCTTTTCCAAACTATATATCAATTCCACTTTAAACCATTTCTATGGCACTGGTGATGAGTTACTTCACTATGCAGATAATAGTTTCGACCAGTGTTGCTGAGTAAATATTCGTTAAAATGCACAAGGTGCATCCCATTTTATTTAAAAAAAAAATTCCCCCTTGGGTACTATTCAAACAGAGTGATTTCTGTTCGCCATAAGCAAAGTTTTCTTTTACTTGAACCACACCCAGCACAGCTCCTGCACCTCCCCTCTGAAGTTGGGTGGCTGCATCATGTGTGATGTTAATAGGGGTATTTATTCATGCAATGTTTGCTGGATACCTGTATATTTATTTATTTATGCAATGTTTGTCGGATACATGTATCAGACAAACACTGCATAAATAAATAATTAGTGTCCATGTGTCCGACAAGCACTGCATAAATAAATAAACCGGGTCGTGGCTGAGGACTGTAACTTCCTCTCGTGACCTCTTGCATTGGGTCACCAGAGAAAGTTACAGTTTTCTTGCGGCTGCTTTTTTTTTCTCCCCAGCGCAAAGCAGGAGTTTGGGACAGCTGACTCTGGCCGGATCCCGAGATACTTGTTGTCATTTCTGCTCACTTATTGGAGTAGAAATGGAATAGAAGCATATAAGAGTATCGGATCCAGGCCAAACACCCGGAAGGCACTTCCTGCCCTCTTGAGGAGGGATGCCTGCAAATCTGAGCAAGTCCTGGCCTCACCAAAATAGTGGATAGGATTCATTGCTAAACTGCACACATACCCTATTCTGAGAATGCAAGGAGAGCCGGATTGTGCATCTAACCCGTCCCTCACAGAACACACAGGTTCGATCTGCGAACATAAGACCTGTGCGTGGCCAATCACATACCTGCAATCTACACATGGGAGTTTGTACGTCTGTAGAATCTCGAGCGATAGCACAGCGAGTAGACTGCTCACTTTGACATGTGTGCAGGACCTGCTGATGCAGGTTCAAATCCTGGCAGGGCCAAACTCAGCCTTTCATCCTCCCGAGGTCGATAAATGAGCACCACACGCTGTGGGTCATAATACACAGCGCTCAGATGTCTGAAGGTTCGTAGCGCTATATAAATGCTAAATTATTATTATAAATGTCCCAACATTAGCCTTCCCAAGCAATGTTTTCATATTGGCAAAAGGAGTGTAGACATATCCTAATTTTGGGGGGCAAGCAATGTAAAGAATTTGAAAAGCACAAGGAGGTGGGTCATGGCATATTCCACCTATCTCTCTGAACCCCCAAAAATAAGATTGATCATAAAATCCTTTATGAAAGGTTTGGGCTTGTGTGGTTCCAGATCCTGCTACAAGTAACTTTGACAAGTAAGACAACTGAGCTGTTACTACAGGGAGCTCACAGAATTCTAGAACATCTCCAGTTACTCACTGTTTGTTGTTGTGTTGGTTGTTAAATAATCTGTATACACAAATAATGTCCCAAACATAAATAATAGAGTTCCTCCTGCAGGTAAATATGTGCCTATATATCTATATGCTTCATACAATGACTAAAAAGCGTTTAATGGCAGCAAATTTAGAGCCAAATGAATTTGGTACAGTGGCCTTATCAGAAACAGACCGAAAGTGGAACACCATTCATTCTTTGCCCTCCTCAAATGGGTACATAGATCTGAAAAGCTTGGCTCTTTGGACCCACTCCATTAGAATGTGTAGGCATGGTTCATTTACCAACCTAGGTCGACTGTGTTGAGGCGTGATGCCACCCACCCCCTCCTTAGTTTCTGCAGTGCTTGCAAGGCAAGCTGTGCATTAGGTGTGGTCTGAAAACAAGGGATGAGTGGGTGCGGGGTATCTAAATTTGGAAAGTCAGTGACCAGTTCCCAGAAATGCACAAATAATGACCAACGGGGCTTCCATCCAGGCTGAATAAGTAGCACGAGAGTAAGGCTACCCCTGCGCGCCGACAGCGGTATCCGTGATCCAGGATATGATCGCCATTAGGGAATGATGGCTCACTGCTGACAACTGAAGAAAGTGCATGAACGAAGAACAGATACGTCTTCATCGGGCTTCTCAAGATGCCCAAATAAAGAAAATACCAAATGCTGGTGGTGCCTGGGTACAACCCAAACCACTGAGGATACTGAGCATGAATTAAGGTTTCATTTGATATGACAGTGGCCACTGGCCAGGGGCTTGCAACTCTCAAAATATTTTGGACAAGGGCTCCCATGATCCCTCATCACCGACTATGCTGGCTAGAGCTAAGGGGATTTGTACTCGCAAACATCTGGAAAGCCAGAGGTTGCAGGCTCCTGCCATATGTATTTTGACAAAATTCATGTGGTCGTTGTGCATAGACCACGGCATTGATGCAGGCCATCAGCAGAAAGGCAAACCATACTATGCTGGCTCTCCTCCAGTGTAAACTTTGCAAACCAACCGCTGTGAGTGCTCCGTCCTCATTCCGCAACCACCGGTGCTAGAATTGCAGCAATCTCAACAGGTGTTTGCACATCTCCTGCGTGATGAAAAATTCCTGCACCCATAGTTCCCGAGTTAGAATCTGTTAGCATAAATAAACCAAATCGGGTGTTTTGTTTACTGGATTACATTCACAAGATCAAGGCATCGTCTGCCGCCGCCGGGGCTACTGCCAAATGGTAGCTTTGCGGATTCCTGTTCCAGAGCCCCCATCTTGCAGGAATACTCCTATGCAGTATTCTACTGCATCGTAAACCACAAGTCAACTTTAGGCCATACCATTATGACGACTTTGGACCAATGAGTGAAAATATTCAAACAACCGAGATGTAGTCTGTGAAAATCCAATAGAACTAAGCTGTTAGAATTGTAATCAGTTACCCGGTAGTAATGGTATCAGATAATATTATCCCCACCCATAATATTGCCATACTTTGGGCAAGGCCATAGGCGATGTTATGGGTCGGGATAATTTATGGGGTAAATGGGATCGGGGGTTGCAGTGGTGCAGTGGTGTCCCCCGCAGATTCCAAAAATATGGCACTATTTTTGTATGGTGATATTTTTGCAGGGTTATTAACACATGGAACTGTAGTAATTGACTTTGGCAAAACAACATAGAACCCTCTGTAGCTGTTGGCTAAAATATTAGTATGCTGTGTTTATAATATGTTGGTTTGCGGGCACCACGAATTGCGAGAAAACCCCCGAGAGCAGAGATGTATTCTACAAGATGCGTCCTCGTTTTCCACCAGCAGAACTGCATTTCAGTATGAAACTAATCGCTGACAGAACAGTCAAAAGTCATCAGTTCTGAATTTTTGACCATATTCCCAGTGATATATTTGTCAGGGTGCCCGGCCCTGGCACTTGTTGTCTCAGACTCACTTTAATAATGAAGTGGTGATAGTCAGTGCATCCATCAACCACAATGGGGAGATGTGAGCTGTAGGGTAACCCCAAATATGTTGACACTCTGGGGAGCTGCTGTGTGTGGTGGCAGCAGTGGTGGTGAACTGCCCACCCGCAGTGTCACAGGAGTGCTAGAAAAAAGGTGGGCCCTGGCACTTATATTTCTACAAATTAAGCACTGCATATTCCCGTCTCGGTCTTGGCTTCAACTACGTTTTTGGGGACAGTCAGAGGTTTGAGTCTGTTCGATAGTAGGTAAATTTCGCTTCACCGGTTGCATGACAAAAACACACCTGACTGGGTTTGCCCAAGTACACCATGTTTGTACTGTTTTGATGACGCAGATGTATTTTTGTCCGTTATCCACCTGTGGTTGCAACACTTCTCGTAATACCTGCACTTGGCGTCTTATCTGCCATCGGTCTTTTTTTCCGAAGTTTGCTGATCTAATCTGAAGTTGGAGCCCGTTACTAAGCGGCTCGGCCGGGCAACCTCACGTCCGCAGGCTGCTTTACCGGACAAACAGGTCCGGACTCCTGAGTCGCCATGCCGTACGATACACAAAGGTTCCAGTCCCTCTCGGAACACACTGGAAAGCTTGGAAACGTACAAGAACTACAACAAAAACAACCACAAGGAAACGCGAGAGCTGTGGAGCCAACATACATACATGGATTTGAGGAAATCAGCAGCCAAACCAGGGCACAACACCACAGCTATACATGCCAACAATCCGACGCAGGGAGATTTCGTTAGTGAAATCGTAAGACAATTTTCCCATAGGAATGCATTGGGGAAAGAATTATTTTAGGCGGGAGACGTGAAAAATAGCAATATTTTTCACAGAAAAATCGGCAGGGTTGGCATGTACGCACAGCGCCCACCCACTTGTTCGGTGGGTTTACAGACTCTCCCCCGAACCGTGGTGTTTTTGAGGCAGCGAACCGAAACATATAATGTGTTCCCCTGAATAACAGGTTAGTTAGTGCGTCTTCAGTTCCTAAAACCAGCACTGAAGCAGGGATTTGTACTATGCAGAGACTGTTAAAATACAAAAAGGAGGCCTTTTATGTTTTGCCAGCAACGTCATAGGAAAATCTCCTCAGGTTTATTTTTCGGGTGTTGATTCATTTTCTGAAACACAAATCGTCAGCTGTGCTGCGCAGTTTCTCTGATTAGCAATGGCCAATTGACTGACCTTGGCATAGTTCACTTTAGTACATGTTCGCTTCCGGTAAGGTTACTTCTAATTGTGTATGTAAATGAAAAACCCCGCCTACTTTCTTTCTTCTTCAGTGTAATGTCACTTAACTCTAGGGCTCCAGCATCATTCAGGCACAAGGGATGAAATTAGCAGAAGCTTAACTGATGACTTCAAAATAAGCCAGGAGAGAAAGGTTTATTGTTTCCCTGCTATGTCTTTAGCCTCCTAAAATTATATTGCATTTTAACGCCATATAAAATTAATTATACTGCTTGCAACAAAAACAAATGTTTAAAAATAAAAGTGGGCATTTTGGTCAAACTCAGGTGGGGTGTAAAATCGACCACGGCATTTTTTGTCATGAGAAAATACAGAAAATAAAAGTTTACCAAAGTGAAATTACCTTTGCCATGTAAACACTTTAGGTATTCAGGCTGGAAAAAACTGGAAAAGCAAACTGGCGCGGTGAAAAATACATCGATTTCCATCAGCAGGTCACAATGGAAGGTCGGCAGAGCTGGGTTAGAGCCACTCCTATGCTTGACTCGACACTATGTGGCTGACCCCGTGCAGCTTGCTGGCCTTCTATTGGCCCCGGCCTGGCAGATGGCTCAGAGGTCAGCTTTAGGCTGGCTCACTTCTGAAAGTAGCCCGAAGCAACAACACAACTCATCATTTGGACACCAGGGAAGTGCCAGGCCCCCCGAATGCTGAAAGTCGAACGTTCTGGAGCGCGTAAGAATCCAATGCGGTACCGAAGAAACAACAATCCTCCAATTGCATGGATATGAAAGGGGCAGGAGGAAAAGCGTGCATGCATCAATGCCCTGGCGAGCAGGCGTGAATGCCCAAGATCACATAATATCAATGCCCTGGCGAGCAGGCGTGAATGCCCAAGATCACATAATATCAATGCCCTGGAGAGCAGGCGTGGATGCCCAAGATCACATTGCATGAATGTCCTGGCGAGGAGGCGTGAATGCCCAAGGTCACATTGCATCAATGCCCTGGCGAGGAGGCGTGAATGCCCAAGATCACATAATATCAATGCCCTGGAGAGCAGGCGTGAATGCCCAAGATCACATTGCATGAATGTCCTGGCGAGGAGGCGTGAATGCCCAAGGTCACATCACATCAATGCCCTGGCGAGCAGGCGTGAATGCCCAAGATCACATAATATCAATGCCCTGGAGAGCAGGCGTGGATGCCCAAGATCACATTGCATGAATGTCCTGGCGAGGAGGCGTGAATGCCCAAGGTCACATCACATCAATACCCTGGCGAGGAGGCGTGAATGCCCAAGATCACATCGCATCAATGCCCTGGTGAGGGGGCATGAATGCCCAAGATCACATCACATTAATGCCCTGGCGACCAGGCGTGAATGGCCAAGATCACATCATATCAATGCCCTGGAGAGCAGGCGTGGATGCCCAAGATCACATTGCATGAATGTCCTGGCGAGGAGGCGTGAATGCCCAAGGTCACATCACATCAATACCCTGGCGAGGAGGCGTGAATGCCCAAGATCACATCGCATCAATGCCCTGGTGAGGGGGCATGAATGCCCAAGATCACATCACATTAATGCCCTGGCGACCAGGCGTGAATGCCCAAGATCACATCATATCAATGCCCTGGCGAGGAGGCATGAATGCCCAAGATCACATAATATCAATGCCCTGGAGAGCAGGCGTGAATGCCCAAGATCACATTGCATCAATGCCCTGGCGAGCAGGCGTGAATGCCAAAGATCACATTGCATGAATGTCCTGGCTAGGAGGCGTGAATGGTCAAGGTCACATCACATCAATGCCCTGGCGACCAGGCGTGAATGCCCAAGATCACATCATATCAATGCCCTGGCGAGGAGGCATGAATGCCCAAGATCACATAATATCAATGCCCTGGAGAGCAGGCATGAATGCCCAAGATCACATCGCATCAATGCCCTGGTGAGGGGGCATGAATGCCCAAGATCACATCACATTAATGCCCTGGCGAGGAGGCATGAATGCCCAAGATCACATAATATCAATGCCCTGGCGAGCAGGCGTGAATGCCCAAGATCACATCGCATCAATGCCCTGGTGAGGAGGCGTGAATGCCCAAGATCACATCACATCAATGCCCTGTCGAGGAGGCGTGAATGCCCAAGATCACATCACATCAATGCTTTGAAGAGGAGGCGTGAATGCCCAAGATCACATCATATCAATGCCCTGGCGAGCAGGCGTGAATGCCCAAGATCACATCGCATCAATGCCCTGGTGAGGAGGTGTGAATGCCCAAGATCACATCCCATCAATGCTTTGAAGAGGAGGCGTGAATGCCCAAGATCACATCATATCAATGCCCTGGCGAGCAGGCGTGAATGCCCAAGATCACATCGCATCAATGCCCTGGTGAGGAGGTGTGAATGCCCAAGATCACATCCCATAGGAAGCTACGATAAGTGAACTTTGAAACAAGAGGGCCTGCTTGACTCATCATGCCCCACTTCACAATCCCTCTGCTGCAGCGCAGCCCTAATTCGGCTCTTATGAGTGGTGAAAGAAAGTCGTCTTTAGCTTATTTTCATTTTATTGTTTAAAGCACAGGCCTAGCTCGAGACCCGCAGAGCACTGCACAGAGTGTGGGTATCCAGCGTTTGGGCGGGTATCTTTTAACAGTAGAGTAGTACTGTCAGTTGAAGTCTGTGCATCCATTGGAATTAGTCCTTGGTCAAGTGTTGTTGAAAAGGCCAGGTTTTGCGAGATTTGGGAAATTGGAGAAGTCTCGGGGCATTCCCAGCAGACACTGGGCTCGAGTTCCAGAGGATGGGTGCGTGGCAAGAGAAGGTTTGCTTGCGGGTCCTCTCTTTGCAGACGGGCTGTGATTCAAACCAGTGGGTCGATTTGCTGCACGAGGACAGTGTGCCACCAGACATTAAGCAGCACAGAAGGAACGAATGGGCTTGCGAAGACTTGCAGGCCCATGGAATTCACGTAAACGACCAGGTCACATGGGCTGTATAAATAAAGCAGTGGCATTTAGGATAGGATGCGAGTGTGGGTGTGAGCATGGGTGTGAGCATGCATTACCTTACTTCATGAGTTCACTTCACGACACTTTACTGCCACTATGCAAGGTCACCTTAGCCCCACTTTACAAGCACACTATTCCTGAGTTCTACAAGTTCACCTCCGAACTACGCTTAAGTCACATGACTTTACATTTATACTTTATCCATGCTTTACAAATTCCATTTATTCCAACTTTCCCAATGTACTGTCTCCACCCTTGATCATTTCAGGCTTTGAAAGTTCACTTTTGCAAGTACAGAGTACCCACAAATTTCAATAATATTTTACAAGTTCACCACAAGCATTCGTTGCACTTTTCTAAATGGGAAATTGTAAAATGGAGTACTTGACATTGTAAAGTATGCTTCGCCTCCATCTTCTCTCTGGTCAGTGCCTCGCCCGCTTCCCCAACTGGCACACGGCTGAGAATGTGCCCGTGCTCCTCTGCGCCAGATTGCATTTTGATCAAATCAAGGACGGAGTCCGGTGCCTATTTGGGCACTGGATGCACAGGACCTACCGTAAACGGTAGCCAGGTGGCTCTGGGCACCACCCTTGCTTGTGGCACGCCTGGTCGCAACATCTCTTGCAGTATCCTATCCCGTGCCGACAGGACTGCGCCAGACACGAGAGAGCATGCGCCGAGACTGAGAAGGAAAGTCTGAGGGCTGCGGGTCAGTGAGCACCATCGCTTGTGCCTCATTGTGATGGACCAACAGTCTCTCGTGACTGCTTATGGCAGTAACCAGGCAAAAAGGGCCACCCCCCCTCCCATTGAAAGTTGAGGTGTCAAGATTAGCCACCATCCTCAAAAGAATCACAGCCGTTCTTTACTGTGTCCACAGACACCTTCTGCCCAAGGCACACATCAAGAATTTCTGAAGAATGCATCAACTATGTTGCATGTCAAGCCAAGCCCCGGGCCACACCGCTAAAAGATCTGGTTGAAGCATCACAGTCGGATGCCACACCGACGCTGTCAAGTTGCAACGATGGAAGCACACTACCGAACCATCGCATACAAGTTCAGGGGTATACATGAAGTAACCATAATCAACCAACAGCGGAACTCTCCATTACAGCCAAGGGTCTTTTATTGAGAAAAAATGGGCCCATGACACAAAACCTGTAGACAATGCACATGGCGGTCATTGCAGCGCAGCAGCCACCACACGATTCATCACCAGACGGTATGATTTCCCAGCCTTGAAAAAAACAGCCAAAGCCACGCTACCAACCGGTTATGTCTGTCAGAGCATTGTGTGCAAGTCAAAACCAAACCACCATAAAAACAAATTAAAATGAGCTTTTATATCATGCTACATGCCGGAGACCAGCCTTTAAGCGTGGGACTGGGTATTGAAACTGTGATGCTCTGCGTTGTCTTGCAAACTCGTTGCCCCTGAGCTATCCTTCCGCCGGTTGGCCTGAGTGATGAAACACAGCAAACAAAAGATAGATTTTTGCAACACTGTTTCTTAGCAGGTATAGTTTGGGATAAATACCTATGGGGGTAAGAGGTTCATCTACAACGGAAAAGGGTGCTCCTATCTTGGAAGTCTTCATGCACTAGGTGTCACGAAATGCTAAATTATTACTATATAGTGCCCACTCAATTCATTGCCCACATTTCAATCCCAGGAATCTAGTGCCCTGCTTGCTATTTGTAACCCATCCAGGGTAATAGCGCCTGCTCTATTTCTTCCCGCCCCAAAAGACATAGTGCTCCTCTCACTCTTGAAAGGCATAGTGAGTGCAATCATTTATGTAGCACACACTGTGAAAAAGCTCGCCTCTTGGCGGTGGTTTTCGCAACAGAGAAGCCAAGAACAAATGTGGATCCATCCGACTTTTCAACAGAACCGTTATGAGGAGAGCTCTGGACCACGGGTGGTTAAGCTTGACCCTGAGATTGAGAGGGGGGTAGTCCGGCCCCTGAAAACCAATGGCCTTAGCGGGTCAAGCAAAGGGTGTTGGAGATGTTCAAGAGCCCAGTGTCGGTCAATCTGAGTGCTCTAGATTTGAGGTATCTGCAATTTTGTTGCAAAGAGATCTGTGAACAGGGCATATGACTTTGCAAAGGCAGCATCCCCATCCCTGGTCCGCCCGGCTCACCCCTCACGGCCAGATGACCTACTAAGGCAACTGCAGCCGCTGCACAGTCTCGGTTTCGCACTGTTCATTTTTCCTCAGCTGTTGTGGTTCCACAGCCTAACTTTGCTTCAAAAGCCTGGGCGTCCATATTTGTTTTGGGTGGATGTCCATCTTTAAACTGTTGCTATCCTCTGGCAGATCATGCTGCTTAAGCAGCGATCTGGCCATCTGCTGACCAACTTACTGGGCTTCTCTGTGAGAGTGTTTGCGGGCGTCTCCTTGATGCGCTAGAACCCACAAAGTGGCTCTGAAGGCAGTATCCTTCTGAACTTACTGCGCTCTTCTTCCTTTTCCCATGAAGATCACTGCTGGGAATCAGAACCCCTGCATAGTCTAATGGGGGGCTGCACAAGGTCCTTTACCCCCTCATCTAATTGCTGGGGAAGTGCATCTGCAGAGATTTCCCCTGACAATAGCAACCCCACAGGGAGCGGGTACTGTATTCTGGACACTCTGGACTGGTCGTTGTCTGCTGGAATGGTCGCGGTAGCATTGGAACCACCTTCCTGACTTCATAAGCAGGCCACCTAGACATCCCCCAGGCTAAACTACATCATAAGGATTGGGGAGGCTGTGGGGATTCAGAGGAGGGCTTTTTAGTTCCCACTCTGAGCCGTTGCAGTGTAGCTCAAGGCTCTAGTGGCAAGACCACAGAAGGCCGACTTTCCAGAGCTGCAGAGTCCCCTACAGGATTTGCTATATGGTGAGGCACAACACTTCTTCACACTAGAAGGAATTCCGGGAGTGGTAGAGGCAGATACCTTGGGACCACTTCCAGACAGTACAGGCTCCCAATTAAAAATGAATCCTCAAGATTTAACCAGCAACACCACAGCAAACGAAATTGAAACACTCTGCAGATCAGTGTAGTAGAGCACACAGAAAGTAATTTGTTGATGGTAAAATGGCCTGGCCTAACAGCCGCCGGCTCTCAAAGCCCCCCAAAACCCATATTTTACCTAGAGCCCCAGAAGGTGGTTGCTATCAAGGGCTTGATGGTCAGAGTAGTGCAACGTGACAAGATGATAATGAGAAACCTGCATTTTAAGAAGCCTCGGGAACAGTGGTTGCGAGACCCCGTAGTGTCTAGTGTGCAATAAAGCAGCACGGTTCCATGTGTTAATATCCCCACAAAAATATTGAGATACAAAAATGTTGCCATATTTTTTTCTGCAATCTTGAGGCATGGACCTTGCAGGGGTCACCCCCGCAACCCCTGCATTATTTTATTTTTAAATGTAAGAGCGACACCCCTGCAATCCCCGCTCCCACAAATTATCCCCCCCACCAAATATCGCCTATTGCGTTCCAGACCATATATACGGCAATATTTTTGGTGGGGATAATATGTAGGGATACCAGCAGCACTTGACAGCCATTAACACAGGATGTGCTTTCGCACGGTATACAGTCTTTATAACAACACTTTTATATAGACATGCACATATAACAACACCTTTATAACGAAAATGTATGTGGGGTGGGCTAAAGGGTTAAATCTTGGGGCAAAACGTTTGGGGTGGGGATTAGGGGTGGGAAACAGGTGTGTAATGACCACATCAGAAGAACAGAAAAAATGCACTAAATATAGGGTGCCGTTGGTGCTTACGTTTCGGGTGATTCCATACAATGTACGATATGTCTCGGACCACCAAGGGAGAAGCAGGAAAGAGTATACAGGAGGAACGAGGGTCTCGTGTGCAATCGCAGGAAAAGAAAGAATGATGTTGTAACTGAAAATGGTCACCTGTGTCTGACTATCCATGCATGACATTACAACATCGTACCCTAGCAGTGGTCCCGTGCCCATCGCTCCCATCGTTTTGAAGGACACACCCTCCAACAACCGAGCTAAATATTGGTTCTGAGAGCTCGCCGGGGACTGCCAGGGGCAGCGGCCAGGACACCTGTGCAGTACACAGGGAGGGCTGCACCCGTCACGTGAAATGTTTATCGCGTGGCCCCTTGTGATTGCCACGTGGTTTACGCAGGGCCTGTGAGGATGGTGGCTGCAGGTGGGGGAATATTCTAACCTTTTTTTATCATCATTTGGCTTCACGTTTGGCACAATACATTCTCAATGCTTGTAAATTTAGATCCAAAGCCTCCCATTTGCAGACACCGGTTGGCCGGCACCCCCTATTCAATAATCCTTAGCATCCTGCCGGGCCCCCCGCAGCTCTGCTAGGGTTTCAGAGCATAGTATCGCTTATCCTACCCCCACCCCTTCCCAGACCCGACCCCAATGAACAGAAATTGCCAGGGTTCTGTTACTCTGCAAACACTGGGGCTTCGGAACAGGCCATGGCAACCGAGCTGTGGGGCACTCTTTCATCTGCCGGGAGACAAAATCATCTCAAAGTACACGGTTGTCAAGGGCCTTTCACAATCCTCCCATTAAGCAGGTGAGGGCAGTGCATATGGTGAGTGACAGATTGGGAGCACGGGAAACCGAAGCTTTCAATGGGGCCACAGAGCAGGAGTAGGCCAGGTAGCGGTGGGAGGGCTCTTGATATATGCGACTGAATGAATGGCTGCCTGCCGGCCCTGGTGGACACACCCCTATTCTGGAGATGGAATGGACCTGAGAGCACCTATCCCAGGACTGGTGCTGCGCAGCAACTGGGCTGATGGCACACACACAGACCTGCCATACACGAGACAGGGGTGCCGCAGCAACGGTCGATTTCCACCACACAGTGACGTAGCAAGGCCAGAAGAGGCCTACCAATGGACATTTCTTAACTGTAAAATTGCCTCTTTGTGACGCAAATCATGAGCCCCTTTTGTGCTGTGAAATGAGCCTGTTTTGAGGTATACTTATTTATTTTTTAACCAGGGAACTGATCACTGCAGCAATAGAGAAAGTTTGTTGTGACCTTGCTAAGATGGAGGCTGAGGTGCCTTCAGGGAGTGGTCGGGATCAGCAATGATGTAGGGAGTGGGAGAGGTGCAAAGCTCAGGCCCTTGCGGGGGTGCTAGTCGCCTTAAGCCATGCGTTCGGCGGCAGACTTGGTCAGTAACGTCCCTGAGCTCTCGCAGAGTCCCTTGGAATGCTCGGACTTACCACGGGCCAAGGCTGACCCCGAACCCTGAGCTTAATAGTACAAAGTCAAAGGAATGGAGGAATATGAACGGTTCTGCCCTGAATCTTTACACAATCACGTCGTCGGCTGCTGCTCGAAAATCCAGGAAGTGCAGCAGTAAAGGCCAAAACGAGGAGAGCAGGAAGTAGCACGGGAGGCAAGAGGAAGAGGCACGGGCTTGATTCCGCCCCTCGCCAAGCCTTTCCTGTTGAGGCTGGAATCACCGAAGAGCAAGTCTGTCCTCTCAGATAAGAGGTGGGCAGTCGGCATCCGTCGCCCTAGACCCACGTGGTCCCCCATGCACTGCGCCACGTGGCCTTTAAGGAGCCAGGGAAGGTGCCTCTCAGGCTCTATGAGGCACCCCAGCAGGAAATCCTGGGGTACATCCTTAAATATAGGACGACTCTCCTGGCTGTCTGTACTCTGTGGAACTCAGAGAAAAGACAAGTCTTTGTTGGAAGCCAACAGGGGTGTGTGTGTCTTGTGTTACTAGGCTTTGTGCTGTACCCTGCTTGCGTTTGCATGGTCTGCAGCTGCTCTGGTGGACTTAAAAGGGGGTCGGGGTAGGGGTGCTAGTTTGGTGGCGAGAGGGAAATTGCAAGACCACCTTTGAGGAATATTGGTGCATGCAGACTGGCAGTACCCCGAGCTCTGCGCGCATGTCTCTTTCTAGGTATTCTGTGCCAAGAGCACAGGGGAATTTTTGTTCAGAGAGGATCATTGAGTGCTCACGATACTAGGGCGTGCAGGCCAGGCCAGTGCTGTGTAAGAGGCTCGCAGTCAGGGGTGTGCTAGGTCTGGAAAAACCAGGGGCTACGCTAATGTCGGAACTGTTGGGACAGGGAGGCTAGCTAGCCTTTTGGTTGTAGCTCCTAAGATTCTATCCGGGCTACAACCAAAAGACCAGGGGCTATAGCCCCCTTAGCAACACCCTAGCAACGCCTCTGCTCGCAGTAAAGGTGTGGTAAGAGAGAGAGGGAGTGAAAGAGGGAGAGAGAGAGAGCAAACGAGAGAGAGCGAGAGAGACAGGCAGAGAGAAGAGAAAGGGAGAGATAGAGAGATTGTGGCACACCAAGAGAGAGGGAATGACAGAGAGACAAAGATATTGAGCAAAATGGGGGTAAAGAGGGCGAGCGAGGTGGAGAGTGTGTGGAGAGAGAGAAGCAGAAAGCGCAAGTGAGGGAGAGAAAAAGGGAGGTGCAGAGCGAGTGAGCTAGACAGACATTGAGAGGCAAAGAGAGAGAGGGAGCGTGCATGTGTTTGTTGTGTATTTCTGTCTGCCTGCCTGCCCTTTTAGGGACTCTAAATTGCCAGATGCCTTCAAGTGGGGTAGTGGGGGAGCAGTATGTCTGACCATTGACAGCAAACAACCCCATATTTAGGATGTCTTGCATGGCGGGAAGAGGGCTCTCTGTGGTAGAGGACAATCCGCTTTGTATGATGAATCCCTGGATTCCCTGGATGAATCCAGGATTCCCTCCCTGGATTCCATGTATGATGAATCCCTGGATGAATCCCTGGATCTCTATGGACAGGCCTTTCCAATGCCTATGCCTCCATGGTTCCAAGTGTGCGCCCTCTGCTATGACCTGGTAAAGGTAGGTGGATTCAAGGTGCTTCCGGTGGGTCGCAGAGTGTTCTCGTTAAAAGGCTTGCTGGAGGTAGATGTTGAATGGTGTTGTCTATGGACTAGTCTTGATGTATGGATCGCCTGCTGAAGGTAGAACAGGTTGCTCCCAATAGACCAAGTGGTGTTTTCGATGAACAAGCCCGTTGAAGGTAGAGTAAGAGGTCAAATACTGTAGCCTATGGACGGACCTGTGGAAGGTACATGTGCGGGTCATTCCATTAGTCAAAGCGTGTCCTTTGGTGCAGGGCCTGCCAGTAGGCGTGTTCAGCAGCATGTACTGTGTTGTGTTCTAATTAGGCTGTCCCTATCTGGTATCGTGTGTGTGTGTGTGTGTGGAGAGTTCTTCTAATAGGCATCCCTTTCTGAGGTTCTCAAGTAACTTGCCGGGGTAGCCCCAGGATCCTGTGTTTTACGCTGGCTGCCTTGGGCACTGCGCCGTCATTATTCACAGGAACAGATTCCCAGAATTTCAGCGTCTCTTATTGCCCTGTACATAGGGTTTTTAAAAAAACAACAAAAAAAAAAAATAACAATGGAAGAGGAAGTATCTGTTTTTAACTTGCCGTTTCCTTTTTGTATTACTATTGCTATGGTAACCTGGCAGCGCGATATGTATAGTGTTACAGGAGGGAGCTCTGGAGACAATGGCTTGAAACCAGACCCATCCCCCACCCTTGCAGTAAGTGGGGCAGACATTTCACAAATGCTACCTTTTTGGGAAGGGAGAAATCAAGTGAGGGCCTTTTGTCTGCTTTCTGGAGAGCACAGCTCCCTTACTTCTCAGAGGACAAGGAAATTGATATTTCTTTTGGGGAGGAAGGGGAGGGGGGCCCCTTAGGTTATCAGAGTTCTGGGGTTGGGCTACAAGGAAAGTCACGAGCACGCAGCCAACTGCATGTCAGCTTGTTGAAGTGATACCGACATTGGGCGAATGCCTCCAATCTAATGACATATACAAGATTATTCCACTTTAGTAGCATAATACGGCTCTTGTGCCAGCTAGAAAAAAAGCACTGTTTAAAGTAGGTGACCCAAATGCACTGCTATGGGAATACAAAACACCTGTAGCTTATTTCAAGTAAATGTACTAAAAAAAAGTAGATAATGAAAATATAGAATCAGACAAGGACTCTTAACATTCTTTTCATCAAATGTGATTTTATCTTTCTATGTCAAAAGAAATTTAGAAAAAAATATATATTTCAGTAAAGAACACTTTGATTTAGCTACATACACTGTGTAGCTATATACATTAAAACAAGCAGTACATAAATCATTTAATTCTTTGACATCAGTTACTTCAAGTGTTTCCCAATCACACTCAATATGTAACCCTTTAAATCACGAAACAATGAACAATGCAACCAAATGAGGTATGCTTTTTGATATGACATTGAACTCCTCAAAAATATCTTGTCAACACGTTTCGGATTACAAATCCATCTTCAGGGCATGCTTACTGTTCTTCTAAACTTGCAGTACCCAGCACGGGTTTTCTACGCTCAGCCCTGTAACTATGGTGCCCGGGGGCATTACCTTATTCGGTAATGGCCTGCAGTCTCTGGTATTATTGCCTAAATAACCTATAAAACATATCTAGGGTTCCACTCTGACACGTCTAGCACTCCTCTCCCCTCAACTAGAAACAAATACTTAAAAAATCTCCTGGCATGACAGAATATTTTGTTACTGTAAGGCAAAAGCCAGTCTGCGGCATCTGACAGATGTCAATGTTCGACCTTCCCCGATGTGTGACTTCCCAACTGCATTTCCCTTGCCGTTCTGGGATGCGTCCCCATGTGTGAACCCAATTGATATCGTTTGAACCCCAGTGTCCCTGATCTTGTTACTCTGTGCCCCCTGCCGTCCTTCCCTAGCACATGAGCCCATTCCCAGTGTATGACTCTGCCAACATTTGACCATTTCATTGTGTGAACCCGCCGATCACCTGGCCCTTAGCATTGAGTGAGCCATCCCATTGCGTGAATCCCATCCTGCTTTGCTGGTGTTTGACTGCTCCCTTCATCTGATGTGTGCCTGTGTGCGACTCCTGTCATTACGCGACCTTTGAGCAGCCACTCATCATGAGACCATTGTCACTATGTTCACCTGCACGTGTGGCACCTTTGGCGGTGCATGGCCTCTCTTGGTGTGTCATTTGGTTACATGCGGTGAGTGACCCTTGCCAGTAACAACTCACTTTGTGTGGGTAATAGTATATGCGGGCACATCACAAATGTCTACATTCTGCCAGTTTATGATGCTTAAAAGCCTAAAAAAGGTGTGATCCTTGCAATGAGTCTTGGGGCCCATTGGGTACGAACCGTGACAAGTGTGTTCCTCTACCATTGTGCCCCTAACCATCTTTTTGGATATGTACATCCCCCTTAGAAGTGCTGTAAATATCTTATTAATTTATTTATTGGACATTTATAAGGCGCTTATACAAGAAGATAGTGCTTAAAACAAACATTAAATAAATGAGCACATGTTCATGCTAATAACATATCTCTTTCATACAAGTTATATAGTATACACACACTGAGAAATTAGCAACTTCTGATAAAAAAAAACATTTAAGGGGAACGACAATGAGCGCAACAAAATAAATCACCAGGCGAACATCGGTGGCAACAGGAAGCGGCAAAGGAGACATGCCGGAAATTCTAAAATAACAGCTACTGCGGAAGGAAAACAACAGAGGGATCTGAAAACCCAGAAGAGGACATGAAGGCATCAAGGGGGACGAACCAGAGAACAGAAAACAGTCAAAGGTACAAACAGGCATCAAGGGGAAACAAGAAAACAAAATAAAGGAGACAGGAAGCCCTCCAGGATGAAAGCATTGACAAAACCAATGGTTTTGGTTTTTGTGTAGGTATGGACTAGACATTTGTCATAATGGTACTAACTTGTGTGACCGTGCAAGTACCAGGTCATAGGAAGTTGGTGCCTGGCAAGTGCCTCTCTAAAGTCTATGGAAGAGCCAAAACTGAACACATGCCAGGGCCCAAACATTTGCTTAAAAAGAAAGTGTCTGGAGGATATATCCACAGGAGCGCACTTAAGGAATTATGATATGAGGCCTTGCAAATATCTACTCATGATATCACAACTACACAACAAATACAAACTGACAGTTATCACATCACATTATTACATGTGTAAAGGGTCATGAGGAAGACAACGAGACACTGCGGCATCTTGAGTGTGGGTCATCAACTTTTATTTATCACAAAAGGAAAAGGGGGTTGGAGTAATCCTATCTGTCCCGAACCCTAAGAGGGGTTTCCCTGCCTCGACACAACTAAGGTGCGTCTTTGTCACTTAAAATTAAGTGTCCTGTGTCCAAAAACCCTAAACTGACCCTTACCTGCTAAAATAAATACAAAGTGTGAATAGGGATCTCAGCAAAGTTCAGAAAAGTAGGTTACTGAAGTGCCAAAACGAAGAGGAATAAAAGATTCCCCCAGTGGTTTCTATAAGATTTTAACACAATTCCTATTTGCTCAAGGGCAAAAGCTCTTCGCTTGAAGCTCCTCAAAAGTATACAGTTCTCTTGAATACAAACACAGTTCTTTTGAATCATAATATAGTTCACAACAGAGTTTTCTTGAATCCTTAAAGGGGGATGAGTCTTTCCTTTTCCGTTAGACACTTTCATATATGAACTTTCTTAATCTGTTTTCCTTTCCCTGGTATCCTCTCATGTCAGGGTATTTCGTTTTGTTCCTCACAAAGGGGTTTGTACCTTCCCTTCTTATGACTGTTTCTTCTTACCCCTGGTTTACTCACCTGCCAGGCTATCATCACTTTCTTGCTTGGGTGTGAGTCCCGGACTTCATGTTTGCCTGTTGACTAGCCTGCCAGGGCTAATCTTCTCTTGACTTTCTCTTTCATCAAGTTTATAACAATTCTCCAGTATTGGGTCAGCAGCCCTTTCTCATTAATTTATCTGCCTTTAAGGGCTTTTGTTCTCAACACTGTTCACTCTTGTAATGATTCCACTGCTGTTACTTAGGCTCTTTCTCTTGACAATGTTCGTATTGGTAATGATTACCCAGCCTTTAGTTTGGCTTTCTCACGAAGTACGCGGTACTCAGCATTCGTCCAAAAGAGCCGCAATAACCCGCTCACATACCCTGGGTTTACCGGCTGTTTGTAACGTCTTTGGCGTTCCTCGGGTTTCATCAGCGTCTGCGCTCTCAGTCCATTGACTGGCAGTGCACCTTTCGAGTTGTTCACTTCCCACTTTATCTTCCTCTGTGGTCGGCAGCTCAGGCGGCTCGTTGCAGAAAAGCAGAAAAACTTCTCCCTACCTGGTTCCTCGGTACACCGTGTTCGTAGGCCTACACACTGCGCTCTCCAGTCTGCTCACTCTCCACGCCCTTCACGGTATCCAAACCAGTCAGTTGCTGCTCCAATCTCTGGCTCTCTCAACCCTCATTTGGTTTACATGTGCTCCTTTTAAATGTCCCAGGCTTTCTCTGCAGCTTCAAAAGACTAGAACGCAGCGTTGGTTTTCCGTGTCTAGTCATCCTCATTACTCCATCCCTCTTCCTCGTCTTAGTACCAAAAAAGGGGGGTGTAGGATAAATGAGTTTCTGGGTGGGAAAAACCTGGAATGTCAGTGTGTATATCACAATAATCCATGTAGGAGTGTTGCAAGCCTTTGGCATGGCTATCACTAAAAGTGTGTACTGAAGGATTGATGTGACTCCATCTTTTCTCTATCTCCCTGCAGCTTGTCCTCTCTATCCACCCCAAGGGTTGTTGTCAGGTAGCCTCTGTCCTTCCCTGGCTAAGTAAGAGACGCTTCCTTCCAGGGAACCATTGGCGAAGTTGTCAGATACGTCACACATGATATAGAGAATTGCTATTTAGGCCCTGTGTCACTTGTTTCTATTTGTAGATGTTACATTTTCTAATTGTTTCCTATGCTGGGAGTATTTGTTTTTAGGGAGTAAAATAAACTGGTGCACTGCTTATCTGGAGGGTTGGCTGCACCCGACTTTAAATGTAATTATAATGTACAGTTAGGAGCACCTTGTTCTCGTATGGGTACATGCCAACTCCACACACGTCATCTCAGAGTTCCAGAGGTAATGAAGGGGTTATAGAGGGGACCTCTAATTATTTTTAACAAAAACGTGGGTTTAGTAATGGATAGGTGTGATAGGTAGCCATATTTTGCATTTAGCCTAATTGCGTAAGGTAGCCATATTTTGCATTTAGCCTAATTGCGTAAGGTAGCCATATTTTGCATTTAGCCTAATTGCGTAAGGTAGCCATATTCGTGCAGAACTAACACATTTTCTCTCCTCATGCACCGCACCATCATAACTTAGCGGAAACCACATGCTCATTCCACAGAACCGGCACTCACATATTACACAAACACTAGTGCACAACATCTCTGCCATTAGAGTGGAGCTACCTTTAACTACAAAAATTCAAACTGGATCTTCTCATAGAATTCTCTATATCCTTAAACACAACCCACCCCAGTTTAATTCATACTTTACCTCTGCTGCGCCCAGCCACATGCCATTCAGACATGAGTGACTAGCAGGGTCTTGGCCACCCTCAGATAACTTTAAAGGGTGACATGTACACACACATAATAGCACCTCCCAACTTCGTCCACATTTGGACTGCTCTCCCTCCGAGGGCTTTCAACCAACAGCGCGTTAAGACCATAATTATGGTGAAAGGCGCTATACAAATGACAAAATGAATGAATGAATATAAGAATGACCTATTCTTTGCAGATAGAGCAGGTACATGAAACAATGCATTTCTCTGCAGTTTCGGACAGAAGTGGCAAGTAACACACACACACACACACACACACACACACACACATGCACACATGCACACACGCACATGCACACATGCACACACGCACACACGCACACACGCACACACACACACACATGCACACATGTATTGCTTCTGCCTCACTATCTGTTCTATTATGTGTTGTTTACTCTATAACATTCTTTGTATAGTATGAGAGTAATCCAAGGCTTTACATTTTGAAAGTTCATCTGAACAGCAATGACATTGTATTTGATCACAATAATAATTCAATTAGCACTTTACTCAGGGGTCAAGTACTAAAAATATAAAAGTGGCGGGACTCATTAACATACACAACGGGATGTGATGTCACCAGAAATTAGCTTAGCAAGGTGAAATATGCAAATGTCATTCCATTTTTTCTTTGCATAACCATACAAATTGCACAGGATGGATGGCATTTACCTTTCATAAAATCAACACACAAAAAACCAAGAGAGGATCTTTTCTTCTAATAGTGTTTTGAAAACGTAAACGCTTTACATGTTTTAAACTCAAAGAATCATTAACAATGTTTTCCCTGGAACCTGCAGTCCCGAAAATGTGACATTTCACCTTTGGTTGTTTGCTCATTTTCATCAGCTTATCTGGTGCTGTGGTGAAGAGCCCAGCCTGCGAACCTGGCGATCATGGTTCGAGACCGGAAAGCATACATTCATACGTTCAAAAAAAGACAGTCAATGTACATACGCCCTCTAAAATACCCAGGGGGATTGCGTCTGCCCTCTGAAAAAAGTGAGTGGACGCCATTCACTGGCGTGTACCCTCGACTTGAGTACTGACTTTGTAGCAGTACCCTTTCCTGCCCTCTAGAGGCGCTGTTCAGTAGTGCAATATTTCGAGTTGGGGATGTCTTGGGAGTGCTGTTTCTGCTTCCTTTCTATGCACTCCTCTGCCCCCGCGCCCCTCCAGGAAGGCTTGCCCCACAGATGTCACTAAGTTGCAGGTGTCCCGTGGGTGGAAGGGCAAGGGTGGCCAATGTCCCCCTCTGATTGGTGATCTAACACTGCACTCTTAATCTGTGTTGTTCCCCCCATTTGGGGAAGGCTACTTTACAGTGTTGGTTGAGGATTTGTTTTTCCTTTTTTGTTTTTTACTTTCTCTCATTCATTTTAATGGAACCACCAGCACATATGTCTATAGGTTGGCATCACGGCTGATTTTGAGGATAGTGAGGTCTTTTTTTAGCTTCACTCACCTGTTCACCTCCTTGTTGTGTGGGCACTGGTCAGTCGATAAAGCTGCCAGAGCAGAGAGTTTTTCTTCCACTTACTTTTTCCAGTGTTTTCATGTTGTAAAATAAGCCCCATTCTGTGGAGTGTTAGATGGACAATGTCTGCGCCTTTTTCTTTTTGTCTAGCAACATTTGTGTTACAGGTTTGATCGGCAGAGGACAGGCTTCTTGCACTTTTACTTTAATTTCTCGGGCACACTACCACGCGCCATATGTTTTACTGCAATACCATTTTTAGTACCAGGCACTCAAAATGGATGTTCCAGGTGGTTGTAAGACCTATCCATTTGCCATCTTGCTTTTCAGTATCTTCTTGAGTCCTTAGGACGGAAATATCATAAGGTAGTGCTCTTTCGTGGTCCCTATCAACATTTCTCCCAGTGGATGTCTTTGGCTGGGCAGTGGTGAATCAGCCAACTGCTACCTCTTTGAATGTAGGGCATTACCCGGCCCAGATGTTGGATTAGAAGAGTGGGCCAGGAGCCTTTTCTGGAGGTCGCCCTCTGGAACCAAGAGTCTGAAGAAAGAAGATACTGCGGGGAAAAGCCAGACTCGTGCTAAGGGAACCAGCATTGCCAAATCCAGCCATCAAGGATTCTCTGGAAAATCTTCACCAACCAGGGAAGACCTTAGTCGGTGCTTTCTGTCCCTACTCTGGTAGTCTTTTACAGTGTTGTGTCCTGTACTTGTGTTGGTTGACTTCACAAGTGGCAACTGAGCATGGTCGGGCTGAGCATCCATCGAAAGTGCATCAAATCTGCAGCAGACACCGTCTCACCTTAAAGACTGAGATTTGCCGGTTCCTTGACTTGTGGCCCAGGAAGCTTTGCTTTTGCAATAGCCTCTCTTTATTGGGAAGAGGGGCCTATCTTGAGCCTGTGTTTCTCCATCGTCAACATCTGAGACTGCCTGACCCGTGTTTCTTCACCAGCTCATCATGCCTGCAAAGTCCTGGGGTTCGTCCTTTGCCATAGAGTAGTAGAGGTTTCCTCCAATGTCAGATTTCCTGTTTAGCTGGTGGAAATCTGGAGCCGCGTCTGCTTTGGGAGATTGGTACCGGTTGTATATGAATTGTTCAAATGACAATTGTACGAATGGCAATTGACTTTCTGCACAACTGACCGAATTTAAATGGTCAATTAGGATATATATGCAGGGGAACCCCCCTGCAACCTCCCACCCAATCCAAACCTCCCCCAAGCCCCCACCGAACCCCCTTATATTATTATTACCCCAATCCAACCCATTATATATATATAAAAATAACCACACGGTCAATTGTGGTGAAGGTCAATTAGGACCACTGTAATACGAACAATTGTGGCATTCAGTCAATTGTACTCGAACAATTCAGGTAATACCTTGGCACCACCTGTATGTAGTCTGACCAAAACAAAATACCAACTTCAGCCGCTGCATATGCAACCCCTGGACCACGTGCAACATGACCCATGGTCGAGTAGTTTCGCCCAGCGATTCTTACTTATCTGAGAGTGGCCTTTTTAGAGTTCAGGATCAGAGTGTACATGCCGCTCCTGCTTCCCCTTAATATGCGTATAGTGCAATCTCCAACACTACCGATGCCCAACTATGGGCGGTCAAGACCTGCCAGGACTTCTTCCAGCGAGACCTCCATGTGTTGTAATAGGAAGTGCCCCCCGCCACCGCCCCTTTACTAAAGTGTAGATTTACTTTTACAGAACATACTTATTGGTTTTGGCCAAGTCTTTATTACGGGGGTCTTTGTGGTTTTCCGAACCCTACCCAGGGACATCGCTGTGCACTGCCTGTTAGTACATTGGGTCTTTACATACCTGTTAATAACCTTAACATTTTAAGGCATATTGTTTTTGTTTAACCACAATTCTTCCTTCCATTTGCTAGTGATAATGGACCCATAGCGAGTAGGAAATGGTGTGCTGTGTGTATGTGTACCATTAGTGGAGAGCGACTTTTTTTGGCAGGCTTGTGGTTTTCAACTTGTTTTCGTTACCCCTTATTACCTACAATATTATTTACAACGGGTGGGGATACCATACCTATTGTGTACATATATTAATAGACAACGGTGTCTAATATATAGTATCCTTGATTTTACCTGCATGTGTTTGGCCCTCTAGCATATTTGTATACACCTGTGCAGAACTTTATTCCCAAAAATGTCTAAGTGTTGCTAATTGTACCTACATAACAAACACCTGATCGCCTAATTTTAAGGCTTACTGCTCAGCCTGTGCTACCCAAAGAGATTGGCTTGACCAAGTGTGAAAAACCCTTGCTTAGCCACTAGGGTGACTGCCTAGAACCCCCACACCAATGTTGATACTGAAATTCCCCTCTGACGGTTGTCATAAAAGGTGCTGCTCTAACCGGCCTACATAAAAACTGCCAATTACATTTTGAGAGAGGCTTGGTTTGCTTTAGGCTGCCCTTTGTCGTAGACTGAAGCAGACACCACCGGAATGTATGGGCCATGATGAGCTTCAGGGTGGGAGGCTGCCTAATCTTAAAAGCGGAATGCCTACCAGTGTGTCACCATGTTGCCTGCTAAATGTGACTGCTTACAATTTCATATAAAATCAAATACAATTACCCACAAATAGCCCACCCTTGTGTAACTTATGTTGTGAGTATCTTAGCCCAGGGTACATTTCCATGCAAGTTCTTGGCTGTTGAAATGGCTCAAATGAAATTAAATGCTTCCGCTGTGCTAATAGCAGTTATTAGGAAACCGAGCTGTTGGTGACCTCTCTTCTGATAAACTGGCTGTCTTTACACTGCATATTATTTGAAGCTCAACACTGAGTGAGGTCTTCTCGAAAATACTGTCTCCGACTGCATATATTTTTTTTAAGATTAGCTGGGAATAATGTATTTTTTTAATTAAAAGTACATGGTCCTTTCCGTAGCATATACTATTAGGTGGTGGAACTGTGAAGGATGCCTCTTATTAATAGGACAATGTCTCACGAATACGTGCACATCATGCATTACAAGTTGCATGCCTGCGTCAAAGAATGACTAAGAGCAGGTGACCATCATTCAAGTATAACCCCCACAGAAGATTGGATATCTCAGATTGGCCCGTGCCAGTGTGTGATACCAAATCTGTCCTGATAATCACTTTGCATTCAATGCTGCTCTTGTAGCAGAAAAGCCTCACAAAACATATTGTACAAGAATACGGAATGACGCTGTGTTAAACCCCAGGATTTGCACATCTCAGCCCTAACAAGAGACAACTCAACAGCTTTGCTTCTGCATACTTTTAAAATCAAATCTAGTAAAAATAAGCAGCATTGGATTTAGGCGTTGGTCCCCAGAGACATTCATCCAGCCTGTTGGGATGTGTACCCGCAAAAATCAGACACATTTAAAGCACAAGTACCCATTCAGCTCCACCAGTTTTCCTCAGCTCCACGCTGACTTGTTTCGTTTGGATTTTGGGTCAGGTCATCCTTTTAACATGGCATTGCTTTCAGCTGCATCAAATGTTGTGCCTTTAGACTGAACTCCCCTCTCCGGGTAGAACATGGCAATGACAACTCCCATGCAGAGAGTACTATGTTCCTTCTAGGCAGAAAGAGTTGTAGTAGATCCACGTGAAACTAAAGATGTCATGGTTGGATGGGTAGCATCAAGCTACAAAAAGCTGCAAACAGCAAACCTGGTCAAGAAGCCTTGCTTGCTGATGTGGCCAATGTCTGATCCTCTGCAAATCACTCTACCAAATGGATATTCTTTTTCATTGGTCTCAAAATTGAGATTGTCCAGAAGGGATTCAGTTAAGCATGCACTACGCAAACATCTCTCACATACATGGTTTAAAATAGTGTAATATATAGCTCTATACGTAATAAAAATGATTATTCATGAGATGTCCCTTAGCTTCACCTTCATTTGTGAGCATTGGCCCCTTCCGACAGAAAAGTAAAAGGAATAATATTGAACAATTACCCCTTTTAATTCCTTTACTTCTATTTAACAAACGGATGCCTTCCCTTTGTTACTTTTAATTGGGCACATTTGACTGACGCGCTTGAGGAAAAAATTTGCCAATGAGAAGTTCGGGACTGAAAAAGTGGTGTCCCATTTGGTCGCTTTAGTCCCAACCCCCACCACAAACTGTTCCCATTAAGACACAATTACAAATATGAGATCATAATCAAGGTGTAATATTATGAGCAGACAAACAAAGCCCCTCTCTGGGCTCTGTGAGTCCTCTTCTAAAGGCTAAACCCATAAGAATAGTCTAAGGGTAGGAACGCATTGTGCACCCATGGCTCGCGTATACGCTTGAACATTGCCCTCTCTGGGCGGAGCACAGGCAGCATGTCGCTTCCACGGGTACCCGTGACTTAGTCCAGCCTAAAGAAGGGAGCCAGAGTGGGGACTGCATAGCAGGTGCAGTGTGGTCAGGTTTTTCCAAAACAGGGACACGTCTGCTGGCACGATTTGCAACTAATCAAGCACACGGTTCTAATTACTGTGTGCAACCTTCAGTCACAATTTGGAATTCCGGCAGGTTGATCAATTAATTATCAAAATGGGTTATGATTTCTGAATGGATTTAAAGCTAAATCAAAAATGATGTCAACATACATGTTCAATGAAAAAGCACATTTAAACACTTGCAAGATCAAATGCCTTTGAATGTTTCTTTGATGGCCCGTTTCAAACTGTTGACAGAAACCTGCAGGTCTACGCTGTATATGGACTATATGTAGACCTGTTCTTGTTTTAAACCTATTCTGGGCTTGCATTATAAGTATCAACTTCCATTGGGTGATAAGTGTATGTAAATGTGTTCTATGTAAAGCGCCTTAGCGAAAGCACTATTTCAGCGTGTTAAAACATACGTGAACCTAAATCAGTTGGCCACTTGGCCCTCATTTGTTTGTGCCCCCTGCCACTTGCAGGCGACCTGGCGTTGATTTCTAGAGATGCGGCGTCCCTGCGCTAAGAGCACGTGGACGAGACGCCTCCTCTGACAGCCCACTAGCTCTCGCGAGGCGTTCCCAGGCCTAGCCTGGTGTTGTTTGTTCCTGGGCATGCGTGACCGCGGGAAGGCGCCGGACCTCCTTCACAGCGGATTGATCTCTCCCAGAGGAGTACTTCGCCTGGGGGGTATCGAGTGTCAGGCGTTCGGCGGTCAGCAACTTCAAAGATCTGCGAGATGCGCCACTGTCCCTGTCCTGAAGGGTGTGTGCTGATCGTGGCAGGGCACCGTGGTGGCAGCACGCTGGGAGGGTGGCGCATCAGCGAGAGCATGGTACTCAGGCACCCCGAGGAGGCCAGGGCGCAGGGATGGGCGGCAGCACACCAAGGAGGCCCACGTACTCTCAGGGGTACAATCATAATAAGCGCAAACAACACTTTTAATTGAGCAGACGTCTATTTAATTATGTAAATGATAAAATGAAAATTCCGCAATTCCATGAGGACTCATGAGTAAACATTGCAGTGCAAACAATAGATATACAAAATGAGTGTTATTGCAAGAACCCTCAAATGAAACATTACATTGTTTTACAAAATGTCTTTGATTTTGGAGACCTCCTTCTAGATCAACCAGATATAATGTGTTCATCAACGAGGGTGGTTGAGGTGGTAAGGCGCATGAGCCATCCCCACCACCCTCTTTGATGATGACGTTATGCATTGGGCAGACACAATCATTCTGGGTTTATGACAAGCGACAGGACAGCCATAACCATCAGGATTATTGCCTAAGGGCAACATATAGCTGCGGGATTACGTTATATGTGTGTACGATTTAATGCACATTATTTAATTTGCAACTGTTCATCCTGTTAGGACACGTTTCGGATAAAAGTCTATTTACCTCTGCCGTCCTTGTTTGCTATCCTAGGAAGACAGTCAGAGTTTACCTGAATAAGGCAGGCCGTCAAGGAGGCAACGCACTGACTGACAGTATTACACAAAGGAGTGCCTGGCGGTATAGAGATCTCCGAGGAGGGTACAATTGCAAGGTGGACCGGGGACTGCGGTGGGCAAGTGCACCTAGGAGTGCAGGGCAATGAGGAGGGGGAGCACTGAAAAGGGTAGCATACTAAGTGCAACAGGGCTTATAATAGGCAGTTGGGCTGAGGAGAGGAGGACACTTAGATGGACAGCCCACTTTGGATGGTAGCAAAATAAAAAGGGCAACAGACTGTGGTGAAAGCAACAGACAGATGATGGCACACCAACGAGTGAAGGGCATTGAGGAGGAAGGAGCACTGATGTGGGCAGCATCCCAAGGAGCGCAGGGGGCTGTGGAGCAACGTATATCTTCATTTCACTAAATACAATATTACCTAATGAGATTTCACCAAATTTATTTCACTGAAAATGGTAGGTAAAGTGGTATATGTATAGTCTATAATAGGTGGGCTAAGGGTATAAGTTAGGGTAGGGAGGGGCGAGGGTGTTGCGGGTGAATTCCCACCCTATTATATAAAAATAAAAAGAAGAAAAAGTAAAAAGTTAATTTTGGTTTTTTGGTGAAATGGATTTGGTGAAATCTCCATTAGGTAAAATATCTTCGAAGCAATCACATACATCCGTGGATCAAGTGCACTGAGGAGGATAGTACAACTAGAGTGTGGAGAATCGAGGAGGGCAGAGCACTGAGAAGAGTAGCATGACAAGAAGTGCCGGGCATCCACCAAGACAGGCTATCAAGGTGGGCAGTGGGCTGAGAAGGCCAGCACACCAAGGATTGCAGGCCTCAAGGAAGACAGCACATTTAGAGGAAAGAGCATCTAAGTGAGCTGGGCACTGAGTACAGCCCCACCCGGAGCAAAGAGGCGGAAGGGCAGCTGAGAAACACAGTACACCGAAAAGGACAGCGCACTGAGAACTGAGTATCAGACCTTGAAGGCTAGCTCACTGAGGAGGACCGCACATTGAGGCAGGAGTATCACACCCTAAAATGGCACCCTTCAGGGAAATGTAAGGGTCCAGGGGTTGCCCTGCCCCAACAAAAGAATATTATGGACCCAGGGTGGATGTCCGTCAAACAAAAAATGTCCACCGTCTTGTGTCTAAGTCTATGTCTGTCCCTTACACCCTCAATCTAACCAAAGGAAAAGTAGGTGTGTTCTTAATTCCAGAAGGATGTCTCCCCCTTTCTTGGTGCCTACACCAAAGCACAGTTCTTCTGCAAAAGAATTGTATATAGTTCAATGTTCACAAGTTCAACCAACGTAAAGATAACCCAGTTCCACGCTCTCCTGGGAGCAAACTCTTCCTGTGTTCCTGGTTCCTCTTATTCACAAAATAATGTTCCTCAAAAATTATCTGGGGCCTTCGTCTTCCCCAATCCGTAGCACAAAAATGGATCCTTGCCAGTCTCTGTCAGGTCTGATTCACTAACCTGCCAGACCACACAGTAGACGTTTTCCAATAGTGTATCAAGTCTGGTTTACTCACCTGCCAGACTTGATCTCCACAACTCTCACTTTCAAAGATATTAGTGTCTTGGGATCCAGCCCACTATATATTTCTTGTATTGAGGTGGGTCCTTAACCCTTATGCATTCCACTGGTGGGCTTTACCTGCTTTTATCTGGGTCCCAGACCCTGTTCCTTTGGCTTGACAGGATTCTTGTCCCTTCGTCACCAAGTGTCCACTTGGACAGACCTAATATACTCCCCTGCCAGGTACTCTCCCACCTAGGTGCACTCTCAATGTTTGCCTCTTCTATCCCCTTGTGTCCCTCGGCATGTGTTTATCAGCTTCACACAGTTCGTATTGTATTGTAGATTCTCTTCCTCACCCCCTTGTGCTCTTCGGGATGGTCTTAGTGGGTTTATAAAGGTTGTATCTTCTTGTATGCCTCTTTTTGCATCCCCTTATAATCCTTGGGGTTTTCTAAAGTTTGCAAAGTGCATATTATAATGCACAGGATCCCTTTTGCCCCCTTAGGCTTTTCTGGAAGTTTTCATGAACTCCCTTAGCTCCCTCAATTCCCCTCTGACCGGTCTGCCCCTTTCCCTACCTTTGGGAACTCTCAGAGCAGTCTCTCGTCTCTGCGGGAGTTGGAGCAAAGTTTCTCCAGTCCTTCCACACTCAACGTTCTCCTTCTCGTGGCTCCGCAGCTCTAGCGTCTCTCTCTCTCGACTACCTGCGCCTCTGTTCCTGGTCGGTTGTCACTGGTCTGGCTTCCCGTGTCTCTGCCACTGATCAGGTACACCTTGCTAACACTGCTCATGTACCTGTGGCAGTCTTCGTCATGGCCTCCAGTCTTCGGTTCCTCGGTACAGGACCAGGGTCTCCTTCCCTGATCCTCCAGGGCTGGCTGCTCAACCACAGAGTGAGTCATTCTTTCCCTTTAAACATTAGGTTGGTCTTTAGGCAGCTGTAGCGCATGTGTTGGTTTCACGGTGGGCTTTCTCCTCCTTGCTTCATCTTCCTCATCAGTGTGATAGTTCATCTCAGCCTTGGGCTAGTCTCTCTTCCTTGTCCCAGTCTTTTTAAGGATGTCCTATGCTAAACCATAACAGTGGAGTGGGGCACCAGAGGGACTTGAGCGGGGGTTAACGAAGGTGGGGCACCTGAGGGGTGTATTAATAATGCAGTCTCCCAGGGCCATTGTCACCAATCCCATGAAGAATTTCCTCTCCAATGAGATCACCCCCTGAGTAGCACCACCAGCGGGACTATCAGGTAGTGGCCTCACTGCCCTGGCCTCATGGAAGATGTGACAATACCCTGGGATACGTCAAAGGAGCTAAGAGAGGTGTGCTATACCTTGGCAGGAGCGTACAGGCATTGTGGTCATACCAACATCATTCACATACCCGTGCTTTCACAAGTTGGCAAATATGTTGACAGTTTATAGTTCTTCGGACCCAAGATGGTGGTAATGGTGGTCACAGATCTACCCTAGGATAATATACCACCTTTTCCAATGGCTTTGAAGGTGGTATTAGCCAGAGGTCTCAAGGTAGTGAAACTTCAAGGGTCCAGTTGCACATTCTCTATTAGATCGGTGTAGCCAATGAGCTCCTCACAGACAGTGCAAGGTGGTTTGGCTCCAGGGGCAAAGTGACACTGTAATGCTCCCCAATCCAGAACCGGGGCAAGAGGTTTGCTGGGCATTCTTGTGCCACTACCTAGTTTAGATGCCTTAGACACTGAACGAATGTTTCCTCCTTAGAAAAGGCCTCCCTTCTCAGGCCGTGAATGCTTTGGTCATTTCCCCATCTTAGGATAGCCAGGTCTGCCAGTTCTCTGTGGCAGTGCCCCATTAGCACCACACTGCACACTCTCTCCAATGTGGCAGTTCCAGAGTGCTGCATTCCTTTGGATATATAGTATCAGCGCAGATCACACAGAGTGTGGAATTTTCAGACCAGAGGCAGCTAAAGCTGGGACATGATTGTGGTGAGGAATCGACCTCACCTGCAAGCGATAATATTTGAATATTCGTCTGGTTAGACACGTGTAGCATGTGAGGTCTTTTGCCAGGTTTACTCGTGTTTACTTTCGTAGCGTGGCCTCTTTTTGCTTCATGGTCCACCTCTCACTTTGCATAGTTCCTTTTTAAAATACCATCATTTGTTTGTGGATACAGTGAAAATAAAGACTCCATGGACCCTCTGCCTCTCTGTCTGTATAACCCCACTTGCTGCTACTACATCTATTGGGACATGTCCTCCTTTCCTGCCAATGTCACTTGGGGAGTTCGGGAGGTGTGTCCTTCTTTACCTTACCGGATACCTCGTCCCTCCTGTGGCCACTGAACTGTGAAAGGTTGTGTACTGACCCGGTAGCTTCACCTCAACACCTTCCTGCCTTCCCTTCCTTGTACCCCTCTGTTGTCTTTTTTCAGTGGTGGCTAGAGATTTTTTTTCAAATTAGTGGGGCATAAATAGTTCTCACAAATATGGCAGAGCGACCGAATATAGCGAGGGAGCCTGAACTAACCATGGGGATTTGTGGTGGGGTTCTCCCTTGAGAGCATTTTATTAATGGGTTAACATGGTGCATTATACAGCACACTAAAAGGCAGACAGTTTGCAATTGGTTATGTAGGGTAATTCCAATCCAAAAATTCAATACATGCAAGTCACCAACAGTGCTATATGACAGTACAAAAACATTTTCACACTGGCTGTGCCCGTATATTTCAATGCTGGCTGCATCAATACAAGCTATTATTCCAAAATAAACAAACTCATGCTTCCTTTGCAGATAATGCCAGTAAGGATACTGTAAGAAAATATGGCCACGCTGGCTCTGCCCATATATGGCAGTATCCACAGGTAAGAACATACTGCTGTTGGCTTTGCATTAAAAATGCCATGCCAAACAAAGTCCAAACTAGCTGTATAATGTAGGCCAGTCTAACAATGTAATGGCACTCATGCTTGCTTTACCCTTGATGCCCAGTAAAATCTGCCATGCCGCAGTAAGAAATAGCTATACTGGCTGCCCAAAATGCTAATCTAGCCACATAATAACACCATGCTTACTTTGTCATAGATGCCCAGAGAAAAAGTGCCACGCCACAATAAGAAAGGTCTAGAAATAGTCACATTTCCCTTTACAGTTCAAGCCAGCCCAGGAGCACTCCCTCAGCTGCAGCAAGCAGATGAGAGCAGACTTGGGGTTTCCACTGGGCTGCCGTAGCTCCTCCATGTTTCACCAGGGTACTGGCGGGACACCGTCTCCTTGCCCATTATGGATGATTCACCTAGGTGCCTTTTGCTTTAAATACAGATTTCGGATATTGCTCACATTTCATGCATCATTTGTGACGGTCAAGGGCCGTCTTCATTTGTGGAATGGCGAGTTCCCATTCATTTCCATCGCTTAATCACATGGGCTACATGACGCCCACATTGCATGCCTCATGAGCAGTGGTCATGTAACTTTTCACAGAAGTGCGTAAACGTCATGTGCAACTCTATATCAGAAAGAATTACAAGAACAGGGATCTCAACACTTGTGTATAGGCGCGTTATAAATGCCATATAGTATCATATCATATATCTAAGTTTCCTTTCTGTGGAATTATTTAAAAACGTGACTTTTCATAGTAAATTCATTAGTTATTGCATTCTACTCAGGAGCACAGGGTCCCGTGCCCTCTCATTGTGTGCCACCTGAATATAAACACAGGCCCGTGGGTCGAAAGAGCAAACCACGCCAAGAGGAAACGTGGAACCTGAGAGAAGCAGAGTCAATATGCACTGCCAAACTCCAATCAGTTATTCCTGTGTAATTAGCACTGCCAGCATGGGAGGGAATGTGGAAACATGCACTACCGCATTGAAACCTGGGAAATTGACAGCAATGAGAGAAAGCTCTGAGTGGGCAGCTCACGTGCTTAGTACTCACCTCAGACACAGATTCTAACCCCAAAACAGGGCTATCTCAGCCCTTCATAATTCTCACGTCAATACATTAGGTACTGGATGAAAACAGCTCAAGTTTCCCGTGTCCCTGCATGAGCAGGCCACCCAGTCGTGATTTTTCTTGGAATTCTGGGATTTGAACTTTTCCTAAATTCCAAATGGGAATGATTATTATTAGTATTGGGTTGTTTATACTAGAACCACTCGCTCACCACCCTACCAACCTCAACGCGTGTAAACCTTGTAGAAATCTAGGTGCATTAAGTCCCGCTATTAAAATGTTGAGTCCCACAATGCAAAGTGTAAAAAAAACAGGATTGAACAGCTTAATAGCACCTGGAATGTAAAGTGCTATGAAGCGTTCGAAATACGCCATTAAACGTTCGGTAACAACATAAATTGGTTTTCATTGCCACAGTGAAGTTGGGAATGAGTAAACAAGCACTGCCATGATGAAACAAGGGAAAGAGATCACTGATTCAATGCCACAATGGAGGAGAACGTGTAAACAAATCAATGTCACAATGGAGTCAGGGAATATGTTAACCAGGACTGCTGCAATGCAGTCAGGGAATGATAAACACTGCCATAATGGAGTCAGTGAAAGGTAAACAAGCACTGCCACAAGGTAGTTTAGCATCCCATTAAGAACTAAGGGAATCTGTGGTAATAAACAAGCAATGTCACAATGGAGCCGACAAATATGTGGGAGTAAACGAGCACTGCTACAATGGAGCAGGAATGTGTTAAAAGGCAATGCTGCAATGTAGTCATGCATGCATGGATACTTGTACGAAAGCGTAGGGACAAAAAACAACTGCTGCAATGCACCCAAGTAATTTTTCAGAGCAAAATAGCTGTAAACAAGCACTGCCACAATGCAGCCAGACACGGATGGGTACCTAGGAAGCTTATAGAGAAATAAAAACGCAAGCAGGGCTACAATGAGACAAGGGAAAGTGATAACTATCACTGAACTGCAGCCCCAATGGAGGGTGGTACAGGCAAACAAGCATTGCCTCAATCCAGTCAGTGAATGTTTTAACAAGGACTGTGGCAATGGATCCAATGGAATCAGGGAACTGTAAACAACGATGCCACAATCCAGACAGGGTACGAAATCCATCACTGCCACAGTGTGTTTCCTGATGTGTAAAGAAGCCCTGCCACAATAGGGTCCATTATCCAGGGTTTGATGTCACTACAATAATGAAATGAGAAGGAGGTGTGGGGATAAACAAGCAATGCTATAACAAAGCCACGTAATATGTGGGAGTAAACCAGCACTGCTGCATGGAGCAGGAACATGTAAACAAACACTGCTGCAACAGAGTAACTTGTGAATGAGTGCCCAGCACTGTCAAAGAAATGAGGGAATGTGCAGGGATAAACAAGTGTTGCTAGAAATAAAGTTATGGAATGTCTGGCAGTAGCACTACAATGGTGTTACTTATGTATGGGTACCTAGCATTTCCATAAAGATGAGATGAAGCCCACAAGCACTGCTACAAAGGAATCAGTCATCTGCCATAAAGAAATCAGGAACGGGCTAGAGCAATGCCACAATGGAGCTAAGTAATATATGGGAGTAAACAAACAGCACTGCTCAAAGTCACTTATGCATTGCTCTGTAGCACTGACATAAAGAAATAAGTTGAAGTGTGCAGATCAAAAACCACTGCTGCAATGGCTCCCAAGCACTATTGAAGAAACAAGGGAAAGTCTAGGAATAAACAAGCAATGCCACAATTAAGCCCAGTAATATGTGGAGTAAAAACGCACTGCTACAATGGAGCAGGAACATGTAAGCAAGCACTGCCGTAAAGGAGTCACTTCTGCATGGGCACCTAGCACCGCCATAAAGAAATAAAGGAAAGTGTAGATATAAACAAGCACTGCTACAATGGATCCAAAGGAGTAAACAAGCGGTGTCACAATGTGTAAACAAGTACTACTGCAATGGGGTCAGTTATGCATGGGTACCTAGCAATCCATAAAGAAATAGAGAGATGTTCAGGGGAAAGAAAGCACTGCCACAATGGAGAGAAGCAATATGCCGGTGAAACAAGCACTGCCACAATGTAGTGAAGCAATATGGAGTGAAGCAATATCCCAGAGTAAACAAGCACTGCCATAATGGGGTGAAGCAATATGCCGGATTAAACAAGCACTGCCACAATGGAGTGAAGCAATATCCTGGAGTAAACAAGCACTGCCACAATGGAGTGAAGCAATATCCTGGAGTAAACAAGCACTGCCATAATGGGGTGAAGAAATATGCCGGAGTAAACAAGTGCTGCCACAATGGAGTGAAGCAATATGTCGGAGTAAACAAGCACTGCCACAGTGGAGTGAAGCAATATCCCAGAGTAAATAAGCACTGCCATAATGGGGTGAATCAATATGCCGGAGTAAACCAGCACTGCCACAATGGAGAGAAGCAATATGCAGAAGTAAACAAGCACTGCCACAATGGAGTGAAGCAATATGGAGTGAAGCAATATCCCGGTGTAAACAAACACTGCCACAATGCAGGCTGTGAATGTGGGGGAGAAAACACATTCTGACACAATGAACGGGGTAAATAGCTCGCACTTCCTCCAGGGTACCTACTTGGTTCTCCATCTTACCTCTCCTTGCCCAGTCCTCTCCCTTCCATGTGCGTGTCCAGTAGTGAACTACCATGATTTCAGGGCGATTATAAGGAAGTTTGAGGAAGAAAGCGTAGCTTAGTGCTATGTTCATCTCTAGGGTTTCAAACATGTTCGCTCTCTCTCTCCCCATCGCCTCCCTCTCGCACACACAGCATTTTATTGCAGCCTCTGGGAAGTGTTGCATTTGCCTCCACCTCAGACTTGCCAGTGAGCGAGCACTGCCATAGAAGTGGCTGGAGAAAGCAATCCAGTGCGATATTCCTGCACTCAACCCACAACACGGCCCTGCACCGAAAACGCTGCCGTCTCTTGCCATGTGGATGGCAGATTGATGCGTGCAATTATCACGGAGCACCCTCTAGCTGAATTGCAAAGTGTCAAACATGAACTGGGGGCACGGGCAGAACAATCTAGGTATTCACTGGGAGGAAATGCCAGCGACCCACAGCAAATTACTACTGACCCAGAGCTGGGACCCAACCCGTGGGACACTGGGTCTAGCCTTGAGAGGTCCCGGCACTGTTGAATTGCAAAAAATGAACTCCTAAAATAGAGGCAGAGGATGTCTGTGGCTTTGTTAAATGAAGCTGTGGACTTGCCAAACGCACATGATTTTACTCGAAGTGTGCTACTTATGAAGTAAGAAATGGAAGAAACATAGGTTGCTCCATTTGTCTTTAAAACAGCTGTGAAAAGCAAAACAACGATAATTTCTATCCTTCAAATTTGAAAAGTCGCCAGGGGACAATCCGTTTGCTCCAACCTGGACTAGCAAATGCTGGAATCGCAAGAGGCAAACAGTGGGGAAAATTCACTTTGTCCAATTTCTTTGTGAAACCCAAACTATGTTCAATGAGGCCAAGAAGTGAAGCCCCTTTGGCACTGTGATTTAAAAAGCCAAGGAGAAAGACTAGGCTGTCGCCTCGCAGACTGACAGACCAGAAGGTGGTGACGAGTGGCTCTTTTAAATTACAGCTCTTTCATGATTTCATTTTTTAAGGCCCAGTTTCCGAGCACTGATGCATAAGCTCAGGAAACTATGGGCCACACGAATGCCGTCTATTTCTGGATGTCACGAATGGGGCGGAGTCAGCAGATGACTCTGCCGGAGCCCGGGGGCTATTGAGGGGCTCTGGTTTGATGTCATTCTTCAGAAGTCCCCCCATTATCTGGTCTTCTGGTCATTGACATGCAGCCCACAGCATTGTAGAGTCAAGCGCACAAGCGCAGCCCTCTCACTGACAGTGCACCCCCTAAGTTGTGCGTGACAATGGGTGGGGCCTCTCTGGATCGATACATCGCCCTGCATTGGAAATCGGCTCCAGGCTTTCATGTTGCTGTCATGCAAGTTGAGCTGGACTTTGCCCCCAAGGCTGTGTGTAGCTGAGCCTGCTCCAAGGAGCCACTTGCAGCTGGTTCATCTCATCTCTATCAATCCTCACCGTCGACTGCATACTGCCGAATACCGCTTTGATGTCCCTTCCTTCAGTGTTACTTCTCAACTGGCCGGGTGGGGTTGGGAAGAGGTTACCGTCAACTGGCATTGGCTTCAAAGATCAAACGGTCGAAGACCCGACTTGGGCTCCAGGAGCCCAACTGATTTAGGCAGAGAAAAACTTCTCTGGGGACAATTGGCTGCTGACCTCTGACATGATCATTCTCCGAAAACAAGACGGTGGAGAGCAGTTCCCATGTCGGCCACTACAACCAGGCCTATTAGTGAAGTTACTGTGGGCATGGGGTGATTCGAGACCACTCCACTCTTCATGTAATAGTATTCCACTTTTATAACATGGCAGTCAGTTGTCATGTTATGTTACTGGGACTTACACAGTGCGCCTCTGCCAATTGCATGGTCTCCAGATTTTCTGGCACCTCTGAATGGGAGGGAGAAGGCAAGATCGCTTTGCTGTTGTGTTGATACATGCAGGTTGAAACTACCTTGTGGTCCGCATTAATGTCCATTTCTAGGTGTTCGGTGCTCAGATCATAAAGGCCTCTGTAATCAGAGGAAAGAGTTGCAAGTCTGTGGTGCTAGGATGCAAAGACTGGAGCTGTGCAATGTAATTTGATGGTTGCTGGAGGGTTATTTCATAGCTGTCTGTAAGTGGCAGAGGATATGCACAGTAAGTTGAGAATGTTAAGGCAGGGAACTTAGTGGAGGCCAGCTGGGTAGCATTGAATCTCCTCCCCGTGTGGACATGGTGAAGTCTTGGCAGTGATGCCTCCATGTAAGGTATTCGTCAGGGGGGTATTCTTGAGCATCCTAGTGTGAGATGGTTTTCGCTGGCAGTGTGAGACTGGTCCAGACACCCAGAAGACCAAGTGAAATACACCCTGGAAATAGAGGCCGAACACTACATTCAATATCTGTCAGAGAATGCGCTATCCCTGATGCTCATCCTGGCAACATTTACGAACACGAGCAGAATGGACCCCGCCATTAAGGCTGCAGTTCAGCTCACCAACACAAACAGGTGGAAGAATCACGGACAGGAGCTGCATCAGAGTGAAGAGGTGGACATGAGAGATTGAGAGGATGGCTAAAATACAGAGTGAGCTAGCCGAAACCGAGCAAGGAATTCTGCTGAAAGGGAATCGCCTGGAAGTACTCAAATCACTACCACAGACTGTGGTTAACCTGGCCCATGATGGCCAGAGGAGGCTGGAAAACACACAAAAGATACTGCAAAATCGAGTGTGGTTCTCCTATATGGATGCAATAGTGGATGGGATGACATACTAACACACTGCCACGCGTGTCAGAGAGCAGCAGCAAACACAGCCCCATGTCCTCTAATGAGTGTCCCACTCCCGAATTCTCATGGCAATGAGTAGTGATAGATTTCTTGGACCCCTAGAAGAAGAAGGACACTTACTGGTAGCCATGCATGCATATTCACGGTTTCTAGTCGTGAAGTTGGTCCAGTGTACAGCATTCCATAATGTGGTGGGGGGTCCTAGACGAACTATTCAGCGAGTGGGGCGTACCGAATGATGTGAAGACGGATAATGGGATCAGGAAGTTTGCAGCCAATTTATGATTCCAACACCAGAAAATGACACCACTCTGGCCACAGGTAAATGGGATGGTGGCGAGATGCATTTCCACCATCAAGGAGACCCGCCAGGAAGCGTTAGTTGCCACAAGCCTTATGCTGAATGTTAAGAAGCTATCGGCACACACCCCATGAGGCCTGAGGGAATGCCCCAACAGAGATAATGATCAGATACAAGCCCCAAACTCGACTACTGCAGTTTGAGGACCACACGGAGGATCAGGACACAGAAATCAGGGAGCGAGATGCAGAGAGGAAGAAGAAAGCGAAGAGATGGGCTGACCAACAAATAGGAGCAAGAGAGACACTGCTAACTGTGGGAGAGAAAATCCTTGTACGCCAGAGACAACAGAGAAAGACAGACACAAGGTATGACCCGGAACCTTTTCAAGTAACAGAAGTCAAGGGGTCTATGGCAGCAAGGGAAGGACAGAACATAACCAGGAATGCAGACTCCATGCATCCAATGCTGATGCCTGGGAACCACCAGAAGGATTTGAAGAGAGGACAAAGATAATGGAGGGATCACCATAAGAGAGAGCGATAGAACCATCAGCAGAAGGCCTGGCAGAGACTGATGAAGGAGGATCAGGAGAGACTCGAGAATCCTCCAGGCAGCCCCATCGAGTCATTTGGAAACCTTTGCGACCCATTCAACAAATGTTACCTGCGAGGTGCCATGATAAGTGGGGGGGAGATGTTGTGGACTAAAGGGCGCACCGGCCCTTTTAAGAGAATGGACATTGGGGAAGAGATGGCATTTGGGAGCAGTGAGGAAGAGGGGTGAGGGGGGCTGATGGAAGGGAAGTCACTTGTTGCATAGAAAAGATTAAAGAAGGTTGCACCTGTCCACGGAGATGTTAAAATTCCAGAAGATCTTTTATGTCACAGATCAGAGCTAACCCTACCCCCCAGGTACCGTAGAGAACTGGAGAATGAGGTATTGATAATAGACACATGCAGCAATACTACCCAGTGCACATGCCAACTGCTTACAGTCCACACGGTGGGGCAGCACCGCCCTGCCCAGGTGAAGTCTTAGTAAGCCGAGCCATACCTGTGATTATATCCTTATAGCCAGGGGCATGTAGGCAGACAATGCTTTAGGCCTTGAACGTGGAATGCAGAACACTAATGCACCCTCAACACCCACCTAGAAAGGGGGATGAGTGCCACACTAACTGCATCTGCTGTGCCTTCTTTGGAGCCCTGCCAATGCACTCTGGACGCCCCCTCATTACGGTCCACACAGCCCTAAGTGCAGCCGGGCAGGAACTATGAGGGCCTTCTCTCAACCCAGGCTCCCCTTTATTAAACATTTAGGACTACAACACTTTACAATGGCACATTTCGTCTTCTTCATTTGTACTGATGATTTATGATTACTTCTTCACTGATTGCTTCCATTTCCATATACACTCTTGACCAAGTCCTCTATTGGTACATAGCTTTATTCATGTTCCGCACCATATGCGTTATCAGACTATTACGGCTGGAACAAGCTGTACCCTTCTCATAGGAAGCCATCTTTTCCGCCTGTCATCACATAATTAACTTATACATAGTCGACCTAAAAAACACCAGTATTCCGGTAGAATGTAGCAGCTGGCAGTATCAGGTCACAAGCGTGAAGTGAAGCATGTATACGTAGGTACCACTGCATAGCATTTCATTGCAGTGAAGGATGGAGTCCAGCGATAGAGGCAGGCAGCATGTGTTACAGCTGTTCAAGATTACTCAAAACTTGATGTAACCGGAATGTGTTTTGCAATCTCTGGTTCCTAGCCCTCACTTGGCTATTGATTTCAAAACATTCTTTTTAGCCAAAGTATCAACCATTCAGAACAATTTGAAAAAAAGAAGTGATAAGTTCTAAGGTGAATTTTAAATGGTCTACAGTCCCCTTGTATGCAGCGACTCTTTTGTTGGCCACACTTAAACCCACCCAACTTTGTATTGATAGCAGTCCTGCCATTTGGCAGGACTTCATAGATTTTGTTAATCTTCCCCTTAGACAAGCACACTGCCAGATAATTTGAAAACTTTAAATGAACTCGACCTCCATTGAAAAAAGCCAAACTCGATCCCACTCTAATGATCGTCTTATAGCTCATGCGCCATGGCGCACCAAAGTGTTGGAACCACCTGCAACTATTCAGCTCCAAGATTTCATCTAACACAATGGTATTCCTGATGAACTTTGATGGGCCTTTATCATAAGCACGGGACAGAGTCTGCTCTGGTATCGGGTTGGACGATACCTTGAGCATACATGAAGCTGGTCATTTCACCATGTTCGTGATGATAGACCGGTCGGTGGCTTCTGATATCGTGGATTGTGCTTTTTTATTTCACTGCTGGAATCCCTCACAGGGATGCAATGGTCCACACTAGCATGGTTCAAACACGATCTCACAAGGAGACAGCAAATGGTCATGTTGAGTCTGTACACATCAGGACTACTGCCCGCCAATTGTGGGGTACCACATGGTTCTCCCCTTTCACCTCTCATGTTCATTGTTTATGTACAGCCTCCGATGACCATCCTGCAGACTTATAAGATGAATTTTCATTTGTATGCTGATGATCTGCAGCTGTACGTGAAAGTAGATGGTTCCGTCGACACCTTCCATGTCCTAGATGAGTGCCGAAGAGTGACATGACAGTGGATGACGTTAAACAAACCCTTCTAAAATCGAGGTATTGTTGCTTAACCCCTCCTATCTCCTCAAAGACACACTGCGATGCCCACCTTCACCTACCCTCCTGATTGTAGATATCCCATATAACAGGAAAGTCAAGAATCTTGAATGTCTATGGGACGCTGATCCGTCTCTTAATGTACAGATCAAGGAAGTTGCCATGGTATTTTTTTTAATCAGCTGCAGTTACAAAAAATAAATCGCCAATTCGTCCTGTCAGATTTACATTCTCATGTGGTGGGAGCGCTTATCAAACCACATCTAGACTATGACAACAGTCTTTAAGTGGGTCTCGCTAACAACCTGTTATTTGGGCTGCACAGTGTTCAAAGTGCTGCAGTGTGCTTCATTTGTATAAATCCTAGGTTTGTGTATTTTTCTACTTATCAGAGACAACTTCATTGGTTCCCGGTCCAACAGAGGATCAAATTCAAATCTCTTTGCCTTAAGTGTAATAGCTCACACGGCCTAGCTCCCTTCCATCTATTTAAGAACATTTTTCAATATCGTCCAGAAAGGTCCCATCGATCGGAGGACAAGAATCTTTTGGTGGTGCCCCGTTCCCGATTTCCCTCTCGGGGAGACAGGCAGTTTGCAGCAGCAGGGCCACAACTCTGGAACCTGTTGTCGCGTGCCCTTTGAATTATTTTTCTTTCAGGCAGTCTTTCTCTCGAGTCATTTGAGGTCAGCCATGCGCCCAGATAGAGGTCTCCTGTGAGGTGCTCCGTGAGAGGTAAGTGTGATACAAATCTCCAAATACAAATGTGACCATGCATGCAGGTCCTTCACACACCGGTACGGCAGAACACATTTGTTCTTTGCAGTCACCCCACCTCGGGTTTGAGTAGTGCCTGAGAAACATGTAAGAATATTGCATTCAGAAGCCGAGATGGAGTAGATGCCATATTCTCCCCACCATTTGTAGAGCCCCAGGGACTGAATTGTGCATCTCATGCACAATGGTCTTGAGTTGTGGCTCAATGCTCTCCAGACATCATAAAAAGGGCAACTACATGGCCAGTCTACCTTCCTTCCCATGAACAAAAGCATAGCATGTGCAGGAGGGCAGAGGTAGTAGTCCAATTGTTTATTCGACTTTCCTCACTTCCAAAAATGCATCAAGGTACGCAAATTTGTGACCTACGGTTTAAGTAAAATGTACAGTTTATAGGTAATCGGAGCAGCAGGAAAATATCTATTGTGCAGGAAGCTTATGGCCAAAAAGAAAATAATAACCAATCTCCATCTATACAGAAAGACTTCTATTAATATGACTTAAGAACATAGCATGCTGTTTAGTTATTTGCAGAGCATTGACATGCTCGATAGGTGAGGATGAACAGGCACTACCAGGTTGGCCGCCATGCAGACCTGTGTCTTATGGCAGCCTCAACCCTCTGCTCCCCAAGATGAGCAATGCCATGGCATCCAGTGGGCCCAATGGTGGGCCTTCTTCCTCGCCATCAAAGGAGCCTTATGAGTGGGCACCATGCAACACCTACTCTTCCATATAGTGGGCACCATGCAACACCTGCTCTTCCATGTACATACCTCCTGCATAGCAGTGGGATTTTGGAACTCGTTGCCAAAGGAAATATGAACTACAGAAGATAAACTAAAGTTCAGAAAAGTGTTAAAAGCATGGCTCTTTAACTCACCGAGCTAAATAGGAAAAATCATTGAAGAGAAACTGCCAGCACAACACAATAGAAACACCAAAAACAACTGAAACCTGATTAACCGAAACAGGGCCACCCAAAGAAATAAAGCATTCTACTGCAAATCACTGCAGAATAATATTAACTCGATGGATCAACATAAACTTGCACAAAAGGACTCAGATGTCTCCCCACTAACCCTAATAAAAACTCTCGAATACTCTGCACACCCATCCTCAAAAACTGAACAAGTCACACTCATACCTCTGACGCGGAGAAAAAAATTACTAAAACCACCACTAACTACACACTCCACAACACCCAACACCGATTGTCTGGATGGGCCCCTAATTACCTTAACCCAAGCAGATCCACCACTTAAGGAACAAGGGCCCATTTGTATGTAAAGCACGTTTAGTGTAAAATCGCCCGGGGAGGTGCTAGATGACCCTGTTGAGTCAGACTAACCCAAGTCTCGCCAAACCACATACGTTGACACATTATGTATATTTTTGCAACAGTTAAAACACTGCCATATATTTTATTACAATCCACCACCACATCTGATTGGACAAAACCTAAGCAAACAAATCTAATTATTCTCCAATTCTTCCATTCTCAGTGGCCATTGTAATCTTGACTACCATCTTCAGATCGTATTCATAGCACACCCCTCTTTGGGATTTGTGCAGGGCAGGTCATAACATCAGCACATGGTTACACATTCATATACAAACATAAATAATTACAGGTCACCACTGGCCTGAAACCTCTTGACCATACACATAATTGCACATGGTTTGCATAAATATTTTAAATAACATGAGGAAAGAAGAAAAAAACAGATTCCTTTTGAACTGGCGATAACTATCTCACCCACCTCAACTTTACTGGCGTCCTGTACAGTCTAATCTAAATGACTACCATTTCAGCATGCACGGCACATCTGAAAATACAATTATAACTCCTGATTATTGGCTACTATGGCCTCGAGCGTTCATTCACCGTTACTTCACCCCATGTCTGGTCAAAACAAATGGCCCGGTCACTCTGCAAATTATCAAGTAATTAAAAGGAAATTACATCTGGTTTCTGCAGAACTACTAAGCCATAAACATTGTGTCCTGTTCAACGACTGACTATCTGCTTGGTTGATCATTGCTTCTCCTTCAACCTCCAGCCTTCGAAAATAGTTATTGCCAAACATTCAGAATTCATCCTGTGAGCTCCCAGCTGCGGAGCTTTGATACATTTATAAAGAAAGCCCTCTGCATGCAGATGTATAAATTCCTTATAAGAGTATCTCAATGTAAATGCACGCTTACTGTCACCTCTTCTTTACACTGGATTCTTCAAGACCCGTTCCTCGCACAAGCATTATGAAACTCCTTGTTGCCAGCTACTGGGCACTCCTCGCACACCATGTCTGAATCGTGCTTATATTTCATCTTGTGGTTTTAGCATATTATCTTTCTACGCCCGTGCAAATCTAATATGCATCAACTTAAACAAAAAGTAACACTAAAGTAACATAACCGATTCACACTTAACTATACTGGATACATATGTAATTGTAACATTGAGCCAATTGCATAGATTGTGCTGCACCTCCAATCACAAATATGGCACGGGCAACATGAACCCTTCCTGATTATGGGGATCTTGCCTGACCACCCCAACACCAATCACACACAAATTACCCCATACACACTTCAGACACTGGCCAAATAAGTGTGAGCCAACCGAATAGCCTTAGCATATGCTGTTATCCTGACTGTTTTGATACACATTAATTTGCTGGATCATTTCCCCACAGGTCACCCAGGTGGCTCATGGATAAACAACTGCCAATATATTGAAAAAAAGCTTCTCAAAGCTGTCTGTTCCGTCTCCTTGATCACAGATTTCGCAGGTAAAAAATGTATTTCTTCTGTTGACTTGAAGATGTCTTCTTACCACATTTAACAACAAGCTGCATACATGTGTCAGAGACTAACAGAAAGCAGGTCACATTGTCGCAGGAGATTTGAAAGTGGCCATTTTAGGCTGAAGTAGTAGGAGAGTTTGCAAAGAATGAATTGTCCCCTCGCCATCAGTTACTTTTCATGCAGGGGTGGACTGGCCTATAGGGAACTCAGGAGATGTCCCGGTAGGCCTCTGCACCCTGGGCCTCTTGTGTGGCACCCTATCTATTTCCAGATTTTCTCATAGAAAAAGTGTTGGGTTTGCTGAAAATGCGTGATATGGGGCCACTTTGAAAATTATTTCCAGGGCCTCTTTTGGTTCCCGGTCCACCCCTGTTTCCATGAGATTTGTACTTTCACTTATGACAATCAGGTCAATTCATTCCAAGGGGTCGACTACATCCCCATGTATTACAATGAGCTGCCGTTGCCTTGTTGGGACTTCACATCCTCCAAGGGCACCTACTTTGGATGGGATTTACGCACTCCGTAGTCTAGTCTGTCCTCACACCTACTTTTTAGGACTTGTACCCCGTTGGCTCTGAATTCTGCGACATCATATGCTCATGGTACCTCCTGCCACCTAGAAATCATTCCTACCTCAAAACACACTCTTCACCCCTCCTTGCAATCGTACCCACACCATGCATCCTGTTGCATCACACATCCTCATGAATCGACCGTCCTCTTCCCTGCCACATCACCACCCTGTGCATCCCATCCCCCACGCTGTGTAAAAAGAAAAGAAAGTGTTTTGTAAGTCCCCCCTTTAAAGTATCGAGGCAACACCTACAGCTGCAAGTCAGGCCAGGGCCAGAACCTTTGCTCGAGTTATAAACAAAAAAAGAGAAAAAAACAGGCAACACAGAAAACCCCAAACAAAGATTATAAAAATTCACAACCATGCTCTTAGGGTTGGAGTCAGTCATTCATTTGTGGGGGTGTTTGCCAGGGCACAGCCATGGCACTTATTTTGAGCCCCGACAGTTATTATGTCAGACTCACTTTAATTATAAAGTGGTGATAGTCAGTGCATCCATGAACCCCAATGAGAAGGTGTGAGCTGCAGTGTAACCCCAAATACGTCGATATTTTGGGGAGCAGCTATGGGTGGTGGCAGCAGTGGTGGGGAACTGTCCACCTGCAGTGTCACAGGAGTGCTCGAAAATAATTGGGCCATGGCATTTTTTTTTTACATTGTAAGCACTTGTTTGGGTCCAGTGTCTAATAACACCCACCCGGATGACATCTGTCCTGCCTGGACCCCATTCTATGGCCTTAAACCCCAAACCCAGGAAACAACGATCCCGCCCATCCAGAGTATTTTCACATGGGCTCAGTGACGAATGCGAGAAAATGTTCTCTTTTTTTTTCTTCTTCCAAGGATGTAATTAAGATGCCTGGCTGCGGCTTCATTTCCTCTCCCTCCTTCTTTCCCACCGCCTCAGAGCACGAGAGCTGCCAGTCAGGCACCTGGAAAAGCGCCGTTGTATTTGTTTTGTGTTCCTGCCGTGACTCAGGCCGTTCGGGCGGCAAAGATAAAAGCAGGTACCTACGCACGCGGCGCATCAGCGCGGGGCTGGAATCCGCGGCGTGTGAACCCAGTGACGAAGGCTGCAAGCTGGGACTGGCTCCCCGTACCTTGCGCGAGCGAGCGAGCGAGTCCTGGAAGCGGAGGGACAGAACAAAGCGCAGCCCTGGCGTGAACCCGCCCAAGGCCTCGGCGGGCGTGGCTGCCGCCATCTTTAGTAGGACTGGTGCCATGTTCCTTATTGGCAACGGCCTTAATGCAAGGGTCAAGGTTGAAAATTATGTCTGGGAAGCTACCGTGGCTGCACGTGCAAGGACCTTCCTGTGCTTGCCTGATTGTTAGAATATCATAATGTTCCCCAAAAGGCCAGCCTCTTGCTCATTTACCAGGCTGCCGGCTCCAGCCAGCTGGGCTGAGCAGTGCAGGCTGCAATTTGCATTGGCTGTGGCAATCTTGCCCCGCCTCACGAGCCCCAGTACATTTGGTATTGGTGGGATTCGGGCTCCACCTACTCATGGAAGTTGGTGACTATGTCTGCAGGTTTTCCTTAGGATAACTGGGCAACCATATCACCCACTGGGCTGACACAGGCGCCCTTTGCAGGGTCTTCTTTCAGAATGGCGGAAACTGCTAGGTACTCAGTCGGAATGGCAGGGCTAGGGAAGTCGAACTGGCACCCAGTGCAAGGTCTTCCTCAGAAAGAATGGCAGGCACAGTCAAGAAACATTCTGCACTAGAATCGGTACACACTGCTAGGTACAGGCGAGGATTCATCCGGAATGGCAGGATTAGGGAAGGCAACATGGCATGTGGCACTGAATGGGCACCTACTGCAAGGTCTTACTCCGCCTGAAAGACAGGCACGTATAAGGCACCTCCTGCACTACAAGTGCCCTCTGCTAGGTACTAAAGACAGAAATGCTGGTTCAGGCAGGCAAAAATCAGGCTAAAATGAGCACCCGCTGCAGGGTCTTCTGCATCCAGAATCGCGATTACAGGCAATGCACCTTCTGTGCTAGAACGGGCACCCTGCCAGGTACTTCTCAGCCTGAATGCCCAGGTTAGGCAAAGACCACCTGAGCTGGCACTGCACCCACTTTCAGGGTCATCTTTAGCCAGAATGGCAGCGATGGGCAAGGCACCATCTTAGCTATAAGGGGCACCGCCTTCTGGGCCAACCTCAGTCTGAATGGCCAGATCAGGCAAGTCACCAACTGGGCTAGTGGGCACTGTGATGAACCAGGTGGAGTCATCACTGAGTTCCCGGTGGCAACCTCCTCCCATGCGGCCAGGGGGCGGTAGCCGCTACCTGACCCGGACCCTGGGGTTCGCTATATGAGGGAGGATCACATAGGAGGAGACAACCTCCGGGGAGATGTTATGGCTTTATCGGGTGAGAGATGGTATACACCATTTTCCTTTAAAGATAACCTTCCCATGTCCAATACCCTCATGGCCTACTGTCATACAACTACTAATTTTCCTCGAGAAAATAGGGAAAACCCTTTACCCAAACCTATAGACCAATTCTCCACCTTCGGTCTACCTTGTAAAACCTTTAAAAATACTTTTTCAAGTTGTCGGAAACAATTTGCTACAATGAACTCCATGTCCCAGAATTCTCAAAATACTGGAACATAGAAGATCAAACAATGCAGACTGAAGGAGGCACCTGAGACTGGGAAGTTCAAGAGGCAGAGAGACTGCAATGTCTGCTGCTGGCGGGTGAGAGCTGAACCTCTCAGCGAGAACCAAGAAGGAGAAAGGCTGGAGTCGGCATGGTGGAGCCAGGAAGCTCGCCAACAAAACAAAAGGAAGCTGCTGCACCGGCACATGCTACAGGAACGCCAGGAGCCGGTGAGGGACTCCTCGGCATTTGTAGGTGTCCAACGGCAGCGCTTCACTTACCAGAGCTAAGAAAGAAGCAGACCAGACTAGTGGAAGCCGCCAAAGACGGAAGAAAGAAGCAGAAGAAGTCGCAACAAGGAAACAAGCAGAAATCCTTTATCAGCTGATCGCAGGAGAATCCAGGAATACCATTCAGAGCCAGTGAGTCCACCCATAGACAGTGGGGAACCCCAGGGCATATCAGAGACTACGCTCAATGCAGATAATTGTATGCAACTTAACAGCGAAAGGACATATTATTTAAAGAGAAAAGAACCACAAACAAAACCTGTACGTATATAGATATATATATATATATATATACACACGAGTGTAATGCAAGTAAATAGAAAACCAGAGTAAGATAATATATCAAGAGGATACATTATCCAATGCAGTCGATATACGCAATTCTGGAGAAGGGCAAAGGCCCATGGTTACAGGTGTGTGAGAACAAGATGCCCTTGCAGGAGAGTATACAGGCAATTACAGTAGTTTAAATGCAAGAAGCCCTGAGAGTATGCCAGGCTATAACAAGAAGTGTACAAGTCACAAAGACATCCTAAGAGGAAATAGCAAGACTAGACAAGGGATTGTCCTAACCATAAGAGAAACCACCCTGGTAGAAAGTTGTACCAGGAACCTTGAAAGAAACACAGTTACCAAGTCAAACAAGTTTGTTTACAAGGGTGACTGTTGGACAAGAAAGGCCTAGAGAACTGATATTTGTGAAACACTCACGAACAAGGAAGAATCCAAGGGAACCACCCTCTAGAACAAGGATCATTATTCTTGAAGAAGGTTTGTGTTGGAGCCATTTATTATTTCTTTATGAACACCTTTTACCAACCATACATGCTTTAACACATTTACCCTTCACCTTAGTGTTAAGATTATAGTGTGAGGGTCAGAATAAAACTTTGGACACAGGACAATTTAATTTGAAGATTCTGATGCAGACAGATCCTTAGTTTTGGTTTGGGTAGGGAAATTCCTCCTGCAATCCTGCACATAACTACCAGGATCAGGCCCACCTCATAGCCTGCCCATTGTACCACATTTCTGGGATCTAAGCCCTCAAACACCCCTTCTACACACCCCATATTTCCACCAAACCCCACTACCATAAACATTATGTAATGTTCCCAAACTTCCACCCTCCTCCAGAAGGAGGGGAGCACTGGTGTGAGCAAGGGAAGGTGAACACGTTCCGTCACCTCTTCTCCAGGATAATTTGGAAGCGGGTAATTAGACATATGTGTTCACATGTTCCCCGGTCTGTTGGGGGTATTCATGCGCCTCCACAGGCTCAAGGAGAACATTGTCCTTCCTGTCTTTGCCTGGCTTCTGTATGCGAGTGTTTCTCATCACCTGTTCTTTAGTCTTGTGGAGAGATGGGTGGGCGGTTAATGTCTGCCTTCACCTCTCTTATAGTCTTGTTTAAGGAACAGTTGTTTGGTTTACGTCTGCCTTCCCCTCTTCTCTAGTTAATGTCTGTCTTCCCTTCTTCTCTAGTCCTCTAGCGGGGAGAGTAGAGCTTAGATTCTGTATCCAACTCTTCTCTAGTCTTGTGGCCTGGAATTGGAAAGTTTGACATCGGTTTTCCCTTCTTCTCTAGTCCTCTAATTGGGAAGATTAGAGTTTATATTCTGTATTCAACTCTACTCTAGTCTTGTTGCCTGGCATTGGGGAGTTTAACTTATGTCTTTGCTTCTTCTCTAGTCCTCTAGCAAGGAGAGTAGAGCTTAGATTCTGTATCCAACTCTACTCTAGTATAGTCTTGTGGCCTGGAATTGGAGCAGTTAACATCTGTCTTCCCTTCTTCTCTAGTCCTCTAGCAGAGAGAGTAGAGTTTAGATTCTTTATCCAACTCTACTCTAGTCTTGTGGCCTGGCATTGGGGAGATTAACTTCTCCCCCCCTCTTCTCTAGTCCTCTAGCAGGGAGATTAGAGCTTAGATTCTGTATCAAACTCTACTCTAGTGGCCTGGCATTGGGGAGGTTAACTTCTTTCTCCCCCTCGTCTCTAGTCCTCTAGCAGAGAGAGTAGAGATTAGATTATGTATCTGACTCTTCTCTAGTCTTGTGGGCTGGAATTGGGAAGGTTAACTTCTGTGTCCACCTCTGTTCTTGGCTTGTCGGGAAACAAATCTCATGTTATTATCAGTTGAATAGGATTGTGGGTGCTTCCTCAACCGCAGTGAAACATACATTTACACCCTAAAGAAACGTTGCCTCTATCCGCTGTACATTAGGGAATGCATTACTTTAAAACTGCAAGTTCATTTATGTTCTTGAAATTCCCCTTCTGCTTTTCTCTAGGCACGAGGGCAAGGCCTCCAGCTGCTGTTTACATGTGTTCGTCCTAAGAGATGCCAGGGTGTCCTCGCCGCTTCTCTGGGCTAGAGAATGTCAGGGGTTAACGCCTCCTTCCTCTCGCCTGCAGGCTGGCAGTGGACATTGTCCAAGAAGTATTAATAACCCACCCTGCATCTGTGTTCTGGAATCCGTTGCTAGCATGAATAATAGAGCGGGAACTTGCTCCGTCCTTTGTCGCGGCTTCTCAAAGCCTGCGCGCGCGCGGGGAAGCTTCATGCATTTATCATTACCCCGGTCTATCGACCAAGATAGCTCGGGACACCGGATCCGGGGATCAAGGGCGATGTTTACATGTGGCGGGCCTTTGATACTTGTAAGATGTCAGGTAAACCAGCTGTGGCGATGAGTGTGTGTGACTCAGGTCACGTGGCAGACCGCAGAGGGCTGGGAGCGCTGCTGTGGGCTCCATACTATGGGCGAGTCCAATGTGTGGGGTGGCTGTGGGAAACTGCCGAGTCCGGGGATCGCAAGAAAAACATGTCAGCCAGGTTGAAAGGCCTTTCTGATGAGCCATATGCCCCCCGCCCCCCATCACCGGTGGCTGAGGTGCTGGCGCTGTGCCCGGTGATACCATGTGCCCCTCCAGCTCTACATGCCATGCCCTGCTCTACTTGCAGTGAGCTGTCCCATGTTCCCTTTTGTCTTCTGGATGCTTTCTTCCACTATGTCACCATAATTGGTGAGTATGGGTTCTGAGGAGGGGCGGTTTTTCATTTGCCACCAAATGTGTCTAGTTCGGTGTTTGGGACTAGACTTCTGGGAAACATACTGGTTCCCTATTGGCTGGCTAGTCAACTCCTGCGAATGAGACGCCTGACTGATCTCATTTCATGGAAGACGTTTTTAATGTAAAGTCAAAAAACCTGGAAATACACATCTTCATTGTCACCAAAGGTAGGGTGACCAGATTTCCAAAACGAAAAACTGGGACGACCAACAACATAAAAGAGGGACTACGCCATCCCAGCACACCAATTACCGCCCCTCCCCCAGCACGCCCCCACAACCACCACCCAATCATATTTCCAGCGCTTCTCCTTTCTATAAACTGTATATGATCTCATTTGTGAAGTTTTGTCTGTGAATCTTGGCATGTTCATTCAAATCAGGTGTTTGCTCTAATTGATATGACATGGCTTGCTGTACATCCATTTCCAAGACAGTCTCTGTGGCACAGTCAGTAAGTGTTGTGACTTGTACCTGAAAGGTTGGGGGTTTGAGCCAATCCTCCATCTTCAAAATTCTGAAAGTGTTGTGGAAAAAGGTACAATTTCAATTACCTAAGCCATCCAACCATGCAAACCCCGGACAGGGTTTCTAAAATGAAAAACCTCCAGGGACCCCGGGGACGCAAGGTGCTTTCCCCGGACTGTCCCGGGAAAACCGTGATGTCTGGTCACCCTAACCAAAGGGTTCTCCTATGTGAAAAGGGGCACGATTGACATCAGCACTTGGCTCCATTTTCAGGTTATAGTCAGGCCTTTAAGTGGGGTAAGAAATCGAGGGGGGCCCTCATTTGGGATATTTGTATGCGTACCTTACTATGGTTTGTGTACGTTTCAAGCCATATTTCAGAAACATAGAAATATTTTTTAAAGATGGCTTGAAAAGTACACAAACCATAGTAAGGTGGGCACACAAATATATTATATATTTGTGTGCATACCTTATGGATTGCGTACTTTTCAAGCCGTCTTTTAAAAATATTTCTATTTTTATAAAAGATGGCTTGAAAAGTACACAATTCAGGCCAACTTTTATAAAGCTTTAGCGACGGACAAAGCCTGGCAAAGCTTTATAAAAGATGGCTTGAATTGTGTACTTTTCAAGCCATCTTTCATAAACCTTGAAATATGTCGAGGAATACCCAGGTTTGACAAGGGCTAAAGACGCCTCAGTGAACTGGGTAGGGGGTGGAGGAACAAAGGGACAGTACAGTGGACTGACAGAAGTGCCAACGCTGTGGCTGGCTGGCAGTTCTGTCAGCTTGCCTGACTTAATGGCAGGAGATTCCCGTTGTGCCTGCAGCGGGATAGTGTGTCCCGCCAAAGTTGTGGCAGGACTGGGCCCCGGCAGGGCCACGGCTAAACCCCACTTTTAGGAGACTGCTGGTGCCCAGCCCTGGCTGCCCCCGGTCCACTTCATGTTTAATGGTGCAGCACTCCTTCCTCTAGGACGAAAATACATACATTTCCCCACAGCAAAATCTTCAGGGATACATGGGACTGCTATAGGCCTATGCATGGGGAGAGAAGCTGGCGCTCGCACCAATCAGAAGGGAGCAGGAGTAGACTAGGGAGGCCCATGGGAGGCCCATGGACACACTACCCCCTGCAAGGCTCCCAGACGTCTGACTGGAAGGCGCAGAGGTCAATGTTTTGGGAGACAGCTCAAGGAATGACAACAGAACAAATCCATGAACGGGTGTCTTGCTGGCCTGGCACTGTCTTTCTTCACTCCTCCCCTACTGTCAAAATACCACAGGAGGAGGTTTTCAGGACATTGGGAGAAATACTCTGTGTGCAGCGTGGTCCTGCGGTGGCCTCCGCCTCTCACCTGCCGCCATGCGTGAAACGGACGATTCAGAAGCTAAGCCCCTTGGTGTACTGAAATGTCTGCCAGATAAGGCCCCGACGCACCTTTCCTGGGCCTGCATCGCGCAGCGGTGTTGAATTTCTGGGGGCTGTCCCACGGTTTGGGGTCACTGCTCCCGCCTATGCTGGGGAGGGAACACAGCCAGTGATGGCCTTCCAGGGAGACAGCCAAGTGACGCAGATATAAAGAAAAAATACAAATATCCTAAATCCATTGGTAACTGCCATTTCTAATCAGCAGGTGCGTGTCCCCAAATGTATAAACCGTCCTTCTGTGAGACGATTACAAGACCCCAGGGTGGGGCCACCCTGGCTGTTCTCCATGTTATCACCATTCCCTGCCTGGCAGTGCTCTACACACCCGACCGCACCCCACCCGCTGGCCCCCACTGAGGGAACACTGCCTAAAACAAGAGACATCATCAGAAGCATGCGAGCTGTACAGTTGCAACATGCAATCCCTGCAGGAACTCTTCTCTGAACATGTATGTGCCATGCGCAGCACAGGGCAGAGGTTCCCGCCGAGTGCAAGCCCTTGCACTAATGCTTAGCGGGCCACTCGCCAGGGTCCAAAATCGGGCCTGGCCGGGCAATGACCCCGGAAAGCTGTACACTGTCTGATATACATTTTGTATGTATAATGCAATTATGACTTTTGCACAGTAGTTCTCTTTAGCTTGAAATACTTGCCCACAAGGTTAATGTTACCTTTCAAAGTCACCAGGTTTTTTTTGTTTGGTCCTCGTTCTATGTCTCACCCTGTTCACGCCATCAAACTTGCTCAGCATGTGTTCCCATCTCGATGTTACTGTACTGTATGGATAGCCACGTGTTCTTCTTGTATGCTAGTTCTGCTTGAAATTGCCTCCCTTTTCAAATAAATGCCAAACTGCCAGCTTCTTTCCGCTGCACTGTTCCCCAGAATGGTGTTACCAAGACTGCAGCAGCCCCCCCCACTCCTCAAGCCCACATTCACTCGTATCCACATTCCCATAGCACTAACACCAGGCCTGGAAGCCATTCATTACCAGATAAAAAAACGTCAGTGGGGCACCCCCACTTCATAAGTCACTATCGCTGCATATATATGTTACGTTACCACACACAGCTGCCATTTTCATGATCTCCAGGCGCTCCGGCGCATCTGAAAAGGAAGGGGACTGGGGGCTTAGTTAGTGGCATTGAGAGGGAAAAGCACAAGAGAGCTTTGATGTAGCTTCAGTTGGAAAAACCGGTCACTGCGTGCTGGTTTGTTTTTAGTTGTTAGGCATTATATGGGGTTTTTGGTGTACAAGGGTGTATGGGGTAATTGTGTGTAAAAATGAAACACTCTGTGACTGGGCTCCTGCTGCCCCCATGCCCACAGAGCAAGTGCTACTCTTTTCTGGAAAATGCTTACTTATAGAGAAGAGCATTGTGCAGATTTTCTTTGACTAATAATTGAATGTATGCATTTCTTTCACTTACGTGTTGAGGGAACGGGCCAATTCAGGTGCTGGACCACTGTGGGTTAGGCAGCAGGCCTTACACCTTTGAGACCTTTTGGTATGTCCTGCAGCAGGGGGTCTGCAACCTTCGGCTTTGCAGAGGTGTTTGACTACAACTACCAAGAGACCTAGCCAACATTGCCAGTGGTGAGGGATCATGAAAGTCAATCTAAACCACCTGGAGAGCCCATAGGTTACAGACGCCTGCCCTACTACTATACACATACTATACTGCAATACCACTATACTACTGATGCCGCCTGCAAACTACACAGCGGTACACGCAGCACCAGATAGCATGCAAACAACGTAACATACAATAAAATTAAGACATCCGACCCTGATCGATTGGGGGTCACCCGAAAGCAGCGTTTTGAGTTCTTTCCTGAACCATGGGCAGTGCTTTAAGTGGGCTGGTGCCAGCCGGGGCCAGGCCCCGGCCATCCCCTAACAGTGGGGTTGAGCCTGGACCCTGCCGGGGCCCCCCGTTCCCACCACAACATTGGCAGGATGCATTATCCCACAGCAGCCGCGACAGGAGAAGTGCCTGCCATTGAGTCAGGCAAGCAAACAGAAGTGTTAGCCAGCCACAGCAACTGGCACTTCTGTCAATCACTGTAAATTCCTCTGGTGACCAAAGAAAGTTACAGACCCTTTGATTCTCCAGGTCACTGAGGCGTCTTTAACCCTCAGTGAACCTGTGGACTACTCGACATATTTCGAGGTTTATAAAAGATGGCTTGAAAAATACACAATTCAAGCCATCTTTAATGTTTAAAAAAGATGGCTCGAAAAGTACACAAACTATAAGGTATGCACACACATACATAAATGCTATATATTTGTGTGCTTATCTTACTACGGTTTATGTACATTTCAAGCCATCTTTAAGAACACAAACCATAGTAAGGCACGCAAACAAATATATGAATGTAGCCATTTATATATTTATGTGCCCACCTTACTATGGTTTGTGTACTTTTCAAGCCATATTTTATACACATAGGAATGTTACATATTTCTATGTTTATAAAAGATGGCTTGCATAACACACAAATCATCGTAAGGTACACATACAAATACATAAAATGTTTGCATACCTTACTATGGTTTGTGTACTTTTTTAAGGCCACGCCCACCCCACAAGCCACGCCCCCAAATGAGCTCCCACCCCCACGATTTCTTACCCCACTTAAAGCCCTCACCATGGGTAAGACTGTGAGCGCGAGTCTCAAAAGAGGCGCACGCTTTCAAGCTAAATCTGCATTTATGTAAAGAGTTTAGCTAAATCCTCAGGATGCGAAAACCCCCGGGCCATAGTCAGCCTGCTGTGAGTTCAAAGACATCCCAAATTCTGCGAACACTTCTAAATCGTAAAAGCTTCTGCCTGGTTCAAAAATCCACGGCGGGGGTGGGTGGTAACAGTCTGCATGCCCCGAGCATTCACCCAAAGCGAGGTTTCAGCGTACGAAAACGTCCTCTAGGCCAACCGTTATGTGATTTCAAAATTCCTCGGAAGTGTTCTCGTGAGCGAAGATCGCAATCTCTGAGAAAGCGGTTATTTTGGTCACTGTGCGAACCTAGCTATGCAGCAATCGCCTCAGCTGGGCGAACATGCAGATGCACGCAAGAGAGGCCTCCCGCGTGCACAGCTGGGTAGGATACGAGATGGACTCAGCGCCCGCCGCAGATGGGCCGGGGATGATGGGGGCCATTTCAATATGAAGTTTGGGCGGGGGCTCTTGTCATATGGCTTGAGGAAAATTCGGAGGCAACGGGGGATCCTTCAAATGCAATGAAGTCAAAAGCATGCAGTGAAGTGCTTAATAGCTGCATATTATCGAGGGACAAAGTCGCAGAAAAGCTACCTGTACACAAGAAACACGTGTGCAAGGGCGCATTTTAAATGCAGTATCATATCATTATTATTGCTCTTTGATAGCAGGGTGCTAAGATTGGGGAATATGGCATAAAAGGGCAACGAAATAAGAATAATTAGTAGGGACCGCACGAGGGAGGTGATGGCCTGAGGGTGCCAGCAGCCCTTTACATGCGTGCTGTGCACATTTATGTCTGAATTAAAGGAGTATTTTCCTGCATCAGAACACTGCCAACATGGGGCAGCTGATGTGGGTCCCTCTAGAGCCCTGGGGCCCGTTTTCACTGAAGAAGTTGAAAGGCCCAGCCGCCGTCCCTGCCCAACATACTTAGCAGTAGGGCAACGCAAGAATCCGTCGCAAGTCGGGTCTGAATAGATACGTTATGAGCTAATGCAAGCCAATTAGAACAACGCACAGCTGAACCTCAAGCATAGGATGCCGATCTCAGGCTAAGTCCTTAATATCGAGCAAATCTTTCTTCCAAAAAAACCCAACACTACTCCGAAAATGAAGCCCACAAACGAACCTAAAAAATAAAGCTATTGCAGGAAAAATATCATTGGTGGTGGCAACCAGAGCCGAGGCTGATCATACATGAAACCCCTGTGGTATTGTCCTTCAGATCCATTACTGCCATCGATTTTGGTGGGGTGGGGACATAGGGGGATTACTGCTATGGCTTTTGGTGGGGTGGGGACGTAGGTGGTAGCACCCGCCTATTTTATTTCATGCACGTACGTCTGGAAATGCACGTGAGCTATGGAAATGCCTACGTAATAATGTTGTTTTAGGCAAGGAGCAAAAATGCACGTTGAAAGCTACTAGCCAGCCATAAAAAAATGACCTCAATTCTATACCTACAGACAGCGCACCATTTCTTACTCGCCGAGAGTCAAACTTCACTAGCAAATGGCTAGCGGCGAGTGCACATTTGGCACCCTGTTTTATGCTTTCATTATTAGAGTTCTGATGTTTTATAGTATACAGTAAATCAGATAGTAGACTGTGCTCGGCAGTTTTCTTTGGGAAAAGGCAATTCATGTACCAGAATAATCTTTATTTTTAGAAAGTTAGACACCATGCAGATGTAGAGGAGCATACGTGTACATCACTGATAGACTCCGCCCCTTCACCTCCATCATACTGGATAAATAACAGGAAGACACTTGTGCATGACACCAGGTATCATCCCAATACCTCATTGAGTGTATGAGACAGGTTATGCGCTCAGACAACCGCATCGAATGTACCCTCGTACGGAGGTGGTAGCAGGAAATTTGCAGGCACCAATGAAAATGGAGGGGTTGTAAATAAGATCTGACAGGTGCAAAGTGATGTCATAAGGAGAAGATACAATGTCGCACTGAAACGATATAAGACAACTTAAACAATGAAGATGTAACTGAAGATACAAGAGTAAACATACATACAGGTAAGAAGAAACCATGTATACAAAGAAGATAAATAACCAGATAATTAGTGAATGTATATACGCAGAAACACAAGATAGTTGAGCCATATAGAAGCTTGCTGCAGTAGAAAACATAACACAGGTGAATCGGCCATGTTGAAAAGATGGACAAAGGCTTTCAATGAAAGTACGCAAAGAGCTTGAAGGAGAGAAACCAGAGCTGACAGAGGCTGGAAATACAAATTCATGCATAAACAAATAATAGCTGTGGCCAGAGATCATGGATGCCACAGCAGGAAGCTACAGAAGGGGACAAGGGGAGTCAACGACAATAAGCAACATACGCAGGACATACTTCTCTTAGATTAAGTAAATGAGTGAACATTTACAAGTGCCAAGTATTGACAATAAAAGATGCAGAAAAGCCTATGTAAGACAGAACACCCAAGTCTCTAGAGGCCGAAGAGGGTAAGGACACCCGAGATAAACTGAATCAAATAGCACTAAATAAAAGGCGAAATGGACAAAATCGTGGTCTCTTCAGACGTGGTGCAAGACCAGAAAACAAGACCTATTTATAAGCCCTGGTCGAAGATGACGATGTACCTTTACTCCCTTTAAAGTTCCAGAGAAGTGAACATCCAGCAAGGTCAAGTACAAAGGACAGGCCTTGGCTGAAGGCTTAGCTAATGAGAGATGGTAGACTAATTGGGCAATTGGGCAGTAGCCTGACGTTCTCTGCACCCGAGTTTCGTTCTGCTTATATGCTGCTAGAGAGCCGAGTGTCCAAGGTCGGGAGAGGATGCCAACCTATCATGAGGGCCTATGCAACGATGAGCATACATTGGTGCATGAGCCAGTCCGCTACCATTATAATCTGTATAATACGTAGTTAGAGGGAAGTTCAAGGCTTGCCCACCAGGAAAGGAGCAGCCAATAAAGTTACTAACACTTATAGGGCCTCATTACACGGTAGGCGGTAAGGGTTTACCGGTACCGGTAAGGGCACCGGTACCGGTAAACCCTTACCGCCTTACTACGAGGTCCCTTTGCGGGCCCGCAAAGGGAGCTTGGTGCTAATTACGGTACCGCAATTTGCGGTACCGTAATTACCTCCTTCCCCATTCCCATTGTGCCCTATGGGGGCAAAAATGGGAATGGGGAAGTGCCTTGGTGAATGTGGAATTACCGCCCCCGCTCACCTTGGTGTAGGGCGGTAATTCCGCCATCCACCAAGGCGGACACAGTAAAATACCGGCGGCAACCATGGCGCTAATAGCGCCATGGTTACCGCCTATCATGTAATAAGGCCCGTAGACTATATAAGTAGATATGTTCCCCTAACCAATCCCTTAACCCGATAGGTTTCATTATTTGCCACGTAGGGTGACATCATAGCTGACACATATTGAGGTATAAAGCCTTTGTGTAACTAATCTGCATTGTGAGTGGGGGGACTACAATTAGTTGTTTGCCAGTTTGCCCTACTTTATTAAACGGATAATAAAGTAGTACATTGCTATATTCTTTGAGTCTGTCCGGTGATTTGGGTCCAAGACGGTTTATTATGGTAATCTCAGTCTGCGCATAGACACACCCAAAAAGTGCTACAGCACACACAGACAATGTTGCTCCTACTGTGTTCCCACTGCCATGGCTGCGTCGCGTGCCATGCAGAGCCTATTGAGGGTGGCTTTAGATCCATTGTTGTTTCCCACCACACACCTACACCCACTACATTGCATGTGCAGGTCTCTTGTTATTGGAAAGGGATAGAGGCAGTGCTAAATGTGTGCATGCTCTTAGGGTTGGAGTCAGTCATTTATTTGTGGGGGTGTTTGCCAGGGCTCGGTCCTGGCACTTATTTTTGAGCCCCGGCACATATTGTCTCAGACTCACTTTAATTATGAAAAGGTGATAATCAGTGCCTCCATCAACCACGATGAGATGGAGTGAGCTGTAGGGTAACCCCAAATATGTCGACATTGTGCGGAGCAGCTGTGGGTGGTGTCAGCAGTGGTGGGGAACTGCCCACCTGCAGTGTCACAGGGGTGCTAGGAAATATTTGGGCCCTGGCAATTATTTTTTTACAAACTAAGCACTGCATAGAGGGGTAATCAATAAGTAAGTGACTTACTTGGCATTACGGTGGTGCAATGGTCAGAGCCGAGGTGGCACATGGCATTCACTGCAGAACACCAGGGGCATCTGCAGACTCTTGGGGGAGGACTGGGGGGAATGGACAACGTGTTTTCACTTAGTACAGCCACGATAAAAGGAGGTTGGCGAAAATCAAAGAAAGCAAAATAGAAGTCAGTCCCAGTGGAAAGATGTAGTTTGACATGAGCCCAGAGGGGCATGTGTTGTTTTTGAAAGTGTGCCAGGCTTTCTAGTTTAAAGGGCAGAGTTAAAGCTTTCCAGGAAGAACAGGCTCTCAAGTTAAAAATAACCAAATGATGTCGATGGCTAGAAGGAGGGGCCCCTGGGTTTGGCAGTTTTTGGCCAAGACCAAGGCACTGCTAGGTAAGATGGCAGCCGGAAAACAAGTCACGTGGTGAGTGTGGGGAACCCGCAACATATCCCGGACACCTCACCCGCAGGCGCCAAAACTGGGGGACATGACTGGGAAGCGCAGTGCACGTGCGAAGTCTCAGAGGAACCGCAGGACGGACCAACGTGGGCCTGTTCTGGGGGCGGAGCAGCCCAAATATGTAGGGTGACCAGATTTCCAAAACAAAAAACCCTGGGACGACCAACAACATAAAAGAGGGACTACCCCATCGAAGCCCACCAATTACCGCCCCTCCCCCAACACGCCCAATAACCACCACCCAATCATATTTCCAACACTTGTCCTTTCTATGAACTGTATATGATCTCATTTGTGCAGTTTTGTCTGTAAATCTTGGCATGTCAATTCAAAGCGAGCGTTAGCTCCGATTGATATTACATGGCTTGCTGTACAACACTATCCAAGCCAGTCTCTGTGGCACAGCAGTACGTGTTGTGACTTGTACCTGAGAGGTTGGGGGTTCGAGACAAACCTCCAACTTCAAAATTCTTGACGTGTTGTGAAAAATAATGACGATTTTAATCACCGTAGCCACTCAACCATGCAAACCCGGACGGGGTTTCTAAAATGAAAAAACTACAGGGACCCCGGGACGGAGGGTGATTTCCCCGGACTTTCCCGGAGAAACCCGGACGTCTGGTCACCCTACAAATATGCCATACATCACACAATTCCACACTTTCTGGGAAGTTATGTTCTCCTGACTCGACGTTTGTTGGGGAACATGCATGAATGTGGGCCACTTTAATCTGGTGCTGGGCCTATTTTACTCTAAAGTGAGCCCGGAATGCACCCTTTTTACTGGGGTGTCCATCTGCTGCCGGAGGCAACCCCGCCCATAGGGGTAACCAGACTGTGTTCTGAAAACAGGTGGGCCTGCCCACCAATTCAGAGGCACATGCCCCCCCAACAGCCACCCAGGTGTGAGCTGTGGGTGAGGACTCAGCACCCAAGGGGAATCTAGATTAAGGACACCCAGTGCTGGGCTTCCGTTTCTCGATCAACTGCAGCATTCTGGAGCTATAGTTCTGGCGCAAAAATGCTCTCAAATAAAACTAATGCAAAGGCCAAGACTGGAATAATGAGTCCACGGTGACGTAGAGTCTTGCTCCAGAGAACTTTATTAAATATTGCAAGTGCACGCATATGCCCCCCCTTGCCGTCTTTAAACTCCTCAGGCTCCAAATTCCTTTTGCAACAAATGGAGGCAAGTGTATCCTTTAAGAAGGAGGAGTCTGGGAAATACATATGAAATAACACAGCCTATGTCTGACATCAGGACCGCTTTGCCAGATGTGCACTGGCTAAACCCATCGCCTGGCACATCTGTCATGGTACTCCAGGCACTTCCTTCATTAATGTCCTTTAGGCTCTAATACTGCATGAGGGCACCAGGGCCAACTAACAGAAGCATTCCCTGCCACAAAAGGGGTGGGACAGGACTGTGCAATGGCCCCATACTTATTTACTCTTTGTATTGATGGCATTGCCGACGCCGACGCCCCCCCACCCGCCCCCTGACTGGAAATTAGCGCTTTCATATTCTTTTATTTGCGGATGACGCCGCCTTATTGTCTACATATTCCTATAAACGACTTTTAATTAATTTGATTTTGTAGCTCTGTGTAGCTAAAGAATTTGGATTATAAATGCCAAAAAACCACTCCCCCCCCCTCTAGACAGAGTTGGTTGGTGTCAGGCCCGAAAATGTTGAATTTTATGATTATCCGGGGTTCCTTTTAACAATACTGGATCTTGGAATTCACAGCTCCAAAAAAAGTAACTTAATGATCAATAAACGAGCTGGTGCTCTTTTCCCGAAAAATGTGGTAATACTGCCATTGAGGCAACTTCGGGGGTCTACGGGGCTCCAGACCCCTCAGTCACATTCTATGCCGCTGACCTCTGTCTGGGATTATAATGGCACCGCCAATCTCAAGGTTTTAAAGAATTGCTAGGGCTGCCCCCTGGCATCTGGAGTTGGGCCAGGTCTGCATCGATTACCGGCCGCGCCCAATTAATGGCCCTTCTACTGCAGATCAAGCTATGGCCGTCCCCGGCGAGGGCACTGAAGGACCCCTTAGCCAATAATCACTCCAAGCCATGGGCCTGGTTCAAGCATGTGACGCCAGTGTCACAGCAGACTGGCCTGAGCTTCCCCCCCCCCCCCCGATTCACTCCGGATGCCTTGGCCCAGGAACATCTGGGGTCATACAAGGTCGCTCATTGCGGGTGGGCATTGCTGGACACAAGCAAAAAGCCTCTTCCACACCTGTCTGTGTAATCAACCTGTCCTTGGGCTTGAGCGACACCTGGCTGCCCTGGATTACTAAACCAGTGGAAAGATGTCTGTACATGACACTGCGCTTGGGTAGTCGTCATTTAAACCATTTTACACAGAACTGGCCACGGTCCCACGCGTGGCAGTGTAGAAGAGGGGGAGCTCCCATGTGTGCTACTTTGTCCACACTTGAGGAGCCCTCGGACTCAGATCAGTGGCGTAACACAAAATGTGGGGGCCCGCCCTGCAAGCCCTGCTGCCCCCCCCCCGCTAGGCATGGGCAGCATGGGGCCCCTGCACCAAATGGGGTGCGGGGGTCCCTCTTACGCCAGTGTCGCAGATGGCGTGTGCCCCTTTTTAAATCAAAAACCCTTGTTGCTAAAAATTACTTATTTTCAAGGTTTGGGAATATTGTGAATAGATTATAAATTGTTGCTGTTTTATATTTTTATATTTGTGTGTTTTCTCAGTATGAAGACTGGATTCCCATTGACCTAGTGTTATTTTTTTATTTTGTATCTGCGTATGGCTTTTAAGATTCAATGTAACCGAAATACAGCATTGCAACTACATGAATGCTGGGTCTTATGAATGAAATTAAACGGGGGGGGCAGGCACCGCCGTCGGGGTGAGGGAGGGGCGGGGGGGGGCAAGCACTGCCGTCGGGGGCATCTTCTGTGACAGATTCCCGCCAGAATTGAGAAATAATATCACAACTACCTTGTGACACCCGGAAACCAACACATTAAAGGCACCCACTCGGGCAAAAAACTAAACAAAAGCAAACCCCGGGAGCAAATCAACACAAACCAAAACCAAGAAAACACAAGGAAATCAAAGGAGCTGGAAAGGTTAAGCAACGCAGGCATCCATCAAAGGAGTGCGTCCACAATGCAACATCTGAAGAGCTTGGTGGCGTGCCAAAGAACGCAGCCTGACAAGACCACATGTACCGCGGCGGCCGAGGAGACCGGTCACACCAGGAAAGGGCAGAGGCGTGTGGCCCTTTGCATTAGAATATGTCTTTCTATGAACAGTAACACTTAAACCCCCTTCTCCAAATGCTAAGGAAGTGTAGTGCCTTGACAGCCACTTTTAAGAGTTTGTCCTATTTTTATGTTAGTTGCCCTGTCCCAGTTTCTTTACTTTTAAAATCTGGTGCGCCGACCTTTGCAGTCATACATGGCAGAGGCTCTCGGAGCCATTGGATGGTGTATCCGGACCCCGCTACATGGAAAGCAGATGTGGCTGACTCCTGCCTGGGGATAACCTTCTGAAAGGGCAGCACCCCACTTCCTTCTAGCCAGGGTTTCTGCCATTGTCAGGAGCATGGCATGTTCCTTTCAGGGCAATCACTAGTGAGAGATCTAACTCCCCTTGGCAGAATGAAATGACCCTTGGTGGCTCGTGGCCCCAGGCGACAAGCACGGGAGAGCTCTCCAGATGGCCACCTGCTATTTATTTACCCCCACCCCCACTCTCTTGTCCACAATGGCTCCCTTGTCATTCACCCCTAAAATCATGTGCACACTCACCCGTATTTGACTCAATGGCCTATGACAACCACTGAATGGCATATAATGTCTTGCGTAGCGCTTCATAATACATCCATCCCACTTCTAAGCGCTGTATCCATAGATGCGCAGTGTATCGGAACTCAATTTGCTGAAAGAGGAGGTGCTGAATCAGCCCGGTTGAGAATCAAACCTGTATCCGACAGGTTGAGCACAGCTGAGCTCTTTCGGGATCTAGACATGGCACTAGCGAGCCTGATGCCTCTTTTGTCTGCTTCCCAGTGCTCATGAAAGTCAAGCATTGCCAGAGTCTTCAGTCCAGCTCACCGTAGCTTGCCATCTCCTTACTCTGTATCTCACTGTAGATTCCAAGGGCCGGGTGTGGTGCTCCCAAGATGCTGGCTGGCAGTGCCGCTTGTTGAAGAGTACGTGTCAGATGGGGGTTGTTGCAGGCATGCGTGGCAGGCATATATACATATATATATATATATATATATATATATATATATATATATATATGGTGGGGCCCAGGCAATGCCATGTTTTTACGATGATAGGTTAGAACATCTGTACAAGACCAGGCCATTGGACGCAGAGTTGGTCTATGTCCATATAGGGCCACTATATAGTACACGTGTGAAAAATGTGCCAAGTGTACCTTGAAATTGTTTATTTAAAAAGGGTGGCCGCCTGCACACCTCGGTCAATCAGTCAAGCACTTACTAACCCCTGCACGTATCAATTATGTTGTGGTGTGTGTGTGTGTATATATATATATATATATATATATATATATATATATATATATATATATATATATATATATATATATATATATAATGAAAAAACTTTCTTAAAGGGACATTATGGTTACAAGTAAAACCGAAAAACCTCAGAAATTCGCCAGTTATGGTAAGCTAAGCAATCATAACTCGCACCACCACTGCGCACTGCTAAGACTAACACCCAGGTCATCAAAGATGACATCACAAATTCCACCAACCAGGTCATATTTTTTTTGTTGCAAAGTTTGGTAAGGATTCGTCCAGTGGGAGCAAAATTATAAACCGCCCAAAAAGTGCTCTTCCTATGAGTTGAGCAACTTAACCATAACTGCTACCGCAGGCCGTGTAATATTATTGGACAATAAAGCGACGTGTGGTGTTGGCACAATGGACTGTTTGTTCACTTTGGAATTATTTGATGGAACTAGTCATTTGGGTGAGAGGGTAGTAATGGAGTACTTTCATATCAGAAAATGAAATGCTGGTAGCGTAGACTTGATCCTATTCAGAATTTCGATATCGAATAGTGCAGGCCTATCACATTGTTTGCTTTATAGGAATACAGTTCCCGGAACGGACTGAATACCGAGTTGGATTTGGCACATTAAATCTTTGACAGCCAGGAAAGATCCAAACCAACATACACTTTCAGAGCCGAAAGGACGTTTCCAAAACACCGGATTAGCGGCAGCTTTAAATCTGTACGCTGTGCCAGCTCTTCCTCCCCCGCGCATTGATTATTGGTAGGGCTCGCGTCCATTTAAACTTGCGCCGATGGCTATGCATGGGCTGGAGAACTGATCACAGTGTGCTTTCGGGCCTGATTCATGGACTATTTCGCACGGTGCAAAGTGACTTTGCACTGCCAACAAACACACTGATTCATGGAACAGTGCAAAGTGTTTTTTTGCCGTGCAAAGGCGACATGCTTAGCCTCAAGACCAGAAGAAGTTGGTACGAAAACACCATTACACGTTATGTTCCCTTCTTGTGAGGTCACTTCCAAATGCGCGTCTTACAGTCCCCTGACTTTTTTTTATTTTGGGATCGAATCCTGCAAAAATTAAGCTAAGTTTGGCCGGAATGGTAAAAACATTTGACCTATGGATGACGAGCATAGAGATGCTTTCAGCAATTCACTACCAAGGACGGCCTTCATCATCGAGGGAAACAGTCAGCCGTGGCTGATTGATCATGGAGGGAGATATGTAGGATTGAGGGGAACAGTAGAGTTAAATGGCTGGATCTGCTGAGCTAGGATGACCACAAGCAGAGTTGTTACACCCCTAACCCCAACCTCTGGGTGTAATGATTGCAGTGATATCAAGGCCTTCGCCAAGACACCTGGATGGAGGGACTGCCGTGGGCTAGAACCTACACCAGCACCTAGCCTCTGTTAGCAGGATCGCAGGGTTTGAAATTGAGGGAAGCAGGGAGCTACTTAGCACCTGCTTCTAGCACAGTAGAGCCTGGTTGCTTGAAACCAACAGCTACCAGGAGCTACTTTTGCCTCCTAGTGCCAAACAGTGCCTTTTAAACATGCACATGTGACATTAACTTTGGGTATTGGAGAATGTTAATAAAGAAGAATTAGAACACATCTAATACAGATTTAGACACAATGGTTCATACAAAATGGGCAATACGTTAAAGGAGCATTTGTGGTAGCTCCTGGTTCCCCTGCGGGAGCTGCTGCCTACTGGGTGATGCCTGACAACCAGGAGCTGGTTTTAGCTCCTGCTCATTGAATCTCAATTTTGAACACTGGGATCGACGGAGCAGAAAAGGCAAGCAGCAGAGTTGTTAAGCCCCTAGCCCTGGCCTGTTGGGTAGGCATCAGTAGTGGGCAGAACCCCAAACCTGGCGCAAGGCCTCTGGGTAAATGGTCTGACTGCCATTTCTGCAGCAGAGCAGGCGCATATGCATCTACACCCGTCTCTGGGTGCAGCATGTGCAGAGGGTAAAACCCAAACCTGGCCCTCACCAGACCTCAAAACAGAGCCTCTAGTGCAGAGATGGCGAAACGCAGAAGCTTTGAACCCCTACATTCAGCATGAGGGAGCAGAATGGGCAGTGGAGTGATCGCCAGACGCAGAGGGTGATACGCCTATGTCGGGCTCCGCTAAAATCTCCCACGTTACATTACACATGCTAAGCCCCCACACACGGCCCCCGCAGGCCTAGCAATTACCACTTGAGCATGCATCCAGCTATACTAATGCCTTTCTCTAGCACCATCACACTCCCCCACACCAGCTGCTAGCTAGACCCAAAGTGCCCTAACCTTTTAGGTGTCCGGCTCTCACCTTAGGAAAACATATTTACAAATGTCTCTGCCACTTCCATGGAAGCAGAAGGGCACTCCGGTCTCAGAAACATCCGTCCTGTAGCCTTCAACACGACAGATTTTGCATCTGCCTCCCTACTGCCCCACCACCAGACCCCTCCCTCTTTTCTTACAGAGCCATGGGCACCTAGGCCAAATAATATGGCGGAAGGGCTCTTTGTGAGAAAGACCACGCTACATTACTTTACAAGCCACAGTCTCTTACTGTAGAGAGAGCCAGCACTTGCCTCGGACTCTAGGTGCACAGCGTGCAGTGATGGGACCAGTAGTCAAAGGCATCAACCCAATCCCCGGGCTCATGGTGCTGTTTCTGCAGTGCAGAGATGGCCAGAAGCAGAGGGGATAAACCACACGTCCCAGGCACTTGGTGCTGTGCTTGCAGTGCAGAAATGTGCCCAAAAGTAGATGGGTTGAACCACCAACCACAGACTTTTGGTGCACAGATGTCCTGCAGCAGAGGGGTTAACCCCAGAGATGGAAGTGTAATATAAATCATTGGTACACCTACCACTAGTTTGTTTGCTTTTTACAGAGCATACCTTTAGTTCAAAGTCTCAAGAAATGCGTCCTTGACACGTTTTCTTCTCCTGTGCCAAATATAGAATCGGCTCAGGCCGGACATTCAAGCACTGCCAGTTTCCCAAGTCTCAGAGAGGCAGACACACACACACAGCGTCCCTGGCACTGCAGGTTGTCAATGTGCTCAGGTTGCAAACACATTTCTTTGATCAGTGGCAGAGCCTTTCATATGCATGATGGAACATTTCCAACTCAAAGAGCTCCCAAAGCACCAGTTACCTTGCACATCTGTGATAGTTAAAGTTATCAACGGTGATCAATACAAAGCGCCCATTTAAAGATGTTTTTATATCCATGATGTCTACTATCTAAAGTTACTTTAAGTCACTAATGAAATGTATGCAACATCATGAATAACATTGTGCTGGACGTTTGTGACAATCTGCATATCTATCTTTGTTTATTACAAAACGTCTTTTTATTAGATGTCTGAAATCACTGAAAGTACAGTAGATTCTTCAGGTTGGCATTATCTTGCATTCTGGGCCTTGTAGTTTACCATTCTGGATGTGAAAATGAAAGCCACAATGATACTCGTTTGGCTTAACAAGTTGCTGTAAGGATTTACATGTTGTCATGTGGCTTTATTATGCAAATTTTGTTTTTTGTAAGTAACACCTTAAGACATTACTACTGTAGACCTTGAAACTATTGAGCCAAAGTGTGTGATCCAGGTCTCCCCTCGTCCCCCCACTCAACCCTCCTCCTTCCCGGACATCTGTTCGACCATCCCACTCCCTCCCTCCTTTTTGGATGTAGCCAGAGTATCACCAGTTCCTTTTTTCCATTTCCACTACTGGTTAAACCGCTATGCCCTGACTGTAGAGATGTGTTTAGCAGTAGAAGGCCTAACCCAATCCTTAGACTTAGAACAGGCCGTGCAGTGCAGAGCAGCAGAGTTTTTAAACCACTAGCAGTGAGCTCTTGGTGCAAGGTCTACAATACAGAGACAACCAGCAGGAAAGGACTTAAAAAAACATAGCCCCCAACCATTAGCACTAGGTCTGCCATGCAGCAATGACCTACAGTAAAGGGTTAAATCAGTGCTTTAAGTGGCATTCAAAATGGAACCAGGGCTCTTAAGGGGCTTGATCAAAAAGGGGTATGGCCTGGCAGGGGGTTGGTGTCGCAATTAGGACCTGACCTAAAGCCATCTGTTAGGCCATGCCCCTTTGCCGCCAACCCACCGCAAGAGCCCCGGCTCTAAAGGCCGCATTCAGGTTAGGTATATGTTGGTTAATTGCAGTGCTGATCCCCTGCCAGACCCCCCATTGCATCGATCATCACCCTGGGGTACGAGGGTGATGATCACTGCATCAAAATGGTGCTGGGTGGGGGGGTCCGGCGACAATTTATAAAGAAAAGGTGAGGCTTTTTTTTATAAAGCCTGTAGCTCTCGCTTATACGTGAGAGCTTCAGGCTTCAGAAAAAAGTCATCTGCTTCTAGCGGCATGGTGGTCTGGGGCTGCCAGGGAACTTCAGGGAGCCCTGGCAGGGCCCTGTCTCAGACCCATTTTCTGAGACTGCTGATGCTGTGCCGCAGCTAGCCCCTGCCCACAAGAAGAGGGCATCCACCCTCTACCCCTGGACTATTGGTGCAAGGTCTTCAGCTCAGGGAACTGACCAGCAGTATGGGGGGTTAAAGTAGTACCCCTTAACTCGTGCTGCAGCAGAACACAGATGACCAAAGGTAGAGCAGTTAAAGTTACCCTTAGCACGGAACTCTTGGTGCAGAGTCTTTAGTGCAGGGGGTCACTAGTTTAAAGGAGTCTGCAACCTTTGGCTCTCCAGATGTTTTAGACTACAACTCCCATCAGCCCTACCCAGCATAGTCAATGGGGAGGTATCATATGAGTCGTAGTCCAAAACATTTGGGGAGTTGTGGGTTACAGATCCGTGCAGTAGTAGTGTAGGGGTTATACAGCCAGCACTACATTTTGCATGCTGGATCTGCGGTGCTGGAATATGCCCTGTAGGGGAGGGGGTTATACACCTAGCACCATACTCTTGGTTCAGGGTCTGCAGGGCAGCGGGGGCGGTCAGGGCTGAGAGCACCAGGAAAGGCAGCCTGCAACATGTGTGCTGTGCATGTTTAAAGTCCGAATTAAAGGAGTTTGTTTCTGTGCCATAAAGCTGCCAACATGGGGCAGCTGCTCAGGGCCCCCTGTGCCCATTCCAACAAAAAAAAAAGAAATCAAAAGGCCCTGACGCCGTACCTGCCTGGGGCAGGGTGTGCAGCCATGAGACCAGCAGTAGTGCAGTAAATCACCTAGCTCTGGCCTCTGGGAGCTGGGTCTGTAGTGCAGAGATGACCAGCCGTAAAGGGGTGAAATACTTAGTCCCTGGCCCTCGAGGACTGGCCTATAAGGCAACAGGGCAATGTCCAAACCAGAAAACACTTTTCGAGTGGGATTTACCCCATCTGACTTTATGCCAAGGGAATGCGCCATTAGAGGCACAGCCCCCAGATTCACGTTTTCTATGAGAAGACACTTTTATCCAGGGAACCTTTTTTGCTCCTTCCGACCAGTACTCCTCTCTTTCTACGACACCATTAGAGGTGTTTCTCGATACTAGGAAGTGTTGAGCTGTGGTACACTTTTCAAAATATACTTATGTGCTACGTCACCGACGTCCTATGCCGTTCCACTCACGTGAAGGGATAAATATATGATTACCATTCTTCTCTTCCAAGACATGCGGCCTTGAGAAGGACCGGTCAGGTCGAAACACGTGTCGGCTGTTCACTACCTGATTAACTATCTTCATGAAATCAATACAAGTGTATCTGTGACAGCAGTATCAGTTCTATAATCCTTGCAGTGATATCTCTCCCTGGCAGTGCACAAGTTACTTTACTTCCAACCCAATTTAATCTGTTTTACCAGATTTGAGCCTTGTTTGGGGGGGCTCTGAGGAAGTGTAAAACGCAGCAGGCAATTTACCTTAGTTACTTACCCCCAATCATTTCAGAAAACACAAAATGCTAGTGTGGGACCGTTTTTTTGGGGTCAAAGTGGGCCACTTTGATGTTACTAGTAGCTAGTGGCTAGTAGTTTTGACCAGTGTTACTGGTCAAAAATATTCTTCAAAATGCACAATTTCCATCACATTTGATCAAAATCCTCCCCCTTGTGTACCACTCAAACAGTCTGTCACAAAATGGACGAATTGCCATTTGCAACTGTGGGCCACGTTTTCATTGGTGCCCGAGACAATTGTATGCCCCAGTCCGACCCTGCCTAACCCTTAGCCCCAGACTATTTGGGCAGGGGGTACGGAGCAGTGATGTCCAGCAACAGAGAGGCGATAACCCACGAGCCAGACTCTGAGGGCAGGGTTTTGAGGGCAGGGTTTTCAGTGCAGGGTCAGACCAGCAAAAGAGGGGCTAACCCTTAAGCCAAAGTGCAGGATCTGCAGTGCAGAGATGAGCCGAGGTACATCAGCAGGGCCTGCAGTGCAGTGAGGTCCAGCAGTGCAGGGGTTAATGCCCGAGCCCCGGCCTCTGGGTGCTGGGCCGGCAGCCTCCGAGTGCCCGGCCTGGCGTTCCTGTTCTGCCGGTTCTCTTCGGCAGAGTGCATGGAGCCAGCTGCGACAAGACCCGGGAAGTCTTAGCTTATGAGCCACAGGCCTCCCCTGGGGCTTTTTCCGTGGTTTCTGGGAGATTGTGATGACATGCCGGGAAGGAGCGATTCAGCAATGAATGAGTCAGGCCCCCAGCAAGACGGCGGCTCCGCCCCTCGTCTGAATCACGCAGGGTCGGGTCTGGGAGCACGACTGTGTAAGCCAGCGATGCGCCCCTCTTCGGCGGCCCTGATTTAAACAGCGCGTACATCCAACATGTGTCTGGGTAGAATTGTGAGGGGCTGCACTCTAAGCAGAATGGCAAGGATTCCAACCAGGGGTGGACGGGCCTATAGCGAAACCCGAAGATTTCCCCCTGGGCTTCTTTAGTGTGGTAATCTGTTTTTTTTTCAAATTTTCTCATAGGAAAAGGGTTGGACTAAATTATTTCCAGGGCCTCTTTTGTTTCCCACCCCACCCCGGATTCGAACCTAAAAGTGTGTCACACAAACCTGCTCAGATTAGGAGCCCTAGCTGAAGATCACTGTACACAGAGCACGTCGCCCCGTTTCTATAAGGATCTGAGACTCCACGTACCACCATAGTGGGCCATAATTCTCTCGGTACTGATGACTTTTCAAGTCAAAAGCCCTGTTCACAAACGTGAGAGTCAGTTTAGTGTCAATGAAGTTGACTGTTGTACACATGTCTATGTTTTTCTAAGCTGTGATAGTAGCTGGGTTTGTGCCATTCACCAACTGAAGGTTCTGAAAGTTCACAAAAGCGTTTTCGGTTTGTGGGTCGGACCTGCAGGCGTAGTTGCCAACTAGGCCCTTGCCATTGTAGTCATCCGAATCTGGGCTAGGCTTTGCGGTCAGCAGCAAAGCCCTTTGCATGCTGGAACATGTAGGTCTGTGTGTTCCGTTATATGGATGGGACCCACAAGGCATGCAACGTGTGTGTAAGGGAGATTTGTGTCAGGAGGCTACCAGGTGACATGTAATTGTAATTGGTTATTTATAACGAGCTTAATACCCAGAGGTTTCTAAGTGCGGACCGCGGATCAAACCTGTGTTGCTCCACGTTGTCTTGCTTCCAAGGCAAGCGGGTTGCCCCTGAGCTATCCTCCCAAGACACGGATGTGCCGGGGACAAGAGGAGACAGCAGAAATAAGCTATACAGCTCTCAGCTCAGCAGCACAGGCAGAATAGGGCTGGTGAAAGAAAGCGGGAGAGGGAGCCGGGTTCCCAAAAGTGCCTGTTGCCGGGATCTGAGTGGGACTGAAGGGGCGCTTGGCCGGAACGGCATTCGCTTAAATGCGAAACAGTAACTGGCCACATGAGGCTGTCCCGGCACACAATGGCAATTATGGCTGTGCAGGGTGTGCCTATCGCAACTTGGCCCCCGGCATAGCACAGCAGCATCTACAGTCGATCTTTCTTTACAGGGATTCACATGAACTTTGGATAATCGGGAGCTAAACGCAGCACCTGGGAATCCAGCATCTTCCCCAGAGTAGGAGCTACTTCTGGAGAACAAGGATGGCGCAGGTCTAACTTCCATAGTTGGTGCACACTAACTTTCTGTCCACCATCTAGAGCCCATCGTGCTCCAAATGTCCCAGAGCTCCCTTGTACACAGTCCCAAACATAGAGTTAATGTCGCAGCAGGATGTCTGCATGGCCCCAGCTGGCCAGCAGAGTCAGGCAGTTTTGGGCAGTCTTTGATCTTGGGATAAGCAGCCTCTTTTAGCAGGAGCTAAATAGATTTTAACTTACAGAAACGTGGATACATGCTGTGTCTGCTTCAGGAAGTGCTTTACTTCTTCAACGTTCCACAAACAAACAAGGAGCTTTGAACGACCACCAGCTCCAAGCAGAAATGTACCTAGAACCCCATCTTCTGCTAGAGGGACACCTCCGTTAGAACAGCACCCCAGTATGCGATCAGAGTGCCCTTAAGTGACCCTTCACTGTCTGTTTTAGAGCATTAAACAAAAAAAAACAGTGGACGCACTGATAACATAGGTGTCCCATTTAGAACCGAACTTCCGGACTGATGGAAATAGTAAATGAGTAACCCTATTGGACAGGTTATATGGATTGGGTACTCCCTATTTTCTGTTATCGGGGGTCAAATCTGCACTATTGGGAGACTGTTTAAGCACACTTAGAAACAAACAGACCAACTACCCCTTAGTGCATATCTATCGGTAAATCGTATGCATCTGTTTGTTCACTCAAAAGATGAGTCAGCACATTTCAAAGATACACAATTTCTCAATATCAAAATCATACATATTTATTTCATCTTCCTTCTTTCTTTATAAAAACTGCTAAAAAAACATGTGATCACTTATATCAAAAAACCATACATCATAAACATCCCACTGAAAACTAGGTTACATAATAGTGGGTTATCGCATCACAACAAACATGTTTTTCTTGTTTTTATATAAACCTATTTTTTAGTATAGAACAATAATTTTAGAGCAATTCCTTTGAAGAACCTATTGGACATACATGCTCCTCTAAATGCACATATGATGTATGTACATACATAGGATTTCTGCGAATAAGCAGTGTTCTATTCTACAGGGACCAATGGAACACATCAGATTGAACTGTGGAGAACACTGTAGTTTATGGAATTGCAAGTCACGTGGGGAAATGGTAGCATTGCCCTGATTCTAGCTTTCTTCTACACCTCGGTTTTCCATTCGCATCTATTGTTGGGAGCACAATTTCAGTTTAAATACATGAAAACTGGTATGCAAAATGTATACACGGTTTTATAGTAAAGAATTTGTTATGGTATGTCTCTTAGCGTTCATTTTTGTCTACAACTAAATCATTTTGTTTCAAACGAGGAATAGGTACCTGCAGGTACACCCTGCAACAATGGTCTGAGCAGCTGGATTATCGCACTCTGTATGAGAAACATACCTAACCACTCTGTATGAGAAACATACCTAACCACTCTGTATGAGAAACATACCCAACCACTCTGTATGAGAAACATACCCAACCACTCTGTATGAGAAACATACCTAACCACTCTGTATGAGAAACATACCTAACCACTCTGTATGAGAAACATACCCAACCACTCTGTATGAGAAACATACCTAACCACTCTGTATGAGAAACATACCTAACCACTCTGTATGAGGCCTTGAGGAAATGTGAAAAAAAGAAGAAAAGTATGTACTCTGCCGCTGGCACGTGTATGTTGTTTACAGACACTTCTCTGTCACACATGTATAGCAACCTATCTTCAATAGCGCCAGCAGAGGCCATCTTGAAGAGGTGCACCCGACAATGGGCAGATCAGGAGACTTCTCTCTATTAGCGTCACAAGAACCCTCAGCTGGATGCCAGGAGCAAGCAATGACTGCCAGAGGAACATGGCAAGCTATCCAACCAAACTACACCGCCATGTCATGCACAACCCATTGCTCTTCAAGGCGCTGCATGGGAGGCACAGTACAAGGGGCTCCCATACAGTGCCTCAGGAGGCCCCATGGTACAAATCCCAGTAATGGCTCGCCGCAGCGGTATGAAGTGGAGACCTACTGATAAACAGGGCACCCTGCTTTGGTCTGCAGTCTACAATGCACCACCCCACTCGCTCTATTCGTCCTTCTCAGTAGGCACATGCGGGAGCGACGCCTGGAAGCGGTGAATGCCATGAGGTTGCCAACAACCCTTCTTGGTGAACACAGTGACCAACAGGTCTCCTGCCCTAGATGTTCATGGGGACGAGTGGGTCACACCTTTCCAGTTGTGTGTTACTACCAACATTGGATTCTGATGAAATATTCTTTGCTCTATTTAAAAATGGATGTTCAACTGAACTTAAAAAAAGATTCCCCAGATATGGCCCATAGTTCCTCGCAGTGGGGCAGGGGGGATGCATCTTCTGTTCTGGCAGACTTTATCCTTTTTTGTTCAGGAGAGGGGGGCTGGGAATCCTTTTTTGTTCAGGAGAGGGAGGGGGGGAGTGAATGTTTTTTTAGCTTGGCTCACAGGTTTCAGATAGCCAGTTCTGCCCCCATTTATATGGGCTTCGGCAACTCTCCACTCCCTTTAAAGGAATGGTGAGAAAGCACTGTTCGTGTTTGCCATAGGTATAGTTTACCACAGAGTCTCATCAACATGTATGTTTAATTTATTTTTTTTTGGATCATGGGTTGGTCTTGGATCATCTGAAAATGCTTTTGGCTCCACATAATGGTAAATGTCTTTTTTCTGCACCTGGCCAAACAACATATTCCATGAATCCCCCCGGCTCCATACACGTCCCAGCCATAGAACGACTGGAGGATAAACTGCGGGAGAAAGTGACCAGGATACAGGAAAGGGGCACTGAAGAGGAGTGGGGTGGGGAGATAACGATCAGGACGGTAGAATGCGTACCATGGAAGCGGGGTGCCAAGTAGCGAGATACGGTACTAAGCTGGTAACTAGATGTACCAAGTGAATTGCACACTACATAAGCCCTGGCCTTTGGCAAGGGAAAAACCTTCACTTCACATATTTGAATTCTCGCCAGGCCGACTCAGCCCTACATAATTCCCATGTCAATACATTGGCTACTAATAACAGCTATTTGTACAGCACCTAGAAACATTTGGAATCTGGCATGACGTACATGAATACCACATGTAAGATTCAAAATTGCTAGGAGCTATTCAGCTCCTGCTTCTAGTCCAGGAGAGCCTGTTTACCATGACACCACAGCTGCCAGGAGCTTCTTTAAGCTCCTCGGGCTAGCATCTGGCATACAAACATACCTATGCGACAATGACTTTATGCATTTGGCAATGTTTGTAAAGAAGCTTTAGGGTACATCTAGAACATGCTTCTAGCACAATAGAACATAGGTAATGGACACATTGGGCCTCATTAAGACCCAGGCGTTAAGGAGTTAACGGCGCCGTAAAAGGTGTCGGCGCCGTTAAACCCTTAACGCCTTACTACGAAGTCCATATGCGGGACCCGACCTTAACGGCTGGTCTAGACCAGCTGTTAAAGTAGGGGCCCGCAAAGGGACTCTTGAGGTAAGTACGGTACCACAATTTGCGGTACCGTACTTACCGCCTTCCCCATTCCCATTATGCCCTATGGGGCAAAAATGGGAATGGGGAAGGGCCATGGTGGCATGGGGAATTACCGCCCCGCCAACCTTGGAATGGGGTGGTAATTCCCCATTCCGCCATGGCAGACTCCGGCATCGACCAGGGTGCTAAGAGCACCATGGTTTTCCGCCGGAGTCCTAATGAGGGCCAATGTTTACTTTTGTCTTTCATGTGAAAGTTACATTTGTGGCGCACTATGTACTACCTCCTGGCACCCGAGAGGTAGTTCCTGCCTACCCAGCATCCAAGTGCTACGCAGTGGTGTTAAATCCCGCAATATTCTATGTATACAATTCCTTTAGGCTCTCTCTGCGTCGGGAACTGATCGTGTGCACAGCCATCCTTTCCCTGAGAAAGGGCTACAAGTTTGCGTAGAAAAGGAACTGCACCTGGATTCCAATGCACTGGCTGATGTCACAGCCATTCCATGCACGCATTCAAATCCTGGGGCTGTCCGACTCAGTATGTAGGGTTCAATGTTAAGATTAGGGTGAGTGTTGTGAAAAATGAAACCAGCACCGAGGCCAGTGTACAGTTTGTGCTCAGTGATTCAAGCACATAACCCTTCTATCACAAACATGTTTGCCGAATATGTAGATGTGTAGTTATTCTTAGGTTACCAAAATGTGGTTTCATTTTATGCAAAGCAGCCAGGAACACTGATTGGTGCAATTATTTACTCCCCAGGCACCTGGGGGGATTTTGAAAGAATACAATAGTAGTGTAGCAGACTGTCCATCTTGGAACGATAACCAGAAAAGAATGTGCATGCTTAGTCTAGGTTTTGTTCAGTAAGACAAGTATAACATTCTTATTAGGACTACAATATGTACTGGGAGTGATCAACGTATAATTAAAAAAAAGAAAACTGGTCCGCAATGCCAATTCGGTTTGCAGTGATTACAACAAATCAAAAATAACTAATTCCAAAATAACGAATTAAAAAAAAAAAAACAAATAAAGGGGTTGGGAGTGGGAATAGTGGTTTTGGGGGTGGGGGAAAGGTATTAGGAACAAAAAAGGGAGGTTGAGGTGGAAACCCACCCAAAAACCACAAAATGTAATTCGTTATTTTGGAATTCGTTATTAAGGTATTAGTTGTAATGGGATTCGTTATTTTGGATTCAATAAAATCATATGTAACCGCCAATTCAATAAACCCTTTTTTTGTTTTTTAATAGCTGCTTTTGCAACAAACAAATAAATCCACAACCCTCTCCACCGCACGACAGATCTGTTTTTTCCGTAGTATCTGGGTTAGCTCTACTAAACGCTCCTGGCAAAGCAACTGTCACCCACAGAGCAACATAGTGGGAGAGCGAACCGCATGCGCTAGATCGGTGTATGACATGCAGGGGTCCAGATAGTTATTCCTTATTGCGAGTAAAAACTACTCACTAGATGGATAGAGCACAGACTAAAGAAATAAGGCACAAATGACTGAGTGGGGAATTGCTTATTGGTGGGCTGAAAGGGTGTGGGGGGTGTACTGGCGGCTGCAAGTCGAGGTACTTGGATGCTGACGTTAAAGATACTGGACCTGATTTACAAAAGCATTTTTCAATGGTGCAAGAGAGGACAAAGTGGTTGAGACGATACCAGGAAGCAATTTTGACATCCATCGGAAAGTTGAACATTTATGGTTTTCAGTGTAGTTGTAGTTCCTTGATCCCAACGTTCCTATTCAAAGGCAGGTGAGCAGCTCCGTTTGCCAGCCTGAAAATGTCCACAACAAACCACATTTAAGAGTTAAGGCAGTGCCGCTCATTATTGAGAGATAACTCCTCCTTGGCCCCACCCTCAACAACACTCGCATCCGGTGAAGAACATCTCCTTCCATGATACCACATCAGGGATTACCAGGAAAACAAACTCAGAATGTGGGAAGACCCAGGAAGCGGTCACTTGTCATGTCAACAGCCCTTTGCCGACGTCAGCACAGAATTCAAATCTCCGGCTCACGCTGACAGGGAGCGCATTTCCAGGAAGAACGTACCTAATGGCAGTGCATCTTTTATGAAAAGTATATAAAGGCGTTTAGAACTGGCTTCAAAGTGGATCTGAAATAATATTTGTTGATAAAAAAAATGCATCCTTTTAATATTCTAAAAGCTTTTTTTTTATTTTATTGTGTTATGGTTTACAAAAAACCTTTCACACTTTCACATTTATTCAAACATTGTACAAACACATAATAATGTAGAAAAAAAAACATTACACAAAATGTAGAAGCACGCAACAGTCAATACATTGCTTAAACCCAGGAAGATTGAAAATGGATTACAACAAGAATCCGGTTCAACAAGCAGAATTGATGGCCTCAAAAACCTCTACGAGAAATCGATAAAAAAGGGAGAATTAGTGAAGTATTTCCACCCCACATAAGGCGTGACCAAATCATGTCCCCATGAGGACCATAACCCATCAGAGCGATTTCTTTGAAATGTCTCCTCCTGGTTTTACTCAAGGTGGGGCAAGAGAGTGCCAGGTGTCTTAGGGTTTCTAAGGTAGCCGGACATTTACAGACATGACAACCCAGAGCCCGAGGTTGATGCATGTTCCAGTGGCCAATGCGATTAAGGGTGGGCAACTGGTTGAGGCAAAAACAAAGATACATGGAGCGTGACTCGTTACAAGGAAATAGTTGAAGATATTTCAGAAGATCCCATTTTATTAATGGGGAGCTAGGCACACTCTGTAGTAGTGGAATATGTACTGAGCTGCTCGATAGCCTCACAGCAGTCAGCCCTAAAAAGCTTAAATGTAGTGGTGGCAGGGAGATTTATATGTTCATCTTCTGAGGAACGGATGTAATCCAGAAGATTTGCCATAGTGATCTTAAAGACATTAACAGATGCTTCAGATCTCTCAGCTAACATCATTTTCAAATCTACGGATTAAGAATTTGAGGGGGGCGGGGGTGAACTTGGAGTAACTAGACAATTGCTTCCACAAGTGCCGCTTGTGTAGGGACGTTAACCCCAGGCCATGTCTCAATACTGAATTTGGGGTGGATTTTGCAAGACCCACAGTTTCTTTGCAGATCCTGCCCCGGATAATGTTCAGGTATGGACCAACGCCTGCCGTGGTCATGACCAAACCGTACAACAGGATTGGTTTGATCTTGGCAAGATAGAATCTGATCAAAGGAATCATGGAGAATTTGCAGAGCTATCAATGTAAGGATTTTAAGATTAAGTATACTCTAAAACCTCTAGCTTGCGATACCCGTTAAGAAGGTACCATGCATAACGCGTCTGCCAATCCCATAGATGTAAATTGCAAGTTAGTGACGCCAGATGAATAGCAGAGGCGGCTACCACGAACAATGTCACAATCAAATAAAATACGTCCATTTCATTTCATTCACTTGAACGGAAGGTACTGAATCAAAAACTATGTAGCGTCTTTGCCCAAAGTAAAAGCTGTGCACTTTTTCTTGGTATGACACGGGTGAACGAGTAAACTTGTCCGACCACTGGCAAAATCCGAGCACCTCTCGATGGCTACTGCGTGGGTGGCAATGCAAAGTGACTGCGGGTTTCAAGGATCAGAGATCAGTTTTAGGTGAAAGGAGGGCGGCGGTGAAGCACACGCATTCCAATCTTTTATACCAGGGACGGCGTCCAGGACTTTCAACCCTTTCAGATGAAATGGGCCCTGGCATAAGTGGCCCCAGGGATCGAGTCGAGGGTACACGCGGGAATTAGAAAAAAATATCCTCACTTGTTTTTTTTTTGTGTTTTGATTTTATGAAAGGCAAATGCCCATTTGGCTTGCGTAATTTGCATGGTTATGCAGAGCTAATTGAATTACTTTTGCATATTTCACCTTGATATACTAATTTCTTGTGACGGCACTTCCCATTGTGTATGTTGAGTCTCCCCACTTTTTGTTTTAAGACTTAACTCCTGAGTGACCCCCCCCTCCCTGAGTAGGTGCCCCCATGTTGGCAGTTGTTTGGCCCAGCAACATCTTCTTTAGCTTAGTAACGTGAGATTTGCAATGCGCGCCCGACCTTGGCCTGTACCGCGTTGCCCTAGTACTCCGGTTTAGTATACACTAGCCTCGTGTTGGCAAAGAGCGACTAATATGTATTCAATCGCCATTTACTAGGTGAACTGAACTCTCTGCTGGCTGGCTGTCCCGTGCCACTGCATTCCACTGTCAATTATAATGAAAGCGGTTACATATCTTTATGCCGAAAACTTTTAAATTGAATGAACATATATCGAATATTTTATAAGGAAACATTTTATAGTGAATGCACTTTTTTTTGGGGAGGGGGGGTCCCGCCCCCCCAAACCCTGTTTCCCACCCCTAAAAACCCATCCGACCATTTCCAATTTTTTTTAACCCTTTAACCCACCCCTAATTGCATTCACTATAAAAGTTTGTTATAAAATATTCGATATATGGGCATTCTATATAAAGGATTCGATATAAACACTGTATACCAAAGAAAGCACCCTATAGGTGGCGCAGAGTGTTTTTCCAGCTGTAGCAAAGGGGGCCCCCAAACATCATTTTGAAATTGGTCCCCACGAGCTTTCATGCGTCTTCGGCCGGCACTGCTCGCTATGCTGACCACTCCTGTTTGTGCATTGCAGAAAAAAAAAACACTTAATAGACAATATACGTCACTCAAAACCTGTGCGCCTCAGCGGATTACCTGAGGTACCCCGTGCATCGACACTATGTCAAAGGTGGCCTAGGACTGACTGCAGGAAGTGTTCATCAGCTGGCAAAGCAGAGGTCCATTCTCCCGTGTTAATATACTACTAATGCGCGTGGGCGTGACAGTGCACTCGGCCAATGGCCAAAAAGCAGGGCGGAGGGGAAGCTGCAGCAGCAGAGATGGTAACATGGAAAAGGCAGCTCGGGAGGGGCTGAAGAGAGGCCACCACACATGTCACAGCCATGAGCCAGAGGTGGGGTCTCCTCCCCTGGATCCCGCGCTCCTCATCCCTTACTATAAATGTGTAGAGTCCTCTGGTCCTGTACTCAAGCTATGCATACCGTGTAATGGGGTTTCATCCTATGAAATCTTAAGCAGAAATGGGAGTTGTTTGATGTTTAGTGTAAAGTACTTTTGGTATCATCCGTAGACCCTTGTTTGAATGGTATTTGATGAAGCTGATTCGAAAGACATTGGAGTGTGCTCCACATGTGTTCTCCATAAGAATATCACACGGATCTTGTATGTGGTCTCTGCTCCTGAGAGCGTTCTAGGGCTCTCATTTATATTGTTTACATATAATTGGGAGACTAATGGCAGGAGTTTTAAACTTTACAATGTGGACAACCCAGCTATCTATCCAACCCCCGCCCCTCTAGTACCCTCGCTCACTACCTGGAAGCCTATGGGTGGATCCCCTGTATACACAGAGGGTATGCACCCCACTGACAGGGCACACAGAGAAAAGATCATGTCTTCCACTCTCAGAGTCCACAATAATCACATTTTAGGAAAAATGTACACATTCCTTGACTCCAGCACAAACACCCACTGTGCTGAAAATCCAGCGAAAAGTGTGTGGAAATGAGTGCCCATCCTTTCCACAGAATACAGTAATGAAAGTAAGGTTTAGTCCAGCTGGACTTCCCTGGAGGTGGTGGGGCTTTAAAAGTATGGGTTTTGTAGAAGCTGCAATCCGTGCAAGGGCGCTGCACACAACAGTATGGTTTGTGTGTTCCAGATGACACTAATTAGGATGTGATGGGTGCACATATGTAAATGTGATATATAGCCCGGGGTGGACTGGCTTACAGGGAACTCTGGCGGTTTCCCGGTAGGCCCACACTAAGCCTCTTTTTTGTGGTATTTCCAAATGTTCCCATAGGAAAAGGGTTGAGATTGCTGAAAATGTGTAATATGGGGCCACTTTGAAAATTATTCCCAGAGCCTTTTTTTTGGTTCCCAGTCCACCCCTGTGTACAGCAGCCAGGGGCAAACTGTACAGTGTGAGATTACACCATTGAAATGCATTAAACATGTTTGAAAGCTGATTGCGAAATGTACGCGGACACCCAGAAGCTACAGCGTGTAGGGATACCAGACCGGAAAGTACACTTGCAATTTTGCCAAAACAGGGGACACAGCAGCTGAGGGACACACTGTTTGGGAGAGGTCAGCTGTGAATGTGCCTCGCTTGCAATAGGAGGATTAAACCGAATGAGTGGAAATTCCTGTACCTTCAAGTGAAAGATGACACCGTCACTGCAGTGTAAATGCCCCGCTTTGTGGCAATTCCCTGTCGGATGCAATGTTTCCTGTCAGATTAGAGGCAAGGTGACTGGATGTCTGCCTGGAGGAGGTCCTCTCTTTCCCACTGAAAGGAAGGACTCATCTGCTTAGTTCTGCTTCGCCTGCAAGAATGAAAAGGACCCTCTTTCAGAGTTGGTCTCCCTGCACCCCAATTGCATGTGTGGGAATACAGATCTGCTTGTGACCATCTGACACTGAGGAGCATCTGAGAGACTCTGTTATCAGTTTTTTCAATTGGCTAATGCTGTTTTATGTACAAAAGCCTTTATTATGTTGAGATGTCTGCACACCTGGTTTGGACAAGCAGCATTGTCTTGTGGTACTCCGTGCCTGCTGGGCCGAGAGACCCAAGCTACTCCTCACTGATGAAGCCCAGAAAGGCAAAGATTGTTTGGGGATGCTTGTGGTCTTGTGCAGAAGGGATGTGACCAAGCAGTTCGGGCTGGCTTGCCCCTTTTGGGAGCAGGACCAAGCCTGATTTGCATATGGCCATACCCCTTCTGTAATGGCTTGGCAGGCGAAGACCGATGGTTTGGAGGGTTTGCCCAGAGCAATGCTAGAGGTTAAGATTCATTCTAAACCTTCCAGCCATCATCTCTTTTGTTTTGCTTGTGTCCCTTCAAGGCCAGTTAACTATGTGCCTACCATCTGTGCAAAGGCCTATCCTGTGGAGTGCCTATACTGTGGAGTGCCTATCCTGTGGAGTGCCTATCCTGTGGAGTGCCTTTCCTGTGGAATGCCTATCCTGTGCAGTGCCTATCCTGTGGAGTGCTTATTCTGTGGAGTGCCTATTCTGTGGAGTGCCTATCCTGTGGAGTGCCTATCCCGTGGAGTGCCTGTCCCGTGGAGCGCCTATCCTGTGGAGTGTCTATCCTGTGCAGTGCCTATCCTGTGGAGTGCCTATCCCGTGGAGTGCCTATTCTGTGGAGTGCCTATCTCGTGGAGTGCCTATCTCGTGGAGTGCCTATCCCGTGCAGTGCCTATCCTGTGGAGTGCCTATCCCGTGGAGTGCCTATCCCGTGGAGTGCCTATCCTGTGGAGTGTGTATCCTGTGCAGTGCCTATCCTGTGGAGTGCCTATCCCGTGGAGTGCCTATCCTGTGGAGTGTGTATCCTGTGCAGTGCCTATCCTGTGGAGTGCCTATCCTTGAATGTTATTGGGAAAGTGTGTCACTGTGAAGCGGCTTGCATAGCGATGTTCTCATCCTGGCTGCTACCCGAAGCAACCCCGCCATGCACAGTATTGTCCTTGCAGTGAATAAAGTCGGTTTGTGAAATGTGGAGTCCTGGGGAGACATGGGGCACTTCCCTTCGTTTAGTGTATGTTACATTGTACCACTGACTTATCCTACTGACATGATTGTTGCAATATCAATGCAACGTCCTGCAGCTGACCCTGACAGGAGAACATTCGGATTTTGCATTGATTTCCTCGAAGTGTGGACTCTTAGCTTCTTGACTCCAATATCACCCCATACACGCTCATGCGGCATTGGCTCTATGCTTGCCTCACAGCGGAAACACCCACCACTGCACCTAAACTGCCGTACGGCTTCCTAGTCTCCAGCTCGGATATGAAAAGTGGAGAGAATTTCCATTCTCTAGAGTGTCAAAGGGAGGAAAGGCTCAGCCACAACTACGTAAGCAGAATGCAAGGGAGAGATGGTCCCGCGCTCTGTATTCTAATCTATGATTCATGTTGTTTGCAATGTTTACTACGTTGCCATTCTGATGAATTGGTCGATAAAGCATAACCATGTGGTATTTACAGTGAATACAGACCATGTGCATCTATTGGCACCACATACATGTATGTGCTGTGCTGTAATCTGAACACAGACATCATTCTTCTACACTGTTCCGCCTGCGCGCTCAGCCTCTCTACCAAAGAGCGAGCTAAGTGTTCTTGCGAACTCACAGGCTATTTCATATTAAGTCCTCTGCTGAGGGCTCCATATGCTCGGGCATCAGGGAGTTTATGTAGGTCACCTTTCCCGATCCCACAAAATCATAAGGCAAAGCTGAAACCAACATCGATTATTTATTTATTTGTATTTTTAAAGCGCTCACACAGCCCGCGGGCATCGAGTATGCATTGCACGTAAAAGAACCATTTGGTCAAGAAAGATTTCAAACAGAAGTTGGTCGTCCTGGGCCTATAAAAACCAACTGCAGCTGCCAAGAAACAAACTAATCTTTCACACATGGCTCCATAACATTAAACAAAACTTTAGAACTGCACAAAATATGACTATCAGGTTGGTGGTTGGGGACAAACACAGAGAAGGTAAGTAACTCACACTATGCTCACAGAGGCACAGCTCCATGTCACTGATGAGGCCCGACTAGGCTGAAACACGTTCCTGCGGTTGCTGTTGGTACTCTTGGTCAGAGGAGAATTGCCTAACATTTCGGTGATGGACTGCCCTTGTGGGCGGGGCAAAGATTGAAATGCAGTGGGGTGCCCATACCTATTTTTGATTACTTTTACATCACTTTCAGTTTATTGAGATATGCTGAACCATAAACAACAATTCTAGTTTCAAAATGTGACAGTACATTCAAAAATGCCTGGGTCTTATTTGACCCTTAAAACACCTGCAAAGGGTCGACAATTGGCGGGATGCAGATCCAGAGAGGTCCACAGTAACTTGTCTGCGAAGGTAGGCACCTCTACAATCAAAGCAACAAAGACACTGCATAAAGCCATCTAGTGCCTTGAGCAACTTTTTGGAAACTTCTAAGAGCATCCAACCTACAGAAGGTTATTATGCCGCGCCTAGAAACACTTGTGTACAGGCGCGTTATAAATGTCAGATCATGTCATTATCCAGCCATTACTATGTAACCAAGACAACTTCATGTAACTAAGATAATTGTATATCACGCTCACTGTAACCAAGAACACAGTATCCCTATGTAACTAAGACAACTGTGTGTAAATAAGACAATCTCATGCAAAAGCGCCTCGATGCCCGTGGGCTGCTAGTGCATTTTTTTTACAAATACAAATAAATAAATAAATTAAAGAGAATGAGAGTATAAAAAAAAGCATTCAGTAGGTTACTAGAGGGCCGTGTCTTAATCGGAGCTGCCATAGCCAGCATTAGAATCCACTGCAATGCCCACATGGCATGGGGGGGGGAGGGCACACCCACGAACGGCAGACCTCCGCCCAGCCTTCAGCCACCACCCCTTCCTACACCTATGAAACCGATTTAATCTTATTTTGCTTCTGCTGCTAATTTTGTGGTTGCAAAACACTTTTTGGCAGCTCTGCTGCGTCAACCGGTTTTTCTTCCCATGGAAGGCGAGAATTGGGATCAGGTGGCCCGCACTTGGAGTCAGGACAAAAGGCGTTTGCACTAGGAGTCGGAAAAAGACGCATTTGTTATTTTCAGCTAATAGTTTTGATTCGGAGGTGTAAAAAAACAAAAAAAAGAATCCGGTTTGTGTTCTTTTTGTTGCACTGCAGTGAGTGTTGCAGCACAGCGTCGAGGGGCTGGGTCATTTCTGGGCACGGTTTGCACCCTCGTGTGCCAAAGTGGCTTTAACCGCGAGTAGTACGCGCCTTACTGCTTTACTGACTGCCATACCTGCAGGAGGGTCATTTCTTGAAGCAAACTAAGTTGGTTAGTAAGTCTGTCTGCACCCAAAAGGCGAGCAGGCACCAGCAGGAGAGGCCAGGCAATGCTCAAGAGAAAGGGACTCTCGGGTGTAAAGGTCAGGCAATTCTAGGGAGGAAAAGCAGGGTAATTGTCAAGAAAAAACATAATTCCTAGCAGGAATTTACCGGCCTATCTCAAGAAGACCTCTTTTGGTGGATACGATTATAATTTATATAAAATTAATCAATATGACCAGTGTTTCACAATGAAAAATATTGACATAGTAAAACACATGAATGCATTTCATTAGAAAATTCAAAGTGAAACTGTATTCCCAGTGCTAATGAATCTCAAAGCAAATGTTGCACGCTGAGAGCTTTGTTTCCGAGGGACAGCCTGGCAGTTTTCCAGAAAAGACCTAGCAATTCCCAGGAAAAATGGTTTGGCAATGCTAATCTGAAAAGGCCTCGGAATTCTTGGCCCAAATAGCCAGGCAAATTCCCAGGAGAAAAAGGTCTTGCGATTCCTAGGAGAAAAGGCCAGGTAACTCCAAGAACAAAACTTCTTGCAATTCCAATGGGAAAAGTCTAGGCAATTCCAACTGGAAAAGTATAGGCAATTCCAAGGACAAAAGGTCTTGCAATTCCAAGGAGAAAAGGCCAGGCAATTCCAAGGGCAAACGGTCTTTCAATTCCAACGGGAAAAGTCTAGGCAATTCCAAAGAGAAAATGATAGGCAATTCGGTCCAAATAGCCACCAAATTCCCAGGAGAAAAAGGTCTTGCGATTCCTAGGAGAAAAGGCCAGGTAACTCCAAGAACAAAACGTCTTGCAATTCCAATGGGAAAAGTCTAGGCAATTCCAACTGGAAAAGTCTAGGTAATTCCAAGGACAAAAGGTCTTGCAATTCCAAGGAGAAAAGGCCAGGCAAAATCCAAGGACAAACGGTCTTGCAATGCCAACAGGAAAAGTCCAGGCAATTCCACGGAGAAAAGGATTGGCAATTCCAAGGAGAAAGGCGAGGCAATTCCAAGGACAAAAGGCCAGGCTACAGGTGTTCCTATTGTGCTTTCCTAACTGCCACCACTATATAATGGATCTCCGTATGGTATTTCAGATGTGTCTGTGAAACCCAACATCAGACCCTTTGTGTATATTGCACCTCATTCCCCCTCGTTCATTTCAATAGTCCCTTCTGTATTTCACAGGGAAATTGAAGCCTGCCGCGTTTCTGGCCTGAAACAACCTCCTTTTTAAAATCTGAATACCGGACGGCACCACTGCGTTGCTGCCGCGTCACATGATCCCCGCCTGCCCCTTGGTTGGGTTCGTGGGTCATACCTTTCGGATGCCTATGTTGCTCAAACATGGCATTGAACAATATGCCATGTGAAAGGGTTTGGCTGGGGAAAAGATGGCTGGGTTTGGATAACGATGAAATATTTGGTTGCAAGTAACGTTGGGGCAATTGGGCGTTCGCTGTGTAATCGAGACGCTCTAGCATGAAATTAAGAAGTATTCCTCGATGTATTGGAAATGTATTTCATGGGCGGGTGGTATGATCATGTTTTTTATTTTTTGTAAATTGAGGGCACCCTTGATGCACACTGATGAGGATGATGATGATAACGCAGAACGGTCTTCCACGGCACTGTGGGCATGGGTCTCAACATGAATACCTGCACACCCCGCCGCCATTGGTCTTTTTTACACAGACGTGTCAGTGTGGTGAAGGACAACCTGGTTTCTTTTTAAGCTGCATTGATCCTCTGCGACCCCTCTTTCTCGGTTTTGGGTAGCCCGTCTTAACACTGAGCAATTTACAAATAGAACCCGATCCAAGCTGAAGGTCCTTCAGAACATACTTGGTTTTGCAAGATTGCAATTCTAGTCCCGTGCGGTATTGGCCATCCATATAGAAAGGAGTTGCGCCCCTCCACAAACCTTCACATTCCGAGATTCGGATTTGAATAGGCAGAGGACAACTCTGCCGCCCCACTCCACTTTAAAGAACAGGCACCCTTATCACAGAAAATAAGTCTACGGAAATGCTTTGTCCCCTTTCCTGTGCTTGCCAAAGTCTAAACAGAGACTTTACCTGCACCAACACAAAGCTGAACATATGTGCACTGGGCACCCAATACATAAAGGAACAAGGAAAGACAATACCTTCCAAAGTTCAGCAGATTTTAATTATGGCAATATCTAAAATCAGACACTGCTCTCCAAACATTGTGAGGCCTACAAAGAGAGTCTACTCTCCAAACCTCGTAGAACTAGAACAAGGCTCTACTCCCTCGGCCTAACATTGGGTGCAGCTCCGTTAGGGTGGTAATGCAGAACATGAGACCATACTTTTTCAATCTAGCCTATCCTTCGGTGAGACAATGTTCTCCGAGCCTAGAAAGGCTGAACGCGGGCGTCTACATCTTTTATGTAGTAAGGCCAAATGTGAGAAGTTACTGGCATGGTAGAAAGCAGAGTCACTACTCTCTAGGAGTAGAACGGCCAAATGCATGCCTAGCAAGCCTGGGCCAATACAGGGTTCAACATCAGGTGCTGGTCTGTAAACCAGGCAGCAGCTGGCATTCTCCACCCAACATGGCCGAGTAAAACAGTAGAAAAGTCTCAGAGTGAGCTCCATCTTTTTACTTGAGAATGAAAAGTCCATGAGACTTTGCATTGACCGACATGAAAGCTCTGGACAGTGACGAAAAGACCATTAGTCATTACCGGGAGCCGCCTGGCCACTGCACAGGTCGGGTGTTCATCTGGCGCGTCATCAAAGGCTTCAGGTCGGCCCTCTTGCTGTTTTTTGACTTCCTGGGATCACTGCCACCCCACCTTCCCTCTCAAGCCAAGGCCCATTTCAAGGGGTGCAAACCTATTAAAATCAGACTTGAACACCATGACAGGGCCTGTGGGACTTTGCAGTCATTGGTGTGAACACCAGCCACCTGCTTCTACACAGCCCATGTTCTATTTGGGTAGATAAGGTAACTGCAATAGGAGTGCGTTTCTGAGACGGGCGCTGACGCTGCAGATAACATGCACAATGCCAGGAAGGGCCACATCCGTTTTTCTTTCTGGGATAGAGGCAATGTGCATAAGTAAAATGGCTAATATGTTCACCTGTGCTGTGAAGCAGCGTAAGCAGCACTATATAAAACAACCTATTCTGATTGATGTCTATTGCCACCATTGCCTGCCTGATCCATGGCTAGGTGTTTGAAAGAGAGCTTCAATCCAGGCTCTGCCGACACAAACCTGCCAGCGATGTCTTTTTTTGTGGCAGAGTTTCTGAACGCAGAGGCGGTCACATTGGTGTGTCTGGAGGGGGGTTGTTGAACATTTTTCGAACCGGGCTGGGTCCTTTTCTGCCGGGACTGCTGGTCTCCTCCCAGCCCACCCATGCTCCTTAGAGGAACAACAATAGGTCAAAGTAAAGACTTTGCACTCACCACTAGCGAGTGATGACCGACTCTTGGCGAGTAAGAAACGGCGTGCCGTGTACATGTGGAGAATTCAGGAGGCAAGTGCAGTTTAATGCTTGGCCAGCAAGTAGGCTGCTGCAGCTTGAAATGTTAGCCCACTCCACATGTAGAACAACCGAGAGCCTTGCTACCAGTCTCCTCACACTTTAATGTGTAAGGCCTGGCCTAGGGCAGCTCAAAAGACAGACTGCCGCCAAATGACCAGCAGTTAGCAAGATTGCACAGGTGCGCGCCAAGACAAGTCATGACACCGGTCAGTCACGTGGCTTTCAGTGCGCATGCTGACAAAGACAAATCAGGCATGCATGAAATTACAGAAATGTGACCTGCTGATACATTTCAACAAGAGGAGCCTGGGAACGCACGGTGCCCAGGGAGCACAGCACCTAGGGGTGGGGGAAAGAGGGGTCGTGGGAATCTTATTGCCAAACTGGAAGAACAGGAAAAGGGTACAAGCCCTTTCATTAAAGCAACATTGGGTCAGTTTGCTTAAACCTTAGTTGGAACTGTGAACAAGTTGGACTGCGTGCAATAACACTTAAATAAGTGATCGAGCGGCTTTAAACAGACTTTGTAACTAAAAAGCACTACTTTTAAAATGTTGCACAAGTAATTCAGGAGATAAACGTTCCCATTATTTTCTGAAAACAATGTAAACGAGGTTTTCAGAAAGTTGGAGCTCTTTGCTCTAAATCTTTTAACAAAGAAGGCACAACTCAATTTAAGGTTTATTTAATTTAAAACACCAACATGTAATGTAAGTGATCTTGTATAGTGCTCGTTTTCCACTATTCGTGTCCTCTAGGCACTTGGCTCTCTAGGAGAAAGGGAGTGGTGTTCATTAGTGGGACAGCCAGATGCAAAAACTTCTAGTGCAGATGCGTGCAAGTCGGAAGTACCCAGTTCCTGCATTTCAATCTGCTTTGAATGGGTAGATAGAAGACACTTGGGGAATATGTTATCCATAGGGAAGAGCCCAAGGTCTGAGAAGACAGCCCTTTGGGTTTGGTTAGCCACTCAGGTGGGAGAGCGTGACAGTGCTAAAGGGGAGAGCTTAGCCATGGCTCGGATAGAGCTGATGTGCTAACAGCTGGGCCGGTGGTGGCCCTCTATGGGGGTGCAGGGTTGTATGTGTAGTGGAAGGAGATCTTATAGGGGCATCAGTCTGGGAAGGTAGGATTAAGCCTTCCAAGCAAAACCACCTGCAACCCTGCACTCCTACCCCAGGCCATTTGCAGACAGGTCCCATTTCTATATCTCCCAATGCCCTTCCTCGCCATGTCTCTCTCTCGCCATCACTCTCACTGATAGATACATTGTACCGCATGAGGAACACAACAAGCATCTGAGGATTACTATAACCTGCTAAGGCTTATGGGAGGCAAGAACGTAAGGATCAGTGGAAATTTGAGGACAACAGTAACCCATTTCACCTTCCCTAGTATGTTCGTTAGCAGGCTGAGAGATACCGTAAACCACACTCTAACATGTTCATGTGCTATGCACAGTGGACTAGCAGGACATTTGCCCCCGAGAAGGCATGGCAAAGCATTTATCAGGAATTCATCAGGGGATTGGGTGGCGCAGGCCCAGAATCCCTGCTCATTTCTCTCAGAGTGCCACAAGCCCTAAACTCTTCTCACACAGTCCAAAGTGAATTCCCTCCCTTACCCGCTACTGTGATAAACCTGAAGGGGCTCTCACACCTACTCCCCAGGGATCTTCTGCTCAGGTGGCCAGAGTAGGGCCATCGCTTTTGGATCCGGACCCTGGGAGTGGACAAGCGAGGGAGTATCACTTGGGTGGAGGGTCTTTGGGGAGTGGGGAGAGGGTGTCTGAAGGTGAAACATGGTATCCCCCCTTTCCTAAAACAGACCTATCCTACCCTACTGCAGTCTTCATGGGATATTGTCAATCTTATCTCATTGTTCCCTGTAGTTTCCCACCAACTACTGGGAAGATGAGGAAGCACCTAAGAGAAGTGTACACTTCGTATTGCAAACACCACTCTAGTACTGGGACGAAGAAGGGCCTGGAAGCATCCAGCACTGAAAATCAGGCATGTCCCACGAACAGGGTTCTACAAAGTCAGGCATTTGAGGTCTACACCCCTGCACCTTCATAGTAGTCAACAGTATAAAACGTGGAGCCCAAAACTATGCAAAAGGAGAGAGAAGAGAAACCGCCATGTTGGGAGAAGAGTAGAAAGTTGAGACACTGGCAACATTCCCAGGAGATCTGCAAGAGGGACTCTGCAAGACCAGGAGCCTTCACACAGGGAGGCAGGCAGCAGGTGCTGGCGTACAACAGATGAACGAGAAAAGTCGTTTGCGCCCTAGCATGGGTGCAGCTAGAGCTGCAGAAGCCACCGGGAGCACAGGGGACGCGGAACGCGTTCAGAGCAGAGAAGCCAGCGTACGTTAGGAAATGTGCCTGGCGAACTGGCAGACTTCTCCCCAGCTTCAGAGAAGACAATCGGGATAGTGGAAGCCTCTGTAAGGAGTCACAAAGAACTGGTAAGTGTCAGAGGCCAAGGGGGAACCAGAGCGCTCCGAAGGCACCGAAAATAAGCAACGGTCCACGAGTACAAGCAAGTGCTACATATATTGAATGCCGAACTGAAAGGAATTGTTATTTGAATAGAACTGCTTAATATTGAATACCGAAATGAAAGAAAACTGTTAAATTGAGTAAACCATGGTGTGCTGAAAGGTGAATGAACATTTCAAATCAAATAGACATAACGAATGACACACTGCCAGCTAAATGCAATCTGAACAGAACTAAAGAATTACATTGGAAGGATTGAACAGTTGTTTGAACATTATAACTGCAAAGATGGAAAAGGCTAAATATTATAACTGCAAAATATTATTACAAGGAATACAAGTGTGACTAGCCAAGAATTGATCCAAAAGAGCATTACAAGGAACGCAAGAGTGAAAAGCCAAAAATTGGCACAAAAGAGTATCACAGGAACAGTCAGGAAAGTAAAAGCCCAAGGCAGAAGTGCCTGTCGGGCACCAACAGCTTTAGGGAAACCTATGGTTGGGTGACCTGTGATGGGTGGACCGTGTGGTCTGACAACTGCACCTAGACCAAGGAGTCTCCTATCAAGTCAGGGGAAAAGTATACGGTTACTGGTTGTGTGACCTGGGATGGGTGGACTGTGTGGTCTGACAAATGCGACCAGACCAGGAAAACCTAAATAGTGACAAGCAAAGAACATTGTGAACAAGTTATAAGGAACTGTGAGACGACTGGTGAAGCAAGCCAAAGGGTGGGTCAAGTAGACCGGTTTTCTTTTTGGAACTTGAGCAGATGAAACCAGCGTGAATGTTATGATGAAATCCGGAAAGGGAACTCTGCGATTCAGACAACGAGAGAACACGGCCTGGGGAAGTGAATCCCAAGGCCTCTTTTTTGTGTGAACTGTGCCACATTTGAACTTGGAGAAGGTAATTTCAGAATCTGATTGAACAATATTGAAGTAAACCTCTATTGGAATTTTACTGAACTTGGGGTAGGGAGACCACAAATAATTCAAGCTGACAGCAGCTTAGACTTTCCTTTGAGCACTTATTTTGGTTAAGAAGATTCCCAAACCATGTTGTATTATAGTTGTGAGGGCAAGCATAGGTTTTGACACACACAGACATTTGCTTTGGACTTACAGACACAGACACAGATTTTCCTTAGTTTCTTTAGGCATGGAAAATCACACTATAGTTATATGTCATGTTAGGCATGACATCATCTTGATCATTAGTAAAGCTCAGTTTGAAACTTCGCATCTGTTGTCTGTGTTATCTCTCTTGATACCATGCCTGTCTCACACTACCAACAGCCACAACACATCAGGTTTTGACATGGCACTAGGCCTTCGGTATTAGAGTGATGCTGCAACTCTTGGCCTACAAAGAAAGGTACGGAAAGGTGAGATGGCTGCAGGATGGTGAAGAGCAGTGTGTTGGCAGTAGCAGCCCGAGGGTTTGGGGGCAGGGGAAAGCATGGACCTTCCAATAAGGCTGCCATCTGGAGTTTCCAGTCTCTCTGGCCCATTGCTAGATAAGGTTCTCAGGGGAATTTCTTTACATGTGCCACAGCTAAATGGTGGGACCAGGGCAGAAACGGCCATGCTTTACTCATCCAGATTCTAAGGGCTGTCCTTCCATTGGGAGGGTGTGGCTGTCATGAATAAGCAAATGCACAGGGTGTGAGCCGTTCCCACGGGGGGTCCCCTGGAGCCGGGGAAGGTCCTGCCTCACCATTAACAGATATTTACACTACCGAAGAGAGGGAGGGAGGAACGGTGCCGTTGGGCTGTCTCCCTGAAGTACTTGGGGTGTTGACTGAAATAGTGCTCTTACATTTACAACTTTTTCATACGTTGGTTACCTGTCTTAGGAAAATGTTAGCGAAGGCAGCAGAAAGTACCCCAGGCTCACCCCTAAACTTGTCAGATGCTGTATGTGCCCTCTGTGACGTGAAAAGCATATAGACATTGCCCTCCGTCTGTCTCATGCAAATCCATCTGAGAAATGTAAACTGGGGATGTGCAACACAAAGAAGAAGCCTGCAGCTCCCTAACAATTGAGCAAAACAGCATTTGTATGGATACAATCAGCCAATTTGTGAAATGGGCCTAGGATTGTAGAATGCTGCCTGCAAGGGCTTCTTTTGTCTACGCTGCCCAGTGTAGAGACCTATAGCCACTTGCTCACATGCAACACAAAGAGGAAGCTCGCAGTTCCCTGAAAACTGAGCAACACAGCATTTGTGTCGATAGATATCCGCCAATTTGTAAATACCCGAGGAACTGTGTAACCTGGTCGGGTCTAGGATTCTAGAATGCACCCTGTAATAATCTAGAGGGATGAGATAATTTCAATAGATGGGCCTTTTGTAACCCCCTCAGACCCTCCATTATGAGTTGGATTTGTTTTAGACAAGAATTCCCACGATACAGCAATTGGGAATTTTGCCCCTCGATAAGCAACAGCAACGTCTTCTAAGCTTAACATGGCACACCATTTTCACTGCAGTTTAGTTCACATACTTCGTTTGGGTTCCATGACAAATCTACCTGACACTTATAAACAGATCCTGTCTGCAACCTTCGGTACACTATTACACAAGCAAACGCCATATAGGTCTCGTGTGGCTTTTCAGAGCCATCAAATGAGTGAATCTTTCCCACCCAAACGGAAATTAAATTGTTTACATTTGCAGGGAGGGCAGTGTCCTATGTATCCTCATCTTCATTTCACCCTTGTAACTTGTCCTTTTCCCCCAGACTTCCGTTAACCAAGTCATTGTGGTGATTATGTCTATAGATCAAGTAGGTTCTTGGCATATTGAACTTGGTGATGCTTTGGTGGAATGCTGGAGGGTGGAACAGGGAGACAGTTGAGAAAGAACGGTTGAGAAGGGTAGCACTGCAGGTCCATTTTGTACACAAATAAAGTATCTTGGAGCCCGTCTCCAAGCTGTCCCTCAATACGTCACGCAGAGACCGACATATAGATGTCATGTCAAATTAGTACCTGAGAGGGGACATCACGTTGGCCCTTATCCAGCCAGAGGGCTCAGAAAATAAAGTCTCCCAGACCGAACCCTCAGAAGGGCAAGGCGTCTCACAAAGCGCCGGCTGCCATTTTCGCTCACTCCTGCTCCCAAGGCCTCTTGCTCACTTGAACCCACAGCCTCTCCCCACCTTTCTCCTCCACCCAACAACCAGCTTCAGTTGACACTCACATCCTAGACTCTCACAACCCCAGCTACCACCTCGACAGCCTCCCACAATGGCAGCATATGGAAATAGAGAAGGTAATACCATTAGATCCCTTCTTTCTTTCCTGTTCAGCCATCTTTTTCATTACTTTTTAACTTGGGAAATGGCTGCTGTATTGTCACCCAACTTTAAAAAGAAATGCTATTAGAATCCCAGACAGTACGGCAGGCTGCAGATACCTTGTTCACTGCCATAGCTTCAGTGGGGTCTTTATCTTGCTTTCCCATGCACTACCTACCACCTGTGAATTCCCTCCTGATCGGGGCTTATTGTTGGGAGTATTGAGATCATGACAATCGCACTGTCTTTCAGTTTCCCGGTGAGAATCTGCATACCCACAGCATCCGCCTGAACCTCGTTTATGGGGTGAAATTGCTACATAATTGCGGGTAAACCCTTACCGCCCTATTGCGAGGTCCCTTAGTGGGTCCCAGCAGGAACGGCTGGTCTGACCAGCCGTTTTTTGCAGGACCGTTAAGGGACCCTGGAGCTAATAACGGGCCCGCAATTTGCGGGTCCGTTATTAGCGCCTTCCCCATTCCCATTGAGCACTATGGGGGCAAAAATGGGAATGGGGAATGGTTTACTGAATGGGGACTTACTGGGTCTGCATATGCCGGAATGTCCCAGTAAGTCCCCATTCAGTGAGACCGGACACGGACCCGGATTTGGAGGCAGCCATGGCGCTAAAAGTGCCATGGCTACCTCCAAACTCGTAATGACACCCATGGTGTTTGGATCATGTTTCAGGAAGTAGGAGCATAACATGAGAAGAGTATATTCTAAGAAACTGGCAACTGGGAGACAATTAAAATACATGATTATAACATTTCAGAGAGTCAAAGGAGAAGGGCATGGGTGCTAAGGATTTTTACAAAGCATTCCTGGTAGATGCAGCAGGGTTCCCCGGTAACCTGACGTAATGGCACATATCGGCCAAAGCTGAAGGCCTTCCCACTCTACTCTTCCATGTCACCAGGAAGGCCCAAGTCTAAGCAGGGTTTGCCTTTCATTTGATTACTGAATTACTGTGACAAGACCATACCTGTCATTATCAAAACCGGGTGGGAACCCCTCTAAGGCCTACCGGGGAGACGTCGAGAGCTAGTCTGTCCCCTGGGAAAGACAGTGGCAGTTGGCGGGTCCCAGTTCCTACCTCCCACCTTGTTACACTATGTTGTTGTTCAGTACAGCCAGCCAGACCGCTACCCAGGGAGACAGAACAACGCTGGATCCGCAGGAATTACACGACTGCAAAGAAAATCCAGGTTCCCCTCAACTAGATCACGGGCACATTGTTATCCAGCAACACAAACAGAACCCTAGGCCACAAGAGCCATGTAAGAGGGGTAAAACTCCCAAAAGGTCTTCACTTAGCTGAGTAAGAGTATATCACATGCCCCTTAAAACAAACTAGGGCTTGGTGAACCATGCAACACCATTGCAGGAGCATGCACGGTACCACAGAGAAAATGGGCAGTGCTCAGCCCACTATTTAACAACCTTTCTGTCTGTAACCCATTCAGGTGGGTGGAAAAAAGGATCAGATTGGGAAGGGCAAGTAGACCAATGGAATCAGGAGGTGGTGGTGCATCAAGAAACCAACTGAAGGGAGGCAGGAGAAGGGGATTGTGGATTCAAATTTTGTAATAGTTAAGGTGTTGGTTAGTGAGTGCAATTGGTAAAGCATCGTGAGTGTGCTTGATAGAGTGGCAAGTGTGTCTAGGTGAGGGATTGTAGATCTAGGCAAGGGTGTGTGGAGAGTGAATGTGAAATGTCTGGGTGTTTCAATAGAAGGAGGGGTGAAGTAGTTGAGTAGAGGAGGGAGTAAAAGGGTGGAGATGGGAGTAGTAGAGTGGCAGAGGGAGTAGCAGAGGACAGAGTAGTAGAGCAGAGATGGGAGTAGTAGAGCAGAGGAGGGAGTCGTAGAGCAGAGCAGTGAGAAGTAGTTGGAAAGAAGGGTAGTAGAGTAGTGGAGGAAGTGATAACATCAAAGGGATTGAGTAAGAGATGCCAAAGGATCTGAGAAGTAAGAAGTAGGAGGAGGGAAGTAAGAGATTGGTGGCGTTAAAGGAGAGGTGAACAACAGACATTGAGAGGGAGAGTAATTTGTGACTGTGGTAGAAAGGAAACTGAGTCAGGTACAGTGTCTGTAAGGTCCAGTATCCTACCCCTTTTGAACAGTGACAACTGGATAGAGATGGAACAGTCTTAGGAAGTCCCTGAGGAAGGTTAGACAATTGTTAATTTTATTTTATAGCACGCTTAATACCGGATCTGGTTTCTAAGCGTGAGCCCGGGTTTCCAACCTGTGTTGCTATTTGGTGTCTTGCTTTCAAGACAAACACATTGCCCCTGAGCTATCCTACCGGCCTAGATGGAAAAGGCATTCTGCCTTTAAGTCCCCACATCCAATAAAAGCCAGAACTTAACAGGAAGGGTCAACAGCCAATTCTACCAATCTGGCACATCTGTGTTCTGGAGGAGGTTCGATACTAAACGGGAGAGAGCGGGACGGCCATAGGGCCTGCTGAAAAACCAATAGAAATCCTTGAACTGTCTGTGAGGTGTGAAGTGTTTCTTGTGCTATCTTCGATCTCACAGAGTCCTATGATGGACAGATATGGAAACGCAAATTAGTTTTTCACCTCCAAGTCCTGCCCCAATAAGAGAACGGTATTGCTTTTTACTTGCGGAAGAATGGAAGTAACCTTACTTTGAGTCACTGAGGTTATAGTTCTGAAGCATGACAGATAAAGTGCTAGGAGGAAAGAGAAAGGTAGGTGAGACTGTTGTAAAGACAGCACTGTGGCCAGCTCTCTCAGCAGCGAACAACACTACAAAAGCCAACAGGCATCTATGGTGGACGCACCCGAGTCAAGCTACCATGCCAGAGGCTGACTGCCCACATTGTAGTTGGATTTTAAGCCTGAACCAAGTGCTTTCAGATGGGAAATTGTGCTGGGCCCAGTGAGACCCACTGACGCCTGGAGAAAGCAGACTCTCCGTGGCTCTGAAGTCCACTGCATCTTCTTAGAGGAGATTCTGCGGACCAGCATATCAATCCTTACCAAAGTCCACATTTCCAAGCCCCATCCAGAAAAGGGGAGAGGGGCAGGTCGAAACCGGTGAAATCGACATTTTGTAAGGGGTTTGCAGGGTACTCCAACCACATCGAATATGCAGCAAAGGCCTCAGGGCTTTCTTAAGTGAAATCTTGCCACATATAAACTCCTGAAGTTCAAAGGTTGTATTCTCAGCTGCAGACAAGGCCTTTATCATTCAGAGGGAGATAACAACCTGAGCAAGTGGGTCCAAAGGCAGCCTGGCCACTGGGAAAGCTCTGAGCAGCATTATGGGAACCTGTAGTGTCTGCTAATCCAATGCACGCCACTAGAATGGTGGTGTGGTGGAACACTGTGGGTCCTTCAGGATGGGAGATGATAACCTACGAATGTATCCACCTGAACTCCCTCCCTGGTTCCCATCTAGTGCCCTGTAACAACAATAAAGCGTATTCCACTTGTGCACCTGATGGCTCGAGTGTGGTTCCTGCCACTTACCGGTATCCTGTGATGATGGACACTACAGTACCCAGAGGGAGAAGAAAGAAACGACTTGGGTGAGGCAACACCTGAGGACTGTATCAGGAGTGCCAGAATAAGCACTGTGCCTAGAAGTAGCTTGTCTTATCCTTAGGTCATGAGCTATGGATGATACACAATGACATTTCATCCAAGAAGGCAACGCCATTGCCCAGTCCTTATTTATGAACTATGATGATCTACGAACTCCACTCAATGGGATTCAGAGCCCAGGACAAGACATATATGAGAAGAAACAAAAAGAAAAGAAAAGAAGCATCCAGACAAAATAAAACACTGAATCTAAGGGAACAAAAAAAGATATACATTTTTACGAAAAATAAGTTAAGTGTGGGCTAATTAAATGTCCAAAAACGAGAAAGGCCAGCAGAAAAAGGTCGATTTGAAGCTTCAACTTTAGTAACCTTGTGAATAACCAGGCAGAGCTCAGATGTACTCCTCATGTAACGCACTCCGCCAGTGGCCAGTGCTGGAAATGGAAAACGTGTTTTACAGGTGGAACCCTCTCATCCTTGGAGACACGTGGCTGTGGGGAGGAGGGAGTGAAGCCAAGGGGCAGGGTCCCAGGCCAGGGCATGCAATACAGAATCTCTTCATAGAACCCAATCCGGGTGATTTGCATAAACGCAAAGAGCATTATGGGAACATAAGAATAGCCACAATTTTACATTTTAAACATGTCTTATAGTGATTCAGTAAGAAACACTTTTGCGCGAATAATGGAAGCTGGGGTCTGCCGATTTGATTGGTCATAACACACACCCTAAGAAAAAAAGGTCTGTAAATTACAGGACATACATAACAGTTTGTAGAGTGCACATCATCCTTTAGGATGGGGAAGCGCCTGCGTGGGTCCCCCCACGCATCCGATAATTAAGAAGAAGAAGAAGGAGGAGGAGAAGAAGGAGAGCTGAAACACATATCTGAGACTTTGGCTGTTTCTGTATTCAGATTCCCGTGCTGAGTCTACTGAAAGTGACTACTTGTTGAAACGTGGGTTGCTCGTGCATGTGATAGCTCGGCTTCAGGACAGATCTTGCTAAGAGTATCCTGTTCTAAAGCAAAGTTATCATACTCAACGAGCAGACTGCCTTCAGAGGACTCGGCAGCTGCAAAATCTCCTGAAAGCACATCTTCAGAGCAGATCTGGTAAGTGTTGTGGGCAAGCCACTGGGTCTGGGGACAGGGAAGCGCTCTGGCAAGATAAGTCTTGCTGGAGTGCTAGCGCTGCTCTGTCTTGTTCCGGCCCATTTCCTGCACTGTCTGTGGCCTTGGTCACACAAACGCAGAGAGGTTAATGGATCTGACCTTCTCCAAGTTAGGACCAATCTTCTGGCAGGAGGCTGCAACTTCAACAACTCTCCCCTAAGCGTCCACTGCTTGAATCAAGCTTCTTCCTGCAGATTCAGGAACAACCTAAACTCCTGGCATTTGGAAAACAAATGGAGTACCTGTGCTTTTCCCACCTGCAACCCAGCGGAGAGGTCTGGGTCCTCAGCACCCTCTTGTTGCAGTCAATTTGGAGCATTCTACAGAAGCACAAACCAATCAGAAGGTCAGAGTGAGTAAATGCAATGGTAAGGCTTGGGTGAGAACTGTGCATGCCACATAGTGCCAGGCATGCGAGAGGCTCTTCCCCAGCCTAACTGGCCTTACAGAGGCACTGGCATGCCACATCGGCTTCGAACCCAATTCCTGGTATCCTACGATTGTAAGTGCTGAGGTCATCGGCTAAGTGTGGCACTGCCAAAAACAAACAAGGACCCTCTGAATGGCTCTGTAGCAGGAAATTATCCCTCACTTGCTTGGGATAATACCATAATTACGTCGAATTATTCTCAAGGAACCTGAAGTGAACTGGAAACTTTTCTCAAGTTACTGCTTTTCTCACGTTCACCACTGCTGCACATCCACGACCGTACACTGGCATGCACACACACACACCCTTCTGAATGTGTGTCAGCTGTGGACAACTCATCGGGTTCTTAGAAGTGCAAGTCTGCATGATGTCTGCCACTTCGACTGTGCTTCCCCCATCCGAACCCGGTTCAAATCCCACGCTTCCGAGGTCGATACATTCAGTACGATGATATCTGATAACATCTGTCGGTGCAGCGTTTAGAAGAGAAAGGCGTGTACCATGAACAGCTTTATAAGAACCCAGAGAGGATCATTTTCGTTTGAATCATAGATTGCACATATTGAATAGGATCGCTTCCGTGCCAAAAACCTGCTCTGTGAAATTTCGGTCCTTTCAAACAGGCAGGGGTAAACAAAAGTGTAAAGCACAGACAAAAATCACCTTTGCTCTTTACTTTTCCACTACGTGCTTACAAACGTGTGAATGTCTGCAGCAATCAACTATCGTGGAAGGCATTTACACACAAGGAATCCATTGCATTACACCAGCATGAAAATCACATGCCGGCGGGAATGCCAGCGCTGGAACAAAGCAGGAGGACTTGCCTACCAGACGATAGAAATACAGGCATGCAAGTAAAAGTGGCTGTAAATGTCACTGCCACCTTTCCTGATACAGCACACTGGGAACATGACTGGGAATAGGACCCCAAAAGTAGCAATATTTCTAGCAACCAGCATTCATCTAGCAAATCCACCAGGAACATATACTCCACTGCCAGCATTCTTCCATCAAACACATGAGGATCCTATACACCACAGCCAGCATTCTTCTATCAACTCCGCCAGGATCATATTCTCCACTGCTAAGATTCTTCTATCACATCCTGACAGACTGGGAATAGGATCCCGAAAGTATCATTATTAGTATTATTACTAGCAACCACTGCAAGCATTCTTCATTCATATCCACCAGGATCTTATTCTCCACTGCCAGCATTCTTCATTCATATCCACCAGGATCATATTCTCCACTGCCAGCATTCTTCATTCATATCCACCAGGATCATATTCTCCACTGCCAGAATTCTTCATTCATATCCTCCTTGAACATATACTACACTTTGTGTACTTTGATTATATCCACGAGTTCCAGTAAATACCCCCTCACAACTCCAGCATATCCACTACTTCCAATGTACTTTGATCGATCATATCTGCCACTACCTCAGCACTTCGTAACATATCCACCCCTTCCGGCATATTTCACATCACACCCAGGACTCCCAGTGAGTACACTATCATGGAGCCGTCTCTGTAGTACAAATGGCTGGAGCTTGCCTTGAGAGGCTCCCCAAACTACGGAGCGACCCCTGGGAAAGCAGCCACGCTGTCAATACGGCAGAATCCCTCAGCCCCTTACTGGAATCAGGGTGGCCTGGAAATGGTCGCTTCATAGAGAAACATGACAGATATCAATAATGGTCCATGGTGGGGGCGCCTGAATGCGATGGCCGCCACACGGTGTCGGACTGGGCCCAGAGACGCACCCTGCCAGGCATGCCCGCACCCCAGCGTGAAACAACACAATACATTCTGAGGCAAACATATGCACCCTCACCCCCGGAAGTGGAAGCAAGGTGACGCTTGCCGCATCTACTCTGCTCCACAGATGTACGTGAGAGCGCGTGAAGTGTCTGTGCTGTACGGTTATTTCTGCTCGCTGTTCCACAAGGAGCAAAGGAAGTGCAGGATGTGCAAGCCTTTGCCTTTTTAAGTGCATATGGTTACACAATGAGATTGATGTGCATGGGCAGGCGAATTGCACTGTTGTCACTACAGGCCCAAACAGAGGTAAGTTATGATATGATAGGTACCCAGAGGTTTCTAAGCGCGAACCCGGGGATCAAACCTGGGTTGCTCCATGTCGTCTTGCTTCCAAGGCAAGCATGTTGCCGCTGAGCTATCCTCCCAAGGGGCATGTGTGTCGTACTGGTCATGCTGCGAGTGATGGGTGGAGGTATGGATATTGCCACATATGATGAAGGACATGTGAAATAAAGGGCGGGTATCATCTGTACAGTCACCATGTCATGCTTATAAGAATGGAGACCATTACCTGTGTAGGGGGCGTCCCATTGTGCGAGTACTGCTACTGACACAGTTACATAGTCAGACATGTTGTGTCAAGTGTAAATTGCATGGAGGAGGCCGCTAGAATGTACGCTTCCATGCACTTTTCTCCCCTCTGTGCAATTGTCGTGATTTGCACTGCTGGCGAAGACAGATCAACACGCTTTTTTATTGCACTTCTTAGGGGGAAAGGTGTACATTACACGCTCAATTTACACTTGCGCGAGACAGTTACAATGGATCCCAGTGGAATCCGCCTTAGCAGGTGTTAAGAGCAGTCGGATTCCTCTGGCAGGACAATGACATGCTGGCGGAACACCCCAGGGATTTTGGGCGAGGAGCAGGAAAGGGACGCGTAAACAGCGATTGTGGGCAGGGCCGTCATGAGAGGGGTACAGGGGGGGCAAACTGCCCCGGGCCTCGCGCTTGCTGTGGGCCTCGCGGCCCCCTCTCCTAAGTGGAAGGCAGCACAGTCTCCCGTGTCCTTTATTCACACGGGGGACTGTGCTGCCCCTGCAATGATTTTGCTGTTTCTTGTGAAGCCGTTTGGCTCCGCAACAAACAGCAAAATAATGGGAGACAGCAGGGCTCAGAAGTGAGCTCTGCTGCCTCCCGTCATTCAGCTGAAAACGTGGACACGCTGACTGACAAGAGAGGACTCCTATCCTGTCAGTCAGTGTGTTCACGTTGCTCAGCGTGAGCACACTGACTGACAGGAGAGGAATTCTCTCTTGTCAGTCAGTGTGTTCATGTTGTTAGTGTGACCACGCTGACTGATGGGAGAGGAGTTCTCTCTTGTCAGTCAGTGTGTTCATGTTGTCAGTGTGACCACACTGACTGATGGGAGAGGACTCCTCTCCTGTCAGTCAGTATGTTCATGTCAGCTTGATCATGCTGACTGACAGGAGAGGAGTTCTCTCTTGTCAGTCAGTGTGTTCAAGTTGCTCAGCATGACCACGCTGACTGACAGGAGAGGAGTTTTCTCTTGTCAGTCAGTGTGTTCATGTTGTCAGTGTGACCACGCTGACTGATGGGAGAGGAGTTCTCTCTCGTCAGTCAGTGTTCACGTTGCTCAGCATGACCATGCTGACTGACAGGAGAGGAGTTCTCTCTTGTCAGTCAGTGTGTTATGTTGTCAGTGTGACCACACTGACTGATGGGAGAGGAGTTCTCTCTTGTCAGTCAGTGTGTTCACGTTGCTCAGCATGACCACGCTGACTGACAGGAGAGTTCTCCTGTCAGTCAGTGTGTTCATCTTGATTAGAGAGGACTCCTCGCTTGTCAATCAGTGTGTTCACGTTGCTCAGCGTGACCATGCTGACTGATGGGAGAGGAGTTCTCTCTTGTCAGTCAGTGTGTTCACGTTGCTCAGCGTGACCACGCTGCCTGATGGGAGAGGAGTTCTCTATTGTCAGTCAGTGTGTTCACATTGCTCAGCGTGACCCCGCTGACTGATGGGAGAGGAGTTCTCTCTTGTCAGGCAGCATGTCTACGTGTCGGCTGCGTGGATGCTTTTAAAGGGTGCATGGAGGTAAGGTAAGTGTTTTTTATTTTAAATTAAAAGTGTGTATGTGTATTTAAATTAAATTAATATGTATATGTGTATGTATGTATGAATGCATGCATGCATGTTGATGTTTGTGTCAATGCTGTGTTTGGTTTTATGTATGCATGCATGCATGGAGTTGTGTAACTGGTGGATGAATGCATGGGTGAAAGTGTTTTTGTGAGTGTGTGTTCAGCACCACCCCTAAATGTAGCCACCCTGGGGGCCACTTCATTAAGGGCTGGGCTCATGGCATCAGAGGTGCCCTATGCTAAAATGTCAGGGGGGAAAGGGGACTAATACTTCAAATGTTGGGAGAGGTGCTAACGTCAGTAGCTGTGAGGAAGGGGCAAACTTCCTTGTGTGGGGGCATCTAAAATCTTTCCACTTTTCGAATGAGACTATTCTGGTGAAGCTTCAATGTTACAAGCAGCTACCTCTTGCCTTCATTTCTGAAACATCACACTTAAGGACTGCTGTGAGAATGAGGTGTCTCATGTCACCACTTCCCTTCTAATCACTCCCCTAGCATGCAAGTGCTAACCCCACATCACGATTTCAATTACCTAAAAGTGTATGGATATGAATGCAGGTGCTAAAGGTGAAATGACTTCTCATGGCCATGCTTATCCCTATGGCATTCTCACCCAGTCCCTGTCCTCCCCACCCAAAACAACTCCTCACTGGAACTCTTTGGGCTAGCTTTAAACATGGCTAGCCATCAAACTTTGCCCTCAATGTGCCTGCAAGTGTTTCCTCAAAGGGGTCTTCTAAGAGTTCATGACTTCATTGGAGTTGTAAACACGTAACTGGTGTAATAAAAATGTCTTAATCAGGTCTGCCTTTGGCCACTCAATTTAAAAACACCCTGCATGTCTTTCGCTGAAATTCTTTTAAAAATAAGCATTGACAAAGCCAACAGTTTTGGCTTATGTATAAGTATTAGGCATTTACGAGGCACTGCTATTAGCTGCTCAGGTACTCAAACCATTTTGCACTGGCACTATCAATGGCCAGCTAATACCAATACAGAAGTGCCTTTGCCATGCCTACACAAATGCCCAAACTGTTAGCATTGCCAGTGCTCTTTTTGCTTTACCCTTGATGCACAGGACTATGCATCAAGGTTAAAGCAAACATACTACTTGGCTAAATTGGCCCACTTTGAATGTAGGCCAATCTAGCCAGTAATAACACTTATGGTACACAGTCAGCCTGGATATACTTTCTGTGGCATGGCATTTTTACTGGTTGGGAATCCGTACATGGTAATAATGGAAAATATTGATGCAGCCTGCTTCAACATAATTAGAACAACCAGCATGAATATATGTTTATACTAGCATATCCCATGTGGAAAGGCGGCATGAAATGTATTGGAAAATGTTCCTATGCACAATTTGTGATTTGCAACTATTGGGAATTTCCATGTGCTTCCATACAAAACTAATTGCAAACTGTGTGGATTTCTACCCAATTTTGAAAAGAAAGTGCTATAAAATGCATACTTTTAACCCAATGTTTCAAACATTTTCTTGGAAGTGAGAACCCCCCCCCCACCCCAAGCCACCCTTTGGTTTGGGCTCCCTCACTGTGCTCTGTTGATCCTGACTAATTGGAACAAACATTTAAGCCTCTTAAGTTCAGAAATGTACCAGCCTCCACTGTACATTATTTGTCACTGTGTATGATGTGTGTTTTAATGCGCAAACAGGGGCAGGGTGCTCCTTAATTATATTATATGGCATTTATAACGTGCCTGTACGCACGTGTTTCTAGGCGCGACAAGGCAAGGAGGGAGAAACAAAAGAGTAGGACAAAACACAGATCTTACTAGGCCTTGTGTCATTCAGATCGTACAAGAGCAGGGAATGGGGAGGGGAGAAGTGCCGAGGGTGGGGTAGGATGCAGAAGTGCAGGAACAAAGTAGAAACAAGAGTGCAGCCAACTGGTGGCAAGTGTGAGTACTCATAAGTGTAGCCAACAGGTGGACAATACGAGCAAGAGCGGGGACTGTAGGGTTACAGATACAGACCACAAGTGCAGGGGAGCCAAGAGGCAGTGCGGGATTGCAATAGGACGTACAGGCAGGGACCTGGGCCCGAATTCAGAGCTTGACCAGGTGACCAGTGCATGGATCAGGCAGGTGATCAGCAAGGGAGAGGAAGAAAGAAGGTAGAAGCAAATGAACAGGTCTTGAGGTGCTTCCGGAACCGGAGATGGTGCTCCTCGTTTTTAGCGAGGCAGGGAGGCTGTTTCCAGAGGGAGGCCCCAGCCGAAGAAAGAGATCTGCCCTCAACTCTTTGCTTGGAAAAGTGATTGACCCTCAGAGAATTGGAGGTGGCGCAGTGGAGAGCTCATGCCATCTTATATATATTTATTCATATGATAAAAAAGTTAGTCTGGCATGAACCTTTCTTCAGTAGAGAAAGTAGTAATAAACCATATTTGGGATCCTGCACACAAACTCAAGGGTAGCTTTCTCAAGTCTCCTGTGTGCGGATATGCCGCCGCTGACCTAGTGCAAAAAACTGTAAGGGGGCCTCACCAAATGTTTTGCCCCGGGCCTCACCACATCTTCTGACAGCCCTGATCGTGGGATGATGAAAACGTAGGTGCAAAACCAGCCAAAATGTTTTTAAGTTTGCTACTAACACGTATTCTTTGTGGTCAGGAAATTACAAAATGAGAGTGTACACGACCCTCGGTTACTACAAACCAAAGTTACACAATGATGAACAGAGGGTGTGGGTGTCATCTCGCTGTATGTTAGTGCTTGGGCGGCCCAAGTCCCAGCACTCTTGTCGCATGCATAAACCATGCCGAGGCGAAGAGGTAAAAAAAAAAATATAGTGCCCATCCTGGCCCCGCCCCCTTCCGCCCCGCCCCCTGTCAACAAGGGGTGCACGGTGGGCGAGGGGGGCGCTTTTTTGCCCAGGGCGCTGCTGCCCTTAAGGCCGGCCCTGGTCGCCATACATACAGTCGCCGGGAAACGACACAGGTGGCATTATATATGGGGACAATATATGTGGTATATTCCCCCCGCATGTTCCTAATGATAATGTCTCCACACAAAAAGGCGCCATATTTGCATGGCAACATTTTTTGCGGGGACATTATCACATTGAACCCTGCAAGCATGGTTATATCTGATAATATACATGCAAAAATATCGCCATACAAGAATGGTGCCTTTTTTTGAGGCGATATTAACCCATGGAACCGGCGGGGGACACTCTGGCAACCCCCATACTTGTTTAAAGGGAGCGGGGGACACCCCCGCAACCCCTGCTCTCATTAAAACCTAATATTAACCCCCTCCATAATATCGCCTGTGCCATTTCCCGACGACTATACATATTGGCGATATTATTGGTGGGGATAACATTAGGTGATACTGCGAGAATACCTTAAAGGGGGCATTTAAGCTTTTTACATTCGATGGTGCAAACAAAAGGTGCAGATCTTTTTTGAAAGGTTTTGCACTTTTATTGCACCTCGTAGTGCAAAAATTGCATACAGGTGACCAAAGAGGAAGTAAGTACAAAATAGTCTGCCCCATGAGTGCACTTCGGGCTTTTGGGAAATAGAGGCCGGGGTCTTGTTCTAGGCCTGACAGGCCGTGCAGGGGGAAGTGCTCTGGTCCTGTCACATGGCAGTTCACTGTCGGGGAGGAGAGCACCAGCGAAGGAGGGCCTGCGGCTCATCTCTGCGCAAGAGCCAAAGTGCACTGGCTGTGCCTTTCACCGATGGGCCCTGTTACTGTGTAACCGGGGCTGGAAGGCCCTCGCGAGGGTGTCTTGCGAAGGGCTGCGGTGCAGGGCAGAGAGCCAGAGGTAATCAAGCACACCTGCACTGTTTGAGCAACGCGGTGGCACGTAGGTCCCGAGTTTGCGGTGGAAACGTGGCAACCTGGTAAGCAATGTGGCAGTGGACAAAAGACAGCAAAGATCAGTAAGAGAGGGCGCCACTTCTGAGACGCTGCCATGGAAAGATCGCGTGTATGATTTACATTGCCAGCTGGGCTCCCCACCCACCTGTACACAGAGCAACTAGGTCACTCACAAGCAACAACTAAAACACCCAAGCCAAGGGACAGCAAACAACAAAACGCTGCAAGTTTGCAATCAACTTGCATACTAACCCCCCAGCCAGTGCATCCTAGCGCCACGGGCACACAAAACGCACCTTCAGATGAAATGCTTACATTCGACACACAAAGGGGAGTGCCCTAAATGAACCTAGGACCCTATGGCCTACCAAATAAATAATTCATGTATGTGTGTGCCATCTTATGGATCTAGTCTAAAATTATTCAGACAAGCCGAGGCCTTATCTAGGCCATTTTGACTCATATAAGTAAAGTGGTTCAAGTAGGGGACTGCCCTTTGTGTATTAGCTGTTCTGCTCATTTGTCCCCTCGTCGATACACAACACATAGAAACAGATCTGCATAGAGAGTGTGTGGCACGTCCGGTCTGCACGCAGCAACACAACAGCCAATCTAGCAGGCACCTTCTTTCTCTCTCCCCAGTACTCTAAGCCACCCCCTCTCTTTAGTACGCAAATGCCAAGAGAGCGTGGTGGCTCCCAGTAACATAACATCTCCGGAGCAGTGGTTCCTCAATATGGGCCGCAGGAGCACACATCACATTGCCCCACTGGGACTATCACGCAACCCACGTTATTGAGCACCAATCTAGTGAGACCGGCCGAGACGCAATGTGAACAAATTGTGTTGACTAAGAAACAATCATAGCAATAAAAAATATTTTAAAAAAACATTTTAAAAATAAATAAATAAATAAGTACATAAAGCGCACGCTCCACAACCGAACCGACCTGCTCCCGCCATGGCCTCCTCAGTTGCACTTGTTTTTTGCCAGTGCACATTCCCGTCGCTTCGCTATGTGCTGTGCACCGACCGGCTTCCCTCGCTCTTGCACAATAAAGAGAGCTCCTTCGCTGATCATGGTGTCATGTATATGCAATGTTTCGTCAAATACTGGACCGGGGTAGCATTCGCTTTTTTTTGGGAGGCTCCCTTAGATTTAAATCAGAAAACATTTTTTCCCAGGTATCATCCAAAGAAAAGAGCAATCGTCATGAGAAAACACATATGCACAGGGAGGCAGTGATAAAGAAATAAGTGAAATTAGATGGGGTAAAAGGTGAATTAGAAAAAAGATATACGGCCATATTCATCTAATGGTCTTGCCCTGGAGTGACAGAGCTCACGAAGAAGGGATCACTAGTGCCCAGCTCAGATCTCGTGGAAGGCCACTGCGATGGACCGGGTATCGGGTGATGGAGACTGTGCCCAGTCCTGCATGGAGCACTGGGGACATGCCAGAGATTGTCTCAGGGAAGCATCTTGAACTTTTGTCGTTGCATCATCGCCTCAGGAGCTAAATCTTTGAGGGTCATGATGAGAGAAAAACGGAATTGTTGGGGCATATCACCTTTTTTTCACCAAAACCCTGTCACAGCAGCACATTAAGGGTGAGAGCCTAGAGTCATATTAAAGATATCCAAAGGTAGCCCTCCAACTGGACAATTTAATCGCATGTCTATGGGAGGATAATATTCAATTTCAATTCTGGTTAAGTACATAAAGGACGTGTCCTAGCCCAGCATATGTTTCTATATCCACAGGTGTACCATGCCCTACCTCGCCATATGTTTCTGTATCCACAGGTATATCTTGTCCTAGCTCGCCATATCCATGTCCCAGCTCGCCATATGTTTCTATAAATAACGTGTCCTAACTCGCCATATGTTTCTATATCCAGAGGTATACCATGTCTTAACTCGCCATGTTTCTTTATCCACAAGTATACCATGCCCTAGCTCGCCATATGTTTCTGTATCCACAGATATAACGTGTCCTTGATGACCATATGTTTCTGTATCCACAGGTATACCGTGTCTTAGCTCACCATATCCATGCCCTAGCTCACCATATGTTTCTGTATCCACAGCTATAACGTGTCCTAGCTCGCCATAGGTTTCTGTATCCACAGGTATACCGTGTCCTAGCTCGCCATATCCATGTCCTAGCTCGCCATATATCTTTATCCACAGATATAACTTATCCTAGTTAGCCATATGTTTCTATATCCACAAGTATAACTTGTCCTAGCTCGCAATATGTTTCTATATCCACAGGTATAACTTGTCCTAGCTTGCCATATGTTTCTATATCCACAGGTATAACTTGTCCTAGCTTGCCATATGTTTCTATATCCACAAGTATAACTTGTCCTAGCTCGCCATATGTTTCTATCTCCACAGGTATAACTTGTCCTAGCTTGCCATATGTTTCTATATCCACAAGTATAACTTGTCCTAGCTCGCCATATGTTTCTATATCCACAGGTATAACTTGTCCTAGCTCGCCATATGTTTCTATATCCACAGGTATACCATGTCCTAGCTCGCCATGTTTCTTTATCCACAAGTATACCATGTCCTAGCTCGCCATATGTTTCTTTATCCACAGGTATACTGTCTCCTAGCTCACCATATGTTTCTTTCTCCGCAGGTATACCATGTCCTAGCTTGCCATATCCATGTCCTAGCTCGCCATTTGTTTCTATAACCACAGTTATAATGTGTCCTAGCTCACCATATGTTTCTATATCCACAGGTATACCGGGTCCTAGCTCGCCATACGTTTCTTTATCCACAGGTATACCATGTCCTAACTCACCTGTACTTATACAATCAAAATCCCTCTACTACACAAATCGTATCTCCCCAATATATTTCTGTGCATCTACATTTGACTTCATGCGTCTCCCTTCCCAACTTTTCGCACATTTTCCCTTCTTCTTCCTCCACAGACCATGGTCATGTTAACCTGGCCGGGGATTTATTGTGTCATTTGTCTCTGACATGGTACTAACATCATAACACCACTACGGTGCTGATTGGTGCAGCAAAAAGCCATAACAACAAAACATACGGTGCTCTAAATGTAATATCACAAACTGAGATAGAGCATGCATCTTGCTTAATAAGACCTTTGACATCAGGATAGAGTGCAGATGCCATGACTTTCCCCCAAGACCACAATGTGGGATGAGACGGAGGTGGGATGAGACGGAGGTGGGGTGAGAAAGAGGTGGGATGAGAAAGAGGTGGGATGAGACAGAGGTGGGATGAGACAGAGGTGGGGTGAGAAAGAAGTGGGGTGAGACTGAAGTGGGGTGAGACTGAGGTGGGGTGAGACTGAGGTGGGGTGAGACGGAGGTGGGGTGAGACAGAGGTGGGGTGAGATGGAGGTGGGGTGAGTCAGAGGTGGGGTGAGACGGAGGTAGGGTGAGACGGAGGTGGGGTGAGACGGAGGTAGGGTGAGATGGAGGTAGGGTGAGACGGAGGAGGGGTAAGACGGAGGTGGGGTAAGACGGAGGTGGGGTGAGTCGGAGGTGGGGTGAGACGGAGGTAGGGTGAGATGGAGGTGGGGTGAGACAGAGGTGGGGTGAGACAGAGGTGGGATGAGTCGGAGGTGGGGTGAGATGGAGGTAAGGTGAGTCGGAGATGTAAAATGCTTGTAAGAGGATCCCCAAACCCGAAGAAAATCATATTCTAAATTTCCCTTTGATCAATGCATGATCATTCAGGCTCACGTGGTGATAGTTTGGCATGCTGAAGATTACACCACTGGGTCTTCCCAAAATGAAGTTTCGGTATTTTCATGATTTTGTTTTTGTAAATGCTGCTTTTTTTTCTTCCCCTTTTCATATTAATTCCTGCAGAAAGACAAATCCGTATTTCTCTTAACTTGCACAGCCGCCCTGTTACTGGACCAAGAATGTGTTCCTCTCTTAATGGTCCCCTAGTAGGAGATTTCAGTATGTTGGCATCATGTTCAATGGGTGTGCTGTATTATGAAGGCCATTTTGGATGTGTGCATTAAAGATAGTGTATTGTAATGCAGGGAGAGCTCTGCTGGTTGTATGATGTGAATGCAGCATGGTGGGTATTCAGTACCTCCTGCAGGTTTGGTGCATTCATTTCCTTCAGTGTGCGATGCAATTCTTTTCAGAGCATTTACATGTAACACGGGGTCTCTGTTCTCTTCAAAACACTAATAATGACCATATGGGACATGGCCATTGCTTTTAGAAGGATCCGAAACGATGGGGGGCGGGGGTGTAACCAAACTGTGCTATTGTTGGGTTTATGCTCCCCTGCTGCCTGCCTGTCGCATGATAAGCTACAGCGATTAGACCCCTACAAACAAGGGATACTAGTATGAACATATTGCCTAGGGAGGAACGAGTCTTCTCAAACTAAAGTCTGGGCCACTTTAAATGGGAATTTGCTGGCCACAAGCAGACCTCAGGGTGTTAACTTATCCCTGACATCTTCAGCCAACCCCAAAATCAACCAGATGAGCACCTTGGAGAAAGGGGAGGATGACAAATAGCACCAATGTACACTGCTCGTCGCTTTGCATAAAATCAAAGAGCATTGTGTAAAAATAAGAAGAAACACACATATGATATATCTGTGAGAGTGGTTCAAGCCTGCAACTCTTCGAGCACATAATTCATACTGGCCTTTCTGGCCATTTCATTTATGATAACACTGCACCAGTAAAGTGACGGCTGTGTCATATACATAAATGTGGACCGAGTTATCCTTTGGGAGCCAGGTGCTGACTGTCCTGCTTTGGCAAGCAGCCTGCTTCCATGCAGGCCTTTCCTTCCCAGCGTCCCAACCATACATTCAGCGGACAGGCGCTACTCATGGGAGACTGGAATCCAGTCAGCAAGGCGTCCCCACTACACCGTGCTGGGTGCTCCTCGTGGGGGACGGAGCGAGCTCCCGCAGCGCCCTGGCTCAAAGAGCGAGCTCTGCCCCGCGCCACTTAAAATCATGGGCATATTCAAAAAAAATGTGGCCTTATTACCTGGGACAACTGTGCATGCAAGGAGAAAATACAACTTCCAGGTGTACCCTTAAATGTATATCCTTCGAATTGGATGCATATTTTTGCACAATACTACCTTTGAGGTGCAAGCCCCACGGCCTTTGCCAATGGCTGTTATTGTAAATGTGCTATTTAAGAGAAGTCCTAATGCTTCCCTGCATAACATCTGCCAGACTGCCACGCTTCCTGTTTGCTCGAACAGATGTGTGATTTAAGTTGCGATCAGCACCTATCCTGCCGGCTCCGTGCATCAGCCAAGTATCATTTGCCCTCCCATGAAGACATGTTGTGTCGATTTTATACTTCTGACGTCTTACTCTAAATCATGCTATATTTCCACAGAGGGCGCATTACAAAGTATTGAATGGCTGAACAGATATAACTCACTGACAAGAAATACCCCAAGCTGCTTTAAGAAAGGGAAGGGCACTACAGCCATCCCATCGTCTTGTAAAATGTAATTAAAACAATGCCACCATCTTGCCAAACCTCTAATCTTTTGTCTTAGAGTATAACACAGTCATCATTGAAATGTATTATGTGCAGCTCAAAGTTGTACCACACAAGGAAAGTGCGCAATATCCCCGATTTATATAACGCAGGGATTGATTTTGTCAGCATATTGCATCCTTCCAAGGCACAGCTCAAATGTGTCGCACGCGAAAAATGGGCACATATTACATGCCACACGTCACAACCTGCACACAAATGGAGAAAGCACACCGCGAATAACGTTCCTGGATGCTATAATGTAGTCATTTCTTAGTCATTACACGCCAAGACTCAAAACGGTTGCACACAAGGGACCCTCGCACTGAAAAGAATCATCGTCAGAGCTGACGCGCAACGTTGGGAGGCGTGTCCTACCACTGAAGATAGAGCCCACGTAGATAGTGCTTTAGTCAAGATGAGTTGGGCCAAGGCAGGCACCCCTTCATCAAAGAGAGATTTCACAAGCTTTGCAAAGAAAGTCCAGAATAGAAACAATGAAACTATCTTCAAAAAAAATAGTGACACCGGAAATGTGCACAGATAACGCTGTGCTGTGGTTCATTCGCAATGCCTGGCTACATGCCGCCGCCCAATGTTGTCACTACCCAAATAGTAAACAAACACGTAGGAGGTGTTGCCTCTTCTTTCACCCACACAGCTGCATGCATGTGTTCGCCCAGTAGTGCGCGCTGAACCTCAGGAGGCAATTACTACTATAACTGCCTGATCAGAAGAAATAAACATGTATCTTTTAATGTGTATGAACAGCTATGTGCAAAGGAATAATGATTCCAAAAACATTCCCGTTATACAGTTAAAACATATTTTTACTCGCTTATAAACTAATCCGATTGACATTTTTACTCCCTAAAAAATCATTTGACTCCCAACTTTTTAAAATAGTGTGTAAAATACCCCCAGTTCAAAATCTTATCTGGAGCACTGGGAGTGACACACAAAAGTGCACATTAACTTGCCATCTGAAGATAGTGCCCGTAAAAATAAGGATATCGTTAATTTGCAATCACCCAATGGAAAGCATCCTTGTTACAGACGTGGGAGCCGCACTGTTAATTACATCCTTTAGCCACACAGAAATGCAACCAAAAAGTGGGGGGACACGTAATGTGCCCAGCATCATGAAAACCAGCATGGCTCTTAAAAACATCCTCTGACAACACTCGGCACAAATTACACAAGTTGCACGAGCTTCTACAAAAACAGCTGATGGTATCACCGAGCTCTCGCCATGATACACCGAGCCCTCCGCGACTGGCAGAGAGCCAGTGCCGTCTCTCGCCGGAGATATAAATGGCCACAATTTGCATGAGGACGGAGGTTGAGAACTGCACTCGGAAACGGCTCTGCACACACAGTTTTGCCCTCAAGAACATCTGCGGTAAAAGGCCACCCTGGCCTGCCCTGTCCAATGCCAGGCGCTAGTTTCAGAGCCCTAAACGCGTTGCCCATTAGGGACACGCCCATGCACCGTATTACCACTTCACGTGCGTTTCTCTCCATGTGTACATCCCCAGCCATAAAGGGGGCGTGGACATATACAAATGGCTTTGCAGGCGATGGGTCGCTTATGGAAACCCCCAAACTGCCATCTGCGCAGGTGGATGCATGTGACAAATGCATAGTTCGGGACTAGGTGTGCACCCCAAGCTTAGAATAGCATGCCACTTGCGATCACTGCCCAGCCCTCCTCCTGTACCTGCACACAGGTCCCATGTATTCATCATCAAGTCTCTGTGCAGACATCCCAGAAACGGAACTGCCCATTGGCTGTTCAAGGATGGCTCTCATTGTTCTGCAAATCAATGGTATGTATTGTGTTGCGCTCACGGGGTGACAAGATGAGTCAGCATTTTTGCAAATATATCACAACGCCACCACTTCAAGCAGCAAAATACTTTGCTGGCCACCTTGCTTTGGGAATAGCTCATATGAAAGAAGAAGACTGCTTCATTAGAAAATGGCAACACAAGGACGCCAACAGACCACATCTTAAATAACCACGCGCTTTCAAAACAATTACCAAAAAAACATGAAAGAAGACAGAATAACTTGCCTAATCACCCAGCGAAGCGACCCAGGCCCCCAATAACCACAGGACAAGTTGTTTCACCTCCAAAAATGTACCGTAGAACTGAAAACGTACATTTATTTTTCCTCATATATTTGCACCCACTCACTCCTAAAGTGCATATTGTAGGTCTGCCTAAAAAGAATGTCGACTCTCTAGCAGAGCTATTGATGGTGTGCCTAAGGGGGGCACTGGTATCAACAGGCTCCAATGCGATGTAAACAGTGACTCTTACTGGCACCTTGGATCAACCTTGGGCTTTGCCACCCTCCCGTTGATCCCTTCTCCATAAAAAAAAGAGAAACAATGGTGAAACCCAGTGAGGCACTGCCCTCTGATTTAGGACTACAAATATTATTTTAAAAATAATTGTTGAAACTTCATTTAATAATTAGGACAGCCCCATACAAATGCTTGCATTTTTTCCATTGCTACAAAACATTATTTTTTTAAATGCCCGTTAATTATATTATAATTGTATTTTTATAACACGCTTAATAATGAAGTGCGGACCGGGGATTCAAACTTGTGTTGCTCTGCTGTCTTGCTTCCAAGACGAGCGTGTTACCACTGAGCTTTACTACCTGTGCAACACTGCTACAATTATGATTATGAACTTGCAGGGCTGGGTGGGCCCCCCTTGGTGTGACAGCTACTATTTTTTTAAGGGGGTCTCCCGATCCCCAATAAAAAACAGCAGTGTTTATATTGTTAATGATGGAAAACACACACAAAATATTGGCCAATAACTAGCAGTCCTACCAATGCATGGCCTATGACATCTTAAATGCTAATGTGTATGGCACACAGGCTAGGGTAATCTCACAGTGTCCGAAGAGTCATGGGTCTCAGAGGACTGTAGGGCCTTTATAACATGCACCAAGTGAATATCCTGTAACAGCGCCACAATGCCGCTGGGAGCTTTATAAATCCAAATAAATAAATAAATAAATAGATAAATAAATAAATAAGGCTGAGGAAGAGCGAGTCCCAGCAGATCAATCGCAGCTTCATTCTCATGGCTCTATCCCAGCTTAAAGGCCTAGTAGCCGACCATTGAAAATAGTTGCATACAGATTTATTGTAACACTTTGTGATAAAATATGCAAGTGCAAAGTGCACAAGTTTCAGCCCCTGATGCACCTATGCCAGAGTATAGATCTAGGGTTGAATGACGCATGCACACATCTGCAGTTCTCAAAGTTCACATTGCATAAGCAAGGCACTGGAGCTCACTTCTTGGCCTCTGTACCGTAACGCTGTCCTAACAAAGCAAAAGGCAACAATGGCAACATTTACTCAGGCAAGATGGTGGTAGGTCTAATAAGCCAGATCTCATACGAAGCACGTCCAGCCTAAAGCAAGTGTTGCCCAAAGATGGCCAAGCACAAAGAAGAACTACATATCCAAGGAAGGCCAAGCCTACAGCAAGTCTTGCCCAAAACGAGCCAAGCACAACGAACTAGCGAAAAAAAGTCTTGTCCAAGGGACATCATATTCAAGGAAGGCCAAGCCTACAGCAAGTCTTGCACAAAGCAGGCCAAGCACAAAGGACTAGCAAAAGGAGCTCTTGTCTAGGGGACATTGAATCCAAAGCATGGCAAGCCTACAGTCGTGCCCAAAGTGGGCCAAACGCAAAGAAGGACTATCGAAAGGAACTCTCATCCAGGGGACATTGTATCAAAAGCAGGCCAAGCCTACGGCAAGTCTTGTACAAAGCAGGCCAAGCACAAAGAAGAAGTAGCGAAAGGAAGTCTTGTTGAAGGGACATCATGCCCAAAGAAGGCCAAGCCTACAGCAAGACTTGCCCAAAGCATGCCAAGCACAAAGAAGAACTAGCGAAAGGAAGTCTTGCCCAAGGGACATTATATCAAAGGAAGGCCAAGCCTACAGCAAGTTTTGCCCAAAGCAGGCCAAGCACAAAGGACTAGCGAAAGGAACTCTCGTCCAGGGGACATATCCAAAGCAGGCCAAGCCTACAGCAAGTCATGCCCGAAGCAGGCCAAGCACAAAGGACAACTAGCGAAAGACAGCCGCATCCAAGGGAAATAGTATCCAAAGGAGGCCCAGAGAAATGTATTCCTAGCATGTTGAAGGTCTCGTCCAAGGCTGATCAAAAACAACAATAGGTCTTTTTGAAAAGGCACAAGGCAAGTCTAGCAAAATGCACCTCTGACCCAAGGCAGACTGAACACAAGACCAGTCCAGACCAAATCTACCAAAGTGCTGGTCTCACCTAAGGCCAGCTGAAACCAAGACAGATGAGGCCCAGGAAACATGCCTCCTTGCCCATAAAAAGCCTAGAACTAGGATGGCCTACAATAAGACAGGTCTTGTCCATGTCTCGCCCCTGGCAGGCTGAGCCAAGATTTGCACACCACAAAGCATGCCTTGTCCTAGGCATGAGTCCACCATGGCAGATCGGGACCCATGCAGGCTTCTGTTCGCTTTATCTGCAGCTGTACCAAGCTGAGTCCAGCATAGTATGTCTGGACGGAGAAAAGAGGGCTGTAGACCCTGTCCGATACCATGTTGCTCACACCTGACCTGAGGTGTCATGGCAGCGCCTTCAAATGTATGGGTGTTTTTTCCCATAGACCCTTGGATGAGGGTCCCACATAGGGCTCATGCTGAACATCAGAGGCTCTTTTTGTGCCTTCACCTCCATTATAGACTCCCCTCAAAGCCACGCCGCTCCTCAATCATATATTATGGGTCTCGGTCAAAAAGGCTGTCATGGGACACTCTGTCCCTGGGTTAGGGCGTTTCCAACTTCTCCCTCTTCCACTGGTACCTCCTGCACCCAGACTGTTGGGAGATGACCTTCCCTCGACATTTCTCCCGAAGACCAACCTCTTTTTTCAGGCATTTCCAATCCATTTTCTAATCCTAAACCTCTCTTGGACATCATGCCATCGTCTTGCTGCTCAGCAGTATTCCTGCGGGTCCGCAACATGTTTAAGGAGCAAAGGATGCAACAGCCCTTTGAGCAAGTCTCAGTTCCTCATGAAGTGCAAATAAACTTCTGCACCACATGTATGAAACGGTAACAAAAAAGATCAAGACCAACAAGTGATAGACAGAACTGATTAGTAAACTTCTAATCACACAACTTCACTCTTTGATGAATAAATACTTTAATATAAATTACCACCGTACCACAATATAAAACATTAGGAAAACATCTTCAGGTCACTGTAGTGTTTATTCAACTTCTGCACGGGTACATACACACCAGACTAATCATGCATCACCAATCCCACTCACTCTCACTGCAATAACCGATTGCAAACATTATATATTTATAAACCCTTTGCGTTGATCAGGGCTTTATACTAACAATTTGACTACCATGTTCTAGTAGACCTAATTGTTTTTTGACAGCCTGTCTATTGCTGAACAAGAAAAGGTCGTTGACACGTGTTTCTGCCGGAATATATGAGCCCTTCGCTGTGGTCCTTTGGTGCTCCACCCTTCTTCAGGACAATAGTGGGTGCTGTACTATGCTCCACTACTTATACTCTTTTGTATTCGTGACTCTCTCAATAATTGAGCTCTGGACCTCGGATTCTATGATTTGTCATGCTTGGGTGACTGCTTTAATTGAAAATGAACCCACAGATAAGTGGTGCTCAAAATAGCACTGTGTGTGGACAGATGATCAGTGTTACCTGTCTTCTGTGCTGTAGATAATGCCGCCTATCAGTGTCACAGAGATGTCTCCATTTGGAATGTTCTGGCTCTAAGTGTCCAGAAATTGGACTTGGCTTGTCTCTCTCGTCGTGCCTTACAGGGAGTCCCCACAGCCAGTGCATGCATCAGAGTCGACCACACTCCATAGCCGAAGAAAGGGCCTGTAGATAAACGTAGAAGTCCAAAAATGGTGGCGTGGGGGCTCTATGCACAACTGTGATTTCAACAAAAGAGCCCCTGTGTGGGCATTTTCAGGGTGTTATTGGCAGCACTGGGTCTGGATTATCTCAGATCCTAGATCCATGCATCGTTACCATACAGAAATCCACCCAGATCAGCGCTTGCCCAACACCCAGCATGCAGTTATATAATAAGCCCACAAGAGTGAGCGAATATACAGGGCGTTCAAGGGCAATAGTTTAAACTTAGCAGAGCATCTACCCTCAGAAGGGTAGAGATCTCACCCGGCAACTGGCAAGTAGGACGGAGTGGCTGATTTTGGGGGAGTCAGCAGCCTTTCTGGAGAAATTGTTACATCCCCTCCATGAGCTCAGCCATCACATGGCCACAGAGCGAAGGCACAGATACCTCTTTGAAAGAGTTCAGACCTCCACGTGATGCACGAGCTACAGGTCTCTCAAAAATCCAATCAACTCAAAGCATTTTGATTGGAACGCCATGCGACCTGTCCCTCTCGCGCCTACCATTTGCTCGTTAGACGCCTGATGCTGCGAGGAGGAAAGACCCTAAAGTGGCATGCCGCCTTGGATGAAGGCAACCTGGTCTCACTTACTGAACACATAAGCCCCTGCCACATTAACTGCGAGGATAAATGCATACATGAGAACACCATGGCCCAGACCCCAGAGCTAACAGTAGGCCAAGTGAGCGTGACCCCGGACAAAATCCTCACCCGCAATACAAGACAAGACACCGGGAGCATGAGATACCAAGGTGTACCAAACCCCAGCAACATCAGACCCTGGATAACAACACGCCCCGAGTCAAACCAGATCCTGGGAAATGCCAGGTCTCGCATATACTAGGGCCCCAAAATGCTTCTTATTGGATACGTTTGGGGCAGGAAATGACATGGGGAGAGTGTATTCCATGCCATGGAATTAAACCATATTAGTTCAACCTTGCTTATTCCTCCTCCAACACTGTCAGGTTGTTAATTTCGAGGGTGGCGTACTGATGTAAGCGGCGTGTCAATACTAATAAAGGTGAGTAAAGTGATGAAGGGCTTGGCATGTCCTAAGTGACAAAAATTGCTCAAAAGGACCAGATGAAGACCAGGCAAGGTGTCAATGAATGTACTGCTCACCGTGGAGATGTACCTGCCTCTAAACCAGAGTGCGGCGTAGGTGCCTGCGAATGGGCCACACAGAGCGTGGGATACCTGTACATTCATATGCCCACGGATAAAGAATTGCACCGGAACTAGTAGGGCGGCGAGCCTCTGCAGTGCCAAATGGACGAACTGAAAGCATAGGGACCAGTACACGCAAGAGTGAATGGTGGCCGAACTCGGCATACCCCCCCCCTAGAGGAGCTTCCTATACCAACCACAGAAATGGTGGCATCTGATGGGGAGTTGGAAGCCCAGGGTCACAAAAACGTGACACATTCAGGAAAGATGAGAAAAATATGGATTGTTTGCGTGTAAGAGTTTTGGACTGGTGAAAACTTTAAATTTTAGCAGAGAGCCAACGCGCTGGTCTTGGAAGCAAGATCACGCAGAGCAACAGAGGTTTGAATCCCGGATCCGCGCTTAGAAACCAAACTCAGGTATGGTATTAGGCACGTTATTGAAAAAAAGCAATTCAATAAATAACACGGGCAGATTTTACCTGGAGACAACACTGTTTTACCTACAGGTGTCCCATAAACAGCCATCAGTTTGACCACCAGGGGTGTCTGAATGCATTAAAAGAGAGGCTACGGTCAGTCATCTCCATTTTATCATTCAGCGTCAAAGGTAGATCCGACTAATTAAATCTGGTGGTGAATGCGCCAGTCCCTCGAGTTGTCACTGTAGCTGTCGACATCTCCCTTCAGCCGCAAATCTAAGCGGTTAATAGACACTGCCTATTCCAATGCGGTCACTTCAGAGCAATCATTTATTTATTTGCATTTTTAAAGCACTCACACAGCACGAGGCATCGAGGCGCTGTTACAGGAATATGTCTTAGTTGCGTATTTATAACGCGCTTAATACCCAGCGGTTTCTAAGCGCGGACCCGGGGATCGAACCTGCGTTGCTTCGTGTCATCTTGTTTCCAAAGCGAGTGCGTTGCCGCTGAGCTATCCTCCCGGGGCGATCATGAGGCTACTTCACTTGAAATGTGGGGTGCACAGCCCCAGTTCCCGCTCTACAACAGCTATGCACTTTAACTTGACCTACACGTTAAATCGGCCTTTAAACTGAAAGTGCTGCGAAATGCCGTCCCTTTATGGGGTCTGAACATTAGGAACCTGGATGACAGGTTAGGTTGGTGTTTCATTACCTGTCAGTGTCTCACCTAATGCCTTGTATATGGCTAAGAGTTTAAAGTAAATGTTCTTTCCTGAGATAAAGCATGTGCTGCGTAGACGAAACTCACAAATGATAGATATAGAGGAAATGGTTCTGCATTAAATACATACATTGGGGGTCATTACGACCTTGGAGGTAACCATGCCGCAATTTGCGGCATGGCTACCTCCATTCCGGGTATCGGGTCCGGGTTCCCTGAATGGGGAAGTACCGGGCCATTCCAGCCTTAGATGGCCCGGTATTTCCCCATTCAGGGAACCCGGACCCGGTCCATCCCCGTTCCCATTTGAGCCCCTATAGGGCTCAATGTGAATGGGGAGGGTGCTAACAACGGGCCCGGGTCCCGCAAGCATACTCGTAATAGGGCGGTAAGGGGATGACAGCTCTGGCACCTTTACTGGCGCTGTTAACCCCTTAACGCCAACCTTGGAATGAGGCCCAATCACCATTAAGCCAATTAAATGAGACATTAATATTTTGCAAAGAAAATATGAACTGTACAGAACCGACACAAATCTGAACGAATTGACCTGAAGAAGGATGGGCTAAATAAATGAGCTAGACCCATAAAGCCGAAACTGGTTGGTAAGAAATAATAATGTTTTCTAATAGAAAATAAACCACACGACGAAAATAATCAATAGAATAGGAGACCTATATGTACACACACTATTGTGCCCTTGTGCTGTCAAAGTTTTCAAATCATTTTGACTGAGCCAGGGTACAAGAAATATTTAGAAATAAATACGTGCGATTTATTGAATCTTTTCAAATTTCGACGTGTTCCGTTTTTTTCTTGATCTGTCTAAAAGGTGTTTTGTCCCCTTAGTTTTGTTTTGAAAAAAAGTGTGGTTAACTTATGTTTCAAGAATTTCTACAAAATATGGGTTATTGTTTGCCGTAATGGATCGTTCTGGAATGTTTGTATGCCTTCTGTGTATGTATACAAGTAATGGCAGGTGATAATGAATTGAGCTATATCTTTTCTAAGAAAAGTGATTTTTTCTTCTTCTAAGAACACGTGAGCTAAAATGTGAGGAGATCACTCGCGCGAGCCTGGGTAAAGGAAAATGCGTGCTTGTTAACGTGGCGTGCGTGAGCCGTGGGCGGGAGGTCCGGCACCCTACCGGCTGCGTTGGACCGAGGACCTCTGAGGACGATAAAAAGGGTCGGCACTTGAGTTCTACGCCCAGGCGTGCTCTCCCGGCCAGTGAACAAAACCCCGAAAAACGTCCTATTTCAATGGCTGAGGTGTGTGTCTGCGGCACCAGCACCTGGCGACGAGGTGGCGTGCTATAGGCTATGCACACGTGCATAGGCTGTCAGTTATTGGGCCCAGCGTGTGCACCACACTTGAATCTACTGTGCTAGGTTGTGCGTGTTCTGCTATGCTGTCTAGCAGAGCATGTCTGCCTCCCGAGTGAAGGAGGCCATGAGAACTAAATCGCCTCAAGACGTTTCCGGGTTGGGAGGGTCGAGCGCCCATGTCCTCTTCATGCATCGCCAATACATAATTGAGCGCTCTGGAGTGCCGCTGCCAACGCGCGGCGCTCTACGGCACTCCATGTACGAATGGAAGACTTCGGTGGGACAATGCCGGCACCACGTTACGAGAGACACTCCTCGTGGCCGAAAAGAGCACGCAACTCCGTGCCTATCTCTGTCGGAAAAGAAGAGACAAAATACTGAGTACACTCGACGAGCCACCTACATGTTACCTAGCCTCTAGAGCTCCCCCCAGAGGAGCCTCTTGGTACTACAGCGAGAAGCGATGGAGACAGACCTGGCCGGGGGCAGACTGCTCCTCTACGGAACGGCTTCCCAGCCTCGCTCTGTACAGAGTCTCTTGGCTTATCTGCAGTTCGGCCGGGCAGGGGTGAAGGCCTTCTAGGCGCCACGAAGCTTCTGTGGAAGCGACAGTTGCACATTTCAAGCATAACATGCAACACTGAAGGAAGAGGTTACCATGCTATTGGCTATTAACTCCCCTCCATGATTCTGGCAGGCAAGATGGGCGTGCCTGTGCCCAGGACAAGCGGCATCTCTCGCGAGCTCCAGAGGAACGAGGGGCGGGTACCCTGGAAGGCAGTCTACAAGTCGTGACAATGGGTCAAGGGAACATGCGTTGAAACTGCAGCCACGCAAACCATATACAAAATGAGAGACTGAGGTTCCCATGCCTCTTGGCTGAGGATTGTAGAAGCATAATGTTAACCTCACGTGCGCCTCGGGCACTCAAGATACGGATCCCCTCTTAACCATGTTCTGTCTACCTGTAGCGCCAAGAAGCCCTTAAACTCCCAGCGATCGCTGAATGGCAGGTTGCTCTTGGTAAGAGGTTGCTTTGGGCCATCATTTGGTACACGGGCCCAATATAATAATAGCAGTGTTTATATAGTGCCTCGAGGACGAGGCTATATAAATGAGGTACTGTCCCAGAGAGGGTCAAAAAAGGAGCAATTTCCCAATTATTGATCTCAAATGTGGACAGCAGCAGCGGGGGGTATGGGTGAAAACTCCCCTCGACCAAGCTCTACCAAAGAATTCATGCTTCCTGGGGCACAGCGCAGACAACACGGCGCCACTTTCTAATCAGAATGATGCATTAAACAGCTGATCTTTTAAATAGCGCCCCCTCGCCGAAGCCTTGATGCACCGATGCAACAACCTCCCCTCGCGTGGATGTTTATTGCAACAGACTGGAAAGGCCCTCGGGCCGTTTCATCAGTGCATACAGCTCTCTGCAGCGCGTGCATTAGCCTACTGAGATGTGTCATTGACATCGCTGCGGTTTTGCAGTGGTGAGCATGCCCTGTGGTTTCCGCGGCAGTCCAGCTAATGGTGGGACTGGCCTGCTGGTTGCACTCAGTGGCGAGGCATGGCAACACCGACAGCGCCTCAACACCACTGCCCGCACACGCCCAGTCCGCATAGCTGCAGAGGCGGACCGGGTCCACGGGTGGAGGGGGCGGAGATGGGGGCGGTCAACGGACCGGCATGGCTAAGGGGCACACGGACGCCCTATTGGGAAGGCTAGGCAGCAAGCCGTAACCTCTTTAAGGCAAGTGGGGGTGTCCCAGTCACACGCATATCAGTCATAGTGGGAGGTCAAGAACGCCCCCTGCGGAGTTCCAGGTGATGGGCTCTGCTACTGTAGCCTATTACTAGATGTGCCTGCGAGTGCTTAATGGGTCTTCTACACTGCAGACACGGGAAGATAACACGAGGGTGAGAGGGTCCATTTCATTTAGTGATGTTACCTGTAACAAGACAAGATAGCTCAGTGGATTAAGGCACCTGCGGTCTGCTTCAGAAAACGCCCTGCAACTAGTGGTCCACAGATGGAATCCCGGCGCATACCCGGCCACCCGGTGTGTTGCTGTGCCTGCTGGCGAGTATCAGAGGAGGGAACACAGCCCGGCAGAGGCGCTATTTATTTCTGAGGCCAAGGCTGAGCTGTAAAAGATACATATTTCCTGACAGTGCTTCTACACAGCGTGTTTTTTTTGTTTTTTTACATTCCTTCCTGAAGGCGTACAATGCAACAGCAACGCGTTATTGTGACATGCCTGCTTACCTGGGCTTCCGTGCGCTGCCGGCCTCACGCTCTCCCTCCCTCGGATGCCATCGACAGAGAAAAAGGAATCGGCCTCGTAAATGGTGTTTAACATTTGCTGTAATCCGGGCATTGAGAAGCGCTGCACCCAGTCCCGCCTTGCCGGGCGATGTGCTCATCCGCAGCGGCCGCTCAGCCGCTGGTGCCCGGGGGCAGGCGCATGCCGAGGTCGCCCGTCACTGTGCGCTCCTCCGCAGATCGATCGGTAACCGTGCCCCTGGATGATCCGTGCAGTGACCCGGCCGTGCCAATCGCCTCCAGATCGGCCCCGCTCTGCGCACAAGCCGCAACCCCTGCGCCGAGGGTGCCCGGTCCCCGACCCGTGCAGCCTTTAAAGTCGCCTCGGAGACTCCGCATCGGCCGGCCCGTTCGCAGGGAGGCTCCAGCCTAGGTCGTGCAGAAGCGGGGGCACTTTCTTCGGCTCCCAGCCTCCGGGATCAGGGGCTCGCGCGGGTCCAGGAAGTGACTGTGGCGATGTGCATCTCCTCCAGCTCCGGGCTCCTCCGTGCAGAGCTTCGCGGGACTTTGCAAGACTCTGCAGGAACTCGCGCGGGGCTCTCTGCAACTTCTGCACACAGGGAGTGCAGCCTTCAGCCTCAACCCTCTGCAGCACCCCTCTCCCCCTCCTCCTCCTTCCCGGTATCCACCTGTGCTGGCCTCCTGCCTGCCTGCCCTACCCCCGCACAACAGCCTACAGCCCCAGTGCCCCCAGCCCTGATTCTGAACAGAAATAGCTCGCAGGGGGCGGAGTCGGCCAAAAATAGCCCAGTGCCAGAAGTCAGTTACACTCAGAGAGAAGCTGCATTGTTAGCGGGCAGCGGCCCCGTTGATTGGTGGGGGCGGGAGCCACTCAGGCAGCAGACAAGAGGGGGAGGGAGGAGCCCCGCCTCGGCCTGCTTGCCTCCCTCCCTGCCTTCCCAGCGCTTTTCTTTCGTTCTCCCTAAATCCTTCCCTGCCAGCCGCCTCGCGCTCTTGCCTGTCTGCCCTCAGCACGCTCTTCCCTGCTGCATCCGTTCTTTTTTCGACCCCGCTGCCTGTACCTGCGTCGTAGTCCAGCCAGCCGCCACAGGCAGCGCGCACCACATTTTTGCCATCGCTTCAGCACTTGCACACACTTATAAAAAAGTTGCAGTTTTCATTACAACGTTTCTATTTTGCGGATGTGATGGTTACCTAAAGAAAGGCATGGCCAAAGCCATTAGAGCTGGGCATGTTAGTCTTGCTTGCAGCCCTGTGTACCAAGCAGGCTATCAGGTGCCTAGGGGCCAACCCCCGCGCTCACAGGTACTTCCGGCATCGACCTGGTGCGCTCTCCTATGCCTAGGTCCAAAGGACCGACGACGACTCAAATGGCCAGAAATGCCCAAGTATTCCAAACAAATGCCGGGCGAAACCAAACCTGCCCACCATCACTAATTCCCGACAGGAGTAGGCATTGATACCAAACTTGCATGCCACAACCAAACCCATAGGCTATGCCCAATCTCACACGTCAAGCTGAGTGATTATATGCCCCAGTTAATGCCACCATATCCCAGTATTCAACCAGCTTACAAGCTAAAGAGAAATCATAGGGCAAGATTTCCACAATTTCCAAGGTCCAAATTGGACAAGTTCCATAATGTATTCTGTGTGACACAGTAGACGTGATACAAAGGCGGGGTCAGATTAGTGGGGGGAATTTTAGGGACATATTTCCAGTGTCTAGATTCTAGAAGCTCCCTATAATCAAAGAAGCTTTCAAGCCTTTGACAGACTTGGCTTAAATTGTCCCAGTAGTCGGCTCGGCCAGCAACAGAGACAAGACGAATCCCACCAAAACTTGTAGTGTGGTGTTGCAGGAAAAATGTAGGTCATTCGGTTACCTCCAAAAGAAGTGGTGGTAACGGAATTAGCACCAGTTCCTTCCCGCACCTCCGAACTCGGAACGAGGCCCATTGTCCCTCCAGACATCAGGCCCAAATTCTGCAAACACTCTGTACCCTGCAAGGCTTCCACCCATACATTAAGTACCTGTTAGCTCAGATACCCAGAGTCTTGCAAGAATTGCCGGGGTAGATGTGGGTGTCAAATGGCCAGGAAATAGCCTCACTCCAAATTGCCTAAGGAAGACCTGTTAAACACCATTCTTTGCCATGACAAGTTTTGTCCAGAGAGGCAAAGACAAAGAAGGCTGTTGTAATTAGTGTTTGTATGTGAGGCAGAATGTGTGATGTCACCTGGAGTGTTGGTGTGGGTCAGTGTTCTATGGGTTCCAGGAGTGACAGTTGGCCTGTTAGCTGGCTGGATGGACGTCCAGTGTTTCTGTTTTAGGAACTTGGATTGAATAAACTTACTACCACATAACTGATGTTCCTGCGTAGTACTTCTTAGAAGAACCCCACTTATTTTATGTCACTGGCGACAAGGAGGTCTTTGCTGCTGGGAGGGGGTGGGAGGAAGTACAGTACACTGCCCTCCCTGAACTACAGCCATCTGGGGAGGGACCAGCCTGCCCAGGACCAGAGGAGTTGGGCCAGAGCTACCCTGCAGGCCAGGCGGGGCAGGAGCAGTTGCCAACAGGGTTGAGGATCAGTGAGGGCGGCCGTGGAGACGTACTGCGGGCAGTGCAAGGGTAGGTCCAAGGCGGCGGTCTGGGCCCGGGAGAGCAGCTGTCCAGACAGGCAGTGCTGGCCTTGCCTGCTATTGGGCATTGCAGGCGAATAACGAATAACTGGTGGTGTCAGAAGTCTGGTCGGGCCTGTTCACCGGGTGGCGTGGGCCAGAAGGAACCAAGTTGCAGGAGAGGAGAGGTCAGCAGGGACTGGCCACCGCCGTTCCAGATGTCTGTGGATCTGTGAGTGCTAAGGGGACGCAGGGTTCGTGGCGAGCTCAGGTGGCCCGCTATCAGCTGCTGCGCCGGTGAATCTATTCCGGGCAGCGGTGGGGCCGGTCAAGTGGAGGACCGGCACGGATTTGGTTGCCCACTGAGGATCGCTCTGGTCAGAGGAGTGGGTACTGCGGTACATGCTGGGGTTGCGGTTGACAGCTCTGCAGTGAAGGGAGTGAAGAGGAGCAACCGAGAAGAGCATAACCATGCAGCTGGTGTCTCTGTCGACGACCTGCGAATTGGGGCAAGGTCAAGTGGTTCAAGCGTGGAGTCTGCGGGACGTCTTTTGGGGAGGGCAGCTGCAGGTCAGGTCGGACGGCGGGGACGCAGCTGGAGGTGGAGTTTACTCTCTTGTGCCTAGGAACTGTATGATGATGTCACAGGTTGTGGGAGTCGCGTCACAGTATTGCCAACTGAAACACAGCGTAGCTGTGGATGGCGACGTTCCATTGGAATGCAGCGTGGGTGCCATGTGCGCGGGGAGGCATGCTTGGAAAAACGGATGGGAAAGGTGGCAGTTCCCGCATGTCACTGGAGCACAATCAGCTGGGGCGTTTGGGACATCTGTTACGGCAGCGGGTTCCGTAGCTGAAGCTCGTGTAGGTGAAGATGAGGGATGGCGCAGTGGCAAAGTGTGTGGAAAGAGGCGGCGAGTGGCCTCCGGAGCAGACGAAAACTGTGGATGATCGTAGTGGTGTGCCGGTGAGGGAGGACATTTGCCAGACGAAAACTGCAGATGATCGTGGTGGTGTGCCGGCGAGGGAGGCATACTGAAAGGCGCAGGAAAACCCCACACACTGGACTGGGGTATTAGTGTAACACAATATACTGAAAGAATTTGTGCCGGCGAGGGAGGGCATTTGTTTTGTGGGTGCCAATGGATGGTTGTACCGCCAAGGGTTTGGCAACCTGGGCCGCAGTGCAGCAGAGAGCTTGAGGGAGCTGGATCCTGATTCATGAGGCGCATACGTGCACATGAAGGCCCTCTCTAGGACTGAAGACTAAAGACAGTAGGTGTCGGTGAGGCCTGTTAAGTTTGCTGTCTATGTGTTGTGGCTTTGGGGATAGTACATATCATGGGGTTGGGCGCTGGGTCAATGTTAGCAGTCAAGGCCTGCTTTGTGGTTTATGAAATGTTGTGTTTGTGTCTGTGGCCTGTTGTTTAGGACATGCTTTGGGTGGTGCTGTGGATTCGTGGGTGCAGTGTTCTTGCATCTGGGGTTGTCACTGTGTTGTTGTTTCCCTTTTGCAGGGGGGTGATTGTGTGGTTGGAGCTGCATCGTTCTTACTTTGGACATGAGGGTGCGGGATTGGCGCTGGACTTTCACGCTGGGACATTTCACAGGGGCTCTTTCTTTATTCTTCTTTCCAGGGTTATCTGTTTGTTTTGTGGTGTTCTATGTGCATTCGTAGAGGAATCTCCCCTGGTAATTTTAAGAATGGCCGGTTGGGCTCTGATTGATCTGGGATCGGTGGTGGGGTGTTTGGTTATGGGTATTCTTGGCATGGGTCTGAGTTTGTGAGTGGCCGGGCGGACTCTCGGGTTGCGTGTACCTTTGTTTTGGGAAGTTGGGTGCTGCTCTACATTCAGAGTTGTCGTGCGGGCCTTGGTGGAGTTACTGTTTTTTTGGTACAGGCAGTATGGCGCTGTTTTATGCTGAGCGGCCAGGTGGGCTCTGGAGTATGGGTATTGGAAGGTTGTGCAGTGAGATGTTGCTGTTAGGTATGGCACTGGTGTTGCTTCATGGTGTCCGTGGTGTGGAATCGGGGCAGTTAGGTGATGTCTATTTCCGGGGTGGCTGGGCGGGTCCCGAGGGGTTATAGTTAGTGTTGGGAGTGAGGTCTTGGTTACAGTTGATTGGTTGGTTTAGGGCTGTGTGAAGTGCATGGTACCTGTTGATGGTTTGGGGTGTAGGTGTGTGTGTGTGGGTGATGTCGTGGGTGTTGTGCAGTGTGTTCAGTGGGGCTGTTGTTTACAGCCATGGTTTATTATGGTTGCAGTCGGTTGGTTGCTATTGGTTACAGCAGGTTTTGGGGCTGTTGGTTACAGCCGTGGTTATTACTTTTGGTTACGGTCTATCGGTTGCTGTCAGCTTACAGAGCAGGTTAGGGGCTGTTGGTTGCAGCCTGGTGCATGTGATGCTTGGGACGCACGGTAGTGTTGTATGATTCAGTTGTTGGGTATAGTTGTGGTTGGGGTCGGGCCGTGTGAACTGCTGATGGTTTGGGGTGGATGTGTGTGTGTGTTGTCGTGGCTATGGTGTAGTGTGTTCATTGGAGCTGTTGGTTACGGCCAGGGTCTATTGTTGTAGCGGTCGGGTGGTTGCTGTTGGTTACAGCAGGTTTGGGGGTTGTTGGCTAAAGCCATGGGTATGACTGTTGATTACAGTCTATCGGTTGCTGTCGGTTACAGCAGATTTGGGGGGCTGTTGGTTGCAGACATGGTTATTACTGTCAGGTGCGGTCTATCCGTTGCTGTCGGTTACAGCGCAGGTTAGGGGCTGTTGGTTACAGCCGTGGTTATTTCTGTCGGTTATGGTATATGGTTACAGCCATGGTTTTAACTGTTGGTTACGGTCTATTGGTTGCTGCCGGTTACGGCGCAGGTTAAGTGTGTTGCAGTGCTTGGGTGCTGTTGGTTACAGTGGGTATGGGGGCTGTTAGTTACAGCCATGGTTATTTCTGTCGGTAATGGTCTATCGGTTGCTGTCAGTTATAGCAGGTTAGGGGCTTTTGGTGCGGCCTGCATTCATATGGGGTGTATGATGGTTTGTTACGGTCGGTCCGGGCTGTTGTTTCCGGAGCAAGTTAGGGGATGTTGGCTGCAGCCAGTTGCATGTGGGGTTTGGGGTGCACAGTGGTGTTGGTATGATTTTGTTCTTGGGCACAGTAGGTTGGAAGTTTGGTTGTAGTTGGTTGGTATGAGGCCGTGTGAGGTGCATGGTAGGGTTGTTATTGGTTGCAGTTGGTTTGTTGCTGTTGGTTACAGCGGGTTTGGGGCTGTTGGTTACAGCCATGGTTATGACTGTCAGTTGCGGTCTATCGGTTGCTGTCAGTTACAGCGCTGGTTTAGGGACTGTTGGGTACAGCCAGGTGTGGCGGTCACAGTGGGTTGCTGCTGTTAGGTGCATGGACATGTATTGGGTTGTTCAATGGGTGGCATATCTGCTATTGATATAGAGCTTTGGCCCTGTTTGGGGCAGCAGGGCACCATGTGGATTGTGTGGAAGTGTACCCCGGGGTAGCGGTGGCATCCGCTGGTTAGGGGCTGAGAGGTGTGTGTTGTTCCTGGGGTTTTGGTCAGTTGTGGTCGCGATGGTGTTGGTATATTTTTAGTGTGTGAGCAGGATTCTGGGTTGTGTAGGGTGTGTGTATGTTTTGTAGCGGTTCAGTGGTGGGCTGTTGGTTGCGGCAGGCTGAGGGCTGATGCTTGTATGTTTGTGCAGTTGCGGTTTTGTAGGGGGGATGTGTGAGGAGCATGGTGTGGTTGAGGTGCATGCAGAAGTGGCATGAGGTCAGTTAGTGTGTCACGATGTTTCGGGTAGTTTGCAGGTAGGGGTGTTTTGCCGTTGGGGCATTTTTGGGTTTCATTCCATTCTGGGCATACATGTTCCCGTGTTCCACTTTTCCCGTACATTGGCCGCGCATTGGCTCTTTCGTGGTTGTGCACAATGTCTGAGCTTTAGATCAAAATGATATGGGTTCTGCAGTATGTGAGGTCGGTTCTAGGTCCCCTACTTGTTACTGTTGGTATTCTTTTTGGTAGATGAAGGGAGGGAGATGTGTTGTAATTAGTGTTTGTATGTGAGTCAGAATGTGTGATGTCACCTGGAGTGTTGGTCCATGTTCTATGGGTTCCAGGAGTGACAGTTGGCCTGTTAGCTGGCTGAATGGGTGTCCAGTGTTTCTGTACTAAGGAACTAGATGGAATAAACGTACTACCACATACCTGATGTTCCTGCGTAGTACTTCATAGAAGAACCCCACTTACTTTTTTGTTAAAGAGTCCCACCTGTGCAAGTTAGTGTGATGCACAAGACATGGTGTTTGGAATGATTTTCTGCATTCAATACAAACGTTGTCTACATTTAATTGAAATGACACTTTTTTAGACAGGCATGTCATTAGCATTTTACGGTTTGTGTTCCCTTTCTGAGTGCTGCATGATTAACCATCTCTGGCTTTTTATGGAAGTGATTGTAATTCATTTCTCCATTACTTGCATTGACAGAGAAAGTGTGCAAATGTGTTTCCGTCTTTTTTGAATTCCTGTTTGCCCTGAAGAAAGCTGGGCCCTCGAAGCTGTTTGCCGTCCCCAGCCGAAACTCGAGTAGGCGACACCTGGACTACATTGATGTACTCCTTCGCATGTATGTTCATGGGAGAGAAGCTCACTTGGATGGATCTATCCCAATACTAGTCTAAATGAACTTTGCTCATGCAATACAAATTGATGCAGAGCCATCATACAAGTGTGTAGGTGTCATTTCTAACAGCATTTCATTTGCTTTTGGCCAACTGCCTTTGAGTCCTTTTTTTATGTTGTCTACTCTCTGGTGCTGGTAGCACATTAGGTGGGTTTTTGCATCTAGAGAGGGACACAATGTTCTCTCTTGTCTATTTTTACTGTTTTTGATCTATTACAAAACATACAAGTGCATTTGTTTATAATTCTTTTTACAATGTGATCTTGGTCTGAAGATTTGCTTTATTGCAAATTCAACTTGGTATCCAGTCATTGCATCGAATACAAAGCATTGAATGCCAAAGCATCGAAAAAATCAATTGGAAAAAAGCATTGAATGCATTTTTTTCAAAGGTAAAGGTTTTATTTTAATTATAATGGGGTTTAAGGGGTAAAAAACAGGGGTTGGAAGGACCCCCCCCATTAAAAAAGACCTTATCTCCTCTGCCTTTGGTTCTATGATGTCCCTCATACAGAAACGAGGAGGGATGGGACCATGTCTTGATAATATATGCCTCCCCATAATATAGTCCCACCTCCAACCGCTTGTGAGCTACATTAATCCAGAAAAGAACTCTCTGTTCCAGGCTTATTCATGCCTTGTAGCTTTGCTGCTTGTGAAACGCAGAGTGTTTTGGACAGACTCGCACAGCTCACCAACCAAACACCGCATCACAGCTGCAGAAAATACCTTGAAGCCAGACTTGACACTTTTAAGCTGCAAGAACAAGACTACAAGATATTTATAGGGGCCGTGACACCCTAACCTGTTGTTAGGCACCCTAGTGACTTGTAAGACTCGACATTCTACTTTTCTCCAAAAGACATTCTTCATTCAGACGTTGCTGCTGAACGGATTGCCTCTCCACCCATGACTTCAAGACCCAGAGCACCCTTCAGTACAAAGTCTGCATTCTTGCTGTTCTCTCCAACAGGGGTGATGTGTTTGTGCTTTTATCAGTTTGTGCTATTTCTTAGTTTAATTAAATGTTACTATTTTTCTACAACTTTGATTGGACATTCTTTTTTGTGGTCACTGTGTTATCGTTTTGGTTCACTACTGTGCCAGCTCCATCCCTTCTGAGAATATAGCCAGACCTCAGCCTGGACTATCCTAAGAGGCAATGTGATATACTGTTCAGGTTGGGCCTTGTTCACCTTTATGATTCAGATCACTGCTGGTTTAGTAGTAGTGTGGAGCTAAGTAGGCGTTTCTGCCAATACTCATATCTGTGCTACTGCAGAGCGGCAATCATTTTGACACACCAGGTGACAATTGTTGGAACTTTGTGCCCAGAGAGTACACCTCCCCTATAGGGTGTAGAGGAGGTCCCAAGTAAAGCCTGCACTCCAACCGCCCATTTCGAGGTACCAGGAATGTTCACACTGAAATATGTGACATATGATGAGCAAATAAACCAGCAGAGAGCCGCAGTGGGGTTCTGTCCAGCACCCATCTGAAGAATAGCTCCTATTGAAGTACCAGTTCCAAGGAAACCATGGACAGTAAGGTTCTTTTTTTTTAAACTTTATTTGTTTTAGTTTTTTTCAAACATTTACAAAATTTTAAAATAAGAAACATTTCATGACTTTAAAATCTCCTGAATCCATAATTTACAGTTTGCAATTAACAATTAACAATTCACAGTTAATTATTATACAATACATAATACATTTTCAACATCAGTTCATTAATACAATCATGATACAATTTGAGCGAATTTTATTCTATTTCGCACACCTGTTCTATGAATGCCAAAACTCTTATTCTCAAGGTCATTGATTCTTCATGTAGCATTTTCATCCATAAAATGTCCCTCAGTAACCATACATTATAAACAAAATCTTTAAAATACATTTCCCTTTTAGTTGCTAGTTCACAGCATTCAGTCATGAGATGACGTAGGGTTTTTAGCTCACCCTTGTCTTTGCAGAACCTACACAATCCATCAACAAGCAATTGTCTAGCTCTTGAGCTTATTATTTCATTAGTCAACAGCACGTTCATGCGAAATCTCATAAAACCAATTTTCATTTTTTTACTAGGAAATTTCTTTAGATATTGCTCCATTTCATTGACTCCTTTCCCTGCTGTTAGTATTTGCATATATAGCTTTGTGTCACAGATTCTCAAACAAGTTTTTTCCCAATCATACACTTTGAGTCTTTTCTTTACCATGTTAGGATTTTTCCCCAGTAGTTCCAAAGTCACTCCTATTTCTTGGAGTAGAGATTCGCATTCAGATCTTAACTTTGCTATAAATCCATCAGTATCATTCTCTCTGAGCTGGGAATAAAGAGTTCTTTCCTTTGAAAATTCACATTTATTCATAGGACAAAGTTTCTTCCACTGAATCAAACTCACGAGAGATTGTATACCCAGTTCATATCTTATAGCCTCCATAGGAATGCATTTAGACATAAAGAATAGTATAGATCTCCAGATTTTACTCTCAACAGCTTTATATTCTGTCTCCATCGTTTTTGGCCAGAATTCAGTTCCATACATAATTGTAGGCAGTAGCTTACTTTTATAGAATTGTCTGCATGGTTCAAGGGAGAATTTACCATACTTATTATCAATCCTCTTCATTTGAATTAGCATACTGTTGACATTTGAGTTGAGATAATTTATCAAGAAGGTTTTGCTATACTTAGCTACTACAGGATACCTCAGAAATTGGAAATTATCTTTAACTGTCAGTTTATTATTATCCCAGTTCCACACAAACTTAGTTTTTTCACATTTTACACCTCCTTTTGAGAATTTAATAACGACAGATTTACCTGAATTGATCTTCAGTTCTATTCCCAACATATAATTACCAAAAGTTGTTATAAGTCTTTGTAGACCCACAGGAGTAGAGTCTATAAGCAAAAAATCATCCTCATAACTCACCCAATTAATTTTCAATTTCCCAATCTTTGGAGAAACCAATTCTGAAGCATCCAATGCTGTTCCTACTCCTGCAACATAAAGATTATACAAAGTGGGTCCACGAATACATCCTTGTCTAATACCCTTCTCAATAGAACACTCTCTTGACAAAAGGCCATCTGAATCCAGTCTAATCTGCGTTTTAGATTCATTTTGCAGTGATATTATAATGCTTAATAGCCCCTTAGGAATTCCATAACTATCCAGCCTCTGCCATAGAAGGTTTCTGTTTAAACAATCAAAAGATTTACTTAAATCCATAGATGCAACATAAATTGGTGCATCCAAAGATTTCCAGGCAAGTGTCTGGAGACACTTTATCAAGAGTCCTCCACAGTCCGTCCCCATATTTCTACGAAATCCTATTATTCTAGGATCAAGTATGTTCATCTCTTCAATCCAATCATTAATTCTTTCCAGTATGATAGCGGCAAATATTTTGGAATCTGCATCCATTATACTGAGAGTACGGTAATTCTATGGATCTTCCCTTGATCCCCTTTTAAAGATTGGCACCATATATGATAGTTTTCAAGAATCAGGAATGCTTTGTGACTCCATTATATCTTGGAATTGGATGTAAAGAATCTTGGCCCATAGGTGTGAGGAGTGCCGCAAGACATTGTTAGTTAGTTTGTTAGGTCCAGGGGTTCTTGAGGAGTTGGACTTCTTTATCTTCTCCTCAATAATATCTGTGGCGATATCTAAATTCCATTTCTCTATTTTTTCCGTGTACTCTAAAGCAGTTTCAGATGTATACATATGCTCAATATAGTTAATCCAAGCATCTTCAGATATGGGATTTGTCATCTTTTTCCAATTCAGTTCTTCTTTATAATTGATTAGATCACAGAAGGCCCTGGTGTTTTCCCCTGCAGGCTTTCTAGCATCTTTTCCCCATCTACCTGGGTAATGCAAATGCGTTCTAATTTAAACCATTTGGTATACCTCTGCTTTAGCTTCCTAATTTTTTCAACACCGTTCATACAAAAATTAGGACTCTTCATGATTTTCCTTATCTCCCTTCTAACGTCGTTTTTTTTCATTCGAATTTCTATAGAATATACATGCTTGTGTTTTTTATCATGATTAGGCTTGGGTGTAAGGTTTGCCTCTAGCCCTATTTTCAAGTATTCTGGAAGACCTTTTACAGAATATCTTTCAATCTTGTCTTCTAAATTACAAGTATTAAATTCAGTGAGCATGCACATATTGAAATCATTCACTTTTTTTTCAGACCAACGCACACGGTTCCCTCTACTACTCACACTTAGATTCCCTAGATTTCTATCACTCGTGTTGGGATTATTCAGTAGCCATTTTAGTTCTAGCATTAACATCGAATGGTCACTCATACCAGTTTCTTTCACTTGAAAGTTTTTTACCTTTCCAAAGATATTAGCGGAAAGAAAAATAAAATCAATCTCAGAGCATGTGCCCCTTGCAGCCCATGTAACTTTTTCATTTTCCAACCGTTGTAACCCCCATCCTAGAGCCCAACACATCCACATTCCACCTTCCACTTTCTTCCTTTTGCCCCTTTTCACATTATGGTAATCGGTCAGAAAACAGTCCAGTTTTTCCACATCATTCAGGTTGCAACTCGCATTGAAATCCCCAGCAAGTATAATGCTTGCATCGCCATATTTGCTAAACCATTCATACAGATATGTGTCTAGTTTGGCCAAAATTGTTGTGAGATTGGAATCCGTGGTTCTATAAACATTCAACAGGAAGAAAATGTCTTTATTATCCCCCACTATTCTAGCCCACACTGTTCCAAGAATTTCACCATATATGTCACACTCTTCTTTTTGCTTTAACATTCCGATTGCTTTTTTAACAAGAGTAGTTATTCCACCTTTTGGTCTACCCAACAATCCTTTTATAGCCGGGATAGAGGCGGTTACAAACCCATCCCATAAAAGCTTCTCTGTAAGCCAGGTTTCTTGTATAAAGAGAAAGTCTGACAATTTAAGGGACAAGCAAATATCACTATTACCTGTTAAATGTTTATTTCCCCTAGAATTCCAACTCAAATTTTTAATATAGAATCAGGCCTAAAGTGGTTGGGTCAAAGATCTTAATTGCGCAATTGAGTCCTCTAGGACCTCTGCTACTCTCCTCAGTTTCAGGTTTTCACTTTTATCTATATGGTTTGCCTCCTGTCTTACAAATTTGTCACGGTTCCACGGGAGGTCATTTTTCTCTTCAATCACTTCCTTTTCGTTTTCCCATATACCTACATCATAACCATATTTGTGAAGGCTATCAGCCTCCTTCATTATAATGTTCCTAACCAATGGCGAGTAGATCACCAACCTGATATAATCATATCTCCATCCATGTATAAAATGAACAAGTTGTATGTCCTCAGATGTTATAAGTCGTAATTCAGGGATTTCATCAAATAATTCCAGGATTTTCCTCCTGTTTAGAAAGACTGGACCTCCCTCCTTGTACAAATATTGTAATATCAGCCCTGGTGCATTTGGATATTTGGGTTTGCAGAGTTTAAAGGCTCTCAATCCATAATTTCCTTCCCCATCCCCATTCATTTGTTCGTTAAAGCTACACTGGTTACCTTTGTTTTGATATTCTTCACTCTCTTCTGACCTCACTCTTCCACTTTAATACCTGCCTCTATTCTCTTATTCCTTGGTTCTTCACTTGTAGTTCCTGTAATGGGTTGTGATTCGCTCCAGTTCTTTTCTTTCAATATCTCCCTTACTATATTCCAGACACTTTCTCCAACTGTAGTTTTGTCCACTTCTTTTGTGTGTTCTACGTTACCATCCTTCTGTTTTTCATTGCTACTTTCGTACATTTGTCTTTCTCTACCTTTGGGATATCTGTATTCCTCTTCTTTTTCCATATCGCCACTTATTTCCCATATACTCTCCCTCCCATCACTGTGAGGTGTCATATGTTGTTGTTTCGGGGGCGCATGTATCTGGGGTTTAAAGATGTCATACATAGCTCTTCCTTCCTTAACCTGAATAGGGGATTTAGATATATCAATCATTTGTCCTCCGTCATTTCCCTTCTTTTTTGTTTTTCCAATTTTATTTCCCTTACCCAGATCCTTGGATGTTATTTCCTGTTTTTTTTTGGCCCTTGTCTTCCTTCATTAGTATTAGTTTTATCTGGCTTTTTCCCTTAAGTGCATCCTTCAATCTTATGTCTGAATTTTCATAACGAGGACCATTTTCAATGGAGTCACCTTCCTTTTAGCCCTCTTTATTTCCCTACTCATCAATATCACCGATTGCTTGTTCTGCAGTTAGCCCTTTTCCTATATTACGTAGGAATTTTAATGATGAAGCCTTTCCAGTTTTGAGTTCTGCTGCTTTTAGCACTCTCTGGTTTTTTTTTCGCCTTTTTTTTGCATTTTTTGATACGACTTACTTTAAGTCTCTCTCTTCTGCCTCGTTGTTTTTACTTATTTGCTTCAATTCTTCAATAGGATATGTTGTTAATCCTAAATCTTGGAGAGCCCTATCATTCTGTTTGTATGTTTTATTTGCATCCTTACTATTTTCAATTCCTTTTGCGATGTTCACTTCACCTGCCGGCGCTCCTATATTGCGATCCAATATATCTTTACTCACATTTTCACTTCGAATTTCCATCAGTTTTATTCTTTCATGCATTTGCTCCAAGCACACTGTTTGTTTAGAAATTTCTGTCTGGAGCCACTTTTTTAGTTCGCAAAGTGTGACTATAATGAAGGTCCTTTCCCTACTTGCATTATTTAGATTACCATCTTTAAAAATTAATTTCCCCACACGATCACCTTGTAAGCTCTCTATTTCTTCACCCGTCATTGCGAGCTGTGTTATTCTTCCTTTGGTGAATATTAATGGGGTGTCTGCCATGGGACTATTTTGTGTGTCTAAACTCTCAGAACTTGCGCCCCGATCTTCAAAAGATTCCTTCAGCTGTCCTCCCCCTCCACTTCATCATCAAAGAGGAGCTGAGATTGGGCAGCAGGCACTACTTCCTCCCATTGGCACTTCTCTCCCTCAATTTCCTCTGCAATTTTTACAAATTCAACGTCGGCACTTTGTGGAGGTTCACTCTCTACACAGTCTTCTTGAATATTTGTACTTTGGTTAGGGGAAGGTGGTAAGGGCATCGCCGTAGCCTTTAAAAAGGTACTTCTCTGTGTGTTAAAAACTATGGGGCCTAATATTGAATTTTATTTAGAGCATATTATCTTTTTCTTCATCTCTGTTTTGTTTCTAAAGAAAAGTAATATTCCAAATGAATAGATGTAATTTACATACGTATTTCAAATGAATAGGTAATATACATACGTATTTCAAAAGAGTAGGCAATATATAAAGTGCATGTAGAGCATGGCGTTCATTCTAAACAATTTACTTGGTATTCAGTTAGATACAAAAAATTGCATATACATCAGGCAATCATTTTTTTTAACCAGTTAGCAACGTAAGCCGTCACCTACTCCCACTTTATCAGAAGCTTATATTCATTTGCTAGGGGTAGCTCAGAAGACTTCAAAATGAGAGGCTACCAGCACATATGCAACCGTTGTGGTAGCAGTGGTTAAAAGATTGCATTTCGACTCAACAGCATAATAATCAAAGACAGGGCTGTAGTTATCTAGAGATCTAGAGAGTATCTAGAGAGTAGTTTTCACAGTCAAGATTACGCACTTGCTTCTAATAATCTATTTTGATAAAAAAAAACTGCCGCTATGTTATTACAATACCTCGCGCCTATGGAGCAGAAAGGCCTTTTATACATGTACACTTCACAAGAAGAGAATTGTTGTTGCATTATCTCAGATTCTTCATGTAACAAACAATGTCACTATAGTTATGTATCTTTTCCTCTATTACCAATTGCAAGCTTAAATAGCCTTCCAACATCTGTCATGAAATGTGCAAAAGACAATAATCAAACACATCTATCATTCCGCGTTAGTCCTCCTTTTGAACTCTCTGCCGGCTGCCGGCTTCCGGCTATAAAATGCCTTTGAGCGCTTAGGAACGTTTACAGATTACAGAGCATATGAAATCAATTGCAGAGAAAAACAAACGATAGATACTTTCTCACAGAGCTCTCATACCTCTCGAGTGTGTCTTCATTGATTTAGTCTAGACAGACCTTGCGAGCAGCGAGTATTGTTTAGAATAAAAAGGTAAACTCACGTCCTTTTTAAGCTGAAACGATCAAAGGAAATCTTTAAACTCGCAGCCTCAAGCCCCCAGCTCCCAGCTAACAGGCTAATAGGCACTTCTGGGCACTTCCTTGGTGCGTGCGCGCAGGTGCGCGCGGCACGGCCCTCTTGTAGGATTCTGGGAGCTGGGGGCGGGGCTTATCCTTGATAGAGAAAAGTAAAGTCCAGCCACAGGACAGCAAGTCAGAGCAGCGTTTCCTGCAGGCTAATAGGCACTTCTGGGCACTTCCTTGGTATGCGCATGCAGGTGCGCGCGGCCCGGCCCTCTTGTAGTATTCTGGGAGCTGGGGGCGGGGCTTATCCTTGATAGAGAAAAGTAAAGTCCAGCCACAGTACAGCAATGCAGAGCAGCGTTTCCTGCAGGCTAACAGGCACTTCTGGGCACTTCCTTGGACAGTAAGGTACCCATTGAGAAAGCCACATCAACAAATTAAACGAAATGAAGATGGTCTGAGTACAATCCCTGAAGAAACCAAAAAGGTGTTATTGGAAGAAGAATGGTGACGTCACAAGAACCTGGACTGACTCACATATAGAAGTTATAACGACCTGAGAATGATAAAAAAGAGACAGAACGCCATGAATAAAGAATATCCTGAACCTAAAGTGAAAGGATGATGTCAAACGTAAGAAGCTTAAGCCATGAGCATGGTGAAGATATTCAACCAGTTTACACCTGTACATATGCTTGGAACCGCAAGAAAGCTAAGAAAACCGTGCAGCTTGCTATGCTTAGTAGAAAGATAGTGCAGCAAGCACCACTATACATAATCTACCTCAAACGAAGCACATTATATAAGTGTAGTTCCACTTTGCACGAGAAGCAGAATCTTATAGCACTACGAGTGCTATACCCAGATTCTTCCGACATGGGAGCTATCATGACATGTAAAATGAAGGAGTCAGAAGATCTGTTGATTTACATACAGAATTATCAAGACGCATGGGTACTCGAGACTCAGGAATCTTGGGGGAAATCTAAACCCGTGTTCTACCATATATTGTGCCAAGGGTTGCCACAACCGGTACAGAAACAGCTCAAGAAATTGGTAGGAATCGAGGCCAAGCCATGGTCAGAAACACAGTTGACCATCGCAAACTATTGCAGGCTGCTGCAAGAAAAGAGCCACAAAAAGGAAGCTGCATGAAAGGGTGAAGAGGCAAAATGAATGCAGAAGAAACTGTCAAAATATGCTGTTGAAGGAGCAATGATAACTAGCACAGCTGACTCGAGCACGCAACAAGTTAATAATCCACAGCAGAATAATCAGGGCAGTACAGGGTTTTACCCCAGGCAAAGGGGATTTAGAAGAAGAGGAGTAATCACAAAGTTAAATATAGCAATCTCGTTCACGGAGGAGGGCACAGTATGTTCAACTCCAGGAATGCACTATATGCGAAATTATTAGAGCATATGCAGGACACACAGCTATGAGGGCTTTACCATTGGAGCCCAAAATATTCCTGTATGGAATACGTGTGCTAATCGCAGGGCAGCCAGGCCTTGCAGACAAGATCATGAGGACTCCAGATGAATTTCTATTCAGGCCAAGAATACCTATGGACGAGGAAAGGGGACAAGTATTTCTCGTAATAATACACATAGCCGCAATGCGAGGAAAAGTGGTTTTGATCGATTGTTGTGATGATGAAGGCCGACAATGGTGCACAGTAATCGCCATCGAAGAGGGGTACCAATTGACTGACGTCACTGATGACGATCTGTTTGACGAGCAAGCAGATATGGGAGAACAAAAGTTGAGATAAACCTCACTTTTTGGGTGAAAATGATCAAAAGAGAAGTGCCTCAGAAAATAATGTTGGTACAGAACCATCCTGAATATTTTGATTACGATATGGCCCAGGTGCCTGTCTCAGTATGGACTACAGGCCCCTATGATGTGGGCTTATTGAAAGGAGTTGGAAAAGTGAAAATTAAACTGAAGCAAGGAGCCATTCTTCCGAAGGCACGACAATCCCTCATGTCCAGGGAGGCAGATGACATTTTTAAGACAATTTCAGCTATGATGGAGCAGGGCATCTTAGTGATTACCCTATCAAAAAATCAAAAGGAGGGTCTTGGAGGCTAATTCAAGATCTCAGGCCGATAAATAATATGTTGAAGCCGAGTTCCTTTTAGTCCCTAACCCGGCTGCAATCCTATGTAATATACCTGTTGATGCAAAATATTTCCCAGTGATTTACTTGAAAAAATTCATTTTTCTCAATCCTGTTGCACCGTGACTCACAAGATCTGACGTCATTCACGTTCAGACAGATGCGTTTGAAAAGCACAAGTCTACCCCAGGGTTATTGTGAGTCTCCGTCTATCTTTAACAGAGTCCTGCAGACGGACCTAAGCAATATTGCATTAGAAAGTGTTGTCTTGCAATATGTGGATGACATCTTAATTTGCAGCATGACGATTCTGTTCAGCTATTGACTATATGGCTGAGAAAGGATATACGTTGACAAAGAGAAGTTACAGTATTGTCAACGAGAAGTATTCTACATAGGTCAGCTGATCTCACACAAGGGGAAAAGAGTTACCCCAGCAAGAGCTGAAGCCACACTAAACACAGATAAGCCATACACAGTAAAGCAGATGCAGAGTTTCCTAGGCCTGTGCAATTATGTCAGGGCATGGGTCTTCGACTACAGCTCTTACACCAAGCCTTTGCTTCAGGCCCTATAGAAAGCACAAGTGACAAAAGAAAAGATTGAATGGTCTGAGACCATGGAGGAAGGATTTGCTGAACTCAAAAGAGCAATTTGCACAGCACCAGTTTTAGGAATCCCCAATTATGCAGAGGAATTTTACCTGTTCTCACACACGGATGGCAACGTTATGACGGCAGTGCTCAAACAGAGAACCACATCGGGGTACAAGCCCCTGGCATACTACAGTGGAAATTTAGACCCAGTGATGAGAAGCCATTTCCTGTGCGAACAAAGTTTAGCTGCCGCAGCATTCAACATTAAGAAGGCTACTACCATTGTAATGGGATGCTCAATTACGTTGTACGTCGAGCACTCGTTATTTGCTATTCTAGAGAAACCAAAGGGCACACTAACATCTCAGAGAGCTTCTGCTTATGAAGTGATCATTTCAAATCCCTCAATTAAAATAGTCCGATGCAAGATAGTGAACCCAGCTATGTTCATAGCCAAGCAAGTCACTGAAGTGAAAGAAAATGCATTGGCAGAAGGGGATATTGTCTTCATTGACGGTTCTTCGAGAATCAATCAAAACGATGGGCAAAGATGTACAGGCGTTGCTGTGATGAAGCACACAGCAAATGGAGAATTTCTAGTACTCCTTAGTGCACGAATACCATCTCATTATTCAGCACAGACTGCAGAATTATTGGCGGTGATACTCGCAATTGAGAATCACGCAGACCAGGAAGTAACTGTGTACAGTGACTCTGCCTATGTGATGTCAACAGTGTATGCAGGCTTAGTGTGCTGGAAAAGGAGGGGTTGCCTATGAGCAGATGGCATGCCAGTACAGCAAACAGCCTTATTGGACAGACTGATTAAGGCACTACAGCTCCCAGTGGGCATAGCGGTCGTGAAATGCACTGCCCACATGAAGGGGACAGATTTAATCTCACGAGGAAATCAAGCAGCAGACACGGAAGCCAAGCGTATGGCATCCAAGAGTGAAATGATCATGGAAGTGGAAGTCGCTCACACAAATGAGAAAATGATTGTTGCACGGATTGCACCTGAAAGTTACAATAATCTGGGACAAACACAGTTGATGGAACTCCAAGAGGAGGCACCATAGGAGGAAAAGAACTTATGAAAACGGCGAGGGTGTTCTTTAAACCCCTGATGCCTATAGCCCTGTTAAAATTAGTGCTGGAGCAGTTACACTATCCGGCACACATGACAAAAGAGAATCTAGCGGCAATGCTCGCGGAAGACTGGTTCATACCGAACTTAACTAAGCACATTACATTTTTTTATAGTGAACTGTATAATCTGCCAACAGTTCACAGCTGGGCACACATTAAAAGTAATGAGAGGAATCATCACAAGGCCAAATGGGCCTTTTCAGCACTTGCATGTCGATTACGTCGACATGATTCAAGTACGTAACAGGTACAGATAACAAATTGTTGTGGTGTGTCCATTCTCTAGATGGATAGAGGCAGGTCCACGTACACACCCAGACTCTACCTGTGCAGCCACATTTTTAGTAAGAGAGGTATTTCCGAGGTGGGGGGTATGTGAAGTCATGAGATCAGATAACGGGACCCATTTTGTAAATGAAGTTTTTGAACAGATTAGCTTGCTGCTTGGTATAAAGCACAAGTTCTCGCCGGCGTATCAACCACAAGGTAAAGGGATATGTGAGAAGCTCAATTGGCTATTAAAGGAGAGGATAGCCAAGTTGAAGCTTACTCTAAGAAAGGGATGGTTGCACTGCCTTCCTTTGGCACTGTATTCAATCAGGAATCAACCCGGTTCCGACCATCATCTTACGCCGCACAAAATAGCCACAGGAAGAAGAATGCGCACTCCCATGACATCCCGAGACAGAGCTATAGGTGATGCCCAGTCAACAGGAGAAATCTTAGGGTCTGAAATGCAGAATTACTTGAATTGCATGACATCTTGCCTTACTGTATATTCAGACCAGCTGCAGCGACGATGAAAAGGGAGCAGGGCAGCATGGAACACAGAAGGAGATACTACTACAGGCAATGCTCAAGGACTTTGTGTTCCATCCGTTTTTCCTGGAGACACCGTCTTGGTAAAGAACCATACGAGGAAAAAGTGGGACGAGCCAAGGTTTAACGGTCCCTTTACAGTGGAAGACTGCACTCCCTCTGCAGTAAACCTACAAGGAAGGAGAGTTTGGATCTTTTTGGGTGACATCAAACCATACATCGGAGAAGGCCCCCTGCCTGCACCCCAGCACGGGGAGACTACAGACTGCAGGGAAGAACCACAGCACGTGCAGAAGTGATCCATGACGAGGAAGAAGGACGCATGATCAGCAGCAAAGAAAAGACAAAGAACTTTTGTGTAATAGTTGTGGTTTCCCTTTGGACATTCCTCTGAGCAAAAAAGAGGATAAGGACATAAAAACGGACACTCTGTGCATCCTAGTTGCAGGGTGAAGAAGAAAATTGCATTTATAAAGCACAACATAGTCTGTTGACTTTGAACTTTGGACTAAGGCACACTGAAGCCTTGACTACAAAAGAATATGCCAAATTTTGATCGAGGACACATAAATTGGAAGAAAATACAGTATCCAGATCCTATCCACACAGAGACCTTGTTCGGAATCACTTATGGTGTCCCACAGTAGCGACATCACCAAAGATGTGGTGACATACTTCGATCTAGTGCTAAGATCGTACCCGTCATTGGTGGGGAGGCTCACCAGTGTCACTGACTTTCTTCAAGATCCTGAAAATGAAAAGACTATAAGGAGATTGCTTACTGTGATTGCTGAGCAGTTCCTCCTACTTCCTGAGTACAGCGAGGAAAAACTAAATGTCCCAAGTGGAGAAGGAAGCAAATGAGCTTATCAAAGTATTGTTCTTTTTCTTAATCGAAGACTGCCCAGAACTTGTCGGGAGAACGACAGATGTATTAACTTTTCTTCGAGATCCAGCAAATACAGATCGTCTGAGCATAATCCTAAACAGCATAGTAATCCAAGTTGCTCTCCACGCAAACAGAAAGTGCAGACACTATTCACAGTGAAGTGAAAGCCTACAGTCCTGAAACTCAGCAAGGCAGGACAAATGTCCCTGTCAACAGAAGACAGTAGGTTGGCAAGTAATGTTTTCTTTTGCCTAATCACAGATTTTCCAGAGCTAGTGGGGAGACCTGTAGATGTTGACGTCCTCACATTCATCAGAGACCCAGCTAATGCTACACAGAATGGCATGCTCTTTTATGGCATTGAGATGCAAGTGTAACTTTCTAACCATCAACAGAACTATTTAAGAAGATAAGATTTTAAACCTTCCGCCAAGGGACAGATCGAGGGAGCAGTGCCAGAGATCTCATTTCTTTATTTTTCATATGGACAAGGACACAACATGTCTTCAGGAATATGAAGCAGATCAGGGGCACAAACTGGGAATTAGTATAATTTGAACATGCACAATAGAGAGACTTGTTGGATTATCGCCCGTTTTGACACATACACAGAAAAAGAGAACTGTATCCAGAAATAATAGACAATCCATGGTTCAAACAAAGAGAGACAATTGTTTAAATACCTGCAGCCCGCAAACAGAACCAAACAGAATCCAGAGACAATATTGTTTAGAATTTGTATTAAAAGTTAGCACATTTTGACGGATGATCGAGTTGGGGGTCCAGAGCAGTACTCTAGTCCTCCCGCAGGAGGAAAAACATTCATATTTCTCTGGAAGTAAATGCTGCCGCTTAACCTACAGAGGCATAATGTATTTATGTATTATATTCATCATTGTGTTACTGTCATTTACGATCAGAACTGTAAATTTTATTGGGGCACAAAGCATTCCAATTCCAGTGCATCCACCTAATGATGCACGCATGAAGCCTACGAAGGCACCCAGGCCTTTCATAGTCATTCCAGTACTTAGACGATCTGATGGTGGAATTAATGAACTTGAGATGGATGTGATTAGCAATGACACACACACACTTGTGGTAACAAGCAAATCGAAAAGCCAGAGACCGTGTCGGCAGAGCATGAATGTAAAAAAGTTACTGACAACCACACACATGCAAACATTGAATGCATATGCACCAGGCCTAGTGTCAATGACTGCAGAACCATAATCCAAAGCATGGGAGAAGAAAAGACTGCCTACTATGTGAAATACCACTATAAGCAAAGCAAAGAGCCAAATGAAGAAAGTGGATGTCATGGAAAGACAAGACGAGTCGGAAAGAAAGCCAAAAGAAACAGCAGTATCAAAAACTCTTGATCCAACACCAAGAAAGGCAAAAGCAAACTCGGAGAAGATCTCTGCACGAGCACAACTCATAGCAGATACATTATGGCCATTCATGGCCAGAGCAAGGAAAAGACAAGAGGAGTTGAAGAATAAAACCACAGAGACAACATTGCCAAGCATATATGTTTCAGTGAAAGCGACAAGTACAAGTTCTACAGTACAGCCATATACTGAACCGATGCCAGAGTGGATGCAGACATTTATAACCAGAAAGAAAAAGATATATGAGGACAAGGAAAGAACTGCCAGACTTTTGTCTACTCAAATGGCACAGATGACGAGGCCTGCACCATGGACCGAGATACCCGAGAATCCTCCAGCAAGAAGGAGCCATACAGATGCATTCAGGGATGTAGTTATAGCAAACTACATGAAAACCTTAAGAATCAAGAGAAGCATGCACAGAGACGACAACAAACTAAACGATTACTTGGACAGCACAGCACATTTAGGAAACAACATTTGGTACCAGCACATGAAAGAAGTTGGAAGACGAGGTTCAGAAGGGGAATGCTTTGTTTGTGCACTCCTACCATACAGCATGGGGCAGTCCAAGATCTTTGTAGCTGTAGAAATGGATGTCCAGACAGCACACTGTCTTTCGCACGTAGCAATGTGCAAGACCAGAGGCCAGTTCATGGGTAGTGATGCCTCACTGAAATGGGCAACTAAAGCAACTGATCCTGATGAAGACGATTATGTCCAGGACATAAAGACAAGAAACAATGGAAAAACAAAACACATTGTGGTCAGATACGAGAAGCCTGGAGTTAAAGGAGCAGAAATCAGAAGAGAAGCGAATTAGAATTTAAATGTCCAAGGAAAGGCCCAGAAGAGGATCAAAGTTGGAAGAACAGAGGCCAGATGCAGATTTCGGGAACAGTGCTTTCACCAGACGGATGGGAGAAAGAAGTAGTGATATGCAGAGCATGGATGGTCATAGGTCAATACGAGCCTACCATCAACGTAGTGCAAAATGAATGCAAGCCATTATGGCCAAAGCTTGCAAAACTGCTGACATGGGTCGAAGACAGAGGAGGACACTTGCAGATTGTGCCAATGGAAAGCCCAAAATTGTGCTTCAGGAATAATGGCACAAGAAAAATGGGAGAGAACCAGAACTGTGGACGAGTTTTTGATGCTCTAGGAATGGTGCATGGAACTGCAGTAATTATGGATTATTATTGGGCATGTGGATCCAAAGCATACATCAGACTGCCGAGAAACTGGGGAGGTATATGCACAACAGTGAATGTCCATGTTCCAGCATTGGTGATCCCGAAAAGTGACTTGAATATTGACAGTTTCCCGAAAGCAGATGCTCACCTGAGGAAGAAGAGATCTTTGGAACTGCTGACTCGAATGAAGAGGGAGAATTACTTTTCTGCCAAATCTGAAGAAGCTTTTCGTACAATTCCATATGAACATAGGCTGTTTAGCCTCACCTCATCAGTGTTCGCAACAATCTTCATGCCAAGATTCCAAGTTGGAGCAAATACTAAATGGTTGCAGATAACCAGATGGGAGTTACTGCAGACTATCAACACAACCATAAAGGGATTCAACGTAATCAAGGAGGAGTTAAGGGCAATCCAACTGATGAGTCTCCAGAACAGATATGTACTTGACATGATCACAGCTATGGATGGAGGTGTTTGCACAAAAATCAGAGAATCATGTTGCACATTTATACCTTCTCACGATGAGGAAAATGGAACTATAACAGAAGCCATAGGTATGCTGACTCTCATGGGTTCCACAATGGATGGCAGATGCATTTAAGTTCCTGGGAGCCCTGCTAGTGCTGATATTGCTAGGATTCTGTGTTATCAAGATAATAATCTCTCAGTGCCAGAAAACTGCGCAAAAGGCCATAGGGATGAAGATCATGACTGATGTTGAGCCAGGATGGAAGCCCAAAGACCTGACTCACGGTGAAATAAGAGACTTTGTGAAGGCCAGCATTCATGCACCAGAAGGAACAAAGTTCCTACATCCCAAGAAACATAGAAATTATGTGGGAATATGGGTTTACTGCAGCCTGAATGGACAGTGTCAACTGATGACGTAGAACAAAGACGAACACGTAAGAACAGCAGGAAGCTTGAAAGGAGTAATAAAGATATGGAACCCAAAGAGACATTTCTTCAGACCATCATGTATAGACCCAGAAGATGAAGAAAGAATGGACTCAAACAACAAAGCAGAAGAGAAACTGAAAGAACTGAAGAAAGAGGAGAAAGTGGTCGATGATTTGCCCGGAGGGGAGAGTGTAGAGGAGGTCCTAAGTAAAGCCTGCACTCCAACTGCCCATTTCGAGGTACCAGGAACGTTCACACAGAAATATGTGATGTATGATGAGCAAATAAACCAGCAGAGAGCCGCAGTGGGGCTCTGTGCAGTACCCATCAGAAGAACAGCTCCTATTGAAGTACCAGTACTAAGGAAACCATGGATAGTAAGGTACCCATTGAGAAAGCCATATCAACAAATGAAACGAAATGAAGATCGTCTGAGTACAGTCCCTGAAGAAACCAAAAAGGTCTTAATGGAAGACTAATGGTGACGTCACAAGAACCTGGACTGACTCACATACAGAAGTAATAACGACCTGAGAATGATAAAAAGAGACGAAACGCCATGGATAAAGGATATCCTGAACCTAAAGTGAAAGGACAATGTCAAACGTAAGAAGCTTAAGCCATGAGCATGGTGAAGATATTCAACCAGTTTACACCTGTACATATGTTTGGAACCGCAAGAAATCTAAGAAAACCGTGCAGCTTGCTATGCTTAGTAGAAAGAGAGTGCGGCAAGTGCCACTACACATAATCTACCTCATATGAAGCACATTATATAAGTGTATTTCCACTTTGCACAAGAAGCAGAATCAACCCAGGTTGCTAAAGGCCACACAAGAAAAAGCTTAATATTTAGCAAAATCGAGAAGAGACGGCTGAAATGAAACTCAGCAGAGGCAACACGTGCCAGGAAAGCCAATGTCGTACCAATAGAAGAGACGAACAGTAGCTAAATTTAATTGAAACTAAGAACAGAATATCTTGCCTCTGAAAGGTCGAGATAAGAGGATGAAGTCAGGTGGTGGGTGAAATGAGAATAAAATACACAAATTGATAGAAAAGAGGCAAATTCACGGAGTCCGAATCACGTTACCAGCCGAGCAAGAAGAAGCGAGGACTCACACCTACGCATGGCACCAGGCCAGGTGAAGATATCAGAACTTTTCCAGACAGAAGATGTAGTCTCAAGGCCAACCACAGTGAAATAATTGACACATGGCTACTCAAATGATGATTGATTGTAACAATAATTGGAGGAAGGCCGGGTGACTAAGGGGCACCCCGCACCTGGCTGGCCATTCTGCATGCTGCTAAGCAAAGTGGAAAAGTATGCATGGGGTTGGTGCCAACCCAATCACAATGGACCAAATAATCTAGGGTCCTATGGTTAGTAGAACCAATGGGACATCATATTTTAGTGATGTCTGCAGTAGTCGTTTTGAAGTAAGGGCTTAGATGCCCACCTTACAGTGTTTACCCAATCCCCTCACTCCGTTACCATATACAGATATAGTACCTATATTAAAGTTACCTTTCCCGAACCAATATAATTGCATGTCAACTTTTGAGTGTTACACGTCAATGATGAGAGTTTTCAGTATAAATGCTATGATTTTTGTGAAGATTGTTGGAGTTGAAGCGAGAAGGAAGATCGCTCCATTGCTGATATTCATAACTCCCTGTTTTTTGGACTTGTCATTAAACGGGTGCGTTTTGCCAAACTGTTGAGTTGTCCTTATTGATTCCTGTTGAAGTATATATCTGCACCCCCATCCATCTCACGGGTGCTGCTATCTTGTCTTAAAGTGTTTCTGATCAAACCCAGACTCTATGGGCCGGGTGGGGGTCTTGGAGCACAAGGGAGATTCCTGCTTGGCTGTGAGTAAGAGGGGGCTCTTCAGAAGTGAACCTTAGAGACCCTGTTTGTGGGTGTCTATTCCATACATCCTGTTTTTCGTGAGTTCAGTGCCAAGCCTACGGTTGATCCCAAATTAGATTCCAGAGGCTGGTGAGGTGTTGCTGGGACATGTCCTGTTCTTATGGGTCTGCCCTCATCCTGTGATGACTTTCTATAGTGAACAGCTCTGCCTGTTTTTCAATTGCTTTCTGATTTATTTGCAGTATAAAAACACAAATGGGAGGCTGGCACTGCTGCCCGTCCTGATTAAGGGGCTCCGTCCTCATATTGTAAGGCCTCTCTTGAGTGAGCAATTTGGTGGGTTTCAATTGCATGTGTCACATTAAGAAACAATTATGCTGATTACGCTGATGTGGTTGTGGGGAACGCCATTAGTCCATTCCCAGGAACCCATGAAATACTCACCTTGCCCCGCTCCTTCCTCACAACTGTAATTGCCTTCTTTGGTGTTGACCCTGCCTATCTAGCATTATTAGAGTGTTAGTAAACACAATAACATAACAACCAGGAACCTATTAATGTATGCAGTGCACCTTCCAATAAAGTAGGGGCTTTGTTTCATGGATATTCTCTCCCAAATATAATCAACTAAAAGATATTGACGATTAAAGTAAATGACTGGAGTTAGACGTATGGCATCTGGCAAGAAGAACTACATTCAGAGTTGCTTTCTAAATCTGAACACAGGAACACATTGTGGGAGGGAGTGTTAAATGGCTTGGGCCCTCTGGCGGCATTAGCATGGCGTACACTTCGTTCCCTCTCAGTAGTATAAGATAATACCTTTCATCAGAAATAAAGCTTGACAGGTTGAAACGCCCCTGCAAGGGAGGGAACCACAGAAGCAGTCCCAGAAACTGAACAATGCAGTTAGATTGGCCTGTTTTGTGAAATTCACACAATTGTAATTTCAACAGGACTATAGCTGTAGATATACCATCACGATAATCAAGACTGGCTTCACCTTTCCCACCTTAACCGGTGTTTCCTGCCTGTATACTGTCTCTCTCCATGTTCTTCCAAGAGTACACATTCTTGCCTATCCCTCCCATTGTATCCATATTATTATACTACGTTGCTATAACTCCATGATATAGAGCCTTCCATTATTTCATAGCTTGATGGGCTCTACATAACAGCAGAAAATGCAAACAAGAACTACATACATGCAGGGTAATGTGGCTGATATCACTGAGGACCCGAGGGATGCACATTGAGAAATTGTAACCGAGTGATACAGAGATGTATGTTACTGCGAGAGGGAGTCACTTTTCAAAACTATCATCTCCATCTTCACAGAAAGTATCTAAGGCAGATGTCTGCAAACCCTTGGTTCTGCAGATGTTTTGAACTACATCTGCCACTAGCCGTAGCCAGTATAGTCAGTGGTAAGGGATCATGGAAGTTGTAGTCCAAAACGTCTAGAGAGCCATGCGTTAAAGAACTCTGATCTGAGGTATCCTGTGTGATTGGCCAAAAGTGGTGAGTAGGCTTTTCCCCTCTTTGAAATGGCATCTGTATATGGATGCATTATTCAGGATTCTAGTCGGAAGCGTCCTTTTTCCAGTTCATAAGTAGCGCCTGTTGTTTTTAGCTTGATAGCCTTGTTAGACACTCTAGGAGAGCTACTTTCACAGAAGATGCTCAGTGCTCAAGACGAGGGACCACGTGGGTGGACGGCGTCCGTCCACTTTTTTGAGAGGGCGGACGCAGGCCACCTGTGCTTTTAAGTAATAATTAAAAAAAAAACATTCTCTTTACATCCTTGAAGGCTGCAGCTACGCAGACCAGACGAAGTCTCTGCTGAGAAACAATGAAATGTCTTCTATGTTCACTTTCTGTGATGTCACTTCCCAATGCATGCATCACAGCCCCCAACACTTTTTTTATTTAGGACTTGGCCGTAACTTTGCTCTTGCAGTTAATGTAATGGGCTGTATTGAATTACATTCATTTAGATTTGAACATACATGCCTGTCCGGATTTTGTATAAAGGATGTGGAAAGCCAGACCTCTCTGGAATTAATAGAGCGGATTCAGCTACTTTCAGATCCTCTCCCTCTTGTGTAAGGTTAAAAAGGAAAAATGCCTGCTGCCGTCCTTGCCCAAAACTTTTCTAAATGTATCGGGACCACGTTTCCGCATGTCTTTTTTTTTTTTACATGACTACTCGCCCCCCCCATCTGTTTTCATTCATGACATGGCTGTTTTCTGCCCTTCCCCCACTCGTCAATCTGCTGTGCCTGGCCCCAACCGTACAGTGGCAAATCAGGGTGTGGTCTGGGGGCACGTGGTACACCTCGAATCTGATCGGCCACGGCAGGTGCCAGCCCATTATCCTAAACTTTGATCATTGTGTGCGTCCGTGCTTGTACTTCACGCCACCCTTGCATAAGTCAGTGCCCCACTTGGGCCACCCCGGTCAAAAGAGTCTGGACACGCCACTGCAACCACACCCTTATTTTTTTGGCTTTTTTACCGCCTGTAAAGCTGTTGCACATTTGCGGTCCTGGCCCCACCCATGTCTCCGGTTTACACAGGGGGTGTCTACCATGCTATACTTCTCTGGGACAATTTAGTGACTCCTGTTTTTTATTTTTTTATTTTCTTAAGATTCACACAGGGGTCACCCATGTGACCTTGATATTTTGTCTAACCGGCGACCCTTCCAACACATGTAGGGCTCATCTGCCCATCTATTGTGCCCAACAGATGGAGCCACCTCCTGCTATCTATGGAGACTGTGTACAGCCTCTTTAGTGAAGGCAAATTTGGTAAATTTGGTCATTCTTCATAGCTCTGGAAAATTAGCACCCAATGGGGAAACGTAATACACCGAGACTGGGGGGAATATTCTGGAAGCCTTGTGTGAATGTTCAGTTCTACGAGAATTCTTTGGGTTCTTACATGTTTTAATCACTAAATATCGTCCGAAATACGCATTGTTTAAGGTTTGTTTTACCTCTTGGAATACGAAAAGCGAATTTAGTATTTGGCTGGAAGCAGAATGGCTTTTCAGGCACCATGCCGATGCAGACTACTAAGCCAAATATTTGGGTTTCCGCAAAGAATCAAATTCCAAACACTTCACACACACACACTTAAGAAACTGATTTATATCACTCCATTTCAGTATGTGCTCCCATGTTTAATTTATTTAATTTTATTTTCACGAACACATCTTTATGTAAAGCATACAAGCCATGAAATAGTACAACTAAGGGTAAAAACAGGGTCCAGATGCGTGAGATGAGCTTGCAGACACAACACGAATTCTACTGAAAGTGGCAGGCTTTATAAATGCAATGTCTCAGATTAGACTGAATAGAATGGTAATGGGCCAAAATGTCGCCCTCATAATTGCGACGACTGAAATGTCCTTAATGATAATGATGTGTTATTTATATAGATAGCTCCTTAATTTAAAGCGCTTTACAGAGCACATATTTACATACAATGTCACCCAACCGAAATTGGTACTCATTTATCTAACTCGGAAGCATGAAAAGCTGAGTTGGCCTTGCTGGGATTCGAACCTGTGACCTGCAGATCACGCTCAGATCACAGCAGCGAACGTTCAACCTGCTGAGCTACCACTTAACACCCCCCTTACACCACATATATATGTGTGGGGGTATGTGATATTATAGTAATATGGCGGGGCTGCGGTGGGCCCACTTCGCATATCTATTTGGGGGTTAAATAAAAATATTTTAAAAAAAAAGAAATTGCCATTTTCAACCGTCACAATTATGGGGGTCGGAGTGATTACATAGATCCAATAAAATGACCTCTTGCAGGTGCACAGTAGACGGGCGTGATTGTGCCTCCTTACATGTGATTGGTTTCCATCTGATCAAGCAGTCGCAAAGCATTGAAAGACTCCCATTTGCATAATGCAAGCAGTAACCATTTGCAAGGTGGAAGTGTTCCATAGAGGGCCTCTTTCTTTCTACTTTGAGTAGCACCCAGGACTAGGGGTGCCGACAACTGCCCCTGGAGAATGCTGCTTCGCCCACCCAAAGCCCTCTTATAAATGTGTCACTCTGCTATTCATTCAGAAGCAAGCTGGCGTAGACAGGGCAGGGCCTGAGCAGTAAAGGCCCACCCAACATCTGTAAATGCCCACTCAGCAGCGCTATGTGGGCATTAACAGATGTTAATGTCTCTGCGGTGGGCCCAACTACATTAGCTTCAGGCCCCACTTGTTAGACAATCCTGGATATGCCTCATGCAAGCTACACTACAAAGGACTTCCCTTTCAGGCTGCTCTGCCTGCATTTGCTGGTGTGTGCAAATAGGCACGCATGTTAATGTTAATGTTAAAGGACATTTGTACCGCACACTATTACCACCAGAGTGCTCTGGCGGCTCTGAAAGAGGAGGGGAGTTTGAATTAGTGGGAGGAAGCAGGAAAAGTGCAAGAGAGCAGTAATGTGCTGTTGGCGGCCTCAGCCCGGTGGGTCCTGTGGCTGGGCCTGGGATGTTTGCGGCCGGTAGTTGTCGTGTACTGTTGTGCGAGTCTATGGGCCTCATTACGACCCAGGCGGTAAGGGGTTAACGGCGCCATAAAAAGTGTCGGCGCCGTTAAACCCTTACCGCCTAATTACGAGGTTCCTTTGCGGGTCCCGACCTTAACGGCTGGTTTTACACGCCGTTAAGGAAGGAATCCGCAAAGGGACTTTCGAGGTAATTACATTACTGCAATTTGCGGTACCGTAATTACCGCCTTCCCCATTCCCATTGAGCCCTATGGGGGCAAAAATGGGTATGGGGAAGGGCCAATGGTGAATGGGGAATTACCGCCCCGCCAACCTTGGAAAGGGGCGGCAATTCCGCCATTCACCATGGCGGAGTTGGTAAAATACCGGCGTCAACCATGGCGCTAATAGCACCATGGTTAACGCCAGGGTCGTAATGAGGCCCTATGTGTGTTTTTGTTTTGTTGTTGCAATGTAGTGAAGTTTTTGCGGTTTGTTGTGCTGTAGGTTTTGGTTGTGTTTGGTTTGGAGTTTGAGGGGTGTATGCAGAAGGGGAAATTGTTAGTAGGGTTGGTTAGTTTGCGTCTCTATCCTGAATTGAGGCGCTCGGCTTGCGTAGTCTCCCCTGATCTAGGTCCGACTGGCGTACAAGGTTCCTTACTCCTATGATCCCCACCTCTAACATGCTCTCTCATAAATCCCCTTATCCTCCCTTCATACTCTTGTGGCCAGTACACCTGCCAATGCCAACATCCCAGGTAGTCTGGTGATTGCCAATATCTTGACAATTCCACAACACTGTGGTACCTGGCGGTAACTAAGGGGCGGGGGGAGGTGTTGGTGGAATTGTCTGGGGTGGTTGACTCTGTCTCCGTGCGTGACGCATGCAAAAGTTGCCTCAAAAACATACACAAGATACTCTCTATTTCTCATATTCTCTATGCCCTGCAGATCATTTGTACATCCAATGAGATCAAAGACTGGCATAATCACAGAATTGCGCTTCAATCAGGCCCCTATATACATTTGGCTTTAAATGGCAGATATCTGTACCTTATAGACTGAGCGCTTGAAGATATCACTCTTTAAATCCAGAAGCGCATTCGCTCCACAAGAAAAAATATATATGTCCAGACAAGCAGGCTCTTCTGAAAGGCTGATAGTGACCCTTGATCTATCTGTGAGCACACCTGTTTGATTGGTTTTGGACCAGTGACTCAGGTGGATTTCTGTCCCACTGGGTTACATGACTCTACATGAATGCTACAGCGGACGGATGCTTCAAGCTGAAATTTATAATCATCCAGATTTCCCGGGTGTCCTAGTCATAAACGGCCCGATTCATAGAATCCAGCGCAGAAGCAGCGCAAGCGCCGCGCGCAGAGAAGGAGCATGCACCACGCGTGCACCAGCCAGGGCACAAACCAGCATCTGCGCGCAACGCGCATCCATGGATTTCCCGAGCCATTACCAGCTGTGGCGCAGTGAACATGCGCAAGTAACGCCCCCAATACTGCCCCTTGCGCAGGAAAAAGCCAGTGAAATGTCCAATATGGCGCAAGGCCCCGCGCCATCCGTGGTCCAGCACACAGCCCCCCTCCATAGCAATTGTGCAAAAAATCGGAGTGTATCCCGCTCCGCCAGTCAAATCGCATGAAAAAGGGCCTCTCGTACCCTCGCAAAATCGCGTAACCGGCTCGCACCAGCCAAATTGCGTGAAAAGTGCCTTGTGTTTCCCTGCGAAATCGCGTACCCCGCTTGCGCCAGCCAAATCGCGTAGAAAGGGCCGCACGTGCTGCCATCAGCCGTGAACACAGTGTGCCTGCGGGTATGGTCACGGGTGATGGGGTGGTCCCTTGTGGTGTGGGTTGCCTGCGGGGTATGGTCACGGGTGATGGGGGGGTCTCTTGTGGTGTGAGCTGCCTGCAGGGTATGATCACAGGTGATGGGGGACTCCCTTGTGGTGTGGGCTGCCTGTGGGGTATGGTCCCATGTGGGCTGCCTGTAGGGTATGGTCACGGGTGATGGGGGGGTCCCATGTGGTGTGGGCTGCCTGCGGGGTATGGTCACGGGCGTTGGGGGTCCCTTGTTGTGTGGGCTGCCTGGGGGGTATCATCACGGGTGATGGGGTGTCCCTTGTGGTGTGTGCTACCTGCAGGGTATGGTCCCATGTGGGCTGGCTGCGGGGTATGGTCACGGGTGATGGGGGGGGTCCCTTGTGGTGTGGGCTGCCTGCGGGGTATAATCACGGGTGTTGGGGAGGGTCCCATGTGGTGTGGGCTGCCTGCGGGGTATGGTCCCATGTGGGCTGCCTGTGGGGTATGGTCACGGGTGATGAGGGGTCCCATGTGATGTGGGCTGCCTGCCGGTATGGTCACGGGTGTTGGGGGGTCCATTGTGGTATGGGCTGCCTGCGGGGTATGGTCACAGGTGTTGGGGGTCCCTTGTGGTGTGGGCAGCTTACAGGGTATGGTCACAGGTGTTGGGAGGTCCCTTGTGCGGACCCCCAGTACATGCCCCATGGCATGTGAATCCCAAATGCACACATGCATGTTTGCAAACACATGACCAACATTGCTCAACAGCAGGGACACGTAACAGTGCCAATGAAGAGTGCCACATGCACCAAACCATTGAGAGCAGACACCACTTTGATTGTAAGGAATACACACCGAAAATCACACCAACTGAAAGCTAACCATGAAAATGAATGGAATGGAAATGAAAATGAAATTTGAAACGAAAATAAATGTGTAATAAGAAAAGTTGAAACTCAAAGAAGTAGTTCATGTCCAATGATTGTCCTCCAATTGTAAACCAAAATCATGAAAAACCATTACTCCATTACTCCATGGTGAACAAAAATCAAAATTAGCAAAACAAATCCAACTATGTACAATGCTGAAGGGTCCATGATCCCAAAAATCCAAATAACACCCTTAAAACCCCTAATAACAAACTATTCACAAGATGCGATGCAAAGCCCATGAACTCCAAATCATTAAAAAAAATAAAGGAAACCTACCACTAAATAACTATTTACAAAGGCAACGGACTAGTCCTACGACTCACCATTTCCCCCAAGAGTTCCGGCAAGGGCATCATCGAACCCTGCACCTATTTCCCGGAAGCGGGCCTGTGCTCTGCCCTTGAGGGCCCGCAGGGACTCCTCTGTGCTCCGCTCAAACTCCTTGCGAGTCTCCTCTAGGAACTCTGCCCACCTCTCCGACCGACGCAGGGTGTTCTCTGCCCTGGCCATGGTGAGTCGTGCCCCCTCTGTCGCCTCCTACATTGAGTCTGCTGCCGCCATTAAGCCCTGTGCCTTCGGGACTGCCCCCGGGGTGATGACAACCCCCAGGGCAGTCGTGCACGTGCCCTGCTGCAAGGTGTATGCACTACCTCCATTGCCACTGGTTCTGTTGCTGGGGTGACCATCTCTGCTGATCCTCCGACTCCTCACTGTGGCAGGGATGTGGTCTCCACCAGACTGGCCGCTGTGGTTGGGACAGGTCCACAGGGGGCCCTGGTGTAATCTGGGCCGGAAGACGGCAGGGCTGACAACTGGCGCACAGTGGAGAAAGAGGAGGAGGGGGTCGCATGAGTTCCCAGCACACGTAGTAAACTCGCAACAACGAGCTGAGCTAGCCAGTTCATGAGGCTACAGACCTCTTTGTGATGACGTGCAAGCCCCCAATTGGTGGCCTGCACGTCAAACCGAATGGCGCCTGTCCGCCTCGTGATCACGGCTAGCATGGGCTCCACTCTATCATGAATTCTTCGTCCGCAGGTGGTGAAAGATCAGTTGAAGTGGATAAATCCGCTACCTGCGGACCGGTCTGGCCTGAGGCATGCCCGCAGGTGCATACCGATGCAGGCACAGTTTCAGGGACAGGATTAGGCACAGGCCCCTCCACGGTGACCTGAACTGCCTCCTGCCCCTGGACTGCATCAGTTGCACCTACCTCATCACCCCCGCCAGGCCCCATGTGCTGGGCTGATGTGGCCTCCTACTCGTTCTCCACCAACCTGGCTGACTCCCCACCGTCTTCCGCATCGGATTGCCCCTGTGGGGGCTCACCTGTCCCTCCTGCTGCCGAGGAGCCCACGACCAACTTCACCTTCTTGGGCCTCCCCTCAGCAGCTGTGGCCGGCGTTGCAGACGCGGCACCAGTCCTCTCGCTCCCGGAAGATGTTGATACCTGGGAGGGTGACTGGGCCTTGCATCTCCGCCTGGTGGAGGCATCCCTGCCGCAGTGCTCCACAGCACCGTCTCACCCCTCTGCCTCCATCGCCGCTGTGGATAGGGAGACATTGAACACAAGCATCAGCGTACCGAACAAATGTCTGCTTGACACAAAGCAAATGCACATGAGCGGCACTGTCAAACATCACAACCATCATCACCCTCCACAACACACAGGTCAGTGCAAGCAACACAGATGCACAAACATGCATGCCATGTGCAACAAACATTCACATCCATGTACAAAGCACTGCAGCTACATCAGAAGAGGGGATGAACCTCACATGCATCATGGTACATGCACATCACAAACACACACATCAGATGACAGTCATGCATCAGGCCCTGTAGACCTCCTGTCACAGTGCACTTGGGGACAACTGGGCTGCATGAGTCAATCAAGCATTGAGATGCTCATGTGTCATGCATCTATGGGGTTGGCAAATCACACACTCACTACTCAGACACACGCACATGGTGGCTGCAGAGCGGGAAGAGGCAAGGGTGCGCCACTTGGGCAGGATGTTCTGCCACGTGTTGATGCAGTCATGCCACCACCCCCTGCCGCTCCGGGAGATGCAGCTGATGCATCTGACACTGGCGCCCATGTGATCCGGCAGTCAGTTTCATCTACTTTCACAGGCCCAACGATAGTGGTAGCTGCAGGTGCAGCGGTGGCGACCACCACCTAGGCTCTGGGCCGGCCAGGGCATGATGCGTTGGCACCTGAGGACTCCCAGGCTGAATTCCAGGTGGTCAGGAGGCACAAGCAATGTGCGCGCAGGGATGCTCTGACCGAGGCACATGTCCCTAGGGTAGTGTTGTCATCTGCTGCCCCAAGCAGCTGGGTGTTGGCACCTGCATGGGCAGATGCAGCCAACACTACCCCGGCTGTGAGTCTGCCAGCCAGGACTGTGCCCGTCAAAGACCTTGGCACAGCAGCAGTTGCTGTGCTGGGTCATGGCAAGAGCACCCAGCAGCCACTGACGCAAGTCAGGGCTTCCATCCTGGTTCCAACTGCCACTCCCTTGGTCCAGTCTACCAGCGCCACTGCCCCTACTGATCAGGGCAGCATTTGCCAGTCAGGGTCCGTACCACTGCCCAAGAGGAGGAAGGTGCTCCTGCGCAAGAGGCTGGGACCCCAGACACGACTCCTGCCTCCGGCACGTCAAGGAAGAAGCCTTTCAACAAGCAGGAAATGGACTTCCTTGTGGGCTGCGTGTCAGAACAGGAACGCAATATACTAGTGGTCCCAAATTGTCATACTGCACCTGCCCAGCGTTGGGTCCAATGGCAGCATATTTCGGATGGTGTTAATGCATTTGGATATCAGGTGCGCACAGCTCAGGACTGCAAAAAGCATTGGGATGACCTCCGACGCTGTGCAAAGCAAAAGTGTGCCTCCAATTATGCCATGATTCAGGTGACTGGCAGTGGGCCACCACCTGAGGAGGAAGAACTCACTCCGCACGAGGAGATCGCTGCAGAGTTCATCCAGGCAGAATTGATCCAAGGAGTGGGAGAGATGCTGGATTATGATGCATCGTCCGGTGAGTGTTGTTGCGTGTTCTTCCAGCCCATGTGTTGTTTGCTTGTGTGATGTGTTATGCTTGACTGCCACTACATGCTATGTGTACATGGTTCTCATCTGTGAGTCATGCAATGCTTCACTGATGTGTGCCTGTTGTGATGCAAGCTGGACATGTAAAGCAGACAGGGACTGTCCTCATCACCACACATGCACCGTACTCACTTGCTAGTCCCTCGGCTGCCCCTCTGGTCCATGTCCCAGCTCACTGTCATGTCTGCATGTAGCCTGTGGTGTCGTTTCACTCAGCACTCAAACTATGTCATCTCATGACTAACGTGAATGTGTTGTCAGCCTGCATGCGGGTACTCCACATGGGCATGCTTCCTTGCCACTCCACCCCCCTGCACCTCAATTTCACCATGGCACTGATGGGCAACATGTTGGACTACTGCAATGGCCTGTTCCACGCTCCTGTGTACATGCACACTTCTCTCCGCTAACCTGCACAACACATACTGTGGGATACATCCTTTGTCCTTGATGCAGAGTGTCTCACTCGGACTGTGCAGATGGCAGATGCTCCCTGGGGACATGAGTGCCCATTCATGCTCCATGTGCATTATATGCACGCCCCTATGTGTCCTTGCCAGGATGATCATTGTAGCACGTCTCCGGATTACATACGCGTCATGGCATTTTGTCATCCATTCCATGCTCACTCTGGCTCAGTCCTGCATCACGCACATGTTTAGGGTGTCATTGTCTGTGTGGGGCGCAGGCCTCCCCCTGTTGCAGGCCCCCTGACCCTTTTCAACAGGCGTAGTGCCTTCTGCATTAATGGGTGTACTACTGAGGGTTCATCAAGTGTTCTGCTTACTGTCCCATTCTCATCTGCTGTGGTGTCAGTTGACTGAGATGATGCAATTGATGATAGCCAACACTGTCTGCCAACACACAGTTCTCTGGTCAACCTTTCATTGCCATGCAATGCCTCCCTGCATTTTCACTAAGGGGTGGGTGTCTGAACTGTAGCCATGCAACCCAGTGCATGCACATTGCACATGATGGCTGAACATGCCCTTACACTGCGGTCCTGTTAACTGATTGACATCAAAACATACTTGTTGATGTAGATTGTTGGGAATGTACACATGTACTGCACTGCACCCACCCACTTCTGAGTCATGTTACACCGTTCTACATGCCTACTCACTGCTGCAATGTCAAAGTGACCTGGCATGTATGTGCAGGTGTTCATCCCTTCACTGTTATGAAATGCAGTAGCACAGGTGCATCCTGTGACACATGTACTCTGTATTACAAAACACTCTAGCGGGTGTTTCGCAAAGTTGATTGGTCAATCCGCGGGCTATACTAACTGGTATAGCCCGCAGATTGTTTACAGGCCGCAAATTGGATTGTAATTACTGTGGAGCTGCCTGCACGTGTGTATGTGTACACTTTCACATACATCAAAGCAAGCAGCGTTGAAGCTGCTTGCTTTACTGTATAGGAAGGTGTTGATATTCACTATACGGGTGTATATGTACACAGGTGTATATGTACACTTTCACAACACATATGCAAGCAGCTTCAACGTTGTGTTGTGCAACATTGCAGCTACTTACTTTGGTGTGTGTGTGAAAGTGTTTATTTAGGCATGTGTTCTCAGCAGCATTTTTGTTGAATAACAAATATGTTGTTATTTTACGAAAATGCTGCTGAGGTGTCAGCATTGCGCACGTTATGTTAAACCGGCACAATCCTGAAGGTGCACTGTCGTGCACTACGAGTACGCCCAGGCCCACTTAGCAATACTGGTAGAGCCTGCAAGTGGTGATTTGACACACTGAATCATGTTTATTGCACATTCACTGCACAAAGTGCTGAATCAGGCCCTGAAGGGGGTTCTAGAAGCTTCATGGACTGGCAGCTCGGACCGTACTGGGCGTTTTGGTCCCTCATACCTCGTTGAAGGCCCTCACTTTGCTCGGGACATTAACTATGTCTTCAGGGCCCATGATGTCCGGTACGGGCCGAGCTGCACATCGATGAAGCTGTATTGGGGATGATGATTTAGTGATGCATGTCTACATGCATATTACGTGTGTCATGGTGAGTTTTGATTCACTTGCAGCTGTGGCCATTTGGCTGTACAAACATGCTTATGCTACATGCCATCTCTTTGTTGACATCTGTCATTTCTGCCTGTGACCTGCACCTGCCAGAGGTTGTGTGTGATGCAGGTGATATGCTACATTCAGTACATGTGTAGGCTTCGCAATTTACACGCATCCATTTCTGCTTTCGGGATGCCCTTGATATCAATGCCACTGGATGCATGCCAGAGTTTGAGTTGTGTGTGACATGTCTGCTTCATGTGTTGGCTGTTGATGTAGTGATGTCTATGTGTGTGTGTGTTATGTGCTGCTGACATGTGTACTCATGTTTGTTTTGTTCACGTTACAGGTAATGATTCAATGGAGCCAGAGGATGGTGATGTCATTCCAGGCACGGGGTTGCTTTTACATCAACAACCCAGCACAAGTGGGGGTCATGGGGTGGTAGACCACGAGAACCCAATTGTGCTCCAGACCGTCGTGGCCAGGGCTGGCAATCAGTCAAGCTCTGATGAACACTCTGAGCACAATGTTGAGTTGGATGCGCATCATGACGATTCTTCACCAGTGAGTGATCCTGATGTGGATGATCTTCAGTCCGTGACACTTGCAGTGAGGGGCCAGGCAGTGTTGGAACGTCTGCCTGTGGTGGTTCTGGGCGCACAGTCACACTCCACACCAGTTGCTGATGTGCCTGGGGCATCATGTCGACGGAAGGATGCAGTCCTGCAGCCGCAGGCGGTGCCAATACAGCAAGGACCACGGCTCCTTGGGTCCCGCAGGTGTAATGTCCGACAAGGCGGTGGCCATGCACCACCGGGGAATACTGAGTGGGAGCATGCCATGTATGCCAGTTCACAGCAATTGAGAAGATTGCTCAAGGCATGGAAAGTGCAACCCACTCCATGCTCCCCCCTGATAAGCAGGTGGAGCTCCAGTTGCAGGCAACGCAGTCCACGTGCCGCTCACTCAGGCTGGGCATGGCAGCCTCAAACTGGGCACGCCGGGCTGAAATGGTGTCTCTGTGCGAAGCACTTGCTGCTCAGGCAGAGGCACACAGGGAGACCCTGAGGGAAGAACACCAATCCCTCAGATCTACTCTGGGTGTGCTCAACATGTCCCAGAGGCAGCGGTCAGAAGGGAGGATGGAGCAGCTTGAAAACACCATCTCAGCTGAGCTACGTGCAAGCCGGGAGGTGCTCCGAATGTCATGTGAGGCCATGCAGGCAGAACTCCGCCTCACATGTGCTACCTTGCAAGAGGAAGCACGCTTATCAGGTGCTGCATGCTGACCTACGTGCCATTGCCACACAGGACTGGGCTTACCAGACCCGCATGCTTGCTGCTGTGGAGGGGCAAGCTGTGGATAGGCATGGTTGGGCAACTGTGCCACGTCCACCTTCTGATTGTCATCCAGAGGGTGAGTAGGATGACGACTTATCTTCCACACAGGTCGGGTCGTGCAGGCTTTGAGCCCATGGAGGTTTTTTTATTTAATCTCAACATCATCGCATGTGGGTGTTGAGGTGCACCCTGTACCTCTCCCATCCTAGATGCCTCCTCCCCCTGGGTGGTATGTGGCATTTTTTTAAAAATATGATTGTTTGTCTATTGTGCATTCATGTCACAGTGTGGTGCTTTGTGGCATTTGAAAGCATCCACTGTGTGTTCCAGCTGGGCCCATACAAGCTTGTCTCATGTATGTGTTTGTGGCTTGGGGTCCTGACAGATATGCCACTCCTGCTTCCCCTTTCCATGGGCTTGCAAGGATGGATTGGTGTGAGAGCAAATTACACAGGGGCATTGGACTTTCATCATAACTGTGGCCGGTCTACAGTCCTACTTATGTATACACCCCTAGTGGGGATTAAGGATGTTTTCTCCACGGCATGTCTGCAATCAATTTTGGAGAGTATATTTTTAAACTGTGCTTTTTTAAAGTTGTTTGTTATGTTTTTTCATTACTTGTCTGTATACGTGGTTGATGCACTTCATGCTGTAGACGGTAACCTGCACCCTTTAGTTATCAAAGCCACACTGATGGTGGAAGGGGGCCGGGTGGTGACAATGTCATGTTGGTACGTTTGGGCTACAGTGATTGGTGACAGTCTGACATTGTCAATGTGGGGTACTATGTACGTGATGTGTTCTGCTGGTCAATGGATGTTCCTGTGTTGGGTTTACTTTTCAGGTGTCAGGGGATTGGTGTGGTTTAACACACTGGGGGGTCTACAAGGGCCATGTTCACATGTGATGTGTACAGGACACTGTCACAACCTTATCATCACGGAGTCAGTCCCGGTGCTGTTGGCATCGGAACCATATGACAGGTGTGGTTTTCAATGGGCAATGGACAAACATGGCTGCCCCCATGAGGACCAGTGGGGAACTGCAACTAGCAGTCTAGCATCCAGGGCAGGGGCTGCCCCGAAGGCCCCTGGGATACCTGCTGGGTATTTAAACCACGCCCGACTCGTGGCATGCACTTCCCGTTATTCTGCTGTAGCAGCGTGACATTCACCGGGTCCTGCTCAGCATCCTGGCCTGCACGGGCAAGAGAAGACAAAGAACCACAGTCACCCTTGCCTGCCCAGCTTCAGCTCCATCCACCTGAAGTCTTCCAGGACCTCAACATCTTCCTCCAGCAACACCCCTGGAAAGAAGGGCGAATAGACATCAAGTAAGCTTACTTACCCAGCCACCAGGAAGGCCTTCGTCATCCGAACATCGTCCACCGGCTTCGGTCTTCTTCCAGGATTCATCCATGACCTGCAAGAAAAAACAGCACAGGTTAGCCAACTTTCAAGGATTCTCTCAACGCTGCATTCAGCGCATCCTTCTCGAACTCTGCCTCCAGTATCAGCTTGCTGCCATCCGCATCTGCAAGATAGGCGGAGAAGGTTATTTGGAGCATCATCCAATACAGACATTATTCTTAATACGAAAGACTTACCTGAAAAGTGGAGTCGCAGCCGGTCTGGACTCCCCGGCCCCACGCCAGTGAAGTAACCCGGTGGAAAGGTGCCACGGACAACGCGCCCCTGCCCAGCACGGCAGGACGGATGGCAGATCTTTACGAAAACCAAGGTGCAAGAAGTCCCAAGGGAAACCGCAAGGGGAACACAGGGAGGTGGGTCTCGAAGGAAGGAATAGTAGCTAAATTTCACCTCCTGTCTCCTAGAACGGATCCCTGGCAGCACGAACCCCGGAGAAGGTGCAGTGTCCCAGAAGCATCCCGGACCAGTCGAGGGGCGTCCCTGTGGATACAAGGTGAGCGTTACAGACACTGAGGGTCACTTCATTTCACATGCATGTATTGAGTGCATGTCCCTACTGACACACACACTTACACAACGCACCACCACACATACAATCGGCACACAGATTGCCTTCTCTGCCATGCTGTGTCCCTGCAGCGCATGATCACTTACAATTTTCGGATCGTGTACATGCGTCACAGGGTAATTTTTGTTGCTTGTCCTTTTCTATATGATGCTCAAGGTGTATCCCCAACGCAATGGCCGCTCAATGTGCAGTAGAACTGATAAAGAACTCAAAGGAGTTGTTAAACTGAGCTTTGCCTTGATACAGACCATGCTGGCCGAAAGAAGTGTTGGCATTCTATGGCAAATCATGATTGGGAATGTTCTCCTTTTTGATAATTAAAACTCAAGAATCCTGATATCGACTGATTGAGGCTTTGTTAATATAACATATTATTAAGGAAAAGGAATAAGTGACACTTTTAGAGTAGTGCATTAGATGAAGGCACATCTTTTATGTCTTGTCATTGTAAATTTACTAGGGTTCCATGTGTTAATATCCCCACAAAAATATTGTGATACAAAAATATCGCCAAATTTTTGTGGCGATATTGAGGCATGCAACCTGTGGGGGACACCCCCGCAATCCCCTCATTATTTTTAAAAGTGCGGGGGACACCTCTGCATCCCCCGCTCTCAAAAATGATTCCCCCCAAAAATATTGCCTATGGCGTTCCAGACGACCATATATACGGCAATATTTTTGGTGGGGATAATATGTAGGGATACCTTTACTAGCCAGGGACTTAGCCTAGAAGTGCCAGAATCTGCAGCTATCTACTAATATATTGCCTTTCTTTCTCTCTGTTTACTTGAATACCGAAGTGCCCACATTCACTTGGTTAAGCCCCATCATTTCTTGTAACCTTAGTAACAAAGGTGTGGAATATCCCACATCGATAGGGAAAATTAGGCCTTATTCTTATTCTTTAATAAACTCGCGTTGCAAATGTCCACAAAGTGTCAGCGTCCTTCTTCTGACCCGCCACAATAAATCGGAGGGCGAAATCTGGAAGCGTATACTAGGTGTACCTTCAGGCACTCCAATCGAGGCGATATGATAGAACTTGGTGGCCTCACGTGTACAGATACGAACGTGTGCATTAAAAGAGGACTTTTATACTTCACAATTCTGACCAAATCAGAATGTCCATTGCTGATGCTCTTAGCTAAAGTACTCAAATAGTTGGGAAGCCAGGTTGCGAGTGAATATCGTAATATAAATGTAGACTATTTTAGAGACACTGGTCCCTCTATTCACTTAAGAGAGAACTATTCATGAAAGCAGGAGAACATGAATGGATCCCGTCACTTCAGCATGTAGTGAGGTTGAAACCATGTAAAACGTTTGCTAAGTTAGACCATATGTTTTTAATCCTGCAGAAGTGTCTTATGCAATTTCATCCCCTAAACACAGAAGTTTTTTATTGCTAAGAATGGGAAAACTCCCCACACTGGCATAATACTAATCATGGAAGGGCATGAAGAGAGAACTCAGAACATGTAGACTATGCTAAAGCTAGGATGTCCTGGAAACAAACAGGCATGCTTTAACATAGTGTAGTGCCTTAACAATATGGTATATTAATAGCCTGGGAAAATGTTTACATAAACCAGACAGTATTGCTGCAGAGTCCTGTTGGCACTGGAGCTTGGCTGGTACAAATATATCACAGACCCGGGTGAGTGTCAACTTATGGTACACAATTGAGATGATTATGACTAAAAAATAAGGTGGAGGACACTCATGTTAGGTGTTGGATGATAACAAGATAACATTCAACTAAATTAACTAACATGTGTTCTAACTGCATTAAGGGCAGTTGGACTGAAATCTCAATAGCATATGTTAGTGTTATTATGCGCTCTATATGTAAACTGATAAATGTTGTTTTATTTAAAAAATGACTGCATTGTGTGTATTGGATCAATGGGATGGTGATTAGTGCTTGCACTTTAAATACATCCAGTGATGATATAACATTTGGGACTTCCGATATTCAGATTTTTTAAGACTTCAATGAAAGCTATAAATTGTATTTTAGTATATTTTAGATAATTCTGGGAATCCAAGTGAATTTTAGATTCATTGGGTATATTAGTATTGTAGAATGATGATACAATTGTAACTACTTTGTAGAATTGTTATATTGTATTAAGGTGTTGTGTATGTATTGCTTAATGAAAATATATAGCTGTAGTATAAATGTACATAGATGTTTGTAATTAAACTATATCACACTAAATAAAAAATAAAAAAAGTAAAAAAACACCTGGGCAACCGGGCATGAGCAGAAAGCCATAAGTGGACCACCCCTTCTCAAGGCACTGGTGATGGCCTTCCTCCGCTGCGGGACTCGCACCCCAGCCCTCCTGTGTCGACATCGAACCTCTGTTCCCAGCCCCTTCTTCCAGAGGAGGTAGAGTTACCAGGTAACACTGCACAGGGAGAGGTGGTGAGCGAGGCACACTGAGCGCGGCACGACAGAGGCAAACTGGATTTAGAAGATACTCCCATTAGACTGCCCTCTTAACTAATAGACCCAATGAGTACAAAGGGAGTGGTCTAGTGTGATGACACTTTTTGAACATTATCCAATCACGTGCACTAACCAATTAGATTAGAGAAACGATACACACATCTAAAGGGAAGGGTTTCTAATCTATAAAAGTCCAACGCCATATATTCAAGGGCACCCACTCACCGACTGACTATGATGGACTGATCGACAGATCGACAGGAATTGACAACAACAGAAAGGAGAAAAGAATAGATTGTTTTCCGTTGGACCCATTTTGGATTACAAGCAATGTACTGTAAGAGAGGCCCACCTGGAGTTAAAACCGTAGCCCTTCATCAGTGAAAAAGGAAACAGACAGGCCCAATACACAGGGAAAGAAACCAGGCTGTGGAGGGAAGCTAACCCCATTGTGCTGACTGATGTCCTCCTGTTACCAGAGGAGGAGAATTGAACCAGTTGCTAAGAGGATTTCCACCTCTCTTTGAGACAGCCAAAAAAAATGTTATAGTACAATGTTTAGGGGAAATATAATGACAGAAGGAAATTATACTCTAAAGGTGAATAGATTAAATCCTATCCCTTTTTCTAATGAAAGTACTCGGGACGGTATATCAATTGACTGCACATCGTGGGAAAGTAGTCCATTTCCCACAAAACCGGTCAATATTTCAGTGCCTTATTTCCTTCTGGAATTATCGATTTGATCAAATAGGTACCATGTACATTGGAAGATTCCTGACTCCTCCTCTGGACAATCCGCAAGCACACAGGATGCAAGACAAAATAATATCTCACTTTGTGCATACTGTGAGGGTATAGAGGTGGGGAGTGACAAGAAGAGGACATTTTTTGCGGGCTACAAACATTTATTAAATCAATATAGAAACCTCTCTTTCCCTACTTCCAAGGTGTGCCCTGCCTAAGAAAACTTTAGTGAGTTGTCAGAATGTCTGTTGTGAAGGCATCATGAATAAGACACAGACAACAGGTTCATGTTTGTTTAACAAAGTTTTATTAACTCGGAATGCAGTATGGAGTAATGCCTTACTTGCCCTAGTCTAAGGTAGGATTCGCTACCTAAAGGAAAATAAGGATAGTCTGCATCAGGAAGTCCAGAACAATTATCTGCCTGTGTCCAAAACCTATACCTGCCCTTACAATGAACTGCATACAATGTGTAGGGATGTCAGAATCAAAATTGAATAGAGTTCAAAATAAAGTTCAGAGGTTCTTCTAGCTATTAACTTGTAATCAGATTCCCCTTCCCCAAGTTCAACACAGCTCAGAAGGCATTGGGGTTCCCTTCCCCAAGAGTTCGCCTCTCCCAGTTATCCAACAACACAGGGATTTCCTTCCTCAAGAGTTCAAATCTCCCAGCTTTCAAAATAGCGCTTGACTTCAAAATCCTCTAAGAGGTTATTGCAAAACACAAGCTTCTTTATGGGTGTTCTCTGTGGCTTTTCCGTTCAGGGGCACCTGGTCTAGGCGCAGTGTCGAACCACACGGTACACCCATAACAGGTCACGCAACTCGTACCCTTTCCTAACTGCTTTTCCATCAACACCAGTCCAGTGACTTTCCTGAACAGTGACGCTAACTTCATTCACATGTGTCACACTCTCCTGACACTGTACCGTGGGTTGGTTGGCCACCATGTACTTGCTAGACTTGCTCATATTCTCTTGGCTCTTTGCAATGCTGGTTTCCTTATGACATATATTACCTTGTAATTTGGCTGTTGCCAATGCTTAGCTTCCCATATATTGCAGTTCATCGTTTCAGGACAGTTCACAAACATCCTTTCATTACATTCACCATCTTCCTTTCACTCCTCTCAAGGTTCAAGAGTGTTCACAACTTGCTTTAATTTCCTTTGGTATTCATATTGTCTCATATTTGCTTTCATTCAAACATCAATGTGTGCTTCCATTTAAATCGTTGTACATTAGTTAATTTCTATGTCTGCCTACCAGCCCGGTGTTCCCCCTACTGGTTGCACTCACAGGTCGGAGTTGCAGCTTCTGACAAGGTCCTCCACCGCCACTGGTTCCTTTCTCTCCATATGGTACATTGCGTCTTCTTCCAATGGTCTTCCACGGCTCACTCTCACCCAGCGGTGCTTCTTCTGTGACTCAGGACTTACACAAATGTTTCCCTCGGTCAAGCCAGCCTCCTTCCTATGACTTCACACTGGCCTCCAGCGTCCTGTACCTTTGCTTCCTGCTGCATAAACGCTGCACTTTTCCACATGTCTCAAGAGCTCCTACTGCCCGCTACATCGGCTTTTAAAGCTCCCACCTCCTTGCTTATTCCAGAATGGACTAGACCACTCATCACTAAAGCGGTAGTCCTGCTACACTCTTGTTGTCCTCCTCCTCATCTCAGTACCTGGCGGGGGACAATATGTGTCTGCATTAACAAAGTGAGGATGTGTTGTTCTAGTTGTCCTCTTCTTCTTCCCGGTAGTATACTGGTGTGTTTTGGGGAATGTTTTAGGGAAGGACAAGGAAAGGGCTTTTAAAAGCCTATAAAGGTTTTAGGGATGGAGGGTTCATTGGGAAAGGAAAATGGGGGATATCATGTCTCACCTAGGGACATCCTCTCCTTACTCCCCAAGTCTCCTCCACCCAGGTGATCGTCCCTCACATATCCACCCCCAGGGTCAGGATCCAAAAGCAATGGTCTTTCCCTGGCCACCCGAGAAGAGGATAATGGGGAAGAAGACGTCAGGATACCCTCAGGTTCCTCACTCTGGACCTCATCACGAGTTGGGTGCAGCGGTAAAATGTGCTGGTAATGTTATTACCGCTGCATTTACCGCTCTGCCCAATCCCATCTTCTGCGGCTTTCACCTCCAGCTCTGAGCTAGAGGTGAATGCGCCAGATTCAAGGCCATTTTTGGCCCTATTCTCACTGGCGCAATTACCACTGGCGCCATTACCGCTGGTGGTAATAGAGCCCCCAACCCCATTGGGTCGAACCGACCCAATGGGAATGTGGACTTACTGTCCCCCCTGCAACTTGGGATCTGACACAAATTGCGCCAGACTGAGTTGCAATAATGCTAATTGCAATGGGTGGTATCTTGGCACAATTAGTGCCGGGATAACGCGCAACTCATGGTGAGGCCCACTAGCCGTAACTGTTCTCTGTCCTCCATCAGAAACCAACTAATCTTCCCCTAACACAATTAACATAAGTCTATTAACTAAAGTAAATGTTGTGTTTCCTTCAGCAGGAGAATAACTCCCTCTTCTTGGTTTCTTGCTTCAGTCTTTTAGTAGAAATCACTGCTTCGACGTCCTATCACAAGAGACCAGGGGAATTACTCCCTTCTCCTGGTCCTTCTATAAAAAATCTCTACAGTGGTCTTTAAGCACTGTTGCAGAAAACTTGGATTTGTCTCATTAATTCCTTCCAGGAAGTAGAAAAGCTTATAGCCTTATTTGGCTTCCTTTTACCACTCTGAAGAGGGAGATGGCTCCCATTCTAGTTTACTTGGGCAGATGCATTGGGTAGACCACTGCAATGAGGGAGATGACTCCCGACACAGTCGGCTCACTCAGTGGTATTGTGTTGACCACTGCTACGAGTTGGATGACTCCCGATACACTCTGCTTGGGCAGTGATGTTTGGCTGACCACTGTGACAAGGGAGAGAGCTCCTGATGCACTATGTTTCAATGGTATGGTTCATGAGGTCACAAATGTGACAAGGGAGCAAACTCCTATTGAACTCTGGCTTCTTGGTTTGGCTTCCTGGACCCCACCCAGTCTTTGCACCGTTCTGGTTGGTTTGTTCTGTGTTGGGACACTGATCCAATGCGTCTCGGGGTTGCAGGTTCCTTCCACTGCGATTTCCAACACCTGGGCAACTCCAGGGCAGTCTCGAGCTGGTGGTCTCAGCACATTTTCCAGACCTCAAGGTCCACTTTTCTGTGGTCGCGCCACCACCTCAATTGATTATTTCTTCTGGAAAGTTGTCCCCAGCCAGCTCCTGGGACATTGTAGCTGCATTCCGTTCTTTGCGGCATCCGCCTGGAGGAACAGCTTCTCCGCATCCATGGTCCTCCTGGTTTTAATCTCCCGGTCAGGACGTGCATGGTGCTGGCTTCCGCGATGAGAGCTCTCTAGTACATTCTTGCTTTCTATTTTATATTGTTGACTCCACCCATGTGTAATGTCAACACCATCTTGAAAAGTCTCTTTGGCACGCTTCATGCCTCCAGTGAGCCACCTTGTTGCAACAGTTGGCTGACTTTGCATATGGCTTCTCATGTTCTTCTTCATACCAGTATGTTCTACATTTTTCATAATCATGGCTTTACAATAGCACATGGTTTTACTATCAATGGTGGGAGAAAAGGGGGACAGTGAGGGTAAAGGGCTCTGTGACACAGTTGTAGGGAGGATTTTCCCCAGTTGAACGTCCTTATCGTCCACACCCCTAGGAGGACTGTTGGATAGCCTCATAGGAAAGGATTCCCTTCCCCCGGGAAGAAGTGACGAGACCTGGCGAATCAACACACTACCTAGAAGAAGAATGTATATACCTGGTTACACCACCAAGCATAGCCCTGTAAATAGAGCAGGACCACTCAAAACAAAGGGGAAAAGGTTAACTGCTATCAATTTTCCCACCTTTGAGTTGCTGATTGGAAAACACAAATGTACTCTTTTACACATAAATATAATAGAAACACCATCAAAGGGAATCTAGCAAATATACAAGTTAGCATGCATTTTGCTTTTTCAAGTGATTACGTGCAGGAATATCACATAGCTTGTCTTTGCATTGAGTTTTCTAGCATGCTGTTTGCGATACTGACATGCCTATTGAGTAAGGGGGGAGGTGTTTATTTTCCTTGAATGAAAAAAATAGAGATATTTACATCAGAAGGGATCATCTGATTTATTTATTTTCTAAAAGCTTTGGCTGAATCCTCATTCAACTTTCAACATACAGTGAATGTGCGCTAACGGTTAACCAAAAATACACATGGTGATGTATGTGCTTTTAAAAGTCTACATTCAAGTTAATACAGCTTTGACCATTCAAGTGACAGTGTGTTGATCATTCCTCCTTGTAGTAACCATCAATATTAGGGTTTCATAGTTGTACAATTTGTCCACATTTAGATTGATTTAATTATTTCTATATTTAATAAATAGATCTTCTGTGCAAACCTGTGTGTTCCTTGTGCCAAAAGGGGAGGGAGGCTGCAGGGTTTCAAAATTGTTAAATGTGTGTACACCAGGTTCATAAAAAGAACTTTGTTTAATAAAAGAAAAATTGTGGTACCTGATTTGGGGTGGGTGGAAAATTCCCCCAAACTTCACCCACTTAAAACATCCTACAGTAATGTAAATGATGTACATTTTATCTCCTGCCAATACTAGTTGATGGCATGAGAGGAAATCCAGAAAAATGCATATTTTAAATCTTTCTCTAATGCCAACATTTGTCGTTGATGTTGGACAACATAAAATGCATTAAATTATCAGCAATAAATTGAAGGTATTTTGTTGTCTAGAATAAACTGTGAGTGGTCAGTAATGTGAGACATACAACTGCTTGTAGTTTTCTCAAGATTTGACATTTTATAAGAAACAAATTGTCAAATAAATCCTTGCTAATCCTACTCTATCAGCTAATCCTACTCTATCAGCTAATCCTACTCTCTCAGGGAATTCCCTACCTGGTCTAAAGGCTAAGGGAATAACTCTCATCATAAACAAACTGGCCTGTTACGCTCACCTGGTTCCCACAGGGGCGTCGATCAGAACCGGACAGCTGCGGTCTCCACCAACGTGATGCGTAGTGAAGAGATGACGGTCTGGACTGGCCCGCCTAATCTTGTCTGCTGGACTCGTAGAAGTATTCTCCTGCAAGTGGAGAAAGGGATTTAGCTGCCCGTGGACTTTAGTGATGGCCCCCCAACTGTTCTCGTTCTCCCCCACTAATCACCTCCGATTTCCCCTCTTGGTAACCTCACCATATGTTTTTAAATGATGAGCTCTCCATCCTGCATGGCATGCAGGGGTGCGTAGATACCAGTTACTTCACTGGTTTGAAGGTACTGGAGGAGTTCCGGAGGAATATTGACTCCAGTGTCTATAAAGTTCAAAGAGTTCAATATGTCCGATGTTCACTCTTGTTCCATTCCCTCGTTAGGTTGCAGCTGGGTCCAAAAGAATATTGCCTGGAGGCAGCTGATGGCGTTCAGGTAAGAGTCTGTATTACCAAACACTGTCCGGTAAAAGTTGCATGAGTTTAACTTGCTGTTTTCTCTCCCTTTATAGGTGCGGCATAGGAAGATGCAGCGAATCAAAGGATAATACCTCCGGTGGTAAAGCAGCTAAGCCTATGGTGGCAAAGAGATTGTCTTGTAGGTTTTCTCGGCTCACCTTGTTATTCCTTTTGTTTGCCCCCCCAGGTGCTGGGTTTCGACGGAGAAAATGATGGAGGCAGCGCTGAGTCGAAAGATGCAGTGGACTGGTGAGTATAACGCGGCGCTGCTGCTGGCGAAGCGATGCGTGCTGAAATAATGTTCTTTCCAGGCTTGGAGATGTGCTGGGTCCGGAATCAGGTAAGGAATCAAATAATGTCCGTGATCTAACCTCTTCTCCTTTCTTTTCCTTTTGTCTAGGAACTCCGGATTCGAGGCGGGCGTGGTAGAAGACTGGATGCTGACTTGCAGACACGGTGAGCGTTACGCTGCTGGATGCAGAATAATACAAAGCATGAGCTGCTGTTCGGCATGGTTTAAATAGCCTGCAAAGTAGTCCCAGGTAAGAAGTTCCCCAGAACCACAGCCGAGTAAAAAATAGTCCCTGTAATAAAATAGTCCCATCCAGGCCTCACGTTGGCTTGGACTCATTTGCAGCATGGTCTGCATAAGGTAAGTAAAGTCTATGAGCCGGGCGCCTATGGCGCCAGGACTGAATCCAAACAGCCCCCAGCCGGGGCTGTTGGGGTTTTAATGAGTATCTGGATGCCTGCTCCCAGGGCTGATGGACTCGATCCGGATGCCCAGGGGTAGGCATCATGACATGTCCCTAACACTAAACAACAAAACATGTAAAGGAAATTATAAATAACATGAAAGAATAAACAGTATTTAATGAGTATTTTGGATGATCTTCACCTGTCCTTGGTAAATCCCTTCCCTACGGTTTTTCAAAGTCAATTCTCCAAATGTTCAAAGAGAAAAAAAAGTCTTGAACCAGTTCCTATGAATTCCAAGTCAATACATAGTTCATCCAACAAAAATCCACTCGTAACAATTATTCAGATTTCAGTTGAAAAGTTCCCCTTCCAAGTTAAGCCAAGAAAATAACACCAATGGTAATGCTGGACGTCTTTTTCCAAGATTAATAGCCACGGTTCAAAGATTAGGTTAACAACTTCTTCTTTAACAACTTTACAACTGATTAAGACCTGTGCAGTACATTTGGTATAATTGCCAGGATGCTTCTTTTTGGGTTGTTGCCTTCCTCTTAACAACCACCCTTCTACTACCGAAATCGTGGGAACAAGTTTCCTTTGTTCCACATTATACCACTACTTCAACCAACTTCAATGTGATATCCACTGACAGCTTATACACCACCACAGTTCAGGTACTTCTGCTTCTTCTCATATCATTTGTACTTCAGAATTATTAGGCATCTAAAGACAAGACTATTCGACCTCTACAGGTAGGCAAGGCACTTTTCTTTCCTATACCCCAAGAAAAGGGCAGCCTCTTGGCCTCTTCTGTCTGCCTCACTGCCTCATGTATAACCTGCCTCTACTCCAAGCCGGACTTTCAACATCACCAGTCTTCAGCATTACAGACTATCTTCTTCTGAATTACTTTTTTACGAGCACCCAGCTTCATTCCCCAGCTTTGGTCACATCTTCCTGGATCCAGTAATTACCCTGAAGCTGTATTACCACCCTTCCAGCTTCACGTAACAATGTCACACTTGTATCAGAGGACAGTGGGCCTTAAACAACCTCGTAAACCAGATGGATAGTTCTTAATAGGACTGGTTTCACTATGAAAGAGTTCACCTCTTGGCTTTGGTAATGCTTGTTTTTCTAGTTAATACAACAACTTCTGAACTTAAAGAATGAATGTTCCAAATATTAATAGGTTCAGTCTTCAAAGGAAAAATAGTTCTAAGGAAAGGCAACAACTCTTTTATATATATTTACAACTTTAAAAGGTACCAGTGACTGCATTCCTGTTCAATATCACAGAGACTTTTTCAGACTCCTTTAAGGAATAAATAATGGCCACACATGACCTTCATTTGATCCTGCATTTCTTGTAACACTTGTGGAAGTCAATGTTATGTTTTTGGAATGGTTTGTAACAGGTGTTCCCCTTTAATGAGAGACACGTGACCACTCGGGTAACAGTGAATTATTCGGCAATGGAAATGATAGGCTTTTCTTCTTACACAAACACTATTGCTCTCACTAATAGTGTGCGCGTTACACTTCCATTATTAAAAGGAACTTCCACAACAATTAACAGTTTATACTCGCTTTTGAACTTATGTGAGCTACTTCTAAGCTGGTAACAGTTACCGGCACGATTTGCCAAGTCAACCTGAATGCCGAGCTTAGCTCACCGGCTTGAAGAACACTGCGGTTGCAGGCTGCTTCACTTTCCTGACTTCTTCAACTGCTACCAGTTCTTCGGGGCACTCTTAGGACCCACACCCTTCTGCAGCATGGGTGTCTCCAATCTGGCCACACTAATTTGGAGTCTCCTTCTCTCCTCAGTCCCTCGGCTTGCCTTCTGCTACTGGCCTCGAGCTTCAGCACGGTCACAGCTCTGAAATCACAGATACTCGATGCATATGGGGAAAACTCCACTCTTAGCACGTCGTTCTCAGAGCAGCCACAACAATACAGGGTTTGAGACCACAGACCCCTATCAAAACTTGCAGGTGAAATCTGCTGTCTCCACATTCCGGCATCCTTTCTGTGACCACACTTCCTCGTGAATTGCCAGCCTCGTGGCCCTTCTTTTTGTAATTTTTTTTAATTGTATATTGGTTTAAAAAAACCTTTACAAATTTTTCAATATCAAAACATATAAAAATACATTATCATTTTACACAGAAGTAATACAAATTATTATTACCTCCATACATAATAAAAATCATTTCAAACATAAAAAAAACAATTTTGACATTAAAATATCTCACAGACAATTCTTGAATTCCTCTAATTCAATTAGAATTCGTTAGATTTCAATTTCAATCACTGATATGCACTTGCCACAACCCTAAGGTTTCCTGTCTAGATGTAATTATTTCATACCACAGCTATCAATACTCTTTTTAAGTCACTTTACAGACATTTGTCAAAAACGCTATGACCCTTAACTTCAGTTTGATATTTTGTCCATGAAGCATTTCATACCATACTTGCTCTCTTAATACATAGGAAGTATTTCACCGAATTAGGATTTACTCAAAGAAGCCTTAAACCCACCCATGACAAGGGCAGAATACTTGGCTGGGTGGCTGACTACAACTGCCTGGCTAACATTACTGACATCTCACCACTAGCCTGGACTGACCACCACCTGGTATCGTTCTTGTTGTCCACCACTAGACCTCCTCCTATGCAGCCCAGTACGGCACCACCCACACTCAAGAGAAACAAAAAGAGTATCACGGTGGAGAGACTTATCCCCAACCTACTCCCCACACTCAACTCACTCCCTGACAACTTGGATCCTGAGACCCTGGTTGAGGAATACAATAAAATTATGTCCACTTCCCTGGACCTAATCGCCCCTCTCAAACTCAGGCCAAGCAAGCCCAAAACACACTTGAACAATTGGTATACACCATTCCTCAAAAACTTAAGACAGCAAAAAAGAAATTGTGAAATCATCTGGAAAAGAGACCCATCAGTAGCCAATAAAATCAAATTCACCAAACTAGTGGTCCTGTACAAAAAAGAAATCATCCTAGCAAAACGTACCTCCTTTGACTCCCGTATCTCCCAAGCCAGTTCAAACATGAAGGAACTATTCTCTATTCTAAAAGAAGTAGAAACCCCCATAGCACCACGGACACCTGCATTAAAGATAAGAATTGGTGTACCGATATCCAAAATGCCTTAGCCAACAAAATCGCTACGTTACAAAATAAAATATCTTGTAAAAAAGCATCCTTGAACAATCCTGTCTTGTCCAAGCCACCTGTGAAGCAGACTACAAGTGAACATACACGATTCAATTTTACCAAAGTGACCATACTCGAAGTCGAAAAAAAATCATCTTGTTATTGAACCCCTCTAACTGCCAGGGAGACCTATGTCCACCACAGCTCATAAAAGACGCTGCCCGCGACCTCTCCCCATTTATCACAAAGCTTATCAATGCCTCCTTCTCCACTGGGTCCATCCCAACCAACCTAAAACAATCCTGGGTATTACCTCTACTAAATAAACCTACTCTTGACCCAGCTACCCCCACTAATTACAGACCCATAACAACGGTACCATTCCTCTTGAAAATCCTGGACAAGGTCGCCTATGTTCAAATACAGAAGCACTTGGAAGAATACCACCTGTTAGGAGCCAGACAATCAGGCTTCTGACCCCAACATGGGACTGAGACAGCTCTCATTGACCTTAAAACACAGATCGATCTGCTTAAAGACAATGGCCAAGCAGCACTACTCCTCCTCCTCGACCTCTCTGCAGCATTTGACCTGGTCGACCACTCGGTTCTCTGCACTCACCTACACACGGCCGCCCACTTCTCCCCCGAGGCCATTACATGGATTAGATCTTTCCTTGATGGCAGAACCATGAGGGTTTTTTCGCCTACAGATGCTGCAGACCCCACCTGTGGCGTACTCCAGGGCTCCTGTGTCTCCCCCACACTGTATAACATATTTACCAAGCCCCTTTTCGATGATCTGGATCATCTCGGTATCACCTACACCAACTATGCAGATGATACCCAGATCCTCCTTCCGCTTTCTGGAGATTATGGAAAGGATTTGGCCTTGGTGAATAGGGTTTATATCATCATCCAGGCATGGATGGCCACTCACGGTCTATGCCTGAATGATGATAAAACTGAACTCATCACCTTGGGTACCACTGCCAGCCTAAAGAAATTAAGCCCAGCTTGCTCATCCTTCATAATTGATGGCAATACGATCAGAGTGGGACACGAAGTGAAAACGTTGGGCTTCTACCTGGACTCCAATTTCACCTTTAACAGACAGGTGAACTCACTAGCCTCCTCCACGGCTTACACGTGCAAATTGATCGGTACAGCCAAACCTTTTCTATCCGACAACAGTTGTCTGACCCTGGCCAGAGCCCTCATACTATCCCGTTTAGACTACTGTAACGCCCTTTATCTTGGGTCCTCCAAAGCCACTACTAGCAAGTTACAAACCCTCCAGAACAATGCACTTAGAGCGGACATGGGCATCTCAAGAAGAGACCACATCACAGCAGACAGCCAGCAGAAGAACTGGACCCCTATCATAGACAAAATCTCCCTAAAAACTGCCTCACTCACCCACAAGTCCCTCAATAACGCGGCCCAAATCTACCTGATCAACAGATTTCACAGACTGACATCCTTGAGACCGACAAGGACAGCATATAGAGACTGCCTCTCCGTCCCTAACTACAAACGCTCTACCATAGGAGGTAAGAGCTTCCCAGTGAAAGCGGCTAAACTGTGGAACTCTCTACCACCCACCCTCAGAATGGACCGACCCTACCAAAACTTCCGTTCCAAGATGATGTCTTGGCTGAAGACAGCCATGGTCTAAACATACTGAGCCAGGCTGCCTCCCCCTCTTGTCACTTGGACATACTGGACACAGAACTGTTAACTGTATATATGCATACATTCCTGCTTACTTTCATTATTATTGCGTTTATGCCTTGTATATATTTTATTGTCTGCAACTAAGCTTTGCATATTCCTGTATCTGTTGCGCCCTGTTACCCTAGGGCATTCCGGCGAATTACAAATAATAAACAAACAAACAAACAAACAAACAAGTGTCATATACAAAATCCGAAAAGTAAGCAAGTCTTTCTTTCATCAACCTCGAGCAACCCAACAACAAATGCGACAGTGTTTCTGGAAAATCCTCGTTCCTACAAAATCTACAGACCTTCATAGTTGCGGGAATCAACTTCCTTATCACTCTAATCTCATTAGTATACATCATATTAAAACGGAATCTCATAATACTTTGACGCAGTTTCCGTGAAGGACATTTTACGAGATATAGTTCCGGTTCCGGGAACCATTTCCATGCTGATAAGACTTGAGCATACAATTTTGAATTCATTATTACTGCATTATTCGCCACCCAATCAAATGCTTTAATCATTGTTTTAGGTTTGGTAGGTCTCTCCAAAAGGCATTTCATAGTGACACCAATATTGCTTAAAGTGTTTTCCACCTCCATTTTCAGGTTCAACATGTATTTCACTGTGTCATTACAGCATACTTGATACAGAGAGTTATGCTTAGCTAGGACACACTTTTGATATAGTATCGCTTTTTTACAGTCCATACAGCATTTTAAGGAGTTCATGCCAAACTCATATGTTATTAATTCAAACGGTACACATTTTGGCAGAAAAAATAATAGCTTTTTCCAGATTTTGGATTCAATAGTTTTTAGCTGCAATACTTCTTTCTCAGGATAGAATTCTAGGCCATATGCCAATCTTGGAATCACCTTCATCAGGTAGAAGTCCCTACACGCACCCATTGAATATTTACCATATTTACTTTTGATTACTCTTATTTATTTCGCAGCATCAATGGCTTTGAGTTCCAGACATTTCTTTACGAAACTATAGGACGTATTGCTTGCAAAAGAATAGCCTAAATACTTAAATGCTTTCTGTAATCGAATTGCTGTGCCTTCTACAAATCATATAGGATTAACACAGTTCTTGTTAGTATCACCCAGATTAATCACAACTGTTTTCTGAGGATTAATTTTCAATTTCAAATCTCTGATAAAGCTGGCAAAAGCGTCCATAAGCCTTTGCAGCCCAATTTTAGTTTTGTCAAAGAGCATGAAGTCATCCGCATAGGCCACCCACTTGATCGCAATTCCTCCCACCTTGGGAGCTAGCAAGCCTGAGGAATCCAATCTAGCATTTGCTCCCGAAACATACAGGTTAAATAAAATTGCTGCCAGGGCGCATCCCTGTTTCAACCCATTCCTGGAAAAAATTTCCTTAGACATCAAGCCTTCTTAGTTAAGTTGAACCTTTAAAACAGTGTTTGAATACAGATGAATAAGCATAGAAAGCAGCCCCCCATCTATGTTTAGTGTTACAAGTCTTCGCCATAAAAGCGGCCTGTCCACCATATCAAAAGCTGCTGAGAGATCCATTGACGCCGCATAAATATGTGCATTCCCTGTTTTCGATGTTTGATTCTGCAGAATATTAACTAGTAAACTCCCGGCATCAGTACCCAGTCCTTTCCGAAATCCGATCTGACGGACATCGAGAATATCTTTGTCCTCTATCCATTTTAACATGTTTTCTAGAATTATAGCAGAAAATATCTTTGTCTCGATATTTATAAGGGATATAGGTCTGTTATTTATCGGATTCTGGCGATTGCCTTTTTTAAATATCAATATCACATATGACACTTTCCACGATTCTGGCATGGATTGTAGTTCAATTACATCTTTAAAAACCATATGTAGCAATTTTGCCCACAGAAGTTCGTTGTCCTTAATTAGAGCCATAGATAAATTATTGGGTCCCGGAGTACAGGAGGCTTTCATTTTCTTGATTATAGATAGTATTTTTTCCACAGATACGTCAAGAATCCAATTGCAGTGTATCTGTCCTATCACAAAGTCATCACTACTAGAACGTGCATATAATTTCTCAAAATGTTTGCACCAGACCTTTTCACTAATAGGATTTGCATTTAATTGAATTTGTGCAATCTTCGCACTATTAATCAGAGCCCAATTATTTCTCGATTTGGATTCCCTCGTAGCTTTAAGCATGGTTTCACCATCCTTCTGTAATAAACAGGCATAATGATTGATCCTCCAATTCCTGTACGCCTGTCGCCTCACTCTACACAGATTCTTGCGTTCCGCTTCGGGCATCATCTATTTTGTTAAGGTACGCAGGTCCCTATTTAGCCTAGTTCTTTGCAGCTTAGTTTCAAGATCTAATGTGTGTTTATGACTTTTTTTCTGAGAGGCTACCCCCGATCGTGGATACTCAAACTTAGCTAGCGTTGACCCCAATAGCTCACCAAATTTATTAACCGAATATAGCTTCTATTTCTCCTCTAAAGCAGTATTTTCGAAGTCAAGCAACATTAGCATATTAAATTGGGATGTTTTTTTTCCATTCCACTTTATTCTGGATCCTCTAGTATTTACCATCATTTGAGCACAATTGTCAGGGATGGCACTCTATTAAGAGTGGCACAGGACACCCAAAAAGGGTTTGGGTGGTTGTGCCTAAATAAAGTGGACAGAGAAGCACAGCCACAGCTGAAAGGAAAGAGAACGAAGAGTAGGCAAGAGTAGCAAGGAACAGGTACAGAATGAATTCCCTCTTGGGGTGTATGCAGATATAGGAAAAGAGTATTCCATGAACCTTAGGAAATACTCAAGCCTTCTGCACAGTTTGCTATAACAGAGGCCCACGCTGTTTGCTCATGGCTTGGAACAGCAGCTATGGGTGTCTGTAATGTAGAAACGAGACAAAGGAAGGGGCAGAGGTTGACTGATGGGAACCAACAGACAAGCCCTGTACTAAAGGGTCTACAAACAGGACAAGAGAAGATACTTACAGACAAATCCAGGAAAAGGAGGTTGATAGCAAACTAGCAGAAGGAAATGAAGGGAAAGTCGTGTAACAGGATAGGATAGCAGAGGACAGTAAGGAACAAGGTTGAGAGCTCAGAGGAGCAGGAAAGCAATGAGCAAGCCCACAGGAGCAGGGCTGTAAGGTAGAGAGCCCAGAGGAAAAGGGCTTAGGGCAGCAGAGTAAAGCAGGCTGCACGGTAAGGAACCCAGAAGGGCCGGGCAGCATAGAGGGGACCCTGAGGGGCAGGGCCGCTGACCGTAGAAGGTTGCAGAGGACTGTAGAGGGCTGCTAGGCCGAGAACCCAGCGGAAAAAGGTAGGTAGTAGGTAGCGGAGCGTGATAAGATGCAAAGTAGGAAGCCCAGAGGACAAGGGCTATAGGCAGCCGGAGTGAGGCAGGCTGCAGAGCAGGGAGCCCAGAGGACAAGGGCTGTAGGCAGCCGGAGTGAGGCAGGCTGCAGAGCAGGGAGCCCAGAGGACAAGGGCTGAAGGCAGCCGGAGTGAGGCAGGCTGCAGAGCAGGGAGCCCAGAGGACAAGGGCTGAAGGCAGCCGGAGTGAGGCAGGCTGCAGAGCAGGGAGCCCAGAGGACAAGGGCTGAAGGCAGCCGAAGTGTGATCGGCTGCAATGTGGAGAGCCCGGCAGGGCAAGGGCGGAGGCTGGAAGGCAGCAGAGCGTGATCGGCTGCAATGTGGAGAGCCCGGCAGGGCACCGGAACAAAGAGCAGGTGAAATCAGGAAACAGCATACAAAGTTTGTAGCTCGAAGCAAATAAGGTGCCGGAAGGACACTCAATGCAAGAGACTGAGCTCTCGCAGGCAGCAGCCTTTATAATGCCCAGCCCAGCACAGAGGCAGGCTAATTGGTTGCACCTGGCTCAGCACACCTGCAGACAATCGGCCACCTCCCTCTCTGTTCCTGAGCTGGTGGAAGCAGAGCAAATCCCTAGGGCTTCTGGGGATTGTAGTTCTGATGAAGAAAAATAAGAATAGCCAGGAATGGATGATTATAGTCAAGTGGATTATGGTAAGTGTAGTTTTCTGGGAAAAATAAAAAGGCACCAAAGTCTTGCAAATGGGAAATAAAGTCCAAATAGTGAATAGCGGTTGATCCAGGAGTTTTCTGTAGATAAATGAATAACAATTTGTCCATATTGATTGCCAATGTATGCACCCATGGCGCAGGCATGACAACAATATTTATCATTGGGATAGGTTTGTTTCCTTACATTCATGGATAACATAGCATGATCACTTGCATGGTTATCTTCCACAAGCATATTCGCCTCATTTCCAATTAGGTGTTCACTTGCAAAAATATAATCAATGGTAGAAGATATGCCTCGGCTTTCCATGTGGGTTTGTCATTATATAACCGTATCAAGTCCCAAGATTTTGCAAAATTACACCATATAGCCCCTCTGTGCAGCTTGTTATCTATACGCGTTCCTTTATAACTAGGTCCAGATAGACTCCATGCACTCTCACTACTTGTTTGGGTACAGTCCGCATTCATATCACCTGCCAAGATTATTAAACCCTCTGGAGTTGATATCATCCACTCTTCTAGCGTTAAATTCAGATCGCAAATCATTTTTTCAAGCATACTAACATCATTGTCTGCATCGTTCCAGTAAACATTGATAATCATTAAATCGATAGTATCCTTCACGGTTGCAATTCTGAAAGTAGCAACAATACAGGACGCATGCAAGTGTAACTCGTTTACCAGTGAAATATCTTTGTTTTTACGATATGCAAGAGCCAAGCCACCCTTGGGACGCCCTCTTAGTCCTTTCGTACCAACCATACCAAGGACAACAAAGCCGTTCCATAACAGCGGTCCACAAGCCCAAGTTTCCTGTAGTAAAACAAAATCAAATTTCTCTAAGGGCTTACAGACAATTTATAGGAATCATCAGCGCTAAAGGGATTTACGCATACATTTTAGTTGTTCCAGAGATTCCTTAAGTGAAACCGCCATTGATCTCCACTCTTTCATTTCACTCAAGGTTAGGTTATCCCCACCTGCTTGATTCATGTCTCGTTGATTCTCTCTTAGACTATTGTTTCGAGATAAGTGATCCTCATTTCTCATTGAAACATTATCACTATGATCAACAAACTCATATGTATCGAAACCCCTCTTCTGCAAAGCCCCAGCTTCCTTAAGAATCATAGCGCACACAATTGCGGAAGCAATCACCAGTCTGACAAAATCCATCCTAAATGGGTGGATATAATCCACTAGTCGTATGTCACAGGATGATATGAGGGCTAGCTCTTGTATGTCACGAAATAGACTCAGAATGTATGGTCTGTTTAAGATTGGGGAAAAACCATCCTCAAACACATAGTATAAGATCAAGCTTGGTTCACTAGGCCGGTGAGGCCTCCTGAGTTTTTCATTATGGTTACTAAACTGTTTTTTTCCCTTTCACATAGCTCTCGTATGAAAGCTCTTGAGATCTGTGGGCATACGAGGTATCCTGAGGTGTCTCACGATCTCTCACAACATCACCGAATTGAATATTATCACTCGCCTGGACTCTAGGTTCGTATTTTGAATTTAGGCCAGAGATTTTGGCGGGATCACAGTGACTATTATCATTCGGCATGATGTTTCCAGTAATTGTGGCTTCTGTAAGAGGCATCCTACCTAAATTATTCCTCAGTATTTCATTTATTAATGCTCGTACATGTTCATCAGTCAAAGGTCAGTCTCCATCACGAGAATCATCCTTATTGAGTGATGAATGATCTTTGTTTGCAATCGATTGTGGTATATTAGGCATTTCAGTACGGTCAGGGTTATTAAGCAAAGAGTCAATATTAGCTTGCACCTCGTTAATCGTACATGCCTGTGCTTTGTCTATGACTACTTTATTTGTACTGTCAGGACATCTCTTTTCATTCATAACTTCTTGTGCAAAACCCGAGGACTCCACATGTATTTGGTTCGCCTTTCTGATACTCTCATTAACCACATAGGTCTTTTGAACCCCATTCCCATCTCTAGGAGGTATCATTATTCTCATCGGAGCATCAGGGTTCTTAAATAAATCAAAAATGTCGAGCATCCCCAGCTCAATATTTTTTATGTTAGTGTCAATTCTATTGGTAACTATTTTATTTTTCATAGCATCTGAAGGTTTATTTACAGCATCAGAGTATTCGGTCACATTTATTTCTTTAACTGTACCGGCATACCCAGTCACATTTGGTTCAGTTCCAATGCCGGTATACAGTACAGGCGTAACAGTTTGCACCTCAGACCCAGCTTCAGACTGTGGTGTATTCTTTTTCTCCACAATCATCACATCTGGGTCGCGTATGTTAATGTCTCTTAGGAACTTTAAAGATGATGCGTTCATTGCCTTTTGAGCATGCACCTGTTTTTGCCTATTTTTTTCATTTTTTTTTAGATAACTTAATGTTAAATATTTCTGCAACCTTGATCGGTCCATTAGCTGCAGTTGGAATTTGTAAGTCTTCCAAATGACTTTTGGTAATCAAGGTGTTGGTTACATCAATAATACTGTGGTCCTTAACTTCCAGCTCGCTCCTAGGTATAAGCAATTGCTGATCACCAGGTACTAGTAGTCCATTACCTGTGGTAGCAATTAGCTTATTAGGGATACCATCACCTGTCGGTACATGCATCTTTGCCATATTTTCAGCTAACATTTCAGGGAATGCTATCATGGCTAGCAAAATTTCTTTCAAAATACAGGTCTGTGATGTTACTTCTTTTAATATGTCACCTTGTATCACATCATTTCCATCAGTTCCCTCAACATTCCAAGGCATACCAATCCTCCTGATCTCAATCATCACCTCAGCTGGATTCACTAAGTTGCATCTTGAATTAGAACATTGTGTGGATGATTCAAGATGCTCAGATAATCCTAACATAGATATTTCACCTGAGGCAAATATAGGCGGTGTGTCCATAAGGGATACAGCAGTCTGGCTTTGTGTTACTTCAATAGGATCATTCTCAGCTGTTTCCCTCCCAACTCCTCCTTCCAATCTCGGTTCCTCATTGAATAGAGACTGCGAGGAGGCAGGGATATCATCTTCTTGCCTTTCCAACATCATTTTTGCAGATTCATTTTGCGCTCATACAATCAAGTCCTCATCAGAGTCAGAGGATACAGGGAGTGCTAGCGCATTAGCGTGGGCTATGCTCATTCGCCGAGTTGTAATGTTAGTCGCCATTGCCGCATCACGTTTACCACCAGCAAGCTTTCTTTTCATTACTCAAATCACTCAAATTAGGCAAAACAATTTCCACCCTTTAGAATGCACACAACAAAACAGCTCATTATGCCTCGAACAGACACCTCTCAAGACCAGATCGATCAATTACAATACAGGCTAAGCTCTTAGCATGCCAAAATGCCTTATTCAAAAGAGGTCTCAAAGAGTATAACTATACCGTAGCTGTTAGTCTGTGCACTGCGCAACGCAGCAAACAGCCAACAGCCGTACTTTTTCATACTTTCGTGTGCGTGCACGTGTGCGCTACACACACAGTTTTTGAAAGTGAAGGGGTGGAGTCAGAGGCAGGCTTTTGCAACAATGGCCCAATCAATACAGGCTGAAAATAAGTGAAAGGGGCAGCGTTAGGTGTATACGGAAAAGGGTTGATTGAGAACCAAACATGATTACACCGAGTCAACAGTAAACAGGATTGCAATAAACGTGATTACACCGAGTCAATGACAATATTTACATCAGTCAAATGGGAAGTCAGGCAGCTTCCGTGTTCCTGAAGGGGATGTCCGCTCGGCGTTACTCTCGCCGCACAGCAATGGAAATCCTTTCAAGTCTGGGACGGCAGGCAAGTCCAAGGTAGTGCTTCCAGCCAACAGCCGTACTTTTTCGTACTTTCGTGTGCGCGCGCATGTGCGCTACACACACAGATTTTGAAAGTGGTGGGGGCGGAGTCAGAGGCAGGCTTTTGCAGCAATGGCCCATTCAATACAGGCTGAAAATAAGTGAAAGGGGCAGCGTTAGGTGTATACGGAAAAGGGTTGATTCAGAACCAAAGGTGATTACACCGAGTCAACAGTAAACAGGATTGCAATAAAGGTGATTACACTGAGTCAATGACAATATTTACATCAGTCAAATGGGAAGTCAGGCAGCTTCCGAGTTTCTGAAGGGGACGTCCGCTCGGGGTTACTCTCGCCGCACGGCAATGGAAATCCTTTCAAGTCTGGGACGGCAGGCAAGTCCAAGGTAGTGCTTCCAGCCAACAGCCATACTTTTTCATACTTTCGTGTGCGCGCGTGTGCGCTACACACACAGATTTTGAAAGTGGAGGGGGCGGAGTCAGAGGCGGGCTTTTGCAGCAATGGCCCAATCAATACAGGATCAGTCAAATGGGAAGTCAGGCAGCTTCCGTGTTCCTGTAGGGGACGTCCGCTCGGCGTTACTCTCGCCGCACGGAAATGGAAATCCTTTCAAGTCTGGGACGGCAGGCAAGTCCAATGTAGTGCTTCCAGCCAACAGCCATACTTTTTCGTACTCAAGTTTGCTCTTCTACTACTACCTCTGCTGCTAGCCTTCCAACTCCTGTTCCAGCTCCTTCCTTCTCTTCTCTCCTGCTGCAGCCTTTTATGCCTCGCAGGTTTGGCAGTTGGGTGTAGGTGTGAGCCATTGGCTTTAATTGCCTGACCTATGCAAAGGCTGTTAGGCTTAATTGCCTGACTACAACATCTACAAGCCTCTTCAGCCCTCTTCCTTGTCTCATTCCCTATAGGATTCTGGGACATGTAGTTTACTTTATCAGAGTTAGGTGTTTCTACTTCTTGAATATCTTAAAGGGTAGATTGAATTCCCTTAGTTATGTAACAGAGGGGTTGTATGTTTTTAAAGAGGAAGATGATTTAGAGAAGACAACCTTTCCCACCATCCCTTGTAGTGTATCTTTGGTAGTGAGGAGGGCATTTCATTTTACATACCAAAAAGATTCTTAATTTTGATATAATTTGCTTTGGTGTTACAACTTTAGGGTTTGCGTTCTAAGATTCCAAAGGAGGTTTAGAGACATTAAAATAACAGTAAGCCATAACCTCTTCTGGTACAATGGTAAGCATCTCCGTATTAGAGGAAGAATTCTGTGTCTCAACCACGGAATCTCCTCACTGCCCTGGGCCTTGTCTCCACCCAGGTGATCCTCCTGCAGTACACCATCCCAGGGTTGGGATCTGGCCACCTGGGAGGAGACTTTAGGCAGGGTTTCAGTCAGGGATCTGTAGGATTCTTCACAATACATGCATTGTATTTATCAGAATGGATATTTGTTAAGTAGTGAGAAAAAGCAGAACGGTTATATTTTACCACAGCCAAGTGACTTGGACATCCCCAACATACGGAGCAGACCACATGTGGTTTTATTATAATGCTATTACATTTTAACATTCAGAACAAATACAGCTTATTACTTGTCCCAGAAATTTGGGATGGGATTGTTGTGATAGGGGTTGTCAGCTCCATTAGAACAATTTAAAGCTAAGGTATATTTTGCAAATCAATTAACACAACTTTAAATGTGGCGCCCGTAGGTGTCTGGCTCACTCCTGCATTCCTTTTTTTGTTTTTGGAAAAAATGAGGTACTCTGTTGATCTCTGAGGGCCAGCACTGTGGGAGCACCAAGCATGGAGGCCAGACTTAGGGGAGTGACTGCCCCCTGTGCTCTCCTCTGGATCCTTCACTACTCAGATTCAGTAATGACCCATTACTTTCCAATGAGGATCTCCAAAGCGATATAAAGCCTATTATGTTTGTTTTAAAATTAGAAAACGTATCTCTTCCATGCTCCTCCATGCTCTCCGGTATGTGTGTTAGCTGTGTTTTTGTGAGCTTGTCTCTGCATACCTGAACTTGTTAAAATATTTGAGTCTGGTTGGACCGGACTTTATTATAATTTTTCTCATTTCTTTCTTTTTGACGACTATTATTACAAAACAAACACAACAGTCACCAGGGATCCGCAGTGCTGTCCCTTTTCCCCGCATATAAGTGCTGTCGATTTCCTCTTGCTAAACCACTTCACCCCTATTATTATGATGTCAGATGAAGCAGTTTGTTACATAAATTAGCACTAGACAAGGAAATCTAGTTAAATCTCTAGGGCACACATGCCTTTCTCTAAATACCAACATTGTGATAAAAGAAAAACTGGCGGAAATTTGGTAAAGCACTCATGTATTTTAGTGTTAATCATCTAAGAAAACAATTGGCCTCATTACGTGGTTGCCGGCAACTCGGTAACACCGAATCCGGCGCCTGACTTTCCGGTGCCACCGAGACATTACAAGTCCCAGCGGCGCGGGAAGTCAGGCGCCGGATTTTGTAAGTCCCCATTCCCATGGAGTCCTATAGGACTCCATGGGAGTGGGAAGACTGAAGCACCAGCATCGTTGCTTACAATGCCAGTGCTTCCGTGACAAATCTGCCTACCGGGCTGCTGTGCCCGGCAGGGTCAGACCCGTCGGGTACAGCGGCCCCAGCAGGCAGACTCATAGTGCCGGTGAGCTTACAAGCACCCTTGTTTCCAGACCTCCACACTTGTAATGAATGTCTGTAACTGGGCCTCATTACACGGAAGGCGGTAAGGGTTTACCGGTACCGGTAAGGGCACCGGTACCGGTAAACCCTTACCGCCTTACTACAAGGTCCCTTTGCGGGTCCTCCCTTAACGCCTGGTTTTTACAGGTGTTAAGTACGGGACCCGCAAAGGGACCTTGGTGCTAATTACGGTACCGCAATTTGCGGTACCGTAATTAGCACCTTCACCATTAACATGGAGCCCTATGGGGTTGACTGGCAATGGTGAAGGGGCAATGGTGGATGGCGGAATTAGCGCCCCCACACACCTTGGAATATGGAGCTAATTCCGCCATCCACCAAGGCGGACCCGGTAAGGTACCGGCGGCAGCCATGGCACTAATAGCGCCATGGCTTACCGCCTTCCGTGTAATGAGGCCCACTGAGTGTAAATGCGGGTTGATCGAGATCCTGGGCACAAACCTTTCTTTCCAATGAGAATCTCCAAAGCTTTATAGAGCCTACTATGCTGGTTTTAAAATTAGACGTTCCATCTCCTGCACGCTGCAGCTCTCCCTTATGAACATATACGGTCTTTTATTTATATTTTTCTCATTTCTTTCTTTTTGAGGATTATTATTAGAAAACAAACACAACAGTCACCACGGACACGCAGTGCTTCCCCTTTTCCAAGCTTTTAAGTGCTGTCTATTTCCTCGTGCTAAGCCACTTCACCCCTATTATTATGATGTCAGATTAAGTAGTTTGTTACACAAATCAGCATTAGGCAAGGAAATTAAGTTAAATCTCTAGGGCACACATGCATTTCTATAAATAGCAAGAATGTGAAAAAAGATAAACTGGTGAAAATCTGTAAAAGCACTCCGAGATTCAAATTAATGTTACAGATTTCTGCTTCGGACACTAATGTCTGTAACTGAGTGTAAAGGTGGGTCGATCGAGATCCTGAGCACAAGCCTAGGTTTATATTGGCCTCAGATGAAGCAAAATAGCCTATGAAACTGAGCAAAACAAACCAACAATCACCTATCGACTGTGGCAGTTAGTCAAACGAGTGGCAAGAGGAAAGTGTAGTAACAGTCAAGCAGTAAACTCAGAAAGATGGAACACCGGAGGATTTACATTCAAAGTAACTCTAGACTGGATTCACTGCAAGTAGCTAGATACAAAGCTTTCATAGGATTTACTGAAAGAGATAAAGGTAGCAAGAAGGGGGGAAAGGAACACAAGGAAGCAGTTTTCAAAACACCAGAAAGGGTCTGTAACATGTCCCTGAAAGAGACTTCTCGACTGGACTTTTATCAGGAGAGGGGCAGAAGCTACTGTTAATGCAGTTAACTACTGAGGTAAAAAATCTCCATTGCAGATTAAGTTCATCTTTTGTTATTCTTGATTTGACTTGATTTTATTATTTTGATCGAGTGGGCTTGCTTGATACCCCTCTTGGCACTATGGAGCAAGCAAATGAACCTGATTTGGTTACGAAGTACTGCCCTGATCTTCGACTTTTCCAAAGCGACCCACACATGCACCCTTTGTCTCGATATGACACCTTGTTTCTAGGTAGGTGAACTCTGGTTGAGTTATTTCTTTGTGCCTGATTGCTGGTAGCCCTGCAGAGAAACTGACGGCACTTCGCCACTCTTTCCACGATGTGGCACTATACTGAAACCATGCAGCCCATGTCGATGATTTTGGCAGAACCTAGTGCACTGGTGCTGCATGTCAATATGTTAAATCTTATCTCTGCTTCTACGGGATGCAAAGTTCTGTGGCTGCTCGCCTCCGAATACAGGGCAGTCGTGGGAGCTGGGCTTGAATCCTACATCCTATAATGCCTTTTTAGATTGTCTCAATGTTTTTCTCGCTTGCATGTGGCACATTGGTAAGTAATGTCCAGTACTTGTGGTGAAGCAGAATCAGGAGACGGACACACTGGCATTTTCATAAGGATTATGTATTGTTTCAGGGTTTCAAATGTCCGGGGGCCTACCCTAGAGAAAAGAACCCTAACGGGTGCTCTCGTCAGGATGTCGTACAAAGCAAACCAAGTCTGTCATCCCGAAAACCTACTCAGTGTGGATTCTGTCCATACCACTCTGAACATAAGAAAAGCTTGACATAAACACAAGAAAGTTTCTTCCCCAACAAAGGAATGGTGACTGACCTCTGACCCACTCGGGACCTCTCCTAGTCACAGGTAGCATGGGACCTTTGCCCTTTGAAGGTTCCAGCCACAAATACACGTCTCCCATTTCCTTCTCTACTTCTTCCGAATGTACCATAGACACTGATTAGTCTCTTCCGTGTTAGACTTTAGCAGAAGATTTGTGCCAGTCCTTGGTTGACAAACCAGCCTGGGTTGTTGTCCCATTCACTACTCAGTGGCAAGTAATTTTCCTGGGACACTCAGCCAGGAGTCTTATTTAGGTATCTCTTCAGTATGAATTACCCTTCTCTGGGTTGTCAGGTTTCTGAGGCCAGCGTGGCCTTTGACTTCTTGAGATCTGTCTTGGGATTGTGTTGCCCTTACCCTCTCTTGTTATTTGGTTTCTCACACCCTGCGCTGGGCTTTGCTTTCTCTTTCCCTGACCTGTGGTGTCATCATTCTTGCCTCTCCCTGGGGTCGGGTATCTGGTACCCCGCATTAGGGCCTGGTTTTCTGGTAACCTATTTGGGCTATACCTTTTCTCACCCCGTCTTGGGTGTACTCATTCTGACCCTGAATTGAGATATGTTGTTTGGTAACCCACGCCTTGGGATATGGTCTCTGTTAGCCCACCTTGGGCTATGGCTCATCTCACCTGACCTTGGGGTATATTTCTTCGCACCTTGACTTGGGGTATGTTGCCTGAGAACATGCCTTGGGGTATGGTTTCTGGTTGCCCTCCCTGGGTCTTTAGCCTCCTCCTCCCATGTCTCCTGGAGCCACATGTGTGCCTTTTTCTCCATGGCAGTCCTCCTCAGACAGACAGGAAGCATCAAGGTTAGTGTCATAGGCTCCTCGGGACTTCTCTCGTCTCTGCCGCAGTCAGTGTTAGGACCTTTCTTTCTCTGTCTTCTCATTATTCAGTGGTTCTTCTGTTTCGGGCCACTGTGGGTCTCCTGGGTCGAGACCCTCTGGATGCCCGGCTTCTTCCTCTGTCATTGTATTGGCATTACGCATGCATCTCTGCTTCCTTGGACATCACACCAGGTGTTGGTCCATCTCCTTGGGACATATCTCCCAGGATCAATTCTTCCAGCCTATGCAGCTCCAGTGGCGACACACTCTCCACTTCTCAGTGTCAATCGCACCTTATTGTTCCTTTATTTTATTTATTTATTACTATAGCACCTATAGCCCGCAGGCATCGGGGCGCTTACACAGACACAGGGGAAAACAAACATAAAAACAAGACAAAGAAGGGCAATACTAATATACCCTAGCTGAGAGTAGGTGCATCCTAGAGCAATCTTATTAGTTAACTAAGAAAGTGTGTCTTCAAAGCTCCCCTTAAGAGACTCAAATTGGAAGTCTCTCTGATGGCTGATGGCAAGGAATTCCAAAAGGATGGTGCCAGTGCCTGGAATGATCTACCTAAGCCTCTTGTTTGGTTAATTCTTATTCCCTGTAATAATGATGAATTGGAAGATCGAAGTTCTCTGACTGGCTTATAGGGCAAGATAATTTCTTTAAGGTAATCGGGTGATTTTCCATAAAGGGAGCAGTGAATTGTTATAGCCATTATGAACTCAATGCGTTGCTTCACAGGTAACCAGTGCAGCTCTCTCCACGCATTGATGATATGAGCTCTCCTGGGGATGGACATGGCGATACGAATGGGGTCATTTTGGATGATCTGACATGTCTTGAGATTAGACACTGATGCTCCGGACATCAGTATATTGCAGTAGTCTAACCTCGACATAATCGTTGCTCGATTCCACCCCAATAAGCGGCAGGTTTGGTCTCCAGGCTTTCCCTTCCGGCAGGGGTGGTGTCTGAAAGGAGTCTGAAGGCAAGTCAATCACTCTTGTATGCAATTGTGAACCAGTGTACCATTCAATTTCCATATAGCCAACACATGTCGTATCTCCTTGGGATACGGGAGGATAACCTGTCTGCTGTGTTGGTTGAGAGCAGACCCCCAGTGAGATCCCGCTTGCCCCGTCACTGATGGTGTGTTAAGCTTAGATGGCTCACATACCTAGTCCCAAACGGGGTGTCTCTTCCTTGGGGCGAGGGTACAAATTCACTGGATTCGTCACATACCACAAAAACAAACTATGGGGTCAAAGCTTATGTACTTACGGCTTAGTGATGAAAAGGATATGCCAAGCCTATGCAACAATACTGGAAAGATTTAAGTAGTCCCTCCATGGATCAAACTGCACAGGTTCAGCTCCTCTTGACATCCAATCCCATATTTTAGTTCTCTCTCTGCAAACAAGTACTACCGTTTAACTAAAGAACCACTGAAGTAAATAAAGTGCTTCTTCATTGAAAGTTGTGCTTCGTTTTCGGTTGTGTTTGTGTCACGACTACTCTTACCACTCGCAGAACACACTACACTTCTTAATATTCGAATGCCCAGTTTACCTCAGCACCCTGGTCTCTCTGACCCCATGCCCCTCCTTTAAACTTGCACTTGCCCTTCGGGCCCCCTTCCCCCGACTACTCTGGCAGAGTGTGCATCCCTACCGAGTCTGGTCCACCCCTGTCCTCGCACTTATCATGTGGACCTCAATCCGAGCATCCCCTGGCACTTGCCCATCTGGCCTCTCCTTAGCACTCACTTAGCCTCAGGGGCCCTTCTTCTCCTTCCCCCACTCCCCCCCTTGCACTTGCTTTCCTCCTCTTGCCCACACTTCCCTTCCTACCCTAGCACTACATCTTCCAAACCAACCAGCATTCCCTCGCACCTTACTCCACTCCCCTCCCCCCTGCACTTCGTGTTACAGCACTTGAACGATCCGAATGACACAATGCCTAGTAGGACCGTTATTTTTGTTTTGTCTTGTGGCATCTTGAAACACCATTTGCTGTACAGGCGCCTTAAAAATACTCAATAAATAAATAAATAAATAAAATATATAAAATAAATAAATGGTGCCATATTCAATAATATATGGGTTCGATGCTTATGTATGCTTGGAGCAGCAATACGTGTAACAGCTTGATGGCAGGGGGGTTCTGTGCACTTGTCAGCTAGAAGTAGTCTTTGCATTATTAAATTGTTCAGAACGTTTCAGTTAATACATCCAGGGTTAAAGTCCAGCCGTTTCGGACCCCCTTCACATCCTTTTTCAGTTCCTTCTCTGCAGATATATTTTGTATTACTAAAATATTAAGAAACCAAGCTGCTTTATTGAAATATGTGCTTGAATTTTGCGTTGTTGGTTGGGGACATAGTAACTGACTTACCATTGGTTTATTTAATCATACTTCTGAATATTCCAATGGGGTCTCTTTAGAAGGTGCAGTACTCATATGTGTAAACCAATCTTATTTACTCTGTGTACAGGGCATGCAAAGGACCCCATTAGTGACACTGTGTTTTCCTGAACGCTGGAAGCAATGAGGAATGCAGATTTGTACTGGGCAGCCAAAAACATAGCAAAAAGAGACGCTAAAGTACTAACTGAACTCTAAGGAGCCCACTGCTAGCCCACAGGAATTTGTGACTGTTCATGAACCTTGCTCTATGGCTAAACCTTTCAGAGAAGTCCTGTAGTTTTGGAAGTAAGGTCACACTCATTTAAAACAGTTTTCAAATAAATAGTGCTTTAAGGCTGAAAATATGAGAGCAACTGTTCTGTATCCAGGGATGCCAAATGAGTGCCATTCTGCAATCTAAAGAAAATGGCTGCAAGGTTGGTTTCTTTCTCTGGATGCTGCAGATGTTGAGGTAAAAGGTACACATATCTAGGCTTTGCTATGCCATCTGTGAAAAACCAGGGAGTGTTTCACAGCCTAGTTCTTGGGGGTCGCATACTCAGGTGGCAAGGGGCCATCGCTTTTGGATCCCGACTGTGGGGGTGGACAAGCGAGGATAGATCACCTGGGTAGGAGGCCCTCGGGGAGTGGGGGTGAAGCACCTGATGGTGAGAAATGGTATGCCCATCTTTCCCTAACCCATCTAATCCCTATCCCTGCTTATTTTATGAGAAACTACAACTCCCATGATTCCTCCCCACTTCACATTTACAACACTACTGAGCCTATGAAGATGAGCAATGAGGTCAGGAGGATTACCTCTACTGACTTGCAATGGCTCTGTCCCTCTAATGAGATCAGACAGAGTCAGGCACACAATCCAAATCACATACACCTGCCACTTGTTAACACACCCTGTCAGGATAAAAGGTGGTGTGCACAGGCACACTCTGAATGAGGCTGGGTGCAAGAAGGAACAGCTCTTTCGAGGCTTATGTGAACCAGGCAATGGAAGCTGGAAGGCCAAGTGGCTGATCGGCTACAGTGGAGAACGAGAGAGAGCCAGGTGAGAATTCCATCCTTTCGGGAAGCCATACCCGCTCCATGACTGAAAATGAGTGAGAGGAGAAGAGAAACCTTCCTGGTGTTTCCAGGCGGCCTGCTACCCTCCCGGGTGAACAACAGAGTTGGGGAGGAGCAGAGGAGGCATTGGTAACGGCCTTGACTGCTAGAAGAAAAGCATTGAAGACAAAAGTAAAGAGGACATGAACTTTGAAAGATGCCAAGTGGGCGAAAGTAAAAGTACAAGAAGCAAGAGGCATTGGTGTTGTGAAGATTGTTGATTGTCAAATTGTTGAAAAGAAGGTCGAAGTAAAATCCTCGCAGTTTTGAGAGTCTTCGACAGTAAAAAGGAAATAAGGATTAACGTGGAGAAGGAGACCCCCACAAAGAGAAAGACAGGCTCGAGCCTGGCGGAGGGAAGCCTGTGCTGAAGCCTGTGCTGAATAGTGGCAAAGTGAAAGCCAAGAGCAGAACTGTGTATTTGTGCTAAGGTGGACAACACCTAAAGAATTGATTAGACTGTTAAAAGCTTGAAGCCCCAGCCTGAACTGTTGAATTGTACCAGAAAGCCATAGTGTGCAAGACTGATAGAACTGGGCCATCCACCTATCCTTTTTAAGAAACTATCGAGACCCTGTAATTCTGAACGTGGGGAAGGGATTTGTTAACTAAGCCATTCTGACATTTCTTTTAAGACACTGTTCTTCCTTTTTTGGAATTCCCTTTACACATTTGTCATTTGAGAAGGAGGGAAAGGTTAGGTTTTCTTAGTATACACCCTTTTTATTTCTACCAAACTGACTAAGACTTGTTTTGTTGCCCATTTAATGGTAGAGACTACTCCCATTTTAGAGTTAGGGCCAGCTACGAATTTCACCAACCCCAGTAAACTACAAAATAAAGGTTTTCAAAGTGTGCATCTGTTGTGTCTTGTGTCTACTGTTGATTTCATTCCTTCCTTACACATTTATCTATAGTATTTGTGTTTAGGCAGGGATTGCATTTGCCTATATTTTGATTCTTCTTAGGGACTTTAGAAATGTTGTGTCTTCTTAGTTTTTGTCTTTTCTTTATCCGACTACTTGGAATAGGATGCATCAGTGTGCCCAGCTTCACACAGCAATTGCTTTCCTTTACTATTTCGCAATTTTGCATTTTATATCATGCAATGGCTCTTTTGAGGCTTTTTGCGGATCCGCCCAGTGGACTTTTTCGAGTTTGCACACAGAGCGGGTCAGTGTTTTTGGTCCTCATGTTGGATTCCTGGAATTTGGTGGTTAGACAGCTGATGGTGTTGTGGGAGCCTCGCTGGCAGGAATGTGCCTGGAAGTGTTTCAAACATATTGTTTGCAAGCACTTGTGGATGAGCTGGGAGGAGTGTGGAAGATTGGGGCAGATATTGGGTGAGGAAGTTGCCATGTCCATGGAAGGACTGGAGCAGAGCACAGAGCATTGAGGTCAGGAACCTTTGGGTTTTAGCTGGTGATACAATGCATGGAGGGGTGGGCTTGAGGTTCTTTCTTTAAAGTTGGAGTTTTCGGCACAGGTTTTGCTTGGACCTGTGCCTTCACCGTGCATCACTGACAGCTGGTTTGTGATGAGATTCCAGGGAAGAGCTGCACACTTCTGTACAAGTGCTGACTAGGATGAGGCAACTAGCTATCAGACTGATTCTGGGGGGTTGTATAGGCACTGTTGGAAAGTCTGAATCTGGCCCTCCCCACTAGGTATAGACTGATGTAATATGATAGAAGGAGTTGGGCGGTTCGGTAGTTGGAATGAAGCCCTATACCAGGCTACATCAAGCATAGACAATATCCAATTTGGGATAACATCTGGGACCACTCCATGAGGGGGTTAGGAAGTCCATTGGCTGCAGTATAGGCTGTACAGTGTGGGATACGTGTGACCTGGTAGAGAGAGGGACTTGGCAGACAGGGAGATGGGAAGGTATATTCTTTTGAATATGGAGGCCGTCTGACTGGGGTGGCTATGAATATTTGTGATCTATATTCTTCCTGGAGACTTTAGTGCTATGCTAACATTATATTTAGGGACAAGAGGTGGTCAAGTTTCCAGGCAAGATAATACGGCTGAATGGGAGCATGACAAGTGTCGGGCTGGTACTTCATAACCCAAAATGGAGTTGGAACTTACAGACTGGTGTAAGGACCCATGGCCCTAAACGTCAGTGTGGCAAGGCCCACCAAGTACAGGAGCTGATCATCCTGCTGCCCAGCTGAAGTCTAAAGTGGGTCTGACGTTCTTCACCAGTTGGAGTGCATTGCACTACCATATCGCTGCTCTCCGAACCCGGCCATCTGGTAGTTCGCCATAGGACTGACTAGAGAGACCAGATAGCTGGCCTGCTCTGGAAGTCTGGATGGCTTCCAATTGGAAATGTTTCTCCAGCTGGGTCTTAAACACGGTCGAACACTTTTGCTCAGACCCCTTCCTCTGTCACCCAGGGTACACAGATTACAGATAGTTTACTGGCCTTCCTCCTGATTACTGCAGTGTGTATGGGTCCTGTCTGCACTCCACTTGCATATCGCTGGCCAACCCATGCTCTGTGGAGCAACCACCACACTCCCCTGCCACAAGCAGGACAAGGGCCATGCCCCACTGGGTCCCTTTCCCTCCCTGGAGGGAAAAGCTCCAGGACAGCTGGGTGCTGCCCCCTCCCTTGGGCGCCTGACTCACCTGAGGTTTAACTGTCTGCCTGCCCAGCTGAAGACCTGGGGTGCCCCAGTGGTGTTCCCACAACTCGCTGGAGGGAAAATCTCTAACACGCCCTGGCCAGAGCTCCTCCAGGACGGCCGTGGTGCTGCCTCCGCCCTTAGGCACCTGCCTTGCCCATAAGTTGACCACCCCCTACCCAATGGCAGTCCTGGGACACCCAGGCAGGGTCCCAGCCCCTCCCTTCCCTGGAGGGAGAAGCTCCATTGCCCCCAGCCAGAGCTCCAGGATGGCCAGGGGTGCTGCCCCCTGCCTTAGGAGCCCACACTCGCACATAAGTCAACCACCGTCCCACTACCCAGCAGCAGTCCTGGGACACCCCAGTGTGGTCCCCGTCCCACCTGGAGAGACAAGCTCTAACGTGCCCCGGCCCGAGCTCCAGGACGGCTGGGGATGCTGGCCCCTTCCTTCGGTGGCTGCCTTGGACGTGGGTTGACCCCTGCCCAGCTGAAGTCACTGGGGGCCTAGCGTTACTTTGCCAGGAAGCCAGGGGCCCTTCCTGCCTGGGCTTATTGGAATGAATTGCACTACCAAGCTTGGTCATCTGGTAGTCTGCCAAAGGAATTAATGGAAGGACGAGATGGCTGGCCTACTCTGGATGTCCGGATGGGCTCCAATTTGTAATTGTTCTCCATTTGGGTCAATAAGGATGTTGGACACTTTTGCCCAGACCTCCCCCTCTGTCACCCAGCGTACACAGATTACAAGAAAGCTTAGTTGCCTTCCTCCATATTACTGTAGACAGTGTGTATGTGTCCTGCCTGTGCTCTACTTGGTTCTCAATGCCAAACCCGGGTTATGTGACAAAACCACTGTGTTTAATTTTTTCCGTGAGGCCAACATTTTCTACAGGCAGCAGGGTGCCCTGCTGACAAAAGAACCTCAGTTGGCTTGGACATGGATGGCAGGGAGGCCTGCATGTGTGCCACCCCACACTAAATAGGATTGAGTTGCTGCACTTGGCCTGTCTAGTGTTCGACTGCTTGGCCGGCCTTGGGTGTTTCAAGCAATTAGCTTTCACCCGCCTTAGGACCTGACAACGGTATGCCCCCTCAGGGAGGGTCCCCTTATGTGGGTGGCTCTCCCCTGCAAGCACAGTGAAAGTGAGCAGTAAGGCAGCTCCCTACTGATCAGATCAGAGTGCTAGCCCCAATGTGGGCCCTACAGGCTATGCTGTTGCCCCTTCTCAACAGAGCACATTTCTCCAGCAGTTCGGAACAAGCGTTCCATGGGGATCCGACCCCCCTATCACCACACCGGTGGTGGTGCATGGAAAAACTCCTCTTGCTTTAAATTGTGCCTAGGCCCAGCCTCTCACATTCCACCGTGCTCGAGTAGGCTGAGATGAGGTGGACCTGTCAACACACTAACACCCACCACGTGTGGGGGGGAATGCTCTGATGCTTAAGTCCAGCAGACCACTGAGGGGGTGAAGGCTGGCATGAGGCATACGCACAGCTCCCCCGTTGCAACCCTGAAGCAGGTGCGGCTACCTGGTTGATCCTTCCAGTAGAATGTGGGGCCAGCACTCTGCCTCAGTCGATACCGAACAGCTGACATAGAACTGGTGCAGACCAATGGAATCTGACTATTTAATTAAAACAAAGCATCATGAAGGCCTGCAACGGGTGTTGAAGTGATCTGATTTCTGCTGAGTGCTCTGAATGTTAGAGTGAAGAAATTCAATGAAGTGCGGGTAAATAGTGGGGGAAAGTGATGACTCTCTTAAGGCAGCCAAAGGTATCGTCATCTAATTAGTGATGTACATGAATGGATGAATGGGATTCCCACTGTCTCTACCTACTATCTAGCGAAACCACAGCCAAGGGATCGGGCATGGCAGAATCAGCATGGAAATATGACTCTGTTGAGCTTGACTCTAGTCTGGCACTGTGAAGAGACATGAGAGTTGTAGGATAGGTGAGAGGCCCTCAGGCCGCTGGTAAAATACCACTACTCTTATTTTTTCCCTTAACCCATGAGGTGAGGGGGCAAGCACCATGGGACTCTTGCTTCTGGGTCCTAGCACCCGGCGTCCACCAGGCACAACCCGCTCAGGGGATAGTGGCAGGTGGCAAGATTTACTGGGGCGGTAAACGACCAAATGATAATGCAGGTATCATAAGGTGTGCTTAGGCAGGACAGAAATCTTGCACAGAGCAGAAGGGCAAAATCTCACTTGAACTTGATTTTTTCAGTATGAATGCAGACCATGAAAGAAAGGCCTCACAATCCTTCTGAGTTTTTGGGTTTCAAGCAGGAGGTGTCACAAAAGTTACCACAGGGATAACTGGCTTGTGGAGACCAAGTGTTCATAGCGAGGTTGCTTTTTGATCTTTCGATGTCATCTCTTCCTATCATTGTGGAGCAGGATTCACCAAGCGTTGGATTGTTCACCCACTAATAGGGACTGTGAGCTGGGTTTAGGCTGTCATAAGACTGGTTAGTTTTATCCTACTGATGATGTGTTGCAATAGTAGTCCTGCTCAGTATGAGGGGAAACCTCAGGTTCATTTGGTGTATGTGTTTGGCTGGGGAGCCTACGGGGTGAAGGTACGTTCTATGGGATTATGAATGAATGTCTCAGAGTCAGAATCCTCCCAAAATCATAACATATGCAGCAATGTGATGTGGAACATCAGTTGGACTAGGATAGACTGCCTCTGGCAGATCTGCTCACCTAAGGACTCAAGTGTGGACAGAAGGGGACAGCCTCTCTCACACGTAGTGCACCGCATGTTCATGGGGAACCTGGTGCTAAATCATTCATAGATTATCTGATTCTGGGTCAGGGTTTCGTAACTAGCGAAGCAGCTACTTCAATGTGAGCTACTGAAAAGTCATCCTCTGAGCCAAGCTTTTGTCAAAGGTGCCCACCTCAGTGGCGGTGGCACACAGGCCTCCTGTCCTTCCTGCTGCACTAAAGGGTGCACAGGAAACTCCCACCCACCCTGGGTGCACCCATGGAGGGTGCTGTCAGGCTTGGGAGTGCCCTTCTCCTTTTCCGGCAAGCCTAGTAGACCAGATGGCTTTTGCCCAGCTGGCGGCAGGGTGTCAGGACCCAGCTTGTGGGCGGCAGGGAAGAGAGGCTGAGCGGGCGTGGTGGAGTGCTCCTGTAATCCCAGCATGAGACGGGGAGGCTGAGGTTGTGGATGGGGCGTTGTGGCTGCTGTTTGCCATCCACTGCTGGTCTGCACTAGAGCTATCCTGAGTATTTTGTTTAACCCCAAGTGAAGGGGCCTGTTCTGATGATCTGTTTCTGTCAAGTGGGATCTACTGAGTGCGGCATCAGTGAGCTAAGCCTCACATACACAACCTAAAAAAAAACAAATAAGACGAGAGACTGGGCCAAGTTGCGGGTTAAGCCTCAACCCCAGGGTGAAGAAGTGGCGGCTTAAGGTCCGGTCCCAGGGCATGGAGGTGGCGGCTTAAGCTCATGGCTGCTCACCCATCTGATTGGGGCGGACCAACCCCGGGCCATCTGGTCCTTCTGCTGGGCCCGTACAGCCATCTGGCCGAGGCGGTCAGACCTGATGGCCCGGGGTTGGCTCCTGCTTTCTACTAGATATCCCTTTTAAGGTAGTACCTTACCTACCACCCCTGGGACTACGTTTAGAGGGCTGCTTTCTCTAGTCTATTGCATCTTCTCTGTTCTTCCTTTGGGGTGGGTTTTTGTGTAGTATTCTCCTTTTGTTCTACAGGCAGATGGTTTGTTTAACTAAACTGTTTATACTGTTATTGAACCATGATTGGAGATTCCCTTTATTTTGGACTGTGATACTGTGTTGTTTGGGTCACTACTGGTTCACCTTCACACACCTCTTAAGAGCTTAGTCTTCCCTCTGCCCACATTACCACAAAAGGCGAAGGAGGTATATCTCTTAATTGTCCCTCTTTTCTCTTTATGATTGCATTGTGTTTTGGTTTCTCGAAGTGTGAGGGCTGAGTCAGTCATTTTACCCCTACTCATGCTTGTACTCCTGCAAAGCGGAATCCAATTCATCACACCTCCATATTTGTGTATTACTAATAATGCATTGCTTTACACTCCCTCTGACTGAAGAGTCCGCCCTCTCTCTATGTTCATCAAGGATGGACTCGGTGAGAGCAGGAATGAGAATGTTAAGGTAGTGCAGGGACCGTACATGAGCAGCAGCAGAAACCCTCCATATTAGTAACAAGAAGATGAAGGATAGGGGACATCTGGTGAACCAGGGAATAAGCTAAGTGGTGGGGTGGTGGGCATGCAAGCAGTAGTGGCACGGACACACTGTGAACCCAGATTGTACGTGTGAATTTGTAATTTAAAAAAGTACTAACTGCAAGAAAGAAAAGCCATTGAATAAAATGGTGTGAAGGTTTCAGTCCAAGAAAGAAAGCACTATACATGTTTTACTATTTAACCCATACTTTTTATTACAGGGCATTTAGGGTTTTACCGATAATTTTGAAGTCTATGAAGTTGCAAAATATTATAGTGTCATGTACTGCTTTCATTTACTGTGGTAAAACAAGATCTACACTATTCATAAATTAGACAAACAATAGCGAATTGCAATTTCTGAATGTTCTTGTTTTTTCTAATCCGGTTATGCAATACCTATGTAGTGTTAATGGTTTGAGACAATTGTGAGTGAAGAAAGTTCCCAAAGATGTTTTTACCAAAAGGTTGACATGGATGTTCTGTCTTGCAATAACACAACACAGGCTTAGCCTATCAAAATTAAGCTGTCCAGTCTCCTGGATGTGACCAAGTAGTTGTGCCAGGAAATAAGAAAGAAAGCCACACCTCCCTTCCATGAATATGGAGATCAGTCGGTGGCTTTATTTTAGTCAATAGTTTAGGATATTGTTTATTTATCTGAAGCAGCTCCCATTACAGAAAAGGTTGGAGGCCCCTGCTCTGGACAATGGTCGGTGTGTAACTAGCCTCTAGTAGCGGGGCTGGAGATGTAGACCCTGTATGGCAGCTGAGACCCAAATGTGGCTACTACCATATAAGCCAGCTTGGTGTTGTGACAAGTCTGGGGAGGAACTCAATGTCCAGAGGGCAAGGGTGTGAGATAGTAAATGGAAAAGCGTGCTGCTCATGTGCACATTGTCGGATCCTTTGCAGGAGTTTGGGGTGGTTATGCAATACCTTGATAACTGGTTCTAAAACTACAAATATAGAAGCGGAGTGCAGTGCAAGGGCAGTGCGCAGAGCTCCTGAGGCAAATGGTGTGCATTGCAACTCTTAAGTTGTAGGTCGGAGGGAAGGTTGTGATTCAAAATTGGGCTTCTCAATATACTGCAATGGCAGCAGGTGCTACATAGAGAACCAAATGTTTACCCCCTGAACAGGTTCCGGGCAATAGGGCTTCCTTCACCAAAGCACAGACTCCAGAAGTTGCTATATTTTGGAAAACCAGACTTTGGGCAACAGCCACGGTGAGTGGATCTGTATTCAAGTTTCTAAAAAGGGGCCATTGGTCCTACAAAATGTGAACGAGTAGGCACTCCACCCGATAACCTTCTGTGGAGCTCACCATTCCTAAATACTCTCCCATTGGATGGACCTTTCTGGGGATCCCACAAGACAACACTTCTTTTCGCAATTAACGCGCAGACCTGTCAAGGCCCAGAAGGCTTTTCAGGGTAAGCAGCGTCTATCAACAATCGCATCCAACGTGGATGCGAATGAGTGGACTGGCAGTAGCTTCATCCCAGAAGTAAATGGCCACAAGCAGAGAGCTGTTCTTACCTCTACAGTTAGAATATAGACAGATGACGCCAGAAGAGGAACCATTAACTACTTCCTGGGAAGCCAATAAAAATAGCTCCTTTTCACTTGAGTAGTCGACAGTTTCTTGTCAAGACTGATGCCTATTTATTGTGCAAAGAAGGGACATTTTAGAGACAGACATCCAACCACCATTACAATGCATAGCAGATGTTTCCAGAAAGCGGAATCCTGCCACAGCCAAGCTGTTATCTCAGTTAGTATTGGCCGGCATTTCCAATCTGAAGTGGGAACACTTTTGTCATAGCTGGCAGATTTTTCAATGAACACCACTATTGTCAAAACATGCCTTTGTCCTCAAAGGTCAGGAGTGAAATACATATTTTTTATCTGATGCCAAACATCTCGATGGGTCTTGCGGGTGGCAAGGATGGGCAGGGTGTTGGCACTGGGAGATGAGGCGGGTTTATCTAGCAGTTGTCCTACAGTGACTGTATTTGCTGATTGCAAGGCTTCCCATCACATGATGCCCCGGGCTCATTCTTTCAGTTTCAGAACACTATATTTAGCCACTAGGACTTTCCCTAAGTCTTTCAAAGAAAATAAAAAAAGTTACATTTAAACTGGGATTCAAGGGGACATTTTAACCTGAGTTGACTCCAGTCCATTATTATACCCGATCTTTAATGACTTTTCATAAAAGAAAACATCTGTTGGTTTTGAAAGCCACATGCAGGTCATTGAAACATTTGACAGAGAGTGGGTTGCACTGTTTGGAGAAAATGTATATTTGCATGTGTTTGAAAAACAGCAGTACACTCGCACACGCAGTCCTCATTTTGAGTTGAATCAGGAAAGAATGGGAGGCTCTGTAAAAATACAATCACGTATGAGAAACCAGAGGGTCTACTCACTGAAAGTCGCCTGAGATCCTTTGTTCAGGTGGCCAGGGAAGGGCCATCGCCCTTAGATCCCAACCAGGGCACAGACGTGTGATGAGGGATCACCTGGGCAGGGGGTAATTGGGGAGTTTGGTGGGAACACCCTCAGGCGGGACACGGTATCCCCCTTATTCCAGTTACACACAATCACACCCCCCCTCTCTCTTTCTGGAGTATGTTCAAAAACACAACACCACCCCACCCACATTTTCACACAATACCAAGAAGAAGAAGAGGCAAACTAGAGGAGGAAATATTTCCAACAAGACACACTAACCACAGAGGACAGACTCTTTTATTCTTGGCAGCAGGTTGTCCGGTTAACGAGGACAGGCAAGATCATGCAGACCCAACGCTGACCAAACATCTGCAGACAATTTACCTCTAACAGGTGCACAAAAAGAGAGTGCAGGGGAAAGGGAGTCCGGTGCTCTTGGGAAGCCAGGATGGAGGCTGCTAGTCTGAGTCTGGCAGAGGATCCCTACCTAAATCCCAAACAGACAGCAGCAGTTGGGCTGGAAGAAGGGAGGCTGTTTGGTGGAATCCAGCTAAGGAATCCTTGTAAAACGCAGCCTAATTTGTCATCTGGACCAAGAGAGAGCGGTACACTGGAACGCTGTTCCAGGGTGTCTGAAGGGTGGCAGCAGGGTGAGGGAGCCGTGTCTCCAGAGAGCCAGAACAAGGAGAGCTGCTCTAAATGGGCCATGTCCAGTCCAGTGCTCATTCCTCAGGGGCATTGAGGAGCAGAGGAAGAAGTGCATGCTGGGAACTGTAGTGCACTGCCTCTCAGGTGAGCAGAGTTGGGGAGGACCAACATTCCCAGAGGCATTCATTTCCCCCCCAGATGAACAAAGGAGTTGGGGTGGAAGGACGGGCAGGTGGACCCTGACCACAACCCAGAGATCCCCAATAATTTGCTTGCCAGCATCACGTCAGCCGGGTTAGTCTCGTGACAAGAAAGAGAGGAAACCCGGTGAACATATGCATGGCTGGAGCAGGACCTGAATATTGAATTGAAATAGGAAACAAAGTGACAAGTGACTGTTGAATTTCGGAATCTTACAATTGAAGGTTGTGCGTGTACTAATGAGATGCGAAAGAAAGTAAACCAATAGTGAACTTTAAGCTTACCGATTACTGTGAAGCCAGTGATACAGAGTAGCAGAGTGGTCTGGTAAAAGGAAATAGCCCACTCAAAAGTCTCCCCGAAATGTTTGATTTCTTGTTATAAGGCGATAAATTGAATGAACGCTGAAATGCGCAAAGGTCAAGATTAATCCCGACGGAAGGGGAAGTTAAATGGTAATGCTTTAAAGAGAAACATTTCTTTGAACCTTGCCGGTTGCATTATGGAACTATGAAGACCAAGAGACACTGGCGTAAATAACAAAAAGGAGAGCTGAAGTGAAACCCGAAGTGGTCCTGCAGAGATCTATGAAAAAAACCTTGCACAGTCGAAAGTCTTCGACATGGTCTGAACTCGACTGAGGGGACCTGGAATGTGAAATAAGTTAGGGTAAGGGAACCCCTAATGAATGTGAATGAAGCCTTGAGAAGGGAAACCCTGCAAGTGCTGTGATTGCAAGGTCCGAGCCCGGCTGAGGTAGATATACATTGTATCAGGTACTTTTTGTTGAGAGGTCCGGGCCCGACTTTGGAGACCTACGTGAACTGTTGTAGAACTGTGAAAGAACCTTTGGTGAACTGAAAACAAGTGACTTTAACATGCAAGGCCAGGTGGGCCCCAACCCATGTTTTGAACTGAATTTTGGTGTCTTGAGCCATAGTTGGTCATCCTGTCTACGTGTGCTGCCTTACCCTTGCTGTCTAATGTGGGAGGAGAGCAAACTCAACCACCTTGATTAGTTATGTTATAACACTGAGCCATCATGACACATCAAATCTAGGTGTTGTGCTTTGAGCCATTGTGATATCCTCAAATCTAGGCGCTGTGCTTTCTTTAGCCACTGTGATACTTTCAATCCTAGGCGGTGTGCATGTTTGACATTGTGATATTCCTAAATCTAGTGCTGTGCTTTCTTAGCCACTGTGATACTCTCAATTCTAGGTATTATGCAAATCTAGGTGTTGTGCTTCATAGCCACTGTGCACTCAATTCTAGGTGCTGAGCTCTTTAGTCATTGTGATATTCTCAATTTTAGGTGCTGTGCTTTTTAGCCACTGCGATACTTCAACTCTAGGTGTTGTGCACTTTAGCTACTGTGATATGTTTAAATCTAGGTGCTGTGCTTTTAGCCATTGTGATACTCTTAATTCCAGGTGTGCTAGATCACTTTACCTACCACAGGGAACATCCTCCCTGCATGACCCTGTAAACCACTACCCACCCAACTAAGTGTTAGCTCCACACAATGTCTAGCCTATTTAGTTTCTATTGCATCATGGCTACTGCTACACTTCCAGTTACTTGCAATCAGGTCAGCCACACAGAGACCCCGCTATATACACCTGGACCTTTATCACATATATCACCAGATATAATTACCAATACTCATGTCTACACTGACTCAAAACACCAAGCTCTGCTAGAACCATTAGCTTACACTTCCAAGCCCAGTTCCACTCACGATAGAAACAACAAACTACGTGCCAGACTTAACAAACTCCACGAGACACCCAGACGACTCCTCCCTCCTACAAAATGTGAGATGAAACATCAAAATGGTAAGGAAGGCTACGCCTCCAACTTCACCCCAGCTTCAATGTACGCACAAACATCTGAATCTAAGATAAAATCCAGTGCGAAAAATACTCCTAATCTCACACAACCTAAAGAGGAAACTAAGGATCACTCCTACAAAGGAGCGCTTCTCAATGCCAGGTCATTAGTTGCACATGCCCTTGATATAGCTGATCTAATCACTGAGGCTAATTTGGACTTCATTGCAATAACCGAAACCTGGCTACACCAGGCAGCAGGCCCATCACTTATGCTAGCCATCCCTGACGGTTACACTATATGTAGGCAAGACCGAGAGGGCTCCCGCGGAGGCGGAATTGCCATTATCTCCAAATCGAGTCTTTCTCTAAGACTAGCCCCCGCCCAAACGCTACAATCCTGTGAAGCCCTCACTGCAAAACTCCTCATAAACAGTAATCAATCCCTAACCATTCACCTAATCTATAGACCTCCAGGTCCGCTTGGGACCTTCGAAGAGGATCTGCACAAGCTACTAACCCTCAATGCTAAAACCACTTCACAACTGCTGGTATTAGGGGATTTTAACCTAGGATTTAATGACCAAACAGATGTGCACGCCGTGACTATTGCCCACGCTATTAACTCCCTAGGTTTCTTCCAAAAAATCAACAACCCCAACCATACGAAAGGTAGAATATTAGACTGGGTCGCTGACTCAAACTGTACAGCAGTTATCTCATCTATCTCGGCACTATCATGGTCTGACCACTCACTAGTGTCCTTCAACCTCCTAACCATCCTCTACAGTCGTCCCCATGGCACTTTCATGCCCAACAGGAAACAAAAAGAATATGACAATAGACAATGTCATACCCGCTATTCTTCCAACTTTAAATGCATTGCCTGACAATTTAGACCCCAGCACATTAGTTCATGAGTACAACAAAATCATGACTGATACTATGGACAAAATTGCCCCACTTAAAATGTGCACAAGTAAACCCAAAGCCCATCTAAATAAATGGTTTACTCCCAAACTTAAGGCCCTACGCCTCACCAAGAGAAAATATGAATCCAACTGGAAACTATGTGCAACTGCTGAGAACAAGGCCAACCTAACATCTATTTCCCGTCAATACAAAAATGCAGTTTGTCTGGCTAAGAGGAATTCATACAATGATCGTATCGCCAACTCTAAATCAAGTATGAAGGAACCCTTTTCCATACTGAAGGAACTTGAGTCACCTATTGCCATACCAGACACTTGTACTAAAGATCAGACCTGGTGCACTGACATCCAACATGCTCTAACTAATAAAATTAACACCCTCCAAAATAAAATTCAACTGAAAAAAGATTCGCTCAACCTTCCTACTCTGTCACCACCTAAGGCTACCCACATGCCCCAATCTACCAAATTTTCTTTCACCAAAACCACCCCACTAGAGATTGAAAAAATCATCCTTACCCTCAAACCATATAATTGCAAAGGTGACATCTGCCCAGCACAGTTAATAAAAGACGCTGCCAGAGATTTATCAACATTTATCTCCAAACTTGTCAACGCATCCTTCTCCACAGGCATCATCCCTGCCAATTTAAAACAATCTTGGGTGCTCCCGTTGCTCAAAAAGCAAACTCTAGACCCTCTTATCCCTACTAACTACCGTCCAATCACCAAAGTTCCATTTCTGTTGAAGATCCTGGACAAAGTGGCCTACATACAGATTCAAAATTACCTTGAACTGCACAAACTACTAGGATCTAGAGAATCTGGCTTCCACCCACTACATGGAACGGAAACAGCCCTTATTGACTTAAAGGCCCAAATAGACGAACTGAGAGATCAAGGTAAGACAGCCCTCCTCCTCCTACTAGATCTCTCAGCTGCGTTTGACCTTGTGGACCACAAGGTCCTCTTTAGACATTTGGACTCTGCCGCTCACTTCTCCACCCAAGCTATCAGCTGGATAGAATCCTTTCTGAGTGAGAGAACTATGAGAGTCTTTTCCCCATCGGCAGCAGCAGACCCCATACCCATCACTTGTGGAGTCCCTCAGGGATCCTGCGTCTCCCCGACTCTTTACAATATATTCACCAAACCTCTGTTCGATGATTTGGACAATCTCGGTATCACCTACACCAACTATGCAGATGATACACAGATTCTCTTCCCACTTTCTGGGGATCATAGCAAGGACAGGGAGTTGGTGAACAGAGTGTATCTCATCATTCAGGCATGGATGGCTACTCACGGTCTCTGCCTGAATGATGATAAGACAGAGTTGATCATTTTGGGCACACAAGCCAATATTAACAAATTGGGCCCGGACTACTCAGCTTTCAGCATAGATGGAAATGTCATCAAAGTCTCGAGGGAAGTAAAAACACTCGGTTTTTACCTCGACTCTACCCTGTCTTTCACTAAACAGGTCAACTCCCTAGCCTCCACTACTGCCTACACCTGTAAATTGATAAGAGCAGGCAAGCCCTTCCTGTCCAATACCAGTTGTCTAATCTTGGCTAGAGCCTTAATTCTATCCCGACTCGACTATTGTAATGCCCTATACAGTGGTGCCAATAAAGCCATTACCCAAAGACTCCAAACTCTACAAAATAATGCTCTTAGAGCCGCATGAGGCATAAAGAAGAGGGAGCATATCTCCTCGATTAGGCGGCAACATAAATGGCTCTCCACGGATAATAAAATCCACCTAAAAATGATCTCATTGACCCATAAGGCCTTAAACAATGCTGCTCCTAGTTACTTGACGGACAAAATAAAAAGAAAAACTTCTAATAGACCCATGAGACTCGCCAACTCCAATTGTTTGGTAATACCCAGATTTAGACTTGCCAAAATTGGTGGTGCTAGCTTCCCTGTGAGAGCTGCTAACTTGTGGAACGCCTTGCCACCCAACCTAAGAGTTGACCAACCCTTCCCTCACTTCAGAAGGAACTTCATCAAACATATTAACGCTAACAACGACTAGACACCTGAACCTTCACAAGTGTAGCCCTACTCAATGCACCCTGATGCGATAGTAACCCTTATGTTTATAACTGCTAACTCTGTATATTGTTAACTGTACATTTATGTAAATACGGCAACTGTTAATTTGTACATTCAAGTTATTTTGTAATATTGTAAATTCATTCATATAACATTGTAACATTGTAAGTATCGCATATACTTGTTGCTGCGCCCGGTAACCTGAGGGTCTGGAGCGCATTATAAATAAATAAACAAACAAACAAACATACCGACGTACAGACCTCAACTCGCTGTACTGGTCAACTGTTAAAAGGTGCCAGCTCAAATGCTGGTCATCCACACTCTGTACAGCGCTCCGCCTGTGCTTTAAACAATCAAATAAAAATAAAAAGAAATAAATACATGTTACCAGAGCTTCATAAAGTTAAAGAAAAACGTTCTGACTACAGATCAGAAAGTTATAGCTTTGGTTGGGATTGCTAAGTGTTTTTGGAATATCGGGTCATATAAACAACAAAACCTATTACTTTGAATCTGAAACATTGATTACAGGAATAGTTGTGATGGCCCTATATTCGATATGTTCTTAGGCTTGAGAGTAATAAAAAGCGGATCCCACTTGGGCTCAAGAGAGTTTCAGATAAAGAAGCTGCAGGACACACCAGTGATGTATGACCCAAGGTTACTCTTCCAGACAGTGTATGGTTAAATGTCATGAATGCCTATCAGAAGGAATATAAAGACACTGTTATCATCTACCTCCATAGAATCATTTGCCTTGATGACTGTGCCAGCCTCCTACGTTACCCCTACACTCATTCTCTCTGCTACACAAAATACTCAACTGTACCACCCGTCACCTCTAAACTATCCCCTGCTCTGCTCCCACTTCCCTACATTTTATCAAAGCAGAATGGCTCGCTAGAAAAATCCTACCTCTTTATAGTGTCTACTACTACTTGTCTTTAAATATATTAATGGGCTCAACCCCCGAACCCCTCTTTGCCTGGATGAATCAACCTACTACTTCTGAAACCTCTCCTGCGACACCCCCCTCAATCTCGGCATTGCCTGTCCGCACTGTGGTTCCTCTTGCTTCCACTCCTTCCCCCTCCTTGCCCCTTACCACCACACCTACTACCTCCCCATGCCATAAAGAGCACTAGCATCAGCTCTTCAAATTTTCCATGAAGCACCAATGTCTGGGTCTGGAGGGAGCACTATCAAACGTCTCAACACGTCACTCCAGCTCCTTGATTACTTTGTCTCCAGCACCAACCCATATGGGCCATTCTCCCTGTATTTGTCCATTCTCCCATTAGATTACAGTCCGTCTGATCCCATCCCTGACTTATATATCATATCATGTATTACACACCATCAACCAGCCAGTTGTTCATTACCCTTCCATCTATTGCAAGGCACCTGCTGTATGATGCTCCCAAATACAGTTGCTAGAACTGTTATGTTTTTAGCTAAAACACTTGTTCTAAGAAAATAAAAAATAAAATACACAGTGAAGCTTATGGTCAAGTCATAACTATATTTGTGATTCCTGTATAACCCCACTTGGACTTCTTACCAGCCTGGGGCCATACATGCTACATGTAAAGTGCCAGTGTCTTATCTCACGTGTTAAGGTATACATTTGACCCTGGTAAAAGCGGCTACTGCTGCTGGATTCGAAATACTCGCTAAGGAAGGCCACTTCTTCAGACCCGTTTGCCCAAGCGAGTATTATGGGCCTCATTCTGACCTTGCTGGTCTGGAAACAATGGTGCCGGTAAGCTACCAGCACCGTTGTTTCCGGACCGGCATATTACAGGTCTGCCTGCCGGAGCCGCCGTGCCTGATAGGTCTGACCCTGCCGGGCACAGCGGCACGGTAGGCAGACCCATCACGGAAGCATCGGCACCGTTGTACTCCCGTGTCCCCACTCCCATGGAGTCCCTTAGGGCTCTATAGGATTGGGAACTAATAATTTCCTGGCGCCTGACTTCCCGGGCCGCCGGACTCATAATGAGCCGATGGCACCGGGAAGTCAGGCGCCGGTAAAATTATTACGGGTTCGGCGGCAACCCCCCGGTAGCACCGGCAGGGTTACCACCGGACCCGTAATGAAGCCTAATGGCATTTACCATTTGAGAGAATTTGTAGCAGAAGACTAATGAAACATTGATTAGTCTAAATGATCTAAAAAGTCAAAACTATTCACCAGAAGTGACCAAATCTATAACAATGAAGGGCGTACCTTGCTTTATCTTTTAAACGTCACATCCATAGGCTCAATTTTATTTAAACAAAATAAAATAAAAATCCCTGAATCTTTTTAGAAATTAAATGTGTAAACATGTATGAGCAATGGCCTTACAAATGATACGAGCTTTGGAGCACAAGTTTGGCCTACACATGAACCAATCTGCATCGTAACCGTGCTAAATGCTATAGTGCGGGAAGATATATATTATTATTCCAGAACAACACAAAACGCTAAATCTGCCCTTCACCATTGGGACGGAAAAAACACTTCACACTGATTACTTGTGTATATTACCAGTCTTGATAGCCTCTTGTTCTCAATTGCACATTATTTCAACAGAATGAAGCAATGAGAGGGAAGTGAGTTTTTTGGGGCTATGGACTAGTACGCCTTAGCAGATGTGCATGTAAATATTAAAGTACAGAAGGGGCAACTTCAGAACTTTTTTGTCCATTTTAGGTGGCACAAAACACCACCTACTGGGATAACATTGTTTCCCACACTATTTGTTTTTAGAAGTAAGGATTGGCAATAGGTTTATTAGTATAGGCCCATTTAGTTTGACAAGACACCCCTAAGACTGCGTTATTATTATTTGATGGGCGTAGCTTGCTCTCATCTTTAGATTTACGAGTAGATAGGCTTTTTTTCAAACCCAATTGAAGTTCAATAAACACCCTTGAACTGTTGTCACTTGTGACTGTCTTACTGTTAATACCATGCCTTCCTTACAGATGTTCCTTTCATTTTTGGTGCTGCAGCCACTGTCACTTGATTATCAACAGCACAGACAGACTTCTCGTTTGGTGCTCCTGGATAACACCATCTCAAAACACGTAATAAATGCCCGATAGTTAATAGAATAGGCTCTGCCTTCTCCTCAATTACTTTTGAAAGTGCAAACATGCCTGCATGTTGGCACTTGCATAAACACACAGGCAGACAGAAATACAGACACTTTTTTAATAACAGGCATTGTGATAGGGCAGTCGTATCCTTTTGCAAATTCTATTAGAGCCAAACTCTTGACTTTTCCTATTTTGCAAGCACTGGCCTTACGTCTGGTATTGATCCTTTCAATGTAGTTTTAAACCTTTTTTTTAAAGCTTTTCTATCTTACTTTTTATTTTAATTCACATTAATTTAGTGACCTTGTTGTAAGCGCAGGACTGGTTTCCACAGAGCTGCTGATTTTTTAAACTGGGCAGAGAGATACACATTTGTAGGTCCCCCAGATCTCATCACGAGTTCCATCCCTGGAGTCCTGGGCTTCACCATACACACAGCTAGCATGTGTAAATTGTAGTTATCCAATTTACATGATTATAATTCGCAATATATAACAAGAGACCAGAAGGAAGAAGGACGGTGGATGGGGATTTCCAGAAAAGGTGAGGTATTTGTTGGTGAGAGAAAATAGTACTGTGTTATGTGTTTAATGTGGTTGAGTGAGAATAGAGGTGGAGAGTAGGAAGTGAGTAGAAGGTGAATGTGGGTGTGAAAAGAGGGAGAATGAGTAGAAGGAGAGGTGGAGGAGCAGCAGTGACAACGAGAGAGTAAAATTGGAGTGGGGAAGGAACAAGTTGCAGTGGAGTCGAGAAGGGAGAGTAGTAGTAAATTGTAAATTGTAATTGTAAATTGTAAATTGTAAATTGTAATTGTAATTGGTTATTTATTACACGCTTAATACCCAAAGGTTTCTAAGCGCGGACCCCACTGAGCTATCCTCCCGAAACTAGACAGTAGGGATAAACAATCAATAGGTACTAACCTGGCGAGAAGGGACGCCTGAATTAGAAAGTGTCTTACTTTCTATAGATGAGCAAGAGAGCCCCTTTCAAAGAAATCATTACACACAACCTAGAAGTGTCTTTTGGAGTTGATGTGTTATTGAAGCCATCTGTGACAACGTGAGTGCACAAGAGGAAATCCTGTTATGTAACAAACGTGTGATAATACGATCATTCCAGCCTGGGAAGAACGAAAGGATGACAGAATATTTGAGACACCTGCTTTCCAACACCCCAATAGAACAGTTAGCATCTTGTTGCGACGTAAAATGATGTGAACGCTAAACCCACACAAGGGATTTCTTACTGCTACTCACCAGTAGTAGACATCTTCTAGTGCCCTTTTCTAAATATTGTGCTCCCATATGGCGAACTGTCCTTGCTTTCTCCTCACCTACCACCTGCTAAGAATGTTGTATGCCATCACCAATTGCAGTCCCATCAACCCACAGAGAAGAGGAGCCGAAGGATGCAAGCAAGAGCACGTGCCTGATCCATCCACAAGAGTGGCCCACCCCAGCCCACCCATGTTTTTGACCGCTAAAACAAAATTTCATGGAAAAAATAAATGTCTTCTGGCAAACCATCTGAAATGGTGTTTTCTTTTCTCACAAACTATCTGTTTTCAGTCTGAAACTTTTTGGGGCCCCCAAAAAACAAAATTTCCCATAAAAAACAGAATTTCAGGGAGAAAAAGCCTGAAATTGGCAATTTCGCTGTGTGGGCAGAGCAGGCGAAGTGGCAGAATTTGCCCAGAATTCTGCATTGTTTCTGCTGAGCAAATTGTCAGCCATTTCGACCACCCCCTAGTCAAGGCCATGCCCTCTATGGACTTCAAGGGGAACACACTTGCAGCACACAATCATCACCGTTCTAACACCTTCTCTATTTCCATTGACTTCATTGGGATCACCCACCCAAATATAGTGCATTGTGCACACCTGGTGAACCTCCAGACACTTGGGTTGATGATCACCTTGCAATGCAAGTGGCCAATCCAGGACTGAGGGCCACAAGGAATCATGTGCCAGCGCAAGTTTTCATTTTGTCAGCTCCCGCTAACCTCATGCGCCATCCTAACATCACATGCCATCCAATCAAAGCACATCAAGTCACTTGCTCAGGTAATCCAGCGGCTGGAGATGAATGAATCACCACTGAATGATATACGAGTAACTCATTCACTGTCGAGCATGTGCATGGACCTGATTGGCTGCCATCCCTGAGCACTGCACCCCCTGAAGCATGAGATGTGGCAATTACGTTAATATTTCTTGCCTGTGGCAGGCATTCTTTACAGCCCTTGGCTCTTTGTTCGACGTGGAAGTTCGTCTTTTAGCAGGTGTGTTGTGTCTGTATTTGGGCCCACGTGAACCCCTTTTTGGAACATGGAGTGATTATATTCCCATAAACTTTTCTTATTTATAAATGGTGGAAACACGTGAGGGCTAAACCCCTATTAAATTTAGTAACAATCAGCAAATATTGTGGCGCTAAATCAAAGCACAGTTACAATAAAACCTGGCTCGGTTGCTGGCAGGTAGGGGGGCCCAGACTGTCCTAATGGTCTCCAGATGGGAGGGGATTTATTTGGAGGTGGGGGTTGTGGAATGGCTCACGCTGTTTAATCGGACAGATCAATTTCAGAGACTGGGGTATGGTGGCTAGTTATTCACTTCCTAGATCCAGTTTCTTACAAACTTTCCCTCTGGTGCCGGCTTCCTTTGCTCTCTTCGGCCTCCATTTTAGCACCGGTGTTCAACTTTATAGCCTCGGCCTTAATCCCGTGGAAATAAATGCCATTTTCCCATTAAGTGCAGATTATACCGTGTCCTTCAATTTCCTAAGTTATTATTAAATGGTTTTGAAATTGTCGACTCCAATATCCAGCGCACAGAACGGAAAAGAGTTAAGGGCAATTAAACTGTAGCTATGGCATCTGATTCGAATTAACCAATATATTTGACCTGCAGCGAGTACTGGAAGGGATTACGCATGGGTGTGTGCACAGAAAGGGCCATCAGAAGGAACATGTAGGTGTACATTGCCCCCTACCAGGGGACACTATGGCGATTGCTTTTGCCCAGCTCCATTCGCCATGATGCTGACAGTCGTCGCTTTCTCTGCACACAGATTTCCTCAGCTGCTTCCATTGGTGTGGGCACACAGTGCCACAGGGAAGCCATGCCACAGACCACGTTAGCTATCTTTTTCTTTTGAGGGGCAAGAGACCTGGCATTCTACCCCCCACCCATGGGTGCTAATAGCCGTCACTCCCCCCACAGGGGTGGGATTCACAGCCATTAGCACTTGGCAGGGGGAACCAGCCAATCGGGTGGCTCGACACGTGAGCTGAAACCTACAATCTCAGTCCATGTTCCAAGCTGCCTGACGCTTGTTTCCCCCAGCCGCCATCTTCCCACCACCCTCCGCACCCTTATTTATTTTTACGATTTGCAATCCCCAACTCCATTTACTTGTTTGTTGCGGCTGCTGCAGCTTCCCAGCTTCTCCGGCTGCTATGGAAAGGGAAGAGTTGCTCCGTATGTAGCCCCGCCTTCCCTTTCCATGGCAACCATTTTAGCACAGTATTTTCAGTCATTGAACGGGATGCGCAAGCCTTCCCGTTTAATGACTGAAAATACTTTTTTATTAGCACCCCACGTTACCGCTTTGGTAACCCGGCGTGCTAATAGTGTTACCCCCTATACCAAAAGCCAGAACGGGGGGTAATGCCCAGAGCCCTCGTTAACTGACCATGCACCGCAAGGGCCATTAACTTGGGCTGCCCGGCCATTATCCCCCGTTTCAGCCCCTGGAACGTGGGCTTAACGCACCATTCTGCCCCTAAAACCTCATTAATGACCTCTGCTTTGTTTCAGAATACTAAGTAGGGCTTTCAGGCACCTAATGGCTGTGAATTTCGCCCCCTGTAGCCACTAAATCTATAGATTCAACATATACAGTTACAATTAGGCATCAGCAAGAGTCAGAAAATTCAAGCTTCACCCATAATACACACATTACTCACTCAAAGCAAAACATTGGTGCTTTATTCCATTGCGACCATCTTATGAAAGTACTAAGCATGTTTATAAAAATGTAGAAACCATCGAGGTTAGGGCAATTCAAGCATCACCAAGAATAAACACATTTGTTATTTAAGGTTTGGGCACACAAGTACATTGCTGCCCTGCAACAACATGTATGTTGTGGCTGCAAACAGCACATGCTCCATTCCCAGAGAGTTGGGGGTTTCATTATCTTCCTAGATAGTAGACACCCTCGTGCCCCTCAGGACCAGTACAAGTCCTTATCATTAGAGGTAAATGTGCAGGGAAAAAGAAAATGGATCATTTCAACACGCTCCTCACATTTAAACACGCCTAGCAAGTAGTTCTGCAGATCGAATTTCATAGACCGTATGGTGCGATACATTCTACATTAACAAGGTCCACGCCCCATTGGACCATTCAGAATGAAGAAGGTATGAAAAATAAGAGGTCTTCGAATTGCAGGGAGACCACAAAATCCTGTTATCTGGAAGGTACAACTGTAATGAATTCATGCAACGTGGACGACGCAAACAGGAGAAGCCGTGCCAGAGACTCCAAAGTCCATGGTAGGTCTGACAAAAAGCATTCCTAATCAGGGTGAAGCCAGCAGAAATTCAAACATCACTGTGAATAGCTGGCACGACAGACCTGGGTCCCCATTAGAGGAGCCGAGCTACGAGAAGCCAGAAAAGGGAATTTGACTATTTCTGGTACAAATAAGAAGCTCCTAAAACAATGGAATGAAGAGGAGCAGAACCAGAAAAAGTCCTACATGATCTCACAGCGGAAGCTTGCCAACCAGGAAAACGCCTCAGGAGGAGCGAAGAGCAAGTGGAGCGGAGGAAGTCCCCAAAGACTGAGGAGTAATGGTGCCAGGTGTGGGGTGAAGGAGACAGGCTGGCACACTCTACCAGGTACCACGTGAAATGCTGCATGTTGGTGTAATGCTGGGAATGCATTGGAGGGGCAGGGCCTCCCTGTCCTTGTCCTGTAGTCCTTTTTCATTTGTGTCCTGTGTTGTTTTCTGCCCAGGAGCCCATGTCGGACTCCTGGCAGTGCAGCTCTTCCTATTTCTGGTTTGGTGTACAGACCCATGTGATATCCTTATGGCACCCATGGGTGGGGGTGCAATCCTGTGACCCTTGTGTATGTTTTTGGGCACCTATGTGTGGCCCTCAGAGAACGGTATGGGCTGGTGGCAGCTCCATGCTGAATTTGAAAGATGCTTTGAGTATCCTCCATTTTGGGGATACCCAGGTCCTGCCATTGGAATCAGTTGATTCCTGATAGGAAACAAGATGACCCCTGTGGCCTCTTGCTTTCTATTGCCTGTTACATTGTGCAATGCACTGTTCCTAGGCACCTCCGCCCACAACCTAAAAAAACTCCAAATCACGCAAAACAATGCGCTCCGGGCAGCACTGTCCATTCCAAAAAGAGAACACATCTCGCAAGCAAGGAGAGATGCCCACTGGCTACCTGTGAAGGAACGCATACTGTTCAAAGCCATGACCATCACACACAGATGCCTATCCCTGGATGCCCCACCCTATCTCGCAGAAAGAATCACACCGAAAGCCTCCATCAGACCCACCAGAGCTCACCGCACCAACATGATTGATGTCCCCACGTTTCAAAGATCCAGGGCGGGAGGAACCAGCTTCCAACACCTCGCACCAAAAAACTGGAACTCCCTACCTACCTCACTAAGGAACGAAAAATCATACCATACCTTCCGTAAAAACCTCAAAACCCTCCTATTCCGCTAAAGTCTGCCACATTCACTCTCATGCTTGCATTGTATCCACAGCATAGCATAACCTTTAAGCTCAATGTTTATTACCAATGTGAAATGTACTATGTAACTCGGTTACATCTGTAAACACATTCCTATGCTTGTGTTCATGACTAAGTCTGCTGTAACAGCGCCACGATGCCCCAGGGCAGTTCTGTGCGCTTTATAAATGCAAATAAATAAATAAATAAATAAATAAAATTGTTTTCCCAAAGACCTGGGAAGCCCTGACTCTGTCCCTTCCCCCTGACTGGCTGTTTGGTAGAAGTTCCATATATGGTACTGTAGTGAAGCACAGTCCAGACTGGCTGGAGCCTTCCCAGTGACTGTATGTTGTGGGTACACCCTGTGGGTGGGACCTGGGTGAATGGAGCGTGTGACCAATATGCACTTCTTGTTATGGATGTCTGGTTTCTGATATGAAACACAATGACTGAGACAGCCCTGCCCGAAACTGGCAGGAATGCAGTGTGTCGTGTTGAATGGCTGGGTACTTATCCCAATACACATTGCTCGTTGTGAGTGTCTGAGAGGGAGGAGAATGGCCTGAATGCACTGTGTGTCTGATTGGCTGGCTGACTGCCTGAATGCCCTTCTGAGTGATTGGTTGCCTGAGTGTGACCAGCAGAATGAATGGGAGATCAACAGTATATCCGGGGGCCTCTCACTGCTAGAATTTGTTCAGAAGCTGGAGTTGAAACTGACATTGAAACTGATGCTTAATCTTGAAGCCCTGCTGGAAGAGAAGTATTGCTGCTGCTCTACTTCGCCGATCTAAAAGCTGTTGTGTCTCCAAGAACTGATCCAAGAGAGGACCTGGTAAGGAGACATCTTTCTGAGCTACGAGAGACCCTCGTGAACCAGCTGATCTTTGCCAAATCTCCCTGGTAGACAGACCTACGAAAGGCTGCCGACCAGAGACGAGGACTGCCGCGGAATCACAAAGAAACGCACCGGACAGCCGTCCACTGTCGACAACCGCCATCGCCACCGGAGCCGCAGTGCTCCCCTTGCTAAAGAACATTTTAATCCAAGGACTCCCTTGTTCATCATCGTCGACTACTTTCGTCCTGCCGGAGAAGTTCAGGCCGTTGACGACCAAGGAGAATCCCCTGGTGGGTTTCCCACCATCCGAAGACCTCAGAGACGCAGACGAAGCTACTAAGAGCCAGTCGTGGTCCCTTCCCTCCCGTTGACGCCAGACGCCAATGACCCGACGCCCTTGCTGGGCCAAAGTTCTTCATAGACTCTTTGTGGTCCCAAACTATCGTCGCTGAGGTGCCCCGCATGCCTCATCCTCGCAGGACATCCACGACCGACCGCCGACGAGCACTGCCAGGACCGAAGCCGCAGCCTCACCGCTGTTGTTCACCCCTTTCTTCGTAGGATCTCGATGATCCGTGGCTCCTGCCTTAAAGGGAGCCACTCAAGAAGGATCCGTCGACAACTCGTCGTCGAACACTGTTATTCCAGGGACATTGGGGCGGTAGAAACATTTTAGAAGGAACTAAGACTCATTGAACAATATATGGACAGGGCTTGTAGTATATCTTTATTTTACAAGTTGCCCAGGTGGGGGGATCCTCATACAAAGTTGTGACTTTGGGCCTCATTAGGAGTTTGGAGGGCATGGCTGCCTCCAAACTCGGCTCCGGGGCCGGGTTCCCTGAATGGGGAAATACCGGGCCATTCCGACCTTGGAGGGCCCGGTATTTGCCCATTCAGGGAACCTGGACCATTCCCATTCGAGCCCCCAAAGGGACGTCCAGAGCGGGATCTGCGAGGGAACCTCGTAATAGGCCGGTATGGGTTTAATGGCGCCGGCACCTTTAATGGCACCATTAAACTCATACCACCAGGGTCCTAATGAGGCCCTTAGTAGCTAAAGTACTATTCTGTCAATTGTTCTAACAACTGCTTTCCTCCTATGTCTATTGTTGGTTACGTTTATTAATTGATTTGTGTGATATTTGAACAGAGTACAGTTGATGCACTTTAATGAAATCTGATAATAATTGTGGTACCATTTAGAACTGCATATATTTGCGATTGTAGATTAATTGAGCACAAAGTGAGTTATTGTGATTGTGTATGTAACATTGAACCTTAATTATTTAAAGACTATGTTTTCACAGATACACTGTGTGGACATTCCTTTGTGGGTGCTTGGGGATTACACTGTTGTTAGGAACCAGCCTGCATCACCTCCTGAGAAGCTAGGCCTTGATTGCTCGTCCATTGCTACCAATAATATAGAATCTTGGCTGGGTTCCTCTGTGCCTCTACTCTACCATATAGAGAGCAGGAGTACAGACCCCCCCTTCCCCTCCCCGCACCCACCCCCTTCAGTCTTCAGTCAAAAGTCGCACAACAAATCAAGAAGGTGGATGCATAAGGAGCCGTTGCATATTGGGAAACTGAATTTGAAGTACCACATCCAACTGAGAAAGTCTAACGAAGTGTTGAAAAGCTTAAGTTACAAGATTTACTGAACCTGGTCCACATAACACTCCAAAATATTCTATTACGATAGATGATCGTTTAAACAATTTGGAAATCGTGTACACAAATAATTAACAAGTAAAATCTGAAACTGATCTTCGTGAAACAATATTTCTTGAAATGCACAACATATTTCGGGCTCTACACCTGATCAAATTCTGAAATGAAACCTAATATCAAGCAGACGTACAACTCTCCAAATAGCTGAACATCAAAGAGAAACTACTATGCGACAAACTTACTCTAAGAACAATCAGCATGCATATATGCAGAAATTCCATCCAGTGTAATTGGACAAAAAACAAATGGAGTGGGAAGTAATGTCCACGTGTAAGGACCCATTGTGAATTGACAAAGTTGTCCAATGGAATGTTGCATGCTGGGAACGGAAATCGAGAGAGCTGCTGCCTGATGGGAAACGGGGTCCAAAACCCCTCTGTCTGGAAAAGCTGCATGAAGGGAACAGGTCAAAAGGCCCGTAAAGTTCAAAGAAAGAGGATATCTAATGAAGGCCTGCACAAGACGCCTCTATTATGTAACAGGCAACCACCACCGAAGAAAGAGGTCATGAGCCAAAGGTGCAGGCCTTGAGCAATGGTGAAGGTCACTTAACACGAATGGAACATAATGGTAGGGTCTTGTTCAGAGGGACACATGGCAGAGCTTCTCTGGCACCACTTGCCCAAATCTCCAGTGCTAAGTGTGTACACATCACAAAGGGAAGTTTGGAATGCAGCTCTTGCAGGCCAGTTAGAGTCTCCATTCCAAGCTTTCTGATTGGCCAGAGAGTTGGACGATGTGAGAAGAACAAAGGGGAATAAATGAATGCAGGTTTCTGCTGTGCTTATTCTTCATTCCAAACTTCATTTTTTTAATGGGAAGCTCGAATTAAGCCTTCAGTGTTGTGAAACTGAATTTTAAGTACCCTAGGAGAACAGAGCAAACTTGAATGTCAGAAAACTGTGGACCTTTTACGACCGAGTCATAATTCGCATAAGATATTGATATAATATTTCGCCCTTAACATGCAGAATGTGGCGAAAGCAAACTATGTCATATGTCATGTTATGTTGGCATTTATATAGCGCCTTATGTATCATTGGTTTGACCTCAAAGCGCCAGTAGGTTGAACGGCCTATGTTTTGAACCGATAGATATGTTTATCAGAAAACACTGGTGTGATAAGAGGGTAAAGGCAAGCTACCCAAACCCGACCTAGAGAGCGATAACTTATTAACCCCTTAACTGCCAGGCCATTATGCAAGTCTATGCATACAAAGTGTTTGTTTTTGGTCCTTTTTGCATTGACATTGAGTCTGTCGCAATGGCTAACAGTATCCCACTGGGCCTAAACCATGCACATGTTGACCTAATAGGGCTGGGTAGGCAAATCAAGATAATGTTCGCTGCCCTCAAACTATATAACTTCAAAATAGGCCATAGCCACGTGCCTGCGCTTTCCTCCCGTGAGTCGATCTATTTCAATGCAGGTCCAAAATCAGACCTTATCATTGCCATTAGCATATTTTACAAAAAATAAATCTCTGGAATTATCCCAGAATCTACACTGCCTGGATAAAACAAAAAAAAAGAGGGCTTAATATAACAGACGCATGGAAATGTCAGCACTTTATGATGGGTCAGGAGATCTGCAAGTGCATCCTTGAAAGTATATAATGTGCAGGATTGGTCCGCTCGTTGCCAAGGGCAGCAAGATGTTGCACTGGCAGCTCACTGAACTCAGAATGCCAGCATAAGGATGCAGACACTTGCAGACGGTCAAGCAATTTCCAGTCAAAGCTATGCCTCGGGTAGTCATATATTTCTGCTAGTGTTTCCCAGAGCTCTGACTCATCTAATGAGCTTGAGGGGCATTTGGCTCCAAATGTTTCAATTGGGGCTAATTATGTGCATCCCTTAAACTTAATATTAAAGCGACATGGGGTGAACCCACCTCCCCTGCCCTCTTACAAGAATGGCACTGCTCTTTGCAAAACTGGCCTGTCCATGCCCCTGATTTATTAAATCTGATAGACAGGTATTCAAGCACGAATGCTACTCCCAAAGCAAAGTCCCCTTAGCACAAGTGATAGTCTCTTTATGTGTTAACAGGAGACTTGCGTTGGAGTTTCTCCATCTTACACTCTCACTGTGAGACTGGAAAACATCCTGTGGCCTTTTCCTACCCTGCGATGAGACGGGTACACATATGCACCCTCCCTACACGGGTGCCTTCCACGTACCACATATTCTGGTCTTTGGAGTAGTCTAGACCGCCTGTGGCTCCATCTTCCTGTCGTACAAAGGCTGGGAAACCATATGCACTACTAGTATAACAAACTTGGATTCATAGCTAAATTGATCTTTACGCATTGAAGAGCTATTCAAGGAGTTCTATCAGACTAATCTGCCTACGGCGATACAGAGTATAATCAAAGATTTCTTGTTTTGTGCAAAAAGGACACTGTGTGACTATTGGAGGACACAGGAATGAGAATGGAAGCCCGAAGACGCATCTGACTCATTCTGTATTGTCGTTAGTATTCTGCAAAGATGCATCCATCAGCCCATACAGGCACCTGCTTTAGCACATTGCACATAGCTCTATATGTTTGCATCTCTTAATTTCCATCGATTCTCTATCTTATGTATATAGTGGAGACTGGCGCTGGTGCTGCCTCGGCCACCTATTTCAGTCCCACCCTCTCTCTTGGCCGCGTGTTGACTCTCTTAGTGTGACGGAGTCTGGAGCGGCGACCACCACACGTCCTCTGTTGCTCAGAGTTTGGACCGTTCACCGTTAGGGGTTAGCCAGCACCACATTCTCATCCCCTCTTGAAGCCGGGTATTTTTCAATATCTCAGCCATTGAAAGTCGCAAACAGCTCAGCCCAAAATCGGAGCATCAACACGCTTGTCTACTCCTCTGCTCCACAGCAAAGGGATGGAGATCACACGCTCCCTTTTGACGTTCCCACCGCGGTTTAAATGCCAGTTTCCTTACTAGTTTCTCTGATGCCGAACTATCAGCGCTTGGTGTATTGAAATAGAAAGCGGACTGCTAAGATGTAACCAGGTCACAAAACACCTTACCTGCTTTAGTACAATTTCTAAAATAGCAGGTAAAATAAAGTGCCCTCTAAAAATATGCTTGAATGAATAACGTCAGCTGACCAAAATAGATTGCCATCTTTTAGGACATTTCTATTTCAGTGGAACTTTCCCTCAATGTTCATCAGGCAAGATGGAGATCAACACCTACTTTGATGGCACACAGCCCCTAACATCCATCCACATTGGACATGAAAGCACCATCTTCAGCTGAATAAGCCAAATTACTTTGGTATATTTTAAAAAGAAGAAAGCAGACCCGCCCGAAGAATTGGTCTACAGACTTTCCAACGTTGTAGTCTTTCTGAACATTCTCAAGGGCGAGGCCTGTTTGTCAGTTGATGGCTGGCTGCCAGAAGTGAGTTTCAGCTTCTACAGCGAGACAGCAGCATATGCTCAGCTTGCCTCGCCTTCCGTTTTCCACTAGCCTATTTCACTAGTAGTTGTACTGACAGTGCCCCGCCATTTGCTCAGGATGAGATTGGCTCAACTCAAGCTTGAGGAAGGCTTGGAAATGAGCTTCCGGGTATGCACACTGCACAGATGTTTTCGTCCACATGTCTTGATTTGCAGTTTGCTGACCACGGTGATTCCGTTCTGTGAAATGGATCTCTTATCCGTTCCATTTGAAGCATGCATGATGGAGAGCAAGCACGCTTGCACACTGTGCGTCCGTCAGCGGATGGCGCGAGCAGCTGAGGAGCTACCGCGCATTGAAGACGCAGGATTTTGTTACCAGCACTGTCAGAGGAGAAGGACCACAACTCTAATGCAAGCAATAAGACAACACAAGATAAAGGTGAACTCCCACAAAAGCATGATTGACACATGCAAATCAGAGGACTTCCATATGCCTGAAGATTCTATACTGAATTGCAGCAATAGATTGAATCAAACTGGACTGTCTACCTCTGTGGGACTAATCCCGCCCTTGGTTCTTGCTATAGGAAATAGCAGTGGTAGCATGATATAGAACGCTGGAAGCACCCGCGTCCTGTGTACCCCTTTTGCAAAGCACGCAAGCAAGCATGGAATTATCCTCAATTTAGCAGATACAAAATGGCTCATCCGCGACCTGCATCTAAATCTCCTCCTGTCAAGTTTATTCCTGTGATTAAAAGTGCAATTGTCCTGTTGCTGGAATAAAATTAACGTACAGTTTGAGAACTTGCCACTGTATTGGAAGTACAAAAACATAGGTAAGAAAATATGGTTTTCATGCTCTTCTCATAAAAGTATGAGGAAACGCCTTGAAGCATAAGCAAATTAAATAACCAATAAAAGGCAAAGAGAAAACATCTTTCTAATATTGCAGATTACTTAAAAGTCAACAAAATGTGATGGACGATCACCACCATTAAAAGGCTGGGTTTGCAGTGCACTTGCATAAGTGTAGATCATAGGAAGATTGCATCGTGGGAGATTGCTGTCAAGGAAGCCGTATCGAAATCAAAGAACAAACATGTAAAACCAGCTTGCGACAGAAGATATATAATTGTAGATGGGCAACCACCTACGATGGGGATATGTTCACCCGAGAGTGAAATCTGATAGACGTCGAGAGTTGTCTATGCTGTCACTCTGAACTCGAAGATAAATTGATGCTCGATGCTCAGAATTGATGCCATTGGCTTCACCGATGTTTAAAATGGTCAATATGCATCCTCCATTGGAAGTTGAGCAGCACATGATTTCATGTTCACCAATGCAAATTCCTCAGTTATTTATGGCGGCAAACTCCTCTCCTCATTTGATATTACTTGTTGTTTGTGGATTATTACAGATGGCTTCAATAACCCAGGTTGGTCTACTCCCCAGAAGGTGTAATGCAAGACTTGTGATAGGTAACCCCTAATGCTGTCTGTTTCTCTCCTGCTGTACAGATGAGAGCCTAAAGGGCATAGCCTTATCTAACTTTCTCCATCTGGGATTCTCCTGGGAATCCATACTCTGACAACATCCTATTATACAGCAGTTGGTATTCAACTCTAACTCGCTGCTACACTCCTCTGTCCCTGCTCGTTCTCCTGCCCTCTCTCTATCCCTCTATCCCCCTCCTGCTAAAACATCCTGTCTCTCTCCACCTCCAGGTTCCTTCAATCTTTTCACACTCCTCACTACCTCCCTTCTGTTTCTCAGCCTCCGTCCCTCTGATCTCCTCACACTCCTTTCCCTTTCTCAGTATTCTCCAGCCTCCCCTACTAAACCCATTACCTCCCTCCCTCTCCACTTCTCCCCCTCTCTCTCCCTTTCACACACACTGCCTCTCTCTCTGTACCAATCTCACCTTGCACTAGCTATCTTCTCCCACTTCTCTCTCCTATCTCTCACAATCCGCTCTCCCACCACACACTCTGACATGCACTCTCAGAACAACCACCTCTCTCTCTCTGGATACAGTAGCCCACCTGCACTCTCATCCAACACTTCCAGCAACTCATAAGCACTCTGCTCCAACATCCGTCCTCTGCCTGGTCTCCCTTGCATGACCACGGGACAGCAGGTGATGGGTCATAGTGTAGCACTGTATTGTTTTCGCTTATGGAAGGAGGTTTTGAGTTGGATGTTAAATCACAGATTAAAAACTCCATACCTTGCCTGACATTGCCTGTGTCCATAACATCGCCAACATAACACCAGGCAGTGATTTCGGATCAGTGGGCATGTCCAGTAATGATGTCTCACTCCCTCAGGGTCAGTCGTTTTTCAAAGAAATGAGCTGGGGGTAGATCTCTGTCTTCGACTGGGGCCTCCCTCTGGAACAGCCTCCCTGCCACTCTAAAACTTGAGGAGAACCGTCTCCAGTTCCGGAAGCACCTCAAGACCTTCCTCTTTGCTTCTGCCTTCACCCCCCCTCTCCCCTGCTGAGTCTACTCTCCCTCGGCACAATGCACCTGGCCACACTCTTTCCTCCGGGCCTAGGTGCCTGCTCCTCTTGCCACCCGCACGCACTGCCTCCGGGCCACCCCTTGCACTGGGGTCTGTATCTGTACCCATACAGCCCCCCGCCCCCTTTTTCTTTTATTCCTGCATTTATCAGACCTACCCTGCTGCCTTAAACCCAGCACTTGCCACTTGCTGGCTGCACTCCCTCTGTTTGTTGCCTTTTTATTTATTAATTTATTATTCTTTTTTTTTCCCTCCTCGCTCTGCACTCTCCTTTTGTTCCCCCTTCCATGCACTTCTCCCCCTCCCCCATGCACTTGCGCGTTCTCAATGTCACTGGGCCTAGTAAGATCGCTGTTTTGTTCTCCCCTGTTAACCTTCCCTTGCCTTGTCGCGCTCTGAAACCCTTTTGTATGAGCGCGATAGAAATAAAATATCAATCAATCAATATCAATCGAGCATTGCAGATAATAATGTTGCACTCCATGGTGTTTCTAAAGCGCTCGGCCATTGGCTTTTCCTTTTTGCACTGATGCTTCTCTGATATAGTGCCAGCATGCCATCTGCTGGATGCAGGTTTCCTTTCAGGGCAAGGCCCATCAGCCACAAGGCATCTTTATTGTGACCTGTTGGCACTGAGGGAGTCATGGCTGGTGAGAACATCATGGGTTGCGCTCAGGGAAGTTCACATGGTGCAGAGGCCTGCTGTGGTCTCTGCAACCGGATTTACTTGCAACTTTTAAGACCGTCTAAGGGAAACCTTGTTGTTGTCAAACGGGTTGGTAGAGAAATCATGTGCAGCCTGCTCTGACCTATCAAAACTGCGCATGACCATCAGTCGTGTCTTACGTATATACGGTAAAACCCGTTTTTTTTAGCAGTAGCTTTTTCCTTTCATGGGTCACATCAAGGTAAGTGACTTGCAGCACACAGAGGGCGTTCTAGGCCCTGTATTGCACAGGCTGCAACATTCCAAACTCAAACGTGGCTGAAAATCACCAAGCACTTTTCCACACATTGTCACAAAAGCAAACAAAGGAACACACTGCAAAATAAAAACAAGTTAAGAGACTTCAATCTTGAAGGGGAAGCGAGAACACGAGGCTAGGGTGAAGCCAGGCCATTTCCTGTATATGACATCTGAGTCCTGCTTTAAACACTTCCTTAGAATACATTGCAATAAATAGTAAGTTTCTTCTACTTAAAGATGCAAAGAAAGTACCGGATGAAACAAAAGCAGTGCCACAGGATTTCCTGTGCTACCATCACAAGATACCAGGAGCTTCTTGTAAGCAGTTCATCGAATCTGCTTGGGAAACTATTGACTGGTATTGAGCAGCACGGATGCCCCGATAAATCTATATGGGGGGAATAACTCAAGCTCAGTCTCACCTATCTCCCTGGGTAGACGCTTCCACAAACATACTGGTGGGAATGTGTCGACGTCGGACACGGATACAAATGGAAACGATGGCATCAAGGAGCATTATACCAGTGCCTCTGGGAATGACTCCATCTCAAATACCCAACATAGTGTCAATAGGGAGTTCTTCCACCTCAATAATGTCAGCAAAAGTGCTTCGTGGCAGTGGCTCCAATTCAAACACACCAGGATCAGTGACACCTAGAGCTGAAAATATACATATCATCTGGAGTCCCTTATCCAACATATTGGCTGGACAGAATACACAAACCGGGGGTGGTCCCTCCATCTCAGAAGCCAACCTTCCCATGGTCTTGAGGAGCGAGGCCGCCTTGTCCAAGTCTCTACAAGATATATCACCTCGGACAGACGAGGAGTTCAAGGGGTTTCGCAGGATCTACACCGGGAACAGCCGCACCCTGCCTTACACACAGGTTTGAACTTTCAGGGGTGCAATACAGTAACGTAGAACTAGGCCGAGCATTGGTGTAGAAGAGGTGCGGCATGAGAGGCACCCGACCTTTCATTATGTCCTAGGCTGAGCTGTGGACAGCACTGTTATTGATAGACGAGGAGGATGCTCAGTTTCTTGTTTCATGCAGAAGACACGACATTACACCTTTTTTCGAACTACAAATGTTATTCACGTTATGCTTAGAAGCAAGCCTTGTGGCTGTGTCAAAACTACAAACGTCTTACTTTATCTCTCAAGCTCTTCTGGAGAGTAACTAAGGGCCTCATTCTAAGGTCGGGGGGAACCCACCGGTCTTGCCGCCAACCCGGAACCACTGAATCCACCGTCTGACTTCCCGGTGGAACCGGGACATTACAAGTCCCAGCAGCTCAGGAAGTCAGGCCGCAGAATCGGTAACTTCACATTCCTGTGGAGTCCCATAGGACTCCATGAGGGTGGGGAGACAGAGAGCGAAGTTGCTAAAGGTGCTGGTTCATCTGTGAAAAGTCTGCCCACAGGGGCTGTTGCACCCGGCAGATCTGACCATGCCGGGCGCAACGACCTGTGCAGGCAGACTCGTAGTACCAGCACCGGCACCCTTGTTTCCGGACGGCCACACTTGGAACGAGGACCTAAGTCTTGAAAGATGTACAACTCACTGGGCAGGACAGTAGGTTGCAGCAGGACTACATTTGTAAACTGTACAGGAATGCCACAATGGGAAGCACCAGCCATGCCAGAACGTACAAGAGAACATGAGGTGAATGCTCAGTTTCAGGATATTTTTTCAGATTTAGGACCTGATTCACTGAGCGTTTTCCGATGGGATTGCGCCATGTAGACGTGCACTGTTTATATTTTATGAAATAAGTACGCTGAGACTGAAAGTAGATGTTTTCTTATTAATGGAACAACTTTTATTTTTGCATTAACTTTCTTTTCTTTCTATTTTAGGAAAAAGGATACGTTTTCGGCTTGGATGAGGACTTCTTCGGTTGTCAGTATCAGGCAGCGAACTTGGTACCTTCATGTAAGCCTCTCAGGGTAGAAATGTTCTATTCTCATTTACTTTGAGTCTCTCTCAGGGATTCCGTCAGTTTGTTTCACTACAAACGCCTTTGCCTTTTCTTGGTAATTCCCTGCGAATGTTCCCAGCTCTGTGGATCTTCCTGTCTTTGTTTTTATCAACTAGCTCTGATGCTTAATTCTCTTTCTGGACGGCAATTTCTTAATCCTTTAGCCTCTTGTTTAGCAGACTCTTTCAATGGGGAACAGTCTTTTCCGTTTGTAATGTCCACTGGACACATACACGTGTGCACACACTTAAACTCCTCTCTCACTCTTCGGCTCACATTTCGCTTGAGTGGTTTAATGTTTTCCCTTGAGACTGACTTGCAGCGTCTCTCCTCATCAAGTCTCTAGTCCCTTTCATACGCTGCAGTTTGTTGAGGCTTTTGCCTTCAAGTCACACTCCCTTTAATTGACTCAGCAGTGGCTAGAAAGCTCCGCCCCCAGCTGACTGTTGAATGAGCCTCAGTGACACTGCTGCACTCCCCCAGCTGCTACGCGGGAGTTACGCCCCTTCTCTTCAGCGGGGTTGTAATCCGAAAACACAGTGTTTCTGTCCCTCGCCTTCACTTCACGTAACAGCGCGTTCCTCACTTCATGTTACGCTCCCCTTCGTTGTAACGATCTTCGGAGCACCTGTTTCGGAAGGGATCTCCCCCACCGCCCTTGTTTCATAGGGGCGTCGCTGCTCTCACTCCTCCTCCCCTCTTTATACTAGCGTGACGGCCTCTCTCTCACCTTGACACGCTGATCTCGGCGTAAAGATCTCAGAACTGGCAGCACACAGCCATTGATGATCGCTCCATGAACTTCAGCAATATTTTCTAACATAAGCGCAACGGCGCAACTTTTACTACTTTAAGTTAAAACAGTCTTCCTTGTTTTCTTTTCGGACCTCCTCATTAAGCCCAGCTATAACCGTTGTTTTCCTCCTCCAGCTCCCCGTTCCCTAGCAACCAGCAAAACAAGAGAGCAAGGTCAACAATTTGAATCTCTGCTGTGATTGGCTAAACACACTGTCAATTAACCTCCCCAGCTGATAGAAATATTTAACCCTTTTATGGCCTGCTTATCCTGCTTATGGTGGTATCGCCAGAGCCAACGCCTGACGGAAGATCTCCTGTGCACTTCAGAGTGGATCCATCACATGCCATTATAAAATGCGTCTGTGAATCAGGCCCTAACAGTGTGAACGAAGTAGTTAAGAAAAGGGGGCAATCGGCTACTAGCTTCAGTATTTACATACAGAGCAGTTACTCTAAACGCAGTTCACTGATGTGCGGCGGAAGGAAAATGCACTTACCTAGGAATGAATTTGTCTATGGATGCATGCAATTTATATAGAGCACACCCAGCTACCAAGCAATGCAGCACAACACTTAAAAGGCTGAGCATGCAGAGAGAGAACCCTGTGGAGTGCTGGGGCAGCGGAGGCTAACAGAGAAGGTTCACCCCTTGGGGGATAGGTCACATGCATGTGGATCTCTCTACCTCTCTGGAGCCTGATTGCATATGTTTGAATTCTGACAGGGTCATTTGTTTGCCTTTTATCCTAACATGTTTGAAAACAGGAGTACCCTTTAGTTGGGTAGTAGTGTCATCTTTTATTTACACAATGAAGATAGTCGGTGAAAGCTAAATGTTTGGCCTGGTCAAAAAAAGTTACATAATTTCTCTTAGTTTGTGACGCCTGCATTATCCCATGTGCACATGGGGTGTGCTCAACCTGTAAGGAAATTCTAGTTACACCACTGACGCAGAGTCTGGTTACGACAATAAGTGGGAAGTTCTTCTATCCATCCTTTTATACTTGCCGCTATTACGCAATGTCAAAGGGTATAAGGAATCTAAAACAATGGGGCAGGTGAATGCCAGTAAGCGCATCAGTGGGAGGACAGGCCCAGTGATTCTTATATGATTAGGAAGCCATTGACCTAAAGGTCTCCTTGAGGTGTAAAACCTTCCTTCCTTTACTTCCACCAGATACACCCTGGTCTCTGAGATATTTGTTGAGGAATCCTTAAAGCCCTGCCATAATGGTTACTGTACCCCAAATCAAGTGTGACTGGAGATAATGACTAGACTCTGGAGCCACCAACACACCTCTTACCCAATTAGACCATGGCACTGCCCGAAGTCCTCAAGAGAACCCAGCAATTGCCTGCCACTATCGGCTCAGTCTCTGCCTCTACTGTCCCCGGGAAAGGACGGAGAAAAAAGAAGGGGAGTGGGTGGAGGGCCGACTTGCTCGCTGAGGGAAAGTTGTGACCCATTTCACTTCACCTATACCAACACTCCTGAAGGTGGGTCGTGCACAGATAGTTGCGGCATGTACCAGCTAAGTGCCGGTCTTTGAGCTCTCAACCTCTACGTTTGAGGATCAGTTGAGGTGATAGGTGAGGTTTACGCTTGAGAATATTAAACATGTCATCAGTTAGAGCTAGATTTGCAGATCTCTCTTTTTAGTGCAGACACATGACTATAATACATTGGGATACTTTTTTTTAGATCAGAAAATAGTGCGTTTAGAAAGATCTCGGACTGCGGTTAAGAGAATATGATGAAAAATAGAATACCTGGCTCCCCAACTTTATCATTTGAACCCATTTCACCCATATTCAGATGACACCCTCAACCCCCCACTCACTGCGCACAGTTACAGACCCAACATCCTTGATGGATTATCGCTTTTCTGTGGTTGATGGCCCTATTACCCTGCTCTCCTATTCTTTTGTGGGGACCTCCCCCCAATACCAGACTGGCCAATGGGGGAAAAGTGCAACGCCTTAAGGGTCTGCCCAGCATGCTACAGTTGGCCAGATTTGTGGCCAAAATTGGTGAATTTGATGAGTTACTGCAATATACAGCTGGTAATTTTGACTAACGTTACTGACAAAATGTGATTACAAATGCCCTATTTGTAACACATTTTTACCAAAAAATTGCCCTTATTTAGTATACGAAATGTGTCTCACCAAAGGTAGTGAATTTACATTTGTGAATATGGCCACCTTTTAATTGGCCATGAGTCTACTTCAGGGGTGTTTCTGGGTCTGGAAAAGATCTGGGGCTACGCCAATGTCGCGACTGACTGGACTCGGAGCTAGCTAGCCTTTTGGCTGTAGCTCCTGAGTTTCTATCCAGGGCTACAACCAAAGGTCCCCGGTCTATAACCCCTGTAACCCTCTTTAGCGACGCCTCTTCTCTACTTCATCTCCCAGCCCAATCCTGTCACTAATGGGGAGTTTTGATACATGCATAAGGTGGGTCAGATAATCCAGAGTCCGGCACTGCTTGCTCAAATATGCAAAGGTAACAGTTTTGGATACTGTTCGGCTTCCCCCTCAATAATGTAAAAAAATGAGGGCCATTAAATTGGGTGATAGAAACTCAAGTTAATTACAGCTCTTTTAAACAACAAAAACATCAGTAAAAATATATTATTGTCAGGGAACTATCAGTGATCAACACAGGTGGTGGATCCAATGGTTTAATATACATTAATCTATAACTCAATACAGTATTTATAGCAAATGAGTATTTAGAATGTATGACGCATCTGACACTTTTTCTAATTGTTTACTTGCAATTTTACACATTAAGAAAGCACTTTATGAAAACTGGTAGGAAAACTCTTTAAGAATGTGTTTACATGCGTATTTGCACAATTATTCTATCTCCACTTTGGCATATATAATCTATGTACTGGATTCAGTTGGGACATCACATATAATATGGTTGCATATTAGATTCAAACCTTTCTCTAAACTCCTCTTTTTTTGTATTATGCGATTCTTTTCGGGCTGGTACCATATAGGGTTACATTTAAGTGAATTGTGTGGTTGAGCAATATGTGAATGTTTTCTATGCAGCTCTTTTTGTGAAATAAATGATTTAAGCACGAGCACAGCTGAAGATGATTGCAATTATGAACAATTTAGCTTATATTGATGATGCTGATTAACTGTGCACCATTTCATGCTCGATATTAGAGTCATAGCACTTTGCATTTTGTTATAGTTATATGTGTAAAACATTTTGACCATTAGTAATGTTTGGCAATATTACTTCTTTCATGCTTACATAGTATGAGAGAGGAATTTATATACTCCAAGATGGTGGTACATTAAATCAAATAACATTGTACTGGTAAAGGGGAAACACAAAAGAAGGACACTGTTTTTAAGATCATAGAGTTGTATTACTACAGCTAATCATGACAGAAATATGTAAATGTGATCAAGCCTTGCAATATATAAAGAGAACAGAATTAATTAAACATTAAACCAAAAACCACAGGACAAAGGTTTTAACAGTGTTGCCATCTCTATAAAAACAATTATATAGTAATAGTTCATCACAAAAGTTCATTTTTTATTATTTTAGACATATAATGTTTAAAAAGTCTAAACAGAATTTAGACACACCTAAAAACCAGGTAAAACAGGACATAATACGCAAAACATACAGATATTGAATTCAAACACAATTGCATATGAGACTAACATAATAACAAAAAACACAACACATATTCAATAAAAAATCAAATACAAATAGATTTGTTGCAATTCAAAAAATGACCCAACATGTTTCTGTCTAATGATTTATAGATGTCCGACATTCATCAGGGGTAATGTATTCTCTCACTCCAAGGTGTAAGAATCCATGTTGGTCCTGGTCAAAATTAATTTTGGTGGAAAATCTTATGTTGCACAAGTCTTCCTATTCCAAAAATGGAACAAATTGACAATCGAGCCAAATCATTCTGGCCGTCTTCCTAGTTTCACCCTGATACTGAGCTCGGTCTGCGATTTATGAGCACTGGGTTCCACTACACTTTTTGAACTGATGTTTTTCTTCCGGAATATAAAGAGTGGCTATGTGTGTCTCTGCTTTTGTTGAAACTAGGACGACAGCCGGAATGATTTGGCTTGTGCCTTCCATTTACACTGTGAGATTTGAAGCAAGAAGTATACCCACCTTGTACCCAGTAAAGTGAGATTTTCTACCCATTTACGATCCGAATTGAAGGGATTGTCAATTTGTTGCATTTTTGCAATAGGGTGACTTGTGCAACACAAGATTTTCCACCAAAATTCATTTTGACCAGGACCAACATGGACTATATATATGTATATATTTTTTTAAGATGGCAACAACATGTTATCCCCTTTGTCCTGTGCTTGTTGATTTAATGTTTAATTAATGCTGTTCTCTTTATATATTGCAAGATATCTGTCCCGGTGACCCTAGACAGTAGAGAATAGTAGGTTTGGCAATAGACGTGTTTAAAGGGTCGTATGTTCTAAATGCACACCATTTGTTCATATAGCTAATGCGATCAAGCCACCATGTGGTGGTGAAATGCGTTAAGTGCAGCTTCATTTCTGCCTTTTTAACCGTGATGAATTTGTTCCAATAAAACACTGTGTTCACAAACCATGTGGGATTTCCGTCTTTGTGAGGAGAAGCACGAGTGCGGTCCATTGCATTTTCTGTGCCTGTTTGACATTCTTTAAGAATCTACATGTGTGTGTAATTTTAGGATCACAGGTGTGTATCCCACCAGAGCTGAATAAACGATTCATTTTTCAGAGGATAAAAATGGCACCCAGTAAAACGTGAACGTCTCACCCTAAAACAGCAAGGACAATGGACAATGTTTCAAGTTCTTTGCTTTCAAACTACTGTATACTGGCACTTCAATCCAATTGGTTCAAATGAAGTGAACCAACACTACACAATTTGAAAATCATCACACTGCAAAATATATATATATATTTACAAAGAAAATCCCACAGGGTGAACATGCTGTCCCAAAGTCATGGAGTGAGTGATCTTGAGTTGGCACTTTTTAGAAATGCTTCATATTTTTAATGTATATTGAGTGACATAACAGTTACAAAATGTTATATTTGAGTGAGTTTGGGTTGTGTATAGTGCTGAATATATGGAAATTGGCCAGTATCACACAATTTGCTCAAGTGGTGAAGCTGGGATTTGAACACAGTTCTCTGGGATCAACAGTCTTAAGTATAGTTACTAGATATGATATGATATAGCATTTATAATGCGCCTATACACAAGTGTTTTAAGATCAGATCTTCTCCCTTGTATGCTGTATGTTTGTCCAATAAGAGCTAAACAAGTATTTGCATTTAAAACTGTGCAGGTAGGTAGAGCCTACAATGATCCCTTATGGGAATTCAGCACGAACATGCTCACCCTTTTTACAGATGGCACAAAACCATTCGGAGACTCTGAGACAGTTTGAGGATTTTTTAAATTAAGTTTCTCTTTGTGGGCGCTAGGGCCATTTGCCTCTCTCCCCTTGCCCTTGGGATTCTCTTCCCAACCAAGGCATCCGTATCCCCCAGTTAGTGCTACCAAATGGTAACCCCTACTATCATTATGTTCCCATTATGCTAATGATTTTTAGCTGATTTCCAGCTGCCCAACCTCCCTCAGAGACTGAATCGCTCTCCCTACACTATTTAGATGTTAGGATTCTAATGAGAGCAGAGTAGTGCCTGGCACGTGCTCTGTTTGATTCAGGATGGTCACTCATGCTCATGCTCCTCTCCCCCCTTCAGCTCTTGCTATTGTATCCCTCCTGCTTGCTCTTGCAGCCAATCTGCTGTCCCTCTGGGGCTCAACTCCTCCAATTTCTCCTGCCGCCACCTTTGGAGGTGAATTCCCCCACCTCTCCACTTCACTACACCCCCCATTCCCACTACTAGGCTCCTCCTCTCACTACTCTGTTCCTCCCATAACTACCCTGCTCTTCCACTACTACCCTCCTCTTCCACTACTACTCTCCTCTTCCACTACTACTCTCCTCTTCCACTACTACTCTCCTTCTCCTACTGCTACACTTTTTCTACCACTACTAGTATCCCCCTCTCACAACTTCTCTCCTCCTCCCACTTTCTACAACACGCCCTTCTTCCAATCGTAGAGACACTTCACAAACACCCCTAACGCTGCATAAACTATCTTCACTCACTTTATAGTCATGCTCATTCACACAGCATTACCCTTGCTCTCACAAAACCAAAACCTCACCTTCATCACAGAACGTCTTCATAATCTGCTTTTCCTTCCTTCTGGTGCCCTGGCCACTGTTCCTTCCTCTGTTTCCTTGGTCCACCAACTCCAATGTCCTCACCAGATAACCCAGATAACCCACACTTCCTGTTTCCTGCTCTTATCCCACTTCTTCTGTTGTGGTTGGATAGCCACCTCTGGCCAACCAGACCCTGTCTCCCCTTCCCCGCGTGTATATACATGAGGGGAAAGCATAATTACGGGGCTAAGCCACCCACTTTCTCCATGCAGGCTCGCCAAAGGTCACTGGTAGCGACTGGGAAACCTCAACGTTTATGCCCGTGCTTTGGGGCCCTTTCTTGGAAACTGGTTTAGGGGAGGGTGGATCCTTCTCCCCTTGTTATCCCTAGTGATCTAGGGGATCTCTTAAGGGTTGTGGGTCTTTGCCGGTGGGTTTCACCTGTCCCGATGCGTGGCTATCTGGGTTGTGGTTATGTGCTACTGAGGTGGGTGGCCTCCTTCTCCTCACATTGTGAACCGCCACAGCAGATTAGTGGCAGGGTGGTGAACTCTCTCCATGGTGCGGTTATTCTGTTGCTTTTCTCGGTTGCTCTGTTGTGGGCTGCAGATGCAGTTTGTTCATTGCTGCCAACTCTCCACACTGGCCTGATGCGTTATGAAAATAAACAAGAACACTGGAAAGCTTTGTTTCCAGGAGTCATGGCTGGAGACATTGGTCTACAAACGTATATACTGGCACATGATAGGGATGGGGAAAGTAAGACCCCTTCTGATGTGGTTGTCTCCCTGAGAAAGGGCTTCTTAGATTGGCCATTGGTCGTAACTGAGAATGGCTCTCAACCCCTCTCGACAAGACCAATAAACTGGACTTGCCGCACCCTTGGCATGTAAGTGGTTGATAAAGATAATTTCCAAAGTACACAAATCCCTAACCGGTCTATCTGCCAATATAGGAAACATTTTTCTTGAAAGTTCTAGGCAAAGCAGAAGGACATGATCTCAAAACGAGCAAGAAGATAGGAAAGAAAGAATAGCTCCAAAAGGATAATAAGACAACCCAGCAAACTACACAGGTTAGGAATTTGTATGGGTTTCCCCCATAACAATGTGTAATGTCCTGAGAAGAGCTTTAATCCGCTCTCACTTGGTGAAGTTCAGCATCTTTATGATGAAAGGGGTTTCCTACAATGTGCTTGCTCTTTGTTATGTTTAGCACATGTTTAAAGTGTTGAGAAATGATAGGCATTAAAGCACTAGTAACAACAGAACCAGAAGTGTCCATAATCAGAGAAATAACAAAAAAAAGCCGACTATTCAAAAGTTGTTTTAAAATGAATAAAGCTAAATTCAGCCTTGTTCAATTTTGGGACTCACTAGACTTAAGCAGCGACGGAATAGAAGTAGTGAAAACAATAAAGATTCCAGATACTGGCAGAAATTGACAATTAATTATTCTTGATGGATTCATGAGGGACCTTTTTTGGGGGGTTTTTTCCTCTTTCTTTTTTCCTTGCATAAGTATTTTAGAAGCTATGATGCAAGTAGAAATGTTTTGTATTAGTACACAAAATAATAATGTAATGTTTGATTTAAAACTAAATCATTTTAATAAAAAAATAATTATCAGTTCACCCATGATCTTTGCAGTGTGTTTACTCCAAATTGTAGGTCTTAAGACAGAGAGGCTTCGGCCTCCTGAAGAGTTTAGTCTAAACTGTGAGGGGGTGAAGGGAATGGAAATGGAAGAATGAAGGTGATGGATAGGAATATATTTAATCCGTCTATAGATAATCCAAGGAGCAGCGCTGTATTTGCACCTATGAGTGAAAGTGGCCGCAGAGCTGGAATACAGCGGCAACAGGCAGCCAGCCACTGAAGGTGATACAGGATGGGAGCGATGCGAGGTCTAAACGGCGAGGAGTCCTTCGGTAGAGTAAAAGGTCAGATGGGGCAAATGTTGCTGTCGTTCGGGGGGTTGACCTGGCTATATTCAGTGATAATACAGCTGTAGTAAATACTGTTCTGATCTTGAACGCATATGCAATTCTATTCTCTCACCACCGTCCGCACTTTCCCTAAATGCTCTCGGACTTCAGTTAAAGTAGTGAATGAAGAGAGTCCTAGAATATTTGTAGTAGAGGAAATACATTTTGTTTAAAAAATATATATTTAATCCAGCGTGATACAGAGGCCAGGGGAAAATAGCTTAGGGCATGGCATTTGAAGCCTGGAGAAACTCCAATTGTTTGATGATGCTCAACTCCACTAAAACACAATTGACATCCAGTGATGAACAGCAGATGGGCAGCTACTGATGAGTGAAGGCATCCAGGGTAGGAGGAGTAAAAGGTTAAGAATATTGGAGTATCTACAGGAAATAGATGATATGTGAAGGAAGAGTAGTACATGAGTAGTACATGCATTTACATGAGTGCAGGTGCAGAGTCTAAAAAGGATGGCTCCAAAGAGAGGCCCTTCGTGCAGTGGTACGTGTTAGGCAGAGGGGTACCCAGCATTCTAGGAAATGGAACAGCTGGGATCAGCTAGGTAGGAGACCCCCCAAGCAAGGTCAGCACCCCAACATCCAAGATGTGTGATAAAAAGGATGGCTGATCATGTCTGTCAATGATGGTGGAGAGGTCAATAAGAAGAACAATAGATGACTGATGTCAGAGGTGGGCCGTAACGGGCAAGTCAGTGCTCTATACAGGGAGTGGATGAGGGTGTGGCCGAGTCTGGTTTGAGAATGTTTGAGTAGTGAGGAAGGAGGGAGTATGGTCAATAGTATTGGGGTTTGTTCTAAGTAGGTGTGAGGTTGTGTTATGTATTGATGTTGTGCTCTGACGTCACATACACAGACCAGATGTGGAGCCATATAGTTGTGTCCAGGTCAGCTTTATTGTACATATTTACATCCATACAGGATCCAGTTTCTCTTCATACGTACAGTACCATTACTGGTGAACACGGTGGACATCACAGGTACATAGACAGGTCAATACAGGGACAGAGAGGGACAGAGACCCACCAGCCATTCTTACACACCCAGCTCAGGCCCCCAACTGACATTCATGGAACACTTGCTCACAAACCCACTAATTGTCATGAGCTGCCTATCATGCATACATCAACATTCCAATGGCATGCACTCCTGCCCAGTGACAATACAAGACCTACATCACAACATCTCCCTTCCATACAAAAAAGCACACATCACAACAGGTTGGCCTACTTGTAACAGGCTGGGGAGGAACCGGTGAGAGATTGAAACGAGGAGAGGGGTAGGAGCAGGCCAGAGCTGTTAATAACTTGAGCGTCTGTAGTGAGAAGGGTTCAGCAGGGGCAGAGGTTGGTTACTCAGACATGGTGGTGGTTGTGGGGCAAGAAGGCGGAGCATGGAGGGAACGCAAGGTCTCCTGTATCATAGACTTGTATAATAAGCTGAGGGAAAGGGTGAGAGAGCAGAAGTGAGTGGGGCAATAAAAAACTGGAAGTAGAGATCAGAGAAACGAGGAAGGTAGCACACAGTAGTTGGACTTGACGGAGTCCAGAGCAGCAATGAAAGCAAGGATCTATTCCACAAAGAAAGCAAAGGGAGAAGGTGCACGGGTTGTGTGCATGCGGCGCAGGTTGAGGGACATGGCTGTTGAACTAAACTCCAGAAATGCAAATTCATTGGCTACGGCAGGAGTAGGAGCAAGGGCTTCCAGGGTAACCTAACATGGTCTAGTGTAGGTGGGTTGCTATTGAGTCAGACTAGAGTTTTTTTGCCTTCTTTTTTTCTGATTTTAGGAGGAGGAGGATAAAAGCAGTGTTGAGGAGGGACATAAGCAGCGGAATGTAGAAGAGAAGACTCGGGGACAGGCATGGGCGTAATTTTAGGGGGGGGACAGGGATGCTTGTCCCCCCCCAACTTTCATGGCACATCATTTTGTCCCCATTCATTTGGCTGGGGCAACTTTTCTTCAGATGTCATGTCCCCCCCAACATTTTCAGCAAAGTTACTCCACTGGGGACAGGTCTCGGACAGCGAGCATAAGGTCTCTTCGCAGGTTGCACTAGACCCACCATTTCAGGACACACCTTTAGGGTTAAGTAACTTCATTCGCTGTTTGATTGGGCATATTCTGCTCCCTGCCAGCTGGCTAGATCGGCGCTACATCCCACGTGGAGGGCCATGGGAGAATTCCTTCCAGTGAGCTCAGCCTGGTAGCTCCATGCCTGGTTAGAGAATGTCTGGCCTCTTTTTTTTTACAAGCGATGACTAATGGTGAAATACAAGCAAAATAAAGCCACAAGAGCAAGGGAGCCTGCGGTGTGGATGCGACCAAGAGCAGATTAAAAAAGAGAGAGGCCAAAACCCGACATGCAATCGGGCCGGGCACAAGAATGGCCCGGATAAACATTCAAGAAACCCCAGAAGTGCACCCCGCACTCAATGCATGAAGCCCTTGCTGGGTGTCTGACTGAGGAGCACATCATGCCCTCTAGAAAGTTGCATGGAAATCCCCAGTTTCCTGCACATCAGGATGTACTGGCAAAGGCTTGCCACTAAGCAATGGCAATTTTGATAAATCGTTTGCCCATGCACTGCCATTGCCGTGATTTGCCCATGAGCTCACAGCAGCTATCGATTTATTTTTTAGCATTTTAGTTATTTAAACTTTTTTTTTTACACAGAATTCGCATAACAGACATAAGAAAGAAATCTGCATCGCCATTTCCGCGTATGCAATGCTAAAAGATTGATAAGAGACAAAGAGAAAAGAAAACAAGTTCATCTATGCAATAAAAAAAGAACAGATATGCACACACTGCAATACACATATCCGTCATGTAGCGCCTCGTTCCCTAATCTTTACAGGCACTGTGGGCGTGACACAATGCCGTTCAGAGCAAGGCGACCAGAGGCCGGATATTAAGCATAGTGTGATCTAAAGCTGTACGTCACAAGCATTCTCCCATCAGTGGCCAGACATATGGCTCAACGCCTCACCGTGCCTCAGCTTCTAACCTGTGCATGGCGCAATTCCAGACCTTAGGGGCAGCCCGGACCAAAGAGCACCTTATAAATGCATTTCCGCTCGAGCCAATGATACCCATTGCGCCATCACATTTCTAGTAGGGAATGCTTGAGCACGGGCAGCTGGTGAGAAGATGGTCGGTAGTTTCAAGCTGTAGCTTCTGTAACCTGCAGAGTCGGGAATCCTGAGGCCCAGCCTCACCAAACAAGGCAACAGATGAAACCTCGGTTCCAGGCCAATGTATCCCAGGTTTGCCACATGAACCAGCGATGTCTAACAAAGGCGTTCATATCATATGACAGGTACTCACATCTACTCCAGTCTATAGTTGTAATATGCACAAGCGCTCAGACCATTACTACCATTGCCACCATATGACCATATCACCCCATGACCTGTCCATTTTTTCAGGCGTTTTCATCCCATGTCAGGTTTTGACATTGCATGCCAATCCTTTGTAATGCACTACTATCACGGGACATGATTTTTATAGTCATATTCTGAGGTACAACAATTGATATCCAGGTAATTCTAAGGTATGCCCAGGTACTCACATCCTATGGAAGGTATTGCTTGCAAACACACGAAATTACCATCACATACACAGGGACTGGCATCAGATTCCAGACATCACCATTGTGTCAAAACTACTCATTGCATTTGACAGCAATCCGAGTCATGAAGCCGGTACTCACGCCATGTGCTAGGTCTTGCTATGAAATGCCCAGGTTCTCACAACATGTGCAATGCACTGGCATGCAATGTCATGATTTGCCCAGGTACTCCTGTTATTTGCCAGGGATTGCCATTAAACACCCAGATACTCTCATCATTTACAGGATATTGCTATCAAATGCCCAATATTGACACAAGCTGCGCGAGTGGGATGGGCCAGAGAATGGCAGGGCCGCTGCAATCCCATCCAGCTGTTAACCGGCAGTGGTGCTCAATGGTTGTCTTCACTGGTCTGCCGGCAGCCTGTCCCTTCTACCAATGCTGCGCACATCACCTGCTTGCCGGCAGGTACAGGAACCTGGTGCCCCCCCACTCTTCTATCCTGCCATACCCGACTCTCCTGCCCCTCTGCAAAGACAGAAGCTGGACGGAGGAGCCTTGGAGCAGTGCTTCATTTGTGGGGGTGTTTGCCAGGGCTCAGGGCTGGCACTTATTTCTCAGCCCCGGCACTTATTGCCTCAGACTCATATTGATTAAGAAGTGGTGATAGCCAGAGCATCCATCAACCCCAATGAGCAGGTACGAGCTGTAGTGTAACCCCAAGTGTGTTGACGCTGTGGGGAGCAGCTGTGGGTGGTGGTAGCAATGGTGGGAGAACTGCACGTCCACAGTGTCACACGCATTCTAGAAAATATGTGGGCCATGGCACTTATTTTCTTATAAATTGTGCACTGCCATGGAGGATACAGAGAGACAGGTGTCCGCTCTTAATGCATAGTCATGGCGGTCCCACTGCTTTGCCCCTCAAAGCTCTGCATGCCTCATCGAGTCTTTGGGCCTCATTATGACCCTGGCGCTAATGGGTTAACAGTGCCGTAAAAGGCTGCGGCGCCGTTAACCCATTAGCGCCTGATTACGAGGTCCCTTTGCGGGACCCGACCTTAATGGCTGGTATACACCGGCCGTTAAAGTAGGGACCCGCAAAGGGACCTTGGTGCTAAGTACGGTACCGCAATTTGCGGTACCGTCCTTAGCGCCTTCTCCATTCCCATTGAGCCCCATGGGGCAAAAATGGGAATGGGGAAGGGCCATGGGGGAAGGGGGAATTACCGCCCCACCAACCTTGTAATGGGGTGGTAATTCCCCCTTTCTCCATGGCGGAGTCGGTAAGTTACCGGTATGGACCATGGTGCTGTTAGCACCATGGTTTTCCGCCGGGGTCGTAATGAGGCCTTTTGTGTGCCAAAACACAGCATTATATTTTCTCAAGTACCACAAAAGAGCCACAATCGAGGAGATGCGCAACCAATCTGAACCCAGGAGGAGTGTACAGCGTGAGTAATTAGAACCATCCCAGGAATAGTGAGTAATTAGAACCATCCCAGGAATAGTGAGTAATTAGAACCATCCCAGGAATAGTGAGTGATTGGAACCATCCCAGGAATAGTAATTAGAACCATCCCAGGAATAGTGAGTAATTAGAACCATCCCAGGAATAGTGAGTAATTAGAACCATCCCAGGAATAGTGAGTGATTGGAACCATCCCAGGAATAGTAATTAGAACCATCCCAGGAATAGTGAGTGATTGGAACCATCCCAGGAATAGTAATTAGAACCATCCCAGGAATAGTGAGTAATTGGAACCATCCCAGGAATAATGAGTAATTAGAACCATCCCAGGAATAGTGAGTAATTGGAACCATCCCATGTGTATGTACGATGGTGGAACTGCTCTCTGACCTGGGGGTGCCTCCATTGCTTGAGTCTTGCTACCAAGCCTCCAACTGTGGGATGATTCTTGTAGAAAGGTCGGAGTCAGCATTACAGGCAACTTGAAAGCTCAGATGCGTAGTTGTGGTTTCAAATGTTTGTAAATAAAATCGCTAAGTGACTTTCTAGGACAAAAGAAGATGATCTGTTAGCTGACACGCTTAAATTTCTTTTGTCACATGCATAGGAATTTCTCTGCACTATGTACTACATGCCCTGTCCACTGAATGCACAGTGACTGTTCATTGTGGGACTTGTAGTCCTTGGATTATAATGGGGGAACGGCAGGACTACAAGTGCTCGAATGCAAAGTTAAAACCAGGACTGGACTAGCATCTCCCGAATGATATGGATCATTTTGGCATGTATACATTACTGTAAAGCCTGTTGAGACATCAGTAGTTGTTCATGATATAAAGGAGGCCTGGCTGGGAGGCTAGGTCAGAGGCTTTGCTTGCCTTGGGACTAAGACAATGCTTTGAAACGTGGGTTATAGAGTTCACTTTTTATTAATTTGGCACAATCGGACAGTGTATTTAATGGAGACCCACAGGAAGAAAGAAAAAAACAGTGCAATCTTACGAAATTTGCGGTCATTTTGGAAGTGCACAGATTGTAAAGAGTAATGCGTAAAAGGTTTATGCATGATTTAATTAATGGGATTTTCATCATTTTGGAAGGGGCATTGGGGACATGGAACAAACTCAACATTTCTGTCTCCCCGAAATGCTCTGCTTCCAAAATGAAAAGCATTTATGACGGCGTCTGCTTTTGATGTAGGCATAAATGCATCGAAATCTTATGGAACGCGCCAGCTTTTAGCACATACTAAAAAGTGGCGGATCCCTACCAAGTCCATGTTCAGTGCCTCGTGGGGGAAGGCATGTATGCTCGTGTGCAATGCGAAGTGCACAACATGCATAGAACCTCGGGTCCATCCGGATCTCTCAGACTCCTGCAAGTGGGCCTTATTATCAGCGTGGCCGCAAGAGGAAAACGTGCAGCATTTCCGCAAACATCATGTTTTACCGCTCCGCCAAATCCAACGGTTCACAAATGAAACTCACCAACATGGTCGTACTTTAGTGTGGAGGTAAACTTCTACGCACGCAAGCTTTACCGCCTGCTGCTAACCCACGTGCAGTGACGTGGCATTTCTCCATGGAATCCCATCGGGCTCCAAAATGGAGAAGAACTGAAAGGTCCCCATGACGGTCACGTGAACAAAGGAAGAGAAGAAGAGAACACTGTATGGGTAAAACAACAAGTCGTGGGACAAGAAAGGTGGCACAGGCCAGCAGGGTTTACCTCTGGAACCGGTGCCCAATAGTATGATATCGGATGGATATGTGATTATTGTTATGGTTTTCATAACCATATCTGCAAAATAAAATCCTACGGCCTTTTATTGCCAACACTTGTAACCTGTGTGGTCTAACTCTTCTTGCTACAGGGAGGGTGGGCAGACACAGAAGTTAAATGCATATGGGTCCAGCAGTTATGAAGGGAAATCGGTCCCAGCAGGTTGGGCTGCTCATTAAAGCACACGTCTTATATTCCTTTTATTGAATTGGTCACTAGCATTGAATACCATATGATCAAGAACCCGGCAACAGAGCATAATAGAATGCCAAGGCGTTCCTAGTGGTGCTGCTGGTTTATAGTGATAATTTAAAATACCAAAATTTCGAAAGTCTTAATTTCGAAAAAAAAAATATCGAAAAAAAAAAAGATTGAATTTCTTTTTCACTACGTTTTTTATTCGAAAAGGGGGGGATTCCCCCCAAATCCCCCTCTTATTTTTGTTTACCTTTTTTTTACTCGCGAAACCCCCCAAAAATATATAAATAAAAAAATAAAGAATTCGATATTTTTATTTTCGACATTATTTTTTCGGAATTATGTCTTTTGACATTTTTTTTCTCAAAATTATGACTGAACACCAGTGCTGCACACGTCCAGAGCATGGGGTCAGTGTGACCCTCTTCTCTAGTATTCATGAGGGTTTCCCCACATAAGGGCTTCAGCACTGCAGGGGTGAGGGGCCCAAAGGTGCTCGCATACCTCCTTGCACAACGACCATACATTTCCGGTGTTGCTTCCTTTGCAAAGTAGTACTGGATGACCTGTTCTTAGGAATCATTATGAAGAACATATACATTACAATGACCTATGAGTTCGAACAGTAGATGGGAAGATATTGGACTGCAATATGTCGTGTTACGCAATGCAATATGTCTTCTATGGTGCTACTTCTGCTTTTTTTCATTGCCTTTTGGTGTGTAGGGATCTGCAGCCGATTGGCTGGGTTTGAGTTGCTTGTGGTTGGAGGGGAATCAAACCAAAATAGAGAATGACACAATTTTCGAATCCCAAAATATCGAATTTCGAAAGAAACATGTTATCCTCTAAATATATGTGGTGGGGTGGGTTAAGTTAATAAAAAAGGTTGTTGGGGTGGAAGCAGGGGGTCTCCCCCACATATATATGGTGTAAACAAAATAAAACAATATGTATTTTGGGATTCAATGTTTTTGTTCTCGCAGTGATCCCATAGATCCGTGGGAAGTTAACAGTAGCGGAAGGAAGAGAGAGGTAGTTCTCGCTGCTCTGCTGAAGTGTGCACATCAGAGTTAACTGGGCTCTAGAAAGGGAATATTTGTTGGTGTTTTTGGAGGCATGGAGTTTATGGAGACCTCACTCATGCAACCCTGAAGAAGGCGGGGACGGGGGTATGTTTGGCATCCAGTGTGAGTGCGTGTAGTGACACGGTCAGGTTCCTTCATGAGGGTTATAGTTAGGGTATTTGGCATGCAGCGTTTCAGTGTTATGGTTTTGTTGAGGCATTTGATATCAGTTAGGGTGGGAGAAAAGAAAGGTTAACTAATAGCTAGTATTGGGCTAAGGGTTAGGCGCTGCCATGGGGAAGTGCCACAAGTGCCTTCTATATGGCGTGTACCAGTAAATAATGCATTGAGTTGGGAAAGGCCATTGCCTCATGGTGAACAATGCTGATATGTGCACTGTGCAAAAGGTAATCAACAGAACACTGTATGTAGAAGAGCACAGCCAATAAGCAGAGCATGTTTGGCCACCAGAGGCTCCCTTTCCCAGTAGATCGGAGAGTTTTCCAAAAGCTTTATTGGGAACTCGTACTCAGCCCAAGAGCTGTGGCCCTCTAAGATAGCAAAGGATGCATGTGGGATGCAGCCCTGGGCTCTTCCATTACTCCTATTCAGAGTCTTTCTCTGCTGTATACACGTGTCTGATAGGTCACATTCGAATGAGTTCTCTTGCATCTGGGGGCCGGACAATAAATAATGAATTGAAGCTGCGCGACTCAACTGAGCGTCCAGTGATCTGTCCTGGGCGTTAATCTATCTGTGAAAAAGCTTGGAAGGCACCCTGAGAGAGTGCAGAAATAACGAAGGTTCATTATTATAGCTGTGATCGATTATGTGGGGTTAGTTCGGGGTACAACTTCTTATGCCTGCGACCTGTATAACAAATCCGTAGGGACGGGTCGCGTCGGTGTGGGAAGTTTGTGGAGGAACCAAAACCCCTACCTCCTTGGTTAACAGTAGTAAACGGCGGTTGTCCCACACATTGACTGCCACACATTTTATGGATTGGTTTATCAATGTTCATAGACGTGTTTGTTAAATGGCATGTGGCAGACAGATGCACAATATTTCTAGAAAGTCTCGGGTTAATCCCACCTATCTCTTGATAGCTGCAGTCCTCGCGCATCGGCTGTGCAGGAAAGACGTGTCTATGATCATGTAAGCCCTAGCTGTTGTGAAAATGGCTCGTGAGTAGCCGAAACACGTGTTAACCTAAGGGCACCACATCATCGGTTGCACTTGTGTGACTTATTCTACAATACAAATCATTTGATAAACCAATCAATATAAAGTGTGGCGCAGTCAATTTGTGCGCCAACCGCCATTGACTTCATTATTATAGCATCGATGTGTGAACGAGGTCCACCTTTATTGTCTGAAATAGATATGGATGAGTGATAAGATTAGAACAGGTCATAATTATATCATTTTTGCAGCATACCATATTTTGTGAAACAGCTGCATATTAAAAGGCATCCTGTTTCTATGGTTTTTTAAATGGCACCAATTAACTGGAACTGACAGACCATTTTATATATGGCCTAAGTAGAGGCGATCAAACGCTTCCTCAGCTCTATCACGAATTGTGAAAACACGCACTAGATTACGTGCCTCAACATTACCAGGTATAATGTTCGAAACATTTTGAGCCCTAACTCCAATCACCTCATACATGTGCATGACCTAAACATGACAATGTTTACAGTAGGCGGTAACATCAGTGATTTAAGTAGGATATGAAAATGGGGGAGGGGAGCATAAAGAGTCGCAAAACAGTATTGAAGGGTAAGGCCTAACAAGTGTCTGGTCTGGTCCGACCAGGGAATCACACATGTAGGTAAACCACCTTTAAAAGACATGTGGCCTCGCACCTAACGGAATGGCCCAACAAATGCAGACAGGTGTTTGTTCCTGGCATGGACTGGAGTAAACTCTGTTTCAAAAGGAGCATTAAACATAACATAATTAAGCAGCTGCCAAAAAACTGCTAAAATAAAAAAATGTCAAAAATGAAAAAACGAAATCGAATCAAAATAAGTCGACACAGGTTCCAATTCCTCAGTACGTTTGGAGGAAATGCATGATTCTTATGGAGTATGTAATTTTATTAAATCTTTCGTTCTTTTATAAATCAATTAATGTGTTCCTATATTGTCATTTCAGACTATTATAAAGCTCCCGCTGAATAGTTTGTTAATCGTGTCCAGTCAAATAATTTATCTTCTCAATTGAATGAAATGTAACAACTCGGAGACACATATGGAGTGCAGAATACACAATGGAATGGAATGGAACATTGTCTGCTAGCATTCACGATTATTTATGTGACTGTGGGCAGATGTTTGTGTATTGGAGGGAAGGAGTGGTGAGGGTGAGCTAAGCATGAATTGTTCCAATGGGGAAAGCCTGTGGAGAAACAAGACACATTCACAACAGGTGGGGAAGAGAAGTAGGTCTGAGGTGATTCAATGCCAGATGGAGTGACTACCACCCACCGAAGATGCCTCTCAGTGAAAGTTCATGTTGGCACGTCCCTCATGTTCCCCAGTGGACCAAAGGGTATAGAGAGCTAGGCGCGAGGAATCTGTTTGTATGTGAAATAGTCAAAGACATATGTTTGGTTGGTTAAAGTAGAAGGAGAGGAGGATGTTTGGAAATTGGAATGGTATCAATAGGTTGACTGCATCCTCTAGGTCAATCGGGCTTGGATGAGTCAATTACAAGTCAGACAGCAGAAGATGTGGCTGACATTTTGAAACCCACATTGGCCTATTGAGAAATCTCTAGAACCACATCATGGGCTATTCTGTAGACCCTCCAAGATATCCTGGGATGAAATACAAATGTTTGCAGCATGACAAAATTAAATTTAGTAGCATTTGTGTGCTTACTGACTGGAGGATGTGAGAGAGCGAAGGTACACGAATGAGGTGGTGTGTGGGAACGAGGTTGTCATTCTTTGCATCTTTTGTATGTTACTTCTGTTATCAATTTAATAGAAAGAGTCCGAGATGTAGGTTTGGCAGAAAAGGATTTGTTTTGCTCTACCTTTTTTGTTTGAATGCATGCCTGATTTATATTATTAACTTTATTGATCATTATCACTTGTAATTATGCAAATATTCCCAATCTCCATTCACCAGTCCCTCATTCACCCACAACCCTCATGTTCACAAGCGCTCCTCACACTCAACAATTCTTCATTGCAACTTACAAGCTCAAACCTCACAGTTTGCCAGTCATTCAGATACTCCCTAGCACTGACACACTAACTTGTTGCAAGTCACACTCCGCAATCCCTGCTCAACTCCCAACAGGGCTCCCACCGGCTCTCCACTTCCTCTTGGAGTCTTCAGTCCTTCATTCTTTCTCAGTATATCTTTGCACCAATCTTCCTCTCATTGCCCAATTGCTCGCTCCTTCTGCATCTCGTGTCCTTTCTCCAAGTGTATTGCTTGCCCTCTCTTATCCTCTTTCCCAATCCGCAGCTATCTCCCTCTTCCCCCAGTCATCACTCTTTGAAATCACTCCAAGCTAGGTCGCCTGCTCTGCCCCAACAGAAAAGGCTTGAGAGATGTCAGAATTCTTCTTTGTGGACATCCACTAGTTATGTGGGGTAAAGAACTGAAGAGTGAGAACCATAGAAAAATTCATAGGTCCGTTCACCCTCTAATTTGGTGTGAAGGAGGCGGAGTAGGTGCAGAAGCTTCAAGATTTGGTGGAATTGAACGACTTCTTAATAGGCAAGTGCCTTCTTAGAAGTTTTAGGCTTTTGTTGGATTCAGTCACATGTCAGGCTTTCCTACGTGTGATTACCCATGCTTGAACCCTATCAGCCTGTTTGGGAGAGTCCTCTCCCATGTATAACCTATAGGAGCGGCAGTCCCCTCTTTAGTAATGTTGTGATAGAATCCACTCACCTCACACGTACTCTTGAATTGTGTCCTGAATGTGTAGGCAGAACCAATTCATATGGTTGTAAGAGCTACAAGGAATGTTTGAAACTACTTTCCATGTAACCGACTTTGAAACTCTCAACAGATTCCAATGTGCGAAATTTGCAATGACAACTGCAAATAGCAGCATCCATTTTGTTCATTGCAATCTAGCACTTTCCATTTTGGAAGCCTTTCCATTTGTAGCGCTGGTTTTGCTTGAGCAATATCGTTCCATGGATTTGGTCCCTGCTTAGTCGTTAATGTGTTCTTTTTTGGCTTGTATGCTTTAAATGAGAATTTGTTCATTATAATGAAGAGAAATAATTCACCCATGGGAATGCTTTTAAAAAAAAGTAATTTAATTGTTTTGAAAATATTTGTTTTTCAAGTTTTGAACATGATGTATTAAATAAAACAACTATTTAACTTCATATTAGGTTTCACCCAAATAATTGACAAACTATTTGTTGTTTGGTCATAAACTAAATATGCTATTCGGCACACATCTGATACAATTATAAATATTAATAACTATTTCATATTTGATTGCATACATTTATGTAGAATGTCCCTTGATATGAGTGGATTGTGGGAATCATCCAGAAATCCACATTTCATTAATGTGTCATGTTGCTACAATGACATATGAATAAATATTATTTTGAGTTCAACATTAAACAAAGTGCACAGAATATGGGGTGTATTCCCAGAGTGGCTGCCTGTTAGAGAACCAATAGAAATACTGGACACATTAAAAAGTGTGACGTCACAATGACATACTTTATGAATATTACACTTTATATAAGCAGAAACACACAGGGAGTGAGTAGAGCTATGGGGTTGTGAAGGGTGCAGGAAAGGGAAAGGGAACACTTGTTCCAAAATGATGAATCCTGAGGTTGGATATTATCTGGAGGTTATAGGGGCTCATCCATGTGGATATGAAGCCTTTACTTGATCGAGACATGCGTTCCAGTAGGAAGAGACCAGAAGGGGTCTAGCACACTCGGAGATTACTTGAAAAATCTGAGGGTCCATGCTGGTTCTGTGCATTAAAGAAATATTCAAAAGTGAGCATGGAAATACCCAACGTAGTTGGATACCTGTTCTCTAGAACAATCTATTTGCTAAGTCCCAGGAGTTTGTGAACTGGGGAGGAAATTACCACTCCTTTCAAATAAAAAGCTTTAATATTATAGTGTGAAAATGCAGCAGTGCTTTCTCACTGTATTTAAAACCAAGTGAAATCTGACTTATTGTCGAACAAGTAGCATGTTTCTGTGCACATCACACAGTGGCACATAAGCTTTCACCAACAGAATGGGGATACGATATTGAAGCTTGTTAGTATAAATTATGCCTTGCTTTCACTGTATTTAAAGCTGAATGAGTTTACAATTAAACATGAGCAAATAGCATTTTGTCTTTCAGTGTGTGTAGTGAAAAACTGAGAGTATTTCCCAGCGTCTAGAGTTTTGTAAAATATAGACAAATAAATTGAATACTGTGTTTTTCAAAGGCATAGTCAACAGCGGAGACTATGAACTGATACACATGCTCCATAGCCTGACAGAGAATTTATAAACCAACACCTGTGACAACCATAACTACTTAAAAACACAGATCATGATGAAAGACAGTTTAGTATTTCCATTTCCACAGAAAAGATGCACTTCCAAACAGTAACATTTCAGCAATGACCTTGTGTTGAAGTGAGAGGACCATGGATTAAATACATTCATATCACCAAAGTGGGTTGGGGGGCATAGTTGCTGTCCTTTCAGAAAGTCAGATTCATAGAGAAGATTAATCAACTTTCAGTGTGTCCTAAATTGATAGCACAGCTCACTAGATGTAGTATGTCATTTAAATGAATAGGGTAGAAACAAATCACACCACATTACACATGCAGACACATTGCTAGTGAGAACTATATGTAGCCAATGCATCTTTCTGTGTGACAATTCTGGGATCCCACTACGTGGTTTTGATATTGGAAAAAATGAAGGTTTTAATCTTCCATTTATCAAAGGAAACAATTATATGCAAATATCATATGAAGTAATTGGATACACTGGCCGATAAGCAGCAATGTAATTAAGGACCTAGATTGTGTTGTTTAGAATTTACATTGTTCAATAAGAATTAGATTCAGAAATATAACTGATTTATCATATGACTGCATGTGTGCCATACAGTAGCACGATTTAGACAGGCAGGCTAATTCTTATATCTGTAATCCAGCTACCAATGTATATCATTTTATTGTCATGATTTCCGCAAAATAAAGCTTGGGAACCACCTTTGGTCCATTTATTTAAATACATTTGAGATTTAATTCTAAATAAAGATTGTTTCTTGTACCAGAATTGCAGGGTGGGATTGCATACCAGGGGGCGTTAAATCAGGGGGTGCACCTCAGTGACATTATAATTGAATCCATGAAAGACTCAACAGTATTTTGAAACAGGTCTCTGCCAATGATCGTGCCTAAACATTCTGCTGTGAATAAGACAAAGGACAAAGGCAATATAATGCATGGACTAGGCTAAAATAAACTAATCTGATAATAGTTTCTGTTTACTATGGATTTTATATAGTGCTTACATAGCTTTGCAGCCTCATAGCACTAATCTTGCTATTATCTAATTTATTGATATTCAATTTATCAACCCAAGAAGGATCAAAGTCTTATTAAGCCCACCTGCGTCTATCATGTTGGATTGTCCCTGGACTTGTTTTTAACAATTGAATTGTGTGTATGTGAGAGATTGTGTAGAATCAATGACTACTGCTGAGCACTACTTTGTGTTGAGAATGTTTGCATTGTTGTGTGTGTGTTTGGAATTTGTCTTCCTTTGTTGTCTAAACAATCAATTCTTGATTTTTTTTCTGAGAGATCAAAATCAGCCCTGTGAGTCACTTTATCTATATGTAGGGTTGCTTTTTTTGGTTGCTTTTAATAAGATTGTATATGTATTGTATTGATAAGATTGTATATGTACTGCATTGATGCAGCTAATAAAATGTATAAAATAAGAAATAGATTTTGCCTTCTTAATTGGAACAGTGCCACTGTCTTGTATCATGAACACTGTTTTACACACCTGAACTTGAGGTCCATTTGTTTTGACTGTAGAGTACTGCAGAAAATAAGTGTACTAATAGGTATGTTAGAATTGCTAACAGAGTGTTATTGTATTTTTATGTCTGTTGAGGTATCCCCTTCCTTGATGGAGAAGCAATAAAGGTAATTATGTTCACTGATGCAACCCTCAATCAGGAAGGCACCACGACAGGAGATTTGATCCCCTTCAGTGCCAGAGGCATCTTGCCTCTGGATGTTCTAGATGGTTAGTGCCACAGACGATCCCATTAAATGTTAGTCTTCCCACAAGCAGCACAGGACTTGGTATGTGTGTGACTCACTTGGCATATACTACTTATTCAATTGAATATGGTTATTCTCTGAAGCTTTGGAACGGATATTGTACTTGTTAGTAATGGTTTCAAGGATTCAGGTTCCAAGTAAACCCAATGTGGCAGAGATCGACATCCCAGGCCAAAAGGTTTCAAACCACAGTTTCAAGGAGACATTTCTGTGATGAAGAACTTGAAGTCAATATTTCGACTCGGGAAAATACTTAATTATTTTGATTTTAAGTTCTTCATAGTTGTAATGCCAGCTCCTAGGTGTGCCTCTTGAGGCAAAAGACACAAGGATAATAGATAGAAATGAATGTTCATGCGCGTAAAGGTTCCATCTCTCTGGGTGGGCAGCATAGTCTATGGGGGTCATTACGAGTTTGGAGGTAGCCATGGTGCTACTAGCGCCATGGCTGCCTCCAAACTCATGTCCGGGTTCCTTGAATGGGGACTTACCGGGTCATTCCAACCATGGAGGACCCTAAGTCCCCATTCAAAAAACCCATCCCCATTCCCATTCAAGCCCCCATAGGGCTCAATGGGAATGGGGAGGGAGCTAATAACAGGCCCGTTAATAATGGGCCCGTTATTAGCTCCCTGGTCGCTTAACGGCTCCCGCTAAGGGACCTCGTAATGCAGCGGTAAGGGGTTAACGGCACCGGCATCCTTACCGGCACCATTAACCCCTTACCGCTGCACTCGTAATGACCCCCTATGTGTCCCAGATCAGGTATGGGTTCACTCTTAAATGCTAATTGAGTCCGTCCATTTCCAGTCTTAGGCGAAGAGGGATAGTGTTACAGAGATTGCGCTGTATGTTTGGGGGTATTCTGACTCTGCAGTATGTTCCTTTCTTGGTTTAGGGGATTATTGTATATGGAGGATCATGGTGGGAGACTAGGGGGAGAAACGTTTGAACAAGTGACCTTGGGCAAAGAGATGGGTGTCTTTGTGCACCAGACAGAAGACTTTGGATTCAGTACCTTCAGAGATGGGCTGGCATGAGCAGTTTCTTGCACTCTCTGTGAGATGTGGACTCTTCATGGCAAGCTGATGAGCAATTGGTTGCATGGTTTTATGAGTTCAGCAGCTCGCTTAGAGCCTTGCATGGGAGACACAAGTAAATGCACATTAGCACCATGAGCAGGTGCAGAAGGTTGAAGAAATGCATCTACTTACAGAGAACTCTCGACCTCAAGAGGTGTTTAGGTGCCGAGTAACCCTAGAAGTCACATCTCTAGAATGAGGGTCAGATACTGAAGGCCACTATTGAAAGTGAATTTACCTCAGGTTCGAAGTTCAGCTAAGCTTTCAGCCTTCAGGCTGTGTGGAGGCGTGTCTTTTCATCGAGGCTGGCCAATTGATTGTTAGCTGTTAGGGATATACTGGATCCAGCAAAGCAAACTTGGCCTACCCTTAATTTAGCACAGAACATATTCTAAGTTCTACTTAATGTAGGCCCCCCATATCTACTGTTAACATGTTTCTGGTGCTTTTCCATGAGGGGAGAGGCAGGGCACCTGGGCTACAAGGGCAGATGCTCCACTCCTCTTCCCAGTCATGTTCTGGAGGGGATCCTTGGTCTCAAGCCCAGGGACCCCATCTCTCCAGCTCTAAAATCTTTCCACTGCCTCCCAGTTGCTGCGAGTATCACGTTCAATACCCTATGCATCAACCATATGTCTTTCTGGGGCCTGGACCTCTCTACATCCAACTCTCTCTCCCTAAATATCTTCCTGCTAAACCCCTTTGGTTTTCTAGCTCCAACTTTCTGCAGATCGGAAGCTTTTCAAAGCAGAGAGTGGGGGGTAGATTGCTCTCCTCCACAGGTGCCTCCCTCTCATTTTTTCATCCTCCTTCCCCCTCCTCTGCTAATGTCCAAGTCTGCCACTTGACTGGCTGCCTGGTTCCCTCAGATTCTTACAGGGCACCAGGCCCACCTCGTCCAGTCTTCCCCTGCACTTGGTCTCCCATGACCCACTCCCCCTCTCAACCTGCACTTGCCCTTCTGGGCACTCTCCTCCCCCTGCACTAGCCTGGCTGGCCTGCACCCCTTGATCCCTTTCAGCACCTTACCATGCAATTAGCCCGTGCACCTTCCTTCCCCTGTGCTCTCTGCATTCCCCTGGTCTGTCCACCTGATATCCCCTGGCACTCGCTTTTCTCACGGGCCATTCCGCCCTTGCCTGCACTTCCCGCCCTCCCGTCTCTTGTGAACTTCTTGTTTACTGCACTTGCACGATCCAAATGTCACAAGGCCTAGTAGGACCATCTCCCCCCCTCCTTGTCTTGTTGCGCCTTGAAACACATTGTGTATAGGCGCATTATAAATACCCAAACAATAAATCCAGGTACCCAATTCGGAGGGAGGGGGAATGTCCTGCCGTAGCTGCTCCTTTCTCCATTAACAAAAAAGGACTTTCAATGCTGGAACTGCAATAGACACAGCCTGATTTCCACAACACTCAGTCCTCTTCTTTACAGAGAATTTCTAGTAATCTACTCAGTGCTGTTGATCTTGGATTGGAACTATGTAGTAGCACACACGAACACGTGGGTTGTGCTTTCCTACATTTTGCTTGAATTTAGTGTCTGGGAACAATTAAAGGTGGAGAGGGAGCTACCTCTGTAAAGACAACTAGTACTAAAAGGAAAAAGGTCTTAGGCTGGAGGGTGAATTTAGCATTTATCTATTTCTCATCCTTTGCCATACGGTGGATACATACTACAGAGAGGTGAAGAGGGGGCTGGTTAAATCTAGTGATTCCCCCCTTTCAGGGAATTATAAATAATATTCCTGGTGCAGTTCATTTTGGATTGGAACAACAGTGTCCGCACTGCCACTGCTCAGATCCATGGATGAGGATGAATAGCAGGGACAGTCGCCACTCTACCCAATTATGCTCCAATATGGAGCTGCTCTCCCTGCTGGGTGCACATAATGTAACCAAAGCCTGGTCTGCAGGACAGGCAAGTGGAAAAATAAATACTACGGCTGAAGGCACAAAGGAACACAGATTTTGTAGCCATATATGAACTCCACCCTCATTCAAAGAACTAGAAAATGCTCAAAGGAACAAGTGCCGATTTTATTTTTGTACAACTTGTTGATTGATCAGGAGGGTGTTGGCACCAAAGACAGGCGGAAACTCAAAACAAATATTATTAGTAAATGCTACAGGAGTTTTCAAATGCACAACCTGCTTCCTTCGGTCACCCACTTGCTACTTTTGTGGCCTTTTCATAATCCCTCAAAGACAGAGTTATACTTTGCTAGACTCCTCACAGATTATGCCCACCTATCATAGGTCTCTCTCTGATTTTAGCTTGACTGGGTAGCTATCATAACATAAACTATATGGCTTGTCCACTATACTATGCAGCAGCGTTGTGAGACAAATCGTGGTAATCGGCTGCTGCCCACTTGTGTTTTCACCAGTGAAGCTCAGTTCAGACGGGAAAATGTCAGTTATGGGTATAGGGTGTGTGATGCTGGAAATGCATTGGAGGGACAGGGCCTCCGTGTCCTTGTCCTGTAGTCCTTTTATCATGTGTATTCTGTATTATTTTCCATACAGGAGTCCATGTGGGGCTCCTGGCAGTGCAGCTCTTTCTCTTTTTGGTTTGGTGTACAGACCCTTGGCACCCAAGGGTGGGGGTACAACCCTACACCCCAAGTGTATGTTTTTGGGCGCCTTTGTGTGGCCCACAGAGCAGGGTATGGGCTGGTGGCATCTCCATGCTAAATTTGACAGGTGCTCTGAGAATCCTCCATTTTGGGATACCCATCATGCCCTGCCATTGGAATCAGTTGATTCTTGATAGGAGACAAGATGGCCCCTGTAGCCTCTTGCTTTCTATTGCCTGTTACCTTGTTTTCCCAAAGTCCTGGGAAGCCCGGACTCTGTCCCTTCCCATGTCTGGACTGGCTGTTTGGTGGCAGTTCCATATATGCTATTGTGGGGAAGTCCATGCCAGACTGGCTTGAGCCTTCCCAGTGAATATGTTGTGGGTACGCCCTTGGGGTGGGACCTGGGTGAATGGAGTGTGTGACCAATATGCACTTCATGTTATGTGTGTGGTTTCTGGTATGTGACACAAAGACTGAGACAGCCTTGCCCGAAACTGGTATGAATGCAGTGTGGCGTGCTGAAGGGCTGGGTGCTTGTCCCAATACACATTCATTGTTGTGAGTGTCTGGGGGGAGGAGAATGGCCTGAATGCACTGTGAGCCTGATTGGCTGCCTGCCTGCATGAATGACCTTCTGAATGATTGGTTCCCTGAGTGTGACCCAGCAGACTGAATGAAAGACCAAACAGTATATCTGGGGACCTCTCACTGATGGAAATTGTTCAGAAGCTGAAGTCGAAACTTGATGCTTACTCTCGAAGCTCAGCCGGAAGAAGAAGGTGAACCGCTGTTCCCTTTGACACAATTTGAAAGCTGCTGTGCCTTTAAGAAACTGATCCAAGAGAGGACCAGGGTAGGAGACCTCTTCCTGAGCTACGAGGGACCATTGTGCACCAGCTAACCTTCACCAAGGCTCCCTGTAAATCTGCCTTCGAAAGACTGTCGACCGGAAACGGGGACCGCTGAGGAAACTGAAGAGAAGCACCAGGACATCCATCCACCGTCATTGACCAGGGTTCACAGGATCGCCGTAACCTCTGGAGACCCGAACAAAGCTGTGTTGCCTAGAAGCGGGGATAGCTTGACACCGTGCCACGACAACTGGAGCAGCAACTCTCCATTGCCTAAGCACACATTGAAACAAGGACTCCCTCGCTCATCACCGACGGCTGCTTTGTCCCGCCGGAGAAAGTCAAGGCCGCCGGCGAACCGAGGAGAATCTGCTGGTGGGTTTCCTGCCACCTGAGGACCACAAAGACGCCGACGACCGGATGCCCTTGCTGGGCCAAAGTTCTTCATTGTCTCTTTGTGGCAACGAACTAACATCACCGAGGTGCACCGCACGCCTCATCTTTGCAGGACGTCCACGACCGATTGTCGACGAGCACCGCCAGGACCGAAGCTTCTGTCTCGAAGCCTATGTTCACCTTTTCTTCGAGGGATCTCGATGATCCATGGCTCCTGCCTTAAAGGGAGTCCACTCAAGAAGGATCTGTCGATGACCCAACGTCGAACTCTGCTAAACCAGGTACATTGGGGTTGTAGAACTTTTATAGAAGGAAATAAGACTCTTATAAGCAATATATGGACTGGGCTTTTGTTATATATTTATTTCAAAGGTTCCCCAGGTGGGGGGATCCTCATACAGAAGTGTGCCTAGTGGTAGGGGGCCAGTATTCTGCCAATTGTTTAACTACTTTTTTTCCTCCTATGTCTATTGTTGATACACATTATTAATTGATTTGTATGTCATTTGAAACTGTCTACAGTTGATGCATTTTAATGGAATCTAAAAAGTAATCGTGGTACCACATAGAGACTATATATATTTAGAATAGCCTGAGCACAAAGTGTGCTATTGTATGTGTACATAATCAAAGCCTTATTTACATAAAGAACTGTGTTTTCACTAACATAGTGTGTGGACATTCCTTTGTGGGTGCTTGGGGACTACTCTGTACTTAGGAAGCAGCCTGCACCACCTCTTGAGAGCTTAAGCCTTGATTGCTCATCCAACATTACCAAATAGAGAACCATGGCTGGGGTGCTCTGTGCTTCTACTCTGCCATATAGAGAGCAGGAGTACAGATACCCCCCTCCAGTCTTTACACTGGTGGCAGCTGTGGGATGCTTGTGGTTTTAAGAATCAGTGTGTAACCTTGTCACTTACAAAATATCCACACTAGATAACTACATTACAAGCGATGGGATCTATTGCAAATGGTAAATTGACTAGGATGAGCTTAGAGTCTCTCCAGAGTGATGGTGAAGCCAGGGAGTTAGACTTTGAGGGTAAGCCTAGGGCTGAGCTGATAGCTGCCCTGCTGGACTACCAGAATGACTGTGAAGCTCTTGATGAAGGGGGGGATGCAACCATCGAGGCCCCTGCCCCTGGGGTTGTTACTGAATCTGTTTCTGGGAAGTGCCACCACTCCTGCTGTCTCTATTTCGGAACCCAGGACTGCTCTTCAGGGGGAAGCCCTGAAGATTGAACTTTTAAAATTGGAGCTACAATGGGAACAGTTAGCCTTTCAATATAAAAAGTTGGGAACAGAAGCTGAGTTGAAGAAAGAGGAGTTGGCGCAACAAGTGATACTCAAGGATAGGGACACTGAGCATCAGAACATTCAGCTGGAGAGAGCTAAAGTGGAGACTTCAGGCAAACCATTTGAGAGTGTCAGGTCCCCTGCCACCAAGATTATGAAAGATTGGGTTGGTGTGTATGTGGAGGGTTCCGATATCTTCCAATGGATTGAAGTGTTTGAAATGGCTTGTGGAATCCATGATGTTGATAAAAGAGGTTGGGCTAAGTGTTTGTAAGCAGAGTGCCTCAGACTGGTTATGACTGTATTCTGAAACTGAGTGTGGAAGAAAGGTGTCAGTATGAGTGCATGAAAACTGCTTTGATTACCAAGTTTGGCAAGACACCTACCCAATACCTTAATAGGTTCAGGGAAGAAAAGAGAGAATTTGTCTTGGATTGACTGGGTGAGTGCTGCACATATGAACATGATGGGGTGGATTGATGGATACAAGGTGAAAACTTTTTTTGAATTGTCACACCTTTTGTTTTTTGAGAATTTTTCTGAAGCCTGTTCACCAGAGCTGCATAAGCATGTTGCTGACCAGAAGCTGTCCAGACTGGCTGAAAAGTGGGTCTCCCACCGGGTGTCCCCTAAGGAACCCAGTGGGAAGGACAAGGACAAAGATAAGGGGCCTCTCAGAACTCGGAGGAGTCCCAAAGGCAGTCACAGTCGGGTAAATCAAAACTTACCTCTCCTAAGACCCAAACATCTAGTGGGGATATGTCCTACGTGGTTGGGAGTAAGAGTAGTGGTCCTCCTGCTGCAAAGCAGGCTCCCAGTGCCTCCAGTATCATACCCCACATTCCGGGTACTTGTTGGGACTGTGGGGCTCTGGACCACAAAAAGGGTGACCCCAAGTGTAAAGGTAAGGCACTTGGAGTCCAGGCTGTCAACCTGACCTACCCTTAACCCATGCCTGAGGTGGAGGCCACTGTCCTCTCCTCCTCTACAGGAATCACATTCGGTGCGCCTGTAGAGATTTCCCTAGTGTCACTTGGGGCCTGGGACCAGTATGCAGAAGTACTGGCTACAATCCCACAGAACACCCGTTGGTTTTGAAGAAGTGTCCTCCTGAATGGCCAGCCTTCCACTGCATTCAGAAACACTGGGGCAAACATGACAGTGGTGGACAGGACCCTGCTCAAGCCAGAGGACTATGTAGGTGCTCCTCTGAGAACCACCAGGTTAGCTGGTGGGCCTCCCAAATTATCTCCAGTAGCCCTAGTCACAATCATGATTGGAGACAAGACAGCAAAGCTTCCTGTCCTGGTTCAGGACAATGTACCTGCTAACATATTGTTAGGCAATTAATATTGTGGAGTTGGGGTTGATCTCTGATGGTCTCCCCCTGAATGCTGCTGCAGTCACTAGGTCACAGGTACCACCGGGTCTGACTGCCAGTCAGGTACCCAAGCCAAAGTGGTGACCCAAGGCAAGAAGAAGGAAGAGTAAGAAGGCCACCACTGGGATTCATGCTCTGGACGGGCTGGGTCCAGTGGTAAACCCAGACTCAACTCCTGAGGGAGAAGAACTAGAAGACCCCCCCTGCGGGAGAGGTGCTCAACCCAGTGGACCACCCCAACCTTCAATGCCTGCTGGCTGAAGGGGGACCCTCTAGGGGAGACTTCTTTAAGGGTCAGAGAGAGTGCCAATCTCTCGAGGGTTTGAGGAAACAGGCCCTGGCCCAGGCACAAGGAGAATTGCCTAGGTCTTTCTGGATTTACTGGGAGGGTGAGCTCCTTTTTAGTGAGCCCACTAAGCCTGAACATGGTGCCCTCAACAGGTTGGTGGTACCCCAGGTTTACAGACCCTTCCCATTGCAGTGGGCCATGAGGTGCCCTTAGCTGGTCATCTTGGTACCAAGAAACTGCTTAAGCGACTGACTTGGCAACACTTTGTGTCTGACTATGCTCCACTACTTTCCAACCTACTCACTACTGTCTTGTCCTGACACTACGCTCAGAGTGACCTAGCCTTCACTCTGCTGTATATGATGTATATTTTTATGCTTTCACTGTAAGTCTACGATTGATTGCATATTCCACCACTTTCTGTAATTATGTTTATTATAATATATTTTATATATACAACTTTTGTACCTATGTAAATTTACGCCGTCCCTTTATATCCTGTATATGATGTCACTTTGTAACCTTGTACTCTGATGCCCACGGGCCTGGTGTGCGCTACAAATAAATAAAATACAAAATACAAATACAAATAAGAAGGCAAAGCAAAGGCTCTCTGCATATTTCTACTGGCCCCGGATGGGAGTAGAAGTGGAGTCCCACTGCAGGATCTGCCCCACTTGTTTGTCAATTGTCTGGCAAGACCGGAGGCAGTGTCATTGCCCCAATCTGTGTGTGTCCAAATTTCTTTACAAAACAAGATTGGCCTCCGTGGGAAATAGTAAAGGGAGTAAGTCCCTTTGCTAGCACCATGGTCAGGCCACAGATGGCGATGGAGAGAGCAGGGATGCGTGGGACTAGGCCTGTGGCAGAGTGGGGGACATTGGGGATCAATTCTCGCATCCTCCTAATTGGCAAGCACCTTCTTCCTGGGTGCTAATAATCATAAAAACCTACTAGACTGATGTTCCAGTTTCAACCAAAGCCTTTATACATTTTAAGGCAAAACAACTTTATATGATTACAAGGCATTAACGCAGGAAAATTCCTTGTCAGTCAATCATTTTTGCAATTCAACAGTCTGCATAGATACCAGGAATTAATTTAGAATCTGTCCTATATTGAGAACATTAATACTCTCTGATGATATCCTACACATATATTGTATCAGAAGTTCTCTCCTATAAATGTATTAATAATAAGTACATAGAGATCAAATGTCCTCTATTAAAGTCTCCTACTGGACACCAACATTACTCAATGAATCTATCCTACAAAGTCAACAACAATACTCCATGAAGCTATTACACACAGCAATTATCAATAGTGTATACATACTGATGACAATTCTTTATGTAACTATCCAACACGTATATCAATAATATTTCATGCAGCTATCATGCACTGATACCAACAGTACCCAAAGCTATGCCACACAGACAGCAAAACTAGTTGATGAAATTATCGTGCATGGTTACATGCAATATCTTAGACTTTATACTTCAGGTAGATCAACAGTCCATGGACCGTTCTTGCCTAACTACCATTGTACACTGATACCAATGATACTTTATGAAGCTAAGTTGCAATAATAACAACAAGAATGTATTAATCTACCCAACACTGATGCCACCAAGACTCCATGAAGCTATGCTACATAGATTCCAACAAGATGAATTAAGTTCCACTTGGCAAATACAAACAGTGCATCAACAAGCTTATACAACCTTGTAGAAACAATGATGAACAGATCTACCCTACATAGGTGTAATGAAATTTCATAAAATAATATTTCACATGCAATGCAACAAAGGGAGCGAGGGATCATAATATTTTTTAAAAGATATGTTAGATCATTTTTATACATAGAGGGTATATGAAGTTGCGTATTGCTAAGTAGACCCATATCAGTTATTTGCAGAACTATACCCACAAATCATCTTTAGAATCCATTCCCTCATTCCTTGCATATCCATGTAGCCATATTTTTTTTTATTGAGCAAGCTTTTTATTAAGGCTAGTTATAAATCTATCTTGAGAACAGATTGTGTGCTACTTTATTTAAAAACCAAAAAGAAAATGGAGGAAAAGAAAATCACATTCCAAGTCAAGTCAAACAACTTTATTCGGCCAAAAAAAATGACCATCAAAGTACATCCTACAAAAACATTTCTAAGGATAAGAATACGGTTCTTATACAGAATTATATAAAATCAACCACAGAGAAGACTACAGGGCAGTGCGAGCAATCCACCCCCACCAGTGGGAACCATAAACAGATCTTAGGCCCAAAATCAAGTCCCACCAACCCCATGCCTCCTCCAACACCCATGGCGCCTTGGGCCTAAGGCAGTCAAATTAGCACCTGAAAGGAGGCTGTTACTAGGAAAGACCCCAGGCTTTACTATGGCAGATCTGACAGGGGTGACAGGGTTGAGGAAAGGGGGCATACTGATTGAAATCCCACTCTTCGATGACTTGCCAGCCCGACCACCACCTTCCCAAACCCTGTGTGCTAGACTATGGTCCCAAAAAGTCAATTTGATGCTGTCCAGAGAGTTTTTGCCCATGCTGGTAATTCTGCTACACCCCGCCAGAGCCTCTCTACGTACAAACGGGCAGCCTCCAGTAGTATTTAGCCAGAATAGGCATTTGTTAAGTAAAGCGTCCCTTGGCTCTCGCTTATCTGGTGCCAGTTTGGGCACCCCCTGAAGAAAGACTGTTGTATGATTGGGGTTTCCTGATTCCAGCAACTTAGGTTGATCCCCCGACTTCCATGGACTCTGGGCTTTGGGTTCGGTACAGTCGGAGACCATGAGGGCAGAGGCCTGTGCCTGTATTGGGTCAACGGCAGTCCCGTTGGGGGTGGACAAAACCAGAGGGACCTCTGCAGGTAAACAGTCTGAGGAACTTTCCAGGGGTGGGCACATGTGCCCTTCGTCAGCTGGGGTGTTGATCATGGGCTCCTCCACTTGAACAGTTCCAACTCCTTTCCTTTGAGCCTCTAGCAAAGCGTATAACAGATCCTTGATGATGGCCAGTTCCGCCAATACTTGGGTACACCCACACCCTCTATGCAAGGGCGCTTCCTCTGTAGATAGGTCAGAGGTCAATTTGGGCTCATGGTTACTCCCAGCAGATGTATTGTTTTGGATAATGTCCTTGACCGACCGAGAAGGGGACACACCAAGGGGGGAGCTACCCTCTAAACTTGTAGATGATAGTATATCGCTCCACGAACTATTGTGGGAGCTTGAGGAGGATATGCCCCTTTGGGCAGTTTGGGCCGGTAGTGACAGTCTGTCCCCCGCAGCCAAAACAGATGAAATGGGAGAGTCCAGCCGGAGCCCAGAGGGTGAGGCAACCAGACTCTGTGCCGGTAAGGGGAAGGGCTCTACCCCTGGACTATCCAGGAGATGACGGATCTCATTGAGCAGAAAGTGGGTATCCCCAAGATTTGCGGGTGCTGTGGCCTCATGGGTGGTTCCTGGTGCACAATGTGTTGTCAAGGCAGCTAAGGGACCCGCTGTCCGATTCCTCTTTAGCAGTCTGATTTTCCTCTTGGCGCCGGGAGGGGGACCCGGGCCAAGCTCAGGTCCAAAAAACATAGGGGGTACAGGGGCTGGGATCCCCCCGGTGGCATGAGCATGGTGGTCCGGCATAAGGACCCAGAGAATAGACTCAGGAATAGGGCAAAATAATGTCACCTAGATTACCTCCTTGACAAACAGCAGACGGCAACAGCTTCCATACGGTGAGCAGCGGCTTCAAACTCCAACCTCCCTCTAATCAGTGTTGAAGTGACATCTCTGCGGGCAAACCAGGAGTGCAACGCTCCCCCTCGGCGTTCCGCGAACACCCCTGCGGGACGCAAACACCCCGCGCCCTTTCCCCGCGGGCTTCACCCGGCGGGCTTGTAGATCCAGGCGTTAGTAGTGGGGGGGGCGTGGCCAATGTACGAAGGCCCTCCTGGGCCAAGCAAAAGTCCCCCTGCGGGACGCAAACACCCCGCGCCCTTTCCCCACGGGCTTCACCCGGCGGGCTTGTAGATCCAGGCGTTAGTAGTGGGGGGGGCGTGGCCAATGTACGAAGGCCCTCCTGGGCCAAGCAAAAGTCCCCCTGCGGGACGCAAACACCCCGCGCCCTTTCCCCGCGGGCTTCACCCGGCGGGCTTGTAGATCCAGGCGTTAGTAGTGGGGGGGGCGTGGCCAATGTACGAAGGCCCTCCTGGGCCAAGCAAAAGTCCCCCTGCGGGACGCAAACACCCCGCGCCCTTTCCCCGCGGGCTTCACCCGGCGGGCTTGTAGATCCAGGCGTTAGTAGTGGGGGGGGCGTGGCCAATGTACGAAGGCCCTCCTGGGCCAAGCAAAAGTCCCCCTGCGGGACGCAAACACCCCGCGCCCTTTCCCCGCGGGCTTCACCCGGCGGGCTTGTAGATCCAGGCGTTAGTAGTGGGGGGGGCGTGGCTTCAATTGAATGGGCTTTTTGCTCGCGATACAACATCTAAATGAAATTCTTATGGTATGGTTTGGAATACCAATATATGTTGCCCTCACCTTGCACACAGCACTAAGATGATATAATAAATCACTGCATCCATTAAATTATTGATTCTTTCATAAGACCTCTCTGCAATATGTTCCCTATTGAGAGTATTGAGTGATCTGGGTTCTAGGTCATTTGGTCGAAAATAAATGGTCGACAGGACAAATGGTCGACACCAAAAGGTCGACAGGTCAAATGGTCGAATATTTTTTTGTTTTGTTTTTTCAATTTTTTTTTTTTGGGTGGGGGGGGTCCCCCCAACCCCCTTTTTTTTGCTAAAAACCCCCTTTTTCCCTAAACGAAACCTAAAAAATATATATATATAAATAAAAGAAATTCGACCATTTGACCTGTTGACCAAATTGTGTTGACCATTTGTCTGTCGACCATTTGACTGGACACTGTTATCTTTTATAGTCATGTTTGTGTCGTTAACACAACTAAATTAATCGCTCAGGTCAGATTAGTCTCTGAAATTGTTTGACAATGATTCCCATATATCATTTTATTAAAAAACATGTTTGTGCTTCGTACAAATATATTTTAGAAAAAAACACATTTGAACCCAAACGAAACACGTCCTCTACTTTTAATTGTACATATGCAAATGAATAATATAAAACAATCATATAAGAGGTATCAAAATCCTTGAAATTCAGCATGAACCAACAGGACAAACCAATAGATCACATATTTTCTTTATTGCATAAACATTAGACAGTTCGGTCATTACTCGCTGTCTGCGTCTTTGTTCGCAGAATATGATTGTTTATGTTGTGAACAACGATATATATGTAGTCAACAACATTATTATCAATGTTTCCTTAACAGAAAAGACACATCTAAATTTCTCCCCGAGGTGTAATCTCCACCCCTTGCTTTATCTTCACTAGAACTTCGCAGTCAATTTATAGCATTGGTATTTCAGAATATCCCCAGTTCATGTTGTATACGAAATAAGTTGTGTGCTCATACCTCAGTAAACGATTTATAAAATGAGGCAAGCAAAATGTAGCTGGAGCTTACCTGGTGTTATGCTCTGCAGTGGTTGTCCTGTCGATTTATCCAATTTGGTTAGGGCATCACCTACAGCGGGAATAAAATAACTAATTACATCTACGAATATAGTGTGTGGTTTTTCACCCATAACATTCAGACTAAAACTAAAAGATTTCTTTTTTTTTTTACCCAGTGTTTGCCCTGCAAATGGAAACACATATGGGTTCAATAGCACACATGTCTTTTATGTGTCATGAATGGTGTTCAGATCATTAAAATGCTGGTGACTAATGCTCTGCTCAAGTTTTCCACATTTAAGAATAATCTAACCTTGACATTATTATTAAATACATATCTTCACTATGTCCTTTTCATTAAGTTGTTCTTTAAATTTTTCTCCGGCATTATGTATTCAAGAGGACAAAGGAGATGCATTTCAAAGGATGCTTAGAATTCACACCTCAGTGTGTTGAATCTAGAAGGCAGGTGAAGGACCCTTTTTCTTTACATAAAAATAGTGGCATAGTAAATGAGCTAGCAGACTTTTGTGTAGCTGCGTTGTCCACATCGTCGTTGCAACAAGGGGACTTAGAACAGCGATTCGTGCCTGCAGAAGTAGGCTTCTGAAAGTTAAAGGGCTACTCGTTTCTATTAAGCTGCTCCGCGTATCTAGCAACCTGATGATAAGAGATACATCATCCCTGCACACAACCATTAACTAAAGTAGTTAGCTTGGGGTTCATTAGGTTACTCTGCTGGCTCAGGTCTTTTAAAAAACTGTAACAAAACTATCTTCAATAGGACTCATATACTAAATTGACTGTGCTAAATGTTAATGTTTTAACACTCAATTCTTTTTTGTATTTGGTTTAAAAGAATAAACCTTTTTACAAAATATCATAATTCATCATATTTCCTTAAAAACTCAAGTCTTAATAAAAAAATACCTAACACATACAAATCACAGTACATATCCTCTCATATTAGCTAGCGTCTCGCCTAGACTGGTTAAAATGTCAGCATGTGCCACACCTAGATAGATTTGTGTTAGTTAGACTTTGCACAATTAACGAATCCACTAACAATTTCACCCCTCTGCATATACCTCTCAAACCCTAACCAAACGCAACCACAAACCTATAACACAACAATCTGCACAAACTTCACTACACTGCAACAACAAAACAAACCACACACAGACTCGCACAACAGCACATGACGACTACCGACCAGAAAACACCCCAAGCCCAACCAACGGAATTCCGTGTTGAGGCTGCCAGCAGCACATCACTGCTCTCTTGCACTTTTCCAGCTTACTCCCACTAACTCACCCTGTCGTTTTTTTCAGAGCCACCAGAGCGCCAGTGGACCATTCCGGTGGTGATAGTGTGCGGTACAAATATCCTTTAACATTAACATTAACATTAACAAATCTGTTAAATATACATCATAAACAAAGCTTACACAATTTTAAAAATCTCACAGTAGCTACCACCATGGCGACGGAGTCTCCACTTTTTCTGTGTTTGTCTTGGAAGCAATAGAAGCAGTGCAACACAGGTTCGTAGAGACTGGCCTCCGGTATTAAGTGCATTATAAAAGATTAATTAATTGCTGCGGAGGACTGCAATTGTTTGACTGGTAAAAAACAAGCATTATTAAAGTGAAAAATTGTGTTTGAAGTCTAAGTTACCTACCATAAAAAGAAGGAGAAGGTGATTGCATTCTTTTGCGTTTATGTGAAATAGTAAATAGTTTTAGTCACGTGTTATTTTATTTTGTTAAGAAACCATAAATACCTTTATTAACAGTTAATTAATTTTATTAGTAGGATTTGTAAAAAAGAAATTAAGAAGATGTAACATGTTTAATGTTGAAATCAATCAATTGGAGCAAACCTTGTGCACAGATAAAACCCCAAACATTTTGCCTTGCAAATGCTTGTTGACTATTTTTGACTAAGCAGGGCTTTCCACCAATCAGCAGTCAACAGGATGAGGAGGAGTTTGGCAAGAAAAGCAGAACCTGCTCACTCTGAACTTGCCACAGTCAGGGACAGGTATCCTGTACTTATCTCCAGATGCTGCTGCGTGAAGAGGAGCTGTATCCTGAAGGAGGAGGAGTGGCTGCCTGGGTGAAGCAGCCTGGACTACCCTGCAGCACTTCCTGCCTGGAAGCTGCCCGAAGAGCCTGTTGGAAACTGACTGAACCAGGAGGAAGAAGGAGAGTACACCTGCATCCCCACCTTAGCCATAAATGTTGCCTCAGAAGCATGGGAAGAGGCTAAGGCAACCCTTCCATAGGACCAGGACAGAAGCAAGTCTCCTGAATAGGATAGGGGCAAACCCTTTGATAAGACCCTTGTTGAGTGGCCAGGACAGAAGCAAGTCCCTTCCAGAGTGGTGGGGCAAAAGCAAAGTCCCCTGTAGAGGACTGGGGCAAACCCTTTGATAAGACCATGGTAGAGAGACCAGGACAAAAGCAAGTCACCTGCAGAGAAGAGGGGCAAAAGCCAAGACCCCTGAAGAGAGGAGGGGCAAAAGACAAGTTCCATGCAGAGAAGAGGGGCAAAAGCCAAGTCCCCTGAAGAGAAGAGGGGCAAAGTAAAGAGAAAGAGGAAAGAGCCACTAAATAAGAGGTGAGAAACCCAGAAGCACAACTGGAGGATGGGGCAACATACAAAATAACAGAGAGAGCGAGAGATTGTGAGAGGGATGACTTGACCAAAGGAATAAGGAACCATAAGGAACCAAAGCACAGTACCCATCTGATCCCTTGCCTACGGGCTCCTGCACCTGGTAGGCAACTAGAGGTTCCAGTTTGCGTTTTCAAATAAGCGGCCCCGTTTGTCTACCCGAGGAGGTCTGGGAGAAGTCCTCTCTGAATTGGACTGAATTGATGGACTTTTATTTTAGGGAAGGACTTTAAGTTGAATATTCTTCCCTTCCCAATCACTTTTCCACTTAAGGGAATGACTAGGTTATTCTCCTAAATTCACCCTTTGATTTAGCCATTCTGACAACCCACTATTTTGGGAACATTTGATTCAGGAAACGTTTATATTAAGTTGAGGATTAGTTGTGATAGGCAAATTCACTTTAGGGATTTTAGTACTTTGGGCACCTTTTTGACTCCATAGATGAAGTGCACCTTAGGTTGGTCTTATTCACACAGGGAAAAACTTCTAAACCTTTTGTGTTTGAACACTTTGCTTTATTCCTCAAACCCTTTTTTGTCAAACGCTTGCTTAATAAAGAGATTTCTGTGAAAAGACCCAAAGTCTGAGACCCTTCTGTACGCCAACATGTCACAGTCGCCAATTAGGACACTTCTCTCCTACAGTGAACCAAAACCCATATAACTTTCCGACTAAAGGAGGGGATGGTATTAGGCGACAACATTGCCCACATACAAATAGAATGCCGTCAGTACAGCTGTGTCAGATTCACTTTGTTGCAGACATTTTCTCTCAAAGCTTGGGAACATGAAGAAAAGACAGGAACTCTATTGGTTAGAGTCCCGTCATGGAACAGTGCAACTCATAAAAGCAAACACCAATAGGGGAATATCATCAAGCTTTTAAATCCAGGCACCTTATACCTGGAACCCTCCTAACACAACATAATTAACTTGTCTGATAGTGACTGTAAAGGTAAATAAGACATGGCAATCTTGGAAAGGGCTAGAATCGTAACCCCTTGCTATATCCCACATCGGAACATACTTTGGACGTTTCCATGTAATAATGTCCCTGCAAAAATGTCACCTGGCAAAAATATCGTGACATTATTACATTAAACATGCGGGGACACCCCTGCAACACTCTGCAACCTTTTTTATTCAAGGGGAGCGGGGGGGGACCCCTGCAGCCCCTGCCTCTCCTTGACCCCATATATCTGGTCATCATACAAATGTTGCCACGACCTTTGCTCTGGCGACATTATGTATGGCAAACATATATATTGGGAAAATATTACCAGATACCCTTGGACAGGGGGGAATTCTAAGATGAATACCTTTGCCTAAACATCATACCAGTGGATGCCCCCCAGCCGTAAGCCATCTACCAAACGATGATCCATAGAAAAGCTAGATCTGTATAGGTTATCAGTGTGGTGTGCAATTTTGGAAGCTAAACATGTGAGAAGGTTCACTGCCTAAACTATGTTTGCATGTAAGGGATTCAAACTACCCTGATCACAAGTGCAAGTCCTGAACTGCTAACTATAGGCAAAGGACCTGGCAGAGCTAGATGTAGATGAGACGGGAAGCTGCCTCTGAAAGGCCACTTCATACCCATCTGGCCACAGAATCAGCCACAGCATCAGCTATTGTTTGATGGCTAGCACTAATAGTGGGTACTCTGCCTAGGTTCACAGGATATTGGCACAAACTTGCAAAAAGAAGAGAACATCTACTGGGAAATCCACCACCGGAGGATGCCATGCAGGTGCTGGCCAAAAAGTCACGACTAACAGCACCACCTTCTACTGAGCATTTATAAGTGTCCTTGAAATTACGAAAGTGGGAATGTATAATGCCCCATTGGACCCAATATATGGAGAAATGTGTCAGTGGCCTCTGGCTTAGGATTTGACTTCCATCTGAATAATCTCTGCATTTGTGCATGACCCTTGATGCAAAGAGAACTATCTGAACCAGACCCCATGATATCTGAAGTAGGTGAAAAACATTCCGAAAGGACCCATTGGTCAGTGGGATTTTCCCAGTATCGAGAGTACCCGTCAACCGCCACATTTTGTACAAGGAAGGAACTTTGGAAACACATTGAAAGCAGGAATCCCAAAGGTTTCTTGTCAAACCTTACAGGACCTTCAATGTACTCATTCCTAACTTGTTGTGTGCCTGATCGCTGACAAATGTTCCATTTAAAGACAAATGACACACTGGAGACCTTTCGTATTGCACTGAGTGGCAAAGGATCCTGCAAGAATCCCTAGAGTTTATATGCAACTGAGGATCCTGTTAGGAGCACCCACCGTGAGCTGGAGAAGAACTGTATTGCCCCCCCAACCTGGAAGGTTTGAGTTGGGATGTAAGAACAGATCTCAGACAGATATGAGATAATAGCTCGGTCATTCCAGGATTCCATATAGGAGAGGAAGCAATATAATCCTTGACTTTTAATTTCTGAAAGTGAGAACAAATCTGATGGCGGCTGCTTTTTGCGCCTTTGTCGAGCCCTGCATAGCGGAGGGTCTAGAAAATGACTTGACTGAAGGCAGGGAGGAGTTCTAGGACCTTAGCAAGAAGCCTTGAAAACAGAGCCTGGGAGTTCAGGGCAAAGCTCAACTCTTTATGATGGCCCTTATTTATAAGTGAAACAGCAGGTGGGTCACATTCATACATCTGATTAAGGGCACAAAGAAATGCATCTTCTGACAGGTCCTGATCTCTAATTCCTCCCAAATTTATGAGAAACCCAAGATTCTGTGATAGCGAGTTTTCTACTATCAAATCTCAAATGACCTCCACAGGATTGTGTTGTAGAATTATAATTAAGTAGGTGTGAACTTCCCAAAATCTGCCCAGCATGAATCTCGAATTTGTTTGTACCATGGGCCATTTACAATGCCCTCAAATCACTTTGAGCCTCCATGATATCATATATATCCTCAAACCTCAAAAACCTTTGGGAGATTCGAAGTGCTAAAAAGCAAGTTAATATATCATGAGTAGAAATTACCAGTAGATTACCATAATATGTAGAACAATTAATTAAAAATAGATTTTTCATTTTTAGATGCGTTCAAACTATTTGAAAAAAATGGGAATAATAAAAAAATGAAAATTCAATCACAAGCTCAGTAAAATATCACGAGATCATTATAATGTCTACAAGTATAAAACATATAATATATTTCAATGGATCAGGGTCTGAATGCTGGCATCTAAAGACCAACTCTGCAGAATCCATGCCTTGAAGGCTGCCACCTCTCGCCCCCTCAGGTCAGTCTTTTGCTCCTGGTCCCGTCCCCTCCTTTTCGATGGGGTGCCCCCACCCGACACAGCCAACCTCTGCTCTGCTGGCCCCGGCACCCACTCCATCCCACCATATTTACTTACCTCCTGCATGTTCCGGGTGCCTTCTTCATAGGTCACCAGACCAAGAATATGGAATCTCACATATAGCACACGGTGCATCTGTATGCAACCTTTTGTGTGTTGGGCTTCCATCTACAAACCGCAAATGATTTCAAAGGATTCATATCATTTTTAAATAGTAACACCTATTTTAAAACTGCAAAATGTTACTACAACGCACAGAAATATGAATCCTATTATGATATATTTTAAGAAATTAAAAAAAAAACATTTGTTTTAGAAGACATTTACATAATTTATTAAAATATTAAAGTTTCTAAAATTACATTAAAATTGTTTGCTGTATGCAGGCCCCAAAAAATGTAAGCCTGACGCACAAAAGACAGCATACAGAATATATGTTATACTATGTTTAGTCATTCGACACATGATGATATCCATCTCTGTTTCACTCTCTCTATAGGTTCACAGGACAAACTGCCCTGCTCCCCGTTATTCAGAATATCGTCCGACATTCTTATCCCTGTGGCTCCCAAGGAAACTGGGCCAAGGAGTTTTGCTGATCATCATGGGGCAGAAGACAGACCGGAAGGTAATGAAGAAAGTCTAACAATCATCATATGCACAGAAAAACTTGGAAAAGCATCTTTGATGTCAAAGTTTACTAACCAGACTCCTGACCTTAAAATGTCTTGCAAGCACAGTAGTTGTCTCCGTTTCAAAAAGACGTTTGATCAGAAATTGAGTTCTTTTAGATTGAGCACTGGGCAAAAACTCCATGACCTGCCCTGATGCAGGCTTGATGGAGCGATGTTTCTGAACTATATGAAGACGTGCGTGCAGATAGACATTTGCCAAAATCCTAACTATTTCGTCCCCAAATAACAATTCTCTGCCTGGAATTCTCCTAGCCTGCCTGGAACTCTACCAATATGTCCATCCTTCTGTCAGGGATGGGAGAGGCATGTGTGTCCCTACCAAACATTAAGCACTGAGGCCTCTTCCACTGATGAGTTCACAATCTCAGGGTTCCTCGCTTGTTTTGGCTTCTTCCACTATCTCCAACATCTTAGTCAGCGAGGCCAGTAATGCAGTGGCGGAGGCTGGGTGGTAGCCACACCCAAGAATCCTCCTTGGTGCCTAGCGAGTCCCCCAGCCTCCAGCTGATGCCCTATTATTCGCCCCCCAGCACCAAAAGCTGCCTCTGCTACTGCAGTCATGTTCAAAACCCTATAGTGTCAGGAGGTCCATTCCCTTCTGAATCCATTCGTAATTTCTGTCCCAGAACGGAAAAACAGCTTAGAAGTCAGTGTTGTATGAGGTGGTCTTTACCGTGTAAGGAAGGTATAGGGCAGGGGTTAGCCAACTTGTTGCCATCCACATGTTGTGGTCTACAACTCTACTCAGCTCCCACCTGCATAGGCAGTGCTGAGGGAACATGGGAGTTGTAAACTGAAACAGCTGGAGGGTGAAATGTTGACTTCTCCTGGTCTATGGTATTTGGCCTTCATATGCCTCCTGGTCACAAAGTCTAACTTAGGGTTTAAGAAGGATTTGGAAAACTGCCACATTTTTCAGGAGGAACCATTGAACTTTCCCCAAATTATTTCAGAAGGTGGTCCAGGTCCGGATTGGTCTAAGGCGGTATATTGGCATCCTACGAAGGGGTCTTGCATATCAATGAAAGGAACCTAACCCCGGGTGGAATCAAATGTGGTTATGTTCCAGCAGTGTTCTGTAAGCAGCCAGGTCGGAGCGCTGCTTGTTTGCCTTTTCATAGCCCATTGATGGACTTCATTCTGGCCTGTCTATCTGCATGGCACTTGAGGAAAACCCATGAAAGATGGCCGAGCACTGTTTCAGTCCTTGGTGTCTGCAATGGATAAGAACATCAGTGCATATTTTCTCAGTGCTGTGCCATGGTTTTCCTTTGTTGTGCAAGCTTGATGTATGTACGGGAACATCTCATCACCTCTTTCCTGCACCATCAAACATTGTGTATGATAGAGTTCTGAGACAATCCCTTTGTGACAGCATCTGATCTGCCAGACTTTCTAAACTCCCCACAAAGTGATGGCATGGATGAGGAAGTAGCTTTGCCAACTCCAAGTTAGCATTTAAGCTGCAGAAATTGATTTCTGCGCCTTGCGTGGTGCTTTCTTAACTCTCTGATGGAGACTCAAGATCCTTCCCTGTGCTGCCAACTCTAGGACACCCCAGCTCCCCCTCTTATGCGCAAGCAGTCACAGGCTACATATGGGAATTCTAAGAGCATTGTTTGCAAGTAAGCACAGTTGTATAATAAAGAAAATGTTTTTAAAACTCCTTTGTGGGAGCAGCAACAAAAGAGGCGGTCGGGGGACCACAGGAAGATGATAGCGGAGTAAAGAAAGGAGTATTGACGAAGCACTGTAGTGGAGGGGCTGGGGTCACAATGTATGAGGAATTCTGGGAGGAGTAGTTTTGATAACCTATCTTGCTGCTAAAAGAATGCAAGTCTGTGCCTTGCCGTGGATTCCCATTGAGACACTGAATGACTCCAGTACAAGAAGACATGTGGCTTTCATTTGTGCAGCATTATTATTCTATGACTGTCCAGTCTTACCAGAAATGTTTAGAAACCACAAAGAAAGGATGGTGTTCCTCAAAACTAACGGTGCAGATCAAGAAGCTTGAGAGCTTTTTATATCATTAGCTGTAGAGGGGACACTGCATTTTCAGAAGAAAGAAAACAGTTTAAAAACTCCAGGGGATTCGGTAATAGAGAAACACGTTGCTAAAACTGCAGAACTACCCAGTGACCTTTAACACTGGGTCAGAAGGGAAAACCCAGCTTTACGGCGTTCTTTTACGTTTGTGCATTTGGACCACCGCACTGACGGCACAGGCACTGAACAGATTAATTACTTCCTGGAACAGAGAGCTATTGGGGGTGTGGTCAGCCAGCTGAATGGATTCTCTCTCATTTAAAGTGACATTTCAACTTTAAATGGAACCAGCTGTATGTACATGTTCATAAACTCCACTGCATGCCCCAAAGGCACGTCAACTTGAGCCCTTAGCAACGCCCTTTGCTTCTCAAAGTATTGTTTAGCGAAGTGCTTCATTATGTTGAACAAACCAAAGATTAAAATACAGAACACCAGTCGAGGGTACAAGCGAGTTGATGGCGTCCGCCCATTTTTAGAGAGCAGGCCCTGTCCTCGATCGAGAGAGGATGGACCAGTGTCCCATTTCACAGCGCTAACATATTCACGCATTTAATGCGTGAATATGTCATCCACTCCTGGTTTTATCATTTTCATTCTGGAATTTGTACTTTTGATTTTTCCATTTTTTATTCGACTACACGTCTGTTGGCGATCATTCACACAAGGATCACAGGACACATTTATTCAGAACTCTAACTTTAATCTAAACTGTCGCCACCTCCATCCCGAGGCTCCTGCTCTTCCTCCTGGTCCAACCCACTCCCTTAACCCTTTCGTGTCTGAGCAGCTTCACTCTCAACACCTCCCCTCACATAGTTCCTTACATCCATGTCACACTTCTTCAATGAGTCTTCAGGGCCTTGTGATGGTTTTCTTGGGTCGCCCTGCTGTGGCATCGTCTTCTCCCCTTTCCGCTGGCACCCCCACTTCATTCTCGCTCTTTCTCACTTTCTCCTCTGGTGTCCTCTGGTCTTTTCTTCCAGGATCTACACCCAGCCTGAAGTGCTTGGAGAATGATGCATTCCTCTTAACGGCCCTTTGGGTGTTGGCAGCCGTCACCATGGTCCCTTTTACGTCAGTCACTGTGAGAGGCGTATCTTGCATCTGTTTTCCTCTGTATCACTACTTCACCTGTACCTTCTCCCCTTCTTTAAACTCCTTTACCTTTGCATTTCATGTCCAGTCTGGCCTTTCTTTCGCCGCTTCCTTTGGCATTGCATCCCTGACTCTCACCTCGTCCTCTATGATTTCTCTGTCTTTTGGCTCTCTCTGAGGTCTCTGGACCCCCTGTGGGAGGCGTGTCTTGGTGTGGTAGGCTCTCATCACGTCTCCGGGTGGTACCCCTGTCACTGAGTGTGGTGTGTTCCTGTAATTGCATAGCATGTGGCATAGGGTCTGCTGGATCGGCATGCCTTCAATGGTTGCCTTCTGGATGGTCCTTTTTTATCAATGACTTGAATCGCTGAGCCTTTCCGTTGGCTTGTGGCTATAGCAGTGTTATCCTCTGGTGAGTGCACCCCATGTGCCTCGACAACCTGTGGAAGTCCTAGCCGCTGAACAGCAGTCCATTATCCTTTTTGAAGGAGATGGGAATACCCCACTCACTGAACATTTTGTCTATGACTCCGACGACCTAGGCAAATGACGTGGACAGTGTGTGCTTGACGATGGGGAACCTGGAGAACTCACCGACTATCACCAAGAGGCAGTCCTCCGTCTCAAGTGGCCCGTAGAAGTCCATCGCAACACCTTGCCACACCATCTCGGGATGCATGTCGGTTGCATGGGGAGTGGTGGGTCGCTTCTTGTTGCACATTGACATGGAAGGCAGCTCCTCACTACATCCTCATCCATGGTATCCATGAGTGGGAACCATGCCGAATGTCGGAGTAGTTTCTTAGTAGCTTCTACCGCCCAGTGCCCTTCATGTGGCCGCTGCACCAACCCCCTCCGGAGGGATAATGGAATGACGATGCAGTATACTATCAAAAGTATCCCCTATTCGGACAATGACAGTTCTGTGCTAACTTTCGCCATGTGCTCCAGCTCATGCCTGCTCACACCTTCTCTCTGATGCACCATTCTTCTGTAGTCTCTCCATCTGTTTGCAGCAGTTAGTTCCATGGCCCATCTGGTGGATGGGTCAGCTTGTGTTGCCCTGCCTAGGTGTGCAGTGGTGAGCGTGGGTGATAATGCCTGCTCCGTGACATAGCATAAGTATTCTGCATCACCTTCCCTCAGAGTCTGTCGTAGGGTGTTTTGACATGTAGTCGGCAGGGTTGCTATCACCCCCTGGCTGGTGCATGATGTCATAATCATACTCCTGGAGGCGGATGCCCCTTGTTCTATTCTGGGCGGCATCTTGGTCCTCAGATTTCCAATAATGAGAGGACGGCGAACACCCTCTGGCAGTCCCATGACCATCTGAATGGCTCATCTTTCCACAGTAGACGTCTCGATGACTCGGTGGAGATTGCGTACTGCTGTAGGTATCGAGCGCAGTACCCAGCCCTCCCAAGGAAGGAGCGTACTTAACCCACATTGGTGGGTTCCTGGAAGTCATTGATGGCACACACCTTTTACAGGTCAGGCTGCATCCCTTTCCCATAGAAAATGGCCATAGAACCTCAGCTTGTCTCTGCTAATGTTGCATTTGTCATAATTCAGGGTGAGTCCTGCGTCTCATAGGATGTTGAGCCCAATCGTGTTCTTCTTGAGTGGTGCCAAACACGAGGATATAATCAGAGTAGTTGAAAGCTGTCTTGACCGGAAGGAGCAGGTGTTTGATGGTCTCCTTGAAGATTTCCATGGCCGAGGAAATACCAAATTTCAACCGCTTGTACCGAAAGAGACCATCATGGGTGGCAAACGTCATTATACCTCTTGAGTCAGGTTGCAACCCCAGCTGATGTTACCCCTGATTCAGGTCTAGTTTGGAAACTTTTGTGGCACAGTTCACGTGGACGATCATATCCTCTATCTGCAGCCCTAGGTGTCTCTCCCTCTCAATAGCAGTGTTTGCCACCCTCATGTGAACACAGAGTCACAGTCTTTTTCCGTCTTTGAGTACTACCACTAGGGGCGAGATCCATGGTGTGGGCCCCATTGCATGTTCCATGATGTCATTGTTGCTGCAGTTCCCGTGACACGGCTTCCTGCAGGTGAAATTCTACCCTCCTCGGATTTTGTGGGACATGTTTTATCTCATCATTTATGTGTAGGCGAATGGCTGTGCCTTTAAATTTCCCCAGTCCTTTGAAGAGCTCAGGAAATGCACCCTTGATCATCTCCTTGCCAACTGGTGATCTTGTCAGGTGGCATATGACTTCATTTCCATGCTGGTCCCCGCTGCAAACCACCACATCGTTGTCATGAAATTTAATGTCAATCAGACTGCGCACTTTCACTGTCTGGTAACTGAGAAGGCATTTTCCTTGCACTGGGCTCCTAAGTATATGGTTGGTGGTGTTGATCAGCCTTCCCTTGAAAGAGAATGGGCCTCATTACGAGTTTGGAGGTATCACCCTTAACAAGGGCAAGGCTACTCCTAAACTCGGGTCCAGCTCCGGGTCCCACGAAAGGGGCATTACCGGGCCATTCCGACCTTGGAGGGCCCGGTAATTTCCCTTTTGCGGGACCCAGAGCCGGTATGTCCCTATTCCCATTTGAGCCCCCATAGGGCTCAATGGGAATGGGGGCGATGGTAGCAGCAGTACCGTTCATAACGGTACCGTTGCTACCATCCTGGTCTGCTTGCGGGTGCCGCTCTGCACGCCTGGTCTGACCAGGCGTGCAGAGCGGCACCAGCAACCAAACACGTAATGTTGCGGCATGGCAACAACGGCACCGGTAGCACTACCAGCGCCGTTGTTGCCTTACCGCAACAGTCGTAATGAGGCCCAATGTCTTTCTGAATTGTCCTATTGACGGGAGTGGCATGCTGGCTCCCCATTGAAAAATCCTCTCCCTCGAAAGTTGCCAGGTCCTGAGTGTGTCCTAATAGGAGGATCTCTTGCTCACCCATTATGTTGACTGTGGCCCCAGTGTCAATGAGAAATTTGTGTGTGACTGCGCCCATCAACACCAGTATTTTGGATGCCTCACTGCTGTCTTGTTCCCCTTATATGAGAGTGACAAACTCATCGGGAAACTCCGGGTCCTGTCCATATCAGAATTCATCCGAGTTTACATACGGGTCGTCCTGGTAACCATAGGTGTCCACGTAGTATTCTGATTGTGTTGGTAGGTCATTCGTGTGGATGTCTCCGTAGTTCATACCTTGATCCATTGCTCTCACCATCCTCCATGGTTGTTGTGGGTAAAATTGAGGTTCTCTCCACTGCATGGCCCGCAGGTTGGGTCTGTATGACTGTCTCCAGTTAAATGGAGCTGCCAGTTTAGGTGGGTCGGCAGCAACGGTCTCCCCTCTTGGCAGACTGATTGGAAATGTCCTTCTCTGCCACACCTGGAGCACTGCTGGGTCATTGCTGGGCACAGGCCTCCATGGGGAAAGATCTGTCCACATCGATAGCACAACCTTTGTGGGCTATCCTGATCTCATCTGCGGGTAGCCTTCTCTTTGCGGTCCCATTGGTGGGGTCTGGTGATCTGGTGTCCCTCTTTCAGTGTTCCCACCGCTGGCGAGAACTACCACTGTGTCGTCCCTCTCCATCTTCTTTTTCGGGGTCTCTATTGTGGACGCCTGGATCTTCACCCTCTCATGCACTCTCGCCATCTCACTCACTTCATCGATCACCAAAGCCTTCTTCACGAGCTGTTTGCGGAGCATTGACAACGTGCAACCCTCATTGACACAGAGCCTGATCGCTTCATCACCTGAGAAGGTTGAGAATTGGCAATGAACCAGTTTCCTGTGGAGTCTTGTGATGAACTCCTCCACCGTCTCGTGGGGCCCCTGTTGGCACTGATTAAACACGTACCGTTCATACTCTCTATTTGGCTATATATCCAGCTTTTTGTCAAAAGCTGCCTTAAGGGCTTTGTATGTGTCTCTGTCCTCTGCCGGGATGGTCTTGATGATGCCAATTGCCTCTGTCCCGGCCAAGTTCGTGAAGATGTCATTCAGCACCGGCGACGTCTCCTCCCCTGCCGCCTTGATGAAACCGGTGAAATCTTCGACCCATGTGGTCCATTTAGGTCCTCTGTCTGCCTGTGTTTGTAGGCTGAACAGGCTTGGTTTCCGCTAAAATAGAATGCAGCCTGTATTATGGTGCATTGCACTGTGCCCTGCCGCTTGGTCCACCATGATTGCTGAGCACGTGGGTCACCTGGCCTGCACTGTGAGTACTTCCTTCTCGCTTGCTGCTACCATGGGCTGATCGTGGTGATTGTAAACTCATAGGCACGTCGCTGCTGCTTGCTGTCAAAATCGATAGCACTTTCCCTTTTGCAGGTTGGCCGTGAATTGGAAAACTTTATTTATTTTTTTCTTTTCTGTCGGTTGTGCAGTGATTCCATTGTGAACAATCACGGTTCTACCATGAGCGCATGCGCGGGCATGCACTTCCCGTGTGAATAGGGCAAGATGAGAGGTATTCATTTTATTGTGACCTTCTAGCAGTGGAGGACTGGAAACATTTGGGAGAGGGTGGGTGTGGTGGGGGGGGCTTACAATTTGCTGACCATGGTGCAGTGGGCTAAGCCCACAATGCAGCAGCCCCAACTTAGAGAACAATAAACTCAATGCCAACCACTCCCGCACCTTCACTTTCTCAAGTGTATATGATGGACATTATTAAATTACTTTCATTATAGGCAAGATATTGTTCAGTTATGTTTGTGATTTTTTTAGAGACCAAGACCCCACAGAACCGCCACAACGTATCAAACATAGTAAAATGATTTCACACGGGAAATATCATTTGGTGAAATAGGAATCCTGGGATTTGTTCACTTTGTCAGCAGGCTGCATCACCTACATTCTCATTACCTCCACGTCCTCTTCCTCATCCCAGTACTCACCTTTGAGTATGTTCTACTCCCAGGAACTTTTTTTTACCAGCTGGCCCCTCTCATCACAGGAGGTATAACTTCCCACTCACCCAATCCAAGGCAGTTTTTTTGCTCCAACCGGAACCTTCTGATCCTCTCGGTATGGGGCTCTTGAGGTGCAACGGCTGGTGTCACACACCCGGTGCCGGCGGCTCCTCGGCAGGGATTGGTGCCTGCGAGGTGCTACTGCTTCTGAACGAGCCTCCTGCGGGGCTGCGAGCCCCGGAGGTGGTGTCTGCTGGTGGCCTCGTGCAACTGGAGTGTGCCCGCTGCTCTCCTGTCTGCTGTGCCGGGCTGGGGGGTCCCATCCCCTGCCCGGCATTTACGGTGAGTGCTGATGTGGGTAGGGGGAGGCGTTTGCAGGGCCTCTGCCCCCCCTTTTTGATTTTTTTGATTTATTGTCAGGCGGAGGGCTCAGTGCTGTGGCCAGCAGCCCGCTGGTTGTGGTGTCTGGGTTTGCGGTCGCCCACCAGGCCTTCCCTCTGGGGTGGGCAGGTGGCATGGAGCTGCCGGGCCTGCTATCTGGTTGGAATGTTTTGGGTGTTTCTTTGTTGCTGCGGCCCACTGTTGTGATTGGGCCATGGGATCCCGTCTCTCCCATAATGGGTGCTGATCCCTCGGTTTGGGCTTTGTTGCTTGGCCTTCTCCTCCCCTGGGCGGGGCTTGTGGGTACTTCTCCTCCGCCTCTGTTGCTGTGGCAATAGGGACATCGCTGGTGGTTTCCCAGGCTTTTTTGCTGCTGCTTTTTCCTCACTAGTCCCTGCAGTGTGTTGCTGTGTTTTGGGCTTGTGCAAATATGGGGAAGCACGCTGAAAAGAGAAAACATACCATGCCTGCTTCTTCTTCTTCCTCGCAAATTCCTAAAAGATGGAGGGTGTCTGCCCCTACTTCTGAGGTTTCTCGCACAGACTTTAAGGCTCTGTTTGCTGAATTCCTGGATTTCCATGCTGCTCCTGGGGTTTCTGTGCCTAGCCCTGGTCCCAACTCTTCTAGTTCTTCTTCCTCCTCATCAGACACACCTGGGTGCTCCTTTCGGATGACGATGCTGAAATACTTGGACTGTGATGAGGTGCAGCTGGTGATGGACCAGATTTATGTGTCTATGGGGTTACAGGAGCCTGCTGTTGGGGATCAGGTGGCGTAGCCCTCCATTCATCCATCCAGTGGTTTAGATTCATTCGAAACCTTCCACCCATCACTTTTGTGGTCAGTTTGTTTCTCCTTGTGAGAGAGGGTATGCCCAGATGTGGGTCCCTTGCTCGCTGCGCCACAGGGAACCAGGCTGCACCTCACTGAGGAGGTCCAACAAGGCCGAAACATGTCTGGGGATGCTTGGTTTTCTGTGCAGAGGGGACCTGGCCTAGCAGTTCGGGCTGGGCTGCTACATTCGGTGGCGGCAGCTGCTGACTGATTTGCACATGGCTAGTCCCCTTTTGCAATGGCGCAGACGGGCTAAAAAACGGTGGTGTGGAAGGTTGCCCAGAGCAATTGCCAGTGGTTTAGATTCATTCGAAACCTTCCATCGATCACTTTTGTGGTCAGTTTGTTTCTCCTTGTGAGAGAGGGTATGCCCAGACGTGGGTCCCTTGCTCGCTGCGCCACAGCGAACCAGGCTGCACCTCACTGAGGAGGTCCAACAAGGCCAAAACATGTCTGGGGTTACTTGGTTTTCTGTGCAGAGGGGACCTGGCCTAGCAGTTCGGGCTGGGCTGCTACCTTCGGTGGCGGCAGCTGCTGACTGATTTGCACATGGCTAGTCCCCTTTTGCAATGGCGCAGACGGGCTAAAAAACGGTGGTGTGGAAGGTTGCCCAGAGCAATTTCCAGTGGTTTAGATTCATTCGAAACCTTCCACCCATCACTTTTGTGGTCAGTTTGTTTCTCCTTGTGAGAGAGGGTATGCCCAGACGTGGGTCCCTTGCTCGCTGCGCCACAGGGAACCAGGCTGCACCTCACTGAGGAGGTCCAACAAGGCCGAAACATGTCTGGGGTTGCTTGGTTTTCTGTGCAGAGGGGACCTGGCCTAGCTGTTCGGGCTGGGCTGCTGCCTTCGGTGGCGGCAGCTGCTGACTGATTTGCACATGGCTAGTCCCCTTTTGCAATGGCGCAGACGGGCTAAAAACGGTGGTGTAGAAGGTTGCCCAGAGCAATTGCCAGTGGTTTAGATTCATTCGAAACCTTCCACCCATCACTTTTGTGGTCAGTTTGTTTCTCCTTGTGAGAGAGGATATGCCCAGATGTGGGTCCCTTGCTCGCTGCGCCACAGGGAACCAGGCTGCACCTCACTGAAGAGGTCCAACAAGGCCGAAACATGTCTGGGGTTGCTTGGTTTTCTGTGCAGAGGGGACCTGGCCTAGCAGTTCGGGCTGGGCTGCTACCTTCGGTGGCGGCAGCTGCTGACTGATTTGCACATGGCTAGTCCCCTTTTGCAATGGCGCAGACGGGATAAAAAACGGTGGTGTGGAAGGTTGCCCAGAGCAATTGCCAGTGGTTTAGATTCATTCGAAACCTTCCACCCATCACTTTTGTGGTCAGTTTGTTTTTCCTTGTGAGAGAGGGTATGCCCAGACGTGGGTCCCTCGCTCGCTGCGCCACAGGGAACCAGGCTGCATCTCACTGAGGAGGTCCAACAAGGCCGAAACATGTCTGGGGTTACTTGGTTTTCTGTGCAGAGGGGACCTGGCCTAGCAGTTCGGGCTGGGCTGCTACCTTCGGTGGCGGCAGCTGCTGACTGATTTGCACATGGCTAGTCCCCTTTTGCAATGGCGCAGACGGGCTAAAAAATGGTGGTGTGGAAGGTTGCCCAGAGCAATTTCCAGTGGTTTAGATTCATTTGAAACCTTCCACCCATCACTTTTGTGGTCAGTTTGTTTCTCCTTGTGAGAGAGGGTATGCCCAGACGTGGGTCCCTTGCTCGCTGCGCCACAGGGAACCAGGCTGCACCTCACTGAGGAGGTCCAACAAGGCTGAAACATGTCTGGGGATGCTTGGTTTTCTGTGCAGAGGGGACCTGGCCTAGCTGTTCGGGCTGGGCTGCTACCTGCGGTGGCGGCAGCTGCTGACTGATTTGCACATGGCTAGTCCCCTTTTGCAATGGCGCAGACGGGCTGAAAAACGGTGGTGTGGAAGGTTACCCAGAGAAATTGCCAGTGGTTTAGATTCATTCAAAACCTTCCACCCATCACTTTTGTGGTCAGTTTGTTTCTCCTTGTGAGAGAGGGTATGCCCAGACGTGGGTCCCTTGCTCGCTGCGCCACAGGGAACCAGGCTGCACCTCACTGAGGAGGTCCAACAAGGCCGAAACATGTCTGGGGTTGCTTGGTTTTCTGTGCAGAGGGGACCTGGCCTAGCAGTTCGGGCTGGGCTGCTACCTTCGGTGGCGGCAGCTGCTGACTGATTTGCACATGGCTAGTCCCCTTTTGCAATGGCGCAGACGGGCTAAAAAACGGTGGTGTGGAAGGTTCCCAGAGCAATTGCCAGTGGTTTAGATTCATTCGAAACCTTCCACCCATCACTTTTGTGGTCAGTTTGTTTCTCCTGGTGAGAGAGGGTATGCCCAGACGTGGGCCCCTTGCTCGCTGCGCCACAGGGAACCAGGCTGCACCTCACTGAGGAGGTCCAACAAGGCCGAAACATGTCTGGGGTTACTTGGTTTTCTGTGCAGAGGGGACCTGGCCTAGCAGTTCGGGCTGGGCTGCTACCTTCGGTGGCGGCAGCTGCTGACTGATTTGCACATGGCTAGTCCCCTTTTGCAATGGCGCAGATGGGCTAAAAAACGGTGGTGTGGAAGGTTGCCCAGAGCAATTGCCAGTGGTTTAGATTCATTCGAAACCTTCCACCCATCACTTTTGTGGTCAGTTTGTTTCTCCTTGTGAGAGAGGGTATGCCCAGACGTGGGTCCCTTGCTCGCTGCGCCACAGGGATCCAGGCTGCACCTCACTGAGGAGGTCCAAGAAGGCCGAAACATGTCTGGGGTTGCTTGGTTTTCTGTGCAGAGGGGACCTGGCCTAGCAGTTCGGGCTGGGCTGCTACCTTCGGTGGCGGCAGCTGCTGACTGATTTGCACATGGCTAGTCCCCTTTTGCAATGGCGCAGACGGGCTAAAAAACGGTGGTGGGGAAGGTTGCCCAGAGCAATTGCCAGTGGTTTAGATTCATTCGAAACCTTCCACCCATCACTTTTGTGGTCAGTAGCCCTCCATTCGCCTGTATAAAAATTCTCCCAAGTTGGGTCTTCCTTTGATCTCTGACATTTGGGACAAGATCCTTCCTGAGTGGGGCAGATTGAAATACATCTTCATGCTCCAGTTCATGGCAAAGCTGTACCCCCTCTGGTGTGAGGAGGACCGCCTGCCTCCGGTGGTGAAGGTTGGTGACATTCTGGCCTGGAGGGCGTTCATCCCTGTCCGTGGAGGAGGTTGTTGTCAGGGACCCTGTGGACCGGAAGGTTGATTCTGCCCTCAAGCAGTCCAATGTTGGGTCCAATCTGGCTTTGCCGGCCTGCACCTATGGGTCCAACAGATACAGTGTTGGCTAGCTTTCATGAAATGGGGCAGGGCTTTGGCAGATGGCACTGACTGCTCCCAGCTTCTGTATGGCATCCAGCGGCAGACTGAATCATGATTGTGTTCGGGGGACAGCTATGGCCATGGGCATCACTTTCACAGATAGGTGCCATCTGTGTCTGAGGGATTTGAAGTCAGAGGGGTCTCGAGAGCCTGCTTCCTTAAAACTCCCATTTGATGGTCAGTCATTGTTTGGGGATGGGCTGGAGCCCAAGGTTCACCGGGTCTTTAAGGCCGATAAACATGCCGACAAGTTGAAAAAGAATGTGGCTCCTGCACTGGCTGGTGGTTTCCGTACTCCTCTCAAGTCTTTTGTACCTCGTCCTCGGATTAGGCCGGAGGAATCAAGGTTTCAGGAGTCCATTCCATCATCCCAGGTCCTTCCCCCAAGCCTCAGAAGTCCTGAGATCCAGTCTTGACCGGTGGGAGGCGTTTGTTTTGCTTTTCTCGGATCTGGGACTGGTTGGGCTCGGTCCACGATTCACCTGGGGCATTTGCTGGAGTTTTTCCCACCCCACTCCGTAGTCCAATGTCCTGGTGACTTCCCTACCCAGGAACTTTTCCATCAGCAGGAGGCTTTGCACTTAGCTGCCCCGCTCCTTCTTCACAAGCAGGTTGTGGTCCTGGTGTTATCGAGCCAGAGGGGGTCGGGCTTCTGATGCTGTGTATTTCTGATCCCCAAGCCGGGGGGTCTCTCCTTTCGTCTCATCATTAACCTACGGAAACGTAATGCCTTGGTTCGTTCTCTGCACTTCAAGATGGAGACCCTCCAGACTTTCATTCTGGCTGTGTCTTGTCTCGCTCGCAGACTCTTCAGTTCATTGCCACCCAGTTCTGTACTAGGGAGGAGTTGGTTCAGCTCCTCCTGGACCAGGCCTCCAGTTGATCCTGAGGATTCTCAGTCGCAGGTCTTGGGCTTCAGCCAGGGACCTTCTGCGACTTCATGGTCATATGGCTTCCTGTGTCTTTGTGGTCCCCTGGGCCCAGCGTCATTTAAGACAACCCAGCATTCCTTCTATATTACGCCCATGGACCCGGTCTCTCCTGCCCTGTGGATGTCTCTTCGCTGCTGGTTGGTCCTGTCTCATTTCCGGAGGGATGCGTCCTTGCCGATCATTCATTTCACTGATGCCAGTGGCCTGAGCTGGGAGGCGACTCTCCTGGACTTGTCTCATCAGGCGCAGAGGTCTCTTCTGGACTTGGAATGGTCCTCTAATTAGAAGGGGTTGGATGCTGTTCAGCGGGCCCTGGTGCTCTTCAATCCAGGGGAAGGATGTTCTAGTCTGGACAGACTATACTGCTGCTCTGGCTTATGTTAACCATCAGGGGGGCATGGGGTCCCGCTCCTCGGAGCATCTTGCTGTGGCCACTGGTTCCTGGGCCGAGACTCACCTGCTCTTCTTGTGGGCAGTCCATATTCGGGGGTGGACAATGTGACTGTGGACCATCTCAGCAGGGCATTTCCAGTCTCGGGGGAGCTGCCCCTTCACTCCAAGGTTTCTCTGGAGGTGTGTCGGCAGTTCAGATGTCCATGTTTGGACCTCTTTGCCTCCCCCTGGAATGCCCAGTTTCCCTGGTTTTGCGCAGGACTCTGTGCTAAGGGCCTTGGGGGTGGACGCTCTTTCCTTGGTTGGGCCCCTGCATCTCCTTTATGCCTTCCCTCAGATTCCCCTGATTCCAAGAGTCGTCAGCTGGATCAGGGTGTTTCTGGGGGTGTTTTTACTGGTGGTTCCTTACTGGCCGCATAGGGGGTGGTTCCCATGTCTTCTGGAGATGCAGTCTGATCCTCCCTGGTTGTTGCCCACTTGGCCATCTCCCTTGAGGGTGGGTGGTCCCCTCTTCTTCTCTCTCATCCGGTGGGGGTATGGAAACTGAGAGGTGGGGTTTGCAGGTGCTAGGCCTTTCGGCTGCTGTTGTGGACAGTCCAGAGGGCACGTAGGTCCTCTACGCTTAAGTCTTACAGCAGTCATTGGGCCAATTTTCCTTCTTGGTTTTCCCTGATGGGTGTTCTAGCTTTGGGCTGTGGGCTGTGTGAGAAACCTGACGGTTTCTACCTATCTAGTCCCCAGGGATCTGTCATCCAGGTGGCCAGGACACACCCATCGCTTTTGGATCCAGTTCCTGGGGGTGGACCAGTGAGGGAGGATCACCTGGATAGGGGGTGCTTGGGGAGTGGGACACTGATGTGTGAGTAGTGGTATCCCCCTTCTTTAAAGATATTTTCCCCATCCTACCATGTAGGATATTCCAAAACACTGCCCCCCATTTTCTTACACAAACACTTTCGCACAACATGAAAGACAATAGACTGACACCAGAGCAAGTGACCAGAATAACACACCTGACAGCCCTTTCCCTTCCCCACAGGGATAAAAAGTGGAGCACGAGAGCACACTACGATCAAGGCAGACCTCACAACATGAGAGATAACTCAGCATAGCAGTTAAGAGAATCAGAAAGACGGCGCATGTCGCGAGGATACCAAGGGGAGAAGTGACCTTGCCCTTATCGACACAGACCCGTGAAGCCTCAAGAGAATAAATCGTAAGGCCACGGACAGTAGCCAGAGTGTGTTGCAGCAGATGTGTACGGTACTCGGATGCCTCCTCTGCTGACAGCCAAGCTGATGAGAGACGCATTGCCCAATGGTACTGACCTTCACTCTACAGACAAGAAAGTAAAGCAGTTCATCACAGCCAGTGAGTCGAGGGGAGAGCCTATAAAGAAACCGAACTGTGTTGAACGAAAGTAGCAAGCGGCTAATTGACCTTTGAATAAACAAAGAACTGTTGATATAAGAAAAAGGGAAAGCCAGCAAGCAAAATCAAACACCACGTGGGTGCTCATATGAGAAACCCTAGGTGATTACCCTGCTATTGAACTACAGCAACCAGAAAGCCTTAGGAAAAGGTGGAAGGGGTCAAAGTGGTCATACAGGGGTCTTGTCATATCCTCCGTACAGTCGAAAGTCTTTGACCGGCAGAGGATTGGGAAACTAAGGGAAAAAAATCCTACATGGTATGAAAAGTACATGAACAGTACGTTGTAAAGGTTGGCAAGAATGAACCTGACGGAGGGATGCTAACAAGAGGGGACAAAGTCTGAAGTCCCATAAACATTGTGTTGACAGGAGTGAACCCGGTAGAGGGATGTCCACAGTGAACTGGTTTGCAAATGTTGGCAAGAATTAACCCGGCAGAGGGAGGGCAACAAAAAGAGGCAAAGCCTAAAATAACTGTTTAAAGAGACATTTCGTTTTTGTAAATACAAGAAGTATTGTAAGACCGTGGGAAGTGGATTGTGCCCCTTGCCATTGGGATCAGAGTCTGGCAGAGGGAGAACCCGAAGGAAAAGCCATAGTGAACCGAAAGGAGGGAAGCTGGCAATTGAAAAGGGGTCTGAACCCGAAAGAGGGAGATCCAGGGTTGGAAAGTAATCACCCAAGGTTCGTTGAGAAAGGAACTATTTGAGTGGTTGAATACGACTTATGAGAGGTTGGTGCTCAGAAGAGGGGGACCCAGGGCTGAGACCGTCACCCAAAGCCATACGTGGAACTCGAATTTTGTGTTTGTTGAAAGTATCAGGCCCTCGAAGGCATGAGACTTTTTATTGGAAAGAGACTTTAACCATCGAAGAACCTGCTAGCTGGAGCGGAACTGTTGGCTTGTGCTGGGAAAGCTCGAGTGTGTGCTGTGCTCAGGAGACCCACCTTGTCCAGTGCTAAAAACATGGGGAAGGCAGACCCCTGGCAATCACATCCTGACTTATTATTTGTGAACATTTCTTTCTTTATTGAAAACCCTATCCCACACTCTTTCTCTAATTAGTTGTAGGGATTTTGTAATCATTTATTTTAGTATAGGCATTTTTACTTTGACGAGATGCCACAGGGATAGCCTTTTTTTTTATTTGATGGTCGAAGCTTGCTCCCATCTTAGATTTAGGTTAGGTGTTTTTCCACCCTGCATTTACAGTATAATAAGCAGCCTTGAACTGTGCTCACTTGTGTATGTCTTTACTGTTGCCACCATGAGTTCCTTACAGCTGCCTGCCATTTTTCAGTTTCTCCATGAGGGGGCTGAGAAGGGGTTGGCTGTCTCTACTCTCTATTCTCAGTGGGCTGCCATTCGGCCTTCTGGGTTTCCTGGTCCTGGAGGGAGGCTCTGGTTTCTAGGCTCTTGGAGGGGCTGGTGGACTCTCGTCATTTTGGTCAGGTTGGGAGTCCTCTGTGGAACTTGCCCTTAGTGCTGCCTTTGTTGCGGAAACCTCCCTTTGAGCCTCTGGAGGATGTTGAGCTGAAGTGGTTGACTCTCAAGACTACCTTTTTGGTGGCTGTCACTTTGGCTCATTGTCTGGGGAGATCGGGGCTCTCATGTGTTGTCCCCCATTTTTGGCGGAGCAGGAGGCGGCCTTAGTCCTGCGATGTGACCGTTTCTTTGTGCCTAAGGTTTTCTCTCAGTTCCATCAGTCACCTGAGGTGGTCCTTCCTGCCTTCTTCCCTTTTCCGTCCTTGCCTGAAGAGGAGGCTTGGCATTGCTTGGATGTCAAGTGGGTGGACCCTGCACTATCTTTCCCGGACTAAGTCCTTTCAGCGCAATTACCATCTCTTGGTCACCTTTGGAGCTGGGGGCTGTGGGTGCAGGCTTCACTCCTACTATCAGCCGGTGGAATAAGTCCTTGATTCTCCTTGCGTATGATTCGGCTGGTATCTGCCTGGTGGGATGGGTCCAGCGCCGGTCCTCTAGGGGGCTGGCTGCATCCTGGGCTAACCGGCAGGGGGTCCCCTTGCTGGACATTTGCAGGGCAGCCACCTGGGCTACTCCCAACACCTTAATTCATAATTACCAGCTCAACATGGAGGGGTCATGTTCTACTTCCTTTGGCATATGGGTCCTGGGGGCTGTGTCTGCTTCAGATGGTAGCAGGGGTCTTCGTCTTCCTGCTGATTTTCTTCCTTTGAATAAATGGATGTTGGGTTGGCTTGGCATTACCCTTTGTGTCTGTCCGTCTCTTTTGTTGTGTGCATGGGCATCCTTCCTGTTTTGCTTTGGTACAATGAATAGGTAAGTACTGTGATGAGGAAGAGGGACGTGAAGGTACTGCCCAGATTACTTACAGGTAAGTTTCATTACTCCCAGTCCTACTCTTCCACGTCCCAGTATGGACTGCCCTTTCCTGCCGCCTGTTGGCGGAAGTTGCCAATTTCTTGGCTTTGGTGTTACTGCCTTAGATTGGGTGAGTGGGAGTATATACCTCCTAGGGTGGGAGGGGCCAGAAGAGGCCACTTTGTAATAAAGAGTTCCTGGGAGTAGAACGTACTCAAAGGTAAGTAATGGGACGAGGAAAAGTAGAACTAGGAGTAATGAAGATTACCGGTAAGTAATTCAGACATTCCAACCCATTCCATCTTTAGTTTTAGACCAATCTAAGAGGTGGCAAAGCTAGATAATTGATTGGTAGAGCCGAGTTAGGGGATATGGCTTCACCCTAAGGGCCATTCCTAGGCTGGCACTGCAAACAACCCAAATCAGGTTTGCTGCCTCCCTTCCACACAACACAAAAGCCATACATAGCACCCTGTTTACCTACCCACCAAACAAAATAAGAACCTCATTTGGCACATCACCTCCCCACCAGAACCCAATATTATAGACAACAACACGCTTTCTGCAAAGTTGTTGTTCAAGGGCGAAACTAGTGAATGGTTTAATAAATCTGTCTTTCAAAGCATCAAGTCACATGAATAAGGAACCTGACCAAATATAAGATAAGTCTTAATTGAAATAAATGTTCATAAAGCAAGTATGTATCACTTCATCAAAAACAAGAAAGGGGTTGAGCCAGTCTAACCATCCGGTGCAGAGCATGCAGTTTAGGCACAGATCTCAGAAACAGTCACTCAGTCTGCTGATCTACCTTTCCAGATTGTACACTTGTGACTTATTTACCCCATTTTCCTTACCCATCTCCCTCTGGTGTCCTTCCTTTGCACTACATCCTCGATGCCCCTTCACCAACATCCTTACAGTCAACTTTCAAACTTCCTTTCCCTCGTACCCCCTTCACTTGCCACCATGCCCAGTCACCACTTTCTTGTCGCTTACACCCTTCCATTGCCCCGGCTCACAGATAGACGGTAGACCAGCCTGATTTGTTTGTCAAAGGATGCGTCTGTGTTTATGTGACTATGCATCTATATATGTGAATATGTTGTTGATTTGTATGCTTGTCTTTTTTTGATCAGATAAGCATATTTCAGAACAAGACAAAAAAGACAAAAACGTAGGGGGTCATTCAGAGTTGGGGGGTAATGGTAAAATCAGCAGTATTTAGCAAATACTGCTGATTTTACTGTCTGCTCATAACAGGGTTTGATCAACTACCACCGGCAGTATTCTATGGAAAGAATACTGGAAACACTGTTTTTTGGTGGACTTCAACTAGAGGTGGAGTTAACATTTGTTCACTCTACAGAAGGGAAGTGCAGGCACTTCCTTTCAATACAGCGAACAACATTTTTACAAAGGGCCATGGTAAAGGTGTGAAGGTTTGGGCATCTCTGATGCACCCCCCCTGCTCACCACATTACCCATATAATGCATAGAAGGGTCTGAAGTGACTCTTTTGTTACTAAATACATCTACAGTAGTGATCTGAGCCAAATTGATGGTGAAATGGCTGGATAACCTCCACCCCCCCACTATTTTTCATTACTACCTGCAGAGGTCGTATTTCTAAAATACCTCTGGAGGTATTAAAAAACCTCTGCCAGTGATAAACTAAATTGGACAGATTTTCACAAATACCACTGGTGGCTGTGGCATCTTTCTCCACAGGTATTGCCTTAAAAAATCCTTCTAACTCTGAATGTTTCCCTTAGTTTCGAGTCAACTAGAATTAATACTTAATGTTACATGTTTCTGTGCATTTTTATCAACTGTCCCTAAACGCGAGTACCATAAACAATCCAACAACCATTTCCACACGCACCATATAGTAACAGCCATGGGTGTTATTCATGATCACAGTAACCTCTTTTTGTAAAGAACTCACAGTGATCAAGAAATTCATCAAAGCATAGGGGAAGCATCCTTACAGAATGAAATGGAGGGCGAACTTTACCAAAATATGGGCTGTTACTTCCTTGCCAAGAAGGAGGTGAGATAAGCTGCCGAGGACTGTAACAGACCAATGGTGTATGGGCCACAGTGGTAACAACATTACGACCCAAGGTCACAGAAGCTGTCATTTTAATGCATATAGTGAAGCTGGGTTGAACGATTATGGCCCTGTGCATAGGCTCTTCTCCCACTCACCCATTGCGGAGGCCCACATGTGGGGGCCACCCAGGCACATCTGCAACCGTGCTGAAATTAAGCAGCGTGTCTTACTCCATCCAAACAGCAGCCAAGCAGGCCATTCAGCGCTACGTTACTTCGAGGCAGACTGGATTCTGAAGAATTTTGCCCATCTCAATTATTTTTGTACATTTTGCAGCTCTGACCCAGAGGGCAACAGCTCCGCCAGCCTAGAGGGCAATTGCCTCTTACCCCCACTTCACAGCCGGCCCCTGGACTCTAAAGTCATGCTTGCAAAGCATATACTGATGCTGTGCTGCAAATACTTGCTATTAAACGGTCTGTTTGTTTTGAGCTGAGGTTGCTATCTGCATATCTGGGTCTGAAAGCCAAATCTCCATACTGCCGAAAACTGGCTGATCAATCTTTAGCCGAATTGAAGAAAACAGCAATAAATAAAAATGAATAAGCAGTTCAAAGATGTCTTTCCATTTCAATGACGACTGCTTCTTTCACACACAACATCCAGCTGAACATCAGTGACCACGAACAGCTTTAAGAAGGGGACCTTATCCCAGGCTCCTTGTGTACCTTTGAGTATTTAAATTACTTGGAAAGTTTACAGAGATCTCAAGCACCATATCCGGTGTAAGCAGTTCATCCAGCCCTAGGAAAGCCCTCATCACTTTGCATTCTGGTACTGGTAGTCCTACGTTTATAAAGGGGAATTCAAACTAGACGTATAGAAATTCAAAATGTCAGGAGCTGAAAGTCAAGATGTGCAGAACATCAATTATTGGCTTTGCATTTTTTTTTAAAAGGTAAGTGAATGATCATGGAGTGACACTAGGTGAGAAAATTGGGCAGTAGTTTGTCAACATTGCCCTGGTTATTGGAACTCAGCATTTCCTCCTCATTGGTCACTTGGCATGCAGATTATCCATTATGTGAATTGATCACAAGGGGCCAGGTACACCCCTATTTATTACAAAAGGAATGGCATTGACGCCTGTGGCACAGTCTCCTTTGGTGGGCTTTATTGTATATGGTAATTCATATCTGCGCTCATGTTTACTAGGACCTGGGGCCTGTCAGAAACAACTGTAAGTTAACCAGTTGATGAATAATAGCCATCTAAAGGGGAACAGTAAAAAGGAAATGAAAATAGAGGCCGGTATAAAGAATGGTATCTGGTCCCAAGGGCAGTGGTCTGTGGGGCTCCACATCTTGTGCAGGTGTATTTTTCAGCAGTCGTCCATTTGCACAGTGTGACTTATAGCTTGGTACAGTCGGCACCAGGTGCAGGTGGACAGTAAAACAGAAATGAGAGAGAATATGCACTGTGAAACAGTTTAGGCCTACAAGGCTTCTATTGACTCTAATTCTGGCCCAATGGACTGGAAATGTGCAGTACTCCAGCTTTGCTACTCAGTCCGACTCCCTGTCCCTTTTAACTACTTCTCATTTATGACATTTGCAGAACGTTTCTTTGGGTCTTTTCAATCTCACTGTTCCTATAACGGCGGAAGGTTGCAGGACTACTTTACCCCCAGGAAGAGACAACGCACACGTGTCTAACTGCAGGATGTCAAACACATTTTTGAACCTTCCGTCATTTATTGATTTAGTTTTATGGGCACAGAACACATTGTCTAATTTCATTAATTGTTCCTTTTATTGGGTCATTTAAATATTTGAAGTGTTTTCTTTTGTACCATTCAGTTAGCAGTTCCATTAATTGTGCATATATTTGCTGATGCTAGCCTTTTACAGGCAGTGGTACTGTCCTGGTGCCCAGCTTCCACCGCACATACTTCGTCAGTCCATTTGGCTATTTTAACCCAAACCCCTTAGCTTGGTTGTGGCTTCCCTGGAGAGCTTCTGGAGGGACTCTGCGTCAGCTTGTGTTCTGCTGTCAGTCCGTCCTACCTGAGGCCTGTCTCCCTTATTCTGGAGGCCCTGAGCACTGCTGTGTGCTAACTTCGATGTTGTGCACCTTGCTATTGCTGGGACCTCTGAGGGTACTGTATACCCTGACTTCATGTGAGCTCCAAGCTTACAGAAATCTATGCTTGTGGTGAGTATCCTCAAGGCCATGCCGTTCCCCACTCCACCAGTGTGTTGGAATGGGGGTCAAGGATTCCAACAGTGATTTCCCATCGCCATGCGATTTTGTCTGTTATAGCTGCATGTCCCCCTTTCATGTACATATGCCTTGAATGATGTGCTTTGTTTAACCCTTATGCACTAACCCCTACCATTAATAGGTGACTCTGAGTCCAATTTTCCATGGTCTCACATTGTGTGATTTTCTCTATGATCTAGTTCTGCAGTACCTCTAACCACATCTAGAGGTCCCTCTCTTTTGCCATTGAAGTTCTGCACTGCCCCGTGTTTCTGTTGTAATGAGCACTGTTATGAATATTTTAGGCAGTTTCTTGGGGTTTGAGACGGTTTCGTTTTCATTTGAGGATTTTGTGACCCTTTTGTGACTGCATAATATAGTCTAAATAAGTTTACTTTGCAAGTCTTATAGGTAAAACATTTTCAAAATGGAAGAAAGGAGAATTTGTTTTACATCGTATGCCCTACACTGGATAATGTGAATACCTTGAGTGTTCATTTTCTGTTGTAAAATTGGCATTGCACTGTAACACACACATTAAAAACCGCTCACTGTTTGGTATCCCTGCTATGTATATAGCTGCAAATCTGTCCACTCTGTTCCAGTGCCATCCCTTGTGCTGTGTATGCAACATTTTGAGTAAAAGGTGTGCTGATTTCTATTTAAGTGTCACGTTTGTTCTTTTAGGAGTCAGTATTCATTCTTGCATTCGCTCTGATTTGCCTGGAAAGTACATTCTGACTAGAGTTTCTGCAGCTCTGCATTGTCGTCTTCATTCCCTGTCTGACTATGCCTGGCTGAACCCTATTTTGTCAAGAACTTAGGCAGGGAATCGCAGGTAGCCCATATATCGCTTTCCCAACCACTATGTTTGTGGCAGCAAGCCATCATCATTAACCCGGAACCTCTAGCTGTTGCAGATACATCTTAAGAAGGAGGTGTTTTAGAAGATTATTCAAGATTTGATCCCACTGCTTGAATGGAACAGAACATGTTTTTCTGTTAGTAACCACGCTAACATAGCATTCCACACTTGAGAATACTACGTCAAAGAATTTTCCACAAGAAGGTGGGGCGTGGGGGGTTGTTTTTTTCTCATGGACCTTCTTTAATGGAAAGTACATTTTAGTTGGGAGAATATGTCAAAACATTTTTGGGCTGAAAATGTGTGAGTCTCTCCGGAATAGGGAGATTTGGTCTTCAGTGTGGATACAGCATGTCAGACCAAACTGTCAGGGAGTCCTATAGTACATGGCTTTAATCCATAGGGGGACCTTCAAAGTATAAGGCGTCCCTGTCTAGGAGAATTGGGAGAGTCAATGTCTAAACGTTTTTATATAGCCCTCAACACAAATCGCCTATATGATTGAAAATGTGTAGAGAAAACAACTGGCACAGGGCTAGAGCGCTTGCGCAGTTTGCACATGCACTTGTGCATTGTGCATATTTTGATGTTACACCAGTCATCTGCCATAAGATGAAGGCAGTGCAGCCAGGGCTCCAAATAATATTTTTAACTGGGAATATTTTACTCCATATTTTTTAAAGTTTGGACTAAAATGATATTTTAGGGGAGTCAAAATGCAAGTCCCATTCCGAATGGCAGTATTTTGCAATCTAGAACATGTATGCTTTTAGTATAAAACAGAATTGTTTTCATAATGAATATTGCTTTTCACCTAGATATTCATGCACATTAAAATATAAATACCTCTTCTGATCAGGCAGTGACAGCAGTAGTATCTTCCTCTGCACTGCTGGTCCAAACATATCCATGGAGCTGTTTGTGTGAAAGCAGGCAGACAAGCTAGTAGGTGTCAGATTTCAAATTTTTGTTGGGAATAATTGTTGTCTCTAGTTTCTTTTTTAAGAGTATTTGCCAATTGTTAGGGATTAAAAGTGGCCGATAAACGCCTTATCTGTAGGGCTGAGTCCATCCTTTACCAGATTGGGAGGCTCTTCTCTGAAATGAGGCGTTTTACATAGATTAGGGGTGGCTACATCGCATACAGAGGTCGTACATTGCAATTGTAGCATGAGCATCACAAATGAGGCATTGAGCGCAGATAATGGGCATGCTTCAGTGGACCAGTGGTCGAAGTGGCCGGGAGCAGTTGGGAGAGGGGCTCCTCTACTTTTTTAAATTACATTTTACTGTTCCTATACTTTTAATTTTAAAATAAACAATTCCGGAATGATTTTGTTTCAAGATAAAAGTGTATAGGAAGCAGTTGAAGCTTGCACTTCAGTGCAGTGCACTGAACGTTCCCTGAACCAGCAGGTGTGTTTCTTTGGGGGGGGGGGGTGTAATGTGCGTGCAAGGGGGCATGGCAATGGGGTGTGAGGGAAGCAGGTCAGGCCAGCAGGGAACATAATTCCACTACTTCTTTTCGTACACTTCCACCACTGTGGTGGACACTGGATTGCAGGAACCTAGATGAGTGGAAAGGATTGGGTGGTGGTGGCATGTAATAGGGGAAGTTCTAAGTGTAAAACAATCTTACATTATCACTATACAGTAGTCCAGAGCATATGCTAGACAATTGGGTTAAAAACTATTAGTTAAAGTGAAACATATCCATAGGAAACACAACAATTCCATGGCTAATACCTTAAGAGCCGTAGGTTGGGTGAGCACACACTTTTACAAACAAGAGTTCGGGCCCGGCCCCCCCAGAACTGGAATGTGTCGTACTAATCTGTGTTACGGTTCAAAACATATAATGGGTAAAAACAAAGAGTGTTTTTCACTTTTCCATTCAATGTTTGCTCATGTGAACAGCCCAAACCCTGGACAGATTTGCGCTAAATAAGAAACAAGAAGGGCACAGACCACTCAAAGAAAATACTTTGTTGGTTTGGCATAAATCCGTCCAGTCATTTTTTTTGTATTTTTTTTTTATTCAGCCTAGTCCAGGGTGCCATGTACCCAAATAGTCAATCATATCTCACATGGTGCATTGCTGGTTCCAAGCTTTGTCATTTCTGAAAATCCGCCGTTACGCGATTCGTGAATCAAATTCTGGAATCGATTTTGGAACGTGCCCATAAATGATATAAGGGATTTAAGTATGGAGGATGTGAGGCCATGCAGCATGTGGGCAGAGTAAGAAAGGATGATCTGTTAAAGTTTGGGGCTTGGGGTGCTTTAGTTTTGTCTATTTATATTTTTAGCCTTTTTCTGAATTAAATGTGTTAAAAGCTTATAATTGCTTAGTTAGTTTAATAAAAGTGTTCAATGTAACACTGGAGGAAGCCCGTGCTTGTTTATTATATCCTTTGTTTTGATTGGACAAGCTTTCACATGACATAACAGGGAAGAATTTGACGGAAGATATCTACATGATAGTACCTCCCTCTTCTTCGTCAAAGTACCCAGATAAGAATCGTACCTGAACTCCTACAACCCTCTTCCTCACGGAGGTCTGAATAGTAATCTTACCTATATAGCCCCACAACACTCTCTTCCTCATCACAATCCCCCCACTAACTCCACCTCACTCTTCATCACACTACTCCACTACCACTATGTCACCCTTCCTCATCACAGTACACCACTACCACACATCATTCCTTCTCATAAATCCCACACTACCACCACGTCACTGTTCTTCATCACAGTACCCCAATAACTACACCTCACTCTTCACATTACAGTCCCAAACTACCCCAACCTCAATCTTCCTCAGGAAAGTCCCCCACCTCACTCTTCTTCATCACAGTCCCTCAACAACTTCACCTCAATCTTCCTCATCACAGCCCCCACAAACTCCACCTCACTCTTACCTGTTGCAGTGCCCCACTTCCTTATCACAGTTCCCAGCTACCCCACCTCACTCTTCTTCGTCACAGTCCTCCATGAAACCCACTTTTCTCTTCCTTGTCACATTAATTCCTTCTTATCTTGTGGGCACAAAACAAAGATGAAATTCTTGATAAACCCGATGTGGCATAGCTCAAGAACAGATATTGATAACAAATGATATGGTATCAGTTATGTGATCAGAAAAAAATACAAATTTGCAGCTGGTTGGAGGTATAGCATAACAAAACCCTTGAAATTCAGTGAAAGAATTTTAGTTGAAGGGTCTTTAAGGTGCCAATTTAATGCAACAAAACCTCTGAAATTCGAAAGGTGCTGGAAGCTATGTCACATTTACTATGAGCCCCGCATTGAGCAGCCCGTAAGCACCATGACATCATCACAAATATCACATATGACATTGTTTTTGGCATCATGAGTGATATCACTGGTACAGCAGATCATGCGTACAAGCAAGGGATATTCAACATTTTAAAAGCATGTTTCTGCATATAGGGGTACATTTACATTCAAAGCATGATTGGAGTTTGTAATTAGAAATACTGTCCATTTACAACCATGGTTTACTTACACATCAGAGTTACTCTGTATTGAGTGAGTATTCGTCAGAATGGGATACTCCAGTATCTTTATCACTCTGTTCTAAAAACAGTCTTTACGGAAAGAAGACATTTGCATACTTCAATTATGACTTTACACATGTCCACTCATTCGATACGGTGGATACCGATGAAGCCGTAAACTATTCAATAGAATTCCTCAACTCACTTGACCCTCCAGCAATGCCTACACATCACCTTCGACTGAAATTTGGGTCACCCATCATGCTGCTTTGCAACCTCGACCCACCTAGGCTGTGTAATGGCACAAGGTTGTGCATCAAAAAATTGCTGCCCAATGTAATTGAAGTGACAGTGTTGACTGGGAAAGGAAAAGGAGAAGATGTATTCATCCCCCGCATTCCACTCATTACGACAGACATGCCGTTCAGTTTAAAGTGCCTACAGTTCTGAGTCAGGCTGGCATTCGGTATCACGATCAACAAGGGAAGATAGCTCAGGAGGAACGTGCTCTCCTTGGAAGCAAGACGAAACGGAGCAACACAGGTTTGATTCCCAGGTGCGTGCTTAGAAACCTCTGGGTATTAAGCATGTTATAAATAACCTATCATGGTGTCATGTCATGTTAAGGCACAGGCACAGTGAATCAAGTGCACTGGCACCAAATTGGAATATCCATGTTTCTCCCACAGGCAGTAGTTATACGTCGCATGTTCTAGAGTAGGTTCCCTGAATCAGTTGTATACCTTTGCTCCAACTGGCAAAACAAAAACTGTTCTTTATAAACAAGCCTTACAATTAACATGTACATTGGTAATATTAAACTTTAGGTCCATAATTGTTGGCACCGTCAATATCATGTCACCCATCATGCTGCTCAGGAACCTCCATGTTCTTCTCACGTATAGTTATATGTTTCAGAATGAGTTTTTAAGAAGAAAAAAAATGTGTTGTGGAGTCTTTATAAGAATTTGTTTTTAAAATATCAAATAATCGAAATATGAAGTGATTTTTTCTTTTCACTTTTCTTATGGAACCTTCCTGAAAAGCGTAGACCTACCTTAAGGGATTTCTAACAAATGGTACCTATAAGGAAATGAAATCCCGGGCAACGCCGGGTATATCTACTGGTTATATAGTAAAAAACAAACAGTATTTCTACCATACGTAAGGTCAGCCGCAAGAAGAGAAAAACCTTATGTAAAAAGGCATTCTTTTCTAATAGCAGTCCCTCGGCATGGGCATTCTCAATAGTCCCACGCCACATGCAGCCATTTCTACAGATGTTTCATGACACACTGTAAGCATAGCTTTTACTGGATAGCTCTCCGTCACACGTTCAAAGCTGAGGATAGCTGCATTTACCTAGTATTCTGGTATTTTGCCTGGCTATGTAGCTGGCTGATTTCAAGGACCTAAGGACGCAGATACCCAGATAGTGATATGTATCTCGCTGTTCCAATGACTCTTTGCCACAGAACGCGGTACAACATTTCACAGACCGTGGGCCAATCTGCAGAACCTTTGATTGCCACAAATGGTCATAAAATCAGTATTCCCGTCAATTACTGGTTGCAATGCTTTCGGGGTCCTATCAACAAGTAACATATCACTTGCATAGGGAAGAGGCAACATGTATCTATCATCTGGCACAGTAATTGTACTTAATATATACAGAATGAATAACAGGGATACAAGTCTAATTTCCTTGCTTGACTGAAATAATTAAGACGATACACCAGCTGGACCAAATCTAAAGCAGATTTTTAAGTCTTTATGCACATTTGAACGTGTTTTCAATAGTGGTTTAAGAATATCTTAATCTGCTAAACAAGACGATATAAACACTCTACGGTATCTAAGGCTCAGTGAATGTACATAGTAATAAAAGTAGATTGAGTGATTGCTCACCTGTCTCGTCACAGAACCTAGACTGTATTGGCAGTGTTGGGTAAGACATTCAAGAAGACTCCAAAAATCCCAAGTACAGCGACTTGCCAAACAGCCTAGAGGTGGAATCCAGAAGAGACACTGGATGATAGCAGGCAGGACTGCCTGTTCACATTTTCTTTAAATGGGGACAATTCTCAACTGTTAATGACTCCAATCAAGCATTCCCACTAAGTCAGTGCCTTATCTGGGATTGCTCAAGGGAAGCCCTTATTTATATATTTTTAGACAAGTTATAATCTGGATGATGAACCTTTGTATAACGCCCCTCTCTTAGAATCCCCCTGACCCCATTGAGCCAAGAAGTAGGTTTGTTTTGCAAATTAAAAAGGTTTATTTGAAAAATTAAACAATAGATATATATCACACTTTATGATAAATTAATATTTGATATCACACTTATGAGTATAATGTCGATCAACAATGGATAATGTTATACTAGCACACTTATTTTATTACTTAGGAGTTGGTACGGAAAGAACAAGGTAGCTGGGAATGCTTTATGGTTTCAAGGAGATGCAAAGATGAATAAAAGGCAGTACAGAAATAAACTTGATATGATCTCAGCAAAAGATAATATAATCACTTTTCCCCTTTTGGCAATTCACCCCCCCCTTTATGCAATATAAAAAGATGGAAAGGGGAGCACACAGTTCTCAGGAATATAATCAAATGTAGTTCAATACGAATTCAGTTCCCCCCTAGCAAGCTTACAGCACCAGGGATGATTTTAAAACCCAGCCAAAATACTTTAAATGTGGTTTGCAAAGAAGGGAATAATATGCTAAAATGATTTTTAATTCCCTATAAGAGATTCAGGGTGGGTGATAGCTACTTTAAATTAGTTCAGGATCACTTTAGCAATGCTCTATGAATGATTGTCAGGTTGCAAACGAATTTCAGCAAAGGAAAGCAAGAAGCTGCTATTTTGACAAGTGAAGAAATTTGAGCCAAATCGCAAATCGCGGCACTTCTTCCGAGTGCGTTGAGTGCAATTACGGAAAAAGTATGATGACTAGAAAGTCGATTCTGGGAAAGCCTAGAATCTTAGCTTTAAAATGAAAGTTAAATCTCGCTTCTAGCACAAACGGTTCAAGAGATACGGACGATTTTATGAAGGTAGATTCTCAAAATAAAAGTCAAGCTCAGAATGACAGATGACAGTTTGCAGCTTTGAAATGACAGAATGAACAAACAATTCCTATGATGCAGTTCTCAATAGGTTAAAATAGTTTGATTTAGATTATTTTAAACTAAGAGATTGGTTCTGCACAGTTCTGGCGAGATACTCAAAGTATAAGTTTAAACGGAATGGCCTCATCACGGATCTGGTCAATAGGTTTAGCTGCGGTTCTCTCTGCTCGGCGGGTCAATCAGGCACCGGTTCTGCTCACAGCGGTCTGGGTCTGGGTCTCTGGCTCTGTTCTGGATAAACAGGATTCTTAGCAAGCAGCAAACCGCACAGCCCGGCGGTTGAATAGTTTGCAAAAGAATTTGAGGCCTGCTGAAGAGTTCAGCTCTTTGGAGTTTTTGTTCTGGAGTTAGTCTGGATCTCTGGAGTTCTGGATTCTGGAGTTCTCCGTCAGCGTGCTGCGCAGGAATTCAGTTGAAGGTTGGAAAATGAATATCCCTGCCTGGCTTCCAGTGGCTCTTTTTATGTCTTTTGAAAATGGGTGTGGATGCTAACTTTCTGTGCCCAACCCACTCACGATTTGATAGGTCAAGGATTTCTCTTTGACCTGATTTGAGAAGGGAGCAGTGAGTCAGAGTCTTACAGTCTATTGAAGAAACGCCCCTTTGCTTTTACCTTAGAAAATCATCTTCATAACTAAACATATTTCCCCGATACACACGTGGTTGACATTACATGTACATATTACAGATTACTTATGGTACATTCTGGCTCAACTCTGAAGTTTCTGAGAGCCAGGGTTCAAAAATGGCAACTTATTTTCATTTTTAGTTGGTTTACCAATATTGGATTTTTACCCAAATTTACACAGAGGTACACCTCCTATCTACACATATTCCAGTAAATTTTCATTTGTCTAGCGTTAACCCCGTGTCTGCAATCTCCATAATTCATGGGGTTTTGCCTCAGAACATGGTACAGAGTCCTAACACCTCTTAAAATGTGCACAGAAAAATCACAAAAATAATGATATTAATTATATAATTTTGACAAGTCCGTACTATGAATTATCCATCTTTTTAAAATAATGCTCTGGCCCAGAGGGGTGTGGTTTCCCAAGGCACATGGTGGAGTTTCTGGTTTGTCCACTTCCTCCAGCTCAAGTTGCTCACAGAGGCACTGCCCCTCCCCGTTTCTCTCAAGAGGAAGCCATTTACGACCCCCCCTAATTTAACATTTGCCTGAGCCAAGGAAGGCTCATTGTTCTGTTTCCCTCCAGTCCTAGGTGCTCCTCCCCTGATTCAATCAGGGAGGTGTCATCTCCTTTTGGTGGGGGCAGCAGAATGCAGCCAGTCCTGGGAAGAGTGGCTGAGCAAGCTTCAACTCCTGTCGGGGGTAGTTGCCGGGCAGAACTCAATCTCTTTAAGCCAGGCTTCAGCTAAATGTCACTTTTGTTCCCAGTTTTTCTTCATCCAAATCAAACTTACGATTTTTACACATGCAGCTAGAACGCCGATTCTAAGTTCAAAACTATGACATTTAACAGTTGCAAACTATGTGACACTCAACAGTAGGTCACTCATTTATTTTAAACATTTAGATTTTAGTGTCTTTCAGTCCAATTTAACTTAGGCTGCTGACATCCACAGCTCAGCCAGTTTCATTATGAACATTATTTTAGGCTCTTTCTCTTTCCAGATTTTGTATGCACACAAGTCTACCTTCTGCCAAATATCTGCTGGCGTTCATTGAGATTTTTGAATATCTTGCAATGTTTAAAATAGGCATTTTTAGCTTGCATTTCAGAGAAACAAAGGTGATTTCAAAGCGCTTTTTGAGCCAACCGGCACTGCTGTTTTTCCTTTGGCACACATTTCACTCATGGCACTCCTGGCCCATCACGCTCGCACTGGTGGGTGGCAGGTCAGGGGAACATTTTGGTGTGCGCCAAAACTGCGGGGTTTTCCTGGATTCTGGCGCAATGTGGGCTTTTTCGGCCATCTTGGATTTTCTGAGCCCACAGCCCCAAATGTTGCAGCATAATAGTCCAAACGTGGGTCAGGACACCCAACAAGCCACGCGTCCGACTGCGCTTTGATTTTGAGTCGAGGGGGAGTCGGGTGCAAAGGATGTTTTGATCCACGCGCTGGGATGTCCGCATCATCTTCTTCCAATCCCGCAGATGACAAAGTTCAGCATCTTTTCCTCCATCAGGGTGGATCGATCGGTTCTCCTCGCCGGGCCTGTTGGGAGTATTGGGCGGTACCCGGGCCCCTCGGATCTTTGCTCCCGGTCCCCAGGTCGTCTTCCGTGGTTAGTCTCCAGGTTTTTTTTCTCCTAGGATGACAAAGCAAAGCGGCAATACCTATTCGTAGACATTTCTCTCCCACTATTGATAGAGTGGGGCGGCAGATACATTTTATAAATCAAAGACATGAACATGTACATTTTTTTTTTAAATCAGGAGACAATTTGCTTTCAAGAATCATAGAATTTTATAGGCTATATGTGGAATATTTTAGGGTTGGAACTGATTTACTCTGGGTCGGCCCCCTCTGGTATTGCAGAGGACTCCTCCAGTTGCTGCAGTGTGTGCCTGGGATGGCAACACTTTAACTGATTTATATGGACCCACTTGTCTTCCCCTTCTGCCAAACTCCAAACTACCTTTGGGGATGCGGATCTTGTAGGCAGCTGGGGAGATCTTGTTTATAATTTCAAACGGTCCCTTCTATGTAGGCAAACATTTTCGCTGTTTGGCCTGGTTCCTTTGGAAATTGTATAGATAGACCCGGTCTCCCACATTATATTCCTTCCTGGTTGTCTCCAGGTCGTAATGGGTTTTCATGCTATCAGCTGATCTTTCTAGATTCCGCTGAGCATAGGCAAAAGCATGCTGAAGGTGTTTCCTTAAATTCTCCATATACTCATGAGTTGTGAAGGCATTTATCAATGTCTGCTCTTGGGTCCTGTAGAGCAAATGCTGGGGAAGCACCATCTTGCGTCCCGTCATCAACTCAAATGGTGACATTTTGGTTGCAGATGAAGGGGTAGATCTGATGGCCATTAGGACCTGAGGTAATCGGATATCCCAACTTGGCCCAGAATCTGCCACAAACCTTTTTAATATGCTCACAATGGTCCGGTTGTAGCGTTCTACTGCCCCAGAAAAAGCTGGCCGGTAAGCAATATGTAGTTTACTTTTGACCCCAGTATCTCCCACATCTTAGTCATCACTTCGCTGGTAAAATGGCTACTTCTGTCTGACTCAATCCTTTGAGGTAGACCAAAAGGGAAAAGATGTGGTTGATCATCAGGGCAGCTGCTGTTTCTGCATTGCAGTTTGGGGCCGGGAGACATTCCACCCACTTGGTAAACAAGCATGTGGCCGTCAACATGTACTTGTTTCCCCTAGACGAGCGAATCACAGGGCCTACGAAGTCGATTTGCAAATCTGACCATGGCAGTGTCATCCCCCTCTTTTGGAGAGGCGCACTGTGTGTGAGGGATGATGGCTGAAATTGTGCACACACAAGACACCCCTTTAAGTATTGGTCGAGGTCCTGCCCCATGTGTGGCTAGTATGCAACCTCTCTTAAGATCTCAAGTGTTGTATGAAACCCCCTATGACCGGCGGTGGCCACATCATGGGCGTGACTTAACATCAGGCTTCGGAATAAGGTAGGGACCACCCACTGATCATGGCCAGCTTGGGATTTCCTTACCACCAAACCGTCTTGGATTCGGAACATCTTAGGACATTTCATCAACACTCTAAGGTCCTCTTTCCCAATGTAATCGGTATCCGTCAGGGGAAAGTTCTCAGGGTCCTCAATGTGTTGGTAAAACTTACCAATTATTGGATCCCCCTTCTGAGCCGTAATTAAATCAGCATCAGGGGTCTCCTTACTCCATTGTGCAGTTGAAAGATCGTTGTGAGCATTTGTCTGGGACCTAGTGATAGCAGTGACCTGGATTTCCCCCAACAGGGACTATATTTCTATTAGATCCCCTTGGATGGCCCAGAAGACTTCAAGACTTCCAGAAGTCTTCAAAGACTTTGCGTGGGGAATTAAGGTATGCCTCCATGTTGTCCTTGATTTTTAGACTTTCATCCTCGAGACAGTTTTCTCTGGCACAATCATGCAAGTCAGCCAGACCTTGCGCGAGGGGACTCTTCTTGTTTTGGCCATATCTGACCTCCACAGGAAAGCCTTGCATTGACAGAATCCAGGAAGTAATTCAGGAATTACTCACAATCCCGGCCCGGATTCTGTCACTTTGGATATATTGCAGAGGCTGGAGTGGAGTCTCCACTATGATGTGTTCCCGCTGGATGAACGGGCGGTAATTCTTCAATGCCCATACCGTTGCCAGGAGTGCCTTCTCACAATCGTTGAATTTTTCCTCCACAGAGGATAAAGTTTTGCTCGCATAGGAGATTACTTTATAGACCTTGTCATGCTTTTGGTATAATACTGCCGTCAAGCATGCATTAGAGAACCCTGTCTCCAGGAAGAACTCCTTGTTTCTTACAGGGTAAGCTAGGCAAGGCGCTTGTGAGAGGCTTCTTTTGAGTTGTCTTACTGCCTCGGATTGTTCTGGACCCCATTCCCACTTGACCCCCCCTTCAAGAGATGAATCAGGGGTCTGGTGATCTCTGCGTAGCCCTCTATGAACTTTCTGCTGTAATTAGTCAGTCCAAGAAGGCTCCTTAGTTCCCGCAGAGTTGTGGGGTCTTTCAGTTTCTGAAGTGCTTCCACTTTCTTTTCTTGGGGACAGAGACCCTGAGGAGTAATCTCATGCCCCAAGAAATTAACACGGGTTCTACACCACTCTGCTTTCTGAAAGGAAAGTTTTGCTCCGGCGGCCCTCAACTGGGTCAGAACATAACGGATCTCCACTATATGTTCCTCCACAGATGAACTTTTGATGAGGACATCATCTACATAAACCAGGTTACCCCTTGCACACAGGTTGGGCATGGCCTTATGTAGGAAAATGTTGAATTCATTGCCGGAGTTGAGGTATCCGAAGGGAGTCCGGGTCCATGTGTACTGCTGGCCCCCAAAGGTAAAAGCCAGTTTGTATTGGTCCTCCCTACTGACAGGCACGGTCCAGTATCCATTGGTCAGGTATATTGCAGTGAATACCTGTGACCCCTGAATCTGGGCCAGCCCTTGGTCAATGTAGGGCAGAGGCCATCGGGAAGTATGGACCCATTTGTTGTGCTCCCTAAGGTCGGCGCAGAGTCTCCACTGGCTGTTTGGCTTCAGTATTCCCAGCACCGGATTATTGAAGGTGCTGTGGACTGGACGGATTATTCCCCGGGACTCAAGGTTCTTAATTATTTCAGTAATGGACTCCATGGATGCGAGAGGCAAACGATATTGCTTCACAAACACTAGAGTCATGCAAAGGTCTGTGGGAATTGTTGTTGTGTGGATGTCGGTGCTACCACAGTCATATGAGTCGACCGCAAAGAGATCTTGGAAATCCAAGAAAACTTGTTTCAACTTTTGCTTCTGTTCCAGAGTCACGCAGGCATCAGCTAGCTTGACTCTCTCTTCCACCATCTGCCTGAAGCCTGGAAAGACTTCTGGTTTTGCTATCTCAGCGGCCTCCTCCAGCTGGGTGGAGAAGTCCCTGGTCAGAGTGCTGATTTGGACTGGAGGCTTCAGGTGGGAAAGGCAGCCCTTATGGACCTGGAAAATCACCTCATCCCTTCTGAAGTCACAAGTCACATCTTCCTTACCTTAAGGGCAGGAAGTGTACACCAGGAAGTTCCCCCCATGCCGCGTAACGATCCTGTCTGGTGTTGTATTGTCATCACTGTCACTGTCAAAACAGTCCTTGGGGATTGGTCCTAACAGTTCATTTCCTAAATCAATGGAGAAATGTCGGTCATCAACCGCCATTCCAATAATGATGCCCGCGGCTAGAGTAATACTCTTTAAGTCGCTGTTATCCACTTCTATTGGAATGGTGTCATGTTCTATGTTGACTAATGGTATTGGGTTTACCCCCAACCCTTGCTGTTGGAGAGAAGCATTTAGATGAATATAAGCATCAGGGTTTTTCAATTTTTGTCCTCTTTTAACTTTCACTTCCAGGGAGAATTGTCGGGTCCTTTCTGGGATGGTGATTTCCTCTTTAATCTGAATTTCAACTGCATAAGGTAGCAATTGAGCTGACCTAAATGCTTTTTCTGGATCATCAAAGCCCATGGGATTATCCGCTAATCGGGACCAAGCTTTGAAGTTTATTAGGTCCAAACTAATGGCAAAGCGATTGAGAATATCACTGCCTAAGTAAAAGGCGGCAGTGACGTCTCGCACGACCCAACAATTATGGACTATGCTCTTGTTGCCAATGGAGATTTTGAGCATACACCTGCTTGGCAGGAGATGTTTGGAATTGGGTGTTTCCAGATCCATTTCCCATTTGTCTATCAGTTTGAATGTGGGAATGGCTGGATCTTTTGGGAGTTGGCGGAACATGGCTTCGCTGATGAAGCTCTTACCGTTGTTCACACACACCCGGCCGAGAACAGAGTCCTTCCCATCATTTAACTGAACAGGGATGAACAGCTGCTCTCCAATTTGCTGAATATCAGCCAGGCTCTGAGCTGATTTCACATCTTTCTGGACTATCGGAGTGGGAATTTCTGATTGTGGATTAGTAAAGAATTTCAGAGTGTTTCCTTCCAGTGTGGAATACCACCTTAAACTGGAAGGAAGGTTGATTTTCAGAAATAGAGAGGACCCCCCATCACCAGTCTGTTGTCCTACTGCTATTACTGTCACATCTGGAATTTGGTTGTTCTGGAAGTGAAAATCTACTTGGTCAGATTTTTGTTCAACCATGTGGCATGTGCCGTTTAAACTAATATGGTTGACACTCTGTTTTAATTTTATTGGTCCGCTAGTCTGAGTCCCGTGGACCTTGTTTACGCAATCTATTAGGGGTGACAACCTTCTCAGGAGGTCATTCCCTAGTAAACAAGGGGTGCCCTCTGGAGTCACTACTATGACCGGGTGTTTCACCTTGTGTCACCCAATTTTGATGTCCAAATCTGCAGTCCCCTCGATGGGAATTTCCTTCCCGTCAAAGTTCTGGAGTTGTCCAGGAAGAGAGGTGAGAGGAATTCGGTAATTCTTCCCCCTTCCTGCATTTAGTTCATCAAAGGCCCTTTTGGACAGAAGGGTAGCTTGGTATCCAGTGTCCACCAGTGCCAAAATTGTACCCTGCCCCTGTACTTGTACCGGGGCATAGTATCTTCCCTCCTTTTCCTCAAGGGGGCACAGATAATGCACATTTTTGGACAACTGGTGGGCTAATTTTCTGGTTTTGGACATTGGGGGAGAAGAGATTTGGGCGGAATTCTGTGAAGAGTCATGGGAATCTGCAAGAAAAAGTTGGCAACTTGAAAGAGGATATTCGAGTTCCCCTGGTTCCAGTCCTGGGCCGCCCCCCCCTTTTTGGAGGCAGTCATCAGGATGGGTTTGACCCATGGGATTTTGGTATTGTTGGTTCTGGGATAGAATGATGGGCGGCGACAGCTCAATCCCCACATCTACCCAGTCTGGGTTGGAATCCCTTGGGACCCATTTTTCCTTGGGAGGAGTCCCCCATCTCTGAAGGAGAAGATCCTTTTCCCAGGATCCTCTGAGGATCCCTCTACCTCAAATTGGAAGACCTGTACCTCCTCCACAAAATGGGTCTGTTTGGGTCCTTTGTTTCTCCTACCTCCTCTCTGCTCCTTGGGTGGCAGACTTTCAGGGGTAGGAGATTTTGTTTCTGCTTCCTGGGTTTCCAGGGGCTGTTTACAAGTGGGGAAGGAAGCTTCCTCCAAAGCTTTACACCCCCCTTCCCCGTGTGCCTCCTCCCTGGGAACCGGTGGGTTATCGGGGTGCTGCCCCCGTCATTGTTCTGGAGCACCAGGCCCAGAGTTTGGGGCATTCTGCGGTGGCATGCTCATCTGAGGGTTCTGTTGAGCCCTCAGTATGTGACCCAGAACCCGTGCCATATTTTGGACCTGGCGCTCTAACTGTGAAACCCGCCCAGGCTGATACGGGGTTCTGTTTTCTCCCCTGGCCTGATCCCGGGAGGGGTAGCTATCCCTTCTCTGCTAGTACCCCGGGTTGGGAAGATTTGGGTACCCCTCCACCCTTGGCCTCCCCTCTCCCGGATTCGGTTGTCTGGGCTCAGGGAATTGGGGAAAGAAGGATGGATGATTTTGGGGGTGGAATTTGGGTGGATACCTGGGGAACAAGTTCTACCCAGGATTTGGTGAATTTCTGCCCTCCTGGGGGAAGTGCGGAGGGTAGTTCCCTGGGTTGGGTGCTTGGTTGGATCCCCCCCCCTTGGGCCGGAGGAGTCCACACATAACCCAGGATTGGACTGTTTCCCTTATAGCGGGGACTTACATAGTCAGGGGAGCGAGAGACCCCATTTGTGGGACTACCTCCTTGACTCCCTGTCTGTGACTGGCCCGAGGGCCTTCTGGGCTTAGAATTATTCGGTGCAGGCAGGTTTTTAGGCCCCCCATCTCCAAATCTAAAACGGGGACAACCTTTACTTCTGCCACCTTGGCAGCAGCAGGGGTGCTGTTGGTTTTGGGGTTTTTGGGCTGATTCTTATTTTCCACCGGTTTCTGCACCTCATAGATGTGGGTGGCTTGCTCAATGACCCAGTCTAAAGATCTTTTCTCGTCAAAGTCTCTCACGAGCTGGGTCATTATGTATTTGGGTAAGGCATGGAAAAACGTATTAACAAATTCTTTACTGTCCGTGCATACCCTTTTTGTAGTCTGTGCAAAAGCACGCTTTAACTCCTGCACAAATTCTTGTGGGGCCTGATCCTCACCACATTGCAAATTGTAGGCTGCCTTGCGAGCCTCTTGGGGATTTCTGTGAACAGAAAAATGTTTCAAGATGGCCGCCCTGTAGGTGGACCATCTTGAATGATTTTGGTCCTCCAGCCCCGCAAAGAAACTGGAGTATTCTGGGGAGAATGTCCATTTGACGTACTGGATGCAGCTACTGCTGTCCTTCAAATGGAAAGTCTCCATCATTTGCTCATAAAGCTCCAAGTGTTCCCAAACAGAATACTTGGTGTTCTTGTGATAAGGGGTGATGACACTCCTTATTGCCTTGATCTGCTTTAAGGGTTCCTTAAGCAAGGCCCTTTTTGCCTTATTGGCCTTTTTGGTTCGGGTAACCCTGGTCCATTCATCCTCTGACTCAGAAGCACTGCTCCCAGAGGTGCCCGTCTGATCTTCCAGGCTCTCCCGGATTCTGCGAGCCTGGGAATGGCTGGCAGAATGTGGGGACCTGGTCTCCTGTGTCCTGGGCCGCTCAGAGGAGTCTTCAGATACCTCCTTGCTGCCAGGATTTGATGGGTACCCCCCCCCACTGACCTACCTGGGCAGAGATTTTCAGGATGCCCTTAGTGGGCCTACTCTCCTGGGGTTCCCCACTAAATTGCACTGTGCTTAGGTGCCCAGACCCGGAAGCCCGCCCATCCATTCCTGGGAGGTACTGGCCTATGAACCCCATACTTTTGGCTGGATAGTAATCTGCCCTCCCTGTGGCCCTGTGCTCATGTGCGCCAGGGGACATTGGGGTGGCAGAGTCCAAGGACTGGGAGAGATGAAGGCCTCTGGTACTAGGGCTCCTGAGGTTATGCTCAGGTGTTTCCCTTTCCCAGCGAACTTCATCTCTATCAGCCCATGCTCCCTGTTGCAATGCAAGAGCCTGGGCTTTCAGTTCCTCAGTTAAGGCCTTACTAGACTCTATCAGTCTCTCCTGCATGGCTACCTGTTGCTGGAGCCTATCATTGGGCTGACAGAGAGCCTCATTCTCTCTCTGTGCCTCCCGATTGGTCCTGAAATACTGGGCCAATCTTTGCTGCAGGAGGGTTACCTCCTGAGTCCCATCCCTACTGGCCTGCTCCTTTCTTGCCAGAGCATCTTCCACCCTCCTGGTGTGCTCTAACAAGTTCTGTTGCTCTTTGTGGAGGTCACCCAGCCCCTGGAGGGCCAGGTGATTTCCTTCAATTTTTTCTTTTAATTGGCAGACTTCCTGGCCTAAGGTGTCCCTTTCCTGACTAAGAGCCTGCATCTGAGCTGCCAGGTCGTCCCTCTGCCTTTGAAAGGCACCAGCTTTCTGTCGTTCTTGATCAAACTCTGCCTGGGTATCCAGATCTTTCAAAATCAATGTATTGCTTTCCTCTTTTTCTCTGTCTAGTCGGATTTGCAGGGTGGCTACCTGCTCTGTGCATGCCCTGTTAAAGTCTAGTTGTTGCTCCAGCTTTTTCTGGCTCTGCAGTAGGGAGTCCAAACCTTCTTGGTACTCCTTCTGCAAGGCCAGAAATCTGGTATCCTGGTCAGCCTTTTCCTGTTGCAGGATATCCATATCCTCCTTTATTTTAATAATATACTGCCTACTATCATTTTCTGACTCCTGGCTCCTCTGCAGCCTCTGCTCAGAAGAGACCAGGTCAGATTGGGCCTTCTCTAATGCCATCAGTTGCCTATTTGCCAGATCTTGGCCTTCAGCACATTTGTCCTGTATGGCTCCCATATATAAATATAAATATGCCGCTACCCTGGCAATCTTGTTGTGCTCATCCTTGGCCTTAGGGGCCATATATAGTTCACTCAGGGCCACATTTAAGGGACCCTGATCTCTCCATGTATCTGACCCTGTTTCAGTGATCTGGGGTGCGATTGCCTGCAACCAGACCGCCTGGTCCTGATGAGCCCACTCACCTCTCACAAATAGCTTATGTAAGAGGTGTTCTCTGGCTATTTTGATATCTACCAAGGTCGTCATTCTGGAACTTGATTTCCTTCCTGACTTACAAAAGTTTGTATTTTATTTTGCAAAACAGACCGTTTCCTTAGAGTGTTCCTTTGAGGGGTGTTTTTACAGTGTAACATGGCGTGGTGATCCAACAGAATTTATATATCCTGTCAGTTAGCACACTGTATTAATCTGCACAAGTGATAGATCTAATCCAGAATCCCCGGCTACGAGCCCCCACTCTGTTAATGACTCCAATCAAGCATTCGCACTAAGTCAGTGCCTTGTCTGGGATTGCTCAAGGGAAGCCCTTATTTATATATTTTTATGACAAGTTATAATCTGGATGATGAACCCTTGTATAACGCCCCTCTCTTAGAATCCCCCTGACCCCACTGAGCCAAGAAGTAGGTTTGTTTTGCAAATTAAAAAGGTTTATTTGAAAAATTAAGCAATAGATATATATCACACTTTATAATAAATTAATATTTGATATCACACTTATGAGTATAATGTCGATCAACAATGGATAATGTTATACTAGCACACTTATTTTATTACTTAGGAGTTGGTACGGAAAGAACAAGGTAGCTGGGAATGCTTTATGGTTTCAAGGAGATGCAAAGATGGATAAAAGGCAGTACAGAAATAAACTTGATATGATCTCAGCAAAAGATAATATAATCACTTTTCCCCTTTTGGCAATTCACCCCCCCACCCCCGTTTATGCAATATAAAAAGATGGAAAGAAGAGCACACAGTTCTCAGGAATACAATCAAATGTAGTTCAATACGAATTCAGTTCCCCCCTAGCAAGCTTATAGCACCAGGGATGATTTTGAAACCCAGGCAAAATACTTTAAATGTGGTTTGCAAAGAAAGGAAAAATATGCTAAAATGATTTTTAATTCCCTATAAGAGATTCAGGGTGGGTGATAGATACTTTAAATTAGTTCAGGATCACTTTAGCAATGCTCTATGAATGATTGTCAGGTTGCAAACGAATTTCAGCAAAGCAAAGCAAGAAGCTGCTATTTTGACAAGTGAAGAAATTTGAGCCAAATCGCAAATCACAGCACTTTTTCCGAGTGCGTCGAGCGAAGATTACGGAAAAAGTATGATGAAGAGAAAGTCGGTTCTGGGTTCGTTGGAAAGTCTAGAATCTTAGCTTTAAAATGAAACGATTTTATGAAGGTAGATTCTCAAAATAAAAGTCAAGCTCAGAATGACAGATGACAGTTTGCAGCTTTGAAATGACAGAATGAACACACGTTTCCTATGATGCAGTTCTCAATAGGGTAAAATAGTTTGAATTAGATTATTTTAAACTAAGAGATTGGTTCTGCACAGTTCTGGCGAGATACTCACACTATAAATTTAAACGGAATGGCCTTGTCACGGATCTGGTCAATAGGTTTAGCTGCAGTTCTCTCTGCTCGGCGGGTCAATCAGGCACCGGTTCTGCTGACAGCGGTCTGGGTCTCTGGTTCTGTTCTGGATACACAGGATTCTTAGCAAGCAGCAAACCGCACAGCACGGCGGTTGAATAGTTTGCAAAAGATTTTGAGGCCTGCTGAAGAGTTCAGCTCTTTGGAGTTTTTGTTCTGGAGTTAGTCTGGATCTCTGGAGTTCTGGATTCTGGAGTTATCCGTCAGCGTGCTGCGCAGGAATTCAGTTGAAGGTTGGAAAATGAATGTCCCTGTCTGGCTTCCAGTGGCTCTTTTTATGTCTTTTGAAAATGGGTGTGGATGCTAACTTTCTGTGCCCAACCCACTCACGATTTGATAGGTCAAGGATTTCTCTTTGACCTGATTTGAGAAGGGAGCAGTGAGTCAGAGTCTTACAGTCTATTGAAGAAACGCCCCTTTGCTTTTACCTTAGAAAATCATCTTCATAACTAAACATATTTCCCTGATACACAAGTGGTTGACATTACATGTACATATTACAGATTACTTATGGTACATTCTGGCCCAACTCTGAAGTTTCTGAGAGCCAGGGTTAAAAATAGCAACTTATTTTCGTTTTTAGTTGATTTACCAATATTGGATTTTTACCTAAATTTACGCAGAGGTACACCGCCTTTCTACACATATTCCAGTAAATTTTCATTTTTCTAGCGTGAACCCCATGTCTGCAATCTCCATAATTCATGGGGTTTTGCCTCACAACATGGTACAGAGTCCTAACACCTCTTAAAATGTGCACAGAAAAATCACAAGAATAATGATATTAATTATATAATTTTGACAAGTCCATACTATGAATTATCCATCTTTTTAAAATTATGCTCTGGCCCAGAGCGGTGTGGTTTCCCAAAGCACATGGTGGAATTTCTGGTTTGTCCACTTCCTCCAGCTCAAGTTGCTCACAGAGGCACTGCCCCTCCCCGTTTCTCTCAAGAGGAAGCCATTTACGACCCCCCCAATTTAACATTTGCCTGAGCCAAGGAAGGCTCATTGTTCTGTTTCCCTCCAGTCCTAGGTGCTCCTCCCCTGATTCAATCAGGGAGGTGTCATCTCCTTTTGGTGGGGGCATCAGAATGCAGCCAGGCCTGGGAAGAGTGGCTGAGCAAGCTTCAACTTCTATCAGGGGTAGTTGCCGGGCAGAATTCAATCTCTTTAAGCCAGGCTTCAGCTAAATGTCACTTTTGTTCCCAGTTTTTCTTCATCCAAATCAAACTTACAATTTTTACACATGCAGCTAGAACGCTGATTCTAAGTTCAAAACTATGACATTTAACAGTTGCAAACTATGTGACACTCAACAGTAGGTCACTCATTTATTTTAAACATTTAGATTTTAGTGTCTTTCAGTCCAATTTAACTTAGGCTGCTGACATCCACAGCTCAGCCAGTTTCATTTTGAACATTATTTTAGGCTCTTTCTCTTTCCAAATTTTGTATGCACACAAGTCTACCTTCTGCCAAATGTCTGCTGGTGTTCATTGAGATTTTTGAATATCTTGCAATGTTTAAAATAGGCATTTTTAGCTTGCATTTCAGAGAAACAAATGAGATTTCAAAGCGCTTTTTGAGCCAACCGGCACTGCTGTTTTTCCTTTGGCACACATGGCACTCCTGGCCCATCACGCTCGCACTGGTGGGTGGCAGGTCAGGGGAAAATTTTGGTGTGCGCCAAAACTGTGCCGATTTCTTGGATTCTGGCGCAATGTGGGCTTTTTCGGCCATCTTGGATTTTCTGCACCCACAGCCCCAAATGCTGCAGCATAATAGTCCAAACGTGGGTCAGGACACCCAACACAACTTCTCCCAACTAATAGGAACTACTGAGGATGTACTCATTGCATTAAACACCTTCACTAGAAAGGGTGACCAAAGTATCATATCGGCTGTAAATAAGTCCGCTGGACAAGGATCCAGTGCTATGCTTTTATTTTGGGATCTAATAATATTAAATTACAAAAGATTAAGGGTATCATTTATTCACAATTATTTTTGATATCAAACAAAACCATTTTAATAAAACATTTAAAAAACATTTTTTTTTCAAACACGTGTTATAGCCAAAGGCAATTTCAAGAATCAACTATGTAAACAGAAAAAAACAGAAAAGAAAAGTGAGCGAGAGTGCGCAGGTCGTGGTGTGCCATGCTTAGGCATCCAGATACTAAGGTCTCTCATTGAGGGGGGTGGGGGCATAAGAAATTAAAAATCGAATGCTACATCCAATAGCAAGCTTCAAATCTTCAAGGGCATCTTAGCACGAGGGTCTAACTCAGGGCCCAAAAAATTTCTTGACCAAGACTACATGTCCCAATCTGACCTTCCAAACCATGTGCGGGATTATTGCAATAGTTGAAGTCTGAATATTGAAAGTGAGTTGTGTTGAACATTTTCCATGTAGTAATTTAGTTGTGGAGGATAATTGCAATGGTAGTTCAAGGGGAGGTATATGCAATGTTGATCTTTTGATATCTGTTCTTTTTCAGTGCTCAATCAATTTCTTTCAGCATACTTGTGGCCACAGGGGGGGCATCACTTCATGAGATCTCCCACAGCCGCATCTGCTAAGGGAACCCAGGAGTCTCTGCATGGCTACACTATGTTGAATGGAACATGATGCTACTCAACAGCGGGGCTGCAAACCCTTTATTGGACCAGTACTGCACCTTAGCTGGAGGAGTGGAAGAGAGTGCACCCTGCAAATGTCACTGAGAATGAAGCCGGGTGGCATGCCGTTGACCCGGGAAGCAAGCCGGATGTTGCCACTTGCTACTGGCCAGACCATGTTCCCTTCGCCCCCCGTTAGTTAACCTGTAAGCTCTTATAGCATGTTCAAAGCATCGCAAGCCTCTTTCTGTGGCCATCAGATGTGGAACTAGGAATTCTGCCTGCCAAGCAACAGTTCTAGTTCAGGGATTGAGAACAGCGCATGCATGTTACCTGCTGCTGCAGCCAGTGTGCTCTTAATAACTTTTATTGTAGCACCTGAAGTTCGGTGCAATATCAGTTTCACAACTGTTGGAGCCATGCCCTTGTTACTTACCAGTAAATATTATTTTCATTGAGTAATACCCTTTCTTGTCACCGTCCTTATCCTATGAGGGCACCCTACAAGCCCTTTCAATGTTTCAGCAAATGTTAGCCCCTCCCCTGTACCTGGGTAAAGCACCTGACCTTGCTTGGACCATCTTGCAGAAGTAATGCGGGAGTGGGGGAGGGAGGAGCAGGTGGGTTGCTGGTGGTGCCTCGAGGAACTCAGTCACAAAATATGATTGCTCCTTGCAGGCACGTTCACGAGCTGTGGCCTCTTTCATAGTAACCTACATTGTGGATTGTTGATGTGGCATGGGTAAAAAACATTCTTGACATTTGATTGTGTGCCATGCAGGCGTCCTTACTGTCTGCCATGGTGCTCATAACACATCTTGGCCAAAAAAGTGCTAAAGTCAATGCTGATTATTGGGCCAGATCCGGGATCAAGCAACACATGTCGCCCCAGATCTTGGATCCAGGAAATCCATTTGCACCCTTTATTTATTTGAGTGCATTCATGAGTGGAGTAACTTAGCTGAAAATGTTGGGGGAGGGACGAAATGACATCTAAAGCAAAGGGGCCCCTGCCAAATGAGGGGGACAGTATGGTGTGCCACGAAAGTTGGGGCGGGGGACAAACACCATTGTCCCACCGCTACAATTGTATCCATGGCGTTAAGACTGCTTTTAATGGTCGAACCGAGATCGTGAGTCTGAGACCACTTCAGCAGCCGATCAGAAGTTCTGTGAACTCGTTTGTTAAGATGGCACACTGCAGGAAAGCAAGACATTTTTAAAGTTCTTTTTTTTTATTATTATTTTTTTTAAACGGCATCCACCATTTACTTGCTGCATGCTAAGGTTATTTTCCAGGTGTTCATGATTCATCTCGTGAGAGACATATGTCTATGAAGGACAGCAGGTGGGGGTTAAGAACAACCCCTCACAACCCCCCATCACCTCTCCCCTCTCCCGCTCTTCCCCCACATGTCGCTGGTGGGATCCCCTAGGAACACACTTTCATTCCCAGCACTGGCTGGAGTGGCAATGCCAGTTCAAAAAGGCCCTGGATGGAAAGATCAGATGGCAGAGTCATCGTTTCATGGAAGGATTCTCCTCATTATGTTGGACAGAAGGCAGCATGGAACTCTATAGGAAGTGTGCTCCCCCAAATACAGCGAGATGGTGAGAGGCAGCATAAGGAGAAAAAAAAACGGAGTCATTATATTCAAGGTGTCTGAATTGTAGGCCTCACTTGTTGCAGGACCTCCTTCCTGTGGGTTCGGTGAACCTCGATTGCACAATGTGCGAGAGCAAGAACAGCGGGTGTCTCAAGGCCTGAAAATAGCTCCGCCATTTCACAATGTCACCGCAAGTGCTGCGGCCCTATCTGTGCTAAAAACAAACCTGTTCTAAAGAAAACCCGAGGGATGCAAACTGCAGCACTCACTCCCGCCTAAAATACTGTCCTATGGGGAAATTCCTTTCTCCCCCTTTATGGAGCAAGATCCAAGTATGGGGTTCGAATGGGGTGGTGAGGTGGAGTCTGGGGACCGAGTGGGCTGAGGGTGGGAGAATGTTACTTTTTATTTCCACTTCAATCCCTTCGTCAGGCTCAAAGAAGCACCTACACATGCACAGGCGAACTGGTGCACATGTATGGTGGGGCTAGGGTCGGACAGCAGATAGCCCATGTTACCCACTTCAGCTGTTCAGCCATCAGATACCGAGGCGTCACACTGGTGGGCAGGACATGCTTGTTCATAGGCAAAGATATATTTGAGGATAGGCATGTTATAGTCAGGGCACGCGGTTGGCAGCGGGTATAGATGGGGAGTGCAATTACCATTTGACTATGGCCAGATGCTGAGCCAGGAACCTAAAGCCGGGGCAGCCGCCCCTCTTTACTCCCACCTGGTGCCTGGTGCACCGCTCACCATCCCGCACGCCTGGCGCTGTGAATTAGCATCAGCCCTGATTTTTAAAAACCCCAAAAAATCACACTGACTGGTACGCTGCGATGCACAGAACGGCGCGCCATTCACAGTTTAGAAAGATATATATATATATATATATATATATATATATATATATATATATATATATATATATATATTAAGCACTGGCTAATGAGTGCCAGCCAGCGCCAAAATAAAAAAATAAAAAAACAGAGTGGTGCGCTGTCATGTGCGGTGCAGCTCGCCACTCACAGGGTTGCCACGCCAACCACGTCAGTGTTGTGGCCTGTGTGGCAGCAGCCCTCCCCAGTGGTTCAAGTCCTTCCGAGGTGTGCTGTCACCAGACGCGCCTACACCATGATGCTGCCTTGTCGTGTGTCTCTGCTGGTCCCGGCGAGAAGATGACCTAAGTTAAGTGCATGTATTTGTGTATGAATGAATGTATTTTCATGTATGTATAGATGCATTTTAATGTATGTATTTTAATGTATGCGTTTTTGAATGCATGTATGATTGATTGTATGTATGTGTGTCTGAATGTAATACGTCGCGTGTGTGCTAGCGTGGACTAGTTGAGTGAGTAGCTGTGTTTGTGTGTGTGTGTATGCATGCGTATGTGAGTAGCAGTGTGTGTCTTGGCATGCGTGTGTGCAAGTGTTTGTTGCCTCTCTGCAAGGGATTTACACTGACCAACCATGCGGCTGATCACTGTAAATCCCATGCAGAGACTGCTGCTATTGATGAGTTGTGTTTCAGCATTCCTCATGCATGGGATTTAAAGTGTCCATTAGTGCCATAGATAGCTTTCCTATTTATCCCAGCAAAGCTTAATTTAAATCACATGCACGAAATCGCTGCCACAATCTATCTACTCCAGTAGTGGTAACTTTAAATCACATGCATAAAACACTTCAGCCTTCCTGCGTGTGATTTAACGTGACCATTACTGCCTATGTATCCCAGTAATGGACATTTTATATCATGTGTGTGTGTGATTTAAACAGGAGTGTCTCATTCATAATTGGCGAAGGGGCGTCGACCTTCCTGAGCCCTCGGCCATCATGGAGGAGCCACGCCAGTCCAGGAGCCCTCCCTCAACTGCCTCCCTCAACTGCCTGTTGCTGCAGATGGAGTGCTATTGGGCTGCCTTGACCTGCCAAGGGGAAACACGGTTTCCCTTTGACAGTTTGTACTCCAGCTGTGCATGCCCAATGGGCCATGCAGGGCTAGGAGTGTTTTGTTTCCCCAGTCTTGCGTGGCATTTATGATAAACCAAGCAAGATATGTGTTATTATTTTGCCTAACTGGCATTTTGGGGTAGCCAGACTAGCCCCTTCTTCGAGTGTCATGAAATGTTATACTGGATATCTATAATAAAGCAAGCATGTGAGGTGTTACTACTTGGCTAGACTGAAATTTTGCGAGCAGCCCGCATAGCCCTTTCTTACTGTGGCATAACTTTATTTTACTGGGCATGCATGATAAATCATGTGTTATTACTGAGCTAGACAGGCATTTTGGTGCAGCCAGTCTATCCATTTCTTACTGTGGCATGGCATTTTATTTTGGCCATCTGTGATAAAGTAAGCAGGCTGAGGGTTTTTATGTGTCTAGAATGGACTACATTATGCAGCAAGCTTGAACATGTTTTCTTATTGTGAAATGGCATTTTTAAATGCAAAGCCAACAGGAAGATGTTCTTATTTGGGGATTCTGCCGTCTATTGGTACATCCAGTGTGGTCATGTTTTCTTATTTTATGATTACTGCCATTATGTGCAAAGCAAACAGGATTATATTCATATATCAGAATTCTGACATATTTTAGTGCAGTAGTGTATAATTGGGTACTTGCCTATTTTTTGTTTTCCGGGGATCAGTCCCAATGTGTGAACGATACAAAGTATGTACAATAAAGAAAAAGACTGATCACCCCTCTCTTTATCCGTTTTAGTTTGGGTTAGTGCACCACTGTTTAACCTTTCGACATGTATGGTTACTCACATTATCTCCAGATCCACTTTTTTAACAAAAATAATGTATTAATACTTTCAAACACAAGTAAAAACAATGTCTACTGTTTATAAAAAAGATTTTTCAAGGTGGGGTTAGTAAGTGACTTAAGTCCTTATACGGCATATATAACACTTCTTAGAAGTAGTCATATAGGGCAACAGATGACAAACAACAAGCAGTGTGTTATTATAACATACTCTTTTATGGTTTGTATTTAGAAATCAAAAAACATCATATGTAAGTCACAGACAATCAATTTGTATATGGAAGACCTTCAATGCAGTCTCCTGGTGAGGCTAGTTAGTTGATGCCTCGTAGATAGCCTACATATGTTTCAGCCTTTCTTGTTATTGGGCACCACTCCAAGCACCTTTTTCAGTATTTATGAGACCTACACTGCAGCTATGCTTGTCTGATTTCTTTGCAAAAAGGAATACTGATGCAAGTTATTTCTCTTGCAACCGATGGACACACTAAAGAACTTTAACCCCTTAAGTACCAATGACGATTATGCTCGTTCTTTTTGCATAGACTTGGGGTGGTGTGTATAAAAAGTGCTAAGAAGCAGGGTAGCACAGTGGAGGGTGAAGATCGGTAGCTGGTGCTCAGTGGAACAATCTCTACTAATGCAACATGTGTTACAAATAATATCACGTTTTCGTGTAGGGTTTGATGAGTAAGCCCCCCACCTACGAATGACTCCAGTCTACCTCAGCCAAAATATTCAATTTCCTATTTTTCACTATAAGCATTTGAACATGTATGATATATAGTGGTACTAGGGCTAACTATTGAGTGCCCAATCCAAGTCTCTTAACCTATCCATGTCCAGGGTTCTGAATCCACATTACCTTTTCTCCTCAACAACCGGCTACCCATGCACACATATCTTGACATGCTATCCAGGGGCTGGCTGTCTCCTGTACTCTTTCCTATGTACCTAATTTCTTGTCAAAGTGACACCACAACAACACAAAGAAAATATCAAATAAAATATATTCCGCACACAAGTATCATGAAAATAGTGTAAAAAGCTCCTGTGTAATGTTAGTGACCTAGAATGTATTGGATTTCTTTTTCATGTGTTACCCTGGAGAACCAATTATACATGTTATGGCTTTTCACACCCTTTTGTAAAAATATGAAAAATGCTCTAATGCAAAGTTGTCCTGAACATCCTTACATTATTGTAGTCTACCTGCACCAATAGGTCACTCGTCCCTATCTAGGGAGATGTTTATGGCTCTTCACCGAAAATATACAGCAGCCTCAACTGATCTTAAATCATTTAGTTTTGCTGGTGCCACATCACGAGCTGCACTACCACCCCAAGCACAAAAAGGAGCCTCCTCCACTGGCTGTTTTTGTTTGTGCCGGAACCTTGTCCTGGACACACTTGCCTTCTGGCACATTGCACAGTAGTATGAATACACAATCGTAGGTTAGGGACCATTGCACACTTGTCGTTGGGTGATGCAGACTATAGGAGATGTTATTTCCTGCCATAATATGGCATCAAGTTAACAATGCTGCAAGATGCACTGCATGTTGTAGGCTGTACTGCATGCTGCACTGCAGCTTTTGGAGTGGGTCCAAGCCTGATTTGCATGTGGCCTTCCCCTTTTGTAATGGTTTGGCAGGTGAAGAACGATGGTCTGGAGGGTTGTCGTGAGCAATGCCAGAGGTTTAGATTCATTCTAACCCTTCGGCCATAACCTCTTTTGTTTTGCTTAGTGACCCCGACTGGGAAGGGTATATCCAGACATGGTTCCCATGCCTGTTGGGTCTAGATATCCAAGTTACTCCTCAGTGGTGAGGCCCAACAAAGTCAAAACAAGTTTCTGGATGCTTGGGGGTCTCATGCAAAAGGGATGTGACCAAGCAGTTTGGGCTCGACTGCCTCCATGTGGGGTGGGACCAAGCCTGATGTGCATACGATGTTCCCCTTTTGGAAATGCTTGGCAGGAGAGGAATGATGGTCTGGAGGTTTGCCCAGAACAATGCCAGAGGATAAGATTAATTCTAAACCTTCCAGCAATCAACTCTTTTGTTTTGCTTGATCATAAATCTCCAACATCAATATGATGGCACAGCAGCTGCCACAGACTGTGCTATAAGGTTAAGATATCTTTAAATAGATTGGTAGATTATAATTTGAGAGTGTAAACATTTACTGTAACAAATGGACTCTTATGTCAGTGTGAGAATGTAATTGTGTTTATGAATAATCAGATATTAGAAATATTGCATTTGAAATGAAAAATGAAATGATCAGTATGCCATAGACAATAATTTTATTTAAAGCATAATCAAACAGGAAATGAACCTGCTCAGTGGCAAAGTTGGGGCATGAGAAGAAGAAGGACCCATTGGTATTTCCCCAAAATGTATGACTACTTCTGGAGCAATCCCTCATTACTTTTGAACATCAGTGAACATTGATGGATGTTATGTTCTGGAATCCAGAGCACAGTTTTATGAAAGGTAACAGTACTACTAAAAGTATTTTTCTCCACCTCTTAAACCCAACTACATTTTTGAATCCCCTCACCAAATCCAGAATGCTCGCTTGCCCCAGAATTGGAGTTTTCCATTTAGCATGTGGATTAGGCAAGGGGCTTGAAGAATTAAAGGAAAAATAAAGGGTGGATTTTATATGGGTTTGATCTAACCGTTTCATGTTTGCAATGGGATTCTTATCACATAACTGTATACAGCATACCAAACATGCAAAACCCGGACTACTCCATTGATTGTATATCATAGAACTGCACCGTGCTCTTCAGTTCAAGACTAAATTCAAAAATAAGACAAAGTGCTTGGTTGCTGAAAACTGACAATGAGTATGGAAAACTGAAGAGCTTTAGGCTTACGCACAAATTAGGAGTCTGAGCCACCCTCATGGGTTGTACCAGCCCAGAAAGATTATGATCTGCTGTTTTCATTCTTGTCTTATCTTCCCTGTCCTTAAGAAGGGAACAATTTGCAGCAGATGCTCCATTGCAGTTAAGGATTTCTTGAGTGCTGCCTAAGACAAATACAGAGGTATGGATATTTCTTTTTAAAATATGTGCTTTTACTTGATTTAGAAAAAAGTGACAAAGAAAAGTACATTGAGGATTTCAGCTTCGAGGAAATGCACATTCATTCATTACTAATGGTTATGAAGGCATCATGAAGTAAGACACAGACAGCAGATTCAATACTCAAACCAAACTCTTTCATTAACTTAAATGTCAGGATGGTTTAAGGCCAAACTTGCCCTATGGTAAGGTGGGATTTCCCTACCTAAAAAAGTAATGATAGTCTGAGTCAGTAAATTCAAATTAAAAGTCTGTGTCCAAAACCTATACTTGCCCTCACAACTAAAGTTAAACAACGTGTAGGGATGTCTGCACCAAAAGAAATAGTGTTTCAAAGGTTTGAGCTTCTTCCAGCTCTTGGCTTACATTTGATCCCCTTCCCCAAGTTCAACACAGTTCCACACAAAAATAGGTCAGGGTTCCCTTCCTCAAGTTCAACACAGTTCTAATAGGTCTTCGGGTTTCCTTCCCCAAGTTCAACATGATCAGTTCTCTTGACTTTCAATAACTGTTCCAAACCAACTTTGAAACCTTTCAGGCTTCTAAACAGTTCATTTATCTTGCTCTGGTCAATGCTTGATAGGTACAACAGTTTCAGTAGTTTAACTTTCCTTAGTTCACTCCAAGTAGGGGTTACTCGGCCTAGGTGCAGTTGTGGGACTACACGGTCCACCCACTACAGGCCACGCAACCAATAACCCTTGGAACTTTGCTATATTCACTTGTTCTCATTGAACTTCCTTGCTAACACAGGCTCCCTCTTTGAACCATTGTCAATTGTCCACTTGCAGTTCTTTTTATCCTTGGCAGCTTCTTGCCTCTCCCACAATGTGACTCTCACACCATTCACTTCATGGGATGCTTTCCTTGTCACCACCTTGCTTTCATACTTCACAACAGTGCTTATCATTTCCCTTTCATTTGTTTCCTAACCCTTTGTTAATGGCTTTCATGTGATTGACACTGAAGTGCCCCGGTGTGAAAATTCCCTTTCTGTAACTCACCGGTCTCATGAATCTCCTCCGGGTGCTTCTGGCTTTCTCCTCTGTGGCTTCTCGCTCCCTGTTCACTCACCAGGTGCTCCAAAGAGCAGTGCTCGTCATTTCTGAATCTTCCAGTCCTCTTCTTAGTCTCAGTACCAGAGTGGTGCACACCAATAGAAGTGTGCATTACTCCTAGCTGCCTCGTCTTCGTACGAATCCCAAAGGCATATGAATGTGGGGCATTGTTTGTGTGTGAAAGAGGCGCGACTGAAAACAACCTACAAAGGTAGGGGGAAGACAGGGTGCATTTTGACAAGGGAAAGTGGGATACCATGTCTCCTCTGAAGACATCCTCTCCCCACAGACACTCCTACCCAGATGATCCTCCCTCGCATATCCACCCCCAGGGTCAGGATCCATAAGCAATGGCCTTTCCCTGACCACCTGAGAAGAGGATCAAAGGGGAGTAGATGGGAGCATGCCCTCAGGTTCCTCACATGGTCTTCCATAGAAAAGTTACTGTGGGGATTGCTAAGTTGCGATGTACCAGCTATTCCAAGTACAGCGTGAGAAATGTGTCTGGCATCCCTGGGCAGAGTTATAGGGCCTCATTACACGGATGGCAGTAAGGATTTACCGGTACCTGTAAAATACCGGTACCGGTAAATCCTTACCACCTTACTACGAGGTCCCTTTGCGGGTTGGGGGATTTAACGCCTGCTTTTGGCAGGCGTTAAAAACCAACCCGCAAATGGACCCAGGGAGCTAATTACGGTACCGCAATTTGCGGTACCGTAATCAGCGCCGTCCCCATTCCCATTGAGTCCTATGGGGCATAAATGGGAATGGGGAAGAGCAATGGTGGAAGGGGGAATTACCGCACGGCCAATCTTGGAATGGGGCGGTAAACCCCCTTTACGCCAAGGCGGTGCCAGTATTTTACCGGAATGAACCATGGCGCTAATAGCGCCATGGTTCTCCGCCATCCGTGTAATGAGGCCCATAGTCTCAAATGAATGGGGTTGTCTGGGATAAAGTTGGTTTCATTATTCACAACGAGCGAGTCCGATTGGCTATAAGGCAGACTAATCCACAAAAGTATCAGTGATTCGGTTTGCATAAATAAGATCTTTGGGAAAACTCTGTAGGCAGTGGTGCCGAATGTGATGCATTGACACAGTAAAAATAAGACCATATCAAATTGCATGTTCATGTAGCACATAGTTACAGGAGATACTTCCGGGCTGAATACGTCTTTCGGTACAACCAGCATTTCAACTACTTTAGACGTTCTGATATGGATCACTTTCTTTCTTATAGTTTAGTTCAATGTTCATTTCCATGAAAAAGCTTAAAGCCTGCATATTTAGATAGAATGCCACCCAGCATCACAGATACTTGTAGGTCTGACTGTGTTGTCCTTACCATCTTTGTTGGGACTCCAGTTCCAGGTACCTGTATGCCTACGGGCCTTTTTGGCTGCGCTTGAACAAATGAATAAAGTAAGGTAAAGTAATGTGCCTAAAAATAGGTATGGTTAGGGCTAAACATTTTGGGAGCCCTGGTGGAAAGAGGTTTTACACCATAGGAGGATAGGATGGAAGTCTTACATTAAGGACTACTTTAAAATTGAATTTTGGTTTGGGGTGACCCTCTAACCTATCTAGTGTCCAGGTGTTAAGGTACTAGTTTAGTGTATGAAGAGATTAGGTTTTGAAAGTGGCAAAGGTGGGTACCATTATATTTTGGAACTGATGTACTGTCTTTTATACTTTCAAAAAGTGTTCCATAAGGTTTCATAGATGGTCTTGAAAGAAGTGTCAAGTTCTTGAACTTCTGTTTTTCCCAGGGCTGAACGACCTACTAGGGACAAATCCAGAGCCAGTCCTACCATGGCGGTGGACGCGTGTGGTTGAGACGGCTGCATTTCCTGCCCCCCCCCTTGTGGGAGCATGTTTCTTTGCAGACCACGGTTATTTCAAGCATTACCTCCAATGTCAGTTACTTGAGGGGTGGTGGATCTCCTTTGCTGGCATCTCACAAAGCTCTGCTGCCAGTTGCTTTATTCACTTTCTTCAGTTACAGTTTAGATCACGATCAAGATCATTGGGTAATAATTATATTTTCGCTGTGTTGTAACTAACCAGCGATCCACAACCTTTCTGAGAGAAGCCTGCCGTTCCGTCTACGTTTCCAAAATTGGACAAGGAGGTTCATAATTTGCTTACGTTTCCAATCTGTTTGTGTCCCTTCTGGTATACTAGAGGTGTGGGACTGATTGATGCTTTAGAAACTGATATTGATCCCTGGACCACTGGTGACCCAGAAGTTGATTTGTCATAATTACACAGTAAGAAATGACTATACTGCCTGCACCCAAATGCCAGTCTAGACAGAAGTTGATTTGTCATAATTACACAGTAGGAAATGACTATACTGCCTGCACCCAAATGCCAGTCTAGACAGGTAATGACACTTATCATGCTTACTTTACTATAGATGCCCAGTACCAATGCCATAGTAAGACATGACTAGATTGGCTGTACCAAAATGCCAGTCTAGCCACTAATACATATCATGCCTGCTTTATCATTGATGACCATAATACATAAGCGCACCCCTCGCATTCCCCACACTTTCCACAGGTCCCCTCTACCCCCCCATTCTCCTCTTCCAATCCCCACACAAAATCAGCTCCTTGGCCCAGCATTAACCTCCATGCCCTTTTCCTCATCCCAGTACTTATGTATGTGGCAAGGTGCTTCACAGGCAAGTACCGAGACAGGGAAGAGTGGGACTGGGAGTAATGTAGATTACCATTAAGTAATCAAGGCATTTAACACATTCATACATTCACTTGCTCATTTCCACATTCACCCATTCAATCACACATGCACACCCAGCCACATTACAATATATATATATATATATATATATATATATATATATATATATATATATATATATATATATATATATGCACACACATTTTCCCACTGAAAAGAATATATTGTTTGCCCATGGCGCATAAGGCTGAAGAAGATGAGATTGTTACCCTAGACTAGAGAATGATTGTACGTATTGCAAATCTTTAACTGGTGCATGTGCTGGATGAATCGGTTTATGTTTCAAGCTGGTATGCTTGGGTCTTTGGATCTTTGAGCATAGCTTATTGACGATCTGTGACAAAGCTATATGACACTTGCGGGTACTTTACTTTACACGTACTATCTGCTGTGCCGCATTGATTATTTTACAACTCTAGGAACTAGTTACACTTTCATGATTTCTTGGATCAATGAGCTGTGCTACTGTTGTGTGTATTATTATATTATGTATCGATTAATTAGGATTTTAAACTAGGATGATCACTACTGCTGTTTGCATGCTGTTGCTTTTATGATATTTTTATATATTTATGTGACCCCCATCTCTTGATAATTTGTAACATAGCTGTATGACACTAGCAGGCATTCTATACATATATACTAGCTGATGTGCCTGTCTGAGTCTCTTGAAACTCTATGAGCTGGTTGTACCTTCATGATTCTTGGATCAATGAGATGTGCTGTTGCTATTCTATGAATTATCACATTATGTATTGTCTAATTATGATTTTAAACTAAGGACGATTACTATTAATACTTGTATGATGTTTGTTGCTTTCATGACATTTTTTATATCAAAATAAAGCAGTACTGACTGAAAAACGAATATGTCCTCACCTTCTTTGAATCCGTTGCTCCTCTTCTGCAGGCATGCCTCTGGCTCCCCTGCTCCAGCATGCACAAAAGAACCAGGTTTGGTTCCTGTCATGCGCAGCAAAGCATAGGAGCTGCAGGGCTCCATGTCCTGGCAGGGGGAGTGCTCGGATTTCAAAATGAAATAATTTTATTTGTAAGTCACTCTGATTTAAAAAAGAAATGATTTCCATTACGGAAAACTGAAATGGAAATCATTTCTTTTTGTATTCAGTGTGAATTCAAAAGTACATTATTTATTTTGGAAATCAGGGGTCACAAAGGTAGTGCCAGAGGTCACATAGGGGTTGCCAGAGATCACAGTAGCGACCCCTTAGTGGTCTCTAAATGCCGTTCCTAATTGTAAGGGACAGAATAAAATCCCTGTTATCCTCGTGGGGATGTGGTTGAATAACTTCTAATACATGAAAGCACCTAATGGCTCAACTGATTAAAATGTCTAGCCACTCTTGAGTTGGAATTTTTGATCCATTGGTCGTATTTGTGTCCCACAATTCATCCTCTAATGGTCTGTTTCACCTCACCACATAAGAAATATTAGGAATATATTTTGAAGCACAGATCACGTAAGGTGATACACAATTGGAATCATCATTTAAGTAAACTAGTTTACTTTTTCAGGGGTGATGAAATGGTGACACTTCCCTATGATTTCAAAAAGTTTTTGTTAGATTACATTTGAGAGATTCTTGTTTTTTTTCTACATAGTGGCAATCCTTTTTTAAAAAAAGTGGCCAACTCTTTATTGGTCTGTAGAAAAGAACAGTGAGTATGAATCAGTTGCCTGACCCATTTACTGATAGGACCATATCTCAGTACACATGTCATCATGTCTTCATCCCCTCTCTTCCTTAACACTTGAGTTGTAATCAACTCTAGTGCAACGGTCCCTGTAGAGATTATTGGGCCTTTTGGTATAATCGAACATATTCTCAATAATTGTGAATATTGTAATATATGTATCACTGAATCTGTATACAAGGAAGATGCCAAAATTAGATCATTTCTGTACTTTTTTTTCATATATTGAAAAAACTAAATGGAACATAGTGAAATTCATCTCTCATGCCCAAAGTTTTTCCGAGCATTTGGTGTCCTGCTCGATCTGGCTGAACCACTAAACAAAACCCCAACAAATCCATTTGTTTTTCCATAATAGGAAAATATCTTCAATATATGTTTGAATTTGTTCCTTCAGAAACATTGTTTTTCCACTGAAAGCATTAATAAATGTACGACGCTTGATGTGGAATTGGCTCATATTGCAGTGCCTTATTTTTCATCTATATGATTGATCCTATCTGAGAACATTTTTATCAAAAATGTCTGTTGTCCATCAATTATGGTGAATGTTTCTTGTGCTTTCTCAATCCTTTTATCCCATTGTAAGTTTGTAAACACATGTGTTACATGTAGTACAAACTGAATAACTATCTGCTCTCTCTCTGGTGCTGTTGAAGTCTACTTACACGATTAATTACATTTTCCTATTTTACTGGCTCCTGGTAAAATCAGGAGATGTAAATAATAGTCTTTGAATTCCAAAGCTGGCTGAATTATATTCTCTTTCTCTAACACAATCAGTCTTCTGGATGAATACCTTAGATTCTTATGGGGATTTGGCAAGTGGCAAAGATATGGAGTAATTGGGTATTATAGTTTTATAAAAGTACTACTCATTCAATGATTTAGGAGTGGTTTGCAGTGTATCCACTTATTAACTTCCCCAGCTACTTTTATTAATGCTGCAATGTTGTATATCTTTTCAGCGACCAAATATTGGCAAGTTTCCATGTCTGAAACAAATGTTTGTTACTTGCCTATCCATCGTTGGGACAGGAAGAGGATCTGAGTGAAAGGGTATGAAACCAGCAGTGCATAGCATGACAGGTTTTAACCAGTTCAGAAAAAAAAGGCAGTGGGTATAGTATATTGTGCAAGTAGCTTAAAAGTAATGTCTACAGAAGGGAGATGTCAGGTCAATTCTAAATAGCCATTGGATATCTTGTGACGTCAAGGACTGGCTTAGCCTGCTAAGGAACACAATGCCCCATTCCCTGAATTGCTCTGTTCTCGCAGACTGGCACAGAATACTCAGACGTTCATTTCCCGGTTGCCACGCAGCCAGAGTTTGCAGGCAGTCTGTTCCACTAATCCTGAAGGTCTTGTGTTAGGTGCGCAGTGCTTTAAAGGCCTCTTTTTTTGCCACTGGAAGCCAGTGGATTGCTTTTAGTGCTGGAATCACATGTGCATGTTTGTTGAGCCTGTGGGCTATCATGGCAGCCATGTTTACATCCTTTGCAATTTTTGAACCTGCAATTGTACTAGACCTATATTGTGGATGTTGCAGTAGTCTAATTTTGCAAGGGTTTCGTGATCTGGCCAGTTTTAGTTGAGATTGAATGGGAGCAGGGAGGCCTTCCCTTGCCATTTTTATTTTGCATTTTGTCCTTTTGACCACCAAAATAAATTCAGAGACACAGCGTTTGACCCATGATCTTATGGAGGTTTCAAATGGCAAATTAGAAGCCTTGATATTCATGCTATACTCCTCCATGCAGGGGAAGTCATGTATTGATGTAGCAAATGCCTTCACCAGTCCTTGACCATTAATGATAATGTTATTTCAGATGTATTTCTTAGACGGTACAATGTCGTTTCATCAGCAGTTCTTTTTTCGACAGGTGTTTTTACAACAACACTTTGGGGGGGTGGGAAAGTGCATATAAGGGGTTGGGGAGTTGGGAACAGGTAAACATAGGTTAGAGGCAGGGGATTATGGAGAGCACCCTCAAAAATATACATTGATGACTTTTTCAAGAAAATGTTTTCGTAAAAACACCCGTCGTAAAAATGAATGTCCATGATATGACATAGAACCATCTTAGACAATCCTAAAATGTGCATTATTATTGGGTTTAACACCTCTGTGATCTGACCGGCATAACAGGTTTTATTTGCCCATTTGACTATGATGTGGTATCATTTATTTCTGCTTCAAGATTGCCCGCACAATAGTTGGTTTTGTGCAAAGAATATTCTAGGTGGTAGACCACTCTTCATACTGTTGAATTGAAAGTGTAACTATTTATTGCCCGATTGGGAATATGATTTTCGCTTCGTCATCTAGAGAATGCAGATCACATTGAGCAGAGTGGAAATATTTGGGAAAATAGCCAGCAGAAGTTGAGTCGTTTTTTTTCCATGTTTAGAGAGTGTCAGGTCACGTGGAATGTGTCATTGTAAATCATCCAGGATACGTAGATCATTGAACTCGGTTGAGTTTGGCGGCCTTTGTATCGTGTTGGTAGAAAGTTGGTACCTTGTCATTCCCAGGTAGAGTGCTATCAGAGAGAAGTCTGTCCAGGACAAAGGATCATCTTTTATACTAAACATAATTGTGTGAGTGAACTAGGTCAGCTTGTGCCTAACTTTCAGGTTGTGGGATATACTAAACCCTGCTTCTATTATGCTTGCTCTTTGCTTGCTATCTTTGTTGTTAATCTAAATTTAAAAGACTCCACTGCTGAGGTTCTTCGTTCACATGGATTGGAAGAGTGAGGCGAACATGAGGAGTGCTGTGAAGCATATATTATATATTTGGTTCTAGTACACAGCCACCCGACTGCGACAGTCATTAGTAGCACCTCAATGTAATTAATCACTACCTCACTACCTTTCTTTCCCATAGTGTTCTCAAAGATAGTTTGTTGACTTAGGAGCTGCAATTCCTCTATGACTCAGGTGGAATTCCCCCAAAACACATCTGAGTAAAGGCTAGCACAAAGTCATTTGGTTCTTCAGTAAGATTGTAAGCTGCAAGGGAGGGTTTGGTGGCCGGGAATTTGTTGTCTGAAGGATTCTGATGGTTTTGATGGTTTTTGAGGTAGCGTGTCAATCGGCACTATATATAGTATTACATTAAGTGTAACACCCTGATCTTGAGTGCAGAAAAGTCACTGGCTTTCTGTATTTAGGGAGGAACTCAAGTCAGCTGTTCATCACATCTGTGGGATGAGACAAAAGCCAGTTACCCTTAAATTGGGCTTTGGTACAGGGATGCTGCAGGCGTTTGAGTAAAAAAGCACTTCTTACATTTGCTGAGCCGGCACTGAAACATTGTGTGTGGAAACTATCCCAATCAGGGAGCATACAGGAAGCTTGTGGTAGGGGCCCAGTCAATTCAGATCTCACAGCTGTCTTGCTGTTTTTACAATGGAGATGATGGGGTGATGCCCATGTCAGGAAACATTAAGTTTTATGGGTTTTAGGGTGGGCGACACCTGTGATGGATATCAGTTTGGCAAGTGGTGATGGGAAAGGTAGTGTGAGATTGGCTTGTGCTGTGTGTTTTGAATTCAAGTATTCCATCTCTCAATGCTCAGCATAAAGTACTTCAATGTTTCTTGAAGCACAGCCATGCCACTTTCCTACAGGGTCATATAGTGTGTTACTCTGGGGGTAGAGTGGCCAGTTCCCTTATTGTTAGCTTGGGTACTTTAGGGACACTGTCATGTGGGTAGTCTCACGAATCATGGGATTCTGTCACTTCTCCCTAAGAGGAAGCCTTTCCTTGTGTGGCTAGGGAGGTGAGCATGTTACGCAATACAATCCGTAGGGGTAGAGGCAAGCGTGTCCTCACTGGGAGAGACTCACCCTTAGGGTACAAGGACTCCCGTTCCGGTAAGGAACTCCCTTAGTCAGAGCCCTACACTATCTTCAATGAAATATCATGAAGAAAGAAGTGAAGAAAACCTTGAAATGTGTTATTGTTAAAATGTACACCATTAAAGTTTGTGAAAGAAAGCTTTAAAGAAACTTGGATGAAGAAGAGCATTCGAATAAAGTCGAATACGAGTCCAAAACCGAAGAAGGACTTATCCAACATGCCAGGGAAGCCGCCTGACTAAGTCATCAAAAATGAAAGGCACGGCACTGGACAGAGAGCGAGAACAGGAGCTTTGAATCAGCTGGGGTGATCCCTCCATGATAATGCAAGACCTGTGGCATCCGAAACAAGAAAGCCTCTGAGGCTGTTGGGACTTGAAAGCCTCTGAGTGCTGAACCAAAGTGCGTGTGGTGTTGGAAAGAGAATGAGACAGAGCACATTGAGAGGGACCAATGATGCACAGAGATGTCCCAGACTTGAAGGGTGCCAGAGTGGTGTCCTCAAACAACGCTGAAACTATGCTGGAAGAATCATGACAAAAAGAAGCGCACAAGAAGAAAATGAAGCCAACGCTTTTAACAGAGTGAGAAGCTATCCTGACAAGGAGAGAAAAAAGGTCTGAGTCCTCACAGGACCTCAGTGATATTACCCAAGAAAAGTACAGGTAACAATGAAAACGGGAGGCCCGGGTGGGAACCTAAAAAGAATAAGAACCATTACTGAGTAATTCATACTCGTCCCAGTTAGAACGAGATATTGAGAATGTCACAGAAGGGAGAGAATCATTATTGCCATACTCATACCCGTCCCTGTCAACCAGAAGTGTTGAAGAAAGAGGAAGAGAGACAGTGTTAGAACTGAAACATTGAAACTCTTCCCAGTAAAAAGGAAATAATGAAAATACCCAAAAAGAGTGATGATCAGTATTGGAACACTGGAACTTGTCCCAGTCTACATAAACCTGAAATAGGAAATAAGTAAAAATATTTGGACCTGTGAGGAATCTGAGGGCATCCTCACTTCTTTCCCCAAAATATCCTCCTGCCATGTGTCTAAGGAAAGGCCATCGCTATGAGATCGTGACTCTTCGGGTGGATATGCCAGGGGGGGGATGAACTGGGTGGAGGAGACTTGGGGGTGGGGATGAGGTACCCTTGGGTGAGACGCATGATCTCCCATTTCTCTTTTCTGATGAATCCAACAGCCCCCAGGCCTTTATGAGTTGTTTCCAGTCTCTTCCCTATCTTTTTCGTGACTTGTTTCCCAGTGAACACCACTTTGGTACTGGGATGAAGAAGAGACATTCTAGAGACATACATTACATACGCAAACACCACTTTGATACTGGGACGAAAAAGATGCAACAAAGACTGACCATAGACTGCAGAGCTTATTCTGTGCACTCTAGTTGTCAAGAGCCTGTTACAGCTGGCTGGATATTTAAAAGCCAGTACTGGAACTGTGAGAGAGATGTGAAGAAGAGGGACTTGAATGTGAGAGCACTCATGTGGAAATGCCGTGAGTGGTGCAGAGAAGCCTGAGAGGGATGCAGAGCCACCACAGCGGGAAGCCAGAGAGAAAGCAGGCCAGCAGTGTCACAGAAACAGTAAGGTGCAGCAGCGAGACCGGCAGGTGAGAAGGAAGCTGTCCGTGGAGCTGCAGGAGGACCAGCAGGACAGAGATCGCATTCAAGAGGCACGGCAAGCGCTACAGCCCCACACCACTCGTTGGACATGCCAAGCAACACCAGTGAGTCTGGCCAGGATCACTGGGAGTAACGGAGCATACCGACAGAGGTTTCATGGGTATATTTACAATATATGGTAAGCGACTAAATTTATCAGACTGTAATTACATGAAAGCCCTCATTTAAGAACATTTGAAACCAATAATGAATAAGGGTCGAAAAGCAAGTAAGTAACTGTGATAAAACCACAGAAAAGATTACTACTTATAAAGTGAATGGGAGGAAGCTGAGGTGGACAAGCAATGTTAATAAGCAAAGTGAGCAAATCAACCAGAAGTGAATGGTTGGAATAGGTATTGCTAATTAATGGAAGCAGTGAAAGATTGAGAACAGTGAACCTGTATATAAGGAAAACCTGACAAACAAAGCATCAGAGGTTTTGGTCAAGAAAGCTGAAACAGTGTATCGGTTTCCCAGCAGGAGAGTGTACTGGGAAGCTTATGGTGGCTTGTGCAAAAAGGACTTTAAACCGAGTTTCCTAGCAGGAGAGTGTACTGGGAAGCTTTTGTTGGTTATTGCAAGTGGAAGCTAACACAACCGTGAATGGTGGTGAAAGAGGAAACAGTAGAGCTTCAAGGGTAAGTAACGGGAATAAGTCAATCCTTATTATGAAGCTGAAACTATACAGCAAGAAAGGTGTTGCTTGCATGACCTTTAATGGGTGGGCCGCGTGGTCCAAGAACTGCACATAGACCGAATACACCCTCCTAAATGCAAGCCAGTTGGTGAGTGAATAACAGAATAGCCTGTGTAAATGAAACTGAGGAACTGAACTTATAAACTGGTGATAGGTAACCAAACTGAAGGGCTGGGAAGTGTATCAAGGAATTTTGTTATTTTGGAACTGTTTGAAGCTTGGGAAGGGAACCCCTCTTTTGCGAAGTGAACTGTTAAACCTTGGGGAAGTGAAAACCCTTTTTCCATACAATGGCTGGAAGACGCTTTGAACTTTCATTTGAACACTTTTCATTTGATGCCGACATCTCTACACATTGTTTGTAATTAGAGGTGAGGGCAAGTATAGGATTTGGACACAGACAGATATTTTCTTTAGACTTCCTGACACAGACATTCATTAAATTAAGTTAGTCAGGGAAATCACACCTTAGTATAGGGCTAGCTATGTAATTTTGAAACCTTCAACTTTTAGTTAATAATGTTTTTTTATAAAATCGTATTCAGTTGCCTGTGCCTACTTTAGGATGCCTTCGCAGACCATATAACTTGTATTGAATAGGATAGAAATCAATAATAAGAGATTGGCATGAAACTAGAGACAAAGGTATTATATTCTAGCAGAGAAAAGAGGAAACAGACAAAGCAGAACAAAGGAAGAGAAATCGAATGAACTAGGTGTAGGCATGTAGTCAGTCCTGTGAGAACCCTGTATTGGAACTGAACAATCTAATATGACTGGTGGGCAAAGAAAATCTTTGAATTCCCTATTGAATAAATGTTTGGGAAAATCCCAAACAGGAGAAAGAAGCATTCTCTAAAATCTTAGCTGTTATAATAGTGGTTGAGTCAGAATAGATTAGCTTTTGGACAGTGGACAGTACCTGATTTAAGACTTACACCGATGACTGATGAGCACCTTAGTTTTTTAGGCAGTGAATACCATTAGGTTAGGGAAAGATAGGAGTTTACACTTTTCTATTCAATAAACTTCAAACTTCTTTCAAAATGGAAAATCAGAGTCTGTGTTCTTCTTCTGACCCGCCACAGTAGCTACGAAGAGCTCCTTCCCAGATATCCATTTTGTGAAACAGAAAATTGGTTAATCAAATTCCTGATTTTATTCTTATAGTGTGGCAAGCTAGGAGGGTGTCAGTGTTGTTATTTGTTTGTTTGATTGTTTGTTTGTTTATTTTATTCATATAGCGCGCCTGACCCAGCGGTATCTGTGCGCTTAGGGTGAAGAATGGTTACAAGATACAGTTGTATGTACAGCTTACAGAATGTAAATGCAAATAATAAACAGCTTATACATAAATATTGCAGGTGATAGTTTCAACGTAACAAAGGGATAGTAGTATGACATGGTGTCAGATGTAGGGACAGGTGTTCGTAGTGAGTTAGGTATAGTTACTCTTTGTTCAGTAACCATATGATGACGTGACTTCTGAGTTTTTCAAACGTAGGGCTAGATTTAATGTCCTGTGGAAGTTTATTCCATAGTTGGGCAGCTAGGACCGGTAAGCTATTCCACCAGCTCTTTTTAGATTGTACATAGGCACCACTAGGCAGGATGTATTAGTGGATCTTGTGGTGGACTGTTTCAGGGTAAATGTACATGTGAGTTAAGGTGGGGCCTGGTGGTTCAGAGCTTTGTAGGTGAGGCAGATGGTTTTTAGGTCATTTTTCCTTGAATGGAGAGCCATTTGCAAGACTTTCTAGTTGCCGATATGTGCTCTTTTATTGGTATATTGACTTCAGCTCTAAGCGCATTATTTTGCATTACATGTAGTTTGTGGATTATAGATTTGTTAGCTCCTAAGTATAGGCCGTTGCAATATTCCAGTTTGGACGGAATAAGTGCACTGGCCAGGATAAGGCAGCTATTGCAGGACAGAAGGATTATGCTAGAACAGTGTATTGTGCATTTTTTCTCTGATTCTTCGGTAGCTAATTTCTGGTGTTCCAGCAAATGTACAGTAAGCCACCTTAATTATGCATCCAGAGGTGAACTTCCAATTTCAAAACAAGATCAGCCTTTACGTATGTCACAATGTAAATTTTAAAAGTCTCTTTCCAGTTTTCTCGAAATCTACATCTGAACACGAAAGGTCTCTGATGCAGCAATCAGCAAAGGTAACCAACTCTCTTAGCTAGGAGAAAAAAAGGAACTTGAACTTTTAAATTTCAATAATCTAAATCAACAAATATGATTTCATCACACGATTGCAAAACAGCTTTATTTGCTGGTAGAAGTTAACATTTCATATTTATAATTGTTAAAAAGAATTTTATGCAAATATAATAAATTAATCAATTTTCTAATCTTTGATAATCACCCATTTTCATGAGCTATATTTGAATCCACAAGTAGGAGCATCTTAGAGATATCAGGATCAAACATTAAGTAATTTATGCTTTATTTGGTGGTTGCTTGGAGGCAAATGCAAGGATGGTCACTGATCTTTATATGCACTTAATAGAGCCTTCGAGCAACATGCCACACTATATCAGAAAAGTAAAATGCAAAAGGCATGATACAACCAGATGTTGAAAAACTGAAAGATATAGAACATTACAGAAGAAACACTCACATTAGAGGATGTTCAACTTTTCCCCTCAGATAATTAACAATGCACTGGTGCTAAGTTTCTGCAAAATTTAATTCTCTTTATAGAGGAAAGGGGTATCGAAGACTACTGCTTTTCTTCTAGGCTGGGCAGTAGAGTGCCCGTCTTCAACTCTTCTTCTAGTGGTGCTGGGGAATATTCCTTTTTTTCTGGTAGGTTCAAGTGGATCTGTATTTTGCATCAACGAGGGGAGGGGTGCAGATCAATTCCTCTCTTGTGGTGCAGGATAATGGTTGACTTTTCTTTCAGAGAGGTGCAATCACGAATACCTGTCCTCTTCTGGTAGGTTCGGGGAAATGCCTTCTGCTGGGAGGTGCAGGAGTGTCTGCTCTCCTGAATGCGCACCTTCATCTGGGGTCCGCAAGTGAATGTATCTTCTACTGGAGGTGAAGGAGACATCCTTTTCATCTGCAGATGCAGAATCATTCTCTTCTTCTGGGGAGGCAGGATGGTGCAATAGAATGCACATCTTCTGTGCAGATGAATGGCTGTCTTCTACTGGGAGATGGAGAGAAAACACTTGCTTTCATCAGGTCAGCACCATAGAATTGGACTTCTATGTTTGAGGCGAGGAGTGCCACCGAATGGCTTTCTTGGAGAGTCAGGGCGAGGAAGAAGAATGCAGTGGAATGTTCATAATTTTTGGGGTTTGCCAGTTGAAGTTAATTTACTTTTGGTATTACTTTTGGGAATTACGCATGGCATTAGAGTAGATTTTGCATTTACACTTTGGTTAAATCAATTTCCAATGCTGAACCTCCAAGGTGCAATGGTCAATGTGGACACACCCACAGGAAACCTCAGAAACCTCAGCTTTTCATGGAATAAATTGAAGAAACATGACATCGTCTGAGGCAGAGTGGAGGCTTTGTGCCATGCAAGCCAACGTGGTAGCTGAGCTATGGCACTTCCACGCCATAAGATGTAGTATGTGTTACGTGAAATAAGGATTATCGAAATTCATGAAAAAAACAACACACATAAGGACTAAATCAGGGGGCCAGTTCCTACCCTTTGTGGTAGCGTCTGATGTAAGTCAAAGTGTACAACATCACGGGTGGGAGCAGACGAAAGTTATTAACGCACCAGGAAAGATGTCAGCATTGCTTCGATGCAAGCTCGCAGGCAGTGCCGCTACCAAGAACGCAAAGGGCGTTTGGCCCATTTATTGAATTCAGGGTGAAGTGGATATGCATGGCAAGAATCCAACATTCGAGGACAAGTATATGCCAAGAGACGTTAATGTCATCAATTTAAGATGACCCAACCCTTTTTGGCTCTTTTAGTAGTGAAAACAGTATAACTGAATCCATATTTTAATGCATTCTGTTGAATTCTTGTGCAGGGAGGACTTGTTCAAGCCTCCCCGAAGGACTGACCAGCTGACACACTGAATATAGACATCCACTCGGCACATTTGAAAGGAATGTTAAAGTACTGTCTTCATAAGAGTGATACATTCAGGGTGATAAGGATGTTTGCATCGGATTTGAACAGTGAGCACACAATCAATGTCATTTAAAAAAATGCATTTAGAATGCATGGCACCACCAACGTTAGCACGTACACATGCTATTGGATCCCCTGCATGCAGTTTACACATTTAAACATTTACAAAGCGTAGTGCAAAACAGAAGAGTAAAATTATGCAAAATTTAGTTTACTATTCAGTTTTACTCTTTGCTTTATAAAAATAAAGAAGCTAATGCAGCCTGCGAGTTATGCTTTGCAGGTGGCGTTTACTAATAGATTCCTATGGAATCAGCCTGCTCACGAGCAGGTGCAAATCTGAGATGGATTTCATAGGAATCGGTTTCTTGTATACCTGTGTGAAACTCTCATGCGTATTTGAAATGCTGTGCTCTTCTAAGACATAGGAAAGCACATCAAAGTTGCAAACTCTGCTTTATGCCCCTCCTATACCGGAAAATGGCAGGAAAATGAACTGGAGCGCAACTTTAAAGCATAAAAGCATTGGACCTTGCTTTTATGTTTTCATTTTGCACCCTGCTCATTGCAAACTGACCCCCAATGTATGCAGGGATATCCAAGACCAGCGCCATACAATCTAGCAGGAGGAGCTATACATTTTTCTTAGGTGCAACCTATATTAGAGCCAGGTATGTCATTTCACTAAAATGCCAGGGGTAGCGGAAGTGACATCACACAACCTTTGACCTCTGACACCCCCACCCCAAAGTGACATCACAGGAAGCGATGAAAAAGAACCTTTCACCACTTGACAAAACAGGAAATGGCATCACATAGCATTGTTCCTAAGTACACTACGAAAAATATGGTTACAATATCACTATAATGTGATATACATTTCACCCAAGAATGTATCATCATATGTAGCATTAATATCAGTGTGCATAGTACCATATTACAAAATTACTGTGAATGCAAGCAGACGTCTAAGGCCAAATGATAATGATATGTTATCATCTAGCACTTACACTTAAGCACTTCATACAGATCAAATATACATACAGTATCACTCAACATGTGTTGGTACGCATTTATCTACCTCAGAAGGATGCAAGGCTGAGTTCAGGTGTTTAATAACAGACGAAATCATGGCTCACCCCCTGAAGTGTGTCTGAAATAAACCTTTAAGGAGTCTAGCAATTATTGTATGGAATCCTGGAAAGACACATTATTTGTTATTCCTATTCTTTCTTATTTAGGGTCACTGCTCAATGTGTAACACTTGTGGAACCCCCATTTTTTTTAAGAGGCCTGAACAAGAAAGCCAGCCACTCCAGAAAATAAAGAGCCACATGCGCTGGCCGGAACCAAGGAGCTTGCATTTAAAATATATATATATATATATATATATATATATATATATATATATATATATATATATATATATATCGAGACCAGAGGAGTAGCAAGGGAGATCTCCAGGTTCGCCACTGCGACCCCAAGATGACGTCTCTGACTGGAGCGTTGTCCTGCTTGAGGATGGGGGCAGTGCTTTGCCTCTATGAAATCCCAAAACTGGGCTCTCTCAGGAAGAGCATATGTCTCTGTTATGATTTGAAAAAAAGCAGACACCACAGTGATCACACATCTACGATTTGTGTAGTGAAACATCAGACGCAATTCTGCCGCCAAAATGCAGACGTTATGTGAGACTCAGGGGCCAGATTACAGAAATTTTGCGCCAAGGCAAGTGCAAAGTTCTACGGTATTAGCACTAAGGCAAAGTTTGCCCTATTTTTAAAAACAGTGCCACACACTAGAAAACTACTGCATCATGACAAGGGCAGTTTGGCATGTTAAAAGCACCAGGGCAAACATTGCCCTAGTACAAAAAATATGCATTTCTACTGCATTTTTGCAGCAGGGCAAAGTTTGCCCTAGTGCTAATACGGAATGGTATTAGCACTAGGGCAAACTTTGCCCTGATGCAAAAATTCATCCAAAATGTATCTATTTTGCACTAGGGCAATTTTTGCCCTGGTGCTTTTAATATGCCAAACTGCCCTTGTCATGGTGCAGTAGTTTTCTAGTGTGGGGCACTGTTTTTAAAAATAAGGCAAACTTTGCCCTAGTGCTAATAGTGTGCAACTTTGCACTTGCATCGGTGCAAATTTTCTGTAAGCTGGCCCCGTCAGTACATTATCTATGGAGGCTGCGCAGTGCAGGGGGAGGTCAATTTGTAAAGAATCCATTTCCATGTGTTTTGTTACACGCCTTACAATGCACGCTTTCGGCCATTTCACAGCGCCTGGATAGATGTTCACCTCTCGATGCCAAACATTTGAGGAATGACGTTGGCCTTCACCATTCCTGGGATTGGGCGAGACGGGCCTTCGTCGCTCCTTTGGTGGTGATTTGTCGAGTCTTTCCAGAGTACAGTCGCCTAGAGGTGAAGCTTTCCTAATCATTGTTCAGTGCTTGTGTTTTTAATGTAAATTCTTCGCAGCCCATCCCTTCCCCAGAGCTCGGCCTCTCCCAGCCTGCTGCGCGTCATTGTCAGGGTGCATCCCCAGGGCGCTGGTGGTTCGCCACCGCCGGGAGAGCCGATGGAAGCCTGCGTAGGTTGCGCAGCCTATGACGCAATGGCAGGGTCGGTCAATCAGGTCACTCGCCTTTGCCAGCAAACTAAATTCCAGGCCTGCAATATTGCTTATTTCGCTGGAGGTCAAAACGCTTCACAAGGCCAGCAGTGTATTTGTGTCACCCTTCCCAATGCATGCGTGTGCTTTCAGACGCGGTTCAAAGTGCAGGGGAACTCTATGAACCGCAGCAGCATACAGTCATATCACTGAACACACAAAACCTGACGATACACGATGCAAAGCTTTGAATCATACAGGCTACGTATTTGCATTGTAGGTATTGTGTGTGCCTGGTCATGGGAAAGAACAGTCTACCTATTAAGGAAAACACGGACAATTGCCAGCCCATTAACCAATTTGTGATATTCACCTGTGTCCCATTCTTGCTTGATTTTAGGAAAAACAAATGTCTTTAACCAATTGTAACTGTGTTGAATGGTGACTGAGCTTTACTGTTTATTCTTCTCACAGAAACATATATATATATATTTTAAAACAATATAATTGGCTGGTATCGATTCCAGATATGAATGGGGTTTTTAAAACTTGCTTAGCTGGGGACTGTGAGAAACCAGAAGGTGCCTAATCCACTGGCCCCGGGGGATCTGTCATCCAGGTGGCCAGGACACGGCTATCGCTTTTGAATCCAGTTCCTGGGGATGGACCAGTGTGGGAGGATCACCTGGTTGGAGGGTGCTAGGGGGGTGGGAGTGGGATACTGGATGGTGGGATGTGGTATCCCCTTCCACTCCCTCATCCTACCAGGTAGGATACTTAGGAACTCAAACCCCCCCTTTTTTTCTGACAAGAACACTTTCCTGTGGACAGCTCACTGTGAGAAAAAACAGACTAACACCCGAGCCGTGTACCTGACGTGTCCCAACACAAGGGTTAGGCAGAGTCAGGCAATTACTAATAATTACGCACACCTGACTTCCATCACACTTCCCCACATGAATAAAAGGCGAAGCATGAAAGCACACACTGAGCAACGCAAAACATACGAGGAAGCAGCAGTTCTGAGATGGCAGTTTAATATGAGGAGAAAAATGGCGAGAGCATAGAGGTTTACAAGGAGGGACGTACTCTTGACCTTTTCAGAGGAAACCGCTACTTTCTCGAGCTTTCGAGAATAAGAAACATAAGACCTGGAATTACAACAGAAGAAAGGTGCATTGTGTGTCGGAGGTACCCCGGGCTCTCCTGTGTCAATATCCAAGGCGGGGAGGAGCGATTACTGCCCTGCTACTGTCCTTGGCTCCTACAACAAAGCAGAGCCAGTAAAGTCAGCACAGCCAGTGAGTTGGGGAGACTGATAGCAGATCGTTCTGTGTTAGAACCAAGGTTGCAAGCAGAAACATTGTATAAAGCAATCTGAAGAAAGAGTGTGAAGCATGTGTGATGAGCAACGTGAATATAATTGAACATCCAAGGAGTGACTGAACTTTTTGAAGCCAAGATAGATACCATATACAGAGTGGTCCAGCACCACGTGGGTGCTCATTGTTAGGTCTCTGTTAGGTATCCAACTGAGAGGCGGCAAATGTGAAACGTGAATTGTGAAATCGAAGTGGTCCTGCAAGGGGTCAAGCTAAATTCTGTGCACATTCGAATGTCTTCAATAGCTAATACGAACTGCACTTGGTCCGAGCCTGGTTGCGTAAAAGGGAGGAGCTGAGCCCCGCTGAGGGCAATCCGGGGTGAACTGTGAGTCACGGCAGAAAGGATATTATCTGAACATTGGAGAAGGGGTTCTGAGCCCGGAAGAGGGGGATCCAAAGTAACAATTGTGGCATAAAAGGGATCTGAGCCTGGCTGAGGGCGATCCATGGTAAAGAGTGAATCACCTTATGTCAGTGCTTGTAAGAGAAAAAGGAACTTTTCATTTGTTTTGGTACATCAGGCCCTCTGCTTCAAGAGACTTTGATAACTTAAGAGACTTGGCCCCCTCGGATACAGTTAATACAGTTATTAAGAAAAAGGAAAATAAATCAAACTTGCAGGCTAGTTCCCATTCTTTTCCCCATAGACAAAAAAGGTCGCATTTTGTTCCACCGCACGTCCCAAACTGCTGGACAGATTGGGACCAGGTGCAAAACAACTTGGGCACAAAGCATTGACTGGAGCCCATTTTGTGGTTTGGAGTTATTCCATCCAGCAGTTTTTAAAAATATTTGATGGCAAAACGATAGCTATATCTGGGATAGATTGCAAAGAAATCGGGTGTTTAGAAATTAAACAGCTGCAGTCTTTTCTTTTTCTAGATGCGAGAGATAGCTGTGACTATAGCAGAGGTTATCAGAAAATGAAACGCAGGCGAAAAGCCTTTTGCAGGTCAAAAAACATGCAAATGCCATCAGGCTAGAGGACACCAAGTGATGTTTGGGAGTTGAGGGGGTCTTGGGACTGAGTTTGCAACACAAAGCTTTTCTGTCATCTCGGCTATAGCTGCGAATAGCCGACATCTCAAAGCAAACTGTGTCACAGAAACACTGTGTGTTGTGCGGGTAAAGGGAGAGGGCAGCGGAGGTGAGGAGGCCATCTGGGGAGTAGGAGGAGCTGGCACAGATGAGGGGGGCATTTGGCGAGGGATTGGGTGAAAGCTTTTTGTATTTGCCTGTTTTTCATATATTCACACCTACAACACTACACAGAGCAGTGGCTATCTGTGGTCCATACACTGGAAATAAGCATCCAGGACTCCCATCCATGCAGTAATTGGGACCAACCCTGCTTAGCTTCAAAGCGAGGAGGCGGCCAGCCCCCTCAGGCCATTGTGAAACTGAAATGGCAGTTTTCAAAATGGCATGAAAATCTTTGGGAGGCAATGTGAAATAATCACGTGGTAATGTTGTGGCATTGATGTAAAGATGGCATAGTATTTTTGGGGGGCAATGTAAACCTGGTATTGGGAAGTAAACTGGAGGGCTTTTGTTAAACTGACATAGTGATAAATTTGGGGCTATTTGAAAATGACTTAGTCCTTATTTCTCAGGGCAATTATGTTAAATGACAATGTGCTTAGTTGGGACGATATGAAACTACCAACATACTTTTTTTGAAACATTGTAAAATGGCCATAGGGCAATTTGGTGGAGGCAATGGGGAACTCACATGGTAATTACCTAGGGTGTATGCAAAAACTCAGAGCAAACTTTGATTTTTAACTTTTAAAACTATCACAGGGAATGTTCTGGGGGTCAATGCCTTTGTTATTTTCTGTAGCAATGTAAATGGGTAAAATGTGAACCAGACACAGTAATTATCATGCAGCAATGTGAACACTGCCCACTTCAGTTTCCGAGGGCAATATGAAGCTAGATTGGCCAACCATTTTCTGGGGGCAATGACAGAGCATTGTGAGATTTGGCAGACAACCTTTAATGGCACAGGGGCATTTTCTAGGAGTCAAATGTTAAAATTACATTATCATTTCCTAGGAGCGATGTTAAACTTGTATCAGGATTCTATGAGGCAATAATATGATATGTCAGTCTAGCATGGCCTGGGACTCTGCTTAGCTGAGACAATTTGAAACGTCCCTGAATTAACTTGAATTAGTAGTAAAGGGACACCCATTTCACCTCTGAGAAAGAATCATGGAGCTGGACAGAGTATGCACAAGAAATACATTATTAAATACAATACAAGATACACAAAATTTGACAATGCTTTAGTAACCAAGATGGAAGACTGTGCAGAAGTCAATTGGAGAACCCAACCTTCTTGTCCTAGATTCTGTTTCATTTTGCTCTCTCTAATTGGGCGTATAGGAATAGTGCCTATATGCCACGTAGTCATAGCGCATAGTCACCAATAGTAACAGAAATAAAAATAGAAATGGGCATCAGCAGACACACCGAGGGCCTCAGCAACAAGGCATCCTGGCCCACAGAAGTAGGCAGGGCAGGCGGCTTTGGATAAACTGGGCCTTTATTTATTAGTGGGCCTTGATTGCACGGGCACGTGCAGACCGTGCGCTGTGCTGGGTTCGACATTACAGAAATGGCTAGCTTCGGTAGCACCTTCTCATTGAAAGAGGCTGATACCAAACTCTGCAGCCTAAACTAATGCCAAGGAGTCCCTGTACTTCTGATAGCTTTGGTATCCAATACCCTGCTACTGAGGCACGAAAGTAAATGCTGCTATTAGAGGGGCACCGCATGAGAATCAATGCAACAACTGGGAATTATTGAATCCAGTTATGATTGTGTTCTAATTTAGCACAATGACCACTAGCCATGATATGCTTTCTGTGCGTAACCTCACTGATATGAAATCTGGGATAATGGTAGTTGTGGGCCAAGATGGCCAAGATGGCATAATGCAAACTGGCAATCACATACTAATGGGGAACATTATAGTCTGGCAATGAAGAGATAACTGGTAAAATGGAAAGAGTCATGAAGTGTAAGCTGGTAATGATGCTATCACTGGCTGCAATGGAGAATACATGATAAACAGGCATAGGTGTATTAATTGCAATATTGCATACTGGCTTTGATGTGCTAGCTGCGAGTAATGCAAACGGCTCCTGATGTACTGAGTGCTCACATTGGGAATTTTCATTGTGATAACTCATTATAGTAGACAATGATAATTATATAACTAAACATAATAGTAAGTGGGAATGATGAACTGGCCATAATTCAAACTGAACATGATGTGCTGACTGAATATAATAGAAGAGATGACCATAATCCCCAGAACGTGGTCATTCATTCTCATCAATACCTGAACAATGGGGGTCATTACGACCTGGGCGCAAAGGGATACCGGGCACCGGTTTTACCAGGCGTTATGGACGGGACCCGCAAAGGGATACCGGGGTCAATAACGGTACCGCAATTTGCGGTACCGTTATTGACGCCGTCCCCCTTCCCATTGAGCCCTATGGAGGCTCAAATGGGAATGGGGAATGGCTTTTACAATGGGGACTTACCAGTCCCGCCAAGGTCGGACTGGACCAGTAAGTCCCCATTGAACGAGGGCGAACACGGTCCCATTATTGGTGCTAGTCATGGCGCTCACAGCGCCATGACTAGCACCAACCTCGTAATGAGGCCCAATGTGTGTTATTAATACTCATGGAACACAATGAGCCTCATTACGAGGTTGGAGGTAAGGGGTTACCGGCACCGGTAAAGATGCCGGTGCCGTAACCCCTTACCTGCGTATTCCGAGGTCCCTTAGCGGGTCCTGCTATGGGCGCCTGGTTTTACTGGGCGCCCTTAGCGGGAGCCGCTAAGGGACCAGGGAGCTAATAACGGGCCTGCTATTAGCGAGCCCGTTATTAGCTCCATCCCCATTCCCATTGAGCCCTATGGGGGCTCGAACGGGAATGGGGAATGGTTCTCAGAATGGGGATTTACCGGGTCCTCCGAGGTTGGAGTGACCCGGTAAGTCCCTATTTCGAGAATCCGGCCCCGGAATGCGGTAAGGGGTTAGCCATGGTGCTAATAGCACCATGGCTACCTCCTACCTCGTAATGAGGCCCAATGTATGTTATGCTACATAATAAAGCCTTTACACTGCATCGAATCACCACCACCACATCAAATCACCACCGTAGTGGTCTCAAAGCATTGGGTCTTGTCTCAAAGTTGGCCTTCATGACACCGCCCTGAGGATCCAGACCATACTCTGCGGAGGAAAGGGAAAGCGTGGAGTGTTTGGGGAAAGAGGGTAAAAATAAAGCAAGGACATAAAACTTAGATGGGGCGGAATACATGAATAAAGATATTGAGTACTTCCATAAGGGCAGTTTCACAGAGGGAAATCGGTGTTACTAAAAGTAATCTTTGTTAAGGTGATGGACTCCAGATATCCTTAAATTGTTCCATTGAAGAGTGCATGCTTCTACTGCCCGGGATTATGTTTAATTTGTCCCACAAAACAAACCCCAGAATATGAATTGTAGGAATGCCAAGCCTAGTGTTGATAAGTTGGGGTGGGAAGACTAGATACCACCAGTTCTTCCCCTAACCCTTTTCAACCGAGCCAGAGGGAGGGCTCTCCTCCAACAGCCAAACATGACTGGAGCTGGCCGAAGGATAACTGTGTGAACCTTAAATCGAATATTTTCTAAAACACAGAAATATTATTAAAGATGTTAGAGGCTGTGCACAGTTTCTCCAAATGATAAACCAATCCCGCTCAGGAGTGTCTATAAATAGTAGCTCGCCGTTTTTATTACGTTTTATCCTTCACTAATTCCCCACGTTCCCACACCCCACCTTAATATGCTGGGGATGTTGGGAACTGAGGCATGTGTGAGCGTCACACTACACACTCTCCAGTTGCAATTTTATTTGTCTTAAGCAAAGGGTTGAGATTTTTGGCAAGTTCTGCCTTTTTAGTTAGCATCTTTGTGTACGCTATTTGTAGTTTTATTTTGCCATTTCGAAATACAGGACAAAAAGTACCAGAATTCAGTGGAGTTGGAGCCTTAAAACCAGGACTCAAAGAGCATTTCACATGGCACATTACACGGCCTACAGTAGCGGCTGTGTAGTTATGGTTAAGTTGCTCAACCCACAGGATGAGCACTTTTTAGGTGGTTTATAACTTTGGCCGCCCTGGACGAATCCTCAACAAACATTGCAAAAGAAGTATATGGCCCCCTCGGATTGATTCTGTGAAGTTTCGTGAGGTTTTGTCCAGGGTGGGCAAAATTATAGGGGAGTGCCAAAATGTGTGGTGTTCCTTATAGATGCAATGGAATTTATTTTGCTCAGCCTACAGCCTAAACCGCTAGATAGATTTTCACCAAATTTGTGTCATGAGTGGCTGGTTGGTCCCGAAAGTGTGCTTTTGTAAATTTGGTGTAATTCCATCCAGTAGTTTTTTTAAAAAAAACAGCCAAAAAGTAGGTCCCAAAATATTACTTCTATCTGGGTTTAGTCCGTGGCTCACTTCCCTATTCGGTTCACGGACATCCTCCTGGACCAATTTGGGGCTGGTGTGATGCCCGCGAACATTTTACGCATCCGCTGCTTTGTCAATTAAAAACATGAGGTGCATCATATTTTTTTAAACGGTCGCCATGTTGGATTCATGGACAGCCACTGTTGTCCGCGGACATCGCGTTAAAAACATATTGAAAAACACAACATTGCACTTGTCAAACTAATGATATCTCTGGGGAGATGAAAGGTGATGAGGATGGAATGGCATATGGCCATAGAAAGCCCAGAAACGGGTGGTTATGAGTCCACTAACAGTTTGGGGGGCAGCCCTGTGATGTTCAGGAACATCTCAGATGTTCGGGGGTATTCATACATATTTATGCATTACAGGATTGGTGAAAAGCAATTTTTGGATGGTTTGTAACTTTGGCGCCACTCAATGAAACTGCATGAGATGTATCATTCTAGATCTGACCTTCAATGGTTCTAAAAAGTGTGGCACTGTTTTAGTAAGTGGGAAGAAAATTGGAGGTGGGGGTCCCAACATATTTGAAAGGTGTATACATTTGGTGCCATTTTACGAATCTGCACAAAGATTTGCAAAATATGTAATACCCAGGTATGAACGTTTTTGCAAAATTTGGTGGGATTTTGTGAAGAGGGGGCAAAATTAGGAGGGGGGTTGAACATTTTTAGATGGCTTATAACTTTGTTGCTTTTTGACGAATGTGCACAAAATATTTTAGACAGATTATAGACCCAACCTCGAATGATTGTGGAAAGTCTCAATGGATTTTGTGAAGTGGGAGCTAGGTTTTATGACTATTTTATGTACATATATTTTGACACTTTTCAAAAAATGAAACATGGATGGATTTGCAACAAACTCATGGAAAGAGCATTGGCAAGGACCTGAAAGCATGGTTTTGCAAATGTGTCCATGTTTCATTTTATAAAAAGTGTCATAATGTAGGTACAAAAAATAGTGATATACCTTGGGTGACTGAGATATAGCCTGTGGCCATGGGCAGTGGCCAGATTGTATGAGTAATGGCCAAATGCCATTATTCAGACAATCTGACTACTGGCCATGAACACGAGGGACTGGCAATGGGGTTAAAGTGGGCACCTCCACCAGGGACTGGCTATCTAGTGGAGTTTTTTAAAATTGGGATACATTTGCATGGGAATATAAATTCTGCCCATGGCTACAGCCCAAAGTGCTGTACAGGATAGTATCAACGTATCGCTGTGACTAACGCTGCATACACTCTGAGACAATGCTAATCAGCAGATAATTCCCAAGCATGCCGAAAAAGTCCACCCCTTCAAATCATTAACCACCCTTATTTGAGACGATACCGGGACAAGATATTGGGATAGCATGCCGGACTCATTTCCACAACCTCACAGCAATAACTGGCCCACAATTCATATGCCTTGAGAAAGACCCCAGAGAGTCAAAACATGTGTCGGCTGACTTCTAACAATATATATAGCAACAACAATGGTTTTGAAGACTGCTTTATTACGACAACAGTTACTTATGGAATAACCCGGCAGTCAGGTGAACAGGGCTCACTCTCCAATTTGAAACATAACATTTAAAGAAGGAAGAGCATCTTCACAAAAAAAAATACATCACTAGCAGCAGGGTAAGTAGTAGATGAAGTGCAATTATCAACCAATTCTACCGCCCTGCAATTACTTGATAATAGGATTGGATTATTGGGGCGTGCAGTATGTCTGAAGCCATAGGTTTGCATGGTAAAAAGTATTTTGCCTGCGGCTACATCCTGAAGTGCTGTACTGAACTACAACAAACCTGCACGTGGAGCATTACCAATGACCTCAAAGCATGTTTTTGCAAATCTGTTTTGTGTTTCATTTTCCAAAGTGCCCAAATGTAAGCAGAAAAAATAGTGATATAAGTTTGGTGCATGGACAATGGGCCTGGCCCTCAGCAAGGATGAATGCCTACTCTGATTTACTTATTGGGGTATGCGCCATGGCCAAAGCTGTAGGTTTAAATGAGAAAACAATTCTGCTTGCGCTGCAGCCCGGAGTGCTGGACGGGATTGCAGCAAAATTGTGCAAGGAGTGTCAGCAAGGACCTGAAAGGATGCTTTTGCAAATCTCTCCTGTGTTTTACTTTTTTGAAAGTGTCGAAACTTAAGTACAAAAAATAGTGATATAACTTTTCGGCTGCGGGCCGTGGGTCTGGCCCTCTGCAAGGACAAATGTCTACTCTAATTTACCTATTAGGGTATGCACCATGGCCGAAGCCCATGCCCCATAGATTGTGGAGACTGGCCATGCAAGCCATGAGCACTGGCCATTGGTTACATTATGAGGACATTATAGTGGACAGTGAACTAGGATGCTGGGTAGGTGCAGTGGATAACAGGGGTGGTTTGGTGGGGCTGGGGTTATGGTCGAGTCTCATTCCTTAGGCAATTGAATAATGACTTGTATACCCAGCATGCGCTGTTGATAACGATACACATAAGTATGCATTGCAACACAAATGTTTGTTAAAGGAGGTTTATAGTTCTTTAATATATGTTAAAAGAGTAATTATTAATAACGTATGTACAGTGATGTAACTTTATAAAACTTTTACACTTATAAAAACCTATTCAATTGACAGAAAGAACTTTGTTAAAGGGACATTACGGTTTAGATTTACTCGACCCTTGGGACTCCTCTGCCCCAGCAGTTATATAGTGGCCGCCCACCTTGGCATCCCTTGGCACTTCCCTCCTTGGCTCCCATAAACATGTGTCCTTCCATACTGCACCTTTTATTTATGCACCTCTCTCGCTGCACAGTGCATATGTGCATTTATAGGAGCACTAGGTACAATTTTGTAGTATATGTATGGGAAATGCAGATGCAAAGGATTTGGAGGACATTGTTAAGTGGCAGTTTGTGGGTGGAAGTTTAATATGTTGATAGTGTAACGCTCACCTGATTCCCGTAGAGGCGCCGGTCTTGACTGGGCGTATACCGTATCTTCAAAGGTGATGTGTAACACACGGCTGGCTCTTTGGGCTGGACCTCTGTGCACTGTATGTCTGACGCGAAGGGTAAGATGTCTGCAGATAGAAAATATGGGATTAAGGAACTGGGTTATTGAATGTCTCTCTCTTCTTCCCTTTCTCTTCTCCTGTAGAACCCCAAAGGTTAACGCTCTCACCTTAGGTAAGTGAACACCGTGCTCTCCATCTGCCTCGGGGCAGGGTGCTGTAACCAGTTTCTTCACTGGATAAGGGGAGCAGGCCTCTTGACTTCAGAGGACTGCTGTCCGTCGTTTACTGCACGAACGGTAAGTTTCGAGTAATTCTAATGTCTTTAAAGTCTTTAGTAATGATGTTTCTTGTTTTGCAGGGTTCCGGCGATGGCGGATGACGGGCTGAAGTGAGTTGAAGATGGAGCCCGTGTGATGAATAGAAGCGCCTGGAAGCACGTAAGTAAGCGCTTGTTGCCTGCTTCACGATGCGCTCTAACTGTATTTTTATTTTGCAGGTACAAGTTCGGAGCGGCTGCAGGGTGCCGGAATACCCACTGGGTTAGATGTGGAAAGGAGTAATGGCACGTGAGTATTAAAGATCCCCAATGTCTTTAAACGCACCTTGTTTTGTCTTTCCGATGCGGGATGCAGCGCCGAAGGCCTCCGGAGCGTGCGAAGAGTTGGTAAGCTTTTGTCTTTCAGATGCCGGAATGCAGTGTGAAGACCTCCGGAGCGCACGAAGAGTAGGTAAGCCTTTGTCTTTCAGATGCCGGAATGCAGCGCGAGGCCTTGGTGACAGCCGATGGACCAGGTAAGTGAAGAGCTGTCACTGAAGACCGTAATGCTAACCTGTTCTTTCTTGTCTTTATAGGTGTTGCTGAAGACTGGATTCAGGATGGTAAGCCTTTTTCCTTAGGCCCAGGATCAGATGCAGAAGACACGATGAGCGTTCTGCTGCAGAGGATGCAGAATAACGCAAAGCAAGATTCATCCATCGGGTGTGGTTTAAATAGCCTCCTGTAGTGCTTAGATGTCTCCTTCCACAGCCACGCCTAGGTAAGAAAAGAGTTCCTGCTTTCCAGAAGAGTTCCAGTGTTCTGAATCTAGGGAGTGGCTCCTGCCCCACCCAACAGGAAAAGTAGTTCCAAACAGAAGAGGATCAGAGGCTCAACTGGCAGGCAAGTAAGCAGCATGGTCTGCTGCAGGTAAGTCCACCCAAGCATTATGAGCCCGGCGCTTCCAGCGCTGGGACTGGGCATATTTATGAGCCTGGTGCCACTGGCGCCAGGACTGGGTCCAAAAGGTCCCAATTGGGACTGGTTGGCACTCGGAACCTGGGTTATGGATCTGCTTCCAAGGGAGTTGGGAAAACCCTGACCTTTTGGAAGCAGAGATCATGACAGATAGGCTATATGTAGATTTTTTTTCAGTGATTGGTGGATGCTAATGGGAATGTTGGAGACTCTTATTGAATCTAACTACTTTACTGAAAATTGTCAAGTTGATGGAGTCTATAAGCCGATAAGCCTATTTGTTCGTTCTATTTTTTAACTAAGGACATTTTTTATTATGTTTTTATTTTGCAAGAGAGTCTAGAAAGTAAGGTGGGGAGGGAAACAAGGGAAGGGGCGCCAACCACAGATATGGAGGGGCAGGTGGACAGGGGAAGGTGTTACGCGTGTGTTAAATATAAGGTAAGGGTCAGTGTTTCTCAGTTTTACCCAATGATGAAAGGAACTGTCCAGTTAAGGTTGTATACAATTATCTACTTTATTATTATTACAACAGACAGTTGTAGCACACTACGAAATACAACCCGCAGTGTAAAGGAACATGGAGGACAGACAGTTTCACAAAGGAAAGGGAAACACTCTGGATAATGATAGGAGGGTAGTCGGTAAAGCAATTAGTCTTAACTGTTCAAGGTTATTTGTTTACAGCAACAAGGGAACAAGGGGTCGTAAATGTCAATAGGGGCCTTCGAAGAAGGACCAGGGGGACAGAACCACAATGTACCGGGTGCTTGAGATGTTCTTGATGCCCAACAGCATCAAGTCATTTCCAGGGATGCTTTGCCGCTCCTGTGACAGAGTTTGAGATGGGAGACAGCTCTGTGTATTAGGCAGCAGGCAGTTCGGCAAGTGAAGCTGGAGGGATGGCTGCAGGCTGCCCTACTCAGTGGCTCGTGCTCAAGAATCGTCTCTGTGATGGTTGGCGGATCAGGAACACTGGTCGAGTAGTCTCAAATGGTTTTAATGACTGCAGTGTGACAACAGTCAGTGATGCAGCCGGTCACACTTCGAGGGTTCGACTGCCCCAAAAATGTCCTTAAAAGATATATGCTGGTTGATGCTTATGTGGCACTCCTCCTTGCTTCTTTGCAGTACTCGTGTCATCATTTCAAGATGGATGGCCCAAAGCTGAGGAGAGTGTTGGCAGGCAAAGGCCTTGTCCTTTGTTCAGAGATCCTCTGGCACTTCCCACCTAGGAAGCTTGCTGGCAGAACCTAGCAGGGCACGCTGTGCGCTGGCTGGGTTCCGGTTCTGGATCTGCTGGATGGGTCCTGTGAGTCTGGTATCTCCCTCTGTTCCTTGGGAGATGTTTAGGGGAGGGATTTTGCTTCCCTCTTGGAAATCCTGACCTTCCTTCACTGGCGGAATATGTAAGGTAGACTGTACCTTCAGCCAGGGTCCAATGCAGAGTTCTTCTTTCCTGCTTCTGGTTGAGCCTTCAGATTATCTGCTACGTGAGGGGCTCAGCCTTATTTCAAAACAAAACGGGCCCCAGAGACTGATTTAGGCTAAGCCTACCTTAAGGAATCAATCCGGAGTCCCCACCAACAATCTTCTGTTTTGCGTGAGGTCAGGACCAGAGTGCTTTGCAACAGGGAAGGTAAGAGGTGACAACATTTACTCCTAAATCCCACCCATCTTTCTCTCTGCTATAGATCAAAGTGTCTCTCTGGTTATCTGAGCCCTCTGTGGCTCTTGATCTAAGTGCAGGTCTCCCTTGAAGTTTGTGTGAGAACAGACTTCTGTCCCACCAAATCACATAATTCATCCCTCTGAAAGGGCTCTGGTGTACAGGCATTGTCTACGGTAAACAGTGGACTCAGACATGCCATTCACTGTCCTTCATACAGAGGGGTGGGAGCTAGCTTCAAGGTGACACATTGCATATCAAAGAGGTGTTAATTTTCCTACCCATTGTTAAGTTCTGTGACCAGGCTTATTCACAGGCCTGCTTCAATTAACTCTCATCAGTATGCGCGGCCACCACACAGAACTTAGATAATAGAACAGGGTGGATCAATGGAATCTTTGATATTTAATTAGGCAGGTCATGGAAGGAGGGAGGTGTTGCCCTTCTCCTCTGGATGTTTGTGTGCACCCCTCGATGTCACCTGTCATATAAATGTGATAGGGAGGACTGCACCTGTAGGCTGTGTCCCCCAGAGTACAATGGACTATGTGTTTGTTGTGCGCCGAACACTAGAACATGTGTGTGGATTAGCCCCACACATTTTCAGAGGTTGACCTCCAATCATTCATTTTAATTTTTTTAAAAATCAAAAAGCCCAGGATGGCGCACACTCCCGTGCGGATGGTCGAATCCCTCACAACAACGTTGCTCTCAGTGCATTTCACTTTGATAGCTTTAGCCTTTGGTACATTCTGTAAGGAAGGCATGGTATAAAAAGTGTTTTTTTGAACTTTCGTAAGGGTGTGATAAATCCTATCTAAACCTAAATCTACAGATGGGAGCAAGCTGCGACCATCAAATAATAATAATGCAGTTCTAGTGGAGTCTTGTCAAAATAAAAGGCCCTATACTAAAAAAAAATTGCCAATCCTTACCACTAATTTAAAAATAATGTGGGGTAATGTTCATGAAAAAGAAAGAAGTGTTCACAAAATAATATGTCAGGATGTTCAGGCCTCCGGGCTCTCTTCCCCACGTTTTCAGCACAGGGCAAGGCGGATCATTCGAGCAAAGCACACCCTATGGCTTCTGCAGCACAAGGATACAGTTCCATTTTCACAGTTCAGGACCTTTTGTGTCCAAGCCACTTTAATTCTTGCAAGTCTCTTGACTCAGAGCGCCTGGTGTACAAAACAATACACAAATGTTCTTTTCCTTTTACCCGTATTCAATTTGGGTGTTTCTCCTGTTTCCCACTCAGCCAGGCTCAGATCCCTTTCAAAACAATATTCAGATAATTATTTCTCGGATGACACACAGTTCTCGCTGTATCCCCTCAGCCAGGCTCAGCTTCCTTTCTTTCACTCAATTAGTCTCCCTCAGTTGAGCACGGACCAATTGTGATGTACATTAAACTATCTAAGACTTTTGAATGTGCACAGGGTTTGGCTTGACCTGTTGCATGACCACGTCAATCTCAATATTCCTTTTTCTCACACTCAGCATTGGTTGGATACCTTACAGAAACTTTCGAATGAGCACCCACATGGCACCAGACCACTCTGTCTATGATATCTTTTCTTGGGCTCCCAAAGTTCAATTATAAAGTTCAATCACTCCTTTAGTTTTCAATTATTAGTGTTGCTCATTACAAACGCCTCACACACTGCTCTCTTTATACAATGTTGCTGCTTGCAACCTTGGTTCAAAACACAAGCTGGTTTGCTATCAGTCTCTCCGACTCACTGGCTGTGCTGTCATTACTGACGCTGCTTCGTTTCTAGGAGCCGAGGACAGTACTACGGTGGCAATTGCTCCTCCCCACCTTGGTTATCGACATAGGAGAGCCCCGGGTACCTCTGACACACTGTGCAGGTTTGGTCAGCTTTAGTTCCTGGTCTTAGGTTTCTTACTTTCAAAGGCTCACAAAAGTAACAGTCTTTAAAGGTTAAGGATACTTCCCTCCTTGCAACCCTCTCTGGTCTCGCCATCTTTCTCCTTGTATTAAACTGCCATCTTGGAACTGCTGTTTCCTCATGTGCTTTGCCTTGCTCAGAGTGTGCTTTCGTGCTCCGCCTTTTATCCATGTGGGGAAGTGTGGTGGAAGTCAGGTGTGTGTAATGATCAGTAATTGCATGTCCCTGGCTCTGGTTAACTGTCTGTGAGAAAGTGTTCATGTTAGGAAAGGGTGGCGGGCGGTTGAGTTCCTAGGTATCCTACCTGGTAGGATGGGGGGAAATGTGTTATAAGGAAGGGGATACTGCGTCTCTCCCTCCGGTGTTCTCACTTCCGCTCCCCAAAAGACCCCTCATCCAGGTGATCCTCCCGCACTGGTCCATCCCCCAGGAACTGGACTCAAAAGTGGTGGCTGTGTCCTGGCCACCTGGATGACGGATCCCCAGGGACTAATGGGTGAGATACCTTCAGGTTTCTCACAATTCCCAACAGTGGTAAAGAAATGCCACACCCATGATTCTCTCTGGGTGCCAGAGGTAGGCACTTCCTCTACCTCACCTTCCTGGTCCACTTTTGCAGTATTGCGCTTCTTTCTTTGTGTAGGTCCTCCAGCTGGTGGTGGTTGCTCTTTGGGAGGAGGGATGGAAATAGCAGATGCCATTTTTAAGATAAATAACAGTTTTGCTAATATTCTTGTAAGTATGTGCTGTGTGCTAGTTTGTTAATGGATAATGAGTAAGAATAGGTGTAGTAGCTGTGCAAGGGTACATTTTCAGTTTGAAACTTCCTAGATCAGATGGAAATGCAGTTTCGAGATGGTCACAAAGCACGAACCCATTTGCGAAGTGCATCATGCTGTGCGCGCATGTTTACGTGGCACTGTTCAGAAAGTCTGCGATGATGTCGGACGTTCGCGAATGTCGACAAACACGAAAACAGTGGAAAAAGTTGCAAAAAGTGTATAGAACTGTCAAAAATGATGCTGGAATGTGGGAAATGGCAGAGTTTTAAGGTGAAACTTTCGACATTAACATTAAATTAGCAACAAATTTTGCTATATTGGGGCAAGCATGATATTAGTATGCTGTAGCAAATTAGAGTGTACTGGTAAAAACCCATGAAATTCAGTGAAAAAACAATGTTAAAGGGACATTATAGTTAAGTTGCAGTAATAAAAACCCATGAAATTCAATGAAAAATGTTGTTAATAAGGGACGTTATAGTTACAAGTAATACCAAAAAAAACAGAAGTGTGCCATTTATGGTAAGTTAAGCACTCATAACTCGTGCCACCATTGTGCACTGCTAAAACAAACACCCAGTACATGGAATATAACATCACAAATGTCATTGATGACAACATCACTTATCTGGGCCACTTGTTTTTGTTCACTGGCATCTCTAGGCTAGTTTTTCTTTTTACTGACAATGAGAATTTCAAAAATGTAAAAGATGCTATATATAAAAACATTAACCTTCTTATATCTTCTTAAAGTACTTTCCATAGAGTTTGATTTGACCTCATAGTGCACATACATAGGGCAATAAGCAGGCCTTAGACACACAATTAATTTGTGCACATGATAATCAACTCTAATGTTATCATCATTTTTTGGTGCAGTTGTTTCTTACATACCTTAGTTTCCTTGTATGTGGCTCTACTTTGTATGCATTCTGGGTTTTTATATGTATTTTTTGTACTAACAAGTGTGTCTCAAGTTTGAAATTGCTAGCTATGTATTCCATGTTTAACATTACGCAAAGCTTTGATAAGATACCTTTTATAATTTTACTATCGGCAATTACCAGATTAAAAATATTGCACTTCTTTGGTGCATGCTGGAGCCATTGCCTATGTGTATGTATGATTACATTCCTGTATTGACAACAACCCTCAAATATGTTTTCTTTAGATGAGAACATTCTTTAATACATTATGTAGTTTATGATAGACCTTCCGATCACCCCTGACATCTTGTTACCAACATTATAAACACTACCCTTTGTAGGGACTTTACATCAAAATTATTTTAATATTTGATATCATCAGTGATGTCATCAATGACAGTTGTGATGTCATCTTTCATGTAGTGAGTGTTTCTCTTAGCAGTGAACGGTGGTGGTGCATGTTATGGTTGATTAGCTTACCAAAACTGTCAAATTTCTGCAGATTTTCGGTTTTTACTTGTAACCATAGCGTCCCATTAACAAATCTTTTTCATTGAATTTCATAGGTTTTTATTAGTGCAACTTAACCATAATGTCCCTTTAACAAAGTTTTTGATACCACCACCTAGGGACAGTCGTTCTTTGAACCAGCCATGCCTTCTATTGATATGCATGATGTGAATAGAAGTTCCACTCCTAGAACTAATTCTTAATACACAATAAGCTACTACATCAACTGCTTTCCAATTTGAGAAAATACATTTTACTTTGTAATTTAGATGTATTATTTGGAGAAGCAACAATACCTTGCTATCAAGAAACAAGATGCACATAAAAAAACATAAAACAACAGGGTTTTGAGAGACCATCTTTTTTAAAACTTGTGAGCAGTCCTCGGAGGCCAACAGTATTTATGAGCAGGTTGACATTTCACTCTGATGAGTTAATGGACCTTCATGTCCCAGCCGATGACCAGGCTTTGTCTGCTGTAGGATACAACGAATTACTGCTGGGCAGCACCTGGATAGCACAAAAGAAAAGGTGAACCGGGTTTCCTAGACACTGTCTAGCCCCTGAAGCCCATGACTCCTAGGTTGGTATCGCTGGTGTTGGAAAAACCTCCAAACACCCGCCCCCAATCGTCGTCCCCATCGCATGTCGTAGAGCCTGTCTATTGAAATGCCCATGGACTCCTGAAGAGCTCCTAATCTCTGGTAAGCATGGGCGTGTCCAGCATCTGCCCTGCTGCCTGGTACTGCTCTTCTGGCCAAAGATATCTCCACACATCGAATTCACTGAGTAGGGCAGCAGCTGGACCTGCCTAGTTTACAGTTCCAATGTTCTGCGTGGCAGTCGCTGCAAGAAAACAGAGGTTTGCATGGCATGGGTATTCAAACATCTGAAAGACTATCTCCAAGTTCTTTGACTTGGATGCAAAATATGACCTTGCAATCTGTAAACCACCCTTAAAATAAAAAAGGATGATGAAGTCCTATGTCCACATTCAAGATTATTGGAAGAGACTTTGCAATGAGGAATCCTCAAGTGGGGAGGGGGGTAAGCGGTGGCTTTTTAAGAGTTTCTAAACTCCGAAACAGGTGAACGTTTTCCCCCAGCCACTTAAATAAGGGTTTGCTGGAATGTCAGAAAACGCAGTTCCAAACTACACCACCAGGATAGCACAGGGAGTTAAATGGATACCTCGAATATACAATTACCCTGCAATGTTGTGGTACAAATGTGAGGGAAGTATGTATCAAGCACATGTGACTGGCATGTTCACTAGTGCTGCTAACACACATGTAGGCATTTATGCTTTATAAATATATAAAGGAGATAGATTCAACATTTTCCAATAAACTGATATTTGCAGATAGTCTGATGTAGCTACCCTCCCTGTACCTATAGTCTGGAAAAAATAGACCAAATACGTGATGTTAATTCACACTATCAAAACGAGAATTTTTAAATAATAATAATGTTTTACAAAAAGTTTAAAAAACTCATAGAAAATATGTTTTACATGAATATGACCCAAACGTAAACCATGGTAGATAAAAAACAATACAAATCACTAATTTCACAAATATATAACCACATATAATTATAAAACACAGTACAAAAGACACACACAAATGGCTTTAACAATTTTCTAAAGCTGAGTATTATTGACTACAGCTCAAAACCATCCCGACATGTTTCAGTTCTTCGTAGCACTAATTGCACAAACTTTCTTCAGGGGAAGAACTCCATTTTCTTATTCTCCACCATGTAATCCAGGGCCACACATGGAGATATCAATAGTACTCCTAAAATTGGGAATGTGAATATAAAATATTTGCAAGTCAGAAAAAAGCTTGAAAACATAGCTCAAAGAACCAGACTGCATGCTGATGGTTTGCAATGCACTGGGTCGGGTCCAAGGTTGCTATCAACCCTGCCCCACAACTCTAAAAACTACTACATACCTCTCAGTAGGACATAAGTAGTGCAGGTGTAGCAATACACCTTTGAGTAGCCGTAGACTTCAAAAATCAAGTCTTTGTAATTTTCTTTCTGGCTCTTAAATAGCCTTGGTCCTGGTCAGTGCTGCAGAGAACAACAACAACAACAACCCATAAGTCTTATGTCAATATGGGTTTGCAATTGATTAGATACTTATTCCACCACCATAGACACCATTATCTCAACTGTCGTGTTCTTAATCTAGTGTCTTTTGACTCAACAATTAAAACTCGATATGTCCTTTGCCCCAGCTCGCACCACCAAGTGTCACACAATGTTCTAAGTATTGGTGCTGTGTTGCTATAATATTAGCCCCATCACCATACAATAACGTGTAAAACCGATACCTCGAGTTAAATGATCTGTGTATTGGCAAGGCTATTTACGTGGTCCTTTCCACAAATGCCAGGCAGTTTTTTTGCTTAGACACCCCACCTCTAACTGTGAGGTACCTAAAGACAACAAAGGTAAACATCCTGTCACCTACGGTCATATCGTTTAAACAATAAAACCATCCGTATCATACTCGTAACATCTTACAATGCAGAGACGTTTTTAATCTACCTTGTTAGTAGTACAACTCCGTACAAGGATGAAAACACCGGCTCTCGGAGTACGGCGTCTAAGCTCCGCTCCGCATTAAGGTCGCGCTACGACTGGAAATGTAGAACACCTGTTCTAATATACTTCTGCGGTGGAAAGCGGGCAATACACACCACCTCCATAGATATAAAAAGAGGACTATGTGGGTGCTTATACTTGCGGACAAACATTGGACTAAATCCACAATTAAACCACGTTGTGTACATTGTGTTATGATACAAAGCAAACACCTGCCAAAACCAATAATCATCAATTAATAACCAGCCATCATCAACAATTAATAATTAATAAAAAATTACTAATTAATAAAAAACGCCAAAGCTGTGATATATACAGCCATAGAACTGGAAAAAAGACTAAGAGGCGGTATTTCCACATGTTAGCCTAACCACAATGGAGTAATTTGGAAACAATTGGAAAAAACCTACCACATTACTGAAGGGGTAGCTGGCTCTGGATTTCATGTTGAAAAATGTGAGCAGGTTAAAGAGGTTACATTTACACACCATCAATCAAGTAAATCATGCAATGATTTTGATACAACAAAATGTTCTGTTTCACAAATATGTCAGATTCTGGAACAAACCTCCTGCCAGTGTCCTGACGGTACATGTACATAACAGACAGAATGATATTGATTATACCTTAATACAGGGTACACAAGGTAATTGCTTAATGAATGCATGGTGTTTTCCAGTAAACATATATCACATTAGTCATGTGTGTGTTGCCAATCTAATGCCTCATTGAGGCCAATAATGTGACTTTGACATTTAAAAATAATTTTTTGTTCAAACAGTATTAATTTGCGGTCTATTTCTGATTTACTCTTACCAACAGTTATCTTCAAAATCACCCACCTAAAATCTTCGTGGGAATGTTTCATTTGTATAAAATGGTTCACCATAGGTGCCATTATTGTTTGATTTTTTTATACAACTGCGATGCTCTACCATGCGAGTACGGCATTTTCTGTTGGTTTTTCCAACATATTGTAATCCACTGGGACAAGTAATTAAATACACTACATGTTCTGTGTTGCAATTCGTCATATCATTCAATTTCCACAGGGTAGTCGAATTCAATGTGATCTGTTTGGTTTCTTTATTAGAGGCACAAATAATGCATTTTCTGCACGGGTAATGTCCCTTGACTGTAGGACAGTGGTATTCAAACTGTGGGTCGCGACCCCCTAGGGGTCCGCGGGTGCATCCCAGGGGGGCCCTGAGAGCTCAGCATGAAAAAGCAGCAAAAAGGTCTGACCTCAGCTCGTCGGATGCACCGGCACCGTTATTAACGGTGCCGGTGCATCCGAGCTCCCCCTTCCCATTTGAGCCATATGGGGCTCAAATGGGAATGGGGATCTACCGGCACCTTCAAAAGGGCAATTATCATGTCCGCCTAACTCGGCATGACCTAGTAATTGCCCATTCGCGGGTGCCAGACCCGGATGCAACTCCAGCTACCGCCAGAGTAGTTATGAAGCCCACTGTTTCAATAGTACCCAAAGGGGTGCTTTGTGTTAAAATGTAAGTAAATTGTGATATATTCAGCAACAATGGTCAACATTACTAACTGCATAGTGGCCCCTCACCCATTATGGAGGAGCTAAGGAGCCAGCCCAGTGAAACAGTGAGCACTCCCTCAGCTGCTTTATCCAGCTAATGGAGTGCTCCTGGGCTGGCTGAACTGTCAAAGGGAAACACTGTTTCCCTTTGACAGTTCAGTTTAGTTCCCCAGCCGCACATGCTCACTGAGCCATGCAAGTGCTGGGGCGTTTTGCTTCGCCAGCATTGCATAGCTCATTGGAAATGCTGGCTGGGGCACTGCATGTCTGTATGTCCGAGGGGGAGCTCCTGCGCCTCCTCGCACATACGGACAGAGCAGCTGGAGCAGCACCCACACACAGGCCAATGCAGAAGGTACGTTTATGTTCATTGTTTTTATTTAAACATGTGTATGGATGCGTTATGAGTGAGTGTATGGTGATGGATGCTCATGTGAATGATAGAGTGATTGCTGTATGAATGTGCAGCGCCTTGCATATACACATAATCATGTTCATTGTGTTAGGACCAGTGGGGCCCAGGGGACAGGGATGGTATCTTTTTACCGGACATCTATCATTCAAAACCCTCTGCCTTGTCCACAAGGCTTTCTGGGGCCTCGGTCCAAAATACCTTCAGCTATTCCTCCGCAAATACCTCCTCGAGCTCTTCACTCCTCTACCTCCAACTCCCTCAGGGTCAGTCGTTTATCAAAGAAACGAGCTGGGGGTAGATCTCCGTCTTCGGCTGGGGCCTCCCTCTGGAACAGCGCCCTGCCACTCTAAAACTTGAGGAGAACCATCTTTCTTCCTGCACTTATCAGACCTACCCTGTCTGCTGCCTTAAACGTAGCACTTGCAAATTGCTGGCTGCACTACCACTGTTTGTTGCCTTTATTATTTATTTATTGTTATTCATCTGTTTCTCCTCTGCTTCGCACTTTCCACTTCTCCCCCCTTCCATGCACTTTTCCCCTCACACTTGCGCGTTCTCAATGTCACTGGGCCTAGTAAGATCGCTGTTTTATTCTCCTCTGTTCCCCTCCCTTGCCTTGTCACGCTCTGAAACACTTGTGTACGAGCGCGATAGAAATAAAATATCAATGCCTGCCCCCTGGACTCCCAGCAACAATTGCAAACTGTTTGGCTATTTACCCATTTTTTGTTAAAAGTATGCTCTACAATGCAACATTTTAACCTATTATTTAAAAATAAATTCACAGGGGGAAACCCCCCCGAACCTCCCCTTAATGCCCCTCCACTTAAAAAAGATTCACCAGCCGCCACTGGCCCTCAGACTGTGTTGGGAACGGGATGGGGGAACCGAGGGACTATGGTGGGAGCACAATGGGCGGGAACCATGGGATAGTGATGGGAGCAGAGTGGGGAGAGCCCTGGGTGTGTGATGGGGTGGGGAGAGACCAGCGACTGGGTAGGAGTGGGATGAGGGAGTCCAGCGACTTTGATGGGAGCAGGTGACGGCGCGCAATATATACTGTCCATTTGGCATTTCTGGGGGGTCCCGACCTGCCCAAATTTTGCTCAGGGGGGCCCTGGCCAAAAAATTTTGAAGACCACTGCTGTAGGAAGACCCCATAGAGTGGTTTGTTTAGGTCCTGCTGCATGCTTGAGTGATATATTGTTCCTAATCAGCATTTCTCTGATATTTTGGCTTTTTTTGAAGGCCACTAATGGAGGAGATCTGCATTTGTCATTATAGACTTTTTTCCATGCTTTGGTAATAATTCCTTTGATTTTATATGATAAATTTGAAAAAATGTGTTAACAAACACTATATGATTTTCTTTGTCATCTCTTTTCTTTTTTTTCAAGTGGGGCCTCTCGATTATTATTGTAGGCTCTTTTAGAGGATGCTTTTACCAATTTTGCTGTGTAACCTTTCTTGCAAAGTTTTTTAGGCAATAGGGCAGCACTGTTCTCATAGTCTTGCTGTAGACTACTGTTTCTCTTTAGCCTGAGAAATTGTCCAAAAGGTAAATTAGTTTTAATGTGTTTGGCATGATGGCTGGAGAAATGTAAAAGTGCATTTTTATCAGTTTTCTTGTTGTAAGGTTTTACTTTGAGATTGCCATCATATTGAAAAATGGTAATATCAAGGAAATGTATCTCTTGATCATTAATCTCCTTGGTGAATTTTAGAAACATATTTTGTACATTGAGCCATTCCACAAAGGCCTCAGCTTCTGTTACTGTGCCTTCCCAGAGTATAAAAATATCATATATGTAGCGTAACCATTTCAACAGATGTTTTTGAAAGGATTGGTGGCAGAATAGATGACACATTTTTCAAAGTATTCCACATAATGATTAGCACGATTTGGTGCCATAGCGGCACCCATAGCAGTACCTTCTATTTGCTCAAAAAAGGCTCCCTGAAACTGAAAAAAGTTCTTTGTCAAAGCAAACTCTGCACACCACATAATAAAGGCATCACTGACTGGTTGCCCATCTTCTCTATCTCTGAGAGTTTCTTCGATGACTTCCAATGTGGCTCTTTGTGGAATCACTGTATATAACGATTGTATGTCAAGGCTAATCAATAGCAACCTACCCTGGTGAAAAGGCAAATTCTCAATTTTATTAATGGCGTCTGATGTATCCCTTAGGTAACTGCTCATTTTGAGAACAAACGGTCTTAGATAATAGTCAACAAATTTAGATAAGGGTTCTAGTATGGAGCTCACGCCTGATACAATGGGTCTCCCTGGTGTGTTAATACAGCTTTTATGGACTTTAGGTAGAATATAGAAAACAGGTACCCGCCCTTGTTTTCTAATAAGGTAGTCATATTCTTGCTTGCTGATCATTTCTGCCTCATAGGCTCTGAACACCTTAGTTTCTATGATTGCCATCAGAGTGGTCGATGGATCAGAGGGAATAGAACGATAACTATTTTCGTTGTTCAATAAATGTAGACATTCGCCCACATAGTCATTACGATTGAGAAGCACAATTGCACCGCCTTTATCTGCTTGCCTAACTATAACATCCTCAGTCTTAGCCACTTTGGAAATGAATGCCCGTTGGTCACTGCCAAAATTAGAATGGCTAGGGATACCTAGTTGTTCCAATTTGTGAACTTCTTTGAGTACCTGTTTTTCAAACACACCGGACTCAGAGGAATAGCTGTGGATGGGCGCATTAAGGGTGGATTTATTTCTCAAGCCCATGCGGTTAAGGTTTTCATAGGAATTATCATCCTGGAAAAATTCATTTAAATGAACCTTGCGCATAAAACTATGGAATTCAGACCTGAATTCAAAAGGGTCATGATATTTTGTGGTGACAAAGTTTAAACCTTTGTTTAGGACTAGCTCTTCATTCCTACTTAGAACATAGTTGGACAAATTTATCACCACTGATTCCGCGCCCTGCTGCGAGTTTGTATCTGGTTCCCCCAGTCCCCTCGGTTGGGTCCCTGTCCTAAAAAAGGATGTCCTTGTCTTTGTCTGTTCTGATGCCGCTGTCCTCGACCTCTGCCCACGCCCTCTTCATTGCTTTGTTCTGCGGATCCTGTGCTACCATCGTTGCGTGAACTATAAGAAGTATTGCGGAAGTGAACTCTTTTCTTGAAAGCGCTTTGATTGGTTGGGAATTGGTGAGTATTGCCAAACTTGTAACTATCCGTAATATAAGGGAAAACCTTTTCATGAGAAAAAATGGATAGGTCTTTTTTCATCCTCTTGACGCGTTCTAGACTGGTGTCATTTTTGAAATCTGATAATTCTTTTAGATGTAAATCTAATTTGATTTTGAAGGCGTCAAGATCTAAGTCCTTTTTTAATTCATCCTATAGTTTGGAGATATCGATTTCAGTTTGTTTAGATACCTATGTGGCCGCGTCTATTATGAGTACTAGCCAGTCCCGACCGCATTTATTCGATATATAACTCCACTTGATCTTAAACTCTCGGTTATCCAAAAAAAGCCTGGGTTCATTTCTCACTATAAGGCCTTGTGGCAATGCCTGATTTTTTAGGTATTGTAGCATGATGACACCAGGTAATTCTGTGCGAATTAAACATTTTCTAAGTTGAGTTAGTTCGTCCCATTGGTAATTTTTTTATCGTTAAGAATACCATCATTAGTGTCTGCTAACGCTGGGCAACGAATCTAACAGTTTTTGTACATATTCTTCAGTTTAAGCCATGCATTTATCTGCACTAGCTGCCATGATAGTACCTAATACTCACACCCAAAACGTGAAGGAAACAATATTTTACACACTGATACAATAGGACCATACACTGAATATATGTGCCTTCGAGACTACAAGGAGCCTCCTAGAAATCTGTCTTATTTAAGGCAAACAATAACCCCTTATGATTTTGCTCTTTCTCACACGGTCAGGGGATGACCCTAGATATAAATATATAAAGGAGATAGATTCAACATTTTCAAATAAACTGATCTTTGCAGATAGTCTGATGTAGCTACCCTCCCTGTACCTATAATCTGGAAAAAATAGACCAAATACGTGATGTTAATTCACACTATCAAAACGAGAATTTTTAAATAATAATAAAGTTTTACAAAAAGTTATAAAACTCATAAAAAATATGTTTTACATGAATATGACCCAAACATAACAAACCATGGTAGATGCAAAACAATACAAATCACTAATTTCACAAATATATTCCCACATAAACACAGTACAAAAGACACACACAAATGGCTTTAACAATTTTCTAAAGCTGAGTATTATTGACTACAGCTCAAAACCATGCCGACATGTTTCAGTTCTTCGTAGCACTAATTGCACGAACTTTCTTCAGGGGAAGAACTTAATTTTCTTATTCTCCACCATGTAATCCATGGCCACGCATGGAGATATCAATAGTACTCCTAAAATTGGGAATGTGAAGATAAAAAAAGGGGGGAAACTATCACTATGTGTCACCATCAAACATCTTTGCAAGTCAGAAAAAAGCTTGAAAACATAGCTCAAAGAACCAGACTGCATGCTGATAGTTTGCAATGCACTGGGTCGGGTCCAAGGTTGCTATCAACCCTGCCCCACAACTCTAAAAACGACTACATACCTCTCAGTAGGACATAAGTAGTGCAGGTGTAGCAATACACCTTTGAGTAGCCGTAGAATTCAAAAATCAAATATTTGTAATTTTCTTTCTGGCTCTTAAATAGCCTTGGTCCTGATCAGTGCTGCAGAGAACAACAACAACCCATAAGTCTTATGTCAATATGGGATTGCAATTGATTAAATACTTGTTGCACCACCATAGACACCATTATATCAACCGTGGTGTTCTTACTCTAGTGTCTTTTGACTCAACAATTAAAACTCGATAAGTCCTCTGCCCCAGCTCGCACCACCACGTGTCACACAATGTGCTAAGTATTGGTGCTGTGTTGCTATACTATTAGCCCCATCACCATACAATAACGTGTAAAACTGATATCTTGAGTTAAATTATCTGTGTACTGGCAAGGCTATTTACGTGGTCCTTTCCACAAATGCCACGCAGTTTTTTTGCTGAGACACCCCACCTCCATCTGTGAGGTACCTATAGACAACAAAGGTAAACATCCTGTCACCTACGGTCATATCGTTTAAACAATAAAACCATCCGTATCATACTTGTAACATCTTACAATGCAGAGACATGTTTAATCTACCTTGTTGGTAGTACAACTCCGTACAAGGATGAAAACACCGGCTCTCGGAGTACCGTGTCTAAGCTCCGCTCCGCATTAAGGTCGCGCTGTGACCAGAAATGTAGAACACCTGTTCTAATATACTTCAGCGGTGGAAAGCGGGCAATACACACCACCTCCATAGATATAAAAAGAGGACTATGAGGGTGCTTATACTCGCGGACAAACATTGGGCTAAATCCACATTTAAACCGCGTTGTGTACATTGCGTTATGATGCAAAGCAAACACCTGCCAAAACCAATAAGTACCAATTAATAACCAGCCATCATCAACAATTACTAATTAATAAAAATTATTAATTAATAAAAAACGCCAAAGCTGTGATATATACAGCCATAGACCTGGAAAAAAGACTAAGAGGCGGTATTTCCACATGTTAGCCTAACCACAATGGAGTAATTTGGAAACAATTGGAAAAAACCTACCACATTACTGAAGGGGTAGCTGGCTCTGGATTTCATGTTGAAAAATGTGAGCAGGTTAAAGAGGTTACATTTACACACCGTCAATCAAGTAAATCAGGCAATGATTTTGATACAACGAAATGTCCTGTTTCACAAATATGTCAGATTCTGGAACAAACCTCCTGCCAGTGTCCTGACGGTACATGTACATAACAGACAGAATGATATTGATTATACCTTAATACAGGGTACACGAGGTAATTGCTTAATGAATGCATGGTGTTTTCCAGTGAACATATATCACATTGGTCATGTGTGTGTTGCCAATCTAATGCCTCATTGAGGCCAATAATGTGACTTTGACATTTAAAAATCATTTTTTGTTCAAACAGTATTAATTTGCGGTCTATTTCTGATTTACTCTTACCAACAATTTTCTTAAAAATCACCCACCTAAAATCATTGTGGGAATGTTTCATTTGTATAAAATGTTTCACCATAGGTGCCATTATTGTTTGATTTTTTATACAACTGCGATGCTCTACCATGCGAGTACGGGCATAGTGGAACAGACAACAGTGGAAAACCCCACAACAAAGTGATCAAGCTACAAATAAGGGTGGTGGGTCTTGTGATTAAGACAGATGTCTAACTAGGGCTTAGCGGGATCACATGTCATGCTCCACTCCCCTCCCCCCCCAAAGAGCCAGATAACCCCAGAAAGCCAGAGGCCGCAAGGGTGAAGAGTTACATGTATCCAATCACTCCAGAAAAGCTACATAGACTCCAGCACCATTCCCGAGCTCTCTCGGAAAACACTGCCAGAGAGAGAGCGGCTGCAAAGCCAGCTTTCCTGTCTACTTAAGAGAAACAATGAGGTCAGGTATTGTTCGGCCTGGGGCGCTTTTTTGTGTTGCTTTTCTTCAAGTTCAGGAACCAAACGAAAAGCACGTTTCCTGTTTGTGAAAACTTTCCACAGTTTTCTGAAGGCACTTGAGGCCCAGAGTTTGCTTTGGGGGTCGTCAACAACAGAGGAAGGAAGGGGAAGGCAGATAGATTTGTTTAAGGCAAAAATAACGTTGTTTCTTTTTCCTATTTGCACAGCTAGACAAGGCAGCACCGCGTGGCTCACAACTGCAATGAGAGTATGGGCGCTCTTCTTCTGCGGCTGGAAAAGGCCTGCAGGTGATAGAGAAGGTGTTGCATTACAAGAAGTGCTGGCACTTTCATCTTGGGAACATTGTAGACCGTTGGGAAGCCTGCATCAGGTGTTTGCTGGTGCAGGGGCAGAGTCCATCACAAGCGATTGCCAATCGATGGAAGGCTGCACGATATTGCCATGGTCAAAGCAAAAACGGCCCATTGTGATCCTAATTTCACTTTGCCTTTACTTACAATGGTATTCCGACTGGGGAAATGCTGCAGTAAAAACAAAATACTTATGCACATTTCACAGTGTGACTATTGTGTGTTCCTTTTCTATGCCAGGTTTGGAAATGGGAATTCACCATAATGTTTGCCAAAGGGCAGTAATCTTGCCAACATGACAAAAACAGACCGAAGCTGAAGGCAAAAGGAGAATTGCGACCAACTGTGCCATCTGCTTCCACTTTTTGGGCACTTTCACTAAACCCCAATCCGAAGGACCGCCTCTGCATTCCAATTATATAACTCGGAGTATTCTCCAAAGCAGGTGTTTGGAGATCACTAAAATCATCGATGCAGATAGAAACAACTGGTTTCTTTATGTTGCAAATAACACAATTGTATGCGTGTTCTTTTTAAGTGTCATCAGTGAGGAGGAGCAGAGCACAGCAACAGATTAAGGAGCAGAAGACGGGCAGCACAAGAAGCCCGAATTAAAAAAAAAAAGTATGCAGCTGGGAGCCGGCTGGAGGAGGAGAGGCGCATTGCGGGGAACCATTGACGCTGAGCGGAACGCAGGCTGCAGCACTGACAGAGCCAGGGGTGGACTGGCCTATAGAGAACTCCGGGGATTTCACGCTAGGCCTCTGCACCCAGGGTCTCGTGTGTTATTTGGGGACCACTTTGCACATTATTTCCAGGTCCTCTTTTGGTTCCCAGTCCACCAGTTGACAGAGCCTGTGATCTAAGAAGTGTTATTGATTATGACACTAACGTCAGACGGTTCCAAGTGGTTTTATATTTGTAGACATCTTTTTAAACGTGTGCATATTTGGTCGCCATAAAACTTGACCCATTTTTTTTCAATGTGGGGTCCTTTCATACCCTCCCCCCCTGCAGTGGAGTAACTTTGCTGAAAAAGTTGGGGGGAACACGATATCTGAGGAAAAGGTGCCCCAGCCAAATGAAAGGGGACAAAATGGTGTGCCATGAAAGTTGTGGGGGACAAAAATTATGCCCATGGATTACGCTATGCCCCTGTGCCCTCCCAAAGCTCCCCCCGCACTCCCAGGTGGGAACCCGGGACTGAAGTTAATAGTGTTTTCGCGGTTAAAACTCATGGACAGGTGATTACTGATTTTGGCACCCCGGATTTGCTAACGGCAGTGTTGATAACAATTATTTTGTCAGAAATTGGCTGAGGTGAGCATGTGAGATGTTGTTTGAGAGGGAAAAAAACCTCACTAAAGATGGCCGCATTGGAAATGGTGCTTCAAGCAGAGCCACTCTTCCATTTCCATGGTGTTTTTTGGGCTGTGGTTGGGTAAATGGCGAGGCAGCAAGTGGAAGGCAAGTAGCGAGGACAGCCGGAAAGTGCTGGGTCGCTGAGAAACCAGAAGGCGAGAAATGACGGGTAGCCGAGAAAATCAGGGCGGGTGACCGTGAGAGTGAGCAGCGAGCAGCTTGCTCAGAACTGAGACTGGATGGTTAGTTTTAGCCTGGATTTTGAGAAACCATATTAGCTCTGACACCTGTTCAGGGGGCTCATGCTTGAAACATAACATTCCTTATGTGCGTTTTCACTCCATTCCCTGCGCCTCTCTCACATTTTGGTAATGTCTTTTTATAGTCAGTCGATGAAAATGGACATTACTCCGAGGCCTAATTGATATTTACGACGTTTAATGATAAGGACTGAATCCCAGTCTATTACACTTCTTTTGGGGCAACCGAGTCTACGTCTGTTTCTCTTGCACTAACATTGATCTGCTCACACCTTGTATTCTTTCACACCCACGCCGTGTGCCAATCAAGGCAGATCCCTCTACACCGCTATGTTGCTCTCTGTGGATTTCCTAAACTCTGCTCTCATTCCAGCACTACTCACGGAAGGTTACGGCGTCCTTCTGTATCCAAGACAAAGGCACTCATTGTGGGTGAGCCGGTCTGGTAAAAATGCTTGTACCACTGGCTGCAGCATTTTTACCAGACCGGCTCCCTCTGTGGTGGGCCTGACCTACCAGGAGTTCTGACCCCCAGCGGCAGAGAATTGCAACTATCATCAGCGCCTGTACTGGGTTACCAGCAAACTCGTAATGAAGGACAATGGGCCTTATTACGAGTTTGGAGGTAGCCATGGCGTTTTTAGCGCCATGGCTATCCCCAAACTCGGGTCTGGTTCCCAAAAAATTGGAATTACCGGGTCATTCCGACCTTTGCAGGCAAGGTAATTCCCATTTGCGGGACCCTGAGGGGAGGGGTTAAGCACCGGAGGGTCAAGCGAGTGCCCGGGGAGGCCAGAAGGACAGAGACAGGGAGAAGTTTTACAAAATCCAGAAGGAGTACCCATCTCATCCGGTCACAAAAGTACTGTGGCAGAGTTGGTGCTGTGCCATGAGACATTTTGCACTTTCACATCAGACAGGCTTTCTTTAAAAAAAAAAACGCACGAAGGTGGGAGAGTAGCTTTGTCCTTCCTTCGTCTCCCCCTCTGCTCCTCCCAAGCACTCGATTCTAAAATCATGTGTGAATGTCTGGACTCTAATGAGCCACTTTTACAGTGGGGGGAGGTGCTCTTGTATACCAGGAACATCCCATATCATATACCTCTACGTTAAGTGTTGTTTTTTACAGCTCATCAGTCTAACTACTCTGCCCTCCCCTTTCCAGAGACAGTGGTTTGATCCTTCTCCACTCATCTCTCGTACCAGCACTTAAGTGCTCTGGGCATGTTGGTAATCTAAATGGTCACTTCTCTGTAGTCATATGAAAAAGCTACAGCCACCGAATCCACTCTACTACCACTAAGGAATTATTCTGCACAAGTAACAAGCATTTTCTTTGGCCGCAAAATGACAATGCACTGAGTTAAAACGACTAAACACACTCTCTTACCACAAATCAAATGAAAATACTTTTTCTACACAAGCAACATGCATTTTCTCTTGCCACAAAAATATGATATGCTGATTTACAACCACTGACCTCAACACCTAGGCCATCACGTCGGCCCCCCCACCACCTGACTCGCTAGGTGCCATCCGCCCCTCTCCTCCCCACCTGTACACCTCCTCTGTTCTCTGTATCCTGCTTCCGCTTTATATCTGTTCTGTTGTTACCTCTGAAAACCTCTCTGTTATGCATCTGCACTGTTGTATACCTCTGTAAAGCGCTCCGTTGCTTCTCAAAGCTAAGTCTGCGCTTAATAAATACAATATTAATAATAACTGTATGTTATCACCGGCCTGACTCTAAACAATGATGTGATATTCCGCCCCCTTTTCTTCCCTACCCAATACCAGCTCCTTTACTCTTCACCATTCCCCTCACATTCCAGCACCATGTCTTTGTGTGCCTCCCCTCCTGCTTCCCCTTTTGTGTTTCTCTGCTGCTTCCCCTACTGGGTTCTTGCTATTTGTGTATGTGTCTCATTCAACCCTATATAGCTGCTGTTCTCTGTGACTATGTGCAACTCTTGCTTTTGCTGCCTGTTCCCATATGCCCTGATTCTGTGCTCCTTATCCCCATGTGACTGCCCACCCTTTATCTTTATTCTGATACAGTTGCTGCTGCTCCTGACCTCCATAGCCCTTTTCTTCCTTGTCCAATACCGGACGATTTTCCTTTCGTGCTCAGTCCCCATATTTGTGCCACTGTGATTCCTGTGTCCCTGCATTTTTGCCAGAATGTGGCGCTTGTTGCACCGGTCCCACCCTCGTCTCGACGTCAGAGAAATGAAAGGTGTACATTGTTCCTGGCCCCTCCTCCCCATCGCCGATGTTACGCAGATGTGAGAAACGCTATTCACTCAGACAGCCATTTAGACCCTATCCTGATGACGTTGTTGAAGAGATACATTTGCAGTCGATGGAGCAAGTAGACTGACTGACTGTGCAAAAGGTTGATGACGTCACTATTAAGACTATGAAATAGATGCGTTAGACATGAAGCACATTTGCATTGCTGCATGAAGCTACGCAGACACTTAGATTAAATTGCTCTTAGACATGAAGAACATGCTCATGACCCACTTAGAGGACAGGTGCACCTTTGCTATGCAGTAACCACAAGTCGCATGAGAATACAGATGAACTACTTGGTGATGATAAATGCCACTAAGAGTGGCCATGTAAATCAAGATGGAAGCCACAGCTGCATTGAAATAAATGGAAGGCACTCCGAAGGCTCAAGAACAGAGAGAGAGGCTTGAGACGCTGTTTCTGCAAAGCAGCACAGACCAGCCTGTTAGTTCAGCCATTGTGCATATTCATGCCAAGGACACAGAGGGAGAGGAAGTTGCACATTAGCAGAAGAGATGGGACACCTCATGTATAGAAGCTGAAAATTCTAGCCAATTCGAGCAGGAAAATCGAGTTTGTGGTCCCTACACACTGTTCAAATCCAATTGACAAAAGACGATACAAAAGTAATACCAAGATGAAAGCTAAATGTTCTGTCTCAAGGCATCGAGGATCAGAGATGGTAGCCCACTTGGGTACATAAAGAACTTTTGAGGCTCTTCCCACCACCTTGAAATGTTCTCATGGGCCGGTAACTTTCAAAAGCCCCAAAGTTGAGTAGACCCTATTGGACCAATCCACCTTCCAGGCTAGCTCACATTTTGTTGCAAAGCACAAAGCCCACTAACCTGACATGCCTGTAATTGCAACGTTTATGAGGTGGTCACAGAAGGAGCCACCAGATACTGTTTAGCCGATAAAAGGTACTAATCCTATATGTTTCTATATATAGCCTACTGTACTCACCAATCCCATTGCACCTTAGGTTTTTGCAATGTTTCATTTATTTTGTAACATCAGTCCACCTTAAAACTTCAGGACGAGCCTGTAACCTGTGAGAAAATATTGGAAAATCATGTGTTGTCCATAACTTGATCCTTGTATCGAAACCTTTCAATAAACAGTGAGTATTGTCACATTTTTAGACACTTCATTTTTTGGTGCAGGGAGGATTAACTCTGAACCATCTCCTCTTGCTTGTATTTGGGGAAATTAACAGTCTCACGCACATGACTTCAAGTGGTAGCAGAGGTTGGTCGCTAAGAACCCTGTTGAATACCGTTTTTTCGCACTGCATGCCCGAAGGGATGGGTTGTGACCTGCGAGGACCGGATCTTCTTTGACCACGCGTGGAAACTGAGACGGTCGTTAGAAATACCTTTGGTGAAATTCCTGCCCGCTCCCTGTGGGATGTAGAGCAGAACAGACGGCAGAGTGGCAGAATTTGTAAGAGACTGTCCAAGGGCTTCAGCAGATCCACGGAGTGTAAGTATGAGTCCAACAATATGACAAATATTGGGCGAGGGAATAGTTGTGTTGTGACTTGTTTTTGATTTATGTCTGAGAGAATCCCTGTTTCTAGGCGATTAGCTTAGTTTACCGATGACAAGATGAATCCCTGGCTCTAGGCGCCAGCCTAGGTTGCGAAAGGTGGTACCTTATTGAACTTTACAGAAAATATGAAACAATAAAAAACGTATTAAAGGTAATCATATTCTTTGGTGGAGAAGAAGGACCACACCCTTGACTGGGCACTTTTAAGAGAATATTCCCCTATGAATCGAAAAGCAGTATGGTGGCAACAAGGCATTTGTATTGTGGTGTCTTTGTGTATCATACAGGGTTCGAGAGTGCACTTGAAGTGTTTTTATGCATAATGGTTGGTGATGTCACAAAAGGTTGTTAATAGGACATAACGCATTGATGCAAGAGTGACGGCCTGCAGTGGGGCACAGAGTTGCTGGTGAATAATGGAAAACTGGTGTTTTATAATGGGGCATGGTGGTTTTGAAGTATTCGAAAATGAGAAGATTGGTGTACCATTTGGGTTGAGCTCAAACAGCACCTGCAGAGTTGCGGTTTGGCCTTGAGGGTGGAGATTAGAGCAAGGGCAGTGTGCGGATCACGATTTTGGCAGTGTTGGTTAGCCAGAGAGGCTGGTGCAATAGGCTGGAGGTCGTTTTGTTGTGGAGAAGTTGGTTAATAGTTGACAACTGTGGAAAAATTGAAATTGGCATTGTTTGAAGTGTACAAAAAAGTCCAGATAGGTCAAGTAAGTATCGGCAGTCAGAGAGTGATGTGCCATCATGGGGGATAAACCCCTTAAGCACCTGTGCAAGTCCCTCCCGTGGTATCAGGACAAAGAATGCGAGTATAGCGCAGAATGGACTTGTGATATAGAGGCAAAATGGTGAGGCCTGGTCACAGGAAGGCAGTCTTTTGACATCTGTTCTGCAACACATGACTACATATTTGCATGCTGCATATAAGGGACAGAAATTAAGCAACAGATTGGCAATACTGGAGTTATGGAATATGTTTGAGGACAAGGAAGAGGACACACCCAAGAGGGAATGGATGCTGAGCCAGCATGATGCAAGGGGCGAAGCGCCCGTGTCACCTTCTCCTCAAACAGCTGACCCACAGACAGGGGGCCAGGGATTTTACCCCTTGAAAGAGTTAAAAGCAGTGGCAGGGTGCACTAAGCCTGTGTATGCAGCTCCTGCATATAGTGGCGCTAACCTGGTGAATAGGAAAACAGGGACTATGATTCACGAACGCAAGGAGCACAGTGACGTGCAAGCAAAGTTAGTGAAGGGCGAGGAGGTGACTTAGGGGCGTAAAGGGGACAATGAGATGACATTTCCACCGAATGAGTGGGCGGGAGAACAGATACTACTTAAACTTGATGTAACGGAGTCCAGAAACCTAGAGGAGGAAGTTAAAAAGCAAGATGAAAGGGAGAAGGAGGAAGAGGATAGAGAATGGGCATAGGTAATGGAGGAAGTGAAGAGAAGAGGAACAGATGAGGAAAAAGACCAAGAAAAAAGAATAAAAGGAGATAGAGGAAAAGGAAAAGAGGAGAAGACAGAAAGAAATTGAGGAGAAGGTGAGGAGAAAGGCTGAAAAAGAAAAAGAGAGGAAGATGCAAATTAGAAGGGAGAAGAGGAAAATGGAGGTCAAGAGGACTGTTAAAAAACATTAGTGCAGAGAGGAGGAAGAGGGGAAAAAAGGCAGGAGTGGGAGAGAGAGAGAAGTAGGGAGGTACACCTTAAGGAAGTGGAGGATATAATGATAATTCCTAGACTTTCAGATGATGAGGATGTACCATTTGTGTATACGGAGGATGATTGGGACATTATACACATGGAGGAGGGGTAGCGCTTCTGCTACGTAGGCAAGCTTGAGCATAGCGGGGTCCCCTCTGAAGGGGGGGAAGTGACTCACTGGACAGAGCGGTGAGGAGACAGCAGGGGAAAGATACATTGAGACAACTTAACTTTGAGGATGAAGGAGATGAAGACAATGATGACAGGTTAGGGATAATGGGATCATAGAAGGAACTAGGGGCGAGTGATGATGAAGAAGGGAGGAGGCCACAATGCCCCTCTGAGGGGGTAAACCCAGAGCAGGAGACACTGTGGGATGAAGAATAGGAAATGGGCATGGGTAGTATAGCTCAGTGGTGACACGCACATCCTGGAAGCACGGCGATGCAGAGCAACATAGGTTTGAATCCCAGGTCCGTGCTTAGAAACCTCTTTGGTAGTAAGCACATTATAAATAACCAATTATATATATATACATATACATATAGAAAGGGGAAAGCTAGAGCCAGAGGGGCACAACAAATGCCCCAAAAGTAGATCAGATAGCACAGATGAAGTTACTCCATACATACAGAGATTAACAGGACGAAACATAACTAGCATGATGGGAGCATTTACAGTCACGAAAGACATAGGGAAATATGACAAAAGTATGGGGCGGACGCAGTTCCCGCTGTTAGAAAAGGGTGGCGGGCGACCACAATATATACTGTGACAACAGATGGATAAGAATAATTTTAGCTGTATGTCGCCATAGTTAACTATAGGAACAGAGAAATGGATTCAAAATTCTAGAAAGATTAACACCAGGGAATACACTAGCAGTTGTGACATGAAGAGATTACGCTGCACAATTATTGGGGAGGTAGCTGATAATGTTTGGAAATGAGCAGGATATCCCGGAATGACAGCACCGAACACAGTGCATGATGAAGCGCAGTTTCATAACTGCAGGGCAGCCGTATGACAAGCCTTAAGGGTGCAGTACCCAGACACATCTGATAGAAGTACAATTATGACACGCAAAATGTGTGAGGATGAAGAACCACTTCAATATGTTCTGGCGATACAAGCACCTTGGTGTCCTAAGTCGCGTGAACCGTGGGACAAAATTGTGGGGTTATTTTACCACATATTATGCCAGGGGGTACCAGAGCAGGTGCAAAGGCAATTGAACAAATTAGTGCGGATGGAGGCGAATCCATGGACAGAAATTCAGTTAACTATAGTACGTTACTGTCAACTAATGTAGGAGAATGTGAGAAAGAAATGCAAGTAAAGTAAACAGGAAGAAGCAAAGTTAGTTCTGAAAAAAGCGTCAAAATATACAATGTAAGGGGCGATGCTAACAAGCAGAAAGGGTGGGGTAACCCAGAACACCCAGCATTAACTGCAAATGGCAGGGGGAAGATTTGCAGTACAGGAAGAGGAGGTATGCCCAGGGGGAGAGGAGCAGGGTACCCCGTGCAGCAGGGAGGAGATGAGTTTAACGGGGGAAAGCCCTGACCCATGGGAGTTCCACCACAATGTTGGACATGCGGAAAGATTGGCCATATATCATCAGTGTGTAGAAGCAGAGGGGGAATGCAACATAATGAGGGCAACACATCAGCCAAAATACAATACAGAGCAACCTTATTATTACATAATTATAATTAGAATTGGTGTTTACAATGCACTTAATACTCAGAGGTTTCTAAGCGAGGACCCAGGATTTAAACCTGTGTTGCTCCACGTCATCTTGCTTCCAAGCCAAGTGCGTTGCCCCTGAGCTATCCTCCCGAGACTATACACAAGATCACACGCAGATGCAGACGTATGCGCCACAAATGGTGCCAACACAACACGCATCAGCCAAGTCACAACAGCCCATGATATATACACCGCAGGCACAGGTGTACACACAGCCACTGCAAGCAGCACCACAAGCAGCGGTGCAGCAGAACACTGTAGCCAGGAGACACACAGATACCCCATTGCAGACTCCCACACCAAGATTACGGGGTACAACCATAGTGGGAGGGAATCCTTTCACTGAGACAGGGATGACTTTATACCCACAATAGGACCGCCCACAAACTGACTTGATGTGTTCAATCCTATCTGTTACAATCGACAAGAATGGGGTGTTGGGGTAACCATAGGAGACAAAATGTTCCCTTTTCTCGTAGATATGTGGGCGACTAGATCCTGTATTAGGGAGGGGAGATACCCCATGTCAGGCATTGCCCTGAATGGTCATGTTTTCTCTGGGGCTGCAGATTTGGTTCTGTTTACCGACGAATTGCCAATTTACATTGCAGAGCATGACCTCCCTCTGCCACTGTTATATTCCCGCCAGACACCATTTAACATAATGGGAAGAGACATGAGAAAACTTAACATGACCATTTCATTCACCGAACAAGGGATAGTGTGTTCTTCCCCAGGAATTCATTATATGAATGCACGAGAATGTATCGACGCATTCAGATGCCAGACTGTGCATAGGGGTGGGGTGCCCCTAAATCCTGAGGTATTCCAGTATGGGGTCGAAGTGCTACTAGCATGGCTTCCAGGGATACATACAAAGCAGGCTACTTTGCTTGTCAAACAAGGCTTTGTTCAGACCAAAAATTCCTTTGGATGAGGAAGAAGGATAGGTGTTCCCATTAGAATTGGAGACAGTTATAGTAAGGGACAAGAGTATTGCACTGGACAGATGATACAAGGCGTGTATGGAGATCAGTAATCGCAGTAGAAGACCACAGACTGATTGATTTGACAGACAAAGAATTGTTTTGGGGTGACTATTCAGATCTTGAGACAGTGTTCAGTATGATCATTACTTACTGGGTGAGCATCTGTTACAGGGAAGTCCCACAGAGGATGGCCTTGATGAAAAAGTGCCACCGTCATTTCTTTAGGAAGACCTAATGCAAGAACCAAGCATATTGAGGATCAACAGCCCATAAGACATTGGCCTGTTGAAAGGGCTAGGAGCTGCTAAAATCAAGCTCAAGACAGGGGCAATACTATCGAGGTCAAAGCAATACCCTCTATCTAGAGAGGCAGACAAAGGCATTTTTGAGACAATTCCCATGCTAGTGCAGAAGGGAATTTAAGTACCAACAAAATCCCAATGTAACACGGCTGTGAACCCAGTGAAGAAGGCGCCAAACGATCCTACTTGGGGACTTTAATCTTGGTTTTAACGACCCTAAGAACACTAACGCCCATGACCTAGCTAACACCTTATCGGATTTAGGTCACACGCACATTATTCACGAGCCTACTCATATCAAAGGCAGAACACTGGACTGGATCACTCACCTCAATTGCTCTATTGACCTTCTATCCAATGACCCATGCATTTGGTCGGATCATCACATAATAACCTTCTCTATCAAAGCCAATACACCTCACCTGGCGCCTATCATCGCCCCAGCTACCAGCATGAGAAATAAGAAAGATATTACACCTGACACACTCTTACCCATACTACTCCCCATCCTGAACAATATCGACTCAGAGACTGACCCCACAGTCGCAGTGGATATCTACAACCAGGCTATACTTAAAGATTTGAACTCCATTGCCCCCCTAAAATTGCGGAAACCCAAGCCACAGCGTCACCTTAACACTTGGTTCATGCCGCAGCTAAGAGAATTACGCAAAGCTAAGAGAACCGCAGAGTCACATTGGAAAAAACATCCCACAGCATCCAATAAGACTGAGCTAAACCTAGCCTCCTCTAGTTACAAAGAAGCTATCTTTATTGCTAAAAAGGACACATATAACAAAAGGATAACACAAGCGGAATCCAACACAAAGGAACTCTTTAAGATTTTGAAAGAACTAGAATCCCCCATTGCCCCCATAGACAAATATGTTACAGATGCACTATGGTGTAGTAATATTCAGAAGGCCTTATTAGATAAAATAGCTCGCCTACAATCTAAAATCAACGAAAAAAAATCCCTGCTACTTGCTGACTCGGACTACAAACAATTACCCAACAAATCACCTACCTTTAAGTCAACTTGTAAACCTTTCAGCTTCTCACCCCTCTCAATCTGGGAAGTAGAAAACATCATCAGGAAACTTAAACCTTCAAATTGCCAAGGTGATGCCTGCTCTGCCCCGATCATCAAAGCTGCTGCGCACGACCTGGCACTATTCATAACTAACCACATCAATGCCTCCTTCAAAACTGGAGTAGTGCCTGATAACCTAAAAGATGCGTGGGTCATCCCACTCCTTAAAAAACCTACTCTTGATCCAGCCAACCCGTCTAAATATAGACCGATAACAACTGTACCTTTCTTACTAAAAATACTGGACAGAGCAGCCTATTTACAAATACAGGCCTACTTAGAATCAAACAATCTCCTAGGACTTAGGCAGTCAGGTTTCCGACCTAGACACGGTACGGAAACTGCATTATTAGATCTCACTACCCAGATCCAAATCCTGAAAGACAATGGTAATCTTGCACTCCTCTTATTGCTTGATCTGTCAGCAGCTTTTGACCTGGTCAACCATCAAACACTCTGTCACCACTTGAAAACTGCAGCACACTTCTCAGACGCAGCCACAGCCTGGATCAGTTCCTTCTTGGCGAACAGAACCATGAGGGTCTTCTCTCCCACTGATTCTGCCGAACCTTCACCAGTACCCTGTGGAGTCCCGCAAGGCTCCTGCGTGTCCCCGACACTCTATAATATATTCACAAAGCCCCTCTTTGATATCCTTGACTATCTGGGTGTCACGTATACCAATTACGCGGACGACACCCAGATACTCATTCCTATCTCGGGGAACTATGAAACAGACAGCAAAACCCTTAATGAAATCTACTCAGTAATTCAAGCATGGATGGCACATCATGGACTCTGTCTCAATGACGAAAAAACCGAGTTGATCATCCTTGGCACTCACTCCAAACTCAAAAATCTCAACCCCGCATTTAAATCCTTCACCATAGATGGCAATCTCATTCCCGTGTCAAATAACACCAAAACCCTTGGGGTTTACATCGATGCCACCTTATCCTTCTCCATACAAACTAATGCAGTAGCATCATCAGCCGCTTACACCTGTAAGCTGATCACTGCATGTAAGCCGTTCATCTCCTCACCCAACTGCATCACTCTTGCTAGAGCATTAGTCCTATCCAAGATAGACTATTGTAATGCCCTCTACTTAGGCACTAGCTACAAAAATATCAACAAACTGCAAGTAATTCAAAATAATGCCATCAGAGCTGCCCTCAACATCCCCAAAAAGATGCACATCTCGGAGACCAGACGCAAACTACGTTGGCTTCCTGTCAAGCACAGAATTTCCCTTAAAACTCTGGCCCTTACACATAAAGCCAGGGCCAACCTTGCACCAGCCTACCTCACCAACCAACTCACACCTCACACTTCTTCAAGACCACTTAGAGCAGCACAAGCTAACACTATGTCCATACCGAGATTTAAACTTCATAACTCGGGTGGTGCTAGCTTCCCTGTACAAGCCTCTAAATTATGGAACACAATACCGGCGCTTTTGCGAGCAGAACCTTCATTTAACCTATTTAAACATAACACGAAGTGTTGGCTTCACAACTTGGACTATATGACACCCTAACCGCCTGATCCCAGCATGATCGACTGTCACTGGCACACGTTTGTAGCTAATGTACTTATACTAGACTATGTATATATGCATTTGCATGACTAAGTTTGTACCCACCTGTAACTGCAATGTAACGTAACCCTTATTGACTGCTTTCTATTGCAACTGTAACCAGACCTAACTTATGCGCCCGTATGCCCCTGGGCCTGGCTGCGCTTTATAAATAAAACAAATACAAAATACAAATTGTGGCATTTATATTCAGGATTTAAGCCTGCTGAACAATATTGTCGAAGCAGACCAATCCAGTGACAATATTACGTAGTATTCCGCCAGAAGCCACTCATTTCACTGTGATAGACTTGAAGAATGCTTTTTTATCTTTCCTGCTCCATGAAGAATCATAGGATTTGACTTTATTTCTCTTAGAAATAAAAAGTGAAAAAAACAAGACTGCCCCAAGTGTACTGTGAATCCCCTTCTACATTTAACAAATCATATCTTAATGAATTTTATCTTAAAGAATTGTGTTTTTAGTCTTTTAAAGCGTGCTTTTTAGTATATGGTCTTAGTGGTATATATTTTTAACAACTTACTATACCATGAAACCATTTAGAGATTTTTAATGTGTTATGACACTGCTGTGGTACTTGTTACTTGTTACTGTATTCAAATGTACTTGCACAATGATTCAAATTGTATTTTTGTATCTTTGTATTTTGTAAAGGATCTTTTAGATTCAAACACAAATAAACAATAATAATAATGATTTAATAGGGTTCCTCTAATGGACGTGGGGAATGCAGATTTAGGCAGCACGGTTATTCAGTACATGGACAACATTTTAATATGCAGTAGGTCAGAGGAGCAGTGTCGAAACAGTTTTGGCAGAAAAGGGTTACAAGGCAGACAGGGCAAAATAACAGTACTGCCAGAGGGAGGACTTATATATTGGTCAGCCAATATCTTAAGAGGGTAAAAAGGTGACTCTTGAGAGAGCAGATGTGATTTTTAGAACACTGCTGCCAAATACATTGAGGGAGATGTAGCAATTCTTAGGTCTTTGCAATTAATGCAGAGCCTGGTTAATCGACTACAGCGCATACACTAGACCTATTTTAAACGGGCTCAAAGAGGTTCAGAGGGAGGATGGCAAACTAACAGTGACAGGGGAGACGACAGAAGCATTTGGTAAACTAAAAGGGGAAATGTGCACAGCCTCTCTCCTGAGAATTCCGGCCTACAGAGCAGAATTGTACTTGTTTTCAAAGGAAAATGGAGTAGTGAGGATGGCATTGCTCGCACAGAAAGATACCTTGAGGCACAAACCGATAGCTTACTATAGTGGGCATTTAGACCCAGTGATGAGAGGCTATTATCCTTGCGAACAAGCATTGGCTGCTGCTGATTTTGCAGTAGAGAAATCAGCAAGTGTCACAATGGTCTGTAGCACCACTCTTTATGTGGAGCATGCCATTTTTGCCATTCTCGAAAAGCACAAAAGCAGATTGACCACACAGAGTGCATCCAGATACGAGGTGATTATCTTGAATGCAGCAGTAAAATTAGTAAGGTGTAGAGTTGTAAACCTGGCTACATTCATAGCAGAACCGGTAGAAGAGGGAGACTATGTACATGACTATATCAAATACACAGAATATTATGATGACATTCCAAGAGCCACAGAAAATACCCTTGAGGCGGGGAGGCACTCTTTATTGAGGGGTCCTCACTAACTGACCAGATGACAGGAGAACGGCATAATGGGACGGCACTCATAAAATTGAAACAGAGCAGGACAATTGAAGTAGTAATGATTATACTCACATTTTTCTGCACAAGCAGAACTAGTTGCGATCATAATAGCTAGGAGCACATGAGGATGAAGAGATCACAGTGTACTCTGACTCCACCAACAGTGCATGCAGGAATGTCATGTTGGACAGGCTCATAGATGCGCTGCAGCTCTCATCAGCAATTGCAGTAGTGAAGGGCCAATCCCACACGAGGGGGAAGGATGTGGTTTCCCACAACAATGAAGCCACAGAAGCAGAAACAAGGTGAGCAGCATATTTTTTAGACATAAATGAGTCTGTCACTCCACCAAATAGATGCACGTGAGCGCTCTGCAGGATATTGTAAGAAGGGCATAGTTCATTGCCCATTACCCAGGTCATAGAACTACAGGGACGATCACCAGCAGAAGAACAGGAATTGCAGATAAGAAGGGGGTGTTCAATATCCCCCACAGATGAGATGTGGTGACAGGAGAGCACTGGAAAGGCTGTTATTCCCCTCACATTATTGCAAGTAGCTACCACACAGCTCCATTACCTGACCCACTTTAGTAAAGGTGTTCTAGCAGCACATATAGTCGAACACTGGTTCTGTCCCAACTTGGCAGAGCACATTGTCGCCTTTATGAATAATTGGATTATCTGTCAGAAGTTCACTGCAGGACACACGTTGCAAGTAGTGTGAGGAGCAATACTGCACCCTAATGGGCCCTTCAAACACCTCCATATGGATTATGTGGATATGATTCAAAATTGTAATGGCTACAGGTATATATGGTGGTGTGCCCATTTGCTCGTTGGATCGAAGCTGGGTTCAACTTTCACAACCCGATGTCCTCTGTGCAGTGCAATTCCTCGTCATAGAGGTATAATTATAATTCTTCTTTTATAATTATCCCCACGGTGGGGGGGGGGTGAGCAGTGCTGCGATCTGACAATGGACCTCACTTCGTAAATGAAGTATTTTAGTATATCACAGCCCTGCTGGGGATTGAGCATACATTTCACTATGCTTATCATCTGCAAGCAAATGGTTTTTGTGAAAGCCTTAATGGCCTGCTCAAAGAAAGAATTTGCTAAAGTTAAAATTACACTGAAAAAGGGGTGGCTTCATTGTCTGCCCATAGCATTGTTCGCATTGCATTATCAGCCTGCATCTGACCAACATTTAACTCTGCACGAGGTGGTAACAGGATGGTGCATGCGCTTCCCCCTTGATCCTCCCACTAGAGCGCTGATGGATGCCCATAACGCTGCTACTGTTCTTGGTAATGAAATGTATGAATATTTTGCTTCGATAATGGTCACTGCTTCTTTGATCTCCCAACAACGGAAGTTGCAGCAGGGGAGGTCAAAGAAGGATGATGAAGATGACACTCCAATAGAGCCACACAAACTGCTTAAGGCCCCTCTTCTTTAACCAGGGGACTAAGTTGTGTTGAGGAATTTCAATAGAAGGTGGTACAAGCCACTTGTCGAGGGAACATTTACAGTTGCACAAGCAACAGATAAGTCTGTTACATTGGTAGGGAGGAAAGCTTGGAACTACCTGGGAGATGTCAAGCCCTGCCGAGGTGAAACCCCCAACACCCAACGCATAGACGGTGTACCACAAGAAGAAGAAGAGGAGGAACAGAGACAGATTGAAACATGCTCAAGGACCAGAGCTAGACAAGAGCATAAAGGAAGCTAGATTAGGCACGCTGTCTTTTCTTTAAACTAGGTAATCAACGTGTTTATGTAAACTGCATTTCGACAAGCAATTTTATACTTTTATGAGAAAAGAAAAGCACTTTATGAACTCATAGTAACCAAGAGCAAATGATACCAGAACATGTTTTTGTGCATGCTTTCCTCCTTTACATTGCACACAGTTATCCAATTCTGACAAGAAGTAACATGCCTGTTATTGCTTCACTCAGTAATCCTAAAACTCAATTAATATTCGAAAGGCTTTTTATTGCATAATGTTATCACAGAAGAAACTGACTGCCTCTACAATGGTAATTTAGAAGGTTATGGGTTTTGGTAAGTGCTTGTTTAGAATTCATTTACAACGCCAAGAGCGTACACATACACCAGAAATTGACACTGCAGCAAGAGCCATTGTGTTGCCATTTTTTGCATTTTGCTGTCTCTACCTCTTTCGCCTCTTTGCCTTGCAAAGAGCTGCATTGTATAACACACACACTGAAGCATATGCTAACACAACCCCTACTCCCGTTGTCACAGAAGATATACCTGGGCTGATCACCAGCGCTGTCTGAGAAATAAAAAGACTCAGGCACAGCGCAAATACAGTCTTTGAGAATTTAAATGCGTATTTAGCTGATTCGTCCCACGTCACCAATAATACATCACTAATAACATTTGGTACCAGCACATGACCAGGGTGGGAAGGGAGACCACAAAGGAGAGCAGATATGTGTGTTCTCTCATCCCCTATGCCATGAGTGCCTTCAGAACATTCATAGCTACAGAGATTCCAGCAGCCAGAGCACAGTGCCTTATGCATCTAGCGCTCTGCACTACAATGGGGCAATTTCAACCAAGATGGGCCACATTGCGATGTTGCCGTAGGAGGGCAGCTACATCAAGACTCAAGCAATGATGAACGACTATTGGAGTTTAGATAAAAAGAAACAGAATATAATGGATGGCCGAACAAAGAGGGAGCTAGAATAATAACACAAAAGGAGTTGCAGTGTCGGAAAACAGGGGAAAGGGAAACAGGCGACCTTCCAGGATTCTGGAAGAGACCTCAACTGTTGGTGTATGGACAGGTGTTCACAGGAGAAGGAGGGATAGAGGGGATGATGGGGTGCAAAACATAGGCACTCCTGAAGGTTCCAGTCAAAGTGGTACAGAAGTAAAATGATGAATGCCTCAAAGAATGGGCGGCAAGTGCCAAACTGCTTACATGCATGGAGAATGAAGCAGCCCCTATGTCAATAATAATACTTGAGAATTCTTCCCTGTGTTTCCAGAATGATGGTCCAGTGAAGGTTGGGGCAGACAAAGGATGCAAACAAACATTGAAGATACTAGGTTTGAAGGTTGGCACTGCAGTAATAATGGACCACTACTGGGCCTGTGGTTCCAAGGCGTACATGTAACTACCACCGAACTGGGGAGGGATATGTTCTCTAGCACATCTGAATACACCAGCCTTACTGGTACATCAAAAGGACATACAAATAGACAGGTTCCCCAAAATGAATGCAACAGAGGAAGTAAAGGTCTGTGGAGTTGATGAGAATAAAGAGATGTGAGAAACCTGAGGTTATTCTCAGTCGTAAACCCCTTGGATCCTCTAAGCAGGCACCCAGGCAAAGGTCATCACTATTGGATCCCAACCCTGGGGGCATAGAGTGAGGGATGATCACCTAGGTGGAGGGTACTTGGGTAATAGAAGTGGGGTGCCCTTGGGAGAGAAATGGTATCCCCCTTTTCCTGTTAGTGACCAACCCAACCCTTCTCCCATCTTCATGTACTGCTATAAGCCTGCTCCCCTCATTTCTCCACATTTGACACTTGACAATACTGGGATGAAGAAGAGGCAACTAGTCACAATGAAGACCACACTCATCTACCACTCTGGTACTTCGATGAGGATGATGCCGGCTGGGAACTGTAAAGGTTAGACATGTCCCGTTGATTGAGGTCAGGCGGGGCTGAATGGACATTCACACCTGCAGCCTGTCAAGGGGCTGCAGGTGTAGAAAAGGAGACAAGCCCAACCGTATGAGAGACAACAGGGAAGCCGATGCATGGAGAAGTGGAAGGGATAGCAGCAGGAAGTCCTGCGCACGTGTGGCATGGGAGCTGGGGCTCTGTGAAGAAAAACAAATGCTAAGAAGGGAGCCATGTGGAGAGGCTATCCCTTTTATTTTTGCTTCAGATGCTCATTCCCCTGTGCTGAGATGTGGACACAGGGGGTTTGAGGGGCAGGTGTGAGATCCCTGACGTGATGAGCACAATCCGGACTACTATGAAACCTTTGGACATGACCAGTGAGTTTCAATCCATTGAGAAACCCAGTGCGCAAATATTAAACTTAGTTATATGAGGAATAATTTGTATCAGAGTGGTCCCGTGTTTGTGGAAACATGTTTTGGAAGATCTCTGATTCAATCCATTGTCTAAAATTGAATAACTAAGAGCACTTTGGGCCTCATTACGACCCAGGCGGTAAGTTACCGCCTGGGCCGTGACTTTACCACCATGGCGTAAACTGCTAGGATGCAGGGCGTCTGACTTGCTTGCCGCGACCAACATATTGTACATACGTTTACGCCATGGTGGTTGGCGGACTTACCGCCCCATTCCGAGGTTGGCGGGGCGGTAAGTCCCCAATCCCCATTTACCCTTCCCCATTCCCATTTTTGCCCCATAGGGCATAATGGGAGTGGGGAAGGCGTTAATTACGCCACCGTAAATTACGGTGGCGTAATTAACTCCATGGTCCCTTAGCGCCATGGATTTTAACACCTGCTAAAAGCAGGTGTTAAGTCCGCCATGGCGCTAAGGGACCTCGTACTCAGGCGGTAAGGGTCGGCGCTGTTTACGCCGCCGTAAAACCCTTACCGCCTGAGTCGTAATGAGGCCCTTTGTATCGTAGTGGTCATGTGTGGGAGAAAACATGTTTTCAAAAGTCTCAGAAGCGTATTTATTTATGTATTTATTTATTGCATTTGTATCGCACACCTAACCCTCTGGCATCTGGGCACTTGGCTTAAGAATATGGTTACAGATCATACTTGTTTATACAGGTCAGTTAGTTAGTTAGATATGCAATACAGTAGTAACAGAACAGTTGCAAGGTCATGTCTTCATGCTACGATGGTAATAACTAATAACATAGTAACAGCTAGTAGCAGGTTAACAGAGTTGAGTACAGAATAGCAAAGGATCCTATAATATTATATATTACTATTGAAGTGAATTAAGGAAATATTACACCATGGGTTGAATGAATTGTGTTCTGAATACAAAATATGTGCTTTTTTATATAGAACAGAAGGAAATTCTTAACAAGTGCAACCCGTGCCTATTGAAGACCCAAATTAATACAACCTTTGTTTAATGAATATCAAACTCAATAAAAATCTTAACAAGAGCAACCTGTGTCTATTGAAGACACAGGCGCTGAGTAGAATCTTTATTTCTTGAATACCAAACTTAAAGAAAACTTCACAAAAGAGCAGAAGTGTTACATGCTAAGTTCAGAAAGTAAAAGAGAGCTTACATTTCAAGTAAAAACACTAGATGCTGCATGTTAAAATTGAATGATACTTTACAAACATGTGAAAACAATTGTGCTATATCCTAAAGTGAAAGGAACTTTAAATATCAAAACAAAAAAAGGCATATTGGGTTGCATGCTTCCTAGAAGGAGGATCCATGAGAGTCTTCTCAGATCTGGCCAAAGCCCACTCTGAACCCATCCCTTGTGGTGTATCAAGGATCCAATGTTTCCCCATGCCCTCTACAACATATTCACCAAACCCCTCTTTGACCCACTGGACGACCTTGGCGTAGTCTACACCAACTATACCAATGATACACACATTCTCCTCTTCTCCTCCCCCTGTCGGTGTCACATGAAGACACCGCGATGATTAATAAAATCTACCTCGCCATCCAGAGGCCATGAAAAACCTGTGCCTAAACAATGAGAAGACGGAAATCCTGGTAGTACGGTCACCTGCAATGCTGAAAAACTGCTCCCTCTTTTATTCATCCTTCCTGATTGATGGCATTAATGGCATTAAAATCCCGGTCTCGGCGTCTATGAAAACTCTGGCAGTGCACCTTGATGCCACCCTCTCCCTCTCAAAACAAGTCAATGCAATTACCTTGTCAGCAGCATACAAGGCTAAACTTCTCAACGCAGCTAAGCAATTCCTCACACCGTCTAGTTGTTTGTCCATTGCAAGAACGATAACTGAGCAAGACTCCACTATCGCAATGCCATTTTTGCAGGCCCCTCTAAGAAGAACATTTGCAAAATGTAGCTAATCCAAAATAATGGGCTACGCTCAGCCGACAACATCTCCAAAACAGACCATATCTCAGCAGCAAGAAAAAAGGTGCATTGGCTGCCTATTCAGGAAAGGATTAACTTCAAAATCCACACCATCACCCACAAATACCTTTTAAACACAGAACCTGAATACTTATCTCAGAAAATTGTTAAAGCCAACTCCTCCAGACCGGTTTCCCATGCCCACCGAATCACACCATTGAAATTCAAATGTATCAGAGGAGGATGGGTGAGCTTCCCCTCGATAGCGGCATCTCAGTGGAACGCCCTCCCTGTGATGCTGGAAATGATTTGGAGGGACAGGGCCTCCATGTCCTTGTCCTTTACTCCCTCGTCATGTGTGTTCAGTGTTGTTTTCTTCACATTAGTTCATTTGGGACTCCTGGCAGTGCAGCTCTTCCTCTTTTTGGTTGTGGTGAACAGATACCCCTGGGATACCCTTATGGCACCCATGGGTGGGGGTACAACCCTGTACCCCTAGTGTATGGTTTTGGCCACCTGTGTGTGGGCCACAGAGCAGGGTATGGGCTGGTGGCAGCTCCATGCTGAATTTGACAGGTGCTCTGAGTATCCTCCATTTTGGGATAGTCAGGCCTTGCCATAGGAATCAGTGGATTCCTGATAGGAGACAAGACGGGCCCTCTGGCCTCTTGGTTTCTATTACCTGTTACCTTGTTTTCCCAAAGTCCTGGGAAGCCCTGACTCTGTCCCTTCCCCTAACTGGCTGTTGGGTGGAAGAACCATATATGGTATTGTGGGGAAGTCCAGGCCAGACTGGCTGGAGCCTTCCCAGTGACTGTATGTTGTGGGTAAACCCTTAGGGTGGGACCTGGGTGACTGGAGTGTGTGACCAATATGCATTCCATGTTACGGGTGTATGGTATCTGTGTGTGTGACACAAAGAATGAGACAGCCCTGTCTGAAACTGACATGAATGCAGTGTGATGCGCTTCAAGGCTGGGTGCTTGCCCCAATCCACGTTCCCTGTTTTGAGTGTCTGGGTGGAAGTGAATGGCCTGAATGTACTGTAAGCCTGAATGGCTGCCTGCTTGCATGAATGCCCATCTGAGTGATTGGCTGCCTGAGCTTGGCTCAGCAGTGTGAATGAGAGACAGAACTGTATATCTGGGGACCTCTCACTTACCAGAATTGTTCAGAAGCTGAAGTTGAAACTTGAAGCTGCTTATCCTTGAATCCCAGCTGGAAGAAGAAGAATTGCTGCTGCTTTCTTTCGACCCGAACCCGATTCGAAAGCTATCGAGTCTATCGAGGACTGATCCGAGAAAGGACCTGGCTAGGAGACCTCTCCCCGAGCTACGAGGGAACATCGTGTAGAAGCTGATCTTCATCGAGGCACCCTGGAAGCCAGTCCCGAAAGATTGTCGACCGGAGACATGATCCGCCGAGAAATCTGAAGTAAAGCACCCGGACATCGACGCCATCGAATCGATTGTCATTGACCAGGGTCCAGAGGATTTGGGTAACCACTGGAAGCCAGTTGAATAGTGTTGCCCAGAAGCAGAGACAGCTTGACGCTGTGCTGTTCGATGACCAGAGCCACGCCACTCCACCTTTTGCCTAAGAACATAAAAACAAGGGGCTCACTTGACATCACCGTCGACCGCTTTGTCCTGCTGGAGAAAGTCAAGGTCATCGATGACCGAGGAGAATCCGCAGGTGGGTTTTCCGCCAGCCAAAGTCCACAAAGACACCGACGAACGAAAGTCCAGCCATGGTCGGGTCCCGATTGCTGACGTCAACAACCGACGCCGACCCTCGACGCCTGCTGTCGGGCCTACTTTCTTCATTGAGTCTTCTTTGCGTCACCAAACTCTCTTCTTCGAGGACTCTCAACGCTGAGGTTCACATTTCTTCGAGGACTCTCGACGCCCTGTGCTCATGCTTTAAACGGAGTTGCTCTTGAGGGATCCGTCGACGAACCGTCGAAGCAACTCTGCTAAACTCAGGTACATTGGCGTAGTAGAACATTTTAGCAGGAAACTAGACCATTTTTAACATACATGGATTGGGCTTGTTTATACACTTTATTTACAGGTTGCCCAGGTGGGGGTATCCTCACACAGAACTGTGTTTTAGTAGCTTAAATACTATTCTGCCATTTGTTTAACCTAACTTGTCTTCCTTGCTATGTCTGTTGTTGATTCACATTATGATCTGTATGCCATTGGAACTGTCAGCAGTTGGTGCATTTTAAATGATTCAAGAGTGAACTGTGGTACCACATAGACATTGTACATATTTACCATATCAGATTTGCCAAAGCACAAAGTGTGTCATTGATTGTGTAAGAATATTGAACATTATTTATATAAAGAACTGTGTTACCACATAACATAGTGTGTGAGCATTCCTTTGTGGGAGCTTGGGGACTACACTGTACTTAAGAACCAACCTGCATCACCTCCTGAGAGCTTAAGCCTCGATTGCTCATCCATAGCTATCCTATAGAGAATCTTGGGTGGGCTGCTCTGTGCTTCTAATCTGCCATATAAAGGGCAGGAGTACAGATACCCCCTCCAGTCTTTACACTCCCTCGCTCGCTAAGAGCAGAAAAGTCTCACTGGGTATTCAGAAAAACTCTAAAAACTTGGCTCTTTGTCTAAATCTTGCTACGGCAGACTATTGACTCTGGAAGCTACAAGACCTTCCACCTGTCTGTTTCATTTTTTCCCTGACTGCAATGTGTTTACTTCTTTAAGTATATGTACAAAGTAACTGGTTCCAACAGGGTCTTGACACCCCTGGGTTTAGCCACTTTGCAAATGCAAATAAATAAATAAATATTGAATACCAGACTACATGAAAACTACATCTAATAGAAAATTACATTAGGAGACTAAAGCTTGAAGATTGTTTCAACACAGTCAATAAGTCCACATACAAAGAAGGCACAAGAAAGAAAACAAACTTGAAAGAGAAAAGGGATATTTTTGTGCTGAAATTAAGTCTTGGGGAAGGGAACTGTGAGAAACCTGAGGGTATTCCCTCAAGTAGATCCCGGGAATCCCTTATTCAGGTGGCCACGGAAGAACTTTTTCTCTCTTATCCCAGCCCTAATGGTAGACGAACAGGGCAAGGTCACTCGGGTAGAGAAACCTGAAGTTATGCTCAGGGAAAGGATCCAGGTGAGATGCGGTATCATACCGGAGAAAGGGATGAGGAAGATGAGCTTCTTGAAGCTTTTATAGGGTGCACCAACTCAACCTCCCTTTCATCTAAAGAATCTCCCTTATCCAAAACCAACCATCTCTCCATATCTGATACATCACCTAGGAACCCAAACCCTGGTATATTTGATAACCACAATTCCCAGAATCCCTGTCTTCCTGTTTTTGAACCGTATGCTCCCAATCATTCTTCCTCACATCACTTTCATTATTCTTTTCTGATCACCGACTCTACCTTGACAAAACACGATAATAATCCGGTCATTCCCATCTGTTTTACAAACCCTATCCATCTCACCCTTCTGAGTTTATCAAAGCCCCCAGTACACGGATTATAATTCCCTACAACACCTTTTTCACATCCTATCATGTAGGACATTCAGAAGCACTGCCCCCCGCCGCCTTTTCAACATGAACATTTTTGCTCACCAAGAAAGACAACAGACTAACAAAGCTGTTTACCTGACATGTCCCAACACCAGGGTCAGTCAAAGTCAGGCAATTCACCAGGATGATACACACCTGATGGCCCTTTCCCTTCCCCACAGGAATAAAAGGTGGAGCACAAGAGCACAGTATGAACAAGGCAGACCGCACAACGAGACAGCTATCCAGGCACGGCAGTTCAAGAGGAGGAGAAAGGCAAAGAATACCGAGAGGCTGCAAAGGAGAGAATCGACCTTGCCCTTTTCGACCCAGACCCGCAAGACCTCCGCAGAAGGAATAGTAAGACCACAAACAATAGCTCAAATGTGTTGCAGCAGATGTTAACAATAAATGAGCATGCCTGCGCTGATAAGCAGGATTGGGGGATACACATGCTACCGTGGTACCAGCCTTGACTCCCAATACGAAGAAAGCCAAGCGGTTCATCACAGCCGGTGAGTCGAGGGGAGAACCTATAAAGAAACCAATCTGTGTTGAATGAAAGTCGCAAAGTGGCACATTGAAGAGAGTTCAATGAACTGTAAAATGTTTAGGGAAGACCAGCTGCAGACTGGTCTGGCACCACGTGGGTGCTCACTTGAGAGACTCTGGCCGATGATCCCGCATTGAATCAAACTACTGATACCAGAAGGCCGTAGAAGAGCCGACCAGAAAGGTCAACGTGGTCATACAGCGGTCTAGCAAAATCCCTGCATGGTGGAAAGTAATTGACAACAAATCATTGAGAAATGCAAGGGAAGTGACTGTCAAAACCAGAGAAAGCAAAAGGAATTGAAATGGCAAAAGTTAACCGGGTGGAGGGATGCCAATAAAGAGGGACGAAGTCTAAAGTCCCAATAAACAGTGTGTTGGCAAAAGTGAACCCGACGGAGGGATGTCCACAGTGAATGGTGTAAAAAGACATTAACAGTTGTGAACGCCAAGATGAAAACATCTTTGCAAAAGGCTGTAGTGAACCCAACTGAGTGAGGCAAATGTCTGAAGTGGTCTTAGCCCGGAAGAGGGGGTTACAGGTGTGAGAAGCCATCACTCCAACGACATATGAATGCAATCGAGAAATTGCATGAATATAAGCCAGAGTGAATCTGAAGAGAGGGGGGCAGATATTCGAGAGGGGTCTGCGCCCGGAAGAGGGGGACCCAGGGGTGAGGGATCATCACTTCAAGTGAAATCTGAAAGGAATGTTTTTGTTATAGTTGAACCAATCAGGACTTCAGAAGAGAGAAAGTCAACCACCAAAGGCCCTGATAGTGATAGGAACTGTTTGTGGGTCTAAGCCCGGGAGAGGTGGACCCAGGGTTGAAGGCATCACCCAACGTACATTTGAAAGGAACTTTTTGTTTGTTATTTTTGGGGCACATCAGGTCCTCAGAGGAAAGAGACTTTTGTAGAAAAGACACTTAACCACCAAAGGTCCTGATGACTGAAGCTGGAACTGTTGTCTCATGCTGAGAAAGCTCGAGCATGTGCTGTGCTCAGGAGTCCCACCTTGTCCCATGCTCAAAACGTGGGGAAGGGGGACCCCCGGTGACCCCATCCTGACTTATCATTTGTGAACATTACTTTATTTCTTGTGAATCTTATCCCACACTTTTTTTTCTTTTTAGTTGTAAGGATTGGCAATAGGTTATTTAGTATAGGTTATTTTATTTTGACAAGACACCACTAGGACTGTCTTATTTTTCATTTGATGGTCGTAGCTTGCTCCCATGTTAGATTTAAGTTTAGATTAGGCGTTTTTCTCACCTGCATAAACAGTTTAATAAACACCCTTGAACTGTGATCACTTGTGTCTGTCTATTCTTAATACCATGTCTTCCTTACAGAACCCGAATATTGGTAAAAACTGTATTATCCTGACCTCAAGACAGGTAACTTTGAGACTTTTTGTTGGAACTGATTTATACTTGGGGAAGGAAACAAAAAATAAAAAATGTAAATCAAAAAATTAAATTAAATTACATTAATTAATTATTGGAGCTGAAAGGAAGCTGGAAGAAGCTCAGCATGTTATGTTGGACACTGTTTCTTTTATGTTTCTTTACGTTGGACAGCTATATTTCGACCAAGATGAAGAAATGCTTGACACGATATAACCAGAGCACAGACTGTTTAACATGACGCAAAGTGTTTTTTTGTGTGTCAGTTGTCCCAGTGATCCAGGCCAACTTGAACATCAAATGGCTCCAGATCACACAGTGGGAACTGTTACAGACAATCAATTCAACGGTCAAGGGGATCAACGCTATCGAAAAAGAACTGAGAGCTGTCTGACTGACCCTCCAAAACAGATATGTCTTGGATTGCTTCACTGACATGGAAGGGGTCATGCGAAAAAAAAGATAGGGCCATCATGTTGCAACTAGGTTCCTGCCCACAATAGAGACAATGGATCCCTCACAGAGGCCATAATGCAGTTATCAGACTTGCATGCCAGGATGGAAGACATAACAAGCTCAGCAGGGGAAGATGAAGATTGGCTGACATATATCTTCTCTTGGATACCATCGTGGATGGCCAATGGGCTGAAGGTACTTGTAGCCACCCCTAGTACTAGTACTATTTGCTTCTGTGTCACTAGAGTAGCTATAACTCAGTGCATAAATACTACCCAGAAGACAACATGGATGAACATATTATTGGATGTTGAGACAAAGGCATGGAGAGACGCAGACTTTCTAAGTTCTACTGTTACTTTTGAAGCAATGTCCCATCTTCCCTCAGGCACACGGTTCTCATGTCCCCCAGATCCGCGCAATTACATGGGACATTGAGTATGTGGCAGACCTGATGAAGACAGTTGTTATATGGCCTGGGGTTTCAACAAACAAGTGAAGTATGAAGGTCACCTGGGAGCAGTGGCCAAGGTATGGATCCCAAAGCAATACATTAACAGGGAGAACCTCCAGGAAGTGTGGTTGATATATCAACCAGAGGAGGGACTGAAGAGGTGGACATGAATGTGGCCCGTGTTGCACCGTTCCCACCCTCATCTCAACATCCGAGAAATGAAGGGTGTACATCGTTCCTGGTTCCTTTCTCCCCATCGCCTGTGTACCGCAGATGTGAGAAACAATATTCACTCAGACAGCCATTTAGACCCTATGCTGATAATGTCATTGCAGAGATATGTTTGCAATCGATGGAGCAAGTAGACTGACTGTGACTGTGCAAAAGGCTGATGGTGTCACGATTAAGACTATGACATAGATATGCTAGACATGAAACACATTTGCATTCCTGCATGAAGCTAAGCTGACACTTAGGTTAAATTGCTCTTAGACACGAAGAACATGGTTATGACCCACTTAGATATAGGAGGGATAAACCTTTGCTATGCAGTAACTGCAAGTCGTACAAAAATACAGATGAACTGCTTGCTGATGCTAAATGCAACTAACATGTGTGGCCATGTAAATCAAGATGGAAGCCACATCTGCATTGAAGTAAATGGAGGGCACTGAGAAGGCTCGAGAGCAATGAGAGAGAGGCCTGAGATGCTGATGCCAGAGAGAAGCGCAGACCAAGCTGTCAGTGCTGCATTGTGCAAATTCATGCCATGGACACAGAGGGAGAGAAAGTTTCACTTAAGCAGAAGAGATGGGACACCTGCATGTGTAAAAGCTGAAAATCCTCATAAATGTGAGCAGGAAAATCGAGTTTGTGGTCCCTACACATGTGACCTGAAGTGGAGGGACAGAGCCTATTCATTCAAACTAGACAGAGCCCACTATAATACCACGATGAAAGCTAAATGTTCTGTCTCAAGACCTAGAGGATTGCAGATGGTAGCCCTCTTGGGTACAGACAGCACCTTTGAAGCTATTCCCACAACCTTGAAATGTTGCTCATGACTGGGAACTTTACAAAGTGCCAAGGCTGAGAAGGCCCCATCTGAGTAATCCCTATCCACCTTCCATGCAAGTTCACATTTTGTTGCAAGGCCCAATGGTAGTGTGCTAACCTGACATGTCTGTAGTTGCAATATTTAGGAGGTGGTCACAGGAAGAGCCACCAGCTACTGTTAAGCCAATGGAAGTTACTAAACCTATATATTTCAGTAGGTAGCCTACCATCCTAACGAATCCCATTCCACCTTAGGGTTTTGCAATGTATAATTAGTTCTGTGATGTCATTCCACCTTAAAACTCCAGGACCAGCCTGTAACCAGTGAGAAAGTATTGGAAAATCATGTGTTGTCCTTAACTTGATCCTTGTTACGAAAGCTTTCAATAAACAGTGATTTTTGGCACATTTTTGAACTCTTCCATTTTTGGTGCGGGGGAGATTTCCCCTAAACCAAGTTCATCTTGCGTGTATTTGGAGAAATTACAGATCCCGCACATTACTTCAAATGCTTTTGAAATCCTAATAATATACACAAGACATTCATTCTAGGAAGTCCAAAGAGAATACAAGTCCTCTACTTTATTCTGGCAGCACACATTTCCCTACAAGCTTAGCCTTATCTGCCCTTCCTTCTCTCAAGCTAACAGTTTGATGAAAATAATTAAATGATTATAGGTGGATTGCAGGATAGTAGGGCGTTCTGATGGATTATGACTGCAAGGCTCCCCACATTGAGTAACTTGGAATCTATGTGATCACTGCACCTCCCGTAACTGCGCCAATGACAATGTCAATGCCAATTACGGCACGGCGCAGTGATCAAATAGATCACTTAATGCGTGTCCCACGGCCTGCATTCCCTTACCCGAATCCCCACCCCACTTACCTTTGCGGCGCACACCGAAGTGTGCGCCGCCGACTCGCCACTATCCCTGCAGCATCGGTTCCTTCCACTTACTTGGGTAGGAGCTGACGCTGCAGGGTGCTTTTTTTTTTTACTTTCTTGTCCCCCGCTTACCACAATGGTAAGCGGGGGCCACCACTGCAACTCCTGACTCAAGTTACTGCGCTCAGGGAGAGTTGGGGACACCCCCGCATCCCCAGCTCTGCTTGGGTGCAGTAATGGGAGTCCCCAAAGTCGCATTGACTGCTGGGGCACACAAATGAGGGTGACATTTTAGTACAATTCTGTAACCTGTACTAAGAAGTACTTCCTTTCTATGCATGGAAGAATTTGCCTGCATAATAAAAGAACTGGGGGATGCCATCTTAAAAGGAGCCCGAGCTAAATCCAATTAAGGTATTTGAGAATTTTCTAATTGAGGGTCAGTACTAGAGGTTGTGTCCAATGCATATTTATGAGAATGTTTAGAGTGTGGCCTATGTAGCTGCTGTCAGACCACATGCCCAAGAAAATGAATAACACAGTACATGGGCCCTAAAACAGGCGTATGGAGTCCATCTGGAGTGCCGATGACCATAGTGAATACGTTTCAAAAATCATAAATCTTGAGGGCCACAAATGATCCACTAGAAGAGTGTAAGGCATCTGTGAGCTTACTCCTAAATGGAGGGAGATACTGGCTCCTTTTTTAATGAAAGGTTCTCTGACTACACCAGTTAGAATGTCCAACCTGGAATTAAACCATTGTTCTATGCCTGTAAGGGCAGCAGTGTGTTGATTTGGCCAATAGGGTCTACACAGGCAAAACAATGTTTGCGAGTGTCACATTGACGAGTGCACACCTTTAAAGAACCACATTAGCTATCATGTCTTAACATCCTTGGTCACTATGGACCTCCTGGAGGTTCGCACTGTGTATCATGGGCGCCATTTTTCCTCTCAACATGGCTACTTGCCGTTCTGGATGGCAACAATGTTAGCAGTCTGCTCGTTCTCGGATTGGCAGCAGCAGCACATTAATGCCTGACACTGACGCCTTCCTTCACGCCTCAACGCTCAATATTCGTTTACCTTGCTCAACGCTTATTTTTTCTTCTGACATTCTCTTCTAGCCGTCCTCTGTTGCCTTCTTGCTGCTGCATTGGCCCCTACTCCTTGTTCTTCCATTCTCCTCCTTCCCCAATTTTCAAACTACCTTTTTCTTGCTGATCATTGTTTTTCATACACTTACTTCACTTCTATTATTGTCTGCATTTTCAGGAGGAAATGTAAAAGGAGTCAATGATTGTTTTGAAGTCAAAGGAGAGTTAGCTTTGTCAGAATTTAAGAAGATAATGTTCTGATATCTCCATTTAACATTCTCTTGTTGCCTACCATAGTTCTTACCATTATAAATGTGGATAACTTCATGATGGGGAGCCTAACGCCTAATAAATGCTTGGTTAGGATAGTTTTCACAACCCCCCTTGTCACTCTCTGGTAGGCATTTCTTGGCCCTCTTCCTGCTCCCACCTGTGAGGCTAAAAACCTCGGGGTCATCACACTCTCCTTCTCTCCTCACATCTCTGACCTCTCTAAGAAGTCAAACTACCAGCTGCACCTCCTCAGAGGTATTCTTCCTTTCCTCTCCTTCCCCTAGAAGCTCACTGTCTCCAGAGCTCTGGTTCTCTCTAGGCTGGATTAATGCCTCTTTCTAAATATGCCAACCTCTACTCTCCACCTTCTGCAACTCATCCAGAACAGGACTGAGAGACTTGTCCTTGGCCTCAATCCCAGGACTGAAATATCTGCACCAGCTCCCGCGACCACTATCTCCGTGGGCCTTCTCTGGGCGTCTGGATCCTCCACGTAATCTCAGATTGCTCCTCTGATGTCTTCCTCTGTAACCAGGGTGGTTCTCTGCCTCATGTATTTGAACATCATGGAGAATGGATACCCCCACCGGTAGCGTACACATTTTTCCCTCAGGCACAGGATCAGGGGGCGACATATTGGCCCTCATTACAACCCCGGCGCTAAACCATGGCGCTATTAGCACCATGGTTGGTGCCGGTGTTGTAACAAGTCCGCCATGGTGAAATGGGGAAATACCGCCCCATTCCAAGGTTGGCGGGGCAGTATTTCCCCATTTCACCATGGCCCTTCCCCATTCCCATTTTCGCCCCATAGGGCTCAATGGGACTGGGGAAGGCGCTAAGTATGGTCCTGCAAATTGCGGTACCGTAATTAGCACCGAGGGCCCTTTGCGGCACCCTACTTTAACGGCTGGTAAAACCAGCCGTTAAGGTTGGGTCCCGCAAAGGGACCTCATAATCAGGCATTAAGGGTTTAACGGCGCCGACAGCTTTTACGGCGCCGTTAAACCCTTAACAGCAGGCTCGTAATGACCCCCATTCTCTGCTTGGCCAGCGTGTAAGCGGAGAGGTACAGGAAGATTGATATCTTTGCGTTATTCTATGTAATGTCCCGAGCCTTCCTGGCCTCCTCTAGTATATTTGTTTTTTTCAATGTAGTAGTGAAAGCAGACCAAGATGGACCGGGGGCCTCCCGCCCTGCCCCCTGCCCTGTACACCCTGTCTATTGTGGTTTCTGTAGTTGCTTCATTCGCTAAGAGGAGACAGATCACTTCTCTCACCACTCTATGGATGTCCCTTTCCGTCTCTCCTTCAGCCTATGGAACCCCAAAAAAGCAGAGGTTGTTCCTCCTCTCCCTATTCTCAAAATCATCTACTTGCCTGGCCCTCTCCTTATCTCTTTTCTCCAGTGCCACCAGTCTCATCTCTGTTTGCGCCTCCTGGGTCATAGACAATGATTGATTAGTATCTAGCTGTAGCAACCTGTCCTCGACTTTGTCCACCCTTTGGTCCATTTTTTTCCAGTTTTTGGGCTATGCCAGACCTCATGTCTCTTATTTCTTGCAACACAGAGGCAAAGCCCCTTTCCATTGTGGAGGCATCCTTTGGCGTGGCCTTGGACTGGGCAATCTCTCCCTCTTGGTGCAGGCTGTTTTGACTGCTTCCTGCCTCATGAAAACAATACCCTTGAAGGGCTTCCTTCCAGCTCATGGGGCCTCCCCCGTATGGTTTGTAAGTACGTAGGCCTCGGTCCGGATGGTTCCGACATGCCCCTCTTGGACCCAGTGCTGAGATCCGTAGGAGGGTTCTGCTGTGTGATCCCAGGGGGGGCTAGTGTTGGGATATCTCCCCTCTGTTACAGTGCTGTGTTGGTGGTCCCTGGAGGAGGCTCCTTCAGGGTGGGCACACTCCCCAGGGGAGATTCCTAGGGGCCCTCACCCTGTCTTTTATTTGGTGTTGGTGGTGATCCTGATGTGGCTTCCCCGGGCGGGCACATGCCCCGGATGTTGTCTCGGGGGCCTCCACCCGGTTTGGGGACCAATTTGTTATTACTGTCCTGTACTGGGCTTTCCAGGGGGTCGGGCCCAGTCCCCCCTCTGAACAAGAGGGCTCACCAGCGTGTATGGGCGTGAAGCCTCTATGGGCGGGCAAACGCCCCGACCGTCATCTCGGGGGCCACCACTCAGTCTGGGTCACCGCTTTGTTATGGCTGTCTTGACTTGTGCCTGCAGTGGGGGTGGGAGGGGCTAAGTCCAAACCCCCCCCTCCAAGATGTAAGGCCCGCCGATGCTCCGCAACCCCCCACCCCCCCATCAGCCCGTGGGGCATTTCACACCTGGGTGTTCTTAATGAAGGGTATGGCCCCTTCCCTCCCCTTTTTTTTTAATGGTCCGGCCTCTGGGTTCTTGTCCATGAGTTACAGACCCACTCCCTTGGTTGAATCCAGGGCCTGCTGTGTGAGGGTTCCCTCTTATCCCTTGAAGCTGCTGCTCCCTCATCTCTGAGGGAGGGCTCCCCATGAGTGATCTCAGGCGTGCTTTAATTTAGTAGCCTCCGGCACCTGGTTGCATCTGTGGTGGTCAAGCTCTCCATATTGACCAGGCCCACTGCCCTGGCCCACATGTGCAAGGTCCAGTACGAGTCCCCATCCGCTCCCGCCTTTGTGGGCCCGTAGGTGCCATTATAATATCTGGCACCAGGTCCTTCTCTGCACCTCCTGTGTTCACTCCCTCAATGCTGCGTGTATGAGGACTCCATGCCTGCGGGTCCACTCGCTAATCTCACCCTTGTTGCTCTGACAGTGGAGGGGGGATGCCAAGGCGCCCCCTCTTCCAACACTCACCTCCTCGATGGGGGCGCCGAGGCACGGCTGTACCAGACTGTCTTCAGGCTGGTTCCCCGCAGCAACGGCTGCGGCTGACTCACTACGCTAGCTTTCGCTCCCCAACACGCGGAGCCAGCAGTGTTCCGTTCTCGGGATTGCAGTGGTCTCAGGACGTCAGATTTTCTGCACCAATGTCGAGGGGGGGTTCCCCTCACATTCCCCAGCCCCCGCTCTTCACTGGGGGTTATCAATGGAGGCTCAAACCCCTATTCAGCCCGGTCCGACGGGAGCACTGCGATCAGGTTGCCATAGCCTCTGCGCCCCCTGGTGGCCTCCCGTTTTTATTTATTTACTGTTTATCCTATGTGCTGCACTCCTGCTCCCCTTTCCTCCCCGCACTTCACCCCTGCCCCGCCCTCCTCCCCTGCACTTGCGCGATCTCAATGTCACCTGGCCAAATAAGATTGTTGTCTCTGTCTTCCCTCTGTTCCCCTGCCTTGCCTTGTCGCGCCTTGAAACACTTGTGTATAGGCATGTTATAAATGCCATATCATATCATATCAATAGTTTTGGAACAAGAAATCTCACTCTGACAAGAAGCCATTACATATTCTGGCATTACTGACATCTCTTCCTCTGAGGAAGACAGATACCCAAAGGAGTCCTCCTTTTCCCTTGGGGTCCTTCTCCTCCCAGATGATCTTTCCGGCTAATACCACCCCAGGGTTAGGATCAGGTAACATGTGCTTGCTTCACTGGCCACCTGGGTGGAGACTTTAGGAATGGTCTTTGTGAGGACTCGGTAGGATACATCACACAAGACTTGACCATAGCATCAGTGCCGTGGATGACATCCATTGATTGAAATACTGACTCTCCCCCCAACAAGGAATGGATGTTCAATGCCTGCTTGAAATGCAAACAAATTAAGACCAAAGACATTCTCGTTGGGAACACCTCTATGCATGCCCAGGCCCGATCCTTACTGACAGCTGTGGAACTCTGTGGACCTCAATCTAAGTTATCCCCTCAGCAAAATCCCTCAGATTCAACATTGATTGTAATCACTCCTTCACATCCCACATCATGAAGAAACCCCATGCAGCCTCTAACGAATCCCTTCCTCCTGGACTACGAGCTCAGATCTGCATAACCTCATCCGCAGGTGTGTATAGATCAATATCACTTTGATCCATAATAACACGTGCTTAGTACCAGAGGCCAGTCTCTAAGTGGGACCGGGATTCAAACCTCAGTTGCTCTGTCTTGTCCTGCTTTCAAAACAAATGCGCTTCCCCTGAGCTATCCTCCCGGTGCAATATGTATTCAATACTAAATGATTTATACTACGTTGTTCAAAGTTGTGGGCACTAAATTGACCTACTCATGAAATTGTCTGGTATGTGATATCTGGTTTCAAACTGGACCTTCTGAGCAGATGTTTGGTTGGTATGTTTGATTCATATTTTGTGCATTCGTGTTTTATGTTAATGTTTGGTTTCCTAATTGAATATAAAGTTACTAGTCTACCATGTCTTTAACGTCAATTTCTACAAGACTTAATAATAACAGGATGTGTCTTCTGATCGTATAAAATATTCTCTCTGGTTTGTATCAGCCTTGTAATTGCTGTTAATATGACTTGTATTTTAATGTGTTGGTCGATAATCATTTTTGTTTATAACAAATACTTTCATGAAATTCGCTTATAATTTCACCTCTTTAGACTATACCGAGGTCTTGAAAATGTATAAATCATTCTGATATTGTTAACTTTGAATTATAATAATCTTTTCCATTACCAGTTTTTCAACATTACATGTTGTGACGTGCAATTAATAGGGCCCGGTATAGATATTTTCTAAATGGTTGAACCCAAAGCAAATGGATGGTTATTGATTTCCAGTCGGAGCGTTTGTGTGTTGTTTATTCCTGTGATCCCAGTTGTAGTACGGGCTCACTCGTGACATATATGAGCGTAGGTCAGTCAGTCATGCCTGCGTTCTGCCTCTTCTATCCAGGATCCACCTGCCTCTACTGCTCCTCTCAAACCTTCCACACCCGGTCCAAGCCTGCCTCATCATAGGCGAAATGAATTTCAACCACATCAACCTGGGGCTGAGAAAACTACACTGGCTATCCGAACTCCTCCTTATGCTCACACCCCCTTGAAGATAGCTTGCATTCACAAAAGACACGCGTCTCATCTTACCTGGCCAAGAAAAAAAAAAAGAACCTTGGCCGTCACTACAATAGAAGACTATGGGCCTCATTACACGGATGGCGGAGAACCATGGCGCTATTAGCGCCATGGTTCATGCCGGTAAAATACCGGCACCGCCTTGGCGGAAAGGGGAATTACCGCCCCATTCCAGGGTTGGCGGGGTGGTAATTCCCCCTTCCACCATTGCCCTTCCCCATTCCCATTTTTGGCCCATAGGGCTCAATGGGAATGGGGAAGGCGCTAATTACGGTACCGCAAATTGCGGTACCGTAATTAGCTCCCTGGGTCCCTTTGCGGGTTGGTTTTTAACGCCTGCAAAAAGCAGACGTTAAATCCCCCAACCCGCAAAGGGACCTCGTAGTAAGGCGGTAAGGATTTACCGGTACCGGTATTTTACCGGTACCGGTAAATCCTTACCGCCATCCGTGTAATGAGGCCCTATATGTCGAAAAATGGAAAAGACAGTACAAAAATAAAATAAACAAAGGGGGGTTCTGTTATGCAACACGGCTGTGGAACATCCTACCCACCAACACCAGACATTGTCATTGCATCCTACAGTTCAGGAAAGAGCAAAGACTGCCCGTCAAAGAACACTGAACCAAGCCCTGATTGCCAACACCTCAAACCCCCACTCCATATAAATGGCTATGGCTAACCCACTGCCTCCAATTGTACTTGTGCATCTGCTAAATAGTGCTATTTTGCACGTCAGGTAGGGTTGTTCTATGTAAATAACAAAATACACAAACATTCTACTGTCATTGAAGATGTGACTATTCCATTCCTGATAATTGTACCATTGGAGCAGATAACTTCCCGGGGAATTATGTAATCCGATATGGTACATACACGTTACAAGCAATATCTATGAAGCACTCATGCAACCCCCAGTTTGCTGTTTTGGAAGCCTCTTGGATCCAGCCAACTCATACCTAATCTTTATATGTGCTGTGTTGGGGGTTTTCATTTTCACTTTATGGAGCAGAAATCTTGGTTCCTGAATACGTTAGACCATCATTAGCCAATCAGTGTCGTGAGTAGATTGGTCCTAATCACTGAATGGTTGGTGACTGACATGGAACCACCAGAATGATAGCCCTTTAGAGAGTAGTTGAAGCCCAATGGAAGGCAGAGAATGCTGGAAGCTTCCTCATATCTTTACCAGGTCAGGCAGGATCTCTCATGTATGTAGCGCATTTCTGCTGCCACCAGTAAGCACTTCATCAATACAGATCGGTGTGACCTTTAAGCATGCCTTGGGTAAAGGCATGTTGTATAACACACTTCTAAACCTGTGTACCTTATCTTACGCCACAGATGCAAGATGTTGTATTCAGGTGGGCGAAAAACCTATTTTTAAAGGTACCACTGATCAGCATGGTGGATTGGTCACTAAATCCACTCGTTATGTGGTTCTGCTGGCGGTTCAGCAATCAGGGCTTTGACCACCATCTATCGTGCTCTAAAAATGCCTCGATATTTCTGGGAATTAGAGGGTAAGAAAATTACACAGGCATTAATTGGTCACAAAGGCCAGCGTTTCAGCCAATTAGGAGGCCAGAATGCTAAGCTAACTCGATTGACGAGGATGCTCCATTTTCCAGCAAATAACTGCTCACCTTTGCCCATACCCCTCCCTGGCAGAATTTTTAGCGAAGTTCACCCACAGGGCACAATACAATCTGTCATGTGGGATACACACCGCGATTCCCCTTTGGAGGCAAAAGGTGTTCCCACTGCATTTCCTCACGTTGAAACTAATTACAACTCCTATCAAATTGTAATTTGGCGTAATTGTACATTCGCAAAGCCTGGGTGGAATGCTTGATAGCCTGCGAGACACAAAAGCGTTGTGAGTTGACACGAAATGTTTCCCGAATGTAAATGTTCCGTGGATCCCACTACAACCCAGTGCCTTCCACGCGGCTACCGGCAGGCCTGGTGCGCAGCTCAGTGTCACCTGAACCTGCAGGTAAACCTGCGAGAGCCAGGGGGACTTTAGAGGTATAAAGTACCTTTAACCTTTGACCTGCACCCTGCTCCTCTGCGAGTCCAGTCACGTATGTTGAATGTTGCTGAAGTCAAATCTGAAAGGACAACGAGAAGTGCCAGGGATCAGGTGAACGCAGCTGCATTCCGCGGGCTCGCGCACCACAGCCTGTGGTAAAACTTGGTAAGTCATTACAGCATGCAGTGTGTCGCATGTCAGAAATGCTTTGACGTTCTACGCAGGGCTGTCAGAAGATGTGGTGAGGCCCGGGGCAAAACATTTGGTGAGGCCCCCTTACACTTTTTTGCACTCGGCCAGCGGCGGCACATTCGCAAACATTACACTTGAGAAATCTACCCCTGAGTTTGTATGCAGGATCCCAAATATGGTTTATTACTAAAACTCCAAATCAAGTAGAGCAAAGTTAGATTTCTCTACTGATGAAAGGTTCATGCCAGACTAACTTTTTTGTCATATGAATAAATATATATAAGATGGCATGAGCTCTCCACTGCGCCACTTTCAATTCTCTGAGGGTCAGTCACTTTTCCAAACAAAGAGTTGAGGGCAGATCTCTTTCTTCGGCTGGGTCCTCCCTCTGGAAACAGCCTCCCTGCCTCATTGAAACTTGAGGAGAACCATCTCTGGTTCCGGAAGCACCTCAAGACCTGTCTCTTTGCTTCTGCCTCCCCTCTTCCTCTCCCTTGCGGATCACCTGCCTGATCCATGCACTGGTCACCTGGTCAAGCTCTGAATTCGGGCCCAGGTCCCTGCCTGTCCAGTTACAATCCCACACTGTCTCTTGGCTCCCTTGCAATTGTGGTCTGTATCTGTAACCCTACAGTCCCGGCTCTTGCTCTTATTCTCCACCCACTGGCTGCACTTATGAGTACCCACACTTGCCACCCGTTGGCTGCACTCTTCTTTCTCCTTTGTTCCTGCACTTCTGCATCCTATCCCTCGGCACTTCTCCCCTTCCCACTTTCCTGCTCTTGCGCGATCTGAATGACATAAGACCTGTGTTTTGTCCTACTCTTTTGTTTCACCCTCCTTGCCTTGTCACGTCTAGAAACACTTGTGTACAGGCACGTTATAAATGCCATATCATATCATTAAGGAGCACCCTGCCCCTGTGTGCGCATTAAAACACACATCATACACAGTCACAAATGGTGTACAGTGGAGGCTGGTACATTTCTGAATTTAAGAGGCTTAAAAGTTTGTGCCAATTAGGCAGGATCAACAGAGAACAGTGAGGGAGCCCAAACCAAACAAGGTTTGCTTGAAGGGGGTTCTCACTCCAAAGAAATTGTTTGAAACATTGGGTTAAAAGTATGCATTTTACAGCACTTTCTTTGCACAATTGGGTAGAAATCCATACAGTTTGCAATTGGTTTTGTATGGAAGCACATGGAAATTCCCAATAGTTGCAAATCACAAATTGTGCATAGGAACATTTTCCAATACATTTCATGCCGTCTTTCCACGCGAGATATGCTTGTATAAAAATATATTCATGCTGGTTGTTCTAATTATGTCGATGCAGGCTGCATCAATATATGCCATTATTACCATGTACTGATTCCCGGCCAGTAAAAATGCCATGCCACAGAAAGTATATCCAGGCTGACTGTGTACCATAAGTGTTATTACTGGCTAGATTGGCCTACATTCAATGAGGGCCAATTTAGTCAAGTAGTATGTTTGCTTTAACCTTGATGCATAGTCCTGTGCATCAAGGGTAAAACAAAAAGAGCACTGGCAATGCTAACAGTTTGGGCATTCGTGTTGGCATGGGAAAGGCACTTCTGTATTGATATTAGCGGGCCATTGATAGTGCCAGTGCAAAATGGTTTGAATACCTGAGCAGCTAATAGCAGTGCCTGGTAAATGCCTAATACTTATACACAAGCCAAAACTGTTGGCTTTGCCAATGTTTATTTTTAAAAGAACTTCAGCTGAAAGACACGCAGGGTGTTTTTAAATTGAGTGGCCAAAGGCAGACCTGATTAAGACATTTTTATTACACCAGTTACGTGTTTACAACTCCAATGAAGTCATGAACTCTCAGAAGACTCCTTTGAGGAAACACTTGCAGGCACATTGAGGGCAAAGTTTGATGGCAAGGCATGTTTAAAGCTAGCTCAAAGAGTTCCAGTGAGGAGGGTTTTGGGTGGGGAGGGCAGGAACTGGGTGAGAATTGCCATAGGGATTAGCATGGCCATGAGAAGTCATTTCACTGTTAGCTCCTGCATTCATATCCATACATTTTTAGGTAATTGAAATCGTGATGTGGGGGGTTAGCATTTACATGCTAGGGGAGTGATTAGAAGGGAAGTGGTGACATGAGACATCTCATTCCCACAGCAGTCCTTAAGTGTTTCAGAAATGAAGGCAAGAGGTAGCTGCTTGTAACATTGAAGCTTCACCGGAATAGTCTCATTCGAAATGTGGAAAGATGTTAGGTGCCCCCACACAAGGAAGTTGGCCCCTTCCTCACAGCCTCTGATGTTAGCGCCTCTCCCAACATTTGAAGTATTAGTCCACTTTCCTCCCCTGACATTTTAGCCTAGGTGCATCTGTGATGCCATGAACCCACCCCTTAATGAAGTGGCCCCCAGGGCGGCTACATTTAGGGGTGGTGCTGAACACACACTCACAAAAAACACTTTCACCCATGCATTCATCCACCAGTTACACAACTCCATGCATGCATGCATACATAAAACCAAACACAGCATTGACACAAACACCAACATGCACGCATGCATTCATACATACACATATACATACTAATTTAATTTAAATACACATATATACTTTTAATTTAAAATAAAAAACACTTAACTTACCTCCATGCACCCTTAAAAAGCATCCACGCAGCCGACACATAGACATGCTGCCTGACAAGAGAGAACTCCTCTCCCATCACTGATTGACAAGAGAGAATTCCTCTCCCATCAGTCATCGTGGTTACGCTGAGCAACATGAGCACACTGACTGACAAGTGAGAACTTCTCTCCCATCAGTCAGCGTGATCACGCTGACAACATGAACACACTGACTGACAGGAGAGGGACCCTCTCCTGTCAGTCAGCGTGGTCATGCTGAGCAACATGAAAACACTGACTGACAAGAGAGAACTCTCCCATCAGTCAGCGTAGTCACGCTGAGCAACATGAACACACTGACTGACAAGAGAGAACTCCTCTCCCATCAGTCTGCGTGATCATGCTGACAACATGAACACACTGACTGACAGGAGAGGAACCCTCTCCTGTCAGTCGGCGTGGTAATGCTGAGCAACGTGAAAACACTGACTGACAAGAGAGAACTCCTCTCCCATCAGTCAGCGTGGTCATGCTGAGCAACGTGAACACACTGACTGAAAAGAGAGAACTCCGCTCCCATCAGTCAGCGTGATCACACTGACAACATGAACACACTGACTGACAAGGGATAACTCCTCTCCCATCAGTCAGCGTGGTCACGCTGATCAACGTAAACACACTGACTGACAAGAGAGAACTCCTCTCCCACCAGTCAGCGTTGTCATGCTGACAACATGAACACACTGACTGACAAGAGAGAACTCCTCTCCCATCTGTCAGCGTGGTCACGCTGAGCAACGTGAACACACTGACTGACAAGAGAGAACTCCTCTCCCATCAGTCTGCGTGATCACGCTGACAACATGAACAGACTGACTGATAGGAGAGGAACCCTCTCCTGTCATTCAGCGTGGTCATGCTGAGCAACGTGAACACACTGACTGACAACAAAGAACTCCTCTCCCATCAGTCAGTGTGGTCACGCTGAGCAACGTGAACACACTGACTAAAAAGAGAGAACTCCTCTCCCATCAGTCAGCGTGATCACACTGACAACATGAACACACTGCCTGACAAAAGAGAACTCCTCTCCCATCAGTCAGCATGGTCACGCTGATCAACGTGAACACACTGACTGACAAGAGAGAACTCCTCTCCCAACAGTCAGCGTTGTCATGCTGACAACATGAACACACTGACTGACAGGAGAGAACTCCTCTCCTGTCAGTCAGCGTGGTCATGCTGAGCAACGTGAACACACTGACTGACAAGAGTCCTCTCCCATCAGTCAGGGTGATCACGCTGACAACATGAACACACTGACTGACAGGAGAGAACTCCTCTCCTGTCAGTCAGCGTGGTCATGCCGAGCAACGTGAACACACTGACTGACAGGAGTCCTCTCCCATCAGTCAGCGTGATCACGCTGACAACATGAACACAATGACTGACAAGAGAGAACTCCTCTCCTGTCAGTCAGCGTGGTCATGCTGACAACATGAACACAATGACTGACAAGAGAGAACTCCTCTCCCATCAGTCAGCGTGATCACGCTGACAACATGAACACACTGACTGACAAGAGAGAACTCCTCTCCCATCAGTCAGCGTGGTCACGCTGAGCAACGTGAACACACTGACCGACAGGAGAGGAGTCCTCTCTTGTCATTCAGCATGTCCACATTTTCAGCTGAATAACGGGAGTCAGAAGACCTCTGAGCCCTGCTGTCTCCCATTATTTTGCTGTTTGTTGCAGAGCCAAACGGCTTCGCAACGAACAGCAAAATCATTGCAGGGCCAGAGAGGAGACATCACAGTCCCCCATGTGAATAAAGGACACGGGAGACTGCGCTGCCTTCCACTTAGGAGAGGGGGCCGCGAGGCCCCCCGGACGTGCAAGGCCCGGGGCAGTTTGCCCTTCCTGCACGCCCCTCGTGACTGCCCTGGTTCTATGGCGCATCTAGCATGGCTAAAGGTCAGGGCTGAGCACCCCAGATGACAGCCAAAGTGGAAATAGGGAGATAAAAGCCCGAATTGGGTACAGCGCTGTAGGCATACCTGCCTAACCTCCGGAATTTTTCCGGAGACTACGGAATTTTAGGCATTTCTATGGGTCTCTGGAAAAGACCCTACAATCTCAGGAATTTTGTCGGTCTTTCCGGGTCCCTTCATATTCTCCACCTGATTGGCTGCCGCCGGTAGCCAATCGGGAGGAGAAGTGGGCGGGACCCGGAAACAGTGCGAAATGTTCGTGCCCACTCACTGCCTGCACCACTATATGAGGCCACTGCTGGCGGCCAGCATTCACTGACTTTATTTTTTCAGTGCGACCGCCGTAATTATGCTGCTTACAATCCATGTCATTGAATTGAAAGCAGCCTTATTTCGGCTGCAGCGCCGCCTTCATTTTGCTTACTAGCGTTGAATGAATGAATGTTTTTCAGTGCTATTGTAAGCAAAATGAAGGCGGCACCGCTGCCGAAATAATGCTGCTTTCAAGCCATGTCATTGGATTGAAAGCAGCATTATTTCACCGGCGGCGGCGTGCAAATATCGTGTGCTCGATTGGACCAATCTGGTGGAGTTGAAATCATGATCCCTGGGGCAAAAGAAATCTCCCGGCAATCTCTCGCCTGCTCTCGGTCTGTTCTAGTTCCACTTTGGTTGGGGTCTCCCTAGGACTAGGCTCTCTTCACTGCTCCAGGCTCTGAGGAGAGAAGAAGCACTAATCATTGGATTGAAAGCAACAACGAATTTACCTTTTTGACAGGTGGGCGGGGTGTGTGGGCAGAGCCATGTGCAAACGGGCGGAGTCTCTTGTGGCTGTGGGTGGGGTATAAATCTCAGGAATTTTGATTTTCAAATGTAGGCCGGTATGGCTGTAGGTTAACCACATATCGTGTGCTGGCGTTTATTTACGCATGCGTGCATCCCCTCTCAAGTACCGCGACAGTACAATACAACTTTGCGGCCGTGAAGCCATGCTGCGCATTGACGTTGGAGTCCATAAGGTAAGTGCGGAAAGGCGCGTGCAGAGAATGCAGCTCGCCCACATTCTTCTGGCGCTCTCACCACCCGAGACAGGGTATCCGTTGTCAAGAGACGGGACTGATTGTTTTCATGCGGGCGAACACAGGTGGAATGCGTGAGTGGGGTCACCGAAGTGCCAACGTGGCTATTGACATATATGCCTTGATCGCACATAAGCACCAGCAGGGCAGACTTCCAGGCATTCTGCATGGTCTTTACATAGGATGGCATGTGTGACGGGAGGACAAGGGCGTTCAGTGCCAGCCAGGAAACTGCACACACCAGCCAACCTCACAGAAGGGGCAGTCGCGGAGGATTTGCGTTCCCACACAGAACATGGATAGGTTTGCTCAGATACACCTCAGGGCTTTATGTGTGCCAGGGCTGGCCAGGCTGGCCCCAAAGGCCAGTCCCGTGCCTGAAGTGCTACCGGCAGCCCGAAACTGCTTTCAGCATATGATGCTTTTCAGAGGAGTGTATATGGTTCATGGTTAATAGACATTTTACTGTTAGGAGAGTGTTGCAATTTACAAATTAAGAGATCAAAAAGCCCAGTGTTCTTTACATTTTCAAAAGGATTTAATTCTTGAATCAATATCACAGAAATATGTGTCCAATATAAAAATATTTGGTCAGACTTATGTCCCCAAAATGCCCTTTGTTTTTATGGAAAGTGGGCAGGGTCTCCCTCTCTTTGCATGTTGGTGCTTCATTTATGGAACAGGGGTGTTTTACACACTGACTGAATTCTAGTTTACATACTTAGAGACAGCATTTTATTCATGGACAGCAATGTATCTACAAACCAACGTACATGTCTGTAGGGTCTCATGGTGTATTGTTTGGGGCAGGTGCCCCTCACCCCCTTTTAGGCTACATCCACTTGTTAAAGCCCTTCCCTTGATTTGGCATCCCACTTAAAACACTTGTGACAAAACAACTTCCGGGGCACCAGTGGTCCAGGAATGAATAACGGTTTCTAAACCATCAATCATCCCCACACCTCTATGACACCAGAAGGGATCCAAACAGATTGGAACACAAGTAAATTATAAACCTCCTTGAACTATTTTGGTAACATGGACCTTTTATACTTCAATCTTATGGGAACATCTGTTCTCTTCAAAAAAGCTCATTTGTGCTGTGCGCTTTCACAAAATGATATGTGCATGTTTCACTTTAGGATATGTTCACTTCCTGAAGTGACTTCCCACTGGTCACGCCAGAGTCCCTTCCCACGTTATTGTTAGGACTTGAACCCTAGAGTCCAGGAATGAGGGCATCTCTCTATGGAACTTACGAAAAGGCAAAGTATGTACACAGCATCCTGAGAATTTCGCTGGATCCATTGACATATTTTGCAGATAAGCTGTAAACCTACTCCATTTAAGGTTGGCTTATGAATTTCCCCACAGTGCTAAAGTAGAGGGTAAATATAGCATGTCACCCCATCCACTTAGAATGAAGGCGCAGGAGACATTGATGCTTTCTCTCTAGAGAGGGAGACGGGCAGTTTCTCACTTTACTGTGTTTTCTTTTTTTCACTTTTCAATTAGCAGGAATTGTATCACACAATGAAACAGAAGGGTACATCCCGAAATACACTATCGTAAATGGTGACAGAATCAATGTACAGCAAGAACAATGTTTATTATTCCCAACATAAGAAGTGCACTTTAAAGTGCTATTGTCCTTGTGTGGCCCAATCATACAAATTGTGTAGCCCGTAGTAAAATTGCACCACTTTGGCTGTGCACCCGGCACTTGTGGAGGGGCCGCATGAAAGGTAGAGGTGGGGGAGCCAAAGGATTCTTCTGTCGCGCCACCTCAAAGCCGAGCTATGGGGCCTGCCTTAGCTCTAGGCACCACCTTCGAGCCAAGCCAGCAACAGATGCATACCTTTGCTGCCTGCCTCCCCACTCTCAAATGCAAAACCCAGACCGGTCATCCTGCCCCCTCAACCCCAGACAAAAGCCCAATTCCTCATTCCTGCCCCCACAACACAAACCCATACCTGATGTTTCCGTCTCCCTGCTGAACTCAGCCAAACCAACATAATCCTCATAGATAAGCGCAAAGGTCACTCATCACCAACCCTGCTAAAAATCTTCCAGCATCCTGCATACTCACCCTCAAACACCAAACAAAACACACACACATACCTCTACCACAGCAGAAACCTGAAACCAACACAAACTGCACACACTCTGGAGCACCCACAAACTCCAACACACTTCAGAAAACTAAACCACAGGCACGCAAACCACCTCATACATACTCATACACAAATAATGCAACACCCATATAAATTAAAAGCAAATCCAGCACAAACTGACTCTTTTTTTCTGAACCGAAGCAACCAAAAGCACAACAAAGTTCTCGTGCCCTGTCCCTCTCCATTCCAATAACTAAATTCCCCAGCCCCCTTTCCTTTTGAGATCCGCCAGAGGAAATGGAGACCATGAAAATGACATTGAAATCAAAAATTTAAAGGTGGCAAAATAATGTTCTCTTTCATGAAGAGTACACAAATCAGAATATGAACTAACCTTACAAATGTATAAAACCTTGCATTAAGCAACCAATGTGATTATAGCTTTCTTTTCACCATACTGAATGGAACTCTACACGCACCAACATGTAATGTCTGCCTAAACGATCCCCTGTGTTTCGCAGCTGCACTTTCAATACTTAGACACACAACAGCAACACTGCTACTTGTAGTAATTCTTTTATATAGACTTGGAGCTGGTTATTGTGCACAGGTTCTAGTGGGCTGAAACCCTAAGGGAGCAATCCTCAATCGTTAAGCCGGCTCAGGTGGGAACACCAGGCAGCACCCAAATGTCCTGTGTGGTCGAACATTTAGGAAATAACAGAAGGGCTGTGTGGCAGGGGGGAAGCCTCATGAATAGGCAAGCATCCCCCTTGCCCAATAACAATGTGACCTCTCACTGACTCATCACCGAACTTGGTACTGCTCATAGCCTGAGGTGAGAGTGCAAGAAATTGTCCTGGCAGGCTCCCTCTACAGTCAAGTAAAATGCCCAGCAAATAGTGTAATGCCACATATATTTAACTTTCCGCCTAAGAGAGAAACACAGCTCATTATGTGAGAGACCAACAAGCAAGTTAAGGGAAACTTCAGCCTGTGAAGTGCACAATATAAATGATGAACATTTGTATAATCTTTGGAGCAAATGCTGGAATTTATTCTTTATGAATAAGTGGGGGCTTTTGTGTAATGCACATTTAACAGATAACGTCTAAGTGATCCGAGCTGTGGCAGCCAAAGGAAATATGACCCATTTAAGTAGAGTGATTTGCCCAGGATTTCATTGATTGGTAAAGTGTGAAAGCCGGGTTTCTGGCTCGACAGGTTGCAATTTTGCAGGTTTCAGGTCACCCATGCTCCAATTCAGTATTTAGTTTGACACCAGCATGCAATTCCTGCTAAGAGATGAAGTACTGTGCGGTACCAGGGAAGAAACGCGGACACAGAGGACTCATGATTGTTGTTATAGACTTTTATTAAATGATAAAGGGTTTGAAAAAGGCCTCACTGTCCCTAATCTAGTAGGTATTTCCCTACCTTAACCAAAACGAAGGGTCTGTCCCGTGTGAAGATGTCCAAAGCAAAAATGTCCGGTGTCCGAAATCCTATCCTCACCCTCGCATTCGAAAAGTAACTCTAAGGTGTTAAGGGTACTGTCTTTGGCTGGAAAAGTGTACCAATGTTCAGGTTCAACAAAAGGTATATAAAGTTATAAATGGATGTGTACCGTTCGAGGGAATTGCTCCCTTCCCCAAGTTTGTCTCCACAAAACCAAAGTTCAAAAGAATAACCAAGTTCTTTATAGCCCAAGTTATAGTTTTGTTTGCCTATTAATATCAACTATAGGCACTCAGAGAGTGGAGAGGAAACCCTGTGGGACCTTTGAAACTGGCACCAACCACTTGGTGGTCACTTAGCAAACCGTTGCATACCTTAAACCAATTGAAAGAAGAAACAACTCAGTATTAACAAAAATAAAATTGATTCTTGATTTGCGTATGCCACGGTTCAAAATATGTTTGCTTTCCAAATCTCCTTACATGTTTCCATTTAGGGGGACCAAGTTCCATTGCTAAATGAAGCATGCCCAAGCTAAACCCAACTTGCAATTTCTCGCACTTACACCAGACTCCCCACTTCTTTTGCCAGTCTTACCCAAGTAATCACTATTGAAACCCCTGCTATAATGACAAACTTCTCCTTGTGGCTATAGTACCAGTTCATAAAAACAGTCTCAAGCTTCTCTAATTAAATCATTTGCTGATCTCTGAATAGTTACTATACAAATTCAGAAGAAAATATTTCACGTTTTTCCCCCTGAATATTCATGTCACTAACAGGGATGGGGGGCGGGAGGGGATTAAAGAACACTTGAACTTCCCATGCCGTACTGGAAGTCTCCAATAAGCCCCCCTGCGGCCTACTAAATAGATGACCCAAAGCCTGTTGCTGACACACATAATACCCATCAACGTTACTGGCATTAACAGAAACGTGTCTTGAAGTAGAATCAGATCAGAACTACCAAGCTTTGTAATGGCGTTCCACTTTTGGGTCAGATGGGAAAACCCACATGTATTCCAGGACAGGAAGTTAAAAACCCAGCTTCTTCGTTCCTGCCTCTGGCTTCGCTGTCATGAGAGACCCTACTAACCAAGACCAATCTTCTGATCTTCTGAAGCTGATAGGGGTCCAGAGGCATTCTCCACTATTTTAACTCTCTTAGGCAAGTTATTACTTGCCGAACAAGAGGGGGATATTGAGTGATCTAGATTTATCCTCCTATTTGTGTTAAAACGATGGTCATACCCCCAAAGGGATGCAGATCATAGCCTCTCAATCGAAGATCATCTATGGAAGAGAGGATATTGTTTTGAGCCAAGGGAGACGGAATATCCAAAACTGCAATGCCCAATCTGTCCTCCTGGCTAAATTCTGCACGTTCAATGTCTTTTGAGGAAATAATGGTTAGGGTCGGAATGTTATATAACAATGCCAATATGGCTCATTGGTTCAAAATGACTTTGTCTTCTGACGGAAAAAATAGTTTCCAGGATCAAAAGAATATTACCAGCTGGGAAATTTTCGGGATCCCATCTCTCTGCTTCCGCCTGCCCACAGAGAAGAGTGGGATTGACAAACGTCATAAGCAGCAGTGTTACTTCGACAACTGGAAAGATGGGACTGAAAATTAGAATCTCCACATTGAACTGACACACTCTTTAGATTTTTCAGGCGACGATCAAACCTGTCAGAATACCTAGTCATTGTAATGTAAAATGCTCTCTGCATACAATCTTGGTTGCCACATGGGAGTTGAGCCAACTGGGCAAAACCTCCAAAACATCTCTGGAAAGCGGGGTGTCTACTTCAAAGATTTTGTTCCTCTTCGTATACTTCTATGACCAATTGATTCTTCTTCTTATGCCAGTTCCTCTCACCACTTGACTGTAATCATTGTCTGCAAGTCATTTTTTCAAGTCAGCAACAGTGGCAAATTGTTCCTGTAACTCCTTATTTAAATTCTCAAGGGTAAAAAGATGATTGTTTTCCCAGGCAGCCTTTATATCAGAGGTACTTTGAATGCACAATGCAAGAACCTTTTGCATTGCCACACAATTACCTGTATGGACACATACTGCTTCTTTAAGGATCTCAAAATCCTTAACAAAGGAGTTAAGTATAAAATGGAGCATTGGCAGGGTGGACTGATTATTGTCCACCCTCGGATTCGGTTGATAAGAGTGCTCCGTCGAACACGAGGAGAAGGAGGAATCCATAGATTAATTAGGCTTCATTATCTCCTGGGTGACGCAAATTGCTGGAGTATACGAAAGGGCATTCTCTTGAGTGGCAACTTCTATCTTAATTAAAGTGGGGACCTATCCATTTTGAATCAGCGATGTCCCTGCACTCTGTACTCTACTTCCAGTTGCAGCACCAAGGTCCGCCTGTCGCCCTCTAATAGGCACCGGAGTAGAAGTCAGCTGCAAGTACCTCAAACTGGCACTACGATCCTTCAAAAAGAAGTCAATCATGTTCCTTTTATATTGAGGTCGACGAGAGAGTATCATCGCCATGTGGAGCTGCTGGCGATAAATTCCTATAATCTGTTAAAACAGGGCTGCCAACCGGCACCAAAGCTGATGCTGAGGCACCCCGGCAGAGGTGATAATTACAGACAAAGAGTTTGTCATACCCTCAATGACATCGACTTCAATAGCACGCAGGCCATCCCGCAAACTGGCAAATCTCAAATAGTACATGGGGTCAATTAAAAGCATACAGCTATACATCTGCCAAACTTGAATCTAAAAGATCACGTGAAATCCACTATATTCATGGTGAATTCAAATACTGGACAAATAACACACACGTGTAGGACCATAAAGGTTTTCACACCTGAGTATTTCCCTATATATCATGATCACACAAATAAAACACAGGCAATATCATTCATATTTGTTTACAAATACACCAGATGTATGGATTCTACCTATCTTGCCCTCCTACCAACTAAACTAGACCCTTGTGTATTTGGTACCCCTAGGTTACGCTGATGGTCCGATTAACTACGGTGAGGGGATAAATATAGAACCTTGACCTATCACTTATCTAATTAAGTTGTTACAGAGTTTCTTGTTTGGTAAATGGCACATGTTGGATTAGCTATAGACATATGTCAGTTGCTTTACAAATGAAGTCATTTGAACTTTAATCTTTTCTATGTAAAGCAAAGAACAATTTTTTACTAAAAATGGTGTCAAAGTACTGTGTTCGATGTCAGGCCACAGCAAAAACAGCAACGGACTGAGTTGTCTCAGTGTTTTTCCCACACACTGAATCAGAGTTACAAAAAAATTGGGACTCTGGAACGTGTGAAATGAAAGCCCATCCTCTCTTGTAGATCAGAGAGAAGAAATCCACGATCTTTCACCATCAAGATGGTTCTTCTTTTCTTTGGGACGAAAACCTACCGGTTTCAGTTGTGTATCAACGCTATACCACTTTCATTAGGGCTACAACAACTGAAACAACACTATGTGGTGTGCCATATTCAAGGTTGTTATCAACCAGACTTTCAACTACTTGTCTTGTTCTGGAGGGACCCCACCTGCAGATAAGAGGACGGAGGGGGTTGAGGGGTGGATGGAAAAGGACACAAGCGTAAGGTAAGTAAACGTTAATGAGTCCATATTCCTGTCGTAAAATGTCACTAGGGTCCTTTGGAGAAGGACCAGAGGGACAGAACCACAATGTACCTTGTACTGTAGGTGTTCTTGGTGCTCGACAGAGTTGAGTCAGTTTCAGGGCACTTTGTAGCTTCTGTGGCAGAGTTCAAGACGGGAGACTGCTGCGGGTATCATGCGGGAGGCAGTTCGGCGAGTAAAGCTGGACGGATGGCTGCAGGCTGGCCTACAGGGCGGCTCAGGATCAGGAATCATTGCCTCAGTGCTGGTCGGTGGCTCAGAAGCACTGGTCGAGGCATATCAGACTGTGTTAGCAGCTGCATAACAACAGTCAGTGGTGCTGTCAATTGCAGCTCAAGGGGCCTGACTAGCTCAAAAATGTCCTTTAAGGCATAAATTGGTAGATGCTTGTCGATGCACTTCTACTAGCTTCTTCACTGGGCTTGTGCCATCCTTTAAGGCAAATGGCCCAATGCTGAGGAGAGTTGTCCTTGGTTTGGTTCAGAGACTCTCTGTCACTTCCCACCTAGGAAGCTTGTTGCAGAGCCTAGCAGGTTGTGCTGTGTTCTGGCTGGGTACTGGTTCTGGAGCTGCTGGGGTGTCTTCTGGATTCAATATCTTCCTCTTTTCCCTGGGAGATGTTTAGGGGAGGGATCTTGCTTCCCTCTTGTAGGTCCTGGCCTTGCTTCGCTGGCGAAAGATATAAGGCAGAATATACCTTCAGCCAGGGCCCAATGCAGAGTTCTTTTTTCCACTCCTTGTGAAGTCTTCAGATCAGTCAAAAAGAGGCACTTGACCCAAATGAACCACAGGGATTGGTGTAGGCTAAGGTGACCTTAATGAGCAAATCCTGGGTCCCCACCAAAAATCTCCAGTATGCATGAGGTCATAACCAGAGTACTTTGCAACAGAAAAGGTAATGGGGGTGAAAACATGTAATACTAACTCCCACCCATCGTCCTGCCTCTTGTGGATCAAGGGGTCTCTCTGGTCAATGGAGCTCTCTGTGGTTCCTGATTAAAACGGCAGGGCTCCCTTGCAGCTGGAGTGAGACCAGACGTTCTGCCTCCATCAATCCACACATTTGTACCTTTTGAATGGAGCATGCCTGCGGGATGACTACTGTAACACACAGTTCAAAACATTATTAATTATTACATTATTATTATTATTATTATTATTATTAAATTATAATTATTACATTTCCCTGTCAATCGATACTGAAGGCATAGTTGGCATCAGGTTGACACAGTGCATATGATAGCGTATCAGGGGTTTCCTGTCTCCTTTGTTAGTCTCTGCAGCCAGGCCCCATGTGGGCCTCATTGAATTAAATTCTGATTAATATGCAAAGCTCCCACCAGCAACAGAGATAAACAAAAGGAACAGGGCATTTGCTTTGTCAGTTAATTGGCCTGGCCATGGCAAGGGGAAGGTTTGTCCCTCCCCCTTCTGAGATGACATGCTGTAATACTGGCTGTCATATCCCAACTAAATATGACAGGAGGGAACTGGACCTGTAGGCTGTGTCCACCCAGAGTACACAGGTATATGTGTATGTCGTACAGTGAGCATCGGAAAATGTGTGCAGATTAGCCCCACACATTTTCCGGAGGTTGGTCTACCATCATTACATTTATTGAAAATTTCAAAAAAAATCCCAGGTGAGCCCACACCCACCATGTGGATGGTAAAATTTCTCACAATGAGGGTTGTTTAAAAGTGACACGTTTCTGTATGATGCATCCATGAGGGGGCCTTTGCCAAGCTGTAACCGACTGTACGTTTATGTGAGATGTTTAAAGGATCATAGGGTCTGTATTAATTGTCACACATAGCATTGGGCAAAACAGCAGCTTTATCCCAGTGCGTTCTGATTTTTTAAAAGGCCCATCTTCTTCACAATACTTGTTGTTGCTCTTAAACGGTGGCCCCTGTCCTTAAGACCACAAGTGAATCATGGATGTGAGTGGAGGCAGTGCCATTTCTATTTTTATAATTAGGCCTGGTCCCTTTTAGCCCAAGTTGAAGAGGAAGCAGAGAGGGTATCACACCCCTTACACGACTTGTACTGGAGGAGATGGAAAGGGGCTAATGTGATGATGACACACAGCCTGCTTCATCATCAGCTTGCATTTATGGGACAGCAAGGGCCTCCCTCTAAAGAGAAATGATGACCCTCAAATATGTGATTTCCTTTTAAGACACACAAGGAATATCTAGGTCATACAGTGTCTGGGGAAGGAGTGTGACCCAAGCTGAAGTTGTATATGGTACTACAAAGTGGGCTGTGACCATGTAATGAGAAGAGGTAATATCATTCCTGGGGTTATGGGAGTATTACTTGAGTATTAGACACTCATTGCTTGAGACAGGCCTGTTGCCATGCTGGTCCTCAGTCTCAACAAAGACGACGAGCATTGGTAGATACAAGACATTACGTATCCGTTGTGACTCTTGAGTACGTACAATATCACACTCCACATGTTGCAATACTGCAAAAGAGACCATGCAAATGACAGCAGAGTGTCGCTTAAAACCCACTAACATGACATAACCTGACGTAACATAACTGTTTCATAACCCACTACAATTCTAGGAGTGCTAGCAGAACCCTAGTACTCAAGGTCCCGGACCGGTCTTGGTGGGTTCCCAGTTCTTCGATCTGCTTGCCTGAATCTGATCACCACTTAGTGAAGCTGAGTGAGAGTAGGACGTGGGAGGCACGGAGGGAGTGAAGGGAGGGGGGGTGTTTGGGGAGGCATGCAATCTTTGGCTAGCTGTAGGAATGCAGCAGGACTAGCAGAGCGCCTGGCCATGGATGCGGCTCATATATCAGGCGCTGGGGCAGGGGAATTCCTGCACTTCCTGCTTCCTCATGCCAGTCAGTTCTTTAAAAAAAAGCCTCATAGATCTGGGCACAAACTGTTTCATGAAAAAAGGATTTTCATCTGAACCCAGAAGTGCACTGATTTATAGAACACGCATGGTCTGGAGGGTTTCCCAGAGCAATGCCAGAGGTTAAGATTAATTCTGAACCTTCCTGCCATCACCTTTTTCGTTTTGCAGGCACTAGCAAGGAGAATGGGTCTGGCTTTGTAAATGTAGACAATTCAATGTTTCTTTTAAGTCAACACAGGTAGAAAGAATAATGCTTACACTTCGTTTTCAAAGCCAGGCAGTAGAGTTGCATTGAATGGAATTCCCAATGCTTCCTCTATGTAATGACTGCCATTTTGCCAAGCACCGTTTCCTCTCTGATTTGCGTTTTGGTTTCACTGACTAGCACTTATCATGTATGGTGCAGACATCAGTGTAGGTTTCATTTACATAAGTTCCTCCTATAAATCATGTTGTATTTTCAATTGAAATGTACGATTAAGGGTGGAGTGGAGAGACGAGGGTGAATTCACAGTGCTGAGACAACAAACATGGGCACCCTAACTTTAGCGATTTTGGAAGAACCTGTTTAAATGCACACTGATGAAAAATATCACAAGTCACTTGAATAATAACCATGCACATCTTCACGACCCCGGATGTCTCTAGTGTGGACTACACTGTCCAAGGAGCGGGCCTTTTGGCTTGGCTACATTTGATTTTAAACCTGGATAAATATTTTTTTTGAGACGTATCTAGTAAATGTAGTGCTGTATTTTTAAGTTTGACAATCATTTCTTCTGCTTGGTTGTAGATCTGACTTGGGGTGCTGTGGCACATTTTAAGATGCAGGCTGAGGAGAAATCTGGACACATTAAGTGACAGAAACCTGCTTCTGGGCCATTGTGAGCAAGGTTGCTTGCACCAGAAGAAAGGACCCTCCACAGTGTTTGCTGCTATTTTTCATAACAATGTATGTGATCTCAGAACATGTGGTTTGCACCAGATCAGAAGAATCCTTTGCAATAATACATTCGATTTCCAGCGTTGATCGCTTCAATTTCAGCTCTTTTTTTGCAATTGAAGGGATCTGGATGCACTGTTTGCCCCCATCACAACACTGCACTGTAATAAACCCCCCCAACCAGAGTACTGACTACTGTATGGACTGATTTCTTCCACATATTTAGGGTACAAGCCATCAGAAAATCCAATTTGCCAAAAGTCACATGGCTGATCTGCATTGGATCAAATCACCTTCACATCCTGATTCTCTTTGTTTCCTCCCCATTGAACACAGGACATCACAGTATACTGATTGACCATGATCCCACATCTGTATTGTACTAAAAGCCTTCCATCTTCCAGAGCAATTGTTTTTATTTCCTCTCCAACCAACACAAGAGCTCACAATATACTCCTTGCCCAAGATCACAAACATTTACTGCAATGAGCACTGCTATCAGCCAGTACTGATTTGGAGCATGATATTTAAGTGTTTATGGTGTTTGCCCATGCTCAATAGGCTGCACTGCAATTAATAATATCATCCCAAAATGCCATTAATACAAGAACTCTGAATACATGATTTACCCATGATTACAAGGTGCTATTTGCTACAGTTAAGAACAATTGACCCTCTCCAACACCATGTAATTATAACGCGTGTCACTTGAAATGCATTACCAAATGACACTTTTTGTTGTAAAAATCCGTTTTGAAATCTGTGGAGCACTATTCGCATTTCTAACTCAACCAGGTTTACAGCATCATCATCCAAACCTGGATGGTCAACCACCACCTCTACCTTAATGATGATAAGACAGAGTTGCTCATTGTTGGCTCTCCGCATCACATCAAACACTGTGACCATGCTTTCATCTCCTTTTGCATCGATGGTATGATGATATGATATGGCATTTATAACGCACCTATACACAAGTGTTTCAGGGCGCGACCAGGCAAGGAAGGGGAAACAGAGGGAAGACAGAAAACAATCCTACTAGGCCAGGTGACATTGAGATCGTGCAAGTGCAAGGGAGGGGGGAAGGGTAAAAGTGCAGGGGGAAAGGGGAGAGGGCAGTGCAGAACATAGGATAACAGTGAAATAAATAAAGACTAAAAATAACAGTGCAGCCAGCAGGAGGCAAGAGCAAGGCTAAGTGCAGACATGAAGTGTCAAGTGCTAGTAGGGGCTGTAGAGATACAGAAAACAGCCCCCACGTGCAAGGGTTGCCAGGCAGGCAGTGCAGGTGTGCAACTGGCAGGTGGGGTACCTGGGTCCGAGATCAGAGGGCAGCCAGGTAACCAGTGCAGTTTCAGATTCAGCCAGGAGATCAGCAGGGGAGAGGAAGAGAGAAAGCAGAAGCAAAGAGGAAGGTCTTTATGTGCTTCCAGAACCGAAGATGGTTCTCCTCAAGTTGCAGAGAGGCAGGGAGGCTGTCCCAGAGCGAGGCCCCAGCAGAATAGAGAGATCTACCACCAACTCGCTGCTTGGAGAAGTGACTAGCCCTGAGGGAGTTGGAGGCACATGAGCGAAGAGCTTGAGAAGGAAGATATTTGGGAAGAGAGAGTTGAAGGTATTGAGTTCCAGGCCCCAGAAGGCCTTGTGGACAATGCAGAGGGTTTTGAACTTAATCCTCGCAGCCACTGGGAGCCAATGCAGAGATTTCAGTCCTGGAGTAACACCACGCCTGTCTCATCCCATGTCAAAACATTGGGTGTCTATCTTGACTCTGAGTTAAACATGCACAAACACGTAAAGGCTGTTGTCTCGTCCACGACATATTCCACTAAACTCATCAACCTATCCAGGAAGTTCCTCACCACCAAAAACTGCTTCATACTAACCGGAGCCATCAAAGCCAATAAACTCGGCTACTGCAATGCCATCCTTGTAGGGACCTCTGTTAAAAACCTCAAGAAACTGCAGCTGATCCAAAACAACACACTCCGAGCAGTGTGGGTTTTGAAACGATCTGATCACATCTCCAAAGTGAAAAGCATAGCTCACTGGTTACCAATCAAGGCGTGCATGGATTTCAAAATACTCTCCATCACCCATTGCTGCCTACATAACACTGTCCCCACCTCACCCACCGTATCTCCAAAAAGCCAAACATACAGAGCGTGCATTATCCCTGCTCCACCTCTCTTATCACCCCTAGATTCACCAGAAAAAGAGCCAGAGGAATTAGCTTCACTGCTACCAGCCCGCTCCCTCTTGAGCATTCTCCCACCCATCATCAGAGAAGATCCCTCCTACCAGGCTTTTTGCAAAAACATCAAAACACTACTTTTCAACAAATATGTCTGAAGCATGTTCGCCAGTATTGCTTTGTCTGTAACATAACTTGCCATCTGCTATCATCAAGACACCACGTGTCTCATCTGCCTGTTTGTAACATAATTACTAGCGCCGTGATATATCCGGGTCCTGGGCGCTTCCAATAAATAAATAAACAAACAAACAAATAAATAAATAAATAAAATAACAGAAATATTACTATAAGTAAGTGTTTATATTTTTGGGAGGAATTTATTAATCAAGCTTACAATACACTACAACAACCAAAACCAAGTTCCACGTCACTCTAGTGTTATCCTGTTTCATAACTAGAGCCTCAAGTCATTTTTATTCTTCTATGTAGGATGGTGGTTTGTGTTCCTTAAAGCCACTGCAAAGCACTCTTATTCCTTTTGTATTTGACAATTGAAGTACCGTCTACTTTGAAGGAAATATTTTGACTCTCTTAGTTTAGAAATGTTGTTCCTCTTTATGTATGAACATAAACACAGAGAGAATGAAGATGGGTCAACTGATTTTTATGTCCATCTTGCTTGGTTTACCCCTTTAAAGTCTAGATATGAAACAATTAGAAATAATGGTGGCATTCCAGTTTAGTGGAATGCCATAAATCATGACCTAAAGTGCTGCGTCTGCAATCTTGGCCATATGTTGTGCACCACTCAATTACACCAGCTTCTAAAATAAAAGGCATTTTTGTATTGTTATGTTGCATGTCACACAGCTCAAGGTTAAGACACATACCACAATGGTGCTCTTCTATAGCAGAGTGCAGAACATAATTAATTACTGTATCATTACATGCTACCAGTGAATGTTTTCATACACAAGGAGAACAGGCACTCCAAAGCATTGTTGCATGAGTAACAATAACATTGGTAGGTATGTCCTTCCATTTCAAGGAGGCACCTGTGAAAATATTGCTTTAGTTAGAGATCAAAAGCTTAATAAAGGCCATTCACTTCATCAGCAGATTGGAATGGGTTGGGGGCCTCATAATTAGATTCAGTAACCAACAATGATTGCTTGGGAAGCAGCCTCGGGCTTGTATTATCAGCTGCGAGCCTACATACACATGGCCACTCTAAAATGGAAATAACCTCACGGTCAACCATTCATTCCGACCATAGAACGGACTATTTGTAGCTATTTGGGGGATTAGGTGCTATCCAGTGCAGCACTTTGATCACCCTGGTGGTGTCATTGTTGTCACCCTCAGTGATGAGTTGCCCGTAAGGTGCTATGAAGCACTATACAAGCAACACCCATGCATTCATGTAGTGACAGCTATGCAACAAGTTCCTCCCTCCGGCCAGGAACCCTGCACTATGCATCTGCACTCTCAGACAATACATTATCACAATATTAGAATACCCCCTCCCCCATTGTACCCCCTTCTCGATAGGTGGACATGGAAATATGGCATTCTGAGGGATGACCCACCCACCTGTTTTCTCTTCCGCTGGGTGGCCACCAAAATAGCTTTACACAGCCAATTCTGGGCTCTGCCATTTCGAGCATTCAGCTCTGTAACCCAGATTTATCTCAGGTTATGGTAACATGAAATAGATATCACTGGAACACATTTCAAGCACATCATACACTCACTGACCAATGGCAATACTTCTCTGTAACCATGCAGGCATATGCTCAATCACAGGTGTAGTATGTGTCCTTTTCTGATTAGTGCTTTTCTTTCAACCTCTGTAGAGTCCTCATAGCAAGATCAAATTATCATAAACTCTAACTCTAAATATCATGAACTTTCTTACGTCTGCAAATGTTTTGTGTGTATTTAATCTTCCCCCCTCTTTGCACTTTCCCATTCTTCTTTGCCCTTTTTTCTGTTATTCTCTTGTAGACCAAAGTCTGGCTATCGCTGGTGGGGGAACACTGTGCTACTCTCTGATGAAGCCTTGGGGATGTAAGACCACTACAGTGGTCACTGCCACATTACAAAAAGCTCTTAACATAATACAACCTGTGGGTGTCATGAACCCATGAAATACAAGTTCCATGAAGAAAAGATGACTAAATCATGAATGAATGAAGCAGCCTTCGTGCAAGAAAAAGAATGAACCTTTTGAAGCTGTGAGCTTGAAAAGCCTACAATGCGATCCTTTTCTGGAGCACAGGTCACAGCGGAGTCTGGATAATTATACATGCTGGTTCGCTAACCCAGGCAAGAGGGGTACATATAATATTTCATTTGGGAGTCAATCGCTTACCACTAGCTTCGGCTGCGGTTCATTGGTCTAGTAGCGGCATCCAGACCATGACCCCTGTTTGTGCCTGTAATGGAACCGCAGTGGAAGATTTAATTCATGATGTATTTTTCTGTGCTATTCTGTGACACCTAAAAGAAGCTTTCTCCTATTTATTTCTAAACTGTACAACATTCATGCATTAGGTGAGGCCGAGACCCTTCCCTGCAAGAATGTGGCTGATGCGATTGATGGTTTTAGTGAAAATGCTTTATAGTTGAGAAAATCAAATTTGCAAATCATTTTCTATTTGTATTAGATGTTTTATATATTTGTAACTCGTGCGTTTATCGTGTACTTTCATGAAATTAACATTTCGAAATAAAGTTGGATTGATTGAATGAAGCAGAAGAAATAACAGCAAAACAAATGTTATGCAGAACAAATGTTAAGCAAACAATGTACAAAGCAGTACTAAAAAAAAAAAACAAGATCTTAGAACAACATTTAGCAACTCTCTCCACAACCTAAACACTCCACTCACAACTACAAAAAGGCTGCCACTCTAACACAGCTTTCCCCATAATGCACATTTTTCTGTATCATGGAGGAGACGACACAAGGGTCCCTCTATTATGTATTTCCAAGAGCCCGGCCAGAGTGCTAATGCTCTCTTTAGCCAGAATAAAAAATAGGAACTGTTTCAAGATGAACACTGCCTGCCACCGTACTACCTCGCGTCAGCCATTTGGCAGCCATGTTGGGAAATATACTGATTCTCTCCATTGGCTCACCTCAGGCGTTGTGCTACCCTCTTTGTATGTCATTATATAAATATGCATGCACACATGTTAAAATATAAATGAATGCCCATTTATTTCCAATTGGCTGTAGATATTCATACAGTAATGACAATGTTTCCCTTGTGCATGTCTTCCTATGCAATGCTTCAGCTTCAACTTATTTGCCTGTACTCATGCTTACAAAGTATTAGTTATTATTCTTACACATAAGTTCTGTAGTATGGTTAAAAGATATTTACACTCAAAACACCAAGGATCACCACATTCAAAAAGTAAAACCAGCCTCATTCAGGTAGTGGTGCATTCCAAGGGCAGAACATGTATGGTGCGTGGTCTGCCATTTTGTTTAAAGTGGATGCGTAAGTCTAGAAAGCCATTCAATGTGCACTGTTCCCTGGTGCTGGCGCTTTGGGAGCTCTGCAGGTGAGCAGTGCTAGAAATGGGAATGATTTCCTGTTGGATCTCACCAGTAACAGGGGCCAAGCGTCTGGATGTTCTGAAACCCAACAATTGCCTCTCAGAAGATGAATCGTGGATACCTCGGAAAGTACCAAGAGAGGAGCGTTTCCTATACTATTGTTGTCAAAGTATAAACAGTGCATACCTTATGAACCTACACATCTGAATTTAAATATTTCCTGCAGTGTACAACCCTAACAAGTGATTTCCCAGGCATTGTGATCAGAGGGTTCAAGTTGTGTCCTGTCCACGTTTCTTGCCCTCTCCCTAACGATCTGGGTTTGGTGCGGTTTAACGTCCAAAACACACAAAACAAACATTTTAATTTAAGGCTGCAAATTGATTTTTCCAGATCAAAGATCCGGGAAAATCTTGTCCAAAGTTCAGCACTGCATATATCGAATGCACTGCAGGAACGACACAGTGGAACCCATGCATTTATCAGCTTGGAACACTTTGAAACAAACCAGTGTGGTAACAAACGAACAGAAGGTAGCAAGTAATAACTTACACCAGTAAAGAAACAGGGGCAAAATGCGCGCTTCATTTTCTGATCCTTTCTTTTTTTATAGGTCAGATTTCACTGAAAAACAATTTCCCTAGGATTTACAGAAATTAAAGTTGCAGCCTCACATTCAAACATTTACTTAAGCAAAAAAAGAACAAAACAAGATCTTTTAAAATGAGGCTTATACTAAACAGCGCTAATACTACAGCAAAGAGGTGCAACAGGAAGAAACCATGCCTGATCAGCAGCATAAAGAAAGAACCCCAAAATATTACACACCACTCATACTGTGGGAGTTCCCCCTAAAATGAAGGAGCAAGTAAAAGCTGAATGTACACATTAATTGGTGGATTACTTAGCAGTAATCTACATTCCTCCTCTGCTCCTCCCATCACAGTACTTCTCTTTGAGTCACCAGCCTTCATGACAGGACAATTTCCTATTATTTTTAGTCCTGCTCCTTACCCTTTGGAGGGATATAACCCTAACTACAGTTTATATTTTAGTCTTATGAACTTTGGTTGAATGTAGTACCCATCATAGAAGGTTTTATTTTAGACATTAGATCAGCCCAGATGGGAAAAAAGGGGACACCCGTTTGGTGGCCTGTTAGCTGCAGTGAAGAATGTACAAGGGACTGTTGTTAAAAAATATTTCAATCAAGTATGATGCAATTTTAGCAAGGACTGTGACCTCAGGGACTGGAGTTTTTAAATCTGAGATAGGTGTGATAAAAATGTGTTTTAATCCTGTTACAGTGTGTATTGATGAAGTGATTAAAAAATTAGAAAATATTTGTTTTAGATTGGTCTAAGAACCATGTAAATAGTCCTCTTATAACAGCAGGAGAATGTAATTGTTGTCGCATAATTGATTAACCCTTCCACTAGTTAGTGGAAGGCAACGTTCACAGCTTGACTCTTGACGAGTCATGGAGGCAGAAGTCTGATAGAAGAACCTGGTGCTTTTCCTGGCCAGATGGGAGTTCATTCAGTTAAACTCCCATTTCTGTTCCGGGTTAGTGCCATTGCAAACTTGGTTTGGCATTGGGTCCTCCTCCACACTTGATTATATCTTCTTGTCGAATATTGACATAGAGGAAATGACCTCCTTCAACATAGAAAAAAACAAAATAGAGTGATCATGCAATGTTGACAGGAAGCTTAACACGACAAGGAGAGGCTGGTATTTACATACATTTTGCCTTTAACAATGTTATAACAATGTTAGTGGCAACACACTAACCCAAGAAAGTAAGAATGTTGCTAAAGTAAATATTGATTTGGGTAGATGTTGGACGCATCTAACAGACTATGAGAAGATCTACAGAACAGCAGCAACTTGCTGGTCTTGGAAGCAAGACCACGAAGAGCAACAGAGGTTTGAATTCCGGGTCTGCGCTTAGAAACCAAATTCAGGTATTAAGCGTGTTATAAAAAACAATTAAATAAATAAAAATAAAAATAGCTCTCCCATAGAGTTCAGTAAAATGTTAGATGGTCTTAAAGGGAGCACACAAACAGTCAAGTAAACTGCCTTTGCTGATGGGAAGGGGAAGCATTTTAACACCGCCATAAGATTGCAACAATGTAATTAGTAGATAGAATTACAGAAAGTAAAACAAGATACACATATTAATTGGGATGAAAAGAAAAGTTTGCTTAAACAAAAGTTTAACTGGTTAAAGAATTACAAACTCTCAAATTATTTAAAAGAAAATCAATAGTTCTCAACTAGTATAGTCCAAAAAGATGCTAGGTTCATTTGGTGGAAGCTTAATACCAAAGATAAAATTCAACCAAAAATGCAATCAACATTTGTAGCAAAAGTTGAGGGGGTGAAACACTTCTCAGCCATCTTTAAGAGTAACTCTGCTGATTATATTAATGATTCCATGAGTGCTACAAAGTTGGGCCATACATTTGACATCTGCAAACTAAAATTGGGACATGTTAGGGCTAAGAATTCTTGTTCCAAATTATTCTTTTTAAGAGCAATGATGAACTTTGGCCAGAAATCCTTTATCATCTTTTCAAACTAATTATTGAGACTATGACAAAACCTGAGTTTTGGTAACACACAATTATATTCCCATTTTTAAAAAAGGAAGGAAAGACTTCCCTTTAAGTTATCCTTCAATTGCTCTTATATACTTGGATGTGTCTTGTTGGTACTTGTTGTATTATCAATCATACAATTTTTCTCCACAATTTCTCTCTACAATTTTTTTTTATCTTTGGCAGTTTCATATTAATTTCATACAATTTGCTGTTTCTTTCTCATATATAGTCATGCACTTTTTTTTCCTTTGTAGTCATATCATTTTTTGTGTATTCTATTAGTTTCATACAATTGAACTGTTCTCTTTCCATTGCCATTCATCTCTCTCCCTCAACACGTGTTTCCCCATAATGATTCTTATGCTTCATCAGGAGAGGTGCTAGCATATAGATTGTATACATCAGCAAGCAAAAATGGAGGGACTGGGAAAAAGAAGAAAAGGGAACCAAAGAAAAAGAGAGAACATTTTTTAAGTTGTATTATTGGTGTTTAGAGGCTAATTTTATAAGTAATTTGCTTCCCTTATGCACATTTGGACACTTAAATTGGTTGTTCAATTGTACTCACCCTGTGTACTTATTTTCGTATGTGATCCTAAAGAAGCTTCATTTTTTTCCCTTGCAATTCAATTTTTCCTTCTGGATTTTGTAACCTACATAGGTGAAATATACTTTATTTAAGTACTTATATTCAAAGAAATACAGCTTAATATCCTTTTCTAATGGTATATTGCCAATTGTAGGCGCTCTTTGATCTGGACTGGAGGATGAATTATAGCTGTAATGTGCTTATTACTGCAATTGGTTCCTTAGTTAACCAAATAGTAAAAAGTAGCAAGATTGTTAAATGTTCTTGGAGTTGAATACAGGACATTAGAGTGAGTAGCAAGGTTGTTAGCTTTACTTAGAATTTAAATACAAAACATTTAAAAAAGAAAAAAGAAGAAAATGCGGCCCAACCATGAAATTTCCAGGGAGTCCCAGCATAAGAGCCAATCTTTAGGTTCCCTCAAAAGACCGGGAATATTAGCCTGAGTATGTTGGGGTCAGCTTTATTCCCAATTAGGGAATGTCAGTGGTCAACCAGCGAAAGGGGAACGATTCCTGGAGGGATGCCAGCGCTGCAGGGGATTCCGTTAAGGCCATTCCCACTGATTTCGGTACACGTTGGGGGATTTTTATTCCTTATAATACATGGAAACACCACCCCCCTTCCAATATATGGTTCCGTCTCTTGTTCCAATCCAGAACATCCTCCACTTGTGAATATGCAGAACCTGCACTGTGCGAGTTACCAGCCCAACAAGCAGTTAATTAGACGTTTCACTTGGATTCTAGTTTTGTTGCATTAGATTATGGTTGAACTTTGAAGAATATCATTTGTGGTCTGCTGTGTTGGCCATCCCTTGGAACATTGTGTTATAGCTTAGGATAGCTGGGAGGAAAAGGACTTATTGGGGACTGGCTTGGAAATGCTCCTGGCCATCTCGTTAGATATTTCTTTTGTAGAGTAGGGGACCTCAAAGAGAGACAGGAACTTTAAGAATAGGGTGATAACTGCATAATTGTGTTAAGCACTTAAGAATATGCTGCATGTCTTGAGAAAACCATACTGTCCATGGCCAATCCTTAATCAGGCCTTCTTTAGATCAATTCTCATAGTTTGTTGGGAATATCCCGATATTTGTAGGCGTTTTGTCCCATCCCGCCCCATCCTGATAAAACGTACTAATAAAGACACCCAGTGACACCACACCAAGTCAGCATCACGTGTGTCATTGCTCGGCTACACCACACTACTGACCAAAAAGTAAGTACCAGAAAAAGCATTAGCAATACTGAAGGGAAAAAGCCAGAAGCATAGCTATCCTGGCAAATGTATTAATATAGCGCGACTTACCACAGCTTTGGGAGGCAATACCGGCTCTTAGAGCTCAGCACTGCGAAGTAATGGCCTAACTGAAGCAAGGGCGGTTGTCAAACGCTCAGGGCTTCAACACGCTATTGTAGCATGCATCACCTGCACAGCCGAGGGTAGGCGGATGTGTCACTTCCATATCTCAGATGAGATCAAAACAATAAAAGAGGTGTGGCGATCCCCTCAAGAGGTTCAAAAGTGAGGCACAAAATCGGCGGCTATCCAAGACTTACCTATCGGAGTGAACCTGTAGAAACAGCCCTTCTCATTCAACACAGTCATTATAGAGGACATCACATTGATTAATGCCAAAAAGAATGAACAGTAGAATACAGCCAATGTTCCAGATAGGATATTGAAAAGGGAGCATTTTACTTCTTATTTTTTTTTAAGCTGAGGGTGCAATTACTTTTCTGTAAATTCAAAAGGAATTCCTATTCTCAAAGGGATTTTGTGTCAGTGGGCAAAATATATCTCACCTGATTACTGATGCAAATTCAAAACTGCATTTTAAAATTAAAGTTCCTCTTTAGACCAGGCAGCAATAATATCACCTGTGGCACTCTTCTGTTGAGTAGTGTATACAAGCAGAATGGCAATCTCCTATTTGTCAGTTTTTTTACATTTTTTTTATTGGAAATATTTTTAATCCCCATTTTTTGGTCTGGAATGTTACCTATTGTAGGAAGAAACACTGTCTGACATGCAATTTATCTGCACGGCTCATCAAAGCTGTTCCCGGCCTACCTTCAATTTTAAAGGACTATTCAGATGTGTTGACCATGTAATTACTCAATTCAGCAATTCTTTATAATGTTGGTGGATACCCAGTAGTTTAAAGAATTATCTAGCATGATCACAAATCTTACGAAATCACTTATCATACTGTTGTCCCATACTATGTATGCCACTTATTGCCAGAATTCTAGAAAATATCATGACTTCCCAGTTATAGGAGAATGCTGTTGCCTTGAATTCCCAGAGAGAAAGTCTCTGTGGCTTTCATCAAGAATGGGACACTGTGATGAACTAAATATCTGACTGGAAGCTAAACATGGGCTAGTTTTGTGGATAATAGGGTATCTGGTTGCTCCCCATAACTGTAACAAGAAGGAGAGAGAGACCGAGAGAGAGAGTGTTATCAGACGAAGTATGGAAACAAAATGGCTGCCAATCGCTTTATAGATTGCCACAACAGCCTCATGTCCTATTGCAACTCAAAAGCAGATCAAAAGGAGGGACAGAGGGGTATCCGAGTGGGAAGACATAACATTAGCAAAAGAGTTGCAGAGCAATTACCACCTGAGGTGCAGAGCAAGTAAGAGGGGCACTTGCCATATCAGGTGCTGAGAAACTGAGGGAAGCATTTGCCACATGGGGTACTGAACAAGCGAGCGGATCACTTGACACATGTGGCATTGAGAAGCCTTCCTTACAAAAAACTTTGAATAGGAGAACATGGCAATCCAGAAGGTAGACATTATGTTCACTTGTAAATTGATTACTAAATGCAGAAATAACTCTAACATCGGCCTAGGCTTTCTCTGTATTAACCACTCCTCCTCAGGCACAAACTCAGGATTACTGGAAGCCAGAGAAATATTTGATGCAGACCTCACAAGTTTCCCAGACCCATGCGCGAGAAAGCCATTCAGAGCAGTTTGTTTCCTTGGAATATTTGCGCTTGTAGTTTTGTATTTTTTCATTTGATGAGATTACAAATCCAAGAAAAAGAGGGGACTGAATGGATTTCTCACACATGGAACTGGGGACCTTGAGAGCTCTGTGGAGGGCAAACCAGTCTGCGCCGCCTCCTATTTATTCAGACACCTGTCGCCGTTTCCAGAACCTTTGAAAAGCTGGAGCTGCAGTGTTCGTGATAGGATGGCTGCCTGCGCAGTGCCATTCCCCGGCTTCTCGCCATCCGCAACCAGTGAGTTCAAGCCGCCGCTTCCTCTGCCTCGTCACCCAGACACACACTCGAGCAGCAGTTTCCGCTTGGTTGTTGTGGAGTAACCTTTCCTCGCATTGTCTGCCGCGCGCAGGCTTATCAGGATTCCGCCGTCTGCTTTCAGGCCACTTCCGTAAATAATTCGCCACTACTTCTTTGGTACTTTTTTTTTTATCAGATTGGCAAGGTGTAGCGGTTTGGGGAACGGAAAAGAGGTGGGGGTGTCAGTAATGGATTTGGCGTTGCAAGGTACACTGGCTTTGTGCACTTGATACCAGGAGGCAGAGCCCCTGAATGCTGGATGAGGTCTTTTGCACTGGTCAAGATTAACGTAACACGACAACATATGGCCACTGGATCAAAATGACGGTATTAGGTCCAAAAACACCTTTTTTTAAAAGCACAGAGCTGTCTTTCTAAATCGAACTGTCATTCCCCTGCTGCACACGAGTGCACGTAGGGGCTGACCAGCGCGAGAGTGTTGTGTAAGTGAATGTGGGGCTGTGTGTGTGTCTGTGTGTGTGCGTGTGTGCGTGTGTGTAGGCAGTGTGTGTTGTGCTGGAAGTGGGGTGGGTAGGTAAAAGGGGAGATTCTGCGGGTTAAAACCCCCTATTTAGAAAAAAAAAACGAGTGGGACAGGGTGGGGGTGGGGAGAGGAAGGTGGAATATGTCATATTTTGGCATTTTAAAGCCGACAGAACAAAGGCTGCAAATATCTGACTGTTTTTGTGTTCCGTCTTTAAAATGCAGAAACATGAACCAATATTACACAAATAAAGGTTTGGATCGTAAATTTGATAGGCATATTGCTGTAGTAAATATCACGTTTTATCATATCTTACATGATCCATGCCATTCTGCAGATGCTTATCCAGTCCTGTTATTTTTCCTTTGCATTCTGGGACTTGTAGTTCACTTTTCCCATTACAAATCTCGAACGACACGTCCCAGAATGCAAAGATAAAAACAGGACTGGATAAGCACCTAAAGATTGGAATGGATCATGTTGGCAACAATGCTTGAAGTGTACACAAAGGTTATCATCTTTGTGTGTCTTTTTCCATGCTGCAACTGCTGCTATGATATTGTTTATGTTTAGTTCTGTATACAACTACAGTGACATCATGGCCGGTCATTATACTATGCTGTGATTGCTTTTGGTGTGTACCAATACACTTGCCTTTTCCTTAACTTGTTTTCTTTATCTAATTAACTCCTTTGCATTGTCTTATACAAACTCAATATGGTCACACAGAGATTTAAACATTTTTTAAAGTGAAAATGTCCATCTAATCCCCTCCCCCCCTATTTAATAAGGTAAGCAAGAATACATGAATCAAAAACAGGATTCCTCCAGATTATTAAACTAACCTCTTAAAATTCTCACATTCATTAACTAGTTTCCACGTAAATGAAAATACAAAGGAGAAAAAAAAATAGAAACAATAGCTACAAATCCTAAAATAATTTTTAGAAAATAAAGGCATGGACTGTTCTGACTTTTCCCATCTAAGGCGGCAGGTCAGAGAGTTCTATAGTCAAGACCATACTAGGGTTCAATGCAACCATCCTAATAGGATAGTGTCCGATTTGTGGGGTATTCACACTGACCCGCAGAACTGACTGGTAACTTTTCCTGAGGGAATTTTGCTGGCTTTATCGAAAAACCTTTCAAGCAGTATCGTTTTGCTTGGAGATCCCAGGGTCTCCCGTTTAGTTTATTGATTGTATTTGCGGTTTTCACTGTTTATTGTTTTCTAATTTTGGTGTCGTTTTATATTTAAAAAAATGGAATCTGTGTTCTGCATTTCCACTTTTTCCTCTCAAACAAATTACAGACAACTGTTTTTTTTCCTCTGTACACAACAAGTATTGTATTGCTTTTATTGCATCTTGTTGAAGCAGCAAAGTCACAGGGAATGTAAAGTTGTTGGAAAATGGTATATTTCCAGCACAAGAAATATATTGGTTGTATTAGAAGTATTGCTCAACATTTGGCACGAGGCTCACAATACTACTCGTTTGCAATTGGATCCCATTCTCTTCATTAACTTTAGTAAGGACACGGATAGACTTCACTACATGTTTAAGGAAAGGCTCGCCACCTACCTTTTTCAGTTTAGCCTCTTAGGGGCTACTTAAGTACCATCCATAAGCTAAAACTATTGCACTGTGTTACACCACAGGAGGGAGATGGGTTCTGCGGAGGGAAACGTAGCTTGTGGGTGGGGTTTGGTTATTTACCATCACATGGACTACCCACGACCATGCTAATCTGTACGATCATTCCCATCCATTACCTGTCCCTTCCCGCCCAACATGCAGGGATCTATTGGAGCTCGCTATATCAAGCAGCAACATCACTTGTTGTGCTATATCATTGCCTGCCAGTGCTATTTGTAAGCAGTCTTCTGAGAATGTAATAACTTCATTGCATCAGTAAATGTGTTACTGGTGTAATACGCATTTCTTAGGTGTGCCTTCAGCCACCTAATTTATATGCAGTGTGTGTCTTCACATCTGTTCCTTGCATTGATGTTCTGTTAAAAGCAAGCACTGACAAAGTCAAGAGTTCTGGCTTGTGCATAGGTATTAAACAAACATTTTCCTGGCACTGCCATCACCTGCCAAGGGCTCACACGAGTTTCTCGCTACTGCCAGCTCATGGTCAGTTAGTGCCATTAAGGCTGTGGCTAGCAAGTGACTATCCCAAGCCTACACCAACGCCTAAACTGTGTGCTTTGCCCATGCTTCCCTTGAAATTGCAGCAGGAAAACCGGGCACCAGCCATTCCTTAAATCTATGGTACAGCCATCTGTGGGCTGTGTTAAATTGAAAACATATATTCAAAGCATAAAGGTTATAGTTAACTAATGAGGGGCAGGAGGAGCGTTGGGGAGACACCTGTAGGTTGGCTAGAAAAGGTACATTTATCTGCGGTGCCTACATGAATGGAATGCAAAAGAGAACCATGAGAGGCAGCCTTCCCTACAGGTCAGAAACTAACTGCATTTAACACATAACCTCAGCAGAAAAAGTAAAGCACACACAAAATCCAGCCAATAGTCATGAACCTGGTGGTTTTCCACAGAAAATCAAGCATTTGGTCTTGATGGGGCTTTTCCAGATTATAGATGTTGAAACATCAACGCATGAAGGGTTTAAAGTGATAGATAGCATCGAATGCAAAAGCATCGAAAAAATGCATTGAAAAAATGATTTTTAATTCATTTATTTATCGGGGGGTCCCCCCAACCCCTGTTTTTTACCCCTTAAAACCCATTATAAGAAAAATAAAACCTTTACCTTTAAAAAATGCATTTTTTCGATGCTTTTGCATTCAATGCTTTTGCATTCGATGCTTTGTATTCGATGGAATTAATGGATACCTGCATAAAGCATATTTATAGGTGAGGCAGCTGAGATTTCACACGTTGACATGTATTACTTTAGATGCATCTATCCACTTTGTAGTTATTACTCTGCTGGCTAAAGTTATTAGAATACTAAAGAGCTGGCAGAGATTCTTAAATACACTTAGTCATTCTTGTTTTCAAGGACAATGATAGATTGACTTGGAACACTTGCATAGGGCGCCAATACTCCAGATTGTCTCCATACACTGGTTAATGAACTGCTGGTGGACAAGAAGAGGCCCGTAAAGGGTTCTAAAAAGTTGTGATTGAGCACATTGTTTTGGTTTAAGGCTGGGAGGCCTTTCCATATTATGGGTACTTGTAGGGCAAATCACTTTCTTCCTTTAGGAGTAAGTTTAAAGTGTGGCGTCTGAGATTATGTGAGATAGTGGTGCTCAAATTGATTCTTCGGCTAGTTGGGTGATTCAGGTAGGAGGTTATTCAGGTGGTCACAGGTCACACATGCCATTTTGAGTTTCACTTACTCTCATGCCTGCAGAGTCGGTAGATGAGATGCTCCAGTATACCACGTGTGACAAGGCCAGTAATCTGGCCTTGTTCAGAAGGGAGAGGTACTCTTCCCATCAGGGGTTGGAGGCCTACCAAGGAGAAATCAAGAGCCAGACCTACCCCTGACATGGACAGTGGCAGCTGAAAGGGTCCCAATTCCTGCCTCTGCACTTAGTGCCAAAATGTTTCTGTGCAGACCACTGCTTTGTAGGCCATGGCCCAAATTGGGGCAGCTAGGGGGATACATACATATTCCCTGAAGAAAACATAGAACCAATAACACAGACACCAGGGTGCAGAGAAATATTGGTTTTATTTGTGTCATGGGAGGATAGCTCAGTGGCAACGTGCTTGCCTTGGCAGCAAGACAACACGGAGCAACACAGGTCCGCGCTTAGAAACCGCTGGGTATGAAGCACGTTATAAATAACCAATCATATCATATAATTTAATTTAGTGGTGAACATGTGCTTCAGCTTCATTTGCCTGGACTGTACATCGCGCCCACCCGGGGGGTGGATGAAATGTAGAGGAAAGAGATAAAAAAAGAAGGGAAATAATGGAAAAACCTTCCCCTACTGAGGCGACAGTTGGGCAGAGCGGAGGACATTTAAAAATAACACTGGAAGGGGATCCATTGAATAAAAGAGGGAAGAGGCTGCAGATAGTGGCTCCCTAGGTGTTTGCGGCCTCGAGTGGCCCCTAGGGTGGCAAATCCTTGAATTACTGGGCTACATGTGCGGTTTGGCATGGCACGTACCACAAGGCCTAACTTGCTGCCTGGAGCAGCCCGTGACCCATGGGCCCATGTGTGCTGTTGGCCCACACAGGGGCAAGACTGGGAATACCCTACCCAAACAATTCCAGACTGCCTGCTTGAGGCACTCCAGGGAGAAGGAGCCATCCATGCCCCCCGTCATCCCGCACAGGACCTGCCGGGGTGAGTCCAAAAGACAAGTCCTTCTGGGGGATGAAGATTGGGAAGAGGTGGGAGAAGTCTGCCCTGCCACGTCAGTAAGATAGTGAAGTAAAGCACCAGGCCACCGAAATAGTGCGGTGAGTGTGGCATGGAGTGAAAGTAAAGTCCAACTAGCAACGAGGAGGCATCCAGAAGAACGTAAAGTGCTGTGGCTGCGGCAATGACCCCATTGGCCCCTCCAGTAATTGGGGGTTACCAAGGAAAATCCAAGTGAATCTAAGTGAAGCAATGTGTGGCTGGGAGCATGGAACCTGCTTGATGTGCTTGCCCCTGTGGTGGAGGGGCACCACCAATGCAAGAACCTGACTGGGGCAGACCTCCCATCCACCAACAGTACCACACAAGTACTTAAAAGGCGTGGCTGACTGCAGAGGACACCCCTATGCCCTATGTAATGTACTAAATATATATATATATACTCACACACACATACATATGTGTGCATAATGTACTTAAATGCATACGTATATGCATGTGCAGGTTTACGGTTATAGTTCTATTTATTTACAGTTATAGTTATTAATATTATAGTGCCTGGTATTTTTTTAAGTAGGAGAGTAGAGGGGTGGAACTAACCACTGGGGCCATCTATTGGCCGTTACTCACAGTGGGTGGTGCCAGGTAGGAAATCGGGAGCCTCGTATCAGTTCAATCCTAAGGGTCTACCGCTGACCCATCTAAGGGAGGGTGGACTGATAGGGAAGATCTCTTAGAGAGAACTCATGCCATGAGAACCAAGGATAAGTGTTTTAGAATGGGTGAGATGTGTGTAGTGATTATGTTCAATTTGTTTATAAATAAAAAGGGATCCCCATTGGTATCTTTAAAAAAATCCACCTTGGTTTTGGTTTCACATTCAAAGGGAGAAGGTAAAGACTGTAGGAGTAACCCATCTCCTGTTTTAACATCAATTTTATTTCCGGTGGTGCGGCAGTGCCCCTTCCTATTCAGTTAATCACAGGGGTGGGGTGACGGAGTCACGCAGTCTATCCATGGGCTGGGAGAGGTAAGGAACACTCCCTTGTCCCGGCTGAGGCCAGAAAATCAGGGCCTACGGTAAACTTATGCCAATCCTCAAGAAATTGCTTGCCAGTCTTCTCTGTTTTTTTAGCAATACCGAGCTCTGGACATAATGCAAGAAAACCCATCAGGACAAACACAGAGACAAGAGCTGCACAACCATTCAACCACAACAGAGACCAAACTCAGAGAACAAGATATTTTCTGCCACATTTGCACGACTTGGGATTCACCCCAGTTATTTTGGTAAGTTGCCTTGGTCCACGTCGTTCATGCAACATTTAACTGAACTAACAATTTATGCTTGTTACTATTTTCTTGCTAACCATCACCATTCTCCTTTCCTCGGCAGATCGGTACATATACGAATAATATGCTAATGACATACACCCACTTAGACTTGGAAGTCAACATCGCGCACACGAGCTAGAACCCTCTTTAATGAGATGGTGAGTCAAAATTGTTTATCTCTCTGCATAAATGCACATCCTATTCATCTACGCTATATATCGGTCCTTAGCACTTTTACATTTGCTTCAACAGTATATTTTCTACGAAGACAGAACCATCCATCTACCTGTATAATAGTTATTGTACAATGTTCAAATGCTCAAATCTGAATTTACCTATATGATGCAAGGTGAGACAGTTGAATATTTACTCAGTGAGACACTTAGCCTTTTCCCTTTAATACATTTACACGCCTATCTGGGACACATCCCAATGGTGAAGGCTGGGGGTGAGGACCATGCATGGGTGATGCCTGACACACATGTCTAATCACTATTAAAATTCTTTAGTCTCAAGACATGAGTCATTATACATTTCTAATGATATGGTATTTTCTCTTCTCTTGCTCCGTTCGTGCCAATCTTGTACGACTTACCACACCATTGGGTATGTGAATACGCTTATGATTTATTTTGTGAATTTATTGTCTATGTGGTTTTTTCCTTTATGTTCATTATATGATATGGTTTCTTTCTTTCTATGTGGCATATCCTTGTCTACATAATACTGTTTTTAATGATTATGCCAGCATTGATAACGACTTTATAGTCGAAACACGTGTCGGCTCGGCTTAGATCTTTATTAAAGAAGGCAGAGATCTGTATGGTTGCGATCTTCATTCAAGCAGGCTGAGATGCTTATCAAAGAAATACCTCATTATAAAAGACTGTGATTTTCACTGAAACCATACTGTATCTAAAAGAACCTAAGTTTTGATCTTCATACTGTAACTTACCCCTATTAAGGACTTTGGATACTCACAACTTGTCTTCAATTACTAGTTCAAAGTGAATTTTCTCGCACACAACATAGTTCAGCTGTACCATTTAGAGGGAGAGTGCGTACTTTGTTAGGTCAATTGCTTTGCATTGATTCTACAATATTTTGGGGATCAGCAGGCCTGCCCAGATATTGACCTGATCCCGCAGCTCGATCCCTAATAAACTTTATGTCAGTTTGTGTCTAGGACACGCATCGGGTTCTTGGCCAGCCACTTTCCTTGATTTACATTTACCTATAGGGCCCACAGTGTACGGCTGTTACACATATTACACTTATAACATGGCTAATTACCTTTTGAATCGCAACAGGGCAGCCCTTTTTCCACCTCAAGGAAGCACCGAAAATGCATTTATAAATACCCCAGGCATCTCTGAAACACTTAAACAAAAATGTATCAGACTGGAGATGCTTTCTAGAAAGGAAATGAATAAATATTGGGAGATAGCTTCCCTCACAAACTATTTAGAGAACTCTATGATCCCAAGAGGATTAAGAATTCTCATTTTTCCCAATTTTGAAAAAGAAGACGACAAAGACTTAGCGGACCAGTGGGAAGCCAATTTGCATCAGAGCTCTAAAAACATGCTTAAGCTTCTAATCACACATGCTGAAAGGGAACATAACAGGGCCACAGAACAAATTAATACTCTTAAAGACGAAATTGCTAAAATGCCCAACCCAGAAACCACCGAAGTGAAACATTTTGAAAAAATGTACGAAATACTGGGGGGAGTACCAAGATGAAATCAAACTCAGAAAATGCTGCAAGTTCTTCAGAGATGACAACGATTATCGACAGGATAGAGTATACACGTTTCAGACCAAATATGATGAAGTTTCAGGCAGATCACTAGATAATACTCCTATCACATCCCCGGTTAGCTCAGATCCCGAATCAGAAGAAGAAGCAACCACCTCAACAGACACCTCCCCCATTACAAAGTGGGTTTTTTAGGTCAGATAAGAAGATACAAAAAGGGAGCCCTAAGATCACCCAAAAAAGTCAGATTTCGGATCGACCCTACACTAAATACTACAACCACAACTACCATGTCTGCAGGAAGAGGGGAGGAAGACATTTCAGAAGAATATTTGAGACCAAGAGGTATACTAACCAGATCTGTAGCACGCAAACAACAGGGGAGATGAATGTCCCCAATTTGGTTGTGAACTTATCTAACAGACTGCTTACCCCTGCCGAGATTTTGATTCTTAATAAGGGGCTATCCTATGCTGCTACATCAGATACTGATTTTGTACAATTTCAGATTTATTTATTTAAGTTCACTCAGAAGCTTAAACTAAAAAAATGTTTTGCCACACAGGTACAAACCTGTTCTCCCAAACCACCGGAGACCCCAACCAGTTCACTTACCATGCAGCACATTGCAGATACGCACATGCTATTATCAATTAATGCCGATACTACAATTGATAGTTCTCTTATTTTTCAAGATTTGGGAATTCAAGAAAAAGTTTGAAAATTCAAGAATTGAAATCCAAATCCAAATTTACACCCAATCTCGCGACAGACAATGCCATTGATACATTCCACCGAGCAGTCATTAAAGACATTCACAGACACATGGACAGATCAACTGTGGAACACATTCTCCAATTTGACCCCAGGTGAGAGAAGTGTTCTCAACAGGCTCTCCAAGGACCAATCTATAACCATTAAAGAAGCCGACAAGGGCAGCAACATTGTGATTCTTAACACTGATGATTACTTACACATGGCCAAACAACATTTGGACACTCCGAATTGCTACCTACAACTTAGAAGATAGTTAGGACAATGTTGGATATAATCAATGACTGGTTCTCCTTGGGTTACTTAACAGAGGATGAAAAAAAGTTTCTGAATATCACAGAGCCAACTATGCCGACCATCTACTTTCTACCCAAAATCCATAAACCTTATGACCACTTACCCAAATGTAGACCTATTTTAAGTGGAATTGGTTGGGCAACCAAAGGTTTATCTTAATATTTGGATAATGCTCTCAAACAATACGTGATACAGATGTCTTCATATATCAGAGATATTACACGTGTTACAAATACTTGCACAGATCGAATGGCAATCTCATTTCATGCTGGTCACTTTGGATGTATCTGCCCTTTATACCAGTATTGATCACAAATTAGCAATTGCATGTTTGGACTACACGTACCATGGAGAATCTGCTTCATATAGATCCCATATCACTATGCTCAAGATGTTTCTTCAATTCACCTTAGAAAACAATGTGTTTCTATTTAACCAAAGGTATTATGCACAAGTCAAGGGAGTAGCCATGGGGGCAACGTATGCCCCTTCCTTGGCCAACCTATTTATGGCCCAATTAGAAGACAAATAAATTCTTAAAAACAAACAATACAAATCTAATATAGTCATTTGGAAAATATTTATAGATGACGTGTTTATGATCTGGTCAAGCTCCATGACAGAACTGCAAGTGTTCCTTTCACATATCAACAACATCAATTTCGGCATTAAATTTACTGCACAACACAGTCATTCAAACATTGATTTTCTTGATCTTACTATCTTTATAGAGGATGGCTGTAACAATACTAAGACATTCCAGAAACCATCTGAGGCAAACTCCACTTTATTTTATACAAGCTGCCACCGGCCATCAACCATTCAGAATATCCCGAGGGGTGAATTCTACAGGGCCCGTAGGAATTGCAATAAAGATCAAGATTTTGAACATGAATGTACACTTCTTACCACAAGATTCATACAACGAGGCTATTCTAGAGAAAATATCAGTAAGAGTCTCAATAGATATCGCACTATGGATAGAGCCGTTACCGTGCAATCCAAACCACATGCATCTCGCTGTCAACTAACTCTGGATGTAATTACCAAGTACTCTAGGGATTCCAAACATCTGTACCGTTTACTGTATAAACATTGGGGCATTTTGCTACTAGACATCAGGCCTTTCCTTACAGACAAACCGAAGTTGACATTCACCAGATCAGAGACAATACGTGACAGAATTAGTCCTTCATTTCTACAGATCAAGCCCACACAATCGAGTAGCAGCAGAACATGATTGTCCCCTATTGTTGGTTTTCATAGATGTGGTAGCTGCTTGATGTGCAAACATGTGGACAGCAATGTGATTCAACAGTTAGACATCAATGGTCAAAGAGTACAGATACATGACTTCATCAATTGTAAGACCACATAGGTTGTATATGCCTTGATATGTGTTTGTACTAAAGTTTATATTGGATCCACCATTAGACAGCTACGATTCAGAATATGAGAGCACTTAGCAAGCTTGAACAGTCAGGATGTAAGATTGCTTCTGGCAGTCCATTGGCAAACCAAACACCATACTGACCGTAAGGAAGACATTTGTTTTGTGGGACTGCGGAAGGCTAAATTGGGCAAAAAAAGGGGGTGATATTACCCTCAAGCTGAGACAATTAGAAGCCAAATTTATTTGCCTTTTCCGTTGTACCCAAATGGGTTTAAACACAGATAATGAAATGCATGTATTTTTATGATTTTGTTATGGCTATACCTATTTTGATATATAGAAATTCGAGATCTCTTTATAAGCGGTTATAGAACGTTCACTATGCTTAGTGTCAAGTACTTTGTATGCGGTGTGTGCTAGATAATACATACTTTTATTTGGTCTGCAGCTGTTCCAACCACTTTTCTTTTGAGGGTCGGATCACATATCTATGTTCCACAACTCGCATTCAATATAAATTAGCTTTGGATTGCGTGCACTATTTACATTTTGTTTATTCAAGAGGTTGAGACAACTTAATTTACATAATGTTCCATGTCCCATAGGGGAGCAGATATGGTTGATGCCAGGCAAACTGAGATATCATCGTTCAAACAAGCATATTGTAGTATCTTGTATTCATCTAACTAAAATAATATGAACATTGTTACATGTGTCTTAGTGCTTCTGTGTGTGTGGTCGTCACATCCACAGCCGCAAATTGTGGGGACATCATATTTCGCAAGGGTCTTTAATGTTAAGTAATCGCCAACCTCAACCTAATGAGTATGCGCACACTTAAGCCACTATTATCTTTGCTTTTCCCTTGTGTTAACCATGGAACACTAACTATAGGTGTCACGCATGCGCAATTAGAACACAATACTATGCCACTGAGCATGAGCTATAGATTTGCGTGCTTACCGCTCAACATGCGCACCAACCACTATCTTTGTGATCCGTCTGGTAGGATACAGACGCTATTTAATCTGCTGCGATCGGCGGATTCACCCTTTTCTGCCACATTTGCACGACTTGGGATTCACCCCAGTTATTTTGGTAAGTGGCCTTGGTCCACGTCGTTCATGCAACGTTTAACTTAACTGACCATTTATGCTTGTTACTATTTTCTTGCTAACAATCACTGTTCTCCTTTACTCGGCAGATCGGTACATATACGAATAATATGCTAATGACATACACCCACTTAGACTTGTAAGTCAACATCGAGCACACGAGCTAGAACCCTATTTAATGAGATGGTGAGTCAAAAATGTGTATCCCTCTGCATAAATGCACATCCTATTCATCTACGCTATATATCGTTCCTTAGCACTTTTACATTTGCTTTCACAGTATATTTTCTACGAAGACAAAACCATCCGTCTAACTGTGCAATAGTTATTGTACAATGTTCGATTGCTCAAATCCGAATTTACCTATATGATGCAAGGTGAGACAGCTGAATATTTACTCAGTGAGACACCTAGCCTTTTCCCTTTAACACATTTACACGCCTATCTGGTCACATCCCAATGGTTAAGGCTGGGGGTGAGGACCATGCACGGGTGATGCCTGACACACATGTCTAATCACTATTAAAATTCTTTACTCTCAAGACATGAGTCATTATACATTTCTAATGATATGGTATTTTCTCTTCTCTTGCTCCGTTCGTGCCATTCTTGTACGACTTACCACACCATTGGTTATGTGAATACGCTTATGATTTATTTCATGAATTTCTTTGCTATGTGGGTTTTTCCTTTATGTTCATTATATGATATGGTTTCTTTCTTTCTATGTGGCATATCCTTGTCTACATAATACTGTTTTTAATGATTATGCCAGCCTTGATAACGACTTTATAGTCGAAACACGTGTTGGCTCGGCTTCGATCTTTATTAAAGAAGGCAGAGATCTGTATGGTTGTGATCTTCATTCAAGCAGGCTGAGATGCTTATCAAAGAAATACCTCATCATAAAAGACTGTGATTTTCACTGAAACTATACTGTATCTAAAAGAACCTAAGTTTTGATCTTCATACTGTAACTTACCTCTATTAAGGACTTTGGATACTCACAACTTTTCAATTACTAGTTCAAAGTCAATTTTCTCGCACACAACATAGTTCAACTTTACCATTTAGAGGGAGAGTGCGTACCTTGTTAGGTCAATTGCTTTGTAAGGAGTTATTATAAAACAATTGTTACTGAGCAAATGGAGTGTGGGTAGTAGTTTGGAGGGAGGAGCATTGGTTTTGAGGGAGGAGCAGTAGGGTGGAGGAAGGATAGAACAGGCAAGGAGGTAGAAATAGTAGTTAAAGATGTAGGGCTTACATCAATGGGTGGTAAGATCTTGGAGGAGCGAGAACATTAAGGGATAGAAGATTGGCAGGAGGAGTGAGGCAGAGGGGACAAAAGGAAAGAGTAGTAAAGGCAGAGGTTGTTCCATGTCATTCCCACATAGTAAATTACTTAGTGGTAATTTACTTTGTGGAAATTACTTCAAAAGTTTACATCAAAATATTTATTTTTCAATGGGGCAGGTCCCCTTCAAACCCCTCTTACCCCCAACCCCTGCCCATCCCCCCTTTAACCTTTAACCCACAAATATATACATTTTGATGTAAACTGTCAAAGTCATTTCCACAGAGCAAATTTCCACAAAGTAATTTACTTTGTGGAAACAACGTGAGACTGCCAGAGGTGATAGTAAGCATTTTAGACAAAGCCTAAATCAAACAGTATTTGTAAGGCACCATCACAATTCCCATTAGATCACTTACAAATGAATAGAGTAGGGGCAGTTAGGAAGTCCCTGAGGGAATTCAGACAGCCAGCATTTAGATCACCATCTCTAGCACAGGCCAGCTTTTAGACAGCATGGGCTAACATTCGGTAGCACTAAACGGGGATAACAAACGTCTTTGCTCGGGAGGAGAACTTGGAGTGATTCTTGTGCTATCCCACACGTGAGAGAAGGAGGGAACTTGAAATCATATTCTGCAAACCTTTCTTAAGGTATTACAGACAGGGACACTCCACCATGGGTCCGAGCATCCCTATCACTGCCTTTCCTCCTTGCATGGCTGTTCCTTTGTCCTTTATATTTCCAGGTCTTGCAGGAGTCCTCCAAAACACTAAGCATAAAAACATAGTGACTGAAAGTTGTTAGCTGAGGGAGATCCTTTCTGATGTTTCGGCCATGTTCTTTCCCAAGAAACTGCTCCTATCACAGAGTTGCCAACTTTGCACAGGTATTTTCACAGTTGCACATATTCCTGTTCTCTCCATACTAGAAATGTTCCATGGACCCATTTCTCAAACGTGGTCCTAAGTCAGTAATGACTTTTTAGCAAAGTGTATCTTTTTCGTTCCCTTTCACCCAATAACTATTTCTTTAGATAGCATCTAGATTACTTTCAATAGCAAAACTCAATCTGACAATCTAATCTTCAGATCGAATATGTGCCTTCTTCCACATGGTCCCATTCATGCATTTCCCTCTAATCCTTGTGCCCTCATTATACCACATTGACTGTTATATAGCGGTAATTCAAGTTTTTAGCTGTAAGCCCTGAAACGTCTCAGAATTTTACATATAAAGTATAAAACATGTTAGTTCTTTCCAGGACGCCACATCATTGCAGCAGAGATCAACTCGGGATTCAGTGGCCATGCAAGCTCACCCTCAACCACATTCCATAAATTCTCTTGCTAGATTCAGTGCAGATGCCGTGTGCTATTTATCTGAATATCCTCCATCCTCCGTGTTCACCTGCAATTGTTTAAACAAAGTCCTTGTTTTCTTTCAAGCCCATAAGAGTTTAGCAAGTCATTGAGGTCCTCAAAATGTGTCAGTGTAATATTTATGACCATTTTCCAAGGGATACAGTACCATATGTGATGAATCCTGAGGAGTCCTCACAAAGCCCGTACCTAAACTCTCCTCCCAGGGGGCCAGGGAAAGGCAGATGCTTTCTGATCCTGACCTTGGGGGTGGTGCTCTGTGGGAGCATCACCTGGGAGGAGAGAGGGCCCAGGGGACAAAGAGGACTCTGTTGGGTGAGATGTGGTATTTATCTTCCTTCATGGAAGAAATGCCAGTGATACCAAAATCTGCGATGGCCCTTCGTCAGAAAGAACTTTTAACTGCCCCAGTTGAACATCTTAATATGGGTGAAACCATTCATAGACCCTTAGGCCCCGCAAGATTAGTAAAGAAAAGTTTGAAAATAATATCAATTTAGTCTTTAAAAATCTTTATTTCTAGCTAAAGCCAAGTCTGTCAAAATATCATTGTGATATTCCTTTAAAGAATATAATTGGGAAAAGAAATTAGTATGAAAACAATATTCCCATTAAGAAAAATTATTTTTTACATTATGGACTCCAAGTCCCAAAATCCTTGAAGTCCAGGGGTGAAGAAGAGGGCTGAAGAGGAACAAAACTGCAAAGTGCAGCTTGTTAATAGAAATTACCCAGACCTGAGGGAGACTGGGAGGCTTAAAAGGCCCCCTCAGTTGCAGGCCATTTGTAGGAAGAAGGAGCAGAGCCGTAGTCATAGGTGGAGGAGTTGTGAACTCTCCACGTTCCAGCAGAAGTAGAGACTGGAGGAGAAAGAAGACACCGGGACCACTGTCGATTGTCTAGCAGTAGCTGGTCCTGAGAGGGTCTCTACCTCCCGAAGCCTCATTTTCAGAGGTCACACAGCGGGAAGCATCGGAAAGGGAAGCTTGCCCCCCAGGGGACCTGAATTGCAGAAGCTGCACAGCAGGAAGCGAAAGTTGGAAAAGCTTCTCCCAAAACTGGGCTGTCTCTTGCGGCTGGAGTGCACCGGAGAACATTTGGAGCAGAGGAAGTTCCGTATGAGAGTGGCACGGGTCGTGGCAGACTGGAAGAAGCAGATTGTCTGACCTCAAGGAGCAGCTTAGGTGGAGAACCTGGGAGCATCAAGGGAAGCAGACGCGCAAGCTATACCCAGTGACTTCACTAAGCTCTTGTGCCACCAGAGCGCTCCATAACGGTACGCATGGTTAGAACAGGTACTTTTGCAATAGAAAGCAAACGCAAGGAGGGAAAACCGCAAAAGAAGGCAATTGTCAATACGGAACTGACAGAACGTAGAGAAAGCCTTATTTTGCAAAAAAAAAACTGACTGTGAATTTAAGCATGCAGGTTTACTTGAAAGCCAACAATAAGAGTTGATGGTAATTTCAGAACCTAATACAAATTACCATTGCCCAAGCCAGAAGAAAGTTAATACAAGGCAATTTAAAACTACATGTTGCCAAAGTCAAGAGGGGGCAAACAAGAATCCAAAAGTTTGTATAGTTTGTAGCCCATGTTTAAAGAAGTGCATAAATTAAGCTGGTGAAAACCAAAACCGCCAATGCCAAAGAGAGCCAAGTGAGACCATATTATTGTCAGTAGTTGGTTAATGAAGTGGGGAAACAAGAGTGGCAAGAAGGCTGCCCTTCTGGTAAAGGATATACAGAAGGATTGGAGCATAATTTGCAGATGTTTTGGAAATCACAATAGTGTAATAGAGAGCACCAATATAAATCTTGTCTTCCCTGAAGACATTCTTAAAACCTTGGTGTTGTGAAGCAAGAGATATTGGGGGTCATGAAGAGTTTGGAGGTAGCCATGGTGCTATTAGCGCTTTGGCTGCCTCCAAACCCGGGTCCGGGTCCTGTCTTACTGAATGGGGACTTACCGGGTCATTCCAACCATGGAGGACCCAGTAAGTCCCAATTCAGTAAACCATTCCCCATTCCCATTTGAGGCCCCATAGGGCTCAATTGGAATGGGGAAGGAGAAAATAACGGGCCCGCTGTTATTTGCTCCAAGGTCCCTTAACGGGTCCTGCTAAGAATGGCTGGTCAGAACAGCCGTTCCTGCTGGGACCTGCTAAGGGACCTCCGAATATGGCGGTAGGGGCTTAACGGCACCGCCAACTTTAACGGTGCTGTTAAGGTCTTACTGCCATACTCGTTATGTCCCCCATTGTGAAGTTTTTGTAAGCTCATCTTAACCACAGAAGAACTTGTTGTTCGTAATTTCCTGTCCTGGCAGGGGAGTACACCAGGTCAGAGGTTGTGGTAACACTTTATTCTGTTTGGGCAGGGGAGTATGCCAGGACAAAGAATTTTGAAGTAGTAGGCCTGGCATGGAAGTAAACTAGGTGTTGAAGTACAAGGCCTGGCATGGAAGTAAACCAGGTGAAGCTGATGTAGTGCTCTGAAGTTGATGAAGTGCTATGAAGTGGTGTTAACAAATCATCCTGACAAACTTTTATTGCTGAAGAACGTGTTGTGTAAACTGCTGCAGAACTGTATAATTGTTTCTAAACAAAAATGCAGTTAAAGAATAATCCTGACGATAACAATTTATGTTCATTCTACTGAATTCAGGAGCTTTTCTGAGTTTATGCGAAGAAGGTTATCCTTAATATCACAAGTGGTAGAGAAAGGAACCTTGTTAAACAAACCTGAAGTGTTAGAGAACTTTTTGTTGCGAAGTGGAAATTTAAAGAACTGCATTGAAACATTACTACAAAAAAGGATTTATTTATTCTTTTGGAACTGTTGATTATGGTCCTGCTTGAATCTGGGGAAGGGAAATTCACCCAGATTATAAGGAGCGACAGTTATTGTGTGAACTTTACTGTTATATTTGTTGCTTTTGAACTGCCATACATTACCTTGTTGAGTAGTTATATGTACAAGTGTGAGGGACAGAAACCTTTTGTTACAGTGTTTCCTTTAATTTATTTTAGGCAGGGAAATCCTCGTCAGGTAGGGATAGCGAGGCATGTTTATCCAACTTTTTCAGTTAATAAAAATGTCATCTTTTAAAAATCCTTCACAAAGTTGTCTGCCTCAAACGTCTGACTCCTCGCACATAGGCAGAGCCATCATCTTAATAGACATCATTGTTTCTATGTGACTTTTCTGCTTACAGAAAACACCTCACCAGTAACAATTTCAAAATGGACACATGCATTAATCATATATCTTACTCACTCTAATGCCTTCTCAGTAGTCAAATTTACATTTTCCACAAAAACTTGTTTTGTTCTTTTTTTACTTGTATTTGTTTTTATTGAGTACAGGGTGACATTTCAAACAGAAATGCTGTATAAAGGAAGTAAGACAGGAGTCCGAGGCTAGATTGCCATTTACCATAGAATTGCGATATCAGAGTCTGAGTAAACAGTTTGTTAGGGGTTAGTGTTATGGGATATACACCTGGTACAGACGAGCAAACAGGCCAACACATATGTCATTTTAATAGGTTTCTATACTGCACCAAGCATACACGATGCCTCTAGAGGAATGACTGCTGGTATTAACATATTTAAAAGCGGCACCTAGGATTGGGGCCTGGGTAGGAAGGTGCCAGCTTGAGGCAGGGGAGGGAGAGGCCCAGTCAGTAGCTAGAAGATGGAGCTTGAGCCTGATTTTGAACTGTTCCGTTGAAGGGATGGCTTTGATGTACAGTGGGTGGCTTTTCCACTGGAGGTGGCAAGTAGGGATGAGTGGTGGAGGAGGTCCTTGGGCATGGGGGCTGTGAACCCCCCTCCTAGTCAACCTCTAGCTCTGCGCCATGGATAATAATATTCCGTCCATTCGGCTAAACTTTATATACATGCAGGTGATGCACAGATACTCTGTGTCTAGACGACATTTCTTGCAACACAGATCCAAAGCTGGCCCCCTGTCTCCAAATGTTCAACCCCTTGATGGGACGAAACTGACAGAAACTGAACCCCAGTAAAACTGAAAATGTGCTCCTAGCCAACAGTCACCACTTGTGGAGTGAACTTCATTGGCCATCTGGTCTCTGAAACTGCACCTCACGGACCAACTCCGACAAAGACCATGGCTTCATCATTGACCAAACCCTCTTTGTCACTACCCAAGTGAACTCTGCGGACAAATTCTACTTGGTCCTTTGTGAACTCCTCTGCTGCATAATCCCCTTTCTATCATTTACTAACAAAGTAATTGCGGTGAACACCTTCATCTCTGCTCGTTTGGACTATGGCAACATTCTCTACCTAGGGCTGCAATCCAACCAGCTCTCTCGAGCCGATGACAAATAGTGTGGCGATGCTCCTGCTTTGCCTGAATTGGCAAGATCACATCTTGTCCACGTGACCACCCTTCAGTTGCTCCCGCTGAGAAAAGAAAAAAAATGTAAGACCGCTTAAAAAGCTCTCCATGGCCAAAGTCCAGAATAATTCTCCAAATTTACACTGCACACCCCATGCAGACCTCTCCATTCTGCCAATTCTGTACTCCAAGTCCTGCAAATCAAGAAGAATCCAGAAGAAAACCAAAGGCGAGCCAGTCTATCTTGTCGTAAAATTCTGGCACACTCTCCACGCCGCTCTCCGCCTGCAACAATTCACCCCCGCGCCTCCCGATTCAGGAAGGACCTACAAGCTTTCCATGTCTGCATGTAACCCTCCTGCTCCTTCCACCTCCCGCTACCACCATCTTCCACCCACACTAAGAAGCCACCTGCGGCAGAGAACACGTACATAAATAGATATTGTAGGTCTCTTACCACATACAGTATGAAACTCCAGGCATCACATTTCCATTGCACGATTCAGCTTGGTAGGGCAACTATACACTCCCAAGATACACCACGCGGCACTAGCATTAGGGACGCAGTTCATGAAGCAGAATCTTTTTCTGTCAAACTCTAAAATAGGGGCATGACGCCACATCTTTAGCTGGTTCCTGGCTCCCTTGTTCTAAACATTAACTCATGAATTTATATGTCCCCTCTTTTTAGTTCTGTTTCTATAAACATTGCCAAGAGAACCAGCATGGGTGGGCCTTGGTTCTCACCAGGCATTCGGAGGTCTAGATCTGAAGGGCTCTGGGGTGGTGCTGGTGGCCATCCGCAAACTGGAAGCAGTGTACAAAAGCCTTCCCAACAGTGTGCATATTTTGAATAAAGTTATCTGAAATCACAAAAACCTATAAAATGTGAACTTACAGGAGAGCACATTTAGCTGAAAAAACAGTCGTAAAAATGTCAGAGTATCTTATGTACTGATCGTTCTTACTTTGACTGCCAGAGTATTCAAAATATGTTGGCACTGGACACAGTGTGGAGGGCGGAAGGCTAAAGTGGGTTTGCTGCAAGAAATGGAGTTTCCTTGCCTCGCTGGTTGAGCATTGGAATGTTACATGATGTAGGGTGTTCCCAATTTCATGTCGGGAGTGGGTGGAGTAAATGAACTGAAGCCCCCTTGAGATTAAGCTCGGTATCAAGGCAAAGGGAGACAGAAACACACACCGTTTTGGCAGACCAGGGTCAGATAGAATTTCTCTGCAAAAGGGATTTTCGGTATAAGTAAGTTGTGGTTCAAAGTGGAATCTTCCCCTCTCTCTTTACCGCCGCAACCTAAAGTGATTGCTCAGCATTGTATGCATTTGCCCACCAGATTCGACAGTGCTGTGTTGCTGAACTATAGGAACATCACACACCATTTTGCCTCACCCTGCCTCCACTGTGGAAGTCCTGTGACACAGCACACGTCAACACAAGAGACGCGCAGGGCAGAATGGTGGCATTGCTGAAATTCGCTCATGGGTGCTTACTCACATTAAGGCAGGTTAACGCTACCTATCAGAATGTTGCGCTATGTGAAGCATGGATTAGCACGGAAACATGAAAGTTCCTCCGAACATGGGATGCACCTTCACATTGACATTTTCGGGAAAGGAATCAATTTAGTGCGGTTCAATTTAGCACATATTTTGCTAAAAACTCTTGAAGACTGTTGTTGTTCTACTCAGCACCGGTAGAAAAACTCCTAATGGTTTCCCCTTTTAGGATGCCATGCAGGGGCAAAAAGGGTGTGGACTTAGATGGAAAGAGCGGAAAGGGACATGGGTGGAACAGGGAGAGGAAACCCTTTTACAAAAACAGATCAAGAGAGAGAGAGTACTGAAATGCACTGAGAGATACAGCCCTCTCATGGATCGTCTCTAACATCTACAAGGCCCACTTGGCTCAATTCATGCAAAGACTCAAGACTTGCTTCCACAAACAGATAACACTCATAGACATATCAATTTGGCAGAGGCATCTAGCAGGCTTGTTGCTAGGTCTGGAAAAGATCTGGGGCTACACTAATGTCGGGACTGTCAGGACTCAGGGCTAGCTAGCCTTTTGGTTGTAGACCCTGAGATTCCATCTGGGGCTATAACCAAAATACCCGGGGTTATAGCCCCCTAAGCCCCCCCTTGAAACGCCTCTGGCATCTAGGGACCAACATGAATTCACAAACTGCCTTTGTCATATTCAGTAATGGATGCAGACCAACTGGCCGTGGCTAAATGGCGAAGAGCAGTATCTTTCTCCTAGCTCCAGGGATCACCGTTCTGTTAAGCTTTGCTTGGATGCACTTCCTGATCCCACCTCCAAAGAACTTGAATTTGAGTTTAATCTCCAACAGCTGCCCCTCTTTAGATCCAACTACCTTTGATAGCAACATGATTTATATTGCAGTAGCTTGTGGGGGTTTGCTCTGGGTTCAACCTCTTATGCCGGGGACCTTGTATACATCCACTTTTGTGTGTGTCGCGTTGGTGTGGTAGTTTTGGGAGGGACCAATCCCCCCCCCCTGGCTAAATGCAAAAGTTTGTAATCCACACCTTTGCTGCGTATGGATGTATATATGCTCATGTGGAAACGAACCAAGGAGATACTATAGTAACAAAAGTTTTTATTTTTATTTTTTCCGTTTTTTTTACTTTATTTCAGTTATTTTTGTCCTGTGTACTGTTATATATATGTATATATGGATGATAATTAATGGTGACTGCAAACCCATCCTCATAATTTCCTCCTATTTTTCACGTATTTCAAACTATGATTCACGCTATAAATAATTTTACTTTTGGCTTTAGAACATGAACATGATTTAACATGATTTCATTTATATGCACAGAAAGCTTTTGTTTTGAGAAATGCCCTCGAGAGGCCGAAACACGTATAAACCAATGGGGCATTAAATCTCTTTTGACAGCAATCACAGTGTTAATTCATTTGGAGCCTTTTTGAAGTTTGGTGGCGCAGCAAAGGTATGGTTTATATTGCCTAGGCCTACTCAAAGGTACCATCCCCTTTCTACAATTACCTCAAACAAATCCCATTAGTCCATAACTAGTCAGCTCTCCTTCAGGCGACTATATACTAAGATATACAATGGTCAAGTGATCCACAGTGTGTATTCAACACCACTAACATTAAAAGATGAGGGTTAACTTATGAACATGCTTTGTTGGATTTGTACATTTCCATTTTCCTTCTCTAGGACTGTGGTGTTCAGTCCTTCCACTCTCCCTAAATCGAGTCTGCCTTGTGTTATATACACATGTATAAAGTGTAGAAGGTTTTCATTTGATTGGTAGAGAATGTACATATTCACTTGTAATAGTTTGGTGCACATATGTGTATAATATGGCATTGTTACTAGCCTGGAATCATCAATTACAGTTATTCCTTAATGGAGCACAACACATGTTATCAATTCCTAAGAATGTTATGTTTTGGGGATGGTGGGCATTTGAGTTCTGGCTGCAGAGGTCTGGGGATGCTGCATTATTATAAGGAAATAAAGAAACTTGTGAAACCTACCAGTGCCTGCTGTCTTAATACCTTCTAGGGTGGAAAACGGTCACTTAAAGGCTCTCAGGTGTATAGTGTTTTACAGGTCTGTCTTGGCTTGGTCCCTAGTCTTTTTTGGCTGCTTCTGCACACTTCACGATGTCTCCCTGGCTTCTCCAAGTCATAACCATTACGTGGCATCACTACTCATGATGCCTTGTTAGTCCTGCAAGGGACTGGGCATCAGACTCCTAGCTTTGATGGGCCACAGGGACTACCAATGTTTCCCACCCTGAGCAAAGTGGACAGATTCTTTGGGTTGAGACTTAGGCCGCTGCAACAAGTCTTTCTAGAATTGAGGTTTGGCAATCCTAATCTGGATTATGTCTGCTTCTCTTTGTAACCTAGCCTTCTGTTTGTCCATCTTGTGCCTTCTCTCTTCTAACCTCTTCTTTGCTTTTCTCATCTACTTCTCATTGGTGTATCCACTGTTGGTGGAGTACGGTGAGCAGGTTCACATTGGCTCTACAAACCAACTCTCTTGAAGAGACTGCAGACTTTGGTCACAAACATTTAGGTGTTCACAAAGCTACTGTGGGATTTGTTGCTACTCATATGAGTTGGGATGTGAGATGCAATTCTCCCTCTCTCAATGCCTGCATCCTTCACCTGTTTTCTATGATTTCTTCGGGGGACCCCCCACCCAAACCCCCCATGCATAACAGATCAGCATATCTCTCCAAGATATATCACTCTGACCAATCATCATGGTGCCCCAGATTGATCGGCAGAACATCGTCTAAACATGGCCAGCCAGATGCCAGAATCTCAGGTAGACATCAATGCACTTCCAGGGAGTGACGCTCTGGTCCATTCCTCCAGGATGACTTCATAAAATGTAGCTGAGGTCTCAAAGACTACCTCTTCAAGTTAACTAATGGAAAAAGACACTAATAGGGCTGTCATCTCCCTGTAAATTGATGCTCCTACTCTGCATTGTGTGAGGACACTTGCACATGTCTGATGAGCCTGGGTTGAAACATCTCTTCCACATCTGCTATGTCCCACAGTGTCCGCCTATCAGTCTTCCATTTTGCAAGTTTTCCAGTTTATTTTACATACTCTATGCAGGGGCCAAGAGGGGTCCTGAGTGGAGTGCAGCCATCATGGTCAGCCTGAGGCTGCTCTTTCGACCTCTCTTTTAGGGATCACAGAGGCAGTACCAAGAAGAGAGAAGATAGGGCTCTTGATAGCTGTGTTTATTTTCTGCAGTTGTTCATCCCTTGTGGCTCCATTAGCTATTCAGTACCTTCCCAATGGTTGCTGAGGGCTAGCAGATGGGCAAAAGATAGAAATTGTCTCTTCCCATTCTTACTATATCAGGGGGAGGTTCCTGAAGCTGTGCAAGACAGTAGAGTAGAGACTTGTGGCAGAGAAGCAACAGCTGTGCATGTTACTGGAGTGGCAGAGCTGGACGCTGGTGCTGGATGCCAAAGCTGTGGGACTGTTTGCCTGTAATGCATGTGGGGAGGAGAGCGGATAGGAGGGAGGGGACCATGATCGGACTTTGTCGAAACAATTTGTACAGGAGCAGTCAAACACCTCTGTGGGGAGTCCCGCCTCTATTATGCCTATATGTTGGAAATTGGAAATTGCTATATGTGCAATGCCAGCAATGGAACCTATTCCATGAAGAGCCTTTGAGACAAGATATCCACTGAGAAAACCCTATATGATGTATCACTGAAAGGATGGCGGTCTCCTGAGGGAGATCCCTGAAGGAGTGTGTAGATGTAAGAGGAGGGTCTGGTGACATGACAAGAAATGAGAGTGACGTACTAAGAAGGAAGACCAAGGAACAGAATGCACAGATAATGAAGAATCTGATGGCGAAGTGAAGAATCAATGAGATTTTCATGTGCGGAATGTAGATTGGACGTATGAAGAAACACTGCATAAAATGCAAGTTGTTTTATAACTGTACAGATGCCGTAACGCAGGTAGACATAGTGAATAGACTGCAGGCAGTTCCGCCAAAATAGATATGTGTGTAGAATCTGGATATTCATTGCCACAAATTTAATAAGCTCAACCCGTGGAGAAAGGAGAACTGATAGCTGTGCGTGTGTCGCAGCAAAGAATAAGCCGAAGCTCGAAGATGGACCAAAGGAAGACTGCTTGGCCTGATGTCAAAGGCTAAGAGCAACCAAAACTGGTTATCAGTCCTTGGAGAACAGTGAATGTGAGATGCCGATGCATCCCTTATTAAGTTACAAAGAAAGAATAACATGGGTGCCATGTTTCTCTATTCAGGACGATTAAATGCTATAAACTGGGCGGATTCATGGTCTCTGATCATGTGGGTCCGAGATGGAAATAGAAGTGGACATGCAAGCCTGAACCTTGATAAGAACGTGCTCACACTCTCTTACATTCCCAGAGACGAGAAGCTACCACAAGGCTGAGTTCAAAGACAATCTGAATGGCAGATGGCATGAGCGATGAGAGGTGATGGGCTAATTTGGTGGGAAGGTACGGTAAAGTCCACCCACCAGCACCTGGGTTACCAGCTTACGTGCTGCTGGAGAATTGAATATTCTAGAAGGATACAACCAATTGCAGAAGGCCATATAATGAAGGACCTTATAGTTTGAGAGCCAATGATGGCCGTGTTTCTAGTCACTGTCAAGGATGACTTGCACTAAGGGAAGGCATGAGCTTCCCACCTGATTATAGAGACCCAATCACAATCCTATCCCATATAGAAAGTACACTTAGATGTTTCCCTTCAGCCAACCACAATCCGCTGTAGGTTTTTGTAGTTTTCCACATAATATGACATCCCGTATGATGAATGTTTATTATATAAATGTGATTTTTTATCAAATGTGTTGAGATTGTGCTGTGCGACGTCTGTTGATGTCCATTGTACTCCCTTTTTAAGACAATTGATATTGAAACAGAACATTTGTCCAACTACCCGAGTCAGTGTTCTTGTTTGTTGTGAGAGTTATTGCCCATCCCATCCATCGTACAATGTGTTACCTTAATTAAAAGGACCATACGGGTTCAAACTGGCCATGTGATGGTCTGCATCACATATGTATGTAGAGCTGATGCCCTTTAGATATCATCTTTGTAGCATCTAGGGCCGTCATTGCGTTGTAGTGGCCAAGGTGGCTATGCAGATTGCATGTTGGGTGTTATGATGATCTATCATGTTCCTAGATGGGATGGGCTGTGTATAACCTATCCTCAGATTATGGCGATGGCAAGTGAATGATAATTACCCATCCATGCTGCATTTAGGATTAATGGGGGGTTGTCTATTGATCCTACACCCAGCTTCCAAATGCAGCAGACTGCATCTGGAGGCTCTGCATCAACGGGAAAAGCATTCCATCGATTAAATAAAACTTTCAAATACTTGTATTCATTTTAGGGATTTTGATGAGGACATTATGCGGAAGTAGATAAAAATCATATAGGTGTGTTCTCCATTTCTAAAGTAAAACTAAACTAGTCCCAAACTATAAACCTCCCTTGCATAGAAAAGCTGGATAGTTTAATATGCTAATGGTGATTTTTATAGATTGAATCATGCACTTTTTACATTGCAAACACATGAGAGGGTGGAATTCAATATGGCAAATCCCAATATACCCCCATCACCTGCTGTACCAGCAGTCAATCTTATTCTGACAGTTTCCTTTAGGGATTCCACTGAAGAAGAAAGCCCCTCTTACAACAGCGTTAGGCCATCATGGCTCCTCATCCAGTGTAAGCCCACAATGAGTCTCTGTGGGACTTAGAGCCTTTGTGTTGCAGGAATAGCTGCAGGATGAGATTCAACTTCTTCTGAGGTCCAGATGGATGCACCAGTATAACTAGGGAAGAGTCAATCCCTAGCCCAGACATAAAACTGAAAAGCACAACTGAGTGGATTCCAAATGTTTGTGCCATTTGGTTGTATCTGGTGTTAAGTTGTTCAGAGAAAGTAAGCCATGCTACCCTTATTTAGTTAAGAATTGCAAGTCTACTTTTGAGCATACTGAACTTTTTGATATACTAGTTACATGTATAGGTGTATTATGTACCTTTTTTCACTCAATTATGTAGGGAAGGCATGGTATCAAACAGTAAGACGGACAATGGTGTTTATTGAACTTCCATCGGGTTTGAAAAACACCTTTCCAATACTAAATCTAAAGGTGGGAGCAAGCCATGACCATCAAATAATAATACTGCAGTCGTAGAGGTGTGTTGTCAAAATAAAAAGGCCTATACTAATAAACCTATAGCCAATCCTTATTTCTAAACACAAATAGTGTGGGAAACAATGTTATGCAAAAGAAAAGTGTTCAATAAATGATATGTCAGGATGTTCAAGCAATTGGCCTCCTTTCCCCACGTTTTCAGCAACAGACAAGGTGGCACACTCGGGTTTAGCACAGTCTCTGGCTTCTATAGCACGAGGATGCAGTTCATATCTCAGTATCAGGGCCTTCTATGTCAAAGTATCTTTGCCATTGAAAGTCTCTTACTTCAGCGGGCCTGATGCGACAAACAAACATTCAAACGTTCCATTCTCCTCAGCATTCTCATGTATAACTTCTTGGGTGATTTCCGATTCAACCCGGACGCCCCTCCGCTGGGATCAGACCCACTTTAACACAAAGCTTTCAAATATTCTCCCTCTGTCGGGCTCGGACCAAATTCATATACTTTTCCAAACCTTCGCTATGTCATAGAAATCGAAGACTTTCGACTGTGCGTGGGATTTTACTTGACCAGTCGCAGGACCACTTCGATTCACCTTTATTCATTTGATCTCCCTCTGTTGGGCTCGGACCAAATCCATCTATGTGTATCACTTTTCGGCTGGGTACCTTACAGAGACCTTCGATTGAGCACCCACGTGGTGCTGGACCACTCTGTCAAATGTATTTTAGCTTGCTTTAAAGTTCAAACACTCATCAGCAGTTTAACTTCAATCGAGTCTCTTATCACACGCGTTTTAACAATGTTTGTTCCAGCACTCGTCATACAATGCTGCTGCTTGCAACCTTGGCTTCAACACAGACCGGTCTTGTATCGGTCTACCCAACTCACCGACTGTGTTGATTTCACTGATCCTGCTTTGTTCTTGGAGCCAAGGAAAGTACTGCAGCAGCTGGCGCTTCTTCCTACCTTGGTTACTGACGCAGGAGGGCCCCGGGTACCTCTGACACACAATGCAGGATTCTTCAGCCTGGTTTCCTAGTTTTACACTTTCTCTCGAGGTTTCGAGGAAGTACTGGTCACTTGTTGAAAGGGTCCCCCCTTCTGTTTCACCGTCTTTCTCCTCTCGTTAAACTACCAACTTGGAACTGCTATTCCCTCATGTGCTTTGCCTCGCTCAGAGTGTGCTCCACCTTTTATCCGTCTGAGGAAATGTAATGGAAGTCAGGTGTGAGTGATTGTCAATAATTGCGTGACCTCGCCTGACCATAGTATTGGGACATGACAGGTACAAGGCTCGGGTGTTAGTCTGGTTTTCGCTTAGAGCGGGCTGTCAGTGAGAAAGTGTTTGTGTTGTAAAAGGAGGTGGGGGTAAAGTTCCTAAATATCCTATAGGGCAGGATGAGGAAAAGGTGTTACAGGGATGGGTATACCGTGCCTCATCGTCTGGTGTGCCACTCCCCGAAGACCCCTCACCCAGGTGATCCTCCCATACTGGTTCACTCCCAGGAACTGGATCCAAAAGCGATGGCCGTGTCCTGGTCACCTAGATCACAGATCCCTGTGGACTAGTGGGGGAGACACCTTCTGGTTTCTCACATTAAGCAGCAACACAATGCGTCAAACAGCCTCTCAAACTTAATTTCCTCCCCTGGAAAACCACACCAGGCCATCCCTCTCACCACTCACTCAAACATAGACAAATGGAGACAGAAAGACACACGCACCAGACCCTGTTACATTTACACGGTCTACTCCTATGCAGATTACACAGCAAAGTGAGAGGTGTAAAATATTGGGACAATACCAATTAGAATTATCATTAACTATAATCGGAATGCATTGCATGTTGCACTTGGGGTATGATGGCTTCACAAGCACATGTAAGGCTGTACCTTTCATGTTGTGACATTAGCAGGTATAAGTACCATTTACACTGATATTAGATGGTATCACTGGAAAATCCTAGGCTGCACTTGGCATGTAATATGTAGTGTAAAAAAGCTTTTTTCTATATGTTTTCTATTGTTGACGACGAAAGGTAAAGGGGCAAATGTGAGGCATGGGGAGAAGCGGGAATAGGACGTGGATGAACAGGACTAACCACTTGGGAAGTTATGATGGGCTTGGTGCAAATGGAATCTAGTTGCATATTTAGGGGTGCATGTCTAATGGTGGAGAGTGGAATAAAAGGAAAGCTGATCATGAAAGTAGGTCAATAAAGTAAGAAATCGTGTGGTAACGTGCAATATTCCAATGATGGAAGTTTATAGTGCCTTGCAAGAAAGTGATATGAGTATTGGTAGCTTGTTGGTATGATGGAACACAGTTCCTGCCATCCTAATGAGTGACCACATCTCTTCAGTATAACTTGCACCTTAATGAAGTGATGCCAGTGTCCGCAAGGCCACATCAGATCGTATATGCCCGCAGGTGCAACAGAATGCATTGCTACCCGACCTCCCCTAGACCACAGCACTGAATAGTTCGAAAAAGAAGGAACGCTTGGAACATTTTTTCCACCCTGAGCAGTGACCTCATCCTGGAAGCCCTGCTTTCTGTGCAGCCGACACACAAGCCTGTGTTCCATACTGGAGGCAGAGCTCCCTGCGATTGGCTGTCACTGCTGCCTGGTAACACATGCAAGCAACACAGACAGAGGGCTGGAAGCTATGATGGCATTCTGGAGCTCACAGGAGAAGCAGCACAACACTTGGCCAACTTCACACCGCGTTACTAGACACAGAGAGAATGTTTATTGCTTTAAACCTAAACACCTTCAGGCTGCCTTAAAGCTCCATTCACTAGGCACATACTAAAGCGGTTTAAGAGATTTCGACTTTAGAAAACAACCCATCCAATAAAATATACTATGAAAATTCTGCATGACAAACGGGATCCGAAAATATTGTTTGTGGGTTCAAGAAAATCTTTGGCGCCAGGGTTATTTGAAGGTTGCCAAACTGAAATGTTGGAGTCTAGAGAGTTCTCAAAAATGACTGATGCACAATGTTCAACTTTGAAAGATGTTTGCAATGATTTTAGACAATCTGAAGACAGATTTCTAAACCAAAACATTCTCATCTGAGCAGAATCTAGTACTTTTTTGAAAAATACGGCAGACCCTCTATTGACAAGTTTGCATAGTGTTTAGTAAGGATAATGATCTCGTAAACACAGATCTTCATTTATTTATACAACGAGGCAGAGAGAATGGTGGGGGTGGCATGCCATACCAGCCAAACCAGCCAACGGTTCCTTTCAATTAGTGATACATTTCATGTAGTAATATGTTATTTTATCTAGCTGTTGCAAATCGCCTTTCTCAACAAATGTTCTTAACTGGTTTGTGTGTTCCAATAGCGACATTTATGATCCGGAAATTCAGATTCTATAGTAAGGCCCAGCAACAGTACAGGTGCTATTTGCTTCTGGTGATTTGAGCAGAATGGTGTTCAACACCTATATGCTCTCGGGAAGCACTACAATAGGGATGCACAGGGCGCATCAACACAAAGTGGGACTTTCCCACTTGTCAAACATGAGGGGGCTCTGGTTCAAATCATAAAGTTCTTAACCTGTTCTTACAAGTCTCCACCTTCCCCTGAAAAGTCATTTTTATACAAAGTAAATACTTCAAAAGAATGGCCAACAAAAAGTTCCAACACCTAATCTTTAACTAGTCTGGTCTACCCTAAGCTAATATCAGAAAACTTCCAATGGTTTGGCCCAAAACAAAAGGTCCCAAACCTACTCTCCATTGTCCATAATTCTAAAACAACAAAACAAAAATTCTTTTAGGAATATTCTTCTAGCACTTCATCTCTGGTCTCTCCTTCAAACCTCTCTGCTTTCACCTTGCATTTCAAGTCCTCGCTCAGGTTTCATGGTTCTCCTTCAAGATTTCCTCCAGCCTTGCAACAATCACTTGCACACTTTTCCAAGCTCTTGGGGTTCTCATGGTTATAGCAGGGTTTCCCCTAGACCTTGGATTTGTCAGATCCACAAAAGCAGTAGTGGCTCCTTTACACGGGTGCGGGTGTGCCGCCCCCCCTGGGATATTTACACATTTAGATCACCATTCTAATGTACATCCCTCACAACAGTAACAGGCTGCAAGGTCCACCTGGGTGCTTCATTAGCATGAGGGGTGGGGGGACTATGTGCTGCCTACCTCTGAGCAGGGGTGTGTCTCCCTGCTACTTTTTAAAAAGATTATGAGCTCCACAAATTGAGTATAGTGCTATAATGAGAAGCCGGCGAGGCGTAGTCAGTCTGGCCTTGCAGCTCCTCTTATTGTGCGAATAGCTAGTTGTTCCTCTACTGTCAGTCAGGGCGTACTACGAGGGAAGGGGCAGCTAGTCATGTCTCATGTGTGGGGGGCGGCATGGTGTGAGCAGGAGGCAATGTTAATGTGTATATGTATTGTGTTTGGATGCGTGCATGCATATGGGGTTGTCTGTGTGCCTGTGTATGAAGGTATCCACGTGTGAATGCATGTATGTTTGTTTTATGTATGCATGCATTAAAGGTGTTTTTGTTTGTTTTTGCGTCTGTTGGCAATATGAGTGTACGAGGGAATGAGAGAGTATATCTTTAATGTACCTGTAGAATGCGTGTGTGATGTATATGTGTGTTTGCATGTGTTGCAGGTTTGAAGGGGAGCTGGAATCTACTTTTAAGGGGAGGAAGGCTACTGGTGGCACTGCATTTATTACTGTGAATCAAGGGTAAAGCAAAAATGATGAGTGTTATTACATGCTAGACTGCCGTATGCTGGTGTAACCAGTCTGGATATACTTTCTCAATGTGGCATTGCATTATTTTCTGCTATGAAGGCAAAGCCAGTGTGATCAATATTGTAATGTTGCTAGAGTGGCCTTCAGTGTTGCAGCCAATGTAGATATTCTTTACTACCGTAGTGTGGCATTTTGTACTATCAAAGCAAACAGAAGTACATTTTGATATGGCAATGCAGTTATATATTGGTACAGCCTGCATGGACACATATCGGCACAAGCAGCAGGATGGATTTTTTTTTATAGGGGCTTATATCGTGGGATTCATGCAAAGGCATTGGAAAATGCTCCCGTGCACTGTTAGCAATTCACATCTTTGGACATTTTCATGTACTACCATAAAAAAGATTGTAACCCCTGTATTTTACTATTTTTTCCACCAACTGTATGTTGTGAAACGCACAATTTGACCCCACTTGGTTGCTTTGGGCTCATTCGCTATTCTCACTCGCTCCTGCATGCTCAAAGCAAAAATGTACACCCTTCCAATTAAAAGAATTCACAAGCTTCCACTGATCAACAGGTCTCTTCCAGAACTTGGGTTTGTGAGTATTCACACCTGGGCTTGTCCAAACCTTGACTGAGTCAGGATTCACAACAGGTCTCTCCAAGTAATGGGATTTCTACTACCCTCACTAGGTTCCTTGTTAAGTAGATTAGGCCACCCTCCTGACAACGGTGTAGTCTCTGTCCCTGATTTTAGGATCACTGGTGGATGAACTCAGTCTTTGACATTCTAGTACCCTCAAGAACTCTGAGTCAGCTTCTCCTTCCAGGTGCTCCAGGCCTTAACTTCTAGTCTGGAATTTTCAAACTTCTTCCAAATTGTAATATCGTAATTCCTGTCAAGGGAGCTTGAGCAAGCACTTCTGTCTCGTACAAGATTGTCTCTCACACTGAGATTCCCAAGTCCCTTATATAGTCCAAGCACTGGGGTTGGCCTTCTAATTATCCCCCACCCCCTGAGAGGTTATTCCTCCTCAATCTCAAATCTGATTGGTTATTCCCTAAAGACTAATTCTTCCTCATTATCGGTTATTGGTATGGCTTTTGTATTGAATAATTATCTGAATCTTTATGGCCTCTAATAATGGCCAGCAAAGGTGTTAAGAGATTGCGGTGTGGTGCACCGTCTTGGAATCGTTCAGAGTGGTTCATTGGTGTGCCGCCGTCCCTCCGCTTGGCCCAGACTCTGGCCATGCCAGGAGCGCTAGAGGATTGAGTGCACAAGCCTCCGTTCACTTGTTTCCCTCAGGTAAAAATCACATGCAATGTCTCAACACTTCAGGCATGCAGAATTCATTTTTTCCACAGCATCATGACAGGTGTGCCGGCTTACTGGGCTGCGGGTGCACATTGCAAGGCTTTTTTAAAGATGTAGTATTGCAAGACAATATCCCGCAGTACAACACTCTGTTTGGTCTTACTTTGTCACTGAAGGGACATGGAGCCGGGGCATACCAAAACATTCACTTTCGGGGGGCACATAGGGTAGCAACTGGACCAGCTGAGGCCCGGCTGGCTCACTTTTCCCACATGTAAGCATGGGGTCTTCAGCCAATTCACCGCAATGACCGTTCAGAAACATACATGACCTGCTGTTCTAAGGCTTTTTGTTGGTATCTGCAGTCGTGTGTTTGTCTAGTGGTGCCACATTTAGCATAAGCAGGTGCCCCACCCTCCGGAGCATTCTTCATTTTCCTGGAACATGGACTGCAATTTAACATATAGTTAGCTGTTGAAATGCCATGACAGGCAAACAAGGCGCTTCTATATAACCAATACAAAATAGGAATCTAGCCTCAGGTAAACGTATAGGACCCGTCCACTTCGACCACGGTTATGAATCCATAAATCACACAAACAATAAACAATTCGATATTATTATGATTATTATTATTATTATTATTTACTAACATTTATATAGCGCACAGCAGCACTGAGGCATCGTGGCGCTGTTACAGATAATCATTACTGGTTACAGAAAAAAGCATACTTAGTTACATGACAGTGGCCCTCATCAGGAGGTTGGAGGTAACCATGCCGCTTTTAGCGGCATGGTTGCCTCCTTACCGCATTCAGGGCCCGGGTTCCTCAAATGAGGACTTACTGGGCCATCGCAACCTTGGTGGACCCGGTAATTCCTCGTCCGAGGAACCCGGACCCGGTCCATCCCCATTCGAGCCCCCATAGGGCTCAATGGGAATGGGGATGGAGCTAACAACGGGCCCGTTAATAACGGGCCCGTTGTTAGCTCCCTGGTGTCCACGCGGGACCCTGTATGGACGCCTGGTTTTTCCAGGCGCCCATTGCGGGTCCCGCGAGGAGACCTCGTGGTAGGGCGGAATGGGTTTACCGGCACCGGCACCTTTACCGGTGCCGGTAAACCCATTCCGCCAACCTTGTGATGAGGGCCAGTGTGTTTGGATGTACATCCTTTGTTATAGGCATTACAAAAGACATGCAGAGTTCCAACAGGCGTGAGGAGGCGTGTTTAGTTGAATAGTGTGGTTTTGAGGCCTTTATTAACAGTGGAACAGCGAATCTCAAAAGTGATGATTTAAACTTCCATATTTCAAAGGTAATAATAAAATACTCATTAAAACTAATCAAAGCACCCAGAAAGATAAACCCCTTAGCAGTCAATTGTAATTTTCGCTTGCTCGATCTAACCCTCAAAGCAATCTTTCGAAAGCATTTTAAGGCCACCGCTACAGCTTGGTCGGGGATAGGTTTAGGGTGCAGAATGGCCGAGTGATGCACTTTACGCGCTTATGATTTCAAAAGGGCCAATAGTGTAGTGACACCAATTGCAGCATACTTGCACACAATAATAAAAAAGGAGAAACCTGATCTTCCAAATGGGGACAGAAGTGGCATGAGGAAATAAGACAGACTGGAGTGTTAAGGTTCTTCCTATTTGCTGAACCTTGACTCTCGAGTAAACCAGCTTGTAGCAGAGACTTAAGGAAACCATATTCAGCAATCCCCAGTGAGCCCAGATGAGTTACCAATATAAAGGGCCAACAAGGCTGAAACAAGTGTATGGGGTTGCTGATGGCACTCTTGTTCAGACGGGAAATTGCCTAGCATTTTGGTGCTGGACTGCCCATGGGTGTGGGACAAAGACTGATATGCAAATGTATTTCCCATCTGTGAAAGGTACAGTGATCAAAAATCAATGGCTGTGAACTCTCAAAGTGGGAAAAAAACACAGAAAAGGTTATCATGCCATGTTGTTCCTGGAGAGGGGCGCCTGCTACCTTTTTTGAAAATACCAATATAATGCAACCGGATGGCCTTCCTTAGCTCAGTGTATTCCCTTTTGTCTTGATCTATATTACTAAACAGTACTCACACATTTCTCCTGTCCCTTGCTACAATTTGTGTAGGTTGTGAGAGGAAGTAGGGGCATTGTACAAACAAAAAAGTAAGATAAATGTAAGAAAGCCAAGGTATTTCAGTGGAGATGTTTCTTGATTGGATATCCTCAGGCTAAGCAGAGATAATGCTGCATGTGTGTTGAACCAGAGTAAGGTCCAAAAAAGGACTGGTCTGTGTTTTACATGATCTAAAATAAAGCCTTGGACAAACTCCTTCTGTTCTGTTCTCGTATGCCTAGGACTCTCACCAAAAAGGCATCTTTGACTTTTTTATATTTAGTAACCATCCTTTTGACAAGGCAATCCACAGTGCTGAACGCTGTATAAGGGCATAGCTTTGTGGTATTAATAACAATGCTATTAGCCCTAGGTAGAAGCTGGCCACCAGGAAGGTAGCAAAAAACAGATATCGCTGCTGGGTTAGAGACTGGCTAAACTCTGGACGAAATGTATAATGGCAACATCTAATGGCTACTGCTAGCAGCAAGGATGCCCGTAAACTATGGAAGATGCTGAGTAATTTTAACTCTCCCCTGAAAGACTGTGTCATCTGTGGAATCGGGGAGCAAGTTTGGGTTGGTCATAGCTCCAAAAATGTTGCTCCCGCTTCCGATATAACGAAATGTGACCACTCGATAATCCAAGCACTAAAGGATACTGGAATACCTGGCCCCAACGGACTTCCTAATACGGTGATAAGAGGAGCACCGGAAATTCTGGGGTAAACGCCTGTCCTCCCTATATACTAAAGTTTGTGAGGAGGGCCGGATTCCTAACTCCTGATGTAGGTCTATTCTAGTGCCTATTTATAAAAGTGGAGAAAGATCTAAGCCAGAAAATGTGGGGCTACTGGCAATGCTGGATACTACAGGCAACATTTCTGCTTCATTGCTGTTGGACAGGCTCAAAACTTGGGTTGCCTCAAGTAACATACCAGGGAACATCTAAATGGGCTTCATAGCAGCACATGGCTACTGGACACACTAATAAAAACTGCAAATATGCCGGGGCAACCGAAATTGCATCTGACCATGATTGATTTCAAGGCCGCCTTTGATGCAGTAAATAGGAGTACACTTTGGGCTAAAATGGAACCCCTGTGCTGCCCCGACGATTTATTGGTGGCGATACGTGGCCTGCATGAAAACGCCTCTATACAGGTGAAATTGGACAGCAATGTAGCAGTGACCTTGCCCATTGAAACTGGTTGGGGTCTGAAACAAGGCTGCGCTCTCGCGCCACTGCTGTTCAACATTTACCTTGCAGACGTGGCGAGTTAGATGGCCCAGGCTAACACTTGCCCCCCAAAAATATTGGGGGTTATGGTTGATTGTCTTTTCTATGCAGATGATTTAGTCCTCTGTGACCATACCTTTTTGGAACTAAAAAGAGTGTTGCAGGTTCTATATAATTTTGCCTGCAATCATGATCTAGTGCTCAATTTCAGCAAGACTAATATGATGCACTTCTCTCATAGGCGGCTGACGGCCTATAGCATGTTTAATGAAGGTCACCTCATTGAACTTGTGCAATATTTTAAATACCTGGCTCTGGACATTACCTATAACGGCAGTTACCAAAATATAATTGACTCCAAAGAACGGAAGGCTATGGGTCTGACAAATGTGATATACAGGTGTGTCAAGGTAGCTTTTGAGTACAGCTATTGGGGGATACTGGCCTTGTATTAGCAGAGTTTTTGCTCTGCAATATTATATGTATTGGAGTCCATAAGCATAGTCAATTTTGTTTGGCTGAACATCATCGAGGGCAAATTTTGGCAGAAAGTTTTGGGCCTAGGGCCCAGTGTGCCCATTGAACTCATTCGGTGTTACGCTCACCTGGACCCCACAGGGGTGTCGATCGGACCCGGACAGCTGCGGTCTACGTCAACGTGATGCGTAGTGCAGAGATGACTGTCTGGACTGGCCCGCCTAGTCTTGTCTGCTGGACCCGAAGAAGTATTTTCCTGCAAGTGGAGACAGGGATTAGCCACCTGTGGGTTTTAGTGATGGCCTCCCAACTGTTCTCCCTCTCCCCCACTAATCACCTCCGATATCCCCTTAGTAACCTCACCTTATGTTTGTAAAAGATGAGCTCTCCATCCTGCGTGTCTTGCAGGGGTGCGTAGATACCAGTTACTTCACTGGTTTGAAGGCGTTGGGAGAGTTCCGGTAAGCATTGACTCTGAAGTCCCAGGCGGGATTGGTAAGTATCAAGTTCAAAGAGTTCAATGTGCCCGATGTTCACTCTTGTCCCCTTCCTTCCTTAAGTTGCAACTGAGTTCGTGAGAAGAAGGTCTCGTAGCTGCTGCTGGCGTTCAGGTAAGTGTCTGTGTTACCCAACGCTGTCCGGTAACTATTGCATGCGTTAACATATTGTTTTTCTCCCTCTTTACAGATGCGGCATATGAAGATATGGAGAATAATACTGCCGGTGGTAAATCATGTAAGTCTATGGTGGTAAGAGGTATTTGTTGATTCCCTTGGCTCACCTTGTTATTCTTGTGCCACTAGGTGCCGGAGTACAGCGAAGAAATGATGGAGACAGTGCCGGATCGAAAGATGCTATGAGAACTGGTGAGTATGGCGCCGTGCTGGAGCTGGCAAAGCGACGCGTGCAGGACTGATGTACTTTCCAGGCCGAGAGATGAAATGGATCCGGAATCAGGTGATGAATTTGAAATAAGTTTGTTTTCTAACCATGTCCTTTTCTTCCTCTTTATTCTAGGAGCTCTGGATTCGAGGCGGGCGTGGCAGAAGACCGGATGCTGGCTGCAGGCACGCGGGCGTGGCAGAAGACTGGATGCTGGCTGCAGGCACGGTGAGAGTCACGCTGCTGGATGCAGAATAACACAAAGCATGTGCTGCTGTTCGGGTGTGGTTTAAATAGCCTCCAAAGTAGTCCCAGGAAAGAAGTTCCCCAGGACCACACCCGAGTAAAAAATAGTCCCTGTAGTAAAATAGTCCCATCCAGGCCTCACGTTGGCTTGGATTTATTTGCAGCATGGTCTGCATGAGGTAAGTAATGTCTATGAGCCTGGCGCCTATGGCGCCAGGACTGATTTTTATTATGAGCCTGGTGCCTACGGCGCCAGGACTAAACCCAGACAGCCCCTAGCTGGGGCTGCTGGGGTTTTTGTAAATGTCTGGATGCCTGCTCCCGGGGCTGGTGGGCTTGATCCGGATTCCCGGGGGTAGGCATCATGACATTCGGTTGGAACTTGACCTGACTTCATTATCTACCATTGCCTGTAAAAGAAAGGCCCTGCTATACATTAACTGCAGGAAGGCCCCTATCTGCCCCTTTCTGCAATTGTTGGGAAGGCAACCAGACCCACCTTAAAACAAAAATATGGCTAAAGTGGTAGCAAAAATATTTGAGACTATTGGGTGGCACCCTAATTTGGAGGACCGTCGTGTTAGGCTTAAAGACAAAATGACTCGTAAACTAGATGAATGGGACTGGATCTCAAACTTGACACACTTATCTATTCTCAAGAGTTACCGATTTGTGGAACAGTTGGTGTACGAATATAGGACCCGCAGATTTATCTGATTATCTGCCCAGCTCCAGATTAGCACATGTTTCTGCTGCTTTTGCATATCAATGAACTGGACAACCCAAAAGTAGACAGAAACTGTTGCTTGTGTGGACTGGCTGGTAAAATGGAGACTGCTCAAAATGTCCTCACCGAATGCTGTTAATGTGGAGATGTATATATGAGACTGTTGGGTCCTTATGTTTATCATGTTAACACTATCAAGAATGATGATTTCTGGATGGTTTACTTGAATACTCTGTCGATGCAATTGGAACTTTACAATGTATGGGAAGTTATATTGTCCAGTCGGAAACTTGCAGGGAGACAGTAGGGGGGCTCCTCTCTGTTAATGCTGGGAAGGGGTACAGTAACCAGTGTGTGGACGCTTGGCCACAGAAATTGCCATTTTCTGGGAATTATATGAGCTAGTGATATGGTTACTGCCGATAATGAATTGTGATGAATATATATTCGACTCTTGAATGGTATACATATTATTTGTGTATATATAATTTTTATCCAGTTTTATTTTTTTAATTCTTATTGACTTGTTATGTCTTTTTACTGTTCTTACTATATGTAAAAGTTCTTTTGAACTATTAACATAATGAAAATAAACACACTTTTTAGATATTAGCATAGGATTTATGCACCTACATTTCTGCCTCATACAGGCCAATAGCTCCAGATCTGGAAGAATATCTACACAGGATCGCAGCAATTGAATGTCTATCCAATTAATTAACTGACTGGCTGATGTTCCCATTCACCGCCACCATGGCTATGAATTGCCTATGAATATGGGCTGAGGCTTTAGGATTTTCAGAGAAGACCAACCCTGAGTATGTTAATTGTTGCACCTGCTCTATTATAACTCCCTCACAATTGAAAAAAGTATGAGTGTCCCTTCCTGCCTTTAAATTACAAGGCATTTCCATTTCACAATGTGGATTTGGAGGCCTCTATCCATCATTGACAGTTTGAACTAATTAATTAGCCCTTATAAGGCCATGGGTGCTGTGAGAAACAGAAGGTGTCTCACGCACTAGTCCCTGGGCATCAGTCATTCAGGTGGCCAGGACACGACCATTGCTTTTGGATCCAGTTACTGAGGGTAGACTAGTGTGGGAGGATCACCTGGGTGAGGGGTCTTCGGGGAGTAGGACGACGGATGGTGAGACGCGGTATCCCCTTCCCTGTAACACCTTTACCCCATCCTACCAGGTAGGATATTTAGGAACTCTACCGCCCCACCCTTTTACAACACGAACACTTTCCCACGGATAGCCCAATATGAGAGAAAACAGACTAAGACCCGAGCAGTATACCTGGCATGTTCCAATACAATGGTCAGATGAGGTCAGGCAATTACTGACCATCACACACACCTGACTTTCATTAAGCTTCCCAACATGGATAAACGACAGAGCATGAGAGCACACTCTGAGAGAGGCAAACACAATAGGTAACAGCAGTTTTGAGCCGGTAGCTGAACGAGAGAAGAAAGATGACAAAACAGAAGGGGATCGCAAGGAGGGAAGTTCCCTGGACTTTTTCGATAAGGAACCGTTACTTTCCATAAATCTCAATAATAGAAAGCGTAAGACCAGGATACCAGGCTGAAAAATCCTGCATCAGTGAATCAACACAGCGAGTGAGTTGGGGAGACTTATCTGTGTTGAAGCCAAGGTTGCAAGCAGCAACATTGTAGGGCGAGAGCTGGAACGAACATTGTTAAAATGTGTGTGAAAAGAGACGCAAGTAATATTGAACTGCTGATAAGTGATTGCACTTTAAAAGCAAGATATAATACCTTTGAAAGAGTGCTCCGGTGTCACTTGGGGGGTGCTCAATCAAAGGTCTCTGTAAGGTATCCAGCTGAGAAGTGGTGAAAGTGAGGAAAAGGTTATATAAAGAACAGAATGAGTAATTGTGAATTGAAGTGGTCCTGGAACGGGTCGAGCAAAATCCTGCGCACAGTCAAAAGTCTTTGATTTTGATGAAGTAGAGAAAGTTTGGAAAGTAGATCAATTTGGTCCGAGCCCGGGTGGAGGGAGACCAATTGAAGGTATTGTGTTAAAGTGGGTCTGAGCCCGGTGGAGGGGGACCCAGAGTGAACAGTAAATCACCTGAGAAGTTAAACATGTGAAATCCTAATAACAAAGGAACTTTAATGTTTGTCGTGTTGGATCAGGCCCTCTGAATTAAGAGACGAATGGCGAAGAGACTTTTCCACCAAAGGCCCTGATGTTAAGGTTTTGAACTGCATCTTTGTGCTAGAGAAGCCAGAGAGTGTGCTAAGCTTGAGTGCGCCGCCTTGTCTCAGTCAGAAAACGTGGGGAAGGGAAGCCAATAGCTTCATTATCCTGGCATATCATTTATTGAACACTTTTCTTTTGCATAACATTGTTTCCCACACTATTTGTATGTTGAAGTAAGGTTTGGCAATAGGTTTATTAGTACAGGTCCTTTTATTTTGACAGACTCGTCTAGGACTGCGTTATTATTTCATGGTCGTAGCTTGCTCCCATCTTCAGATTTAGAATTAGATAGGTGTTTTTCAAACCCAATTGAAGTTCACTAAACACTTTTGAACAGTGATCACTTGTGTCTGTCTTACTGTTTGATACCATGCCTTCCTTATAGTGCTTTGGCTACGAGGACCGTGTTGTTGGCATGGCTAAGTATCAACAATCCTCCAGCAGCTAGACATCTGAGTGTATGTCCACCAGAGACAATTCCAAGGAAGGAATGGAGACTAGATTAAACACGGGGGACTGGATCAGGACACACTTTTCACATGCCCCAGGCAACTAAAAGGTTTTCTGTGCTTTCCCCCATGGGGCCAATCCTGACTCACAGCAGTGTGACCTGAAATAGGAGCATGAGGAATGTTGAGAGATAGCTAGGGATCTTCTTGGCCTTCATGATCTCCCAGAATCTCGGCTGATTAACCATGTTGAAAGCTGAGGAGAGATCCACGAAGGTCATGCACATAGGTAATTTATACAGGAAATTGTATTTTGCTGCCAGCAGGTACACATTAACTGCCTGCTCCTTAGTTCCAATGCAGTCCTTGAACCACAACTCCCCCCACCACCTTATTCTGCCGAGAATCGCATTGCCATGTATCCAATTAGACAGCCTTAGCTGGACTAAACTTTCAGGATTACATGAAATAATTTAGGAACATTCTTATTCCCTTTCTTGGGAGTTGTGAAAATCAATGTACTGCACCAGCTTAGTGTAATACTGCCTCTTTTCGTAAATTATGCTAGTGCTACTTGTAAGCACGGTACCCAAAACTGCATCTTAATCTGGAACATGATCATACAAACAGTATCAGGACCAGGGCTTCTTTTTGGAAGCCTTACACTTGATTGAGTGTCACTTAGTTCACAAATAATTCTGTCCTTGTTAAATTCGCTTGAGAGTGATAACCCAAAAAGGACTTTTTTGATAGCTGTAATGGTATTGTCAGTTGTTGGGTGTCTGATTGGCTTCAGATCTTCTCAAGTGTCCCTTGAAAATCTGTGAACTAGATTGGTTGAAATGGTGATATCATAACCTAGTCAGCCCTCCAGAGGAAACAGACCAGTATGTCCAGCCAGGTGTCAGAAGTGACAGAGCCCATGGGGGCATGGGCATGGACACTGTAAGAGGATTCAATTCAACACTACAGCTAAGTCAACGCCTAGTCTATAATACTGAATGAAAACCCTTATTGATATATCTTTAGGTCCAGTTCATGCGTTCTGGATGACTACCCCTATATAACACCCCTCTCTTGGAATCCCCCTGACCCCACTGAGCCAAGAAGTAGTTCTGTTTTGCAAGTTTAAAAGGTTTATTTGATAATTTAAACAATAGATATATATATGACACTTTATAATAAATTAATAATTGAATAGCACACTTAATCTGATATGATAAAGATCAACAACGGAGAATCTGGCACTAGCACACTTCTTATAATCACTAATGAGTTGACATGAAATGGATAAGGTAGCACACTGGTAAATAGGAACAAAAGAAGAAGGTGGTACAAAATGCTTTATAGAGTTCAAATGGATGCAAGGTTGAATGAATGAAATGCAGTATAGAAATACTCAATATGATTTCAACAAAACAATGTAATCACTTTTCTCTGGCAATTCCCTCCCCCCCTTGATGCAAGGCAAGGAAATGGAAGGAAAACACACAGTTCTCAGAAATGCAATCAAATATGATTCAGTTCACCCCAGCAAGCTTACACTACAGAAATTTGAAAACACAGGCCCAAATTGCTTTGATATGTGCTGGCAATGAATTAAAAAAATATGCTAAAATGCTTTTAATTCCCTTTTCAGAGGTTCAGGGTGAGTGGTATCTAGTTAATATTAGTCCAGGCTCACACTAGCAATGATGCAGGGATAGTTAGCGGGTTAAACGAAATTCTGGCAAATGGAAGGCAGCAGCAGCAGTTTTTACATGTGAAGAAATTCGCAAATCGCGGTAAAATTCGCGGATGCGTGTTCCGCGATTGCGGTAAAACTATAAGGGGTAGGAATGCGGTTCTAGGTTCGTAGGAAAGCCACGATTCTAACCTTTCAGATGAAAGTTATTGCAAGTCTCTAGCACAAACGGTTGCGGAGATATGAGCGATTTTGTGAAGGTCGTTTTTCAGATTTGAAATTTTAAAGTTCAAAAAGACAAGTGCAGCTTGCGACTAGAAAATGACAAGTGACAGCTTTACAAATGACAGGTGACAGTTAGGAGGCAGTTCTACTTAGGTTAAATAGATTGAATTAGATGAATTTAAACTAAGAGATTGGTTCTACACAGTTCTGCTGGGTACTCACACTATATTCTTGAATTAAATGGGCCTCATCACGGATCTGGTCAGGGTTTTAGACTGGGCTCTGGTCACTCTCTCTGCTGGTCTGGGTCTCTCTGGTCTGGTCTCTTAGTACAGCACTGCTTTCTCTCTGGTCTGGTCTCTTAGTACAGCACTGCTTTCTCTCTGGTCTGGTCTCTTAGTTCTGGATAGATTGATGAATTTGAAGTCTGGATCTCTGGATGTTGTATGGAGGTAAGTATGGATTTTTCCGGCAGAGCGTCCCGCTGCAGATGGATTTGGAAGGTCCCTATCTGTCCTGTCTGTCTGCTTTTATGTGTTTAGAATGTGGGTGTGTTCTAGCATCACTGACCCTACCTCTCTCTCAGCTTCTAATTGGTCAAACTTCCATTTATCATTTGATTGGGGGAGCTAGGTTGGGTCAGAGTGATGTCATTTTACAGCCTGCAGAAAGTCCACTCCTCCTGTCAACTTACACACAAATCTAGATTTGAAACAAATACATATTTGCAGAGGTACATATTGTTTTAAAATCATATGCACCCATCATGCATTACAGGAGGTATCCCCTGTTCAAACTCTGCTCTTCCTGGGAGCTTGCATTCAGAACTGGCACATATTTCACTTTTTAACTGATTTTGCAATTTCTGACATGGACCCAACTTTACATATATGTGTGCAGGGAGTAGGGACATTAACTGATGAAGTTTCAGATTTTTAACATGCATACATTTAGAGTTATATCCACTTTTCCGCTGACACCCCCCTGAACACGCCACCGGGTCGAAAAACCTCTTAAAATGTGGGCAGAAAAATCACAAGAATTATGGTGTCATTTATAAAATTTTCACATGTCCGCTCTATGAGTTATTCATCTTTTTAAAGTTATGTTCTGGCTCCAAAGGGGGTGTGGTTTACCCTCAGCACAAGGTTGAATTTCTGGTTCTTTCCAGTTCTGCCAAGCCAGCTTGCTCTCACAGGCAGTGCCCCTCCCAGCTCCTGCCAAGAGGAAGCTACATTTTACGACTGCGGTAATAAAAACCTTTGCCTGAGTGAAGAGGGCTTTGTTCACTCTCCTGCAGAGCACCGGTAATTCAATTATCAGATAGATGGCATATCCTTAGCTTGGGCAGCAAAAGGAAGGTTGGCCTGGGAACACAGTTGTGACTCAAATTTCACTCCTGATGGGGGTAGTGGCCAGGCAGAATTAAGTTCCTTAAGCCAGACTTTCAGCTACTGTCATGTTATTTGTTGCTTTTTAAATTAACTTGCAATTTTACACATGCAGCTAGAATGCTGATTCTAAGTGCAAAACTATGACATTTAAACAATTGCAACCTATGTGACACTCAAAAGTAGGTCACTCAGTCAATTTAAACATTTAGATTTTAGTGTCTTTAAATCCAGTGCAACTTAAACTGCTGACTCCATAGCTCAGCTAGTTTTGTTATAAGCATTGTTCTGGGCTCTTCATTTCCCAGATTTTGTAGGCACACAAAACTCCATTCTACCAAATGTCTGCTGGTGTTCAGTGAATATTTTGCACATATTGCAATGTTTGAAAATAGGCATTTTGACTTGCCTTCAGGGAAACAGAGTGGTTTTAAAACGCCGGCTTTTGGATAGTGGTGAGTACTGGTACTGCACCCATTTTTGGGATTTAAGAAATGAATTCCCCACAATTCTAGGTTGCATTTGGCAATCAGCATTGCCATTCCCAATGGTTTCAGACTACTGTGCGGGTAGTCCAATGGTGGTTTTAGGCAGCGTCCTTCTGTGCCCATAACATCGGCAAAAATGGGTGGCAGCCTATTCTTCCTGCATTTCCCTGTGCATTTTCTGGGAAGCTCTGGCCATCATGATGTTTTCATGTCAGTACTGCACAGTTTTGAGGTACGGCTCGGATGCATGGGTAAATACATCCCACAAGCCCCCCTCTTGCGATGGCCATTCTATTTCACGAATGGGACTCGCAAGACCTGGGATGTTTCCTCATCTTCTTCCAATAGATGGCACAGTTCAGCATCTTTTCCTCCATCCGGTCGGATCGATCGGTTCTCCTCGCCGGTCCTGATGGGAATATTGGGCGGTACCCCGAGCCCGTTGCGTCTCAGCTCCCGGTCTCCGGATCGTCCTCCTTGGCCCGTCTCAAGGTTTTCTTTCTCCTAGGACGACAAAGGAAGAGCGGCAATACCTACTCATAGACGTTTTTCCACCACTGTTGAGATAGTGGGGCAGCATATGCATTTCATCATACCAAAACATTACATTCTTATTTTGAAAAAATAAAAACAGTATAACTAAGAGACAGTTTCATGCAAATCACAATATTTTAGAGACTAGATGTGGTATGTTTTATGATTGGAACTGAATTAGTCTAAGACAGTGGCCCTCATTAGGACCCTGGCGGATTTTTACCGCCATCCACGGACTTTCCGGCCATGGCGCAAAGTCCCTTTACGCCATGGCCGATGGCGGACTTACCGCCCCATTCCGAGGTCGGCGGGGCGGTAAGTCCCCATTGTCCCATTTACCCTTCCCCATTCCCATTTCGGCCCCATAGGGCTCAATGGGAGTGGGGAAGGAGTTAATTACGCCACCGTAAAATACGGTGGCGTAATTAACACCAAGGTCCCAGAGCGCCATGGTTTTTTCCGCCCGCAAAAAGCGGGCGGAAAAATGACCATGGCGCTCTGGAAACTCGTAGTTGGCGGTAAGGGGTCGGCGCAGCTAACGCTGGCGCAGACCCCTTAGCGCCAGGGTCCTAATGAGGCCCAGTACCCGCTAGGATTCCAGAGGATTCCTCCAGTTGTTGCAGAGTGTGCCTGGGATGGCAACACTTCAACTGGTTTATGTGGACCCACTTGTCTTCCCCCTCTGCCGAACCGCCTTTCGGGATGCGGATCTTGTAGGCCACAGGGGAGATCTTATCGACGATCTCAAAGGGTCCCTTCCATGTAGGCAAAAATTTGCGCTGCTTGGCCTGGTTCCTTTGGAAGTTGTATAGATAGACCCGGTCTCCCACCTGATATTCCTTCCTGGAAGTTTTCAGGTCATAATGGGTCTTCATGCTATCAGCCGATCTTTCTAGATTCCGCTGAGCATAAGCAAAAGCATGTTGGAGGTGTTTCCTTAAATTCTCTACATACTCATGAGTAGTGGAGGCATTTATCAGTGTCTGCTCTTGGGTCCTGTAGAGCAAATGCTGAGGAAGCACCATCTTGCGTCCAGTCATCAACTCAAATGGTGACATTTTGGTCGCAGATGAAGGGGTAGATCTGATGGCCATTAGGACCAGAGGTAATCGGATATCCCAACTTGGCCCAGAATCTGCCACAAACTTCTTTAATATGCTCACAATTGTCCGGTTATATCTCTCTACTGCCCCAGAAGAAGCTGGCCGATAAGCAATATGCAACTTCCTTTTGACCCCCAGTATCTCCCACATCTTTGTCATTACTTCACTGGTGAAGTGGCTACCTCTGTCTGACTCAATCCTTTGAGGTAGACCAAAACGGGAAAAGATGTGGTTAATCATCAAGGCAGCTGCAGTTTCTGCCTTGCAATTTGGGGCTGGGAGACATTCCACCCACTTGGTAAACAAGCATGTCACAGTCAACATGTACTTATTCCCCCTAGCCGAGCGAATCACAGGGCCTACAAAGTCGATTTGTAAATCTGACCATGGCAGTGTCATCCCCCTCTTTTGGAGAGGCGCACGGTGCGTGAGGGATGATGGCTGAAATTGTGCACACACAAGACACCCCTTCAAGTATTGGTCGAGGTCCTGCCCCATGTGTGGCCAGTATGCAACCTCTCTTAAGATTTCCAATGTTGTGTGAAACCCCCTATGACCGGCGGTGGCCGCATCATGGGCGTGAAATAACATCAGGCTTCGGAATGAGGTAGGAACCACCCACTGATCGTGGCCAGCTTTGGATTTCCTTACCAGCAAACCGTCTTGAATCCGGAACATTTTTGGACATTTCATCAACACTCTTAGGTCCTCTTTCCCAATGTAATCGGTATCCGTCAGGGGAAAGTTCTCAGGGTCCTCAAGGTGCTGGTAAAATTTACCAATTATTGGATCCCCCTTCTGAGCGGTAATCAAATCAGCATCAGGGGTCTCCTTCCTCCATTGTGCAATTGAAAGGTCGTTGTGAGCATTTGTCTGGGACCTAGTGATAGCAGTGACCTGGATTTCCACCAACAGGGACTCAATCTCAATTAGATCCCCTTGGATGGCCCCGGTTTTGGCCAGCTGATCAGCTAAGTCATTTCCAGTTTTGTCTGGTCCCTCTACTTTGGAATGACCCTTGATCTTTTTCCAGTAGATGGTCATCCCATTCGATGTGACCAGATCATCAATGTTTTGGATCAACTTCCCATGTTTCAAGGGTTTGTTGTTAGCACATAACATGCCTCTGGTTTTCCAATTAACCAGGTGCTCCACGAACCCGTTCCGTACATAATCCGAATCTGTGATTATGACCAGTTCGTGGAGTTGATGCTGGACAGCAGTGAGGATGGCATGATGCACAGCCATCAATTCTGCCACCTGACTACTTCGGGGACCAATTTTGTATCCAGCGGAGGGTTCTGGGGACTCATTCACCCATGCATTCCCTACGCCGGCCACCAGTTCTTTCTCCCCGTTGTTGTCAACATGGTAAGAGCATCCATCCACATAGACAGTGGGCATTCCCTCACACTTGTCTTCTTCAAAGACTTTGTGTGGGGAATTAAGGTATGCCTCCATGTTGTCCTTTATTTTTAGACTCTCGTCCTCGAGACAATTTTCTCTGGCACAATCATGCAAGTCAGCCAGACCTTGCGCGAGGGGACTCTTCTTGTTTTGGCCATATCTGACCTCCACAGGAAAGCCTTGCATTGACAGAATCCAGGAAGTAATTTGGGAATTACTCACATTTCCGGCCCGGATTCTGTCACTTTGGAGATATTGCAGAGGCTGGTGTGGAGTCTCCACTATGATGTGTTCCCCCTGGATGAACGGGCGGTAATTCTTCAATGCCCACACCGTTGCCAGGAGTGCCTTCTCACAATCGTTGAATTTTTCCTCCACAGAGGATAAAGTTTTGCTCGCATAGGAGATTACTTTATTGACCTTGTCATGCTTTTGATATAATACTGCCGTCAAGCACGTATTAGAGAACCCTGTCTCCAGGAAGAACTCCTTGTTTCTGACAGGGTAAGCTAGGCAGGGTGCTTGTGAGAGGCTTCTTTTGAGTTGTCTTACTGCCTCGGCTTGTTCTGGACCCCATTCCCACTTGACCCCCCCCTTCAGGAGATGAATCAGGGGTCTGGTGATCTCTGCGTAGCCCTCAATGAACTTTCTGCTGTAATTAGTCAGTCCAAGGAGGCTCCTTAGTTCCCGCAGAGTTGTGGGGTCTTTCAGTTTCTGAAGTGCTTCCACTTTCTTTTCCTGGGGACAAAGACCCTGAGGAGTAATCTCATGCCCCAAGAAGTTAACACGGGTTTTACACCACTGTGCTTTCTGAAAGGAAAGTTTTGCTCCGGCGGCCCTCAACTGTGTCAGAACATAACGGATCTCCGCTATGTGTTCCCCCACAGATGAACTTTTGATGAGGACATCATCTACATAAGCCAAGTTACCCCTTGCACCCAAGTCAGGCATGGCCTTGTGTAGAAAAATGTTGAATTCATTGCCGGAGTTGAGGTATCCGAAGGGAGTCCGGGTCTAGGTGTACTGCTGGCCCCCAAAGGTAAAAGCCAGCTTGTATTGGTCCTCCCTACTGACAGGCACAGTCCAGTATCCATTGGTCAGGTCTATTGCAGTGAATACCTGTGACCCCTGGATCTGGGCCAGCCCTTGGTCAATGTAGGGCAGAGGCCATCGGGAAGTATGGACCCGTTTGTTGAGCTCCCTGAGGTCGGCGCAGAGTCTCCACTGGCCGTTTGGCTTCAATATTCCCAGCACCGGATTATTGAAGGTGCTGTGGACTGGACGGATTATTCCCCGGGACTCAAGGTTCTTAATTATTTCAGTAAGGGACTCCATTGATGCGAGAGGCAAGCGATATTGCTTCACAAACACAGGAGTCATGCCAGGGTCCGTGGGGATTGTTGTTGTGTGGATGTCAGTGCGACCACAGTCATATGAGTCTACCGCAAAGAGATCTTGGAAATCCAAGAAAACTTGTTTCAACTTTTGCTTTTGTTCCAGAGTCACACAGGCATCAGCTAGGTTGACTCTCTCTTCCACCATCTGCCTGAAGCCTGGAAAGACTTCTGGTTTGGCTATTTCCGCGGCCTCCTCCAGCTGGGTGGAGAAGTCCCTGGTCAGAGTGCTGATTTGGACCGGAGGCTTCAGGTGGGAAAGGCAGCCCTCATGTACCTGGAAAATCACCTCATCCCTCCTGAAGTCACACGTCACATCTTCCTTACCATAGGGGCAGGAAGTGTACACCAGGAAGTTCCCCCCATGCCGGGTGAAAATCCTGTCTGGTGTTGTATTGTCCTCACTGTCACTGTCAAAACAGTCCTTGGGGATTGGTCCTAACAGTTCGTTACCTAAATACATGGAAAAATGTCGGTCATCAACCGCCATTCCAATAATGGTGCCTGCGGCTAGAGTAATACTCTTTAAGTCGCTGTTATCCACCTCTATTAGAATGGTGTCATGTTCTATGTTGACTAATGGTGTTGGGTTTACCCCCAACCCTTGCTGTTGGAGAGAAGCATTTAGATGTATGTAGGCATCAGGGTTTTTCAACTCTTGTCCTCTTTTAACTTTCACTTCCATGGAGAATTGTCGGGTCCTTTCTGGGATGGTGACTTCCTCTTTAACCTGAATTTCAACTGCATAAGGTAGCAATTGAGCTGACCTAAATGCTTTTTCTGGATCAACAAAGCCCATGGGATTATCCGCTAATCGGGACCAAGCTTTGAAGTTTATTAGGTCCAAACTAATGGCAAAAGCGATTAAGAATGTCACTGCCTAAGTAAAAGGCGGCAGGGACGTCTCGCACGACCCAACAATTGTGGACTATGCTCTTGTTGCCAATGGAGATTTTGAGCATACACCTGCTTGGCAGGAGATGTTTGGAATTGGGTGCTTCCAGGTCCATTTCCCATTTGTCTATCAGTTTGAATGTGGGAATGGCTGGATCTTTTGGGAGTTGGCGGAACATGGCTTCGCTGATGAAGCTCTTCCCGTTGTTCACACACACTCGAGCGAGAACAGAGTCCTTCCCATCATTTAACTGAACAGGGATGAACAACTGCTCTCCAATTTGCTGAATATCAGCCAGGCTCTGAGCTGATTTCACATCTTTCTGGACTGTAGGAGTGGGAGTTTCTGATTGTGGATTAGTAAAGAATTTCAGGGTGTTTCCTTCCAGTGTGGAATACCACTTTAGACTGGAAGGAAGGTTGATTTTCAGAAATAGAGAGGACCCCCCATCACCAGTCTGTTGTCCTACTGCTATTACTGTCACGTCTGGTATTTGGCTATTCTGGAAGTGAAATTCTACTTGGTCAGATTTTTGTTCAACCATGTGGCAGGTGCCGTTTAAACTAACATGGTTGACACTCTGTTTTAATTTTATTGGTCGGCTAGTCTGGGTCCAGAGGACCTTGTTTACGCAATCTATTAGGGGTGACAACCTTCTCAGGAGGTCATTCCCTAGTAAACAAGGGGTGCCCTCTGGGGTCACAACTATGACCGGGTGTTTCAGCTTGTGTCGCCCAATTTTAATGTCCAAATCTGCCGTCCCCTCGACAGGAATTTCCTTCCCGTCAAAGTTCTGGAGTTGTCCAGGAAGAGAGGTGAGAGGAATTTGGTAATTCTCTCCCCTTCCTGCATTCAGTTCATCAAAGGCCCTTCTGGACAGAAGGGTAGCTTGAGATCCAGTGTCCACCAGTGCCGAGATTGTACCCTGCCCCTGTACTTGTACCGGGGCATAATATCTTCCCTCCTTCTCCTCAAGGGGGCACAGGTAATGTACATTTTTGGACAACTGGTGGGCTAACTTTCTGGTTTTGGACATCGATAGCGAAGAGATTTGGGCAGAATTCTGTGGAGAGTCTTGGGAATCTGAAAGAAAAAGTTGGCAACTGGAGATCAGAGCCATTGTGGGTTCCCCTGGTTCCGGTTCTGGGCTGCCCCCCCCTTTTTGGAGGCAGTCCCCAGGATGGGTTTGAACCAGGGGATTTTCTTGCTGTTGGTTCTGGGATGAGATGGTGGGCGGCGGTAGCTCAGTCTCCACATCTCCCCAGTCTGGATTTGCATCCCTAGGGACCCATTTTTCTTTGGGAGGAGTTCCCCCCTCTCTGAAGGAGAAGATCCTTTTCCCAGGATCCTCTGAGGATCCCTCTCCCTCAAATTGAAAGATCTGTACCTCCTCCTCAAACTGAGTCTGTTTGGGTCTTTTGTTTCTCCTACCCCCCCTCTGCTCCTTAGGAGGCAGACTTTCAGGGGCAAGAGATTTCGTTTCCGGTTCCTGGGTTTCCAGGGGCTGTTTACAAGTGAGGAAGGAAGCTTCCTCCAAGGCTTTACACCCCCCTTCCCTTTGTGCCTCCTCCCTGGGAACCGGTGAGTTATCGGGGTGCTGCCCCCGTCATTGTTCTGGAGCACCAGGTCCAGAGTTGGGTACGTTCTGCGCCGGCACGCCCATCTGAGGGTTCTGCTGAGCCCTCAGTATGTGACCCAGGTCCCGCGCCATGTTTTGAACCTGGCGCTCTAACTGGGAAACCCGCTCAGGCTGATACGGGGCCCTGTTTTCTCCCCTGGGCTGATCCCGGGAAGGGTAGCTGTCCCTCCTCTGGTAATACCCCGGGTTGGGAAGATTTGGGTACCCCTCCACCCTTGGCCTCCCCTCTCCCGGATTCAGTGGTCTGGGCTCAGGGAATTGGGGAAAGAAGGATGGATGGTTTTGGGGCTGAAAGTCGGGTGGATATCTGGGGAAAAAGTTCTGCCCAGGGTTTGGTAAATTTCTGCCCTCCTGTGGGAAGTTTGGAGGGAAGTTCCCTGGGTTAGGTGCTTGTCTGGATCCCCCCCCTTGGGCTGGAGGAGTCCACACATAACCCAGGATGGGTCGATTTCCCTTTTAACGGGGACTTACATAATCAGGAGAGCGAGGGACCCCATTTGTGGGGCTGCCTCCTTGGCTCCCTGTCTGTGACTGACCCGAGGACCTCCTGGGCCTAGCATTATTAGGTGCAGGCAGGTTTTTAGGCCCCCCCATCTCCAAATCCAAAACGGGGGTGACCTTTACCTCTGCCACCTTGGCAGCAGCAGGGGTGCTGTTGGCTTTGGGGTTTTTCTGGGCATTACTTTTGCTATCTATCGGTTTCTGCACCTCATAGATCCGGGTAGCCTGTTCAATGACCCAGTCTAAAGATCTTTTCTCGTGAAAATCCCTCACGAGCTGGGTCATGATATATTTGGGCAAGGCATGGAAAAACGTATTTATAAATTCCCTGCTATCCGTGCGCACCCTTCTTGTGGTCTGTGCAAAAGCCCGCTTTAACTCCTGCACAAATTCTTGTGGGGCCTGATCCTCCCCACATTGCAAATTGTAGGCTGCCTTGCGAGCCTCTTGAGGATTTCTGTGAACAGAAAAATGTTTCAAGATGGCCGCCTTATAGGTGGACCATCTTAAATGATTTTGGTCCTCCAGCCCCGCAAAGAAACTGGAGTATTCCGGGGAGAAGGTCCACTTTACATATTGAATACAGCTTTGGCTGTCCTTCAAATGGAAAGTCTCCATCATTTGTTCAAACAACTCTAAGTGCTCCCAAACAGAATACTTAGCGTTCTTATGGTAAGGCGTGATGACGCTCCTGATCGCCTTAATCTGCTTTAAAGGGTCCTTAAGCAAGGCCCTTTTTGTCTTATTGGCCTTTTTGGTTCGGGTAACCCTTGTCCATTCTTCCTCGGACTCAGAGGCACTGCTCCCAGAGGTTCCCGTCTGTTCTTCCAGGTTTTCCCGGATTCTGCGAGCCTGGGAATGGCTGGCAGAATGTGAGGACCTGGTCTCCTGTGTCCTGCGCAGTTCAGAGGAGTCTTCAGATTCCTCCTTGCTGCCAGGATTTGATGGGTACCCCCTCCACTGACCTAACTGGGCAGAGGTTTTCAGGATGCCCTTAATGGGCCTACTCTCCTGGGGTTCCCCATTGAACTGTACTGTACTTGGGTGCCCATACCCGGATGCCCACCCCTCCATTCCTGAGTGGTACTGGCCTATGAGCCCCATGCTTCTGGCTGGATAGTAATCTGCCATCCCTGTGGTCCTGTGCTCACGTGCGCCAGGGGACATGGGGGTGGCAGAGTCCAGGGACTGAGAGGTATGAGGGCCTCTGGTACTAGGGCTCCTGAGGTTATGCTCCGGAGTTTCCATTTCCCAGCGAACCTCATCTCTATCCGCCCCTGCTCCCTGTTGCAATGCAAGTGCCTGCATTTGTGCCTTCAGTTCCTCAGTTAAGGCCTTACTAGACTCTATCAGTTTCTCCTGCATCGCTACCTGTTGCTGGAGCCTATCATTGTGTTGACAGAGGGCCTCATTTTCCCTCTGTGCTTCCTGGTTGGTTCTGGAGAACTGGGCCAGTCTTTGCTGCAGGAGGTTTACCTCCTGAGTCCCATTACTACTGGCCTGCTCCTTTCTTGCCAGAGCCTCTTCCACCCTCCTGGTGTGCTCTAACAAGTTCTGGTTTTCTTTTTGGAGGTCACCCAGCCCCTGGAGGGACAGGTGATTTTCTTCCATTTTCCTTTTTAAATGGCAGACTTCCTGGCCTATGGCGTCTCTTTCCTGACTAAGAGCCTGCATTTGTGCCGCCAGGTCGTCCCTTTGCCGTTGAAGGGCAACAGCTTTTTGGCGCTCCTCATCAAACTCTGCCTGGGTATCCAGGTCTTTCAGAATTAGTTTGTTGCTCTCTGCCTTCTCTCTATCTAGGTGACTTTGCAGGGTGACTACCTGCTCAGCACATGCCCTATTGAAGTCTAGCTGTTGCTCCAGCTTTTTCTGGCTTTGCAGTAGGGAGTCCAAACCTTCTTGGTGTTCCTTCTGCAAGGCCAGAAATCTGGTATCCTGTTCTGACTTTTCCTTTTGCAGCACATCCATATCCTCCTTCATTTTAGTGATGTACCGTCTGCTGTCATTTTCTGACTCCTGGCTCCTCTGCAGCCTCTGCTCAGAAGAGACCAGGTCAGATTGGACCTTCTCTAACACCATCTGTTGCCTATTTGCCAGATTTTGGCTTTCAGCACATCTATCCTGCATGTCTCCCATATATAGGTACAGGTATGCTGCTATCCTGGCAATCTTATTGTGTTCCTCTTTGGCTTTAGGAGCCATATATAGTTCACTCAGGGCCACATGTAAGGGACCCTGATCTCTATATATATCTGACCCTGTTTCAGTGACCTGTTGTGTGATGGCCTGCAACCACACATCCTGGCCCTGTTCGGTCCATTCACCTCTCACAAATAGCTTATGCAAGAGGTGCTCTCTGGCCATTTTCATGTCTACTAAGGTCGTCATTCTAGAGATTGGTCTCTGTCCTGACTTACAGAAGTGTGTATTTTATTTTTGCAGAACAGAACTTTTCTTGGGGTGTCCCTTTTGAGGAATGCTTCACAGCGTAATGCAGCGTGGTGATCCGACCGGATGTATGTATCCCGTCAGTTAGCACACTGTATTAAGCTGCACAAGTGGTAATCTAACCCAACGTCTCGGCTCGAGCCCCCAATTTGTAAGAGGATTCAATTCAACACTACAGCTAAGTCAACGCCTAGTCTATAATACTGAATGAAAACCCTTATTGATTTATCTTTAGGTCCAGTTCATGCGTTCTGGATGACTACCCCTATATAACACCCCTCTCTTGGAATCCCCCTGACCCCACTGAGCCAAGAAGTAGTTCTGTTTTGCAAGTTTAAAAGGTTTATTTGATAATTTAAACAATAGATATATATATGACACTTTATAATAAATTAATAATTGAATAGCACACTTAATCTGATATGATAAAGATCAACAACGGAGAATCTGGCACTAGCACACTTCTTATAATCACTAATGAGTTGACATGAAATGGATAAGGTAGCACACTGGTAAATAGGAACAAAAGAAGAAGGTGGTACAAAATGCTTTATAGAGTTCAAATGGATGCAAGGTTGAATGAATGAAATGCAGTATAGAAATACTCAATATGATTTCAACAAAACAATGTAATCACTTTTCTCTGGCAATTCCCTCCCCCCCTTGATGCAAGGCAAGGAAATGGAAGGAAAACACACAGTTCTCAGAAATGCAATCAAATATGATTCAGTTCACCCCAGCAAGCTTACACTACAGAAATTTGAAAACACAGGCCCAAATTGCTTTGATATGTGCTGGCAATGAATTAAAAAAATATGCTAAAATGCTTTTAATTCCCTTTTCAGAGGTTCAGGGTGAGTGGTATCTAGTTAATATTAGTCCAGGCTCACACTAGCAATGATGCAGGGATAGTTAGCGGGTTAAACGAAATTCTGGCAAATGGAAGGCAGCAGCAGCAGTTTTTACATGTGAAGAAATTCGCAAATCGCGGTAAAATTCGCGGATGCGTGTTCCGCGATTGCGGTAAAACTATAAGGGGTAGGAATGCGGTTCTAGGTTCGTAGGAAAGCCACGATTCTAACCTTTCAGATGAAAGTTATTGCAAGTCTCTAGCACAAACGGTTGCGGAGATATGAGCGATTTTGTGAAGGTCGTTTTTCAGATTTGAAATTTTAAAGTTCAAAAAGACAAGTGCAGCTTGCGACTAGAAAATGACAAGTGACAGCTTTACAAATGACAGGTGACAGTTAGGAGGCAGTTCTACTTAGGTTAAATAGATTGAATTAGATGAATTTAAACTAAGAGATTGGTTCTACACAGTTCTGCTGGGTACTCACACTATATTCTTGAATTAAATGGGCCTCATCACGGATCTGGTCAGGGTTTTAGACTGGGCTCTGGTCACTCTCTCTGCTGGTCTGGGTCTCTCTGGTCTGGTCTCTTAGTACAGCACTGCTTTCTCTCTGGTCTGGTCTCTTAGTACAGCACTGCTTTCTCTCTGGTCTGGTCTCTTAGTTCTGGATAGATTGATGAATTTGAAGTCTGGATCTCTGGATGTTGTATGGAGGTAAGTATGGATTTTTCCGGCAGAGCGTCCCACTGCAGATGGATTTGGAAGGTCCCTATCTGTCCTGTCTGTCTGCTTTTATGTGTTTAGAATGTGGGTGTGTTCTAGCATCACTGACCCTACCTCTCTCTCAGCTTCTAATTGGTCAAACTTCCATTTATCATTTGATTGGGGGAGCTAGGTTGGGTCAGAGTGATGTCATTTTACAGCCTGCAGAAAGTCCACTCCTCCTGTCAACTTACACACAAATCTAGATTTGAAACAAATACATATTTGCAGAGGTACATATTGTTTTAAAATCATATGCACCCATCATGCATTACAGGAGGTATCCCCTGTTCAAACTCTGCTCTTCCTGGGAGCTTGCATTCAGAACTGGCACATATTTCACTTTTTAACTGATTTTGCAATTTCTGACATGGACCCAACTTTACATATATGTGTGCAGGGAGTAGGGACATTAACTGATGAAGTTTCAGATTTTTAACATGCATACATTTAGAGTTATATCCACTTTTCCGCTGACACCCCCCTGAACACGCCACCGGGTCGAAAAACCTCTTAAAATGTGGGCAGAAAAATCACAAGAATTATGGTGTCATTTATAAAATTTTCACATGTCCGCTCTATGAGTTATTCATCTTTTTAAAGTTATGTTCTGGCTCCAAAGGGGGTGTGGTTTACCCTCAGCACAAGGTTGAATTTCTGGTTCTTTCCAGTTCTGCCAAGCCAGCTTGCTCTCACAGGCAGTGCCCCTCCCAGCTCCTGCCAAGAGGAAGCTACATTTTACGACTGCGGTAATAAAAACCTTTGCCTGAGTGAAGAGGGCTTTGTTCACTCTCCTGCAGAGCACCGGTAATTCAATTATCAGATAGATGGCATATCCTTAGCTTGGGCAGCAAAAGGAAGGTTGGCCTGGGAACACAGTTGTGACTCAAATTTCACTCCTGATGGGGGTAGTGGCCAGGCAGAATTAAGTTCCTTAAGCCAGACTTTCAGCTACTGTCATGTTATTTGTTGCTTTTTAAATTAACTTGCAATTTTACACATGCAGCTAGAATGCTGATTCTAAGTGCAAAACTATGACATTTAAACAATTGCAACCTATGTGACACTCAAAAGTAGGTCACTCAGTCAATTTAAACATTTAGATTTTAGTGTCTTTAAATCCAGTGCATCTTAAACTGCTGACTCCATAGCTCAGCTAGTTTTGTTATAAGCATTGTTCTGGGCTCTTCATTTCCCAGATTTTGTAGGCACACAAAACTCCATTCTACCAAATGTCTGCTGGTGTTCAGTGAATATTTTGCACATATTGCAATGTTTGAAAATAGGCATTTTGACTTGCCTTCAGGGAAACAGAGTGGTTTTAAAACGCCGGCTTTTGGATAGTGGTGAGTACTGGTACTGCACCCATTTTTGGGATTTAAGAAATGAATTCCCCACAATTCTAGGTTGCATTTGGCAATCAGCATTGCCATTCCCAATGGTTTCAGACTACTGTGCGGGTAGTCCAATGGTGGTTTTAGGCAGCGTCCTTCTGTGCCCATAACATCGGCAAAAATGGGTGGCAGCCTATTCTTCCTGCATTTCCCTGTGCATTTTCTGGGAAGCTCTGGCCATCATGATGTTTTCATGTCAGTACTGCACAGTTTTGAGGTACGGCTCGGATGCATGCGTAAATACATCCCACAACACAAAAGAGAAGAGGTGTAAATACACAAGAGGGAAATGCTGAGTGGAGCCATTTCTAAGAATGCCATAACTGTATGGCCCAAAGCTGAGATGTGGTGTACTATTTGGGGGAAGATTGTGCAATCCATTCTGCAATCTGTAACTGAAATTGCCAGAGAAAATCTCTTAATGGAGCTTTGGGGAATAACACATGAGTATATAAAAGGTCAGACCAGAAAACTGATCTTCTTAGACGGAGGAGCCATAATGACCAGTGGCATGGAATGCGAGAATGAGGTTCAGGATCAGCATTTTTAGAAAAAAAAGGCACACTTGTGTAATATTGTATATGATGTAATCAGATTTGCTGAATGTGGGATGCGTGCATTGGTGGCTGGAAGAGCCAAAACACAGTCTGGCGAAGGCAACAAACTAAAGCAATTATAGCCTGGGGGATAGCTCAGGGGCAACATGCTGGCTTGGCAAGCAAGAACATACTGAACATCACTGGTTCAAAACCTGGATCACACTTAGAGACTGGACTCCGGTGTAAAGTATGACATAAGAATCACATTTATTTATTTTTGTATAGTTTATGTAATTCTTATTGTGCCAGGCCCTGAACATCCAATGAAGCAGAATCTGATTGGTGCACAAGTCATGTGAACAGTTTAGTATAACAAAGTGGCCATACAATGGAGAACAATAAGTGGCAAACAATTGGCATGTGCAGGAGAAAGAGAATGCAGACAGTCTGAAACCCTGAAATTATATATGCGTGTGCTTAGTTTGATATGACAAAGGGGTAATCAACAGTCTTCAGTCAAGAATCTCCCTCCGCTTCAAAATGTTCCCATCACCCATTCCTGTCCCATATCCTCCTGCTGACTGAATACTAACCTGAGGTCCTGCGTACATAACACAGTTATAAAGCACTCTTCCATTCAAAAACACACTTCTAGAAATCTTGACCATTTGTCCATTGTACGATTGATTTAACACTGGTTAATCCACCACTGCACACAACCTGTCATTGCACATCTCTAAGGGCCTTTGTCCAATTGCTGCAAATTATCTTTCTTGCCCTAGCCAAAATGAGAATGGAAGGATGTTGATAACATATTATAACACCAACTAACTAGAGTGCTAGTGTATGACCCTGCATGCAAAATAAAGATTGTCACGGTGCAAAAGGATATGATGAATTTGATGCATATGATGAAAAAGAAAGCAGCCCCAACAGACATTGAACCACATGTATTAAGTGCTTCATTGTGAGAAAGCAGGGAGTGAAATAGGGAACAAAGAATTCCAGTGGATAAGACTCAATTTGGAAAAATAGGGTATATACCTTGTGGGGGAGATACAACAGAGAGGAAGAGGAATACAATACTATGAAAAAATTGGCAGGGAAAAGATACATTTGACTACTGAAGATATGGCTAAGGAGTAAATATGTGATGTATGACAGCCAAACTAAGTATCAGAAGCTATAGGCGATATCTATGTGAAAACAGAAGCACATCAGTATTCATGGCAGCAATGCATCCTATGGTAAATAGAGATAGATTGAAGGGGCCCACCCCTCTCTAAAGTGTAGAGAGTGTTCAACTGAGGAGCATAGTATTGATAGAGTAAGGAAGCATTAGTGAAAATGCATGGGTTCAAAAATGAAACAATCATGTAGTTTTGATATAACTGGGGAGCAAGTGCCACAGTTGGGAAGCAAGAAGGTAGAAAGAAATTACCTCAGGAGTTTTGGAAATAAAGTGGACACTACAAAGGTCAACTGGAAAGAAGCAAGGAGGGCCCTAGGGCCATTTTGCTGCTGCAGTTCAGCTTAATGGAAAATTGTGCCTCCCTGGTTAATAGCCTTGAACATGGTCGTACCTGTAACACTTCTCCTGCCCTCACACGTCGGCATCCCCAGATTGTTTGTTTTCTGGCATGTTCATAGTGATGTCTCCATTTTTCATGAATGAATGCACCCTTCTCCTCCCATGTGTGAATGTTGGCCTGTTTCATTTGATTCTGAGCTGATACAAGCTTCAGAAAGACTATTACTGGTAAGTAATATTTGTCTTCTGGATCTTGTGAATGCACTTGGATTAGCAAGCAGTATTTATTGAAGGAGGTAGGAGGGCTGAAGGACTGCTATTGAATAAGTGTCTTAATATGGACTGCCGTACTTGTGAAACTGCTCTTGATTGTGTATCTATGCAGTAGTGTTTTGGGAATGTGTGTACTGAGCTCCAAGTTACCACTTTACAAATGGCTTCTAGTGGCACATTTGCTAAGAAAGAAAGAAATGCTCCTATACTTCTTGCAGAGTTCACCCTTGGCCTGGAAGGCAGTGTTTTGTTAGCTATACAATAGCAAATCTGTAGTCATCTGACAATCTACCTTGTGATAGTTGCCTTGGTGACTGCCTGTCTTTCTCTTCCTATTGCCATGGACACAAAGAATTGTTGTGTTTTTTGTATGACCTTTGTTTTTATCAAGTTTGTACATTACTGCTCATTGCACGTCTGGGGTATGAAGAGACTTTTCTCTTCTACATTGTGGGTTTTGTAAGAAAGCTGGCAATTCAATTGACTGATTTATGTTGAATTTAGAAATGAATTTCAGGGAGAATCTAGGATGTGTTCTCAGAACCACCTTTAATTATGTATGGTAACAAACGGTTAGGAGAACGACAATGCTTGCAGTTCACTTATTCTTTGAATAGATGTTATAGCAATGAGGAAAGCCAATTTTTATGTTATGTGATAAAGAGAGACTTTGTGTTTGGGTTCAAATGGTTGTCCCATGAGCTGTGTAAGTACTATGTTTAAATCCCATCCCTGAAGGATGTGTGTCACTGGTGGGTGTATGCGTTTAATGACTTCCATAAAGGCTTTAACTACCAGTACTCTCTACCATTACCATTTTTGTTGTGATGAAGTATATGCTGTTAAAGCTGCCAAATGCACCTTCAGTGAGTAATATACCAGGCCCAATCCTATGCAAGATCATGAGCTATAGGACCGCATCAGAAGCTGAGCAATCTGTGGGGTTAGTTCAATTTCTCTTGCACCAGAACACACATCTTTTCCACTTGTTAAAGTAGCAATTCTGTGTTGGGTGTTCTTGCTTCTCTAATGATATCCATGCACTTTGGTGGGTGAAGGGAATTGGAGATGGCCAAACTATGACCTTAGGAGCCAAGCTGCTAAGCTAGTTGTCTGAGGGTTTGTTACCTGCTCGTTCTTCTGTGTTAGCAGGCTTTGTATTGGATGTAGCTTCATTGGTAGGCATAGGGACATGGACATAGTGACATGTTCATTAGGTGTGAGTAGCATGGCTGTGTCACTCACATTGGTGCAATGAGTAAAAACTATTTTGAAAATGAGTGGTGTCGGAGGAGGCAAGCATATGCAAATATCCCTAACCAGTTCATCCATAGTGCATTGCCTAGGGACCTGGATTGGGGGAACCTGGATGCGTAGCATTGATATTTTCTGTTTACTTTTGCTGCAAAAAGGTCTATTTTCATGTAAAACCATATTCAAAAGATCCATTTGAGTGTATTGGTGTTGTGTTCCCTCACTGTAGGCTATTTGTGAAGAAAAGTAGCACCTTATTTATTGCTAAGAACTCTAGCCATTTTATGTGGCATGTTTTTTGTTTTGCTGTCCATTTCCCCTGGGCAGTGAGGTGAAGGCAATGTGATCCCCATTCTGTTAGTGATGTTTCTGTTATTGTTATTTGTGGCTGCGGGGACAGGAAAGATCGTCCTTCATGCATGTGCTTGGCAACCAACAAAGGAGACTTTAGGTCACTTTTTGCAAGACTACCACTAGATCATCCCGTAAGCCTGTTTTTTTCACCATTGATCTGCAAGCCACTGTTGCATTATTTGCATTCTACGTCCTCATGTGGTATAATAAATATGGAAAATGCCACCATGCCTGAGAGTCTCATAACTCTTCTGACTGATTACATCTGAGCTGATTTCAAAAGGGGGAAGAGTGTTTGTAAGTCCTGTACTAACTCTGATGTTGGGTACGCTGTGGCTGTTGAGTGGTTAAAACTTCTCCCAGGATGACTTTCTCTCTGCTTGGTGTTACGCTTGACTTTTTCACGTTGACTGCGTAATAATTGTACAGTCTGCCGAGTATGCACTACACACTCTTGTGCATCCCTTCCTGTTATAAGCCAATCATCTAGATAAGGATATACTGGTATTGCCACGTGGCATAATTGTGCCATGACCACTGTGAGCACCTTGGTGAATACACAAGGTGCCACAGCAATTCCAAAAGGAACTATCTTGAATTGGTAGTGTTTGTTTCGTACTTTGAGCCCACTGTATTTTCTGTGACCTTGGAAAATAGAAATATGAAAGTATGCATCTTTCAGATTTAATGTTGCCATGAAGTCTCCCCACTTCCTGCAATGTTGCCATCCTGAATATTTGGGGTTTGACGTATCTGTTTGCTGGTCTTAGATCTAGGACTGGTCTCATTGACTTGTTCTTTTTTGGCACTCAAAATGAAACCGAATATATTTCTGCTGGTACTTCTTCTATTGTTTCCTTTTGTACTTGTTCTTGTATCACCTCCAGTAGTAGCATTAGATGTTCTGGGAGCAGGTTTCTCCATATGGGTATATGATTGCACAGTTTTTGTAAAAGCTCAATGCAGTACCCTCTCCTTATAGTACTTAAAACCCACTCGTCTGATGTTATCCCCTATCATATGTGGGCTTTTGTTTTTGTATGGGAGGGGACTGCTATTGGGTAGTCATTTGTTGGCTGGGGCTGTGCCTCTAGAGGCCCGTCCTCTGCTGCATACTCTTCCTCTACGTGGATGGGGCATTAGGTGAGAAACCACTTGTCCCTTGACAGTGGCTGCTTTGAAAATTGGGGCTACCCTGATGTGAGTGTTGGTGGCTAGGTGTTATCTAGGACTGGATCTGAAAAGGCCGTCCTACCACAGAAACGTCCTCTCTGTGGAAGGATCTCCCTAAAATCTGGTTTAAACTTTTAAAGGTATTATGTACTTTTCTAGCTTTTTCTAAAGATTTGTCCACCGCTGTCCCGAATAGGCAATTATCCTCAACTGGTTTGTCCAGGAGGTTGACCTGTGTCTTAGGTTTAAAGCCAGACCCTAAGGCAAGCCTTTCTTCTTAGGATTGTTGCCCCTGTAATGATTATGGCTGCTGTTTTTGCAGCATTCAATGAGTTTTTAATCGCTGTGTTGAATGTATTTTTACCCTCTTTCACATTTGTATGCCCGCGGAGGTGTTTGCAGATATCACAACATCCTTGGGGATATACTGATGTACTGCATACATGCTCTTTAAGTAAAGCCAGCATTAATTGATGGGTTTCACATTAAATTGGTAGCTTCTCAACAGGTGTTCATTTTTATTTCCTGCAAATAAGCATAAATACATGTAAATTATCCACATGCTGAATATTCATAGGTCAGTTTATGAGGCACCATGTACAGTTCTCGGTTGTAATTGCTTAAATGCTTTAACCCCCACTTGCGAAGAGTTTGCTCAATTATACTTCTAATGCACTTCAGATATCATTGTCTGAACTGCTTCCTTTTCAAAAGGGGTGTATATGCCACTTGTATAGCCCACAACATTTTAGACATGCATTGTTATGCCCCTTTCGCTACCCCTAACCGGGTGAATGCTGTATTAGGTGCATAATTTTTACAAGATGTTTAGGTTTCAACATGTAGCCCAATTTAAGGGACAATTTATCGGTATAGGAGATTTATTTTTTATGCCATTGCACCATTTGCTAAAGTGTTCTTTTAAGCATGTTTTTGCCACTATGGCTGAGATCCCCTTAATGTCTAGGATATCAGCCCAGGTCACAACCGCTGTGACCACATCCTATTTAACACTATCAGACTCCATTATAGTGATACAATGCTTAAAATGTCTATTACTGATATTCCCTGGGTTTTCAATTTGATTTCACCAGAAAACACAGTGAATACTAACAGTGTCTCCTACAGCTTGGCTCTGCTCATTGCCACCCATTTTATCAGCTATACACTGTAGCCAGGAGCACATGGTTCTAATGCCAGGTTAGGCATCACCCAGGGCTGTCACAAGACGTGGTGAGGCCCAGGGCAAAACATTTGGTGAGGCCCCCTTACAATATTTTGCACTGGGCCAGCGGCAGCACCTACGCAAACAGGAGACTCAAGAAATATCTCCTTGGGAGTTTGAGTGCAGATTCCCAAATATGCTTTATTACTACAACTGAAAATCAAATACAGCAAAGTTAGATTTCTCTACTGAAGAAAGGTTTATGGCAGACTAACTTTTGTATCATATGCATAAATATATATATAGGATGACATGAGCTCTCTGCTCTGCCACCTCCAACTCTCTGCGGGTCAGTCAATTTTCCAAGCAAAGATTTGGGGGCAGATCTCTTTCTTCGGTCGGGGCCTCCACCTGGAAACAGCCTCCCTGCCTATCTGAAGCTTGAGCAGAACCATCTCCGGTTCCAGAAGCAACTCAAGACCTTTCTCTTTGTTTCAGCCTTCTCTCTTCTTCTCCCTTGCTGATCACCTGCCCGATCCATGCACTGCTTACTCTCTGAATTTGTGCCCAGGTCCCTGCCTGTCCAGTTACAATCCCGCACTGCCTCTTGGCTCCTTTGCAATTGTGGTCTGTATCTGTAACCCTAAAGTCCCCTCTCTTGCACTTATTCTCCACCCGTTGGCTGCACTTATGAGTGCCCGCACTTGCCACCTGTTGGCTGCAGTCTTGTTTCTCCTTACTTCCTGCACTTCTCCATCCTACCCCACCCTCAGCACTTCTCCCCTCCCCCCTTCCCTGCTCTTGCACGATCTGAATGACACAAGGCCTAGTAAGATCAGTTTTTTGTCCTCCTTTTTTGTTTCCCCTCCTTGCCTTGATGCGCCTAGAAACACTTGTGTACAGGCGCGTTATAAATGGCATATCATATCATTAAGGAGCCACCTGCCCCTATGTGCACATTAAAACACACATGATACACAGTGACAAATGATGTACAGTGGAGGCTGGTACATTTCTGAACTTGAGGCTTAAATGTGTGTGCCAATTATGCAGGATCAACAAAGCACAGTAAGGGACACGAAAACAAACAAGGGTTGCTTGAGGGGGGTTCTCACTGCCAAGAACATGTTTGAAAGATTGGGAGAAAATTATGCATTTTACAGCACTTTCTTTGCGAAATTGGGTAGAATTCCATACAGTTTACAATTGGTTTTCTATGGAAGCACATGAAAATCCCAATAGTTGCAAATCACAAACCGTGCACAAAAACATTTTCCAATACATTTCATGCCACCTTTCCACACAACATATGCTAGTATATAAATATATTCAAGCTTGTTGTTCTCATGTATGTCCATGCAGGCTGCATCAATATGTGCCATTATTACCATGTACGGACTCCCAGCCAGTAGAAATGCCATGCCACAGAAACTCCCAGCGTGTACAAATGCCATGCCACAGAAAGTATGTCCAGGCTGACTGTGCACCATTAGTGTTATATTATTACTGGCTATATTGGCCTAAATTCAATGTGGGCCAATTTAGCCAATTAGTATGTTTGCTTTAACCTTGATGTATAGTCCTGTGCATCAAGGGTAAGCAAAAGAGCATTGGCAATGCTAACAGTGTGGGCTTTCGTGTAGGCATGGGAAAGGCACTTTGTATTAGTATTAGCTGGCCGTTGATGGAGCCAGGGGCAAAATGGTTTGAGTACCTGAGCAGCTAATAGCAGTGCCTGGAAAATGCCGAATACTGATACACAAGCCAAAACTGTAGGCTTTGCCAATGCTTGTTTTTAATAGGACTTCAGCTAAAGACATGCAGGGTGCTTTTAAATCGAGTGGCCAAAGGCAGACCTGATCAAGACATTTTTATTACACCAGTTCTGTGTTTACAACTGCAATGAAGTCATTAACTCTCAGAAGACTCCTTTGAGAAAACACTTTCAGTCACATTGATGCCAAAGTATGATGGCAAGGCTTGTTTAAAGCTAGCTCAGAGTTCCAATGAGGAGGTGTTTTGGGTGGGGAGGGCAGGAACTGGATGAGAATTTCCATAGGGATTAGCATGGCCATGAGAAGTCAATGTGTGGGCAAATAACTAAACAACAACTTCAAGCTTTGTGTCCCTCCTCATATGCCATTTCTTCCTATCTGTACTCAATCCTGTCATTGCGAAGGATCTTCCCAGATCCAGGATCTCACAAAAAATTACTCACCAGATCCCAGATACAGCTCCACAATCTGGGAAATCTATGTGCACTATATGTTTATTTTAGAATGCCTTGGTGTGTTTGTCCTTTAAACTATGTTGGGCAGGGATTCAAACCATGGTTGCTAGGTTCCAAAGTGAGACACTTCCTCATAAGACCACTTTAGGGTCTGAGCGGGAGCCCTGTGAAATCACTTGTCAATGTTGCACTGTACGGGAAAAATTGATGTGCATTTTTTAGGTTTAAAAGGGGTGCAGATTTTGAACTTTGCTGATGATAAATCCTCTGAGGGGAAGAGGCAAATATTCATGGAGTGACTAAAATACCTGCCCTACACCCTCCTAATCCTCCCGTCGCTGGACCCTCTTTCACTGCTGTAGGAGGGATGCCCCAGAAAAAAGTCTATTTCCACCTGTGTTTGCGAAAGCAATAGTTTTGGCTTATTGGTGGCACACAAAATAACCCAAACAAAAAGAGTGCTGTGCGTGGCGCAACACCATTGAGCAGATCTTTAAGGAGCGGCATCAGTTTCAAACATGCAGAACACAAAAACCTATCCATGCGATATCAACAGACTCACCTTGATAAAACCAAAGTCTTAACTTCTGGTCTCAGCTTTTAGATAGCCCACCTCTCCAGAGATTAGCATAGTATTATGAAAGTAAACAGCCTCTGAATTGGGGTGAAAGGTACGACTAGTGGCTATAGCAATAGCTATTTGGCTTCCTAGCTGGGCTCAGGGAATTCAGACGGAAGTGGGAGCAGGGCTGGCTGAAGATTTGTCAGGGCTGGTGGGGGCCCATTTCTTTTTGATGTTTGGGGGCAACCCTTGTCTTACTGGTTGGAAAATTAGTCCAAGGCACCTGTGCAGTGCTTAAATCAATAATGAAGTCAAAATAATGCAGCAAGGTGGTTAAAAGCTGCAGATTATCAGTAGGTGTCTATGTCATAAGACTGCCAATATGGGGGAAACTACTTGTGGGGGGGGGGCTTTTCAACTGTAAAAGCTGAAATGCCATCCCTCAGTGGGGAGACCGACAGCGCAATAGGTTAAGGCCCCACTCACTATCCGCTTTCAAAGCTGTCACCCAGCCGCTGCCGGGCTGACCAACAGAGCGTGGCCAGACGGAACAAGACACAGGGGGTCATTAAGACCCTGGCGGTAGGGGGTTAACGGGCCGGTAGAGCTGCCGGCCCGTTAACCCCCTACCGCCTCATTACAAGTCTCCTCGCGGGACCCAATAAGGCCGCCTGGTTTCACCAGGCAGCCTGATCGGGTCTCGCGAGCAGCCTAGCATGCTAACAACGGGCCCATTATTCACGGGACAGTTGTTAGCATGCTCCCCATTCCCATTGAGCCCTATGGAGGATTGAATGGGAATGGGGATGTACTGTGTCCGGATTCCTTGAATGAGGAATTACCGGGCCCTTTAAGGTCGGAATGGCGTGATAATTCCTCATTCAAGGAACCCGGACCCAGTACCTGGTAAGGGGGTAGCCATGCCTCTAATAGCAGCATGGCTACATGCCGCTGGTTACCTCCTACCTCGTAATGATCACCACACACATTAAACGGGGCTTGGGCTTCGCTTTTAAAAAAGGCCCTGCAATTACTAACATAAAACATTTCACTGTTGGCATCTGCATTCATAAGCAGGTAATTGAAATTCTCACAGACGTACTTAAGTGTGACGTTTCAGAAATGGGGGTGAGAGTTAGCTGCTTGCAACATTAAAGCTTCACCAGGATAGTCTTATTCCAATGTGGAAAGATGTTAGATGCCCCCACACAAGTAAGTTTACCCCCCTCACAGCCAATTCCAATGTGGAAAGTTGTTAGATGCCCCCACACAAGTAAGTTTGCTCCCACCCCTCGCAAACTCTGAAGTTAGCGCCTCTCCCAACATTTGAAGTGTTAGTCCCCCCCCCTGACATTTTAGCCTAGGTGCACCTCTGATGCCCTTAACCCACCCCATAGAGAGGTGGCCCCCAGGGAGGATACATTTAGGGTTGGGGCTGAACACACACTGGGGCTGAACATACACTCACATAAAACACTTTCGCCCATGCATTCATCCACCAGTTACACAACTCCTTACACGCATGCATACATAAAACCAAACACAGCATTTACACAAACATAAACACCAAAACATGCATGCAGACATTCATACACATACTTATTTAATTTAAATAGACATATATACACATTTAATTTAAAATAAAAAACACCTTACCTCCATGCATCCTTCAAAAGAATCCACGCAGCCCACACGTAGACATGCTGCCTGACAGGAGAGAACTCTCTTCCATCAGTCAGCGTGGTCACGCTGAGCAACATGAACACACTGGATAAGAGGAGTCCTCTCTTATCATTCAGCTTGTCTACGTTGTCAGCTGAATAACGGGAGGCAGCAGATTTCACTTCGGAGCCCTGCTGTCTCCCATTATTTTGCTGTTTGTTGCAGAGCCAAACGGCTTTGCAACAAACAGCAAAATCATTACAGGGGCAGCAGAGTCCCCCACAAGTGGACTGTGCTGCCTTCTGCTTAGGAGAGGGGGCTGCGAGGCCCCCTGCAAGCGCGAGGCCCAGGGCAGTTTTCCCCCCTAGGCCCCATCGTGACGGCCTTGCGTTACCCCCCCAAAAAAGGAACAAACAGTCGCTTTATAAACATACCCACCGGTTGGCATGACATCAGATATCGACGCTCCATGTCCTTCTGCATTCTCCAAATGCTGAGGGAGGTTCTGGTCCCTCTCCCCCTCCTCAACTTTGTCATTCTGCATGATGATAGACCCATATTTATTGTCTTCAGAAACCATGCGTGATAGCCCCGAGAAGTATGAAGAGCGCGCATGTTTTTAGAGGCCTACATTAACAGCCATATGTCCGTATTGTGAATTATTGTGTTAAATCTATATCAGATATTGCATACACTAGAGCAGGGTTCTTATCAAATTTGTATATACTGTATATATAATCTGTTGGGGTCATTACATTTATAGGGGTTCAATCAAATGTATAAGGGTGTGGGCATTATAAGGGGTGTGCAGCCACCTGTCACTTGTAATGCTTGGTGAAACGTATCCCACTCCCCTACTTCTATAGTCTTGCAGCTATAATGTATCATAAACGCTGATTTGGAGGACATTGCTAAGATCCATTTGGTCTGTCAAGCCAAAAGAGTGAGTGTTTGTGGCTTTAATTAGAAATAAGGGAAGGGCAATGAGCTAGTCATTCTGGCAACCTGGTAACAAATGCACTAACCTTTATTTCCAAATCCCAAGTTGATGGTTTATGGACCTGTGTGCGTGAAATATCACCCATGGTTTGAGCGCAGCCTTGCAACAAAGAAGTAGCGACCATAGCACTCACTCAGAGCACAACTCATGACATCAGCAACATGTTAAATATACCCATGTTTGTTAGCATAGATTTCTTCTGTAGTGAGTGGAGTTTTGCTTCACCAAGTGATAGCATTTTCAAAAATTGAACAACACGAAAGAAAATATACTACATAAAACATAATTCTATGCTATTTGAGTTCCACGTTCCCTTTTCTCAGATCATACGCATAATGTTGCAATTACATAAACCTGGCCTGATGATGCAATGTCCACCAAGAAGGGAGATTTTAATCCTGTGCCCTACCTAATGCCTAACTATTTTTCAGATCATGAAGAAGTCTTCCATTGTAGCCATCATCCTTCTCATAATCATATCTTTATCTATTTAAGATTAGGCTCAGCGCTTGCCACAGGAAGAAACGCCAGACACTTGCAGCAACGGACTGTACTGTGACCCTCGGTCTCATCTCTGCTACATACCAGTTCCCCTAGTACAGTCCATGAGCTTCCAACAGGCATGTAGGAGGAAGCCCAATTTACTTATCAGTGTTTGCAGAGCATTCAATTCTCCAATGATCAACAAAGGACTTGCGTGTCAGATCGGAAACTTGTCTTCAGTACTATAATTTCCCAATCGCGCAAAAGACATGCCCAGGTCCATATAGTAGCATTTATTTTGCCCACATATTTATCTTTCAGTTGTGATTTCTGAAAATTGTGCAGGTGGGTATAATTACTCACAGATTCTCACACAGACTGTGCTTGTCAGCCCAGCTGAGATCACTGCTGGAATTGTGACCCACACACACTTGTTATGTTTACCTTTACTTCACACACTTTATGCCAGACAATAATGCAAAGCACACATGAGGAGTTCAAAGTGACTTTTCAGATCAGCAGCCTCAGCTGATCAAAGGCTCTTACTTTGTATCTTTAAAAACATGGGCTGTCAAGTACCAGTTTTCAAGTGGAACATTTGCTACTTTCTTAAGTGCAAATACACTGATGCCACCATCTAAGTCATACCAGAGCAACCCAAATCCCATTCTTTTTAAACTTACTCTCAAGAGAAGAGTGTGATTAGCAAACCCTATTATTTGTTCAACATCCCCACAGCAAAATGTCAACAGCACCTTTCATGTTGTCAGCACAACCATCTGTGAGCCCAAGAACACTTTCAGCAGGCATTACAATAAATAAACACATATGCAAACCCTAGGAGGAGGTAATTGGATCCTAGAACTCGGTCAACAACATCTACTTTCAGTCACAAACCCCAAAATCAGTTTCTTGAAAACCAGCTGATGTTTAGCGGTAAGTGAAGGCTTTGATACTCTTCATTGGCTAGCCATTTCCAAGGTAATCTGCTTTTGGGTCAGCACCTTCCTTCATCTGTGAAAGATGTGTTTTTTAAAACACACCACCAACAGCCTTGCAGTCCTCTGCCATGCACCAACTAAAGACACCTAAGATCCATTATGCTAAAACAGAAGACCTCTCTGTTGCCACATGGGAGCTCCAATGAGGAATAAGCCTGCGGCAGAATACACCATTTATGATTTTGAAACAAATGAAAGAATTTTCAGTTCACCACTTGTAGTCTTTATCATTTCAAGCATCCAACATCTTGATGCTTGCCCTGGATGATCCATGCGCTCTATAAGTGTTGAGATGAATTGCAAGGTTCAATTCTCACCAGGGGGAGCCTTTCCCTGTGAGGCTAGGGCGGTGAGCCTGCTACAAGCGGGCCTCCCCGGGAGAGGCTCCCCCCATGGGGACAAGGACTCCCGTTCTGGGGAAGAACTCCCTAAACCACATCTCACTAAACCTCCTTCCAGAACATCTTGTAAAGAAATGGAAGAAGAATCCCTCAGTATTTGTTATTGTCATCCAAAAACTATAATACTACCTGTAAAGGAAAACTTGCATCATACTGAGAATAAGAAATACAGTGGAAGAGTAATGATTATGAGTAAAAAACAAAGGAAGGACTTCCACACCACGCTGGGGAAGTCCTACCGTAGCTTAATAAGAGGAGGTGGTGGAGACCTACACAGAGAGAGCTCCTGTGAGTCTCAAATCAGCTCACAATGAGGAACAGAAGGAAGATCAGGCATGCAGCATCCGATGCAGACCGAAAGCCCAGGTACAGCAGTCGAAACCTGGCAACTAAGAGGAGAAGAGAAGCATAGTATTGAGAGGGACACAAGGCATCCCTATCTAAATCAGGAACAAGCGGTGGCGTGACCATGTCGTGGTGGACTAGTCGGTCCATTAACTATGCTGGCACCACTTTCGCAGAGAGACGGTAAAATCAACAGAGGGACGAAGCGGCAGAGAGCCTGCACAAGGAACTTCTGAGAAATCAAAGAGCCAACCTGACAACTGACCAGAAGTGTCCTGCAAGGTTGTACCACCCAGTGACGTTATCTCTGAAGAGCTCAGGTAATGGGGAAAATGGGATACCCGGGAGGGGGACCGAAGATCACGATTGGAATATTCATACTCTTCCCAATCCACATAAGATATCAGGAGTGCATGAGAAGAAAGATGCTCATTATTGGGATGCTCATACTTGTCCCAATCAATATACCCTATCAAGAGTGTGTTTAGAGCATATATAGCATTACTGGAACGCTCATACTCATCCCAGTCAAGATGAAAAATTAGGAACAGATGAAGAGACTGAGAATCTTTATTTGAATACTCATACTCGTCCCAGTTAGGACAGAGTATCAGGAAGAAGTAAAGAGAGTGAGAACATTTACTGGAGTATTCCTATACAACTGAGTAAAGAAAAAGGGTAGACATTGAGTAAAACTAAGTCTTTAAGTCTGAAAGAAGAGAAGAGAATTTCGAAACAGGAAATAAGCAAGTGGAATGTTTAAAGGAGAAAACGAATAGTCAAAGAGAAAGGATACATGAAACTTGTAAAGATCCAGTGTCGGAACTGTGGGACTTGATAAAAGTAGTTACCAAGAACTATTTAAAGATCCAAATCTGAACTGAAAGTGGTGAAGACATGGCTCACAGGAGAAGGTAGTCATTCTCCTGTGCTTTTTGCTTTTCTAATAGTGATAGGGTCAGATTAGGGTGGATTCTGGACAGAGGACTGATATTGATTTTGGACTATCACTGATGAGCACCTTAGTTTGGTTAGCTAGGGAACACATTTAGTAGAGGGAAAGTTAGGATTTTTTGCATTTTTTATTTAATAAAGCTATACTGAAATTGCAGACCAGAGTCTGTGTCCATCGTTTGACCCATCCCAGGGTATAGAACACAGAACAACCCTGTAAGCAGTAACTATCACGAGTCATACCAAAACGATATGAGCAGCACCAATGAAAAATGCAACTCGCAAAAGAGCAAACATTTAGTAGATTCGACCATCAATAAGGAAAGGCCCACTGTTTGCAACCACTAACAAATCATTTTCCCCATAAAATGTTCATCCATACAAGCAAGCTATAAGCAAACACCACAATCCTTTAGTAAATCACGAAATACACCCTATTTTTCAGGAACTGCATGCAAACTATCGAAGACAGTTTCCTCCTCAACAGGGACACAATAAACAACTACTACCAACAAACAACCATCAGCCCAGGGCATCAGCAATTGCCAGGATACCAAGGAAGGCCATAAGGGTCCTATTAGGAGCCCCTCGTAAGCAGCAATCAAGCCATGGATAAAGACAGCATGAATTCCAATAAACAGAAAAGTATCAATAGTCTCTAGATATTCATCAGCTGGCCATGATAAATGATCAGTGTGACGAATTTGGTTATTTTGTCCCTTCTGCCCATAGAGGAGCCACCTCCTGTGAGGTTAGGGAGGTGAGCCTGCTAAGCAAGACCATCCCCCTAGGGGTCTGTACAAGTGGGACCTTAATAAGAGTGACCCCCCTCTTGGGGACAAGGACACCCATTCCAGAGTGGAACTCCCAGTTCAAACCACCTTTTTTGCATATAGGGATGTGGAAAAGACTTTAATATCTCCTGCAATGACTACAATTTACAAATATCCTTCTTTACACGTATTGGCTACAGGAAATGTTTAACACAGCTTGAACGCCATGATTAGCGAAGAAGGAAATCATTCTGTTTATTCATGTAACGTGTATAAGAGAGGAAACGCCTATTGAGAGGAGAGAACCGCTACGCAGAGAAGAGTCTTTGCATCGTTGATGTCCTGGAGGGGCGGATCGATGCAGGGCCGTGGAGCCAGTGGCAGCAAGAAAGGCAAGCAAGTGGCGAGCTGCAGTGGTGGGCCTGGAGGTCAAGACTGGATGCCAAGATCAGAACGTATGAAGAAGCCGGAGTCCCTTAGCTCCACACCTGTCGGACCACAGCTAGAGAGCCCAGTAGTAGCAGGGAAAGCTGACAAGCTTATGGGACTCTGCTACATGCTATGAACATTGTGAGTGATGGCTATGAAAGCTTTGCAGGTTATGGGAGCCTGCAAAACCCGAATATATAAAGATCCTATGCAAAGGAGATTGAGAGAGATACAAATATTTTGACTGATGGCTATGAAAGCTGTCCAGGTTATGGGAGCCTGAGAACCCTAAATGTACAAACACCCTATGAAAAGGTGATTAAGAGGTATTTGAACATCGTGACTAACGTCTGTGAGAGCAATAAAGGTTATGAGAGACTGAGAAACTGGAGTGCATGAAACCCCTAGGTAAGGGGAAATTAGAAGGTACATGAACACCTTGAATTAGAGCTGAGAAAACCATGAAAGCAATAAAGGTCTGACAAGCCAAGGTGGACAGCTGCCCTATGTGAAATAACTTGGGTGAAAGACAACAACCTGTCTGAGGGCTTCAGGACTTTGAGAGAGTCCCAACACCTCGAAGGTGAAAGTGTTTATTTCCAAGCAATCCTGGAGGGATGGAAATGTTTGACATAAAAATGGGGCGGGATATCCTGCTGTGAAAAAGGAACTTTGAAGACTGAAAACAAGACTAACAGCAATTTTGCCATGTAGAAACCCTACCAATTGTGCAGGCCACGCCTTTTACTTTTAGTTAGGTGTTTTCTAAACTGACAGGGCCAACTTTGGGATTTCCAGGGGGAAAGCTCTGGGCGAAGACCTTTTACTTTGGATTTGATGAGCACCCTTTGCTTTTGTTTTACTAGGCAGGGAAACTCCATCATATTCTTTAAAAAAACTTTGTTAACATAACACAATGTAGTCAGAGTCCGTCTTCTGGTTCCACCACATAAGCCATTCCTATAACATAAACAGCATCTTAAAGCAATTAACCCCTACCAAGTAGCAACTCTAGGAACACATTTAACAACCCCATGAAACTACTCATCACAGCACCATATCGGTGAGCTCAAGGACACTGCCAACTGCCAGGACCAACAATTGGAAATGCTCAGGAGTGCATGTCCAACACCTGTCCCACAGAGTTCTCTACAGCCTTGCAAAATAATTTACGTAACAAGAGGAATCCACAGTACTGTTAGTTAGCTTGTCAAAGGAAGATGAGTTTTCACTGAACTAAAACATCTCTATACTAGAACTGGTCCATGTTTTCACTTCATAGCCAGAGTGTTATCAGGCATGGAATGACATCACTTCAAGAGCACTCTAGAGAACCTCAAAGTCCATGTAACATTTCAGAGTACCTAGGAGCTCCTTAATCTTAAGACTCCAGGAGACACTCCAGAGCACCGCGGAGCACCACAAACTCGAGGTAACATTCTGCCGTAACTGGGAGCACTGAAGGCTCCGGGAGACACTGCAGAGTACTGCGCTGCATGGGAGTATCCAGAAGACACGTCATAGCATCCTGAAGCGTCAGCCTCTAGGTGATACTTCAGAGCATCCTAGAATGCCTCTGGGCCAATCACAACTTGAGAAGAAGCAAAGAATGAGTTGATAAATCACCCCAGTATTGACTGCCATCATTGGACTACCTATTCCTTTTTTCTGCCACCTCTGCACCAGACGGTACCACACACAGATCATCAGACACCTCCTTGCCAAATCACTAGCTAACAAATGGCTCTGTCTGCTGCTTTATAATATGAATGAGATGAGAAAATATCAATGTTTCTCTACGTAATTGTTGTTTATTCATTTTTATAGGGTAAGCCACACACTGGAATGCTCTGTTATGTTTTGGATAGTAAGCATTGACATTACAGATTCATTAGAAGATTTACTTTCCCTAATGTTATTCCAGTCTTGGAAATACCATTACATTCTCTGGTGCATGCTTATTTTTTCTGCACACACAAACACATGTCCAGTGGCAATATTTTCTCTGCTGTCCCAAATTAATTGTGTAATGTTTAAAAAGAGCAGGCTGCGGGTCTCTCGCTGGGAGAGGGTGGGGGGATTCTACAGGACACATGCAACTGAGAAAACTCCCAGGATATTGTCAAAGCAGGGTGAAGCCTCATATAGGCAGTCCATGTATGCGCTTGAGTGCTAGGCAGATAACATTGAAACTAATTCTTCATCAAACCAGGGGCTATCAAACACTTCAGAGTAGCAAACTTACCAATTCACTCATTCAAGTTCGAAAATGAATGACACTGTCCTATTTAAGGTTTTAAATCCCAATCACTGATGTTTCTACTGTATTTGGGTTCAGCTGAACTTCTCAAACATTTGTAAGATTAAGGCAATCTAGTGTGGAGAGTTACATTCTTCAGTTTCTGCAAGGGGCTTGATTCTGGAGCTCTTCAGCAGTGATTGGAGATGTTTCAAAGTGGGACAAGGGTGATGTGTGTAGGGAAATCTATGGGAGGGGTGATGTGTGTAGGGAAATCTATGCAAAGAAAAGTATGCAAAGATAGAAAAGCACCATGTTAAAAGCAAACATGTGAACTGCAGCCCCCGCACAACATCTCAAAACACGTGTGCGTAAATGTGCAATGTTTGCAGCCCATCTATAATCAGAATATATGCCCAAAGTAAAAGACCATGCACAGAAACGAATTGCCTGATCATCCTCCTGGTCATTGAAAGCAAATTATTCATGAAGATCTTGCTAAAAGAACTAGAAATATGGGTTGAGAGCGAGCCTGTCCAAATTCCAAACAGGGATCAGAAGGGGTCTATCCACTGCCCTTAATGGGTTGGCACTAAATCTCATGAGTGAAAACACCAGGGGTAAAGGAGATCTGCAACTTTATGGGGGATGGGTGGACTTCTCAAAGGCCTTCGATTAGGTCAATAGGGAATGTCTTTGGAATAAGCTCATAGAGTGGGGAATCCCCAATGGCATTCTGTCTATGTTAGTCGAGATGCACAGGGATATTACCCTGAAAACACCAGGTCCTATGGGACTCAATGGGAATGGGGATTTACCGAATTCTGCCTCCGGAATTCCTGGGTCACCGGGGTCGTAATGCCCCAGTAATTCCGTGAATAATGGAGGCGGAATGGTAATATGAGTCCGGCGGTAACCTGCCGGAATTTCAGGCACGGTTACCGCCGGACTCGTAATGAGGCCCATTGATTACTAATAACGGAAAATCAAAAAAGGCATTATATATTATGGATTGGATTTCAACAATTGAAAATATGTGGTCCATAGCCCCTTCAAACTATTTCTTGAAGGTTGACAAGAAAGTGGGTTCTCTGCCGAGATATCATGTGAAGTTTCCAGATTGGAAAGTTAGGAAACATTTTCTAAGAATTCGCTTCAATCTGGCCCACACTTGAGAGGTCCTTGCTATAAGAGGGCAAGGGGAGGCGACCATTATACTCTGTGACATATGTCAAAATCTGTCAAAACAATCCCTAAAACATCTATTGCTAGAGTGTGAGGGCACTTGGCCAATTAGATCAGCTCTGTTTAACAGATTTATGGTTGAAGAGGGAATACTTACTGATATGTTTTGGGACAGACTGATATCTGGATATGACACAGTATTAACAACCTCTGTGTACAGGTTTTGGAAAGATGTAATATTGTATTGTGAAAACGTGTACTTCACATAAGTGTCATCTGGGAACAGTGTGTTTCAATTTTTACATTTGAAAGATTAAGGGGCATGTATGCTTGCTTCTGCTTGGTTCATGATTTGAAAACCTCCTTCTTTGTCCCCCTTCCTTTTATCAATTTATATTTGTAATGTTTCTAGATGTTTATATTTCTAATGTTTTTAGATATTTTAGCTAGCTTGTTGTTATGTTTATTGTTTTGTGTTGCAAAAGGTTTTGCAACCATATGCAAATAAAAAAATGTTTAAAAAAATTAAAAAACAAATCTTTTCACTCACCTGGAAGAATCTAGAAAACCTTCAATAAAATGAACATCTGTCCAATCTGAGATGAAAAATACAGCTTGTCACAGGAAAAAGAAAAAGTCAATTGGGTCTTGCCTTGTGTTTGTTTCCCTTCACAGGACTGAAAATCTGCTTTGAATAAAGAAATTTGCAGAGATGCCAAAAAACACAAGTTATGAAAGGAGTATAGTGCAAAGAGAAAGTTATAATATTGCTGTATTTTCTGAAAATGTAAAACCAAAGGGGAAAACACAATGGGCCTCATTACACGGTAGGCGGTTGCCGCCGGTATTTTACCGTGTCCGCCTTGGTGGATGGCGGAATTACCGCCCTACTCCAAGGTGAGCGGGGGCGGTAATTCCCCATTCACCAAGGCTCTTCCCCATTCCCATTTTTGTCCCCATAGGGCATAATGGGAATGGGGAAGGTGCTAATTAGCTCTGAGGTCCCTTTGCGGGACCCTACTTTAAAGGCTGGTAAAACCAGCCGTTAAAGTCAGGTCCCGCAAAGGGAACTCGTAGTAAGGCGGTAGGGGTTTACCGGTACCGGTGCCCTTACCGGTACTGGTAAACCCCTACCGCCTACCGTGTAATGAGGCCCAATGTAACTTTAAAAGCTGGAAATGTGAATGAAACCAATGTAAACAAAGCTAAGCCTTAACTGCCAAATGGTAGTCCCACCCACAACCTCCTAGCAACAAGATGCAGCATATGGTGGTTGCTGTCAAAAAAGAAAAAGTGTCAGCACTGGTTTTGGAAGCTCATCATAAAAAACCTTATGACGGCTTGGATCCTGGTTCACAGTGACATGTCTAGGTAATAAAATCAAAGAATGCCACCCTTTTACAATGTACATGCGTCTCTGAGTTTGGGCATACATCCTTAAATATACTTTGAATTTACAGCAGCGGCCAATAGTGGTGCCCCTTCATTTGATCTGATATTTCATTCAGGCAGGCCTCTCCTGAAGAAAATTCTTCATACATTTCAAGCCTGAAAGTCTGCCTTAAGGGATAAGAAGGGGCAGCCAGATATTGGAAACATTCCAAAGGAGCAGGACTAAAGTCCTGAATGTCCCTGCGAGCTCAACTACAAAGAACATTTGCCATGGTAGCAGCATACATAGAAGTCATAAATTCACCAAGTATGAGCTGGAAGGACCTCAGACCAGATGATGATACTGGGCAGAGAAATTGGCGTTGCCATGTAATATTTTGTAAATAAGAACAAAATGCACTATAGACGTTATATCCGAAATAATATTTGTGTTGATAACTTTTCAAAAGACTCTTGTAGAGACTTCATTTTTTTAAATGTTCTGCTGGAAAAGTCCCATCAGCTCCATATTACGCTAATTATGTAAATTAGGCGAATGTGGAAATCTGCAGGCAGAAACAGCACGTTAGAGATCATTATATCCTAGCATTCATGCCATTTTGCCCATTATCATGAGATGGACATGGAATTTTTGTATGAAAGTATTAGGTAGAAAAAGACAATTTTATAACACTAACATCCCATGTTGTACTGAGATGAAAATTGCATTATTTGATTTGCCTAAGTGAAACTAGTTTGATGAAACTATTAGTAACATATATGGAGTATGCAATTATATGAATTTACACATTTTTTATGTGCAAAAATCTCTAAAATGACATCACATCAAATGGGGGTCAAGGGGAACTGGGTCTGAAAGTCACTCCGATTAACACTGGCCTTTTCATTAATATCACCAATGGCCACCAAGGGGTTGATAAGGTGTGATGTCAATTTTGGACACTGTCCAATCACATACATTGGCCAATTAGATCAGAGAAATGATACACACTTTTAAGGGGTGATGTTTCTGCTCTATAAAATTCAAACCCACAGATTTTGTGAGATACACTTGCTAACTCACTGACTAATGGAGAAGAAAAAAGAGAGAAATGAGAAATGATAACAATAAAAAGGAGAACGGAATAGATTACCTTCCTTTTTGGACCTATTTTGTTGATTATAACCATGCCTTCCTCAGTGGAAGATACAGCAGACGGGTCCCAATACAGAAAGTGGGAGACCAGGCTGTGGGGGGAAGCTGAAACCATTTTGCTGACTTATGCCCACCTGTTCCTAGACGGGGGGGATTGAACCAGTCATTAAGAGGGTGCACACCTGTCTGTGAGACAGCCAAAATAAACGTGGATGCAAGTATTATATAAAATAAAAGGGAAATAATCCTGATGGAAGCAATACTATAAAGGGAAATTGATTAAACCCCACATCTGTCATTGTTTAGTACTGAGGGGCAGTGGCATATAAATGGACTGTAAATCCTGGAAAATAAGTAAATATTTCAGAAGCATATGCGCTTCTGGAATTATAGATTTGATTAAATGGATCCTATGGTGTGTATACTGGGAGATCCCTTGACTCCTCTTCTATACAATGAACAAGCACAGAAGAGCAAAGGACATCTCGTGTGTGCATACCAAACCAAAGAAAAGATTTTATGTAAGCCACTTCCTGGTCACATCTCCATGTAGAGATCTGTTACTGGTGCTGACCCATTCAAGAAGATGGGGAAAGGATTATTAACTGCTGCCTATTATCCCGCCTTTACGTTGCCGATTGAAGATGACAAATGAACACTTTCTGATTGTAAAGACATAGGGCCTCATTACACGGACGGCGGTAAGGGTTAATGGTCACCGTTAATGGTACCGGTGACCGTTAACCCTTACCGCCTTACTACGAGGTCCCTTTGCGGGTTGGAGAATTTACGCCTGCTTTTTGCAGGCGTTAAAAACCAACCCACAAAGGGACCAGGGAGCTAATTACGGTACCGCAATTTGCTGTGCCGTAATTAGCACCTTCCCCATTCCCAATATGCCCTATGGGATTTGGGGAAGGGCAATGGGGGAAGGGGGAATTACCGCCCCACCAACCTTGGAATAGGGCGGTAATTCCCCTTTCCATCAAGGCAGTGCCGGTATCTTACCGGCATGGACCAAGGTGCTTGGTCCACCGCCGTCCGTGTAATGAGGCCCATAGAAATAACACAGAAGGAAATGTAGCAAACATATTGTTTCTCACATCTTGTAAGTGTTTCACATTAAGTAGTTTGCTTTGCAATTGAGTTTTCAAGGACGTGATTTGAATTTCAGACAGTTTCATTGAGTGGGGCAGAAATGTTTATTCGTAATGAATATGAAGTCGAGATATTTAGCTAGGTAGGGATGTACTGCATTTGGTTTTCTATAAAATTATAATTTTATCCCAAGCTCTCATTCGCTGCTCAACGCATGGGGAATGCACACTATGGATAATTTAAATGTACACATGGGGATGTGTGTGTGCTTTAAATGTTCACTTTCATAATAATGCCATTTTGACCATTGATGTTAAAATCTCAGAGATGCATCATTTGTGTATATTGACGTTGATTCAATTATTTCCATTTTATTATTAAATAGAATTTCTTGTGAACCCCGGGCATTTCTTATCCCCAATGGGGGGGAGGCTGTAGCAAAGCAATGCTGTTAAATTTGGAGTCCCAGTTTCATAAAAATAACTTTATTTAATAAATAAAGAATTGTGTGCATCTGGTTTGGGGTGGGTGGAAAATTCCCCCAAATTGGAGGATGCCCTTTCAAAACATCCTAGATGTATTTTGTTAATTGGGAGCTGTATTATTTTCTTTAGTCGGTTTGCTGTAAAACATTTCTTTTAAGAGTGGCATAAGGCAGTGCCCAACAGAAAATAATTGTATTTGTGGAAACTTCTTTAAAAGTAATCCTCTGCACGCCACAGAAGGGATGGCTAGGCTAGCGTTGCTGGAGCTCTGGGATTTTGTTTGGAGCAGACTTTATTCTGTCTGCCAGCCCTTCACAAACTTGCTTGCACATTTTGTGCTGTGGCAGGTTGATTGAAGACGTGCTCACACAAAACTTAAAATACCATACTGCATGGACCATGACAAAAGCACTGTAATTCATTTTATTGCCACCACTTTGGAGAAGGAAAAAAGTGCTTGGGGCATGCTGGAAAGAGTAGTTTTTAGGGTGGTGTTAAACAGAAAGCATCATTTTTGGCGGAATGATTGGGTGTGTGATGCACACTTAAAATACCATAGCACACTATCTGAGAGCACTCACATTTATTTAACTGGCATCACTTTGCAGGAAGAAAAAAGAATTTGGGTGAGCTCTGAAAAATGTATGCAGTACATTGGTGATCGAACAGTGGCATAAGTGGTATTTGGAACAGTGTCAAAGACCTGACCCTGTCAAAGGGGGATGTTGTCTCTTCTGAGCCTGACAGGGTGGGCTACCAGGGTACCAGAACCAGCCCTGCCTGTGAGGCAAGGTGTGGGAGTTGGGAGGGCTCCAGTCCCTGTCCCTTCTCATGTTGCCTGCATGTGTGAATTGAGTACCACTTCTCCTTAAGCCACGTCTGTACTACACAATGCTCGGCAGTTTCTTTTTCTGTCCTGTAGGACTTCCAGATCCAGCATGCACAGTGGTGAACGAAGAAGATGGCACCTGACAGAGAGCCAGAGCATGGCAAATAACAGGGCTTAGAAGCAATCCGCAACACAGAAACCAGAAACTCTAAGTGCCATGTGACAGTGCAAGGATGGCACCTTCATTAGCAGTGACAATGTTCTTACATGCACCACTTTCGCAGAGCGTTCCCTCTAGCAAACCGCTATATCGTATCGGCCAGAAAACCCTCATACAAACGTGATACTGATCTTGATGGTTGAAGTATCAGGCAGCCATGGACCAACACTGGCGGACCTACGTACAAGGAGGGGGAAAGGCTTAAGTGCCATTTTCAGCTTTTGCTCACATGTAACACCTTCCCTGGGAAAAGGAAAGGCAGCAGTTGGTCCAGAGAACCATGTGAGGGAGAGAGCCAATGGGGGCGGGATAAAAGGATAGACAGGAACATGTTGGTTATTCAGGCTAGGTCAAGTTCGGAGAAGGGGGACCAACATTCCAAGTGAAGGAAAGATGGTGCAGAGGTTCATAGAGGAGGATTGTTAAAGGAGTGTGCAAGCTGAGTTATTGGTTGGTTATATAAAGTGTTTTTTTGTTTCAGTGTTTGCAAGGTGTATGAGGGGAAGTACTTGGGGAAGAGGAGGGAATGAATGAGAAGTTGACTAGAAGGGTGAAAGGAGGGTGACTGGGTGGAGTGTAGCAGTAATGTGGAGAGTAGTAGAGTGGAGAGGGAAGTAGTAATAGAGTGGAGCTGTGAGAGTGGTAGAGGTGTGGAGAAAGGAGAGAGTGGGTGATAGATGGTAGGATCAGAGGGTGAAAGTAGGAAGTAAATGGAGAAACATCAGAGGGAAATAATAAAAAGTGAGATGAAGAGAGAGGAGAGACTGTGGGTGAGGTTGGTGGGAGGAGAGTAGGAGGAGGCAAAAAGGGCATGAGTCAGGGAGACATAAAGGGTGGAATACTAGGGCATAGAATAAAGGACTAAGTGGGGCTTGAGTATCTGAACTTAGATCAGGGACCACCTATATTGTACCCAGAAGGAGTTTAGAGAGAAGGTCTATGCCTTTAAGCCATCACGACCAGTCAGGCTACTTGTTAGATAGTTGGTGTTACCATTCTCTACAGTTAAGCTCAGGGTTAAGGGATGCTTGTGCTAGTGATTGAACAGTCCACACTAGACAAGAGAGAAGGATGTCCTTAGCAAGCCCCCTTATCATTTTGAAAATAAAAATCCTTGAACTGGCTTCGAGAGTTGATGTGTTCTTGAGGCAATCTGTGACAGGGTGATTGGGAATGTGAAGCAACAGACCACCTACCAGGGCAGAGAAGGAATCTGTGCTTTGGCAGCATGATTGAACACATACTTGCATGCAATTTAAAATATCATAGCACACTAGCCACATGCACTGGAATACATTTCAATGTTAGAATTTCAGGAGAAGGGAAACATGTTCAGTGCATGCTGACATATTTGTATGATGGGAGTTGGTGATCACGCAGTGCAATTAGTGACAGGGTGATTTGGGGTGGGATGCTTCCAGCACCATCTTCCTGGATGAGGATAGATTTGCACTGGGGCACATTCATTGAAGTATTGCTTTTTCTATATGACCGACACTGTGCTCTGTTGCTCCCAAGCTAGGGTCATAGTCCAAAAATAAATAATAATAATAATAATAATAATAATAATAATAATAATAATAATAATAATAATAATAATAATAATAATAACAATTATAATAATAGTAATACATTGCAGCTTGCTTCAGTGGATAGGGTTAGCTGCAAGATCACTCTGCACAGCCCGACCAGTCTTTAAAAATGCACTCACAGATTGGCAGTGTCTGATGTGGAGAATCCTGTGGACCCCCACTAAAATCCTACCTAGAGTCTCCTCCAGGGTGGCCTGCAGAGGGCAGACGCTTCCTGAGACCAATCCTGGGGGTTGTGTACTGCGTGAGGATTACCTGGGTAGAAACCAGACCCAGGGAGGTGGGGAGATTGCGCAGGGTGAGACGCAGTATTTTTCCTTGAAGAGGAATACTGTTAGCGCAAACTTAAAGGAGGAATTGGCTTATTGGCATTTTTGTACATCTCAATCCTCTATTAAGGCTAAAAAGGTAAAAAGGTAAAAAGGTAAAACCTGAAAGAGTGACTCCACTTTGTGTTGAACCCAAGAAATCAATTGTGTATGCACCTAGGGTCACATATCCTCCACAAGATTAAAGGTATTCCAACAGGAGCGATGACAATGTGACCTATTCTGTCCCTTATGTCTCTAAAAGGGCTAAAACTTATAATTCCTCTCTTAATTAAATCTGGGGAAGAAAATGCACTCCAAAACCTTTCAGAGAATTAGAGAAATCAAATGTTCCTAAATTAAACTACCAGTTCCAAAATCCCAAAGGGACTGTGAAGAAGAAGAAGGCTGAAGAGGCAGGAAGGAGTCCAGGTCAGGCAAGCAAGCTAAATGTGTCTCTATAGAAGGTCAGGCAATTAATCACAAGGGCCTTCACCTGAACCTAATTAGCCCACCTGAGGGGCATAAAAGGCTGCATGAGACAGGAGCAGAAGAAAGAAACTGGGACATGAGCTAGAATGTCAGCAGATGCAAAAGAAGCAGAGCACTTAGCCAGCAGTTTGCAAGGAAGTGTGATCACAACATATTCCAATTGTAAACTCTGAAGTGGCGCTGTGATCACAAACCCTGAATAGCTGTGGCAGCACTGGAGGGGGCTGGAAGCAACATGCAGTATTTCTGGGTGTGTCTCAATGCTGTGAATGCAGAGCGAAGGTTGCAGTTGTTCTTAAGGCCTGTGTGCAGAAGCAAGTCGAGGGAAACTGGAGAGTAGGAGATGCTCCCTTAATGAGGCTAGATCAGAGACACCCATGCAATAGAGAGGTGTGTGGATCCCAAGAGTGCCTACATTAGTAGCAGGAGAAGAAACAAAGTCGGGAATCTATACCAGCCAGCAGTCGTCCTAATTGGGAGTCGGAAATGTAAGCTCCATACTCCTGAGAAACAGACGTTCTTTGCTGTTAACTGTAGTCAACTTTTAATTGCACTTGCACTGAAATATGAGTAAGTGGAAATTAACCACAGAAGTGGGAAGTCTTTTTATCAATGGGAAAGTAACACACACTTAACTGAAAAACTTGTGTTTACTGAAAAGCATTTCTTTTCCCTAAACATCAGTAATAATTTGTTGCCGAGCGGTCGCGTGGCTCTGGTTAGCACAGTGAATGCTGCCGGTAGCCTAATTGAAGTTAACCTGACTTTCCCGAAGAGTTGCTAGTATTGTTTAAAGAGACCGTGCGCATGAGACAATGTTTCCCGATACCCTGGAGCTGAGTGCTGGCCAAAAGGTTGGAACGCGTCTCTCGTTGAAGTGGCAGTTCAAGACTGAAAATAAATCGCACCTGCCTATTTTTGTTTTAAGTACAAGGTACATATCTTGCAACACATGAAAGGCTGAAGCAGGAGATTGTAAAAGTAGTAGAAGCTGAAGCCAAAACAAGCATTACCCAAGCCCATCGAGTGAGCTCTAGGAAAGTGAATCACGCGCATATAAGAACTGTACACCAATGTTCTGAAGTTGATGAATGCATTGTTAACCAAGAGTCTTCATCCATCATCAACCATTGAAGTACAGGTGTATACAAAGCTCCGATTTTGATAGCGTTTGTGTTGGGGCTTATTGAGGGTTCCCGGGGACTTGAGGATCTCAGTGGTGTAAAACTAAGTGTGGATTATTTTTAAAACTTTTAGCTTCAGAGTTAAGGTTTCAATTGTAACATCGGGTACTATGGCATCTCTTTGTGAGAAAAGCCTGGCATATAGTGAGGATTACATTCATAAACTTCTGGATTCGGCTTCTGTCCATAGACAGGTCAAACTGACAATTGCTATCCGCAATAATGACCAGTGAGATGAGATTGCCCAATTACGGAAGGGATTAGTCAAGACTGAATTAGATGGGGCAATCAGGTTAGAATATCTTGAGAATCAAACCCTCCCCAGGGGTTAGTTGTACGCAATGACCCTAGGTTATTCCTCGATAATGCTGACTTTATAAGTAAATGGAGCAATATTGCCAATGAATGTGGCCGTGATCGGCTAATCTTGATCATTGAAACGGCACAGGAAGTCTCCCAAAAAATTGAATTAGGCCCTGAGAAAATCCAGGAAGACATTAAAAAGAACATGAATTTGGAATTATTCAAATCAAAATTGGATTTATAAATGAGTTCAAGACAGATACAACTAACAAAAGGATAAAAAGGATGAGGAGAGATCTACAGAAATTCAGTCACGAAAAATCTTTCCCTTATACATCAAGTGAATTTGTATTCGCGAATACCATAGGAGCCCCTCGATGTAATAGACGTGTGAGATTCAGGGACATATCCTAAAGTTCTAGTGGGGATAGTGTCACCATAGAAAGTGATGATATGGCAGATCTCGGTAACAATCCCTTTCCCAACAAACAGTGTAGTAAACCACACAGAGGGAGAGGATCACGGGGTTCATACCAATCGACACAACAGAGAACTTTTTTAGGTTGTGGGAACAATCGGAGAGACTGGTACTCAGATCGGGTTTAAACCCAGAGTCACAAACAATGGTGTTCAATCTGTCGACATCCAATCTTACTCCAGAGGAAGAGAAAGTACTTAACAAGGTACTTCATTTTGTAATTACTAAACAACATGACCCGTTTGAGATCCGGGTTGAGTTTCAGCAGTTTATGAATAAGATCCAACTTATGGAATTCCTTGTCAAGGGAGACCAAGGGAGACCTCCAATCCACCAACTTCACGGGTTTCCTTAATCCCTCCACCTTTTTTTCCCTTGGCACAAAGGTTTTCCATTGAATCTATGGCCTTTGAGATAAAAAAGTGCTTGAAGAAGTAGAAAGACTGGAATCCAGCATTTCATTCACCCATTCCAACATGAGTAAAAATTAGATTAGGATCCACCCTAATTTGTCAAAAAATCCTGATATAGTCATGAGGCAGTAAGACAAACGAGGCAGCATTGTCATTTTGAACATCAGTGACCATGTAGAATAGTGCAACAACTTGTTGTTAGATGGGTAGAGCTACCACAAACTCACTGAAGATCCTAGCCCTTCCCTTATCAACATGATTAGCAAAAATGTTAATAGGGTTTTGGAAATTAAAATGATCAGTAAACAAGAGGCGGATTGCCTAGTGAGGGAGGACAGCAGGATTCCAGTCTTCTACATTCTCCCCAATTTGGGTGATTTTGAAGAAGGTAAGGGGTAACAAACAAAAAGGAAATCAACCGCAAATTGTTGAACGTGGAACAAAACCTGATCTTTCAAACTAAGAGCGATATTTAGGGCTCAACAAGAATGTTGACTGGCATAATGGGCCTTTATAACCACCGATTTTGGAGCCCGGCATCGATGAGTCTGTGTTACGCTTACCACAACATGTATAGCTTACTATCATGGGCATACTCTGAATTATACAGCCATTAATTGTTCCTGTCCATTGTTGTACCCCTGACAGGAACTGATGACCACCCCTTTGAGGGTTTGCAACATTAGTTACTAGGATTTATAGCATGTTTTCTGTCAGTAGATCGCTTATTTGCATAATGTGTCATATTGTGATATGTATAGATTAGAATAAAATGCATTTCGGTTGGGTACATTCTTGTCTGCTTCCTTATATACTTCCTATGATGACCCCTAGAAGGCATGCCCCCCTTTCTCTCTACACTCCTAATTGGCAAATAGCTTTAACAAGTTATCATTATATTTCCATGAATCCCTACCTCTTTGACTGCCACTCTACCTCCCACACTGTTTTCTCTGTACTCCACCCTTGCCCCCAATAGGGTCTGCAGTAGATTGTTGAGGCTCCCCCCGCCTATGTGAGATGCATAACAGTCTTTTTAATATTTGTTCCATTAGCCATCATACAATAAGGGTAATTGTTATGGTCAGGGATATTATGTATTTATGAGTTGCAGTCAACCATGTCAATGAGTGCACCTTGGCTCACTCTTTGATTTAGTCTTCTTTTACCTATGGCCTCATCCCTACCTATTTCATATCTCTAGCTATCCGGCCTGGATTGCCATAGTAATTTTACTGCAACGCAGACGTATGGCATCATTGCATTGTTGTGCGATGACCTCATCACGTAGTGGCATGCTATACCTAAATAAGAGCGGACATTCTGATAAGCCAAACACTGATTATCATGTAGTGGCACCCTGTGAGACATATATGTCTCTTTGCACCACATCTCGGCCAAGTGGGAGTATTTGGGACCTCATCATTGGTCTCCTTACCTATCCAAACTCTGCAGCCCTGTTGATTTTGACACTTATGTTTTGACTTTTTTCACACTTAGGTCACAACTATGGGCTACTTCAATAAGTAATTGAAGCCCCTTATCTCCCTACGCTGACCATCTCCTGGTGTCCTTTTTGCGATAGGTAAATACTTTCTGCTGTTTATATAGCTAGGCAAACACTGAGTGTATGGGCCTATATATTATATATGGAACATTTGAGTAAAATAAACCCTGTTTTATAGTTTTGGTTTGCTGAGTAGCCTATTTGTGGGCATTTGCTGAAAATAACTTCCACACTGAGAGTGCAAATTTTGTTGATGAAACCAGATCTCCTGATTTGGTACCATGGATAAATCACCAGGTACTGACACACATTTATGTTGTATAATGGGGCATGTTCCAACTTTGAGGAGTCATTTTAATAAGAATTCTAACAGTAACTGAAACTAAGACCGTATATATCTCTCCCTTTGTTTTTAGGTCTTGCCACTTCTACTGAATCATAAAGAACATACGCTTCATTTTATTTCATTACCCCTGAGAAATGTCCTGTATTGGTTCTTACATCTGAGGGCCAGAAACATGTTGGGCTATATCTGAACACAGATTTTTGTATTAATATAATTAATAACTGATTAGTTTGTCCGAAGAATATTTGTTTTCAGCGATTGTCTTGGACTGCGTATGACTATTGTGTTTATATGCAAGTGATTTTTTTAGTTCTCCTGAGTTCTATATGCATGTTAAGTGTACTAGATTTTTATCCTGTATATATTTTTGTATATCTATCCCATTAAAGTATGTTTCGATATTGTTTGACATATGTGGAACTAGTCCATTTTTTCAGGATTGGGTTCTATGATCTAGAATTGAGAGAGGGTACAGATTCAGAATCATGGTACAGCTCGTTTCTTGAATATAGAGTTCCAAAAGTCAATGGAACATGAAAGCATGGGAGAGTCAGACACTGTGCACCAAGTGAGACAGTTGAGTGCAATCTTTGGTGAAACTGGCTGAATTCCATAGCAGGGATACATATGAAGAAGCCACATTTGAAATGTGCAAGAATGCATTTAAGAGAAGTCTGGAAAAACATTTGCTAACAGGGCAAAGGTATGAAGGGCAGGCAATAGTTGAACATTCGCTAAAGCTAGTAATACGTCTCATCTGACAGTCTCCTGTTCCAAGTCCAACTGTGTCGGGTACTGAGGAACACAATGTATGGTGTGCATTGGTTCTCTATGTGGTCTGCGTGACCGGAAGCAGTTGTCTGTGTACAACAACATCATAAGCCGCCCCCAGCTAGTACGAAATCAAAATGGGCTTTCAGAGATTCTGTCGCAATTGTCTCTGACCACAGGATAAGCCACTCTGTACTTCTTGTCAAACAACTGACCTGTATCAAAATAAATGAGCACCATTTTCCAGTAGACAATGGAAAGATGCAGATGCATTTACAAGCACAGCAAAATTAACCTTACAGACAGCAGCCAATCAGAGTTAATTTAGAGGATGCGTTTATTCTTAGTGTAAGGTATGTCAACCAGGGTTGTGGAGTGAGGGTGGAGGGCACTGTTGTTTTCATGAATGTTACTAGCTAATTGTCTGAAGATGAAATGCTACTGTTGTGGTGAAAGCGATAGAGATGATGAGGTTTCACAGTTTTGATGATGCCCCAGAGTGTGAAGTACAAAGCCTGATGATGTTTTTTGTCTATTATCAGAATCTAGGCCAAAGATAAAATGGTACATGAGAAATGTCCATGCTCACAGATACCACCAAGTGTATTAACTGAGTCGCTCGCATAGAGAACTGCTGCTGCTCTTCCTCAGGGCACTGGGTGCACAGGCAATATTTATTGCACACTGTGAGAAACCTGAGTGTATTCTCACAGCTAAACCCCAAGGATCCTCTTTTCAGGTGGTCAGGGAGAGGCCATCACTCTTGGATCCCGACCGTGGGGGTGGAGCAACGAGGGAGGATCACCTGGGTAGAAGGTCCTTGGGCAGTGGGAGTGGGGTGCCCAAAGGAGAGACATGGTATCCCCCTTTCCCTAATGAAGACCAACCTAACCTTCCCCCCCAGCCTTTATGGGTTATTCTAAGCCAGTTCCCCTCAATCCCCCACATTTTCCATCGGACAGTACTGAGTCGAAGAAGAAGCGACTCGGAGTAGTGGACACTAGCAACCACGTTCACCACTCTAGTACTGGCACGAGGAAGGTGCCTGCAGAGCACTGTGAGGATCAGGAATGTCCCTTTAATTATAGTCAGGAAAACCCAATTGAGACTGCACACCTGCAGACTGTCAAGTGGTTGCAGGTGTATACATGGAGAACTAGAGAACAGTACAGGTGGAAAAAGGTAGGCCTGTGTGGGAAAGACCAGCAGGGGACCCTTTCTGACAGGAGACAGCTCTGGTCGGACAAGACACGGAGCCAGGATGCCGGCCGAGATCCTACAGGACCTGGGGAGCCCAAGGCGAGCAAGGTCATGGGGCTGTTTCATGTGTGGGGGCCGCCTTATATTGAAGCAAGCAGCTGGTGCTGCGAACGAGCAGATCAGAGAAGAAGCCGTCCGTGTACCTGTAAAGACAGCAGAGTTGCTGGCATGCGGAGAAGTGCCACTGGCATGCGAGCAAGGCTTGCAGAAGCCGGTCCGTCAACGGGGAAGGAGAAGGAAGCAGCGGAAGCCGCCAGAGAGGATGCTGAAGGACCGGTGAGTGTTGGGAGGGGACACACAAGACCGGGTGCTCCTAGTGGGCTACAGAGAAATAAATAAGTATCGAATGAGATGAAAACTTGTATCCAAGCAGCACTATGCATATGAAGTACCGAACTGAGTAAAAGCTGGAAGTTAAGCATATTGAATTCCAAATTTAATACAATGTTATGGGCAAAGCGACAAACTGAATTAAAACTGGTAACAAAGTCAAATGATGTATAGTGAATATTGCACTGGGTGAAAACTTGAGTTTAAGCATATTAAATACTAAATTAACTTTAAGGGCAAAGCAAAATAGCAGATGACAACTCAAAGCCAAAAGGCAAACTAGGAGAAGCCAGAAGAGTGTAAACCTGCATATAAAGCCAAAAGGCCAACAAAGATATGCTACGTGAATGTGACTCTGAACACTGGGTAGGAACAGAGGAACCTGTGTAAGCTCAAGAGCCTAGGGATCCTGGTTGCACGATCTGTGATGGGTGAACTGTGCCTAGACCAGTGAGCCCGGAACTATGAGAATCAAAGAGACTGTGAAATTAACCAAGTATTGGTGAGGCAATCCAGAAGGAGGGTCAGGCTAACCTCGAGCTGTCTTACATTTGCTTTGAAAAGACTTAAACAAATACAAGTGGCTGGGTTAAAGCTTGGGGAAGGGAACCCTGAGACTTAAGGAACTGCAAGTATTGTCTTGAGAGCAAAGACTCAAAACCCTTTTCTTTTTAACTGTGTCGCATGGAACTTGGGGAAGGAAATTCCGAGAAGTGCGTGGAATTGTGTTACTTTGAACGTGAGAAAGGTAATCTTGAGACTTGTATGGAACTTTCTTGAACTTGGGGAAGGGGAGCTGAGAAGAAAGCTTAGAGCGGGAAGAAGCTCAAAACTTTGTGCTGATCACTATTTCTTTGATTATTGACATCCTTAAACGTTGTTTAGCTTTAGTAGTGAGAGCACGCATACGTTTTGGACACAGACTGACTTTTAAGTTGAATGCTTTGACTCAGACTTTCCTTAGTTACGTTCAGGTAGGGAAATCCCACCTTAGTATAGGGCAAGTTCGGCCTTCTACCATCCTCACATTTGAGTTAATAAAATATTTCTGTTTGAACTTTGAATCTGGTGTCTGTGTCTTGCTTCATGATGCCTTCACAACACCCTCGGAGAAGAGCCTGCATCCATAATTTGTACTGCACTTCCAAAGGAAAGGATGCTGTCCCAGAAATGTAAAAGCACCCCCACGGGGAACGGTGTGCCTACACAATTTCTGGCACACTCCCTTACAGAAGGGCGGGCCACACACACCATTTTACTGCATGACCCCACGGAAAGAGGGCGCATGCAGAATTTTCTGCTGCACTCCCACATGGAAAGGACTGCACACATCATTTGTGCTGCACTTCTGAAGGGAAGGGAACATACACGCACAATGTGTGCCTCACTGCTGCAGGGAAGAAGGCAGACACACAATGTGTTCTGCACTCCTGCAGGGAAGGAGGACAATGCACACAATGTGCAATGAAGAAAGGAGCCACTTGATGGACCTGCACTCGGGTCTGAGCAGAGAGGTGAGCCTCATTGCACAACATTACCACATCTCAGCAAGGCATGTTTCTGGATGGTACAGCCTGAGGCACAGCAACAACACTCACTGAGTAATCTTTCCTAGACTGATGATGTGCACAAACGAAGCATCCAGAGTATCATCCTCGGGTGGATGAAGCAGTGATTAATTGAAGATAAATTCACTTTTAGAATGTAGGTTACAAGAAATTAAAACCTTAACACTCTACATTAAACTTCTGGTCCCCATGCACAACCTGCTTGGATGTAACTGTAGGGCCACCTAAGGGCGATCTGAAACATGTACATGTAATGGTGATACTCTGCATAATTCATTTGTGAACATGTGGCGATACATGACCATGAGCGTTAATATGTGAGACAGAACACAGACAAAAGTTTAACTTTTTGGTCTAGACTCATCAGAGTGCAATCATCTTTAATTCATTTGTGTTTCTAGGTGGACAGTGAGCAATGCTAGCACTCCCTTCTCTCTCTGTGACACTGATGCTGGGAGCAATATCCCCAGGCTTGGGATGAGTGGGGATGTGAAAAGCTCTAATAGAGTTCCTTCGTCAGTGCATCAGGTGGAACCCAGCTGATGATGCTGGTGCCAGTCCAATTATCCTTCGGGTACGGTGCTTTACTGCCCTGACCAAAATACCGAATGCAAAAATGCCTCAGGTTTTTTTTCCCCGATTTTCAATGCAATTCTATGTGGGGGGTGGGGGGTGGGTAAGGTTAATTAATTATGTAAAGGTACAATGGGGGCACCTGTGGGGTTCTCCCCACGCATATCCTTATCCTTCCAGGTCCCTGTAATATCAGGCTCCTCAACCTCCGTGTGGGTTGAAATTAAGGGCATGGCTTGGGGGAGGAGGGAGTCATAAACTCTCTGCAGTAATATTGTAGTGGTGGTTCAGCAGAGGACCGTGCCGTGCTGTCCAGTGAATAGTCGTCAGGCATGGCTCTCCTCAGTTTTATGGAATGCCGTGTACACTACCCTCTTCATTGAGGACCACCCTTTCACCCTGATATATTTATGCCCAGACTTATGAAGCTGGAGTAGGAAAAGACCTCTAAGGTGCTGTACCCAGTGAGGCAGGTTTAGGTGAGAGGCCTGGATGACAATATTTAGTGGGTAGTGGATGGTTGTCCCTTCTTTATGGGATCACAATGATAATTTCTTAATTACGCTTTCTTTGCAAAGATAGCTGTCCCTATTTATTACATATCTCCATTGACATGCACATAATGCCACACCCACACCCATCCAAAAGAGGGTAGGAACCTTACAAAGCCTTAGTGAGTGATCTATTCCTTTACTCCATAGTCCCCAAATGCTGTCAGGGCAGAGGAAGCTAGTGTGAGACTAGCATAGGTAGGTTCTACATCATAGTATTTGTCAGTGTTGCTTTACCCAGTGGTTGATTTTGATATCCGCATATCCCTCAGGAGTGGGGATTCCGACATGGCATATCAAATAAACTGCGTATACACATGTATACAGATCCCCTACTCTCAAAGGGCCCATACACCATACAAACAATCATGGTAGCATGCATACACAGGTTTAACCACCACAAAAAATCACTACGCTCAATTACAGACATACTAAAACAATGGGCCTCATTACACGGAATGCGGTGAGGGTTTACCGTTACCGGTAAGAGTACCGGTACTGGTAAACCCTTACCGCCTTACTACGAGGTCCCTTTGCGGGACCCGACCTCAACGGCTGGTTTTACGGGGCCGCAATGGTACCTTGGAGGCAATTACGGTACCGCAATTTGCGATACCGTAATTGCCGCCTTCCCCATTCCCATTTGAGCCCTATGGAGGCTCAAATGGGAATGGGGAAGTGCCATGGTGAATGGGGAATTACCGCCCCCACACACCTTGGAATGTGGCGGTGATTCCGCCATTCACCATGGCGGACTCGGTACGGTACCGGCGGCAACCATGGCGCTAATAGCGGCATGGTTACCCCGTACCGTGTAATGAGGCCCAATGACTGATTTTGAGAGATGGCCATTAACAAGTAAAAACGCATACATAAATGCACACCAATAAAATCAACTTTGCCAGAGATACAGGCAAGAACCCACTCTTATATACCATTTAGACCTAGAAATTCCATGCCTGAAGCAGATTCACACACCAATACAGACATACAGATAATGCACCTTAGCAGAGATTCACATCTAAACCTACCAAATCACAAATGAATAGATCACTCACACTTCCATTGAGATAGTGACATTGGTGCGCCTACCACGGACCAGAAATCATCATAAGAAAATAGACAGAAAACTGTAAGTATCCCTTCTTTGGACAAAAACAATTATAGGACGATCCACCCTTCCCTATCCTACTGACCCTTTTTCTTCTCTACATACTCTTCTACATACACGACTCCTCATGCACGCTACAGCTGTATGCCTGCGCGCTCCCATCACCACCTCACTAAGTGCAACACTTCCACCCTCCACCACAGACACTTCCCTATCTTCCAGACCAGCAAGTCTCCCGGCATATCTGACCTGATAGGGACTCAGACATTGGTACTTCACTCTGGATATGTAGATACCAAAGCAGCAGAAACTACCTAGAAGGATACTGGCACACAAAATCGGGGACTACTTACCTGCAGCCATCAAGTCCCATTAAAGTATGTTTCGATATTGTTTGACATATGTGGAACTAGTCCATTTTTTCAGGATTGGGTTCTATGATCTAGAATTGAGAGAGGGTACAGATTCAGAATCATGGTACAGCTCGTTTCTTGAATATAGAGTTCCAAAAGTCAATGGAACATGAAAGCATGGGAGAGTCAGACACTGTGCACCAAGTGAGACAGTTGAGTGCAATCTTTGGTGAAACTGGCTGAATTCCATAGCAGGGATACATATGAAGAAGCCACATTTGAAATGTGCAAGATTGCATTTAAGAGAAGTCTGGAAAAACATTTGCTAACAGGGCAAAGGTATGAACGGCAGGCAATAGTTGAACATGCACGCTACAGCTGTATGCCTGCGCGCTCCCATCACCACCTCACTAAGTGCAACACTTCCACCCTCCACCACAGACACTTCCCTATCTTCCAGACCAGCAAGTCTCCCGGCATATCTGACCTGATAGGGACTCAGACATTGGTACTTCACTCTGGATATGTAGATACCAAAGCAGCAGAAACTACCTAGAAGGATACTGGCACACAAAATCGGGGACTACTTACCTGCAGCCATCAAGTCCTCTGGTCCTACAGCTATCCATCCCTCCCCCCTATTAACATTCCCCAACCCTAATCCCTTTCTTTCTACAAACACACAGATGTTGCACTATAATAAGCCACTACATTACATTTTATAGTGCTACAAACATGTCATTCCACCCTGCACAATTAGTACCTTATCAAAGATTTTTCAAATGAAATTGATCATTTCATTTTCCTGCAGCAAAAACATCTAGTATTTTAACAACATTTACATTAAAAGTAAAACTATGGTACACAGCTTCATAAACCTTTGGGCATCTTTTTTACCAGCCAATCAGTTCTCAACATCTCCCATCTCTCTAAACAATGTGCCCTCTGGGAGACCAGAACTGATTGTGGCATTCATGGAAGGTTATTCTTGTACACCCAGTGAGGAGTCCTTCATTCCTCTGTATGAGGCTGTGGGGAGATGCATCGGTGTGTATGGCCGAGCATTACAGTTAGGAATGGAGACAGCACGTTGGGTAGACAGGTTGGCCACTGAGCCCAAGTGACACCAGTCCCGTTCACATAACGAAAGGGAGGGCCAATGCCCATACATCCTTTTCATAAGCATGTGCTGTGGGTAGCAGTGCTCATATAGGAGGACAGGCAGAGAATTGGCTTAAAGTGAGGTGACATTGGCCTATAGTGAGGTGACATTGGCTTATAGCAGCTTATATTGAGGAGGCACCCTCAATGTAAGTGGAGTAAAACAGACTTATTTTTAGAGTCATCTTTATTGGTATTCAAATGTTTTTTAACTGAGCCCCCCTCGCCCTTGAATAAAATATATTGTTTCTGGGACCGTCAGAAGCTATAATGGCCTATATTATTCTATTAAAAGCAGTCACTGTCATTTCTTTTTAAAGATCCTCAAACCACCTCCCCTAGACATCGTTCAGGGCCACAGGGGGGTGGGGAGGTAGTTGGTAGTCCAATAGTTTGCAAACATCATATTAAGTTTAATTAAGTTTAGGGTTTTCTCTTTATGGCAAGCTGTGGACTTCTACATTTGGACAACTAGCCAAGAGCGGATTAGTTGCTTAGACTAAATATTGATTCCAGGTGGGACTGTCTGCCCTCGAATATCATCCCAGGGCAAGAAAGCTTATCCTCATCGATTGGTAGCTTTGGTGTAAGTCTCCCGTCAACGAGAATAAAGGGCAAGTTTCCCACTCAACATCAATGGGCTTGGAGCAGGGCTCAAGTCGAGGGTACACGCAGGGGGACGGAGTCCACCCACTTTATTCAGAGGGTGGACTCAGTCCCCCAGCTAAAAGAGAAACATGGATGTACTGTCTGAATTTATAAATTAAAGCCACTCTTGGGGATCAAACCGCAGTCGCCAGGTGTTTAGCCTTGACACTTCACCACTGCACTATATAACCAGATGAAAAATAAAAAACAACTAAAGGTGAAATATCCCATTTCGTACTGCAAGTCCCAGGGAAAATATTTGTATTGTTTCTTGGAGTTAAGAGCATGAACACCTTTTTTTAACATTTTCAAAAACACTATTAGAAGAAAATATCCTGTGTTGGTTTTGTGTGTGTGTTGATTTTATGAAAGGCAAATGCCATTCGTCCTGTTCAATTTGGTTAGTTATGCAAAGCCAAATTTAATGAAGTGTGCATATTTCACCTTGATATGCTAATTTCTGGCAACGTCACATCCTATTGCGTTTGTTGATGAGTCCCCACTTTAATTTTTAGGACTTGACCCCTGGCTTGAAGGGACTCTGACTGAAAAGCTCTTTGAAGACTAGAGGTTCTCTAAGAGGAACAGATCTGAAGCAAGAAGTTTGCACTAGCCACGGCAGCAGTAAGACACTGGCCCTCATTACGATACTGGCGCTAAACCATGGCGCTATTAGCACCATGGTTGGTGCCGGTATCGTAACGAGTCCGCCAATGTTCAATGGGGAATTACCACCCCATTCCAAGGTTGGCGGGGCGGTAATTCCCCATTGAACATTGGCCCTTCCCCATTCCCATTTTTGCCCCATAGGGCTCAATGGGACTGGGAAAGGCGCTAAGTACAGGACCGCAAATTGCGGTACCGTACTTAACACCAAGGTCCCTTTGCGGGTCCCTACTTTAACAGCTGGTCTGGACCAGCCGTTCAGGTCGGGTCCCGCAAACGGACCTCATAGTAAGGCGCTAATGGGTTAACGGAGCTGCAGCCTTTTACGGCGCCGTTAACCCATTAGCACCAGGGTCGTAATGAGGCGCACTGAGTAGTTTGCAGTACTTTCTTCTTCTGCTGACATTGCCTGAGAACAAAATTCGGAAAGTGTCTGGGTCTATGCAACTAGGGATCAGCAAGATTCCCAAATAGCTTGTACAGCGGACCAATATAGAATGGCGATGGAAATGTAAGAATGCCACCACAATGAATGTCTAGCAGGTGGTTATTGGCGATGCGACGACAATCGCAGCTGTTCATTAAAATAAAACACATTAGAAAAGTGACAGATCATAGTTATGAAACTAGTTCCAGTGCATGTATTCAGCCGTAATTGATACATATTGCAATGTGGCATGAACCGGTTCACTGGTCTCATATTGTGGTCCTTGATCCCTTTTAAGAGAGTAGAACACGCTCTACAGGCAATACCATTATTGTACATACTGTGCACTCAAAACACATTGCCTGAGGATCTTCTGCTTTATTTATATATTGTTGGTGCTCCGGTAGCACCATAATCGGAGGCAGCTGGTTCAGAGTGCCGGGACGGAGGAAGGGGAAGAGGTAACGATTGCCATTCAAAACAGGCTGCAGGTGAGGTGAGGAGGTTGGGGATAGTGAAAGGCGGGAGGGAAGGGTGGTGTCATTCCACACTCAGTGAGTCCAGAAGGTGCAATTCCTATCAGTCCAACTACGGGAGGAAGTTAAGTGCGCGGGGATGGGCTTCCCCCAAATCTCTTTGGGATGATAAGTGCTCTCTGATGGTTTGTGACCTGAAGAGGAGAGAGAGGCCAAAGCGATTCAAGCTCCTCGCGACTGGCATGCAAACAGTGTAATGTGTTGGCAGAGATCTCCAGTCCCTGTGGCCATGCATTAGAAGACGATCCCAGTCCGCCCCACCTGCTCCCTGTCTAGATTCTGGGACTTGCCATTTTCTTAAATTTGAAGTGAGAAAGAAATAACTGCATGCCCCAGTATGCCAAGCAAACAGGACGCGATGGCCTCCGCATGCATGCCCATGGGAACATGGACTACTCTGGTTTCAGTGAGGAGTATGACGAATCTTTGACGAAGGGCCTTCTTTCGGATTGTAAGTGTCATGGTTTGGCTCTGGCCTCTCTGCAGGATGGGGCTCTGGGACCTTCCCTGGGAGTCCCCATTCGCCCCCCCCCCCCCCCACACGAGTCCTCTGGCAGGCGTATTAATTGTATTCAGGGCCCAATTAATAATTGGTTCGTCGTCCGGTTTGGCCGAGGCACTGAGGAAAGGCCTACACGTAGAGCTCTCGCGAGCAGAAGCAGCGTGTTCCCGCTCTTGGGGCCAATCACGGAAAGGCTGCATTCCCATTTGGATCGGCCACACACGCACCGGGATTGCTGCTATAAAGTTTCTGGTAGGAAATTGTTTTCACAACTGTTAACAGGAACCCGGGCATATCTTTGGGTCCAGGGCTTCCTAGATTTTGTGATTAACAAAGGTGATGGTGAGGAGGCTGGCGACAAGGGATGCAGGAGCGCTGCGGTCAATAACTTGAGATTTCAGAAATCTGCTTCAGACTGAAGTCAAATGAAGAAAAGAAAAGTCGAAGCTCGCACTAGCCTCTCTAGAGGCGGGCCATGCAGCAAGACACCCCTGGTGAAATCAGACACCGGCCCATTCGGTGACGTGTAGAAGCGCTGTGCACCGCGGCCGAGCTCTTGCACATTTCACTGCACACACAAAAGCATCGCTGTCCATTATGCGGGCTACAGCTTTTACATTCGATACAATTCGAAGCCCGCCTTGGAATTGCAAAGGCAGTGATAATATGATCCCTCTCGGCCAATCTGAAATGAAAGGACACGGCCCCTTTGTCTCCTGAGACACAGGCCTGGGAAACCTCTGTCTTAGGGGGTAAGGACAATGGGCCTAATTCACAGAAGTGTTTTAGAATGGCAAAACCCCATTGGGAAACGCTCGTGAATAGGGCCCAATGCCTCTTGCCTACCAGAGAGGTTTGTGCATAACCAGCTTTCAAAAGAGCAGTCCTATTGTCATTTTAGTAAAAATGAAACCGAGTTACAGACTCTTAAACATCTGATTATGAATTGCCCGGCTTTAACACCTTAACCAACTTGTACATGGTACTGATTTTATTGATGTGGAAAATATATGGCAACCATTATTGCTCCAGAAACAACCTTCAACTGCTTTATCGGTACTCACATTTCTTGAGCATCTTAAACTTAAAAAATTGGATGAACTAGTTTTTATCTGTTAATTCCTGATTTTATGGCATCGTTTTAAACACATTCTTGTTTATTCTCGTTATCTCTTTTCTTTATTTCTTCCATTTCATTTTGTTCTAATTCATTCCTATTTTAAACTTTTTTAAACCATTGTATTGTATATGATGTGTTTTTTATTTTCTTTATAAAAGGTTACATTTCATTTATCCATATGCAATAAAAAAAAATGAATAACAATGTTACCTACTGTTTGCTCACACTGTGCAGTACTCAGCAGATTAGCCGGCGTGGGTGTGTGTACGCACACGCTCACTTATGACCACTAACATCCACACTGATTGAGCTGGTGAGGTTTTCACTTGCATTGGCCAGCTGGATAATCTTGGTGCATGGCTCACGGAATGCTCCAAAATAACTATATTCATGTCACCAGGTTCTAAACTCCTCCTTGGGGGAAGTAGGTGAGTCTTAAAGATTACCGGCTTTCCGATAAAGCAGCTTGAGTTACATACACGAGCCGGCCTTAGAGCAGAGCTGCCTGGGTGATCGCCCAGGGCACCATTTGTTACACATATGAAGAAGTGGGCTTTATGGTCCCGGAACTGACTCTGTGGCTTCATTCGGAGCGGTGATTTCAAGATGGCGGATCGCTTTGCTCACAGTTCCAAATGCAGTGTTCCAGCCTTTTCATGTACGCCAGAAGCGCAGCGTGCAGGTCACATGATCCCTTATACATCACGAAGTTTGTCAACTCTTCGCGTCGCTACTGTTCTAGCTGATGCTCTGTGACTTCGCTAATAGACCCGACAGTTCCAATTTCCCTTTGATTCTACCTATTCTGTCCTTAGCTTAAACCAACTTTGCCTATCACCTATCTCCCAGATTTTTTCCTCAGCTTTCGAAGTGTACCTCCAGTGGGCTGCTATCCGCATCTCGTATCCCGATTCAGTTTCTTGGTCATTTCCCGGGTAATATTAAGTTCACGTCTGCTATATCTTCTAAGTATCCTTCCGGGCTTTGTAGCCTCCCACTCCTAGAGTTTCACTTACCTATCTCTCTTTGACAGGATTCTTGCTTTCAAGTCCTCTGTGGCTCCCGCCTCTGCGGCTTCTCTCCAGGTATTCAAGACTCGACTGGTTCAAAGGTTAGGGGAAGTCCTATGGTTACTTACCTTCTAATTGCCATATTCACCTCCTTCCTCCCTCTTATCTCTCTCTATTGTCATCCTCTCCAGAAGAAGCCTTCCCGAGTTTGAACCTCCATCACCTCAGGTGACGCTGTCTTCACGCCGCTTTCAAGTCACCCGGATACACTTTCGACCAGGTTTTTCTACCCCAGAGGGTTTCCCTGACGGGCGCGTACTCCTTCTCAGGGTTTTGTTTCCGAGCAAGGAGTGGCACATTGGTCGGGGTGATCTTTGCTTTCAGCATTGGCCTTCCATGGAATTATTCAGTCTGGTGAGGTGAGAGTATCCTTTGAATCAAAACTCTTAATGTGATACATTGGTTTCCAATTGGTAGACCTAACGGATAACAGATAATTAACAGATAGCGACGCCTTTAAAAGAGGCGGCAGACTGAGATTTCGATGGAACAGCAAATGCAACAGCTAATTGCAGCCATGCAAACTATGTCCTTAGAGATGCAATCCCTCAAACAAGATAACGCACAATTGCGACAACAGGTCGCTCATGCTTTTTCAGACTCCATTGAGTTTGAATACTGGCAAATTGGACGGTGACCCTCACAAACTTAAAGTATTTCTTGATAGTTGCACTGTGCAATTTACCTTTAAATCCAGATTCTTCCCCACCGACAAAGACAAGGTCGGATTTGTGATTTCTCATCTGGCTGGACCGGCTTTAGCTTGGGCAACACCCTTAGTGACTTCTAACAATGTGATTTTAGACTCGTACCCTGCCTTTACCAACAGTTTGAAATCAATGTTTAGTAGACAAGAGATTACAGTATCCACACAAGAAAGATTGCTAGACCTAAAGCAGGGTAGTAAATACCTTTTGACTTATATCACGCTCTTCAAGCAGCTTTCCTCCGAGTTAGGGTGGCCTGATGACGGGTTGCTCACATTATTTAGGCGGGGACTGTCAGACAATCTAAAGGATGAGGTTGCGAAAGTTCCCCGTCCGGCCAATCTAGCGGATATGATAACTCTTGTCATGCAGATCGATTACTGCTTACATGAACGATCACATGAAAAGAAAAGGAATAGAGGGATTCAAACCCAACTCGTATCATTCTGTAACGAGTAAGCCAGTGGTAACTGATAAACCCATGCAAGTCGGGACAGTTAGAGGACCATTATCCGCTGCTGGGAAGGAGAGGAGAAAAGCCTTAGGCCTGTGCATGTATTGCGGATCCTCCTCTCATGTGTTAAGAGACTGCCTCCTGGTCCCTCCCTGACGCACTCAGGCTATGGGGTCGGGACACGCCAAAGCCCTACCGCAAGGGGAACAACGGTAGGGACTCATGAATCTGATTCCCCAAAGCAAGTTAGTTTACATCTGGACACTGCAGCTTCTACTCAGAATATGGTCGCTATTGCTATTACCATTGTCTTGCCCAAACAGGTCTTACAAGGCATACCTGCACTAATCGACTGTGGAGCGGCAGGACATTTTGTAGATGATCAGTGGGTAAATAAACATGGGATAAATTGTATACCCAAAGCTATGATCACTCCTATTCAAGGAGTTGATGGCCATCCGTTAAGCTCGGGTCCGATCCGTGAACAGACAGAACCTGCTATTTGCCAGATTGCCGCACACAAGGAATCCATAGTCTTTGATCTAATCAAAGCGGCTCATTTTCCCCTCATCTTGGGTCTTCCATGGTTGAGGAGACACAACCCTTTTATTAACTGGTCTGCAGGCACTCTTTTCCTTGGCTCTGAATATTGTGTTAACCATTGCTTGTCTCATGAGTCTGTAGGCATATACATCCCGACTGAAAGTTCAAAATCTCCTTTAGTTTCCACCATGAATCACTTGGAGGTTATCCCAGAATGCTATCAAAAATACTGGTCTGTGTTTTCCAATCCTGAGTTCCCGACACTACCACCTCATAGGAGAGATGACTGTCATATTGAACTACTTCCTGATAAACCTATTCCCTTTGGGAGAATGTATGTGCTTTCTCAAAGAGAAAATGAAGTCCTCAAAGAATACCTCTAATGCAATTTACTGAACGGACTCATAACCGAATCGGTATCTCCCGCTGGAGCTTCACTCTTCTTCATTCCCAAAAAAGATACAAATGAACTCCGACCGTGTATTGACTATTGAGGGATCAATAAGATTACGGTGGCAGATAAATATCCTATGTCGTTGATCCCAGACATTCTTGAAGCTGTTCGAGGAGCCTCATTCTACACAAAATTAGACCTCCGCGGGGCTTACCATCTCATCCGCATTGTCCCTGGAGACGAGTGGAAAACCGCGTTCAAAACACCATTCGGCCACTATGAGTACCATGTAATGCCCTTTGGTTTGGTCAATGCTCCTGCGGTGTTCCATGCTTTATGGATCATATTTTTTCTGATATCCGGTTCTATTTCGTTATCATCTATTTGGATGACATCTTAATATACTCCTCCATCCAAGAGGAGCATATCTGGCATGTGAATGCTGTACTTGACCGCCTGCAGAAGAACCAGCTTTACTGTAAAGCCTCCAAATGTGAATTCCATCAAAGACAGGTGACCTATCTAGGGTTTGTGACGTCACCACAAGGTATTTCCATGGATCCGAAAAAGGTCTCCGCTGTGGTCGAATGGCCAAGACCATCTAACGTTAAGGAGATTCAACGATTTTTAGGATTCGCCAATTCCTATAGAAAATTCATTCCTTGTTTTTCAGAGATAATATTGCCTATTAGTCGACTCCTAAAAAAAGGAATCCCGTACATATGGAACGATTCCACCAATCATGCCTTTCAGACCGTCAAAACCATGTTCACTTTAGCATCCATTTTGATACCTCCAGACCAGACTAAGCAATTCTTTGTAGAAACTGATGCCTCGCATCATGCATTGGGGGCAGTTCTGCTACAGCGTACGGATCAGGGAGATGAAAGACCAGTCGCTTATCTGTCTAAAACCTTTAATGCCTCTGAGCAGAACTATTCTGTGCTCAAGAAAGAATTATTGGCAATAAAGAGGGCCTTTGAGGAGTGGAGACACTTATTATTTGGATCCTCCTTTCCCGTCGAAGTACACACAGACCATCAAAATATCAAGGTCTTACAGAACGCTCACACGAATAATAGTCGACAAGCACGTTGGGCATATTTCTTTCTACCATTTCGGATCGAATTCACCTTCCTTCCTGGAAAACAAAACCTTAGGCTGATGCCCTCTCTCGTAAAGACTCTCCCATCTCTCATTTCAGTCCTGAACCCGTATTTCCCAAAGCCAAATTCATCGCAGTCATTACTGATTTTCTACTAGAATTAAAGACCGCCTCCAAGACTAGTCAAGCTTTCTGTAGAGAGATGGCTTCCGCTCACCACCTTGTCCAGAACAATTCTTACTACTTTAACAAGTCCCAGGTCTTGGTGCCCACATTGGAACTACAACTAGAAGTGTTAAGGATGTGTCATGATTCTCGAGCTGCCGGTCATCGAGGTGGTCAAGGCACATTAGATTTGGTACAACGACACTTTTGGTGGCCCAAGATTCACACGGATGTGCAGGATTATCTAATGGCATGTAGCGTGTGCTCCCAATCCTAAAATCCTAGGACTCCTCCTCTGGGATTACTCACCCGGATGCCGATTCCAGATAAGCCTTGGCTGGTGATCTCTACTGACTTTATAGTGGATCTTCCTCCTTCACATAACAAGACTACAATAATGGTCACCATAGATTACTTGACTAAACTAGCCCACTTCACTCCCTTAACCAAACTGCCAGAAGCTGAAGGAATGGGTAAGATCTTTATATCTGAAATCTTTTCCAAACACGGTTTATCAGATACTGTGGTTTCTGATTGAGGCCCTCAATATACATCAAGATTCTGCGAAAGAGTATGTCGGGTTCTGGGGATCAGGAGGGCGCTCAGTTCTGGATATCATCCACAGACTAACGGACAGACTGAGCGCCTTAATCAAACACTGGAAAGTTATCTTCGGTGTTTTGTATCAGCTGCCCAGGACAATTGGGTTGAGTTATTACCGTTTGCTGAGTTTGCCTACAATAATGCTCGACACTCGGCACTTCGCACTAGTCCTTTTCACTGTTCTTACGGATTTCACCCCTGATTCGTACCTTCTGTTACCAGCTCCTCTTCATGCTACCCAGGAGTAGATGGCCTCATATCTGAGAACCAGGAAGGCCATACACTCGCGAAGATTTCCTTGCAAGCTGCCCAGGATAGAGCCAAGATGATGGCAGATAGACATCGCCGAGACATCCCGCTGTTGAAACAGGGAGAATCTGTTTGGTTGGCCTCTCGTTTTCTTCCCCGTCATCTGGTTCCCTCTAAACTCTCCCCAAGGTACTTTGGTCCTTTCAAGATTCAGTCTTTGGTGGGTTCAGCTGCGGTTAAGCTCTAGCTGCCCACATCCTGGTCTCGGATACATCCTGTATTCCATCTGTCTCAGATCAAGATTGCTGTTCAAGACCGATTTCATCGGTCGGACAATTCTCCTCCACCTCCAATTTCGATGGATACTGGCCCAGAATATGAAGTCGCCAGCATCTGTGACTCCCGATATCATAGAAGGAAATTACAGTTTCTTGTGGACTGGAAGGGGTATTCTCTGGCTGAACGGACTTGGGAACCAGCTTCAGGGGTTCGCGCACCCCTACTGGTCAACGATTCTTTAGATTACATCCAGGAAAGCCGGGGTTGCCTCCCAGGAGAAGGGGGCATACTGTTACACATATGAAGAAGTGGTCTTTATGGTCCCGGAACCGACTCTGTGGCTTCATTCGGAGCGGTGATTTCAAGATGGCAGATCGCTTTGCTCACAGTTCCAAATGCAGCGTTCCAGCCTTTTCACGTACGCCAGAAGCGCAGCGTGCAGGTCACATGATCCCTTATACATCACAAAGTTTGTCAACTCTTCGCATCGCTACTGTTCTAGCTGATGCTCCGTGAGTTCGCTACTAGACCCAACAGTTCCAATTTCCCTTTGATTCTACCTATTCTGCCCTTAGCTTAAACTATCTTTGCCTATCACCTATCTCCCAGATTTTTTTCCTCAGCTTTCGAAGTGTAACCGATCCATCAGGATGCTATCCCCATCTCGTATCCCGATTCAGTTTCTTGGTCATTTCGCTACCATTTCCCGGGTAATATTAAGTTCACGTCTGATATATCTTCTAAGTATCCTTCTGGGCTTTGTAGCCTCCCACTCCTAGAGTTTCACTTACCTATCTCTCTTTGACAGGATTCTTGCTTTCAAGTCCTCTGTGGCTCCCCCCTCTGCGGCTTCTCTCCAGGTATTAAAGACTCGACTGGTTCAAAGGTTAGGGGAAGTCCTATGGTTACTTACCTTCTAATTGCCATATTCACCTCCTTCCTCCCTCTTATCTCTCTCTATTGTCTTCCTCTCCAGAAGAAGCCTTCCCGAGTTTGAACCTCCATCACCTCAGGTGACGCTGTCTTCACGCCACTTTCAAGTCACCGGGTACACTTTCGACAAGGGTTTTCTACCCCAGAGGGTTTCCCTGACAGGCGCGTACTCCGTCTCGGGGTTTTGTTTCCGAGCAAGGAGTGGCGCGTTGGTCGGGGTGATCTTTGCTTTCAGCATTGGCCTTCAATGGAATTATTCAGTCTGCTGAGGTGAGCGTATCCTTTGAATCAAAACTGTTAATGTGATACATTGGTTTTCAATTGGTAGCCCTAACGGATAACAGATAATTAACACCTTTAGCCACCCCGCCCCCTGCCATGCCAGCTCAGGGAAGTCTTTTGAGGTATCCCCCAAGCTGGCGTGGTGGAAGAACCCACGGGAGGGGCACCCTATTGAAATTAAATGCACCCTGTCTTGTGCTGACACTGAGCTTTCCAGCACGGGAGTGGGCACATTTAATATTTTTAATAACAATAGGATGCTGATGCTTTCTCATCGGCATCCTATTCCAGTGATTAACTTCCTGCTCAGGTGCTGGAGTAGGGAGGCAAATAAAAAATGTGGGCCCCGCACTTCCCTGCATTAACCAAGTGCACCAGATTTTTCTTTCACTTCCCGGAGCGTGGCTGGGACTGCACGGTTGCAAGATTGAACTGTGCTTCATAGTGGGAGGAAGCAACGGTTACCAGTAGCGTGAACATCTGTAAACAATTCAAAATGTTCAGTGAGATCCTCTACAAGCGGGATAGCCAATCAGCTATGCATGACTGCTGGGCCCCAGTTCGACCTCCCACTCGATGCAGAGGAGGCATTTGACATGATAGATTGGCGGTTCTTCTTACGGACTCGGGTCTATGGTTTTAGGGAAAGGTATAGAAGACTGGTGGAAATGTTGTACTCATCCCCAGAGGTGTGCACCACTGTGAACACTTCAAGCTGCTTTTTCAAGGATAGGAACAGGGCCAGGATGCTCTACTGCACACTACTGTTTGATGTGGCCTTGGACCACTGGCTGCTGTTAGCTGACAGAAACCAAACATCAGATTAATAACAGAGGGAGGCAAGGAGTAAAGTAAAAGAGAATATGCACTCAGAGGACACTCTGGTCTTACCTGCACACCTGGATGCGTATAACAGTGAACTTTGGGAAACTCTCCTATACAAATTATTATAAACAAGGCCGATATTTTGCTCTTGTCAAAGACCATCACACAGGGCCTTTGTATAAATGGTATGCACGGTGGGAGCCAGAATACATCATATAGCTATGCATAGTGTTACTGAGAGAGCCTGCATGCCAAATCCCACCAGCTTTGAGAATTAACTTTAAGACATTGGCGGTGATATGGACCACTGGGAAAAACTGAATCTGCTGCCATGGAAGGACATCTTAAGGTACTTTGGGGCCCAATGCACCAACAACTTTGTCCCCAGCCAAAACAAGCATTGGCATGCCAACCGTTTGAGCTTTTGTGTAGGCATGGGAAAGGCATTTGCTAGGCACAGCCGTAGTGGTATTAAGTAGCCATTGATGGTAGCGGGTGCAGAATGGTGCGAGTAGCTCGCACCAGTCACAGCTAACAGCAGTGCCCGGCAAATGTCTAATACTTATACACAAGCCCAAACTGTTGGCTTTGCCAATGCTTGCTTTTAACAGGACTTCAGTGAAGAATGCACAGAGTGCTTATAAATCAAGTGGCTGCAGGCAGACATGGTAAGACATTTTGATTACATAATTAGTGGGTTTACAACTCCAATTAACAGACTGATTCATGGATTATTTGCGCCAAAAAAATGGGATTTGTGCGCCATTCTGCCCCAAAATCCCTGTTAAACTAATCAGGATTTGCTGGCAGAATGGCGCACAAATCCCATATTTTTTGGGCGCAAATAATCCATGAATCAGGCCCTAAGTCTTTAACTCTTAGGCTGCTTTAAAAAGTAATGGCAACACTCTGAGTGCAAATTTGAAGGTAAGGCTTGATTAAAGCAAGCTCAAAGAGTTCCAATGAGGAGGTGTTTTGGGCGAGAGGAGCTGTAACTGGGTGGGAATGGCCATGGGCAGTCAATGGGTGGGCATATTACCAAACTACACCTACAGGCTACGTGTCCCTCATCGTATGCTATTCCTCCCCATCTGTACTTTAATGCAATAGGTTCGGTTTATAGGTGTCGGAAGCGACAGCTAATAGCCCATACTAACAAAAAGAGGACCCCTCTAACAAGAAGGACCCCTCTCCTGCCCTTCGTTGTGATCATAGCCCCTGGCTCGCTATATAGTGCCCTGGAAGTGAATAATGTAAGCGTGGGAACTCCCTTGAAGTCCCCCAATCCCTTAATCTGTGGGGGAATGATAATAATAAACGAGTGGCATTTCATGGGCACGATTATCAGTCCACGATGAGGGCATTTGTATTCTAGCATAGAGTAGGGGGTGGCATCTGCGCTCTGAGCTGCAGACACGTGTGGGAGGGTAAGGACATGTAATACAAATGTACTTAATTATTATTGATTACCTCTGTCAGGCACTATGCAATATCATGATGTGCAAATACATTTTGTGAAACTGTGCAGTGACTTCTCTGCATTTTTACCAATAGGGTGCCCTATACTGTTAGGACTTTCGGGCAGAGTGATACTATTATAACATGGGGGAGTCCTCATAGATAATTCCTCAAATAGTTATTTCTCTGTTATTTCAACATCCTTGCGTGGTGTACTTAGGCACAAACCCTTTCAGATGGCAGTTAAACCATTCGAAATACACAGCATAAGTCGTGTTTGGTATGGTACAATGGGGGCTTGTCTCATTGCTCTGTAATGTCTATTATCTGTTTCCCAACATTACGAAGCTTTACAAATTGAAGGATTTCAATTACTGTGATTCCTTCATTCTTTTATTTCCATTTCTTTAGACATAAAACACATCATGTGCGCAAATCAAGGCATACATAGACATATTGTGCAAAAAACATGTGCAAAAAACTATCTAGAATAAACAATACCATTCATAGAGCTACCATCAAGCAGTGTCGGGCAACAAATGATGGATTCATTCTGCATCTACATCTGTAGAATGTCTGAGCCCAGGCCTAGGTGTGAGTGGACCTACTCAGAGGCGTTGCTAGGGGGGGCTAAGGGGGCTATAGCCCCTGGTCTTTTGGTTGTAGCCCCGGATAGAATCTCAGGAGCAACAGCCAAAACGCTAGCTAGCCCCCCGTCCCGACAGCTCCAACATCAGCGTAGCCCTGGGTCTTTTCCAGACCTAGCAACACCCCTGGACCTACTCAAACTGCTGAGGCTCAGGAGAACATCCCCCTACCCCCGAATCAGGGTAGAACTGTGGCATACACAACACCAGTAGGGGCCTGCCACCCTACCATCCCAAATGAACCTGAAACTCTGGCTCATGACTTTCTGCTTCTGTTCGTGTACCTGTTGTATATCTTTTTCATTGTTTTATCCTATACTGGTACAAACGCTGTGAGACCTGTGGGTTTGGGCGTTACACAAATGTTATGAGTAAATACGGTTGTCTTGGGGAACAATGAAAAAGTGGCTGGAAGTCATAAACGGCAACTCATTTTCTTTGTAAAAGACTGAGGGCCTCATTACACGGTAGGCGGTGAGCCATGGCGCTATTAGCGCCATGGCTCATGCCGGTAAAATACCGGCACCGCCTTGGTGGAAAGGGGATTTACCGCCCCATTCCAAGGTTGGAGGGGCGGTAAATCCCCCTTCCACCATTGCCCTTCCCCATTCCCATTTCTGCCCCATAGGGCTCTATGGGAATGGGGAAGGCGCTAATTACAGCACCGCAATTTTGCGGTGCCGTAATTAGCTCCGAGGTCCCTTTGCGGGTTGGATTTTAACGCCTGCAAAAAGCAGGCGTTAAATCCCCCAACCCGCAAAGGGACCTCGTAGTAAGGCGGTAAGGATTTACCGGTACCGGTATTTCACCGGTACCGGTAAATCCTTACTGCCATCCGTGTAATGAGGCCCTGAGTAGTACTTCAGGGTGCGGTTTTTGATAACATGTTTTTCAAATTGTACATTTTAAACAATATTTGCTGAGTAACATTTATCAAAAAATTATTAGCTCCACAGTTAAGTAACATGTCAAGCTCGCCCGCTTTGGCCATACAACGGATCCGACTAATCTGAAAAACCTGCCCGAAGCTACGATGTTGTGCCTGCACGTCGGGATTGCCCTACAGCCCTGAAGGCAGTTTGAATCTACCCACGGCTAACACTGGTGGGTCAAATCCAGACTGGGAACAGAATGAGGGAATTTAAAAATGTTAAGCTTGCGGAGAGGATGAACATTGTATAAGGAACTCCCCGATGCGGTCACTGTGGTCCACCCACAACCAGAGGGTATTTGATCCCTAATACTTTCACTGCTTGGTGTGTTCACTGCAGGAAATAAAAATTTGCTCTATGTGGAATGCCATCTTAATTCAGTGGATATTGCTGTATCTAAAATGGCATGAAGATCTAGATATATTACTCACAAAGTGCCAATGAAAGAACATTTTGAGGGAGAACTAAACTCCAGCAGACCACAGGACAGAATCCATGCTACATCTGTGAAACCAGGAAAGCAGCCAGAATCCACAGGTACTTTGGAAAGACAGTCGAAGGCAAGGCCACTCACTGTACTCATATGCTATCATATAGCATTCTCAAAACACATCACACAACACCCCTGCCATTAGAATGCAGGTACCCCATGACAAAAATGTGGTCTAGCTGGAAGCATAATGAGTCTCCAACACTCGCACGCTCTCCAAATGATATATGATATGATATGGTATTTATAACGCACCTATACACAAGTGTTTCGAGGCTCGACGAGGCAGGGGAGGGGAACAAAGCACCTCATAGCACCCATCCACATGCCAGCTCGATATCGGTAGCTAGTAGGGACTTGACCACCTCTACCCACTTTCGTATTGGCTCAAATGCACACACGCTTTCTAAACTGCTCTGACGAATCTCCCTACTTTGGACTCTGGTCCCCAAGGACGCTCACCTATTGAGACCATACCAATAGGAAAAGGCGCTATACAAATGACAATTACATTACAATATAAAACAGAGCTCAAGAGACTTAAGAATGGCATGGAGGCAGCAGTGCTCACTGCTATGATGCTTTTGCACACCAGCCATATGATTTTAGATGGAGTGAAAAGTCTGAGACACTTGTTGGGTATGCAAAAGGGTCAACGGAACCATTGAACACATGCTCAGGTCATGCAACCAGCTGAAGCACCTGTGAAACGAGATCACAGAACAGATCATCTTGATCCTGGGGTCATGTCTGCAACTTCACCACCGCACAATTCTTCGCGGGCCCACAAATATGTAGGATGACTTGAGCCAGGGAGACAATCTCCCTCTGCTTGAGGGGATTAAATGTGAAAAACGAGACGTACTAAGAAAATGGAAAGACTCTATCCCAGTCAGTTGAGATTTGGCTTGAGGACATGGGTGCAGTAACAAGTCTAGAGAAACTGTATTTTGCTATAGAAAGAAATCAATCCAAATTCGAAATGATCCGGTTTATGTATCAAGACGACATTCTGTAGAGACATGTGTTGGCTAGTGTCGCTGTGAATATGGCCTTCAGAAGATGTGTTGGCTTCTCACCTACTTTACTCCACCATCTTCACTGGGCATCGCCAACATTCTCTTCTCTGTGCCTCTGCACCCCTTCCCCCAGAAATAGTGGGATGGCCAAATCGCTAGATTATTTGGCGGTGATGATTGATGCAGGTAGCTTAGTCGTATTTATCGCCCGACTTAAGCACATGTTCTGTATATGGGCAATTGTTAACACATTGCTTTAAGAGTGGTCGCATTGTATGCCAAAAAGCATTTTTTTTATAACAAGAACAAAGAAAGGAGATAAATTGGGGGACTTTGCTTGGTCACCAGGACACAGAAAAGGAGGTCGGTGCTAGCGTGTGGGACTGTTCTCGCCGCACAGGCAACAGCTGCTGTCTGGGCAAGCCCCTGCGGGCTGGAACCACAAGGCTGCAGACTGCCATCGAGGTTGAAAAGAACCTCTCTTTGGAGGCTTCAGTGCTCTTCTGAGCTCAGCGCTTCCGGGAACAAGAACATTCAGTTTCCAAGAACTGACAACCAAAGACCCAACCACCCCTGTCAGCTATGGGTGACTTTTAGCAATGTACCTCCTAGGACAGCCTCAGAAAACCCACCAATTGCTGACAAACACTCCTGATTCCCATTGAGTAATGATATAGCCAGCCTCTGAAATTGAAATTAAAGAAGATGCCAAATAAGTTATCAATTAATCAAACTCAGGTGAAACATTAAGTGTCATTTACACAGATTAGTGACTCCTGCATGAAGCAAACAATGACTTGACATGAAGACAGTCGATTAACCCCGGATTTACTTTCGAATATTTAAACAAACCTCAATCGGCGCAAATGAGAAACATTTTGGGCCTCATTACACGGAAGGCGGTGATCCAGGGTGCTATTAGCACCCTGGACCATGCCGGTAAATTACCGGCACCGCCTTGGCGGTAAGGGGATTTACCGCCCCATTCCAAGGTCGGTGGGGCGGTAAATCCCCCTTCCGCCATTGCCCTTCCCCATTCCCATTTCTGCCCCATAGGGCTCTATGGGAATGGGGAAGGCGCTAATTATGGCACCGCAATTTTGCGGTGCCGTAATTAGCTCCGAGGTCCCTTAGCGGGTTGGTTTTTAACGCCTGCAAAAAGCAGGCGTTAAAGCACCAACCCGCTAAGGGACCTCGTAGTAAGGCGGTAATGGTTAACCGTCACTGTTACCATTAACGGTGGCCGTTAACCATTACCGCCTTCCGTGTAATGAGGCCCTAAGTGTCCAAGATATAATTTCAAGATATAAGCAAAAGTCAAAACAAGAAAAGTGAAATACTCTACACATTTATACTGGAGGCAACACGCATCTAAGTGGGTGAAGGACAGATCAAGGTCCTCCGACACAAGAACAACCGGAATTGCTTACAGAATCAAAAACCTGGAGACACAGGCGCAGCTGACAGACCATAGTTTCGTAAACAAAACAGGCATGTGCAAACCATTATTTGAAATGGACCAGCAAGGGTTCATGAAAATGAAAAAAACAAACATCAAAATAGCACACTAGCTCCGCAGTCACGCAGGGTACAAGTCCTAAACAAAAGAAGCAGGGGAGGAGAGCCAATTAGTACACAAAATGCCAACAAGACGGCAGGAAGTGATGCAAAAGGGCACAAAAGGACCACAGGGAAATGGCAGCCCCTTTTAGTAAACAAGAATACATGAAACTCTTAGGATTCACTACATTCCCTTAATTTGGGATTGAAAATATGTTTTTTTCGGCTACGGTGTAGTAACCTGCATGCAAATTAACTGTGGTGGAAAAGCGGATGGCAATGGACCTAGTTATATTGGTCAACTACAGCCCACTTAGCTCACCTACCGTTACGGAATTGGCGAAATTCGCCAAAAATTCCACTCCGCGAGCTGGGCGATTTTCCACCTTTTCTGTCGCACTTTTGGCTTCTTCACAAAAAACGAAATTTAGGGCAAGAAACGAAATTTAAACAGACGAAACACCTCTTTCCCACCATTTCTAAAAAAAAAAAACTAAACTTAAAAAAAAAAACCGAATCTTCCAACCTGAAAAGGCTCCGTACGGCCATTTCTGCTCCCCGGGTGAAGCTGGCAGATTGGGTGAAATTTGCCATGAATCCGCCAATGGTCCCATGAATGCAATTAGCAATTTTCAGCCAATCCTGCCCACCTCCCTAAATGTCAGAGCTCATACATGATATTCTGCACCTTCCACCGTCAGCTCATGTCATTTTACATTCCCACGAATCCTACCTTCTAACGAGAGGGTAATAGGCCAGTTACAATACGCAGTATGTCCTCTTACCCTGAACTGCTTCTCTAAAATATTCATGCTTGTTTTCACGGACATGACTTTACTGCAAGATACATCCTAGGTGTCTTCTATTCAGAGGAATCCAACATGGAAGTGAAGCACAACATGTATTCATTTTACAGTAAATCATAACAAATACATTCCTATAACTTACTTATTGTATTTTCCTTTGATTGGTGTGGGACTATAAGCATTGGAATGAAAATTGATGGCAGATTAAAACCCACAATTGCCTGAGCAATTTACACCTGACAAAGGAAAATTTAAGATTTCTGTAAACTCTCCATATACTTTCAAGATTTAAAAGGTGCTACAATTAACCCTTGATAAAGTCACCTGCTTTCAGTCATTCTTTGCAACAGGCATGCAGGGGGTTGTGATGCATGATCAGATTATATATGTAGTTCAGATGTGTCAAACAAGCACACATCATGTACACGGATTCCAGAGATTTTCATAATTGTAATGATACCTTTAATCAGCTGGGTTTCCATGCATACAGATAAAGCAGAAGCAGCCGACTGGTGGCTATGTGGTATTTTGACTTTGAGAGTGAATTTGCTCCACCTCTCTTTAATGACTAAACCATGAACAGACCTCAGGAGATCTAAAAGTGTCAGAAAAGAGTCTCTCTATATCAGTACCAGTTCATTGCTGTGTCCACAGCAAACCCGGACTAATGTTAAGGATGCAGACCGCAAAATGGGCCACAACCCAAAGAGTAAAAGGGTGATACAAGGTTCTGGGACCCCAGGATGAGACCCAAATGAGAGTGCACAGCTCCAACAGTCCACACTTATATGATAAGGGGCAAAACTTCCCCCTACTTCTTCTGCATGCCTAGAGAGAGCCCCCTTCCTAAAAAGTTGGGAAGACTCCATATACTCGAGTCCACCCTCGAATTGTGCCCCATAGTCACACCATATGGCAAGACGTTTACGGTGCACTAGGAGAATTTTAGAAGGCTGCATGACAAACTATGAATAGCAGCATTTCTGTTGCTGTGAATGAAAACATTGATGGTGTTTGGCCCACCATGGACGGAGCACACCACGTTTCACAAGGACGCTGTCGCTGCGTCTTGTTCGGATATCCACAGGGAAACCATACGAAGGGGCCCAGCTGATTCTGTGACCACTTTGTCCACCTGCCCCATTATTTCACAGTTTTCTGGGTTATATGTGACTTTACCGATGGACATTACAGAGTGGTACATTTCATTGTGGTCAAATGCAGAGAGATAGCAACGACTCACTCCACGCGTGTGGAGAAGAGTGTGGCATTTTTTGCACACGTGAGTCTGTGGTGATCTTTGTGCACGCAGCAATGGTGGCGCCCATAGTCGTGATATTGGGCACCACTGCAATAGTGTCTGCCACCACTGAGTGCCACTTACCACGCCTGTCTGCTGCAGGGGAAAGGAAACCCGACACAATCCACCTTTCTCAGTGAGGTTGCAGAGGCCTGTGGGGGGTCGCAGGCTGCTGTGTGCCTAGACGCAGAGAACCCAAAGCGTAGCTCCCACCGCACAGGTACAGATGGATGGACACAGAGGAAACATAGAGAAAGCATTTCCCCTATTTCTTTCTGTCCATCCACCTTTACCAAAATGGGTCACTTTGCAAAGAAATGTTTGACGCCATGTCAGTCCACTTTACAATCTCATGAAAGAGAGATGAAATCCATGTTTTGATAGCTTTTATTGGACTAACTGAAAACATTCCACCTGCAGACAGGGCTGCAATGCATTGGCTTTCACAGAGTGAACACATATGTGACATCTGTGAAGAAGTCACCCGCACCTCGAAACCTAATGCATTGTACCATAAAGTCAATATTATCCCAACACAAAGTATCAGCACTTGTTTTTTGTGTGATTCTGGGTAATCTGAGAGTCCTATTTGCAGCTCATGATGCTACGGTCATGTCCCTGATACCTCCATTAATACATACAGTGCGTGCACACCATGACAGTTAACATACAGGACACCGTCACTCTTGCCCAACTCATTTAAAAATCAATAGACACAGGTGAACTAGATTAAAAATGATCTGTTAAAGAATATACAGTTCCTAAGAAAATGACCACTGGCAAAGTTTTGACTTTGCTAAAGGGAACGCTTTAAGCCACATAGGTCCCTGCTCAGGTACCGTACTCGCCGTCGCACTCGCACACTGAGATCTATGGGAAAGGGCCTGTTAGGAACTCCCCCCTCCAGAACTACTGCTTGGGGCGATGGACGCTTCTGCTCAGTAGGTCCCCGTGCTTAGAACTCCCTTCCACTACAGCTACGGCCAATTGATTATTTAGCTATTTCCAGGAAGCAACTAAAAACGTATCTGTTCAGGTCATTTTCTGGGTCATCTCGTACAGGTAATTTATGTCCATCCAATTAAAATGTTCATCTGCGCCCAGATGCAGTTCACTGCCAGGCTCCCCCTTGAGATATGTGCGGTATAAATATAAAAATCAAAAATCAAATCAAAATCAAGGTGATCGGGGGCGACCCTTGGGGCCAAAGGAGAACGGCTATCGTGGCCAGCTACTGCAAGCCGGCACTCTCCAAATGAAGCCACATTCCGATCCTGGTGCCTTCCTGGTTGCACTGCCAGTCGCAACTTGCAACATGGGCACACCACTTTTCTTGGCATCCTCTTTAAATTGCCACGCAAGAACAAAAAAGTCATGATCATGCTAACGCGGCACTTCAAGGCGAAGCTGCGTAGCCTCGCTCGGCAGTGCTAAATGACCAGCTAGGACATACACAGAATGGTCGCACCAAAGCCAGGCGTGTGCTCCAAGCCTATGCAGCCCAAGGACGCCCGAAGACCCTGTGCGCCTCTGCAATGCCACCCTTTCTCTCCATATCCCAGGCACATTATTTGTACCTGCTAGGTGGTACTAAAGCACCACATCTGAGCCAATACGAATGATCTGCCTGTGGGCTGGCAATCTCCTCTATTTATAGTCTACCCAAGTGTGCAGCAGATTGAGTACGTGCATCTTATCTTTAGATTCTGCAATAGCCTTTTATCAGTCAGTGCCTGCAATGGCCGGTGCAAGGTTCTCCGAGGCCGCCAACAGCTCTAAGTTAAGGGCCTACCAGAATAGACTGCTGGCACAGGATTGGTGGAAACAGAGCAGTGACATCCCCAACATGGGAGGGACAGCAGAAGCGATATCCCTTTCAGGATAAGACCAGCAGGTGTGAAAAAATGACTTTTCCCCACAATTGCATGACACAAAGTACCATCATGACCTTCGAGCTTGATGTCATTATATGAACTGTCATCCCGGAGGTAAACAAAGGTGCGATAAGTTTAAATTAATAAAATAAATCATCTTTGAAGTAGACAAAAAGGTTATTTCATGTACAAACGATATATGAACTAGGGTACTGCCTTGCGAATCCGTACAAATAACCTATGACAAACAAACCGAATGAGAAAAGACCTCATTTATTTGACAGAAAATAGTAGGTATTTTGGTATATGTATGGTAAATAATAGGTCGGTGGTGCATCCAAGGTATAAGTTAGTGGGAGAGAGGGGTGGTCTGGGGGTCGGCATTATACAAAAAACTGTAAAAGAAAGCAAAAAGTAATTTTCGTTTTTCGGTCAAACAAATTAGGTCATTTGCCAATTCTGTATTCCCCCCAGAAAATATAACGGACATCCACTGCCTTGAGATGCCATTGGTGGTTTCCTGGTATGCAAGGGACATAATCAACAGAGCCACTACCGATCAGGGGTACGGCCTCCATGTGCCACCGACATCCCCAGATGAGTCCGCGCTGCCTGCTGAATCCAATACAGCCGCTCATTCCAGCCATACAGCGTCACGTGCACCGTAGAACCTCCCGCGGCCACGCACTCATCACGTGACACGTGAGCTTCCTGTGCACCTGTACAGCCCGACCTGCCCCTCAAGCCCGTTTTTACTTGTGAGGCTGTACCTCAATGTTAGGGATCGGGGAGGTGTCTTTGGGGTTCCCAAGTCAATAATGGTGTCAAAAAGAAAACATTGGTGCCATAGCCTTATTCGTACCAGATAATGCAGCGTTTTATATACTACTGTATTACCACGTTTAAGTGCTGTAATAACGGGTGTCGGTAATACCCAATGACATTTTATTCAATTAAATGATGTTTGGAAAGAACAAGGGCTTATGATGAATAAATGCAGACTAGGAACATATCGCTGAGCCGAACACTTAACTCGTTGAACTCTCTCATCTGCTGATGTGGGAGACAAGTGTTTCCTCAGTGCACTATTCCATAGTTATGCTAGTCTTGAAATGTACAAACTGCTATTGAATATTGTTATTGCACCCTCTAAAAAATGTATTCCTTTTTGGAACGTGACACCTATATTCAAATGGAATGAATTGCAGGAATCTCATGATGTACAATTCAGGTGTGAATGTTTTTTCCCATCCGTGTTTGTATCTTTGCATTCTCGTGCAGGTCATATTGTTTTCCAGATTACAAATGCACAACAAGATGCAAAGAATGACCTGGCTTTGGGGACACAGGCGATTCCTCGGGCCTTGCGGTAGTCAGGAGCAGTCCCATGGATGCATTTGAAGATGTGCACAGAATGTTAAGCGGAATCCTCTACTCTGGCGTATGCTTATATTGAGGCGATATGTCGCGAGGTGGCGGGCCCACACTGTGTGTGGTTAACCCGCTGCCCAAGTTAAGGGTCCAAGCAAAGCGAGGGTCCCTTAACGAGGGTGGTGGGTCGTTACCCACAGGGTAATGTATTGGAAAGTATTGTCTTTCTATGAATGGGATGCCTCGCGATGTCCCCTTCACAGAGAGAAAATACTGTAGCAACATGGCTGCCATGTAATAGGAGGGCGGGGCTCAGTGTGAAGCCCCTCTTCCATGCTCATGGCTACCAGAGCAGGGAAGGTAGCAGCAGCAGCTGTGGCGGTTACAGAACTTGCTGCCTCAGCTAACAGGTAGGTGAAATTGGGGGGAGGGATAAAAAAAACAGGGTCAGTAGGGTTAAGATGGCAGGTGGGGGAGCTGGCCATAGGTGGCATAAAATGCGGGCTTTCACTGGTAGTGTCAGCCCACAGTCCTAGCCACCTGATTGGCTGGCTCCCTCACCCAAGGTGTTAATTTTGTCAGAAAACCCCCAGTATAGCCTTATAATAGTCCAAGTGACAAGTCACTAAGCTACACCAAGCTACAACCGCACACTTGACCAGTTGCACGAAGGCCAGAATACTACAAAGTCAGTGGATATTAAAATAGCACGCCTTGTGAATAGCTTGGAGCTTTATCAAATGTAACTTTAAGGCATTTCATCTCAGATGGGAAATTGCCAGGTTTTCCGAAAAGGAGGTTTGTGGGGTGTGAGGATAGATTCCTTTTTAGCGTTGGCAGGATATCCTCCACCTTCCCCTGGCTAAAATGGATCCAGCTGGAGTCCATTCCGGCTGAGATGCCTTACGGGCTTCATAAATGTACGTGAAACAGATTTCAGTTCATCTGTAAATGCTGAAAGGTGTTAAAATTAAGAAATATGATTTAACTTAAAAAAGAACCATTATTGAATGGTGAAAATGGTGGTAAAACGTAATGGAAGTGTTAACAGTAAAATATAAAATGAGTGGAACTCAGTACCTGATAGTTCACACTCACTTCGACCTCTGCAGAACAGACGGCAGTGGTACATTCAAGGCAGTGTCTCCACCCAAGGGGCCCACGCTGTAAATAAACACACGTAAATCTCATGTTTTTTTTTCTCGAACGGGACATATCACGTTCCCTAAGCTTCATGAGCAACATGCTTTTTTTTTTTGCTGGGGAGGAAATTGGTCTTCCCCTCATCAGCCACATCAATAAAATGGAGCCTTGTGGAGCAGGACGAACAGCCCACTCACTGCTAGCGATGATGAACACAATCCTTGAAGATCATTTCAGAGGCTGCCACAAGAGTTATGAACTGGGAGAATTACATTCCATGGTCTTGTGTTTCAGCTTTCATATAAAATGACCGCATATTTCATCTGAGGTACAAGTCCGCTGCACGCATGTGAACGTGTGGGTACTTCCCAATGTAACGTGTATAGGTAGATTTTACTCGTGCATGTGGTGTTTCTTTTGTCTTTGTTATGTTGGCGGTGCAAAGAGCCCGAGTTCTTTTTCGCTTTAGGCAAAGTCAGGAAGGTAGTGAGACAACTCAGTGATATGTGTGATATGTGTGATATGTGTGATATATGTGTGGCTGTAAGGAAGTCGAACATTTGGGTCCCCATCTTGTGGTATATTCATGTTCATGTGTGTGAGTTCATTTAAAATAACAAGAAGGGCTACAGATACAATACACGACGATAAACTATCGCTGCGACCTTTCGCTTTCTTTGTCATTTGCGCTTTAATGACCACGTGTTTGGAATGTACAGATAGGTAGCAGAATTATGAGGTACGCATCAATGAGGCAGCAACACAATACGTGCCTCAAAAGGACCCTCAGCACTGATCATGGCGTTTTAGTGTGCACCCCCGTGGGGGGCATGTACCAGGGGCTCGAGGTCACCTTTGAATGAGACTGCAGGCAAGGCACACTCGCTTGGATAGGCCAGAGAGTTCACTGGGTGGCTACTGACACGCTGCTGGTGACTGCCCAGACATCTCACGCTCAAGACGGTTATAGCGAGAATGGCCCGAGGCGGGCCCTAACCACTCCACCATTTAGCCAAAGGATGGCATGCAAGGGGCCCCCAAAGCAGGTGCCTGCCTCAACCGGTGTCCACGCTAGAGAGAGGATTAAGGCCCCAGGTGACTGAACCCACCTTCCACCCAACCTGCAGAGACTCTACGGGTGGGCAGAGGTGTAGCCAGGGGGCCTCGGGCTAGTGTAGTAGGGCCCACCCTAGGGGGAGTATGCAGGGGGGGGTGCATTGGTTCTCAATGCACATGAACGACAAAGCATAGATAGGGAGCACAAACCATTCCAGGGGGGGTTCATTAGAAGAGCCAAGTCACCAACAATACACAGAAGAAGTTTCCAATGCATTTTCAAAGTGTAGTACCTTCCTCCTACAACAACCTCTCCTTCAAATATAATAACACTCAATTTGGCTTTGTTGTACCCGTAAACGCCAATTAAACATGCCATGTCCCTGTTAAAAATTGCTCATGGTCCAATGACACTCCCCGGACCACAGCCTCTCATACACAGACACACACACACAAATAGACAGACAGACAGACACACATACAAAGACACACACACACTCATAGACACATACAAACCCATGCACATTTATACACATTCATCCACCAGTCACATACCCATACATTTTCTCTGTCATTCACACAAGCACCCAGAACATTCAAACTGCATTCTCATTCGCACCTGTTCTCGCACCTATGTGCACCTCTCACACTGCATTAATTCATACAAATGCACTTACAGAAACCCCCTCGCACACATACATAAGTACATACCCACGCGTGCACTTACACACACCCTCGTGAGCATGCACACATACATTCATACTTACATACAATCCTCACACACATGCATACACACAAACAAAAACACTTTTTCTTCCATGACCTATTTCCCTTCAGACTCGCCACACCGCTGCCGCCACAGCTGCTCTGTAGGCCTCCCGCTCCGGCACAGACAGCAGAGATAGCTTCCTGGTTCCTGACATGCACACAGCAGGGTCCGAACCCTGCTGCCCAGCCTGCACAGTGGCAGTTGTAGGTGCCCACTCAGCAATGCTGAGTGGGCACTTAAAGATTTTGGGTGGGCCTTGCTCCTCAGGACCTTCCCTGTCTACGCCTCTGCGGGAGGGGAGGTAGATGTTTTTGGAGAGCGATGCCCTTCATGATATTCCAGATGGCCAACATTTTTTGGGGATGGTGAAGTTTTATGAGGAGGGTAACCACAATGAAGTCTATTGTAGGCGCTAGACTCTTCCTGCCCATTCTGCACTGATGCTGCTAGCTCCATTGTGTGTGGGGGAAGCTTGCAATGCAGCTGCCTGTGGGCTACCTCTTTTGCATGTGAAGGAAGCTTGCACTTCCACTGCTTGCGATGCGTCTGCTACGTCTGTGTGGAGAACGCCTCTGTAGTTGCTACATGCACTGCACCCCTTCGCGCGTTGGAAGCTTGCATTTCTACTGCCCAGTTGGTCCCTGTTGCGTGTGCGCGAGGAACACTTCCATCGTTGTCGCTGTTCTGCAACTACTCTGTGGGGGATGCTGGTCCTGCTGCTGCGTGGGCACTAGTGGTGGTTGAACGAGTTCAGAGATTTGCAGAATTGCCTGAATTCGGAGTGGTTATGGTCCTGCGATTTGCAGGGGGGAGGGGGAGATACGATGAGGCCACCCAACACAGTCCCCTGTAACATGGTCCAATGAACTTATTTTTTTTCAAAAATTTCCAACAGCCTTGTACTGGAAATGGAGAAAAGATGTTATGTTTGCGTCGCTGACGGTGCATTGGGAGTTGTGGTGGTTGGTTGGGGGTTGTCTGGTTTGCCCCTCAAGCGACCCACAAATATTCACGGGTCATAACTGGGGAAGTGGCTCGGCCTCACTGTTCACTACCTGCTCTGTGTGGAATACACATCTTGCAGCTGCAGCCTGTGCTGCACTTAATGCAGGGTAGTGGATGGGTGAGTATCGCAGTGCAGTTACCCACACTGCAATGAACACTGCTTCGCGAGGCTAGACTCCAAACATCCATCATACGCTCACTGTAGTATCTGACACCAATGGGGAGAACATAGAAAGAGTTACATAATGAGAAGGATGTGGTATTTATACACCGCCTTCGCCAAAGCGCTTTACATACACTGTCACCCAACCAAAGTTGGTACTCGTTTATCGACCTCGGAAGAATGTTTGGATGAGCTGGCCTTGTCGGGATTGGAACCTGCGACCTGCAGATCACACACAGATCGCAGCAGCGATCACTCGACCCCCTGAGCTATCTTACTGGCTTGGACACCACTTGGAGGGGCGCAGTGCAATGTTTTTTTATTTACTCAGGGGTCACATCGGCACACAATATTTGAAGAGCCCTAACCTAGGGAGATCAAAATGATGTGCTCTTGCAAAGGTTATGAACTCGGCCTCCAATAAATGTTACACAGTGCATCACCACACGGTTGGCTGTAGGTGTGACTGTGCATAAATATTGGGCAATAATGGAGAGCTAAGCAGCCCCTTCAATGTATTTGGAAAGTTACACCATATCCGATAGAAATATTGTGGCTGTATGACTAATCGTACATTACTAGAATGAGTAATATTGAGTTCAATGGGGATCACACGTAGAGTCTTGAGAAAGCGTGCTGATCGCTTCTTGAAAGCCAGGATTACATGCATTACGATAGTTCACAATTGCACAACCTGTTCTTTACACAGCACAAAGTATTCCAGTAAGATAGTTCTGTGTGTTTAACACGAACAGCGGAGAACGATGTGCAAGATGGAGGTCCCAGCATTCACCTCGCAGGAAGTCCAGCTCAGATGTGCATCCTAGCAGGGCCAACACAATGGGGTGTCATTACAGTTTTCCCAATTTCCCGACGGTAAATCGGGCAGGATACCGGGAAAGCTGCATTGCCGTCCCCGCAGCCCGATATCGCGATATTACTGGGATATTAGGGTGGGCGGAGTAACGGTAAGTTCCCATCCCATTGAGTCCAATTAGACTCCATTGGATGGGAACTACTGAATCACCGGCACCGGCATTACCAATGCCGGCGATTCAGTCATTTATCTGCCGGCGGGGGCTTGATCTACCAGCAGCTCAGCCCTGCTAGGAGATACGTGGCCCACACCGGCAAACATGTACTTTGTCGGTCTGGAAAAAATGATGGTGCTGGAATTACCAGCATTTTTTCCTGGTATTTTTTCTGCACCGACAAAGTTATAATGCCCCCCAATAATGCCCCCCAATGTGTAGTATTCATGTGGAAAACAAACCCCTATTTTTTGGATTTTTTGAGACTATCCTGCTAATGAAGCATAATGTATATACATGGTTAATATTATAACACCACACCTGCTATCTAGCAACATATCTAGACATTTCTGGGCTCCTATCGCACACGATGACAACAAGGGGGTAAACGAGATCGATTGTTTTGGCCGACCATGCATTTACATCAAGTTTAGACAATTACACAAGGGATCCAGAACAGTAAAGGTGATTTAAACTCTACAAGCAGAATATAAAACAGCGCAAATGTAATAATAAAAGAAACTATGAGAGGTGTATAGATAAATCTATATAATATATATATATATATATATATATATATATATATATATATATATATATATATATATATATATATATGTATATCTATATATATATAGATATATATTTAAATATTTTTTTAATTGAAAAAACTTTGTTAAAGGGACGTTATGGTTAAGTTGCACTAATAAAAACCTATGAAATTCAATGAAAAATGTTATTAAAGGGAGTTTATTGTTACAAGTAAATCTGAAAAACCTCAAAAATTCGCCAGTTATAGTAAGCTAAGCAACCATAACTCGTGCCACCACCGTGCACTGCTAAGACTAACACCCAGGACATCAAAGATGACACTGCTCTCTGATTGGTTCAGGAGGGTGTCCGCAGATGGAATAGGGAAGTGAGTCCGCAGACCGAACCCAGATACCACACTTTTTTTATACCTACTTTTTGGACGTTTTTTTTTTTAAACTACGAGATGCTTTTACAGCAAATTTACAAAAGCATGCTTTCAGGCACAAAGCCGCCACTCCTGCCACAAATTTGGTGAAAATCGGTCAAACGGTTGGGGCTGTAGGCATGAGCAAAAATATTTTTCCATTGCGTCTTTGAGGAAAACCACACATGTTGGGACCCCCCTATAACTTTGCCCCCCTGAACAAAACCTCACCAAACTTCACATAATCAATCCAAGGGGGCCATATACTTTTTTTTTGCAAAGTTTGGTGAGGATTCATCCAGGATGGGAAAAGTTATAAGCCGTCCAAAAAGTGCTCTTCCTATGGGTTGAGCAACTTAACCATAACTCCAGGGCCGCTACCGCAAGCCCTGTAATAAACATACATACACATCACACACACAGACATCAAGGCCAGCAAGCTGAGGTCTGCTACTAAGGAGCTGGTAAAGGCATGGTTCAAAACGTACTCGTTGAAAGGAAACAGACTTGTTTTGAGTGCTGAATACACACAGACATTACATACATTCACTCATATGTTTGATTTTCAGGTCTGACATCAGGTTAAAACTGAGCCAAATCACCACCATAGTGGTCTTAAAGTGCCTATCCATGTCTGCGATTTTAGGCTGAACTGTACCCCCATCCAGACTTCACCAGACCTTATTTTGTGCTGGAGTAAAATGAAAAAAGAGGATAGAAAGGAGGATAGGAATAATGGAAAGGAGCTTCAACGGAGGGAGAGAGCGAGTGGGGAGATTAAAATAATACAATGGTAAATATCAATATTCATTGCTTCCTTCACATCACCATTCGAAAACTGATTAAAAATCTAAATCTAAAAATATTTTTAGTTCAAACGAAGAGCATGATTTCCCATTAAAATGGATTGGTTAGATTACATTCTGAAAACTGTGGCCAATAACATTTAGGAGCCATCCTTCCTAGAGAAGAGCATTGCTCCATGCCAACATCCTGCCGCCTGACTTACTTTACCATATCGGTGCAGAACCATCCAATGACCACAGCTGTAATAAAGGAGAGTGTAATAAATGTCATCAAATGGTGAACACACACCCGGCACCCTTCGCGCGTTCGTGCCCATGGAGAGTTGCAATGGCAAACCCTTAATATTCTCAGTTATATTCTTAACTAGTCTGGACTGGAAGAGGCTGCCAAAAAGATGTGTTACTTTAGTCCCCAACATCAGGTGCTGCACCAAAGTTTTTTCTGCTGTATGGATCATGGTGCCGTGACTGGTGAGATTTTAGCAGTGATGTTGATAAGAACCAAAGAGACCCTGGGCACTGTGTCATCAATACGGCTCTCTTTCCGATCGGTTAAATTTCCTATCAATCACTCCGATGATCTAGTGAGATGGTGGTGGGACTTAAGTTATTTTCAAATCCCTCACCTCACACCCCTCTCGTGGTTCGTTTGGGCCCACAGGCCCAATTCTCCATCCACCTGTGTTGCCTTCTAGGCTATGCGCATGCTACAAGAAATACTAGTCTATGGGTAATATTGTTGTGTATTGTATGATAGCAGCTGCTTTATAATGTTTGCAGAGGGTTGTGCTTTTTTTTTCGGGAGGTAGGGTCAGATAAAAAAATCATGCAGACTGATGGCCTCAGTTGAGGCAGAAGATAAAGGAGAAGCTCCCGAGACCCTCAAAATCCTCTATTGAGACTGGGAGCAGGCCAGGGAGTGGGTGGGGCAGGGTAGCTTAGCTTTCCATTTAAATTCAATAGAAGGGCTGAGCGTTTGCGGAGGTCTCAAAGGAAAACATTTTTTTCGCTAGAGCTATAAGGAAAATGGCGGCATCCTCACGAAATATGAGTCACTGTGTCGGAACAGAGGGCTGCTACACCCCGAGTTCAGAAGTGGCCCAGGTCAGTACAGAAAGAAACTCCAGCCCTTCTCCCAACCTAAGAAATGAAGGAGCCTCTTATCAAACTGAAATGCCCATCTTCCGACTGAAACTGATTTGATGAATATTTTGTGGGTTACAAATAATTCCAGACAGGTTTTTTTGTAGCAAAATGAAAGTGAAATGGGTGCCCCACGCTTTGGATTAATGTGACTTGCAGTGGTCACTGGGCATCGGGTGGCAGCTGGAATGCGCATTTGTATTAATAGCCACAGGAATTGGATGTGCTTTACTAATTGTGCGAGAGGCGGCCACGTGTTTTGCACTCGTGTGGCATGCAGATGCGCAAGGATGTAATACGTACAATCAAGAGGTGTCTTCAATCATTCCAATGAACTATTACTTTGCCTGGGTACAGTCAAAAGGCCAACTTCACATGCCCAGGACGCAGAAAAGGAGCATCCGCACAACTAAGCAATCCGGAAATTCCATCGACCCACGCCGCACCCTTAGTCGCCACGCCATCCTCACACATTTATTGGCCCCCCTGATAGAGAGTACCTGCGATTCTTAGTCCCCACTTGAAGCACTGAACACGAGCCAGCATTGGCCACAGGAATGTTCATTGCCCGCATGGAATGGTCGCTCTGTTTTACAGTGCGGTCAGTCTGATGCGTCATACCCTGTTGCTACATGAGGTGAGCGGGAAACACGGGTCCGTGTGCAGTTTAAAGACTAATGCTCTGATGTGGTTCCAATATAGAGTCAGAGACAGGGGAGTATCCAGCATTACACGAGTTGGGAGGAGGGGAGCCACGAAAAAAGTCCTGCTACTTCTCCTCTCAAATGTACCTTGGCAAATGAATGCTAAAGTGACAGGCAATCGTTCCTGCACCCATATGATGCCCTGACTCTATATCCTCTCCCTGCAACATTTGGACGAGAGTGGGACATAGAGCTGTGTGCTCCTGCTGTGCCCCTTATCGGGGCTGCAGTGCAGTCAACGGCCTGGAGTAGGACACAGAGCGTGCTGCTGCTGTGCTCCCCATTGTGCAGGGAGGGTGCAGAGCAGGAGCATACGGGCACACTGCTGTATGCGTCCTGCTCCAGACCACTGTTCAACAGGCAGCCAGGCCAAGCAGGAGCACACAGCAACAGTGCTGTCAAGGACAGGATGCCCAGAAAAAAAGTCATGCCATAGTAAGAAAGGACTAATCTGTCTGCCCCCAAATGCCAGTCTAGGCAAGTAATAACACATACAATGCTTGGTTTATTATGGATGCCCATTAAAAAAGTGGCAGGGCCATTATGGCACTCCACCCCTCATCCCACACACAAAAATCAGCTCCTCCTCCTCCACTGCCAGCACAAACACGCCCACGCCCACACCCACACACCAGTCACCAATTACACATACATCATAAACACAAAGTACAGCACCAGGAATACATAAACATACACATATACAAATGTTGCCTTACCTTTACCTGTTCCAGTGCAGCTCCGTCTTTGCCAGAAAGAAGGCCTGGCCTCCACAATGCAGACAGGGAAGCAGGAGAGCTTCCCGCTTTCCTGTCATGCGTAGTGCGGCCAGAGACAGACAGAAAGTAAAGTTCTAGTTGCAGGGCGGCGCGTGCGCTTCAACTAGAGTGTTACTTTCTTATTTCCATGAGCGCGTTCACTAGTCCGACTTCAGAAAGAAGTCAGGTAATGTCTTTCTGGAGTCGAATGCCCTGCAACTCCAGAAAGAGATGACCTGACTTATCTATGAGTTCAGACTAGTGAATGTGCCTAGGATGGGAACTGAAGGCAGAGCACGCCAGTGGTGCACCTAGGCAAACATTTCAGTCGGGGGAGGGGCTAACCATTCAAATGTTGGGAGAGGTGCCAACGTCAGAGACTGTGAGGGAGGGTCAGAATTAATTTTGTGGGGGCACCTAACTTTTTTACTGTCTTTTCTGGTAATCGCTTCAGTGTTCCAAGCAGTTAACTCCCTCCTTCACATCTGAAACCACACACTTAAAGATTTCTGTGAGAATGAGCTGTCTCCTCTCCACACCCTTCCCACCCTTCGAATCACTCACCTGGCATGCAAGTACTGAGCCCCCTCACAATTTCAATTGCCTAAAAATGTACGCATATGAATTCAGGTGCTAAAAGTGAAATGCTTTATGTTAGTAATTGGGGGGCCTTTGTTAATAGGGAAGTCCAGGCACTGTTTCCTGTTGTCTGCTGTCCACGGCTCTGTAGCTCAGCTAGGTCGAGGCAACTTAGCCCAGAATTTCAGGGCTAGTGCCTGAGCTGCGCAATGGTGTAATGGCACTGGAGCACACAGCACTGTGTGGTGTCTGTGTTGCGAACTGCTCCAGGCTGCATCGGCCAAGAGCATGGTGGGACACTGACACCTTTTTGCTGTATTCTCCTGCTTGGGCAACCTCATTGTCCTGGCAGAGCGACACCTTTCCCATTCAGCACCCTCACTGTCATGTCAATGAGGGTGCCAAACGTGAGAGGTGTCCCTCTGCAAATGTCCCTGCTGACTCTTGAAAGAGCCACTGGCGGGTGCGAGGGCATCATGAAGTAGACACAGACAGCAGGTTCAAGTTTTAACTCACAAAGTTTTCTTACCTAAAAGGTCAAGATGGAGTAAGGCCTAACTTGCCCTATGCTAAGGTGGGATTTCCCTACCTAAAGAAAACTAAGGGTAGTCTGCGTCAGGGAGTCCAAATCAAAAGTCAGTCTGTGTGCAGAACCTTTGCTCTCCCCCACAATTAACTGCATACAATGTGTAAGGATGTCAGCATTAAAATGAATAGTGTTCAAAATAAGGTTCTGAGGTTCTTGCAGCTCTTAGCTTGCAATGAGCTTCCCTTCCCCAACTTCAAAACAGTTCACAAAGTATAAGGGTTCCCCTCTCCGAGAGTTAATATCTTCCAGCTTTTCAAAAGCAACACCATTTCTTGGGACACTTCCCACCTTTCGTCATCAGTAGTTTTCACTAGTTCACAAAATAAGTCTGTTTCTTGACTTACAAATCACTTAAGGGACTGTTGCAAAACACATGCTTCTCTATAGTTAGTTTCATTGGCTTTTTCCAAAAAGCACCGCACTCTGTCTAGGCACATCTGTTGGACCGCAGAGTCCACCCATTACAGGTCACGCAACCGATACACCTTTTAGTCTGCTTTTCAGCATTAAATGTCCACTGCTTTCCTCTGACACTGAAGTTTGTTCTTTTCATCAGGATTTTACTCCTCAAACACTTTACTGTGGCTTGCTTGGCCACCATTCACTTTATTACACTTTCTGTACTCTTCTGGCTCTTACCAATACGGGTTTCCTCTTAACCTGCAGTTCTTTGTACACTTTAAGCTTGTGTCAATACTTGCTTCTCCTCTCATACCCTTCTTGGGATTCTACTGGCTTTGCCAACACTTGAAGCTCAAACAATTAATTCTGTGGTATTTGCCACTTGTACCACCATGCTTTTATTCCATTCAGACATGCTCATAACTAGCTTTTGCTTTGTACGGCATTCAGACATGCTTATAATGTCTGTCAGTTCATTTGGTATGCTTTCACTCCATTCAGAAATGTTCATAACTTGCTTTTTGCTCTGTGCGACATTCAGAAATGCTTATAATGTCTCTCAGTTTGTTCAGTATGTCAAAATCATTTGCTTCGGCATTCAAAAGTGTTTGTAACTACTTTCAGTTAATTCGAGACTGAAATGCACTTGTTTCAGCATTCAAAAGTGCGTAAGAAAACATCCAGTTCGATATTTAAAAAATGCCTACTTCAGGTTCCCAGAGCACCCCAGTATAAGAGTCCCCTGTTTCCCCTCAGCGGCTTCTTGCGGCAGCTCCCATGGGCTTTGTTCCCTTCCTTGTTCTGCGGTCAGCCTCCAATACCTCTGTTCCTCTCTTGCGTCGGTCGAAAAGAGCACTGCTCACTCTCCTAGAGGTCTGCGGCAACAGGAGTGCTTTGGTGCCCTACAGATCCTGCTCCTTGTGCTAGACAAAGAGGTTGTGCAGGACTTCCAGACCTTCCCTTGGCCCGCCCTGGCCTCAGCGTCACCTGTCCCTGCTTGACACGGTTTCAAGCACCCATGTCTCCTGCTCATTTCTCTCCAGCTCCAGCCAGTTCCAAGCTCCAGCCTGCTGTCTCTCCCCTGTCGTGCTGTGCAGCCCGCATTTTTATATCCATTAGGCTTGCTAAATAACCACAGGTGAGGGTCATTCAGTCCAATTGCCTGATCATAGTTAACGGGACCTGCCTGGCTGTTCCATCTGAAATCCTCCAGAGCTCTCTTCTTCATCTCAGTACCAGAGTGGTGTTTGGGGAGGTTTACATTGTCCAAATGAGGATGTGCCCTGCTAGTTGGTCTTTTCCTCGTCCCAGTGCTACATTGGAATTTCTGGAGGACATTTTGTGGGGGATAAAAGTGAAATGGCTGACAGTAGCCTACAAAGGCTTTATGGACAGAAGGTTTATTGTGAAAAGGGGTGGGGGACACCATGTCTCACCTAAGGACGTCCTTTTCCCCACTCCCCAAGTTCCCGCCACCCAGGTGATCCTCCCTCGCACAGCCACCCCCAGAGTCAGAATCCAAAAGTGATGGCCTTTCCATGGCCACCTGAGATGAGGATTCTGGGAGGAAAGACATGAGCATGCCCTCAGGTTCCCCACAAGGGGCTAGCTGCCCCTCCCACCGCCCCTCTCTCGCTACACCACTGGTCAGAGAAGTGAGAAGTAGGGAATACATGGGGACATGGACTTCCTGGCTTGCCTCATCTCCCTTGCTGAACAACATACCCTTACAGCTCACTACAAAATGTTGTAGTGCACAGTTACCCATTATACACACAAAAGACCCACAACAAACCCGAGTAAAATGCAGAAATGGGATGTAAAATACAGCATGCAAAAAAAAAATACCACAAACTCTTAATATGTTAAGGACGCCTGTAAATAATTCAATAGGGTCATATCAGCTGTTTATAAACTTAAAGTTTAGTGTTTTTCTATTTTTATATAGAGCGCAAGCACCCCGCATGGCACCATGGCCCTGAGTAACATATGACAGGAAGTGATAAACAAGAACCAGGTGCTTGGTGACCCGGCAAGTTATCGGCCAATAACAAATGTCCCTTTTTTTGTTGAAGATTCCTGATGAAATGGTGGTGTCTACAATATTAGAATTTTGTTGAACAGCAGGGAATTCTTGCTACAGGACAAACATGCTTCCGTTTGAAACATGACACTGAGACAGAGCTTTTGGACTTGAAGTTGAATATTGTTGGAGTCATCGAAAAGGGTGGCCCAATTGTTATTATTACTCCTCGATCTGTCAGCCACATTTGATTTGGTAAATCAGGAGCAGATGACAGACAGGCTGATTGAAGTCAGAAAATGTTCAAACAAAGCTGCAGAGTGGTTTCAAACCTTTCTTGGACCAAGATGGCACGAGTAGCAAAGGATGCATGTCAATTACAACAGGCTCCTCTAAACTGTGGGGTCCCTCAGGGCTCATGCCTGTCACCTCTCTTGTTTAATACATACTCAAGACCTCTGTGTGACCTCCTGGATGGTCTGGGTGTGCGGTTTTCAAATTATGTGGACGACACCCAGATCATCCTGGAATTATCCGGGTTCTATTCAATGGAATTAGTAAGGGTGAAAGAGGTTTATGGTGCCATCAAAATCTGTATGGCAAAAAACCCACAAGCATTGAACGATAAAAAATGGTACTCCTGATCCTCGGTACAGGTGCTAAATTAAAACGAATGGACTCCCAGCATGACAGCTTTTTTTTTTTAAACCGTATTTGTTGATGGTCATGTCACAGCCTACAGCACGGTAAAATAGATGTAATGTTATAAAAAAAAAGAGAAACAGGAACAGGCATGTTCAAGGCAAAGTATAAAAGGTCAAATATATTCAAATCGACTGCCTAGGAGAGTCTTCATCATCTGGTAACATGTCGCATAGGTATACTCTAAATGGGGTCTAAATGTCCTTAGGACGATTCGTACTGGGTAATGTCATCACATATTGTGCCTCGTTAACATACGTGAGTTCTCTGAGAAATCTGTCTATATGCGGTGCATAGGGACTTTTCCAACATTGCAGTATACATTTATTTCACTACCACACAGGATACATTAAACAGTCTTCTTGTGACTTCCGCTGTTTTCCTTATGTCATGTCACCAAACAAGTATTTCTGGGGGGTGAGAGAGGCTGGGATCTGCGTTATTTCTTCTATGATCGTGGCAACCTCCCTCCAAAACCCAGTGATCAGCAGGCAGGCCCAGTACATGTGGAATGAGTCTGCTTGCAGATCCCCACACTTCAAGCAGCTCCCAGTGCAGTCATAAGTGAACTTGGCCATCTTGTCTGGTGTATAGTGTAATTTGTTCAACATTATAAATTGAATCAGGCGAAGGCCAGCGTTCAATGACACAGTATTGGACAGTTGACAGTACTTACGCCATTTCTCCTCCTGTGATTGTCACCCCCATGTCAGCCTCCCACGTAAAATTGACCGTGTTAGATGAGGGGGAGTGTGTTTGTATCAAGGCGTATAATTTGGAAACTCTGGTTCCGTTCCCGGAGGACAGGGCCCGCGGGCATTCGTGGGAGGGTGGCTTGTCTGGAAATAGAGGCCATCTGGCGCTAAATGCCACTTTCATGCGATGGCATTGAAGCATTCTGAGCTGTCCCCCCCTACAATGTCAGCAAAGTGTTCCAGGGTCACGTATTTCCGATTTGGAAACATATCTCGCATTTTGATCTCCCCATTGGAGTCCCATATTCTCTGCATGTCTACGTCAAATAAAGGTGAGATTCCGGGGAAGTTCCATAGGGGTAGGGTGTCACTATCTGTAATCTTTTATAGATCATAAATCAGGCCTGGACGGTGGGGCTGACAGGGTCAAATCTGCAAGGGTCCCTGTGTTGCTTGCTGCAGAGGATGGATCGAAGGTCGGCTGGGGATGCAGAATGTTGTTCTATCGGGATGTGGGGTGCTGTGTCTAGTGGATCGTACCAGTGCTTGGCGAATTGGGCTTGGGCCACTAGGTAATAAAGCTCGAAGTCCGGTGCTATGATGCCCCCAGTGCTACATGGCTCAACCAGCTTTCCCCACTTCATCCTGGCAGCCCCTCCGCTCAATATAAATGAGGTGACCATAGACCAGAGTCTATCAGAAAATGCACTGCCCGGCCGATGTTAGGGATCATATTGCCTCTGTTATTTCCTCACAGGTGACCGGGTGGTCTAGAGCCAGGATGTCTTCGAGCGGAAGAGAAGGAAGCGTTAAAGCATTCAGGTTAGTATCCACTTCTGCGACGGATCTTACATCTCAGTGTGCATAAAGCTCTGAGTAAAATCGTGTGAACTCCCTGTTGATTACATCCTCCCCAATGACTAAGTTGCCATTCATAACATGTATGCTAGAAATGGGAGTATGATGCTGTTCAGCTTTCAGCAGATTAGCTAAAGAGCGTTTGCCTCGTTGCCTTCCCCATATTTGCGCTCCCTTATAGGGGCTGTCATATATTGTATTTCCCTGGCAGCCAACCTGTTGAAATCCTGCTGTAGGCCGCCGATGTCAGCCAGGGTTTTATTATCATGGGTCTCACTATATCCCAGTTCCAGTTCCCATAGGCACCCCTCAACCGCTGTCAACTCTGATCTAATGGATTTCAGCAACCCAGTAGTTTTATACATGAGAACCCCTCTAATCCAGACCTTGAAGGTTTCCCAGAGCGTTGCTTGTGGGTCTACGGAGCCCCTGTTTATAGTAAAAAATGTGCCGATCTCCATGTGGAAAGATTCTACAACAGCGGGTCTTTCAGGATGTTGGGCGGCATCCTCCATCTCCTGACTGGTGGTTGTACGTCCCGCCATAATATTTCTAGGGATATTGGTGAATGGTCTGACAGTGTGTGAGGGTGTATGACACAGTTTATCAGCATATTTGAGAGATAGGAGGAGAGTAGCCAATAATCGATATGGGATTCCGAGTCGGGTACTGAGGAATAGTATGAATACTGCCTTTCTAACGGGTGTAGTGTCCTCCATGCATTAATCAAGGGTATCTGTAACAGAAAGCCACCCCCCCCCCCCCCACAATAGACAGTCGTCATCTGCAGGGGTGAACATATCCAAGATATTTATATAGAAATAGGGGTCAAATTGCAGTCGACCAGTTTTTTTTCGACGAGTTGACTGGACACCGTTTGGCCCATAGGTATTGACTAACACCACTGATTTCCCAGACATGTTGACCCTGACCAATATGTATCATCCCTGGGGATCAATTTTTCTGTATGTGCATTAGAAGCTCAGATAGGGATGTATCTGTGTGAGCACTCCCCTGGCCTGGGTGGAGTATTCCGTGTAGTGTCTTTGTGGGCCCCAGTGTGGAAGGAGGTCTGCATTCACTTTTTGGAGTGTGTGTGGCTCCTGTAGCATCACAATGTGTGGGTGATGTCTGGTTATGTAAGCTACAACTTTTCTATATTTCGTCAGGTTATTAAGCCCACAAATGTTCCAGGACATTAATTTAACTTTTAGCCCTTCGGCCTTGGGTTTCTTATGTGCCATCCATGCTCATCTTGACTATCATTAACTGTGTGTGCCTTTTCAAGGAGAGTGCCGCCTACAGCGGCATGACCATACATTTTAATACATTTAACTCCCATAACAGGGTCAAGTCTCCAAACCTTCTTCCAATTGCCATTAGGTGTCATGGAGAATGACCAACTCCCTTCCCTCTCCCACCCCCCTTCCGTATCATCACCCCCAACTCGATGATGTCCCCCATCAAACTTGTGGAGCTCTCTTGAGGTGCACATGTAGCGGCTACCCGGCCGCCGCCGTCGAACGTCCTCTATCCGGGTTTAACAAGCAGTGTTTGGAGTCACCCAGCAGTGCAACTATTAAACAATGTAAAGGATACCAGCATGCGCATCGTTCAGTCTGCGGGATCCAGCCTCTCTTCAACCGGTCGGGGTCGCAAGTTCTGATCCACACCGTGTTCTCTAGGAGGCAAGGCAATGGAAGTCTCAACATATGCCAAAGCTTCAGAAGGACTCTCGAAAAAATGTGCTGTTCCCCCATGTTGGATCCTCATTTTGGCCGGGAAGATTAGTGCAGTCTGAGAATAGTGTCCCTGGCACTGTAGTTGAGGAGTCGGGCAATTATTGTTCAGGGTGGTGCACCCGGCTTAGGAACCGGGGCCAGAGTGCGGTGAGCCCTTTCGACTAGAAAGTGTTCTGAGAAAGATTCCATGCCGAAGAGAGATTTCAGGAGAGTTTCCACCAGACCCTCCATTGGGCCTTTGCAAAAGGATTCTGAGACCCCGACAATATGGACGTTGTTTCTTCTAGATCTGGATTTGAGATCTTCGCCCTTGGTTTGTGTCTTGAACAGCTCTCCCTTGAGTTGTACAATGTCTCGACCATGTTGGGTGATAGCATCCTCATTTGTGCTAATCCTGTCCTGCGCTTCAGTGATGCGGACGCCCTCCTTGTCGACCCTTGTCTTGAGGCAGCCGATGGTCGCCACTATGTCGTCTAGTTTAAGGTTTACAGCCAGGAATCCATTCTGCACGATAGCTGGGGTCGTCGGATATTGTAGCTTGAGTGTTGATGGCAGGTGAGGCCATCACAATAGCCCCTTGGGTTTGGGAGTTAGTGAAGGAGACCATCGGGCCTGTCTTTTTGGCGCCTGGGCCTTTCTTCTTGTGTCGGCACATATGTTGTGGTCTGCGGCAGGGGGATTGACTGTGTTCCCCCATGTTGTTTGATAATGAGTCAGATGCTAAAAGGATATATTGTGGTGCCTTAGAACCCCGACCCTGTGACACTTTTAGTTTCGTGTCACGGTCCGCTGTGCTCCCGGGCCGTGCCGATGGCTGTATGGGTGGTTTAGCACTGATACGCACCCTCAAAGTGCAGTACAAAAATGTCCTTCCCTCATGAGGGGTGCACACCTGCTCACCTCTGAAGGTGCATTAACTGTATTACAGATACTTCTGTGCACTTTCGTGTTGTCCGTGGCATGGCAGGATATGTTCCTGGATGTATAGCACCACAGATCGCTGCTCGGGTGTATTGTTTGTTCATCCATCCCCAACAAACAGCAGCGGAGGGGGCAAGTCCTTCAGCACAGGATCTTACCACAGATGGTGAGGGGAAACGTGCACCACCGTCTCCCAGGTTCAAAGCTCCATTTAATGCCCTGTAGCATACCTATCGGGCGAGCAACACATTGCGCGGATCTGTCGCCACTCTGCCACCCAAGGCCAAGCACACTCCCGGAAGGGCGCCTCAGATCCTGAGTCCCCCTTCAATGGGTACACGCCTGAGCAGACATTGCACGTGGGATATCGGTGCCTGGGCTGCGAACCCGGTACCAATGTAGCGCGGATTTCAAAGTCGGTGGCGCCCAACCAAGGAGAAACTCCTCAGCCACCGTACGATCAGTGCCGGTGCAGCCCAGTAGATTAGCCTCTGCATCTAGGGGCATTGGGACCAGTGTCCTGCATCACTCGTATAGAGATGTGCGGAATCAGGGTGTGGGTGGAAGAAGTCACCAGTTTCAGTTGCAATGACAAGGATTCCATTGCATATACAATTGTGAATGGGCTGCGCGCCCGCTGAGCCCGACCGTTGCCTGGCAATCCAGCGCCTCGCTTACTGTGCGTGGTTTGATCAGGTGGATTTATGGTATCTTCAGGCAGTGATAAGCCACAGCCCCAACTCGCGGGCCAGGATTTACATTCACACCTGTCCCCTCTATGGGGAACTTGTGTGGCCAATCTAAATTCTGGATTGTTTGCACTCGGTGTCCCCACCTGTAAATCCTATTTTTCGTGCTACAGCATCCTTCACCCAGCGCGGGTAAGACTTCCAAAGTATGAGCTTTGCGGCACTGCTTTCCCACCTTTCACAGAAGTTAGGGCTGTTGTGCACTGCTTACCCGATGTACGGGGTGTCTCCTGCAGCTGAACCCGGTGTAGGGTTGGGGGAAGGCCATGCGGCGAGGCCTCAGGATCACAAGCCACCGCCTTTGGCACTAAGTAGGACACTCCGCAGGTCCTGCACCTCTCGCGTCCATCAGATTTGGCAGGGGATTCAGTTTTATAACCCACGGCTGACGAAGCTGCTCCGGCAGGTCGCTGCATGCCAGTTCAACGGTCGGATAACACCACCACCACGTGCTGGATCTGCATCGAAGAACCAGCAGGGTCAGGGGACCGGGTCAGGAGTCAACGCTGGTGTAGTCAGCTCTCTGCTTCCCCGGCTCCACCCAACCAGATGCGGATAGTGAATGCAGGTTAGTGGCACAGGCGTCCACCCTCCGGATGCAGCCTGATGGTCAGCTGTACTCCGGTCGGGTCCGCGTGGCGAGGATCCCGTGCAAAACCCGGCCACCAAGCAGACGGCATTCCACAACTCTGTGTCAGGTGAGTAGATGTCACCTTCTGGCAATCCGGTCACCGTGTAAGAGCGACCCTGGTGCTGTCAATGAAGTGATGATGTGTGGGAGAGGTGATTCTTAGCTTGTTGCTTGGCGGGCATTTGAGCTCCACCCACCTCGCAGCCTGGAGACGCTGCCCGGCCTACAGGCTGGACTACTCTGTCGTTCTTCCCTCGGGGTCACACGTCTCGCCTCAGACGCCAATGATGAACTCACCAATATATCGGCTGAACTCCAGCAGATTTCTCCCAAAGTTTCTCTGGGTAGTCACCGGCGAGCCTTGAGCAGGAATCACGTAGTGTAGATTCTCTGGGTGGCTCCTAGATGGGATGTTTAGTCATAAAGGATGATAGCCGGAGAGGAGCTCAACAGTTAGGCGGCCATTACGTGTGCGTGCAATAGCGCCCCCCAGAATGACAGCTTTCTGATCGAAGGTAATAACATCACTGTTTCAAAACATGTAAAACACTTGGGGCCTCATTACAACCATGGCAGTCCGGGAACTAAGGTACCGCTAAGCATGCCGGTACTGTAGTTCCTGGACCACCATACTACGTGCTCTGCTCACGGGTGCCATTTCACCTGCCAGGTTTTTCCTGGCGGGTGTAACGGCACCCGTGAGCAGAGCACATCGGATGCACCGGCACAACTCTGTATGTGCCGGTGCATCTGACTTTTACGCCACCCGCAAATGGGCAATTACCGGGTCCGCTGAGCTCGGCATGATCCGGTTCTTGTCCATTCACAGTTGCTGGAAAAAATGCAACTCTGGCGGCAGCCGTGCCCTTAACAAGTGCACGGCTACCGCCAGAGTTGTAATGAGGCCCTTGAGTCCTTTTCAATCCTCAAATAACTTTTACAAAACACATTGCATATCTGAATTCACGCACCTATATGACTCATTTGCTATGGCAAATTAGTCCTTATTTGTGTGAGAATAATAGGGCCCTAATTGCAGCAGTAACAATAAACACCAAACTTGACTACTGTAATATTCTTCTAGCGGGCACCTCTCCAGCCAACCTAAAGAAGCTGCAAGTGATTCAGGACAGAGCAGTTCATGCAGTATGTGGACTTGACCGAAGGGCCCATGTCTCGGCGTCGGAAACTGCACTGGCTCTCCGTCCCACAGTGAATATCATTTAAGACCTCTAGTTTGGTCTATAAATGTCTGTTGAATGACTGTCCACCCTATCTTTGCTCTCGGAATAAGCGAGCTGCTATTTGGCGTATGTTGCGCTCAAATAAGGATAATCTTTTGGCTCAACCTTGTTTCTCATTGAAGAGAATTGGAGGATCCAGTTTTGAATCATGGCCCTTCATTGACTGGAATGCATTACCATGTGCGTTTAAATCCATTGCTTCAATCTCACAATTTAAAAAAGGCTTGAAAACACATGTTTGACATGGGGACTGATTAAATGCACCAAGGCTGATTCCATTGTAGTTTTTGTTTTTGCTGTACGTCTTGTGACCACCTTGAGGCCTTCGGGCATGTTGACGCTATAGAAAAATTCCATAGAGTAGAAAGGAATGATTCAAGAGCTAAAGGCTAAAGGCTTATAGCCTGAACAAATAAATAAATAAGGGCCGTAAAGGGAGAGCTAAACTCTGTTCATCAGGACAGTGGCCAACTTGAATACCCCCTCTCTCAAGGTGTGCTCGAAAGCTCAGCAGTATGGCTCCTGCACCTCTTCTGTATCTGGATTCGGCTTTTTAGAAGTGAATAACGCACACAGAATCCATAGTGATTAGTTGGAATGCTGGCCGCTGTGCATGCACATGGCGCCGGCTTTACCGCTTATATTCTGTGCAGAGAGGTAAAAGGCACGGGAGGCCATGAACTGCCTAGATTCCTATGCCACCGAGACTAGGAAATAATTCAAATCTGCAAGTGTATACCATGGCTGCTGTTACGGATCCAGTCCGCTCAGTCATATTGTAGATTTAACATTACAATAACCAGTCAAATATCCAACAGTGGAACATACATCGATTGAACACGACAATAATAAATTAGCTAATACATTCTAATTCATGTAGTCAAGGGAAAGAAAAGAAATAGGAAAAAGGAAAGGGAGAAAGAGAGTCATTAGAAAGATATAGGGCCTCATTCTGAGTGCAGCGGTAAGGGATTAACGGCGCCGGTAAGGATGCCGGTGCTGTTAACCCCTTACCGCCCCATTCCGAGGTCCTTTAGCGTGTCCCGCTAAGGGCGGCTGGTAAAACCGGCCGCCCTTAGCGGGAGCCGCTAAAGGACCAGGGAGATAATCACGTTATTGGCTCCCTCCCCATTCCATTTGAGCCCTATGGGGCTCAAATGGGATTGGGATGGGTAAATTGAATGAGGAATTACCGGGTCCTCCAAGGTTGAAATGGCCCGGTAATTCCTCATTCAAGGAACCCTGATCCGGACGGAGTTTGTAGGCAGCCATGCTGCAAACAGCGGCATTGCTACCTCCAAACTCGTAATGAGGCCCATAGACTCAATTGAAACTCGTCCCGAGGTGTTCTTTGCTTTCATGGCACTCCCATTAAAGCTGTCCTCCCCTTCGGCTGAAGGTCACACGGTTTCCCCCAGAAGAAGCCTCTTTTTCTACTATTGGGAACATTTGACAGACAGGAGTGCTTTGAAATTAATCAAATGGCGTCGGAGGGGATCCTGCCAATCAGGGTGTTTACATTCCACACAAAGGCACAGAGTTCTGCATTGTTCCAATGAAGCTTCCACTGCCAATGACATAATGAGTCGGAATGTAAACATCCGAGTTGGCAGAGCAGGTCATACACTGATCTCATTGGGCCCCTGTCACAATGTTACAAAGGCACGTGCTAAGTACCCTGAAAGACACAGCGAGTGTAACAAATGGTACATTATTATCCCCGGTATGTTGCAATCGAAGCAGGCATTTACAATTTGAGGGGATTGTGCACTGACATTGTATAGGCACTTGCCAAGAATTCACCATTGGCAACTGGATACCGCTCCCATCAGACACCAAACTTCAGAAGGCTTTACCTCTCAAACCATGCCCCAAAGTCCCGCCCCACTCATCCTCACAGTAAGTGCACACAAGGCTCGCCTCCCTGGCCACTGGAACCTCAAGTGCTCTCGACAAGAAGCATCTAGAAGCAGACACGCACACCACGCACACAGCACCTGGGTATGTCCAAAGCGCACACGGCAACACAACAGCAAAGCTATCTGGAATTGTGCCTCGCTCTGCACTAATGAAACCACAGTGCCCTCTTTTTCAGCTAGAGCCAACAAACCATGCAAATGGCAGCGGACGGCGGTATAAAACACCATTACACAAACTCTGCAAGCCATTTCCACCACATGGCCAAGCTATCCCTTAATTGGACAGGAAGCGGGAAGTAAATCAAATGTGCCTACACAGCTGCTGCACAGTTCCAATCTTTGTGGGGCACGGGCACACACTTTCTCCCTCCACCTCCGGGAAGCATAACCGCCACAGCATTCTCTGCAGTGTGCAACCTTTCAGGATATGCCACTTGCCACCTGTAAGTATTCGCACAGGATGACATGCTTCGAACTTTCGTCCATCTCTTTACTTGCCATGTAAATAACATGTGTTGGCAACTCATGGCCATAGCATCAACTCGCCAAAACACACATCTATCCCCTGACAATGAAGGCCGAAAGTGCACTAACACACAATTTCACAAAGGAAGAGCAGCTTTTTAGCTTTAGGACTGTTAGACGGACATCTGAGTAATACCCCATGGCTATGGTATTGTCAGTAAAAGAAACACATCTATCAAAGCCGTTTGACACCAACCGGAACCTTTTGCCTTGTTTCAGCTCTGTGAGATGTACTTTTCGGTAGATGCGATTCGAGGTGTGGGCTGTATCAAGCATTCTGTAGGAAAATAGCAAAACATATTGGACATATCCATTCAGTGTGATTGCCTCTAGAGACTTCCCCGTGACAGCTGCATACAACATATGCAATCATATCCATCATTGAGTTATTGCACGCAGGAAGCAAGTCACGCATCTGATTTTAGAGATGCATAATGGGTAGAACAGCGTCCATGTCTTGTGATTAGCATGAGCTATTTAACAAGAATATTCAAAGTGTTATCAAAGCAATTAGACTTAATCCACGTTCACCTGGGCAATTAATGTTGCATTAAGTGCAAACGCGCCATTACATGTTCATTCAGAAAAGAGGTGATGAAGGCAACTGGGTTCAAGAGTGCGATGGATAGTGGAGTTTTGCTGAGCTGCGCATAGGTAGAGCTATGTGAGGTTATGTTACAGGATTTATACTATTCACTGCGGCAATTTGGCTGGTCTCCAGGTGCCCTAACAGATCTGAAACACAAGAGCAGGGGTTAGTTTAAATGGAGGAGAGGGACGAGGTGTATATTGATGCACATAGAGTAAGGTACCCTGACATCTGCATGAGGGTCCATTTCTAAATGTTTTTGTCTGGGCTCAAGTGATTCTTGTTTCTTGTGGGGACCCTTGTGTGATGGGATGCATTGGCCAGGGGTGTAGTATGTTAGTTGGTTGCATGGGGCAGAGTTGTGTTGTGTTTGGAGTCCAAAGGAAGAGATCTTTAGCATACTGGGTGCAGTCAGAGTAGTTGGTAAGTGTGTAGACACAGCATTGAGTAGGCTGCTGGTCAGATGACCAGGTTCTGCCCCTCAGCTGCTCTGCCCACCACTTTTTTCACCAGTCCTCTTTAGGCCTCCTCAATGCTGCATCCTAAGCAAAGGACAGATGAAGACCAGGACCTCACCCGTTTTAGCCTGTTCGTGCCCGATAGGGCCACGGGTCATGTCCGCTACCTTGCATTTCACCTACAAAGCAGTAGCTGCTACTGCTACTGATCAAAAGACACAATCTTGGACAGCTTCTTCTACAGCCAATTCCCACTCTCACTTGTGTTCGAATGGGCATGTGCCCTGGGCAGCCCCAGCAATCTACCCTGGAAATTTTCATCAATATCACCTTGCTTCCATCCAAAACCCAACAACCACACTCACACGCCCTCTCATGTTGACCAATGTTTGCTCAGGAGTGGCTCACACTAGTGATCATTGACCTCATCTTGTACAACATCTGTGATGCCCTGTTTATCATTATAACATGGTTTACCCTGTCCTCCCCCCATATTTTCAACATCCTCCTACTCCAAGGCTACTGCAGCCAACTTTCTGACCAGCAAGGAGGCTGAGTGGCAATCAGCCACAGGAGCAATTGGTGATGCTCCATCATCCCCTCTCCCAGAACAAGCTCCTCTTAATCACTTGCATTCCGGTGCCCTTTATCGCACAAGGAATACATCACCTTCCACCTCATCTACAGACCACCTCCCAGAAGTGACCCTTTCATTGCCACCATGCCTAACTTTTTCTCCTCTTCCAAATGACCACACTAATAATGTCTCCGATTTTCACACTGACCGGTTCAACGAACCTTAAGCAAATCGTGCTCTCCCACATGCACAGCTAAGTCCACACCCTAGACTTAATATTTACATCATCCACCCTGGTCACTTACACCAAGCCTAACCGACTTGACTGGTATGATCATGCTGCCATCTCACTATTGGTCACCCCCCTCGACTACAGCTCACAAAGGTCAGGCTAAATGTCTCCTCACTCAACGCCGCACATTCAAAACCTTTGGGGTCAATGAGCTAGGAGCAAACTTTGCAGACTACCCCCAACCCGAGGGAATGCCTCTGGCCTCTTAGAATTATTTTACAACTCAGCTATAAACGGGTGCACACTCATGCCCCCTAAATACCAGTGGTGCCAAGACCGCACCATCCTCCCATTGGTACAAATCTAACCTCACCCCCAACAAATGCTCAATCAGAGCCCTAGAGAAACAGTGGCTCCAAAACCATAATCCTCAACAAACCTCAAATGTGTGTTTGTCAACTGTAGGATTCGGATTACAGAGGCCAAAGCTGCGTACTACTCCACTACCTCCAACAGGACCAAACCCCTCTTTGAAGTAATAAAGCATTGTACCAAACCCTCACCTGACCCCGAGGTACCAGCAACTGCAAAAATCAAACAAAATAAACACTTTTTAAATCTAAAAATAGACAAATTCTGAGAGACCGTAGAATCAACCTCCCACAGCATTAGCTCCCCTGAACCCTGAAACACTTAATCCCCCACTGGACCAAATTCTCTCCTCTCTCTCTATCTCTCTCTCTCTCTCCCCCTGACCTTCTAAAAATGATTGCCTCCCTCAAACCTGCTTCTTTCTCTGATGATGTTATCCTGGCCTCCATTAAACAATTGACGGGTCCAGTGCTCAACATGCTTCTCAGCATCATTAATGCTTCCACACACAGAAAGATCATTCTCGGAAACCCTCAAGGGTGATCTGATATGAGTTCTTTTGAAAAAAACTAAAAACTAAATGCAGACGACCTTGCCAACTACCGACCCATTACAAACCCCCTGTTTGTTTGCAAAATCTTGGAAAAAATAGTCATTACACAACTACTCACCAGAATCAAACAACTTCATCGCCTAAATGACTATCACTCAGGGTTTCATCCCAAGTTTAGCATCAAGACAGGCACCATCCAGGTGGTGGATGTTGCACTCCAAATCAAGTTAAGGGCGACTCATGCCTCCTCATCCTCCTTGACCTCTCGGCTGCATTCGACACAAGCTACCACGGCACCCTCCTCTCCCTCCTTGTTGTCAGGTTGGGATTTTCTGGCACTGTGCTGAATTGGTTCACCTACAACCTCTCGGGCAGACACCTGGCCATCAAGATGAACCAGTTGCATTACAATGAACTCCAGGTCTCCTGCAGAGTCACCCCATGGTTCCATCCTGTCACCAATACTTTTTAACCTTTACATGGAGCCTCTGAGCACTCTTCTCAATGATCCCAATAAAGCCATCCACCAATACGTCGGTTGTAGTAAAAAGCATGCACAACATCACTTGTCTCCACGATTACCTAGCCATCATTAAGTCCAGGATGTTGACTGCTTACCTCAAACTAAAGTCATCCAAGACTGAATTCGTCCTTATCGGCCCACCTGCTTAAAAACAACTTGTCGAACAATGACTCAATGATATGCGCCTTCCAGCATTTGCCCTACAACTCTCGGATTCAGAAAAAGCAGCTTCAGCTTCACTATTGACAGCAACCTGTCCTTCCAGAAACACATAGCCACGAAAGCCCAAACAGCCTGGCTCAGAAACTCCACCCTTTGCAAAAAACAAACTCTTCATCCCACCACCCTTGTGGTCTTGCACACCGATGGAGGAAATGCCCTCCCAGTGGGGCCCCCACTTGTTCACTTGGCTCCCCTAAAAGCAGCAGCACATCTTATTTTGGCTCCTACGCAAAGCACTTTGGCTTCCTCTACAGGCCAATATATTGTTCAAGACTGCATGTATATCATCTACAAAGCAGCCAAGAGTAGCAGACCAGCATACCTGACGGTTATGTTCCACATATCTGGTGGCACACGCTCGACCAACAGGCTGAATCATAACTCGTCTGCAAAGAGGAGTCCTGCAAACTAATCTTCTCTTGTCACACACCCACACTCTCGAACTCCATCCTACCATCCTGGTATCGGCTCGGAATGCCCCCAGAATTCTCCAATTTTGCAAATCTTTCAACAACACATTGTCAAGGACCGATTCCAATCAAAGCACATACTGAGGCACAGACCTCTTCTCACAGTGCTGTGCTACTGGCCAGCCCAACCGCTGGCTATCCATACTGTGTACAGCGCTGTGCTGCTCTCGAGATAGGTCAGCACTTTAAACAATACAAAATAAAATACATAAACAAATAAACACAAATATAAGGCATTTGAGAGTAGGCGCTGGAGAAGTTAGTGTGGGAGATTGGCGAGGGGCACGGAAAATGGATTAGATCACCCAGCAGTTGCATCAATTTGGAGGTTTTAGGGGTTGTGCCATTACAAATTAGGTGTGCTAAAAGCCATCCTAACAAGTTTTAACTGAAAGTGAAGGGATTGCGTATAGCCCAGATTCCCTTTGGGAGAAAGCTCCAGAGGTTCGGTGAAAGGCTAGAAGGATCTGATGTCCTCAGTCTTTTTCTAGCGCGTCTCATGCTTTCTAGGAACACATCAGGCCTCATTACGACCCTGGCGGAACGGGTTAAACGGCGCCGTAAAAGGTGACGGCGCCGTTCAACCCGTTCCGCCACATTACGAGGTCCCCTTGCGGGACACGGTAAGCACGCCTGGGAAAACCAGGCGTGCTTACCGGTTCCCGCGAGGGGAAGAGGGAGCAAACAACGGGCCATCTCGTTATGGCCCGTTGTTTGCTCCCTCTCCCATTCCCATTCAGCCCTATGGGGGCTGAAATGGGAATGGGGAAGGACCGTGTCCGGGTCCTTGCGGGAGGAATTACCGGGCACTCCGAACTCGGAATGGCCCGGTAAGTCCTCATTCCGAGGACCCGGACACGGATGCGATTTCGGCGGCAGCCATGCCGCCAAGAGCGACATGGCTACTGGCCGAACTCGTAATGAGGGCCATCATGACTGGATCCCAGTGTTCTCCTTGGTTGTTATGGGATCATCTTTCCTTGGATGAAGGGAGACAGAAAGCATGTGGTTATGCAAAGTATATAAGACAAAGAGAGCAAAGGAAGTAGATAACCCAAGCAGCTGAGAGAATGGCCAGCCGAAGGAAAAGAGCGGGATGGAGTGGGAGATTGGGAAAGAGAAAGGTAGAGAGTGAGACAAGGGTGGGGGTGTGGTGTAAGATAGCGAAACAAAGAAAAGGAAACTCAGGAAAACATGAAAGTGGGATGTGGGGAAAGGTAGCGAGAGTGGTAGATGACATGGGGTGAAGAAATGAGGGACAATAGAGTGAGCGTGAGGCAAAGAGTGGGGTTTGAGACAACAGTGAGTGTGACAGGTAGGGAGTAGGGAAAAGGAGAAGGTAAACAGTAATAAGGAGAGAGCGAGAAATGGAAGAAAGTAGAACATGAGACAGATCATGCAAATGACAGACCGTGAGAGGGAACAAAGAAAATAGAGAGAAAAGCCCGAGTTAACCATTACATGGCAGACAGTGGGACGGCGCATGGGTGTGGGGCAGTGGTCCAGAGAAGATGGAGAGAACACAAGTGAGGACTTTTCACATAACTAGCTACACTATCCGGACTAAAATAAAGTTACTTAACTGCGAAAATAGTTTTGCAGTCTAATATCTTTCTTTAATCTGGGCATCATGCTGCCATCTAGTGGTAGGGTCCGGAACTTCCCATTGTTTTTCTCTTAGGTGTGACCATGGCATGTATGTATGAATGAGATTGCCCCATGATTCTGATCAATTGTCCACACTACCCCATGCATCCTACCCTCGTCAGATTGCTGATTTGCAGTTAATATTTGTCTGTGTGTGACATAAGCAGCTGATGGCATGTTACATTATTTGGCTTTCCTTATGTGCGAGTCTGATCTGTAGTCATCTTAAAGTGCCAAGTCCTTTCCCATGGGTGAGAGCATTGTGAAACCGAAAAGGGGGTTAACACCAGACCATAGTCTGTGGGAGGAGAGGAAGAAGGCAAAGCAAAGGGTACGTTGGTGGCGCCACTTTAGGGAATGAGTGGGGTTCAAGTGAATCTCTGCTAAGTTACTTGATACCTGTATAGTGCTTTACTGCCATGCTTATGGCTGCAATGGCAGGAACATTGTCAATTATTAACAGAATCATTGTATTAGCGGTCAATTATGTAGAGTATTGAGGTACAGTGTGGAGTGCTTTATGATATATGATATGATATGCTCCTATACACAAGTGCATCGCAAGTGTGACAGCTGGACCAAATCATCCATGGGACGAAGTTATTGACATTGGTGAGTCTATGAATGGCAAGAGCAACTGTCTACATTTGAGTGCTCTGCAATACTTTACATGCCCAACAAATTCATTATTAATATGCAATCGCATGGACATTTGGTAGACATGACAGCGGTATGCATGTCCACTTGTGGGGAGGATTCCCAGTCATGCCATACTATGAACACTTTTTATCAACTCAAGAGGGGATTGCGTCCTTTTGCTGACACCCGTTTTTTGCTGACGGGTGTTTTGCTGCAGGAGTTTTGCCGAAAATTGCCATCTAATTCTTTTTGGGGGGGTGAGGGTAAATAAAGGTTTGGGGGGGGAATAAATAAATAAGAAGGGGTTGAGGGGAACTCGCCCAGAAATAATGAAAAAAAAAGTTGATGACGGTTTTTGGCAATACTCCACAGGCAAAACACCCATCGGAAAAAAGGGGATCGGCAAAATGACATGGAACCACTCAAGAGACATGACACAGTTTTATGTTTTATGTGTGGCAGATACTGTATGAGGGAGATATAAAACTAAAACACGTTTGGAACAGGTAAGTACCATGTTTTCTTGCACTGCGAAGCTGTTAGAGAGCAAGTCAAGCGGTCAACGCTTTCTTTCCACGAGCTGCTTTTTCGCATCCATGGTAATAAACCAAACTAGGCTGTGAGTGACGGCCGAGAGGGAACTGTGGGAGGGGAATGTTCCTAGAAAAATCAGACAGGAAATGGTGGATTAAACAAAAAAAAATTAAAGATTGAAGCATTTAACAAATGGAAAAATCAAGCAAAATGAGGGAGTGAGAGCACCCCCAAAGGAACAGTATATGTGTGTCTAGGGGTTAGTGCCGCGGCCTGGAAGAGGGCGCCTAGCGCAAAGAAAAGCAGAAACCTAAGAAATGGACAGGAGGACCATTGAGAAGCCAGAAGGTAAAGAAAAGGGTGGGGCCACTAGATGGCGGTCCTGCTAAGATTTTGAGCAGGAGCACATGAGGGAACTGTGTTAATGCCGCTGCCGGAGATTGGCAATCGGATGAGCGCTATGATCAACACAAGAAAGCCGCCCGTGGTAAAATGACCCCCCCAAACCACCTGTTATAGATTCTCATGCTCTGTGCTCAGTGAAAACACATTGTAAAGAGTAGTGGGGCACTTGGCCCAAAGCAATCCCATGGATCTTCCATCTTGTAGAGTTTGTCAGTAATTAAGATTTGAATCCCTAATTCATTTGGCAGACCAATTTCTCTTGACGCATGATTGTTCTATAATTGGTCTGAGGTACTGTTTTGTCTTACCATGTAATGCCTCTTATTTCTGTTAGACACGTTCGGGCTTTGAAACTCAAACCTATTATATTTCACAATCATTCTTATGCCTATAGAATTTGAGGACCACAACACTTATTTTCATTTCATTTGTTCTCTCACCATCTATTTTCATGAACCCTCTTTTAATTGTCAATTTTGTCTCGTCATTGTCCCCCCTTTCTGAGATGGAATTACGCCCACATTTTATTAATGCAATAAAAAAGCCAGGACTTCTACACCCTTGCCAGATGGAAATTCCTCAGAGTGATGAGATTCTAGTACTCGGATATTGCTCCCATACCAAATCACATTAAGAGTGGCCTCTGAACCGCTGTTTGGAAGTGCATGATGCTTCCTTAATACACAATCTGATACATGATAATGACCTAGATATGATATGTCTCACTGAGACATGGTTGGGCAATTCCATTCCCCCCTTATTTTCATATTAGCTCCTTTGGGCTATGCCATTTCCCTAGTGAACTAACTGTACATGAATAAGCAAGGGGGCGGGTGCCAACCACAGATCACAATCATTTCCACTGGCTAGAGAAGGCTGAAAAACTTTAGAATTGAAAATCCCTGTACAAGCTAACATGATTGTGACCTGCATTTTCAATCACCTCCCCTGCCCCCCCGCAACACCACTGCCAGCTTTACTGTAATTGTATACGTTCATAGTTCTGGGGGCACATCTTGTATTTAACACTGGCCAGATTTGACTCTTGGGTGACTTCAGCATAGACCTTGATAGCACCAATTTTCCTCTTGCATGCAAATTCCAAGAGCTGTGTGAAACCCTGGTAATTACACAAGTTGGGAAGCCACAAAAGTGGGTGGTCCTACTATTGATGCTGGAACCCACACGGGCGTGAAAGTTAGGTTAGATCTGCTGTCCTTCTAATATATGGCCAGGTTATTGACTGCTAGTCTTTGAAATTCTGAATCCACCAACTAAGCTACACAGTCCCAGGTTTTCTAGCACACATATCCCCAAGTCTAAAATAAATATTACTAGAGTTTTAGAGCCCTGAATAATACTGGTATGCTACCTAGTCACTGCAACATACAGCATTGACCTATATAGCAGAACAGTGGAACACACACAACTCCCTTTGGCTTCTGGGAAAACCTGCAAAACTAAGAAAAGTGGCAAGACACCAAAGGGCTTAGGGATTGTTCAGGGGAAGGCGGTTACAAATATAAACTCAGTTTGGCCCTTTAACATAAACCCATCATCAGAGCCAACCACGCCCTCTACTATGCCTGCATTGTAGAGCATGCCAATAGAGGCAGAGCACTTTCCAAAGGGATTCATGATGGCTCCAACCTCACAGCCCTAGCTAGAACCACTGCACCCCGGACAGAGCTGTGTAGCGGCATTCTTAGATCCATCTCCAGAAGGAAACACCAATGTAAGGGCCTTCCTCTGTACCTGCAACCCAGGAGCGAGCGCACATATTCATGACCCCTTTGTAAAGGTCTGTAAAGATGTGTAAGTCTGACTCTGCTACTGTCTCCCTTGAATAGTTTGACATATTGATTTGGATCATTAAACCCCCAGTTCCATCTCTGACCTCATTCCATCCACAATTAGTTTTGGTGTTTCCAGATCCTTTCTGGAGGGATTTGAAGTATCATTAGCATCTCTTTCAGAGAAGGTAGATTTCCCCCATCTCCAAATGAAACTGACATTGTATTCCTGAATTTCATATCCATTACCATGCATCACCAAGTCAACAAAACTCTACACAGTGCAGCAACCCCCTCTTTGGGCTTTCATACTCTATCATCTTGAAGGATTGGGGAGGATGGAAAGCTCAGGGGCAACGCGTTTGTCTTGGTAGCAAGACAACGCAACACAACACAACACAGGTTTGAAACCTGATCCCGTGCTTAGAAACCACTCGCTGTTATTTAACGTGTTATAAACTAAGACTGATAATTATAACTATGTTCGTGACAGTTGTCAGTATAGCTACCGACCAGGACGATGGGCTGGAATCTGCCTTTACTGACAACACAGGATGTCTCTTAGGTTGGTGTTACTTTTGCATTACTTCTTTTCTGCTCCCCTTCTCTCATCTGTGGGGGATACCCTGCATATTTCCCGCCTGTGCTATAACAATTCTAACTATGCCGGTTGCCCCAGTACCCACATAAACAGGCTCTTGGTGGAGCAGAAGACTGGCATTGTATGTATTTCAACAAGAGACCTTGGGCCTCATTACACGGATGGCGGTAAGGATTTACCGGTACCGGTAAAATACCGGTACCAGTAAATCCTTACCGCCTTACTACGAGGTCCCTTTGCGGGTTGGGGAATTTAACGCCTGCTTTTTGCAGGCGTTAAAATCCAACCCGCTAAGGGACCTCGGAGCTAATTACCGCACCGCAAAATTGCGGTGCCGTAATTAGCGCCTTCCCCATTCCCATAGAGCCCTATGGGGCAGAAATGGGAATGGGGAAGGGCAATGGCGGAAAGGGGATTTACCGCCCCTCCAACCTTGGAATGGGGCGGTAAATCCCCTTTCCGCCAAGGCGGTGCCGGTATTTTAATGAGGCCCCTTGTCTTGGTATGTCACATCATAGCACTGACTTAAAGGTAAGGATAGAATATTCTTTAAAGACATGTGCCTCTAGACAAGTGCTTGCGCAGCTCAGGCCATTAATACTCGCTAAGCCAAATCCACAGATATTCCCCTAGACCAGGGGACTGCATGTTTGGCTGTCCAGATGCTTTGGACTGAAACTGTCACCTGCCCAAACCAGCATAATCAATAGTGAGGGATCATGGGATTAGTAATCCCGAACATCTGGAGAGCCGGAGGTTGCAGACCCTTGCCATAGGCTGTGTAGATCCTCTAATTCAGATCTTTGAGTAATTTCCAAAGAGTAGTGGTTCATTTGTGACAGATATTTGTTCTTTTTTTCTGGCTAGATCAGAACAGGTCTTAACAAAGTTCGTTTAAAAATGTAATTTCTGGCAGTTGAATTCCCTCTTCGACGATGAACACCACCAAGAGGGAATGTAGTCTGCAATGTGCGCTTCACAGTTGGTCTCACTCACTCAATGACTGCAAAAGAAGTATATGAATTTCGGAGGTTGGGGATGTCAGGCAATGTTGAACCATGCTTCCGTGCCATTATACTCTAATGTATGCATCAATTTCAGCTCAGCCTCTCATTGAATAGTGAGTTTACACATCCCCGTAAACACACAGTCGCCACCATAAGAACACTCCTCCAACACAAATCCAGGACAAATCAATCGGTCTGAATATTAGATTTCCTGAATCAATAATCTTTTTGCAGTGAATGTGTAGGATTCTGCTGCAAACATAATGCACCTTTGTACGAATGGCTGAAACATTTCAAGAATCTATATAAGGACCCTGCATTAGTAATGGAAATCCCAAAGGTGAATGGTTTTGAGTGGAATGTGGATATTTCTATTGAAAATATTTCTAGGATTGCCCTGAAGACAGATTTAGTATCCGAAGCGCGTCGGCAGCCATATTACATCATAAGGAGCCTATTAGAATGGAACTTAAAATTAATATATTTTTGTGAAGATGCAATTGTGTGAAAACTCTAACACAACTATGTATTTGATTACTTTGTTTTGAGTTTGCTAAAAGGTTGCCAATAGGAATAGCTTTACTCAATGTGCGTTCCTCACTTGTTAATATGAATTGTTTGTCAATGGTGTATTTAAATTGATTCTCCTCATTTATGTTGACTTATATACTCACTAAAGAATGTCACACATGTACTTTATTGTGGTGTCCATTTTGTTGCAAGACATTTTTTGTTACGCACCTAGTGACACAGAACAACTATTTTAAATAACCTATCGAGAATTTTGTCTGAAACGTTGAATGGTTACAGGAAAACGAATTAAGGTCGACACTGGGGGTTGGGCCATATCCCAAAACCGTAGTGTGTTAATCTACCTGGGATTGATTACATCCCTATTGGAGTGCATTGTTGGGTCTCCTGTTAGTGTCTAACAGGATATGTTTGTTTTGGTTCTACCTTACAGTCTTGGGTGGCCTTGAGACTGAGTGACCCATCTGTAGCTGAAATAACATTTACGCATTAAGACGCATATACACTTTAAAACTCTTAAAAACAGTACTTGCGCATCACACAATTGGCCCTTCAACATCGCTGTGCCCCCCTGCACCCCTCTTCCCTTTCGTTTGTATGTGACACACAACGAGTCTTTAGAGAACAGCTTTGGATGTCCATGTTGCACTGTGATTCAATGTCTCTAAAGCTGAGAGTTGTGTCATTCATAAAAATGAATGTAAGCTAGCCTGAATGTAGGATATAGGAGTCATCCAAATATGTCTCAATGATGTAAATTTCTGAAGCATGGTCTAGGATCAAGTCTCTCCTTGCACGTATAGGTGAAATCTTGGGAATAAGCGGACATGCTGGTAACATGTTCGGTTACTTACTGGAACATCCTGTCCTTCATACTGATTGTTTTAGATTTTACAGGATTGTTATTGATGTGAAACTTTAGTTGCATATATCTATGTAATTGTTATAGGTTTTTTTAATTGTAATAGTTTATTGATAATGAATTGCAGTTTACCTGTGTTCCTCTTGGTCAATGTATATTGCTATTGCTTTGAATGTTTTTGTAAAGGTTTAATAAACCCATCATTTTGATAATAAAAAGATTTTAAAAAATCCTGAATCAATAGTCTTTTTGCAGTGAATTTGTAGGGTTCTGCTGCAACCATAATGTACCTTTCACATAGTTTTTCCAATGAATTTCAATGTTTTATTCCGGGTACATTTTACCAGACCGCCCTTTCAACCAAATTTATTGTCACTGACTTTGAATGTGTTCTTTGGGATATGCACTGCCTACAGACACATCTTGGCATGGGCAGTGGGCACTTTTCTGTGGTATTCTGTTATGTTTTGGGCAACCTCCCCCCACCCCTCCGTGTCGCCTGCGGCCTTGCACAGTGGTCCATTTGGGTGTGTGGCGTGCTAATGCTGACTCTCCCGTTCTTATACAGGCAGCACCCTGTTGCCTTTTAAAGCAAGATTTGGTCCGTATGAATACCCAAACATTACACAAATGAAATAAAATGAGCCATCCCCCCTGTGCAGCTCTGCCCCTTAACAGGCGACGCCAGGCGTTTCAAGTAAACTATCACTGAACGCCAATCCCGTTGACGCTCGGTGCATTTAAAGGAGCTTCGAGAACAAACGTGATATCCAAGAAATCCTCTCATTGGTTTCCAAGCGAACATTCAGTTAATGCTGTAAATCCGCGCTTTGTCTCCCAGGTGAGGGCTGGTTTAATGGCATCGTCTCCTGGCTGCTCATGAAAAGGCTGCTTTGAAGCCTGTTAACGAGATACGCTCGTATCGTTTAACAAGTCGCTCTTACGCATGACTGGACCCAGAAGGGGTTCCTGTTCTGTTTGGTCTTTATCTTCTGAAGATTTTATTATTCTGCTCTTTTAATCATGGCGTTTTAGAGGTATTAGGAAACACTGAGAGCAGTAATTAAAGGATATATCGTAGCACAATGTGTTGCTATTAGTACATTGAATACTGTTGACATCATCGTTGATTTTTCATGTTCACGCTCCTCATCACGCCTGGGGTGGAATTACGGTGCGCATGCGCAGCATGCATTTTCACACGCACAGTCTTATTTGCTGTGCACCTTTGCACATGGATACACTGCGCTTCTGCATGAAAAGGTGCACTGTTATTGCACCCTAGACACGAACAATCTTCATGATCTCATCATTCTCTCTGTGTTCAGCAGATATATGTGGAACCACCTATCGGCAAATATAAGAATAATCGTGTGACCTGAAAACTTTCCAGATATGAAATGCAGACTTGTGACATAACTACTTAACACATAGAGATTACAGACCACACCCTCTGTTCACATGGAAAAAGAAACATGTGACATTAACACGCACCGGCTATGCAATAGAGACTTGTGGCATCGCATACTACCTCAAAGTGTTACTCCACTTATCTACAGGTCTAGCAAAGGCCCAGAATTCTACAGGTATTGCAAGTAGACTTGTGGGGTCCTCACCCTACAGATATGATAGAAAGACCTACAGGCGTTTGACCACTTTCCAGACAGGAAATAGAGAGTTGTAATCTCGCAGTTCTCCAGTAACGGAATTTTATGTTGTAAATAGCTAGTTGGATGGTGAGAGTGGAGAAAGAGGGCCGATAGGAGGACAGCTAAATATACAGCATTAAGGATGGAGAGACCGACTGAAACAGATTGAGAAAGAGACATATGGATACAGAGATCGAGACATACAGATGGGAACCCATTATCAGCGAACCTCAGGGTTTGCTGGTGAGACTATGGATACGGTCAATGACTGACATGGTCGCCTCTAGTATTCTGAGAGAGCCTCCAATCGTCCCTGAGTCGTGCACTCCAGTCGTTCCTGAGGTTCTTCTGATACAGCCCAGCTTCCCCGTGCAGCCCATTTCCCTCCTACCGACCCCTGCTCCTCAAGCCGGTCTTCGCTACCCTGCTCCGTCCTCCGCTTATGGCCCCGGGTCACGCCACCATGGCCCGATTGATATCTGCTTGACCTGAAGATTGTCAAAAGCTTCCAGGAAGTCGGTGCCTTCAGTAAGAGCCATGTTATACACTCTGCTGTGGAAACCTGGGGAATATGGATCTTTTTCCTGTCTGGCACTGTAGCAGCCCTCCATAATGCCTATGTCTGTACCTCGTTTCACCCAGCATCACGCCCAATGGCGGCGGTAGAAGGTTGATGGTCTTTCTTACCCATTTCTTAAGCTTCACAGGGAATTCTACACCGAGTATGAGCATGAGTAAGGCCTTTAGTGAACATTTATTTTTTGAAAGCATATCAGTGAACATGCCAAAAATACAGTACGCCATGTTATGATGTAATTAAAGCTTATACAGCAGCTCTAATAGAACCAATAATTACGAAGGCAGTATGTGACTAGCAAACTCCAAACAAACCCCCCCCAAAAAGTGTTTGTCATATTAACCCTATTGGGACTCACCCCGGGGAGAGAGAGTAAAACAAGAAGGAATAAAAAGCACGACATACCATAAGCCAGTGACTAGCAGGGACAAGAGTGGCGAGGCCCATAGTGAAAGCACACAATCATGCATTCAGCCGTAAAGGTCTAGGAAGAGGTTCCAGGTGGCCTTGTATGGGAGAGGGATGAGGACATGGTCCCCTTGGACCTTTTCCTGCTTCTGCGCGCTCTCATCAACAGTCATAGGAAGACATTGTCGATGCACAAAATATTTCTCATTTTCACAGCTGGTCGTTGGGCCCATGCAGAAGCTGGCCATTGCATATGAGCTTTGAGGGCAATAGGTTTGTATTCATGGTCAATAAGGGACATAGTTTTGACAAGCGACTAGTGTACGATAAAAACTAGTGCTACTGACATAACTTCATCAACACCTCCCTGTTTCTTTACAAAATCACAAGCCTTGCATGACGAGCCGCTAGAACGTGCCCTTGAAAACAATTGATGCTGGAAAGGAATATCCATCTTTTTTCACAACTAAGGGTACCAGAAATTCATAATTTAGCAAGCCATTGATGGCTGGGACCAAGGGAAGAAAGAAGTAAATACTGCAGGGCCAGAGGGCTAGTTTGTCCTGTTTTAGCAGGAAGTAGCTTCTGAAAATTAGAGCCTTCACACAGCAACAGAAGATAGTGGAGATACAAATATCAAGCACATATTATAGCCTTATGTAGAAGATAGGAATCATTATTGCAGGATAATGACCCACCAGCAGCGAAGAGTCATTATTCCAAGTGAAAATGGTCCCTCCCGAGGTCTATAAGAATATAATCAAATTGTGGCTCTAACAAATCAGGTTTTGGGGGTGAAGTAAAAAATGTTTGTTCGAATTAAGAAAGTAAATCGACAAACTCAGTAAATTAAATGTGGTTTCATTTAGTAATATTTGAATAACAAGACTGTCTTCATAAGTTAAGCATTTCAATTGCAAACTTTGATAGATTGGAGAGGGTTTAACATGAGCATGCATTAGGGATTTGTGTAAAAGTAAACGGTTTCTCTATAAGAAAGTGAATTATTTTTCCCATGTTTTAGCTTTCTCCTTGGTAAATAGGATGTTGCAGTGAAAAAAACATGTCATTCTAAAATGGCAGTTCCTAGTTGAAAGACATTTTACCTGGAAATTGCATTATTTTATTTTTTCCATGTTTGCTTTTGAAGTTAGCATGTTCAGAATGCAGTCAATACCAGTACATAGTGACTGCTCTCTGAACATTCTGATCGGCTGACAGTTGGTCAATAACGATTTTCATGTGCTAATAAGATCCAATGACCACCAATCCTGGGCTAAAGGAAGGAATTTGAGCAAACCGTTTGCTCAGGCAAGACAACAATGTATACTCGCAATGTGTTTCTAGGACAGTGTCCCCCAGTAATTGGTCAAGCGACTTCCACCACACCTTCTCAACGTCCTTATTCAATTAAACGTTGAAGGGACTCAAACACTCTTAAGAAAAATAGTGACATTTTATCCAATAGAATCCTGATGCCTGAGCCTGGGCGTACTTGCTCTGTTCCTCGCATTGCCCCTAGTTTAGCAACCATCAATTTTAGTAGTCTCTTTGATTTTAAGCCAGATTTGAAGCACCACATTCTGAGAATTTCTTAAATCCTCACAATTTCGAACTCTGCCAAATACTTCTTACACTTTATCTGGTTGTTAACAACTCACCGGTGGCTCGGTCTATAAACCTAGGGCTAGATTGTTGTAACTCGCATTCGTGTGGCTTTACCGGTCACAAGTCACATTTCTGCTGCTTATCTTGCTGTAATGATATGATGCCGAAAGCAGATCAACATTGGAGCATTTCCCCATTTCACAGGCATGGCCTGGGTAGAATTAGGTTCCTTTGTGGGATGCAAGTTCATCCGCTCTGCTCTAAAGCAGTCCCATGTGGTGCTAGTAGAGTGTGGGGTGGGCAGAGGGGTGGGGGGATGTTCGCCACCTTTTTTAGGGAGGATGCATCAGCTGCAGTCGTTCTGCATTCCTGTTTTGCTAAACATAGATTAGAACAACTTTGCTAGCAAACGGGATGCAAGAGTGCAGCAGAGTGTTGTGATGCTGTGGAAGTGAAAAACATAAATCAGAGAACAGGTAGCTGAGGAGATCTGCAATTCTCCAACGTCTTTGCAGGAGTGCCACACCTGCTAATTTAGGAATTAAAGCCACTATTAACACAATACGCAACAGATGGACAATATATTGCAATAAGTAAATGAAATTCAACACATTTAAATAAATCCATCTCTTCGTACCTCTGCTGTTTTCACACATCTGTCTTCCTCGGTGGGTAATTGCCAAAAGACGCCACCTTCGTCCTCTGACTACCGGGTCCTCTTGGTGCCTCCTTGCTGAGGAAGCTCAGCTTGGCCTCAATATGCAGTGTTGTACTCAGCACCTTTGTGTGGTCAGGAGTGGTGGCGGTATGTGCTACCCTCAGTGGATAGTCCCTTTTCTCTCGCGCTCTCTGTGCAGTTTCCGGGAGGTGTTTTGAGATGACGATTCCTAACCCCGAGCGCTTTCTCACGACAGCTCTTGTTTTTCAGTTGCCTAATCTTTTTATGCATCTTTTGTGGGTACAGATCTAGAATTTATAAAGCACTGAATGCAAAATCGTGGGTGCGTAAGATAAAAATAGTAAAAAAATAGCTAAAAATGCAGTTATGGTTAAGTTGCTCAACCCATAGGAAGAGCACTTTTTGGGTGCCTTATAGCTTAGCCCTCCCTGGACGAATTCTTACCAAACTTTGGAAAAAAAGTATATGGCCGCATCTGAATTTTCCTGGCAAGTTTGGTGAGGTTTCATCAAGGGAAGGCAGAGTTGTAGGGGGGTCCCAAATCTTTTTTTCCATAGATGCAATGGAAAAAATGTTGCTTATGTCTACAGCCCAAACCGTTGGATGGATTTTCACCAAATTTGCGGCAGGAGTGGTGGCTTGGTCCTGAAAGCATGCTTTTGTTAATGTGGTGTAAATCTGTCCAGTAGTTTTCTTTAAAACTGGCAAAAAGTAGGTCAAACTAAGTTAGGGATATCTGGGTTCGGTCCGTGGACTCACTTCCCTGTTCGCTCCACGGACGGGGCTCTGATTGGGTCAGGGGCCAATGTGATGCCCGTGTAAATCAGGCGCATCCACTGATTGGATGGTGAAAAGCGTGAGGTGCGTAACATTTTCCAACACACCCACCATGTTGTATCCGCGGACAGCTGTGACTGACCGCGGACAGCGCAATGGGAAAAAAGTTTGGGAAACACATTTTGGGTCATTTGGTGTTGGAAAGAGGGGCTGGGAATGGAGCGGGAGAGAACAAAGATGATATGGTGCTCTTTGGGTGGAAGAAGAGTGTACGGGCTGTGCCGCAGTCTGCAGATACCACGGTAGTCTGCAGACAGACTCTTGGGCGGGCAGCTTGAGAAACACATTAGGGGTTATTTGGTGACTGAAAGAGGGTTTGGGAAGACAGCTTGGGTTATTTGGTGACTGAAAGAGAGCTTGGGTGGACAGCTTATGAAACACATTTCTGGTTATTTGGTGACTGCAAGCGGGCTTGGTCATGGTAGAGGAGTGGAATCTAGATGATATATTGGGATATTTGCATAGGTGAAAAATAGGGTTGGCGGTATATTTCGATGTCTGCAGATGTCATTTGAATTGGGAAGGTCAGGCCAAGTTGTGGTGTGGTGGTTGTGGCCAGTGGGCAGATTCTTGAGTGCATGGCCGTATTATACTGTGGTGGCTGTGACTATGGCCTAAGGCCATGCACCCAAGAATCTGGCCACTGGCCACAACCATTGCAATAATAAGTCTTCGGCGGGCAGCTTGAGAAACACATTTGGGGTTATTTACTGACTATAAGAGGGTTTGGGAAGACAGCTTGGGTTATTTGGTGACTGAAAGAGGGCTTGGGTGGACAGTTTATGAAACACATTTGGGGTTATTTGGTGACTGCAAGCGGGCTTGGTCAGGGTAGGGGAGTGGAATCTAGATGATATTTGGGATATTTGCATAGGTGAAAAATAGGGTTGGTGGTCCATTTCGATGTCTGCAGATGTCATTTGAATTGGGAAGTCCAGGCCAAGTTACGGTGTGGTGGTTGTGGCCAGCGGCCAGATTCTTGAGTGCATGGCCATAGGCCATAGGCTGTAGGTCATGCACCCAAGAATCTAGGCACTGGTCACAACCACCACAGCAAAATACGGCCATGCACCCAAGAATGTGGCCACTGGCCACAACCATTGAAATAATATGTGTACAGTAATTGAATCTGGCCATTGGAAACAACCATTATAATAATATGTGTATAGGAATTATACATAGTATTTGAGCAGTGTATAGTATTTGTAACATGGTGACACAATACAATTGAAGTGCAAATGGTACTTATGATTGCTGTACCATTGAGGGTACAGGTTGAGTTTGTTGTACATGGTAATGTAGGAAAAATCTTTGCTTCTTTTTTTGTGAAAAAACACAGCATAATATGTTAAGTAAGATAGTTTACAGTGTCACATTGCATACAATCTCACATATTCATGCACTTTCTAGATCCCCATAATCAGTACAACACAAGTACTATGTTTGAAACAACATTACTGTGCGTTTTTGCAAAGTTGCTGTGTTTGTTTGCATAATTATTGGGTCATTTGGAAAAAATACTTTGCAATGAAGTGAAATGAAGGGTATTTATGAAGTAGTTACATACCTGTTGGTGTATTGCAACTGTTTTCTATTTCAAAAGCAGCATTGCAGTACTATAGATGTAGTTAGATACCAGTTGACGTATTCTAACCGTTCATAGTTTTATATATTCTGAAGGGTATTTTGTGCAGCAGTTAGATACCTGTTGGTGTATTCTAACTATTTTGCTGTTCAAAAGTAGCATTGGGGTAGTATGGCTGCAGTTAGATTCCAGTTGGCATATTCTAACTGTTGATAGTTCTACAGGTCAATGACTGAACATTGAAGACCCTCATAATCAGTACATTCTAGGTACTATGGTTGAAACAACATTACTGTGTGTTTTGCACAGTCGTTGTTTCTGTTTGCATAATCATTAGGTTATTTGGAAGAAAATCTAAACAGCATTTAAAAATGTACTACGTTTATGTGAATTTAACTTTCACAGTATGTTTGTTTGAAGTGTGCAGTACTTAAGGGAATGTTTAAAGTGCACTAACTGTGGATAGTTTCCCAGTTCAGGGACTACATTTAGGTTTAAGTAATATTAAGTAGGTATTTGTTAGATGTGCTGGTAATCTCTGTTTTAGAGTAATGGAAGTGTTGCTGCATTCAAACCAACCACATCTTTTTGTAATGTATGCGGTATAGTGACCTGCAGCGGTTGTGGCACCAGTGTGGTAGATTGGGCCTACTGTTGTGAAGGTTTTCTTGCCAACAGACACTTGCCAGTGTGTGAAGCTTGTAAGCTTGCAGTTGTTTTTGGTACCATCTGCGTTGTACCTTAAAAGCATTAGTATTATATATTGGCAATGTGAGTTTATGTGTAAGGTTGAACGATTGTCTGAATTGCAAACAGTGCATAATATGGCATGATTTGCATTTTGCACCAGTTGATGAAATGGAATGGATTCACAATTTGGTATAGATACAAACACAAATTGTTCATTAGGGATGTCCCCATGTGCAACATGGTTGCAGAGAGTGAATGTTTGTTTCCAAGTGTATAGAGAGATTTGTGGTTGTACTACTGGATGGAGTAGCAGTTGTTTTTAGTTTCATTGGTGGTATTGTTGGGAGATCTCTTATAAGTTCTGGTTGCATTCATTTTCTTTTCAAAACTTTACCTTTTTCAGGAACAGCGTACATATCGAGATGGGGTGTGTAGAGTGCATGTAGTCTGTTGTACTCTAGATTGCAACGAATGTCAGCCTTGACTTTGTTTGCATAATAATTGACTAGAAATAGTCCTTGAGTGTAAGTAGACGTGAAAGTGCTAAATAACTCATACCTTCTTTAAATACTTTGCTGCCAATGTCAATCAATACCTGATCTAGGGTTCGACCTTGTGATTTGTGAATAGTGACTGCATATGCAAGAGACAGAGATAATTTATCGTTGCGTACATTCATGTCTTTGAAAAGAAGGAATCGTACGGTTTGTCGTCCTATCCTTTTAACTTCAGAAAGTTTGTCAAAGTGGATGTTGACATACTGAATGTTGTTATGTGGCTACGTCTGGAAGCCAACAACTGTACCAATTGCTCCAATGACAAACCCTTGTTCCACATCAAGGTCAGGTTTCAGAATTACTCTTCAAGTTTAAATACAACATTAACATTTTCTCCAAACCAGCAGTGTTTGAGATACATTTTTCTAAGCTATTTAGTAGTGTTGTTGCTTGTTGACACATAGGGAGTGTCATGCCGTGCACTTTAAGTTTGTCTGTCGAGCTAGTATGCACTATTGGTTGTATTTCTTTTTTAACATTGTCTCATTGAAATGCGTAAAGTTTGATAGGGTTTGCATTAAGGACATACATTTTACATTTTTTTTGCTAATTGTTCCATGATATCAGGAGCAGATGTGTCATGCCCATATAGCTCATGGATGAGTCTGCTATTTAAGATAGATTGTGCATCTTTAGAAAGAAGACCAGTCTTAGTGCTTTTTAAAATGTTAGCATAGGTGAGGTCTGCAGACTGATGCATGTTTTGAGTTAGTTCTCTGTATTGGAAATCTTGCCAGAGATTTACATTTCCTATGCTGCCAAGTGTGTTGCGGCACTGTTTGTGTCCTAAGGTTTTAGGTTCACCTTTCACTGGTGTTAATTGTAGGAGATGTCCAGAAACAATAATGTGTTTTCCTCCAAAGAGTTTTTCGTAGTCCGTTTTAAGGACTTCTTGTAATCCGAGGTGAATTAAAGCCAACATTAGGTTGGAAACCAGACTTACCTCATCTATTAGGAGCATTTGTATTTGTTTCAGAATTCTGCATAGTTCAGTAGCAGCTTCTGTTGATAGCTTGTAGTACTCTAATTTGTTTTGGTGTTCTACTGGGAGGAGCAGTAGTCAGTGTTAGGAAAGATTCCCATTTATGTGAAGTTACCCTCCAGATGAGTATCCCCCCAACTTTTTAAGTGAGAGGTCAGAGTTCAGAAATCCATCTTAACAGTCGGTTTAAAGTAACACCTCCTATGTTGTCGGCAGCTAAACATGTGGGGGCTGTTACAACAGCTGAAAGGTTGTTGTTTCTTAACTTTTGTAGGAATTTGCTGATGATTTTAATTAAGAATGTTTTTCCAGAACCAGCTTCACCACTTACATAGAGGAGTAGAGATTTATAATTTTGACAGCTACAAGTTTTACTTTCATGCTTCAAACCATGTTCAATTTCTTTAGTCCCTTCTAGGAAAATGCTAAGTTGCTCATCATTTAGCTGCAATTTCAGCACTGCCAAGTTTTCTTTGCATTGCTCATATTGATACATGATGTTCTTTACTTCACTCATGGCTAATTCTGCTTCATTTACTATCAGTGGCTCCCCAAGTGGTTATTGGCTTCCTGTAACAGAAGGTTGGCTGCCCTCAGGAGTGTCTTCATTTAGTTGTGCTTGAACATCTTCCTCTTGTTGGCGTTCATTGTCCAACATATTTTTCTATTTCTTGAAATTGACATTTGTTCTACTGCTTTCATTTGCATTGAATGCAGCTTCAAATGAGTCATGGTGCCTAATAAATCCTCTTCTTTTCTCCATGGTTTAAAAATGTGCAGTAGGGCCATGTAGTAAAGTTCTCTATGTTAAGGAGTTTTAAATGAAAACGTCATATGATTAATTAGGCTGGGTTTGGTAAGTTTGACAAAGCTCCCTTCACAATCTGAGACCATGTATTTTCCACATTTTTCATCTGGTTTCACATTGTTTTTGTAAGAGAAAGTTTGGGCTATGTGGTACATGCACATGTTTGCCAAAGCACTACTTCTGTTTGGGTAGTATGTGTCTAATACATTGTTTTTTAAAATGTCCTGGCTGTTAGGATAATTTCTGGCTATTGTTTCTATGTCTTGGTAGGATTTCAGCACTTTTTTATACTGTATGCTGCTGGACCAAGGTTTAGCCAGACTGTGTGTTCAGATTTGCCATATAAGGCTGTGCCTGTTAAATGGCCTGCAGCTTTGTAGCATCCACATTCTCTACGGGAGAGCATTTTTATGCCAAAGCTGTACAATTTATGTGACAGTGTTTTGTCAGATGATATGTCACCCCAGAGGTCTTTTACTCTGTTTTCTCAGTTTTGATTAGGTAGGCTGTGACATATCTTGCAACAGCAGTGGAATTGTCTGCAATATATTGTATATCTATGTTTGCATTCCACAAGAGGGCAATGAATGCATTGTAATCATTGATGTACTTTGATGTTTTGTTTCTTTTAATGCTGTATGTGTTTTAGGCGATTTGCCTTTCACACTTTGTCTAAAAAAAGACATGAATCTGTTTACCTGTCCTTTTGCTGAAACTGGTCTAGGGAAACAAAAGAGGCCTTTGATGTGGTATGTACCTTTGTTTTTATAGCTGAGTCAGCAGCCACACTTTTTTTGGAAGCGTAAAATGTATCTACGTAGCTCAGTATGTGTGATTTCTGAAGGGATGTCACAGGTTACGTATTTGTGTATAAACTGTAAAACAGTGGCTTCACCTTTATGACCATATTTAGGAGCATCTTTTCTCCACAAAAGCATGAGGATGTGTGGTGCTCCTCTGGATTGATATTCTTTTCTCCAAAAGAAGTGTTCCACTTCTCCGAGGGGAGGGCTCTTTTTATTACAGATGAAGTGCAGCATGGAAATAAAGCGGTGGTGAAAGTATCTCAATACATTTACAGGGTCAATAGAGCAGAGTTCTCCTTGTGTTTATATGTCTATTCCTTCTTTGTTTTGGTTAGATATGCGTAGGAAGTTGTGCAACTCCTCCCATGCATATTCTGCACACAAGCAGAACAGTATATCTGAAGTGTTGAACTGAGATGACAGAGTTAGATGTAGAGGTTTTGGATGTGATTGGATGGGTGTGTGACTGCTTGAAAGTAGTCAATGACGTAGTGCTTCAAAGATTGCAGTGGAAAGGGAAGAAGGGCTGTCCTGTGTTACGGTTTCCATGGACAGCGCGGTAGTCCTTGGACAGGGCATGCCACATTGCAGTCTTTTAAGGATGCCTGGCATGGAAAGGGGACTGTGGGGATTATCCAATGAGGTCTTCTGGTTGTTCTTTATAGGAAGAGAGGGTAACAGTTATTTTCATTGCTTTGTTTAGCTAGGATGGCTGTGGTTGTACAGACGAGAAGGCTTACTGTGTAGATGGCGGGTGATTCTTGCATGGTGAATTTGAAAAGATACACAGAAATGTGTGGCATTTCTGCTCACCTTGGATTGGAGGGAGTGGAGGCTTTTTGGTGTGGTGTGCCTTGGAAAAACTGGCAGAATTCATTTGCAAATTGCAAACATATGTCTCATTTCCAATGTCCAGATGTCATTGTGGCACATTGTGGAAGACATAGTTTGGGTTTATATCAGTGCAATAAGTTTGCAGATTGCAGTGAAAGATGTGCTGAAGGCACCAATGGAACTGTTTCCATGTGGAAAGCTAATCTTTTCACATATACCTCCTAGGGCACTATGGAGATGCACTAAATTCTTGTGTCCTCAACAAGACGCAGGAAGGCGTCTTGTGAACAAAGGGGATATGTTCACTTTTGAATGGTGTTGGGATGACATCCTTCACAAATGAAAATATTCTGGTGGATGGTGTTTAGTGATGGCATCACCTTTACTGATTGTGGCAGTACAATCTTTCTTGACAATATTCAAAATGCACTCAGAAAGTTATTGTGGAAATGATATAGAGTGCATGTGAGCAGGTGTAAGAAAAAAATTCTGAACCCCCCCCAAAAAAGTAAAAACACAAAAAAACTGGTCTTTTGAGAGCCACCACTAAAGAGTAAGGGGGTAATTCATAGAATTCAGCACACAAGTGGCGCACGCAGCTGGCGCACAGTGTGCGCGTGCGAATCCCTGTGCCAGCCGCGTGCGCTAAAATCCATTTTCGCGCACAGCGTATTCATGGATTCCAGCCACCAAAACCAGCCGTGGCGCACAGTGGTGCAGCAACCCTGCAGCAGCGCCAGTTACGCCCCCAAGAACGCCTCTCGCGCAGGGAAAAGCCATCAAAATCCCCAATCCAGCGTAAAGGGCTGCGCCAACCCTGTACCAGCACGGCAAGCGGGCTACGTGTATCACTGGGGTGCGCGGGAAGTACCTCACGCGATTGGTCCCGTGCAAGCAGGGTACGCGTATTTCAGGGGTGCGCGGGAAGTCCCACACGTGATTTCCGCAGGGTACGTGTATTTCAGGGGTGCGCGGGAAGTTCCACACGCGATTGACCCCGTGCGAGCAGGGTACGCGTATTTCAGGGGTGCGCGGGAAGTTCCACACGCGATTCCCGCAGGGTACGTGTATTTCAGGGGTGCGCGGGAAGTTCCACACAGGATTTCTGCAGGGTATGTGTATTTCAGGGGTGCGCGGGAAGTTCCACACGCGATTTCAGCAGGGTACGTGTATTTCAGGGGTGCGCGTGAAGTTCCACATGTGATTGGCCCCGTGCGAGCAGGGTACGCGTATTTCAGGGGTGCGCGGGAAGTTCCACATGCGATTTCCGCAGGGTATGTGTATTTCAGGGGTGCGCGGGAAGTTCCAAACGCGATTTCCGCAGGGTACGTGTATCTCAGGGGTGCGCGGAAAGTTCCACACGCGATTTCAGCAGGGTACGTGTATTTCAGGGGTGCGCGGGAAGTTCCACACGCGATTGGCCCCGTGCGAGCAGGGTACGCGTATTTCAGGGGTGCGCGGGAAGTTCCACACGCGATTTCCGCAGGGTACGTGTATTTCAGGGCTGCGCGGGAAGTTCCACACGCGATTTCCGCAGGGTACGTGTATTTCAGGGGTGCGCGGGAAGTTCCACACGCGATTTCAGCAGGGTACGTGTATTCCAGGGGTGCGCGGGAAGTTCCACACGCGATTCCACCAGGGTACGTGTATTTCAGCAGTGCGCGGGGAAGTACCACACGCGATTTCATCAGGGTACGTGTATTTTGGGGTGCGGGGGAAGTGTCACACCTGACATCAGCAGGGTACGTGTATTGCAGGGGTGCGCGGGATGTTCCACACGCGATTCCATCAGGGTACGTGTATTACAGGGGTGCGCGGGAAGTACCACACGCGATTCCATCAGGGTACGTGTATTTCGGGGTGCGGGGGAAGTGTCACACGCGACATCAGCAGGGTACGTGTATTCCAGGAGTGCGCGGGAAGTTCCACACACGATTCCATCAGGGTACGTGTATTACAGGGGTGCGCGGGAAGTTCCACACGCAATCTCATCAGGGTACATGTATTTCGGGGTGCGGGGGAAGTATCACACGCAACATCAGCAGGGTACGTGTATTCCAAGGGTGCGCGGGAAGTTCCACATGCGATTCCATCAGGGTACGTGTATCACAGGGGTGCACGGGGAGCACCACACGTAAATTGCACGTGTGGGTCCTCCCAGGTGTTCCCTCTATACCCTCCACGGCCTCTGCAGGTGGCTCACATCACATGTCCTGCAGGCACCCCATCCACCATGGCCATGCCCCCCAGCCAACCCACATGTCAACTTGCACTACTGCCCACCAACGCATGTCCCCCTGCACCCCCAGCCACCAGGGGCACACTCCACCAGGCCCCCACCCATGTCTCCCACCCCCCACCCCCCAGCACTGTGGGGCACCTGCCAGCAGGCCCCCACCCATGTCTCCCACCCCCCCACCCCCCAGCACTGTGGGGCACCGGCCAGCAGGCCCCCACCCATGTCTCCCACCCACCCGCCCCCCAGCACTGTGGGGCACCTGCCAGCAGGCCCCCACCCATGTCCAACTCATGTTCCCCTGCACCCCCACCCCCAGTCCTGTGAGGCACCTGCCAGCAGGCCCCCACCCATGTCTCCCACCACCCCCACCCCCAGCCACCAGGGGCAGCCTCCACCAGGCCCCCACTCATGTCCCCTATTACCCCCAGCAGTGCAAGGGCAGCCTCCACCAGGCCCCCACTCATGTCTCCCACCACCCCCACCCCCCAGCAGTGCAGGGGCAGCCTCCACCAGGCCCCCACCCATGTCCCCTATTACCCCCACCCCCCAGCAGTGCAGGGGCAGCCTCCACCAGGCCCCCACTCCTGTCTCCCAGCACCCCCACCCCCCAGCCACCAGGGGCAGCCTCCACCAGGCCCCCACTCATGTCTACCACCACCCCCATCCCCCAGCCACCAGAGTCAGCCTCCACCAGGCCCCCACCCATGTCTCCCACCACCCCCACCCCCCAGCCACCAGGGGCAGGCTCCACCAGGCCCCCACTCATGTCCCCTATTACCCCCACCCCCCAGCAGTGCAAGGGCAGCCTCCACCAGGCCCCCACTCATGTCTCCCACCACCCCCACCCCCCAGCAGTGCAGGGGCAGCCTCCACCAGGCCCCCACCCATGTCCCCTATTTCCCCCACCTCCCAGCAGTGCAGGGGCAGCCTCCACCAGGCCCCCACTCCTGTCTCCCAGCACTCCCACCACCCAGCACTGTGGGGCACCTGCCAGCAGGCCCCCACTCATGTCTCTCACCACCCCCACCCCCCAGCCACCAGGGGCAGCCTCCACCAGGCCCCCACTCATGTCCCCTATTACCCCCACCCCCCAGCAGTGCAAGGGCAGCCTCCACCAGGCCCCCACTCATGTCTCCCACCACCCCACCCCCCAGCAGTGCAGGGGCAGCCTCCACCAGGCCCCCACACATGTCGACCACCCCCCCACCCCCCAGCACTGTGGGGCACCTGCCAGCAGGCCCCCACTCATGTCCAACTCATGTTCCCCTGCACCCCCACCCCCCAGCACTGTGGGGCACCTGCCAGCAGGCCCCCACTCATGTCCAACTCATGTTCCCCTGCACCCCCACCCCCAGCACTGTGGGGCACCTGCCAGCAGGCCCCCACCCATGTCTCCCACCCCCACCCCCCAGCACTGTGGGGCACCTGCCAGCAGGCCCCCACCCATGTCTCCCACCCCCCCGCCCCCCAGCACTGTGGGGCACCTGCCAGCAGGCCCCCACTCATTTCCAACTCATGTTCCCCTGCACCCCCACCCCCCAGCACTGTGGGGCACCTGCCAGCAGGCCCCCACTCATGTCCAACTCATGTTCCCCTGCACCCCCACCCCACAGCACTGTGGGGCACCTGCCAGCAGGCCCCCACCCATGTCCAACTCATGTTCCCCAGCCAACATGTCATCACAATCTAGATCCCTGGTCCCTATGGTCAGCCTCCAAATGCAAAACACCCACCCGAGTATTGCATCCACTCACTCATAATTGGCAATTACATGACAGAACACCAATTGCAAGTTCCGAAACAAACACATTTCCCTCACATACACCCAATGGGTGTCAGTGAATCTCAAAACCCATATCATGATATGCATGAAACCAATGAGATACTACACATTGAAGTTCACTAAAAAAATATGCATTAAAGGAAACATAAATAGAATCAAAAATAAAGAAACAGAAATGGGAATGTACTAAAATTAAAAGAAGCATGTCCGTGAAAAAAAGCAAAAGCAAAAATCATAATCCAAACTAATGGTGTCCAAAGTCACTGTCCAGAAAACAAAATCCAATGGGAAATAAAATTGAAAGCCATTGCTCCATGGTTAAAATGTGAAAGAAAAATACAATCCAACAGTGAACTATGTACATACGAACAAGCCAGGGTCCATTATCCCAACAAAAGAAATGAAACCTATCTAACTACACTAACTAATACAATAAACTATATACAAAAATGTGGCCAATGTCCGAAAGGTGCAAAATAACTCCAAAAAAAAAGGAAACCTAACACTACCTACATAACTATGTACAAGGGCAGCGGGCTAGTTTGACGGCTCAATTTTGGATGTCCCGGGCCAGGGCATCATCGAACTCATGCTCAATGTCCCGGATGCGGTCCTCCTCCATGGCCCCAAGGGTCCGCAGGGCCGTCGACGTGTCCACCTCCAAACCCCTGCGGATTGCCTCGAGGCACTCGGCCCGCCTCAGGGCCCTCCGCATGGAGTTCTCCGCCCTGACCATTGTGAGCCGTGCCTCTTCCGCCCGCTGCCGCTCCCCATCTATAGCGTGGCCCAGCCGCTGCCACACGGAAGACATTCTCTGTCCTGGGTCCTCCTGCCCTCCAGCCGATGCCTGCCTCTCCGATGTTGAAGGCCCCGAGCCTTCATGGCTCCCACCACGTTGCTGCTGCTGCTGTGCCTCTGCCCGTGCACTGCCTCCTGCTGCCTGCACATCCTCCGCCGGCTGGGGTGCAGTCGTTGATGTGGCCACCCCTGATGGACGTCCGACTCCCGACTGTGGCAGGGATGCCTCCTCCACCAGCCTGGCCGCACCGTCAGAGGCAGCTCCACAGGGCACCCAGGTGACTGATGGGTGGGAAGATGGCACGGAGGACGACTGGCGCGTAGGGGGTTCAGTTGAGGAGGGGGTCGTAGCAAGCCCCATCATACGGAGGAATCCGGCCTGGGTGACCTGTCCCAGCAGGCTGACGTGGTCAACGAGCCATTCGAGATGACGTGCAGTCTCCTCATGAAAAGACTGCAGGTCACCTCGCATGGCCCGTTGACACAACGCCACACCAGTCAGGACAGGCTCAACCCGGACCCGGATAGCCACGTCCGCAGGCAGAGGAAGACCAGTTGTCGTGAGCTCATCCCCTGCCTGAAAACGGGTCTGGACGTAGGCATCCCTGCTGGTGCAAGATGATGCAGGGACAGGATCAGGGACAGGATTGCACACATGCATCTCCGCAGCGGCCTGTGCTGCCTCCTGTCCCTGGTCCTGCACTGCACCACTAGCACCAGGGGGATCCCCACCTCCAGACCCCGTCTCTGTTGCTTGCACGGCCTCCTCCTCCACCAAACCCCTCACCAACCTGGATGACTCCGTGCCATCTTCCCCCGTTGGACCCTGTGGGGTCCCAGCTGCCCCTTCTGCTGCCGAGGAGTCCAACTCCAACCTCCGTCTCTTGGACCTCCCCCGGCAGCTGCGGCCTGGGACGCGGCACCAGACTCCTCACTCCCCGACGAGATGACAACATGGGAGGGGAACCGGGCCTTTTGACTTCATAAAAGTAATTTAAAAAAAGATAATATCATTGTGTACAATATTAAGGCTAAATAATCATAAACCTTGCAATTAAACTCCAACTACGTAGCGATTAAAAGTCACAGTTAACCTACTGGTAACAGATTTAGCTCTTTCAGAAATTGTATTATATCTATAATCGGTGAAGTGTTGGAAGTGTTAAATATTGCCTCCCATAATTCATCTCTGGTTATTGACAATCTATATTTAAAATGTTTAAAAAGATAGCGAGTTCTAATATCTAAGAGCTCTGAACAATCAACCAGAAGATGCCTTGTAGTTTCAATCGAGTCAGTTTTTTTTACAGTAGGTACATGTTCTGGATAAACTCGTCATATGGTTGAAAGAAGCTGGTTTATCTTTTGTAGGCATTAAATTAAACCTAAAGCATAGGAATGCATCAGCGTATCTCCTACCAGGAAATTTGATTAGATATTGTGGTAGCACATTGACTGCTCGCAATTGGAAGGTGCCTTTTTTAAACGCCTGATATGTGCTAATTTGCTCAATAGTATTAATCCAATCGCTTCTCCAAAGTTTCAATTTAGCTTTATCAGGAGATTCTAGTAGTAGGTCTAATGAAATATCAGCTTCTTTCAAGATCGACAAACAACAGTTTTTCCATTGTAAAAGTGGTTTGAACATAGGTTTCTCCAGAACATTTTTTAAAACAGGAAATAAATTCATGTCTCTGTCAGTAGCAGTTAGGCATTTCCTACATAGGGACAACATGAGCCAGGAGACTGAAGCATTTAGCGATGTAAGACCCAATTCAAATCTAATAAGGGCAATCGGAGTACAAACAGGTATTGGTAAAATTTGTTTCCAGAACAAACCCTCAATAAACTCCCACTTTACGGCTTTGGGGTTGATTTTAGTTTGGCTTCCATAGATCACTGTAGGGACCACCTTTTGTAAATAAAATATCCTAGCCGGAATGATAGAACATTTTCTGTAATTCTTTTGAAGCGCTTTACCTTGAATAGCTAGTAGTCTCATTTTGGCTGAAATTTCATCTTGATAAGGTGTGTCAAAAGGATGTGTGTTCAAATGTACACCTAAATATTTGTATTCTTTGACAAGATCCAGTTTGCAATTTCCTAGTTTCCAATTCAATTTTATTTTGGCTGATGAACAACCATGTTGCAAAATGAGAATATTAGATTTGGAAGTATTAATTGTTAGTTCATTTTTTGTGGCAATTCAGATAATGCTGATAGCTTCCTCTGTAGCCCAATCGGAGTTCTGTCTATTATCACCAGGTCATCTGCATATAATAAATACGAAATTTCATGGACATGTAGTTTTGGTGGAAAAGAACGAGCAGAATTAAAAGCAGTACAAATATCATAAATATAGAAGTTAAATAAAATCGCAGCAAATGGGCATCCTTGTTTTAGGCCAGAGTTGGTACTTATTGGCTCCGATAGTAATCCATTTGATGTGAGTTTAATTCTTATGGTAGTTTCCGAGTAAAATTTAAGAATTAAAAACCTAATATATGCAGGGCATTCAATGTCTCTGAGTTTCTACCATAGAACTTGTCTCGATACAGAGTCAAATGCTTGTTTAAAATCTATAAAAGCAATAAAAACCGGCTGTTTGGTTAAATCGCTTGATATTTTAGCACTGATAAAATGAATAGATTTAGTGAGGTGCCAATTCCAGCAACAAACCCAGCTTGATTAACATCAAAGAGATTTTCTTTACTCAGCCATTTAGAAAAAAGTATCAATTTTGCAAATATTTTACCTGGAACATCCAAAAGCGCTATCGGTCTATAATTAGCAGGGTCAGATCTGTCCCCTTTTTTAAATATCGGAATAATAATTGCTTGTTGCTGTCATGCGCGATAGGAATTCCAAACAGGTCACACAACCTAATACCAGGAGTAAAATCACCTCTCACACTCACAATACCTCCTCGACCAGTAATAGCGCTAAGTTTCCAAAGTCACAATTAGTTCAGAGTTCTAGGCTACCTGTGGTGCGAGGGAAGCGTGGGCGGTCCTTGTTGCAAGGCCGGGCTGGCGCCCGCCTTCACTACGTTCCTCGCTTCCATTGGCAGCTTCCTTGGAGGTTGCGAGCAGGGAGACGCCGCTGACCGCGTCCGCTTTCTGGTTACGGGACGCTTTCCCGGTCACGTGACTTGTCATCCGCTCACGTGATCGGCAGCCTCACATAAAGCCGGGTTATTCGAATAGCTCGTTGATTCACAGCTGTTTCCCGTAACACTGTACAGCGTCTTGTCTCAGGATTCAAGTTTCACGGTACTCGACCTCGGCTCACGGATCACGGACTGCTTCCTCATTCAACCTTTGGAACCACTTCTTGTTCGGCACGGATACACGGAATACTGACCTTTGGATTACGAACTTTGGACTGCCTTTGGATCTTCCTCTTGCTTTGTTTGCCTTTCATGAACACTCGGAATCGAACCTCGGACTGCATATTGGATTTGCCTTTGCCTCGCCCCATCTGTTAAAGTCACGTTCAAGCATCGTTTCATACCAAGTGCCCCGAGACATCCAGGTGTTGACAGCCAGCACTACCAGGCTTCAGGGACTGCCTGTGCGCACCCTTGCACCACCACTCCCGATCCCAACCAATCCCTTATCGGGTTTAGGTAAGATCTTTGGGTATTTAGAGTGTGCCTGTTTTCATGCTTATACTGTAACTGTTTGTGTTAATACTTGGCTTCCTTCCCACAGCCTTGGGGTCTGCGGTTGTGCCTGGTTCCTGTTGAACAACACCAACACCTGTGGCTTCAAGGCTCGCACAGAGAGTATTTTGTTACCTCTCTGTGGGGAACTTGGGGACAGAGGCCCTATTACTCTTCACGACACAGCAAGTCTGACAGACTGTGAAGCCAGTGTGTTCGTGATGAGTATAGAGGCTGCAGCCGACGACCCCGTGGCTGCGTTGGTACAAGCAATTACAGTATTAAGAGCAGACATGGCGGCCGCTAATACGGTTATACACCAGTGCCTAGATTGCATCCAAAGTGGTCAGCACCCACTACCCGCTGATGCAGAGTTTGGGGATGCCGTGGCCCAAACCCTGGTGATTCAGCCTGTAGCCCCAGCCGCTTCACCACAGGTCCTAGTAATCATGTCCACTCCTTTTCCACTAGCAGCCCCGGAGAGATTTCATGGAGACCCCAGGAGGTTTCGCACGTTTCTAAATCAATGTAAGTTACATTTCCTCTGTAGATCACAGGCCTTTCCTGATTCCACCACCAAGGCTGCATTCACCCTGTCTCATTTAGCTGGCACTGCTGCAGCATGGGCCAACCCACTACTCGAAACCAACAGTCCGGCCCTTTATGATTTCGAGTTGCTCGTGACTGAAATGTCTCATGTATTTGACACACGACATAAGGCCCAGTCTCGGGATCTCGAGTTCCTAGACCTAATACAGGGGAAAGGTACATTAATTGAATACATCACCAAATTCAATCAGTTGGCTGTTGAGACCTCATGGCCCGATACAACTAAGGCAGTGGTGTTCTACAGGGGTTTAAGTAATTCCATGAAGGATGCTATGGCGGTTGTTCCCTTTATACCCACCCAATATACTGAGCTCGTCGATCTCGCCCTACAGATTGATGCAAGACGTTCTGAACATCGATCTGAGACTGGGTTTTCTAACACGGTTCCTGTGTCCCCTTCTCCAGAACAGGTGGGGAGCCATGGCAGATAGGGGGTATTCGGAGCCCAATTTCACCATTAGAAAGGGAGCGACGAAGAACTGACAATGCATGCTATTACTGTGGATTAAATGGACATTTTGTAAAAACCTGTCCACGACGTCCGAAGCTAAATAACCCGTTTTTTTCGGATTGCTCGAACCTAGATCCGAGGGCTAGGTCGAGCATTTCTCCTGCACTCTCGGGAACCGCACCTGCCTTTGGTCATGTCAGACCAGTGGTTGTACAGGCTACATTAATAACCACACCGGGCATTGTCCACTCAGTATCCATCATAATAGATTCAGGTGCCACAGGCAACTATGTGGATATCAAGCTAGCCGAGTCTCTGAATCTGCCCCTGGTCAACAAACATCATCCTGAACCCGTGCAGGCAGTAGATGGCACTGCACTGATTTCTTGCCCAATCAGGCAACAGAAAGCTCCACTCACATTACACATACACAACGTCCACCAGGAAACAATCGCGTTTGATCTAATTGCAATGCCACAGTTTGGTTTGATATTAGGCATTCCATGACTGAAAGAACACAACCCCTTGATTAACTGGAAGACCGGGAAAGTCCATTTCGAGTCAGAGTTGTGTCCGAATTATTGCCTCACTGCACCTGAGGGGATTGAATCTCCATCGATGGCTTTAGGGGCCATCGCTCAACTGACCCTGAGTGATGATGCCCCATCCCCCACCGATTCACACTTAGTGGGGGCAGTTACAACTGGTGTTCCTGTTGAATACCAGGACTTTCAGTCCATCTTTGACCAGGGATCTTCCGAAGTTCTTCCCCCACATCAGCCCTATGACTGTCCTATTGATTTAGTCCCCGATTCCGTTATTCCCTCATGTCGTATTTACTCTTTGTCCCCCTCAGAAGAGAATGCTCTTAAGGAATATATTCAAAAGGCCCTGAAGATCGGTCACATTCGCCCTTCCACTTCCCCGGCGGCGAGTCCCATTTTCTTTGTTCCCAAAAAAGAAGGCGACTTGCGCCCTTGTGTGGATTACCGCCGCTTAAACTCCTTCACCATAAAGAATCGGTACCCGATACTATTGATCACTCCGTTATTGGATTTTCTAAGCCATGCTACGGTATCTACCAAGCTTGATCTATGGGGTGCATATAATTTGATCAGGATTCGCCCCGGGGACGAATGGAAAACGGCCTTCTGTTCACGATACAGCCTGTTTGAATATGTGGTCATGCCATTCGGGCTGTGCAACGCCCCTGCCACGTTCCAGCGCTTTATGAATGAGGTTTTTAATGACCTACTAGATGTCTGTGTCGCAGTCTACCTCGATGACATTCTCATTTTTTCTCATTCTATGAAGGAGCATGTGACACATGTTCACGAGGTCTTGTCTCGCCTTCGCCGTTTCTCTCTTTTTGCTAAGCCAGAGAAATGTCAATTCCATACTGACAACGTGGAATTTCTAGGAATCTTTATCACTCCAGGGGGGCTAGCCATGAACCAGTCCAAAGTTCGAGCTGTGTTAGAGTGGCCAAGACCCAGGACCCTTAAGGCTCTACAGTCATTCCTGGGTTTCTCAAACTTCTATCAACGGTTTATTCAGGATTTTTCTACTCTTGTAGCACCACTTACAGCCTTGACTAGCCCTAGTGTATCCTTTTTGTGGTTGGCGGACCATCAAGCAGCTTTTGATGCATTGAAATCAGCATTTACTACTACCCCCGTTCTGAAGCATCCAGACCCGGAACTCCCTTTCATTGTGGAGGCAGATGCGTCTTCGTTTGCCTTGGCCGCCGTGTTGTCCCAACATTGTCCTTCTTCTGGTCAACTCCATCCGGTGGCTTTTCATTCTTGGAAATTCTCCCCTGCGGAAAGCCACTGCACTGTGACCAAGAAGGGACTGTTGGCCATCAAAGACGCCTTTCAAGTCTGGCGGCATCATTTATTGGGGGTAAAACATCAAGTCACTGTGTTCACAGATCATAGGAACCTCCAGGACTTGGCTTCGCTCAAATGCCTCAATAGTCGTCAGGTGCGGTGGCATTTATTCTTTACGGCCTATGACTTCCAGATCAGACATCGATCGGGCCTGTCCCATGGGAAAGCGGATGCTCTCTCTCCTTCTCCTGGGGGGGTTTCCTTACCTGTGTTTCCCGAGACCTTGTTAGAGCAACATGTCATATGTCTATGTACACCACCAGTTTCCCTTCTCTCCTCCATCCGCACTTGGGTATCACAACACCCCGAGCAGGTCTCCGAATGGGATACAGTGATTCATGAGGGCTTGCCCTTTATTCAGCACAAACTACTGCTGCCCACAACGGACACCCGCAACCTCGCTCGGGAGTGGTAACACGACAGCGCCATTAATGGTCACCCTGGCCAGAAACGGACGCTGGCACTCCTTAAGCGATGGTGTTGGTGGCCGTCCATGAAAACTGGACATGGAATGTTATGTTAACACGTGTGCAATCTGCGCCCAGTGTAAACATCGCCACAGTCGCCCGGTCGAGTTGTTACGCCCATTGCCTGTACCGCCTAGACCTTGGCACACGATTACAATGGACTTTGTAACAGACCTTCCTCAAATCCAGGGGTTCGATACAATATGGGTAGTGGTGGATTAATTCTCCAAATTGGCTCGCTTTGTTCCCTGTCCTGGCATTCCCTCGGCTCCCGTATTGGCTAACCTCTTTTTCAAGTCTGTCTTTTGTCTTTTTGGGTTGCCCATGGTGATCATCTCGGACAGAGTGCCTCAGTTCACCTCTCGGTTCTGGCGGGCACTTACCGGTCTCCTGGGGATTGATTCCCGATTTTTGTCCGCACATCATCCGGAGATGGATGACCAAACCGAGAGGGTGAATCAGTCCATGGAACAATATTTACACTGTCTCATTTTACAACATCATCATGGTACAATGTCTTACACCTAGCAGAGTTCGCATATAACAATGCTCCACACTCATCTACTGGCTCCTCTCCTTTTTACGTCCTGTACGGTCAGCACCTCCGTACTCTCCCCATCCGCGATTATTCCTGCTCTGCCAATCCTGCTGCTGTGGCTTGTGTTCGTGACTTAGCGGCCATCCATGCTCAGACGCTTGTGCATCTTCGCTAGGCTCAGGTGTCCGCTAAGTGTACGGCTGACACTCGGAGGGTGGAGGGCCCTTCCTACGCTGTGGGTGATAGGGTTTGGCATTCGTCTCGACATCTCTGATTGCCTGGTTGTCGAAAACTGCTGCCCCGCTTTGTGGGTCCCTATAGGGTCAGCAAAGTGGTCAACCCGGTGGCTTTCCGCCTGGCAGTCCCCGTCTCTTGGCACATACACCCTGTTTTTCATACTTCCCTCTTGAAACCATGTCCCGCTCCTACCCGTCTTAGGCGTTCCCCTGGTCCTGTTTCTGTGGGTGGTTCTGAGGAGTTTGAGGTAGCTGACATTTTGGGTTCTCGTGTGGTCAGGGGTGGTCTCCAATACTTGGTGGATTGGGCTGGTTATGGCCAGAGGAGAGGTGTTGGGTTCCTGAGGCTGATGTCCATCCCCCGCGCCTTGTCTCCCGTTTTCACTTGTCACATAACTCTTGCCCCCGTGGTCGTGGGCCATTAGGGGGGGCTCTGTCATGCGCGATAGGAATTCCAAACAGGTCACACAACCTAATACCAGGAGTAAAAGCACCTCTCACACTCACGATACCTCCTCGACCAGTAATAGCGCTAAGTTTCCAAAGTCACAATTAGTTCAGAGTTCTAGGCTACCTGTGGTGCAAGGGAAGCGTGGGCGGTCCTTGTTGCAAGGCCGGGGTGGCGCCCGCCTTCACTACGTTCCTCGCTTCCATTGGCAGCTTCCTTGGAGGTTGCGAGCAGGCAGACGCCGCTGACCGCGTTCGCTTCTTGGTTACGGGACGCTTTCCCGATCACATGACTTGTCATCCACTCACGTGATCGGCAGCCACACATAAAGCCGGGTTATTCGAATAGCTCGTTGCTTCACAGCTGTTTCCCGTAACACTGTTCAGCATCTCGTCTCAGGATTCAAGTTTCTCGGCTCACGGATCACGGACTGCTTCCTCATTCATCCTTTGGCACCACTTCTGGTTTGGCACGGATACACGGAATACTGACCTTTGGATTACGAACTTTGGACTGCCTTTGGATCTTCCTCTTGCTTTGTTTGCCTTTCATGAACACTCGGAATAGAACCTCAGACTGCATATTGGATTTGCCTTCGCCTCGCCCCATCTGTTAAAGTCACGCTCAAGCATCGTTTCATACCAAGTGCCACGAGACATCCAGGTGTTGACAGCCAGCACTACCAGGCTTCAGGGACTGCCTGTGCGCACCCTTGCACCACCACTCCTGATCCCAACCAATCCCTTATCGGGTTTAGGTAAGATCTTTGGGTATTTGGAGTGTGCCTGTGTTCATGCTTATACTGTAACTGTTTTTGTTAATACTTGGCTTCCTTCACACAGCCTTGGGGTCTGCGGTTGTGCCTGGTTCCTGTTGAACAACACCAACACCTGTGGCTTCAAGGCTCGCACAGAGAGTATTTTGTTACCTCTCTGTGGGGAACTTGGGGACAGAGGCCCTATTACTCTTCACGACACAGCAAGTCTGACAGTTGCCAGGAAGGAGGAATTTTGTCTGATTCAATAACTCTCATAAAAATAGATTTTAACACGTTTGCCCACAATTCAGGATTTTTCTTTAATATCGCATTGGTGAGCAAATCAGGTCCCGGGGCTCTAGACGTACTTAATTTTTAAATTAATAAAATGTCCAATTCATCAAATACAAGATCCGATAGGCAAGGATTGCAAATGGGTTCTGCCATGCAAGCCTGGCTTGGTTTTGTAATAATAGCTGGAAATGATTGGCCCATACAGACTCGGCTATAGGGTTTAATAAGATGGTTCTATGAGCATTACGAGGTGTGAAATTAATCACTTTCCAGATCTCGCCAGTTGATTTAGAGACTAGTGCTTTTAACATAGTTTCAGCTCTTTCTTGCTTTTAATGATGTAAGAGTTCTTTAATTCTGTTTCTATAATGATTTCTTATTTGATTCATATGAGCTTTACATACTCTAACTGACGGAGATCTTAGCTCTTGTCTCATTGCTTTCTTTAGTTTAGCGATTTGTAATAAACGTGGATATTTATGGGAGTAAGTTGTACGAGGCAATACACTTATCTCTTGGTTTAGAATTTGGATGCAGTCACTATAAAAAACATTAGCTATAGTAGAGTTATCATGATATGTTTCAAGATTATTTCTTTTAGTTTATCAATCTGGGTAAGATATCATTTTGAACGATTGCCTTCATTATTTATTTCTAGTGTCAGATTATAGTGATCACTGCTTGCAACTTCATGTGGCAACCAAGACACTTCTAGGATGTTATGGTCACTGAGTTTTGTCATTAGTACCTCAAATGATGCTATCAATGGAATTGCCTCTGCTGATATGGAGACATAATCTAGTATAGATTTAGTATTGTTTCTCTTCCATGTCAGATTAGGTGGCGAATCTGCGGGGAATGATCCATTTAGCATAGAAAGCTTTCTTTCAACTGCTAGCTTGGACCATTTATAGGCTCTTGAGTTATATTTCATATTTGTGATCATACAATTTAAATTAAAATCCCTAGCAATAATCATTGTTCTAATATTGGGGTTCAATAATGCTTGATTTAACACGTTTACAATTTCATCTAAGAAACGTGGCTCAGAGGGAGATAAGGGGTTCCAATAGATATTTAATATTAAACAAGAGGGAAAAAAAAGGATGATAAGTATTAATAGTAGATAGTTCAACTATCTGAATTCCAATGTCTGGTGATGGCCAAGCTTTCAAGGCAAGCTGGCAGTCATTACGGACTGCAACTAAGAGACCAACCGCAGGACGCCCTTTACTTGGTTTAGAGGCCGGCACAATGTTAAGTTGGTGATCTACCCAGCAAGGAGTAGTTTGGAGCCAGGTTTCTTGGAGTAGAACTATATCATATGTATTAAGATTTGACGCATTATTAAAAAGTAAATGAGCAAACCCTCTAGTGTTCCATGATGCTAAACTACGGGTATGTAATAGTTTTGTAGTTTTAGTCTATTGATTTGGTTGACTCACACAACCATCTTTTTAATTTTTTAGCCAGTCCCATTTGGATGGGGGGTCCTTGATTAGCACCTTTATCAGCTTTACACATACAGCAAGATGATTCATTGTTGTGTGCCTGTTTCACATTAGAGTTCAAATTCTTGGGCATAGATACTTCAATCTAAGGAGGGGTACAAAATGCTTCAATCCGTAGCCCTCTGTTGTATAGTTCTTGTCTTTCCTTCCAAATTAGATTTTTGACAATTATCAAAGTGTCATCAAACGCACTGACATCTTGTTGTGCTGGCATTGGATACCACAGTAAAGCAATATCATTTGAGTTTACTTGAGATAACGCAGGGATTGAGTTTAATATTGATAAAATAGTATTGCGATTTGGAAAGGGATCTGAATGCAACCTGTCAAGCATTGTCACTTTCAGACATTCATCCCTTAATGTTGGAAGGTTTGGGCGGTAGATGTCAGGTCTATACTCTTCATGAATAGTATCTTTGGAAATATTTGGCAGAGTTTTTGTTAGAGAATTTAGTCTCAAGGAGGATGTTGATTCAGTTCTATTGACTGGATGAGTGCATTGTTGCACTACATCATCATGAGTGTTTTGGTTAGATAAGGGGGGAATGAGTGTACGGTCAGATCTATTACTCAAACTCTGTGAATTAGACTGTAAGGCTTTCCACCTTTGATCTAAAGTCTTAAAAGATGTGGAGTTTGCCTCAAAGTTCACACGAAAAAATTGGCATTGCCTGTTATTTATCTGATGTAGTGTTGTGTAGACCATGGTGTACTACCTCGATGATGGAATCATTTGGATAAACAGACATATTCATAAGCTCTTCTTGAATGTCATTCGAGTCTGCTTCATTTAGTTCTTTACTTTCAATACAAATTGGTTGTGAAAGAAAAGGCTTCTTACCTTTGGAGACTTCCAAGTCTGAATGAAGCGTGGAGGGAGCAGCTCTTGATGGAGAAGGACATTTTTGTAGATGGTCCAATTTTTGTTCAGACAGATCATGAGACAATTTGTCACTAGAAGCTAGGTTTGCAATAAACTTTTTTGTTTTTTTTAGTTTTTGGGGGATTTTTTAGATGGCCTTTGTTCAATATCGGAGTTACGACCAGAATAATTCAAATTTTGGGAGTGCGCTTCCTGTTTCCTCTCCTCCTTCTTTTGGAGATGGACTGGTTTGGCAAACACCTCATAAAGAGGCTTTTCAACAATTTGCACATCCGGGGAATTTGTGATTATTTCAACACTATTAGAAACCAGGGGCGATTCAAGATTTGGCTGCGCATCTCCAATTGGTTCTTCACAAGGTGGACTCTCCAAAGGTATTACAGAATGAAGCTCATTTGTTTTCAAAGGAGTGGTTGAATTATTTCTGGAGACTGCAATCCATTCTATTTTTTATGAAGAAGAAGCAAAGAGTCCAGATGACAGACTGATCTATGATCTAATACTTCGAAGAGTTTTACAAGTGAGAATATGGTTGTGTTAATAGCTGTTATAGCAGCATCAAGTGCAGGGTTATTGATTGAAGGAAATCCAAAAGATGGGCAAGCTGTTGGCTTAGAGAAGGATGCAACAAAAGACGATTGGGACTCATTTGGTGAGATGATGTCCTCTGGGGCATCCATTGTGTAAAGCTCTGGAGTTTTAGAGAGTGCAGAAGTGTTGGGAGCATTTAAAGGACCATTCAGGGTTGGTGACAAGTCAATACAATTTGGAGCTGGAGTCTGCGTTGCAGACGAAAGGGGTAATGGAAGCGAAGAAGGAGCATTTGCAGCATCTTGCTCTATAAGCAATAGTTTTGGTACTGTGGGGTTGACAATATCTGAATATAAAGCCTTTGTATGAGAATTCTGAGGAGGAAGCACAGGGAAGTTTTGCTGCGGTTCCATAGAGAATTCAGGAAGATAGGTAGGAGTGTGAAAGTGATCATTACTTGAAGGGCTTGAAGAGAGAGATAGGCATTGCTGCATCATTTTATCCGACAAATGGGTCGGGTGTTTGTCTGTATTTTTATACTGCTGCTCAAGTAGCACTATATTATCTGGCACTTTATTTAGAGAGTGAATGGATACAGCTTGGAACTTAGGTTGGTTTGGGTTTACCAAAAAGTGGCGAATGTCAGGAGAAAACCCAAGACTTCTTTTCAATGGGGTTCCAGGCTTTGAAGCGCCCATATTGATTGGGAACTTATTTAGGCTTCTGCGTGTTAGCAAGCTCGGAACACATACCTGCTGTTAAATTATTCATGATCACGCCGATGTATTACAGCAGTAAATTGCGTGAGGTGTTAGGTAACTAGGGTTTATAGTTTAAACAAAATCGGTCCAGGAAAAAATAGAGTTCAAAGCCCAAATTATTTAGGAAAGATCAGAACTCAAAGTTCCTGAATAAGGAAAAGGGAAAAGGACACAGTTGGGGGCTTACCGACAGAGTTTCACGCTGACATGCCGCGGTGCAGCGGTCAGCAGTCAGTACTCTGCAGGGCACTCAGCTGGCTGCGCGCGCGCGCAGGTGCGCGCACGTCATTATTTTTGTAGATCCGACGCCAGAAGAGGGGGTGTGGCTTAATTCCAGTAGTCATTGAAGTCGGCACGGTGAAATCCACGTTGCGATCCAATTAACGGCGCTGGAGCAGAGCGGGTTGCAGAAGGTGCAGTCAGTACTCTGCAGGGTAATCAGCTGGGTGTGTGCAGTTATATATTCTTCCAGAAAAGATCACTTGGAATTTGTTGTGGCGATCATAGACCTCTGTCCATTTAAACTACTATTGATGTTCTCATATAGCTAAACAAGTGAGTTCAATACGTGGTTCAGAGCTGAGTTGGTAGTTGCCCTGAGCGGTGGCATTGGCATAAGTTCAAAGTTTATAGCACTACGAAGGGGATGACGAAAGAGTGAAATGATGTGAGTTTCCTCGAGCATTATGAGCTAGTTTCGGAGAGTGATCTAACCGTTGTTCAGGATGCTGGACATCCATCTGCTCACTGCTCAAGGGGTGGTCCATATGAGAAGGGCTATTCCCATTTTGACTGAGGTCCAGTATTAAGGCATCAGGAATTTCATCTTCCTCTTTAAGGACCGGTAGATTTTCCTGGCCATGAATATTAGGTATCAGAGACTTGTTAGCATTTCTCGACCCAACAAGCGAAGTGATTTTAGCATAAGAGGGAGTGGGTGGTCTGAACAAGTTAGTCAATTTGTCACTCCCCTCATTACCAATCCATTTCGGAGTAGAAACATGGGTGGTAGCACAGGCGGTAGGAAATGGTGAGTTGATCTGGGTTCTATCTGTATGATCTACTAGCTGGGACGCAGTAGTCATGCCACCCTGGGCACCTAGTGTGCTGCTGCTTATCTCGTAAGTGATTGGCATGTCAGAAGATTAGAAGCAAACTTACCCTAAGTTGTTTCTTAAGTTTCTTCTTAAACCTTAAAACCCAGCGTACCAACATCCACTATAAGTGCTGCTTGCCGTTGACTACTGGGAGAGAGCTGTGTGGCACACCTCCAACTTGTAAGTGGACTTGGCCCCTCAAATGGTCATCTATCTGAGTTGTAGGGATGCAGTCTGGAAGAAACTCTACAACTCTCCAGGGTGCTATCAGTCTCGTTGAGGAGGCCTGTGATTGCCTGGTTCTCGCAACCAAACTCTGCATCATGTAACAGAAAGGAAGGTCACTTGAAAGTACAAGATGGAATAGTAAGTAGCATGGTGACCTGCCTGGCAATCTTCAGAAGTCAAAAAGCCTGAGCACTAATGAGGCGATATGCCCTGAGGTGGCGGGCCCCCCATTGTGGGTAACGGGCCACCATCCAATGAGGGTTGCAGACCATTACCCACACAGTGGGCCAGGCAACCGAGTGGCATATCGCCATTGGCACTCATGTAGCATGCAACGCAAGTGCAAATATATTTTGTTTTAAAAATGGAAAGTATTTTCTTTCCGTGCACGGAACACCTCGTGGCATCCCGTTCACGGAGAGAATATACTGGACTAACAGGACCGTCATAGAATATAAAGACGCGGCTCCGCATGGAGCCCCTCTTCCATTTCGATGGTGGCCAGAGCAGAGATGGGAGCAGCAGCAGCTGCGGCAGTGGGATTCGCCACGGAAGCTAACAGGTACGTGAAATTGGGGGAGTGATTAAAAAAGAAAGCAGGGTCAGTGGGGTAACATGTGAGTCGGGGGAGTTGGCCGCCAGGCGGCATAGAACGTGGATTTTCACTGGTAGTGTCAGCCAGCGTTCTTAGCCACCTGATTGGCTGGCTTCCCCGCCCAGGGTACTAATGTGCAGTCACAGTGTGACGATGTTCTGCCCATCTTTCACAACAAAATCTAATCTACCACAGCCTCACAAACTGATGCATTCTCAGTTCTAGATCTTCTAGAAGCAGCACTGTAGACCACTCCGAACTTTGGTAATTGTCCCACCACTGAAGAATAAGACATATCCAAGATGATAAAATAAATGAGACCTTCACAAAGCTTATGAACATTTTCAAAGCAAAAATCTTAAAGGTCTGATAAACATGTTATGACACTGAAACCCTAGCAAACTACCCAATAATTTGCCAACTCCTTTGCATTTCTATGATCCTAGAAAAAATTGTTAGCACACAACTAGAAATAACAATCATGAACATTATCACCTCAGTCTTGTTCAGTTATCATCCTCAAACTCTGAGGGCTTTTGACACAGTCAAAAATCTCCTAATCTCTGAGTGAGTCAAATTGCCTACAGGATTAAAGGAACATCTCTACCAAAGCGACAATTATTTAAATAAAGTAGAACCCACCAGTGTCGGATTAAACCCTGTGGAGGCCCCTAGGCAGTCGAAATGTCAGGGCGCCCCTTACAAATTATCTCCTAATACAATTTCTGCACCGCTTTATTTTGATCCTTTGTTGCCGGGCACCTGAAAGGTGTGGGGCCCACAGGCCGATGCCTACTTGGCCTAATGGATAATCTGGCACAGTATAAGGGTTCACAAATGACGCTTGTGGAGTCCCTTAAGAGTCACCTCCTCCTGTACACTCCTTTTCAGCATTCCTACTGTAGAGGAGGAGCCAAAAGCCTCTACTGAAAGTCCCGCCCCTAATTTACCTATATGTTCGGAACCGGAAATCGTGATAAAAGCAACAACTGTAATGATGCCTATAACACGAGCAGCCTTTGAAGCAAAGAAAACATTAAGAAGACCATTCTTGTATCTACGAAAAGCTGATAGTCTCTTGGGAAACGTCCCTGAAGAGCATGTGAAGACAGATGAAAGAAGAAACTAGTGACATGAAGCAGAGACCCGCGCCTAAGAAGAGATGACAAGAGAGAAGGTGAATAGACCATATAGAATCTGATGACGAATTTAAGAATCGAGTAAACTTTCATATGCGTGATGAAGATTGCACGTGTAATAGCACAGAAGAAAATAAAAACCATTTTATAATTGTACAGAGGCACTAATGCAAGTAGATTAAGTATTCGTGAAGGCTGGCTATACGTAGTGAATAGTGCAGGCGGTACCGCCAAGGTATATATATTCATAGGAATCTGGAAGTTCCACATTGTATTTTAGCAAACTGAAAATCCTGTGAATGGAAGAACTTGAAGTGTGGCGCAGTAGAATAAGCCCGGCTGGAGATGGAAGGAGAATCGAGAAGGTCTGCCTGGTCCAGTGTCAAGGATTGGGGCAGCCAAGAAACTGGTTCTCTACCATGGAAAGATACAATGAATGTGAGATTGTAGCTGAGCTCCTGTTAAGGTGCGACGGAAGAACAATGAGTGCCAAGTCGTATTCATTAAATGGTATTAAATACAAAAAAGGAGCACAAAACGTGGTCTCCAGTCACATGATCAGATGAAAATAGACTTTGGGCAAGCTACGCCGAGACCAGAAGATATGGCAATGTTCACACTCCTTTCTATTCCCAGTAGCAGTGATACTTGCAAGGCCAAGTTCAAAAGACTCTTCTCATGGCAGACAGCTTGAGTGATGATGGATGATGGGCTAATTGGGTGGGGAGGTATGGTCAGGTCCGACCAACCAGAACCTGGGGTACCAGCTTGCATGCTGCTAGCGAGTGGAATATTGCAGAAGGGTACAAGCGTGCCAACCAATCATAAGGGGCCAAGTATCAAAGAGCCCTATAGTTTAGAGACCCAATGAAATGTTTTGTATTTGATGATGCTCACAATGACTTGCAATAGGGGTGGCCAGAGTTGTCCACCTGACAGTAGAGAACCAATCACAACCCCAAGCCCCACAGAAATTATACCTAGATGTTTCCTGTTACCCAATCACAGTCCCACATACGTTTTCTTAGTTTGCCACGTAATAGGTCAATGATGATGGTTTTTTAGTGTGTTTTTTTATGAAATGCTTTGAGATCTTACTGCAAGACATCTGTTGATCTCCGTTGTACTCCCTGTTTTAGATAATTGTTATTAAAGCAGCCAAAATCTTTGCCAACTTCCTGAGTCGGTTTTATTATTGATGTTTGAGTAATCTCTGCATCCCTATCCACCCTGTAGAGTGTTACCTCATCTTAAAGGACCTCCTGGTTCACTAGTATCCACTTTAAAAGGCTTTCAAAAGCTACAGCATTACTTTTCATGTATTTGCGGAGGATCACAAATCAGACAAATGACTAGCTCTGAGTTTCCAATTGCCACTTTCCCGTTCACAAATTAAAGTAACAAAACTGGTTCTGCCTTGGGTGTGAAAAAATAAGTACTGCTGGTGTGAACAAAGAAGTCCACTTCACTACCATTCCATTCACCCCTTTTGATGAATCCACTATCTACGCCATTTCTCAAGGAGTGTAATCTGTGTTTCACCTTCCACAATCTGTAGGCATGTTCACCCCAAATAATCAATGCCGCTAACAAAACCAGCTCCTATTGCCATAACCGATTGTCTCAATACTATCAACAGTCATCTAATGCATATACTACTGCATCCAAATCCATTACCAAGTTACAGAGGGCCCACAACCTTACAGCTTGCACAATTCTGGGCCTTAGATTATCTGCAGTGTGTAATTAAAGAGGCTCCACAGGTTAGATAGAGTCCTCCTCAGCGAAACACCATTAACTGAGGACGCATGTAAGCTCAACAGATGTCCAGGATCAGTGATCCAAGACCGGTTGCCCCTCCGCCCAAAAAGATAGAAGGGTTTTGGAGGAAGAACAGTGCATGCACAAGACCGGACCCAATGCAACTCTTTTCTCTGGACGCTTTGTTTGGGAGTTGACTTTGTCAAGCTCTGTTAATGTCTGAAAGCATGCCTCTTGCTTATCCTAAACTTTAAGACCTTTGCGCCCTCAATTGAACAGCAGGCTTCAATCTCTCCTTCCTCTCCCCTCCACCATAACATCCCGAAGCAATCAGATGACAGTGCATGCACTCAACAAAAGCAAAAAAGGCCATGGAATAATTCAAAGGAAATAGCTCCACTTTATAGTTACTTCGAGGCACTTGGTTACACATTGACATATCCAAGACAGTCAGGTAGACCCTAGAGTGGACATCAGTTATTCACATGGTATTTGAGAGGGGTAAAAAGTGTGTTGTGAGTGGTTTTATGGCAGTGCATATTCACAGATAAATGTTGGGCGGCGGGGTTCTCCCCACTCTTATATTATAACGAATCTAACCTTCTTTGTATTACACTGCCTGCGTAGACATGGCATGATAAAACATACTAGTGAAAAGAATACCAGTATAAACAATCGTTTTTAACTTCGTCGGACACAATGCTATTGCTGCCAGCATGCAGACCAAAAAACGCCCCCTACACAATCCTATTCAAAAACAAGCAAAATGGTTTGTACCAACAGAAGTGGATCGTGCAAAAAAGCGACCCGTGCACCAAGGACAGAACTGAATTGACATGGGTCATGATTCAGGCAGGACTGTAGGAGGCCAGGTATGGGCATAGTTTGCCATAAGTAAAAGGCAGGATGGCTGTAAGGCCCCTGAAATAGTTGCGGGATTAGGAGTCATTTTTAGAAAGATGATAGTGGGGCACAAGTAAACACAGGTTGGGTGTTATAAGAGGAACTGGGGATACAGATAAACAGGCTTACTTCCCAAATGCAATGGGAAAAATCGACGATTTGCAAGGGGAATGTGGTTCTAACGCATGACAGACAAGTGAATCTAAGTGATTTGGCCGCGGCAGAAACTACCGCCGCCGAAACGTTTGCATGAGAAAGATGCGAACTACCAAATGTTTACACCTTTCTCGTGCAAACGCACATACATACTCACACCCACACACACGACACACACATAACACCCCCCCACCCACACCTTCAGCTCACCCCCACCCACACCCCCAACATAAACAAACCCCACTTACCTTCATCTTCACGCTGGGTTCCTGCAGCGCCATTTCCCTTTCACTTCCGTGATCGGGAACCGGTGCTGCAGGGTCCTTTTCTTTTTTCTTTTTAAACGGAAGGCGGCAGGGGTGTCCCCCTCAGCACCTGCTCACTATACCATTAGGTGTAGTGAGCAGGGCGTGCGGAGGACACCCCCGCAGCCTCCGTTTTCTTTTCTTTTTTTTAAACAGAAGGCTGTGGGGGTATCCATTAATTTCACCTTGTATGTTGCTTAAGGATCAACAAAACAGCTAGGCCAACTGAGGGAAGATTGAGTGCAGAACAGGTATTTCAAGAGGTTTCAGAGAGCAAGACTTTACTGCCTCTTGGCTGTTCAGGTTGGTAACTTGCAGTACCACATGCTGGGTCCTTGAGATGCAGACAAACACATATAATCTACCTACATTTAGTTAACTAACCAGGGGTTTTAGTTACCCAAGATCGATATGTTGGGGATTCAGAGGGTGCAGATCACCACCAATCCCCTTCCTCCATCCAAATCTTGTCCAATACCCAGTCATGACGTGTGGGCTGATTGTGTCCACTTGATTCTCTGATGGCCCCTGTAGGACCATCAGCTCTCAAAATCTCTGAGTTGGAATGTGAGTGCCCTAGCTTCGCTATCGGCTCAGAATGCCCCACAATTCTCCAGTTTCACAACTCTCTAAAAATAACGTGGTTTTTTCAACAACATCCGACCTAGGCTAATTCTAATGGACACACAGACTGCAAGTCACTGCACTGCGCTACTGTTAAAGGAAGTCAGCCCAAACACTGGCTATATATACCCTGCACAGAGATTCGATGCTCTCAAGCTAGGTTTACACTTCAAACAATAAAATTTAAATAAAAACAAAATAAAAAATATCTCAAACCTCCAATTGACTGCGACAAGGAGGTTGAAAATGGAGGCCATGCAGAACAAAGAAGAACTAGAGAGGCATGTATACCAGCAGGGGAGGCCGGCTAGAAATCCAACACCCGACAGAGGTGGAGCTGAGCAGAGCCGCACAGCCCGCTAAGCTCATATCTGATTTGCGCTAGAGAGACGCTGAAGCACCAGCGTAGGCAGGTAGAGAGAAGCCGAGGGGAAGAACACCCAGATTCCGGTGGTGGCACCGAAACAATAGTGCTGAGACCACCCATCTGAGAGTGCAGCAACCTGTCTGGGCATTAATCAATACCGGGATCGATAGCGGGAGGCAGAGTAGAGCGAGAAAAGCACGCTAACGCGAACGAGCCAGCAAAGGAGGAAGAGGAAAGGATGGAATCGTGCTAAGTGACTGCAAAGAACAGAGGTAATGCAGTGAACAGAAGAACGAGGAGGCCTCGGTGGATATGTTATCATTCTAAATGTACTGAAGTGAAATTGATGAATATTTGAATATAACATGGAAAGAAACTCGTAACAGTAAAATTGGTCAAACTCAAAATGTAGAATTGATGAATTTGAACTATAATAGTCAGAGAGAATCCAGAGTGGTCCGGTGAAAGAGGTTATTAAAACTGGTATAAAGTTACAATGGGAAGAGGGGAGGAGACCTTCTTATGTAAGAAAGTCAGAGTATAGCCTATGTGAGAGAAACAAGTATGAAGTGAAGGCAAGAGAAACCTATGAGATAAAATAAACAGAGAAGGTACACCAGCTAGGAGAGTATATCTTACCAAAATACAGAAGGCGAAATAGCCTGGAACCAAGAACAGATCGAAGTACAAGCAAGGGCTTATGGAGGACAGTACATAAAGCAAAAGGAAAAAAACAAATACATTCCGAGTTGGTAAGGAAGATGACCAGAGACTATATAAAGATTGGATATTAAGAGGAACTCTGAGAGATACAGAAGACCATTACACCATCAGAAAAAAGGAGTCATTATCCTGACCTTAGTTTATTAAATTAGTGGTAGGGTCAGTTAGAGTTTGGATGGCATACTTTGTTATTTTTGACATTTCCTGATAACTGACGAGCATCTTAGTTATTCATATAGGTAGAAATTAACCACTGGTGTTAGAGTAAGATAGGCCTTGTTCCTATTATTTAATAAACATATATTGGAAATGTCATTGGTGGATCAGATGTTAGAACACACACCTAGTAAGGAAACAGTACTGGAAGCAATGGGTTAGGTCCTCCACACCACTCACCATCTGTTTTTCTAAATGTTATTGTAATAATGTTATTATCACACATTTTGAGCAATACCACTAGCTAGCTAGTGTTCATACAGTAATAATAGTGCTCGGAGCAGAGCTAACTTGGTGCAGGGTTTGAATGATTGCTGGGGTCACTTGTGCCTCGACACACAGGCTCTCTGCAAACTGCACTGTTCTCAGGGAGATGAGCACCCTGCAAGGTGATTTTTGTGTAGGTTAGATATGTTAGACATATTGCAAAAGGCCATCCCTGCCCTTCGAAATAAAAGCAGCAAAGAATTAAAAAGAAGAGCACTGGCAGAGATGTTCAAACTCAGCTCTCATGACTGCTCCTATTTCAAAGTCAAGTGACTCTGAACCTCTGAACTATCAATGCTCTGGTTTCAAAGCGCATACTTAAAACTGAGCACAGCATTTCAGTATGTGCCATTTAAGGATGGCATTCATTGGCAACATTACAGCATAGTAGATCAGCTAGTATTGTGGATAAGGTTAAACCCCTGCACATGGCCGCGTATTTTCCATCTGCTCTTCCACCAGGTAGAAAGTGGTGTTGTATTAGTTTTCTTCCAAGTGTATCCTCAAAAGAAGAAGAAAATGTAAAAGTGCAACCATTGCCTCATTAATTGGCAGATTATCACGTTCCAGTTAAGGGCACATCGTTTCTCACCTACAATTACAAACATCCATGAAAAGTATTGTAGGTTTATGCAAGAGGTTGTCAGTAGCTGCGTGTGGTTCTACTGTTCATTATGAGACGGACAGCTTCGTAATACCAAATAAGTTTGGTTTAGACTATGTCACTGATTTTTAGAGTCTATGCAAGGGTACTGTGGTAGGCAAGGGGAGGGTGCGTATGGGAATTTGTCAGGGATTTTTAGAGGCTAAATGATTCATTGCTGTATGTTGATTCAGTGGTCTATTGGGGGGTAGGTAGTATTGTGCTTTATTCTATGTGAAGGCCTGTATGGGTTGTGTAACCGTCTGTTGTGGCACTGAAGAATCATTTGTCGCAATAAGCAGCTGTTTGTCAATTTAATGTTTTATTTAAGGTTGTGACATCCACTCCTTGGAGAAGAGGGAGAGTCCGATGGGGATATGAGAGAGTATGCTAATGCTATGGATGCTGTTACGCAACAAGTCGCGAGCTGGGGCGGGCATTACTGTTTCAGGTAAGGCCCTGTGTCCCCTTGTTAAAGAACCAAGCAAAGCAAGGGCCTTAACGCAGGCCCCGTGGCATTGCCTGAAGTGGCAATGCCACCCCAGCAAGGGGCTTATTGCCAATAGTACGAGAAGAAAGGATTATACGTGGTCCCCTCTCACTTTTGATGATGGCCAGCCGGAGAAAGGGAACGGACATCGAGGGACACGAAACAACAGCAAGTAAGGATTTGTTGGGCTGGTAACGACCTGAGGAGTGTCAATCAGATTGATTGTTGCAATGTGAATGTCCCTCGCTGGGAGCTAATTTTTAATAATGTATGGGCTGCAGTCACCACCTTAACCATCAGTGTTCATTGCAGATAAACAAACCAGCACAAATGATGTTTGTAATGAAATCATGAGATGCTTCGACTCCAATGGACCAATGCACCATTTTAACCCATTATCGCCCTTGTTTGGTTTTGGCTGCCTCACTATGCTTAAACAATACTAAACACATACATTCATGCCCCTCCAGTTCAAAGATGTATCAGCCACCACTGGAGAGAAAGTGGGGGTGAATTACAGTGCTAGGGCTGTAAGCACAGGTGATGGAGGAGATACAGATTTACCCTGTACTTTCCCCCTTCCCTCTTCCCTGCACATGTGTGTTCTCAGTGTCACTGGAACTAGTAAGATCATTGTTTTGTTTTCCTTTGTTCCCCTCCCTTGCCTCGTCGCGCTCTGAAACACTTGTGAATGAGCGCGATACAAAAAAATATCATATCATATCATATCATTGAACTGCTACAATATAGCCAGACATATAGTTAACTATCATTTACTGTGATGAGCACCATTAACAGTGATACACAGGTGGAAACAGGGGGTGGAGTGAAGAAGAAGGAAGGAGTGGAGGGGGATACCATATAACAGCACTGCTGTGCCTTCCAAGGAGAGGTGGTTTTGAGGGCCCCTTTAAATTCCCAGCGTGGGACAATGTATTTAATATGTGGGATTTATGGGGCTAAGGTGCACTCCGTGATGAATTCAAGGATGCAATCACTTCTTTTCCTGGGAGAGCCCCCTCCTATGTGGATAAGGGATGGCAGCAGCTACCTGACCCTGGAGGCGGTTATGTGAGGGAGGACCACCTTAGGGGGCAGTAGCTTTCAGGGAAACCCAATGACAATGGAGGAAATCACATATCCTTCTTTTCCCTTAGAGGGTGCATCCCTAGTCCCCCATGCCTTAAGGGCATGTTATCCTCAATGTTCATCTCAGTGTAATGGTGGAGTGTTCGGCCATCAAAATCCCAGTAGGGATACTATGTGTGCCACTGAAATGAGGAATAGGCTGGGACTGATGAGATTATTCCCCAGGTAGCCAGATGTTCATCGTCCTCAAGTTATTTAAAACCTGATTTGCCCATCTGAGACTAGGGACATCTTTTTCTCACTCTGTAAATAACCAGCCAAATGCCAATTCTAAAATTACTGACAACATCACTTCAACCCCTACACATAGAAGGTCAAATTTGCCCTTAAGACTCTGTGAAGGCATATCCGTAAACTCTGCCTGTAAAATGACACAAGTTGACTTTCCTTTTTCTAATACTGAAACCATTGCCGCGAGCAAGATGATCTGAGTAATGAGGATTATGAAAGGCCAGGAAGACACGTTTCGTTCTAGTTGATACGTTAACCTGGTGACAGGTGGGACATTAATACAGAGAGATCAGCTGAGTGAGGGGCCGTGCAGAGCGAATGTCTATCCATTCGGTGTTGACCGGGGGACTGTCAGCCAAAAGCAAGGTCTGGGGAGCCAGGCGACTCAGGAGAGGAACTGGAGGAGAGACACTGCTCAGTTCGGTAAGCTGCGTGAACGCCAAAGTGAGGAAGACAGCATCCAGATGGGCAGCTGTACCGGAGAGCAGCCTACATGCTACTGGAATCCAATAAGGCGAACAGCAGCCGAGCGAGACTCACGAGAAGGACGGGGACCATATGGCAGAGGTTTCAAACTACATAGAAGAAACCGGGATGCCCGCAGGCTGGTGGCGGTTTACCACAAGAGAGGCTACCCCTGTTGCAACAACCCGGTGAGTCCGCCCGAGCGAAGAGGGGATATCGGGCATGCGAACATGGATGCCAAAAGGAAACCAAAGTAAATATAATTAATTAAATGGAAAGGAAGCTGCTGTGTGATTTATGAATGAAACGGAAAGGAAGATGACACATAATTTAAAGAAACCGAACCTGATAATAGCAAGATATTGTTAAAGTTGCAAATATGCACATTTATTGAAACAATGGTGCCAAAAGGAAAATAAAGCAAATAAGCTGAATGTGACGGAACGAAAGGTGCTGAAATACTTAAAGAAACTAAACAGTGTTACAACAACAACAAGAGGTTGTCAAGTTAACAAGAACTAAGAGTGTAGGAAGTCCTGTCAGTAGAGTGCATCAGGCAGTACAAATCACAAGTGAAAAAAGCCCTGGCAGGACAGAATACCAGGAATTTTAAAATACAAGTATATGAAAAGAAGTGTAAAGCCCAGGCATTTGCAAGCAAGAGCTGTTTGTGTAAAAGGCAAGCCTTTGAAAGAGGACTTTCCAGGCAAGGTCAAATTGGACAATTTTATAGGATAGAATCCAAACAGAAAGATATCAAGAAATAACCAGGGAGTGGAATCAAACATATCTCGGAGTAAGAGGAAGCCTGGCAGGAGAGTACACCAGGCAATACTTTGTATACTCATTTTATTGCTATGAAGGAACTCAAGGAACTGTTATTAAGTGAAGAGAAATCCAGGGGACAGGAACTATCCTCTGAAGTTGTGAGACATACTCATTTTGGAACTTTTGTGTTGGAGTTACCATTTCTTCTTTTGAACATTTTGAACATGTATACACTTTTCAAGACCAGACATTTCCCTTTCGAGTTGATTATAGAATGTGAGGGTCAGAACAGTACTTTGGACACGACACAGGAAGTATTGTTTTGGACATTCTGACTAAGCACCGACCCCTTAGTTTTGTTTTGGTAGGGAAAATACATCTTAGAACAGGGACAGAGGTGTTTTTCCAACCCATTTTGTTTAATAAAAGTCTATAGACAAAAACATTAATCTACTGTGTCCGAGTTTCATTCCTGACCCTTCAAAGCTCCTTGTACTAATCAAGTGCACTGGGTATTGTTGCTAAAAAGATCATCCACTTGGTTCATTTCTTTAGTGAGCAGATTTATGCAACCACTACTCGCAAAATCAGCCGCCTTCTTTGATGAACTTCTATATGGGTGAATGACCCACGAAAGCCCCCCAAGCGCGTTCAGGTTTCATAAGTTGACAATCCATTATATACAATTCCAGTGATATACACGGGATATTACTTTGGCAATGTTTATTATTTTCAGAAAGTAGGGAGGAGAATATTTTTAGGTCAAAAGAGTAGAAAATGTGGTTATTTTGGAAGTCTGGGATTGGTAGCTGTAAAGTGTAGTAAAGCTTCAGCCATTCAGTAAGCATTTTTAAAGATCATGAGCCACCCCCACTTCTAAGAGAAAATCCGGTAATCTACAGCTTTATGTTTTTAGAGTGCGGCTTTCTTTGTATAAAGATAGTGCAGTTTGCAGTCTCTTTCTTCTAACCACGCTTGTGCATGTTACACTCCGGAACTGGCTATCTCACAGGGTGAAAGGCAAGCAAGGATGGACCACCCTACAGGGAACTCTGGCAATTTCCCACTGCGGCACGATCCACTTGTTTGTGTGGTTACCCATTTTCTTTTCTAAATTCCCCTGTGGGAGAACTCCCCAAGCCCTTCTTATAGGGGTTGTGCTTGCTCACACCATGCAATATGGGGCCACTCACAGAAGCATTTTCAGGGCCACTTTTGGTTCCCGGTCCACCCCTGCAAGCATACATTCATGTTGGGAATCTTTATTCATCTACCTGCCCCCCTTCTCTCCTCGCCCCCACCTTTCTTGTTCTCCTGTTCTTGTTGCTGTCCTCTCACCAGTCATTTTGAGAATGCCAGGGCACCTGAAAGCACATGTCTTGCTGAGTCCTTTGAAAAGGTGCTCTTTGCATCGCTGACATCAAAACCCAAGGGACTTTCCCGATGCCCATATCTCTGTAGCAAGGCCGCAGCACTTATCAACTCTGAAAGACACCCCAATGTGGCTACCTCATGCAGAAATGCCCGATCTCAGAAATGCAGAAAACAAGATTGGATTTTTGACAACTGCAAGATTGTGCACGTCCCCTAAGAATTATCAGCAGTGGTCCACTACCTGTGGACGTGCGCATCAGTTCTACAGGCTGGAGGTTACGCTTTCTGACATTCGAGAGCACGCACGCACAGTACGACACATCTGACTCTGACGGGAACCCAAGGAAGGACTATAATTAGCTGCGGAGACTTTCTGCGAGGGCGGTAGATATTTACATGATCATCGACTAACCGCCATCTTCTGGTGCAGCAAATCTCCGCACGAAGCAAACCAGAATCTTCCCGGCCTAGGTCTAGTGACCTATTTCCACTGCTTGCATGTCACTGCTAGAATTGGGTAAAATGCAAGACACCATAAGACTTTGACAGAGAGAAAAAAAGTTAACCTTCAAACTTAAAACTGCACTGAGAAGGTTCCAGGCTTTAGCAGTGTGCACTAATGAAAACAAAAAAGAGCCGGAACAGGAGAATATCATTGACCAGAAAGCAACTGTGGGGTGCATAAAGGTTCTTAAACAGCGACTTTGCAAATAGAGGCCAGCGAAGAAAGGCACGGTGTACAAGGCAAGGAAGGACCCGTGGACCAGCACAAGAAATGTCAGTGGACGGGCAGATGGGTGGGTAGTGGTACCCACGGAAAGCACACCACCACTGATGAAAAGGACTGAAGGGCTTATGCCAAACAGAACCATTTCGACCTTACTAGGCCCAGTCTGTAATATTGTTGAAATAACATTTTACCATTTCTAGGCGACATCTTCTAGGATGACTGACTCAGGTAAACGCCATTGGTGTTGGGGCGAGGGTTGTTTTAATATCTCAGTCTATATTCAACTATTAGTCCAGAACTGTTGAGCAATATCAGTCCCCACTTTAACCAAGACTAAACTATTCAAAAGTGACTTACCTCTCAGACGTCAATTTAAGGCTGCGTCCCAACACTCACTACGCAACAACCTTGCACAAGAGGAGAAATCCATTTCAAGGGTTCCTCACTTGGGTACACTTATCAGTTATAGCCAGGGTCGTCAATTCACCAAAATGCTAGGGGGCATGGAAGTGACATCACAGACCTGCAAGAAGTGATGTCAATTGACATTTGACCCAGACGGCAACAGTTCCTCTTTAACCATAGTGGCAGTACTGAAAGTGGCTAGTGGGAGTAAAAAAAAGTACATGAACGTAAAAATGTTAAAAAACCAAATACCAAGAATAATTTAGATAACCATATTTTAACAAGGGTGCTGCCTTCATATGCCCTGGATGTGGTCATGATATAATTGTGTTACAACCTATAGTACATAGGCAGAGGTAATTTTCGGTTCCACCATTAGTTATCTTTGAGCAATAATTATAAGAAATCATTGAGGAATTTTGGGGAGTACTTTGACAAGATTCTTGCTGAAATAAACTCAGGCAAATTTACATTGATGGAAAGCCCAGTGAAGATGTACAACAAAATGAAATTTGTAAAACTGGGAAAGTTATGCAGACAATGGGCCTCATTACGAGTCTGGCGTAGCTGTGCTGGTAAAACCGGCAGGCTGCGGTCTGACCCGTAGTGATTTACCGGCACTGGACTTGCTAGATTTACTGGGGCATTACAGCCCCGTGGTCTGGTAAATCCAGTGCCGGCATTCTGTTAATCCCCATTCCCGTGGAGTCCGACAGTGCGACAGGAATCCACGGGAATGGGGACCGCAGAAACACCGGCACCATGTCGTAATGGTGCAGGTGTTTCTGTGTCCATCTCCGGGCGGTGACATTCCACCCGCCGGGGCAGATCTGGCGGGCGGAAGGGCACCCGCCCTCACAACTCGTAGTTTGCCGGTCCAGAATCAACAGTACCGGCGAGGATACCGGCACAGTTGTTTCCGGCCCAGCAAACCTGTAAGGAGGCCCAATGACTTTGTACAAACTACGAAGAGAGCTAACCCCACACCTGAGGAGATATAAGAAGATGCAGTCCTTGGTGATGAGATTCCCAGGGCAGAGACATTGTAACATTGATATGAGCTTTTTTCTTAACTTACGAGGCTCCCTACAAAGGGTGGGTCCCATAAGAGGGATCCCTTGGCAAGAAAGAAATGGTTGGCTCTGTCAAAAGCAAGGGGAGGCAGCAATGCTAAAACATTCACTGATTGGCTGTACAAAAACAATAGGGTCGAGGAAAATGTGACTTGGGAAAGTTTACACGGCGATTAGAGGATTTAAACAGTGAAGTCAAGTCGCCTAGGCTCTTGTATGGCTACTCCATCTCAAGGACCATTGTTTAGTGAATATTTTAATAGTGATACACAAAAGGTTGTGGGGAAATGTTTTTCTTAATTAGTCCACCATAATGAAGATGGGAAGCGAGTAATTTGTCGGGAAGGTGTGAAATGTAATCTTGGGGGTTAAAAAGGGGGCATTGATAGGAATATAGTATATGATATTATATTGTATTGTGTTTGAATGAATTAATGTCTGTAATTATTGTTTTAGAATGTTGTGTCTGAAGTAATTTATCACCATTTGTATTGAACTAACAATTGTGAAGTATATGATAAAAAATGTGTTCAAGTTTTTAATACATTATAAAACACAAAAAATAGGCTGAGGCACTGCCATAGATTTGCCACTTCAGCATTGTATGGCCAGTTACTTCCATATTATGCTAGTTATAGCTGCATGTCGGGTAATGTCATTATGTGAAAAGTACATTGCCAATTGCATTATATGAAAAGTACATTGCCAGTTGCTGCGATAATACAGTATCCAAAAAACCAATAGAATCAAGTCACTTTCAGTGCACAGGAGCTTTAATGCTGTAATGATAATGATTTGTTTAATTTAGCGCTTTCATCATAGCACATATTTACATACAATTATCAACACCACTGAAGTTGGTACTCATTTATAAACCTCGCAAAAATGAAAGACTAAGCTGGCCTTGCCAGGATTTGAACATGTGACCTGCTGAAAACATACAGATCACATCAGCGAGTGCTCAACCCACTAAGCTACCTTACCTCTTTGCTATTAAAAATACAATGTTACCATAAAAAAGCATGTCAAAACTGGCTGCACAATTTAGGCCAGACACGTAATAACACTTATCATGTTTGTTGTAGCCTTAATGATGCATGGTACATGCTACAGTAAGACATACCTAGACTGGCAGCAGCAAAATGCCAACCTAACCATGTAATAACACTTATCATGCTTACTTTATCATAGCTGCTCAGAAAATTATGCAATGCCACAGTAAGGACTGGCTACACCCAAATGCCAGCCTAGCCAGGTAATTACACTTCTCATGATTGCTTTATCAGAGATGCCCAGTACAAAATGTCAAACCACAGTAAGAAATGGCTAATCTAGCTGCAGAAAAATCCTAGTCTAGACACGTAATAACACTTATGGTGATTACTTCGTTATAGATGCCCAGATAATTATGCCATGACACAGTAAGAAATTGCTGGACTGGCTGCACCCAAATGTCAGTCTAGACTGTTTTAACACTTATCATGCTGGCTTTATTATAGATGCCCTGTAAAAATGTCATGCCACAGTAAGAAATTATTATACTGGCTGTACCAAAAAGCCAGTCTAGATTCTAATAATACATATCATGCCTGATTTATCATGGATGCCTATTACGTGATAGCCCACCCACCTCTTCCCCACTCTTCTGACACGTCCCCTATCCCTTCAGCTCTACTCCTCCAGCCCCAAACTCCGACACTTGGCCCAGAATTACCTCAACATCCCCCTTCCTCATCCCAGTAATTACGGATTAGGCAAGGTGCTTCATAGACAAGTACTGGGACAAGGAAGAGTAGGATTAGGAGTAATGAAGATCACTTGTTAGTATTCTAGGTATTCTAGGTATACAAGCACACCATTCACATGCTCATTTACACTGCACCCATCCACCCTTCACTCACACACCTAGCAAACCATACATCATGCACTCACTCTCACACATTACATGTTATGCACATACATACACCCACAGACCCTTTCATGCATGGGCGCACACATTTACAAAAAAACACAATTTCGTACCTTTTTCCAAATCCATTGCTGCTTCGAGGAACTCCTCGCGGACATGCCTCTCTCCCGCGCTCCACGCATGCAAGGAACCAGCTCTGGTTCCTGTCATATGCAGAGCAGGGGAGACACAGCCTTCAATGCCTTATGGGGGGCACGGGAGAGGGTTATTTTTGAAGTCAGTCTAACGTCGAAAAGCAATTTACCCTAACAGAAATTATTTCTTTTTGAAGTCAGATTTACTTCAACAAGAAATGAACGTAAAGAGGCCTCTCAGACAAGAGCCCTCTTTACTTTCGGTTTCTGTCTGCCTCTGCAAACTCCAGGGGTCGCAGAGCCAGAGCCAGGGGTCACACTGGAGTTGCCAGGGGTCATCTAAATTTTACAATAGATTCATTATTACAAGGTTTCCACCATATTGAGAAAGGGGACTGGGCAACCCTTCCTAGCTAAAACCGGGGCAACATCACATTGTGATTCTCTGGCAGAGGCTTTTAAAAAAATCTAATGATAAAATGCCAAGTGGCTGCTGTTTATCTCTGTATAGTTCACAATGTCTCTCACTATAAGTAGACTCCTTGTATGTGTCTCCCTGGCACTATAGATGTTTCATCTTTGTGTACCATGTGTTTTATTAACTTGCTTAATATATTAGTAATTATGTTGCCATCAAAACAGGAATTATTTAGAAGAGTGATTGGTTGTCGCAGACATTTTATCCTCCCACCCAAAACCTGAGGCGATCCTAACGAGCATATATGCTTCAGGGTTGCAAAAACGTGTATGGTACTGTGAGTGTTGTGAAAAATGAAATGAGCCCCGAGCCCAGTATGCATTGTGTACTTACTGATTCAAGCATACAATCACAGAGCTATTTGCAAAACATAAAGAGCTATTGTAATTATCATGTTCCCAAAATGATCTGTAAAACAAGTGCAAACTTTTTATTAGGACTTCAATATACACTGAATTAAGTTTACAATATTAGGAGGGCAATGCTTAATTTTGCTTACAGGATACATGCTGTGAAAAGGTATGTCTCTACATATCAAGCTTATCTCGCCGTCTGGAGAGACTTCTGTCGCTGCTTCTCACATTCTACTTTTAACCATAAAAAACACACCCACCCCTTGAAGTTATGTTTTTCTCCATTTGTCTTTCTTTCAGCAGCACCTGGGATGGCTCTAGCAAATACACACCTGAAAGTGTGACTCTCGCCCACAGAGAGATAGAATGGAGAGCATAGAGGGATACAAAGAGGTAGAAAGAAATGGAGCACAGAGGGCTTTGATGGTAGACCGATTTCAGGAAAACATGGGGGCAGATCCACACACATTTTCCTATGCTCAGAGCACAACAAAAGCACAGACCAGGTACTGTAGCATGAACACAGCCTACAGGCACAGCCCACCCTGTCACATTACATTGGAATGTAACAGCTGAGGAGGGCACAATGTTATCGCAAGGAGTGGGAGGACAAAACTTCCCCCTGCCATACGCAGCATGATTAACTGACAAAGCTCCATGGAACTTCCCTGGCCTTTTGTTAAGCGCTGCAGCTGGTGGCAGCAATTAACATACCAACAGAGGATACTTCAAACCAGCCTGCAGAGGATAACAAAGTTGACAGGCAACCCAACAACCTTTCATATGTAAATGTGTCAACCTGAAGCCAGCTCCCACCCTCAGTATCAATGACAATGGACTCACATGCCTGGGTTTTTTGATGCAGTAGGCATCACCTGCTAGGGGGACCCTGTTCATAAGATACCAGAATGTGGTTTGCAGAAGCCAGAGAGTTTGGTCTCTCAGCCTCTTCAAGGGAGACCTGCCACTTTAATCAGGAGCCACAGGGATATCCATTAACCAGAGAGACTTTTTGATTACAGCAGACAGGAAGATAGCTGGGGCCTAGTGACACAAGGGAGTGAGCCGAGAGCTCTTTCTGTTGAGAGGAGGATCCCGCCATCTTTGTTCTGGGACACCCCTGGTTCTTGTTTCTCTTCTTTACATTTTCCTATTGCAAAGCACTCTGGTTATGACCTCATGCATATAGAGAATTGTAGGTAGGGAACCTAGGATTGGTTCATTAAGGTAAAATTAGCCTCGACCAATCACTGTGGCCAGCTTGCCTTTAAGTGAGAGCTTGAGCCCCTCTTTAGGTAGATCATCTGAAGACTTTACAAGAAGCACAGAGGAAGAATTCATCCTTGGACCCTGGCTTAAGGTCCAGTCTGCCTTCCGGCTTCCGACAGTGAAGGAAGGCCAGGAACATACACAGAGGGAAGCATGATCCATCCCCTTAACTTCTCCCAGGGAACAGAGAGAGAAAAAACCTCAGAGGATCATCCATCCGCTTCAGAACCGGGACCCAGTCACCACACAGAGTTCCCTGCTTGGCTCTGTAGCATGCTTCCTGGATAGATAGTGCCAGAAGGTCTCTGAAACCGAATCCAAAGACAAGGCAGCTGCCTACAACACACTCCCAAGCTTAGGGCTGTCCACCTTAAAGGATAGCTCAACCCCATTGAAGAAGGTGGGAGAAGTGCAACAACAAGCATCTACCGCCATCCACCGTAAAGGGCATTTGGAGCCAGTCAAGTTTGTCGATCCTCAACCGACTGCAATGCTGACCGATGCCAAGCCTCAGGCTACCGTCGTCAAGCTGCAGGCATTAAAGAAACCCAAGATGCCTCAACAAGTGCTTCAGAACCGCTGATCAGCATTGAGACAATGATTCCGGACCCTGAGTCGCTGTGAAGGCCAGCTTGCAGCCATTTGTGAAGCTTCGATTGCTGAACCCTCCTGCTGCCCGATACCCACCGCTGACTCCCGGCTCAAACTCTGCCGTAGAAGCCTGCAAAGTGCCCTGAAGCCGACTCGACACTGTCGAGCCCTAAGAGCACCTACAGCACATGGTACATTGTGATTCTGTCCACCTGGTGCTTTCCAGAATGTCCCTAGAGACATTTTTAAGACCCATAGCTCCCTTCTGCTGAAGCCAAGAAGCTTTAACAAACTATTGTGGTTATTAACTATAACAACTACCCTCCTGTCAGTATACGGAGTGCATCGATTTTTCCCTTTCTAGAAACTGCTTGTTCTCTGCATTCCTGTACAGGGTGGGTTGCAGTTGTAGTGTTATTAGATTGTTGTGATAATAAAGAAGATATTTGTATACAACCTTGACTGGACACTCCTTTTATGATTGGGTAATAATTGTATTTTTACTGTGTTGCAAATAAACTATCCATGACCTGTAGAGGAGATAAGCCTGCCGGTCCGTCCACGTTACTAAAATTGGACAAGGAGGTTTATAATTTTATTTGTATGCTTGTTTGATACAATCTGTTCGGATGCATTCTGGTGTATTAGCTGTGTGAGGCTGATAGATGGTTTAGAAACCGATATTCACCCCTTGGACCACTGGTTCCCCGGAATCTGATTTGTCACATACTTTTTTTTATAAAAGATGAATGACACGAGAAAGGATGTAGTTCAGCGGTAGGCACAGTCACAACCAAGTCACGCCATAAATGGGGTCCCCAGCTGGCATCCTTTGGGACTATTCTTCCTACATGCTGTTTGGAGAAACACATATCAGTATCAGAGAAAACGACCCCAAGTAACACATTGGCTGAGCATCTTGGCGCATAAAAAATAGCACATTTCAGAAAAGAGTAGCAGACTTTAAAGAGGACACCAACGGTATATTAAGACATATACAATGTTTATGCTGCAAGTACAATTCTGAAGGGAAACCTACATGTTACCCTACTGTTTCAGAATGTGTATACACATCAAACAAGTATATTGAAAAGTGACGAAAGATGAAATTACGATTTTTATACTTACACCACGGACAAGGATTGGTGTTTTGAAACTAATACGGTGGTATTCAGCCCAGGTCACAAGCATAGTAAAATATACACATCTGACAGAATGGGGGACTTAAAACAAATGAAGATCTGAAATTGTATTATTTTATGAGCAACAAATGATGCTGTCTGTGAAGTAAAACAAAGTATAAACATACTATTTTTATTATTGATGTAAATGTATAGATTCCTTCTCCAACACGAAGTCTCGATTCAACTTCCCTCTACTCTTCGTCACCATACAGTGTGCTGCTTAAAATCCCAGCCCTAGGGATGGTTTTCATCATGGGCTGAGCCGCATGCTATCTAGGCCATGCATTCTGGCATTTTACCTCGGGCAGTGCAAATCTGTAATACAGAAGGGGTTACTTGGCAACTGAATTCAGTCAGCCTCATTACGAGTTTTGTGTTAATTCCAACGAGATACCACCAAATGGCATTACCAATCCTACAACTTGGTCAGACAGTAATACCACTCGATTACAAGTGGTGATAGGTGGTGTTAGTCTGCACTAATTGAAGCCCGTAGCACTCCATGGGGATTTTGGCGGATTACCCCTGGTGGTAATACTGGCGATTTGGCCATTTTTGGGTGGTACGGCAGAGGAATTACCATCAGCATCTTGCTGGAGGCGTTTCCTCTGCCTTACCTCCAAACCTGTAGTTCAGTAGTGTGGTGGTAAACACTGTAACCAGTGAATTATCAATGTTTTTTACACCGCCAAACTCGCAATGAGGCCCAGTGTTTGGTGTTCGTACCTTTGCATAGGGGCACACTGCAGTCAATTAAGGTAATCCCAATCACCCATGTGCATGCTTTGTATTAAAAAATAATGGATGTATGCAACCAGTATGTGCGGGTGCAATGTTTATGTGTGCCATCATGGAGGTGGTGCATGTGAAGGGCACCACACTGCGGCAGGGATAAGGAGAGTCCTAGTAAGCACAGTGCAGATGGCAAGAGAATCTTTTCTACTCTACAGTGATGGGGGCAATTCAAGGGGGGGCGTTCGTGTAGCTAATGGCGTGCAGCGATAAGCTCCAAGGCATGCACACTATGCAACAGACTTTGCACAATCAAATCTTTAATGCAAAAAAGCTTGCACAGTAGTGGTAACATTATAGTGTCCAGTTTCTTAACCCTGCACCTTTACAAATCCAGAGCATTCACATTCTATATTGTGCCAAGGGCCTATTGGTGGCATAGATCACAGTATGGTCATATCAGAAAACTCTGACACACTAAGAGGATGCGTGAGTGAACATGTCAAAGCCAATGTCTTGGATACATAATTCTGTAAACCTTATGGATCTCTCCATTCTTTCACCAACTCCTTCCAGAAAGAGATTGAGGAAGTCAATGAAATACCTATACATTGTAATTAAAAAAATATATATATTTTAACATAGTTCTTCATGCCGGATTTCTCTGTCTTCGAAGTGGTGTCATAATAATAGCTTTTGATATTACCACATTTAGTGACCTGTAAAGGTTGAAAAGCTGAATCGGCCCTACAGGGTTTGGAAATTGCTGTGCTAGACTTGCCCCATGTCAGAGGTGAGCTTTTAACACGCAAGTTACGTTCTCACGACTCTAAAGGGAGCGAATCAGCTGACCTACAGGAGGCCAACGAGGAGGGGGGGTCTGACATACGAGTGTATTTTTACGTATGAACTACAATCTACAATACATTGATGGCAGGATCCCAGGAAGCATTTTTGTCTGCACATTTGTTTTTGTTGGTCTGGTGGTAAAGTTGAAGGGAGCAGACTTTGCACTCCATGAGAACACTGAGGGCCTGATTCATGGATGTGTTTTATAATGGCGCAATCCCATAGGAAAACGTTCTGTGAATCAGCGTTTAAGAGTTCACTGCTCTTATTTAGTGCAGTATTACTTTAACGAAGACTGATTCAGATCAGACACACACAAGCCACCACTGAGGTCAGCATATCCCTTTTCTTTCTCTTTCCACCCCCCCCGCCCCCTTTCTTTCCCCATCACTTCATGCCTGATCATTCCCTATTTCCTTCACCATCGCCCCCTTTCTTTCCCCATCACTTCATGCCTGATCATTCCCTATTTCCTTCACCATCGCCCCCTTTCTTTCCCCATCACTTCATGCCTGATCATTCCCTATTTCCTTCACCATCGCCCCCTTTCTTTCCCCATCACTTCATGCCTGATCATTCCCTATTTCCTTCACCATCGCCCCCTTTCTTTCCCCATCACTTCATGCCTGATCATTCCCTATTTCCTTCACCCTCGCCCCCTTTCTTTCCCCATCACTTCATGCCTGATCATTCCCTATTTCCTTCACCCTCGCCCCCTTTCTTTCCCCATCACTTCATGCCTGATCATTCCCTATTTCCTTCACCATCGCCCCCTTTCTTTCCCCATCACTTCATGCCTGATCATTCCCTATTTCCTTCACCATCGCCCCCTTTCTTTCCCCATCACTTCATGCCTGATCATTCCCTATTTCCTTCACCATCGCCCCCTTTCTTTCCCCATCACTTCATGCCTGATCATTCCCTATTTCCTTCACCATCGCCCTCTTTCTTTCCCCATCACTTCATGCCTGATCATTCCCTATTTCCTTCACCATCGCCCTCTTTCTTTCCCCATCACTTCATGCCTGATCATTCCCTATTTCCTTCACCATCGCCCCCTTTCTTTCCCCATCACTTCATGCCTGATCATTCCCTATTTCCTTCACCATCGCCCCCTTTCTTTCCCCATCACTTCATGCCTGATCATTCCCTATTTCCTTCACCATCGCCCCCTTTCTTTCCCCATCACTTCATGCCTGATCATTCCCTATTTCCTTCACCATCGCCCCCTTTCTTTCCCCATCACTTCATGCCTGATCATTCCCTATTTCCTTCACCATCGCCCCCTTTCTTTCCCCATCACTTCATGCCTGATCATTCCCTATTTCCTTCACCATCGCCCCCTTTCTTTCCCCATCACTTCATGCCTGATCATTCCCTATTTCCTTCACCATCGCCCCCTTTCTTTCCCCATCACTTCATGCCTGATCATTCCCTATTTCCTTCACCATCGCCCCCTTTCTTTCCCCATCACTTCATGCCTGATCATTCCCTATTTCCTTCACCATCGCCCCCTTTCTTTCCCCATCACTTCATGCCTGATCATTCCCTATTTCCTTCACCATCGCCCCCTTTCTTTCCCCATCACTTCATGCCTGATCATTCCCTATTTCCTTCACCATCGCCCCCTTTCTTTCCCCATCACTTCATGCCTGATCATTCCCTATTTCCTTCACCATCGCCCTCTTTCTTTCCCCATCACTTCATGCCTGATCATTCCCTATTTCCTTCACCATCGCCCCCTTTCTTTCCCCATCACTTCATGCCTGATCATTCCCTATTTCCTTCACCATCGCCCCCTTTCTTTCCCCATCACTTCATGCCTGATCATTCCCTATTTCCTTCACCATCGCCCCCTTTCTTTCCCCATCACTTCATGCCTGATCATTCCCTATTTCCTTCACCATCGCCCCCTTTCTTTCCCCATCACTTCATGCCTGATCATTCCCTATTTCCTTCACCATCGCCCCCTTTCTTTCCCCATCACTTCATGCCTGATCATTCCCTATTTCCTTCACCATCGCCCCCTTTCTTTCCCCATCACTTCATGCCTGATCATTCCCTATTTCCTTCACCATCGCCCCCTTTCTTTCCCCATCACTTCATGCCTGATCATTCCCTATTTCCTTCACCATCGCCCCCTTTCTTTCCCCATCACTTCATGCCTGATCATTCCCTATTTCCTTCACCATCGCCCCCTTTCTTTCCCCATCACTTCATGCCTGATCATTCCCTATTTCCTTCACCATCGCCCCCTTTCTTTCCCCATCACTTCATGCCTGATCATTCCCTATTTCCTTCACCATCGCCCCCTTTCTTTCCCCATCACTTCATGCCTGATCATTCCCTATTTCCTTCACCATCGCCCCCTTTCTTTCCCCATCACTTCATGCCTGATCATTCCCTATTTCCTTCACCATCGCCCCCTTTCTTTCCCCATCACTTCATGCCTGATCATTCCCTATTTCCTTCACCATCGCCCCCTTTCTTTCCCCATCACTTCATGCCTGATCATTCCCTATTTCCTTCACCATCGCCCCCTTTCTTTCCCCATCACTTCATGCCTGATCATTCCCTATTTCCTTCACCATCGCCCCCTTTCTTTCCCCATCACTTCATGCCTGATCATTCCCTATTTCCTTCACCATCGCCCCCTTTCTTTCCCCATCACTTCATGCCTGATCATTCCCTATTTCCTTCACCATCGCCCCCTTTCTTTCCCCATCACTTCATGCCTGATCATTCCCTATTTCCTTCACCATCGCCCCCTTTCTTTCCCCATCACTTCATGCCTGATCATTCCCTATTTCCTTCACCATCGCCCCCTTTCTTTCCCCATCACTTCATGCCTGATCATTCCCTATTTCCTTCACCATCGCCCCCTTTCTTTCCCCATCACTTCATGCCTGATCATTCCCTATTTCCTTCACCATCGCCCCCTTTCTTTCCCCATCACTTCATGCCTGATCATTCCCTATTTCCTTCACCATCGCCCCCTTTCTTTCCCCATCACTTCATGCCTGATCATTCCCTATTTCCTTCACCATCGCCCCCTTTCTTTCCCCATCACTTCATGCCTGATCATTCCCTATTTCCTTCACCATCGCCCCCTTTCTTTCCCCATCACTTCATGCCTGATCATTCCCTATTTCCTTCACCATCGCCCCCTTTCTTTCCCCATCACTTCATGCCTGATCATTCCCTATTTCCTTCACCATCGCCCCCTTTCTTTCCCCATCACTTCATGCCTGATCATTCCCTATTTCCTTCACCATCGCCCCCTTTCTTTCCCCATCACTTCATGCCTGATCATTCCCTATTTCCTTCACCATCGCCCCCTTTCTTTCCCCATCACTTCATGCCTGATCATTCCCTATTTCCTTCACCATCGCCCCCTTTCTTTCCCCATCACTTCATGCCTGATCATTCCCTATTTCCTTCACCATCGCCCCCTTTCTTTCCCCATCACTTCATGCCTGATCATTCCCTATTTCCTTCACCATCGCCCCCTTTCTTTCCCCATCACTTCATGCCTGATCATTCCCTATTTCCTTCACCATCGCCCCCTTTCTTTCCCCATCACTTCATGCCTGATCATTCCCTATTTCCTTCACCATCGCCCCCTTTCTTTCCCCATCACTTCATGCCTGATCATTCCCTATTTCCTTCACCATCGCCCCCTTTCTTTCCCCATCACTTCATGCCTGATCATTCCCTATTTCCTTCACCATCGCCCCCTTTCTTTCCCCATCACTTCATGCCTGATCATTCCCTATTTCCTTCACCATCGCCCTCTTTCTTTCCCCATCACTTCATGCCTGATCATTCCCTATTTCCTTCACCATCGCCCCCTTTCTTTCCCCATCACTTCATGCCTGATCATTCCCTATTTCCTTCACCATCGCCCCCTTTCTTTCCCCATCACTTCATGCCTGATCATTCCCTATTTCCTTCACCATCGCCCCCTTTCTTTCCCCATCACTTCATGCCTGATCATTCCCTATTTCCTTCACCATCGCCCCCTTTCTTTCCCCATCACTTCATGCCTGATCATTCCCTATTTCCTTCACCATCGCCCCCTTTCTTTCCCCATCACTTCATGCCTGATCATTCCCTATTTCCTTCACCATCGCCCCCTTTCTTTCCCCATCACTTCATGCCTGATCATTCCCTATTTCCTTCACCATCGCCCCCTTTCTTTCCCCATCACTTCATGCCTGATCATTCCCTATTTCCTTCACCATCGCCCCCTTTCTTTCCCCATCACTTCATGCCTGATCATTCCCTATTTCCTTCACCATCGCCCTCTTTCTTTCCGGTGCTCTTCTTTCTTCGCTTTGCTCGCTTCCTTTTTTCTGTCTTTTTAAAGACTGACAGAAGAAGAACGGGCACCCTCAGCTCTCTGGGCTATGCCCACGGTGGGTGCCATGGGCTTAAAACTGATCCCGTTTGCATATGGCCTTTCCCATTTCTGCAGTAGTTTGGAAGGCTGAAGAACGAGGGTTTGGTGGGTGGCCCAGAGAGATGCCAGAGTTCACGAGGAATTCTAAACGTTGCAGCCATCACCTCTGGTTTTGCTGTAGTCACCTCGTTTACACAATCATTCATCATGGCCAGTATTTTTCAGAGACGCTACTGCAAACGTAGCATGCCTGAACAACATGCTCACTCTCACAAGACAACTAGACAGACTTAACAGGCTCTGTAATGTGGGCTGATGAAAATGCAAAGCTCTCAGGCCTGGCAGGCCTCCCTGGACAGCAGAAGATGGCACAGAGGAGAACTGAAGTATTTGATTCGCTGGAAGAGTAGGCTCTTGGAGATGGATGGCCAGGTCAGTAACACAGATGACCAATAAATAATCAGGAAATCAATTTGTGATAATCCGATAGTAATACAAACGAACAGGAAAAGATCGAGGAGGAGTCCAGGTCGGCAGGTAATGCATTAAACGAAAGACTCATCGTTTTGCAAATGAATGCATGCTTTTGAGCAGACATGAGTAGCTTCTCTTTTTACAGACAAGGCTTTGGGCAGGTGTGCTGTGTTTATGCCAGCCGGCATGAAAGTGCCACACTCTATACTAGGCACAAAGAGGCAAGCACACTGCATTTCCCTGGAAGTCCTAATATGATGGTTAACGATAATGTAATCCAGGAAATCCCTGCTTGCCCAATAACGCCAGCACGGAGTGCTTCAACATGCTCCCACATGAGCAGAAATTAATGACGCATGTTAATTACTCAACACTTTCCTTTGGGAAACTGATTTCGTGTGTGCATATCTTTTGAATATGGTTTGTTTGTATATTGCGTGCCTCTTCTAATGTCTGCACATCTTCAATCAGAGACGGAATAAGCCATTTGGTACTTTCCCACCAAGCTCAGCCGTAAACCTTTTCCCATTTCCACGCCACTCAGACTGCAGACCCATCTATAGACCCATCTGATACTCTAAATAAACTCATTTCGTGTCATTCATAATGCACTTTACACATGCATCCAATCATTGAAAATACGATTGCTCACCAGTTATTAGTCGTTGGTGCCTTTTCAGATTCCGCTGCTCTTTCCCGCACTCTTCAGTGCCCGAACTGAAGGCTGTTCTAACCAATTCTAGAAGAAAGTCCCCTGCCTGTACATTGGTTCCCACAACATGTCACAGATTATTCTTTAAAACGAATGCCACATTTGGAACCTGAAAACATTCTATGCCTCGGCCCATGTTCGTCAGTATGAAGACTCCCCTCTAAGTTTATGCTTTTTGTTTTCTTTTTACGAAACATCCTCATGCCAAGAGTTCGTTCCTCTTTTTTGGATATACTCTATCTCAGAGGTCGCCAAACAGTCGATCGCGGGCGACTAGTAGCTCGCCTGAGCCTTTTCAGTCGCCCGCGCTGAAGATACCGAAAAATAAACATTTATCCTAAGTTATATCATTTAATGGTGTGTTTTACAGCTATTTCCGTGTTCCGGATCCGAACCCTGTTCCTCCCAATTGGGGGCGGGGAGCTTGGCTGCTGTGCCACATGGAGCTGCTTGGAAATCCACTGACAAGTATAAGTATCACGTTATGCTTCTGCAGTCCGCCTGTAGTACCTCAGTTGGCCTTGTGCGCCCCCACGACAGTCTTGCTTAAGCAAGCTGCTCTTGTTTGCCAGAGATGTTGGAGGGGCTGGGGCAGGATCAGGATCATTGTGACCACGCAATGTAAATATCACAGTAGCACTGCCACTCGCCTGGAAATGTTCAAAATAATATTTAAAAAATGGTGCAATTTCTTCTTTTATGTGGCTTCTTTCCAAATTCCACATTGTACATTTCCACTTTAAATCACTTCCATGACACAGGTAAACCCACTTTTAGTACATTAAGCGATCCATAGACACGCTGTACAGTAGAAGCCTACCAGGGTAGCTCAGCAGGTTGACAGACCGATGCTGAGATGTTATATATTCAAAACTACAGGTTGTTAATCGTATGACTTTTTGCAATGCCTTATAAAAAAAAGTGCTATACAATGTGTTTGGCCAGGGTATGGGTTGGGCTGGTTGCTTGCTTGCTTATATTCAGGGCTGAGGTGGGGATATTTCTGCCCCTGTAGTGAAAATCAAAAGTTGGCACCCATGAACCCACAGTTTAATTTTCTAAAAACTGCTGTCAGCATAACAGAAGCATTTATTTGTGATTAACCAGTTTGACAAGCATTTAAAATCTTTATAAATATAACTTGTGCTAAAACACAGAGGGGCACACAAATAATCATAATGATGTGTTATTTATGTAGCGCCTTAGTCCAAAGCGCTTTACAGAGCACATATTTACATGCAAGTGTGAAATGCACATTTGGAAAACAATAGTGTGCCTAGCATGTAGAAAGCCTGCATAAAACGCAAAGGAAGGGGCACAAAAATTACAGGATATTTGTGTGGAAGTCCAACAAATATCTGTCTTTTTGAGACGGCTACTAATAAATAATAATTCAACAAAGAGGTTTTTGAAGTTCTTAATATATTCGTGAAGGGATTTGTTATTCCATCTGTTTAAAGAGGGGAAATAATGGAGCCAAAAAAATATTGGTAAAAATTCCGAGGTTTATAAATATCCCCACCCAGATATCGCCCGCTAGTAGCTCTCCACTGTTGGCCTCCACTACAAGTAGCTCTAGCTAAGGTAAAGGTTGGAGACCCCTGAGTCTATATAATATCTGTGTCCAATAAGCTTATCTAACTTTCAGCATTTTTAGCCTGGCTCCCCTTCATGGGGGATCAAAAATAGATATGCTTTAAAGTCTTTATTGTAATTCAGAAAATGATTCTGCCACTGGTGAATTAATAGTCTTACTGTTGATCAGACTCTTGTGCGTCACACTTTGGCCAGCGATGTGGTGTCTCCACATGTAGGCAACACACGTGGACATTTCATCACATATCCAGCATATGCTGCATGGCATGGTAAATAGTATCTAAAGCTAATCTTCTTGTTGGTGTGCTGATTATAAATTAGGAAAATGAACGCATTTGAATATTTCGTACCCAGGGAAAATCGCGCATTGGTAACTATCATCACTGAGCGATATTTACTCAAATCTGCACCCTGACTACAATCAAGCACTTGCCACAAAGATTCTAGGACTTGAGTTCAGAATAGAAAATAACTCTAGGACTCATATGAGGGAATGCTTTTAGGAGTCATGAAAATAAAAGTCGCCTCTGTGGCAACATTTTTTGGGTGAGATTTTTTACATAAAACCTAATAATCACAATCCTTTTGCTTGGGATTCTCAAACACCTTTTTCCAGAGCTCATACCCTTTAAGTCTATCTTAAACAGCATATGCCTCAATTATCTACTCCAACTAGTTAGCTTTTCAGGAAAATCTTAAATTCGAACTCATTTCAAATAAGAAACTAATATTTAGTAGCAATCTAACAATATAATAAAAGGCCAGATGTATGTTTATCCCTGTATGTTTTCCAATGCAGAAGCTTCACCTGTTGTAGCTGCTAGAGGGAGCTGTTGGCTTAGGCTATGTAGTGGTCTGTTACGGGGTGGAATGAAAGTCTAGATACCCAGGTGGGAAGTGAACTTATTTACTAAGTTCCAGGTGACATGGTATATGCAACAGCTTCACTCCAATTGACATTCATGGAACTTAAAGGGGGACTCACACCACACAATTCCACAGGCATACATTCCACCAAGCAAGCATTCATGCAAGACCTTTGCAAGACCAAGGCAGGGGAGACACAAGGCATGACATGGTCCTACTGTGCCAATGAAAACCTTCACTTTAGCCTGTCTACATGGGCCTGTACACTAGTTTTTCATAAACAAAGTAATACCTGGATATAGAAACCAAGCCTGAATTTTCTTTAGGGCAGTAGTTCCCTTTCAACACAGCTATTCCTTTCTGTGTGTTGCCCTTGCTCAATCCTTCTGCTAGCAACTCTTCATTTTATCATACCCCTCTACTGTTTCTGCTAGTTTAATACCAATTGCTTTTATATTAGATCTGTTCTCAGTGGTTCTAATCTCCACCGCCGTAAGATGTAGAGGGATCTGTTAAACCCTTCCCATTCAGCATTTGTGAAAATAAATCAAAGTAATAGCACACTATTGATGTGTTTAGGATTTCTGAATACATTAAACTTCAAATGACCTCCACCAATGATATTTGAGTATCTAGAAAGATCTGAACATTCCATCCCATTGTGGAAGAATTAGTCATTTCATGTTGTGGTGTAACCTCATCAGAGAGTGCCCTGCAATAACACTAAGAATCCATTATGAACTCCATTTACTGTTCATACCAATGCTATGCATTGATCTTATGTAATGTTGGTGTATATATATATACCCACAACATTATTGGAATTCGGGGTCAAACATTTCAATGCAGTTTATAAGTATGAGTCACCCGTGTGGATCAATGCTGATAGAAAGGAACAACATATCCCAATAGCAATGCAAAGAGTGCCAATGGAAGAATCAGCGGGTCTTGTGAGAAACCTGAAGGTGTCTCCCTGTCTAGTACCCAGGGATCTGTCATCCAGGTTGCCAGGACACAGCCATCGCTTTTGGATCCAGTTCCTTGGGGGCAGACCAGTGTGGGAGGATCACCTGAATGGGGGGTCCTTGGGGAGTGGTACACTGACGACTGAGATGCAGTATCCCCCTTCTTTAAACACCTTTTCCCCATTCTACCAAGTAGGATATTTTAAAACACTGCACCCCTTTTTCCGACACCAACACTTTCGCACAACAAGAAAGACAATGATATGATATCATATGATATGGCTTTTTTAATGCGCCTATGCACAAGTGCTTCAAGGCGCGACGAGGCAAGGGAGGGGAACAGAGGGAGTACAGACAATGATCCTACTCGGCCAGGTGTCATTCAGATCGCGCAAGTGCATGGGAAGGGGGCACGGACAGTGCAGTACAAGATGATAACAATAAGTAACAGCCAGCATGTGGCAAGTACAGTACAAGATGATAACAATTAGTAAGTAACAGCCAGCATGTGGCAAGTGCATGGGTAAGTGCGGACAACAGGTGTCGGGGGCTGGTAGAGGGACTGTAGGGATACAAAACAGTCCCTGAGTGCAGGGTTTGCCAGGTAGACAATGCAGGTGTGAGACGCTGGCAGGGGAGGGACTTGGGGCCTGAGATCAGAGGGTGTCCAGGTAGCCAGTGTGGTTCAGTTTCAGCCAGGAGGTCAGCAGAGGTGAGGATGAGAGAACGCAGAAGCAAAGAGAAAGGTTTTTAGGTGCTTCCGGAACCAAAGATGGTTCTCCTCAAGTTTAAAGGAGGCAGGGAGGCAGGGAGGCTGTTCCAGATGGAGGCACCAGCTGAAGAAATAGATCTACCACCAACTCGTTGCTTTTAGAAGCGACTGATCCTGAGGGAGTTGGAGGCGGATGAGCGGAGAGCTCGAGGAGGAAGGTATTTAGGAAGAGAGAGTTGAAAGTATTCAGGACCCAAGCCCCAGAAGGCCTTGTGGACGATGAAGCGGGTTTTGAACTTGATCCTCGCAGCCACTGGGAGCCAGTGCAGAGATTTCAGTCCTGGAGAGATACGATCCCTGGGCTTGAGGCCAAGGAGAAGTCTTGCAGTCCTGTTTTGGATAATTTGAAGAGGGCGGAGAGTAGAAGCAGGTAGATTTAGAAAGAGGCTGTTGCAATAGTCCAGCCTACAGTGAACCAGAGCTCTGGAGACAGTGAGCTTCTGGGGGAAGGAGAGGAAAGGGAGAATCCCTCTGAGGAGGTGCAGCTGGTAGTGTGACTTCTTAGAAACATCAGAGATGTGAGGAGAGGAGAGTGTGGAGTCGAAGATGACCCCAAGGTTTTTACCTTGCTGGTGGGAGCTGGAAGAGGGCCAAGAGAGGCCGGCCAGAGAGCTACAGGGAAGGAGGGAGTGGGTGTGCCGATGAGGAGAATCTTGGTCTTACTGGTATTAAGGCAGAGGTCATTGGTGGCACACCACTCCTGGATAGCAGACAGTCAGAGATGAGGGAAGGAGAGGAGGAGGCCGAGGGTAGCCTGAAAATGAGCTGGGTGTCATCCGCATAGCACTGAAAGTTGGGGCAGAGAGTGGCGATGTGGTGGGCAAGGAGTGCCAGGTATTGGTTGAACAGCCAGGGAGAGAGGGTAGACCCCTCGGGGACACCACAGGTGGAGAAAAAGATAGCGGAGAGAAAGGACCCAAGCTGAACCTGGGAGGGTTGGTCAGAAAGGAAAGAAGTCAGCCATGACAGAGCCTGACCAGTGATACCCAGATTATCATGGAGACGGGTGAGCAGGATGGTATGGTTGACAGTGTCAAAGGCAGAAGAGAGATCAAGCAAGATGAGGACGCAGGGGGTGTTACAGTCAAGGTGGAGAGCAGGTCTTCACGGATGTTCAGGAGAGCAGTTTCCATGCTTCTGGCAGCTCTGAAGCCAGACTGATGGTCATGAAAACAACCAACAGATTCAGTGTGGAGATTAAGCTGGGAGATGGCCAGCGTCTCCAATGGACTAACACCAGAGCCGTTTACCTGACATGTCCCAATACAAGTGTCAAGCAAAGTCAAGCAAAGTCAAGCAAAGTCAGACAATTGACCAGAATCACACACACCTGACGACCGAGGAGATACGCATGGCCCAATGGTACCAGCCCTGACTCTGCAGACAAGATGCTTCCCTTCCCATGGCCTCTTGTTCACAACACCAGGGAGCATAGGAAATACATTCTGGGAATGAGGATCAATAGTTTCTACTAACTTGTATCCTGTTACTGACAAAATCAGTCTTGACAAGGAAAGACACTACTGCAAGGGTTACCACAATATCCATTGCTCGTTTGAATGGGAAGGGAAAGACAAAGAAAGGCCTGGAAATACAATCCTTTTCCCCTTTAGGTATACTGGACTTGGAGCTAGCTGCTGGAAAACAATCTTGAAAATAAATGCTTCATCTACGTAAAGAGAACCAATCGCAGCTTGTTCTTGAAACAAGGATTTGACAGGTGTGACAAATTTTTTCACCCCTTCTCCCCAGGTGGGAGTCACCCCCTTTGAGGCTAAGAAGGTGAGCCAGTTCTGCAAGACCCTCCCTAGGCATCGGGGCAAGTAGGAACCTCTCTGGGAGTGACTCCAAAGGGATAAGGACTCTTTTTCAACAAGAAATACCATATTTAAGCAACACTATTGGCCTATGTGGGATTGGTTCCATGTGTTAATATCCCCGCAAAAATATTGCGATACAAATATATCGCCATATCTTTCCAGCGATATTGACCCATGAACCCTGCGGGGGACACCCCTGAGACCTCAGCATTATTTTAAAATGTGCGGGGGACACCCCCGCAATCCCCACTCCCACAAAATATCCCCACCAAAAATATTGCCTATGGCGAGACAAACAGCCATATGTAGGGCAATATTTTTGGTGGGGATATTTTGTAGGGATACTGTGGGCTTGCCCTCAAACACAAGAAAGATGCCTTCCTTTTGTTTGGCTTTAGGTAATGTTGGATCCAATATGATACCTGAAGGAAAATGGAACGCCCCTTTGAACGTGAACCTGTATTTAACAGGGACGAACAGATCAAGACAAGTGAGAGAGAGCCATACTCAGGGGAAGCCCTCTCACATAACAACGTTTTGGAGGGGCAGAGCAGTGTAGGAGCTTAGGCAGCCCATGAAGGAAGTTACGCCAGAGGAAGACACTGGAGACACGCCACAGCAGAGATTTGGGAAACTGCGGTCAGGATGGAATATTGGAGACCATCCAACATCGAGGCATGACCACAGAAAAGCAGTGGCAGGCCTGGGGCCCGATCAACAACACCGAACCTGGAGATGACAAGACCCATACGCAGAGCACCTGAATACAGCGAGATGCTGAGAGCAAGTCTGCAGTGGAGTCAAGAAAGAGGAGAAAGAAACTCAAGGAAGTCAACCCGTGCCAACGTCAAGCCCTGTAAATCCACCCACCACAACTGAAGGTACTCGGGTGAAACAGAGAAAGGGGAGGCAACCAGGCTTAAGTGAGAGAACTGGCTGAAGTTGTAATAGTGATTACAAGGTATTGAGGAATACTGAACATACATATTGGAGGACACCAAGGAGAGTTGTAACGAATATTGATCTTTGGTGGGCAGTGAGAGAGTGCAAACCTAAGGACCAGCAGATGCCAAAGAGGGTTGTCCCCTAACATTGACTAGGAATCATTAAGAAGCACACATGTGTATAAGGAGGAAGAGCAAGACACGTAGCAAGTATAATTGTGGAGGCCATTACCAAGACTTTGAAAACTGCTCCGAGTTAAGTTCATGTATCAACCTCAAAGACAAAAAAGGGGAACCCAGTGGAGAGGCCCCAGGACTGGGGGTGTCATACAATCATTAAGCATATACCAAACCCCAACTAAAAGAGCTTCAAGTATAAAGAGTCTGAAGGACTAATATACCAAGAAAGGAATGCAATAGACTACATCCAGAAAGACAGTAAGATGGACATTGATGGGCCCCGCACACTCTGAGACAGCCGACCTATGAATGCACAGCATAAAGTACACAAGCATATGAAATAAACACTGGGAACGAGGATCAATAGTTTCTACTAACTTCTATCCAGTTAGTGACAAAATCAGACTTGTTAGAAGTGGAAAAACCCTGAAATAAAGCTAAAGACTACCGGCTAAAGGGAAGGTGACAAAACACATAGATTTTGGCAATCTTTAGTTATTAATTTAGGTGGTAGGGTAGGAAAGAAGTAGGTTTTGGACTAAGGACATTTTTCTTTGGACTTTTGACGACTGACAAGCACCCTTAGTTCGTTTGGTAAGGTGGGGAGCATTCCCATAGCGATAGGGTGAGTTAGGCATTTTTCAGATTATTTAAATAAAGAAGTTAAAAAGGTCCAACATGAATCCGACACCTCCTTCTGCCCCGCCACACAGGGTATGAAAATAATAGAATGTGCCATCTCTTATTACAACACTTAGAAGGTGACGGAGTCTGTCATGAAGCGTTATAAAAGAACACAATATTATTACGTTTGAGAGCAGTGGGACAATCTTGGTAGAACGCAAATTCGCCTTTAGTTCACACAAAGAATTTGTGTTTCAGAAGCACTTATTCATGATACATACGTGCATATGGGCTGAGGCCTTTTTATTATAGTATCACATTTAAAGCATAAGGTGGACATGAAAAACAGCATCATCATTTTTTATTGAATTATGGAGAATTTCAGGCACTTTGCCCTTCACCCCACATAATGTAGTCACTACCGCCTGTAGAATACCAGCACATATAGTTAAAATGTCAGATTTGTCACAACCAATGCACGTATCAATAGATTGATTACTGGAACTTTTAATAATACATTTTATTCACAAAGTACACGCTGTCACAGACTTCAATCTTGTAGTTATAGTAACAACCAGTGTTATTGCCCGACTCGGTTATATCACATTTATAAACTGTGATTGAACGAACGGCTGATGACCTGATCGGATTGAAACCTTTGAATATATTCTGGCTGAATATTCAGTTGCAATGCTATTTGTATTTAAGAAAAAGGTGTCATTTCAAACAGAAATTACTTACAAAATAGGCCACAACACAACAAAAGCATGTCTTTACATAACAGCATCAACCGATTGACTGGCGTATACTGGTTTGTGAGGGGGGTAAAAGTAGGAATATAGACCAGAGGTATAGACTGGAGGACATACTACTGTTAACATTGAGAGCCTGAGGCCAGTTTTTCCATATCTACCAACTGCACAGAGTAATGCAGAGGGCAAAATACAGGAGAGTTGGATTGAGTGGTTAGTTTTCATAGGAGCGCAGAAGCTTGGGCCGCTCCTTCCATTGCTAGCAGGTGGAGTTTGAACCTCCTCCTGTAGAGTACCACTGAAGAGGTGGCTTTGATGCCCAGGGAGAATATTCCAGTGAAATGGGGCAAGTAGGGAAAGCTGGGGTGGCACAGGAATAGGACTTGGCATTGTAATATCAGTCCTCCGGCACCGGATACTGATGTGCACACAGCCAAAGTGGTAACACATCTGGGATCACACACTGATGCAGGTGACTCGGAGCGCGAGACTACTTGGAAGAATACTTCATCCTATCCTTTTCCCGCATTAAATCCTTGTCATTTTCACTGTTGTGTTTTTACGCATAGACTATGCCAACAGTATCACCCTGGTCCTTACAAACTAATGGATTCAGTGCCTGTTGTACGCGTGATCCTACCCTCATTTTTCACATGGGCTCTGAACTCTACGAAACAATGAACAGTTTTCAAGTCCTTTGCATTAGTGTTTGGAGCTTCGTAGGACAGACCAAAGGTTCATATCAGCCAGATAATTTCACACTATTTTCCTTCACCATTCATGCCACAAAGTACAAGTAGAAGAGGTCTGAAAAAGGCCCCCACTTACCAAAGATATCCAAGTAAAAGTTAAACACCATTTTGGGAACACATGTAAAACACAAATTGCTGTGTGTGTCATGTAGTATTTAGAATGTTTTTTGTCTTTGCATGAATTTTCAAGGGCAGTGGCCAACACGTGTTTCCCACCTTGCCTGGCTCATATTCAAATTGACTTTTGCTTCTCTGTGCCAGCCGCCCTGCAAAAAAGGGTAGGCTTCATGAATGTGCTCACTCTGAACTCTCTTGCGCTTCTGTTTGTGTTGTAATTACCTCCTAAATTTCTCTATTATGTAATCACTTCCTGCGCTTCCTTTCTGTAACCAGAAGCACTGTAACCAATCTCTTAAGCATAAGTGCCTAGATACCTCTGGGTTTTGTGCGCTATATAAAATAAATAAATAAATAAATGACTTGGACCTATCATTGATATAGCAATAGTCTTGATACTGGAGAAAGAGAAATGGCTGCAGGAGTTTTTCTCTTAACCATCATCTTGCAGTTCACAGAGAATTAGAAATCTATCATGGTTTCTAAACAAGCTGCCCCCAAGTGGGTGATGCCGATGCTTTATAGTGCCGGGGAGCCACTTGTTGAAGTTACTGCACTCTGCAAACAACCCCTACCATGCTTTACACCCATGGATAGACTGTTTTCCCGTACTTTCACTGGATGCAGGTAGAATGGATTGTCTTCCCTGCTTCCTCAAAGAGAGACGGGTCAAATCACATCATGGCTATCCAGAGGAAGACTTGCACCTGCTCTATCAGCACGGATGTCTTTAGGCATCTCGATCAATGCAAGACTTTACCTAGCTAGATGGCACCATGTTTCCTCAATTCATCAAAAGTTATCAACACAGCATTTAACAACCGACTCGATATGTGATTTCTCATTGCACTCAGATAAATCTGACCCTTTGAGATGGCTCTGTAGATGATCACCTATTGCTCCCACCAACGAGGCAACACAGCACATTGACTTCATGACTCTGTTCCACCTCAACTAGGCATCACCATCATTTAGCTCTGTGTGGAATAATGGGCGCAAACCATGTGGCACCGCCATACAGCTTCATTGGAAAATGGATAAAGGACTGACATTTCCATAGTAGCTTAAAGCACACACACCTCTATGCTCCACCGGGCCATCTTCTTGTTTCTCCCTTGTCATTCTCAATATCCCTCCTTCACATCACAATTCACCTTTTGCATGCTTGAAATCTACAATCATGAGAAAACATCAAATCCCGCTACTTACAGACACACAAACTTCCCACACCAAAATCTCCAGAATTACTGCAATGTGAACAGTGAGACGTGGATCACATATAGTTTGGGCCATCAGGGTGCTCATATCACAAATTCTAGGTGAATTCTCCTCCAACCTAGAAGTTCCAAGAAGCTCCTGGACTATAGCCAACAGCCTCCGAGTGCAGCCGGTTTCTCAGTATACTGTTGCCAAGACCTGCTTCCGTTTCTTTGCAGGCAATGTTTCTCCAATAGAGGAAGGAAGGTTTGGACTGGCAGGCTAGGGGTGTAATTCTACAAAAGTCCTGAATTGGCCTAAGAAGATCATCACACCTAGTTCCAGTAGATCCTAGCAGGGCCGATGAACTGTTGGCAGATCACTGGTAACAACCAGTCACACTCACAGAACTGGAAGACAGAGGGTCACCATAATTAGTGTTTGTAGACCATTGAAGGGGCAGATTCAACTTGTATGTATTTTGGCCTTTCCAGAAGAGGATAATTAGAATGTGTTGCGTTGCACACAATGCAATCATTGTCCTGTGCTAACAAGTGGGGGATGGTTTCTATCAATCTTATTGTTGACCCGTGGTTCTTTGTCCCTGGTTTTGAAGAGTTTGGCTAAGCATGGATAAGTACAGATATACATTACTGTTTACATAGTCTGGCTTGTTTTTTTTGGTTGCGGAATGTCAACATTTTATGGTTTCAAATTAAAACCATCTATGACAATGGATGGATCCTGGGTTAGCAAACTTCGCTGACAAGCTGCATGCTTGATGTGCTACTGCTGTGCCCAAAAGAAGCATCCCTACCGAAACATTTGCGTCTAGCAACGTCATACTCTTACACGAAAAACAAACCACACACGAACAATTAAAATAGGTGTCCTAACACTGCCAAACATGGACGCTGTGTGCTATACAAAATCATAAACACTATGTTTTAAAAAAAAAGGAAATACTACACTTAAGCTTGATGTAACAAGCAAATAAACACTTCTCCCAACCTTTCACTTGAGGCATTCGATCTCGCTGGCATGCTGCAAATCCAATACAACTACACATAAGAGCCAGAAGACATAAAAAAAAGACTCACTCACAACATGTGGCACATCACACTGAGCCCAGGGCGTCTTGCCGGCCAACTGGCAGAGGTGTGGCAGGAGCTGTGGTCTTTTCTTCTCTGTGGCCATAAAGGGAGTCACTTGTGCTACCTGTAGACAAAACACACAGGAAACTGAATAACGCTGGCCTTCTAGCAGCAATAATGCTATGGACAACTGACGACAAGACAGGGGTTTGGGTTTACATCCCCAGGGAACCGAGACATGACAGTTTCCAACAGCAGGGAGTTTATGCTATACACTCAACATACACGATGTGAGCACCGCCCCTACAACACTTCTCCCTACTGTATGTGTATGAACTTCCCTACGTACTTTGTAATTCTTTTAAGACTGATGTCGCTTGGGCTCATTTTAAGACGTCTTTTTATCTGTTTATCTTTCATAGTGTCTAGACAAGGTACAGAATGGCGGTATTAACATGGGCCGCTGCTTGCAGATATGCTCTCTACGGTTTCTGAGCAGGGATTTAGGGCCTCATCACGAGTTGGGCGATATACAGCCCGGGATAATAGCATTACTGCCACCTGGTCCGGCGCCGGATCAAGGGTTGGGCGGTAATGGGTATTCTCCAATAGTGCATTCTCGGCGCAATTAGCACGCGCTAATAGCGCTGCTCTAATTACACCCAAAATGGTCATTAAGTTGATGCATTTACCAACGTTTTAGAGCTGGAGTAAATGTTGCCAGGCTCGTGATTGGGCAGACCCTTAAATGCAGCGGTAATAGTGTTACCGCAGCATTTAAGGGCTACCGCCCAGACCGTGGTGAGGCCCTTAATCTGGTAGATAGTGATTCCTGATTGAGCAATTCAAACTCCTGTATCATCCAGCAATATTGCAGAGCCTACCATATCACGGACTTCAGAGAGGAGGTCCAGCAACAGAGAGATGAGCCTCATGTCGAGAGCAGAGGACGTTCGCTCAGATACCTTCATCTTCAGCCTCAATCCCACTAAGTGGTTTGGAGCCAGAAAAGCAATGATAGATCCGACATAATATTGACGTTATTTGTTAATTCACTTTACAGAACTTACCAGGGCAAGGTGCAATATAGGGTTGACACTTGTTGGTAAGTTACTCAGGCTTACTTGGAGAGAGGGATGTGTTAACCAGTTTAGCGATATCTGGTATGAGTGCTATGATGGGGTCTTTGCCACTAAGGGCAGGTTGATGCTAATTTGATACGGTCTATAGCTTTTTGGACTTGCGTCAGTCTTGGTGGCCATCAGGAGAACAGAGTAGTGCAATAAAAGACAATCCAATTGAGAATGAGGCTGTGGTCTTTCAGCTGCAAACACATCTGGATGAATAGCCTGTGTTGCATCTGATCTAATCTGTGATCGGACTGTGTAAACATTAGTAGAGGTCCCGGAAGGCATTCCTCTCCCAGCAGACTTGGACATGCTCTGATAGATGCAACTACTAGAACAGTGGGCTGACTTGGCTACCACTGGTCACACCACCGCGCTTCACCAGCTATATTCTGCATGAATCTCTACATGTGTGCCGTGAAGAGTGTTTCAGTACCTTCTACAGGATACATACATACATAGAATAAAATTGGCAGGTACACATAACATTATATGTGGTTTGTCAAGGGACTCACTTCTCTCCTGTATCTTGTTCAATATTGATCAGACTATCATGGCTATCATGAACACAGGCTCAGGACTGAGATGCTGTTTCTCTGCTAGTGGTACTCCAATGTAACTGGCAATGGATGGAAAGGTTGCCACCTCAATCAGTCTACACCCTTGATGCATGCATGCAAGTTACATCTTAATGATTCCAAAACAAAAGTCATATTTCCCCCAATCCTGAACACCCTTGCAGCTCTCCTCTACCCACCACCCTCCATTCTGGGGAGCCTCCCGCCACCAGTAGTGACAGCCCTATGCCACCTTTTCTCTGGAATGCCATCTAGCCAAGACAACGGTCAATTATAAACAAAGTTGGGATCTAAATGTATTCTAAATCTGAAGCTGGTGTTATAACCAAAATGTGTTCTTTCATACTCGAAGACTCAAGAACATCTTCACCCTGGCTTCCACCTTAGGCACACCACTTTGATATGCAGGTAACGCTGAGCTTCACTATTGCCATGTCCTTGTACCCAGCACCGTTAAAAGCCTCGCCAAATCAATTGCATGTGGCCTGAAATGCTACCGTAAACTTTTAGAAGGAGTAATGATATGATATGACATGATATGACATGATTGGTTATTCATAACACGCTTAATACCCAGAGGTTTACTGTTGACAATAATCTGTTGGGATATGATGCTAGCCATTAAGGAACGCAAAGGATAGGATGGAGTTTCACTGAACTACCATGCAGTTGATATTAAACATAACAAAATCAAAAGACGCATTAAAAAAAATAAAACTAAAGCAAACTACTTATTGTGTGAACAATATAGTGTAGGATTCACTTGTATTTTAGTGTTATGCAAGGAAATGATAGACTGGGTATGAGTTGTAAATCACATGAGAGATTTAGTATATTTATGAACGGACCAATTTATTATTTGACGGTTCTAAATAAAGAATTTAAATAGAACATGTCTGTATCATTGAACATAGTATTCCATGTAACTTTTCTGCACTGGGAATCTAAGTTGTGCACCCAGGTTAAGCTTAAATAAGTATGAATACATTTTTTTTGGTAGCTGATAAATCAACCTTTCAAACATAGAACAAAAATTAGATTTATTTTTCAATTTAAAACATTTACTAATCAACCATTACTACAAATCAATACATTCACACATTTTTATACATAATAACATTATTTTTTTAAAAAAATGTCATTGGGCCTAAGCATGCCAAACTTAAGAAACTAGCAATAAACAATAAAACAATAAAAAAGAAAAAAAGGAACACCATTCTTATCAAAGACAACAGCAACAATTCAAGACGAATACATTCTGAACAGTGGATTTTCCTTGCTCTATTTTTTGTTTTAAGATCATAGGAAGGTCAATACTTTCAGAGTCTGGTGCATAAGTAAAGTGCACACTTAATAGGAGTGGCCTCCATCGGAGGCAGAGCAATCTGTTCCTATATTTCAGCCTGTTAATATGATCCCTTGGTTTCACAGGCTAGCTGTCTTGGCAGATGGAGTTGACAAAAAATGATTCAAAACACACACAAACACACACACATACATGCACACACTTAAGGCTTGATTGTACAGTAAAGTCCTGCACAAAAACAAACTTTTTAAAATGACAAATAGCAACTCCGTTATTGGCCGTAGTGTTTGAACCCTTTGAACGATTTAGAAAACGAAGGTAGATTTGAATTATGCCTATCACATGCTTATAAAAAGGATCATTTAAAACGTATGGATTTCAATTTATAAATCCCAAAGATTAGTATGCTTGCAGTCACAAAAACACAAAGGATGCTTTGCAACTCTGAATGTTTAATTCTCATTCATTGGCACAGATCCATACTGGGAATTTTAAGGGAAAGACCGATTTCAGTGCAATTCTGAAGGGCTACCCTAATCGCAGAATTCAATGGGCCAATCTATGGAAAGAGGATCTAAGTGGGAGTAAGTGAAGGTAACATAACACAAGCTCTGTTTGATCCACAAATTGCACCATCAAATGATGCAGCATGGATGGGGATTGTTGGTTATTGAAGGCATTTGTCTCGGAAGCAAGATAGTGCAAAGCAACACAGGTTTTAATCCCTATCCCGCACTTAGAGACTGGTCTCTGGTATCACGCGTTCTAAAAGATTCATTCAATATTGTTCCACAGATAGGGTCAACATTTTGAAGTTCAATTAGTCCTAGAATGAAAGTCATATGCTAAAACAGTATTTTATGTGTGATGTCAACCTGATGGTGTCAGAGAAAATGGAGTGAATTGTTTTGTGTCGAACTTTATTCTAAGAATGGCTTTGTCCTTTTTTAATCAAGCAACAGATTTCAATTTGTATGTTTGTATTGGGGAGGACTTTATTCTTTTGTCTAGAATAGTCTTTCTTGTATGCCTTTAAATGTATATAGACTTTTCTGCAGATTGCAACAAACATAAGTGAGACAACGGCAGGCAGGTTGTGTTTTCTTTTCTGTATCCAACTACCCGTTTTTATGTGGCTTACTGTGGGTGAGTTCCACAGCATAGACAGTTCAGGGACCGCCTTACATTTTTTGATACATTTTTGTAAATAAAACAGAATGTTCAGATGAAAAGCAGCCTACTGTTTGTCCTAGATTGTGGAGTTGGGCTGTTGTGTTGTGGGTATCAGCTCAGGACTACTTCTCTGTAAAAGAATGTTATTAAAAAGTACATCATTTCAAAGGATAGAAGATGCAACAATAAAATTGACTTCATGCACCAGCTGCAACCCTGTGCTGGGCTCCAAGAAACAAGCCCGTATTATTTATTAGTAAGCCACGCACACAAGATTCTATGTGGGCAGTATCCGGAATGGTTTGCTTTACTAAATGAAGGGTCTTGGTGTATCCCCATGTTGAATATTTCTAAATGTTTGACAGAGTTCCCTGTGGATTGGCAAAGAAGGCAGTGTGTGCCAGTCATGACAGAGTGATGATAGAGCCTAACAAATGCTTAATTCCTTTTCAAAATCCATGCCTTTTGTATTTGCCAATGCTTGCTTTTAATTGGAATTCAGTACAAGGAAAAGATGCAAGGACACACGTGTTACATCACCAAAAAAGTAAACCAATACAGCCAAAAATTGGCTACCAGCACACATTTCCCCACTGGCAGTAATTTAAAATTCCCCATTTGTACATGTGTCATTATTATTTAGGCCAATCAAATTCATTGAATAGCCCTCTAGCATGAACGAGACACACAGAATATATGTGCCTTGCGTGCACACAAATCCATGCAGTAGATGCATGAGCCACTGGAGGTGTGAGGAATCCTGTTGGTGGAGGTGTGAGGGGACAGAGGTAAAGAGAGAGGGATGAGACGAGGAGGAGGTGGAGGAGGCGGAGGAGGAAGAATGTCTATGCCACAGAATGAAGGCTGCCGAAGAGTTTGGAAAATAAATCTATGGTCACTGCTGCAACACAAAAGAGGAATTCTACATGAGCAGAATCTTATATCCTTTTGAAAGATACTCACCGAGTTTTCCTGTGTAAAAGAAACAGGTGCGGTTACAAGGGCACAAACACACAGCAGTGTTCTCTAGTGCACACGGGGGAAAGTATACGTTGTGTTAAACACCAGACAGAACAGAGCAGCCTCAGGGAACCAGAAAAAATGCTACATTCATATGGAATAAAGGTATGAAGAGCAGTGCATTAAACGACTATTTCATATTCCCCGAGGCTGGCAAGTGAACCCTTGCCATATGGTACCACGAACCAGTTCTGAACTTTATTTCAAAACTCCCATGCATGTTTCGAGAAGGTACATACTTATTATGAGGACAACAGTAGAATGCACATGGGTGTTGGCTGAACAGCACACTCGGGAGGATAGCTCAGGGGCAAGCCACTCGCAAGACTGTGTGGAGCAACTCACTCGGGAGGATAGCTCAGGGGCAAGCCACTCGCAAGACTGTGTGGAGCAACACAGGTTCGATCCCCGGGTCGGGTCCGAGTATTAACGGCATTATAAATAACCAATTACAATTAACTGGCTGGCTGGCAGTAAGATAGCAGCTTTGATTGTCATTTTGCAAGCATTTCCTCTCAACTAAATCAGGTGGTTTTGTGTTCTGGAAACATGAGGTGTACATGCATATTGAAAACTGTACAAATTAGGAAACCGTGACATCTATGCCCATGTCACCTCTCCATTAAGCCCTAAACCTTAAACCGGACATGTTCAGCCATACAGCGGCCACACACATTGTAAACAGGAGCTAAAGCAGCGTGGATGATGACCATTCAATGAGGAGTTACCAGTGATGTTTTTCAGCTGATGTCCTTGTCTGAACTCTTGGCATTGTTTTGATAAACACACACTGCATTATCAGTTAAAGAGGGAGGATGGATTCTATAAGCGAAGTAAACCTTTGCTAGGGGGCAAAATTAAAAGTCATGTTGCGAAATGTGCCGAATAAATGTCCTATGGTGAATAATACAGATGTGCTGCAAGAGGACATGAAGTTCCTTTCCACAGCTGCAAACGCATGATCAGGACTGCATCATTAAAAAGTAGCAAACAAGGTGTCCCATTAACAAAACAGTACAAGTGTTTGACATTTAGCAATTGCACCCCGATACCAGTGCGTAGTTTGATGCAACTGCACAATACAGCTAGCACAGAGACTCTGGAGGGAGTGATGTTTCAGGTGGAAAGGGGGGTGTTGAGTGGAAATGGTCACGGTCATTAGCATAGCCATCAGAGGTCAATGGTTGAGAAGTATGGTGAACACCTCCCGCAGGCTGTGTGTGAGGAAGGATAGCTCAAGGGCAATGCGTTTTTCTTGGAAGCAAGACAACGCAGCACAAAACAGGTTCGAATCCGGATCCTGTGCTTAGAAACCACTCGCTGGTATTCAGTGTTTATAATAGAACAATTATAATTATGTCCCATCTCACTCCTATCTGTACGCCTATGCCATCCGTTTTGCACCTAAGCACCACATAATAGCCAACACTAAAAACTATACAGACCCCTAATTCTCCAATGCACACTCTCCATTTTGATGATGCTATCCTTCCTTCTATTGCACAGTTCCGATACTCCCATTGAGATACATGGTCCTTTTCTGTTATGGCCCCAACTTCATGAAACTCACTTTGTACCTGATTTAGCTAGTAGTCCAATTACCTTTTCTTTCATCATGAACTGAAGACTGACCTTTTTCTCTGCTAATCGCTTCAGTATATGGCTTGTCATGTAGCACCAAAAGGCCAATGGTGTAGAATCATTCGCTGACATGGCAGGGCACCACAGTGCTGGGGGTAGGTTGGGAACATGTACAGAAATCCAGATTTCTTTATCATGTCAGAGTGCTGGAAATCTGGCATAGACCCTGGACACAGCTTCCTGAAAGTGATTTACCTGCAGTGAGCATACTTGCATAAAATGTAGTTGCAGCTTCAGGAAAATGATGTACAATGGAAATGCTGGCATTTATCATGGTGGCAGCTATATAAAAATGAATTGCAATGGAAATGCTGGCATATACATAACTAGGGCTCGGTTAATCGCACTCATTTGTGGAAGATGGTAATGCAACTGCACTAAACTTGCTCACCTGACACCTTTAACCATGAATTGTTTACAATGCCAGGCAGCCCTTAGCAGCCACTTGCCCTACTGGCAGCAAAAGCTTCTTCCAACCTTGGTATGTGCATATTCATTTTACTGGCCATGTACAGTGGGCTCTGGTACATTTGAGTGTGTGGGGACAGGCAACACCCCCTTGTTCCTATGCTCGGTGAAAGACATAAGGTTTGATTAAAAAATAAAAACACATTTTTCACCTAGTACAGCTAGCGCAATGCCCCTAGAGCAGCATTACCATCATGCAGATTGTGCATTTTGATGGCACACCCATTGTGGCGTAGTCTGTGCATCTTGCAGGAGCTTGGGGATTGGGGACCCTCAGTATGGCTTGCAGGGGGGCACTGGTGTGTTCAGACAGGTGGCTACCTTTAGTTGTCTCGCAATGGTGCCTGTCCTAAGCCTGGGGACAGAGGTCAGCATCTCTGTGGAAAAACAGAATCCCAGAGAGGGCTCAGGGAGCGAGTTCTTCCCTGGTGATTAGATCATCTCAAAAGCTAGTCCTTCGGCTTCCAGAGTCTCCCAATGCTAGGGGTCTTCTAGCTTGTATGGTCACAGGAATATGAAACTTTCTATCTCCTTCTCCCATTGGTTAGGCGGCCATGCTGCTACCTCTGGAGTTTCTGGTTCTTCGGAACTGATAGGGGAGTTATCCTGGATCAGTTAGGGCTCTCACCTGCTCCGAGTATTCCCTGAAGGGGAATCACTGAAGCTCCGTTTGCAGCAGCCCTATCTCCTTGGTCTCCTATTGTCGTTGTTTTGGGGAAACCTACAGATGTGGCTATGATTTCCATTGGAATAAGAGCAGATTCCCATTTCCGACCGAGGAACTAGCCAAGGTCTAACCTAGGAAATCGGTTTTCTTCTCACCTGTGGTGCATAAAGGGCTGGATATCACACAGTAGGCACTCTCCCCCCTCCCCCAGAGCAGGGATATTGCATCATCAGATTTCCTAGAACCCAAAGGAGATTTTCAATGGGACATTGGCACATTGCTTGCTGGTGCGCATTCACCGCTTTGATGACCTCTTCTGTCAAACTAGAAATTGTCATGACCCACGGTTCGGTTTGCCGAGAGTTATCTGGTTGGATAATGGTCTGCATTTTATCACTGCTGTAATTCTACAGATATGTACGGCATTGCAAATTGACAAACGATTCCATTCGGCCAGACATGCTCAGAGCGCCGGATTAGTGGAAAGACACAATGGTATCATAAAAAACAAGCTCGCTAAGACGTGTGCCGGCACCAAACTAAAATGGCCGGACGCCTTACCGATCGTGTTACTTTCAATGCGGACAACCCCTCAAACTAAGACTGGGCTCTCTCCCTTTGAGGTGGTAATGGGGAGACCTGCTAATATTTGGGGTTTGCCTAAAAGCTGCGCATTGCGCGATGTAGAAAATGTACTTCTCTCCGACTACTGTAACCAGTTAACTAAAAACCTGTATTTCATTTATCAACAGGTTTTTTTTCAGCTTTACCTGTACGGTTCACGGGCCCAGGACACGATGTACAGCCTGGAAGTTGGGTCCTAGTGAAGGCCTACGAAAGGTCTTCCTATCTCGCTCCTCGTTGGAAGGGACCCTACCAGGTGCTGTTGGTCACTCGGACAGCAGTGCGGATGGCTGGAAAGAAACACTGGATCCACGCGACGCATGTCAAGAAACTTCCTCACCCGACGCCACACGTTACAGAAGAAGCAGAACCCCTCGCTGATGCTACAGTCCCTGATCTTGGAGTAGCAAACAGCGCTGTGAGTGCGTCGGAGAATTTCTCTGAGGCCATGGAGCTTGGGGAACAGTCCATTTCGTCTCCGCACTCGTTTGAAAAATACTGTTTCAAGTTCTGCGACTTCCGTCACCTCCGATATGTCGCTTCTCTCAGGAAGTGACGACACCTTATTTTCGGACCAAACAATCTTGGGTACCACCAGGAACAACCTTCGACAAAGAAAATAGAACTACGGCACAGGTTTTTCCGTGCATTTGAGAAAGAGAAGTGATCGAAAGTTTTCCTTTGTATAAGAAAGTTTCTGTTGAACAAAAGGGAAAAAAAGGGATTCTGCTGGCTAGGGTTGGGAAGGACTAAGAAATCGCGCGACCGTAGGGTCGCCAGCAATGAACATTGGGGTCGTTTATTGAGGAACTACAATGCCTGCCACCTCCACTGCTGCTCCCCGCACTGGACTTGTGAATAAGGGGGTGACCAACTTGGACAATGAACAATGTGCCTGGGCCCCGAAAACGTACTGCTGTGTTTTGATAACGATAATTGTTATTTTTGCAATTACTGCTGTAGGACTTTGGTACTTTGAAGAAATCTATCCTCTAAAACCTTTACTACCGACCATGATTGTACCGACTGCTTTGACTCCCTCTGTACACCTTCACACTCTGTCCCCTAGAGACTCCCAACATAGACAAAAGTATCATAATAACACTCTAATGATAGTAATGAATGCAACGCATGCCATTTTTAATAAGAGTAATTGTTGGATTTGCACTCATTTACCGCAACATGGGAACAAGGGACTGGGATGGTATATTCACCCTTTACCTTTAACGACTGCTTGCTATGCCTCTCTTAGAGCACTATTCTTTGGAATGATAGCATCTCAGGGAACTTTGATGGAACTCATTTGAATGATTTCGAGAAACGTGAATTAACTCCCCTGGGATGCTCGCTTTTTGCAAATAGAAGTAAACCTAATGTCGCTTCTATTAGGCCGTCTGATAAACTGTCTCTTCCTTTTCAAACTTTAATTTCCTTTAAAATGGCTCCAATAGGCAATAAGGACACTGTGCCTCCTTTTTACTCTATAAATCATAGCCCTGACTTGGTCCCCTTTTGTGTACAAAGAAATGGCACTCGGCCAATGGGAGATTTTGAAGGTTGTATGAACATTGTAAATTTGACTGGAGAAAACAGGCCTCTGTATGTAGGGGGCTTGTTTATTTTGTTTGTGGTGGTTTAGCATTTCCCTGGTTGCCCAAGGATTGGCAGGGAACCTGTTATTTAGGAATCCTGTTACCCGGGGTATTTGTAGCTAGTACATTGGAGGTTTCTAAGGCTCGCCCACGGCGGGACAAGAATGGAGATACCCCTGGGCAAGTATTGGGAGATATAGCAAAATCAGTTGGCCCTTTTGGGGACAAATAACAAACTCTGAGAACATTAGGGGATTAGCAAGGGTACTGGAGAGAACGATCAACCGGACCACGGACATACTCTACAATATGACACTAGAACAAAAAGCAATAAGATTGGTAGCACTCCAAAATCGGATGGCGTTAGATGTCATTCTGGCAGAACGAGGTGGAGTATGCAAATTAGTGGGGTCCGCTTGCTGTGTTTTCGTACCAGATTCCTCGCCGACAATTTTTAAGGCAATACAAAATCTGCACATTCTTAGTTCAGAAGTGCATATTCCCGAGGGAAATTGGGATCTTAGCGCTTGGTTCTGGGACTTCTTGCGGTCTTGGGGTTGGAAAGTGTTTTCAGTCTTGCTGATTATTTTGGAATTCTGCTATTTCTTTGTTGTTGTATCCAATGTCTACCAAGTATATGTTTAATGCTAGGGGGATGTTGCGCTCAGGCGATAGGTACAATAGGACATAAAGTGTATGCCCTGGATAAAACCTCTAAGGAGTATGTACTGAAAGAGATCTTAGTAAAAGATCTAATGGCGATAGATATTTCTGACAGCTATTCAGGGTGTAAGGACGATGACACATGGAGTTATTTGCAGGGAGATCAGAAGTAGTTTAGCACTTGGCATAGGCCAAAAGGAGGGTTTGTCAAACTAGAAATTATATCGTGCCTCCTATTGCTATGAATATATGTATATTGGCCTACGCCAAGCTGCTAAAAAGCTGCTTATAAACTACATGTGAATAAACTCGCATTGCAAGGTCCGACCTTAGAAACCATGTAAACTGTCATTTTGGGTCAAGCCGCCATTTTAGGTTTTCTTGCTCTATAAAGTCACCATGTGAACTAAAATGGTAGCCTATGTTATTCAGAACAGAACTCGATTGTCATGACCTCTGTACAGCTAATGTATAACTTGCCTGCAGGCCACTTGTTAGGGTCATGAGCTGAGACCTTGTCCTTCTGCTGACCTGTGTGCAATGGATTACCTGTATCACCGAAACTGATCTATAATTGAATGAGAACACCTGCTTAACTACATTGTATAAACTAAGTCCCGCATTGTAATGTTAGGCCTAGAGCATACATTATTACCATTTCTTCTTGTTAATGTATAAACCTAAGATGAACTAGATTTGACCAAGCAAGGGACCCTAGAGCAGTAACTTATTTATGGAATGGTTAACCTGCAGAAATGCTGGACAACAGGCTGGAGAAATGTATAAAAGCCTGACTGTTTCAATGAATATTTGCACTCACTGAGCACACCGAACCACGCCGAAGTTCGCTGTGTTGTACTGAGGGTCGATAGCTATCTGAATTTTGTTCTGTTCTTTTGTAACTGGATTCAGTATAAAATAAAGTACTTTGTATGTTCCTTTGTAACCTGTGTTGGGTGTGTTTCCTTTTTGGTTACCCTGCCTCATATTATTTCCTTGTTTCCACACTTCCAGTGTGGGCTTGTGGAGCTGGTATACCACCTTTTGTAGCAATGGGAGCAATGAGTCGAAGAACTTCTCCAGTATGAGCATTTCCTTAGCTTCCTCGAAGATCTTCATCCCCCGCCGGTCCCGAACTCAGTAGCATAGCTGTCTCGGTATCTCTTGAGCGAATAGGTGCAGATTTCTCAACCACAGTTAATAAAGTTCTTGGTCATGCCCTATACTTTCTATAATACCCATTTTTTCCTCAGATTGGGTGTTGCCATTGTTGGGCAGTGCCTGGAAATCCTATTTAGTTTCACCCGTAAGGAGTGGCACTCTGCAGTGAGCACAACCATTTCTGTACCACTCTGCTGTGTCAGTAACTCTCAAAATTGATGAAGTCTGTTGGGACTTCTCGATTCCCTAGTTTTTGGAGCACGATTGGTGGTACTCCTGGGCGCCCTTGTCTCTCTTCCATCACATCACTCAGTGCTGCACGCTGCTCAGCGTCATCCATTTCAGAAAGGGTTCTCTCGGACGGCCTGACCTTCAGAAATTGTCTGTCTTGTCATATGAGATACCAAAGCTGAGACATTTATACCCTATTTCCTAGACTTCACAATCAAGGGGTTCAGTAGCTTATGTGCCCCAATGCTCCCTTGCTTCTGAATGACTGTCTATCTTTTCCTAGGGGGTATGTGCACCTCGGCCCCCACCACCCTTGTGTGTGCCCTCTGTATTGGGCCCTAAACAAACCCAAAATGACAAAACTTGTGACACTTTGCTCCACAAATCACACGTATTCCTGACCCAAAGGGGAGGGGGGACAAGGGCCACCGAGTCTTCTTGCGCTGCTGACCCGACTCTGCCATGGGTTTCCCTGCATCTTTCCCGTGCAAGCTATGGGTGCTGTTGAACCACACTGAATCACTGGATTCCATTGATGCTGCTTCCTGACTCAACCCCGGCTCAGCACAAAAAGCACCCCAGAAAAACCGGCTGACACCTAGAAGCCTGCAAAGCAAGAATACAAGTACTGATGGTGGTTCTATGTTCCAGGTCTGCCCTAAAGGTCACTGGTGACTAGTAAGATACCACACACTGCCTTTTGTTAAAGTGACATCTTCAATAACTTTGACATTGTTTCTGAAAATATTGCTTGTGGGCCACTGTCTTTAAACCCAGAGGGCACCTTTATTCAAAAGTCTTCATGATCTGTTTGTTCACTTACAAGGGTGGGGGAGTTGTGTTTTTATTAGTTCTGTGCATTTTCTAGTTTAATGAAAGCATCGGACTGCTCATATCAATATCCTATTTTCTTTATAGAACTTCGGTTGCACTTAATTCTTTTGGTACCATAACAATATTGTTGTTTGGTCTGCTCCTGTACTAACCCCTCCTGAAGAGTATTGCCTTCCCTCGGCCTGCGCTACCCAAAGAGGCAAAGTACGTATACTGGTCGGGCTGTGTTATGATTGAGATGACTACTAGTTTAGTATTAGTGTAGGGCCCAATTGGGCATTTACCCACTATTCATTCTCAGTACTCAGGCAGGTCAATAGATGTTTCGTCACAGTGTCCCAGCACAGATAGATCTTGAGTTTTCCCCTCGGATTAAAACAGTGGACTAAAAATGGCAGAGGTGGGCTATAAATGACCACTTTTCATTACACTGAACCTGAAGTGCGGAAGAAAATGCAAATGTTATTAGCAAACTTTGTGTCAAGTGTTATTATTTTTGTTGCCTGTAGGATTTCTTTGAATAGTGAACAGAATGCTTTTAATCAGTACCAATCTTCAAATACAGAGTCAATCTTATATACTGAGACATCACGAGGCTTATGATGGCATTGTTAGGACATTCGCGGGTATACTTCCCTTGTTTTGGCAGCACCTGACAGATGGGGCTATATCTTGCAGGTAATGCCTCGTAACATTAAATCTGCTTATCGAATGTCTGCTTCAAATCAATGATTTATCATGTTTGGTTCCCAAAGCACTCTTCTCACTTTAATCCCTCCTCTCGAAAAGTGCTCTCTTCTCTCTTTTTTTGGAGGGGTTGTGCAAATCCCAGACACTGAGCCTCAATCAACCTGTTCAGTCCCAGGGCTGCCCACCCTGCTCCCCGCACAGTCCCTGGGCTCCTGCATCCCACTCCATGCACAATCCCATGGCTCCCCTCCTAGATCCCAGCACAGTCCAGGGGCTCCCCCACCTGCGCCTCATTCTCCTCCCACCTCACTTCCTGCACAATTCCCTGGGCTTCCCCCACACATCCCCTGGACTCCCCCATCGCACACAAGTCTCATATCCTTGCCCGCTCTGCAGTTCCTCTTAGACAGATGTACGCAAGCACACCTGAAAGCGTGCTCTCTGGAATGAGACAGACAGCGTACCCTAAACCTCGCCCCCCTCACAATGAGCATGTGCCGCGAGGGCCATGCTGGAATGGGATCCAATCACCATGAGCGGTGCAAGCCTTTGGCTTGGGAAGGCCGAAGCCCTCCCACTTTGAAGCACAAGGCAGCACTCTGCTGTACGGCCCAGCAGGGGCTTCAATAGCCAATGGTGCTACAGCAGGAGCTTGACACGTTTTCCACTTCGGAACGGATGTTTGTGCATTTAATTACGTGCAAACAGTCATTAACTGGGCATCAGCAACACTCCAGAGGCAGAGGACAAAAGCCTGCGCAGGCGCTTTCAATGTATCTCCTATGACGAGCCGATGATGGCTTCACTGCTGGGCTGAGCTTTGATATGTCCCACGCCTCCAATGATTAGCATCACTTTGTGAAACTAAATAGCCACTGAATTGGGATGCAAGACATACCTATTGGACCAAAGCAAGGAGTTATGTCTACTCATTCTCCTGGTACAACGTCCATTCATGACCGTTTTTTTTTCCGCAGCATTTTTTGCTGCAGATCTTTTACTGCAAAAACCCATCAAAAAATATGGGGATAGTGGGTAGAGAGATAAGGTTTTAGGGTGTTTCGGGACTAAATTCTAAATAGGTGGGAAGTGGGGTTTGGGTGTAACCCCCCCCCAACAAAAACAAAAAAACATTTGATGAGTTTTTGCGGCGAAATAAAAATGGGTGATGGAATGACATGTAACCCAGTCTCCTGGGCTTTGAGGAAGGGCTTGTGGAGCAGGAGACAGCAGCACAATGAGTTTAATGGCCCCACTCACTACCAGCTTTCATTATAAACTGTCATCCAGTCCACCACAAAATGTTTAGGCTAGCTACGCACCTGCTCATCCTGCTCTGAATTTTTATAACAGCTTTTTTTTTCTATCATTTTCAGGCTATGGGGCTGCACACCCCCACGCCTGTGCCCCATCAGTTTGAAGAACAATGGTATAGACTAACATAGCTTCCTGAATTATAGCAAATTTCGGAATGCTATGTCAATACATGATGAATACATGTAGCTCACTCTCCAGCACCAGTTCCTTGTTTTGGTGGCTGTCTCAAGTCATCATAATGCTTGACATCACAAAACACCAATGAACCCAAGCCTGAACAAGATGGTGGACCAAGCACAACAAGCAGCCGACGCAGGAGCACGTGCCCTCGCAAACCTAGAGCCTGCATCCCGCGCCACGTTTCTACGATGGCCCAACTCGTTTACCCTTCACCAACACCACGACACAGGCCAAAGGTGGGAAGAATGGGTCGAAGAATTTGAGGACTTCATGCGGGCAGTAGGAGAACACGACCGGCCAAACAAGGTGGACACATTCACCAACCTGGCAGGCAAAGAGATCAAAGGGGTCATGAAAACGATCCCTGTGCAAGAAAGAAGTACATACCAACGCCTTCTCGCTGCAGTCAATGACAAGCTGATAATACCCCTCAACAAAGACCATGAACGCTATGCATTCAATCAATGTGCATAGATACCACATGAGTCCATAGGAGAGTTTGTCATCCGTCTCTAGAGGACAATCACGTGCTGCGACTTCGCCAACTTCAATGATGATGATGTTAACGAGGCCCGCCACAGGGCGCAGCCATCTCAGCCATCGGACGGCACTAGCGCACACCCTCTACGACATCCAGTACGGATCATTTGAAGTCAGCCAGGTGAATGACTACACCTTTGAACAAGATGCTGGAGAGACAAGGAAAGCCAAGGAAAGGACAGACCACAAACCTAAGGGCCAAGAGCCACAACCCCTGATGAAGGAGACTGCCATAGAGCGCCAGAGACAATACAAAAGGAGGGATTCACAAGACCGCACAGATCCCCTCCTAGTGACAGTGGACAAAGGACTGGTGATAACTACGACGGGGACCACGGCGAGATGACGCAAAAGGCCTCCCTCTTCCACGAGTTATACCTGAAAGAACCGGAAACCAAAGGAAGAGGCGGTGGCCGAGATGGAGAGAGCAGAGGGCGAAGAGGCAAATGAAACACTGCAACGAGGAAATGGGGGCGAGACCCGCGAGTCGCCTGGCAGGACTTTGTGGGCAACAAGGAAACCCCAGCAGCTGATTGAACAGATGTAGCCCGGGAAGTCTCATGTTAATTGAGGGGGGGGGTTTACCAGAGAAAGAATACAAGCCCATTTAAGGAGGAGGCACCCAAGACAATGGGAGGGAACGAGAGGCGGGAGGAAGGGGAGGAGACAGCGCGGAAAGAGGAAAGGGAGAGGAAGTATGAATAAAGGGAAGGTTATGTGAAGATACGGTTCTGGTGTTGTGTGTACAGGCCCTCATGGAGCTAGAGGCGTAACAGAAGTGATAATCACGGAATGTAAAAATCAAATATATTTCAATCCAACACACTGGATTGAAATAAATCCCTTTTTGACAATAACATGAGGGATTGCACAGGGTACCCGTTTCTACTTCTGGTGACCCCCAAACCCCCCTCCAGGTTTTTGACTCTGCCCACCGCCCGTACAGTCAGTACGCTGCCCTCTGCCGCCAGCATACCATGAGACACCGACCTCTCCTCCATTTCATCCTCTTCCTGTGGTCCACATGCACTCATTTGGCCTGCTCTGCCCGCAGCATGTGCAGCATTCTCACACTCTGACATCACTGAAGAGCGCCTTTTCTGAGCCACCATTGCGTTAAACAGAGAACATATTCTCTTTGGACAGGCAAGGAGTGGTATTATTAGGGCATATGAGTCTACTTTTTCTCTCAAGCTTAAAAGTTGTTTTGTATAGTGCACTTCTGTCATAAGAAGAACTGTTCAGCTCTGCATCCTTGTCGTGCAGTCTCTGCACAGCTCAGGTGTGCGACAGACTAGAGTCTGGATGAGGGCTGCCTTAGGTGCGTGTTTCCTATTTGAGGAGATTAGCAGGTGCACTCTGGACTGGTTCTGCAGTTTTGCTGACTGAGCTTAATTGTGCTGAGGGGTCTACGAGGTGAGTAGTTTGCGCAAGGACCATATGGTGGATTACTAGGCGCATCAAGGAATTATTGCGGTGTACTAGAGGCACGCCAGTGAAGTGGCGCAGCTATACAAAGCACAAGACAGTGGAGACCTGGTGGGCTCAGAGGCATCATGCAGACAACATGCGAAGCAAGTCAAGTTTGGTGTCTGCCTATCATCGACAGACTCATCACCCGAAGCTCTGTACCTTGTCCAGATGTTGCTGCTGGCCAATGATCAGTGTGATATGAGGAAAGACGCCGCACAATACATCAAAACAAAAGAATAGATGGTTGGAAGGTTTAGACATCTTAACCTCTGGCATTGCTCTGGGCAACCCTACAGACCATCGTTCTACACCTGCCAAGCCATTACAGAAAGGGGAGAAACCTTCCCCACCTCTCATCCTCTCCCCCTCCCTCGAATCCTCCCTATGATCCTCTCCTCCCTCCCCCTTGCCCTTATCCTCCCTCACCTCACCCTCATATCCCTTCTGTCCCCCCTTCCTCTTTCTTTAGTCTCCCCTCCCCTTCCCCCTAACAGATTCATTGCTCTACTTACTGTTTTTATTGGTTCCATTCATTGTAAATTGCTTCTTCTGTTATAATGTTCTATGTATTCTGTTGTTATAATGTAAAGCCCTTTGGATGAAAGCGCTACATAGACATAAATACAAATACAAATATGCAAATCAGGCTTGGTCCCACCCCAAAAGGGGCAGTCCAGCACAAACTGCTGGTCACATGCCTTCTGCACGAGACCACATGCATCACCAGACATGTTTCGGCCTCATTGGGCATCATCAGTGAGGAGTAGTTTGGTCTCTAGGCTCAGCAGGCAGGGGACCAAGCGTGATTATCATATGATCGTTCCCCTTTTGTAATGGCTTGGCAGGCGAAGAACGGTGGTCTGGAGGGTTGCCCAGAGCGATGTCAGAGGTTAGGATTCATTCTAAACCTTTCAGTCATCACCTCTTTTGTTTTGCTGCTGCACAATACATGTCAGCTCCTCTAAAGCTGTCATGGAGCAGTGTTGATAACATTCCCAACAGTTTGTGAAAGCCTCCGACTGCGTTTTGACCGCACCTTCTGCATACCTGTGTATTTATTCAATTAAAAAGACCTTTATTTGTCCCATTAAGAGGGCACCACTTCACATATAAATAACTATTGCATCATTTGCGTTCTCCGTCTGATTGAAGTGCTTGGCAAACTGGTTAAGTCTAGTAAACACTTATGTTGCCTCGTTCCTAAGTAATACCGTCTATTCTGGATTCGGAGCCAGGCACTGCATTCTCACGGACACAATCCTGGAACCCTGTAAATATGATGAATAGTGCACTGCTGCTATGTATAGTGACCAAGCCATTCATGTGTTCACTTCCATTAACCCCTCCTAGTCCGCACCACCTTGATTCACGGTGGCCTCCTTACTATAGCGGTAGGAGAAACAGCCATTGTCGAATTGGCAAAACTTGCCTATAATTCCATCCTACATTTGGCTTAATTTTTTAGCAACTTTTTACTTTGGGAGAGAAAATGTTTCATCAAATAGGAGGACAACACTTGTTGTGATTCCTAAGTGGCTGGCATGTTTAATAACCTTGATCTTTAGCACGCAGAGAGTAATACTGCCTCTTTCAGGACCCAATATGCCCCAAGATGACCCACTCGCCTTTTCAACACTCAAATACATCACCTTAATAATAACCACAGTGATAAACCCCACTATGGCCTCCAGGACCCTGGTCATGCTCCACTCTCAGGCAGAAAGAGCGCATTTTGTTTTATTTTTTATTTACTTTTCAAGCGCCGTAGCCCACAGGCATCAGGGCGCTAAGCTTAACACAAACATACAGCAATAAACAAAGCAGATACATTAAAGGGACAGCAGAAGAGGCCACTGTGACAAATCAACTTTCGGGGCACAAGTAGTCCAGGGATGAATATCGGTTTCTAAACCATCAATCAACCCCACTTCTCTAGTACACCAGATGGGATCCAAATACAAGTGAATTATGAGACCTCTGTGTCCAATCTTTGGTAACGTGGAAATAGTGGCAGGCTTATCTCTGCAAGGCTGTGGATCGTTGGTTAGTTGCAACACAGCAAAAATACAATTATCACCCAATGATAAAAGAGACTGTCCAGTCAAGGTTGTATACATATATCTACTGTATTATTGATACATCAGACAGTTCTAGCACACTACAATTACAACCCACACTGTAAAGGAACACAGAGGAAAGAGTTTCACAAAGGAAAGGGATGCCCTTTGGACACTGACAGGAGGGTAGTTGGTAAAGCAATTAGTCTTACTGTTCAAGGTTATTGCCTTTCAACACCAAAGGGGCAAATGGTTGTACTGTCTTTAGGGGCTTTCAGAGAAGGACCAGGTGGGCAGAACCACAATGTACCTGGTGCTGAAGAAGTTCTTGATGCTCTACAGTGTCGAGGTGGTTCCAGGGCACTTCGCAGCCCGTGAGCCAGAGTTAGTGGTGGGAGACAGCTGCGGGTACCAGGCAGCAGGCAGTTCGGCAGGTGAGGCTGGACGGGCATCTGCAGGCTGTGCGGCGCAGTGTCTTGGGGCCAAGAATCGTTGTCTCTGGGCTGGTTTGTGGATCTTGAATGCTGGTCAAGGCGTCTCGGATGGCTCTGGCGACTGCAGCGTGACAACAGTCAACGGTGCAGCCGGATGCGGTTTGAGAACTCAACTGTCTCAAAATTGTCCTTAAAATGATGGACGCTGGATGATGCTTGAGTGGCACTCCTCCTAGCCTCTTTTCAGGGCTCGTGTCCTTTGAAGGCAGACGGCCCAGTGCTCAGGAGGGTGTTAGCGGGCAACAGCCTTGTCCTTTGTCCAGAGACTCTCCGGCGCATCCCACCTAGGAGGTCTGCTGTCAGAACCTAGCAGGGCATGCTGTGTGCTGGCTGGGTACCGGTTCTGGAGCTACTGGATGGGTCCACTGAGTCTGGTATCTCCCTCTGTTCGCTGGGAGATGTTTAGTGGAGGGATCTTGCTCCCCTCTTGGAACTCCTGTTCTTCCTTCACTGGCAGAAGATGCAAGGTAGACTGTACCTTCAGCTCAGGTCCAAATTAGTCCTTCTGGTTACTCCTTCTGAAGTCTTCAGATGATCTGATCAGTGAGGGGCTCGGCCCTCCTTTAAAGCAAAATGGGACCCAGTGATTGGTGCAGGCTAAGCCCACCTTAATGAACCAATCCTGGGTCCCCACCAACAATCTTCAGTGATGCTTCAGGTCAGAAACAGAGCACTTGGCAACAGACAGGGGAAGAATGACAACATATACTTCTAAATCCCAACCATCTTCCTGTCTGCTGTACATAAAGTGTCTCCCTAATTAACTGAGCACTTGGCGGCGCTTGGTCACAACATGGGCCTCCTTTGAAGTAGGGGGTTGTGGGCAGACTTTTGTATCCTACAATTCACGTACTTCCCTGCTCTGAAAGGAGTGGTTCCAGGCAGGACATGCACTGCCCTTTCATACCTAGGAGGGGTACCAAGTAGACACATTGCATTACAAAGAAGTGTTGGTCTCTGTTCACCATTGTCACTTCCTGCACCCAGGCCTTCCCTAGGCATGCTAATTAGCACTCTTCAGTATTTGTCACTACAAAATACAACCCACCCTGTAAAGGAATGCAGAGGACAGACAGTTTCAAAGAAGGAAAAAGGATGAACTCTGGATACTGACAAGAGGGTAGTTGGTATAGTAATCAATCACAATAGTTCATGGATACTTGGTTTCAAAACAAAGGCAGCAATGGGTTGAAAAATGTCACTAGGGGCCTTGAGAGAAGGACCAAGGGAACATAATCACAATGTGTCTTGTGCTGTAGGAGTTATTGATGTTTGACAGGGTTGAGCTGGTTTCAGGGCACTTTGCAGCCTCTGCGACAGAGTGCAAGATGGGAGACCATTTTTTTTTTTTTTTTATTGATTTAGCTGTTGAAACAACTTTTCAATACACAAACATAAAATTTAGGTTAAAATCATAAAAAATTACTCATTTTTTTTTTTTTTTTTTTTTTTAGAGAATTCCATGATAGGATGTACAGACTCAAGCAGCACAACTGTTTGTTGTCCATCATCTAACAAATATACAGACATTTAACTAATACCTAATAAAATCCCTATTGGGAGACCATTGCGGATTTAAGGCAGCAGGCAATTTGGTGAGTGAAGCTGGATGGATGGCTGCAGGCTGGCCTACACAGTGGCTCGGGGTCAGGAATTGTTGACTCCTTTTTTGGTCAGCGGTTCTGAAACACTGGTCAAAGCGTCTCTGATGCTTTAGCGACTACAGTGTAACAACATTCAGCGGTGCAGTCGGTTGCAGCTCGAGGGGCTCGACTGGCTTGAAAATTTCCTTTAATAAGGATGTCGGTATATGCTTGTAGATGCACTCCTAGCTTCTTCACTGGGCTCATGTCATACTTTAAGGCGGACAGCCCAAAGATGAGGAAAGTATTGTAGGTAGCTGTCTTGTCCTTGGTTTGGTTCAGAGACACTCGGGCAAGTCTCACCTAGGAAGCTTTCTGCAGAGCCTAGCAGACCATGCTGTGTATTGGCTGGGTACTGGTTTAGGAGCTGCTGGAGGGTCCTCTGGATTTGGTATCTCCCTCTGTTCCCTGGGAGATGTTTAGGTGAGGGATCTTGCTTCCCTCTTGCAGGTCTTGGCCTCCCTTCACTGGTGGAAGATGTAAGGCATACTGTACCTTCAGCCAAGGTTCAATGAGGAGATCATCCTTCTGCTTCTAGTGAATCCTTCAGATGATCTGCCAAAAGAGGGGCTTGGCCTTCTTTTCAAATCAATTGGACCAAAGGGATTGGTGTAGGCTAAGCCTACCTTAATTAACCAATCCTGGGTCCCCACCAACAATCTCCTGTATGCATGCAGTCATAACCAGAGTGCTTTGCAACAGAAAAGGTAAAGGGGATGAAAACATGTACTACTAAGTCCCACCGATCTTCCTGTCTGTTGTGAATCAAACGGTCTCTCTGGTTAATGGAGTTTTCTATGGTTCCTGATTACAGCAGCAGGTCTCCCTTGAAGCTGTGTCTAGACCAGACTCTCTGGCTCCCCCAAACCACATTATCTTATCTTCTGAATGGGGTCCCCCTGTGGGGATGACTACTGTAATACACGCAGTCCCAGACATGACATTTCACCATCAATCGATACTGAGGGCAGAGCTGGCTTCAGGTTGACACTGTGCATATGAAAGGGTGTTGGGGTTTCCAGTGTCCTTTGTTAGCCTCTGCAGCCAGGCCCCAATTTGGCCTGTTTGAATTAAACGCTGATTAGTATGTGAATGTTTCCACCAGATACAGGGCTCAACAAGAGGACAGGGGGGTCCATGGACCCTTTTTTAGTTAATTAGGCTGGCCATGGCAGGGGGAATATTTGACCCTCCCCCTTCTGGAGATGTATCATGTACTCAACCTTTCAGATCCCAACTAAATATGACAGGTGGGGGACTGTGCCTGTAGGCCAACCCGAGTGCACAGGTTTATGCGTACGTCATACAGTGAGCATAGGGAAATTGTGGTGGCTTAACCCCACACATTTTCCGGAGGTTGATCTACCATCAATCAATTCTGTTTACAATTTGAAAAAAAGCCCAGGCATATAGTCGAATTACTCACAAGCATCCCAATGTCTCCTCATACCTATGGTCACACACTACTGGCCTCCAAGAACCATATCAGGACCACATTCCTGTTCCTGAACCCCCTCAGTGACCTGAGAGCACATACCAAATACAGGGTGATGAGCACCTTCAGACACTGTGGCCCCGTCCACCAATCTATCGGCCCTGTTCAGATTCCTTAATACAATGCCATTCAGCGCCCCAGCATATCTCCATTCCTCTCCAACATACTCTCTGCATCAGATGTCCAAGATCGTCACTTAATCACTCTGGGAACCCAACACTCTAAGCAGCAAACTGCCCACCAGTGCTAGTTTTACAGCAGGGAAATACTATGAGGCTGCCTGTGGCATCACCAGCAGAGGAGTGCCTGATTCACTCTGTACATGGAAAATCTGGTCATTTGTGAGGGTGGCAGTGTGAGAAACCTGAAGGTGTCTCACCCGCCAGTGCCCGCATATCTCTGTTTCAAGTGGTCAGGGTACGGCATCGCCTTTGCATCCAGACCCTGGGGGGTGGACCATTGCGGGAGGATCACCTGGGTGAGGGGTCTTCGGGGAGTGGGATGCCAGATGGCGACACGTGCTATCCCTCCTCCTGCAGCACCTTTAGCCCGTCCTACCAGGTAGGATATGTGGGAACCCCTTCCTCCTCACCAGCACTTTCACACGGACAGCCCGCTCTGGGAGAAAACAGACTCACGCCCAAGCAATGTACCTGACATGTCCCACTACTATAGTCAGGCGAAGTCAGGCAATTACTGACAATCACTCACACCCGACGTCCATTACAATTTCCCACACAGATAAAAGGCAAAGTACAAGAGCACACTCTGAGCGAGGCAAAGCACACAAAGGAAAAGCAGTTTTGAGTCATCAGCTGAACGAGGGGAGAAAGACAGCAAACCCAGAAGGGTTCGTAAGAAGGGAAATACCTTTGACCTTTTCAGCAAGATGCTGTTACTTTCAAGAAACTTCAAGGCAGAAAGTGTAAGGCCAGGAAACCAGACTGAAGAATCCTGCATTGTGTGTCGAAGATACCGAGGGCCCTCCCACGTCATTGATCAAGGTGGGGAGGAGCAGCAGCAGCCGGAGTGGTATCGTCCCTGGCTCCAAGAACAAAATAGCGCCAGAGAGATCAACACAGCCGGTGAGTTTCGGAGACCGATGCAAGACCGGTTCGTGTTGAAGTCAAGGTTGCAAGCGGCAACATTGTATAACGAATGCTGAAACGAACATTGTTAGAAGCGTGTGATGAAAGATGTGAGTAAAGCTAAACTGCTGATGAATGTTTCAACTTAAGAAGGCAAGGTACTATAGCGCTGACAGAGTAGTCCAGCACCGTGAATGTGCTCAATCAAAGGTGTCTGTAAGGAATCCCACAAAGAGAAATGAAAGCAGAAGATTGATGAAAACAATCATGTGAAGTGAATCAAAGTCGTCCTGCGACAGTTTAAGCAAAACCCATCATTCATTCGAAAGTCTTTGATTTTGGGAAAAAGAGGATCCGAGCCCGAACGCGGGATGTCCATGGTCTGAGCCCAAAGAAGGGAGACCAAGTGTGGACATTGTGATAAAAGGAGGTCTCAGCCTGAAGAGGGAGACCCACAATGAATATTGTAAGTGAGAACTTGTGCATGTAAAAATCCTGATAGGAATGGAACTTTGAGACTTTGTTTGTTACAACAGACCCTCTGGAGTAAGAGACTGTTATTGGAAAAGAGGCTTTGGCAGAAGGCCCTGAAGTCTGCTTTGAACTGTATTCTCGTGGCCGAGAAGCCAGAGTGTGTGCGAATCTCGAACGTGCCGCCTTGGCCCGTGCTGGAAACGCAGGGAAGGGAAGCCAACTGCTCAACCGACCTGACATATTATTTCTTGAACACGTTTCTTTCTGCATACATTATTGTCCCACACCATTTGTGTTTAGAAGCAAGGACGGCCAATAGGTTTATTAGTTTATGCCCTTTTATCTTGACAGAGACTCCACTAGGACTGCATTATTATTATTTGATGGTCGTAGCTTGCTCCCATCCTTAGATTTAGGATTAGGTAGGCGTTTAACCAACCCATTGAAGTTCAATAAACACCCTTGAACTGTGATCACTTGTGTCTGTCTTCACTGTTTGATACCATGCCTTCCTTACTGCAGCAAAATGTGACTTTTTCTGCGACAGAGTAAATATTTCCACTAGCATTAACCCCCTCTCCTCCATTTCAGGATCCAGACGACTCCACTTCCTATTTCAGCACTCTCATGATACCGCTGCCATCCGAAAGCATCCACCATCTTGTATCCCTGAGGTGCCCAGGACCTTTTCATCATCTGATATCCCATACCCAGTGAGCACCACATAGGCTCCCTGATCCCCCTTACGCAAGTCTGGCATCTCCTTTCAGAATCTGATGCCCCCGCTTCCTTTGAGCCTCTTATTCCGACTCTCCCGAAACACGTCCAAGCATCTTTGTTGAACAAACAGCTCAGTCCCGCATGAGGAACGCACAGACTGAGGCGTCAGGATTCGGCCAGTGGTTAACTACAGGTTCACCAAATACAAGCCCTTAAACCTGCCAATGGATAATTATTATTCCTGGGGTATGTGTTTACCTGGCAATAACACTGCCACTGAAAGTATCATGTCACTTATAGTATTGGGCAGCCTTCTAATTTGTCCATTGAAATACCCTGATGGGTAAAGTATGGCATTTAGATGTTTACGCCCTGGTGAATGGGATACTCTGCTTTGCACATGTATTATCTTGCCTACCATGCTGAGTTTTCTCCTACTGCCACTAGAACTGCACTCAGTGTACAGTACTGGACGTGCTTCTAACTGTGGCTCTGGAAAGGCATACGGCTTACAGCATGCCATTACTATGTAATAAGTAGGCCAATGCAATACTATGCTGTGCAAGGTAAATGTAATACCTTGCTGCACAGAGTACTTTAATATGCTACAGTGCTGATAGTTCCTTCTTCCAACACTTTCTTCTGGAGCATGTGGCCCCGCTTCTCATTCAGATCAAGGTAACAGATCGGGCAATGCTTTATTTCACAGAGATGCAACCTCATTGCCATGGCAACTGTGGAACTGCTCCATTGTTTCCGCAGCTCCACAAGTGGCAGAGCTTTGAGTCTTCTGCAAATCTTTCACATAACGATTGTTCACGTGTGCAAGGCCAACCGTCAGGAAGGATGAGCGCGCGAGATAAGAGGGAGAGAGGGAGGAGGAAGGTGGAATGGAAAAGCCACAATTTGTATGCTTTGTCATATCACTCCAACGCCTCTGCTTCTTGTGCCCTACCGGCCGATTGTAATCAGTTCAAGGTCTGAGAATGATTGCCTACTTCAATGGAAGTTTGCTCCAGAGTTGTGTGCGCTGATGCAACAGAGAAGTCCTGATCCACCATTGCCCCAGACATGCCAACTGTTATAATTAGCATAACCCACACTACAAGTGCATCACTCACTGCAGAGGAGACACACACAGGGTGAAGATCTGTGCCTGCGTGTGTTCACCGTCTTTGGGAAAAGGCTGTCTTTGTCAGGCAAAGTATATTTAAAGGAGTGATGCCTTTTAAATGTATATTTTCTAATGTTTGCATTTACCTAAAATTCGAGGGAACCACAATGACCAGTTGCAAAGTCACAGGTTTTAAGATAACACTATTCTAAGTTATAAACCTTGACGAAGAGTGAATTGTTGGGGTGCACACTGCAGGTGTTCTTGGGATTTTCTGTTCAAACTGTTGAGTATGTACTCCCACTGTATTCCAGGTAGCTGAGAAATTAGCAGTTCCAGGTTGGAGGTAACCATGGCGCTATTAGCGCCATGGCTGCCTCCAAAACCTTACCGACTCTGCCCTGGTGAATGGAGCTATTACCGGCCCATTCCAAGGTTGGCGGGATCGGTAATTCCCCATTCACCAGGGCCCTTCCCCATTCACATTTGAGCCCCCATAGGGCTCAATGGGAATGGGGAAGGCGCTAATAACGGTACCGCAAATTGCGGTACCGTTATTAGCTCCAGAGTCCCTTTGCGGGTCCTGCCCTTAACGCCTGGAAAAACCAGGCGTTAAGGGAGGACCCACAAAAGGGAACTCGTAATAGGGCAGTAAGGGATTACCGGTGCCCTTACCGGTGCCGGTAATCCCTTAGCCCACTTCGTAATGAGGCCCTCTGTCCCAAACGGAAGACCCAGCTTAATGGATGAGGCCTGGACTGCATGCAGCACAGCCTGCCCTTAGCATTCACGCTGAATGGATATCGTAACATTTAGTGGCTGCATGGAAGGTTCTCTTGCCGGAGGCTCGGGTCCCAATGGCTCGCTCCAGATAAGTGATTGTGAATATTATATTTAAAGCAAGAGGTAATGCCGATTCGTTTGACAAACAGGTAAGTTATTAGGGTATTGGTCTGTACATGTTCTAATGTATTACCCACAAGACTGAGCCATTGTACACAACTCAACACGGAAGCTTCTACACAAGTTTAGAATTTGTTTGAAATGCTCGCTATACTGGGAGTCATCAACACGACTCATGCTCAAGATGAATAGCAGCAACCTCTGAGTGAAGAACCAATGGAGGGGCAGAACACACAGAATGCTGGCCAATGTGGTGCATCCTAAGGAAATGACACGACACATGCTTAGGTAGGGGCTCTTCCTTAGTGAGGAAATCTGCAATGAATTCATCAGTCAGATTGCAAAGGAGCTGCAGACAGTGATCTGATTTGTTGTGGCGCACTGATCATGCCACAGAGCTTGTAACGCAATGGAGTGGAAGGTGAAGGGTCATTGTGAGGAGGCGAAAAAGTGTTCAGGGAAGTAACAACTATGGTGCAATGCACACTCATGCACAACCTTGCACATTGGGTACATAAGTCCAGAAAAACAGGGGGTTCAGGTTCACAAGCCGAAGAGGGCGTTAAACTATCTCCTGGATGTGGTGTGGACACTAATGGAAAAAATGATGGGAATACTGAGCTACACTTACTTATTAAGCAGAACACCAGCAACTGTGCACCTATATGTGCACCAACCAGATTTGATATGATGATAGGTTATTTATAACACGCTTAATACCCGCAGGTTTCTTAGCGCAGAGCCGGGGATCGAACCTGTTGCTCCATGTCATCTTGCTTCCAAGACGAGCATGTTGCCCCTGAGCTATCCTTCCCGGGATATGATAAGTCATTTATAATGCGCCTGTACACAAGTGTTTCTAGGCGCGACAGGACAAGGAAGGGAGGACAGAGGGATGGCAAGACAAACGATCTTACTAGGCCTTGTGTCATTCAGATTGTGTAAGTACAAAACAAAAAGTGCAGGGGGATGGATGCGGGAAGTGCAGTCAGGGCCATTGCTCTGAGTAAGTGCAGCCAAGGCAGTGCGGCTCTGGATAAGTGCAAGGAGGCAAGGGGCTCTAGGGGTTACAGTTACAGCCCCTAAGTGCGCGGTAGACCCAGAGGCAGTGCAGGGGAGACTGATCATGGAGGGGCCTGGCACCTTATGAGACTCTGGGTGTACCAAGCAACCAGTCGGCACAGAAGACAGGTAGGCCAGCAGGGAAGGGAGAGAGACAAAGCAGAGGAGAAAAGGAAGTTCTTGAGCTGCTTCCGGAACTTTAGATGGTCCGGCTCAAGTTTGAGAGGGGCAGGGAGGCCATTCCAGAGGAATGCACCTGCCGAGGAGAGCCATCTACCCCACACTCTCTGCCTGGAGAAGCGTCTGGCCCTCAGAGAGATGGAGGTAGCTGAGAAAAGGGCTGAGAAGGAAATTATTTTGGAAGAGAGAGTTGGATGTAGTGCAATGCAAAACCAACATTTCTTCACAGGTTCGTTTGTCCAAATGTTGCTACAAAATGGCTCAACACCTGGACAAAACTGAATGTTCTCTCAGGTCATCCACACCGATCTGAAACTAGATTCCATACATTTCAGCTGGCACTGTGAAAAAATCTTTCCTAATGGAAGACAGTTTTGCTTTGGTGAAGGGCATAGAAGGGCATATTGCAACATTTTCACAAGACCAAAGACATTTACACTTACTTAGAAAAAAAGAAACTGTAAACCAGTCAGCCTCAGCAAATGTCTGTAAAAATTGGCAGACACCACTGCAAAATTTGTGTTATGACGCCCCTTGAGTTACCATTGGACACATGTATAAATCTGCCTGCTGAACTGTCACCAGCACATTTAGAATCAATAGAGACTGAGCTGTCACAATCCAGCGATATACCACATTAAGTGATGTGTAGTTTTAAACTATCATTCCTATATGTGCGCATCAAAGATGTTTTTATTGAGACAATTACATTCCTACAAGGAATACACGGGAGTCTTCATTTTAAGGAGACATATTTTTTCAGGAGTAAGATGTCAACATAAGATATAGTAAGGATGAGGTAGCAGTAAGGAAGAAATATTAGACAACATTTCAAACCATAAGTGCAAATACCTCATCAGGGAGGGGAAAAAGCAAAGCAAACAAATTAAAAAAGTGCCAGAACAGACACAGGCGAAAAATAAGGGAGAAAAAGGAACACAAAAGACTAAGCCCAGTTAGGTAGGCTTGCGTAAATTGGACAGTGACGCAGACATAATGTACTCCAGGGGTGGTCCTATGAAGGAGAGAAAACTTTGTACATGCTCAGAATACCACAATGTTATTTTAATGTTTGTCATTCGGACCACCTCTACACACCGTCCAGGATAGCCTCACAAATATCCTACAGCACCATGAAAACGAACAGTAATGGCAGCAGGACATGGGCAGCAGAGGAGGTCAAGAAATCTGCCGTCCCCATCTCGGGAGGATAGCTCAGGGGCAACGTGCTCGCCTTGGAAGCAAGACAACACTAAGCAACACAGGTTTGATCTCCAGGTCCGCGCTTAGAAACCTCTGGGTATTAAGCGCATTATAAATAACCAACCATATCATATCATATCAAAGAAGAGTGGAATATGCAGACTCTGACCAGTGAATCTAAAATCATCATCCTCTTTAACAGCCATGATGCCCCTGCAAGACCACCCACCTCAAAATAACGTGTAACAGCGAGAAGTGGAAGCACAGCCATCATGATTAAGCAGCCAAATAAACTGAACGGGGGAATACGAGAGAGCAGAGATTCCAACCTCCTACATGCACCGAAATCAACTCCTCTGATGTAGAACATAATAACCCAACCAGCAGACCATGACGCAACAAACAATGCACTTTTCGCCCTAGATTTATCACTAAACACTGACATTGTGTAAGCATACTGTAGAGTGAGGAAGCTATTCTCAAGCCTAAGAGAATCTTCTCAGCTTCTTTGACGATACATCGCCCCCAAAAAAACAAGAAACCCAGAAGAACCCCTCGACTTTACCCTCGGACAGGACAAAACTCAAGCACTCAATTAACTGTTGCCTCTTCAACTCTCACACCACATCGAAACACAGCATGTACATTTATAACAGACACTCACTTGGCAGCAATATGCTAGCCGGTCAGATAACAGAGCGAGTAGAGCGCTCGCTTTTACATCTGTGCAGAGCCTGCTGACGCAGGTTCGAATCGCGGCAGGGCCAAACTCATCCTTCCGAGGTCCATAAATGAGCACCACACACCGTCTGTAATGAGCAGCGCTCAGATGCCTGAGGGTTCGTAGTGCTACATACATGCTAAACTATTAGTATGCATAGACGCATTAATCATGATTTACCGACAAAAACTCAACGTAACTAAAACTAGAGCTTCAACTTCTAAACCACCTTCCCAAAAAACATCGGGCTTAAGAAGTGAGAACGTGCTTCCAGCCCAACTCAGAAGGCAAACACGATGGATTTCACATGGATACACATCTCTCAAACCACAAGAAAAAAAGAAACCCTAACTACAAGAAAAAAAGCTACAGTAGAGGAGTTGCTTCTTTAACAAAGATCCATTCATTACATTTTGCCATATCGAACGTTCACCCACAGAACCATTTCAGTCATCCCTCTAGTTCTCTAAAGACGGCATTACACCAGCAGCCTTTATTTGATTTAAATGATTGTCCAGAGCTGGCCCTATACAAACAATATTTTGAGGACAGGATAGGAAGATCAGGATAGACAGGGGATGGCAGGAGAGGTGGGATGTCTGGATTAGGTGGGGAAAGAGGTTTGTTTTGCAGCTGTTTTCACAAAGGGGAGAAGAGAGAGTGGTATGGATGTGCAATAGTGGCCATTTCAGGCAGAGGTTGTTTTTGTGTTCAGTTTAGTTTGTGGAGTGGAATGGTAGGAGATTTTGGTGTGCTTTTTTGGTGTTTTTGTGGGTGGTGGGTTTCAGTTTGTTGTGAAGGTTGGTTGAGGTTTACAGGTGAGGTGGATGGCTTTGTATTCAATGCAGGGAAGCAATCCTCTGAGGTAAGTGGGGCCACCAGCTGTAAGAGATCTGGATAGATGCAGGATGAGTCTTGCTGCAGCATTCTGCATGACTTGCAGGGGGGGCAAGGGTGCCATTGGAGAGTCAAGTGAGGATAGTATTTCTGTGGTCTCATTTGGACAGTGCTAGTGCTTAGACCACCATGCAGAAGTCCTCAGGGGAAGAATGTGTTTTATGTTGGGTAGAAGGTGTAGTTGTACGTTGACTGTTTTGGTGACAGCATCTATGTAGAGTCTGTATTGTATTGTATTTGGTTATTTATATAGCCCTCTTTCCCCACTTGTGTGGCACCAATGCGCTTTTTAGGTCGGAACACCCACAGTGACCGTAGTCAATGAGCTTGAAAATTCTAAAGGGTTTAGATTAGGAGATGCGTGTGTTCATTTTGCCACTCTTGGACTTGGGTGGCTGGCTAGTCTCGACTAAGCTGCCCAAAGTGGGGTCAGGCACGTGGGTGGGTACTGTTGGTGGTTTGCGATAGATTGCTATTGTTGGGAAGAGTCGATGTGTGACCAGCTATACCGAATTACTTTCGGAGGTAGTCGCCGTATGCTAGCGGCAGAGATGTTGAGGTACATCAGGTGTTTCAGTCCGGTTGGCTATGTGTGCTGCTAGACCAGAAAGCTTTGCCATAGCTGCATTCTATGTGCATGGATGCTTGGGGTCCATGTGTAAGCCTAGTGATTTGACAGGTGTGGGGAGTGGTATGTGTCAGTTGTCCATGGGGCATTCTTTGATCCAGGGGGTCAGGTCAGGTTTGTACCTGGGGCAGATGTGGAGGTATTCCATATTGCATGAGTTGAATTTGAGGAAGTAGCTGGTCATTCAGGTGGTTATTTTAGGAGAGACGTCTTTTTACATTGTGGCATTGTGAGGGGGGGATCTGGAAGCATATGTGTGTATCATCTGCATGCTGATGAAAATAAATGGACACTGTGGTAGCGAAGGGGCTGTTTAAGGGATTCAAGATATAGGAAGAAAAGTGGGGGGAAATGGGAAGGATCCCTGTGGAACCTCTACTTGACTTGTGTAGGGTTGGATTGATAGGGGGGCATGGCGACAAAGTGTGTTCTGTCAGTGTGGAAGGAGGGGAACCACCAGTCAAAAACAGTGCTTGAGAGTTTCAGTAGTGTGTTTATTTATGTCTCCCAGTATTCTAGCTCAAAAAGAGTACAGGATTCTGCAGCGAGACTGACAAGAAGAGAACGCATCACCTAGAAACTCTGAACACTTCATTGTCTCCCAGTTAAATGCAGCATCCATAAAAATCTCTGTGCCTCACCTACCATGATTTACATGTCAGGCGCTCAGAAACCACCACAAAGAGTTTCATCCCATAAGCGTCTGTCAGAATGCTTTGATCCAACATTGTGGCTGTAGAAACAGTCCCATGCTTCAATTGGAAATGCCATGAAGGGTTCTCGTTCTCAGGCCTGGCAGGCAGCATATACAACTCTATACCCAGCTGACTCTGCAAATTACAAGGTCCAGTGAACGCCTGGAAAGCCCCTCAAAAGTGGACTCTTCTTCAGGGCACAATAGACAAAAAGCTGCTGGTGTGTGCATTTAAAAATGTGGCACCTATCAGTGGGTCTCAATCAGATGCCTCTCAGACTCAATATTTCAAGGCATGCCTGTGAGTACACTGGGTGCTGTGAAGACTGGTGCCAAATGGGCTGGGCTCACCCAGTGGTCCTCCATAGTATCCCAAAGACAAAATCTCCACCCCCTCACAGACAGGTCCAGATTGGTCAAAGGACAACCATAATATGGACACTGGTCTCAATCAGTCTCACCTCAGGCACACTGCACTTCAGACCTAAGATTTGATGTCCTTCCTTCCAGTGCATCAACACTGGTACGGTTTCCTTTTTTCCGGAACCAATCCAGTCAGACCAGCTCTCCTCAGCATGCATGGAACACCTAGACCGCTCCATGAGCACTTTGCTAAATTGCGGCCAAAGGAAAGTGCAAAATGCCACTACTGCCCCGCAATCATTACAGAAACAACCAAGGACGCCCAGGACGTCCTGGACTGATATCAATGCCAGTCTAGATCCCTCTCCCCACTTAGCGAGTCACCTTTTCCTTAGCCCCATTTTACACCGCACGTGGTTCCAAATGCAGTCTAATGCCTGCTAGTGGCCATCACCTCCTCACTAACTTCAGCGGAGCCGTTTGTAGCACTATCTGCACATAAGAAGCACTTCATCCTCCTACCACACACAGATCCAATATCTTCATGAACCCACTCAGTAGACCTTGGCTGGTGATGAACCGAGCAGGTTAACACCATTTGGGGTTCAACACTGGACATACAGACACCTACGGCATCACTACGTGGATCCACTTTGAAACATATAGGCATCCAGGAAATAGGCACCTTCCAGCCTGCACACATCAACACTCTAGGGATTCACACTTGCCTGAGCCACTCCTCACACAAACCTTGCCATTTGCTTCCTGTCTGCCCTCCAGAACCATGCACCAAAAGGATGTCACATTTGGAGTATTTGCATAATTTTTTTTTTTTAAACTTATATTTATTAGTTTTACATAAATATTACATGAAGAAATTAACATTGAATCTTATAACCTTCCCTTCCCCCCCGCCCCACTCCCTCCCCACGGGACGGATGGAGTCATTTTGTCCAGGGATCCTGTTATGCGTTAAATATGTCTGAGATTCTTATGTTATGGGGGCGGGGCACCATTGCTCCATAAAGTCTGACTGGAGGTATTGTAGGGTCCCTTCCCATTCCTTTACAAATTTGTCTCCTGTTCCTTGGAGTTTGTGGGTAATTTTACATTACAGTACATAATGCATAGATTGTATTAAATGATCTCATTATAGAAGTTCAGGAGATCTCAGTTAACAGACCAGTGGTTCATAGGGGGCTGGGTGGTTTAGGATGTTCAGTCCAACAACACTGCAATCTGAAATGTGCAGTGTCCCCAACACCTTACCATTTAATGATATCTGCAAGAGCCCACTGGAAATCACTGTACAATTGCTAAAGAATGAAGCAAGACACACACATGCATGCATCATTAATCACGGTTTGGGGGATGTCCATTCAGAGATAAAGAGTGCAGTCAGTGTTTATCATATGCATAAGAGCCCATCAAAGAGCGCATCCGATTCAAAACTCTAGCTATAACCCACCCATGTATCTCAAAAACTGCTCCAAGATACTGCACTTCCAAATTCTCCAAAGCTTCAAATACCAGGCGTACTCCCTCTACCTACACTAATTGACTCAACATCCCAAGATTCTACCTCCAAAGAGCTGGGGGAGCGACTTTCCCTGTCATCGCCGCCAAGAGCTGGAATGATCTCCCACCATCCTTGAGACTTGAACATTCCTACTGGTCATTTCACAAGCAGCTCAAAACTCTGCTTTTCTCCCAAGACACATAGTGATGTTCTTCCTCGAGCCTCTCTGACCAGTCTTATCAAGTCTGTACCTGGCACTACCCAAGAGTGTCAATGAGTTCATTCCAAGTGAGTTATTGCTTGTATCAAAGCGCCTTGATGCCCCTGGGCTTAGCTCGCTCTACAAATGCCAAAATAAATGAATAAATAAGATGTGAACTGGCCCCACAGCCCATGATCTGGAGCCAGGAAGAAGCTGCCTCGCCCGTAAGCAGCTGTTTGCCCTGGAAAAGAGGAGGAAGGGAAGCAGTGACTGTCTTTCTGCCGGGAAGTCATGCTCGCACCTGTGTGGTGCCTTTCCCCCATAGAATACCACACTGATAGCATGTGGTTACCTTTGATACTTATGTTATTACTCTGCATTAAGCTGCTCAATTTCTATGCCAATTTCAAACATTCCAAATCACATTACAGTCTTGAACAGCAGGTGGTGGAGCTGCAGGTCAGCAGTGAGATGCACTGATAAAGCTGTGTGTGGACCCTGGTACTGGAACAGTATGAAGGTGGAGCTGCAGATCTGAGGTGTGATGCATTGGCAGAGCTGTGTTTAATCCAGTGCTGGAGCAGCGATGTGAGCTGCAGCTCTTGGGTGAGGTGCATTGGCATAGCTGTGTGTGTACTGCATAGCTGAAAGTATGTGAAGGAGCTGCAGATCTGGAGTGAGAAGCAGTGATAGAGTTGTGTGTGCACTCCAGTGTGTTAGTGGCAGGTGTGAGGATGAGGTTCTGGAGTCAGTTGCATTGGCAGAAGTGCATATAAACTCTAGGGCTGAAGAATTATTGGGTGGATAGGTAGATTTGGAGTGGGATGCCTTGGCAGAGTTGTGGGTGCATTCCACTGTTGGAATAGAATGTGTGGTGAGCAGTAATAGGTGGAGCTGCAGATCTAGAGATTAAATGGCAGAGCTGTGTGGGGACTCCATTGCTGGAACAGTATGGGCGGAGCTACCAGAATTGAAAAGGGATGCATTAGCAGAGCTGCGTATGGACTCCAGTGATGCAGCTGCAGGGTGGAGTTGCAGGCCGTGAATGAGATGATTGACAGAACTGTGTCTGAGCGGCATTGTTGGAGCAGTATGGAGTGGGGTGGCTGGATCTGGAGTGAGATGCATTGGCTGAGCAGCGTGTGGAATCTAGCACTGGTGCAGTGCGGTCAGGTTGCAGATATGGGGTGCGATGCATTAACAGAGCTGTGCCTGTTCTCTAAGTGGAGGAAGAGCATGGGTTAGGTGGTGGTTGGACTCCAGTGCTGGAGAAGTATGGGGGTGGGGGTATCAGATCTGAGGTAAGATGCATTTACTGAGCAGTGCGTGGTCTACAGTGATGGAAAAGCAGGTGTTGGGGATGCAGGTCTGGGGTAAGGCATATTGGCTGAGCAGTGTGTGGACTCCACTGCTGTGCAGTATGGGGGATTGCAGATCTGGAGTGAGTTGGGTTGGCATAGCTGTGCGTGGTCTACAGTGATGGAAAAGCAGGTGTTGGGGATGCAGGTCTGGAGTAAGGCATATTGGCTGAGCAGTGTGTGGACTCTACTGCTGTGCAGTATAGGGGATTGCAGATCTGGAGTGAGTTGGGTTGGCATAGCTGTGCGTGGTCTACAGTGATGGAAAAGCAGGTGCTGGGGATGCAGGTCTGGAGTAAGGCATATTGGCTGAGCAGTGTGTGGACTCCACTGCTGTGCAGTATGGGAGATTGCAGATCTGGAGTGAGTTGGGTTGGCATAGCTGTGCATGGTCTACAGTGATGGAAAAGCGGGTGCTGGGGATGCAGGTCTGGAGTAAGGCATATTGGCTGAGCAGTGTGTGGACTCTACTGCTGTGCAGTATAGGGGATTGCAGATCTGGAGTGAGTTGGGTTGGCATAGCTGTGCGTGGTCTACAGTGATGGAAAAGCGGGTGTTGGGGATGCAGGTCTGGAGTAAGGCATATTGACTGAGCAGTGTGTGGACTCCACTGCTGGTGCAGTATGGGGGATTGCAGATCTGGAGTGAGTTGGGTTGGCATAGATGTGCGTGGTCTACAGTGATGGAAAAGCAGGTGTTGGGGATGCAGGTCTGGAGTAAGGCATATTGGCTGAGCAGTGTGTGGACTCCACTGCTGTGCAGTATGGGGGATTGCAGATCTGGAGTGAGTTGGGTTGGCATAGCTGTGCGTGGACTACAGTGATGGAAAAGCAGGTGTTGGGGATGCAGGTCTGGAGTAAGGTATATTGGCAGAGCAGTGTGTGGACTCCACTGCTGTGCAGTATGGGGGATTGCAGATCTGGAGTGAGTTGGGTTGGCATAGCTGTGCGTGGTCTACAGTGATGGAAAAGCAGGTGCTGGGGATGCAGGTCTGGAGTAAGGCATATTGGCTGAGCAGTGTGTGGACTCCACTGCTGTGCAGTATGGGTGATTGCAGATCTGTAGTGAGTTGGGTTGGCATAGCTGTGCGTGGTCTACAGTGATGGAAAAGCAGGTGTTGGGGATGCAGGTCTGGAGTAAGGCATATTGGCCGAGCAGTGTGTGGACTCTACTGCTATGCAGTATGGGGGATTGCAGATCTGGAGTGAGTTGGGTTGGCATAGCTGTGCGTGGTCTACAGTGATGGAAAAGCAGGTGTTGGGGATGCAGGTCTGGAGTAAGGCACATTGGCTGAGCAGTGTGTGGACTCTACTGCTATGCAGTATGGGGGATTGCAGATCTGGAGTGAGTTGGGTTGGCATAGCTGTGCGTGGTCTACAGTGATGGAAAAGCAGGTGTTGGGGATGCAGGTCTGGAGTAAGGCATATTGGGTGAGCAGTGTGTGGACTTTACTGATGTGCAGTATGGGGGATTGCAGATCTGGAGTGAGTTGGGTTGGCATAGCTGTGCGTGGTCTACAGTGATGATAAAGCAGGTGCTGGGGATGCAGGTCTGGTGTTAGGCATATTGGCTGAGCAGTATGTGGACTTTACTGATGTGCAGTATGGGGGATTGCAGATCTGGAGTGAGTTGGGTTGGCATAGCTGTGCGTGGTCTACAGTGATGGAAAATCAGGTGTTGGGGATGCAGGTCTGGAGTAAGGCATATTGGCCGAGCAGTGTGTGGACTCTACTGCTGTGCAGTATCGGGGATTGCAGATCTGGAGTGAGTTGGGTTGGCATAGCTGTGCGTGGTCTACAGTGATGGAAAATCAGGTGTTGGGGATGCAGGTCTGGAGTAAGGCATATTGGCCGAGCAGTTTGTGGACTCTACTGCTATGCAGTATGGGGGATTGCAGATTTGGAGTGAGTTGGCATAGCTGTGCATGGTGTCCAGTGATGGAAGAACATGAGCTGGGGCTTCAGGTCTGGAGTAAGATGCATTGGTAGAGAGGTGTGTGGACTCTAGCGCAGACTGGATAGCTTCACGTTGGGGATTGCTAGCAGCCATAATTGCCATTGTAACCTGTTTTCTGAAATGTCTCACGCACACGAACCAAAACAATTCAGAAACATGAAAAGCGACACTGCAACAGGTATTCTGCATAGTTTCCATCTTGCGCTTTTTTTAAATACTCAGCGCAGAGCACTGTGGGGAATGGCTTCCCCCAATTTGATGGAGACGCTGTTCTAAGCATGGAGTGAACCAAACAGTTCTAAGCCTTTCTCAAAACATTAGGGTGAGCACATTTTATTGGCGCACCATTTAGTATTCTGAAATATTCCTTCGTCTTTTAAAGGTATTGAAAACAATATCACTGAACAATCATATTGTATTTATTGTACTCAAAGTGTGTAATATAGTGAAAACGCTGCTCTGATCTGAAACACAGAGTTGTAAAACATGCGAGGTGAAGATCACAAAATACCAAAGGCAGGAATATACACATACTAGAGCAATGCAACACAACAAAACAACGAATCCGTGAATACAATTAGTGAAATACAAATTCAAAGCAAAAAAGGGCAAGCCTAAGAATTGGGCAAAAGGCAAAACGCCGGTCTGAAAGATTGACAGGGAAGGAGCACAATGAAAGGGGAATTTGCAGAGAATTTGAGTAGCATGGGAATCAACTGTGATTGGGTGATTGGACTGGATGTCAGGCCGTTTCACATGAGTGGGATTTGCCAGTCAGCAAAGGGACGTGCTTGCCTAACATGGGAGCAACAATGGGTTACCAGTTTGGCACACACCAACGATCAAATGGAGTTTCTCATGTTCCTGACCAATGGGCATCCTTGATATCTTCTGTAGATATGAGTACAATGAGAAGTAGAGTTTAACCCACCATCTGGCTGAACAGTCCATCTGCTGCAGTAGAGGCAGGGTTTTAAGTGGGCTGGGGCCTGCCGCTAGGCTCCGAAATCTCGTTTTGAAGCGGGGCCCTGCCGGGGCCACTGATCTGCCCTTGCAGCCCCGGCCACTACACAAAAAGGATTGTTTTCTAAACCTGAAGCTCTCGCTCATGTGCCAGAGCTTCAGGCTTCAGAAAAAAATGCCTTTCAGCCATAATGGTGGTGTCGCACCTGCGAGGCATCCCTTTAAGCAAGAGATGCCCGTGGGTCGGCACCACCATCACATGAGGCCGCTGGAAGCAGAGCACTTGTTTAATAAATAGTGAAGCTCCCGCGGATTCACGGGAGTTTCAGTCTTCAGGAAAACGGCCTCAGCTTCCTTCCAGTGGGCCTCACCCTTTCAGCCTTAATGGTGACACTGCCCCTCCCCAGCTGGCGAGGGGCAGCGCCACCATTAAGGCTGAATAGTCGAGGCACTGTCCCCTGCCAGCCAAGCCTATAGAATTTAAATGCAGAGATCAGCACCCTCTCCCGCAGGGGAGAGGATGCTGATCTCTACAAAAGGCTGCCTGGCAGGGGTGCCAGTAGCCCATCGAGCCGGGGCTCGTCAAGGGGCGTGGCCTAATGAGCCAGCAGGTGACTCCCCCCCCCCCCCGCCGTTAGGCCACACCCCCTTAATGAGCCCTGGCTCATTTTGTAATACCACTTAGGGCACTGAGTAGAGGCCAAAGGGAGCCACACAACCCGCCTAATGAAAGCCACAAGGCAAACCAAATCCCAGCAATGAAGTCTAGGCCCCAATACCCCAGTCTACATTTAGAAATTCTCACAATAGTTGCTATTTTCCAGTCCCTATAGGGTTTCCGTTCAGCCTGTGGCAGCAGGCCAGTCACCTAGATGTTCCACAGTCCCAGAGACACCCTGGTTGTGTTTCCTCTATTTAACGCAGCTTCTCAAACCTTGGCTGAAACCGAACCTGGTTCTTGTGAACCCCTGACACTTGAGGTATTTCAGCTCGAGAAGGCCTCCTCGGCCATGCCAGGGTGCCAACCACTGTGTGACTCAAGGCCGCTGTCTGGTTATGAATCAGACAGGAAGAGGGCTTCACTGGAGAAACGAAAGTCTAGCCTAACTTGACGTGCAAGCAACTCAGAAAGGTGCCTACATGAATATAACCTAAAGTGGTATCACTCTACAGGCCCTTTCTTTAGAGTGACTTCACCATTATAGAGTCCATGCGATCACCTAAATGAATAGCAAGCAGAGGGTTCACCAACAAATCCGAAAATTAGAAGGAGCCAGAATGGGTCTACATGATGTGTCTGCCATGTTTGCCACCCTCCAATATACTCTCCCGAGGAAAAACTCACAGCCATTGACAAAGAGCACGGTGCCAGGCCAGGCCAATGGGTATCAACGTGCAGATACCGAAACTGTGCTCATCATAAATGCTCTACACACTGCATTAAGGGTAATAGTTGGAGGCAAACTATGGCCATCAGAATGCCGCTCTGAAAAGGTAGAAGTCTGACATGCTCTAAATGATGGGACCACCCAACGAATCTGCAATGGCAATGTTGCTGGCCACCAGTTGCAGTCACGATGCCCTCCTGCATCCTGTCCAGCACACAAAGCATCTACGGAAACCTAGGTAGTATTACAGTCACTGACAGGACACCCGTTTTAAATTTTGGCTCAGGTCACCTACCAGGAAAGCATCCAGTGACAAAAGCAAACACTGTTGTAATGTGTGGGCGGCGAGTGTTGCGTCCCTGCACTCATGTGATCCTGTCTGCATGCCTGGGAGTGCTGCTTGTCCGAGCTGGGACTAAGGGAGGCGGGCAGGGCTGAGACAGTACAGCAACGCTGGATCATGGCTTTCTTATGCTCACTGTCACCCGCAACCCCTGCCCACTCCTTCTGCCTTTTAGAGTGGCACTGGTTCGGTGGCCAGGGCCATGCAGGTATTCTGCAGCGGGTGCTGCTTCCGTGATCTCCATGCACCCCTGCTCCCCGATTGTATTGGCTTGGCCAGTGGGCAGGACGATCATGGAGGAAGTGAGTCCTCCCTGGTGTTTGGCCTCACAGGCCCTGCAGGCCACATGCAAATGGAGCACAGGGACGACCTGTGCCCTACTCTATTTCATGCACCTACCGGGGAAGGTCTTTTATCCAATTGCACATGCTCCCATTTAAAGTGGGCAGCAGGAGAAAACATTCTGCTGCATATAAAAGGTTTTCTCCAGAGGAAGAAACACAACATATCAAGTCAAAGGTGAAAAAAAAAGAACAATCGAGCTCCGCATTTGGCCAGTAAAGTTTGCAATAATTGTCCAGATATAAAGTGTCCCAAAGTCTTCAACTGATTGGTATTCCAGTTTGTTGTCTGGTATTTAAGTTAGCAGGAACGGCCAACACGTGTTTCGACTAAAAAGTATTTTTCAAGGCAAATGGGTTTTTCCTATAGTTTATCATTAAGTAGATTGGAGCGTTCTTTTGAAGTAACAATGGTATGGATAATGCTAAAGCCAGCTGCCCCCCTACTTGGAGTCTCATAAACTTTTGGTGAGGTGTCCTGTATGGAGTCACTTCACCGATGCTCCGTGTGTCAGTCTCATGTTTCCATTGTCTGTTGCATGCCACATATATTTGTATAACATTACCATTGACTCCTCTGGGCATCCCTAAAGGGATGGGCCTCTTAGAGTGGGATGAAAGGTGACGTAGCCCTTTATTTAAGTTCTTGTGAATGAAGCAAAGTGATTTAAAGGGTAATTCTGTGCTAAAAAAGGAGAAACTGCAGGGATTTTAATTCTGATGAAATAGGGTCCCTAAAGGTATCTTCCTAAGGGTGGATTTCATATTAAAACATCCATTAAACAGTAACTTCTGCACATGCCAATCGTTTCCATCCTATCACCACATGGGTGGTGACACCCTTAAACATCACTCGCCTAGGAGAAGATTTGCGCAAAAGTTCAGGTCAACCGCTTTTTGTGTGCAATGATCTGTGGGTGCAGGGCAAAGGATGATTGGGGGGGATCTCCTGCAGACAATTCTGAACTAAAACGCACATTCTCAAGTCTTCTTTTAGAAAGCTCGATAGCTGAAAACCCCAGAAGGCCCATATTAAAACCATGGCTATTCCATCAGACTACATTATGAGCAGCTGCTGCTATTGAGTGAGCATAAAACCCTGCTTCGCCTGGGCTCTTCCTGTCCACTTGAAATGGAGAAGCATCTTGAAGGGTGATAGCAGCAAATGAAGCCTAGAACCCTCTAAGCAGAGCTATGCATTATTACAGAGCCATGCCAACACCACACCATGACATTTTCTGTGTTTCTCCACTTTGCACACATGACCTATTCCATGACCTCTTACCGTGCAGAGCTTACATTTGTAAGGTCCTTAATGCTTCTCTTACCAAAGTTCACAATTTTCCACACTGCACCACTGTGCCTTGTGTTCATGTGGGTTGAACTGGTCCAATATCCTGCCAATTACAACCTCTTTTAAACATCTGCACACGGGATGGTGGCACCAGCCTTCATGAGGGGAAGTTATGGGTGCCAACTGGACATCTTTGGAAGTAAATGCCAAAACACATCTGCAGCATGATGGGCGGTTTCCAATGGGAATTACCACAATAGCTCACCTTTCCCTTCCCCACTATCTTAGTAGTTAACAGTAGAACCAGTAGTCTTTATCAAGACCCCCCCCCCAAATAGCAATCCTAAATGAGGCCACCAATGAGCTCAAACTACTTCAAAATACCCTAGTATGCCACCCCTCCACCCCTGACCAGCCACACCCTGTGCCATAAGCCTACTCGTCGAAGATAACTCTCCTCTTCTACAAAAGAACACAACTTACTGTGACACAGTTCATAGCAGCACAGTGGTCTCTACATCCAACCATCAAATCGCATGGCTTCACGCTGGCAACTATGCAATAGACTGTGGTCTGCTGAACCACTACGAGGCCTGCTCTAGGGCGGGTCATCGGCATACATGTGACACCACCATTACAGGGAATGACAGCGATCTGACTAGAACTGGTGTGCAGGTTTTCCAAGGAGAGTCCTGCCCTTTTCCAAGCAGATATGGCAATATGGTGCATTTGCCCTCAGAAAAGCTTGCTTTCACCCTCTGAAGGTAGCATCAATGCCCCAGACAATGTGTGCCATGGTCCTCAAAACTGAAACACGCCCCGCTCCGTATGCAGTGTTTATATCAGATATTTTATAAAGAATGATTAGATATCGGATATTTTATACCGAAAGTGTTTATGGAGAATGCACTTAGCTGTGGGTTTAACGGGTTAAATATTGTGGTGTAAGGGTTGGGGTGGGTTTTTAGGAGTAGGAAATAGGGGTTTGGGGGAGCCCCTCAAAAAAAGTGCATTCTCCATGAAATGTTTCGGTATAAAAGTTTAGTTTTAAGTGCATTCTTTATAAAATCGTTTCGATATAAAGACATGGAACCGCCCTGCTACCCTGAACATCCTGTAAGCGCCGCACCGTCTAGCATAACATATGTGTATACCCATGTCCTGTCCCAAAACCGTTTGTGCTTAGCTTGCTGCTACGACCATGTTTCCATCCAAATAATAAAATTACACAGGTTTCCTAATCTGCTGCACCACATTAGCCGTGAGGTGAATTTACATACAGGAGATTATCGTACTTATTTATTTATTTTTACATTTATATCGCGCAGTAAGCCCAAGGGCATCAAGGCTCCGAAAGCATTACCGGTTAGATGCATCATATTTCAGAATGGTGAGGGGTGGTGTGATGGCACGCCCCTACTTGTGTTTGCGAAAGACTCTTGCAAATGAATGCATAGTTTTGCACTCCCGGTGCATTTGCCACAGGTATTGGTGACAGTGAGAAAATTGGATATTTCACTGGAGTGCCTGAACGCCGCACTATTTTAAGTGACATTAGAACATTTCCTCGGAATGAAAGGTTCACTGATGTAAAGCAGAGTCTGCCTGGAGCTGGAATGTTGCTAGTCCTGGTATATGGAACTCATCCCGTTCATTTCAGGAATGACATACTTGGTCAAAGGCAATTATCACGCAGCTTTCAAGGAAGGCCAACATGAAACCGTTTCCAATGTAAAGTTCAAATGAAGTATGGTTACATTACGCACAGCATCCAGCATTTGCAGTTATGCCCTTGCAACACAAAATGCAAAATTTGCACATTTCAAAAGTGCTTTACTGATTTGTTTGTGTATTATGCTAAAAAGAGTGTTTTACCCACCGGCCACATATTTTCTTATTCTGAATGGCAACCTCAGCCCAGTTTATATCTAGTGTTGCCAAGGCACATGCACTAATCAAACCAAGAAACTCCATGTTCGCAATCAGGAAAGCACCATAAAGGCAATGTAAAGGGCATTATGTCATTGTAGAAGCTACCTCGGCCTGTTGTAGTCAAGCACGCAAGCAAGGCAATAGATTTGTGCAGCAGTGTTTCATTTTCTTGAAGCACATTTTGAAACTCGGCCCCAGCATATGCTAGGGGACCTGATTATGTTTCTGTGATGACACAGAAACCCTCATACACATCACAATCGGGCAACAAAAGGCCTGCACTCAACTTGGTAATGAGTCAAAAGGATGAACATGTCAAACACGTAGAAAATATTCGTATTCGATACTTTTAATGCCAAATGTAAGGATTTCAGTGAGTATGTAAAAGGGGCGAGTAGATATATATATATATATATATATTTTTTGCCAAAAGAGAATACAACCTCTATATTCAAGGGTTTGCATCATATCAAGTGATGGTCACCAATTAAAGCCGTTTTATGAGTCTCCCAGCAATCTTTGCACGTGGAGAACCTCCATGTTTGGCCTGTTAGGTAATATGGTAACTTGAAAACAAGTTTGATGTAGTCGCTCACTAAGCAGGAGAGACAAAGGTATGGTATGGGTACATGTCTTCTCGCGTCTCTGTGTCTGGTTGAAAGCAAGCATGCGACGGTTGATATTGAGGGTCCCACTCAGATCAGGAGAGGCAGGAGGTCATGACCCCAATTGCAATCGGATAGGTTTTCGGGCATGGGGGGATCTAGCCAGGATAGCCCACACTGTTCAGAGATGTTGGCCAAGAGTATGAAGTAGATCTACTGGGTATTGGATTTGGTGTTTGATGGTCTGAGGGGTACCCACCTTACCCGTAGGCAGCAAGTCATCGCAGCCGTTTTGCCACATTTATTGCTGCATTTGTAAGCGGGTGTGGGGTTAGGCTATTTTTTTTATTTTTTGGGGCTTGGCTAAGGGGTGTGCATTGTAGGAGTTGAGTATGGGGGGGTTTCCCCCAACCTCCATAAAACTGCTCCAATAATGAAGAAAAAACAGCCTTGATGAGTTGACTTTCTATGAGTTGTACAAGGTCTGGCCTGAGGTCTTTGGTTTTCTCAAGTCCCACACAGGTGGCAGGACACCAATTTTAGTGGCCACCATTCAAGACCAAGCCAATATTTCCATCATCCCTGCCTTGGCTTTCTTTTCAGGGCTAGAAGGTATTTCGACTCACATAGTACACTCGCAGGTGTAATCTGCAAAAGACCAAAGATGGCATTATCGTCGTCACAGCGAATTCCCCAGTTAGGATTTTCCACTTCTCATAAATGTATGGTCCGGTACTTCCTGGCTGTGGCCAGAGAGAAAGCACAGTGGTGAAATCTAAGCCAGTGTTTCCCCTCCTGCATCTTCAGACCAGTCTGCTCCTTATCCAGCGTTCACCTTGGCAGATCATAGGCAGAACCTCCCCAATCCACCCTGGCTCCACCTTTCCCTCGCTAATGTATTCCCAACTTCTAGCCCTCTGTATCCTCGCTCGCGCTAGCCTAACTATACCCATCATTTTGTATCCATGCGTTTGTAGCTATGGAAAACTCAATACACACATTCATTGGGTGTGGAGTTCAGGTTCTATGTTGCATCAAGCACTATAGTACCCGTCTTCAAGAGTGGCAATATTCACCAAAACCCAATGCACCCTTTGCCCCAACGGGAGCCACGTTGTCTCATGTAGTGACGTCTGCTTGACTTATTTCTTCTGTTCCATATCGACTACATGCCTAGAGAGAAATTAACTCCACGCCTCCATTCTCCACAGTGTGGTGATGTGTGCATGGTGATGAGCAGGGATGTGTTCAAGCTCATCTGCATGTCTGCGGTCTTCACTCCCACAGTGTTGGATATGACGTGGCCCATCGAACGCAAAGCTGCCATTAGAGTTGGCTTTGAATAACTCCTTCACAAGTGCCTTGTGGAACTACCACTGTATTTGTTTTCTTCTTTATCACAGAACCACAGAATTAAAATAAGCATAATGTAGAATGCAACTGATCCCACGGCTTGGATGGCCGCAGGGAAAAGTCGAGCACAGACTAACAATTCCAGCTCCGTGTTAATTGCGACTTTACGAATCATCTTGCCATCAAATGACAATAGTATTTCTTTTATGTTTTGATGGTACTCAATTCAGTCCTCTACGTTTGCCTCGATTGACCTTCTTTGTTGGTTTGTTTTTATGCAGGTTTTTTTGTTCCTTTTGTGAAGTTCAAGCTTAGTCTGTAAACACCGGAAACAGGAACAGGCATGTGCTACATTTCCAATTACGTGGATGTTGTCATAGGCAATAAAGTACACTGATGGTCCATGTGAAGTGTGCACAGTACAGTGCTCCATCACGACCAATGCTGCTCTTTCACTCTGTTCAAACATATTCTATAAAAAACATGCTTATGGGCAATGTTTTCAACTTTAAGCACAGAAGCTGTAACTCCCCCACCGCTCCCCTACCCCCACACATGACCCCCCCATGGGCAGGTCACGCATGGCCAGAACAAGGTCCGAACACGGTCAATATGAAGCAGTAATCATGTCCATCAACATAGCCACCATAATCCAAAATGTACAGGCGCTTTAAAAAAAGTTAGAAATGAAAAATGGCAAACCAAAGCATAGTGCACATTTCCATAAAGAGGCCACAATCAAAAAACAACAATAGCGATTCATATAGTATTACCCAAAAGCCAAAGTCAAGGTTGGTTGTCCGGCAGTTGCAAGCCTGTGGCACCTGCTTGATGGAGGGGTTATTTCTAGCCATCCTTAGATGCCCCAATACATGGAGAGAATATCTGCGTCTAGCAAGTAAACACGCTCAAAGTATTCCTTACAATGCATCCGGTACTGTAAAGTGAGCAGTGTTTTTATTCTGTTTCATTTATTGCATTTTGCATTTTAATTGTTTGAAAACATCAAAACAAATGCACCAAAACACATTTTTAAAAGGCCAATCCAATTAGTCAATGGCCGGAGTGGGCATTGAACACAGGTGTGCTGACGTTGTCTCACTATAAGTCAACGCTTGGACTGCTTCTCTGCTAACACCATGAAGATTAAGCCTGGAAAGGCTCCATTAGCATCACCCCCTCACCATATGTCACAATGCGCTCTGCCTCAGTGTGCCTCAAAGTGAAAATCTCAGTGAGCCACATCACAGCAAACAAGAATCCTTCCCACTCCAAGCAGGTCTGCTTCCATTTCTACCGTGACAGAGCAAGTACTGGCAAAGCTAGTTTGGGCTTTTGCCTGATGTTTGTAACCAGCGACTCTCCTGATGTATTGGACTACAACTTGCATGATTCTTCTCTATTGACTATGCTGGGTCAGTGGCAGAGGCAGGGGGTGGGGGGGGGGCAGAGCGGGCAGCTGCCCCCCCTCTGGCTCCACCCAGGTGCCTAGTAAACCCTGCACTTGGCTCTCGCAGGCTGGCAGGGACCGGAGTCCGCGACAGCGACCGCGTCACTGGTGTAATGTGACAGTGCGTAAGGTGAACCTGGCTTGGGCGTACCCAGCCAGGCTCACGTCTCACTGTCCACATGAGAGGTGGCCTCGGAGCCGCGCCAGCATGTTCAGTCCCCATTCGGCTCAGTCCCTCACAATCAACCTGGTTGGCCTGATTGAAAATCAGCAGACACTGCCAGGGTGCACTGCTGGACTGGGTGGTTGTGCGGCCCACTGTCAGGCTTTGCAGAGTGTGACGCTTTACGGCTTATGCGACTGCAACGGACAGAAACCAGGAAGCTCAGTCAGCTTCCTGATTTCTGTCTGGAGCGTACGTGGAGCTGCGTGGCTGAGGCACACACTCGTGTGGAGCAGGCCAAGAAGACGGAGCATTGGCAGTTAACTGGAGAGGCATGTTTAAAAAGAACAAACATTGTAAACATTTGTGTTTGTAAAATGTGTTATTGTACAGATGCATGTGTGTTGTGTGCAGTGCACTGTGCATGGGCAGGAGGTGCATGTGTGTGTGAGTGTGTTCAAGCATATGTATGTTGACTGTTGTGTCTGTGAGTGTGAATGAATGATAATGCACTGTTTGCATGTCCTGGGTAGAATTAAGTTTGTGAACGTTATGTTGTGTGCCTGTGTGCATGGGTATGAATGGTGGTCATATGTGTGTGTCACTGTGTCCGTGAGCGAGAGGCATTTGGGGCAGGCCACAGGCAGGCAGGCAGTGTTACTTTCCTTCTCGCCATCTTGTTATTGTAAGCATGGTATGCGTTATCACTTGGCTAGACTAGACTAGACTGGCATATTGGGGCAGCCAGTCTCGTCTAGCCCTTCCTTAGTGTTGTAAGACTATTTCCTGGGCATCTATGATAAGGCAACCATATTATGTGCTAACACTTCACTAGACTGGCACTTAGGGGCAGCCAGACTAGCCCTTTCTCACCTTGGCAATGGCGTGACATTTTATGTGCATCTACGATAAGGCAAGCATGGTATGTGCAATCACGTGACTAGACTAGACTGGCATTTTGGGGCAGCCAGTCTCGTCTAGCCCTTCCTGAGTGTTGTAAGACTTTTTTCTGGGCATCTATGATAAGGCAACCATATTATGTGTTATCACTTCACTAGACTGGCACTTAGGGGCAGCCAGACTAGCCCTTTCTCACCTTGGCAATGGCATGACATTTTATGTGCATCTACGATAAGGCAAGCATGGTATGTGCAATCACGTGACTAGACTAGACTGGCACTTTGGAGCAGCCAGTCTAGTTAGCCCTTCCTTGCTGTAGAATGCATTATTTTTTTTCTAAGCAACTCTGGGTTAACACTCATTACTTGTGTATGTTTGTGTGCATTTATTGAGCTATTGTAATGCTACACGATTTTGTTCTACAGCATTTGATACAGCTCAACTGTTTGGGCACATGATGGCTTTTTGGTACCAAGTAATATTTTTTAAAATACAAGGCTTAGGTTGGATGCATTCTTTTAGATGAGATGGTATTATATTAAGGTTGAAATGTTATATTTCCGATTTATGTATGAATTTATATTATGCTTTGTATGTATGGATGATATCTGGAATTTTAGATAGGTGTGTATCAGTTATTAATTGTATTCCATTTTAACAATGTAATTTTGTATTAAATTGAAAGGTCAATCAATACAAAAAAATAAAAAACTATTGCACTGATGCAGTCGGAATGATTAAAATGTATACAATTGTATTTAAGTTTTTTGCTTATGTTTAGCTTTTTTTCGGGATCCTTGTCTGTTGCGCTTGCAGGCACAAATGTTTTTTTTTTTTTGGGGGGGGGGGTCCTAATCTGTCAAAGCAAATCATCTGCTTGAATAGTCTGTAGTATGTTTCTTTCCTAATGTACCTCAGCATGTGATAGGAGGGCGTTTTGGACAAAATCATAGCCTGCATTTGAAATAACAATCCCAGTCTGATTATTTGTATGTGTAAATGTATTTACCTAATGCTGCTGCTATGATAAAGTATTTATATTATCAGGGTATTTTATTCTTAACTCAAATTTCGGGACAAATGATGGCTAGTTTGTGCCAGAGAACCTTGTTTAAAAGAATCTAGAACAATTATTAAAACATGTGTCCATTGCAGTATTGTTTAGTCTGGCTACCACCAGCAGGTTATGGTGTATTGTTTGCTTGTAAATGGTTCTTGAAATTGTTCTTTTTTTGTTTTGCTGATGGATTTGATTCAACTCTCTAGATTTCGTTGTCAAATTACATTCTAATTGGACATTCCCTCCATAACAAATGTGTGGTGTGTAACTGATAACAGATAGGGCTTGTAGGATAAGGTTTCCATAAATTAAATATATAACTCAAAGTTTACTTATATAAAAGTTAGACACCACATAAAATGTACTAAATATGCATTTGCATCAATGATATGCACTATACATATGAAGTGAAGTGTTTACAAAGTCCAACACAGAAAGTGAACACATTTAAACAAATCGCAATGCATTTGGATTGACCATTACATTAATGATTCTTTCGAGGTATATTTTTGTTTGTGTTTATACCGTTGGCCAAGGAAACTACACGGTTGCACCTGAAGTATTTTTCAATTAGCCTTGTGAATAATTAAAAACATATTAACTAATGATTAGCCTGCAGTGCACCCCCCAAATAATATTATACATGAAATATACATCATTTAAAAAACCCTGCCAGTTTTGCCTTGAATATGAAGCATTCCAATTAGAAGTTTGCAGACAATGAAGGAGCCAAATAATGCTGAAACTTACAAATGATAGTAATAGTTTTAATGTGTAATTGATCACAAAATAAATTCTGCAACATACACACATAATGCATGAAAAAGTATGCCTCCCTACCAACAGTCCCTAGTTATACCCACAAAAAGGAAATGGTAGTGACCCAGCCCCGCTGACTGGTGCACCTGAGGAGCACTTCACCCCACCCCTCCGCCCCCTGGTGGCATCGAAACCTGGCTCCGCCACTGTGCTGGTAACATCTGGAGAGGCAAAGTTTGCAGATCCTGGAGTGGATCACTTAAAGGGATTCAAATCGAAAAAGGTGCAGCAACAAGGCTTCTCATAGACTGGGCTTGTCTTTTAAAAGCAAATGTAGCAAGGTGCCAATGTTTTCCCATTTAAAAATGCTTTCAGTGATGTACCTGTATTATCACAAAAGGTTCCCTCGCTGATAACTCTGAGCAGCAGCATATTCCACTTTGCAGTGGTCCTAAATCTCCCAATCGGAGCAAAAGGGGCCTATCAACTTCACTTGCATGTTTTTGAGCCTATTTGACTGAGGACTCCAACAGTGTTGTAGATCTACAGGGGAGCTGGCAGCATTTACAAAGTCATCAGTAGCCTTGGCTATTAAATTGATTCTGATCAACACTCTGAATCTTCTGTTTTTGTCACCTAGCAATGGGCTAACGATTGATTGCGTCTGTGTTCCAGTTGTTAAATGAAATTCTGTTATGGATTTTAGGGTCCTACCAGAGTTGTTTAATGACCACCATTCCATGTCTCTGAAAATGATTGGCAATGTACAAACCCTAATAGTACATTGTTGTCAAATACCACCAGATCTTTGGTGTCCTCCTGTAGGAAAAGAAATTAGATGCGATCCAACCACTGAGTAAGCAATGCAAGAGTGGAATATTAGCTCTCATTTGCCACTAATATATGACCTACTTGAACAGGACATTGACGCTGAGGTAATGCTCTGAGAATTTGATAAGTTTACGATCTTTGTTTCCACAATGATGAAATACGTCCATCTTCTAAGATAGAATTGTAAGACCGTTTAAAAGCTAAAGCTATTGACAAGTTAGATGTTCTGGCTGTGAGGAATTTAGTGTTGCAAGTACCCAAAGAAGCTCCAACAAATTCTGGGAAATTAACAATGATGGCCCTAGACATGTAGGTACTTCTAATCCTCTGAAAACAAAGGTTCAAGATGCTGCTGGGCTTGCCAGTTTCGCAAAATTATACAATCATGAAGATAGTGTGTGTTCTTAGTGTGAGGGGGACCACATGATCCTGTCAGTTATAAGGGGTCTGGAGATGCGATTCCCAGTACCTGATATTTTCCTGGCTATTTATAAAAGAAAACATTTAATACAATCCTGAGCCCTGATGGCAACTCCTGCTGACCTTTTTAGGAACCTGGAAGACTTTAGGTCCCTGGTTTTGGCCAAAATGTTTTATTAAATGCTTGAAAGACTAAAGATTACAGAGTTTTGGACATGCAGGATTATCTTTCTCATATTTTAAAAGGGTTTGAGAGACTTCTAAGCAGCCTTACATCCTATTTCTTTATTAGACTCCCGATGTATGCACTTTGGGAGAGTCATTTTAGCTAAATTACATGCTCGGGTCGATGCCGAGGATGGTCCATCTATTATCCAACTGTCATTCCAAGAAGGACTAGGAACCAGTGAGCAAGCTCAGCATTTGTACTTAATCAATTCAAACGCTTTGCATGTAAAATGTTTTTTAAAAACACAATATATCCCTGGCCTTCATGGATCTCAGTACAGATTTTGACCAAAGTCCATTGAGCTAAACTGGCAATGATTAAAAGATCTGAATCACCCGGAAGATCTGGTGAACACACTAATATGACATGAAGACACTAAGGCTTATGGTGGTGGTGGACATTGCACTGGGTCCAAGTTAACATGGCATGAGGCAGCAAGGCTGCATCCTTGCACCTGTATTGTTTTCCCTATGCACACATCTCTTACTTGAAACTTTATTTGGTAGTAAAGCAGTTATTCCCCCCCCCCCCATTTCTGGTGAGTTGAGTATTTTGGTTCTTGCTTATGCAGATGGTAGAGTTAATCACGAGAACCCCTATATCTCTTCAATGCCTTATTGCTACCATCCTTGGTAGCATTAACTGCTGATTGATGGTAGCAGGTGCAAACTGGTGCAAATACCTGGGCATCTAACACCAGGGCCTGGCAAATGCCTAATACTTGTCCACAAGCCAGAACTGTTGGCTTTGCCAATGCTTGTTTTTAACAGGACTTCAGTGCTTATATATCCAAGGAGACTGGAATAGAGCATTTCCTGTGGATTTCCTTCAGGTTTTTGGTTTTGAAAATGTGCTCAGCCTATGTGGAATATGTTGCTCGTGATAGCAGCAGAGGAGAAATGCTTTCAAAGGATTGCAACTATTTCGAAGACACAAGGATCCCGTGCCATTTTAATACACTAAGATTCTAGCACGCGAACAAATTGAAGAACGCAACCTCGCCAGCATCTTCAAAAGCCGCCTCATTTTACAGCCCAGCTTCTCTCGTTTTGCAAGACCGTTTCGCCATGTGTCATTCTTTATGCTCGTTATAAAAGAAAGGAAAAAACAGAAGCTCTCTCATAATCCTGTAAACTTTAACTAAGCTGATCAAACAACACAATGCAGCACCCTCCCATGAGACCCAACTCCTTCCTCCCCTGACCCGCCTCCTTCCTAGCCCAACCCAAACACAAATAAAAATAAAAAACAGCCTGTACCTTACATCAGCATGCTGCATGAACCAAAAGCCTTTATTAAGGACAACATCTCCTAGAAAGTCACTCCCGAATTCAGTCTCTCTCTTTCACTCACTACCGTTGGAGTTTCAGTTGCAGTGGTCTCTCCATGGGTCTTCCGATTCCTGGGCCCTATTTAGGGACACATCAAACTGTTTATTCAGCGCTGGTTGAAGGGAGTGTTGCAGCTTCTCGTGGAGAGTGGGGTGGCTCAGGCTGGGTCGATGGCCTTCTGGGTATCCTAGACTCCCTACCAGGGTTCCTCAACTTTCCCTGGATCTGGTCCCCCATGTCCTAGTCACCGCTCTATGATATGCACACTTCTTGCCAGTTCTCCATTGGCTCGTTACTCCCTCCACTTTTAATGTTTGGGCAACTGGTTTCACTGAAGCATTTGTATACTATACAGCTCTCCCAGTCTGCCCAATCATCCACAAACGTCCTCCGGTTCCCTTTTATGTTAATGTTTTCAATGTCTAGCTTTGTCAACCCAATCTCCTTGTCCTGGTTCATAAGCTCCTTTCACCTCCTGATCTTCTCTTCCTCTCCACCATTCAATGTCACACCTCTTGCTAAGTAGTCCCCTAGATATTCAAAAACATCTTGCTCTGAAAACGCATTGCTCTCCTCATCAAACGCCTAAACAACCACGTCTTCTTTGTTCTCCCCTTCCAATTCTGACATGTCTGTCTCCCACCTCTGTACCACTCTCTCCCTCCACCTCCTGAGCATCTCCTCCATCTGCCTGCCTAATCTCTTCTTCTATTTCTCCTATCAATATCTCCCTCGTCAAGTGCTCTCTTCCTCATCAACAACCATTTGTGTTTCCCTACCTCCTTGTTCTTCTCAGTCTCTGTTACTCTTTCGCTCACATGTGCCTCCTGCCTACACTGGATCGCTTTAAAGATTTCAGCCTCCAAGTGGAAACTCTCCCACGCAATCTCCAATGTGTTCTCCAAGCCATTCCTTAATACTTCCTTCCTCCAGCTCTACGTGCTCGGTCTTGTAATCCTCATCTGGATCACCCTTCCTCCACTTCCTTGATCGCTCCTCCCATTGTTCTCCACTACACTGTACATTTCTATATCCCTCCTCGACAACCCGCTCTTACAGAACCTCCTTACCCCTCTACTGAGTCTTCAATCTCCTCTTCCTTCACCCCCAACCTACACTTATGACTCTCCAACCTGCTCTAAGAACAAAAAACCTTCAGCCTCCACCTTTTTATCTCTGAGACCAACCTCCTCCCACACCTGTGCCTCCTCCTGCTTAGATTCTATTAACATCTCTCAAACCTCTTCCAATATAACTTCCACCTCCTAACTTCCTTCGCTCTCCAGCAGGGTCATCTCCCCTCCTTGCCTTATAGATCCTTCTCACCAGTCTCCTTTTCTAGACTCGCTAAAGTCCTTTCGGTGCTCCTTCCACAAGCTCTCTCCAAACTCCTTCCTGCCCCTGCTCTTGCTCCAGACACTCTCTTCCTTCCTCTCAACTTGACCCCTCCTTCCAGCCTCTCCTTTTGGCAATGGAACTCATGTATACATATTTGCTAGAGGGCGGTTGGGAGTTGTAGTTCCCTGGGTGGGTAACCCGTGATTGCTGGACTACAGCCTCAGGAACTACATCCACCATCTTGGAGCTCCTAACTCCCTCTTCCAGTTGCCAGTATTGTAAATGACTGGTATTTCACTCCCCTGGTGGTGGCTTCCAGTTCTGAGGTGGGATTTGGGTTGGTTGAGGGTCTCCTGCATGAGGGAGTCCCAGCGCACAGGCACCGCTGGTTCAGCAGAACCACTTCTGTTATGTTCGCGTAAAGGAGACCCCCTTAATGGCCAATTGATCTAAAGCATCTTTGGGTTATCCCTTAAAAGGCCCTGCACCCATTTTGGCCTGGGGTGGTCTGACACATAAGTACCCAATTTCTTTTTTCAAGGTCGGAATGGCCCAGTATTTACCCAATCAGGGAACCCGGACCCGGTACCCAGAATGGGGGTAGCCATGCCGTAAAAAGTGGCATGGTTACCTCCATAGTCGTAATAGGACTTTGGCAGAGGCCTTTAACTTAATTTGACATTAAATGTGTGTACACAGGGAATGTTCAGGACGTTGTGTTAAATAGAGAATGCTTAAACAGATTATGCGAGTCAAAGTATCAAAAAAACCTGATAGGACTTACAAACTATTATCAACGGTGTGGGGTCCTTCCCCACAAGGTTTTCAGGATTTCTAGCGACAAATGGTTGTACAGTAACATTGATCATATTTCGGAGCACTGAAAAACGTTTGCCAGTGTTATTTGGGGTTCTGCCCCAGGGAATGTTTGGGATCTTTAAGTGGCAAATGGTTAATTCCTAAACATACAAGATCAGTAATACTGGTCAAAACATGGTAGGATTTACAGATCACAAAACTGGGGCTTTGGGGTTAGCCCATAAGAATTATTATCAAATCTTGTGCAAATAATCAATTTTAAAGAACCTGGGACTTTTACATTGGTTTAAAAACCAAAAAGGTGATTAGGAATAAGAATGACATTTTCCTAAACGACTTGGGAGCTCTTTCCCGCTCGTCCGCACCTCTCCACCTGTTTTCCAGGCACTTTGGTAGTGCATTTTAAGCACATTAGGTCAGTAACATTGGCCACAATGTGCATTTGAAAACCACTTTACGCAGGGGTTTGAACTAAATATTTGAAGTAATAAATTAGCTAATTAATTAGAAATCATTACCAATAATATTTGGACTTCAAACAAAGCTAGTTGGTGAGCCGGTGCAAGTGGATCTAGGCCACATGGCCTAAGCCCCACCGACCTGTCAATCACTGCTAAACTGTTGGTGCCTTCCTGTCTTGCCAATCGTTTTCCCTACTTAAGCAGCCCACCAGCTACTTTGCCTTTGCAGTTAGTGAGCATGTACAAGTGGATCTAGTTCCCATGGCCTAAGCCCCAACCACTTGTCACTCACTGCTAAACTGTTGGTGCCTTCCTGTTTTGTTGCCCCTTTTCCCCTACTCAGGCCTCTTTTTCTTTGCAGTTGGTGAGTAGGTGTAATCAGATCTACGTCACGTGGCCTAAGCCCCACCCACCTTCTCAGCCCTGCCTCTTCCTTTCTGCTCTTAGCTCTTATATCAAGGGCATATCTCGCCTGGGCATCCAAAGTGAAGGGCAGATGAAGAAATTGTCAATTCCGTTTTGGACGGACGGGGAAGATCCAGGGCCTGAATTCCTGCTCAGACACAGGTAAGCAACAGCTAACATGTGTTTTCACCCTCTGTTCCGACACGCCAATCCCACGATCACCAGGCAACACCAATGTCCTCTCCTGATACGTCCGCTCTCCCCAACGGACACAGTAATCTTCCATCTCAACTACAGACCACCGAAGCCAAAACCACCTTCACCAGAAGCTTCATCGACCCGGCCACCACCATTACCCTCACGCATGCAAACAACATCTTCCTAGGTGACTTCAACCTCCCTGGAAACAAGGCCACCAAACTAATGAAATAAGCTCTCCATGGCTTACTGGACACCATCAGCATCACGCAGCACATGAAAGACCCAACGCAAGAGAAAGGTAACATCCGTAACCTAGTCATCACAGCACAGCCTTCCCTCCACCACAGCTCTCCTCTCCTACTTTACCGGTCTGACCACCTGGCTGTGCCCTTCAACATCCTGCACACCACCGCAGTAATGCACTTCCAGCAGAAACCCATCAGACAAACCTTCAGGTCCTTCAAGAACTTTCTGGTTGAAGCCCTCAGGGAAGACCTCATCAACCTCCACCTCACATGGTATGAAAACCCCCAACTGAACTTCGACTCTACTGGAAGCACTGAACACCACCCTCTCAGCCTCCATTGACCAACACGTGACTCTGAAACAACGCACCTGCAAACCGAAACCGTCAGCACACTGGTACATGCAAAAAATCAACCTCAGCAAAAGAGTCATCTCGAAACAAGAGAAAACCTGGCATCTCCCCAGGAACGAATCCAACCTGGTGCTCCTCAAAGAACTCTGAGCAACTCGCTGACAAGTAATCAACACAGCCAAGGCCTCCTACTATCAGTACACAATAGCAGAACACAACAAAAGCAGAGCCATCTTCAAAACGGTCAGTCTCTGGCGGTCCCCACGACCATCCTGGGACCCAGAGATTGATTACACCTAAATGCGACTTTCCTGGCTCTTACAATGTACTCCAGGTACCCCTGAGCACTGCTAAGATGGGGCCACTGATTCGGAGCCTCCACTAGGCTCCCAGGCTGCTCCAGGCAGTGTGGACCCATCCAATTGGCTGCTTGGGATTTCTTCAGGCAACTGTACCTCCAGCCGTAGGGTGCAACCAGCCACAACCAAAGGCCAGAAGCTAAGGCCTCCCGATGCAGTATCTGCCGGTCTCAGCCGGTGAAGCGATCCACTTCCTATCCCGCACTGTGCCACCTCCAGAAGACCGGTCTCTCGTCCTAACCACCCCAGAGCAATGGAATGCCCAAAGCCTACACAAGTAGCGAGACACGCTGCCCCGATAACGTCACTACCCAAATCACATGCTACACCGCCGGATCAAGGACCCACAATAATTCTGCGCATTGCGTGCTCAAACTGACACAAATCTGGCTGGCGCCCTTTGTTAGCCCCTTGGTAGTTAACTACTTAACGACTGTTGCCACATCTGTGGCCGCAGGCAGCCCGTAAATTCAGTCAAAGGTGCCCTGGATCCAGTCATGTACCCTCGGCCAGCTCTACAATCTCCATGCCCTATACCACGCTACCCCACTTCGAACACAACAGTGCACTGAGGGTTCACACCAGCCCTGTGCCGCACCTTACTGGCCCTAGGAAAATAAAAGACCGGAATGGCCTGCTCAGGTCACGAACCCGGTGCCCACCCAAGGCGACCCCCCCATCAGCATCCATCAGCATCCACAGACCAGCCTCTATCATTAGTTCACCCAAACTACCTCCGATAAATGTGGCACCAATGGTAACATTCTGAACAGTGTGTCCATGCCTGATACCACCAAAGACTCGAACACTATCTACGCCAAAGTAGTAAAGAATTGCACCCTACAATTGTCTACAAATGTTATAAACACCCCTAGCATTGTGTCTTCTACTGATGCCCAAGTTTATGGGATGTATGCAACTACTGTCACTATACCCAAATTCCCTGCACGCCCTGTCAGTAATGTCTCTGGGCCTGAGTCCTCAAATATCAGAAATGCTGTTTTTAATGCAAATTATGAGGTGAATGTGCATGCAACAGCCCACAATGTAATGTGCTCTGTTAAGTATAATGACACCATAAATACGAACTCTGTTAATTGTAATGACAAAGTTACTCACCATGGGGTATTGAAGGGCAGTAACGCCACTAGCAGCCCCAACATCAGTGCAAATGTTGGCTGGTCCATTTCCTTCAATGCCAGAAATGCATATTGCTCAAATTCCTACATAACTGCCTCCCAGCCTACATTCTCTCATGTAAATGCTGCCTTCGTACCCACAAATCGCTCTGATGCATTAGCTAATGCTCCTGTCCATTCTAAATTGGTCACTAATAAGAGCACCTGCACCAACAACCTTCCTTTCAACGGGGTCCTCATCAATGCCCACTCCCTCCCAGCCCATGCCTTCGACATTAATGACTGTCTAACCACACTCAACCTAGATGCCCTATCCATCTCCGAGACATGAATCCAAGATGCTTCCGTCCCACCCTTCTCCCTAGACCACCCCACTGGCTATACAATTTATCGCAAAAACTTCCTCTCTGGCAGAGGAGGGGGGATGGCCCTCCTGGCTAAGGAATCCTTACCTTTTAGGCAAGTTAACCCCTCCCTTGATAGGAACAGTGATATTCGATCACTTAAATTGACCGTAGCACCCACTTGTACCATCACTTTCCACATTGTATATCGCTCGCCTGGCCCACTAGCCAGCTTCCATGAGAATTTCCTCCACATACTCAATGATAACATCAAGAACTCCTCCAAAATTGACTTAATGGGTGACATGAACCTGGGCCTGAATGATCACGTGGATAGAGGCCATATCTCTATCCAAAGCACTTGAGACCTTAGATTTCAGGTTTCACATTAACAACCCCACCCACTGAAGAAGCTGTGCATTGGCTTGGATTGCAGACCTCAATTGTCCAATTACAATCAACTAACACCCTTTGCCCTTGGTCCGACCACCATGTGATCCACTTCTCCATCCCCTACCACAACAAACCCAAGCCTCTGATGGCGTCACTATCACCGGCACTAGCCGCAGCTCTTGCAAGCTGACCAAAAAAAGCTTACTTACCCTCCTCAGCATGCCTATTCTCAAACCATCCATCTCCAATGACCCCAATGTCCTTGTAGACTTATATGCCTCAACCCTAGCCATGGCAGTGGACATCATTGACCCTACTCTCTAATTCCTGGTACACACCGGACCTACTCGCGCTCTGCAACAAAATAAATGATGGCCCACTGTTCCTGGCAAAAAAAACCTCCACTGCCATGAGACTAGAGTTCTCTAAGACATCCAAAGCATATAAACAGGTAAATTATCTCAACCAAATCTACCTCCTTAAATTTGAGAATCACCAACACGAAGTAAGACACCAGAGAGATTTTCTCCATCTTTAGAGAACTCGAGACCCCACCACTCCCCCTCAACCCATCACCACAGATGAAGCTTGGTGTACCAACATCCATACAGCGATGCTAAACAAAACTGACATTGTATATAATAAAATCACTGCCAACCAACGAGATTTGGTCATACCACGACCACAGCTTTTACAGATAACGCACAGACCCCTAAGGTCCCTCTATTCCAGTTCAAAGAGATCATGCATCTAGACATGTGCGCCATCTTAAAAAATCTAAACCCCTCTAATTGCAAAAGGGAAACCTGTCCTGTCCCAATCATCAAGGACTACGTGGAAATCCTTGTTCCGTTCATCGGAAATGTCATAAACACCTCCTTCAGATCAGGAGTGGTACCTTCCAGCCTCAAGGAAGCGTGGGTACATCCCCTCCTAAAGGAAAACACATTGGAGCCCACACTCCCCAATAACTACAGGTCCATGATGACAGTCCCTTTCCTATTGAAAATCCTAGCTAGAGCTGCACACCTGCAGGTTCAACAGTTCCTAGAAACCCACCACATACTGGGTTTTAGCCAATCCGGATTCCACCCTGGCCATGGCACGCTGCTGGATAAAAAAGAAAAAAAAAACATTTGATGAGGCCAGAGACAATGGCAAGCCAGCCCTGCTCCTCCTTCAGGATCTGTCAGCCACTTACGACCAATTGGATCACAAAATCCTCTGCCATCAGCTCACCACCCCGGCTCATTTCTCTCAGGAGGTGTCAAATTGGATCTCATTCCTTGAAGGAAGAGTCATGAGAGTATTTCAGATCAGGCTAGTGCGACTCCCACTCCCATACCCTGCGCAAGGCTCTTGCATCTCCCCCATTCTCTAAAATATATTCACCAGACCGCTCTTTGACATCCCTGACTCAATTGGCAAAGACTACACTAACTATACCGATGATACCAAAGTCCTCCTCCCACTCACCGGCAATTATTCAGACGATTCAAAGACCGTCAATGCGGCCACCTCCCCTATCCAGGCCTGAATGGCGACTAACCACCTCTGCCTCAATGGGGATGAAACAGAAATCCTTTTGGTTGACCCACCGGAAATACTAAAAAAAGCTCAATGACCAAAACTTAGTCTTCGACATAGAGAACATCCGGATCCCCGTCTCCTCCTCCGTCAAAACCTTGGGGGTCTGCTTAGACACCTCTCTCTCATTGTCGCGCCAGGTCAATTTCATAGCATCCTATGCAGCCTACGCGAACAAACTACTGAATGCAGCCAAATCTTTCCTATCTACCGACAGCTGCTTCACTATCACCAGGGCGGTCATAGGATTGAGGCTGGATTATTGCAATGTCATCTTCACCGGTACCTCAGCCAAAACCATCCGGAAGCTACAACTCATTCAAAATAATTCGCTGTGAGCTGCTCTCAGCATCCCTTAAAGAGGGCACATTTCAGCAGCCTGGAGAAAGAGCACATCCTATACAAAAGCCATGGCCATCACCCACAAATGCTTTGCCAACACAACACTCCGGTACCTCTCCCAAAAGATCACGAGAGCCTGCTCGTTTGGACCCATTAGAACTCCCTATGCTCATTGTCTCATACAGCCCAAAGTTAGGCGGGCCAAAGCTGGAGGTTCTAGCTTACCCTTCATCGCAGCCAAGCAGTGGAATTGTGAACTACCGCCCAATCTCTATCACTCCTTTCTTGGGCAAACTCTTGGCCATCTCCCAGCTCACTCTCCGCACTGAATCTGTTGGTTGTCTCCATGATCATCAGTCTGGCTTCAGAGCAGCCAGAGGCATGGAAACTGCGCTCCTGAACACCCGTGAAGTCCTGCTCACTAATCTTGATTCTAAACAGAGGGGGGTCTGGGAAACTCTCTACCAGCACGAACACAGCCCATTGACTTGTTCTAGGGTGGATGGCCCCTGGGAGAGTCTCAACCAAGTCTTTAGCTCACTGTTGTTTTCACAGAGAAGAAATTTCCCTGCAAATCAGTCTTTGTCTTTCCCAGGGGCAGTCCAGCACCGAAATGCTAGCCAATTCTCTTCTAAACAAGAGTACCACAGCAATCCCATACACATGTTTCAGACTAGTTGATTCTAGCCTTCCTTCTGTCCTCATGCTCATTGATCTTTCCTCTGCTTTCAACACAGACAACCATGCCATCCGGATCAATCGTCTCAGTAAGAACCTGGGCATTATGGAGCAGGCCCTCGCCTAGTTGATTCCCTTCCTCTTGGAACGTCCCTCTGAGGTCCAACTGGGTCCCTTTCTCTCCGCCACCTCTCTCTCTCTCCACATGTGGTGTTTCCCAGGGTTCCAACCTCTCTCCCTGTGTTACGCTCACCTGGTCTCCTCAAAATCACCTTCCCCTTCCGAGAGTCGTTGGACCTGCGGCTGAGGAGATGGGTGTTGCACCTGCATGGAAAGGAGAGGCAATGAGAATGGAGTGGGGATATTGTGACTTCCTCCAGCCCTTTCGTGCCAGAATACGGTGCGAAAGCACTTTCCCACAGATGCTCACCTGTAGTTTTGTGATGTTGAGCTATCCGCCCTGCTTTTCCTAGCAGGGGCGCGTAGAGCAGACCAAGTTACTTTACTGGCCCATGGGAGTGTTGATCCAGGCCAGCTGTGACCAATCCACATATAAGGTAAGCCTTTAGTATGATTATAGTTCGATTACAATGTCTGTATTCCGTCTAATAGTATTTCTTGTAATGTCTCATTCCATTTCCTTAGGCACGGAGAAGAGAATCTGGATCGAAGAGAGCCCGGAAAACCTTAGAGGCTGATGGAGTTTCAAAGTGACAGGTAAGTTGGTCTTTATAAGGGAGCTTTAGTCTCTTGTGTAATGCAGCTGAGTGAATGCTTATGAGTTCTAACCTGGTTGTTCTTATTTCCTCGTAGGTGCAGGTCGACGATGAAGAATGGTGTTCAGGGTCCTCGATGAAGATTCGTAGTTGCAGGAGGTCGTCTCCGACTCTGACCGTGATGGAATGCCGGTTAGAAAGAAGACTCGGCTCCGACCATAATGGAATGGAGGTAAGAAGAAGAGTCCAGCACAGGCTGCAGCGATGTAGCAGCTGGCAACAGGTAAGATGCACGCTCAGCGATGTAGAGGCTGGTAGCAGGTAGGATGCACGCTTAGCGATGTAGAGGCTGGTAGCAGGTAGGATGCGCGCTCAGCGATGTAGAGACTGGTAGCAGGTAGGATGCGCGTCCAGAGATGGATTGGCTGACAGCAGGTAAGACACGTCCGCAGCGAAGGTGTAGTTGGAGTGAAGACGCTCGCGGTGATGGAGTGGAAGACTGCAGGTAAGAAGCGTTCTCAGGAGTATCTCCAAGATGAGGCTGTGAAATCCAGTGAGGCACAGGTAAGTAAAGCGGAGAGCGTTACGCTGCTTGGAAGCAGAATAACACAAAGCAAGGGCACAGGGATGGGCTGGCCTTATATAGGCTGGTTCAGGCCCCTCCCACTAGCTCTGCCTACAAACTCCACCTTGCCCTTCTTTGGGTCTGTAGCACGTGCCTTCCAGTTCTGTTCCATGGCCACGCCCGGCCCAGCTGCAAACGCTCTAGGCCTAGAGTGTGCAGAGCACACTTTAAAATGAGCCTGGCGCCACAGGTGCCAGGACTGGGTCCAAAGGGACCCTGGGGATGAGGAAGGACTGGCCCCTCGACTAGTGGCCATGACACCCTGGCTTTTCAACCTCTATTTGGCCCCTTTGGCCCTCCTCATCTCTATTTTCTCCTCTAACTTTCACTGTTATGCGGATGACACTCAGCTCTCCTTCAGGTTCCCCTCTGCCTCCTCGTCTCTCTCGCTCATTCCTGACCATCTATCCGTGATTCAGGATTGGCACGCCTGCAATGATCTCTGCCTCAATGCAAGAAAGACAGATATCTTCCTCATTGGGACACCTGCTACCACTTTCCCTCTTTCACTCTGGAATCACTCCTTGCGGCCTCTCCCTGCTCCTTCCTGTGAGTCAAAAAACCTTGGGCTCATCGTTGCCTACACTCTCTCCTTCTCCCCTCACACCATGGACCTCTCAAAGAAGTCCCACTATCAGCTGCTCCTCCTCAGAGGTATTCTTCCTTTTCTCACTACCCACAGACGCTCAACATCTCCAAAGCCCTGGTTCTCTCTAGCTGGACTACTGCAAGAGCCTCTATCTCAACCTGCGTTCCTCTACTCTCCGCCCTCTGCAACTAATGCAGAACAGGACTGCAAGACTTGTCCTTGGCCTCAAGCCCAGGGATCCTATCTCTCCGGCCCTAACATCTCTCCACTGGGTCCATGTGGCTGCAAGGATCAAGTTCAAGACCCTATGCATTTTCCACAAGGCTGTCTGGGGCCTGGGCCCGCATTACATCCAACTCTCTCTTCCTAAACATCTCCCTTCTCGAGCCCTTCGCTCAGCTACCTCCAACTCTCTGACGGTTAGACGTTTTTCTAGGCAGAGAGTTGGAAGTTGATCTCTCTCCTCTGCAGGGACTTCCCTCTGGAATCGCCTTCCTGCCCTCTCAAACATGAGCAGGACCATCTCAGCTTCTGGAAGCAGCTCAAGACCTTTTCGCTTCTGCTTTCTCTCCAACTCTCCCTCCCTGACCACCTGTCTGCCATGCTAGCTGGTTGCCTGGCTACCCTTCTGAACTCAATGGGCAGCAGTCTTCCTCTATGACCTGCAAGCACCTGCACTGCCTCCGGGCCTTCATGCTCTTAGGGGCTGTATCTGGAACCCTACATCCCCCCTTTTTTGCACTTCACTTAGCACTTACTGAGAGCAATTGCTGCCCTGACAGCACTTCCCTTTCACTTTCCTTTGCACTTCTCTTCTCCCCCCACCTATACAATCTGAATGACACAAACCCTAGTAGGATTGTTTTTTATGTTCTCCCTGTGTCTCTCTACCTTGTCTTGTTGTGCCTAGAAGAAATTGTGTACAGGTGTGTTATAATTGACTCATCATAGATTCAATGACAGACACTACACTGCTAGTAATTTGAAACTTACAAAAGAGAAAACTGAAACTTGGAAAGTCAGACCCTTCTTATACCCAAGCAAAAGAAACTATGTGATGATAAAACTATTAGATTTGTAACAAGATACATTTCTAATAGTTATAATATACAAAAGATTTTGAAGAAACATTGCTCGTTACCACTCATGGACCAAGATATCAAATCTGACCTCACACCTTACCCTAGCCTTTCATTTAGCAGAGCACCAACCATGCACAATATTCTCAGTCCATCTTATATGGCTCAGATAACAGATCTCTGCAAGAGATTGGCTCAGCCAAACTAAACCAATAGGATTCACCAAAGGTGGAACATGTACCATGTCTGGTTATGCAGAAAGAACACAAATCACCAAATTCAAAGGCTGTAAAGATTTCATTATCAAGGAACACATCAATTACTGTACTAAATTTCAAATGTATGTGATCATTTGCATCTGTGAGAAAGTATATAGGGAGTACTATCGGGGAACTCAGCATCAGGATCAGAGAACATCTGAACACTATACACTCGCAAGACCAGAAGCTCCCCCTGGCGACCCATTGTCAAAAGAGCCACCAGTTCGATGACAAAAGGGAGAGCCGCTTAGTAGGGCTACAAACTGTGAAATGTGGACCCAGGGGCGGTAACAGAGAGTGCAAGCTGAGACAACAGGAATCTAGGATGATCTGCAGATTCAGATGCATAATGAAACGCCTGAAGATGGATCCTGATTTCTATGTATTCTTATGAATTAACCAATGTATGTGGCCCCACCACTCTAATATCAGGTCAAAACACATTTGGCCAACCAATCCGGAGCACAACCAACCTATGCCCTCCATTTAGGTCTAGATATACTCATTCACAGGGGCCACTCCCCTCAGGACTCCTCCTGACCCGACCCCCCATAGACTTAGCAGTCAAGGCAACGTAACAACCTCCCTGGGAGCTCCACCAATTCAACACCTCCTACAGGACTCCCCACCCAACTACAAGGATGCCCCCCCTCTTGGCTCCTCACATTGCCCCCCAGGCTTGGGCCAACATAATCAACAATATATCAGACATCATGGACCCAGTAACTACACTGCCCACTGCTGTGAGTAATTACAATATATAAATACGTCTTGCTTTATGATTCCAACAACAGGCACTCCAATAGGCTTCAATAGACTCCCATGATGCAGGTTCATTTACATGTAGAACTCCAGCTTTCCATACAGCATCAACATGTGGCAACAAGCATGCGTCGAGAAAGACTGGATCCACCTTGCTTGCCTGGACCAGGCCTCTGATGCATGCACCCCTATCTTTACACATCACAACGTAAAACAAACTCACCAGGTAAGCCACACTGGGTCTACGACCCTTCACTCCACACCCTCATTGGCCCCCCGGCCAACTGCTCACCACTCTGTCACCAAGACACATATTGCACGATGCACGGCACTCAACGTTCGCCCTGGTGTGCAAGTGGCAAATTATTTTGGGCTCATGTTGCTCGAGACAAGGCACCCTCATCTGTCTCATACTCAACTGGCACTACTGCAACTGCGGCCTGGCCCCTAATCACCCACTCCCCACTGGGACTCTCTAAATTAACTACACGCCTGGGCGTGCACCGTGACTCAAGACTTGTGCTATTATTTTTATTTTATTTTTATTTATTAGTTTGTATAGCGCTAAAGCCCGCGGGCATCAGAGCACTTGCCAAAGAGACAGGACCAAAACAGACAGAAGACGTGACAACAAAAGACAAATATAAGTCAGTTCTGTGATGTGCTTGAATTTGTGGTCTGGTCGGGTGTTTATTTGAATAGCAGGGTCTTTAGTTTCTTTCTGAATTGTATGTAGTTTGGTTCCAATTTCAGTGTTGCAGGTAGTTCGTTCCATTTAAGGATGCTTCTGCTCGAGAAGGCCTTGCCAAGGCCGTTCTGCTTTTTAGCTGGAATAGTTTGGAGGAGGCCTTTATTAGCTGATCTAAGTTTTCTGATTGGTTCATGCCAATTGAATTGTTTCTTTAGATATGCTGGGGCTTTACCATATAGGCATCGATGGACCATGGTGAGGGACTTGAATGTGATTCTCTCCTCAACTGCCAACCAGTGCAGATCTTTTCTGTCACTCGTAATGTGTTTCCTTCTTGATTTTCCCATGATAGCCCTGATTGCATTGTTTTGTATCACCTGACACTGTTTCAGGCATTTGCTACTTGCTCCCAGGAGCAGGGAATTGTCATAGTCAAGTCTGGAGAGTATAGTAGCTCTGGCTATGGTAGCACTATTTTTCTGATTAAGTAGGGGTCTGATTTTTTAAGTCGTTTTTGGTAGTACTGGCAGTTTCTTTTCAAGTAAGTTGTATGGGCCTTCGCTCCTAGTGAGGCCTGCAAGTAAACTCCAAGTGTCTTCACTTTTTCTGATATTGGTATTTGGGCATTTTTAATACTGAAGGAGGAGTATGATGGGTCAACTTTTTTTCTGGCTTGGGCTGATCCAAAAATCATAAGTTCCGTTTTGGTACCATTAAGGCACATCCAGTTTTCCTTCATCCAGCCTTCGATGATATTGTATATAGATGTAAATTTATCGCTATCTTGTTTGTAGTCGCCACTCAGCTCGAAGACCAATTGGGTGTCGTCGGCGAAGTTAGTGAAGAATATGCCTAATTGTGTCAGCATGGTGCAAAGACAGCGCATATATAGGTTGAACAACAAGGGTGAAAAACTGGCTCCCTGTGGAACTCCACAATCTACTGGTTTGGTTTTAGAGGCCTGGTTTCCCCAGACTATCCTAGATTGTCTGTCTTGTAAGAATGAGGATATCCACTCAGTTGCTTCTTGTGAGCAGTTTCCTGAGAGTTCTAAGGCCTCTCGGAGCTTCGTGTGATCAAGCAGATTGAAGGCTGCTGAGAGGTCTAACAAGATCAGAAGGCCTGATTTGCTCCTGCCCAGTATACCTAACATCTCGGTCTGCAGATCTAACAGTGCCGATTCAGTGCTGTGGGCTGTTTGAAAACCCAATTGTTGGGGGTGCAGAAGGTTGTTTGTGTCCACATAATTCTGGAGTTGTTCAGTGGCAACTTTATCCAGTATTTTCAACAAATAGTTACAGTTAGTTATTGGTCTAAGGTTTGCAGGGTCCTGTTGGTCCAGTCTGGTTTCTTCGGTAATGGTGTAACCGTGACTGTTTTGAGTTGTGTGGGTACAGTCTGATCCCTGAAGGACGCATTTACCATTCTTCTAAGGAAGGGAGAGAATATGTCGATGTTTTCAAGTATACATTTTGGTGGTAACACATTTTCTGTGCATGAGGTGCATCTTGTGTTAGAGAGTGTTTTCTTCATCTTATCAAGTGTTATTGGTGTGAATTGGAATTTAGGAATAATGGGTTCAGGCTTGATTTTTCTTGGTGTCTCTGGAGTAAATAGGCTATTCTTCTGGCAGGTTATAATGGCTTTCTGGCCTTAATGATTTTGTTATGGAAGGCCATTTGGACTTTCTCACAATCTAGTTCGGTTGGTTGGAATGGTGACCTGAGTGCTTTAGGTTTATCGGTGGCTTTAAGGATTTGGAAGAGTTTGCTGGTAGAGTTGGATGCCTTGCTAATAAGTTCATTGTAATGATCTTTCTTAATTTCTATAAGTTTGGTTTTGTATCTACAATCAGCGTTTTTCCAGTTTGTTCTATTTGTTACTGAGGGTTCTTTTAACCATTTCCTTTCTAAGTTTCGTTTCTCTTTCTTTTGTTCAATGGCTTCAGAATTGAACCATTTTTGGTGGTTTATGTTGGGCCTGACTTGTTTATTTTTTAAAGGGGCGTGGAGGTCTAGCATGGCTTTTAGGTGTTGGTTGTATGCTAGTATTATTTTTTCACATGAGTCGTCATCAGTATTGCTGGACATAATTTCATTTACTCCTTCTAATAGCATAGTGCTAGTGATTTTTTTCAAGTTCCTTTCAAGTACGGTTTTGGGTGAGTTATTTGTTTTAGCCATTTCTTGTTTTAGGGTAAGTAAGACTTCAATTTTGTAATGTAATGATCTGTCCAGATACATTACTTGTGCTAACAGAATCCATGGTCCCCCTGATGACCAAAATGTGCAGAATCAGAGGCTTGGGGCACCTAAGCCCTTCGCTTCACCAACAACACAATATTCTACTAGAGATCATCTGCAGCCATATCACTATCTCATCTCGGCGAGGTCCTCCAACCAAGTGACACCTCAAACCACAATTCCCACTATCACTGAATCTGAAACACTGACCACTGCTCAATGTCATACCACTGTCACAGGCACAAGTACACAAAGGCACTATTATAGGCACAAGGAGGCATGGGGAACACATGAGTATTAGTGATCACCACACCCTCTGCCCCTCCCTTTAAACTTATACACATGCCATCTTTCTCCAGCCTAACCGGGAAAGCAAAACCAGCCTAAGAACTCACAAAGGGCTTGACATAACAATTGCCTTAGGTAATAACAGTACATGAGCATGACAATAGTACTAGCCTTTAATGCTGGCATCATGCTTATCTTAAACACCAATGCACTAACCTTTCAAATAATTTTCTCTCTCCTACTTCTCCCCTCAATCCACTTTCTGAAAATTGAATTGTTTTTTTAACCCTAAACAGAAATGATCATGTTATATGATGGTTCTGTATTTGTAATATGTGGTATATCACCTGTATGATTGACATATATCTATCTGTTATGATGACCGGGGCCGCCCCCTCGTTCTGTTCTTCTAAACACATGTATGGTTTTAATCCACCTATGTCACAATTACTTCACCTGCCACAAATTATCACTATCTTACATGTATGTTGAATAACAACCCTGAAAAGGACCCTTGAGGTCGAAACACATGTCAGCTGATCTTTAAGACTACATGTCTTCACTACCCTAATAAAACCAAATTGGGTTCTAAATAAAACTATTGCAGTGGATATCCATCTTTCCAAATCAAATAGCGCAAGGTATCCGGGACTGAGCTACTTTCACACTACCCAAACAGGAGGTGTGGGCAGCACATCCACCCTCCTGTGACCATGCTGCTAAAAACAAAACTCATTGAATAACAGAGCGAAGCACAAGGACAGTTTCAGCCTAGGGCTCAACCGTTCCCTGTAATCATATTATATCATATCATATCATATCATATTTTACTGTCACTTCAAAAGTTCCTCAATTGTATGTAATGATTCACTGAAACAGCGCTGTGATGCCCTCGGGCTGTTGTGCTCTTTATGAATGAAACAAAATATATATAAATATCAGAATATGTTAATCTATACATATATATAAAAGTGAAAATGTGTTTCTTTGTGGCATGATTTGTGGTGAAGTGTTGTTCCTTATACAATTTCACACCATTTATCCAATCTGCACCAAATGTTTGCATAGTTGCATTTTAGGACCCGTCAGACATTACTGGCTCCATGACATTTGGTCATTTCATCCCTTTCCCGAGATTTCAGCAAAAGTCAACATTTGTTGTTGGTTTGTGGACAAGAGTTCTTCCTTATACAATTCCACACCGTTTCAGCAATCTGAACCAAATTTTGCATAGATACCTGTTAGGCGCCTCTGGGCATTACTAGCTACATGACATTTGGACACCTTACCCTTTTCCTGTGATTTCATCACCTTCACACATAAGACAGTTGGCTGAAATCGGCAAAGCATCAATGTGGTTGTAGAAGGACCGGTTCGCACATGAGGAACAAAACTTGAGGCCAGGTCCCAGGGTGCACGGTTTCCAAGATATTTGCAACAGAATGCACCGCAACAAACTGCACAACTTCAGGGTGAGGAAAAAGTGGGGGGGCAGAGAGCACAGACGGTCCTGGTAGAAACCCACCAACTCTCAACCCCCCCCAACGTCTGCTCCGGGGTATGTCAGCCAGCCACAAGCACCCATTCTCAGTGCGGTTTACTTCTTCACGGTGCAAAGAACAAGTGATAAGCAAATAAGAACAGCGATCTACAGGATAACTGTTATGATGTCTGTCTACAGAAACCGTTCGGAGAACAGATACTTCTACTAGTCATACTATATAATAAAAGTCCAGATGTATGTTTGTCTGAAGCCGTCCTACCCGCTTCGCCTGCTATCACTGCTAAAGGGAGCTGTTGCTTACGCATACAACATCTTCCAGGCAAAAACATTTGTATTTCAACAATGATAACATATAATTATCTGCAGAAAAAGCCCAAGACAGGGATACCACTTTAACAGCATACTTCAAGTTGCATACACTAAGAAAAAAGGCACATTTTAAAAAAACATAAAGAAATGTATTTGATTAATCACTATTTCTCAAACAAAATTCATTACTTTGTTTTTCAGTGTAATTATGTATTATGTAATTAATTGTAATATTTATTATTATTATGTATTATTATATAGATAATATTCTTCATGTACATTTTAAACTTTGACTTCAAATTACTTTATTATATGATTGGTTACTTCGAATAATGCTGCACGTGAATTGTATTACTATGAAATCCCTCAACATTGTATATTTGAGTCCAAAACCCGTAAGTGGAATCCAAGACAATGAGGAGCAGATACAATTAGCCATATGCACTATGTTGAACTTTCAACGTATTCTATAAGATTTTGTTTGAGGTTACTATTTCTCCATGTAAAAAGAGCAAAATCTTTTACAAAATAATTGTTTTTCTAGTCACATAAATTATGTTAAAATACACCATATAATATATTTACACTCTGAACATGTCTTACTTCATGCACATTAACCCGTGTACACTGGCTTTTCCACTAGTCATTTAATAAAGTAAAGGTAGGCACCAATTTGTTCATTTAACACTTGTCAGCTGTACACATGAACAGAAGATGATAATTTTCACCAGGATACAAACATATGCACATGGATTATTTATTTTCCCATAATGTACATGACAGCTGGGCAAAGTCATTGAAAATGACAATTTATTAACAAGGATACAGCAATGAATAAGGACAAATTCTGTCACATAATTTGCATGGCAGCAATATACACACACCTTATTATGTATTTCATTGTGCAAAGTTGAGATTTACGCCACTTCTTTTTAGTTTTGGCTATTAGGTGTTGCTTGCGCTACATATAAGCCAAAACTATTGCATTAGAGTACAGAAAGGGAGAAATGGCATATGAGGAGGGACACACAGCTTTTATGTGTTGTTTGGTTATTTCTCTACTGTGCCGTGTAGCCTAACTTTCCCTGTACTATGGGTATTCCCTACCTAACAAAACTAACAAAGGTGCTTGTCAGTTGTTAGTAAGCCCAAAAGGAAGATCAGTCCACTGTCCAAACTAACCTATTCTAACCAACCACTATTAGAGCAATGACCAGTATTACCTTAATAGGATTTTTTTAAACATTTCTATGCAACTCCTGTGATTAAATGAGAAAGTTCTAATATTTAGGTTCCTCCCAGTTTCAATTTTCATTCTCCTTGTCCACGCTTTCTCTTCTTCATATACATTTCTTGTTTGGCTTTCTTTATCTTTGTCCCTTCCTCCTCTAAAAACAATCTAGTCCTTTCTCTGTATTCAGATATAAACCTCTCTGTATTTAATGTCCACTTTTTATATTGTTTGGGACTAGATTGCACATTCCCATATTGGTTCTCTTGTCCTTCTTTCACTCTGAATAGTAGATCTTGAGTGGAACACATATGCGCGTTCCAATACAGATTCTCTCTCTTTTCCCATACTCTTGTTACTTCCTCTTCACTGGGAAGAGTATGATCATTCTGGTAATGATTCGGTGTCTCCCTCCTGGGTCTCTTGCCTTCCCTGTTACATTCAATGTTCAGGGATAGCATCACTGGGGCTGGTAGCCAGCTCAGACTTTTGTTCTCAGTTGTCGGATATCCTTCTCGGTTCTTCAAACATTTCCCCTTTGGGTTGTCGTTCCCCTTTTAATCATCCACTTTGTACTTCCTTCACAGAAGCAGTACTGGCATTGTTTGCAGATGCAGCGGTCCACCCCAGATTGATTGTGGCCACGTCACCACTTACTCTTCTCTCAGGGTCAGAATGCCTCACATTCGGTTCGCTTCTCTGCGTCTCTCCTCTTTGATGCTGCACATCTGGAATTTCCCTCAGGCTTCCCTTCTGCATTGGACGCTGTACATCCTGGGAATCTGCAGCGCACCTCAACAAGCCGTCTTGAAATTTGCTGGGGTTCTCTCTTTCAATGTCTCTGCCTCCCATTCTTATTACGCTATTTTGGGACCTCCACAGTGCAGCATCAAAGTCCTTCCTTTCTGTCTACTTCATACTCTGGATGTTTCCCACAAGTTTCTTCATCTCAGTACACTGCAAGTTATTCTTTACAAGCACAAGTAGCAAAACGTATTGGTACTCTGCATGGGTTCTGTAGACAGACATGATAATGCTCATCCATTTATGAAAATAAATGACCCTGAAGGTCACTGATCTGAGACGCTTGTCGCTTGATGTGCTTTGCACTGTGAAGTAAACTGCACTGAGAATGGGCGCATGATGCTGGCTGACATACCCCGGAGAAGACTTGGAGGGGAGGCGAGAGTTGACATGCTGCAGCATACTCAAACCTTCTATGCGCTGTGATGAGGCGCATAACTCCAATGAAACAGAAATAACCTCTGGGGTAAGTCAAACCCACAAAGTATGTGAAAATCAAACTGCGATAACCTCAGAATCTGGAAATAATACCCAGTTACCAATTGTTTCTTCTTCTCCTTCCTTCCAAATGTATGTCTGCACTGCCAAAGCTAATGTCATGCAAGAAGATAACAGAGCTAAGAAATCCAACATGGAGGGAGAAAAGGATCACTGGAAACGGAGCAGCCACACTACTGTTGCAGTACAATGGAGGCACCAGGAGTCAAAAGAAGGAACATTGGAGCATGGGAGAGAGAGAAGTAGTAGTGGCCACAGCAATTGTAGTGGAGACCATGAGAAGCGAACAAAGTGGAGTGGAGCGGCAGATCCTAACATCCTAGTGACCGCAAGGGTGAGAAAGCGAGTAATGGGTCACAAGACAGTACCGATGGGGTTAAGAAAAAGGATAATACCCTCGGAGGAGGGGTTCAGCACATAGTACGAGGCTCGACAGCGGGACAGCATACCACGCCGTTTGCCCATCGTCCGAAGATGAGCCCATCTGAGTGGGGTACACATTCACAGGTATGAATCAAATGAGGGGGAGAAGGTTGGCTGGCATAGATGTCTGAGGTCCAGAACGAGGGAGACAAAGTCTCGGCTGTCTGACACCCACCTTAGGAAAAGTATTATAAAGACCATTGGATTTTTTCCCCCTCCCTATTCCTAACAGCCTACTATGATGGGTACGTAATGGGGTAAAACAAAGAGAAACGCAACCCAAAACCTTTCTCTACCTGAGATTCCTGAAGGAAAACACAGAGGACATTAACAAGGGAGGAGACCTTGGGCCACACCCAGACCACCCATACCTATACTGTGGGAAGACCCACAAAGACCTGTTCATAAAACCAGGGGATGGGGATTGCCCCTCCAGCAACAGGAAAGACCAGGGGACAGGAATTGTCACCCTCTGGCAAAAGGAAAAGACCAGGGGACAGGGAGTGTCCCCTTTGGCAAGAAGAAAGGAAAACCAGAGGGGACTATTCCCCATTTGGCTAAATACTTTAAGAAAGGTAAATCACGAATTAGCATGAGACAAGAGCAGCCTACACTGACCAGTGCTGCATGGCTGAGATTAGAGGGTGAGGGCCAAGATAAACCACTGGACAAGCCACTGGTAACGCCATCTTGTGGCCTTGTTTGGGTCCGGCTTGTTTTCATTGGATAGAATAATTAATAGAGTTGGTGGAAATGACCCCCAATGTCCAGATCATTTATTACGAGCCTCACAGTGCTCCCCCACCTGTTGTCTCACCCCGGTGCAGTGCATTGCAAATATCTTGGAAATGGTGCATCCTAGGTCCTTGAAAAATGGTTTTTGTGGTCCTTCAGTTTTGTTACTTGTGCCAAGAAGCTTAAAATTAGCTTTGTCAAGTCCTTCTATGACCACATTGATGTTTCACCGATTTCAGGCAACCATCTCTTGTGTGAAGGGGATGAAATCCAGGGAATGGCTTGGGTTGGCCAAATATAAACAAAAGAGGGACTCCAAAACGTACAGGCACTCAAATGGAGCAAACAGACATCTATAAACACAAGGGTGTGCCTGAACATACAAAGTCAAAAAATATCATTTGTGGAGGTAACAGTATTATTCTCCTGGTAGCCTAAACAATAGATTAAATCAAATTCAAAATTTTAATTTACTGGTCTCTCACCAGTCAAAGTAACCTTTATGAGAAAAAAAGGGGAAAAGGTACATTGGCATAAAAAAATTATAAACTTGCTTGAATTGTTAGTTTGTAACAAGACAATGTGTCAATTTAATAAGTACATACAACATGAAAAACATACAAAAGCAATGCAATTTACAAAGAGAAAAAAACAGGACTATTTAGTCCATACAGTCAATGCGAGCAGAATTTATGCAAAGGTTCACAGAAGTAGGGGTACAACCCCACTAGGAAATAAACATGGGAACCCAATATATGGGAACTTACGCCTACCGCTATAAAGCGTGTATGTCCATGATGCCAAACCGCAGGAGAATGTAGTTCCTGCGACCATTACATAGGACTAGTTGGCGTTTCAGTGGTATATTGATGGGTAGCAACCACCTTCCTCAGGTACTGGGATCTTCACATTCAGCCTTAATACAGACAGCCTTAATGTAGGGGGTCCTCCTGAAAAGGTAGTAACAGGGGACATTTTGTGAACTCAAAAGGTTTAACTTTAAATGGGAAGAGAACTAGAGAATATACCAATATATGGTGAAGGCATAAGGCCTTAGTGCCCCAGAACCAAGTTGGCAGTACCCCCAGACAGAAAACTTGAAGGTTACCAGAAAGGCGCCCCTAAAGTGTAAAGAGAGTGCCCAAAAACTAAGTCACCTCGTGAGAAAAATAAGTGAAAGATGTGATCATTTAGTGAAAAATGTGTGTGATAGAATACAAAAAATGCTGTGCAAAAGAAAGGCACATAAATCAAAACATGGCGGAACGTACCTCAGAGGGCACATCATGTGCTCACCATGCAAGATGTCGTGCATTCAGCACATTATTTGGGTTTAGCAATTAGAAAACGGACTGAATCTGGAATTTTCACCTAAAGTGAAAGAGGAGGAGAACAAAGACATAAAGGTGGCGATAGTTTATGTGCAGCGGTAATTTAATACACCTGGTGTGCAGGTATGGTAAAGGTAACAAAAACTCACCATATGAATATGTGGATGCCCATGGAGCGCTTCGTATTTTGCGTAGGACACGAAAACTCCTAGCCTGGGGCTGGTGGTATCAGGCTATGGGTTGATAAGTATGGCAGTGCTGCATAATAGTAAAAAATGACAAGCCCAACAGGCAGTGTAAATAAAACACCCAGCGCGTGGGTCAGTCATGGCTTAGTGAGAAAAGTAAGTAAAGTGGAACTTAATGTTGACTTCTACCACGTAGAAGCAGCAGATGACTTGCTTCTAAAGAAAGCTGCAGCTTGCTTCTGGAAAATGCTGCGTGTATCCGCTATTCTTCATAGTGAAGAAAAAGACAGCCAGTGGGGTGTAGTAGCACTCAACTGGCAGGCATGTAACACTGAATGGAAAAGGTAGACAAGGAAAAAGGACTGGGACTAACAAAGTGAATTGGTAACACTGAATGAAAAAGGCAGACAAAGAAAGGGGACTTGGACTAACAAAGTGAATGGAAAGCAAAATGGAGCCCTTCCATGAATGACCGGACACAAACAAGGGATTAACACTAACATTGCAGGTTTGCTGAGACGTTAGTGAAGCCAGGCATTATTTACTATATGCAAAGGGTACTAATCCTATGAATGAATGACCGGACATAGACAAGGTACTAACACTAACATTGCAGGCTTGCTGAAACTTTAGTGAAGCCAGGCATTATGTACTATATGCAAAGGGTACTAATCCTAGGGAAAAAACATTAAAAAGCGAAAAGGGGCAGCACACCCCAGAGCATATGGAGTGTTAATTCTACCAAATTCTAAACTGCATGAAAGAAAATTGAAAACCAACCAATAATAAACATTGGTAAAAAGAAACATATAGAAATGCATAAATGCAAAAAGTATGAAAAAATTGTAAAAAAGTTTTTTTGAAGAGGACTAGTTAAAAAATTAATTAAATAAATATTGCCTTAGTGCCAAAGCGGAGATAGCTCATTAAGACCATTGGAAATGGTGTCCAATTGGAAAATCCAACGAGCCTCCTTTGTGGACAGAGTTTGAGAGGGGTTGGAAGAGTTTTTGACAACATCAATCACGCACCAGCGCAGATCCTCTGTAGAGTGGCCGTATTCCATGTAATGGCTCACTAGTGGTAAGTTAATTGACTTACATCAAATCCTGGAGCGGTGCTCCGTGATTCTAGTGTGTACTGGCCGTGTAGTTTTTCCAATATATTTAAGCCCACACGGGCATTCAATGCAATAGATAGCCCAGGCAGTCTGGCAATTTGAATAGTGTCTCAGTTCCCAAGGTTTGCCATGCACCAGGACTGTTTTTGTCTTCATCGCAAATTTACAAATAGAGCAGGACCCGCAGGGAAAGTTACCCGTCAGTGGGCGAAGGTCCCAACTGGTCGTAGTGGATCTAGAAGATTTTAGTGAAGAGGAGGCATCGACTAGTTGGTCCTTGAGATTCTTTTGTCTCTTCATGGCGAAGATCGGCAATGGTTCAGCTGGTAGAGCTAATTGTGCCATTGACCAATGCTTCTTAATTGCTTTTTTGATGATAAAGGAGTGGGGACTATAGGTAAGGGCACATACTAGTTTGTCCTGTGGCTCCACATTTTTAGGTAGTAGCAGGGTGTCCTGAGGGGTGAATCTTGCTTGTTTATTGGAATTGGTAATCAATTTTTTGGGGTACCCTCGCTGGCGGAACTTAGTGGTCAGGTTAGTAGCATGTTTGACATAATCTGCTATGGATGTACAGTTCCGTCTAATGCGTAGAAACTGGGAATAGGGTACATTTTCTTTCAGAGTGCGTGGGTGGTAACTGTCGTAATGCAGTAATGTATTACGATCTGTGGGCTTGGTAAAAAGAGAACAGACCAGTTGGTTGGCCTTCTGTTGAATGAGTAAATCAAGAAAAGGGATTTCGATATTGCTCATATCATGAGTAAATTTAATCGTCCGGTGGCAAGAGTTCAACCAGAGAAGAAAGGAGTCAAGTTCCTGGGAGGTGCCGTGCCAGATGAAGATTATGTCGTCTATATAGCACCTCCAGCTCTCGATATATATTGGCGATATGGATTAATGTCAGAAAAAATGAATTTGGACTCAAAGTCAGCCATAAAAATGATGGCCAGGCTGGGGGCGAAGGCCGCACCCATTGAAGTGCCTTGGGTTTGCTGATAAAATTGATTTTGATATACAAAGTAGTTCCTGGTAAGTTCCAGGGAGAGTAATTCCATGAGAAATTCAGTGGGAGATTTGAAACTTGATGCAGAATGGGTCAGATTGTTTCTGATACAGTCCATAGCCTCATCGTGTGGGATGTTAGTATACAATGCCGTGATATCTAGTGTGACCAGAAGGCTGGTAGCTGGGTCAAAGGTCTTGCCTTCAAACAGAGAAATTACTGCAGTACTATCTCTTAGATATGTCTCTGTTTGTTGGCTAATGGGTTGTAAATATTTGTCAATGAATTGGCAGACTGGTTCCAAAACGGTACCACAGCCTGCTAATATAGGCCGCCCCGGTGGGTTAGCCACGTCTTTATGGATTTTAGGAATGGCATAAAATTTAGGGGTGGAACAGTCGGGTTTGTTAAGAAATTATGCTTCTTTTGGAGTGATCCAGGAGTGTAGTAAGGCATACTCTGTGATTTCTGAAATCATCTTCTGGATGTCTTTAATTGGATCCTTGCGGAGGGGGCGGTAACTGCCTGGTACACTGAGAAGGTCTTGTACCACAGTATGGGATTGAGACTGATTTAGTATTACTATGCCCCCACCCTTATCCGCAGGTTTGATGACAACTTTTGAGTTACTGCTGAGGGATTTTAAGGCTAGTCTCTCTGCTTGTGTTAGATTGTAGCGAACAGTCCTATGCTGTTTTTGTAGCTGGTTAAGGTCTTTTAGAATACATTTCTCAAATGTAAGGAGTTCAGCTGGCATAGTGCTGTCTTCGGGATGAATGTAGAGGGTGGGTGTAACCCTGTTTCACTTTCATCCGATGCACCCTGGTTATCTGAAAAAAAGATCTTGAGTCTAACTGACCTAAAGAATCTTTTGATCTCGGAGTGCACACTGAACCAATCAGTAGGATGTGTTGGAATAAATGAAAGACCTTTGGAGAGAACTTGAAGTTCCATCGCTGTAAGCGGTACTTGTGATAAGTTAAATACTGGTAAGTTTACTGGTTCGTTGCTGGTCGATTGCTCCTCCTGCGGAAGCATGGCCGTCTCTGGGTTCGTCCCCATGGTTGAAATTGGGGAGGGAACCAACCTGGGCCGGGGCCTCGTGATGGACCTGCCCCTAAAAAAGGTTGAGGGGGTCCTTGAAAAGGGTAATAGAAGTGACGATAATAGAAGTCACTATCCGACCCTGATGAACTACTGCTACCCGAGAACGTTACTCGGCGTCTTTGCTGTGCACCCCCTGCTTGGTTCCTTTGGTTTGCAGTGATAGATGTGTAGTTAGGGTCAAGATATGGATCACCTCAGTTTTAAAATCTGCAATGTCTTTAGCCAATGTCTTTGTTTTCTTTGCCAAGGTAGTGTCTTTAAACTCCTGGAAGGTTTTATTAATTTCTGCTAGTTTGTCCTTAGCATTTGTGATTGAGGGATCATTAATAAACAGTTGTTCCGCTGTATCTAATTCCTGCTGGACAATAACACCTAATCTTTGGGCTGCTGAAATAGTTAGCACCATTAGATCCCGGCTACATTTTGTCGCAATATAGCTGAAGTTATTCTTGTATTCTTGGTCATCTAAAAATACACACGGTTCATTTCGGACAATGAGTCCGGCCGGAATGGTATTCTTTTTGTGGCCAGTAATGTCCAGAGGGTACCAACTGTTAAGATGGATTTCTGAACTCTGACCTGGTGGGCAGAGGTTCAGAAGGCCAACCTACATTCTTGGACCAGGTTAACCTGGACAAGCCAGACCATTGAAGGTAGCATTGGCAGCGGTCAAGACTAGGGGCCTCATTACGACCCTGGCGGTCCTGTAATGAAGGGTGTCGGTACAGGACCGGCACCCTTCATTACGGGATGCCCTATTACGAGGTTCACTTGTGGTACCCGGAACAAACGTCTGGTAAAACCAGATGTCCTTTCCGGGTCCCGCGAGGGGACCAAGGAGCTAATAACGGGCCCGTTGTTAACAGGCCCGTTATTAGCTCCATCCCCATTCCCATTGAGCCCTATTGGTGCTCAAATGGGAATGGGGAATGGTTCTGTGCATAAGGAATTACCGGGTCCTCCAAGGTTGGAATGACCCGGTAATTCCTCATGCACAGACCCCGGTATTGGAGCCCAGTATGGAGGGAGCCATGGTGCTAATAGCTAATAGCACCATGGCTGCCTCCATACTCGTAATGAAGCCCTAGGTCTCAGGTGGGGTGAGGGTAATGGAAAGCCCACAATGAGCACACATAGTAAACGAAACCACAAATTACGCTCAGTCAGGTGTGTATCAAAAATATATATAGATTTATTAATGGCCTTTTAAGTCGAATGCAAAGTAATTATTCAGCAGTAACAACAAAGCCAACACAACACTAATCTAGCAAACATATATACAGTAACCAATGGACACAAAAGGGATATTACTCAGTACAGTTACACAACCTGCAAAGAAAGGGGTTATACAGTGCAAATATCTCTGTGGCAGTCCTTCACAATTCACACCCTAGTTAAGAGGCAGTCCAGTCACTAAGATGAGTGGAGCCTTGAACTCAAAAGTACTTTCGGTGCTGGCGCATGCGATCATGCAGGTAAGTCAAAACGGGGTCTCTTCAAGGGGCTATAATGACTCAGGAAGGTGTGAGGCAGTGAAGAATAAGTTCCCACTATTCGAGGAGGGTCTCCCCAAGAGGGCAGAACAGGATCCAAGAGTTGGGAATAGCTCGGTAGCACAGGATACCTAATTAAACAAGAGTGGCCCTCAGGGGACACTTGTGCGTAAAAATGGATGGATGTGCCAGGGGCCACCGGTAAGTTTTGCAAGTACTCACCACCCCTTGGCACGCTCCAGACCAAACTTCGACAGTCGAGTCCACTTTAATCGCACGTTCAAATCCTGCAGTGGCACGGCTCTGAGGCTTTCAGGAGCTGTGATCCAGGAACGATTCTGGCCGGTTTTGCTGCAGCGAGTCTGAGGGCACAGGGGGCACAGCAGTAAGGCACCCAAGAAGTTCGTCACCACAGCTGGGCAACACAGTGACCGCGTATTCTTGGGTTGAGGTGTACTCTCCTAATTCCAGACCTAAGAAAGCTAGGTGTATGAAACTCAGTGGGAGAGTGCCGTATACACAGAGGTAACAATCTCCAAAGGTTCAAGTTGAAACTCAAGACGGTGGCGGTTCCAGGGCAAAGGTCCTGTACAAGCTGGTCAGTTCACTGGGCGGTCTATGAACAATTCCAAAAAGGCTTGCTTACAGGTTAAGTTGGAGGTGCCGTGAATAGTTGGTCCCACTATTCCAATGGGTCAAAGTGCCGTTGCAGGCCTTCTAGGTTCCATCAAAAACAGGGGGTCCGCTGGGACAACAGTGGGCTCAGGGTGACAAATCTTCCAGTGGGTCACCACCGGTTCCACGGATCTGCTTAGTTGATTCAGGATACTTGGCTCCTTTACCAAGTTCGGTGTGAACTCAGAAGATCGACCTAGAATGGGTGTAAGATGCCTTCTCTTATCCAAAATCTCCTTTGTGCCAAAATGAAGAGAAACCAATAGGAGATCTGCTCACATACAGCCTTCAAAGAGGTGGAACAATCACGGACCATCATGGTCCCAGTAATCCCAGCACACCAGACATACTGGCACCCCGGATGTGTATTGGAACTAGACAGCTCTGGCCCACATCCTGGGTGCACACACACAAAGCATGGAGAAGCTGGCAAAAGCTTCAGTTTGTGTGGGGTCTGAATGACCAAAGAAGGAAATGTCCAGGTCTGCTCGACCTTGGGAAGGCAAAGGGACAAGATGGCCAAAGAATAGAAGAAAGGACCTTGTGGCATGGCCATTTTAGCACTGGCCACTGCCCTGAGTCAAACTCGGTAAACACGGTTTGGAGCATTGAAAAGAGTTCAAAACACATACAAATTAACAGCTGCCACCAGCTCTGTCCAAGGCACACTTTTATATTCACCAAAATTCCTTTGTGGGTGTCTGGGGCCTTAAAAATAAAAAAGGGACCCACGCACACTGTATGGAACTTTGTGCATTGATAAAATGTTACTAAAGAATAGAAACAAAGTGGAAGACTAAGGGAAACAAAGTCTCCCAGTACTGACTGTCTTAAGGGCATATCAGTTTCACAATAACAAAATGAACAAAAGCCCAGCGGAGTAGAGCAGAAGACTGGGCTCCACTGGCAAAAGTCAGGCTAGGATGGTCAGACAACAGCAAAATGTTGGGGGGTACACAACTGGAGGGAAAATTACCCATAAATGGAAATCTTTCCCAACACCTAACAAGTAACTATGCAAAATCAGGTGCAGATTGGTGGAACCGTATGGAAGAAACTATACTATATATATATGTATTACACAGCCACAGTAGCTATGGTTAAGTTGCTAATCCCATAGGAAGAGCACTTTTTGGGTGGCTTATAACTTTGTTCCCCCTGGACGAATACTCACCAAACTTTGCAAAAAAAGTATATGGCCCACTCTGAATTGTTTTGCAAGGTGTTGTTTAGTGAGGTTTGGACCGGGGGGGGGGGGGGTAGGGGGGTAGGGGAAGTTATAGGGGGGTCCCAAAATTTCTTTTCTTCCCATAGGCTGAATGGGGAAAAAACCTGTGAATGCCTACAGCCCAAAACGCTGGACGGAGTTTCACCAAATTTGCGGCAGGAGCAGCGGCTTGGTCCCGAAAGCGTGCTTTCATAAATTTGGTGAAAATCCATCTAGTAGTTTTTTTTAAAACGATCAAAAAGTAGGTCTCAGAAAATTAGTGATATCTATGTCCGCTCCGCGGACACACTTCCCTATTCTCTCCGCGGGCAGGACACCGATTGGCTAATCGGCTTGCGTTATGTCTGCGGACATGTGACGCATTTGCCGATTGGATGGTGAAGAGCGTGAAGTGCGTCAGATTGTTCCGATGCGCCTGCCATCTTGGATCCGTGTTTGGTGTCCGCCCACATAGCGGTAAAACATATTAAAAAATACAACATTGCACTTGTCAAATTTATCAAATAATCTCTGGGGAGGTGAGGGGTGATGAGGATGGGATGGGATATGGCTGCAGGAAGCAAGAAAACGATGTTTTTTTTGTTGCTTGTTGCAAAAGTCAGCTGGTACATTTGGAGGTGTTCCACAATATGTGTGTAAAGTACAGGCGAAAGACATTGCATTTTGCCATTCAAGGGATGGAGATGTATAATCAGGGAATTGTGGACTTGTAAATATAGCTTTTTGCTTCTGCAGTCTGCAATCCCAACCTTACCTTGTGGTATTACAGAGTAATACTACATTCCCAATGCCCGTTCCTCTTTATTGTTTATATTGGTTGCCCAATATCTATTAATATTAAATAGAAGCAATTTTGGGTTATTTTCCACTCTTAATTAAAATGCTTGATGTTTATAAATTGATGTGATGATGGTACACCCAGAGCGCGGCAAATACAGGGCTAATGTGTCTGTGTTAAAATGTAATTAAAATAATAATGGAGTCAGACTGGCACCCCCTAGAGCCTGGTATGTCAGACAGCAAGTTGTTGCGAAGTAGGAATGTATTTTGATTCTGCGTAAAGGTCAGCAGCTTTGAATGTTTGGTTTGCGAGCTAAGGAAGCCCACGCATCGGACACACAGTATAAGGTTCAATTGTTTTTTGACCTTGAGAGAGAGGGACCATTCCGACAGCAATTTAATGAAAGGGGGTTTGTAATAATGAAGATATGAGAAGGTTATGCATTCCAAAAGTGTGTAAGGAACATGTAAATTCAGTTTATGAAGATTCGTTGGTGCGAACGCAGTGAGCGTTATGGTCTGAGTTACGCCAAGAGAATGGAAATGGTGAATATAATGTAAGTTTGATTTTCGACGATTGTATACCGGAACGAGCATTAACTTATTATTATCTGAAGATTATTTTTGGGTTACATTCTGTTCATCTGTTCTGTGTGGCTTATTGCAATTTAACACAAGTACAATCTTTGTGTGTAGTTGTCTTTTTAACGTGGTTATGGGGAGTTCAGCATCGAGGTGCATGTAGACCACCACTCGGTTCCCCCCAGGTTCAGCGCTAATATTTCATTAAAATGTCATGTATGACCATGTCGAATTGTGTATCAGTTTCCACGTTGTTTTCTTTCTGTTGAGATTGTTTGATGTCTGTGCTAATCGTTAGTTTAAACTCTATGCCCAATTAATAAGTCAATAGATAAATTGTAATCAAGTTCGGGTAGTGAGACACATTTTCTGTTATGTTTTCGAAACAGATATATTCTGCCATTCTGTGATTGTCATAGATTCCAGATGTCAACTGACGGCTTTTCTAATTGGCAGCTGCAGATTGTTGTAAATAACTGGATCACAGTGACTATATTTTGGGACGATCGCCATGGGCCCATATGTCCTTATGCTGTACTAGCGATTAGGAGCAACAAAACATCCTTTATGGTGGTCTAAGACCAAGCTTCTTGTACCGAAAACGAACATCTTGTGTACGCAAAAAGAACAACGCATGCCTCACGATAAACATTTTGGATCGCGAGCGAAGAAACAAATTTGTAATTTGTTTGAATATGGCAATAGTCGGATGTTCTCTGAGTTTTTGTTATGAAATAAAAGTATTTTACAAATTGTACAGTGTTGTTGTTTTCTTTTAAAGTATGGTTTAATATTCCGAATTGTGATGTGCTGTGTTGTGAGTCCATGAGTGTTGATTTTCGGGTTCTGCATCACGTAGGTGATTATGGGCGACTTTGGCTACGCTGACGAGGAATGTCACTGAGAAAGGTGGAGAATATCACTAGGTTTGGTGATGTGAGGCTCAGGGGCGGGGCATATGATTTAGTGACGTCAGGGCAGTTTACCTTAGGCCGATGCAGCAATGGATAAGAATAGCACAAGAAGGACGTGCCCTGCTGCCAGATTGTGCATGTTTATAAAAGAGGAAAGCGAGGTAAGGTGCCTTGGAAATGTTTGCAAAAGATCAACGTATGTATAAAAATACATGGCCGAACCCTCGGGACAATAATCTTTTTTGAGCATTGCACTGATCAAACTTATGAAATAATCTCTGGGGAGGTGAGGGGTGATGAGGATGGAATGGGATATTTCTGACTTCATTTCAAATGAGTTTACAAAGTTTGGTGGGATTTTGTGCAGAGGGGGCAAAATTAGAGGGGGGGCAAAATAATGCAATGGCTTATAAATGAGGTGCCATTTGACAAATCTACACTTAATTTGGCAAACTGATAATAGATCTAGATATAAATGTATTCGTGAAGTTTGGTGTTATTTTGTCAAGAGGGGGCAAAATTAGAGGGGGGGGTGCCAAAATAATGTAAAGGCTTATAAATGTGGTGCCATTTGACAAATCTACAGAAAGGTTTGCAAAAAGGTTATAGATCTAGATATAAATGTTTTCGTAAAGTCTGAATGGATTTTGTGAAGTGGGGGCTAGGTTATATGATTGTATGTGCATTCATTTGACACTTTTGAAAAAATAAAACGTGGGTAGAATTCCAGCAAACATGCGTAAGGCACATTGGCAAGGATCTACAAGTATGGTTTTGCAAATGTGCCAGTGTTTTATTTTTTAACAAGTGTCATAATGTAGTTACAAAAAATAGCGGAATACCTTTAGTGACAGGAGTAGCATGTGGCCATGGGCAATGGCCAGATTGTCCGGTTCATGGAATAAGGTCATGATCTGGACAATCTGGCTACTGGCCATGACCACAAGGGACAAAACATAGGATTAAAGTGGCCATGTCCACTTTGGACTGGCTTTGTGGTGAAGTTATTCGAAATTAGGATAGATCTGAAAGGGAAAAATGTGTTTGTGGTAATATGGTCATAGGGTTCTCTTTTTGCCTTCTGCAGGCTGCCATGGAAAGCGAAGAGGGCCCTGTATGGAATCCTTGCCTTCTTTTTCCATGGTGTCTCGGTGTAGGAACCAAAATCCTCTTTTTTAGCACCTTGGGTTTCTGTTTTGGGAGCCTAGGCTGCTAATGGCCTTCATCCCCCATTTCAGGGGCTGGAATGGGGGGATAATAGTCCAGAGACCTTGTTATCCACCCTCGCTTCGCTTGGGCTGATAACTTGGGCTGCTGGGCCGGTATCCACCGTTCCAGTCCCTGGAACGGAGGATGAACGCCCCAATATTGCCATTAGTATAACACAAAATGCAAATGGAAATGTTGGAAAATCTTATTGAGTCTATGAACTTTACTGAGAAATGTAAAGTAGATGGACTCTATACGTTTTTTTTGTTCTATTTTTTAACTGTGAAAGGTGGTTTTGTTGTTTTTGGATGTATTTTCTTTTTTTTGGTGGGAGAGCTAAGAATGAAAGGTGGGGAGGAAAATGAGGGAAGAGGCGCCAAACACTAATATGCTAATATGGAGGGGTAGGTGGACAGGGGAAAATGTTGCACGTGTGTTATTTCTAAGGTAGGGGGCAGTGTTTCTCATGTTCCTTGATTACAGCAGTGGTGGTGTCTCTTGGGGAGGAGGGATGGCTTTAGCTGATGCCATTTTAGGATAAATAGCAGTTTTTCTAAAAGTATATACTGTGTACTAGATTGTTAATGGATGAGTAGGAATAGGTGTTGGAGCTGTGCAAGGGAAATTTTGAAGTTGAAAGCACAGATCTTATCGTGAAGTGTGTACGGGTTCTCGGACACGTCATCATGCTGCGCGCCAGCATTTGGTCATGTGGCACTGTCTGGAAGGACTGCAATGAAGTCAGATGTTCGTAGACTTTATGGTTAAGTTGCACTAATAAAAACCCTTGAAAGTCAGTAAAAACAAACTTTGCTAAAGGGACGTTATGGTTCGAAGTAAAACTGAAAAACCCCAGAAATTCGCCAGTTATGGTAAGCTAAGCAACCATAACTCGCGCCACCACCATGCACTGCTAAGACTAACACCCAGGACATCAAAGATGACATCACAAATGTCATTGATGACATCACTGATGACATCACATGTCTGTCTCACTCTTTTTTCCTTTACTGATATATCTAGGCCAGTAACAGTCAGGAACTAAAGGTTCACTATACTATAGTACAAAGTACTATATTTGTAGACTTATACTTCAAATATGTTCTTACAATAATTCACTTAGGGTCCACTCAAAGCATATGAAACATATACTGAGGGGAAAACACAGACTTGGAAGACAGCAATGCTTTCTATGTATGAAGATGATTAGTACGGTTATCAACACTGTCTTGTAGTTCTGTTTTTTTTTAATTACTGTACTTTCCCTGGATATGCTCATATTTGTACACATTGCACTTACACTACTTTCCTTAGGGTCTAGTCACAATATGTGATAGTTATACATAGGGAAGTAGTAGCTTTGAAGCAGCGCAATCATTTCTGTTCATGAAGATAATCAGTTAGGTTATGAAGATTGTAGGGTAATACTGCTGTTTTTTTGTTTACTCCACTTTCCCTGTATATGCTCTATTTGTATGTGTTGTTGTCTGTTTGTGTTTTGTGTGCAGTAATGCAATAATGTAGTAAGTGGGTTTGATTAGGTACTTATTAAATGTTTCACAGTATGCAAGACTCTAATAAGAAAGCATTTATAAGTTTAGTATTTAACATGGCAAGGTTATTAATATTGCATCTGTATCATGCCTGCTGCACACTATGCCTATGTTACTACATGTGTACCTTAGTATATTGGAAAAAACTTCAGAATACAATGCTATTTGGATTAATGCATTACTTAATGCACTACGTACCCATGATATTTATTCCAATGATCCTTGACACTTATTTTTATTAACATTACAATAAGAATCCCTTGTACAGACTTTTCATGAAAGGTAGCTGCACATGTGATGTCATCAATGACATTTGTGATGTCATCTTTGATGTCCTGGGTGTTAGTCTTAGCAGTGCACGGTGGTGGCGCGAGTTATGGTTGCTTAGCTTACCATAACTGGCGAATTTCTGGGGTTTTTCGGTTTTACTTGGAACCATAACGTCCCTTTAACAAAGTTTTTTTTGACTGAATATATATAAATACACACACACAAATTAAAGAATGTAACTGACAATAACAAATCCTAGTTTGTTCTTCATATTTTCTTTCAGTACAGGTAGTTGTAGGTGGGATATTAGGTATTAGCATACTTGAGTCAAACTGAACTTTTCTATTTGACTGAATTTTTCTGAACGTTTTTTGTTCAATTTCAGACAAAATAAAAATATACGTGGGGTAAGGGAATAGGTTAAGTTGGGGGAATTGGGGGAGACGGGCGGGGTCTCCCCAGCAATTTCGAACAAAATAAACTACCAAATTAAATTCTGTCAAAGAGGAAAAGGTCTGTTTTTTTCAAACAAACAGACTTAAACCGAATATTATTATGTGGCTTAGAGAGTTCCTCATCAGAAGGCAGTCCTTGTCCCCAGAGGAGGAGTCTGCAGGTGAGGACCTCCTTGCCTCTTCCCCTAGGGAGGGTATTGCGTAGCAGGCTCACCTCACTGGCCTCACAAGAAAAGGCTCCCCCCTGGGGAGAAGTGACAGAATCCTGTGATTCATCACACCACCCATTGACTGCTCATTGCCATGCTAATTCCTATTGCCAGTCCCACCCTGTTCCTGGCCCTCCCAACCCAAAACACCTCCTTATCGGAACTCCCCCCCCCCCACCCCTGAGCATGCTGAGTGCTGCAAAACTATTGGAACCCCGGTCTTTCCCACCTTGCCTTGCAGGCTCTTTTGTGGCCTCTGTCCTTTTTTCTTCTTTGCAGAATAGCAGCACCCAGGAATCACACCAGAATGAGCAGAATGAGAGAAAAAGGATACCAGCAGTGCATTTCACTCTGCCTACGATCATAGACTTTCCCAAGGTGGGAGAGAAAGGCAAATGCAACGAACCAAGTGACAGCTAAATGGAGCGAATGCTGGCAAACAAAAATTGGGAGGGGCCCAGCACAGACTTTAAAACATTTGCTGTACAAACTTAGCTCCTAGGGGCAAGCTCATGGAAAGATTGGCCAAAGTGAACAGGTGACACCAAAGGTAGGTGGAGGAGGTGAACATCAGGAAAACCAGGGCTATAAAAGCACCACACTCATATCATGAATATGGGGTGTTTGGCTGAGCCTGGGAGGAAGGTTGGTGGCACGGCATAGCAGACAGCTGAGAGTAGAAGGTAGAGACGATTCCTAAGGAGATTGCAGAAGAGTTAGATGGGAGTGCAGGTAATGTATTGTTTGTGAGAGCGAGAGAGAGGCACCAGGATTGAGGGACTGCAGTGATTGTGGTGATGGTGTCAACATGTGTGAGGAGATTAGCGTGTGGGCGTGTGGAAGAGCGTGGAGTGTGAGAGTAGGAGGAGGGGTTTATGTATATAGCGGACAGTGAGAGTGAAAGCGAGACAGCTTGAGAGAAAGGGGAGGCTAATAGGTGCAGTGGGAAGGCTGAAGAAGGGAAGGGGGAAGTGATAGCAGGTGGGGAGGAGAGAGAAGAGAGGGGAGTGAGGAAGGAGTGTGAGAAGGTATGAAAGAGAGAGAGAGAGCGTGAGAAGGGAGTATCAAGAGAGTGAGGGGACGAAGAGGCAGAGTAGGGTGCGAGGCGAGATAGAGCAGAGTAAGTGATAGAGGTCCAAGGAAGAGTGACAGGGGAGGTGAGTGAGAGAAGGAAGGAGAAAGATCATGGAGAAGAGAGAGATGTGAGACTGCAGAAACAACCTCCTAATATTATTGAAACCCACCCTGGGGAACCAACAGAGTAGGGAATCCTTAGGGAGTGCCAGAGGGGGTAAGGTAGTTAAGGGCTATGTTATAATCTATGCTGGTCATGATTATGGCAATGAATGTTGTGTTGGTTGAAGAGAGGGACATATGTCATAATCTGTGTGGGATTGATTATGGCTATGAGTGTTGTGATGGTAGTGATGTCACTAACATTCTAGGTGGAGTGTTGGTGTGGTGATGTCACTGGGACTCTGGGTTGGATGTTGATGTATGTTTGGTGTGCAGGGTTCTACTGGTGTCAGTTGGACCTAAGCTGCTGGGCTAGATGGATGTCCCAGTGCTTTCTCGACTTACTAACTAAGAGAATAAAACCTACATGTAAACTACTTACCTTCTGGTCTTGGTCTTATGGAGAAGGAGCTTCGGTTTATGTCAGGCTACCGCATTTAGGCCCTCATTCAAAGACTAGGTCAGAACCAGACAAGAGGAGTTACTTATTTCTAGTCTTCTAGTAAATGCTGTTGGGAAGCAGGAATGCTTGAGCTAGATGGAGAGAGCCCATGGGGATGACAAAGGACACCATTAATCCGGCCTAAATAATTTATTCACCAGTTGACCCTTTGACATTGATGATAAAGTACCAAAACATCACATCAGAGCTATTAAAGCCATCTGTGACATGTTTCAGCAGTGGGTGGTTTACTTCTGATTGCAGCAGCAGTGCCACTGCGTTCAAAGGTATTGTCAGACATGGTCTAGTTTCAGGGCCTCAGCTTCTCAATTGCTTCCTCACTAGGTCCACACATATTGCAGTCAGTGTGGGTTCACCAGTAGATGGCTGTTTCTTTGGGGTTCAGAGGCAGTAGTGTGGCTATTATGGAGCCCTGATTTGCAAACTTAAGATTGATCTCAGCACTCTTTTCACATGCTCCCTGTGCAATGCAAACCCATCTGACTGCTTATTGTGAAAGGGAAACAGCATGTTGTCTGTGCTGTAACAGCCTTGCTGCGCCCCTCAAACCATGTCCCTGATGTCTCCACAATTAATAGTATATCATGCCTTTTTGCCATAGTAGGCTGGCTGATTGACTAACTTTCCCAGTCTTGGCTCAATCAATATTGATATTGGAGTAGTTCTTAGATGTCAAAGATGTAGCAGTCTTTGTAAGAATTGGGGGTAGGTCCCATCATCTCTGCGTGCCTTGAGCGTCTGTGCAATTCGTGGTTAGGGCGGTCAGGCATGGAGATTATGTTAATATGTTCCGGACCCACCTTCTAACTTGTAGGACTGTAAATCATAATCAGTGATGTGATTCATCCTCTTGGTAGGTTTTAGTACCTGTAGTCCCTTCCCAGCCAAACCTTTTTGGGCTTTTATATTGTGTGAGCATCTGAGCAATTCATGTGCTGTTGTGTCAGGGAGGAGCCTTGGCAGTCAGAAAGCTAATAGAACTGGTAAAGTTTATTGAACTGTAATCTGAAGGCTACAGTGAACCCGACGGAAGGATGTCATGCTAAAGCACGGGAAGGTGAATCCCACAATTTTGATAAAGTGACTGAACAGTTGGGTAAAGACGAAGGTCAACCCGACAAGAGGGTATCACGAGAAAGCTGCAGAATAGGGAATCTCGGATGGTGAGAGTTGGGAAATGTCTTGTGCTGCCAGGCAAAAGACATTGATTCGAGGGACCCTGACTTTTTGGAAGAAACGGCTTCCTGATGCCTATAGACTCAAGGGGTTCTCACAGTCATGCCACTGTTCCGCCTTGTGCCTTGCTGCAACCTGGGGAAGTGAGTGTATTAGTTCAGCAGTTCTGAACTACCAAAAACCTTTTGGACATTTTAGTTTGCATTAGACCCTTTTGTTATGCATGTCATTGTCCTGCACCCTTTTGTTATATAGAGTAAGGATTTGGCAATAGGTTTTTTTATTAGAGGCTATTTTGTTTTGACATAACAAACTAGAACAGCGTTTTCTTTGATGGTCGTAGCTTGCTCCCATCTTAGAGTTAGGTTTAGATTAGGGGGTTTTCTCTGCCTTATACTGTTTAATAGACACCCTTGTATTGTTCTCTTTGTGTCTGTCGTGCTTCTGATAGCCATGCCTTCCTTACAGAGGGTACTAGACCGTGTGGGAAGCTGGAAGAGGTGTATGGAGAGGAATGGGTAGTGGCAGGAAATTAAAGGTAGCTATGGAGAGTGGAGAGAGAGTGGGTAAGGGATGATCGGGGTACCTGGATAGGAAGGGTTTTGTGTGGGAGGTGCAGTAGTTGACACGTGTGCAGCAGTGCTTTATGGATAAGATAGGCCTTTGTTTCACTAGTTTGAGTGAGGCAGTGGCATAGAGAGGAGAATGATGGTTGTGCACCCGGTAGAGGTAGATGCAAAGGGGGAAAAGTCTAGTGTGCCCATGTGGGGAGGGGTTGTATGAAAATGTATGGGCAAGGGGTGATGCAAAACCTTGGTGGGGTGGGCAAATGCATTGTTGGAGTCATTCTTTGAGGTCGGGTAGAGTGCAAGCTCAAACATTCTGCAGGTAATATTCACTCCTTTGGAAGAAGCCTGTTTTATGGAAGGTGAAGCAAAACTAATTTAGAGAATTTCAGGAGGTAGCGAGTTGTAAGGGCCACCAGGTTGTGCAAGGAATGAACACCATATTTATTTCTTCATTATTACCTTACAATCAGCAGTTGTTCCATGCTGGATATTCGTAGATAATTTGGATTGTGCTAGTAAATGGGTTTCTCTGTAGGAGCAGAGGACTTTCGTTATAGAAGGCTTAGTATGGAAGGATAGGTCATAAAAATGTACACTGTCACTCACAGAGAGGCAGTGATGTATGCTTAATGCGTGGTTGATGTGGTTGTTAGACTGAGGCTGAAGGAGCCGTATGGAATCCATAGTTTATGCCCTCTGTAGCTTTTGGAGAGGAAGATAGGCCAGGCCAAGATGAGTCAATTTCTATAGTCGAATGTGGAAAAACAGAGCGATTGTGACATTCACATTTTGTGGGTAAGCTTGGTAGGGTTTCCTGTGCTGGAGAGAGCATTTGAAAAAAAATACGCTTGAACCACTGTTCTGTTATGCTGTTTAAGGACTAGCATCGATTTGAGGATATCGAATTGGTTAAGAGCAACGGTCCAGTTAAGAGGTTTGTGGAATCAGGTAGGGTTACAGTAGGGCGTGATCTGTCTTTTGTGGATTCCGTTTGCAGTGGATGTCGGGCTTTAAGCAGTCAACTTGCCTAGACACCCATTGGGGGCTTCTAGTAAGGATTCTTCATCTGAGATATTTCGTTGGAAAAGTATTTGTTTGTCATTGCCATTAGTTGACGCATCTGCGGCTATGGGAGTGACTAAACATTTTCCAGTGGAGTCATGTGAATGTTGAAAATTCTGGGGCAGGGCTTATGGTGAAGCTTTGTAGGGGATCAGCGCTGCACTGATTAATGGTGGTTTACAGAAAAAATATCAGGCCCTTTGGATTTTTGAAGACTTTTTCAGGCTTTCCATTACACCAAGATGTAGTTCTCGCCCCTGGTCCTCAGCCCCCTGAATATAGCTACATGTGCTTCTTGAATGTGGAAGCGGTAGTAAATATTTAAATATAAGGAGCAGCTACATTTCACACTTTGGAGTCCCTGAACCTCAGTTTTGGTTCAGGGCATTATGGGACAAAGCTGTTAATTCCACTAGGGTGTGGCCCAACACCCCCAATCACAGCTTTGAAGAAGGAGGGACTCCATTGTCCATCGATTATTCAGCACTATTTGACCATGGGGATGAAAAGTCTCCTGGGCAGGCTGATGAGGATTGTCAATGAAATGGATTTGTGGAACAGGACCTGGGCTACTACCAGTGCATTTGTTTTCCACTACAGGCTTCACGCGGGTGAGATGTCCTCATCTCAGGTTGATAAGGGAGATTTTAGTTTGACTGTGCATACCCAATTTATATTATGAAGCCTAGATGTATTGCAGTACATTGACTGGGGTTTGTGTTACTGTTTGTATAATGTACAGCTTTGTGTAACCTCCCAAGGATTTAGGATTGTGATGAGGAACAGGAACAAAGTAGTAATTAAGTTTCAGGTTATATTAATTCAAAACGTTCCCTTCCTTGTCAGTCCATGCACCGCTTCCCATTCTTGCCCAGTTCCTTGTTAAGACTTTGATGTTTGCTCTACTGCTTTGAAGGTGCTAAAGGGATTCTGGGAGTGGTTCCCTTTTTATACACTTTGGTGGAGATTTTGGTGAAATATAATTGAAGGCTATGCAGGTGCTTGTCTCCAGCAGTGCGATCAGCACTGTGACAATGACGTGTATGGGGCTACTGGTAATGAATCCTAGCACTGTGGATATCCAGCACAACAGACTGACATTTTCTATAAATGAGTTGAAGAGCCCAGACCTACAACCAAACATTTTGCATCCGTTTTCACACAGCAAATAATTTTTGTCACAAACAAATGTTTTTCGTTGTATACACTTTAGGGAACTGTGTGATCCCGGGAGAAAGTACATGTATGAACAGGTGACCCCAAATCTAAGCAAACCTTACTGCTGCCTCATTAGGGCTCCAAGCAAGACCTTTGCTTTCTGCCACAATGTGTCATAGGTGCCCAAGGGAGGGGAGTTACCTCCTCATACTGAGCAGTCACTTTCCCAGGGTTATTTTTAACTTGTCATGTTATTTTTACCCTGCCTCAGGCATACATTGATGCATAAATTGCCCAACCCCTTGCCCCTGGGCCATCCAGCTCAGCATAGCTGGGATATTTCTCGTGCTAAGAAATGCTGAGTGCTTGAAATGCTGCATCGCTCCCCACTGTTTACTGCACTTTCGTTCTGGAACCTGTCCAATTTACAGGCGGTCCCGATGGGGCGTGCTGTTCAGTGAAGTGATGCATACAATTCATTGCATTAATTTCAGTGAAACATCGGACAGTGCATATTACAACAAGTATATACAGAGAAAGAAGAGAATAAAGGAAGGGAGGGATAGAAGATAGCACAGCAATTGGTAGCACATATTTCATTCGTAGCGCTCGCAAGATGTTTTGAACTATGATGCCCATGATCCATCACCATTGACTATGCAGTCTAGGGCTGATGGGAGTTGTAGTCCAACACATCTAGTGAGCCAAAGATTGCATAACCCAGGTATAGACATGCATCAATCAGTTCATAAAAGGCATTAGGCATTCACATTTTTCAATATTAGTTCTATATCCGGACATGTCAAATCAATACAATGTAGCGATCAGTGATTCCACAGCAACGTTTGCTTGGTGACGTCGGGAACAGGACCAATAGTATTTGGGCCGTGATAGAGTACTGACATTTCACCTCCTTTTTCTTCCTGTTTGCTACACCAAATGGGATCTCGCAGTCAGGTCTTTTACAGTCAGGGGAGTACTTTTCAGATGATTCTTGCAATAGGGCCTTTGACCAGGCTATTCCTACAAAACTACTCATCAGTCTATCTACAAACATTAAGCAGTCTCACAAAGAAACCCAAGGCTGTAGAGTCAGTTAGGATTACTGTGACAGAGGCCTGGGTAGCTTCAACCATCTTGTAAGACGCCAAGTCGACAAGAGCCTCATGATTTGCAATCACTTGATTTAATTGCAAACTTAGAGGTCTTTAATGGTGCATAGTAAAATTGATTGAGGAGCTTAAAATAATGTAGCTGGTCTGTTTAACTGAGAAATACTTTGAAAATAAGCAGTTGCAAAGGCCGAAGGAGAATCTTTTATCGTACATCCATATCCCAGTCGCGGCTCACTGCTGTACCTGAAGCCTTCAAAGAAAGGGCCACTTTATAAAGTGTAGAGAGTTGTGTGAGGTGTCAGAAAAGCGAGGTGGACAACTTGGTAAAGGTTTTCCACAATCATCTATTTCATTAACTCAAAAGGGTGTGACAAATGCCTTGCTGTCCCTAATATAAAGCAGATTAACCTGCCTATCAAAAGGAATATTAAAGGAAAAAACTCTAATCAAAGGAATCTGTCTCCCACACTTATACATACATTCCAGTCATACAAGTTGAATATGGCTTTTTGAATTTAGCAGAAATGACAATTATAATCAACATAAGCCTGATACCAATATATATTTGAATCTTGTTTTGGATTCCCTTCACCAGGTTCAAGGCAAGACTTTTGACAAAAGTTCCAAAGGATAAAGTTCCTCTCAGATAACCAAGTTCTTTTTCCACAGTTCTTCGAACTTCAGGAGTCTTTCACTTGGCATGTGACAAAACAAAAGAAATAGGGCCTCATTACACGGAAGGCGGTGAGCCATGGCGCTATTAGCGCCATGGCTCATGCCGGTAAAATACCGGCACCGCCTTGGCAGAAAGGGGATTTACCGCCCCATTCCAAGGTTGGTGGGGCGGTAAATCCCCCTTCCGCCATTGCCCTTCCCCATTCCCATTTCTGCCCCATAGGGCTCTATGGGAATGGGGGAGGCGCTAATTACGGCACCGCAATTTTGCGGTGCCGTAATTAGCTCCGAGGTCCCTTAGCGGGTTGGTTTTTAACGCCTGCAAAAAGCAGGCGTTAAAACACCAACCCGCTAAGGGACCTCGTAGTAAGGCGGTAATGGTTAACGGCCACCGTTACCATTAACGGTGGCCGTTAACCATTACCGCCTTCCGTGTAATGAGGCCCATAGTCTTTATCCTTCAGTTGTAATATTTGATTCTCTTTCACAATTCTTCTGACATTACAACAAGGTTTGTATTCAAGTGGTTTTTACCACTATTCATCAAACACCACAGTATATTGCCACCCTCTTTCTTTTGCAACCTCAACCACCATGCAGTACTTTAATATCTTCTTCCTGGTCCACTAACCTGCCAGGACTACCACCAGCAATCCCTATTCTGGTATTCTCCCCTGCCAGGATTAAGGAAACTCCTAACACTACTAGCATTCCTTTGTGGTAAGGTTTTCTTCAACACTCTGAAAATGTTTCACTTCAAACAACATGAAGATTACTTATTTCTGTAACTTAAAAGAACTTTGACTTCAAACAACATCAAGATTCATTATTTCTTCTGTAACTCATAATATTCAGTAATGATGTTTGTTCCACTGGTTTATTTGCCACAAGCAATGCAAGTTATATTCCTCTCTTCCTTGAGACTTATCACAGGGCTTGATTGCTCACCTTCAACTCTTTGTTTTTCAACTTCACATCAAACAACTGTTGATAATGTCTCTTAGCCTCATTTGCCCTTATTTGGCTTAGGCAATACTTGTTGGTATAAGTATTAATTATTGTCTCCTCCTTACTCTGGGAATGATAGCCGCAATTCCCCTGCAATATTGTTTTCTAGTTATCGTGCCAACGCGGGCTCTTGGTTTTCCAAAATATTGCCCACTCTTCACTTTGGCCATGGTTGTTATTGCATTCCTTTGAAATTGCCCCCTTTTCACTTTGGGAATTCAAGTCTTTAAACACTTTCACTCTTGCTCCCTCTTTGTCTAGGCAATGAAAATAATAACACTTTCTTACATTTGTTTGGTTATCAAAATAGTATTCAGCAGGCAGCGTTTGACTACGGAGCATTCCAGGGTTTCCTATTTTAGGCAAACTGACCTGCTTTTCCATACGTGTCGGCTTGGGCTGCTGCCGCTGTATTTTCTGTGCTTGTCTGAACACCGGACCACTTCAGTTGCATTCCCACGGGTACCATCACTTGGGAAAGGAGCCTGCCTTTCCTTGCTGCTCCTCCTCACCAGTGCTCACCAGCCACTGGGATCAGGTACCACATAGAGAGAGTCAGGTTCTCTGCACCTTACACCCTCTCATGACTGGGCACTGCATTAACAACAGCGACTGTTCGGGCATCTTCTCTCCTGTGGTCCACAATGTTTATATCACACATGCAACCTTCAACTTCATTTAATTAACTCTGTGTATCAAATACACCTTTAGGGGAGAATTTCAAATTGGTCAATGATTGTTTTTTTTTTTTAAACTTCTTTTTATTCATTTTCAAAACAGAATTGCAAACAGCTTACATAAATGAAGATAAACAAAAACGAACCTTATAGGCTAGAACCCACCCCCCACCCCCCCCGTAAGTACAGCACCCAGAAACCCTTCCTATTCACCCTGCCCTTGAACCAACTGCTATCCGCCAATGTCCAAAAGTTTAAGTCTCTGTGGGCACCACTGCTCTTGAAAGTCCCCCTTTAGAAATTCCAGGGTCTCCCCCCATTCTGCATGAAATGCCTCCAATTTATTGTCCGCTGCATAAGAAGCCCACTCTAAAGAGACAATGACCCTCATTACGACCCAGGCGGTAAGTTACCGCCTGGGCCTTGACTTTACCACCATGGCGTAAACTACGTTTACGCCATGGTGGTTGGCGGACTTACCGCCCCATTCCGACCTTGGCGGGGCGGTAAGTCCCCAATCCCCATTTACCCTTCCCCATTCCCATTTTTGCCCCATAGGGCATAATGGGAGTGGGGAAGGCGTTAATTACGCCACCGTAAATTACGGTGGCGTAATTAACTCCATGGTCCCTTAGCGCCATGGATTTTAACACCTGCTAAAAGCAGGTGTTAAGTCCGCCATGGCGCTAAGGGACCTCGTACTCAGGCGGTAAGGGTCGGCGCTGTTTACGGCGCCGTAAACCCCTTACCGCCTGAGTTGTAATGAGGGCCAATGTCCCAAATTTTTCTAAGCCACTCCTGCTCCATTGGGGTCACGGGGGTCTTCCATTTTTGTGCGATGGTGGATAAGGCTGCCAACACAAGAATTGTAGATGCTTTGCCCCAGCCCGGTCCGGACCCATTCGCCCCCAATCCGACTCTTACCCCGGTTCTCCCCAGCAAGATTTCACGTGGATGCCGGAGGGGTCCTCCCCCCAGTGCCTGGGCTGTGGCTTTCTTAAGATCTTCCCAAAAAGGTTGAATAGCAGTACAATCCCACCAGATATGTGAAGCTGTGCCCTTTTCCCCGCACCCACGCCAACAGTCCCCAGAGACAGTGGGGTTCATTGTCTGGAGACGGGCCGGAGTATAATGCCAGCCCAACAAGCATTTATACCACACTTCTCGGACCTGAATCGCCTTTGACAGTTTAGGGATCCGCGCCCAAAGCCGCTCCCAATCAGCTAGCTCCATGGGAAACCCGGTGTACTTCTCCCAATTAGTCATATAGGCCCAGGTATTGCGCGGGGTGCCTCTCTCGAGATGTTTATATAGAGCCGCTATCAAACCCTCAGTGCCCACATTGGTTGTTATGAACCTTTCAAAGTGAGTTAGATCTCTAGTCGCCGCCTGCCTAACAGCCGGAGACATCACCCAGTGCCTAATTTGAAAATAACGATGTCGCTCTTTTTCCCCCAGGTCAAATTCTTTTTTATATTCCAGAAACATTTTCACTCTACCCCCGGTGAACATGTCCCTTACGGTCCTGCATCCCCCCTCCTCCCACTCTGAGAAAGCTCCCGTCTCCATCCCTGGAGAGAAGTCCCCGTTGCGAAAGATAGGGGAGAACGGTGAGGGAAAGGTCGTGATCCCCCATCGTAACACGGATCGATCCCAACATTCAACCACACTTTTGGTGATGTCGCTCAGGTAGATATGAGAAGGTCGCAACCGTCTCGGAAGCCAAAGCACCTCCCCCAAGTGATGTCTAGCCACAGCCCGATCCATTTTTACCCAATGCTTCTGATACTCCTCTGCGAACCATTCTCTAACAATTCGAAGCTGAGCCGCGTCGTGGTAGCGGCAAAAGTCGGGGAAGGCCAATCCACCCCTATCTCTAGAAGCTGTGAGGAGTTGCCTAGAAACTTGCGATCTTCTCCCCCCCCAGACAAACCCTCTGACCAGTCTATCCAGCCTCAGAAAAAAGCTCTCCGGGACCCTCAAGGGGATGGCCTGAAAAAGGTAGAGTACCCGAGGGAGAGGGAGTATCACCATCCTAAGGGCCGCCCCCCTACCCAGCCAAGAAACCGGGAGGGCCCCCCACCTCCATAGATCCTTCTGGATCGCCAAAAGAGTCGGTTCGTAGTTCGCACTGTACCGACCAGCTAGGGAGGGGGTGATCCGCACCCCCAGATATCGCAGTCCGGAGGGGCTCCACTTAAAAGGGGACAGTTCCCTTACCTCTCTCGCCTCCCCCTCTCCCAAGGAGAGGGTCATCAATTCCGATTTTTGGAAGTTAACCCGGAGGCCCGAAACTTCACCAAAGGAAGTTAACAACGACATGCACGCTGGGAGGGATTTTCTCGGGTTGGTAAGTGTGAGCAGCATGTCGTCGGCATAAGCAGCCACCCTATGCTGCTCCCCACCAAATGGGATCCCCTCTATCTCCGAGGACTGGCGAATAGCCGATAGTAAAGGCTCCAAGTAAATAGTGAACAGCAGCGGGGAGAGGAGACATCCCTGCTTCGTCCCCCTCCGAAGGCTAAAGGGTCTAGAGACCTCTCCATTAACCAATATGCGTGAAGTGGGATTTTTATAATTGGCTGCAACCATGTTAATAAAGCCCTCCCCCAAACCCACCCTCTCCATAACCTGAAATAAGAAGGACCACTCAACCCGGTCGAACGCCTTCTCGGCGTCTAATGCTAATAGGAATGCCGGGGTGTTTGTTTTACGAGATTTCTCAATGAGGTGAGCTACCCTCCTGATGTTATCTGCTGTTTGCCGCCCCATAACAAAACCCGCCTGGTCTTGGTGGATCAGGGATGGAAGGTGTCCCTCCAACCGCTTCGCCAGAATCTTAGTAAAAATTTTTGCCTCGGTATTAATGAGGGCAATCGGGCGGTAAGAGGTGCAATCCTCCGGGTCTTTCCCTACCTTGTGGATAAGGGTGATCTTAGCCTCCTCCATCGTTCGGCAAATTCCACCCTCTGTGCTAAACGAATTAAAGAGCTGAGTCAAGTGAGGGACCAGCAGATGGGAAAAAGCTTTATATAAGGAGGCCGGAAAGCCATCGAGACCCGGCGCCTTATTGCGGGGAAGAGCAGTAACAACGGCCCTTACCTCGTCCTCCGAAATGGGGGCGCCCAATTCCTCAGCCACCTTCTTAGGGACCTGCGGCAGGCGCTGATTCTCCAGGAAGTTTCTCTGTAAGGGAGGGGATGGGTTCTGAGAGGAGTAAAGGGCCTCATAGAATTCCACAAATCTGTCCCTTATCTCGTCCGTCCGAGTCAAACACCTATACTCCTGGTCTTTAAGTGCGGTAATTACCCTCTGATCCCTCTGCCCCCTCAAAAGGCGAGCAAGCAGGGTGCCTGCCTTATGGCCTTAGCATAAAAGGTCTGCCTCGTTCTAAGGAGGGCTCCCTCAGCCCTCTTAGTTCTTAAAATCCCCAATTGGGCCTCCGCCAGTCTATAGGCCCTGAAGGCCCTTCGCGTGGGGGTAATTCGCAATTGGGCTCTGGCAGACTCCACTTCTCCCTCCAGCTGGGCCTCCAGCCCTCTCAGCCGCCTATTCCTCTCCGCTTGTAGAGCGATGAGGTCCCCTCGGAGGGTCGCCTTAAAGGCATCCCACCTCGTGCCTAGGCTCGTGTCGGTAGGCTCGTTTCTCCCAAAGAACCCCTGAATCTTATCCTCCAGCTCACTGCATATCCCGGGGTCCCTCAAGAGCTCTCCCGGAAATCTCCAACTCCACACCCCTGGTCTACGTCTCGCCAGCCTCAATACCATTTCTACAACCTTATGGTCGGCTATCCCCAGGGGGCCCACCTCAACCGCCTCCACCGCCCCCAACAAGCTAGCAGAAACCCAAATATAATCAATTCGAGATTGGGATCTATGAACCTCAGAGAGGTATGTGAAGCCCTCCTCGCTCCCCCGTAGGGACCGCCAGACATCCCGGAGGCCCGCCCCAGACCATCTTTCCCTTAAATGGGGGGAGGCCACTGCTCCTCCGCCTCCCTCCCCACCTCTAGAACGGTCTCCAACCCTGTCCCAAGCCAGGTTAAAGTCCCCCATCAGTACCACTTGACCTCTAGCAAAATTCTCGATGGTGTTGAGAATGTCCCGCAGAAATTGGTCCTGGCCCATGTTGGGCGCATAAATTGACCCGATAGTGTAGCACGAACCCATTAAGGTCCCCCTCACCACCACATACCTCCCATTAGTATCCCTAAGAACTTCCTCGGGTTGAAAATTTGTCCTCCTACTAACGGCTAGAGCCACCCCTCCCCTCTTCGTAGGGCCCGATGCAAAATATATCAGGGGATAGCCTCTAAGCCGCAAACGGGTTTGATCACACTTCCTTAAATGGGTCTCTTGTAGGGCCAGCACATCTGGTTTGTGGGATCTCATGAAGTGTTCCAACTTTGCACGCTTAAGGGGAGAATTCAGTCCCCTCACATTATGTGTTTGCCACTTGAATAGAACGCCTGGGTATATCGAGCCAACAACACCTTAAGTGCCGAGGCAGCCATATCTGGCCCCAACCAGATTTCCCTCCTACTAACTGACCCGGGACCTCCCCTCCAGCCCCTCTCCTTCCCAGGGAGTTGCCCACCAGAAGCCCAATTCCAAGGGTGACGCTTCCCTAACATGTGCTGTACCTGCCCACCCCACATCCCCTCCCCCACATTCTTCCCCCATACCCCCCCGGGCAACCCTCCCCTGCTCGTCCCCCCACCTTCCGACCCCCAACTTGGAAGGCGTTCCTTTTCTCCCCCCAAACCCCCAGACATTCACGTCCTTGCGTGATCCAAGAGATGCAACCCCGCCCCCTCCCCGAAACCGTTGATAGCCTTCTTCCCACCACCCCCTTTACAGAATCCTTTCAAACCTTCTCTACTGGACTCCCCCCGGACCGGGGGCCACCTCTCCCCGATCGGGCCTCTCCTTCCCCTCCCGTGGACGCCTCTGCGACGATTTCTTCTTTGTGTTGGGGCCCACCGTGGACCACGTCCACGGTCTAATTCCGTCTCCCGGGGCCGGGCGACCAATTTCAGTGTCACCTCCCATGTCTCCAAGTGGCAGATTGATGATATTCGCTGCCTCCTGAACACTGGTGGCTCTCCTTTGAGCGCCCTCCCATTCAAACAGCAACCCGAACAGGAAGGTCCACTTGTACTTGACGTTCTTCTTCGTGAGAGCCCCAAGAACAGGACGCATCGCCCTCCTTTTCACCAGCGTGCTGTTAGCCAAGTCTTGAAACAGAGCAATCTCCTGGCCCTCATAAATCAGTGGTTCACGCAATCTAGCCGCCCTCAACACTGCCTCCTTTTGGGCGTATCGTGCGAATGCTGCCAAAACATCTTGCGGCTTAGCATCTCGGCCGGGGAGAGGCCGGCCCACCCTGTGCACTCTGTCCAGCTCTATCGCCTCAAGGTCATCTCCCCCTAACAGGCCCACACAGATGCTCTGCATTACTCTCTTTAAGTCCTTATCCGTAACTGATTCTGGAAGAAGTTTCACCCTGATGTTGATCCGTCTCGATCTATTTTCCAGATCTTCTAGTTGAATTTCTAAGTTGCGGGTCGCTAGGTCGAGGTGATCGATCGCCTCTCCGGTGGCCGCACCATCACTTTCCAGCTCCTGTAGGCCCCTTTCCAAAATGTCAGTCCTCTAGCCCAGTTGAGCCACCTCCTGTTTCAAATCCCCAAGGGCCATATTTAAGTCCGACCTTAGCAACTGAAACTGGTCCTGGACTGCTTTGGCCAGAGTCTCTCCCAGGGCTTGCATCTCGCCCTTAAGGCCCCCCCTTGTCAAGGGCTCACGATCCCCCGCTCCAGGCACCTCATGGTGCTCAGGGTCTTCTCCACTGGCTGCCTCCATTGTTGTCGACCACAAGGAGGGGAGGGTGCCCACGGGGTCCCCACCCCCTCTGTCCGGCGCGCGATGCTCTCCCCCTGGCTCTCGAGGGCATTAGGGAGCGGGGCAGCCCGCCAGCACCCCCAGGGTCGTCCGCCGCTCCGCCACCAGGTACCACAGGGGGCCGTTTGCCGCTTCCAGGGAGGTTATCCAATTTGTGAAGGAGGGCCCGGGGGGCCTCAGCTCCCTCCGAGGAGCCTACGTTATATTTGAAGATCAAGGCGGGGGGATATGCCCGGTCCCCGAGCAGCGCCTTCAGGATCTTCAGCGCCTGCCCCGGAGCCGAGCCACCACCCAGGAGACCTCCTCCAATGCTCGCCTCCTTCCCAGGCCCCGGACACTCCTCACCTCCCTGCTGCGAGCCGGAAGGCCTCCTCCTGCTCTTCGGGGGGCCGCAACGTCAGCCGATCGCTGGCGGTCCCCACCGCCTCCGCCCCGGGGACGCGGCCTCCACGGGACCGCCTGTCGCCTCTCACATCCTCCGATCCAAGCCACGGCCCTTCGCACCGGGGAGGCGGGCCTTCCCCGTCGGGCCCAGCCGCGGCCAGGTCCGACCTCCTCCGCTGCTCCCTCCTCCTCCACGGGCTCCTCCAGACGCGGGTCGGCGGGGCCGCCCACCGGCTGCTCGGGCGAGTCTCCGCTGGCTCCACACACAGGGCTTCGGATCGAGGGCGCTCGCAAATCCGCCTCCGCCGGCTGCCCGAGCACACTCCCAGCGCCGCACAAATCCTCCTCTGCTGCCTATTGCCTTCAGGGGGTGGTGGATCCCTTGGAAAGGCCTCGGGGTGCGGGAGCTGCCGTCGGCACGTCTAGTCACTGCCGGCGGCCATCTTGAATCCTCCCAATGATTGGTTTTGATTTAAGGAAGAATTACTTTTTTCAGAAATAGAGAGGTTAAGGCTCTGATCTCCATATTGATTAAATATTCATGGCATCAGGAAAAGCCTATCTTCCAAACAAGATGAATACTGCGTACCTCCCAGCAGAACCCTTCCAATCCCTTGGATCCTTCTCCTCCCAGGTGATATTTCTTGCAAAAACCACCCCCAGGGTTATAATCAGGTAGCGGCTGCCTTCCCCTGGCCACCTGGGAGGAACCGTTAGGCAGGGACTCTGTGAGGATTCCACAGGATTTCTCATAGTGGCCTAGAGTACCTAGTTATCTTTCTAATGCACTAAAATATCTGTCTGTCAGGAGAGGGCATATGGAATTTGGGTATACATTTACGTGTGCATGTACGGCTGGGTTAGCCCCTATCTCCATAAACCTGGTTAATGGCAAACAAAACACTAGATAACCTGTCTTCAAATCTGATCAGCCTTCACTTGCGAAGCCATTTAGAGGCTGGATCAAATGTAACCAGTAACCCATCTTTCTTATCTAGGAAAAACTATGAAGAGTAGCATCTTGAAGGGGGGACTTTGTTGTGTTTCTGCCAACCAGCCCATTCTGTAGCATATCTAACCACTGCCCTCTAGGAGCTTCCATCATTGCATGTGTTTGGGAGTATGGTGACCAAATTGCCTTTTCCAGTAGAACATGAAGTCCTGGCTAGTCTTATTCAATCAGTTATTGGCATGTTTATGGCAGAATAGCCAGCATAGAGCTCTAGATCTGCATCCAAAAAACCCTAAGTGCAATAGGGTGTCATTCGTTTACCAGCTCATTCTTGGCAGTTCCACAAGCCTAAACCCATTTTCAAGTGATGGTTTGAAGTCTCATCTGCATCTTGGGAGATTTGTATACCCAGATAGCTAACACTTTCTGAAGATCAATAGTTCCCTGCACTCAGACTGAGGAGTCCGGTAGTGGAAAAACCTCTGATTTATTATTTCAATTGATTCTTAAATCTGAAAGGGTCTGAATACTAAAGATATCCAGATATTTTTAAGGACATCTCCTAGCAACCCTAGCCAGCATATTCAATGGTGATGGATCACAATATGGAATACCATTAATGGTACATACCTCTGCACCTGTAATGGTGAAGGGGGCAAAACAAGAAGTAATTGGTTAATAAAGATATTACAATGTTCTCCCATCTGTAATGAGACCCTAAATATTGATAATGCAACACACAAAGAGGCAGGGTCTAATATCCTAGATGGACACTCAATTAATTTGCCAGCAAAAATCCAAGTGCCGGCAATATGAATCTTCCCCAATCGGTCCAGTATGAGTTTCTGTCAATTGTCACAGATTGCACAAGAATCAGTCTCAGGAATCCTTGGTCCTGTGTTCTATTGTTCTCAGGTTTTCTAACCTGTAAAGGATTCAGTGTTTGGATCCCCCTTTGTGGCTTTCTATTGGCAGTCTCCCTTCTTCCTGTGTGACTCACACACTGGATAACTTGCAGCGCTTCTGACAGGGTTGGTCAGTGATGTCGGCGTTCGTCTCCACCTGCCATTCCACTTCCTCTGGTGTTGATGGTCTTCTCACGGACTCACCGTAGCTTGCGGTTCTCTGTCTCTCTCTTGTAATTTCTCGGTGCCAGAGTTACGGAGATTTCACCCTCAACGTTCCTGGGCATCATTCCGTGCGGCTACTCCCCTGCTGTTCGTTTTCAAATCAGGTAATCTCCTCATCCAATTAAGGACTTCCGTGTACTTATAGGATCCTTGTTCCCGGTAAGTAACATGCTTCTGATTATTTCTTATTAAGTCAGAAGAGGGCTCAGTACGTATGAATGACCTTACCAACTGTGCAACCTTAGAGGTTCACATATGAGCAGAGAGTTTAGATGGTATAGGGTCTTGTGGCTAAACCTGGTAGTCCTCGTCCCCAAAGGGGAAGTCAGTCGCAGTGCGCAGTGAGCTCCCACTTGCCCAAATACCTAAGGAGGGTCTGGCAGATTCGGCTCACTTCACAAGCCTCAAAGAGGGGCTCCACCTTGGGAAGAAGGGACAAATTCCCTGGATTTGTCACTCTACCTATACCTCAAATAAATCTTTATTCATTTATATAAGACACATCACAAACTTAATTGTTTTTAGATGCTTTGATATCAAAGAATGAACTAAGAAGCAGACAGGAAGGAGGGGAGGAGGGAATCGGAAATAGAGGTGAAATTAAAATAAGTGGGTTTTGATGTCTGATTTGAAGAAAGAGTTGTAGAAGTTCTAAAAGCTGCTGGGAGAGTATTACACATATTTATGATCCAAAGAACGAGAAGCATCTGTTGCCTCTGTTTTTGCAGTTTTTTTTACAGAGCCTGGGTCTGACAAGTCTGGATCTGTTTATTTAAATTATGGTATTCATACCAGAGGTTTTCTCTTCTATATCAAGCATTTGGAATGTGCTGTTGACCTTCCAAAGACTTCAGTACCACTGCTAGGCATCTGTGTGTTGCCTATAAGAGAATTTGTGTTTGGTGGTGCGGGTGGTGCTGATTCCACTTTAGTGTAGTTTGTGCCATTTCCAGGTGGGATTCATTAGCACATCTAATGGTTGGATGATTTGTCATGCTATTTAATACTGTGCGGGACTTTATGGCTCATTGTCGAATGCCTTCTGTGTGCTGCCCTCAAGGTAAATTCTATGTGACATCCTAAGCTTACTATACACTCCTACGATGGAACAAACACTACTGGCGAGGAGTGCACAGGGAGCATAGCATGTTACTAGTGGTGAACTGGCCTTCGGGGAACTATGTAGATTTCTTGGTGGGCCTCTACACTATGGGCCACTTTAGTGTGGGCATCTTTTTTTTCTGCGCCCCTTACCCCCTTTCCCAAAACCACACCACCTTCTCCCCATCTCTCCTCATCACCCACACCCATTGGAGCAAATAATTTGTCGTAAAGCTTCCAAATATTATTCCTTCACGTTTAATTAATGTCAGTTTTAATGTCAGTTTAACTTTAACTACCTTTTAAGCTCTATATAGGGACAGATGTGCTTAAAAATACACCATACTAGCTGGGGCCTGGTGTTGCCCGTGTCCTGATCAGTTTGCTCTGGTGTCTCATGTGCCCTGGAGGATGTAGCTCTTATCCTCATGTCAGCAAGTCTTGCTTCAGTTTGCTCTGACATCTCATTTGCCCTGGAGAAAGTTGCTCTTGTCCTCTGGTCGGCAAGTCGTGCAGCCGTTTGTTGTTGCATTTCAGAAGCTCTTCATATTGATTTTCGCTTTGCGTCAGATGGAGTTTTTCCAAGTGATGTTCGTTTTTTGTGCGGCATGTTTCAGTCCCTTAATGGATTCAGCATATTTGAGGAAATATCCAAGAAAGATTGATTGATTGTGCCCTCTTCTCGTGAATGAACCTAGGTAAACTATAACCTTGCCATGTCCCATACTTGGAGTGTCATAATAAATAAAATATATATAAATATATATTTTTTTAATTCCCTTTAAAACTGCTTTAATTGCATAGTTTTGAACGGTATACAGTAGTACAACATATTCAAGGAATAACCAACATATTGAGCATTTTGCTCCAGACACTTTTACAGATGTTGCCTCTTTCTAGTACCTTCTGTAGTGAATCGGGGTTAGCATCAGTAAATGACGGTGTCTACGGAGTAAATGTTTTGCATCCAAACATCGACTACAATCTTGCCCCAGACAAATGAGGAATCCATGCAAAATGTGGTAGCAGTGGGTTCAACGGTGTGTATATGTGTAGCTGGACAAACATACACACACACACAAACATTTTAGATTTTTGTATCCAAACATAGGACCTCATTACGACCCAGGCATTAAGGGTTAACGCTGTCGTTAACCCTTAACGCCTGATTCTGATTTTAACGGCTGCTTTTAGCTAAACTGCCATGATGCTAATTACGCCACCGTAATTTACGGTGGCATAATTAGCGCCTTCCCCACTCCCATTATGCCCTATGGGGCAAAAATGGGAATGGGGAAGGGAAAATGGCAAATGGGGATTTACCGCCCCACTCACCTTGGAATGGGGCGGTAAATCCGCCATCCACCATTTATGTAAACGTAGTTTACACCATGGTGGTAAAGTTGGCGCAATTAGCGCCTGGGTCGTAATGACCCCCATAGACTTCGATCTTCCCCAGACAAAAGAGGAATCCATGCAAACTTTGGTAGACGTAGGTTCAACTTTACTTTGCATTATACTATTTATTTGGCACAGCCAAAGTAACTGGAGGCATGCAGGCGCTGGAAGCAGTCAGTAGAGAGAAATCCAAATGGAAGAGGAAGTCTAAACACCCCCCTTTATTTGAACAAATTAGTTTTAAGTTTTTTTTTTTTTTAAATGCTTCCAGTGTCGGGCAGTTTCTTACATCTATAGGCAGGGCACTCCATTTGACTGGGTCAGCCGCCCAGAAAGCACTCCTTCTAACTAATTCAAGTGAAGATTTCGGAATTTGCACGTTTTTTTCATTGCTTGAGCGCAGGGAACGCACCACCGCTTTGTTTTTTAGTCTATTGGCAATATAAGCAGGAAAGGAACCTTTAGTAAGCAACCTAAAATCTATCCTCTCCGCAATAGGTAGCCAATGCAATTTTCTTCTCACCTCAGACACATGAGCAAACTTTTGCATTCCCATGATCGCTCTAATGGTGCTATTCTGCACCACTTGACTTTTAGCGAGTTCGTTTTTTCCACCTATTAGAAGGGAACCACATAAATCAATTTTAGACAAGATTGTTTCAGCAATCGTTTTGCAGCCCTTTTGAGATACAAAAGGTCGAATGTGTGAAAGAAGTTTGATATAATAGGCCGATGCTGAGACCAGGCTATTGACCTGAGCGGACTGATCCAGTGTCACTCCTAGTATTTTTATTTTTTCTCTCGTTGGAATGGCGTGATTCGCAAGGCAGAACGAGTCATACTCCACATCAAGTTTGGCGAGTCTAGGTCTAGAACCAACAATCATAAGCGCAGACTTGCCATGATTCATCTCCATCCCAGTCATGTCCATCCACTCATGTATCAGGGCATTTACCTCTGATACTGCTATGGCATCCTTCTCATAGATGCCTGTTAAGGGGATGAGATATTGCAAGGCATCCGCAGAGTTTGAAAAGCAGATCTTTTTCTCCTCTAGCATGTGAAAAAAGGGCAGCGATGCGAATGAACTCTTCCATGTTTTTGTCCAATTATAAGATCTGGATGAAATAGTTGAATGTCACTACAGTGGAGGCCAGAATCTTGAATTCTATATGAAGTAACAGAAGCTGTTAATTGATATTCAATTAGCTGCAGGCAAAGCATCCAGGGAACACAGAGCAGGGAATTCTATAAAGGTCAGAGAAGAAAATGGGGGCATAGAAGCAAGTCGTATTGCTTTTACGCCACCATTTGCAACTCCATCCCTTTTGTGGCGGAGTAGGGGAATGGACTGTAGGTAACCTCTCCGCTGGGCTTTCAGTCTCTGTCTTGTGTGAGCACTTCATTTAACTCTTGCATGAGATTTTCATACAGGCATAAAATGCATGGATTACTATGGAATCTGCTTCGATTTAGCATCTGCTACCAGGTGGATTACATTTGGAAATCTCGATTACACAGATTATCCTTTCTGTCACCTCTCTCAGGATCCAGTGTGGAAACTCGGAATATCAGTGATTGGAGCTGAAATATACTAGGGTGTAGGTCTAACTCTTGACAACCTATTGCTGACCACAACTGCCTTGCCCCCCACCCCTTCCAACTGATTGCCCCTAATGACTGGCCATTTCTTTTTTTTTTAATTAAGGGTTTTTGTCTGAAAATCAACCTTTACAGTATGTTTCAGTTAAATGGTCACATAGTATTCTGACATATCAAATCATAAAAATACAATATAAAAGGTGCAAGTAAAATAATGCTTTACAATTCACAATTCAATTCACAATTATGTGCCTATCAGATATGTACCCTGTATCACACAGAAATAGATCATTTTCTTTCACATTGTGCCATACACCCTTTTCCACACATAATATTCTAAGGCAGCTATCACCAACGATTCACCCGAGTATATACACACCCAGAATGGGTCCATAGACACACAGTCAATACTTGTGACATTATTTCCATACCCCTTTAAACAATATTGTTCCATTGCTTTGCAGTTGGTTAATACATGCCTGGTAGTTCTAAATTCAGTGCCACAGTGCCTACATTTCCTATTCACAATCAGATGTCCTGCCATATTCCCACATAGTCCAAGGTAGGTAAAATATTGAATCTTAAACAGAGTACAAAGGACTTAAGATCCACAGTGCACATTTTAGTCAAATGACTTTGAGGTTTCCCTATCTCAAAATATTGACTACAACATAGTGCATAGCATCTTTTTTCCATTAGTGACTCAATAGTCATAGCTATATCCCATTCCTTGGTCGTATTCTTTCAATGGGCATAGAAGATGCCTAAATGTGTCTCATCTGGAAATTCTAGATCAATATCCAACAAGAAATCTTTAACCATCTTCTCTAACATTGGCATACGTCCCATACTCTTCTGATTTCTCACATAACTTAAGAGGGTGGGCTTGTCAGTATTGCCCCCACATATATTGGACCTTCCACAACGTGGACAATGATGTGAGTCCAATTTCACATCGTACTCCTCAAATGGTACTGCCCTTGGAATTCTCAGAACCTTCCTCCATATTTTCCCATCACGGCGGTCCAACCATTTTAAGTGCTTTTCATTTTAGCACTTCTAGCCCTATAAAGTATTCCTGGTACTTTACTAATTTTGTATATTCAAAGGCAACCTTCGATTAAATGGCCACCGTTCTTCATAATGAAGTCTCTAAGTCTCTAATGATGTCCCATTTAGTACGAATGTTCTGCCCAACAATCTGTTCATAGTATCCTTGAGGTGGACGATTTTGAGTAGATATTCCGAGGAAAGTATAAGTTAACTACCTCCAAGGGCACTCCACCCATATTGCAATGGTAAACAGGTGTTTTCTTTAATTTCTTACCTATGTTCATAATCTTAGTTTTATGCAAATTGATCTTCAAGTTGTTGTTTTTTGCATACTCCGTTTTGACATTCAGTGATCGCTGAAGACCTACAGGGGTGATGTCAATCATGACCATATCATCTGCATTTCAGAGCCAACCAACCGGCTCTGGGCCCAATCTGGGGTGGGGAGGGGCGGGGAATTCCTATAGCCTACAAAAGCGTTGCCCAGGTCAGCAACATATAGATTATAAAGAACAAGATCAAAAACACAACCTTGCTTTATTTATCTATTTTTATTTATTTTATTGGACATTTGTATGGCGCCTCTACACAAGATTATCCAGGAGCCACAAGACAAGAAGGGGGAAAATGGGATATCATACGAAAAGCAGCAACAAGAGAAAAGAGACGGTTATATTGGTATTATGACAATCCTAACATGCACGTGCAAGAGGAGAAGTGCAAGGGGAGGGGTGGGGGGAGAAGTGCAATAGTGAGGGAACCCCACAGGGGAGGGCAAGTGCTGCAGCAGGCCAGGGGAGCAAGGGGGGAGGGAAGGCGAAATGCAGTGGGCAGGAGGATTCAGGGAATAATCAGGAAAGGGAGCCCAAGGGCAAGTGCTGGTGAACGATGTTGGTGGAGACTTGTAGGGGGTTGTTCTGGTCCCTGTAAGACTCAGTAATGGACCAGGCCCTAGTCACAGTGACATATGTAGAGCTTAACAAGGGGGGGGGGGAGTGGAAGGAGCAAAGGGTTCTGGCTGGGTGGTATTTAGAGATGGAAAGCTGGATGTAGAGAGGTCCCATTCTTGTGGGTGATGCAAAGAGTTTTAAATGTGATCCTTGCAGTCACCGGGAGACAATGGAGAGATTTTAGGGATGGAGAGATGCAGTCCCTGAGTTTGAGGAAAAGGATAAGACTTGCAGCCCTATTCTGGATTAGTTGGAGGGGCGAAGGGAGGAAAGAGGAAGGTTGAGGAAGAGGCTGTTGTAGTAGTCAAGTTTAGAGATAACCAGGGCTCTGCAGACATTGAGCTTCTGAGGGAGGGTGAGGAAAGGAAGGATTCCCCTAAGGAGAGGGAACTAAAAATTGGACTTCTTGCCAACATCCGTGATGTGTGGAGAGAAGGAGAGGGAGGAGTCAAAGATGATCCCAAGGTTTTTAGCCTCAGAAGTGGGTTAGAGGAGGGGGTACCCAAGGAGTCTGACCAGAGAGTGAGTGGTAAGCTGGGAGCAGGCATCCCAATGAGAAGGATCTCGGTCTTGCTGGCATTGAGGCAGAGATTGTTGGCAGAGCACCATGCCAGAATGGCAGTCGGGCACTCAGGAATAAGGTAGGAGGAGGGGGAGGTAGGGCTAGGCCGCCGGAAGGCGAGTTGTGTGTCATCTGCGTAACACTGGAAGTGAGGAGAGTAGGTGGAAATCAGGTAGGCCAAAGGGGCCAGGTAGGTGTTGAAGTACCATGGTGATAATGTAGAGCCCTGAGGGATGCCACAAGGAGGGAATAGGAGGACAGAAATTGATCCAATTGAACCTGGGAGGGTCTGTTAGAGAGGAAAGAGGTAAGCCACACAGTGCCCTGTCCGTGATACCAAGGCTATCACGGAGCCGGTTTATGAGGATGGAGTAGTTGACAGTGTCAAAGGCAGAGAAGAGATCGAAGAGGATAAAGAAAGGTGGAGAGTTAGAGTCCAGGTTGGAGAGTAGGCCTTCATGGGTATTCAGGAGAGCTTTTTCTGTGCCATTTGGGTGTGGGGGGTCAGTTGGAGGATGACCAGATTCTCCATGAGTTTGCCCAAGAATGGGGAGATAGAGATAGGTGGATAGTTAGCCGGACACAAGGGACAGCAGACGGCTGTTTTAGGAGAGGATGCATAATGGAGTGCTTGAGAGGTTGGGGGAAAGAGCCTGTGGCAAAAGAGTGTTGCAGAGGTCAGTCAATTCAGAGGTGAGAATGATAATGTTGTCTGTGATGGTTCTGGAGGAGCACCTGTTTCAAGGAGACTTTCATAGAGTGGACAACTCTAGTGATCTCCTCTGGTGTAATGGGAGAGAGGGAGGAGAGTAAGGGGAAATAGGGGAACAGAGGAGGTGGGCTGTGGGGAGAGGGAGAAGATGGTAGAGAGGACAGGATGTCAAGGGTTTTGGAGTAGAAGTGGGAGGCCAGTGCAGAGCATAAGGCCTGGGAGCGGAGAGAAGAGGACACTGCAGTAGGATTGGCAAGTTCCTTGCAGATTTTAAAGAATTCAGCCATGTTGTTTGTGGCTCCAGAGATGCAAGCTTAGATATGAGCTCTTTTTTTGGAGCAGATGGAGAGTCTGTATTGCCTATGGTGTAGACGGCAGACCAGTTTGTCAGGGGATGAGCTAGATGTCTGCCACTTCCGCTCTGCTGCTTTGCACTTTCGTTTCAAGACGGCTAGGTCAGAGCCATACCAAGAGTTGCGTTTGATGGCAGGCTTCATGCCAATCCTCATGACAGGGGAAAGAATGCTCAAGGAGTTAGTGATAGAGAGATGGAAGTTTGTTAGGGCAGAGTCTGGGGGAAGCCCCAAAAGGGGGATAGGGGAGGGATGAAGGAAGAGGCAAAGGCTGCTACTGACACACGCTTTATTGGTCGCAGGACGGAGAAGGAGATTGCCAATGCAGGAGAGGGAGGCTGGAGACAAGTAAGGTCAAGGAAGGAGGAGAGGAGGAAGTGGTTATTCCAGGATAGAGGAGCATTGACGGGGTCCAAGAGAGAGATGTCTGATGAGATGAGACCACCCAAGATGTGCCCAGCAGAGTGGGTAGGGCCAGAGGGAAGGATAGCGTGGGAGAGAGGTTTGCAGAGTTCAGGGAAAGAGCGAGGTGGCCACATTAGGGGAGTCTAGACGAATGTTGAAATCCCCAAGGAAGATACGTTTGGGGAGGAGGAAAGAAGAGAAGAGGAGAGGTTGGCCCATTCTGAGAGGAAAAGGGGGATGGACCAATGGCTCTGTAGATGGTAGCGAGAGTAAGAGAGTAAGAGGGGAAGACAGACAGCCTGAAGACTAGGCTTTCAAAGGAGGAGTAGGATTGAGTGAGGATGATGGTGGCAGAACCCACTCAGGGAAGATCAGAGCCACTCCATCACCAGAGAGAGAGAGTCTGAGGTTGGATATGATCTTTTAGCCATCAGGGAGAAGAGTGTCAAAAGCAGTGATGAAGCTGGCCTTGAACCAGGTCTCAGTAAGGGCAAGGACATCAACGTCAAGGTTTTCGAGGAAGTGACAGATGTCGGAGGAGTGTTTAATGGCAGAGCGAGAGTTGAGGGTAGCTAAGTGAAGCTGGTGACCCCCTTTGAAAGATTTGCAAGGGGGAAGCATGGATGCAGTACAACCCTTGGGGAGGGGGTATAGGGGGAGGGGAAACGGGTGTGAAAGGTGAGGGTTGGAAGTTCAAAAGGGAAGGGAGATGCCTGTCCAGAAGGAGAAGGTTGGGCTGAAAGTCCTGGGACATGATAGTGCCATTGTGATAGACATTAAAGGTGCATTTGGAAGATGTAAAGTGAGCCAAGAGCACTTCCCATATAGTGAAGCCAGTAATGGGTGATGAGGAGAAGGGGAGAGGACAGAGACCATATGAAGGGTCCATAGGTTAGTTGAAGGAACCGTAAAAAGAATATCAGTGATTGTCTGGAGGAGGCATTGATGTAGGTGTCTGCGATGGGCAGCCCAGGGTTGGCTCTTAGGAGTACCTTTTTTAGTTTCTTCCTTCCATACTTTGTGAGAGAGTGAGAGTAGGTGATGGTGAAACAGTTTGAGAAAATAGGGGAGACAGAGAGCACCATGGGGGGGAGAAGCAGGAGAGGGGGGAGGTCAGAGGAGGTAGGGAGTGGGTCAGAGTCACTAGCAATGATAGAATTGCACCAGGCGGCCAGCGGACAGAAAACTATTTGTGCTGCAGGGGCCATGGTGTGTGGAAACAGATAGGAATAGTAAAGGTACCAAGTAGTGATTTTAAAGGCACAGCAATCAAAACACACAAGGTGAGAAAGGCTGCACAGATGTAAGGGCACCTAAATTCGATTTGTGCAGCGAGGCAGGCTAAGCACAGTAAACAAAAAGGCTACAGAGATGTAAAAGCACCTAAAATCGATTTTTGCAGAGAGGCAGTCTAAACACAGCATACGAAAATGGCTCACAGATGGAAGGTACAATCAGAGAAACATTTGTCTAAGCAGGCACTCCTAGATATGAGAAACGAGGTGGTTGTTGAATAGAGCTACAAGTAGTAGGAAGTTTGTGCACAAAGGAGCACTCCATAGTCTCAGCGGGTGAGAGGCTCAGGAGAAGGAGGAGAGAGCCTGCCTCATGGTGGCTTACCAGGGTAGGTGAAAGATCCTCTAGAGTTCTTTTGATCTGCAAGGTCTGTCAGAAAAAAGCAGGGAGGGGTGCTCCCTGCTCCATCATGCTCTGATATGCTCGGACAGGGCCTTAGGGGGTTTAGGTCTGGCGTTTGCCTGCCGGCTAATCTGATTGGGCCTTATGATGGAAGCAAGGCTCAATCAGTGAGGAGGAGGGAGGGGAGGTCAGGCACTCCAATATGAGCACTTAGGAGGCAAACATGATCAAGAGGGAGGCCACCGGTACAATACAGAGGTAGGGCGGCGTTAAGAATAAGAGGTGTGCAAGTGAAGATCAGTCGTCTGTATGGCGCTACTATGTTGGATTCATGCAGCTTTGAGATAAAAGAAGCATTTTGCAAATTAGTTTCTATGATGCATTTCAGATGAGCGCACGGCACTCCGCACCAAGTGGGGTATTGAAAGTTAGCCCCACAAGCCCTCTTTCCATGTTTACTCTGAACTGGACAGAAGTGTCTGTATGCAAGGATTTTATAAAATGAAGAATGGCATGGTCCATTCCCCATTTTTCCAATGTATGCCAAAGTTTTTCTCTGACTGCGAAGTCAAACGCAAAGATATACCACTTCCCAGCATCCCTGTAAGTATTAGCCATCATATAATGGAGTGTCCCGATATTATGAAGAGTACTATGTGCCACACAAAAACCGTCTGCCTCCAGGCCAGTAAATTCTTCTAATGTATCCATCGATTAACTATTCGTAGTAGTAATGTGGAGAAGATCTTAGAGCTGGAATTAGTCTTTGCCAGGAGTCTGTAATTCTTAACTTCAGCCCCGCCTCCCTTATTAAAAACATGGATGAGGATGGATTTTTTCCACTGCATTGAAAACGGCACTGCATTTGCTTCTCTTTCATCTGAATAACAAGAAGTTATGCACTGCATTTGTTTTATTCCATCTGAATGCCAAAAGGTTATTCACTACATCAAAGAAATGGCCTTGTTTTACGGTTAATTCACATGCGGGGCAAGGATTTCAACATTGCAACCCGACACAGCTTTTGTTTTCCCTTTCATGTGAACTGCATGCTCTAAACATTGCAAATGAAAAACGGCTTGGCTTTTTCTTTTGATCCGGTGTCAAATCAAAAGAACCCTGTGCAGGGGGCCTACCCATCCATGTCCGTGGACCAACAGTAAATGCAAACCTACTCAAAAGGAAAAATTAAAAGAAAATCCCATGACCTACAGAACAACATTTCAAACATTAGATGAAATACGGCTTGCACACATGTGAAGGAAAATAAGGAAAATTACCTTTAAAAGCCAACATGAGACAATAGCTTTTACCTGCACAGAAATGTCAGTGAATATGTGTGGGTGGGGTGGGGGGTTGGCTAAGCAATGTAGATTATGATGGTCCCCACAAGATTTCAGTCACCTGTGAAGAGGATCAGAATACCATTAAAACCAGTTTTTGGGGTCAGGCAAAAAACTCAATTGAAAGCCTTGCCTCCCACTGGAAGTCGCACCAATAAGTGAACCATTCCGCAATGACATGTGATGTGGCTGAGGGCATGATAATTCTCTGCTCTGACAGACTAAAAGGCAGTACTAGCAGGGAGGACAAAGAAAGGAAGTGTGGCTAGAGCTTGACCAAGAAGTGCGAGTTCCTCCAGCACCCACTACCAAGGACACACTGACAAACTTCCAAGGGTGTAATAAAAGTCTTTTTTTGCAAGCTGAGCCAGGGGGAGACAGCTGACTGTGGGTGATGAAGCACCACCCACCCATATGTGACAGATCCTACACATTGACATTAAAGGATTGATTAATTTTAGGCATTTTTCCCAGCAATCAGAATAAGAAATAATTTAGTTTTATGCTATTTTTCCATGTAGTTTACAGGGGGCTCTGAAGAGACTAAGTGTATGTTCCTAGGACTTTGTGGACTGGAATGGCCAGTAAAGACTCATTTCTGGCTGATTTATAAATGTAACAAATATGAAAATCGGTGGAAAGATGGAAAATGAGAGTATGAACATGCTTAATCATTTGCAGAGTTATAACTGTTATGCATTTCATGAAAATGACAAAAAGGCACCACAGGTCCATGCTACCTCACACAGAATTGGCGATCAGCTTGCCTAATTTCCTATGACCTGCTGAAACCGCATATCTATTTCTTATGGCGGTGGCTAGTATAAGTTTGAAGCTATGATACATAACCCAGTTTTGCTTAAAAGTGGACTTGGGAACAAAGAACTGAAATAAATAACAGACAGATGGGGCTCTCTCCCCTTGAACTAATAAGGCCAGGAGGCGGAGGGAGGAATGGTGAACTGTGTCACGGAATTCCCCCCTTCTCACCTGAGATCACTCCTTGCAGGATTTCTTGGAGGAAGTCTTCTTGTGCACAGATCGGGTTTTGTACAAGCCCGCTCGAGTCTCCTCTGACTCCAGCGTGCATTCAGCGTTCCAGGATACTCGGATGCTCATGACGTCCAGGAAGCGAGGAAGTGTACACGAAGGAGGTACACGAAATCCGGGAAACAAGGTAAGAGATGAGGGAGGAATGAATTGGCAAATTAGAGGGTCCGGGAACCAAGGACAGGAGAATAGTTCAGCGAACTACGGAGCACACATCTAGTCACTACCAGCGATAGCGTTGAGACACGCAGGGCCGCGGGGCGTGGTCTATTTGTAGAATGTGCTACATTCGATGTGGAAGCTGGTGCAAGGCGTACCACGTTAGACAGCCATGTTGGGAGTATCAAAGAGTGCCAGCCCCGTTGTGACAAGGACCAGGAAGTCCAAACGGGGTGCGTTCTGTGGATCATGACAGCATGCGTCCTCGGAAAACTTGTTCCACCAGGTTTGCCCGGGTGTATGAGATGATACCTTCTGAGCAATCGAGGGGTATTCAGATTAGAAAGTGGTTCCCAGGTTCTTTCATTCGGAGGATATCCTTTCCACTCGACCAAATATTGAAGTTGACCCCGTTTATACCTGGAGTCGCATATTCTGGATACTTCATATTCCAGCTGATTGTCCACAACCACAGGGTTGGGTCTGCATGATTTCCGGGAGGATCGGATGTAAGGTTTTAATAAGGAAGTGTGAAAAACTGGATGAATCTTCTTCCAGGAGTCTGGTAACTTGAGCCGGAATGAGACTGGGTTTATTATTTCCTTTATGGAAAAAGGTCCATAGTAACGGGGGGCTAGTTTGTTTGGTCGTAAATGTCGAGGCAGTAGTTTTGAGGACAGCCAGACCTAATCACAGACGGCATAAGAAGGCCCTGGTCTTCTTTTGGTATCCGCATAATGTTTAGCGTGAGTCCGGGCCTTTTCTAAATGTTCTTTGGCTTCCTTGTGAACATTGATGAGAGTTTCAATCCAGGAGTCAACTGTTGGTACAGGTGGGGAATGTGGGAGAATGGAAGGTAGAACTGACGGGTGGAATCCTTGGCTGCAATAAAAAGGGCTGGTCTTGACTGCCGAATGATCAGAGTTGTTGGAAGCGAATTCAGCCACGGATATAAGGAGTGACCAGTCGTCCTGTACCTTGGTGGCGAAACAACGAAAGTATTGTTCCAGGGTCTGGTTCACACGTTGCATAGCTCTGTTAGTCTGTGGGTGATAACCTGATGAGAGAGCACGTTGGATTCCTAGAATACGACATAGATGTTTCCAGAATTGAGAGATGTATTGAGGTCTTCGATCTGATATGATCTTGAAAGGGAGTCCATGAAGGCGAAATATATGTTCCAGGAAAATGCCAGCGAGTTCTGAGGAAGATGGTAATTTGTACAATGGTGTAAAATGGGCCATGTGGGTGAATAAATCAATGGTGACCATGATTGTCATATAGCCCCTAGATGGTGGTAATTCCATGATAAAGTCCGTAGTGATGATCTCTCAGGGCCTAGAAGGTAGTGTAGGCTGAAGTAGGAGACCTGCTGGTTCCTAGTTATCATGTTTGTTTTGATTGCAGACTGCGCAGGCTTGAATGTACCGTTGAATGTCAGTTTTCATTTTGGGCCACCAAAATTGTCTTTGTACGAGACGAAGGGTGTTGGTGACACCACGATGCCCGGAGTGAAGAGTGTCATGACAGAGGTTAATAATCCGTAGTTGCAGTCTCTGTGTGGGAATGACCAGGGCATTTTACTTGAACAAATATCCGTCAATAGTTTTTAGACTCCATCGATTCTTTCCTGTGAATTCTTTCCAGATTTCAGAGGACTGGGTTTGCATTCGAATGTCTTCCAGGAGACTGACTGCTTGTGCTACAAAAATTGTGTGGGGAAACATCCTTGGGTAGGCCCGATCTTCAAGAGTTTCGTAATCAGGGCGTCGAGATAATGTTCTGTGATCCGGGGACATGATGGATGTGGAACTGGTACTGGGTAAAGAAGAAGGCCCAACGGGCTTGACGGCTATTCCTACATTCCATAGATTGCAGAACATGAAGATTTTGATGGTCCGTACGGACCTGGACAGGATGTTTAGCTCCCAGAAGTAGATGCTGCCATTTGGTGAAGGCTTGACGGATGGCCAAGAGTTCCTTTTCCAAGACGGAGTAATGAGTCTCACTGGAAGTCAGGGTTCGTGAGAGGTAATCAATGGGGTGCTTTATTTATCCTCGAATTCTTGCTTTAACACTGCTCCTATGGCGTAGTTAGAGGCATCCGTCTCCACTAGGAATGGTCGATTAATATCGGGTTGAGCAAGGATAGGGGCTTGAGTAAACTCTGTTTTTAATCATTGGAATGCCTTGTCCTGGGCTGGGGTGCAGAGGAAGAGGGTTTCTTTTTTCAATAATGTAATGATCGGTTGAACTATCTCAGAAAAGGATGGAATGCATTTCTGGTAGAAATTGGCAAGCCCCAGGAAGGATTGAATCTGTTTCACAAAAGTGGGAACAGGCCAAGATAGTATAGCTTTTACCTTTAAATGGTCCATTCCTATTCCTTCAGGACTAAGGACAAATCCTAGATAATGAACAGAAGTGACATGAAAAAGGCATTTCTCAGGTTTAGCTAGGAGTTTGTGTTCACGTAGCCATTGCAAAACTGCCCTTACATACTCTTCATGCTTTTGAGGATCCGTGGAGTAAATCAAGATATCGTCCAGGTAAACGATGACGAAGAGGTACAACATGTCAGAAAACACCCTATCCATGAAGCGTTGGAGGACTGCGGGGGCATTTGCAAGCCCGAAGGGCATGACCAAGTACTCAAAGTGACCAAAGGCTGTTTTCCATTCGTCTACTTCCCTGATACGGATCAGATGGTAGGCACCCCTGAGATCCAACTTCGTGAAGATTACAGCTCCTCTCACCGCTTCCAGGATATCAGAGATTAAGGGCAAGGGATAGCGGTCCTTGAGGGTGCACTCAATCCACGATAATCAAGACAAGGTCTAAGCTCTTTAGTGTCTTTCTTGGGAACAAAAAACAACAAAGCTCCAGCTGGAGATTTAGATGGTCTTATGGTGCCATTTTCAAGATTGGTATCCAAGCATTCTCTAAGGGCCTTTTTTCCGGTTCGGATAGAATGAACATCCTCCCAAAAGGAATCACTGCTGAAGGTTCTGTATCTATAGCGCAGTCTTCAGGTCTGTGAAGGGTAGGGCCTGGACTATAGCAGTTGAAAACACATCAGCGAATTCCTGATAGGCCCTAGGAACCTGTATGATGTTTGAAACCATGAGTGGGCCTTGCTGATCTCTTGGGGTGCTTTCCGAAGTTGTCAAGGAGGAATTCGGGAATAGACAGTGAGAGATGCAAAACTCTGAACCAAGAAACAAGGATCCTGGTGCCCATTTGATGTAAGGATTGTGTTTCTGCAACCAGGGCATACCCAGTACCATGGGGTAATGGGCTGACTTGATGATGTCATATTTGATCAACTCTTGGTGATGGTTTATCGAGAGTTGGATTTCTTTGGTCTGCAAGGATATAGGTCCTGAAGTGAGAGGTCTTCCGTCGATCGCCTCCACAGGTTTCATGATACTTCGTGTTTCATATGGAATGTGGTGTTTAAAGACCCAATCTTGATCAATGAATACTCCCATAGCCCCACAATCCACCAAGGCCAAAATGGGGTAGGTGTCATGATGCCTGCCCCCGGGAAGCCAGACCAGGCCCAGCAACCCCGGAAGCAGGCATCATGCCATTTAAAGCATGCCCAAAAACCCCATGGGCGCCAGGCTCATTACAGAAAACTTAACTAATGCAGACCATGCTGCATACTCACCTGGTGCAGACCATGCTGCACGAAGCCACAAGCCAAATGGGGCTTAGGAGGGACTATTTTACCTAAGGGACTACTTTTTTCTCGGGTGGGGGCTGTGGAAGAATACTTACCTGGGACTTCTTCCTAGGCTATTTAAACCACGCCCTGACAGCCACACGTGCTTCGCGTTATTCTGCATTCAGCAGCGTAACGCTCACCGTGCCTCCAGCATCTTCCAGTCTTCAGCCACACCCGCTTCAGTCCTGGACCATCTGGAAACGAAAAGAAAGAAGGAGAAGAGGTTCAAACTTGAAACCTTACCTGAATTCTTGATCCATCGCGCCGTCGATCTTGAAGAAGGCGTCATCGCACGCGCATCGTCATGCACCTCGCAGCACCGCGCTGCACTCTCCATCCAGTGCAGCTTTTCCTCACTCCATCACAGACTCTGCATTTCCACACCGCTCTCCGATATCTAAGGGGACAAGAAAAGCCAGGTGAGCACAGGAATGCAAAAGGGCAATACAAACTACCCCCAAAGACTTACCGGATTACCACGGGGGGTACTCACCTCATCTCGGGTCGGCGCAGTTAACTCTGCATCACCGCTGCACCCCGGCCCCTAAGGGGAAACCACTGGACATTACAAGCAACCCCCCAAAGACTTACCTGATTTACCGCAGGGGGTACTCACCTCATATCGGGTCGGCGCTGTTAACTCTGCATCATCGCCGTACCCCGGCCCCTAAGGGGAAAACCACTATAGACTTACCTGACTCTCACCAACTGCCCTTTGGACTCTTCGTGGTGGTTAAGTCGGCAACCTACAAGGAATCGGAAAGAGTGAAGATCAGACATTTGAACTCTTACAAGCTATTGGACCCTAGAGTCAATACTGGAACTCACCAATTCCTCCACGCCAGTGAAGTAACTGGTCGTCTACGCGCCCCTGCGCTCGATGCAGGATGCAGAGCCCACCTTTCTAAACCATCAGGTGAGAACAAGAGGGAACATCGGGAGTGGTCAGTGGGCAGACAACGGGAGGGGAAGGTGGGTTAACGCTCGAATTACGGGAGGTTAATTCCCTTTCTCCTTTGCAGAAAGATATTCATACGAGCCGACAAACGAAGTAAGTGGGGGTGTCCAGTCAGTCATCTCGGCTCTACGTGGTACCAGGCCGGTCCAGATCGACGTCCCCGTGGGAACCAGGTGAGCGTAACAGAACGCAAAGCCTACCCACAAATACCCACCTGGGCGTCATGGAGACCTCGGAAACGGATCATTTGGCCCAATTATTAGGGGAATTAAGGGCCGAAGTGCATTCCGCCCGTCAAGAAACTAATGCCCTCAGGGAGAACTGATAGTATCAAAAGAACGAACTGATGATTTGGCCAGACAACTATTGCAAAGCCAGGCTGGACAAACACCTCTACCAGGACTTGGGGCAAGTCCAGCTCCTGTACCACTGAGTAACCCGGTGCAGATAAATCTACCTGGAGCCGTTCCCTTGGCTCCGCCTGAACGCTTTGCCGGAGACCCAAAGAGGTTTGCTATATTCATGAATCAATGCCGCTTGCACTTTTTATGTAGACCTGGAGCCTTCCCGAACGATCAGGCGAAGGTGGCCTTTGTGCTGTCATATCTCAGCGGCAGTGCGGCGGATTGGTCCATTCCACTAGTCAATCAGAATGACCCGATTCTTCGAGATTTCCAGGGTTTTCGAACAAGCATGGAAAGACTATTCGCCCGACACTCCCAAGGACAGGCTTTGGATAACAAACTTTTATCCTTACGGCAAGGTAATCAGGATCTTTTATCTTACATTGCAACCTTTAACAGATTAGTAGTGGAAACCGAATGGCCTGAAGCCAAGCGAATCACATTATTCCATCGAGGGCTTCGAGGAGAACTCAAAGATGTTTTAGCCCAAATAGTAAGCCCGCCTCAGGACTGTGCTGAATATATAGATTTAGTGGTCCAGTTGGATCACAGACTTCAAACCAGAAAGGCTGACCGAACCAAGTTTGAGAATAGGGTGTTGATTAAAACCCACATAAGCTCCAAGGGAGTAGATGCCCCAGAACCTATGCAACTTGGGTGGGTTAGAGGATCCCTAACGCAGAAGGAAAGAGAAAGAAGACGACAACTGCAATTATGTCTCTATTGCGGAGCTACCGGTCATTTCCTTCGGAACTGCCCAGTAAAACCACCCAAGAAAACTATAGGAGCAGCAGACGAAAGCCATTTAGAACCTGACTCGGGAAACGATCAAGCCCGGCAAGTGTAGAGGTCCGCTTGCCGAGACTAAAGAAGGAAACTCTGACCTCGCATTTCACCATACCCATGGTCCTTGTAGATCCAGAGCAACCATCACGCATGCACGCGGTAAAGGCGTACGTTGATAGTGGAGCCATAGGAAACTATTTGGACTGTGAATTGGCTTCCAGGATGAATCTATCTCTCATCCGAAAGACCACTGCTGATGTCGTCACCACAGTGGATGGAACGGAAATTGTCTCTGGGCCCGTAACTCATTCCACTGCAGAAATGACATTGCTGGGTCAAGATGGGCACCGAGGGGTTATTGTGTTTGATTTGATCAAGGCCCCACAGTTCCAACTAATACTGGGAATACCTTGGTTAGAAAAACATAATCCCTGCATTGATTGGCCAGAGCAGAGACTAACCTTCCCAGAATGTGCTCACACCTGCTACCCGAAGAAAACTCAAAACTCAGTCCTGGCCCCAATAATCCCAGCTGCCACGCAATTACCTTCTGAATACCAAGACTTTCAGGATGTCTTCTAAAAGGAACAGGCAAACACTTTACCACCTCACAGATCGTATGATTGTCAAATAGATCTTGTACCGGGAGCACAACCACCTTGCAGCAGAATCTATGCCCTTACGGAACCCAAAAATCTCCACTTGCGCCAGTACCTTGCTAATGGTTTAATTCGCCCGTCCAAGTCCCCTGCATCTTCAGCTTTGTTCTTCATACCAAAAAAGGAAGGCGACCTTAGAACATGCATAGACTACCGTGCTCTGAATCAGATAACCATCAAGAATCGATACCCATTACCTTTGATACCTGAACTACTAGACCAGGTGAAGGACGCTTGTATATACACTAAACTAGACCTTCGGGGGGCATATCATCTGGTACGTGTCAAAGAGGGCGATGAATGGAAGATTGCTTTTCGCACCAAGTACGGATTATTTGAGTACCAGGTAATGCCTTTCGGACTATGCAATGCACCAGCAGCCTTCCAATTCTTCATGAATGATGTCCTCCGAGAGCTCATCGATGTTTGTTGGTCGTTTACATCGACGATATCTTAGTATACTCCTTATCAGAATCTGATCATGTAAAGCACGTTTGAGCAGTCCTAGAGAAGTTACGCCAGCATCAACTATATGCTAAACTGGAAAAGTGCGTCTTTCACACTACGGAAGTGGAATTCCTTGGATTTATTCTGACCCCGAGAGGAATCAGGATGGATACACGTAAGGTGGACGCAATTCTTAATTGGCCTTCGCCAACGTCAGTCAAAGGCGTCCAAAGCATGCTTGGCTTTGCCAATTTCTACTGCAGGTTTATCCCGGACTTCTCACACATTGTGCATCCCATTACTACGCTATTGCAAAAGAATAAACGCTTTGTGTGGACAGAGGAAGCCGAAAACGCCTTCCAAGAGTTAAAAGCAAAATTCACATCTGCCCCTGTATTAAGACACCCGCGCCCTGAGCTTCCATACATAGTGGAAACGGATGCATCCAGTTCAGCCATGGGAGCAGTGCTCTCCCAAAGGGATCCCGAAACTAACCAGCTTCATCCAGTGGCATTCTGGTCAAGGAAGTTTTCGGCTCCCGAATTAAACTATGCCATTACCGACAAGGAGCTGTTAGCCATCAAGTCCGCCTTCAAGGCTTGGCGGCACTATCTGCTGGGTGCCAGACATACCATCACGGTCGTCACCGATCACCGAAACTTGCAATACCTAAATACAGCTAAGGCCCAATCTTCGCGCCAACTCAGTTGGGCATTATTCTTCGCCGAGTTTGATTTTGTAATAACCTATCGACCAGGTTGTAAAAATGGTAAAGCAGACGCCTTGTCCCGAATTGGAATGGGAGAAACAGAAATAGCCTTAGAACCTGTACCCATAATTCCCGAACAAAGGATCCTTGGCCTGACGTCCATACATTCACTGGAGGACATTCAAGAAAAGATCCACCAGCTCTTTCATTCAGTTGCCTTACAGGGCTGGGCCAAGAAAGGTCCAGAGTATTCTGTCACCGATGATTTACTTTATTACCAAGGCCGGCTATTTCTGCCACAAAAGGAACTACAAGAACTTGTAATTTCCCGGTACCATGATACCTTACTGGAAGGACATCCTGGTATTGCAAAAACTGAAGCCAAAATTAAGAAACAATTCTGGTGGCCCACCTGGCGCAAAGACATTAAATTGTTTGTCATGTCTTGTGGCATTTGCGCCCAAAATAAAAGTCAAAAGAAAAGACCCGCTGGACTATTGCAACCTTTGGATATCCCACCCACTCCTTGGCATACCTTGTCATTAGACTTTATAACAGATCTACCCCCGTGCAATGGCTTTAACACCATTTTAGTTATTGTGGACCATTTTTCCAAAATGGCTCACTTTATTACTTTAAAAGGGATACCTTCAGCTTTAGTCCTGGCCAAAGAGTTCCTTGAAAACATTGTTCGCCTACACGGCTTTCAATCCGTGTTGATTTCGGACTGGGCCAGTCAATTCATTTCGCATTTTTAGAGAAAATGTTGCCAATTGGCGCAGATAGATGTTAGGCTTTCCACCAGTCACCAACCTCAGACCGACGGTCAAACAGAGAGGACCAACCAGACTCTTGGGCAGTACTTGAGTTGTATGCTACATCAGTCTGAGGGTACCTAGAAAGAGATTCTTTGGATTGCTGAGTATGCGTACAACAATTCCGTACACTCGGGAACCGGACAAAGTCCTTTTTTTTACCATCTATGGACACCATCCTCGAACCTCGGACCTTGATTCGCCCCAACTCTTGGAGATGCCTGCAGTGGACCATCTCCACACTGTTATTACACAAGCCTTTAAGGAAGCAACTGCACATTTGCGAAAGGCTAAGGAAAAATACAAGAAAGATGCAGATCTGCACAGGAGTGAAGCACCGCAATACTAGATAGGGGACCAAGTATGGTTGGCCACTAAGCACATCCCACTCAAGGGAACACAGACCTTTAACCCTAGGTATTTAGGACCTTACTCCATCAAGGCCATCATTAACCCGGTGGCTGTCAAGTTGGACCTACCTGCTCATATGCGGATTCATCCTGTTTTTCACGTATCCCTTTTGAAGCCAGTACAACCTGGAAAAAGACTAACCAAACCTCCAGACCCCATCCTCATAGACAGAGAGCCCGAATTTGAGGTTAAGAGCATCTTGGACTCAAAAAAAGTGAGATCAAAAATCTTTTATCTAATCGACTGGAATGGCTACGGTCCTCAGGAAAGGTCTTGGGAACCTAGTGACCACGTGCATGCACCTCAATTAGTGAAGAGGTTCCACCGAGAATTTCCTAACAAACCAAGGCCAGGGGGAACAACGACTTTAGGAGGGGCCTTGAGGGGGAGTGCTGTCATGATGCCTGCCCCCGGGAAGCCAGACCAGGCCCAGCAACCCCGGAAGCAGGCATCATGCCATTGAAAGCATGCCCAAAAACCCCAGTTAGGGGCTGTTTGGGTGCAGTCCTGGCGCCTATGGCGCCAGGCTCATAAGGATAAAGTCAGTCCTGGCGCCATGGGCGCCAGGCTCATTACAGAAAACTTACCTAATGCAGACCATGCTGCATACTCACCTGGTGCAGACCATGCTGCACGAAGCCACAAGCCAAATGGGGCTTAGGAGGGACTATTTTACCTAAGGGACTACTTTTTTTTCTCGGGTGGGGGCTGTGGAAGAATACTTACCTGGGACTTCTTCCTAGGCTATTTAAACCACGCCCGGACAGCCACACGTGCTTCGCGTTATTCTGCATTCAGCAGCGTAACGCTCACCGTGCCGCCAGCATCTTCCAGTCTTCAGCCACGCCCGCTTCAGTCCTGGACCATCTGGAAACGAAAAGAAATAAGGAGAAGAGGTTCAAACTTGAATCCTTACCTGAATTCTTGATCCATCGCGCCGTCGATCTTGAAGAAGGAGTCATCGCACGCACATCGTCACGCACCTCGCAGCGTCGTGCTGCACTCTCCATCCAGTGCAGCTTTTCCTCACTCCATCGCAGACTCTGCATTTCCACACCGCTCTCCGATATCTAAGGGGACAAGAAAAGCCAGGTGAGCACGGGAATGCAAAAGGTCAATACAAACTACCCCCAAAGACTTACCGGATTACCACGGGGGGTACTCACCTCATCTCGGGTCGGCGCAGTTAACTCTGCATCACCGCCGCACCCCGGCCCCTAAGAGGAAACCACTGGACATTACAAGCAACCCCCCAAAGACTTACCTGATTTACTGCAGGGGGTACTCACCTCATATCGGGTCGGCGCTGTTAACTCTGCATCATCGCCGTACCCCGGCCCCTAAGGGGAAAACCACTATAGACTTACCTGACTCTCACCAACTGCCCTTTGGACTCTTCGTGGTGGTTAAGTCAGCAACCTACAAGGAATCAGAAAGAGTGAAGATCAGACATTTGAACTCTTACAAACTATTGGATCCTAGCGTCAATACTGGAACTCACCAATTCCTCCACGCCAGTGAAGTAACTGGTCGTCTACGCGCCCCTGCGCTCGATGCAGTATGGAGAGCCCACCTTTCTAAACCATCAGGTGAGAACAAGAGGGAACCTCAGGAGTGGTCAGTGGGCAGACAACGGGAGGGGAAGGTGGGTTAACGCTCGAATTACGGGAGGTTAATTCCCTTTCTCCTTTGCATTAAGATATTCATACGAGCCGACAAACGAAGTAAGTGGGGGTGTCCAGTCAGTCATCTCGGCTCTACGTGGCACCAGGCCGGTCCAGATCGACGTCCCCGTGGGAACCAGGTGAACGTAACAGATAGGTCTCATTCTTGGATGATGATAGGAAGGCCTGTAGGATCACTAGATTGTTCTGTCCAGGAGAGTTCAAGGATGGAATAGATGTGGAGAAAACATCTCTCTCCCGAAGCCTTGCTCCAACTAGGATCGGGAGCTGGCGTTTCCCGAACGCCGTGGAGGGGCTAGAGGACATTCTCTAACTAGGTGTTTATTCAAGGCACAATACATGCATAACCCCGTGTGGATCCTTCTCATACTTTCTTGCGGGGATATGGGTCCACGGAAGGCCCCTATTTGCATGGGTTCTGGATCGCAACCAGAGAATGGAGTAGGGTCGGGTTTCAATGAGGTCTCAAGGGAAACCTTCTGGAAAGGCATCTTGATCTTTTTCCTCTCTGCCTTCCTTTCCTGGATACGAAAGTCTATCTGCATGGCAAGATCCATAAGGGCCTGGAATGAACTTGGATGAGCCACTCTGGCTAATTCGTCTTTTATCTCTTCATTTAGCCCCCTTCGGAAAAGAGTAAAGCTAGCTTCTGAAGACCAATCCGCTTCCTTGGCCAATTGTTGGAATCGTGTGACATACGTAAGCATGTCCTGGGATCCTTGCCGAAAGTCAAGTACACGTTCCTGGGCACTATAGACTTGTCTGGGCGATCAAACATGGTCTTAAGGGCCTGTATGAATCCATCGTAATCATCCAGGAGGGCATCTCCAGAATTGACTAACGGAGTAGCCCTAGTCAGTGCATTCCCGGAGAGGTGCGAGATTATAAAGCCCACCTTCGCCCTGGGAGTTGAAAAATAGTAGGGCTTAAAGGTAAAGTGGACTAAACAAGAGTCAAGGAATCCACGAAAGGTTTTTGCAGACCCATCGTATTTGTCTACAATGCCACCCAGTAGCACGCTTTCCTTTGTGGCAGAATCGCGGGACAAAACTAGTTGTTTCAATGCAGCGTTTTCCACCTTTAAATTCTGCACCTTGGTTGTTAATTCTTGCATGCCACGCATGAGATCCTGAACGGCCTTTTCCATGTTGGTTTCAACTTCGGTCGTTTGGCGTCTCAAACTGTCACGGAATTCCCCCCTTCTCACCTGAGATCGCTCCTTGCAGGATTTCTTGGAGGAAGTCTTCTTGCGCACGGATTGGGTTTTGTACAAGCCCGCGCGAGTCTCCTCTGACTCCAGTGTGCGTTCAGTGTTCCAGGATTCTCGGATGCTCAGGACGTCCAGGGAGCGAGGAAGTGTACACGAAGGAGGTACACAAAATCCGGGAAACAAGGTAAGAGATGAGGGAGGAATGAATTGGGAAATTAGAGGGTCCGGGAACCAAGGACAGGAGAATAGTTCAGCGAACTACAGAGCACACGTCTAGTCACTACCAGCGATAGCGTTGAGACGCGCGGGGCTGCAGGGGCATGGTCTATTTGTAGAATGTGCTACGTCCGACTTGGAAGCTGGTGCAAGGCGTACCACGTTAGACGGCCATGTTGGGAGTATCAAAGAGTGCAAGCCCCGTTGTGACAAGGACCAAGAAGTCCAAAAGGGGTGCGTTCTGTGGATCATGACAAACTGTCCTATCCCAGGGTAGGAGTAATTCTAGATTACTCTCCCTGGATTGTTAAGTGCATAATTTCATTTGGGCTATTTAAGGGGGGACTGTACTAGACACACAGACACCCACACACGAATCCAGGGAGATAGGAGAAGAAGGATGGAGGGAAAGCTGAACCTTACCATCCAGGAGAGTGCAGAGACTTGACCCCTTGCCTAGCTGTCCAGAGTATCCTGAGATCCAGCCTGGCTGTCCAGAATCCCATCCAGCAGAGCGCAGAGACCAGAACCCTTGCTTAGCTGTCCAGAGAGTCCTAAGATCCAGCTGGCTGCCCAGAATCCTAAAGCAAGGCTTACTTTGTGAGTAGCAAATAACCCCAGCCCCAACTTGCATACCTGTCTATTTTTTATTTTTTTTATTTTTTTTATTTTAGTATTTATATAGCACGCTGCAACCCATGGGCACTCCTTTTGTAACATTGCATTCCATTGAAATCCCATTGAAAGTCCCAAATTGCCAGTATAATTCATTCACCGTCACTTAGTAGAATCTGTATGAGCCTGTCTATGTTAGCGTATTCCCTGTGATAAATCTCTCCGTTGTCTGTATACATCCTTAGCATTATTTTGAAGTAAATCAATTAATTGCCCATTGAAATTCACAGTACGAGTTGGTTAAAATTAGAAATTAACCCCCTTGTGTCTAGTGCCTGTATTTAATAACTATAGTCATTAAGGTATAGCCACAACAGAATTAGTCTCTGCGTAACTGAAAACCAAATTTGCCCGTGTATTGTGTGCATTACCCCACAAACTTCTAACTTGCATCTGTCCTATTAAAAACCCAAACCGTAGTCCCATTGAGAGCAACCTCTTTTTTCTAGAATCTTATCTGTTATGTCCCTCTGCCCTTATCCTTGATAAACGATTTCATATTTTGAAAGCTAAACCCTTACCTTAGCTGCCTCTCATTGTAAAACCTGTGTAAAACGAATTTCCATTTGCCGGTTTTATTTCTCTTTTGCATTGGCTTTCTCCCCAAAATCCATTTGCCAACCTTGTTTCCATGTTGTCCTGGTGTGCTGATTAGTAGTGTTTAAGCTTCCCTACCTCCTCAAGTGTAGCAACACAAATTTAGTTTCTAGTTGTCCCCTAGCAGTTGTGAGTAGCCGTGCGAGTAATATGCAAAATCCGATTCTGCCGTTTTGCGCCAAAAATGGGTTTTCATTTTCTTTTCTGACTTCCCAACTTGCGGTGGTGGGCTGTATTCCAAATCGATTTTTCTATCTCTATTCTTACTCTGATGTTTGGGGGTGAGAGTTGCAGGGGAGAGTGCTATCACTTGATTCAAAACTGTTTTTCCTGTTTTGTCATTAAAGATCCATGTGAACTGTGTTAGGAATTCTGAACCAAATGTTCTGTAGGAATCATTGTATTTGTGTTGCCACACATTGGTGGCTGTTGTAAAATTGTTTGATTTGTTTCTTTTTCATTAAACCATAAATTAATAAATATCTTATTCATACACACCGGCCTGGTTCCTAGTCCATTGTGACACGGGGTGTTTGTGAAGGTTGGGTGTGAGATGGGTTGGAGGCCTACTCAAATAAATGAACCCGTGGTTTATTAAAGATAAGAAGCGTTTTTATTGTGCGCCACATTCATTGTCAGGGAAGGAGTCGCTGGCTGCAGTGTGCCGTGTCATAAAACCATGACACTTCTAGGCCAAAAGGAACTTTGCATGATATATAATTTTCAGGCTTCCCACTTTTCACAGGCACATCTAGCCTAGATTCCTGAATGGGATTCCCCCCAGTAGGTGAATTTTCAGAGAGATGTAGTCTGTTATGTTGCCAAAACATTTTCCAGTTACCATTGCTCACATATTGCCTATAAGATCTAAGCCATTTCCTATATTCTTGGCGTCGGCTGGAGCTGCATCTCTGCTTTTCTGCCATGCTCAAAACAAAGTGTATCCTTATATTACACAGATTTTTCCTCAGGCATTTTTTTATTTCTATTTATTATATCAAAATCATTAACATGAGATCTCACACTTGTACGCACCACAATAGATCTCAACAAATTATTTAGCAAATCATCTATTGTTCTAAGTATCTCGATATCATTATCTATCATCTTCACACTGTTTGAATCAAAACAAGAGCTCATCAAGAAAGCAAATTTGTCAACATTTCTCGCGTTCCACTGTATATGATTTCCTGTACATTCACACTTACTCCATGACAAGGGACAGTTATGGGTTTAGGATTATCCACTTTCACAGTCAACCATAGCCTACAGTGGCCACTCATAGTGGTGGTCTCTGTGCACAAATGCTGTATATAATTTATCATCTTCAATTTCACAACAATATAATGAATACGGGAGGAATACTTCCCATTCATCCAAGTATCAGCCAGAGTGTCACGTTGTTCAGACAAGGGATCAAGGAAATGCATTGCATAATCACCAGAACATTACATTAATTTTGACCATTTGCCACTTGCAGACTATCCCCAACTCTGGAATTATTGCAATTTGTATAGGTCAGTTCAAGCTGGTTCATGGAAGGTTCACAGTTATTCCCTGATTTTCATAGACCATTGGCCATGGTGCAGTAGGAGTTAAGACCCCTTGGCCAAGAAAACATTTGATTTAGTGTTAGCTGCTAACCACTTATCCAAAATATATTCAAGATGATAAATTATAGCATCACTCCCGGAAGGTCATATAGAGTAACAATGAGCATCTCCCGTAGTAGAGCCTCCTCCAATAAAACCCTGCCAGCCAACAAATAAGGGGATTTAGTGCCAACATCAAATTCAATAAGCGAGGGCAATTTTTTACTCACCTGCATAATCCAGCCACAGGATGCCTAGGAAGTAGGTTTTACAATTTTTTTTATTTCCATCGATATATAGTTTATCCCATAACCACGTTTCTGGAAACACGAAGATGTCACAGATGCTTCTCACTTTACACCCCTCATTACTCAAGAAGGAGGAGTGTCCTCTTGTGTTCCAGGAAAACAAATGAAGAAATCGTTTTTATATGATTCAATTTTCCTGTATCAATAGAGATTCTGGGACCCTTTGAATATGCTTTGTTCACTATTTGGAATGATCACACAGTCTGCACATTCAGTAAAAAGAGTCTTTCAGTCATATATATTTGCGAGCTTTGTACTGTCCCCGCTTCACTGCATCGATCGCCTCTACTGTTCATTAGTTGTTTCTTGCATACAATGATGTCATATCCAAATTTGAGCAATGCAGTGGCATGTTTCGCAATCAATTATTGGGGAAACAAACAGAACAATCGCCCAATTGGACTTGCTATAGAGATCGGGTAATTCCACCAACACTCTATCCATAGATGTTATCAACGAGAGCTGCTCTAAATGTGAAAAGAGCACAAGCAGCTTCCCACAATTGATGAAAGGACTGTCCTGCATCAGGAACACCTCTATGATTTTCACAGATTACCCCAATAAATTGGTATTATTTACAGTCTTCTCTACATCTCTTGCTCAAAGCTCAGGCTTATTCATACAGGGAAGCATTTGGCAGTCAGGATCATTCACAATCTCAGTAGTACCTTGCCCTTCCCTCTTAGTTGTAATGTTATCCATTTTCTCTTCACATTGCATTGCCACAGTTTTACAGACCATATGGGAAGGCCTGTAGGATGTGTTTACCTAAGGATTGACATTAGAAGGCAGCATTTTATGAGTGGTCACCCCCATATTTTTCCGCTGCACCCATTTGTTCATCGGACCTCCTAGGCAGGCTGTGATACTCTGGTTTAGAAAGAGGAGCATTAGAGTCACAGTCGGGTACCAGCTCATATTTAGAGCAAAGATTGTCCATAGCATCAGAGCCCATTCCAGTCAATGTGTCATGATGTAGTCTTCCCAGGTCCCTGCCTGGAATGCATGGAATGTTGGAGTGATTGATGTAGAATGCAGGCTGAGAGAATGTTATTGTATGAGTGGGTTCTATGGATGTCCATGTGACTACTGAGAGTGGATGCCGGTGGATGATCTGCCTGTCTTATACTTACCTGACTCAATGTACCTGATCTAATCTACATGGAACTAAGTAAATAAGTCATAAGTACACACCAGGATGTCAGAGTATTCATTGGCCAGGGACCCAGCTGTGCACAATGCTCCTGTGTTTTTCCTCAGCCTTTTAGGATTTTCCACCAAGTTCCTTCCTGCTTTGGCTGTGGGATGTTTTAACCCACTCTGCTCTGCCCTGCGGCATCACTGTGTGCTGGTGGCACCAGAATCATCAAAACAGCCACAAAAATCTCATGCGCGCCAAAACCTAAGGAAATTGCGCTCTGACAAGCACAAAGAGATGGCTGCCAAATCTACCATGCATGTTGTCAGTGGTGGAATGGAGACTGCACTTCTGAAAAATGTAATTGGGCTGCTCAACATGTAAAAATGGAGCATGGATGAAAAGCAGTGCTTGCTGAAAGAAATTCGAAATCTTGCAGTTAAATCTTTTCTTGGTTGCTGAAAATACAAAATGCTGGTGCTAAACCCTGCAAACATCCGATCTTCTTGCGGGGTGTCACATTTTACTGAAGTCAAGAAAGCATTGTGGAATTGCAATATCGTGGAAAGCTGAATTGGTCACAAAAACATCTGCAGCCAGTTTGCCTGCCAAAATCTGGGCACAGTACCAACGGCCGCCTGTGACTATTTCAAAAGCCTGTTTTAAAACTGTGAACTTGTACCATTAAGATCTAATGTCTAAAATCTAAGTGACCTGTCATCAAGAGTAACGTAGGTTGCAACTATTTAAACTTCATGGTTTAGAGCCTGGAATCAGTGTTCTAGATGTTTGTTTTAAAATTGCAAGTTTATTTTCAACAAATAAAAATGTAACAAAGTGACTTTTAAAGTAAGCCTGATGCAAACCAAAACTACAAACAACTTCCCCCACTGGGCAAGGCACCTCCCTTCTGCTCTCTTGGCCAGGAACTCACATTCAGGTGTTGATTAAGAGGGGAGGGGCACTGGGGATGCTCTGGGAAGAGCAGAATGGGCTTCCTCCCAGGCATGGAGATGCTAATCAGGAAGGATTGTAAGGGGCATCTGCCAGAAGGAAGTGGGCGGAGATTGCTGCTGAAGGTGCAAGAAGGAAAAGGAGGCGGGGACAGACAATTTTGTTCACAATGGACAAAAAGCAGATTTCTAATAAGACTGATAATTTACTGTGGATAATTGTAAAAAAAATATATAAACCCCTGACTTCTGAACCTACATTTTTGCTGCACATTTTAAGAGGACATAACTCTAGTAATTGCGGTTTTATACCAAATGTATTGATGTCAGAAGCATGAAACTTTACATGCTGATGCCCACATACAATCCACACATGTGTACAAATTTTGGACAAATTACAGATAGTGTCCCGGACAAAAAGTGTGAAAATTCTGTCAAATCCAGACCCAAGATCCTACAGAGACAGGGCTTGGAAGAATATTTGCTCTACAAAATATGTGATCTAGATATGCTATTGTTATAAGGTTTGCAACATTGTAAATATGTACTATTTGAAAAGGGGAGGATTCCCTGCCTCATAAAACCACATCATCATGGTGACACACTGTTTTCTCCTCCAAATCAAGGGAGAGGAAAGATTCTAGCCTATAGCCTACCTAGGGGGTGCACTTAGGATAATTCAGCATGCACACCCCTTTATCAAATGCATAAATAGAGACAGCTGAGGACTTAGAGACACACATTCACCCACCAACCGATTGCTGGCAGAGCACTTTGCAAGAGAACTATCCATATTCCAGACTCCAGACTCCAGAAACTTGGCAAGCAAAAAGGCCCATTCTAAAACTGAACCCTTCTCTGCTTGGCCTTAAAATTCCAGAAACCAGAATTTACCCCAGACATCTAAGGGGAACCAAAGAACAGCCTGGCTGTGCTGTACTGCTTTCCTGCTAAGAATTATTGCCAGAATCCAAAGACCCAACCCAGTAGAGTCATGTTGTGACCAGATAGCTGTAAACCAGAGCCATTGCAGATCCAGTTCAGTCCTACCGTGCGGGGACCAGAACACCTTGCTGATTGAAGACCAGAGCACCTTGCTGTCCAGTCTGGTGTGCCCAGCAGAATTCCTGTCCAGAAATCGTAACTGACCTTAATCCCTGACAGTTGGTCCAAATATATAGTGAGTATCCTTAGTATAGGACTGTCACCAGTCTATGTACTGTCCATAGTCATCCCTATGCAAACCCATCCTCTTATATCCAGAACTGCATTGTTAGAATCATTGTTGAACTGCCTGAATCCTCTACCTCATCCCTATTATCTCCTTCTGTACTGGTAGTGTTAAACCGATCTTTGCGCTGATATATATTTTTCTGAAGAAGGCGAGAGTCTCAGCAGGCAAAAACCTGATCCAGAGACGTCCTGGGCTGGTGGCTGTGCTGTCGTGTAGTTTGCTTCTTCATAGTCCATCCCTAGTGTAAAGAAATCCTGTTTGTCTTTTTAAAAGCGCATCCTTGTTTTACAATTTGCCTCTATCTGAAAAAAACGACCTCCACAAAAACGTCCATAACTTCTTCAATTTTCATGCTACAAAAGAAACATTTCTCCCGCGATCGCAATTACCGCGCATGGAAAAGTTTGCCACGCATTTTCGTTTGGGCAAAATCTATAATGTGTAAAATAGCTTTTCATTGCACCTGACTTCAAAATTTAAGTTTTCCCATTGCTTATTACTTATCATTGCTAGTGTTTGTCTGCAACCATATAACGCGGCTCCCATCAGAATTTAAACCAGTTCCATGATTTAAGCCCATATTTAGTGTTTTTCCCAGTCCATTCAGAGCCAACTTTAAAACCATTTTGACAGTTTACCAATTAGTTCTGTTTCTCTCTTGTGTTTGCTGAGGGGACATTGGGATTGATATATTTGCTAGAATTCTGCATTCCTTAAACCTGTTCTCTCTCCTCCTATATCTCTATATTGCATATTGGGGGGCTGAGGGGTGTGCAGGGGGAAATAGTAACCACACTGCTATTTGATTTGAACAAACCCACAAAAGTATTATTTCTGTGCTGCATTGTTTTTGCTCATTATTACTCCTTATGATTAAAGAGATTGCTTAGTGTGACATCACCCCATTGGTGAACATTGTATTCCCATTAAAAATAGTGTGATTATATTGTGAATACCTAAATAAATATTTTAACTTTGCGAACCAGCCAGATTCCTGCTTTAGTGTGACCGGGGGTGGTTCAAAGAGAGGGGCGTTATATAATTGGTACATCGTTCAGAATAAAGGAACTCATAGTGACAAATAAATAATTAAGGGTTTCAGTTATGCATTACACGCTAGGCATTGACTTAGGTGAAGTGCCGGATTGAAATCACTTACAAGATTGGGGGCTCGTGCCGGGATTTCTGAATTAGACATACCACTTCTGACAGCTTAATACAGCGTGCTAACTGACGGGGTACATAAACCCTGTTGGGCTACCACACTGTGCCACACTGTGAAAACCACCCTTCAATAGGAACACTCTAAGGAATTTGGTCTGTTTGCAAAAATAAAATAACTCCTGTAAGTCAGAAAGGAAATTAATATTTCCGGAATGGAGACTTTAGTAGAAATTAATATGGCAAGGGAACACTTACTGCACAAATTATTTGTCAGGGGTGAATGGAAAGAACAGGATAACATGTTTGGTTGTAGGAAATCAAAGAACAGGCCACTGCCACATGATTAGACACATGGCAGGATCAGGGTCCATTCCACAGGGCACTGAGTGAATTGTATATGGCCCCTAAGGTAAAAGAAGAGCAAAGTAAAATTGCCAGAATGGCGGCACATCTGTACCTTCATATTGGAGCAATACAGGAAAAATATGCCGAAAACCTAGATCCGACAAATAGGTGAGTACAATCACTAGAAAAGGCCCAAACTGATCTGGACTCTGCAGAGCAAAGGCTACAAAAGAGCCCAGAATCAGAAAATGAAACAAGGCAGTACCTGATAAAAATAAAAGGAGACCTGGATATCCTGCAGCAAGAGAAGGTAGAGCAGGATACCAAAGTACTGGTGATGCAGAAAGAGTGCCAAGAAAGTTTGGACTCCCTACTACGGAGCCAACAAAAGCTGGAGCAGCAGCTGAACTACAATAGAGTATGTGCAGAACAGATAGTCACCCTGCAAAACCGCCTAGACCAAGAAAAAGAAGAAAATAATAAATTAATCCTCAAACACCTTGACACCCAGTCAGAATTTGATGAAGAGCGCCAGAAAGCTGGTGCAATTCAAAAACAAAGGGACGACCTGGCTGCACAGAGGGGTACTCTTATTCAGTAAACAGACACCTTAGACCAGGAGGTCAGTTATTTAAAAGCCAAAATGGAACAAAATCACCTGGCCCTTCAGGGACTGGGTGAACACCAAACAGACCACAGAAAACTGTTAGAGCACACCAGGAGGGTGGAAGATGCTCTAGCCAAGAAGGAACAGGCCATTAAGGACAGGACTCAGGAGGTAACCCTCCTGCAGCAAAGATTGGCCCAATATTCTAAAATTACCCAGGAAGCACAGAGAGACAATGAGGCTCTCTGTGAGAAAAATGACAGGCTCCACAGAAAGGTAGCTATGCAGGAACAATAGAGACTAGTAAGGCATTGATAGAAGAGCAAAAGGGCCAGATTCTTGCATGGCAACAGGGAGCAGGGGCTGAGAGAGATGAGGTCAGCTGGGAAAGGGAAACACCTGAGCATAACCTCCGGAACCCTAGTACCAGAGGATTTCATCTCTTCAACTGCATGGACTCTGCCACCCCCATGTCCACTGGCACACATGAGCCAAGGGCCATGGGGATGGCAGACTGCAATCCAATGAGAAATATGGAGCTCATGGATCAGCAGCTCCCAGGAATGGATGGGCGGCCATCTGTGTATGGGTTCCCAAGTGCTAGGGTTATCGTCTCTGATCAGGGAGACTTCAATGAGGGGAGGGTCAGAGAGATGGATCCTCAAAAATATAATTTACCCAGAGACCAGATGGTAAAATTTAGTGGGGAACTCCATGAGGGTAGGCCCGCTAAGGGCATCCCGAAAACCTCTTCACAGCTAGGACAGTGGGGATTGGGGGGGTTACTCAGCCAGCCCTGGGAGCAAGGAAGAATCAGAAGACTCTTCTGATCGCCACAGGACCCAAGAAACTAGGCCCCCTCATTCTGCCAGCCATTCCCAAGCCCGCAGAATCCGGGAGAGCCTAGAAGACCAGACAGGCACCTCTGGTAGCAGTGCCTCTGAGTCAGAGGAGGAGTGGACAAGGGTCACCCGAACTAAAAAAGCCAACAAGGTCAAGAGGGCCTTGCTCAAGGATCCCCTAAAACAAATAAAAGCCATTGGGAGCGTCATCACGCCTTATCATAAGAATGCAAAGTATTCGGTTTGGGAGCACCTTGAGCTCTTTCAACAAATGATGGTCACTTTCCATTTCAAGGACAGCCAAAGCCGCATTCAATATGTAAAGTGGACATTTTCTCCTGAGTAATCCAGCTTCTTTGCAGGGCTGGAGGAACAGAATAATTCCAGATGGTCCACCTATAGGGAAGCCATCTTGAAACAATTTTCTATTCACAGGAATCCTCAGGAGGCTCGCAAGGCAGCCTACAACTTGCAATGTGGGGAAGATTAGGCCCCACAAGAATTTGTTCAAGAGTTAAAACGTGCCTTTGCGCAGACCACTAGAAGGGTGCGCACTGACAGCAAAGAATTTGTAAATGTTTTCTTCCACGCTCTTCCTAAGTATATCACTACCCAGCTAGTGAGGGACTTTCACGAGAAAAGATCACTAGACTGGGTCATTGAACAAGCCACGTGCATTTATGAGGTGCTAAAGCCAGTGGAAAACAAAAATAATCACAAATGTCTCAAAACAACTAACACCCCTGTTGCTGCTAAAGTAGCAGAGGTGAAGGTTGCCCCCATTTTAGATCTAGCGATGGGGGGGGCCTAAAAACCTGCCCGCACAGAATCAAAACAACCCCAAACCCAGAAGGCCCTCGAGCCAATCACAAACTGGGAGGCAGGGAGGCAATCCCACAAATGGGACCCCTAACTCTCCTGACTACATCAGCCACGCTACAAGGGGAACAGAACCATCATGGGTTATGTATGGACTCCTCCAGCCCAAGGGGGGATCCAACCAGACAGCAGCTAACCCAGGGAACTTCCCTCCTCACTTTCCCCAGGAGGGCAGTAATCCCCCAAATACCGGACAGAATTTCTTCCCGAGGTACGCGCAAAATTTTAACCCCCAAAACAATCCATCCTTCTTTCCCCACTTTCCTGAACCCAGACAACCCAATCCGGGAGAGGGGAGGCCAAGGGTGGAGGGGTACCCAAACATTCCTAACCCAGGGTATTTTGGGAGAAGTGATTGCTACCCTTCCCGGGATCAGCCCAGGTGAGACATGAGGACCCCGTACCAGCCAGAGAGGGTGTCCCAACTATAGCGCCAGGTCCAGAACATGGCACAGGATCTGGGTCGCATGCTGAGGGCTCAACAGAACCCTCAGATGAGCATGGCGGTGCAGAATGCCTCAAATCCGGGACCTAGTGCTCCAGAGCAATGACGGGGGAAGAACCCCGACAACCCACCGGTTCCCAGGGAGGAGGCACAAGGGGAAGGGGGGTGTAAAGCCTCAGAGGAAGCTTCCTTTCCCACTTGTAGAAAGCCCCTGGAAACCCAGGACCGGAACCAAAATCTCCTGCCCCTGTGTGTCTGCAACCCAAGGAGCAGAGAGGGGGTAGGAGAAATAAAGAGCCCAAAAAGTCCCATTTTGAGGAGGAGGTATAAATCTTCCAGTTTGAAGGAGAGGGATCCTCAGAGGATACTGGGAAAAGTATGTTGTCCTTCAGAGATGGGGGAACTCCTCCCAAAGAAAAATGGATCCCAAAGGATCCAGATCCAGACTGGGTAGATGTGGGGACTATGTTAGCACCGCCCATCATCAAACCCCAGAATCATCAGCAGGAAACTCCCCTGGTTCAAACCCATCCTGGTAACTGCCTCCAAAAGGGAGGGCAGCCCAGAATCAGAACCAGGGCAACCCAAAACTTCCCCCATATCTAGCTGTCCCCTTTTTCTTTCAGATTCCCAAGACTCCAAACAGAATCCTGCCCAAATCACCTTCCTGTCAGTATCCAAAACCAAGAAACTAACCCACCAGTTGTCCAAAAATGTACATTATCTTTGCCCCCTTGAGGAAAAGGAGGGAAGATTTTATGCCCTGGTCCAAATACAGGGGCAGTGTACAATTTTGGCACTGGTGGACATAGGATCCCAAGCTACCCTTCTGTCAAAAAGGGCCTTTGATCAACTGAATTCGGGAAGGGGGGAGAAATACCAAATTCCTCTCATTACTCTTCCTGGACAACTTCAGAACTTCGACGGGAAGGAACTTTCCGATTGAGGGGACTGCAGATTTGGGCATTAAAATTGGGCGACACAAGGTGAAGCATCCGGTCATAGTTGTGACTCCAGAGGGCACACCTTGTTTACTAAGGAATGACATCCTGCGTAGGTTGTCACCCCTCATAGATTGTGTAAACAAGGTCTTCTTTACCCAGACTAGCTGACCAATAAAATTGAATCAGAGTGTCAACCATGTTAGTGTAAACGGCACATGCCCCATGGTTGAACAAAAACTTGACCAAATAGAATTTCACTTCCAGAACAACCAAATCTCAGACGTGACAGTAATTGCAGTAGGACAACAAAGTGGTGATGGGGTCCTCCCTATTTCTGAAAATCAACCTTCCTTCCAGTCTAAGGTGTCATTCCACACTGGAAGGAAACACTCTGAAATTCTTTACAAAGCCACAATCAGAAAATCCCACTCCTATAGTCCAGAAAGATGAAAAATCAGCTCAAAGCTTGGCTGATATTCAGAAAATTGGAGAGCAGTTGTTCATCCCTATTCATTTAAATGAAGGGAAGGACTCTGTTCTCGCCCGAGTGTGTGTGAACAACGGTAAGAGCTTCATCAACGAAGCCATGTTCCGCAAACTCCCAAAAGATCCAGCCATTCCCAAATTTAAACTGATAGACAAATGGGAAATGGACCTGGAAACACCCAATTCCAAACATCTCCTGCCAAGCAGGTGTATGCTCAAAATCTCCATTGGCAACAAGAGCATAGTCCATAATTGTTGGGTTGTGCGAGACGTCACTGCCACCTTTTACTTAGGCAGTGACATTCTCAATCGCTTTGCCATTAGTTTGGACCTAATAAACTTCAAAGCCTGGTCCCGATTAGCGGGTAATCCCAAAGACTTTGATGAACCAAATAAAGCATTTAGGTCAGCTCAACTGCTTCCTTATGCAGTTGAAATTCAGGTTGGAGAGGAAGTCGCCATCCCAGAAAGGACCCGACAATTCTCACTGGAAGTGAAAGTCAAAAGAGGACAGAAACTGAAAAACCCTGACGCCTATATTCATCTTAATGCTTATTTCCAACAGCAAGGTTTGGGGGAAAACCCAACAACACTAGTCAACATTGAACATGACACCATTCCAATAGAGGTGGTTAACAGCGACTTAAAGAGTATCACTCTGGCCGCAGGCACCATTATTGGAATGGCGGTTGATGACCGACATTTTTCCATAGATGTAGGTAATGAATGAACAATCCCCAAGGACTGTTTTGACAGTGATAACGACAACGACGCAACAACAGACAGGATCTTCACCCGGTATGGAGAGAATTTCCTGGTGTACACTTCCTGTCCTTATGGTAAGGAAGATGTGACCTGTGACTTCAGGAGGGATGTGGAGGGCTGCCTTCCTCACCTGAAGCCACCAGTCCAAATCAGCACTTTGACCAGGGACTTCTCCACCGAGCTGGATGAGGCCGCTGAGATAGCAAAACCAAAAGTCTTTCCGGGCTTCAGGCAGATGATTGACGAGAGAGTCAACCTAGCTGATGCCTGTGAGACTCTGGAGCAAAAGCAAAAATTGAAACAAGTTTTCTTAGATTTTCAAGATCTCTTTGTGGTGGACTCATATGACTGAGGTCGCACCGACATCCACACAACAAATATTCCCACGGACCCTGGCATGACTCCAGTGTTTGTGAAGCAATATCGCTTGCCTCTCACATCAATGGAGTCCCTTACTGAAATAATTAAGAACCTTGAGTCCCGGGGCATAATTCGTCCAGTCCACAGGACCTTCAATAATCCGTTGATGGGGATTTTGAAGCCAAACGGCCAGTGGAGACTCTGTGCTTACCTTAGGGAGCTCAACAAACGGGTCCATACTTCCCGATGGCCTCTTCCCTCCATTGAACAAGGGCTGGCCCAGATTCAGGGGTGAAAGGCATTCACTGCCATTGACCTGACCAATGGGTACTGGACTGTACCTGTCAGTAGGGAGGACCAATACAAGCTGTCTTTCACCTTCGGGGGGCAGCAGTACACATGGACACAGACTCCTTTCGGATACATCAACTCCGGCAATTAATTTAACATGTTTCTACACAAGGCCATGCCCTAACTGGGTGAGAGGGGTATCGTGGCCTATGTAGATGATGTTCTAGTCAAAAGCTCAACTGTGGAGGAAGACATAGCGGAGATCCGTTATGTCCTGACTCTGTTGAGGGCTAACGGAGCAAAACTCTTCTTTCAAAAGGCACAGTGGTGCAGAACTCGTGTCAATTTCCTGGGGCATGAGATAACTGCTCAGGGTCTCTGTCCCCAGGAAAAGAAAGTGGAAGCACTTCAAGAAATTAAAAGACCCCACAACTCTGCAGGAACTAAGGAGACTCCTTGGACTAACTAATTACAGCAGAAAGTCCATTGAGGACTACACAGAGATCACAAGACCCCTGATCCATCTTTTGAAAGGGGGGGGTCAAGTGGGAGTGGGGTCCAGAACAAGCCGAGGCAGTAAGACAACTCAGAAGAAGCCTCTCACAGCGCCTTGCTAGCTTAACCTGTCAAAAACAAGGAGTTCTTCTTGTAGACAGGGTTCTCAAATCCATGCTTGACTGCAGTATTATACCAAAAACATGACAAGGTCAATAAAGTAATCTTCTATGCGAGTAAAACCTTATCCTCTGTGGAGGAAAAATTCAATGATTGTGAGATGGCACTCCTGGCAACAGTGTGGGTATTGAAGAAATACCTTGAATACCACAATACTGTGGATTGATACTCAAATCTGTGCGCTGTTCACCAACCTATTAGCAAAATTAGCACAAGCTAAACAACAGCAGCGGGAGTCTCACAATCTGAGAACCATCCACATAGGTTCACACAGTAGTGAAAATGAATCAAATATTGCAATACTTACTCCGCGCTTGATACCAGTATTCACAAACTACTTATTGTCACTATAGAAATCAATATGCAGACAGCACAAATGATTATAGTCCACACTATGTGTTCAATCGGATGTTATATTTATGTTGAAATTATACGGTTCGTGAACTCAATCACCAATAGCCGACACGTGTTTCGACCGTTGTGGTCATTCTCAAGGCTATATTGGTCCAATTCGCCACATTCCGTGCACATAAAACGCATTAACATTGCCGTTTTAAACAGAATTTTGTATGCATGAGATTGGCAATGAAAATAAATAGAACATTATATTTCATATTACCAAGTAAAAAATGTTTTAAATAAAAACATACCACACAGGTTGAAGTAGGTTTCGAGAGATGCAAGCATCCATGGAAATTAGAATAAAGAAAAGAACCAAATATTTAATTGACAATCTAATACACATTATCATGCTAATGAATAATATGGTGAATTAAAAGCTAGGTGCATTCAAGATCTGTTTACAATGTCATGTGACCACGCCAGTTGACCACCCGTTACTCTTCATCCTTAAATTATCCAATCATTCACCCATGTGGAAAGTCCCTACTATTCCACCCAATTGTGCTCCCGTGGTCAGGTGTCTAGAAGTATTGAATAAGCTTACCCTTGTCGCGTATTACTTTCTTGGTATCTACATATATAAATAAATGTGATTATGAATGTGCAATGATTAAATAGACCATTTGATTACCCAATATGTGTGCATACTATATGGATGAATGCCCACCTTATAGTACTGCCAGGAAAACAAAACAAAATTCATGGTATCTTCTTCTAAGTCTCTGGGATAGTTCCCTGTGACCTAAAAAGTTTGACAGGACACTTATGAGTAAAGCTATTAAATTGTACTTGTACATATTGTAGAAATTATATTGTCTGATCCTACCTTTTCCTGGGTTCAATTCCTCGTTCCTCTATCTCTTAAATGAGTCTGCTCATGCTAGATGCAATGTTATATTATGTTGCATTGCGCTGCAAATCCGCGGCTGCAACGTCCATTCGTCACAATGACGTCACGCCCATGATTACGCGTGACGTCACCACGCCCCGAACGCAGCACCACGCGTGCCGGCCGCCATGTTGGGTCCTAGGCTAAGACCCTTAAAGAATCTTCCTAGGGATGGCCTTCCCGCACAAATATGCATGAATTTGCCTATATCAATGTCACATTCTGATAAAATTATATTGCCTATTTTGTCATTGTTAGAATTGTAAATTTAAATAAATACTTCATTGGATTGTTCCTACGCTGTTAAAGCATATACTGATCTGGTGTGTTTCGTGCCACTATACTATTAATCCATTGTATGAATACATCCTATTGTACTAAAAAGAATGTTCTATGCCTTATGCACTGAGCAGGTGATCAACATGGCATGTCACAGGCCATTTGGCTAATCATATAAACCTGGATAAATCACAAATTTATGAATTTACAAAAAAACATACATCTCGTGGTCTGAATTTAGACCATGTTCCGTGGACCTCAAAAGACAAATTGTTTTGGCTTCCATTCTACGTAGTAACAATTGGGTGTCCCCACTCCTTTTTCCCTTTTTGACTTTCATCAGCCCCAAAAATCTTACATCCTGTACATTATCCATTTGGTGTTCTGTTTGCCAATGTATGGCCAAAGGTTTTTTTGGTTCTGTGTTCCTTAAACTTAACAAGTGTTCTCTGATGCGTATCCTTAGCTGCCTGATAGTACTCCCCACATAATATTTACCACAAACGCATTTGATTAAATAAACAACATAGCATGTTTTACAATTGATATGGTCATCTATATTGATTGTATTCCCAAACTGATCCTTGAAAATTTTGCATTTGTCCCATGCATATTGACATTGATTACAATGTCCACACTTGTGAAAACCACTGTCACTTTTAAGCCATCTTGAACCTACTGGTTTAGGAGTAACATCCAAAAAGGATGGACACAATTTCTTCCTGATAGTGGGTGCCTTGGTAAAGGTGAATTTGAGCCTGTCTGTAAGAAAAGGTAGCAGCTCTTTATCCAGTTTAAGAATGTCCCAATGCTTACTTGCCAAACGATACAATGCCCTACTGTCTCCAGTGAATTGTGTGATAATGGCAATGGGCTGTGTTTGCGAATTACCTTTCGTCTTGTTGTAGACCAGATCTCTTTGTTTGGAATGCAAAGTTTTCAAGGATCAGTTTGGGAATACAATCAATATAGATGACCATATCAATTGTAGGGTGAAAACTAAGTAATGTTATAATATCCCTCTGTTATAGGAATAGAATTTATTTTCTGTGTTATTCATAGTTCTTGTCCAAATGAAAACATTTTTTATTGGTTTTTTTTTGCAAAAAATGTTTGTATGTTCTCTTTGTTTCACTTGTACTTAACTTCTATTGCTTTCCATGGTGCATGATTAATTCAAATGCTGTCATTTTGATCGAAAGATTATATTCAAATTAATGTATCTCTTTTTTTTAAATTAAATAATAATTTTTGTGTAAAATGTCACTGAGGCTCTTGCACCAAAAGTTGTTTTATGTTTTCTATTAAAATAATGAGAATTATAGCCAAGTCTTTGGTCAATATTTAAGCGTTAAATTCCTAGCAATGATCCTCTGAAAACAGCTATGACATGACCACATGCTAAGCAGAGGTAAAATACAAAGAGCCAGAGTCAATTAGGACACTCTTTGGAGCTACAAAGTAATATGCCCAATTGAGAGTGATCCTGTAAGGGAACCTTATGCTAGACCTGTTTACTAGTCTGTGGCATTTTTTTGTATGCTACAGTGTTGTACACTAGTTGTTTGCTTTTTGAGGTTAGAAAAAGTGAGGTGAGTATCAGTAATAGGTATACTACATCACCTGTATTTTACACCCTGTGGGGTCACTATTTGTTGATACATATCAATTGTAAAACATGCTATGTTGTTTATTTAATCAAATGCGTTTGTGGTAAATATTATGTGGGGAGTACTATCAGGCAGCTAAGGATACGCATCAGAGAACCCTTGTTAAGTTTAAGGAACACAGAACCAAAAACACCTTTGGCCATACATTAGGAAACAGAACACCAAATGGATAATGGACAGGATGTAAGATTTTTGGGGCTGATGAAAGTCAAAAAGGGAAAGAGGGGTGGGGACACCCAATTGTTACTACGTAGAATGGAAGCCAAAACAATTTGGGCCTCATTACGACCCAGGCGGTAAGGGGTTTACGGCAGCGTAAATAGCGCCGACCCTTACCGCCTGAGTACGAGGTCCCTTAGCGCCATGGCGGATTTAACACCTGCTTTTAGCAGGTGTTAAAATCCATGGCGCTAAGGGACCATGGAGTTAATTACGCCACCGTAATTTACGGTGGCGTAATTAACGCCTTCCCCACTCCCATTATGCCCTATGGGGCAAAAATGGGAATGGGGAAGGGTAAATGGGGATTGGGGACTTACCGCCCCGCCAACCTCGGAATGGGGCGGTAAGTCTGCCAACCACCATGGCGTGAACGTAGTTTACGCCATGGTGGTAAAGTCACGGCCCAGGCGGTAACTTACCGCCTGGGTCGTAATGAGGCCCTTTGTCTTTTGAGGTCCACGGAACATGGTCTAAATTCAGACCACGAGATGTATGATTTTTTGTAAATTCATAAATTTGTGATTTATCCAGGTTTATATAATTAGCCAAATGGCCTGTGACATGCCATGTTGATCACCTGCTCAGTGCATAAGGCATAGAAAATTATTTTGTTACGCTACGGCAGCAACAAAGGACATTACCGAAAAGATTGTTCCCACGGAGTATCTTGCAATCAGGGAATTCGCTCTGGCAGCGTTACAAGTTGCCTTGGAAACTGTTTAGGTCGCGTAGATCTGCTAGTCAGCTGATCAGATGTTCCTCGCTTTCACGGAAGCCACGCCTCCTTGTTCCTTAAAAGCGGTTAGCCGCGGGAGTTTCGTTGCTGCTAATTGATCGTTACGGCGTTCCTTTTCGTAGCCTTCCTACGCCTTGTTCCATTCGGATTACCCTCCGTGTATCCTGCTTTGTATATGATCTACCGTTACCAGACCTTGGCTTCTGTCTCCTGTTTTGCTTCCTGGATTTGTCCTTCGATATCGGTTGCCTTGGTTTTGAATCCGCTCGCAGTCTCTTTTACACTGCCGAGCTACTGTTGAGCTCCCCACTCAGCCTGTCCTTCTGCCGGGTTTTCAGCACACCATTCCCTGCTGAGAACGGAATTCCAGTCTTCAGTTTTCTTCTTACAGCAAGCGCCCTTGCTTCCAGCGGAATTCAGTCTTCTATCAGTTTAGTCCTATTTCCAGCCTTGCCTAATTAAGGATTTACTTCTACCTCACCTACTTTGGACTGTGTAACATCTTGTGAAGATGATGTGTATTTTCCACTAAAGTGCAGTATGAACGCTTTCCAGATTTGCACCAACCTGGTCCTAGTGCGTCCCTCGTGCCGTTCGGGTTGTCCTACCTATAATAACCTTCTCATTTGTTATTTTATCCTTTCGTTTTAATCCCTCATTTTGGAACTCTGAACACTTTACTGAACTGATACGGGACTTCCTCTCAAGGCCTTCATTTCCACTACTTCAGGTACCATCGATTCTATTGTGTTCAATAATTGTATATACCTATCACACCAGGTTGGCTTATACTCAAAACAGCTTTTGTATTTTTTGCAGCATTGCTTGGTGGTGCGCTCAATTCCACTCTTTTGCATTATAGACTACTCTGTCTTGTTTTACATAATAGCAGAGTGGTATTTCGTGAAAAAGAGCCCCTCTCTAAGAGGAAGCCTGATTCTTTTGAAATCAGGGGATCTGGGTTTTCTGAAGACTTCCATGGCTCGCCTCACATCTCGATCCAGGTCGGAATGAAGTACTCCTTCCGGTTCGGTGAATAACAGAATTAGCAGCCTTGAAGACAATGTCGACTGAGACTACTGATGCTTTAAATCAAATTGTGCAGATGGTCACGGATCTTCGGACCGATCTGACAAGTGCACAAGAAGCATTGCACCAACGCATGGATGCAATTCAGTCTCTCGTCACTACTCCAGCAGCACAGGCAGGCGCTGGGACTATAGCCTCAGGTTCTGGGCTTCCAGCATTCGTTCAAGAAAACGCTCCTGTGTTGCTTACAACCCAGTTCCCATTGGCTCCTCCGGAAAGGTTTTTGGGAGATCCCAAACAATACAGGACGTTCATCAATCAGTGTAAATTGCACTTCCTATGTCGTCCTGCCTCCTTTCCTACTTCCATTACCAAAGCGGCTTTTGTCCTTTCTCACTTAGGTGGTACTGCAGCAGCCTGGGCCAATCCCCTGCTTGAATCCAATAGTCATGCATTGTACAACTGCGATACTCTTCTTTCCATGATGAGCAAAGTGTTTGATACCTGATACACTACCCAGGCCACGGATTTGGAATTACTCAAACATCAACAAAGTAATTCCTCCTTGTTGGTTTATCTCGCTCGTTTCAACCAGCTGGTGGCTGAAACTGATTGGCCCGAGGAGAAAAAGGCTGCAGTGTTTTATCAAGGACTTTCTGAGGAACTTAAGGATGTTCTGTCCACCGTTCCCGTTGTACTTACAGCCTTTGGGGATTTTCTCGACTTGGTACTACAAGTTGACGCCCGTAAGACAGAAAGGCGTGGTGAGAAAAGGGCAAACCCAGTGCTACCCACCGCGGAAGTGGTTTCAACATCTCTGCCTCCTCCCGAACCCATGCAAAATTGGTGCTGTTTGGAGTCCATTAACGCCCGCTCAAAGGGAATATCGCAGGTCTCACAATGTCTGCATGTATTGCGGTGCTTCTGACCATCTGTTACCAGAGTGCCCAAAAAAGCCCAAAAGAAAGGCGGGAAACACCAAATCCCGACAGTAGATAGAGTCCCTATGTCGGGAGACTCAAGTCAGGACTCATCTTGTCTTGCTTCGTCTCAACTCATCCATCTCCCTGTCACGTTTTCATTGACAGCCGCTCCGTCCATTGTGGCCCAGGCCGTAGTTGATTCAGGTGCCATGGGCAATTACATTGATCATGGTTTCGTCTCAGTTACAGGGATCCCTTTGGTTGTCAAAAAACAGCCTGAGACACTCAATTCGGTAGACGGTTCCAACCTCGTGTGTGGAATGGTTACTCATCAGACGGTACCCATGGTCATGTGCACCAATGACAGACATACTGAGACCATTACATTTGACGTTATCAGAGCTCCGGCTTATAAGGTCATTCTTGGTATTCCATGGCTTTGTTTCCATAATCCTGTTATTGACTGGGTAACACACCAGATACAGTTTCCATCTACTGTATGTAATCTTCAGTGCACGCCTCCGCACGGTGTTATCCAGAACCCTCCTACCAATGCCCTTGCCTCTTCTTCCCTGCACATCGGGGCGATTGCTACTGTCACCTGACCGTCTGTTCCCACAGATTATGCCGACTTCCTGGATGTGTTCGACAAAGGCATGGCTGAAAACCTACCCCGCATAGGATCTACGACTGCCCCATTGACTTAATGCCTGGGGCAAAGATTCCTGTAGGAAGAGTGTATTCCCTTACCCTGAAGGAAGACGCTGTGTTAAAAGACTACTTCGATAAAGCACTTGCTATGGGATTTATCAGGTCATCCAAATCACTGGCAGCGTCTCCACTCTTCTTTGTACCTAAAAAAGAGGGTGACCTGCGTCCCTGCATTGACTACAGAGCCCTGAATGCAGTCACCATAAAGAATCAATACCCGCTTCCATTGATTTCTGTTCTTCTCGATCAACTGGGTTCCTCGCAGATTTTTACCAAATTGGATCTCAGAGGGGCTTATAATCTGGTCCGCATGAGAGAGGGGGACGAGTGGAAGATGGCATTCAAGACACGTCATGGCCTGTACGAATACCTGGTAATGCCCTTTGGGCTTTGCAATGCTCCGGCTACCTTTCAGGCTTTCATGAATGATCTATTTCATGACATATCTGACCAATATGTCGTCATTTATCTAGACGACATCCTGATTTATTCTCACAATCTCAATGAACACGTTCAGCATGTCAAAACCGTACTTCAGCGCCTGAGGGAAAATCATTTATTTGTAAAGGCTGAAAAATGTATATTCCACGCTTCTGAGGTGGAATTCCTGGGATATGATCTTACCAGCCAAGGAGTCCAAAGTTAAGGCCATACTTGATTGGCCAGCACCCAAGACGGTTAAGTCCCTTCAATCTTTCTTGGGATTTGCCAACTTTTATAGACGGTTTATTCACAGATTTTCTGCTCTTTCAGCGCCTCTAACTTCATTAACCAGTGTCAAAACCCCCTACGTTTGGTCACTTGCGGCACAACTGGCTTTCGACCAATTGAAATCAGCCTTTACCTCCGCTCCTGTACTTAAACACCATGATCCTGATCTACCCTTCTATGTGGAAGCGGATGCCTCCGGTACCGCTATTGGATCAGTCTTGTCCCAAAAATGCCCACAGACTGGGGAAATGCATCCCGTTGCCTTCTTTTCTCGTAAATTAACAAACTACGAAAGGAATTACTCCATCACGGAACGGGAGTTGTTGGCCATCAGGGTTGCCTTCGCTGAGTGGCGACATCATCTACTTGGAGAGCGTCATCCTGTCCCTGTGTTTTCTGATCACAGAAGTCTTTTGGCTTTCAAATCTATGAAATGTCTCACAGCCCGACAGGCCAGGTGGCATTTATTCTTTTCTCAATATCAGTTTCACATCACCTATCGTCCTGCCAGGGCTCAGGTATCAGCTGACGCACTTTCACGTCTCCATTCGGCGGGTAACCCGCCAAATCCGAACCTCCTATGCTTCTCCCGTACAAGGTAATTTGCGGAAGCATGGTACAGCCTTCCTTACGGGATGTCATTGCGCAATGGGTTATCGAACATCTGAAGGAGGTTCAGGAACTTAACATGGACCTGTCTCAGGGGTTACCCATCAATCAAGAACGTATTTTCATACCTCCTGGTCGGGCTTGTTTATTGGCACTTCAATGGGCTCATGATTCTGTGGTTGCCGCACATCCGGGTCAAAAGAAAACACTGGAATCCCTACGGCAATGGGCTTGGTGGTCTAACATGTCTCGCGATGTGCAGGATTACTGTAATGTTTACTACAAACCGTTTCCGGCAATTCATCAGTCTTCAGACATTGCAACATAGAAAGCGTAGATTCTCCTACCTGGTAATAGATGAATGTCCAACTCGTGGCTCCCAAGGAGTTTCAGGTTTCACAAGAAAGAATGGAATGATTTCCCAGTAGAAAATAGGAATCCCCCTGGCATCTCCCTCGGAGCCCAGTTAAGTACTTGGCGACCGTGGGAAAACCAGGGAAACCCTCATGGGGGAGAAAACCCTATGAAGAGCTGCTGGGGAGCGTTGGTAAAGGTGAGGCAGACAGGAGGAAACTGAAGGACCTCGGGTTCCGATAATAACGTTAGGTGTTGGTTAAATGCTGGAGAGGTATAAGGGTGAAAACACAAGGTTCAATTCAAAGGTGAGAAAACAACACAATAAGGACTGATGGTGAGATTATGAAAACAGAGTTACCATCCAAACATCTAGACCGGAGTTAGTAGTTGAGGAACCTTGAGAACCGAGTCCGTTCAAAAACTATTCCTTTGTATGAAACGGAAACAATTTATAAAGAATTTAAGAATCAAAGAAGGTCGGGTGGCAAGGGTCGGAGTATCTGAGTGTAAGAGAAAGAAATCTACCTTTAAGGGGAGCACGAAGTAAAGTCGATATTAGCCGCGGACTGTGGGGGCGTGGCTTAATGGTTACCAATACGATACCCTCGATCCGATCGTATTCCGGATTCTATGAATGAACAGATGTATCAGAAATAGGAAGAAAACATGGTACGGATAGAAGGAAGGAGGAAACAATGAGATGTAAAGACTGAACGAGCTATACTCACTGAGCGTCCGTGTACTCCTATGAGAGTAGCAACGCACCGGTATCCAGGACTTCCCGGCTGATATGCCGAAGAGAGATCGACTTCCGCATCCTGCGTGGCTCGAGGCAGGGAAACAACTAGACCGCCGCTAGGGCTGCCGCGGCCATAAACCGGTGCGGCCATCTTGGAGTAGGTAGAAGCGGAATGATTCGTCCTCACGATCATTACAGTATGCCCCTTCTTAGGTCCTTCTCCCCCCGGCTTGTCAGGATGTTTGGCGTGAAATAGTTTCACGAGACGAGGAGCATGCACAGCGTCTTCCGGCTCCCAGGTACGATCTGAAGGGGAATAACCCTTCCAATCGATCAAATATTGCAAATGTCCCCGATGCATACGGGAATCACAAATTCCCTTCACCTCAAACTCAGGACCAGATGAGGCCAAAATAGGGGGAGGACGAGTCGTTATCGTTGGGTGAAATGAATTTCGCTTGTCCGGTTTCAATTGAGAAACATGAAAAACAGGGTGAATTCGGGACCAGGTTTTAGGAAGAATAAGTCTAAAGGCAGCACTGCCAATGGGTTTATCCACCCGGAAAGGACCAAAGTATCTTGGAGACAGTTTGGACGGTACCAGGCGTCTGGGGAGAAACCGTGAAGACAACCATACCCTGTCTCCTGATTTGATGATAGGTGCAGGAGAACGAGAACGATCAGCAAATTTCTTCATTCTATCCTGGGTTTGCACTAGGGTATCTTTAGCCCTCTTGTGGCCTTGTCTGATTTGATTCATTAAATGGTCTACATCAGGAAATTTGTGTTCCGATCTTTTTAGTATCGGAAATGCTGAGGGACTGAATCCGTAGGAGCAAAAAAAAGGAGAAGTGCGAATGGAGGAGTGATAGGAGTTATTGTAAGCATACTCTGCCAATGGAAGTAGATCTTTCCAGTTATCCTGAGCTGCCGAAATGTAATTTCTTAGATATCCCTCTAGCGTTTGGTTGAGCCGTTCCGTCTGCCCATTGGATTGAGGGTGGTAACCGGAACTGAGGGCACGGGAAATCCCGAGATGTTGACAGATGTGCTTCCAGTAGAGGGAGGTATATTGTGTTCCACGATCAGATATGATTGTATCCGGTAGGCCATGTAACGCAAAGATGTTATTGGTAAAGATACGGGCCATAACGGCCGCTGTAGGAATCCTGGCCAGAGGTATGAAGTGAGCCATTTTTGTAAAGGAGTCGACCACCACCATTATTGCCGAACACCCCTTAGAGGGGGGAAGATCAACGATGAAATCCGTTGAGATTATCTGCCAAGGACGTGATGGAATGGGCATCTTGACCAGTAGTCCTGCTGGAGTCCTTCGGGGAGACTTGTTCTGAAGACAATCCGGACAGGATCCAATGTATCGTTTTATGTCTTCCCGTTGAGTCGGCCACCAGAACCAGCGAGAAACCATTTCTTGTGTGGAGGTGATTCCACGATGTCCCGCTACCTTAGATTTGTGACACATATCCAATACCTCCTTCTGGAGGGAGGTTGTAGGAATGAAGGCCCGATGACCTAGGAAATAGCATCCATCCTCCTTGACCAATGTGGGTAGTGTCCCTTGTGACATGCCTGGTTTTCCAACTGATTTGGATTGACCCCTCAGACGTGTCAGGAAGTCCTGGGAGGTATGTAACCCTAACGCCATCTTGGGAAAAATCGGTTCAGAACTAAAGGAATCATTAGGGAGCTGTTCTTTACGTGATAAAGCGTCAGCGATTACGTTATCCTTCCCAGGTATGAAGGAGAAAGTGATCCTAAAAGGAGAAAAAAAATGAGCCCACCGGGCCTGACGACTATTGCAAGTCTGGGCGTACTGTAGAATACGAAGATTGTGATGGTCCGTTCGAACTTCCACCGGGTACTTAGCTCCAAGTAGTAAATGTCTCCACTCTTCGAATGCTCTTTTGATGGCTAACAGCTCCTTTTCCAATACCGTGTAGTTTAATTCTGCAGGTGCCAAGGTCTTAGATAGATATGCCACCGGATGTTCCTGTTCGGCATTATCAGACTGAAGAAGAACAGCTCCCAAAGCATATTGAGAAGCATCAGTCTCCACGATAAACTGGCGATTCTGATCAGGTGTCTGCAGAACAGGGGCGGACGTGAACAGATCTTTAAGTCTCTTAAAGGCTTGATCAGTACTCTCAGGCCAAGAAAAGGACACCCCCTTTTTTAACAGATTCGTCAGTGGTTTAGTCAGGCTTGAGAATCCCGGAATAAACCGCCGGTAAAAATTGGCAAGGCCGATAAAACGCTGGATGTCTTTCCCTGAGGTCGGGACAGGCCAATCCAATACGGCGGAAACCTTCTCCGGGTCCATAGCTACCCCTTTTGCCGATAGAACATAACCCAGGTAAGTGACTTGTGGTTGGTGGAAGGAGCATTTCTCTAATTTGCAGAATAGGTGATTTTGATGTAGACGACGAAGAACCTCTCCCACATGTTTAACATGGTCCTGTAGAGTATAGGAGAAGACCAAAATATCGTCCAGATACACTATTACATTATGTAAGAGTAGATCAGCGAAGAGATGGTCCATAAAGCGTTGAAATATCGCCGGGGCATTAGAGAGCCCGAACGGCATAACATGGTATTGGTAATGCCCAAACGGTGTCCGGAAAGCCGTCTTCCATTCATCACCGGCCTTGATTCTTATCAGATGGTATGCTCCCTTGAGATCCAATTTAGTGTATAATCTTGCCCCCCTGACTGCTTCCAGAATATCTGGTATCAGGGGCATCGGATATTTGTCTGGTATAGTGATTTTATTGAGGCCCCGGAAATCTATGCAAGGGCGAAGTTCAGTTGTGTTCCGTTTAGATATAAAAAATAGGGAAGCAGCTGCCGGTGAAGTAGATTCAGTAATCAACCCATTCATAAGATTTACTCTAAGGTACTCTCGTAACACCTCTTTTTCGTTATGAGACAGGATGTACATTCGACCAAAGGGTAACGGTTGGTCAGGTATTAGATCGATGGCACAATCGTCTCGTCTATGAGGTGGTAACTGTGAGTACTCAGAGGAGGAAAAGACTTCTTTATATTGATAGTACATGTTGGGCAGGCCTGTGATTTGGTTGAGAGTTGTGATTCCCTGAAATTTAGAAGAGGAAGAACTAGTATCCAACAGAACCTCTTGTTGATCTTTTATGCAGTGGCCCAGACAAAATTCGGAACCCAAAAAGAAGGACCCAGCTGTCCAATTAATAAAGGGGTTATGCTTCCTGAGCCATGGTATGCCCAAAATAATAGGATGGTGTGCTGCTCGGATGATGTCTAGAATTATGTGTTCATGATGAGAAGAGATAGACATAAGCAGGGGACCGGTATGATCCGTAATGGGTCCAGATGTCAAAGGACTGCCATCAACACTTTCCACGGGAATGGATTCTATCTTTGAAGACCGTGGGATACCATGAGAAGAGGCCCAGTGATCGTCGATAAAATTCCCTGCTGCACCACTATCAATAAGGACCGGGATATCTTGTAGGACCTGTTTCCCAAAGGTTAGCGATACCTTTACAACCACCATGGTAGTATCCGAGGGATTGTTACAAGTCGATGTATGGACAACTTGTGAGGAACCTTGTTTAACCATAGGATCCCGAACCGTGGTTCCCCTTACGGTCGGGCGTTTGCGTTTCCTGATCTCCTTGGTGGTGCAATTGGACACTCCTGTACGGTGTGGGTATTGGAACCACAATACATACATAAACCAAGGGATCGTCTTCGACTCCGTTCCTCAAAGGATAGAGGTCCTCTGCCTGTTGCACCTAGTTGCATGGGTTCCTCGGTGGATGGAACCCGTGGAGTAGCAGGCAGATTAGGAGGAAAACGGGGCAACCGTCCTTTCCTTTTTTCACTGGTGCGTTCCTTCATTCGATAATCAATCTGAAGGACTAGTGCGATAAGCTCAGTTAAAGAAGAGGAACGAGGAACCCTGGATATTTCATCTTTCAATTCTTCAGATAGTCCTCTTCTAAAGATGGTGATCTGTGCGTCATCGGACCAAGTAGTTTCGCTGGCCATTTGTTTAAATCTGGTTATATAAGCCAGAATGTCTGAATTTCCCTGTTTTAAATCCAACAAGTGTTCTTGGGAAGCTACTCGAATCTCCTGCCGGCCAAACATTGCACGAACACTATTACAAAAGGCCGGATGGGAGTCTAATATAGGGTTATTACTGGTGATTAGGGGTGTGGCCCAGGCTAAAGCTGGTCCAGTCATTTGGGACACCATGTAACCCACACGATCCCGATCGGTATGGAAAAAGGCGTTCTTAAAAGAAAACTGAACGTAACAGGAATCTATGAATTCTTTCACCTTATGGGGATTCCCATCGAATTGGCCTCCCGGAAGAGGCCCTGGAGGGACCTCCGAGCAATGGGGAACCCGTGAGGCAGCAGTATGTTGTGCTAATTGTTGGGCCATCTGCTGAGCTGCCTGTTGTTGATTCTGTTTTAGGGCAGAATTTTCCTGCTGGAGTTGTTGAACCTCAGTGGTCAAGGATTGTACGGCAGCGATCAACTGTTGGATCTGCTGTTGTTGTTGGGAGTCCATAATGAGGATCTTCTAGGCTCCCAGTTGCAATGGCTAAAGAGCAAAGTATGTTTTCGGGCGTTGCTATCTGTAATGTTTACTACAAACCGTTTCCGGCAATTCATCAGTCTTCAGACATTGCAACATAGAAAGCGTAGATTCTCCTACCTGGTAATAGATGAATGTCCAACTCGTGGCTCCCAAGGAGTTTCAGGTTTCACAAGAAAGAATGGAATGATTTCCCAGTAGAAAATAGGAATCCCCCTGGCATCTCCCTCGGAGCCCAGTTAAGTACTTGGCGACCGTGGGAAAACCAGGGAAACCCTCATGGGGGAGAAAACCCTATGAAGAGCTGCTGGGGAGCGTTGGTAAAGGTGAGGCAGACAGGAGGAAACTGAAGGACCTCGGGTTCCGATAATAACGTTAGGTGTTGGTTAAATGCTGGAGAGGTATAAGGGTGAAAACACAAGGTTCAATTCAAAGGTGAGAAAACAACACAATAAGGACTGATGGTGAGATTATGAAAACAGAGTTACCATCCAAACATCTAGACCGGAGTTAGTAGTTGAGGAACCTTGAGAACCGAGTCCGTTCAAAAACTATTCCTTTGTATGAAACGGAAACAATTTATAAAGAATTTAAGAATCAAAGAAGGTCGGGTGGCAAGGGTCGGAGTATCTGAGTGTAAGAGAAAGAAATCTACCTTTAAGGGGAGCACGAAGTAAAGTCGATATTAGCCGCGGACTGTGGGGGCGTGGCTTAATGGTTACCAATACGATACCCTCGATCCGATCGTATTCCGGATTCTATGAATGAACAGATGTATCAGAAATAGGAAGAAAACATGGTACGGATAGAAGGAAGGAGGAAACAATGAGATGTAAAGACTGAACGAGCTATACTCACTGAGCGTCCGTGTACTCCTATGAGAGTAGCAACGCACCGGTATCCAGGACTTCCCGGCTGATATGCCGAAGAGAGATCGACTTCCGCATCCTGCGTGGCTCGAGGCAGGGAAACAACTAGACCGCCGCTAGGGCTGCCGCGGCCATAAACCGGTGCGGCCATCTTGGAGTAGGTAGAAGCGGAATGATTCGTCCTCACGATCATTACAATTACATAACTACGTGTGCTATTTGTGCCCAGTGCAAATCTGCCAGATCCAGACCAGTTGGTTTGTTGCGTCCTTTACCGGTGCCTCATAAACCCTGGCATATGATATCAATGGACTTCATTGTGGAATTACCAGATGTCCAGGGTCATGATACCATGTCGGTTGTCGTGGACTACTTCACTAAATACGCCATATTTGTGCCATGTTCAGGATTGCCTTCCGCTTCTCGTTTGGCCAGACTATTCATGGCTAACATCTATCGGTATTTTGGTCTCCCTTCCATCATTGTTTCGGATCGAGGTACCCAGTTCACTTCTAAATTCTGGAAGGCTCTCACTACCTCTTTGGGAATTGAAGACAGATATTCTTCGTCCTATCATCCTCAAACAGACGGCCAAACCGAGAGACTCAACGCCACTATTGAACAGTATTTACGCTGTCTTTGTCTTCAGTTCCAACAGACCTGGTATACGGCCCTGCCACAAGCCGAATTTGCATATAATAATTCCATGCACAGTTCTACGGGAGTGTCTCACTTTTTGCTTTATATGGTCTGCATCGTAGGTCTTTACCATTGACTCCGGCACCTTACCTGAGGCCTCGCCTGCTGCACTGGCATGTGTGAGAGATTTAGACCAAGTTCATTGGGATGTACAATGCCATCTACTCAGGGCTCAAGAGCACGCCAAGAAATTGGCGGATGCACACCGGCTGCCAGCTCTGGTCTACCAAATTGGAATGAAGGTTTGGTTGTCCTCCCGAAACCTGCATATTGCGGGTAAACGTTCATTGTTGCCGCGCTTTGTTGGTCTTTTCCACGTTTGCTCTGTAATCAATCCGGTTGTGGTTAAATTGGATCTTCCTAAGCGCTGGCGTATTCATCCAGTGTTTCATGTTTCACTTCTCAAACCAGTCGTTCCGTCCACTCGGTTGCCTGCTCGCCCTGCTCCAGTCATGGTCGATGGGAAGGAGGAGTATGAGGTTTCCCGCATCCTTGATTGTAGGATCTCGAGGGGTTCTGCCCTCTAATTGGTGGACTGGAAGGGGTTTGGACCTGAGGACCGTACTTGGGAGCCTCTATCTAACCTGCATTGCCCCGATCTCTTACGGGATTTCCATGCCGCCCGGGGGTTGCCGGCGTTTTTGGCGGCAGATGCTGTTACGCTATGGCAGCAACAAAGGAGATTACCGAAAAGATCATTCCCACAGAGTATCTTGCAATCAAGGAATTCGCTCTGGCAGCGTTACAAGTTGCCTTGGAAACAAGTTGCCTTGGAAACTGTTTGGGTCACGTAGATCTGCTAGTCAGCTGATCAGACGTGCCTCGCTTTCACGGAAGCCACGCCTCCTTGTTCCTTAAAAGCGGTTAGCCGCGGGAGCTTCGTTGCTGCTAATTGATTGTTATGGTGTTCCTTTTCGTAGTCTTCCTAAGGCTTGTTCCATTCGGATTACCCTCCGTGTATCCTGCTTTGTATTTGATCTACCGTTACCAGACCTTGGCTTCTGTCTCCTGTTTTGCTTCCTGGATTTGTCCTTCGATATTGGTTGCCTTGGTTTTGAATCTGCTCGCAGTCTCTTTTACACTGCTGAGCTCATGTTGAGCTCCCGGCTCAGCCTGTCCTTCTGCCGGGTTTTCAGCACGCCATTCCCTGCTGAGAACGGAATTCCAGTCTTCAGTTTTCTCCTTACAGCAAGCGCCCTTGCTTCCAGTGAATTCAGTCTTCTATCAGTTTATTCCTATTTCCAGCCTTGCCTAATTAAGGATTTACTTCTACCTCACCTACTTTGGACTGTGTAACATCCTGTGAAGATGATGTGTATTTTCCACTAAAGTGCAGTACGAACGCTTTCTAGATTTGCACCAACCCGGTCCTAGTGCGTCCCTAATGCCGTTCGGGTTGTCCTACCTATGCTAACCTTCCCATTTGTTATTTTATCCTTTCGTTTTCATCCCTCATTTTGGAACTCTGAATACTTTACTGAACTGATACGGACTTCCTCTCAAGGACTTAATTTCCACCACTTCAGGTACCATCGATTCTATTGTGTTCTATAATTGTATAGACCTATCCCACCAGGTTGGAGTTATACTCAAAACAGCTTTTGTATTTTTTGCAGCATTGCGTGGTGGTGCGCTCAATTCCGCTCTTTTGCATTATAGACTACTCTGTCTTGAGTACATAATAGCAGAGTGGTACGTCGTGAAAAAGAGCCCCTCTCTAAGAGGAAGCCTGATTCTTTTGAAATCAGGGGATCTGGGTTTTCTGAAGACTTCCACGGCTCGCCTCACATCTCGATCCAGGTCGGAATCAAGTACTCCTTCCGGTTCGGTGAGTAGCATCTTTTTAGTACAATAGGATGTATTCATACAATGGATTAATAGTATAGTGGCACGAAACACACCAGATCAGTATATGTTTTAACAGCGTAGGAACAATCCAATGAAGTATTCATTTAAATTCACAATTCTAACAATGACAAAATAGGCAATTTAATTTTATCAGCATGTGACATTGATATAGGCAAATTCATGCATATTTGTGCGGAGAGGCCATCCCTAGGAAGATTCTTTAAGGGTCTTAGCCTGGACCCAACATGGCGGCCGGCATGCGTGGCGCTGCGTTCGGGGCGTGGTGACGTTGCGCGTAATCATGCGCATGACGTCATCGTGATGAATGGACGTTGCAGCTGCGGATTTGCCACGCAATGCAACATAATATAACATTGCGTCTTGCGCGAGCAGACGCATTTAAGAGGTAGAGGAACAAGGGATTGAACCCAAGAAAAGGTAGGATCAGACAATATAATTTCTACAATATGTACAAGTACAATTTAATAGCTTTACTCATAAGAGTCCTGTCAAACGTTTTAGGTCACAGGGAACTATCCCAGAGACTTAGAAGAAGATGCCACAAATTTTGTTTTGTTTTCCTGGCAGTACTATAAGGTGGGCATTCATCCATATAGTGTGCACACATATTGGGTAATCAAATGGTCTATTTAATCATTGCACATTCATAGTCACATTTATTTATATATATAGATACCAAGAAAGTAATACGCAACAAGGGTAAGCGTATTCAATACTTCTAGCCACCTGACCACGGGAGCACAATTGGGTGGAATAGTAGGGACTTTCCACATGAGTGAATGGTTGGATAATTTAAGGATGAAGAGTAACGGGTGGTCAACTGGCGTGGTCACATGACATTGTAAACAGATCTTGAATGCACCTAGCTTTTAATTCACCATATTATTCATTAGCATGATAATGTGTATTAGATTGTCAATTAAATATTTGGTTCTTTTCTTTATTCTAATTTCCATGGATGTTTGCATCTCTCGAAACCTACTTCAACCTGTGTGGTATGTTTTTTTTTAAAACATTTTTTACTTGGTAATATTAATGTTTTATTTATTTTCATTGCCAATCTCATGCATACAAATTTCTGTTTAAAACGGCAATGTTAATGCGTTTTATGTGCATTTGAATGTGGCAAATTGGACCAATATAGCCTTGAGAACGACCACAACGGTCGAAACATGTGTCGGCTATTGGTGATTGAGTTCACGAACCGTATAATTTTAACATAAAGATAACATCATATTGAACACACAGTGTGGACTATAATCATTTGCGCTGTCTGCATATTGATTTGTATAGTGACAATAAGTAGTTTGTGAATAGAAGAAATACCGCCCGTTTACCCAGGGGGAACACATCATAGTGGAGAACCCACACCAACCTCTGCATTATCTCAAAAGTGACAGAATCCGGGCTGGAAATGTGAGTAATTCCCGAATTTCTTCCTGGATTCTGTCAATGCAAGACTTTCCTGTGGAGGTCAGATATGGCCAAAACAAGAAGAGTCCCCTCGTGCAGGGTCTTGCTGACTTGCATGGTTGTGCCAGAGAAAACTGTCTCAAGGGCCGAAGTCTTAAAATCAAGGACAACATGGAGGCATACCTTAATTCCCCACACAAAGTCTATGAAGAAGACAAGTGTGAGGGAATGCCCACTGTCTATGTGGATGGATGCTCCTACCATGTTGACAACAACGGGGAAAAAGAACTTGTGGCCGGCGTGGGGAAAGCATGGGTGAATGATGCCCCAGAACCCTCCGCTGGGTACAAAATCGGTCCCCGAAGTAGTGAAGTGGCACAGTTGATGGCTGTACAGAAAGCCATCCTCACTGCTGTCCAACCCCAACTCCACAAACTGGTCATAATCACTGATTCGGATTATGTACTGAACGGGTTCGTGGAGCACCTGGTTAACTGGAAAACCAGAGGCATGCTTGTGCCAATAACAAATCATTGAAACATGGGAAACTAATCCAAAACATTGATGATCTGGTCACCTGCAATGGGATGACCATCTACTGGAAAAAGATAAAGGGTCATTCTAAAGTAGAGGAACCAGACAAAACTGGAAATGACCTAGCCGATCAGCTGGCCAAAACCGGAGCCATCCAAAGGGATCTACTGGAGATTGAGTCCCTGTTGGGGGAAATCCAGGTCATTGATATCACTAGGTCCCAGACAAATGCTCACAATGAACTCTCAACTGCACAATGGAGTAAGGAGACCCCCGATGCTGATTTGATTACGGCTCAAAAAGGGGATCCAATAATTGGTAAGATTTATCAACACATTGAGGACCCTGAGAACTTTCCCCTGAAGGATACTGATTACATTGGGAAAGAGGACCTCAGAGTGTTGATTAAAGGTCCAAAAATGTTCCGAATCCAAGACGGATTGTTGATGAGGAGATCCCTAGCTTCCCATGATCAGTGGGTAGTCCCTACCTCATTCCGAAGCCTGATGCTAAGTCACGCCCATGATGTGGCCACAGTCGGTCATAGGGGGTTTCATACGACACTTGAAATCTTGAGAGTGGTTGCATACTGGCCACACATGGGGCAGGACCTCGATCAATACTTGAAGGGGTGTCTTGTGTGTGCATAATTTCAGCCAACATCCCTCACACACCGTGCGCCTCTCCAAAAGAGGGGTATGATACTGCCTTGGTCAGATTTACAAGTCAATTTTATCGGGCCCGTGATTCGCTCCTCTAGGGGGAACAAGTACATGTTGACCGTGGCATGCCTGTTCACTAAATGGGTGGAATGTGTCCCGGCCCCAAATTGCAAGGCAGAAACAGCAGCTGTCCTGATGATCAACCACATCTTCTCACGTTTTGGACTACCACAAAGGATTGAGTCAGACCGCGGTAGTCACTTCACTAGCGAAGTTATGACAAAGATGTGGGAGATACTTGGGGTCAAAAGGAAACTACACATTGCCTACCGGCAGCCTCTAGTGGTGGGGTTGAGAGATACAAGACAATTGTGAGCATATTTTTTCTTTTTTATTATTTATGTGTTTGGCTGAAATAGTTCAACCTTTCAAATATTCAATTCATCATTACAAAATTACATACAAATTTATCTATACGATATATTCCTATTCACAAAAGTTTTAGTTACATTTACATTTAAAACTTGTCAACAGATAGAATTACAGTACAGTTTGTGATTTACCCAACGCATACTATTGAAAAGATTTATGACAAGTCTGGAAATAACTGATTTTAAAAATGGACAATTGCTTTCCTCATGGTAAATTTTGTGCTGCAAAAGACACGCTGCCAAAGGTCTTCATAATCAGTTGGAGTGAAAATCATAATATCTTTGAGAAAAATAGATTTTGCTGAGTTTCCAAATTAGGGCACGAAATTATAATGTGTTCTAAAGTCTCTTTCTGCATAGACAGAAATTTAAACTCTTTGGAATTTGTTTTCTCCTGGCCAAGATGTCATTGGTGGGCCATAAGTTTAATCTGAATCTTAAATATTTGTTTCTTATGTATGCAGACGGACATTTAACAAAGTAGTCTGACATTTGGCGGAGTCTCTTATGTCCAAATCATTCATTATATGAGGTACACTTTTCTCTATTGATAATCCAATGGAACTCATACAGTTTCTTTTTAGCTATGGTTGGTTTTTCTAACAAAAGTTGGAGACTGATACTTGCATCTGACATATTTTTGAAAACCTCCAGTCACCACTGTTGCGCAAAACCATGTATTGAAATAGTCAAATAAAGTGCTGCTATCCCCAGGGTGTTATTTAGTTGAAGGCTCAATAAACATTTGCGCAGAAGGGCACATTTCTTCCATATTACATATACTGCTAAGGGCACTAGACCCAATTCATGTCGCAAAATGGGCATAGGTGTACATGAGGGTAGTCTCAATACCTTCTTCCAGAATCTGTCTTCGAGAACGTGCCATGCTGGTTGTTGGTTGTGTGTCAGTGCCTCCATACCATAAACTAGGACTGGCACAACATTCTGCTCATAGAAAACCAAGATGTGTTTGTATGAAAATTTGCCATACTTGCACACCAAGATTTTCGCTTGTGAAATCAACAAGGCTATTTTACTGTCAAGACTATGCAGATGTTTTGTATAGGATAAAGAGTCTTGAACATAAATACCCAAATATTTATACTCAGGAACAATGCATAAAACCTTTTGTTGAAAGTGCCAGATAAATTTAGTGAATCGATTTGCAGTTCTTCTTTTGAATACCAGTATTTGAGTTTTTCCTGATTAACAGATAGTTGATTTGACTCAGTATACTGTGCTAAACCGTCTAATCATTTTTGTAGACCTGTCGGAGTTCGAGATAACAACACCAGGTCATCGGCGTACAACAGCCAGGGTATGCGCTGAGTTCCTAATCTTTGTGTATCTGCTGCAATAGAAAGAAAAACTTCATCAATATCAAGTATGAAGAAAATAAACAGGGTAGACGCCAAGATGCAGCCTTGTTTTAGGCCGTGGTTCGTTCTAATCGGGGATGTTAGAAGACCCTCAGTATTCACACGGACTTGCAGCTTTGTATTAGTATGCAAATGCTTTATGAGCGCGATTAAGTGGGGAGGACATCCATAGCGATGCAATTTTGAATATAACAAATTGCGATCTATGGAATCAAAGGCCATTTTGAAGTCCACAAAGGCCATATATAATGACCAGCCTTCAATTGCACTTTGTGATTTGAGCATTATGTTTGGGATAGTTCCTATGCCTGATACAAACCCAGACTGCAAGGGATAACGTTTAAAAGTGTTTTGGGACCAGTTGTTAAATTCACGTAAAACAATCCGTGCAAATATTTTCCCAGGTTCACCCAAGAGCGATATCAGACGATAATTTGCCGGATTGTTTCGGTCCCCCTTTTTATAAATAGGAATAATAACAGCACTTTTCCATGATTCAGGTATCATCTCCTTTTGGTTGATGTTGTTAAACATGTCAAACAAAATGTTAGACCAAATCTCAGGGTATTGTTTCAACATGAAATTTGAGAGCCCATCAGGCCCCGGGGCTCTCGATTTACTTATAAAATATAAAATATCTTCCCAGTCAAAATGTAGAAAAAACATCCCAATAAGAGGATGCCTGGGAATGATATTTGAGTCTATCCATTGTGTATAAATTTTAGAAAAATAATCAACCCACGTTTGCTCACTGATACAATTTGACTGTATAGCCACCTCATTTTCTGCAGTAGAATGATTTAACAACGACCAGATTTGTTTGGTGTTTTTATTACTAAGAGTATGTAGCATATTAGCGCCATCAATTTGGTATAGATTGTGCTTTCTGGTCCTCAACCAATTTTTAAATTTGGTCTTGATCTGTGTTAATGCCTTTATTCGTGAAGCTAGTAGTAATTGTAAAGCCTGGCATTTTTTCTGTCTAAATTGTGTTTTCCTCTCTTTAACTTCCTTACTAAAATTATGGAAGTGTGGCATTTGCTTTTGCAATTGTGTTCTTGGGGTGGATTGGAACTTCTGCATAGCATCAGTGTAAACTACTTCCTCCAAGTCTTGGTTCAAATTTGCCTGTCCAAGTAGCCATGCATAATATTCCCCAAATGCTTTAAGCGAGTTGTTGTTCCACAAAAGTCTATTTTGGGCCGTATTTACAATTACATTGCCTTGCATATATTGAAGAGGTGCTTTATCTGCCAAATCTTTAACAGCCAATTCAATGCACAACATATTGTGGTCACTCAAATTATTTTGGCACACTTGAAAATACATGATTTGTGACATAATATTCTCATTCACATAGATGTAATCTATTGTACCGGCACTATTTCCTCTCGGCCAAGTCGCTTTTGGAGGATTATCAGAGGGAAAGGAGCCATTCAAAACCAATAGATTTCTTGATTTTGCCAAATTTAGCCATTCCATCAGTCGCCTACTACGATGACATTTGTTGTTGAGAGAAACAGTGAAGGTTAAAGTCACCTGCAATGATAGTGTAACAAATACAGGGCTCAAGCAAAATCATGTCCAGTATGCCTATAAGGTCCTCTAAAAATTGCTCATCCAACATGGCCTCAGGATTCCAATATAAGTTGATAAGGGCAAAACATTTTGAATTATGTTGTGCCCTGACCAACTGGATGTATGGGTTTGGAGAATACCAATGCTCAATCTTTATAGATGCGGTCTGTTTGGCAGCGATCAGCAACCCTGATGTGGGCCTCCCCCGAACTGCCTTATTAGCTGGAATTACCTGGAGGTCAAAGCCATTCCATACAGGCCGCTCTATGAGCCACGTCTCTTGGAGCATTATTATATCATGTGTGGTTAGCTCTGTAGGTTTATTCAAAAGATGTCTAAAACCTCTCGAATTCCAGCTAACCAATGACAGGAGCAGATCTTTCTGGGGTAAACTCTAATGAGAGTTTCCCTGCTGCTTGCAAGCACAAACTGAATTTTTTTCCTGACTTTTACCCATATCCAAATGAGGGTTATTAAGAGATGGTGGAGCCAAGTCCACCTTCAGCTGTTGTGGAGATTGGACTTCTTTCAAGAGTATAAAGCCCAATTTAAACAAGCGAGCTTTTTCTGCCCAAATCATGTTCCAAATCACTTTGGAGTGTATCCATAGTCTTACCTCAGTCCCATCTCTCCTCAAAAGGAATTGCACCTGTTCAATGTCAAATGATTTTATGTCATCCAACGCTGGGATTTCCGAGAGAATCTCCAAAACTGAGTTTTTCGATTAAGAATGTATTGCGTGGCTGGTCGAGGACAGCATTTTAATGTGAGCCAGAAAATAGCTGGTTGCCTCGTTTTCAATACACTTTTGTTGGAGACCTTATTAGGTGACATTGGTGAATTTAGAGCTTGTCGTGATTCCGCTGGTCTACTTTGTAAAACCTCTGAAATGGTAGAGGTGATTAGGTGTTTAATTTCAGAGTGAGATATTCCGGGGCCAGTGTTTGCCAGTATGGTGTTCGGCAAATATATATTGTTGTCAAGTTCTCGGTTGTCAGTTGTGCGCTCTGATGTGGGAGCAACACCCCTGATGGCCAAAGGAATCTCACTCTCCATGGATGCTTCTTTTCCTATGTTTTCTTTGCTTGATTGTGCGTTTCGTTCAGAAACAGGTTTTAAGGGTTGTGCTTGGATTGATTGAGATGCCAGGTATTCATCGACTGCACGACAAATATCTTGTAAGTGGATGTCGCCTTTCACTTTAGGTTTGGGCTTCTCAGGAATTTGGGGTTTCAACACCTTCTTAGGATTGATCTTTTCCCTTTGAAACACATCCTTACATAAATTGGGGGCTGATGCCGCATCAATTAGATCATCTAGCGGTTTAAAAGAGGGAATCGAGTTTGTCCCCTTTGTTAATGTGATAAAACATTTTTGCTGCACTAATTGGGCTTCAGCTTGGTATTTCTTAGTGATTTCTTTAGCCTTTTTGTTAATGATTGGGCAGGGCAGCCTTTTAACAAACTGCTTTGTCTGAGATGTGGAATTGAGCTTTACATTTTTTTTTTTTTTTTTCTAAAGCAAAGGTTACTTTTTTCCCCATCTTGGCTGCTTGAGTTTGTGAGCTAGCTGGAATAAACATGGTGTATAGCGGTTTGGGTAGACATGAGGTTTAGCTATTCACAGATTTATTATTTTCACTGCCTCCAATCATTCCATTGACTTTCCCAGGTGCTAAATCTATCCCCTCATGAGGGACATCAGTTTCCTCAGTTATCATTTCTACAAAGTGAGGGAGAACAGATTTGCTGGGAGCTCGTACTGATTTGGTGAGCCAGTGGTTTGAGCAGATGCATTTGATTGGGATTTCAGATTTGCAATGGGCACAGCCATTGGCGACCTCTCCTTGTTCCCCTATAATTTCAGAGTCATGTAGTGTTGCCACACCATAATCTGCTCAATTTGGTTGTATTGAGCGGCGATCTTAAGCTCCATAGATTCAAAAGGTTTGCCCATCGACTGGATAGCCAAGTTCATTAAGTTTAAAGTCATCTCCAACAGCCTGTTTGGGGGTTGCACTTGACTTGAGTCTCCCAAAGGGATATTTTGTGAGATTTTCCTTGGGTAGGAGCAGCAAAGGATGAATCCGAAATCACAGAGTAAGAGGTACTTGGGTATTGTGAGCATATTAAGAATGTTTGTTTCAGATTCTGGGCCAAGTTGGGACATCCGACTACCTCTTGTCCTGATGGCCATCAGATCTACCCCTTCTTCTGCAACTAAAATGTCACTGTTTGAGCTGATGACTGGACGAAGGATGGTGCCTCCCCAGCATCTGCTCTACAGAACCCAAGAGCAGACCTTGATCAATGCCTCCACAACTCATGAGTATGTTGAAAATCTGAGAAAACACCTTCAACATGCTTTTGCCTATGCTGAGCGGAATCTAGAAAGATCTGCAGACAGTATGAAGACCCACTATTACCTTAAGACAACTAGAAAAGAATACCAAGTAGGAGACCGGGTCTACTTGTACAATTTCCAAAGGAACCAGGCCAAAAAACGCAAATTTCTTCCTAGCTGGCGGGGACCTTTTGAAATTGTAGACAGAATCTCACCAGTCGCCTACGTAATCCGTATCCCCAAAGGCAGTTTGGCAGAAGGGGAACATAAGTGGGTCCACATCAACCCGCTGAAGTGTTGCCATCCTAGGCACACTATGCAGCAACTAGAGGATTCTGCTGGAAACCCAGAGGGGGACATTCCAGCTCACTAGAAAATTCCGATTGTAGAAACCATTCCATCTGCTATAATTAGTAATAAGTATAAGCAGGACAGATTGTCATGTATCTATCAAATGTATGCGTCTGCCCCACTACATGAATAGTGGTGGGGACATGTCTACAACTATGCTCTGTTTTGTCAACCTATGTAGGCTGAAACCAGGGATCCTAAGCCCAAGGAGGACCACTCGGGACCAGGCGGAAAGACCCAAGGGGCCCGGGGTATCGCTCCATCCATGTCCATCTGGAACCGGCGAGGAGAACCTGTCGATACACCACTGATGAGAGAAGACACATTTTTTCCATTTGGAACGAAAAGAAAACTGAACATCCCAATCTCCCGACTTCCCCTTGATGGGCGGTCAAAAGTCAAGTCGCAAGGGGGGACTTTGTGGGATGTTTTAACCCACTCTGCTCTGCCCTGCGGCATCACTGTGTGCTGGTGGCACCAGAATCATTAAAATGGCCGCAAAAACCCCATGCGCGCCAAAACCTAAGGAAATTGCACTCTACCAAGCACAAAAAGATGGCTGCCAAATCTACCATGCATGTTGTCAGTGGTGGAATGGAGACCACACTTCTGAAACATGTCATTGGGCTGCCCAACATGTAAAACTGGAGCACGGATGAAAAGCAGTGCTTGCTGAAAGAAATTCGAAAACGTGCAGTTAAATCTTTTCTTGGTTGCTGAAAATACAAAATGCTGGTGCTAAACAACTGCAAACATCCAATCTTCTTGCGGGGTGTCACATTTTACTGAAGTCAAGAAAGCATTGTGGAATTGCAATATCCTGGAAAGCTGAATTGGTCACAAAAACATCCACAGCCAGTTTGCCTGCCAAAATCTGGGCACAGTACCAACGGCCGCCTGTGACTATTTCAAAAGCCTGTTTTAAAAGTGTAAACTTGTACCATTAAGATCTAATGTCTAATATCTAAGTGACCTGTCATCAAGAGTAACATAGGTTGCAACTTCTTAAACCTCATGGTTTAGAGCCTGGAATCAGTGTTCTAGATGTTTGTTTTAAAATTGCAAGTTTATTTTCAACAAAGAAAAATGTAACAAAGTGACTTTTAAAGTAAGCCTGATGCAAGCCAAAACTACAAACAACTTCCCCACTGAGCAAGGCACCTCCCTTCTGCTCTCTGGGCCAGGAACTCACATTCAGGTGTTGATTAAGAGGGAAGGGGCACTGGGGCTGCTCTGGGAAGAGCACAATGGGCTTCCTCCCAGGCATGGAGATACTAATCAGGAAGGATTGTAAAGGGCATCTGCCAGAAGGAAGTGGGCGGAGATTGCTGCTGAAGCTGCAAGAAGGAAAAGGAGGCGGAGATAGACAATGTTGTTGATTCACAATGGACAAAAAGCAGATTTCTAATAAGACTGATAATTTACTGTGGACAATTGTAAAAAAATATATAAACCCTGGACTTCTGAAACTAAATTTTTGCTGCACATTTTAAGAGGAGCCAGAACTCTGTGCTATGTTCTGGGACATAACTGCAGAAATTGTGGTTTTATACCAAATGTATTGATGTCAGAAGCATGAAACTTCACACGCTGATGCTCATATACAATGAGCAGATGTATATAAATTTTGGACAAATTAGAGATAGTGTCCCAGACAAAAATTGCGAAAATTCTGTCAAATCCAGACCCAAGATCCTACAGAGACGGGGCCTGGAAGAATATTTGCTCCACAAAATATGTGATCTAGATATGCTATTGTTAAAGTTTGCAAAACTGTAAATATGTATTATCTGAAAAGTAGATTTCATGTTTAAAACCCAAGGGGAGGATTCCCTGCCTCATAAAACCACATCATCATGGTGACACACTGTTTTCTCCTCCAATCAAGGGAGAGGAAAGAGTCTAGCCTACAGCCTACCTAGGGGGTGCGCTTAGGATAATTCAGCATACACACCCCTTTTGCATAAATGGAGACAGCTGAGGACTTAGAGACACACATTCACCCCCCAACCGATTGCTGGCGGGACACTTTGGAAGAGAACTATCCATATTCCAGACTCCAGACTCCAGAAAAGTGGCAAGCGGAAAGGCCCATTCTAAAGCTGAACCCTTCTCTGCTTGGCCTTAAAATTCCAGAAACCAGAATTTACCCCAGACATCTAAGGGGAACCAAAGAACAGCCTGGCTGTGCTGTACTGCTTTCTTGCTAAGAATTATTGCCAGAATCCAAAGACCCAACCCAGTAGAGCTGTGCTGTGACTAGATAGCAGTGAACCAGAGCCATTGCAGATGCAGTCCAGTCCTACCGTGTGGGGACCAGAGAACCTTGCTGATTGCACACCAGAGCGCCTTGCTGTCCATTCCGGTGTGCCCAGCAGAATTCCTGTCCAGAAATCTTGATTTACCTGAATCCCTGATGGTTCTGTCCAAATATATAGTGTGTATCCTTAGTATAGGACTGTCACCAGCCTATGTACTGTCCATAGACATCCCTATGCTAACCCATCCTCTTATATCCAGAAACTGCATTGTTAGAATCATTGTTGAACTGCCTGAACTCTCCACCTCATCCCTATTATCTCCTTCTGTACTGATAGTGTTAAACCGATCTTTGAGCTGATATATATTTTTCTGAAGAAGGCGAGCATCTCGGCAGGCAAAAATCTGATCCAGATATGTCCCGGGCTGGTGGCTGTGCTGTCGTGTAGTTTGCTTCTTCATAGTCCGTTCCTAGTGTAAAGAAATCCTGTTTGTCTTTTTAAAAGCGCATCCTTGTTTTACAATTTGCCTCTATCTGAAAAAAACGACCTCCACAAAAACGTCCATAACTTCTTCAATTTTCATGCTACAAAAGAAACATTTCTCCCGCGATCGCAATTAACCGCGCATGGAAAAGTTTGCCACGCATTTTCGTTTGGGCAAAATCTATAATGTGTAAAATAGCTTTTCATTGCACCTGACTTCAAAATTTAAGTTTTCACATTGCTTATTACTTATCATTGCTAGTGTTTGCAACCATATAACGCGGCTCCCATCAGAATTTAAACCAGTTCCATGATTTAAGCCCATATTTAGTGTTTTTCCCAGTCCATTCAAAGCAAACTTTAAAACCATTTTGACAGTTTACCAATTAGTTCTGTTTCTCTCTTGTGTTTGCTGAGGGGACATTGGGATTGATATATTTGCTAGAATTCTGCATTCCTTAAACCTGTTCTCTCTCCTCCTATATCTCTATATTGCATATTGGGGGGCTGAGGGGTGTGCAGGGGGAAATAGTAACCACACTGCTATTTGATTTGAACAAACCCACAAAAGTATTATTTCTGTGCTGCATTGTTTTTGCTCATTATTACTCCTTGGGCCTCATTACGACCCAGGCGGTAAGTTACCGCCTGGGTCGTACCTTTACCACCATGGCGTAAACTGCGTTTACGCCATGGTGGTTGGCGGACTTACCGCCCCATTCCGAGGTTGGCGGGGCGGTAAGTCCCCAATCCCCATTTCCCCTTCCATATTCCCATTTTTGCCCCATAGGGCATAATGGGAGTGGGGAAGGCGTTAATTACGCCACCGTAAATTACGGTGGCGTAATTAACAACAAGGTCCCTTAGCGCCATGGATTTTAACACCTGCTAAAAGCAGGTGTTAAATCCTCCATGGCGCTAAGGGACCTCGGAATCAGGCAGTAAGGGTCGGCGCTGTTTACGCCGCCGTAAACCCCTTACCGCCTGGGTCCTAATGAGGCCCCTTATGATTAAAGAGATTGCTTAGTGTGACATCACCCCATTGGTGAACATTGTATTCCCATTAAAAATAGTGTGATTATATTGTGAATACCTAAATAAATATTTTAACTTTGCAAAACAGCCTGATTCCTGGTTTAGTGTCCCGGGGGAGGGGTGGGGGGGGGCGTTCAAAGAGAGGGGCGTGATATAAGTGGTACATCGGTCAGAATAAAAGAACTTATAGACACAAATAATTAAGGGTTTTAGTTGTGCATCACACGCTAGGCATTAACTTAGGTGAAGTGTCGGATTGAAATCACTTACATGGCCTTTTTTATCCTCTGCCTTTTCTTATTACGCTTACGGCGAGACCTTTTCCGCCTGCCACACTGCCCCTCACAGTCACTGAGCACATTTTCTTTGCCCCTGCTCACCTCCAGATTGGGAAGCTCAGTAAGGTTCTCAATAATACCCTCCTTCCTGCCCTCCTCTAATCCAGCCGAATCGTTCAAAGTACTTACACCTGGTTTCGTCATAACTTCACTGTTCAACGTAGTATGAGAATCATAACAAGCCTTGTTGCTATTTCCCAAGAGGACATCAACAATGTTTGCTGTTGCCCCTTTCATGTCAGGTTGCTCCTTCATAAGACTGGAGCAAAGGCCAAACAGTGCATCCAGTGTGGCCGCAATAGCATCCAGGCTTCCAACATTATGTTCGAATTCCATCAATGATATGGAAGTAGCCAAGCACTGACGATTCTCTACCCTCAGCAGCAATTTCATGCGCAATGTGTGTGAGATTCAGAGAGGCTGACAAGTTTGTACCTATGACATTGTCATACACATTAGGATCAGGTCTGAGGGTACTGGCCAAGGGATTACCAAGAGATTCCCTCTGTATCTCATAACACAGGTTCAAAAGAGAGCTATTGTCAATTGGGGAAAACAAACAAATACATTTGAGGGAGAAGTGACATTTTTCACTCTTCAATGCTCTTGTTATTAATTTCTTTCACATTTGACTTCGGGAAAAACCCTGTTATCTTCGGTTGTACTACATGTGATGAATCCTGTGGAGTCATCACTGATCCGCAGCAGCAGAAAGGCTGTCCACAATGATGACCGAGCTGTAAACACCCCCACCCCCATATCGGTGATGAACGACAAAGTCATCAGAGGACCTGAAAAGAGGTTTGCCAAGCTGTAGAAGTCCTACCTGAAGCAAAACTCTGCCGCTACAACGTACCATGAGTTGGAGACACCAGTTGATACTGGTAGTTGGCCCTTTGATAGTGATAACCCTGCAGGGTTCCGACAGGAACATGGACAATTAAGTGTGAGTTTTGAATACCAACCAAATAGAATAACTCAGAGAACAAGAGGGCAAACATGGTGCAATTATCCAGATTAGAGATGTCATTTGGAGGAAACCTGGAACGAACATTGCCATAAGCCAAAGACATTGTAAGGGAAACAACGAGGCAGAGGTTGTACAGTTCGGCTGTCATGAGATGTCAGTTGGTTTAAACCTAGAGCAATCATTGGCAAGAGACACTGCAAGAGCAGTTGTTCCACCTCTACAGCACAAATATCTCAGTGCCAACTTTTACCTGCTCTCTCCCCTGTGGAATTTCCAGTTCCTTTCATCTGCTATCCCTTCTCCCCTCCTCTTCACCACATCCCGACATTGTTTTTGATTTCTTCTCCTCCTCCGCTTCCCATAACTCTTCTCTTAAGCTTTTTAATCAACTTCACTTTTACAATCAGTTGGATTTTTACTTTCATTTTCTCTGTTTTTACTAAAAAGCTTGGGTACGTCTCTTTTCTTATGATTCCCCCATTTAAAACTCCATGGACACAGCACTAAACAAAATGTGATTTTCTGTATCTTTCATTTGAATCATGCACGATTCATTGATCCATATCAACACAGAATGCACACGAATACAAAATGTGTATATGTAAAAAAGTAAGCAGGTGCATGAAAAGAGCATATCTGCTTTGCTTCCTCGAAAACAGATCTAAGACCACACTTTGTCCCGAGTCGAGTTCAGTGTATGCAACTTCTTTTATATTCCTCCACTGCATGCTCTCCTGTATTACTCTACAGCAGCATGTTGCCATTGCATGCACAATTTCATTAGCACCAGTGCAAAGGCCCATGCACTGGCATTAATGTAATTGACCATGGTCAACGTCTGGTTGTGCATTAGCCAAATACTTTTGCGCTGCTGCGAAATAAATGTTAAGGAGGCATCTTGGGCAAGATTACTGAAAAACCTGCAGCATGCAAATGAATTTCTGCGCATGTGCAAATGGCATTTTTCGCATATGCGCAATTGAATTAACAGTAAAGAAAACAACATTTGGTTTAGCATTCCTGCTGTTGTATGTGTGCAAATGCTGTGTCATCATTTTTTGTGTTATTTGGCACAAACGCAGGATTACACAAATGAATTTTGCACGTGCGCACTCAGCACTTGCGCACAGGGAAAATGTTTTTTTTGCTCTATAATTTGTTTGATAATCTGCCCCCAGTTGTGTCCCCAAGTAACCAATTCATTATAAGGTGATATTTTGTTTTTTCTTCATTTGTGGTGTGTACGCCCTCCAATTTAACAAGCTACTTCCTAGAACCTCAAAACACAAGATACGCGGAATAGGGAAGATGGAAGCAGTATATAGAAGAAGGGGTGCAATAAAATAATGGGGACAACATCAACAGCAAGACTTTTTGCAGTTTTAAATATGACATTACAGGCTGTGGAAGGGCAGAGGTGCGGGGGCGGGGGGGCGTGAGGGGTTAGAGTTCTGGAATGAAATTATGTAAAAAGGTCATTTAGACAGATCCGAATTAGCCACCATGCTCGTCTCACAGTGCATTTGGCTTGTGTAACTAGAGATGTGCTCAGTCTGCGTGTCGAACTGAGGAGTTCCAAAAGATGAAGTGAGCTCAGGTCTCTGCACCCGCCTTGCCGCCAGATATTAGAATCATTGCATCCACAGAAGTATTCAAGAAGAAACTCAAGACCTTACAATTCTGCTAGATCTCTCAATGCTCAGTGCCCGCTATCTAAACCCCGGACTACCCCAATTTCATGAAATGTTCTGTGGTGTCTTGTTAAGCCTTCGGGTATCGGGAGCGTGGTGCGAATTAACAAACATAAACATAAAGTTCCATCTTCTGGACAGGGTGCCTTCCCAATGCCATGGTCCCGCTGTAGCTGCCAGGGCAAGCAAACCAAATCGAACTTCTAATTTCGAATAAGACTTTTGTTATTTTGAAGCGGGAAGGTTCATAGCGCATTGTTGAGTCTAGCTATCCCAGACTGGCTGTTTTTATGAGCCAGCTGAACACCATTAGAGCACATCTTAGAGAGATCCATAAGCACACATATTCCTTAAATGATCACAAAGAAGACGCGTGTGTCGCTAAATATTTAAATACCATAATAATAATAATAATTTATCATTTATATAGCACTACAAACTCTCAGGCATCTGAGCGCTGCTTATTATTACCCACTGTGTGTGGTGCTCATTTAAAAGCTGTGTTTGGCCCCGCCGGGATTCGAACCTGCGTAGCTCTGCATACATGTCAAAGCAAGTGCTGTACTCCCTGTGCTATTGGACGGGAAGAGTTTTGAAAAGGCAGCCCCCTGGAGAATGAAGAGAAATAAAGGAAAATGCCAGTTCAGGCATGTTCAAGATATGGAGGCCAGCCTTCCAAGATGGATGTCAAGAGGGAATCGTCAATGTATACACAATCCTGCGTCCCGTCTATAATATTGAACGCCCTACTCAGTCTCCACAGTCCATGCTGGCTGAGCCCCTTCCACAAAAACATATTAGTGTCTCCCCATTAAAATAATGTTAACATTATGTGTGCCATGAGAGTTCTATCTTTTAAGAGCACAGTGTTCTTATGGAAGCATCAGTGGCGCACCCTCCTAGAGTTACGCCATTAGTGCAACCACACTACTCTACCAAACTCCAGCACACAACGTTTGCTATAAAGTGGAAGCCATCTCACCTGCTTTTCCAAAGGCTAATTACATTCCTAAGAAAAACATGGAGTGGGCGATGTAATACTATAGATGGGGAGAGGAGGGTGGCCAAAAGCTAGGCTTTTGAGGGAAGCCTCCATAATTACTGCCTCTGTGTTTTCCCAAGCCCTTCCTAGTTACTCGTTGCATTTTCAATGAACAGCCGTCGTTCTTAAATTACACACCCTTTAACACTAATCCCACTTGCTTAGGTCTGCAATTTAATGAAGGGCAGTGCTTTGTGGAAACTTCGCATATCGGAATATCTTGGCAAACCTCCCATCGGTAGGTTCTTTCAAACAGCAATCCCTCTGATTTAGGGCGTATGTATCTTTAAACATCGCGAACGGTGGGCACGCATTTTCCCACAGTATGGCCGTTCAGACGTCCACGGCAGCGCGAGATGCAGACTTGGGGCGGGTGTGCCCAACTGCAGCTCTGAAATGGCGGCAAGTGTACGTTTTCTGTGCCCCTATTCACAAAGCATATTCTTCCAGGTTAGATTTTAAGCAGCATCCGGTGTACCCTTTCTACTGGAGATGAAATCGTACGTTCCCCCTCAAATCTAATTCCTGCCACTCTAGTGCCCCCCTCATGGCTTTTATGGTCTAAACAATTGTCAGAAAGTGTGATGCTACAGTGGGTCCATTGCTACACTCTCCATGTACACTATACACTCGAGTAGACCACAATTCTTCCCACTCTGCATAACTAATAAAACAAGTTGTTGTGGGTCTGCCATGCACCGAGAATTGTGTGTGAGCGACCCTGCACCTTTCAATACTTTAGGATATCACAGTTGCACACAACCTGCTCCTCCCAACATCAACCACTTCTAGGGAGGAATTTCTTAGAAAGAAGGTTCTTATTAGTTTTAATGCTGTCATTTTTCTGTGCACCCGCTCACACTTTGTTGCCTGGCCACTTTGCTGTCCCTAGTGCTTATATTCAGCTCTAACAGTGAACTACCCAAAGTTATTGGCTTCACAATGATGGCGATTCATACAATCTTGCCTTACATCCGGTGTTGGTACCCATGAGCACAGAGGTCCTAAAACGAACACTGTTCGAGAGTGCGGTCATGACCGCCCCCCCTCCCCTGGAAGAAGAAGAGTAAATGGGAAGAAGGAAACTGCAGGGTCCTCATGAAGAGTCCCGTATGGGCACTGGGGGACCTGCACACCAAAGACTCCAGCAGCTTATGCTAATAAGCATGGAGAGGGGAGATGGCTGTGAAAGTGAACTCTCCACAGGGAGCCATAACCCAATCAAGGAGGAACCAAAACGAGGGGACAAGAGCAGGGGTGGGGGGCTACTTCCACCTGCAGCAAAGATGGTCACCTGGCCATAACTCTCTTCAGAGGCTATATGGGCCCGCAGTCGGAGGGGAGCAAATGTGTGTTAAAGCATGCAGCCAAAGACCCATTAACAATTATTGGCAATGCCAAAAGTTTTGGCTTTTGTGTAGGCCTGGGAAAGACCTTTCCCAGCCACTTCCATAATGGTACTATCTGGCTATTGTTGATAGCGGTTGCAAACTGGTGTGAGCACTGGGGCGTATAATGGCAGTGCCTGGTAAATGCCTATACACAAACCAAAACTGTTGGATTTTCCAATGTTTATTTTTTACACAACTTCAGTGAAGGACACACGCACTGCTTATAATTCAAGTGGCTGAAGGCAGACCTGCTTAAGACATTTCTATTACACCAGTAGGGCATTTACAGTTCCAATTAACGCTCAGAATTCAGCTTTAAAATAACAGTCTGGCACTTTGAGTGCAAAGGATGATGTTATGGCTTGATCAGCTAGCTCAAAGAGATCCCAGTAGGATGTGTGTTGGGCGGAGAGGGGCCGGAAGTGGGTGGGAATGGCCATAGCCACCCAAGCCCCACTAGCCATCTCCTCTGTTCTCCTCCACACTCCCTCACCTCTCACCCACCCAGAGAGCTAGGAAAACAACCTACCAAAATGCACAAACTGCACATTACTCTGTAACCAAGTTACAAACCCAATATTTCAGACACCAAGCAACAGACACACTGGACACCACCCATCCGGACAAGATGCCCCAGTGCATAAAACAAAGCACACCTGAAAGCTCACATGCACAGACGCCAGTTGCTCCTGGTTTTGCATGCACCAACAGATGCGCACAACATCTGCCCTATCCCTCTCCTCCTCACTAACCAACTCAACTTGCCTTACAGAGCCAAGTGAGTGCCTGGAGACAGTGGAAACGGCTGCAGTGTGCTGTATATATTAACTTAACATAACATAGGGATTAGTATGGCCATGGGCAGTCAATGGGTAGTTAAATAACCAAACACCAACTATAAGCTAGGTGTCCCTACTCATGTGCCATCTCCCCTAGTTGTACTCCAATGCAATAATTTCGGTTTATAGGTGGCACTTAAGCGCAACCTAATAGCCAAAACTACAAATGAACATGAAGGATAACCCATCACATTCAATGAAAGATAGAGGGAGAATAGGCAGGGACTATAAAAGGCTGACCGAGAAGAGGAGAGTAGAGGGTAGGGGACTGTCAAAGTAGAAAAAAGAGTAGAGTAGAGGCAGGTGAAGGAGCAGTAGCTGTGACAGCAGCAGTAACACAGCAACTCTGGAGAGGTACTGAAATACAGGAAGGAGCAAAGATGGTCCAGATTCATCTGGAAACACTCACATCCCCGTTGTCGGTCTAAGGCATGGTTATAGGAGCAGGACCCCCTAGACACACTGAGACCACTTGAGTTGTCTGCCAGAGTGCAGGGCACCATCATATCATTTACTTGTGAGAAAGGTGCAAGACAACCATGGCTGTAGAAGGACAGTTTACCCATTATAAGGCAGAGGGCGAACCAGGCACTATGCTCTTGATGAGGATTGCAAATAGCGAGCCCAAGTGGACCTCTCAGATTGCGATTGGAAAACGAGATCCAGAGAATGGAGGCCAGCCAGGCAGAAGACTTACTACAAAACAGTACCTGAACACTCTACCTCTAAGACAAGAAGCAGCGGGCTACAATCCCTGAGGAGTCACAAAGAGTCTGGGCACTATATCCCTGAGGCCATGAGTTTAACGAGCCTACAGGGTGCCTAATATGCCCACTTTAGAAAGAACCCAGAGACTTTATGTTGTCATATCCTGACAGAATTCCTAAATGGGGTCCCTGTTCTGTTGTAGCTAGCCCCCAGCCTCAATAGGTGTTTATCCCAGTCAACTCAATAGGTTTAACTGGACTACTCAAGTCACATGGTTTTGTCAATCCGCCAGAGTAGTGAAGGGAGGGAATACGTACAGGAGTCCAAGGAGCAAGCTTGTGCATTAGTCACATCTATTAAGTACAAGAGCGAAGATAATAGTTTAGTGGATCAGTATATGAGGAGGCAGTGTCTTCCCTGATTCTCAGCACGTTGATGTGAGCACCAGTACTAGGGGATGTAATGAACATTAAGATCCCTGCCACATAAGTCCCAGAGATTGCATGCAGTGGGGGAAGAGGAGAACCGGTCGGAAGCAAAGGACATAGAAGAAGGGAGTGGGATGGGGTGGAGGACAGTCTTTCCTCTCAGAGCAATTGAGCGTAAGACATGGAGAGTTATCGGGTTTCTGGTGTCTAGGTGATGGTCAGACATCCTAGAGGAATATTCAGGGAAGAAGAAGATTTGAGAGTCATCGTCACTCTGTTGCCTCCCCACGCTAGACCCGTGCTCAATGAATAGCCTAATAATAATCATGAAAGGGGTCGTAGTCAAAGCTGACAGACAGGATGAGCTTCTCACATGTTCTGTAGATGGGGGAGGACCAAGAGGATAAATACTGGAAGAGGGGTGGGCTTGGGGGTTTGTGTGCTCGGGATCTAGTGTAATGGCCGACAGAGAGGCAAGAGGAAGACCAGGTGAGATCAGAGCCTTGTCTTCCTAGATTAGAGAGGGCTGTAAGGTGAGAAACGTCGACACTTTATTTGTAAGGGTTCAATCATGGTCTGTGGCTCAGTCTGGTTGGTGTGTGGTTAATCCAAGAATGGTGGTTCTGCATCAGGATGGACCAGTTCATCCTGCAGAGGAGCTCTCTGCTCCTTAAGTTCACGCTTGGACCCTACAGACGAAGTACATTGCAACATAAATTGTTCAGGGATAAAGCAGAGACATGCCTGATCACGACTTTGGCGGTAACCCTTAAATCCGGCAGTAGCGCTAATACCGCCGGATTTAAGAGTCCGCCGAATCAGGGCTTTGGCGGATTTCGCCCCAGCTCTGAGCTGGCGGGAAATCCGCCGAAGATTCGCGCTATTACCGCCGGCGGTAAGAGCGCGAAAATTCCCCATTGAGCCCAATGGGGAATGGGGCATTCCCGAATCGGCTCAATGGGGAATGGGGAATTACTTTACCGCCGAACTCGTGATCTGGCACTATTAACGCCGGGGAGTTCGGCGGTAGGGCTATTAACCGCCGGCGGTAACGGCCAAGTCATGATCAGGCCCATAATGTTAAAATAATCACTTAATGAATGCTATAGGTGCCACAGAGCAGAGGCTGGTGGATACTGCATGGGGAAGTCGTACAATCTGTTCAGACATCCCACACAGTCTGTTAAGAACTCCTTCATTTAAAGAACAGGATCTTCAGGGTATAGGGTTTTAAGGTATTGCCACAACAGCAAATACATATAGTGATACCCCCAAACATGTTTTAAAGGAGAATTTCATACGTACCTCTTATTAAAATGTTTTGTTTTATGTTGCATAGTCAAGGGCCTGGGTTATTCACACACCATGGTGGAACTACAAAAGGAGATTTGTTTAGCATATCGTGCTCTCCTGCTTTCGTGGTTGAGCAAACAGGCGATTATGCGATTTTAGGGTATTTGATCACACACCGATGGGATACAGTCAGATACGTAGCACACCACCTCAATGCAATAAGAATAACCCTATGCAGTCTCCTTTCTTATATTTTGCAATGGGCAGAAGAATTTACATGCAAATTAAATAATTTTAACTCTTGAACAATGTTACCCATTCTGTAAGAACCTGCATTCCTTCTTTACCCTAGTCTTTAGTTGTCAATGGTATCATGGATAAGCAGAGGCGTACATGCATGTACATGGTCATTCCTATTCTACATGTCCCAGTCATTTGTGCCCATGGAATTTCTGTCCATGCAATGTTCCCGTACCTCTGTTATTTTGTCCGCGGTCACTGTTCATGTAATAGGTGCATACATGGACAGGCAACCTCTGTTTGTGCATAGTATCATGGATAAACAAAGGGGCCAATGTATGTACATGGTCATCACTGTTCCATCTGACCCAATCGTTTATGTCTATAGTCAGTCCAGGAATCCGGGTAATTACATCCATGTTCTCTGTTTATATATCAGGGGTACAAGAACAGGCAAACAGAGCTGGCCATCATCATATGTGAGAAGCCTCGATATGTGCAGTGTAAACTGACCACGGTTAGTCCATGATCCATGGAAATGCATCTATGATTATACTCATCTCTTTATTTCACAAATTAATATTAAGTCTTAGGGGGTGTTAATGTTTGCAAGGAATATTTGTAATTCTGTAAGCAATGTAATAATAGTTGCTTTTCTTCAGCAACCCCTTAAAGCAGGGGTGCACAACTGATTTTGACAGAGGGCCGAAAGTACCTTACATGAGGGCTATAGTGGGCCGAAAAGTAAAAGTGGGCGGGGCGGTAGGCGGGACATGTCAGGAGGCTTTTTCAACCCCCAATTTGTATTAAACACATGGAAAAAGATGTTTTTGAGGGTTAACGATTTTTATTGCATTTCAAACTTACATTTTGTACTACACATTTTCCATTGCTATCATTTATTTCGATTTAGTTATTGTATATCGTCTATTTAATTAAATTATATATATTTTATTGACCCTTGATTGGACATTCCGTTATTTTGGACTGCTATAGTTTGCTGTTTGGGTTACCCAAGAGGAGTATGGCTTTCGTTGAGTCAGGTTTCCTCAAAAAAGCAAAGGATGTACATCTCCTAACTGTGCCTATTTTAGCTTTATTATTGAGTTCATTCTTGGAGTGCAACACTATGCCCCATGGTCCCCTCACCCCCAACCAAACACTATGCCCCATGGCTCCCATCCCCAACCAAACACTATGCCCCATGGCCCCCTCAACCCCAACCAAACACTATGCCCCATGGGCCCCCTCACCCCCAACCAAACACTATGCCCCATGGGCCCCCTCACCCCCAACCAAACACTATGCCCATTGGGCCCCTCACCCCCAACCAAACACTATGCCCCATGACCCCCACCCCAACCAAACACTATGCCCCATGCCCCCCACCCCCAACCAAACACTATGCCCCCTGTCCCTCACCCCCAAGCAAACACTATGCCCCCTGTCCCTCACCCCAACCAAACACTATGCCCCATGGCCCCCTCACCCCCCTCACCCCCAACCAAACACTATGCCCCATGGCTCCCATCCCCAACCAAACACTATGCCCCCTGTCCCTCACCCCCAACCAAACACTATGCCCCATGGCCCCCTCACCCCCTAACCCCCAACCAAACACTATGCCCCATGGGCCCCTCACCCCCAACCAAACACTATGCCCCATGGCCCCCACCCCAACCAAACACTATGCCCCATGGCCCCCACCCCCAACCAAACACTATGCCCCCTGTCCCTCACCCCCAACCAAACACTATGCCCCATGGCCCCCTCACCCCCCTAACCCCCAACCAAACACTATGCCCCTTGGGCCCCTCACCCCCAACCAAACACTATGCCCCCTGTCCCTCACCCCAACCAAACACTATGCCCCATGGCCCCCACCCCCAACCAAACACTATGCCCCCTATCCCTCACCCCCAACCAAACACTATGTCCCATGGCCCCCTCACCCAAAACAAACACTATGCCCCATGGCCCCCTCACCCCCCTAACCCCCAACCAAACACTATGCCCCATGGGCCCCTCACCCCCAACCAAACACTATGCCCCATGGCCCCCACCCCAACCAAACACTATGCCCCATGGCCCCCACCCCCAACCAAACACTATGCCCCCTATCCCTCACCCCCAACCAAACACTATGTCCCATGGCCCCCTCACCCAAACCAAACACTATGCCCCATGGCCCCCTCACCCCCAACCAAACACTATACCCCAAACACACTCTCAAGCATGCACCCATACAGACCCGAACCCCCGCCCCCAACGCAGCACACACATTCTCAAGCATGAACCCATACAGACCCGAACCCCCCGCCCCAACGCAGCACACACATTCTCAAGCATGCACCCATACAGACCCGAACCCCCCACCCACCAACTCAGCACACACACACATGCACCCTTACAGACCCGAACCCCCCACCCCCCAACTCAGCACACACACATGCACCCTTACAGACCTGAACCCCCACCCCCCAACTCAGCACACAAACATGCACCCATACAGACCCGAACCCCCCACCCCAGCACACACACATGCACCCATACAGACTCGAACCCCCCACCCCCCAACTCAGCACATGCACCCGTACAGACCCGAACCTCCCACCCCCCAACTCAGCACACACACATGCACCCTTACAGACCCGAACCCCCACCCCCCAACTCAGCACACAAAAAACATTCAAATCAAAACATTCATACACATCAGACACCCACCCCCACCCCCGCATCTCAACATACACACAAAATACATTCAAATACAAACATTCACACACATCAGACACACCCCCCACCTCCGCATCTCAACATACACACAAAATACATTCAAATCAAAACATTCAGACACATCCGACACCCCCCCACCCCCGCATCTCAACATACACATAAAATGCATTCAAATTCCAACATTCATACACATCCGACACCCCCCCACCCCCGCATCTCAACATACACATAAAATACATTCAAATTCCAACATTCATACACATCCGACACCCCCCCACCCCCGCATCTCAACACACACACTAAAAACATTCAAATTCCAACATTCATACACATCCGACACCCCCCCACCCCCGCATCTCAACATACACATAAAATGCATTCAAATTCCAACATTCATACACATCCGACACCCCCCCACCCCCGCATCTCAACATACACATAAAATGCATTCAAATTCCAACATTCATACACATCCGACACCCCCCACCCCCGCATCTCAACACACACACTAAAAACATTCAAATTCCAACATTCATACACATCCGACACCCCCCCATCCCCGCATCTCAACACACACACAAAATACATTCAAATTCCAACATTCATACACATCCGACACCCCCCCATCCCCGCATCTCAACACACACACAAAATACATTCAAATTCCAACATTCATACACATCCGACACCCCCCCACCCCCGCATCTCAACATACACATAAAATGCATTCAAATTCCAACATTCATACACATCCGACACCCCCCCACCCCCGCATCTCAACATACACATAAAATGCATTCAAATTCCAACATTCATACACATCCGACACCCATCCCCGCATCTCAACACACACACAAAATACATTCAAATTCCAACATTCATACACATCCGACACCCCCCCACCCCCCATCGCAACATACACACACAAACATAAAGTAAAACAGACCCGACACACAAACGCAAACAGACCACTTACCGGAGACGTGCTGGAAGGCAGGTAAGCGGCAGGTAAGCAGGAAAGCTGGAATCGTACTACGGCTGGCGTGGTCCAAGGCTGAAATGCCTTCCGGCATCCAGCCTTATGGACCACGCCAGCCGTAGTGCTGGCCCTCCATTGGGTCAGCACACACACACTACATGGCTCGTAGGGGCAACGTGGTGCATGTGTGCTGAGCCAATGAAGGCCAGTGTTTTGTCCGGCCCGGAAGACAACAAAGACTTTCTTTGTGCCTCGCGGGACGGACAAAAGAGCATGGCGGGCCGCAACTGGCCCGCGGGCCGTATGTTGTGCACCCATGCCTTAAAGAAACCCTAACTCTGAAACCTCACCCTTCTAAAATGTAAATTAATTTCAGACCAACCCCAATGTTCCACTTTCCCTGCTCCCTCTATAAAGCTAGGCTATCTTTATCATATATCAGCACAATCAGGCAACGGGCAGACCAGGGACCACTCCTACTAGGAGAGAGAACTGCATGTCCTGTTCCTCAGGTGTGAGTCTATTTGCATAACCACAATGCTTTGCACAATTGCAGCGAGTTATGTTTTCTTTGCCACATGAATAAATACATGTGAAAAACAGTTCATAGTGCACACATACATGTTTATTTCTGTTTAACACTGTTAAAAAATGTTCACTTTACAATTCAAAAAGTCATCCTGATTTTGTTATGGTCCTTCGAAAAAGGCACCTGCACAAAACATTCACTTTTTATTCAACAGTAAAAACTGATCTGTCCTAAAAGGTATATTTTACAAGGTGTCTGCTTTCTCAGTGGCAGTTTCTCAGGGTCTAAGACTCTGGTATTGTGAACAGGGACATTTCATGTGAAATAGCTTTTTTCTACAAAAAATACTTCCTGGACCTGTCCTCTCCTGGCATGAAATGACTGCTACTAACCATTGTCTTTCGTGGTTACACATGGTTTTAATTTGAAACCACAAATTGTTGGCAGTCCACAGGAAAAAAGAACAGGATATAAACGGACATGCAGAGCCATTAGAATGTTCATGTCCATGGTTAATCATGGATAGCCTCCCTCTTTAGAATCAATGACAATCATATATGTCAGTGGTACCACAGACATAATAAAACCCAGGCTATGCATGCCACTCCATGATTGTCTGTTTTTGTGCATGGGTATCCAATATCTGCAGGGTCATGTATGTCCATGATACCATGCACAAGAAAAGACCATGGTTGATCGTGCTCTGTCTTGGAGCAATTTACCAACCTGCAAACCAGTGTTGTCCATGGCCTTTGGGCATTGAACAGCCGTGGACATTCGTGATTTCACCATAAATATAAAAACAGAATTGCTTCCCACAGCACACACACGTTGCCTTCATTGTTGCTTTGCTAAGCAGTGCGTAGTGATCTCATGAAATAATGAAGCATTAGGCTGTGACGTGTCTGCAGGACGGTGAGGGCAGGGGATTCCCGTGCAAGGGGCTGCGTGTAAGGGGTTATCTAGGTATATTTGAGAGGAGGATGAGAAGACGCTAGGACCGAAGAGCAGCAACGCGTTTATCAAATGTGGGCCTGGATATAGACAGGCAGTGGATTTTAATTGTTTGCTGAATTTACATAGGGGGGGATAAGAGCAAAGACTTGTGGTAAAAGCCCCAATGGCGGTGTAGCTTGAGGCCCGGCAGGATTAATCATGCATTGCTCATGTGAGACTGCATCTTCTGTGAAGGGGCTTGCGCGCCACTTAATGGCAGCCGTGCAGAGGTTCGTCAGGGTTGCATTGCTGTCACTCGAGAGACTGGGAGTTAGATCAGAGTACCTGGCAAGCACGTGTGGCCAGGAAACGCACACCCATAGTATGCCTCAGACCTTCGATGATTGAGACGATGGTTTTAAGGTAGCAGGGGCGGACATCTTGGTGAATTGGGTTTGTAAAGTATGTAACGTCAACTAAGATGTGACCAGACTGAAGCAAATGTCTGTTGATACTGGACGCAAGCAAATATTTAGAGTAATTGCCATCAAGGATCAATTAGGTGAGTGTTAGGTGTCCTTTATTTCTGTTTGATCAGTCTTGAAATGGAAAAGAAGTTATGTTTATGGTGCTGTTGAGTCAGGCAATATGGAGGGCCACATTGAGGCTTCTGTCAGGAAAGTGATGGGCAAGGAATTAGCTGATTTGCAGGGTGAATGCCAACTTTCTGTGGCGATGCTCTGCCGCCCTTCCAGTACCCAGCCCACCAGGATGAGTAGGGAAAAGCCTGGTCAGGCAGAGGAAGTGGAGCGTTTTTGACACCAGGCGTAGAGCACTCTTAGCAGGATAGAAACTCGCCACACAAAATGCATGGAAGAATGATGCACTTGGTAAAGGAGGCAAATGAAAATATACGCAAGAGCAAATCGAAGGATTGGCTAAGCAAGCCTGCAAAGAGATAATGGTAAGTGATTGCGGGTTTTAGAGAATGTGTCGACAAGGCCAACGCATACGCCATTGTTAATGCGAAGCAGTGGGGAAATTGAGGTAAGTTGTACCTAGCATTTTTTTTACATACAGCGATGTTGTTAAAAGTGTGGCAGGAGAGGAGACAGGTAAGTGGAAGAACCAGTCCCTCTGCAAGTATGGACATAGGGTGTTTGACTCTTGAGAAGGTGTTCGATCCACTAACCTTTGAGCCCCTTCTCTTGCCACAGTGGTCCCATGCCTCTGGTGCCCATAAGTGCCTGGAGGTTTGGTTGCATAGACAAATGCCCAGTGGGGTGAGGGTAGTGATGCAATTAGAATGCCAGAGGTCTAATTGTTAGTGTCAACAGTGGCATCTGCTTTAAATGCCACGGTTACGGCTTTCAAATCCGAAGTTGAAGAGACCTGGGAAATGGCCTAGACATGGGCCTTACAATGTGCCCAGGCAGATAATTGAACACACTGGTGCTGTAGCTAAAGAGTTTAACCGGAAGCCGGTGACTTACCTCACCAAGAGGAATGATGCCAGTTGGCGTGCGTGTCTCACAGGAAATGAGAGTACTGCTATCTGTTCGGAGCACATGAGCAGTATTTTACCTAAAGTTGACCACAAGCCAGTGGATGTAGGAAATTATGAAAGTGGCATCACCGCTAAAGGGATGTTATTCGGTGGTGAGTTTGTGTTGGAAAATCCCAGTTAAGTGGGTGCTTTCAACCTACAGCGAGATATAAAAGTGGTGGTTAACGAGCACGTTTTTGGCAGGGTCCAGAGAATGCAGGGCAGATTCCCTGGCCAAGGAATGGTTATTACAAGAGTCTCCTTTCAGCGGCTGAGTTCTTTCCCGCAGTCATGGCAGCTCAGGACCAATGAGAACAGTGAAAGGAGAGGGCTCTCGAGCTCATCCTCTCAAAGTAAGAGCCAGTTTTTGTATGAGAGTAGAACTGGGTGGCAGACTCGCTTCGGGGGAGAAGGAAAGAAGATCACTCAGGAGGAATGGGTGTTCAAATCAGTTCAGCATTACTATAAAAGATGATCCAGGTTCAGTGACATATTGTGTAGAAAATACGGTTCATAAATAGGAGAGTATCTTGTAGGTTGATGGGGTTGCTAGAGTGAGGCGAAACCTCTCGTGTTATAGATCACAGAAGTACTTGTCAGAAATGCTTTCTTAGTTCGGAAAAAGGACAATGATTTGAGACCAGCAATACATCTCACAATCCTTAAATGTTTGGGTGGTGCATCCTCATTTCATCATCATCATTTTAGTTTGTTTTGGAATTATAGCAATTTCCCAAAAAACAACAATACTTATATGCACATTACATAAGTCAATTATAAAAACATACATTGATCATAAAAGAAAACGGACAAAAAAAAAAAAGATCAATGAATGACCATAACACACAAATAGGGTGAACTATCTATTCATTAAGGATTATCGTTTACATAAAGTACCCCTAAAAATGTTAAAAGGGCCCAACCCACTCTATGGAAATCAGTCCACAGCCCAGTGCTGGCCCAAATTGCGTAAACTGGAATTCATGTAATATCAGTCTCAAGGTCCTGGCTCTGAGCTCTGAATTTGCCAGGCCTTTGCGTCCTTCTGTTTTCAACTCGTCGAGGTCAGGGTCTTGCCCACCTGCCTCACTGGCCTGGGGAGTAAACAACCAGTTTTCAGGTGCATGGCGTAAAGGGTTTAGCCGGCCACTTGGCTCCCTTCTCTGAACTCTCCCGACTTCTTGGAGACATGGCTCCCTCGCCACGCTTTCTCCTGCCTCAATTTACAGCCTGTCAGCATCTCGGCATCCCGTTCTCTCTTGCCACGCACTCGGCAGTTCTCTCTCAGCTGCTCCTCCGTCTCACCTTCCAGCTTGCCTTCCTTCTTGGCCCCTGTCTCGCTCTACGTGTCTTTCTGTGCTCCACCTTTTATAGTTTCAAAAAACGATTCATGAGTTTCAGGTGTGTGTGATTGTGACAAGTGGTAATATTCCTAGTATCAGTCTTCCTCTTCCTCGTCTCAGTAGTTGGGCTGATAAGAAAAGGAGGGGAGTTATGGGAGTTGTAGTATCCCATAAAGTAGAGGGAATCTGGGGTAGATAACTGTGAGGAAATGGTGGATACCATGTCTCACCTTCAGGTGTGTCCTCCCCACTCCCCGAGGACCCCTACCTAGGTGATCCTCCTTCCCTCTTCCACGGCCAGGGTCAGGATCCAATAGCAATGGCCCTTCCCTGGCCACCGAATAAAGGATCCCCGGAGACTGAGTCATGAAACATCTTCAGGTTTTTCACACTACTCACTGCCAACTATAATCAGTATAAAACATAACCACTTTGTAAAAAGATTCCTATCTAAGGCACTGGCATACCAAACCAAAAGCACCTAAAGAGCCCAATGGTGTCTCTTTTCTTCATCTTATACACAAATCGGCAAGTGGAGCACAATACAATCTACAAAGTACAATCCAATGCCACTTCACCAAATTACAGCGACTCTCTTTGAAGAGAACTGTGACATCATTGCTCATGCAATTATCAGCATTAAGAATGACTTATATAATGAATGATTCTGTTGATTGTCTCCATGACCATCAGTCTGACTTCACAGCTGCCAGAAGCACAGAAACTGCTCTCCTGAACATCCTTGAAGACCTGCTCTACTACCTTGATTCTAATATCCCATCCGCCCTCATCCTACTTGATCTTTCTTCTGCCTTTGACACAGTCAACCATGTCATCCTGCTCAATCGCCTCTGTGATAATCTGGGTATCACCGATCAGGCACTGGCCTGGCTGACCTATTTCCTCTCCAACAGGCCCTCCCAGGTCCAACCTGGGTCCTTCATTTCCTCTCTATCACGTTCCACCTGTGGTGTCCCTAAGGTGTATAACCTCTGTCCTTGGCGCTTCAACCAATACCTGGTACCGCTCGCCCACTACATTTCTGCTCTCTGCTCAAACTTTTAATGCTATGCGGATGACACCCAACTTGTTTTCAGGCTACCCTTTTCCACGTCTTCCTCTCTCATCTCCGACTGTCTGTCTGCAATCCAGGAGTGGTGCACCACAGAGAGCCTCCTCATCGGCACACATGCACCCTCGTTTCCTCCCTGCTCCCACTTGCGAGGCTAAGAACCTCAGGGTCATCTTCGACTCCACGCTTTCCTTTTCTCCTCACATCTCTGATGTCTCAAAAAAGTCTAACTCACAACTGCATCTCCTCAGAGGTATTCTTCCTTTCCTCTCCTTCCCCCAGAAGCTCACTGTCTCCAGAGCTCTGGTTCTCTCTCGGCTTGACTACTGCAGTAGCCTCTTTCTAAATCTGCCTGCAGCCACTCTCTTCTTCTGCAGCTCATCCAGAATAGGGCTGAAAGACTTGTCCTTGGCCTCACGCCCTGGGATCGTATCTCTCCAGCCCTGAAATCTCTTAATTGGCTCCCAGTGGCTTTATGGATTACATTCAAGACCCTTTGCATTGTCCACAAGGCTTTCTGGGGTCTGGGTCCACAATAACTTCAACTCCACTCCATAGATACATTCCTAGTTGAGCTTGTCGCTCCTTCACCTCCAACTCCCTCGGGGTCAGTCGTGTCTCCAAGCAACGAGTTGGGGGTAGATCCCTTTCCTTGGCGGGGGCCTCCCTCGGGAACAGTCTCCCTGCCTCTCTGAAACTTGAGGAGAACCATCTTCCGTTCCGGAAGCACCACAAGACCTCCGCTTGCTTCTTGCTTCTCCTCTTTGCTTCTGCCTTCGCTCTTCCTCCCCCCTGCTAATCTGTCTGCTTTTGCACCAGTTTACCCTCCGATTTCGGGCCCAAGTCCCTGCCCTCCCAGCCACACACCAGCACTGCCTCCTGGCAACCTGTGCATTTGGGTCTGTATCTGCAACCTTACAGTCTACTTCCAGCACTTACCAGACACCCGTTGGCTACACTTTATTCTCCTGCTTACCACCTGCTGGCCGCACTACCTGTTGTTGTTCTATCACGTGTTCATGTTCAGCACTTTTCCACTCCCACCTGCCCCTTGCACTTTCCCCCTTCCATCTCCCCTGCACTTGCACGTTCTCAATATCACTGGGCCTAGTAAAATCGTTGTTCTGTCCTCCCTTGTTTCCCCTCCTTTGCCTCGTCACGCTCTGAAACACTAGTGCATGGGCGCGATACAAATAAAATGGGGAGGATGCTAACAACTGACCCGTTAATGACGGGTCTGTTGTTAGCATCCCGGTCTGCTTGCGGGTGCCAGTAAGCACGTCTGGCCAGACCACACGTGCAGTCCGGCACCCGCGAGCAGAACTCAGAATGAGGCGGTAGTGTGATAACTGCGCCGGCAGCTCTACCAGCGCCATTATCACTCTACTGCCTGGGTCGTAATGAGGCCTATTGTACCTTGGCCCAGAAGGTTCCTCAAAAACCAGCCCCGAACTGTTGGCAAGAAAAGTGAAAGGTATTCCCTGATGAAAGAACTGGACTCCCAGAATGAGCATGTTGCTTTGATACCATCCTTTATATGTGCAGGAGATTACAGGAGCATGTGCCAGGTCCGCGCAGTCCGACTTTGAAATGTACTTGTAGAGGAAGTTCATGAAAATGAGCTTCTCAAACTCTCCTGGTGTAAAATACAAACTTTGCTGCTGTAATTTTCCAGGATCACCCCCCATCTTTTCACTTCCTCCTAAATGCCAGATTGGGCTTTGTTGCTTCATGCTGTGCTGTATAAATAGCAAGGTGGATAGATACATCGAAAGAGAGATAGATAGACAAGGTCTTGCAGTGAATTTGAAGCAAAACAGACATGTGCTCAAAATAGGTAATTCCGTTCCTGAGGTTTCCAGTAGACATCGGGCCTTGCACCCATACACTCCTGGGAGGCGAGTTTAGAAAATAAGGAAGGGTCTAAGGAGAGCGTTGAAAGTGAAGACTGGCATTGAGAAGGCAAGCGTAGTTGATATGACTCGTATTCTTCAGATCATTATCCTTGGTCCTTTCCATTAGCCCACAAAACAGAGGCTGAAAACACTTTTGGGATTAGGAATTCAAATGCGGACTTGACAATAAACGAGCAGAAAGACGTAGCCTGATGCCTTCACCATATGGAGCCACAGAATCTGTGAGGGACTTTTGGAAACATACCGGAGATGTTCATAGACTCAGATGAGAGCATGATTGGGTTGGGACCAGGAGAAGCACAGTGGTCATTGGGAAACAGAGGGGGAGCAGAAGACAGAAGAAAGGTGCTTGGAGGTATTGGTGGGATCTTTTGAGAGTTTTCATGGAGGTGACTATAGGCAATACTCGTTCTTCCTGTGAATGGACAATATTACAGCCTTAACGCCCACAGTGGTGAGCTATAAAACTGTTAAAGGCCTGCAAACCCAAATTAGAATCTCTTGTGAAGTTAGGGCAGTTAATAAGAGCACAGGTCCCAGTATATCCCTCAACATCTGACTACAAGGCCATTGACACCCGGGCTGCCACACGGGTGATAAGCATTAGGAGCATTGTTTAAAATGAAAAATATTGAAAACTGCATAAAATAACTGGGAAATAAGAGAATAAACTGAAACTTTCGAGCAGCAGCGTGTAGGCAGCCAGGGAAACTTTGAACTGAATGTCATCAAAATGTAATGAATAAAAAAAAAATACAGAAAAATAAAATCTCAGGAACCAAAGTGGCACTGCAAAGATTGAGCAACAACGGAAGAGGATGCAAAGGACACAAACCGCTTGCTTGGAACGGTGGCACAATACAAGCAATGTTTGCCCCCATGCCCAGGTCCAAGCAACACTCTAGTGCTAGCCTGGCACTAGAGTATATAAACAGGTTCAAGATTTCTGGTATTTTTATTCAGAATAAAAGATTTCTTTTGCTGGTGGAATTTCTTTCAGGGATGAGGAACAAGATCGTGATGGAAGAAGCAGTTGGAGAAGGAAAGGTGCGGTGAAGCACCTTCCCAGTCCCTCTAGTCAGAAAAAATCCATCTGATGTGTTAGATCTAAAATGCTTCACTGCATTTGGAGCGTTTGTGATGCTGTGGACACACCAGCATAAGAACAGTTTTACTGACATTTCAGAGAGAATGTTGAAGGGATTTCGAGAGTGTTGTCGAGGGACGTTGGTAAGAAGGAGTTGGAGAAGAAAGGAGGGCTCCGCGTGCATTATGACCCAACTGAATAAAGAGTTCACACTCATCACCTTACAACCAGTTGGTTTATGATTCCAGTCAAAGTCCCAGTAAAGTCTCAGAGCAGCAGTGACTGCTTTCTCTGTGATCTTGGCTAACAGGAACAGAGGGCAAATCAGCAAAAACATTGGCTGGATTCAGTGGGTCAAGTGACTACTTCTTATGCAAAGGCCTGGATTGTCCAGTAAAGGTACAGAAATTGGCAATAAGAGTGATAAAGGGTAACAAGACCTATGTGATCCTTATTCTGTTTGACTGGTCAGTGTGTCAGTTGGGGAAATACCGTGTTTGTGTGGTCAATTTAAGAACTGATGGCGACAAGTGGAGTGGGTGGTGATTTCATGAAGAACTTAACATAGGCAAAGAAAGTGTAGAGAAATGTAACAATGGGAGTAGAGAGCTGAATAGTTCAGTTACGGTAAATGTATGACAGAAGTAGCCAGCAATCATTCCATAGCTCCACAGAGGGTGGCACAATATTGGGAAGGGTAGTCCAAGAGGAAAGTATTCTGGATGTAGCTAAGATGTATTTCTGTATGTTGGAGTCCACCAAATAATTGCTGCGAAATAGTCTCTTTGCAAGATAATCGCTTTTTATAGCTGCACATGTTGATAAGTTGCAATTTGTGTAGATTCTTAGTTATATATCTGAGTACATGAAAAGCAGGAACTGAATCCCCCCATGTAAATGGTTTAGCTGAAATCCTATGCGATCAAATTACTTTGCATTTAATCAGAAACAGGATATTCACTATGTCAGAGATTAATACTATATACGAGTTGTACGCTTCATGAGGATCTGGGCCTTAAGAGGGGAATTCTTTAGAATGGAAACAAATGGCTACTTGAGAAACTAACAAAGACAATGTAATCTTCACCCTTGACCCAATGATGGATGCTAGAACAGAAGATCTCTGAAACCAATTGTTGATTTCATTAAGGTCACTTTTGGCATTTACCATTGCAAGATGGATCAAAACGGTATTGAGAGAAACCGACATCGATATGACCTCAATGGCCAGAAGAGCTTTGCAGAACATGGTGACTTTTGACCAGGTCCAAAGACATGGAAGGAGAGAGAGACCTGATGCAGGGGCGAGAAGTAAAGAGTGGGAAAAGAACGAGGAGGTGAGTGCAAGCCATGAAGCAGCTATTGCAAAGAGTGCCAGCAAGCTGTGGAGGTTCCAACATGACTGACAATGTGAGGAAATGGCATTCTATTTTATGCTGAAATGTCAGGACACTAAACCTTCTTGAAAAGGAGGAGAACATGATCCTCAGAGGGTGGTGAAAAGGCTGAGGGCAAACGTCATATGCTACACCCGTGCATCCCCGACAGACAACTTCCTGATTTTCTTTTGTGAACTGAGTGCATTTTACTCATGTGTCTTGCACCCAACCTGAGAGTTTCCTGCTTAACACAGCACTATAGCGCTTTTCCCTTAGGGCTCCTAGCAGAACTCAGGGACCTCCAGGAACTACGGAAAGTGGCTTTGCTCTCAGAGAAGCAGCTGTTGAAATCCCACCCTCAGTTTAATATGCCCATATTGCTTTCCAGCTTTCCTATCTTTAGAACCTGGCCGTTCATTAATGTTTGGGATCTAGAGGAGTATTTTGAGGAGCTTTGCCCATTGTGTTTTCTTGGGGACTGCTTCCACTGCTGAGCCAAAGACACTTTTTGTGTCCAGAAGCACACGCTAAGGTTCAGACAAGTAAAACAAATATATATCCTTGTGGTAACCATGACAAAAATGAGGAAACAAAAATAAACTAGGTTGTTTTGTTCACCTTTCAGGGAGGTTTTGCAAACCTGACCAATTCGGCAAATTCGGATTTTGGACATAAAGCCCCTCCCAAATGTGGTTGGGGGGTGGAGAAGCAAGCAGAAGGACGTTGCAGTCTATGTTTTCATCCCGAAATCTCTTGCCTCCCCTTGCCTGCTCCTCAGCAAAAACAACTTTCACCTGTAAGACCGATCCACTCTTGGACTAGGCCACTGAAATAAGCTTGGTTTGGCAGTCCCAGAAGTACCATCCGGGAAAAATGTGCAGTCGTTTAAATGGATGCAGTGCATACATTAAGCCGACACTTGTACCAGTATTTCCTGAGCACGTTGCAGCTCACAACATCCAACACAAATCAATAGTTGGTACTAGCTCAGTTTTGGAGAGCTATGAATTAAATTACTTATGCCATCTCATCACATATATCGATACTCTAACTTTCTCCAGCAGACAATCAATATAAGATGGATTGATCCATATCCATCCTTATACAAAGCACTTCCTTCTCCTCAATTTCCCAAATGTTCTTCTTCAATTCCCACTCTCCCCCTTGCATTCCTCAGTTTTCCTGACTACTGCCCAAGCAGACTAATGTCTGGCGCAACGTGGGCAGGGGCACAATACACCACGGACAAGGATCAGGCACTCTGAAACTACTATGGTGGTGATTTGGTGCAGAATGAAAGCAGAGCCACATAACATGGGGGCCAGCTTTTGGTTTTCCCTACGGGGCAGAACCAAACTGATTTTGCTGCTAGGTCAGGAATTCCCACACCAAGTGAAACGGGGAAGCCGTACCCATCTCCGGGTTGAAAGACATTTTCCAGCACATTTAGCAGCACAAATTGGTGAAAAGAGAGAATTTACAGGCCGGTCTAAACATGTAACATCTCAGCAACAGTCCCCACCCCCCCCCCGCCAAACTGCTGAGCCGTCCTTGCAGCGTTAGGATTCTCTACTTCTCCCACGCCCACCAATAGTTTTGGCCTGTCCTATTACCACACCCCAATCAAGGCAGAGGTGACAATGAGGCAGCCTTCCCTCTTTAAAGCGATCAGCATTTGCTAATTTTGCAAGATGCATGCCAGCACTTCACCAAACCTGATCCCAGCAGGAGCTCAGCCAGAAGGCCTGCCATGCGCAATGGTCTGGGAGCATAGCGCTGAAACCAGATTTAATTTGCCGTTTTTGTTTGCAGAGTCTCCATATGGGCACAATAACAGTCTTGAGCACACTGTTTAAGGAGAACATGGAGAACTGCCCCCCGTCTGCCTCCATGCACTCAGTGCCAACTTGGTACCGAAAGTTTAAACCAATCCATCACTTATATATAATTTACACACCTAAAGTGGGTGCAAGCGTATGCAGGACAAAGATTTCCGTTTGTGAAATGGTCCCCTGTAGAGCTAACACCTTTCTAGACTAGCAATAGCGAATTCATGATACTTTTCCTTCAAGGTGGAAGATTCCAGGCGGTTACAGCGCGAGAAGAAGCGGAGCGCGCTCGCTCCTGACAGAGAGTCTGCATCCTCCCGCGCATGCCTCATGGCGGAAGAAGACCCGGTCTACAGCCCGGCCTGAACCCTGGTGTCGCACTCCTGGGGTGAGTCATTTCTAGGTCGCAAGGGAAAGACAGCTTATGACGGCAAACAGTCAGCGATTCCCCCACCCCCGCATCTGGTAACTGAAACATGAAGCCTATTAATAACCCCGGGCTCTTACCGGTAAACACAGGCTCCCAGAGCACTCAGTGGGTGGCGGGCGTCCATCTTGGTGACGTGCGGCAGCGGCGCCTGTTTCACATTTTGAGCTGTCGTGGGTTGGTGTTTACAGTCCTTCCAGCCTACATGTATACTACTGGCACTGCGCAGCTGCCACAGCTGGTTACTATGTGTGTTGCACTACGAAAGAAGGTGCGTTATGTGCAGGGAGCTTTCTGTCGATAATTGAATACTGCATGAGTGCTTACCGCTTATTAACTGGGAGGCCTTCGAGTGGGTGTTTACAAATAATCACTAAATACAAGCACTTCCTGTAAAATAACTCAGTGACATAAACGCTCCTTTTCAGAGATTCTATTTCAGAGATCTGTATGTAAACTGTGGTCACAAATTTGATTGATGAATGATTCACTCAGCGCTTAGTCTCAAATCAGGAAATTGAGTGCACGCAGCCAATCGGGAGGCCAGCAATTCAAGCTGAACCCAGCAATAAAAGTGTTGCCTATCCCGTTCTCTGCCAAATTATACTGCGTTACCCACCGGTGGCTTCACTAGGCATCTTTATATCAAACCATGGGCCACAATACAACAAGGCAGGGCAGGGTGATGGCACATCAACTAGGGGTTAACAGGCCAAACTGGTTTAAGTATACCTATATGTTACCAGCCTGCTTACAAACAATTGACATTTAGTATGTTCACAGTAGGTGTAAAACAATAAAAGTGTTCCATCAGGTTAATATACATTCTAAAAAGAGTACTCAAGTTCAACAGTTGAAAAAATCCTTATTTACTCAGCAAGACGATGCATTCTTTTAACTCAAGCAGACGTCATTATCCACGCAGCTTCAAATCATGTGCAGTTACAGTTGGTATTTAGCAGAAGAGACATCACCTCTAGCTCTGCTTTAGAAAATAGCCACCCAAAACGAGTCAGTTTAGCTCATAACTCAGTTTCAAGTAATAGTCAAGGACAGTCTGCTTAACAGACACAATTTTGCCTACAGGAGCAGAGTACAGGGGCAAAGGAGGCAACTGCTCCCATAGTTCTTTAGCAATGGTTGCAGCATTCTGGCATTGCCCCTATAGAATTGTTTACAGTTTTCAGTTTCTGGCTGTACACCCCAGTGGCGGCTGGTACATTTTTATAATTGCAGGGATGTAAATATTTCCCTCCAAAAGTCCAGAGCGAACAAGCATAGAAAGGGAGACATCGAACCAATCAAAAGGAGGTCTGGGGGGTTAGTTATTTAAAATAATGTCTTAAAATGGTACATTTTACAGCACACTGTTTGACAAATTGGGTAAAAAGCCTAACAGTTTACAGTTGGTTTTGTAGGGTAACTCCTGAAAAATTCCAATAGATGCAAGTCACCAATAGCTCACAAGGGCATTTCCAGGGTTCGAAGCTGTGGGGAGCTGGGAGCTATTCAGCTCTTGCTTGTAGCCTTGAAGAGCCTGGTTAGCATGACAACAACAGCTACCACGTTTGGCACCCTAGGCCAATTGATGTCAAACAACCTATGCAATCTTAACTATGTTTGGAACAATCTATAAATACAGATTAGGACACATCTATAAGACATTTAAGGCATATAGTGTCATAAATAATGGACACAGTTTTATGTTTGCATTTTATGTGGAAGTTAAATTTGTGGAATGGTATGTACTTGCTCCTTGTTCCCTAGTATTAATCCTGGTCTCTGGTTAATGCTGGATACTCAGCAGCTGCTCTTCGCTCCTGTTTATCCATTCTTAAGTTTCATCCCTCATTTCCCCAGCACATTTTCATGATGAATTTGCCCACAATATATGCAAGTAGAAAAACATTTTCATGCTGCTTGTGTCTATACATTTCCATGCTTGCTGCACCAATATATGCCAGTATTCCCATATAGGAACATACTCATGTTTCCTTTGCACATAATGCCAGTAAAGACACAATAGGAAAATATGTCCACACCTGTTCTGCCAATACACTCCAGTTGATTTTACCATAAAAAATGCCATGCCACAGTATGAAAACATGTCCAAACTGACTGCATCAAAATGCCAGTCGAGCTACATAATAACACTCATCATGCTTGCTTTATCATATATGGCCAGTAAAACATGTCATGCCTGCACCCTAGCCCCCAGGGCCTCACACACACACACAATCAATGTGAGTCATGGTATTTTTTTACTAGGCATCTATCATATATGCCCAGTACAAAAATGTAGTGCCTGGCCCCTGTGACCCCCCAGTGCCTCAGATACACACAACATGATTATGTGTGCATGCAAGGCCCTGGGGTGGCGCAGGGATCAGGCATGGTATTTTTAAGTAGGCATTTATAATGACCCCTGTGTCTCCCATTGCCTCACTGGTGGGGAGGAGGGTTGCCCAGCAATGTCATTGCACAACCCCCTTCTCCTACACCCACCTAAATCAGCCCCCTGGACCAGCGCAAACACATGCACACACACATTCACACAACATTCACATGCAGCATGCACTCACTCATTCACACGCAAACCCATCATCATACACTCATTCATTACATACAAAACAAGAATACACATTTAAATTACCTTTCCTTCTGCCCCGATCCTGAAGTTTCTTCCCAGCACTCCAGATCATGCGTAGCATAAATAGGAACCAGGAAGTAAAAAGTGCTTTGTGGTTCCTGCACATGTGTGCAACAGCTGAAGCGATGATGACAAAGCACCCCACTCGGTATGTGCTGGGATGCATAGGAGCACCCCATCGAACATACAAACATGGAGTTTCCCAGCCAGAATGCCCCCGGCTTTGCATGGCCCATTGGGCATTCACGTCTGGGGAACAGAACTGTCAAATGGAAACAGCTTTTCACTTTGACAGTTCAAAAAAGACCTGGAGTGCTCCCTCAGCTGCAAACAGCAGCTGAGGCAGCACTCAGTGCTAACACTGGGCTAGTTCCTCCATAATGAGTCAGGGTGCCGGTGGGTCTGTGACCCCCTCGCCCATTGAGGATGATATATGATGTGGCATTTATAACCCGCCTATACACAAATGTTTCCAGGCGCATAAATGAGACCACTGGCACCTCAATGAATCTATGCACTGTCACTGTGGCTGGAGATGAAATATTATTGACTTTTAAGTCATGTACATGAACTGCACTGTTGGTAATGTAATTTTAGCACATTAAAGGATCCATAGGCACGCCCTACAGTAGAAGGTTAGCAGGGTAGGTCAGCAGGTTGAGTAACTGTTGCTGAGATAGTATATATTTAAAACTGTCTGTTAATCTAATTACTTTTTGCAATACCATTTAAAAAATAAGTACTATAAAATGTGATCGACCAGGATATGGGTTGGGCTAGTTGCTTGCTTATACTCAGGGTGGGGGAATCTCTGCCCCTGTAGTGAAAATCAAAAGTTGGCACCAATGAGCCCACAATTTAGTTTCCTAATAACTACTGTCAGCACAATAGGAACTTTTATTTTATAGCCCACGTAACTTGGGACTTACCATCCATCAGTTTATGCATACTCGAGGCGAGGAACATTCCTTTGGACCGGGTGAGTGTGTAGATTGGAATTATTTCCAAATTTTTAAAAAAGAAATCCTATGTTTATGACAGCTGAGAGTTGTTATTTCTGTTCTTAATATAGGTTAAGGTGTTTTTCCGTTTGTTCCAACTATAAGGTTAGTGTCTTTGAATGATACCCATTCTGTAACTCCACAAATGAATTATATAGAACTAATGAGTTTATCTTTGTCTTTTTAGGGAGATCCCAAAAATATCCTGAAACTTAAAACTTCCTGCCCTGAAGATGGATTTGTTCAAATCCAAAACGAGTTGGCACTTCTAGGAGTGTTTAGGATGAGTGACTGAGCAGAAGGGATGTTACTGCTCGTGTATATAGAATGCACAATCATTATTTTGATGAAGTACTTGTTTACCATTTGTCATTTTTTATCACATTGAATGTTCAAAATCAAACCTGGTTTATTTCAGTTGACTATCAGTTCGTATTGGACACTGTTTTTGATGAAATTGTTGAATGTATATTTGTATTGAAACAAAGGGGGGACTGGGAATCTCTCTACCAGCACGAACACAGCCCAATGACCTGTTCTTGGGTGAATAACCCCTGGGAGAGACTCTACCAAGTCTTTAGCTCACTGTCCTTTTCACAGAGAAGAAATTTCCCCACATATCAGCCTTTGTCCTGCCCAGGGGCAGTCCAGCGCCGAAATGCTAGGCAATTCTCCTCTGAACAAGAGTACCATCAGTACCCCATACACGTGTTTCAGCCTTGTTGGGCATCATCAGTTAGGTGAAACTGTTGCCTCTCTAAGAACAGTGAGCAAGGGGTCCACGTCTGGATTGCCCTGTTTACTTAGGGTGAAACCCAAAGTTAATGTATGCAAACAAAGGGGGGTCTGGGAATCTCTCTACCAGCACGAACACAGCCCAATGACCTGTTCTTGGGTGAATAACCCCTGGGAGAGACTCTACCAAGTCTTTAGCTCACTGTCCTTTTCACAGAGAAGAAATTTCCCCACATATCAGCCTTTGTCCTGCCCAGGGGCAGTCCAGCGCCGAAATGCTAGGCAATTCTCCTCTGAACAAGAGTACCATCAGTAACCCCATACACGTGTTTCAGCCTTGTTGGGCATCATCAGTGAGGTGAAACTGTTGCCTCTCTAAGAACAGTGAGCAAGGGGTCCACGTCTGGATTGCCCTGTTAACTTAGGGTGAAACCCAAAGTTAATGTATGCAAACAAAGGGGGGTCTGGGAATCTCTCTACCAGCACAAACACAGCCCAATGACCTGTTCTTGGGTGAATAACCCCTGGGAGAGACTCTACCAAGTCTTTAGCTCACTGTCCTTTTCACAGGGAAGAAATTTCCCCACATATCAGCCTTTGTCCTGCCCAGGGGCAGTCCAGCGCCAAAATGCTAGGCACTTCTCATCTGAACAAGAGTACAGTATCGTCCCTCGTAATATATTTGCACTTTCACACATGCATAGATCTCGGTACTGTCGCATATTTGTAACTGTTAACGCACATTGATCACCATAATGACTGGGGTTTTAGTTTTCCACCCCATTGCCTGGATTGAGACAAATTGCCAGTGGCACACGGGTGCTTTGTTTGTTTCATGTTTTTTTAACAATACAGTTGCAACTCGCGAGTATTTCACAACAACTTAAAAACAAACCCTAGTCCACAGCCTTTTCGTTTTGGATGCACTATGACATGAATACACAATGCGATGCTATGCATGGAAGTGGAACTATATCAGTTCATTGTGACTGTAGCCAGGAATCCTGTGGAAGCGCAGTGGTGTTCTTGGTTGATGCAGTGACTGATATGTATTCATGACAAGTCTAGATCAGAGCTGACATCCATGGCTTGACTTTCTACATAAGGCGGCCGGAAGTGGTCTGTCAAACATAAGTGGCGAGAGAGCAGTTCCTCAATAATATGCTGTCCACGTTTGGAACATGCTAGCCTTAAAAACAGCGAAATAGAGGCCTCCCAGAGAAAATCACTGACAAAATGGACCACTTTGGGAAGGGAAATCTGGGGTTTTATATAGCAGGCTCTGGAGCAGATCCAGTGCTAGGAAGATGGGGGTCCGACACTTGCCACACACAGAGTTTGGTCGCAGGAAAGACTTGCATAATGCCCGGAAGTGGGACTGCTTACTGATTGATTTGGCTATTTGGGGAGCACGTGTAAATATGGTGTCCCAGAAAGGGGAAGTGGAAGTGACTGCTGCTGAACTTGCAGAACGTCCAGGGGGATATGAGCACAAACGACCACGGGCATCAGAGGCCAATAGAATGACTCACTCTCCTGTGGGTACCCACTGGCGAACAGTGCTGCCTCACTATGGGCGGAAACGGGCATTTGCCAGTTCTGTTTCTATGTCATTAGGTTCTGCCAGAGGACCAAAGCTTTGTGGCACAAATCCTCCGGAGAAAAGCATACTTGCAACTCTCAGCTATTGGAGTGTGTGGCATGCCGCTTACAGCAGCATAATCATGGGCACTGCATAGGCGTGGTGGTCCAGGTCGGCCCAGAGTGCGGCGCGCCACCTGCTTTGTTGAGGAGCTTTGAAGGTTGGCCGGGTGGCCCTAAATTGTGTGATATGCCACTGGCAGCAGCTGTCATGTAGATGAGTTGCAAGCAGCAAGTGCATCACAAGAACTGCAGAAGGTTGCGCAAGCATGTTATTAATTGCCTGTTTCATTGTGGAATCAAGAGGGGGTTTCAAAAATGTAACTTCTTCTGTTAAAACGTCACAACGATAGCTCAAGGTCTCCAAGAAATGATTTTCCCTTAAGCCAGATCATCATAGTCCATAAATGGCTCTTCCTTTCCACAGTTTATGCAATAGACACTTTTGTCTTCACCTGGTATCGTGCCAGGACTTTTATATCTAAAACATGCAATGCTTTCTAGTAACAGGGGGAAATGACTCCCTTGCCCTGATGTTTGAGAGGCTGGGCTCATTAACCTGCCCAACACCGTCACTTGTCTTCACAAAAGTTAAGAAGGCCAAATGGGATATTTTCTTCCCTTGGCCTTTCACAGGATTTCTCTAACCCCCTCATGTATTTTGCATTTCTCACTAGTTACGAGCTTCCCCTTGTGTATATTTCTTTCCTTTTGTTCCATTTTTAAGTAACAGTGTCGGGCTGCCGGGCACCCGGTAATGTGTGCACATGCCCTGGGCTTACTGGTTGCCTTTGGAGTCGCCTCTTCTCCATACGCTTCGTAGGATTGGCTCGGTGTGCGCCCGGCTAAACACAGTCTTGGCACTGTGCCTCTCCCCTCGATGAGCGATTACCGCAGCTTCTCCCCAGCTTGCAGTAAAATGATGGCACCTCCTCCTCGCCTTGGTCATCCTCTCTGCTTTCTCGTAGCATGCCTTCCACTCAGATTGTGGTTCAGCTGAGTTACTGACTGGCAGGCAGGCCAGTGTCTGTATCTTTCTCCGTTCCTGCTGCTTCTCCCTCTCCTTCTCTTCTTAGACTCTAATGGGCCTCACCCCTGCAGAGTAAGGAAACAAACTCTTCGGCCAGTCTGGAAAACTCAGTAGACTGGGAGCCCCAGCTTTCCTCCTCAGGTGGTTGGCTATCTCTTCCCTGCTGGACTAGTCTCTCCTGGGGTCTGTGCAGGTTCAGCAGACTGTGAGTCCCAGTTCGTCAGCTGGGCAGCTCCTTCTCCTTCTGCTGGGCAAGTCTCTCCTCCTTGACTCAGTCAGGGATTCGACTGCCTCCAAGTAAACGTCCCAGTTTTCCCTCTTCTGTCGTCTCTGGACTGGCTTCACTCCATCCGCATGGGTTGCCCAGGGAGGGCTGCTCTCTGAGTCTTTGCTTGCTTTTATATTGGCTCTGGCCAATAGGATTTGTGGGTTTACTAGACACCGACAGTGGTTTTCATTAGGAGTGATCACTGTTGCTCCCTGTCTCTGTCTCATCTGAGCTGTTAAAAAGAGAGTAGACCACTGACAGTGGTTCCCATTAGGAGTGATCATCATACCCCCATTCCTCTCCCTCTTCACAGTACTGAGAAAGTGATCTTCATTAATGTGACTCTTATTCTTGCTCGTCCCAGTACCTTTTAGGAGAATGGTAAGAGGGGTACACGTTATGATTCTATTAGGGTTGGGATTGTTATTGTGGTTATAGGACTTTTGTTTAAGGTCCTTTGACTGGCGAGCATAGCGCATTCCATCTAGCGACTACACTTTACAACCATTAGGATTGTCTTTCCCCACATGGTCCTCCCTCGAGCAGCCAACCCCAGGGTCGAGATCAGGTAACAGCTGCCCTTCCCTGGCCATATGGGGAGAGACTTGCCCAGGGCAAATAGTGGTGACATCGTTAGATTCATCACTATACATACACCAATCCAACCCCTCACTTCCATGCAAAATACACAGTTTGAAAAAGGGGTGTTTCTTCACTGTCACGTTCTGTCTCTCGCTCTGTAACATATACACACATGCACCTCGCCATTCATCCTGAACTCACTCATATATGCACTTACACAGTCAACCTTGCATACACCCATATAAGCATATATTCATACATGCACCCATCGAACACCTCACTTGCACCACAATACACAAATACCAAAAAAGTATTTTTTCACTCTGTCTCATTCTCTCTCTCTCTCTTACACATATACACCTCACTATTCACCCCAAACTCATTCATACACGCACTTGCACAGACACACCCTTGCATGCACGCATACATACATATCTACACACACATCAGAAATCCTCATACAGATGCTCTCATGCACAATGCACAAATATATTTAAAAACACATTGTTCTTACCTGCTTCCCGCTGAACCCTGTGCCCAAGCCTTGGACTCAATGCTCCTCTCCCCTTCTGGCCTCTGGCCTCCCGCTCCACACAACGAGGAACCAGGAAGCTCTCTAAGCAGAGAGCATTCCCTCGTTCCTGACATGCACATATCTGCCCCTTGGGCTCCGCCGTTCAAATGAAATGATTTCTAAAGTCAGGCTGAGGGGACGCCCTCCTGGGACATGAGGCAGCTAGGCGCCCCAGGCTGTGGGGACCCCCAGTACACCATTGCCTCACAACTCTGCCCCTGCATATCATGCTGCTCATATCCATTGTTCTCTTAGTTGTCTTATTTATTTATTTATTTATTTACTTATTGAACCATTTATAAAGCGCCTTAGGCTAATGGGCAAAAGGCACTATACAGAGAAATCCAATTTGTTTAATAAATAAATAAAAAAACAAAAAAAACCCCACATTGAATAGAAAAAACAAACAGGCCCTAAAAATCCAAAATAAACAGCCAACTAATTGCTATACATCCTCAACAGTTATAACTAGGGCAACTTTATGAGAAAAGAACATGAAGAAAAATAAAACGAAGAATCTAGTGGCTTTAGGAATTGAAGGAAAATTAAACCAATGACAGAAATAGCTAGATCATTAATTCTACATTAGCTCTATGTCCCCATCATAATAATCAACAATGGTGTCCAAATACAATGGCTCAGCCAATAAAAAAGTGACCCTCCACCCTTAGCTGAAATGAGCTAACTACAGGTCGTCCAGCACAATATTCAAATTTGATTCAAATTACCCCTTATCCAACCACTCACAGAGGCCGAGAAACATAGGGAGGTTACTTTGCCCGCAGCCTACAACAATACCGTCTTTGTTTCCAGAGGGACTCCATTTATCAATCTGGGTTCTGAGCACCCATTTCAAATTTTGCACTTACTGGCCCAAAGCATCTGCTGGCTCTCTCCTCTACGCTAGTGATAACAAAGCTTCTTTAATCCTGCATGAGTTCACTTGTTTTTCTCTTTGCAATCGGTGGCATTTGTGTTATACACTTCTTATGTTCACTTATGAGATGGGATTGCTGGTTGTGGGTGCAACGCACATTCAAGTGTTGGACGTTTTTGCAACACTAGTATTTGCACTGGTTGACTCAACCCACGGGGGTTGGAGGCGGCTTTCAACACCTGGCCCACATGGGGTCTGTGAAGGCATATGTCTCCCGTTAGAATATTTGAAGAGCTGAGCGTTAAAAGGTCCGTTGCACCAAATGCATGTTTTATATTGTCGATAAATTCAGGAGATTAAGCACAGCCACACATAAAAGCTTTCCCCCTAATTTGACTGAAGCCGACTGACTGCATTTTGCAGTGAGATATTTTACTGCATTTTACCAGGGTAGCCTTGGGGACTGGGGGAGATAAAATGGGGGTTGAGGGGAGGAAAGGATAAAAAGGGTTTGTAAAATGATGTGTTTGCGGGACTGATGTCCCATAAAGAACACTGCAGTGGGAAGTCCCAGATGGTCAGATGGGGGCGACCCAAAAAAAGGCCTTTGAAAAGCGCTGCCAGCGGCTCTTTATACCTCTGTCAGTTTAACTCCCTGGCATTCTGTGCCACACTTCTCCAGCTTCTAAGCGCTGTATTAACAGGTGACATTGTTATCCTATTTTAATGGCGGTGGATGAGATAATGGTAGTTCTCCTAATGTTGCCATAATGCAGTTATTTGGTTTAACATTTACTGTAAAATGACTGGCCCATTGTACGCCACTTTTATTCAGGCACATGGCTTCTGCTGTGCTTTTATGTAGTGCAAGGAAAGCTGAGGCTATGGGGAAGGACATTGATAATTTTGAGCCATTTCTTCTAACACATGAATGGCTGGATTTCTTCCATCATAATACGTTCTCACTTCAACCCGCAATACATATTAATCTCGCCCAAACCACATCTTCGCTTGTTACATTTCAGTGCTACCATAGATTGCGCCCACACCCCACCCTGCGCTATTCATTTTGGAGAGGTTTGCCCATGGCTTGATTACAACACCGAGTACTGTCAGATTTGGAAGGGCTTTTAAAAAAATACTTTCTCAAAAACTCAACTGCATTTCAAAAATTTCCCAGAGAAATGTGTGGTCTCCCTAACAAACCTCGAAATGAAACCTTAGTGGAATGTCAGATTAATTGTATTCTTTCAAGTAAAAGAATTGGATAAATCGAGTGCTTGTGTGGGTTAAAAATAAATGACACTGAGCAGTTCTGGGCAAGGCTGGTCACTGAACCGTTTCGGACCATGCATAATTACGTATAGTTTGAAGGGAAGCTACAGCGGAATCTGGGAGCCTGTGTATTTATCAGCAATCGACACCACTTGAGAAGTGAGCACCGCTCAGTTTTTTTTTTTTGGACTGCACGTAGCCCGGCATTTGCACACTTTACAGAAGCATTTTTCACCACATAGTCAATTGTGTCAAGCAGCACATGTTCATGGAGTTCCTAAATGTTGCCATTTCACTCCGATGCATCGATTGTGCAGGTTTTTATTTATTTATTTATTGCATTTGTTGTTGCAAATCAAATATTGATCCTCTGAAATGAAACCCACTATCAAATTCCTCAGAGTTTGATTCGGGCCACACCCTTTCTAGGACTGATGTTAGAGTGGTTAATTACGATACGTTTTGCTCATGGAGAATATTACTCATAGCTTTGACCATATGTCCCTCATATGAGCATATTTGATATTGGTGTTACTATTTGAGTGTGAGTAGGAAAAGGTGAGAAGGAGAGCTCTAGAGGCCGCCGTGCTAGTGTTATTTATTCCCAGAACAAAGGAATGATGGACTCCCAGGGAGGACAATAGCTCACTCAGATAACATAATGAGTGGGATGGTCTTTTGTCACTTAAAATAGACTAACTTGCTTTGTCAGATTTCATGATATTGTGTTCTACCTAAAAATGTACAGCACACATTGGTTTATAACATTTTAATAATGAAATACTCTTGGGACCCGAGGCCGAGAAGCTGCTGAATCTCATCGTTTTGCCTACTCTCCCAATTGTGTCTTCGAAGTTCAAGGTGAGATTACTGGTCTCTGAAATTAAATGGTATGAATATTGCGTGCATATTGACAACTTTCTATATCCACACCACCGGAGCTTAAAAGAGAGGAATACGATCATTGTAATAATAGACACGTTTGCCTACACATATAGCGTACAGAAACAAACAATAGGCAGCACTTATCACATTGGGTTAAGCACTGTCCCACAATGCAATGTTCATCTGGCTCTCAACTGCAGGTGCACTTCCAGTGATGGACACAGGTTGGCACTCTGCTGTGTGTGACTTGGCTCAAATTCGTTAATCTACTTTCACATGTTATATCCAAAATCACTGATTGTAACTCTCAAAATATGGTTTAATACCAAGAGAATATCAGACATATGATCTATTACAATCCATAGTTTTAATAAAATCTAGATCAAGCATTGACTTCAGCTGATGAACTAGCCTAAGCACACATATTGTACTATAAAACGTTTGCAATAGAATCTATATTCATCTGTACCGAAGATCTGACTCTCATATATACTAACGTTTATTTAAAACATGTCTAATACTGTGATACGCAATATCATGGGGTTGTACCAACAAATACTGAACAGCCTGATTGATTTTGAATTTGTTTGCCCGAGCAACAATCAACACAATTACCAGTCCAATGGGACAATGATCAATTATGCTTATCAATGCACAATGTCTTGTTTAAACCACGATTTAAAACAGTAAGTAAATACAATCTGTATGAGGATAAAACAATTATTTTAAAATCCAAATAAAAAAAAAGATATTGGGTCTCATTACAATCTTGGCAGAATGGGTTAATGGGTGCCGCTAATGGATGCGGACCCGTTAAACCCATTCCGCCTGATTACAAGGTCCCCTTGCGGGACCCGGTAAGGACGCCTGGGAAAACCAGGCGTCCTTATCGGGTCCCACGAGGGGACCAGGGAGCTAACAACGGGCCGGTCGTAATCGGCCCGTTGTTAGCTCCCTGCACTCATTGGGGGCTCGAATGGGAATGGGGAAGGTCCGGGCCCGGGTTCCCTGAGGGTTCCCTGAGGGAGGAATTAGCGAGCCCTCCAAACTCAGAATGGCCCGGTAATTCCCCATTCAGGGAACCCGGACCCGGTTTTGGAGGCAGCCATGCCGCCAATAGCGGCATGGCTACCGCCAAAGCCGTAATGAGGCCAATTGAATTGATTGCTTTTGTTTTAAATGTTATACACATCATTCAATATTCTGTACCTTTCTGGATGAAGAAAAAGTATAAACTTGTGTGAATCTGTGATTGTTATGGATGGCAAAGTGGATGATAAGGTTTCCAGAATAACATAGAATTTGGCACTAAATTAGTATATAATAATCAAACAACTCAACTTATGAAAACCACAAACTACTGAAACTTGCAAGAAAGAATCAACATAGGTTCCCAATGTCACCTTTATTGTTCCAGCTATACATTTAATCAATTGAAATTTGCTTCACAGATAACGCACTAACATTACTTGAAATTGCACATCAAACCTATTTATTGTTGTCAATGCTAGGGTATTGTTAGCAGCAGGAACATTTTGAGATAAAGCCAGGTTTTGACTAAGCAACAATAAACGTCGGATACTTACTGCTATCTGGAGAAGCATATGCTGTCTAATTAAATGATCACCAACTCATTTACACATGTGTATCATATCATTTATTGATATATTTAGTGATTGTATATATACAATACTAACTCAAGTGATGCAATAATGTATTTAGATAAAAACATCTGCTGGCATGTATATGGTTGCTTCTAACATGAACTAATATAGCTAGTCTGACTAAGGATTTTTAATTGACTATTTTATTCTACATCACTTAAGATGTTATTTCATAAACAATATGCTAGAACATAAACTATTAAAAATGATCATGCTCAATGTAATCAGTGATCCACATGTACTGCAAGAAAGTGCAGAGACAATATGCAATATGTTCTATACAGTGTGCAGTTGTCTTTTAGTGGATGTATTTATCCAAAAGCCCACTACTGCATGAGCTATTTTACAAAAGCTACCATATTGAAGTTTGGAGATAGTCAGTAATAGAGGAGACTTTTTGATAAACATCCACAAGGGTAGACTGAAAAAAAATGCCTCACTTGATAGACTAAAAGACTCTGAAATTAAAAGAGGTTTGATCAAATGTTGAATTATATCAGAGAATTCAAGATCAGAACCTGAATGGTCAACGAAATTTGGAAATTAATAACCAAGTTAATGACTTGCAAAGCATTACACGATGAGTACAATAAGTGATTTGCATTGATCTGAAAAAAGATGCATTATTGCAGACACGTTCTCCATTATATTATATGCTGTCTCCATCTAAAGCCATCAAGGCATTCTCACGCTATTTTGGCACAACTGAGTCACTTGCTGGGCTGACTTATCCAGTCATATTACATGTCAGCTTTGAAGACATGCCCCATCCTGTTTTTGAAACATCAGACTTAAATTAAAATTGTGTGTCACTCATTATAGCCAGAGCAAAATAACCAGCAAATGGTGATCATAAATGCATAATTATTGGGATGAGGCTACATTAATTATATCCTTTAACAGAGAAGACTATATTTTTGTTTGTAGTGATGATAAGAGAAGTTTAAAATATTTTAATTTCCTTCAAAAACAGCAATCTGGAATCTGAATGTGTTTCAATTTTAAATGTTCTGCACTGCAGTTGTGATGATTGCATTGTGTAGTTTGAATGGAGATATAAACTTTTAAAATGAAAAGCTAGTATAACATCAATTAATATCCAAAATAATTTATAAGAAACGAAATTAAATTAAGTACAGTTTACGCGTTACTTTGAACCATCTATAACAGAGCATGATCCCAAAATGCACTGACAAAAAAAGGCAATGGGGTGAAAAAATGTGTCACAAATTCTATATCATGACTGGTGACATTATAAGAATCATCTTGGACTTCTGAGCACCTATTCTATCTGCAGTCGGTTGCACAATCCGTTTCAGCTGCCCTTCTGAGTTTTAGAGGCATTATGGTCCTCTGCCATGATATTCTAAGAAGGTGTCAGATGGGCTGGAGAGAGTTGAGTCCTCAGAGATCTCAGATAGAGTTTACATGGCAAGGATTGAAGCGACTTAAACGACTCACAGGGAGCTGCTAGATATACGCAGCATTGTGACATACACTCTAAAGTCCCCTTGGCCCCAAAACTCTTTACTGTTACCCCTGCATTACACTCATCAATTGCATGCCCCTGATTCCCAGAGTTTTCTAGTTTCTCACAAATGCAACACTAGACTTTTTCAAGCACCCTGCAGACATCCCTCTGGTTCCTTCACCGCAGCCACCTCGTAACATCTCCCAATAGCTTGCAATAGGATGCAAATGTGTGGTTACCACTCGCATAATGCAAGTGATTCGTCTTTGCTGGCAAGTGCTGCATTTCATACTGCAACAAAAATAAACAAAGCAGATGCAGCAGCTCACATTAGAGAGGCTAAGGTTCATGCATTATCTGCTTAGACTTAGCAGCATTCATCAATTCCTCTCGTCTTTCTTCACCGAGAAAGACGGTAAAGCAGACATGCATAGCCATACATGTTATGGGCTCCAGAACAAATGTTCACTTTTGAAAAACATTTAAAATGGAAATGGGACATTGAGGGGTGGAGGCGGGGGGAGGGGGTAATGACATTACTGCCATTTTCCTGAAATTCTTTAATACGATTTTTATATGTGAACTGGGGGAGGCGGAGGGGATTTACCTCCAACTACATGCTGGAGGCTACATCCCCCATTTCACCTTCAAAAAGTGGCAGCTTTATTGTGGAGGAAACCACTTATGCTACATCTGAAAACTTCCCATGGAATCCTATAAAATGGGATTAACAACCACCTTGCTGCCACTCATAATCCTGTGGTAATTGCACAAGACTGAGTGGTGGCGATTTTAAATGATTTGGGGAATAGATTTGTGGATTTATCACTAGATTACCACCAAACTCTTAACGAGGTCCATTGAAGGGACAAAACAAACACTGGTTTGTATTTAGCTAATTTTAAGACAAGGCAATGTAGCTGGCTGGATATTAATTATAATATTTTTAAAATTAAATGTACAATCATTTAGGATTGATGCACTTTGTATGTTTATCATTGCAGAAGATCACAACGCTGCAATGCAACAGTCCACTAATGATTCTCCTAATGGGATAATACATTAGCAGTCTCAGACGTTTTGTGTTGGATCCCAACTACAGAACTGAAGATCTCGCAAAAAGCATGATTAAGTATTTTTCACACTTTGACAGTTCATATATTCGTTCCTGCTCATTACCTCTTTAGCTTCCGGAAGCATAGCAATCACTCTAAGCTAAACATTATGAGCGGCGGAAGCCAACACGTACGATTCTGCTGCAAAGAACGTGCTCCATAATTGGTCACTTTCATACATCTTAAACTGAACGTATGCCTACTCATGACAATCTCGTAAGGTGGGGCAATGTGTCAATATTGCAGTGCAGTTTCAATTTGTTTGCCACACAGTCGACAAAGACGTTTCTCTAACAGGATACCCTGCCAAGCTCCTCTAAAGGCATACACAGGTATATCAAGGCATAGGCACATAATAAAGCCGATCAACGATCAAAGTTTCCCACCATAACTTTCTTGGTGTTGTGAACACATGGCCAAATGCTCCAACCAGAAGGCTGTCAGGACTATACTGCACTGATGATCCCTAATAAGGGTGAAACCAGATATGTAGTTGTCCTGGCAGCCTTGCAAATGTCGGTCTTGGATTAAGCTGTGTATAAAGTAGCACTGACCTCTTAGACAAAGACAATTTCCTGGAGAAAAAGGTTTGCATGTGGGCTAATTTGCATACCCACACTGCCTTGCTGTTGTGGCTCAGAACTGGAGGTGAACTTGCAGCGATTACTACTAGGTAGCGTTGTGGAATGTGTGACTTGGCTCAAATGGAGTTTCCTACTTTCACATTTTAGGTGACAGGTTTTTTTTTCAAACCTTTTTAAACCCACCATAACGTTCTTGTTGTTGTGTATATGTATATTCACTGAAAAATATGTATTTAAAATGCAGTTAATTTGACCAGATTTAACGCAACAAACCCCTTGAAATTCAGCAGATCTGGGACGGCATGGCCTGCTTAATTCTGCGCTTTCCTGTACCCATCCTGCTGTTTGACACAGGTTTTCTGGAGGGTGCCAACAGCACATAAGGAGCACTTGTCTCTCATGGGCTTTAGCGCCTCTCTTTATGCAATAGTCATTGAAAGAGCCTCCTAATGGCTGACCCTTTGTGTCACCCTGCAAGGACCACCAGCACTGCAGTTGCCAGTTTGCTCTTTGCTTGATGGCCTTTTATGAAGGCAATTCAGCAGCGTTAGTATTCATTCGCTTTCAGCTGTGGGATAGAAGTTGTTTACTGGCAGCAAGCTGTGATAATTATAAGACAAGTACAACCACTCAGCTGGGACGTATGTGTGTATTTTTACGTATTGGATTTCGATAGTACAAATCTAGCTAGAAAACAATAGGAGCACTGTACAAAAGGGAGAACTGATACCCAGGGATTGTATCTCTCCAGCTCTGAAATCTCTTCACCGGTGAAACCCTGTGGCTGCAAGGATCAAATTTAAGACCCTCTGCATTGTCCACAAGGCTTTCTGGGGCCTGGGACTGCTCCCCCTACAACTTTCCCTTCCAAATCACCTTCCTTCTCGCGCTCTCCGCTCATCCAACTCCAACTCAAAGGATCAGACTCTTCTCCAAGTAGAGAGTTGTGCGCCGACCTATCTCCTCGGCTGAAGCCTGTTAAGGATTTCAATCGGGTGACACACCTTGGTCTTAGCCTAGTCTGCAGCGCACAATTGGAATGCTTTATATTCTACAAATTCAATTTGAGATGGCACACAACCTGTCTCACACCCCCTTTTCCAAATAACCTGGGTCACAATGGACCAGGAACCAGGCCGGTTGGTGTGAATGCAATATTAAAATTCAAAGGAAATCATACACATTTTAATACTGGGCAGCAATCACCAATGGGGTGATAATTACAATGGAAAGTGAAACAATACACTTGGTTAAACTTCTACAAGAACATATACAAAGCACAAATGAATAGGAGCACTTTTTCTCTTTGGGTAGATTGCACCTGAGTTAAGATTTTCCCCTGCAATGCTCTTCCAAACCCCTGACAATCGAATTTGGAGTGGACAGAAAGAAGCAGCAGAGAGTCAGGGATGTTGTGTAGCAAACAGAATCAAAATGTGACCTTCCCTCATAAAATAAGAGACAAAAACCCTTTGCAATGGCACAAAATGACACTTGAAAAAATTGACAAATAATTAATGCGCGGTTAAATCTATGCGGCAAATATGATTTCTCGCGATAGCAGGAATGGATAAACACTAGCAATCACAAGGCAAGTTCTCAACAAAAGGCATACAGTTCAATAACCAGTTGAAAGTAAGAACGCAATGCAGCCGAATCACACGTTGGAAAGTTGCATTTTACACAGATGCAGTTTTAAATGTCACAAACATTTTTTATGGAAAACAGGTGAAATACTCAGATTTGGAATGCGGTTTTTGGGCTGGGGAATAGATGTATATCACAGGGACAATATAAGAGTGAAAGGATGGTTGTAGCTGAAGATTTGGATGAGATTTGCAAGATCAAAGGAGGTTCGATTTTGACAAAATGAAGCCGTGAAAGAGAGAAAATTGGCTGGGAAAGAAAGACAGATTTTATTTAAACTAGATTATTAAGACTATATTCTTAAAGAAAGACACTGTAGGATGCCAGGTTAATTTGCAACGTAACCCTTTCACCCCGCGTTCAGATCTATATGGGAATTAATTTCAATTATTCCAAATATCGCTAAGGAGTTAAAAGATGGGGTGAATGAAAGAATGGCGCCAACACTAGACAAGATGCAAAGAGAATTCCGACAGTAGAACAATTACCGAGGCATGGATAAGATGGCTTAGAGAGTGGAATAAAGATAAAAGGGTCAGAATGGGTAGGCTATGTGTTTCTATGGGTTGGCAAATACTCACAGTCCATGCTTGAGTTATGGGATTTTGGAACAGTCAACCCGGTCTGGTCATCGCATGGCGGGCATCTCTTACAGCAAACATCTGGTCAATTCTGGTCACTGGATGGCACAGATACAGCTGGATGCAGTTAGTGGGCAGCAACCTGGTCTGGTCACAGGATGCTAAAGGTACCACAGCTTTTCCCCTGGTTAATGAGATTTTAGTGGGATTTCTAGATCAAGGCCTTGCTGGGATGGGTCAGCTATGCTTTGACCTGGCAGTGGTATCTGGAATCTGGCAAGATGGATGTAGAAGATCAGGAAGGCAGGCACTGGAAACTCAGGAGAGAGTCACTCTAGAGTCATGTCAGCCACTCTTTATATAAAGCATGGTGACATCACAGAATTATATGGTAGGGCAGGCTTAGCTGAGTATGCCCCTAAACAACTGGATAGGTCAGGGGTGATTGTTACTGCCTTCTTGTTAACTGATTGGACTCTTAGAGACATGACATCGGCTTTATGATGTGGGTTTACTATGTACAGAACCTCCCACAGTTAATTTTGCCACAACCCAGTTTTGACATAAATGGCACATTTCTACTTTTGTGGCATCTTAACAAATCACATGGGCAGATTACATATTTTATGTAGAGCGTGGCAGTCCAATTCTCACAGTTGGAGGAACTTTTTTTGGTTTGTCTAACAATTTTGTCATCATTTTCAATGAGAAATATTCTGCCTAAAATCCTATCTCTCTATACATGTGTGTAGATTATTATTAGGCATATCAGTATTGAATTTCACAATGGCATCATGTACACTTTCCTCAGAATGTGCACTTCTCTGCCATTTCTGTTCCCAACATGGCAGTGAAAGGTACCACGTCTTAAACTAAAAACCACAAAACTACATTTACACTGTTAACATTTTACATTTTTGCAAAGTCCTGTTGCAAAGATAAAAGTCTTAACATTTTATCAACACCATAGTCTTTGGAAATGAATGGGGCAGCCTTTGTCCTTCCCTTGGGCCATTTGTATCTCAGCTACCACCAACTGTCATTTCAGCCTAGGGTGGGGATGGGGGTTTCCCAGTTTGATTGAATTTATATTGCCACTTCTCCATTTCACAGGTTGGTGTCCCAGCATTTCTATTGTAAGAGGCCTCAGCCCAGGCAAAAGTCTGCCAAGGTAACAATTATCATCCATATGTGCCCTAGAATCTACTGTGAGGGGCCTTCTGTTGCTAGCAACCCCCTAGCAGAAACCTGTTTGCGGCTGATTTCCCCCATGTAGTCAATGCAATTTAAATCCTTATTTTATTTATTTTTGTTCTGAATCAGAAGAAAGCCTGTTGAATAAACCCCCCCCCCCCATATATGTTTTACAACGCAAATCCCTTTACATTGCTAGATAAGGGCAGGGCCTTATCCAACATATACATTTAAACAGGTATTTTTCTTATTTGCAGAAATACATTTAAAAATGTGGTGACTGCTGGCATTTTCCTTTCAAATTCAGTTTTTCTCTTCCATCTAGATTCCCACATGCAGCATTTTTTTGAAACACAGATGCACTGAAATTGACATAGGCGCAGAGAGCTGGGGTTTCTTTGGAACATTGACTTTTTGACATTTTGTGACTCAAATGTCAAGCGTTTTCTGTGGCTGAAAATTAAGTTTATTTTGATTTTTTCAGATGTGGCTGGCACAGCCTGTCATTCAGGGATCATGCTTTCTTCTGCTGAAGCACAATGTGGGTATGGATGGGCATGGCCGTTTTTTTTTATAAATAAAAACAATGTGATGTTGAATAGTTGAAAATAATGTCAGGGCAGCATAATTTTCAGTATACAATATTCCCTTTTCAATGGGAACTTTTTGCAAGCAGCAGAGCAGTGCTGCTTTGATTTGCTTCTTTTGGGTGCACCCAAAAATGCACTGCCACCTTTCTCGATATGCCCCCTGTTCCAACTCACCCAATAGGGGTTTGGCAAGATGGCGCAGCCATCCTTTTGTTGCTGCAAAATTAAGTTTTGATGCAATGGTGCTTCAAGGAGCCAGCGCAGCCATTTTGCTGTTGACTGCCAAAGCGCAGCATGCTTATTAATGGGAATTCTGCTGAGTGGGTCAATGTAGCCCACAAACCCCCCACCCCCGACTCTTCTGAGATTCCTTGTCGAGGGAGAGTAGGGCAAAGTGGGGTTCATTGGTAGGGCAAAGCGGGGTTCATCAGGTAGGAGTCCTTCTTCCATCATTGAGCGGTATGCCACGATCCTCTCGTTGTCTCTCGTTGGATTGTGGTGCGACACCCACAGCTTTCCCTGAGGTCTTCCTTTGTGGTGTTGAGCGACACCCCTAGCTTTTTCTTCTATCTCTCCTTTCCAGGTTCCCGGGGAGGTCCTCCTTGGTCTATGAAGAGCGCAACCAGTATGAATCTATTGAAATAGATAATAACTGGTTACTACATTTTACCACTGACTGCCCTCCCTGTGGGTGGATATGCAAGGGAGGATCACCTGGTTGGAGGGGGAGTGGGGAGAGAATGTCTTTAGGTGAGGCATGGTATCCCCTTTTCCTTGTCAGCATGCACCCTACTCTGCCCCTGTAGGTTATTGTCTTCCCCTCTTTCACACACAAAAACTGTCCCACATTCATATTCCTTTAAGACTGGGATGAGGAGGAGGCAACTTGGAGTTATGCACACTTCCATTCATGCACACCACTTTGGTACTGAAACGAGGAAGAGGACTTCAGGTGCATAAAATGAGAGACAGGTGAGAGTTGGCGAGAAACCGGCCTGAGGAGAAAGACATAGCAACCTGACATGGAGCAGGCTGGCGAGGAGCAGGTGAAAAGAAGCTGTACATTTCAGGGCAGTGAGGAAGACGCCAGGGCCAGAACGGGCAGCGACAGGGTTTAGAGCCCTGCAGTTCCCGTGCCGTGTGTTCACACGTGGAGCTGTCGGACACAGAAGACTCTAGTGTGCCGCCAACAGCAGCAGCAAGGTTCCAGAGAGGTGAGCACATCTCGCTAGAGCTCCCGACAAGCACACAGGGAGCAAGAGAAAGCCGGGCAAGCAAAAGAAGACACCCAGACACCGGTGAGTGAAAGAAAGGGTACAGTAATATTGGGGCACTCCAGGGGCTGGAATTGGGCATATGGGAATCCTGATTGAATTGAAACTTATACTGAAATGGTTTGCAGACCAAAAAGAAGCATTTTGAATGATGAACAAGCTGAAAAGTACTCTTTGAATTATTGAATACTGAACAAAGGAAAACATATGCAAAGTATATATAAATACTGGAGAAGAGAAACAAAAGTGATGTGCATTGACTAGCACAGTGAAAATGAGTAAATAGCATTTATGGGCAATGTGAAAGTATGCACAAAGTGAGAAAACAATAATGAGCAGTTTTGAAATAAGTGGAAAGCAAGCAATAAGAATAAATGAACGAAGTGGAAGCAAGGTGGTGACCAGAAATAAACACCACAAAGTGAGTTGTGTGAAAGTCACGCTGTGGCATGGTCAAGAGACTGCCAAACTGAAAACGAATTGAATATGGACTGATAGCAGGGGCAACACACGTTTGTTTTGGAAGCAAGAAAACACAGCGCAACACAGGTTTCAATCCCGATCCCACGCTTAGGAATGACTCCTGGTATTAAGCGCATTATAAATGAACAATTATTATATGTAATAATAATAACACAGGTTCATAGGGAAAAACGGTGTTGGCAAGGAAGTCCAATGAGAATATATGAATATAACAGAGTGGCAACTGTTAGCGGTTGTGTGACCTGTTATGGGTGGAACGTGTGGTCCGACAACAGCGTGTAGACCGAGTAAACCCTACTTGGAAAGAACCAAGAAAAGCAAAGATACAGAAACTTTGTTGAATAATAAATGCTGAAGTGATTGAAGAAAAGAGCAATCTATGTGAACTGTTGAAAACCCTGAAGCATTACAAAGTTGATTTGGAAACATTATTGAAAGCCCTGAGATTTGAACTAACTGTGGTTTTGAAACTGGAAGAGCTGCATTCTTGTGGAAAGGAACCACAAGACTTTGTGAATTATGTTGACCTTGGGAAGAGAACCCTGAGGCCTTTCGGAACTGTGTTGAACTTGGGGAATGGAACCTCCGAGGCCTTTTGTGGAACTGTTTGAACTTGGGGAAGAGCAATCTGAAAAGCAAGCCAGGAGCTGGAAGAAGCTCTAAACTTTATGTCGGAACACTTTTTCATGTATTTCCAACATCCCTACACATTGTGTATCTTTAGTTGTGAGGGCAAGTATAGGTTTTGGACACAGACAGACGTTTGAGTTGAACTTACTGACACAGACTATCCTTAGTTTCTTTAGGTAGGGAAATCAAACTGTGGCATAAGGCAAGTTAGGCCTTTCTCCATCCTGATGTATAAGAGACATAAATCATTTTGTAGAAAAGTGAATCTGCCTTCACAATAGGTGTAGACTGTGGACTAAAAGTAGAGAGGTAGAGTGGAGAAAAGGAGGAGGAACATAGAGAGAAAGAGAGAAGAGAAGTTAATTGGAGAGGAGCAAACACAGGAAAAAAGAGGTAGAAGGCGAGGAGAGAGTTGTAGGTAGTGTGAAGGTAGCAAAAAGTGGGGGCAGAATAGCAGATAGAAGAATAGCAGAAAGGGAGAGAAGTGAGAGTAGCAGGAAAGGGGTACATGTAGGGAGAGAGGGAGACAGGGAGATCACAGAGGGAGACGAGTTGAGATAGAGATACAGGGAGACAGAGTTAGATGGAAGGAGAGAGACTGGAAGAGAAACCTTGGTGACATTGTGCAGTCCAACAGACCAGAGGTATCCATTAGAATGTCATGGAGGTAGATGGGGTACTTTGGGGTGATGCGGGTTGAGAGTTAGAGATGCCTGGGCTGGGTTGGGGGAGCCCACGGGGAGATCTAGAGAGCCATAGGTGCCCTGATAGTTTCAACCATCCCACTCTTCCCACACCACTTCTTTAAAACTTTAAAAGATACCTTAAATGTATTATCTTTGTTTGTTTATTTGTGAGGTCATCTGGGACAGACTCTATGGTTCTCAGATGGTCCTGGGGATGTTTTATAATGTAACGGTTCTGGGACCGGGAGGGGAGCTGAAGTGTATGGCCATACCGTTCTTGTGTGGCTGTTAATGTGTTTGCAGTGGCTGTTGGTGAACACAACCGCATAACCCTACTGAAAATGGACAAGGCATAATTTATGGTGACATGTGACCCATGCTTGTTCTTGCCTTACTTGAGTAACTCTCTTCTCTGGTACTGTTTTATAGCTGTTTGACATTCTTTGTGGTATGTTCACTTGCATTAAATGTTCGCCTTTCCTTAATTGTGTGCTTGGGTCCTGATGCTGAACAGCAGGAGGGTGTAGATGGCAATCCTGAGGCAAAGCCATGCAGTCCTATTGCCAGAACAAAATGTTGTGTGGGTCTCTGCTAGATATGAGGCTTTAAGTCAGTCATTTTTTCCACAACTATGCATGTAGTTGTCAAGGGAACAAGTAGTGGCTCAATGTTTTAGAAGAGGAGAACATCTCTTATTCAAGGCATGTCAATGCTGTATAGACAACTGCCTGCTTTGTCTGATGGAATCTCAGACTGATGTAAATTAGTGACTGATAGTCATTTTTTGGCAGATTCTGTTGCAAATAATGTTGTCTTCTCATCCCATATTTGATGTACGCCATGGCGATGTTTACCAGAACAGTACCTGAATCTTCACTCTTCTTTTCGGCCATGAGCCAGTTTGATTTGCATCTTCACAGCAGTTCATACGTTGGTTCTGCTTGGAAGGTGCTGGTGGTTCCACTATACCAACTCCCATACCATATATTTCATGTACTTCTGCAATGGCCATCCTTTGGCTTTGTATTTCTGTGAGCATCTATTTGCCTTTGGAGAGTTGTTGCCAGACTTGAACTCCAGAATCCACAGTATCAGTCTCATGAACACATTTTTACTTTGAATGTTGAAATGAAGTATGGATTTGAAATCCCCCACTTTAGTAAAGAGAACCATGTCTTCAAATGATATTACGAGGTAGACAGGCTAATGTTTACTAATAGAAGAACATATTGCACATGCAAGTAGAATGTATTGTTTGGGAACATATTCTAAGCCTAACAGATTGAATTTTTCTGCATCCTTGACAGACCATGCCTTGTCTAGTAACATATTACTGTTGAATTCAAGCTCACGGTTCTAAAAACAAAGCCTTCAGATTAAGAAAATGTATTTCCAATCTACCATCAACACAGCGGGAAACTTCAAAAGAGATTGCTGACATTTATGGTAAAATATATCTGCACGCATCCATGTAGAATGGTCTGACCTGGGGAAGTGAAGGTTGTTTGTGGTCCTTATCTCATATGTCTTCTCCTTCACCTAGTAATAACCTTGAAGTGGATCTCTAGCTTCCTAGATCAATAGTTAAAACCTTCCACTAAGTGGCTTCACAAACTAGAGGGTCAAGGTGGGTAGCACAGAGGAAATTCCTCAGCAGCTGGTATATAGTAAAGATTAATCCAATTATTTGTTGTCGGCAGCTAAATACAATGTTAATTCGTTTTATTATTTTCTTCAAACTATTTACCACATAGAAAAAACTGTATGTAAAAATCAGACCCCATCATCGCCGTCTACTATGGTCTACCAAAAATTCATAGAGATCCAGTTAAACCTCCTGGACGCCCTATAGTGGCACAAAATGACATTATCTTCGAGGGAATTTGTATTTACATTGATGACACTTTAGAGCCTTTAGTAATTAACAATGTCCATCATGTAAAGTATACTTCCCATTTCATGACCCTTTTGGAACAAATTGGTATGATTGCACAGCAAAGTTGGTTGATGACCTTAGACGTATGCAGTCTATATACCAACATACCCTACGGGGAGGGAATTTAGGTGAGGAAGTGGCTGAATCATTACATTGTCAACAAGTGTATAATGTTCATCATCGTTTCCTGTGTGACCTGTTATGGTTTGTACTATACAACAGTTTTTTTGTTGATTCAGAGAAGCATTTTTTCAACACCTTAAAGGCACCTCCACGGGTGCTTGATTTGCACCAACGTATGCACATTTATTCATACAAAAATTCAAAGCCATGAACATTCTGCAATCTGATCAATGGCAGAATGGATGGCAAATTATGGTTAAGGTTGTAAGCGGTTTCAACCCAGCACTCCAACTAAGTCAATGCCTAGTATGGGGATGCCCAATGGAAACCCTTATTTATATTTTTTATGTCAAAAGTTCTTTTATTTCTGGATGATGTACCCTTATATAACGCCCCTCTCTTTGAATCACCCCGGTCTCACTGAACCAAGAAGAAGGTTTCTTTTGCAAATTAAAAGATTTATTTGAAGAATTGAACAATATATATCACAATTTTAGGTATATGAACAATAACTAAATTTCACACTTATGAATATTTATGCAATGATCAGCAATGGGTAATATTACAATATTAACAATCTCTTTAATCAATTAGGAGTAGGAATAGGAAGATTAATGTAGCAGGGAATACTTTGTGTGGGTTCAAGAAATTGCACTGATAGGAAGGAATGCAACACAGAAATAAAACTTGAGATGACTTCAATCAAAGACCATGGGATCACTCTTTCCCCTGTTATTCACTCCCCCCAATATGCAATATGAATAGATGGAATGAGGGCACACAGGTTTTAGGAATAACAATCAACAATTGCAGTTTCAATCTCGATTCCCCCACAGCAAGCTTAGAGAAAACAGTAATGATTTTAAAACAGGTCAATTGCTTTTGAATGTAATTTGAATTGAATGGGAAAAATGCTAAAAATGATTTTAATTCGCTAACTAGGATTCAGAACTAGTGAGAGTTACTTTGGATTGGTTCAGGGAAACACTAGCAATGATTGTTGAATGGTTAGCAGATGGAAAACGAAATTCAGAAGTTGAAAGCAAGAAATAGCTGTTTTTATATGCAGTGAAATTGAGCCAAATGCAAATTCGTGGCAACTTTTCCGCGTACAGAAAAACATTAAGGAGTAGGAGTGCGTTTCTTGATGTGATTGAAAGCTGAGGATGTTAACTTCAAAATGACATTTAAATCCCGTTCCTAGCACGAACGGTTGAAAAGTTACAGAGGTTTTAATAAAGGTTGACTTTTCTCAAAAAAGTCAAGATTTCAAAATGAAAGATGCGCTGTTGAAGATTTGGAACAAAGATTTCTTAACACTAAAGAGTCTATGGAGCCTCAAACTACACGACAGCCCAGCCACCTATCCAGAGGAGCCTCCGGATGGTTTTTGTCTGCACAAGACGATTGCCTTTCTCCAGAAAATATATATTAGCGCCAAGATGATTTTCAGTACAATTATCAAGGATCATGTGGATGAGAGAATTTAGGATAGACAAAAGAGATTCAATAATGCAGTTATGGATAGGTTGGAATGGTTGAATTGGGTTACTTAATACTAAGAGGTTGGTTATGGACAGTTCTACACTAAATACTTACAACTATGGGTTTGGAATGGAATGGGCCCGTCAAAGATCTGGTAAAAGGTCTGGACTGGACTTCGCTCGCCACCGGACAGGCTTCAGGGCACCTGGACTCTGCTCTCAGCAAGGCACTCTGGTCTGCACAGCCTCTTGGACTGGGTCTGACGGGTTCTGGGTTACAGCTCTGCTGGACTGATCTGGATCTTGGGTTCTAGGTTCTTGGCCAGAAGCAGCAAAACAGCTCAGCCGGGCTGTTGAATGGTTTAGGTGCCCCTTGAAAGTTTGGGGCTAGAATCAGGTTGCAAAAGATTCTAAAGGCCAGCTGAGAAGGGTTCAGCTTTTTGGGTTAGGCCTCTGCTTCAGGGTTCTAGAGTCTGGAGTCTGGATCTGGGTTTGGAGTCTGGATTCTTCCTGCAGAGCGCTTCGCCGGTAGATCAGTGATGAGTGAAAAAGTGTGTGTGTCTGGGTCGTCAACAGTCCCTATTTATCCATCTTCCAAGGGGGTGGGGAGGCTGATTCCACTATGCCCAACCCTCTAAGGATCTGATAGGTCAGAGAATTCCCCCTCTCCTGATTTGAGAAAGGAACAGTGTGTCATCATGTGTCAGAGTGACACAGTGTTTAGGGTCCAGACAAAATCCCTTTCCTTTGCTTTTACCCAGAAAATCTATTTTTCCCAGAAAACACATTTCCAATATGCACAACTTGTTCATAATACATATTTACATGATAGATTGACTAAGGTATGTTTCTGTCAAAATCTTATCTTCCTACGAGTTTTGGTTCACAAATGACAGTTTTTCACGCTTTTGGGCGGTTACACATTTTTCGGATCTGTACAATTCTTTACACATACATGCACATACCCTCTGGGCATATTCCTGTAATTTTTCATGTTCCTAGCATGATCACAAGAGCTAGAATATGAACATTTCCGGGGTTCAGTCTCTGAATGTCGCACAGATTCCAGATTAGTTTTAAACTGTGAGCGAATTTTTCATTTTAATAATCTCTAAATTCCAAATTTTGTCAGTTCCATACAATTTGTTATAGGTCTTTTCCTTAAACATATATTTACTCTAGTTTCAATCCACATTTTCAGTCTGGCCCGCCTCCAAGATCTTGGCTGAGTCAGAAAGTCACATGGGCTTGTCCTGCCAGGGCAGTTGTTGTCAGTCACACCCGAATTATCATTTTCATTCAATTCAAGGGAGCCCTTTGTCTTCACTCCCAGAGCAGCAGAGGAAGTCCCCTACCCTTCTCATTAGCATTCCAATGCGATATCCTCTCCCTTTGGTGGGAAGGAACAGGATGGGGTGTTCTCAGTGGAAGAAAGCCTCTTTCAAGTCTTAGCTGAGTCAGGTTACCTTATGGCAGAGGTCTTCAAACTGTGGGGCACGCCCCCCTAGGGGGGTGCGTCCGCATCCAAGGGGGGGGGTGCGAGAGCCCAGCATGAAATGTGTAAAAAAAAATAATAATAAATTGCAATTTTTTCTTTTTTTTTTTTTAGGTTGGAGGAAATGGGCAGTGGTGGCACACATGTTCAGACTGGGCAATAAAACTGTCTCAGGCATCAATGAAAAAGTGGCCTACAGTTGCAAATGGATATTAATTCCTTAAGTGACAGACTGTTTGAATAGTACCCAAGGGGTTGTTGTTGGTTAAAATGTAAGCAAATTGTGATATTTAAAGAATATTTATTCAGCAACAATGGTCAAAACTATTATCTGCATAGTGAAGTAACTCATCAAACTGGCCCACATTGGCCAGAAAAGTGGCCCACTGGCCAGTCTGAGCCTGGCGGCTCATCCATTATGGGCGAGGGGGCGTCCACCCAGTGGCCCCCTCACCCATTATGCAGGAGCCGAGGAGCCAGCCCAGTGAAACACAGAGCACTCCCTCAGCAGTTTTTTTCGAGCTGAGGGAGTGCTCGTGGAATGGCTGAACTGTCAAACAGTTCAGTTCCGCAGGCACATATTCTCACTGAGCCATGCAAGGCTGAGGGCGTTTTGCTTCACCAGCCTTGCATAGCTCATTGGAAATGTTGGCTGGGGCACTACATGTCTGTATGTGCGAGGGGGAGCTCCTGCGATTACTCGCGCATATGGACAGAGCAGCTTGGAGCATTTCAGCATCTATGCGCAGGCCCCTGCAGAAGGTACATTTATGTTCATTTATTTTTTATTTAAATATGTGTATGGATGTGTGTATGTTTGTGTTATGAGTGAGTGTATGATGATGGGCGCTTGTATGAATGATAGAGTGATCACTGTGTGTGTGTGTGTTTTTGTTTTGGTCCGTTGAGCTGATTTTGGCGAGTGGGGGTACAGGAGGGTTGTACAACAAAGGCACAATCCCCCTACCCACCTGCCAAAATCAGCTCTCCTTCTGAGGTGCTGTGGAGCCGAGAGGATGGGGATGGTAATTTTTTACTGGATATCTTTCATAGATGTCCAGTCAAAAATGCCATGCTTTTCCCCCTTGGCCCCCCTCTACCAGTTGCAAAGAGTTTGGCTTTTTACCCATTTTCTTTTAAAGTATGCTCTAAAATGTAACATTTTAACACATTATTTTTAAAAAATTCACGGGGGATGCCCCCCCCCCTCGAACCTCCCTTGATTGGTTCAGGTTCCCTCACTGCGCTTGGTCGCTATGGCATTTTTTTGGGAAATATTTATGCCCCTCCAGATAAAAAATACACCAGCTCCCACTGGCCCTCGGACTGTGTTGAGAACAGGGTGGGGGAAGCTCAGGGACTGTGGTGGGAGCAGGATGGGCAGGACCACTGGGATATTGGTGGGAGCAGGGTGGGAAGAGCCCAGGGTCTATGATGGGGTTGGAGGAGCCCAGGGACTGGGTAGGAGTGGGAGGAGGGAGCCCACGGACTATACTGGGAGTAGGTTGCGATGACGCCGCATAATAGTTCATAGCCATTTGTACATACTGTCCATTTCACAATTTTGGGGGGGCCCGGCCTGCCCAGATTTTGCTCAGGGGGGCCTAGGCCAAAAAAGTTTGAAGACCACTGCCTTATGGTCAATTATAACATTGTGTCTTGTGAAAAATTACAGTTACAAATTTAAAATAAGCAAACATGTCTTCAATTGTAGTCTTTTTCAACATGAAAATCAAAGTGTGGCACCCTATATTGCATTTGATGGAAGTGCCTTCTTTGGCAGATTTAGCTTTTGAGACACAAGATTTAGAGATCGCCAGTGTCTGACAGAGGCGAGTAACGGTATTGCACCCATTTTTTACATAATTTTCCAAGCAAGCAATCTTCAATGTGGATTTTCTTCTGATAAGTGTACTTCTGTGGACATTGTATTTATGTGGATTCTTGAAGTAGAATGATGTTTAGCACCCAACAAGGAGGTTGAATCTTTTGAGTGGTTTGTGAGGCATGATTTTTGCAAATTTGACAACCAAGAAAAACGGATTTTCACACAGCTCTGTGTTTCTTTTGAAATCAGCCTTGCTTTTTGGGGAGCCAAATGATAGGTTTTGGCAGTGGTCTCCTGTGTTACCACTGACATAGGCAAAAGTGGATGGTGGCATATTTTTCAGATTTTTCCTGCGCACTTGTGGGTGATTTTTAGCGAGCGGCATGCTTTCCGGCGGCCATTCTGATGTTCCTGATGCAAGCAATGCACAGTAATGTTGCAGGGCCTGGACTAGTGGGTAAAACATCCCACAAGCCAAATTGACGATGTGATTTGGCTCTGAGAAGTATACAAATCTGAATAACTGGAATTTGTGCATGTTTTAATTCCATTCATGACACAATTAAATGTACGCATAATATCTCTAGGGAGAAAATGTACTTTTTGGACACGAAAGTCAGTGTCACTGAAGAAAAGCGACTATGTTTTACATTTCACCACAAGTGACATTGGCAATCCTATCATCCCAGACATTTGAGACCAAATTTACCGTATGCGCAATTCTTGAGATTAAGAAGAATTAACGCAGAGACAGGCAAGTTTGAAAAAGAAGTGTCTGTGTTATGCTCAAATTACATAACCAAGATACTCTATTCAAGTGGTTATATTTGCACTGCACAAAGCAAAATCCCAGAGCAGAATATCACAGTATCAGGAGCGTTCACAAAAGCTAACTTTACCACTCACATTAGGACCTACCATACCGAAAATAATGAAATCCCTGAACAAATACTGGGCAATTTTGAAAATGGACACTGGCCTGGTATATATTTGCAAGGAGTTTCCACGTATTGCTTATAAACGGCCTCATAATTTGAGGGACTAATTAGTGTGTGCTGACATCAGGACAAAAGAATTACAACAAATGTACCTGCATCCACAGCATTTTGGAACTTTCCCTGTTTGAACTCTGTTCATTGGCACAATGTGATGATCAGGAGCACCATTTTGTATCATCCCACTGCAGGAGAGGAGATGAAGTTGAAACATTTTTCTGCATGTATGACTAATTACACCATCTACGGTTTGAAGTGCCCCTGTGGAAAGATGTATATTGGGGACACTACCCGGATGACAAAAGAATGAATGAGAGAACATAAATGAGACATCAGGAATAGAAACTAAACTCACCAGTTGTTAGACATTTTTTTTAGATGAATCATCAGGTATCTCAATTGAAATTTCAAGTAATCGAAGTGGTGCTGAAATATTCCAGAGGAGGAAGCAGGGAGAAAAAACTCCTACAATGAGAGGGGTTTTGGATATATAAATTGCAGTCCATGGTGCCATTAGGAATGAAGAATAGGCCCTTAGACGTTTCCTTTAAATATTCTGTATCCAATCTGAATGTTACTAAAACACTAATACTGTGGCTACATGCTGGAATATGTGTTGAAATCTGCAGTGTGATGCAACTGGACCGGGGTAGCATAAGAATAATGAGTATTCTTGCATGATTTTTAAGTGTTTGGTTGAAGCACCACTTAGAATGTCATTATAATCTACACATAGTACATTAAAAAATGTTCTGGGCAGCTACACATTGGGAGAATACACAAGCCTGCATTAGGTTAATGGGATAAATATATATTTTTCAACAGCATATTTAGAAGTGAGTGACAGATGATTAAACGTTCTCATTAATCTTTGAAGACATGAATGGGAATCTAATATGCTAACACTATTCCATTGAAATGGTTTGCATAACATTAGACGCAAGATTGGCTGGAGGGAAAAGTCCATCTAGGAACAGTTGTCCTAAGAACGTATTTTAGATGTATCTGACTGTGTGATTACAGGAAGCAGCATTAACTTGCTATTCCAGTTAAGAACTATTGTATTAATTATGTTTAGAAATAGCACATTAAGATGGCCGCCACTTTATTTATTTATTTATTTATTTATTTATTTGTTGCATTTGTTATACGCCCAAAACCCTTGGGTATCATGGCGTACGTTACAGAAGGCTTTACATTTCTGGTTACAGTTGAAGAAGGGTTACAAACAATTTAGCATTCATTAACGAACTATGAAAAACAGTGCTTAATCAGGCCACAACAGGGAAATATTTACATAAGGTAATCTATACAGTAACAGGTCAGACTGCGGCAAACCTTGCCTAGTCTCTGTTAAAAAACCAAGTCTTAAGACATTTTTTTGAATTTCGGGTGCAAGGGTTCAGTTCTCAAAGCCTTCAGACATTATACAATGTGGAATCAGTTTGATTTGAGTCCATCATCTAGGTTAGGCACACAGAAATGCTGTGGTTGTAAAAGCACGCCAATTGGCAATTTGCAATTAAATCTTTTGTAGAAGACACGCTTCAGCGTCACAGTGAGTGGAGTTGTGCTGAATGCAAGGGTAAGTTTATGAATGATTGGGGCTACGATTCCGACTCATATCACATCACGTGATTGTTGCACCTTGTGGTATGTTGTATGAAGCGGGTGTTAATAGCATGTCTATATGGGTTTACCAAAAATGTTCGAAAAAAACCCACTGAATGTGTGATTTGGCCGAATTTCGGCCGTTCGAAAAATCCGAATGGCCGAAAGGTTTGACCAGATCACGCATTCGGTGATAGGGGTGGGGGGGGGTGTCCCCTGTACCCTTGCTCACTATGTTGTGAGAAGGACACCCCCGCAGATGTCCCCAAAAAAAGATGAAAGGACCCTGCAGCGCCGGTTTCCAATCATGGAAGTTAAAGGGAACAGGCGTTGCAGGGACACAGCGAGTCAGAATGCATTGGTAAGTAGGGCTTTGGGGGTGTGTTGGGGTGTGGGTAGGGGTGTGGGCCAAGTTAGTAATATTCAGGGGAGAAAAGACCAAAGATTATCTTCAGTCTTTTCTCCCTCGAAATCTTCTAGCTCAGCCTTTCAACCCCAATTATGTCTATATCACTACTGCTGATCTAGCATCATTGTGAATCATATTTTTTTATGCTTGTTTTTCATTCACTGTATCAAGTACATCAAGGTTTTTTAATCACTTGGACCAGACTGTAAGTTGTAAGTTGATTGAACATTCATTTATGCCATGTTAAATCACAGATGCTTGCTAATAAGTATTAATTTTCACCTCAGGTGTCGTGCTCGACACATCACTGGGTATATGCTGGGAATATATCAAGGTTGATTCACAGATATGAGATTGGCGTGATTATATTCATACGAATTAGTTTCATTTCTTTGCAGTGAAGTGACAGTTATGAGGCATTTATTTTTGTTTGTTGCTTTTTAGCCACCTGACGATGATCAAGGATTGATCGAAAAATGTACGAGTTGTGGCTGCTATACAATATGTCGCAATATGAACAAGGCTTGAAATGCAATCATGAAACTGACTTAAAAGCCTCCTTTTTGAATTCAGAATAAAACATTAATAAAGAAAGAATCGTTGAAGTTTTTTATTTTTCTCAACATTAAGGGTGTATGTTATGTAGTAACGCATTTTATTTGGTGATTGGTCAAATCAACCAGGGGATGAGTCCACACTCACTTTATTTTCGTGTCCCCGCCAGGATACATGATTTGAGACTGGAACAACAGAGTAAAGATGTGTCATACACGGAGTACTTTTTTTTAACTCTAATTGCAGTAAATGTGAGCTAAGGAGCCATTTAAAATATCACATGCTGTTACTGGTACCACCATATTCAGAGTGAGCCCATGAGATTAGACCACTGATCTATTCTTCCATTGGCATATGTATACTTGGCCATAAACATATTCTTTTATTTGGCTTAGGCCATCATTTGGTTACAAATTACTTTAACATGTAAATTAACATTCAATCTGAAATAGGAATACGACTCTAGCCTCATAAGCCAGTGGTGCAATTTTCTAAGCAATGACTTCAGATCCACTCCATGGCCCTCATTACAACCTTGGCGGACGACCATGGTGCTATTAGCACCATGGTCCATGCCGCTAAGGTTACGATTCCGCCATGGTGGATGGCGGAATTACCGCCCCATTACAAGGTGAGTGGGGTGGTAATTCCCCATTCACCAATGGCCCCTTCCCCGTTCCCATTTTTGCCCCATAGGGCATAATGGGAATGGGGAAGGCGATAATTACGGCACCGTAAATTACGGTTGCCGTAATTATCGCCAAGGTCCCTTAGCGGGTTGGTTTTTAACGCCTGCAAAAAGCAGGCGTTAAAGTCACCATCCCACTAAGGGACCTTGTAATCAGGCGGTAAGAGTTTAATGGCGCCGACGCGCTGTTAAACACTTACCGCCTGGGTTGTAATGAGGGCCCATGTGTATTAATCAACCCCTGAACGGAACAGTATGATACTATTCACTTAGGCTTCTATAGCCATATGCCTACCTTTTAATCCTAACAGCTCTTTCAATTGATAAACTTCTAACAAGGCACGTAGTATGCACTTGCTATAGTGGCAAGTATGTCAAATACTTCAAGATTAATTTTCTTCATTCCACGTTTAACACAGAGTCATAATTGTTATTTTATAATTGTTCTTTTATAACGCGCTTAATACCATCGAGGATCGTTTCTAAGTGCGGGATCAGGATTCGAACTTGTGCTGCGTTGGCCTGCTTCCAAAAAACACATTGCCCCTAACCTATCCCCCCTCACCAGATAGATGCAACTTTGCCTCACAGAGAATGTGGTCCTCTTTTAGTCTAATGCAAGCTCCATGGTGGATTGATCAGATGTGTCCTATTCCTCTACTTTCCTTTTAACCAAGAGAAGTTAATCTATGTTTACCCACTTAACTCCTAGTTCTCAAAATAACCCCAATACCAGAGTGGGTATTTGGAAATTTTTTGTAGTTGGCTTTAAAACCAGTATTTTAGACAACCTTCCCTAAAGATATTAATGCCCTGAGCAAATCTGTCTAATGTCACTTACTTGCGTACCATGAACATGTCACATTAATAAAAAGGGGAAATCCAGAACTTGCCCTCAAGAGCCGGAATATTGACTGACACACAGTATGCCCTTTTCTCAGGATTTTTGGGTGAGTGACCTATGCTTGATATATTTTCTACTCATCCCTGATATGCCTGAAGAGAAAATAACTGGATTTTTCCGCTGTCTCCATTTTGAGGTGCTAGGCAGAACCCTCATGGTTGTTCCTCAAGTTCTTTCCCAACGGGAGTGCATGGTGACGTAAAATAAGCAGACTAGTGTCACAGGCAATGCACTATGCATCCAATCTAGTGGCTTGGATGGCCAAGGGGAAAGTCGAACAAGGAGAATCAGTTCCACCGCCACAATAATGGCAATTTTGTTTAACTCTCTTGCTTTCCAATGCAGATATTATGTTACTTTTTATAGTTGTGGCTATTAGATGGCACTTAAGTGCTAACTACCAGCTGAAACTATTGCATTGGAGAAGAGCTAGGAGGTAAATAGCCATGCTAATTCCTATTGCCATTCCTATACATTTCCTGACCCTCCCAACCAAAACATTGCCTCCTGGAATCTGGTTGAGCTATCTCTATTAAGCACTTACATCAAACTTTAGCCTGTCGGTGTTATTTCTAAGCAGTTCTTGCACCGAAGTCCTATTAAAAACAAGTATTGATAAAGTCATTCGTTTTGGTATGTGTAAAGGTAAATGCCTCTTCCAGGCCTACCCAAAAGGCAAAACTGTGGGCTTTGGCAGTGATTGTTTTTATTTTATTTGCTTCTGTAAAGTCAAAGCTTAATCCAATATCAGTAGAACTGGGAACATGTGATACTCTTACAAATACATAGAAAATTCAGTAGGCTGGTGTAAGTGTACATTTAAAGGTTCATTAAGAAGAGTGAAGAAATGAAACATGACAAAGGCAGACACATCATTTCAATAAAGAGGTCAGAATAAAATAATTAATCTTTTATAACACACTTAATACCAGACACCAGTCTCTAAGCGCAGGCCCGGGATGCACACCTGTTTTGCTCTGTGTTGTCTTGCTTCCAAGAAAAACACGTTGCCCCTGAGCCATCCTCCGAGAAAGAGACATCATTGCAAGAATGATTTTACCCAAATGCCAATGACAATGTTGGTTTTCCTGTGCTTAGTTTAGTTTTTTTTAATGTATTTAAATTTAAATTGCTTGACAACATCAACACAGAAGCACCAAAATAATATATCTAAATAGAAAATTCAAAAAAGGTGATGGAAGGGGTGAGAGCCTAACACAGCTCTGCTGGGCTCAGGGACATCATTTCACCAAAATGCCAGGGGTAGCGGAAGTGACATCACATGACCTTTGCCCTCTGTTGACATCACAGGAAGTGATGTCATTTGACCCCCCCACCTTGAAGTAACATCACGGGAAGCGATGGAACAAGACCTTTCACCCCTTGACAAAACAGGAAGGGCCATCACATATTGTTCCTATGAACACTACAAAGAATATGGTTGCGATATCACTATAATGTTATATACAATTCATACAAGAATGGATCACCATATGCAAGCAGACGTCCAAGGCCAAATGATAATGATATGTTATTATATTGCACTTACGCTTAAGTGCTTTATATAGATCAAATATACATACAATATCGCCCAACCTGTGTTGGTACTCATTTATCGACCTCAGAAGGGTCAAAGGCTGAGTTGAGGTTTTTATGAACAGGCTAAATCAGTGACTCACCACCTGAAGTGTGCCTGAAATAAACCTTTATGGGTCTAGCAATTATTGGATAGAATTCCAGAAAGGCAAATTATGTGTTATTCCTATTCTTTGTTATTTAGCATCACTGCTCAAAGTGATACACCTGTGGAACCCCGTTTTTTTTAAGAGGCCTGCACAAGATAATCTGCCACTCCAATAATAAAGAGCCATCATATGACACTGGCCACAGCCCAGGAGCTTACGTTATAAAAAAAAAGTTAAAAAAATTCTTGTTTTTCTAAGGGTAGCAAGGGAGACCACAGGGGTAGCAAGGGAGACCTCAGAGGTCGCTTCTGCGACCACTGGCAACCCCCAAATGAGGTCCCTGGCTGGGCTTCTGCCACAGGAAGCGAATGCTCTCATGGCTTCAAAACCAGCACATCAAACCATCAACATACATCACAACACACTCTGCTACAAAGTGACAATCCCATTGCATCATTCTGTAACAGAAAATACTCCAGGCATATATGTTTCTGCAACTCTCCCGATGTTGTGTTAGGTGGTATTTGTATAGCGCCTGCTGCCATTGGTATGGCCCTGGATGAACGCCCTTCGCTGGACCATAGTCTGTGTTGGAAGTAGTGGAGGAGTAGCCAGATGTCTGGGACTACAACTATTGTTACTCTAACCATGACAATGCTAGCTAGAACTAATGGGAGTTGTAGCTCAAAACATTGCGAGAGCCAAAATTCCAGATACAGGAGCATAACAATGTGCGTATTTTGTGGGATCATGAAGCTGAGAAATATTAAAATAGGTACAGCACCAATGCTCCTTCAATTTCTCCTTTTTCGATTCCACCTTTCATGGAGCAGTGGGAACGAGGGTTGGTAGGACCATCCCATTATCCATATTATTACCTCCCCAATACACCTACATTATGGAACTTGATGCCTTGGGCGTATGTTTAGCATATTCAAAATGTTTGCCCTTTGTTCGATCCATTCAATGTGACAGGGATGAGGGTAGGACATGGGTGGTGTTTGGTGCGCCAGAGTGCTCCTCTGATCTTTGAGTTAGAGGCGGAATGGTGAATGGGGGGGCAGGCGAGGGGGGTCAGAATGTATGGGTGTTCGAGTGCAGGGGTCAGAGATGGCGAGCCGATGTGGCATGCAGGGGCGGTTCATGAATGAAGGCGCTAGTACGGAGTACATGAGCTGGGTGGGGTACATTAGGGTTTGGTGGGGGGTGGGTGTGGTGCAGAAGGGGCAAGGTTATGGGAGCGGAGAGGAAGTCTTTTTTGTCATGGTCTCCCCATCAGGAGGCAGACGTCAGTCATGGCTGTGGGATGGGGCAGTGCAGTAGGCGAGCGATGTGGGGGTCAGAGAGTAGCTGCACATACAGAGGGCTAGGACGGAAGGTATCTGGGCCTAGGCACCTAAGACTAAGATAGCAGGAAATGTAGTGAGCCTGGATATAGGGAGAAAGGGCCTACCACGGGGGCACAGCAGTAAATGCAATAACAGTCGATGCAATAACACTAAATACAGTGGTAGCCCCTCGTTTTGAGGCACCTGGATAGAGCGAGAAAGGGCCTAATACTGGGACACAGCATTAAATGCAATAAGACTAAATGCAATAGCAGCACATAGATTTGGGACACCTGGATAGAGGTAGAAGGGGCCTAACATGGGGGCACAAGAGTAAATGCAATAACAGTGAATGCAATAGCAGCACCTAGTTTTGGGACACCTGGATAGAGGGAGAAAGGGCCTAGCATGGGGCATAGCAGTAGATATAACAGTAATAGTAATAACCGTAACACAAATGGCAGGCAGTAATCAGAACGTCTAAGTTTGAAATTCCTGAATAGTGCAAGCTGGCACAATCAGGTCAATCCTGATAAGCGGCTGTCTGTCCCAATCAGGTTATCTGGAACAGTCAGGCTAGAAGTGAAAGGCTATCTGGCACAATTAGGTTATCTGGCATATCAATCTAAATGTGAGAAGCTGCTATGTGGCCTATGTTGCTGGGGACACAGTCTACTGCAAGCAATGTTTGGCTTAGGGCAATCAAAGTGCAATTTATTGCTGGTTTAGACAGTCTATCTTAGAGCAATATATGGCTAAGGGGTACAGGCTATCTAGATGCAAAATGTGGCTGTTGGGCACAAACTACGTAGAGGCAGTATTTGGCTACAGGCCGGATCTAACTGTGACAAGACTCAACAGTTGGGGTTAGAATGATTTTCGATGGGTTTGGACAATTTACAGAAGAGCAGTAATTGGTGGTCCCCTGCTGTTCAGATCCGCCTACCTTGTCATTTGATGCTGGTTGATGGCTGCAGGCACCACAGGCTAAGACGGGCCAACACGGTCTGGGATTTACTACTTCAGGTGTTATGGTCCTTTACCTCAGCGTCCTTAGCCGCAGGGCTGCACGGGCAGGGGGCTGTCCTGGCTTGCTGCTCTAAATGGGTTCCTGTCCACCAACCAGGGGAGGTGAGAGGGATGGAGGGTGGGAAGAGGGAACTCGATACAGAAGTTGGGAGGAGGAGAGAGAAGCCGGGACGCACACAGTGCGGTAGACGCTCATATGCACAAAATGTAATTAAAAGACAAAAGATGGCCTCCCAATGTCGGGAAGGGAATCGGGGGCTTCTTCCACTCACCTGCATCGCCAGAGAAAATGGCGAGGGTCGAGGGACGCAGAAGGTAGGCCGCTTTTGTGGAAGTCTAGTCCCCCAATCAGGGGAGGTGGGAGGGATTGAGGGTGGGAGGAGGGAGCTGGATACGAAGTTGGGAGGAGGGGGAGAAGCCGGGACACATGCAGCGCGGTAGACGCTCAGATGCACAAAAAGTAATTAAAAGACAAAAGATGGCCTCCCAATGTCGGGAAGGGAATCGGGGGCTTCTTCCACTCACCTGCATCGCCAGAGAAAATGGCGAGGGTCGAGGGACGCAGAAGCTAGGCCTCTTTTGTGGAAGTCTAGTCCCCCAATCAGGGGAGGTGGGAGGGATTGAGGGTGGGAGGAGGGAGCTCGATACGAAGTTGGGAGGAGGGGGAGAAGCCGGGACACATGCAGCGCGGTAGACGCTCAGATGCACAAAATGTAATTAAAAGACAAAAGATGGCCTCCCAATGTCGGGAAGGGAATCGGGGGCTTCTTCCACTCACCTGCATCGCCAGAGAAAATGGCGAGGGTCGAGGGACGCAGAAGCTAGGCCTCTTTTGTGGAAGTCTAGTCCCCCAATCAGGGGAGGTGGGAGGGATTGAGGGTGGGAGGAGGGAGCTCGATACGAAGTTGGGAGGAGGGGGAGAAGCCGGGACAAATGCAGCGCGGTAGACGCTCAGATGCACATAATTTGATTAAAAGTCAAAAGATGGCCTCATAGGTCGGGGAGGGAATTGGGGGCTTTTTCAACACACCTGCATCGCCAGAGAAAATCTTTCTTCTATGCGAGATTGTGCAGTCCTGCTTGCCAGCAATGAAGTCCTACTGCAAAGAACTGGGACCACTGCGGTTTCCAATGGGAACATTTTCTTGAGAAAGCGGGACAGAGCACCAAGTGCCAGGACAGTCTCAGCAAAACCGGGACATCATCACCCTAGTTAGTGGGGTTCCCTATGTGGCTCCTAATGTAGCCCATTATATTCCACCATTATATTCCACATTCACACTGTTACTATTCCCATCTGCACACCACCATTGCAACACCCACTTTGTTTCTCAAAACAGAACAATCACCCTACAGTTTCCATCACACCACCACTCCCTTACTCACTAACCCAACACCATGACACCTCTGCAGACTCTTACTCTCACAACCTTCCCAACCACACTGAATACACCATCTCACAATCAAACAGTACTCTACTAATCTCTACAATCACATTCACAAACCCATGCACCATACATGCATATACATGGCATAACTTTCCAAAGCAAACTTTCTCTTTTCCCAACAGGCACAATAAATGCTTAGTAAAAAGCAACTCCATAGAAAAGAAAGAATAAATGGAACAGATAAGACTAAAACTACACTATATAGTCATCCACCTCTAAAACAATGTATAGAAAATATGAAATGAAAAGAGCTAGGAACCTCACACAACAAAACGAAACCAGCCAGGACTAAAAAATGTAAGGCAAAAGTAAAAAACTATCTAGAAAGAAAAGCAGACCTACTAACAAACCTAACCCTCTATCTACCAGTGTTAACGCAGTCACGGTAAAGCAATCCAAAAACATGATGTTACAGAATATGTTCCACTGTGGAGTTCTTCATAACCTAATAAAAACATCTGAAAAGCAACAATCTACCCTTAAAAACTACAGCAGGAGGCTAATCTTGCAAGCTCTAATTGATAGCACTTTTCTACTAATGAGAACATTGTATTGTTTGTATTCATTTTATGACTGAAACCACTAACTAAATTAATCAATAAATTACGAAAAGTACTTCTAAACATGTGCAGTGTCAATATAGAGAAATTATTAAACGTCTGTGATGGTGAATGGATTCACACAAGCAGCACAGAACCATACTTCAAAGAAGAAGCTGATAAACAAGAACAAAAAACGATTGCCATAGACAATAATGGTGCAATGTACGCCAACAATCCTTTAAATCTTTACAATTCCTCAATCACCATGTCAAACTAAAAGACAAAAGTAAAATGAAAACTTTACAAACCATAGACTCTTGTCCATTGCGCAGCCACACTGGTCTGCGAGGACATTCATTAGCCTGCATTTTAGGAACTGCTTGCAAAAAGCATTTTACACCACATCAAAATGTTGCGACACACCATTCTACTATACTTTATTTTATTTTATTATTAATGTGTTATAGCTTAACATAAGCTTTTCACATGATATAAAGTATTACATTTACAAAGCAGTTATACATTAAAAAACAGGTAGTAGTAACATAATGAGAATTAATAAGGGGAAAAATAAATTTAAAAAAATAACATTCTACGATACAGAATCTTGTGCATCTTCTATAATATGCAAAAATTAATGTTCTAGCGCTGCAACATTTAAATAACATTTTCCTACATGGAACAGCCAAAGAACTGCTTTAAGAAACAGAGCACACCCAACGTAAATACTTTGGAACTGAAGGTGACTTAGAAAATGCTGTGCCTTTAGAAAACATTACCAAAAAACCTCAAACACCAACGTCCTAATAAAAACATACAAAAAAGAAGTAGCTGAGTTTCAAAAGACATCTGCTAAGATACCAGACCAAATATGTGTCTGTTGTCGAGAACGTTTCATAAAAAGAGCACAAAAACAGTAGCCTACAAAATACTAGACAATGAACAATCCCAATGCTTCCAATTAGCTTTATATCTAACAGCAGAAACTAAATACAGAATAACTGACCCCTCATCACTTTGCACGTACTGCAACACAAAGCTTGACAATAACCAAATGCCATCACGTACTATCACTAATAACGTCGAAATATTCCCACTTCAAAAGCTCTCCAATAGCTTAACTTGTATGAGAGCATTGAATTACAAACAGTGCACCCATTTCAGCCTTCAGCTGAAAACAGCCGAATTACCTCCATCCGAGTTACTAAAGGGTATCCATGGCAAAGTAGTGTATTTGCCATGAGATCTAAAAGAAAATGTACAAACTGAGTACAAAGGCCAATAGATCAATCTTTGATTGTACTAGTTAATGGTGTGCCAACAAAAGACAAAGCAATTTGGCAACAACTAGTCGACTTAAACAAAGTTAGACAAGCCCTACAATATATCACAGAAAACAATGAATACTACAAAGATATAAACGTAGAGGAAAACTTAAGATAAATCACCAAAATTATTCAAGACTCACCACCATCTGGCCAATTTGAATGTGTAGATCCTATTACTGCAGCCAACATTTTAGCCCAGTATAAAATTCACCCACTACATTACAAAGACACAATTGGCGATGCATTAGAAACATATCAATTGCATCAAGCCAAAAGATCCCTAATGAGAATATGGGAACAACGTGTATAAGCATGTTCTTTTCCTCTACTCTTTCCTGCAGGAAAAGGAAGAAGATATGATGAAAGATCTGTGCAAATTAGTGCATCAGAATATCACTCTTTGAGAATGTATTCTGAAGACCCCAGATTCAGACAACATTTTGAATATATTTTCTACCTCCTCTTCGAAAGTGTACTAGCAACCCTATCTTATGGAGCTGCACACACATTAAAAACAAGCTCTAACCTTTTAAACATATACACCACCCAACTGCTTCAAAAAATAAAAAGATAAACATGAAGTTTTTCAGTCAAGTATAACAAATCTCTTGGCAAACATGCGTGGTACTAAAGAATACTGGTTCCGACATCACGCTGATGTACGTTGTATGCTAAAGAACCTAGGCCCACCCACACGGTTTGGTACTTTAAGCTGTAAAAAGTATGGATGGCATGACTTGCACGACTTCTTACGCACTGCAAACCAAAATAAAGATGGAATACATATAAAAAACACCAGGAGAACTCTGTTCTTTGACCCTGTCAATCTATCAAGGTACTTTCACCATTGCTTCATTGCCATGCTGCATTTTATTTGCAATAAAATAACCTCTCCGCTCAGAGAAGTGCAACACTTCTTTTGGAGAAAAGAATATAAATACAGAGATGCACCACACATCCACATGCTTTGATATGCCATGCCATGCCATGATATTGACACCACTGTTTCACAGTTTATTGAAAAATACATTACCTGTGACATCCCTTTAGAAACCACAGATAGTTACCTACAAACACAAGTCTTCAAAACACATAAATGTGGCAAATACTCCTGACGTAGATATGAAAAAAAAAGGCAAATACTATACTAAATATCGCTTTGGTTTCCCTAGACCAGCTCGCAAAAAAGGACACATAAATATCTTAATGTATTCTGGCAAATCCCCTAAAATATATATAACATTAAAAGGGACGAAGCATCCAAGTACATCAATGATTACAATGCAATCATTGCCCCCTTGTGGAATGCAAACATAGAAATACAATACATTGAAGACAATTCCACTGCAATTGCAAGATATGTCACAGCCTATCTCTCCAAAGCTGAGGAAACACAGCTAAAAGACCTCTGGGAGGACATCATCTGACAAAACACTATCACAAAAATTGTATAAAAATGCTTTCCTATGGAGAATGCTGCAGGTGCTACGAAGCTGCAGACCATTCAACAGGTATAGCTTATATGGCAAATCTGAACACATTCTGCCTGATTCATGGAATTATTTGCGTGAAAAATGCAGATTTGCGCTCCTTTCTGCCCGAAAATCCCCATACTTCAAACAGGGATTTTCGGGCAGAAAGGAGCGCAAATCTGCATTTTTCACGCAAATAATTCCATGATTCAGGGCTATTGTCCCTCTGAACCTTGGACGAGCTTAATCCCAAAATCCTACCAAGAGATAGAAAACATAGCCACACCATATCCCAACATCCAGGCCATTTAAAAAAAAAAAAACAGTTTCATTGACACATACTACCCAAACAGAAGTACTGCTTTGGTAAACATGTGTCTGTATGACATTGCCCAAAACTGCACCTACAAAAATTATATCACAAATAATGACACAACTGGCAAATATTGTGAAGGAAGCCTAGTGAAACTCACCAAACTCAGTCTAATTAATCATATACAGTTATCATTTAAATCTCCACAACATAGATAACTGGATTACATGACCCTTCTCCAATTTTTTAAACCTTGGAGAAAAGAAAAATGATTATTAGGTGACTATGACTCATTTGAAGCTGTATTCAAAGCAATTGAAAGCAGTATAACAAAAAACAATTTCAAAGAATACAAACAAATGTTGGATAATGAATGCCAACAAGAAGAAGAAATTGAAGCTCAACTAGACAAAGACACTCCTGAGGGCAGTCAACCTTCCCTTACAGGAAGCCAAGAACCACTTGGAGAACCACTCATTCTAAATGAAGCAGAAATAGCCATGACCGAGATAAAAGAAATTCCATGTACAATCTGAGGAAGACTTGTCAGTGCTGGAATCACAGCTAAATGATTAACAATTCACCGTTTATCTAGAGGTCATTCACGAAATTGAACATGGGTTTAAACATGAAACTAAAACCTGTAACTGTGAACATTATACACCTCTGCTCCTGTATGTAAGTGGTGGAGCTGGTTCTTGTAAAACATTCTTAATTAAAATAATCAGCACATTTCTACAAAACTTAAACAACAACCTTTCGGCTGTAGTAATAGCCCCCAGAGGTTTAGCTGCCTACAAAATAGGAGGTGTAACTTTACATCGACTACTGCTCCTCCCTGTAGAACACCAAAAGAAATTAGAATACTAGAAATTATCAGCAGAAGCTGCTACTGAATTAAACAGAATTCTAAAACAAATAAAAGTGTTCCTGATAGATGAAGTAAGCATGGTTTACAACTTCATGTTGGCTTTACTTCATCTCAGAATGCAAGAAGTCCTAAAAAAACAACTACAGAACTGTTTGGAGGAAAACATGTTGTTTTTGGAGACCTCTTACAGTAAACACCAGTGAAAGGTGAACCTATTTTCAAAACATTAGGACACAAACAATGCCGCAATATCCTCAGCAGCATTGGAAATGTAAATCTCTGACAACATTTTTCACTACAGAGAACTAACTCAAAACATGCGCCAGTCTGCAGACCACACCTATGCTAACATTTTAAAAAGCATTAGAACTGGTCTGCTTACTAAAGTTTCAAAATCCATCTTAAATAGTAGACTAATCCATGAGGTATATGGACGAAACACATCTGCTCCTGATGTAATGGAAAAATTAACTCAACAAAATCTAAAATGTACGTCCTTAATGCCAACCACAGCAAGCTGTAGTCAATTCAAGGAGACAATGTTTAAAAAGGAAATGCAACCCATTCTGCTTATCAGCTCAACAGACAAACTAAAAGTGCATGGCATGACACTTCCTATGTGTCAACAAGCAACAGCACGACTAAATAGCTTAGAAAAATGTATCTCCAACACAGCGGGATTGGAGAAAATATTGACTTTGTGTCTAAACTTCAGAGTCATTCTAAAACGTAACCTTGACGTAAAACATGATTTAGTCAATGGAGTAATTGGTACAGTTGTTGTCTTCCAAACATATCCACATGACGACAACATTCAGTTTGTCAACATCCAATTTGCAGAAGTTAAAGAAATTGGCCCGACAATAACACGTTTCCTTCTTTTCAAAGACATGTACATATGCAGAGAGCAATTTTCTCTATCTCTTGCATATGTTGTCACTATTCACAATTCACTAGGTCTAACCGTAGATCAAGCATTGATTGAAATAGGCTGCACAGTCTTTAAAGAAGGTATGAGTTACGAAGCACTTTCACATCTGCGTTCACTCAATGGTCTATTGCTAGTTAACTTTGATGCAAACAAAGTCAATGCTGACATTCCCTGCATCCTGGAATACAACAAGTTTATGGCACTATACACCCCCCCTTCTAGATATGTACCCTGTACCTCAAAAAAAGACACCTTTAAAAAGCCAAGTAAAACAAATGGAAGCTATAGCAGATGTCTCAAAAATATCATTAGAAAAACCTCCAACTCCTTCTGCATCAAATAATACAGCCACAAAACTGTCTAGTACAAAGTCAACTACACGTCTATCAGAAAGGAAAGACACAAATGTCTCTTCCCAGAAAGATCTGCAGGCTCATCAAACGATCCAGAAACAGAACTCTCTGGTCCATTTAAATTCAGCAACTAAACTGGAGTACAGGTTTATGCTAATGTGACAATGAGTCTTCTCTTTCAATTGCCACCAATTGTTCACAACTTTTACTTAAACAGCTTGGACCAGTTTGTCTTTGAAAATGCTCGTCCTTCACAGAAATGCCACAAATAATCCTGACAGCACTTACAGTGTCTCAGGTATAAGGCAAGAATTGGACTACTGTGCAGGAATGGTAAAATGTACCATACACACACAGGAGGATCTGCAAGCATTCCCAATGTACTTACTACAAGTACTGTAAACCAAAAACATCCTATCAATGATATCTTCCCGATTTCATACACATGGACACATGCAAGCACTCTTTTCAACCATGTTTCACAAGAAAACATTCCTAATGAACGATTTGTATGTGTATCCATACCAAATTCGGAATTCATTCCATTTCACCAGCTTCTGCAGTATTCAAATCATGGCACATTATGCCCTTTTTGCAATTCAGACAATCATTCCACCATACAAATAAACTCACATAGCCAGTATGTCATCCTAATGCTTCTACGGTAAAATGCAGATGGTACCAAAAATAACTGTAAGCTTACAGGCTTCATACATGTTCAAGTATCTCTTGGAGAGAAAACCGCCAACACAGTAGGTATAGTATACCACACTGGTACAAGAACCACTTTGGGGCACTACACTGCATATTTCTCAAAAAGCAGTGGTTGTTTTGAATGTAACAATACCTATGGTACTCCAAAACATAGGTTGCCAGCAAATTGAACAAATGTCTACTTAAAATTCCTTCAACCCAAATTTAGTCACTAAACTATAGCACAATTAACAGTTAGAATACGCTAGCAGATATCTAACTAAATCCATAATACTACAATAGTACTTTTGAGTCAATCTAGTTAGAATACGCCAACTGCTTGAAAAATACCCGTAATTCCAAAACACTTCAAATGCGCCATCTCAATGCTTATACGAGAACACATCTCTAACCTCTAATGTAGTTAGAATACGCCAACTTCTTTAAACATTTCCTTAATCACAACATACTTCAAACAAGCATACTATGACCCTCATGTAACTGTAATTATATTTTTAAAATAAAATCCAGTATCGACTTTTTCCCCAATGATTATTTAATGTCAAAACAACAGCAGTGTGTCATACTCTAATGTTGTACCAAACATAGTACTTGTACTGTTTGAGAGGGTCCTAATAGAAAAATGTATACGTAAAATTGTATAGAACTATTGCTTTTAAAATATCCTGCTTAACAAATTGTACTGTTGTTTTCCCACAGAAAACAAACCAGAAATTCCAACTTCATAATGCTATAAAAATTAGTATCCATAGCAATAACTGTAAACATATTACTACTGTGGTGGCAATAGTCAGTGGTCAGATCATGGGCAGCATGGCCCATAGGCCTGCTGCCAGAATCTAGCCACTGGCCACAACCACCACAATACAATGAACTATATAACAAGTACGTACCATACACCATCAAAACTCACCCTGACACCCTTGCAATCGAATCAAATAACCAAATAACCCCAAATGTCTTTTCCAAACGGTCTGTTCACAGCGCTGACCGTGAACTGCAGCTGTGTCCACGGACAGCTACGACACCTGTCCAACCTTTTTCAACCTACAAAAATGGCCCCATATCATCTTTTTCCAACTCCCCCACCTTTCCCACTCTGTTTATCCACCACCAAAGAAGCCCCAGATGTGTTTTCCAGACTTTTCCCCCAGATGTCTGCAAATCCAACATGGCGGGGGTTTCCAAGAATCTGTCGCATATCATGCTTTTCGCCATCCGTGGACTTCACGCTGCCCTCTGGGTCAAGCGTATGCCTGTCCACGGACTTAACAGGGAAGTGAGTCTGCGGACCGAACCCAGATATCACAAATTATTTTATACCTACTTTTTGCTCGTTTAAAAAAGAACTACAGGACGGCTTTAAACCAAATTGACAAATTCATGCTTTCTGGACCAAGCCGTAACTCCTGCTGCAAATTTGGTGAAAAACTGTCCAGTGGTTTAGTCTGTAGGCGTGAGCAACTTGTTTTTTCCATTGTCTCTATGGGAAAAAACACACATTTTGGGAACCCCGCTATAACTTTCCCCCTTAACAAAACCTCACCAAACTTCGGGGAATCAATCTGGTGGAGCCATATACTTGTTTTCTGAAGTACTGTGAGTATTCAGTCAGGGAGGCGAGGTTATAAGCCGCCCAAAAAGTGCTTATAACTTAACCAAAGTACAGGGCCGCTACCACAGGCCACGTAATTCAGGGAAAAAACTTTAGATGCAGGGACTTTAAGGTGAGAACATAACGCAACAAAACCACTGAAATTCAGCTAAAACCACCTTAATTTCACGCCCACTGTTGCGCATCCTATGACCACAATGATGACATGACAGATCACATCACTGATGGCATCACTAATTACATTACAACAGTAATTGACATTAAGCATGACCTTCAGTCATGGTTGGTCAGTGTGCATGGCTTAATATACTTTAACTCATGAATGGGTACTAGTCATGGCCTTCAGTAATGGATTGTGGTCAAAACCTTTACCCATGTGCACTGAATATTTTAAAACACTAAAAGGCTAACGACCATAGATGTTGGCCTTTACCAATGGATACAGCTTTCAACCATGTCCACTGTATATTATATACACTGGTCAGGCACTAGCAATGGACTTTAGCCCAATATTGGCCAGTGGTCACAATATTTGGCTGTCCCCACTATATATTCTAACATATAAATGGGCCACTAGCCTTGCCTTTGACCTTGGGCATTGTGTATATGTTTGGCCATGTCCACTGTATATTTTAAAATAATAAAATGCAACAAATGATGGTTTTCAGCCGTGCCCACTGTGTATTATATAACACTAACAAGCCACTAGCTATGACCTACCACTGTGTCCACTGTATATTATATACACTAACCACTCACTAGCCATGGTATTAAACACAATACTAGCCAGAGGCCATGGCCTTTGGCTGTACCGACTGATTATTCTAACATATTAATGGGAACTAGCTATGGCCTTTAGCCATGGCCACTCACTACAGCTTTCAACATTGCCCACTGTATATTTTAAAACAGTGATGGGCTACAATGCACGGCTTTTAACCATGCAAATTGGTATTTTTTAACACTAACTGACCACTAGCTCTGGCCTCTGGTGCTGGCCAGTGACCCCAGCCTTTGTCAAGGCCAAGTACAGTGACTAAATTGTTATTAAGATAATCAAAGTTTTCATGAGCTAACTTATAAATTATGTTATGTCTAATTCCATTATTGATGTAATTAGTGATGGCATCAGTGATGTGATTTTCAATGTTATCAGTGTTCTCATACATGTAAAGAAGGCATGGTATCAAGGAAGACAGACACAAGTGACCACAGTTCAAGGGTGTTTATTGAACTTTAATAGGGTGTGATAAACTCCTATCTAATCCAAAATCTACAGATGGGAACAAGCTACAACCTTCAAATAATAATAATACAGTCCCAGTGTAGTCTCCCCAAAATAAAAGGGCCTATACAAAAAACCTGTTCACAATTTTTACTGCTAAATACAAATAGTGTGGGGTAATATTCATGAAAAAGTGTTCACAAAATGATAATTCAGGATGTTCAGGCCGTTGGCCTCCCTACCCCATGTTTTCAGCACGGGGCATGGTGGTTCACTCGAGCATAGCACACTCTCGGGCTTCTTCGTCATGAGGATATAGTTCCATTACCAACATCACGGCCTTCTGTGCCCAAGTCTCTGAAGTCATCAAAGTCTCTTGATTTAGATGGCCTCACTTTCCAAAACAAACGAAAAGTGCCTTTTCAAATATTCAAGTCGGGTGATTCACTCTTCACCCTGGATCCCCCTCAGCTGGGCTCAGATCCCTTTCATACCACAGTCTTTACTTTGGATCCCTTTCTTCCAGGCTTGGATCCTCTTCTCCAATGCTTATAGAATATCTTTTCTCGGGTGACTCATGGTTCACTCCGAATCCCCCTCAGCTGGGCTCAGATCCTTACTTTTCCCCAATTAGTCTCCCTCAGCTGGGCTTGGACCAATTGCAGTCTGTATTAGCTATTGAAGACTTTCGAATGTGCACAGGGTTTAGGTTAACACATTGAAGGACCACTTCGATTTCACAGTTCACAATTGTACACTCTAAGTTGCACACCTAATAGAGACCTTCGAATGAGCACCCACGTGGTGCCAGACCACTCTGTATATGGCATCTATCTTCAAAAGTGCAGTCACTTCTTGGATATTGAATTATATGCACATCGCGGGTGACTCATGGTTCACTCCGGATCCCCCTCAGCTGGGCTCAGATCCTTACTTTTCCCCAATTAGTCTGCCTCAGCTGGGCTTGGACCAATTGCAGTCTGTATTAGCTATTGAAGACTTTCGAATGTGCACAGGGTTTAGCTTAACCCATTGAAGGACCACTTCGATTTCACAGTTCACAATTGTACACTCTAAGTTGCACACCTAATAGAGACCTTCGAATGAGCACCCACGTGGTGCCAGACCACTCTGTACATGGCATCTACCTTCAAAAGTGCAGTCACTTCTTGGATATTGAATTATATGCACATCGCTCATCACATATGCCTCACACTCTGTTCTTTGCAGATTTCTTCATACATTGTTGCAGCTTGCAACCTTGGATCTATCACAGACCTTCCTGCTATCAGTCTCTCTGACCCACTTGCTGTGCTGACTTTATTGGCACTGCTATCTCGTAGGAGCCAAGGACAGTACCACAGTGGCAAGCACTCATCCTCGCCTTGGCTATCGATGCAGGAGGGCCCCTGGTACCTTTTGACACACAATGCACCGTTCTTCAGCTTTAATTCCCGGTCTAATGTTTCTTATGCTCGAGGGCTCATGAAAGTAGTATTTTTCCTCCAAAAAGGCCAAGGGCAATTCCCTCCTTGCAACGCTTTCTGCTCTTGTCGTCTTTCTCCTTGTATTAAACTGCCATCTTGGAACTGCTGCATTTTGGCTTTCTCAGAGTGTGCTTTCATGCTCCGCCTTTTATCCATGTGGGGAAGTGTGATGAATTATAAGTAATTGCCTGACTCTGCCTGACCCTTGTGTTGGGACATGTCAGGTATACTGCTCGGGTGTTAGTCATTTTTCTATCACAGTGAGCGGTCCATGAGAAAGTGCTTGCATCAGGGAAGGGGGGGGGGTTTGAGTTCCTTGGTATCCTACCTGGTAGGATGGGGAAAAGGTGTTACAGGGAATGGGATACCACATCTCACCATCCGTTGTCCCACTCCCCAAAGACCCCTCATCCAGGTGATCCTTCTGCACTGGTCGACCCACAGGAACTGGATCCAAAAGTGATTGCCATGTCCTGGTCACCTGGATGACATATCCCCGGGGACTAGCGGGTGGGACACCTTCTGGTTTCTCACATACAACATGCCATTAGTGATGTCATCAGTGATGTGAGCTGTGATGACATCAATGTGGTCATAGGATGCACAACAGGGTGTGTGAAGTTAAGGTGGTTTTAGCTGAATTTCAGGGGTTTTGTTGCTTTAAGTTCTCACCTTAATGTCCCTACAACTAAAGTTTTTTCCTTGAATTTACAAGGTTTTGTTACAATGTATTGTTCACCTTAACGTCCTTGCAACTAACGTTGTATTTTTTCCTTGAATATGTATATGTGAAATGCACATATGTACAGACACAGAGTTGTATATTTTTTTTAATTTTATTTGTAGCCGCAGCTACAGCGTCAGCCAATGAATTGCAGGATGTTGCGTGCACGGCTAAGATGAGTAACGACTGCACTGCTTTTATTTGTGACTAAACTACTGCCCCTGATAACATTGTAACCATGGCTACAAACAAAGAATTGGGAGATTTTAATTACTGAAACTGCATAAAATAAATTACAATATATATTGTAATATATGTTTGCACTCTGTGTTCAATTTTATCTATTTTTGTAACTTGAAAGGTGGTCCTTAAAAGGGCCGTTTTGGAGAACAGAAAGAGCGGGGTGAATAGGGGAGGAAAACACATAAGGAAGAAACATATGACAAAGGAATTAAAATAAAAAGCAATTTAGATTTGTATTTTATCTTAAAGGGGGGAATTTGCTGCTTAAAAAAAGAAAACAAAGAATGACAGGCAATCTGGTATTCAGAGATTAACTTCTGCCATTCCTCAAATGTGGTACCACACTTGACTACCCATTTGACACATTGGGCCTCATTACGAGGTTAGAGGTAGCCATGGCGCTATTAGTTCCATGGCTGCCTCCAAACTCGTTACGACTCCGGGCTGGTGAATGGAGCAATTACCGGTCCATTCCAAGGTTGGCGGGACCGGTAATTCCCCATTCACAGAGCCATTCCCCATTCCCATTGAGCCCCATAGGGCTCAATGGGAATGGGGAAGGCGCTAATAACGGTACCGCAAATTGCAGTACTGTTATTAGCTCTGGATTCCCTTTGCGCTTCCCGTCCTTAACACCAGGTAAAACCAGGCATTAGGGGAGGACCCGCAAAGGGAACTCATAGTAGGGCGGTAAGGGATTACCGGCACCGGTGCCCTTACCGGTACGGGTAATCCCTTACTGCCCACCTCATAATGAGGCCCATTGTGTACACATGACTTGCATCATGGAAAGATCGATAGTCAGTAAAACAGGAGCCTGTGTAGTTGACAATGCTGCTGAAATTGAGGCTTCATTTGCACTTTGCAATATTGTTGCACTGGTGAATGGAGGTGCTGTAGGTGGTGCTGATGTCCATCTAAGCCAAGACTGGGACCCATGCATTTTTCTTTTATTATGTTTGTGCGGCTCCCGATAGTCATTATCAACGTCATTCCAGTGGACTCACAGTAGATGATTAATCATAATATATGTTCTCAGGTTTTGTAAATGCAAGTACCTCCTCTGCCTCTTTTCTAGAACAGTGATTTTTACTTTAATGAAGCGCTAACTGTCGCAGTTTTTTCATCCCAGTTGCCTTCTACCTCAATGGCAATGGATTCGGAACCCAAATGATAATGTCATCACTACTGGTACTTGTTGTCAGACATGTTGGAATGTCCAACCGGGAAGGAATATGTAACACAATAAAAATGACAACACGAAAAATGGGCCTCATTACGAGGTAGGTGGTAAGGGATTAGCGGCACCGGTAAGGGCACTGGTGCCGGTAATCCCTTACCGCCCTACTACGAGTTCCCTTTGCGGGGCCCTCCGTAACGCCTGGTTTTTGCAGGAGTTAAGGACGGGACCCGCAAAGGGATACCGGTGTCAATAACGGTACTGCAATTTGCAGTACCGTTATTGCCGCCTTCCCCATTCCCATTGAGCCCTATGGGGGCTCAAATGGGAATGTGAAATGGCCCTGATGAATGGGGAATTACCGGTCCCGCCGACCTTGGAATGGACCGGTAATTGCTCCATTCACCAGGGTGGAGTTGGAAGGGTTTTGGAGGCAGCCAATGGACCTCATTACGACTCTGGAGCTAGCCATGGCACTATTGGTGCCATGGCTGCCTCTAAAATCGGGTCTGGGTTCCCGGAATGGGGAATTACCGGGCCATTCAGAGTTCGGAGGGCCCGGTAATTCCTCCTTCAGGGAACCCGGGCACGGACCTTCCCCATTCCCATTTCAGCCCCCATAGGGCTCAATGGGAATGGGTGCGGGAGCTAACAACGGGTCCATTCCCACAATTACGACTGGCCCGTTGTTAGCTCCCTGGTCCCCTCGCGGGACCTGCTCTGGACGTCTGGTAAAAACTAGATGTCCAGAGCGGGTCCCGCGAGGGGACCTCTTAATCGTGCGAGGTGGGTTTAACGGCGTTGGCACCATTACCGGCACCGTTAAACCCATTCCGCACATCTTATAATGAGGCCCTATGCCTCAAAAAGGATGAATAGTTTGCAATGCAATCACTTCAAACATGTTCAATTTTTAAAGCACAACAGAGATATCAAGCATTACCATGCCGTTTGAACTACTTCTTGCAGCATTTCTTTTTTATTACAAAACACATTCCACAGTGGGCCTCATTACGCGGTAGGTGGTAAGGGATTACCGCACCGGTAAGGGCACCGGTGCCAGTATTCCCTTAACAACCTTTTCTGAGGTCCCTTAGTGGGTCCCTTCCTCAACGCCTAGTCTGACCAGGTGTTAAGGACCGGACCCGTTAAGGGACTTCAGAGCTAATAACGGTACCGCAAATTGCAGTATTGTTATTAGCTCCATCCCCATTCCCATTGAGCCCTATGGGGGCTCGAATGGGAATGGGGAACGGTTCCTGAATGGGTCTTACCGGGTCCTCCAAGGTTGGAATGACCCGGTAAGTCCCTATTTCGGGAACCCGGACCCGTAATGCGGTAAGGGGGTAGCCATCATGCTAAAAGCACCATGGATACCTCCTACTGCGTAATGAGGCCCGTATCTACAAACATAAAGTGCCTCATTTGTGTAAAATCGTTCTTCTACAGAAAAATACATATAAAGTTTGAATAACCGCCATTAAGAGGGAAAGTAGTCCCTTCTCCCATTCAATGGTGGACATCTTTTTTTTTTTTTTTTGCAGTTGCAAAATGCCAGAGTGTCTGCAGCCAAATCAAGACACTATTACTACCCTGGGATGAACTGGATGAAGACTTCCGACAGATGCATTGTATCTGAAAGAAAAGATCCTGGGAAGGCCTCTCGCTACTCCAAGTGGTACTGCTGGATATAGGAGCAGCAGATATGTAGACACTTCATGAAAAGGCTCCTCTCTGAACCTGTCTAGCATTTCTAATAACTTTTCAAAAAGAGTGTTGCTGTGTTGCTGATGGTTAAAGACTCTGGCTGTTGCTAGCAACACCTTTAATGGGTGGAGGTTGATTCTGCACAACCACCACTCACAGCTACAATGATAAGCCAAAAAAGACTGCAGCCCAGTATGTTCCAGACCATCTTGTGCAATGTCCAATACACATCATCCACATCCTCCCAGGAGACTCGCACCAAATGATTGATCATAATTGATATTCCCAAGCTTCATATCCAACATCTTTTTTTTCTTTTTTCAGATGCAAAATGCTGGAGTGTCTTCAATCAGATAAAGACACTATTATTACCCCAGGATGAAGTGAATGAAAACTTCCAACAGATGCATGACAGATGGAAGGCCTCTCACTCGTTTAAGTGGTACTACTGGAGATAAGAGCACTACATCTGTAAACAATGAATGAAAAGCCTCCTCTCTGAACCTCCCTAGCATTTCTAATAGTGATCCACTGCTGCCAGTGTTTAAAGACTCACAGGGTAATTCATAGAATTTCGCAGAAAAGTGTCGCAAGCGGCTGGCGCAGAGTGTCCGCGTGCGATTGACTGCGCCAGGCACGTGCGCTAAAACCGATTTCCGCGCACAGCGTATTCATGGATTTCAGGCTCCCAAACCAGCCGTGGCGCAGAGTATCGCAGCGACCCAGCAGCAGCGCCAGTAACGCCCCCAAGAACGCCCTCGCGCAAGGAAAAGCCATCAAAATCGCAAAATAATCGCAAAGGGCTGCGCTAACCCTGGACCAGTTTACAGGGCTGCCAAACAAGGAACGCAAAGCGGGTAACGTGCATATCAGGGGTACGTGTGAAGTTATACACGCGATTAGCCAGGGTACGTGTATTACAGGGGTACGCGGGAAGTGTAACACGCGATTGGCCAGGGTACGTGTATTACAGGGGTAGGCGGGAAGTTATACACGCGATTAGCCAGGGTACGTGTATTACAGGGGTACGCGGGAAGTTTAACACGCGATTGGCCAGGGTACGTGTATTACAGGGGTATGCGGGAAGTTTTACATGCGATTAGCCAGGGTACGTGTATTACAGGGGTACGCGGGAAGTTTAACACGCGATTGGCCAGGGTACGTGTATCACAGGGGTACGCGGGAATTATCACATGCGATTTGGCTGTGTACGTGTATTACAGGGGTACACGGGAAGTTTTACACGCGATTCGGCTGGGTACGTGTATTACAGGGATGCGATTTGGCCAGGTACGTGTATTACAGGGGTGCGCAGGAATTATCACACGCGATTTCGCTGGGTACGTGTATTACAGGGGTGCGTGGGAATCATCACACGCGATTTGGCTGGGTACGTGTATTACAGGGGTGCGTGGGAAGTCACACGCGATTAGGCTGGGTGGGTCCTCACAGGTGTTCCCTGTACACCCTCCACGGCCCCTGCAGGCAGCCTACAAAACAGGGGACTACCCTGCACACCTGCTCATGTCCCCCTGCACCCCCACCCCCCAGCAGTGCAGGGGCAGCCTCCACCAGGCCCCCACCCATGTCTCCCACCACCCCCACCCCCCCGCCACCAGGGGCAGCCTCCACCAGGCCCCCACCCATGCCTCCCACCACCCCCAACCCCCAGCAGTGCAGGGGCAGCCTCCACCAGGCCCCCACCCATGCCTCCCACCACCCCAACCCCCAGCAGTGCAGGGGCAGCCTCCACCAGGCCCCCACCCATGCCTCCCACCACCCCCAACCCCCAGCAGTGCAGGGGCAGCCTCCACCAGGCCCCCACCCATGTCTCCCACCACCCCCACCCTCCCGCCACCAGGGGCAGCCTCCACCAGGCCTCCACCCATGTCTCCCACCACCCCCACCCCCCCGCCACCAGGGGCAGCCTCCACCAGGCCCCCACCCATGCCTCCCACCACCCCCAACCCCCAGCAGTGCAGGGGCAGCCTCCACCAGGCCCCCACCCATGCCTCCCACCACCCCCACCCCCCCGCCACCAGGGGCAGCCTCCACCAGGCCCCCACCCATGCCCCCCACCACCCCCACCCCCCCACCACCAGGGGCAGCCTCCACCAGGCCCCCACTCATGTCTCCCACCACCCCCACCCTCCCGCCACCAGGGGCAGCCTCCACCAGGCCCCCACCCATGCCTCCCACCACCCCCAACCCCCAGCAGTGCAGGGGCAGCCTCCACCAGGCCCCCACCCATGCCCCCCACCACCCCCACCCCCCCGCCACCAGGGGCAGCCTCCACCAGGCCCCCACTCATGTCTTCCACCACCCCCACCCTCCCGCCACCAGGGGCAGCCTCCACCAGGCCCCCACCCATGCCTCCCACCACCACCAACCCCCAGCAGTGCAGGGGCAGCCTCCACCAGGCCCCCACCCATGCCTCCCACCACCCCCAACCCCCAGCAGTGCAGGGGCAGCCTCCACCAGGCCCCCACCCATGCCTCCCACCACCCCCAACCCCCAGCAGTGCAGGGGCAGCCTCCACCAGGCCCCCACCCATGTCTCCCACCACCCCCACCCCCCCGCCACCAGGGGCAGCCTCCACCAGGCCCCCACCCATGCCTCCCACCACCCCCAACCCCCAGCAGTGCAGGGGCAGCCTCCACCAGGCCCCCACCCATGTCTCCCACCACCCCCACCCCCCCGCCACCAGGGGCACCCTCCACCAGGCCCCCACCCATGTCTCCCACCACCCCCACCCCCCCCCGCCACCAGGGGCAGCCTCCACCAGGCCCCCACCCATGCCCCCCACCACCCCCACCCCCCCGCCACCAGGGGCAGCCTCCACCAGGCCCCCACTCATGTCTCCCACCACCCCCACCCCCCCGCCACCAGGGGCAGCCTCCACCAGGCCCCCACCCATGCCTCCCACCACCCCCACCCCCCCGCCACCAGGGGCAGCCTCCACCAGGCCCCCACTCATGTCTCCCACCACCCCCACCCTCCCGCCACCAGGGGCAGCCTCCACCAGGCCCCCACCCATGCCTCCCACCACCCCCACCCCCCCGCCACCAGGGGCAGCCTCCACCAGGCCCCCACCCATGCCTCCCACCACCCCCACCCCCCCGCCACCAGGGGCACCCTCCACCAGGCCCCCACCCATGTCTCCCACCACCCCCGCCCCCCCCCGCCACCAGGGGCAGCCTCCACCAGGCCCCCACCCATGCCTCCCACCACCCCCACCCCCCGCCACCAGGGGCACCCTCCACCAGGCCCCCACCCATGTCTCCCACCACCCCCACCCACCAGCACTGTGGGGCACGTGGACAGCAGGCAGTCAGGCAGCAGCAGATGGCAGGTGGGAGCGTGCTTAGGGCTCTGGGGGGCAGTAATTTGGCCTCCTGGCCAGGAGCGTTGTCTCTCGTGTGTGAACGCGTGGACAGCCTGATAGGGAGTGAAATCCCACACGTCAGCGTGTGAATCGAGGAAAGGCCCTTAGCGCGTAAACCCGTCAACAGCATATGCGCGCCTATAGTCACCTGCACGTGCAGGAAATTGTTGCGTGACACGTCCCAGTGTCAAAGCGTGTGATTGGTGAAAATGGATCTACACGCAGAAGTGACAAAGCGTGTGATTGGTGAAAATGGATCTACACGCAGAAGTGACAAAGCGTGTGATTGGTGAAAATGGATCTACACGCAGAAGTGACAAAGCGTGTGATTGGTGAAAATGGATCTACACGCAGGAGTGAAAAAGCGTGTGATTGGTGAACGTACACGCCGCGTAAGTGACGCTGTACGTGTGGGCCTGTATATAAGGTACATGTAGAACACCATTTCCTTGTACGTGCTTTTCGTGGAGAGCGAGTGGGTGAATTCTGTACTTCTTGTCGTTTCACACGCGATTTACTTCACGGCGTTTCCAGTTCGTACTCCCTGTTACCTCTGACAGCTTTTTCTCTATTTTTCCTCTTGTACTGGTTTACCTGGGCCTGTTCCCTCAAACAGTGTCCCCTTCTACTGTTGTCCTGTCTTCTCAGACAGCGTACACATCTTCTTTTGGCGGGGGTTTAGCCAGCCAAACGCGCTCATTTTTCACGCTCTTTTACCTGGCAGACGGTGAGTCACGCACGTATCCAACTTCTGTGCTTGCCCCGTGTGTAGCCTACCCCTTCAGAGGTCATTCTAGGCTGCGTGTGACACGCATACGTTCATTCTTGTGTTACTGGGTGCCACAGCGTAGTGCAGGTTTTTCTTTCTGCACACATGGTCTAGGAGGGGTTGCGTGCACGTCATCTCCCTTTTTTGGGCCTCCTGTGCATTGCGTGACCCGTCATCTTTCCCCAGGGGTTACAATCAGCCGTGCTAGAGCACTAGGGTACAATTACCATCTGGTACCCAACCCCTTTGACCCCCAATTGCCCAGGACAATTGTCTACAGCTACTCCCATACGCACATTAATATCAGTGCCATGGCTGGGAGGCGAGGATTCCGTAAGGGTGGCAAAGGTGGAAGAGCCACAAGTGGTGGCCGTGGTGGATCCGGTAGGGGACGTGGTCGTAACTTGCAGGGTGAGCCTGTCCCCCCATGTGTGGAGGACCAGTCAAGGGCACCCATCATCCCCCCCCTCCCCCCCTTCCCCCCCTCCCGTTGAGGCTGAAGTGGCTGACACCATCCATGCTCAGCCCTTGTTGGACCAGCCCATTGTGGCACCAGACCTGGCTGACTCCATGGCTGACTTCCAGGTCAGCAGGGCTACGACACGTGCGCTGGTGCACGTTGATGCTATCATGCCACGTGGATCTGGGGCAGCAAGGTCATCTGCTGCCCCAAGTAGGCAGGGCGGAGAGGCTGCAGGGGCAGCTGCAGCTCCATCCACCCCAGCTCTCACACACCCAGCCAGGACAGTGTCCGTCCTAGTCCATTCTGCTGACATTCCCCATGACACCATTACACTTGAGCCAATGCCTGCACCAACTCCCATGCTGAGTGTGCAATCCCACACACCTGATACAGAGCCCACCAGGGCTCCTGCCCCTAGTGTCCAGAGCGGCGCAGGACACTCAGGATCACCACCACCTTCCAAGCGGAAGAGGAAGAGTGCTCGTCCGGCACAGGCTGATGCCCCCGACACGGCTACACAGTCCGGTCCGTCGAGGAAGCCCAGCTTCACGGATGTGGAACTGAATGCACTTGTCGAGTATGTGTCCGGACATGATAACGAGATGGTCATTGTTGCAGGATCCAAGACCACACCTGCACAACGCCAGGCACACTGGCAGACCATTGCGGACATCGTAAGTGCCCTTAGAATCGTGAGGCGCACAGCCAATGATTGCTACAAGCGCTGGAATGACCTAAAGCGCAGGGCAAAGAAGAAGCTGGCCTCAAGTCATGCCGCAACTCTGGTGACTGGAGGTGGGTCTCCAGTAGAAGACATGGAACTCACTCCACATGAGTCAGTCGCTGGGACCTACGTCACGGAGGAACAGATCCAAGGCGTGGGAGATCTGCCTGATTACGAGGCATTGTCCGGTGAGTGCACATGCATGTGTGTGTCATCCATGTGCATGGTGTGTGTGTGAGGGCATCTGTTTGTGTGCCAGGTGAGAGTGTGTGCGCCTGAGTCGAATGGGTCAGCCATGTGCTTCATGCAAGACATCCTGGGCAGCTGCATTTCGCCATTGCAGTATCCCTTCTGCCAACAGTAGACATCTAGCCCAACAGCACCCAAGTTGGCCTTGAAGTGTCACCTTGCCACTACATTGTTGATTATTTTCCTATGTTCAATCAGACAGATTGTATGCATTCCACCACTTATACTAGGCATTCCTCAGTCCTCTAGTCACATGTATGGCATGGCCATGGTAAAGTGGAGTTACTTTGTTACCTGGATATCATATGTTCACACATGTCCCTGTGCAATTGGACCATATTGGACTGGCAGCTCCAGGTGATAAAGCAGACCTGTCAGAATTAGAAAAGCTATTGCATGTGGGAACTGGACAGAATGAATAAGTGCTGCCCTCCTCTCCATCTACACTCAATAGCAATGGCACATGCCATCTGTGTGATGGCATGTGTGTGTCACCTGGCAATCACAGGGCAATGTGTGATGCCACTGCCAGGCAGCATGCATGAAATGTGTTCATCTTCCATCTTTGTGTAATGAGTGTGTGCCATTTGCCTGCCCTTCATACGCAGTGAGGGTGCATGCATGGGAGGGTCTTAGTCATGTGGGACATGTGTCAATCAAGTACTGGTTCTCTTGTTTCACAGCCCTCATTGTGTGCCATGGTGCTAATGCGGGTTTCCATTTCTTTGTCATTATGTCATTGCAGGGGAAGACGCACCTGATACTGCTGGGGTTGTGGAGATGGTGCAGAGCCAGGAGGGGTCCGAGGGCCGACCAACCACCAGTGAGGGACGTGGTGTGCTGGTGGGTGAAAACCCACAAGTGCTGCAGGTCGTGCTCTCAAGGGGTGTCTCTGGCTGCACCTCCCCCGAGCTGTACTCAGCTGTTGACTCGGATGATGAGACCTACGTGCCGTCGCAGGTGAGTGTTCCAGGGAGGGAATCTGTTCTGTCCCACCCACCTGCACCAGGGTCAGAACCCTCAATGGGGATGTCAGTGTTGGCAGCTAGGCCTTTGGTGGTTACGGATGCAGGGTCACACTCCGCGACATCTGATCCTGTTCCTGGGCCAGCAGATCAGAGGGGGAATGCAGTCCTGCAGCCTCAGGCAGTGCCGGCACAGCAAGGCGCAGTCCGCCTTGCCCCAGACAGGTGTGGTGCCCGCCGACGTGGTGGCCGTACGCCACCTGGCAATACCGTATGGGAGCAATCCATTTACGGTATGGCTACCCAACAGGCAGCATCATCCGAGATGATGGCTCAGGCCATGGATAGGGTGGCCACTTCCATTGTCCCCCCTGAAAGGCTGATGGAGCGACTAGAGCAGGCAACCGACTCCATCTGCCAGTCACACAGGGAGGACATGTTGGCGTCCAACAGGGACAGGCGGGCGGCACTGGCGACTCTGCAGGAGGCCATCTCCATAGAGTCCCAGGGCCACAGGGAAGCCCTGAGGCAGGAGCTACATCAACTCAGGATGACTCTTGTTGAGCTAGAGGCTTCAACACACCAAAGGACAGAACAGCAGCTGGAGCGTCTCACCCGTACGCTCTCAGCTGAGATGCAAGCAACGAGGGCGGAGGTCCGGGCATCCCGTGAGTTGTTGCATGGGGACCTCCGCACCCTCATCCTCCAGAACGAGACCTACCACACCCGCATGCTTGCAGCAATGGAGGAACAGAGTAGGGCCTTGCGTGGGCTGCCTCCCATAGTGCTACCACCTCCGGATGCAGCTGCACAGGGTGATAATAGCGACAGCAGTGATACTCCCACAATAGGGTAGCCTTGTGGGCCATGAGACCATGGAGGTGTTTTTTTTTCCCAGGATCCACACAGGTGGTTTCTGGTGTGCACCCTGACCTCGGACCTCCTGGGTGGCCTCCCCAACCCCTCCGGGCCCTTTAATGGCCATTTTTGATTTTCTTTTTCTTTTTATATTTTTTAAATTTTTATTTTTAATTTTATATTTTACCCAATTTTTTGGGGACACATTGTTGGCTTCCGTGGTTCCTGTGGGCATACGCTGCATTGTGGCTGGGCACATGCAGGCTTGTCATGTATTAGGTTCAGATGCCTGGGTTTGAGTCACACACACCCCTCCAGCTTCCCGTTTCCATGGGCTTGCAAAGGGTGTGCCCAAGTGACATTGAAGTACATGGTGACATTGGACTCCCACTACATGTGTGGGTAGTCTAGTCAATACTGTGTATACATTCCTAGTGCATATTGCTGTTGTGTTGTACACTGCATGTTGCATTGATGTGTAACTCATCATCTGTGCCTGCCTCCCAATTTGCAGGTCCCTTCCTCATGTCTACACAAGGCCCTCTAGTCTGGAGATGGGGTCCTTGTTGGCAGCAGTGCACCTACAACTCTACATGGCACCAACACTGTTCAGTTGGAAGTGGTGGGAGTGCAGGCATATCCAGGTGGTGAGACAACTGATTTATTACATTACTGAAGTCATGTTTATGGTAGTACGTGCTCAAGTATGTTGTTTGTCCTGCATTACAGTGAGCATTTCAGGTGTAGGAAGTTTCAATTGGGGACACTGTACATCGCAACACTTGTCACGTTGTGGGGATTACTTTGTTTACCTGCACATAGCATGACATGGCACGGTGTGTTGTGTGGCGGTGCTGGGGATGGGTTGGGTGACATGGCACTGTCCTCTTGTTGCATTTAGCAAGTGGGTATTAATTTTGGCTGCTTGAATGTGTTCCTTCACAAAACTGCATTGGTGTTGTGTGTGGGTAGGGATGCACACATTGTAACACTTCCAGGTGAACAATCTCAGGCTGATATGCTTTTCACGGTTGAATCTCCAGACATTCAGGATCAGTGTCAGGTTGAGTCATCATTGATTGTCAGATGGAATGTGCCAGGCCAGTGTGCACTCCACAGGGGAGTGAATACTATGTGAAGTAATTAGCCACTAGCTGTGTACGGGCTGCCTCCCCTCGTGCCCTTTCCCCTCCCATGCGCAGCGGCTGTGCATGTGGTTGGGGATGTGGGGCCACCACCATGTCCACGGGCAGGCCCCGGCGTGTTGCAACGTTGTGCAGGACACATGCTGCCACTATGATCCTGCACACTACTGGGGGAGCGTATAACAGCTGCCCGCCAGAACGGTCAAGGGAGCGAAAGCGTGACTTTAGCACTCCGAATGTGCGCTCCACTATGCCCCGGGTTGTAATGTGGGCTGTGTTATATCTTACCTCGGGTGGCGTGGTGGGGTTCCGAATTGGCGTCATCATGTGGGGGCTGAGAGGGTAGGCACTGTCCCCTGTGGAGGTGGTGATTGGTATCATTGGTGGGGTTGTGACCTTGCTCAGTATCCAACATGCATGCATGTGCAGTGGCATACATACTCACCGAGAAGCCATGTATCGCCATGCCGCCCAGCATCTATGTCCCGGCATAGGGTGGACATTCGGTAAATGAAGCTGTCGTGGGTGGACCCGGGATAGTTGGCATATACTGAGGTGATGATTCCCTTGGCATTACATACTACCTGCACGTTGATGGAATGCCAGTGCTTGCGGTTCCTATAGATGTGCTCTGATGCCCTGGGGGGACGTAGAGCCACATGGGTGCAGTCGATGGCACCTAGCACTTTGGGGAATCGTGCCACTCCGTAAAAATCCAGGGCGGCAGCATGCCTTTCAGCAGGTGTTCTGGGCAGGTATATGTGCCTGCGGACTGATGGGCGTGCAGTGATGATGTCCAAGACCTGGTGTAGGCAGCGTGACTGGGTGGCCTGTGACACCCCACCCACTATGGCACTTGTCCGCTGAAATGATCCAGTGGCTAAGAAGTGCAGTACATTGAGGACCTTCTCCAGGGGGCTGAGTGCTTGAGAGCACAGGGTGGGTGATGTGAGGTCATCCTCCCACTCACTCACCAGGTCCAGTATTATGTGTGGTGGAAACCTGTACCTTCCATACACCTGGTCATCAGGCATCCCGAAAAGGCTGGTTCTGGGTGTGACTATTCTGGCCCTGACTCTCCTCCTCCTCCTCCTTTGGTAGCCCACTGCCACTGCTGCTAGGAACGGTATGTTCATCCTGGCATCTGGCTTGTTATTTGAAAAGTGCGCAAATTAATGCTTTGCGCGTGTTCTAGGCGAGCGTGTGACCCGCGCACCCCTGGAATCTAGTTCCCACTCCAATAGCGTGTGGAAATTCCCACGCAGCAGCCATACAGGTGCGCTGACGTACTTGCGTGTGTAAGTGCCCGCGCACCCCTGAAATACACGTACATAGGCCAATCGCGTGTACGCGCACTTTTGTCCAATTACACGCAATGAAATACACGTACATAGGCCAATCACGCGATGACACTCTGACGTGCAGTATTTCCACGTGTGTTCCGTCATCACGTGCTGAGTGGGGAACGCCCGTGCGGGTCACGTCAGACGCGCTTACGCGCTGAGGGACTCTGGTCCAATAGAATCGCGTATGCGTGCTGACGCGCTTACGCGCTAAGGGCCTTTCCTCGGATTTCACGCTGACGTGCAGGATTTTCACGTGCCAAATCACTCCGTATCAAGCTGGCCACCCGAAAACACACGGAACACCACGCTCCTGCCCAGAAGGCCGAGTTACTGCCCCCCAGTGCCCCGAGCAGCCTCCCACGTGCTATCTGCTGCTGCCTGCCTGCCTGCTGCCACCGTGCCCTGCCATTTGGTGCCTGCACATCAGCCATCTGCAGGGGTCCAGTTGCTGTGTCCACCCCTGCTGGAACTGAAGACTCCCAACTGGGATTACATCGCTCCACAGCCCAGCCCCAGGACCCAGTTGCCCACCCACACCTGCCTCTGGGGTTGCCATGTCGGGCACTTCCACATCTGGCACCAGTGTCAACCCCAGGCCAGAGGGGCAGAGGGGCACCAGCTTCACTGCCACCGAAGTTGGTGTCCTGGTGGAGCATGTCCTGGGGCAGTATGATGCCCTCTTTGGATCGTCCCGCGCCAGCAAGGAAGGACGGGAGAGGATCTGGGCCGACTGTGTGGTTGCCATCAACGCGGAGGGGGTGGCAACCCGCAACGTCCAGAAGATCAAGAAGCGCTGGGAGGACGTGAGGTCCAGGACCCTTGTGAAGGCCCGGCGCCTCGTGGAGGGGGGCCGGGGCCGCATGAGTTCAATCCAGAAGAGGGTCCTGGAACGCGTACGCCCAGCGCTCCACGCCCAGGTCCTTGAGAGGGAGGCCCGTCTGGAGTTGAGCGGTATGTGTCCAAGCATTACTGTGTGAGACAGGGCATGTTGCGGTGTGCTGGTTCTATGATACTTGCCTGTATGTGTGCCATGGGCCATGTATGCATGTATGTGTGCAGGGACATCATGGTAATGCATGTGCGACCAGTGATGTGTGACCCACATGGTTGTTGCATGTGTTGAAATGCGGCATGGGGAGCCCTATGCAGATTTTGGACATGAGAGCATGCCAGTCTCTGTACCTGGACATGGATGGGGGTGAAGGATGGGTGCTGATGCCAGGTACATATATGGTAGCCATGTCTGTGTGCCTGACCTGCGTGTCTGTGACTTGTGCATGCCATGGATGCATGACACATGTGTGTGACAATGCACAGATTCAGTGACGCACCCAACTTACCCTTGTTTCGCCTGTGTTCGGTGTGTTTGGGGCCAGATGGATGTGACTGAGGTGAAGTGTGTGCATGTGATATGCATGAGCCATGATGCATGTGAGTTACATATCATTGAATGTTTCTAGAGTCCATTGGACATGCATGGAAATGTCCATGGCATGCACCATGCCTGTTACTGTGTGTGTTTTGCCTGGACTGACCCATGTGTTGTGGAGGGACATGATGGAAGTGTACTTTGACAGTGGTGCTCATCTGCTATTGCTTCCTGTCTAGGGGACCATTGTACAGTAGCCTGATGCTTGTGTCCTTTGTCTCCCTCTACGCAGCGGCTAGTGAAGAAGAGGGCGGAGACGGCGCTGTGGAGCAAGGCGGCGGGGATGCCCCCACGGCTGCAGCGGAAGGGGTGGGTGAGCCCCCACAGGGGCCTGCTACGGCGGGAGACGGTGAGGAGCCATCCAGGTTGGTGGTTTGCACAGAGGAGGAGGAGGCCGACACTGGTGCACACATGGGGCCTGGTGGGAGCATCCCTGCTGGTGCAAGTGGTGCAGTCCAGGGCCAGGGGCAGGAGGCAGCACAGGTCACCGTGGAGGGGCCTGTGCATGTCACTGTCCCTGACCCTGTGAGTGCACCACCATGCACCAGCAGGGATGCCCCGTCCCAGGCCCGTCCGCAGGTAGAGGGGATGTCCATGTCACCTGACTCCCCTCCACCTGCGGACGTGGTAACCCCTGGCCGCGTGGAGAAGGTCCTGATTGGGGTCGCGATGCGCACGGCTGTGATTCGTGATGACGTGCGTGCTTCCCGGGAGGAGCACGCACGTCATCACGAAGTGCACCGTGCCGACGTGGCCCAATTGGGATCGGCCATGTTCGGGGGTTTCCTGCATGTGTTGGCCAATCTGACGGCCCTCTCCTCCTCTGTGCAGGCTATCCACCGGTCGTTCTCCTTGCCGTCTTCCAGCCCAGATGCCACCAGGGCCCCGTGTGGACCTGCCCCGACCAATGCAGCCAGCTCGGTGGGGATCCCATCCCTGCCACAGTTGGGAGTCGGAGGTCCAGCAGGGGTGGACAACACAGCAAGTGGACCCCAGCAGATGGAAGATGTGACGGCATCATCGGGCAGGGCACGTGCACGACGGCGTCGGTGGTTTCCATCAGCCTGGATGCCGTCGTGCTGGCAGAGGCAGTGGCGTCGGAGGCAGCAGCGGGCTCGACGTGGGAGGCATCATGGCTCGGGGCCATCAAGATCAGAGGGGCAGGCATCGGCCGGAGGGCAGGGCAACCCTGGGATGGTGGTGTGTTCCGTGTGGGAGGAGTTTGGCCAGCGGATAGGTGCGGAGCGGCAGCGGGCGGAAGAGGAGCGGCTCGCCATGGTCAGGGCGGAGTTCTCCATGCGTCGGGCATTGAGGCGGGCTGAGTGCCTCGAGGAAGCTCGCAGGGAGTTTGAGGTGGACATGGGGTTGTCCCTGCGAGACCTCGGGGCCAGGACAGAGTCCCGCCTCCAGGACATCGACATGGAGTTCGATGATGCCCTGGCCAGCAACATCACCAAGTGAGCCGCAGGACTTGCCCGCTGCCTTTGTATATAGTTATTTAGTTAGTTAGTGCTAGGTTTCCTTTATTTATTTTTATTATTTTGGACCGCTCGGACAATGGCCACTTTTTTGTACATATATTTTACATTAGTTAGTGGTAGGTTTCATTTTTGGTGTTGGGCTCATGGACCCTGGAACATTCCTGTATATAGTTTGTTTTTTTGGGAGATACATTTTTTTAATTTCTTATTGTTTTCACCATGACGTAATGGTTTTTCATTAATTTCCTATGACATGATATTGCTTTGGACAAATTCATTTTAATTTTTTATTCCTTTGTTTTTTTGTTTATCACTTTTGTTCTCGTACATGGACCATTTATTTACTTAGCCACATCGTTGTATGTTTGAAAAGTTCACTTATTTTTGGTATTTAATACATTTTTTATATTTTCTTACACTTGTGTTATTTTCTCATTGGTTTGTTACATGTCATGATATGGGTTTTGACATTCACTTGCACCCATTGTGTATGTGTGTGTGACGGACATGTGTTCTTTTGCATACTTGGCATTGGGGTTGTGTCATGTGATTGCATTCACTATGTGGGTGGATGCAATCCTTGCCTGGGTGTTTGTGCTGGGTATGCTGGCCATTACTGCCATGATTGTGTATCGTCAGGACCTGGGGCCAGGGGGACATGTGTGGGGGCCTGCTGGCAGGTTCCCCACAGTGCTGGGGGGTGGGGGTGGTGGGAGACATGAGTGGGGGCCTGGTGGAGGGTGCCCCTTGAAGTGGGAGAATGGAAAACCAGGCTCCCGTCCTTCACCTCTCGCGCTTGGCCTAGAGGGTCACGACCCAAACACCCGCCACGAGAAGAGTTTGCCCATTTACCAGACGACCAGATACCCTGGTACAGGAACATACGGATGTGTCCATCTGCTTGCCCAGCAGCCCGCACTGGCCATGCCGACACCTGCGGCACGGATCAACTAGACTAAAATCTACACGTCGTTAGAGATGCCATGACGACCTAGACAACGGGAAGCACATCTGTACAAATATATACACACTGGACATTCCCACACCAACCTACACGAAGAATATACTCAGTGCTATGACGTAGGCGACAGGCATATTCACGGACGTGCATCTTTATTATTTTTATATAGGCTTTCAGAATGCAGAAACGCAAGACGCGTCATGAACTTTTACTAGCTTGCTCACGCTTCTCTTTGAAATCAGGTACAACGATGAGAAATATAATAAAGACAATACCGATTATGGAATTATATGCTCCTATAACCTAAAGCACCTGTGCACCAAACGAACAACTTATGCACCGGGCCAAAGTAGGCCTCAAACAAGAGCTCCCGTGGACATCAACAAGACAAGAGTCAGTTGCTGATCCTACAGAATGAGCTTGGCGAAGCAACCAGCCAAGGTCGCAATGTTGCAAACCCACGTTCCAAGAGCAAATCATCAAAGGCACGATGTTGCAACCTCGCACTCCGCGCACCAACGTTAAAGTCACACCGACAAATTAAACCAGACGCACAGTAGAAAAACAATATTAATTGTGCAGAATTATGCCTCTTGCACGGTCCCTCCCCACGTGATCAAGCCGAACCTGACGAGATGCCAAACCCGGGAGAACAGAGGCGTCTGGATCCCTCGCTACGAGACACTGGCAGATACACTTGAAAGGCTCAATGGACATCTGCAACAGTGGGAACGGTACCCCGTCTAGCTATGAATAAGTCCTCACATTGTCTGCATGTACCCATAGTGAAACATTGTTGCAACTTACAGGTACACCGAGAGCTGGGAACGACGGTGGTCCCAGGCTGGGAAGCTCACGGGTGCACCAATCAGAACATGGGGCTCTTATCACTGACGCCAGCACATTTAGCCAATCCTCAGGAGCCTTCATGTAACAATTTTCATGTATCTAATTGTAGGGACAACCCAGATATACCACCTGACTACACCTTGTCCACTAATATCTTTCTCTATATGTGTGCTATACTAACCCTACCACTCGAACACCCAATTAAGAGTGGCGATAGGTTTTTTGTTAACTTTCTGAAGTGACGCAAGTAGCGCGTCATAATACAGTAAAAAGGGCCTGCGAGCCCCACAATTAAGTGTGTGTCAGGACGAACGCGTGCGCTCCTTGACCCATCCCTGCCGTTTTGTCTAATAAACAGCAGAGTCACCTTGCTCCTTGTGTGCGTCTCATACTCTATCTCATCTTATCTGGGATACACACGGGAGGAGTTGGGGCCTCCCTGCCTGGAGGTCTGCGGACGGTCCGGCCGACCCCGGCAGAATTTCCCCCCGACAAGTTGGAGGCACTGCTAAGATTGCACCACAAAGAGCACAGGCCATCTCAAGCACTCCCATGCCACAGACTGTGAGAGAACTGCAGCAATTTCTGGGGCTATGCAACTACTGTAGAGCATGGGTATTTGATTACAGCTCATACATAGGACCCCTGCTTGAGGGGTTGAAGGAAGCAAATAAAGGGGAGAAAAGGTTGGGGTGGACTATCGAAATGAGGGAGGCATTTGACGAATTGAAGGACGCGATATCAACAGCTCCAGTACTGGCATCCCCAGACTATGAGCGACGATTTTTTATATTTTCACATTGCGACTCAGCAGTAATGAAAGCAGTATTGGCCCAAAAAACAAGCATGGGCTATAAACCAGTAGCATTTTATAGCGGTCACTTAGACCCCGTGATGTTAGGGCATTTCCCTTGCGAACAAGGCCTCGCTGCAGCTGCTTTTGCAGTAGAAAAGGCATCAGCAATAACCATGGGGTGTCCAACTACACTGTTTGTGGAACATGCATTATTTGCAATATTGAATAAACCCAAGTCCACACTAACGACACAAAGGGCATCAGGTTATGAGATCATTTTGTCTAGGGCTGAACTAGCGATTGTTAGATGTAGCACTGTTAACCCTGCAAGATTTCTAGCAGAAATAATTGAGGAGGGAGATTACGCCCACGACTGCACCCAACTAAATGAAATATATTCATGTACTAGAAAAGTTGAAGAGAATGCACTAGAGGGAGGTGAGCTTTTGTTTATTGATGGGTCATCAACTATTGATCAAGGAGATGGGATACGGAGAACTGGGGCAGCAGTGGTAAAAATGATGGAGGCTCCGGTGTGTGTGGCTATGAAATGTGTACAGTTACCACAGCATTACTCTGCTCAAGCCGCTGAACTAGTTGCACTAATATTGGCATTGAAAGAAAGTTTTAACAAACGTGTAACAATATATTCCGACAGTGCATATGTTACATCCACTGTCCACTCAGGGCTAACAAAATGGAGGAGAAGAGGGTTTAGGAGAGCTGACGGCACTCCAGTGCAACATGCCCTCTTGTTGGCTGAATTAATTGAAGTAATAAACGACCCCCAAGAGCTAGCCCTAGTAAAATGCACCGCACACACCAATGGTGAAGACCATGTCTCAAAAGGGAATGCAGCAGCAGACGCACATGCGAAATATGCTGCATACTTTGGTGAGATATGGGACCCCACAGACTCACAGAGAGGGAGAGGGAGGGGAATGGCTAGGGAGATGTTAATAAGAGAAGGGTATACCCATCTCCCAGCCACACAGATTATGGAATTACAAGCAGCAGCACCAATGGCCGAAAAGGAAATATGGGTAAAAAGAGGATGTACAATGTCACCAACCGACGCACTATGGCGCCAGAGTGGTACTGGGAAAGTTGTAATACCATTGGCACTTTTAAATACCGCCCTGAGCCAATTACATCACCCAGCCCATACAGGCAAGGAAATAATTGCAGCACGAATTAGAGATGATTGGTTCTGTCCCGAGTTAAATTCTCATGTTTCAAATTTTATCAGCAATTGTCTCACATGCCAACAGTTTACGGCCGGTCATACCCTAAAAGTGATAAGAGGTACCATACCCCGGCCAGAAGGACCCTTTCGGCACCTCCACATTGATAACATATGTCAAGGTAATAGATACATGATTGTAGTAGTATGCCCATTTTCTAGGTGGATTGAAGCAGGGCCCTGTTCACACCCAGATGCATTTAGAGCAGCCAAATTCATAGTAAGGGAGGTCTTCCCCAGGTGGGGAGTGTGCGAAGTATTAAGATCAGATAATGGCCCACATTTCGCAAACGAAATGTTCCAACATATCACAGCCCTGCTGAGCATAAAGCACAAATTTGCATGTGCATATCACCCACAGGCTAATGGCGTATGTGAACGCCTAAATGGCTTATTGAAGGAGGCAATTGCAAAGATACAACAAACAACAAAGAAAAGTTGGTTGTATTGCCTTCCGTTAGCATTGTTCGAGCTGAGGAACAGGCCAGGGTCCGACCACCACCTCACCCCACACGAGGTGGTTACTGGACGTCAAATGCGCCTTCCTCTAACGCCAACGTCAAGGGCATTCACTGACCACGAAAGTTCAGCGAGTATACTAGGTGATGAAATGTATCAATATGTGTCATCTTTGATTACTAGTGTTGTGTTTGTGTCTCAACAGCTCGAGCGCACGCGGGGCGGGTCCACCAGAGATAAAGAAGAAGGCGCCAGTACAGAATTAGAAAAAGAGAACTTGTGCAAACTTGCCAAAGGTGACCACGTGCTACTTCGCAATTTCAATAGAAGGTGGAACGACAAAAGGTTCACCGGTCCACATCTGGTAGAAGACGTATCAACAAGAGCAGTAAAACTAAAGGATAAGCGTGCTTGGAACCACCTACATGATGTAAAGATATACAAACTGCAGACCCGCCCCAGCGCCAACGACAGGTCCATTGGAACAACAGCAACAACATCCCTGACAGCGGAAGGAAGTTCTACCACAGACAACGACCCAATTGTTCCCTTACCTTCTCACTACCCAGACACCCCAGAGACAACAACTGACGAAGAAAGGGGTGATCACTACACTGCCCACCCCATGGTCACACGTTCAAAGAGTAAAAATAATTACGCCATCCCCCCCAGGACAGTTGTAACATAAACTGAAAGACATTGGCCGCACAAATACACATGTAAACACGTGAATGTTCTCTTTTTTCTCTCGCACATACAGGAACTGCGTATTATTGTATTATTAAGTATAAAGCTAACTAACAAAGTCCACTGTCCAGGCGTAGATGGTACTCCCAGACGATAACTACCCAGAAGAATTGTCACACCAATTTGTATACGAAATAAAAAGGCCAACATACCTAAAAAGAAGAAGGGTACGTGTTTACTACACAGCCTTCCTCCTGGCCATAGAATATTACATGCCCCACCTCCGCCCATACTTGCCGGTCTTAAGAGACCAATCACTTAGAGTAGCGTGGGAGCAGCTCTTCGCCTGGGCACTGAATGACTATTTGATAGGGAGAGCTTAAACAAAACAAAACTAACATTTAAAAACGAGCATTTCTGAGAATTTTTAGGCGGGCAACTTTAACGTCGCAAGAATAAGCTGCCAGGACTGCAGCAAGGTAAGAGCAAAATGCCGGTGAGGTTAGCAATTGTAATAAAAATAATAGGGATTTTGATAATCACCGGATTTTTGGCTGCTTCTGTATGGCAGTATAGCTGTGCTATCAATTTTGTTGCTGCACCCAAACCTAATATACCCCCGTTCCTTGCTGCAACAGGTGTTACGTCAGGTGGTAGTAGTAATATTGCACCAAAGAAAAATAGAATTAAACGCAGCACATACTCAGACAATAAAGGTATTGATAGTTATGTACAAGATTCAGCACATGTCACAAACAATATATGGTACCAACACATGACCCGCATTGGTAAGCAGACAACTGAGGATAGCTGCTACGTCTGCTCATTAATACCATACGCCATGAGTGCTTCACGAACATTTGTTGCCACAGAAATAAATGAGAAGATAGCACAGTGCATAATATACTTGGCACTGTTCCAGACGAAAGGAAGATTTCAAGGAACTGTAGTGCACATGACATGGAAAACACGAGACTCATACCCATATGAAAACAACTTCCTCAAGACCTACTTGAGTTATCACAAGACCAGTTTACATGCTGAAGCATTCAAATATATAACAAGTGGCCCTGCAAAAGGAGAAACACAGAAAGTAACACTGAAGTATCTACCATGTGATTGGTACGCCACTGAAATTCCGGGTAAACAAGGATGCTGGGAGAGGCCGCTACTGACGATAACAGGAAAGGTGTATCTGGATAACAGCTGGGAGATAGGAGTGATTGGCAGCAACATGGTAACAAAAGAAACTATCTCAACCATCGAGACACACAATCACCGATGTTGGACGACGTGGATCAAGTATGTACCAATGCTCACATGGGTAGAAGAAGATGAAGACCCAATAACGATACTACCGTTGACTGCGCCCAAGGTATGTTACCAGCATAAAGGAGAGGTGGACGTAGGATATAACACCAATTGCGCAAGTGTGACGGAGTTACCTGAGGGGGGAGCAGGAACAGCAGTAATAATGGATCATTATTGGGCCTGTGGAGAAAAGGCATACCATACACTGCCTCCCCTGTGGAATGGTGTGTGCACAATGGTACACGTCAATGTACCATCACTAGTGGTACCTAAGAAGCACGTCGATGTGGCGAAATTTCCTAGAATGAATGAAGGGGATAAGAGAAGAAAGAGATCTGCACCACTCCAGGAGGAGCAAGGGAACAGGACCAACAGCAATGACACTGTCCTAAATAGAAGAAAAAGACAAGGAGAGCCGCTGACAGGAAATTACCTATGGGGAAGGTCGGAAACGGCACTAACATCAATACCGCCAGAACACAGGCTATTCAGCAGAGCAGCAATGTTCTTCTCCTCAATAATACACCGGGGATTACAGGCTTACGCAAACGCAAAATGGCTCCAAATAACTAGATGGGAACTAATGATGACCATCAATTCTACTGTAAATGGGTTCAACGCAATAAAAGAGGAGCTGCGAGCTGTAAGGATGGTAGCACTACAGAACAGATATGTATTGGACCTTCTCACAGCAATGGAAGGAGGAGTTTGTGCAAAGATAGGACAATCATGCTGCACGTTCATACCTGCCAATGATGCTGACAATGGTACACTGACAGAAGCAGTTTCACAATTAGCCCAGATGCACTCCAAAATGACGGATGAAAGCAATGGTGTGAACAAGGATGAGAGCTGGTTTTCACTATTATGGTCATGGATGCCATCCTGGCTGTCAGATGGACTGAAAATAATAGTGGGCTGTACCATATTGGCTGGAGCTACCCTGATCATAATTAGATTTTGGAAGGCACGAAAGGCACGCACTACTGACGAATTGCTGGAAATGGTGGGAATGCACCCCTTGATGCCAGCAGATGACGGCCAGCATACAGGTGTAATTATACAGGAAAGGGAGAAGCTGCGCACCCAAATAATTACCAACCATCTAGACCCACCGTCAGTAAAGACCGAGAACCCAAGAAACCCCAGGAGCTACATAGGAAGATGGGTATATTGTACTCCTGGGGGTACCTGTGAATATATGTATTGGTCATTTGAAGATCATGTAAACCACTATGGACATCTCGGAGGAATAACCAAGATATGGCGAGTAAGAGGAGATAACGAGAAGGATATGTTTGTGGTCGACAAGTCGACCAGAGGGGGGACTGAAGTGGGAGAATGGAAAACCAGGCTCCCGTCCTTCACCTCTCACGCTTGGCCTAGAGGGTCACGACCCAAACACCCGCCACGAGAAGAGTTTGCCCATTTACCAGACGACCAGATACCCTGGTACAGGAACATACGGATGTGTCCATCTGCTTGCCCAGCAGCCCGCACTGGCCATGCCGACACCTGCGGCACGGATCAACTAGACTAAAATCTACACGTCGTTAGAGATGCCATGACGACCTAGACAACGGGAAGCACATCTGTACAAATATATACACACTGGACATTCCCACACCAACCTACACGAAGAATATACTCAGTGCTATGACGTAGGCGACAGGCATATTCACGGACGTGCATCTTTATTATTTTTATATAGGCTTTCAGAATGCAGAAACGCAAGACGCGTCATGAACTTTTACTAGCTTGCTCACGCTTCTCTTTGAAATCAGGTACAACGATGAGAAATATAATAAAGACAATACCGATTATGGAATTATATGCTCCTATAACCTAAAGCACCTGTGCACCAAACGAACAACTTATGCACCGGGCCAAAGTAGGCCTCAAACAAGAGCTCCCGTGGACATCAACAAGACAAGAGTCAGTTGCTGATCCTACAGAATGAGCTTGGCGAAGCAACCAGCCAAGGTCGCAATGTTGCAAACCCACGTTCCAAGAGCAAATCATCAAAGGCACGATGTTGCAACCTCGCACTCCGCGCACCAACGTTAAAGTCACACCGACAAATTAAACCAGACGCACAGTAGAAAAACAATATTAATTGTGCAGAATTATGCCTCTTGCACGGTCCCTCCCCACGTGATCAAGCCGAACCTGACGAGATGCCAAACCCGGGAGAACAGAGGCGTCTGGATCCCTCGCTACGAGACACTGGCAGATACACTTGAAAGGCTCAATGGACATCTGCAACAGTGGGAACGGTACCCCGTCTAGCTATGAATAAGTCCTCACATTGTCTGCATGTACCCATAGTGAAACATTGTTGCAACTTACAGGTACACCGAGAGCTGGGAACGACGGTGGTCCCAGGCTGGGAAGCTCACGGGTGCACCAATCAGAACATGGGGCTCTTATCACTGACGCCAGCACATTTAGCCAATCCTCAGGAGCCTTCATGTAACAATTTTCATGTATCTAATTGTAGGGACAACCCAGATATACCACCTGACTACACCTTGTCCACTAATATCTTTCTCTATATGTGTGCTATACTAACCCTACCACTCGAACACCCAATTAAGAGTGGCGATAGGTTTTTTGTTAACTTTCTGAAGTGACGCAAGTAGCGCGTCATAATACAGTAAAAAGGGCCTGCGAGCCCCACAATTAAGTGTGTGTCAGGACGAACGCGTGCGCTCCTTGACCCATCCCTGCCGTTTTGTCTAATAAACAGCAGAGTCACCTTGCTCCTTGTGTGCGTCTCATACTCTATCTCATCTTATCTGGGATACACACGGAAGGAGTTGGGGCCTCCCTGCCTGGAGGTCTGCGGACGGTCCGGCCGACCCCGGCAGAATTTCCCCCCGACACCCTGGTGGCGGGGGGGTTGGGGTGGTGGGAGACATGAGTGGGGGCCTGGTGGAGGGTGCCCCTGGTGGCGGGGGGGTGGGGGTGGTGGGAGACATGAGTGGGGGCCTGGTGGAGGGTGCCCCTGGTGGCGGGGGGGTGGGGGTGGTGGGTGACATGAGTGGGGGCCTGGTGGAGGGTGCCCCTGGTGACTGGGGGAGTGGGGGTGGTGGGTGACATGAGTGGGGGCCTGGTGGAGGGTGCCCCTGGTGACTGGGGGGGTGGGGGTGGTGGGTGACATGAGTGGGGGCCTGGTGGAGGGTGCCCCTGGTGGCGGGGGGGTGGGGGTGGTGGGAGGCATGGGTGGGGTCCTGGTGGAGGCTGTCCCTGGTGGCGGGAGGGTGGGGGTGGTGGGAGACATGGGTGGGGGCCTGGTGGAGGCTGCCCCTGCACTGCTGGGGGGTGGGGGTGGTGGGAGACATGAGTGGGGGCCTGGTGGAGGGTGCCCCTGGATGGTGGGGGCTGGGGGTGGTGGGAGACATGAGTGGGGGCCTGGTGAGGGTGCCCCTGGCAACTGGGGGGGTGGGGGTGGTGGGTGACATGAGTGGGGGCCTGGTGGAGGGTGCCCCTGGTGACTGGGGGTGTGGGGGTGGTGGGAGACATGGGTGGGGGCCTGGTGGAGGCTGCCCCTGCACTGCTGGGGGGTGGGGGTGGTGGGAGACATGAGTGGGGGCCTGGTGGAGGGTGCCCCTGGATGGTGGGGGCTGGGGGTGGTGGGAGACATGAGTGGGGGCCTGGTGGAGGCTGCCCCTGCACTGCTGGGGGGTGGGGGTGGTGGGAGACATGAGTGGGGGCCTGGTGGAGGCTGCCCCTGGATGGTGGGGGTGGGGGTGGTGGGAGACATGAGTGGGGGCCTGGTGGAGGGTGCCCCTGGATGGTGGGGGTGGGGGTGGTGGGAGACATGGTTGGGGGCCTGGTGGAGGGTGCCCCTGGATGGTGGGGGGTGGGGGTGGTGGGAGGCATGGGTGGGGGCCTGGTGGAGGCTGCCCCTGGTGGCGGGAGGGTGGGGGTGGTGGGAGACATGGGTGGGGGCCTGGTGGAGGCTGCCCCTGCACTGCTGGGGGGTGGGGGTGATAGGGGACATGAGTGGGGGCCTGGTGGAGGCTGCCCCTGGATGGTGGGGGGTGGGGGTGGTGGGAGACATGAGTGGGGGCCTGGTGGAGGGTGCCCCTGGATGGTGGGGGGTGGGGGTGGTGGGAGACATGGTTGGGGGCCTGGTGGAGGGTGTCCCTGGATGTTGGGGGTTGGGGGTGGTGGGAGACATGGTTGGGGGCCTGGTGGAGGGTGCCCCTGGTGACTGGGGGGGTGGGGGTGGTGGGAGACATGAGTGGGGGCCTGGTGGAGGGTGCCCCTGGTGACTGGGGGGGTGGGGGTGGTGGGTGACATGAGTGGGGGCCTGGTGGAGGGTGCCCCTGGTGACTGGGGGGGTGGGGGTGGTGGGTGACATGAGTGGGGGCCTGGTGGAGGGTGCCCCTGGTGCCGGGGGGGTGGGGGTGGTGGGTGACATGAGTGGGGGCCTGGTGGAGGGTGCCCCTGGTGGCGGGGGGGTGGGGGTGGTGGGAGGCATGGGTGGGGGCCTGGTGGAGGCTGCCCCTGGTGGCGGGAGGGTGGGGGTGGTGGGAGACATGGGTGGGGGCCTGGTGGAGGCTGCCCCTGCACTGCTGGGGGGTGGGGGTGATAGGGGACATGAGTGGGGGCCTGGTGGAGGGTGCCCCTGGTGACTGGGGGGGTGGGGGTGGTGGGTGACATGAGTGGGGGCCTGGTGGAGGGTGCCCCTGGTGACTGGGGGGGTGGGGGTGGTGGGTGACATGAGTGGGGGCCTGGTGGAGGGTGCCCCTGGTGACTGCGGGGGTGGGGGTGGTGGGTGACATGAGTGGGGGCCTGGTGGAGGGTGCCCCTGGTGGCGGGGGGGTGGGGGTGGTGGGTGACATGAGTGGGGGCCTGGTGGAGGGTGCCCCTGGTGGCGGGGGGGTGGGGGTGGTGGGAGGCATGGGTGGGGGCCTGGTGGAGGCTGCCCCTGGTGGTGGGAGGGTGGGGGTGGTGGGAGACATGGGTGGGGGCCTGGTGGAGGCTGCCCCTGCACTGCTGGGGGGTGGGGGTGATAGGGGACATGAGTGGGGGCCTGGTGGAGGGTGCCCCTGGTGACTGGGGGGGTGGGGGTGGTGGGTGACATGAGTGGGGGCCTGGTGGAGGGTGCCCCTGGATGGTGGGGGGTGGGGGTGGTGGGAGACATGAGTGGGGGCCTGGTGGAGGCTGCCCCTGCACTGCTGGGGGGTGGGGGTGGTGGGAGACATGGGTGGGGGCCTGGTGGAGGCTGCCCCTGCACTGCTGGGGGTGGGGGTGGTGGGAGACATGAGTGGGGGCCTGGTGGAGGGTGCCCCTGGATGGTGGGGGCTGGGGGTGGTGGGAGACATGAGTGGGGGCCTGGTGGAGGCTGCCCCTGCACTGCTGGGGGGTGGGGGTGGTGGGAGACATGAGTGGGGGCCTGGTGGAGGCTGCCCCTGGATGGTGGGGGGTGGGGGTGGTGGGAGACATGAGTGGGGGCCTGGTGGAGGCTGCCCCTGCACTGCTGGGGGGTGGGGTGGTGGGAGACATGAGTGGGGGCCTGGTGGAGGGTGCCCCTGGTGACTGGGGGGGTGGGGGTGGTGGGTGACATGAGTGGGGGCCTGGTGGAGGGTGCCCCTGGTGGCGGGGGGGTGGGGGTGATAGGGGACATGAGTGGGGGCCTGGTGGAGGCTGCCCCTGCACTGCTGGGGGGTGGGGGTGGTGGGAGACATGGGTGGGGGCCTGGTGGAGGCTTCCCCTGGATGGTTGGGGGTGGGGGTGGTGGGAGACATGAGGGGGGGCCTGGTGGAGGGTGCCCCTGGATGGTGGGGGGTGGGGGTGGTGGGAGACATGGTTGGGGGCCTGGTGGAGGGTGCCCCTGGATGGTGGGGGGTGGGGGTGGTGGGAGACATGGTTGGGGGCCTGGTGGAGGGTGCCCCTGGTGACTGGGGGGGTGGGGGTGGTGGGAGACATGAGTGGGGGCCTGGTGGAGGGTACCCCTGGTGACTGGGGGGGTGGGGGTGGTGGGAGACATGAGCAGGTGTGCAGGGTAGTCCCCTGTTTTGTGGGCTGCCTGCAGGGGCCGTCGAGGGTGACAGGACCCACCCAGCCTAATCGCGTGTGTAACTTCGCACGCACCCCTGTAATACACGTACCAAGCCAAATCGCGTGTGGAAATTCCCGCGCACCCCTGAAATACACGTACCCTGCTGTAATCGCGTGTGGGACTTCCGGCGCACCCCTGTAATACACGCGCCCAGCCTATTCGCGTGTGGAAATTCCCGCGCACCCCTGAAATACACCCGCCCAGGCTATTCGCGTGTGGAACTTCCCGCGCACCCCTGAAATACACGCGGCCAGGCTATTCGCGTGTGGAACTTCCCGCGCACCCCTGAAATACACGTACCCTGCTGTAATCGCGTGTGGGACTTCCCGCGCACCCCTGAAATACACGCGGCCAGGCTATTCGCGTGTGGAACTTCCCGCGCACCCCTGAAATACACGTACCCTGCTGTAATCGCGTGTGGGACTTCCCGCGCACCCATGAAATACACGCGGCCAGGCTATTCGCGTGTGGAAATTCCTGCGCACCCCTGAAATACACGTACCCTGCTGTAATCGCGTGTGGAACTTCCCGCGCACCCCTGAAATACACGCGGCCAGGCTATTCGCGTGTGGAAATTCCCGCGCACCCCTGAAATGCACGTACCCTGCTGTAATCGCGTGTGGACCTTCCCGCGCACCCCTGAAATACACGCGGCCAGGCTATTCGCGTGTGGAAATTCCCGCGCACCCCTGAAATACACGTACCCTGCTGTAATCGCGTGTGGAACTTCCCGCGCACCCCTGAAATACACGCGGCCAGGCTATTCGCGTGTGGAAATTCCCGCGCACCCCTGAAATGCACGTACCCTGCTGTAATCGCGTGTGGACCTTCCCGCGCACCCCTGAAATCCACGTACCCGGCCAAATCGCGTGTGAGACTTCCCGCGCACACGTATTTTTTGTCAGCGTGTCCGTGTTTGTGGGTACCCCTTTGCACCTCATTTGTCCTGGAGGGCCACAGTATAGGACATTCATCATGGCAGTATATGGGTGCTATTTGTTGGCGCACCTTTTGGCGCACATTTCTTACAGCCGCTGAGACGCTACCGCCTGCTTTCTTGTGGCGGTCGTGTTTGTGCCTGTGCGCTGGTTTGAGCGTGCGCTTTTTTGACCTATTCTATTCCATGAATACGTGTTGTAGGCGAGCGTGTGGGCGTTCTGCGCACTTTTACCCTGTGCTTCCCCCGTGACGCCCACATTTTGGCAAGTTGTTCCCCATTCCGAGTGTTACGCCCCGTGTTCCGCCTACATTTGTTGCGTGCGCCGCGCTATGTGCGATTTTCGCTGTGGACTGTGCGATTTTCGCTGTGACCTGGCGCATGCCGTTAGATGGCCTGTGCGCCAACGTGCGCCGCGCACTTTCTTATCGCACGTCCGATGGTTTTCTCACGCACGGCCTTCCATGAATCGATGTGCGCTGCTTTTCGTGCGATTTTCGCTATTCCACTGCGATTTTCGCTATTCCACTGCGAATCGCACGTTTTTGGCCACTTGCGCCGCGCTAATTATTCCATGAATCGGCCTGTCTGGCTGTTGCTGGCAGTACCTTTAATGGGAGATGTTGATTCTGCACAACCACCGCTCACAGCTACAGAAAAGACAGAACATCAAATATAAGCCAAAGAAGACTGCCACCCAGTATGGGCCAGACCATCTCGTGCAATCTCCAATACACACCATCCACATCATCCCAGGAGACTCGCCCCACGTGATTTATCACGATTGATGTTCACAAGCTTTCTGACAAATTATTAGAAGGGCCAATCTTACTGTTTTCTTGAACAATATACAACCAAGTATGGGCCACACCATCCAGAAGATGTTACATACTACTATTACACATAGTTCACAGCATCAAACCCTCACACAGAATTAGTTAAGATTATCCCAACCATGGACAAGATAAAAAAATATTGCCTAAAAATATTCTGCGTTCTCAAAGTATGGACATGACCTCCTACTGTATTAAAAAGCAACCATTGAAAGGGTGAACAGAGTTTGTATCCCATTGATTTCTTTAGATATTTTTTTTAATGAAATTTAATATGAATAAAAAAATATACAGATGTTTGTGAATCTGCAAAACAAATTTGTAGGAAGGTAAACAATAGTTTTTAATAAAATAAGCTCTAAAAAAACCAACAAATGCACTCTGGTGGCATAGATCAGATATAACTCTCCTAATTTACACATGAGCAGCCCATAAAATGAAAGCATATGAAGTTAACACAGCTGCCAAAATTGGCAGTTCATTAAGGGTTGGTGACCTAGCACTTGTACAAAGTACCTCCTCTGCCTCTTTTCTACAACAGTGTTGTTTGACTTGGCTGAAGCGCAAACTGTCTGCAATTGTTTTCACACTAGTTACCTTCTTCAATGGCAATGGATTCAGAACCAAAATGATAATGTGATTAACATTACTGCTACTTTCATGGTCAGTAATGTCCAACCAAGAAGGAATATGTAAAATAATAAAAATAACATGAAAAAGACAATGCCACAAAACAATGAAGTCTCCTCTCTAACCCTATCTTGCATTTTGAATGAATCTTCAGATGCAGGGTTAGAGTTCTACAGGTGTTTCAGAACTCTGACTGTTGCTGGTAGCACCTTACATGGGTGGAGGTTGATTCTACACAACCACTGCTCGCACCTACCATTAACAGATAAAACCACATGTAAGCCAAAAAAGGCTGCTGCCCAGTATGGGCCATACCATTCAGAAGGCATTAAGTACTAGTTTCAGACATAATCCTCCTATATTAAATAGTAACCATTGAAAAGGTGAACAGACTTTGTAGCTCATTCAATGGCAGAACTCCTTCTCAGTTGCAAAAAAATAAATACACTATTACTACTCCAGTCTCAAGGAACACAATATTTATAGCAATAAACCAACAGTCAGGGGGGCATTCCTGCGTCAGATAGTGCCCAGGGTCTTCATCAAAGCCCTCACATTGGTGAGACCTGTAACTATGGACATGCTAAATATTGGCCTAAGCTCCATAGAAGAACCAGTGTGCCCAGTAAACTGCCATTGACAGCTGCCAATACTTCTGTTTCAAATAACAGTACAAAAAGAAAGAAAAAAGAACATTAAAACAAAAACAGTGTTCCTGTTTTGAACCGTTGTACATGTGAACTATAAATAAACCATCCCAGCATTTCAAAACATCTAATTTGTGTACTACAATGGCATTCCTTAACACATACTGCGGCTGCATTTATTGGGGCAATTTGCACTGAAAAAAACATTTCATTTCATTTTTTTACATAATATGAGTTTGCATAGCAATACGCCCAAAGCCAAAGCGGCAATCCTGCGTCAGATAATGCCCCAATGCCTTTATTAAAGCCCTCACATTAGGCAGAACCTGTAACTATGGGCACGCTAAATATTCGCCTTAAGTCTATGTAAGAACCAGTCTGCCCAGAAAACTGCCATTGACAACTAACAGTATTTTTATATCAATTAGTAGTACAGCATCAAGAACATTAAAAAAAAAACAAATCAGTGTGTTTCCTATTTTAAACTGTTGCACATCTAAACTTCCAATAAACCATCCAAATAATTTACAACTTTTAATTTGTGCACTAAAATAGCATTGCTGAACACATACTGCGCCTGCATTTATTCAGGCAATTTGCACCGAAAATTCCATTCCATTTCTTTGTTACATAATAGCAGTTTGCACAACTAATATCATTCCTATATTCTTTATGAATATATATTTAAAAATAAAACCAATCAAACATATTGTTCATGAAATTAAACACAAGGGGCCTCATTACGGAGGTAGCCATGGTGCTATTAGCATCATGGCTACCCCCTTACCGCATTCTGGGTCAGGGTTTTCGAAATAGGGATTTACCGGGTCATTCCAACCTTGCAGGACCCAGTAAGTCCCCATTCCGAGAACCATTCCCCGTTCCCATTCGTGCCCCCATAGGGCTCAATGGGAATGGGGAAGGAGGTAACAATGGGCCTGTTAATAACGGACCCGTTGTTAGCTCCCTGGTCTCCTCGTGGTACCTGGTATGGACACCTGGTTTTACCAGGCGCCATTTGCGGGTCCCACGAGGAGACCTCGTAATAGGGCGGAATGGGTTTACTGGCACTGGCACCATTACCGGTGCCGGTAAACCCATTCCGCCAACCTCCAATGGCCCTCATTCCGAGGTTGGTGGTAGTCATGGCGCTATTTGCGCCATGACTACCACCAATAACGGGACCGTGTCCGGCCCCGTTCAATGGGGACTCACCAGTCTAGTCCGACCTTTGCGGGACCGGTAAGTCCCCATTGAAAAAGCCATTCCCCATTCCCATTTTAGCCCCCATAGGGCTCAATGGGAAGGGGGAAGGAGGTAGCAACGGGCCTGTTAATAACGGGCCCGTTGTTAGCTCCCTGGTCTCCTCGTGGTACCTGGTATGGACACCTGGTTTTACCATGCGCCATTTGCGGGTCCCACGAGGAGACCTCGTAATAGGGCGGAATGGGTTTACCGGCACTGGCACCATTACCGGTGACGGTAAACCCATTCCGCCAACCGCCAATGGCCCTCATTCCGAGGTTGGTGGTAGTCATGGTGCTATTTGCGCCATGACTACCACCAATAACGGGACCATGTCCGGTCTCGTTCAATGGGGGCTCACCGGTCTAGTCCGACCTTTGCGGGACCGGTAAGTCCCCATTGAAAAAGCCATTCCCCATTCCCATTTGAGCCCCCACAGGGCTCAATGGGAAGGTGGAAGGCGCCAATAACGGTACTGCAAATTGTGGTAAGGTTATTGGCTCTGAGGTCCCTAAACGGGTCCCGTCCATGACGCCGGGTCAGACCATGCGTTAAAGGAGGGACCCGCTAAGGGACCTCGTAGTAGGGCGGTAAGGGATTATCGGCACCGGTCTCCTTACCGGTGCCCGGTATCCCTTACCGCCCTACTCGGAATGAGGCCCAATGTGCTTTCTCTTACACATAACCACACAATAACACACTTCAGCAAAGCAAATCTTTTTGTAAACGCACATTATGAAATCACACCACAGCAGCAAAAAAAAATCTTTTTAAAACAAATACATTTCTATATCACCCCATAAATCACTTTAACACAGACCATAAGTGATCACTTTAACACAGACCATAAGTGATTTCAAAACCATTGTAGATAGAAATCACATTTCTACTGCTCTGTGAGCATTTTATTATTTTGAATGCAACAAGTATACTTCATTTTTTTTTATTTATTCGCATTTGTTTAGCGCACAGGCAGCCCAGAGGGCATCGTGGCGCTTGTTACAGATATGAAAATGACTTGTTGTACATACAGTGAAGTCATTACTTAGTTGCAAGAGAAAAAAGGTAGCTACAGGAGAGGAGGAGAAGAGAGGAGGATAAGAAAGGAGAGGAGGAAGAGAGAGTAGACGACACGAAGGAAGAGGAATTAGTTAAACAAGGTGGTTTTCAGTTTTTTTCAGAAGGCAGTGAGAGAGGTTTCTGCTCTGAGCGTGCTAGGTAGTTTCCATATAGATTCTATATCATGCACCTCACTAAAATCCAATTTCCTAATAAACAACTTCCAATAATTATTCCAAACCAGTTGTATATATGCAGCAGGACTACTTCAAACAAACAAAAAAACACAGAGCACCATTATCAAATCAAATTTTCAACAAAACAATGACAAAACACGGATTAATGCCAATCTAATTCTATCACAGGTAACATTAACTGCAGTGTGAGTTCTGCAGTCAAAATGAGGAAAGTAGAGAAAATGGGGAGTTTTATACTTTCCAAAATCAAAACCAGAAAAAGAGGACTACATTGTAAGAAAACAAATAACATGGCCGACATATTCACTGCAACCTATCACAATGAAGTATCCATTTACAACATTAACACCAGTCAATTAGAAACAAAACCCTGCCCAGCATCCAAAGCAGCCGCGGATATTCAACGCAGCTACAAACTGTAGCCATGGGTACACATACATTTTCTACAAACTAAAAACTAAAGTAAGCCAACTTTCAAAATTTAAATAAGACAAGGCAACACCTTAAACACAAAATAAAACATACAGATACATGTATGTGCTACATTATCCACATAACAATATGATTATTGCACAGAACATTTATATTCAGAACCGCGGCTATAAATCTTACCACGCCTATAGAGACAACCAATGAAAAGATGAAAATCGTTGACGCGCCTATGCACGTGCGTTTTATACACATGTTAATATAAGACCCATACATGGACATTTGCTGCTACCCGTGGCTATTCACAAAAACTATGAATTAAAAAATGTACTTCCATTCCCCCGAACTCCAAACAAGTGTCCCTAGCACACATACCATATCTATGATACTCCTCCACCCAAAATGTCACCTAACCACAGCTATCACACGTCCACAAACACACAATGTTCCATTTGCCCTAAAATAACCGCGGCTGCACAGGGTACCATGTCTACCTGCGAATAGCAACGCTGCGCACTGGATAGCTACTGGGTAGCCGTGAATACAGTTCTACATGGCCAATTTTTATAAACATAACCCAGAACACCTAACTGATGGAGAAAATGCAGTGTAAATACACAAATACAATAAAATAGACAAAAACAAGGTTTTTATTATACCGCCGGTTACATTTCATTGGGCCTCATTACGAGGTGGGCGGTAAGGGATTACCGGCACAGGTAAGGAGGCCGGTGCCAGTAATCCCTTACCGCCCTACTACGAGGTCCCTTAGCGGCTCCCTCCAGTAACGCCTGGTCTGACCGGGCGTTATGGACGGGACCCGTTAAGGGACCTCAGAGCTAATAACGGTACCGCAATTTGCGGTACCGTTATTAGCACCTTCCCCATTCCCATTTGAGCCCTATAGCGGCTCAAATGGGAATGGGGAATGGCTTTTTCAATGGGGACTTAATGGTCCCGCAAAGGTCGGACTACACCGGTAAGTCTCCATTGAACCAAACCGGAGTCGGTACCGGTATGGGAGGCAGTCATGGCGCAAATAGCGCCATGACTACCACCATACTCGGAATGACCCCCATTGACTTTCATCATAACCGCGGTTACATAAATTGGATAAAAAGGGGTCCTCACTTCAGGCTTTATACAACCTAAAATATCAATACAGTATAACACTACTCCTCTACTTATATAAAGTAGCTGAAAATAAAGCAAACAGAGAATAATGCATACCAGTTAACTGGGTAAACAAACATTCCACAGCCACACAACAAAATACCATAAGTAAGAACACACAACCTACAATACATCGTACGGGGCATCTAAAAATAGAATACGATTGATCCTTCTTATATTCATTTTTAACTAATTTCTTCTCTTTTTCTCCAAAGTCTCACATATACAAAAGCCTGAAAACACACAGGCAAATGTTTTAAAAAAGAGTCCCAAATATCTACCAGGTCACTGACCATGGCCCTTGGCCATGGCCAGTGATTTTTCACCCCTGACGTCACTATACCTAAAGAAATAACTTTAAAAAAGAAATGAAACACTGACATCCCAAAATATATAGCCACAGGAACAGAACTACTCATACTCGCGGTTATCTGTAGTCCTTTGCAGCCTTGGCTATAGATGCGAATATTGGCAAAACAGCTAGAAAACAAATGCTTTCCTGCATCCCCATGACCTCACCAAGTACCACCTCATTTGTGCCAGCCCCCCCCCACTTCCCAGATGGCCTCCTCACCTCCTCTGCCCACTCCCTTTCCTCCCACAACACACACTGTTTATGTGACGCAGTTTGCTTTCAGATTGCGGCTCGGCTCGGCAGTGAATGCTATAGCCGAGGCTACTGAAAGCTTTGCGTTGCAAACTCAGTCCCTGGAACTCCTCCAACTCCCAAATTTCACTCAGTGCCCACCAGCCATCAACCCACTTCTACCCTTATGGCATTTGTATGTTTTTAAACCCACATATAGCTTTTTACTTTGTTTCATTTTCCCATAACCTCGGCTATAGCAGCAAATTTCTCTCCAATCGAGAGAAAAACTAGATGGCAGTTGTTTAATTTCTGAAAACCATGATCCTGCAATGCACCATGTTAGATATCTCTATTTTTTGGGGGCAAAGAGGCGCCCCCTTTCCCTGTCAAATATGTAAATAACTACTGCACAGAATTATCCCAAGCAAAGCAAAGCACTCTTTTGAACGCTTCGTTCCCAAGTTGTTTCAACCTGGTCCAAATCCGTCCAGCGGTTTGGGCTGTGCATTTTGGCATGAATTGACCTTTTTTGTCTATGGGAAAATGACACTTGATAACTTTCTTATTTTTAAAAAAATCTTTACGAAACTTTGGAATCTAGGGTGGTGCAGACTTTTAATCACTTTCGAAATGTCTGTTAAATCCATAACTCAAATCAAAAACTATTAACAATCGAATTTTGAGAGGTTCCTATGCGTCTCCGACTCACCTAAACTATAGGGCGACGACAGTCACCCTATAAAATATATGTATTACGGGGCATACGGTAGTTGCACTGTAGTTATAGATAAGTTGCTCAACTCATTTCATCTTGGGAGGATAGCTCAGGGGCAACGTGCTCTCCTTGGTGGTAAGATGACACGGAGCGAAACAGGTTCGATTCCTGGGTCGAAATCCTCATAGACGCAATTGACATTTGTTTTGCTCGTGCCTACAGCCCAAACCGCTGGACAGATTTTCACCAAATTTACATCAGCATTGGCGGCTTGGCCCGGAAAACGCTTACTTTTGCAAATTTGCTGTAAATCCATCTAGTCGTTTTTACGAAAATGGGAAAAAGGTAGGTAAAGAAAATTGTGAATCTGAGCGCGGTCCACTGACTCATTTCCTGATTCGGAGTCCGCAGAGGTCCAGCATGATGTCTGCTGGCCTTGTATGGTCCCGCTGATTGGATGGTGAAAAACGTGAGCTGTGTCATAATTTTGGAAACAGTCGCCATGTTGGATCTGCGGACAGCCACTGTTTTACGTGCACAGCGAAGTGAGGAAAAATTGTGCAAAACACATTTGGGATTATTCGGTGGTTGAAAGAGGGTGTGGAAAGGGTGGAGCCATGGAATAAAGGTGACATGGAGCTGTTTTTATAGTTAAAAAAGGGTCTTCAGGTGCTGCCGTGTCTGTGGACATAGCTGCGGACAGCAGACAGAAAATAGTGAGGAAAACACATTTGGGGTTATTTTGTGGCTGAAAGAGGAGCTGGGAAGGGTGTTCGAGTGGAAAAAAGATGTAGGTGAAAAAAAGTGGTGCTAGTTTAATTCTATTGTGGTGGCTGTGGCCAGTATAGATAGAAGGGCTGCCTTGTGCTATTATGCCCGTGGCCACAATACTAGTCTGCAGATCCGCACATGCCATCATAGTCTTTTTAGGACGCCTGGCATGGAAAGGGGACTGCGGTGACCGCGGACAGTCGTGGATGTCAGTGGACATCAGGGGGATTAACCAATCAGGTTCTGTAATTGTGATGTATAGGAAGAGAGGGTAGCAAGTGTTTTCTTTGTTGGGTGATGAAGATGTCTGTATCTATGGCTATGAAGAAGCAGAGTGTGTGGATGGTGGGAGATTCTTGGATGCATTAATTGAAAGGTCAGACTGAATCTTGTAGCATCTCTGCCACTACTGGATTGGAAGAAGTGGAGGTTTTGTGGTATGGTATGCAGTTTATGGGTTAAACTGGGTGACATTAGTGCCATTCTGTAAGATTATGGCTCACTTTAAACAGCCAAATATTAATGTTGCACATTGTGGAGGCAACAGTTTGGGCTATAGAAGTCCAGTATACTTGCATCTTGCAATGAAGAATATGTTGAGAATCCTCATGGAACTGTTGCCAGCTGCGAAGATTATTTTTTCTCAAATCAATCCAAGGCAAAAATGTTTTCTCCACAAATGCAAGAATCTACATGCCTTGTCAGTAAAGGTGTATGTGCTTTTTATATGGTTTAGGGATGGTATCTTATGAGAATGAAAATGTGAAGTTGGATGGTGTAAATAATTTTCAGAGGGATGGAGTGCATTTAACTGATGTTGGCAATCAGATTTTTCTTTGGAATGTTAACAATACATTAAAAAAGTTCATGTGAACAAGTTAACAGGGAAGATTTGGAATGTACAATAAAGTGTTTCTTAGTAGGTGTAGGACATCAAAATTAAGAAAGAAAATGAACCACTAACCCAAAAAAGTCATGGTAGTCCGCCAACACTATATGTTCAATCCAGGTATTTTAAGGATGCGAGACATGTAACAGAGACTACTGGTTTTGTGGGTGTAGTGCACAGGAAGACTGGGCAACAATATTTATGTTTGCTGTGTGCAGTGAGGATGGCTGTGGCTTTGAGGAAGCAGTGTGTCTGGTTTGTGGGAGATTCGTGGGTCAATTGGGTTAAGGTGTACTGTGAGCAGTGTGGATTATCAGGGAATTTTGGATTTCAAGAATTAGAAGTTTCTTGATTTGGAGTTTGAGGAATAATGAGGGTGGAATTTCTCCCATTTCGTGAGAGTATGGTTTCTTTGAATCATCCGGATATCATTGTAGTTCACTGTGGTGGCAATAGTTTGGGCTATGTAATTGGAATTGTATTACAGTTTGTAATGAAGCATACATTTTCATAGTTGATGGAACTGTTTCCACATTTCAAGGTTGTTTTCTCTCGGATAGCTGAAAGACATATGTGGAAGTGTTGGAATTTATTTTCTCCACAAATTGGGAAAGCAAGGCACTATGTAAACAAACCTCTATGTGCTTTTTTGCAGGAACTTAGCATGGCATCTTTTCAGAGTGAAAATATCAAGTTTCATTTTGTCAAACATTTTTGAATAGATGGAGTGCATTTGACTGATGTTGGCAATCAGATTTTTCTTGAAAATGTTCAAATGCATTGAAACTGTTTCTGTGAACATATACAATATGGATTGAAAAAAGTTTTGTATTTGTACTAAACAAAATGAAAAACAGAAAACAAAATTAGAAACACTTTTTGTGAAAGTTAGAAAAAATTATGAGGTTTAGTAGAAAAGGTGTTACTTACGTATATAAAACCAAATCATGACAAAAATATAAAGAAGTCAGAAAGTAAAAAAAAAGGTTATTTTAATAGCTGCCATTTTTGAACGAAAAGCAAGTTAACTGATTTTAATTCCCCTGCCCCGCGTCTGGAATTTTTCAGGTGTCCGTGCACTAAAATAGTGTCTGTGGACCTTACAGGCTAAAAAAGGTCCCCCGATTTTTTTTCTTCTATTTTTTTAACTGTGAAAAGGGGCTCCAAAATGAATCTTTTTTTTTCTTTCTGGCTTTTGTTTTTGGGGGATTTCGTTTTTATTGTCATAGAGGTGAGGAGGTAAAGTGGCAGAGGACGGGAGGGTAAGGGTGGAAGGGGTAGCAACCACAGATAGAGAGGGGCAGGTGGACAAGGGAAGATGCTGGGTTGGGCTTAAATATAAGTTAGAGGGCAGTGCTTCTTGTGTTCCTTGACTGCGGCTTCGAAAGCACTTTGAAACTGCTCCCCCCTGAAGAGCGGTATGTCACAGCATATAAAGAGAACTGTGATACTTGAAAGGTAAGGATCGACAGCCTCCTGCATGAACTGCGAGGGAGCAGGTGGGATTCTCTGCTCCACAGGAGTACCTTTTGTGTGGTTGCAGGAGTGGTTGAGGAAGATGGGGTGGAGACAATTAACTGCTTCTCTGTGACAAAAGAACAGACTTTCTCAGAGCATCTGGGTGGTTGGATTTGATGTGGCGCCACATGGAGGTGGTGCGGAAGGAGTACTGCTCTCGTTGTTCATGAGCAAGTACAACCCCGCACTGAATGCATTTCACCTGGGCAGACTCGGCATTTAGTACTTCCTCAACAGTGATAAGAAACCACCACACACATGAGTCTCCGGGGGCTAGAGATAGGCACTTCCTCTATCTACTCTTCTTCGTTATCCTTCTCCACATCCCTGCGCCTGTTGCCCTGTCGAGACCTTTCACTTGGTGTTTGTGGTGATACTGCTGCTGGTGGCCATTGGGATGGAGGGATGGCCACGAGAGATGCCAGTGTTAAACCTCTGGATGTCTGTGGGAAGTAGCTCTCCTGAAAGATTCTGTCTGCTGGGGTGCCAGATTATAAATGACAAAAAATAGTGTCTGGGTACATTCAGAGAACCCCTCCGCAGACTACCGAGCAGAAAATAGGCCTTGGAAAGTTGTAAATAGTTGACAGATCAAGTAAGAATGGGTTTAGGAGCTCTGGATGGGTAAGCTTTGAAATTGAAATATTGTAGATTGACTGAAAATGTAGTTCCAAACTGTCTGTGGTGATTGACACTGTCTGCGGACACTCTGTCATGCTGCACAGGCATGGTTACATGATGATGTCTGGGGATTGTAGGGAATATTCATGAACAGCACATGTGTACAGAGTAAAAAAGAGCAAAAGTGGGGCTTTCATTGGTTAGTATATAAATACAGTTAGTTTGAAATGGGTGCTAGGGGCAGTTTTTTAGCAACAAGCCAGTAAGCATTAATTTTTGGAAAAGCATTATTTTTAAAAGGATTTAGTAAAACTTGTTTCTTTTTAGCAACAAGCCAGCAAGCATTAATTTTTGGAAAAGCATTTCAGAAACATTTAGCACAATGTGCTGTCATTTTAAAATGCAGAAAGGGTGGATTTCATATCTGTGTGGAACTGCATTAGAAACATATAATTAACTAATCATATACTTATTGGTCCCACTAACCTATTAACTGTTCCCCTAACATATAATGCAGTTCATTAAGCACAGTATGAGATTCATGCCATTTTATTGTTTTTCCATGTAGAGGAGAAATATGCACCAGCAGGAACTAGATGAAACAATTTTACACTGAAGCCTTCATTGTTCTAACAGGCGAGGAGCTGGTGCAGGACATCCTTGTAATTTGATTGGTAAATGTAAGGGTGGAAGAGCTCACGTCATGCAAGGCTGACCTAAGAATGACAGACAGGGAGAGTTTTTTTTTAATCAGCTGAACTGGGGAAAGTAGGCAGAGCTGTTTGGGATCTGAATGCGAACAGTTCTTCCAGGGATTCGGATGCTGCCGCTGTCTCCTTGGATGGGGGCTCGGTGAATGCAACTTTGAAAACAGCTGGCAGCCCATAAAAAAAGAAAGGGACGGTTTGTTGGCATTGAAACCGGAGGAGTTCCGAACTCTTTGCCTGGGAGCTGTGAGGTCGCGCTGATAAGCTGGAAGCAAGAAATTCAGACTTCGCATGTCTGGGTTAGTTTTAAGTGAGGGGTGCAGAGAAATATGTATGAGAAATTATGTATTTTTGCCAGACAGTATAGCGATTCAGGGTTAAAATAAAACATGTCAGGTTTCTCTCTGCATAGTTGCATTTCTGATATGTTTGTTTCTGTTGTTATTTTTAAATTATCTTTTGGAGGCTCCATGCTGTGACCAATGTGGTAAGAGCAAATGATTGTAACATCACCTAATGTAACCTTGTTATTATGATTGTGTAATACATTGTGTACTGAAAGTAGATTGGGTTTTTTCTTTGTGCTTCATTTCATGCGTCTGTTGGTCATTTTTCAAGGGAAAGGGAAATCATAATGGTTTGATGTTTATACCAGAGCGGTAAAGCATTTGTCATTTTACCACTGAAGCTAAAGTAGTAAACAAGGAAGAGTATATATATATATCTCTGCAAGGTAGGAAGGTGTGTGTATGTGTGAGCACATAGGTTACTGAATGTAAATAAGTCAGTAACATGAGTTACATACAATAAGTGGCATTCTGAATAAACTCACTGGGTTTCCTAAAAGCACTAGGTCTACAAATGATCTGCAGTCATCCAAAAGTGGGTCTCAATTGTAATGAGGGAAAGTTTGTTCTATGATGGGCGATAGTACAAAAGACATGCTCACCACTATACCACAAAAATAAGGTTATTCTAGAAATACCACCAAAAATAAGAAACCACTAAAATTACTGCCAATATAAGCTAACACTATATTATCACCAAAATAGGGTAATACTGAACTATCTCTAATGGTAAGGCCAGTTTACCGCCGATCTACCGCCAAATTACTACGGTAAGAAAATACCACCAAATCCAGAATTTGCCCCAAAAGACAAAACCTCCAACAGGATATGTGTGGTGATGGGTGTTCGCAGACCGCGTTGAGTGGGAGACACCAGGTGCATGTACATGAATGTCGGGAAATCGGTGTGCTGCCTGTGGAATAATTTAAAGTGCGTTATGTGAGACTGGGCATGTACGGGCACAGCGCAATGTGTGCAGACACTCTATTTTGTAAAGAGACCCACGAATAGTCCTGCAGTCCACAGACTATTAATTGGGGTTTAACAAGAAGGAATCTATCACAGAATAATATACAAGATATTTATAGTATAAAAATGTATTTATTTATCAAAGTGATGGGGTATCAGAAGGAAAAACATAAATGTGAGAATTTTGAATTTATATAAAGTGATGATTGGGTGAGGGAGAGATGTTTATATAATGAATGTTAATAATATTATTGGTTAAGTTGCTGAACTTGTAGAAAGAGTATTTTTTGGGCAGCTTATAAAGTTGGCGCCGTTAAACAAATGGTTACCAAATTTTGCAGACAGGTGTATGCTCATTGGCTGTTTTAAAATGTAAGGTGTGTCATAATTTTTGAAACGGTGGCCACACTGGATGGGCGAATCTTTGCCTTTCTGTACGCGGACAGTGCATTGAGGAAAAGGAGTCTGGAAAATATATTTGGGGTTATTTTGTAGATGAGAGGGTCTGGAAAGTGTGGAGGGTGGACAAAAAGTTGATATAGAGCTGTTTTAATAGGTGGAACAAAGTTATGTAGGTCCTAGGTTGTGTTCCATGAATTTCTCTGTCACTGGCCACTGTACTATAGTAAAATGTGTATAGTTAGTATAGGTACTATAAATGGAGTATATTGTATTTGTAATATGGTCAATGATATAATTGAAGTGTATATGGTATTTATGATTGTAGTATAATTGAGGATGGTGATCGTCGATCTTTGCTTCGCCTTTCACCTGGTCAACCATTCTATCCTGATTTAATGGCTCCATGATACTGTTGGTATTACAGACCAGGCACTGGACTGGCTGACCTCTTGCGTCATTAACGACCCTTCACAGCTGCAACTGTGCTGTTTCTCCTCCACCACCTCACTCTCTACTTGCAGTGTTTCCCAGGGTTCTAGGCTGGACTACTGTAAAAGCCTCTTCCTCAACTTCCCCCTTTGTTCCCTACACCCCGTTCAGCTAATCCAGAATAGGGCTGCAAGATTTATTCATGGCCTCAAGCCCATGAATCGTATCTCTGAAGCCCTAAAATCTCTATACTGGCAACTGGTGACCGCAAGGATAAAATTGACGACCCTGTGCATTATCCAGAAGGCTTTTGGAGCCTGAAACCACGCTATTCATAACTTTGTATCCCCAAAATACTACCCTGCTAGAGCCCTCTGCTCCTGTAACTTGAATTCTCTTCTTGTTAAATGCTTGTTGAAACAGAGTGGGAGGCAGGTTTCTCTATAATCAGTTTTCATATTTTGACTGTCAGTAAACAAAACCGCCTGGCCTACATATGTCAGTGAACAAAAACAAGTGGCCCAGATATGTGATGTCATCAGTGACATTTGTGATGTCATCTTTGATATCCTTGGTGTTAGTTTTAGCAGTGCACGGTGGTGGCATGAGTTCTGGTAGCTTAGCTTTCCATAACTGGCACATTTCTGGGGTTATTGGTTTTACATGTAACCATAATGTCCCCTCAACAAAGTGTTTTCACTGAATTTATGTATATATATATATATATATATATTCACTGAAAAAACTTCGTTAAAGGGACGTTATGGTTAAGTTGGACTATTAAAAACCTATGAAATTCAAAGAAAAAACTTTGTTAAACGGACGTTATGGTTTCAAGTAAAACCGGAAAACCCCTGAAATTTGCTAGTTATGGTAAGCTAAGCAACCATAACTTGCGCCACCACCGTGCACTGCTAAGGCTAACACCCAGGACATCAAAGATGACATCACAAATGTCATTGATGACATCCAGGATGGCCACCATGGAAAGGGAAGGTGAGTGTTCCATACAGGGCCCCTCTTTGCTTTCCATAGCAGCCTGCAGAAGGCAAGAACCCTATGACCACATTACCACTAGCACATTTTTCTTCCCTTTCAAATCTATCCTAATTTCGAATAACTTTACCACAAAGCTAGTCCCAGGTGGACATGGCCACTTTAATCCTATGTTTTGTCCCTTGTGGTCATGGTCAGTAGCCAGATTGTCCGGATCATATCTTATTCCATGACCCAGACAATCTGGCCGCTGCCCATGGCCACAGGCTACCCCTCAGTCACTAAAGGTATACCGCTATTTTTTGTAGCTACATTATGACACATGACACTTCTCAAATAATAAAACACTGGCCCATTTTCAAAGCCATACTTGTAGGTCCTTGCCAATGCTCCTTACGCAAGTTTGCTGGAAATCCACCCATGTTTTATTTTTTCACATACAATCGTTATATAACCTAGCCCCCACTTGACAAAATCCATTCAGACTTTACGAAAACATCTAAATCTAGATCTATAATCTTTTTGCAAACCTTTGTGTAGATTTCCCAAATGGCACCACATTTATAAGCCTTTACAATATTTTGGGACCCCCACTCTAATTTTGCTCCCTCTCAGCAGAATCCCACCAAACTTTGCAAAAAACATGTATATCTTGATCTATTATCAGTTTGTTTCCCAAATGAAGTGTAGATTGGTCAAATGGTACCTCATTTATAAGCCTTTACATTATTTTGGGACCGCCCCTCTAATTTTGCCCCCTCTTCACAAATTCCTACCAAACCTCGGACAAACATGCATATCTAGATGTATTATCAGTTAGCCAAATTAAGTGAGGATTCATCAAATGGCACCTCATTTATAAGCCTTTACATTATTTTGGGACCCCCCTCTAATTTTGCCCTCTCATGACAGAATCCCACCAAACTTTGCATACTCACTCAGAATCAGCCCAGGAATGTACATGCATTTCACCAACCCTGTAATGCTAAGGTGTTCGCGAACTTTCACAGGACTTTTCGCAAACATCAGGACTGTTCGCGGACTTGTGCAGCAAAAAACACCCTTTTTTTTGCTTTTTGCAGCCATATCCCATCCCATCCTCATCACCCCTCACCTCCCCAGAGATTATTTGATAAGTTTGACAAGTGGAATGCAGTGTTTTTACATATGTTTTCACCGGGATGTCCGCGGACACTGGCAGATGTCTGTGAATCCAAGATGGCGGGCGTTTCCAAAAATATGATGCACTTCATGCTCCTCACCATCCAATCAGCGGACACGTTGCATGTCCACGGACATGGCGCAAGACGATTAGCCAATCAGGACACTGTCCGCGGAGTGAACAGGGAAGTGTGTCCACGGACCGGACCTTGATATCACTAATTTTTTGTGACCTACTTTTTGAACATTTTTAAAAAAACTACTGGACGGATTTTCACCAAATTTACAGAAGCACGCTTTCGGAACCAAGCTGCTGCTCCTGCCACAAATTTGGTGAAAATCCGTCCAGCGGTTTGGGCTGTAGGTGTGAGCAAAGTTTTTTCCCGATTCAGTCTATGGGAAAGAAAGACATTTTGGGACCCCCCCTATAACTTTGCCCCCCCCGGACCAAACCTCACCAAACTTTGCAAATAATTTCAGAGTGGGCCATATACTTTTGCAACGTTTGGTGAGGATTCGTCGAGGGGGAGCGAAGTTATAAGCCACCCAAAAAGTGCTCTTCCTATAGAACAGCAACTTAACCATAACTACACAGCCACTACTATATATATATATACACGAAACAGAGCACCACAGGTTTGATCCCCGGGTCCATGCTTATAAACCTCTGGGTATTCAGCACGTTATAAATAACCCATCATATCATATCACATCATATACAAATATCACTCCAGTACTGTATTTCCCCAATGCACCATAGAGATGGTATTGGTGGTTTTCCAATGGCTTTCTCTCTGATCCACAGAGCCAGAAGGAACTAATAAACTCGTTTAGAAACGTGTTTTTTCTGCCACCATCCATAAAAATGTTAATTTACAAACATTCCAAGGAGCCTTTCTTAGTGTTCTGGAGAGACTCCTGCATGTGCCTGCATCACGTCATAGCCATACCAACAAATACTTGGGTGCTATACAAAACGTCTTTGGAGTAGCACTGCTGTAGAGTCTAAGCAGGTATACATGTCAATATTATTATTTTGCAGGTAAAGAACATTCTTTCAAATCCAGGATAAACACAAAAACTTAATAAATGTGCATATGTAGACCAGAAATGGCGCCCTGTTAGAATACTGACCATGGTAATAATTGCGATCACATATAGCACCAAAACCAAAGATTTCACCGTGAATGGAGTCTAAAGAGTGTATTCAATGAACACGTTATGCTATGTTGACACCCTGAATGGGAGGTACAATTGAGCATCTCAGCACGTGTTTTGAGTGACAAGACATGAATATTGAAGTATACAGGAGGATAGCTCAGCAGCAACGTGCTCGCCTTGGAAACAAGATGACACAAAGCAACACAGGTTCGATACCTGGGTCCGCGCTTAGAAACCTCTGGGTATTAAGCGTGTTATAAATACACAACTAAGAGACATATTCCTGTAACAGTGCCTTGATGCCCTCGGTCTGTGTGAGCGCTTAAAAAATGCAAATAAATAAATAAACACAGGGATATGTTTATAATATATGTTGTCATGGGGAATCATTGATCATGTAGCTTTTAATTTAATTCATGCTAGGGCACCTAGAGGTTTATTATTCTAAATATCTTTCCAAGCCCAGCTGAATCATACGCTATGGACGTTTGGAAGCCTTAACTATGGGGTAACACCATGACAGTAAATTATGGGATGCACATGAGATAGCATACAATTGCAATTGTAGAGTGCTGGCAGAGGAGATAGCGTGACATCAGCTGCGGGCCAGGGAAAGAATGTTTACAGAAATGGTTAATGTTACACTGCATGATGTGATCGTTTTGCCAAGGATCACTTCAAGCAGAATGAAACAATTTTGTTTTTTTATTCAAATGCATTTGATCAAGATCAGACAGGTGATACTAAGAATATACATTTATATAGATTCGTGGGGGTGACTGGCATGATGAATGTAATGGCATGTTAGCAAAAAATAAACGTGATCTAAAGCGACATCTCTCAACTTGTCACTGCAAGGAGAGTGTAGGGGAAGTGTGTAAATGGGTCACCATGGGGGTTCTATGTGTCTTGCCAAGAGACCTCAGATCGCACATTCACCAGTGAAGGGCTAGATGTGTGTCCATCTCTGACCTGAGAAATACAAGTGCTTTGTCCAAAACCAAAAAATGAGCAAAGTTTGCATCCTCAGTGTTTTCAACGGACTCTGGTTTCAACATCAAAATAATAATTTAAAAATAGCTTTTTTAATTGTTTTATGACATAAAATGAATGTTGAATATACACATGCTCTCAATGGTGCTCTCAACTCCTACCTCTGTCTCTTCAGCTCTTCATTCTCTTTGCTGTCTTTCCTTCCACAATTGCATACTTTAGCTTTCTTACTATTGCTTAGAAAATAACTCATGGTCCTGCCCCTCCCTATCTCTCTTCAATGCTTTACTTTCATGTCCCATTCTTTCTGAAAACCAGTTTATTTATTTGCAATAGTTATAAAGCGCTACTCGCCCATGCGCTCGAAGATCACAAAAGACAAAATAAGACACACAGAGCAGGTTGCAATGATGGGGTGGAGCAGATAAGAATGGTCTTGTCTGATCAGATCTGTGAGAAGGGAGGCCTAGTCTGGGTCAAGATTAAACAGGTGAGTTTTAAGACTTTTCTTGAACTCGTGAATAGAGTTGGCCTGCCTGAGTTCTCACAGAGGTTTGTTCCAGGACGCTGGAGCCTGAACGTCAAATGTGGAACCGGCAAAAGTTTTAAGATTATACATGGGTTGGGTGAGTTTTAGTGGGTATTATGAGCACAGACATCGACCAGGCGGAAGGATGGTGAGACGGTTGTTCAGGTATTGCAGGGCTATGACAGCACTTGTAAGTCAAATAGAGTAACTTGTGCGTAACACGTTGTTTGATAGGGAGCCAGTGAAGCCTTTGTCTGGCACTTGTAACATGTTCCCTCTTGGTGAGACCATAAACAGCCCCGTTTTGAGCAACTTAAAGGGTCTGAAGATTCACCTTTGATGTCCCTACAATCAAGCTGTCACAATAATCAAGGTGTAAGTTAATTAAGGCTGTAGCTAGAAGGGATTTGTTTTTTAGTGAGATGTATGGGCGAATATAGTTCAATAGTTTGGGATCATACCCACAAGAGACACAAACAGATGCAACATGGGGTTTCATGGACAGCTCTGCATCCAGCACTGCACCCAGTGTTTTCACAATCTTAGACACTTTAATTTGATTTCCTGCTATAAGAAAACTATTGTAGTCAGGAGAAATAGTTTTAAGTTTTTGTCCTGATGCTAAGATCAAAAGTATTTTTTTTCGGGATTGAGAGCCAGGGTGTTTGTGATCATCCAATCCTGAATAGAGTTATAGATGCAGTTAACTCTACGATTACATGAGTGTCATCTGCTTAGTTGGTATACTGCACACCCATGTCACCCAGAAGAGCAAGAAGTGGCATGATATCAACATTGAACAACAATGGAGAGATACATGACCCTTGTGGAGCCCCACAGGTAGTGAGCATAGGCCTTGAGTTTTTTGTACAGCAACTCTGGCACTACTGGGTCCAAGGAAACATAGGAGCCACTGAGCGGCCATGCCAGAGCAGTGTGCCTGTACACTCAGCATGGTGACCAATAATGAGTGGTCATCCAGGTCAAACGCTGCAGAGAGAACAAGCAGGAACAAGAGAGCAGGTTTGACTTCATCCACAATGCCTGCGATGTTAGATTGAAGATCAGTCAATGGGGTTTCTGTCCCATGCATGTGTCCAAAGCCCGATTGTCTCTCATTCAATACATTGTTATTTTCTATGAATTCCTGGGGCTGTATATTTGCAACACGATCCAAACCTTTCAGAGAAAACGGGACATTTGTGATTGGTTGGTAGTGTTTAGCTATACTGGGAACAAGGTTATTTTTCTTCAGAAGCGGAGTGATCCACGACTCCTTGAGGACTGAGGGTACAGTAGATTCAGCAAAGGACATATTAACCAATGTGGTTACCCAAGGGGCGAGAATGTCAATACAGGCCTTGAAGATGGCAGATGGACAACTAGCTCCTAAACATGAGGTAGGTTTCATACCAGCTACGATTTTGCAAATCTGGGCCTCTGTACATGGCTGGAAGTGACATATGGCATGGGAAGATTTAGTTCCTATTGTCTGTTCCCACTCCTCCTTGTGACCAATCTAGTTTCTGCTCTTTGTTGGCTTCCAAGCTCTGTAATGTGCTCCCTCTTGAGATTATATCTTCTCCATCTGAACATCTCTTTCGTTACCACCTCAAACTTTCTTTGCCAAGTTCTGATCTTTAGTTTCTGTGTTTTTTTTAATGAACTCCAATGTATCTACCCTATGAATTTTGTACCGCTCAGTTGTTTGTTCAGCGCTTTGGCAAAGTGCTTTATACATTTAACAAGAATCAAACACACCCATTAAAGAGGAAAAGACAATCAAAATTGAAAAAAAGATTTTTCATTAGAGGGGTGGATTTGATGGTATACAGATTACATGAGACCAAGTGAACTGATCAAGAGTCAACTAATCTTTTATTTCTAACGTTTTCTCTTTTTTGAAATTGGATATTGGATTCTCTGGCAACTGAATAACAAAAAGGTTGACACATTTTTGCAATGGTGAATGGTCTCACATATGGAGGCATTATTTTAACTTTTTCACCAGTGTCACTACTGCCTGCCCTCCTGGTCACACCTACCAATCATCCGGTCACTGCGGCTTACAAAGATAGTCTATGAAATAACAATGACGAAGGGCCATTGTCTGCTGCTTGTTTATAAACATATTGTGATTTCGTCCTGCAGATGGCAATCCATTCCGCCAGACTGACACTACTGGAAGGTCTCATATTTGAGTTGTCACTGGGCACCTTTTGTAAAATACATAGGGCCTCATCACGAGTTGGACAGTATCCAGACTGGTATACCGCCCAACTTTATTTGCATTAGCGCGACCCGTCCAGCGGTGTTACCGCTGGATCATGGGTGGGTGCTAAGCATTACTTCCCATTGGGTCCATTGGACTCAATGGGGAATTTTTGCTGCAATTACCACACAGTAATACCGCTCGCTGTAATTGCACTGAAAATTGGTATTTGGCGTGTTTACCCCTGGCTTTGAGCTGGGGTAAACACAACGAACTCGAGATTGGGCAGAGCGGTAAATGCAATGGTAACCCTGTTACCATCACATTTAAGGGCTACCACCCAATTCGTGATGAGGCCCAGACACTGAGTGGCGTTGCAGTGGCTTTTTAGTTTGTAGTTTAAGTTTTGTTTCGAGTACCGCTCTTGTTTTTTCCCATGCCATCATTGTTGCAATGTATTTTTCTGTTGATAAATACATTCCCAGTACATATTGCAATTCTTGGCGTTGCAATAGGCCATGTTGGGAACTGAGAAAAAGGATAATCACATTGAATTTCTCTTTATAAAGTCATTCACATGTTCATGCATAATGGTTCAGGAAGCCCATGCACATTCAGTGCATTGGGCTGCTTGAGCTCATCTCAAGCCCATCACCACAAGCAAACTCCCTCAGAGTACACCCCACTGGTAGGACCGAACCAGCCATCTCGGCCATACACCCTCACAATATAGGAATCATGGACCTACACCACTAAATGCCGGCCATAAATGTCAGAACTTTCTCTCGCGTAGATTTGAGAAGGTGAATCCACATGCAAACTGCCTCCACTCAATTGCTTTGACTCGCACGCCTCCTACCATGTGCTTCCTACTCCTGCATCCTCCACCTACCTCTCAAGCACAACCTCATCTTTTGCTGCCGCCGATCAAGCTCCGGAAACCTAGGGCTGGGCACATTGTGCACTATCCATGTGAACAGAACAAGACTCTGTGCTGGGAGACCACTAATGTGGTCAAGAGCACAGTATGCATGCTTATTATATCACCCATCTCCTGTACACAAAGGAAGGCACTGCAATTCCTTTGGCGTTCCCTGTAGATGCCCGGGATTTGAGTTTCCAGATGCTGGAAGCAGTTGGACTCGATCTTGTCCCATTTGGGTCATTGCCTTCAAAAGTGCAGTGAGTTGAAAAGCTGATGTCAATGAAGCGTGGGTATTTCGAGAGTATTCCCATTGATGTAAAATCGATTGTAATGGATTTTTTAAACTTTTAAGCATGGAGGAAACAAGCAAATGATTGCACAGATCCGTTCAACAGCTGTAACCCAAAAGGAAGAGTGACCTATTTTGAAATGTGGAGCTTTATAGAGAGGCCAGTCCCCCTAAAAGGCTGGGAGGCTTGGGACAGACACAAGCCATGTCAGGCTTCTGAATATCTCCGATCCTCCGTTTCCACCCTTTCAAAAGGACGTGCCTGGCAGGAAAAGGCCACCATTTCACAAGGGCGCGCCTGCCTCTTCTTCTTAGTGTAACAATGGAATCTATTTGCATATAACAAAGAACTGCTACCCAGCATTCCCGCTTTCCACCTGATCCTCGAAATATGGTCTATGAGCGCTCTGACTCCATACTTCTCCAGAAAAGATCACCGGTTCAGAATACTGCAGCCTTCCGAGAGCAGGCAAATCCCTGCCCAGTAATATGTCAATTCTGACATGTTATGTCTCCAGTAAAGACAAACACACATATATAGGTGTCGCCCCTGTCGGCGTTCCTAGCGCACAGTGTATATTAGCCCTTTTCCATCTGTATGTGCTTCAAGCCCAATTTCCTTGGAATGTGCCTTTGCTTTGCAATCGGAAGGAACAGAATCTGCGTGGTAAGCAGTCGGCTGTCTGGAAATAGCTTGGCCAGCCAGCGCTCAAAGAGACTGAAATCCAAAACTCTTCCTCCTCTTTTGTTCTTCTTTATAAACATAAGTGAGGTAAACCTCTGGTCCCAGTTCCACTTAGAAAAGATCAATCAACTTCTTTGGGTTAGCAGCGGCAATGTCCCCTCCTGCTTGAACTCACAATGGAGTTCACCAGGGCCTCGCACGCTTCCTTATCCAGGCAACCAATAGGACAGCAGCACGTGCAACAACGAGCTGGACTCAGCCCTCGCTACACACTGCAAACGGAAGCAATACATGGCGACACCAGTGGCAGAGGCAGCTTTTTGGGTTGGTCGGGCAGCTCTTGAGGGTGCACTGGCATTATAAAGATCAAAGGACAATGGTGGTGGGTGAATGTTTGCTGTAGAAGGGCATTTATATCTTGAGCGCGAGCCACAGTGTCGTGGAGGAGAGCAAAATATAGGATTCATCTCTGTGCCCGAAACACGTTTTTAAATATTGATTGAAATTGTGCATTTTACTGCCCAGATTTTGAGACAAATAAAGTAAAAAGCAATACAATGTACAATCATTTTTCAAGGGAAACAAATGAAAAAACAAAAGATTGCAGGCCCAAAACAGTACACTGACGATTTCAAAAAAACATTCATGATCCGAAGCTCACTTTATATGTTTCATGATGCATTACCTATAACTTATACGAATATTGCCAGTGAATATGATATGATTTGGTATTTATTAGATGCCTTTACACAAGTGATTCTAGGTGCCTCAAGACAAAGGAGCGGAGACAGAGGGATGACAAGACAAGTTATCTTACTAGGCCTTGTGACATTCAGATCATGCAAGTGCAACCAGACAGTCGTGGGGAGAGGGCCAAGGGAGAAGTGCATGGAAGGAGTAAGGGGAAGGTGCAGTCAGGGCAGCAAGGCTCTGAGTAAGAATGAGGGTGGCAGAGGACTACACAAGTGCAGTCCCAGATTGGAAGTGCTGGGTAGGCCATAAGGCAGTGCAGGGTGACTAGTCAGAGGTGGGGGTTTGGGAGGCATGGCACCCTGTGTAAATCTGAGGGCAACCACGGCAACAGTCAGGATGACCAGACAGATAGATTACCAGAGGAGATGGAGAGAGAATGAAGATGAGAAGAGGACGGCCTTCTGGAACTTCAGGTGATCCGGCTCAAGTCTTAGAAGGCCAGGGAGGCCATTCCAGAGGGAGGCACCTGCAGAGGAGAGAGATCTACCCCCCACTCTCTGTTTGGAGAAGCGTCTGACCCGCAGAGAGTTTGAGGTAGTTGAGCAGAGGCCTCTAGAAGCAAGGTATTTAGGAAGTGAGTGTTGGATATAGAGAGGACCACAGCCCCAGAAAGACTTGTGGGTGATGCAGAGTGTTTTGAACTTGATTCTCGTGGCCACCGGGAGCCAGTAGAGAGATTTCAGAGATGGAGAGATGCAGTCCCTGGGCTTGAGGCCAAGGATAAGTCTCACAGTCTTGTTCTGGATTAATTGAAGAGGGTGAAGGGTAGAGTTAGGAAGATTAAGAAAGAGGCTGTTGCAGTAGTCCAACCTGGCAAGAACCAGAGCTCTGGAGACAGTGAGCTTCTGGAGGAAGATGAGAAAAGCTAGGATACCTCGGAGGATGCGCAGCTGGAAGTGGGCCTTCTTAGTAAGGTTGGTGATGTGTGGACAGAAGGAGAGAGTGGAGTCGAAGATGGCTCTGAGGTTTTTAGCCTCACAGGAGGGAGAGGGGAGTGATCCCAATGATGGCGGCCAGAGGGAGAGAGGAAAGGCAGGAGCAGGGGTCCCAATAAGAAGGATTTCTGCTTTACTGGCATGTAGGCAGAAATCGTTAGAGGCGCACCATCCCTGAATAACAGAGAGACAGTCAGGAATGAGCGAGGAGAGAGAGGAGGCCAAGGGTAGCCGGAAAGAGAGCTGTGTGTCATCGGCATAACACTGAAAGTTAGAGGAGAAAGTAGAGATCAGGTGGGCCAGGGCAGCTAGATAGACATTGAAGAGTCAGTGTGAGATGATAGAGCCCTGGGGAACACCACATGTGGAAAGAGAGGTGGTGGAGAGAAAGGACCCGAGTTGGACCTGGTTCAAGAGGAAGCAGGTCAGCCACACCAGGGCCTGACCCGTGATGAGAAGGTTCACACTGAAACGGTTGATCAGGGTGGTGTGATTGACCGGGTCAAAGGCAGAGGAGAGGTCAAGGAGGATGAGGACAGAGTGAGAGCTGTAGTCCAGGTTGGAGAGCAGATCTTCACCGGAGTCTAGGAGAGCAGTTTCCATACCTCTGGCCGATCTGAAGCCAAACTGATGGTCATGGAGATAACCAACAGATTCAGTGTGGAGGTTTAGCTGCAAGATGGCAGTTTCTCCAGGCGTTTGTCCAGGAAAGGAGTGATAGAGATCGATCGATAGTTAGCCGGGCAGGAAGGATCAGCAGAAGGCTTTTTCAGGAAGAGGTGCACAATGGAGTGCTTGAGATGAGAGGGGAAAGATCCAGTGACAAAGGAATGATTGCAGAAATCAGACAAGGCTGGAGTGAGGGAAACAATATTGTCCTTAATGGTTCTTGAGGAGCAGGGGAGCACCATTTTGGATGAAAATTTTATAGATCGAACTTGTATAGAACCATCATCAGGTGTTATAGGAGACGAAGAGGAGAGAGGGAAAGAAGAGGGAAAGGTGGCCAGAGTGGGCCAAAGAGAGAAGGAGAGTGATGAGGAGAGGAGGATAGCATGGACAGGATGTTCTGAGTTTTTGTGGTGAAATGAGAAGCCTGGGCCATACAGAGGGCCTGGGAAGAACAGGAGAGGTAGAGACTGCAGTTTGATTAGCCCACTCCTTGCAGATTTTAAAAAGTTTGGCTGTGCTGTTAGAGGCCGCAGAGACATGGGTTTGAATGTGGACCCTCTTCTTGGAGAAGATTGAGAGTCTGTATTGCCTTTGAAGCAGGTGGCAGGCCAGGTTGTCAGACGGTGTACCCGGTGCCCTCCACTTTCGCTCAACAGCTCTGCACTTGCGTTTCAGGTCGGAGTCATACCAACAATTGCACTTGGAGGCAGTCTTAAGACATATCCCATTACATGGGCAAGTATGTCGAGAGCATTGGAGATTGAGAGGTGAAGGTTGCAGAGGGCTGTGTCAGAGTGGGAGTTAGCCACAGGGATAGGAGGACTTTCATGGGTAAATAACTTTCATGAAGCTGCACCAACAATATACTCCAGCATTGCCAGGATAAATCACTCATGATGCTGCACCCACAAAGCATGCCAGCATTCCCTCTATGAATCACTTCCATGATGCATGCCAAAATGCATGGCAACGTTTCACTTGCAATTCACTTTCGTGATGCTGTTCACACAATATAATACATCATTACAAAGGTAAATACATCCCTTTCATAATGGTGCACCCACAATATACAGCAGTATTGCCCAGGTAAACCACTTTGACGAAGCTGCATCCACAAAATATGTTACAATTGCCACTATAAATCACTTTCATGATGCCATGCCTAACATGTATGCCAGAATTTCCTCTGTAAATCTCTTTCATGAAAGTGCCCAGAATATGCCAGCAGTTAAAGTAACTTAGTTTTATGTCACCTCCACAATACATGACAACATTGCCACTGTATATCACTTTCATCATGCCGTTGCAGCCCCTAAACTGGCACATGCATACACAGCACTTGCGTTCACACAAACACAGTCACATTTTCTCTCAGTCACACATACACAAACTGACACTTCATAGCATGCAATACTTTTAAACATACCTTTCTGCTGCTTCACTCTTCTCTTAAGGTCCATGAGCTGGGCACATGAATACCTTTAACTGTCATCACAGTGGGTAGATCACATGAACAGGATTTTCAGCTTGTTTGCCTAGAAAAACAACAGCAACCTGCTGGCTGCAGCCGGTGGTCGCAATGCCAGTAAGCTCGCAAAACACTTAACAAATCTCACCTGCATGCATGTTTATTAAGTCTATGACAAGTCCACCCGCCCTACATTTCACGCCGTGTGGAGAAATATATCGCCCACGCCCTCCAAGATCCACGAACATCTCCTCAGAGTACCCACCTTCCACAGAAAGACTGCAGGGCGACAAAACGTTCCCATCATGGCCGCCAAGCCCTGGAACAATCTCCCCATTACCCAGAGAAACGAACCCTCCTAATGGACATTCAGAAAAAACTTACAACCTGACTTTTCACCTAAAAGCTCCCTGATCTAACAGACTAAGACATTCGGATACCTGTCTCCCCCTCCACCCTCCTGCTCCTCGAAACAAGACTCTTAGACACCATGACACCCCTCCAACCCTGGTTGTTTCCTGTATTCTCTCTCTCCTGTATTATTTGTACTTTTTGTCTCTCTATTATGTACTTTCTGTATTTTATTCCCACAATGTAAGTAGCGCCTAGGTGCCCAAGAGTTCAGTGTGCTGCAACAAATGCAAAAATAAATAAATAAAAAATAAATTACCAACATGACAGTAAAACAGGCGGCAGGAAAGCCTCACCAGACATGGAGGATGGGGGCAAGGCTGCTTCTCCACTTGTCATCCCTCTGGTTCTTGCACTGGGTGGAACAAAACCGTTGAAAATATGTTTCAATCCATCACCATTACTCCATTGTGGTCTTCTGGGTTTAACTAATTTCATTTTATTGGCCGGTGACATGTCGAGTAAACCTTTGTGTGCTTCGATTCCTGTGCACAATATTTCTTTCTGACCAGGTCCCATGACACGGTTTTTGTTTCATAACTGTTTGTTCTTTTAGTCGATACATTTTCCTACTTACATTTTCACGGACCTGACAATTATCAGTATATTGCGTGACAGAAGAAAAACTGTCACACACATAGAATGCTAACATGTTATGTTATGGAATGAGTCATTTTTAGAGGTGCTTCCAGGGTCGGACTGGGCCATAACATTGTCTTGGGCACCAATGAAAAAGTGGGCCGCAGCTGCAAATGACTATTAATTCCGTTTGAATAGTACCCAAGGGGGAGTTTGTTGATAAAATGTGATGCAAATTGTGCTTTTTACAGAATAGTATTCAGCAGCACTGTTGAAAATTACTAGCTGCATAGTGAATTAACTCATCAAACTGGCCCACATTGGCCAAAAAAAGTGTCCCACTTTGACCTAAAAAACAGGCCCACACCAGCATTTTGCATTTTTAGTTCGGCCATGGGCTTATTCCCTTTTAGGCCAGTCCGAACCTGGGTGCTTCTCTTTTTACTTGCTCTATTGGCTGTTGGGGTGATGTAAGACAATGGTGCTTGTGGCTAGAAGGAAAGCAAGAAGAGGGCAAGGTTTGTATGCATCTACATGTTACGATACTTGTGGTGATGCCTGTTTTGCATCTCGGGGTTGGCAAATTGATTCATGCTAAATGACTTCAGAAGGCTTCGCCCCAGCGGCATGATCATTTTGCCCAGGTGGCGGACATATTCTCAGCGTGCAGTGTGAATTCCAAGAAAAGCACATGGGTGTTTAAGTGTGAGCGCATATTTGTATAAGGGTAGAGTTCTACACAGCCACCTATCAGTGCTAAGCCGTTGATGGGTGCTACCAAAGCATCTCTGTACGATGCTAATGCAAGACCATGGGTGCCTGGCTGCTAGGCTAACAGCTGGATGTTATTGTTGGGTCAACGTTCACATAAGATCTTAAATAAGGCCTGAGTAGGGCACCTTTTAATCGCTATCAACACATCTGCTGCAGGAGCACAGCTCTAACGGCTAGGCCTTTATGCCTGCCTAAGTTGAAGTAGTGTCTCAGTAGCTCTGGGGAGCTCCGCTTCTTTGGAAGATGCTTCAGCATGACATGAACACTGTGTTTCTGTTGCTGTTGCCAATGTCCAATGGTGTTGGCTGGTAGGTTTGGTGGTGCATCAATCAGTGTAACATTTACTGGAAACCTCAATATGATGTGGCTGAGTGGGTGCATTGTGGAGAGATTTCAGAACATGGTGTTGCATCTGTGTGCATGGAATTAGAGCCCTGTTAGAGGTTTGGTCGCTTGAAATGAGCAACAGGGAAACGCCTTGCCTGCATGTCTAAGTGGCAGCCTTCCAGGCTCGTCTGAAGATGGTTCTATGTCATTTCATCGACAACAGTACTTTCAACTGGTGTTTTTCTGAAAAAGATTTTGCTGAAATAACTCATTGGATTTTTATTTTTTTTATTTTTGTGGTGGTTCCACCCCAAGTTGCTCCTCCACTTCTAATTGTTTACTATTCCTGACTCCCCAACAGTTTATATGCCCTTTCCCACCACCCTATACATTTTAATGTGTTTGTTTGGAAAAAAAATTCTCGTAAAAACACCCGTGGAAAATACTGCTGTCGATGAAAGGACATCGTACCATGAAGATCTAGGTTCTAAGTGTTCTCTGGAAAGCACTTTCCAGGATGTGAGGTCTTCCCGTAACATATAGATTGCTTTAGGCACAGAATTCCAACATTTTCATGGTTGCGTCTGTGAATGAGGTGATCCCCTGATATTTATTTAAATTGACCCTCTTTGGAAAGATATTCAGACTTTTATGTTGGTATTCTATGTATTCCTTTGGATGATCTTTGGCCCCATACCATGGAAGGCAATGCAAGGGCCGATGAACAGAACCTAAGTGTAGGGCACACAAAAGCAGCAACTGTTGATTAAGTTAAAGACGGTGGGCACCAGCATGGTGCAGGAGCTGTCACCACGCCGATGTTCAATACCAACAGATGATGAAAGATGGGCGGGGACCTGTACAAGCTCCTAGAAGATAATATCAGCATCCTTGGGATTCTAGATGGTTCACCAATCAGACTTGAGAATTTCCTTGCAAAGTAGATGATGAAATACTTCTAGCATGTTGAAAATGTATTGGCAACACAGATGTTTAAACTTGCAGCGCCCTGGTATCACCCGGGTCAATGCGATACTCATTTTTGCGGGTCCTTCATGCCTGTATTTTTAGTGGAGACCACACATCTTAGAGCAGTGCCTCGTATCTGTGGAGTCCATGGAACAAGCGTCAGTGGGACCAACGTCAGGGTCTCCATGTGAAACCGAAAGAGACCCTTCTTGATTGAATTAATGAGCTGTGGATCCATCAGAACGTGTACTGGAGGATGTGTCAGAGAACCCCGGTGGGGGCTTTGCCCTTCACATTAGGAACTCCCGTTTTAAAAGCCAGCAAAAACGCGAGTTGCAGGATTTTGTTTGATCAAGACAGGATCAAGGACAGAGCGCTGTACTGATCCATGGAAGTCTTACACATCTCGGCTTTTGGCAGTGCTAGTTTCCACTCTGAGTATTTTGAACCCATGAAAGACTCTTCAGCTATGAATCTGTCAGAACAAATGGAGAGCCAGAAATCCTTTGAAGGCAGTTTTCGTCTGCTGCTCTTACTTTGCAATACCTGTAGAAAAATAAAAGGAAGCATTTACATCCCTCTCCCCACACATCCACCCCAGAGCCTTTGCCACACCTGGAGCAACCTTTACCACATTTGACAAAAACATTCTCAGCTGCTTCAAGAATGGGCAACAGGTAGCCAACCCTCCACCATCCTCGGGTGAGCCAAAGCCAGCCCAGCAAAATCACTCTGAAGTCCTCCTGGGATGACTAACTGTAAAAGGGGCATAGACACGGTAGGGCCCGAGTGGGCATGGCCTGCCCAAAATCAGTAGTACTAAGTGGGCATTTAAAGAAAAGTGACAATCAGCAGCTAAGCCACACTCTCCAGCTCCGCCATGCATATCAGCAACCAGGAAGGTCTCCCTACTTCCTGGTTCCTATCTTCCATGGAGCATGAGAGGCAGACGTCTGGAGTGCAGCTGAGAAGGGTGCGTCATGTCGAGACTGGAGAGAAAAAGCATCTTTGTCTTTCTGCATGCGTGTGTGCGAGGATTGTATGTATGCATGCATGAGAGGGGGTGTCTGTGTAAGTGTGCTTGTATGAATGAAGGCAATGTGAATGGTGAGCATATCTGTGAGTGGGTGTGTGAATGAGAAATACATACATATATACACAATTATAGATCTGTATTGGCACTGTCAGCATGGACATTTGTTTTAATGGCATAATACTGGCATATTGTGGGCAAAAGCATCATGCTGTTGACTTGGAATCTAATCACTTTTTCTTCATGTCTTACCCTACACAACCGATTGTAAACTGTGTGACTTTTTCACCAATTTTCCAAAGAAAGTGCACTGTACAATGCACCATTTGAACCCATTATTTTAAAAGAAATTCTCAGGGAGAGGGGGAATCCCTGCTTGGTTGGTTCAGACTTCCTCATTACGTGTGGTCGGTCCTGCATATTCAACCAGGGGAGAACAAATCCCCTTCCCTCTGGGGGCTCCCATTGGGGTTGGCCCAACTACATTAGTTTCAGGCCCCCACCTATTAAGCCATCCTGCCCCCACCTCTAAATAGGCAATGCAAGACTGGGGGCATTTCACTCCTTGGGAAGGCATGTTGGGGAACTGCAGGCCTAAATGTGCCAAGTGGGCACTCCCATGCCTCCACGCACATTTAGGACCTTCTGGGCGGCATTATAGAGGTGCTCTAGCTCCACTGTGCATACCTTCGGGGAATAGGAAGTGCTCTCTTTAAAGCAGCGTTCGGACCAGGGCTGCAGTTAAGGAAAATCTGTATATTAACATATATGCAGAGTGTTAGTGAATCTATAATTGTGTGCGAGTGAATGAAGGAGTGTCAGCTGTATGTGTGAATGGGAGAAATTAATGTGTATGAATGCCTGGATGTTTGTGGACCAGGGAGTGGAGCTCTCTTTGTGTGTAGTGGAGTCAGAGGGTTGGGGGTCCTATTGTGAAGGCATCATGAAGCAAGACACAGACAACAAACTAAAACTCAACGTAAAATACTTTATTAAATCAAATGTCAGGATGGTAGAAGTCCTATGCTAAGGTGGGATTTTGCTACCTGTATGAAACTAAGGAAAGTTTGAGTCAAAGAGTTGAACCTAAAAGTGTGTTTGTGTCCAAAACCTCTACTTGCCCTCACAACTAAAGCTAACCAATGTGTATTTCAAAATGAAAAGAAATAGTGTTCAACTAAAAGTTCAGAGCTTCTTCCAGATCGCAGCTTTCTTTCAGCTGCCCACCCACAATTATAAGAAACTTCCACGAAAAAGTCTCAAGATTACCTTTCTCCAGTTCAAGATAATACAGTTCAAAACCAATCCTATGGGTACCCATCCCCAAGTTCCAAGCAACACAGTTCACAGGAAACAAAACGTATTGAGACTGCGATCTCAAGACCACACATGTAGCTCCTCAAGTGTCAGGGTTCCCTTCGCCAAGAATTTAACTTCATCATCACACAGTCTTTGGTTTTCAAAATTTAGGGCTTACTGGTCTAGGCGCAGTTGTCAGACCGAATGCGCCACCCAGCACAGGTCGCACAAGCAGGATCCCCGACTCTCGGCCTCTTGACTTTGATGTGTAGATCTACAATCCTTTGGCTTTTCCTTGTCAGCTTCTTGGCTCTGCCATCACTTGTCACACATCCTTTCCAGTCTTTGGCCTTGCCGCACTGTATTCATTCATAAAAGTTCAGTGAAAGAGGTGTTTTGCTGACACCAACCTTCTTAAGACTTTCTGTCACACTTGTGCCCTTTTCTTTAATTCATTTTCACATGGGCATTTGGGTTATTCACTTTATTTGCTTGACCCGTGTACATTTTTATTTCATTCAACACTTATAAAGCTTAACTTCAGGGTTTCATTCAATTCGGTATTCAATGAACATTTATGCTGCTTCATTTTAAAGTTCCATTCAGTTTGGTAGTCAATAGTCATTGGTTTCTCTGAATTTTAAAGTTCCACTCGGTTCAGTATTCAATAAGCATTAGTTTCGATTGATTTTAAAGTTCCATTCAACTCGGTATTCAATCTTTATTTGTAGGACTGTCCCAGTGTTAGAACGTCCTTCCTGAAACTCACTGGCTTGTTGCGTCTCCTTCTGGTGGTTCCCTCTACTTCATTGCTGAATCCGGGATGCTCACCCTCTCGAGCCTCGCTTGCCTGTCGCATGTCTCTCTGTGCAACTGGAATGCTTCTTACCAGACACAAATGGCATCCTTTCTTCTTGGTACTCTCTCGCAGCTCCTGCTGCTGATCCTCTATCAGGGAGGCTCAGAGACTTGCATTAACTACACAGCCCACTGGCTATGGGCTGTGCAAGTCTTTTGGGGAATGTGCTGACATCCTGGCTGCTTGTCTGGTCCCACCATGACTGCCTCCTCTGAAGCAAAGTCCCCTGCCGGTCTTTCCTACACAGGCCTCCTTGTTGCTCTCTGCTCTGCTCCACTGATCTCTCTTTATACAACTGCAACCCCTTGACAGGCTGTAGGTGTGGATCTCTAATGAGACTTGGCTGACCATAATTAAAGAGACATGCCTGACCCGTATAGCTCTTTGTAGGCATCTTCCTATTCCCAATACTAAAGTGATGAAAGAATGTAATGTTCATTCCTCTTAGTCGCCTCTTCCTCATCTCAGTTCTGTCAAATGTTAAATGTGGGAAAAGGAGGGGAACAGCTTTACAAGTTCGGGGAGGGTTTGGTTGATTCAATCCTCCCCCGCTTCTCCACCACCAGGGTCGCGATCCAAGAGAGATGGCCTTTCAATACCAACCCCAGAAGAGGATCCAGGGGTTTTAGGAGTGAGAATATCCTCAGGTTTCGCACAGTATATAAAGCATACTTGGTATATGATAAGTGCATTTTGTGGCAAGACTGGCATATGGTGGTGGGTCTATCTGGATACATTTAGTTGTTGTGCTATGTTTTAATGAGCATCAGAGGGTAAAGCACACATAAGTGGTATAAGGTGGCTAGACTCACTTATTTTGGTGCAAAAGGCATTGCATTTTTTACTGGCATCAAGGGTAACGCTAGAATGAGGAATGTGTTTGCATGGCTAGACTGGCCTACATTGGTGCAGCCAGTCTTGGGATATTTTCCTATTGTGGCAAGGCATTTCTAGTGGCAAAGCCAGGAGGTGTCATGACCCTTGCCCCTGGCCCTCACTGGCAAGTCAGCCTTCCAGTTAGGGCCATGTCAGAGGCCTTAAATTCTCATCCAAGACTCTCTTGGAGTCAGTCCTTCGGCGCCAGGCTCATGACCATCATGAAGACCAACATTAGAATGGGACTATTTACTTGGGACTATTTAACTTGGGGGAGTTCAGCCAACATGGAGGCACACACATAGCTCAGTTACAAGGAACTGAGCTATGCGGTCTAGTCTTTTTGGTGTGGCAGGCCTGGGACTACTTTACCTTGACTACTTTGGGTGTGGCAGGCCTGGGACTATTTGACCTGGACTTCTTTACCTGAGACTATTTAAACCACACCCAAACAGCAGAACATGCTTTGTGTTATTCTGCTGTGGGCAGCGTAATGCTCACCGTGTCCAGTTCTTTGATGCCAGCTTACCTGAAACCAAGGACCTGCAGAGAGAGAAAGAACACTACGAAACTTACCTGGAACAGTATCCTGTCTTCAATCCATCACAGACTTCAGTTCCACTCACCTGAAGGTACGAACTCCATCATCCGGCACTGCATGCATCCTGGAATACCATAACCTGGAAAGAGGAGAAAGAAAGACAGCATTAGTAAGCGTTTACTCACATTTCCTCCCGAATGAAGAAAGCCATATAATTCTTACCTGGGTAGTCATCTCCTGGGCAGTATCATTGCTGTAACATTACGGCGCTCGGCGAGGAACATCGCAACCTGCAAGGAGAGAAAAGACACAGGTTAGCAATATAAAAGGCGAACAGTGCCGTGCATCGCGCATTACTCACCTGAACAGCATCGCGCACACCGCGCTTTTGCCTACCGGCCTATGCTCATCTTCAAACTGCATGACAACTCCAAAATACCTTTCCATACCTAAAAGGAAAGAAGCGAGACATTATTATTCGAACTAAGAGGAACATAAGAACTGCATATAAGGATTGTAAAGCAGCAAACCTACGGAGTCGCAGCAGGTCTGGATTCCCACGGGGGGGCTTGCACCAGTGAAGCCCCCCACATCTACACGCCCCTGCCACGAGGAGCAGGACAGAGAATCCACCTTTCACAATATTAAGGTGAGGATAGGTCAAAGGGGGAGGAAGGAGTTGAGGCCAAGGGAGATGGGAAAACATAAAGACAATCTGGTATTGAATCCAGCTCTCCTATATTGCAAACCCATCTTTAACCAGAGACCTTATCAAGGGACCGGGAGAGGGTTCAAGAGTGCAAATCATCCAACCAGGGATGAGTGTCGTCCCCGTGGATACCAGGTGAGCATAACAGGAGGTGTATGTTTTTACATGGGGATACTCGCATATATTGGCAGAGCCAGCATTGACATGTTTTATTATACCATCATTACTGGCCTTATGCACAAATCAAATAAGAGTATGTTCTGATATGGGAATTCAGGCAGACATTGGTGTAGCCAGCATGGACATTTCGGGGCACAACACACATTAAAGGGTTTCTTATACTGGCATATATTGTGAAAAAGGCATCATGAAAATGGGTTGGAAAATGCTCTGGTGCACTGTTGATGACTATTGGATTTTTCAGTGAGTTACCCTACAAAACCAATTGCAAACTGGCTTTCCACCAAATTCTTTTAAAAGTGTGCTTTCAAAACCACCATTCTAACCCATTATTTACATTTTTTCGCAGGGGGAGAACATTCTGAACCCCCATTGGTTGGCCCACGCTTCCTCAGTACGCTCGGTCACTCTCCCATATTTGTGCGAAACATTGACGGACATCCAATTAATATAATTCACCAGCTGCCACTGAAGTCAGGTAAAGATTGGCCAGGATGGGCGAAGGTTGAAGGTCTCCAACACTTTTATATCCACAATCTGTGCAAGGAATTAAAGGTCATATGAAGCTCATTAAACTAGTATCTAGGACACCAGCACCCAAAAAACCGCACATTTCAGTGCACAAACACCACGTTCAAAATGATCCAGCACACACATTTGCATGAACAGAGAGGGGTTTGGGCTTTAAAATCTGAATCCAGTTCTAAAATCCCATAGAATAAGACCAGGCTCGCACCTTGCTATGCACATACATGTTGTTTCACAAGTATATCAGAGAAAAACATTGCAAATTAAGCTCTGCCAGTTCCCTTTTGTACGTTGATGATGCAGTACCATCAGTAGCCGAGATACTTTTCAGTCTTCCCGTTGCACAGGATCCTGTGTAAGAACTCCACAAAGGCGCCTCTTTGTGGGGTGCTTTGGAAATTAATGCGTTTTGCTGGATGTTTCTGCTTAAGGAAAGATTTTGCTGGTTAGGGGAATGTGTCCATCTAGAGATTATACCCGATTCAACAGAGACTTCTAGTGGTAGTCTGTGCTAGGACATCCACAAACATGCACTGCTTGTTCCTGAATCCCTAATGGTCTCTTGTACACGGCCAGCTACCATATTATGTATCTGTCTCATAAAAGGATGCCTTTTTGGCATCACCTGAGAAGAGGCACGTATTGCCAAAAGTAGGGCATGCACAGTATTTCTTCCATGTACATGAATGATTCATTTAGATACAGATGTTTTTGGACTTTAAACTGGAAACATAATTTGTGTGACAACCCTTTCATTCCTTGCTTGACAAAACAGCATGGCACTCAGCGAGCAAAGATTAAGAGATGGATAGGTATTATTTTGGAAAACCTTTGGTCAAAATGCTAAGCATTTCAAAAATGATTTAATAGAAAAAGAGATTTGGGCACTTCTGTAGTTATGATTTAGTGCCTTCTTCCGTAGTAAATGGCACATTTTTAGATGTTAATAACATCTTTTCCAAAAACATTTTCATCACTTCTGAATTTTTTGGAACGATTTGCACCGATCTGTCAAGGATACAGTTATAGTGTGGGGTCTCAGAAGTTGCAATCCACATTTATAGACCCATTGTAATGTTTGCTTGCAGTTCCATCAAAAAACGTTACATTGAATTTACACTGCCCTTGGATTAACGTGTATAGATCGTTACAACTTGAAATCCGTTTTCCTTCTGGTGCAGTTCCTACCAACATAAGGTTTAAAATCTGAGAACGAAAATGTAAATATGCATTCACACTTGGTTTCACAGACTGTCCTGGGCCCATATTTAAATAACAAACGTTGAGCTTGGCAGACATTTTAAACCGTGGGACCAGAAGTGGGGACCGTGGACTCTGCACTGCATATGACAGTCATCTCAGGCACGCCCTCAACCTAGTGGTGTAAAGGGATACTTCAGACAGGGCGAAAAGCCAATCTCCCCCTTATAGTAAGACACTTTTCCAGTGTTGATACCTTGTATTGGCCTAACTGAAGATATCACAATCAGATGGTAAAATGCATTCGTTTTCAAAGTACCATAGACGTATTAATCAGATGCTGATCACACAATGATAAAAGCAACAAAAACACAAATTGCTGGCCATTTCTTTCACTTAGAAAAAAAGGAGAGAATCTTTCACTGTGAACTGTATTGGCTGCAGGAAGAGTGTGCATGGAATGTAATCCTCTGATGCCCACCTCGTTCGCAGGGCAATGCAGCTAGTGTTTGAACAGACAAATACTGGTGCCTATTGGAATACAAATTGCAATCATAGCAGTGCTGGAAAAGGTAAAACCAGGCATCCTTAGCGGGTCTCGCGAGCAGACCAGGATGCTAACACGGGCCCGTTGTTAGCATCATCCCCATTCCCATTGAGCCTTATGGGGGCTGAAATGGGAATGGGGATGTACAGGGTCCGGGTTCCTTGAATGGGGAAATACCGGGCCCTCCAAGGTCGGAATGGCCCGGTATTTCCCCGTTCAGGGAACCCGGACCGGGTACCCAGAATGGGGGTAGCCATGCCGCAAAAAACGGCATGGTTACCTTCAGGGTCGTAATGAGGCCCCATGGTCTTTATTTCCCACTTTCCTAAAATCGGATATTCTCCCTGCCATTCTAGGGCTGAAATTGGCATCTCCCACTGACCCTATTCCGTTGGCGCTGCTGAAGGAAAACTCGAGGGCTATTATCTCTCAAATTACAGCACCCGTAAATGCCTCCTTTATGGAGGGTGTGATGCCATCCACATTTAAACACGCCCTTGTGATCCCATTATTAAAAAAACCCTCACTTGATCCAGAGGTGTTAGCGAACTATCACCCTATTTCTTTACTCCGGTTCCTTATGAAATTGTTGGAAGCCCTGGTTTCCCCTCTGCTTTCCACTTTCCTGGAATCTACGTCTTACTTCGACTTATTTCAGTCTGGGTTCTGGCCTCATAGGGGAACTGAATCAGTCCTGAACTCGGTGCTTGATGACCTGGCTCACTTGGTGGACTAGAGGGGTGTCGGCACAGTTGTTCTTTTAGATCAGTTGGATGCGTTGGACACCGTCAACCATCCCACTCTGATCTCCCAGCTTTCTACTGCCAGGCTGTCTGGCAAAGTCCTGGACTGGTTTGTCTCTTTTCTGGCTGACCGTTCACAATCAGTTTCACTTCCTCCTTTTTGCTCCAGCCCAGTCTTGCTATCCTGTGGTGTCCTGCAGGGGCCTGCACTCTCCCCGGTCCTATTCAAGTTGTATATTAGCCATCTCCCGGCCCTCATTCACTCCCATGGCTTCCGCTATTACTCCTACATTGACGACACCCAAATGATGGTCTGTCTTGACCTTAATCATGCCAATACGGCCAGTCGGTTTAGGTTGTGTCTTCAGGAGGTTGGGGAATGGATGTCATCTAATTGGCTCAAATTAAATGGTAGCAAGACAAAGGTATTGGTGGTCGGTACTACCTCGCCTCTTCTTTATTGGACCAATGACTGCTGGCCGGCCTCTCTTGGCCCTCTCCCGGTCCATTTGGCATCCATAAATGACTTGCGGGTTGTTATTTCCTCCTCTCTTGAGATGGACGCCCAGGTAGCGGCAGTATGTAAGACCTTACATTTTAAATTGCGCATACTCAGGAAAGTCCTCCCTTTTGTGACGGAAGAATGTCGTGCTGCAGTTGTAGCAGCACTCGTCTTGAGTGGTCTAGACTACTGCAACTCACTGTATCTTGCCGGAACTCTGATGTTAGAGCTATCCTGCGGCCTCCTTCTGGAGCCCACATTACCCCTCTGCTGAGGCAGCTTCACTGGCTCCCAGTGGACAAGAGGATACTCTTCAAATCCTTGTGTATGGTACATCGGGCTTTCGACGGCCTTGGCCCGGAATATATCCAAGAAAAGTTCCCCCACTATGTACCAACACAGTGTCTCCGCTCACACTTTGCTTTTCTGGTCAAGGTCCCCTGTTTTAGACTGACCCGTACCGGCGGGCGTGCGATTTCGGTGGCTGCCGCGAAGGCCTGGAATTCTACTCCGTGGCATTGCGGATGACAGTTGACTACCTCACCTTTTGGCGTATGTTCAAAACATTTGTGTTTTAATTTGTTTGTCTGGCAGCTCTGTATTCATTCTAGCGTACCTTCGGGTGTTTGTGTGCTCTATAAATATGTCATAACATAACATAACATAATAAGCAGAGTGCAGAAGCCGGAGACAAGTGCAGGACTGGCACAGAAGCCTGGGACCTGTGAGGCTCTGGAGGTGCACCAGGTGGCCAGTCAGCGAACTGAGCAGGTTGGAAGAGAAAGAAGGAGGGAAGCAGGAGAGAAAGAGAAAGGAGGTTAGCAGGGGAGGGAGAGAGAGAAAGAGGAAGAGAAGAAGAAGGTTGAAGAGTTTCCGGAACTTAAGGAGGTCCGGCTCAAGATGAAGAGGGGAAGGGAGGCTGTTCCAGAGGGAGACACCTGCAGAGGATAAGGACCTACCCCCAAAATCTCTGTTTGGAAAAATGTCTCACCCGCAAAGAGTTGGAGGAGGGCTGTAGAAGGAGAGTATTTAGGAAGAGAGCATTGTAGATAGTAAGGGCCACCACCGCAGAAAGCATTGTGGACTATGCAGAGGTACTTGAACTTGATCCATGCAACCACGGGGATCCTGTGGAGTGATTTCAGTGCCGGAAAGTTGCTGTCCCTGGGCTTGAGGCCAAGGATAATTCTTGCGGTTCTGTTCTGAATAAGTTGAAGAGGTTGGAGAGTGAGGTAGGAAGATTAAGAAAGAGACTGTTGCAGTAGTCCAGTCTTGAGAGAACCAGGGCTCTGGAGATCGTGAGCCTCTGAGGGAAGCTGAGAAAATGTAGATTACCTCTGAGGAGGTGCAGCTGGTAGAGGGACTTTTTGGACATGTCCAAGATGGTGGAGGAGAAGGAGAGAGTAGAGTCAAAGATGACCCCCACATTTTATCCCTCACTGGTGGGTGAGGGTGCAGGACCAAGGGAGCCCGGCCAGAGAGAGAGAGTGGGAAAGTGGGAGCAAGGGTTCAATGAGGATGATCTCTGTCTTACTGGCATTAAGGCAGAGATCATTAGCTGCACATCAGGACTGAATTGCAGACAGTCAGTCAGGAATGAGAGAAGATGAGGGTAGCCTGAAAGAGAGCTGTGGGTTATCCGCATAACACTGAACGTTGGAGGTGAAGACAGATATCTTGTGGGCCAAAGGGGCCATGTAGACATTGAAAAGGCAGGGGGATAGATTAGATCCCTGGGGGACACCGCAAGCAGAGAGAGTGATCGCGGCGAGAAAGTTCAACATGGGAAGGACGGCCAGAGAGAAAGGACGCTAGCCATGCCAGGGCCTGATCTGTGATGCCCAGGGGATCATGGAGATGGGAGATCAGAATGTTGTGGTTTACTGTATCAAAAGCAGAGGAGAGGTCAAGGAGAAGGAGGACAGAGGGAAAGTTAGAATCAAGGTTTGAGAGCAGGTCTTCATGGGTGTTCATAAGAGCAGTTTCCAAGCCTCTGGATGCTCTAAAGCCAGACTGATGATCATGGAGACAACCAACACATTCAGTGTGGAGGGTAATCTGAGAGCTAGCCAAATTCTCCTGGAGTTTTCCAAGGAAAGGAGTGATGGAGATCGGGCGATAGTTTGCCAGAATAGAAGGGTCGGCAGAGGGTTTTGAGCAGAGGGTTCACAAGAGAATGCTTGAGAGAAGAGGGGAAAACTCCAGTGGTGAAGGAGAGGTGTGTGTGTGTGTGGAGTTCCTCAGCCAGTCAGCGTGCTACAAAATGAAAGTATGCCGCAGATCTTGTAACTTTACAAAGATAATACAAGTTTCTATAACGTGCTGCATAATGAAGTACTACCACTTTTAAGATCTGTAATAATAGGTATCATTGGAATCCTATGTAATGATCTTCAATGTAATGGCCTTGGAGTAATAAAGGGTCGAGGGCCCATTTTATCACTGGAGGCTGTGCACATATCTCTGAGGCAAGCACTTGACTCACTAAATTACCTTCACCTATTGGTGAAAAGCTCAATGGATTCCTTACAGAAAGCATTGTTATATGTGTAGCCTTGATCTTCGAATGTTAGAATTATTAAATATTTGTTATCATAATCTCTTCAAAATATCTTTGTTGTCTGCAACATATTCATTTAGTAAATCAATATTCAATAGGAGAAACTCCCAAACATATCAAGTTATCCCATGCCGGCTGTTATTCTTAACGGTATATCCAGTGCTTATTTCTTTATTTGATTCTGGTGCATGTCTTTTTTGTTTTCTATGTGAAAAAAGCACAATTTAAAGCACTAAACGCAATTAATTCAATAGACAAAGGACAACATGTGATTATTGTCTCTATAGCGTGAATACATTTTGATAATTCCTGTACATAAATAGTAAACTTATTTTAATTGTTTAGTTACTTTAACCTAATCTATAAAAATAAATATTGCCCCAACATCATGTTAAGAAAACAGTGGCTAAACTTCATAGTTAAGGGTACCAGTCTTCTCCATATTCAAGAATTTTGAGAATTTGAGTTTTCTTGTAAAACAATACATCTTTAAATAAATCAGCATCTTCTAGCATTGAGCACTTACTGCTTGCCTTGTATGTAGTAATCCGTCAGATCAATTGCAAGCATAGCAATCACACAAGCTCTTACTACTTTACAAATATAAAAGTGTACATATTACCCAATGGCAAAGGGGCCTTACATCTCATACTCCAGAAGGTATTCATGGCATTTGCTGTAACTGGGCCCTTCACCAGTTTGGATCACATTTACAAGTTCATCTGTTCAAGGGAAATGCTTCTCTGAAATATGGTGAAGACCATTAATAGCAGCTCTCAGTAGTTGAACTGCTGCTCTCCGAATATTTCACACCACCTAATCAGAAGGCACAGTGGCTGTCTTCCTACAAGTTACAGTTTCTAACAGCGTGCTGGAATGTCAGTAGGACTGTGTTGCTTTTGTGTTTCTTAAAATGTGATTTTAGATTGTGCGGTTTTCCTTCCACAAGAACTGGCTGCACCCCAGAGACACATAGTTCTAACTCTTCCCCACACCCCACCCCCCCCTCGTCGTCTTTCAACTGTCTGCGGGTGAGCTGATTTTCAAAACAGAGATTTGGGGGGAGATCTTTTCCTATGCAGGTGCTTCCCTGTGGAACAACCTCCCTGCCTCTCAGTCTTGAGCCTGGTCTCCTTAAGTTCCGGAAACTCTAGAACTTCCTCTTTTCTTCCTCTCTCTCCCTCTCCCATGTTAAACCCCTCTCTATTCTTGCCTACTTCCCTCCTCCCTCTCTCCCTAACTCTACTCTGTTCGCTGACTGGTCGCCTGGTGCAGTTCCAGAGACACATAGGTCTCAAGCTCCCCCGCTAGTCCTCACAATTGTCCCCAGGCCTCTACACTCTGCTCACCACTACTGCACTTCTGGAATTCATACATGAGAAGGGTAACCTCTCTGCACTTAACCCAGAGCCCTCCTGGACTGGGCGCACTTGTTCCCTTCTCCCTCCCTTTCACTTCCTGTCTGCGCACTTACATTACCTTTAATACACTAGGCCTAGTTTGTCAGGCCTAGTAAAGTAGCTTTTTTGTTTCTGTATGTTCTTCTCCTTCTCCTCCGTCCCTTATCACTATACTCTCTGTCACGCACTTGCACTATCTGAAATGCTGTTGGCCTAATATGGTAGTTTAAGGATTGTATGTTCTTCTCCCTCTCCTCCCCCTTTCTTGCCTCCCTTCTTGTCATGCACTTGCACTACTATAATGCTGTCAGGCCTAGTTTGCTAGTCATTTTTGCTAGATCATCTGGAAACTTCAAGGCCTAAGAATGACTCTGTATTCCCTTGTTCCCTTCCCGCTTTGAAGCACTTCACTTGTTTATAAGCGCTTTACAAATAAACAATCACAATTTCAACCTTGACTGGACAGTCCCTTTTATCATTGGGTAATTGTATTTTCACTGTATTGCAACTAACCAATGATCCACAACATTTCAGAGATAAGGCTGCCGTTCTGTCCACGTTACCAAAATGGGACAAGGCGGTTTACAATTTACTTGTGTTTCCAATCTGTTTAGATCTCTTCTGGTGTACTAAAGGTGAGGGGTGGATTGATGGTTTAGAAACCGATATTCATCCCTGGTCCACTGGTGCCATGGAAGTTGATTCATCACACAAAGTGGCAGTAGGAATTATTTCAAAATCCAAAAGGGTTGTTATGGAATGGGCGGGGCTCTAGTGTGGCTTATGGACCCCCACATTGACAGCGAGCATCATTGAGTATTTTAGGACTAGACTGTGGCTATTTATCCAGGCCCAGAATATTTTCAGGACACACAAACACTGATGCTGTCTTTTTTCGGCTGATCTAATTGTTTCAAATCAGTTTTTTGTTGAGTGAATGACCTTGACAAGAAACCACGGACAGTCACTGCTGCCAATTGGAACTGGTAAATACTCGAGGATTAACATTAAGGATGGGGAAGGTGTGTCAGATTTGTTCATTAAATGGGTGGATGAACTTTCTGCCACATTCTGGTTATTTACATTAAATCCCTGTCTCAAACTTTGACTGAGCATTCCAAACAAAGCGCCAATGTAGTGCAATGTTTTCTGCTACAGAAAAGAATGGCAGTAATTGAAGCCATAGTATTCACCAAAATTCAGTGTGGTTTCATGAAAGACAAAGAATGTTGCTGAAAGACTTCAAAAGTGGAAGAGAGTTTGAGATATCATTTTCCCAATTCCTACTAGTGAAACCTGGTTAAAGTAATTAACATTTCACATGGCATGCGATTCCGGTCAAATACATATTAAATTCGACAAATATTGAGTGCAATATTCAGAAACAACATCAAATTCTTCTATTGAATCATCTGCCCAACCCTAAAGAAGGCCTTGGATTCTGAACATCTTCACTGTCACACTGACATTTAAGCACTGCATCTTTTGAATACTGAAATATTTATAAATTGTTTAGACCACCGTTAAGCATATTGAAGCGTAATTTGTACTAGAACATGCATATCTGTAAACTCAATCGCAGGTAACATTGACTCTGATAGCAATGACCTGACAAACACTCATGATTTGCCAAACGCTTCCTAGCAATGCCTTTGAATACAATATTGTATAGAAATACACCCAACTGACTGATTATACTTTTCATGCAATAGCATAACGTTGTCAAGAAAATTGGTTAATCCGAATGAAGTACATTGTCAAAAGAGGACAGAAGGCCATTACTGGCGGTGGCGTCTGGCCCATGGGGCGGGAAGGGTGGAGCCCCACCAACAATGTGACACCCCCACCATGTCCATGAGTAACAGCAAAATCCTGTTACTCATGGACATGACGGGGGCTGCACTGAATGTGCAGCGGGGAGCGCTGAAATCAGCTATCCCTGCCGCACATGCGCACTGTAAGCCCTCCCGGGCCAGCAGTGTAAGCCGATAAACTCGGCTGTAAAGTATGGTTGGGGCATGAAGAAAAAAAGGCCCCAAGACATCCTTTTCTTCACCCAGCCAACCTGTCCTGTCCCTCAAAGAGACAAGGGGTGTCAGACTTTGCAGACCCCACCCCAGTCTATGTAAGTGATAGGACAGGGGGCGGAGAGCTGAGGGAGGGTCAGGTGTCTCAGTACCAGCCTCTGAGCCAAGAAGGAGGGTCGATGCTCAGAGGCTGGGGGGGCTCAGGGCTAAGAGTTCACAAAGTGATATCACTGAATAGCACGACCCACATGGTGGCACTTCACAGAAACAAAACCAAACACGGCCAAGACTGTGTTTGGTTTGGTTTCCCAAAGGGGGTCGAAACGTTCGACACCCTTTGGGAAATGAAACCAAACAAAGCCTGGGCTGTGTTTGTTTTCGTTTCAGTTCCAGCATGGTCCACACACACTGCAGAACTCGGTACTCAGGTCTCGGGCTCTGTGTGAGGCTGCCTGCCGTTCAAAATACAAAAGCAGACGATCACAGATGAGGTTTTCTGCATATAAGCTCAGACCAAGCTCATATGCAAAAAAGCTCCAGTGTGATTGTAGCTTTTGAATTTTGAATAGCAGGACTGGCCGCCTGCTATTCAGAAATCAAAGCAGACAATCAAACTAAAACAGATGCTGATGCTGGAAGTAAGGCCATGCCTTAATTCCAGTGCCAGCATTCATTTTCTGAAGCCCTTCTGCCTGGGGCCCCTGGGCAGCCAGGGCTCGCCATCGCCACCCTTCTCCCCTTTCCAATGCCCCGTGGGTAGGGTGTCCCCCACTGCAAGTGTTTGTATGCAGTATGCAAGCGTGCATACAAACCCCTGCAGCATGGGGACACGCTACCCACAAGGGGACATTTTGCGTAATATAAGTAGGGTTCTTAGGGTGGCCTCAGGCATTTGATTTATTTTAACTGATACGAAAAAGAAAAAAAGGCCCATTACAAATGCAGGAAAGTCATCTATTAGAGCTCTGTCCAGTTTGAGGAACTCATGGTGGCACAAGTGATGAAAGTTCCAAGGTGTTTATTGAACAAGGAATTGTGTATGCAGATTTGAAAAATGCCTATTCTAAACCTAAAGATGGGAGCAAGCGTCAACCATCAAATGAAAATAAGGCAGTCCTGGTGGTGTTGTGTCAAATAAAAAGTGCCTATCCTAAGAAACCTATTCCCAAACCTTACAACTAATACAAAAATGGGTGTGGGATAGTTCTCAAGAAAATCAAGAAGTGTTCTCAAATAATATGTGAGGATGTGGTAGCCTGGGTCTCCCTTCCCCACGTTTTGACCACGGGTTAAGATGGGACCTTGGAGCATAGTACAGTGTCAGGCTTCTCCAGCATGAGACAACAGTTCTGATGGCAGCTTGCAGAACCGTTGATGTCTAAGTGTCGTCTTACTTCAAAGTCTCTTGCCTTCGGGGGCCTGGCGTGTTCAGCTAACAAAAACAAAATTTGCTTTAACGAATGAAAGTTTGTTTCCAATATCCGCTGGGTGATGGCTTCAGCCCTGTATCGCCCTCTTCTAGGCGATGACCCTTCTTGATTGTATTCCTCAATTTATACGTCAGTTATTTTCTTACTTGAAGTTTGAATGATAGTTTCACCCCTGGATCTACCTCCGTCGGGCTTGGACCCTCTTGACTGGCGGTACTCAGTGATGGCTTGACCCCTGGATCTCCCTCTGCTGGGCTCGGACCCTCCTTGCCTGCTAGTACTTGGGTGATAGCTTCGCCGCTGTATCTCCCTCTGCCAGCCTCAGAACCTTCTTCTCTGGCATCCCTCCTTCGGGTTCACTCTTTCCATCTCTTAACTTAGCTTTTACTTTTCTCAATCTTGGGGTGACAACTTTCACACTTGGATACCCCTCTGCCGGGGTCCGACCCCTCTCGATTCTTAGCCTCCCTTCACCAAGTTTACTGTGGCTCTTGATCACAGTGATAGTGGCTCACCCCTGGCTCTCCCTCTTCTGGCTGCTGACCCTTCTCTACTTTCAATGTGCACTTTTTACACAGTTCAATGTTTGCGGGATTCACTTCCCTTTCTTTCACAGTGTTTGTAAATCAAAGTCTTTCGATTGTACAGGGATTTTGCTCGACCATCTGTATGACAACCTTGACCTATTTTGCTGGCCCTTCTATGGCCCTCTGGTTTCACTCTTGCTGGTCTCCCCTTAACACTTTTACAGTTCATTCACCCTTCCTTGAGCTTGGTTCAAAACTTGCCACTTTGCGATTCTCCCCTCAACTCAACAGCTGTGATGAACTGCTTGACTTTTTGGCTTTTCTGGAGTCAAGGCCAGTACCATGGGTGTGGGAGCCTCCTTCAGTCCTGCTTATTGGCATAAGCTTGCCCCGTGTATGGCTGACATCTGCTGCAAGACACTTCTGCTATTGTTTGTGGTCTTAGACTCTATTCCATAAGGTTCCGCGGTCTAGGACGAAAAGGGCAAGGTCATTACTCTCCTCGCCACCCTCTCGATTCTTGACGCCTTTCTCCTTCACTTGAACTGCCGTGCCTGTGTAGCTGTGCCGCCATGCTGTCTGCCCTGCTTGCCTCACTCATACTGTGCTCTTACTCCACCTTTTATCCCTGTGGGGAAAGGAAAGGTCCCGGCAGGTGTGTGGTTTAGGTTAATTTCCTGACTTTGCCTGATGGTGGGTTTGGGACATGTCAAGTAAACGGTTTTATTACAAGTCCGTTCTCTGGTGTGTCTTGTGAAAGTGTTAGTGTCAGCAAGGGGGTGGGCAGTGGTTTTGAATGTCCTACATGGTAGGATGGGGAAAAGGTGTTGAAGGAAGGGGGATACTGTGTCCCACTCCCACACCCGGAGGACCCTCCTTCCAGGTGATCCTTCCCTCACTGGTCCACCCCCAGGAACTGGATCCAATAGCGATGGCCTTATCCTGGTCAACTGGATGAAAGATCCCCGGGACTAGCTGGGGAGACCCCTTCAGGTTTCTCACACAAGGCTGTGTGGGGTAAAATACATGCATAAGGATTGCACCAACAGAAGTGTCTTCAAGGAAAAGGCCATTACAAGGAACATCATCATTCTGTGCTACTTGGAGGCTCCAAGTATCAAAAAATGGTGGTGCTCCTTTGAATGGGTTGGAGCGGAGACAAACAAGAAAGTGACTTTACAATACGTTGCCAGAACTAAGCCAAGTGGCAAATAACTTTGTGGTAAAAAAATACGGAATTGCATTAATATTATACATCCAGTAACTCTATAGTCATCATACACTTTTTTTTCATAGCAGCATGATATATTAGCATAAGCTATGAATTGAATCACTTATGGAGCTGCAGATGAGACACAGAGTTATGAAATGATTTGCCTAGGATTACACACTTTGGTTGAATGGTCAAACCGGGATGTTTGCAATTTAAGCAGCTCAGGGTAAGTTGATATACATTTTAATTAAGGTTTTGCTTTGCATTTCATGTGCTTAAATAATATTTTAATCACAACAATGCCTTGGAAGCAAACCATATTACATAATGAACTATCCTTTCATAGTAAACTAATTATACACTGTATACATTGACAAAGATATTTGATGAGCAATAAGATCATGGCTTAAGTTTTATTCTCCCCATCCTGATGCAAAGTCACAATATCATCATGCAGATGAATGTGAGCCTAACAAATCCCCCTTGGGCTTTAAAGCCATAGTTATTATTTCATAGCATATACATCATTATGCACACTTCTCACTTCTGGTGACCCTATTTACATTTTGTGATGGCCAAAAAAAGTCCCTGCTAATAGTCCCCCTCCCTCCCGTTAGTGTCTAATGGCTCCCATTCTAATGCTCTGTTGATGCAGAGCAATGTGTCAGGTCCTCAGGGAGCCGCTCTGCTGCCCAGAGAACGGGACACCTCTCCCGTTCCACACACTCATTAACAATGAAGGTGCCGAACCGGAAAGATGTCCTGCTGCCAAGACAATGAGGGTGCTGAGTAGGAACACTCCTGCTCGGCACCCTCTTTGTCTTGCCAGAGGAACACCTTTCCCGTTCTGCACCCTCACTGAGGTGCCAAAAGGGAGAGGTGTCCCACTGTCAAATGTCCCTATTTGACTCGTAAAAGAGCCACAGAGGGGCAAGCTGAACCCCTTCCCCTCTGCTCGGTATGCCACTGCTTGCATAGTGCACATTGCACAAAATAGGGACAGTTTACGGGGCAGTCTCTGCCAAATGTTTGGTTCAATGACCAGGTGTGCAACAAAACCTAAATTTTGGGGGAGGGGAGGCAGACCATTCAATTGTTCAGAGAGGAGGGGCAAACTTATTTGTGTGGAGGGGCAAACTTATTTGTGTGGGGGTCATCTAACTTCTTTGCGCATTATAATAAGAGAAACTAATCTGGTGCAGCCCTAATGTTGCAAGCAGTTAACTCTCTCCTTTACATCTGAAAACACCCACTTAAGGACTGCTATCACTCCCCTGGCATGCAAGAACAAACTAACCCCACATCACAATTTCAATTGCCTAAAAATGTATGCGTATGAGTGCAGGTGCTAACAGTGAAATGGTTTACATTAGTAATTGCAAGGCCATTGTTAACAGTGAAGGCCAGGTGCCATTTAACATCTGTCTCCTGCTCTGTCTGGCCACAGTTCTGTGCAGGTCAGCCAGGTTGAGTCGGCATAGCACATTTTTGGTGGGTAGGGAGGGGTGCTGGTGTCCGGTCAGCTCAATTGCTTTGCATCACTCGCTATTTATTTTTAAATGTTTTTATTGGCATTTATATTAAACATAACGATTCACCAAAAATGCTTGTATATATCAAATACCACATAAACCTAACCAAACAACAGTTAACCAACAAGTCTTCATAGATTATTCCGTTAGGCAATATTTTTGCAGGTGTTTTAGTAGGGTATCATCAATGAATTGATCAACTGCTCAGCGGCAGCGACTGTGCTATGGGCTACCTACGGCTTGAGTCACGAGCCATGTTTTCATGAGGGTTTGTCATCCTGTGAATGAAACATATTCCATAATAGTGCCTTCCAGGCTTTGTATGTTGGGCTTGCTTCTCCCCCAGCTTTGGAGACCCCTTCACCCCATACTCTGGACTCAGCGTTCGTCCAGTGCTCCATCTCCTTATACCATTTTTCATATTGAGGCCTCTTGTGATTTCCAAGCCATTGCGATGGACCTTTTGGCCAGTATACATGCCATATCCATCAGTTTAATTATGTGCCTGTAATTACCTATCCTCGGGTAGGACCCCAGAAGGCATTCCTTTGGCGAGCACACATACCTCACCATCCCGGCCTTCCCACAGGCCAGTTCAATCTTATTCCAAAAGCCTCGCACCCTTGGGCATTTCCAAAACATGTAACATGTGAATCAGACTTGCTTCCTCCGAACCACACCAAGGGCATTGTGAGGTGACCTTGTTAAACCTAGCAACTCTACCCGGGGTCATATATGTCCAATATAGGACATTTAGTTGGATCAATCTGAATTTAGTGTTTCTAGAGACTTCCCGGGGGTATGCCAAGGCCCTGGCCCATTCCTTGTCCGTTATATTGGTTCCTATGTCAAATTCCCATTTTTGTTTCAATGCTGCGCTTTTGGTGTTTGGTCTGTCCGTCCGTTGGGTGTAAATTCTGGACACTGGTTTACACCCATCCCCAAGATGGTGCGGTACCGCTAATGTCGGTCAATCTCTGGTTCTTCGGGCCACTCCTTCCAAGTTTTATTCGCAACTTTCTTGACCCTATGGTACCATAGAAATTGGCCCCTGGGAAGCCCTTCTTTTTCTATCAGGGACTCGAATTCCCTGAAGACCCCTTCTTCATACATGTCACCCCATGTGTAAGCACTGTACCCCTCCCACAGTCTCATACCTGATAGATCCCCTTAACTACACATACATCAGCTGCCATTGGGGTATCCGGGGAGTAAGGGCAGTCCCTCTTGGATAGTTTGAGGACCCTGTCCCAGATCTTCCTGCCCAGTGACACTTTCATTGGGGTTGTATTCAAGCCTTCTAGTGGGATCCAGAGTATTTCTTTTAAGTGCGTGTGGGCCACTAGCTGTTTTATCAGTCTCGCTTCCGAGGTAGCCTCATCAGCGAGCCATTTGGCTACGTGACTAAGTTGCGCCGCTAGGTAGTACCTTTCTAGGTCCGGTAGTTGGACCCCACCTTCTTTGTATTGTAGCGACAGTGTGGATAGGGCCAGTCTATGTCTGGTGGAGCCCCACAACAGTACCCTCATCAGTTTCTCGATCGTGCAGAAGAAAGAGGCTGGGATGTAGTGGTGCACGTTATGGAAAAAATACAAAAACCTTGGCAGGACTATCATTTTAGTTATAGCAACTCTCCCCATCAACGATAATGGGAGTTTAGCCCAGAACCCCATAGATTCTCTGAGCCCCTTTAATGCAGTTTAGTGTTGTCCTCATGCATCAGGTCTGGGGTCTACCAAATGTTCACTCCCAGATATCTGAATGTCGTGGGCCGCAATGTGAGCCCCAGCTCTGGTAGCTCTGCCGCTGGTTTCCCAGCTAGTCCCGCAAATGGGAATATGCAGGATTTTTCCCTGCTAAAGGATATCCCTGAAAAATCTGCAAATCTTTCCAGCACAACTAGCATCACTGGGACATTCAGGTGTGGTTCCCATAGGTATAGGAGCACATCATCCGCGTATAGGGACACTACATGATGTATTCCTCCCACTGCGATACCAGCATCAAAAAACTGTTTCCTAATGTAGATCGCTATCGGCTCCAGGCCCAATATATAGAGCTTTGGTGACAGCGGACAAACTTGTCTGGTTCCTCTTTGGATATCCCAAGGGGCCGAGACTGTTCTCCTTGTTTTCACCCTGGCTACCGGCGCCGTATAGAGCAGCTCCACCCATCTGATGAAGTGTTCACCCAACCCGAACTCTCTCAACAGCGCAATCAGCCACTCCCAATATATGGAATCAAATGCTTTAATGGCGTCTAGTGAGACTACTTCAAGGTGTTCCCGCCTATTGGATGTTTGATCCACAATGTGCTGTAGGCGTCTCAGGTTTACTGCCGTGTTGCGACTTGGGACAAATCCGCTTTGGTCCTCATGTATTAGGGTGCCTATCATAGAAAGGCGGTTGGCCAGTACAGTTGTAAGGATTTTTACATCATAATTTAGCATTGGCAAGGGCCTATAAGAGTCGCATTCATCTGTGGGTTTACCAGGTTTAGGGATCGGGACCACCAGGGTCTCTCTCTGCACCATTCGCCATGACCAGAGGGCCACTTTGATAACTGTCAGGGAAAGGGGCAACTGGGGCCCATGTTAAATACTGACCCAATGTTCTTTAAAAAGCACCATTTCACCTGCTCACAAAGATTGTCATGAGAAATCACCACTCTTTTTTGATGTCCAGTTGTATTTTATCCTACCAGTCCTACTTTGCTCAGAAGTGTAATATGCACAGATAAAAATGTAAGCTGCCTCTTTCTTTTTCACCCTTTGCAGTAAAATGGCCCAGGTAAGCTAGTCATAAATGCGTCTTCCCAAATTATCTTTATGTGGTTAATTGCTACAGGGGTGGCACTGCCATCCAGGACCTTGATGCGGCTTCTAATCCTAAGGAACCCATGCATTTTCCAGATTTGGGAGGGAGGGTCACAGTGAACACCCCACCCCCCAGGAGCCACTCATTTGAGCACCATAGAGGCTGATGCTCTGGGCTGGGTCCCATTCAATGGCCCTTCCAACTTTGAAGAGGGCCTCGCTGCTGACATGGGTGTAATTAGTGTGTGCTGATGGCCGTGAGGTGCCAGTGAGGGGGTCGATAAGGGGCAAGCATTGCTAGACAGGAGCGGCTGAGGAGATACACACATGGGGAGGTAATGATAACGTTGCGGTGGGTGCTTGGAATGGGGGGATGGATAAGGGGTTAGGTAATGATAGCCTGTGGGATCACCCAGTGCCAGACTTTTGAGAGGCGGGGTATAGGGTTTGTGATAATCCCTCTTGCTTGCACTGTGGGAGGGGTGATTCACTTTGCTGGCTGTGGGACAGATGGCCAGGGCCAGTGCTCACACTGTGAAGTTTGAACACTGTCCTGGGAACTGCACTGTGCCGAAAACAGTATTCATGGGTACAGTCAGTGAGGAGCTGCTAACAGGCAGCTGTACCATTGTGCAGGCTGCTTTGCAAAGACACGGGACAAATAACAAAGTTCTTTGTTCCATGTCTGTGCAGAGCAGAGAGAGGGAGCAAAAGAAGGATTCATAACTAGTCAGCAGCTATTAGTTATGAACTCTTCTTTCGCTGCTGCATATGTTAATAAAGATAAGATTAAATAGCTGCCGAATTATCACGGTACAGAGGGAGTGCAGGGAGCTGATGAAACATACATCATGTTTCATCAGCAGCCTGCTTGCTCACTGTCTCGTGATAATTTGCGGCAATTTAACCTTCTCTTTATTAAAGAGATTATCTCCATTATAATGTCTGCCCTTCAGGAGTGCCTTAGACTGGTTTCCATTCTAAGCAAGGGGGCAACCACCATCATGTTGAAATGGGCCCCCACACATGTTCAGCCGGGCCTGCTACTGAGTTAACATCTGTGTGCTCACAAAAAATAAGTAAACAGATGAGGAATATACCAGAGTGATCCCCAGCCACAGGCATCTTGAGCAGTGTAGGGTGGCACGTGCGTCACAGGCCACCCAACACTGCCCAAGATGCTTTGGCTGTGGCTCACTCTAGTTCATTCCTCATCCATTTAGTTCTTGTTCCACCAGATTTGGTTGCAGTATGAATTGGGGGCGCAGTCATCCTTTTGTATAGAAGTTTTTCATAGCTCAGCAGGTTAAGCACTTGCTTCAGAGATCTGCGTGAAACGTGTAGACAGGTATGCCAATCACAGAAGCGGTTAGTCATCCTTTTAGAGAGTGCTAAATTTTGCATCATTGAGTTGCAATTTAACACCTATTATTCAGGATTTGAGGAGCCCTTCATGAAACACTATATGACAACATATTGCTTATAATAAATGCCTTCAGTAGTACATTAAATGCACATTAGGCTCTGAACTCTGTCACTGATTGTGCAATGCTGTGTACTGTGTGGAGATGAGGGGCTGAGTACGCTGAAGTCTGAACTTGCAAGACTCTCCTCTGTGGTCATTTAAGACTCTGTAACTTGTTTGACATGCATATTGGAGACTGTACTGTTTGGGTGTAGGATTCAATATAGTTTCGGCCTCTAATTTCAGCGTAGGTACAGATGCTAACAAAAGGTCTGCTTTCTTTGCAGGACTCCAGTGTAAATGTGAAGGTGTTTCTTACAGAAGAGAAGATAGGAGAATCCCCTGGATCAATAAGTAATTCTGTGCGAGTGCTACTGGATCCTAACCTGTAGGTATGAAGCAGGGAATAAGTGCAAGGACCACTAGATTCAAGCTTCTGTAGAGGATCAGTTACATGCCTCTGCAGGAAATCCTGCCCCGCCTACCTCCTATATGTTGGAAGCCTGAAATTGTGCCATGCCTAACACCAGCAGTTTTAACCATACCACAGCAAATATTCGGAAGAAGAAACCCACTGAAAAAACTCTATCAAGTGTATCCCCAAAGAGATGATAAACTGAGGGAGGAACTCCCTGAAGGAATATGAAAAAGAGTGAAAGAGGAGCTGGTGACATCACGAGAGACGAGCATGACGCCCTGAGAATACTGGCTGAAGAGAATTCATGGACCTTATAGAATCTGATGACAAAGTTAAGAATCAAGTAAACCTTCATATGCGAAGAGAAGATTGCATGTGTGAGAAGTGCTGCAGAAAATGCAAACCGTTCAATAACTGTACAGATGCTGCAATGCAAGTAGACTAAGTGATCATAGAAGCTGGCTATATGTAGTAAATAGACTGCAGGTGAAGCTGCCATTGATTAGAAACTGGACATCGGTGTCATGAATTTAGTACGCCCGGGCCCATGGAGAAGAAAGACTGAGAACTGTGTTACAGCAAGAATAAGGAGAGATTGTGGAAATGAATGGCGAGGCGGTTTGGCCTGGTATCAAAGTTGAAGCAGCCAAGGCCGGTTATCTATTCTCAAAGGCAGTGAACGTGAGAAGCTGAATCATCCCTTGTTAAGGTGCAAAGAATGAACACCAAGCGTGCCACGTTTTTTTCATTTAAGACATTTAAATGCTGCAAAATGGACCAAATCGGGTCTCCGTCACGTGAGGCAAGGATGGAAATAGAGTTGAGCGTGGAGTCCTAGAACAACGATAGTGCATGATTGCACTCCCATATATTCCCAGAGACAAGAATACTTTGCAAGGCCAAGTTCAAAGACAATCTTCATGGAAGAAGCCATGGATGATGGGAGATGATGGGCTGATTGGGTGGGGAGGTAAAGTCAAGTCCACCTCCTGGCACATGGGTCTGTGCTTACGTGCTGCTAAATGAACCGAATGTTCCAGACATGGCACGAGTGTGCCAACCAATTATAGAGGGCAGTATAACGAATGATCTCATAGTTTGAAGACCAATGATATATTGTGTACTTAATAGTGTTTAAGATGACATGTTTTAGAGGTAGGCATAAGTTGTCCATCTGACAGTAGATAACCAATCACAATCCCACCCCTTATAGAAAGTATACTTAGATGTTCCCCTTGAGTCTATCACAACCCCTCATAGGTTTTTATCATTTGCCACGTAGTGTGACTTCACGTCTGCTGTATTTTTTGTATAAAAGTATGTTTGTATGAAGAATGCATTGAGAGCTTGAGCGAATGTCCATAGATGTCCGTTGTAACTCCCTGTTTTAGATACTTGTTAATAAAACAGCACCTTTGCCATCTCCCTGAGTTGGTTTGATTGTTTGGTGTCAGACTTAGTATGCATCCCCATCCATTGCATGCATGGTACGCAAAGGGCCATGTGTTCACTTCCACTAGTGGGGGTAACTGAGACTAGACCCCAAGAGTCCTGTCTACTGCCAGTGCGTATCAAAACTTCTGGGATGTTTTTACAATTTTTACCTCTACCTGTTGGGTGGAGGTAAAAATTGGAAGTGTTTTATTAGGTATTTGAACTCACAGTATTTGTCTGTATACAGTGTTTATCACATGCGGAATTCTTAGAAAACCACATGGGCTAAATAGCTCATAAATGCTACTTGTTTTATGTTTACTGCCCAACTTGAAATAAGGCCGAAAGTGCTTTGCACAAAAGCAAACACATAATGTGTCAGGTTCCTCTGGTCCTAAAGTTTTTTTTTGTTTTATTATGTGCATATGTTAAAATGCCATCTGCCACTAATGTTACCAAACACGTTGATATATGGGGGTGCTAATGATACTGTATTGAAACATGCAGACACACTGAAGGTTGCCTCTAATGATCTACCTTGTCTAAAGTGTCCTGCAAAACCGTTTTGTAAAGTTGGCCACCCTAGATCTCGGGCCAAAGGTAAAGACGGCGGCTGCGCATGGGTCATTAGAGATGCAGTTGCATACTGACAGAAAACATATTACACAAGGCATTGAAATGACCTGCTTTTTGAATGTCCACTTCAAGGGAACAAAACATCTGGGATTTAAATTGCTCAGAGCTACTTAGCTCTTGATTGTAGCCTAGAAGAGCCTGTTAGCCTTAACCATAACTGCTACTAACAATTATATTTAGCTCCTAGTACCAAACAACTATACCTAAGTGACATCAATTCTTATGTAGGGGTAGCGATAGGACTGCTCTGAATGCCAACATGCTTTTTGTTTGTTTGAGGTATTGTGCGTGATATTAAAATTAATGTTCATCTGTATTTGGTTCCACAGAGCGCTGCAATTGAGTGAATCCCTGTTTACATCTGGACAGAATTGAACCAACTCATTGTAAGAAATGCTTCTGTATGAGCCGTCGAAATTGACTTTTAGTGAGTGCCTCACAATTCTGTTTTGCACAAGAGATGCCAACAATACTTTTCTGACCAGGATGTCTGTTCCACTCTGCTTTGAATGTCCCCGGAGTGTTTTCCTTAAGCACCCTTATTCATATCAGCAAACATACAGAGTTAATATCACATATGTATGTTTACATGGCACCAGATGGCCTGAGGATTCAAAAGTAGCTCCTAGTAAAGGATAATTTCAAGCTAACCATGCAAACCTATGTACTTTATAGAAATAGAATATCTCTATGGTTAGGCCAAAAGTAAGTCTTGTTATGGGTGTGAAACTAACTGGGAGTCTGTATGTTTTAAACAGCAGCCTAATAACTCTGAGTTCCTGATTATTTTAATCCCTGGTTGTCAGGCAAAGAAGCCTGAAGAAAATGGTATCTAAAAAAAGAAAAAAAATACAACAGTCAAATTCAAGGAGTTCACAAACAAGCTAACCAGATTTATTAAGCACTTTGTACAATTCAAAGTGCATGTCTGTGCTTTGATGACCTCTATGATACCAGATGTCTCCACTAAGATTCCATCTGTATTAGTCTTTCGCTATATTGATGGCAAAAGCAAAGTAGCTGAAAGATTATATTGTTTTAATCAGCTAAAAGACTCTTTGGCAGAAACAATATCTACAGCTGTGCTTTAAGAACTTGATCTTGTTTTCCCAGAGCTCTGTAATAAATAGAATATTACAGCTCAAAGTTATGATGGTGCCAATGTGATGAGTAGATCATCTGGTGGAGTCCAAAAAAAGATCAGGGATATGTTTCCAAATGCAAATTTGATTCATTGCTATGCCAATAAGCTTAATTTAATCATGGAGCAGGCTGAACCCCAGGTATCCCTGGTGAGAGTCTTCTTTGGCGCTCTGAAAGGCTTTCCAGCATTTTGTTTTTCAGTAAACAGTGGCAAGAAGTCTTCCAAGAGGCACTCCAACACGTTGGAACTTTAACATTCGTACAGTCAGTATTTTTTTTTTATGAGCACACAGAGGATCTAATAAAATGCTTTGAAACTATTTTAACAGGTCGGTTCGAGCTAAGTGCTGTAGGTGAAGCCAGTGGGTTTATCCAAGCTTTTGGGGACTGTAAGGCAGGCATAGTATCAAACAATGAAGACAGACATAAATGATCACAGTTCAAGTGTGTTTATTGAACTTCAATGGGTTGGTTGAGTGCCCATCTAATCCTAAATCTAAGGATGGGAGAAAGCTACGACCTCCAAATAATAATAACGCAGTCCTAGTGGAGTCTCTGTCAAAATAAAAGGGCCTATACTAATAAACCTATTACCAATCCTTACTTCTAAATATAAAATGTGTGAGACAACAATGTAGGCAAAAGAAAAGTGTTCAAGAAATAATATGTCGAGATAGTTGAGCAGTTGGCCTCCCTTCCCCATGTTTTCAGCACGGGACAAGGTGGCACGTTTGAGCTTCACACACACTCTGGCTTCTTGGCCACGAGGAAACTGTTCAAAGAATAGGTATCAGTGCCTTCTGCCAAAGTCCCTCTCCCAGTGACAGTTTCTTATTGCAGAGGGCCTGACATAACAAACCATCACCAAAGTTCCTTTTTTATCAGGATTTTCACACCCATAGATTTTTAATTGGTCTCACTCGTTCGGGCTCGGACCACAAATCCCCTTCGTTTGGGCTCATATCCCTTTAGCACAATGTTCACGATTGGTCTCCTTCATTCAGGCTCGGACCACGGATCCCCTGTGTTCGGTCTCAGATCCCTCTGTATCAAAAACCGAATACTTTTGATTGTGTGATGGGTTTTGCTTAAACCGTTGCAGCACCACTTCGATTCAAACCAATTCTTATTCCTTGGGCCTCATCATTAGTTGGGCGGTATCCCCAGCGGTATTACCGCCAACACTATTAGCGTTACCGCCAAACCCCACGGCGCTATTAGTGCTGGATCACAGATTTGGCAGAACGGTAAGTCCCCATTTCCCATTGGGCCCATTTGGGAATTCCCCATTCCCCATTAGGCACAATGGGGAATTTTCAGTGCTACTACCGCTAGCGGTATTAGCGCATGGAAATAGCACCAGAAATTGAAAAAATTGCGGCAGAGTTGCCCCCAGCTCAGAGTTGGGGGTAAATCCTGCCAAACCCATGATTTGGCAGACCCTTAAATGCACAGGTAAAAGCGTTACCGCTGCATTTAAGGGTTACTGCCAAACTCGTGATGACCCCCTTTATCTATTACTTTAATTTATACCACCTCTTGGTTGCATATCTTACAGAGACCTTTGATTGAGCACACTTGTGGTGCCGGACCACTCTGTCACGAATATTGTATCTTCTTTGCTACAGTTCAAAACATTAAACAGCCACCAGGCTGTCCTCGCATCTTTCGTCACACACGTTCAGTAATCTTTATCCTTGCTTTTTCCGCTTGCAACCTTGACTTCAACACAGACCAATCTTGCATTGGTTTCCCCAACTCACTGGCTCTGTTGATCTTTTTTGATCTTAGAGCCAAGGACGGTACTACGGCGGCTGCTGCTTCTCTCCTACTCGATCAGCCATGCAGGAGGGCCCCGGGTATCTCTGACACACAATAAAGGATTCTTCCGGCTGGTTTCTTGGCCTTATACTCTGAAATTTGAAGGTGTCTAGAAAGTAACAACTTTCTGCCGGAAAGGTCAAGGGCATTTCCCTCCTTGTGCACCCTTTGTGGTTTGCCGTTTTTCGTTCCTTGTTCAGCTGCCGTCTCGAAACTGGTGTTCCTTCCTGTGCTCTGCCTCCCTCAGAGCTCTCGTGCTCTGCCTTTTATCGTGTGGGGAAATTTAATGGAAGTGAGGTGTGAATGGTTACCACTGATTGCCTGACCTTGCCTGTACATAGTAGTGGGACATGTCAGGTACTTGGCTCGGTGTGAGTCTGTTTTCTCCCAGACCGGGCTGTTCATGTGAAAGTGTTTGTGCAGGGAAAGAGGGGGGCAGAGTTTCCATATATCCTACTGGGTAGGATGGGGTAAAGGTATTGCAGGGAAGAGAGGGATACAGCATCTCGGCATCAGGTGTCCCACTCCCACTACCTGGAGACCCCTCACCCAGGATTTCCTCCCGCACTGGTCCACCTCCAGGGTCTGGATCCAAAGGCGATAGCCGTGCCCTGGCCACCTGAGAGAGAGACCACCGGGGACTAGCAGGTGAGATACCTTCTGGTTTCTCACAGGACTGGAAGGTTCCTCTACTTCCTCTTCTTATTTTATGTTATAATGCCACATGTATTTTAATTGTATACATTGTGTTGATATTTAATTGTTCATGAAAAGTCAAATTTGGATTAAGACACAATAAAAAAAAAAATAATAATGCCACATGTTAACATTTTGTACAATGAACTACAAAAGCGAGAAATTGATGCTGTTTATATACAGAAGGCAACAGTAGATTTTGTGACTAGCAGCAGGAAGGTGCGGAAATCCCCAGATCACTTAAACACCAGACTACCAAAAGGAATCGCTCTTTGTTAACCCACGACTTACGTTGGAGACCTTAAATCAAGCGGCAAAAGACGTTTGTGATACAATTATTGTGAACGCCAAAGGACGCTTCGCGTTTACAGAACATTTAGTGAGTGCACATTGTTGCAGGGTGACCTCTTTCAAAAACACAACAGATCTTTCTCAGTGGAAGCTCTGAATAAAACTATAGAAGCATACCGAATGCTAATAAAAGAAAAACTGCATACTGAATGATCTATTATGTATGGTCAGCCTGAATTCCAGCGTGCCAGGGGTGCTCTTTCTTTATTTGTTTTATTCATAGACAATAATTTAGAGAACACCTTCTCAGAGACACTTTATTTATTGAAACAACTCATCACAACACCCATGACAACAGCTCAGTCTGAGCTGTGTTTCTCCACTCTCAAGAGGATAAAAACACAATGACGGAAGAACAACCCAGTTCACTGGTAATGCTCTTCATCGAAAAAGAGCTCATCAAGGAGATGCCAGATTTCAATAAAAGAACTATTGAGAAGTTTGCTACTACTAAAGTAAATACCTTACTTGTCAGTCCCTTGATGGTACATTTGCTGTGCTGGATTATTTTGAAGTGTTACTAAGAAGAACGTAACAAACCACATTTTTCCCCACATATTGATAGACCTGACTGTTTAGGATCACTGCTCATTATGAACATCACCTAACATAACATAACATAACATAACATAACATACCATATATATGGGCATATTTGTATTCACATATCTGTAATACGTGACAATATTGCAATTTTTTTAAACATCTTACATGTTTAACAAATAGTGTTTTTTTTTTTTTACTTTTGATTTGTTTGTGTCTGAGACTTTGCACTTTGAAACAACTAAGAAGTTTAATAAGAAGTAGTGTTTTTTTAAATTTATTTCCGGTTTGTTCCCATGGTCAGATTTTGGCTTTGATAATGTTAATATTTTTAAACTGAAACTGTGCTTTAGAAGAACTTAATGGTTTACTAACGTATGTGGAGTTTTCTAATGGTTGGTGTGCATTAATTGTCCACTTTTGAACATTTATTCTGTATATTGAAACTTTGAAAAACTGGAAAGTAAAATAGAAATTGTGTTGATTTGTGGTTTGTATCTATAGTCAGGTTTTGCACTTTGATACTGATTGTAAACTGAAACTGCACTTTTGAACATCTGAAAGTGTATAAAGCTCCATTGAGATTTGTGTTGTTGGTCTCCATCGAGGGTTGCATCTAGTACATGAAACGATGAAACGTTGAACTAAAACGTTTAATAAAAAATTTTGTATTTTATATTTGTTTTCTGTTTATCATCTAGTCTGGTGATTTCCGTTTTCACAAAAATGTTATTGTGTACCTTTGAACAAGTTTGATAAGAAATATTGAGTTTATTCAAAAATATTGGCTGCATGCCACAAGTACCAATTTACTAAATAGTAGCTAACACATTATTTGATGTTATCTGTGTATGGAATTAGGCATGCATTGCTATTTTCTTTCTTTTTTTAACTTTTATGTATTTATTGTCAGCTAACCAGAGTACATTGGATTACAATCAGTCAGGTGTCATACAAGATTTTACCAGCTTAAGATTTCAGTATGGGACACCGCTCGAGGAGCATTGAGTGAACATAGACAGTTGTTCTTAGTTGTATATTGCAGACACTTACAGTTACAACAGAAATTCAAACCATGGGGGTAAGATTGGACAGTTAGGTCTTAAATTCTACCCATACATCCGTGGGTCGAGACAAGGGAGGCAGCAAGGCAGTGTGCAGTTCATCAGAGTTTTGGGCCAGGTGAGTGCTACCAACCATTCTTTGTTATTGGGCGGGAGGTGTCTTTCCATTTCTGCAGTACACATCTCTTAGCTATTATACAGCCTGTATTTATAAGTATTGGAGTCCCTTGTTTGGAAGATTCTCCCATATACAGAACAATGCTCCCAGAGGGGAGTGTACTAAGGGAGTGTGCACAATTTCTGACAGAGTGTCCAACAAAGAGTTCCATAATGCCTGCAACCGGTTGCAGGGCCAGAACATGTGCATATGGCCAGCTGGGGCACAGCGGCATCTAGGACAACAATGTTCAGCTGTTTGCTACATTTTTCTAGGTTTCAGTGGGGGATAGTACAGTCTATTCAGCAGTTTATATTTATATATTACATACATCTAAATCTGAAGTTTAGAGAAACATTTTTTGTATGAGCACACATTTACTTCCATTGCACATCAGATAGTTCAATCCCCACATCCTCAGACCTGCCACTCCTCGCCCTGGAGGCAGTAGCTGGTTGTTTAACAGGATTGCGTTTAGTGGCGAGAGTAGCCGCCGACTACCACTGGAGTTGGCAATGTATATGAAGGCCTCCATTTCAGGGGGTTCAGTCGGGTAATCTGGCCATTGTGCCATCACAGCTGCCAGTAATCTATAATACGGCATGAGTTACACCCCTGTGCTTGCGTGCCCTCTTTTCACGGTTGGTGGGGATATACATTCATCATCCGGGAATATATCAACCTTTGCCTTATAACCCAAGCAGTCCCAATGCGTCACCACTGCAGCATCCCAGGTCAGTCCAAGCCCAGAGAATCGCCACAGTGGGAGCCATTTATAGTATGGATGTACTGTACTGTGCGCAGCAAAAATAGAGCACCAAGCTAGTAGCGTGGAAGCCACCAGGTCAAACGGGCAGTCATCCTTGTATTTGCAATCCATAATCAGCATCCTAAAATCAGCTCTGCCCGTCGCCAAGTGCTTGAGTTTGACATGCTGGGGTTGTAGCTTCTCGCCATACCAGTGGGTGGCAAACTGGGCCTGAGCCGCTCCCCAATACAATTCGAGGTGTGGGGCCCTCCACTGTCATAGAAGGGGTCATAAGGGTCCACTTTTTACAGACAGCTCCAGAGTGCTATAAAAATGGTGTGCCGTGCCCATGGAGTCTAGCAAAGAAGGGCTTGCTGGGCCAGAATGGAACATTAGCAAATATATATCTGTTCAGCTTGCTAGTCACATAACCCTCGGCCACTAGATAGTTGTCTCTCAGTAAGGTGGACTTTGTGCCTGAAACCATCACACCTAGATTTTTAACCCCATTCGGGGACCAACGGAGAGGGTATTCACCCTGTGTTTTTTTTAGTACCACTGGTAAGTGGGAACATCTCCGATTTGGTATAATTGATTGTGAATCTGGAGAAACCACCCAGTTGCATCATGTCGTAGAGGACAGGGTCTGGGTTCACTTGAGGGTCCCTAACGTACAATAGCACGTCATCTGTGTAAAGTGAAACAATCTCGGGTGACTCACTGAGGCGAACCCTGCGGTGTCCGTGGCGGGCACGTATCATGTCCGCCATTGGTTTGACAACTAGGGCAAATAGGATTGGGGAACGTGTGCAGCCCTGGCAGGTCCCCCTCCCCAGTACCAAGGGGTCAGAAACACACATGAATTGAACAGCACTCTGGTTGATGGGCATATGTGCAGCCGCTTGATGTAGCTGAGCATCATAGGGCCTATACCCCTCTTCTCTTCCCATGAGACCATGTCCAAGGTCTTTTGGGCATTGATTGTTACAGCGACTGCTTCTGCCACAGGGTATATTCTGGCCATCACATCAAATAATGCCTGATATTGAGCAATGTGAACCTACCCGGGACAAAGCCTGCTTGATCAACATGGATCATATGGACAATCAGTGGGAGCAGCTTATTTGCTAGTACCTTTGCAAACATTTTGGAGGCCACATTCATGAGTGAGAGAGGCCTGTAGGATCCACACTCACTTCCTGGTTTTTCAGATTTTAGGATGGTTATGGTGGCCTCTCGTAGGGATGCATTCAAAATGGATTTGCACAACGCCTCCACCCATAGTTCCAAATGCCGCTGGTCTAGTAGGGCGGCATGTTCTTGATAGAATTCCAATGTGAGTCAGTCAGGGTCGGGGCCTTACCCTTAGGTAGATTGGTGTCTACTGTCAGAATATTTTCCAAGGAGGTGGGGGCCTCCAGTATCTCCCTGGTTTGGGAATTAAGACGTGACAATGGCATTCCCTCAAGGACGGAATGTATAGCCTGAGGGACACAGGCAGGACCAGGAGCATACAGAGATACTTATAAGTCCCGTAACACACTGAGTATCTCCCAGTCAGCCCATTGGGTACATCCAGCTTCCACTTTAGCTAGCCTAGCCAGTGTTCTCCCAGGTCTCTCCCCTTCCCCATATTTCCTAGCTGCTTGTGGTCGGGAGAAGTAACAAACCTCTCCGGTGGTGTGCGTTTCGAAGCTCTCCAGTTCAGAGCGAATTTGGGCAAGGACCTGTGAGTCTGGGTGGTGGGAGTATTCTACCTCCAAGGACTTATGTTTGGTTTCACAAGGTTGTAGGTCACCCCTAATAGCCTTCAAGACCCCGGCCTCCGTGAAGATCGGCATGCCCTTAATGTAAACCTTGAAGGCCTCCCACCTAACACCATCTGAGTTCTCACCCTCTGTATAACATGCAAAGAAGGTCACAATATCTGACCTGATGTCAGCCTTGAACACTATGGGGGTCATTACGAGGTTGGAGGTAAAAACAGCTCTTACCGGCATGGAGCAAATAACGTGTCCGTGTAGGAATGAGCCCGCTAACAGTGGGCTATTACGAGTTTGCGTGCACGAGCGTAGCGCCATGCCGGTATCGACAGTACTGGCATGCCGCTGAAGTCCCAAAAATGCCCCTTAGTGGCATCATGGAAAGCGAGACAGCACTACCGCCACCGTCCTCCCCTAAATAATGTGACCGGCATCAATGGATACGGCATTAGCGGGCACCGCTATTAGCGGGGACCGTTAATAAGCAGAACCGGAAGTAGCGTCATCGCGCCGGAACGCGAAAGAGCACGGCAGCCATCTTGAAAAACACAATCTATTGCCATCCTCACTACTCAGGACCTGGTGCCTATTTCCAACTGCAGAAAAAAACCAACACCAACAGCATCATGCCTAAGGCTGTCAAAAGCAACAGGCCTTCAACATTGAAAGGGCCAGCCAAGTCACGACTGGCACAGAAGGGGCAGACATCACAGGATGCCACGGCACTGGTGCCGCTAAGGGCCACTGCTACAGTCCCCACAACAACTGTGTCCCCTGCACAGGAGACAGTGGCCGATGGGGCCCTTTCAGCTGCAAACAGCTCTGTTGGGGAGGCGGCAGCCACGGCACCCCAGACGGACGACCATCCACACCCAGTCCCGCACCATCACCCCAGATCACACTATTGTAACTCCAACCTTGACACCACACCGGAGCAGTCTGGAGAGGAGCCAGGTCAAGGGAGCATGAGCCCCACAGAGGAGCCACAACAATCTGGGAATTTGACACATGTACCATCCACCTCCACTGGTGTCCGGTATGGGGTGCAGCACATGGAACATACCATGCAGCGCCAGGAGGAGCTGACAGCCCTAGTCAGGCAGTTTGTGTCTGACGGTGCCCAGGCAAGGCAGGAGGGGCGGGACAACACTGCCTCCCTGAGACAGGCCATTGAGGCCAGCACGACGCGTATATGCGAGGAGGTGTCTGCTCTGAGGCAGGTCCTTTCCCACATAGCGGATTCCTTGGAGGCAGAGCCTCCGGCCCCAGACTGGAGCAAGCGGGCACCGCATCATCATCCAGCTCCACTCAAACCAGCTCCCTTCGCAGGTCTGCGCACACCTTGTGGCGATCGGACATGCCGCCACTAGGTGCGAGAATTGGACAAATGTAGATGGGGCAGCCTGATTAAGGCTGTAGATGCAGAAACCTGCAGCATTTGCTTGGACACCATGTGTGGGGGAGTTGTGGGGGGAGGTGGAGGGGGGAGTGGGTGTGTGGGGGAGTTTTGGGGGGAGGGGGGAGAGGGTGTGTCGGGGAGTTTTGTGGGGATTGGGAGGGGGGTGAGGGTGTGTGGGGGAGTTGTGGGGGGAGGGGGAGAGGGGAGAGGGTGTGTGAGGTGGAGGGTTTGAGCACTTTGTACTATTTAACAGTTTAATACACCCGTTGTGTAGCAGAAAAAATACTTGAGTGGACATTCCTTATTGCATATGTGTCATTATTTCCCACCTCTTCTTCATCCCCTTCATCATCACCTGGTGGTTGCAGTTCAATGTCAGGGGGCAGGAGCACGTTCCGTCGGATACACATGTTGTGCAGCATGACACATGCCATGATGATCTTGGCCACCTTCTCATGCCTGCAGAGGAGTGCCCCACCCGACCGGCTAAGGCAGCGAAAACGTGCCTTCAACAGGCCAAAGGTCTGCCCAATGACCACACGGGTACGGCTATGGGAACAATTGTAGTCCTCCTAGTGCCTGTTCTGCGGGTTTTGGACAGGCGTGAGGAGCCACGGCTTCAAGGGATAGCCACTATCACCTGCATGGGAGCAAAATAGGTATGTGTTAGTCGATTCATGATGTACAGCTGTACTTATCACACATGCCTGCAGATATTTGTTGGTCAGATGCACATGTCCCTGGTTCTATGCACACATTTTTCCTTCTCTCAATGTGTGCTTTGCCATGGTTTTATGGTGTGGATTGCGTCTTCAAGATGATACATGGTGTGCAGTACCTTGATGTTGCTCATGCATTGTGGACGCATACCGCTGTGCTTGTGATATATATGTGATGTGTAGTGTTCTGTATGAATTTCTAACTCGCACCGTTGCCAGTAGTCTCTGCATTATTTGGCATTCAGCGCTGATTATTCCCATGGTGACATGCTGCACTACTGTGGTGGTGGCCCTGTGACAAGCAGTAGCTTCCCTTGGTGGTTTTCTTTTGTGCACTCTCATGGATGCTTGTCCTGTGTAGTGATTTGCTGCAGACATTTACATTGTGAATACTCACAGCATGTTGCTGGAATGTGTTACGGATGGTGCGGTCCGATGATGGCTGGTGCACGTGTTTTGGCATGTGGGGTGGTTTTAAGTTTGGCATGTTCTGATAGGTGTGCAGCTTACTTCATTGCTATGGGAATTGGTTGTCATGTTCAGTTTGGGATCCTTGAGGCACAGTGTTTTGGGATATGTACATCATGCTGTCACCACAACAATGACACCATGGTGGTGTGTGCATCTCTCCCCCATTTCACTGCCATGTGCCTGTCATGCAACTTACCAAGCAGCCAGCCACGTCATCCTGCATGTCGCTCCATGTAGCGTGGTAGCGTGGTTTGCGCTGGACCATTGAGTCATGAGTTGATCCGGGAAATCGGGCACAACAATGTGTGATGATCTTGCTGGAGTCACATACCATCTGTACATTGATTGAGTGATATAGCTTACGATTGCGGTACACCACCTCTGTTGCATGCGGGACCACCAATTCCACATGGGTGCAGTCAAGTGCACCAATACAATTTGGCATGCCCGCCAGTGCATGGAAGCCAACTTTAGTGTCAAAGATCTCCTGGGCAGTCCGTGGTAGCGATATGTAGTCCCTTGTGTGCTTCAGGAAGGCATCCAGCACTTGGTTCCGCATGCGAGAAAATAAGGGTTGTGATATGCCATGCATGTGCCCCATTGTGTGATGGTAGGTGCCTGTGGCCAGGAAGTGGAGCACAGACACTACCTTCAGTAGAGGTGGGATGGCGGTGCGTATTTCAATGAGGCTGAAAATGTTGTTGTGTATCATGTCCACAATGGTGGTGATGGTGTCCCGGTCCAGACGGTACAGGGTGTGGATCTGCTGAGGGGTTAGGTTGAATGGACTGGCTCTGATGCAAGGGATTGGGGGCTGCCTGCGTGGTACCACTGGCTGCACTGGTGGGGCTTGCTGGGCCTGTCTCACCCTCCTTCTCCTCCTGCGTCTGCTCTGTGGTGCCTGTTGTTGCTGGTTTAGCAATGTAGCAATGAAGCATGTCCTCCAGCCCCAGTATTGCTACTACAAGTGGAATCATTTTGTTGTGGTGTGTGGGTGTGCTCCTTTTGTGCTGGCCCAGACTCCATTGCCACCACCTGTGCTGATTGTGTGCACCTGTGGAAGTTGGGAACACTGGACATTGCTGTTTGCGGGTGGTTCGCAATGCCGGTATTGCCAGCATCCTGGTACGCCTCTATACCGCCTTCCTGATACCGGTATTTGCATGTCCGCCTGAGTTGTGATGTCTTCCTGTTAGCGCCATCCAGCTATTGTCGGGCCCAAGGGCCTGGAGCCCGCGTGCATGGCGGTACGGGGGAGCATGCTATCAGCGGTGGCGCTAATACCGGCTTTTTGAGTCGGAATAGCCCGTAGCGGTATGAGGTGCCGGTAATCCCTTACCGGCATCGTTTTTCCATTACTTCCAACCTCGTAATGACCCCCTATGCCTTGGAGTGCTTCCGATTTAAAATGCCAGGAGATGCCAGACATTGGGCCCTCTCTGTGTTCAGTGTCAGTACCACCGGCGAGTGGTCGGAAAGTGTGCAGGGTAGAATAACAATATCCTCCACGCTACCCATCATTGACCCAGAGAACAAACACATATCAATGCGTGAAGACATATCATGCACTGAGGAGTAGAATGTGTACTCTCGCACCCGCGGGTGTAGGAGGCACCAGGTGTCTCCCAGTTCCAAGTGTTCCATGTGGGGCAAGAGTTGTTGGGTGGTTTTAGATTGGGCACTGGGGGCTACACTCATTCTTTCCATGGTTTGGTCAAGAATCAAGCTCATATCTCCCTGCTAAAGGATCGTGACCCCTATATAGCCAGCAATTAAAGCTGTCACGCCATCATAAAATTCAGGGGAATCGACATTTGACCCATACGTGTTCACCAGTAGTAATTTGTTCCCCTCAAGGACACAATGGAGGATAACAAATTGTCCACCGGGATCTATGTAATTTTTCTTTAAGGTAAATTTCACGGATTTGTGGACTAGTGTCATGATCCCCCTAGATTGAGTTGCGTATGAAGTGAAGAATATGTTACCTCCCCAAGTTGGAGCAACGCCATGACACACCCATTCCCTGCCATGCGTCTCTTACAGGAAGAGGACAGTCACCTTATGCCTATTTGCGTTAGCTGTTACCTTTCGTGATTTAGTAAGATTCCCTAAGCCCTCTGATATTCCAGTTCATCACCTTCAGCATCATTTCAGTTGGTGTTTGATGTTTGTGTGCCCCTCATGGTCATCCCGATTCACCTTCCATCTGCGCATTTTTCGACTAAATACATCCATGTACTGCTACCAACTTATTTTTGCGCTTTACACCCCTCCCCACCCAACGTGTGCAACTTGCGCGTGAATATTTGACCAGACCTTCTGCTGGCATAAATCCTCAACCCCCTGCACTCACTGCCACCCCCCAACCAGCAGTGTAGCACCTCCCTCCGTTACCCTCCCTTCTCCCTTCCGGGACCTCTATAACCAACCATAAATAAAACCACACTAACAAATGCCAAGCAACTGCAATGAGGCTTCCTGTTGCCGCTTTGGCTAGGCTTGTGCTGGTGCTAAATCGGATAAGATGTAGTGACTTAAAGTCAAACAAAAATTAGAATGTGCTCATAATTAAGGCAGAGATACACATGACCAAATGAGGAAAGTATTGTCAGTCTGGTGGCTGATTCACGGCCTCCACATTCTGATGATCTGGCATGGGTATTTGTACCTCAATGAATTTCGCAGCTTCCTCAGGGACTGTGAAAAAGTAAACTTTCCCCCGGAACTGAAACCGGATACGTGCCGGGAACAACATTGCATATAGGATATTGCGTTCCCGGAGCAGTTTCTTGACTCCAATGAACTGGCGACATTCCTGTTGCACTGCTACTGAAAAGTCGCAGTTCTCTTTTATCTGTAGCGAGTTTCAGGAGCAGGTCCCTGTCTTGGTTCCTTAAAATCTTTGCAATGATGGGGTGTAGGAAATTCCCTGATTTGGGTCTGGGGGCCAACGCCCGATGTGCTCTCTCTACTGCAAAAACAGGGGACAACTGCGGATCATCGAGAATGTCTCTTAACAACCGCTCAACCGCCTGCTACATGCTGCCAGATAGTGCCTCGTCCGGAACCCCAACAATGTGTATATTATTCCTTCGGGACTGAGATTCCAGGTCCTCACATTTATTTTTGACGGCTTGCATGTCTTTCGTCAGGGTATTCACCACCACCTGCAATTCCTGCATGTGGTCCTCAATGGTTTCAATTCACTCTTTCACCTCATTTATGCAAAGTACCTCCTTTGCAAATTGCGCACGTGTGGACATAACATTTGCAGCAACATCAACACATTTTTCATGCACTGTTGCAAACCCTCTAGTCATTGCTTCCAACATCTGTTGTAGTTCAGGGTGAGCCGTAGAACCGCTGGGCTGAGGCACAGGGTGGGTCTGTGGTGGTGTTTCTGGTTCCCCTTGGGGGTGGCTTTGGCAAATGTATCCATTGCCCCAGCTTTGTTTGCCACATTGGCCCCTTTTGCCATGATCGGGGTAACTTAGTGCTCAAATGGGATCGTTAAGAATTTCCTCCCAAGTAGGGTGTTCCCAGTGCCACCAAATGGAGGCCTACGAGAGTATAGGCTCATCTATTAACTGTCAAACAGCAAGGATCCTTGAACAAGTGAGGGGACTGGTCAGGAGCTCCCTTTCCACAGCATCCCTGCGGGTGTGGAAGGGTGCAATTAGGAGTTACACACCAGACGCCAGTACAGACTTGCCCCACAACACCGCAGGAGCAGCACAGTGGGTCCAGTAGCAGCATGCAGGGGAGCCAGGAAGGAAGGAGTCACATGTTATCGGGGACCACTGCCCCTCTCCTCTATACCTTGGCCACTCAATAAGATGGCAGGCACCAGCAGGTCAATTCTGCAGAGTTGTATCCGACTGGGCAGCTGTACCCTCAGCAATTCCAAGACAATGGCCTGATACTGGGATGCCTTGGGGCATTCAAACTGTTCTCTCCCCCTCAGCAGCAAGGTCTAGTGTTAGGCCCCCACTTCACTTGCTTGGTGCCCAGCGCAGTGCTGTCCGTTAATGTAGCATGCCTGAGTCTAGTAGGAGAGGACCATGCGGCTGGCGGGAGACACCGCAATGTTGGTGAGATGTTGATCAGTTTATATACTTGTAAAACTACTAAAATGGAAGACACATTTTCACTACAACCTATCACAAAAAGCTACACAAATAGAACAGTAACGACAACCAATAACAAACAAACTCATGGAAATATGTTTTGCCCAACCCAGCATCTTTCATAGTCATAGCTAGTCCACGTTGCTGCAGATTGGGGGAAAAGAGGAGGCTCAGAATTTTAACTGAGGCTCCAAATTTCAACAAAAATGAAAACTGATCCCATTTGCCAACAAGAGTGTGAGACTCGGGTGTGAGACCATGGACTGAATCTGGTGTGAGTCAGTATTGTGAGTGCATTGAAACGTACAAGGTAAAAGGGGTGTATTGAATCCACCATTATATAAAAGCTGGTATCACACATGGGAATATGAACTGTGGGTAATGAAGCATAAAACAAATAGGGCCTCATTACGACCCTGGCACTCCCGTAATGAAGGGTGCCGGTACGGGACCGGCACCCTTCATTACGAGAGTACCTATTACGAGGTTCCCTTTGCGGGACTCGGAACAGACGTCTGGTAAAACTAGACGTCCTTTCCGGGTCCCGCGAGGGGAACAGGGAGCTAATAACAGGCCGTTATTTACGTGCCCGTTATTAGCTCCCTCCCCATTCCCATTGAGCCCAATGGGGGCTCAAATGGGAATGGGGATTTGGTTCCTTCAATGAGGAGTTACCGGGTCCTCCAATGTTGGAATGACCCGGTTATTCCTCATTGAAGGAACCAGGTTTTGGAGCCCGGTATCGAGGCAGCCATGGCGCTAAAAGCACCATGGCTACCTCCATACTCATAATGAGGCCCATAATGTACTAATCCTACTAATACCCCTAAACTCTAACCTATTCAATTACTGATATTCAAGCCAGCTCAGTCCATAGCCCTGTAGTGCAAAATATTGATGACAACCCGGCTTATTTTAAAAGAGAATAAATGTGCAGAATGAAAGCTGCTTTCTTGCAAGGAATGTGCAGCTTGTTATGCTCAAAACAAGCTCATTGTTCATTTTCAGAGCAGGAAACAGCACAGAGAAATGAAACACTTTTCATCCGCTGCTGCTCTGCATCACGGTCAAGGGTGCACGCTGATCACGTGCTCTCTGGAACTTTCTAGTGGGTTGGTTGTTAGGAAGGATTTCATGATTGTATGTAATTTTCCCTCCATGTGTCATTCCCCAAACTGTTTGCTGCTGTTTTACACCCTGATCTAGACTTTGCCAGAGAAGCGCAGCCTTCTGCCGCACTCCTCTGGGCTTTCGCTCAATTCTTATGGGGAAACTGACATACCCTTAAAACAGTCATTACTGGGAGACTTCGTTTCCGTTAGTCCTTTCCTCATGTTGCAGCTTTTGTGAAACATGAAACAAGAGTGCACTGTAACTTACTTTACTGCGCTCATGGGTCTCTAGTCATTCCAAAGGCCCTAGAAACTCTCGCTGGAATTATTATGAACTGTGCAAGTGTGTCACGGACAGGACTGGTGGCAGCTATCGTTTCTCTTGTGTTTTGAACCCTTTTTCGCCATGTTATCCACGCTTACCGCGTTTGGCACAAATAAGTGGCCTTGTTCCAAAATGGCCATGCCACGAGGATCTTTGTCCTGTCCTTTGGCCATCTTGCCCTTTCACCTTCCCCAGGTCGAGCTGACCCGTTTCAGTCCTTATTTAGTCATGCACTTTTCCACGAAACCCAAAGCTTTCGCGGGCTTCTGCATGCCTTGTGTGTATGCCTCCAGTCTGTCCCCAATACAAATCCTGGGTGCCAGAGAGTCTGGAGTGTCCTGAATGCCTGGGACCACTGTGGTCCATGAAAGGTCCACGTATGGTGTGAGTGTTTGTGAGCAGATCTCCCATTGGGTCCTCTCTGCCTCTCTGTTTTGGATAAGAGGAGGCTGAAAACACCACTACCATTTCGATCTCCTGAGTTCGCACTGAACGAGGGATAAGGAGCCAAGTATCTTGCAACAAGAAGCTAAGTCGAGGAACCGCTGGTGACCTGCTGAAGGTTTGGCACCCTGAACCGCTGTCAGAAGGAGCTTGAGTTCAATATGGCTAAACTCAAGGAAGAGCTTGAGTTCAATATGGCCAAGCTAAAGATAGAACAGGCAGAAAAACAGAAAGACAGGGATCACCAGTTGGAACTGGCCAAGCTTCAAGTTGCCAATGGATCCAAGGGTCCTGGACATGGGTCTGGGGCCGCCTCTCATCCAAGGTTTCCAAAAGATCTGCTCAGTGTGTATGAGGAAAAGAATGACATTATGGACTGGCTGAATACATTTGAGTATGCATGTGAAGTTCAACAAGTTGACAATGCTGATAGAATTGCCTGAGTACTTAGCAGACTGCCCCATTCTGGCTGCAGTGCCATTATGGAAATGTCGAAGGCTGAGAGAGCAGATTTTGCAATGTTGAAGCAAACTCTCATTTTAAAGTTTGGAAAGACTCCTGCCCAATACTTAAAAAGATTCAGAGAGTATAAGAAAAAAGAAGGTGGTACTTGGGTATCTTATGTAACTGAATCCTTAAAAAACTTGACTGGCTGGGTCGAAGGTTATAAGGTTTCTACCTTTGAAGGTATGATAAGTCTTGTCATGCTGGAACATATTTTTGCATCTTCTTCCCCTGAGCTTAAGCAGCATTTGGCAGATTCAAAGGAGATAGGTCCTAAGAAGCTTGCCATTGCAGCAGATTTATGGGTGTCACATCGAGTGTCCCATAAGGACAAGACTCCTCCTGGTAAGCAGGAGGAAGGGAAAAAGTCCAAAGATAAGGAGGGTGGAGAAACTGATAAATCGTATTCCCAAAAGGGCCACAAAAAGAAAAATAAGGGTAAGACACAAGAGAACTCACAGGGTAGTGAAGGTCAGCCTCTGAAACAGGACTCTGGTTATAATAAGCCTCCCTATGTAAACAGACCCAATGGATCTTGTTTTGCTTGTGGAGCAACTGACCACGTGAAGGGGGATCCCAGATGTAAGGTCAAAACCTTGGGGGTCCACTCTGCTAATCTGGCCTTCTCCTCCTACGAGGAAGAAGAGATTACCGGAGCATCCTTCTCCTCCGACTCCTTCCCCAGTGGGATAGAAGCTGAGGTAGTTTTAGTTTCCCTGGGTTCCTGGGAGCCTAAAGTCGCAGAGGCTTATGCTAGGATTCCAGATAACACCAAGCACTACTTTAAACACAGTGTGCTGATCAATGGAGTAGATACTGCAGCTCTTAGGGATAGTGGGTGCAGTTGAACTGTAGTGGATTCTACCTTGGTAGACCCAGAGGAAGTTGCCAGAGCTACTCTGATGCCCACTAAGTTGGCTGACGGCCCACCTCTCATGTTCCCAGTAATACCTGTAAATCTTACTATCAATGGTACAGCAGTCAGGATTCCAGTGAGCATTCAGAGGAGTGTCCCAGGAAAGGTCTTGTTGGGCAATGATCTCAGAGCGTTAGGGCTTGTGGGAGATACTGCTGACAGACCCTGCAGAAGGTCTCAAACGAGGGCAGCACTGGCCAAGACCAATACTCTGCCCCAGCCAAAGGGAAAACCCAAGGCTAAAGGAGTCAAGAAACCAAGAAGAGGGAAAGAGACTATTCCCCCTAACTCGCCTACCACTGAGGTGAAGGTAGTTAGTCAATCACCCAGACCTGACGAGGAGCTAAACGATTTGTTAGTAGAAGGTGGTCCTGACAGGGAAGAATTCAGTAAAGGCCAAAATGAGTGCCCATCTCTGGAAGGCCTAAGGAGACAGGCCTGCTCCCAGCTTGAGGGTGAACCTCCTGGGAAGCATCGGATTCATTGGGAAGGTGGACTCCTGTATAGTGAGCCCACAGAATCTACAGAAGGAGACCATAGGAGGTTGGTGGTTCCCTTGCTGGTCACCTTGGTATTAAGAGGACCAAGCAAAGGTTATCCATGCACTTCTACTGGCCCAAGATGGGGGTGCAAGTAGAAAGTCACTGCAGGAGTTGTGCCTCCTGCCAGTTATCTGGTAAGAGTGGTTCAACAATCCAAGCTCCATTGGTACCACTCCCAGTTGTGGGAGAACCATCCGAGAGGGTAGGGATCGACATACTTGGTCCCCTTGACCCCCAAACATCCTCAGGCAATAGGTTTATCCTGGTCGACCATGCCACCAGATATCCTGAGGCCATCCCATTAAAAACTGTGACTGCCAAGTCAGTTGCAAAAGCTTTACTTGGCATCTTTACTAGGGTTGGCTTCCCTAAAGAAGTTGTGTCTTACAGAGGCAGCAACTTTATGTCTAAGTGTATGCAGTCTATGTGGAAGGAATGTGGGGTCACCTATAAGTTTTCTTCCGCATACCACCCCCAGACCAATGGTCTGGTGGAACGGTTTAACAGGACCTTGAAAAGTATGATTGGGGCTCTGCAAGAACCTCAAAGAAGAAAATGGGATCTTCTTTTACCATGCTTACTGTTTGCCTACAGAGAGGTACCACAAGAGGGTGTTGGCTTCAGCCCCTTTGAACTTCTGTTTGGTCACCCTGTACGGGGACCCTTAGCCATAGTCAAAGAGGGATGGGAGATGCCCACTCCCCCTATTACTACCAACGTAGTAGACTATGTGTTAGGGCTCAGAAAAAGGATGGTACTCCTGATGGGTCTGGCCAATGACAAGTTGAAGACAGGACAGGCTCTGGTGCAACATTGGTATGACCAGAAAGATTCCCTCATCAACTTCACACCTGGTGAGCAAGTCCTGATGATGAATCCCATAAGGCCTAGAGCTTTACAGGAGAAGTGGTCAGGCCCTTACACAGTGGTGGAGCCCCTGGGTGAGGTCAACTATTTAGTGGACCTTGGAAGGCCTGGCCAGGCTCCAAAAGTGTTCCATGTAAATAGGCTGAAGGCTTTCATCCCAAGAGTTGAAATCACAGCACTGCTATTGGCTTCAGATGTCGAGGAAGAGGAGTCTGAACCTCTCCCTGACCTGTTTCAAAGCAGTCCTTCAGATAGCTCCTTTGAGGGTGTCCGAGTGGCCCCTCAGCTGACTTCTGATCAAGAGGCGGAGGTGAAAATTTTGCTTAGGCAGTTTTCCCCCCTGTTTTCACAGTTCCCTGGTTTGACACCTTGGTGCAAACATAACATAGACACAGGAGACAGTGTACCTACCAAAAGTAGGGGATACAGGATGTCAGACAAAGTACGGTCTTACATTAAGACAGAGGTCAACAAAATGTTAGATCTTGGGGTGATTGAACCCTCCAGTAGTCCTTGGTCCAGCCCTGTGGTTTTGGTTCCAAAAGCAGGTACTTCTAAATTGAGGTTCTGTGTGGATTACAGGGCTCTGAATGCTGTCACCAAGACAGATGCACACCCCTTGCCTCGAACAGATGAGCTGGTGGATACCTTGGGTGCCTCCAAGTACCTCAGCACGTTTGACCTCACTGCAGGCTATTGGAAAATAGCCCTTGCAGAACATGCCAAGGAGAAGACAACATTCTCAACTCCAGAAGGTCTTTACCAGTTCAGGGTAATGCCTTTTGGGTTGAAGAACGCACCTGCCACTTTCCAGAGGCTTGTGAATCATGTGTTGAATGGGTTGGATGAATTCTGTCTTGCATATCTAGACGATATAGCAGTTTTCATTGCCGCCTGGGAAGACCATGTGAAACACCTTGAGATTGTGTTACAGGCTCTTCAGAAAGCCTGCTTGACCACAAAGGCCAGTAAATGCCAGATTGGACAAGGCTCAGTGGTTTACCTTGGACATGAAGTAGGTGGAGGGAGGATACAGCCTCTACCCATTAAAGTACAAGCAGTACAAGACTGGCCTACCCCCACTACACAGACCCAAGTGAGAGCCTTCTTAGGACACACAGGGTATTACAGAAATTTCATGGCAGACTATGGCACCATAGCTGTCCCTCTGACTGCTCTCACCACTCCTAAGAAACCCAAGAAGGTAACTTGGACTGAAGAGTGTGAGAAGGCCTTCAATGGCTTAAAAGACTTCATGTGCCAGGCCCCTGTTCTCAGGGCCCCTGATTACCAAAGACCTTTTATTGTGCAGGCAGATGCCTCTGACACTGGGATAGGAGCTGTACTATCACAAGTAGATGAGAAGGGTAAGGAACACCCTATTGGCTTCATTAGTCGCCAGCTTAAGGACAGAGAGCTCAGATGGTCCACAGTAGAGAAAGAATGTTTCTCTGTTGTGTGGGCCCTACGGAAGCTGAGGCCTTACCTCTATGGGACCCACTTCACTGTGCAAACTGACCATAAGCCCTTAAAGTGGCTAATGGACATGAAGGGAGAGAATGCAAAGTTGCTTAGGTGGTCCATAAGTCTACAAGGCTTTGACTTCACTATTGAGCATAGGCCAGATGTCCAACATAGCAATGCTGATGGGTTGTCCAGAATGTTTAACCAACCTGAACAAGAAACTCATCCAGGGGTGGATTAGTTCCCCCTGTCCTTAGTATGGGAGGAGCGAGTGTTAAGAAAGATTTCATGATTGTATGTAATTTTCCCTCCATGTGTCAACCACCAAACTTGTTGCTGATGTTTTACACCCTGATCTAGACTTTGCCAGACAAGCGCAGCCTTCCGCCGCACTCCTCTGGGCTTTCGCTCAATTCTTATGTGGAAACTGACATGCCCTTAAAACAGTCAGTACTGGGAGACTTTGTTTCCCTTAGTCCTTTCCTCATGTTGCAGCTTTTTTGCAACATGAAATAAGAGTGCACTGTAACTTACTTTACCGCACTCTTGGGTCTCTAGTCATTCCAATGGCCCTAGAAACTCTCGCTGGAATTATTATGAACTGTGCAAGTGTGTCACTGACAGGACTGGTGGCAGCTATCGTTTCTCTTGTGTTTTGAACCCTTTTTCGCCATGTTATCCACGCTTACCGCGTTTGGCACAAATAAGTGGCCTTGCTCCAAAATGGCCATGCCACGAGGTTCTTTGTCCCGTCCTTTGGCCATCTTGCCCTTTCACCTTCCCCAGGTCGAGCTGACCCATTTCAGTCCTTATTTAGTCATGCACTTTTCCGCGAAACCCAAAGCTTTTGCGGGCTTCTGCATGCCTTGTGTGTATGCCTCCAGGATGTGGGCTGGGAAGTCTGTTCCCAATACAAATCCTGGGTGCCAGAGAGTCTGGAGTGTCCTGAATGCCTGGGACCACTGTGGTCCGTGAAAGGTCCACGTATGGTGTGAGTGTTTGTGAGCAGATCTCCCATTGGGTCCTCTCTGCCTCTCTGTTTTGGCACGAAGGGAACTTTGGATAAGAGGAGGCTGAAAACACCACTACCATGTCGATCTCCTGAGTTCACACCGAACGAGGGATAAGGAGCCAAGTATCCTGCAACAAGAAGCTGAGTCGAGTAACCGCTGGTGCCCGGCTGAAGGTTTGGCACCCTGAACCGCTGTCGTCCTGCGAGACCCCTCTGCATCTGATCGTCCTAGAAGGTCGGCGAAGGCGCTTCGACCCATTGGAATAGTGGGATCAACTATTCCCGGCACCTTCATCAAACCCTGCAAGTAAGCCTCTTCAGAAGTGTCCCTGGGCCAACCAGTGGGCTGACCATCTTACACAGGACGTTTGCTCTGTCACCGCCGCTGTTTCGGGGAAGCCCTCAAAACTTGGCCTACTGCTAGCTCTGTGTCCATGGCACTCTCACACCGAATATGGTACACTTGACATTCCCACATCTGAAGTGAGACGAGTGCGCCCGGACCAGAGTAAACGCAGTTGCCGTGTTGCCCTGCTGTGGTAACAACCTGTGCACATTCGCTGCATTTGGGACACCATCGCCCCTGCATCCTGCTACCGCAGAACCTACACAGTGTCGAGACGTCCTGATCATCGCATCTGAACCTGCCAGCAACGTGAACTGAACTGGCGAAATCTGGGTCTGCCTGCGTCGGGGACCGGTGAGTAGTCCATACCCCAACCGGTGGCCCCTAGCGCAGGAACCCACTTCTCTTCTACCGCTGTTGCGAAATAATGGATCTGTCCCTCACTCTCACCCTGCCTCCGCTCGCAAGTGGAGGCCTTGCCCGAGTAGTGGGGGACCTGTTCTTCATCACTTCATCCACCTTCCTGAACAGTCAGAAACCCTGGAAGAGACCCTATTTTTGTCCATTGGCAGAAGCGCGTGCATGTACTATTGAGCATAAGGCTCCTCTCTTCGTAGGGCTCGGACTTCCTCCTAGTTAGATAAAATTCTGATGTCGAACTGGGACTAATGATTATTTGCACTGCCTGTTTTCCTCCCCATCTAGGTGGTCTACATATTACGTGCTCATAACTCCTTAGGCCCTTCTTTCTTGTATATATATTGTATTGATTGTGATGTGTTGGTTTACTTTAGTATTATTGTGATTGTTTGCTATGGTCGATGTTACAAAGGCCTTGTAATAAATGTGTCTATATTTTTAATATAACACCTGTCTGGAGTAATTTGTAAGTGTCCTTGCTTTGTGTGCTCATTGAGGTTTTTCAGTCACTCTCACCCCTCTTGAGACTTTGGGCCTCATTACACGGAAGGCGGTAAACCAAGGTGCTAATAGCACCTTGGTCCATGCCGGTAAATTACCGGTACCGCCATGGAGGAAAGGGGAATTACCGCCCTATTCCAAGGTTGGCAGGGTGGTAATTTCCCCTTTCTCCATTGCCCTTCCCCATTCCCATTTTTGCCCCATAGGGCATAATGGGAATGGGGAAGGTGCTAATTACGGTACCGCAAATTGCGGTACCGTAATTATCACCCTGGTCCCTTTGCGGGTTTGTTTTTTAACGCCTGCTAAAAGCAGGCATTAAAGTATCAACCCGCAAAGGGACCTCGTAATAAGGCGGTAAGGGTTACGGGCACCGGTACCCTTACCGGTGACCGTTAACCCTTACCGCCTTCCGTGTAATGAGGCCCTTAGTCTTGACCGCCGCCATCGCTACCCTGATTGGTCTGGCTTGTCCAGAGGTTACCCTGTTCCATGAAACTAGGCTGGTCTTCTGAACCTCTGCCCCTCCAGGTCCAAGTTCAGAAATACATCTTAACATTGGTTACTGAACAATGGGAGGTGGTTTTGATTGACACATGACATCACTGTGATAGGCGGTCATTCCTTACACTTTCTGTAGACCAACATACATTTTTGGGCAGATCACAGAGAGAGGATTTAAAAAGGGCTCTATCAGATTTGGGTCACTCTGCCACTCTCTCTCTCTCTCTCTCTCTCTCTCTGTCTCTCTCTCTGGTTCTGTGTCCTGTGCTGCATTTTCTGACAGTGCAGGAATGCTGGGGGAAAGACTTTGTGGAGCTCATTCAGGCCGAGAGTGAAGGAAAAGCAGATAAGAAACTTTCTGTGCAGGTTCTGACTAGGCAGAGAGGAAAAGAAATTGTCACCTGTCCGGGTGGAGGGGCTCTTTGCTTCGCTGTGTGAAGGCACACAGAACCAAGCATTATTTTTGGTAAGATTCCGGTGAAAATTGTGGTATGTGTCTGCTATCTGTGGGTGCATTTCAGAAGCAATTGCAGGCTGGGGAATTCTGTGCTACAGTGACATTAACAAACATGGGTAGTTAATTTTCAGGTGCTGCTCAAAGCAACTGCTATATTTCAAGGGCTTTGATAAGTGCATTTTACAGACAGTCGCAGCCCAGTGTTCACTTTCTTAGATGGAGACAGCTTTCACTGTTCATGTAATAAGCTTCAGATGTAACAGAAGGTTAATAAACTGCCAAGATTGTGACACATGTCAAGGTCAGTTATACAGTGTTCTGGCCATTTATTGCAAAGAAGAGTGGTTGAAGTCTATTGTAGAAAAAAAGCTATTTATCGCTGATGAAGCATTTGCAAATGAAGCATATTTATGGCTATTTCATTTTCATTTTTGAATCACAGGGAACGTTAAGTGAAAACCCAGTGCATTGCATATTTTGTACTTTGCATACATCCTAATTCCTTATAAAGCACAAGAAAAAGGGAAGTCAGTCTCAGTTTGTTTATTATGTGTCCTAATTACTTGTGATAGCATACGGACACATGTGAAGCAGATGGTATTCACATCTTACCGCAGGTGGTATTTTCATTTACTGCATGTGATAAAAAACACAAAACCAAACTGGTCAATTTGAATGGGCTCATATCCTAAGGGGCTAGTGACATAGATGTTAGCATTCTTGTTGACCTGGTAAGTGTCTTCTTGAGATACCGCCAAAGTGGTATTGTAGATAAAATACCACATAATGAAATTGTGCTCTATTGCACATTAGGTCCGGTTGTTGGCTTACCATTTATGATCCTGATACAAGAATAATACCAGGTAGTCCTATATATTTGGGCCTCACCAAAAATAACACCAAATACCCCACCAGGCTCAACAAAATACCACAAAATACCCTAACAAGTTCTTGCTTTGTAGCTGCGGCTATATGTCCATTTTTTTGCAAACTCGAAAACAAACTAAGCCAACCTTCAAAACTTCAAATAAAACAAGAGAACATCTAAGTAGATAAAATAACACACATAAATGAATTTCTGTGCTGTGTCATCCACATAACAATATGATTATTGCCCAGAAAATGCATGGTTCAATAGACAAGAGTATAGCCATAGCTGCGCCTACAGGTACAACTAATAAAATGATGAAAAGCGTTGATGCGCCTATGCATGTGCTTTTTTATAGACGCAGTTATAAAAAAGCCCCTTAATGGACGTTTGCTGTTAGCTGCGGCTATAAAAAAAAATAGAAATAAAGAAATGTATTTCCACCCTCCCACACTCCAAACAAGTGTCCATAACATGCCTACCTGCCCCACCTCCACTCCCTAGGGCCCTCCTCCACTCCTCTGGTCTCCGTCAATCTCCCAAAACACTCAATGCATCTATGATGCTACTCCACCCAAAATGTCAGATAGCTACGGCTACAACACGTACACGAACACACAACATGCCATTTGCCGATATGTAGCTGCGGCTCCACAGGGCGCCACCTATACCCGTGGGTAGTAAAGCATCGCACTATGTGGGCGTGGGATAGCCACGGGTAAACACCCCCCAGCGATTGCTGTTGCTAGGTGCGATCCTCAATACACCAATCACTCCCCCTTTGTGTATAGACGCCACCATCAGAATTATTTTCTTTTTAAATCTGAGCATGGAATATAAATGACAAAAGAGACAGTAGTGATACGATGGTTCTTAAAAGGTGTCAATACAATAAAAGACTGCTCATTAAGTTATTTAAAGTGGATGATAAGTATACATAGTTAAGATATACAAGATTGGGGTTAGGTAGGGTGGATACAGTTCAAAAACAGGTAAAGGATGGGTTGGACACAAACAATGAGAGTATAGTGCATAGAGAGTTCTACAATCAGAAGGACAAAACTACAAAAAGTGATAACCTTTATACTTTCCAAAATCAAAACCACAAAAATAGGACTATATTTACTAACCAAAATACTAAAATGGTTGACACATTTTTAGTGTAACCTTTCGCAGACACATAATTACAACAGTAACATCAACCAATTACAAACACCAAACCCCACACATCATACATACCCTATTTATAGAAGTTACTAGAAATTCAAACTAGGAATAATTCACCTGGAAACAGAGAAAGACTGCAGATATCATGGCTGGTTTGAAAACTGTGTGGCTGATCAGAGACAGTTGTTTTGGTTACAGGCTTTTTATGAGAAACTAAATATTAACATGGATCTAGGTTTGAGAGATTTTACAATTAAATGGTTTGGATTGTGGGGAATGCGTTGGTTCCAAGTTCTTCCAAAATAGTTCAGTTTGAAAAATACAGGGCACCCAGACATCATGCTAATTCATTGTGGAGGCAATGATTTGGGGAATATACGAGGTGTGTCCCTTACTTTAATGATAAGACAAGACTTGGGAAAACTAATGGAACATTTTCTTCACATCGTCTTTATCTTTTTCAATCTGTCTCAGAGGTGAAAATGGAGAGGGACCACCAAACGTAACGGTAAAATTGAAAAATCACAGAGAAATGTTAAAAAAGTAGTTTCTGTATTCATGAGAGACTACAACCAATTATAGATTTCAAACAACAACATACAGTTCTACATGGCCAATTTCTATAGACGTGATGGATTACACCCAACCGATGAAGGTAATACCGTCTTCCTTCATAACATCAAAACCGTAATCCAAATGTGCTAAAATACTACATACTGTGTACCCCAAAAGAGTGTGTTTAAGGAGTACCTATCGCATATAAATACACAATACAATGAAATAATACCCCAAAACATTTCTATCAACATAACTGTGTTAGAGTTCACTGACATTTTTTATAACCGCGGTTACATGTTGTTAGTTAAAGGGGGGGTTCACTTCAGGTTTTATAATACAATAAAAGTTAAAAGGTCAATATAGTAAAACACTGGCCATGTACTTATGTAAAGTAGATAAAGATAAAGAAAGCACAGTATAATACGTGACAGTAAACTACGTGGTGATACATTTAATAGGTACAATTACCCAAGATAAAATAGCATGGGTCACAACACACAGGCTAAAATACAGTGTATCGACACCTACAACTAGAGTATAAGGGCTCCTTTGTGTATTGGTTTTTACACACAATTTTCTTTGTCTTCTCCACAGTCTCACATGTAAGAAAGTCTGAAAAGACACAGCCAAAAGACTCCCAAATATCTACTGTGTCCCTGACCATGGCCTTCACCTGTGCCAGCTCCCCCTAACCCTCAGATGGCCTCCTCGCCTCCCCTGCCCTCTCGCTTTCCCCCACAACACACACGGTTTCTGTGATGCAGTTTGCTTTGAGATGTCGGCTATTCGAGGCTATGGCCGCGGCTACAGAAAGCTTTACATTGCAAACGCAGTCCCTGAACCTTCTATAATTCATAAATGGTCCTCCAGCAACCTCCCACCACTAGACCAAACTCTATTTTAATTTGCAAATAGCTTTTTAACTACTTTTCCTTTCCCGTTATCCTCGGCTATAACCGCGGTTATCGCTCACTTTGAGAGAAAAGCAAAATGGCAGCTGTTTCATTTCTATAAACACCCGGGTTTTGGGTAAATCACAGAGAAATAACTCTCTGTTTTTGAGAAGGCAGCACCCCCTTCTTTGTCAAATATTTAAATAACTACTGCACAGAATAACCCCAAACCATGCATGGATTGTGAGTCAACGCTTCGTGCCCAAGTTGTTTCAGACCTGATCCAAATCCGTCTAGCGGTTTGGGTTGTGCGCTTTCACAAATATTGACCTGGGAAAATGAATGGGAAGTAGTCTGCACTTGTGGAAAAAATGTTTATTTGTCTTCTTAATAACTTTTTTGTTATCTTTTAACAAATCCTTATGAAACTTTGCAGTATGGAGGGGTTTGGGGTGGAGTCTTTAATCACGATCGGATTTTCGGTCAAATCTGTTACTCAAATCAAAAGTTATTAACAATAGTATTTTGAGGGGTTCCTATTGGAGTCTGACTCACCTTAACTATAGGGTGGCTATCACCGCCCTATAATATATATATATAGTTCACTGTACATACCAAACCGTTGGTGTCAGTTGTCAGCCAATGAAAATGCCTTCCTCTACATTTTGCTATCACCAATTTATTATATGTAAACCCCACAAGATATCAGGCATGGGGCTGATGTATACTAAAATCGATGGAAAAGTCACTCACATGGCTTCATGGATTTGCTGAGTTTATTATTTTGGGGGTTATAAATGACTACGTTTTGAGTTGAATCTGATTAGTTTGAAAATGGTCCTATTTCTGATTCAGCAATGAGGAGGAGCTTTTCTTTGGCACTAAAGCAAACGTGATGACACGTGGATGTGTTTGCAATTGTTACTTGAAACAATGGACATTTAAGAGTAAAAGCACATTTTCTCACCAACTCAATTCCTAGACGTAGCATGCAAAAATGGCTCTGACGTGAGGGAAGTGGCAGTGCGAGTGACATGACTTCCGACTGTGTTAAAGTGTCTCATTGAGCCAAGTAGCTTATCCCAGTTCATCACTGCAGTATTCTACATGTCCAAGCGTACATTGCAGCGCTGTGGCTGTTGGCCCTTTATCGACCCCCAGGGACATGGGGAGGGGGAGGAATGATGTAGTCAATGCAGGCAGTAGTCCATGCCTTTGGCCGTAAACAAAAGCAAAAGCAAAACATTAGACATTTCCAAAGCGTTGCAGCCAAAGAAGTGAATACTCAGCAGAGTTGCGTTTCCTGATGGTGAGAGGCGGTTGCCACAGTAACAGGAAACCGACGGGAAATCGCCGCTTCCTGCCTGCAAAGGAAGTGCCCCATCTAGTGCTACTCATGAAAAACAAACAGTTCAATTAAACAAACACAGCTAGGAGGCGGGAGAAAGCAGACGGGGAGGGGCGATCAAGAGAAGGAAATTACTTTCGAGCGTGATTAGCGAACTGAAAATCTCAATATAGCCAACACTATTGTTCTTCTTGGCGGAGGGGAAGTGTTTGTTTTCCAATCCCCACTAGTAACATTCTGTGCTCTGATTTTCACTTTCCATGCTTACGATTAATCTCATTGTTGATCCCATTCAGTAGCCAGAGCTGAAATGTACTTTCTGGAAATAGTGCAGCTTCAATGTCTTTGTTAATTTTACAACACGTGATCCTAGACGATGCTGTGATACATCAGCTGCTCACCTTCTCGGCACTTGGATGCACATTTTACTAACCCTAGAGCAGAAGACCTTATGTGACCCACCTCTGGTTCTAACTTCAGTACATGAGGACATATCAGTGTAGACTATCCCTCAGTCCCTCTCCTGGACTCTTGTAATGACTTAATTGGGAGATTCCCTCAGCAGAGTGGAACTGCTGATGTCAAAGTAAAAAAACAAGGTCTGATTACATGGCAATGCCACATATGACTTGTGATGTCTGCCAGCAGCACACTTCTCAGACACCAAGGAGCACAACTGACCACCTCAGACGGGTGAATTCACAAGGCCTACCTCAAACAGACCTCTTTCAGATGAGTGAACAAGACCACCTCATCTCGTGAACCCAGCAGCAAGGCCTCAGAAGGGGACATCTATGTCTGAAGGAGACTGTGCATAGTGAGACACACTGGGCCTCATTATGACTCTGGCGGTAGCCGTGGCAGTAAATACCGGCACGGCTGCCGCCGGAGTCATTTTTTTTTTGGTACCCGGCAATGGGGACTTACCGGGGCATGACAGCCCCGGCGGTCCCGGTAATTCCTCATTGCCAGGCCCTGGAAAATAATACTCCCCATTCCCATTTGAGTCCGTTGGACCTTGGTGTATGAATGGTGTCTTCATACACTAAGGTCCAACGGTGTATGAAGACACCATTCATACACCAAGGTCCAACGGGTGCCGGTGCACCCGTTGGACCTTGAGGGATGCACTGGCACCATTCATACAAGGTCCATGTATGGATGGTGCCGGTGCACCCGCTCACAGACCTTGATGGATGCACCGGTACCATTCATACATGGTGCCGGTGCATCCGTCAAGGTCTGCGAGCGGGTGCCTTTCCACCCGTCAGGTCAGACCTAGCAGGCTGAAAGGCACCCGCTGGCAGAACTCGTTGTTTTCCCGTCTGGAAACAATGGTACCGGCAAGCTTACCGGTACCGTTGTTTCCAGACCGGCAAACTTGTAATAACCCCCATTTTCTTCTTTACTGAAAATGTCACCCATGACCTGCAAGATAATCTGCAGACTTCAGGGACACGTTTATGCACGTTAAGATGGCTTTCTAAACTCTGACCTGGTGAGCAGAGATTCAGAAGGCCACCCTAGTTTAGTGGAACAGGGGAAACTTCTGGACAAACCAGACCAATCTACGGTAGATTGTCAGGCGGTCAAGACTAAATCTTAGGAGGGGTAGGAGTGATCAGAAGCCCAAAATGAGCACACACAGTAAAACTCCACAAAATACTCTTAAACAAGTGTATGTCAAAAATACATTTATTATAGGCCTTATAACTAAACACCAATACATCACAGTAATAATAAACAGTTACCACACACCCTTCACTATTTACCATATATACAAATGTGTTTCGCCTAATGCGGATAAGGGGGGCACATAATCACAACCTGCAACAGAACAATGGCTGTGCCAGGGGGCCACCGGTAAGAGATGCTAGTACTCACTGACCCTGGACAAGGTCTGGGCCAAACTTTGCAAGTCTAGTCAAGGTCGCTTGTCGGTTTAACCCCTGCAGTTGCACGTTGCTCAGGCTCTCAGCAGCTGCAGGACGGGACGATCATCTGTGGCAAACAGTACCCTTTTCTCAGCTCTCAGTGAAGAAAAGAGGACAGTTCCAGTGCAGCATGTCTCCGGGCACAGGAGGGCAGGCAGGATTCCTACAATGACCGTCACCACAGCAGGGCGATAAAGGGACCGCAAATGCATGCGGCGTGGAGCACTCTCATAAATTGCAACCCAGAGGAACTCGGACAACGTATTTTGGCGGGAGAGGGCCCAGGACCACACATTAGCGATTCCCCAAGTCTCGTGTGTCAACTCGGGACCAATGCGCTCCTAGGCGAGACCCCGGGTTCGAGCTGGTCAGTTCACTGCTTGGCCCAGGAACTCTTCCGAAGAGGCTCTAATGGAGAGTTATCAGGAGATGCCGAGTAGTTGTTCCCACTTCTCCGAAGGGTTGAAGCACCCTTGCAGGCTTTCAATTATCAATACAAAAGCAGGGGTCCGACGGGACAACAGTGGGCTCAGAGTGCCAAACCTTCCAGCATGTCTCCGGCGGTTCGACGGGTCTGCTCTTTCATTTCAGTATACTTGGCTCCTTCTGTAGTTCGGTGTGAACTTCAGGTGATTGACCTGGAATGGAGCAAGAACCTCTTCTCTTATCCAAGATTTGTTTCACGCTCAAATCAGGGTTAGCCAATGGAAGATCTGCTCTCTTGCATTCATGCCAGGCAAGGGCTAATCACGCACCGCAGTGGTCCCAGTCATTCAGGAATACCAGACCTACTGGCACCAGTAGTTTGGATTGGGACCAGACAGCCCCAACCCTCTTCCTGGGCACTAGCACACATGACATGCAGGACCCCGCAAAAGATGTGGTTTTTGCGGAAGGCTGCATGCCCAAATAAGAAATACCTGGGTTGCTCTACCTACGGCAAACGGACAAAATGCCCAAAGGACAGAACAAAAGTCTTTGTGGCACGGCCATTTTCAACACTGGCAACACAGTTCTGAGCCAAACGCGGTAACCATGTTTTGGTTAATTACAAAAGAAGTAGAAATACTTTAAAAGTAAACTGGTGACACCAGTTTGTCCTAGACACACTTGTACAATCACCAAAAATCCTTACAGGGTGGCTAGGGCCATAAGACAAAAGGAACCTATGCACGGTACTGTAAGGTACATAGCACATAGATAAAAAGTTACCAAGAAATGGCAACATAGTCAAAGACTAAGGGTAACATAATTTTCCAGTAGGGACAGCCTGACGGATGTGTCAGTTTCCCCTTAACAGATTAGCAAAAGCCCAGAGGAGCACAGCTGAATGCTGTGCTCCACTGGAAAAAGTCAGGCTAGGTTAGCCAAACAAAAGCAAAAGGTTTGGGGGGTCCATAAATGGAGGGAAAATTGCACCAAAGGGACATCTTTAACACTACACACTTGATCTGACCCATATCCTCTTTCTTCAAAAATTACAGCTACAAGTGGCAGACCTGTTCTTGTTTATACACTATCAGCCCTCAATTCCCTTCTTCCAGAACTTGCTCTAATTTTCAGCTCCATGATTAGACTTCCTTCTGGAAGTAATCATCTGGCCTGGGTAACTTGTCATTAATCTTAAATCTTTGCCCAACTATTGAATTTAGGTTTTCATGTTGTCCATCTTGCCATTTTGCAAAAGGGCCATCTCAGATATTAAAGAGCAATTTCTTAAGCAGAGGAGTTGAAGACAGCATTGGTGCTGTTCATCATACCAGTTGTAATTGAAACCATTGACCGCATGATTCTCCTGGCTCCTGTTACAAATCAGTACACTCTGATTGGAAATGCCTGAGCTGGATTGGTTCCTTCTTGATACGCAGGGTACTGCAGGTGCAGTTCGAAGATCATTGGTCTGAGAAGTCAGCAATTTCATGACGAGTTCCTGAGGGCTTTGCCCTTTCTACAGTGCTCTTTAAGGTATGCCTGTAATATACATCTGGTCTGATTGAAGAGTCAAGACAGTTTTCAAATGTACGCTAATAACACCCAATTAATTAGCAACCTCAGTTCAATCTCTGATGACAGGTTTGGAGCTAGTGGCTGTCTGGATCACCTATAGGATTTGATGGAGTCCCAGTGCCTTTATTTTATTTTTTATTTTTCAATCACCACAAATGAACTTATTTTAATTAATAAGTGAGAAGACTTCTTGGGTAGGTAATTGATTCAATCTTAAATGCAATATAAAACCAAAAAAGCTTTTATTTTTACATATTAATTTATAGTTTTGAAGGTGCGGAAAAAAGAGACCCTCACTGACATAATCAAAGACATTTTTTATGCCTTTGAATAAATGGAGGCATGGCAGTGGCACTCCTTACAGGGTCTGCATCAGTCCCAACCAGATTATCCCTTTTCTTGGTCTAGCAAACTGAGACCTGCCCATGAATTAGTTCAGGGTGCCCATGTCCATTCTTGGCATCATTACTATACTCTGCATCCTGCTCAGTCTTGCTTATCGGGTCACTCATATTTAGTTTCGGGCACTTTCCTGGCTGTCTTATTGTAACATGACTCTACAGAGAGCTCATCAACAATCTATTGGATAAGCTGCAGATGGTACAGGCAGAGTGTTCAGATTGGCCTGGGACTTTAAAGAAGGGAGTACCGTACACCTTGGAGATCCATACTGGGTTGGCTTCTGTAGAGATGTCTTGGGTGGAAAGTGGAGCAAAGCATGTTCCATTTTGTGGTGGTTGGAGGAAGGAGAGTCAATAGTAAGGTGTTGGAGATGGGGGCTCCCTGAACTAACGGACTTGAAAACGAAGACCTTAATAAAGGGCTACTCTGTTCCACCTCCCAAGCCCACCTCATAATAATATTGATAAACAAGAACTAGAGCTTCCGCCATGGATCCACACAGTGCTGTGGTGTGAGGAATGGAATGGAGTGGAGTACTGAGTAGCCGGAATCAGGAAGCAACACAGACACCACCCAAAGCCGGTGGATGTTGCAAGCACATAAGTGGCCTGGAATTCAAGGGAGAAATTGGTGCCCAAAAAACAACTGAGGTGCAGCAGGGGCTATGCCATATTAGTGTGTGTCAATAGGCACAAGTGTGAGCACACTGAATAAAGGAAAGGACCTAAGTGTGTGTGGGTCATTCCTTGTACTACGAAGCTGGAAGCACATTGCTATGGCAACGCAGATACTGGGAGGATAGTGGAGCGATGGCATCTCACGCAACACAGATAAAAGAATGCCATGGATGTCAGTGTGTACTTGTTTTTAATTTGGTGGCCCAAAGCGTGCCTGGGCCCATGGTGTTTATGCCTTCTCCAGGGCACCCTAAGGTTTAAGTGGGGCCAGAGGAAAAAGGGCTTTATCCATTACTTACGAGTCATATGTGGCAATGCCTATAAAATGGACAGCAAGGTGTCTTTGCTAATGTATTTCCTAGGGTATGAAGAGCAGTGGCTCTATGAAACATTAATGGAAATACCTGATGATGACCCCATCACCGAAGGTTTGAATGACCTAGAAGTTTCCCTGCAGAATTTGGATATTCACTCTTATCTCAAAACCAGCATGATTTTAGAGATACAACTTTACAACATGATTTCAGGCACCAGGAGAATTGGTGGAGGAATTTGTCCCTAGCCCAGAAACTTAGCACTCACCTGCAATATGGGAAGGGAAGAGTTATGGCTAAAAGACAACCCTTCTCCAGAAGATGTATTTCAGTTTGTGAAATGTGTGGAGCACTCCCTAGCATGTGTTAAGCTGAGCAAGAAACCTGTTAAAGAGGTGAACCCTGAATTATTGGCTGTAAATGCCAGTGGGGCAAGGAGGAGCTGGGGATATGGAGGCGGATGAGATTGTGGAAACAGTAGGGAGGATTTCAAAGGGGAGAATAGGCAAAGGAGCAGGTGAGAAAGTCTTGGAATCTTGAACACTGCGGTTTTTAGGTGTGGAAGATGTTTAATCGGATGACATCCAATTTAGGGAAATTTCCCACCGACCCCAAAGCAGGCATGCACAGAAGGGCTATTTATTAATAAAAACAGAAATACATTGCATCAATTTAAGTATATACACATTATGCATCAATGAAATTCCAACATCAATGGTCAAAACAGCATTATTATGAAAGTGAAATTTTAAAACGAACGGCTCACCATGTGTACATTTGAATTATTCAGAGTGCACATACCCCATGCACTGTACAGTGATCAGGGCTCGGGATAACATTATTATTTTATACAATATCATCTTAAAGCAGAACATCTGAGCCTATCTAAATCTCTCTACTTCTTAGTCATTGCCAAAAATCATTTCCCCACTCAAGGAACCTATCATAATTTTGAACAACGTCCTGAAAACCCAATTGCCAGACAAACTACTTACCATTCCCACGTGTGGATCACTTACAAAATAAAGTGTACATTTGCTAAATTCCCTTGAGTGGTGTTTCTATTGCATTATCATGTGCAAGTATTCATTTGGCATGTTCAATGGGCAGTTTAAAGGTGTGAAAATATGTGACAGTTAATAACCCTTTCCCCATTGTCTTGAATGGATCAGCACCAATAACACAACTCTGCTTGGTGATGATACCATAAAATGACTTCAATTACTTATAATTCTAGGTATGCACTGTGGCGAATCCTGTCCTCTCTGCCCTAGGGGAGCCCATTTCCCTGTAGCCAGGAGGTGAGGTCACTACCAGACAGTCCCGCGGGGGTGGTACTCAGCGGATCGATCTCGTAGGGAGGGATCCCCCCTATGGGACTAGGGATGACTGTTTGGCAAGAACGCAGTATGCACAAAACATATCCCCACCTCACTCATCCTCCTACCCTATGCAGTGTCGAGCAATCCCACACACTTCCATGCACACCTGTAGGTTAGATGATTTTGCCTCCCTAAAAAGTACTCAGACGAGGAAGAGTAGGGACTACCTATGTGAGTCATATGTGGACACTGGGATGAAGAAGAGTACAAGTAACCCAGCTGAGGATGAGCACATCAATACTGAGACAAAGAACAGGTGCAGAGTGATGAAGAATACCCCATGGAACCAAGATCAGCATCCGAGTCAAAACGGACAATCTGTAAAACAGTGGAACATAAAAACAGAAGAAAGACTGCAGCAAGATTAGGCGAAAGTGCTGATCAGGGCAATGGCAAAGCAGGAACGGCGTCCCAAGCAGTTCTGAGTCAAAGGGGCCTACCTGAAGGCTGGAGAAGCAGGAGTCCGGATCTGCGATAGAGACGGTCCGAGCAGTGAAGAGAGGATCCGACATATGCGAGGGATCAAGTACAGCAGAGACGCCACAGATAAGGAGAAAACCACAGATGCCGAGGAAAGCCTGGAGTGTAAATCAACAGCCAGGATAGACCTGAACCCTTGCACATAAAGTCAGAAGGTATGCAGTTTACCAGGAAGGCTGTGGGGAACCCTGTAAGGCCATGGTATACACAGAAGAACGCCAAAGGTGAGAAACCTCAAGTAAGAGGCTGGGAAAGGGGGCCCCAAGTGAACCAGTACAGTGGAAAAAACCCAGAAAAAGAGTTCCTAATGAGGGGCCTGAGGAAAGCCCCCAATATAAGACAGAAACCCCAAAGGGGGCGATCAGAGACATTTGCCTCATCCCAGTTGAGCACAGAAACTGGGAACAGTAATCACAGAGTGAAAACCCACCAAGAATGTAACAGACTCTTAAGGGATAACCACACTTGGCAGGTTAGTGAACCAAGTTGACAGGAGCCTGAGAAAGGCCGGGGGAAGAGAATCATACCGCCTGGCATTGTGAACTGTGAAAACATGAGAAAGGCCAAGAGAAGGGAGTAATTCTCTTGGCACTGGGAGACACCTAAAGAAAGGCTGGGGGAAGGGATTCATGCCCCTTGGTATTGTGAACTTTGTGAGAAGCCTCAGAAAGTCCAAGGGAAGGGAGCCAATGTCTTGTTATCAAGGTTTTGATGTTGGAACATTGCTTTATTTATGAACAGAGACTTTTCATTCTGGATCTTTATATGGTGCCTTTGAAAAGGACTGCAACACAGGGAAGAGAGTCATTCCCTCAGGAAATAGTCCCTCCAGACTACTGCCATGGTAGCCTGCTCTACAGAAGAAGGGAGCCATTCTTCTGCATTAAGAAGACTCACCAAACTTTTTGTTTAGTTACAAGTGTAAGGGAAGGAAATAGGTTTTGACACAGGACGGTGGACTTTTAGATACAGACATTCTGACACATCCTTAGTACTGAGTGGAGGCAGGGAAACCCCTCTTAGTTATGGGGTCAGATAAGGTTTTTCCTTTATTTTCTCACTAATAAAAGTATTTACCGATAATCATGCCACCTATGTGTCAGTCTCTTCCTTCCACACACTTACAGCACACAGAAAGAAGTCCTTTGCTCTTCTTTGCTTGTGTATTGCACAGAAAAGAAGCCAAGCGATCTCTCAGTAGACACATCATAGGATCTATATAATTGAATCTATAATTCCAGAAGCACATACGGCTCTGAAATGTTTACTTATGTCCCAGAATGTACAGTCAATTGGCCTCATTATGAGTTTGGAGGTAGCCATGCCGTTTCTACCGGCATGGCTACCCCCAAACTCGGGTCCAGCTCCGGTTCCCATGAAAGGGGAAACCCCGGGCAATTCCCCTTTCGTGGGATCCAGAGCCGGTACGTCCTCATTCCCATTCGAGCTCCATAGGGCCCAATGGGAATGGGAGGGATGGCAGCAGCAGTATCGTTCATAATGGTACCGTTTCTACCATCCTGTTCTGCTAGTGGGTGCCGCATGCCGAGCGGCACCCGCAAGCAGAACTCATAATGTGGTGGTACAATGATAACAGCACCGGCATCACTACCAGCGCCATTATCACTACACTGCCACAGTTATAATGAGGCCCAATGTATATACCCATGCCCCTCAGTACTTACAAATGGCAGGGGTTGTGGTTCAATACATTTCTCTTTAGAGTATCACTTCCATCAGGATTATTTCCCCTTTTTCTCATACATATATCTGAGTTTCGTTTGGCTGTCTCACAGAGAAGTGGGCACCCCACTTAAGGACTGGTTCATTTCCCCCCTCTAGGAACAGGTGGGTCAGCATGATGGGCTCAGCTTCCCTCCAGAGCCTGGAAGCCCCTTTCTGTATTTGGGCCGGTCTGCTGTCTCTTCCAGATAGGCATCTCTTAAAGTGCTCTGATGGTAATCGATACAATGTGTCCACAAAAAGGAAGGCAATCAATTCCATTCTCCTTACGGTTATCAACGTAACTTTATTTTTCTCCTTCATCCTCTCCATCAGTCTGAATGTTAGCCCTTGTCTCTTTCTCTCTAGGTTTGAACTTTTATAGAGCAGAAACCACACCCCTTAAAGTTGTGTATCATTTCTCTAATCTAATTTTTCAATGTATGTGATTGGACAGTGTTCCAAAAGTGGCATCACACTGAACCAACCCAGCTGTGGTCATTGGGCACAATAATGAATGGGAAAGTCTGATGGGAGAAACTTCTAAACCTAGTGTCCCTCCTATTTGATATTATGTCATCTTGGAACTTTTGAAATTAAGCAATATTAACTTTTGGAAGCTGCAAATGCCACACATGTAATTATATTATTAATCGGTTCATCAGATTGATCTAACTCAGACTCATTAATTGATGCCAATCTGATCTTGCCACAATATGGGATGCATCTGCTAGAAATTGATGTATTTTCTGCAGGCATACAAATGTGTTTTCCATCTCAAAGTAACCGGCTCTCCAGAATGGACACTATGTTATTTGAATGACCAACATGTGCCTGTCCTGTGCCAAACTATCCATATTCTGCTAATTTATATAGTTAACATAAGATGAAAACAATGTTGTTTTGTATCCAGCTGATAGGGCTTTTCCGGCTGAAAATGTGTTTATAAGAAATTAACTACAACCTTTCAATGATGAAGTGGAAGTTGATCCAATGTTATTTCAATAGCATATCTTTTTTATTCTTATTCCTAAATATTATATATCAGTGTGCTGTGAAGTGTTTTGTTGTGTAGATGGGTTCATGGTAGTCTGGAAAACATGAGGTCTGAGAGAATGGTGGAATGTGAACAAGTTTGTCTGAGTAAGGAAATGTATGTTGCTGGTGTTCCACCACAGGCAGATGGAGACATGTAACCCAGGCAGTGGGAACCAGTGGGTTACTCGCTTGTGATCTTGTGAACATATGTGTAACTGGAATAAAGAACTGTATAGTAACTTACCTTAAACATTCAGAAGTGTCATTACAACAATGGCGACAAGGATGGGACAGTGCCATATGGAGGACAGCAGGTATCTGTGCTGGTAGAAAGAGAATGTAAGTGTGTACAGTGAACTTTGAGCTCCAGTGGACTCATTATTGTGTTTTTGGTGTGCCTGCAGGAACAGGAGTGGACAGCGAAAGCATGAATGTCTCAGGTGGCACGGAGCATCTGCATAGATCAACAACTGAGCAATAATGATGTACCAGCCTTTCTACAGCGATGGACCTTCCTCTGGGAGAGGTTCTCGTTGTGAGGACATAGAGAAATGGCCATGTGCGATGATTAGTGTGTCACACAATCAGTTACAGAAAAGATGTAGGGTTGTGAGAAGCTGGTGTCATTGACCTTTGTATGATGCTGGGGAGCGAGGTATGAGAAGAGGACAGATGAATGCATGGTGTCACAGGTCAACTTGCATGTATTTTCTTTGTGGTTTTCATGCCACATGTTGCAATCTCTCATGAGGATTATTTTATGTGTTGTGACTGGTGAAGGAGTGGTGCCGGGGATGCAGAGATATGGTATTTTGATAGTGTTAGGGATATTCATGCTGGAAAGTAAATACAAGACATCGGCAGTGTTTAGTGCCTAAGTGTTGTAATGATTTGCAGGATATGCAGGTATATAATTGCTGAAGGATAACCATTTTTAGGATGAAATTAAAGTAATTGCCAACGTGCCAGTAGTTTAGGAATGAATTCAAAAACTGTACCCGGTGTTATGAATAATATATACAGCAAATGCTGCTCAGTGCCAAGTCACCACCATTCTTATGCATTGTAGAGCAAAATGTTGCAGTGGTGCCTGTTTAGTGCCATATGTATGGATTGACAACAAAAGTTAATGTTGGTGCCAGTCTTGATTTGGGCCTTATGTGAATTCCTTTCTAAAATGGTAAAGAGGCTGAACGAAGACATCTTGGTAACATAGCCTGATCCAATAGCCGAAATGTCTTAGGTTGAGGAGGAGCCTACCAGAGTTAGTGGGTTTTTTTCCGTTTTTTTTTTGTTGCTGTGATCTGGTATTAATTAATGAAATAGGATACTCTTGGTTTTATATGTATAAATAACTGTATTTTTGTGTTTGTAAATGTAGTGACTGTTTTTTTAGCTTCTGTATGATATTGTGAAAGTTTCTCATTTTTGTATTGTTTGGTAGTTCCATAAAAGGATAGTGGTGACATAAGCGTTTGTGTGGACCACAGGTGTGGGATTGGACAAGAGACGTCTGGTGTCAAACATGGCAGAGATGCCATGGTTAATAGGGAAAGGGAAGGTATTTACAAAATAGGAACTTGCTTTGGCATACCATGGCATACCATCAGGTGGAGTTGCATCATAAATCAAGGGATCTCACAGCGTTTATGACCCACAAAGGTGTTTTTCAGTTTAGGCACATGCCTTTTGGGCTGGTCTCAGCCTTTTTGGTTTTGGAGGGCTGAGAAATGTACATGGCTTTCAGGACATTCTGGTGTGTAAAATGCAAGTGGAACATGGTGAAGTGTTGTAAGCTGTCCAGTGACAAAGTCATCTGTGAAATGGCTGCTAGGTGGCGACATTTGCCAAAAAATGCACCCTCATCAAAATCATACACTTTCCCCAAATATTCAATGGTGGGAGTTTATAATACAAAATTATACCCCTCCTAGAATGTTTGGGGAAAGAATTTTAGGGGTCAGGAAGAAAATGACCCACCCCTGGTGACTTTTTCCAGGTGACATTGTCACATGGAACAGTGTTGTAAAGGGTGTTGAAGATCTTGGAAGTAAGTAATTTGACACGGAAGAAGGAGTTGTAATGGGGGAGCTGAGATGAAGATAGTGTACCAACAACTGAATGCAGTGGGGGCAGCCCCCCACTTAAAGCTAAACAGAGAAATTTGCATGGACTGATTTGGTGTTGTAATTATGTGAAAATGGTATCCATAATGTTAGTAGAGATTAGTAGTCTAAAGGGTTTCATGTTTATAAGATCGAAAATGTCCTTATCATGGTTTAGTAAGGAGGCAAAGTACAGAATGCATATTAAGGTACTCGTATACACAGACAGAAAAGAGTTCTGACAAATGCCTTTTACTAGAAATGCATGTAACTGACAATGTTGCTAAAATAAGTTAAATGAAGTAATGGTTCAGAGTCTGTATTTTGATATAATTCTGAAGTTGAAACATTCAAGGCTACCATGCTGTCAGAAATTAATGTGCTGAAACCAGACAATTAATTGGGCCCTGTCTGGAAACTTATGTAAAGGTTCCAGCTGCATTGACCATACTTGGGTAGAGCACTGGGAAAAAGTAAGAATGTGTGCCAGAATGTATTTCATTTTTGAAGGTTTAGATACATTAAAAAATAATTGCCCGGTGAGCGAATGCTAAAACAAAGAGTTTGCCTAGACATGGATAGAGAGCGTGGGGGCTGGATTCTCCCTCTGACTAGCTATAAGAGGGAGCTCCATTTTGAGCTCAGGGTAGGTGGTTGGAGTTTGTGTACTTGACGACAATGCTGTGTTTATGCTCTGTGATCACCTTGGCATGAAATAAAGAATGATTAACTTGACTGTCTCCTTGCTCAACCATTGAGTTGTCCTTATTGATTGGTGTTGGAGTAAGAGAATCCCGCACCCCATGCACCTCAAGGTGCAGCTATCTTGTCTTAAGATACTTGAGGGCGAGCTCAGAACCTATGGGCCCGTCAGAGGTCACTTGGACCTTGTGTATTTTTCAAAAATCTATTGTGGAATACATAGGGCATTTGGTTTCTAGAATGGGAATGAGGTTCTAAATAGAGTTGATGTAGAAGATAAAGAAAGTAATGACACCTTGACGGAAGGCAAATCCGAGATTGCTTTTGGGGATGGAAGAGACTTATCAAAAATTCATTAGAAATGGGTGCACAACATGAAGAGACAAGAAAGGTTTATTTGGGATAGAGAATGTGAGAGGGAATTTGAAGAGATTAACAATGAGATTGACATGTCCAGAGTTCTGGGACAGTTTGAAATTATGCTAAATACCATTACTACTGTGGACACAAATGATTCCAGGGGGTGGGGGAGAGGCAGTTTTTATCTCTTTGTCTCGGATGTAGAAGAGTGGAGAAGACATTGTGATTGCCCATGTGTCCAGGGTGTTGAAGGGATCTGAGAGGTGATACTAGGTGGTGGAGAAAAAGGCTTTGATGTTTCATTGGGGCGTTGAAAGACTTCACACATTTGTGTGGGGTTTGGATTTTATTTTGAGGAGGGATCACAACCCTTTAAAGTCAATCTTTGAATCCAAAGTGTTGTAAAAGATATCCCGTCTGATTGCTAGTTTTATTTTTAGAATACAGTGTTACAGCTTTGTTGTGGAGGTCATGCAGGGCACGAGAACACATTTGCAGATTATTTGTCTAGACTGCCTAGAACAAGTGCAGGTGGAGAGGGTGAGTGAATGGAACAGGTATGAGTGACACATGATGAAGTTATTGGCCTTGAGGAGTGGATGGAGGGTATGAGACAAGATGCAAGCAAAGCATGAGTGACAAGATATCTGGAGTGTGTGGCCTTCAAATGATAGGGGCGGCAAGGAGATATTATAAGGGCAAGGATGAGTTGAGTGGTTGAGTGTGGAAGGGGAAATGTTATATAGGCTGAGGCGTGTTGTGGTGCCCAGGAGTTTGTGGGGACAGTTTATTGAGGTCACCCACAATGGGCATGCTGGAATAACAAGGACATATATATATATATATATATATATATATATATATATATATATATATATATATATATATATATATATATATATATATATATATATGTCCTTGTTATATATTGTTATATATATATATATATATATATATATATATATATATATATATGAAAATGAAAGCGAACAAAGACTGCAAAGTCTTGTTACTTTGAAAGCTGCACTCCCATCCAAAAAACGAAATCCAGAGTATCCAGCAACAGTTGCTCACCAGGAAATTCAATCAAAGGGATTCAACAGCATACGGCTACGCAGCAACCATTTTTTGCTTTTAAAAGTTCACATTTTATTTTAGATGAATCTAACAGCAAAAAACGGCTTCCCAGTTACAAGGAGGCTATCTGACGTGTTTCGCCACACTCCTGTGGCTTGTTCACAGTAGCTCCCTCCACCGTGTTGTGGGAGCTCTTTTAACCCATGACTCATTAGTAAACATCAAAGAGGTGATTTACAGAGATGAAATTCTTTTGCATTCGGCCATCTTAATTATTTTCTACTACCCCACTATATGGTGGTTCAAGGTGTAGGCATGTGAATTATGCATAAAGATTAGAGGAAGGTATTTCAGAGAGGATGCCCTGGTGACTGGAAAATAGTTTGATGACAGCTGGAAAGTGTCTAAATGGATACTGTAGGTGGATCTGAAATGTGGAAAAGAAGGCCTTAATGAAAATCAGTATCATTGAAAAGGGTTAAAATATGCTGAGAGCTACCTAGCTCCTGCGTCTCCGTAGGAGAGCCTGTTTCGATATAAAGCAACAAATACCAGGTCCTACTTTTGACTCCCAGGCAAACTGCGGTTTTACAAATGTGCATAAGTGACATAAACTTGGAGTGTTTGAGAATGTTAAGAAAGAAGAATTAGGACACACTAAAAAATTATTGATCATACATAATGGATACAAAGTTAAAGTTTGCATTTCTTGTTAAAGTTACATTTGAAGTGTGCTGTGTACTCTCTCCAGGTTGCCCAGTGGTAGCTCCTGTCTACTGGGTGAAGCCCAACACCCAGCAGCTGGATTTAGCTCCATCTGCTTGAACCTGAATTTCGATCCTTGTTGAACTTGATAAGTAATTGGAGTTTGTCAAATCATATTCTAGGACACTACCACTGAATAAATCTAACCAGGCCTTTCTGCAACCTGTGAAACGGTTAGACACAGCAAGAAATGCTATGGATGGAAACTGTTGCCTTAGCAAAAAAACATAATCAGAAGTTTTCTGGCAGCTGGAGCTTCCAAGGAAAGTCCCTTCAAAGATGATATTGGACTATGATTAAAGGCAATTTTAGATAGTAGTTAGATAGCACGTAACAACTTGAAAGTACCTATCTGCATAGCTTGGTATAGAATAAATACTTCAAAAACTGAGATGAGAGAGATTTAGCGAGAGTTGGAGAGGGGGAGAAGAAGAAGGTTGAGGTGGAGCCGAAGGAAGAACCAAGGAAGAAGAGAAATATATAAGAAACATAGAGGAGGTAGGAGGCAGCAACAAGGGGGATGGGATGAATACATTGAGGAGGGGGCTACTGGAGGTGTCAGGGGGAGAACACTGGGAAGCGGGCAGAGGAGATATAAAGTGGAAGGAGGTAAAGTACTTTGAGGAGCTAATTGGATTAGAGAAGGTAGTTGGAGATGACAGACTGAACAACAGACAGGAGGAGAGAAGGAGAAGGTTGAGGAGAGGATAAACAACAGATAAGGTTGGAGTAGTGGATGACAAGGAGCAGCATTCCAGCCGTTGCAGATGAAGTCTGGCACTCTGGGACTGGGAATCTACTTTTTGGTCTAGTGTCAGAGTTTAGCGCTTTTGAGAGGAAGCAGTGAGACTCTTGCAAGCAGTATTTAGTTTTAAGATCGATGCATGACATTTCTCTAGCTCTCCTGGCTTACGATGATAATCTTAATACTATAAATAAGCCCACCCTGGTCTCTTTTGCTTTGATTCTTGCCCCCAGTTTAATTGCAAAATGATGGAAGTCCTTGGTTGCTCCAAAAGTAGAGGCTTGAACAGAAACATGAGATATGGATATTTATTTCCAGAATGGAAGGAGATTCAGAAAATGTAAAAGTGATATTGGTGAAAATGCTGTGGTGCTTATATAATTGTATTCATGTAGGATTTAGATGTATTTATTTAAGATTTTTTGATTTTTTTTAAATGTGTGTTCTCGCAATAATCTGAGCCATGATCTATAAAAATGCTAACATAGATTGCACTTTACCCTGTTAAGGTTTGCACTTTCTGTAAACATCCGGAAGCACTTGGGGATATTTTTTTACGTACTTATTTACGGTTTTGTTTGGCACACACACGTCACAAGATGTCGGACTGATTGCTGAACTCTGACTTTTGTGCAAATATATTTGTTGCTTTTAACATTGCACTCTGCAAAAGTATGGAACCCAACTGAACTATGAGTAGTTTGGTTAACTAGCCATTAGCATTTACATTTAGATTTTCAAGGAGAAAACCGGCTCTTTTTAGTTCACTTGCAACAAGACCAATATTTGTTTTTCATTGGAGGTTTTGGTAACACCAAAATGCTCCAATTGGGCTACGAAGATGAAGATGGTGGTGCTGAGTAATATCGTCTTTTGTGAAAGTCTTTTGCTACCTGTAGATCTTTTATATTATTCCGTAGAAAGTTAGGTTTGTCTCGGTCGGTAGCACTGGACTGCAACCAGTGCGACAGACCGAAACAACCCGTACGAGTATCACTCGCTTCAACCCTGAATTGTGGATTACCACAATGGATATTACTACAGGGGCCTCCCCTTCCCAACTTTAAGACACATCATGAGAGCTACATGAACACATGATGGCGGTAATGAAGCCATGTGTGTGGGGCAGTGTGGGAAAAGCAGGCAGACATGTTAAATCCACTAAATAACTAAAGGAAACCTCGTCTGAATCCAATGCATACAGTGATAATATTGTTGTAAAAACATTAAATATGTAACAGTTGAACACATTTAAAGAACAACCACAGTGAGACTCTGGTTCAATAATTTGAGAGAACACATATTATATCACCAATAAGTCATTTTGTGTGAATAAGTGATATATATCATGGACCAATTTCACCAAAATGTACAGAGATACACCAACAACAGGCAGGAAATTGTTTTTATAACATATGGGCAATTGCTATGAGTTTGTCATGCAATGTTTCTTTATTCACAATTCATGTTTACATACACAAATGTCCAATATAAAGCCCAACATGTTTCAAACCCCTGATAAATGCGGGATCAGATGCATGGATTTTCTCTGGGTGTATGAAGGACAGAGCCTGCGACTAAGACAAGAGCCAGTGGGAAAGAATTGTGGGAGGAATGTGTGAGCAATTTATGCCCTGGTGCTTTTAATATACCAAACTGCACTTGTCGAGGTGCAATAGTGTTTTAATGTGTCCCAGTGTTTTCAAAAATAGGGCAAACTTTGCCCTAGTGCTAATTCTGTGCAAACATTGCTCTTGCACCAGTGTAAAGTTTCTGTAATCTTTACCCTGGTATCCCAATGTAGAAGAGTCCTTGGGTCGAAAGATTGCAGCAGCAGGACAGTCCCTCACTGTTCCCAACAAGCCCTACAGAAACCAGGGCGACAAAGGTAGCTGTGAGGCCCAAGCCCCAAAAAGGTAAAAAAAACTTGTGAAGGGGAAAAACCCAGAGTTCTTGCACTAAAGTGATTCCTCGGTAGTCAATTCCGAAAGCAGTGTAAGTTGAAATGTTTGCAGGAAGCTCCAATGGAAACCACAGGGAGGGTCTTCTACCACAGAGCGGAGAAGGCAGAATCCTACCGGGTGGGTAGGAAGCAGGAAGAAGGAAGGAGAGAACCAAGAGGAAGGATGAGAGGCAACATGAGACAGGGAACCAGGAAAACGGAAGGCTTTGGAGAACCGAGGGCAAGGAGAGACGATGCCGAGCGGAAAGCGCAGGAGGAGCTAGATGAAGGAAAGTGTTAGCAAAGTAGCGAGGTGAAAGGCGGACAAACACAGCAACGGGCTTTCGAAGACAGAAGAGACACAGTTAGCTTACTGGTGTTGTTCCTTAAGAATAGATCCTGTGAGTAATTCCCCAGAGTTCTGGGCGCCATCTTGGAAAAGTGCTACAGCGCTAATGAAGGCCTATTGAGAGACCCAACCCACGGTGATCTTGGATGCCCTAAAATGCTGTGAGGATGTCTCCTTCTCCACTTATGCCAGATAGACCAAGAACTGGCAGCGGTCCTAAATCCTTTGATAGTGTGGAACACCCTACTCAACTTTCCACACTTGCCTCTCTAAACTTTTCTGACACTGCCCCTTCAATGGTTCTCCTCTTAGATATGTATCCATTCTTATGCCACCTCCTGCAAAGGATCATCTTCACAGTCACAGCTTCTCCCTTTCGTAGTCCTCCAGGGTTCTGTCCTCTGTCCTCTTTTATTCTCCCTTTACATATCTCCTTTGGCCCCGCTAATTCTTGACCACAGATTCCAGGTTTACCTCTATGTGGCCGACATGCAGATTTTCATTTCCTGTTCTTCCTTTACGGATTCCCTTCAACAGCAACCTTTTCTGTTCTTTCTGCTGTCAAATCATGCATGGCATCTCGTTTTCTCTCTCTAAGTCCAAATAAAACAGAAATATTGTTTTTCCCTCCTTCTTTTATTCCCCCCACTTCCCACCTATATCTTTTCCTCCTCTCCAGCTCCCCGTTAGTCACCAAGTGTGTAATCTAAGAATCTTTTTGAGTCCTCTCTTCACTTCAGCCTCAAATTCCTACTATTTTTCTGTGTTGTAATTTTCACCTCTTTAATATTAGTATAACACCTTTTGGCTTTCACCTTCTAAATGCACACTCTTGCAAACTATTTCTTCCATGCCTCATTTATTGTTGCTCTCTCTATGTTGATCTCCCCAATTATGCTATTCTACCATTACGTTCAATTCTTCACTCTGCTGTCAGAAACTATTTTTTGCATCTCCTCAGTCTCAAACATTTCTCCTTTTTTGTCATGTCTTCATTGGCTCCCAATGAAGCAATTGATGTTCTTATGATTTGTCTTCAAGGCTATTCACGCATTGGCCTCTCATTATCTCTGCTCTCTGAACCCTCTATATCACCCCTCTCACGACCTTTGACCTGCCTCTCAAATTCTTCGGTCTGTCCCTCGGTCGCCTTGTGAACACTCTAGGTTTTTGCTCATTTCAACAATTGGCTCTCAAAGTTTGGAATGCCCTCCCTTTGGACATTCATTCCTCTCACTCACAATCTTTTTAAAAAACATTTAAAATTGTATTTACTCCCGTGTTTATCTTCATAAAATTCTCTTTTCTCATTTCTCTATGGGTACTTGTCAATTGTATTAATTTTGTTTGTACGGTCACCTACTTGTACAGGGCGACAAAGGTAGCTGTGAGGCCCAAGCCCCAAAAAGGTAAAAAAAACTTGTGAAGGGGAAAAACCCAGAGTTCTTGCACTAAAGTGATTCCTCGGTAGTCAATTCCGAAAGCATTGTAAGTTGAAATGTTTGCAGGAAGCTCCAATGGAAACCACAGGGAGGGTCTTCTACCACAGAGCGGAGAAGGCAGAATCCTACCGGGTAGGTAGGAAGCAGGAAGAAGGAAGGAGAGAACCAAGAGGAATGATGAGAGGCAACATGAGACAGGGAACCAGGAAAACGGAAGGCTTTGGAGAACCGAGGGCAAGGAGAGATGATGCCGAGCGGAAAGCGCAGGAGGAGCCAGATGAAGGAAAGAGTTAGCAAAGTAGCGAGGTGAAAGGCGGACAAACACAGCAACGGGCTTCCGAAGACAGAAGAGACGCAGTTAGCTTACTGGTGTTGTTCCTTAAGAATAGATCCTGTGAGTAATTCCCCAGAGTTCTGGGCGCCATCTTGGAAAAGTGCTACAGCGCTAATGAAGGTCTATTGAGAGACCCAACCCACGGTGATCTTGGATGCCCTAAAATGCTGTGAGGATGTCTCCTTCTCCACTTATGCCAGATAGACCAAGAACTGGCAGCGGTCCTAAATCCTTTGATAGTGTGGAACACCCTACTCAACTTTCCACACTTGCCTCTCTAAACTTTTCTGACACTGCCCCTTCAATGGTTCTCCTCTTAGATATGTATCCATTCTTATGCCACCTCCTGCAAAGGATCACCTTCACAGTCACAGCTTCTCCCTTTCGTAGTCCTCCAGGGTTCTGTCCTCTGTCCTCTTTTATTCTCCCTTTACATATCTCCTTTGGCCCCGCTAATTCTTGACCAAAGATTCCAGGTTTACCTCTATGTGGCCGACATGAAGATTTTCATTTCCTGTTCTTCCTTTACGGATTCCCTTCAACAGCAACCTTTTCTGTTCTTTCTGCTGTCAAATAATGCATGGCATCTCGTTTTCTCTCTCCATGTCCAAATAAAACAGACATATTGTTTTTCCCTCCTTCTTTTATTCCCCCACTTCCCACCTATATCTTTTCCTCCTCTCCAGCTCCCCGTTAGTCACCAAGTGTGTAATCTCAGAATCTTTTTGAGTCCTCTCTTCACTTCAGCCTCAAATTCCTACTATTTTTCTGTGTTGTAATTTTCACCTCTTTAATATTAGTATAACACCTTTTGGCTTTCACCTTCTAAAAGCACACTCTTGCAAACTATTTCTTCCATGCCTCAATTATTGTTGCTCTCTCTATGTTGATCTCCCCAATTATGCTATTCTACCATTACGTTCAATTCTTCACTCTGCTGTCAGAAACTATTTTTTGCATCTCCTCAGTCTCAAACATTTCTCCTTTTTTGTCATGTCTTCATTGGCTCCCAATGAAGCAATTGATGTTCTTATGATTTGTCTTCAAGGCTATTCACGCATTGGCCTCTCATTATCTCTGCTCTCTGAACCCTCTATATCACCCCTCTCACGACCTTTGACCTGCCTCTCAAATTCTTCGGTCTGTCCCTCGGTCGCCTTGTGAACACTCTAGGTTTTTGCTCATTTCAACAATTGGCTCTCAAAGTTTGGAATGCCCTCCCTTTGGACATTCATTCCTCTCACTCACGATCTTTTTAAAAAACATTTAAAACTGTATTTACTCCCGTGTTTATCTTCATAAAATTCTCTTTTCTCATTTCTCTATGGGTACTTGTCAATTGTATTAATTTTGTTTGTACGGTCACCTACTTTTACTGCGCTTCGGAAAAAACACTGTACAAGCTTTGTAAATAAATAAAAATAAATTTTCCAAACATGGTCATATGTTTAAGGTACTCATGGAGGTTGCACCACAGACATATACCTTTCTTTCCATCTTCTTTTCTATTGCCACCATTGCATCTTTTTTCTCCTATTTTCTATTTTTCCCTTTGCTTGTTCTTTTTTTATTTTTCTTATTTATTTCCTGTTTCTATTTTTCATTTTTTTTCTTTTAGATTGAATGAAGAGACGAAAAAGATAACTGTAAAGAAACAAAAAGATGGCAATGGATCAATGCCACGGGCAAGGTCTGTAGTGTGGTGTTGGTGGATTCTTTTCCATCTTTGACCCAGTGGGTGGGTAAATGGAAGCCTGTACTTCCCCAATGTGAGGTGACCTCATCAAATTACAAAAATAAATCTGTCTCTAGAGTTAAATAAAAATATTATGTTAAATTTCAGAATATTGAACAAGCATGTGATTTTGAATAAATGGCAATCAGGTATTAGGCAAGGGCATGGCATGGAGAAAGCATTACTCAATTTACAATCCAGATTGTTAAAGACTATGGATAAGGGACAATCTGCTATGCTTATGCTGCTGGATTTGTCCGCAGTTTTTGATGTGGTTGGCCACACTTTGTTGGTCACCAGACTGAAAGAAGTAGCTTACTTTTCTGATGGCGCCGCCTTCTGGATTAGTTTATTTGTAAGTAATCGATGGTGAAGAGTTTGTAGCAAACAAGGAAGCCGAGGCCCCACCAGCACGCCTTGATTATAGCGTGCCTCAGGGGTTTGCCTAGCTCCTTAATTATTTCATATTTTTATGTCCCCCTTTTTTAATCTCCTGGAAGATAATCAAATTGGTTTTTACCAACTCTGCTGACGACACTCAATGTGTCGTCCCACTTTCTGGTAATCATGTTGAGGATGAAAAAACTGTGAATAAAATCTATGAATTTATTTAAACATGGATAGTGGCAAATGGTTTGACTCTTAATAAAGAAAACAAAGAATTGATGGTAGTTGGTACTGAGATTAAAATTAAATGAGCACAGCTTACAAATACTTTGCAGTGGCAGATTGTAGTATCGATAGAGGCAAAAGACTAGGTACAATACCCAGTCATACAGCCGCTCTCTGAATCCCAATCTGGGTTTTTATTAGTTGCAATGTTGAAAAAACACCCTAGTATAGAAAAAAGTTAATTAGAAAAAACTCCAAAGTAGTGTTGTTTTCCAATAATGATTTTTTATCACTCCAATTTAGGTTCATATGTAAAAGATAATGAGTAGTCACTAATGATTCTTAGTGAGGAAGGGTTCTGCCACAAATAACTTTCTTAACAGACTCCAATTATGCCAATGCATTTCGGAATGTAAATTCCTTCATCAGGGCAAGTCTGAACAACATCATCATACAATATATATGAAAGTAACAAAGTAATAAGTATAAGGCCATGATAATTATGTGGAACATGCGTGCAGATATTAGCATCCATTTACATAGCCTTTATAAGTCAGATAAAGTAAAATAAAATAAAATAAAATAAAACACATACCCAGAGATTATGTATGTAGAAGTAGAAGGTGTACCGAAAAATAAAACGAGAATAAACGCAATCAGTCAGTGAAAAGTCCTGCCTATATAAATTATAGCCATATAAACAGAATGTAATATATTACCCGAATACAGAAAATGTGATGTGGCAATTCAACTACGGGGCAGTGATCGTCATAAAACGAACCGCTCCCTGAGCCCAATGTGGAGCGATCTCTGTGAAGATAGATGTAATCTGTTTTAGAATCTCACGAGGTTCACAGCGTTGCAATTAGCACCGTTCGTGGTAAGAATAAGCTTACCGTCACAGAGAGTGTTCCAGAGCTGTTTTCTCTGTGTCTGCCGATAGCAGACTGGTCGCGCTGCATCGGAGGGTTGCTTGGCAACCTAGTTAAATACGACACGTGATCGCGGCTCCTCACTCGAGGGCGTAATCAAAAGTGTCGAGGCTGCAATCAAGCCAGAGTGCTTGAATACAGAGGTTTAAACTATTTGTGGAGCCTAATGGGCTCATTACTGTTAATGTAAATCTATTAAGGAAAAAATAGAATTTAAGAGAAAATCATAGAAAGTGAAAAAATACTTGAAACCAGAAACGTTGTAAGCAAGCTTGTAGGCTTGAATAAACAGGAATAAACTATTTAAAGAGCCTCATGGGCTCATAGTAAATGCAATGAACCCATTTAGAAAATAAAATTCTTAGAAAATCATGGAAAGTAAGGAAATACTAAATGCCAAAATTACAGAAAATGGATAGTAGCACATATAAGAGAGACAGAACAGAATATAGCTATGTCAATAATTCACATCACGCATTAAATCAAAAATCACAAAGATAGATGCTGCCAATGGTGTCGTCATCTAGACGGCACCTTGGGTCCTGGATAAAAATCCAGGATATGCAGCATGCAAATCACACTCATGGGGAGTGTTCTAAATCCACATAGTCCGTAACAGTTCAGAATACCAACAATACTCGTCAGTTCATATTGATGATGGTGTTATGTAAGTCTTGGTGCCACTAGTGCATCAATGTAATTTCAAACAGGTCCATTTAAGCAAAAAATAACATACAATCAGAGAAAACAATGAAAATGAATCTCCTCATTTAGTCCATTAGGTACCAAGCTGCCAAGCCTGTCTATCCAATACGTTTCCCTGCGATTTAAACGTTGACTTAGATCCTCATGAGGACTGTTCTTGGTAAGTACTTCCAAAATCACAAATCTTATCTGTGTCACATTATGCCCATTAGCCACCCAATGGCGTGCCACAGCTGAATTGGTGTTTGCATTCCGGATACAGGACCGATGCTCCCCCCATCTAAGTTTGGCTGTTCTTGTTGACTGTCCAACATAGAATTTCCCACATGGGCACTTCATCCCATAAATGATGTTACTACTGTCACAGGTCCCAAACGTCTTCAGCAGAATCTTCTGGCCTGTTCTCGGATGGTTGATGATGTTGCCTTTAATCACAAAGTTACAATTCACACAATGTAGGCAAGGGAATGTACCAGTACGTTGGGTTGTGAGTCCTTTTCTTGCTGGTTTTGTTTGCACCAATTCGTTCCTTAGGTTCCTACTGCGTTGATATGCAAAAACTGTTTTTTCATTAAACAGATTCTGTACTCTGACGTCATTTTTGAATATCTCCCAGTGTTTCATGATGGTTTTCTTGATTTTATTGCTTTGTGTTGAAAACTTTGAAATGTATACTGGTGACTTCAACTCCCTCTTACCCTTAGGGTTCTGTACTGATAATAGAGTCTCTCGTGACAGGGCATTGACTTTGTCAGATGCTAAATCAAGCTCATTCTGCTTGTATCCACGGGCCAGAAATTTCTCCTTCATCTCCATCTGTTGCATTTTACAGTCCTCAGGGTCACTCACTATCTTCTTTACCCGTACTAATTGACTGTATGGCAGGTTTTTGAGCAAACTTGGCTGATGAAAGCTGAGGCGATGCAAGAGGTTATTGCGATCAGTGGTTTTCCGAAACAGTGAAGTACTGTAACTGTTAGCTTGCTTTCTGACCTGGACATCTAGGAATGTTATGGTGTCGTATGAAGTTTCTTTAGTGAATTGTATCCTTTGGTCAATGCTGTTTAGATATTCGAAAAACGCCTCAAAGGACTCTTTGGTCCCCTTCCAAACCCCAAAGATATCATCTATATATCTTGCCCATATCCGAATGTCCTTATTCCATTCTTGTCTCTTCAATACATGGTCAGTCTCAAATTTGTGCATGAAGCAATTGGCGTATGAGGGTGCCATAGTTGCCCCCATCGATGTCCCTGCAACTTGTAAATAGAACTGATTGCCATACTCAAAATAAGAGTTTTCTGCAATAAATTGTAGAAGAGCCAGTATAAATTACTTCTGGGCACGAATCTCAGGTGCCTCAAGCAAAAGCCATTCCACAGCTTCGATCCCTAAGTCATGAGGTATAGAGGTGTAGAGACTTTTCACATCAATAGTGAACATCAATAGCGTTGATTCTTAAAGTATCGTCCGAGGGTAATTGCATGTAATTTCCTATTAATCTCCTTTCGTATGAGGTACTCTAATTGTTTAATCCGCTTGGCAGGATCCTTAGGGATCTATATCGATTTTTTCCTACAGCCTATAATTCAGAAAACATGTACATACACTCGAGATACTACCCACTTCCTTCAGAAAATCAACTCCTTGACACCTTTACAAGAAGATTTGATGTTCACTATTGCTGTGAAAAGTCTCTACACCTCTATACCTCACGACCTAGGGATCGAAGCTGTGGAATGGCTTTTGCTTGAGGCACCTGAGATTCGTGCCCAGAAGGAATTTATACTGGCTCTTCTACAATTTATTGCAGAAAACTCTTATTTTCAGTATGGCAATCAGTTCTATTTACAAGTTTCAGGGACATCGATGGGGGCAACTATGGCACCCTCATACGCCAATTGCTTCATGCACAAATTTGAGACTGACCATGTATTGAAGAGACAAGAATGGAATAAGGACATTCGGATATGGACAAGATATATAGATGATATCTTTGGGGTTTGGAAGGGGACCAAAGAGTCCTTTGAGGCATTTTTCAAATATCTAAACAGCATTGACCAAAGGATACAATTCACTAAAGAAACTTCATACGACACCATAACATTCCTAGATGTCAAGGTCAGAAAGCAAGCTAACAGTTACAGTACTTCACTGTTTCGGAAAACCACTGATCGCAATAACCTCTTGCATCGCCTCAGCTTTCACCAGCCAAGTTTGCTCAAAAACCTGCCATACAGTCAATTAGTACGGGTAAAGAAGATAGTGAGTGACCCTGAGGACTGTAAAATGCAACAGATGGAGATGAAGGAGAAATTTCTAGCCCGTGGATACAAGCAGAATGAGCTTGATTTAGCATCTGACAAAGTCAATGCCCTGTCACGAGAGACTCTATTATCAGTGCAGAACCCTAAGGGTAAGAGGGAGTTGAAGTCACCAGTATACGTTTCAAAGTTTTCAACACAAAGCAATAAAACCATCATGAAACACTGGGAGATATTCAAAAATGACGTCAGAGTACAGAATCTGTTTAATGAAAAACCAGTTTTTGCATATCAACGCAGTAAGAACCTAAGGGACGAATTGGTGCAAACAAAACCAGCAAGAAAAGGACTCACAACCCAACGTACTGGTACATTCCCTTGCCTACATTGTGTGAATTGTAACTTTGTGATTAAAGGCAACATCATCAACCATCCGAGAACAGGCCAGAAGATTCTGCTGAAGACGTTTGGGACCTTTGACAGTAGTAACATCATGTATGGGATCAAGTGCCCATGTGGGAAATTCTATGTTGGACAGTCAACAAGAACAGCCAAACTTAGATGGGGGAGCATCGGTCCTGTATCCGGAATGCAAACACCAATTCAGCTGTGGCACGCCATTGGGTGGCTAATGGGCATAATGTGACACAGATAAGATTTGTGATTTTGGAAGTACTTACCAAGAACAGTCCTCATGAGGATCTAAGTCAACGTTTAAATCGCAGGGAAACGTATTGGATAGACAGGCTTGGCAGCTTGGTACCTAATGGACTAAATGAGGAGATTAATTTTCATTGTTTTCTCTGATTGTATGTTATTTTTTGCTTAAATGGACCTGTTTGAAATTACATTGATGCACTAGTGGCACCAAGACTTACATAACACCATCATCAATATGAACTGACGAGTATTGTTGGTATTCTGAACTGTTACGGACTATGTGGATTTAGAACACTCCCCATGAATGTGATTTGCATGCTGCATATCCTGGATTTTTATCCAGGACCCAAGGTGCCGTCTAGATGACGACACCATTGGCAGCATCTATCTTTGTGATTTCTGATTTAATGCGTGATGTGAATTATTGACATAGCTATATTCTGTTCTGTCTCTCTTATATGTGCTACTATCCATTTTCTGTAATGTTGGCATCTAGTATTTCCTTACTTTCCATGATTTTCTAAGAATATTATTTTCTAAATGGGTTCATTGCATTTACTATGAGCCCATGAGGCTCTTTAAATAGTTTATTCCTGTTTATTCCTGTTTATTCAAGCCTACAAGCTTGCTTACAACGTTTCTGGTTTCAAGTATTTTTTCACTTTCTATGATTTTCTCTTACATTCTATTTTTTCCTTAATAGATTTACATTACCAGTAATGAGCCCATTAGGCTCCACAAATAGTTTAAACCTCTGTATTCAAGCACTCTGGCTTGATTGCAGCCTCGACACTTTTGATTACGCCCTCGAGTGAGGAGCCGCGATCACGTGTCGTATTTAACTAGGTTGCCAAGCAACCCTCCGATGCAGCGCGACCAGTCTGCTATCGGCAGACACAGAGAAAACAGCTCTGGAACACTCTCTGTGACGGTAAGCTTATTCTTACCACGAACGGTGCTAATTGCAACGCTGTGAACCTCGTGAGATTCTAAAACAGATTACATCTATCTTCACAGAGATCGCTCCTCATTGGGCTCAGGGAGCGGTTCGTTTTATGACGATCACTGCCCCGTAGTTGAATTGCCACATCACATTTTCTGTATTCAGGTAATATATTACATTCTGTTTATATGGCTATAATTTATATAGGCAGGACTTTTCACTGACTGATTGCGTTTATTCTCGTTTTATTTTTCGGTACACCTTCTACTTCTACACACATAATCTCTGGGTATGTGTTTTATTTTATTTTATTTTATTTTATTTTATTGTATCTGACTTATAAATGCTATGTAAATGGATGCTAATATCTGCACGCATGTTCCACATAATTATCATGGCCTTATACTTATTACTTTGTTACTTTCATATATATTGTATGATGATGTTGTTCAGACTTGCCCTGATGAAGGAATTTACATTCCGAAATGCATTGGCATAATTGGAGTCTGTTAAGAAAGTTATTTTTGGCAGAACCCTTCCTCACTAAGAATCATTAGTGACTACTCATTATCTTTTACATATGAACCTAAATTGGAGTGATAAAAAATCATTATTGGAAAACAACACTACTTTGGAGTTTTTTCTAATTAACTTTTTTCTATACTAGAGTGTTTTTTCAACATTGCAACTAATTAAAACCCAGATTGGGATTCAGAGAGCGGCTGTATGACTGGGTATTGTACCTAGTCTTTTGCCTCTACTGTTATTTTTTGACTTGGGTGTCTCCGAGTCTTTTACTGCCGGCTCCTGCACATGATAAATTATCCTGCTATTGAAAACTATACATCAGAGATTTCATTTACCAAGATTTAAGGACATTAAGGAGATTAATATTCCAGTAGTGCCCACTCATTTTTGCTTCCAGATTGTAGTATCGAAACACAAAATAAAGTAAAAATGTTGGGTGTTTATTTGGATCAGAATCTGAACATTATGGCCCAAGTTAATAGCTTAGCCAATGCTTATTATATTAAGCTGCTGGCACAACTTCGCCCCTACATCTCATAGACAAACTACGAGACGGTAGGTAAGGACATTGTGAGTTATAAAATTGATTATTGCAGTAGCTTATTGGTGGGCATAACCAAATCAGATTGTTCTAGACAACTGTAAGCAAGGCATGGTGCCAACATTAAGACAAACACAAGTGACCACAGTTCAAGGGTGTTTATTGAACTTTAAACAAAGGTTTGAAAAACACCTATCTAATCCTAAATCTAAAAATGGGAGCAAGCTACGACCATCAAATGATAGTAACGCAGTCCTAGTGGTGTCTTGTCAAAATAAAAGGGCCTATACTGAAAGAACCTATTGCCAATCTGTATCTCTAATTACAAATAGCGTGGGAAACAATGTTATGTAAAAGAAAGAAGTGCCCAAAAAATGATAAGTCAGGATATTCAACCCGTTGGCCTCCCTTCTCCACGTTTTCAGCACGGTACAAGGTGATGCACTCAATCTTAGCACAGTCTCTGGCTTCTCTAGTATGAAGGTGCAGTTCAAACATTAGCATCAAGGCCTTCTGTGCCCAAATCTCTTAGCCTTTCAAAGTCTCTTCTTTCAGAGGGCCTTATGCGACAAACAAACAATGTGTTATTTTCCTCTCACGATTTGACACTTGCTCAATTTCTCAGGTGATTCACTATTCACCTCAGACCCCCCTCAGCCAAACTCAGATCCTCTTTAACTCAATGCTCGTAGGATTTTCAATTATCCAATTTCACAGGTGACTCATGGTTCACCCCACATCCCCCTCTGCCGGGCTCAGATCCATTCCAACACAGTGTTCAATCAGTCTCCCTCAACCGGGCTTGGACCAATTTCAATTTACTTTAACACAAACTTGCTTTATCCAAAAGCTCTCAGCTGATCTCCCTCGTTCAGGCTCGGACCAACTTTATCTACTTAATCATAACACAATGTTCAATCAGTCTTCCCTCCGCCAGGTTCCGACCAATTTCAATTTACTTTATCATCAACTTTCTTTACGGGATAAACATTGAAGTCTTTCGATTGTGCACAGGATTTTGCTTGACCCGTTGCAGGACCACTTCGATTCACAATCCTTTGTCACTCTTTTGCTTTAGCCATCTCTCAGTAGGATACCTTACAGAGACCTTCAAATAAGCACACACACAGTGCCAGATCACTCTGTCTAAGGTATGGTATCTTCGTTTCAAAGTTCAATCACTCATCTGTTGTCCAATTTTACTCTTGTTGGTTATCACATTCACTTCATACACTGTTCACTTCAGCGTTCACCATAAAATGTTGCTGCTTGCAACCTGGGCTTCGAAACACACCGTTCTGGTATTGCCCTCCCCAACTCGCCGGCTGTGTTGATTTCATTGGTGCTGCTTTGTTGTAGGAGCCAAGGACAGTACCACGGCAGCAGGTGATTCTCCCCATCTTGATTATCGGTGCGGGAGAGCCTCGGGTACCTCCGACACACAATGCTGGATTCTTCAGCCTGGTTTCCTGGTCTTACGCTTTCTATTATCGAGGTTTCGTGAAAGTAATGGTTCCTCATCGAAAAGGTCAAGGGCACTTGAGATCCCTTCTGTTTTGCCGTCTTTCACCGTGTATTAAACTGCAATCTTGGAACTGCTGCTTCCTCGTGTGCTTTCCTCGCTCAGAGTGTGCTCTCGTGCTCCGTTCTTTATCTGTGTGGGGAAATGTAATGGAAGTCAGATGTGTGTGATGTCAGTAATTGCCTGATACTGCCTGACTATCGAATTGGAAAATGTCAGGTATACGGCTCAGGTGTTAGTGTGTTTTCTCTCATAGTGAGCTGTCTGTGAGAATGTGTTTGTGTTGTGAATGGGGGGGTTGAGTTTCTAAAGATCCAACCTGGTAGGATGCAGTATAGGTGTTACAGGGACAGGGATACTGCATCTCGCAATCCGGTGTCCCACTCCTGAAAGACCCATCACCCAGATGATCTTCCTGCACTGGTCCACCCCCAGGAACTGGATCCAAAAGTGATGGCTGTGTCCTGGCCATCTGAATGATCGATCCACGGGGGACTAGCGGGTGAGACACCTTCAGGTTTCTCACACTACAAACCATACAAAATAGCATTGTCAATGTTATTACTGCTTTCAAAAGGGAAGATCATGTCTCTGGTGGGAGGCCTGGTCTGAATTGGCTGCCCATTGAAGCAAGATTACATTTGTGCTTGCTATTGATGACCCATAAATGCCTGATTGGTTCTTGCCCGCTGTATTTGAGGGACGATTTGACTCGCAAATCTTGTGTAAGATCTCTGAGGTCTAAGTATACTAATCAGCTCGAAATACCAGCATGTAAGTTGACTTAGGTCCTAAAAAGGGCTTTTTATCTTGCTCTACCAAAGGCTTGGAATGCTCTGCCTCCAGATATCAGCACCTTTACATCGACTGAGAAACACGTTAAAGACCTTATTGTTCAGATAATGTATCGGGTTTATTATTTTTTGATGATCCTTTGTTTCCTGTGTCTCCTGTTGCGTTTGCATTGTCATGCTTTCTTTGTTTTGTTTGTCTCATTATGCGCTGTACTTGTTACCTGTTCTGTGTTTGCGCCCTTAAGCCTCAAGGTCACTGGTGCACATTGCTAATTGGTTAAAGTAAGTAAAATGGTGCAATGTTTGAACCCCTGAAATGTACTGCCAGCCGAAAAGTAACTCTTGAATAGTTTGTAATCTGGCCCTGATTTTGTTTCCTTTCCAGTATAATCAGTCTCTCTCTCTCTCTCTATACTTATCTCGCCCTCACATATTCCCTATATGTCAACTGTTTATTAACTCCACCAATAACCTTACTCACTAACTCACACACAAAAATCACATATCATATGGCAGCATAAGAGCATTTTTACCCAAAAAATTCTCCCTTTTTTTCTGATACAAGCAGTCCAGGGGTGTTATTACAGAACTTTTGCACTGGCACAAATGCAATTAGCACTATGTAAAAAAAAGCCCTAGTGCAAAAACATTCTTTGAATCAATGTTTGCACCAAGGATATGTTTGCCTTAGTGTGCTCCTTTTCCCTGATGAATACCTGCATTGAAAGAATAGGTTGTTTGCACTAAACAACGTTTGCCATAATTCTACGTATACTTGCACCAGCAAAAACGTGCTGCAATACTGCCTAAAAACCACATCAAGCATCGAAATCAGAAGGGACCTAACCCATTTCTCTCCTTCCCTTTCTTTCTAAACTACTTTAACAGGTTGCATACTCTTAAGTTTCCTCCTATTTGTACTAGCACTCTCCGTTACACCTCCTTTCCAGTTTGATTTCAGTCCCTCTCATTGCATTAAAACTGCTCTTCATCATGTTTCCAACTCTCCTCTTTCCACTCATCCTGAGAAACAATTCTAAACTCATGCTCTTAGATTTATCTGCAGCTTTTGATATTTTCGATCATCGCACTCTTCTTTCTACTCTTGCCTCTTGGACTTTTTTGGCTCAGTTCTTCAATGGCTCTGCTGTTCTCTTTCTGAATGCGCTTCTTCTGTGTCCTGTGCCTTTTATATCTCTTCTTCACATCTTCTCCCCCTTGGTGTTCAAGGCTCTGTACTTGGGCCACTGCTGTTTTCACTACACTATCCCCCCTTCCAGCACTCATCACTTCACTTCATCATTCCTGTCACTTCTGTGCAGACGATTCCCAGGCCCTTTTTCATTCTCATCCTTCTCCGATTCTCTTTTTACACCTGCCTCTCACTGCCATCCAATCTTAGATGCATTCTCATTTCCTTCATCCAGTCCTACCAGGACCAAAGTCCTCTTTTCTGTGTCCTCTCTTCCCCTTCCTACACTCACCCACTTTTTCCTTCACTCCCACATATGTCTCATTCCCACCAACAGCACACAATCTTGTTATTTTTCACCGTTCTCTCACTTTCATTCTTTGTGCTTGCTATGTTCTCTTGTTTCAAGCCACTAAACTACTTATTTTCCTTAATTTTCTCTAGTTTCGATTATTGTGCGGGTCTTTGGTTTGGCTACTCTCTTTTTTTCTATCTAACTCTGCTCTTCTCCATCTGTTCTCTTTCCCCCACTCCTTTATTCCTTCCTCCCTTCTTGCCATTTCTTTTCTTCCGTTTGATTCTCATCTTCTTTTCCACTTTCTATGCATAGTTTGCAAGTGTATCCATGGTTATTCCCCCCTTTTAGCTCCCAAACACTGGAACTCACGCCCCATACCGCTCCAGTCCTCACCTTCTGTCCACATCGTTATTTGCCATCTTGAAAAACGTCTTCTCTCTGCTCTTTTAAACAACTGAACTTATACCCAGCTCCTCCTTTATGACATTATCGTTTATTCACTTTTACTTAGTTTGTTGATGTGCCATTTTTATTAATTTGATGAACAGTGCTTTGGAAATTGAACACATTTTACTAATAATTAAAGTTGGTCCTTCAATGCATCGATTCCCTAATGGACGATCATGCCATGGCGTGTGGCTTCAATGAGTAGAGTTAGCACACTAAAGTCTGCCAGTAGGCTCGATGACAGCGAATACCAGCGTCCTTGATTGCAATTAAAATATCTGTGTAGTTGCAGGCTTTGCTGTGTGTACTGGCCATAGATGTTCAACAAAGAACACACCTAATGAGTTAAAATCCCATCCTCCACACATCTAATCAGGGGCTCCTCAACATTCCCTCTACTGCGTGCAGTTGTCCTCCTCTTCCTTTTTGCTTCCTTCCAAAGTAATCTTACATGGCCTCAGAATGGTTAGGTAGCATGCAAAACACCCAGGGGGCTGGCGGGGGCTCATTTTCCATAAAGTGTGAAAATTCATGAATGTGACGACCAACGTTAGCACTTATATGCACTTGGGTTGCCTCCATGAGATTTTCCACATTTGTAAGATATAGGGCCTCATTACGCGGACGGCGGTAAGGGTTAACGGTCACCGTTAATGGTACCGGTGACCGTTAACCTTTACTGCCTTACTACGAGGTCCCTTTGTGGGTTGGAGACTTTAACGCCTGCTTTTTGCAGGCGTTAAAAACCAACCCGCAAAGGGACCAGGGAGCTAATTACGGTACCGCAATTTGCGGTGCCTTAATTAGCACCTTACCCATTCCCATTATGCCCTATGGGGCAAAAATGGGAATGGGGAATGGCAATGGGGGAAGGGGGAATTACCGCCCCACCAACCTTGCAAGATGGCAGTAATTCCCCTTTCCTCCAAGGCGGTACCGGTATTTTACCGGCATGGACCAAGGTGCTAATAGCACCTTGGTCCACCGCCGTCCGTGTAATGAGGCCCATAGTGTCAAAAAGGCGTTGAAACAAGCAAAATCAGTTTAACATCTCTTTTGTTTGCTCCATGTCGTCAAAAAGTGTTAATATCCCCTGGCAGACAGCATTTACAATAGATTTATGCGGAATCCATCAACTTTTACCAGGTGCAAAAAACAGGTGGGTTGCATAGGAATCGACTGGATTTATCACAGCATGAAAAGATCATCAGTCATTAAACCAAACAGTTTTGCAAGCAGAAACAGAGCTGCCTGTGCAGTACTCTGTGCGCCCACTACGCTTGCAAACCTTCTTAAAATCCTCTGAGTGCAAAAGCAAGTGCTTCCCTTGCTTTTACACTACAGGATCATGGATGATGACCTCCTGTTAATAAATGCAGCTATAGGTCGTATGCTTTCCATAAGCGACCTATCAAGTGAAGAGCCGTTACATTAAGAGACAAAATTAACATTACGCACTTTGCTTGAGCATGAACTGAACAGGCCACAAATAAACTGCAAAGGAAAGAAGAAATTGCAGCAAATTTGAGAACCAATATTAATCCTGGTCAGTATATATCAATTGTAACTAGAATGTATCCCAACAGTTAACACCCATGGAGGACTCGCAAGACAATCAGTGCTAGAGGTTCAGTCTTTATTCAACACAGTAAGACTGTGTTCCATTCTGGCTTCTGGCACCTACTAGCACTGCCTGCCATTTTGACCTCTACTTGCGGATTTAAATTTTGTAAACAACATGAAAAAACCTACCTTATGCCTTTGTTATTCTCCCTTGCTGCATCCAGATTCTTCTGTTTTCATTACTTTGTCATGCAACCCCCAATTTGCTGCAACAGAGACAAGAACATAGCATAAATTTGGACCATCTAGAAATATTTATGTTTTACGTTTAAATGATAGGCTTGCATTAGGGTGACATGACTATTTTGATGTCCCCGATATACAGCCCCCCCCCCACAATTCTGGGCAAGAAAACCAATAGTGATTTCTCAAAACTCTAAATGTATTTAAAGAATGTATATCCAATTCTAACAAAGGTGGTCTCCAGCTTTATACCAAGGAAGTATCTGCAATGTTGTAGGTACACAAAATTTGGCAGCAACACAAATGTTTACCTGCCTACAAGAATCTCAATAATCTTAATTGAAGCAAGCACTCATTAGCATAATCAATTTTAGATATATATTATAGTCTAAAAGAGAACAGGCATTCTAAACCCATCTACAGCTTGTCATCCTTAACTTCATGACAGCATGCCAACAAGAGGCATCAAATTGTGGTTTAAATATGTCAAAACAGTCTTCATTTTCCCCAATGACACTTACTGTTTATAGATAAAAACACATTCTCTACATTAAATGTGGTTCAGGGATTCGTTAACGTGTATGCAGCTTTCCCGGGACATGTATATGTTACATTCCTATTAATACAGATTCTGCAGTAGAAGGTACCACGTTAAAGCACCCTTGTCCTTTCACAATACACATAAATCTACAAGTGCATTTTCAGGATAAGAGATAACTTGGGTTTAAACAAGTTGCACGATTTTCTGTGAACAGTAGGAATTCCCCATGCAAATTTCTGTTGTGCAAACGTCTAATTTAAAATGATGGCTCTAATCGTCCACAAATTTTCATGATACCTCTTCAGGCATCAGTATTTCATGATGATACTATGGTTTGTGTAGGTCTATGCCAGCAGGATCCACAGATATTATTTTAAATGGTGCTTCATTTTTCATAAACATTCTGTATTTAGGTTTGCACCAAATGCTTGTCAGTTTTAAACTGTACTTCTCAATACAAAATGAATGTCGCTATAAAGAAATCACATCTCACTTTGTACTCAATTTAAATCGTAGACATAGGGCACCATATTTAACACTGCACCTGTATCTTTGTCACATTAGCGTCCCCCCCTTAATTCCCAGTCATTTTGATTCCTTGGTTTTTACCATGGACACTATGGGAGCAATTTGGAGTAATCTCAGGGCTCTAATTGCATTTTAAATGTGGCTTCTCATTTCTGGAGCATCAGCTTTGACCCTTAATCTGGAGTTACTGCCACAACTAGGTCATTTCAAGCTGGGTGCCTGGAACCCAGTCTCCAACATGGCTTAATCCTTACTTCCTGAAAGGGCTCTTTTCTCCCACTAGCCTGGAAATCAGTTTCCAATTGGTCTCAGCTCCCCTATTATGTCTTCATTTCAACCCAAATATATTCTTCAATATTAATGAAATTAATGAAACTCCATGTGCAAGATATTTTATAATCATCTACTCCTCCCCCTTCATTTTATGATTGGGTGTGGTTTCCACCAGTCTCATAACACAGAAGGGGGGGGACTACTCCTAGACCTATGGATAGGAATTCCTTTTTAATGTGTAATTCTGGATGTGAATGTGCAGGTATAATAAATAATAAAATAAAGATCATTATATTCTGGAGATCAGAACACACAAATTAAGACATTGCATGTCCAAGAACGATGTGCAATTGTAGAGATCATAATTTGTCCTACTTTTTATATTTTTCTAATTATGCATCAGGTGAATTTTTGTTTCAGGTAAGACACTTTTTCCTACAAACTTCAATTTGTTTTAAGTTGGTAAGAGAGTTTGCTATAAATATGTGATTTTTAAATGAATATATTTTAGGGATAAAATGGAACTTGTTGATTGAATTTTAAGTGAATAAATGCAGACTTTGGCCATAAGCAGTCACTGTTGGTACATCCCATGCACATTCTCGTCATGATATTAATACATGTCAAGGCAAGTTTCTTTTGGTTTTGGACAACAAATAAGCAGTCCCATGACTTTATCAAAATTGATTTTTTATGAGGGGTCTAAAGTGGTGGATGTGACAGTTCTCTGTACTTTATACATTAGCCAGCAGACTTAGGCCCTGATTTTGAGGCCTGTGCTTGGAAACCAGTTTGAACATGATGTATAAGGACCTTACCGTGGCCTGGTGTCTTGTGATATAGCTGGGGCTGCAGTGAGGTGAAACATAGGTCAACTCCAGCTCACACCAATCTAAATACATATAAATGTTCTGGAATGTTGCATTTCAAATTAGGTAGAACTCAGTGTTATTCAAAGGTAAACTAATTTCATGGCAACATACATTTTGTTTAAAATATTGCCACAGTTTCAACTTCCATGCACTTTTCTGCATGTCTTCACATACTGATCAGACAATAGTTGAATCAATCCATGATTTAGATTTGTGCTATAAAGCCTTTTTGCATTTCTAAAAGTAGAAGGTTCCAATTTAAATAGGTACAGTTCTCTGCATGTCCTTAGGAATTGACAAGCCAGTCTCTGGATGCCAGAAAGAAGTTTCTGTTGTCAGTAATGTTAGGTTATGGTGATTTATACCATGCACCGCTATCACCCAAGGGTCGTGTCCAGGTACTCACGTGGCCCTGCAAGAAAGAAGATGGGTTGGTTAGTGAGGGACGAGTGATAGGATAGGTCCAGAACCAGGAGAAACTGACATCTGTGTGTGTTGGCTTGCGGATGGTTGGTTACGTGCACCGGCTTATTTTATCCATACAGGTGTGATCCAATCCATGGGTTGTTTCTATGTGACTATTTGTTATGTAGGTGTGTGTCTGTGTTTTATCTGTAGGTTGGATGGTATTTCAGGTTGTATGCACTGGCTTGTTGTATCTGTATAATTATGGTCCACTGTCCAGAAGATTTATTGTTGTAAACTTGTGTTGGGTGTGTGTTAGTGTATAGGTTGCTTAGCCTAGTGGGCGTGTATAGTGTTTGTTGGTGTGTTGGAGAAAGCAGTGGGGGGAGGTTTAGTACATTGGCAACTCTCTAGGTTCTTCTGTGTGGCTAATCTTCAGAATTCTATATAGTGATACGCATGGTTAACTTCAGTCTAAGTGTGACACATTGCTAATCTTCACAAAGCTTTCTAAAAGTGCACATTAAGAAAACTATCCATGCTGCATTTTCGTCTACAGCCCTTACCTTTTGTGAAGGAGCATTACTGGCCTGAATGGTTCACCCGGTGAGGCATTGTTACCTAAGTGGGCACGCTCTCTCTTGATCCATTATATATTCCAGAGACAGTTTTTGGAAGGGTAACACATTAAAAATAACTAAAATCATGCTCAATATTCCCTGCATATGCTTATCACCGAAAATTAGATTGGGAGGCTCAAGGACTGTAATAAATTCCAACTAAGGTACAGAGAGATACTTGTTTATGGTGAAGAGGAAGGCTATTTTTCTCAATCATATTGTTGCTTGGAAAACAAATTATAGCACCTGACCAGAAAATGTTCTGTTTTGTTATGTGAACTATTTCATATCCTTGAGTTGTGCATTTGTACGTGTGTAAAGTTTCTTTCTATAGCTCTCGGTTTTACTTTTGGCATTATCATGCTTATCGGAGAAATAGGCGGATTCCTGTGTTTTCAGTCGAGGTGTGTGTGTGTGTGTGTGTGTCTGCTTCACTTTCAATGTCTGGTTTTTGCTAGTTATGTTTGTAAAGGAGCTGTTATTATCTACTTTTCTTTTTTTTTCTTCCAACAACTGTTTGGGTTTATCCCCGGTAAGGTTGAGGATATTTGACACTTCAGGCAAAGTGTTATGGCAGCCACACTTGTCTCGCAATAGGGCACTGCTTGCTGCTTGGCCTTCTATGTCTCGCTATGACAGGTACTCTTGGTTGTTGGATGACATGTATGCTGTACTGTAGAAGTGGCTGTTAAATAGTCATATAGTTGTGAGCTTTTCTGGGAAACGGGAGTCAAACAGTGAATATCATGTTTGTTTGCGAAGTCTAATCATTGATTCAGCTACAAAATCCCAAACCACATGACACTTGAAAGCAATTTAGTTCTTATTTTGAGAACATGTTAACTATTTATTGTAAATCCTATTTGGATGACTTTTTTGATGAGATTGTGTACTCAACACAATTCAATTTTGTTTCAAATGTGCATTTCAGTTACAACATGCTACACTAAAAGTTGGTCTTATTGCCAAGATCCATTGCTAACACCTACTGCGTGATCCACCCAACATCATTTTGCTCCACCTCCATGGATCCTGGCACTTGGCATGATAGGGCCCAGCACCAAGGACCAGTGCAAAAAACTGAAACATTATGGGGATAATTCATAGAAATCAGCGCACAAGTGGCGCACGCGACTGGCGCACAGTGTGCCCGTGCGGCAGTCTGCGCCAGCCGCGTGCGCTAAAATCCATTTCTGCACACAGCGTATTCATGGATTTCAACATCCATAACCAGCCGTGGTGCAGAGTACTGCAGCGACCCTGCAGCAGTGGCAGTTATGCCCCCAACCCCTTCCCGTGCGTCATGAACAGCGCACAAATCTCGTACATGGCGCACCGCCCAGTGGACCAGCATAAAGCCCCCCAACCACGAAAACGTCTGTAAAAATCCCCGCGCACCCCTCCGAATACAGGTACCCCGCTGCATGGGAAGTGTTACACGCGATTGGCCCTGTGCGAGTGGGGTACATGTATTTCTGGGGTGCGCGGGAAGTTTTACATGCAATTGGCCCTGTGCGAGCAGGGTACATGTATTTCGGGGGTGCGTGGGAAGTTTCACACGTGATTGGCCCTGTGCGAAGGGGTACGTGTATTTCGGGGGTGCGAGGGAATGTTTACACGCGATTGGGCCTGTGCGAGCGGGGTATGTGTATTTCGGGGGTGCGCGGGAAGTTTTACACGCGATTGGGCCTGTGCGAGCGGGGTACGTGTTTTTCTGGGGTGCACGGGAAGTTTTACACGCGATTGGCCCTGTGCGAGTGTGGTACGTGTATTTCTGGGGTGCACGGGAAGTTTTACACGCGATTGGCCCTGTGCGAGCGGGGTACGTGTATTTCGGGGGTGCGCGGGAAGTTTTACACACGATTGGCCCTGTGCGAGCAGGGTACATGTATTTCAGGGGTGCGCGGGACGTTTTACATGCAATTGGGCCTGTGCGAGTGTGGTACGTGTATTTCTGGGGTGCGTGGGAAGTTTTACATGCGATTGGCCCTGTGCGAGCGGGGTACGTGTATTTCGGGGGTGCGCGGGAAGTTTCACACGCGATTGTCCCTGTGCCAGAGGGGTACGTGTATTGTGGGGGTGCGTGGGAATTTTTACACATGATTGGCCCTGTGCGAGTGGGGTACATGTATTTCAGGGGTGCGTGGGATGTTTTACATGCGATTGGGCCTGTGCGAGTGGGGTACGTGTATTTTGGGGGTGCGCAGGAAGTTTTACACGCAATTGGCCCTGTGCGAGCGGGGTACGTGTAGTTCGGGGGTGCGCAGGAAGTTTCACACGCGATTGTCCCTGTGCCAGCGGGGTACGTATATTTTAGGGGTGCGCTGGAATTTTTACACTCGATTGGCCCTGTGCAAGTGGGGTACGTGTATTTCGGGGGTGCGCAGGTAGTTTTACGTGCGATTGGGCATGTGCGAGCGGGGTACGTGTATTTCTGGGGTGCCCCAATGAATTGGCAGTGTGTGTCCTCCCAGGTGTGCCCTTTCCCCCCTCCCCAGGGCCTTCAGCCAGAACCCAACACAGGGGTACACACTGCACCCCTGGCCATGCCCCACAGGCAGCCCATTCACCCTGGCGAAGCCCCCCAGCCAGCCCACATGTCACCATGCACAAGTGAGCACTGACTCATGTCCCCCAGCACCCCCATCCACCCAGCATTGAGGGGCACCTGCCAGCAGGCCCCGACTCATGTCCCCCAGCACCCCCATCCACCCAGCAGTGAGGGGCACCTGCCAGCATGCCCCGACTCATGTCCCCAGCACCCCCATCCACCTAGCAGTGAGGGGCACCTGCCAGCAGGGCCCGACTCATGTCCCCCAGCACCCCCATCCACCCAGCATTGAGGGGCACCTGCCAGCAGGCCCCGACTCATGTCCCCCAGCAACCCCATCCACCCAGCAGTGAGGGGCACCTGCCAGCAGGCACCTACTCATGTCCCCCTGCAACACGAAAGGAAGATGCACAATCATGGGCCTCATGTGCACCAAAATACCACATCACGCCACCCCAGTCTTGACATGCAATGATTTCAACAATCCACCCCACACCGACATGCCTATGTCAGGACACAAATCAAAAGTCAACCATGTACATCAACACATGTCTGTCACACACACACACTGTTTGCCATAGATTGTGTAAAACCACATTTTGACATGCATGAACCCAATGAGTGAATCCCACACATGGAATTAAAATATCAAAATGTATTATTAACAAAATCAATGTAATGAAAGGCAACAAAATAATACAAACATGAAATGAAATGCATGTCCAAAAATATGAAAAATGAAATGTAGATGCAATCCAAATAAATCCTAAAGAAAAGTGGTCCAAATTCTCTGTCCACCAAAACAAATCCAAAGGAAACGTAAAAATCTAATTCCATTGCCCCATGGTGAAATCCAAAGAAAATGTACACATAAATCCAAAGTCCAACTATGTAAAAGAAATTTTGAAAGGGTCCGTGAGCCCAACAAAAGAACTGAAACCTATCTAAGAAACTACCTAAGAAATAACTATATACAAAAGTGTGGGACATAGTCCAATCACCCCAAAAGAAATGAAAACCAAAATGAAACCTAACACTAAAAACTATTTACAATGGCAGCAGGCTAGTCCAACCGCTCACTTTCCCATGTCCCGTGCCAGGGCATCATCAAACTCCTGGTCAATGTCCTGGAGGCGGTCCTCTTCCATGGCCCCGAGGGTTCGCAGGGATGATGCAATGTTGGACTCCAACTCCCTGCGAATAGCCTCGAGGCACTCGACCCGCCTCAGTGCCCTCAGCATGGAGTTCTCCGCCCTGACGATTGTGAGCCGTGCCTCTTCCACCCGCCGCCGCTCCGCATCTATACGCTGGCCCAACCGCAGCCACACAGAAGACACACCCATTCCAGGGTCCTCCTGCCCTCTGGCCGATGCCTGCCCCTCTGATGTTGATGGCCTCGAGCCATCATTGCTCCCACCTAGAGCCTGCTGCTGCTGCTGTCCATGTGCCCAGTCCGATGATGCCTGCATATCCTCCATCTGCTGGTCTCCAGTTGTTGGGGTGTCCACCCCTGCTGGACCGCCGACTCCCGACTGTGGCAGGGATGGGATCTCCACCAAGCTGGCTGTGTTGGTTGGGCCAGGTCCACAGGGGGCCCTTGTGGGATCTGGGCCGGAAGACGGCCGGGAGAATGACTGGCGCATAGTCTCCACAGAGGAGGAGAGGCCCGCCAGAGTGCGCGACACATGTAGGAACCCACCGACCAGAGCCCCTCCCAACAGTGCCACGCCACGATGCTGCTCTTCGTGATGGTGTGCGTGCTCCCCCCAGGAAGCACGCACGTCATCACGAATGACACGCGTGCGCAACGCGACACCAATCAGGACAGTCATGGGACTCCTTGTCCGCAGGTAGTGGAGAGGCAGATGACGTGGGCCTCTCCCCTACCTGCGGACGGGCCTGGGACGGGGCATCCCTGCTGGTGCATGGTGGTGCAGTCACACGGTCAGGGACAGCGACATGCACAGGCCCCTCAGCGGTGACCTGTGCTGCCGCCTGACCCTGGCCCTGGACTGCACCACTTGCAACAGTGGTACTACCCCCACCAGGCCCCATGTGCGGCTCAGTAGCGGGCTCCTCCTCCTCTGTGGAGACCACCAACCTGGATGTCTCTGCACTGTCTTCCGCCATTGCAAGCCCCTGTGGTGGCTCATCCGACCCTTTTTACTACAGCCATAGTGCCAGACGCAGCACCAGTCCCCTCGCTCCCGGATGATGGCAATTCCTGGGAGGGTGGCTGGGCCTTGCATCACCGCCCGATGGAGGCATCCCTGCCGCTTAGCTCCACAGCGCCGTCTCCGCCCTCTTCTTCACTGGACGCTGCGTAGAGGGAGACATAGCACACAAGCATCAGGGAACTGTACAATAGTCCCCTAGAGAGGAAGCAATAATACATGAGTGGCACTGTCAAACGTTACTTAAATCCTGTCCCTACACAACACATGGGTGAATGCACACAACACACATGCAGAAACAGGCACGGCGCATTCAATCAACATCAGCATCCATGTACCAGGGTGTCACACCGCGGCCGTGGAAACTCTGGTCAAGATGGAGGCGGTATTGAGCCTCTACACCGGTCCGCTCGACGGGCTAGTCGTCTAGGACCGGCAGGTATAAGAGGAGACCACGCCCCCCTGCAACTTGCGTTGCAACTCGCTTTGTTAGTCTCCTGGCTTTCGTCTGCTTGCAGTGCCCCGTCCAGCGAATCTATTTACTTTTGCTTCATCTGATTCTTCGCTATCCTTAGCTTCCTGTCCGGATTTTCTCTTCTGCTGTCAGCCTCGCTTGCTTCCTCTTCTCTCGCTCCCCCCGGTTGTACCTGCTTGGAGCCTCAGTCAACCTGTCGCGGTGTGTTCGGTGTCAGTTTCACCTTACTACTCCCGCGTCTATTACTCTTTCTCTCTCTGACGCTCGATTTCACTCTCACGCTCGCTCTCCCTCTCTGTCTATCCCTCTCTCATTCTTTCTCTCTCTCTCTCTACCGCTCTCTTTCGCTCTCGCTCTCTCTCTCATTCTTTCTCTCTCTCTCTCTACCGCTCTCTTTCGCTCTCGCTCTCTCTCTCTCTCTCTCTCTCTTTCTCTTTTTCTCTCTCGCGCTCGCACTCTCTCTTTCTCTCTCGCGCTCGCACACTCTCACTCTCTCGCGCTCTTACCCTCTCTTTCCTTTTTCCTCTCTTACCTTCGTCCAGGAGTCTTTTGTGGCTATCATTACTTCCTTAGCCTCCGGTTGGATTTTCTCCTCGCTTCCCGTGAGCGGCCAAACCCTCATCCGGAAGGATCAAACCTTGAGCTTGCTATTACAGCTGATACAGGACTACGCCAGCCTCTCCAGTCTTCACATCAGATTTACCAAAGGCATCGATTGACACACAGGGTTTTTTCTGCCTTAACAGGCTTTTTCCCTGTTTGAGGAGCGGACTCCCCTGGGTCCACCTGACTGCCAGATCCATAGGCGGGCAAGGTGGCCTCGGGGGGAGACCGTCCCTATCTCTTCGAACGAAAGAAGGGAAGAAGGACTATTCAGTCAAGCGACGAAAGAGAAAGTCTCCAAACGGAAAGAAGAAGGAGACCGAAGTCATCAAACCCTGCTGAAGAACCAGGTGAGGAGTCTCAGGGGGCTGGAACTTTTGCACAGTGTGACAGATTGCAACGCCCAACTACCGGCATGGCCTCCTTAGAACAATTCCAGGAGATGGTTACAGCTATTCAGGGCCTTCAGGCCGAGGTTCAGAATCTCCGGACCGAGAACACTAACCTACGCCAACAGGTAGCGACACGAGAAGAATCCCGAGGCGATCTACCTCCTCTGACCTTTTCTTTTGGGAAGTATGATGGCAATCCGAAACTTCTTAAGGAATTCCTGAATGCCTGTATGGTTTACTTCACCTTTCGACCCAGGGCATATGAACTGGATAGAACTAAGGTAGGGTTTCTTGTTTCCAACCTTACGGGTAACGCTCTGGCTTGGGCAACCCCACTGATAACACTCGCGGACCCTGCGCTAGCGGATTACTCTCAGTTCACTCACCTATTGTGTGCCAGATTTGAGAGACCAGAAGTCCAATATTCTTCTTATGAAACCCTTCTAGATCTCCGGCAAGGCAATCAAGATGTACAGACTTATGCCTCTACTTTTACCAAACTGGCCACAGACTCCGGATGGCCAGATTCGGCTCAGCAGACCCTTTTTCGCCGAGGCTTACAGGATGAGCTCAAGGACGAGCTAGCCAGGATGGCACGTCCTACCTCCTTCCAAGAGTTGGTTACTTTATCCCTGCAACTGGAGTACAGATTGCATGAACGAAGGTTGGAAAGAAGGAGATTCAGACTCCATCCCTTAGGAGGGAATCCCTCTGCAGGTTCTCCTAACCGACCACAACAGGAAGAGCCTATGCAAATAGGAACAACCCGAGGCCCTTTGAACCCCGAGGAACGCAAGAGACGCAGAGACCTGGGCCTCTGCATGTACTGCGGATCTTCGAAACATTTGCTCCGGACTTGTCCGGATGTGCCCCCGAGACGTCCGGGAAACGCGCCTCCCCGGTCTTGAGCAGGGAAAGGAACCGGGCAGGATCAAGGAATCCCTGCAATTCTACCCACCAGGATCCCTCTGCGGATAACAACAGTCTTATGGTGTTTTCTGTGCGCCTAACGTTTGAATCCTCTCCATCTGTTGAAGTACTAGCTATGCTGGATTGTGGTGCGGCCGGAAACTTTATGGACATCCAGTGGGCTCAAGAACAAGGCATACCCCTGCGTAGGAAAGCCTGCCCTTTGCCAGTAGAAGGGGTCGATGGAGCACCCCTTTCATCCGGTCCCATCATTAAGGAGACAGTCCCGGCTAACATGTCCTTGTCTCAGCACCAAGAACGGATTGTTTTTGATGTTATAAGAGCAGCCCATTTCCCAATCATTTTAGGCATACCCTGGCTACGTAAACATAATCCCAGGATTGATTGGTCCGCAAATACCGTCTGTTTTTTGTCACAGTATTGTTCGAAGGAATGTCTACCACAACCCTCTCCTTTGATGAAGAAGGGGAAAGCACAATCGACATGCACTACAGTGGTCCAAACGATTCCACCGCATTATCAGGAGTATGCGGAAATCTTTGAAGACAGGCTACCTCGTTCTTTACCCCCACATCGAGCCGAGGACTGCGGTATCGACCTAAAGCCCGAGGCATCTGTTCCTTTTGGCCGTATGTACCCTATGTCCCTTCCGGAAAGAAGAGCCTTGAAGGAGTACTTGGATGCCAATCTGCAAAACGGTTTAATACAAGAATCCCGTTCCCCAGCAGGAGCCTCGATGTTCTTCATTCCCAAGAAGGGAACTACAGAATTAAGACCGTGTATAGACTACCGTGGGCTGAATAGCATGACCATCAGGGATAGGTACCCAATGCCTCTCATCAAGGAGGTACTTGAAGCTGTGGAAGGAGCCTCAATCTTTACAAAGTTAGACCTCCGAGGAGCCTATCATTTGTTGAGAATAAGGGAAGGAGATGAATGGAAGACGGCATTTAGAACTCCCATGGGACATTTTGAGTATAGGGTAATGCCCTTCGGACTAGTGAATGCTCCTGCCGTGTTCCAAAGGTTTGTAGACAAGATCTTCTCAGACATGTTATACATCTCTGTGGTTGTCTATTTGGACGATATTTTGATTTTCTCTTCCTCCCTATCTGAACATCGAAGACATGTCACGCAGGTCCTTCAAAGGCTGAGAGAACATCAACTACTGGTCAAACCCGAGAAATGTGTTTTTGAAACCTCCTCAGTATCCTATTTAGGATTCATTCTTTCTAAGGAAGGAGTACAGATGGATTCGGAGAAAGTTAAGGCAGTTCTCCTATGGCCTACTCCCAGGAATCCCAAGGATATTCAGAGATTTCTGGGACTATCTAATTTTTACAGAAGGTTTATTCCCAATTTCTCGGATATTGTTCTACCCATAACCCGTCTGCTTAAGAAGGGTCAGAAGTTCGAATGGGATAAGGAGGCGGATCAGGCCTTTCTCTTACTTAAGAGGACTTTCACCACCGCTCCCATCCTAGTGCAACCAAATCAGTCTCTTCCTTTTGTGGTGGAGACGGATGCTTCCGGAGGTGCCATAGGAGCTGTTCTCCTACAATCAAGCAAGGATGGAGCAGAACATCCCACGGCCTACTATTCCAGAACTCTTAAACCTAGTGAGAGGAACTACTCTGTTCTGGAACGAGAATTACTGGCTATTCGTCAGGCATGTATAGAGTGGAGGCATTTACTGCAGGGGGCAGCACATCCCTTTCTGGTTCGCACGGACCACCGGAATCTAAAGGTTTTGCAACAGATGGAATGCCGTAATTCTCGTCACGCCCGCTGGGCGTATTTTTTTTCCCAGTTCGACTTTGAAATAACCTACCTTCCAGGAAAGGAGAATACCTTAGCGGACGCTCTGTCCCGCAGTCTGGAGCCCAAGGAAGAACAAGGCCTGGGTGAGATACTCCCTGGGAAGAGAATCCTAGGAATTATCAATTCCTTCATACAAGAAGTTGAGCGCTCGACTAATTTCTCTGAAGTCTCTTCTGACCATAGGACCAGCATGGAAAGGAGAGGGAAACTATTCTTTCATCAAGGATCACTGTATTTACCGTCAGAGAAACTCCAGACACAAGCCTTATTCTGGTGCCATGACCTCCCTTCGGCAGGACATAAGGGCCAAGAAGCAACACTCCGTCTGATATCCAGATATTTCTGGTGGCCGACTATGGACCAGGACGTCAGAACCTACGTGAAGGCTTGTCCGGTTTGTGCTGCTAATAAACCCATTACTCATCGGCCCATGGGGTTGCTCCAACAAGAACCTCTACCATCACAACCCTGGGAACACATTTCCACTGATTTCATCGTGGATCTCCCTCTCTCAATGGGATCAACGGCAATCATGGTTACGGTGGATACCTTGAGCAAGATGGCTCATTTCTCTCCCTTGCCTGGCCTGCCATCTGCATCCGAAACCGCTGAAGTATTCCTCAAAGAAATAGTAAGATTGCATGGTCTACCTCGGACCATAGTATCCGACAGGGGCTCCCAATTCACATCCCGATTCTGGTCGGCTTTATGTAGTACTCTAGGAATAAAGAGAGCTTTATCCTCTGGTTATCATCCCCAAAGCAACGGACAAACAGAACGCCTAAATTCCACCCTTGAACAATATCTCCGTTGTTTTTGCCATCAGGAACAAGATAAGTGGAAATCCTTTCTAACTCTAGCAGAATTTACCTACAACAACACTATACATTCGGCAACTGGCTGCAGCCCTTTCTACTATACCTACGGATATCATCCAAGACATATACCTCTCTTTGGTATTCCTCCAACTTCAGTCCCTTCGGTAGATCAACGCCTGTTTGATCTCCGATCCATCCAGAAGGAAGCGACTCAGCAGTTGGAGGCAAGCAGAGCTCGATACAAGAAGTATGCGGATAAGAAGAGATCTCTAAACCCCGAATGGGAAGTGGGAACTAAGGTCTGGTTGTCAACCAAATATCTCCCACGTTGGGTTCATCCAGGGAAATTCTCAGCGCGCTTTATAGGCCCTTTTCCCATTTTGTCTCAAGTAAACCCTGTGGCTTTTCGATTACGTCTGCCATCCAGTCTGAAAAGGATTCACCCCGTTTTTCATACTTCTCTCCTGAAGGCTTATCATCCTGATCCCATGAACCGTCATATACCCTCTTCTAAACTCCAAGACCCTGAACCGGAAGAATATGAAGTGGAGAGGCTGGTGGATTCACGTTACAGGCATGGATCTGTACAATACCTGGTTCAGTGGAAGGGGTATTCTGTCGCAGAACGGTCTTGGGAGCCCAGAAGACATATCCACGCCCCACAACTTTTAAGACAGTTCCATCGCCTACATCCGGGAAAACCTGGGGGAGAGTCGATGAAGAGAGGGCATACTGTCACACCGCGGCCGTGGAAACTCTGGTCAAGATGGAGGCGGTATTGAGCCTCTACACCGGTCCGCTCGACGGGCTAGTCGTCTAGGACCGGCAGGTATAAGAGGAGACCACGCCCCCCTGCAACTTGCGTTGCAACTCGCTTTGTTAGTCTCCTGACTTTCGTCTGCTTGCAGTGCCCCGTCCAGCGAATCTATTTACTTTTGCTTCATCTGATTCTTCGCTATCCTTAGCTTCCTGTCCGGATTTTCTCTTCTGCTGTCAGCCTCGCTTGCTTCCTCTTCTCTCGCTCCCCCCGGTTGTACCTGCTTGGAGCCTCAGTCAACCTGTCGCGGTGTGTTCGGTGTCAGTTTCACCTTACTACTCCCGCGTCTATTACTCTTTCTCTCTCTGACGCTCGATTTCACTCTCACGCTCGCTCTCCCTCTCTGTCTATCCCTCTCTCATTCTTTCTCTCTCTCTCTCTACCGCTCTCTTTCGCTCTCGCTCTCTCTCTCATTCTTTCTCTCTCTCTCTCTACCGCTCTCTTTCGCTCTCGCTCTCTCTCTCTCTCTCTCTCTTTCTCTTTTTCTCTCTCGCGCTCGCACTCTCTCTTTCTCTCTCGCACACTCTCACTCTCTCGCGCTCTTACCCTCTCTTTCCTTTTTCCTCTCTTACCTTCGTCCAGGAGTCTTTTGTGGCTATCATTACTTCCTTAGCCTCCGGTTGGATTTTCTCCTCGCTTCCCGTGAGCGGCCAAACCCTCATCCGGAAGGATCAAACCTTGAGCTTGCTATTACAGCTGATACAGGACTACGCCAGCCTCTCCAGTCTTCACATCGGATTTACCAAAGGCATCGATTGACACACAGGGTTTTTTCTGCCTTAACAGGCTTTTTCCCTGTTTGAGGAGCGGACTCCCCTGGGTCCACCTGACTGCCAGATCCATAGGCGGGCAAGGTGGCCTCGGGGGGAGACCGTCCCTATCTCTTCGAACGAAAGAAGGGAAGAAGGACTATTCAGTCAAGCGACGAAAGAGAAAGTCTCCAAACGGAAAGAAGAAGGAGACCGAAGTCATCAAACCCTGCTGAAGAACCAGGTGAGGAGTCTCAGGGGGCTGGAACTTTTGCACAGTGTGACACAGGGCCTCTGTTAACCAAAATGTTGCCTTCAAACTCAATGCATCATGGCTCATACTGACCCCATGCACACACATCACTGGAGGGTCATGCATCATGGCTCGTACACCACAGACACAGTGGATACACCGGTGACCAGACTGCATGAGTGACTCTACACATCGTCACGGACATGTGTCATGCATCCATGATGTTTCAAAGTCGCGCACACGCTTCTCAGACACACAGACATGCACACCATATATGTACATGAGTGCAGCACCCATCCCTCACCCCCCCTCCATGTCCAAGAACATAGACTGGCATGCATTCATGTGTGCATTCCTCATACAGCTCCCCATGTTGCATTGGAACACATGCACCATCCATATGTTACACATACAGGCAAGTATCAGACTACCAGCACACTACAACATGCCCTGTCTCACACAGCAATGCATGGCCATTTACCGCTCGACTCCAGATGGGCCTGCATCCTGAGGATCTGGTGGCGAAGCACTGGGCGAATGCACTCCAGGACCCTCATCTGCTGGTTGGTAAGCTGGCCCCTGAGGGTCCTGGACTTGTAGTCCTCCCAGCGCTTCTGGACGTGTTTCAGGTCTCGGGGTGCCACCCCCTCCGCGTTGATGGCACCCACGATGTCTGTCCAGATCCTCCTCCGTCCTTCCTTGTCGGCGCGCGATGGCGTGAAGAGGGCATCATAATGCCCCAGGACATGCTACACCATGACACCAACTTCCTTCTCACTGAAGCTGGTGGCCCTCTGCCTCTCTGGCTGGGGGTTGCCAGTGGTCTCAGATGGTGTTTGCCCCAGCATGGCGACCCCCGAGGCAGGCGTGGGTGGGCAACTGGATCCTGGGCTGGACTGGGCTGTGGAGCGATGGTATCCCAGTCGGGAGTCTTCTGTTCCAGCAGGGGTGGACACAGCAACTGGACCCCTGCAGATGGCTGACGTGCAGGCACCAAATAGCAGGGCACGTGGGCAGCAGGCAGGCAGCAGCAGATGGATGGTGGGAGCGTGCTCTGGGCTCTTGGGGGCAGGAAAATGGCCTTTTGGGCAGGAGCGTGGTCTTCCGTGTGTTTTCGCGTGGCAAGCTTGATGCGGAGTGATTTGGCACGTGAAAAAAGTGCACGTCAGTGTGTAATTCGAGGAAAGGACCTTAGCGCGTAAGCGCGTAAGTGATGTTATGCGCGCGGGCATTCCCCACAACACGGGTGCATAGTGAAACAGCACGTGAGATAACTGCACGTCACCGTGCTATTGGAGGAAAGGGCCTTAGCGCGTAAGCGCGGAAGTGATGTTGCACGTGTGGGCTTGCTTAAAAGGTACGAGTATGACGCTATTTTCTTTTACGTGCTTTTTGTGGAGTGCGAGCGGGTGATTCTTGTACTTCTTGTCGGTTCACACGCGATTACTTCACAACGTTTCCAGTTCGTACTCCCTGTTTCCTCAGACTGCGTTCTTTTCTTCTTTAGGCGGGGGTGTTGCCAACATGCACACGCGCGTCTTTTTCACGTTGTATTTCAAGGCAGACGGTGAGTCGCACACGTATTTATCAACTGTGGTTGCCCCCATGTGTCGCATACCCCTTCAGAGCTCATTGTAGGCTGCGTGTAACACTTGTACACTTATTTTTGTGTTTCTGGGTGCCACAGCGTAGTGCGGGTTCATTTTTCCACACACGTGGTTACCAGGGGTTGCATGCATGTGTACTTTTTTTTTTGGGGTGCCTGTGCGTTGCGTGACCCGTCATCTTCCCCCAGGGGTCACAGACAGCTTTGCTATAGCACTAGGGTACGAATTCCATCTAGTACCCTACCCCTTTGACCCCAATTACCCAGGACAATTGTTCACTGCAACCCCCATACGCACAACAACATCAGTGCCATGGTTGGGAGGTGACCAAGCAGTAAGGGAGGCATAGGTGGCCAATCTCAAAGAGGTGGGCGTGGTGGGCGCGGTACGGGACGTGTCCAGGATTTGCAGGGTGCCCCTAGAGCCCAGTATGTGGAGGACCAATCGGGGCCACCTATGCCCCACCCCCCCAATGGTTGTGGGAAACATAGCTGACACCATCCCAGCTCAGCCCTTGTTGGACCGGCCCATTTTGTCAACTGGACCGGCACAGGATGACTCCCAGGCTGACTTCCAGGTCACCAAGTCTAAGCCAAGTGTGGCGGTGAAAGTTGCTGTCACCAGGCCACGTGGATTTGGGGCAGCAATGTCATCTGCTGCCCCAAGTAGCCACGGTGGGGAGGCTGCAGGGGCAGCTGCAGCTCAATCCACCCCTGCTCCGAGTCTCCCAGCCGGGACAGTGTCGGTCCAGGTCCATCACACCGACGTTGGCCCTGCCACCATCACCCTGCAGCCAATGCCTGCACCAAGACCTTTGGTCATTGGGCCTTTACAGGCTTCAAGTACCCAGTCCACCTGCACATCTGCCCCTACTGACCAGAGCGGCGTAAACCACTCAGGATCCGCACCACCTTACAAGAAGAAGAAGAAGTGTGCACTACAGGCTGAGACCCCAGACATGGCTACACACTTCGGCATGTCAAGGAAGCCTAGCTTCAATAACGCTGAACTTAATGCACTTGTGGCCTATGTGTTGGCACATAGCCGCGAAATGGTGATGACTGCAGGCTGCAAGACTATGCCTGCTCAACGTAGGGCCGACTGGCAGACCATCGCGGACCACATTAGTGCCCTTGGATTTGTGAGGCGCACAGCTGATGATTGCTACAAGCGGCGGAATGACCTGAAACGCAGAGCAAAGAACAAGCTGGCTTCCAATCATGCCTCTACTCTGGTGACTGGCGGTGGGTCTCCACCATAAGACGACCAACTCACTGAACATGAGTCTGTTGCTGGTACCTTCGTCACAGAGGAACAGATCCAAGGAGTGGAAGACCTACCAAATTATGAAGCATTGTCCAGTGAGTGTCCATGCATGTGTGTGTAATCCATGTGTATGTTGCTTAGGGAATGTTTTATGATTGAGTGCCAGGTGAGGGTGTGTACTCATGAGTGGTATGTGTCACCCATGGGCTTCCTCCAAACTATTCAACGGCCTTGGATTTGGGTATGACAGTATCCCTTCTGACCATAGTAGCCAATTAGCACCACATTACTGCAGTTGCCCTTGAACTGTCATCTTGCAACAAAATTTTTCTGAATTTTCAGTGTTCATTCAGCCTCATTGTTTCAATCGTCCCATTTTTGCAACACATTTTTCTGCCCTAATGCCACATATGTGACATGTTTCTGTCATAGATTACACCCCACAATGTACCACATTTATTTGATTTGACCATTCAGGCTGACTGAGTAAGTGCCTGCTCAAATTAATTTTTAAGGCCTGTTTGAATGTGGAACATGATTGTTTCCTGTCATGTTGAAGTGACCAACCATTGATGTATCCATCTGCCTGCCATCACTGTATAATTGTACACTGGATGTGTTGCAGTGTGTGGCACATGCATGTTTTGTCACACTATTTTGCATTTTTCATCTCATCATGTCCATCTCACATGGATGGGTGACAGTACTCATTCACTAACAAATGGCTGTACTTGTCAAATGTACCATGGCTATGCTATCTGCCATCTGTGTGATGACATGTGTCATGTATGTGTATTGGACATGCCACTCACAGGCTAATGTGTGATGCCAGTGCTATCCAGCATGCAGCAAATGTGTTGCTTTTCCATCTTGGAGTCCGCAGTGTCTGCTTTTTGCCTCCCCTTCCAACTCATTGACAGTGCATGCATGCCAGGGTTATAGTCATGTGGGACATGTGTAATTCATGTACTGGATCTCTGGCTTGTCAGACCTATGTGTGTGCTATGGTGCTCATGCCTGTTTCCATTTGTTGTCTTTCATGTTTATGCAGGTGATGACGCACTTGATGCTGTTGAGGTGGAGGAGATGGTGCAGACCCAGGAGGAAGCTCAGCCACAACCGGGCACCAGTGGAGGACGTGGGGTGGTGGTGGGTGAAAACCCAATCCTCCTGCAGACCATACTGTCCACGGGTGTCTCTGGGTGCACCTCCGCAGACCTCTATGATTCAGGTGCTGAATCGGACAGTGAGACATATGTGGCGTTGCAGGTGAGTGTTACTGGGAGGGATGCTGTTCTGTCCAACCCACCTGCACTGGGGGGAGACCCCTCTATGGGGATGTCAGTGTTGGTAACTCTGCCTTTGGCGGTTACGGATGCAGGGTCACACTCCACAACATCTGATCCTGTTCCTGGGCCAGCAGATCAGAGGGGGAATGCAGTCCTGCAGCCTCAGGCAGTGCCAGCACAGCAAGGTGCAGATCGCCTTGCCCGAAACAGGTGTGGTGCCCGCCGATGCGGTGGCCGTACGCCACCAGGCAATACTGTATGGGAAAACTCCATGTACAATATAGCAGCACAACAGGGAGCATCGGTTGAAAGGATGGCTCAGGCAATGGATAGGGTGGCCACTTCCATTCTCCCCCCTGAAAGGCAGATGGAGCTCCAACAGCAGGCAACATACTCCATTTGCCAATCACACAGGGAAGACATGTTGGCGTCCAACAGGGACCGACGGGTGGCACTGGACACTCTGCGTGAAGCCATATCTGTAGAGTTCACCCAGTTCCTCAGGGAGACTCTGGGTGAACTTGAGGCTTCCTGAAATTTTAGGTCAGAACAGCAGCTGGAGCAGCTCACACGTTCACTCTCAGCAGAGCTCCAGGCAACCCGTGCGGAGATCCGGGCATCACACGAGGCCATGCGGGTAGAAATGCGGGCTACCCGTGAGATGCTGCATGGGGATCTCCGCACCATCATCCTCCAGAACGAAAACTTCCACGCCCGCATGCTTGCTGCCATGGAGGACCATACCAGGGCTTTGCGTGGGCTGCCTCCCATAGCACTGCTACCTCCTGATGTAGCAGCAGAGGGTCAAAAGAGCGACAGCAGTACTCCCATAATAGCGTAGCCGTGCAGGCCATGAGCCCATGGAGGTATTTTTTTTTCGCAACTTCCACTCATGTGGGTGTTGGTGTGGCCTCGCCCCCCCCTGGCCCACACATGGCCATTTTTGATTTTTTATATTTAATTTTTTTTTACAGTGTGTTGCCTTGTGTGGCTCCCGTGGGCATCCACTGTGTATTCCAGCTGGGCACATGCAGGCTTGTCCTGTCTTTGGGTTAGATGCTTGGGTTCTTGACACACACACACCCCTCCTGCTTCCCCTTTCCATGGGCTTGCAAAGGGTGTGACCAAGTGACACTAACTTACACAGTAACATTGGGCTCCCATGAGCTGTGTGGGCAGTCTGTAGTCAAAACTGTGTGTACATCCCTAGTGGGGATTGTTGTTGGATTGAACACTGCATGGTGTATTGATATGTGCTTGTGCATCCATGTCTTTCTCCTTATTCACATGTACCTTCTTCATGTCTTCACAAGGCCGTCTCCTTTGCAGATGCAGTTCATGTTGTATGCAGTACACTGACACATTTGCCTGACAGCAACACTCTGTAGTTGGAACGGGTAAATGTGCTGGCTTAGTCAGGTTGTGAGACTTTCACTACTTTGATTTTGTACTGTCGTATTTTGACACTGTTTCATCCTGTGTTGCTGTTCTGTGTTGCTGGTAAGTATTTGTTCATGTGTGCTGTTTCTTATTGATTACTGGGAGCATATTGTCTGTGGCCTGTTTACATTTGGAACAGTGCACTTTGTGATACTTGTGTCATGTGTTGTGCATTCATTTTGTTGCTTTCACATTTCATGGCATGCCATGGTGTGTTGGGTAGCTGAGATGGGGAGGGGTTGGGTGACATGGCACTATTTTCATGTAGGATTTTTCAAGGGGGTAACAATGTGTGTCTTTTCGTCACACAGCATTGGTTGTATTTAAGTAGGTAGGGATGCACAAAATGTAACACTTCCAGGTGACCAATCACAGGCAGGTATGGTTGTGACAGTTGACTGTCCCTTACGTCATTATCATTGATTGTCAACTGGTATGTGCCAGGGCTGTGTGCACTCCACAGGGGTAGGATTTTAGGTGAAGTAATTAGCCACCAGCTGTGTACGGGCTGCCTCACCACTTGCCCTTTCACCTCCCATGTGCAGCGGGCGTGCATGTGGTTGGGCAAGTGGGGGCACCACCATGTCCACCGGCAGGCCCCGGCGGGTTGCAACATTGTGCAGGACACGTGCTGCCACTATGATCCTGCACACTACTGGGGGCGCCTATAGCAACTGCTCACCAGAGCGGTCAAGGGAGTGAAAGCGTGAATTGAGCACTCTGAATGTGCGCTCCACTATGCCCCGGGTTGCAATATGGGCTGTGTTGTATCTTACCTCAGGTGGTGTGGTGGGGTTCCGAATTGGCGTCATTATGTGGGTGCTCAGAGGGTAGGCACTGGCCCCTGAGGAGGTGATAATGGGTATCTTTAGTGGGGTTGTGACATTACTCAGTATCTGACATGCATGCATTTGCAAAGACATTTATACTCACCAAGCAGCCATGTATCGCCATGCCGCCCAGCTTCTAGGTCCCGGTTTAGGGGTGACATTCTGAAAATGAAACTATCATGGGTGGACCCTGGATAGTTGGCATATACTGAGGTGATGATTCCCTTGGCATCACATACTACCTGCACTTTGATGGAATGCCAGTGCTTGCGGTTTCTATAGATGTGCTCAGTTGCCCTGGGTGGACGTAGTGCCACATGGGTGCAGTCAATGGCACCTAGCACTTTGGGGAAGTGTGCCACCCCGTAAAAGTCCTGGACGGCAGCTTGCCTTTCTGCAGGTTTTCTGGGCATGTATATGTGCCTGCGGACTGAGGAGCGTGCAGTCATTATGGCCAACACCTGGTGTAGGCAACATGACTGCGTGTCTTGTGACACCCCCCCCCACTATGGCACTTGTCCGCTGAAAAGAACCAGTGGCCAAGAAGTGCAGTACATTGAGCACCTTTTCCAAGGGGCTCAGTGCTTGGGAGCACAGAGTGGGTGATGTGAGGTCATCCTCCCACGCACTCACCAGGTCGAGTTTTATGTGTGGTGGAAACCTGTACCTCCCATACACCTGGTCATCGGCATCCCAAAAAGGCTGGTCCTGGGTGTAAAAATCGGGGGCCTGGCTATCCTCCTCCTCCTCCTGCGGTGTCCCACAACCACTGCTGCGAGGAACGGTATATTCATCATAGCGTCTGAGCTTGTTTGTTGTTTGCGTGCACTTTTATGCTGCGCGAGGCAGCGTACGCCTGCTTCCTGCTGGCGTACGTGTTTCCGGATTAGCGCGTCTTTTTTGGTGCACGCGTTTCCCCTGCTCGATTCCATTAATACGTGTTGTAGGCGCGTGTGTGGGCGTTGCGAGCATTTACCTCCTGTACTTCCCCCGTAATGGCCACATTTTCACGCGTTGTTCCCCATTCCGCATGTTACGCACTGTGTTCCGCCCACTTTTGTTGTGTGCCCTGCGCTATGTGCGCTTTCGCTGTGCGCGTAGCACATGCCGTTTGATGACGTGTTCTCCCGCATGCGCCACCCACGATTTTAGTGCACATCCCAGAATTTACATGCGCACGGACTTCCATGAATTGATGTGCGTGGCTTTGGCATGCTTGTTCTGCAATTTTCACGCTTGCGCTGTGATTTTCTGCGCACATTAATTCCATGAATCGGCCTGTACATGTCTCTTGAAGCACTGGTGCAAATGATGATGTTTTCCCAGAGATTCATTTTCACCGAAGCATGATTGCCCAGACTTGTTTTCGGCAAAGCAGCAAAACATTTCTATCTGAACCATCCTCAAATGTGGGGACCCCCCAACAACCCTATTCTCAGAGGTTGTTTTGTCCCTGCTAATGATGACAATTATGCACTCTTGGCTGTGTCCAAGGACGAAGAGTGAGAACGCAAGGATATTCAGTCTCGCAATAAAGCTAAAAGTAAAAAAAAAGAAAGAAAGGACCCTGCAGCACCAGTTCAGACACACATTAGTGGGACAGAACTGGCGCTGCAGGGATACAGTTGAGAGAGCGGCACCCTCTGTATGTGCTGCTGAAAGGGTATGTGGGTAGGCGGGAGGTAGGTAGGGGGCTGCATGGCACAATGATGTATGTGATCACTGCGCCACGCCATAATGGAAGTTGGCTTTTTGAAAGTCGGTATTATGGGCGGCTCAGTGATCACATAGTTCCGCTGAAATTAGTTGGGAGACTTCCTACTGTAATACGACTAACTGGTCCATTGGCAAGGATGCAGCTATCCTGCCTCATCTGCAGTCACTTAATAGAAGGAATGCCTCATCACAAGCACTTGACTTGGGTCTGGATTTCCGAACTCTTAATTCTGGGTCACTTGCACCACACCTCAGCTTCCTAAACTGGAGTGACCAAGATGTATTATCCTTTATATCAAGACATTCTACATGTATTTTACCTTCTAAGTAATTCTGAAAGAGGCTGGAGTATATATATATATTTTTTTTTTTATTGACTTTTTTGATCAGGGAAAACCTGAGCAAATTTTTCAAAACGTTTTCAGCTGTTGAAGCTTCAGTCCTCTCGACACTCCTGATGACAGTGGGCCTCATTACGACCCTGGCGCTAAGGGGTCTGCGCCAGCGTTAGCTGCGCGGACCCCTTACCGCCAACTACGAGTTCCCGGAGCGCCATGGTCATTTTTCCGCCCGCTTTTTGCGGGCGGAAAAATCCATGGCGCTCTGGGACCTTGGTGTTAATTACGCCACCGTACTTTACGGTGGCGTAATTAACTCCTTCCCCACTCCCATTGAGCCCTATGGGGCCGAAATGGGAATGGGGAAGGGTAAATGGGTCAATGGGGACTTACCGCCCCGCCGACCTCGGAATGGGGCGGTAAGTCCGCCATCCGCCATGGCGTAAAGGGACTTTGCGCCATGGCCGGAAAGTCCGTCGATGGCGGAAAAAATCCGCCAGGGTCGTAATGAGGGCCAGTGTGTCACTCCAGCGTTCCCCTTAAATCGGTGACGGCAACTCCCAAATCTGTCGCAAAATTACTTCAATTATGTTCGCCATTGGCATAGTCCATCTTGTGGTTTCTCCCGATATTAACCTATTCCATAGGTCATTTTCACACAACATCCACGGGTTCTCGATTAGAGGTAGTAGGTGAACGGTTCTGTTATATTGGGTGTTAGGGCAATGTATCACTAAATGTCTCAGAGTTTCCTTCACCTCCGTTTTTTTGCACAGCCGACATTCTTGCTTGCCAGTGTCGCCCCTGATGGTTAAGATTTCCTGGGTTAAAAGTAAGTTCAATCTCGCTTTCATGAACAGCATTCTTTGTCTTTTTTCTGGGAATTTGACACAGTACTTTAACAGTGATTTCACTTTATTGAAAGTTGCAGGGAGATGCGATAGTAATTTGTTCTCTGTAGCTGACTCAAGTGTCTGAATCCAATCCATCGTATCCATTGTTTGCTTAATTCTGTCAGGATTCTCTATCAGCTCTTTTTCTGTGCACACAATTTCCTGTAGTTTGTCTTTCCTCCTTTCCACCCAGCTGTTCAGGGCTAGACATTGCCCGCTTTCCATTTTATCTTTAATGATGTTCAGAGCCGGCAAATTCTCAGCCAGTATCATCTTCCTAAAAAAGCTCATGGCTCTTTGGTCTACCGTGGATGCTAAGGATACCAGGCCCAGCTCTCTTCTGATAGCGACCATTGATGTAGATTTAGGGACTCCTAGGACTCCTTTCAAGACCATTCCCTCCAGTCTACTCCAGATCGTGGTTGGTATGAAGAGTGAAACCTCCATCCCGTAGGTTAGTGCTGGAACCACTTTCCCTTTGTAGAAATTTAAAGCGGGGCTTAGTGAGAACTAACTTCCCGAATTTTCTGTCGATGACTCTCATTTGCGATGTTAATCTTCTCGCTTTGACCCATAGCATGTTTTTCATTGCCATGTCTGTTCCCGAACTGTCAATTTCTACGCCCAAATAGCTGATGTTTTTGACTGATTCAATTTTTACGTTATCCAAAAACCAAGTCAGCTGTTTAGATTTTTTGTTCGGTGCTTTTTCAATCGTCAGGATTTTGGTTTTGTTTTTCTTGATTTCAAGCCGATTGTCATTGATGTATTTTGCCAGATTTGAAAGTTTTCGTTGTAATCCGATTTTGGTCTGGTCGATTAGAATCACGTCATCAGCGTATAACATTCTAGGGATGTTAGTTTTGCCCATTTTCGGGGGGAAGCTTCTCACCTCCGCTTCAGAGTATTGTAGGTCGCCCAGGAAAGCGATGAATAAGGCTGGTGCCAAAGGGCAGCCTTGTTTGACTCCTCTATTAACCTTTATTTCTTCAGATAGCAATCTTTGCTGATTTAGTTTTACTTTTACGGTGTTTTGTGAATGGAGTGCTTTGATTGGGTCGAGCACCGACTGGGGGCAATTCCATGTGTGTAGTTTAGTCTACAGCAAATTTCGTTCAATTTTATCAAATGCTTTGGATAAGTCGATAAAAGCTAGATGGACCTTTGGAGCCCCCGCCTTTACTTTGGCTTTTAAGATGTTAATGATCATGATATCGATTGAAGTGTTTCCGTTTTTTTGGAAACCCGTTTGTAGGTTATCCTTTGCCTGGCTGTTTTTTTCCCAGTCTCTAAGATGGTCTAACAGGAGGGTCGCGTATATTTTGCCTATAATATCTAGCAAGGCAATTGGCCGATAGTTTTCTGGGTCATCACGGCTCCCCTTTTTATAGATCGGGACGATCACTGCTTTCTGCCACGATTCTGGTATTTGTTGCTTGACCTCACATTCGGAAAATATCTTACTGATCACGATCAACCACTCTCTTGAGAATGCTTTGAGTAAGACATTTGTCAGTCCATCAGGTCCTGGTGCTCTAGATATTTTTAGCTTCTTGATTTTTTCTTCTATGCCTTCAGGATTCGACAGATTAACCCAAAAGGAATTCGGGTTCCACGTCTTCTGTGGTGGTTGTTCCTTTGCCTCTTCAAATTCCTGCGTTAAGTACTGTATCCATTTGGACTCCGAAACTGCGTTGCTTACCGGGTCCTTTTGCGTCGATACTGTACTTTTTATCAGTGCCCAAAAATCACTTGATTTCTTGCCTGCCAGACTTTTCATCATGGCCTCGGTGTCCCGTTGATATTGGTTTGCCCTTTGTTGTTTCAGCCAGTTATGGTACCTTTTTATTTCTTGGTGCCATTTTTCCCAATCCTCATTGGTATTAGTTTTCGTTGCCTTTTTCTTCAAGCGGCGTCCCAACTTTCTTTGTTCCACCAACTCTTTATTGAAAGCGTGTATCGGGTGGCCGTTCTTACGGTCTCTTCCCTTCAGTGTTTTTTTATATGGCAATAGCAACTGTAAATAATCTGGTCTTTTCTCAATCTTGTTCAGCCTATTGGTCGTGATTTTCCAGTCCCATGCCTTTTTGATTTTTGAGATGTCAGCTTTCGTTAACCTTAGGCGTGTTTGTTGAGTGTTTATTTCCGTTTCCAGCAGATATTAAATTTTGGCTGGTCTCGTTCCTTGCCATGTGCATGTCAGCAAGTTATGATCACTATTGATGGTTCTTTCCACTTGAAAACTCTTCATGCAATCAATTAGGCCAGCTGAGATGCAGATGTAATCTATAGTTGCTTTTGACAGCCCCCGTTCCCACGTTGGGCAGTTTATCTGGTTAGGGAATGAAGTCTCTATGTTTTGAATGTTTCTTGCTGAGATCAGGTCCTTCCATGCTTTCCCTCGCTCCCTAGTTGGATCTCCTATTACCTGTTGCTGGTTGGTAGTAGGGTTTGCTCGAGTTGGATTATTACAATTTGCATTTATATCACCGCAGATGATGATTTCAATATCTTCGAAATCTTCATAAATCTGATCAATCGTGGCACTCATGTTTTGTCAAAATGAATTGGTTGACATCCGCTGTGGATTCCAGTAGCAATTTATAATTGCTAACAAGTTCGTGTACCCTCCTCCCTTTTTTGTGTCACATTGGGACCAAGTAGTTAAAAGTCACTAGCATCTAATAAGATTAATTTCACTTGCGAGGTTCCGTAAGGCCCAAACCTGTTATAATAGCTGTCAATAAGCCTGCTGACGGTCTTCCTAGCGGACCTTTCTCAGCTGCAGAAATTTCAACAGTGAAGCCATCAAGCGCCTGCTTTGCCATCAGCCACGTCTCCTGTAGACATAAAATGTCAATTTTGCCCAGGTTCACATCTCCAACCATCGTTAAGTGCGAGTGTCCTCGCGTGTTCCAAGATCCTAAGCGGAAAAGCTTCTTTGTGGGCTGTTCCTCTCCTACCGTTTCAAGCGGGGGATTGCCGAGGGCCGGCCCATCTCGTTGCTATTTGGATGTTTTCTTATTCCATGATGATGTCAGCCAGTTCCACGGCCCGTTCCGTTGACCCAGTTCTAACGCCTTTTTTCGTATCTTTCGGCGTATCAGATTTCACCGAAGGATCTCTGCGTGGTCGGCGATTAGGCTCTATCGGGACCCGGCTTCTATTTAGTTGTTGCCCCTGGTTATCTGGCTTTGAGTGGGAAGACTGATTAATTGTTGTATCACTGGAAGTTTCACCTTCTCTCCTCTCACGTTTGATTATTTGTGTCAAACGGAGGCTCATCTGCTCCAGTTCTTTAGATGCTGACTGTTCAATTTCCCTCGCATCTTCTGCTCTGATGTATATATAGGCTTTTGCTCTTTTGTTGGTGTGATATGGTTCAACCCGCTTCAGGTCTTCGGATCTTAAGTGATTTATGAATTTTGTTCTCATCATAATCTGCAGGATATTCGGCCGATTTAATGGCACATGGTCTTTCTTTGAGTCCAGTTGTTCTAACTTGAAAACACGGATCCGATCGTTCTCCATGTTTTCCTTTTCTACCCTCTCAGAACAATGCCTCTGTTTCCTGGGACTGCTAGGAGCGCTCTTTCTTCTGTGTCCCTCTTTGTATTTGTTCCCCAAACTCTGTTGCTGGTCTGATTTTGTGGAAACAGCGTTATTCTTTTGGGAAACTGGACTTTCCTCTTTACCCTGCTGTTCATTTTGCTGTTTTTTCCCTTGCGTGCTGGTTATTCCGGAAACGCTCTCCTTTCTCTCCAATTTATTCATTTCAGTTAGTAGAAAACCCCTCTGCTTAAGTTCCTTGAAGGCCAGTTGATCAAAGTGCTTTAAACCTTCCATTTTATGTGAAGGTATGCTTTTGCTGTTTTCCCCCTATGGTACAGTTCAACTAGATTCAGATCTTTGCTTCTGAAATCCCGTAGAGAGTTTGTTTTCTTCATTATCTGAACCACTGTAGGTCTATTCAGTATAAGGAACTCTTTTTTTGCGTCATCTTGTTCTATTTTAAATAACCGACTCTCTTTTTTTGTTTTCTGATGGTAAAGCTCGGTTCTACTTCTCCATCTTGTTTTCCGTGCTGGCAAATTGTCTAGGTCCTCGCTTTCCCGTCTCTTTTTATTTCTCGGCGAGTTTTCATAGTGCCTCTCTTGGATTCCGCCCTGGTCTGTCCTGGACTGGACATTCTTTAACGTATCATGTATCCGGACACCCATCTTGAGTCCCTCTTTGTTCTTTTTCAAAGACGTACTCTCGTCCTCGTTGCTAGCAGAGTCATTGTGTTCCCAATGTTGGGATAAGTTCATTAAGACCGAGTCTGTCAAGAGCTCCTCTGTTGTTTTTGGAGATCTTATTTCCGTGAGTTCTTCTACTTCGTCCTCCACTATAACTATTTTTTGTTCCGGGGGAGGTGCCGGCTTCTTAAGTATTAGGACTGGCTGTCCACTAATCGTCTTTAGTGGGTCTCCCTTTTTAGATTGGGCGAGATTTACCATCTTTATGTTGGTAGCCACATTAGGGGGGGCTGTGTTGCTTTTTAAGTTCCACCTCCCCTCTTCTCAATGGTTCGGTGGCGGACCCATTGGTGTCACCGTATGAGCACTGTTCCGTTGCAGCAAAGCTTCAATCTGTCTTTCCAATTCTTCAATTTTGCTGTCTCTTCTTTGATGATGAGTCTTTTTCAGTTCTTCTACCGCCGTTATATAACTTTCCACATTTTTGTGATCATATTTGTCAAGATTGTTGTGTTGTCGCGGATCTCTTCTTTGATAACTTCGTACAATTTGCAAAAAGGTGCAAGTACGACTGACATTGCTGACATAATTGCTATCATGTCCGGTTTCTTGTTAGGGGAGTCCTTCTGCATGCCTGCTGCTATATCACTAAGGTGCCGATTTTTTGGTGATGTTTGACTTTTCTCGAGTCTTCTTCGGGGAGCCGGTGAAACCAGGGCCGAAAATTCCATCTGCGCACTTTGGTCTTGATCTATTCTAATTCTGCCCATTGAGATTCTTTGTTTTGATAATTCGAGAGCCTGCATGGGGCCCTCACCGTCCAACATCAAACAAAAAGGTGTCTTCAGTATGCCTGTCTCCAGATGAGGCTTTGTCCATGCATGCCTCTGATCCTTTCCAGCCAACTTGGAGCTTAGGTCTACATCCTCTTGCAATAATATTGCCGTTGAGTCTTCCGTCATTAGGTTTTCCTCAATTGGCTTTTCCAGAGTTGATTGTCTCTGGGGTGGCACATTCACTTTTTTGCTATTTTCGTTTGAATCCTTCTTCTCCAGCACCGTGCTGTTATGGGGTTGATGCGTGTCCTTTTGATTGGATACCCATTTATTTATCATTTTCTCCGTTTGACTGTTTTTCTCGATTGTCTGAGGCTCAACGGCAGAAAAGTTTGTTTTTGGCGCTTGGCCCTCCAGTAGATCCGTTTTATTCTGCTTTGACCCTGGGGGGTCATCGTGTATAGCTTCCAGCATCTCTGCATCTGAAACTTCGAATTCCGTAATATATTTTCTTTTGAACTGTGATGTAAAGAAAGCCTTGAGAGGATACGATAGAAGTGGTTTAGTTAGGCTTTTGGTGGAAGTGCTTCCCCTTTTTGTCATTTTAACGCCATCCATCCCTTTAGGCATCAGTTTTACTTCTTTTGCATCTTTTCCCAATCTTTTGTTAATTATGGCTTTTTTCAGTTTTGTCAATTTAGGATCTTTTTTTGATTTCATTCTTTTTTTCTTTGAGGGTCTTGATATTTGTTTTGCGGATTCACCCCCTGATTCCTCAGATGAATGCTCCCAGTCGTTGTTTGCGTCTTTCTCCATGTTTCTAACTCCTTCCAAACTGTAGCTGTTTGGCACGCACTTATTAGCCAGATTGTTAGCCGGCGCATTTGCATATACTCCCGTTTCTTTACCCAGCTGGTTCAAGGTAAACGCGTCGTTTGTTGGCACTATGATTTCTGCCTCAGCTAAACCCGGCTGATGTATCATTGCCTTTATCATTAAAGAGTTCAGGGGCATGTCCGTATTGCTTAACTTCCCCACTGGAGGTGTTTCAGTTAGATCAGTCCATTTTTCCCCTGTAATTGCCTCCGACTGCCTGGATGCATCTTGAAATTTAAGCCCCGCTGTTGATCCTTCTGCAGCGGGTGACCCGACACTCGGATTTGTTCCAGTGTCAGCCGTCAATGTATGTGCTATGGATGGTGGACGTTGAGCACATGTCAGCACAACAGGCTCCTCTTCAGCACTGCGTTGCCCCCTCCCGCCACAAACATTCCGTTTAGCTTCGCGGCGGGGCAGTCCTCCGATAGCACTCGCGCGAGAAGCACACGCCGTACGGGCGGAAAACGGGCTGCTCGTGATCGCGTGGAGGGAAGATGGCTGGTTTCCCCTCAGTGCTCCATTCACCAAGTCCGTTTTGACCTGTTCTCGTGCCGCGCCCTCCTCGGCGCCAGATACACTGAAGACATCCGAGCTCAACTGCTTCGACGGCACCTGACCCAGCTCCGAAACCGGAGTTACTGTTGACAAGGCTGTAGTAGGGTCTGGTACGTTTTCCAAATCAATTATAGGATTGTTTTGTGAAACTGGGACTTTCCGACCCGCATTCGTATTCGCGGAAGTCTTTGTAGTTTTACTTCTTGCCGAAGGTGTAGCTGGAGTCGCGTCTGACTCTTTAGCCGGTTCCGAGCCAGACACACTTGGTTTCCTGCCGGAGACAAGACTACTGCTTTCACAGTAGACGGGTCCTTTGGGGCGTACCTCAGGCTCCATTATGGTCTTGCTTCGGGTCTGCAGCGGACGGCTGCAGACTGCTCTCCACCTCCGCTCACCGCTCCGCGGTGTGTTTGGGCTAAAATAGCTCACTTCCTGACACAAGGATGTGGACTGCTGCAGACTGCTCTCCACCTCTGCTCCCAGCTCCGCTCACCGCTCAGCGGTGTGTTTGGGCTAAAATAGCTCACTTCCTGACACAAGGATGTGGACTGCTGCAGACTGCTCTCCACCTCTGCTCCCCGCTCTGCTCACCGCTCCGCAGTGTGTTTGGGCTAAAATAGCTCACTTCCTGACACAAGGATGTGGACTGCTGCAGACTGCTCTCCACCTCTGCTCCCAGCTCTGCTCACCGCTCTGCGGTGTGTTTGGGCTAAAATAGCTCACTTCCTGACACAAGGATGTGGACTGCTGCAGACTGCTCTCCACCTCTGCTCCCATCCACACACTTTTCAGTATGTATATTAAATATGTTCATGTTATAATGCTATGGGCAAGAACACTCTTTAAACAGGTTATGATCTCCTTGTCACATTGAAGTAAACATTTTGATCATCACACCAAGGGTCAATACTGCAAGCATACATCATCTGCAGGATTTCCATTCAAAAGTTGTACCAATGAAACTTTCTTTCCCCCTCTGTGTGACAATACGCAGCAACAGAAGGCCATCTAAATGGAAGCAGTGAGGCCTATAAATGCCACATGACATAAAATGCATTGTTTAATCACACTGTAGTGGTTAATGTTAAATATGTTAATCTCCTCATCCCTCATGCTGCCCTAATCCTGTTTGCCACATGCAAAACTGTTAACCACTAAATAGTCATGAACTGCTTTCATTCAGAGGTGCACATTGATGGAGCTTCCTTGTTTTGGTTCGGATCCATCCTCAAAAGCAGGTGCTATCAAGTCAAAAGTATCTCCCACCATGCTGTGAGCCTCTGGGATGGGCCATTTTCCGTGGCATCTTCACAGTTTACATGAACTCCTTAGATACCCTCCTAGAAGCCTTTTCCATCCTTTTTCAATGAGCAGGCGATATTCAGACTCCGATCCGTATAAGTCCTGACAACAATCTCTGGAAATCAATGAAAAATTGCATCCTGGAATCCTAGAGTGGATGACAGCAAGCAGCCTATGCCTCAATGGAGGAAAATGGGTCATCACTGTTTGGCCTTCCCATCACTGACACCCTTCTTTTTTAGTGGTCATCCATGATGTGTTGCTCTCCCCACACGGCCATCATTGTAGAAATCACTTAACTCAAGACTGATGTTTGAACCACTTGTCAAGCTACGTATATGAAGTCCAACTTCACATTCTGGAGAAAATCCTCCCACTCCTAGAACCACATCAATTCTCGGATCTGATCAGAGGCCGGGTACTTTCTCCCCTGAACTACTAAAGCATCAGCCTCACAGGGGAAATAAAGAAAGTCCTAAATCAATCAAACCATTTCCAAAACCAAGCAGCCAGAGCAACATTGAGCATAAGGAACTGAAAGCACAGCACTGCAGCCTTTAAACCCCTGCCCAGTGTTCCTCTGTCATTAGGAGAGAAGTTCCAATTCAAGGTTTCAGGCATTAACCCATGGCTTTAGAAAAGAAGAGTCCCAAATATATCCAAACTATTGAAAATGATATTGCTGCCCGGACTCACCCAAGAAAACGGTGGTATGCAGCAGAAAGCTCAAACAGAAACAATCTGATGGAAGATTTTCCATTTTGGACCATAAGCCCTGGAGTGATCTTCAAGAGGTTGTGTGTAAACAACAAAACCAACAAAATGTCAGAGAGTCCCTATAATCCACATTGTTCTCCATATCCAACCCCAGCAGAACCCCTCAACCCCACTGGAATAATAGAACAGTACTTTCTCTGAATTGGACTTGAGCCTTAGAATTGCACTTATACAATCTTAATATGCTGTACTTGTTTGTATTGTCAAAGCATCTTGGTACTGTGATGAATCTTCGGGTGGTGTCCCTTCTCCCTTAATGAGAGCCCCTCCTCATGAGGAAAGAGATATGATATGATATGATAGGTCATTTATAATGCGCTTAATACCCAGAGGTTTCTTACCGCGGACCGGGGATCGAACCTGTGTTGCTCCATGTCGTCTTTTTTCCAATGCGAGCACGTTGCCCCTGAGCTATTCTCCCGAGAGGCCATTAATTGATAGTCCCCCTGGGGATGGTACTCAGTGGAAGGATCTTATGGGGATGGATCCCTCATGGGATTAGGGACGACAACTGAAGAGAATGCGTCGTCCCTACCAATAACCTGACCCTAGACCCCCTCCCTACAATCCTAACAACAACCCCTTCCCTTATAGGGTCATGAGTTATTGTCACCCTACCATTCCCATAGAAAGTGCTGGGACGAGGAAGAATAGGAATTACCTAAGTCAAGATCCCTTTCCCAGTATTGTGACAAAGACAAACTCCATTTACTCACAAGTGATCCGCAAGATCCTAACAGTGATGAGGGAGAAGGAAGAAGCATGAAGATTATCTATGGGAACCACATTGCACAGTCTACTATTTACTGACTTTCTTTTGGCCAGGGTGTAGTAGAAACAGAAGAGGGAAACCAGGAATGATTGTCTGCCCTTCCCTGGAGGAACCACGGGCATAGTGAATGCTCGAGCCATGGGTCAACTGAAGGGGCTGCAGGACAGGGGCTTTCTGAGTTCTACAGAGGTGCTCCCAAATGGTCCAACATGGAAGAATCACCCGGCTAGAAGGAGAAGCAGCAGTCCAGGTGGGCGAAGCCAGGGGACTGCAGGGTCATGAATAGATGTGCCCACTATGAGGGACCAAGTGCTACAAAGCTGCCGCAATGCACCGGAGAATAGAACACTGCAGAAGCCAGAGACGAGTCAGAAAGACCTCAAAATTGACCAAAACCTATTGGGAGCGACCCTAAGGGTACAGGCGTGATTGGGACAGTGTGTAGGGGCAGAAGGGAGTCGTGCGGAACACAGATCCAGTCAAACAGGGGAAGAAAGTATGCTCAGGGAAACAGAGTGAGTTTTCCAAGAGGCCAAAAGATAAATCAAGAAAGACTGGTCTGGGACCCGCACCTTTATGAAGATCACATCATCAGTTGCCTCAACAGTCATGGTACTTGGCAGGACGCTGAGACAAGTCTGCCATATTAATAAGCAAAGGGGTCTGGGACCAATATCTGAGAAGCAACAGAAATGGGGAGTGGGACCCATATGTGAAAAGCCAAAGTAAAGGGGTCTGGGACCCATATCTAAGGAGAGAAAGAAAAGGGGTTTGGAACCCATATAGGAGAAAATATTACACAGGGATCTGGGACCCAAGTCAATCCATGGCAGGTGAGTACACCAGGGCTGCCTTCTGAAGGTAACCAGGGGAAGGGAGTGACCCCCCACCTCCCTGGAATACAGGGACAGTGTTTATGAAAGCCAAGAAAAAGACTGTTGTCTTGACACACTGAAAATCTGAGAGCAAGACCGGGAAAGAGAACTATTTCCCCTTTGGTTTGACTATAAAGAGTTTGTTGGAACTTTGTTTATATCCATTGGAACTAAGTGTGAGCACATTGGAACTTTGTTTAGAACCACTTGGAAACATTGCTTTGCACTTTGAGGAAGAGAGACTTAACCTGGGCAAGGGAGCCATTCCCTCAGGATTACAAGCATTATGAAGACATTGTCCATGAGAAAATATTTACTCTTGTGGACCAAGAACGTGAGTCTAATACTTTAGTTCTTTTATAAGTGTATGGGTCGGAAATAGGTTAATGACATAGTACAGTGAACTATTTGTTTTGGACAGACATCTTGACCACATCCTGAGTATTTAGTTGAGGCAGGGAAACCCCTCTAAGTAACAGGAACAAGTAGGATTTTTCCTTCTTTCACTTTTAATAAAAGTTTACACCAACAAGTATGCCACTGGCATACTTCTGCACCTTTACAGTACGCTCTAAGAAAACCCTTGCTGACATGCACATAGTGCATCCTTCCCTCTCACTGGGCCCTGTGTGAGGGAGGCATGGCATCACAAGTAGACACTGACACAATAGTTGCAAGTTTCAAAACCTTTATTGTTAAATTCAAGGGGGTTGGAAAAACTCCTGTCTGGCTCTATCACTAAGATGGGAGTAATCTCGACCATCAAATATTAAAGAAACACTCCTACTCAGTCTTAGTCAAACAAAAAAGGCTTATTGTAGGGAGGTCATCACTGGAAAGAGCTCTTCGCTTTATGGAGACATTAGAAATCATCTGGAACAATCAGGATCCCCTGTGTTGTCTGCTTTAGAGGGAGGAGTGAAGGTAATGTTGGAGAAGGTTGATTTGGAGGTTGACACCCTTATAACAAATCCATTGAAGGTAAAGCAAAAGCTTGAAACATGCGATTGGATAGAAACAATCGCAAAGGTAAGGGAGTCAGCCCATATAAATCAATTTCTTCCCAGGGAAAAAAAACTGGTTTGCCTCTCCCACTATCTTCTGAAGTTTCCTGATAGGGCAATAAGGAATGACTTCCTTAGGATTAGGCTAAACCTGGTCCATTGTGGTGAGGTGTTGGCAAGGCGTCAACAAGGAAACAAAGCCTTAAAACTGTGTAATGTTTGTGACAACCCCTCAAATCAAACTTAAGACATTTATTGATGGAGTGTGAGGGAACATGGGCATTTCGAAAGAGGTTGTTTGGTAGATTTGTATCTTGAGAGGAAGGGATTATAGAAGAGTATTTTTGGAACTATCTGGTTTTTGGTTATAATGTTGCCCTAACAACATCGTTTGTTCGAGCTCCAAAACTCTGTAAAATAATGGAATAATGCTCTTCGTACTAGCAACAGGCAAATGGTGAAATCATAGCTTATTTTAGATTAATTTATGTATTGTGGAAAAATGTAATTTTTCTCTTTTTAGGTCGATCGATTTCTGTTATGTTTGTTTCCTTTGGGTTGTATAACTTGTCATCTCTTTTTGAGATTTTGTTTCTTCTTTGTAAAGGTTCATGGTCGAACCATATACAAATAAAAATAAATAAATAAATAAATAAATAAAGGCCTATTCTGACAGAAACCTAATGCCTGCCCTCACTCTAATACAAACTAATGTGATATGGGGATATGTATCTAAAAAAGGAAAAATTTGTTGTGAAATGAAATGTCAGAATGGCAATATAAGTCAGTATTAACTCTCATCCCCACGTTACATAGCAGAGGGTTAGATAGAACACTTGATGGATAAACACACTTTGGCTTGCAAACACAGTTTGATGGCTTTCTCTGCCCTCCAGAGCCTTCTTGGCCCTTCAAGTCTGAGTCAAAAGTTAACAGGTTTAACCTCTCGGCTTCTCATCATCCAAGTCCAGGTGACCCTTCAAACTTCAACACAGTATCAACAAAAAGTTTGTAAGTATTGTATTTGGTCGCAGTTCACTATAGGTTCCCTTCAATCGGGCTCAAACCTTTTCCTCCTTGGTGAGGTTCCCTACCTCAAGCTTTCTTCGCATTCCCCATATGGGCTTCCCTCCATCCTGTTCACGGCACCTTTTGTGTTTTGACTTCGCTGTGGAAGACTTTTGAAACTGGGAGGATTTTTGCTCTCACCTCCACATGACCACTTGGACCCTCCTTTCTTTCTTTACTTCCACTCTACATATTTTCCTTCAGTTTCAATGCCTCTTGGAAAATGTACTTGTTACGTATGACTTGCTTTCATATTAATTGCTTGTAGATCAAGTCTTTCAAACATTTCTTTCATGGGGCTTTGTGGTTACTTTCTTTCTCTCGCTTACCGCTGCCTCTGCAGCTTTAAAACATTTCACAGAGACTTTCGATAGGGCAATCTCACTTCACCGGACCACTCTGCTACTTTGTATTTCGTAGTCACAGTTCTTAACAATGGATTCACATTCTCTTGCAGCTTATCAGTGCTTGCATAACCTTCATCCCTCAGATACTGTTGCAAGCATTTCAATTAAACACAGACCAGGCTTTCTTTGATTCCTTCAACTCACCGGTCATCTTAAGATGCTTTCCGTCTTTCGCACTTTTGATGTAGGAGTCAAGGTTGTTACCACTGCCGCTTTTGCGCTTCCCCATCTCTTTCGGTCAACCGGGAGGGTGGCTGTTAACCTTGTAGCACTTGGAAGACTCTTTCTCCCTTCCAGCTGGGCTGTCGTGCACAATCCTCAAGGCCTTGTGGAAATAACGATCTCTTGCCGGGGAGGGGGGGGGGGTCTCTGGCTTCCTGCCCTTCGTTTCAACCTCTCGGTGTGTTGCTCTCCTTCGCCTGATTCGCCATCACCCTGAAGGAACTGATACTTCTCGTGCACCGCCTTGCTCAAAGTGTGTATCAGTGTTCCACCTTTTAACCATATGGGGAGAGTTAATAGGTATTAGGTGTGCATGATAAAAGTCAAATGTCTGACCCTGCCTGATGTAAGAAAGGGGTGGGGGGATTTGGGAAGTTGTAATATCCTAAAAAATAGGATTGGATATGGGTATTGGGAAAGGGGGGATGCCGCGTCTCACCATTGGGTGTCCCTACGCCACACCAGAGGACCCTGCACCCAGGTGATCACCCCGCACTTGTCCACCCCCAGGGTCTGGATCCAAAAGGTGATGGCCATGTCCTGGCCACCTGAGTAAGGGATTCCCGGGGTCCCGGCAGTGAAACACCCTCTGGTTTTTCACACCTGACACAAATTCATGCTATTGTAATTGCTACTGTAACTTGTGATATTCATTATTGGTCTTCTTTTCACCCCATACTTCCTCTTAGCACTCTAAAGCAACTTGCAAGCAATGCTGTGCATTAAAAATATGTTATGATTTTCTCTGAAACAATTATCTTGTTGCACAGGAGTGGTCTCCTGGGGATGGCAATGTCTAGATTGTATACCCCATATAAATAAGCGGTGGCAATGCATTCTGTATAGTAATTTGCGCAAGCATGACTCCATTTTACAAGTGTTAGCATTATATGCACAGCTCTTACTATTGTTAATATGTATTTCCATATGTTTGGGAACAATATATGGTTGGGATTCCCATCATTAACCAAGTGTTGCCACATGGTTCAATCCTCCCTTCCTAAATATCTTCCTTCTCAAGCTCTCCGCTCATCCGCCTCCAACACCCTCAGAGTCAGCCGCTTCTTCAAGCAACGAGTTGGAGGTAGATCTCTTTCTTTGGCTGGTGCCTCCCTTTGGAACAGCCTCCCTGCCTTCCTTAAACTTGAGGAGAACCATCTCTGGTTCCGGAAGCACCTCAAAACCTTTCTCTTTGCTTCTGCTTTTTCCCCTCCTCTCCTCTGTTGACCTCATGGCTGAAACATGAACTACGCTGGCTACCTGGAGACCCTCCGATCTCGGGTCCAGGTCCCTCCCCAGCCAGCATCTCACACCTGCACTGCCCACTGGGCAAACCACGCACTCAGGGACTGTTTCTGTATCCCTACAGTCCCCCTACCAGCCCTTGACACCTGATGTCCGCACTTACCCATGCACTTGCCACTTGCTGGCCGTTACTTACTTATTGTTATCATCTTGTACTGCACTGTCCCTGCCCCCTTCCCACGCATTTGCACGATCTGAATGACACCTGGCCTAGTAGGATCGTTGTCTGTCCTCCCTATGTTCCCCTCCCTTGCCTCGTCGCGCCTTGAAGCACTTGTGCATAGGTGCGTTAAAAATGCCATATCATATCATATAAAATAGACAGGTACTCACATCTTTGTTTTGTACTGTCTTAATATGTGAAGGTTCTAAAATGATTTTCCAAGTACTGGCATTGTGTAAACTCATAAACCCCCCTTATTGGATGTTTTGCCATCATGCATACCCACTTCATGCGCCAGGATTTGCCATTCAGTTCCTAGATACCACAATCATTTATCAGGTATTGCCATACTATGCAGAGGTACATCAGGTATTTCCCCATATGCTCCAGTATGTTGGGGAAAATGAATGGAAATAGAGACTGATGGAATAAGAGCGTGACGTGCTGAAATGGGGCCTTGTGTCAAAGCTATCATCGTACCTGTGCTGCATACCCTAGTCTTTTTTCTGGTCCGTCGTGTTTCAGGATGTACACCAGCTCAGATGCTTTGTGGAGCTGAGAATATGCTCCAAGCACCCAGGAAGTTGGAAACGAGGTATTGCCGGCCCGACTCTGCACTATCACATGGAAACTTCTGCTGAATTACTGTGATGCGAGGACAACATGAACACTGACCAAGGAAGTGCAGTGATTGTAGAACAACTTTTTCACCCGGGAGGAGTTTCAGGTGGGTTGTGGAGAGAGAAAACTATGATCAGGATTAGAGGCACCATCGCCAGAAAAAGAAAGGTCCAGGCAGGAAGAGTTCATGGGCCAAGGAGCAATGACAAGGAATCCAGGAAAGTGCAAAGGAAAATAGCTATGTGGACGAAAAAAAGGCCAAACAACTGGGAAGTAAGTAAATCAGAATACAATGCAGATTAAGGCAAATAGACAGGATATAAGCAGTTGCAAGCAGGCAAAGAGCTGAGAAATGCAAGAATAGGCAGCGTACACTGACTGAGCATACCCCCACAGACCTGGAGGTGAGGCTGGGCAACCATAGTACATCATCCAGATTGCACATGCATAGATCTTAAAAGCTGGGCCACTGCAAATGCACGGACCAAGAAACATAGTTGTACCCCGGAGACTGGCATCCCATGTTCCTGCTCTTGTGCTCACTGGTCTGTCCGGTATCACGCGCCGCCAGGCATACAGGCGCCAGGATGGGTGCTGCAGGTTAAGGAGGCGAGTGAGAATGTGGATGTATGTTTTCTGGCATATCTGCGTTTTTTGCATGCGTGATGGAACTGTGCATGTGGTACATGGGTATGTGAGTGAATACATGCCTGTTGGCATCCTGGTGTGTAGTGCATGTGTGCCGGGAATGCATGGACTGGAGAACGAGGTATGTGGGCATGTGACACCTTTCTGTGTTTATATATGGTGTAATGTCAAACCATGTACAAAAAGTGTGGTACTTTACTGCACTAGAACATAATGTAGATCAACAAACCCTACAACCAAGAAATAGAGCCTGTGAAGCACCTATGGACATTTCTTTACACAATCTGTAATTTCTATAAGTGATGCAGATCCTACTGAAAACAATTAAATAGCACTTATTGAGTTTACACATGATAAAACACAAAGAAAGCCGACTGAGAGTTTCTACATTCACCTGGAAAATGTTTATGTCATGTTGAATATATAATGTGTTTCTTTCTTCTCAGAATAGCAAGAGATCTACCAAATACATTATTATTTACCATAAATTCATGGGAGAGAAATCACTGAAAATCGAAAATTCATATTGTAAATGCACAAGAGGTAGTTAAGCCTTTAATGTTTTGGAAATGATATATTGGGTTATATGTATTGTAAAATAGCATGGCCCTAAATGTGGCTCTGCATATGTTTGTTTTTGCTTGTTCTTTAGTGTACCTAATAGGAAAAACATATCTCTTTATATTTAAGCAATAAGCCCCGAGCCTCGGGGGCATTACCGAGTCAGGTAAGGCCCCGGGGCATTACCTGCCTCTGTAATGCCCCCGTGGTGAGGGGCTTATTGCTATTAGTACCCCGGTCTGCAAGACCAGGGTACTAATAGTATTTTTTCTCTTCCAAAAAGCTGCAGCGTTTCGGAACAGAAAAAAAAAATGTCAACGAAAATGGCCGCTGGGGAAGAGAAAACAGAGTCAATTTTCCCTTTCCATGGCGGCCATCGAGAGAAGATGTGCTGGGAACAGAAGTGTTCCCAGCATGTTCTCTTCCCAAAAAAAGGGGAAATAAGAAGGTAAGTGGGGTTGGGAGGGTGTGGAGCGGATTGTTTGCAGTGGGGGGCAAAAAACGTACCTGAATCCCCGGCGGGGAAGGATGGCAGCCTCCAGCGGTCTGGAGGCTCAGAGCGGGGATGGCCCCGTTTCAAGCCTCCTCATTGGCTGAGGGGCTGCCACGTCCCCCCCTCAGGAACAAAGGAATGGAATCCCAGCCGAGGGATTCCTGGTCGGGTAAAGCCCCAGCAAGGGCAAATCACAATGTATGTTACATTCTGATTGACCCTCGCCGGGGTTCTAATTAAAAAAAGAAAGAAATAAGGCCCAGCATAAAGAAGGATCACATGCCTCAGGAAAAATACATTATATATACCTCTGCATTTTGACAAAGCCTAATCCGTGGTCCCCTAGTGGATACAATCTTGGAGGTGGTTATCTGAGCTAAGCTAATGGGAATCAAACAAAGGGGCTATATGAGATATTCATATCAATCATTAACTTGAAGGAATCCTTAACATGCAGAGTTGAAACGGAAAAGAAGCTGGCCACTTTATATGAAATTATTTAATGCTTAAAAACAATGTCTATAACTTTGCCATGCTTAGGTATTTTTGAATAAGGATACATGTTCTGATATTTTGAGAGTCTCCCCTGAAAAAGGCGACCAAACCTGATCTAATATTCATCAATAGTTGATCGATTATCTAAATAATAATAACTTTCTCAATTTTGATCTCGCAAACTCATGTTCCATGTGTATGAATTCAGCATGATTGAGCAAATCTCGAAATGCATATCTCATTGATGGGAACAATTCCTGTCTTGAACTATGGGATGTCTAGAATACACCAGTCTCAAATGCTAAACAATTTTGGACCCATCAAATTAACTGGAGTAAACTTGGGGACTGTCGACCTGTTAAACTAGCCAATGGGAAGATTTCACCAATCAGAAATTGTGATGCTGGATTACACTAGAAGAAAATTTAGCATATATAACAAGAAACCCACAGTAAGTAGTTAGAGAACTCTGAGATACTGAATCTCTGCTGAGGGGAACCTTTGTCTGAATGAATGGAATGCTGGAGTGAGATCATACCTTGAAAGAAGGAAGGACTCTCCCTGGAACCTATCCAAGAGGGAGGTTGAAGCAGGCTTTACCTGAAGTGAATGTTTCCCTGAGGCTACTGTAGCACAGACCAGAGGGGCCTAGCTGGCTAGAAGAATTGCTTGTAAGCTGCAAAGTTTCATGCTGGTTCTGTGCCATAAACGATGAATCTAAAAGTGAGTATAGGAAACCCCCAACAAAGTTAGATATGCCCACTAGAATCATTTCACTGTATCTTGTTTATTCACTATATTCAAATCCAATGATATTGAATTAAAACAGAGTTTATATAACATGTTTCTTTGCAGAGCGTGCAGCATTTAATTAACTATAGTCAACTGAAGGATCTCAATTAGAATGTTGTAGTAGTTTTAATGTGAAATATACCTTGCTTTGTGATCATATTCAAACCCAAGGGAAGACTGACTTCTATTAGGAAAGATAGCAGTTATCTGTGCAGATCATGCAGTCTCTTGCAACAAAATGTAATTAAATTGATCCACCTGTGAAGGCTTAGACATTTTAAAAAATACATTGGGATAAAAGGAAGAGATCTTATCTGAGCCACACCAATGCCATAGACACTGGTGCAAATGTTTATGAACACTCATGCCTCGATCATGATATAGCACATAAAGGAGAGGACCCTCTAGGAGATGTACCCAATCTTTAAGTGGGACTGACACCTATTATGCTTTCATACAACCACAAAACCATGCTCTAAAATTGAGGAGATAAACCAATAGTCTATGGGCTCTCAATTGATAGAATAGCTCCCCTAAACTCAATATTGTAGATTTTGATGCAACCTACATTGCAATCTGCATCAAATACAATACATTTGCAAAGTTGTTTTTCTGTGCAAACTTGCTCTGATTCCAATACTTGCCATTGACATCGGAGAAAACAATCTTTTTTTGAACAGTTATCAAATTGCCTGACAAGCAGCAAATAGTATTGCAAATTATTGTTTTATAATAGATTATACGCATGAGTTGACCTATATGAATTACTGTGGTGCATTTCATGATATTTGATGAGATTTCAGACAAGTTATTTTTCTTCTTTAGACAAACTGCCTGCAAATGGGACGACTGTGGTGATGTCCCCAGCATAACATTCAGGGACCAACTTTGTTTTGGTTTCTTCATGTAAATAGAATTAGAGTTTTAACTTGAAATAATACTTGCTTCTTGTCCCACCATTGTGGAGTGGGTGTTGTACTGGGGCAGTTAAATTTTAGAAGAATAAACAATTGTATTCACAGAAAATAGGACTTGAAATACAATTGTTTGGCCCGTAAAGCTATGAATTGCCCATTTACTAGCATCTTGTGCCAAATACTGATGACATACATCAGGTTTTCACATCATATTCCCAGGTATTCACATAATGTATTAGTCAATGTAACCATGTTGTAGCTATTGGCATTATATGCACAGATACTCTCACTTTCGGTGAGGTATTGGCAACATATGGCAAGGCACTAACATAATTTTTCAATTATAGCCTTGTCATGCCTCGGTACACCATTTGTCCTGTATAAGCATCATATCCCCAGGTACTCACATCATTTGACAAATATTGCTATTATACAGCCAGGTAGTCAGTTTGTTAAAATGCACCTTCCTATGCAGCATATGCACACATAATCAGTTCATGCACACACTATTGGCATCTTGTGCCCATATACTTAAGCCATTTGTCAGGCATTGCTATCAAATGCCTACTCGGTCACATAATTTGTTCAGAATTGCCAATAAATGCCCTGCTACTCACACTACAATCCAGGGTCTGCCCTAAATGCCCAGCTACTTACACCATATGCCAGACACTCACAGCATTTGTTAAATCATATTCAACAATGTACCAAATACAGTGACCATACATTAATCTCATGTCAGAGTGAAAGCTCCATGGTTTATTCTACTACTGATGATTCAACAAAAGTCTCCAACGCACCACTGGTACAGTGCAATCCTATAAGTAAAGAACATTTAGACAATTTTAACAAGGTCAAATACAAACTGAAATGGAAGCTAAAATAAAATACATCCAAGATCAGCCACAATGAATATAGAATAAGATGCATCCTACAGTTCACAGAGCACTTAGCAATACAGTTACACAATCCCACCTCACATATTACAACAAAGAGAAAGAGGACATCATGTTTGGCTTATTGTGAATTCTAGGATTATCATGATCATTCACGAAAGTTATCAATGGGCTCCAGTCCATTAGGAATTGCACGATTTGCCCTTGCATTGCCCCGTCAATTTTGGACATAGCAGCCACATACCATACTCGTGTCCACCACGCCTTCATACCAGGCATATCTTGGGATTTCCAGTGCATTGCAATTACAAGATGTGCAGCTACGAGAAAAAAGTAATCAGCCTAGAGCTCACCTCCAACAGTGAAGGGGAAGCACAGGAGTCATATTATGCAGCTGCACAGGAGTGAGCTACTAATGGCATAGTAGCTTAAAACTATTTTCCCTAAGCTGGACGGCTCGGATGTCCTACTAGCCCTTGTCCAAATGTTGATCCAGTAAAAGGTAGAAGGCGCTCCTCTCTAAAAAGAACATGGCATGATAACCTGTTCTGAGATGAGAGTTTGCAGCCCACGCTTTTTGCTCACTGTACCTTTCACAGATGGGAAATATCCATTTGCATATCAGGCTTAGTCCCGCCCACATGAGCAGTCCTGCACCGAAATGCTATGGCAATTCCTCTCTGAACAAGAGTACCAACAGCTCACTGTGCTCAGAGAGGCGCAGCTTCACCTCACTGATGAGGCCCAACAAGGCTGAAACACGTGTATGGGGTTGCTGTTGGTACTGTTGCTCAAAATGTAAAGATCCAGCTATCAAGATAGCAACTCCCACTTTCTTAAAAGGAGAAGAGGCAAAGTACTGAGGGGGAAACCAACGGGATCTCATCCTCGACCAATCTCTCTGAAAAAGATGAGTCTCTTGGAGCAGGACAATGTCAGCTTTAAGGTCTGTAACTTTGGAGAGCACTGAACATTTATAGAAACGAATTTTACATCAGACATGGTAATATTTTAGATGATCTTCTAGCTTTTCAACAATCTGAACCCATCTCTTCAGAACCAGGCCCCAGGTCAACAAGCTGCACAGCGTCACACCCTCCTTATGACCCCTGTCTTCCCAGGAGCATCACAGTCTATGCCAGCCCCCGGCTGTATAGCACCTCATACAATTACGTTGGATGTAAAAAAGAAAAATTAAAAGAAAAAGCAAAGCAAAAAGAAAAACCATAATAACCCTGTGCGGGGTAATCATAAGGCTAACCACTTGAAAGAGGGCATGTACTCCTAATGGCCGTAGAATTGTGAACAACATTACATTTTACAGCTCAGCACAGCCTCAACAATAGCTGCTATCAGCATTCAGAGGCATGCATTGCAACATCTTTGTAAAGGTTCATGGTCGAACCATATACAAATAAAAATAAATAAATAAATAAATAAAGGCCTATTCTGACAGAAACCTAATGCCTGCCCTCACTCTAATACAAACTAATGTGATATGGGGATATGTATCTAAAAAAGGAAAAATTTGTTGTGAAATGAAATGTCAGAATGGCAATATAAGTCAGTATTAACTCTCATCCCCACGTTACATAGCAGAGGGTTAGATAGAACACTTGATGGATAAACACACTTTGGCTTGCAAACACAGTTTGGTGGCTTTCTCTGCCCTCCAGAGCCTTCTTGGCCCTTCAAGTCTGAGTCAAAAGTTAACAGGTTTAACCTCTCGGCTTCTCATCATCCAAGTCCAGGTGACCCTTCAAACTTCAACACAGTATCAACAAAAAGTTTGTAAGTATTGTATTTGGTCGCAGTTCACTATAGGTTCCCTTCAATCGGGCTCAAACCTTTTCCTCCTTGGTGAGGTTCCCTACCTCAAGCTTTCTTCGCATTCCCCATATGGGCTTCCCTCCATCCTGTTCACGGCACCTTTTGTGTTTTGACTTCGCTGTGGAAGACTTTTGAAACTGGGAGGATTTTTGCTCTCACCTCCACATGACCACTTGGACCCTCCTTTCTTTCTTTACTTCCACTCTACATATTTTCCTTCAGTTTCAATGCCTCTTGGAAAATGTACTTGTTACGTATGACTTGCTTTCATATTAATTGCTTGTAGATCAAGTCTTTCAAACATTTCTTTCATGGGGCTTTGTGGTTACTTTCTTTCTCTCGCTTACCGCTGCCTCTGCAGCTTTAAAACATTTCACAGAGACTTTCGATAGGGCAATCTCACTTCACCGGACCACTCTGCTACTTTGTATTTCGTAGTCACAGTTCTTAACAATGGATTCACATTCTCTTGCAGCTTATCAGTGCTTGCATAACCTTCATCCCTCAGATACTGTTGCAAGCATTTCAATTAAACACAGACCAGGCTTTCTTTGATTCCTTCAACTCACCGGTCATCTTAAGATGCTTTCCGTCTTTCGCACTTTTGATGTAGGAGTCAAGGTTGTTACCACTGCCGCTTTTGCGCTTCCCCATCTCTTTCGGTCAACCGGGAGGGTGGCTGTTAACCTTGTAGCACTTGGAAGACTCTTTCTCCCTTCCAGCTGGGCTGTCGTGCACAATCCTCAAGGCCTTGTGGAAATAACGATCTCTTGCCGGGGAGGGGGGGGGGGTCTCTGGCTTCCTGCCCTTCGGTTCAACCTCTCGGTGTGTTGCTCTCCTTCGCCTGATTCGCCATCACCCTGAAGGAACTGATACTTCTCGTGCACCGCCTTGCTCAAAGTGTGTATCAGTGTTCCACCTTTTAACCATATGGGGAGAGTTAATAGGTATTAGGTGTGCATGATAAAAGTCAAATGTCTGACCCTGCCTGATGTAAGAAAGGGGTGGGGGGATTTGGGAAGTTGTAATATCCTAAAAAATAGGATTGGATATGGGTATTGGGAAAGGGGGGATGCCGCGTCTCACCATTGGGTGTCCCTACGCCACACCAGAGGACCCTGCACCCAGGTGATCACCCCGCACTTGTCCACCCCCAGGGTCTGGATCCAAAAGGTGATGGCCATGTCCTGGCCACCTGAGTAAGCGATTCCCGGGGTCCCGGCAGTGAAACACTCTCTGGTTTTTCACACCTGACACAAATTCATGCTATTGTAATTGCTACTGTAACTTGTGATATTCATTATTGGTCTTCTTTTCACCCCATACTTCCTCTTAGCACTCTAAAGCAACTTGCAAGCAATGCTGTGCATTAAAAATATGTTATGATTTTCTCTGAAACAATTATCTTGTTGCACAGGAGTGGTCTCCTGGGGATGGCAATGTCTAGATTGTATACCCCATATAAATAAGCGGTGGCAATGCATTCTGTATAGTAATTTGCCCAAGCATGACTCCATTTTACAAGTGTTAGCATTATATGCACAGCTCTTACTATTGTTAATATGTATTTCCATATGTTTGGGAACAATATATGGTTGGGATTCCCATCATTAACCAAGTGTTGCCACATGGTTCAATCCTCCCTTCCTAAATATCTTCCTTCTCAAGCTCTCCGCTCATCCGCCTCCAACACCCTCAGAGTCAGCCGCTTCTTCAAGCAACGAGTTGGAGGTAGATCTCTTTCTTTGGCTGGTGCCTCCCTTTGGAACAGCCTCCCTGCCTTCCTTAAACTTGAGGAGAACCATCTCTGGTTCCGGAAGCACCTCAAAACCTTTCTCTTTGCTTCTGCTTTTTCCCATCCTCTCCTCTGTTGACCTCATGGCTGAAACATGAACTACGCTGGCTACCTGGAGACCCTCCGATCTCGGGTCCAGGTCCCTCCCCAGCCAGCATCTCACACCTGCACTGCCCACTGGGCAAACCGCGCACTCAGGGACTGTTTCTGTATCCCTACAGTCCCCCTACCAGCCCTTGACACCTGATGTCCGCACTTACCCATGCACTTGCCACTTGCTGGCCGTTACTTACTTATTGTTATCATCTTGTACTACACTGTCCCTGCCCCCTTCCCACGCATTTGCACGATCTGAATGACACCTGGCCTAGTAGGATCGTTGTCTGTCCTCCCTATGTTCCCCTCCCTTGCCTCGTCGCGCCTTGAAGCACTTGTGCATAGGTGCGTTAAAAATGCCATATCATATCATATAAAATAGACAGGTACTCACATCTTTGTTTTGTACTGTCTTAATATGTGAAGGTTCTAAAATGATTTTCCAAGTACTGGCATTGTGTAAACTCATAAACCCCCCTTATTGGATGTTTTGCCATCATGCATACCCACTTCATGCGCCAGGATTTGCCATTCAGTTCCTAGATACCACAATCATTTATCAGGTATTTCCCCATATGCTCCAGTATGTTGGGGAAAATGAATGGAAATAGAGACTGATGGAATAAGAGCGTGACGTGCTGAAATGGGGCCTTGTGTCAAAGCTATCATCGTACCTGTGCTGCATACCCTAGTCTTTTTTCTGGTCCGTCGTGTTTCAGGATGTACACCAGCTCAGATGCTTTGTGGAGCTGAGAATATGCTCCAAGCACCCAGGAAGTTGGAAACGAGGTATTGCCGGCCCGACTCTGCACTATCACATGGAAACTTCTGCTGAATTACTGTGATGCGAGGACAACATGAACACTGACCGTGGAAGTGCAGTGATTGTACAACAACTTTTTCACCCGGGAGGAGTTTCAGGTGGGTTGTGGAGAGAGAAAACTATGATCAGGATTAGAGGCACCATCGCCAGAAAAAGAAAGGTCCAGGCAGGAAGAGTTCATGGGCCAAGGAGCAATGACAAGGAATCCAGGAAAGTGCAAAGGAAAATAGCTATGTGGACGAAAAAAGGCCAAACAACTGGGAAGTAAGTAAATCAGAATACAATGCAGATTAAGGCAAATAGACAGGATACAAGCAGTTTCAAGCAGGCAAAGAGCTGAGATATGCAAGAATAGGCAGCGTACACTGACTGAGCATATCAAGATGTGCAGTGTTGAAGAAAAGGAGGGTTTAATACCCCCACAGACCTGGAGGTGAGGCTGGGCAACCATAGTACATCATCCAGATTGCACATGCATAGATCTTAAAAGCTGGGCCACTGCAAATGCACAGACCAAGAAACATGGTTTTACCCCAGAGACTGGCATCCCATGTTCCTGCTCTTGTGCTCACTGGTCTGTCCGGTATCACGCGCTGCCAGGCATACAGGCGCCAGGATGGGTGCTGCAGGTTAAGGAGGCGAGTGAGAATGTGGATGTATGTTTTCTGGCATATCTGCGTTTTTTGCATGCGTGATGGAACTGTGCATGTGGTACATGGGTATGTGAGTGAATACATGCCTGTTGGCATCCTGGTGTGTAGTGCATGTGTGCCGGGAATGCATGGACTGGAGAACGAGGTATGTGGGCATGTGACACCTTTCTGTGTTTATATATGGTGTAATGTCAAACCATGTACAAAAAGTGTGGTACTTTACTGCACTAGAACATAATGTAGATCAACAAACCCTACAACCAAGAAATAGAGCCTGTGAAGCACCTATGGACATTTCTTTACACAATCTGTAATTTCTATAAGTGATGCAGATCCTACTGAAAACAATTAAATAGCACTTATTGAGTTTACACATGATAAAACACAAAGAAAGCCGACTGAGAGTTTCTACATTCACCTGGAAAATGTTTATGTCATGTTGAATATATAATGTGTTTCTTTCTTCTCAGAATAGCAAGAGATCTACCAAATACATTATTATTTACCATAAATTCATGGGAGAGAAATCACTGAAAATCGAAAATTCATATTGTAAATGCACAAGAGGTAGTTAAGCCTTTAATGTTTTGGAAATGATATATTGGGTTATATGTATTGTAAAATAGCATGACCCTAAATGTGGCTCTGCATATGCTTGTTTTTGCTTGTTCTTTAGTGTACGTAATAGGAAAAACATATCTCTTTATATTTAAGCAATAAGCCCCGAGCCTCGGGGGCATTACCGAGTCAGGTAAGGCCCCGGGGCATTACCTGCCTCTGTAATGCCCCCGTGGTGAGGGGCTTATTGCTATTAGTACCCCGGTCTGCAAGACCAGGGTACTAATAGTATTTTTTCTCTTCCAAAAAGCTGCAGCGTTTCGGAACAGAAAAAAAAAATGTCAACGAAAATGGCCGCTGGGGAAGAGAAAACAGAGTCAATTTTCCCTTTCCATGGCGGCCATCGAGAGAAGATGTGCTGGGAACAGAAGTGTTCCCAGCATGTTCTCTTCCCAAAAAAAGGGGAAATAAGAAGGTAAGTGGGGTTGGGAGGGTGTGGAGCGGATTGTTTGCAGTGGGGGGCAAAAAACGTACCTGAATCCCCGGCGGGGAAGGATGGCAGCCTCCAGCGGTCTGGAGGCTCAGAGCGGGGATGGCCCCATTTCAAGCCTCCTCATTGGCTGAGGGGCTGCCACGTCCCCCCCTCAGGAACAAAGGAATGGAATCCCAGCCGAGGGATTCCTGGTCGGGAAAAGCCCCAGCAAGGGCAAATCACAATGTATGTTACATTCTGATTGACCCTCGCCGGGGTTCTAATTAAAAAAAGAATGAAATAAGGCCCAGCATAAAGAAGGATCACATGCCTCAGGAAAAATACATTATATATACCTCTGCATTTTGACAAAGCCTAATCCGTGGTCCCCTAGTGGATACAATCTTGGAGGTGGTTATCTGAGCTAAGCTAATGGGAATCAAACAAAGGGGCTATATGAGATATTCATATCAATCATTAACTTGAAGGAATCCTTAACATGCAGAGTTGAAACGGAAAAGAAGCTTGCCACTTTATATGAAATTATTTAATGCTTAAAAACAATGTCTATAACTTTGCCATGCTTAGGTATTTTTGAATAAGGATACATGTTCTGATATTTTGAGAGTCTCCCCTGAAAAAGGCGACCAAACCTGATCTAATATTCATCAATAGTTGATCGATTATCTAAATAATAATAACTTTCTCAATTTTGATCTCGCAAACTCATGTTCCATGTGTATGAATTCAGCATGATTGAGCAAATCTCGAAATGCATATCTCATTGATGGGAACAATTCCTGTCTTGAACTATGGGATGTCTAGAATACACCAGTCTCAAATGCTAAACAATTTTGGACCCATCAAATTAACTGGAGTAAACTTGGGGACTGTCGACCTGTTAAACTAGCCAATGGGAAGATTTCACCAATCAGAAATTGTGATGCTGGATTACACTAGAAGAAAATTTAGCATATATAACAAGAAACCCACAGTAAGTAGTTAGAGAACTCTGAGATACTGAATCTCTGCTGAGGGGAACCTTTGTCTGAATGAATGGAATGCTGGAGTGAGATCATACCTTGAAAGAAGGAAGGACTCTCCCTGGAACCTATCCAAGAGGGAGGTTGAAGCAGGCTTTACCTGAAGTGAATGTTTCCCTGAGGCTACTGTAGCACAGACCAGAGGGGCCTAGCTGGCTAGAAGAATTGCTTGTAAGCTGCAAAGTTTCATGCTGGTTCTGTGCCATAAACGATGAATCTAAAAGTGAGTATAGGAAACCCCCAACAAAGTTAGATATGCCCACTAGAATCATTTCACTGTATCTTGTTTATTCACTATATTCAAATCCAATGATATTGAATTAAAACAGAGTTTATATAACATGTTTCTTTGCAGAGCGTGCAGCATTTAATTAACTATAGTCAACTGAAGGATCTCAATTAGAATGTTGTAGTAGTTTTAATGTGAAATATACCTTGCTTTGTGATCATATTCAAACCCAAGGGAAGACTGACTTCTATTAGGAAAGATAGCAGTTATCTGTGCAGATCATGCAGTCTCTTGCAACAAAATGTAATTAAATTGATCCACCTGTGAAGGCTTAGACATTTTAAAAAATACATTGGGATAAAAGGAAGAGATCTTATCTGAGCCACACCAATGCCATAGACACTGGTGCAAATGTTTATGAACACTCATGCCTCGATCATGATATAGCACATAAAGGAGAGGACCCTCTAGGAGATGTACCCAATCTTTAAGTGGGACTGATACCTATTATGCTTTCATACAACCACAAAACCATGCTCTAAAATTGAGGAGATAAACCAATAGTCTATGGGCTCTCAATTGATAGAATAGCTCCCCTAAACTCAATATTGTAGATTTTGATGCAACCTACATTGCAATCTGCATCAAATACAATACATTTGCAAAGTTGTTTTTCTGTGCAAACTTGCTCTGATTCCAATACTTGCCATTGACATCGGAGAAAACAATCTTTTTTTGAACAGTTATCAAATTGCCTGACAAGCAGCAAATAGTATTGCAAATTATTGTTTTATAATAGATTATACGCATGAGTTGACCTATATGAATTACTGTGGTGCATTTCATGATATTTGATGAGATTTCAGACAAGTTATTTTTCTTCTTTAGACAAACTGCCTGCAAATGGGACGACTGTGGTGATGTCCCCAGCATAACATTCAGGGACCAACTTTGTTTTGGTTTCTTCATGTAAATAGAATTAGAGTTTTAACTTGAAATAATACTTGCTTCTTGTCCCACCATTGTGGAGTGGGTGTTGTACTGGGGCAGTTAAATTTTAGAAGAATAAACAATTGTATTCACAGAAAATAGGACTTGAAATACAATTGTTTGGCCCGTAAAGCTATGAATTGCCCATTTACTAGCATCTTGTGCCAAATACTGATGACATACATCAGGTTTTCACATCATATTCCCAGGTATTCACATAATGTATTAGTCAATGTAACCATGTTGTAGCTATTGGCATTATATGCACAGATACTCTCACTTTCGGTGAGGTATTGGCAACATATGGCAAGGCACTAACATAATTTTTCAATTATAGCCTTGTCATGCCTCGGTACACCATTTGTCCTGTATAAGCATCATATCCCCAGGTACTCACATCATTTGACAAATATTGCTATTATACAGCCAGGTAGTCAGTTTGTTAAAATGCACCTTCCTATGCAGCATATGCACACATAATCAGTTCATGCACACACTATTGGCATCTTGTGCCCATATACTTAAGCCATTTGTCAGGCATTGCTATCAAATGCCTACTCGGTCACATAATTTGTTCAGAATTGCCAATAAATGCCCTGCTACTCACACTACAATCCAGGGTCTGCCCTAAATGCCCAGCTACTTACACCATATGCCAGACACTCACAGCATTTGTTAAATCATATTCAACAATGTACCAAATACAGTGACCATACATTAATCTCATGTCAGAGTGAAAGCTCCATGGTTTATTCTACTACTGATGATTCAACAAAAGTCTCCAACGCACCACTGGTACAGTGCAATCCTATAAGTAAAGAACATTTAGACAATTTTAACAAGGTCAAATACAAACTGAAATGGAAGCTAAAATAAAATACATCCAAGATCAGCCACAATGAATATAGAATAAGATGCATCCTACAGTTCACAGAGCACTTAGCAATACAGTTACACAATCCCACCTCACATATTACAACAAAGAGAAAGAGGACATCATGTTTGGCTTATTGTGAATTCTAGGATTATCATGATCATTCACGAAAGTTATCAATGGGCTCCAGTCCATTAGGAATTGCACGATTTGCCCTTGCATTGCCCCGTCAATTTTGGACATAGCAGCCACATACCATACTCGTGTCCACCACGCCTTCATACCAGGCATATCTTGGGATTTCCAGTGCATTGCAATTACAAGATGTGCAGCTACGAGAAAAAAGTAATCAGCCTAGAGCTCACCTCCAACAGTGAAGGGGAAGCACAGGAGTCATATTATGCAGCTGCACAGGAGTGAGCTACTAATGGCATAGTAGCTTAAAACTATTTTCCCTAAGCTGGACGGCTCGGATGTCCTACTAGCCCTTGTCCAAATGTTGATCCAGTAAAAGGTAGAAGGCGCTCCTCTCTAAAAAGAACATGGCATGATAACCTGTTCTGAGATGAGAGTTTGCAGCCCACGCTTTTTGCTCACTGTACCTTTCACAGATGGGAAATATCCATTTGCATATCAGGCTTAGTCCCGCCCACATGAGCAGTCCAGCACCGAAATGCTATGGCAATTCCTCTCTGAACAAGAGTACCAACAGCTCACTGTGCTCAGAGAGGCGCAGCTTCACCTCACTGATGAGGCCCAACAAGGCTGAAACACGTGTATGGGGTTGCTGTTGGTACTGTTGCTCAAAATGTAAAGATCCAGCTATCAAGATAGCAACTCCCACTTTCTTAAAAGGAGAAGAGGCAAAGTACTGAGGGGGAAACCAACGGGATCTCATCCTCGACCAATCTCTCTGAAAAAGATGAGTCTCTTGGAGCAGGACAATGTCAGCTTTAAGGTCTGTAACTTTGGAGAGCACTGAACATTTATAGAAACGAATTTTACATCAGACATGGTAATATTTTAGATGATCTTCTAGCTTTTCAACAATCTGAACCCATCTCTTCAGAACCAGGCCCCAGGTCAACAAGCTGCACAGCGTCACACCCTCCTTATGACCCCTGTCTTCCCAGGAGCATCACAGTCTATGCCAGCCCCCGGCTGTATAGCACCTCATACAATTACGTTGGATGTAAAAAAGAAAAATTAAAAGAAAAAGCAAAGCAAAAAGAAAAACCATAATAACCCTGTGCGGGGTAATCATAAGGCTAACCACTTGAAAGAGGGCATGTACTCCTAATGGCCGTAGAATTGTGAACAACATTACATTTTACAGCTCAGCACAGCCTCAACAATAGCTGCTATCAGCATTCAGAGGCATGCATTGCAACATCAGAACAACAAACAACCCGAACATGGAAGGGGATTCCTTAAGTGCTGAGACCAATTCGGTCCTCCAACAGAACTGCTTAATCGGGCACCTCAGCATCTCTACTCCTCTCTCTTTTAGCCATAGAGTGTCTCCTACGCTCATGGTGCCTGCAATGCACTTTCTAAACCATGTTGGAGACCGTGGGGTAGTCAAAATCTCCAGATAACTCTCTTCTGATAAAGGTATATAGCGTTAGGAATCTTCAGGTTTTAAACAGCCACACGATAAGATGTCAATTGATGTTGGATCCCATTCATTTGGAACATGATTCGAAATGGGTTACCCCACTTATAGCGGATCCCTTTATCAGAGAGCCAGACAGTCAGTGGTCTCATCAGTCTGCCCAATTAAATCGTACCCTGGGAAAGGTCTTGAAACAACTGAAGATATACACTATGGTTTGTGTGGAATGATGGAGTATGGAGGGTGACAAGGTGGTATATTTTTAGCTATAAACATTTATACAAATAAAGAGAAGGACCTACCCCATCCGAGTTCTAGAGGGGTTTTCCAACTACTCTATCCCAGCCACTAACAAATAAAGGAAGAAGAAAAGGGTTCAATGAACTTCTAATATAAGCCACCAGGAGAATGGCTCCCTTCTCCTGGTGAAACAATCCACTCTTGCATTGACTTAATAATAGTCTCTTGCAATAGGGTTTGATTGACCAAGCATACTTAGACCAGGAGAATGACTCCCTTTCTTCTGGTCTATCTGGAAGAGTTTTAGAGGCTGTTCCTTGATAGTCCTTTGGACAAGTCTTTAGAAGTCTCCTTAATTCCTCCCAATGGTTTGTGAAAAACAAAGTTAAGACTTTATCAACTCTTCTTCTTATTGCTGGAGCTTTACCAGGACTTTTTATATCTTGGCTGTTAGGGAAATTACTCTCTAGCAGTTCTTTCTTCTTTTGGTATCTTTCAAATTTGCAGGGTATACCACTGCACTCTTGAGATTTCTTATGTCACCACTGGGAGGAGGGATATTGTCCTTGAGGAATACTTGCCTCTTGGTTTTCTAAGTATCACTACTGTGACGAGGGAGATAACTCCTGAGAAATACTTGACTCTTGGTTCTTTGGGTATCACTACTGTGATGAGGGAGGTCACTCCCAATGTTCTGCTTAATTGTTAAACCTTCTTCACTCTTGGGCCAAGTACTGAAACGAGGGAGATTACTCCTGTGGCTCTGCTCAATTGCCACACTTAATTCACACGTGAGCCTAATACTGGGATGAGGGTGATTACTCCTGATTCCTTGCCCATTCTTCTCTCTTTTCGGGCAAGTGCTGAAACGAGGGAGATTTCCCCCTGAGTTCTTGACAGTTCCCCAAACACTTACCAGGTCTTACCAGTTACCTTTGTCTCAGTTGGAGTATGTTTCGTTCAATGCAAATGCTCTTCTTGCTTCTTCCATGCCACACAATTCCACTCTGCTTCTGCGGCTCGCCGAGCCAGCCAGTATCGACACCCTTGCAGGACCTCAAGCTCCATCTCCTAAAGGTCGTGCCACTGTCCACCAGGTTCCAGCTCTGACTCAGGCCTTTACTTCCTCGGCCTCTGAACAACTGTTGCGGTCCACTGCCAGCATCCTCCAAGCTGCAGGTTTGCTTCCAGTCTCCTCTCCCGACTCGAACTCCCTGGGTGGGACCGGCTTCACACCTATTGCCCTCCTCCCTGTTATCGAGTCCTTCCTCATTTTTTATGCTGTGTTGTTGGGCCCTCCCCAGTGGAGCACTGAAGTGCATCTTCTGGTTCAGTGATGATTTAAGAAAGAGTCTTGCGTAGCTACTAGGAATAGTTTTACATAACTCTTTGGAGCTTCTTCTTTTCAGTACTTTTACAATAAGTTCCTTGATGAGAGTGGATGTTCATCTTAACAATACCATATTTTACAGGAGGAATAGGGGGATTACTACATTAACACATAGTAGTAGTGTCTGCTTGAGTTTCAACAGATGTTGAGGGTTTGATGTTTTCAAAGAGGGCTAGGGAGTTCCATTATGGAACGGGAGTCCCTATCCCCTGGAGAGGAGTCACTTCCTCTGAGGTCCTGCTTTGAACCACTTTGAACCACCCGTATGGGGGATATTGGGTAGTGACCTAACCTTCCTAGCCTCAAAGGGAAGGCCACCTCCTCCTGGGGAGAAGTGATGAGAACCCATGAATCACCACATTTGCTACCAAGGAATGTTAGCGATTACATGGAAAGGTTGTCAGCACCACAAGATTGTAAAATGGGAGAGTTGCGCACTACAAATTTCACCTTACATACCATCTATCTCCAATTCCTCTCTATCCCATCTCCTCCATCTTCAATTCCTTTTCCCTTATATCCCGCTCCACACCCTGCTCATCTACTCTCACTACCTCTCCCTTTCTCCTATATGCTACATCACACTCTCCCTCTTGACTCTCAAATCTCCATCCCTACGTTCTTCACCTTTTCATGTCCCAGTCCCTTTCTCCTCCTCCTGTCTTCATCTTCTCCTTTGCTTTCCTCTCTCACCTCTCATGCTCCATATCAACCTCTCTCTTTCCATCCTCACTATTCCTCACACTCTTCTCCCCATCTCTCTGCCTCTTCTACCCATTTATAGACACCATTAGAATTCCACGAGGAGATGTCATACTAGCCTTTTATCTGGCAGGACTCCCACAGAGATGAACGTGTGCACACAATCAGACATACACACACACACACACACACACACACCACTCCAAACCCAGACTTGTAGTAGACTAGGAGGGCTATACAGCCTTCCAACTCTCTGCCAGGCTGCCCACTCAGAAACAAAGACAGGTATATGTTTGGGAGGGATGTTAATTTTCTGACCACCCCTGCCTGGACTGCACCGTCACATAACTCCACTACCACCAATCATGCACTACGACTTGGACCACTGCTAGATCACCTTAACTCACCACTAAGACCAAACTGACCCAAAATATTACATTTAAGCATGAATTGAGCATGGCTGGGTGTTATTACTGCTTGCACTTGTAGGTTCCTCAGTGACTATTTCTTTCTTGCTTATCAAATTCATTCTCTATAGTCCTCATCAGCCTTAAAGAATGTTCTTTCTTTACGTGATTTCAACTAGTCCTGATGTTTGAGGATTTCATCTAAATGATTGTCACTATAAAGAAGATTGAGTATACACATAGGCAAACATGCTCACAAGAGAGTACTCTTGCTTCATCTCTGGTGAGTTCAGATACAGAGAATGAAGTTGATGAGCAAGAAATCGTCACTGAGGAAACTTCAAGTGCAAGCAGTAAGGACACCCATCCATTTGTTAAACATATTTTTTTAGAACAGAGACAAAGGTACAGATGGGGCAATAAACAAGATACGGCCAAACAGGTAAGATTGTTGGAATCAATCACAACAGATATATCAACCAAAAAGTAAGGTATAGAGGTTGTGGAGGAGGTAGAAATATAAGAAGGAGATGAAGAAGATGAAATAGAACTAACAGGATAAGATTTTAACACACATATTTATTAGCATAGGTTATCCAACATTTGAGTTTGCATGTTATTAGTTCACATGGTGACCTCTGAATCGATTGATTAAATCATATTTACTGACATTTGAATGTTTCACTATCGCTTTCTTGGTGTTCACTTATGAGCAACAAATCAAGGTTTTTTTGTATACCAAATCCAAATACGTTTACTAGAGGAGCATAGAAGAAGGCCTATTTTATTTTATGAATTCAACATTGTCATAGGTTATTGTACTCCTCCATGCTAAGAATATGATCAGAGCCCCCCACTTACCCTCACAGGCACACACATCAAACTCAGAATGATGCAAGGGTTGCCCTAAACGCATTTAGGCCCGTGCCTGGCCCCACCAGAGAATAATTTGACAGATGCATTCACATCGTCAGACACGCAACACCCAAGAGCACACACATCTCCTTAACAAACCATGATGGGATGGTAATATGAAGAGTGGTTGGCCTTACAACCTTCCTCCCACCAGCCCCCCTTTTCCAGGATGGTCTCCTCACCTACTTTTTCTGAATTCCTGAGCTGTGCATATGTCCACTCACAATGGAAGAACATCAGCACTACAGAATTCTCGAATTCTCAACTGTGAAAACCCCAACAAGGAACTCCACAAAATAATTTCTGAATTCACCAAACCAACATGTACCTCCACCCAATCCACCCCATCTCAGTCACTCTGCGACTCGCTCTCTCTCCACTTCTACACCACTGCTCTCGACAGAACAACTTCTCTTAACAACAAACTGGCCCTCCTGCCCCTGCCACGTAATCCATCCGCCCTACCGGTCAACCCCTCCCGCCTGCCACAGCAACAACAACCCAACCCACCTTCGACTCGTTCACACCAATATCGAGAGACGAATTTCTCAACCTTCCCTCTGCTCGGAAACCATCTGGCTCCCCCCTTGATCCCTGCCCCGCCTCAATCTTCAAAGAAATATTCTCATCCACCAGCATAGCAGAGTACGCAAGAACCATCCTAAATGACTCCCTCACCTCCGGAATCTTCCCAGTTGCCTTTAAAACTTCACATGTGGGGAGGCCACCAGGGGGCGCACAGGCAATGGCTGCCTGACTGCGGTGTTCATGCCGAGGCTGGGCCTATTCAGAGGATTGAGCCCCCCCTGACACCTCCCCGAGCGAGCACAACGGGTGGCAGGAGCTAGTGAACCCCCCGTGACGCCCCCGCTCGAAGGAACGGACCTCCAACTCCGAGTGGAACCGGAGTTCTGGGAGTGACGGTGTGCGACTGGGCAGTGGAAGTGAAGGAGCCCTCCGCAGCGAGAAGGTTGGGGTGATGATCTGGGCCCCCCCGGCCCCGGTGGTGGAAGGCGAGTGTCGGAGGGGTAGTGCTCCCCGGGTGGGAACCGGCGGCGGCCCCCCTGCCCAACCTGGGACGGAGGAGACGAACATCTTTCTGGCCCTGTTCCGGGTCCACCGGCGCGGCGGCGCAGGCCTGGGGAGACAATGCCGGAGGAGGTCCAGGAGAGGAGGCCCCCAGCAGCTGCCCCAGCCCCGGTCTCACCCAGAGCCACGACAGCGACCTCCGGCCACAGAGCCGACGGCGAGGTCCCCCACGGCTGTGGGCACGGTGGGGGGAGGCCCCAGGCTGGGCCCCAACGCGAAGACCCGCCAGACGACGGATGACCCCGGGGGGACTACCCCGGGAGACAACAGCGACTCGGCAGCCCAGGTGAGAGGCCCCCGTCCGCAACGGCGGGGCGTGTGCCTGCCTGGGGGGCCATCCCATCCCCCATAGGGGTCAAAGCTCGCACCTGCAACCCCCATCTGAGAATCGCGCAACAATACGACCCCGGGACAACGCAGCACACCCCCAAGGGCCCATTAGGCCGCAACGGACTACGCAGCTGGGGGTCAGTACGCCCTCATGGACGGAAGGAAGACCCCACGAGCTACTGCTCTCGTGAATTGGAGCGCGCCTTTGGCGTTCTCAACTCCATCGGGCCCACGGCCTACCCTGAACCCGCAGGCGGCCCGCGACCCAGGTGAGAGGCCCCCGTCCTCGGTTGGCTGGGCGAGTGCCCGCCTGGCAGGCTGTTCCACCCCCAGCATGGGATAATTCACCATCTACAAACTCCACTGGTGAAACATGGACCTGTCTGGCCCCGGGGCGGCACGGCATTCCCCCCAGAGGCCCCCCCGGACCGCAGTGGACCCCGCAACAGGGGACCAGTAGCACCCCATGAGCTGGAAGAAGACCCTACAAACGTTTCGCTTTCAAGAAACAGAGATCACTACCGAGGTCCCTATGCTATCCGGAACCATGTCCCACCCTGATCCCGCTGGCCAGCCCTCAATGACGATGGAAAGAGGTTTCGCCTCCATCCTCCAGGAGATTAGAGAAATGAGATCTGATATCGCCCAGAAGTTCGAGAAATTGGACCAAAGAGTTGACAAAATCGAGGACAGGGTCCTACAAGTGGAAAACTATCAATCGTCCTCTACATCTCAGGAAGTCCAAATCGGCACACGGCTCGTGGCTCTGGAAAAGAGGGATGAAGAGAGAGCCAGGTTAATGGACGACTATGAAAATAGGGAGAGACGGAATAATCTAAGGTTCTTTGGGATCCCGGAAACGGAGGGCGAAACGGAGAGAGAGTTGACCCGAGTGGTGAGAGACATTATCACCCTCCTGTTTGCAGAAGAAATGACAACGGAACTCACATTTGACCGAGTGCACAGAGCCGGGGGAAGGTCTGGGAGCCCCAGATCGGTTCTGGCCCGTTTTCACTATTACACCGAAAAAGCCAAAGTTCAGGAGGCTGCGAGGAAGGCGGGGACGATAACTTACAACTGCGCCCAAATCTCTATTTTCCAAGATCTCTCAGCTTACACCCTTGCCAAACGAAGGATGTGCCGCCCCCTGACACAACAACTGAAAGAGAAGGGCGTTCGTTATAGATGGGGATATCCCTTCTCCCTGTCTTTTGAATACTCAGGCCAACGCACAACGCTGGTAACAGAAGAGGACATCAAGGGTGCTATCCAGGACTACGTGGGTGAACTCGCCCCCAGGTCGGGGCCAGTAGGCCCGGAAGTGCTCAGCAGGGGCACCCCCGGCCAGTCTAACTCCAGAAGAAGGAAAACCGGCGCTAGGAAGTTCAAGAAATTGACACACCACCGATGGAGGAAGATCGAGGGGTGACAACAGCGACCCAACGATGAACATCGGGAACAGACAACCGGAAGACTCTGGGGACGCTTCGCTCGCTGCACCCCCTCAAACTGCAAGTATAAGGGGGCAGCGGGGGGGGTCACAACCATGGGCACTGTGAGAAATACCATACTGGGCCCAGGGGTCGGCCGCCCACGGGGCGGGGGGTACAGCTCAGAACATCCATAGATCGGGCCCAGACAATCGGGAGGGTAAGACATTTCTAGTTCCCCCTCAAGCAATGCCCAAGCCGGGGAGTACAGGCGGGGGATGAGATGGGGGGGTGCTCACGTTAGCGTGCTTTGTTATTGATGCCTGGCCGTAGGTCCAGCCAAAAATCCAGGAATGGAAGGACTACATGGCTGGATGCCGGGGGGGGGGGGTTTCGGGGTGGGGAATGGTTTGGGGGGTAAGTTGGGAAAAGGTTCCAAAAATGTCCAAACAAGGAAATACAGAATGCAGGGAGGGAGCGACCATGCGACATCGGTGACCAAGGGGGAAGGTGACAGCGATTATGGCTGACGACCGACCAGCCCTAGGGGTGGGAACCCTGAATGTGCAGGACCTGAACACCCCCACGAAAAGATCCCTAATCAGCAGAGAGTTTAGGAGGGCTAAGCTGGACCTACTCTTCGTGCAGGAGACCCACTGGGCGAGGGGGAGGGAGCCCAGGATGCGTGGGGGCGGTATCGAGGAGATTTTTTATGCATCCCCAAAGGGAAAAAAAGAGGGGTTGCAATTCTGATCGCCAGGGGGTTGGGATTCGAGAAAGACTCCATCCTCAGGGACCCCGAAGGCCGCTACCTCTTTGTGCGGGGCTCCCTACAGGGCGCGCCCATAACCTTGGAAGTAGTATACGCTCCAAACGAGGGCCAGGCCCAATTCTGGGGGGGATTGGGGGAAAGGCTGAAAACTTGTCCAGGGCCCATTGGTGGTGGGAGGTGATTTTAACATGGTCCTCGACCCATCCAGAGATAGACAGTGGGTGGGAGTTTCAAACCCCAGACCCGCAGGAGACGCCATGTCACGCTGCTTTCAGAGGGCGAATGGGGGCCTGGGCCTGGTGGACACGATGCCCACTCCCCAAACGGGACTCCCTCTTTCTCATACTACTCCTCCACTCTCCTTCTCCAGGATAGACTATATTCTCGCGGACGAGGTGCTCCGCCCACACGTAGCGGGTTACAGGATAGACCCCGTGCCCTGGATGGACCACGACTTGGTCAGAGTCACCTTGGCAGGGGACTGGTGTAGAGAACGTAGGGGATGCTGGAGATGTAACAACACCATACTGAGAGATGAGGTACACGCCCAGGCCATCCTGGATGCCATTTCAGAGTTCTTTGAGCTCAACGATAACGGGGAGGTGGGCACGCACACCCTCTGGGACGCCTTCAAGGCGAACCTAAGAGGAATACTCATTAAAATGGGTTCTCGTCAGAAAAGGGAAAGGGAGACCCAGGAGAGGACTTTGAGGGAAACAATAGCGGGCCTTCTACCGGGGGGTTCCCCGGTACAGACCGTAGACCGAGACCGAGACCGCGTGGCCACCCTGGAGGACTACAGGTTCCAACTAAAAGACCTGCTCCTCCATAAAACGGAGAGGAGCCTCCAAATGGTCAAACAGAAATACTACGAGAAAGGGGACAAAGCGGATAGGATCCTGGCCTGGAAATTGAGGGAGGTTCAGAGAAGCAGGATGGTGAAAGAGCTGAGGGACAACAGGGGAACACTGGGCTATGACACCCCCCACATAAGTGAAGCTTTCCGCCAGTACAACGAGTCATTATACACCTCGGAATATGACGGTGGCGACGCCCAGATTGAGGAGTTTCTCGACTCCATACAGATACCGTCCCTTCCCCGGGAGCTGGCAGAGGGGCTGGAGGGCCGGGTGACCGAGGAAGAGGTGGAGAAGGCGATCAGCGGGATGAAGGTGGGGACCTCCCCGGGGGAGGACGGCTTTTCGGTCTATTTCTATAAGAGGTTTCACTCCTCCCTGTCTCCCTACCTGGCGAAGGTTTTCAACTCGGTTTTGGAAGGGGGCACCCTCCCCGACTCCATGATGGGAGCCATCATAGTGGTCCTACCCAAGGAAGGTAAAGACCCGAGGGAATGTTCGTCCTACCGACCCATATCATTGCTCAACATCGATGTCAAGATCTTGGCCAAGGTGGTGGGTAGGCGGATGAAGGGGATAATGCAGAAGCTAGTCCACGGGGACCAGGTGGGTTTCATTAGGGGCAGACAAGGGTCGGACAATATCCGCAAAACAATAGACCTGGTACATTTCGCCCAAAACTCCAATCTTGATGCATGCATCCTGTCCCTGGATTCGGAAAAAGCTTTTGACAGAGTAGAGTGGAGATACATGACCCTCCTTCTCCAGCGAATGGGCTTTGGGACGCACATCCTGAGTTGGGTGGCTGCCCTCTATAGAGCCCCTACCGCAAGGGTCCAGGTGAACGGATTGCTGTCAGAATCCTTTCCTCTCACCCGAGGGACTAGACAGGGCTGCCCTCTCTCCCCCCTGCTATATGTCCTCACGATGGAGGCTTTGGCCATAGCGGTTAGATCCCACCCAGACATCAGGGGTATTAGAAGGGGAGAGGTGGAATTCAAGCTCTCCCTGTTTGCAGATGACATCCTGGCATACCTGGTGGACCCGGTTTCTTCGATCCCTCCCCTTCTGTCCCTGGTCAGCTCCTTTGGGTGTTTTTCAGGCCTGAAAATTAACACAACTAAGTCTGTTCTCCTTCCAATGCACCTGGTGGACCCGGCACTGGACCCCTTGACCAGGTTTCATGGGATAGCTGTGGGCAAGAGCAACATAAAATATCTGGGCGTCCCCCTTGCCAGGGACCTATCAGAATTGGGATCCTCCAACTACGTGCCCATATTGTCCGAGATCACTTCTGACCTGAGGAGATGGGGAAAAATGATCCTCTCATGGTATGGCCGGATGACGGCGGTCAAAATGAATATACTGCCCCGGCTTTTGTACCTCTTTACAGCCCTCCCTACCCGGGTACCCGCTCAAACCTTCATAGACTTGCATAAGGGGGTCCGAGACTTCATTTGGCAGGGAAAAACCCTGAGGGTCGGAAGAGCCACCCTGACGCTTCCAAGGGAGGAGGGGGGATTCGGTCTCCCAGATTTCCAGTTGTATTACCACGCAGCACAAATACGGGTCCTCCTAGAACACATGAAGGAAGGCTTGCGGACATATTGGTCATATTTGGAGGACATGGACGTCCACCCCCTCAAAGTCCGAGACCTTCTGTGGGCCCCTCGCAGGTCAATTCCGAAACAAGTACTGGCCCACCCGACCCTGGGTGTTCTTTAGGAGATTTGGAGGGAATGTCCCCAGACAACCCACCTTTCCTCTTGGCCGACCCCTATGACCTCCTTGTGGGGGCCCCCCCTGAAACTGGGCAGCAGAGGGTTTAGACAATCCCAGCGTTGGTCTGATGAGGGCCTGGAATGGGCAGGCCAGCTATTCAGGGAGGGAGAATTCCTGAGTTATGAGGACCTCAGGGATGGGCTGGGGGGCGGGAACCTCTCCATTTTCGAATACCTTCGTCTTAAGGGCATTCTCAATGACCCCGCATGGGGCTCAAACCTGCGGAGACAACTAACTCCATTCGAGAAACTCCTTGACTTAGCAACCTCTAGAAAGGGTGCGGTTTCCTGTATATACGCAGTTCTGAACACCGACAATCTTCAGGCTAGGAGAGGCTTCTGGGGGTTTTGGAATGGTCTGGCGGGGGAGGAGATATCAGAGGATGCCTGGGCTTGCATTTTCCGGATATCATTTCATGGCAATCTCTTCACCTCGAACATGGAACACAACTTCAAAATCTTGCAGGGGTGGCACATAGATCTGGCAAAACTCTCGAAAATGTTCACAGGGGTATCACCAGAATGCCCGAGGGGCTGTGGCCAGGTGGGGACTAGAGGCCACATGTGGTGGCTATGCCTGAAAGTGCAGACCTACTGGGAATCCGTGAGAGATTGGATGGCGGAGGTAACGGAGGACCCCCTACCCCCAACCCGCTCACCCTGCTGCTGGGCCTCCCCCCGGAGGAGGCAGATCTACATAGGTACCCAAGGATGTGGGAAACTATGTTGAGAGCGGGCAGAGTGGCCCTAGCCCAGAGGTGGAAGAGCCCGGAAACACCTTCTAAGGAAGATTGGATGAAAAAACTCAAGAACATGTTCTTGATGGACAAATTGACTGCCTTGGTGAACAATGACTCATGCTCATTCCTCGCTGACTGGTATGGGGTCCAGCAGACATGGGGATGGGACGTCCATTAGTTCGCGGATCGTGCCCCCGGATGGTCGGGGCATGATCGTCACTGAGGACTACACCCAGTGGGGGGATCCCACGACCCGGGGCGACGTCGGCCTCAAGCCAGCTACTGAGTTGGTCACATGTCGCATTCCTTCAAAGACTGATGAAATGATATGAAAGTTTGGAGGGGGGGTTTACGTTAGGGGGGGTTCGGGGTTTATGTAACATTTTCCTTTTTGTTTTTTGTTTCACAAAATGCCAATAAAAACCAAAGTTTAAAAAAAAAAACTTCACATGTCAAGCCTCTTCTAAAAAAAACTCCCTCGACCCCCTCAAACTCAAAAATTACTGCCCCATTCCAAACACAAGGTTCCTTGCTAAAATCATCAATTGAACCGCATACTGCCAACTAAATGCCTTTGTCGAATCCAACAACCTCCTAGACCCTGCACAATCAGGCTTCAGACCACGACACGGAACCGAAACCACTCTGACCTCAATCTGGGACGATCTTAAAATCACTGCGGACTCTGCCGGATGCGCTGCACTAATCCCGCCTGTTCAACCTCTATATATCCACCCTCCCAGGAATAATCCGCCCTCACAATATCCTGTGCTATAACTACGCCGATGACACCCAAATAATCCTAAAACTCCTCAACTCAAACTCCAACTGTCAGCTCGACCTCGCAGCCTACCTCCTTGACATTGATCGGTGAGTGACTACAAACCACCTCCTCCTAAACCCCACTAAAACCGAAATCATGGTGTTCAGCAACACCGAGCTTCTCCCCCAACCTCTACCATGGCCCACATCCATGGGCAATCCACCCACCATCTCGACCACAGTAAAAAACCTTGGATGCACTCTCGACGTCTCTAAGTCCTGCCATTACCAACTCAAAATTCTTAGAGGCATTTTCCATACCTCTCCTTTCCCAACAGACTCGCCGCTGTCCAATCTATTGTAATGTCGAGACTGCACTATGCCAACTCCCTCTACCTCGGGGTCCGAGCATATCACCTCACTAAATTACAAAGAGCACAAAACGCTGCAGCCAAATTGCTTCTAGCAATTGGCCCAAGAGACCACACCTCTCCAGCTCTCAGAACTCTCCATTGGCTCCCGATTGCACGAAGGGCTACTTTCAAAACCTTATGCATCTCCCACCGAGCAGTGCATAAAACTGGCCCTTTATACCTACAGGACAAGCTTAAACCCTACCACCCACCGCGCACTTTAAGATCAAGCTCTGCCCTCCTTTTAATGATACCAAACACCAACTCAGTCAGGTTAGGAGGATCCTCACTCTATGGAACTCGCTTCCACCCCACATTCGATTCACTGAAGACTACCTGTCTTTCCGCAAATTACTGAAAACATGGCTCTTCCCATAAGGAATCGACGCTTAGAGCAAATGGAATCAATAGTCACAATAAACAGAAATCCAAGGTTGATTGAACAAAGAAAATAAAAGAGCAAAGGGAGTCGATGGAACAGATAGAAAGACTAAAACAGATAGTGTAACTAAAACAGTTAGAACGAGTGAAACTGATAGAGTAAGTGAAATGGATGGAATGGAATGGATGGAACAGATAGAGTAGATAGAACAGATTGAGTAGATGAAACGGATCGAGTGGATAGAACGGATAGAGTGGATGGAACGGATAAGAGTGGATGGAATGGATGAGCAGATGGAACGGATGAGGGGATAGCACGGATGAAATGAATGGAGCGGATGGAACGGATAGAACGGATGGAGTGAATGGAACGGATGGAGTAGATGGAACGTATATAGTGGATGGAACGGAGGAAGTGAAATGAACGGATGGAGTGGATAGAATAGATGAAGTGAATGGAACGGATGGAGTGGATGGAACAGATAGAGTGGATTGAACAGGTGGAATGGATGGAAGGGATGGAGCGGATGGAACGGACGGAACGGACAGAATGGATGGAGTGGATAGAACCGATGGAGTGAATGGAACCGATAGAGTGGATGGAACGTGTGAGTGGTTGGAACGGAGGAGTGGATGGAACGGATAGAGTGAATGGAACAGATGGAGTGGATGGAACTGACAGAGTGTACGGAACAGATGGAACGGATTGAACGGATGGTGCGGATAGATCGGATGGATCGGATGGAGTGGATGGAATGGATGGAACGGATGGAATGGATGGAGTGGATGGAACGGATGGAATCGGTTGGAGTGGATCAAATGGATAGAGTGGATGGAACAGATGGAGTGGATAGAATGGATGGAGTAGATAGAACGGATGGAGTGGTTAGAGTGGTTGGAGTGGATGGAACTGATCGAGCGGATGGAACGGATGAGTGGCTGGAACAGATGGATTGGATGGAACAGATGGAGTGGATGGAGCGGACGGAGTGTACAGAATGAATGGATCGGACGGTGCATATAGATCAGATGGTGTGGATAGATGGGATGCTGTGGATGGAACGGATGGAGTGGATGGAACCGTTGAAATAGGTGGAAATGACAGAGTGGATGGAACCGACTGAACGGATGGAGTAGATGGAACACATGGAAAGGAAGGAACACATAGAAGGATGAAACGGATGGAACATATGGAGTGGATGGCAGTAATGGAACACATAGAGCAAATGGAACAGATAGAGTGGATGGAACAGATGGAATGGATGGAGTGAACGGAACAGATGAGTGGATGGATCGGATGAGTGGACGGAGCGGATGAGTGGACAGAGCGGATGAGTGGACAGATCGGATACGTGGATGCAACAGATAGAATGGATGGAGTGGATGGAACGGATGGAGTGGACTGAATGGATAGAGTGGATAGAATGGATGGTAAGGATGGAGTAGATGGAATGCATGGAACTGATGGAACGCATGCAAGGATGAAAATGGATGGTTGGATGGAACATATCAAGTGGATGGAAATAATGGAATGCATGGAACAGATGGAATGGACTGAGTGGATGGAACAGATAGAGTAGATGGAACAGATAGAGTGGATGAAACAGATAGAGTGGATGGAACGGACGGATTGGTGGAATGGATGGAATGGATGGTGAGGATGGAACAGATGAGAGAGATGGAACAGATGAGAGGGATGGTACGGAAGACAAGGATGGAACAGATGAGAGAGAGTGAACAGATGACAGGAATGAAACGGATGGAGTAGATGGAATGGATGGAGTAGATGGAATGGATGGAGTGGATAGAACAAATGGAGGGGATAGGACCGATGGAGTGGATGGAACGAATGGAGTGGATGGAACGGATGGAATGCATGGAGTCCATGAACGGATGGAATGGATGGAATGCATGGAACACATGGAGCATATGGAACAAACTGAATGGATGGAGTGAATGGAGTGGATAGGACCGATGGAGTGGATGGAAACTATGGAATGGATGGAACACATGGAGTTGATGAATGGATGGAATGGATGGAACGTATGGAATGGATGGAGCAGATGGAACAAACTGAATGGATGGAACAAATAGAGTGGATTGAACAGATAGAATAGTTGGAATGGATTGAGTGATAGAAAGGATGAGAGAGATGGAACGGACAAAATGGATGGAACGGATGTAATAGATAGAATGGATGTAATAGATAGAATGGATGAAATAGATGGAACGGATGGAGTGGATGGAACGGATGGAGTGAACGGAACAGATAGAGTGGACGGAACAGATAGAGTGGACGGAACAGATGAAATGGATGGAACGGATGTAATAGTTAGAAATGATGAAACAGATGGAATGGATGGAGTGGATGGAACAAATGAGTCGATGGAACAGACGAGTTGATGGAATGGATCAATTTGATGGAACGGATGGAGTGGATGGAGTGGATGGAGTGATGGAGTGGATAGAATGGATGGAGTTGATGGAGTAGATGGAGTGGATGGAATGGATGGAGTCGACGAAGCGGCTGTAGTGGATGGAACGGATGAAGTGGATGGAACGGATGAAATGGATGGAACGGACAGACTGTATGGAACGGACGGAGTGGATGGAACGGACGGAGTGGATGGAACAGATGGAGTGGATGGAACGGACGGAATGATGGAACGGATGGAGTGATGGAACGGATGGAGTGATGGACCAGATGGAACGCATGGAATGGATGGAACGCATGGAACGGATCGAACGCATGGAACAGACGGAATGGATAGACCAGATGGAATGGGTAGACCAGATGGAATGGACGGAGTGGATGGACCAGATTGAGTGGAGGGACCAGATCGAGTGGATGGACTGGACGGAGTGGATGGAACTGATGGAACGGATGGATCGGATGGAGGGTATGGAACGGACAGAACGGATGAGAGTATGGAGAGGATGGAGCAGATGAAACGGATGGAGCAAATGGAATGGACGGAGCAAATGGAACCGATGGAACAGATGGAGTACATGGTACGGATGGAGTACATGGAACGGATGGAGTGCATGTAACGGACGAAGTGCTTGTAACGGTGGGAGTGCATGTAACAGATTGTGCGGACGCTACGAATGGTGAGGATTCTATGGTTGGTGCGGATGCTATGATTGATGCGGATGCTTCGGATGGTGCGGACACTTCAGATGGTGCGGACGCTGCAGATTCTGCAGACGCTGCAGATGCTACTGATGCTGTGGATGCTGCAGACGGTGCGGACGCTACATATGGTGCGGATGCTACGGATGGCGCGGATGCTACGGATGGTACGGACGATGCGGATGCTGCGGACGGTACAGATGCTGTGGCAGACGGTACATATCTGTATCTCCTATATATGCTATGTACCTGTATCCCCATGTTATCTGCATCACATGTTTACCCTGTCCATCCTGTTGCTTTATATACATATGCCGGTCTGTCCTGTTCTCGTAACTGGTTGCAGGCACTTTATTGATAACCACCATATCACACTACTACGCTTACTCTCTCCTATACACCATCACTCAACTAGAACACAGCTAAAGCATGGTAAATTCGGGCTAGCTTTTCTCATACTAACATGACCCCACAAACACTTCATTATCCTAACAAAACACAGCTAGCTGAGCACATTCCAGCTAGCTTAGGCATCTCCTCAGGCCTAATGCAGCTAGAACTCAGTCTGGGTGTCACCCTCCAGACTGAACACATCCAAATGATTTCCTCAGCACCACACCTACCGCTAAGAAGCAGCTATCATGCAACAACCACAGCAGCTGCACACATATCCGGTGCGGCCACGCACCATACGACACTCTCTCTCTCTCTCTACTGACTTGCACTGCAGTTCCCGAGGGCGTTCAACCTACCAGCGCTTTGAGGTCATACCAATGATATATAAGGTGCTATATAAATGCCAAGTAACATAACAAGTTTGTGAAAATGGCAGAGGCGTGCTTCACAACTCCCATGTAAGAGAACATATCATGATATCATTAGCAATGTATTGTAAAAAAATTCCCTGGTGCTCATTCTGCTTGCAAGTTATTGCCAGCAGTTCTCCAGACACTCATCATGTATGCCAATATAGGCATAATATTCCCAGCTATTCCTTACATCACCATCAAATACTTAAGTATTCACCACCCATTTCAAGAGCAGGAGGAGACTGGGGCAAGTAGAAAACAGGAGTAGGATGCTCAATGCCTACTACGTTCTGGCAACAGCTGGGTAGAAACATATTGCTCAACACTTTGGCCCTACATCCAAAGGTATAGGGACCAGAGAGGTGGACTTGCAGGGGACAAACAGGAGTCCACTTTGGCGCATTGAACTGGGTCGGATAGTGGGAGAGCATGAATGATGCACTCTTCACAAGTGGTGGGGTCCTACAGTGGCAGCTGAGACGAGAGAAAGGCACAGGGGACGATAGTACTGTGTCTCGCTCCCCTGTTGGCACCAACCATGGGCAATGTTTGCGGTCTCCGGATGCCGCCGTCCGTGAGCCCCCCACCCCCTGTGACACAGAGACACGGAGACAGCGTTGTTATCAGTGTGGGCTCCCCGGTGAATGTGATGTCACCGGGAATGCCCTGTTTATTTAACTGCGCACGCGACAGAGTGAACGTCACCCCGTCGCGTGCGTACCCTTAAAGGGCCAACGCCACACTCCTCCTTTTCCATAACAACAAATTGGAAACAGGAGGGACTAACTATCACACGTTTATAAAGCACACAACTCTGTCAATTCCAAAACCCCCATTTATTCACAGCCACCCTGGATCCCCCGCGGGTACCTGTCACGGCCTGACCATTAGCCCCCGGTCAGCCTCCCGAGCTCAGTCCGTCACATAGTCTGTAAGACGGGCAGGTTTCCCACGCCCTGTTCTCAGGGGGTACCTCCTGCCAACGTCCCTGGCCGGTGTCTCTTGGCCGGGTCTGCCTCGAGCCGGTGAGTCCGCGGCGGGGCTGTCACCCCCACCTTCATCCAAGGCACCCTCACCCTCTCGGTTGTCCGGGCTGTCCACTCTCTGGTCGCCGATTCTCCTGAAGAATGAAGCATTCCTTGTTACAGACGACGTCCCATCAGAAGCTGTTACCATAGAACCCTTGACCGCCACGACATCTAGAGGAGCGGGTTCATACCTGAGGGACAACTTTCCATGTGGGTGATGATTCCTCACCAGCACCTCGTCTCCCAGCGCGATGTGTGGGGGCCTTAGGCCCCTCCGGATGTTTTCCATCTGCGTCCTGACTCGTCTGTCCTCCTCGACCTGTTCGTTGTCAATGACGGCAGGGTCCCTGTCCCCCACCTCCGGTTTCACGTCTCTCGGACATCTCTGGAAGAGAGCCTCCGCCGGGGCCACACCCGTTGATGAGTGAGGTGTGGTCCGATAGCCCCGCAGGAAGACGTACAGGGCCCTCTGCAAACACTCGCCCTTTCCATGGGCGATCCGAAACACTTTGCTGAGGGTGCGCATCATGCGCTCTGCCTCCCCGTTGGCCCGGGGCCACAGTGGGGTCACCCGCCGGTGTTGAATGCCATACTCCTTCATGAGCTCGGCAAAACTCTCGCCTTAGAACGGTGCCCCGTTGTCGGAGCATAGCACAGAGGGCAGGCCATGGGTGGCGAAAATCTTCTCCAGCGCCACCACCACGTTCTAAAATGCGACGGACTCTATGAACTCGACCTCCGGGTATCGAGACCACTCGTCCACCACAACTAGGAAGTGAGTGCCTCTCGACGTGGACCCGGAGTCTGCGTGCACCACTTCCCATGGCCGGGTCCCTCTGGGCATCGCTTCAATGGACGGTTCCCGCTGGGCCGGTGCCGCAGCCTGGCACCACACGCACGACGCCACAAATGTTTCCACCTTCCGCTCGAGTTCCGGGAACCACACCTTCTGGCGGAGGCGAGCTTTGGTTTTGGGCGCCCCTTGGTGACCCTGGTGCGCCAACGCGATGACCTGTGCCACTTTGGCCTGGGGCACCACGATCCTCTCACCCCTCAGTAGCAGCCCCGACTCTGAGAATGTCAGTTCTTCTCTCACTCTCCATAACTGCTCAAGGGCCACTCTGGCTTCACATGTCCTGCGTTCCACGGCCTCCAGTACCGTCTTCCAGGTACCCTTCTGCATGGCTTCCCTCAGGATGGCAAAACATTCGTCACCTTTGGACGCAACCTCGAGTTCTTCCACCTGCATGGAGTTTGGGGTGGCCGTCTCCACCACCAGATGGACATGTTCATCGGCCTCTTCCGCTGATGCAGACTCCTGCGAGTCCATTCTTGGGTGACGAGATAGGTAATCTGCCGCGTTGTTAGCCCCTGTACGATATGTTAACGACACTCCATACTCAAGCAGGGCGAGCATCCAGCGCTCTATTCTCACTGGTGGACGGGATGATGAGCCCGCCATGATCGGCAGCAACGGCTTGTGGTCCGTGACCACAGTCACGGGGCGCCCCAGAATGTAGAGGCGAAAATGTCTGCAACCCCACAGCACCGCCAGGGCTTCCCTCTCGATCTGGGAGTATCTTTGCTCGGTGTCGGAGAGCGCCTTACTGGCGTATGCTATGGGTCGGACCTCTTGGTCATTCCCCACTTGTGTAAGCACTGCCCCCAGTCCATATGGGCTGGCGTCCACCACGATCTCTGTCTGCAGGCTCGGATCGAAGAACGCCATGGTGTCGTCCGCCGCCAAGGCGCCTCTGATGTCGTCGAATGCCGCCTGCTCAAGGGGGCCCCAGTGCCAGGTGGTGTCCTTCTTTGTGAGCGATCTCAACGGCTCTGAGCGGGACGCCAGGTTCCTGATGAAACGGCCACAGTAAGTGACCATGCCCAAGAAGCTCCTCACCTCCGCAACATTCTCAGGCGGACGCGCCTCCTTTATGTCCCTCACTTTGCGGGGGTCCGGCGACACCCCATCCGCCTTAAACACGAACCCAAAGAATTCGATCGTTGTTTTCAGAAATTCACACTTGTCCTTGTGCAGGGTGAGTCCCAGCGAACACAGGCGCTCAAAGGTCTTGGCCAGGCGTGCCAGATGCTCCGTCTCAGTCCTGGCATACACCAAGATGTCGTCGCTAATATTGAGGACTCCATCCAGGTCCGCTAGTGCCCCTCTTATGATGTTTTGGAAAACCTCCGCCGCGGAAGACACCCCAAAACTCAACCTCTTGTATCGGTAAAGACCTCGATGAGTGGTAAAGGTTGTGATGTAGCAGGACTCGGGGTGCAGGACCACCTGATGATAGCCTGCTCTCAGGTCCAGTTTGGAAAAGAACCTCGCCCCTTGCAGTTCGGCTATGATGTCATCGATGGTAGGGGTCAAATGTCGCTCCCTCTTTATGGCCTTGTTGGGGAGTCGCATGTCCACGCAGATCCTCACCGCGTCCGGCTGTTTCGGCTTGCGCGCAATGACAATGGGCGACACCCACGGGGTGGGGCCCTCAACCTTTTCAATGATGTCCAGCCCCACCAGATTGTCCAATTCTCGATCTACCAGATCCCTGAGATGAAAAGGAACTCGCCGGTGCTTCAGCGCCACTGGTTGGATCGACTCATCGATGTGGAGCTGGACTGGCTCACCCACCAACTGTCCAATGCCTTCAAACAGGGAGCTGTGTTTGGCCAAGAGCACCTGAATGTCATCTAAGTACACTGAGTATGCGAATGTGACGATGCCCAGCGCCTCAGCCGCAGCACAGCAAAGCAGGGTGTTGTCGCTCACCGGTGTGACATAGAATCTGGCCCGGATGTGTGAATCACCATATTGGACATCAGCCACGAACACGCCATCCAGAGGAAGGGGCTGATCGCCGCCGAAAGCGAATATGCGTGCTCTCGGTGCGGTCAGCGTCGGCCGGGCCTGCATAGTATTATAGTGCTGTCTGGCCATCACATTCACGGACGCACCGGTGTCCACTAGCATCGGTACAGAGTCTCCATTGACAAGCACGTTGCACCTGGGCTGTCTCTTGGAGCGGGATTTCAGCATGCTCACCCTGGACACGAAGAAGACGTTTTCCTCATCCTCTTCTTCCTCCTCCCCTTCCTGAGGGGCCCCTTTGTCACCCTGGTCCACCTGAGCAACGTTGGACGCCCTTTGGGGTTGGAAGAAACCGGCTCGGACAGGTCCTCTTGGCACTACCTTGGGAGCTGCAGATCTGCACATCCTGGCAAAGTGGTCCGCGCCTCCGCACCTACCGCACTTAACCCCAGTCGCGGGGCATTCAGCTGGGTGTGGGAGATCGTACCCACACTTTGGGCACGAGGAAGTCGTCCCAGGCGGGCGCGGGCTCTGAATGTTCATGGGGCGCCTCGCTCCACGGCCTCTTCCAACCGCGCAGACTTCCTCCACCTTGCCTGGGCGGGCACCAGCTTCCATTCTGGTCGCCCGCAATTCCGACACTTCGTGGCACCTTCCCAGTTCTAGGATGCGAGGAAGGGTGATGCCAGGCTCGCGCAATATCTGGCGCCTCAGTTTCCCAGAGACACACCCCTGAATGAGTTGGTTGCGAATCATGACTTCAGGGTCATTCCACGCACATGGCGCCGCCAGTCTCCGCAGCCGCCCATAGAACACATCCAGAGTCTCGTCATCCTTCTGTCGGGCCGTTCCCATGAGAAAACGTTCATAATCTGCATTGGCCATTGGCAGAAAATGATTATGGAGTGCATCCTTTGCCGCCGCAAACGACCCATCCGCCGGCTGCAGGGACAGAAATATCTCGTGCACTGCTGGGCCAGCAGAGTACAGAAGAGTGGCCAGCTTGCTGTCGTCGCTTGTCTCCATAGTGGCCCTGAAGTACATCTTAAGCCTATCCATCCACATCTTCCACCTCTGTCCCAGGCTTGATGGAGCACCCGAGGTATCAAACTCAGGCATTGGCTGTAGGGACCCAGGTGGTTTCAACGGGGGAGCAGGCGGAGGCACAGCAGCAGCAGCAGCAGCAGCTTGACTCATGGTGGAAAGCGCACAAGCACCCCAGAAGATATAAGGGATGGGGCCGCAACTCACCACCAGCAGTTAGCCTCTAGAGATGGTTTGACTTCTGCCTCTCACCCGGCGCACTCCTCGCAGATGTATTGCCCAGCCAGCATGCAGACAATGAGGTGTCTAAAAATTGAGCAGGGGGAAGGGCTCCTTCAGCAGGCTTCCATAGAGTCTTGCCCATCTACTCGGTGAAAAACAGTGAAAATGTCAATGAATCATTCTGAAATTGACACGTGTTGTCTCCAGCGACTATCCGCCGCTGAAATATCCAAAAATTATGTCCGGATGGCTCACCGGCGCCTCGTTATGAAGCCGTGAGTCTCCGAGGCCTATTCATCAAAATGGCCACCGGCCGCGGGTATCTCTCCCTTCTCCGCGGTCAGAATTCGCTGGAGCGCTCACGTCGGATCATCTACGCTCCCAGCTAATATCTCCGCCTGTTCCAGGGAGTGATCCCGGCACTCGTCGCCACTGTTGGCGGTCTCCGGATGCCGCCATCCGTGAGCCCCCCACCCCCCGTGACACAGAGACACGGAGACAGCGTTGTTATCAGTGTGGGCTCCCCGGTGAATGTGATGTCACCGGGAACGCCCTGTTTATTTAACAGCGCACGCGACGGAGTGAACGTCACCCCGTCGCGTGCGTACCCTTAAAGGGCCAACGCCACAGGCAACACGTTCTTCTGCCACTGGCGACATCCTTATGAGATTGTCAGCATGTAAATCACTCAACAGGTTGAGTTCCCTATTGGGAGGGACTTACAGTCTGCCCTCTGTTTCCATTACATCCTTGACCAATAAGAACGAGCAAGTTTGTCTTCAGCGAAAACAGCACATAGAACAACGGGCTATGTAGTGTTTTATGTATGAGTGGCAAGGAGGCAGGCTGAGATGCCCTAAAAAATAGAAATGGCATCTTCTGGATCGCAGCTCTCCTTCTCCTATAGCATTCGATTTGGATTAGCCAAAAGTTAATAAAAAAATAAAATAATTATGATATCACTGTATTGAAAGTTATTCAGAGACTTCACCCATTGCCTTAAAGGACTTGGGAGCGGGCTCTCGAGTCGCATACTTCTATAATGAGGTAAAGTTTGCATAAAGGACATGTAATAACGCTAGGGACAGCAGTCTTTCAGTCCTCCATGATCTGACGTGGGGATAATTAGGAAACAGAGGGGGTTTAAAAAGCTGCATTCATTTAAACACTGCCATTCAAACTAGTTCTGGGGAAATGTGTCGGTGACCTGGACATTTTCAAATGCCAGCATTGACCAAGAGCCTTAGCAGTGCTACTTGTGGAAACAGCCAACGTTCCCCGTTGAAAGATGCGCCTTACAGCTTGAGCTGGGCTGAGAGCAATCAGCAACCTTAACTCGTCCAAAGTGACGCATGTAGGGAAAAAAAAAAGCACAAACCACTACACAATGTTCAGTAAACACATCCCTTTGTGTAACAATGAATTGAGTCCAGGCCCGCTGGGCGTAACACGCTGAACTCGTTGTGAGGGCAAAAAACGTCTGTTAGGCGTGCGACGACGCCCTGCACTCTTCTTGGCACATTGAGGATGTGGAGGACTGCACCCTTGAAGGACAAGACTTATTGGGAATATTTTCAGTCTCACTTGAGTTGGCGAGGCACAGAGTCAAGGTTTTAGTATGGACAGACATCAAGTTTATTCAGCTGTGAAACACAACCCCTTGACAGGGACCTCATTTAGGGGTCACCAGAGGTCGCAGCTGCGACTTCTGAGGTCTCCCTTGCGACCTCTGTGGTCTCCCTAAAAAAAAAATACATTTTGTAATGCAAGCTCTTGGGCTGTGCCCAGCACCATGTGGCTCTTTACTTCTGGGGTGGCTGGCTTTCTTGTTCAGGTCGCTTAAAAAAAAGAAGAAAAATAAGAACAGGAATGCCACAAGTCTTACACTTTCAGCACTGGCCCTAAATGAGAAAGAATAGGAATACCAAATAATGTGTCTTTCTGGAATTCTATACAATAATTGCTAGACTCATTAAAGGTTTATTTCAGGCACACTTCAGTGGGTGGGTTACTGATTTAGTCTGTTCTTAAACGCCTCAACTCAGCCTTTCATCCTTCTGAGGTCGATACATGAGTACTAACACAGGTTTGGTGATATTGGGTGTATAATTTTTCTACATAAAGCGCTTAAGCGTAAGTGCTATATAATAACACATCATTATCATTTGGCCTTGGACGTTTGCTTGCATTCACAGTAATTTGGTAATATGGGCCTATAAACACTGATCTTAACGATACATATGGTGATCCATTCTAGTATGAAATGTACATCACATTATAGTGATATCGTAACCATATTTGTGGTAGTGTACAATGCTATGTGATGCCACTTCCTGTTTTGTCAACGGGTGAAAGGTTGTGTTCCATCGCTTCCCGCGATATCACTTTAGGGTGGGGTCAAATTACATCACTTCCTGTGATGTCATCAGGGTCAAGGGTCGTGTGATGTCACGTCCGCTACCCCTAGCATTTTGGTGAAATGACGTCCCTGCCCCTTGAACAGGGATATCTATGAGAACACTCATAAATGCCTCCAAGCGAGGACATCAGGATTCCCTGTGCTACACGTGTGATTATTGAGTGCGGACTGCCTAGTATCATATTGGGAGCCACACCAACTGGTCACATGAGTACATAGTTACAAGGAAGTGACCGTTCAGTCAAAAGAAACCATGACTGCTGCCAGTTTTTGCCACTAAGGGGGCCAGTGTTTAGTCTGATGTTCCCTTCAAGGAGCCACCTGAGGTTGGTTATCCAAAAATGTATCACAATTTTATATAGTGCTTCATGATCTATTCCTCGCACCTCTAAGCATTCTACTAATATCTGTTAAAATACGCAGTTTAATTGTACTTATTTTACTGACCTTATAAGGGTGAAGGGCTGAATCTGACTTGACAGGATTCAAACCAACAAACTGCGGCTGGCCCCACCCCTATGGCCTGAAGATACGGCTGCATGTTGCAATTACAGAAGGAAAGGCGCATGCAGATGCATTAAGAGAAGGCCCTACTGCATTATAAAGGTTGGGGCTGGTGCCCTAGGCTAAGGTGAGTGGGACCACTCTGAGTATGTACACACGAGACTAAATAAACAAACATTGGCAAAGCCAGTGACATTGACTTTTCCAGTTGTTCATTGCATATTACATTTATAGACATTAATTTGTTTCGAGCAGGCCATGCTCAAAGAACATCTAAACTAAATAAGCCTTTGCACCCAGACATGGAATAATTGCCAGGTGAGAGAGGTGCAGTACACCTAATGTCTGAGAGATCTTCCCCAAGAGTGTTCAGGCTTTTAGCACCCAAGAGGATGGGCCTTTCATCCCCCAAAATAAGTCAATCAATTCAATGCTGACCGTGGCATCCATATGCCTCTGTGCAACCAGGGCAACATGAATGTACTGTGGGGCACTGCATGAACAAAACACAGAGTATGATGGTGTACGCGGGGCCAGAACACGCACACAGTGCTTTGAGCAGAGGAGTCGAGAGGACTTTGAAAGTAGAAGGATTCACCTGGACCTCTCTTTGGAGTACACTCTGCTCCAAAGTCCATCGATGAATCAGCTAAAAGGGCACCCCCGTTTTTAAATAGGAAAATGCCAATGTGGATGTGGATTGTTCCATAGCAGGCCTGTTGTCAAGGGCCCAATCCTGACCGCAGAAGTGAGTGTCTTTTGCCTTCTGATGTCATTCTCAGGGTGCTATGACTGCAGGACGTTTTGGAGACCAATCATAATCCAAGATGGTAGGATGTCTCTGTAGAGTAAAGCTTTCTCCTGGGGTCCTTTAACTCCATCCCTTCCTCTGTGGACTCCAGTAATCAGCACCCTTTTGAGATGTGGGCATTGCTATGACAGTGCTGTCTTTAATGCACAGATTCCTAGCTGAACCTGCAGGGAGCATACCTGTTGCCTGGAGAAGGTGACTAGCCTTCTGAGCGGGATCAAAGAGAGGGTTCTTGGTGGGGACCCAACAATTATTTTGGGTTCAGCTAGCCTAGACTGCTTGTACACACCAGGCCTTATCATGGATAAGTCACTATCCACCAAGCTGACAATACAAATGACAACAATTGCTTGCATATGTTTAATTGTGTAATCCCAGGAGCCACAATGTCAGAACCAGACATGCTGTACCTTTTAGCTTTTGCAAACTGCACCAGATGTCTGGGGCACACAATAATGATATTTTGAATCTGCAATGGTTGCATTTCAAAACGCCTCTCCTGCGTGTTGGAACTATGGATTACAGAAACTGTGTTCAGTAACCTTTAAACCTGCACTGTTGCTACTACAAGGCAGTTGTTTGGCGATGTCAGTAGACAGTTGCAGAAAAGGTACATATGTGCACTCTACTTTCTAGCATGGAGCATTATTAGAGTCAGCTTGATTAGCAGAGCTCTCCGAGGCAGATTTTTCTGTATGATTTTACCACTAAAAATTCAAAAATGCTCAGGCTCTTTTCACCCTCTCAGATGGCATTTTCTCCTTACTCTCCACACCACCTTACATTTATTCTACACTTTCTCTTGAGCTATTTCCACCTCAAACAGCACCACACCCCACAGTGAGAGGGGGGGAAGGGTGACAAATAGTGTTCAAGCAAGAGATAAATGGAGACTTAGAGAAGCAGAGAGAAAGAGGGATATATGGAGGAGAAATGATAGATGAAGCAATACAGCGTGACCGAGCGAAAGAGAGAGCGAGTGAAAGAGGCTGAGAACTGGAACTAAAAGACTAGGATAAAGGACAAGCATGAATGAGAAAGATTGGGATGAAGGACTCCAACTAGGATGAAAGAGTGAGAGGAACAGGGATAAAAGAGAGGGAGAAGGCTTGGGACTAAGTGTAAGGATTGGATCTGTGACAGATTACAATCTGGTGAGGGCGTAAAAGACCTGGCTTTTTTATTTGTATAGCTTAATAAAAACATGCAGGTAATTCCATCTCTGAAAGGGTAACCTGCTACTGAGATTCCCCTTTCATAAGATCCAGACCAAAAGTATAGTGTGTACCTGTGCTCTGCTGTATCAGTACCGTGATCTGCATTGCCTGCTATACCAGTGTCACAGAACAGGTTGAGAGATCACAGGTGCCCTTTTGACAGCTGCAGTGACAGCCAAGTCTCTGCAGTACAGGGGCTACATTTAAGATATGCACCCCTGTACCAAAACATTATGATTATGAGTAGCCCATGCTGGTGGCGGGGTAAACGCTCAATATAAGCCATGCATGAGTTAGGGCATGGGGTGTGGTACTGCTCAATCTTTGCAGCCACATCAAATTTGATATCAAACCTGTGTCAGCTCCTGTGAGACAGCAAGCTCTGGAAGGTTATGTGTATTCTGGCCAGCCAGGCTGCTCCTGCCAATTGACTGGACAGGAAGCTGAATGGTGCGGCCTATTCTTTGATCTCTTTGCGAGTGTAGGTGACACCCTCTCACAGAGACAGCCACTCAACAAGAAGTTGTCCTGGGCCCACCCATCACAGGAAATTATCTGTTCAAAAGGAGTAGCCTCACAGAAGGGTGCTGCACACCAATGGGGCATTTGATCCTATTGAGAAAGAAAGGAGCAGAGATAGTGTAGCCAGAGAGCGCTCTGTATAGTTGTGGACAGTTCTGTCATCTGGCTTCTTTCTCCCCTCCAGCCCCCTCCACGTCCTCTAGGTCCTCTAGGTCAAAGCACTTTGGATGGGATGTCAAAAGGGAACAGTCGACTTCTTTCAAGAACAGGGATTGGACTCCTAAGGCTAGGTTTAATTCCAATCACATGCAGACTTGCCTTGAAAAGAAGGAATCTCCCACCACTTCTTTCAATCATCTTTTGGACTCCATCCATTTAAGAAGATGTTATGAGAGGTGATCTTTACAATGTCCTACGCCAGTTAGGTGAAGACTCAGTGTCCAAGGCAGATGGACACTCTGTCCCCTGACAATCTTCAGGGATCGGTGGGGGCAAACTGCTGTTGGGACTAGACCTTTGTCTCTCCCAGCTACATTGGTACCCGGGACCTCACTATGTTGAAGGATTCATGCAGTTGAGACCCATGCTCCCATGTGCTTGGGAGCCTAAGAACAAGGACCAATCTTACTCTGAATCCCTGGATTGGGACTCACAGCATCCCGAGCACCAGGACAGCCAGGAAACCTGTTTTCTTGGTTTATAGTCATTCCATCGACAGCCAAAGCATCTAATGCCATGCCATATAAAAAAAAGCATCTAAAAAAAGCATCTATTGCATTTTTTCTATTTTTTTTAAAATGGGGATTAACCTTTAAATCCCATTTTTATTAAACTAAACCCTTTACCATCTAAAAAAAAATGCACTAGTTGCTTTTTTTTAGATGCTTTTTTTTAGATGGTATGGCTGTCAATGCTTTGGTTGTCGATGCAATGACCCGATACTGGTCCAACTGCTTTAAAATAGGGTTCGATGCATCTCAATCTAAAGGACCCACTGGTGGTGTTCTTGGTACTCTGTCAAACTCTTCAAACCTCTGTCTGGCTCAAATCGGCCACTCATTGCCGAAAACCCAACCTCTGGAGAGTCACTCATCGATTCAAACAAGCAATCACAAAATGACTCTGCCCGGCTTGACCTTGAACTGCCACTTCATTGAACAGTACACTGGAGCATCAAGATCACCACTTCGAACAGTCACCATCCCTCGACTTGAAACATGGGAGTGACACTCGTTGACCATACCCAGATGTTATAACCCCAACTCGACCCCCAAACCAACCCTGGTGAGTGCTCCAACCTGCATTGCTCAAACGCTGCCTTCGAGCCACTCTGAGCCTCTGTGTTCACACCAACTCAACACCAGCTTGCTGCTTGGATCTGCATGACTCACTGCACGACTCACTGTATTAGAACGTGGCTCAATGCAGCCAAACAGCCAAAAGGGTAAAGAAGCTGCTATTGACTGCTAACTGCCCTCTTGGTCCATGTGTGGGCCCTAAAGATTGATTCCTTTTTCAAGAACAGTGTTTCCTTTAATTGCCTTTCTCCCCCTGTCTCATTACAGAAAGTGCTGCATCTACTATCTTTGCATATTCTGTATTTTTTCTACAGGGGTGCAATTTTGTAGTTTTGTCTAGTTAGTTAATATTGTTCACAGTGTGTATAATTAAGGTATAATTAAGGTATATATATTCGTAAAGAACCTACATTGGACATTCCTTTTTTGTTGGACAGTGTTTTGGGTTGCTACTGAACCACATTCACAGCCACCTTGAGAGTCTAGCCTTCTTTCGTCCCACCTTACCACAAAAGGCAAAAGAGATATTTCTCTTAACTTTATTTTATTTTTTTAGTTTATTGTGGGTACCAATAGTTTTTAGGAGATCCGGGGGAGAAAGAGAAGAGAATTCAGTCCAGAGTGGTAGTGTGCGTGCCAGGGCGCAGGGGGCGACAATGCTGTGGGAGGTAGATTTGATGGTCTCTCATGTTTTGCCTATTTATTTTTTTATTTAAAAATGCATATGGTTTACATCTTAAACCTTACATTTATGATTCAATTCAATTTGTTTAGGCCTCCTTTTTAAAATCTTTAATTTTAATACTCCTGTTTGCTGCTGCCGTTTTCTGAGGTAATGGTTTCCCAGAAATGAATGATAGTAGCAACCATCTTTCTGTTGTTTCCCATAAGGATTTGACTTCATCGTTCCTCTGTTTCCATTTCGACGGGTGCACTTTGGTATTTGCCGCTATATAACAGTCTTTTCTGATTAAGTGCCTCACATTCCATTATTACATGGTATAGAGTTTCTGTTTTCCCCAAAATTAGACAGAATCTACAGCCACTGTTCGCATTTTTGTTTTGAGTCCATTTCCCCAAAACTTCTCTTGTGGGGAGTACGTTTAATATCAATCTTAAGAACTTATATTAAATTCTTCGATCTGGGTATAAGTTGAGATAGTGGGGTAGTTGGTTAAGTGCTTGTGACTCTCCGTTGCACTATAAGTTCAGTTTATATCGGTCTTTTTTATCTTGCGTCACTATCCAATCAGGTCAACTCAGCTTCCTTTTTGCGTTTTGTGGCATTTGCGTCAGTGTCTCCAATGTAATTCCCTTTTCGTTACACATGCTCATTGCCGCTTCCTTCCATTTTTTTAGTGATGTATCATTAACCTGTAAATCTGAAGTTCTTAAAATTTCCAAGGCGGTATCTTCTCTTCGCTATTCAATTTTCTAAAAAGATCCAATGTTTTTGAAGCGATTGAAGGCCCAGCTCGTAGTGTATGCGGGACATCGGCATATTTTGAGGTAGGCCTAGTACTTTCCGCCAGTAAATCGCCTCCAATTTTATCCATTTCGGTCTATCCAGATTGATCATTGTTTCTGCCCCATACGCAAGAATCGCTGTCACCTTTTGTTTATAAAAGGTTACCACTGGCCTTAGCGAAAATTTCCCAAATTTCTTATGGATCACCAGACCCTGGTCCGGTGCTTTGGTTTTGGACTTCAAATGTTGTGCCCATGGAATTTCAGTGAGTGATTGGTTGATCCATATTCCTAAATATTTGTACGTAGCAACCTGTGTCAATTTTTCCTGTTGTAAATGATATGAAAAAACTTTTTTTCCTTTTTGCTTTCTATATGTCAGGGCCATAATTTTTGTCTTCTTGATGATTATTGTAAGTTCATTTTTTTCCATATATTCTTGTGTTTTGCTGAGTGCCATTTGTAGTCCGCACAGTGTTTTTGCCAGCAGAATAATATCATCTGCATAGATCAAGCACGGTACCGCTGTCACGTTTAATATTGAGGATTGATGTTTGGTGCATTTATCGACTCTTCGAAATCCGACGTGAAGAGACTAAACAGAGCTGCAGCCAACGGTGTCACGACTCGCTCCCTTCGCTCCCGTTCCCGCCACTTGGGGGCATGTTTTGGGGCTTATTCCTTGCTGGACATTTCCTCCGAACCTAATGCCACAGTGCTGTAATGAATTGGGAGCGCAAAATCCCTATTTTCCAAACTACTTCCCTTCCGGATCCATTCCAGGTCTTTGGCAGCCAGCATGCTTCTTTAACCAAATGACTGTGTTTCCCAGAATGCCTGGCCCACTGCTCCACCTCCACCCTTGCAGGACTAGGTTGGGTGGAGGATAAGCAACACCTGTGGCTGCAGGTGCAGCAGTCAGCACACCTGAGGCGTGTGCTCGTTTAGCAGCTTTAAAAGCCTCAGTCTCACTTCAGTCCAGCGCTGGTCATCGTTTGCAGTGTTCCTGTTTTTGACTAGTCCCTTGTTCATTGTTCCTTGCCCTTTTACCTAGGTCCTGGTTCCTGTTTTCTTGTTCCCTCCGCCCTGAATCTCTGATTCATGCTCTAATTGATTTCTGCTCCCTTGTTTCCCTTTCTTCCTTCCTCTGTTTACAGGCAGCATTTCTCAGTGCTTTCCCTATTCAAATGCAGCCCAGTTGGTATTTCTTTGACTCTGTCCTTTGCTGCTGTTAACCCGTATGCCTTAGCCTTCCTCTTGATTATCTTCCTGTCTTTTCCTTGGAAGGATAGGGAGAAGTTTGCATTGGTTATTTAGCTTTTTCCCTGCTCCTGATCCTTACTTCTATTGGGATCCATTCCAGGTTTTCCTTAGCACTTCTGCATTTATTTTCCCATTTGATTTTAGGTGTGGTGTGCGGTTGTTAGCTAGCTCCTGTGTGAATGCTTATGTTTTCCTCACTATTTGTTATCATTATTTCAACTTAGGTATTTAGTTTTCTGCAGCGGATCACTCTCGGCTGCCTCCCAGCCTTCACCCTTGCCCTGTCGGGCTCCCCACATAACAGCGGATCACGCTCTGCTGCATTCCAGCCTCCGCCCTTGTCCTCTGGGCTCCCTGCCCTGCAGCCTGCCTCGCTCCGGCTGCCTTCAGCCCTTGTCCTCTTGGGCCCCCTGTTCTACAGTCTACCACTCACTGGCAACCTACAGCCCGTGCCCTCTGGACCTTCCTACTTCTCCCATTGCTGTTCTAGCCTCTCGGGGTCCCAGTTCATCAACAGGATTCATGGGCTAGCTGACATTCAAGAGATTTATTCTCGTCCTTGTGAGTACAGTTCTTTAGTTTTCTTATTTGATACCATCAGAGTGTTAGTTCACAGATCCTGTCATTGCTTGCCCTCCACGTGGGTTTAGCGCTGTCAGTACCTGTAACAGCAATTGGGGGTAAGGCGCTTGCCGACTTTCCTCGCGGTCAGGTGCTTACCCCACATCCCTTTTCACATATTGGGTTTAATATCACACTCTGTTTGCACTCCTGGCTTCTAGCATACATGAGTCGTTGTTCCTATGTGCACATTTCCCTTGCCATATTCGCTGCCTTAGTATTCGCAGGACTAATCCTGACAGAATGACCAGCCCAAAATTCCCATTGAATATGGCAAGTTTAAGAAAGAAAGGCAGCAAGGCCTCTAACAAGTTTGTACAGAAAGCTTCCCCTACATTTACCTGTGACAATCAAATCACTAGTCTTGGTTTAAATGAACTCCTTGTCACGAATGGGCATTTACGAGCAGAGTATTTTTCCCATAGGATGGCTCACCCTACATTGCCTGATCCTAGTTCGATCTTTTGTTCTGATCCCGATTCTATGTCAGCGCAAGCCTTAACCGTAGAAAACAACACACTGTCAGACTTATTATACAAGAGTACCTCGGTTGTTGAACCCCATGATTCCAGTTGTGCTTCACCTCAGATAGAACAGTTTCATGGTACAAACATAAAGAATGGAGGGGTTCCTTGCATAACTTCTGTTTTCTACCCTCAGTCCAAATACTTCTTTGCACAAGTACATACGGTAGTCCCTAATGTCAAGAGGTCTAAGGTCAATTGTTTGCTTAAGGGTAACACAGGCCAAGTTAGTATGAGAAAGTATAAATCTCAGAACCTGAAAGCAGTAGAGGACAGTGCACAATCGGTGCACATCCAGATTGCTAGTGCAGGATCCAGCCCTGATGCTACTATGCCTCCCCCTGTGCCTACTGATAGTGATGTACAGTTAATGCAGGGCATACTAAGAGCCAAGCTTGAGGAGTTAACACAAGAATTCATTTCTTTACAAGAGGAGAATAAGATCTTGCACGCATTCCTGAATACACCTCAGACTTTATCCATTGATGTTGATGAAGTGAACACAGTTCAGCCCCTGAGTGCAGAGACTTTGGTAAATCATGATAATTGCCAATATGTTAGATCTATTGGAAGTGAAAGTCTTTCTTCTAGCACAGCGCTCAACCTGGGCACAGTTTCTAACAATTGTTCTGCTGATTATCAGGGATTGCAGTTAGCTGAAGATTTACAAGCCACTCCTTTACCTAAAGTTTCCTGTGTAGCAGTCGGTCATAATTCTGAGCTAGCACACATACAAGCTTCTGATCTCCAAACACAATACACAAAGGTGGCATACACAGATTCAGTCACTACACTAGGCTTAGGTCCTGCTCTTGATACAGCTGCTGAGACTGAAGTAGAGTTTAAAGCTGATGTGGAAGACGATCTTACCTCTGGGTTCACTCTTCCTTCTGCCAATTCTGATCAATACAAACAGTCAGAGACTGTACAGATTGCATGTTCTGATGAACTCATTCCACAGTATACAGAACCAAAAGACCAGCAGGCGAATCCTGAACTGTTGATTGTTAATCTGCCTCTTTCAGAAGCTAAGACAGAGGAATGGACAATTGACGAAATCCTGATTAACAGAGACTTTACTATGGTGATTCCACTGGTTGATTTTGACTTCCACAAAGAAAGAGACTCTGTGTCACCCACTAAAGAAAAGGACCGCAAGGGTACAGTTCAGTCCTTGGTTACGGGAGCCAAGGAGTCTAATGCCCTAAAGGTGCCCTCCATTCCTGAGACACCAATGTGTCTATCAACTTCTGAGACTTCTGTGTGTCCTCCTACAACCATTGACTCTTCTATGATCCAATCCACAGCCCTGCAGTCATCTTTGGTACACGTGTCTTCAACCAATGAACCACTGCCATGTCTGCCATTTCATCAAGAGCCTCCACCATGCACGGGGTTAGTCCCAAAGACCCTGACATGTTTGGATTCAGCTACCGAGATGGCTCCAACTTGCATGCCTTCCGCTTCAAAGTTTCCTCTGGCCTGCCTGTCTACAGTGACTCATCCAGAAGATCATCCTTCAGCCAGAGAGCCTCCGGTAGTCCATCATATGTGCATGTCTTCAGTTCCAGAGTCTATTGCTTGTTTGCCTTCAGTTCATGATACACCGGTATCCTGCTTAGCTTCGCTTCCAACATCAGAGGTATACCTGTCTACACCATCAGATCCTGCTGTATTTTCTACTGCTCCAGACAGTCCTCCTGAATCCCAAACATTTACTGTCGATGAACGTTTAGATTGCCTTTCTTTTGCTTCAGGAGGAGCATCAGAATGCCTGCCTTTTCCACAAGACGATTCTCCCAACTGCTTCGCTTTAGCATCAGAGCATCCAAAGAATGCAGCATCAGATTTTGAGACTTTTGCCAGCTCCCGCTTCAGAGTCATCAAGCTAGACCAAGTGGTGAGTCAGAACCACTCATCTGGGTGTGCACAGGGGGTGGTGCAGACCGGCGTATTACCTACAGAACTTGTGCAACAGAATTCCGCCAAGAAGCACCAGTTGGGTGCTAGTAGCCAAAGGAAGGGAATGACTGCTGCAGTTCAAGATGTGTCTGTTATTGCTCCTTCTGCAAGTGTGCCTGAAATACCAAGTACTGTGTCTATCACTCCTATCAGTATGCCAAACGTCCCTGCTGTTGTATCCAACGTGCAATCAAACCTTAATCATTTTCAACCACAAGCCTTTTCCCAGATGGATGACAGAAAAAGATCTGAACCTCTACCTCAGCCGCCACCTTCTCTAATGGCTGAACATGAACATTTCCTGAAGCCAGCAACTTCCTTACCTCCCGCATGTCTGCTCTCGGCAGAAAGGCTAACAGAACTTCTACCATTGTCTAAGGCAAGTTGCACCAGCCTGCCTCCCTCCTCAAAGACTTACAAGGGTCCACTCCCAGTGACTGAGCTTCCTGGACCTTTCAACTTTGCTTCAGGTCTTGCAAGTCCTTCATGCCTTTCTTCAAACCATGAGTCTCTTCCTCACCAGAAGCCATTGATTCCATCAGTATCACCTCCAAAGACAAAGCACTCCTATCATGGAAGCCCATCTGCCTTTGCCCACAAGCCACCATTTCCATCAGTGCCACCTCCAAAGAAAAAGCACTCCCATCATGGAAAGAAGAAGTCTCGTGCAGGTGGCGGGCACCCGAAGAGGGCCGTAGGAGGGGGTATACTGTCACGACTCGCTCCCTTCGCTCCCGTTCCCGCCACTTGGGGGCATGTTTTGGGGCTTATTCCTTGCTGGACATTTCCTCCGAACCTAATGCCACAGTGCTGTAATGAATTGGGAGCGCAAAATCCCTATTTTCCAAACTACTTCCCTTCCGGATCCATTCCAGGTCTTTGGCAGCCAGCATGCTTCTTTAACCAAATGACTGTGTTTCCCAGAATGCCTGGCCCACTGCTCCACCTCCACCCTTGCAGGACTAGGTTGGGTGGAGGATAAGCAACACCTGTGGCTGCAGGTGCAGCAGTCAGCACACCTGAGGCGTGTGCTCGTTTAGCAGCTTTAAAAGCCTCAGTCTCACTTCAGTCCAGCGCTGGTCATCGTTTGCAGTGTTCCTGTTTTTGACTAGTCCCTTGTTCATTGTTCCTTGCCCTTTTACCTAGGTCCTGGTTCCTGTTTTCTTGTTCCCTCCGCCCTGAATCTCTGATTCATGCTCTAATTGATTTCTGCTCCCTTGTTTCCCTTTCTTCCTTCCTCTGTTTACAGGCAGCATTTCTCAGTGCTTTCCCTATTCAAATGCAGCCCAGTTGGTATTTCTTTGACTCTGTCCTTTGCTGCTGTTAACCCGTATGCCTTAGCCTTCCTCTTGATTATCTTCCTGTCTTTTCCTTGGAAGGATAGGGAGAAGTTTGCATTGGTTATTTAGCTTTTTCCCTGCTCCTGATCCTTACTTCTATTGGGATCCATTCCAGGTTTTCCTTAGCACTTCTGCATTTATTTTCCCATTTGATTTTAGGTGTGGTGTGCGGTTGTTAGCTAGCTCCTGTGTGAATGCTTATGTTTTCCTCACTATTTGTTATCATTATTTCAACTTAGGTATTTAGTTTTCTGCAGCGGATCACTCTCGGCTGCCTCCCAGCCTTCACCCTTGCCCTGTCGGGCTCCCCACATAACAGCGGATCACGCTCTGCTGCATTCCAGCCTCCGCCCTTGTCCTCTGGGCTCCCTGCCCTGCAGCCTGCCTCGCTCCGGCTGCCTTCAGCCCTTGTCCTCTTGGGCCCCCTGTTCTACAGTCTACCACTCACTGGCAACCTACAGCCCGTGCCCTCTGGACCTTCCTACTTCTCCCATTGCTGTTCTAGCCTCTCGGGGTCCCAGTTCATCAACAGGATTCATGGGCTAGCTGACATTCAAGAGATTTATTCTCGTCCTTGTGAGTACAGTTCTTTAGTTTTCTTATTTGATACCATCAGAGTGTTAGTTCACAGATCCTGTCATTGCTTGCCCTCCACGTGGGTTTAGCGCTGTCAGTACCTGTAACAGCAATTGGGGGTAAGGCGCTTGCCGACTTTCCTCGCGGTCAGGTGCTTACCCCACATCCCTTTTCACATATTGGGTTTAATATCACACTCTGTTTGCACTCCTGGCTTCTAGCATACATGAGTCGTTGTTCCTATGTGCACATTTCCCTTGCCATATTCGCTGCCTTAGTATTCGCAGGACTAATCCTGACAAACGGACATCCTTGCTTTAGACCATGCCAGGCATTGATTTGATTAGTTATAATGCCATCTGCTGTCATTGTCACTTGTATTTTAGTGTTAGTATATAAGAGTTTTATCGGCTCCAGTATGTCACAAGGACATATCCATTGCTCGAGTTTGGTCCAAAGCAAGTCTCGGTTGATTTTATCGTAGACAAGACTCAGGTCGACATATGCTACGATTATGTCCGTTTTAGTTCTTTCGGCTTCATGCTTCATCAAGTTTAGAATTGTCAGGTTTGCACTCGTACCAACATGGCGTACAAATCCTGTCTGTCAGACTGCAAGGTGGTTGGTTTGTTTTGCCCAAATATTTAGTCTTGTAAGTAAAAGGTTAGCAAAGATTTTCCCCAAGGGATCCAAGAGTGCCAATGGTCGATAATTCATTGGATCCTTGGATGATCCTTGTTTGTATATAGGTATGAGTGTTGCTAGTTTCCATGAGTCCGGGACTCTTTTAGTGCGATTGATCAGCTCTATGATTTTTCCACAAAATTGTGCCCAGATTTCAGGGTTCTGTTTCAATGTGGCGTTTGACATGCCATCAGGACCAGGGGCTCTTGATGCATTTAGTTTTTTTATTGTGTTGGTCAGTTCTTACATGTCATAGCTCACACTCCATGTCTTTTCCATGAGCTGCAGAGTTTTATTCGAAACTGTTTGTCTCTCTTTATAGAGTTCTGTAAAGTACTTTACCCAAGCTTCTTCTGGGACGTCCACTATCATTGCATCCTCCCATAGTCGCCATAGTTCCCATAGTCGTCTTGTATTACTGTTTTTGAGAGTCTTCATCATGTGTTCGCCATTTTCTTGCTCTTGCATCATTTATGCATTTTTAAGCCAATTTTTTAATTTTTGTTTTGCTTGGCCAATTTTTCTTTTTTTTGGTTAGAGGGTATTCCTTTTTGGCTTTCTTTATAGCAGATTTCTTTTTGTGTTTCTTTTCCGCAATTACTTTATTATATGTGTATTTTGATTCAGGCTGTAAATATTTGTTCTGTCTCTGCTTTCGTTGGAATTGGTTGAATAACCATCCATAATTGCTTTTGCAGGAATCTTCCTTCTTTGAATTCTTTAGGGTATCTGTGATATTTGATAATTTACTTTGTGGTATCCGCAGACGATTCATTCTGTTTGACAAGGTCAATGTGGAAATATTTATTTTAGGGCGTTCGCTGGTATTCATTTCCCAAGAGCGCTTAAGTATGTAGTGGTCGCTATGCGCGCTAAACAAATTTGTGGCCTTGGTTTTAGTTTGTGTGATTCCTTTACTGGTGTAAATGTAGTCAATAATTGACTTAGTTTTTCCACGTGACCATGTGGGTGTCGGTGTATTCGTTATTATGTTTAGTGCATCCCATCGTTCAAAGTTTCTGGTACGTGTCTCTATTGTCCATCTTCGGGCTCTATGTTCGAGCAGAGGTTCTTCTATTATTTCTCCTTTGCCATCAAATAGATGCAAATTGAGATCACCACATATGATAAATTCTACATTTTGGTGTTTCTGAGCAATATTGTCGATCTTAGTCAATATAGAATCTATCACTGTTTCTTCATTGAATTTCCTCGGATTCCAGTAAACATTTGTGATATTTAGGTACTTGTCACTTGTTGACGTGGTAGTGTTCGGTTGTTGCTTCATTGTTTGTGTCTTCAAAAAAGTATTTTGTGCCCAATGTCCTATATTTTGATAATCAATTCTAGTGCTGATTCTTGTCTGATTAGGGTAAGGAGACCGGCCGACGGTCTGCCTGCTTTGTTGGTTGTTGCAGGATTTGTGTATGTGAGGAACCCTTCACATACTGGTGGTTCAGTTAACCATGTCTCCTGTAGACATATCACATTTGCTGTGCTCAATTCCGGTTGTTCAATTTGAAAAAGATGCGTATGGCCCCTTGTATTCCACGCACAAAGTGTAAATAATGGTTTGGTACTTTCTGTTCGTTGTTATTGCATTGGTTTTTTGGACTTCTCTTGCCTGTTTTCTTCTGGATTGATTTCTCGCCAAAAAGGGGATGCTTCGTAATTCCATCCTGATGGTATTTTGTCTGTATGCTGGCTGGGACTAATTCTTTTTTGATAATCCTTATACCATCTTTCTTCTTCTTTTTCTTTCCATTCTTCATTTCCATTGCTCATGGTGCTTGAATCGCTGCTAATGTCCGAGTACATACTGTTGTTGCCCTGCCAGTTTTCTTCCTAGCTACTATCTTGGGTATCTTCTGTCTTTGGTATAAATCCAAGACATTCAAATTCTTTGGCACATGATGTTATTAAACTCTGCAGTTCCCATGATTAGCAATTTATCCAAATTTTGTTGAGTCTTAGTTTATCTATGAACTCAGTTAACTTGAGATCTTTTGACTTCACCATTTTCAATTTTGGAATTACCTTGAAAAGGCGTAGAATATTAGCTCTATTCATCGCAATTTTGGCCTCTTTCTCTGATTTTCCTTCCAACTTCAATCTGATTACTTTTTTTTGTAATGAGGATCTATAAATCATGGTTGCTCAAGGTGCAGACTTTCCGAGTTGGAATCTTGGTTCTTACTCCAGTCGGTGCGTTCATTGCTTGAGGTGCTGGTTTCTTCTGCCTGGTCTGATCTCTCTAGCCTTGTCGAACTTCGTCTGAAATCTCTTCGTAAGAGAGCTCTATGGATATGTGTGATCCTGTGATAGTTTCCTCGTAGCAATCGATAACAATCATTCAGGAGGTATTTGTTTGTGATTCCAATAGTGCCGTTCCAGAAATGTCTTCGTTCTTGGCACTCTCTGATTCGTGTGTCTAATATGTGGATAGATTCATCAAGGATTCGATGTTTCCATGGTCAGTTGTTATGGAGCTAGGGGACTGGGTGCTTCTACCCCAACATGTCCTTTCTATGTTTCAGATCGGTTCTTCTGTTTCTAGTGTCCCTTTCCTTGGTTTCAGGGTTTGCTGTCCTCATTTCCCTTGGTTCTAGGTGCTTGGATTTATCGGTGATTTCTTTGGCGCTCTGTGACAAAATTCTAAGGAAAGCTCTTGAGCCTCTTTGTTGTTTTTTGGTGAGTTTGTTCGCTGCAACCGTTTTCACTTTGTTTGAATTATTCTGAGGGTGTTGTTCAAATATGCTATAGTTCTGGTTCCCTTTGACTGATTTACTGTGATGATCAGTGTTTGGTGCACTGGACTCCGGAATCAGGTTAGCCGGCGTTTTACTTATTTTGTGCTGTACATCTTCTGGTGTCAAATCTATCAATAGGATGTCCTCATCTATATTCGCGCTATCTGGGAGATTCTTCCCATTCTTGGTCTGTGAGCGGGACAAACTTGTCTTAGAAGAGAGAGCCTTTGTTACCCCATCTGTGTGTTCATTCTTCTTTTGTATTTTTTCCTGCGTGCAATTCTTCAATAGCGATGTCTTTGTAAATGAGATTGAGGCTTCTGTTAACGTTGCTTTGTCCATTCTGTCTTGCTTGCTATATCGGCAAGGTGTTGTTGCCAAACGTAGCTGTTTTCTGCTTCTATGCTAAGACGTTCTTGTATCTTATATATGAGTTGTTCAAGGGTCTTCTGTTTGGTAAATATGGAATCAAGTATTGTATGCTCTTTAGTTGTTTCATTATTTGCGTCTTGTGATTTTATGCAGGGTATCATTGTTTGAGTTGTTACAGCAATCAGCATATTTTGGAGGTCAAGCATTGAAGTGGCAACAGATTCCTGTTGTTTTGCTGGATTTGGTGCACAGTAACAAACTGGTTCTTCCGTCTTATGGGCTCTTTCCTTTTTTTCTGCTTCAGTATTCGGTATTAGTGTCTTGTTTCCCGTTACATTGCTTGAATCTAAATAGCTTAGAGTGTTGTTACTCCCCTTGTTTGTTTCCATCGCTATTCCTGGTAAGTTAGCCTGTCGTTTATTTTTCCTGTTTGTTTCTTGTAATTCCATGAGCGCTTCTATTTCAGCTAAATCAAGCGAGAGGCGTTCTAGTCGTCGTTGGCTGATTGGAGCGGTTTCTTTAGCAAACCGTTCTGATTTGGTTGCCCTTTGATAATATAATTTCCATTGTTCCTTTGCTGTGGTGGCTCTCTCTTTCTGTGACAGTGACGTATTGTCAGATTTGCTAAAATCGCTTATTTGTGGTATTTCCTTTATGATGTCATTTGAATCAACGTATAATTCAGGCTCTCTGTTTAGCAGATGTTCAAGCTTGTGATCTTGTTCATATCCTCGTTGCAGCTGTGGATTACTTTTTTCTCCAGCGTTTATTTCATTATCGCTTGGCCGCTTGTTGCAATGCTGGGCTAAAATATGCTTAGATTCATCCAGTTTCTTTGTTATTTCGCCTGACTTCTCTACATCTATTATGTGTAACACTGAGTCGGGTTTTTTTTCCCTTCATATTGGCATTTGCATTAGTATCAGGTTCTGTCTCTTTAAGATTCAAGCAGCCAGGGACTTCAGACTGACACAATCTATGTTCCTCTTCCGTCACCCTGCTGCTACTACCAGTGTGCTGTGGCAGTTTCTCCGACATTTTTCTGGTTCTTAATCTTGTGTTCCATCCTGTTAATTGTTTTGTTGTCGTTGTTTTTGTATCCTCTACAACTCTCATCATATTTTGTGGGATTTGCTTTGAGGGCGGAGCTTACACTTGCTCTGTTCCTTGCTGTTTTGCTTCCCCGCTCTCCCCCTCCCGACCATCGATGCGAGGGGCAAATTATCCACTTTCAACCAACTAAAATATTAGCGTCCCAGGAACTACGCCTTGCACATATGTGGTCCCAACACATTATTCATGTGACCACCAGGCCACCTGGAGGACATGGGTCCCTTTGCGGCAGCTGGGTAGGCAATGGAAATTTGATGACAATTTCTCCACAGTAAAATAATGTCTACACTCCTCCATCCTCAACATAAAGCAAGGGTAAGTGAGGGAGTTTGTAAGGACTGCACATGCAGCTAAAGTAGGAAAGGGTCATTCATCATTGCCATGAATGTGTTCCATTGTTTTGCTAAACCATTATCAACATTTAGAAGAAACTGTCTGTTACGTCAACTTTGTCCTCCCACTATGCATCCCCTCCTAGGTTTGCATTACCTTCAAGACAGCATGCACAACCAACAAGTCACTAACCACCAATGCCCCAGCATACCTAACCAGCAGACATTCAATCTCTAAAGGGCATTGCAACACAAGAAGCCTGATATATGCCAGATTGCAAACCAAGACCTCTTCACTACTTCTATTCGATTGTAACTCTCTGCATCCCTTGTGCTCCATAACAGTCTAACTGTTTTGGTTGTATTGCATCCTACTTTATCCTCTTGGTGCACGGATCTCTCTTGATTCCAAGTTAGGCAACAAAATAAACAGATACATAAATGCATAGAAAAAAAGAGTTGAGATCTTCCGCCGATGAACATAGTTGAGCTATCATCGTAAATACCTAGAAAAATAAAAACACATATATAGTGATATAAATGTCTAAATAAAAAAAAGCAACGCAATTTCGTAGTAGCACACCTTGAGGAAAAGTTGGTTGATGAGGGAAGAACAAAATGTGTGTAAATATATGCCATGTGTGTGTTATACATTTGTGGAGTGTAATAGTGAAAAACATGCAGGTATGGACATTGCCCTTATTAATAACATACCTATCACTACATAATATGGAATTGTACACACAGTCGTACCTAATTTACAAAGCAGAGTAGTTAGGAGACCCAATGCTACAAAAGAGTAATTGCAAGCAGCTGCCTAGGTCGCCTAAAGCAGAACAAGAACAGAGGAGTGACAGCTGCACCACTTCAGCCATAAAAGCCTAAAACGTGTGCTCAATGTAAGGGTGAAGGGCATGTATGTGACACTTTACTTTTGCAGTACAAATCACTGCACGGTCAATACTAACCACAATCTACATCGTGCATTACTGAGCAAGAGAGGAGAACATCACTGATGATTATTTTGAAGTAGGTGTGTTACATAAGGAATAATAGATGGGTCCCCACCAACTATGTGGATACATTCCACTGAGTGGTTCAGTGACATCTGCTAGACAACGAGAGCAAAGCAAAATTATGTCTCTTGGATCTCCGTTGTAGAATACAAACCGTAATTGAAAGCTACCTATTTACAATTGTATGCTGTGTCCATGTGTTTCTTTAACTTCTATTATGTCACAGCAGTTCATTAAGACTTATTTAATCCTCTACCATATATCACAGTAATTTAATGCGACACTGAGAAAGGGAAATATTTGCTCATGGATTCCAGTGGAAGCCATACACAACAAATGCATAAAAAATACATATACGTACATAAATAGTTCTCAATCTAATTCCTATCACCAATCCCACAGCAGTAGTTAACATCTTAAATTTACAAAATGAGGCACTTGTAAAGACACCCGATACAACCTTGAGAATCACCAGTGTCAGAAAGCATACAATATCCGCATGCCTCAATATTAGTCAGCCGAGCCTTTCGAGATCATTTTCATCTACTGGAGAACCCCAGCTGACAGCATGACCTAGTGCAGTCACTGAGTATGAGCTGGCAACCACAGCACACAGGATATTTTGTTGTGCGTGACTAAAGTACCATTGTTCATATTAGGGTGTTATTGAGCGTGGAACTAGATTGCCGAAGCAAACAGAATGCTAAATTGCAAGTCATAAAGGGGATAGTCTTCGGTAATGGAAACAGAGATACCAGGAAGCTGAGAGCCATCAATGAGGGGGGATGGTGGGAGAGGGCGGTCAGGAATCTACAAGCAACCAGGGGAGGAAACACGTGGGAGCAAATCACTCGGTTTCAGGTTTGGTGGGGATTGGAGGGTGTGTGGGTCTAAGTGTTAGTGAGGGCTCATAGTAACACTTAGAGGAGATCTTTTTAGGATTGCATCAAAATGCATTCTTGTATTTGCGCCATTTGACTTGTTATTTGGGTTACAAAACTACAATCATAACCTCTTTGCTTAATAATCTCTAGAAGATATGTTTATATATTTGTTTAAGTTGCAAAGGAGCTTTAGGTAGGCACTTGCTCACAGTTCTGGTCGGCCTTTTTTTTTCTTCTACGCAGACTATAAAAATGCATTAAAATTATTATTATTATTTTTTTTTTTTATTGAATTTAGCTGAGAAGCTCAACTTTTATCAAATGCAGAGCTTAATTCATTACATCTTCATTTCAAAGAACAGTACAATTACCAAACAAGAAAAAGAAAGAAGAAAAAAGAAAAAAAAGAAAAGAAACAACAAAACATTGTAATACAAATTACTAGATCAAAGACTAAATAAGCACATATTAAAAAGAGGACGACATGTCCAAGCTTTGGATATTAACATAACATGAAACATCAATACGTTAAAAGTAAGATAAAATGAAGGTGGACTAACACAATTAATTAATGCTAGACACCTACACCCACGCAGAGTAATACAAAAGAGTCTCTGAGCATGAGAATAAAATTGGGGATGTGCTTAAATTGAAGTATCAATAGTATTTGCATACTAGTTCGTAGTTACTGACAAACCACTTGCGAACAGACAATGTTTTCTCTTTTTTTCTCCCTTCTTTTTCTCCTTTTTCCCCTTCCCTCCCCTTTCTTTTTTCCTTTTTTTTTCCCCCTTTTTCTTGACCCTAAATAGATTCTGCGCATCAAAGTTTAAAAAGACACCGCAACCAACATATTTTCGCTGTACAATTCACAACCTTACATTTAGGTCAGTATTCAATTTTAAGGCATTCAAAAAGTTATATGTGGCAATGCGGATACTAATGATTCTTGTAGCTAGGATAGTAGTCCATCTGTGCTCTTCTGCCATCCAGCCAAAAACGGTTAGATGTTTCCAAAAACACTTGGATCTGAGATCTATTAAAGCTGGACATTCTACTATTAGATGTTCTAATGATTCTTTAATGTTTTTATTTGTGCAGAATCTACAAAAATTCAGCTCATTCTCAATTTGTCGCCTCCTTAGCAACACATCTCTTGTAGGAAACAAATTAAAGCGGAGACGTAAGATGCAAGATCGCACTTGCGGCGTTGGAGACCTGAATAAATAACTTTCTAGTTCTCCCAACTTTTTATTAGAAAAGGCACTGATGTTGAAGTCCTTATATCTAATGCAGAGATTTTGGGTCTTAATCCAATCCCTCTTATGGATTTTATCTTTAGCCTTGGTTGGATTCATAACAAGGAGCTCTATGCTTATGTCAGCATTGGCCAAGATTCGTAAAATGTATTTTGTCCAGGTAGTCGCAAATTTGTGAGACGATGTTAACATATACTTGGACAAAATGGTTAGATTATCTGTGTGTGTGTGTACCAAACATTTGCGAAACAGGGCACATAATCGCCACTCATATTCCGCTAACAGCGACGTGAGGCCCAACTCGTGTCTCACCCACGGGCCTGGAACGCATGAAGGTAAACGTAACACGGCTCTCCAGAATTTAAATTCCAATGTTGTTAGGAAGGCAGATTTAATTATGTTCAACGTTTCCAGACCATACAATAGTTTGGGCAACACTTTTTGTCTCCAGAAAACAATTACACAACTGATTGAGAACTTACCATATTTATATAGTAGAATTCTGGACTGAGAAATTGCTGACACCAATTTATTCTCAAGAGCTCTCATCTGGGAATCCAATTGTGTGGTTCCATCAACCAAAATGCCCAAATATGGATAGTTCACAACCACCTCAACACTGATACCCTTAATCATCCAGTTCATTCTCGTTCTTTTGGTCACTCTGGGTGCATAATACACAATTTGTGTTTCTTCATATTTATAATCAATTCATTATCATCCAAATATGAACCCACAGCGGTTAACAGACGTTGTAGACCTATCAGTGTTTTAGAAATTAAGACTAAATCGTCAGCATACCGTAATTATACAAATGAATAATGTAACAATGGGGCTTCAAAAATGTAAATCATTTTATTTACATATTAAGTATACATAGATCTATACTGAAAGTTTAAATAATGTACAAGTACAGATAATATGATATGCCAAACCAATCAAATGTATATTTAAATTGGAAAGCAGTGTTCTGTAAAGGACCGTTTTCCGAGGGAAAGATCACATGCATTCAGAACACTGTGTCAAAAATCGTTCATTTGCAAACCAGACAGATTTGTTAACACACATGTTCTGTGGGGTGATTGGGGTGTTATAGAGGTTAACATGGAATTGAAAACTCATTGTCTAACAGAGATAAAGAAAAAACAGATGCCATGCCAGGAGAGGCATGGACTAAGCATAGATTATCACTTGTTTGCTTCACATGCAAACTTTGTAATTATTGAGGAACTATTAGTAGTAAAGATGGCCAAATAGAATCTATTTGAGACCACCTCATCCGAGTAGAATTTAATTATAAAGTCAATATTTGCCACATGCTTCCATTCCAGAAGACCCCAATCAAATTCTCAGATTTCTGTCACATAAGCGAAGATCCCTGAACCTACAAGACCAAGGGCGATGTCTTGATTCACCTGACATCTATCTTGAGCCTTTACACTGACTCCTAGAGGCTTATGGGACACTACCTCCCTTGTTATTGCACTTCTCCAAAGCATCCAACCCATGCATCCCCATCTAAGCGCAAAGACCAGCAGAGAGCATATTCTGTTTGGGCATGTAAAACTGGAAAATGCCTGAAGTAAGAACCCTGCTCAAGCCAGGACTATGCCTGGATCATGCTTCCAATGTCGCTTTACAAAGGGATCCTTTGACCCACAGATTCTCTGTTCACCTTGTAGAATCAAGGGACATCCCTGTTTTGGGACTGCTGTCTTTTGGCTAACTTTAGCCTAATTTTAACTCATCTCAGAATGTATACCTGCTTGTTGCCAGACATCTCCCCCACGTTCTCTTGATGCTCAAGCACCTGCCCTCTACCTTTCCCTCATGGGCTTCACCCTCCATCCATTGTCTTTACTTGCCTACCTCCAGCAAGCTCTTTGACTTTGCTACCTTCATCCTTGCATTCACTCTTCTCCATCCCTTCTTTCATAGCCTTTAGCCACAACTCGGGACAACTATATTATTCTCCCCACTCCCACTCTCATTTATCTAACTCCTCTCCCCCTGAACCTGAACCCCTCAAACCACAGGCTCCTGTTTTCACAGGGTTTGCAACCTCATCCATCCCGCCTTCTCATACCATGCAACACCTGCTCCTCTCCCTCACCTCCTATCACTCTTTCACTTGGCCTCTGGAATGCACAATCCCTCAGTAACCGGTATTCTTATATCACTGACCACTTTGACTCTTAACACTCTCAACTTTCACTTCTTGGGATCGCAGAAACCTGGATCACCCCTCATGACACTGCTATACTAGCAACTATAAATACTGACTCTGCTGTCCTCTTGGGAAGGATAGTGGAGTGGGGTACCTTATCAATCAGGCCCTCACCACTGCCCGTCTCCCCATTGATTGACATCACCATCCAACATCACCACCCTACTGCTCTCAGTCTTCTGGCTCTCCATAGACCCCATGGCCCTCTGAACTCGTCCATCCCGGACTTGAAACCTTTCCTCGAGTCACTTTCTACTGACACCTCCATTGTCATGTTGATGGACTTTAACCTTCCCAAGATATCCATAACCACCTGCCTTGAACTTAACTCCCTCATATCCGACCGCTCCCTTTATTTATTTTATTTATTTGCATGTGTTAAGCACACTTGCTGCCTGTGGGCATCGAGGCGCTGTTACAGGATTATGTAAGAACTTTTGATTATGGTTACAGAAGTCTCTTAGTTACAGAAGGCATAGACAGTTTACTAACTCCAAGGTCACCCTTTCTACTTTGGTGGATTCTATGATCTTGTTTTTTTTCTCCTATCAGTTGCTCTCCTCCTCTGACCACTCCATAGAACATTCTCCCTCTGAACACTCTGTTGGACACTTTAACGACACTGTACCCCCCACCCTCTACTCCCCAACACCTCTCTTGAATGAAGAAAAAGAACTTGAAGCGGGACTCTTGCCCATTGCCTTGGTGATGTGAGGCCATATTTGCTGCTGACTCTCTCTCCCCTATTCATGTCTCGTCCATTGACTATGCTTTTTCTGATTACACTATGCACAATTGACTCCCATTGTCCAACAATATCCTTCACTCACATTCACAATTAGGTAGACTGCCTTGCTGCTCTCTCCTCTGGACCATGCCAAATGAACCTACTTCGCAAACCTAATCTCCTCTCTTCGCAATGACACTCAAAAACATATCTACCTTTCAAGCTTGGCTCACACCTCTTAAGCCAATATCTATTGCCTCCACCCTTTCTGCTTATGACTTTGCTCCCCATTTACTCTAAAAATGGCCAAACATTTATTCCCAGAACCTGCCCTCATGTCTCTGAACTGTTTAACCTCTGTCTCTCCCCTTAACTTTTCTGTCCCTCCATCAAGTCTGCCACTGTCCTCTCCTTCTAAATAAACCCTCTGCTCTTCCAAATGTCCTGGCAAATTATGACCCAGTGTTTCGCCTACATCACTATTTAAAGGTCCTTAAAAAGGTGGTCTTCAACCAGATCACTAAGTATATTGAGGCTCATGGCCTTGGAGATCTACATCAATCTGGCTTCTGTACATATCACTCCAGTGACAATGCACTCATGCATGTCTTCAACTTTCTCTCCGATTCTTGCTGCTCCAAACTCTCCTCTTTACTCATCCTTTTGGACCTCTCTGCCACTTTTAACACTATCAGCCAATGTACTCTTTTAGTTTTTTGAAAATCTGCTCTAGACTGGATTGTCTCCTACCTGGAAGCCCCCTCTTGAACAATCTCCTGAAACCTCTGATCCTACACCCCTCTCCATTGGCGTTGAAGAATCAGATCTTGGACCTTGGCTCTTTAACATCTTTTGCTCTGCCTGAGGTAGAGTGATCTCATGTAGCTTTTAGTACCACCTCTTTGCTGATGAAACACAAACCTTTTTCTCCTTTTCCTACCTTCACCCCAGCCATTTCAGAAAGGATTTCCTCACTACATTCTGTCAGTTGATGGCTTTCTAATGCCTCATACTGAACTCTTGTAAAATTGAAGTCCTCTTGCTCCCAGCTTCCAATGTAATCTCTACTCTCTCCCTCTCCTATCTGCTTCCTGTCTGACCTTCTTTTCCCTTCACCCAAGGCTCACAACCTTGGGTATCTTTTTGATAGCGACAATCCAACAATTCATCATTACCACTGCCGGCCCTTATCAACCTTCACATCATTTGGAAAATTATCATATTTTCTTCTCGCCATTGTATGAAAGCTCGAATCACCATCGTGTGCACAGCAAACTGGATGGCTGTGCATGCCTACTTGCCATCTCCTTGGCCTTCTCCACTCTAAACAAAGTCCTCAATTTTACTACCCGCACTCCCTACAATCGATCCAGATCCTCCCCCACTTCCCACTTCTATCCACTGACACTATGATGATTGGCTATCCATGCAGATCCACTTCCATTGTAAGTTCCTTCACCAAGTCTACAAAGCTAGAAATTGACTTGCTTCTTAGTACCTAGCTGATTGTATCTTTTCTCCCAATTGTTCTTTGCAGTCAGCCTCACTGGCCATTGCACTGTTGTGTTATCCTTGGTCTATGGCCCACTTTCTTCACACACCTTTGTTCATAAACTGGCTCACCACTTGTTCTCATGTTTGTGCCTCTGTACAGGCACCCTTCCAGGGAACTCCTCCATCATCTGTACGTTTGTTTTTATAAGTCATTTCATATCGAAATTGACATCCATGGTCTTCAAATAAACACATATACATATTCAGTTAAACTCAAGGTCACAAAGTACAGTAATCCCAAAGGTAAAGGAATTCCCCAGTTCAAATGGCTATTCCAATGTAAGCCCTAATGGAACATAGACCTTTATTTCCTGCCTCTCCTAGGTCTGCCTGACCTCGGAGGACAGAGATTGGGTTGGAAAAATGAAACAGAACCTTGGTTTATTGCTTTGTAAAGAATGTTTAAAGTGTTTTATTTTAGCCAGTTTAACATGTAAAAACACACAAAATGTCATATTTCATCCTCCCACTGTCCTATAACAAAAATAAAGATGTGTACATTATTGTTGCTTTACGTTACACCCATACATATCAAATGTGTGAATGCAACGAGGGTTTGCAAGTTAATAATTATAACTTCTAGAAAGCTGTAACACATTTGGAGTGTAGTTTAAAGAGTGAGTGATCCATGAAAATGTGATTTTGTAAATTGTGAGATACATAGGACTTATATTTGTAAAATCAGTGATGTCTGATGCTAGGGGACGGTGAGGGTCTTAATAGAAAATTAAACCATAATTTAAGTCAGACACTGCTGTGTCCAGCCTTTTAATGAGAAAGTGCCAATAGAAACGAAGTGGATGTGAAATTTGTCATTTTACCCTGGGTCTAAAGATCAATCAAAACACATGGACCAATAGGAATCAGCTGTTCTCGCCTTCCCTTATGGGTGCCATTTGCTTAGTAAAGTGCGAACACATAGGAAGAGAAAGTTTTGGGAAACAAGAGAAGCGAGAAAGCAAATGTGACATTGCTCAGCAAGTAGAGAAAGCAGACTGGGTTCCAACTGGCGGTAGCAGATTGGGAAATACCTTTAAAGGGGCATTGTCCAGATTGGAATACAAGAAGAGGCTTTTACCAAAGCAGGACCTTCACCACCTCCCCTCTCTTGTAAACTAATGCTCATCATTTCACACTCAGGTGTCCGCCATGCTGCAGCCACTGCCGACCTCATTACCACACACAAACGTTATGCAATTGTTATCATAGAAACTCACCCCCACCCACATCTTCGACATCCTCATCCCACCCAGTTACAGCATCCACAATGTTGACAGCACTGGGAAGGTAACAGGGGGAATAGCAGGTAGCCACAAATTGGCCAGGACACTTGAGATGCTCAGCCAAACGTCTATGAACTCTTAAGACCCTCACTCATGCCAATATTGCATAAACAGACCACCACATTCCATCTACTCCCCACCAATCAACAAACTTCTCACTTGGTGACTTCTATATGAAAGGGACACAAACCATTAAAAGCACCAGGGACACTTGCAGCAAACGCATGGATTCCTAGAACATAAACAAATACTAAACCCCACCCACATCAGAGGAAATGTACTCAAGCTTGTCCCAGATACAATGTCCTAATCCTTTCCCATAGTCTTAACACAGGCATCCTCATCCTCCTTACAAGTACCCCCGCCAAACAAGGGGCAGGGTAAGGCCACCATATACTCAAGTTGTTCCTTTAAGAACTTCCCCTTGGAAGTAATAGAAATAAAACTAGCAAACCTAACCAACCCCACCACCATGTCAGCCTCTCCTAAATTCCTAAATCTAAAAAAATAATTGTGGAACTGGCTGATTCACATGCTCGTATGTAACTTTGTCGCATTAGGGTTAAACCCTCATCTCCTTGGATTGCTGATGATCTAACAAACTCCTCATCGGCACATCTGCTCACTCCTTTCCTGTCACTCTCTGGCCAGCCTCTCTTGGCCCTCTTCCTGCTCCCAGCTGTGAGGCTAAAAACTTCAGGTCATCTTTGATTCCACCCTTTCCTTCTCTCCTCATATCTCTGACATCTCTAAGAAGTCACACTACCAGCTGCACCTCCTCCTCAGAGGTACTCTTCCTTTCCTGTCCTTTCCCCAGAAGCTCACTGTCTCTAGAGCTCTGGTTCTCTCTAGGCTCGACTACTGCAGCAGCCTCTTTCTATATCTGCCTGCCTCCTCTGTCCGCCCTCTGCAACTCATTCAAAACAGGACTGCAAGACTTGTAATTTGGCCTCAAGCCCAGGCATCGTATCTCTCCAGGACTGAAATCGCTGCACTGGCTCCCAGTGGCCGTGAGGATTAATTCCAAAACCCTCTGCATTGTCCACAAGGCTTTCTGGGGCCTGGGGCCTCAATACCTTCAACTCTCTCTTCCTAAATATCTTCCTTATTCAATCTCTTTACTCATCCGCCTCCAACTCCCTCAGGGTTAGTCGCTTCTCCAAGAAGCGAGTTGGTGTTAGATCTCTTTCTTACGCTGAGGCCTCCCTCTGGAACAGCCTCCCTGCCTCACTGAAACTTGAGGAGAACCATCTATGGTTCTGGAAGCACCTCAAGACCTTCCTCTTTGCTTCTGCTTTCTCCCCTCATCTCCGCTGCTGATCTCCAGGCTGAATCTAAAACTGCACTGGTTACTTGGCTGGCTACCCTCTGATCTCGGGCCCAGGTCCTCTCCCCACCAGTTGCACACCTGCACTGCCCCCCTGGCAACCCTGGAACTCAGGGACTGTTTATGTATCCCTACAGCCCCTACTAACACTTGACACCTGATGTTTGCACTTACCCTTGCACTTGACACCAGCTGGCCACACTTTTATCTATTATTTATTTTCTTTATTTATTTTACTGTTATCCTTTGTACTGCACTGCCCCCTCCACTTCCTTCTGCACTTTTCCCCTTCCACCTCCCCTGCACTTGCATGATCTCAATGTCACCTGGCCTAGTAGGATCGCTATTTCTGTCTTCCCTCTGTTTCCCCTCCCTTGACTTGTCGCGCCCTGAAACACTTGTGTATAGGCGCGTTATAAATGCCATACCATATTATATCGTATCATATCATTCGGTCACTCAAATAATTCTGGCATACAATGCAGAGGAACAAAGACCTCCTTTCCTTCAAGGCCTCATGCAGTAGGCACTGGTCTCTCATCAGAGAAACCAAAACTAGATATTACTCAACTATCTTTGCGACCGCCAACAGCTCTCTTCATAGCAGTCAAACAATGTGCCAACCAGCTGCTCAACCCAGCAACAATATTAAAAACCTTTTTTTATCAACAAGATAGAGAACATGCAACAGCAGAATTGGTCACCCCAGCCCTCAACATCACATAACAAAAGCCTGGACCTTCACTCCACTTACTCCCAAGAATTACCATTGCCTCACCTAAACCAACCTTATGCAAAGATTGTGCCCTCCCCACTGCCATCACAAAGTACATCAAGTGAGCAGCCTTCACCCTCTAGTTGAACTAGTGAATGCCTCACTCAAGCAAGGCATCTTCCCGAGCACCTGACAACAGGACTACTCCAGCCTCTCCTTGAAAGAACCCACATTGGACCCAAATAATCTTTTTAACTAAACAAAGATCACTATCCTTCCATTTCATAGAAAAGCAATCAATTGAGAAGGCAGTTGCCAACCAACTCCATGTTCAGATTAACCAACATGGTTACCAATTTAAGTTCAGACCACAATGTAGCACTGAAACAGCCACCATCCAGGCCATAGAAGAAGGACACTTTAAAAAACTTGAACAAAGGTGACTGATGACTCTTGGTTCCCTTCGAGCTTTCTGTGAGGTCTGACACAGTCAACCACCTCCCTCTGGCCCGCCTACTAGAGAACAGAATGGGATTTCCGGGCACACTTCTTAACTGAGTCACATCAGATCTCTCAGATATCCACCAAGCTGTTCAGATGGGCAACTTGAGGTCAGACCACTGCCTGCCCAGTGCCCTATGAAGATCAAAAGGCTCAATACTCTCTCCGTGATCTTGAATCTGGAGTCACTGGGATCCTGTGTCAATTACCACAACACTTCCCCACCTATATGTGGACAGTACCCATTTACCCCTAAATGTAAATGGTTTTCCATCCAAACCCAGATTGCAATCACATACCTGAAGCTCAATTACACACATATGGAATTAATCCTACCTGGTGACTCATCTAAGCAGGATAGTATTAAAGGGTGGCTATATGAGAGGCAACTTGATTGATGCACAGCTCATCTGTCCCCCACTGCTAAATCACTCGGGTTCTCTGTAGACAGCACTCTATCCTTCCCCCAAAATATCAACAAAAACACTGAAACTTCTTGGTTAGAGCTGGCCCTCCTCCTGAAGTTTAAATGCTTCCTTCCATCCAAAGACTTCAGAACCACAGTCAAGGTACACAGTCAACTCCCACAATGATGTCCGAAACGACCTCCTCTTCAGGATTATGGAGATGCACCTGGCCCCACTTAGAGCAACCAAACTTGCTGTGCCGTTCCTCATAACTCTCATCCGAGTAAGGGTACTTTTCAAAACAGCCATGATTATATATACAGAAATCACTGCTCGCACACTTGCCTACCTAGGTGCAATACTCTGCAGCTGAGGTGGGTTGGGTCACCTCCAGGAGTCACGTCATTGCTAGGTTCAAGTCAAAACTAGCTCACCACATGAAAACAGGCTTTTTGTTGCCATGCCTTTGCCTACTGGAAAAACATCACAGTGCCAATCTGGACAGTGCCAGTGTGGGGTTTAATGACAGACCAAGGAAAATGAACAGAAACGCCAGGTTGGACCTCTAATGCGAAATGCATGCATCTTATGGAAAGGCACACTGACAGAGTAAAAAGCCAGCCTTAAAACTTCAACACTGCGAATGTGCCTAGCAAATTCAAATACATGTACTTCTGCAGTTGAAACAGGAAGTATGTGAAAGGTGAAGCCTGATTGCAGAGATGCATTGGAAAGGCACATTGTGGATGCCAAAATTAACAGCAGCATTTGTCTTGCATCTGCCACATTTAAAAAAAAGGCTGTTTGTAAAAAAAAAGAGAAACATACTTTCTGCTGGGGCCTTACATGTGATCGAGCGGAATTAATAAAGACATGGGGGGAAATGTTGCTAAGAATGAACATATCATGATAAAAATGAACAGTGATGTGCAAACATGTTAAACATAATAGGAAGGCCTCATGTTCTAACGAAATTTATTGTGACATGCAAAGTAAAGAATTTTGGTCATTGGAGCTGACTTCCACACTGAGATTCAAAACCACCTTCCACCATTACATGCTGTGATCTGCTGTACCTCTGAAAGACAACTGATTTTAACCTGTTAGGCCTGAGCAGAAGAGCTTGATTCCTGCGTGGCAGGAATTTTTTGGTGTGCTGAATAAACAGAACAACTGCTATTAAGTTGAATGAACTTTGTAAAATACCCCCAAATTCAAGAAATTGTGTGGTCTATCCAGGGCCCGACTGGGGGATAGCCTGCCATTAAGAGTGTCACAGGAAGTTAGAGAACCATTTGGCTCGAGAGATAAAATCTCTTCAGCATCCATTAACTTAGCCCTTTTTACTTCACAGGAATGATTAAGTGGCCGATTCATGGAACAAATGTGCGCCGAAAATCGCAGCCGAAGCAGGCGCAAGCTGGGGTAAGTGTGAAAAAGCATGCGCACGCGCATGCATGCGATTCGTGGAAGGCCCTGCGTGTGTTTCCCTCTGGATGTGTGCCAAATCCATGCGTGGCACGTCAATGCAACATCCAGAACGCCGTGCGCGAGGCACACAGCGAAAGCACACAAAGTTAGCGCACACACCAAAAAGGGGGCGGAACATGGGGCGTAACACGCAGAATGGGGAACAACGCGTGAAAATAAGGGCGTAACTGGGGATGTACTGCTGGGAAGTACACGGAACGCCCACACGCAGGCGATCCGCACGTATTCATGGAATCGAATAGGGAAAACCCGCGCACGGCCAAAGACACGCACAGGCCTAAACACGTCCGCCACACGAAGGCAGGTGGCAGCGTCCCTGCGCATTACAAAAGTGTGCGCAAACAAAAAACATGTATACAGCTACTATGAATGTCCCATTCAGTGGCCCTCTAGGACAAATGAAGTGTCACGCAACGCACAGGTATCCCCGAATAGCAGGAAAAAGAGATAAGCGACCACTGTTGCCTAAGTGCGAGTAAAAAAACACACACAGTACGCTCTGGCAGCCAGGAGCCCCAAAAATCGTACACGATCAACACGCAGGCTAGTATGCCCGTGAAAAAAGGACTATGCAACAAACATGGACACCCCCAGTGTGAAAAATAGCGTGTGCGACTCATGGTCTGCCTTGCGTGTAGAAGAAGAATGCGTAGCCAACACCCACCCGCTGTGAAGTAATCGTGTGTGAACCCCAACGCCTGGAAAACACACGCACTGCATTCAACGAAAAGCACGCACAGAGCAATGGAAACCCATGTGGGACACTCAACCCGTGCCAGGGAAACGCCTGTGCGTGTAACGTCACAGACGCACTTATGCGCTAAGGGCCTTTGCTCGAATTACACGCTGACGTGCAGTTCTTTCATGTGCCAAATCACTCCGCATCAAGCTGGCCACGCGACATCACACGGAAGACCACGCTCCTGCCCAAAAGGCCATTTTCCTGTCCCCCAGACCCCCGAGCACACTCCCACCTGCCATCTGCTGCTGCCTGCCTGCCTGCTACCCACGTGCCCTGCTATTTGGTGCCTGCACGTCAGCCATCTGCAGGGGTCCAGTTGCTGTGTCTACCCCTGCTGGAACAGAAGACTCCCGACTGGGATACCATCTCTCCACAGCCCAGCCCTAGGACCCAGTTTCCCACCCACACCTGCCTCAGGTCGCCATGTCGGGGCAAACACCATCCGAGACCACTGGCGACCCCCAGCTAGAGAGGCACAGTGCTACCAGCTTCAGCAATAAGGAAGTTGGTATCCTGGTGGAGCAAGTTCTGGGGCATTATGATGCCCTCTTCACACCATCGCTCGCCAACAAGGAAGGACGGGAGAGGATCGGGGAGGACTTAGTGGTTGCCATCAACGCGGAGGGGGTGGCAACCCGCGACATCAAGCACGTCCGGAAGTGCTCGGAGGACTTCAGGGCCAGGACCCTCAGCAAGGCCCGGCACCTCTTGAAGGCAGAGGATGCAGAGGGGTGCCGGGTCAGCCTGAGCAACATCCAGATGAGGGTCCTGGAATGCCCAGCGCTCCATGTCCAGATCCTTCAGGGGAAGACCCATCTGGAGTTGAGCGGTAAGTGGCCATGCATTGCTGTGTGAAACAGGGCATGTTGCAGTGTGCTGGTAGCCAGCTACTTGCCTGTATGTGTGACATAAGCCATGTATGGATGTGTTTGTGCAGGGACATCATGGTGCTGCATGTGAGACCAGTCATGCGTGAACCACATGGATGGTGCAATTGTTACAATGCAACATGAGGAGCAGCATGCGGAATGCACACATGAATGCATGCCTGTCTCTGTTCTTTGACATGGATGGGGTGTGAGAGATGGGTGCTGCTGTCATGGACATGTATGGTGTACATGTCTGTGTTGCTGAGTAGCGTGTGTGTGACTTTGAAACGCCATGGATGCATGACACATGTCCGTGACGATGTGTTGATTCACTTATGCATTCTAGTCATCCTTGTATCCACTGTGTCTGTGGTGTACGAGCCCTGATGCATGACCCTCCGGTGATGTGTGTGCATGGGATCAGTATGAGCCGTGATGCATGTGAGTTTGAAAGACAACATGTATGTCAATAGAGGCCCTTGTACATGGATGCTGATGTTGATTGCATGCACCGTGCCTGTTTCTGCATGTGTGTTGCCTGCATTGACCCATGTGTTGTGGAGGGACAGGATGAAAGTGACGTCTGACAGTGCCACTCATGTGTTATTGCTTCCTGTCTGGGGGGACTATTGTACAGTACCCTGATACTTGTGTTCTATGTCTCCCTCTATGCAGCGTTGAGTGAAGAAGAGGGCGGCGACAGCGCTGTGGAGCAAAGCGGCGGGGATGCCAAAACTGGGTGGCGACGCAAGGCCCAGCCACCCTCCCTGGAATTGCCATCATCCGGGAGCGAGCGGACTGGTGCCCCGTCTGCCACTATGGCTGCAGCGGAAGGGCCGGGTGGTTGCGATGGCGGAAGATGGTGCGGAGCCATCCAGGTTGGTGGTCTACACAGAGGAAGAGGAGGCCGCTACTGAGCCGCACATGGGGCCTGGTGGGTTTAGTAACACTGGTGCAAGTGGTGCAGTCCAGGGCCAGGGGCAGGAGGCAGCACAGGTTACCGCGGAGGGGCCTGTGCATGTCACTGTCCCTGACCCTGTGACTGCACCACTATGCACCCGCAGGGGTTGCCCCGTCCCAGACCCGTCCGCAGGTAGGGGGGAGGCCCACCTCATCTGGCACTCCACTACCTGCGGACAAGGAGACCAAGACCGTATGGGGTCCGTTCATTTGGTGTCGCGTTGCGCACGCGTGTCATTCATGATGACGTGCGTGCTTCCTGGGGGACCACGCACGCCATCATGAAGAGCTGCGTGGCAACGTGGCACAGTTGGGAGGGGCCCTGGTTGGAGGGTTCCTACATGTGTCGGGCACTCTGGCGGCCCTCTCCTCCTTTGTGGAGACTATGCGCCAGTCGTTCTCCCTGCTGTCTTCCAACCCAGATTCCACCAGGGCCCCTTGTGGACCTGGCCCGACCAACACAGCCAGCTTGGTGGAGATCACATCCCTGCCACAGTCGGGAGTCGGAGGTCCAGCAGGGGTGGACACCCCACCAACTAGAGACCAGCAGATGGAGGATGTGCCGGCATCATCGGGCAGGGCACATGGACAGCAGCAGCAGGCTCAAGGTGGGAGCGATGATGGATCGGGCCATCAATATCAGAGGGGCAGGCATCGGCTGGAGGACAGGAGGACCCTGGAATGGGAGTGTCTTCCGTGTGGCAGCGGTTGGGCCAGCGGATAGATGCGGAGAGGTTGCGGGCGGAAGAGGCACGGCTCACCCTGGTCAGGGCAGAGTTCTGCATGCGCAGGGTGTTAAGGCGGGCTGAGTGCCTCGAGGCAACTCGCAGGGAGTTTGAACAGGCCATGACGGCATACCTGCGAGACCTCTGGGCCAGGGCAGAGGCCCGCCTCCGGGACATCGACATGGAGTTCGATGTTGCCCTGGCCCGGGACATCACAGAGTGAGCCGTAGGACTTACCCGCTGCCATTGTATTTAGTTAGTTAGTGTTAGGTTTCCTTTCTGTTTTTATTTCTGTTGCTTGGACAATGCCCCACCTTTTTGTATATAGTTCTTCATTAGGTAGGGTTTATTGTAGGTTTCATTTTAATGGTTGGGCTCATGGGCCCTGGATTTGTACTAATAGTTCTACACTGGATTTCACTTCTTCTTTTTTTTTTCATGGATCAATGGTTTTGTCTTGTTTTTTCACTTTGGATTTGTTTTGCCAGACTGACACTTTGGACACATGCTTTTGGATTGATTTGGATTCTGCTTTCCTACATTTTTATTTTATATTTTGGGCATACAGCTTTTTGATCATTATTTCCATTCTTGTGTCTTTCATTTCATTCCCTTGCTTTTGTGTTTAATACATTTTTATTTCCTACTTCAATGTGTGGTATTCTCTCTTTGGTTTCATGCATGTCACGATGTGTATTTTCTCAATCGCATGCACCCATTGTGTGGGTGTGATAGAAATGTGTTGATGTGCATACTTGCCATTTGGGCTGTTTATTGTGATGGCGATTTCATTGTGGGGTGGATGTAATACCTGGTTGTGTGTTTGGACTGGGGTGGCGTGGGGTGTGAGGCCCATGATTGTGGATCGTCATGACGTATTGGGGGGGACATGAGTCGGGGACTGCTGGCAGGTGCCTGTCACTTGTTGGGTGGGGGGACATGAGTCGGGGCCTGGTGGCAGGTGCCTGTCACTGCTGGGTGGGTGTGGGTCCAGGGGCCATGTGCCGGTGCTCACTTGTGCATGGTGACATGTGGGCTGGCTGGGGGGCATGGCCACGGTGGATGGGCTGCCTGGAGGGCATGGCCAGGGGTGCAGGGTAGTTCCCTGTGTTTTGGGCTGCCTGCAGGGCCTGGGGAGGGGGGAGAGGGCACACCTGGGAAGACACACACTGCCAATTCGCATTGTGGCACCCCAGGAATACACGTTCCCCTCCTGTGGCAGCGAAAACACATGTAAAACTCCTCGTGCACCCCTCAGAATACACGTACCCCGCTCGCACTAGGCCTATCGCATGTAAAACTCCCTGCACACCCCCAGAATACACACAGGCACCCCATCCACCCTGGGCATGCCCCACAGGCAGCCCACGCCACAGAAGGGTGATTTTTCTACGCTATTTACCTGGCACAAGCGGGGTTCGTGTATTCAGAGGGGTTCGCGGGGAGTTTTACACGCATTTTCGTGGTTGTGGGGCTGTATGCTGGTCCACTGGCCTTTGCGCCATGTACTGGATTTGTGCGCTGGTCAGCGTGCACGGGGTGGGGTTGGGGGCGTAACTGGCACTGCTGCAGGGTCGCTGTACCACTCTGCACCACGGCTGCTTATGGATGTTGAAATCCATGAATACGCTGTGCGCTGAAATGGGTTTTGGCGCACGTGGGTGGCGCAGACTGCCGCACGCGCACACTGTGTGCCAGCCGCGTGCGCCACTTGTGCACTGAATTCTATGAATTACCCCCTAAGTGTTTAACTCCAGGCTGAATTAACATTGCAGCACACAGGCCTGGACCACATGTTTCAAGAGAAATGAAAACTACATGGTGCAATTGAAGTGGGGATTTGCATATCTGTTTGAACATTTCCATTAGTTTAAATGGACTATAATAACTGGTCATTTTCTCAGCAATTATAAATTCACCCCGGTATCATTTGAAAGCTTGTTACAAGCCCGTTATCCTGATGCCATTTGTATCTGAATTCAATTTTTGAAAATCATATTACAACCTAAAATGTGTTGCTAGCGTCCCTGAAATGTTTTTGAATCTGAAAGTTTGGGGGGCGGTGGCTTATTAAACTAGATATCTGTATAGAACATCTCACATTCCTAACTATTATAATTCTTGCTTAAATGGCTAAAAACCAGAGTTTTCACGTGCTATATCCTGTTGAAACAGGAATGATTTTCATGAGTACGCCAGGAGTAGAGGAGTCTAAAAATATCTATGCTATTATGTGTGTGTGTAAAATGAAGAAAGTTGTCACTTCTGACTTTTTCAGTGCAAAATTACATGTGTGAAAAAGAAAATGTCATGCAGGTGAGTTTACCTTTGTCCCATCAATTTAACATCAGAACTCCCAGAGCCTATCGGCAGGAGAGGGGTTGGAGCTTCGGGGGAGGAAAAGGGGATAAACCTCCAATGAAAAGTCAGAACCAATAAACTTGCACCTTCTAATTTTAAAATGTGGAGGTGTAGCTTCTGTGGTAAATAGCCCTCACTCTATGGGGAAAGGGAGAGCTGCCTCAAATTCATCTTAAAGGAGACTTGCTTAAGACCATCTGGGTGAATCCTGACACAGCTGGCTAACATTACCTGGGTTGGAAAGGACTGGGGATTGCTGCAGGATTATTTTACCTGGGGACAGCAAAAGGAAAGTCTAACAGGTGGCTGGGCCCGGTGATTAAGGGGAGCCAAATGAGCGGTGGATGCTGGTGACTATCTTTTACTGAAATTCCTGACCAGACCCCTGTGCTTCCCCAAAAATAGGAGCCCTGCTGAGTTTCCATGGCACCAAATACAGAGAAATCCAATGTAAGTAGATGAATCCAAACAAAACGAAGTGTGTGGGGGATCTGCATGCCTTAATATTTTCTCTTAATAGAGGGTTCGGGCAAACTGTGTAGACCTTTAGCATATTTTACTGACTAATAATTTAATTAACTCTCCTATAGATTGATGCAGTCGTAAACCGGGGGCACTTGAAACCACAGTGCTCTTTCCTATAGGAAATTTAAGTTCTAGTGATTTAAAGTAATTGGGTGCATCTATTTTTTCTGTCAACCCCAGACTTCTTTAAAGAAAAGGAGTGTACTTGTCCAAAAATGAAATTCCTAACTGTCCCCATTCCCCAGACCTAGCCGTTAAACAGAGGACTGCTGAATATAACTGAAGCCTGGGTTTTTGGTGCTGTGGAGAGAAATGCTTTGCCAAGTGAAACCTGTAAAATCCACTCTTTCCACTGAGAGTGAGTAAGTGACCCAGAGAGGAGAAAGAATTTGTATTGCTTTAGGGTGAAGAAGGAGCAAGGGTTGTATCAATCAAAACTATTCTCAGAAGTCTCTGGGATTTCAAAACTAAACTGATAGCAATTTTAAGTGTGCAGGGAAACTAAAATATGCAAGTGCTGCATGTGTAATTTGCTTTTGAAAACCAAAACTGTGCAGCTTATAATATAAAGTCTCATCAAGAAGCATTCATGCTATAATAATGTGCCACGGTATTATTTAATTTTGACATAAAAGGGTTTCAGGAGACGAGAGGTTTGGCTTGTTTATTTGGCCTGTATTCCTTGCACCAGAGACAAAAAACTATAATTTAAATAAAAATATATTGTGAGAGGTCTGAAATGAGAGACAGACACAAAGTTGGACTTTTCTCAATGTTTGAAATATTTATTTAAATTAAATGGGGGCGAGATAATTGCCGGTCTGTCGCTATCCTAACAGGAATGTTCCTACCTAGCAAACTAAAACTAAAGAAAGATGACCTTTTGTCCGAAATGTATTTGACCCTCACATTAACATATACAACCAAAGTGCATAAGGTAAATCTGTTTGCTTTCAGTTGAACACACATTTGCAAATGTCCAAACTTCCTGTCCATCCACGGTTTGATTCCCTTTCCCTGAATCAGTTCAGGAAGACTTTTGAAAGAGTTTTGTTTCAACAGTGTTCTGTATAGTTCAAAACAAAATGTCTTTTCATCCAACACGTCTTTCAAGTTGGTAAAGTAAATGTCTCTTTCCCAAAACACTTGTACAACACCAAAGCCATTATTTCTTCCAAAAGTTGTTCTTCCCAAGATGTAAAGTTATTATTTAGAAGGATATAACAACCATTCTTTCCACAGAATACTTTTGTCAGTAACGCACAGCATATGTCATTTGTTGTACAATAGTTTGTCAGGATGATAAAGTCAATAGTTTCTCTCCACAATTTTTTTTTTTACCACAACCACGTTTCATCAAATCAACTATTCCTTTCCTGGTTTACCCGCCTGCCAGGATTAACCTCTACTAAACACAACTTGTTCCTTTCCTGTTTTACTCCCCTGCCAGGAATGATTGCAACTCCATAAAACTGAAAATGGTTTCTTCTGCTGTTGGCAATGTGTGTTCCAAGTTTCTCCACACCAATATCTCGTATGAGGAGATTTGTACAATGTTTACCTGTTTTTATATTCTCTTGGCTTGGTCTCTTCGATGGCCTTGTGGGTTACAAACGTCCCCAAACTGATATCCCATGTAAGGAGATTTGCACCCTCTTTGCCCCTCTTTCTCTTCTATATAATCTCTTGACAGTGGCAATGCGTGTTACAGACTTCTCCAAACTGATATCACATTTAAGGAGAATTGCACCCTCTGTGCCTCTATGTGTCTTCTTTATAATTTCTTGAGTGACGGCAATGCAGCTTACATACTTCCCCAAACTGCTATCCCATGTAAGGAGAATTGCACCCTTTTTTCTACTTGGTTGGTATTCAAAAATGTCTTTTGACTTGAAATGTCCATTTCAGAGTGCCCAGGGGTTAACTTTATCATTTCGCCAACTCACTAGGTCCTTTTGGCATCTCTGTATCACTTTGTGGTGCTGTGGTGCTGTATCGATGTGTTCAGGACTTTGGCACACTGTCAGACACTGCAAGGTCTGACAACCTTGTTGACAGCTTTCCTGTGACTGGTGTTACCTGCACAGTACTTCCCGGGAGCTCACCAGACTCCAGTGGGTACTTCAGCACACCGGAGCGACTCTCTGTGGCTCGGGAGCACCTCTCCTTTCTAGCTGGTCTTCTCTCCCGGCTGCCATCCTTCGGGACTTTGCTTCCTGCTGCACACTGTGCAACTTCTCCTCCAGCATTGGCTTCAGCTGTTGCTTCCACTTCTGCTTCATCTGCTGCTCCAACCTCTGTGGCTTTCCCCCAACATCTTTGGTTTCCCTGCTTTCTTCCTTTTCCTTCTTCTCCTGCAGGTGATCTCCAAGTTTAAATATCCTGCATGCTGGCTTGGAGATGCAACAACTAAACCACATGGTCTCCTTGGCAGCTCTATTAGTGTTTTCTCCTCTTCCTTGTCCCAGTACCATAAACATTATGGCTCTTGAAGTCTATAAGGGTTTTAGAGTTTCCAAGGGTATTTTGTTTCAACTGTTTGTTGGACTGAAGGTTATTAGAAATATGTGTAATGTGAATGATATGTGCATTAATATTTGGGTTAGTAATTTTACCTAAGACAGAACCATTAAAGTCAGGGGACATCATGTGCGACCCATAGATTTCGAAGGTGGAAAACGTATTCTCTTTAGGTAATTTATCATATACTGCTCTTTGGGTTTTAACCTGGAAGGGATTTTCACAGTGACAGCATGCCATTAGATATTTGGGAATTCTCGGATCTTCATCCTCATAAGAAGATGAACATTGCGTCTCTCCCAAGGAAGTCATCCCTTCTTCCTGATAGCCATCTCCTCCCATTTGATCCTCACTCCCTTCTAGGACCAGTACCAGGATCAGGTAGTGGCTGCCTTTCCCTGGCCACATTTGAGGAGGCGTAGATCCCACCCCCTGTGCCAACAATTAACCAGGCTGGGAATCATTGATGACTCTGTATGATTCATCACAATATTCTTCTGTAGCCCAGCCTGGTTCATTGTTGGCACGGGGGCGGGGGGATCTATGTGGCTCTATATGAGGCTAGCTGACCAAAAATAATTGAAGTGCTGTGGGTGATCTTAATTGGGGGGCAGGAACTCCCCATGTTAAGGGCGGTCTCCCAATGTATCATTACAAAGTGGGGGCTTGTTTGCCGGGAGCTAGCTTATTGTCTTTGACTCATGACAAGTGCACTGTGACAGACTATTCATTCTAGTGTAACCACATTGAGGTGGATCGAAGTTTGTTCATGCTTTGTTAAGTACCACTGTGACTTGACCTCTGTGTATCAGGGAGGTGTATACAGAAATAAGATTGTACAGAGTACCAATGCAAAAGTAAATTTATTTGAATTGACTTTTGATTCAGCATCGATTGTGGAAACCAATTAGGAATAGGGTGATTTTTGCCACTGTGCAGAGAAAACGTAAAAGTGTGCAAAAAGGCATTCTTAAAAGGACTGCCGTAGAAGTTGATGAGGCCAGGAAGCATCTCCTAGCTAAGTTATTTATTCAAGGAGAATGGCTTGAAGGTAAAACTGGGAGCTTGCAAACTAGAATGATGCAGGAGGTTACCTCAGTAAGCACTGCCAGTTGGCTTGAAGGTGGGATGTTTCACAAAGCTTTTAGAAGCATTTTACATGACCCAAACTAGTTGTGATGAACAGATTCAAATGGCTTAGCTCATGGCTCATTTACATTTCCATTTGCAATTAGTGAAAGAAGGATTTCAAAATAATGAGGCTTGTTGAATCAGACTGGGGTCCTGAAAGTGGCCCTGAAAGCACTCACACATTTAAAAGATAAAGCACAACAGAGCCACAGTTTTTTCTATTCTAACAAGAAAACCTCATTGAGCAACTTCAAAATGATGTGGAAACCCACCGCCAGCACAGAGCAAGGGATAGAGTTTGTTGCACTGCAAGATGCATGTAAAGAGTGCAGAAACTGTAAGCCACCTCTGTATTCCAATTGAAGTACCCGACTGGTCACAATAGAACGTTGTTGGATGACATTATGACCGTTAACCAGACCATCAATGAGTTGAAAACAGTCAACTCATAATAAAAGAGATTGATTGACTCACTACAGGAGTTTGATAAAATGCTTCAGGATTTTAATACACTGAAGCAACAGAAATTACAACTGATCAAAGACCAAGAGGCATTAAGGTTGAAAATGGATGCAGAAAAGGGTCAGCCAGTTTCTCAGGAACTGACCAGAATTAAGGAAGAGAACATAGAGCTTGTGGAGTGTGTGAAGCAAGCAGAAGCTGCACTAGCACAGACAGCACATTGTAGGGATGCACAGGAAAAGCACCTTGGCAATGCATGCATAATATACGACTCACAGAGAGAACATGAAGCATTTCAGGATGAGGTACGGACAATAAAGGATTGATTAGTGGCTCGGAGCAGGTTGCTAGAGGCCAGTCAGGCCTTGGTGTCAAAGTAAAAAATTCAGCTCTCTGAATGCCAACAGGAAATAATGGCCAAGATGAGCAGGTGTGAGAGTTTAACAAATGAAACTGAGAAATAGAAATACAAACAGGCATTGAAACACCCAGACCAGTCAAGGTATGGGATGGGGACCTCTGATCAAGGGGCAATGCCTCTCCCTTCAGGGACCTTATGCTAGTCTTCCACCACCTCCGAGGTACAATGGGTACTGACCTCATGCATCCCACCTATAGAGAACAGGGAAACCTATACAGGCCTAGCCAAACTGACCCAGAAGGCTAGTCCTTGTCTGATATTGATGAGTATTTATCTCTACGGCAAAGAAGGGGTCATACATTTCACTAGGGGCCTTTGGAGACGGACCAGGGGGACAGAACCACACTGTACCTGGTGCTTGAGATGATCTTGATGCTCGACAGCGTCAAGTCAGTTCCATGATGCATTGCAGCTCCTGCAACAGAGTTCAAGACAGGAGATAGCTGCAGGTATCAAGGGGCATGCAGTTCGGCAAGTGAAGCTGGATGGACGCTGGCAGGATTACTTACAGAGTGACTCAGAGTCAAGAATTGTTATCTCTGTGCTGGTTGGTGGATCTGGAATGCTGGTCGAGGCATCTCGGATGGCTTTAGTGATGGCAGTCAGTGGTGCAGGCGGTCTCAGTTCGGGTGCTCACCTGTCTCGGAAATGTCCATAAAAGGGGACGCTGGTTGATGCGTGATGTGGCACTCCTCCTAGCTTCTTCTCAGGGTTTGTGTTGTCCTTTAAGGCAGATGGTCCAAAGCTGAGGAGAGTTTTTGCAACCAACAGCATTGTCCTTTGTTCAGAGACTCTCTGGCAGGGCATGCTGTGTGCTGGATGGCTACCGGTTCTGGAGCTGCTGGACACGTCCTCTGAGTCCGGTATTTCCCTCTGTTCCCTGGGAGATGTTTAGGGGAGGGATCTTGCTTCCGACTTGGAAATCCTGGCCTTCCTTCACTATTGGAAGCTGTAAGGCAGACTGTTCCTTGAGCCAGGGTTCGAATGAGTCCTTACTCCTTTCAAAGTCGTCGGATGATCTGCTAAGTGATGGGCTCAGCACTCTTTTAAAACCAAATGGGCCCCAGTGATTGGTGCAGGCTAAGCCTACCTTAATGTACCAATTCTGGGTCCCCACCAATAATCTTCTGTTATGCCTGAGGGCATAACCAGAGTGCTTTGTAACCGGAAAGGTAAGGGGTGACCACATCTACGACTATGTCCCACCCATCTTCCTGTCTGTTGTGGATCAAAGTGTCTCTCTGGTTAATTGGGCTCTCTGTGACTCCTGATCAAAGCATAGGTCTCCCTTGAAGTTTTTGGTGAGAACAGACTTTCTGTCTCCCTCAAATCTCATACATCTTCCCTCTGAAAGGGGGTCACACTGCAGTGGTTGCTTACTCTAAACAGTTGTCCCAGACATGACAATTACTGCCCTTCATACAGAGGGGTGGGAGCTAGCTTCAAGCTGACACATTGCATATCAAAAAGTGTTTGTGGTTTCCTGCTCTTTGTTAGTTCTATGAACAGGCCTCTTCGCAGGCCAGCTTCAATTAACTCTTTGTATTTTTTTTGTATTTTATTAGAGCTTATATAGTGCTTTTATCCAAACCGATGCACAAAAGTTTTAAAACAACAGTACAAAAAAGTGAAAAGATTAGGGAGGTTCAAATACCAATTCTGAAAGCAAACAATCATGGACAGTGAAGAAGATGACTTTTCAAGGAGACCCGAAAAAGAGAATAGACAGTGGTAGATCGAAGAGATAGAGGGAGAGTGTTCCAATGAAGAGGAGCAAGAAGCATGGTGAACGAGGAACAGTCAACTTAAAAAGACACGAAGAACGAAGAGAACAAGAAGGAGTATAAAAGGACAGAAGAGCATCAGGATAGTCTGGAGCTACCTCTCGTCAGTATGTGTGGCTACCACACAGACCTTTGACAATAAAACATGGTGGATCCATTGAGCCTTTGGTATTTTAATTAGGCTAGTAATGGCCAGAGGAAGGTGTTGCCTTACCCCTTCAGAGATGATTTGATGTAACTGTGGCTGTTACATTCCAACTAAATGTGACAGGAAGGACTGGGACTGTAGGTTGTGTCCCCCCAGAGTACACTTGACTATGTGTTTGTTGTGCAGTAAGCATAGGAAAAGGTGTGCACATTAGCCTCACACATTTTCTGAGGTTGATCTCTGATCATTCATTTTAGTTTTTAGTTTTAGTTGCATTTAGAAGTGTACCCTTTAGCCTAAGTGTGTATTTAGAAGTTGTGCCCAATGGCCTCCCTGAGAAAGTTGCATTTGAAATGTACCCAATAGCCTCTCTCTGAATCTCGCCCAATAACCTCTCTGAGGAAAATTGCATTGCATTTAGAAGTGTTCCCAATTGCATTTGATATTGCGCCCATTAGCCTCTCTAAGGAAAATTGCATTAGAAGTGTTCCCAATTACATTTAAGTGTTGTGCCCAATAGCCTCTCTGAGGAAAATTGCATTTAGAAGTGTTCCCAATTGCATTCAGGAGTTGCGCCCAATAGCCTCTCTGAGGAAAATTGCATTTAGAAGTGCTCCCAATTGCATTTGATATTGTGCCCATTAGCCTCTCTAAGGAAAATTGCATTTAGAAGTGTTCCCAATTACATTTAAGTGTTGTGCCCAATAGCCCCTCTAAGGAAAGTTGCATTTAGAAGTGTTCTCAAGTGCATTCAGTAGTGTTCCCAACCGTATTTAATAGTGTTCCCAATTGCATTTAGGTATTGTGCCCAATAGCCTCTCTGAGGAAAATTGCATTTAGAAGTGTTCCCAATTGCATTTAGGTATTGTGCCCAATAGCCTCTCTGAGGAAAATTCGCATTTAGAAGTGTTCCCAATTGCATTTAGGTGTTGTGCCCAATAGCCTCTCTGAAGAAAGTTGCATCTAGAAGTGTTCCCAATTACATTTAGGTATTGCGCCCATTAGCCTCTCTGAGGAAAATTGCATTTAGAAGTGTTCTCAAGTGCATTCAGTAGTGTGCCCAACTGTATTTAATAGTGTTCCCAATTGCATTCAGGTATTGTGCCCATTTGCCTCTCTGAGGAAAGTTGCATTTAGAAGTATTCACAATTGCATCTAGCTGTGTTCCCAACTGCATCCTGAAGCTGCGCCCAATAGCCTCTCGCAGGAAAGTTGCATTTAGAAATGTTCCCAATTGCTTTTAGAATAGCCTCTCACCCAATCCCAATTGCATTTAGTAAGTGATCCCAATTGCATTCTGAAGTTACGCCCATTAGCCTCTCTAATGAAAATTGCATCTAGAAGTGTCCTCAATTACATTTAATAATGTTCCCAATTGCATCTAGGTGTTGTGCTCAATAGTCTCTCGGAGGAAAATTGCATTTAGAAGTGTTCCCAATTGCATTCAGGAGTCGTGCCCAAAAGCCCCTCGCAGGAAAGTTGCATTTAGAAGTGTTCTCAAGTGCATTCAATAGTGTTCCCAACTGCATTTAATAGTGTTCCCAATTGCATTTAGGTGTTGGGCCCAATAGTCTCTCTGAGGAAAACTGCATTTAGAAGTGTTCCCAATTGCATTCAGGAGTTGCGCCCAATAGCCTCTCGCAGGAAAGTTCAATTAGAAGTGTTCCCAATTGCATCTAGTAGTTGCGCCCAATAGCCTTGAGTAGTGCTCCCAATTACATTAAGTATTGTTACCAATTGCATTTAAGTGTTGCGCCCAATAGCCTCTCTCAGAAAAGTTGCATTTAGAGGATCACACAATTCCATTTAGTAGTGTTCCCAACTGCATTTAATAGTGCTCCCAATTGCATTTAGGTGTTGCGCCCAATAGCCTCTCTGTGGAAAGTTGCATTTTAGAAGTATTCCTAATACCAGTTAATAGTATTCGCAACTGCATTGAAGAGTGCTCACAATTGCATTTAGGTGTTGCACCCAATAGCCTCTCTGAAGAAAGCTGCATTTAGAAGTGTCCCCAATTGCATTTAGTAGTCTTCCCAACTGCATTTAGGTGTTGTGCCAATTAGCCTCTCTAAGAAAACTGCATTTAGAAGTGTTCCCAATTGTATTTCTGAAGCTGCTCCCAATAGCCTCTCTAAGAAACTGGCATTTAGAATTGTTCCCCAAAATTACAATTAGAAGCTGCGCCCAATAACCTCTCTGAAAAATCTCATGCTATAGGAAGGGTCTCCGGTCTGGAATGGGAAGGAGTTGGATATCACATCTCATGTTATAGGAAGGATCTCAGGTTTGAGCAGTTGAACCCTTTAGTGTGCCTAAAAGCGTGTCATCACCGACCTTAGAACTACAATCAGAAAACCCTCCTAAACCAATCTCAAAACTCGCACCAATCATGAGTGCACCCACTCCACCAGAATCAGTCAGAAACTCCATCTCCGATCTGTCCTCCGTCCCTTCCCGCCTCTCCCAAACCCCCCCACCCTCTCTCGCACCCCCTACTTTTCCCCTCTCCAAACACCAAGCAAGGGGGGCACGATGGCGAGCCACCCACCCCAAGACCACTCATCCCCTGAACCCCACCCCCGACCCACCAGCATTACCCATACCCGCTCCCCTCTCTATCATACCTGACACACCCCACCCTGCAATCACCCAACTCCCGCCCTCCCCTTATACCCCTGCCACCATCCCCACTCGACCTCACCCCTTCCCCTCCCTAAAAACTGCACGGCTAGCCCTAGCAAGAACCGAAGCTGCCTCCCAATCACCCTCCGACCCCCCCACTCTCTCCCACACACCAGTCGCAGCAAGGAAACTAAAGAGGAAACGTTCTTGGTCCCCCTCAATCTCACAGCACTCCTTGCCCCCCCTATCTCGACCAATCACATCTATCCTGCAATCCCCCCTCTCCCCCGCGGCTTCCCCCCGCCTGAAACCCCTCTCTCTCGATTTCTCATCAGCTGCAACTGAAACTCCTAACGGTCAACATCCCTCTTTCAAATCCCCCTTCCAAAACCCGACCATCCTATCACACGCAGCCTCCCAACCCCTCCCGAAGCCTGCCAATCTCTCTGCTCTCCCACTATTCCCATCTATCATCACCCAACCTACCCCCCCAAACTCTCCACCACTGCACCCTCCCCCTCCACCACAAAGATCATCCCCGACTGCCGATGTGAACTGCATCCTATTTAACGCCCGATCAATAGCAAAAAACATACATTCCATCTTTGACCTCCTCACCTCTGACAAACCAGACCTAGTTTTCATCACCGAAACCTGGTTCTCTGACGACTTCGGCCCAATCGCCAACGAAGCCTTTCCCCCCAACTACTCCCTCATCCCACTGAACCGTCCGTCCACGGGAGGAGGGGTAGCATTCGTCTTCAAATCTCTCTTCCGCGCCTCAATCATCGATAACCAACCCTCCATTCCATCCTGCAAATCTCTCCTTGTTAAACTATCCCTCTCACCATCGCTCTCACATAGCTTCCTAATAATCTACAGGCCCCCAGGCTACGATAGACACTTCGCAAATAACCTTTGCGACTCTATTGCCACCCTCCAACTAAACCATCCCAACCTCACCCTTCTTGGAGACTTCAACATATGGCTCGACATCCCCACCAACCCTATGACATACTCCCTGGTTGACGGATTAGATGCAATTAACCTCCAACCCCACATAAACGGACCGACCCACTATAAAGGACACACTCTCGATGCCATCTTTAGCTCCAACAACCTGATTCAGCTAATGCCGCCCACCCCTATCATCTGGTCTGATCACTTCATTCTCTCTTTCACCATCCACTCACCCGAACCCCTCCCCTTACTCATATCCGAACCTCCGAATATAGGCAAATGCTGGAAGAAACTAATAATCACCCCAGACTTAGCCGAGGTTCTCCTCCAGTCTCCACCACCATCCTGCCCTCTCAACAACCATCTCACCCCTGAGGCCCTTGATTCATTGCTTAGCGCACCTCTGATGCGCCTCACCCCCTCCTGCAAACCATCAACCCGCCATGGCCCTTTCCCCAGATGGTTTACTCCTGAGCTGAAGACCACTAAACGACTATACAAACACCTAGAACATAAATGGCATAAAGAGAAAACCCATGAGAGCAGGACCACCTTGGCCCGACACCTGTATCGGTACAAAGCCGAAATCCGGAAAACAAAAAAGGCCCACTACAACTCCCGAATCCTAAACTGCAAAAACCCAAGTAAAGAACTCCACAAAATTATCTCCGAATTCACCAATCCAGCTTGTAACACAACCATCCCGACCGCATCGCAATCACTCTGTGACTCACTCTCCCTCCACTTCTACTCCACGGCTATAGAAAGGACAAATACTCTAACCTCAAACTAGCACTCTTACAGCCACTAGACAATCCTCAGCCTGTACCACCCAACCAATCAGCTGCAACCTCCACGCAACCAACGTTCGACTCCTTCAGTCCATTAACAAAAGAACAGTTTCTCAAACTCCTATCTGCCCGCAAACCATCCGGATCACCATTGGATCCATGCCCAGCCACTACCCTTAAAGAAATCTTTGCCTCCACCTGCGCAGGAGAACACGCAAGATCTATCATAAATGCTTCCCTCTCTTCCGGTACCTTTCCAGACGCATTCAAATTGGCGCACGTCAAACCCCTGATTAAAAAACCCTCGCTCGATCCGCTTGAGCCCAAAAACTACCGCCCCATATCAAACACCAGGTTCCTCGCCAAACTCATTGATCGAACCGCCTACTCTCAACTTAACGCCTTTGTTGAAGCCAACAAACTCCTAGACCCCGCCCAATCAGGCTTCAGAACTTGTCACGGAACTGAAACCACCCTAACCTCTATCTGGGACGACCTTAAAATGACTGCTGACTCCGCGGGATGCGCCGCACTAATCCTTCTCGACCTATCAGCCGCCTTTGACACGATCAATCACTCAATACTCCTTGATCGCCTCCACTCCCTAGGAATACGTGGAACCGCCCTCAAATGGATAGCCTCATTCCTCAAGGACAGGCACCAAATAACGACACTCTCCAACTTTACCTCCCAAGCCCGACCAGTCGACACAGGAGTCCCACAAGGAGCGTGTCTATCTGCCCTCCTCTTCAATCTCTACCTGACCACCCTCCCACCGATAATTCGTGCACACAACATCCTATGTTACAATTACGCCGATGACACACAACTAATTCTAAAATTCTTGAACACGAATCCTAACTCACAACCAGACCTGGCATCCTGCCTCCTTAACAATGAACGCTGGATGACCCAAAACCACCTCCTGTTAAACCCCTCCAAAACAGAAATCATGGTGTGCGGCAACCCAGATCTTCTCCCGCACCCTCTACCCTGGCCAACCGCCATGGGCAACTCACCGATACCCTCCAACACAGTGAAAAATCTTGGATGCACCCTAGACTCTGACCTAACACTCTCGCGCCAAGTCAACAATGTCTCAAAGTCCTGCCACTACCACCTCAAAAACCTTAGGCGCGTCTTTCCATTTCTATCATTTCCTAACAGAGTCTCTGCGGTACAATCAATCGTCATCTCACGGCTGGACTACGGCAACCCCCTATACCTCGGAATCCATGCCTACCAAATGAACAAACTTCAAAGAGCACAAAACGCAGCGGCCAAAGTGTTACTTGCGCTTGGTCCAAGAGACCACGTATCCCCAGCCCTCAAGACACTGCACTGGCTTCCAGTAGCCCGTAGGGTAGCTTTCAAAACCTTATGCCTCACCCATCGAGCAGTACATAAAACTGGACCACAATATCTTCAAGAAAAACTAATAGCTTATCACCTCACTCGCACCCTCAGATCAAGCACAGCCGGCCTCCTAGTAATTCCTAAGACTAACTCAGTCAGGTTAGGCGGAGCATCATTCTCAGCCCTAGCCCCAACCCTGTGGAACTCTCTCCCACCCCACATCAGGCTAACCGAGGAGCTAACAGCTTTCCGCAAACTACTGAAAACCTGGCTCTTTCCCTAAAACCAACCAGTTCCGTTCTAGCATCGTCAAAATAACACCGACCCAGCGAAGCACCTAAAGCAATACCAAAAGCAAAAAAAAAAAAACGGATTGTATCAAATGTTCACAAAAGAAATTAAAACGAGTAATGTAGATCTAAACTGTGAAGTCAATAACACGAATTGATCACTGGACAAAAGAAAAATAGAGCGTGGACGAGCCTGGAAAGCCGATGAGTGTGGTGAACGGATGAGTGAGAAGGGCGAATGAATAAAGATGATTCTAGACAAGTATAAATGAATGTGGAGGATGAAAGCGGTTGACAAGTGCGTCTGGAAGACGGTTGGGTCTGGAGACCCGATGAATAATACGAGCAAAATCAATGGGGGTGACGGATGAGTGTGTAAACCAATTGACTGTAGAAAGCGGTCCGAGTATGGAGAGCGGCTATGTGTAGAAAGTGGAGGAAGGTGGAGAATGGAAGAGCATGCAGTGCGAAGGAGCTTGTTGAGCGAAGAGAGCATACAGAGCAGAAGAACGTGGAGAGCAGATGCGCGTAATGAGTAGAGAAAAGTATCAGCGACTGAATGGGGGAGCGACAGGGTATGGAGAGCGGAAGAATGTGGAAAGCGGAGGAATGTGGAGGGTGAGAGGCCAGAAGTGGGAGACCGACTGAGTACCGACGAGTGGAATGCGCGTGGAAGATGAACGCTGCTGACAGATGATTGTGGAGGGCGGATGACTGTGGAAAGCAGATGACTGTGGAGGGCGGATGACGGTGGAGGGCGGATGACTGTGGAGGGCGGATGACTGCGGAGGGCGGATGATGGCGGAGGGCGGATTACTGCTGAGGGCGGATTACTACGGAGTGCGGATGATTGCGGAGGGCGGATGACCGTGGAGGGCAGATGACCGTGGAGGGCGGATGACTGTGGAGGGCGGATAACTGTGGAGTGCGGATGACTGTGGGGGGCGGATGACTGTGGGGGGCGGATGACTGTGGAGGGCGGATGACTGTGGAGGGCGGATGACTGTGGAGGACGAATGACTGTAGAGGGCGGATGACTGTGGAGAGCGGATGACTGGGCAGGGCGGATGACTGGGCAGGGCGGTTGACTGTGGAGGGTGTATGCCTGTGGAGGGTGTATGCCTGTGGAAGATGACTGTGGAGCGCGGATGACTGTGGAGCGCGGATGACTGTGGAGGGCGGATGACTGTGGAGGGCGGACGACTGGGCAGAGCGGATGAATGTGGAAGGTGGATGCCTGTGGAAGATGACTGTGGAGGGCGGATGTCTGTGGAGAGCGGATGTCTGTGGAGAGCGGATGTCTGTGGAGAGCGGATGACGGATGACGATGGAGGGCGGATGACGGTGGAGGGCGGATGACGGTGGAGGGCGGATGACGGTGGAGGGCGGATGACGGTGGAGGGCGGATGACGGTAGAGGGCGGATGACCGTGGAAGGCAGATAACTGTGGAGGGCGGACGACTGTGGAGGGCGAATGCCTTTGGAAGATGGGTGTGAATGGCGGAAGACTGTGGAGGGCGGATGCCTGTGGAAGATGAGTGTGGAGGGCGGATGCCTGTGGAAGATGAGTGTGGAAGGCGGATGACCGTGGAGGGCGGATGACCGTGGAAGGCGGATGACTGTGGAAGGCGGATGACTGTGGAGGGCGGATGACTGTGGAGGGCGGATGACTGTGGAGGGCGGATAACTGTGGAGGGCGGATGACTGTGGAGGGCGGATGCCTTTGGAAGATGAGTGTGGATGGCGGATGACCGTGGAAGACGGATGACTATGGAGGGCGGATGACTGTAGAGGGCGGATGACTGTAGAGGGCGGATGAATGTGGAGGGCGGATGACTACGGAGGGCGGATGACTGCGGAGGGCGGATGACTGCGGAATGTGGATGACTGCGGAGGGCGGATGACTGCGGAGGGCGGATGACTGCGGAGGGCGGATGACTGTGGAGGGCGGATGACTGCGGAGGGCGGATGACTGCGGAGGGCGGATGACTGCGGAGGGCGGATGACTGCGGAGGGCGGATGATTGCGGAGGGCGGATGATTGCGGAGGGCGGATGATTGCGGAGGGCGGATGATTGCAGAGGGCGGATGATTGCGGAGGGCTGATGACTGTGGAGGGCGGATGACTGTGGAGGGCGGTGAGCGTACAGAGCGAACGAATATGAAGAGCCAATAAATGTGGTGGACAGATGAATGTGGAGAACACATAAGTGTAGAATGCGGCTGAATGAATATGGAGAGCACATGAATGTAGAAAACGGTTGAGTGTAATGAGGGGAAGAACATGGACCGCGGAGGAGCTTAGGGAACGGCTGAGTACAGCTATCGGCTGAATCTGGCGAGCGACGGAATGTAGCGAGCGGCTGAGTATGGCAAGCAGCTGAGTATGTCGGGCGACCGAGTGTAGTAAGCGGCTGAGTATGGCGAGAGAACGGGTATGCGTCGAACGAACGAGAAATAAGAGCGAGAAAACGAGTGTACACAAAACAGATAAGTACATTGTACGGAAGAGTGAACGGAGCTGATGAATGCAGAACTGACAAGTGGCGGATGAGCATCTGATCCGAATGAGTGCGTAACAGATGAGCCTGGGGAGCGGGTGAACGCACGAAACAAATGAATGAATGGACCAGAGCGCATGATTATGCTAGATGGAGGAGTACGCTATACGGATGAATTCGCTGACCCGATGAATAGTGCATAAGAGCAGATGAGAAACAAAACACATCGCACAGACCGGACCGGACCCCTCTGAATTGCGTAATGTGCAGACTTTGATGTGGAACGCAAGGAACCGTGGTAAGAGCATACTTCATTTCACACCCCACGCTTACTCTCTCCTTACACCACCACTCAAGTAGAACACAGAGATACTATGACACCATTCGGTATAACTGTTCTCATATCAACATCCGCCGCTCACTCCCCATCACTCTAAGTAAACATTGCTGGTTTCTCACCCCCAGCCAAGCGTTCTCGTCAGGCCTAACGCTGCCTCACTCGGACTGGATAACTCCTGCCAGACCGAACACATACTCCTGATTCCTCAACCACCACACCTATCGCTAGGAAACAGCTACCACAGAAATTCCGCACCAGCTGCACACATACCTGGTGCGCACACGCACCTTTGACCCTCTCTAATCTCTCCACTGACCCGAACCTCGGTTCCCAAGGGCGTTCAACCTACCAGCGCCTTCAGACCATACCAATGGTATATAAGGCGCTATATAAATGCAAAATAACAATAACAATTACAAAACTTCAACAAAAAAAACAGGTGAGTGCAAATTCCCTGTGCGGATGATCTAATTCCTCACATGCCCCCAGTCTCAACGTGTGGAACACCACACTACTGAGGGTCTGGTTCATCATCAAGGTGAAAGTATCGGCAGAGGCTACCTTCAGTTCCATGCTGGGAGCCTGGTTTGTGCTGGATGTCCTTATCTAATCCCTCTAGGGATATGGCCCAATTCAAAAGCTTAGGATTCTCCCCTTGGATGGCCATTAACCATCACATAGGCCGGTGGTCTGTCTGGATATAAAGTGGGACCAAAAGATGTAGGGTATCAGCCTCTTTACAGCCAACACAACCAGGTATGCCTCTTTTTTTACAACAGCCCAGTTTTCATTCCCTTTTTGTCAACTGCCTGCTAATGTAGGCGACAGGTTGTTCTACCGATTCAGAGTTCAACTGCGCTAACACTGCGCCAATCCTAAAATCACAGGCGTCTGTCTGGATAATGAACTGCTGACCATAGTTTGACACTTTCAGAACCGGGGACTTGCACAATCCATCCTTTACATTTTGAAAGGAGGTTTGACAGGCGCATGTCCAAGTTACCTTCTTTGGCATCTTCTTGGAAGTTACATCCTTCAGGGGCATGGCAATGGTCCCATACCCTCTGATAAACGATTGGTAGTACCTGGTGAGACCTAGAGAGGCTCTCACCTGCATCTGTGTGGTGGGGATGTCCCAATCCTTCACAGCCTTTACCTTTGCTTTGAGAGGTTGTTTTTTACGTCCACCAACCAGGTGGCCTAGGTAAAAGACGGTACCCTGCGCTATTTGGCACTTCATGGCCTTGATAGTCAGACCTGCATTCTGCAGCACCTGAAACACTTGTTTCACTTGGGATAAGTAATCCTCCCGGGTGTGGTTTAACACAGCATTGCCATCTAAATAGGTGTCAGTGAAGTTTTCCAGACCAGACAAAACTTGCGTAACCATCTTCTGAAAAGTGGCAGGAGTATTCTTCAATTCGAAGGGCATCACAGTGTCCTTCTGGGGTTGAGAATGCTGACCTCTCTCTCGCTCCATTTGTCAAGCCAGTCTGCCAATACCCCGCATTAAGGTCAAAGGTACTCGTACTTGGCAGTGCCAAGCTTGTCAATGAGCTCATATGCCTGAGGAATGGTGTGAGCATCTGTCTTGGTGACAGAATTAAGACCCTTGTAGACCACATAAAAGCGAACTTCAGCCTTCCCACTCTGGTCTTATTAGAGACCAGAACCACTGGGCTAGCCCAGGGGCTGTGGGGTGGCTCTATAACTCCTAGGTACAGTATCTTGTAAACGTCCTCCTTGAGGTGTCCCTGACTGATAGCCAGTGAATCCTTCTCTTCACCTGCTTTCTGTCTCCAGTGTTCACATCATGGTTGCATCAATCTGCGTGACCTGGAGTCGAGAAAAAAGACGAGCAAATTGTCCCAGTAAACGGCGACAGTCTGTCAGTTGCTGTTCTGACAGGTCCATTGCAAGGTTGACACCTTCAACTGACCCATCTGTGGCTTCAGTGTGCAAGAGGTCTAGGAGGTGTGAGAAACCTGAAGGTGTTCCCCTAGCTCAGCGGTATTCAAACTGTGGGGCGTGACCCCCCAGGGGTCCACGGGTACATCCCTGGGGGGCCCTGAGAGCCCAGCATGAAATTTACATTTTTTTTTTTTAGATTGGAAGAAATGGGCAGGGGTGGCTCACATGGTCGGGCTGAAGCATGAAACTGTCTCAGGCAACAATGAAAAAGTGGCCCGCAGTTGTAAATGGATATTCATTCCTTTAGTCACAGACTCGGCCTCATTACAACTATGGCGGTACGGTAACAACGGTCCCAGTAAGTTACTGGCACCGTTGCTACCGTACCGCCATAGTAAGAGTTGTGCTCGCGGGTGCCTGACTGCCTGCCAGGTCATGCGGCACCTGCGAGCACAGCTCGTCAGATGCACCGGCACCGTTAATAATGGTGCCGGTGCATCCAAGCTCCCCATTCCCATTGAGCCCTATGGAGCTCAAAAGGTAATGGGGATCTACCGGTACCGGTACCCGCGGAAGGGCAATTATCAGGTCCACCTAACTCGGCATGACCCGGTAATTGCCCATTCGCAGGTGCCGGACCCGGATGCAACTCCGGCAGCAGCCGTGCCGGTTTTACCGGCACAGCTACCGCCAAGGTTGTAATGAGGCCCACTGTTTCAAGGGGGTGCTTTGTGTTAAAATGTAAGTAAATTGTGATATATTCAGCAACAATGGTCAAAATTACTGACTGCATAGTTAAGTAACTCATCAAACTGGTCCACATTGGCCAAAATGGTGGCCCATTTTGACTGGCCCACATTAGCATTTTACATTTTTGGTACAGGCATTGCCCTATAGGCCAGTCTGAGCCTGGCGGCTCATCCATAATGGCGATGGGGCGCCCAGCCAGTGGCCTCTCACCCATTATGGAGGAGCTAAGGAGCCATCCCAGTGAGCACTGCCTCAGCTGCTTTTTCCAGCTGATCGAATGCTCCTTGGCTAGCTGAACTGTCAAAGGGATTCCCTCTGACAGTTCAGTTTAGTTCCCCAGCCGCACGTGCTCACTGAGCCATGCAAGTGCTGGGGCGTTTTGCTTCGCCAGCATTGCATAGCTCATTGGAAATGCTGGCTGGGGCACTGCATGTCGTATGTCCGAGGGGGAGCTCCTGCGCCTCCTCGCACATACGGACAGAGCAGCCTGGAGCTGGGCGTTTCAGCACCCAGACGCAGGCCAATGCAGAAGGTACGTTTATGTTCATTGTTTTTATTTAAACATGTGTATGGATGCGTGTATGCTTATGTTATGAGTGAGTGTATGGTAATGGATGCTCGTGTGAATGATAGAGTGATTGCTGAATGAATGTGCAGCGCCTTGCATACACACATAATCATGTTGATTGTGTTAGGCCCATTGGGGCCCAGGGGACAGGGATGGTATCTTTTTACTAGACATCTATCATAGATGTCCAGTAAAACATGTCATGCATGCCCCCTGGGCCCCCCAGCACCAATTGCAAACTGTTTGGCTATTTATGCATTGTTTTGTTAAAAGTATGCTCTACAATGCAACATTTTAACCCATTATTTAAAAAGAAATTCACAGGTTATCCCCCCCTAAAACCCCCTTTATTGGTTCGGGCTCCCTCACTATGCTCGGTCGCTATGGCATTTTTGGGGGAAATAGTTAAGCCCCTCCACTTAAAAAAATCACCAGCTGCCACTGGCCCTCAGACTGTGTTGGGAACGGGATGGGGGAACCCAGGGACTATGGTGGGAGCACAATGGGCGGGAACCATGGGATAGTGGTGGGAGCAGAGTGGGGAGAGACCAGGGTGTGTGATGGGGTGGGAAGAGACCAGGGACTGAGTAGGAGTGGGATGAGGGAGCCCAGCGACTGTGATGGGAGCAGGTGATGGCGTGTAATATATGCTGTCCATTTGGCATTTCTGGGGGGTCCCGACCTGCCCAAATTTTGCTCAGGGGGGCCCCGGACCATAAAGTTTGAAGACCACTGCCCTAGCTAGTCCCCAGGGATCTGTCATCCAGGACACGGCCATTGTTATTGGATCCAGTTCCTGGGGGGTAGAGACCAGTGAGGGAGGATCACCTGGATGGGAGGTCCTCAGGGAGTGGGAATGGGACACTGATGGGTAAGATGCAGTATCCCCCTTCTTTCTCCCTCCTCTCATGTAGGACATTCTAAACAACTGCCCCCCCACCTTTCCAACATGAACACTTACGTACAACACAAAGGACAATGGACTAGCACCAGACCTGTTTACCTGACAGGTCCCAAAACTAGGGGCAAAGTCCAGCAATTGATCAGAATCACACACACACACCTGATAGCCCTTTCCCTTCCCCACCGGCATAAAAGGTGGAGCCATAGAGCACAGAACGAGCACAAGGCTAATTAGGCGCAGCAGTTCAAAAAAAGGAGGAAGGCATCAGGAATCCAGAGGGTGGCGAGGAAAGAAGTGACCTTGCCCTTTTCGTCCCAGACCTGTGGAACCTTTGTGGAAGAGAGCCTAAAACCACGAACAATAGCACAAGTGTCTTGTAGCAGATGTCAACGGTACACAGGGCAAGCCCATGCCAATAAGCAGGTGCGAGGAAAGCTCCTGCAACCGTGGTACCAGCCTTGACTCCACTGAAAAAGAAAAGCCAAGCGGTTCATCACAGCGGGTGAGTCTAAAGGGAAAACAATAAGAACCAGGCTTTGTTGTGTGAGAATCGCAAAAGGGCAAATTTGAACCAAGTTCAATGAACTGTGTAAATAACTGTAATAAGTATTGAAGGGGAGACCTTCTGCAGAGGAAAACAGGCACCACGTGGGTGCTAACTCGGCAGGCTCTAGTCAAGCTCCATATGAGAGAAACTACCGATATCAGAATGCCATAGGAGTGCCAGTGGAATAGGTCAAAGTGGTCATCCTGAGGGTCAGGCAAAATCCCTGTACAATTGAAAGACTTTGATCTACAGACTAAGTGAAAGAAAGGGAAGTGAATCCCACAGTGAGAAGAAACAAGTGAAGCGAATCCCAAGAGGGGCAAAGTCTCACGTTGCAAGAAACAGTGTGTTTGGAACTGTTTAAAAAGACATTAAAATTTGTGGAATACGATACAAGATAGGGTCAGCACCCAGAAGAGGGGGACCCAGAGGTGAAGCCATCGCCCTACGTGAACTGTGATAAACAAGTGAGAAGGGTCACTACCCAGAAGAGGGGGACTCAAGGGTGAACCCATCACCCAGTGAACATTGGAAACAAACTTTTCATTTGTTAAAGTATCTTTTTTCTATTATTTGAACCTGTCAGTTCCTTGAAGTCAAGAGACTTTCAAGTGAGACAAGACTTCGCCATCGATGGCCCTGGTAGCTGAAAGCTCGAGAGAGTGCCCTGAGAGCTGCCATTAGAACCATCATCTAGTGCTGGAGAAGCCTGAGACTGTACTGTGCTCCGAGCTCCCATTTTACCCCGTGTCCAAAATGGGAGGAAGGGAGACCCAAGCTACTGCATCCTGACATATTATTTGAGAACACTTCTTTCTTTTCTTGTGAACTATCCCACACTCCTTTTTGTATTACTTGTGAGATTAGTATAGGCCTTTTTATTTTGACACAGCGCCACTACGACTGCCTTATTGCTCCCATCCTAGATTTCGGTTTAGATTAGGTGTTATTTCCAAAGCTGCATACAGCATTCATTGTTCAATAAACACTGTTGAACTGTGAGCACTTTTGTCTATCTTGCTTATTGTCACCACGAATTCCTCACATATGGTGTCAGAATGGGATGTGACTCAATTGAAACAAATTGGTTAATCCTGCAATTTCAAAAGCTTAATCAGAAAGCCTCCAACCCTTCCATTGCCACCAAGGAATCAAAGGGGTTTGATATCTGTAGCAGTAGGGAAGCTATTATTCCCCCTGGGAAAAGAGGAATGATTCCTACAGATTTAGTTTTGATTCCCCCCTCCGGGGCCTTACATACGATTAGTTCCAAAATCTAGCTTAGCCTGGAAGTTTGGAATGGATGTTTTAGAGGACGTTATCGGTCCTGACTTCCGAGGAAACATGACGATTCTCTTACCGAATCATGGCGAAGTCCCTTTTGAGGTATGTCGGGGAGACCGAATGGCACAGGGAATTTTGGAGAGAGCTCTGTTCCCCTAATTCAAAGAAAGTAAACCAGATGAAACAGACAGAGGTAAATTAGGCTTTGGATAAGCTGATATAAAACTGGTTTCATCCAAAATGTAGAAATAAATAAAAATGAATGCGTGGTTTGGCCGAATTTCGGCCGTTTTAGAAATCTGAAGGGCTGAAAAGTTTGACCAGATCATGCATTCGGTGCTGGGGGCTGCAGGGGTGTTCCTGTCATGATGCCTACCGCCGGGGACCCAGACCAAGTCCAGCAACCCCGGAAGCAGGCATCAAGTTACCCCAAGCAAGCCCAACAACCCCTGCTAGGGGCTATTTGGGTGCAGACCTGGCGCCTATGGCGCCAGGTTCATATGGAGAGTCAGTCCTGGCGCCAAAGGCGCCAGGCTCATAGATTAAAACTTACCTGATGCAGACCATGCTGCAAGAGCTCCAAGACAAAAGAGGCTTGGAAGGGACTATTTTACTCAGGGCCTATTTTTTATTCGGGTGGGGCTGGGGAGGAATACTTACCTGGAACTATTTTGGAGGCTATTTAAACCACGCCCGAAGAGCAGCACATGCTTCGCGTTATTCTGCATCCAGCAGCGTAACGCTCACCGTGCCTGCAAGTCTGCATCCAGTCTTCTGCCACGCCCGCCTCGAGTTTGGAGCTCCTAGAAAAAGGGAGAAAGAAGGAGAAAAGGTTAGAACAAGAGCAATACCTTTGATCCTTACCTGAATTCCCGATCCATTGCGCCTTCGAGCTGGAAGAAAGAAGTTATTTTATGCTCGTCGCCTCGCCTGCTGCAGTGCCACGCTGAACTCACCGGCCTTCGCAGCATCTTCACATTTCACTGCATCCTTGCTGTCTATATTGTGAGCGAGGGTCGTGGGGTTTGTCCCCCGCAGCCATCCCAAAAAAAACAAACAAAAAAAGAAGTCTGCAGGGGTGTTCCCCGTACCCTTGCTCATTATATTGTGAGCGGAGATTGTGTGGGATACCCCCACAGCTAACCGAAAAAAAAAAAAATACATTTCAAAAAAGGAAGGGACCCTCCGGCACTGGTTCCCGATCACAGAAGTGAAAGGGAACAGGCGTTGCAGGGACACAGTGATTCGGAATGCAGGGTAAGTAGGGGGTGGAGAGTAGGGGTGTGTTGGGGGTGTGGGTAGGGGTGTGGGTGGTGGTTTGGGTGGGGGTTTGGGCAAGTCAGTAATGTTCAGGGGAGAAATGACCTAAGATTATTTCAAAAAAACAATCTTCAGTCTTTTCTCCCTCAAACATTTCTGATTAGGTCTTTCAACCCCAAACCAAATCACCTACCATTGAAGAAAGCAAAGTTGTGGCACCCACATCTATCCCGACTTAGCCTTTGCCCAGTGAAATGATCCAGCCCTTGCTAAGGCATTTTTAAAAGCAATTCCTGAAGGAGGCTATTTAAACCACGCCCGAAGAGCAGCACACGCTTCGCGTTATTCTGCATCGAGCAGCGTAACGCTCACCGTGCCTGCAAGTCTGCATCCAGTCTTCTGCCACGCCCGCCTCGAGTTTGGAGTTCCTAGAAAAAGGGAGAAAGAAGGAGAAAAGGTTAGAACAAAAGCAATACATTTGATCCTTACCTGAATTCCCGATCAATCGCACCTTCGAGCTGGAAGAAAGAAGTTATTTTATGCACGTCGCCTCACCTGCTGCAGCGCCGCGCTGAACTCACCGGCCTTCGCAGCATTTTCACATTTCACTACATCCTCCTGCATGTTCCCGCCGCACTCCGGCACCTAAGGAGAAGACAAGAACAGCAAGGTGAGCCAAGGGAATACACAGAGGAATACCCCCCCCCATAGACTTACCTGATTTTACCACCGGGGGTACCATTCCTCTTCATGGGTCGGCGCAGCTTCCACTGCATGCTAGCCGAACCCCGGCCCCTAAGGGGAAACAAAAGGACAGCAAGGTGAAACAAAAGGACTAACAAGGGGAACCCTTCTCACCACAAAAGGCTTACCTGATTTTACCGCCGGAGGCATTATTCCCCGAGACTTCATACTTTCTCTCATCGTCTAAATAAGGAGAAAGCAACAGGTTACATATGGACATTATGTTATCGAACTGTGTTGGATAATACAAATCTTTACCAGAATATTTCCGGTTGCCACGAGGGACTCTTCAGTAGGGTCAAGCTGCAACCTGCAAGGAATCGGACAAGAGTGAAAGTCAGGCATTTGAACTCTTACGAACTACATACTTATGGTGTCTTGCCGGGAATATCGGAGTCAATATTGTCCTGGAACTCACCAATTCCTTCGAGCCAGTGAAGCAACTGGTTATCTACGCGCCACTGCGCTCAATGCAGGATGGAGAGCTCATTTTTTCAAATCATCAAGTGAGACTATAAGAGGGGACATCCAAGGTGATCATTCGGAAGAACAACGGGGTTGGGGGATTTACGCTCAACTCCACGGGTGGTTAATTCCCTTTCTCCACTTGCAGAAGAATATTCCTATGGGCCAAGCAAACGAAGCTAGGTGGGCCAGTCCAGTCCGTCATCTCGGCCCTACGCGTCACATTGGTGGAGACCGCAGCAGTCCAGTCCAGATCGACGCCTCTGTGGGAGCCAGGTGAGCGTAACAGTTCTCCGCACCCTTGCTGTCTATATTGTGAGCGAGGGTCGTGGGGTTTGTCCCCCGCAGCCATCCCAAAAAAACAAACAAAAAAAGAAGTCTGCAGGGGTGTTCCCCGTACCCTTGCTCATTATATTGTGAGCGGAGATTGTGTGGGACACCCCCACAGCTGACCGAAAACAATAAATAAATACATTTCAAAAAAGGAAGGGACCCTCCGGCACTGGTTCCCGATCACGGAAGTGAAAGGGAACAGGCGTTGCAGGGACACAGTAATTCGGGATGCAAGGTAAGTAGGGGGTGGAGAGTAGGGGTGTGTTGGGGGGTGTTGGGGGTGTGGGTAGGGGTGTGGGTGGTGGTTTGATAGGGGGTTTGGGCAAGTCAGTAATGTTCAGGGGAGAAATGACCTAAGATTATTTCGAAAAAACAATCTTCAGTCTTTTCTCCCTCAAACATTTCTGATTAGGTCTTTCAACCCCAAACCAAATCACCTACCATTGAAGAAAGCAAAGTAATGGAACCCACATCTATCCCGACCTAGCCTTTGCCTAGTGAAATGATCCAGCCCTTGCTAAGGCCTTTTTAAAAGCAATTCCTGAAGGAGGCTATTTGAACCACGCCCGAAGAGCAGAACACGCTTCGCGTTATTCTGCATCCAGCAGCGTAACGCTCACCGTGCCTGCAAGTCTGCATCCAGTCTTCTGCCACGCCCGCCTTGAGTTTGGAGCTCCTAGAAAAAGGGAGAAAGAAGGAGAAAAGGTTAGAACAAGAGCAATACCTTTGATCCTTACCTGAATTCCCGATCCATCGCGCCTTCGAGCTGGAAGAAAGAAGTTATTTTATGCGCGTCGCCTCGCCTGCTGCAGCGCCGCGCTGAACTCACCGGCCTTCGCAGCATCTTCACATTTCACTGCATCCTCATGCATGTTCCCGCCGCACTCCGGCACCTAAGGAGAAGACAAGAACAGCAAGGTGAGCCAAGGGAATACACAGAGGAATACCCCCCCATAGACTTACCTGATTTTACCACCGGGGGTACTTTTCCTCTTCACGGGTCGGCGCAGCTTCCACTGCATGCTAGCCGAACCCCGGCCCCTAAGGGGAACCAAAAGGAAAGCAAGGTGAAACAAAGGGACTAACAAGGGGAACCCTTCTCACCACAAAAGACTTACTTGATTTTACCGCCGGAGGCATTATTCCCCGAGACTTCATACTTTCTCTCATCGCCTAAATAAGGGAGAAAGCAACAGGTTACATATGGACATTATTTTATCGAATAATACAAATCCTTACCAGAATATTTCCGGTTGCCACGAGGGACTCTTCAGTAGGGTCAACCTGCAACCTGCAAGGAATTGGACTTACGAACTGCATACTTACGGTGTCTTGCCGGGAATATCGGAGTCAATATTGTCCTGGAACTCACCAATTCCTTCGAGCCAGTGAAGCAACTGGTTATCTACGCGCCCCTGCGCTCAATGCAGGATGGAGAGCTCATCTTTTCAAATCATCAAGTGAGACTATAAGAGGGGACATCCAAGGTGATCAGTGGGGAGAACAATGGGGTGGGGGGATTTACACTCAACTCCACGGGTGGTTAATTCTCTTTCTCCACTTGCAGAAGAATATTCCTATGGGCCAAGCAAACGAAGCTAGGTGGGCCAGTCCAGTCCGTCATCTCCGCCCTACGCGTCACATTGGTGGAGACCGCAGCAGTCCAGTCCAGATCGACGCCTCTGTGGGAGCCAGGTGAGCGTAACAGTTCCCCGCACCCTTGCTGTCTATATTGTGAGCGAGGGTCGTGGAGTTTGTCCCCCGCAGCCATCACAAAAAAACAAACAAAAAAAGAAGTCTGCAGGGGTGTTCCCCGTACCCTTGCTCATTATTTTTGTGAGCAGAGATTGTGTGGGACACCCCCACAGCTGACCGAAAAAAAAAAATATATATATTACAAAAAAGGAAGGGACCCTCCGGCACTGTTTCCCGATCACGGAAGTGAAAGGGAACAGGCGTTGCAGGGACACAGTGATTCGGGATGCAAGGTAAGTAGGGGGTGGAGAGTAGGGGTGTGTTGGGGGGGTGCTGGGGGTGTGGGTAGGGGTGTGGGTGGTGGTTTGGGTGGAGGTTTGGGCAAGTCAGTAATGTTCAGGGGAGAAATGACCTAAGATGATTTCGAAAAAACAATCTTCAGTCTTTTCTCCCTCAAACATTTCTGATTAGGTCTTTCAACCCCAAACCCAATCACCTACCATTGAAGAAAGCAAAGTAGTGGAACCCACATCTATCCCGACCTAGCCTTTGCCCAGTGAAATGATCCAGCCCTTGCTAAGGCCTTTTTAAAAGCAATTCCTGAAGAAGAGGTCTGTTTAGGTCCTTTCACGTCAATGAGATAATTCACCTCACTGACCTTTTCTAGTACACAGTGAGGCCCAGTCCACTTGTCCTGAAGGGCAATGGATTTGACAGGCTCCATAATCCACACCCACTGGCCTGGAGAATATACTGTCACAGTAGTCTTCTGGTCATGCCAGTGCTTTATCAGCTCCTGACTGGCCTTTAGGTTCTTTGTCGACTTTTCCATGTATTTTGTCATTCTAGACCCACGGCCGAGTACATAGTCCACCCCATCTTGTGTAGGGGATGAGGGTTTGCTTGCCCTTCCCTCTTTCAACAGACGGAGGGGACCTCGTACAGGGTGTCCAAACCAAAGCTCAAAGGGGCTAAACCCTACTCCGTTCTGTGGCAACTCCCTGTAGATGAACAGAAGCTATGGCAGGAGAATATCCCATTTCCTCTTCAGGTGCTCTTCCAAGCTATCTATCATGCCTTTCAGGGTCTTGTTGAACTGCTCAACAAGCCCATTGGTTTATCGATGGAAGGATGTAGGGAACCAGGAGGTGACTCCACTCTCTTCCTACATAGCCTTTATATACGCTGATATGAAGTTTGATACCGTCAGAAACGACTTCCTTGGGGAACCCAACATGGGAGAATATCCAAATCAGAGCCTCCGCAACCACGGGGGCTTTGATGCTTCACATAGTTACAGCCTGAGTGTATCTTGTGGCTTGGTCTACCACCACCATGATGTATCTGTTCCCTGAGCTGGTTTGAGGATCCAAAGGACCCACAATATCCATGCCTATTTTCTCGAAAGGCCGCCCAACCATGGGTAGTGTAATTAAGGAGGCCTTTGTGGCACCACCTGACTTGCCAGAAGATTGACAAGTCGGGCAGCACCAGACAAATTCCTTAATCTTTATGCCAAACAGCGGGCAGTAAAAGTGCACCAACATCCGGTCGGATGTCTTAGTCACTCCCAAGTGATCCGCTAAAGGAATTGGGTGAGCCAAATCCACAAGGAACTTTCTGTGACATTGGGACTCAGCAACCTCCTGATGCCCTCGCTATCAGAGTCTTTTGTCTCACTGTACACTTTGAACAGTCCAGTGTCCTCACCCTTAGCTTGCTCCTTCGCCTGCTTCTGCAGACCCGCCAGAATGGGACACTCTTTCTGGGCTGTGAAAAAGTCAGTCTGCCTGGGCCCCCAATTTATGGGAACTCATCGAGCTTGGGTAGGCCCTTCAGATCTGTGCCCACCTGTAGGGTCCTCAGTGACTACTAACCGATCTCCCGCAGGGGTAGGCGACTCAGTAGTCTGTGGAACTGGACTAGGGGCTACTGGAGACACGCCCGCCCATTCAATAAGCCCTCTGGAAGCACTCCATGTGCCTAAAGCTCTCAGAGTATTCAACCTGGCGCTCTCTTTGGCCCTTGATTGGGCAGCCGCTGTGACTTTTACGTGATCGGGAAGATAATTACCCAACAGACATGGGACAGAGATGGAGTCTTTCACCGCTACACAGTGCTGGGTCATTTCACCTTGCCAGCTGAACTCTACTATAGCCAAGCAGCACTTACTCTTTCCATCAAACCCACTGACGCACAAATCAGGCCCATCAATATACTGACCTGGCTGTACCCACTGAGAGTACTGACGCTAGCCGCAGTGACTCGGCCACAGGAGTTTTATGTCCATTGATATACACATGTTCTAGATAGAGTTGATTATTATTGGAAACTGGGGTCACTTCTGGAGACCCGGTACCGTTCGCCCTTAGTGTAACCAATCCACATTAAGCCACTCCTTGTCCTAGTGGGAATTCCTCCTCTAAGAGGCCCACACTAATGATGCCCTCTTCCACGAGTCCAACATTCACTATGGCTTGCTTGGGTAAGCCCTGGCAAGCAGGATTCAATTTCCTATGGCCCAGCTCTTTACACACAAGACAACCTTTAGGTGGTGAGAACGCAGGTGTCCCAGTGTTGGGGGTGCCTGTGCTCTTCTTTTCGGTGTGCACAGCTGAACTAGAGTTTTGGGATTTCCTTTAGTTCTTTTGGGGACCTGACTTTTGCCCTTCGCATCCTTGTTTACTTTTTTGTCCACCGACTTCTCTTCCGGTTTTGATGTGCTCTCCTGACCCCTTTTCTGGACTTGAGTACTCAAAAACCTGTCGGCAGCCTTTGCAAGCTCTCTAGGGTCTGTGATAGTCTTGTTCACAAGATGCTGGTGTAGGTCACCCTCACAATTGTTCAATACATGCTCACACACAATCAAATTGTACATCCCTTTAAATGTGTCAACTTTGTTACCAGTCACACACCCGCTCAGATATTTCAATGACAAGTGTGTGAATGCTTCAAATGTCTGGCCACTTTTCTTTCTGAGCTCTCTGAAGATCTTTAGATACTGTTCTGGGGTTTTACAGAACGTCATGAGGCGGGCTGCCTTCATGCTCTCATAAATGGGCCTTTCCTCAGGAGTTAACCGAAGAATTGCATCAGTCCCTAGTGTCGGTAAGCGACTCATCAGGGCTGCACCCCACAATACCTAATCCACCTCTTCTAGCTGGAAAGCTGGGAAGGATATTTTTGACTGGTTTTAAGCGCTTGAGCTTTCAAGACCTTCACACCAGTCTAGAATATCCTTTCCCCACTTTCTATGCCTGCAGTAAGTCTTTGGGGATGTGCCACTGGGGCTTTTCATGGCACCCTTGTTTGAGCACTAATGCTGCTTTCATTAGAGGTGGATCTGTTGGTCTCCTACATCTCTTCAAGTGCAAGCTTGTGCAGCTCTATGATGACCTTGTGCCACTGTTTCTTTTCCTCTAGCGCACGTCTTCGCTCGTCTAGCAGGAGCTTTCTAGCCGCTACCTCGTTAACAGCCAGAAACAATTACAGAGCCACTTAGAAAACCTGCTAAGGCCTGGGACATGCAGGATGCTGCACTAGCCCCTGAGCTTACTGACACTCTAGAGTGGTGAGAAACCATGACTGCTTCCCGGTAGGGTGGTTTGAGAGAAACACTGCTCATGCTGTCTTTCTCGTCATCTTGCACTACCCCTTCAGGAAAGTCTTCTTCATTGGGTAGACAGGGTCTAACCTGTCCCCTGGGGTCAAATTCCCTCACTTCTACCTAGCTTGGAGGCTGGTCAACAACTCAGGTTTCTTAACCTCAGTGCAGTGGAGAAGTCCCCTCTCTTGACATAGGGCACGCAGGATATCCTTGGTTACACCTTTCACAGTCTCTATGTCAAGATCCATGATTATTACAAATGTCTATAGCAGTCTCTATATGTTGCCTGCAACAGTACTTTTTTTTTTGGGTGACTAAGCTGTGTGCAAGGCTCCAACTAGATCTGACCGCCTGCCACTAATGTGACCAATCAACTTCCAGTGGTCCAGGTATGAATATCGGTTTCTAAACCTCCTTGTCCAATTTTGGTAAAGTGGACAGAATGGGAGGCTTATCTCCGGATGGTTGTGGATTGTTGGTTAGTACTAATACACAGAAAATACAATTATTACCCAATGATAAAAGGGACTGTTCAGTCAAGGTTGTACACAAATATCTTTATTATTATCACAACGACAGTTCTAGCACACAATAAAATACAACCCACCGTGTAAAGGAAGATAGACAGTTTCAAAGAAGAAAATGGAATGCACTCTGGATACTGACAGGAGGGTAGTCGGTATAGTAAATAATCACAATAGTTCAAGGATACTTGGTTTCAGCACAAAGGGAGCAATGGGTCATAAAATGTCACTAGGGTCCTTCGGAGAAGGACAGAGGGACAGAACCAAAATGTACCTTGTGCCTGTAGATGTTGTTGGTGCTCAACAGGGTCGAGTCAGTTTCAGGGTGAATTGTAGCTTCTGTGACAGAGTTGAAGGTGGGAGACAGCTGCGGGTATCAGGTGGCAGTCAGTTTAGCGAGCGAGGATGGACAGATGGCTGCAGGCTGTCCCACACGGCGGCTCTGGGTCAGAAATCGTTGTCTCAGTGCTGGCTGGCGGTTCTGAAGCACTAGTGGAGACATCTCCTAAATGTATGTTAGTGACTGCAGCATAACTATGGTCAGTGATGCACTCCTCCTAGCTTCTTCACTGGGCTTGTGTCATCTTTAATGTAGATGGCCCAACACTGAGGAGAGTGTTGCAGACAGCTGCTTTGTTCTTAGTTTGGTTCAGAGACTCTCTGGCACTTCCTACCTAGGAGGTTTGCTGCAGAGCCTAGCAGGGCACACTGTGTGCTGGCTGGGTACCGGTTATGGAGCTGTTTGAGAGTCCTCGGGATTTGGTATCTCACTCTGTTTCCTGCGAGATGTTTGGGGAGGGCTCTTACTTCTCTTTTGGAGGTCCTGGCCTTCCTCAACTTGCAGAAGATGTAAGAGAGACTGTGCCTTCTTCCAGGGTCCAATGCTGAAATCTTCATGTTATTCCTTGCAAAGTCTTCATATGATCTTCCACGGGCGGCCTTTTAAAGCCAAATGGAGCACAGTGATTGATGTAGGCTAAGTCCACCTTAATGAACCAGCCCGGGGTCTCCAACAACATTCTCCTGTATGTGTGGGTTATAACCAGAGTGCTTTCTAACAGAAAAGGTGAAGGGGTGGAAACATGTAATGCTATGTACCATACATCTTCCTGCTGGTTGTGGATGAAAGGGTTTCTCTGGTTAATGGAGTTAACTGATTAAAGCGACAGGTCTCCCTTCAAGCTGCAGTGAGATCAGGCTTTCTCTCTCCACCAAACCACATATTCATACCTTCTGAATGGGGTCTCACTGCTGGGATGACTACTGTAAACATGCATTCCCAGACATGACATTTCCCTGTCAGTCGATACTGAAGGCGGGAGCTGGTATCAGGTTGACACAGTCCATATGAAAGGGGTGTTGTGGTTTCCTGTCTCCTTGGTTAGCGTCTGCAGCCACGCCCCATGTTGGCCTGTTTGAATTAAACTCTGATTAGTATTCAAATGCTGCCACTAGCTACAGGGCTCAACAAAAGGACATGGGAGATCCATGGAGCCTTTGTTTGTTAATTCGGCTGGCCATTGCAGGGCATAGTTTGGCCCTCCACCTTCTGAGATGACATGGTGTACTCCTGACTGTCATATCCCAACTAAATATGACAGAGGGGACTACGCCTGTAGGCTGTGTCTACCCAGGGTACACAGGTCTATCTGTATGTAGTGCGGTGAGCATAGGAAAATGTGTGCTGATTAGGCCCAAACATTTTCCAGAGGTTGATCTACAATCATTCAATTTCATTTAAAATTTCAAATAAGCACAGGCGAGTGCGCACCCACTGTGCTGATGGTCGATTTCCTCATAGAGTGGCTTTCTCCCATATGTTTAATTTACACTTCTAAAAAGTCTGGATTCAGATTTTCTAATCCCAAAGAAAGTTATATAATATTTAAAGAGAGTGTGTGTGCGTCTGTGCGTGGGTGCGTGTGTGCCGGCAATGGCAAGAAAGGGCACAGCACGGAGGGGGCGGTATGGTGGGAGCTTATGAACTCCGAGCAAAGTGAACATAAGTAACAATTATGGGAAAATTCACAAAGAGTTTATAGCGAGTAAGTAACGTACTGCCGGAGAGATACTATTTAATTTAAGAAGTTGCAGGAAGAAACTCTTAATTAGTGCTGACTTATTCTTGACTTTTCAGGAGTAAGTCAGATTTCTTCTATTAACTCCTTAGTGAAGCACGCAGAATCTATCCAGGAGTCAGTACATAAGGAGTACGCTATAGTAGCTCCCAATCAGAGATGTTTTTATAAGAGGGCAAAGGGGCCCTTGCCCCAGGCCCCCACCCTCAAGGGGGGCCCCACAAGGCTGCCTGATCTGAAGAAGTAAGATTCCATTGTTCACCAGACTTAAATACCACACGCCAGGATATTTTATGGCACACTGCTGACGCTCTAAACATATTGCCTGTCTGTTTTGATCACTGCATCATGTAATGCGTTCTGTGTTCACTGTGGTATACATAGATTGTGTGTTCCTTACGACACAACTCCTGTAGCATTCTTTACTTCCTGTGGGAATTCTGTTGATCATGTGCAATAGCCAAAGATGAAATGCATATTGATAAATTGAGTGCCACAATGGTTCAAAAGATAGCTCAGTGTGCTAATCACTCATTGCAGAGATATGTGTTCATACGCAAGATTAGGATAACACATTCCAGCAAGGCTGACTGAGCCTTCCCTGTGTCTGAGGTTTATAAACCTGCCTGCATATGCTTTGCAGCACAACAAGTACTACTATCAGCAATGTGCCTGCACCAGATAAGGGTTCCTAGAAAAACACCATCCGTATGGTGAAGATCAAGAAATTGGTTTGTTCAGATGCCTAGGCAATCACCTCTAAGGATGAGCATAAACTGTTAGTCCAAAGGTGAAGAAGTATCCAAATTCAAGACTGTGGGTCCAAAGTGTTCATGCTCATATCCTGGCTTTGCTAGCAGACGATGCAGTGATCCTGCTCAAATAATCTAATAGCTCTTACATTACTGTGCTGTCTTCTGTGGTGTTTGCCTTCTCGCATGTTGGTGGCATTGTTTAGCCCATTACTTGATCTTTCTTCTAATGTAGGCCATTTGAGTGGAAGGGGTGGTAGACAGAAAAGGGTGGACCAGATGCTGTAGGCCGTGGTCAAGCATATTTCAAGATCTGCTCGTGTGACATGTAAAAATGTTTGCTTTTCTGTAAAATTCAAACGTTTTTCTGCACGTTTATAGATGAACATTTCATCAACCAGTGTTTTGGAAGTATTTAAAGCTTTAAAAGACAAGACAATCCCAGATTAAATCTGTTAAATCACATCGACTAGTATGCTGGTAATTAAATTCACTTGATGATGGAGAGAATTAAGCTAGAATTATTCCCATTTTGTGTAACAACCTTTTATAATATTTTGTTTTTAAAAATGGTCATGTTTGGTAATGTATTTTCCAAGTCAGTTTTATAAAATCAGACTATTTTACTTCATGGAAAAGAAAAGAAAGTGGAAAAGAAAGTGTTCAAATCCAGAAATTACAGAGTTGTCACAAATCCCAGCTTCACCGCTTACCAATGTGTGATGCTGGGCATCTCATTTAATCTTGTATTGCCTAACCTCTCAAAATTGCCAGTACCTAAACATTTCAAAATTGTCAGCCCTTCAGAGTGATTTCCTTCTCAGGGTATGATCTTCAAAAAAACTTCACTCAATTCACTGGCTATAGTGCTGCTTCCACTAAAATAGTGAGCGTTGATAGATTGCACACCAGAGGCACTTGTTCCTTTTGATCTCAAATGACAACCCTATTTGAAAACCATGTCCCACTTCTAATCTCAGTCTGTCTGGATAAAAAACACCTTCCGGGTAGCTTCTAATCTGCATCCCATATCCATGCTGTGCTATGTGTAGCGTTCTCTTTCCTTCCAATTGGTCTCCTCTATCCATGCTTGAAAACTTTTGTATTCTGTGAGGCAGCTAATGTGAGTACTCTTTCTATTCTGGGTTACATGTCCCTTTTACATATGGTCCTGTATTAATACTACAGGCTGCATACCTTCCTGGATGCTATTGATAAAAAGTTTCCTGTTTCTATATAAGAACAGAAGTAACCTCTTCATAGACTGCTAATGTTGTCCTTCAAATGCTACATATCATTATGATTACAACAAGAATGAAGAGGGTTAGAGGATTTAGGGGAATAAACATCCTTATTTTGAACCTATGGGCTGTGATCGGGATGAGGGTGGGGGTGAGGGGTTGTGTGACCAGATATTCTTGATCACTTAATTCCTTTGGTTTGGTGGAGGGGGCCCCAAAGATGTCCGTGCCCAGGGCCCCAAAAGTGCTTAAAATGGCCCTGCTCCCAATAACTTCTTTGTAAATCGGCCTTATTCCGGATCTGTTTAGCGGAAACCAGTCAGCTTTCCCTAATTTTGAACAGCTAGCGCAGTTATCCTTACTCCTATTGAGGCAAAAACAAACGTCTATTCTTCTGCTTATTGGAAAAACGGGAACCACACCAGCCAATAGATTTCTACAGTTGTCATGAAACAGAAATAGACGTGTAACCGCTGCGCGAGGCTGTCAAGCTCTTGGTGAGATCCTCTCACGCAGCACAGGCGCTTGGCGCACGAAGGAGGGATGTTTCATTTCTCCATCTAGGCCAGTTCCCTCTCAGTGCTCGGCTGACAAGAGACTGGGAGCGAGGGCCAAGACACGCACTGCGAGCTGACAGCGCGCCTAATCTCTGCAGTGCGCTGCCAACACTCACTGGTCACACCCAGTCGGAATCCGGCCCATTCCTCAACGAGCTGCCGAACAAACCCCTTTGGTTCACTATTCTTAGGGAAATGTTGTCGTACTTGTGCATCTCATGCCATAGAATGTACCTGGTGGATATTTGAGAGTACAGAGGGCCTGATCTACAGAACGTTTTCCTATGGGATTGTGCCTTTATAAAATGATTCTGTGAATCAGGCCCAGGAAAGGTTACCATCTATACACAAAGTAAGCAAATACATGACTGGTGCAATATCCACTTCTTAAACTGACCAATGAACAGTGACTTTTTTTCTATCACGGGACGTTTAACAGCCTAATGATTTTGGGGAATTAAAGTCTTGATTCACTTGAAATAGCCAACAGTGCTAAAGGAAGTGCCCAACCACCATGGCTGGTAAATGAAAGCCTATCACCACAGCCATATACTCGGTGGGTAGATGGAATCATCTAGTAGCCCCACTACCCCCTCCACCCTCCTACCCATTTAGATGTGGTAGACAGAGACCATTTTGGGGAAAGCTTTCCTCATAGAAAAAGCAGCACTTGCACGAGAGAGGTAACCCATATATTATATACTGTGACTTGAGAGTTTAGTTTTGGACAGCCTTTTGGCCATAGGTCCTGGACAGTGCTTTAGGTGGGATTGGAAGTGGGATTGGAAATCGGGAGGAGGGGGGTGCTCTCTTGTTAGGGGGTGTGGCCTAAGAACAGCATGGAAGCACGCGTTCCCTGTGTAAATGCAAGGTTGCGTTAGTGCACTCAGGGTGTGATTTGCCAACGCGCTGCACATCAAGTCCGGGTTTTTTCTTTGCCACACACACCCCCGCCCCCAATTAAAAATCAAGGATTACAAGTCATAGGATGCAAAGGAAAAAAAACAGGCCAGGTTAAGTATCAGCACACGTCATGTATTTAGGTGTATTTTACATTATGAGCAGATGTAGCTCATGCTTCCTTCATACTCGACTGATTGAGATTGTAGTCATGCATCAAACTTGGCTCAAATGCACAACAGACAGGAACGGTGTCACACCAGCCCTCTGCCGGACCCGTCCCCTCTTCCCCCACAAACACACTATCTCAACCTCTTTCTTACCCTCTTCTTTTCTTTCCATCACTCTCCTCTCTAACAGACACTCCCTCACATTACCTCCTCCTCTCTCCCCCCATCCATTCATCTTACTCACACTCGTTCACCTCCTGTCTCTCAACTTATTCTCTTCAGTCTTCTCCAGTCAAACACCCAGGGGCCGATTCATGGAACAAACGTGCGCCGAAAATCTTCGCGCAAGCAGGCGCAAGCAGGCGCAAGCAGGCGCAAGCGGAAAAAAACAGGCGCACGCGTGCGATTCATGGAAGTCCCTGCGCGTATTTACCACGGGATGTGCGCCAAACCCGTGCATGGCGCACACGTCACTGCAACATCCCAAAAGACGTGCGCGATGCGCACAGTGAAAGCGCACAACCTCGGCGCATACACCAGAAAGTGGGCGGAACACGGGGCGTAACGCGCGGAATGGGGAACAACTCGCGAAAACAAGGGCGTAACTGGGGATGTACTGCAGGGAAGCAGACGGAACGCCCACACGCACCCGAACCACACGTATTCATGGAATCGAGTAGGGCAAAGCCACGCATAGCGAAAGACACGCACAAGCCGATACACGTCCGCCACACGAAGGCAGGCGGTAGCGTCCCTGCGCATTACAAAAGTGGCAACATACAGCAATTGTGCGAGCGGGGCACGTGTATTTCGGGGTTGCGCGGGAAGTTACACACGCGATTGAGCGGGATACGTGTATTCCAGGGGTTCGCGTGAACTTTCTCACGCGATCGGGCCTGGGGGAGTGTGCTACGTGTATTTCAGGGGTTCGCGTGAACTTTCTCACGCGATCGGGCCTGGGGGAGCGGGCTACGTGTATTTCAGGGGTTCGCGTGAAGTTTCTCACGCGATCGGGCCTGGGGAAGCGGGCTACGTGTGTTTCAGGGGTTCGCGTGAAGTTTCTCACGCGATCGGGCCTGGGGGAGCGGGCTACGTGTATTTCAGGGGTTCGCGTGAACTTACTCACGCGATCGGGCCTGGGGGAGCGGGCTACGTGTATTTCAGGGGTTCGCGTGAACTTTCTCACGCGATCGGGCCTGGGGGAGCGGGCTACGTGTATTTCAGGGGTTCTCACGCGATCGGGCCTGGGGGAGCGGGCTACGTGTATTTCAGGGGTTCGCGTGAACTTTCTCACGCGATCGGGCCTGGGGGAGCGGGCTACGTGTATTTCAGGGGTTCGCGTGAACTTTCTCACGCGATCGGGCCTGGGGGAGCGGGCTACGTGTATTTCAGGGGTTCGCGTGAACTTTCTCACGCGATCGGGCCTGGGGGAGCGGGCTACGTGTATTTCAGGGGTTCGCGTGAACTTTCTCACGCGATCGGGCCTGGGGGAGCGGGCTACGTGTATTTCAGGGGTTCGCGTGAAGTTTCTCACGCGATCGGGCCTGGGGGAGCGGGCTACGTGTATGTCAGGGGTTCGCGTGAAGTTACTCACGCGATCGGGCCTGGGGGAGCGGGCTACGTGTATTTCAGGGGTTCGCGTGAAGTTTCTCACGCGATCGGGCCTGGGGGAGCGGACTACGTGTATTTCAGGGGTTCGCGTGAACTTTCTCACGCGATCGGGCCTGGGTGAGCGGGCTACGTGTATTTCAGGGGTTCGTGTGAACTTCCTCAAGCGATCGGGCCTGGGGGAGTGGGATCGGGCCTGGGGGAGCGGGGTACAACTCACCGTCTGCCTTGCGTGTAGAAGAACGCGTAGCCAACACCCGCTGTGAAGTAATAGCGTGTGAACCCCAACAGATGGAAAACACACGCACCGCACGAAAAGCACGTACAGAACATAAATGCACGCAGGATCACCAAGCCCTGCCAGGGCAACGCCCGTGCGCAAAACGTCACAGATGCGCTTACGCTGCAAGGGCCTTGGGTCCAATGAAATCGCGTACGCGTGCTGACGCGCTTACGCGCTAAGGGCCTTTCCTCGATTTTCACGCTGACGTGCAGGATTTTCACGTGCCAAATCACTCCGTATCAAGCTGGCCACGCGAAAACACACGGAAGACCACGCTCCTGCCCAGAAGGCCGAATCACTGCCCCCCAGTGCCCCGAGCAGCCTCCCACGTGCCATCTGCTGCTGCCTGCCTGCCTGCCTGCTGCCACCGTGCCCTGCCATTTGGTGCCTGCACATCAGCCATCTGCAGGGGTCCAGTTGCAGTGTCCACCCCTGCTGGAACAGAAGACTCCCGACTCGGATAACATCGCTCCACAGCCCAGCCCCAGGACCCAGTTGCCCACCCACTCCTGCCCCTGGGGTTGCCATGTCGGGCACATCAACATCTGGCACCAGTGGCAACCCCTAGCCAGAGGGGCAGAGGGGCACCAGCTTCACTGCCACCGAAGTTGGTGTCCTGGTGGAGCAAGTCCTGGGGCAGTATGATGCCCTCTTCGGATCGTCCCGCGCCAACAAGGAAGGACGGGACAGGATCTGGGCCGACTGTGTGGTTGCCATCAACGCGGAGGGGGTGGCAACCCGCACCATCCAGAAGGTCAAGAAGCGCTGGGAAGACTTGAGGTCCAGGACCCTCATGAAGGCCCGGCGCCTCGTGGAGGGGTGCCGGGGCCGCATGAGTTCCATCCAGTTGAGGGTCCTGGAACGCGCACACCCAGCGCTCCACGCCCAGGTCCTTGAGAGGGAGACCCGTCTGGAGTTGAGCGGTAAGTGGCCAAGCATTGCTGTGTGAGACAGGGCATGTTGCAGTGTGCTGGTTGTCTGATACTTGCCTGCATGTGTGACATAGGCCATGTACGCATGTATGTGTGCAGGGACATCATGGGAATGCATGTGCGACCTGTAATGTGTGAACCGCACGGTTGTTGCATGTGTTTGAATGCGACATGGGGAGCCCTGTGCAGATTGAACACATGAGAGCATGGCAGTCTCTGTTCCTGGACATGGGTGGGGGCGAGGGATGGGTGCTGATGCCAGATACATATGTGGTATCCATGTGTGTGTGCCTGACCTGCGTGTCTGTGACTTGTGAGTGCCATGGATGCATGACACATGTCTGTGACAATGTACAGATTCACTGATGCAGCCTAGTCATCCTTGTATGCACTGTGATTGGGGTGTACGGGGCAAGATGGATGTGACTGAGGTGAAGTGTGTGCATGTGATAGGCATGACCCATGATGCATGTGAGTCCCATTACATTGTATGATTCGAGAGTCCATTGGACATGCATTGAAATGTCCATGGCACGCACCATGACTGTCACTGTGTGTGTTTTGCCTGGACTGACACATGTGTTGTGGTGTGACATGATGGAAGTGTACTTTGACAGTGGCACTCATCTGCTATTGCTTCCTGTCTAGGGGACCATTGTACAGTACCCTGATGCTTGTGTTCTATGTCTCCCTCTACGCAGCGGCTAGTGAAGGAGAGGGCGGAGACGGCGCTGTGGAGCAAGGCGGCGGGGATGCCCCCACGGCTGCAGCGGAAGGGGTGGGTGAGCCCCCACAGGGGCCTGCTACGGCGGTAGACGGAGAGGAGCCATCCAGGTTGGTGGTTTCCACAGAGGAGGAGGAGGCCGCCACTGAGGCGCACATGGGGCCTGGTGGGGGCATCCCTGCTGGTGCAAGTGGTGCAGTCCAGGGGCAGGGGCAGGAGGCAGCACAGGTCACCGTGGAGGGGCCTGTGCATGTCGCTGTCCCTGAACCTGTGGGTGCACCACCTTGCACCAGCAGGGATGCCCCGTCCCAGGCCCGTCCGCAGGTAGAGGGGATGTCCATGTCATCTGACTCCCCTCCACCTGCGGACGAGGGGACCCCTGGCCGTGTGGAGAAGGTCCTGATTGGGGTCGCGATGCGCACGGCTGTGATTCGTGATGCCGTGCGTGCTTTCCAGGAGGAGCACGCACGTCATCACGAAGAGCACCGTGCCGACGTGGCCCAATTGGGATCGGCCATGTTCGGGGGTTTCCTGCATGTGTCGGCCAATCTGGCGGCCCTCTCCTCCTCTGTGGAGACCATACGCCAGTCGTTCTCCTTGCCGTCTTCCGGCCCAGATGCCAACAGGGCCCCCTGTGGACCTGCCCTGATCAATGCAGCCAGCTCGGTGGGGATCCCATCCCTGCCACAGTCGGGAGTCAGAGGTCCAGCAGGGGTGGACAACACAGCAACTGGACCCCAGCAGATGGAGGATGTGACGGCATCATCGGGCAGGGCACGTGCACAACGGCGTTGGTGGTTTCCATCATCCTGGATGCCGTCGTGCTGGCAGAGGCAGTGGCGTCGGAGGCAGCAGCAGGCTCGACGTGAGAGGCATCATGGCTCGGGGCCATCACGATCAGAGGGGCAGGCATCGGCCGGAGGGCAGGAGAACCCTGGGATGGTAGTGTCTTCCGTGTGGGAGCAGTTGGTCCAGCGGATAGGTGCGGAGCGACAGCGGGCGGAAGAGGAGCGGCTCACCATGGTCAGGGCGGAGTTCTCCATGCGTCGGGCATTGAGGCGGGCTGAGTGCCTCGAGGAAGCTCGCAGGGAGTTTGAGGTGGACATGGGGTTATCCCTGCGAGACCTCGGGGCCAGGACAGAGTCCCGCCTCCAGGACATCGACATGGAGTTCGATGATGCCCTGGCCGGCAACATCACAGAGTGAGCCGCAGGACTTGCCCGCTGCCATTGTATATAGTTATATAGTTAGTGGTAGGTTTCCTTTAGAATTTGATTTTTTTTTTTATTTGGTTGCGATTGGACAATGCGCCACTTTTTTGTATATAGTTCAGTTTTTAGTTAGTTGACATAGTTAGGTTTCATTTGGTTGGGCTCATGGACCCGGATTGTCTTGTATATAGTTCTTCTATGGAATTTTGGATTTTTTGGATTTTTTTCATTCATCTTCTTTTTGTTGTTTTGCTTTGTGGTTTTTCTAATTTCATTTCCATTCTTGTTGATTTTCAATACATTTTTATTTTCATCCTTCAATGTGTCGTATCATTTCATTACTTTCATGCATGTCATGTTGGGTGTTTTATCATTCACTTGCAGCCATTGTGTGTGACAGACATGTGTTCATTTGCATTATTTACATTGGGTGTGTAACATGTAATTGCCTTTGATATGTGGGTGGATGTGATAGTTGGTTGGGCCTTTTGGCAGGGGAGGATGGCCATTACGGACATGATTGGGGATTGTTGGGACCCAGGTGCAGGGGGGCATGGATGGGACATGGGTGGGGGCCTGCTGGCAGGTGCCCCACAGTGCTGGGGGGTGGGGGTGGTGGGGGACATGAGTTGGACATGGGTGGGGGCCTGCTGGCAGGTGCCCCACAGTGCTGGGGGGTGGGGGTGGTGGGGGACATGAGTTGGACATGGGTGGGGGCCTGCTGGCAGGTGCCCCACAGTGCTGGGGGGTGGGGGTGGTGGGGGACATGAGTTGGACATGGGTGGGGGCCTGCTGGCAGGTGCCCCACAGTGCTGGGGGGTGGGGGTGGTGGGGGACATGAGTTGGACATGGGTGGGGGCCTGCTGGCAGGTGCCCCACAGTGCTGGGGGGTGGGGGTGGTGGGGGACATGAGTTGGACATGGGTGGGGGCCTGCTGGCAGGTGCCCCACAGTGCTGGGGGGTGGGGGTGGTGGGGGACATGAGTTGGACATGGGTGGGGGCCTGCTGGCAGGTGCCCCACAGTGCTGGGGGGTGGGGGTGGTGGGGGACATGAGTTGGTGTTCATTAGTTCAAGGAGACATGTGCCTTTGCTGGGGGGCATGCCCATGTTGGGTGGGCTGCCTGCGGGACATGACCAGGGATGCAGGGTAGTCCCCTGTGGTGTGGGCTGCCTGCAGGGGCCGTGGAGGGTGTACAGGGAACACCACACTGTCAAATCACATGTAGAACTCCCCGGCACCCCTGAAATACACGCACCCAGGCTATTCGCTTGTGGAACTTCCCGCGCACCCCTGAAATACATGCGCCCAGGCTATTCGCGTGTGGAACTTCCCGCGCACCCCTGAAATACACGCGCCCAGGCTATTCGCGTGTGGAACTTCCCGCGCACCCCTGAAATACACGCGCCCAGGCTATTCGCATGTAAAACTTCCCGCGAACCCCTGATATACACGCACACAGGCTATTCGCGTGTAAAACTTCCCGCGAACCCCTGAAATACACGCGCCCAGGCTATTCGCGTGTCGAACTTCCCGCGCACCCCTGAAATACACGCGCCCAGGCTATTCGCGTGTAAAACTTCCCGCGAACCCCTGATATACACGCGCACAGGCTATTCGCGTGTAAAACTTCCCGCGAACCCCTGAAATACACGCGCCCAGGCTATTCGCGTGTGGAACTTCCCGCGCACCCCTGAAATACACGCGCCCAGGCTATTCGCGTGTGAAACTTCCCGCGAACCCCTGAAATACACGTACCCTGCTGAAATCGCGTGTAAAACTTCCCGCGCACCCCTGAAATACACGCGCCCAGGCTATTCGCGTGTGGAACTTCCCGCGCACCCCTGGAATACACGCGCCCCCGCTATATGTGTGTGGAACTTCCCGCGCACCCCTGGAAAACATGGGCCCAGGCTATTCGCGTGTGGAACTTCCCGCGCACCCCTGAAATACACGCGCCCAGGCTATTCGCGTGTGAAACTTCCCGCGAACCCCTGAAATACACGCGCCCAGGCTATTCGCGTGTGGAACTTCCCGCGCACCCCTGGAATACACGCGCCCAGGCTATTCGCGTGTGGAACTTCCCGCGCACCCCTGAAATACACACGCCCAGGCTATTCGCGTGTGAAACTTCCCGCGAACCCCTGAAATACACGCGCCCAGGCTATTCGCGTGTGGAACTTCCCGCGCACCCCTGAAATACACGCGCCCAGGTTATTCGCGTGTGAAACTTCCCGCGAACCCCTGGAATACACGCGCCTAGGCTATTCGTGTGTGGAACTTCCCGCGCACCCCTGGAATACACGCGCCCAGGCTATTCGCATGTGGAACTTCCCGCGCACCCCTGAAATACACGGACCCAGGCTATTCGCGTGTGAAACTTCCCGCGAACCCCTGATATACACGCGCCCAGGCTATTCGCGTGTGGAACTTCCCGCGCACCCCTGAAATACACGCGCCCAGGCTATTCGCGTGTGGAACTTCCCGCGCACCCCTGGAATACACGCGCCCAGGCTATTCGCGTGTGAAACTTCCCGCGAACCCCTGAAATACACGTAGCCCGCTCCCCCAGGCCCGATCGCGTGAAAAAGTTCACGCGAACCCCTGAAATACACGTAGCCCGCTCCCCCAGGCCCGATCGCGTGAATAAGTTCACGCGAACCCCTGAAATACACGTAGCCCGCTCCCCCAGGCCCGATCGTGTGAAAAAGTTCACGCGAACCCCTGAAATACACGTAGCCCGCTCCCCCAGGCCCGATCGCGTGAATAAGTTCACGCGAACCCCTGAAATACACGTAGCACGCTCCCCCAGGCCCGATCGCGTGAGGAACTTCACGTGAACCCCTGAAATACACGTAGCCCGCTTGCCGTGCTGGTACAGGTTTAGCGCAGCCCTTTGCGCTGGATTGGGGATTTTGATGGCTTTTCCCTGCTCGGAAGGCGTTCTTGGGGGCGTAACTGGCGCTGCTGGAAGGTCGCTGCGCCACTGTGCGCCACGGCTGGTTTTGGTGGCTGGAATCCATGAATACGCTGTGCGCGGAAATGGGTTTTGGCGCACGCGGCTGGCGCAGGGATTCGCACGCGCACACTGTGCGCCAGCCGCTTGCGCCACTTGTGCGCTGAATTCTATGAATTACCCCCCACACTTTCCTCTACGTGCACACGCGCACACACGCACGTTCACTTTTTCACCTCCTTTCTCTAACGAATTCCTAAATGAATTCCTTGGGCGCTCAAGCACAGTGGCGGCTTCCGCATTTTGAAAGTGTGGGGCATAAATATTTCCCTGAATTGATATAAAAATGAACAAGAATTCCAGAACTCACCAAATAGGTGGAGTTGGGGCCAAAGGGGGAGGGTTCTCCTCTCAGAACTATTTTTTGCGAACACATTTGGGAGAGTTGAATAAGTCATCGATTTGCTGCAGTTCTGGGTGGCAAGTTCTGTTGCAAGACCTCAGACGCCAGTTCACCAACAGTACACAAAACCATTTTACTGAAAGAATTCGTGTTCATGCACATCAGATAATCGTTTTTTGTAAACACTGGATGAACAAATGTATATTTGTATTTACAAAACAAGGTCACCTCTACCAATTAGGAACTAAGCTTACATATATTTCATCAAATGGGGGGCTCCTAAGTGGTTTGTTTTCACACATAGAAAAGAAGAAGCCTTTATTTTCATAGCAAAAAGGACAATTTTATTTTCAAAATGTTAAAAAATATAACTTGTATAAATTGGCATGAATAAAAGTGAAATGTTCGCCAATAACCTTTATAAAATCAAAACAGACTAGATGCAAATCATTCATAGCTCAGTCTTCCTGGAAATTATTTAAATACGACAGGCAAACGTATAACTGTTTACAACAATTCAGCAACAAAGTAATTCATATGCATTTGTAGACTAATAAGTATTCTACATTTTCAAATTAAATTTTACACAAGTTACACAATGTTCGGCATGTTTCAACCTGTAATTGCTGATCTATTTTCCCCCCAAAAAAGTCTTAATCAGGATTCAAGCACCGTATTTGTGTGTAATCCTCAGTTAGTTTGTAATACTTCGTCAGCATGTGTAGTGCAAAGTCCCAAACGTAATCAGTCTAGACTAAATAAATTAAACTAAAGTATAATATAGTGTCAAGCTAACACTATTTAATTCATATTTAGTAGTGTTCCCAATAACCACTCTGTGAAAGTTGCTTTCAGAAGTGTGCCCAACAACCCCTCTGTGAATTTAGAGGTGTACCCATTGGCCGCAATGAGAGTTACATCTAGAGGTGTGCCCAATAGCCTCTCTGGTAAATTGAATTTAGAAAGTTCCTAATAGCATCGCTGGAAAACTGAATTCAGAAGTATCCCCAATAGCCTCGCAGGAAAATGAAGTTAATAGTGCGCCCAGTAGCCTCTCTGTGGAAAATTGAATTTAGATATGGGCCCAATATCCTCTGTGAAAGCGGCATTTAGAAGTGTGCCCATTAGCCACGCTGTGAAAGCTGCATTTAGAAGTGCTACCAATAGCATCTGTGAAAATTGATTATAGAAGTGCATCCAATAAACACCCTGGAAAGTCTCAAGTAGAAGTTTGCCCAATAGCCTCTCTGGAAAATTGAACTTAGAAATGTAGCCCAGTAGACGCTCTGTGAAAATTTGCATTTAGAAGTGTACCCAATAGCCTCTGCGAATGTTACACTTAGAAGTGTGCCTAATAGCCTCGCTGATAAACTGAATTTAGAAATGTTCCCAATAGCCTCTGTATGGAAAATTGTACTTAGAAGTTCGCCCGGTAGCCTCTCTGGGAAAGTGATTTTAGAAGTTTGCACATTTAAAGAGCATATAACCATTCTTACCACACCCCACGCTTACTCTCTCCTTTACATCACCACTCAATTAGAACACAGAGATACTATGACACCATTCGGTATAACTGTTCCCATACGAACATCCACCGCTCACTCCACATCATTCTATGTAAACACTGCTGGCCTCACACCCCCAGCCAGGCGTTTTCCTCAGGCCTAACGCAGCCACATCCGTTCCGGATAAATCCTGCCAGAACGAACACATTCTCCTGATCTCTCAACCACCACACCTACCAATAAGAATCAGCTATTACATGTGTACCGCACGAGCTGCACACATATCCGGTGCACACACGCACCTTTTGACTCTCCCTACTCTCTCTACTGATCTGAACTTCGGTTCCCAAGGGCGTTCAACCTACCAGCGCCTTCAGACCATACCAATGGTATATAAGGCGCTATATAAGTGCAAAATAACAATAACAATATTGAAAAAAAAAGTTAATTCAAAGGTTGTTTTATTGTGCCACATGGAGTACTTTATAATGAAATGGGGGGAATGAATACATTTGAACCATAAAGTGACAATGACAGCAATATCGAGATGGGCGGCATGAGATTAATTAAAATACACAATACCTTTAGAAAAGAATACATCTTTCATGGGTTACAGGCATATCAATGGGGCAATAAAAATATGTAGCTCACATGGGGGGAAATTGTTTTTTTTATTCCAGCTCTGTTTTATTATTCTATCCAATAGCTACTCTATCTCCTGATGGTTGTATATACACAATTGATAATAGTGTTTAAGCATTCATTGTTCCTCTTTATTTTTGTTCAAGTTTTAAAGGTTTGTGCAGCCACAGGCATGGTGGTTTCACAAACCCTGCATTTCAGATATGGCACTTCTATCTATCCCTCACTGTTTCCCAGTGACAAAGTATAGATGCTAATAATGTTTCAATCTAAATCTTAGCTAATAGTACACAGTAGTCCAAGATGTGTAACATTTGCTAATCTCAGGTAAATCATTAACACTGCAACCACCCACCGGATTTCATGTTTATTCAACATACACCCGTGTGATTTGGAAATAATAAAGCTATACATATATTCATATATTATGATCCACATCCCATCAGATTATGTAAAATCTTTACACATTGCCTGAAAATGGTGACACTGCATAACATTGTCACAAATGACCAGAATACAATCAACCAATATCGTAAAATGTTTGCCCCTAATTGCAGAATTAAACAAATTAAGTTTTATCAAGGTAGTACAGATGAATCTGAAATTAGAGCATCAAGACACAATTAGTATTTCTTCAGAATGCAAACAGCATCCATCCTACCTTTTTAGTCAGGCGGTTGGAAAACTACACTCCTGGCAAACCGACAAACCAGGGTTTGGGATTAGAGGGGAAATATAATGGGATACCCAAAGAAGGGAGAAGGAGAATGATGGAATATGGATTTGGGTGATTAATATTGAGAAGGGAAACAAACTGGAGATTGGAGAGCAGAAGGACTAACTTACCCTAGGGAATATCCGTCCATTGAGAGAAAGAGGCCAGACTATAGAAGGAAAACCATTTTTCACATTGGGATTGATTTCCAAATAAGCCTCCTGAAATGAGTGTTTGCTGTAGGAATGTCATCCAGCTGACAGTGTTTCTCACTGGTCATCCCAGAATCAGAAGTTGCATCTTAAAAGGGTAAATTAAAAGACACCTCTATCAATTTCCTGAATTGTCCAACTTTATCAGGGTTAAATCTGGGAAGGTAACAGCACTGGGAATGCATGGCGGTGCAATTCGAAAACAGGGACACAGTGGCTAATACCCAAATGTCCTATGTTCTTTAAATATATCAAATGCACAGTGAGAGGTGGCTTATTTAAGGCCCTGTCCACTTTGCAGTGAAAAACAAAATTCAAATCTGAAAGAATGTTGGCTGTCTCATTAAAGTGGGATTGCCTTTGTAAAGTTAAATATTATTTGGGAATATAGGTGGTGGCTTTCAATGATCAGGCAGAGTCAGGTGTAATGCGGGTGGAAAGAGGGTTTCCAATTAAGTATCTGTTACTGGAGAATAGTACATCTCCAGCCCAGAAAAATAAAGAGGTACGTTATTACATGCAGGCCCTTTTAAAACTGTTCATGCATCTAGATGGAAAGTAATATTTCATGTTCAAGGAAAGCCACACACACATCCATATAGGTACAGATTCCAGGACACAACAAATCCATGGTTAATGAAAGCCACATGCATATAGAGAGATGTGCTCAACAATTTCAGAAAATGTAGGATACATGTGGGTTCGGAAGAGAACATATAGATTCCAGGAAATATTACCTGTGAATTGAAACGTGTACTATATATGGGTGCTTTCCACTTTTCTGTTATCAGGGGACCTGTTTGAAGAAGGGAAGATGTATATCACATAACGCATAGGAGGAAACAGGTTATCCCTCCCTTTGACACTGAAAGGATTTGGAGTTACACTTTATGCCAGCTGAGTTCTTCACAAATCACCAGCATTTGCACCAGGGTAATATTTATATAAAAATATATCATATTTTTCTAAAAAATCTCATAACGATACAATACATACAGCATTTATGTATAAATCTAAATAACATCTTTAGACGTTCATTGAAAAAAACATATAAGGCAAGACAACAATGTTTGTGCCCATGGGTTAGTACACCATGGTGCATCTATATATTGCTAAAAGTCACCAAGTCAGGAAAGATTATTTTGCACAATTTGTAATGATCAATGACACACGTGTCACAACTTATACACTCAGCGATGGATATTAAGTAATATTTCAGCCTAATGCTGCCCTTTGCATGGGATTACAGTTACTCTGCAGTGTAATGGTGTGGTTTATTGTGGTAAAGGGGAGTTAAGTGTCCTTTATGGGAGTGAGACTAGTCAACCAATGATATCTAGTCTGGATGTAGATCGACACGTGTTTTGGCCTTTCTGTTCAGATACGTTTATCCAAAATGGTCTAACATGATCATTTTATGGGCCTTCAGGATGATGGATTGCTTGCAGATTTTGAGCGTTAATCTGGTGAACCCCAGGTTCTTTAGACCAAAGAACTTAGTCTCGTTGTGAAGAGTGTGGGGGCAAACTTCTAATTTGATTCTTCTGTAATTCATACAGGGTGCAGCGGTGTTCCATTTGAAGTAGAAGTCACAGTTGTGTCTTACTACTTGTCTGTTCATCTCATCCATTTACTTGATTACTTGTCATAAACTTTTTTGCAGCTGCTGGAAAGCTTAACTTTGTTTTCAATATTGTTCTTTTCAGCTTGAGTCGATACGTATTGCCTACGCATTCAGGGAATGCCGCACGGGACACTAGGCTCACACATTGTTGTCTTGCCTTATATGTTTGTTCAATTTACGTTTAAAGATGTTATTTAGATTTATACAATAATGCTGTATGTATTGTATTGTTATACGATTTTTATGAAAAAAAGAACAATATATTTTTATATAAATATTGCTCTGGTGCAAATGCTGATGATTTGTGAAGAACTCAGCTGGCATAGAGTGTAACTTGAAATCCTTTCAGTGTCAAATGGAGGGGTAACCCGTTTCCTCTTGTGAATTTAAACTTGCTTGAGTCAATGCACACAGGTCACCTTTTGTATGTACATGGATGGTGTCTTGAATTACATTTTTCATAATTGTAATTCTCTTGGAATTTTAGCAGTGCCCAAGGTGTTCTGTCCTATTCTAAATAATACTATAATCTCTGATTTGGTTTAGAACTGGGCGGTGCATGTATGGAATTCGCTCAGGGTGTGGCCGAGTGTGGGAGTGGATTGTGAAAGTGGGTAGGGGATTATTAGCAGCCTCCCGATGTACAGGCAAGAGGAACTGGGCGCTGGAAGACCCAGCCATAGAGCAAAGTTCAACTGTCTTTATTACGCATTCAAAGGACAGGGATTGCAGCATGAACACCGTAACATTATCCATGCTCACTCTCAGTGCGTAGGCAGTTGTCAGCTGATTTTGTTCACAAATTATGTCACAAAATGCAGCTACATCCCAAAAACCTAACGTGACATGGGAGAGGTTAGCAAGGTGAACTACATAAACATTTCTATGTGCGTTGGAGCACCACCATATCTCGTGGCTCCTTCTGAGACTACCTCGAAAAGTATCAAATACAAAATTGCAAGTTAGGTGGTTAGCCGATGCAATCTTTTATAAACTCATTGGAGTAGGTGAATAGGGATTGAACAGAAAGGGTCTTCTCAGCTTTGGAGCCTTGGAGAAGTACCAGGCCAAGTGCAACACTCAAGGTAGTGGGAAGGACTCCAAAAGTGCTGTGTGTTCCCAATAACTTACCTTCCCCAATCTCCTGTGCGGTGAGACAGAACATTTGTCTTGGAACATGTGCTACATTTGTATCTCCTGTATTCAGTCTGGTGGGAACAGCAATCTAGACCTAGCTTGAATGACTAGGCATTGTCCACTGTGTTCAGGTCACATGTCTAGCAGCGGTGGTGCCAGGCATGGGTTTGGGAGGGCTAAAGCCCTCCCAATTTGAAGCAGCAAACATCACTCTGCTTTGACACCCATGCCGAGGCTCAGACAACAAGAACCTGTCAAATTTCTCACCTCACAGAGCAATTTAGTTACTCACTTTTAAACTTTAAAAGTAAGCAAATACATTGCTCGCTGAGATGAGAAAAGTGTCATTAACATGACTGTGGCAGAAGAAAACGAACAGAGTCAGATGACAAAAGACTGTCTTGGCAATATCAATAGACCCCTATGCTGAAATGTTGAAGTTGAAAGCTTACCTGCTGGGCTCACATTTTAGATGGGTCAGTGCTTCAATAATTACTGTTAACTGAATAGCCTGTGAGTTGCAGAGGCATTGATAGGGTAGAGCATGAGCAGTCTGGAGTGAAACAGTTAAGAAAACAAGCATTGGCAATGACATCAGTTTGGCTTTTTTATAGATATGGGAAAGGCACTTGCCAGGCACTGCTGAAGTGGTATTAACTGGGTGTTGATGGTAGCCAGTGCAACATGCTGTGAGTACCTGGGCATCTAACAACAGTGCCTGGCAAATGCCCAATACTTGTACACAAGCCAAAACTGTTCACTTTGCCAATGCTTGTTTTTAACATGTCTTCAGTGGGGGACACGCACAGTGCTAATAAATCGAGTGACTGAAGCCGCACTGAGATGAGACATTTTTATTACTCCAGAATTGTGTTTACAGCTCCAATTAAGTCATCAACTATCAGAAGAAGACTGCTTTGAAAAAACACTGGCAGGCACATTGAGTGCAAAGTTTGATGGTTAGGCTTGGTTAAAGCGAGCACAAAGAGTTCCCCACGAGGAGCTGTTTTGTGCAGGGAGGAGCAGGAACTGGGTGGGAATGGCAATAGAGATTAGCATGCCATGGGCAGTCAATGGCTGGGCAAACAACCAAACACCTTCAAGCTTTGTGCCCCATCTCATATCCACTTCTCCCTATCTGTACTCGAATGCAATAGTTTCAACTTATAGGTGTCTCTGCCACCCAATATCCCAAACAAAAAAAAAGGTTTTGTTTGTGTGCATGCACTTTTTGTATGCATGTGTGTGTGCACACATGCGGGGGAGTATGTAAGGTCATGTATGTTTACATGGAGGGGATGTCTGGAAGTCCATGCACATGAATGAACGCAGTGGGAATGGTGTACATGGGTGCTAGTTCGCGTGTGAATGACAGTGAAGTGTGAATGTTCTGGGTGCTCATGTGAATGGCAGTTAAGTTGTATGGGGGGAGGGACTGGTGGGTGAATGTGCATAACTGTGTGTGTGCATCTGCATATATGTTAATGTGTGTGCGTGGGTGTGTGTGTGTGTGTGTGTGTGTGTGTATCTGTAGGTGTAAAGTTGTGTGATTGTATCTGTGTATGTGGCCTGGTGAGGGGCATTGGAGCATGACTTTTTGTGACAGGAGAATGGTGTGATTTACTGGTGTTTTTTGGGCAAAGCAAAGGCAACTTGAGTGTTATATGAAGGAGGGGTTGGAGTGGGTGGAGGATACAACAACGTGGCTGGCTGGAAATGTTGTACTCTTATTAAGAGCAAAGCCAACATGTCGAGTATATTTACATGGGGGATGGCATGTATCTTTACTGTGGCATGGCATTTCATTTACTGGTGTTAAGGTCAAAGACAAATGACAACATAACTGTCCTTACATGGGGTGGGGGCATGGCATTTTTAGTGGTGCTAGGGGGTAAATACAACATGAGTGTTCTTATATGGGGGAAATGCGTATAATGATATGATATTTATATAGCGCTTTTGCCAAAGCGCTACACAGAGAACATACGTGCATGCCATTGACACTTAACCGAAGTTGGTACTCATTCATCAACTTTGGCAGGATGAAAGGCTGAGTTGGCCTTGCCAGAATTTGAACCTGTGATGCAGATCACACTCAGATCACAACAGCGAGCTCTCAACCGGCTGATCTATTTCCCCAGTTAGCCAGCAAGGACATGTGTTTTCTTACTGTGCATGGATTCGTTTTTTTTTACTGCCGTTAAGGCAAAGCCAACAGCACTATGTTCTTACGTGGGGATACTGAAATATATTGGCAGTGCCAGCATGATAATGTTTTGTTATAGAATCATTATTGCCATTAAGGGGAAAACAAACATGAGTATGTTCTTACATGGGAATACTGGCATATATAGGTGCACCAGAATGGACATGTGCGAGCAAAATCAATATGAAAGTGTGTTTTTACACTGGCAAACTACTGTCATGTAACGGGCAGAGTCATTGTAAAAATGCTTTGAAAAATGCTCCTCTGCAAGGCTTGTGACTTGGCATCTATTGGACTTTTTTCATGTCATACCCTACGAAGCCGATTGTAAACTGTGTGGGTTGCTGCATAATTTATCACAGAAAGTGCACTGTACAATGCACCATTTTAACCCATTATTTCTGAAATATTCTCATGGAAAAAACCCCGGACCTCCTTTGCTTGGTTTGCTCTCCCTCACTATGCTCGATCACGCCTGCGCATTTGTCCGCGGGCAAAGGATGAGCCCTACTACATTAGGTTTAGGCCCCAATTATTACACAATCCTGGCTATGCCTCTAGTGATTTGGGGTGAAAGATGCATCTGCTAGGCCAAAGAAAGGCGTAATATCTACTCAGACTTCTGGGCTCGGGGTTCGGGGTGGCGAGGGGGAGGAGGGGTCAATAGGACAATGGCCCTCATTACGACCCTGGCGCTAATGGGTTAACGGCGCCGTAAAAGGCTGCGGCGCCGTTAACCCATTAGCGCCTGATTACGAGGTTCCTTTGCGGGACACTACCTTAACAGCTGCTCTACACCAGCCGTTAAAGTAGGGACCCGCAAAGGAACCTTGGTGCTAAGTACGGTACCGCAATTTGCGGTACCGTACTTAGCGCCTTCCCCATTCCCTTTGAGCCCTATGGGGCAAAAATGGGAATGGGGAAGGGCCATGGAGGAATGGGGAATTACCGCCCCCCCAACCTTGTAATGGGGTGGTAATTCCCCCTTTCTCCATGGCGGAGTCGGTAAATTACCGGCATGGACCATGGTGCTATTAGCACCATGGTTTTCCGCCTGGGTCGTAATGAGGCCCAATAGGTTTAATGGCCCCTCTCACTACCAGCTTTCAAAACTTCCATCCAGTCTCCCCAAAATGGTGAGGCTGGCTCCACTCCTGGTGTGTAGGGACCACAAAATGGCTCTCTTCTGTCTGCAATTATGAGGATTTTCTGCTTTGGCTTCTTGCAGGTGTCTTATTGTGTCTGCTTATCTGGGAACGTTCCTTCCCCCTGTGTCCTTGGCTATCGATGCACGGTGGCTGTGCTGGAGGCCTGCTCCATCAGCTTCAGCTGGATCAGTTTGTAAGCTTTCTCTGTGTCCCAAATTCTCAAAACGTCTCCCATTCACTCCAGTGTACATATGTCGTGCATCTTTATTCGCATGGCCGTCCCTGTTGTTGGTTTTCTGCATAGCGAAAAGTGTATGTGTCTGTCTTCTAACTGTGTGGGTCATAAGCATATCCTTCATGTCTATCAGCAACCAACTGAAGTGTCTGTGTAGCTTCGTTCGGGAATCCATATGGTGTTTCATGTCTAATGCATCTATGTCATGATGTTAGTCGTGACATCATAGACTATGTGGCTGCAGTCAGTCGACTTGCTCTATAGATTGCAGGCTCGTCTCTTCTTTCACGCCATCAGGATATGGTCTAAATGGCTGTGTGAGTGAATAGCATCTCTCACAACTGCGATACATCATTGATGAAGTGGAGAAGGGGGGTCACAAGAGATGTACATCTCTCGTTTCTCTGCCGACGGGCTGAGGTGCAACAAGGGCGACGGTCATGTCCCCCTCTTTGAGTTGTGTGGTTTGTTGAGTGTTAGCTACTTTCCATTGATTATGCGTAGAGGAGCCACGTTTTTAGATCAGGAATTTTAAGTGGTTCTGTGATTTGTTGATATCCCTTGGTAGCATGTTCCAATGTTTGGCTATCATGACGATGAAGGCGGAGAATCTCCTATTATTGACTGATGTTGACTGCCAGCCAGTGCAATGTTCTATGAACTAGTGTTATATGTTCCCTCTGGTTTAGTCAGAGCAGTAGTCTAGCTTCTGTGCTTTGGAACCATTGTAGTATTTTAGTGAGGTAGCCCGGCATACCTAGAAAAATGATATTGGCATAGTCGATTCTTGAGAGATATTATGCCCAATGGTCTGTGTGGTAAGGTGAGCTATGGCATAATCCGCCTGATGAAGAGTAGATTATAGAAGTACTTTTTTACTAATGCGCTGACTTGGTGTTGTGGCGCAAGGCTTTTGTCCGTTATTATACCAAGGACCTTGATCCTGTTAGATGTTCTAGGGGAGTTTCCCATTTCCAGAGGGAATTTTAGAGTTGTTATGGCGCTGCGTGAGGTGAGGTGTGGGGACGTCACGTGACTGCTGGGGCGCGGTCTCGGCCCAACGGGATCTCGCGAGCCCGCGCTCCGCGAGAAGCGTTTGGCGCCAGTCGGAGGCTGGCAGTGAGCCAGGCAAGTCGTGCCGGCGAGCGCTGCTCCTTCTGAGGAGCCACTAAACATTACAAGGAGTCATTAACATGAGATCCTGAGTAGCTTCATACTCCAGCTTCTAGGGCGTAAGTCCACAGCCACAGGAGGTTACCTGGGGGCCCTAGAAGCTTGCAGCATGCTATCGTTGTGCACACCTATTTCCCAGTGAGTCAACTGGGAAGTTCCTGAACAGTGAACTGAACTGAACTGTGAGTAATTGCTTGCCCTGCGTTAGGACAACTAAAGGTCCACCCCTTTGTCTTACAATAAAGACAGTTAGAACCCTTGCACAGCATCCTGTCGTCCTTTAAGGCCACAACATAACTGGCGTCGAGGATATCCCAACAATCACGGACCCACCATGCAAGGCGCCACGCTGCCCCCTGCGTTCCTCCCCTCACCCGGGACCCCGGCGATTCCGTGGATGCAGTGGGAGCCCCTCTTCTCCACATATCTGGAGGCCATAGGCGACACAGGATATGCCCCTGCCAGGAAGAAGGCGATGCTGCTGAACGCAATGGGGGTTGAGGGACAGCGCATCTTTGCTAGTTTGACAGCCATACCAGTGGAGGATGACGACGACAACGTCTACAAAGAGGCAATCAGTCGCATTGTGAAGCGGTTCACGAATAAGGAGAACGTGGTGCTGCACAGGCTAAGGTTCTACACTCACAAACAAGAAGCGAGTGAACCCGTGGACGACTACATCACCAGGATGAGGGAGCTAGCATCCTTATGCGCCTTCGGCGACAACGCAGAACCGGTCATCTGCGACATGCTGGTCGTGCACACCAACTCTAGGAAAGTGCAGGACAAGCTTATACAAGGAAAGGAAGTGACCCTCGACAACGCCATCCAAATTGCCAGGGCGGAAGAAGAAACCTCCAACAGGCACGAAGAGGCGGGAAGTCATCCACCCATACCCGAGCTTACTGCGCTGCAGTGGATAGGGCGCAGAGACAAGCAGCCCCATGACAGCCCAAGAGAAAAATGCCCCAGGCAAAGGGAAGTGCCGAAATGCTACAGATGCTCCAGCACCAAACACATGGCGAGTGATCGTGACTGCTCCGCCAGGAATAAGGAGTGCTCCAAGTGCAGACGCATCGGCCATGTGGCCCCAGCATGCACGTGGCGGGGAAAAACTGTCTCCCGCGTCGATGGTGACCAAGCTTCAAGCGACGACGACGAGCTACAGGACAGACCCATGGTCATCATGGTCAATGCCCTCCACCCCAGGAGGGAAAAGCCCCACTGCACCATTTAAGTGGACGGCATGGAAACACGTGTCATGGCAGACTCAGGATCGGACCTCACAATCCTCCCCATTGACACGTACAAGGAGATGATGGGACAAGCAAAGGTGGAGATAATGTCCACCAGGCAGAAACTGACGGTCTTCGGAGGAGCAACCGTCGGCTTACTGGGGTACATCAAAGCCCAAATTGAATTCAAAGGGAGGACTACCACCACCAAGGTGTACTTCTCACCCAAAGGTCCAGCTGTGCTTGGATGGGACGATCAACACAGACTCAGCATCAAACTAGACCCCAGCACTCCGGAACAGGTGCTTATGGTCTCCTCAGGAGCAGCGCAAGACTACAAGGAGATGTTCCCAAACCTGTTTTCCGAGAGACCGGCGATAGTGAGAAACTTCGTTCACAAGATTCTTTTGAAACCCAATGCAGTACCCGTGAAACACAAGGTTCGACCGGTGCCCGTCACGGCGAGACCTGCGTTGGATGCTCATCTCCGGAAGATGGTCGAAGAAGGGACCATCGAGACAGTGGAATCCTAAGAGTGGCTGAGTCCGGTGGTTTTAGTCAAGAAAAAATCCAGCAACGACCTCAGAATATGCATCGACCTGAGAAGTCTGAATCTAGAGGTGGTCACCGACAGCTTTCCGCTCCCCAGCATCAGCGAGATTGTCCTAATGATGAAAGAAGCGGCAGTCTTCTCGAAGCTAGACATGCGTGACGCCTATCACCAAATTCCATTACAAAAGTCTTCGCGCCCCCTTACGGCGTTCATCACTCCCTTCGGCACTTTTCAATACACCTGCATGCCGTTCGGGCTGTCTTCGACAGCGTCCGCATTTCAGAGAATGATGAATTCTCTACTCAAAGGACTCACAAACATTGCATTCTTTCAGGACGACATCCTCGTGTATGCAAAGGACAATGATACTCATGACAGAGCACTCAGGGCGGTCCTGAGCAAGCTTCAGGATGCAGGCGTTCATATCCGCCACGAGAAATGTGTCTTCCGAGCGAGCAAGGTGGAATACCTTGGGTACTGCATCTCAAGCGAAGGGGTGAGCCCCAAGAAGAACCTTATGGAAGCCATAGCAGACGCCCCGGCCCCGATGTCCAGAGAAGAACTCCGCTCATTCCTGGGCCTAGCGGAGTACTACGCAAAATTCGTCCCAAGGTTCTCCGAAACCACATCCCCCATGAGGCAACTTCTGAAGAAAGGTGCTACATACTCCTGGGGCCCAGAGCAAGACGGAGCCTTTTCTAAAATCAAAAGTAGGATTATACACGCACCTTGACTGAAACCCTTCAACCCTGAATGGGACACCTGCATCACTACGGACGCCAGCGCGTATGGTCTGGAGGCTACCCTAACCCAGAAGAAAGGCAACACTGAAAATATTGTGGCTTTTGCATCGAAAGCACTATTGTCAGCGGAGAAGAATTACTCCACCGTGGAGAAAGAAATGTTGGCTTGTGCCTGGGCCGTCGACTACTTCAGATCTTACGTTTGGGGCACAAAATTTAAACTCGTTACAGACCACAAACCCCTCATTCACATGTTGAGCCCAGGCGGCACCAAGACTGCTACCCCGAGACTGGCCAGGATTGCTGCAAAACTTCAAGAGTATACATACGAGATAGCCCACATCGCCCACTGGAAAATGCACAAGCTGACTGCATGTCCAGGCTCTTGAACCAGACCACCCCTGGCGCCACATTCTTAGAAGACGAATGCGTTGTGGCCTCCATAGGCGACTTGAGGAATGGCGAGTACATGGACCTGAGTGAGCGCCATTGGCAGGAGGAGTTTGAGCGGGATGATGCCCTACGGCGCATGGCAGCCTGGGTCCGCGAAGGATGGCCTGATGAAAAAGCGATTCCCGAAGGTCTACGTCCCTACTGGAAGGTGAACGATGAAATCACTGCCATGAACGGTCTCATTCTGAGAGGCGACCAAGTGATTCCGCCTAGTGGAATTTGCAAAGTAATTCTGTGCAGAGCGCATTCAGGCCATCTAGGGTGCAACATGACTAGGCGCAGGATTTGCGACGCCTACTGGTGGCCAGGCATGGATCAGGACATATGACAAATGGTTGAAAGGGGCCATGAGTGCACAAACAGCGACAAGCGCCTGTCTGTGAGACAAGCCACCATGTTGCCCACCGAAATCCCCAAAGGGGTTTGGCGCAAACTAGGCTTGGACTTCATCAGCCCGCTGGATGGCATGCCTCCAGAACATAAATACGGGATAGTCACCGTCGACTATTTCTCAAAATGGGTCGAAGTTGACTTCACTTCGGATATCACCACAAACACAGTCATTGAAGCACTCACCACCATATTCCAGCGAGAAGGCCTCCTGGAGGAGATTGTGATGGACAATGGCTTCCAGTTAGTCTCTCCAGAAATGGAGAAATTCCTCAGGCACAACAATATTCAACAGCGAAGAGCAAGTATCTACCACCCTCAGGCCAACGGCCGGGTCGAGCGGGCGAACCGCTTTATCAAAGGTGCGCTGCAACTGGCGAATGCCTCGGGCCTAAACCCATACAAGACTGTCAAGGAGGCCGTCGCGGCCCACCGCATACCCCTAACGCTGTCACCGGCGTGTCACCATTCCATCTGCTAAGGGGGAGAAGGGTAGCATCCACACTGGTACCACCGTGGCTCCATCAAGTGAGGGCTGCCGTAAATGTGGACATGGGAGACGTAGTGTTTCGCATGCAGCGGAACAAGGAAGCCATGAAGGCTCAAGGAGACACGCGGCGGGCTGCTCGACACACAGCAGTCAACAGAGGCGACCTGGTCAAGATTCGTCTTCCCCACAACAAAGACACGGTGACAGGTTCCAGGTACAGCAGTCCCATTGAGGTCATTGCCAAAGGGTCGAGCCACGTCTGCACCAGCGACGGCAGGAAATGGAATCTAGAAACAGTGGCAATGTACCGTAGGAAGGAATCCATTGAACAGCCACTCTGGGAGACCGGAGAAGATCAAAACCAACAAGAGGCACTCGAATTGCCAAGGCAATCCGAAAACACCCGCCAGTCAGAAAGAGATGCCTTGGAGTCACCCTACGGCAGCGAAGCCTCCAGGAGCAACTCCGCAAACCCACTCAGGGAGTCACAGCGGAGGGCAAAGCAAGGAGAACCAGAATCACCCACAACTTCCCAAGAATACTCTCGCACCCCTACCCCGCATCCAGATCAAGGCAGACCACAGAGAGAGAAAAGGAAACCCAGCAAGTTTGCAGAATTTGTCATGGAGTGACCATCCATCCTTTTTTTTCCCAGCAAAGGAGGTGTGTGGGGACGTCACGTGACCGCAGGGGCGCGGTCTCGCGAGATCTCGGCCCAACGGGATCTTGCGAGCCTGCGCTCCGCGAGAAGCGTTTGGCGCCCGTCGGAGGCTGGCAGTGAGCCAGGCAAGTCGTGCTGGCGAGCGCTGCTCCTTCTGAGGAGCCACTAAACATTACAAAGAGTCATTAACATGAGATCCTGAGTAGCCTCATACTCCAGCTTCTAGGGCGTAAGTCCACAGCCACAGGAGGTTACCTGGGGGCCCTAGAAGCTTGCAGCGTGCTATCGTTGTGCACACCTATTTCCCAGTGAGTCAACTGGGAAGTTCCTGAACAGTGAACTGAACTGAACTGTGAGTAATTGCTTGCCCTGCGTTAGGACAACTAAAGGTCCACCCCTTTGTCTTACAATAAAGACAGTTAGAACCCTTGCACAGCATCCTGTCGTCCTTTAAGGCCACAACATGAGGCTATCATAGTTTCTTTTTTCCTTGGGTTGAGATTCAGGTTCTTGACAGTCATCCATTTGCTTACTTATGTCCGGCCGTTGCTGCGGGTGGTGCTGGAGCTTTCCTCCTGGTCATTTTGAATATGATTCGAGTGTCTTACGTAACAAGTGAGCCCATGCGTTTTTATGATCTTCGTTAGTGGGGTGATATAGATGTTAAAGAGGTGCGGTGAGATGCTCAATCCTTGCGGAACCCCAGAAATTATAGTCTGTCGGTTTGAGCTGAAAGGGGATAGCCAGGTAAATCCTTTCCTGCCCGTTGGAAGTATCTAAATCGAGTGAACAGGAGTTATGAGCCAGTTTTCTTTTAGTCATTTCATTAGTGTGCTGTGGTTGACCTTGTCAACTGCAGCTGAGATGTGGAGGACTATGAGCGCAGAGGTGGTGTTTTCAACGACATATATTTTGTGGATACTATTTCTGATTCAGTGCCTATCACAGGCCTATCACAGACTAGTGAGTGATCTGGTAGTTGACTAGACACTATATGATTGTGACTGTCTGCCAGGCCTATGACGGAATACATGGGGCATTTGAGGCTGCACATTACAAAGGATGGCATCATCGGCACATAGAGATGAGATCATATACTGGCTATGGCAGGCATTCGATGGCATTGAGGCATTTGAGACTGTCCATGGCATTCGGCAGCCAAAACCTATTGGCTTTGTCAATGCTTGATTCATGGTGCCTTTGACGAGGTCCCTTTAAAGTGTATTATACTGGCAGTGCTACGGTGTGTTTCTCTTCCATGTGCTGTTGACACGCTGTTGGCTAGTGGACGCGGCTAGGGAACCCCACGTTTACTCCCAACATTCTGTTACTTGTCAGAAAGCGCTAAGCACAGTCGTGTTAGATGTTGGTGCTTGGAAAGAATGTCTTCTTTATCTCCATACAATTAGCACTCCCTCCTTCCACTTCCCTGAGCTCATGAACACACGCATTCCCCTCTGCTAAGGGAGCCAGCCCTGCCTGAGTAAGGGAGGGCCTGGCTCGGGAGACTGGCGCCATGCCACCTGGAGCATGGCAGAATATACTGACTCATGAACACAGAATCCCCCGACGCATTGCTCTGTATCTCTGAAAATGAACGGAACTACCCTGAGGGCAGGGAGCCAAGGCAGCATTTCTCATCAATGTGCTCCAGGACAAGGCCCGGCTCTTCAGTAATGTGCGCGCATTCCAGTGCACGTGGACCGGCATTCCTGGAAGGGCGCTAGGGAGCCCCAGCTGTTTGCGGATTGAGGCAATTAGCGGGCGCGCCGAGCGCACCATGCTGAAACCAGGGGCACCCAAAGGCCGCAGAAAGGCCAGTCACATTGCAGAACTCCCAGCATGCCCGTGCCTTTGGCAGCCCAGTCGGCGAGGGCCGAGTTACTCACAGGCCAGGTATGGTGATGACCCTGCCACGGCCCTGCTGAGCTCCAGAAGGCACCAACACTTTAGGAATCACTCCAATTACCCCATTGCTCAGTGGATCTCCAGGGGGCGCCCTCTGCACTCTTGACTCGCATAGGTCTTTACACCAATGAAAATTACCATTACAGAACTATACTGCGCTCCCGAGGGTGGTGCTGCAGTGCCCTCTGTTGGTCGCTCTGATTGTGGCAGAGGTGTGCCTCGCCCTGTAGAGGACGGTCTCTGGGGTACACAGTTGTCGACGTGTCTTTATTTTAGTGGCAACGCAGCCTTTCCAGAATGGGGGCTTCAGATTTACTAGTTTTTAATGCGATTAATACCCGGTTTTTAAACCAGAAAAATAACGGATTTTATTTAAACCAAAGGCATACATTGAAGCACACCTAGCAGCGTTTACCATTGATTCCTATCGGAAGTCCTAGAAATTGTAGTAAGGCCAGAGACCAAAGGGGTCTAAGGAGTTGCAGGTGGCATGGCGATGGGCATACCAAAACCGGCGCCTCCCTCGTGGCCACATCATTCCTACGCACCACAAATGGCACCCTTTGAAATGGAGCTTCCTGCCGTGTGCCCGCCAGCCATACACGGGTCATTACGACCCAGGCGTTAACCGTGGTGCTTTTAGCGCCCTGGTTGACGCCAGTATTTTACCGATTGCGCCATGGTGGATGGCGGAATTACCGCCCATTCCAAGGTTGGCGGGGCGGTAATTCCCCATTCACCATTGGCCCTTCCCCATTTTTGCCCCCATAGGGCTCAATGGGAATGGGGAAGGCGGTAATTACGGTACCGCAAATTGCGGTACCGTAATTACCAAAGTCCCTTTGCGGGTTCCTTCCTTAACCACTGGTAAAACCAGCCGTTAAGGTCGGGACCCGCAAAGGGACCTCGTAGTTAGGCGGTAAGGGGTTAACGGCGCCGCCACCTTTTACGGTGCCGTTAACCTCTTACCGCCTGGGTCGTAAGGCCCCGGGGCAAAGCAGCCCGCGCAGGTGTATTTTGGAATCTTTCAGCAAGAATGACCGTGCTCCTGGCTACCTGGTTATCAGACATGATCACAGAGAACATAATTTATATGTTTATAATATACTATGGTTTACAAAAGAAAATCTATAATCATACAAATAATGCAATACAAGAAGCAATGCCAATGAAAATAAATAAATAAATCATACAGTAAAATGTTTATATCTAGTTTGAAAATGTAGTAAAAAGTTCAAATTAATAACCAGATCTATCCTATTTGCAAGTAGTTTGTTGAAAATCTTAGCCAACCAGATTGAATCCTCCCTTCCCTTGTCAAACCTGAACAAGTTGGCTATGTTAAACGACGCAACATCTCTTCCAATGCCAGACTCCTTTTAAATGCTATCCACCTATCTAATAAAAATAAAAAAGATAAGCTGGGCACGGCGGTTATAGCACTAGATGCAGAAAAAGCCTTTGATCGAGTCAGCTGGGACTTCATGTTTCAATCCCTCCGCTGGCACGGTTGCAGTGACAAGTTCATCTCTCTAGTCAGTTTACTTTACTCCTCCCCAAAATCTTCAATCTGTATTAATGGTTTTACCTCCCCATTTTCTTCCCTCAGCAGAGGCACTAGACAAGGTTTCCCCCTCTCACTTATTTTATACATCCTTTCCTTAGAACCGTTACTAGAATTTATCAGATCTAATAAAAATATTCCAGGTATAGCAAGCGGCTCATCCCATATTAAAATAGCTGCTTACGCTGATGACATCCTTATTCTCATAAAAAACCCAAAAACACACCTCCCACATTTACTCGAAGTACTATCTCAATTCAGCTCGGTTTCAGGTTATAAACTTAACAAAGGTAAATCAGAAATTATGCCCCTTAATCCCTACTGCCTTAAACATGACATTGACCCCTTTGGTTTTAAATGGTGCAGTTCCTCTATTAAATACCTAGGCCTTAGATTTGCTCCTACCATCCAGGACACCATTAAGCTGAATACACAATCATTATTAGATAGACTTAAGGAACTAACATCCAGATGGTCCCCCTTATATCTGTCTTGGTGGGGGCGACTAGATACGATCAAGATGATGTTATCACCAATAATTTTATATTATCTACAACTCTTATGTGTTCCGATATCTCCCTCCTTTTATAAATCAATTTACTCTATCCTACTAAACTTCCTGTGGGGGGAGGGCAAAAGAATAGCTCTAATCAAATTGAAGGCACCCTATAACAAGGGAGGGGTTAGGTTTCCTGATTTCAAAGCATACCATACTGCCTTTCTTTTGAAGCAAGCTAGATGTTGGTTCGCCTGCCCCATAATGTCAGACATTGCCACGTGGTGTACCATAGAGAAGCAGTTAATGCATCCTGTAGAAATCACCGACCTCATTTATGTATTTAAGCATTCCTCGTTGGCTATAGTGTAGGTTCTTAGGCAAAGATTGTCGACGCATTTCATCTCATTAGATTTTCGCAATTCCACTACTGCTAGGCCCGGTAAGCATTGTAGCCAAAAGCTGTCAATGGGCCTCATTACGACCCAGGCAGTAAGGGGTTAACGGCGCCGTAAAAGGTGGCGGCACCGTTAACCCCTTACCGCCTAATTACGAGGTCCCTTTGCGGGTCTTGACCTTAACGACTGGTTTTTACCAGCCGTTAAGGAAGGAACCCGCAAAGGGACTTTGGTAATTACGGTGCCGCAATTTGCGGTACCGTAATTACCGCCTTCCCCATTCCCATTGAGCCCTATGGGGGCAAATATGGGAATGGGGAAGGGCCAATGGTGAATGGGGAATTACTGCCCCGTCAACCTTGGAATGGGGCGGTAATTCCGCCATTCACCATGGCACAATCGGTAAAATACCGGAGGCAACCATGGCGCTACTAGCGCCATGGTTACCGCCTGGGTCGTAATGACCCCCAATATCTGCTTGGTGCAGTGTTGCTAGGTCTGTCAATGATCCAAGGCTATGCTAATGCCGGGAAGGCCGGGACTCGGGGCTAGCTGTAGCCTTTTGCTTGTAGCCCCTGAGCTTCTACCCAGGGCTACAACTAAAAGACTCAAGGCTATAACCCCCCATATCCCGCCAGAAATGCCTCTAATATATTGAGCTCTTCCATCTGAAAGGGCCGGACACATCAGCATAAGGTGATACAAGGATAAAAAGGTGTCCACGTCAACTCGTGACATCCTATTAGTACGCAGAATCTGACGCTGTGTCTTGCATTAAACGCGATATGTGGAATGGCTAATTGAGGCCATCAATGGCCATTTTGCTCCCACCCTGTTAAAGTTTGACATTTTAAGCATACAAGCAGTGCTTAACTTGCAAACAAATAAGTGCTGGGACCCAAATATTTTTGAGCACACCTGTGACACATCCAGGCGGGCAACTCCAGCCACCACTCACAGTCGCGCCCCACAGTGTCAGCATGTTCATGGCTAAAGCTGCCACTCCCACTGCCTATTGTGGGGGATGGTTGCACTACCCGTAGCAGATGTGCAATTGTCAGACACCAATTGATATAAAATAACATAACATACTAGTTTATGGCAAATGTTTCAGTGCTTCATTATACGCATCATCATTGATAATATTTTGCTCAGATTCTATAGATGGCAAGTGGAACATGTTGACCATCTATCGACATAAAAAATATATGCAAACTTGCTTACCGCCTGTGGTAAATTGATTGACAAATGTAGGAAAAAGAATTCCTGTACTGATGAACTTGCCTGCGAAAATTTGCCACGAATTATTTTTGTATAGGTGGGCACTAATGACAGACACTCATCTTAAGCAGTGGCCTTTTCCCTGGCTTTGCCCTTCTGTGGGTGCTGCTGGCTGGTGACTGTCTTGTTGTCAACCCACACTACTGTGATAGTGTTATTGCGTATTACCGTAGCTGCACGACACCAATGTTTTGCAGGATGACCGGAGCAGTGTGTGGGCATGACCAGCACAAACACCCAGCATGGTCCCTTTGCCACTCATTGTTATCCATGGAAATAGATAACTAGCACTGTCCTGCCCATCTGTGTGGTCAAATTCATGAATAATAATGAGCCGGCCCAGGATGAAGAGACTGTGTTCAATTCACATTGTTCTTGCTTGTTGTGTGACAACTACAGAATGAGATTTAAAATAATAAAGCTGCAAAAACCCCACATCATAATCAGACAGAGTCTGAAAGAATAAGTGCTGGGGTTCAAAAATAAGTGCCAGGACTGAGCCCTGGCAAACACCACCACAATTAAGCACTGCATACACGCAGGGTGACCAGATGTTCCGGTTTTGTCGGGACTGTGCCGGTATTTGGTGCTCTGTCCCCCTTTCTCAAGATTATGTTCCCATTGGAAACTGCAGTGGTCCTGTTTTTTTGTAGTAGGTCTTCATGGCTGGAAGACAGGAATGCACAATCTATCACAGAAAAAATGCTGCTTGTTACAACTTAAGATAGTGTTAGTTTGTGATAACTTAATTATAATATGTGTTTTGGTGAACAGTAACACTTAAACCCCCTTCTCCTCCAAACGCTACTGAAGTGTAGGGCCTTGACAGCCACTTTCAAGAGTTAGTCCTACTTTCATGTTAGTTGTCCTATCACTGTTTTTTACTTTTTAAATCTGGTCACCCTGCACACAAGTGATGACTGCCGAGAGCAGGTGGAACACAAGCTGAAGTGTAACAGATCATGACCATTGAGAAGAGCTCAGGGCCTTCCCCAAGTGCACTGTAAAGGGCGTGTAAAAATGCACAGCTGCTGAAAGCCTTATGGACGCCATGTGCGAGAAAACCAGCCGCCATCAGCGGCACATAGCCAGGGCCCACTCACTTTCCTCTCCTGATGTGGGCTGGAGGACACAGGAATTGCTCCTTTAATTGTGCCTGGAATGTAGGCTCTATACCAGAGCTGTTAGCCAAGCAGCACTTCAGATCTGTTGTCCGCCAGCACTTTCCTAGGCATTTCCGCTGCAGAAGGGCGTATTAAAAATAAAAGGGCCTGCACGTCTCCCTTTGAGAACCGCTTAACGCTTCAACATTCCCGAAGCAGCGGAAACAGACAGTCAGCTGCTCCTGGCTCACGACTGCAGTCTCCATTTTAGCAAGCGCCGAAAACAAGCAGTGGTCTCCTGCCTAGCTGTCAGCAACTCGACAGCAGTCTTAATCAGTGTTGCCCTCGCAGCTCTGCCCAATAACGCCTACATGCTTATTGTATTCAGGAGATGATAATCCGGTGCTTTTTTTCCTTTGCACTATGGGACGTGTAGTGCAGATTTATAATTGCTTAATTATTATACACTGCTGACCAAACCACCTGGGCCAAATGTCCCATTTTTTCCACGAAGACCCTCATCCTCTGGCACGGACAGAGATCTTAAGTCCCTCCTGCTATGCACGAGAAAGTCAGCCAGTTCTAGGATTTGTCTTTCAATTATGGAACTTGTAGTCCACAATTTAAAATGGAAAAGAATACTACAAGTCCCAGAATTGAAAGGAGGGATAGGGCTGGATGAACTACTCACGGACGCCAAGGTTCTCTTGAGAGCTCTGCGAACACATGATGGGAAGGCAGCAGGTCACGTCTATAATTTAAAACGCCTCTTTGTGGGGACAGTGGGAGGAGGGGAAAAGGCGGTGCGGGGGTCTGTAAGAAGAAGTATTGGCACAGTGCCAATGTGACCCCATCTTAGGGTCCAGGTACATGTGCATTTGTGACTGAAATAAGGACCAACTTTGTGATGGACGAATATAGCTGTTAGAAAGTTTTCCGAGGACACATCTATAAGAAGGCAAGCACCATATAAGGAATTGCTATGCTAGTAACCTGTGCTGTTCTATAAAACTATGCATCTTCAGTCTTTGACCCTTATCTAACACACCAGCCCCACCCACCTCTGCGCGAGCACCTACTCCCAGCCCTCCCCTTATAACGTCATACGCGCCACACTAATGAGATAGTCCTTCATGAACCAATTGATGAGCTACACAAAGCCATATGCAGGCAATGGTTTGAACTTTCAGAAATTCGAGCACACCGTGCAGAAGGACCAGCCTCAGCTTCACACACCCAATAGCCTGCCGACACCAACACCCAACACATAGCTGAATCGACCCCACACGTATGAACCGCAATAACCCACACCTAGCAATGGCGTCAACTGCCCTGCCTGTCTCTCCACATCCAACAACAGTTCTGCACTGGTCCATCTGCTCCCACTACGCTCTGTCACGCCTAAGAAGCTGGCACTCTGTAGCACAAGGCAACTGGGTGCACGATGTTTGCCATTATGTTGGCAGCACTAGTCCGTGCACCCTGTGGATCCTCGAAACCTCTGTGCTGCACCTCATGACAGCGTGCCATACTCCAATTCAAGTCATGCTCTTAAGTTGCTCTGGCATGCTGCCCTGCTTTGCCCTATGTCACGCTATGTAGGTTAGCAGAACGCTTTGGCCTCTGCAAATAGGTTTCTAGATACAGGACCTTATGGTCCCTGGCAGTGAAGTCAAGGCTAAGCTGCTACCTATGAAGACTTCCAATCCCCCTGCTGATGCTATTCCTACATTTATCATTCCAGAATGTGTCCCTGTCCCAGACTATGATCATCAACCCTTCCTTTGGGAAGAATGTCTTTCCTGTCTGTCCAAGCACGCCCTGATCTGTCCTTTAATTAAGATACAGAATCTAGACATGGCAAACCCAGCCAAATACGGGGCTAGTTGTAATCCTCTCCTCATATCCAAACTCATGAAATCATGTGCCACTGCTCAGAGTCATGATTTGTAATGAATAACAAACATTTGAATGACCAAACTGGTGTTCGTCCTGGTTGCGGCTGTTGTTCATTTGGGACTCAACACTCTAAACAGCTGACCAGGGCCATTGTCTTATTGCTTAGCATGTGGGCGGCTTTCCACACAGTGGACCACAGAGTACTGACCCAACAATTCTCTGTGGTCAACCCATACAGCCATCGAATCGGCATCTTCATTCCAGACGGGGAGATCTCTAAAGAGATGATCATCGTATTTTGCACTTCTTCTACGTCGATCCCTTTCAGGGGTGCCACAGGGTCCACCAATCCCCCCTCCCTTTTTGATATTATGGAAGCACATGGAATATCATCATTTTGGAACTTGAATACTCATCATTTACTCAAACAGTTTAACAGCTGCCTTACGGCCATCCAGCAATGGGTGAATAGCAGGTGGCAACAATTTAATGAGTCAAACACAGAGATTATCATCCTTGGCCTCATGTCATTTCCAAAACAGATGTGTGAGATTAATCATTATTTGTAAAGCTCTCAAACTAAAAGGTAATAGAGTGCTAGGTAAGCAAAAAAGCATGTACTGAAATGTAACCACTCAGGCTGGCAAATATTAACATTAGAGAAAGGTTTAAAAAGCTATTTCGAATGAAAAAAGGTTATAGTCACTTCTAAGAGCTACTGGAACTTCATTCCAGAGCCTAGAACCATGAACCGAGACACTTCTTCCACCTGCTGAATTGATCACCCCTTTGATTCAACTGCCAAATAGCATGGCAGGAGTTCTGATTGCAGTAACCTCCGGTCTGGGGCACTCGGATCTGAGCCTGAACCTTGTCTCCTTTTCTAAAGGCTTCCTTATTTTCTGAGCCATATAGATAGCCACTCTTGGCGAAGGAGTCCATTCCATGGAACGGGGATGTCTGATCATGTCAGGCTCGAACATATCTGATATGTCCTCGCCAGGGGTGGCCTCCTCTGCGCTGGCTTTATTTGCATCTGCTTTGGGCTGCTCAAGCACTTTCTCTTTGCCCAAAATACTCTCATCGTCCTCCTCCTCTTGTCAATACTTCTCTGACGATGAGTGTTTATCCCCCATATTATCTGCCCCTGCGGTTGGGGGTAAGAGGCAAGGCACCGCTGATTTCGCCAGAAAGGATTCTTTAAATCTATGGAAAGCATCAGCTGCCTCTTGGGGCTTTTCTCTTATTCCCCTGATAGAGCCTGGGGGGGTAGAAGAGTGCTTCCTCTTCTGGGCCGCTTTACACCCCCTATTAGTGTTCTCCAGAGGTCTTGCGGAGGTCCCCTCATCTGGATCTTCTAGACTGCCAGCTTTAGTGCCCAGTAAACCTTCTAGAGCTTGTAGCCGTTCTTGCAAGGGTTGCACTCCCTGAGCTACTGCTCTAACAAGTGCCTCTGGGTGTGGCTTAAATGTGCTGCAACGCAGTGTTTGCCATGGGCGCAATGACTCCCGAGCCGAGATACGCGTCTGGAGCGTAGTTCTGACCATTACGGAGGAAAACAGCCGCTATGCGCATGCGCGCGGGTGAGAAAAACAACGCCACTGCCGTGTTCAGGAGGTCGGGCCTTGACGGCCTCTGAGGGGGTTCCCGCGAATGTCGGAATAAGAAGTGAGGCAGCCCCTAAGGCGAGCGATAACGCTTGTGGGGCTGTGCCTTCACTCCTGGAGTCACAACGGTACTGCACGCGAGTAGAAACCAAACGGTACTAGTTAACTACGAAACAGATTAATTATTAAAATAATGAACCATAAAGCATGCACGCTTGCGTTGTAAATACAGTCCTACATATAAATGCGCGCACGTGAGAAACATATGACGCTTTAACCAATTTACATAAAATTACATGAAAAACTAAAGTGAATGGCATTAGTTGCCTAGGTGTACTTAGCTGTGTATGCAGAAAAAAAGAAGAGGAAAGCACCTGGTCAAGGAAGGATTTATACTAGGAAAGGGATGCCTATTGGTGGATGAGACTGAGGCTAGGACTACAGGGCACCAGAGGCCTCATGGGAAATGTAGTTGGTTCACCTGTTGGACTGGTTTAAGGGATCCATGTTGGATGAAAGTTGTTTGTTTGTTTTTAATTAGTTTAAAGGAAAAAAAAGAAAGAAGTTGATGATAAATTTGAAGTGCTGTGTTAAGGCAGTAATAAAGAAGAATAAGCATAATGCTCGCCTCTGTGTCTTTAATAGAATCAAGACTTCCTGCGCTATGCGCTTTGGCAATCTTCATTAATCGGTACACTCCTTCTCGCTCCCTTAGATTCGGTAATAGAAACGACAGCACCTTTTACAAAAACACAGTGGGCCTCATTACGAGTTTGCCTCCAAACTCAGGTCTGTGTCCGTGGTCCCTGAATGGAGAAATACCGGGCCATTCCGACTTTGGAGTGCCCAGTATCTCCCCATTCGGGGAACCCGTCTGGTCTGACCAGACATCCAGAGCGGGTCCCGCGAGGGAACCTTGTAATGAGGAGGTACAGGGTTAATGGCGCCGACGCCTTTACCAGCACCGTTAACCCCTTACTGCCTCAGTTGTAATGAGGCCCAGTGTGTCTCTTTGAGATTAATGCCTTTCTATTTGACCAGTCTAGAGCCCGTGCTGCCGATGAAATCACAGACCATAATATATATTTCATGCCTGCAATCTGGCAAATGCTATTCCCTGAAGAAGCAAACCCAGCCTGGTGCTCCGAAAAATAGGATTTTAAACTTTTCCAATGTGATTGTATCTAGGCTTCTGAACATATCTGCACATCCAACATGGGTATAAACAAAGGACATTTATTAAGTCCTATTTCCATTTGTATGTCGTGAAAGAAACAACCCCTTCTTCCCACTCCCCCACTCCTCACTCCCAGAGTCTCTGGCATAGCCTTTATCACCCACCAGCCAAAATCTGATTGGTATATGCACTCTGAGGAAGGGTGATAGAGTTGCAGCCAACATAGTGGGTTGTCCTTCTGGCCACGAGCCAGCTCCACCCTACCCAAAGTGGATAGGAAGAGTTAGGTTATTTAGTGCAAGAGGGTGTGGTCAAATTGTAATGGCAGTTATCTCATGATTACAGTGCGGTTGGAGGAAGGGGGTGGGCCATGGCTGTTCATTTATTGAGGAGGAGGACACAAAACTTTCTCTAACAAAAATGGCAATTTGGGACACAAAAAGAAACATGGTTTGATGTATCACCACTGACAATAAAGGATTAACCCCCATTGCCCGCTCTGACAATATTTTGTATTTGAATTCTATTGAATGTATATAATGCATTACACCAAAGTGTTTTACAAAAAATAAGTGCAACATAAATGTAAAAGTTAAATTGCATAATCAATTAGATGGATGATCTTTCAGAGGAGAACGAAAAAGTGGAAACGAAGACCTTGATGAGAGAACAAAAGCAATTTTGTTCCAGTATTTAGGTGCAACCAAAGAAATTATCAGAATCTGGATTGAGCATAAAGAGGACTAAAATCACTAAAACGAATTGTGAATGAGATTGTAAGGGAGCAAGTAAGAGAATAGGATGAAATCAGAGAGGAAAGATGAGGGCGGGGCAGCTCCCATCAAGGCATTTAAACACAAAATAAAGAAAGTGAAAAAACAGACAAGATTCAAAGGTCCCCAGAAAATCGTAGATGAGATAAGGATTTTGGTAGCATGAAAGGAAAGAAAGGGACATGCTTTTTTAATATTGAACAGATTCAAGTGAGAGCAGCGAGCAACAGTTGCGATATGGGTGGAAAAGAAGAGCTTGGAATCGAAAATCACACCACTGTTGTGAGCTGAGGAAGTGATGGAGATGATGGGGGAAAGAGAATACAAGAAGTAGAGAAAGAGGAATAGTAGTAGCAAGGAAAACGACAACTTCAAATTTAGAGGGATTGAGAAGTAAACACTTTCAGACATCCAGGATTGAACAGTGAGCATAAAAGCTAAAGAGGTACAGTGGAATGTTTCAGTAAAGGAGAAAAAGGAACAGTAGATGTTGGAATCGTCTGCCCAAAACAGAAGGGACACACAATTGAAGAGGAAAAGCTGAGAAAGAGTGACCAGGAAACTGGGTAGGAGCATTTCGTAAAATAGGACTGGGACTTGTCATTAACAGACCCTTGAAAGCCAAGGCAAAAAAGAGTGGACAGCAGTGTCAAATGCTGCTGACAGATCGAAGAGAACAAGAGATTGTTTGGCATTGCCAGCAGAGAGAAGCGAGTCAGACAGTGAGCAGTGCATTTTCAATTGAATGGAAAGGCTGAATCCCAGACTGGTAGAGCAGCAGGAGATTGCCTGGAAACTTGAGTGTCCCCTACAAGTTCTAGAAGCTTGCACAGAATAGGAAGAAGTGAAATATGGCGATAGAGGGTAACACAGTATGGAGTGAGGGTTTTTTTAAGATTAGGAAGAATTGAAATATGCTTGAATAATGATGGGAAATAAATATTCGACAGTCAGTTTACTTTTGTATGCTGACGATATAGTGGTAATTGACCAGATCCCGATAGGTCTGCAGCATCAGCTAAACTTCATTCAGAAGTTTTTGGAGGAAAATGAATTAACAATAAACCCAGCAAAATCAAGAATTATAATTTTTGGAAGAGGAAACAGTGTGAGAGGAAAAAAGACCTACCCATGGACACTCAAGGGGCAACAAATTGAGATTGTAAAATAATTTGCCTATTTGGGAGTATGCATTGATAAAAGCGGATCCAAGGCACCTAGAATGGAGTCATTGTGAAAAAAGGCCAAAAACTTAGTGGCTCAAGGAACAATTTTACTTAAAAAAAATATTGCCGTTACTCGCTGACTCCATTGGTGCTATTCTTTAAAATGAAAGTCACATCCATTCTGACATATGGGGTGGAGACATTTATGCTGCCTGAGGGGATTTTGCCTTACGTCTGCCAAAGAGCACTCCTATGGTTATCATCAGAAGAGAGCTAGCTCTAACATCCCTTAAAGCAATAGCTCAATCTTTCTATCGAAAATGTATAGAAGAATCTCCGAATGGAGGATTTGTTGTAATAAAGCAGGCTTTACAGGATTCGAGTGAGAAGCTTTTGAAAGAATGAGAAAGCATTTGCCTGAGGTCGTTAAAGAATATGAATGAAACATCAGAAGCTTTACTCCGAGAACCTGATCGAATAAAAAAGAAATTGTATGAAAATGACTGGATAGAGACGCTAGAATCTTTATATGAATATAAACACTATGAAGATTTTTGGCATATGCCCCGGAAATTGAATGCGGTGCCACGCTATATAAATATGTTTCCAAACCCGTTCTTAAGGATGCAATATTTACGCCTGCGCCTGAATTTATTTGCTTCGAATCTGCGGATGAGCGAGAGAAAAGGTTCAAATATCCTACCCATCTGTAGATTATGCTGCCAGGAAAACGAGATTGAATCCATTCAACATCTGCTTTTAAGGTGTTCTGAGTTATCGGCAGAAAGAGAACTGGAGATGGGTGAAGTTTTTAGGAAATAGAATGGCAGATCTACAGAGGACTGATGGTGGATGATAATTGAGGGTGGACAAACACATCTTATACTAGCAGTGGCAACATTTTTACTTTTAATTCAGAAAAGACTGGAAGTAATTGTGTTACAGAATAATAAGACTCTTTAGGCCTCATTACGACCTGTGCGAAATGCGTCTAACAGCGCCGGTAATGGTGCCGGCGCCGTTAAATGCATTCCGCACTATTACGAGATTCCCTCGCGGGACCCGATGTGGACGACTGGTTTTAACAGATGTCCAGAGCCGGTCCCGCATAGGGGACCAGGGAGCTACCAACGGAATTGGCCCGTTGTTAGCTCCCGCACCCATTCCAAGTGAGCCCTATGGGGGCTCAAATGGGAATGGGGAAGGTCCGGGCCCGGGTTCCCTGAAGGAGGAATTACCGGACCCTCCAAACTCAGAATGGCCCGGTAATTCCCCATTCAGGGAACCCGGACCCAATTTTGGAGACAGCCATGTCCTTATTAAGGGCATGGCTACCTCCAAAGTCGTAATGAGGCCCTTTGAGTGAAATTCGTATTCATTTTACTTAATCGTGTTGAATTTTCTTATGAAACTTCTTTTTTTCTGCTTTGACAGTTATATATGATAACAATGAATTTGTATACAATTTTGGTGAAAGGTTTTCAAAATTGTAAACCATAATAATGCTCAAACAAAAATATTAAGTAGAGAAGAGTTACCCAAAGTGGTAAGATGGGGAGCAGAACAGGATAGACTGAAGGAATCCCGCAGGAGGTTAGAGGAAGCCACCATAGGATGAGCACTAGACAAGTAGGATGCCCCATCAGTATCAGAAAGCGGAAGAACAGTAGATATTGGGACAGCAGGAGAGGAGAAGAAAGAAAGTGGGGGTGAAGTACTAGGGGAGCTGAGGAACATGAGAGCCACCTTAGTAGTGAAGTGGTTAGCAATGTCAGAGGCAGAGAGAGAAGAGGGCAGGGAAGTGCCAGGAGTGGGAGGATAAAGGATATGATTTTGGGTTAGAAATACGTGTTGAGGAGGATATGAACAGGTACAAGCTGAGTGTTGTATAATATTCTTGCTTATCCAGGAGTAGCGAAGAGCTATATGATGCCTGGAGAGAAAATAAAAGAGCAAGATTGTGAGGGAAATTAGTTTTCCTTCAGAAGCCCTCAGCTTGATGTAAAAGGAAATGAAGAGTGAAGAGCAGGCGTTAACCAAGGCTGGGAAGGTTTTGAAACGCAGAAAAAAAGCAGTGATGTGGCATAGAGCGAAGATAATTAATTAAGAGGGGGGAAACTAGGGGTGATGGTGAAGATAAAGAGTTGTCTAATTAATGAGGGGGGAGATAAAATGTTGAAGGAACAAACATTATAACGAATGATAGTAGTAGAAGAAGGATGGAGATATGAGGAGCAAAATAAATTGCAAAGGAGAGCAGGAAATGACCAGGTGAATAACTCGGGGAGACGAAGACTATGGAAAATGAGGGAATAGTAAAAAATAGATCAAAATCGAGTGAGGATTCTGAAACATGGGATAGGGGGTAAAGATGAGGAAAAAAGGGATAGAAAATCAAGAATAGACTAGAGAGAGATAGAAATATGAGTAGAAGAAATATCAAGATTGAAATCTCCAGGGAAGATCACTGGAGTCAGATGGTAGCATACTGCACAGTAAGTATCAAGATCATCACAAAAGGAACTTACTGGGCCTGGAGGATGATACTGACCTTTCTTATAATCTGAGATGGGTTTAGTAAATTTGGAATAGTCATAATCAAAAGATGGAAATGTAGGTACATTTGGAAGCAAAGGAGAGCAGAGGGGTCACTGGTAACAGAAAGGGAAAGTGAGAGTGAATAGCAGAATGAGAGGGAGTAAGCCTTGTTTAAATTAGAAGGAGAAACTGTAAAATGGAGACAACAAATATCTAGAACAGAGTGGGCTTTATTACAAACCGAAGTGGCATTCCACAGTGCTGCATTAATAAGAATGGAAGATCCAAAAAGTGTGAAAACTAAGAATTGTGGGGTTCCAAAAAGTAGTGTGGCAGGTAGGATACCATGGAGCATGATGAATCGGATTAGCAGTAGATATAAAAAGAGAGAATGCAAGAGAATAGAAATAAAAAGAATAAGAATAGAGAATAACAGTGTGTAATTAGTCACAGCCCTCATTTCTTGATGATACAATCAGGGGTAACAATATTTCCCAGAGGGGTTCTGCAGGATGCCCAATCTGCGAGGATGTCAGTTGCTCCAGAGGTAGGATTAACAGGACCAAAAAGAAGTTCAGGAAAGTACATGTACTGGCCTCCATCGGGCACAGATTGGGGGCAACAAAACCCTCAGAATTTTGCTGGGGCGATGGCTCTATCAGCTGAGGGAACGGCAAATTGCTTTGACTTTGGGGCACATAAATGGGCCAAAATTTGCCAAAAGCACACAATGGGGGGCATGAAGAACTTGAAAGTGGGGCATTGTGGGTCATGAAAAGCCCACACACAAATAATGGTGGATTTACAGGCTTATCCTAGTGGAGGGGAAATGATGCCGACATTGGCAGTTCCAATTATTGCCCTCAGGCCACAGAGCCTGAGTCTGGTGTGGTGGGCGCTATTTCACATGGGATACGTTGGATTAATCAACAATTGCAGAGTGGCCTGGGATACGCTCGATTTGGGGTACACAAGTGAACAGATGATTCCAGTTGTAACATCTATGAGAGGTGGGTTTCAACCCGGCAGGACTTTGCCTGGAAGTGACGTGGAGCATCACCTTGATTTAATTGCATGTGATCACAAATGCCACAGGAGCAATTTAGAATAAATCAAACTCTGAATTCAAATATTGGCTAATATTTAATACCAACACTGCAGATGACCATAGGAACAGACAACACACAATCCCCAAACAATCCTGGAACTATTCCTTCAGGCCCTTGTCGAACAAGTTATATAGGTCTATTGATATGTGTGCTAATGCAAGGAAGTGAAGATTGATTGACTTCACTAGTGATAATTTCACTCCATCCAATTAGTGCACAGTGGGATTTTATGAGTAGACAGGCAAGCCTGTCTTCCAAGGTCACTGTGGCGAATCCAATGGAGTAATCACTGATTCCCCTGCAGTAACATCCTCCCATATGGCCAGGGGACCACAGCTGCTACCTGATCGTGAACCTGGGGGCGGCTATATGAGGAATGATCACATGGGAAGAGACAGCCTCCGGGGAGATGTTGTGGCTTCATTGGATGAGACATGGTATCCTCCATTTGCCGTGAAGATGTCCCCTTTATACCCAATACCCTGATGACCTATTGTTACACATCTACATTCCCTGTTAAGGACACTAGGGAAACCCCTTCCAAAAACTCTGTAGGTCGAACTTCCATACCTTGTCTAAAATGTGGAAGATCCAAGACCACTTTTCCAGTTCCAATTATTCACCGTATAGAACTGATCTCTCATTTAGAACCATTGAAAGTGATCTTTTCCCACAATCACCCAAATACTGGGATGAGGAAGGGGGAAGAGCAATGCAGAACAAAAGGAGCCACAGACTCCATGAGCATTCTAGTTGTTTTCAAAGTGCAACTGTATGTAGGAGATTTAAAGAACAGAAGCCAAGTCATAGAGGTTGCTGCTGTTTGGAAGAAGACATCTCATTCATCCGGGAGGCTTGTGAAGCTTGCAAGCATGAACTTGTGTAGGGGAGCCTAGCAGCTCACCAGTAGGGAAGAAGCAAAACGCTGCGAGGACAGGTCGCGCCGCAGACAAGCCAGGAGCCAGTGGAAAACACTTGGGTGTACGGCAATCACAGAAAGCAGCCTTTTACCTACCAGAACTCGGATCCAGACAGGCATGCTGAGGCGAGGCTGTGGGAGACACTGGACCAAAGCAAGAGCAGTCCAGAGAGGAAAGCAGGTGGCATACATTTGCCGCTTAAGTGCGAACGGGTACGGGAACACCAACAAGAACTGGCGAGTCAACCCAAACACAGTGGGTACCCTGGGGCATTTTGGCGACCACACCAAATGTGAACTTTAATAATTAAAGCCACAAAAAAGTGATAAAGTAAAGAGAGTGAATAAGAAAACAGAAGGTACATTGAGAAGCAGGCGCCTAACACAATATGATTGAATGAAATACAATTATCTGGGGAATCCAAATCGAATGATGTATCAATGAGATGAACTATACCAAAAAGGGTATGCACAACTGTGGAAGTGAAAAAGGAAAAACTTGTAATTATAAGAAGAGTGGCAGGAGAGTAAACCAGGCAATTACAAATGTGTGTGGATATAAGAAACCCTGGCAAGAGAGTATACCAGGCAATGATGAATGTGAATATCAGAAGTCCTAGCAGGAGAGTATACCAGGCAAACACAAATCGATGAAAAGTCCTGACAGGTGAGTATACCAGGTAGTTACAACTCTACAAGCAGTTATAAGAAGACATATATAACTGTGTTTACCAGACAAAAGGAAATGACAAGGCTATGCATAATTGTAAATAACAGTACTGTTGTGGGCCAAGTAAGACACAAAGAACTGTTAGACAAAGAATGATTTGTCTTGAGTAGAAATCCAGGGGAAGCGAGCCACCTCCTGGAGCCATAGGCCTTTCACCCTGGGAGAACCCTTGTGTTCGAGCTGTTTATTCTTCCTTTGCAACCTAAGGTTAAAGACATTTCCCTTTTCACCTTACAGTTTAGTTTATAGTGTGAGGGTCAGAATAGAACTTCTGACCACAGGACGGTTTTGATTTTGACTTCCTGACAGACATATCCTTCGTTTTTGGTTTTAGGAAGGGAAGTTCCTCTTAGAGGAGGGTCAGAGAGGACTTATCCCAACCTTTTTCTTTTTAATAAACCTCTTTAACCAAAAACATAACTAACTTGTGTCTGAGTTTAATTCTTGACTCTTCACATCACCTCCTACCACCTTCAAGAGATAACAACACAGCTATGTATTCATTATTTATTTAAGGTTCACACATTATCATTCTTTTGAATCAGTTTAACTTAGAAAACAGATACACCGCTGGTAGGGTCAACTAGGTTACAAGTGTATGTGCTGAAAATGCAGAACGCGAGTGTGTGAGAAAAGTACCACTTAAGTGTCTATGTTTCTCTTCTCCATTCTCTCAGCAAGTATATGATTAAAAAAGGAGTCTTCGCTAAACTCCAGAAGGCCTGTGTGCTAAATGTAAGTTCTAGTTCTCTCATATTAGTATGATTTTTTCACTTATTACATTTACCCCCTACATTAATTAGACAATAAATTCCATATAACTCAGGGAATATCATTTGGGGGTCATCAGGGGTCGCACCGGTGACTCCCTAAGTCCCTCTTGCTACCCCTGTGGTCTCCTTTGCTACCCCTAAAATAAATAATAATAATAATAATACTTTTTTCAATTTGAAGCTCCTGGGCTGTGGCCAGCGCCATGTGGCTCTTTGTTTTGGAGTGGCTGGCTTTCTTGTTCAGGCCTCTTAAAAAAAGGGGGTTCCACAGGTGTAACACTTTGCACAGTGACCCTATATAAGAGAGAATAGGAATACCAAATAATGGGTGTTTCTGGAATTCTATACAATAATTGCTAGACTCATTAAAGGTTTATTTCAGGCACACTTCAGGCATTGAGTCACTGCTTTAGTCTGTTCTTAAACACCTCGAATTCACAAAGCAGATACAAACTTCCAAAACGCACTTAGAGTAGAATGAGCATCCATTTCAGACTATTTGCTTTTTGCAAATTGCAGTTATAGCATGATTTTTCCGACCGTTGACTCTTTTAGGATTATCACAAGGCATTCCATCTCGGTGTCTCGGTCACTTGACAAAATCCTTGTGCCTTGTATGAGGTAACGCATGGAGTGTGTGTGCTGCTTTCCCTGCGCTACTCTAAATTCGTTAATACACAGTTATAAACCCTCCCAATGGTATTTATTTTGCCAACCTCTGAAGCCTGAAAAGTAGATCCATGCAGGATTGACATGGGACTAATTTTGCATCAGTCCTGCAGATGAACTGGCCTACTGTTAAATCTCAGTTACCAGTTTCATGTTATCCACTACACAGTGCAATTTGCTTTCTGACTTCTGCACATTCAGACCTGTAATTGCTCATTTTACTATAGCTGGTGAGATAGCTACAGCCAGTAAGATAGCTCAGTGTGTTGAGCACTCGCTGCTGCGATGTGTGTGATCTGCAGGTTGCAGATACGAATCCCGTCAAGGCCAACTCAGCCTTTCATCCGTCTGAGGTTGATAAATGAGTACCAACACAGTTTAGGTGATATTGTATGTATATTTGTTCTATATAAAGCGCTTAAGAGGAAGTGCTATATAATAACACATCATTATCAGTTGGCCTTGGAAGTCTCCTTGCAGTCACAGTGATGTTGGTAATATGCCTCTATGCACACTGATATTCATGATACATATGATAATCCATTCTTGTATGAAATATATATCAGATTACAGTGATAGCGTAACAATGTTGTCCGTATTGTACTTGGGAACAGTTGCTATGTGATGCCACTTCCTGTTTTGTTAAAGGGTGAAAGGTCGTGTTCCATCACTTACTGTGATGTCACTTTGGAGTGGTGTCAAATGACATTACTTGCTGTGATGTCATCAGAGTTCAAGCGTCATGTGATGCCTCCTCCGATACGCCTGGCATTTTGGTGAAATAATTTCCCTGATACAACTGTTTTTTTCTCCACATATTTAAAATCGGAAGTGATGTTAATGCCTGGGAATGGCAAAAGGCCACAGGGAATTAATACCGGATTCACTGGGAACCAGGAAAATCTAGCATCACCTTTAGCTGTGGCTTGCTTTTAATACATTCATGTTTGGTGTCAATCATTGAGTTTCCCCTTCAGAGGTGACCCTTGAAGGAGGTAGCCCCTCTAAGCCATACACCTTCCATATTGCACCAACTTTAATTTCTATTGCTAACTAACACAACCCTCTATCTTCAGTCTCAGACAAACATGAAAATTAATGACTTTGTGAAAAGGCTGAGTCTGGTTTGCTAGTTCACGGGTTAAATGCTGACCTTTGACACAGGGCATTCTGTACCTTTCAATGTCAAACCATAACAAGTGTAGACTGCACCCTTCATCCACTCCTGGGCGATACATTGAGTCCCATAAAATTGGATATTGACAGCACTGAGATGCGTGATTCCAATACCAAGCGCTACATAAAAATATATTATAATTATGATGCATGTTCTAGGTTTTGTTCATAGGAGACCTACCTGGGAATCAATGGACCACTGCCCAACAAGGTTATAAAGTAATAGGCTAAGCAAATTAAGCTTCATATACCCAGTCCAAGAGCCGTACCAGGTGCAATGAGCTCTGAAGAATGAGTTAAAGACCTGCGCACAGTGATGGCGCTTAATGTGGTTTACAGACTCATAATGTTAGTACGACCCAAGAGTAGGTCCTACAAAGCCATTATAACACCCTCACTCTTACACTGGAAATCACAGACATGGTGAACGTAATTAATAACTTCATTCCTCTGTAAACAGCTGAGTAAGACTGCGCTACTTCCTGGGGGTAATGCTCACTCTACATTTTATATTTACATTAATGTAGCTATACAGAGGTCTATTCTTAGTAAAAAAATCTGCATTTTGTAACAAGGTGAGAAACCTGACCTTGTCAAGAGGGGATAGGAACCCCAATCAGCTGGGGGTAGGTGGCTTACAAGCAAGAAATCCAGAGCCAGTGCTACCCCAGAGGAGGAAGGTGGTAGTTGAGAGGGCCACATTTCCTGTACTTTCCCGAAGTGCAAGTCTAAACATGTGGAGTACCAATTTGCATCCCCCCATGCCTCTTAACAAAAGTACTGACCAAGTTCTTTCTTTCCTTTCCAGGAATGCCAGAGCAACCACCATCACGAGTGAAGACAGCCCGTAGGACAGCAACCCCTCAGTTCCCCACGCAATTCAATACAGGATGCCAGCCGGGAAGAGAGCAAGCAAACCCGCGCGCCTATGTGATCCGTGTACAAATGCAGCTGCGTGAGGGAGAACAAACAAACCAGGAGTCAGAGTGAAACTTCTGCGGTTGCCCTAGACCACCAGCACCTTAAACAGAGCCACAACAAATTACAAGAACTTAACCTTCCTAAAAGGGAACCAAGCCACAGTCCCCATACCTGAACTCAGACACTTTGAAGTGCAGGCTGCCATTGCTGCAGCATGGCGACCCTGCATGGGGAAAAGGGGCGGGGATTAAGCCACTGTTTGAAACTTTCTGTAATGCAAATAATTCCCCGGTGGGAAAGACATGGCCGAATAGGCTACAGATAGATGACCAACTGGGGGGAATAAAAGAACCCCCAGGAAAGAGGAATTTGTGGGTAGTCCATTGAGATCAGAGGAGGAGGAGGTGGCAGGCAAAGAGACCGGCAGGAAGGATGGTGGAGAAGAAAGTGAAAGCGAATTGTAGAGCAGGTGAAGTATTGGTTAGTGAGTGCAGGTAGTATGCATTGCAAGTGTGCATCAAAAACTAGCAAAAGTGATTAAGAGAGGGAGTCTATGAAGTGAATATGAAGTGTTTGTCAGTGTGAGTGTGAAAGTGAGCTGCCTAAGTAGAAGGTGGGTAGAGTTGTAGTAGTAATGTGTAGGAGCGAGGAGTATTGTAGAGGAGGGACAGAGGAGGAGAGTCACAGAGCACAGAAGGAGTGAAGTTGGTAGCATGACAGTAGAGAGAGAGAGCAGAGTGTAGGGAGGGCAAGTGGAATGAAAAGGTGTATGAGGAAGACAACAAAGTAGGGCAGAATGTCTGAAGGCTCATCACCGTTCCTCTGGTATACATTAACCTACTGATAGTGTAGGGTGTGACTAGTAAGTCCCTGAGGAAGTCTAGATAGAAAAGGCAACTGCCATTAGGCTATCATGACAAGCTCTCTAGATAATAGAAAGGAGGGGGGTCAATGTTCTCTAATTACTAACCTGGGGAGTAGGGGTGCCTGGGGTAGGGTGGAAAAGGCTGCATCAAGACAAGATGGACGGTCCGAGTGCCCTGCTGAACAATTTAATAACACCCTTGAACCACCCAGGGATTTGTAATATTCTTTGAGCCATCTGTGACACTAGCCAGTAATGGGCAGTTGCCTTTGGGGATGATCCACTCCACTTGCCAAACAATCTACAGCTCATACCAATTCCAAAAAGACTGCAGATTGGTCAATCCAAAGACAGCAAGCCACATTTCAGTATTATATTAAAGATAACAATACTGTGTAATCACCAATGTTTGCAATTTCTTTTCAGGATCGGTTTTGCTTTAGTCTAGGAAGACGTCTACTGCAGAGCACTCAGGGCAGAGCACTAAGGCCACCATTATAAGTTGGCTGATTTTGATGCACCACGACCTCTTTCGGTAATTACTGTTATCACATGCAGTTAGATTGGGTTTCCGCCTCATTCTAGAATACTACTGATGAAGCGGTAACAGATGAAGATTTTCCGAATAACAGATTGCATATCATAGTTTACAAAATCTGCAGGCATTCTTTAAAAAAAAAAAGAATTGTATTAATTCCCACTCCCATTTTGAGGATGAAAATGTACTTCAAAAGGTAGCAGACCATACTGCTGTTGGAATGGAAGTGCAACGTCCCAGACAGGCAAAGAGATTTAGACTGCACAAAACATATTAGCAGGCAGCCTAGTGCTAGCAGTTTTCATTGGGCACGACAGAATATGCATGTATCCATTTGTAGTTAGTTCTGACACATATTAAAAACACCATATAGCCACACAGAAATAGCAACAATGTATTCATGTCACGGTTGCAGAGGTTAAAGATAGGGTAATGTATTTTGCATTTAGCAGTAGCATACAGTGTTATGGTTTCAGGGATGTGCAGTAGGTAGCTGCCAGAGGTAGGTGAAGGAGATGGAGTCAGGGATGTATTGCGGTAAAGGCAAGATCCAGGGGCTAAAGTAGCAGGAGATTCCCATGCTGGATTTTAGGGAACATTACAGGATGAGTTTGTGAAAGTAGGAGAAACGGGCCTAAAGTGGAGCTGCGCTCTGTGCAGTTAGTCCTGAGATAAGTTTCCCTTCCTTCCGCCCAGAGAGAAGTTATGATGTGAAGGAAACAGGTAGGTTTGCCGTGCGGATAATGGTTAATTGAGTCCATCTGCAGAGCTGGGAAAGCAATGTTAGTTCCAGGGAGTAAGGGTAGGGATGCACCTTTTGAAGGTTGAATCCATGTGAACAGGGCATGGAGTTCTGTGATGCCAAGAGGCCTGGTGAAGATTTAGAGTAAAACTGCCCTCACCTGAATAGCGGTCATCCTATTTGAATTGCAGGCACTGCGTTTAGGGATCAATAAATAAGCGACATTCATAACATAAGAGGGGTCCTCGATCATGTCATTCATGGGTTGGTGGAGGGGACATCCTAGGGATGTACTGTGATTTGGGATGGGAGGAAGGAGCAGAGGTGATGCAAATACATGTATCTACAAGGGCAGGAAGCTGTTTGTGCATACCACAGTATGGTATAATGAGGAGGCCCATTGTATTATCAAAGCAGAGTTGACTTTGCAATTCACACTTTGATCAGGTTCAATGGAGGGGTGACATCACATGATGGTCAAGAATATTACCTGGTAGTCAATCAACTCCTGATTTTTATAGTGATGATGTAGTAGGCCATGTGTCTAGGGGAATGTGTTTTAGAAAATATGTGACCAATAGGGTAATAAACTATAGAGGATAGTTAGAATTGTATATCAGTGTTAGCCAATGGGGAGTGCAGGATCATGTTGTAATCTTTATTATGCACAGTTTTGTTAATTTGTGTTTTTCCTCTATAAAAGATGTAACTTCATTGGGTGGGGCGAACTCCATGTTAGTTCGGTTCTATGAGACCATCTGATACTTTTTGCATGAAATAAAATGTTGTTTTTCTTGCACACAGTGCATCCATTATTTGGTCTATTTGGAATTGTTTTTATCATTCAGGTTTTGGGTCATTCGCCCTACAAGATCCCAGAATCTCTGTGAGTCCCCCTGCTGAGGATCCTGGGTCGCGACGCCCTCCTGCAGTGACCAGTACAATGTGCACAACTGGAGGTGGTTTGCAGGTGTCGTGTTGCCAGAAGGCCTGCCTGTTCCCTGGGACAGGGCACTGCGCCCAGCTGTGCAGGTGCATTAACAGGGACGCAGCATCGCATATGCTCAGTAGAACGAATAGACGTAAGTGCACCTTTGTAGGAGAAAACACTGAAGGAGAAGTAATGTGAAGTTGAGTGTGTGGAGAGAGCAGCCCACATGGATATATGTTGGTTTTATGGTAGTGTATATACTGGAGGGCTGCTTCCCTACTCTCTGAGGGACTGGGGAAAAAAACTGCAAAAACCAACAAAATATGTCCCCAAAGGTTGCATTCTATGGGAGATGTGGTATATCAATTACCTGTGTACACCTCGTTTTCTCTGAGCAAAAAGGAGCAATAAAAAGTTGCAAGAGTGAAGGATTACTGCTTTCTGGGTGTGCTAATCAGTATTCCCAGATGGTGTCCTAGTTTTGTCTGTATCTTCAAAATACCATCTTATATATATATAGGGGCAAAAGTAATGCCATAACCTGGATCATTTCACTCAATTTTGTCACTTGACTGAACATCAGGTCTAACCACTTCAAAATGCTTTTCATCATTTAATACAAAACATAAAACAATCTTTTATACAAGAGCCTCAGCAACATTTTGCAAAACATGTAGCAGTATTCTTTTAAAGTAGGCTCAACTTCAAACATATTACGTATCGCAAAAAAGCAAAAATCATCTAAATAGAACACAAACCCTAAATGACAATAGTCATCAAAATTATCAACAAAAAAGTCAGAAAAAAATGCAAAATAAGCAGAAACAAAAACAAAAGTAGCAGCAAAGGCTTTCCATTAGGTAAACAATTTCACAGAGTATCACAGAAGTTGAATTCCTATCCTATAATAAAGGATATTGTTAAGTAACTCAGTTTCAACTCAACTTCAATTTGGAGAGTCCAAAGATTTATGTTCCACAATGTCAAAAAGATATTCAATTATTATTCATTGTCACAATTGGGGGTTGATGGCTAGTGTGGATTGGTTCATGTGTAGGACCTAGCCCACCGTTCCTTACAGTTCAGCTGGGGTTTTATGGTAGTGGCCAGAGGGAGCTCCTCCAACGAGAGGAAAGAGGATGTCCCAAGTATTATAACAGTGGTAAAAGAAGAGAGGAAAAGGGATCCCCTCATACAAGTGGAAAGGCAGCGCTGCAAGTAGAGTAGTGGCCCAATATATAGAGGGCTAGGGATTCCTCCACCTGACACAAGGGGAATGAGGAGTGGAAATTCCCTCGTCTCTAGGCAAGGAGTCAGCGGAAGGATCTCCATTGTCTAAATAATTGTGTTGTATTTTCTGTGATGTTTTTGGTATACATTGTAGCTTAATGTGTATAGAGAATTGTTGTATGGGGCAATGTTTGCCCATTTGTATGAATAAGGGTCTGTGGTGGAGAGTGTGTGTGGGACGGACAAGGGGGTTGTGGTTTGGGTTGTGGGGACATGGGGAGTGTTTGCAGCGTTAGGAGGGTGGGGTAGAATGGTGCCGCTTTCACCGGCTATCCATGAAATAAGGATTTTTGGTAAGAAGAGAATTGGGATAAGTTATGCGCTCAAAGGGGTTGGAGGGGCGCACAGCAATTTCTAAATTTCTTCAATAGTTTCAATAGTTCAAGATTCATGGACGTTTTCCGGCCGGGTACAAAACCAATCTGATCCCTGTATATCAGGACTCCAATAACACGTTTGAGGCGTCCTGCCAGAAATGCTGTCAGAATCTTTGTCGGTTTAGCATTGACAGAGGCCTATATGATTCACACAGGTCCTGTATTTTGCTGGGCTTAAGAATCAGGACTATCAACGATTCCCGCATAATACTTGGCAGTCGGCCTGATTCATATGTCTCCTCAAAACTCTGAGTAGGACAGGAGCCAGGGTATCTCCAAACTCTTTATAAAACTCTGAAGGTAGTCCATCCCCCACCTGGAGTCTTCCCCGTCTTGAGAGATGCAATCACCCTACGTAACTCCTCCACAGATAGCGGCTCATCCAGGGCAGAGGCCTGTTCAATGGTAAGCTGTGGTAGCTTAATCTGGGAGAGTGTGTGTCCCACCACGTCCATATCAACAGAATCCCCTGTGTCCATACATGTTATCATAATGTGTGCAAAAGGTATTATTAATTGCTGCATGGGAGCGCCAGCAAGCCCCATGTTCATCTCCAATCAAGGATATTGTGTGTCAGGGGAGTTCGTTCCTATATAACCACGCAAACTTCCTCACAGATTTGTCCCCATCACTGTGCATTCGTGTCACATGCAAATCATAGTCAAAACCTTTGAAGCCTCTCCCATGCCACAGACTCAGAGTTCCATCAGTTCAAATCCTGTAGGTGCATCCAAGGTCTCATTGCTCTCTTATATTTGGATATGGTCTTCTAGTATGTCTAAATCTGCTTTTAAGGATTTCTTAATACCCCCCTTCTTTGGCAATCGTCTCACCTAGAACAACCATTTTGAGTATTTCTCAAACCGTCCCCCATCTATCTACACTTCCCACATTTGTCTCTAAAAATTCAGTCAAGGTATATTCCATGTGGTCTCAAAAAATGTCATTCAGTAAGGTCACCAATGACATTCACCATGTAGGTATAGGTGGCCTAGTTCCCTGCCAATTGCAACGCACTCTGAGTGGTGAGTGGTCTGAGATCGACCTGTCAGTATATACTGCTTCTATAAACTCACCCAAGTGTTCGTTCTCAACAAAGACGCAGGCAAATCTGGTATTAAAGTTGTACAGGGCAGGGTAGTATGAGTAGCATTTTCTGCCAACAATCAGTGCCTTCCACACGTCTATAAGTGATGTCACCTATTATAGTATTAAGGGTCTTTGATGAGGATGACAATCTTGTATTTTTAGAGTCAGACCTATCATTAATGGGGTATAATGTACAATTGAAATCACCACGCCAGAGTAAAAGCATATCCCTTAGGTGTGCCACCTTTCTGCTTAAGGAACGAAGAAAGGCAGGTGTCATATGACTAGGGGAATTCAAATTCACAATATAGATCGCTTTGTGTTCAATGTTGCCATGTCCTATAACAAGGCTTTCCTCATCATCAGTGTCAACGTCAATTAATTGTAAGGGTACTGCACCATTCATCCATACCAAACCCCCCATGGTGTAGTTCAAATAGGTAGATCCAAAACCAACTCCCCCTCCATCTTTATCCCCCATCTAGTGACCATTTTCCCTTCCTCTTCCTTAACAAATTAGTCTCCTGTAGTAGTGCAATCAACACTTTCCCTATCCTATTCCTCAAGTATGTATTTATCCCCCTGAAATTCCATGTCAGTACTCTGAGCATTAAAACTTCCAAGAAACAAAGTGAATCCACTAAGTTAAGAAAGGCGCATCTCAGTTAGCCCCAATTGGTTGCTAATATTCAGTCACTGATTTATGATATGGAAGTAATAGAGTTCCAATAAATTCTTTTGGCAGGAATTGTTTAATTCACATTCCTATATCGTTTGCCGCCAATGGAAGTTTAATTTTTATACATCACACAATGAGTTCTCTTCTCAAATTGCCCATAATACTTTGGTGCCAATGCATTTCGGATACAATCCTTCTTCAGGGCGGTATTATAGCAAAAAGCATAAAAATTAGTTTAACTAGTAACAGTATATGTATATACAAATATAGTAATTATAACAAATATAACAATTATTACAGATATTTGTAGAGAGTTATTTCGAAAATCACATACCCATCCACGGGTCATGTTCATTTGGAGAGGAAATAAGCAAAAATAAAACAAAACGGTATGTCAATTAGTTGACTAAAGTAAAAAGACATTCTATCATTATTTTTTAGCTCTATATATTTGTCATACCTCGGTCAAGCCGATCTCTGGACTCTAGTCGTTGTACGTATGTACAATCAGATCTATAAGTAAATTAAACAACAATTTTGAGTCATCCTCAATCTCTTTCGTGGGTTTGTTAATCCTAATCGGTACTGCTGTACTTACTCAGCTCCTGCCGTGCACAACGTGTAGCTGCAGACTGAGCCGTTTGGAACGCGCTCGTGTTAGTTTACCTTTCGTTTTAAAGGTCACCATGGAGACGGTACGAGGCGTCGTGGACCAACCTGGTGCACGTACGCCTCGCGCCCCACCCCCGAGCGTTAGCCCGGGGGCGGGGATGTCTCCATGGTGACCAGCACTCTGTGAGACAGTGCAAGTAGTTAACTGTCTACAGCGTCAATTGGCGCCGTAGCTGTAGTAATTGGAAAATTAGCAGCGTGTGTCAAAATTTTTTAAAAATTTTTTTTTGTCGTAGTTGTGTTATATGCAAGACATAAGGTCCGCATTAACAATTGAACATATGGAAGAGATAAACAGTCTAGAGCATTTACGCTCCGGAACATATTTTCTGTCGCTATTAAGTCATAAGAGCAATTTGAGGCAAAAAAAGCGGAATAATACAACTAGAAAATAAATTGTGTCAAAAAGGATAGCAGATAAATGGCAGATATTTACATGGAAGGTGTAAATCTTCTTAAGATAAAAAATCGAAGAGTAAAGAAATTGTTAAGTTGACAAAAATGCTTTTACAAAAAGCACATAAAGTTTATTTCTTCATTGAGTCCCTTTGGAGAAAGGGAGCTCAGCCGGTCTATCCAAAAGGATTCTCTTTGGTCCATCCTTTCTTGGAAATTCTCGTGGATGTCTCTTTTTGAAACCACCTCCAGGATGACAAAACGGATTTGGACCAAGTTGTGTTTCTTTTCATCCCAATGTCTTGACACTGCTGAGTTAGGATTATGGTTTCTTATGCACGATCTGTGTTCATTCCACCTAATTTTTGCTACTCGCAATGTCTGACCCACATAGTACAGTCCACACGGACATTTGATAGCATAAATCACGTTGGTAGAATCACATGTAGCAAAGTTTCTCAGTCTGATTGTCTCTCCTGTGTGTGAATGTTTTATTGTCTCTCCTCTCATCACATAGCTGCAATTACTACAACTTAAACACGGAAACGTCCCAATTCTTTCTGTAAGCTTCTTTTTAGGTGCTGGTTTAGTTTGAACCAGTCTGTCTTTTAGGTTTTGGCTCCGTTGGTAAGCAAATATGGGTACTTCCTTAAATAGATGTTCAACTCTCTGATCGCATAATAAAGTATTCCAATGTTTTTGAATAATGCACTTAATGCGATTACTTTGTCGTGAGTATCTAGACACAAACACTAATGGTGGAGCTGATTCCTGTCTGGTTTTTGTCTTCAATAGTTCTTCTCTGTTTTGTGTAGCTACTCGTGATTCTGCTGTGTTTATTTCCTCTTCTGTATATCCTCTTTCCAGGATCTTTTTCCCCATCTCACGGATAGCTAGCTTGTAGTCTTCTGGGTCACTTACCAATCTTTTCACCCTGAGCATCTGGCTGTATGGAAGATTTTTTATGAGGCTCGGTTGATGGAAGCTGAGACGTTGTAATAGATTATTACGATCCGTGGGTTTTCGAAAAATGGTAGTCTGATATCCTGTGTCAGTAATCTTGATGTCTACATCCAAAAAATGTATGTTGGTTTGGGAGTGTTCTTGAGTGAATTGGATACGAGCATCTATGCTGTTCAGATGTGCGAAGAACTTTAGGTATTCCTCTTCCGTATCTTTCCATATTCCGAATATATCGTCAATGTACCTGATCCAGAGACTTAATTTCGGGAACCAATGTTCATTCTGTAGTATGTGTTCGGATTCGAATTTATGCATGAATGAATTAGCATAAGAGGGGGCCATGGTGGCTCCCATGGCTGTCCCAGCCACTTGGAGATAGTATTCATTCTTATATCGAAAGTATGAGTTGTTACTAATAAACTCCAGAAGAACCATTATAAATTATTTCTGAGCCGGTATCTCTTCAGCATTAAGTAGCATCCATTCTACCGCTTCACCCCCTAAATCGTGCGGGATCGATGTGTAGAGACTTTTAACATCGATAGTAAAGCATATGTTGTTGCAATTGAATACAGTTTCGTTCAAGAGTTGTAAAAAATGTGTCGAGTCCTTGATATATGTACTGGTTTTTTGAATCAGTGGTTGTAAGAAGTAATCCACATATTTCCCTAAGGGTTCCAGTGTGCTGTTAATCCCTGCTACGATTGGTCTTCCAGGGGGTTTGATGAGATCTTTGTGTATCTTCGGAAGGGTATAAAAGTGTGGTATCTTAGGGTGTGTATTAATCAAAAATTTCTTTGTGTGGTGATTAATCCACTCCAATTCCTCCGCCTTGTCCAACAAAGTCTTCAAATTCTCTTTAATCTCCGATGTGGGATCTTGTGTCAATCTGGCATAAGTATTACTATCGCTTAGTTGTCTTTCACATTCTTCTTCATATTCCATTGTGTTAAGTAGTACTAAGCCTCCTCCTTTATCCGCAGCCCTTATTGTGATTGTGTGGTCTCCATATAGATCACGTATCAATTTAAGTTCGTGAGGTTTCATGTTTCGAGGTGATTGACTTTTGAACTTAAGTTTCTCGAAGTCTCTTGTGACTTGTTTTTCGAAGATTTCTATTGAAGGTATACTTATAGGAGGAAAAAGGTACTTTTACTTCTGAATTCCTTAAGTTCTGCTTCTTCTCTGGCTTCTTGGTGTTCTAGTTCACTGAAAAACACCTTCAGTTTCATCTTCCTAATAAGTTTAAAGAGTTCTATTTTGGAATCAAATAGTGTGCTGTCATAGGTAGGAACGAAACTAAGGCCTTTCTGTAAGGTTTCTATTTCTTTCCCAGTCAAGACTCTGGATGATAAGTTTATTACTATGTTTTCTTCTGTTGTAGTCTCGTGTTGGGTTTTCCTTTTGGTCTTTCTCCTCCCCCGTCTCGTTCTCTTCTTCCTTTGTCTAAAAAAGAAGAGGTCGCTGTATCTTCTCTTGCTCGCGAAAGGCCTGAAGTACTTGGCGTACCTGCTTCTTCTTGGTTCGGGGGTTCCCTTTCTGTCTCGGTTCCTGAACTTGATGTTTCACTCAAATTCGTAGGCTTTGGTTTCCTTTGTGGAGGAGCATATTTATCCATCCAGTTATAAACTTCATCTTTAAGGTAATCATAGGTGTCTCTTTTGAATTTGCGAATTTTCTTGGATTCTAATTCTGTTTTGTAGTCTTCCAATTTGTCATTTATCTCTTGGAGGATAGAATCAACTTCTTCTATATTCAGTGTTGTTACCAGAGCTACTTCTATTTCCTTAATTTCTTTGCCTAAATCTGATATGTCCCTTGCCAATTCTTGTATGGTCAGTAATATAAGGTCCAGAGAACATTTGTTAAGTATAGCTTCCCATTTCTTCACAAAGATTTTGTTTTCTTTACACAATGTAGGACGCAACTGGATTCGTAATCCTCTCGGTATCCGTTGACTTTTATGGTATCTGCCTAGGGTTATCGCATGTAGCTTGCGATTTATTTCCTTTCGAATTAGATATTCTAGTTGTTTTATCTGTTGTTTAGGATCTTGTTGTTTGTTATTACTGTTTCCAAAGCCGCTGTCTTTTATCAAGCCCAATATTGCTTCTGCTTCTTCAGATGAAAAACCCAGTGTGTCTGCCCTGTTAGTGGTCAGGGCTTCGATGTCAGTGTATGACATTCTTTATACGAAAAATGCTTCAATGATCTATATTATTCTTTTTGGCCTGTGTGCTCCTCCTCTACTCTGAGCATTGCCATATATCTTGTACAATCATTCCCTGTCTGTCAATAGTGCTATCCGCACCCCTCAACCGAACCACAAAAGCCACATGTACAAGACACTACCACCTTGGTTGGCATGAGATGCCCACTATGATACACAGGCCACCTCAAGGTCACCGATGGGGGGGGGGAGAGGGTTAGGAAGAGATTGTGGATAGGTAAGTGGAGTTACGATCACTGGAAAGAGGGTTAGGAAGAGGTTGTGGATAGGGAGGGAGTACACGGGTATGTTCAATATTCCAGACTAACATACTCACTTTGTATAAGAAACTGTTCACCCAACCTGTGATTCACTCAGCTCCGAACACTATGTCCAAACATGCGGAAATGTAACTGGCACCACTATGTTACCATTTGCCCTGATACATGCCCTGTCACTCCTTACCAACATTCCCTGCCTATCTCCCACATCCTGTTACAGATGCGGATAAGTATACCAGTTACTCGCACCTAAACATTACTCCTCCAGCTTTATTCTCTTCCTCACATAAGTATCATATTGCGTAGAAGCATTTATCACCACAGATAGACAGGATTTCTAAGATTTAGATCAATGTTGCAGATTTATTGATTGCCTTTATACCTCCCCCTCTCATCATATGCCCAGCCCAATACTCTTACACATTTGTTTCCTGCAACTTTTCATGAACTGCACTTTACTTTGGCCAAACTCATGTGTCCTTGGTTGCCAAGTCCTGTAAAGACACCTTTTCCCCCTTCATTCTCAAGGAGGCAATTAACCAACATCACTGTAATGCCCCTCTTTGTGCTTCAAAGAGAAAATGAAAATTGAAAACGGTTGCCATTTATTCCTGGTTAAAACTGCAACACCCCCCCCCCTCACAATGGTTATAATGCATAAATATTTAGCTCTGGAACCCAAACATGAATTTAACACCACTATGGCACACAGAAAACACTGATCTGCGGCCTCCTAACCAACACACGCATAAAGATGCAGATGACGTTGGGCGCTTCACTCTGCTGCACTGTTGGTATTGAAAAACTGTTTAGCAGAGCCCTGTTTCATTGCTGCAGCCTGGGACTCCTGCAATCCTGTTTCTTGCCTGTCTCCGAAATCACTGCTGTGACCCAGGAAACCTTTAACATAAAAGAAAGCACACACATCTTTGGCGTGCTCGGTGTCCTCCTTAAGGTGTGTGTACCTTCCGGCGCAAATCACAAGCACCAGGAAAGGCAAGCCGCCTGGATTTATTGTGCGCCACGCCTGCACCACAGCCTTCTGTGGATTGTAGTCTTGCGTCAGTATTGCACTCTGCTGGCATGGCCTACTCTACCCCTACAAACCCTAATCCTCACAGTAGCCGCCCTCCGAGGCAAAGAGCCTGGATGTTCTGGGCAACATTGATGAAATTGCCTGACCTTAAATGGAGCATACGCATTTATTGCCGGTTCCCATCATCGATCCTCTGGACCATACCCTAACCAGTCCACATAATACCACAAAATTCCACCTCTTCTCTCTGAATCCAAAATGTATGTCATACACATCTCGTTATTCCTGATCATATGCCCGCGGCTCTTGGGTCTTGACCTCTGAGGCTGCCGGTGTTAATATTGAGGCATGAAACACTACTACTTCAAAAAGGCCCACAAACCATGGCTGTAATTTGTGGGCTCCATTCAACCTTAAATATATTGTTGATAGCCACACTATTTCCCACCATGTAAACTGCAAGCCTTTTATTCACCTCTTTTGACTTTTATAAATTATGGCGAGACTTTTGCCGCCCCAACTGGATCTCTTGACTATGATTTTGTACCACTGGCACTGTCAAATTTGCATACAATGTATCTGGTAACAACTGTGGATGATAACCGTAAGCACAATGAATGGTGACCTCTCTAAAGAGGCATGACCAGAGTTATTTTAACACCATTCAGCTAACTATAAGACTTCCAACCAACTGCTTTCATGTTGTGCCACCGAACATCATAAGAATTGTTCCATGGATTGATTTACACACTCAGTTTGGCCATTAGTTTGAGGGTGGTAACTCGTGGATAATTTAATATGAATGCCCAATTGACTGCAAAAGGCTTTCCAGAACTGAGATGTAAACTGTGCTCCTCGATCCAAAACCACTGAAGAAGGCAAACTATGAAACTTTACCACATCTTGCACAAACAACTCAGCCAAACGTCCTGCCAGTGGCACTCCTTTACAGGGTACAACGTGGGACATTTTTGTCAAATAATCCACCACCACCTAGATTGTGTCATAATCCTTCACCTTGGGCAATTCCATAAAAATATCCATCGACACCACTTCCCATGGCATATTTGAAGTTGGTAATGGCTCCAGCAATCCCATATGCTTTCAATTAGACCCTTTTTGTGGCACATATCTCACACTTCTTCACCCATTGTTGTACAGTTTGTGACAACTGAGGCCACCAAAAATGCCTTTGTATTTATTGGATCATTTTCCTTGTTCCTGGATGTCCCACTAAAGGGCCCTCATGAAACCATTCCCCAATTTTAATCTGAAGCTGATCTGAGGGAACAAATATCTGACCTCCTTGATATGGCAATCCCTCCCGAATATACCTTCTAGGATCTTGTTTACACCATTCCTCTTTCTGTTCCTGAGTAATACTTCCAACAATGTCCGCCATTCACCATCTGACACTGTGCCTACCACTCTATCCGGCGGTACGATGGGTCGGATTTCTTTAACCAGCCGTTCCTCCTTCTGATACCTAGACAATGGGCCTCATTACACGGATGGCGGTGGACCAAGGTGCTATTAGCACCTTGGTCCATGCCAGTAAAATACCGGCACCGCCTTGGTGGAAAGGGGAATTACTGTCCTATTCCAAGGTTGGCGGGCGGTAATTCCCCTTTCCCCCATTGCCCTTCCCCATTCCCATTTTTGCCCCATAGGGCTCTCTGGGAATGGGGAAGGCGCTAATTACGGTGCCGCAAATTGCGTAATTAGCTCCCTGGTCCCTTTGCGGGTTGGTTTTTAATGCCTGCAAAAAGCAGGCGTTAAATTCACCAACCCAGAAAGGGACCTCGTAGTAAGGCGGTAAGGGTACCGGTAAACCCTTACTGCCTACCGTGTAATGAGGCCCAATGAATCCTCCTTACCATTCTTCTTCCCCGTGTGATAAGTAATGATTTAATGTTATGTTATGTTATGTTATGTTGATTTATACCATGCACTGCTACCATCCTAGGGAAGTCTCTAGGTGCACACTTGTTTCTGCAAGAGAAGAGGGCTGGGTGTGTTAGTGGGGATAGGATGATAGGATGGTATTACCCAAATTGGTCTTTTACAATTGACCTTTTGTCCTAATTGACCTACTTATAGTGGTCCTAATTGACCTTCTGCACAATTGACCTTTAGTAATTTTATATATGTATTGGGTTGGTTTTGGATTCTAAATAATCTAAAGGGATTGGGTGGGGATTGCGGGGGGTTTCCCCCCGCATATATGTCCTAATTGATCTTTCAAATAATTAGGTCAATTCATCTGAAGTCAATTCTCCCGTGGTCAATTGTGAAAAGGTCAATTAGCATACATCCGATAGGATAGGTTCAAAACCTGGAGTAACTGGAGTCTGTGAGCATTGTCTTGCAGGTGGAAGTAGGCTCGGGAGGCCATGGGTGTTGTAACCATATGGGTAGGACTCAGTGCCTCATATGTGTGCTAGTGATTGTGTTGGTTGTGTGTGGCATGTGAAGTTAGGGTGGGGTTTGTGGGTATGCCCACTGATTACATGTATCCATAAGGGTCCAGAGTCACGGATGGCTGTTCGATTTTGGCTATTTTGTGTTAGTGTGCATTTGTGTAGTGTTGATGGATGTATGGACTATGTGCAGGGGTATTTCCACTAGTTTTTTTTCCAGAGTCTCTGAGAGTTGTTAGCATGTGAGCATTAGATTCATTCTTGATGTGTTTGTGTGTAGTGCGGCTAACCCCTACTCATGTGTAGTAGCATTAGTTATGTTGGAGGAGAAAGAAGTGTGGGAAATGGGTTATTAAGTCAGTCGGTTTGACGATGCCTCTGACGTGAGTCTTTGGTTGTAGCTCAATGGTATTTACCAATATTCTTGGTTGTGGTTCGTCGGCCAATCTCGCTTCCTCTCCGGGCCTGGAGGCTGACTTTCATAAACAGTTTGGTGGCAGAGGGTTGGTTGTACGTAGTGTCTTCCTGGTTACACGTCCGGGTTAGTCGTGGCAGTTGGGTGTGGACCTGTTGTGCAGTTAGCTGCTGCATGGGTGCGCAGCTGGTGGTATAATAATTGAGGTAGTGGTGTTCGACCGCGAGGCCATAGGTGGGTGGGTAGGTAAGTTAAGGTAATGACTAGGCTTTAATACTTTACCTGGCTGAGTTTCCCTTGGTGTATAACTTGCAGGTGGGTGTTATCCCTTAATATGTCTGTTGATTGGACAGCATCGCCTCTCCCACATGATCTAGGAATTATATTTCCCTGCTTTCTATACTTATTGTTTATCCATCTGGATCCGATTTCAAATGTAGAAATCACCATTCTCCTTATCAGCTTCTCATGTGTACTCTCTACCATCTCCCTCTGTTTCCATGATGCTTTAAACAAACAAAACAGATTAAAGCAACCAATCCAGAACACAATATTCATGCCATAAATAATATCGAACAAAAAGTGCTCAACAGCACTGTGCCATTAGAGCCAACCTGCCTCCACAAGACGAAATGTCACCATAGGGACAGCAGGTGGTGGGTACCAGCACAATATGGGCCTCTCCTTAACGTGTCAATCTAATGGGTTGCTTGATGTTCCACGTCATGAAGGTCAGTGCGATTCTCCCACTGTAGGTCATTTCGACATTCATTTGATAGTGCGCGTAATACCGCATCAAATTCCAGGTAACTTGATATCTAGGTTGGGTACAGGGCTAGGGCCGGCATCATCCAGGGTGTTCAGGACTCTTCCTGGGCTTGTCATAGCCACCTTCTGTATGTTTATCCATTAGACCATTGTGATCCATACACAAGTTTGCATCTTCAGGAGTCTCAAAGAAGATTCCTCTCCTTTTATAGTACTTTCAATTTGGCTGGATAATTAAGCATATATTTGAGGCCTAGGTTACAGAGTCTCTTCTCTGTCAGAACATAGATGTTTCTCTTTTTCTGTACTAGTGGTGCATAATCTTGAAATATAGCAAGCTTCAGATTACCACAATGTATGCAACCCCCTTCTCTAGAATGCTGAAAGATCACTTCCCTGTCCCTAAAGTTGAGGACCTGCGCAATGAAATGTCTCAGGTTAGTGCCAGACTCCCTGTGCTGCAGGGAGTGGTGCACCCTCTCTTTTGTAAAACTTTGGGACCATTTCACTGGACCGACTTCTTGTAGAATAATATTCTCTAAAATGGTGGAGGCTATTATTGTTTTGACAAAAATTGTTAACATTAGGTCACCTTGTGGAGATTTGTTATATCTGATTTGGTAATGTTTAAAAGGTTACCACATACGGTGGAATATATATGTGAACAAGGTGTCATTTGTGTTTTGCATGTCAGATAAGTGTTAATTATGCAAACAGACCTCTGTTACTCTAAAGCAAATGTACACCTAGGGGACTGGTAGTTTCTACGGACTAGACTCCACCACATCCCCTCTCACGTAAGCTTTCTTCACATCCATATGAGTATGGGTTACTTATTCTCTCCTTTACTATCCTTTTAAGTATGCACGCTCACTTGACGTTCCTCGTTATATTCCGTGCATGAGCAGTGATTTTGTATACATAAATTCAGACGCCAGTCTTCCCGTGTCGTCAGATTCATGACATATCTCTATTATCACTCATATTTTTATGCTGATTTACATGCATCTTCTCCCATTGTTTAAAAATACATTTTTACACTTTCCTAACTCGAAATTCAGTCTATTCTCCATCCCGCGCATGCGCGGTTATTTTGTTGTCATAGAATTCTGACGCCGACTTTGCCGTGTCGTCAGATCCATGATGTGGCCCAATCATTAAGTCTTGGTTCCCTACGCGCATGTTTTTGGCATACGTCATTCAAGTACCAGGTATTTAAGAAGGCGCTCATTGAGTGTACCGCATCCTCCTCCGGTGGGACGCGGCGCACCATGATCGCTTGCACGATTCTCTGAACAGTATCAAGTAAGTGCAATGACTGATTCTGCCAGTCTTACCAGTACGCTCTCTTCACCTTAATAAGCTTTTGCTTATCCTTTTCTCCCCCTTTAGATGACTTTACACATTTGAAGGACCACCTTCTGAGTGTTATCTTTTGAAAGATCCCTCTTTATCTTACATGGACCCGTCCTTCAGGACTTTTTCTGAACTTGTTGTAAGTAGAGACTTTTCTTCTCTCTCCTTAGCGTTATTCCTCTCACTACTTGGGTTACACATGTTTAAATTCTTTAGCGTAGAGACAAATGATCACTCCAGAGCTTCTACTTTATGTTCCATTGGATACTTCTTTTCAGCCATGTGACCACCATAGTTGGCAAGTTACATTGTTCAATCCTTCCTCCATTTTGTCAAAATGCTCTTTCTGCCTTCCTAGGACCCCTCTTTTTACAGACTAGATTGGTTAGAAGCCATATCTATGACCCTCTTACAAATAATTCTACTGCAGTTAGAAATAGCTGACTGTATCTCACTAGCTTTACCATACTTGTTGAATACACCTGACATGTAATTAGTTGTTGTTTTGTATCAAATAATTAATGATCGAAATGAAATTGTAATACACACTACATATGCAGCTATACTAAGATGCACTTTTCTCTATCTTTTTCTAGAATTTTGTGAAATATGATTCTGCCCCTGAAGAAGAGTTTATACTCGAAACGCGTTGGGCCTAAAAACACTGTATAAATAAATGTATGAATTGTTTTTTACATGAAATCTTGTGAGCTGGGTATTTACTCTTACTGCCCCACCAACTGAAATATGGACTGCATTTTATCCATCAAATTGTTAATGTGAAATTATATATAAATAACACTGAATTACTGATCTGCTCCACAGATACTAGATAGTGTGCAGGGGATGGGAGTTCCTAAATCTCTAGGAACAACCACATTTTGTATGTCCCAATACAATGCCAGGTGAGATCAGGCAATTACTGACCATCACGTACACCTGACTCCCATTAAGCTTCCCCACATGGATAAAAGGCTGTTCACGAAAGCACACTCTGAGTGAGGCAAAGCACATGAGGAAACAGCAGTTTCAAGACAGCAGGTGAATGAGAAATGAAAGACGGAAAAATAGGAGGGGATCACAAGGTGAGAAGTTCCCTTGACCATTCAGACAAGAAACCGTTACTTTCAAGAGCCCTCAACATTAGAAAGCATAAGACCAGGAAACCAGGCTAAAGAATCCTGTATTGCATGTCGGAGATACCAGGGGCCCTACCGTATCATTGATTAAGGTGGGGAGAAGCAACAGCCACTGTGTTACCATCTTTGGCTCCAAGAACAAAGCAGAGTCAGTGAAATCAACACAGCCGGTGAATTGGGGAAACCGATACAAGACCGGTCTGCTTTGAGACCAAGGTTGCAAGCAGCAATATTGTATGGCAAGCACTGGAATGAACATTGTTAAAAAGTGTGTGATAAAAGATGCAAGTAATGTTGAACTGCTGATGAGTATTTGAACTTTGAAAAGCAAGATATGATACCTTTGACAGAGTGGTCTGGCACCAAGTGGGTGCTCAATCGAAGGTCTCTGTAAGGTATCTAGCTGAGAAGAGGCAAAAGTGAAAGTTAAAGGGTTGTGATAAGAAACGAACACAGAATTGGGAATGGAAGTGGTCCTGCGACAGGTCAAGCAAAATGCTGCACACAGTCTAAGGTCTTCGATTTTGGTACAAACAAGAAAGTTTGGAAAATGAGATCAATTTGGCCCGAGCCCGGCAGAGGGAGACCAATTGAAGTTTTGTGTTAAAGTGAGTCTGAGCCGAGCAGAGGGGGACCTGGGGTGAACAGTGAATCACAAGAGAAGTTGTGCATATGAGAATCCTGAGGAGAAAGGAACTTTGAATGTTTGTTGCATGAGGCCCTCTGAAATAAGAAACTTTCAATGGCAAAGAGACTTTGACAAAAGGTCCTGATACTGAGATTTTGAACTGCATTCATGTGCTAGAAAAGCCAGAGTATGTGCTAAGCTCGAGTGTGCTGCCTTGTCCCATGCTGAAAACATGGGGAAGAGAAGCTAATAGCCCAACTATCCCGACATATCTTTTCTTGAACACTGTTCAGTTGTATTACATTGTTTCCCACACCATTTGTATTTAGAAATAAGGATTGGCAATAGTTTATTAGTGTAGGCCCTTTTATTTTGACAAGACACCACTAGGACTGCGCTATGATTATTTGTTGGTCATAGCTTGCTACCATCTTTAGGTTTAGGATTAGATAAGTGTTTATCAAACCCAATTGAAGTTCAAAAAACACCCTTGAAATGTGGTCATTTGTGTCTGTTTTACTGTTTGATACTACGCCTTCCTCACAATGCTCACAAACCTTAAACACCCGTAACTAACTGAATGCAAATGCCACCCCTTCACAATATCACCCAGGTTGTCTACCCACAGGTCTCTGCTCTTGCCTTGCTCCTTACGCTCTACCGTCCCCTTTAGGGAATTCTGGTACATGTAGCCGTCCCTCCCGCATTAAAAATGGGAACAAATGCTTTTTCTAATACTATTGCTGGCAGATACCAATGACTGAAAATATAATGTTTCTTTTTTTTCCTCTTTAAAGGACGGCAGCCCAGTTCCCCACAGAAATGGAAAATGAGTCTTTCCTCTTCTAACAGGAGAGAGTAGTCGGTGATCAAATAAAACATTTCTAGGCTCTGTATGAGATGACCCTTTTCTGCATGGCCTTTTTTCTGCTTGAGCATGTTATGTTATGTTATGTTATGTTAGGAAACTTATAAATCACATCAAGGACATCTTGCGCTGAACAGCAGCCGGGAGGAAAAGGTTACCAAAGAAAAAACAACTAATTAAAACAAGTAGCTCTTCAGAGACCGACTGAATGATAGGTGGTTATTCAAAGAGCGGAGTGTCAAGGGAGAGGAATTTCAGAGTTTAGAGGTAGCTATAGAGCACTCTCGACCACCAATACGAAAACATTTAGCGCAAGGCATCGGTAATAGATATGCCGCGGCAGAGCGCTAAGCCCGAGCAGGGACATAGGGATGAAATTTTGCATGCAAATATTCAATGCCTGTACAGTAAAAACCGCAATGAGCCAGGCTGAGGGATTTAAAGTGAATGAGCTTAACCAACGGGAGCCAGTGCAGGCGGCGAAGTACTGGAGTAGTATAGGAGCATGCAGGTGCCGATGTAGGCACTATGGCTGCAGAATTCTTTAAGACCTGAAGTCGCCGAATGAGATAGGCGGGTTGTGCCACGAAGAGAGCATTACAGTAGCCCAAAAAAGATAAGACAAGAGAGGCGACCATTGGGGCCCTAAAATGGCCAGGTATAAACGGAAGAACCGCACGCAGAATGTTTTGCTGGAAGTGGCCTTTCTGACACACAACACTAATCTGTTATTATTCAGCAGAAAGGGTGGCAGAAATGTGGAGCGAGTCGCCAACGTTTCACTGTTCGAGCGACCTTGCACCAAATTTAGTTCTGGTGGTTTGCATTTTCCTCGATCTAGTTTGAGCAGGACTAGTAGCTACCCAACACTACTTCAGAGACCAGTATCAAAATTCACAGCACTGCCCCTTTGAACATACCATTTTTCAAAGAAATAAAGTGTCAGCGTTGTTCACCAACTTGTATGTGATTTTCCTTTGTGGGCAGTGCTTCCATTTGTGATATCTTTGGATTAAGATTTATACCATAGCCGAGGGAAAACATGCTTTTTAATATTATGATGATTTAAAACTTAGGAACAATTTTAACTGCAGCTTGGATGTTTGAAAAACAAAGGCTCTATTTCTGGATGGCTGTGAGTAATATGTACTCCTTAATCAATGCACAGGCGGCAGCTGCAAGTATGAAAATGAATACAGAGGCACACCCACTATTTTGCTTTGCAAGCTCAGAGCACTGACATTTTTATTGTGGAGGGCTGCACGGCCCCAAAAATGCATGAGTTAACTCCAAATGGCACCGTGCCTCCCACAGCTGCTCTCCACAGATGGGAGTTCCCACAGTCGGATATCACAACTAAGTAGGGCTTTGGGAACAAGCGAAACATGTCTGAAATTCGCCTGATTTCCCACTAACCCAAATAGGCATTACTACTTACAATCATGGCAAGGATGGGGCAGGATCAGTCCATCAGGCTGGCGACCAATCCTTTCATCTTAGCATCATGCCAGTATTCTTCACATCCACACATCATGAGAGTTTAATTCAACCCCACAGATCTGGAAAGTACACCAACCACATAGGTGCAGGCAGATGTTATCAGTACTGCACCTGCCAATCAGATGATGTCATGAATCCTTTCCCAGAGTTAGCCTCTCATGTGGTCACAGCATGGCAGATCCTGACCCTGGGGGTGGCTATTTGTAGGAGGATCAAATAAGGGGAGGTAGGCCTTAGGGGGGGAGCCCGGCATCAATAGATGAGACATGGTATCCCCCTTTCCCTTTTAGGGATGCCACTTCAATTCCTCATGCCTCAATGGCATACTGTGCTCACCCCTTTCAACAACCCTTAAAGCCTGCTGATAGTATCCCTGAATATTCAGTAAGCAACAGCACAATAAAGGTTTCATCCATCTATCACAGATGTCCAGTAAAAAAATACTTTGCCTGTCCCCTAGTCCCCGAGCACCTGACACAGGGACAATCAATGTGATTGTGTTTATGCGACGCGCTGGGAGGCACACGGGAGAAGGCATGTCATTGGACATCTATGATATGACAGTAAAAACATGACATGCCTGCCACCTGGGTCCCCAGCTCCTCACACAATCAATGTAATTATGTGTGTGTGCCAGGGGCTTGGGTCCCGGGGGCAGGCATGGTATTTTTTTTATTAGACATCTGTCACAGATGTCCAGTAAGAAAGTACCATGGCTGTCCCCTGGGACTCCCAGCGTCTCCCGTGCACATAATGTGATTGTATGTATGCAAGGTGCTGGGGGGTGCCGGGGGTCAGGCATGGTCTTTTTATTACTGGATATCTACCACAGATTTACAACATCTACAAAAATAAGACCATGTCTGACCTGTGTGCCCCTAGCACCTCACATACACACAATCCTCACACACACTCAGACAATGTGACTGTGTGTATGCCAGGCACTGGGGGTGCAGAGGTCAGGTATTATATATTTTTTTTACTGGATATCTAAGATAGATGTCTAGTAAATAAATATCATCCCTGTCCCCTGTGCCCTCCCACCAGTGCCACAGAAGTGGAGCTGATTTTGGCCAGTGGGGATCAAGGTTGTGCAACAAATGCATTTGTATAATGCTATTGTACAACATTCCTCCACCCACACTTACCAAAATCAGCTGCCTGTCCCAGCACAAACTCGTACACTTCCACTAAACAACATTCATTTGACACGCAGCATGCAGTCACTCATTCACAAAATCACCCATCATCCTACACTCACTCACAATACTAGCATACACACATCCATGTACATATTTAAATATTTAACATAAAAATACCTTCTGCCCCAGTCCTGAAGTTTGTTTCCTCCCAGCGCTCCAGCTCCCTCATAGCACAAACAAGAGCCAGCTTTCTGGCTCCTGCACATGTGCACAGAAGCCAGAGTGTTGGTAAGGAAGCGCCCCTCTCAGTCGGTGTGTGCGGGGAGGCGCATTTCCAATGTGCTATGCAAGGTTGGGAAGCAAAACGTCCCAGCCTTCCATGGCTCAATGAGCATTTGTGACTGGCGAACATAACTGTCAAAGGAAAACCATGTTTCCCTTTGACAGTTCACCCAGCCCAGGAACCCTCCCGCAGATGCAAAAAGAAGCTGAGGGAGTGCTCAGTGTATGCACTTGGCTGGCTCCTTGATAATGGGCGAGGGGGCCAGTGGGTCAAAGCACCCTCGCACATTATGGACAAGCTGCCCGTGGATGGAAAACAAATTACCACCTCCAAAAAGGAAGTATAAACACTATGGAATGTGTGACATACAAACAGACAGGAAACAGAACTTCCGAGCGATCTGGAAGAATTCATCTAGAAATGTAGTCAGACTGGTGACCCACTACTGAAGTTCGCAACTGCCCACTGCTCCCCTAAGCACTCATACAGTCAATGCTTTTGCATGTTTAGTCTGACATGCGTTAGATTTTAACTGATTGATTTAGCTAGTGTTACCATGTACCTCATGATTGAACATTAGAGTGGGAGGTATAGAGATGTTAAGTGCTTATCACCAATGCTCCAAAGGGGTAATATTCCCCAATGTGTAAATGCACATAGGGGGCCACCTACTTTTGCACTTCCATACACATGGATCTTCTCTTAGCAATTTTCATCATTTGCAATACTAATAGCAAAACAAACATTGTATACTTGTCAGGCGCAAGTTAACATATTTAGTTTTACACTTCATACTGCAAAGAAATGTAAATGTCTTCCGAACGTCACACTCGTGGAAGTCATTTAAAATAGATTCCTATGGATTCCTCCTGCTTTTAGCAGGTGCTAAAAAAAAAAGGCAAATTCCGTAGGAATCCATGGCTTTAACCCCAGCATGAAAATGCCATTCTCACACAAAACCAGGCCGAACAGGCAAGAAAGGCATAAACATATTGCTTTCTGTGCCCCCGACATTGCCTACAAAAACAAAGACTATCGCCCATAGCCTCAAGAAGGGTGTTAAGAAAGGCATGCTAGCACCTTTTTTTTTTACATTCCATGGGACTTCAAGAGCTCATTTTAAAGTTTTCATACTCTGTATTATTTATTCCCAAATCAAAACAAACTTTAGTTTAATTTAATGTACCCCTACCATAGGATATTGGAAGCAACCAAGGAGTTTTGCTACTAAATAGAGAAACAAGGCCGTAGACCAAGTTCCTTTATAAGGTCACAGAACTCCAAGGTGTATCCTTTTTATGTATGGTAGGAGGTATTTTATTTAATAATGTACAGCCACACACTGTCATTCCCTTTAATTCCCTTTAATTCCTTGTCTCTTGCTTATTATGTAAGAGACCTTCATTTGCTGATCCATATCATCAACACAGATTCTGTTTAAATGAAAAAAAGCAGAAATGTAGCTCTTAATTTTTATTTTTTTTATTTAATATTTATAATGTGCCGGTTGCTCGCAAGCCTCAGGGCGCAGATACAAGGACACAAAAACAGACAAACAGCTAGACAGGGAAGACGGAACGACCATACAAATTTACACTGCAGCAGGCATAGGCTGGAGATGTCATTTATTTTTCACCAGTTTGCGCGAATGGATGTAGTTGGTTTCCAGTCTTAGGTGGTCTTGAAGATTGTTCCAAAGACTGGCTGCGAGGGTCGGAAAGGATCTGCCTAGGCCGCTTTTAAGCTTGTGTGGGGCCACTGAGATTTTACCAAGTTGGGACGATTTCAATATTCTACTTGGAACATTTGGTTTAATCCTGGTTTTTAGGTAAACCAGAGCTTTTCCGTAAATACATCTGTGAACGATGATACTATGAACGATTATACATCTGTGCCACTTGACCACAGCGAGTAGAGCGCTCGCTTTGACATCCGTGCAGAGCCTGCTAACGCAGGTTCAAATCCCGGCGGGCCAAACTCAGCCTTTCATCCTTCCGAGGTCAATAAATTAGCACCACACACAGTGGGTAATAATAAGCAGCACTCAGATACCTGAGGGTTCGTAGCGCTATATATGTGCCAAATTATTATTATTATTATTATTAACGATGGTTAAGGTCTTGAAGTGCACCCTATCTTCAATTCTTATCGCATTGTTCTGGACAACTTGGTAGCTTTGCATGCTTAGAGGTACCCAGGACTAGAGCGTTGCCATAGTCAAGGCGCGACATGATGGTAACTCTTACTATAGTCGCACAGTTGTCCTCTGATATGAAGAGTCTAATAGCTTTTATTAGTCTGATAGGTAAGCACAGTTTTTTTTTATGTACTGTACTTGGGCATCCCCCCGAGTGATGCTTCTAGCATCATACCAAGGGTTTTAACCTTAGCCAGGACCGGTATGGGTGTATCTTTAATCTGGAAGGACATGTAGGAGGAAGATAGTTTTGCTCAGGCTGAAGAAGAGCCGAATATATTTTTTCCCGTTGAGGCACATCCAATTGGAGTCCATCCATTGCTCCACGTTGTTGTAGATCATGGTAAATTGCTCACTATCTTTCTGATAGTTGCCACTTAATTCAAACATCAGCTGCGTGTCGTCAGCGTAGTTTGTAAAATAGCTGTTGATATGATCGAGGACAAGGCATAGGTACCTCAGGTAGAGGTTGAATAACAGTGGTGACATGCTAGCCCCTTGTGGTACTCCACAGCGGATTTCCTTTTCCAAGGAGAACTTGTCCCCCCAGTGCACTCTAGATATTCTATTTTTTAAGAAGGACATTATCCAGCCGATGGCTTCATCGGAGCAGTTGGTGGTCTTTTTTAGTGCATTCTGGAGTAGGATATGGTCGAGGAGGTCAAACGCTGCACCGAGGTCAAGGAGAATGAGGAGACCTGTCCTACCCTTGTCAATAATGCAGAACATTTTGGTCTGTAGGTCTAGCATGGCCGTCTCAGTGCTGTGGGCAGGGGGGAAGCCCGACTGTTGTGGGTGAAGGGAGTTCAAAACCTCCACATGTGCCTGGAGTTGCATGATGGCGATCTTATCCATAATTTTAAGGATAAAGTTGCAGTTGGTTATGGGTCTGAGATTATTCGGATCTCGTTGGTCGAGATTGGGTTTCTTAACCAGAGGAGTCACTGTGACCTTTTTGATGACATTAGGGACTTTCTGATCTCTGAAGGAGGCATTGATGATCTTTGTTAATTTAGGAGCGAATATGTCAATGTTGTCCAGTATTATTTTGGGTGGGATGATATTCTCTGCACATGTTGTAGGTTTCATGGAGGCAAGTACCATAGTCATTTCACTGCTGGTAATTTCTGTGAACTTGAAAGTTTTGATGTATGATGTTGCGGTCTCATCTGGCAGAGTGACTGTCATTTTTTTGTTGGTCAGGGAGTTTGTGATGGAGTCCCTAGCTTTGGAGATTTTATTAAAGAAGGCGATCTGGGTTGTATCGCATTCTTCTTGTGAGGGTAGGAAAGGAGGGGTGATGGCTCTAGGTTTTTCTATAGATTTTAGGATGTTGAACAGTTTGCTGGTGGAATTAGCAGCTTTAGAAGTCTGTTCATTATAGAAGTTTTTCTTAGCCTCAGTTATCATGTGTTTATATTTTACTTCACTTTCCTTCCATGGGCTTTATTAGCAGTTGAAGGTTTTTTTTTGCCAAACATTTTCTCTGATTCTTTTGTCCCTTTTTTGTTCTGCTAGTTCTTTGGAGAACCATTGTTGTTTTTTTTTTTAAGGGCTCTAGTAGACTTGGACTGAAGGGGCGCTACTTGATCCGTGAGTTTTTCGAGATGGCTAAATAAATTTGATAGTAAAGTATCACAAGAGTCGTTCTCAGCTTGGTTATTTTCAACCTTAGCCAGGCATTGTATGAGATGGTTCCTATCAATGTTTTTGTAGTTTCAGTATGTCGAAAGGATGTGGCAGTTGGGGGTTTTAGGTTTGGGAAGTGGCAGGATGATTTGGAAAGATATGCTGTGGTGATCTGACCATATGCAGGATTCTGTCTTGAACTCTCGAGTTTCGAGGTTGTTAGAGACGACCAATCAAGAAGATGACCGTTGTCCATTGTGGGCCCTTGATTATTGATCTTAAAATCAATGTTGTTTAGGGATCTTTGTAGTTTGCCGGCTTCTTTATCTTTAGTATCACCATACTTCAACGATTGAAGTCACCCATAATTAGTGTGGCTGTGTTGGGTCCTTTGAGCATGTTTAGCTGGTGTGTCATTCAAGTCTGGGGTAGACGTAGGGAGCCTGTAAAGGACAATCAAGATCAGGCTGCTGTTAGCCGTAGCGGTATCCTTAAGGTGCATGATTTCACAGCCCGTACATGCTATGCTGCTGGGGAACATGTGAATGGAGTCTCTTGCAATAACTGCAACACCACCCCCCTGACCCTCTTCTCTGTTTGAGTAGAACATGTAGTAACCTTCCGCCACTGCTGTGTCGCAGGTAGGGCTGATGGGGTCCTTAAACCAGGTTTCGGTTATACAAAAGATGTGTATTTGTTCATCAACAATCCTGTCGTGAACACATTGTGCATGTTTATTAAGAGAGTGAGTGTTTAGTAGGCATAGTTTTAGTTTGAGTTTATTTGTAGAGTGATGCTCGGGACTGTTCCGAGGGGGAGCGATCAGTTTTTCTTTGTTAGGGGGTCTTTTAGTAGCAAGTTTTTCCCTAGTTGGGGACATATCCTGGCTAGTGCGGTCTAGGACTGTGTCCACAGCTTTTTGGACCATATTAATGCGTGCGTGCTTATTGAGATCTAACATAAGCTTATCTATATGGAGCAGCCCCATGAGCAGCATTAATGTGCTGCAAAAAATAGTTGCAGTAGTTTAATAAAATATATTGAAAAAAACATTCATTTTGTGCTTTAGAAACCTGTAACAACATGCATATTCTTGCTTGCACAAGTTGAACTCCAGCAGTGCACAAATGAAACATTCTACCATAAACTGTCACTTGTCAATTACTGGCTGCAATGTGTCACAGAAAACAACTCGGCAAGCAAGGAATTTGAAAAGCTTTTCACGGCTTTAATTAAGTGCTGCAATGGCAGATGTAATGCTCTCTGCTGGCTGAAGCAGGAGGCATTCTGATTTCACAACTGAAGCATAACAACTGATTGTAAAGCAGGGGGGCGTGGCTTGGCGCCGATGGCGAGCGGTAGCTGATCCGCCGAGCTCCGGCCGAGACGCCGTTTCCTGATCCTTTTTCTCCGGCTCGCGTGCGACCCCGACTCCTGAGAAGGAACGAGCGGTTGGGCGAAGCAGCCCTGCACCTGAATAGTTGTTGGGCCCACCAAATTGGACCCCCCTGAGACTCCGGTGGCCCTGAATCGGTTCTCCCCCCCTCCCGTTCTTACTGGATCCAAGATGGCGCCCCGCACAGCATAGCGGTGCCTGCGAGGGGTACCCCCTCCCCCAACGGATTCCAGGGCCCGGCGGGGAGAGGCAGCAGCAAAAGAGAGGCTCCGCTCTTCTAGAGACCACCTCTACGGACCACACCATCACACACGGGGGCAGACCACAGCTCACGGCCCGATATTTGGCCAGGTGAAGGGCCCCACCAGTGATCTCACAAGTGAACTAACTTTTGAGGCCTAAAAACACCCGCAACCATCGCTCCAAGATGGCCGCCAAGAACAAGACCAGAGCCGCCACCATGGACTCCTTTGTTTCCACCAGGGCGAAGACCCCCACTCAATCCAAGGCCAGCTCCTCTGAAGTTGCCCAGTCGAGCGAAGAGGTGGCGGCCGATAACCACTCTCAGATACTTGATGCTATAGCCTCGCTAAAGACGCATATAGACTCCAAGATCGACGAATTCAAAGTCGATATTCAACTGATCCGCCAGGACGCTCGCAACTTAACGGAGAGGGTCGCGACCGTTGAACAGTCGGCAGAGGAAGCCTCCACGGCCATCACAGCCATAAAGTCCGAAGTTGTCCTCCTGAAGAGGAAAGTCACCTTTTTGGAGGAAAAGGCGGAGGAGGCCGAAGGTCGGGCCAGACGGAGCAATATCAGGATCCTGGGGGTCCCGGAGGGGAACGAGGGAGTAAATACCACATCCTTCGTCGAAACCCTTCTGCTACAAGAAATAGGGGCCGGCAAATTGACCCAGGGATTCTCTGTCGAAAGGGCCCACAGATCCCTTCAGAGGCGCCCTCCCCCCGGATCGCATCCCAGACCCATAATCGCTAAGATACTGAACTTTCAGGACAGAGAAACTATCTTACGGCGATCCAGGGAGGGGGGCCCCATCGAGCGAGGAGACTCCAAAATCTCCATTTATCCGGACTACACGCAGAAGGTACAAAGAGAGCGGAACTCATTTGTCCCGATAAAAGCCCGGCTCCGACAACTGAACCTAAAATATAGACTACTTTATCCATCGCGCCTAAGGGTTGTCTACAAGGAGAGAGTGGTATTTCTCGAGAACCCAGATGCGGCCAACATGTGGCTTGAGGATAATAACCTGGCGGATGGCAAGGACAACTCACAGACTGAGACCTAACCCCCCAGCGACCCCCATGTAAGAAACATCGCACGTGAGACCGGAATACAGAAGATAATCCAACTACAGTTTTTTCATTTGGAAACGGCCTCGTTCGGCTCTGCCGCCAGGCCCTTGCCCCACCCCCAGCGTAGTATTTACCCGGTCTGGGCACCCGCCTGACCCAGCTCGCGCCCGACTCCCGGATGGGCTCCGACGGCTCGAGAGCGCCTGAGCACCGCGACAATGTTGTAGTTGCTGGGCGCACCAGTTTAAGTTTTGTTGTTAGTTTTATTAGTTGTACAGTCTTCATGCCTCTTTTGCCAACGCAGACCGAGATGGGTCTGGGACATGACACCGATGAACGAAATGCAGTGGTATCCCCCCTGCAGCCCACCCGAACAAGACTAAAGTGGAGTCGGACCCCAGAGTCCCACACCAAATCTGAAACTCGAACCGGATGGCGGCACAGCTTACTGTAATGACCTGGAATGTGCGGGGCATGGGCTCATACCTCAGGCGCAATCGTATACAGTCCTACCTCAGGAGGAAGAAAATCTCCATTGCACTCCTTCAAGAGACTCACCTCACGACGGAGGCCATGTCTAAAATTGCAGACCGATGGGCTGGGACTGTTAGAGGGTCCCCCTACTCTAAATACGCCAGAGGGGTGCTAATATGGATAAGCCCGGACGTCCCCTTCCAGATGGAGGGAAGTGAACAAGATAAAGAAGGGAGATTCACAGCGATTTGGGGCACATTGGAACAAACCCCAGTCTGCTTCATCAACTCTTACTTCCCTCATCACGGGATATCGGCGTACCTCGCCACATTGATAACGAAGCTGACTCGGTACCGGGACCGCACCTTCATATGGGGAGGGGACTTCAACTGTGTTGCTGACACGAGTGCAGACAGATCGCTGCCCCCCCCACGCCCGAGCAGCCTCACATCCGGTGCCTTGAGGGAAACTCTGGAGCAACTCAACTTAGTGGACATCTGGAGGGAACACCATCCGACCGACAGGTCCTACTCCCACTACTCAGCTCCACACGGAGTTCACACAAGAATTGACTATCTGTTCATCAATAAGGAACTTACCCCACACATAGCAACCACAGAATACCTGGGGCGGACGATCTCCGACCACTCCCCACTGACCATGTTATGGCAAATGAGAGGCCCCAGACCCCCGATCCCCATGTGGAGGATGCCGACCGCGGCACTTGCGGACCTCGAGTTCAGGGAAACCCTTGCCGAAAAATTGGAAGAATACTTGGAGAACAACATCGGTTCGGTCCCCTCCTGGGGCACATTATGGGAAGCAATGAAGGTGGTGACCAGAGGCGAAATCATATCGAGAGCCGGCGGAACTCGCAGGCAGTTGCGGAGAACCCTGGAAGCACAGGAAGCTGAGATCTCCCGACTGGAGTCCACATGCGACAACTCTATGGAGACAGAGACCAAGCTGAAGGAAGCCCGCACAGAATGTCAGCAGGCATGGGAAAGACTGGAAAAATTTGATTTCGCCACGCACACCGCCAGATCTCATAAAGAATCGGACAAACCGGGAAGACTACTAGCATGGCTCTGCAAACGGGAACACCCCAAACATCTCCCAGTGGAGATACGGGACGCTAATGGGTCATCCCACTCGACTCAGCTAGGGATCAATGAAGCCTTTGCTAAATTCTACACAGAACTGTATACCCACAAGACCCAGATTCCTGCTGCAGACATCATAGACACACTCGAGGAGATAGAACTTCCCCACATTTCGCTCGAGCAGAGAGAGGAGCTGGAAACCGAGATCACTCTTGAGGACGTTCAAGGGGCAATCAGGTCCCTCTCCAACAACAAAGCCCCTGGCAGTGACGGCCTCCCACCTGAGTTCTATAAAGCGTATGAGTCCATCCTTGCCCCAGTTCTCCACGAGGTCTACCAGGAGGCACACACGGATGGGATTCTCCCCAACACCATGAAGGAAACCATAATAGTCCCCATGCTCAAGCCACACAAATCGCCCACCGACTGTGAGTCCTATCGCCCTCTGGCTATGCTAAACTACGATGCCAAGATCCTCACATCCATATTGGCCCGCAAGCTAGCCAGGGTGGTGGGTTCCATCGTTCACGAAGATCAGAACGGATTCGTTCCTGGGCGCAACACCACTGCTAACCTCCGGAGGTTGCAGCATGTAATGGCCGAAACATATGACAGGGACGAGGACCTGGCGGTGTTGTCGCTCGACGCCATCAAGGCCTTCGACTCCATATACTGGGAGTGGATCAGGGAGGTCCTGAGAAGATTTGGCTTTGGAGGGGGCTTCATCAGGTGGGTTGAGGTCCTCTACAATTCCCCGACGGCGAGAGTAAGAACGGGAAGAGTGGTTTCAGCGGCTTGGGATATACAAAGGGGAACAAGGCAGGGCTGCCCGTTATCACCCATGCTGTACATACTGGGCCTGGAACCGATTGCATTATACTTCAGGCAGCAGCTTTTCGATGCTGGCATTAAGGTGGGCAATGCACACCACATAATATCCTTGTATGCAGACGACGTCCTTCTTTACCTAAGCTCCCCCGAAGTTAACGCGCCAACCGCGTTGGAGATACTGGACAACTATGCGAAGTACTCAGGGATCCGCTTTAGTAGGAATAAGTCCTCTGCCTTCCCCTTGGCGGGCTTACGCAACATTCCGGAAAACAATCTCCCAGAGATAGGAATAAGCTGGCAACTGTTCCAGTTCCGTTATTTGGGGATCAACATAAGCCACACCCCGCTACTCATGCATGAACACAACACCGAGGCCGCCATCACGAGTCTCCGAAGTTCTATAAAGTTTTGGTCCAAGCTCCCATTGGCCATGGTGGGCAGGGCAGCGATTGTCAAGATGATCGTACTCCCCCGATTCCTGTATTTCTTCGTAAACATTTGCCATTACATTAGACCGTCCTTCTTCAAGAAGCTGGAGGCCATCATCAGGGACTTCCTTTGGGGCCCACACAGGCATAAACTGTCGCTGTCCGTCCTCTCTCTCCCACACAAAGAAGGCGGAATAAAGTTACCGGATCTCCAGTTGTACTACCTGGCTGCCCAGCTGAGTCACATAACGAGATGGCTCTCGGATGAGCCTTCAGCAGAGACCGAACTGCTGAGGCAACCCTCGGACAATGTGATCCCCAAGGAGATCCTATGGCACCCTACATGGCAACCCCCGGTCCCCTCCATGGTGATTGACCTGGGAAGAAAGATATGGGCCAGGTCCTGCTGCATCAGGCGAATACGACACCCATACTCTCCGGACAATCCCATCCTAGCAGACACCTGTCGAACGGCTGCAGACATCTCTACGGCAAGGAGGTGGGAAGAGGCCGGCATTTACACATGGAGCGACATGTATGAGGAGGGAGAATTCAGGGATTTCGAATCTCTTAAGGCTGCCGATGGAATTCCCCCGGGCCAGTTCCTCTGGTACCATCGCCTCAAACAAACTGCTAAGAAACAATGGACCGGATGGCCGGAGGAGCCCTCCCCTGACCCTCTGCTACAAGAGATGCATGACCTCTCGGACGGCTGGAGACCTGTCTCCAGGCTTTACAGCAGACTATGTGATAAAACCAACCCTAAATGCGAAGATCTGAGGACAAAATGGGAGGCGGACCTTGAGACCCCGATTTCAGATAAAGAATGGGAAAGAGCGCTGATATTTCCCAAAAAAGTATCCAGGAACACCAGGTTTGGCCAGATCCAATTGAACGTTCTTTACAGGACATACATGACCCCACATAGGGTTGCCTCCTTCAATAAGACATCCTCCCCTGCATGCCCCTGGTGCGGGAATGATAAAGCAGATGTGATTCACATGTTCTGGACCTGCACCAAGGCGATGGCACTGTGGTCCAAGGCCAAACAGACCTGCATGGACGCCGGAATGACAAGATACGAATGTACTCCTGGCGAGTGCCTCCTGGGGACCTACCCCAGACCTAGCAAATCCAAGCACGCTGTTAAATTAATGGACATCTCATGTATCCTGGCTAAAAGAACAATAGCGATGGCCTGGAAGACGCCGTCGGGCCCCAGGCAAGAGAGATGGCTCAAAGAACTCGAGAGATGGACAACAGCTGAAACCAGGGCCTGGCAGGAAGGAATCACGAACAGTGGCGAAACCGAAGGTGGCACTTTGGAATCATGGAAGGCCCTCCTCAGAGACATACGCTTCAGCGCTGACTACAAACCCCCCTGAAGTCCCACACCACTGCATTGACACTGCTCGGATGCCGGCATTGGTGGAACCACCCCTGTGTTTGACCCCTCTTGCTTCCTGAAACTTTGGGTCATTGCCCCTAACCCACCCGTCCACTGTAAGTTTGCTACAACATGAAGACTGTTGTTGATTTGTTTGTTCCCCCCCCCTTGTTTCCCCCTCACCGTCTCCTCCCCAGTTCAAACCAATGTTGATTTCTTGTTGTATTGCACGTTTTCTTTTTCTTTTTTCTATCAAAACCAATAAAATACGTTTTAAAAAAAAACAACTGATTGTAAAGCAGTTGTGACGTGACGCCATTTCCTTATTACAGGTCAATTGTGATGTCACAACTAGTCTAATAAGAACATTATTTCCAGGCTTTTATACAGATATTGCAGGCTGTCATGTATTATAAATATGTACATAATTGGGCAGTAGTATCCAGGGTCTATATTTTTCGATGCACAAGAGGGCCCGAGTGGGTAAACCTCTTGTACAGGATTTCTAGCGAAAATCTCCTGTGCAAAAGAACTGGCAACATGCATACGGGCAGCTTATTGACTAAACACAGAATGGGTCTGCAAATCCCATTGATGCCTTGTATATCTATAAATTGCTGGCATCCTTATCACATTTGCCAGCTGTCACACCTACCCTGCACACTTCAAATTGGCAGAGTTGTCGATTAGGTAATAGGGCCCGCTGTGACCATAAAACCGCAGGTCTTGCCCAGAGCTGAAAGCGTTCCCGCTCTGCTGCAGGTGCCTGTCAAATAAAACTGGCCCCGTCAGCCAGCATACCAGCTAACTTTTTCCTATATAAAAACAACTTTCTTTGGCAGGTCTCTTATTGCCTGGCTGTTCTACTCTTATTGTAAACACAGAAGTTGGCAAACATAAATATAGAACAAATTGAATTGGGGGTTGCACCTGGCGAGATTCCATTCTTCCGCGTTAGTGCTGGGTGCTTCCAGTCCCTTCTTTTAATGATAGTGCAGTGCAGTTTACGATTTTATAATGTCTATGCATTGTATTTTCAGTCTAATGAAGTGAAGATAGAACTTCCAGTATGCAGGCGGAGACTGGGATTTGGTACAAGTGTCTGAAGTGCAGCATCTTTGAGGTAAGAAGAAGTTGGGGAGGGGGTCCGGAGCAGGGAAGGAGTCCGCAGCTCTGAGGGAGAGGCGAAGAAGAGGGAGCTCGGGGGATGCGCTGCTGGCCAGCAGGATGGAATGCAGGCTTTTAATAGTAATTGAATCCTGCGTTCTGCTCACCCTGGTTGCCTGGTGGACATTCTTGGGTGTTAGTTAAGCATTTGCTCACACCTATAAATAACTTGGGTACCAGGACTTTACTGGCAGGTGAATCCCCCCTAAACAGAAGCAGATTGCAATAAGCACTGCAAGGCAAACCTTTGGGTTGCTACTAGAAATAAATACAAATAAAAAAAATGCAGTGAGGCAGTGACTTGTTGCCATGCAGATGAAAGCAGGGAGCGTGCCGCTGAGAGCCCCGCTACCATTTCCATGCAGAACCAGATGGGGCAGGGCTGGCGGCTGAGGGTAGCTGGGCTAGGGTAAAGAGGCAGGGGGGCAGGGGCTGCAGGCAGAGGACGACAGAAGCCTAAGGTGGGAGGAAGGTAGGAGGTTGTGGGTCACGAGCGGGTGGGTGGCATCTCACAGGAGGGCGAGTGCCTCGAGGACTCAGGTTACTCTGAACCCGGTCTTGGATCGTGGTGCACTTCCAACCACTGGCTTGTTAACAGCACTAACTTCTTCCAGCCTGTAGACAGAAGGGATTGTGCCATCCGTCGTTAGGATTAATCAATGATACAGTGCAATTCAGCACCCTCAAGCGGAGACTACAGTGCTATGCATTTCTAGCCCATGGGTGCTGTACAAAGTAACCTATAGATAGAAGCCAGCAATATGCTCTTCTTTACCTATTTTATAATTATAATTGGTTATTTATAACATGCTTAATACCAAAGAGGTTCCTAAGTGCGGGCCGGGATTCAAACCTGTGTTGCTCTGCGTCGTTTTGCTTCCAAGATGAACACTGAGCTATATTACCCGTTAGCACCGATTATTCTGTTCCCTTTGCTCACCAGTGACATCTGATAAGCATCAGAAAGATAACGTGGCAGCTCATGGGAGAACTAGCCTAATGGGGATTTGGGAGATTACTCCAACAGGCAGAAGGCAGAGGTTCCCAAATGGCTCTTCCCCAGCTTCCTTCCTTCCATACATGGCTGTTGAGAGGTTTGATAGCTTCCCTTTAGTCCAGTCACCTGAAGGACCGCCATAATAAAATGTAGGGTAAACAAGGTTGCCTGTCTGGATTTCCCAATAAAGATGATATTAGTATACGAGTGACCATGCCATTGTCCAACAGAATCGCTGAAGCAGTGACCAGTTTATTGATAATTGAGGGCTGTTCCCATCTCTGCTGTACAGTAAAGGTGAACATTAGGTAGCCTTTTGTGCTTCATTTTGCATTCAGCTGTCAAGCTCAATCAGATGAGCCAATGCTATAACCGCCAATGGCTGCTTCTTTGACCATGTACCGTTTTACGTCCTTCCTACAGCTGCGTTTTTGTTAGGACATTTGATGCATACCTTAACGCTTGCCTCATATTGGAAATGTCTAGTCAGTTTTGATGGATTTAAAGCATTCCTGCAACCTTTTATTTTCCTTTTTATTTATTACGTTGGTTTGGCCAAGACGAATCTCGACCTTTCAACATAAGATTACAACCATGTATCCATGTACTTAAAATCAACAAAAACAATAATATAATTGAACACATTAAAAAAGCGAAAAAATAATAAAAGAAATAGGATCATACATATCAATAACTACAATTTAAGGTCATCATTTTTCCCCTTATAATAGGAATGTATCCTAAGTCTAACACAATATTAAAAAGTAAAACTAAAACATATTCTTCTGAATCCCCTCATGGGCATATTCCGACATCTCTCTATTTTGTCTTTCCATCCTAAATTCCTAAGATGTTAATTATAGCATATCTCACAGATTTTCTATTAGTTTGAAATAACAGTTCCCACAATTTATCACTGGTCACAATTTCATACTCTCCAAAAAGGCATCTAAGATGTGTACACCTTTGCATTACCAAAACACCACAGTCTGTCAACAAATGTCTCCGCGTTTCAATTTTCTCATGGCAAAACCGACACTTTATCTCTTCCTGTGTTAAGATTTGCATTTTACACAGTATTTCTCTAGTTGGCCATATGTTTAACCTAAAGCGCAGAAAATCAGTGCAGTGACATGGGTCGGGAGACTTAATAAGGTAATCTGCAGGCTTGTTATAGCTTTTTAATGCAAACGGATCATATATACATTTTTGGTATTGCAAGCATCGTGTTTTTGTTTGGATCCTGTCATAAATCTCCCCCATCTCACCTGTGATCGGGATCTCCCTTGTTCGGCCGCAGGACTCTTCCTGTGGGTGGTTCGGGTCTTGAATAGGCTCGCCCGAGCCTCGTCAGGTTGCAGAGCGCGTTCAGAGTTCCGGGAAGTTCGTGGTTCCAGGGTGTCCAGGATTAGCGATAAACAAGCAATGTAGGGGGGAAGTCCAGGAACAGGAAAAAAGGTAAGGAAGGAAGTATGAGGATCAAGGAAGCAAATGTAGAGAGCAACACACGTCGGGTCACTATCGAAGATAGTGTTGAGACGCGCGGACCCGCAGGGGTGTGACCAATTTATAATACGTGCTACGACGTGAAAGCTAGTGCGTAGCACAGAGCTTGGTACGGCCATGTTGGGAGGAACAAGGAATACAAGCCCTTCGTGACAATGACCATGAGATCCAGAAAGGGCAATTTCGCCGGGTCATGACAGCATGCCCCCTCCGAAGACTGGTTCCTCCAGGCTTGCCTGGGTGAATAAGATGGAATCTTCTGAGCAAACGAGGGGTCTTTAAATTAGAAACTGGTTCCCATGTTCTCTCGCTAGGGGGGTAGCCTTTCCACTCGACCAGATATTGTAATCGACCCCTTCTATACCTGATATCACATATCCTGGACACCTCATATTCCAACTGGTCGTCCACAACAACAGGTGTGGGTTTGAAGGGTTTTCGAGTAGAACTAACGTAGGGTTTCAACAGGGAAGTATGGAAGACTGGATGTATCTTCTTCCAGGAATCCTGGAGCTTAAGTCGGAAGGAGACAGGATTGATGATCTCCTTTATAGAAAATGGACCATAATAGCGAGGAGCCAATTTGTTTGGTCGTAGATGTCGAGGTAACAGTTTCGAGGCTAGCCAGACTTGATCGCCAACTGAATAGGAAGGTGATGGTCTTCTCTTAGAGTCCGCATATCTTTTGGTTCGAGTCTGGACCTGTTCTAACTGATCCTTGGCCTCTCTTTGTAAGTCGATCAGTGTCTGAATCCAAGAGTCAAGGGTAGGTACCGGAGTAGATTCTCTAAGAACTAATGGTAAAACAGACGGATGATAACCTTGACTGCAATAGAAAGGGCTGATCTTGAGAGCTGAATGATCTGAGTTAGTGTAGGAGAATTCGGCTAAAGGTATAAGGAGAGACCAATCGTCTTGAACCTTGGTGGCAAAACAATGAAGATATTGTTCCAGGGTTTGATTTACTCGTTCCGTTGCCCCATTGGTTTGTGGATGATAGCCTGAAGAAAGGGCATGTTGGATTCCTAGAACACGACAGAAATGTTTCCAGAATTTTGAAATATATTGAGGTCCCCGATCCGAAATAATCTTGGAAGGGAGGCCACGAAGACGAAAAATATGTTCCAGGAAAATTCCAGCAAGTTCTGAGGAAGATGGTAGTTTATACAATGGTGTAAAATGAGCTAGATGAGTGAACAAGTCAATGGTTACCATGATAGTTGGATATCCTCGGGAAGGTGGTAATTCAACAATGAAGTCAGTGGCAATAACTTCCCAGGGTCTGGTTGGCAACGTAGGTTGTAGAAGCAGACCCGCCGGTCTCTGATTATCATATTTGTTCTGACTACAAATTGCATAGGTCTTGATGTATTGAACTACACTGGACTTCATCCCTGGCCACCAGAACTGTCTTTGTATAAGACGGAAGGTGTTGGTTACCCCTCGATGGCCAGAGTGAAGAGTATCATGGCCTAGATTCATTACCTTCTGTTGAAGTTCTTTTGTCGGAATGACCACTGAATTGTTCTTGAATAAATATCCTTCCTTGATTGTCAAACGCCAGGGATTTTTCTCGGATATGTCCTTCCAGAGTTCAGATGATTGAGTCTGTACTCTGATTTCTTCCAGGAGATTGATCGCTTGAGCTACAAAGATTGTAGGTGGAAACATTTTAGGATAGATCTTATCCTCCAAGGGAACGTAGTCGGGACACCGAGAAAGGGCATCGGCAATAATGTTTTGCGGTCCAGGAACATGTGAGATTTGAAATTGATATTGAGCAAAGAAGTAGGCCCATCGAGCTTGTCTACTGTTCCTGCACTCCATGGATTGTAGGACCTGAAGATTTCGATGATCAGTACGGACTTGAACTGGATATTTAGCACCCAGGAGTAGATGTCTCCATTCAGTGAAGGCATGACGAATGGCCAATAACTCCTTCTCCAGAACTGAGTAGTGAGTCTCACTGGTAGTCAGGGTCCATGAAAGGTAAGCAAGGGGATGTTCCAACTTATCATTGGATTCTTGTTTTAAAACTGCTCCTATGGCGTAATTGGAGGCATCTGTTTCCACTAGAAAAGGACGATTTATGTCAGGTTGGGCCAGGATGGGGGCCTGAGTGAATTCTTTTTTCAAGCGTTGGAATGCCTTGTCTTGTGGTATAGACCAGTTGAATGGAACGTCTTTCTTCAGGAGATTAACAATGGGTTGAACAATCTCGGAAAAGGTGGGAATGAATTTCTGGTAGAAGTTGGCAAGCCTCAGGAAGGACTGTATTTGCTTTACAGATGTTGGGGCGGGTCAAGCCAGTATGGCCTTCACCTTTGTAGGATCCATACTAATTCCTTCTGAACTAAGGACAAACCCCAGATAGTGAACTGATGTAACATGAAACAAACATTTTTCTGGTTTGGCTAAGAGTTGATTTTCACTGAGACGTTGAAGTACTGCCTTTACATGCTCTTCATGTTTCAAGGAATCCTTTGAGAAGATCAATATGTCATCCAGGTAGACAAAAACATTGAGAAATAACATGTCAGAGAACACCCCATCCATAAAACGCTGGAAGACTGCGGGAGCATTAGTCAGACCAAAGGGCATGACTAGGTATTCAAAGTGACCAAAGGGTGTTCTGAAGGCTGTTTTCCATTTGTCTCCTTCCCGGATACGGATCAAATGGTAAGCACCTCGGAGATCCAGTTTCGTGAATATCACTGCACCTCTCACAGCTTCAAGGATATCCGAGATCAGGGGTAGTGGGTATCTGTCTTTCAGGGTGTGTTGATTTAGGCCCCGATAGTCCAGGCAAGGTCTGAGCACTTTGGTATCCTTTTTAGGAACGAAGAACAATGAAGCACCAGGTGGTGATTTTGAAGGTCTTATGGTGCCATTCTCAAGATTAGTGTCTAGGTATTCCCGGAGGGCTCTCTTTTCTGGTTCTGAAAGGATAAACATCCTGCCAAAGGGAATCACTGCTGAGGGTTCAGTATCTATGGCACAGTCTTCGGGTCTATGTGGAGGTAAGGCTTGAACAATGGCAGTAGAGAATACATCAGCATACCCTTGATAGATCTCTGGAACTTGTACAATATTGGAAACCATGAGTGGTGTCTCTGGACACCTTGGTGGACTTTTAGGGGCTGTGACCGAGGTATCCAGGTTTAAACAATGGTTCATACAGAACTCCGAGCCCAGGAATAAGGATCCGGCCGTCCAGTTGATATATGGTTTGTGCCTTTGTAACCAGGGCATGCCCAAAACCAAGGGGTAATGGGCTGATTTTATAATGTCAAACACAATTATTTCTTGATGATGATTTATGGAAAGATGGATTTCCCTTGTTTGCAGACTTATGGGTCCTGAGGAAAGGGGTCTTCCGTCAATCGCTTCCGCTGGCTGTGAAAGACTTCTTGCTTCATACGGAATGTTATGACTTCTGACACAATCTTGATCAATGAAGATTCCCATTGCTCCGTAATCCACCAAGGCCAGTATGGGGTAGACCTTGTCCTTGGATGGCGATAAAAAGGCCTGTAATATGACCAATTTGTTTTTTCCAGGAGAGTTCAAGGATGGAATTGATGTGGAGCAAACATCGCTCTCCAGAAACCTTGCTCCATTTAGGATCGGGAGCTGGCATTTCCCGAGCGTCGGGGAGGAGCCAGAAGACATTCTTTAACTAGATGTTTATCTGAGGCACAATACATGTATAAGCCTGTGTGTATTCTTATTAACCTTTCCTGCGGTGAAATTGGTCCACGAAAGGCTTCAAGTTGCATGGGTTCAGAATCAGTGCTCAGACTCTTGGCAGATTCTGTCCTTGTAGTATTCTCTAGGGAGTATCTTTGAATTGATACTTTATTCTTTTTCTTTTCGGCCTTTCTTTCTTGGATTCTAAAATCTATTTGCATAGACAGGTCCAGGAGGGCCTGGAATGAACTAGGATGTGCCACCCTGGCTAGCTCGTCCTTAATCTCTTCATTTAGACCTCTGCGAAACAAAGTAAAACTGGCTTCCAGGGGCCAGTCCGCCTCTTTGGCTAGCTGTTTGAATCTGGTAACATAGGTCAACATGTCTTGGGATCCTTGTTGGAAGTCAAGTAGCTTTTCTTGAGCACTGTGAACCAGCTCTGGTCGTTCGCACATGGTCTTGAGTTCCGGGATGAACCCTTCAAAATCATCCAGGAGAGCATCCCCTGAATTGAGTAATGGAGTGGCCCATGTAAGGGCATTACCGTAAAGATGCGATATTATGAAGCCCACCTTAGCACTAGGAGTTGTGAAATAGCAGGGCTTAAAGGTAAAATGTACCAAACAAGAATCCAGGAATCCACGTAAGGTCTTTGTTGAACCGTCGTATTTATCAACCACTCCTCCCAATTATACGCTGTCCTTTTTTCGCGGAGTCGCGTGACAAGACGAGCTGTTTTAGCGCTGCATTCTCGGCTTTTATATTCTGCATCTCTGTGCAAAGTTCTTGCATACCGCGCATCAGGTCCTGAATAGCATTCTCCATGGTAGAATCCGTATTGATCGTTCGGCGTCTCAAACTGTCATAAATCTCCCCCGTCTCACCTGTGATCGGGATCTCCCTTGTTCGGCCGCAGGACTCTTCCTGTGGGTGGTTCGGGTCTTAAATAGGCTCGCCTGAGCCTCGTCAGGTTGCAGAGCGCGTTCAGAGTTCCGGGAAGTTCGTGGTTCCAGGGTGTCCAGGATTAGCGATAAACAAGCATTGTAGGGGGGGAAGTCCAGGAACAGGAAAAAAGGTAAGGAATGAGTTTGAGGATCAAGGAAGCAAATGTAGAGAGCAACACACGTCGGGTCACTATCGAAGATAGCGTTGAGACGCGCGGACCCGCAGGGGTGTGACCAATTTATAGTACGTGCTACGACGTGAAAGCTAGTGCGTAGCACGGAGCTTGGTACGGCCATGTTGGGAGGAACAAGGAGTACAAGCCCTTTGTGACAATGACCATGAGGTCCAGAAAGGGCAATTTCGCCGGGTCATGACAGATCCAGTCAAACTCCCATATTTTACATTTTGCTTTGTCTGGATTTTCAATTAGCAATATTTCCGATATATCCGCAACGCTCAACATTTTCTGCGCCTTAGCACGCCATGTTTTAGGAAAGATGTCTATTGAAGTTAGTAGATAATCAGACATGATTTTAAAAAGACCATTCTCTGCCTCGCCTCACCCATTATACATTTCCGGTAAAGCGAGCACACTTTCCATGTGTACATCGCATATAATGATATTAGACCCAATTCGTATCTAATAATAGGCATTGACTCAGGCATTGGTAGGTTCAAGACATTTTTCCAATAAAGGCCATCTATATTAGACCAATAAGAGTAAGGTTTCCAATTTTTGGTTTCTGTACCATACAAAATGACGAGTGTTAGCTTTTGTTTATAATAAACAATTAATGGCGCTATTGTAAATTTACAAAACTTGGCTCTTATGATTCGAGCTTGTGATAGAGCTGTAAACTGCTTCATTCTTAGATGTTCCTGATAAGAGGTATCCCTATGGTGATTATTAATGCATATCCCTAGATAAACGTAGGATATAACTACTTGTAAATTTGCCTTTTGCAATTGCCACAAATGTGGTTGTTCTTTGCTTGTGATTGCCAAACTGCATAATTTGGGTTTTTGTTGTATTGATCACAATGCAGTTTTTTTTGTGCATATTTATCAAGGGCCCCTAGCATAATGCTTAAACCCTTTGGTGTTTTAGAGATTAGAACCATATCGTTAGCATATAAACAGCCACTTGATTTGGGACCTATTAAGTCTTGGGGCGTCCTTAATCAGATCTCTAAAGCCACAGCCTATATAAATGATAAAGAAATTAAATAAAGCAGACACCAATAGGCATCCTTGTTTGAGACCCCGTTCTGTCTCAATGGAATTATACAACATCACATCATTGCTTAGACGGATTTGTGTACTGGTTATTGTATGAAATTCTATGAACCCTTTGAGAATGAACCACAGACACCCTTGCTCCACTATTTCTTGTAGAGCAATTCTCTAGGTACTGCATCATAATAATGCAGTACGGAAGTCTATAAAAGCAATATCAATTGCCTGCTTCCGTTGATGTTCATGCTGTATACTGCTATTAAGCATGATTAAATTAATGGTTGTACCTAAACCATGGATACAACCCGTCTGGAAGGGATCTCGAAGGTTCATGTTATTTAACCAGGTATTATATTCTGCCAAAACTAAATGGACAAAAAATGTTCCTGGGCAATCCAATAATGCTACGGGCCTATATGATTTGGGGTCCGCTCTATTTCCTTTTTTGAAGATTGGGAGAATAATCGATTTCTTCCAAGAGGCTCGGATGCTGCCAATATCAAATATATTCTTGTAGATATGGTATAAAATCCGTGCCCACGCATTTGGGTGCTGTTTCAACGTGCAGTTATGTAACCCATCAGGGCCCGCAGCTTGTGAATGGCTCAGCTTGGATATGCAATGCACGATATCATCCAAGTCAATTGGAAAAGTGTGGTTGGAAGTCACAATGCTAAATCTCATTTCCGAATCCGGGAAAGGAGAGTGATACACCTCACTATAATAGGCTTGCCATGCTTCTAGAGTGATAGGATTGATTTGCACAGAAATTTGAGTCTTATGTGAGGCTTCATTCAGAAGGGCCCAATTCCACTTGAGGAATTAGATATTATTTGGTCCAACATACGCTCCCTATCCTTCTGATATTGATTTCATTGCCATAGCAATAGTTTTTATAAATCTCCTTGTCTATGCCTTAGACGTGCTATCGTGGAGTTTCTTTGCCTGTATTTCTTTTTCCTCTTACACTCCAGAATTATAGCTTTCTTATTAATCACTGGCTCGTTAGAGCTATTAGCAAACATATCAAAGGTGTTACCTCCTTTAACTCGAGGTGGCTTACCACGCAAAATAATTGCAATAGGACCTTCTACCTGTATATGAGACTTAGTCACAACCCCAATCGCATTCTCTTGTAGTACGCAGTCATTTTGAGAGGCCGTATGGTCTTCTGTCTGCACGGAGGTAGCATATGTACTTTCTTTGCCAATTATCTCTTGCTTCAAGATGTCTTGATTCATCTTGAGATTTCTCACCCCCCTCTTTATCATGAATATGGGCCAGTGGCAGTGTATTCTTTGCGGGCCCCATGCAGCCCATTTCACAATGTTCCTTCTCACAACATGTTACAGAATCTTTGGTCTCTTTTAGTAACTGGGCTAACAATAACATTTGTTTGTTCATTTTATCGTCCAGCATTGCATACAATTTTGCTACCGCTAAAAGTGCTGTATTCATTGCACTTAGCGTATTATTCAGCGCAGGAGCTTCCAGAAAGGAAAAGACGTTCTGTTGTTGGTCACAGATGGAAAATTCCCACTCCTTGGACCACTCGTTAAATCTTGAGCGCCGCAGAGTCGGTGCTATGAAAGATAATGACCTGTTTGAGGAGTGCATAGGCGATTTATCAAACAAATTTGGTGACTTTGACATAGCCAAACTAGGCCCACGGGACCGTCCACATTATCAGCTGGTATAATTTTTACATGATTTGTCAAATTACTATCTTTTTTGTCATGTAATTGTATCAAATCTCCATATTTCTTGGGAGTCTGGACATGAAGTACTAGAGGTATCCATAAAGTCCATCGCCTCATCATCTATTTCCCCAGTCATGGTCAAAGCCTTGTGTGCTTTGCGTAATTTATGTTGAGCTAGCACAGAACAGAGAACCAGAACAACCGCTGAAGGTGCCAATGTCTCCAAAGCAACATTTGCAACTCGGGAGATCGATTCTGCTGGATGTAGATCGCCCAAGAAGCGAACTGTTTCCAGCGTGGTATCAGTTACTTCGCCCGAGGCCAGATTGTCAAACAGATGATGTTGAGATTGTATCGAGACGGCAAGTGCACACCCCTCAACCTGAATGGGTGCTTCAGGCCCCCCACCGGTTTCAAAATTTAGCATGTTCATGTCAACCCGCTGGACTACTTACGCTGTGTCTTTAACATTTTGTTTTAAGTCTGATACACAAAAGGACTGGATGTCCGATGATATGGATGCTGATCGTTGCAGCTTTTGCAAATTGCGTGATTTCAAGGCAGAGGCTAACAAAACTTTTTTTGTATGGGACTTTTTTTGTATCGGCAGTGCTGGGACGCAAGGCATCCCTTTCTTTAAAGACTACTTATTTCCAGACATACTTCAAAGTTAGCTGGTGTACAGGAATAACAAATCGGCTTACCGTGTAGAAGTTAGGGCCACCGCCTCCCGCTCTTTCCCTAGACAGCAAGACAGCAACTCTACTTGTACAACTGCACTTTCTCAAATGTGCGTGTGCAAATTGCAGATAAGGATGCTGGGAGTGGAGGCGGGGCAATCACGCTGGAACCACAATACAAGAAAAAGCAACAACAACAAAAAGTAAATAAATGCTAACTGTTGTAAGCCGTTAGGCGAAAAAATCCACTTTCAGTGTCTGTAAATAGTTTGTACCACTCGGGTCCACAACTGAAGACACAGGCAATGATTCTCAGTATGAGTCCCAAGGTCCACACACAGCGAGTCCAGCAAACACGGTGAGACAGCAACTCCACTTGTACAACTGCACTTTCTCAAAGGCGCAAATGTGCGTGCAGATTGCAGATAAGGATGCTGGGAGTGGAGGCGGGCAATCACGCGCTCGGGTCCACCAATGAAGACACGGGCAATGATTCTCAGTCTGAGTCCCAAGGTCCACAGACAGCCAGTCCAGCAAACACAGCGAGACAGCATCTCCAAATTTACAACTGCCCTTTCTCAAATGCACGCCGACCTTGAGTTTCTGAGATTTAAACACATAGGAACTCATGTTCCATTGTGGCGTAACATAAATTAAAGGTGTAAAGGCCTTGAGTAAGGCGTTTACCCCCGTCAGTCACATTGTGCCATATTTTCATGCATTTGTATGGCAGAGAGGAGTGGCGGATTGTAACGTATGATTCTGCTGCCCCCTTTCCTTGCGCTAGAGAAAAATACCAGCATTTGTGCATTTGTGCCAGCATGCATTTCCATGCTGGCACAAATGCTCAGGATTCCTATGGAGTCTGCTGGCTTTTTACAACAGAAAAAGGAACCGAACACCATAGGAATCCATTGCAAACAATATCAATGTTGTCCATATCAACAAAACTTTAAAGTGTAGTTAAGGTGACTAAACATAACACACAAAAAAAACCATTGAAATTGAGAGCATTGCGAAACTCGGGACCGGCGTAACTCAGTCCGTTCCTGTTGATCTCCCTCATAATGAGATATCCCCTATCATGGTGTGCTTCCCATAACGAATGCTCATTAGCCTTGGTTTCCTTTTTCGCTAGCACTTATAAGTACCCTGCACAGTGGTACTTGTTAGTGGGCTGCACCCAGGGAAATCAATAAACACCTTAACTACATAACAGATATTTGTTGAAAACACAACAGCAGTGCCCACTCACTGGTATATATCCCCTATAATGCCATTTTGTATGGCATTGTGGATCACATATATTTGCTCTTGGGCTTTGCAACAGGAATGCGTCAAGTTAAGCTGGTCCCGAGTTTCCCAATGCACTGAATTTCAAGAGTTTTGTTGAGTTTTTTAAACACATTTTTTTAATTGTATTACAGTTTTACAACAAAACCTTTTTACAACTTCAATAATTTCATAAAATTCATCAATCAATGATATTATTGATCTTTATCCCAAATTACTTTAATTTAGTAGTGTTCATGGTGCTGTTAATATGAATAATTACATTTCCCATCATTTAATAGGATCAAATCAGCTCATCGCCTTTATGACAGGTCGTATTCTTCACAGGGTTCCTCATACATCAAGGAACCCTGTGAAGCCTTTTGTCCAAGAAATCAATCCCCGCACATAGACATGCTGTGTTTCTTCCTTGCAAAAACAATTCCCACCATTCATCTGTTGAGAGTGAGGACGCGTTGTTCACATATTTAATCAAGTAGTTTGTTCTCATCCTTATTATTATTATTATTATTATTATTATTATTATTAGGCCCTTACAAGTGGTTATTAGATGCTTTACTGACTCAGTCTTGTTTGCTTCTCCACAAAACCTGCATATATTGTCTAGATACCCTCCTTGATGTCTTGTAAACAATACTTCTTTTTTTCAGTAAAGTTTTAGTTTTAGATGTAAGAATTGGTTTCGATGGTACATACTGGGGAATTTCAGCAGATACGTTTGTAATTTATTTAAGGCTCTAGGAAACCATGGTAGCAGGTCAAACGACTTATAACCATTCCTCCGTTTTTGTGTGTTAATCCAGTCATTGGGACTCATTACAAGTCTGGCGGCAACCCTGCTGGTGCTACCGGCAAGTTGCCTCCGGACTTGCAATATTTACCAGCGCCTGGGTTGCAGGAATCACCAGGTGATTACGACCCTGCCTTTCTGGGAAGTCAGGTGCCAGTAAATGTTAATCCCCATTCCCATCGGAATGGGGACCACAGTGCTTCCATGTAACTCTCCGGCGGTAGCCATCCCTCCCACCAGGTCAGACCTTGGCGGGCGGGACGGCACCCACTCGCAGACTCGTAGTGTGCCGGACCGGTAATAACGGTGCCGGTACGCTTACCAGAACCGTTGTTACCGGACCGGCACACTTGTAATGAGGCCCATTGTCGTTGCCCTTCCTTTTAACTGCATTTGTGTTTGTTATCAGTCGCTCTGGAGTAGTATCTAATTATTTTAGTTTTGCCTGCAAATTCCTTGCCAATCTCCCAGAATCTGTATTTGACTTCCTGATTTCTTTTCCTGTAATATCTTGTATGGTTCTGCAGCATCTTGCATTAAGGTTTTTCTGAACAATGCTAAACTTTTCCACAATAATGCTGAATGTAGTGATTGCAGTCCTAGTTCACATCCTATTGCTGCTATAGGTACTTCTTTTGGTAGATGTAGTACTTTCTTCCAGAACATACCCTCTAGTATGTTCCAGACAGTGTTTTTGATCACTAAGCCTGTTGCACTACCATATGTCGCAGATGGTATTATCTTCTGTTTGTAGAAGGTTACTATTGGGATGAATGTAAATTTCCCATAGCGAGCATGTATTATCGAGCCTTGCATCACCAAGACCCCCAGTTGTGGTTTTAGTTTATTTGTCCAAGGAATTTCACCTAGTGAGTAGGTTTATTATTGTCTTCACTTCTTCTAATATTTCATCCCCGATATACCACCTAAAGGCCAGTTGGTTCTTCGACCTTCCTTTCTTTTGCGTGAGTTATGTTTAGTCACCTTAACTCTACCATAACTAAAGTTTTTATCCTTGAATTTTATGGGATGTGTTATACCATGGTTTTTTGCGGCACCACTGGGTAGAGCCTTTGGCTGTGTCCACTGTATATTCTTTTGGCACCACTGGCCATGGCCAGTGACCACATCTTTTGGCCATGCCCACTGTATATTTTAAATTAGTAAAGGGCCACTAGTCATGGCCTTTGGTCATGCCCACCGTTTTTTGAAAACACTAACGAGACAAAATCCATGGCCTTCAGCAATGCCCACAGTATATTTTTTTAAGTAACTGGCCGTGGCCAGAGCCCACAGTCTTCAGCTGTGCCCACTGTAGTTTTTAAATCAATCCCGAGCCACTAGCCCTGGTGTTCAGCCATTAAAATGCTACCAGGCCCTCAGCCATTTAAAATGCTGCAAAGCCACTGACCATGGGCAGCGATCCCCCCGCCAGCCTCACTGTAGCTGTATAAATATATATTTTAAAAAATGATTTTACACATAACTGCGGCTATAATAGTAATGTACAACATATAGCTGCAATTATCAGTAGTTAACCACAATTATTGGTGAAAAATAGCAAGAATTATTTTTTTCTCTCTGGACTCCCATTCATTCACCAAGTGCCCCACTCCTCATGGCAAGGTCCCCTCACTCCCACAAACTCCCATTTGCCCCCTAGCCCTCTCCCATACCCCCTCAAACAATTGCTGTTCCGTGTGATGCACTTTCATTGCCCAATCTCGTCTTCTCTGGTAGCCGCGGTAATCAGACCGAATAACCGTGACTACGGGAACAAGTTCATGCTGGAAACCCAGTCCCTAGCCCGGTCCCTCCAACTCCCACATTTTACATGGCGCCCTCCCCGCCACCTCTAGCCTGATGCCATTTCACTGTTTTTCCACCTCCAAATGCCATTTTCCTGCTTTTCTTGTTCTGATATTTGCAGGTATAGCCCTGCAATCTCTCGCATTCAAAAAAAAGAATAAGAAAAGTGGACAGCTTTTTCATTTCTGAAAAGCCTCTCTGTTGAACTGGGGTTATCACAATTGTTTTGAGAGAAGGGAGCACCCCCTTCTCCGTCAAATATTTAAAAAACTACAGGACAAATACCCACAAACCACATAAGGATCGCGAGTCAACTCTTCATGCCCAAGTTGTTTCAGAGATGGTCCCAATCTGTCCAGCGGTTTTCACTGTGCGCTGGATCAAAAATGTACCTTTTTTGTCAATGGGAAAATGAATGGACAGTAGGCTGAAACTGATTATTTTGGTTTTCTTAAAAGCTTTCTTATTTTTTCCCCCAACGTTTCAGTCTGGGGTGGCCTGGGAGTACAACCTTATCTGCAGAAGGTCAGCTAAATCCATTGCACAGTTCAAACCTTATTAGTAATTAATTTTTTTGATTTCTTCTGGAACTCACAACTCACCTTAACTATATGGTGGCGACCGCCACCCTATAATGATTACAAGTCCATGAGACTTGAGGTACATTGGTAAAACGAATAGGAGATGTAAGACAAAAATATTCGAACACAGTGGTTGAATTGAAAATCATGTTGAAAAAGCTCCTCTTGTTAAACATTTCATAACCAAACAGCATACTTTTAATGAATTGAAGTAGGTGTACTCAAGAAATTTTGAAATAATGACCAGCAAACCATTAACAAAAAGCTCATTAACTTGAAACAGAAATGAATTTACTTAACTGACAGTTACCTCATGGGTTTGAATGAAAACATTGAGTGGCATAACATCACTTAGTTCCCTTAGACATAACACAGGGAATTCCTTCCTATCCTTACAATGAACGGTCATTTCAATTATTTGATATGATATGATATGACATTTATAGCGTGCCTCTACACAAGTGTTTCAAGGAGCAAGGAGGCAAGGGAGGGGAACAAAGGGAGGACAAGACAATGATCTTACTAGGCCAAGTGACACTGAGATTGTGTTGAGTGAAGGGGAGAGGGAGGGGGAAAAGTGGCAAGGGAAGGGGAGGAGGAACAAGTGCAAGAGATAGGACAAAACATCGAAAAACAAGAGGTGGCCAGCAGGTGGCAGTGCAGGGGTTAAGTGCAGACACAAAGTGTTATATATGTGCAGGTAGGGGAATGTAGGGTTGCAGGCACAGCCTCAAGTGCAGGGTTGACAGGAGGCAGTGCAGGTGTGCAACTGGGATGGCAGGGACCTGGGCCTGTGGTTCAGAGGGTAGCCAGGTAACCAGTGCAGTATCAGACAGGAGATCAGCAGGGTAGAGGAAGAGAGAAGGCAGAAGCAAAGAGGAAAGTCTTGAGCTGCTTCTGGAACTGTAGATATTTCTGCTCGAGTTTCAGAGAGGCAGGGAGGCTGTTCCAGAGGGAGGTGCCAGCCGAAGAGAGAGATCTGCCCCCAACTCATTGCTTGGAAAAGGGACTGACCCTCAAGGAGTTGCAGGTGGAGGAGCGAAGAGCACTAATAGGAAGATACTTCCAAAGAGAAAGCTGGAGATGTATTTGTCCCATGCCCCAGAAGGCCTTGTGGACAATGCAGATCTTAAACTTGATCCTTGCAGCCACTGGGAGCCAATGGAGAGATTTCAGTGCTGGAGAGATACGATCCCCGGGCTTGAGGCCAAGGACAAGTCTCACAGTCCTGTTCTGGATGAGTTGCAGAGGACGGAGAGTAGAGGCGGAAAGATTTAAAAAGAGACTGTTACAGTAGTCAAGCCTAGAGAGCACCAGAGCTCTGGAGACAGTAAGCTTCTGGGGGAAGGAGAGGAAAGGAAGAACACCTCTGAGGAGGTGCAGTTGGTAGTTTGACTTCTTAGAGATGTCTGAAATGTGAGGGGAGTGTGGAGTGGAAGTTAAACCTGAGGGTCTTAGCCTCAAACGGTGAGAGCAGGAAGAGGGCCAAGGGAGGCCGGCTGGAGAGTAGTGGGAAAGAGGGGTGCAGGTGTGCGGTTGAGGAGGACATTTAGTTTGTTTCCCATAATGAATGGGGCTAAGTTATTTTTTATGTTTAATATTGAGTTGATTCAGTATACCTCTCAAAGGTATATCAATGCTAGAATGAAAAACACGATGAGCAGTTTAAAAGAGCTAAATTGGTGGCCATGTACATGATGGATTAGCGGATGATACATATGCCTGTTGTCGGTTATTCTGGGAACACTTAGTTTATCCTTACATTAATAAGATGGTGGCAGGGCCCATGTTATATATTTTCTCCTGTTCTTCTGACTCCTCTGTGGTTCTGCCACAGGCCATATACCCAAGTAATTAATATTGGCCAGAAGTTTGGCCTCCTGATAAATTACAAAGAAAGGGTACAGATGAAGAGGCAGAAAGCATCTCTTGACCTTAGGGTTGGTATATGTATTCCTGGTTAACCAAAGGTGCAGGGCATAGTATGAGATGGTGGAATGCCCTTGTATGGTACGGCATGACATCTTTACACTGCAACTGTATGCCCTGTTAAATGGTGGCCATTTTGACTGTGCATACATGTGGTTTGGCAAGAACTGGGGATGGCCTTACCCACAGTGCCATGTTTTTCATTCCAAGAGGCACCAACACGTAAGACAGTTGCAGGAGTCATCTTTACCATAACTTTGGTTTAAAATAAATAAGAAATATAAGAGATTTTATTCTGGGCTGGCCGGTGATACAATAAGCATTTTAGCCCTATTGATATCCGCAACATCAGCTTTTATCTAAAGAATGTAAAGAAATGCTGGTTGAGGAAAAACCATTAACTTGCCATGGATTGAAGATTTTCAGCAGGAACTTAAAAAGGCACCTTTAATTGTAGGACTCTACTTCATCCCCATTGAATATTTTCACTGTTGCTTTAACATCTTGCGCTGTTTGTCGTTATTATTAGCTTCTCTTACAAAACGTTTTCTCAGCTTGGCCCTACTGAGTTTAGGAATGTTTTCCAGTTTAAACGATTACATTAACAGTAATATGAATATCTCTTAGTAGAGTAACCTCTGCCAATATTTTAGGTACTTCCCTTTCTTAATATGGGGTGCTGAGTGATGAACCACCACATGAACAGTGATTTCTTTAGTAATTTAGTCAGCGATCAAGGTTATCCTTAAGGGCATGTTTTGGGGGTTCAGTAGAGTGTGGAAAAACATCCTGCAGTGTTGAAATACACGAAAATGCTGGTTTTCAACCAACAATGCTGTATTCATGTTTGGTATGTGTTGTGTCCATATAAGCTTTCACGTAAAACCATTGAATGTGCCTTTTTACCCATGATGACTATCCAGGAGGTAGCAATAGGGACAGAAACATGTAGGGTTGATTACTGAATACATGTAATGAAAGTGGTGTATCTTGTAATATCAAACCATATTTTATTGTTTGTAACTGTTCCCTCTTGCAATTAATGTCATTTATTTTCTAATTTCCCTTTATGTTTTGACATCTATTTGGAATTATTCATAATTGCTCTTGCTCTAAAACGCTTTATGAATTCGTCACGCATGTCTTTGTGGATATGTTGTACACTTTTACACTTCCTTTCATATATTTGAGGTGATTTTTGATGCACTAGCCGTACTAAGCCGCTTGATGGGGGCCTCTTTTTAAAAAGTTTAAATCATGATAATTGTAAGAAATACCATGTGTTTTTAGCTCTTCCAACGCTGTGTTTGCACGTTATCACAGATCTAACTTTGACCATAACACACTTGACACTTAGTCCCTCCTTTCCTGTTGATTAGATTTATTGTGCCCAGTTAGTAGGAGGATGGCTTGTAAAACCCCACACACACTGGGCCTTTCCTGTGCTGTGTTACATTATTCCTCCAAATACCCACCTACTGATGCCTATTCTCCACCTCTTGTCCCTAGCCTACTCTTCCTTCCACAGCCCCCTTCCTGTATCTCCAACTTACTCTATCCACTTGTCACCACCATCTTCTAATGCCCATACCTCCCCTTCCTTAGACATTACTCTAGCACCTCCTTCTCCTGCGCATGTCTGATTGTAAGTATATATCCTGACTGACAGCCATGCAATTGCCTACTGCGAAATGTCTTTCTTCCTCAGGTGTTTAATATGACTTAGTACCTGATCTGCATCAGAAAAGCCAGTCCACTATCTCAGCCTCATTGCATGTACAAGCTCATGAACAAAAGGTGAGCTTCATTTGCAACGGGACTCAAGGGTATCCCGTTAAGATCTTTAAACGTGCTACCATAACTCTGGGATTGTACCTTTCAGAGCCTGGCTTAGGGAGAAAGTGCACTTCCCTGCTAGAGGTGCTGGAACACTTAAAGGGCCAGTAGTATATATGTATGGCCTATGACTGTCTCACATCCAGTAATAAGGGCAAAGTGAAGATGGCCCAGGGATACTTTCCATACTGATCACCATAGCCCTTGTCCTATAGATCCTATAGGTTGGGCAGGTCGCTGGCCCTCTTGGTGGCCCCACTAGAAGTAATTTAAAGGCAGGGGCCCTTGTCACACATTTTCTCCTGTTCTTCTGACACCTCTGTGGTTCTGCCACAGGGCATATACCAATGTAATCAACATGGACTTGAAGTTTGGCCTCCTTATGAATAACAAATAAAGAATACAGTTGTAAAAAGGCAAGAAGCACCTCTTGACCTTCAGATTGATATATGTTTTCCTGGTTATCCAAGGGTGCAGGGCATAGTCTGTAGCTAAGGCTCATCTTTGATGGGTCAGATCGTACTTGAGACCCTCTTCATCACAGATCTGAGTACCCATGTCGATTTTGTGAATCAGGCAGGATTCATTTTGTCTTGGTCAATTGCTCTGCATTTTTCACATCAACACTTTAGGAAACCGTAGGCACGTTATGCTGCTTAGGTATTACTCTAGGAATCTAAAGTACCTAAGAGGTTGGGTGTGGGTTTTACACATTAATACCGTAGGAAACAGCATTTTATATAAGGGTGATACAAGGGTGGGAAGAGGAGCATGACTATTCTTTAACATCCATGTAGGAGGCTGAGGTTGTCAGCCGAAAAGATGAGACGGAGGTCCAAGGGGTATAGACAAAGGTTGAGAAGGAGAATGTGAAGCGAGAAGTGGAAGAGTCTGTGCCTTTAGAGTGGCCATGTTGGGGCAGAAAAACCGTTGGCCAGACTCAGTGGTCGAAAGAACTGGTGAGGTGCAGAGGGAACAGTTGGCTATCAATGGGCAGAAGGTTGTGGTAGCTGCAGGGTCACAGAGAGTACATGTAGAACGCAGTGGTCGAAGTGTATGAAAAGAAGTAGTGAAGCTATATTCCCTGCTGGCCTGCCCCTGCTCCCCACAAACCCTATTGCTACAACCCCTCCCACACACAATACACCCCCCCAAACACTTGCGCCTGCTGTTTAAGGGAACGTTCAGTGCAGTGCACTGAAAGTGAAGGTTTCAACTTCTTCCTACACTTTTATTTTAAAACAAAACCATTCCAGAACGGTTTCTTTTTAAAATAAAAGTATAGGAGCTGTACAAGCTAATTAAAAAAAGTATAGGAGCACTGCTCCCGACCGCTCCCGCTCACTTCGACCACTGGTAGAATGTGAATATTGACCGTAAGAGATAGCCACCGAGGTGTCAGGGGATGACAGGCAAATGTGGGTTCAAGAGGTGATGGTGATACAGGAGACATAAACAAGTCTGGAGGCTCCAAGGATGGGCCTCCAGTAGAGGGCTTAGAAGCCACTACAGCATTGTCTGCCTTGTCTGCCAATGGCAGGCAGCCCCAGGCTTTGCTTTAGAGAGTAAAGTGGGTCAGAAGTCATCCTCACCCATGACATCACCACCCATCTGGTCACGAGTGTGGGATTACTTCAGCTTGCCAAAGGGTATGTCTGTCAGGAGAGAGGCAGGCAATATAATATTCAATGTTTCAGAAAGGACAGCTCATGTAGGTAACCTAATCAAGATTGGCTTAGGCATCCCCTCAATGAACAAGCTCTATAGGTTGTGGCACAAGGATGTGCAAGTAGCGCGCACATCTTGTGCCACAGAGTCTGCCTGTGTAGTATCCCCCTACAGTGGTGATGACCATGACTAGGGAGAATGGGTTGGTACACCAGTTCAACACCAGCCATGCTTTAGCAAGCACCTGTATACCCCCTGACCCTGAACTAGCCCAAACACCTTCCCAGCTCCCTGGGCTTGGCCATAAACAAGGTGACCTTCTGGTGAATGCCTTTCTTTTTTAATGTTATTTTCAAGGCAATACTGAAAAGCCTGGTATTTCTAAGGCTGAGATGGCCCTTATCCTCTCCTATTTCATGGTCACTGCACGATGTACTTTGCAGTGGATGCTGACTTCACATTTGTACTTACACCAACATATCCTTTCAGGCTATTTTTAGAAAAGACTGCACACTCTTGCATGGGGTGTGTCTGATGCCGGTTTCCTGTGCACAGTACTTGTACTTGACAATTGCTTGGGTTTGTCAATGCCTCTACCTTCTTTTTCTGCCTCTGTCTCTCTCGCTGTCTGCGGTTTGATCAAAGAAGATGTGTCTGAGTCTCAATCTTGAATCAGGGGCTGTAACACAATCATTTTCACATTCTTCATCATCTTATTTTTCCATAGGAGTCAATATTGTGCATTTTCAGGAATTGCCTCTTGTTTATCATCTGAGGATTGCTCCCTTTGTTGCTTTTTTTGCTGCGCATCAGGTGGTGGGGGGATCAGCTCCCTTCTCCCACTCCCAAATTTACAACAGAAGTATTTGTGTGATTACATTTCCTCCCAATGTGCCAGATTATTTTAAGGCAGATGTTGCTGTTCTTTGCAGAGAAAGAGATATGTGGCTAATTAATGATCTGTGTTACCAGCGTACAGATTTCTGTAACCTCTCGGCTTTTCCAACACAAACAACCACTGCTGTAACAAGGGATAAGTGCCCAAAATATACATCTCTCCCATAGCCCCTATTCCTGCACTACAAGGTTCTGCTACTGCAGCATATGTAAACATGTGTTTTATACAACTCCACTCATCAATTTGTGCATAGACATTTTCTGGTGTAACCTAGACTAAAAAGTTCATGTGTGCCCAAGAGTGCTTTAGCAAACTCTCACATCTACAAATGTTGCATGCGTCTAAGATGGCTTTGTTGGACTTCCCATTGTGACAGGGTTCGGGTCATGGCCCTTTCAAGGGGGGTGGGAAAGGACCCTTCTCAACATGGGTAGGGATGCTTACTTAAACAACGTCACAATCAGCCATGCCACAGATATGGGAAGTGGAATTTGGGGGGCAGGTGGCATCCAGTCCCTGAGAAATTCTCCCACCCCCCATTTGACAGAAATGTCAATCCTGGTACCCCTCTACCTCCCAATGCTTCCGAATACAGTTTCTGGCCACTGTTCTCACTTTTGTGTTTCAGATCTTCATATCCCATAATACAACAGGGAGCAGCCAGGAAAAATGGAACAATTCATCTGAATGGCAAACTGTCACTACAGCCCAGCAGTGACCTGCAACCATTCATCTGAACAGCAAACCGGCACCACAAACTTACAGTGGCCAGCACCCCAGAAAAGCAGTAATGTCACTATCCAAGCAGAAAAACGAATTTCCAGGCCACACCGCTGACATTGAAACAACTGGAGAACCATCATACTGTTTGCACATGTGTGCAGGAAAAGAAAGAGGGGCTTGCAGGGGGTTTTAAAGCATCTAACCCGTGTAATTCAACTCTTGGAGAAAAGGCAAGCACTGATTGGTGCAGAGCGCCAAGTAAGTGATGCTTCCGGGAAGGGAGGTACAGACCCACCAGCCCTGCACTATAAAAGCAGACCGGAGAAGAGGCAGAAAGTGGGTTGTTCGGGTGAGGTCACAGGAGGAGATGAAGGTGGACTGAGAGACCAGGAGGAAGACTGACTAAGGAGCAGAGTGTTGAATAGTTGGTGGCAGAGCTTGGCAAAGATGAGGTATTTGTGAGAGAGAGTGGTAACAGTTATTTCTGGTGTAGTGTAGGAAGTGGGAGGGGGTGTATAGAATGTATGAGAGAGAGAGTGTGGGAGAACAGACTAGGATAAAGTGGAAGTAGAAGTTAGTGTGAGAGGGAGTGTTAGGAGAGAGTGAAGCTAGTAGAGAGGGGTGTAGGAGTGGGGTGCATGGAGAAGGGTGTAGAAGAGAAGTGTGTAGAGAGTGAGCATAGTGAGAATGAGTGTAGTGGATGGGTGAGCATGGCACCATATCCCCGAGTTTAGCAAAGAAGAGAGCGGTAGTAGTGCAGAGGGAGTGGTAGAAGTAGGACGGTCAGAGGAGTGACATCAGAGGGGGGAGGCAAGGATTAGAGGTGTGAAAGTCAACAGATTGAAATTTGGACAGGAGAGAGTAGTAGCAATGAGAGTGGTAGTAGAGAAGAGGGAGAGTAGTAATACTGCGCAGAAGGTAACGTAGCAGTAGAGTAGAGCGAGGGGAGTGGTAGGAAAGAAGGTAGTAACATCGGAGGTAGGTGGTAGAAGAAGAGAAACATCTGAGAGATAGTGGAGAAAGACGTGGAGAGAAGAAAAAGTGGATGGAATTGGATGGAGGAGAGTAGGGAGAGGGGAGAGCACTAAGGAGCTAGAGGGGCTTGACGATCAAACAGCACAAATATACACCACCTTTTTATAGATGTAACATTGCAAGTGTAGGCTCAGGTTAGAAAGTCCCTGGGGGGGTCTAGATAGCTGACATATTAAGAAACCATCACAAGTCGAAGCCAGCTACTAGACAGTAGGGGTTACAAGTTAGTAATGCTAAGCTAGGGTGGGAATCCCATGGGAGGTGAGAGAGAGAGAGAGAGAGAGAGAGAGAGGCACAGCCCTTGTGCTGCTTCTCCAACGCCATTTCCAGCCAGTGCCTTTCTTGAACTAACTGCCTGTTTGTATGCTGAATAATACACACCATCAACCCAGAAAATGTACTTTGTTGTGATTTTCAATAAGATCCTGATATTTCATAGAGACTCACGTGAATTATTAAGGCCATCGTTGATACTTGGTGTCATTGTGGGATCTGCCAGATCCTAACACCAGAGAACATGAAGCTCCTTCATCAAGAGATTTGGGTGGATCTAGAGTTCACTAGCCAAGACACATTCACCACCCTGGTATATGAGGGCATAAAAAGTATTTTGGATCAGAACCGAACCCTGTTGAAACCAGCAGATGTGATCAGGTTGATAGTCATCCGTATCACCAAGAATGCTTAGCTATCAACCAGAGTTTCACAAACAAGCCACAGGCTGGGTTCTGTACAGAGATGAGGAGGTGATAGTCCATCTGAGATGGAAGTCACTGATCAAGGCAGGTTTCCATATAGAAGTTCGACAGGCTTGGATGTCATTTTCTCAGAGACTCCAGTGAATTAAGGTCATCTGTGATACCACCTCCAAAAATCAAGCGTGCGTAATAGGATTTTGGCAAAAAACTCGAACTACAAAATGTGTGTGTGCTTAAGGCTGTTTTGGTGTATTCTCCCACCTATAAATTAACTAATTCATCATATCCCCCACCTACATAATGTACATGTGTCCAAGACTGCATGTGTTTACTTCCCTGCTTACTAATTTCATCTATGCTTTGGGTACTCTTCTGCCTACAACATTCAGGTGTGCCAAGACTGCTTTGGCATACTCTCCACCTACAAAATGAATGTGCCGCTAAGACTGCTTTAGCAAACTCGCCATCCTAAACAATTCAGGTGTGCCTTAGACAGTTTGGAGTTGCACTTTCACCTACAATATGCAGGTGTGCCAAAACTGGTTTTGCGTACTCTCTACCTAGTACATTCATCTGTGCATAATACTGCTTTGGCATACAAAATTCTAGTGTGCATATTACTGCTTTGTGGTACCCTCCCATCTACAAGATTTAGGTGTGCCCAGGATTGCTTTAGGATACTCAGCCAAAACATTCAGGGGTGCCCAAGACTGCTTCAGAATACTCACACACTTACAAATTGGATATGGGGCTGTCAGTACATTGTCCTTCTCCTGGTGTGGTGTGCGGCCCCACTCCTCAAATCATGTGACTCCAACACCCCCAAAATTATCTCATTTCCCCAACTTTACTTGGGCTCCATTAGCAATTTAATACTACTCTTACCTACAGTATAAATAATGCTAACTCCCCCATAACTGCATAAATTCCCTTCCTAACTATTCAGAGCTCCTCAGTGTTGCTCCTGCTTTTGCAAATGCCAACTGCCAAGAGTCCCAAATGTCTACTCACATGCCTCTATTTCAATAAGAGTTTGAACGCAGAAGAACCTCGAATCTCAAACCTCAGGAAAAACCTGAAAAGTTCTACTTTTCAGGATTACAATTTTAAACATACCATTCCACATTTTAAGCGTGCATGATAGAGACTCTCATTCATCTGAGGTTGCTTGCATGAGTGCTGTTAATTGTGTAACATTTTTAGGTAGAGGTTGTGGCAGGAATGCATTTTCCTTGGAATTGCCAACAGCGCTGAGTCAGAGTTCGAACATTTCAAGCATTCATGATGCATTGCAAGAGAATGCTCCTCAAGGGGTTTTCTGTTCTTTCTAAAGCATTCCACTAGTGTTCTATTTTTAAAAAGCATTTGACAGGGGAAAACATCATATAATAGAAACTGAAAATGTGCAAAACAAATTACTACATTCAAACACAGATGTATTTAGTAATATCTGTACAGTAATTAAATAATTATATTCTTAAGAATCTCAAGTACTTTCATGTAAGTAACACGGAAAATTGTATCGCATGCCAGGAAATTGACACATTACATACAAATGAAATGGACACATGGACATAAAACGCACACATTCATCTAATTGTGTTCGGTGCATCAGGGCGCCTTTGCACAATCGTGTATGTGTAACACAAAGAACAATTGAAACGTTTTGTTGATAATGCATTTAATAAAGTGCTGGTTGCGATGCTGTAGAGGATACTTTGCATTTTGTATTGTTTTGTCCAGTCTTCAAGGACATTAGAGCAAGAACATTGGTTCAAGTCTTTGCAGACAGACAATTGACACAATGGCGATCAACCGTGTTCTTCTCTGGGCAGAAAATCCATTTGTAAGCTGGTCATTGTTATTCTTTTTGAGACAAGCCATGGCCAGTAGGGCATTTGTGTTATCCTCCATCTGTGTTAGTTGTGGGTTCACCTAAGTGGCCAACCCATAATAACAATAACAAACGGGGAAGGGACATGTTAATATGTGTAAATTGTAAAAGGAGTGACCAAAACGCATATAGCTGTTTCTTCTCACTTATTATTTCTCTTGATAATAGATTAAGTTTTAACCTTGTGGTATCTGGAACACATGAACAGAGTTTGCAATTTGTACTCCAGCATTTGCCTTTGTTAGAACTCTGTACTGCTCCTGAGATCTGTGTTATTCATTTATGTCTGCATGTATATCTACATGTGTTTTATTATTTTATGGTATATCCATATGTGTTTTATTCTTTTATGACAATTTGCCGAAATAAAGTGATTTGTACTATAGTTGAAAAGTGGTGTACTGTGTCACCCCAGTGTCCTGGTCATTAATGGCTGATACACCTACCCGATAGACATCTCTATCTTTAAAAAGCAGGTTTAAACATAACATAAGGAGAAGTGTGCGATTGGAGTCATGTGATGCCTTTTTTATAGATCATTTGGTGAATTTCTGCAGTGGAAGAGATGGTCCTGGAAATGGGATCTCCAGGAGATTGAAACATTTTGGATTGTGCCTCGGCCCACCTGTCTGAGGGCAGATGAGGAACCCTTTACTTTTCCCCCACAGGTATTTTCTGAACAGTGCAGACAGAGTGCAACATTAGGGAGGCGCCTCTCTGGGAAGTTGATGTTCACCTTCGGTCCCAGCCAGTGTGCATGCTAGTTCCCCTCACCAGGCACTAGTGTGAGGATCGAGGAACATTACATCAGCAGGCGGTGCATTGGGAAGAAAAGAAGCCAGCGGAACTGACCCCTGGCACCACAGATTGTAACCTATGCAACCAGATACACTGTGGCCGACGCTGTAGGAGACCACTTTATAATGGTAGCTGTTGAGCCTCAGCCTACTAACCAACAGGTTTTTTCCCCAAAGAATTTCACAGTCTGCGAATGCACCTTCTTATTTTGATTTTCCTACTTCCAGAAATGTTTTTTTTTCCTTACAGACAACAGACTAATTTCCCAATTTACAGCCTCAGTGAAAAGGATTCCAAGACCACTGCAGTGGAGTAGAAATGGAGTCAGGTTGGGGAGATAAAAGGGTGGTAAGAGGATGTGGGAGGCCATTTTCTTTGGAGGAATGAAGAAGTGTGCAAAAAGTGTATTCAATACTAGCAGAAGTACCCGTTCTCTGAACAGGTTCTGAAGACATACATGATAACACTGATACTGTAGGTCGCTATTCCAATTCGTTTATCACTTAATGTGCTTTGCACCCTGAAGTAAACTGCCCTGAGAATGAGCGTGTGTGGCTCACTGACATACCCCGGAGCAGACGTTGGGGGGAAGCGAGAGTTGGTGGGCTGCTGCATACTGGGACCTTCTGTACTCTCTCCCCACCTGTCACCTCATCCTTGGGTGGTGCAGTTCGCTGTGCTGCATTACGGTGCAAATATCTTGGAAATTGTGCATTCTTGGGCCTGGGCCTCGAGTTTTGTTCCTCGTGTCGGGACCGTTCCTTCTATGACCACATTGACGTTTCACCGATTTCAGGCAACCATCTCATGTGTGAAGATGCGGAAAACTGCAGAAAAGCATGGGGGTCCGAATGTCATGTAGCTAGTAATGTCCAGAGGGTCCCAACAGGTAACTATGCAAAATTTGGTGCAGATAGGTGAAATGGTGTGGAATTGTATAAAGAACACTGCTTTGCCACGCAACAAACCCAAAACATTCTTTGACTTGTGCTGAAATCCGGGGAAAGGGTTGGGGTGTCTAAATGTCTTGTTGCCAGTAATGTCTGGAGGGTCCTAACAGGCAACTATGCAAAATTTGGTGACGATTGGTGAAACACTGTACAATTGTGTAGGGAACAACACTTCGCCAGATATGTCGCCACAAACACATTTTGACTTTTACATGTATAGATTTGTTGAACTGCCCAAAAGAATCCAAGTCACAAAAAGGAATGATATCCAAACCACATTGGTGTTTGGTGGTAAATGTGAGCCCCTCAAGGCAATGCTTTTAACTGTGCAGCATGGGCTTCCTCATACTGTCCCTTAACACAGGTGGATGCATGTTACTGTGACCGAACATTCTCAGGTGTTACACCCTTGTGTATACTGTGACCACTCTCCTGTCATTTACACATGCAGTGCCACACTGAGATCCCATTAGCATCTAGGGAACAAAGGGCTTGTAGATTTAGATAATTTTTCTATTTTCACAATCCAAGTATTGAAGACCAATATGTTTTTACTCTACAGGAATATGTTTACAACACCATTTTTCTTCATGTGCCTTCATTTTAGAATAGATTTGTTTATCTAATTATCAGTCAACTCTGTATGTGTGTATGCGGTGCACTGAATCTTGGGAACATCTGCGGACATTTGACTATGGTGTGTTTACTTCTAGACAGCATGAAGAGGTGGACAAGACTCAGGGGCGTAGGAGACACATACAATCTGGGGGGGACAGGGGACATCTTGGGGACTTTGCTTTATTTATTTATTTATTTATTTATTGTGTTTTAGTCAAAGAACTCGACTTTTTACAAAACTAGAATTAAAATAGCAGTACGTATTAAATTACAAATATCACTGTATAAAACAAGAGAAAAGAAAACAGAAGAACATTAAAAGGATGCAGCAGCAAAGAACATGTCTTTGTATGTTGCATTTCTGGATTTTTCATCCGACTATGAGCTCATGGTAAGAGAGAGGAAATAACAATTACTTCCAGTGGGCCACAGCTAGGACGCCAGCTCGTTAATAGGCAGATCACCTGTAAGTGGACTCCTGCCAAATAAAGGAGTTGCAGCCTTTCTACCAACTGCAAGTTGCTACTTTTTTGTGTGGGGCAAGGAGACGTGCAAGTATCTCTTGGAAGGAAGGGTGGGGGTTTCAAAGAAAGAGGAAATCTTGTTTGTACCTCTGAGTAAGCCCTCTTATGGGAGTAGAGGGACTAGGTGTGTGATGTTGCTGCTTTGACTGTCCTCCGGGTGGGTGGGGGTGTGTGTACAGCAAACAAGGAGGATGAGCGATCGCAAGCCCACCTCCTTATAAGCACTCCCCAGGTCCGTGGCCGGATGTTTCGGACCGGGGGATGCCTAGTATGTGGGGTGTATGTGGACCCAGGGGGGTGGCCAGAGGGGCAGCCCGCTATGTGGGGCCAGCCTCTCACGATGAGTCTGGTCCCTCTTATTCCATCTCATGCTGGCTTCAGAGCCTAGCCTTTCTTTGCCTTTGTTATTCTGAATGCAGAGCTGGACTCTGTTCCTTTCTCGTTTAACATTTTCTGCAGAGCCTGATCTATTTGATTCTCTCATATGTTACTAGGACGGCAGAGCATGGGTCCTCTGCCCTGTTACATTATTCAAAGAGCCCCTCTGGCCTTTCTTTGCCTCTCCCTTGTCTCCCTGCTTGCTTGCTTAATACATACCTCCTTGCTTGAACACTCAACATATTCTGCCTAACACAGCAATGGCAGCTGCAGTCTGTCTTAACTTCTATTTGTTTGTGCCTTGAATTGGCTTCTTATTTCCACTTTTCTGCCTGCAGGGGAAAGGCATTTGCCAGTCACTGCCATGATGGTTCTACCTGGCCACAAGAGGGCAACAGCTAGCCAATATTGGAAAAACATGGGCATATTATGCCAGAGGCTGGCAACTGCCTTCCTAATGCCTACACAAGAGACACAACTCTTGCCTTTGTTTCTAACAGTAATTCAGTGGATGAAGAAATGCGAGAACACACATACTGCTTATAAATGAAGGGGATGATGTCACACTTGGTTAAGACATTTTGATCATGCCAGGAGCTAATTTCCAGCTGCAATTAAGTGATTACCTTTTAGACTTCTGGCTTTAAATAACGTTAGTATCATTTGGAAAGCACAGAGGTTGCTCAACAGGGTTCCTGGAGTACAAGGGGTACCCTACTCGGGGCATGAATGATTGGAGGGCATTCTTGCCCTGGTTTGGAGCCTGGCCCCTACAGCCATGATGGAGATAGGGGCCTGTTACTTTTGGTTATACGTACCCTTTGAGGGTGGGCAGACATTGCCTCCTGCTTTAGCCCACTAACAGCTCTGCTTTGCAACTTCATCACACATACCTGTCAGGTAACATGTAACTCAATGCTACTAATGTTATCAGCCTCAGAAGTCTGGAATCCTTTGCCACATAAACTAGGGTACAGGCTTGCCACCTCAGACTTACCCGTGTCTGAGTCCGCATCTGTCGCCCTGCGGGGAAGAAACACACAGAAAGAGCAGGGCACAGTGCCCTTGTGGGTTTTTCACACTTCTTCCTCGAGGTGGGCACAATTCACTCCGCAGAGAAAGTGGCACATGCTGGGCAACATTCTTCCACTTTGACAATGTCACCCAAAGAGCAAAATTAGCCATTTGAAATACCTCTATCGACATATTATTGCGCAATCCACACTGATGGGTTTAAGCACCTGCTTAACGCGAGATGGCAATTAAGGGCATTTGCCAACGCACTCAAGAAGCACAAGACACCCTTTTACCAGCGACATGCCATGCTCACTCATTCTGATCATGAATTGCCATTTATCTGGGGTCATGTTAAATGTATTTATTTATTTATTACATGTGTAGCACCACGCAAAACCCCCAAGCATCAAGGTGCAAAGTAAACTGCATGGAGTGGACCACTTCCATTGGTGCAAGTTTTTACTTTTCCGCCACAAAATGGAAGATTTTAGTGTAAAAGGCAGGTGAAATCACATTGCTTTTCCTCTTTGGAAGAGTGTAAATACCTTGCGCAATTAGCGATTGCTGGCGGAATTGACAATGGCTTCCTCTGGACTCCGCCCGCTTTTACCAGGTTTCATTTCCAAGCAGATCCCAGAGGAATACCTTACCTTATTTCCAGCATGAGAATCCATGCTGGCAGTAAGGCCACATTTGTCTGGTGGAGCGGGAAATACAGGGGGTCCTGGTGTGTTCACTCGGCTCCCGAACCCCACCCAGAAAATGCACGAAAATCTGGCCAATTAGAAAAAGCGACAGTAATAGGGTTTTCCACCACTTTTTCTGAACCAATTGACCTGGTTAATGCTGTTTTGCATCGGAAGCTGAATGCATTCACTCTGCCTATTATCCCACCGGAAGATTAAGCCAGCTGCTGAACACAGGTGTTACATATTCCAATGCACAATCTGCATTTGGAGCATTAACTAACTGAGCTACCTTACAAATGATATCTCCTATGGGGTTTTACCGTCTTAACCCCTTAACTGCCATAGGTATTTCCCCCCAGTGCCAAGGCCTTTTTTGGTGATTTCGGTATGTCGCCATTCAGTCCCTTGTAACTTCTTTGTTACATGAGATATCTCGGCCTTTTTTCCCACATGTAGGCGGTCGTAACGCCACCCAGGAATCCTAGTTTGCTGTAGGGGATGTGGGGGAGGTGAGAGACAATGACCAAAAAGGAGAACATTTGTTTTTTTTTCAGAAAATGCCAATAAAATGTTGTACAAAGAAGCCTGTGGTGTTTTCCTTGTAAGAGCTAGGAACAATTGGTTTGCTGTGCTGGATTCACCATTTTCCAGGCTTTCAAGAACAGATTGAGTGGACACCAAAATAACATATTTTGATATGCTAATCAGCCGTTTTGTGAGAGGTAGGCGATTTTGGCGTTTTTTGTCCAATAGGACATGCGTGGACGGAATGCAAGAAAAGGGTAGGAAAGCTGAATGGGAAGCCAGAAAGGCATACATTTCTGAAAAGTAGACAATATTCCAAGTTTAGGAAGGGGTGATTTGCGCAGGCCAGGCAAAAACAATGTAGGGAAAGATTCCATAGTTTGGGGGGAAAATCAGGAAAATGACAGAAAAAAACCCACAATTTCCACACATTTCACTCGGGTCACCAACCGAAACACACAGCCAGCAACACATGGCCTACCTTCCCGCGTTCCCACATGTTTCCCAATGAAAACGGTATCTCACATGTGTGGGTGCACCCACCTGGGTGCAAAGGGAAGAGCCTAAAACACTGGTAACCCTAAGTCTTTTCGCACAGCAGATTTTCGGGAATTTTGTTCATGTGGGCAACCTACAGATTTGGGCCTAGGGGGTCGAAGCCACGAAGGAAAACAGGTAACCCCATGCATTTCCGAAAAGAAGACATGCGTGGGAATCCACAGAGGTCTGACTTGCGCAAATCGCCCCATAATTTATGACCCACAATCCCTGATAAAGTCTGAAATTTGGTGGAAAAAACACAATTTTCAGTTTGTCTGGGATTGAGGGTAATAAATTCTGGGGCGATTCGCGCAAGTCAGACCTCTGTGGATTCCCACGGGTGTCTTCTTTTCGGAAATGCCTGGGTTACCCTGTTTTCCTTCCTGGCTTCGACACCCTAGGCCCAAATCTGTAGGTTGTCTCCCCAAACCCTTTGGGGGTTACCAGTGGTTTAGCCTTTTCCCTTTGCGGCCAGGTAGGTGCCCCCAGACATGTGAGGTACCGTTTACGTTGGGACACCTGTGGGAACGCGGGAAGGTAGGACATGTGGTGTTGGCTGTGTGTTTTGGTGGGTGGCAAGAGGGAAATGTCTGAAAATTGTAGTTTTTTCACCAAATTTCAGACTTTGCCAGGGATTGTGGGTAATACATTCTGGGGCGATTCGCGCAAGTTAGACCTCTGTTGATTCCCACGGGTGTCCTCTTTTTGGAAATGCATGGGGTTCCCTGTTCTCCTTGGTGGCTTTGACACCCTAGGCCCAAATCTGTATGTTGTCCACATGAGCAAAATCTGCTCTGCCGAAAGGCTTGGGGTTACCAGTGGGTTAGCCTTTTCCCTTTGCACCCAGGTAGGTGCACCCATGTGAGGTACCATTTTCGTCGAGACACCTGTGGGAACGCAGGATGGTAGGACATGTGTTGTTGCCGCCGTGATGATCACCCATCTGCCCCCAGGGTATTGCCCCCATGCTTTTAGCGGCCAGGCGGGAGAGGGCAGTTTACATAGTAAGCAGCGCCTCCTCCCACTTAAAAAACAGATCCCTGCACAACACACCAAACACATATTCTGGAGGGGAAAAATGACATTACACCCCCCCCACTTAAAATTGTGGGGGGGGATTTGTCCCCCCTGTCCCCCCCATGTCCTACGCCCATGACAAGACTGGCCGAATGTTAGCGTGGTTATGTAGAACTGACAAGCCTAGACACACAATCACTGAAATTCTTGACTAATGCGGTGAAACCTGGAAGTCTCAATCAGCCATTAATGATGTCCCTAGTAGATGTTACCAGGGGCTGTATGATGTGGGTGGGATGGTGGATGTGAACGAGGTCCAGTATACGATGGCAAATATAAACCTGCCTAAAGTCCAGGCATAACGGCCGCAGCCCTGGAAGCACCTATAACTGAGTAGGAGTTGCAGCGTGTTATAATGTCAATGCAGTCAGGTAGAGCTCTGGGTGGGGATGGATTACCATCTGAGTTCTATAAAGATTATAGTGACGTGTTGGTACTTGCGCTCATTCAGGTATTTGAGGAGGCCTATGAGATGGGGTGTCTGCCAGGTAGTATGTGTGAGTCCATCATTGAACAGTTCCTCAAACCTAGGAATCCACACTGCTTGTGTGACTCGTATAAGCCTTTGTCGATGATAAACCGGGAGGTTAAAATCCTGGCGGCACTGCTGGCTGGTCGGCTGAAGCGTGTCATTGGGACTATAATAGATTGTGAACTGACTGGCTTTTTTCCGCAAAGGAGCACATCTCTAAACCTGTGCAGGCTCCTGTATATCATTGACAGGTCCCAGACACGTGATGCTCCCTATGCGGTGGTCACATTAGATGCCGTTAAGGCTTCTGATTCTGTTTATTGGCAGTGGATGTATGCAGCCTTCGATGGCTTTGGGATTGGCGTTGGATTCTCTCGATGGCTCAAATTGATTTTTTTATGCACCGATGGCTAGAGTGCGTACAGGTAAACATGTATCCACGGCCTGGAATATTCGAAGAGGCAACAGGCAGGGTTGCCCCCTGGCGCCAGTGCAGTAGATACTGGCGTTGCAACCATTGCCAGTATTTATGCATTCTGAGTTTGCTGAGGCTGGGGTATTAATCGATGGGACACGCCATTTGATTTCATTGTATGCAGACGACAGTCTTTTATATATGAATAACCCTGCACATAATCTCCTGATGATGCTGGAGGTGCTAGAGAACTTTGCGAAGCTCACCTTTAGTAAGGAGAAATCCTGCGTCTTCCCGCTTGTTGGTCTCAGTTCCTGTTGTATGGAAGATCTCCCAAGATTGGGGTCTCAGTGGGAAACTCAGTCATTAAGATAGTTGGGGGTCAATATCTGGCACCAGGCCAGCATATGCATGAGGATAACATGAGCCGGGCGAGGGGTTTCAGCATCTATGAACGTTTGGAAGAGGTTGCCACTCTCGCTGATGGGGAGAGACGCATTAGTCAAAATGATGGTGTTACCTCGCCTATTGTATTTCTTCGCTAATATCATGTTCCTGGTGCCGCGATCTTGTAATAAAATCTTTGGACTCACTAATAAGTGGTTTCCTCTGGGGCGGGAAGAGGCATAGAATTGTACTGTCAGCACTGCAATTGCAGTATGAGGACGTGGGGGTTCAACTGCTGTGGTTTGAGCTATACTACTTGGCTGCTCAGACACAGCATTTCACTAAATGGCTGGTGGATGATGCAACACTGGACGCTTAGCTGATATGTGGTGTTGTAAGACCTGCGGTTCTCAAGGAGGCTCTGTGGATCGCAGATGGCTTCTTACCACATAGAGAAGGGTTCTGGGTTTAAGGCATGCATACTCCCCATGTATCCCCCTATCCGCGAGCCTCTGCTGGGATAAATGTGACTTGACCTTATTTCGGAAGCGGGAGGGGCTGGTACTTGCCACCTGAGGAGACACCTTCACAGACAGGGTTTTCAGGGACTTCTCAGAGGTGGTTGATAAATATGGGATACATAAGCAACATTTTTTGGGGTACATGAGACTCACTTATTTTGGCAACGTACAGTTGTCTGTGAGGCCGGTTCCATGTGTTAATATCCACGCAAAAATATGGCCATACAAAAATATTGCCATATTTTTGCGCCAATATTAAGGCATGCTACCTGTGGGGGGACACCCTCGCAACCCCCACATTATTTCCAAAGGAGTGGGAGACACCCCTGCTCCCAGAAAAACCCAAAATTATCCCCCCCAAAAATATTGCCTATGGTAGTTCCAAACGACCGTATATACGGCAATATTTTCGGTGGGGATAATATGTAGTGATACCGTGAGGCCAGAGGAGCCAAAGTGTGATGGGGTACTGTCCACGCTATATAGCTTGGAAGATAGATGGAAACTTGTGACACGTATATATATATCATAGCCTGCTTGCGGGTGCGAGCACCAGAGTTACTCAGATCAGGGTTGTGTGGGAGTCGGACCTGGATTGTGTACTGGAGGACAGACAGTGGGATGCAGCAATGCTGTTTGCAAAAAACGTTTTTAAGGAATGCACGATTTCACTTGTTGCAGTTAAACGTCCTATACACAATGTACAGGACTCTGCACAAGGTTGCACGCTTCAATCAACAGGCGTCCCATGGATGACTTTGGTGCGGAGATGAACCTGCAGATTTCCTGCATATGTTTTGGCAGTGCACCAAGGTGCGCTCCTTCTGGCTCCAAATTCGGCTCACACTGGAGGCATCAGGTGTGGATCGGTACAACTGGACCTCTATGGAAGGCTAAGTCTAAACATGTGGTGAAAGTTATGGACCTGGCCTGCATTCTCACTAAACGCAGAATTGCCATGTCGTGGGGGTTGCATGCAGGTACCTGCTACACTGTATGGTGGAAGGATTGGTTGAGATGGTCGACAGCACAGACGGTGGTATGGTGCAGGGCCTTGAAGAATGTCATGAAGGAGCCCACTGTGAACCTGGAGTCTTGGAAGGCTCTATTCAAGGCGATCTTGTCCCATTCTGATGATAAACCTCCTTGAGTGGCTGGTGACGCATTTTCACATATCTATGATGTTTTATAACTTGATCTGCTGATTAAGTTAATATGTTTTGTGTTATGTACTGCACTGAATCCCTTGTAACATGTGACCCAGATATTTTTGCTCATTCACCATTTGTCTTTTCCCACCTACTGTCAGGAAATGTGATTTACGCCCTGCTGTTTTTTGTTTATTGCCCAAGGGTTCATATTGTTTCTTTATGTCATAAAAATCTCAATAAAAATATTTTAAAATAAACCAGTCAACTCTGTATGCTGTAAAAACACATGTATGGGTTTCTTGCTCAGCTTGTATTTTAAACAAACTAGTCCATAATATAGTTACTGAAATGATCCACATTTTTTTATCAGTATTGTATCTAAAAGGCATGAATTTACCAGATAAGTGGTATGAGTAAAAAATCCTAGCTTCCGAAATGGTTCATACAAATTACCATAATAGAGCATAATAGCTTCCCAAGCATACATGATGCCGTTACTTGTCCATCTGTGGTGAATGACAGGAGCACCGGTTATCTTTATAGAGGTACCGTAAGGAGAGTTCATCACTAGAAAGCATTTAATTTGAAGAGAACAGCAGGCCCGGGGCTGTCAAACGTTAGGTGTACAGGCTATTCATGGTTCTGTGGTTCCTTATATGATTAATATTTACAACATGGAGGTCGCCGACATTTGAAATGAGTGAAACTGTATGAATTTATGCTCTTTAGATGAAGGATAACTTTTCTTTCTAAGACGTTACCATGTTCTGTAATGAAACTTCTCGACCGATAGCAGGAGAATACCACATTTAATATTTGGAGGATCATGCCACTGTGGACAGACAAACTTATGAGCCCATCTGAACTTTTTAGCAAATGTACATCCTTGAATAATACAAATACTTAATTGTTCTGCATCTTTGATTTTGAAATACCAATGTTACATGTAATCCATTCAGGAAGATTGAAATTCTAATTGGATTAAACAATCAGAGATGTATGATCTGCAAGATAAGACATTTGATCACTACAGTCTTGAGAAAGCAGAGTTAGGTGAAACACTTGTTGGCAGTAACAGTGATTATTTTTGTCCAGAACAACTCAAAACCCATCACAGCACTACCAATTATTGACCGATATTAACATTATTTATTTTGACCAGTACTTATAGGGTAACACTAGTCACCAATTTACCTAGAGTAATTGATGATAAAACGTTTGATTGTAAAATGGTCCCAACAAAGGGCATTGCATAACTGAAATCTCCAATGATTAACCAGTTAGAAACTCATTAATAATTGCAAAAAAGATCTCAACAAAGGGCATTAAATGTTTGAAATCTCCAATGATCAACCAGCCAGAAATATATTATTAATCTTTACTTTGTCGAAAAATATTGATGAAGGTTTTACTGTTAATATATATATTGGGTGGTACCAAGAAATAACAATCAGATCTTAATAGTTGTAACAATAACACCAACATTCAGGACAACTAGATATTATTTTTGAGAAAGCTGTTCAATAATATAAAAGTGTTTCAAATGATTGAAATGTACAATACTAACCAATACAAATTGTAGCACCACAAACAAATCATACAAGTGGATGTGAACGAAACCATTATAAAGAATACTTTATCACAAAATACAAGAGCGGAGCACATGTTTCTTGAAGTTTAAGATTGTGATTAATATTCAGGTTGGTAAAAAAATGAAAACATTTCAGGTCAGTCAGTACACTCTAAAAATGTCTGCCTGCCCTTTCAGATTCACTCACGTATCCTAGGTGATTGATGCATTCATTCTTGCTTCTAACAATGTTTATACTAGTACTCTGGAGGTTAGTAATAATACAGGCTAGTTAATGATTGCCAAACATTTCCATTATAAAGGTAAGTAGGGCTGGAGCAGAATCAATCGCAGATCAATAATGCACATTGTTCTGAGGTTACTTGCTCTAGGGTGATAGAGAATGGGCAGTTTCATGCCAGGCATTTTCCACTACAAATTCCTGCAATGTAGAGGAAGAGTCAGTCAAATGCCAAACTTATTGATGCAAACTTTCACGCCTCCAGTATCACCTAAATGAGTACCTCTTTTTTAGGCCATTATGCAATGGCATGAGTTCATGGCAGTTCTATACGTGTGAAAGACCAGCCTAACACATCTGTGCAGGGAGGGTATTCTTGGAGGAAACGTACTAACTGGAATTCGAGCCACTTGTGTAGATACGACTATTTGATGGTTCTACTCATCTTAAATAAAACTAAAAGGTGATATAGAATTTTGGGGTATTGGTACATAAGCAAATTTGTCAATGAGGCCATAATTTCCTCCCTGGGGCCATTCTGTTGCAGAGAGAGCAATGTGAAAGACCTCTAGGCCTCCACCACTTCATCTAATTCCTTTTCCTGTAATAGAAATGGTGTGTTTTGGTTTAATTTTGTTTGAATTTATTTTGATTTGCATAGGAAGTGTGAACATTTTATTTCCTATAGGCATATAAATTGTGCTGAAACAATGGGGGTCATTATGACTCTGGTGGTAGCCATGCCGGTAAATAACGGCACGGCTGCTGCAGGAGTCATGAATTTTCCGGCGCCTGGGAATGGGCAATTACCAAGGCATTACAGCCCCAGTGGCATTACAGCCCCGGCGGACCCGGTAATTGCCCATTCCCGGGCACCGGAAAATGTTACTCCCCATTCCTATTTTAGTCCCATTGGACTCAATGGGAATGGGGAGGACGGATGCACCAGCAGCATTTATGAATGGTGCCGGTGCATCCGTCAAGGTCTGGGAGCGGGTGCCGTTCTGCTGCCAGGTGGGCAGAAAGCCACACGCTTGCAGAACTCGTAGTTTGTGGGTCCAGTAACAACGGTGCCGGTAGCCTACCAGATTATCTAGCTTAATAGAAAGAAAACAGAAAAGGGGGCTGGTTCATTGGGGTTCGTTAAGAGTTTTGTGGTGTGTGACGGAGTGGCCTGTCACAAATAACCACACTGACTCCTAAAGTAAAGTTTCAAGGTTATTTATTAAGACTTTTGCTGGTCAGAAAGGCTGGTACTCTTTGGGACCAAATGGGCTGAGGACATTCTGGCGCTAGGGCCGGCCCTTTCATCCCTCGACTTCCCTGGGCTTGGTTCTCAACTCCCTAGCCCAGACATCCCTATATGGGCGATTAGTAAATCTCTGATGGGTAACACCTCTCTGTCTTTCTTCTTCTGTACACTTTAGGTATTTGCCCTAAAACAATGGCTACCTGAATCCCTAGGGAACTTCTAGCTTTCCCTGTCCTATCGTTGGTTAGTTTCAGCGAATAGGGAATGGTGCCTTATTTCGCTCTGCGTCACTCACACTCCTTTCACAACCGCTCACACCTGACTCTTTGCCATACTGAATCCCAACAACAACTGTTCTCCTCTCCCTAAGTGACTGTCCCTCCAATCTCTCACTTTGCCTTTCCACCTCCACCCTTTGATCTTACTTCCTCTACCCCCTCCTATTCATTACTACTGCTTGCACTTCCAATTATACCTCTATCTTGGTTGTTTCCTTTCCCTCCTTCCTCTCAATCTACTTTCCTGACTCTGGTTATAATTTCTATCTCACTTAATGTCAATAGCTACTCCTTTTCACTTGCTCACTCACTGTTGGTCGTCCCACTCTCCCTCTGCTACTGTTTCTATTCCCCTACTACCACTACTTCTCTACCTTTACTGCTCCAAGAGACTGAGGAATATGATGCCCTGCACACTGCTCTCAATGTTATCGAATTTAGGGATATGGTGCCCCACTCATCCTCTACTAATCCCTGTTCGATCATCAGGGACTCTTAGGGATATTGTGACCTGTACACCAATCTCGCTACTACAGAACCCAGGGATATGGTGCCCTGCTCACCCAGGGATATGGTGCCCTGCTCACCCATGGGTATGGTGCCCTGCTCACGTTTTAACTACTGACTACTACTTTTATTCTTCCCTCAATACCCCCACCACCTACTACTTTTATTCCTAACAACTACTACTACACTCCACAGACCCCCTTCTTAACAATAGCCTCTGCACACCAAACACCCACACCTCATTAAATACCCCACTCCCTCCAAGGATTGGCTACTTACCCTGTTCACTCACTTAGATAGGGATGTGACAGAGGAAGGCACTGCTAAAGCTTAAAAGGTCTGGTAAGCCCTGCCCCTTTTCCAAAATGTACCCTGCTGGGGTCCCAGGATGCTGGAACAATAATACATAATGATTTCCCTGGTGGCATAATGGTTAAGGTCTTTATGGGGCCTTTATTATTATTTTTTTATAACAAATCCCTGGTTGGTTAGTCGAATTTGTCCCTTCCACGCGGGCTCCAGGTGACAATGTCAGACGAAATCGCACTTCTTCACTGGCCAGTGTTGGAGAATAGCGCGGCACCCCTTTGGTGCCGCGCATCTCTTCCTGCGTGGTCGCCCCAGTGTTGCTGCGGTTTGCAGTTTAATGTGATAGGGATGCTGCTGCTGGCGTATTGATCTTCCAGCATCTTCTGCTGGTGTCTGTGGCTTCCTTTTTGCCCCAGAGGCTGCCATACCAGACCCAGGTAAGGACGGGTGGGGAGGTGGCCTGCCTGCATTAAGGGACTCGTTTAGTGCAGGTGTGGACTCCCTTCCTCCCATTTGACAGGTCCACAATGCTGGCCCAGTCACAGGTGTTTCTAGTTGAACTACTGCCAACCCCATTTAGCATTATCACCACTCAGTCTGGTGGAATGCCTGCTAGATTATGAGTGTTGTAATGATTGTGTTAGTCCCCATTTTCACAGAACATAAGACTAAACAGACTTTGGAGAAAATACCATGGTGGTAGTTCTGCCTGTGGTAATTCCCCCAGATTCTGGCATGTAAGTGGAGGATATATCTCCAGCACTTGACCACAGGCATCTCCTCCACTATTAACAGCAAATGATGCAGCCCTCAATATGTAGAGATTGATAAGCATAGCAGTGTGTATCTAGGACAAATGCCTTGTGTTAAAGTGAAAAGAAAATAGAACTAAATGAGTTCTGCCAGGGGTGTTGCTAGGTCTGGAAAAAATCAGGGGCTAAACTAATGTCGGGACTGGCAGGATTCAGGGCTAGCTATAGCCTTTTGGTCATAGTCCCTCAGCTTCTATCCGGGGTTACAACCCAGCCCCCCCACCCACGCACCCTAGCAACGCCTCTGGGTTCTGCTCAATTTGGTGGATTTTAATGTCTAAGAGGAGAGTAAGGTCAATAAGTTCATGTTATGATGAGCCAGTAATGTCAACATCAATTATCTAAGGCCTTGAACAGACCTTGCACCGTGACCTGGAGGAGCAATAAGGCCTCATCCATTATGTGTTTGATTCTTGAACGCAGCTTATTACAATTATTTTATTTGTTCACAGGATTTCAGTCTCAGTCCAAAATAAATGTGTAATTCTGTGCAGCCTTAGACACAGTGGGTTTTTAAAGTGACAAATAATGAAATACATTATCAGCGCACATTTTTTTTAACCCTTTGCCCGTTTTCAAAATGCACACTAGATGTTAAATCAGCAGAGCAGCCCATGGCACGTGCATATAAGAGGGTTATATTAAAATGTATGAGTTATGAATGAATTTGCATATTTGAATATCTCCATTATGCATGTAGCTACAGAAACATGAAGGATGCCTCTTAATTCAGACATTTCTTGAATGTAGGATTCTTATTAATGGCACAGCTCTATTCAAGAAATTCTGAGAGAAACACATATCTCATCCCAGTCTGAATATACTTCCTGACGGGAAGGCTAACACACAGCTAAATACATCCCCTTATGGAATTGTTAAAATACATTGGTACATTGGGCCACTCAAAACTAAGTGGAGTGTTCTGGTGGGTATTAGTAAGAAAAGGCAGTCTATCAGAGGCATTTTCCAATCTAAAATTGGTGCAACAAATGATGCTGCATAGGATGTGTTTGCTAGATATTTAAAGAAACAGATAGGAACGGAGGGAGTATTTATGGGACAGCATCAAAGGAAAAGGGCCTGCCCAACAGCAGAAAATGGATTTGGGTTCCAACTGTAAGGAGCCGATGAAACTCTGTTGAAGAAGGCCTTCTCCAGGGGTACTGAATGCAGAAGCTTTTCCCAAGACAGAAGCAGATTGCGGAAAGGGATTTGGGAGCAGGTGGATATACTAAAAGGAAGAGTTTACCTGGTGGAGTTGCCTTGAGCTGTTGATGTCTCTTCTTTTACACCTTTGAAAGAAACTAGAAGAGAGTACAATGATGCCATAACATTTAGATAAATATTCCAAGAATTAATTCAATCCCAAATTGCAATTGGTATTTTTTGGGGGAAAGTCTGTTTATAAGCTAAGTCGCTTAAAGGAGAACTGGGGCTGCAAATGAAAATTCGAGGCATTATATTTAAAATAGATGGTCTGGAATCCATACTTCTGACTGGCGCATTTGCCTCTGACAGCAATGCATTATTAATTGTTTTCATATGAACAAATTATGAATGGTGCTCCAGGTGCCTCACAGATTTTCAAGGATTGTTAAACCTCTTGGCCTGTGAAAACCATAGTTAACATAAAGGAAAAATCTTGAATAGAGATTTATATTGCTCCAAGTGGAATAGGCATGAGGCGGTTCCATGTGTTAAAATCGCGGCCTTGGTTTTGCCGCTGCAATCCATGTAAAGGATGCGGGGGGCACCCTCGCACGCAACCCCATACCCATTATACTATTTAAGGGGAGCTTAATTCCCAAGAAAATAATGTACATTTAAATAACCAACATCGTTTTTCTAAAATAGCTTTGCACAGAAATAGAATGATTTTGCCTTCTAGGGGACTCTGAATGGCAACAAAATTAAGCTGTTGATTCCATGTCTATTTCAATGTAATAGTCCCATGCTTGTGGGACCCCTTTAATACATCAAGATATTTTGTTCTCCAAAATAAAAGATTTAAACCTAATTGTAACCAAGTCAGTCTGATCAAATATTCTTGTATCGATGTCCAAACTAGTAATCAATAGGTTCCAACATTTAAGATCTGAATCTGTGTGATGTTAAGCCAACATTTTTCTTTGATGCCACATGTGTCCATGGTTTCACGGAAAACCAAGTTAATTATTTTGTTTCAAACTTTATTTTAAGAAAAGTTTTGTCTTTTTGAATCCAACAACCAATGTCAATGTGTACGTCCATATTGGAGATGATTTCATTTTTTTTTGTCTAGAATAGCTATTCAGATTTACTTTGATATTTATGGACGTTTGTGTGTATTGTGAAAGTAAACATTACAGAGATAATAATAGAACAGCCGAGTTTCTTTTCTGTAGACAAGCGGTCTATATTTAAGTGGAGAATTTGGGTGACTTCCCCAGCATTTAAAATTTGGGGACCAACTTTAATTTTTGTTATTTATTATTTTAAAGAAAACAGACTATTCACATTCAAAACAGCCTGTTTCTTGTCCCAAAATTTGCTTTAGGAGTATCATGTTTGAGGCCACTAGAACACAGATATTAACCCATAAAATGAATCAGATGTTACACATCTAAAGGCTCTGATCATATGCAAAAAGAGAAACTACACTTTGCTAAATGCTGTAATGAGAAATCGCCTCACCAGTATAAAAACTAGAGTCCAAATACCTCGGAAGATAGCTCTTCCAAAGTATCTGTACTTCAGATACTTGAAGATTGGCTTTTCCAGCAAAGCAAGTGGATGAGAGTTGGTAGTCTACAGCAACACCCACCAATGATCCTTTAAGACAAAAAGTAAAAACTAATACAAGGTAAAAGAAGAGGGGAACTAAAATTATGTTTGGGGAACTAAAATTATTTTTGTAGAGTCAGAATTAGGATCAAATGGCAATGCAATAAATAATCGAAGGGTGAACCGCCAACCACTTCAAGAGACCACTGACAAGAAAAGGACGCAAGTAATGCAGTGGAGAAAGAATAGACAGATTGCTAGGATGATGAAAGTGTTGACAATGCCATCCATAATTGAAAATCACACCAAAGGATATCTTCTCCAAATTCTCTGACACAGAGGCACAAATTGAAGAGATTCAAATGTACAGTTGGGATATGAATGATACGTTTCACTCTCTAGAACAGGTGTCTACAACCATTGGCTCTCTAGATTAGGACTACAACCCCCATGAGCCTCAGCATCATAATAAATGGGGAGAGATCATTTGAGCGGTAGTTTAAAACATCTGTAGAGCCACTAGTTGCCAAACCATGTTCTAGAATTAGAAAGGATCACTTGCAGCAGAGTATTACAAAGATCAGCAAGGAAGTCCTTCTTACTCAGTACAAATTATGCATATTACCAAATTTAATTGTGAAACAGAGGATACACTGTAGAATTTTAAAAGCACTATGCTAATGAGTCGAATGTGTATTCTCAATACACCAGAGTGCTGAAGCATCTGCTGAGCCACATAAGGCTTACATAATAGAGCTCTTTAACATTCCAATAATCAAAGTATACTGTATATGTAGATCAATAGCAATATAGATTGCTTCAAGATCCTATCAAGCATTTCCAAAAGAGAGAAACACCACGCACATTTCTTGGTAATGTTCTAAGTAACAAGGTCAAGAAGATCATCTTTTCATTATGCTTTAAAGCCAGGAACTGCAAGCAGGCGATTCCAAGTTTGAGACCTGTCCAGGCTTGTCAGGAGCTGCATACATTAAGCACTAAGAGAATTGACAGCTATGTAAACCCTTTATGAAACCCCCAGCTACCATGACGTTTCCTTACCCAAGGAGGTTACGAGCAATGTGCTACCATAGAATGAAAACATTTCACATTTTGCTGATGGAAAAGAGGCCTTTACCTCTATTTAGCAGGAAATGTCAATGTGTTGGGGGTGCAAGTGAGACAACCTTATAAGAGATGTTATTCTTTTTCTTTTACTTTCTTTTCTTCTTTAGAGAATGGAATAACCTGAGCTTTCAATCTAGCTAATCAAAAGATTAAGCCTAAAATGGAGGGAGGGGAACAAAAGTAATTTATCAAGGACACATGAAGAGGACAGACCTTAATAGTGTTAAGTTTGGCTGGAATGTCTTGTAGAAAGAAAGCTTGCTGGAAAATTGCATTGTTGTTTATTAAATGCAGAGCAATGCGTCAGTTTCCCCAGATGCTTCTGAAGTCAGAATGTCTGGAATGTAGTAAATCCCAGTAGTTATTGACTGCATTCTGAACATTCTGATTGGTTAGGAGGAGGGGGCCAATAATGCATTCAGGTGCCAATTACAGATATTGTTTTATGTTTGTTCCCCTCATTTTTACATTTGGGTGCTGCATTGAAAAAATAAATAAATGAGTGCTGAAATCCAGCATTTTAGGTGTATAGGGAGATTATGGAGGTGATGCATTATACAAGTAGATAAATATGCAAGCCCACCCAAGTTTTTCTCATTTCTTGGAATGGTAATGACTTGAGGAATCTGCAGAAAAGGGTTGCAGTGTTAGAACATGTATCTAATCTAGAACCTCATCTGTGCTACCTGCAGGAGGTGCATAGGCCTAGAAGAACATGCTAGTTCAGAGCTGGATTGGGAGGCATATGTTCTCTGACGAAACAACTCACAAAAAGGTAAAGGCAGTGTCAAGAACTTTCATATACACAATTACAGACATGTTTAGAATAGTAGGGCATGCAGGAGAGCGATTTGGATGGGGACAACTTATTTTCATTTACCCTCTGAAGATTTTATGGTCCCAAATACAGTTGACCTTCAAACTATCGCACAACTAGAGGCTGTATTTATACCTTTGTCCTGCCTACAAGTTAATGCCAGTGACTTTAATATATTACTGGACACAAAGCTGGATACGTTCAGTAAGACCCTACAACAATGCATGAGGGGTCCTAGCAGGGCAGTTAAATATGTAAAGAAACTCTAAACCTGGAGGATCCATGGAGAGTCTGAAATCCTATTATTATTCCCTTTACTCTAGGGGATAAAATACATGTTTGTGAATAGATATTTTCTGTGCACGCCCATGATTATTTCAGATCCTTGCCTAGTCTTATGCTCTCTGTGACCATCTTCACTCTTTGATATGGGTTAAGACCGTACCATAGATACAGAATAATTTAACGACCCACATCTAATTCAGGAAATGGAAGAGCTTTTGAGTGAGCTCTTCAAATTTTCCTAGAATGTCTCCCTCGACATTATATGGGACAAATAAAGGTAAACATAAAAATGGTTTGAATTTCATCTTCTGTTCAGAACCGCAAAGGCAAGCAATATGTATGCAGCCTTAAATTAAATGTTGCATGTTTTCTCCACACATGATTAATGCCATTGGGCCTCATTATGAGTGTGCCGGTCCAGAAACAACGGAGCCGGTAAGCCTACCAACATTGTTGTTTCCGTACCGGCACACTACTACTCCGCGGGCGGGTGCCGTCCCACCCACCAGGTTCAGACCTGGTGGGCGGAATGGCACCTGCCCGCAGAATTTCACAGAAGCACCGGCACCGTTATTAACGGTGCCGGTGCTTCCGTGTTCCCGATTCCCATCGAGTCCTATGGGACTAAATGGGAATGGGGAATTACAAAATTACCGGCGCCTGACTTCCCGGCTGCCGGACTCGGAATAGCCCGGTGGCACCGGGAAGTCAGGCACCAGTAATTTTTTACAGGTCCGGGGGCAAGCTGCCAGCACCGGCAGCCTTACCGGCAGACCCGTAATGAGGCCCATTGTCTAATAGTGCAGAGCTTTTTGATACGTAGATTTTGCAGCCCAAGACTGAGTTCTCAAGGATATAGTATGGTGGTATTAAAGATCCAAATCTCACCTGTGTACACCTATACCATTTTTTATTATCTTCCTAGAAACTATCCCGAATAAGGTCATTTTGCCATTAATTAAAAATTACCATTCAAACACATAGGTCTGGTTGGCCAGATCATTTTGTAGATTATGGATTTAGTTTCAAAAGTATTGCAAACGCAATTTCAAAACTCATGCTAGAAATCATACCAAATTGTGCAAATGTCTACATATGTGGAGGGAAAAAGCATTTAGTCAGGACACCCCTTTAGTCCAGAAAGGCAGCACAGTCTCCCACTGTTTGTAGTACACATAGATGTTGGTGAGTGAGGCAGTCAATTCCTGGGTCCAACCCTGTTGGGACAATTAACCCCTTCCACAGAGGATAGTGTTGGAAAGTCCCGCACTATCTCTGGAAGGGCAGCCCCCATATAATGATATAAATACTACATGCCTGCTTGGGAATTCAGGATTCTTTTGACCACTGGGGAACTCTAGGACAAGGGATGATACACCCTGCTATGCGTGACATTTTGAAGACCCATCTGCAATAGTGTCAGCCATAATTTGATACATGATGCATGAAGACTTCACATTACTTCTGGGGGTAACAAATCGTTTTGTGTCGTTTGCGATGGAACAATCTATCCTGGTGCCTTTGGCAACAGTCTGTTCTTGAGCTCCTGTGCCGAGCTTTCCAATGTGATCTGCCAGATAACAGTAGTTCGGTAAAGTCCTGAAAATACTGAAAATAAGAGATTGCAATGTTGTGGGATTAATATCCCAATCACCCACCCCAGTATCTTCACCCACCCCCTTTCTTTCATTTTCAGCACGCTTCTCTTCACCTTCCTGCAGCTGTGGAAGACCCTTGAGGAGTGGAGATGTGCATCCCCCTTCACAGAGATCTTTGAGGGATTCACAATCCACTGGTTATCTTGCCAGATGCTCATATGATTCATCATGAAGAACCCCATTCCAGTTTTCAGGATCATTCTGGAACTGAAGTTGGATGTATGATGTGTCCCTGCAGGCCGAATTTGCCGAAACTCTGTTAGCCAATACAGATGTTAACACTGCAGGGAAAAATCATTCCCTCTCAGTGTCTCTTACCTTGTTCTCTCCCAAAACGGGCGACACCCCGCCACCCAAAAACTTCCAGCCTGCCCCTGAGGTTTAAAGGGCGCACACACACATACACACACACACTCGCTCTCTCTCTCTCTCTCTCTCTCTATCTCTCTCTGTCTGTCTCTCTGTCTCTCTCTCTCTCTCTTATACAGGTACCCTTAACCTCTCCCAAAACAACCTCTTTACCTAATGGTTACCATTAGTGCCGCCATCACTGCTCAGATTCCTGGTTGTGCTGTATGCGCATGCAGTGTTCTAGGACAGGTTGCCGTTCGGTGAAAGCAGCCTGTCCGGGAATTATTTTCGGCGAAACTGGGTAATAGTCTGAAGTTATGGCCTCACTCCAATATCAGGTGAGGGTGTGGTTGGTTGCGGGAGATTTATTCTTGGCCCCTAGCTGTGTGTGCTACCGGTGCGCGGTTTGAGGCCTTTTAGAGACACTGGAGCCGACTTCTGGAGGTAACAAACAGGGATTCAGGCCTTTACGCCTGCCCAGATGGCCTGAAAAACGTTGTACATTCCCTTGACAGGCAAAGGTCACAGCGAAACACACCACCTGAGTAAGTTTGGGTGAAGTTTGACATGGCACTAAGTCTGTTAACCACCCTACTAAGGAGGGTGAAAGGAGGATCATGGCTCTCTCTCAGGCAGCATTTCTTTTCATCAGAACCTAATGTTTATTCCTCCCACTGTCCTTATCACTCTTATTATGGTAATGAGTGGAGTCTCCTTACTGCTCTCTCCTCAGTGCACAATGCAGGTATTTGAGATGAGGTTCGAAAAAGAGATAGAGAGAGAGAGAGAGAGAGAGAGACAGACAGACAGACAGACACAAAAAAAGATCTACTGCAGCAAAGTATTGAAGGAAATTGGCAGCTGTTTGCATAGGCCATGGATGTGCTGCTGCCGTACACAAGGCTGTTTTGTCACGTTAGGTCTTTTCATGCATTGCTACAACTTCTAATGCTTTGTTATGTCTTGTGTTTGCCTTATGCTGCACTAGATTAGGTTATGTTAGGCCTTGCTATATGTGGCTTTTTTAATTGTGCCCCTTGTTAAAGTGCTCACCATTTGAATTTCGACCTTATACTCTACTGATCCCAGGTGCCCCACTCTGATGCTGGGGTTTCCGTGCACATGGCCCACTGGGAATTTGCCTCATTGTCCCCAATGTAATTAGTGCCCTACAGTGTTTTGCTCTCCGATGACCAATGTAATTTCATCAGACTGGATTTTGGCCTCCTAGCATGCCAAGTCATACCTAGGGAGCACGCCAGCACTGTCCTCTCTGAAATCCCTACTCTGAACGCCCCATAGGAAGTACGCACGCCTACCTCCTACTCTGTACTGACAACTGCTTGGTCCCCATGCATTCTGCTCCTCCCCATTCTCCTCCACTCTATGAAGGAACAGTCACTGTCCACTGCCAGATACACCAGCCCACTGCAAGGCGCCTGAGGATGACATTTCACAGTTACCTTACATGAAGTGCGCCGATTTATCACGTTGGCCACACTGGATAGATACTCCAAGTTGCGCAACAGGCCCCGCACTAAATTTCTCAACATCAATGCTGAGACATAGTACACATTTACCAACTAAGCCACTTACAGACAGCAATTCAATACACCTCCCCATAGAAATCAGATTACAGAATGCTACACTGCTACAATCAGCTTACACCTCACAGTCCCAGGAAATGCATTCTAACACTACAGGCATGCAAGACTGCCATCTGGCACACATACCTGTACATTCTCTACGCAGGACACCGAGAAACAGACTTACATGCAGAGTTCAGAAACAGCAAAGCTATCTTAGAGTGTCTTTCTCTCCCCATTAACCTGGCCCAAACGCCACCTCTTTCACATTCTTTCAGCGCCTGGAGACCATGAAAATTGTCGCATAACATAACATGCTTGTGTTTGGAGCATTGGGGCTTTCTTCCAAACACCATCACTATTGTCGTGGCTTCAGAAAATTGAAGTTAAATCTCATCTACTATGAAATGGTTGAGTAATATTGGCTACTCCTGTCATTAATGCACACATCACAGCGCCACCTAGTTGCCATATCTTGAAGTCGATTTCCATTTCATACCACACAGCTACACTTCCATAGCGTTTAGCTCTGTTGCTCGGAAGTAAATATGAACTTCCGGAGATGGCTGCTAGTCTGCATTCTTTTCTCTTCAGGGTAATACATGATGACGAAAATGCCTGCGTCATTGGCTTTTCCATGGAAAAGTCTGAAGGTTTCTGGGTTGCCAGCAGAATTCAAGCACTGTGTAGGAATGTGAGTGCCTAGTTATCTGTTAATGATAAAGATCTGTCCGGCTCCTTCACTCTTTTTATAAGGCGATCTCTTCCACTATCAGAGATGGGAAGTTAAAATGGCTCTCACAAGTTACACTGCTGACTAAAACGAGGCATCCAGTCAAATAAACCAGGACATAGAGACATAGAGACGTATCATCCAATTAGGCAGCCGCATACATCCAGGCAGTGTTCAAGATATACCCAGAAGGAGAATGGATGAATTAGGTCAGGCTTGCAGCTAACTCTACCCGAAGGACAATGCACAAGATCTGTGGGTGCAAATGCATACAGTTAAAGAAGACAATGGCGTCAGCCTCTTAAAATGAGACAATGGTATCATCCAGTTAAAGAAAGCAATGGTATCTTCGAGTTAAAAAGCAAAGACATAGACACTAGGAATACGGGCAATGGGCTCTCTCATACACTGCTATCTGACCGATCACAAATCTGTGTGCAACCTTAATAGCTTATTTCAGGATAAGATTGTTCTTGATCAGCCGGCAGAAAAGTGGCCTGCCAGAAACGGAACTGGAGAACTGGAAAAAATGTCCTTTCTATGAATATCTTTCCGTGGATGTGGTTATATTGGTACAGTGACAAATGACCCATATTTTTAGTATAAACCAGAGGTTTCAATTTTACAGGCTCATATTAAATATCTCGAATAAAATTATTATTTCCCACAAGGCCATCCGTCACCTACTTGTGTAGATTACTGTCAGGCCAGGAGGTTGAGATTTCAACTACTTGTTCAATGAGCCAAAATAGGCAATGTATGTTATTTTGTATTTGTTTTGCAAAATATCTTTATTTATACAGGGAGGAACAATGCTGTTTTGATCTCAAAAGAACTTACAATGGATAAGAAATTAGATTTGACGCAAAGTAGTGAGCTTCTTACAATAGGGGTATTTTAGAGACAATCTGACGACGCTGGAAGAGCAGGGCGGAGGGGGTAAATAAATGCAACAGTAATTTAATTTGGGTGCACCAAAAGCTCTCGCTAGGTGCAGAAACCTTTAGCACTGAAAAGAAAGCTTTTTGAATGTGACTGGTGTGATACTATACACACTGCCAGAAAATATACGCTTTGTAAGAATTGCAGTTTTCAGGCTTTACCATGAAATCTGCATCCATGATCTGTTTATTTATTTATTTATTTGTAAGGCACTTATACATCAATAAATTGTGTTTCAAAGCACCTGCAGGGCAAAGGGGAGGGAACGTGGGAACAAAGGAAAATAGAATAAACAGATTAACAGGAAAGAGGGGGTCCTACTAGGCCTTGTGAGCATTCAGAACGTGCAAGTGCCCGTGATATTTGGTTTCGCCTACTTTCAGGAAATGAAACACTAATATGTTGTTGCTATTACATTTGTATATAGAATTATTCTAATGGTTTGAAAATAGTAAACATGTTACTTTTATTTAAAAAATTGCATTTTGTATACCTTTTCTGAAATGGATTATAAAGATTTATAAAATTTGATTATTGTATTCGATTTTCATTCGTTTGTTTTCCTTTCCTCATCTTGTGTGCATTCTATATGAACTTGCATTTTCAATATGTCAATATTGTGTAAGGTTCAATTTAAACCAAATCACATAATAGAGTATATACTATATGATTCGTTCATCAGAACTCTAGAGCTAGAACAGCCCCACCTGTCATTTGCCTGAGGCTTTGAAGAACTGTCTCTTAAGGTAGTGTGGCAGACCTCACTCTCCCTCCAACAATATTTAGCTCACCATCTGCACCCCTAAATGACTTTCCACATTTCTTATTTCTGTGCTACTGGTACGAAACAGTTCTCTTCCCTAAAGAGACGGAGGCCACTCAGCGATTAGTGAGAATTCAACAGAGACTATTCTGAGCACTGAAGGTCAGCTTGATGCTTGCAGAGAGAGACAGGTAGCCTGCATCCTGCTGGAAAGATATAACTCTTAAATGGTGAAGATCGTTTCTATCCCTTCATATCTCCACATACACTTGTGATATCACACTGAGAAGCACCAGAGCACAGAAGGATGTGCGTAAGATCCCAGGAGCCTATTGAGAGGTAGGGAATTCAAAAGGCTAGGGATAACCATGGAGGCTGTTGAATCTCACTCCTGGGAAATAACTTGTGAAGAGGCTTAGAAGCCATTGGGTCTGAAGTCTCGAACCTAGTGGCATCCTGAGAGGGCTGAAGAAGGCAAAAAGTAGGCTGGAGTCTTGCAGGTAACCTACGTCCTCAGAGGCCAATGAAAATCTAAGCGACTGGTGGTACAGACTCATTGGGCCTCATTAGAAGTTTGGCGGTAGCCTTGCCGGTAAAACTGGCAGGCTGTCGCCAAACTTCTGAGAGTTTCCGCAACCCACGAATGGGCAATTACCGGGTCATTATGGCCCTACCGGACCCTGTAATTGCCCCTTCACGGGCGCTGGAACGCAATGCTCCTCATTCCCATTTGAGCCCCATAGGGCTCAACGGGAATGGGGAGGTCGGATACACCAGCACCGTTATAAATGGTGCCGGTGCATCCAACATGCTGTGCTCGGGGGTGCCTTTCTGCCCGCCAGGTCAGACCTGGCAGGCAGAAAGGCACCCCCGAGCACAACTCGTAGTTTGCCAGTCCAGGAACTATGGTACCGGCAAGCTTACCAGTACCGTAGTTCCCGGACCAGAAAACTTATAATGAGTCCCATTGATTCCAAAGATGGGCTTCAGTGAAAGTTCAAAAAAAGGATTCCATAGTGTCAAGGTGCTGCGTGTCCACCCCTAATGCCCCCCCAGCTTTGCTAATTGACTGCCATCTTGCTCCTAAACTCTAGCCCTCCCAGCCTTGTCACAATCTTCTATTCAGACCTCTTTTAGGTTTTCAGACTTCTTTCCGTCATGCTGCATTGATTGCAACACTCTGCTAGCATCTTCCCTCTTATTTCCCACCTTCTTCAGTACATGCAGCTCCCTTGAATTCCGCACAGTGGCTCGTGCGTTGAAAGGGCATTCTGGCTCTGGGTGCACAAGCTTCCTCCATACAGTGGCCTTCCAGCCATTTTCCAGTTGGCAGTGTTTGCATCTCATAGTCACTGGAAATCACAGCTTCTGTGTCTGACATCCAGTGCACTCTCTGTGACAGTCCTCGCTTTCCGGACTTTCTTTACCATAGTTCATGGCTCTCGCATATGCGGTTGTTGAACATGCTTTCCTTCTCCAACCAGTTGTTAAGATGGATTTCTAAACTTTGACCTGCTGGGCAGAGGTTTAAGAGGCCACCCTAGTTTAGTGAAACAGGGAACCTTCTGGACAAACCAGACCAATCTAGGTAGCTTGACAGGCAGTCAAGACTAACGGCCTAATTCACAGAAGTGTTTTATAATGGCAAAACCCTCCTGGAAAATGTTCTGTGAATCAGGCCCTCAGTCTCAAGAGGAGTGAGAGTGATTGGAAGCCCACAATGAGCACACAGAGTAACGAACCACAAATTACTCTTAGACAAGTATATATAAAAAATATCTATACATTTATTTTTGGCCCGACCAATGGACACAAGTAAATTTCAGTTATATAAGAACAGTTACCATACAATTTGTTTTCTAATGTGACAAAGGAGTAAATCACAGGCAAACCTGTAAGGAAAAGGGTGAGTTAACACACTAGAAGCATTAGACAATTCTTCTGAGTCATTCCCTATCTTTCGCAGTCCAGCCCTAAGAAGCGGGGAGCCTTGTGCTCAACAGTACAGTTGTGCGTAAGAACGCACAATCGCGCAGGCAGAACAAAAAGTGGGTTTTCTTGAGGGAGCTGTACTGAGTCAGGAAGGGGCAAGAGGTGATGAAGAATTGGTTCCCACTATTGGAGTAGGGTCTGCCACAAGCAACCGATGTCCCAAGTCATGGGTTTCAAATCAAGACGGCAGTGATTCGGCAGTATACAGTGAGGTGGAAAGTTCACTGGATGGCCCAGGAACACTTCTGAAAGGGCTCCTTCGGTGGGTACGTTTGATCGATGAAGAAAACAGGAGTTGGTCGGGACAGCAGACGGCGAAGCGAACCGAACCTTCCAATGCGTCTCTGGTGGGTTCACAAGTCTGTTTCTTCATTGCAGGATACTTGGCTCCTTTTGTAGTTTGGAGAGAACTCAGGTGAGCCCCTTCTCTTATCCAAGATTAGCTTGTCGCCAAAATCGAGGACTTCCAATCGAAGATCTGCTCTCATGCAGGCATCCCAGTCGTGGACCAATCACAGCTCACGGTGGTCCCAGTCATTCAGGCACTCCAGACATCCTGGCACCAGTAGTGTGGATTGGGACCAGACACACGTTACATGCAGAAGCCTGCAAAAGAGATCGGTTTTCGTAGGAGGCTGCATGCACAAATAAGTAAAAACCCGGGTCAGTCGACCTGGGAGAAGGCAAGAGAAAAAATTGCCATGGGATAGAACAAAAGACTTTGTGGCTCGGCCATTTTCAGACCTGGCCACAGTCTTGAACCAAAACGCGGAAACACAATGTGATCCAGCAAAAAGAAGTAAAACAGTTTAAAAAGTAAATGCTGCCACCAATTCGTCCCAGGCACACTTGTACAATCACCCAAACAAAACCTCAAAGGTGTCTAGGGCAATAAATCAAAAAGGACCCCAGCGCATGGTACTGGAAGGTACATTATGCACTATTAAAAAGTTACCAAGAAATGGCAACATAGTGGAGGACTAAGGGAAACATAGTTTCCCAGTACTGACAGTATGAAGGGTGTGTCAGTTTCCCCATAACAAGTGAGAAAAAGCCCAGGGGAGTGCAGCCGAAGGCTGTGCTCCACTGGAAAAGGTCAGGTTAGGCTAGCCATACAAAAGAAAAAAGTTTGGGTTGGGGTCCACAAATGGAGGGAAAATTACATATTGATGAAATATTTCCTAACACCAGTCCACTCACAACATGTGGATGTGTGAGGGGACTGTGTCAGTCTCTGCATTGGTCTTTTACGATGGCTGTGCTTTTACTGCTTGCATCATCTCACTATAGCCACTTGTTCCTTTCCGTAAACAATTTTCCAAGGTGCTTTATTGCAACAGTCATAAAATATACCTCCTAGAAGGAGAAATGAAGCAGGTGGAAGCCTAAGGAATGGTGAACTCTGTATCTCAGAGAGTGAGAGAAGAGTCTGGTAAAGACCTAAATACTGAAAGGACTGAGAAGCATCCAGAATCATTTGATAATTTCATAATAAATCTGTAAACTTAAATATTCATCTCTTTTTTCATGTGTCCATCAGTCGCAGTATGAAACACAAACTCAGTTTTGGTGGACCAACAACTGTAAATAAAACAGATTTTCACAGGATAGACATTGAACTCCCATCATGTCCCAGGATTTAGAGTGATTAAGACAAACCCAGTTTGGTGCAGGTTGTGTGGGGTGGACCATTTGGGCACAGGAACACTTGGTGCATAGCCAGACCAATGTCCCTGCCAAATATCTGAGTAGTGAGAAAGGTTAATGAGAGCTTTCACAAAGTGAAGCGGCCTGACAGCAGGTTTAGGTAAACTTTCTGAAGAGTTGGCAAAGTGAGTTTCTATGGCCTTACTGGGAGAGTGGTGTTTGGAAGCAAAAGGCCTTGAGACATGATGGGGCGTTAAGCTGTAAGGATAGTACTCTATACTGAGGAACACAGTGGGTAAGGCAGGTTGCTAGGTAAGTCTGATGGTGAACAAGGACATTAAAAATGTGCATTAAGGGGACCTGGCAGGTACATGAGTGGGAAACGAGAAGTAGCTGGTAGCAGAAACATCACTGTATAAAAAAGGGGTGATCACTGGGTTCTTCCCCGTGCTTTTTGACACTTTCTCAGGCATGAAAATGTTTCCAGAAATTCTATTATTGTAATTCTAATTGTATCTGAGCTTGTCTGTAAATATTTCGAGGGTACTTTCTTGTACACTGCCATATCGTCTATGACACAACAGATGCTCTGCATGTTCAATTAGCATAGAGCCATCTCCTAAAATTACCATGAGCGCATTCACGAGTGTCTCATAAAATGGGATTTACCAGCCTAGATCTATTTCCAAAGACCCTCAAAAAAGGAAAATATAACATGTATTTATCAAAAGTCCACCAATGTCAGTTCTGCTGACCAAGGAATTGGAGACAATATTGGTGCACATCCCACCTTTGCAGCCAGTTGTTATGGCTTTACCTGGCTAGGTACATCCACTGCAGAGGGCTCCTGGAACTCTTCAAAGACACGTTGGGCACACTTTATATTCAGGAATGAGATGGAGCCTCGCCACTGTTCATCTTGCATTGTTCCCTATCTCATACATACTGCTGTTTCCTCGCTTCGCGCCTCCTCTTTCTCCTCTCTGCGTGCGTCTGTGTTCCTCTTAAGGTCGTCCTCTGATTTAAGGGCATGCTGATCAGTCTCACTCTACAACAGGAAGGGCCTAAAGATAAAATACGTGAGCATATACAGGGGACAGTCTTCTCTAAATAGAATACACATCACTAACCTGTGGCCATTTCCTTAGTGGTGACACCATCAATGGCTGCTTGTTTCTATCCAATTTGCCTTCCTCATTAACATCACACTGATCTTGGGCATGTGATCGCTTAGGAGAAGCCATCATGCGGGATGATTTTATATTGGAAAGGCAACAAGACATACTTTATTAGGATGTCCAAACAGTTGGTAATGTTGGTCTCGGGAGGATAGCTCAGGGGCAACGTGCTCACCTTGGAAGGAAGCAAGACGACACGGAGCAACACAGGTTTGATACCCAGTCTGCATTTAGAAACCTCTGGGTACTAAGCATGTTATGAATAAGCTATCATATCAATAGTAATCTTTTATCCGGTCTGTCTGTGAGCCTTTGCCTGGTCATCTGGTGTGTCTATATGAGAAGCACATACATGCTGTCATTGGGGGAAGGAGGAAGCCATTTTGGATAAGTGTTGAGGATGGCAGTGCGCTCTCCAGCCATCATGCACGTGTAGAGCAGATATAGCCTAATAGGGATGCTTGTCACGATGTGCGCCTGCTGATCTTGTGTTCACTTCTGGGTGGGTTGCATGAAGGCATTTCTAGTATTGGAATTTGCACCCATATGCCACAAGATCTGGAGGCATGGATTGCATTTGAGAGTTCTCCTCCATTATGGATCGATTTCAATATTGTGGCAGCCAGCAGGCGTCTTTACTTTCATAAAGTGCATTTTGCCGAATGACCTTCACACCAGTACGTCTCCACAGGACAGGGTTGGGAGAGGAAAGCTCCTCTGCCCGTCGGGTGCCGCGATTTAATCAAACTAAAGTCGGGGGGCGTTATAACATTTTAAAGCCTCCGTTAGCTTTAGTCCAACATTGCTCATTGACCTGGTGTGCCTGTTAAGACGGACATTCAGGTCCCTTTTCTGTAATGTGTTCTTGTTTGTTGAGCATACACTGTTGATACACTCTTGTGCTTGAGTCAAAACTATTTTAGTGACCTGTATTCCCGAACCTGCACAGTTTTCTTTTTCACTGAATTAGTTTAGTAGCCAAAAGTCAATAAAAGTTACCCAAACCTCAATTAATTTACATATAAGTGGTTCGTTTTGTTGTAACATACCCAAAACTTTCAAAAAAGACATGGAGGGAAAAGTTTATGAATAAGAATGGAATGTTGATTAAGTATGGATTAAGTATGGATACAGTCTTTGATGTTAGAATAACAATTTGCCAATGGTATATTTTGAAAACTAATGATGCCAGTAATAAAAAAAACACATTTCCGATATAAGCAAAATGTCTTCAACTTTATCTATGAACTATGCAATGTGCACATCATTTTGTTTACAAAAACGTTATTTTACATAGTTGCAATTATATTGTCTGCTCCTGCAAGTTCTACTGCATGGCTCACTTACTGCACCAAAGCTGGAGTGGGTGGCGCTCGCCCATTCCAAGATGGTTGCAACACACACCAGCCTCATTGCATCCCTGCCGATGCTCCACCATGACGCTCATGGCTGCTTCTCCTTAATTGGAGTTACGGTGCGCGTCTCGGCACGTCACAATGCTCCAAGCCTGCGCCGGTCCTGCTCTTCGTCCCTCCTGCCTCCTGTGCGCTGCTTCTCCAGCTTCTTCCTTCTTGTTCATGGCATAATCCTCCCTCCTGCTTACATCTGCTGGTCCCCTGCTGCTCCTGCTCCTTGCAGTTTTCCTGTGGTTTCTCCAGCTTCCTGTACAGCAGCCATCCATCCCATTCTTCTGCTGCAGCCCTGATCTTCCTTTTCTGCGCCATTGCTGACCTGCAGTACCTCACCATCCTTGACCTTCAGAACACTGCCGTTACATCCTGTGGTGTCTACGGGGGTTTGCCTGTTGGATTTTTCTCCAGGGACTAACAGTCCCTCAGGTCACCTCGACCTCTGTATCCTCAGAGGTCAAGGTGGCTTCTGGGATGGGCCGCCCTTATCTGCATGACACACTCACCAGAAGCAATGTAAGGTGTCGAACTCAGCCCGTCTGTCATACTTACAGGGACTTTGCAGGTGTAATGGAACAAAGAGAGTAATTTCATCAGGGTGAATCACAGTCCAATGTAATCAACAAAAAATCATTGTATGTGCTTCTCCAGTCAAACAGTATCTCCAGTCAAACAGTATTGGGTTAGTAACGTGCCTGTGCAGATTATTCTGTACTGCGCACTGTAAATGCACGCAAAGCACTTTGCCAGTCGATAATTTGTTCAGTTACTGTTTATCGCACTGACGCGTCAGGTGTTCTGTGTCTGCATATACACCATCAGGCAATCCAAAGAGAAGAGCTAAGCTCTGAAGTGTATTTCAGCTGTTTAAGTGTGGATATGTTGCAGCTCACAGTTCCTAAACAAGGCACTTCCTGTATCAGACTGTATAAAATCTTTCGGATATGGGAGGACTTGGAATATTTCTTCTTCAATGGCTTTTTCATCTTTGGCTTCTAAAGCCTGTTTAACGTTTGTGGTTGATTGTATTGAAATCTTCCCTCTTGTATCAAATAGAACTGATCTGCACGTATCATCAACGACCACTCTCACATGTCTGTCTTCTGGTAATCACAATCATTGTGTCGGCTTCTCTATCATCACGGATGAAACTATGTTCCTTGCATGTTAAGGGGGTCCAACTATATGCACGGACGATCGTTTGTTTCCCTTATTTGACAGAAATCCTTTTTAGTGATAACTTTAGAGCTTTAGCAAGGATTATTTTGCCTGTCTACGCTCTTCCATATTCTTAATGTTTAATGTTCTGTAGTGACCGACACTAACTGGTACCATGATCCACATACTTAAATGACCCTCCTACCAAATATTAGGTCTGTAAAGGTTGACCCTCTTGCATGTGTCAATTTATGATTGGGCGATCATCATCTAGGACATTTTCACCATCCTCCACAGCAATTGTAAACGTTGCCATTATTTAAATCAAGAACATTTGCCAGAGTTGACTTTTCATATTTTCTCAACATTGGTTTATTTGGGTCATACTAAGAAAGAGGCTGAGTACTGAGTTCATAGGTGGAGTTATGTGTACATACATTGGAGTCTGTGTTTAGTGAAACACAAGCAAGCATTCTATCTGTCCTGGGTCGAGATAAAGGTCATCACCTCTTACGATGCTGGTACTTTTAAGTATCTTCATTGTGAAAGTTTGTGAAGCCCTTTTTCTGGTTACTTCTTTGAAAGATGTTCTGATCAGTTTGTCAGGTATTCTCCATCCAATATCCACCGCCTCATCCGTTGTTATCCTCTTCTCACAGAGCCACTAATTAACATATGCATGGGTCAGCAAAGTCCTTAAATGAATCCCTTAAAAGATGACAGAAACTGTAAGAGCCTTGTCATGTCCTAAATATGTAGAGCGATCCCGGCATCAGAAAGATCAATTTGCAACTGATCACTGATTCCGGTCAGACTGCTGAGAGCACTGACAGCTAATGTGATCTGACTCCACACAGGATGCATCAATATCCATAAGGCTTGCTGGCTTTCAATCATGCCTCCAACATGTGTAAATCGCTATAAACTATTAATGGATGTCTTAAATGCTTGTTTGACAAACATGATAAGCCAAACATCAGCCCACAATATGTCTTGTCGTCTCAAGTAGTGGCCTTTGTTGCACATGGAGTAGACACCTGGAGGCGTATGCTCCATAATACCTTAAAGATATAGTCTTGCACAATTTGCATAGTTGGTATGACCAAAGCATATAAAGGAAGGTCGTGTGTGGCTACTGTATTCTCCAGAGAACTCTGCACCAAGAGACATTTTAGCAATGTCCACAAAATTAGAAGACGTTTCATAGTCCCTTTTGGCATCAACTCACCAACTGTCAATTCGCCTCCAATTAGGTCATCAAACACTAGATCAAGGTGTTTAAATATAGTTGCACAGCTCCAATCACACCTCTGCCAACCTTGATGGTGTTTCTATTCTTTTTGAGTGTTTTAGTCATGTTTAATTACAGAATACAATTGACGAACGACCCTGCCATTGCCTCTACTATAGATGCACTTAACACAGACTTCTTAGTGCTTCCCCAAATGATTTAGTATTTCTGTAATACGGTATCTTGCACAACCTGAATTTTATTGTGAGTGTTGTATTGGATTCCAGGTACATATGGTGGATGACTGTTAACTCCCCTCCATGTCTGAGCTTGGGCATATTCCCCTTTCTAATATCCTCCGCCTAGGGGTCTCACTTGACAAATCCAACTGTCTCTATTCAATGGAGTAAGCACACACAAAAACAGAATGGACTGGTTAAGGCTATGTTATGCCATGTTAATAAGCTTATGTATTGCACAAACCACCACATAGAGGTCTAATGCAACTAGAGCTTGTCCGGATAGTGGCCTATGGTACACACACCTGGGTGTAATCAGACCATGTTCTCCTACAGGAAAGTGAGAAGGAAAAAGGAGAAATGAAGGGTAAAGGAAGTGTAGGAGAGAAGAAACACAGACTAACAATTGGAACATGAGGGGAGTTTGTTGAAATGAACACATCATTTGATATATGTTGAAACGTTCGACCCTATTGGAGACACAAGCTTAAGAACTGTGTGTGACATTTCTACACCAATGCTAACACCAGGGAAATTAAATCCTGGAGATTATTTATAAAACCGAAAAACGTATTCTAAATCACTCCAGATTAAAGAATGAAAATATGCATGGGCGCAATCTTTATGTTTTAAGAGACGTACAATGTGTATTATCGTCATTGTAACTGAACACGTCAGTTGGAAATCAAATGCTGCATATTTGGTGTTTTCTAGAAGATAAGTGGCAACTTTTAGTTCTATGAGACTCTATCCAATGAACTGTTGGTGTATTCAATATAAATGAAATGGCAGAACCCTATTAATAGTATTCCACTTATAATGGGGCCTGGAAGATATAGAGACACACATTGATATTGGTTGTTTGATTTGAAAGGTGAAACAGTTCTTCCAAGAAAGTTTGAAACACAATAATTAACTTCACCACACTTTCATAGTGTTTTCTGCAGGCAGACCAACTATTTTAAACGTAGTCCTTTGCCACCGTTATCCTAAACTCATCTCAACAGCAGTTCATCATTGTGATTATAATTATTCTTTTAGAATGCGCCCAATACCAGCGTGTGGTTTTTAAGTGTTGCGCTGCGTTGTCTTGCTTCCAAGACAAACGCGTTGCCCCTGAGCTATCCTACCTCACACCTGATTTAATGGGTAGAAATCCTTCCATTTAATAGCTGAAACACAAGCTTCGACTCCAGTAGGTGTAGGGTGTGTCGAACGGATACAGGTACACATGTGGCCCAACGGCAAATCGCTAAGGATGCACACTTCTGCCTGCATCACGTACAACTGAGCACTTGCTGTGCATTATGGCGTCCAACACAAGAGCTCTGTTCGAGCATTTGTGCTACTGGATCCTGCAATGGCAACTTGCTGCCAGAGATGGCTTTGACTACAGTTGGGTTCTATGTGCCTCATTCAGTGGATCCATGTGACTGGACAAATGTATGAAAACCCCTGTGCTTGGCCACCCAGACCTTTGGGCGCCGGTGCTAACTGTGGCATTGTGAAAACTGCAAGCGGTCTGCCCAGATAGGGTACAGAACCCGCTGCACCTAGAGACTGACGCTACACCTCACCTACAGGGCCCACCAAGGCTGAACGAATTCTGGGGTTGCTTGTGCACTTGTGAAAAAGAGAGGCAGCCTGGCAGCTCCAGCTGGACTGCTAGTTTTGGGTTCAGATCAATCCCGCTTTGTGCATGTTTGTTTCCATTCTGTAGTGGCAGGACACGCTGAAAAAGAAGTGTCTGGAGGTTTGCCTTCAATTCTTTTTAATGTCACTCCAAGTGGGATAGGCATGTCCAGGGGCGGGGCTGAGCCTGCTATGCCATGCATTGAATCCAACCTACACCTCACTGATGGCGCCCAATGAGGCCGACACATGTCTGGGGTTGCTTGTGGTCTCATGTAAACAGTAACGTACCTAACAATTTTGGTTGGACTGCCCTTTTTAGGGTGTACCCAAGCCCGAGTTGCGTATGTTTTTTCAGATGTACTGTCATTGCAGAAGAGGACGGACCAAAGGCCTTGTAGGTTGCCCAGAACAGTGCCAATGTTTGTAAAAATTCCAAACCTTTCAGCTATCAACATTCACCTTTGCATAGCTGCAAACTGTCCCAGCTGATGTATTAGGAAAATTGAGCAGGGTGTTGTAACTGGGGTATTAATAGAATTCCAAAGTCCTTGGTAAAAGTGGATACTGCATGTTGCGCTAATTCGCACATTATTCACAGTGCAGCGTGCGATACTAGGATATTGTGGAAAAGGTCTCATGCGCTAACAGGTGCATTGCCCAAACTGTGAAATACTTGCTAATTAGGGAATTATGATAACCGCAAGAAGTACTAATTGAGACATTATGGAAAAGGTGAATTTTGTATCAACATGGGCACTACAATTATTGGTAGCCTGTGTTAAGTGAGACATCATAGAAGCGATGACTGAGTGGTATGCAAACCATTATAGGGACGGTGCCATGTGGGCTAACGTGAGCCTGATGGTAACTCTTTGATTGGTGCTAACTGAGGCATTATCGAACCCAAGAACATGATGCCAACTGCGGAAGTATTTAAACCACTGTGGGCTGACTGGAGTATCACAGTAACTTGTGAATGTGTGCTTTGGGGCATTTGAAACACTGCACATTATGTGTGTGTTTTTTGGCACCGAGATAACTGCACAATTGTTTACATTACATTATGTTGTTAAGTTAATAATATAGTGAGCACCTCGACTTACCAAGAGCTTCTAAGCACTGATCTAGACTACAGAAATATAGCTCTATTATTTGTGTGATGCAAATATTTAGGCATAGGGCCTTCTAGGACTTTCTAAAAACAGCATGAGTATTAAGTGCTCTTAGGAGCTCATATTCTGTGAGGCTGTAACGATTAATAGCGCAAAAGCCTCATGTAAGGCAACGGAGAGGATGAGGGAGTCAAAAAGGACCCAGCCAAGTAAACTGGTGTCCATCGAGTGGAAAGAATATACACAATCCAAAAAAAGCTATCACCAACCTAGCCACATGACTAGCAGAGGTGCCTTCAACGGGACACTATGGGTTACTTATATCTGGCATTAGAAGTCATAAAAATTCTTAAGGCAGAGTACGCAAAAACAGAGCTGCGCTCTCAGTCAAGTTTTTATTGTGTTACATTTATTGTGTATGGTTAAATAAAAAACAGTTACATTACAATATTATATCACAGTAAACATACCACACATAAATATTAATTTAAAAAAGATTAACCTATTTAATAAGAACTACATGTTTTACATTGTTACCAAGTCTAGAAAACATTCATACAGCATTCACAAAAAACATAATTCATCACTAATAACATGACTTCTAAATAGCTTTCTAGGAATAGCATTGCATCACCATACAAGTAGATTGTATAAGCACGTAACAAGTCCTCTAACACTTCATATTGAGCTTATGGCCCTTTACGATTGTGCAAATAACCTTACCAACTCAGGAAGATGGAAAAGTACTGTCTTATTAACAATTATCTAAAACAGGGAGTTACAACAAACATCAACAGAGGTACGCTCGATTTCTCCCAATGATCTTTTCATAAAAACATGGTTACAAAGGCAAAATATGTCAAAGGTGACGTCATACTACGTGGCAAATAATGAAAATCAACTGGGGATCGGGCAAGGCTTAAGGGGAATATCTAAGTATACTATCTATAGGAACTAGGATTGTGATTGGCTGCCCACTGCCAGGTGGACAACATGTGCCTACCTCTAAAGCATGCCATCTTTAGAAACATTAAATACACGGTTTCTCATTGGTTTTCAAAATATAAAGTCCTTTGTTATATGGACCACTACAATTGGTTGGCATGCTTGTGCCATGTCTTGACTATTTGGTTCACTTAGCAGCAGGTAAGTCCAGACGCAGGTGCCAGGAGATGGGGCCTGACACTGCCTCCCCACCCAATTAGCCCAGCATCTCTCATCACCTAAGCCCTCTGCCATGAATATTGTCTTTGAAATTGGCCTTGCAAAGAATCCTTGTCTCTGAGAATACATGGGAATGCAGGCACTCACTATCGTGTTCTAGGACTCCGTTCAAACACTATTTTCATCCTTGGCTCACCTGACAGGAGACCACGATTTGGTCCATTTTGCAGGTTTTAAATGTCTTAAATTAATTCAATTTGGCACTCTTGGTGTTCTTTCTTTGTACCTTAACAAAGGATGATTCATCTTTGCATGTTCACTCTTTTCCAGAATAGATCGCTGACCTTGGCTGCTTCAATCCGGACTCCAGGCCAGACAACCTCGCCATGCAGCTCCACAATTCACCTTATTCTTGCCGTAACATCATTTTCCCTTACCCCTTCATGGGTCCTGCCGTACTAAAATTCATGATACCAATGTCCAGCTTATATATAATGGTGGCTTTGCCTGCATTCTATTCACTACATATAGCCAGCTTCTATCTTTAGTCTACCTTGCATTTCAGCGCCTGTACAATTGTCAAACGGTCAATTCTCTGCAACACTTTGTGCACATGTAATCGTCTTTTTCATATTTAAAAGTTCACTTGATTCTTTACTTCGTCATTAGTTTCTGTAGGAGCCATACATCCTCTTCAGCCAGTATCCGAGACATCGTTCATACTCTCTCTCTCATGATCACACAAGCTTGTTTCTCAGCTCTTTTCCTCACTCAAATTCTGATCCCTTCGGGGATACATTCGATAGGGTTGTCTCAATTGATACCTTCTTTCCAATATATGATGGGGTACTGGCACAACTGCTGGTGTCAACATCGCACAATCTCAGGCTTCCAACATATAGGAGGTAAGCGGGTTGGATTTCCTGCAGAGGAATGCAGCTGCTCCTCTGCAATATTATAACTCAGATTCCTAATATTTAAAACAATCATACAAGCAATTAATAAAAACTGAACATAATTCCTCTCTCAGGGTACTTAAAAAAAAGCTATTTTCTATTGGGATTTCCTCCCTTGTTAAGTCAATCATTTAGTATATACTTTGAGACGATTAATGAAGCCCCAATCCACAAGTAAGATCTTCAAATGACCCAATCCCACAAGCATTTGCCAGCGTGTGCCATTGAAAATAGCATTTGGTCAGTTGACAAATTGTCTCAAGTGCAACATTCTAAAGAATAAAAGTGCTGGATTCTGCAGTAGCAGATGGTTGCAATTCTCAGTTTCAGCCTGATTGCCACAGTGGCCGCGATGGGATACTTCTTTTGCAATTAGACCTCTATGTGCCATAATTTCACGTGTTAGAAGAATGTTAAATCGAAAACACATAATTATCCTTCTAACATGCCTGTTCGGACAGCTGTTTACGTAATGAGCTGAAGTCCTCAATTTCTTGTGCTGCTGGCTTAAATGAGATAGAGAAGCATTCTGGTGCATCTTCTCCATAGAGTCAACCCTGTCGGCCTGAAATAGAGTCTGTAACAAAGTCAGACCGATCAAAAAGGGCCCCCTCTTATTCAAGCCTAGTCCACTCAACAGATATTTACAATGATCAACTAGACACCCTATAGTCACATTCTGGGCTTGCTCTATTAGTACCGCCATTTCCCAATAAAGGGACTGAGGGAGTGAATTACAAAGCTTTGTATAAAGACATAGCCATTTTTATTTTACCCGGAACTCTAATGATTTGATACCCAACTTATATCTAATTAGAGAAATGGGAACACAATTTGGCAATTTGAGTGTTCGCCTACATATACACCTTTCTAAAATGGGGAGTTTCTCCCAAATCTATGCCTGCATTGTTTCTATTGCATATAATAATTTAAGCACTATTTTCACCTCACAGTACTTAATGGCTGGATTTTTATGGAAAATTTCACATATGTGTTATTTACTTTTACCAATTGATATGTTAGGGACTTTGCCTTACTTTGGAAATAGTCCCACACATGGTACTTTGTTGGCTTACCAAAAACAGGCACCAAATTATCCACCTGCCCCAATGTTCAATAACCACTTCCCTTAGTGTTGCTTATTCTTTACTGAAAACACCAGTATTTTCGTTTTAGTTGGATTATTCTGCAATCCATTTATCTCAGCATATTGGCCAAATGCATTAATTGTTCTTTGGAAACCCAGAGGCGTACAATCGAACAATAAAAAGTCATCAGCGTAGAAAATCCAGGACTACCTACAATTTCCTAGTTTGGGTCGGCATAAACAACACAGGATTCATGATTCGTCTATGTCCGCCATAAACAAATTAAATAGACAGGGTGCCAAAATGCACCCTTGCCTTAACACCAGTTTAGTATCGATTTTCCTGCTCAGTGCTCTCATCATGTTGAACCTGACCTGAATGTTAGAGGCTGTGTGCAGTCTCATTAATAAACATAGCAACCCCTCTGGGAGGCCCCACGCCGCCAGCTTGACCCATAAGTGTTCTCTGCTCACCAGGTCAAACACCAATGTGAGGGCAATGGATGCCATGTATATAGAGTTGTATTTTTTACTCAAGGCCAAATCCTGGAGGCACTGCAGAAAAAACCCATTCGATACCTTGCCATGACCGTGACTGAAACTTTTTTGACATTTCAAAATGATCTTCTGATCCACTGCCCACTTTTCAAGATGTGACAGGACAATGTACGTGAATATCTTACTATCCGCGTCCATGATCATTATTGGGTGATAATTCTTAGGATCTGAACGTTGCCCTTCTCATATATCGGTATGACAAAAGATGTTTGCCAGGAAACTAGGAACAAGTTCTTACACATGATCCGACTAAAGAAGATTTCTAAAATTATTGTCCCGGTTTCAGGGTCTGTTTTACACAGAACATTTGTCCGCATATTGGGCCCCATTGCTCCAAAGTCACTGGCCTTCCTGATCATTCTCAAAATGTCCATTTGATCAAACTCCACGGCACAAACCCAATGCGTCACATCTAACAGTTTTCTATCTGTTGACCTCCCATTCTGATCCCCAAACTTCCCCTGAAAATAATGTACCTGTTCCCCTTCCAAGATCATATTAGATGGTACCATTGCTTGACCAGTGTCCAGATTGTTCACCATTTCCCAAAAGCCCTTGGTGAACTTCCAGCACCTGCTCATTATCTCGCTGATCCAACTTCCACCTATTTTGCTTTCTCCATCTTTGATATCCCTGTTTAACTTTAAGAATGGCCTCATTACACATCTCCCCTGATGGCAAGCTTTTCCTAATCTTCCTCACCTCTTTCAACATTTCTGCCTTCCTCAACCTGACTTCCTGATCAAACACGTATATTTGTGTTTTACGACACAGTGCACTCCCCCACCGGTCCTTTTGCTAGAGAATTTCTGTATAACTAGGTTCTCCACAAATGCATGCAAGTGATCGGGTGCAAACATATACAACGTTTTCTCTCATAGTTCATAGATGTTATTGCCTTGCTTACAGAAGATAGGAAGTCAAATTCCAAGGAATGCAGACAAAAATCCAGGGGTCACTCAGAGTTGGGCATAGGAACTTCAAAATGGAATTCTGCCCAGTCATACCCACAAGTAGGGGCTGTAATGGAATATGCTGGCCAATATTCATGTGTGGTACATTTTATGAATCATGCTTCCCCACACAGATTGCTCACCATAATAACAGACAAAGCTTGCTCAACAAGTTAAGTCCTTGCCCTCGAGATCTCCATTCAGCCTGCAGGAGCCAGGCTCGGTTCTATGAGATAATTCTCTTTTTTTACGCGGTTAATAAAAATGCTGGCTGCACTCTTCTTGGATTTCTTTTACAAGGGGGTAAATAACTCTGGCCATTTGACCTCTACGACCCCCACCACCTGCACCCTTTTCCTTTGCCACCTTTTATGGGTTCTTAAAATGGACCGCCATGGCCAGTGTTTTTAGCACTAGTATAACAAAATGTACAGGCTTGAGCCCCAAGCAAGGGCGATTAAGCCATTCACCCTTCCAAGGTAAAAAACGGAGTACCATTACATTTGGTATTGGTATGAACTAGTATATTATTACGATGATTAAAAGTGAGAAGAATTAAATAAAATATTATTTTATTAAGGAAAAAGGTTTTCAATGAAAATGTCTAGATATATCTAAAAATCTAGATAAAAATCTTTCCAAACCGAACTGTCCCACCCTTCATAGATTTTTCGGGCCTTTATCTGCTTCCCTTCCACCGGCAGGAACTTATTGGGAGTGAATGGAAGGCCATGTAGGGGAGTCTCACTTCCTCCCCTCAGTCTAAGCCTGAACCTACAAATTGTGCAGCAAACTCAATAGGGTACATACATTCACTGTGTGCACAGATAGAGTCCTGATGCTCCATCTTGGGCTTGCTTGTAACCGATAGTTACAGCATTCACAAAGCAGTCCGGAAGAGTAGCAGGAACTCGCATGCTCTAGATCACCCGATTTCTCCTCCTGCCATCAAGCAGCGGCTACTCCCAAGATTCAAAGCAAGCAGGTGCCTCACGGGTATCTACTGCCTTCTATTAGGCAGATAATGGCCATGCTGCACCCAGGTGCACTTCCTTTCCTGATTTCACATCATCATTTTAGGATAGCATGCTGACATCACACCAGGGACTCAAGAATACTCCCACTGGGGAGGTGGAGGCGGCATCCACGGGACATCTTCTCCAGCTGCTCCCTTCCAATTCCCACACAATCCACGCGTCAGCGGTGTCGGACGGCTGCAGCCCAGGATGAAGTGAGCAGTGAGGGGGTAATTGTTTGGATTCAGACTAGTGCGTTACGTCTCCATCTGCTAAGAAGAATCGAGATGCCCAAGGGTTTCAGGGCTCAATGAAAAAGTGGGGTCCTTTAAATGGCATGGAAATCCGGTGCCACGTGGAGTATTCATTTCAAAACTGCGCAGTGTAAGGTGAAGTTCACTTGAACCTACAATTGCTTCTTATTCGCATTGCATGCAAAAAACATTTTGATGGGGAATGGAGTGTTCTTAGTACTTAGTTACATGTTAGAACCATATGGGTAGTAGAATGTTTAGCACTAAGTGGAATATGGAATGGTAGGGCATTCTGTAGGAAGGTTCTGGGTGTGACAGTCAGGGAAGTGCAGTAGTAGCGGTGGGGTCTGTTATCTGTAATACTTGAAATAAGAGTGTACCGCATGTCCTTACTTCCATTGGCAATGAGGATGTGATCGGAGCCAGGCAGTGACAGAGAAAAGTAGAACCTGATGCCGGAAGGCCCCACCTTGTTACTGGTACCTGCTAGGCTGCATGTCTGCCTCCGGACAAAAAGTTGACGTCTTTAACTCAAGAGTGAGTTTGGCGAAGGTGAAACGGCACATTAATTCCCTGGCTAGCAGCAATTATATATTGTGCACACAAGCGCATTAACAAGACAGCAGCATGCGAGTGCATTAACGTGCCAGCGTTATTATAACTTGCATGCTCGCACGCATGAGTCTCATCGCAAGCGCTTCCTATTGAATTGCTGTCAACCGTGAATCGTAAAGGGATGGGGCCTTCATGCCTGAGATTGCGTACAGCAGTCATCTTAGGGACAGGCATCACAACGAGGACTTGAAGAGTAATTGTGAGCAATGGCCATCGTAAAGTCAGGCATTTCGGAAAATTAACTGGTAACAGTACGTGGCAGCAGAGGAAGTGAGTAAAGACTAGAAATAATAGTTGTCAATCACATCCAGGCGTACATTGAGAACATGAGTTAATAATTGTATACCGATAAGATACAGTTAGTTGCAAGTGAATAAACACTGACACTTACCATTAAATATATTTAAAAGGAATTCTCATCAAACACTATTTATAACTACATGTTTCCAAATACATATATTGTGGCTCCTTTTTATAAGTGCCCATAACATTCCAAATCATTATAAAGGCATTTCTTTTGCTATTGCAAACATTATCAAGAATGCAAGGAGTCCCTATACATCCACCTCATTCATTTTTAGCTGTGGTTGGAGAACCTTCTGTTCCATGGGAGTAATGGAGAGAATCCTGGGAACATGATATTGAGACTATAGACAATGGAACATTTACAGCTGTCTAAAAGAAAAAATGGCAACTACACTCACTAGAATTTATAGACAGTTATCTCCGCAGGTGAGTGAAGAAGAAGAAGGAGATGGAGATGGAACTGCTGATGAATATGACTTATCCATACCAGCCCTTGATGGTTAGTATCAGCCTAAAACCAATGTAGCTGTAAATAGATATTATAGAAATACAGGGAACTTTTTTAGGAAAATCACTCTTTGACCTCCGCGACTTAAGATCTATACACCAATTTCGGTGGTGTCGCAATGGTGTGTGCAGGAAGAACGGAGACACTGAGTTCCCCCACTCCGATTGTAAGAATGAACAGGGAAGCTGCACACATCTGTTTACTGCGCCACAATTGGATTTCAAAAACTTGAACTTGTTCCCATGTTTGAAAATCAATTTATTGATCGCCCTTTTTACGATCGTACATTTCGTAAAAATCAATTTATTGATAGCCCTTTTTTACCATCATAAAAAGGGCTATCAACAAATTGATTTACAAAACATGGGAACAAGTTCAAGTTTTTGAAATCCAATTGTGGCGCAGTAAACAGATGTGTGCAGCTTCCCTGTATTACTTCTACACCAGAAAACACTAAGTAAGCCAAAGTGTTGATAAGAAATTAGCCACACGCTGCAGATTTGGCAGAGGTGCAACTCAAGACGAATTGATTTGTGACCAAATCATTATCCACACCAACAGCACAGTTATCCAAGAGAGGCTATGGATTTGTGGTGACCCATCATTAAAGGAGATGATAGCCATTGCAAAAAAGGTGGAACATACACATGCAGCAAGGCTATCAAGGATTGTGAGGAGAATTTGGGAACTAGGAAACATAAGGTGAATGCTATCAAGCAGGATGAAAAATCTAAAGAGATCAATTCAGTTAGAAGTATGGAGTGGAGAAGCAAAGAATCTGCCAAACACATTATGGAAAGGAGTGAAGAAGATAATGCAAGGAGAACATATGTAGGACAATGTTTTAGGTGTGACAAGAAAGGACACTATGCCAATTTGCAATATCGTCCAGCTTTGAATGTAAAATGTTCGGGTTGTGGAACGAAAGGCCATTTCAGTGTAATGTGCAGGAACAAGAAAGGGAATCAAAGAATAAAGTACACACAAGCTGAAGAAGATGAAGAAGAAGGGAAACGTGACGTAGATGTAGTCATGGTGGTGAAGGGTCACAACAAAAAGACCACACCAAAAACCACATTCAAGATTGATTGCATAAATTTGGAACTTACAGTAGATTCTGGTTCCCCTTATACAGTTATAACGAAGGAAAAATGGCAAGAACTGTGTTCAAAAGGTCTTAACTCTATACTAAATAAAATCAGATATTAGGAATCCTGGTGCTTTTGAAGGTTCTACCATTCAGATATTAGAATATAGAAATACATTGGTGATGTTTAAAGGAAGATTGACAGAAGTCAAAGTATATGTACCCTCAAAAGGTGTAAATGTGTTAGGATGGGAAGATCATGCGAAACTACGGATCAAATTAAATGCTGCCGGACAGGATCCTATTTCTATTGTAGTAGCCGATAAGGGTGAGGTAGAGATGAAGTATGTTAGGGGCAAGGTGAAAGATCTTTTTCTCAGTGTATTCAGTGAGAAAATTGGGAAACATCAAGGTACAAGCATAAAATATTGGTGAAACACGAAATCAAGCCCATGTCACATAATGTGCGACACATTCCTATAGCATTGAGAGATGTTAAGACAGAATTAGACAGATTAAAGGATGTGGGGTTGATCGAAGAAGTTGGTGCTTCCGAATGTGTTACCTCATTGTAGTTGCCATGAAACCCAATGGGAAAGAGAGAATATGCATGGATCTTAGGGAATTGAACAAAGCAATAATTGTGGAGAAGTATCCTTTGCCAGTTATCTCTGAAATGTTATGTAGAGAAACAGAGGGTGGGTGAGGCGCGCACTCTAGTTCCCAGTGTTGAATACCTGCTGCATTTCAAGTTGCTGTTCTCCTCCAAGCGCTTTCATATCTCTAACAATCTTCAGGGAGGCTGTATTTTCAGGTGTTACAAATTAATCTCAATTGGTCTCAAGGAATTCTGGTAGCTGTAGTCTGTTTTTGGTAACCAGGAACCAACTCCCCTCCAAAAGCACAATGTTTTCCTGGTGGGGGTAGGCGGGAAAACCAATGATGTGGCTCTTCTGGGTAGGGCATGGTGACCCCGATGCCGCTGCCTTTAACCGCTGCCTCTAAAGCCCGGGACTTCTGAACCAATATGTATAGAAACACAGGGTGGGTGAGGCACGCACTCTAGTTCCCAGTGTTTAATACCTACTGCATTTCAAGTTGCTGTTCTCCTCAAAGTGCTCTGAAAGGTTGAATTTAATTGCTGAGGCTGACATGTTTTCTACTATTGATTCATCAGCGGCCTATCACCAGATACAACTTCAAAATTATTCAAAAAAGTTTACCACCTTTATTACCCCTTTTTGTATAGGGTGTGAGAATGCCGTTTGGGTTGGCTTCCGCCGCTGCAGTATTTCAAAGAGTAATGTCACACTTATTAGAAGGGATATCATGGAGTATATGTTTTCCAGGATGACATCTTGGTGTGTGGATCAGGTACAGAAGAACGTGATCAAATGTTGTGTAAGGTGTTAAGAAGGTTCGAAGAAAAAGGTTTGATTGTGTAATATACCAAGTGTAAGTTTGGAAGTAGTGAAGTAGACTACCCAGGGCACACGCTGTCTAACGGTGGCTATACACCCAAATCAAAAGCCATAGAAGCTATTGAGAAAGCCCCTTATCCATCCAGTAAGGATGACTTGCATTCTTTTTAAGGGTTGACTGAATATTATAACAAATTCAGGGACGTTTTGCAGAAATAACTGAACCATTAAGGGAGATGATGGAAAAAACCGAAAAGTTTTGTTGGAATAGTGAATATGAGAAGTGTTTGGACACACTGAAGAAATGTATTCTTGATGTACCATTGCTAGGTGGTTTCATACCAGGAAGGAGATTGGTAATCACAGTAGATGCAAGTGGCAAGGGTTTGGGTGCTGTTTTTTATCCAAATGGATGGAGAAAGAGCAGAGGCATAGACAGGGTAGGGCCTAAGCGGGCAAGGCCGAACCAAAATCTGTAAATGCCCACTCAGCAGAGCTGTTTTGGCATTTACAGATGTTAATGTTACTGAGGTAGGCCCCACTCCATTAACTTCAAGCCCTACTTGTTAGACAATCCTGGCTACGCCTTTGAGAAAGAGAACACATCATAAGGTTTGCTTCTAGGGCTGTAAGTGACACTGAAGAAAGATACTCTGTGATAGAAAGGGAATTACTAGAATGTTATTGGAGTAGCGTGGGGTAGAGCATTTTAGGCAATGTGTGCGGGGAGAGAAATTCATGATCAAAACAGACCACACGCCATTGGTGGAAGTTTTAACAGTAAAAGGTTTTGCTAAGGCTATGCCAAGGATTACCAGACTAAGGGCCTCATCACGAGTTGGGCGGTAACGCTAATAGCCCTACCGCCAAAACCCCCGGCGCTATTAGCGCCAGATCACGGGTTTGGCAGAATGGTTATTGCCCATTCCCCATTGGGCCCATTCGGGAATTCCTCATTCCCTATTGGGCCCAATGGGGAAAATTTGCACTATTACCACTGGCAGATTTCCCACAAGTGGTAAATGCGCCAAATATCGGCAAATTTGCTGTGGATTTCCCCCCAGCTCAGAGCTGGGGGGAAATCCACCAAGGTCATGATCTGGCAGACCCTTAAATGCAGCGGTAATAGTGCTACCGCTGCATTTAAGGGTTACCGCCAAACTCATGATGAGGCCCAAAGTCTAAAACTAATGGAATACAATTGTGAGGTAGGGTACTTTCCTGGGAAACAGAATTGTATTGCAGATTTTTTATCCCGAATGCCGTCTGAAGATAGTAATGAAAAGGAAATTATGGGAGCTGAATCAGAGAACGAATGGGATGAACAAGTATGTGAAGTACTTGAGGGGAAATCATGAGGCTGCGAGTAAAGAGGAATGGAGAAAATAATGTACAGGAGACAAGATTTTGAATCAGGTTATGAAATGGATTGTTAATGGTTGGCCTGAGGAAATTGGTGAGGAATTCAAAGGATGTTTTGTAGTCAGAGCTGAATTAACTATTGAAAGTAATTTAATAATGAGAGGTAACAAGGTCATACCACCAGAGGTTATAAAGGAAAAACTGATCAAGTTAGCTCATGACGGGCATCCAGGGCTATCGATAACTAAAATAAAGATAAGAGAAACATGTTGGTGGCCAGCTATGGACACATAAGTGGAGAAATGTTTACAGTTGTGTGCAGCCTGTAGTAATTGTGATAAAAATATGATGACTAAAATCACCTTTACCTCCAATTCCAGTTGCTGATGGATCATGGACAGAGTTGGCCATAGATGTTTTGGGTCCTTATGTGTCCTGTCTACGGGAGGATATCTCAGGGGCAACACGCTCGTCTTGGAAGCAAGTCGACGCAGAGCAACAAAGGTTCGAACCCCGGGTCCGTGCTTAGAAGCCTCTGGGTATTATGCGTGTTATAAATAACCCATTACAATTACAATGTAGGATTGGGACGTAGCAATAGATTCCTGCTAGTGTTAGTGGACAGTAACACCAAATGGCCTGACGTTGCAGCAATGGATTGTGTGACAGCGACAAAGGTCATTGAGTTTTTATAGAAGATTATTAGAAAAGAAGGAATACCAAAGGTGATTATGAGTGAAAATGGTCCACCATTTCGGAGTAGAGAGGTTGGTGAGTATGTCGGTAAAATGGGTTTTCAGTGGAAATATTGTTCAGTGTATCATTCTGAAAGTAATGGGATGGTAGAAAGATTGAATAGAGTGATTGGTTATTGTGTTCTGTTGGCGCTTGCAAATGGATCGGATTGGAAGGTAAATGTGGGAGATTTGTAGTGGAATATGAGAACTACCATGCATAGTACTACTGGTGTTTCACCATTTAGGTTGATGAGAGGCAGGGAGCCTAATAGTACATTTTGCCCATTTTTGTTGAATGAGGTTATAGGATTACCTTTGGTTGACAAGGATTTTGTAGCCAACAAGATAGGAGTAAGTCAGCCAAAATATAAGGAATATCATGACAAGATGTTTAAGGGTTTAAGGGGTTTTTTTTGTTGGAGATGTGGTGAGGGGGAAGAAGGGAATGATGAGCAAAAAAGATATATCTAGATATTTTAAACCAGTAAGAGTTATTGAGTGTGTTAAGGGAGAAGTCAGTGTAGAGGATGGAACTGTGTGGAATCTCAATAGACATCAAATTGTTGAAAGAAAAAATAAAGGAGGACAAGAATGGTATTGTGAGAGAATGGGATCACTGGGGTTATCCTTCAAAAGTACAGACTAACATTGCTGATGGGGATGTGAATGCCAGTAGACAAAGACAAGGAGATAGAGTTGAGAACCTCATACATGTCAACGGAAATGCTGAGGTAGACCTGAACAACAGATCTGATAATGTGATCAATCCAGCAGAAGCCAAGAAAAGTGCTAGAGCGAGTACGTTTCCATGCAAATTTAAGGAATTTGTGATGTATAGATGGGTCTTTGTATCATTGTGCAGTAATGACATATGTTCTTTTACAGTAATGTTATTTTTATGCTGAACATGGTGTTTTTTGATGTATTTGTTGTTACTCCAGTGCATTCAGTGACAATGTTGTATATAGTTTAATTGTTATTTGTGTATATAGTTGTAGTTGTTATTTCATGTCAAGGGGAGGGGAATGTGTAGTGTTCTTAGTTACATGTTAGAACTTTACGGGTAGTAGGATGTATAGCACTTAGCGGAATATGGAATGGGAGGGCATTCTGTAGGAAGGATCTGGGTGTAACAGTTTGTAGAAGAGTCAGGGAAGTGCTTTGGCACTTGGGTCTGTTATCTGTAATACTTGAATAAAGAGTGTTCCTGTGCCTGCTGTGCACAGCATGTCCTTCCTTCAGGGGATATATGGGAATGCACGCTGTGTACAAAGAGTGATGTTTAGCAAGAAGATATTACATTTAAAATCTTCCACGTTGTTCATTTTATTTATTTAATTATTGTTTGCCTATTAGGCGCTTACACAGCAAGTAAAATATGGTTTCAAAGCAAGGTGAGGGAACACAGGATTTAAATAGATTGCAAAACACAATATTTAATAAGAGCAGTTGGGGGGAGGAGGATGAAAGGACGAACCTACTATGCCTTGTCAGTATTCAGAATGTGCAAGGGCAGAATTTGTGTCAGCAATTCGATGCTTCTTTTTGAGTATTTATATAGTCTTTAGAGCATCGACCAAAGATGTCTGTCAATTGAAATGGGAGGGAAATTTAAAGCAATGTAAGGCGCATTTCCGGGTCGTGAACTCCGCATTTTACGAGCCACAGTGACATCTGCAGCATGGATTATTCTCACCCTTGGCTGGCAATCTGTAGGCCCTGCATAGAGATCTTTATGATTTATGTAAATGCTAAACAATGCGGTCAAATTCCGATTTCCCAGCAAGTGGCTGATCCCATTACAGAACGGGCCTTCAGATGCTGAGCTGACAGAGGAGCACCACCGCGAGGCACTGCTCAGAACCTGCTGTAAAGAAGCGCGCTCGCTGAGCACTAGACACAGTGAGAAATCAGACACCGTCGTATGAAGCGTCTGGGAAGGATTCATCGTCGGTGGGGAGTGGGAGGCCTGCGGTTTGGGGTATGCAAGCGAGGGGTCGAAAAGTCAGAACTTCCCCAGTCACTAATCTTTGCTGCCGTCTCGCCCATTTACAATGAAAAAAGACAGTTTTGCAGACTGAAAATGTAAACCTACATACATCTTATTAACCAGAAGCAAAATTGAGACTAAATCCCTTATTATGGGGTTGGCGGCATTTCCTGGAAAAAAGGACACATTCAATGCCGTTACCACATGCAGTAACCCGAGGTGCACCACTTAATTTTGAGCAATCTACTGGCAGTGTGAGCATATGTGTGGAAAAACAGCAAGTTCACACGTGGAAAAGAACACTGCAGGTTAATTGTTACCTCAAGTACACTAAAACAGGAAGCGTGGCCGAGGCCATATTGGAAAATGCAATTCATCGCTAATGTGCCACTTTCTGAAGGCATCCACTCAACATGCAAGCGAATGCAGGTGCTGAAGGATCAAAGGAACATCACAAACCATAAGTTCTTTTGTTTTGGCCATTTTCTGAGCAGAAGCTTCACTTACTTGCAGATGGATTAGCAAAACAGACAGCCCGCCTCTGCAGTCACTTCAGGGGGAGTTCAGGCAGGGCATCGGGGGAAAGATTTGTGACTGAGCACCCAAGCTCACAGTGTTGACAAAAAACAAAAGGGTGGAATGGCCTGATGCAGCGGCCTTGGTTATAGAGAGTCCTCTACCTCAGGATGAGGCATTTTACTCCTGCTGATCATATGACCCCAGGAGAAGAAGGGAGCTCCAGTCTTGGACCTTGCTGGCTGGAAGGGATAGGGAGCCTGAGACCTGAAGGTGGGAGCTGAATCTCTCCTCAGCTGGTGGAAAAGACATATGTAATTTAATATGTTCCCCCAATTCAAATGTGGAGCACATCATTTGCATTTGACATTCCTTGCGGAGAACCATCTTCAAATCCTGCCCAACATAGGCCAATGCAGTCCCCACATATTCGCATAATGCTATGATACATGCAGACCCATTGCGTTCTGAGACATGCAGCTCAGAAGATGGATTGACCACTTGGACATCCCCAGTTTGGTCAGGTAACCGTGTGTATTGCCAAGATACTGGAAATATACACTAAATACACAGGGTGTCACGTCGTATGGGTTACTGAGCGCTTATGGGGTGCCCTCCTAATAGAATGACACATGTGAACTACCAATACCCACATTGCCTCTTCCAGTTAGCCAGAGAGTCTGGTACAGCTGGATCCCCATGAGGAAGAAACATACAGGTGATACATAACACACATGTACCAATTTACCTAATCCCACTGGCTATCTCTGACAATGTCCTAAATGTCATGGAACCTATTGTGGCCTTGGCGGAGGTAAGGTCAGTAGAACAGCCAACAGCAGCAGCTGCAACACGGTGCAGGGATGACATGAGGGTAGGACACAAGTTATCATCATTTGCATGAAGTGTCCCTTGGCAATGATTATGTCAGATTCTGCGAGGAATTCAACCATCCGCACGGGGAGTGTGCACTCGCATAGGCTTTTTTGAACTTTTGTAATGAAAGGAATTATGGGAGATCAACCTTAGAAAATGTGTGGGGCTAATCCGCACTCATTTTCCTATGCTAACCGCACAACAAACCCATAGACCGTTGTACTCTGGGGACACACATCCTAAAGCGTGGTCCTAGCTGTCATATTTAGTTGGAATGTGACAGACAGGAAGATGGGTGGGACTTAGTAGTACATGTGTTCACCCCTTTATCTTTCCTGTTGAAAATAACTCTGGTTATGACCTCAGGCATAACAGAAGGTTATTGGTGGAGACCTAAGATTGGTTCATTAAAGCAGGCTTAGCTTGAACCAATTACTGGGGCACATTTGGCTTTAAAAGAGGGCTGAGCCCCTCTCTCAGCAGATCGTATGAAGGCTTCACCAGAATCAGGAAAGAAGTGCTCATTTGGACCCTGGCTGAAGGTGCAGTCAATATTACAGCTGCTGCCAGTGAAGGAAGGCCTCTTTCCAAGAGGGAAGCAAGATCCTTTCTCTAAACATCTAAATACTGAATCCAGAGGACTCTCCAGCAGCTCCAGAACCAGGAGCCAGCCAGCACATAGCGTGCCCTGCTATGCTCTGCAAGCACGCTTTCTAGGTGGGAAGTGCCAGAGAGTCTCTCCACCGAAGGAAGGACAATGCCATTGCATGGATCACTCTCCTCAGCTTTGGGCCGTCCACCTTAAAAGACGACACAAGCCCAGCAAAGAAGGTAGGAGGAGTGCACCGACAAGCATCAACCAGCATCTACTTTTAAGAAAGTTTTTGCGGCAGTTGTGCCCCTTGAGCTGCAACCAACTGCACCACTAACTGTTGTCATGCCGTAGTGGCCCCCTCCAGGCCCCTGATATCAGCTTGAAGGATAAAACATGGTGCACCAGCATCCAAAAAATGCCCTATCTAATAAGGTAGCTTCCCTCCAAGCCAAGATTGCCATTAAAAAAGAAACCCTTCACCTCTCCACCCCAAGGCCACCAAACCCTCTCTGCCACCGTCCAATCCAGTGGAAATTAATATTGCTAGGGAACACCTACTGCACAAATTGTTTGTCAGGGGTGAATGGCCAGAATATGACGAACAGGTATGGCTGCAGGGAATAAAACAGCAAATCACTGAAATCAACCTTGATACCTGGCAGGACAAGGGTCCATTACATCAAGCACTTAGTGAATTGTATATGACCCCTAAAATAAAAGAGGAGCAGTGCAAAATTGCCAAAATAGCGGCCTACCTGTACCTCCACATAGGAGTCATACAGGAAAAGTATGTAGACCATGTAGATTTGACAAAGAGGCAAGGGGAAGCACTGCAGAAAATCCAGAGCAATCTGGACTCTGCAGAACAAAGGCTCCAAGATAGCAAAGAATCTGAAACAGAGGCTAGGCAATATGCCACCAAGCTCCAAGAAGATCTGGCTCTCGTACTGCAAAAGAATGCAGAGCAAGATACCCGGGTGCAGACACTGCAAAAAGAGTGTCAAGAAAGGTTGGATTCTCTACAACAGAGTCAACAAAAGCTGGAGCAGCAATTGAATTATAATAGAGCCTGTGCAGAACAGATAGTCACCCTACAAAACCGCCTAGAATCCTTAAAAGAGGAAAATAATACATTAATTATTAAAGGCCTAGAATCCCAAGCAGAATTTGATGATGAGGCCAGAAAGCTGGTGCCCTTAAAAAACCGAGGGATGACCTGGCTGCACAGAGGGGCACAAAAGTCAGGAGAGGGACGCCTTAGGCCAGGAAGTCAGCCATTTAAAAACAAAGTTGGAGGAAAGTAAGCTGGCCCTTCAAGAGTTTGGGGAAATCAAAACTGATTACGAAAAGCTGTTAGAGCACACCAGGCGGGCTGAGGATGCTTTGGCAAAGAACAATCAGACTAATAAGGACCAACCTCAGGAGGTGAGTCTCCTGCAGCAAAAATACTCCCAATGCTGGCAGGAAGCACAGAGAGACAATGATATGATATACGGTAGTTTATTTATATAGCGCCTATACACAATGTGTTTCAAAGCACTTCAATGCAAGGGAGGGAACAAGGGGAAATACAATGACATTCTTACAGGCCATGAACAGTAAGGATGTGAAATTAACCATCGTACTCGGCCTCACAACATTTCAGATAGTGCGAGAGCTAAGACATAGATAAGGAAGGGAGTGGGAGAGTGGGAAGGAAATGGAAACAGACAGGCGACTACCGTACTAGGCCTGACCACATTTCTGGTAGAGCCGGAGAAAAACAAAAGGTGAGGGAGAGGGGTGCAGAAAGGGAGGGGAGGAACAAAACAAGCAACTATCATACTAGGCCTGACGACATTTCAGATAGTGCTGGAGCGGGGGTGGGGAGGAAACAAACAGTAATGGGAGGGTGGAGGAAACAGACGAGGTTGCTATCATATTAGATCCAGGGACAATTCTGATAGAGTAAGTGCATAGAAGAAAGTAAGAGGAGGAGATAGGAAAAGGGAGAAGAGAAAGGAGGAGAGAACAGAAAGTAAGCAGTCATAAAGAGTGGAGAAGCAAGAGTGGGGAGTGAATACAATTCCAGAAGTCAGTAGTAACACATAATGTTGCAAGCCAGGATACAAGATGCCACCATGAGAACAAGATGCAAAGGAAGTCCAGCATGAGAGTTGAGAAAGAGTGACACACCATGAATGAATGAAGTCCATAAAAGTCAAATCCAGCATTGGCCACAAGACGGTGATGGTGAAACCAGAATATATCAGGACAGACTCTCTCCGTCTGATACATTCTGTCTGAGGCTCTCTGTGAAAAGAATGACAGGCTCCACAAACAGTCATGCAAGAACAAATCATAGAGACCTGTAAGGCCTTAATAGAGGAACAAAAGGGTCAGATTTTGGCATGTCATCACGGATTAGGGGCTAAAAGAGATGAGGTAAGATGGGAAAGAGAAACCTCTCAGCATAACCTCAGTACCCCTAGCATCAGGGACTTTAATCCCTTCAGTTCCATGGACTCTGCCAACCTCATGTCCTCTGGCTCATATGAACCAAGGGCCACGGGGATGGTAGACTGCAACACAATGGGAAATATGGGACTGACCGATCAGCGCCTCCCAGTAATGGATGGGCGGGCATCTATGTACAGGTTCCCAAATATTAGGGCCAGCCACTCTGATCAGGGAGACTCCAGTGAGGGGACAATCAAAGAACTGGATCCTCAAAAATATCACCTACTAAGAGATCAGTCTGTCAAATTTGGTGGGGAATTCCATGAGGCTCTGCCCACAAAGAGCATTTTAAAAACCTCTTCCCAGCTAGGACAGTGGGGGGTACTTAGCCAATCCTGGGAGCAAGGGAGAGTCAGAAGACTCTTCTGAGCGCCACAGGTTTCAAGAGACTAGGCCCCCACATTCTGCCAGCCATTCCCAAGCCTGCAGAATCAGGGAAAGCCTAGAGGATCAAACAGCCACCTCGGGTAGCAGTGCCTCTGAGTCACAGGATGAGTGGACAAGGGTGACCAAAACTAAAAAGGCCAACAGGATTAAGAGAGCCCTATTGCAAGATCCCCTAAAGCAAATCAAGGCTATTAGGAGCATCATAACGCCCTACCATAAAAATGCCAAATATTCAGTTTGGGAGCACCTCGAATTGTTTGAGCAAATGATGGAAACTTTCCACCTGAAGGACAGCCAAAGCTGTATTCAGTATGTCAAGTCGACATTTTCACCTAAATACTCCAGCTTCTTTGCGGGGCTGGAGGATCAGAACCATTCAAGATGGTCCACCTACAGGGTGGCCATCTTAAAGCATTTCTCAATACACAGAAACCCTCAAGAGGCCCGCAAGGCGGCCTACAATCTGCAATGTGGGGAAGACCAGACCCCACAAGAATTTGTCCAAGAGCTGAAACCTGCCTTTGCGCAGACCACCAGGAAGGTGCGCACAGACAGTAGGGAATTTATCAATACCTTCTTTCATGCCCTCCCTAAATACATTATGACCCAGTTGGTGAGGGACTTTCATGGGAAAAGATCACTAGACTGGGTCATTGAACAAGCAACTCGCATCTATGAAGTGCAGAAGCCAGTACAAAATAAAAGTGCCAATAAAAGCCCAAAACCAACCAACACCCCTTCTGCTGCTAAGGTGGTGGAGGTGAAGGTTGCCCCCATTTTAGATCTGGAGATGGGGGGCCTAAAAACATCCCTGTGCAAAATCCTTCCAATCAAAGACCCAGAAGGCCCACTGACCAATCCCAAACAAGGAGTCAGGGAGGTAACCCCACAAATGGGACACCTAACTCCTCTGACTACATCAGCCCCTGTTACAAGGGCAACAGACCCATTCTGGGCTATGTTTGGACTCCCCCAACCCAAGGGGGGGATCCAACCAGGCAGCTGCCAACCCAGGAAGCTTCCCTCCTCACTTTCCCCAGGAGGGCAGTAATCCCCCAAATGCCGGGTTGAGTTTCTTTCCCCGATACCCGCCAAACACCAACCCCCAGAACAACCCTTCTTTCTTTCCCCACTTTCCTGAGCACAGACAGCCCAATCCGGGAGAGGGGAGGCCAAGGATGCAGGGGTACCAAAACTATCCCAACCAGGGGTATTATGGGAGAAGGGACAGTTACCCTTCCCATGATCAACCAAGGGTAGACCAGAGGACACCGTACCAGCCACAGCGGGTGTCCCAACTGGAGTGCCAGGTCCAGAACTTGGCACAGGATCTGGGTCACATGCTGAGGGCTCAACAGAACCCTCAGATGAGAATGGCGACTCAGAACTCCTCAAATCAAAGGTCTGGTGCACCAGAGCAATGACAGGAGAGAACCCCGACAACCCACTGGTTCCCAGGGAGGAGGCACAAGGGGAAGGGGGGTGTAAAGCCTTAGAGGAAGCTTCCTTCCCCACTTGTGAAAAGCCCTTGGAAACCCAGGAACCGGAACCAAAATCTCCTGCCTCCCAAAGTCTGCAACCTAAGGAACAAAGGGCGGGGAGGAGAAATAAAGAGCCTAAAAAGACCCATTTTGTGGAGGAGGTTCAAATCTTCCAATTTGAAGGAGAGGGGTCCTCAGAGGATTCTGGGAAAAGGATCTTCTCCTTCAGGGATGGGGGAACTCCTCCCAAAGAAAAATGGGTGCCAAGAAATCCTGATCAAGACTGGGTAGATGTGGGGACTGAGTTTAAACCACCAATTATTGAACCCCAATATGACCAGCAAGGCAATCACCTTGTTCAAACCAATTCTGGTGACTGCCTCCAAAAAGGGGGGGCAGCCCAGAATCAGAACCAGGGGAGCCCAAAACTCCCCCCATCTCCAACTGTCACCTTTTTCTTACAGATTGCCAAGATCCCAAACAGAATCCTGCCCAAATCACCCCTCTGTCAGAATCCAGAGCAAACAAATTGTCCCACCAATTGGCCCAAAATGTGCATTATCTTTGCCCCTTGAGGAAAAGGAGGGAAGATTTTATGCACCGGTCTAAATACAGGGGCAATGTAGATTATTGGCCCTGGTGGACACTGGATCCCAAGCCACCCTTCTGTCAAAAAGGGCCTTTGATCAGCTGAATTTGGGAAGAGGGAGAAATATCAAATCCCTCTCACCCCTCTTCCTGGACAACTTCAGAACTTCGATGGGAATTAAATTCCTGTTGAGGGGGCTGCGGATTTAGACATTAAAATTGGGCAACACAAGGTGAAGCACCCAGTCATAGTTGTGACCCCAGAGGGCACACCATGTTTACTAGGGAATGACATCCTGCGTAGATTGTCTCCCATAATAGATTGTGGAAACAAGGTCCTCTGGCCCCATACTAACCGACCAATAAAATTAAAACATAGTGTCAACCATGTTAGTTTAAATGGCACATGCCACATGGTTCAACAAAAACCTGACCAAATTGAATTCCATTTCCAAAATAACCAAATCCCTGACATGACAGTAATTGCAGTAGGACAACAAACTGGTGATGGGAAGTCCTCTCTATTTCTGAAAATCAACCTTCCTTCCAGTCTTAAGTAGCATTCCACACTGGAAGGGAACACTCTGAAATTCTATACAAATTCACAATCAGAAAATCCCACTCCTATAGTCCAAAATTATGAGAAATCAGCTCAAAGCTTGGCTGAAATTCAGAAAATTGGAGAGCAGTTGTTCATCCCTATTCAGTTAAATGAGGGGAAGGACTCTGTTCTCGCCCGAGTGTGCATGAACAATGGTAAAAGCTTCATCAGCGAGGCCATGTTCCGAAAACTCCCAAAAGATCCAGCCATTCCCACATTTAAATTGATAGACAAATGGGAAATGGACCTGGAAACAACCATTTCCAAACATCTCCTGCCTAGAAGGTGTATGCTCAAAATTTCCATAGGCAACAAGAGCATAGTACATAATTGTTGGGTCGTGCGAGATTTCCCTGCTGCATTTTATTTAGGCAGTGACATTCTCAATCGCTTTGCCACTAGTTTGGACCTAATAAACCTCAAAGCCTGGTCCCGATTAGCGGGTAATCCCTTGGACTTTGATGACCCAGAGAAAGCATTTTGGTCAGCTCAACTGCTGCCATATGCAGTCGAAATTCAGATTGGAGAGGAAGTCACCATCCCAGAACGGACCTGACAATTCTCACTTGAAGTAAAAATTAAAAGAGGACAGAAACTGAAAAATCCTGACGCATATGTTCATCTCAATGCCCACTTCCAACAGCAACGGTTGGGGTTAAACCCAATACCACTAGTCAATACAGAACACTACACCATTCCAATAGAGGTGGATAACAGCGACTTAAAGAGTATCACTCTGGGCGCAGGCACCATTATTGGAATGGCGGTTGATGACCAACATTTTTCCATAGATTTAGGTAATGAACTGATAGGACCAATCCCCAATGACTGTTTTGACTGTGATAGCAACAATGACACAACACCAGACAGGATCTTCACCCGGGATGGGAGGAATCTCCTGGTGTACTCTTCCTGCCCTTATGGTAAGGAAGATGTGACTTGTAACTTCAGGAGAGATGAGGTGATCTTTCAAGTCCACCAGGTCTGCCTTCCCCACCTGAAGCCATCAGTCCAATTCAATACTTTGACCAGGGACTTCTCCACCCAGCTGGAGGAGGCTGCTGAGATAGCCAAACCAGAAGTCTTTCCGGGCTTCAGGCAGATGGTTGAAGAGAGAGTCAACCTAGCTGATGCCTGTCAGACTCTGGAGCAAAAGCAAAAATTGAAACAAGTTTTCTTAGATTTTCAGGATCTCTTTGCAGTGGACTCATATTACTGTGGTCGCACCGACATCCACACAACAACAATTCCCACGGACCCGGGCATGACTCCAGTGTTTGTGAAGCAATATCGCTTGCCTCTCGCATCAATGGAGTCCCTTACTTAAATAATTAAGAACCTTGAGTCCCATGGGATAATTCGTCCAGTCCACAGCAACTTCAAAAATCCGATGTTGGGGATTTTGAAATCAAACGACCAGTGGAGACTCTGTGCTGACCTAAGGGAGCTCAATAAATGGGTCCATACTTCCTGATGGCCTCTTCCCTACATTGACCAAGGGCTGGCCCAGATCCAGGGTCCAAAGTTATACACTGCCATTGACCTGACCAATGGGTACTGGACTGTACCTGTCAGTAGGGAGGACCAATACAAGCTGTCTTTCACCTTCGGGGGCAGCAGTACACTTGGACCCGGACTCCCTTCGGACACATTAACTCTGACAATGAATTTAACATCTTTCTGCATAAGGCCATGCCCGATTTGGATGAAAGGGGTAACCTGGCCTATGTAGATGATGTTCTAATCAAAATCTCAATTGTGGAGGAACACATAGTGGAGATCTGTTATGTTCTGACCCAGTTGGGGGTTGTAGGAGCAAAACTGTCTTTCCAAAAGGCACAGTGGTGCAGGACCTGTGTCACTTTCCTGGGGCATGAGATAACTCCAGAGGGTCTCTGTCCCCAGGAAATGAAAGTAGAAGAACCCCAGAAAATAAAAGACCCCACAACTCTGCGGGAACTAAGGAGCCTCATTGGACTAACTAATAACAGCAGAAAGTTCATTGAGGATTACGCAGAGATCACGAGACCAATGATCCATCTGTTGAAGTTGGGGGGTCAAGTGGTAGTGGGGTCCAGAACAAGCCGAGGCAGTAAGACAACTCAAAAAGCCTCTCACAAGCGCCTTGCCTAGCGTACCCTGTCAAAAACAAGGGGTTCTTCTTGGAGACAGGGTTCTCATGTACATGCTTGACTGCAGTATTATATCAAAAGCATGACAACTTCAATAAAGTAATCTCCTATGTGAGAAAGACTTTATCCTCTGTGGAGGAAAAATTCAACGATTGTGAGAAGGCACTCCTGCCAACGGTGTGGGCATTGAAGAATTTCTGCCCGTTTATCCAGGGGGAACTCATCATAGTGGAGACTCCACACCAGCCTCTGCAATATCTTCAAAGTGCCAGAATCCAGGCCGGAAATGTGAGTAATTCCTGAATGACTTCCTGGATTCTGTCAATGCAAGGCTTTCCTGTGGACGTCTGATATTGCCAAAACAAGAAGAGTCCCCTCGCGCAAGATCTGGCTGACTTGCATGATTGTGCCAGAGAAAACTGTCTCGAGGAAGAAAGTCTTAAAATCAGGACAACATGGAGGCATACATTAATTCACCACACAAAGTCTATGAAGAAGACAAGTGTGAGGGAATGCCCACTGTCTATGTGGATGGTTGCTCCTACCATGTTGACAACAATCAGGAAAAGGAACTTGTGGCCGACGTAGGGAATGCATGGGTGAATGATGCCCCAGAACCCTCCGCTGGGTACAAAAGCGGTCCCCGAAGTAGTCAAATGGCCTAGCTGATGGCTGTGCATCAAGCCATCCTCACTGCTGTCCAACACCAACTCCACAAACTGGTCATAATCACTGATTCAGATTATGTATGAAACGGGTTTGTGGAGCACCTGGTTAACTAGAAAACCAGAGGCATGCTACATGCTAATAATAAACCATTAAAACACAGAAAATTAATACAAAATATTGATGATCTGGTCACCTCGAATGGGATGACCATCTACTGGAAAATGATTAAGCTTCATTCTAAAGTAGAGGGACCAGACAAAACTGGAAATGACCTAGCTGATCAGCTGGCCAAAACCGGAGCCATCCAAGGGGATCTACTTAAGATCGAGTCCCTGTTGGGGGAAATCCAGGTCACTGCTATCACTAGGTCCCAGACAAATGCTCACAATGAACTCTCAACTGCACAATGGAGTAAGGAGACCCCAGATGCTGATTTGATTACGGCTCAAAAAGGGGATGCAATAATTGGTACGTTTTATCAGCACATTGAGGACCTTGAGAACTTTCCCCTGACGGTTACCGATTACATTGGGAAAGAGGACCTCAGAGTGTTGATGAAATGTCCAAAAATGTTCCGAATCCAAGACAGTTTGCTGGTGAGGAGATCCATATCTAGCCATGACCAGTGGGTGGTCCCTACCTCATTCCAAAGCCTGATGTTAAGTCACGCCCATGAGGCTTGCACAGCCGGTCATCGGAGGTTTCATACGACATTAGAAATTTTGCGAGAGGTTGCATACTGGCCCCACATGGGGCAGGACCTCGAGCAATACTTCAAGGGGTGTCTTGTGTGTGCACAATTTCAGCCAACATCACTCACACACTGTGCTCCCCTCCAAAAGAGGCGGATGACACTGCCTTGGTCAGATTTGCAAGTCGATTTTTTTGGGCCTGTGATCCGCTCCTCTAGGGGGACAAGTACATGTTGACCGTAACATGCTTGTTTACTATATGGGTAGAATATCTCCCAGGCCCAAATTGCAAGGCAGAAACAGCAGCTGCCCTGATGATCAATCACATCTTCTCGCGTTTTGGACTACCCCAAGGATTGAGTCAGACCGAGGAAACCACTTCACTAGTGAAGTGATGACAAAGATGTGGGAGATACTTGGGGTCAAACGGAAACTACACATTGCCTACCGGCGGTCCTCTAGTGGTGGAGTTGAGAGGTACAATAAAACTATTGTGAGCATATTGAAAACGTTTCTGGCATTCGATTACCCCTTGTCCTGATGGCCATCAGATTTACCCCTTCTTCTGCAACAAACATTTCTCCATTTGAGCTGATGACTGGATAAAGGATGGTGCTACCCCAGCATCTCCCCTATGGAACCCAAGAGCAGACCTTGATAAATGCCTCCACAACTCATGAGTATGTTGAGAATCTGAGAAAACAACCTTCAACATGCTTTTGCCTATGCTCAGCGGAATCTAGAAAGATCTGCAGACAGTATGAAGACCCGCTATGTTCTTAAGACAACTAAAAAGGAATATCAAGTAGGGGACCAGGTCTACTTGTACAATTTCCAAAGGAACCAAGCCAAAGAGCACAAATTCCTCCCAACTTGGCGGGGTCCTTTTGAAATTGTGGACAGAATCTCACCAGTCACCTACAGAATCTGCATCTCCAAGGGCAGTTTGACAGAGGGGGAAGTCAAGTGGGTCCACATAAACCAGCTGAAGAGTTGCCATCCCAGGCATACTTTGCGGTAAATAGAGGAGCCGACCGGAAACCCAGAGGGGGAAAATCCAGAGACATAAAAGAATTACTAAATGTTCACCGTGTATGTGCGAGAAGAGTGTTAAGACCATTAGTGAACTTATATGGGGAATATTGCCAATTGCAACCAATGCAAGTGTATTTCCCACTGCTGACATCGCCCGAAGATGTGCGGACACAGTAGTGGGAACATTTCCATAACCATGCTATGTTCTGTTGTCTAGCATTTGAACTAAGAATCATCCCAAGAACCACCAAGGAGGACCACTCGGGGACCGGGAGGAAAGACCCAAGGAGCATGGAGTGCCACTCCATACTCCCAACCAGAAACAGCAAGGAGAGCGTGTCGCCTCCAGCACTGATGGGGGAAGCGACTGAATTTCTCCACATAAACAGAAAAGACATCCCAATCTCCAGATTTCCCCTTGATGGGAGGTCAAAACCAAGTCGGGAGGGGGGGCTCTGTGGGATGTATTGATCCACTCCGCTGTGCTATGCAGCATCACCCTGCTAGTTATGGTGAAAGAAACTGCAACCATAGCGGCAAAACCCTTGTGTGCACCAAAAACCTACAAAAACCGTGTCCTGCAACACAACAAAAAGATGGATTCACAACCATGGTGCATGTGTGGTGGGATAGAGCACACACTGCAGAAAATGTGCCAGTGGGCTCCATGACCAGCAAACAGAGTGCAGAAAGAGAAGCAGCACTTTGCAATTGAAACTCAAAAATGTGCCTACAAATGACATTTGCTTTGGTGCTAAAAACTCCAAAATGCCTATAACACAACACTTCTCAACATTCAAAATCTTGCTTGCCGCTAAAATTCATGTAATCTTATGAAGCATTGCGAACATACAAAGTCCTAAATGTGAAGAGCAAAACAGTTCTTCAGAAAAACCAGATTGTCTGTAAACTGACAGCCCCTGTCAAAATCTGTGTGCAGTACCTTGGGCTACCTGTGGATGACAGCTGTCAGAGGAGCCCCTGCTAAAACTTCAAAGTATTAAACTAAAAGTCTGCCTCGTTAGCAAACATAAAAGGATTTTGCTAAAAGGAATACAGATCTTAGTTGTGTTTTTGATCCCACAGATTGAAAGCGAAGAAAGTAATGTATTTATGGATTTGATGCAACAAGTTTGGTTTTTGCTGGATTTTAAGTAAGAATACATTAGCCTGGCTGAGCTGCAAGAACTGGAAAAGCAGGTTTCTCCCAGGGGGAGGGAGAATTCTCTCAGCAGAAACTCACTGGCAGATGCTAAGTGCGGGTTAGCCCACACTTTTGTCTACAGAAAGAGAAGGGACAATGGCAGAACTTCAGTCTGGGATATGGAGGTGTGAAAGGGGCCTTAAACTGCTCCTGGAAGGGCCAAACAAGGAGGGGCCTGTTCCTGGACTGCAGGGAGAGACAAAGGGGCAGGACCATTTGCTGTTAAGCATGAACAAAGAACAATTTTTAAAGACTCATAACTTGTGATTCAAAGTGGTGAAAAATATACCAAGGACATATCTGTTAGTCGATTTTTTGGCTGCCCGTTTCAAGAGGCGGCAGAACTGTGTAACATGTTCTGGACAGGAATGGCAATATATGTGGTTTTAAATGTATTAATAGTAGAATTGTGAAAACTTACACACACATCCCCATGTTGAACGCGCACATTTGTGGTAATTTGCAGAAAATTTGAAAAATGTGTTCATGGCGAAAAGGACAAAATTCTGTAGAAAGGTGAAACAAGATCCCACAGCTGCGGGATTTTGAGGAACAGCTGCTACATAAAATGTGGCATCTTTGTGTGTGATTTGTGTAAAGGTGACCAACGTAGAAATATGTATTTAGGATGAAATCCGATTTTGGTACCAGTAGCTAAAGGTAGGTTTCTTAAAACTGTAAAGCAAACCATAAAATGTGACATCCTCCGGCCTTGATCCAATCACTCAGTTGCAAGGCGGAGATGAGGTTTTGATCCAATCCCAGCTCACAGGGTGTATGGGCCGGCTTAGTTAAGCCGGCCCATACACCCAGTTTGTGATGTCCTTTTAAAGGATAAATAGAGACAGCTGACAACAGATAGGGACTCACTGATTCACTAACTTTCCTGATTCCGGGGAAGCACTCTGATCCAGCATTCTACACACAGCTTTAACATCCTTCCAGATCCAGATGCCAAGACTCTTGCAAGCAGTAGAGAACTATTGACTTTCTGCAAGGCCTAATCCTAAAACTTATTATTGCAACCCAGTGAAGCACTGTGGTGTGAGAAGGCCTTTTGAACTAGTATCCTGAAATTCTCTGGCTTGCCACCACAAGGCTTGCTTGAGGAACTCGCTATCAAGCTGATTGAAATATCCACAAACAAGGAGGGCAGATTCTGTGCAAATCTGGTGACCGGCATAGCTGATCCAGTACCGTGCCTGATGTGCTGTTCTTCCTAGACCAGATCCAATCCATGACCAGAACTGACGGTCCAAATCAATAACTTATTTTGTAAGTATTAATAGGAAGAAAAGTGACCATAATATATCTGCGTTGTCTGATCCCTATCTCAAACCCATCCCATCTTTAATTCAGAATCATAGTATTGCTAGAACTAACCTTGTGCTGACTCCTTTCTCATCTATGTTCCTAAACCCTAACTTCTTATTGATTGATTAAGAAAAGTAATTCCCAAACCAAACGGAAACTAGAGTATAACACATGAACTCTTATGAGCGGCCGTGAATGACCTTCCTGTGTGGCATTCTCCTTTTTGTAGTCTTTAATATAGCATAAGAGAACCAATCTGTCATTTCTAGAACCGAATTCCTGTTTTCCATTCTCGCGCCTATTTTACAAAAACATCTTTTACTAAAACCTCTATAGCTCCATCAGTTTTTGTAATAGAAGCGAAATTTCAACTACATCTTGACCTAACATCCTTAGCTATCCAGAGAACACACAGAGCAAAACAGTGCGATATACCCGTTATAGCGAATATCGCGTAAGGAAAAGTTTGCCACAAATTGAAATTCTGAAAGGTTTTTACATGTGTGAATTAGCTTTAAACTGCTTCCAACTTGGATTTTGAGATTTCAAATGTTTTCTTTTGACTAAATCATTGTTTGTGATTGTCTGCAACTGTTCAAAGCGGCTCCCATAGGAATTTATAATAATTTAAGTATTTTTGACCACATTTGGTGTTTTTGCCCAGTCAATTCCAAAGACAATTTCAAAGCCAATCTGACAGCTGAAAAGTCAATCCCGTTTTTCTCTTGTGTTTCACGGGGAAGGTAGGAGTGATATTCTGTTTGATTTGTGCTATTCCTGAATAGCTGATCTCTCCTCACATCTATTCATTGCCTATTGGGGGGTTGAGGGGTGTTGCAGGGGGAACTTCTAACCATAGTGCCATCTATACCCAACCAACACAAAAGTATTATTTTCTGAGCTGCATTTATTTTATGTTCATTTCTTGATTCCTAGTGTACTAAAGATACTATTCAGTGTTCTGTCACCCCATTGGTGATTGTTGTTTACCTATTAAAATATAGTGTGATTACATTTTAAATACATAAATAAATATTTACCTTTGCAAACTAACCTGATTCCTGGTTCAGTGTGACCGGGGGGATGGGTGGGAGTGTTCCAGGAGGAGGGTGTGATAGGAGTGGTATATCTTTCAGAATATTGAACATATAGGTAAAATAAATAAGGGTTTCACTTTGGCACTACACGCTGGGCGGGATTTGGGTGTGTGCCGGATTGAAATCACTTACAAAATAAAGTACAGTGTACGGAGTGTATTATATTTGAAACCCAGAGCAAGCAAGCAACGTTAAAACACAATGCAAGGCATGAGTGGACTTGATGCAGCTACCCCTCGGATTTGCTTGCTGTAGACCAAAGTTGGAATTGTATGCATAGTACAGTTTGGCGTAGGAAGTCATAACTAAGCCAATCGACCAGCAAAAGCTTCAATGTAAGGACCAATGAAATCTGGTTTACCAATGTCATGGGATACGTTGATTTGACATCTATGTCAGAGAAATCATGACATCATCAGTGGGCTAATCTGCTGAAGGCATATGTTATAACAAAATAAAGTGTGCGGACACTGCAAGTGAATTCAAACAGCAAGAACAAACAATCTGACATATTGGGAAGGTCTGGATTGGTCAAGCTGTGCACATAGATTATAATTAAGAAGAGGGTTTGCCTCATAAAACCTCTATTGGAAATCCTGCCTTGGCTTCCCCTCTCCCATCCTCGCCTCAACTCTGATGGAGGAATGAGGTGAGCCTGTGCTGCGCTTACAGGAGGAATGGGCATATCCAGTGTAAACTTGTCCCAACTGTGCATGGTCATGCGGTATGTTTATGCTGGATTTTATAAAGCACACACCTAGCTGAGCAGCCAAAGGGCAGTGTAATACCACAGGATTCAGCACTGTGGTCCAGTGGTAGAATACAATTAGAAAGATCGAGCGAATGGCGCACAGCGGGTAGAGGTTACAGAGGGTGAAGCACAACAGTCTTGGTAAAGGTTTTGATGTACCCTCGGCTATGCTGCTGGGGAAGCTACATTCCTACTCATTTCACACAGTCTGGCTTTCCCAACCGCACTGATGGGACCTTGGGTCTGCATAGGCAATTCCCTCACCTTGCATTATTTTGCTGCCTCTCCCATTACATGCAATACCTGGACTTTCAAGGCCCAGAGACCTGATGGAAAATGATAAAGTAATTTGTAAATGTTCACTTTGTTATGCATCATTTACCAATTCTGCCATTTACCAATTCTGCCAGGTAGGGGAAATTCAATGTAACGCAAGAGAATATGCATTGGCCAGGATCACACACTGTATTCAAGAGGGGAAGCCAGGAAATAACTTGTTCTAGCGTTTCCACAGATTTATCATTGGGACTCCGCCAAAACTCCTAAAACAATTACACATGACCCTGCACGTTTTTTTGGCCCAGCATTATTTTTCTTCATGAAACTAACTCATCTACTAGGTTTTGGGTTTCTTGTTGTGGCTCTGCGCAAGATTGACAATCTCCTGATTTTGAAGCTGTGAGGACCCTCAGGGTGGGAAAAGGAAGTGACGCATTTTCCTGTGTGGAGAGCGGTGGGATAGTTCGTTTGGGTCGGTAGTTCTCTCAATTAAGGCTGTTTTTGTCTCGGAAAAGTAGGGTAAGTGGAGATCTAGATTACCATGCACCGATATCTGAAGTGTCGTTATCAGAAGCTGGCAGGGCCAGCCTCCTGACCCCGTGAACAATGGCATAACAAGACGTCTCCTTCCCAGGCTGGAAGGCCGGAAGGTTACTCCACTTCCAAGGAGGGGCTTAGTTTTACTGTGAGGTCGTAGACTGCAATATGCAGTTCACAGAGAGGCCACCACGCAGGCCTTTTACATATTTACCAAGCTGAGGTAAACTTATTTGCACGGCTGACCAATGAAATGAGCGTATTATTTGACGCCCTGAAGTGCAGTGGTTCGCTAACATCTGCTTTGAGGGCTTGGTGGGGTGCCCGAATTGTGGTATAAGGGTGTCAGACAAAAGGTGCCCAGAATTAATCTGAACATCCGTTTGACCTGTGCCTTTGAGACAATCAGACAACTGTCAGAAGTGAATTTCCATCCTCACCTCAAGACTTTGGGTCTCTATTGGTTGCCTCAAGGCATTCACTCCGAAGGGCAAGGGGGTGCGCACACATTCTACCTCAACATTGTGGTAAAGGAAGTCATGGAGCAGCAGGGGGGGAGCATGAGGAGCCTTCCTTAAACTTATTTTCAATCTGTAGCACCTTCCATTCCTCTAATAGTTCCCCGCGCGTCACTTTCCCATCTCTCTCCCTATCCATATCACCACAAGCTCCCTGTCATTTCCCTAAACCTTCTCACCAGCAGATGTCATGGCAGGCATCATTCCCCATTAGTTCCTGCCTCGCGTCTCACTGTTCCTTCATGCGTGTCCCTCAGCTCTAAAAGCAGGATGCAGATGAACTGAATGCAGTTTCCATGTAAAGAATTGTGCTGTAACATTGTCCTGCATCGAGTGCGCCACATCAAATTAACCCCTACACCAATCCAAGTCACAACTCAGTGCTCATTATGGAAAATGACAACCTCACGTTTCGCCCTCATTTCTCGATTCCTTTGAATGGCAGCCATCGCTGTACACTCACTACAACATTTTCTCTTTCAGAAATGGATGTCAGGCAATCCCACCAATACAAACCCACATACCCCATTACAAAAACTCAGCTGACTCAACTAAATTAACTTGCATCCAACACCTCCCGCTCATATTGCTCAACACCCACTGACGGTTACATCATTCCATCTCACCACAATTCCTGGACTCGTACTTACCCGCTCCCTCCAACAGCCGTCAAGATAACAACCCAGTGATATCAGAATTCACATCAGTGGTGTGCAAACTGCTGTCACCGCCTTAAATCCAAGCAGGGCAGTCTCATGCATTCAACCTTCAGATGCTAATATACTGGATACCATTAGAATGGGCAACCAAAACACCTATTACAGAATCTGTATATAAGAGGAGTGTGGCGTGAAGTGCTATGTACAAATGTGATATTATTACAAATCATCAAACCCACCTGTGAAAGTTTATAGAAGTACTGGGGGACTGCCCTGGATTTGACTCCTTACTCAGTGCTCCTTTAGTAAAGTTTGAGGGTCCATAGCACAAAGAATCACTGTTTCACTGCTGGTGCCTGCAAATCTGTAGTTTCTCCTAATTTACTAAAGAATGTTGTGGTAAATAAATGAATCTGTCGTGATGCAATACATTGGGTTTTGGACAATATAGTGGTCCTGATTAATCGCAGCAAAAAATCAAATGCATGTGGGCCTGACAGCCGGTTTATCTGCAATGACACTTACATCAGATGTACTTTATTGGAAGCTGGCAACAGTGATTTTGGTCTTTAAGAGCTGGTGGGGGGACAGGTTCTTCCTCTTGAATTATAGACCAATTTCGCTGCTGGATGCGACAAATAAATTCTATGCCAAAATGCTTCTAGGTGAGCTTCAAAGTTGGGCTAGGAAATCTGGTCATGTGGATTTTTAGCAAGCTGGGTTTAAAAATTGGGTGGGGACAGGCCTCACTAAGTTGGTGGTTTCATTGTTGGAAACCAAAGGAAAGGACCAGAAAATAATATTATATCTTGCTTTCCTTAATGTGAGCAAAGCGTTTGATTGTGTTAATCGTGCAACTCTTTGTAAGGAGTTATTTTACTGTGGATGTCCAGCCTCCCTTATTGGCATCCTGGTGATTCTACATAAGGACACATACATAAGAGCTAGGCTAGACACCCTAGGGGCATGCACAAAAATCATTGACACAAATCGAGGGCTTCGGCAAGGTTGTGTCCTGGCCTCCCTTTTGTTTAATTTCTACGTCAAGAACATGGGCTCTTGCTGGAACTTAAAAGATACTAATCGTTAAAAAACTCAATATCTGAACTATGAAGTTGACACCATCATCTTTGACTGGACGCCAATTGGCTTACAACATGCATTAGATGGTCTTAATGTTTATCTAACAGAATTGGATTTTAATATAAAGATCGTAAAATCAAAATATTGATCATGAATGCGGGTAAATCCAAAAGGAAACCTTTCAAATGCAGTATTTTAAAATAAAAATCTGGAGGTACTAAGTGCTTTTAAGCTGCATTTACTTGGGCAAATCAAAATAGGCATTGTACAGAGGGAAAAGAGTGATATTATTAGCATCTGCCTCCCAGTTGATATTTGGAAGGTACTCAGTCTTCCCAATTATTAAACTATGTAGTCAGAAATTGGTACCTAAACTAATCTTTGGTGCTGAGACTAGTACTGGTCTAAGTTAGAAGCTCTCCTGTGTTGAAAAGTGTTTCGGTTGCCTAGCTCGGTACCAATGGTGAGTATTAGATACACACTAGACTTGCTTCCTCTGGGGTCGCTCGTAGAGTGGAAGATGCCACAACTTTATGCCTCAGTTCTATCCCCCTGCCGCCCAGTCCTCCCTTTATGTTAACTTGGGAATTGAAATGGACAGAGGACCATGTAAGACCCTGCTGAATTGGAAATGTAAGTGCAAGAGTCGGCTTGAGACTTCAGAGTCTTCCGCTGAAGAATTTAGTACAAACCCCAATAAGGTGAAATTCCAACTTTACAGACCCGAATGGATCAAGATAAGGGACGTTTTATTGGCTCATCCATGTTTTAACGATCATTTTAATTGGAATGTAAAACAGAAAAGGTTATTGCTCCCTCGTTGACCAAACATCCTTCAAGGGATTTTAGAACAAAAGTGCTAACATTTAAACTGAACTTGTTGCCATCCTTGGATGTCCCTGGCAGGGGGCAGAGTTCCCTGGTGCTCCAAAGGTTATGTTGCTATTGTGGTCTTTATGTTGAGACCTTAAGACATTCATGTATGGAATACCTTGCTCTTGAGGAAATCCAACATGAGAAGTTGAACATACTCATGCACAATCGAGAAGTGACAGGGGCCCAACAGTTGTGGGTCCATATTTTATACACTAATGATATTTCACTGTTAATTGAAATTGTAGACTTTTTAGAAGCTAGTCTGACTTTTAAATGGGGCTTTCAAATAGTTCATGAATGGATTGGTAGGTTTTGTTCTGTTTGTAATGAATGTAATGTTTGGATATGAATTGTTCTTTTTTTAAAAAATGTATTGTAATGTTTTGTGCTGTGTGAAAGGTTCAGTTGTGCAACTAAATTGCACAATAAATATATAAAAGAAAGAAATTAATCGGGATGAACATAGACGCATGTTGCACTGCAGTCCTGAGAAGCTGGGATCTAACATAGTTAATCACCCTGGTGATCTGTGCCATGAGGTGGGAGTGTGACACAGCTGAAATGATTTTCACAGCTGCTAAACAATGAAAGAAAACCATGATATATGCACTTAACGAAAAGTGGGTGAGTGGTGTCAGGGCTGGGGGGAAGTGCATGTGGTGGGTGTTGTAGGGGAACAGGGGGCTCAAGGGGCCAACCACAACAGAAAGACAACAAAAACAAGAACGAAAGCACTGCAAGGCAATGAAGCTTATTGCAGGCTTCTCTGCCCTTTCTGCAGGGCAAGCACCTATGAGACTGAATCTCCCAGCAGCACCTGGGCTGGAAACTACAATAAGCAAGCCGCATCGGGAGTGGCACGTTGGTGCGCATGTGCGCAGAGCAGAACACAGGGCTTGTGACCGAGACTGTAAGATGCACAAGCAGCTCCGGTCACAGGCATACACGTGAGGGGCCACGCCCCACAGGATCACGATCCCAGCCCCTTGCAAGGCTAGAATAAGTCTGGCAGCGTTTATTGATACTGTGGGAATCAGGGGAAATGCGCAGGGGGCATAGTGCTGCCCAAATCCAGGCCCCTGCTCCCAACCGAGCAAAGTGCAGCGCCGGTTACCGCTGCATGCCGATAGCGAATCAAATGCCCTCATGGAGCACATCTACTGCACTAACCGGCGCACCCAACCACGCCATATTGAGTATGACCAAGGACGGCGTATATGCTGTCGCAACGCCCATGAACAATTCCTTGCTTGGCATGCTATGAGCTGGTGGCATCACGAACCTTGAGGCTGCATGCAAATTAGCCACTTGCGGCTCATAAAGAACACTGCATGTAGAAAGCCACATGCAGCCCCTGCAGACTCCTGTATGTTATTAGCAGTCAAGTGCGACTACTAACGCATAGCACTGTTAGGCGAGCCTCTGCACACCAATCCACTGCACACCAGAATACTGCTCACATTTCCCCAACACCTCCCTCCAGGGTTCGAGGCTCATGTAATTCGGTTTTCCCAAAGGACCGAAAGCTCAGTACCAGGTATGATTTACGGGCTCGATCGCAACCCTTCCTGCACTGGCAGTTGCCATGGAGAACATACAGCAGAAGAGGCGGCGTTACATCTCCACGCCGATCGGTCACTTGCTCACGTGATCCAGATTGGCGTTCCTCACGTGACCTTGGTGGACGTCACATGACCCCGAAACGCTCAGTATATAAGGCTTGAGAGACGGAACACTCATTGCTTCTCAGCTGTCTTCAGACCCTGTTTGGCGTTACGTTTTGGTTTGCTTTCCTGGTTTACCTTGATCTTGGAACTTTCTCTTGGACTCATTCGGATTACCCCTTTGTACCTTTGCTTGGAACTGTTTACCTGTTGCTGGATTTCGGACACGACCCTGACTTGCCTTTGGATCATCCCTTGGTACCTTGTTGAACTTTTACGCCATTTCCCTTTTTGGGATTCAAGTCACGCCTTCAGTCCTACAGGTGGTTTATCCTGCATCCACACTTGTCTGCGGTCCTCATGCTCTAGGGACCGCCTCATCTGAGTCTCGAACCTCCCTCCTAGGTTTCCTGGGTTTTCCAAACACCTGATAGGTAAGGCTATTCAGATCCTTTGGTTATTGTGATTGTATACTGTAATTGCCTTGTACTTAGCCTCGTTCTTTTTGACAGCAGCATTGGTGTTCCAGAGGTTCCGTGGATCCGGGAAGTAACATCTCCCACCTGTGGCCCCAAAGGTCGCACAGCGGGTTTCTTTTAGTCCCCCTGTGCGTCACTTGAGGACGGAGGTTTCAACGGTCTACCCGATACTCAGGTCAGAACAAGCACTCATTGCCCTAGAAAGTTAGTAACACGCACGCAGCAAGCCACGTGCGGTCATATAACATGTGAACCAATACTAGCACTTTTTTGCAGCATTTGAATTGCTACTGCAAGGCAGCCGGGCTCAGAAAACACACAGACGACAAGAAGGGACACTCCAGCAGTCATACCAACAGCTAAGTATTTTCTATATTTTATGTAATGGTGCAACAACATTGATCCATGTTGATGACTGCATTACTTATTTCATGGGGGCACGTGTGAGAGTGTATGTGTGAGAGTTTACACAGGTGCATATACAGTATTGTAAGATTTACCTACCCTATGTCGCCCTGCCTATTCCGGTTTCCATGGTACCCCGTTCCTATCCAAACATTTTTTCCCTATCCCTCCTTCCCTGCTGGGGTTGCAGAACCCTGTGTAAGCTCCAGACTAGCCGGTCCCAAAACCGCAGTGGGGCTGGTTGGTTCATGCCACTGCTGCGCCTTTGAGCTGTGGACCCTGTCAAGTGGGTAAAACTCACCTCTGCAAATGAGGAGGACAGTAGGAAATCCCAGCCCTGCAGTCTCAGAGCACCTAAGAAGAGGACATACTTGGTGGCTCAGCTCTCATTGACAGTGCTCCAAAATCACGACTGCAATTCTGAATCACACGTGTACACAGCTTTCTGTTTTCTCACCTAACAGCAGGGACGCCAATTCACCAAAATGCCAGAGTTGGTGGAAGGGACATCCCACATAAAAATGACATCCTATGAAGTGAAGTGATGTCATATGACCTTAGGTCCTGATGGCATCAGACAAATAAGATCATATTATATTTAACCCCAATGACATCACCTGAAGTGACTGACCAGTGTAACAAAATGTAGATAAGCTTACATTTTATAAGAGACAAAAGAAATACTAAAGCAGACATAAGACCTTTATAAATACCAACCATATGTTAAGTAGGGTGATGCCTTGGTATGCCCTGAAGGTGGTCATGTTATGGCATGGGTAGACCCAGTAGAACCAACGCAGGCCAGCAACACTACCAAGCATATGTCAATAAAGCCTCATGTTGAGATCTTATATGAATTATAGCTGCACCTTGCAGGTCTACTAATCACATGCCAGGTACATCGCCACTTTCCCACATGCTATCAAAATACAGTATGCTAAATGTAGCTTCTATTTGAGGAGGATGCCACCTCACGTCTGGCATAGCCCTACAACCTAGGTAGAGTCAACATATGTATGGCAGAGCTAAGTATGTACATTTGCTTCTATCATTTGCCAAGTGCATCCTGAAATGTCCAGTTATGTCAACCAATGTCAGCTAATGACTCATACACCTGGTATGGTCACCATATTTAAGGGAGAGTCTCACATGTCTAATTGCTACTATTATATGTAAACGTGCAGTATCAAATGCCCCAGTACTTCCATTCAATGTCTTTGATGTAAGGTATAAGGTACCATATATGCAGCATCATCTGTAATTGATTCCATCAATTTCCAAGCTAAGCCTCATATGATCTACAAACATCCCCTGGTCCTTATATGCATGTCATTTTTACCAAGGGTCATGTGCAGCCTTAAATGCACCAGAAAGGCTAACTAATGTCTCATGGTGTGTCGCTTTATGTAATATGCAGCCCCATGTGCAGTTGCTGCTTTAATATGCTGAATGCACCCTCAAATGCCAATGAAACACCACTTAGTTCCTCATTGCATGGCATCTTTGCCATCAGAGGTCTGCAGTCTGTGGCTAATCAGATGTTTTGCCATATGGCCCACATGATCTCTCACAATTTGCTATGCTATTCAAGGCTATAATGTACATGTCCATTTACTTCTGTCATATGCCAAGCGTGGCCTCAAATTTCCCAGAAATGCCAGTTTATGAGAGAGTGATAGAGGAAAAGGCATATACAGTCCTCAATTTTGCTACCCACCCTCTCTACAGCCTACACAGACCCCCCCATGTCCATCTACCAACACACAACCACCCTTTTATCACGTTCCTTCTCCAAGTCTACAAAGATGTCAATGGTCTTCCTCATCAGTATCTGTTGGTTTTTATCTCTACTCACCATGTGGTTCCCCCGTTCCTCATCTGCACTCAACCCCACCATCTCATACCCTTCCTGTGCCTCCTCTCGCTTCAGCTGTTTCTCCCTGCTCCTCTGGATCCCACTATAACAATCAAATCTAGCCCAACTGTGGATCTCTTCAAAGCTTGGCTTAATCTTCACTTACTTGCTGAAGACTGAGCTCACTCTACCGTCTCCCCAATCCTCCCTACTTGCCTCAACCATTGCCTCAAGTGACACTTAATGATGTCGTTTTGTATATTTAAATAGTACTCCTTAGTTTGAAGCACTTGCCCCCTGCGGTAAATCTTACATGTGTAAGTCACCTATTTACTTGTATTTATATATTTTCATATTTGTTTTGTTCCTATTATATGTCCCACTTTTCTACACCCTCATAAATGGACTCTCCATGTGTTCTCGTCTATTGTCTAGGCACCATTCGTGGGAATGCATCCACCATCTGTAAATGTGTTACTGTATGTTATTTCTCTTTGAAATTTGCATCACTTTTCTTCAAATATATACAAAATACAAGAGAAGAAGGAATATCGAAAGGTATGGTAGAGTGGAGAGAGACCAATTATATGGGGCAAGAGAAAACACGAGAATGTGACTAATGCAGTTGAGGAAGAGTGAAAGTGTGAGAAGTAAAGAAGGAGATAGAGACAGTAATGAAGAGAAACAAGTGAGGGGCTGTGAAGCAAAGGTGTGCAGAAAAAGGACTTTGAGGGAGAGGCAGAGGCAATGAAGGGCTGTAGAGACTAGAAAGGGCGGAGTAGAATGATATGGGAAAAAGAAACCGTTGAGGACGCAGTGTCCTCATTTCTTTCAAGTCACCTTTTGAGTAAGTTACATTTCCTTCTTTAGCTTAATCCCTCAACCACCTCAACGAAGCAAAAACCACCTTAACAAAGCACAAAACTTGCAGGCATTTTAATTCAACCCATTGTCCTTGCACAAGAACCGTTTTCTACCAGTTCACCAAATAGACATATATGTGCAAATTAACTTTGATTTAATAAAATATTAGAAAGTGAAGCCCTTCCCAAAATGTTCTACATTAATTTTAGCCAATGGTGTTCACGAGGAGAAGCACAGACATATGCCCGTGGCTCAGGCCAGTGGTCAAGGCAGCTTTTGTAGGTGGTGGGGAGGTGTGGGTGCAGGAGGCCTGAGGTGACACTAGCATTTTAAATATTTCAAGGTTAGGGGCAGTGGGAAAATATGTTCAAAGAAGTGGCGTTAATGTTCCCCTGAATAAGCATGTGTGACTGAGCGGGGTTTTATGAACCAGATTTATTTTTGAATGAGATGAAATGGTGAAAGGTATATGATCATTTGAGAAAATATGGGATAAATGGGATAAATGTCCCTTAAGTTAACATTAAGTTCTGTATGATAACTCATGGCTATAAGAAAATACATGTCAGGTCATCAACAGTATACCAGGACAATTAAATGTGCTTTCATGATGCAAAGCCCACAATATATGCCTGCATGCCTATGCGCCAGCATTTCCACTGTGAATCACATTATCATGGTGCTTAGCCAGTATTGATAATATATGACAGCATGTAAATGCCTGTGTAAAACATTTGTCATGCGTTCTACTCCTAAATATATGCCACCATGTTCACTGTAAAACACTTTCGTAATGGACCCTGTGGCCACAATACATGCCAGCATAATGCCAGGGCACATTCTGTGCGCAAACCCTTGTAAGCACACATGTTGTATTATGTAAGAAAGCTTAAACGCTGCTCAAAAATACCACTGTAGAGGTTTAACAGCACTGAGGCTCGTACGTGCCCAAACCAAGGGCATCCACACAGTGGTCTGTAAAGTAAAGGCAAAGGGTGAAAAAGGGCAATGGAGAGTAAATTGGGTGCAGTATTAGACAGATTATTGGAGAAATACATGCCGGGCTGATGGGAATGGTAATGCGTGTGGCCTTTTGTATGCATATTAATCCCAATAGGCTGATTGGAGGCAGCTTCAAGTGATAAACTCTTAGAAGTAGTGTGTTGCTTTATTGTGTGATAGACTTGAGATGTACTTGCGTGTGCTTTTGTAGCACGGGGAATCATTGTTTTGGTACTTGCAGTTACTGATCACAAACCAAAATCAAGAATCACATTCGTACACTGCCCAGCCTGGCTGCCAAGAGTAGCAGAGTAAAGAGTAGATGGTGAAAAGGGGAATGTGAAAGGAAAAATGAATGAAAGCAGAAAAAGGGAGAGCTTGGGTTCTGTTATTTAGCATCCTGTGAACCACTTGAAATATATTGTACTGTTGAGTACAATCAATAAAGGTACAGGACTGTCAGGCCTGTGCTGCTCAATGTAAGGAGGCATAACCTGACATAGTATTTCTAGTATGGCAAGACAAGATCAGGCTGGGGCACACTTAGATTAGAATCACTTATGGAGCATATGCCAGTGGGGTAAATCAATTTGGCAAAACTTGGTGGTAATACACAAGGAACAACATCACGCTGTGGTCATAAAGCAAAGTGATCATGACGGTAAATCGAAAGGAGCCGATTCACACATGGGAGCACAATGGGTGGGGGACAACGCTAGGCAAAACCAGTAGTAACATCTCATAGCCAAACAAAAATAACAGATAATGGGGCCACAGTCAAGGGTCAAAACACAACAAGGTGCACAAACACAGTGGGCAATTAAAAGGGGAGCTGAAAACACGGTTTTTAATATACAAATAAATGCTACGGTTCATAAAGCACCACCCACTGGTAAGGAGAAGAGGTGTCTAAATTGAAGGTAGGAGTTTTTGTTACTTTCCTCATTGTAATTAAGACCTAGACACGCTTGCCACTCTTTGTAGCCAAGTTGGAGGTTATAGAGTATTTTTTTTTAAAATCATCAAACCAACATTATGCCATTTCCATGTCCCCCAGTTCAAGACCCACTGATAAATGAAGTAATATACAGAGTTCACTTTACAAACCCTCAGCATTTGTGACTTTTCCCAGGTTCAAATCATTTGTCAAATCTTTATTAAAGCCGCCGAAATACTCCAAATAGCTACCTGGAACTGTTTAATTAATTCCCTTCTGAGGCTTGTAGTGTGGTTAAATCAAACCACACCATCAACACAATGCAGATGTAAACAGGTTTGCATACACAAACCTTTGCACTTAAACCTTGAGGGAGAATCTCGTGTAAAATAAATAACATTACCAATAAACCGTGCATGATACCCCAAAACACTTAATAAGATATCTGCCGTAAAGCAATGTCCAGGTATTCCGTTTCCGCCTACTCTCCCGTTCACCTTCTTGAAAGCATACTGGCAAATGTAGGGAACCACACTAACCCCTGCTCTAGGGGAGAAAACGCATGGAAGGTTAGACCGATCTGCAGAGGATATGATGAAAGGAATGGACCAGGACATGATGGTGGAGAGAGAGAGATTGAGTTCCAATTATTATTTTCCCATCTTTATTTGTTCGACGAAAAGGCCTTAACCTCCCACTGTTGCAGCCAACCTACTTCAAATGCTGTACATTGTGACCATTTTTCATTCCTTTGTTCCACTATTGAAAAGTAAATCTTGGATCCCCAAAACCATTTAAACACACAGGCAGCTCCCCCAAAATCAACCTCCTGTAGCAATACCCACACTCACACGTACTGTGCCATCTCCATAACCCACAGTCCAAGATTATGGTGAAGATTAAAGCATGCAGTGAAATTCTCTGATAGGGCCATATACGGCACAACTACCCAACCCACCAGCTTGCTACCTATCTACTACCCATTTCCTCGCTCACCAAAGGGTACATAATGTGGCCCAAGGCTCTGCACATGTGTACTCATTCAATCAGTCTCATACACAGGACTGTCACAAGGAGGGTGTGAGTGACAAACCGCATAAGGCCTCACGCTTGCAAAGTCCTGCTAGGGGGCACTATTGTCACCCCTTGCTGGCAATGCAATTTATCACAGAGAAGCAGGCTTTCATTCAACACCAGCAGAGTGCATTAATTAGCGTATATTTCTGAACGTATGCCTGCTTTAGCGGGTGGGGGTCGGGCATTGCTGTCACCATCAAGCTGGTGTCCACTCCTTGGCCATTAACACCTTCTCTCACCCTCTATCAGTGACATGGCAAGTTGCAGGCAAGCTACAAAAGGAGCATGGCTGCAGCTCTTGTGGGATATTTCAACCCATGCCAATGCACCACACTACACCCCTTTGCCAATGGTGGAAAGAAAACTGCCAGAAATGGAGGCGCTTCCCCCTGGGCGCGCCAAATCTGCAAAACTGTGCAAGGTTCATAAATCACAAAAGGCTGCACACCCCTGCCACACACAGGCAAAGATGTGCTCAGAGAGGCAAAGCTTCACCTCACTGATGAGGCCCAACAAGGCGGAAACATGTGTATGGGGTTGCTTTTGGTACTCTTGTTCAGAGAGGAATTGCCATAACATTTCGGTGCTGGACTGCCCATGTGGGCGGGACAAAGACTGATATGCAAATGGATATTTCCCATCTGTGAAAGGTACAGTGAGCAAAAAGTTTGTGCTGCAAACTCTCATCTTAGAACAGGTTGTCATGTCATGTTCTTTCTAGAGAGGAGCTCCTGCCACCTTTTTTGAAAAGTTGATGTCAAAACAGAACTCCCTGCAGGAGAATGCCAGTGTGTGCTGTTACCTGTCACATGAAGCAAGGCCACAAAACTGGGCGAAAATCCTGAAATGCCTTTAAAATACAGTTTTCCCAATCAATTGCAACCTTCAAAGTGCTGTTTTGGTACTAATTTCAGTCATTTTCCAGGTGAACTATTGAAATTAAAAGTGTGCTGGAACCACCAATCATCCAGTGCAGTCAGAGAAAACCGGGCCTCACTGCCTGACAGCTGCATAAGAAAATTAGATGTCAAACTCAGTTTTAACGTGTTTCTTCTTCCTGAATAAATAATACAATTTGCCTATTTAAAGCATGTTTGTGAAGGGCTTAATTCTTTTAAATCTCCAAATCCCTTATAAACTGTGCTTATTTTTATATGTGTTAAAGAAAAGATGTTATTGTGAATTTTAAAGCAACCCAGTATTGGAGTTAAGTAACTGCTTAATTCTGATTGGACAGTGACCATGCTGGGAAAGGTTGACACTTCAGTTTGACACTCCCTTGCTACAGGAAGGCCAAGTGATGCTGGAGGTTCTCGCATGTGGAGCACAATAGACTTCACTAGACATTCGACTTTTGGCTGAGCCAAGAACAAAGGACAGGCTGAGCATTGAACTCTGCTGAGGAGGGGCAGGATACTTCCCTCTACACCCCACCCTGATCAAAGGAATGTGACAGCTGCTGCCTGGGAAGGGGAAGTTACAAAGGAGAACTTTGATGTTTAAATCCTTATTTGTGATTAAGTTTGAAACTCTTTAGCTGTACCACCTGAAGGAGGATAAATCTAAAAATTGGTAGATGTTGACCTAATTGTAGGCTTTTGCTTTGAAGACATTGATGAACCCTATACCACCTAAGGAACCAAAGTTACAGGAAAAACCTGATTGTAGCAAAAATCTGCTACAAGTGTAAGATTGAATATTCTTGTTCCAGTGATGATCGCCCAGACATGTTGTCAGGATCGGCAGGTGGAGACTTTGGAAGGGTTGGAGGCAGTGACCTTTTCAGAGTAACGTTCTAGTCCTCATTCAAGATGGCAGCACGCACTATATCTTCCGGCTCCGCCCCTCCAGCCGGTGCGTTGTATCTGTTTACCTCTCGTTACTGCGCTCCGCTTTTCTGAATCCTTCTCTCGTGATTTCAAATCTGTCATACTATAGTATCCGTTGCTATCAGTCCTTTCTAACCTCTACGGCTACTCGCTGTATTTTCCCTGCTACTCTACTTCGGTTCGCCTGTTTGTTTTCCTCTTTCCGCTAGCTTAGACTCCATATCTCTATTCACGGCGCCTGCCGTTCTGCATTGCTTTCTCTCATTGTTCTACGCGCGAGCTGCTCTCGCGACTTCCATTTCTCTTTCCTACCTTCACGGCGCCTGCCGTTCCGCACTGCTTACTTTCTTCGTTCTACGCGCGAGCTGCTCTTGCGACTCCCATTTCTCGCTCCGTACATTCGCGGAGCTTGCGTATTCTGCTGATTTCTTTTTAAATACGAGTTTACTTTGTGTTTGTGTACTTTCATTGTGATTCTCAGCATAGGCTCACGGCGCCTGTCCGTTCCTACTTATTTTCTGTTTATGATTCCATCTGTATAGGTTTTCAGTTTCCATAGCAATTCCCTTGTTGGCTCTAGTGCTATCTCTCTGTATTTTTGGTACTTCCTCCTTTTTTTTATTGGGTTCCATCCTCTTATTTCTTTTGCCCTTCTCATCCCGTTGGATCATCTCAGGACTTTGGTCTTTGGAAACTCAACTTTCCCCACATCTGCAAATCACCAGAACCAGGGTTTTTTCTGCCTTCCGGCTTTTTCCCTGGGGCGAGGCTGGCCCTCCTGGAGGTCCCCTTGAGCAGGTTCTCATCTCTGTCACGGTGGCCTCTGGAGGGGCCAGACCTTATTTACACGAAAGAAAAGGACGGAAACTAAAGGAAAGTCCGCCCAAAGAAAGAAAGAAAGACAAGAAGAAGCCTGAAACAGCACTTAAGGAACGTACTTCCGAGTATTCAGGTGAGGAGAAGGGGGAACTGGAACCGGAACCTGACACATGTATCGAATTCGAAATTATTAGTATAAACTGTTGTGATTAAAATTGATAAAATTCTATAGAATGACAAATACAGCTCTCACAGAGATGGGGATTGAATGTGAATATAACCCATCAAATATACAATGTATGTTTATTAGGGGACATAATTTTAGAAAAGTGCATTTGTGCAAAAGTTAAGTTTTGCTCAAAATCAACGTGGGAGTTCCTAAATCCCATCATAAAGATGACAGCTCTGTTCTGACTGCCAACCAGAACAAGGCAATTCGGAATTCAGACTTTAGCATGGCTGAACTCTTTCTATCTAGACCCAAATTCAACCACCCCAAACTGGAGGGGATTTAATTCTGATTCAGTTTGGCTTGCTACCATTAAGGCTTGCCCATTTAAACTCGCATCCTGCTAATCTGCCATGTCCAGTGACCAGAAAGGCCCATCCAAATCCAGTCTGAGGTGCAGTCCAAAATTGACCAGAACCGCACTGCTGATCCAATCCCCCCAGAGGCTCCCTGCTGCCGGTAGACCTGACCCGATCCCATGACCAGAAATGTGACGGTCCAATTTTAATCACAAGGGACTGTAAGTATTAATAGGAAGAACAGTGACCCATAGTATATTATCCCAACCTCAACCCATCCCATCTTTAACTTCAGAACCCTAGAATTGTCAGAACCATTCTTGCGCTGATTTTCTCTCATCTGTGTTACAAAACCATAAGTCATTAGTGATTTTGAGTAACTAAAGTACATCCCAGAAAGAAACAGAGAATCCACCACTTGAAGGGTTACGCTGGCCACGTAACTGTGGAGATTAATGTGTGGCATTCTCTTTTTCATAGTCATTAATATAGTGTAATGAAACCAATCTGTCATTTTTAAAACCGAACATCTGTTTTAAATTCCGTGCCTATTTTGCAAACATGCCTCTCACTAAAACCTCCATAACTTCTTCGAAACGAAATTTCAACTCTCACTGCTACCTAAGACCTTTAGCTACATCCATAACCAAACACCGTATCGCGGAACAGTGTATTTGACCCGTTTTTATCAAAAATCACATAGTGAAATTTTGCCACAAATTTGCAGTTTTCAAAAGTTTACACATGTCTTTTTTTCATTCAAAGTGTTTCTTAAAATGCCATCCTGATCTAAAGTGTGTACTGTGGTTTATCTTGTAGCTCATGTGTGTTAGGACCTGTTTAGTGTTGCTTTCCTAAGAATGTTCCTCCATTTAAGCATTTTTGCACCCTTTTGCATTATTACACCAAGCCATTTTCACCTGTCAGTTTAAAAGTGTCTATTTCCAAAAAAGGTTTTCTCTCTTGTTTGTGATGGGAAGATTGCATTTAAACTCTAGACACTATCTTTCATTCCTGAATACCTGCTGATTAGTTACATCTGTGTAGGATAGCTCATTTCTACCTTAAAGAACTTTGTAGGGGGAAATATTGACCTAAACCCTATATTTCACACACCAAAACTGTTCTTTTTCCTGTGTTTTCTATTTTGCATTATTATAAGTGAATTCAATTGATTTACTTATTTTGAATTGTATTGTCACTGCTTGAGCTTGGTGATTGCGGCCCCATATATATATATATATATATATATATATATATATATATATATATATATGTATATATATATATATGTATATATATTACATAGCCACGGTAGTGGCCATGTAGTTATGGTTAAGTTGCTGTTTCCATAGGAAGAGCACTTTTTGGGTGGCTTATAACTTCGCTCTCCCTGGGCGGATCCTCACCAAACTTTGCAAAAATAGTATTTGGGTCACTCTGAATTTCTTTGCAAAGTTTGGTGAGGATTCGTCCAGGGGGGGCAAAGTTATAGGGGGGTCCCAAAACTTTTTTTTCTCCCATAGACTGAATGGGAAAAAAAATTTGCTCGCGCCTACAGCCCAAACCGCTGGACGGATTTCCACCAAATTTGGACCAGGAGCAACGGCTTGGTCCCAAAAGCGTGCTTTTGCAAATTTGGTGAAAATCCGGCCAGTAGTTTTTTTTAAAATGACCAAAAAGTAGGTCAAAAAAAATTAGTGATATCTGTGTTCGGTTCGCAGACACACTTCCCTGTTCGCTGCGCGGGCAGTGTCCCGATTGGCCAATCGTCTTGCGTGATGTTCGCGGACATGCAACGTGTTCGCTGATTGGACGGCGTGGAGCGTGAAGCGCTTTTTCGGTAGCGCCCGCCATCTTGGATTCGCGGACGTCCGCGGACAGCGCGGTGAAACTTTGTTCAAAATGTGTATTTAGTAGAGTGTGTTGGTGTGTAGGAGTGTTTGGGGAGAGTGGGAGTGTATGAGATAGGATGAAAGTTGTGTTTTTTATGTGTTAGACGTTCTTTTTGTGTTCGATTTGTTTGCGGACATCACAGGTGTTCTGAAATGTTCTAAATAAACTGGGTGTTCTAAGGACTCAATATGTGTCAGTTTTGTTCGTAAGCAAAGTGAAACTGTTCTAAGACCACTCGCGGTGTCCGGGGAGTTTTCATAGGGGGTGTCCTGAGACCCTGTCCATATTGTTCTCTGTCAAGTTGAATGTGTTCTAAGAACACCCGCGGTGTCCTGAAATGTTCGCAAATAAACAAAATGGGGGTGTTCTGAAGACGTTTTTGAGAACACTCCCGGTGTCCTGAAATGTTCGTAGGGGGTATCCTGAGGACGCTGTCCATATTGTTCTCTGTCAAGTTGAATGTGTTCTTAGAACACCCGCGGTGTCCTGAAATGTTCGCAAATAAACAAAATGGGGGTGTTCTGAAGACGCTTCTAAGAACACTCGCGGTGTCCGGGGAGTGTTCGTAGGGGGTGTCCTGAAGACGCTGTCCGTATTGTTCTCTGTCAAGTTGAATGTATCCTAAGAACACTCGCGGTGTCCTGAAATGTTTGCAAATAAACAAAATGGGGGTATTCTGAAGACGCTTCTAAGAACACTTGCGGTGTCCGGGGAGTGTTCGTAGGGGGTGTCCTGAGGATGCTGTCCGTATTGTTCTCTGTCAAGTTGAATGTGTCCTAAGAACACTCGCGGTGTCCTGAAATGTTTGCAAATAAACAAGATAGTGGTGTTCTGAAGACGCTTCTAAGAACACTCCCGGTGTCCTGGAATGTTCGTAGGGGGTGTCCTGAGGACGCTGTGCGTATTGTTCTCTGTGAAGTTGAATGTGTTCTAAGAACACCCGCGGTGTCCTGAAATATTCGCAAATAAACAAAATGGGGGTGTTCTGAAGACGCTTCTAAGAACACTTGCGGTGTCCGGGGAGTGTTCGTAGGGGGTGTCCTGAGGATGCTGTCCGTATTGTTCTCTGTCAAGTTGAATGTGTCCTAAGAACACTCGCGGTTTCCTGAAATGTTCGCAAATAAACAAGATGGTGGTGTTCTGAAGACGCTTCTAAGAACACTCCCGGTGTCCTGGAATGTTCGTAGGGGGTGTCCTGAGGACGCTGTCCATATTGTTCTCTGTCAAGGTGAATGTGTCCTAAGAACACTCGCGGTGTCCTGAAATGTTCGCAAATAAACAAGATGGTGGTGTTCTGAAGACGCTTCTAAGAACACTCGCGGTGTCCGGGGAGTGTTCGTAGGGGGTGTCCTGAGGACGCTGTCCGTATTGTTCTCTGTCAAGTTGAATGTGTTCTAAGAACACCCGCGGTGTCCTGAAATGTTCGCAAATAAACAAAATGGGGCTGTTCTGAAGACGCTTCTAAGAACACTTACGGTGTCCGGGGAGTGTTCGTAGGGGGTGTCCTGAGGACGCTGTCCGTATTGTTCTCTGTCAAGTTGAATGTGTTCTAAGAACACCCACGGTGTCCTGAAATGTTCGCAAATAAACAAAATGGGGGTGTTCTGAAGACGTTTTTGAGAACACTCCCGGTGTCCTGGAATGTTCGTAGGGGGTGTCCTTAGGACGCTGTCCGTATTGTTCGTTGTTAAGTTGAAAGTGTTCTAAGAACTATCGCATTGTTCTGAAATGTTCGTAGGGGGTGTCCTGAAAACGGTGTCCGTATTGTTCGCTGGCAAGTTCAAAGTGTTCTAAGAACATTCACATTGTTCGCGGACATTAAAAGTTTCCCATAGATCATAGTTGAAATGTTTGACTCTATGGATGTGATATGCTGCGGTGGTTGTTGCCAGGGCATAAAGTCTTGGGTGCATGGCCAAATGGCACCCAAGACTGTATGCCCCGGCAACAACCACCGCAGCATATCACATTCATATTTGCTTATAACTTTGGGTGAAAAACAAATGTATAAGGAACAAAGGTATTAGATACTATGGATGTGATATGCTGCTATGGTTGTCCTTATTATTGTATACTTACTGTTTGGTCTAGTAATGGGAGTTCATTTTTTCTTCTTCATTTCTGTGATAAAAGAAAATAGTATGTTAGTATTAGTATTTTGTAATGACATATTACATTGTATAAGCAATATACTTTTATTTTTTTTCGACCCTCATATTTAGTAGAGTACAAATCAGAGTACTGTGCAATTTGCTCAGTTTCTGTATTTGTTGCTAAAATCATTGGGTCTGTGGGAGAAAAAAAATCCATGTTGGATTAAAAAAAAAAAAAATTTCTGTCATGCTACAGTTTATGTGTTTGTTTGTTTGTTTCTGGCTAATGCTTTATACTTTGCTTTGTTGTATTTTTTTGGAGCAGTAACAGATTCTTCATTTGTTTTGATATTATAAAATTTTGGAGCAGTTAGATACCAATTGGCGTATTCTAACTGTCTATTTTTTTAATATATTTTAGTGGTTTTGATTTATCTATTTGGATATTGTTAAATTTTGGGACAGTTCGATACCAATTGGCGTATTCTAACTGTGTATTTTTTGGCCTAATTTAGTGGTATTCATTTATCTGATTAGTTGTTGTAGAATCTTTGAGCTGTTAGATAGCTTTTGAAGTATTCTAACAGTTTATATTATTTTAACACAAATTTATAATTTTGGGACAGTTAGATACCAATTGGCGTATTCTAACTGTGTATTTTTTGGTCTAATTTAGTGGTATTCATTTATCTGATTAGTTGTTATAGAATCTCTGAGCAGTTAGCTTTTGGAGTATTCTAACAGTTTATATTTTTTTAACACAAATTTACTTAAAGGTTTAAATACAGTTTATTTATCAAATTTTGGTTTTAAGAACATCAAATAAGCGTTTGTAAGATTTGCTGGTAATCTCTGCTTTAGAGTAATGGTACTATCATTACATTCAAACCATCCACATTTCTTTTTTATATATCCCGTGTAGTGCCCTGAATTGGTTGTGGCTCCTGCATGGTAAATTATACCTATTGTTGTGAAGGTTTTCTTACCAAGTGATATTTGACTATGTGTGAATCCAGTCAGCTTGCAGTTGTTTTTGGTACCATCTGCATTGTAACATAGAAGCATTAGTATTACGTATTTACTATGTGTTTGTATTACTAACGTGGAGCGATTATCTGAATTGCAGGTAGAGCATAATCTACCATGGTTTGCATTTTGTAAAAATTTCTGAAATGGAATGGATTCACAATTTGGTATTGATATATATATATGAAGCGTTCATTGGGAATTTCTTCTTGTGTCACATTGTTGCACAGAGTGCATGTATCTTTCCACATGTATGAAATCTGGAAGATTTCCTTTATAGGTATGTTTTTGTTTTCCAGTACTTGTATTAAGTACATTAAAAATTATTGTGGATCTTCCTGTGAGTTTATAGTGAATTTCACCATTCCAGCACAGTAGTCCAATTCTTGTCTTATTCCATAAACACTATATGTGTTGTCAGGATTGTTTTTTGCATTTCTATGAAGTACTAACATTTGCATACACAATGGGTCTCTAAAGTGTAAGTAAATGTTGTCAACAATTGGTGGTAATTGAAATAGAATATTCATTGCTACATTTGCATAGCAACTTACACCAACTATATTTGAGAATTTAAATGGTCCAGGTAGTTCTGTATCTAACTGCTTTTTTTGGAGTTTGTCTTCCTTCTTTAAAGAAGTACCTGGTTTACTTTATCTAATTGATTCTTTTTTGTTTGTGGTACTTGATGAAGTATTAATTTGTTTTACTCTCTTTGGAGGATTTGCAGTGACGTCCTGTTGCATTTCTGTTTGATTTAGTTTTCTTTTACAACGTTTTAGTTTTTGTGTAACAGAATATGTGTTTAGATGGGGAGTGTATAGTGAGCGAAGTCTATTATATTCTAAAATGCAAGGAATATCAGCGTTTACTTTACTTGCATCAAAGTTGATTAGAAATAGACCGTCAAGTGTACGTAAGCGTGATAGTGCTACATAGCTCATGCCTTCTTTAAAGACTGTGTTACCAATATCTATCATTGCTTTGTCTAGGGTAAGACCTTGTGATTTATGAATCATGACTGTGTATGCAAGAGTTAGTGAAAATTGTTGTCTGCGTACATACATATCTTTGAAGAGAAGGAATCTAGCTGTTGAGCGTCCTATCCGTTTTACTTCTGAAAGTTTGTCAAAGAGTATATTGACAAACTGAATTTTGTTGTCACGTGGGTATGTTTGAAAGCCAACAACTGTACCCAGTGCTCCATTAACTAGTCTTTGGTCCACATCAAGGTTACGTTTAAGCATTACTCTGCAATTTAAGGATAATGTTAACATATTTTCTAAGCCTGCTGTGTTTGAGATTGATTTTTCTAAATTATTTAGTCTTGTTGTGACTTGGTCACACATGGGTAGTGTCATACCATGTACATCTAGTTTGTCTGTGGCGCTAATTTCCATTATTGGTTGCATTTCTTTACTTAACATTATTTCATTGAATTTGAGACAGCTTGCAAGAGTTGGCATTAAGGCCATACAATTGACATTTTTGTGGGCTAATTGTTCCATAACATCTGTAGCACATGCATTATCGCCATAAAGTGCATTAATGTGCCGGGTTTTCAATGTTGCTTCTGCTTCTTTAGAAAGTATACCAACTCTCAAACTTTTTAAAATGTTGGCATAAGTTAGATCTGCAGATTGGCACATGTTTTCTGTTAATTCTCTGTATTGGAAATGTTGCCAAAGGTTGACATTTCCAATGCTGCCAACAGTTTTACGGCAGAGTTTGTGCCCTAATGTTTTAAAATAGGTTCACCTTTTACTGGTGTTAATTGAAGCAGATCTCCAAAAACAATAATGTGTTTTCCTGCAAAGAGCTCTTCATAGTCTGTTTTGAGTACTTCTTGTAATCTGAGGTGAATCAAAGCTAACATCAGGTTGGAGACCATGCTCACTTCATCTATTAGTAGCATTTTCATTTGTTTCAATACTCTGCATAATTCCATTGCAGCTTCTGCAGAAAGTTTGTAATAGTCTAATTTGTTCTGGTGTTCTACTGGTAATAGTAGTAATCGGTGTAATGTAACACCACCTATGTTGTAGGCAGCTAAACCTGTGGGGGCAGTGACAACAGCTGACAGTTTGTTGTTTGTCAATTGTTGAAGGAACTTACTAATGATTTTGATTAGGAATGTTTTGCCAGAACCAGCTTCACCACTGACATACAGTAGTATAGGTTTATAATTATGGCAGGAACATTCTTTATTTTTATGTTTTACACCATGTGCAATTTGTTTTGTTACTTCTTGAAAAATGCTACTTTGCTCATTGTTTAGTTTTGATTGTAGTATAGTTAAGTCTTCCTTATCTTCATACTGACACATGGTGTTTTCTACTTCTATCATAGCTAATTCTGCCTCATTTGTTATTAGTGGTTCTCCCAGTGGTTCTTGGCTTCCTGTTACAGAAGGTTGACTACTGTCAGGAGTATCCTTATCTAGTTGGGCTTGGAGTTCTTCTTCATATTGCTGTTCATTGTGCAACATTGTTTTGTACTGTGTAAAGTTTACATCAGTTATAGTGCTTTCATTTGCTTTGAAAGCATCCTCATATGAGTCATAGTTATCTAGTAATTGTTCTTCTTTTCTCCATGGTTTGAAGAGTTGTAGCAGGGACATGTAATATACTTCTTTATGTTGAGGAGTCTACAATGGCAATTTGATATGATTAATTAAATTTGGTTTAGTGAGTTTAACTAAGCTGCCTTCACAGTCTGTCACTCTATATTTACCTTTTTTTTCATCAGGTTTCATATTATTTTTGTATGTGTAGTTTTGGGCTATTTGGTATAGACACATGTTTTCCAAAGTATTACTTCTGTTTGGGTAGTATATGTCGAATAAATTGTTTTTTTAAAATGTCTTGGCTGTTGGGATCATGTTTGGCTATTGTTTCTATATCTTCATATGATTTTAGAACTCTTTTTCTAGATTTAGCTGGACCAAGACTTAGCCATACTATATTTTCAGATTTACCATACAATGAAGTACCAGTTAAACGATCAGCTGCTTCATAAGATCCACATTCTCTATGGCTGAGCATTTTTATGCCCAAGCTGTATAATTTCTGAGATACTGTTTTATTTGATGACAGATCATTCCAGAGGTCTTGGAGCTCTGTCTTTTCTGCTTTAGTTAAGTATGCTGTGACATATCGTGCAACTGCAGTAGAATTGTCTGCAATGTACTGCACATCTATCTTTGCATTCCATAAGTGGGCAATGATTGCATTATAATCACTGATATATTTTTCTTCTTCTTTTCTTTTTATGTAATATGTATTTTTAGGTCACTTACCTTTAACACTATGTCTAACTGAAGACATGAGGTTGTTTACTTGACCTGTATTTGTAACTGGTCTAGGGAAACCAAATCGGCATTTGGTGTAGTATTTGCCTTTGTTTTTGTATTTGCGACGACAATATTTTCCACATTTGTGTCTTTGAAATTGTAAAATTTGTGCATGAAGATCACTATTTGTGGCTTCTGATGGAATTTCACAAGTGACATATTTTTCAATAAACTGTAAAACAGTGGCATCACTGTCTTGACCAAATTTAGGAGCATCTTTAATCCATAAAAGCATGTGGATATGTGGTGCTCCTCTGGCTTGGTATTCTTTTCTCCAAAAGAAGTGTTGCACTTCTCCAAGGGGAGGAACAGTTTTATTACAAATAAAATATAGCATAGCAATGAAGCGATGGTGAAAATATCTTGAAACATTAACAGGATCCAAAGAACAAAGTTCTCCAGGTGTTAGAATATCTATGTTTGTTTTGTTTTTATTTGATATGCGTAGGAAATCATGTAAATCTTCCCATGCATATTCTGCACAACTTAATGTAACAAACCAAGTGGGTGGGCCAAGGTTTCTGATCATACAACGTACATCTCCATGACGTCGAAACCAGTACTCTTTAGTACCACGCATATTTGCTAATAGATTTGTAATATTTGATTGTAAAACCTCATACTTTTGTTGCACTTTCTCTAATAATTGTGTAGCTGTCATATTTTGAAAGTGTGATCCTGATTCTAATATGTGTGCAACTCCGTAACATAAAGTTGCTAGTTCACTTTCAAAGAGTAGGTGGAATATGTATTCCACATTTTGTCTAAATCTGGGATCTTCAGAATACATCCGTAATGAGCGGTATTCTGAAGCTGATATTTGAATAGGTCTATCATCATACCTTCCTCCTTTGCCAGTAGGAAAGAGTAGAGGAAAAGCACGTGCTTCTATACTTTTTTCCCATATACTGATTGGCAATCCTTTTGTTTGACGCATTTGGTAAGTTTCCAGTACATCTTGTACGGTGTCATTACAGTGCAAAGGATGAATTGTATAATTGTCTAAAGTATTTGATATTGTAGCAGGATCTAGTAGCTCAAATTGACCAGCTTCTTGTGTTTCTTGAATTATTTCAGTTGTATCTTTCAAGTTTTCTTCAATATTAATTTCTTTGTAATATTCATTATTCTCTTTAAGATATTGGAAGGCTTGTCTAACTTTATATAAATCTACCAGCTGTTGCCATATTTTTTTGTCTTTTGTAGGTACTCCATTTACTAATATAATTAAAGATTGCTGCATTGGACGTTGCACTCCTAGAGTATGCACATTTTCTTTTAGATTTAATGGTAAATAAACTACTTTTCCACGAATGCCTTTTACCAATTCAGAGGGAGGTAATTTTGCTGTTTTTGGTTGAAGGCGTATTATTGCTTGAAATGGGTGTACTGTTTGAATTATGATGCTCTCATATAAATTAAGTTGTTGTAGAGGTTTTGGTACTGGGTATAATTCCAAATTATTTGTGATAGAAAGTGAAGGAGTTTGGTTGTTGTCAAGTTTTGTAGTGCAATAACTGCAAAGTATTAAGGGCTCAGTTATTTCATATTTGTTTTCTGCTACAAGGTAGAGAGCTAATTCAAACCATTTAGAATCTTCATTGTCTTCTATTTTGTTTGATAGGTCCACAGTTTTTGTGTTACTTTTATAAAAAATTCTACGGCAACATACACATACATGGTTTGGTACTTCAGCTGATGTACTTTTAAATTTTAGTATTTCTTTTTTGTATGTGTTTAGCAAAAGGTTGCCATGTGTAGAATTGTTGCTTAATTGGTTTAAAGCTATTTCATTCTGTAAATGGCTTTCATTTCCAAAATATTTTTTCTGGATCTAGTGAATTTCTTCAAGTAGGTCTTTTGCTGTACCATGTAGAAGGATGTTATTTAACTTTGCTAGTGCTAAAGCAGGACTTTTAGCATAGTACAGTTTATAGACTAGATTTCTTATAGTTCAATGATGTGTTGATATCCTTTTGATATCATGGAAAGTGGTTTTACAAGTAGGTCCTGTAATGCAGGCCAATGAATGTCCTTGTAGTCCTGTGTACTTGCGCACTGGACAGGTATCTATATTTTGCAGTAATTTAATTTTGATTTTGTCTTTGCTTTTTACATATTTATTGAGGAATTGGCGTAAAGATTTGAAACATTGTTTGGGAATGTTACACATTGACGTGCATGGCCATTTGTACACTAGACGTTCTGATTCAGTTGAATGGAGGGGTAATTCTATGTTTTCAGGGCATATTTATGTAAGAAGTACTTCTTGTTCCATTATGGTATTATTCACTTTTTCATAACCTCGACCACTGCTATGTATGGCAATTGTATTCGTTTGCTTTTGTTTGTACGCTTCTTCATTAAAATATGGTTCTGTGCTTGTAGTGTGATTCCATTCACCTCCGCTGATACTTAAGAAGTTCTTTCTGTTGATATTTCGCTTATTGAGAAGTCTTTTTTGTAATTTAGTTATTAGTTTTGTTAGTGGTTTCATTTTGTTTAACAGTAAAATAAATACATTTCTTTTGAGAAGAATTGCACTGTCCATCAATGCTTCTAAGATTAATTTCCTACTATAGGTTTTAAGCTTTGAACCTGATTTCTCTCCTGTATTTATAAGATTTTGAAGGACTTTGTGACGGTATATTTTGGCTAAAATACTTTTCTTGGTATGCTTACTTTGCACTATATTAAAATTTGAAGAAGTAGTTTTATCTGTAGTGATAGCTGATTGTCTGTTAATTGTTTTTTGGTTTGTTTTACATTTTGATAGAGGAAGCAAAGTTGCTGTACTTGAATCTTCTTGTGTTTCACTAAATGATTGTATTAGCTGTTTTGTTTCAACTTTTTTTACAAATTCTGCTAGAGATGGATGCTTATGTTGGACACCTTTATTTTCATTTGCTCTACTTTTGCGTTGCTTTCTACGGACTTGACTTTTGGTAGGCATTCTTTAGGGTCTGTTGAAAAAAATAAAGAAGATATGGGTTGGGGTGTTCTGGAATGTATGTGTGCTGTGTGCATGAGTGTTTGAGTAAGATGATAAAGATGTATGTAATGGTGTGTGATTGTGCATTGGGAACTAAAACTAGTAGGGATAGGTATTCTTGAATTTATGTGTTACTAAACTGGGGTTCAGATGACAAAAAAAAAGTAAGCTAGTGGTGTGGAAAAGTACAAATAGTAAATCTAATGTATACAATTAAAACAGTTGTTTGTTCTATAATATGAAAATTGTAGTGGTTCAGTTGGGTAATTTGTGTGTCCAAAAATAGAAATTTGTGGGCCATTCTGGCTGTAAATCGCAGTTTAAGACATGGACATTTTTGGACACAATGGTACAAAATCTCTATTTTTAGAAACCGAAATAGCTCGTATTAACGTTATAGTATATTTGATTAATAATACAAATATTATGGTGATATCTTACTTACTTTTTTTAAATTAACAGGTAACTTCTTAGTTTTTCTTTCTTCTTCGAATTCGGCTGCTTCTTTTCAGGAAACTGGTCTTCACTGCAATTTTAAAAGCTTCAAATTAGTAACTTTGTTTGTATATAGCACTGTTTTTAATTTAGATATTGATTTTTTTAATTGAAATCCTCAGTGCCTTCTTTAAAACCATTAAACTAATTTATTGACATAAGATACACTGCATCAGTTCAGTACATATGATATGTTAATGAACAAATGGTATTGAATGACTAACTGTAGCAGAATTTCTATTTCTATCACTATTTCTGTAAGTAAACTGTTCTAGGTAATAGCGCCTCAATGTCATGTCTAATTTAAAGTAATTAAATAAATAAATAAATAAAAACAACAAATATGAAATTGTATAAGTATTTTTATAAAGGTTTAAACATAGATTGTGTTTGCATGCAATTTTGTTTGAATATATGTAGTGAATATATGTAGTCTATATATTTCATTTAAAAAATGTTAGTTTAACATGATTTGAGTGTGTGTGTATAAAGAAAGTAAATAGTATAAAGGTTTATAAGTGATAGTTGATTTTAGGAAATTGGAAAAAGTACAGTAATTTCATTTTACAGATTTTACAAGGTAAAAGTCTGTTTGAAAATGTGTTCATCTACTATACAGAAAATATGCACACCTGAAGTTTGTGCTCATGCATATGGGTATGCATGGAGCTGCAAGTAGAAATCTTGAAGACTTGTACAGTATTTCTGGTAGATGCTGCTTGCCAATGATATGACACTTGTACTCAGAGAGATTCAGGGTACATTTGCAGAGCTGATCTATGATGATGCAGTTAGATGTAGAGGTCTTGAATGTGATTGGTGCATGGTCATGTGATTTTTGAGGTAAATCCAATGAGGGAATGGCAGAGAGACATGGCGGTAGTTCGCGGACATCGGGAGTTACATCCGGGGATTTTTGGGTTCAGAAGTCATGCAAATGAGAATAAGCACTGAAAGGGATTAGTCAGAAAAGTTTGGTGGGTGTGTTGTGCCAGGAGAGATTTTCTCAGATTCTCTTTTTGCTGAGAGAACAAAAGATAGCTATGGCTGTCTGTTTCAGAAAACAGATTGTTTGGATTTTAGGAGATTCGTGGATACATTGGTTGAAGGTGCATGCAGAAAGCTGTGGAGTAGCTGTAGATCTTGGATTCCCACATGTGGAAGTACACTGGCATGGAGTACGTGGAATGAAGTGGTTGGACTTGCTACCTCTCTGTGCTACTTTGGAGACAGAGCAACATCCAGACATAATTGTAATTCATTGTGGAGGGAACAGTTTAGGACATGTGACTGGAATTTTTTTGCAATTTGCTATGAAAGAAGGATTTAGGAAGGTTATGGACATGTTTCCTAATTCTCAAGTGATATTTTCACGGATTGTGCAGAGACAAATGTGGCTTCGTTCTTCTTCAATTGGTCCACAAATGGAAAAAGCAGGGCGCAATGTTAATAAGGCTGTTTGTGCCTTTCTAAGAGATTTTGGCATGTCTTCTTTTCACAATGAAAATATTATGTTTTGTAGTACATACATTTTTCGCAGAGATGGAGTCCATCTTACTTATGCTGGCAATCAGATTTTTCTGAGAAATGTACAAAATGCATTGCGACCTTTTTTGGAATTACAACAACGATTTTGAAGTAGATGTTAAGCATTTACAATTTTTGACTTACAAACACCACCCAAAGGCTCTTTTCAGAGCCACCACTTCTTTCCAGAGAAAATTACAATGTTTGTGATGGAGTAGCAACCCAATTTTTTAAATGTTCGCGAACTGTCCGCAGACTTCTAAAAAATACAAAGAGCCCTGCTTCATTTATTTTCACTCTATTTCTTAACTGGGAAAGGCGGCTCTGAAAAGAGCCTTATTTTTTTTGATTTTTGTAATTTTGTATTTTTTTTGGTTTTTCAGACACGACACACTAGGAGAGGAGGGTAAAGAAGGGTAAAGGGGGGACACCAACGACAGGGATAAGTAAGGGCGAGCTGAGAGAGGAAGATGTAGAGTGGGTTTTATTTGGGTAGTGAGCAGGTCTTCTCGTGCTCTGAGACGATAGTCTCAAAAGCACTCCGAAGTCGCTCCCCCCTGCAGAATACTGTGTCACAGTACATACATACAACTGTGACCCTTGAAAGGTAAGGGTCATCAGCATTCTGTATGGCCTGTGAGGCAGCTTGAGGAAGACGCTGTCCCAGAGAGGTGGTCCTTTTGGTGACAGGATCAGAAACAGAGGATGAAGTAGAGGAAATCAACCTGCTACGTTCTTCGCAAGGTACAACCCTGCGAATAGCCCCAGAGTGAAATGACCTCAGGTGTCGCTTCATAGTAGTGGTCCCAAAGCTGTACTTACCGTGCTTCCCGCGACTGAGTATCATTTTGCACTCATTGCAGGTAACACGGTTCGCACGAGCCTTAGGAACATTACCATGAATGGTAAATAACTGCCACACCCAAGACTCACGCCTAGTGCGGCTAGTAGGGTTTTCCTCTACCTCATTCTCATCATCCTCTTCTTCCTCCTCCGCATCCTCACTCCTGTTCCCCTCTTCAGGCCCTTGGGGAGGTTGTGGTGGTGGAGGGGGTGGGGGTGGTGCTGAAGCAGGTGCAACACCAAGTGGCAGTTCAGCAGCCAAGGATGCCATCTCGATGATGGTGTAGTCTGCAGGTGGCAGCAAAAATCACTGTGTTCTGAAGAATAGCCAGAAACACAATGGGAATAAGCTCTTGGGCGTGGTCTTTTATAGGGGTGCTTGTGCGCGGTTCGCGGACATGCGCACTGTCCGCGGACAGATCGAACACAAAAAAAGGATCGGAAAGTTTCAAAAGGTATATAGAAACTCAAGATTGCTATGTGGGACTTGTGCCATGGTGAGATTTTATTGAAAAATATTATGGATTAACTGAAAATGTACTTTTAAATTGTTCGGGGACATGAACAGTGTCCGCATTTCAGGACACACGATGAGCGTGGGCGCGGTCATATGATCCCTTCGCGAACTAGTCCGCGAAGGAAGCGCCTGTCCGCAGGACACCAAGTGCACGGAGATTGGTTAGCGCATGCGCATTGATGTCCTACGGACACTGTTCGGGTTCTGAAGTAATTAAAAGTGCGTCACAAATGAAACGAACATTTCAGGACACCGCGTGTGTTCTTAGAACAGTTTAAACTTGGTAGCGAACAGTAAGGACAGATATAGGCCCTCATTCTGACTCAGGCGTTAAGGGGTTTACGGCGCTGTAAACGGCGCCGACCCTTAACGCCTGATTACAAGGTTCCCTTTGCAGGATGGCTTTTAACGGCTGCTTTTTTGCAGCCGTTAAAATCCATGCCGCAAAGGGACCTTGGCGATAACTACGGCACCGTAACTTACGGTGCCGTAATTATCGCCTTTCCCCATTCCCATTATGCCCTATGGGGCGAAAATGGGAATGGGGAAGGGTAAAATGGGAAATGGGGATTTACCGCCCCACTCACCTTGGAATGGGGCGGTAAATCCACCAACCACCATGGCGTAAACGTAGTTTACGCCATGGTGGTAAGGGTACGACCCAGGCGGTAACTTACCGCCTGGGTCGTAATGAGGGCCATAGTGTTCTTCAGGACACGTGTAATTTCGTTTATGTACGAACATTTCAGGACACCAATTGTGTTCTTAGAACAGCTTCAATTGGGTAGCGAACACTACGAACAGGTATAGTGTTCTTCAGGACACCTCCATTTTCGTTTATGTACGAACATTTCAGGACACCAATAGCGTTCTTAGAACAGTTTGAACTTGCTAGCGAACAGTACCGGACAGGTATAGTGTTCTTTAGGACACTTTAATTTTTGTTTGTTTACGAACAATTCAGGACACCGTGTGTGTTCTTAGGACAGTTTCATGTTGCTAGCGAACACTACGAACAGTTGTACTGTTGTTCAGGACACATCATTTTCGTTTATTTACGAACATTTCAGGACACCAATTGTGTTCTTAGGACAGTTTTAAGTTGATAGCGAACATTACGGACAGATATAGTGTTCTTTAGAACACTTTAATTTTTGTTTCTTTACGAACATTTCAGGACACCACGTGTGTTCTTAGAACAGTTTCAACTTGCTAGCGAACAGTACGAACAGGTGTGGTGTTCTTCAGGACACCTCCATTTTCGTTTATGTATGAACGTTTCAGAACACTCGCACTGTCCGCGGACACTTTTATTGTTTTTTAAAAAAAAAACGGAAACTATTCACAATACAATATAAAAATTAAACTTTATTTAACATATATTAATAATTTATGACAGAGAAGGTGAGGCAGAAACAGAAAAAAAACAGGAGAATTTGGGGTTTCAACATGATTGGTATTAGGTGAAGAAGGGATGGAAGTCTCATCAAAACGTTTTGGATTATGGAGAGGGTTTGGGGATAATTGACTGGGATATGGTGAGGAGGGACAAGTACATGTGGGGCAATGGTACGAGGTTTTTGGTTTGAAATGATTTTCTACAAAAGTTTTTAAATTATTCTTGACACTTTTTTCGCAACATAATAAGAATCCCTTCTACACATATTTCATGAGAAGTACATACACATGTGATGTCATCAGTGATGTCATCAATGACATTTGTGATGTCATCTTTGATGTCCTGGGTGTTAGTCTTAGCAGTGCAGGGTGGTGGCGCGAGTTATGGTTGCTTAGCTTACCACAACTTGCGAATTTCAAGGGTTTTTCGGTTTTGCTTGGAACCATAACATCCCTTTAACAAAGTTTTTTCACTGAATTTCATAGGTTTTTAGTAGCGCAACTTAACCTTAATATATATTAAAGCTTATGTGTAATTTGAATATTTAATTAATAACTAAATATTTACCTTTACAAACTAGCCCGATTCCTGGCCCAGTGTGACCTTGGAGGTATTTTGAGAATGGTGTGATATGAGTGGTATATCATTCAGAATATTGAACTTATGGACACAAATAAATAAGCATTTCATTGCTCACTACATGCTAGGCAGACCTGGCTGTGTGCCTGATTGAAATCCTTAACAGATTTTGGGGGCTTGTCCGGGATTCAGAATTTGAGATACCACCAGTGATAGTCTAACACATCATACTAGCCTGCAGGGTACAGACACCTTGCTGGGTTGGGGTACTATGATACACTGTACAAGCACCTCTCAAAATAAATACTCCAAAAATCCAGCCTGTTTGTAAAAGTAAATCAACCTTGAAATAAGTCAGAAGGAAATTGATATTTCTGAAATGGCGATCCCAGTAGAAATAAATATTGCTAGGGAACACCACCTGCACAAACTGTTTGTCAGGGGTGAGTGGCCAGAACAGAATGAGCATATCTGGCTACAAGACATCAAACAACAGGTCACTGCCTTAGACCTAGATATATGGCAGGACAAGGGTCCATTACACCAAGCGCTTAGTGAACTGTATATGGCCCCAAAAGTAAAAGAGGAGCAGTGTAAAATTGCCAAAATAGCATCCTACCTGTACCTCCACATAGGGGTAATACAGGAAAAGCATGCAGAAAACATAGTTCTGGCAAAGAAGCAAGGGGAAACACTACAGAAAATCCAAACTATTCGGCACTCTCCAGAGCAAAGGCTCCAGAAGAGCCAAGAATCAGAGACAGAAGCTAGGCAGTACTAAACTAAAGAAAGATCTGCCTCTCTTACAACAAGAGAAGGCAGAGCAAGATACCAAATTGCAGACACTGCAACAGGAGTGTCAGGAAAGGGTTGACTCTTTACAACAGAGTCAACAAAAGCTGGTACAACAATTAACTTTTAATAGTCTGCGCAGAACAGAAGGTCGTCCTACAAGACCAGATAGACCAATAAAAAGAGGAAAACAATAAATTAATTATTAAAGACCTAGAATCTCAAGCAGAATTTGATGAGATGTGCCAGAAGTCCAGCGCATTTAAAAAACAGAGGGATGACCAGGCTGTACAGAGGTGCACTCTAATTCAGGAGAGGGATGCCTTAGGCCAGGAAGTGAGCCAATTAAAAACTAAGTTAGAGGAAAGAAAGCTCGCCCTCCAGGAGCATAGTGAAGTAAAAACCGAATATGTGCAGCTAGTAGAGCACACCAGGTGGGTGGAGGATGCTCTGGAAAGGAACACCCAGACCAATAATGACAAAACTCAGGAGGTGAGTCTCCTGCAGCAAAAATTGGCCCAGCATTTCCAATCCAGGCAGGAAGCACAGAGAGACAATGAGGCTCTCTGTGAAAAGAATAATAGGCTCCACAAACAGATAGCCATGCAAGAGCAAATCATTGAGACCAGTAAGGCCTTAATAGAGGACCAAAAGAGTCAGATTTTGGCATGTCACCAGGGAATAGGGGCTGAAAGAGAAGAGGTAGAAGGGACGGGGAAACCCCTGAACATAACACCAGGACCCCTATCATCAGGGACTCTAACCCCTTCAGTACCATGGACACTGCCACCTTCATGTCCACTGGTTCATATGAACCAAGGACTACGGGGATAGTAGACTTCAGCAGAATGGGAAACATGGGACTGACAGATCAGGGCCTCCCAGAAATGGATGGGCGGGCATCTCTGTACAGATTCCCAAATGTTAGGGCTAGCCTTTCTGATCGGGAAGACACCTGTGAGGGGAGAATCAGGGAATTGGATCCTCAAAAATACCACTTACCAAAGGATCAGTCTGTAAAATATGATGGGGAGCACCAGGAAAGCAAGCCCACAAAGGGTACCTTAAAGACCTCTTCCCAGCTAGGGCAGTGGGGGGTGCACAGCCAATACTGGGAGGAGGGGAGAGTCAGGAGACTTTTCTGAGCACCACAGGCATCAAGAAACTAGGCCCCCACATTCTGCAAGCCATTCTCAAGCTCGCAGAATCAGGGAGAGCCTAGAGGATCAGATAGCCACCTCCTGTAGCAGTGCCTCTGAGTCAGAGGATGAGTGGACATGGATGACTAAGACTAAAAAGGCCAACACAATTAAGAGGGCTCTACTAAAAGATACCCTGAAACATATCAAGGCCATTAGGAGCATCATAAGTCCCTATCACAAAAAGTATTCAGTCTGGGGGCACCTTGACTTATACGAGCAAATGATGGATACTTTCCATCTGAAAGATAGCCAGAGTTGCATCCAACATGTCAAGTGGACAGTCTCCCCTGAATATTCCAGTTTCTTTGTGGAGCTGGAGGATCAGAACCACTCAAGTTGGTCCACCTATAGGGCGGCCATCTTAAAACATTTTTCTGTACATAGGAACCCCCAAGGGGCCCGCAAGGCAGCCTACAATCTGCAGTGTGGGGAAGACCAGGCCCCACATGAATTTGTGCAAGAACTAAAACGTGCCTTTGCGCAAACCACCAGGAGGGTGCACAGAGACAGTAGGGAGTTCATTAATACCTTTTTTCATGCACTCCCTAAATACATCATGACCCAGCTGTTGAGGGACTTTCATGAGAAGAGATCATTAGACTGGGTCATTGAACAGGCGACCCATATTTATGAAGTGCAGAAACCAGTAGAGAATAAAAATACAAATAAAAACCCCAACCCAGCCAACAACCATGCTGCTGCTAAGGTGGTGGAGGTGAAGGTTGCCCCCATTTTAGATCTGGAGATGGGGGGGCTAAAAATATTCCTGTACAGAATCCATTTTCTAACCAAAGAACCAGAAGGCCATCGGGCCAATCCCAAACAGGTAGTCAGGGAGGTAATCACACAAATGGAACTCCTAACTCCCCGGATTATATTAGCCCCTCTTACAAGGGCAACAGACCCATCCTGGGGTATGTGTGGACTCCCCCAGCCCAAGGGGGGGATCCAACCGGGTAGCTACCAACCCGGGAAACTTCCCTCCTATCTTTCCCCAGGAGGGTAGTAATCCCCAAAATTCCAGGTTGAGCTTCTTTCCCAGGTACCTGCCAAACTTCAACCCACAAAACAACCCTCCTTTCTTTCCCCACTTTTCTGAGCCCACTCAGCAAATCCAGGAGAGGGGACGGTAAGGGTGGAGGGTTACCAGAACTATCCCACCCAAGGGTATTATGGGAGAAGGGACAGTTACCCTTCCCGTGATATACCTAGGATGGACCAGAGACCCCCGTACCAGCCAGAGCGGTGTCCGAACTGGAGCACCAGGTCCAGAACTTGTCACAGGCTCTGAGTCGCATGTTGAGGGCTCAGCAGAACCCTCAGATGAGCATGCCGCTCAGAACTCCACAAATAAAGGTTCTGGTACTCTAGAGCAATGATGGGGAGAGAACCCCGATAGCTCACCGGTTCTAAAGGAGGAGGCACGGGGGAAACGGTGGTGTAAATCCTTAACGGAAGCTTCCTTCCCCACTTGTGAAAAGACCCTGGAAACCCAGGAACCGGAACCAAAATCAGCTGCCCCCAAAAGTCTGCAACCTAAGGAACAGAGGGCGGGTAGGAGAAATAAAGGGCCTAAAAAGACCCATTTTGAGAGGAGGTTATTGTCTTCCAATTTGAAAGAGAGGGGTCCTCAGAGGACTCTGGGAAAAGGATCTTATCCTTCAGGGATGGGGGCACTCCTCCCAAACAAAAATGGGTCCCAAGAGATCCTAATCAAGACTGGGTGAATGTGGGGACCGAGTTAGAACTGCCCATCATTGAACCCCAGAATGACAAGCCAGAAAATCACCTTGCCCAAACCAATTCTGGTGACTGTCTCCCAAAGGGGGGGGGGGCGGCCCAGAATCAGAAACACGGGAGCCGAAAACTCCCCCAATATCCAACTGCCACATTATTCTTACAAATCCCCAAGCTCCCACACACGGGGAATATTGTCAATTGTTATTAAATGCGTGCATCTGTCCCACTGCTGAAGTCCCCCGGGGAACAGTAGTGGGGAAATGTACATAACCGTGCTATGTTCTCTTTTTTAGTACTGGAACTAAATCCACCTAATCACCAAAGAGTAACTCTTCAGGGACCCGGAGGAAAAACCCAGTCGCTCTCCACTTCCAACCAGAACCGACGAGGAGAGCATGTTGCATCAATCGCTGATGGGAGAAGCAACCGGATTTATTCACATGGACCGAAGGGAAAAAAAAAATCCCACAAGCCCGACTTCCCCACGACTGGCCATCACGCTGAAGTCGGGGGGGGGGTATTTCAACCCATGCCAATGCGCCACACTACACCCCTTTGCCAATGGGGGAAAGAAAACGGACAAAAACTGAGGTGTTTACCCCTGTGCGCGTCAAATCTGCAAAACTGCACATGGTTCATAAATCACAAAAGGCTGCACACCCCTGCCACATACAGGCAAAGTTGATGTCAAAACAGAACTCCCTGCAGGAGCATGCCAGTGGGTGCTGTTACCTGTCACATGAAGCAAGGCCACAGGAGTGGGCTAAAATCCCAAAATGCCTTTAAAATAGAGATTTCCCAATCAATTGCAACCTTCAAAGTGCTGTTTTGGTGCTACTTTCAATCATTTTACAGATGAACCATTGAAATGAAAAGTGTGCTTGAACCACCAATCATCCAGTGCAGTCAGAGAAAACCAGGCCTCACTGCCTGACAGCTACATAAGAAAATTAGATGTCAAACTCAGTTTAAAGGTGTTTCTTTTTCCTGAAGAAATTGCAAAATTCACCTAATTAAAGCATGTTTGTGAAGGGCTTAATTCTTTTAAATGTCCAAATCCCTTATAAAATGTGCTTATTTTTATATGTGTAAAAGAAAAGATTTTATTGTGAACTTTAAAGCAACCCAGTATTGGAGTTAAGAAACTGCTTAATTCTGATTGGACAGTGACCAGCCTGGGAAAGGTTGACACTTCAGTTTGGCACTCCCTTGCTATAGGAAGGCCAAGTGATGCTGGAGGCTCTCGCATATGGAGCACAATAGACTTCACTAGACATTTGTCTTTTGGCTGAGCCAAGAACAAAGGACAGGCTGAGCATTGACATCTGCTGGGGTGGGGCAGGATACTTCCCTCTACACCCCACCCTGATCAAAGGAATGTGACAGCTGCTGCCTGGGAAGGGGAAGTTACAAAGGAGAACTTTGATGTTTAAATCCTTATTTGTGATTAAGTTTGAAACTCTTTAGCTGGACCACCTGAAGGAGGATAAATCTAAAAATTGGTAGATGTTAACCTAATTTTAGGCTTTTGCTTTAAAGACATTGATGAACCCTATACCACCTAAGGAACCAAAGTTACGGGAAAAACCTGATTGTAGCAAAATTCTTGATGCTACAAGTGTAAGATTGAATATTCTTGTTCCAGTGATGATCGCCCAGACATGTATCGAATTAGAAATTATTAGTATAAACTGTTGTGATTAAAATTGATAAAATTCTATAGAATGACATATACTGCTCTCATAGTGATGGGGGATTGAATGTGAATATAACCCATCAAATACACAATGTATGTGTCCAATTTTATTAGGGGACATCATTTTAGAAATGTACATTTGTGCAAAAATTAAGTTTTGGTCAAAATCAATGTGGGAGTTCCTAAATCCCATCATAAAGATGACAGCTCTGTTCTGACTGCCAATCAGAACAAGGCAAGTACCTGTGGCCAATCACAGCTGTGGGGTGTGTTTTGAAATTCTGCCCAAACCATAAACATAGTGATGTCAGTTGGTAGAACAAATATAGGAGCTTCACCACACATAGACACATATTACTTCCAGAACACATCCAGATTTCCACGCAACGTCTTGTTCCTAACTTCTTCATCTTGTCCAGTACTCTTCATCTTGCAGCTGACTCCAGATTTTTTTCAGAATTCAGACTTTAGCATTGCTGAACTCTTTCTAGCTAAACCCAAATTCAACCACCCCAAACTAGAGGGGATTTAATTCTGATTCAGTTTGACTTGCTACCATTAAGGCTTGTACGCTGAAACTCACATCGTGCTAATCTGCCGTGTCGAGTGACTTGAAGGGCCCATCCAAATCCAGTCTGAGGTGCAGTCAAAAATGTACCAGAACCGCACTGCTGATCCAATCACACCGGAAGTGCCCTGCTGCCGGTAGACCTGACCCAATCCAATGACCAGAACTTTGACGGTCGAATTTTAATCACAAGGGACTGTAAGTATTAATACGAAGAACAGTGAACCATAGTATATTTGCATTGTCTTATCCCAATCTCAACCCATCCCATCTTTAACTTCAGAACCCTAATATTGTCAGAACCATTCCTGCGCTGAGTTTCTCTCATCTGTGTTACAAAACCATAAGTCATTTGATTTTGAGTAACTAAAGTAAATCCCAGAAAGAAACAGAGTATGCACCACGTGAAGGGTTACGCTGGCCACGTAACTGTGGAGATTCATGTGTGGCATTCTCTTTTTCATAGTCATTAATATAGTGTAATGAAACCAATCTGTCATTTTTAAAACCGATTTCTGTTTTCATTTTCGCGCCTATTTTGCAAAAACGCCTCACACTAAAACCTCTATAACTTCTTCAATTTTATAGATAGAAACGAAATTTCAACTCTCACCCTTAGCTACACCCACAACCATAATCCGCATTGGGGAACAGTGTTTATCAAAAATTGCATTGTGAAATTTTGCCACGAATTTGCAGTTTTCAAAAGTTTACATATGTCTTTTTCCCATTCAAAGTTTTTCTTCAAATCCCATCCTGATCTAAAGTGTGTACTGTGGTTTATCTTGTAGCTCATGTGTGTTAGGACCTGTTTAGTGTTGCTTTCCTAAGAATTTTTCTACATTTAAGCATTTTTACACCCTTTTTCACCTGTCAGTTTAAAAGTGTCTATTTCCAAAAATGGTTTTCTCTCTTGTTTGGGGAGGGAAGATTCCATTTAAACTCTAGACCCTATCTTTCATTCATGATTACCTGTTGATTACTTAATTCTGTGTAGGAATGCTCATTTGTACCTTAAAGAACTTTGCAGGGGGAAATATTAACCTAAACGATATCTTTTCACACAACAAAACTGTTCTTTTTCTTGTGTTTTCTATTTTGCACTATTATAAGTGAATTAAATTGCTTTATTTATTTTGAATTGTATTGTCACCGCTTGGTGATTGTTGCCCCATATATACATATATATGTATATATATATATATATATATATATATATATATATATATATATATATATATATACATATACTTATGTGTAATTTGAATATTGAATAAATAAATATGTACCTTTACAAACTAGCCCGATTCCTGGTCCAGTGTGACCTGGGGGGAATTTCGAGAAGGGTGGGATATCATTCAGAATATTGAACTTATAGACACAAATAAATAAGTATTTCATGGCGCACTACATGCTAGGCGAGACCTGGGTGTGTGTCTGATTGAAATCCTTAACACTCTCATTATGCCCCTTTCTCTGATTTTCTCTGCACACAGAGATCACCCCCCTGCGACCAGGACTCTCTGCAGATTGCCTGAATCACCTGGCTGGCACACTTCCTGCATGATCTTGGACCTTAGTCCTGTCTGTGACACTATCCTCCAAACCCCAATCTCAACTCACAGGAAGTGTTCCCAGAGGAATTCTTTTGTCTGTATTTTTCATAATGTTCATGGCCACCAGATGGGCTTGGGGCAGAAGTGGACAGTACTGGGTCCAGGAGTTATTGTTGGGGCACTTGCAGTTGCTGATAGCCCATCCTGATTTCTGTTCAAATGCATTGATAACTCAGCCTCATTCATCTTCAAACATCCCAGTACAATACAGATCACAAGGCGACATTATTCTGAGACTATGCTTGGATTTATTGATAGTAACATTTAGCATTTATAATAATCCATTACTTATATAGCCCTTTCACCAAAGCACTTTACATAAAACCCTCTTATATACAATTATTATTACTCAGCAACCCAAGCTATTACTTATTTCTCGACCAGAGAAGGATGCAAGATTGAGTATACCTTGCTATGATTCAAACCTAAGACCTGCAGGTCACGCAGAGATCCAGGCAGTGAAGTAATAACAAATGATGCAATGAGTATATTCAAGTGTATTCTTTCTATTAAAGGTGTCCGGGTAGTTGGGGTTCTTTATATTGTTCCCTGACACTTCAAAAGCGCGCTGTAGGTACTTTGTTCCTGAGTTATTCCATGGGGGCCTTTTCTTTTGTTCACCCCATCCTTCTCATCACTTTCTCTGTCTTTCCCTCAGGGATATGGTGCTCTGTTCACCCTTCCACGCCAGGGATATGGTTCTCTGCTCAGTAGTCCATACCTAGGGATATAGTTCCCTGCTCACTCTTCAGGGCCTCTACCACTTCTTTCTCTTGTCTGGGCCTCTTCCCGTTTCCTGCTTCTCCTTGGCCAGAGCCACCATCTTCAGCTCTCCTCTGGGTACTGCAATTCATTCTTCCATTCAAGGGCTTACATCCAGCCTAGCAGTCTCTCTTTCCTTTATGGGTTTTACAAACTGATCTTTCACTCTAGGTCTTGCAGCCAGCCCAGCAACCTTACTCTCTGCTACAGCAATCCCCTTTAATATCATTACCTACCTTCTCTGATCACCAACTCCCTTCCACTCTTGCCATGCGAGCTGACCCTTATATAGTGCTTGGACCAATTAGCTTCCCACTGATTGGCAAGAGGAGTCACATACCCCCACTGGCCATACTCTAGGGCACGGATGCTTCATATTCTTGAGTTCATGGGGCATGTCTTTATATAGGGGAGGCAGCATCTTGGACCCCACTTCAGACTAGGTTTGTGACTGGCTGGGAAGGGGCTACTGGGTTATTCCCATTTTCTCAGGCTAGGAATGTGTGCTTCTCTTAATTTCATTTTGGTGTCCTCGTGCCAGACAGCTCAGGTTATGTGTTAAACAATACTGGTGTGGGTTGGGAGTTGGCAAAGAAACGTTTTTCCTTGGTTTGGTGCAGCAGTGGTATACTTTCCCTTGCTTTTAATTGAGGCGGCAGCTGTAGGTGGTTGTGCTGGCAGTTGTGAGGGAGACATGAGTTCTCTCCTCTCCAGTGTTCCTGGCAGTATGGGCAGGAATTGTGACTCTTCCTGAGCACCAATTACTTTATGGGGAAGGACTGGGTTTCCTGTTGCCACTCTGAATATAAAATGGGGGAAGTGTGTGTGTTTGCAAAGACTGCCCCCTTTCGGGGAGTGGGGTTGTAAAACACATCAGTGTGTTATCCCAATCTTCCCCATTACCTTCCTGAGTCAAATCTATATGCACATTTTGCTACTCTGGTCCGGGTTTTCCTCTGTTGGGACCAAGGGATCATGGGAGATGTAGTTCCTTTCTTGCTGGCTTGAAAACCTGGTTTGGGCCATCTGGCCCAGGTATATGTTTTCAGCCCTATTCCTGCCCTAGGTGACTGGACTGGGGCTTCTGTATGGTTTAAGCCTTCCTGAGTGGAAAAATCCAGTCAGGGTCTTGGTTTTGTTCATTCATGGAATTATTGGACATGTATCTTTTGCAGTTTTGATTTTCCCAAATGGATTGGTCTACACCTGGGGATATGTTTTCTCTACCCACTGCTGCTGTTGTGGACCTGGGGATACTATACCCAGGCTGATGTATTGTATTGTATTGTATTGTATTTTGTTATTTATATGACGCTCTTTCCCCACTTGTGTGGCCTCAATTCGCTTTTTCCTTGGTTGAACGCCCTTGGTGACCGTAGTCAATGTCGTTGGAGAGTTCTAGGGGGTTCGTTTAGGAGATGCCTGTGTGCATGTTGCCGTTCTAGGACTTGGGTGGCTGGCAAGGCTCGACTAAGCAGCCCGAGAGAGGTCAGACACATGAGTGGGTGCTGGTGGGGGTTAGGGATAGATTGCTATTGTTGAGAGAGTTTATGTGGGTCGGCTATACCAAGTTCCTTTCGGGTGGTGGTCACCGCATGCTAGTAGTAGAGGTGTTGAGGTACGTCAGGTGTTTCAGTCTGGATGGCTATGTGTGCACTAGGCCGAGTGTGCTTAGCCGCAGGCGTATTCTATCATGCATGGATGCTTGGCCGTGGTGAAGTCAATGTGATCACATCGCCACAGAGGCTATTACCAGCTATTTCACCTTAAAATGTACATACCACATGATTTGGCAACACATTGGCTCTGGGGGTTTCATTTTTTATTGACATAACAGTTATTAGTACCCAGCGAGGGACAATCCGATTGTTACAAATGATCCAATTGGCCCTCGCCTGAACCTTACCTGCCCGACAAGTATCCAATCACTGCTGCGTCTCGGGGTCCCTTCTACGAGTACATGTAGTCCCTTCTCTCCTTTCCATGGTGGCCATTTTCTGTGTTTACTTTTTTTATCTTTTAATTATCGGCCATGGAAAGGGAGAATGGACTTTGTTTCCCGTTCCATGTCGGTCATCTTTTTTTCTTTTCTTTTCTTTTTTTTCATTTGCGAATCACCGGAGCGTCTCGCAACTGAAAAGAAATGCCATTAGTACCCCAGTCTCGCAGTCTGGAGTACTAATATCAATAAGCCACTCACTGGGATGGCATTACCACTTCAAGTAATGCCCCAGTGACTATGTTTACTATGGACAGTAATGCCCCCCAGCTTGGGGCATATTGCTTAATTATTGCAGTGTTTAAAAGAGGAATAGGTCATGGTCCGCAAGCAAAAGTCATAATAGTAGTGTTATATTTGGTTTTAAAAAGGATGGTGTGGACAAGACAGGAAAAGGGGTATATGTTCAAATAAATGTTTCTTTTAAACTGCACAATTGATCAAACAGCATACTGTATCGCAATTGGATAGCTAATTGAGTTAAACGCTCAATTCTGACATGTGCCGGACTACATTTTTTAACTTCATATGCCAGCAGAGCTTAGTCAGCACTTCATCCTTCTTAAGTTAATACATTAAGTACAATTACATTTCAGGATAAAAACCACAATATTTACAGCAATTAGAAGCAAGAGTCGTCGGACAGGAAGCGCCATACATATAAATAAGTTATTATACCAACTATTCTACCTGGCTATGGGGAAATCTAGATACAGTAAAATCAACACATTTAGTATTTTTGCACAATCAAATAGGTTTCAATAACATAAAACTATCAAATGAACTCTTAATAAAAAAGCTCTGAGTCCGCGGCATCTAGTCTGCCTGGACTTTACAGACAAATACTATTTTATATATTTTATTTTTTATTTTAGTGCATTTGTTAAACACCCAGACCCATAGGTATAACGGCGCAGTTACAGATAGTTTTGATAATTTATTACAGGCATTAATAGAAATAGGTACAGTATATGATGAGGATCATTTACAACAAATTAGACAGACTATGTACAATCAATTCTCTGTCAATACAAGCATGAAGGTCAATTCAGGAATCAAAACAGGCATGAGAGAGGCAGGCATAGATGCAGCTGTTTTACTGAGGGCTGCATAGATTTTTTAAGACATAATGAGAGATGAGGCTGAGATATAATCCTACTAAATTAGACTATGTTAAATAGCCATGTTTTTGGTAGATTCTTGAAGATGGGGAAGGAAGATTAATTTTTCAAATTGGGAGGATTTTCCAATGAGTGGGTGCCAGGACAGGGAAGCTCTTACCCCAGCTTTACCACTCATGTAGCGTGGAATGTTCAGAAGTAATTTAGCATTGGATTATAATGATCTGTTTGCTTCTTTTTTAGTGATGGATTTGTTGAGGTGGCTAGGTGCTTTATTGTTGATGCATTTGTGGGTAAAACATAAGGCTTTGAATAGGATTCTGGCTTTGATTGGCAGCCAGTGAACCTCTCTTCTGATGTGTGAAATATGGTCTGATTTTGTAAGTCCTAAAGAGGCTCATAAGGCTTTATTTAGAATGAGTTGGAGTTTGGCTATGTTTGCCTCAGAAGTGCCTAATAGGAGAACATTGCAGTAATCAACTTTAGAAAATATTAAAGCTCTGGCTAAAGTGGTGCAATTGGCTGGGGTGAGGAACTGGTGGCTGAGGGCTATGGGTTTTGCTGTATAGGAAGTGGATGAGGCAAGGGCCTTAGTGTGTTTGGTCATGGTTAAGTTAGCATCAAGGTAAACACAGAGTTTTAACTTGTTTGAGGACAGGTATGTGTGTGCCATCAATTTTGATTGAGTTGTAGTCTGTGTGGAGGGTATTGATTTTAGTTGGGGAGCCCACTATAAGGATCTCTGTTTTCTCATCATTGAGACAGAGGCTATTTAGGGTCATCCAGTTTTGTATGATAGTGTAAATGTTATTTATTAGGATGGTGTCTTGCTCGTAGTTCCCTGAGAGTGGTATGAGTATTTGGGTGTCATCGGCCAAGTTGGTATAGATGACGCCCATGTCGTCCAAAGCTGCAAATAGAAGTTTGGTGAAGGCATTTTATAGGGTGGACGAAAGGCAGAAACCTTGGGGGACACCTATTGGAATTGAGATGGGATCGGCTGCTTCCTTTCCTATGCAGACTTTGGATGTGCGGTCCGTTAGGAAAGATTTAACCCAGCGAGTTGCTTTTTTGGAGAAGCTAAAATCATTAACTAAGGTGGTACAAACTTTATTATGATCAACAAGGTTGACTGTGTCAGTCTAGAAATACGGATACCTCTACTTTGAGACCGCAACCGCATTTTGGTGGCTGTGGGCCAACCGTCTCATGCACGATATGACAAAATATGGGTTTTCGAGTTTGCCAATGAACTGCCATTTTGATGTAACAAGAATCGCCATTTTGTTTTCTAACCATTGCTCATTGCTTTCTGTTCCTATTGCTTCGCAGTATATTTTCCGCTTACACTGCTCAACTGTGAAACATTGTTGTCTGTATGTGAAAAGGACAAGGCTGTAGGGCCGTGAGGATAACAAGAGTTTGCTGAAACACAAACGTAGGCAGCGCCAGGAAGAATGCCCGGCTCCCTCCCGAATGTAGCCTTGAAGCAGAGCTGCAGGGCATTTGATCATTTCACAGCTGCCAGCCAGTCTCGTTATATGGTAGAATATGTTAGAATAATACCGCTAAAGGCTTGAATTATGCTTTTCTTACGGCCCCCCTTTGCTGAGCCCGCTAGAGCATGTCGGCTCCCAGGACGCGAATAGCACCTGATAGAAAGCAAGGTCCGGAATGCAACTTCCCCCCCGTATGTAGTTTGCTTCCAAGAACAGAAGCGCGGTGTTCTATTCAATAACCAAAAGATGCCTTTGCACTCACAAATTGCAAATTGTTACTAGAATAGATGTTTGAAGGTGTCATAGTGGTCGGAGATGTCCATCATTACACCAAGAAACCCAATAAAGGGGGAGTGTTAAACATGTCATAGCTGATTGTTTGATATGCATTTTGTATATATGTAACTGATGTACGTAATTCGCTCTCTTGCGTCCCTCGAGGTCTAGAGATACACGTCGCGGGGCGTGAGACCGAGTTGGCCAACTGAGACTTTTGCTTTGCAATAAAACCCTAGCTTTGGGAATACAACCTTGTGTCTGGCATCTCTATCGTGTGTGGTGACTCGCCTTGTTTCCATAGATGTCAGGGTCCCCTAGGGGCCCCTTTCAAGATGGTGCCCGAATAGGGACCCCCCCCACTTGTTCCATCGCACAACGTTGTAATTGAGAAAGGCAGAGAACGGCGAGGACGGGACGATCGAGCCGGGATCAAGAGGTGTTCGGGGCGCCCTGTAAAAGTGATGAGAGACTCCTTTGCAGATCTGCACACATCTGATCCCCGATCGACATGCCTGGCTAGAGAACAAGGAGGCGAGGGTCCCGAAACGAGGCGGAAGCCAAGAAATGCAGACACGATGTCCTTTGGTGCGTCAGTATACAGACGACTTGATTTATCAGGCGAGTCATTCCCCGATTCAAAGCATCCTGATATTGGTTGAGAGTTGACTTTGCAAAATCAAACGCCCTAGGTAAGGTTGATTAACCAGGGGGAAGGTTGAAACATGCCTGGGGTATTGTCCACCTTAGCGGGGTTTTTCCGCTGTGGTAGACAATCTTTGGAAGATGGCCAAATTGTGCCACCTGGGGGAACGACGGCGTATGCGATGTATGTGAAGTATGGAGTGGGTGCGATAATATTCTGTGAGACTTGGCATAGGCAAACCAGAAAGCAACAAGACCATCAGTGGCCGATTAATGGTAGTTTTGAGATAGCGAGGATAGACAACCTGGAAAGGGTTTTGGTAAGAAAAAAAGCGTGTCCTGCAGCATTTGAGACTATTAAAGACTGGAGAAAGGAAGCAATGCTCCGATTTAAAAGCAGAGCAAAGCATGAGCACAGGCATAAATCGAAAGGTGAAGTAGCGGAAGAAAAAGAAGAGGAGGAGTGGACTGAGAGTCTAAGAAGGGCAGGTAGGCGTGGCCAGTTGAATATAGAAAAGATATACCCACAATGAGAACTACACATAGCAGATGAATTGATAGAAAATATATTGACCCATACAAAACAAGGTCCAAGATCAGAAGTAAGACCAGACACGTCAGTAGCTATTGCCCAGACCCCGCCTGTAGCTCAAGCTCCCCCTCCGGTAGCTCAAGCCCTCCCACAACCACAGACCGCGCGCGTAACACTTCCTATTAGCCAACCAGGCCTACAACAGACACTCCCTGTTCCCATTGTCCCATCCGCACCTCCCGCCTCAGGCACAGACTCGGTACGATCCGTTCCTCCCTGGGTTGAAGTTGAAACCGCAGGGGCAAGAGGCGGGACTGACCAACGGGGGTGCACGAGGGTAACCTGCAGCCCAATCAGCAAACAAAGGAAGGTGGAATTGCAGCAACAGGCAGAGATGTATATAAACGGGAATGATGGGACGGCAACATTGGCTTCGATATATGACTTCCATAGAAGCAACGATAGACAGGTAGTGTTGGAATGCATGGGTGAATATTTGGTGGAGAAATGGAAACAGCTAATTGGGAATTGTTAGTTTTGAATGCATTAGCACGCTATAGGGAGAGGGATGAAGATGTGAGAGAACATGTATATAGACTTTTTGAGCTTAAAGATGAATTAGATAATGATTATGCCGAAATGTTTACTGCACCTGCGTGCAGGAGTAGGGATATCGGGAGACCTGGGAAGGGGGAAAAGGGGTCACATAATAAACGGCAGCAGTTACCATCGCCGGGGCAGAAGGAGATGGTGAACGAATTATTGTTGCTAAAACGGGTGGGGGCAGACTTGAAAGAATGTCTAATTAGAACACAGGTACTATTGCAGCAAGTAGCATGACATAATATAGGGCGAGGGAACGCACAAGGAAGGAGTAATTCAAATATGCATGGGGGAACAGTGGGACCGAATCAGTGTGCATATTGTAAAGAGGAAGGACATTGGCGAACGCAATGCCCGCATCTACAGAATAGAAATGGGTCTGGTCAGAGGAGACAGCATAGAGGACACCCAGGAGCGAATGGACCAAATAGGAATAGTATGCAGCAGCATCATAATAACAGAGGTAATCAAAACCAAGAACAAAACCAAAATGCCCCAAACCAGAGTCAGGGACAGCAAAATCAACAATATGGAAATCTGAGTGGGGGAAATAGAGGGAAGAGTGGAAATGTTTTTGATACACAGCCAAATACGTATTACAGTAATAACAATGATTACACATCGGACGATGTGTTATTTCCCCAATAGGACAGCCCAGGACAGGGGTCGGAACCAGTGTCTATTCCCGTGAATCAGAGAGGACACTACGTAGAAATGAGAGTCGGGAATGAGGAGCACCGCTTTCTTGTAGATACAGGAGCACAGAAGTGTCCAATAGACCATCACTTGGTTCCGGATATACCACTGTCAGGGCAAAAGAATATTTCCGTAGGGTTCGCAGGTACACCAGTCATAAACCCAGTCTCCAAACCAGTCCCAGTTACCATAGGACCATTTACTGCACATTGTCCTTTCCTTGTAACAGAAAATTGTGGAGAAAATTTGTTGGGATTACATTTGTGAAAAAACTAGGTTCTGTTATACATTGCACGGCAGACGGAGTGTTTCTAACGACATGGCCACACGATACCCCTGTGTCAGAATTCATGTCCGAAGCTTTACCAGGGGAACTAAGTAAAGTACGAACCTGTATATGGGCAATGCATGACAACAATCGGGGATGTTTAAAGATAGAGCCAGTAAAGATTATTTTGAAAGAAGGTGTTACCCTACCGCGAATACCCCAATACAAAATTTCGTTTGAAGGTGAAAAAGGATTGAAGAGTATTGTTACTGATTTGGTGAAATTAGGGGTAATCGAGGAAATCACAGGCAGTACATGCAACAGCCCATTTCTTCCAGTTTATAAAAAAGGAGGTAATGAGGTACCATACCGTTTCATAATTGATCTACGCGCATTGAATAAGGTAGTAGATCCGCAATTTCCTCTAGTGCCAGACGTCACTACAATATTGACAATGATACCTGTTTCAGCAGAATATTTTAGTATAGTAGATTTGAAAAATGCATTCTTTACTATTCAAGTGGACAAGGACAGTAGATATTTGTTCGGGTTCACATTAGGAGGACGATCATTTACATTTAGTGGATTCCACAAGGTTACACGGAAAGTCCAGGTATTTACAGTAGAGCATTAAAAGAACAGCTAGACATGCTGGAATTACCCATGGGTTGTGTACTTTTGCAATACATAGACGATCTATTACTAGCTGCAGACACAGAGGAGATTTGTAAAGAAAGCACTGTATTACTACTGTCACACCTAGAGGCACATGGCCATAAAGCTAGTTTGAAGAAATTTCAGTATAATCGAAAGGAGGTGGCTTATTTGGGCTACCTACTTTCGAAAGGAGGGAGAAGACTAACGCCAGAACGCATAGAAAGTATTTCTTGTATGCCTATTCCAAAGACACAAAAAGGAGTCAGAGCCATAATAGGCATGGCTTCATATTGCCGACAATGGATTGGTAATTTTGGGTTAATTGTGAAAACATTGGTGAATTTAACTAGAAAGGATGCGGTTATGCCTTTGCAGTGGGATGAGGAATGTCAGAAAGCATTTGATGGATTGAAAACTGCATTATGCTCGGCTCCAGTTTTGGGTACGCCGAACTATGAGAACATTTTTAGACTATTCGTGTGTGAAAGTGAAGGACGTGCATTGGAGGTTTTGACACAGGAACAAGGTGGAAGAAATAGGCCGCGTGGCTATTTTTCTTCTGCGCTGGACCCTGTAGCATGCGCACTACCACGATGTTTGCGATCTGTCGCGGCGGCTGCTGCGTCAGTGAAACAAACGGAAGGGATGGTATTGGGGCACAATTTAATTCTGATGGTGCCACATGCCATAGACTTTCTATTAAATAGGACACAGACGCAACAACTCACCTCTGCTAGATTGACAAGATATGAGATTATCTTGTTCACGCCCCATATAAAAATTATGAGGTGTAGCACTTTGAATCCTGCAGAATTAATGCCACTGACCTTAAAAGAAATTGGGAAGAATGAATCACCCCCCCACGATTGCTTAATGGTCACTGAGGAAGAAACCAAGGGAAGAGTTGATTTAAGTGATATTCCACAGAAAGAGCCGGATGGAGAGTTATTTTGTGACGGCTCATGTTTTAAATTACCAGATGGCACGACAACTGCCGCATACGCTATCATTACCCTAGAGAGTGTTGTAGAAAGTAAAAGAATCCCCTATAATTCAGCACAATCCGCAGAAATAATAGCATTGACCAGAGCCTGCAAGATTTCTGAAAATTTGAATGTGAATATATATACTGATAGTCAGTATGCTTTTTGAGTGGTTCATAACTTTGGTCGACTCTGGGCTGAGAGAGGGTTTCTGACATCACATGGTGCCAGAATTCAACATGGCACTTTGATTGTACGATTGCTGTCTGCACTCACGTTTCCAAAGCGCCTAGCAATAGTGATATGCGAGGCACATAAAAAAGCAACATGCAAAGTAGGAGAGGGAAACGCGTTTGCAGACAGAATTGCGAAACAAACTGCCACTGATTTGAATACCAAGATGATGACGGTTCAGACAGAGGAAGTACCCTGTATGATAGAAGATGGAGTTGTGACTGTCAAAGAAATGCAGGCTGAGGCTACGGCCGATGAAATACAGGGATGGGCAGAGGGATCTGCTGAGTTGGATCTGGAGGGTTGTTGGGTGGACAAGGGAACTAGAAACTGGATTTTGCCAAATTCGTGTGTGACTGCAATGGTCACAATGGCCCACAACCCTACGCACATCTGTGCCAAGAAAATGATACAGCACCTTTCTACAGTATGGCAGAATGTTAACATAAAAAAGAATGCAGAGAGGTTGGTGCAGAACTGCATCACGTGTTTACAACACAATATAGGAAAGGGAACAGTGACTCCAACAGGCAGTTTTGGCCCGCCCTCCATGCCATTTGACGTAATTCATTTTGACTTCATAGAGATGGAGAGGTGCCAAAACTTAAAATACGTCTTGGTGGTGATCTGTGCATTCAGTAAGTGGGTGGAGGCATATCCTTTGAAGGACTGCGCAGCAATGAGTACAGCAAAAGTAATGTTGAAGGAGTACTTTTCCAGATTTGGCTTGCCCCGAGTCCTATGGTCTGATAATGGACCGCATTTTGTGGGTGCAGTGGTATTACAGATATGTGTGGGTCTCCAGATTGATACGAGATTCCATAGTTCAAGGCATCCGAGTTCTGCCGGTCTTGTGGAGAGGCACAGCGGGATTCTTAAATCAAAGATTAGCAAGATTTGTGCGGGAAGCAAGTTGAGTGGGGTGGATGCATTACCAATAGCACTATTATGCATGCACGTCTGTACAGGCTAAAACTGGGCTCTCCCCATACGAAATCGTAATGGGGAGGCCGGCAAATGTTTGGTGCGCACCTCAGCCAAAACGACTTAGTGAGATAGAACATCCTGTGCTGAGTACTTATTGTGGCCTTTTAATGCAGAAATTGCGTTTGATTCATCAGCAGGTGCAGGAGGCATTACCAGTGAGATACACCGGTCCGGGGCACGCGCTGGAGCCAGGAGACTGGGTGCTGCTAAAAAACTTTGAAAGAAAGTCATCATTAGCACCCAGGTGGCGCGGGCCCCATCAAGTACTTTTGGCGACGCAAACGGCAATATGGGTGGATTGAAGGGTGGATTGAAGGAAGTAGTGGATCCATGCCACCCATGCCAAGAAGATTCCAACTGCACTGAAAGACTTGCCTGACACTGATGACCGGAAAGAGACAGCGGTCCCAGAAACAAAAGAAACTGTTGCCAGTAAGCAGCCACCTAATCTGCCAAAACGAGAAGTGAAACTCGAAACAAAGCCTGAGACGATTGCCAAAGAGGGGGAAGGGCAAAGAGTGCCCCAACGTTGCCCAGCAAAATCGACAGCACTGCTGACCGACAGGAAATCTGCCTTGCAGATACCAGCAAAACCAAATCATGTACCCCTTTAGCGCCCACCAGCACTTGCCAGCATGCCAAAGAACGGATCTGCATCATTGGCACGGCGCACACCAGCACCTGCAGTAGCGCCACAGGCTGACTTCAAGCCTGAATCTGAAAGTGCACCGGCACTGTTCACGGATCATACGATACCAGGAGCAAGGCGATACAACCTGCGGCCTCAGGAGACAAAGTGATCCGCAGTCTTTTTGGTGTTTATGTGAACCTCTGGTTCAGCTCATGGACGGAGACGGAACCAGAGGTGTAGAGGAGAGAAGCGTGAGAATTGTGCAAGTCGGACAATTCAAGACTTGCGGCTCCTCGGTGCGATCATAAAAAGTACATGTGTCCTGAACCAGAACGGACAAACTGGGCGCACATGGTACTATGGCAAGTGAGATAACCGATTAACAGTATATTTGTCCTGAACCAGAGCGGACAAGCTGGGCGCACATGATACTAAGGCGATAAGATAACTGATCAAAGGTCCTCTGAGCAGTAAAAGAAGGGACAAGTGATCTCGCTTAAAAACGAATAATCGAATCCAGGCTAAAAAGGACAGGCAGAACTAAACTGTGACAATTCCATTGAAATTATTAACATCAGAGCAAGCGCGACGAAGAAAGATATCCACAACGAACTGTGATAAAAAAGAAGAAGGACGACGAGACACATGCCGGGACCAGTTCCAGCCTCCTCCTGCACCACCACCACTGAGAATGAGTCAGTTATAAAGACTATAAGTTTAAGAAAAACGCATGGTAAAACAAATTGTATGCTGGTACTAACGATAATAATATGCTTTATGAGTGTGGTAGCACCAATATCGACAGCCCTAATATTATGGTGGGTAGAAACAATACACCCCATTGGAAATGTTTTTACCAATAATTAATATATCCACTACTGAAATCCCGGTTCAGGTGATCACTTATACCCTACCCCCAATGGAAGAAAAACACAGGGAAGGTTTTGGAAATAACACCTTACTGCTGATAATGAACATGACACATGCAATCCTGAAGAAAACAAACTGCTGGGTATGTGCCCATTTACCACAGCATTCCCGGGAAAGGAATAGGGTGGTATGTGCAGCCATTACCATTAAGTTCTGCATGTAATACATCTTTAGGTGCAATGTTCTATGGGAAATGGAATGAGAGTAATACGGGTCAATTAGACAGAACCAACATGAATGAGTTTGAGGAGATAATAATGAAGCCTGTGGGTTGTTCCATTTTCCATAAAGCACAAGTAATAGCCCCAGAGTCCACAAAGAAAAGTACACGAAAGATAACGCGACAAAATAGATGAGATAGATTGTCCCCACCAGAAAAAAAACATCTGTAATGACGTTTCGTGTGAGAACAGAAGGGGACAAAGATGCAATTCCTCCATCTTACATGGTGAATTATAGCCCAATAACTGTCCCTTTTCGTCTAAAAAGAAAGGCTCTTTTTCAGTCGGAACATATACTGGTTGTATGAATACAGTGGTACTAAGATGGGAAATAGAACTAGTATACGTAGATGATCCAGTTTATTTTATATGTGGAGAGAAAGCATACCCTTCGTTTCCCAGAAACTGGGGAGGTACATGTTACCTAGGGCTACTGTTCCCAGGAGTATTCCTCCTAGAAACAGCAGCCATGGCCAGGTTATCCAAAACTAGAGTCAAAAGGACTGACAAAGGTGTTTTAATAGCAACTGATGTAGCGAAATCATTCATTCCATTCTTAGGACAGATAGTGAACTCCTATAATATAAGGCAACTGTCCAGAATCTTAAAGAAGACAATAAACACAACAACAGATATATTATTTAACATGACGTTGGAAGAAAGTGGAATCAGGTTAATGACGCTGCAAAATAGAATGGCTCTCGATGTGATCCTGGTTGATCGTGGGGGAATTTCCAAAATAGTGGGAACAGCATGTTGCGTTTATGTCGATGACTATTCCCCCACGATCTTTGAAGCAATAAAGAAAATGCACGTTCTAAGCTCTGAACTCCCTACTGGAGAAGGGAGCTGGGGAATAGGATCTTGGTTTTGGGGAATGCTACGATCTTGGGGATGGAAGTTGATCTCAATATTAGTAGTGGTGTTCGGGATATTCCTAACGTGCTGTTGTTGTATACATTGTTTACCCATAGTTTGCGCTGAGGTAACTGAGGGATGTACGGAAGGATGCATGCATATGATAACAAAGAAAAAACAACCTCAAGATCGAACTAGCCCAGACCCAAATGAGATGAGAGCAGTAAAAGAGTTGATGGCAATAGATATTGATGAAGACAATGATGTCCACGATAGCATGCAAGACTCAGACATAAGTACTACAGATTCATCATCACTAGAGGAGGTTTCAATAAATAGATGAGACGATACCTCTACTTTGAGACCGCAAACGCATTTTGGTGGCCAAGGGCCAACCGTCTCATGCACAATATGACAAAATATGGGTTTTCGAGTTTGTCAATGAACAGCCATTTTGATGTAACAAGAATCGCCATTTTCTTTTCTAACCATTGCTCATTGCTTTCTGTTCCTATTGCTTTGCAGTATATTTTCCGCTTACACTGCTCGACTGTGAAACATTGTTGTCTGTATGTGAAAAGGACAAGGCCGCAGGGCCGTAAGGATAACAAGAGTTCTCTGAAACACAAACGTAGGCAGCGCCAGGAAGAATGCCCGGCTCCCTCCCGAATGTAGCCTTGAAGCAGAGCTGCAGGGCATTTAATCATTTCACAGCTGCCAGACAGTCTCGTTATATGGTAGAATATGTTAGAATAATACTGCTAAAGGCTTGAATTATGCTTTTCTTACGGCCCCCCTCTGCTGAGCCCGCTAGAGCATATCGGCTCCCAGGACGCGAATAGCACCTTATAGATAGCAAGGTCCGGAATGCAACTCCCCCCCTGTATGTAGTTCGCTTCCAAGAACAGAAGCGCCGTGTTCTATCAAATAACCAAGAGATGCCTTCGCACTCACAAATTGCAAATTGTTACTAGAATAGATGTTTGAAGGTGTCATAGTGGTCGGAGATGTCCATCATCACACCAAGTTCAAAGAAATCCAATAAAGGGGGGGGGGTGTTAAACATGTCATAGCTGATTGTTTGATATGCATTTTGTATATATGTAACTGATGTACGTAATTCGCTCTCTTGCGTCCCTCGAGGTCTAGAGATACACGTCGCGGGGCGTGAGACCGAGTTGGCCAACTGAGACTTTTGCTTTGCAATAAAACCCTAGCTTTGGGAATACAACCTCGTGTCTGGCATCTCTATCACGTGTGGTGACTCGCCTTGTTTCCATAGACGTCAGGGTCCCCTAGGGGCCCCTTTCAACTGCTGCCGATAAGTCTGATAGTAAGAGAATACATTGTTTCCCTGTGTCTCTTATGGCATTCATCTAAATTTTGAGATCAAGGAGGGCTGTTTAAGTACTATGGCTAGGGCGGGATCCTGATTGTCTAGCGCCTAGAAGCTAGTTTTGTTCTAAATGGTCCTGGATTTGAGTATAAGCTATTTTATCAATTTTTTTTATCAGGAAGGGGACTGTGGTTACGGGGCAGTAGTTGGTAGGGACAGTTGGGTCAATGGTTATTTTTTTTAATTGAGGGATAACACACGCTTCTTTAATACTAGCTGGGACCAAATTGGAGCTGAATGATGCGTTAACGAAGTCAGTGATAATAAGGGTTCGAGAGGGTGCACAGAGTTTGACTAGGTGGGCAATGAACTGATCACCTTTGCATTTAGAAGCTTTTAGTTTGTTCATGGTTTTTAATATTTGATCCTGGGTGACTGGTGTGAAGTGGAAAAGAGTTGGCACTAGCAGATGGCATTTTAGGGGTATTAGTGGGGCAATTATTTTTCAGCTAGCAATTTCCTTTTTTTATTAATCTTAGTTTGAAGTAAATTAATCTTAGAAGCATGTGTGTTTTGGATCTCCCACTGTACCTTGTGAATATAGCACATTAGAGAATGCCAAAGGAGATGTGAAATAAAGAAGACTTGTGGCAGTGGGTATTGTGAGGGAAGATTTCATCTAACTAGAGCGTGCAAGACAGGCTCATGGTTCATGACCCTAGTTACTGGTGGAAGATGATATATGTTGTGCGACCACAACAATATTTGTGACATTTCCTGTGCGTTCAGCCTCCAAATATAGCCTACAAATCTTTTGGTAAAAATGCAATGGACCAACAGCATGAGCCTAGCCCTGCTACATCCAGGGGACTCATCAACATATCTATGTCTGCCACACAAAGGGAGAGTTTTCTAGTCTCCTATTCATGTTGCCGGTGGCGCAGTACCAAGAATAGCAAGGGGGCCTCACCAAACTGACAGCCCTTTTCACACGCACATCTATTAAACATATTACAATACATTGCACGTGTGAACACAAACACTTTTTTTAGAACAAAATACTCATCTCGCCATGGTAAATCTATCTACACTTACGTCCGGGGCTTCAAAGGCTGCAATCAGCACTGGTGGCCAGGGAGGAGCACTTGTGGGGCCTTAGCAACACCCCAGAACCCCTCACTACCAGCTTAGCTGCAGTTCACTTCAAAGGTTGATTTCTGAAATTAAAGAGGGTTCTAAGACCTGCCTTACTTTTGTTTTCACACTGCCTCTGCAATCCTTCATTAGGGGTTACAAAGGCATTGCCAGAGGTGCATGGGAGTCGCCAGGGGTAGCAAGAGATACCACTGATGACATCCAAATGATTTCCATGCCTTAAAGAGCAGTTTAATTGAACCATATTTCCACTATGTTGGGCCAAAGTATTCCTGAGATGCAGCTGTGAAGAATCAACTTCCGGGGCACCATTGGTCCAGGGATGAATATTGGTTTCAAAACCATCATTCAGTCCCACACCTTCAGTACACCAGAAGGGATTCGAACAGATTGGAACACAAGTAAATTATAAATCTCCTTGTCCAATTTTTGGTAACATGGACGGAATGGCAGGATTATCTCTGCAAGGTTGTGGATCGTTGGTTAGTTGCAACACAGCAAAAATACAATTATTATCCAATGATGAAAGAGACGGTCCAGTCAAGGTTGCATAAAAAGATCTACTTTATTATTATTACTACAGAACGTTCTAATATACTACAAAATACAGCCCACCCTGTAAAGGAACGCAGAGGACAGTTTCACGAAGGAAAGGGATGCACTCTGGATACTGACAGGATGGTAGTCGGTAGAGCAATCAGTCTTAACTGTTCAAGGTTATTTGGTTTCAACACCAAGGAAGCAAGGGGTCGTAAATGTCACTAGGGGCCTTTGCAGAAGTACCAGGGGGACAGAACCACAATGCACCTGGTGCTTGAGATGTTCTTGATGCTCGACCTCGTCAAGTCGGTTCCAGGATGTTTTGCAGCTCCTGTAACAGAGTTCAAGACGGGAGACGGCTGCGGGTATCAGGCAACAGGCAGTTCAGCAAGCAAGGCTGGACGGACGGCTGCAGGCCAGCCTACATGGCAGCTCGGGTTCAAGAATGGTTGTCTCTGTGCTGGTTGGCGGATCTGTAACACTGGTCGAGGTGTCTCGGATGGCTTTAGTGACTGCGGCGTGGCAACAGTCAGTGACGCAGCCGGTCGCGGTTGGAGGGCTCAACTGCCTCAACACTTTCCTTAAAATATGGATGCTGGTTGATGCTGGTGTGGCATTCCTCCTAGCTTCTTCGCAGGGCTTGTGGCATCCTTTCAAGGTGGACGGGTCAAAGCTGAGGAGAGTGTTCGAAGGCAACGCCTTGTCCTATGTTCAGAGATCCTCTGGCACTTCCCACCTAGGAAGTTTGCTGGCAGAAACTAGCATGCATGCTGTGTACTGGCTGGTACCCTTCTGGGGCTGCTGGACGGGTCCTCTAAGTCTGGTATCTCCCTCTGGTCCCTGGGAGATGTTTGGGGTGTGGATCTTGCTTCACTCTTGGAAATCCTGGCCCTTCTTCACTGGCGGAAGCTGTAAGGTAGAATGTACCTTCAGCCAGGGTCCAGTGCTGAGTTATTCTTACCTGCTTCTGGTGAAGCCTCCAGATGACTGCTAAATGAGAGGCTCAGCCCTCTATTAAAGCCAGATGGGCCCTAGTGGTTGGTGCAGGCCAAGCCTACCTTAAGGAACCAATCTGGGGTCCCACCAACAATCTTCTGTTATGCAGGAGGTCAGGACCAGAGTGCTTTGCAACATGAAAGGTACGAGATGACAACATGTACTCTTAAGTCCCATCCATCTTCCTGTCTGTTGTAGATAAAAGTGTCTCTCAGGTTAATTGGGCCCCATGTGGATCTTGATTAAAGTGCAGCTCTCCCGTGTTGTTTGTGGTGGGAAAACAGTTCTGTTTCCCTCAAATCACATACTTCATCCCTCTGAAGGGGAGTTTGCTTAATGTAAACAATTGTCCCAGACAAGGCATTCACTGCCCTTCGTACAGACGGGTGGGAGCTAGCTTCAAGGTGACACATTGCATTTCAAAGAGGTGATCGTTTTTCTGCCCATTGTTAAGTTCTGTGACCAGGCCTATTTGCAGCTCTGCTTCAATTAACTCTCATCAGTATGCGCAGCCACCACACAGAATTTAGATATCAGAACAGGGCGGATCCATGGAGCCTTTGATATTTAATTAGGCGGTCGATGGGAGGAGGAAGGTGTTGCCCTTCTCCTCTGGATGTTTTTGTGCACCACTCGCTGTCACCTGTCAAGTAAATCTGACAGGGAGGACTGCGCTTGTAGGCTGTGTCCCCCAGAGTACACTGGACTATGTGTTTGCTTTGCAGTGAGCATTAGAAAATGTGTACGGATTATCCCCACACATTTTCGGCGGTTGATCTCCCATCGTTCCATTTCCTAAAAAATCCTTTTAAAAAATCCATGCAACCTCACCTCCACGTGCAAAAATGTATGGCCAATCAAAATCTGAAATGCAACCCATCAAAAACAGAGTTCTTGTTCCCCTCTCCCTCACAACTCCCAAGCTTTGGGATCACTCCTACCATTGCAGCAAATGCCACATGTCTCGGATTCATCCTGGACAGTACATTTCATCTGATGGAACATGTCGAGAATATTTTGAAAGGTGGAAAAGTATGAACAATGACCTATGAGGAGCCTAAAGCCTTGAATCCATGATCCTGATCTGCACATGGCGGTGCAGGTCTCTGTTCATTTGGCACGGCACTGTGTCCCATTAGAAGCCAATTAGGTTTGTGAAAAGGGATACAGAATGTTTAAATCTATACATCTCAACAACCCAAGTACATGCTTTATAAAATGTACATTCTCAGGAGGTTGCTGTTATGTTTGCAGCAAACAGTGGCATCACCAAGAACTCCAATTCCTCAAAAATCTTAAAAACGTATAGTCTGCCTACCGCAGGGTGAACTCCTCAACTTCCTTGAGGGTCCCACACCTTCAGCTATAAAAAGTTGCCTCCCTCATCTTCAGAAAACAATTAAAGCCATATTTTGCCATTCACCCCATTGAGAGCAAGTCTAGTCTGTTACTCTGTTTCCCACCTATATGTATTCCTCCGTCCCTCCTGTGCATGTAACATATGAATGACTGAACACATGGGTGTGTCTTTCTCTCATTTTCTGGAAATAATTTAGACTATCCCATATCTTAATCCAATTCATAATCATGGACTTTTACCAAAATGTTGTTACAGTCTCCAATTGATCACCCGCCATTCTTTACCTCCCATCCCTTTGAAATCTTTAATTATTTAGCTGCTGGAGAACTCTTTACCTGGGGTATTTTGCCTTTTCCAATCCTCATTAAACGCTTACCTCTGATATCCCCCATCTTGTCCCAAAGCAATCCAGCACAGCATTTGTCCATTCTTCTACCTGCTGGCCTCCCCACCCCCGATATCCCATACTCCAGTAATGCTGCTCAGTCCTATTAATATGCGTCACCTTCTTTGTTAACTTCTTCATTTTCATCATCAATTTCCACCTCTTCTTTAATGTGAAACGAACAGATCTGGAACACTTTTCAAAAATGGATTCAATTTGTTGTGGATGTACAAAACAACCCAAACCTTCAAGCAGATAACTTTGGGTGCTCTCAATTCTATATTGGTTAGCCTCATATTGAATACAATTTTGGCCATAACCACAGACTTTGGGCCGCATTACGATTTGGGAGGTATTGTGGTCATAAATCTGCTGGAATACTGCCCAATGGAATTACTGTTACTGCCACTTGGTCTGATGGATTTACCGCCAAATTACAAGTGGTGGGTAGCAGTGTCAGTCCACATTAATTTGGATATTTCAGCAGAATTACTGCCAGTGGAAATACCGCTGCAGTAACTCTGCTGATTTTTCGGCAGCACGTGGTAGGATTTACTTCCAGCATGATGCTGGAGGTAAATCCCTCACTCCAATACCAAACTCGTAGTATGGCAAAGCACTAAATGTGGCAATAATTATGTTACCACCACTTTTTTTGCCACAACGCCATACTTGTAATGAGCCCCCATGAGCCTGATGGAATGGTACAATCTGCAAGACCTGTGGCGCGTCACAGAATACATGTTGATGGTAGTGCTCTTCCCCTTTTACTGAGAATTGTTGGACAGGCCCAATTTGCATGACCACTGCTAGCTGCCTTGAGATTGTAGTTCCATTTTATATACGATGCTGAGGGATTTATTTGGGCACAACTTCTATATCAGTGCCATGACCAGCCTGCGTGCATGAGTGCACCTGTCCTAATCAACGGCCTGGCTCTTGATAGGTCTTTAGAGCTCCATTGTAAAGGCCAGTAACCCCAATGCCCCTCCCCGAAGGCCTAGTCTACACTTGAGTAAAACTTTTAAATTAGTAAATGAATAAGGAGACCTAATGTAGGCAACAGTAAAATGAGATTACCGCATTGCAGTAATTATCACCCTCCTATCAGCCAAATCAGCATTTGCTGAATGCAATTCTTAAGTACGGTTTTCGGTTTCGGCTGCATCCCTAACATTCTGACTTCAGCAGGAGACAGGAAAACAAAACATTTCTCTAAATTCAGAAACACTAATAATATGACCCAGCAAGCTGTCTTTCAGAAAGAGACCCCTGCTCTTGCGGAATCTTTTTTCACTGTTCCTTCAACGTGACATACAACGATCAATTGAATGCATCGAAATGAAGTCAAAACATAGAAAAATGACACTTTTTAAATGGAGAAACGGGTCAGTTTTACTTTACATGTAATGCAAGCTCCGGCTGAGATAATCCCAATTTTATCATGTTCACAATTAAACCACTAGTCTAATAAAGACAACCTTCTTAATTCAATAGAAAATTAAATACAGGCTAATTTTGCAATAACATGTTTTGTGTTTTTACTCACCATTAAATTACATTTTTAACCTGGCCACCTCAACTACAAAACCCATATTGCTCCTACAATATGGCCCAAGGGCGTTATAGAACCTGGGAGGGGTCGTTATTGCTTGGAAATGTTATGTCCTGCGACCATGCATTGGGCCTCAGGAGCTGGATGGCGCAAGCAGTGTTTTGAAGTCGCTATGACTGATAAGTGGGGAATATACACTGGATTATAAATTGTTGTTTCCTGGAAGGGGAAATGGCGGAATTACCTCTGGAGGGAATTGCACCGAGGAGACTGTCACCATTTGTTGGGAGGCAATACCTCCCTGCAGATGCTGGCGGTGTTACCTACAGTCCGTTTGCAATTTATAATCAGAAGGACCGCGTCTGCACTGTACCCCCCCATATGACTAGGGAGCACAATCATTTATAGGCCGAACGCCACAATTGATTACTCTCATCAACCCAACAACACTCTACCCCATCCACAGCACTGTTAGACTACAACTCCTTGGACAACCCAACCACTGCACCTCCACAAAAGCCACGCTTCTGGTAATCACCCCCTGCACTTGGTTCATACCCTACAGTCTCTGCCTCTGAGCTAATCTTTACACTGTACCATTGCTGCTCTTACTTCACCGTCACTCACCAAATCCCCCCAACACCTGGCTTTTCACACTGCCCTGTCACCGAGGACCCACCGGACATCATCCCACAAGGATGGACGTCACGCACGTCTCACTTACAGATTCTCATCCAACTACTGCCTCGCCGAACACCCGGCCACAGCACTCCCCCAGCCACCGCTTCCAGCAATACCCCACGGCATTCCCAATGACTCGAGCTTTCCCACGCCCCACTGCAATCTCTCCCAACCACCACCTTAAACACGTCCAGCCAATGCTCTCTCGCCTAACCACGGTTTCCGAAAGAAGCCCGCGCCAACCCGCTGCGCTGAAACCTAACCACTACCACAGACGCGTAGGCCGCAACACAGATTCAAAGCTTCATTCAAGCACAGCCCAGACGCGCAAAGTAGCCCACGTGTCTGGCTCTTGCAGCCACTTATGACTTGTGGGAAACAGAAGCGTTTGATTATTTAGCCCTCTGGCATAGTTAATGCAACCAGCGGCACCCATTTAAAAGGTCACCGTGATTTACGGACACCACAGACCTGACAGCTGAACATCTGCGTCCAATTTCCCTGCATCCCCGGCTAGATGGCCATCCTGCTGTCCATTCATGCGTGGCAATAATTACATTCACAGAAGCGGTACCCCGGGCCATCACTCTTCACAGGAACTCTTCCATTTTCAAAGGGGAGTGCGTCTCGCGGGCTCTTTATGTTGCGGCTGGCAGGCTGGCTGCTACTGCACGATTTAGCAGGACAGTGCCGTTATTAGGGGAGATACCGTGTGGCGTCAGGAGAAGCCTAATAGTACCTTACACAGTGGGCATGCTGTAGCCCGGGGGCCCTTCCACGATGAAAAGAGGGCCCCCTGAAAAGGCTTTCGAAACACATGGAAGCCACATGTGAGATGTTGTCGCTGTGAACGCCCAGCACATACACTAGACATGCAAGACACTATGGGCTGAATTTGCACCAGCTCTCCCTGTTACTGCCGAGTCGGTCACTAACTCCTTTGACTGGCTTCACTTTTAGCTGCAGTGCATGGTCACTCTGTATCCACACCTGGGGTGCAGCCTCTCTGAGGCACTGAAGATGACATCCAAGCAAGGGCTCGGCTCGGGCCTGACCTTTCACCATGCGGAAAAGCTGCCACCCCTTCCTGGGTTAGCAACCTCGGTGCCCAATCTGTGGTCCCACCCTTTGAATGTGTAGGTTAAACTGCAGAGGGTGGCAACCTTGTCCTGAGCACCCCGGAGCACACACCTATCTCATAAAGTCACCCACAAGTGCAGGCTCTTTATGGCCCCAGAAAACCTCGCACCTAGCTCAGGAGAAAGAAGGGACAGTAGTAGAAATCTTCCTCAACCTTAATTTCCTGCCTCCCTAGTAGGAACATTTCAAATGTGCAGTGCATTTTTTTCCCTATTATATATTTTGTATATGTTACCATCCATAGACTTGAGTAGCAGATTGACAAAATATCCCTAACATTCATAGTAACATATTGATGTAAGCAAGGATGCTTATCATCTTTGCCCTTCCCCCTCCCCAACACATACCTTTGTTTTTTCTCTGTGTTTGATACCGTTCAACACAGTACATGCTTCCCTCATGCTTACCTCATGCTGTCAAAGCATTGGCAGGCAGGGCAGCGTATAATCCCGCCCCATGGGATTGACGGCAACCTTTCCTCTGTGGAAATGATACTGGTTCATTCTTGGTGACTTCTCTGCACAGCCTCATTCCGAGTTGGGCGGTAGCCATGGTGTTATTAGCACCATGGCTGCCTCCCAAACCGGGTCTGGTACCGGTCTGGTTGAATGGGGATTTACTGGGTCATTCTGACCGTGGAGGACCCGGTAAGTCCCCATTCAACCAACCATTCCCGATTCCCATTTGAGCCCCCATAGGGCTCAATGGGAATGGGGAAGGGGCCAATAACGGGCCTGCGAATAGCAGGCCCATTATTAGCGCCCTGGTCCCTTAGCGGGACCCGTAAAGGACGTGTGGTCAGACCACACGTCCTTTACGGTTCCCGCTAAGGGACCTTGGAATTGGGTGGTGAGGGATTACCGGCACCGGTCTCCTTACCGGTGCCCGGTATCCCTTACCGCCCAACTCATAATGACCCCCTTAGTGTGACTGACCACTGCCTGGCCTAGTATAAGCTCAGATAAGTTGCCTTTCAATTGAATTTCTCCCAGCGTCAGTGCTACGCAACTTCTGCCCACCTCCCAGATCTACATGTGATTTGAAAGCATTAAACGGCACGCATTTAAAGAATCGCAAATATGTAGGGGAATAAATGCACTGCACATTCAAAATGTTCTTACTAGGGAACCAGGAAATTAAGGTTGAGGAAGATTTCTACTACTGTCCCTTCTTTCTCCTGAGCTAGGTGCAAGGTTTTCTGGGGCCATCAAGAGCCTGCACTTGTGCGTGACTTTATGGAGATAGGTGTGTGCTCTGGGGAGAACGGCATCTGCCCGCAGAGTTTCACAGAGGCACCAGCACCGTCCCCATTCCCACTGAGTCCTATGGTACTTAAATGGGAATGGGGGATTACATTTTCCGGCCCCTGACTTCACGGACCGCCAGGGATGCAATGCCCCGGTGTTTCGGGCAAGTCAGGAGCCAGAAACATTCGCAAGTCCGGCGGCAACCTCCCGGTTTTACCAGCATGGTTACCACCGGACTTGCAATGAGGCCAATTGTCTTTTTTGTCCTTATTTGTTTTGTATTCATTTCAATTCGCCTAATGATCCTACGCTACTCCAACCCGTTGATCTCTGTCTTGTACATTCCTATGTTTTTCTTTTGCAACATGCTCCTGAAATGATGGCAGATGTCCGTTTTGAAAAAGGTCCCTAGGTCGAAACACGTGCTAAACATTGGGCATATGTAACAACAATAAATTAATATGTAGCACACTTTATGAAGTGTCTTTTGTTTTCGTGAACTAAACTCAGTTACTCATTTTCGAACATTCTGAGGCCATTTGTTTCTTGTCACCTGCATATTCCTATATATGCACAATGTCTGGGCGAGGCGTGGCGTGCATGCATGCATATTACATGTGGTATGTAGCCACAGCACAGCAGGACCTCACTCTGCACAAATCTACCAATTCCGTTTCAGTGTAATTCGCCAAACACCCCACAGCATGTCTTGGTACTCCAAGCACCAACCCAATGCCAGGCGGAAACCACTGCAATAGCCATTTTCTGGGCTATACTGGATCCCTGAAACTGTCGCCATACTGGTTTTGGCTGGGAAGCGGTATGCATGATGCCAATGGTGTGCACAATGGGATGTTTCATTGTTTCCCACACCATGCAAAATGGCCCAGGCATCAGGCATGGCATGGAGGAGATGAGGATACTTCTCATGCATCCAGTTGTTACCTTCATAGTTTGGCAGTATGCAGAGCTTTTTTCTGGGCCTCAACACATGCATCTTATCTGGGATCTACATCCCCGGTATTCGCCGGTACTGGCCTGAATATTCCCAAAGAACTTTCCCATAGAGAGCAGAAGGTGGCCCAGTGTTTTCACTTTATTAGTTCATGCAATCAAAAACAAATGTACATTTATGTTGCCTTCTCTACAAATTAAGCTCTGCTCACCTCTCACAATTTGAAAAAAACACTGCCACAGCTGTGAACTGAGCTTTAGCAGATTTGGACTGAATCTACTCAGCCGTTTCACCTCTGTAAAGAAAGTATTACTCTAAAAACGTGGTCATGAATTTGGGCGCTGCAGAAAGCGCTCCAGAGCTGTTACATGAAGCCGGTGACAGGAAAAAACACATCAAGCTTGGGTTAGTGCAATTCCTTTTGATTTCCTGTGTAATGTTATTCTTTGGGAGAGCCTTGGCTGCCTGCTCAGACTTTAGGAATGTCTTGAAACTTACAAGGTAAAATATGAGGGATTTCATGGTCATAAAAAAGAATGTGGTGGGAGGGAGTGGGTACCGCCATGGAACTGTGGTTCAGAGCTCTCATATTTCCCTTGGTCATGCATGAGAAGGCCATCCGGATCTGTTTTTGCTTTGAATTCTGGAACTTGTAGTTTGCCTAATTTTCAAATGAGAAAGAAAACAAAAATTGTAGCTATCTTCAACTTTATCTCACTAAATACTCTGCCTCTAGACCACTACATTCCGCTGGCACCAACACTCTGTGTGTAAAGCGTTTTGCTAATCAGAGTGCAGGTGGTGGTTCACTTACCTCAGCTGGCTCCCTCCTATGGAATAGCCTCCCCCTCCGACTGCGCCTTGAGCAGGATCTTCTCAAATTCCAGAAGCTCTTTAAGACTTTCCTCTTTTCCTCCACCTTCCCTTCTTCTCTCCTCTGCTAATCCCACAGTTGCTGCAATCAGTGTCCTGGGGCCTTATGCACCCTCGGGCCCTGACCTCCCACACCAATTCTGGCCAGCTCCGGTCTACCCAAAGCACTTGCATCTGCACACCCTCTGTCCTGGAGGTTCACACTTAACCTCCCGGGGCTCCAGTCCGTGTAGCACTCAAAATTCCTAGCACTTCATCTGTGGCTCACCCATGAGCTCAGATTCCCCAGCACTTACCCCCTTTTCCCTATTCCTTACTACACTTGCACGTTCTGAACACTCACAAGGCATAGAAGGTTCGGCCCTTCTACTATTTTCCCCCCTCCGTTCTTCAATATTGAGTTTTAATGGTTTTCACTCGCTTGCTCCCTTCCTCCCCTGTGGATGCTTTGAAACAGTATTTTCTTATTGTAGAAGTGCCTAACAAGCAAAAAAGAAAATAAAATAAAAATAAGCATGTCAATTCAAAAGGAAAAAAAAAAGAAAATGGACTGACTCATGCATGGCTACTGGAAACTTTAGAGACCGGTATGCAGGGACGTCAATTGGGGGTCACCAGTTGTCCCAATTGCAAACCCTGGCAACTCCTGTGTGACTGCTGGCTCTGCCTCTGTGACCCCTGGGGTCTGCAGAGGCAAAGAAAAACTGAAAGTAAAAAGGGCTCATAGATGAGAGCCGAGTGCCCTCTTTACATTCATTTCTTTTTGCAGTCCGCCTGACTTCAAAAAGAAATTACCTCCATTACAAAAATGTCCTTTTTTTAAGTGATTCTGACTTCAAAAGAAACCCTCTGCCTCCACCCTCCCACAGGACAAGGAAGGGTCTGTCTCCCCTGCTCTGTGCATGACAGGAACCAAAGCTGGTATTTTGCTGAATCAACGTCCCAGTCTGTACGTTGGTGGATTGGGGAGAGGTAAAAAGGGTAGGTAGAGCTAAGTGTAGACAGTGGGCCTCATTCCGAGATTGGAGGTAGTCATGGCGCTATTTGGGCCATGACTGCCTCCAGTAATGGTACCAACACCGGTATGGTTCAATGGGGACTTACCAGTGTAGTCCGACCTTTGCGGGACCAGTAAGTCCCCATTGAAAAAGCCATTCCCCATTCCCCATTCCCATTTGAGCCCCCACAGGGCTCAATGGGAATGGAGAAGGCGCTAATAACGGTACAGCAAATTGCGGTACCGATATTAGCTCTGAAGTCCCTTAACGGGTCCTGTCCATAACGCCTGGTCAGACCAGGCATTAAAGGAGGGACCCGCTAAGGGACCTCGTAGTAGGCCGGTAAGGGATTACCGGCACCGGCCTCCACGTTATCCCTTACCGCCCTACTCGGAATGAGGCCTAGTATCTTTGTTATCATAAAGGAGGTGAAAATGGTGCTTCAATTCATGAATAGATAAGGAGGGCTGCGACATTGCTTGGAAGTTCCATGACGACAAGGAGAACCCAACCACTTGCAGGGGGCTTTGTGCCACTTTGTGAAATGGAAAATTAGAATTGGCTGATATGTAACTGGATGATTGTTGGACATTATACCCTTAGTCAAGAGGCACAGGGGATGGCAGAGCAGAAGATTCATGCATGGACCACAAACCCACCAATAAGAGTGATGCCTTCACCACAATACGAAAATGTTTTGGCTTCTCAAAGAAATGTGAAAACAAATTCTTGACTAGCCACTGTTTGGAATGATTATTTTCGTCGCCATTATTTGTATGGCTTTTTACGACAGAAAAATATTAGATTGCATCAGGGTTTATTATTTTGCATCTATGCTGGTCCTGGGTGAGGCAGCAGTGCTTTGGAAGACAGGTGAGTTTTTAATTTAATGAGAGGGAGGATGGTTGTGTGGGGTTTAAAGGTAGCCCCAAGACAAAAGGAAACTGTGTTCGGCTGACTGGGGCCTAAAAATGTAGAAATACTGTCCTGGAATTTGAAAGCACAGTTTTGACTGGCAGACTGAAAGGCTAGCATGGAAAGTTCAACACTGCCAAATTCACCAACAGTGTTGTCAGAAACAGGAAGACTAAAATTAAGTGTGCCATGTGTGAACATTGAGGCTGAAAGAAATTAGGCCCATTTTCCACTACACGCTATGGAGACACGGAAATGCATTCCTTCCAAAGATGTTATGCAAATGAAGAAAATTGCAGCTGGATTGACAGGAACTGTTTACCAGTGAAACTCCAGTGCCTTTGCCAGTTTGAAATAAAGAACATTCAAAGATGGACATTGAGGACATGGTGCAGGAGAAAAACACATTTCGTTTGCTGTAAGATATTTATGCAGGCCTCCTGTATAAAGAAAGGCATTGTGACATTTAAAGTGTACTTTTCTGTTCATTAAAGCCGGCAGTGAGCACCCTCCACCATCAGATGCAAGGCTCCAGCTCTGCTCCCCTGTTCATTTATACATCTCTTTGAAGCTTTCAGGGCCAGAAAGGGGTCTGTACCCATGCATGTCCAAGGAGTTTATTGGGGTGAAGTAAAAACAGCTGTCTAAACAGAGAGCAAGCCTTTAATGAGTTGAACATTCTAAAATACTTGGCGCCTCATTACGACCCGGGCGGTAAGTGAATAACGATGCCGGTAATGGATTACCGGCATCGCTTACCGCTCCGCACGATTATGACATGCCAACCCGCTATTAGCGGCACAGTAATTAACGGTGCCGCCAATAGCGGCAGAAGCGCGGGCACGCGACCCTTAATGCCGCAAATGCCGGCATGGCGTAAACAGGGGAACATCACAAGTCAGGCAGACATGCAGATAATGCCCTACTGAAGCCCGAAAAGTACCTTTCCGGCATGGAGCAAATACCGGCATCGCGGACCACCCGTAAACGGCCATGTGCAGTGTTCCAAACTGCCACTGGTGCACATAATCAGCACAGGTGGAGGCAATATAGACTGGGCCAGCACAAAAGGAGCACACCCCACCCCTTCCCACACCCAGTCACACACCAAAATGATTCCAATACTACTAGCAATGTTGGGGCTGAAGGACATGATTGCAGTGTAACTCCAGCAGCAACAACAACAACAGGCAGCACAGAGGAGATGCAGGAGGAGAAGGAGGGTGAGGCAGGCACAGCATGCCCCACCAGTGCAGCCAGTGGCACCACGCAGGCAGCCTCCAATCCCTTACATCAGAGCCAGTCCATTCAACCTAACCCCTGAGCAGATCCACACCCTGTACCGTCTGGACCGGGACACCTTCACCACCATTGTGGACATGATACATGACGACATTGTCAGCCTGATTGAAATACGCACCGCCATCCCACCACTACTGAAGGCAGTGTCTGTGCTCCACTTCCTGGCCACAGGCACCTACAAGCACACAGTGGGGCACATGCATGGCATATCACAACCATTAATCTCACGTATGCTGAACCAAGTGCTTGATGCCCTCCTGAAGCACACAGGCGACCACATTTACCTACCACGGACAGCCCAGGAGATCTCCAACACCAAAGTTTGCTTCCATTCACTGGCCGGCATCCCTGGTTGCATTGGCGCCATCGACTGCCCCCATGTGGAATTAGTGGTCTCACATGCCATGGAGGTAGTGTATCGCAACCGTAAGCTATACCACTCCATCAATGTGCAAATGGTATGTGACTCAAACAAGATAATCACACATTGTTATGCCCGATTCCCTGGATCAACCCACGATTCAATGGTCCTGCGGAACTCCACGGTACCACGCTACATGGAGCAACATGCGGGGCAGAGATCCTGGCTTCTCGGTGAGTTGCATGTTAGGCTCATGGAACTGCGATGTGGGTAGGTGATTGGGGGAGAGATGCATATTTCACCTGGCTGACATGTGGGAGGGGGAGATGCATACTTGACCTGGCTGAGATGTGGGGGGGAGAGATGCATACTTCACCTGGCTGAGATGTGGGGGGGGAGAGATGCATACTTCACCTGGCTGAGATGTGGGGGGGAGAGATGCATACTTCACCTGGCTGAGATGTGGGGGGGAGAGATGCATACTTCACCTGGCTGAGATGTGGGGGGGAGAGATGCATACTTCACCTGGCTGAGATGTGGGGGGGAGATGCATACTTCACCTGGCTGAGATGTGGGGGGGAGAGATGCATACTTCACCTGGCTGAGATGTGGGGGGAGAGATGCATACTTCACCTGGCTGAGATGTAGTGGGGGAGATGCATACTTCACCTGGCTGAGAGTGCCTGGGAGAATGGACCATGCTCATAACCCAAAGGAGGCCAGACTGGACCTGACACCTGACCCCAAAATGCAAGACATAAGCTGCCCTACCATGAAAATGATGCAGTGTTGCAACCATCCCATAGCCATCAACATGTGCACTGTACATAATTAGACCGTATACCCCGCAACACAATGCAGCTACAAGCAATTAGTATGGCCAATGCACAGCACCAAATACCATCAACAGAAAGGAGAGTCCTCCATTACTGCGTAGAAAGGAGTCACATGAGGGCCAAATACATTAAAACACCACTACACTAACACAGAGGCCCACCAAAACTGCATGTCACCATCTGTCGTGCATAGTGAGAGCATCATGAGGCTGCCATCAACAGTGACAGGATGAAAGCATAGAAATGACTGCACATCAGCTAGATCATGGGAACAACCAGCACCAGCATGGACTAACACAGTGCATGATCACTCACAATGAATAGGACCCCCCTGCAACCACTAGACGATGGCACGCATACCTGTCCATATGAGGAATACACACATAGCAGTCACATTGTGTGTCTGTATTCATGCATGGATATGTGGTAGCGAACAGTAAATCAATGCATGCTATGGTGTCATTGATACAGGTCCCATATGATGTGATGACTTACACATACACATTGTTGCCCACATGCAGGTGATGCAGGCTATCCCTTGAAGAGGTGGCTCCTTACCCCAGTCCGGAACCCGCAGAACAGGCACGAGGAGGACTACAATCGTACGCATACACGTACCCGTGTGGTGATTGAGCAGACATTTGGCCTCTTGAAGGCACGATTTCGCTGCCTCAGCAGGTCTGGTGGGGCACTCCTGTACGGCCATGAGAAGGTGGCCAAGCTCGTCATGGCATGTGTCATGCTACACAATATGTGCATCAGATGGAATGTGCCTCTGCCCCCTGACACTGAACTGCAACCACCTGACGATGAGGAGGTTGGAGATGGGGCTGCACTTCAGGGAGGCAGCGATGCACAGGAGGGACGTGCCATGTGTCAGACTCTGATCAACCAATGTTTCTAGCACACATGTGGGAGGAGTGGGGGAGTGTGAAATGGAGGTGGCACGCAGGGCACTGGGTGTATCAGGGACATGGACACTGTAGACTGTTCACCAATAAAGCACACTTACACAATAAGCAATGTCCGCACATGTGAATTATGATTTCCCAACAGGTGTATTAAAGTAATATAACAAAGTACACAAGCACTCCACCCCACACACCCTCTCCCCCCTCCCCCCTCAACTCTCCCACACACCCTCTCCCCCCTCCGCCCTCAACTCCACCACACACCTTCTCCCCATCCCCCCTCAACTCCCCCACACACCTGCTCCCCCCTCAACTCCCCCACACACCCACTCCCCCTCCCCCTCAACCCCCCACACACCCTCTCCCCCCTCTACCCCTCAACTCCCCCACACACCCTCTCCCCCTTTAACTCCCTCACACACTCTCTCCCCCTCAACTCCCCCACACGCCCTCTCCCCCGTCCCCCTTGACTTCCCCACACATGGTGTGCACCATTAGTCCACATGGGACCAGTATGCCTGGCTGTACCTACAGCCCTCCCCCTCTACCAGCACCAGGTGCACCCCTGTCCGATCTGCGCAGGTTCCTGCCAGACCTACGCACAGGGCTGGTCCTAGTTGAGCTGGCATTAGAAGATGTCCCAGGTTGTCCTGGCAACTGTGGCGGAGCATGGCCTGCATTGCTGCCACCATTTTGGAGAGGACCTGCCGCACTGCTGCCAATTCGGCGCAAATGTCCTTTGAGGTGGTCTCGATTGCTGTTTTCAGGGATGCAGCACATTCCCTAATGTCATCCCTTGCCCTGACACATTCCTGGATATGCTCTGTCAACTCCTCCTGGCGCTTCTGAATAGCCCTGATCCCCACTTGGCTGGTTGGAACAGTGGTGGATGTGTGAGGGGTTTCAAGCAGTGTTTCTTCATCATGCACAGTTGGCGTGGGGCTAAAACTGCTGGGCCATGAATCCCCAGGAGACAGCCCTTGCATGCTGCATAGGGAGAGTTGTAGTGAATGCAGGGGGACTGTGCTGGTAGTTGTGCCATGCGTCTGAACATCTGCCTCATCGTCCGAAACGGCTGCTGTGGCAGCTGTCTTCCTCACTGTGCTGCTGGCAGCCGATGCTGTGCCTTCTGCCACTGGCTCCTGGGTGCTGGTGGCTGGTGTGGGTGCTGTTGTGGGGGCCGGAGTGCACATTGGTGCTGTGGCCTCTGGGGTTTTCTTGCCCTTCCGCAGTGGTGCAGGTTGGCCTGTACCCCTTGAAGTCGAGGGGCGGTGTTCTCCCTCCTTGCCCCTGGCCTTCTTTTGTGGCATGGCATCATCCTCCCTAGTGTCCTTGTCACCACTGTCTGAATGCGTGCCTTTGGGGGACCAATAGAGAGAGAAGGTTAGTGATGGGTCTACAGGCATCAGGCATGCATTGGGGTGGCTGCATTCATATGGAATGGCAGTTGATTGACATTGGGTGAGTTACATACGGGTTGCTTGGCTTTTGGGTGGGTGATGCATGGAAGCGTCTGGGTTGTAACACATATGGGGTGCATTATGCATGTGGACTAATTTGGACTTACCTGAGCAGTGAATGTGATTATGAAAAGTAAGTGCTACTGAAATGTGAAAATGGGAACTTACTGTGAATCGAGACCGTATGTGTGTTTGAGTAATGTGAGAGTAAGTGCGAGAGCGATTGACAGTTGTACTGGGAGTGAGAGTGAGATTGTGACGGTGAGTTAGCATGTGTGCGTTCCAAATGCCCTGCCGTTTCTAAAAGGGCAAAACTTAAATTGATAACACAGCACATCGCTGCCAGTTTATATTTTGCCAACTGGGATTGTGGTAAACTGTCAGTGAGGTGGCCACTGTGCATAAAGTGAACTATTGAAGACATTATTGACTATTTATGAATTAATTAACTATCTTTCTATTGGGCCTCATTACAAGGTAGGCGGTAGCCATGGTGCTAAAAGCACCATGGCTACCCCCTTACCGCATTCTGGGTCCGGGTTGGCGGAATAGGGACTTACTGGGTCATTCCAACCTTGGTAGACCCGGTAAATCCCCATTCCGAGAACCATTCCCCATTCCCATTTGAGCCCCCCTAGGGCTCAGTGGGAATGGGGATGGAGCTAATAACGGTACTGCAATTTGTTATTAGCTCTGGAGTCCCTTAGCGGGTCCCGTCCATAACGCCTGGTAAAACCAGGCATTGAAGGAGGCACCGGCTAAGGGAACTCGTAGTAGGGCGGTAAGGGATTACCGGCACCGGTCTCCTTAATGGTGTGCGGTATCCCTTACCGCCCTACTCGTAATGAGGCCCAATGTTTCTAAAATAAACATTGAATTAAAGTCAACTGGTAATGATGGACACCAAGAACATGACATTTCGTCATCAAAAATATTGTTTCCTCCCTCACTTGATTTTTTCGATTTAGTTACAGTGAAGACAAGGGTGTGAACCTCACCCCCCACCCCAATTCATAGCTTCTCTCTTCAACCAACAAAGCCAGTGGTGGTCTGGCCTACAGGGACGTCTGGAGATGTCCTGTGATTGCCTGAGGGGCTCGGGGGGTGGGCTGGTGGGGGGGGGGGCTCTATACCATGGCCTCTTTTGTGAGAGAACCCTGAAGGTATGACATTGCTGTGTGCAGCACACACAATTACTGAATCATGAATGTGAACTCCATTCTACAACTGTCAGTCTGCACAGGTGTGTCCGATTCCTTCCCAGGTGGGCTGCTAAAGAAGCCTTTTTCTCGTTAAAACCACCGAGGAGCAATGCCTATCCACAGACAAGGTGATTGGGCAAAAGACTGCATGGTGCACCTGCACTTCTTACAGGAGCTGAAAAGGGAAAGGAATAATGGTGAGTATAGTGCAGTTATACACATGCCATCTTCCCAACCCAGAAGTATACCAGTTCACCTGAGGAAATCCACTCTGGCATCAGGATCAGCAGGGATATGGGAACAGAATGTTGCCCCAAAATGCACAGTCGAAAACCCAGGCAAGGAAGCAATTTCCAAAAAATGAATGCAGCAATAACTATCGCAAGATGAGTATACCCAGGGGGCGTGAGAGAGTGCCTATAAGAAAAAACCATGAGGACAACCAAGCACAATTACTGCGGAATTGCAGTTCCAATGAGTCACAAGTCACCAAAGCCAGGAGGTAATCCAAAAGGTGCAATGTCTAATTCACAGTTCCAAGGCCAGAATTCCAACAGGTACCCAAAAGTAGCAAAGCAAATCCAAAAAGCCATAGTGCAAATTCGCATCCAAGTAGAAATCACCAGTTCAGCAGAAAGTGAAGACAGCATCAGGTAAGAAAAACCAGGGGACAAAAACGGGCATTAGGTCTTAACATGGCTAATGATCAGAGTCCAGGTCTTCACAGTGTTCCCTTCTCGATCACTTCCAGGTCAAGCAGGCGCCAGATGCTGGAGTTGCGCCACCACGTGACTGTACATGTCAAGCATTGGACTGCTGGGAAACTTAGTCCTCCGTGTGCTCTGTACTGCCAGAGGTGTCACAGAATCTTCGGAAGGGCGCCACCTATACCCTTAAAACGCAGTCGTTTTGTAGCTGGTTCCAAAAGCTATGAAAAGGCATATGTTTTGGCCATGTGGGCTCTGCTTTGCTACCTGGTCATTTTCTACCTTCTTGTGATGCATGGGGTCTTCATTTAGGGGGCATAACTTTGTAATCTAAAGCCGGAGCATGCAAGGTACAATGTATTCAATTTAGGGGTTAGCACTGCAAACTAAACAAAGATCCTGCAGGGTGAAGAATAGGCAATGTAGGGGCATAGTTCTTCTGTTTGATGCATGGATGTGTAAGGAAGGCATGGTATCAAAGTAAGACAGACACAACTGCCCAAAGTTCAAGGGTGTTTATAGGACCTTATCAAGGGTGTGATAAATGCCTATCTAAACCGAAATCTAAGATGGGAGCAAGCTACGACCATCAAATAATAATAATGCCGTCCTAGTGGAGTCTTGTCAAAATAAAAGGGGCCTATACTAATAAACCTATTGCCAATCCTTACCGCTAATGTACTAATTGTGTGGGGAAATGTTCTTGAAAAAGAAAGAAGTGTTCACAAAATGATAAGTCAGGATGTTCGACATTGGCCTCCCTTCACCACGTTTTCAGCATGGGACAAGGCGGTTCTCGCAAGCATAGCACATTCTTGGGCTTCTTCATCACAAGGACACAAATCCATTGCCAAAATCGGGGCCTTCTGTGCCCAAGTCTCTTATGTTATCAAAGTCTCTTGATTCAGAGGGCCTGAAGTACCAAAAACAAACAAAAGGTTCTTTCACAAAAATGCAAGTCAGGTGAGTCACTCTTCACTCTGAATCCCCCTCTTCCGGGCTCAGATCCCTTTTATGTAACTAGTTTCCATCAGCCGGGCTCGGACTAGTCTTAGTTCAATTCATTGGCATCCCTCAGTCGGGTTTACATTTGCCACAGCAATACCTTTTCACGGGTGACTCACGGTTCACCTTGAATTCCCCTCTTCTGGGCTCATATCCCTTTCACTCAAGTCGGGCGATTCACTTTTCACCCTGGATCTCCCTCAGCTGGGCTCGGACCAATTACAGTTTGTATACCTTTTCTCGGGTGACTCACGGTTCACCCCGGATCCCCCTCAGTCGAGCTCAAATCCTCTTTTAACAATTACAGTTCGTATTAGCTATGGAAGACTTGCTAATGTGCCTGGGGTTTGGCTTGACCCGTTGCAGGACCACTTCGATTTCCCAGTTCACAATTTTACACTCTCAGTTGGATACCTGACAGAGACCTTTCGAATAAGCACCTACATGGCGCTGCAGCACTCTGACTGAATCCACTATAGTTTCAAAAGTGCAATCACTCCTTGGATATTCAATTATATTTGTGTCACACATCACATATGCCTTAAACTCTGTTCTTTGCAGATTTCTTCATTCAATGTTTCCGCTTGCAACCTTGGTTCTAACACAGACCGGCCTGCTATCAGTCTCCCTGAGTCACCGGCTGTGCTGACTTAATTGAAGCAGCTTTGTTGTGGGAAGCCGAGGACAGTACCACAGCGGCTCCTCCCTCCCTCGACTGTCGATGCAGGAAAGCCCCGGGTACCTTCGAAACACAATGCATCTTTCTTCAGCTTTAATTACTGGTCTTATGTTTCTTATCCTGGAGCCTTGTGTAAGTAACGGTTTTCTTCCTTTGAAAAGGCCAAGGGCAATTCCCTCCTTGCAACCCTTTCTGGTCTCGCTATCTTTCTCCTCATATTAAACGGCCACCTAGAAACTGCTGCTTCCTCTGGTGTTTTGTCTCACTCATATTGTGCTTTCGTGCTCTGCCTTTTATCCGTGTGGGGAAGTGTAATGGAAGTCAGGTGTGTGTAATTATCACAAATTGACTGACTCTGCCTGACCATTGTGTTGGGACATGCCAGGCAAACGGCTTTGGTGTTAGTCCGTTGTCGCTCACGGTGAATGGTCCGTGAGAAAGTGTTTGTGTTGGAAAAGGCGGGGGGTTGAGTTGCTAGGTATCCTACCTGGTAGGGTGGGGAAAAGGTGCTATTGGGAAGGGGATACTGCATCTCACACTCCTGTGTCCCACTTCCACTCCCCGAGGACCCCTCATCCAGGTGATCCTCTCACACTGGTCACGCCCAGGAACTGGATCCAAAAGCAATGGCTGTGTCCAGGCAACCTGGATGACAGACATCCAGGGACTGGTGGGTGAGACACCTTCAGTTTTCTCACAGCTGTGGTTTGTGAAGGATGCGCATATTCAGAGGATAGCTCCCCTGACCATGTATGTTGCAAGATGTATTATAAAGGGGAGATAGATTTGCAGTCTAAAGCCGGCCCATGTAACATGCAGTATTTGAAATTTTGGGGATAGCACAGCTGAATAAAGTTCTTCACTGCATGGTGCAATTTGTGATGCAATGTAATATAAGTGGTCTTGTAAAGTACACTTCTGGCACTTTTGGAGGTCTTTCTAGACATGGCTCTGTAAGAATAAGGGGGTTAATTGGTCAGCACGTCAGATGGGGGCAGATTGGAAGTACCTAGTTCCTGTGCACCAATGTGCCCTCTATGGGTTCGGCAGAGACACTGGGGAGCATGTTATCCATAGGGAAGAGCTCAAGATCTGATAGATTCTGGTGCTTTGGGTCTGGTTAGCCACTGATGTGGGAAAGAGTGTGATAGAGCTAAAGAGGAGAGCCAAGTCATGGCTCGATTAGCATTGAAATGCTAACGGCGAGGACTGTGATGGCCATCGGTGGGGGATTTGTGCATATAGCACCAAGTGGTAGGAGATTTTAGAGGGGAGTAGGCCTTACAAGGCAAAGCTTCTGCTGTGGCGGTATGACAGGGAGGAGACAGAAGGATTTCAACTCCAGTATTCATTAATATTTAGCAGTACAGATCACTTTCTATAAGGAAGGATGCTGTAAACTTACAAATTAAGGGAATATACATGATAAGTTTTAAAATCTTAAGAACGATACATTTCACAATGTAGAGAGCCTAATAAGACCTAGGACAGGAGCTAGAGGCAATGGCAGACCATCCCTGACCAACTAACACACTTAATTACAGTCACAAGTGCCACTTTCTAGTAAGAATTAATGGAATTTCATAATGCATAACTGATAAATTTGTACTTATCTTGTTTTAGGCTCTTAGATAATCAAATAGAATTGAGTAGGTGCACGAGAAACGTTATCGTAAGAATGATCTAGATGTAAAATGTAATACCTATGTTTCAAATGCTGCCTTAATGGAATTTGCTGTCTATGTTATACATTGTGATAACTAATAATGTATTATGATATGCTTCGTATTTGTTAATCTGTTTAATGTATAAAGGTTAGATTCCTAACCATAAATACATATTTAAAAAAAACTACTTGTAAACCTGAACACCTACCACTGGCCTCTTGCAGACAAGTCTCAGTTAAATAGCTCACGAGACACGATCTCCCTCCCTCTCGTTCGCTCTCTCTCGTCTTCTCTTTGAAATGAACTTTGTCACGCCCAAAACAAGCCAGAGCGGCAAAGCAATCAACAGGAATACATGGCAGAACGATACACATCCAAAATTCTTTCGACGGTTCCCAATAGCAATAAATAAAGCATCTCCTTCCAACCCATATATCAAAAGGAAAAACATATATATTCCATACACTGTTTACAAGACCAACTCACATCACTCACTACCACACATCTATGGAGCAGTGGTACATCAGTGCCTCTGAGCAGTGAGACAAGGCATGATCGGTTACTAATGAGATTGGCCTTTTATTGGAGTGCAAACATATTATGTACATGTAGTGCAATACCATAGCATTATAGTAATAATAATAGTGCCCTCTGCCACAGGTAGCATCTGTTTAATAGTAAATGCCATGCATAATGCCCTGCAAAAAAGTGTGGTAACATTCACAGCATTATCAAATGATTTTTAAGGCAGTCCTTCTAGAATGAAAACTATGCACGGTCACCTTTGAAGATAGGTGCGTTTATTAAAGAATAAGGAAAAGGCCCAACTTTCCCAATAGCTTTGAGAGTTTCCCTACCTATCAATCTAATTAAGGTGCTTGTCAGTCATTGTGAATGTCCCAAAGAATAGGTCCTCAATCCAAGTAAACCTAACTGACACAACCACTATTCTAACAACTAAAGACAGGAGAATGACTCCCTTCTCCTGGGCTTTGCTTCTCGCAAATCTCTTCTATCCTGGTCCTTCTTAACTGGCAATTTTTAAAAAGAGTCTTTTGTGACTTCTTTAATCAGTTCCTATAACTCTTTCAAGATCTCATTATTCTTTTGTTCCTTCTCAACAATTGGTTGCTGTGACATTGGACGAATGCTTTGGTCAGAATTAAAGGATTTGATGTACATTTGGTTCTGCTGTTTTTCCTCTATAAAAAGGGGTTGTCTTCCCTTTTTCCTAGTGCAGTCATATACAGCTTCTATAAAACTCTCCCTCTTGGGATGATTCTCTTCTCTGCTTCTTAATTCATAGTATTATCTGTCTCTTTATAGTCTCTGTCTTTAGACATATACAATTATGGCTCCATTCTCAAGACGGTACATACAGTTCCACAAATCGCAGGGTTTCCTTCTCCAAGACTTTTAACTCTGCCACTTATACTTGTTTCAGTCTTTTCCAAAATAATACCACAACTCAAGGTCAGCCTGAACCATCTTCTGGTTTGCTTCACCAGCTCACTTATAAGGCTTCTCCTTGGTTTGGTTTCACAATGTCTTTGGTTTTCCTTATTCAGGGCTCACTGGACTAAGCACAGTTGTCAGACCACACGGTCCACCCATCCCAAGTCGCACAATCAGGAACCCCGGGCTCTACAGCCCACACAGGTTCTTCTGCATTTGCCCCTGTCCACCATGTCACCTGTACTTAACTCCTCTGTGTTGGCCTGTTGGCTTTATGTGCAATGTTACACTTTGCTGGCTTCACCGTGTCAACTTCTTGGTTCTGCCATCATTTGTCGCACACCTCTTGCCAGTCTCGGGCCTTTCCCTACTGGATTCACTCATAAAAGTTCACTGTGTCAGGGTTTTGTTCATACCACACCTTTCAATGGCACTCTTTCACACTTGTGCCCCTTTTCCGGTAAGTTGCTTTCTCACGGACACTTTGGCTGTCCTTGGATATTTGCTTTGCCCATAAAGTTGAATTTCATTCAGTAGTTTATATGTCTAACTTCAAGGTTCCATTCAGTTCGGTATTTAATATGCCCAATTTCACATTTCTGTTCAGTTCAGTATTCAATATACATTTGCTGTATTACATTTCAAAGACCGTTACTTGTTTATGATCTGTTAGGAGTTCCGCTGTACCCAAGTGCTTCTCTTACACTCACCAGCTCGAGTCTCCTTCCGACAGACTCCATAGCTTCCCCTCTGCTTGCAAGGCAGGAAGGCCACCTGTCACAAGCCATGCTCGCATGGCAGGCATTTTCCTCTGCATGCCGGCAATGAAAGAGGTTTCTCTCTCTGCACATGGACGGCCTCTCTTCTCTCTCTGGCTCGCCCGCAGCTCCTGCTGCTTGCTCTGTGCCCTGGAGGCTCCCACACCTGTGGCAATGGCATGGCACACCTGTCTTGGGAAACACAAGTTCCCTGGGGTATCTGCCGGCGTCCTTGTATCCCCCAGGTGCAGTCTCCCCCAGTGAGGTCCTCTTGTCTCAATCCCTAGGGAGGGTGTTGTGGCGCAGGGCCTCCTCCCTAGCCTCACAGGGAGGGGGTCTTGCATGGGAAGAAGGGACAAACTTCCTTGATTCTTCACATACCCCCGCCGCATCCCAATATGTTCATGGATTCCCCTTCTCTTTTTGGATGGTAGCCATTTGTGTCTTTCATATGAGAATGGTATGTCATTCCCTCTGGCTCTGGAGATCTGGTTCCTCACCAGTCGCATATCGAAGTGTTTGAGAGCTCAATGATAGGTTCCCAGGATTGTAAAGGAGAGTATAGGAATTTTGTGTCTTGGACCTTAGGTGGTCCTAGTAGTTCTCCAAAAGTGGGAAAGTCAGTGCATCCAATGCCTTCTTCTGGTAGGACAGGTACTACTGCCATGGTCATGGTAGGGTTTGTTCTCTAACTCTCAATGTTAGAGGTACTTTAGGATAAGTCTTGATGTCACCATGTACGCAGGTTATTTTTACTGCTTGGGTTCCTTGCATGTCTTCGGTATATAGGAGATTGTCCCTGACTGCCATTTGCTGGCATCCTGAATCTATTAGAGCACTAGCCCATATCCTGTTTATCAGTAATCGTTTGTGGATTAGAAAAAGCTGAGATCTGTAGTAATGCGTCTTGGCTTTATTTGGTTCTACTTCTCTTTCTGTATTTTCCCCTTCTCATGGTTCAGCAGTTAGCCATCCAGTCTCTACAGGTGCTGCCGGAATATTTTTAGGACAGAGCCTAGCTATATGTCCACTTTCTTCAAAGGAAAAACATAGAGGGGGATCTGGGAATGAGGTTTTCCCTCACCCTATATCTTCGCCAAGGGTTATTCTGGATATAAATAACAGTACCAGAGGATTTATTTTAGGTTTGTGTTTATTCAAGTATTCCTGGAGAGAAATGTTTTCGTTTTGTGTCCATTTCTTAGGTGATACCAATTTCAGGCTTAACATTACCTTCTTTCTTTATTTCTATTGGTTTCCCTAAATGTCTTAAATATTTGGCTGCTACTGATTGGGCTTGGGCTACTTGAATGGCCGTCCCTAGCGAGTGTTGGTGTTGTTGTAATATTGCCTGTTGTAAAGATAGAACCCTCTCTCCAATGAATTGTTCTAATGCTAGAGCTTCAAGGATTCTGCTAGGTTTTCTTCCCTAACCATTGGGCCAGCGTATTCTGAATTCATCCCTCTAACTCTAATGGTCTGTCCCACCTGGTCTAATAAGGTCTGTTTGATGTCAGGAAAAGGGGTAGTCCTCATTGAATTGACAATTTGATAGGGGGCTTGTAACTCAACTTTTAACAACAGGGGCAAAAAACAGGTTTTCAACCTGTCGTCCCAATTAAACTGCATGGCCAGTTCAAAGTTGACAAAGAATGCCCCCAAGTCCTCTCCCTCTTGATATGGTTCTAATACCCCATGGGTAACTATTCAGGGGTGGGGGGGCTCATCCTTCATTGTTCCATTCCATCCTGGAATGGGTTACAAAGTATTCTAGGAGGAATTCCACAGTACTCATTTTGATGTCAGGTTCAGTCAAAGAGACAGAGGTATTGGAATTATTGGTTTTGATTTCTTCCCAGTGCTTCAAGTACTCCCTGCTCACTGGGCTACTTATGTTCTCTCCTTCCTGGTCGGACTCATCTGGCAATTTGGATGTCAAAGCACTAGGGGAACACGGATTTTCTTTCCTTGTGAAGGTTTTATGCCTAAGAAACCAATGGGCGGGAGACTGTCTATGGGTGTGGTCATATAGTCTTACAGGGGTGGAGTTGGTCTCCATTTTGGGACTTAAATTCCCACTTTTAACACCATAAGTGGTGGGTCATAAGTAGGACTTGGACTCTTGAAGGACATTTCAAAGATGTGTTTCCCCATAGCTATGGGATGTTCCCTACCTATCAAACTCACTAAGGTGCTAGTTGGTCATATGTGAATGTCCCATAAAATAGGTCCACAGTCCAAACTAACCCCTACTCATCCTACCACGATTCTAACATCTAAAGAAAGGAGAATGACTCCCTTCTCCTGGGCTTTGCTTCTCTCAAATCTCTTCTTCCTGGTTCTTCTTAATAGGTGATTTTTAAATAGTCTTGTGTGACTTCTTTAATCAGTTCATATTACTCTTTCCAGATCACATTATACTTTTGTTAGTTCTCAACAATTGTTTTCTTTGACCTTGGGCAAATGCTTTGATCCATATTAATGGGTTTGATGTAACTTTGGTTCTGCTCTTTTCCCTCTACAAAAACGGGCTGTTTTCCCCTTTTCTCAGGGTAGTGATATCCCGCTTCTACAACTCTTCCTCTTGGGAATTTCTTCTCTGCTTCTTAATTCATAGTATTCTCTGTCTTTAGACATATATAATTATCTGCATTTCACCCCAGGTTTTTGACTTTAAGTTTCTCTCTCAATCTTTATTGCATGTGTCTTTCTGTCATTGCTATTATTCCAGTTTCTCACTTTCGAGGTTAGCTCACTTTAATTTGACTGGGATGAGTATAGGCTGTCCCATGGCGATTCCCCGGTGGCCTCCCGGGACTCTCCTTCTCCTAGTTACCTTAGATTCTCTGGGACAACATTACCAGGGCTTCTGTTTGCTCAGGATTCACTGTTTTATTTGCTTCTTTCACTTCTCTGGTTACTCCGGTGTTGCGAGTTCTATATCTTCCTTTTGCATGAATTAGCAGCTCTGTGGCTATCTGAAGCATATGCAGCTTTGACCATTGGTCAACCACTAAGTCTTCGTGGTCACGTCACCACCATCAGTTTCTAGCTATTTCCTTATCCAAGTATGCTGCGCATCCAGCGCTCTGCCTTAGGCACCCAGCAGTTTCGAAACTCGCAGGCTTTGCTGGTTAAAGAGTCTCCTCCTCTTTCAGTCATTACATCACCATGGGGTTTCCCTAGCTGAGGTTTGTGTGTCTCTCTCTCTCCCTCCTCTTGTTGCAGCGTCTCGCTCCATTCCAGCCTCCTCATCCCAGTTAAATGGAGGTTTCCATTTAAAGTGGCATGCTCTGTTTCCTGTTGACAATAACATATGCTAGTTCTTTCTTCATGCAAGTCTCTGTCTTATATATTTCTTTATGGGGCTGAAATTTCCAAGTAGGCCATTTTGAGGTGTCCTTTAGGCAGTTTTTCACAGGAACGGGAGTCCTTGTCCCCACAAGGGGAGTCTCTTCCGGTGAGGTCTCACTTGCCTCAACCTTAGGGAGGGTGTTGCGGAGCAGGCTCACCTGCCTAGCCTCACGGAAGGCGGGGGTGCTTCCCCAGTGTAAGAAGCGACGAACACTCTTATTTTTTTTTATAACTCTCTTTATTGAGTTTTATACAAATAAACAACGAGAAAATACATGAACATACAAATACTCTTAATGCGTCACGTAGTACATAACATTATGTGGCCGATTCCTTATTCAAAGGGGTTATCTGCTAACCAGATCCTCCTTGGTATTAACTCCATGCCAAAAGCATAGTGCACTTGTGCTCTGCTGCATCAGTAGCCGGATCTGTAGCACCCACCCTGCTCATGGCACAGAGCAGGTTCAAAGGTCACAAGATGTCCATTCAACCACTGCAGCGACAGAAAACTATCTACAGCACAGGGGTGACATTTAAGATATGCCCCATGTAGCCAAACTATGATGATCATGTGTACCCCATGCTGATGGCAGGGTAATCTCTAAGAGTAAGCTAGGCTCGAGTTTAGGCATAGTGCATGGTGATACTTATGATCATGGCCACCGCATACCAATTGATATTGCACTTGTGTCAGCTCCTGTGAGTCATCTCAGCTGTGGAAGGGAATGTATATTTGGTCCAATAAGGGCACACGGCACGACAGAAACTCACAGGGCCCAGGGTCTTTGTGATTCTCTTTGGGAGGGCTGGTAAGCCCTTCCTCCAGAGACAGCCACACAGCAGGCAGCTGTCCTAGGCCAAGGTATCAATAGAGCTCAGCAATTCAGGAAGAGTAGCCTCACATCAAGGTGCAGCATATCAAAAGGACTTTGCCGTCAGTAGGAGGGATGGGGCCGGGAGTTGGATAGGCAGGAATGTTGTTGGCACTGGAAGAAGCCTTCCAACATCTTGTTTCTCACTGTCTCATTTTCCCTTTCTGTCCTCTCCACTTCGTCTGGAACAAAGCACTTTGGGTGCAACATCAACAAGGCAAGGTCCACTCCTCTATTGAGGGATTAGTCCCAGAAGGCTAGCTTTATATCAATCACTTGAGGACGTGTGCCTTTAAAGGAAGGAGTCTCACACCCCTTCGGCAAAATCTCCTCAGTTCCTCAAGGATCCCTGAAGGCTGAAAAGGTTCTGACTATTCTCCAAAGTCCTTTGCCAGAGGTAAAGAAGCAGCCATCCAAGACAAAAGGAATATCTGCTCCCTAACCACTCTCTGGGAACATCAGGAGTGACCAGTGCTGTGGACCAGGACCAACCATTCTGCAACAGATCTTCTGTGCCAGAAGAGCAGACCCAATACTGGAGTATCCTGTCCATCAGTCCTTTGCGAAGGCGGCAAAGCAACTGGAGAGCCAGACCAGTCGAAGCTCCCTGTTCTCCCTCACTGAACCGGTCAGTCCGTGTTCCCTGTATCCTGAACAATAGGCAAGGTGCTGGTGTCTGCATTCACCAACCAGCCAAAGTGTCTGCTCAAAGCTGCTACCCAAACTGAATATCTGGAGGGTCATTCACTGACTCTAACCCAGGATTACAACAACACCATGGCTAGCCCGGGATCCGTTGCCTCATTGACTGCACATCGATTACTACCTCAAAGACCGTCACCTCGAACAGCTGTAGTGTCACTCTTCTACCTCTGCCAGCTGCCAAAGCCTGACTCAACCTAGCCAACTGTGACGCATTCTTGGGACCGCATTGACCTGCATCATTGAGCTGCCACCAATCAACCACAGAGGGCACCCACTTTTCACCCTACTCGACACCTGCTTATTCTCCTCCACGATTCGACATGCCCGACTGAGCCTGATAAGTTTGCATCAACATTCAAACCCGGGTCGGAAACATCCACCCATCAAAAACTGAATCCGGGTACTTGGACACTGAACTACCCCCACAGTCCACTTATCCGCTAGAGACCGGTTAGGTCATGATCGCTACTGCTTTCAACCCAATATCCTTTTCATGGTAGTACCTTACGTACCAGCCCTGGAACTACGCTCAGAGTTCTACTTTCTCCAGTCTGTTGCACCTCTTCTGTTCTGTTCTTTGGGGGACATTTTGTATACTAATCTCTTTTTGTTCTACTTGCAGATGGTGTGCTTTATTAAAGTGTTCATATTTTTATAGACCCTTGATTGGACATTCCCTTTATTTTTGACTATGATACTGTGTTGTTTGGGTCGCTATTTTTTTACCTTTACACCCCTCTTAAGAGTATAATCTTCCATCAGCCTGTGCTACCGCAAAAGGCAAAGCCATCTATGTGAAACTACTTTCTCTTATAGTTATTTCTTCTTGCGTGAAATCCATCTGTGGTTTAGCTATCCAGATACTCACTCACTTGCATTCTATGTTCTCAATCTCTCGTTACTTATCCATTCCAGTCCACCCAGTCTCATCTCCTGCCTTTTCCTATTCCCTCATGGGTCCCTATCACTTGTGCAGCCTACTTGATGATATTGTGGGGAAATGTCATTCAAAGGCAAGATGCATAGCAAGGCGTCATTTCAAAAATAAACATGTAAGCTGTGGTATGTGCCCAGTTTTTTTTTAAAAAAAATGCACGTGCAAGGTTTGCAGTCCTCTCTAAACAAAATAGAACTGACAAGGCCCAAGATAAACATCTCAAGTACAAGAAAATGTCCTGCAACCCTTATTAAAACGGAGAACTGCTTAAGCGGAGGAATTAAAATCAAAGCAAGTATAACATGACAGAGAAATACGGGTTTGCATGTTTTGCTGCTGTGCACGTTAATTTCCATCACAGAAATCAGGGTTGGGTCATAGTTATGAAACTTACTGATCTGAAAATGTAGAGCCCTGATGGGAGTTGATAGGCCAGTGCAAAGGATAAACTGCTGTATACATGGAAAATGTAAAATAAAGGGGAACAGGAAAATGAATATTTTAAAGCTGAAATTGTGAATGGAACCACAATAAATGAAGCAAGAACTATACGCCAATCTCTGGATTTTTCTCCATGCTACCTCCCCCAAAATGAGGTGTGAAAACAGATCCCATGCTTTTTCATGGAGGTTAAGTGGTTGGGTCTCTGCAACTTAGTCACGGGGAGGCCGGACCTCCTATCAATTCTAATCCCCCAATGGTATGGGTTGCATCTGTGAATGGCGGACTTAAGTTAATGAACAACTGATGGGGGGCCATCTTGGCTAGCAGATCTGTGCGGCCTAAATTGAGATTTCCATCTCTGAGGCCTCTCTTGAAAGAAGGAATCTTGATACCTGAAACAATAGTGTTATTTGAAAATCTAACACACTCTGGAACTGTCCAAGATGGGAAGGACGAAAAAAAAGCCATAAAACACTGAGAACCCGAAACTTCAAATGACTTTATCGACTGCCAGGCATTGCGTTAAAAATCCTCTATTCCTAACTCAGAACTAACAGTTAAACCACATGCTCTGTTATTGACTGTAACCGTGCATTTTAAAAAAAAAATACTTTGGATTCATATTTCTAGTGGTATCTCCTAAACGGAAGGTTGCAGCAAAATATTTCTTTTTGTAAAGCATTCAGCTTAAGATGCTGTATTTGGAGATGGAAAAAGATTTTTCCAATGTGGCATTTTAAATTAGGCTAATTCTTATTTTGAGATGTAGAAATGGCGCACACCAGTGAATTATATATCATAGCATCACTTTGAGATGGGAAAATAATGTGCATATAAATGTAGAAGTGAGTTGAATGGAAAAATTCTAAAAATCATTCATGCTATTTTAATGAAAATTGCATTGTTTGATTTGCGTCAGATAGAGAAACTTTAGCTTCACTCCACTGGGCTTTCGCTCATCGTTATGGGGAAACTGGCACATCCTTCAAACTGTCAGTACTGAGAAGAATTGTTTCTCTTAGTCTTTCGACTTTGCTGCCTCTTTTGGTAATATTTTATCATTGCACAAAGTACATTACTGTATCGCGCAAAGAGGTCCATGTGTTGTCGGGCCCTAGTCATTCACTAGGGAATTTTTGGTGACTAGACAATGTGCTTAGGAGTGGACGCTTTTTCATATACTTGGATAAATTTTTACTAAGCCATACAGGCTTACTGCTTTTGGCTCATGACTGAGCTACTGTCCGTCATGGGCGTGTCACAACATCTTTGGTCTACTCCTTTGGCGATTTTGTCCATTGGCCTTCCCCCTGGTCTTTGTGACCCGAGAATTCCTTCTTTGGTCATGCAGTTGCCGGTGAAAGCTGCGTCTTTCGCAGGCTACTGCAGCTCAGGTGTGTGGGTAACCAGGAATTGAGCTGTGACTGTCTGGTCCCAATCCACACTATGGGTACCAGGATGTCTGGTGTGCACGAGGGTATGAGAGCTACAGTGGTCCCTGATTGGACCACTGCTGGCATACATGAGTGCGGCTAATCTTCTCTTTGGCCGGCTTCATTCGAGCACTCATCCGACTTGTATATAAGAGAAGGGTTCCTAAATGTAGACCTGCAGATCAGCAACAGGTCCAAATCAACCAGTTCATGGTGCCATGAATCCAGAAGAGCCGAGCAGACCCAAGGACTATCTAGAACAGTGCAGAAGATGGTTGGCACCCTGAGCCCTCTGTTGTCCCAGTAGAGCCCTGCGTTGTGTTCGATCTCTGAAGACCAGCAATAGTGCTTCAACCACTAAGAGTGGTGGGAACAATTACTCTCAACACCTCCTGGTTGCCCTGCAACCTGTTCAGAAGTGTATCTGGGACACCCAGTGGAATGTCCAGCTCGAACCTTGGGACACGTGCAGGAGCATTGTCCTATCAAGTTTTGCTTCGAACATTTAGGGAATCCTAGATTGCACTGCAGAGCACCTTTTTGCCAAATTTTGTTGGGTTGGGTGCCTCTGCATCACTGTGCGACAATGGCGGTCACTGAAGGAGGTTTTCCGCATTTCCTGAAGTAATCTTAGACCAGCTGCATCAGTGTTTTCTTTGTCATGCAACTGAGATGAGAGGTACAATTCCTGGTATGAACTGGACCCGCATGTGCACCGGCAGGACCTGTGCACTTTGAAGCTGAATCAAGGGTGGGAAATCGTACCTTTGGTGTCCCTCTCCAGACCTGCCAAGTTTTAGTACTTAACAGAGGCCCCTTCATCCTTTGCATTTTACGCACAAAGGATCCCTTGTGGTCCTCTCTTTGGCTTGGGTAGCCTCTGCTCCCTGAAGCCCTCCAAAAATTGGGAATAACTTTGCTCATCGCAGCAGAACCACCCCTAAATCTTGGAACCTGTTTTCACCCTACGGAATTCTTTCTCTAACTTTGCCAGTTCCTTAGAAATTGTACTTTGCGTCTTTACGCATGACTGAGTGCTTTTAAGCGTGCATTGAACATTCAGCACAAGGCTCCATTCGTCATAGGGCTGGACTTATAAAGTTAGGGTCATCCATCTCTGAATACGGTCTATGCTATAAAGTTTGCCTGCCCTTTTCTCCTACAGCTTTTGGCAGGATTCTGCACTTTACTGCATTGCCCTAAGGTGACTGTATATATTTTACAAAGTGTATTGTTTGAGTGGTGATTTTACTGTGCATTTCATTATTCACTTGTGTTTATTCTTGGGCCCAATGCATTGTATATTTTCATATACTACTGTCTAAGGGTAACTCTTGGTGTCTTGCTGTGTGTGCTCATCAAAGATCACAGATCACCCCCACTCTTCCTGTGACTTAGACTTGACTGCTCTCCAAGCTACCATGAATTGTCTGGCTAGCTTCTCAGAAGCGTTCCCTGTTTCACTGACAAGGGTGGCCTCCTGAACATCTGTTCACCAGAGCAGAGTTCAGAAATCCCTTCTAACATCAGTGCTGAGGGGTGGGAATATTTAAATTGTTTGTGCATTCCTGAGAAGTTAGGGAACATTTCAGAAGTGTGTTTGCTTCTGAAAGAAATATATTTTATAGACAAGGTCCATGGTGTGTCTACAGTGAGATCCCCTCACTCTCTCTGTGTAATGACATCTAGCACAGAAGAATTATAAGGGAGTTAAATGGACATCAGACTGTGTGCATACTTGGAATAAGAATGTAATTGAAGTAATTCCAGGAAATACCATCAAGCAGAATATTGTTGTTAAAGCTTAGTTGTCCCAGACCAAAGGAAGAGGGTGATTATTTTCTGCCCATTCTCTCGTTGTTTAAGGTGCCCATTGTGATGCTGGAAATGCATTGGAGGGACAGGGCCTCACTGTCCTTGTCCTGTAGTCCCTTTTAACTTGTGTTATGTATTGTTTTCTGCCCAGGAGTCCATGTGGGACTCCTGGCAGTGCAGCTCTTCCTGGTTTTGGTTTGGTGTAAATACCCCTGGGATACCCTTATGGCACCTATGGGTGGGGGTACAACCCTGTGCCCCTAGCGTATGTTTGTGGGCACCTGTGTGGCCCGCAAAGTAGGGTATGGGCTGGTGGCAGCTCCATGCTGAATTTGGCAGGTGCTCTGAGTATCCTCCATTTTGGGATACCCAGGCCCTGCCATTGGAATCAGTTGATTCATGATAGAAAACAAGATAGCCCCTGTGGCCTCTTGCTTTCTACTGCCTGTTACCTTGTTTTCCCGAAGTCCTGGGAAGCCCTGACTCTGTCCCTTCCCCCTGACTGACTGTTGGGTGGAAGTTCCATATATGGTGTTGTTGTGAAGTTCAGGCCAGATTGGCTGGAGCCTTCCCAGTGACTGTATGTTGTGGGTACACCCTGTGGGTGGCACCTGGGTGAATGGAGTGTGTAACCAATATGCACTTCTTGTTGTGGCTGTCTGGTTTCTGGTATGAGAGGCAAAGACAGAGACAGCCCTGCCCGAAACTGGTATGAATGCAGTGTGTAGTGTTGAATGGCTGGGTACTTGTCCCAATGCACATTCCTTGTTGTGAGTGTCTGAGAGGGAAGAGTATGGCCTGAATGTACTGTATGCCTGATTGGCTGACTGACTGCATGACTGCCCTTCTGTATGATTGGCTGCTAAGTGTGACCCACCAGTGTGGATGAGAGGCAGAATAGTATATCTGGGGACCTCTCACCACTGGAAATTGTTCAGAAGCTGTGTCTACACTTGAAGAGTAACTGGAACTGCTGACCCTCGACACCCAGCTGGAAGAAGAAGAACTGCTGCTGCATTTGCTTCGACACGATCCGAAAGCTGCCGAGTTCGTCGAGGACTGATCTGAGAGAGGACCTGGTTAGGCACCCTCTTCCGTGCTCCGAGGGACCATCAAGCACCGCTAACCTTTACCGAAGCTCCCTGGACGCCAGACCTTCGAAAGGCTGCCGATCAGAGACGGGGACTGCTGAGGAGAACGAAGTGAAGCACCCAGACAGCGACGCCGTCAAAGTCCATTGCCGTCGACCAGGGTTCGGAGTATCGCCGTAACCACTGGAGGCCCGTCGAAGCCGAGTTGCCCCAGAAGAGGGGACCACTTGACACGTGCCGCCGACGACCGGAGCCGCCCGCTCTTTGCCTAAGACTGTTGAATCGAAAGGACTCCCTTGTCCGCACCGTCGACTGCTTTGTCCCACTGGGGAAAGTCAAGGACGCCAACGCGCAGAGGAGAATCCACCAGTGGGTTTCCTGCCACCCAAGGACCACAAAGACTTCGACGACTCGACGCCCTTGTTGGGCCACAGTTCTTCTGCAACTCTTTGCGGTCCAGAACTATCAAACGATGAGGTACCCCGCACACCTCATCCTCGCAGGACGTCGCCGATGAGCAACGCCTGGATCGACGCTGCAGTCTCGGCACCCTCGAACTTCTCATTGATGCCGTCGACGCCAAGATCACCTTCTTCGATGCCACTCGACGATCCGTGGCTCCTGCTTTAAAGGGAGTCACTCAAGAAGGATCCATTGACGCTGCTTCGAAGAACTCTGCTCCACCAGGTACATTGGGGGTAAAAACATTATAGGAGAGAATAAGACTATTGATCAATATATGGACTGGGCTTGTGCTATATCTTTATTTTACAGGTTGCCCAGGTGGGGGGATCTCCACACAGAACTGTGTCTCATGGTAGGGGCCAGTAATCTGCCTATTGTTTCAACCATCTTGCTTTCCTTCCTATGTCTTTGGCTGGTTTCCTTCTTATTGATCTGTGACATTTGACAGTATAGTTGATGCACTTGAATAAGATCTGATAATAATTGTGGTACCACTTTAGAACTGTATATATTTACCATTGTTGATTTTCTGAGCACAAAGTGAGTTCTTGTGATAGTGTACATAAACTTGAATATTAATTATATAAAGACTGTGTTTTCAGTAATACAGTGTGTGGACATTCCTTTGTGGGGGATTGGGGACTACACTGTACTTAAGAACTAGCCTGCATCACCTCCTGAGAAGCTAGGCCTTGATTGCTCGACTACTTTACCAATAATAGAGAATCTTGGCTGGCGTCCTCTGTGCCTCTCCTCTACCATATAGATAGCAGAAGTACAGACCCCCCTCCAGTCTTTACACTGGTGGCAGCGATGGGATGCTTATGGTTTTAAGAATCAGTGTATAACCGTGCCACTTACAAAATATCTGCACTTTGTTAAATTAAGGTTTAGTTGTGTACAAGATAACTGCATTACAAGCAATGGAGTCTATTGCAAATGGTAAATTGACTAGGATGAGCTTAAAGGCTCTCCAGAGTGCCTGTGAAGCCAGGAAGTTAGACTTTGTGGATGTCTACGGCTGAGCTGATAGCTGCCCTGGTGGAATACCAGACTGATAGTGAAACTCTTGAAGGGGGGGATGCAACCAATGAGGACTCTGCCCCTGGGGTTTTTGCTGAATCTGTTTCTGGGAATGCCACCATTCCTGCTGCCTCTGTTCCAAACCCCAGCCATACCTTGGGGCTTGAGTTATTAAGGATGAAATTGGCCTTTGAATACCACAAGTTGGAAATAGATGCTGGGCTAAAGAAGGAGGAATTGGCTCAACAAGTGGAGCTCAAGAAAAGGGATCTTGATCTCAAAAATAAGGACCTTGAACTCAAGAACAAGGATACTGAATGTCATATAATCCAGCTAGAGAAAGATAGAGTGGAGACTTCAGCTAAACCCAGCGAGAGTGTCAGGTCCCCAGCCACCAAGTTTAAGAAAGATTTGGTTGGTGTGTTTGTGGAGGGTTCAGATATCCTCCAATGGATTGAAGCGTTTGAAAAGGCTTGTGCAATTCATGATGTTGATAAGAGAGATTGGGCTAAGTGTTTGTTAAGCAGAGTGCCTCAGACTGTATATGACTGTATTCTGAAACTGAGTGTTGAAAAAAGGGGTCAGTATGAGTGCATGAAGTCTGCTTTGATTGCCAAGTTTGGCAAGACACCTACCCAATACCTTAAAAGGTTCAGGCAATTTAAGAAAAGCGAGAATGTGTCTTGGGTTGACTGGGTGAGTGCTGTGCACATGAACATGATGGGGTGGATTGATGGTTACAAGGTGAAAACCTTTGTAGAATTGTCCCACCTTTTGTTTTTTTTGCATTTTTCTGAAGTCTGTTCACCAGAGCTGTGTCAGTATGTTGCTGACCAGAACATTTTGGATCCCTTTAAGCTGGCTAGGTTGGCTGACAACTGGGTCTCCCACCGGGTGTCCCCTAAGGACTCCAGTGGGAAGGACAAGGACAAAGAAAAGGGGGCCTCTCAGAAAGCTGAGGAGTCCTAAGACCCGAACATCTAGTGGGGATAAGTCATCTGTGGGTGGGAATAAGAGTAGTGGTCCACCTGCTGCAAAGCAGGCTCCCAGTGGTTTCTCTACCGTACCACACATTCCTGGCACCTGTTGGTAATGTGGGGCTCTGGATCACAAGAAGGGTGACTCCAAGTGTAAAGGTAAGGCACTTGGAGTACAGGCTGTCAGCCTGACCTACCCTTACCCCATGTCTGAGGTGGAGGCCACTGTCCTCCCCTCCTCTACAGGGATCACCTTTGGTGCTCCTGCAGAGATTTCCTTAGTGTCCTTTGGGGCCTAGGACCAGTACGCAGAAGTACTGGCTACTATCCCACAGAACACACGTAGGTTTTTGAGAAGTGTCCTCGTGAATGGCCAGCCTTGTACTGGTTTGAGAGACAATGGGGCAAGCAAGACAGTGGTGGACAAGACCCTGCTCAAGCCAGAGGACTATGTAGGTACTCCTCTGAGAACCACCAGGTTAGCTGGTGGGCCTCCCAAATTATCACCTGTAGCCTTAGTCACACTCATGATTGAAGACAAGACAGCGAATCGTCCTGTCCTGGTTCAGGACAATGCCCCTGCTAACATTCTGTTAGGTAATGATCTAGTAGAGTTGGGGTTGATCTCGGATTGGTCTTCCCATGACATCTGCTGCAGTCACTAGGTCACAGGTGACACAGGGTCTGGCTGTGAGTCAGGTACCCGAGCCAAAGGCGAGGCCTAAGGCAAGACGAAGGAAGAACAAGAAGGCCACCTCTGTGCAGGGGACTCCTTCTCTTCCTGCTGTTCCTACAACACCCATTGGGATCCATGCTCCGGACGGGCTGGGTCCAGTGGAAAACCCAAACTCAACTCCTGAGGGAGAAGAGACAGAAGACTCTTCTGTGGGAGAGGTTCTCAACCCATAGGATCATCCTGACCTTCAAGGCTTGTTAGCTGAAGGGGGACCCTCCCGGGCAGACCTTTGTAAGGGACAGAGGGAGTGCAACTCTCTCTAGGGGGTTAGGAAACAGGCCCTGTCCCAGGCACAAGGAGAAGTGCCTAGAATATTCCGGATTTATTTGGAGGGTGAGCTCCTTGTTAGTGAGCCCACTAAGCCGGAACCTGGTGCCCTCAAGAGGTTGGTGGTACCCCAGGTTTACAGGCCCTTCCTTTTACAGTTGATGCATGAGATGCCCTTAGCTGGTCATCTTGGTACCAAGAAGAATAAGCAGAGTCTCTCTGCCCATTTCTACTGGCCTCAGATGGGAGTAGAAGTGGAATCCCACTGCAGGACCTGCCCAACTTGTCAGTTGTCTGGCAAGACTGGAGGCAGTGCCATTGCCCTACTGCAGCCATTGCCAGTGGTTGGCACACCATTTGAGAGGGTGGGCATTAACATTGTTGGTCCCCTGGACCCTCCCACTTCCGGTGGACATCGGTTCATCCTGGTCTTGGTAGATCATGCCACCAGATACCCTGAGGCTGTACCCACTCGGACTGTAACTGCCAAGATGGTTGCCAGGGCTCTCCTGGGCATTTTTACCCATGTTGGATTCCCCAAGGAGGTTGTCTCTGACAGAGGATCCAACTTCATGTCTAGATACATGAAAACCATGTGGAAAGAGTGCGGGGTAACCTATAAATCTCCACCTCTTACCATCACCAGACCAATGGTCTGGTTGAGAGGTTTAATAAAACTCTCAAGGGCCTGCTAGGTGCTTTGGAAGAGCCCCTAAGGAGGAAATGGGATCTCCTCCTGCCATGCCTGCTGTTTGCTTACAGAGAGCTACCTCAAGGGGTGTTGGTTTCAGCCCCTTAGAGTTACTCTTTGGACATCCCGTGAGGGGGCCCCTTGCCTTGATCAGAGAAGGTTTGGAAGCCACACCTCCAGGTGCCGCCAAGCAAGTGCGGCGCTATGTGTTAGGCCTCAGACGGAGGATGACACTGATGATGGGTCAAGCAACAGCGAATCTCAAGGCCAGCCAGGAATTGAATAAATACTGGCATGACCTTAAAGCCTCGCAAGTGGATTGGACTCCGGGACAGGAAATCCTTGTGATGGAGCCTACCAAGCATAGAGCTTTGGCAGATAAGTGGACTGGACCCTTCAGTATCATACCAAGATGGGCAAAGTCAATTATCTGGTTCACTTGGGTGTTCCTGGGGTAGCCCCTCAGGTATTCCATGTTTACAGGCTCAAGCCTTTCCACAGGCGAGCAGAAGTCTCATGTCTCTTGCTAGCTTCAGAGCAAGAAAAAGGATGAGAGTGAGACCCTTCCTGATTTGCTGCATAGCACCCCTCAGGATGGCTCAGTGGAGGGAGTACATTTCTCTCTCCCGATCTGACGACAGAGCAGCAGAAGGCCAGCAGGACTTTGCTCCGACAGTATGCCTCTCTGTTCTCACTGACACCAGGCCTTACACCATGGTGTAGGCACGAAATTGATACTGGTGACAGTGCTCCTGTCAAAAGCAGGTGCTACCATATGTCAGATACTGTTAAGAACCACATTCAGGCTGAGGTCATCAAGATGTTGGATCTGGGTGTTATTCAACCCTCAACTAGTCCCTGGTCCAGTGCTGTGGTCCTTGTCCCCAAGGCAAGTTCCAAGGCAGGTACCAAGGATTGGAGGTTCTGTGTGGAGTACAGAGGAGTCAATGCCGTCACCAAAACTGACGTGCACCCATTGCCCCGGGCTGATGAGCTCGTGGACACCATAGGTGCTGCCAAATTTGTAAGCACCTTTGACCTTACCTCAGGCTATTGGCAAATAGCTCTGACGGACCATGCCAAGGAAAAGACAGCATTCTCAACACCTGAGGGATTCTACCAGTTTAGGGTCATGCCTTTTGGGTTGATGAATGCCCCTGCCACCTTCCAGAGATTGGTCAATCATGCGGTCAGTGGGCTGGAGCCCTTTTGTGAGGCCTACTTATACGACATTGTCATCTACAGTTCCACCTAGGAAGAGCATTTGACACATCTGGATAAGGTGTTGCAGGCCTTGAAAAGGGCTAAACTCACGATCAAGGCCACCAAGTGCCAGATAGCTCAGGGGAAAGTCACGTATCTTGGTCATGAGGTAGGAGGGGGTCAAATCCAACCTCTCCCCAGTAAAGTACAGGATGTACATGACTGGGAGACTCCCACTACTCAAACCCAAGTGTGAGTCTTTTTGGGTCTCACTGGGTATTATTGCAATTTCATGGCAGACTATGGAACCATAGCTGCACCCCTGACAGCTCTGACTTCACCCAAACAACCAAGGAAAGTTAATTGGACTGAAGACTGTCAGAGGGCCTTTGATGGCTTGAAAGAAAGTCTGTGTAGGGCACCTGTGTTGTGTGCGCCTGACGACAGCAAACCCCTTATCGTCCAGACAGATGCCTGCGACACCGGAATTGGAGCTGTCTTGTCCCAGTTAGATGACAAAGGGAGGGAACATCCGATCATCTTCATCAGTAGACAACTCAAGGGTAGAGAACTTAGGTGGGCTACTGTTGAAAAGGAATGTTTCAGTATAGTTTGGAGCCTTAGGCATTTTAGACCCTACCTTATGGGGTCTATCTTCAAAGTCCAACCAGATCATAAGCCCCTGAAGTGGCTTATGCAGATAAAGGTTGAAAACCCGAAACTGCCTGGGTGGTCCATTAGCCTGCAAGGGCTAGACTTCACCATACAGCATAGACCAGGGAAGAGTCACGATAATGCAGGTGGTCTTTCCAGAAGGTATGTTGACCGTCTGGATGAGGGTGCCTATCTCGTGGGAGATTAGGCACCCTAACCTCAGTCTGGGGGGGGTGACTGTGATTCTGGAAATGCATTGGAGGGACAGGGCCTCCCTGTCTTTGTCCTGTAGTCCTTTTTCACTTGTGTTCTGTATTGTTTTCTGCCCAGGAGTCCATGTGGGACTCCTGGCAGTGCAGCTCTTCCTGGTTTTGGTTTGGTATATAGACACCTGGGATACCCTTATGGCACCCATGGGTGGGGCTACAACCCTGTGCCCCTAGTGTATGTTTTTGGGCACCTGTGTGTGGCCCACAGAGCAGGGTATGGGCTGGTGGCAGCTCCATGCTGAATTTGACAGGTGCTCTGAGTATCCTCCATTTTGGGATACCCAGGCCCTGCCATTGGAATCAGTTGATTCCTGATGGGAAACAAGATGGCCCCTGTGGCCTCTTGCTTTCTATTGCCTGTTACCTTGTTTTCCCAAAGTCCTGGGAAGCCCTGACTCTGTCCCTTCCCCCTGACTGACTGTTGGGTGGAAGATCCATATATGGTGTTTTTGTGAAGTCCAGGCCAGACTGGCTGGAGCCTTCCCAGTGACTGTATGTTGTGGGTACACCCTGTGGGTGGGACCTGTGTAAATGGAGTGTGTGACCAATATGCACTTCTTGTTGTGGCTGTCTGGTTTCTGGTATGAGAGACAAAGACTAAGACAGCCCTGCCCGAAACTGGCATGAATGCAGTGTGTAGTGTTGAATGGCTGGGTACTTGTCTCAATACACATTCCTTGTTGTCAGTGTCTGAGAGGGAGGAATATGGCCTGAATGCACTGTATGTCTGATTGGCTGACTGACTGCATGACTGCCCTTCTGTATGATTGGCTGCTGAGTGTGACTCAGCAGTGTGGGTGAGAGGCAGAATAATATATCTGGGGTCCTCTCACCACTGGAAATTGTTCAGAAGCTGTGTCTACACTTGAAGTGTAACTGGAACCGCTGACCCTCGACGCCCAGCTGGAAGAAGAAGAACTGCTGCTGCATTTGCTTCTACCCGATCCAAATGCTGCCGAGTTCGTCGAGGACTGATCCGAAAGAGGACCTCGTTAGGCGCCCTCTTCCCATGCTCCGAGGGACCATTGAGCACCGCTAACCTTTGCCGAAGCTTCCTGGATGGCAGACATTCGAAAGGCTGCCGACCGGAGATGGGGACCACCGAGGAGAACGAAGTGAAGCAACCGGACACCAACGCCGTCGAAGTCCATTGCCGTCGACCAGGGTTCAGAGTATCGCCGTAACCGCTGGAGGCTTGTCGATTGCTGTGTTGCCCCGGAAGAGGGCACCACTTGACACTGTGCCACTGACGACCGGAGCCACCCACTCCTTTGCCTAAGACTGCTGAATCGAAAGGACTCCCTTGTCCGTGCCGTCCAACGCTTTGTCTCGCCAGGGAAAGTCAAGGACGCAGACGCGCAGAGGAGAATCCACTGTTGGTTTCCCGCCACTCAAGGGCCACAAAGACTTTGACGACTTGACTCCCTTGTTGGGCCACAGTTCTTCTGAAACTCTTTGCGGTCCAGAACTATCAAACACCGAGGTGCCCCGCACACCTCATCCTCGCAGGACGTCGCCGATGAGCAACGCCTGGATCGACGCTGCAGTCTCGGCACCCTCAAACTTCTCATTGATGCCGTCGATGCCAAGATCACCTTCTTCGATGCCTCTCGACGATCCGTGGCTCCTGCTTTAAAGGGAGTCACTCAAGAAGGATCCATCGACGCTGCTTCGAAGAACTCTGCTCCACCAGGTACATTGGGGGGTAAAAACATTATAGGAGAGAATAAGACTATTAACCAATATATGGACTGGGCTTGTGCTATACCTTTATTTTACAGGTTACACAGGTGGGGGGATCTCCACACAGAACTGTGTCTCCTGGTAGGGGCTAGTAATCTTCCTATTGTTTCAACCATCTTGCTTTCCTTCCTATGTCTATGGCTGGTTTCCTTCTTGTTGATCTGTGTGACATTTGACAGTATAGTTGCACTTGAATGAGATCTGATAATAATTGTGGTACCACTTTAGAACTGTATATAATAATAAATAATAATAACTATATATTTACCATTGTTGATTTTCTGAGCACAACGTGAGTTATTGTGATAGTGTACATAACCTTGAATATTAATTATATAAAGACTGTGTTTTCAGCAATACAGTGTGTGGACATTCCTTTGTGGGGGCTTGGGGACTACACTGTACTTAAGAACCAGCATGCATCACCTCCTGAGAAGCTAGGCCTTGATTGCTCGACTACGTTACCAATAATTGAGAATCTTGGCTGGGGTCCTCAGTGCCTCTCCTCTACCATATAGAGAGCAGAAGTACAGACCCCCCTCCAGTCTTTACACCCATTGAAAGCAAGAGAGGTAAACTTTTACCTTGTAATTAAAATGAAACATCACTGAAGGGAATCTCGCCTACACACATGTTGAACATACATTTTCCTTTCTATAAACCATTTACATACATCTAGGTCTAGTAGTCCGTTGCAATTGAATTCTTAGAATTCTGTTGAAATTCTGACATGTCTATTGAGTAAGGCGTGTGGTATCTGGTATGTATTTTGAATAGAGGGCAAGTAACGAAAATTGAATAGGCAGGGAAACTTTAAATAATTTGTTGTTTTTCCACAAGTGAAAGATTCCTCCTGGCCTCTCGTGCATTCAATCCATGGTGCATGGAGATATGCGTGTTACAAAAGTCTCTATTTCTACAACTGTAGCATAGAGAACTGAGGTGAATAGCATGTTGATTATTTATTATCATTGGCCTTTCAATGAGGAAAAACGTTGCTTATCTTTAAACAGATTCACTTATTTCTATCAATGCTATTAAATTTGAGGTCCCAGATTCATGAACAGAACTTAATTAAATAAAAAATAAGTGTACATGCCTGGATTGGGGCAGGTGGGAAGTACTCATGAATTAGATGTCACCCAAATACAACCTCCTACAATATTAAAAGGATAGTCCAGCAGTGACTGGCTTCAGGATCGTCCTTAAGAGCCACCTCTTCTCACAGGATAGATCCCGACTTAGGCCCTCACTCTGAGTTTGGCGAGGATGATAAGAAAAACAAGAAATATTTGCAAATATCACTTGGCAACTTAGGAGGGAAGGGGTATTTACCCAAGGAATACTGCATGAATTAAGTAACCTCAGATGATGAGTTTAAATGCCTCACAAAATGCTCTTCTATTTTCACATACCTGGACTATAGAAATGTGGTATATGAAAGAAATTGGAATCAAGTTAGAAGATTTTACAAATTAATCAGAAGTCAAAACGGTATTGAAGAATTTAACGGTGCAGCAGAGTTATATAATTGATTGCACTAGTGTTGAAGAAAAATTATCTTTCAAAGAATTTACAACACAGAGAAAATCTAGTGGTCATCCGGGAATAAAACCCCATCTACAGTTAATCCCCTGACCCAATACAAGGAGAGTATTTGGAAATGTTGATTGAATCCATTACCAACTGGTGAAATTATTAGGGCTTGGCATAAAATTCCTCAGTAGAAAAAGAAATTGCAGCTTTTGTCAAAAAAGAAGATCTAATATTTCAATGTCTCTAAGATTGCCTCTTGCGAATGGTTTGGTAATTGCCATAGGTTATAGAAGTATATGAATGTAATAATAAGTTAACAGAAGACAACATTGTAGTCATGTGTGTGGAAGGATGTACAACTTATATGTGTGTGGCTAGTGTTTAATTTTTAAAGTTCATAAAGGAGAATTTACAAGGAACACATTTTGAAAGCTCAGGTTTGATAGTTGGGTCTTGACAATAGCATTGATGTGCTGTAAAGATTTTGATGATTTTGTTCCATTTATATCGATAAGTGTAGTATTTGTGATTGTTAGGTGTATACATGATGAATTCAATGTCATGAAGGTTTTGTAAAACGGTTATCTACATAATAATACATACTAAGGGCCTCATTACGACCCAGGCGGTAAGTTACCGCCTGGGTCGTACCCTTACCACCATGGTGTAAACTATGTTTACACCATGGTGGATGGCGGATTTACCGCCCCATTCCAAGGTGAGTGGGGCGGTAAATCCCCATTTCCCATTTTACCCTTCCCCATTCCCATTTTTGCCCCATAGGGCATAATGGGAGTGGGGAAGGCGCTAATTATGCCACCGTAAATTACGGTGGCGTAATTAGCACCTTGGTCCCTTAGCGCCATGGATTTTAACGCCTGCAAAAAGCAGGAGTTAAAATCACCATGGCGCTAAGGGACCTTGTAATCAGGCGTTAAGGGTCGGCGCCGTTTACGGCGCCGTTTACCCCTTAACGCCTGACTCGTAATGAGGCCCTAAATCTTTCAATGTTCACCTCTGCTCCAGAGACGTTTTTAAAACATTTTCACCACCAACAGAAATACAATGTTTTCCCCTTATTTTAAGTGGAGCACGTGCACTACCCTGCACATAATAGAACACATTTTGATGTGGGAACCGTACTGGGTGTCAAAAGGTGATTTTTCTCATCTCCCCTCTTTTCTAACGGGATGCACAGAAAAGTAAAAAATTACCCTTTTCTGCACAGAAGTGTTTCTTACATAATCAGCATGTCCTACTACTGTATACAGTCATTTAAGTTCCTGAAAACAAGTGTGGAAAGGGATTCAACCAAATGAAAATTAGAAAATAAATAATGTATTGAGTATTTCTGGAAATCCATATCTGTTACCACCAACTTGGCAGCAGCAATGATCCTCACCAACCATCACCACTGGATCATACATCTGTATAGCTCTCCAAATAGTGAAGATGTAATGTAATATGAAATTTGCATAACACCGTTTCCCATTGCTATGACCTAAAATCGCTGTAGGTGAACGACCTTTGAGGACTGAAGTCCTAGGTATGAGAGTTTGGTCAGAGGATACATAGAGGCGGCAAAGTCCCTGCTTGCGACCATGTAGAGCTGACTTGTGGGGTTCCTAGCGATAGTTTTGAATGCCATAGTTTCGAATGGCAAAGTTTTGAATAAAAATGTGTTGAAAAAAATGAATTTTTTATAAAAAAAAAAGTAATGGGGGGGAAGTCCTCCACCCCTGTTTTTTTACCCCTTAACACCCATTTTAGTTAAAAAATAAACCTTTACCTACAAAATAAATTCATTTTTTCGATAAATTTTTTTTCGAAACTTTTGTCATTCGAAACTATGTTTTCGAAACAATAATGCCTGGAAACCGACTTGCAGGGAGAGCATGCGAGTGAAGGAACCAGCTGTGTCCAGCTCGACTGGATATTTACTGTGGGACTTTGCTGTATTCTATTGGCAGAGGTGTTGTGCGATGTGTCAACATGTGGTGTATGATTGCAGATGTGTGTGGCTATTTTCCATCAACATGGAGTTTGATACATAAACGTGAGTCCTACGTGGTATCTTGTTTTGGTGACATGGGGAGGATCCTGTCTTAAGGACTGCTGGAGTCCTTTCTCTGCATAACTCAGTGCATTATTTGAGGGACTCATTGATGCCCCCACCTAGCTGGCATGAGGTTGAAATAACCCATGGGATGTAGTGGGTTTGTTGAGATGCATGGGGGAAACGCCAGGTCTTGGGGGCCTTCCCGAAGGCAAGGTGAACCTATAAGCAGCTCCCATAAGTGGCAGATGCTAAGGGGGCTCAGATAGTGGGTTCTTGGATGGATAAGGAGGATCCCTTCATTCTGGTTGAGTTGAAGGGGGATGACTGGGAGGAGTGCAGTGCCTGATGTCACGTTTGTTAGGTTTGTAAGGGGGTGAGCTACTTGTGTTGTAGGTATTCTGGGCCTGTCTTTTGCAGAGCACGGTGGGTGATGCACATGGTTTTGAAAGTGAACCGTTGCCAGACATGGAGCCAGTGGAGCACACGGAGGGCGGGTGTGATGTGCTCTCCGGGGCTGAGGGTTAGGAAGAGCCTAGCTGCAGTGTCTTGGATCCTTTGGAGTCTTCTGAGTAGAGATGCAGGGGAGCCCATGAAGAGAGAGTTGGCGTAGTATAGGCAAGAGAGGAAGATAGTCATGATTGCTGTGACTCTGAAGCTAGGAGAGGTGGGGAATATGCGTCGGAGAATGCAGAGGTGTAGATAGCACGATTTGGAAAAAGCATTGAAGTGGTGTGAAAGTGTCAGATCTGCATCCATGATACATCCCAAGTTCTTTACTGAGTTGGAGATAGTGGGGGGGTCTAGTGAGGACGGCCACAGGGAGGGTGGGGGAAAAGGGCAGTCTTCCCGCAGATCATGACTTTGTTTTTTCCAGGGTTGAGGAGGAGGTAGTTGGCCGTCATCCAGTGGACGATTTTGGTGAGGCATGAGGCAAGATTAGGGGGGTGGAAGAGTTCTTAGGGATCTTGAAGATGATCTGGATGTCATCTGCATAGTTGTAGCAGGCAAGGTCATTTGAGTGAATGAGAACAGGGAGAGGGCTCAGGTATGGTTAAAGAGCAGGGGAGATAGGGAGGCCCCCTGAGTTACTCAGTTAGTTACAGGGCATGGGCTTGAGGAAATAGGAGGTAAGTGGTTGATTTGGGATCGGTTAGTGAGGAAGGAGGATATCCACATCAATTCTGTGTCCCTGATGCCGAGTGAGTGGAGTCCGTATATGAGGGTGCAGTGTTAGATAGTGTCAAAGGCCACCCAGAGATCGAGGTGGATAAGTGTGACAAAGCCTTCAGAGTCTGCAGTTCTTTTGCGATCATCCCAGATAGATGCTAGGGAAGATTCAGTTCCTCGTAAGGGTCTGAAGCCAGACTGGGCAGCATCGAGGAAGAGGTTGGATTCAGTGAAACGGCAAAGCTGAGAGTAGGCTAGAAGAAGATGGGTTGGGCTGATGGAAGGTCTGTGAGGTTGGGAGGGTGCAAGCAAGCAGGGCGGGAGTGCTGTTAGTTTAGTGCAATTGGTGCAGCTTCTTTCCACTGCTTTGTTGCAGAGGTGGTTCGAGAGCTCTTTGTAGAGTGTTTGCCAGTGTGGTGTGGCAGAGGAGGTGCAGGGAGGGGCCTTGATTTCTGAGATGATCTTGTGGAGTACCCTGCTTGCGTTACGGACATTGGAGATTCTATTTCAGTAGAAGGATGCATTTAAAGTCTGTCTTGTTTTGTCCCATTTACTATTTCCACATCCTTGCCAACCACAATCTGCTTTGATGTATCACATGACATATTAATGGTTTGTAAAGCTCAAAGGAATGGGACTGCTCCAGCCATCAATATGGCCTCTGAATAGTGCATCTTGTGGATCACTTGTCATTTTTGAGAAATAAATAAAAACACATGCCAATACAGTATGAAGAAAGCATGCATTGTTTAGGGTGATGTAAGGAAGCAGAAGTAAGGCTAGGCCACAATGGTGGCATATTTTTGGGAACAGACTTTTATCAATCAAGAAAGGGTTGGAAAAAGACTTCTCTATCCCTAAAACTAAGAGGGTTTTCCCTGCTTCAAAGAAAACTAGTGAAATCATCAGGATGTCCAAAACCAGAATGTCCATCTCTGTTGTGTCTGGAAAGTTTACTTCTGTCCCTAACACTAACAACTTAAACAAACTGTGCAGTGATGATCTCTTCCCAGGCAATCAAAAGTGATTAAACAAACATTAGCACCCTGTCGGGGGTGGGGGAGCCAATCGATTGGCTAAGAACGCAGGCTTGAACCGCCGGTGAAAGCCTGCGTTCCCCGTCACCTGACGGCCCAGCTTCCACCAGTGCCATCTTCCCCCCAACCGCCCCTACTTACCTTATTTCGGTGGGGGCGGGTGCCACCACTGCAACGCTCCTTCCCCTTGCCTCCCGCAGGCCACCATGGAAAGGGAAGAGGGGAAAAGGGAGCCCCGACTTCCCTTTCCATGGTAGCCATCTTTGTAAAGGATTTTCCTTCGTTCAACGGGCTGCACGCAGCCTCCCCTTGAAAGAAGGAAAATCCTTCTTTTTTTTGGCACCCTGGGTTACCGCTTTGGTAGCCTGGGGTGCTAATGGCCTTAACCCCCATTCCAAATGCTGGAACGGGAGGCAATAACCCAGACCCCTCATTTGCTCAGGCTGTTAACTTGGGCTGCCGGGCCGTTACCCCCATTCCAGCCCTTGGAACGGGGGCTTAACGCCACAATGTTCACGCCCAAATGTTCATAGGTATAGGTTTCCAAGGCTAGCGTTGAGCTCCTTTCCCCTAGACCTCTTCTACTTTCACTCCTTTTGGGCCTCTGAGTCCTATATCCTTTTAGGCAAATGCCACTGGTTAATTCAAAAGGATTCACAGTTCTTTTATCACACCACATTAGCTTGCTTCCCTACCAAGCATAGGTTAATACCCTTTTCACTTTCAGGGTCCTTGACCCTCTTGTTCTCAACTTCTTATGTGGGTGCGGGTGCCAGACTTGCAAGGATCTGAACAGCTTGGTTTACTCTCCTGCCAAGCCGTTGTTCTCTCATGGATTGTCTCTCTTTCACAGAATCCCAGACCCTCTTGTTCCCCGTTACTTCGGGTCTTTGCCTTTCACATGGGCGCCAGTCCCAGACTTGCAATATAGGATCGTATCTGCTTGTCTTACTCTCCTGCTTAGCACACAACTTTCCCTCATTTGCTCCTTTTTCACTCAAGGTCCCAGACCCTCTTATTCTTGGCTTCTCATATGGGTGCAGGTGCCAGACTCGCACTACATTGTCATATCTGTTTGGTTCATTCTCCTGCCAAACACAAGACTCCTCTCGCTTGGTTATTCTCATGCAGCATAACGAGTAGAAATTACAGGGAAAACTTGACAAAATCTGAAAACCTCAAAGCAGTTTCCATATTGAGGAAATTCATAGGATATTCTGTAGGGTTACAGAAAGAAGTACAGCCAACAGAAATGTTTTACAGAGTCCAGAAAGGGAAGTGTGTTGCAGGGGAGAAAACGGTACAGGTAAATCTGAAGACACAATAGCATTGCTAACAATCGTGGTCTGAGAAATGAACAGGCTGAGTTAATGTCCTTTTCTGTTATTAATGCACCCTCAATCCCCATCTAAAGCAAGATGAAGACATGCAGATTTAAGCTCCATGTTTCTTCACGTGCCAGCTTGCCAAGAATAAGAACAAGGAAGATCTTGCAGGATAGCTCGGGAGCATAACTCAGGGGCAACGTGGAGCACCACAGGTTCAATCCCCGGTCTGTGCTTAGAAACCTCGGGTATTAAGCACTTTATAAATAGCCTATCATATCATATATCATATCATACATGACAAACAAATACAATATTTTATTTTTAACCTGTCCCCACCCCCTTCTAAGTTGTGGCATTTAAAGTGCTTCATAGTTAAGAGAGGATAAAATTGCCAGGCAATCCTACAAATGTAAAGTGCCACAGCAAAGACAAACATGAGGAAAACAAATACAAATCAAGGTTCACACCATGATCCAAACACTAAGGACACCCCAAGGTATGAACACATCTCTTATCTGAATCAAAACACACATCCACAGCCAGATAGATCCCAATGCCAGGCCACAGCCAGATGAACACATAAGGTAATCACCATCCAAAACAATGTTGTAATCAGATACAACGCACAAGGTGATGATCACATACAACATTAGTCTACCAACCCAATATGAAACAATACCCACTACCAGATCCAAACAAAAGGGATCACATTGAAACAACCATATCCAAATATAAGGTGAAAACAGGATTCGAACTCAGGATTCGAACTCAAGCAACAATGAATTACAAATCCAACAAATACTTAAATGCAAACACAAACCACCAAAGCAAAAGTACCAACCAGGTCCATTTTGAAGTTAGCAACAGGATGCAACCCCAAGCTAACAATCAGATAAATCAATCAGATCAAAATGTCAAGAAACAGCTGACAAACAAATACCTAGGCAACATCTAGGTACAAATATCGAGGTAACAATCAGATTCAAAAACTATGATACAAAGTTTTCCAGATGCCGAGGTAACACAATGTGAATTCATGTACCAAAGAACAACCATTCCAATGCTGTAAGGCGTCAAACAAGGGAAAATTAACGAGGCCCACGTACCAAGGCTAAACCAAGAGCCAAAGAGAAGGCTAGAAAACATATTGCCCGAGTATTTTAAGAAAAATCTTTCTGCTCAGATTGCCATATTCTGCGGGTTGGTTTCACCCACTATAAATATATATTTGTATATAATGCTGCCACAACAGAAGTGATATAGTGAATGGTAATTACAACACTGCAATTATGGTAGGAAAATATGGTTTCCTTTAAACTTTTGAAATCCGTCACCAATCTTCACCAAACCTTTGGGTATGACATAAAAAGGTGCAACTTGTGAATTGTGGTGAACATTAATGAACGCGTACATTTTTAGGAAGTTTAAACTAACCTTTCATTTATATTCATTGGATTGAAAGGACTTTCAGGGCAGATTACTCTGAATCTGTGGCACCACATTTTAATCACAGATCGGTCTTTCCCAGAACAGGTGCACAACAGACACAAATGGAAATGAACAAGAGGGTGGAAGGGGAGGGTCCATGATTGACGTAGTAGAGAAACTTTGTCATCAATAGTTGTGGAACAAACAAATGTTGATTGAAAAGATCGGGTGGGGGGGCTAATATGCTGTTGTTGAAAGCATTGTTCTGCCAGGGCAGTCTTAAAGAATGGTAGCTCTAAACCAGCATGTTTATAAATGTCCCTCTTGGTAAACCAGGAAGAATCTGTGCTTGACAAGCTGCCTGACAAAAGTGAAAGAACCAAGAGTTGGGTGTGGCCAGTTGAATGTGGCCAATACAAGAGGGGAATAGAGAGGGTAATCTTGATCGTCCAGTAAATATATCTGCTTGCAACGTGATGACGGATGAGAATGCCTGCTCCATGTGAAGTTATGCAAGCATGTGTGGTGCCTTACCTGGGAATAGCCTATCAAATAATAGTAAAATGTATCCATCTCTAGTACAAAAGTATACCCTGTGCTCCAAATCCAGTCTGTGTTCAGCAGCCAAAGACAGGATATCCGCTTTCATCACACAGAAGGACCCAGCCAATGTGTCCTTTTCTTTTTTAGCTTAAGCAGATATTTCTGGCCCATGAATTGTTCTCTCAGACCTAAGCAGCAGGCAATCTTACAGTGCCAAGGTATCAAGTATGGGATATTAGCATAACATTCAAACAGTGCCTTAGTGGTTTTAAAGCACTGGGGTTTGTCTGAAAATTGGTGTATTGATACCAGCATCTGCTTATATTCCACAGGAGCATCTTTAAAACAAATCTACTCCAAAACATACTCCAGGATAGTAATTCTAGGTCTGGCAAGCAATTTTGAACAAGCGTGGCCAAGACAACAGTGGCAGAAAGACAAATCTTCAAACATCAAACTGTGTGAAAGGATAACATTTATGTGTTCCAAACAGCAAGGATAGAGAAAGATGAACGATGTGACAGGTGTCTTTTTTATACTGCCACAGTCTTGCAGCCTTTTGTGTGAAATGTTCCAAAGGAATGAATGGGTCTTTGGCTAAAGGGAGGTCAAGCTTTTAATCCTTCCACAGGACCACTATTTCTTTGGGTGCTTGGCTCAGGGGGTCCAGGATAAGGCCTTAAACAACAACAGAGCAGTATTGTGATCCTGGGTATGTTGCAACAATGCACAAGGGCACAGCAGCATAGATGCCAACACTTTGCAGAAATAGAGCGGCAGATTGTGTGACAGAAAGCAGGAGCATTGAATTCTCCCATTGTATTGTATTCGGTTTCGAATTATTTTAGGTGGAAGAAAGCAAAAAACATCAACAATTTTAATAGAAGAATTGAAGTCTCGTGCTTAAATCGGGAGAGTTTGTATTTATGCAGGAGAGAAGACACCCTTCTCTACTTACTCAATAGGGCCCAAACGCCTGTATTCTTTGTCTTCTTCTTAAAATATCAGCCAATTTTCCCAGTTCTCAGTGTCTGAAATGTATTTCGAAATAATCCGATTTTTCCTATTTTACTTATCCCTTCTCTCCACTTTCAATATATCCTCTGTTTTTGCGGTTTCAATCTCCACTCCCCCAATTCTTCCATCAGCACTATTCTTTCAATTTCATATTCTACAGAGAGTTAAGCTGGAAGGAACTATATTCACATTTAAGTGAGGGTGGCCTTGAACTGTGGATCCTTTGGCAGCAAAGCCCTGGACAGGCTATAAGTTCTAAGACCAGCTTGGAACTTTATGGGGATGGGCAGAGGCTTTGCTATGGGCGTGGCTAAGTGGGTTATAGCCCCGCGTCTTTTGGTTGTAGCCCGAGATAGAAGCTCAGGGGCTACAACCAAAAGGCTAGCTAGCCCCGAGCCCCGCCAGTCCCGACATTTGCTTAGCCCCTGATCTTTTCCAGACCTAGGAACACCCCTGGGGTTGGATAAAGCGGTTTGAGAGACAGGATTTCTCTTGTGAGGATACTCGGCTCTTCTGGAAGTTAATATGCATATTCCAGCCTCATCTATGCTTCTCAGCATAGGCTGCAATAACCTAGTCTGGTTAACATACGGCAGTGCAGGGATCTTGGGTCCAAGAGGGGTGTGGAGCATGCTTGCCAGCTTACATTTGAGGTCTTCTTTGGCTGTTATGGTCCGCATCATGAAGTGAGTACCACTCACTTCTATTATTTATTTACTTCAGCCTTTTATGGGCTGTTACCTGTGCCTTATTGCTGCTTCAAAGCACTTGTTGGCGATGTACAGAACAGCATATCATTAACATGAAGAAGAATTAAAATACATAACACCATGTAACATGACAAAATACAACATATCTAGCTAATAATACAAACCCTGCCATATGTCGCAATGAAATAAATGAATGAGGGAGAACTGATGAATGAAGAAATAAATGTAAACGTAAAATATTAAAGTAACCCAGTATAAAACAATTGCAAAGGTAGCATGACCAGCGCGCAGGCGTGCGTACATACACACACACAAAGAAAATAAATGCACTTTTTTACACCTTTATCTCCTGCATCTGCATATTGAAAATCTGGTCGATTTATTTAGTTATTTCACATTGAAGAAAGTTGAGCAAAGCAAGCATTTGGACATATGTAACATAACTTTCTCTATTACCTACATCTTAAAATCAATCCCATTATGCCTGAGGTTCAGGTTCTGTGTCCTCTCCCCCTCATACACGTTTCTTCAGCCACCCTTCGTGTGTCCCAATCCATGTGTTTTGCTTCCCAGACACGTAGATCTACATTGTTCTAATGTGTGTTTCCTGGGGCTAACAGGGTCTCTGGTCCAATCGCACATAGTTCATCTCAGCCAATCTATATCCTCAAAGCAACGTCTCTGTTCCTCTTACATTAGATCGCTCGTGGACCCTCACTTTTTGAGTATCCCCATACAAGTTCTCTTGTCAGTAAGGAACTAATCTTTCCAGATCCTGCCAATGTGTGCCCGGTTATGTTCGATCCAAATTTACCTCGCTTGCAAAAATGATTATGGGAATGACAGTGTTAATCTTCATAGAAAGGCTCAAGGCTGTCTTCCTATATAGTCTGTTAAACTGAAGTGCATGAAATGGACTCAAGAGTGAGCAGACTGTAGCTTCAAATGGTATTCCTACTTAATGGTTTAAAGTGGAAAAATAAAACTACATATCCGTATTTGAATACAGACTGTGAAACTCAGCTGTTCATGAACCATCAAGCATTTTTCTCTCTAAAACACTAGAATTTTAGTTTGAATAAGTACTAAAATAGTCCCATTCTTCTTTGGCTACGTTTATGAGATATTCATTAATCTCTTCAATGCTGTCGGTATGTGGAAAAGGAGTACCACATCATCTGCATAAATTAAGACTTTGACCTCATTTACTGAGTGTAAACCATACTAGTTCTCCAACACTATCAGCGGGTGAGCAAGGTTCGCATTAGATACAAAAGTTGGTATCACTGCAGGCAGTTTCAAAACGTGTATTATATATTATTATATATTTGTATAGCGCAAGCCTAGCTTGGGAGCAATTAAGTGCTGCACGGGTCATACAGCAAAAAAAAACTGGTGGCGAGAATTTCACAAGTCTTTAAGTAAACATTGGTAACAATTCTCCCAGTACAATAAATGGATGAGGGTGTGAACAAGAATGGCAGAATATGGGTTGCACCAATGTGTCTTTCCTAAACTAAAGATGACATGGACCAGTCCAGATGTCTACTGGGATCAAGTTCCAGAGGATGAGACCATAGCATGAGAAGGACTGTTTCCTAGTTTTCTACGTGCGAACTAGTCTAGTTTCCAGTCTGGTGATGGTCTTATGCCGAAAGGACCATGTACCACCCAAGGTTTTAGTTTCACCTTTATAGTCGGGATGGGGAGCCATCGTAATTTTGTGCACTATGGGGCTGATGTGGTCATATTTCCTACAGTCGGTGACGAGGCTTGCCACAGCATGGTAGGCCACTTGGAGAGGGGGGGGCAGGTGAGTAGCCCAGAATCCTGCAAAGAGAGCATTATCCTCATCAACATGCATGATCAATAGAGCTTGCTCCACCAGCTGGAAGTGATGGGGTGGGAGGAAGGGCTTGATCTTGCTTAGTAGAGATATTTGTCAACAAGCCGTTTGAGCTTTTTTCATGATGTGGTGTAGCAAGGATTCGATCGCTATCCACAGTGAAGCCTAGGGATTTTACTGACCTTTAGGTACAACTGTGTACCATCTGTCTACTTGTGTATCACAAGGTTGGGTGACTTAGGACCGAGCACAGCGGTTACATATAGAGGTTACATATAAATGGGGAGATAATGGAATTCTGAGGGACTCCACAGGTGATGGGGCAGCATTCAGACATGAGAGAGCCCATGCAAGGCGGATGACCAGAGTGATGGTCAACAGTTTCAAATGGGGCCAAGATGTCCAGAACAGCTAGCAGGCATGATACCCTTTTGTTGATAATCGGAATGGCATCCTTAGCCTCCTAGGCTGTTTCATGCTGAATCTGTGATGGAACCCAGATTGATAATCCTAGAGCAGACAGATTTACTCAGTTTTTGTAAATAGTTGGTTAGCAACTACCTTCTCGAAGACTTTGCTGATAAACGGGAGGCTTGTGATTAGCTGGTAGTTTTCTTGGTCTCTCCGGTTTGAGTGCAGGTTTTTTCAGAATTGTGTTTTTAGAACATCCATGAAAATTCCCACTGACTTGCCTAAGAAGAGCAGTAAGAGCAGGAAGGGTATGTTTTGAGTTTTTAGAATGGTGCCTGGGAGCATGTTATCTATGTAAGAGGTTGGTTTGAAGGAGCAAGTGTATACGAGAGGTCCTCTGGGGAGATTAGTCAGTCCATGGTTGCACAGCCTGTGAATGGATAGAGAGAGGGGGTGGGATCAGAGGACTGTGAGCCACCGATGTGTAGCCTGATGGTATTGCTCTTGTTGTTAAGGGGCTTATTGGCAGCCACACACTTCTGGGATTTTCATAACTCATCTGGTGTGGGGTTCAAGAAGTGTTTGGATTTGCTCCTGTTAAGGGCAGCTAATCGGTAGTGGTTTAATAAATAGCCTTGGCTTATGATATCAGGGTCCGCCATTTGGAACGTAATGCCTTGATCGATGTAACGTCCTCTGGTTTGTGGTCCTTGCACCTGAATTTCCCAAGCGCTCTAATATAACGAACATTTGTTGATAGAGAGCTCTTGAGTATACCATGGGGCAGATGGTTCAATTCTTGCGTGGGTCAATTTTTGGGTGCCTCTTCTGTTGAAAGTTCTATCAGTAATAACGCATACATGTCCCAAGCACCCCTTGCTATGATATGATAAGTGATTTATAACGCATCTGTACACAAGTGTTTCTAGGCGCGACAAGACAAGTGAGGGAAGATAGAGGGAGGACAAGAGAAACAATCTTGCAAGGCTTGTGTCATTCAGATCATGCATTTGCAGGAACCGGAAGTGCAAAGGGAAGGGGGGAGCAAGGGAGAGGGGAGGGGAAAACAGGGCAGCAATGTTCTGAGTAATTGCAGACATGGCAGCGCAGCTCTGGATAGTGCAAGGAGAACAAGGGACGTTAGGGTTACAGTTAGAGCCCCCAAGTGTGTGGTAGGTCCGGAGGCAGTGCAAGGGTGACTGATCAAGAAAGAGCCTGGTACCCAGTGAGACTCTGTGGGTAGCCAATCAACCAGTCGGAACCTTCGTCTACAAGAAACGTATGTGCAAGAATTGTACTCACGCAGTGTTTGAAAAGGCAACCGTTTGCACTTTACAAAATCCTGCCAAAAATGCGCAGTTTCTGCACCAAACCCCCTCAATTGTCTGTAATAATTGTCCAGGTGCTGTCTTTATAGTGCTATTATGACTGCTTCACGTTATAGGGCTATATGTGCAGATCTTTCACTATAGACAGAGCATTTGTCGTATGCAAATTGCACGGTCGCTTCCCTGTAACTGTTATACATGGAGAGTATGATTTGCCGAGAGATGCTATATAGGGCTTAAATTGTTAATATTGGAACGGAACGTGGACTGTTTATCATATTTCTAACACTTAATTACAAAAATATGTGATTCTGGGCAAATAAATGTATCGCTTTTTGCTTCAAAGGTAAATAAATAAAAATGCACAGTTACTTTGTTTAATTACATGTTCCATCACATTCTGGTTTCTCCAATCGGCTCTCAAATGTACAATCCAATGTTCTATGCGCTGCACTTCCCGTGTGTGGTGCTCCTGCCAAAACACATGTTTTCTGTAATGTGCTCATCATAACACGTTTAATATAGTATTATAGATTCCACCCATTGCCTAGATCTGCTATTAATGTCCTACAACTCTGCTTACCATCCGAACCAATCAAGGGTGTTAACGAGTTCCTAGGGTCATTCGTACGCAGTTTAACCTGCGTGTGAAACTAGAAGGTCGCTACCATCTGGGCAAGAGGGGCAGGGTGTCAATTCAGCCAAAAAGATGAAGCAAAAACAATTCATGCACATATGTAAGAAACTTGTATCTTACACAGGGAGGCAGCTGTGTCGAATAACGGTAATCAGGCCAGTGAGGCACCCCACCCTGGAATGCCGGACTCAAGGAACGATTAAGAAGCCCCCCTGTGCGATCTTTGCACAAACAACTAAAATCTCAGGTCATGGAAAATCCCAAACAGCTATCAGCCCCAATCAGGAAGTGATGCTGGACTTGGGTGCAACCAACGACACTCCTTCAAAACAAAACTTTACATAGACAGATTCACCAGACAAACAGCCTCTTGCCCCTTAGGAAAAGCTAACTCTAACCTTTTGTTAGTACCCAGATTCAAACTTACTAAATCTGGCGGGAGTAGCTTCACTGTTAAAGCGGCACAACTGTGGAACTCCCTTCCAACTGCTCTAAGGGAAGATTTTCCTTACCAGCAATTCAGATCCAATCTGATCCAATGGCTAGCATGATGCCTAACTTCGCCCTACTGTCATTTGGGATCTCATGTATATTTTGTATATTTGCTCTGCTCTATTTATCTGTCACATCTGCATTCTTGTAAACTCACTGTACATACTTCTGTGATTTTTTTACACTACATGTCTACAGCATTGTAACTGTAGCTGTACCCCTGTTTATTTGTAACATGTAACCTAAGTTGAACAACCCTCTTTCTGCCTTCGTGCCCGAATACCCTTGGGTCTGGTGCACAATATAAATAAATAAACAAACAAACAAACAAACATCCCATAAAAAGGCAACACAAATTATACTCTGTCAACCCAAACAGCAGAACAGCGGGACGCTTCCACACAAAGTTTAAACAAGCAAACAACTAATGTTCTTGCAAATTCTGCTCTTGGCCAAATATCCCAGAGTAATTTAGGAGGTTCGGCCCCGGAATATGCCCCATTCTCATTATTTCTGTACACACCGGATCCTGGAATCCATTTTTAACAAAGGGTCGCAAATGATTTTGAATCGTGCTAATGGATTGGCTTTGTTATTAGGAGATATACCACACCTTCGATTAATCAAAACCAAGTATATAGAACTGGTTGATTTCGTTGACCAATCACGCACTGATCTAGGTCCATTGAAAATACCACCAAGAGCAGTATTTGCAATGATAGTTGAGGAAATCGAGGCCTTTAGACAGGGTGGGATACGACTTGGTTCTAAGCCATGGCCTCGGTGAGTATACGCACCCATATGCCGGTACGCATTGTGTGAATCAAAGCAAATATAAGTACGGTTTGGATTTTAAAATGTTATGTCCAGGAAGGTACAATGCAGACCAACAAGTGCATTTTACAGACCAGACTCAGGGTAATACACAACTTGTAATGATTGGTCTTGGCTGACTGGCGTTTTGTCCTAAAATAACGAGTTTAGGATTCAAGACAGACATTGCCTTTAATAACTCATGTGAACTCTAATTGTGGAATCTGAGAGCTTTTATGAAACTAACCCAGATAGAATGGTTTTGTGCATATTTGAGTTCCTTTTCCATTATTTTCTTCCAAGAGGTCTGCTGCGTTATGCCAATATGCTATGAGGGTTTTCAATTAAGTCAGCAGCAAGTTCTACGATCTAGGGGTGGTCGCCCATGTGGTGTACTGGCCATAGCGTTAACAAAGTATCTTTTCACAGTGGAGAATATTGAAAATAAAAGCAGAGGAATATTGGCATTAAATGTAACCCTATTGTGAGGGGCACCTCCAAATTGTAAATGCTACTAATGACATCTGATGGAACCCCCACACATTCCAGGATGGGCGAAGTTCTAGAGGAACTAGATGTACTTCTAGAACTTGAAATAAATAGCCAGTAAAGTAGGGAGATCATAGTTGCAGGGGATTTAAACTATTTGTGCCTGAAATTACCTTCTGAAAAAGTTCATAGTCTTTCAGGTAAATATTTATATGCTGCACAAAAAAGAATGTATGGCTCAATGTGAAATGAATGTCTGGAGAGGTTGGGAATGGTTATGCTACTTAGGAGCCTCTCCGGGGACATCCCAAGTAGGCACACATGGAATAAGCGTGCACACCAAAGTAGTTGAATTGTCAATATCATCCAAAGGCAACACAATTTCCTGGAATCTGTGATGAAACCTGTGTAGATATCACCGATTCTCCCAGCAGGGATCTCTTCCTATGTGGCCTGGGGATGGCACCCGCAACCCGATCATGCCCCTGGGCGTGATACTATGACAGAAGATCACGTGGGAGGAGACGGCTGTCGAGGAAAGGTGGTAACCCCATCAGGAGGGACGCAGTATTCTTCCCTTTCTAGAGGAGAAGACCTCAAGTTCTTGATGGCTTGTTGTCGCCATACAAATACATTTTCTGCAAATCAGTCTAGACAAAATATCATTCACACCTCACACACACAACACACACCACACACCTAACATCTCCTGTTTCTAATGTTTTTCTAAGTAAACGTCCTAAACAACATCACTCTAGAAATCCTAGAATTTCTATGGACTTCAACTCCCATAAAGCCTCAAATAGTGAGACGAAGAAGAGGAAGGAGTTGATGCAGATTGAAAGAAACGCAAAGTTGAATATGGGCACTAGTCATTTTCATGAATCACAAGTGCTCAGCTCATTTAAAAATGGTATCCCCACTTGAGATGCAGGCAGAGACAGAGAAGGAAGTAGTACGGGAAAGGACCATGCTGGAGGAGATTGAGAGAGCAGGAACTTCTAGCCAGGAGCTTGCAATTGTGAGAGTTACATAATAGCATGGTGTGAGGCCAAGAGAGAGACAACTGGCATCATTGGGGGGCTGTCGGTGCACCGGCAGCAGTAGCAGAGTTACCAAAGATATGGTTGTGCCGAGAAGCAGCAGTCTTCGGTCCCGGTTGCGGAGATAAGCTGACAGGTGAGCACAGAGCTGCAGGGAGCACTGGAGGAAGGTCTGCAGTGCAAAGGAGGCCGTCCCTGAGAGGAAGCTTCATCGCTGCAACATGTCACTGGTCAGGATTGCTAGAAAATACCAGTGAGTCTGCCCAGAACCATTGGGGACCCTGGGGCGTACCGACCGGCATGTATGCAAATAAATCAAATATGAATATTTGCATACTGACCAAAGAAAGCACAAAGACAGAACTTGAACAAGTCCCCATGTATGAGATGTCAATGTGGGGAAGGTTGGAACAAGCAGTACCGTAAGCAAATAAAAGTAGAAACACAATGAAGTAATACAACTGTGCTATACTAAAGGACAGTGAAACTGAGAAGAAGTCCTGAGGAAAGGAGCACATCAGGCAGTGAACATCTGGAGGGAGGATACCTGGCAGAGATGTATACCACAGGATCTGAAATACCCCAGAAAGGGATTGCTGGCAGGGGAGTATACCAGGCAATCCACTCAAAGTATACAGACATATAAGACATTATGGCAAGATACCTGTCAGGGGAGTATACAAGAATATCCACTGAAGTCATAGAAAGAAACATACTTATTTTGCAAAGCATATGGTAAAGAAGTATACCAGAGACTCGAGGAAGCACATGGAAAATATCTTGATGGATAGATGTACCAGACATTTCAAGTTGTAAAGTTGAACAAAGACCTTTTCAAGCTTAGACCAAATTACATGGCCGAGGGATGTACCAGGAGACTTGAAGAGCTCACAGGAGGATTCCTGATAGAGGAGCAAATCAGGTAATCCGCCAAGATACAAAAGAGGTTAGAAGAAACCTTATATGGAATTTCTCATCTGAATAGGATCCTTTTTGTGAACTCAGTGCAAAGCAACCTAGGAAAAGTTAAAGGTTATGGGAAATATTGTTTGCACAGGAACATTCAGAACCTGGTATCAAGAAGCAAAGAAACTGTTGTTTGAAAGAGGCACTTTTGTAATCCTCAAGAACCTGTTGTTTGAAAGAGACACTTTTGCTATTCTACCTAAATATCCAGGGGAAGGGAACCACCCTCTGGATCCAAGGACTTCTCCTTGTAAAACACTGTTTCTGTTGGATGTATCTATTTGCTTTAATTATGATGATTTCTGCCAAATATAAGTCAGAGTGATGTCCTTGTTCATTTCTAGTGTGAGGGTCAGATGAATGTGTTTTGGACACAAGTACAGTTTATAAGTTTGATGACTTGACACTAGTTTTAGTTTCTTAGGTAGGGAAACTCTCTTTAGGATAGGAACAAGGAGGCCTTCATCCAACTCCTTTTTTTTTTTTTACTAAAGTTTTCTGATAATGAGCCTATTACAACTTTGTGTCTGCCTCTCATTTCTGACTCCTCACAAATCCTAAAAACATAAATGTTTGAATTTGAGATATGTATTATTGCATGTCATTGGAAGATAAGATTGAAATGTTTTTAAAGTGCACAGCGTTCCGGTCTTTACACAGGAGCGTCTGAATGAGATTCACACAAACAAGGGGACATAGTCTACCCATCCCAATGTTTTTGATGATCAAATTCATCAGAAAAAAGGGTTGCGTAATGTAACAAAATAAGTGGATAAGTAGGTAGCCCCCTAACCAACCTGACAAATGCGGAGAGGAAACGTGAACTACATCAGAAGCCATTGTTAACTTTTATGGCAACAAGATAGTGAACAGATGCTTATGGGCATATTAAAGAAAAATACTGTCATATTTTGGGCTTTATTTAAGAACTCTAATAATAAAGCAAAAGAAGTGTAGTTGAATCCAATAAGTGAAGACATATGAGTTAATCACTTTGGTATGGTCCATAATACATCCCCGTCCCAAACCTATGATCAAGATGGTCAATGGGTACTTGACTTTACTTATGAGAGATTCTGGGTAGGAGACAAGTTGAAAGACCTGGGGCGAAATTATATGATATGATATGGCATTTATAACGTGCCTATACACAAGTCTTTCAAGGCGCGAAAAAGGTCTTAGTAATATTGTACTTGGAAGTGCCCCAGACCTCTTTTCCTGTTACTTGAGACTATTATAAATAAGAAATCTTCTCTGTTGACATGGAAGACCTCAAATATTTCCATCTATAAAATAATGACAGGAAAGATCCAACTAACTATAGACTCATTGCTTTGTATGACGTGGAAAGTAAAATCTTTGCATCATTGCTCTTAAAGGGAGATGGAGATTTGGGCTATTCAGATAGGCAGACTAAGGGGGTCATTACAAGTATGGCGGTAGGGGGTTAACGGCACCGGTAAGGATGCCGGTGCCGTTAACCCCCTACTGCCACATTCTGAGGTCCCTTAGCGGGTCCCACCAGGAGCAGCTGGTCTGACCAGCCGTCCTTAGCGGGACCCGTTCAGGGACCATGGAGCTAATAACGGGCCCGCTATTTGCGGGCCCGTTATTAGCTCCTTCCCCATTCCCATTGAGCCCTATGGGAGCTCAAATGGGAATGGGGAATGGTATTCAGAATGGGGACCTACCGGGTCCTCCAAGGTCGGAATGACCCGGTAAATCCCCATTCTGTCTACCCGGACCCGGACCCGGAAACGGTTTTGGAGGCAGCCATGGTGCTATTAGCAAAATGGCTGCCTCCAAACTCGTAATGACCTAAGTTTCAAATTGGCTTCCATCAGGGAATTTGGCACCAATCTAAATGGAGTAATAATGGATTATTACAGACTTTCAGGAGGGATTATTAAATATCTTAATCTACCTACACCATAATACGATGATAAGGTTCAGGCCGGGAGGATAGCTCAGGGGCAATGTGCTCGCCTTGGAAGCAAGACGATGCGGAGCAACACAGGTTTGATCCCCAGGTCCGCACTTGGAAACCTCTGGGTATTAAGCGTTTTATACATAACCATCTTTAATTAATTATAATTAAGAGTGTGAATGAACATGCAGAGTGACTTGTCCAAAGAAATCCCCACAACATCAGCCCTATGTCAAGGCTGTGTATCAGCCCAATTAATTTGTACTTATCAGATCTGGGAGGATGCCTTGAAAAAGTAGCCTTTATTCCACCTAAATTAGCAGACACCAGTAAAAATTGGATCACATATGCTATGACCTGATGGACCACACTGAAATTGGTCTCCAGCGGTTGATCAATTAATTCCATGTATACAGACAATATACAAAATAAATGTGAGCAAAACAAAACTTTTATAATTCTTTAGATCATCAAAAATAAGTCATGGTTTCAAGTGGAAATAGGGCAAGGAAAAACAACAGTTGGTAGACAAAATCAAATGCTTGGGTTTTCACAAAGTCTCGAGATCCCAAAAGATTAAGCTTCTAATTCATGGATTACTTGCACCGAAAAAACCGGGATTTGTGCGCCATTCTGCCCGCAAATCCCCATTTGTTAAACAGGGATTTGCGGGCAGAATTGCACACACATCCTGTTTTTTTTGGCGCAAATAATCCATGAATTACCTTGAACATTTGAAGATAGATTAACAAAGAAAATCGATCAACTAGGAGCACAAATTAAATACATTAACCTGAAATATGGATGGTTTACAACAAGCCCTCTAATCAACTTTTATTGTGCAGAGGTAGTTCTGACGATTATTTATAGTTTGGAGATCAGCTCTCAAGTAGGGCCTGGTACACTGGAAAGATTGGAAGGAAGGGTTTGGCAAACATCTTTAATGCTCCCTTATTGTATACCGATAGTCATATTAAGATATTAATTGGGTCTTATTTCTTTAACAACCCACTATATTTGGAGGGTTCTTTGTTTGTACAGGCATATGACTATGCCCATCCGTGAACATCTTTAAGAGCATGCAGGAATCCTGGAGTCCATACAATGGAAGAGTGCTGAATAAATAGATGGTCTAAATTTAAAACAAGATGACTTGATAACTAATTGCACCTTAGTGAAAAGGAAACTATATAAACTTGACTGGTGCAGGACCTGTGATGGGAGGCAAAACTATAAGCTATATAAGACCATGAGCCAACAGAACAAAAAACAAGGCATCCTCCCAACATATCTAGATGTCTTTTCAAACTCTAGATATAGAAGCATTTTCCTGAGGTTTGGGTTAAACCTGATCACTACAAGGCAGATATTGGGGATTAGAGGTGCCTTATCAAGTGGATTTTATACCTGTTGTGTTTTCCTCCATCTTCAAATCATTGAAACTTTAGAACATCTGGTAATCTACTGCCCATCACTGGTTACGTAGAGACTGGAACTCTTTAAGGAGCAAGCACCTTTAGGTACGGGCGCACATTGTGATGATTTGTGGAGATGTCTATATAGTGGCACTAATACCACACGAACAATAGCAATAGTGACATTTCTTAAGTAGATCAATTTAATTGAATAACCATTCTGATTGAATTTAAAATATTGTACATTTTATTGGAGAACGTTTTTATTTGGAGTGATGTAATGAAATGTTATATCTGCCTTGTACTCCTTATGTTTGCTATGTAATTTTTGTTGTATGAGTTTATTGTAATGTGTGAAATTATGTTTAGGATTTGATTTAACCAACACAATAAATAAAAAATTTAAAAATATATAAAAATTAAAAAAACAGCTTTGGCATGCACGTCTCATGCAAGGAATTCGGAGCACACAGCTTCAATCATGAGAAAGAAAGATAGGCTGAAATAGCTGCCGGGGAAAAGGGAAACAGAAGCTAGACCCGACAACGCTGAGCATCCTTTCTAGTGACATTGTGTGGTTGTCAGAATGGGAAAGCGGAGCAGGAGGGAGCAACTATAGTAGCAATTTCTTTTTTCTCTATCCCTATGCATTTCAGCCACTGAACCATTTTGCAGCCAATTAGAGATTGCAGTTCTAATGCTCACATGCTCCTCCGCTAAACTAGTGTGCTGTTGTAGTAAACAACTTGACAATCCAATGCAAACTTAGACAATATGCCGACTAGCCTCCTGAAGCCATAACGAGAAATTAGCCATGACATTCAGCTTCTATAGACTACTTGTTTGACATGTTACTTCACTCCTTAGTTGGATCATACTACCATATTCTAAATGCAAAAATTGCTAAACAAAATATATATTACATTGACATACTGTGCTCTGGTAATACATTGTGTTATTGTACTGTCCTCTTATGACTAATAGTCAAATAAATGACCACATTTATTTTTTTTACATTAAGTCCATCTAACTGGCAATTATATTACTGTGAATAAGCAACAAATGGAACTGATATATAGGGCAGAAATGAGGAAGAATTCTGGTGCACATATACGAATTACCTACATAAATAATTATCATTCTGGTGATTGAAGATGATTAGAGCCAATTTAGTAACTTCATTTTCCACAACCTGCTTTGCCCTTTCCAATAAGGGTTTTGAGCTTGCCTGCGGCACCAAGAAAGCATCCCTTCTAGTGATAAATAATGACAGGGCTAGGATAGATCTGAAAACCTCCTGTCTTCTAGTGCTCATAGAAATCTCAGAACCAAAGCACTTTCTTCCAGGCTACATATGTATGCCCTATGGAGCGCCCCAGAGGCTGATCCCATCACCTACCCTCTTATAATCTACATAGAATTGAATTTCGGGGCAGTCCGCATGAGCTAGAGGAGGGAGTATGCTGATGTCACCCAGTTGAATCACTGAGTGCCATCTCTGGCTGATTTAAATTACCCTGAAGGCAGAGGCGTAGACAGGGTAGGGCCTGAGTGGGCAAGGCCCGCCCACAATGTGTAAATGCAGTGCTGTGTGGGCATTCACAGATGTTAATGTCACTGTGGTGGGCCCAACAACATTAGCCTCAGTCCCTCCTCGTTAGACAATCTTGGCTACGCCTCTGCCTGAGGGACTGCCTCAGTGTCAGAGTCTTGGATGTCGCTTCACTCACTTAAATACAAACCATCTCAAATGTAGCACCTTTCATTCAACCCCTCCCATTCCTCATTCCCAGTACAATCTTGGCTATGACCCCTTAGTGCTGTATTGCTCAGTCTGAGTTTTACATTAGATTGATTTCTTAACCTTAAGCCAGACATGTGCAAATTAGCCCACTCCCCAAATTTTGCTTTGTTACTCCAGTCCCTTTCAGCTTCAGCTGAACATTCTAAATACGTTATCGATGAGCCATCCTGCTCCAACCACAGTCCCGTAAAATACGTCCTTCGTTCAGTAGTAGCCTGCTAGATATTTGTGGGAAACAAGTTCAGCCACATTACATCTATCCTTTCAACTTGGGACTAAGTTCCACTACAATATCATATTCAAGTTAAGCTTATACGCATCACTTTCTAACTTATGTATACAGCAGAGAAACTTCAGCTAGAAATTGGCTTGAGAACGAATCGCATCAGTAGCCTGGATATCCCTGAATGTAGACTCGCCTCTCTAGCCACCTGGATATTTCTGTTGTTGCTGCATCCCTCTGGAACTCCATTAGCCTGAATATTAAATGTTCATCAGACCTGCTCACCTTTGATGGATATAGCCCTTTATTGGGCTAGCTTTTCCCTCTTCCTAACAGCCTATATCCTTACCACCCACCATAGTCTCCTTTTTTGCCCCCATGTTATTTGTATCCCACATTTTCCTTTTTACTACTCACCAATGGATAATGATTGTTCCATTCTTATGTTTGTACAGCATCCCACCATCAGGGTCGTTCGGGAGCCATTTAAACATGATATACATAAAATCGAGCAGGATATTCGATCATTCTAGAATATATGTAATAAAACATATTACATTTTGGGTGCTTCAACATGCATTCTGCAATAGCTAGAAGGTGTTGCAGTAGCGTTACTTTGGCAGATTGTATTTTCATTTCAAAAGGCGATATTCATAAATGTCTCAACCGGGATCATACCCTGCAGAGTTATGTTTGCTAACTTGCAGTACGCAATTATACTGTATTGACGCGTTGGCGGCATTCCAGTGTTCAAATAAATCCCACCTTGCAATTTCTCTGGCAAAGAGAGCTTCCGGGAGGCCCAGTTTTAGCAGGTACTCAAGTATAAATGGGGTTGTTAGCAGCGCAAACTTACTTGGAAATCAAAGTAGTGCCGCAAAACAAGGTTCTTCAGTAATGAGATGAAATAGTGTGAATCCAAATAGAAGGATGGGCGATTTAGGACTCTGTTAGAAGGATAAATTAGGGAGGGTGCAAGCTGAGCCAGTATGGGCTGTGAGGTTGCATGATCTGCCCTTGGCTCATTAATGTGGACTGACTAGTACGTGTATTCCTAGAGCAGAGAATCAAAAGCAAACTCTATGCAAATGTACGTTGAAGCCCACATCCTGAGAAAAACTGTTGGCGCAGCCAGGATCAGTTAGGAGACCTTTTTCCCAGATTAATAATTTTTGTAACTTTGATAAGAAATTAAAAAGTCATTCGATCTACAATGAAACGATTAATGCTCAATCATCTTTTAATAAAGGAGTGTCGTTTCTCCAAGGATCTCCTGAATGTATTATCATATTCTGGGCCTCATCACGAGTTGGGCGGGAGCCCTTAAATGTGGCGGGAACAGTGTTCCCGTTCCAGCCAATCTCGAGTCCAGCGTGTTTAACCCCAGCTCTGAGATGGGGGAAAACATGATGGAAAAATTCCCATTTTCGGCGCACTTACCGCTGGCTGTAATTGCGCCAAAAATTGGGGAATGGGAAGTAATGTTTAGCGCCCAACCCGTGATCCGCCGGTAATACAGCCGGACGGGTGGGCGCTAATGCAAATAAAACTGGGCAATATCCCATTCGGGACACGGCCCAACTCGTATTGAGGCCCTCAGTATGTTATCATATTATTTTTTAATAGATAGATTTCAGAAAGATTTTAGATGACTGTGCGGTTTGTCAAGTATATTCGCCCTACGCCAAAAAATGTACAGATCCATAGACAAGTCATGCCTCCCTCCCCATTTACCCCTGAAGAAAATAAACAAAGCGGTCCTATTGCTTGAGAACACAATGTCAACACGTATATTAATATCTGTAAAACCTTACGAGTGTAGATTACATTCATTACTTTAATGCAATATATTAACAAAACAATCCAGACATGCATGTCTAGCTGGCAGAATGTTTCATATTTTCATTCATGTTGCTCATTATCAAGCATGATTAAGTTTCCATTATTTACCATCCAATTCATGTACGACAAATCTCCTTTAATCAGCATTAGCTGCATTATAAACAGGACATAGGAGTCACTGTTACAAGCACGACAGTTTTGTTACATAAACAATGCGCCTCAAGTGATTTTGCAATATTATTAACGGCATGTGTTTGGATGGGAAAACATACTTGGCAGTCATTACACGCTATCTCCACATCATCAGGACAATGTACGAACTGGAATGCAGCGCGGCCATCTTGTGGGCTCAGCAAAGAGTTCTGTAATTAAACAGAGAGCTAATCACTAACTTCTTAGTGAACTACAAGAAAAGGAAGGAAGGAAGGAAGGAAGGGGAGGTCCTTTGCTGGCACCCTGGTGGACGGAAAGTCAACAGCAGGGGAAAGCAGGCTGCTAATGTACTCAATGTGGATGGTGATGTTTTGCGTTATGCATACATTGGCAAAAAAGTATAATCAAGGTACTGTGAAGGCAATTAATCACCTTGTAAAAATGTTAAGCCTCATTTTACCCTGATTAAACGATGACATCTGTCATGTGCGGGAACTTCGCCTGGACAATATGGTAATGATAATGCATGGTTCACTCTGTTCAAGGGGATGTTTAAAAATGTATACTATTCCCAACTGTTTTAGATTAAAGAAAGGGTGGAGTGGATAGTCAATAAAAATGCCCATCGTTTCTCAGCTGCCTTTATGTAACAGGTGTGCAAACTCATCCTTGTTTTGGTTCATTCCATTATCTATCACTGAAAAATGTTTTCAGTTGTGCAGGAGGAAATGGGAAAACACCCATCAGAGTCAAATTTCTTGTTTGGAAATGTCTGCTTTTTCCAGAACATGCCCTCATCAAAGGTCTCTGCAAATGTATACAACAGGACTATGAATTCACCTTTTATATATGTATGTATGTCTTTTTACATTTGTTGCAGCGCACTGAACCCTTGTGTATCTAGGCACTAGTTACATTATGATACAAGAAATACAAAATACGGAAAATACAAGAAACAAATGATTAAAACCATGGGGGGGGTTGGAGGGGTATCATAATGTCTTCAAGTCTTGGTTGGGGGATCTTTGCATGCAGAGAGTAACGGGGGGGGGGGGTGGAGGAGACATGTATCCGATTGTCTTAGTGTCTTAGCTCAGGGAGCTTTAGGTGAAGAGCAATGTTTTTAGGTTTTTTTCTGAAAGTCCAGTAGGAAGGTTCCTTTCTCAGGGTGATGGCGATATTGTTCCATAACTTTGCGGACATGACAGCAAAGCTCACTCCTCCTGCGGTCTTTCTTGTGAAGGTGGGCCCTCTGAGGAGATGGCTGTTCATGGATCTTAGAGGGGCGTGGGTGTATTTCTCCACCCGGTCTGATAAGTAGGCCAGGGCAGTATTTTTGGTGCACCTGTGTGCAATGGAGAGGGTCTTGAATATAATCAGTTCACAGATCGGGAGCCAGAAGGTGTCTTTCCTTGCCTTTGTGACATGGTCGTGCTGGGACAAGCCTAAGGCTGCTCAGAGGGCATTATGTAGATTGTACAACTTACATTCAGATGTTACTGCAAAGAGGATGTTGCAATAATCCAGTTTGGCTGTGGTGATGGTTCTGGCTATGGTGAGGCGGTTGGTTGTCGTGAGGTATGATTTGCTTGTGTTCCTTAGTTTTGTGGTGTAGGCAGCAGAGGAGGCAATGGCATTGACCTGGCGAGAGAGGTCAAGGGTGTCGTCTAGGTAGATGCCTAGGATTTTGGCTGCAGAAGATCTTTGGATCCGTTGCCGTCAATGTCGAATGCTTTATAGGATGGATTCATGCTGCGGAGGGTGGTGTGAGAGCCTACAGTGAGGTTCTCAGTTTTGTCATTGTTGAGGCATAACTGGTGGGTCACCATCCAGGTCTGGACAATGTCATAAACTGAGATGATGCTTGCGACGTCAAGGTGGTAGGTGCCTGAGAGAGGGAGGAGGATTTGGGTGTTGTCGGCATGATTCGTGTAGGATATGCAGCGGGCATTCAGGTGATCAAAAAGGGGTTGAGTATAAAGGTTATACAGGGTTGGGGAGATGCAGGACACTTGTGGGACTCCACAGGTTACTGGTGTTGGTGGGGCAACATGGTCATCCATAAACACATGGGAGGATCTGGCTGCCAAAAAGGATCTGATCCAGTCTCCTGCTGCTGGGGAGACATTTGCTGTTGCGGTGAGGTGGTTGCAGAGTGTCTGGTGGTCGACAAGGTCGAATGCTGCTGATAAATCCAGCATGAGGAGCAGGGCGACTTTGCCTGAGTCTTTGATATCATCTAACTGTTTTTTTTAAGTCCAGCCAGGTGGTTTCAGTTCCATGCCTTAGTCGGAGCCTGATCAGCAGATGCCTAGGATGTGGCAGTCCTCAAGGTATGGTTGGACCTGGATAAATTCTGCACTGTCGAGGATTTTAAGGATGAAGGCTACAGTGGTAATGGGGTGGTAGTTGGTGGGTATAGTGGGTCAAGGGCGTTTTTTTTATTATTTTCTTTTGTAGCAGGAGGATCCAGGCTTCATTCAGGGTGGTTGGCACAGTTTTTGTTGCAAAGGATGAGATGATAATAGTTGTGATGATGGCTGTAAGAGTCTCAGCCCAGTCTTTGATGATAGGGGCTGGACAGGCATCCCCTTTGCATCAGGAGGGCTCAAGGCCTTTGATGATATTTACTACTACTACCTCTAATGTGGGTTCTCTCATTGCATATGATGGCATATCCTGGGGGATAGCAATGAATAGTGCACGGCCTGCTGCGGGGTGGATTCCATGTTCCAGATATGGCAAGCAAGTTGAGATCATTGGAGGCAAGGTCTCACCAGGGCCCGCTACCTGCTGCATTAGCTAAGCACTCTTGCACTAAGGCCCCCATCCTGGTATCCTGAGCTGTGCCCGACCCCCTCTCAGGCCCGCTACCCGCTGCATTCAGTAAACACCATTCTTGAAATCTGCAGACACCCTGGCTCCCACCTGTCTACTCCCCTCCCCCAATATCTATCAGAAACTGATGCCCCTAGCTCTGCACCACAAGACCCGCCCCCACAAACATCCCATGCCACCTACCTCAGCACCACCCTCCATTCAATCCAGAAACAAACTACCCTCCACTCTACAAAACAAATCATCTACACCAGAGCTATATTAACTGTCATCACAGAAAGTATATTTCGTTCGATAACCCTTGAAGGACTGGAATAATATACAAGTTTTATCACATAACTAGATCTATCCGATATTTATACTTTGTTTGTCCAACCTATAGGTATTTACCAATACAGCTAGTGGCACCCATTAGATCATATTGCAACTGGAAAGTCATATTCACAATACGAGACACTATTAAAATGGAAGACCTTCCAAGATGGCACTACTAATACAGTTAGGGATAGCGATCTACTCTACATCTTAGAAACAGAAGAAGTCTAAAAGGGAGAACTTTAGAAACTGATCAAGTAAGTAATCTACCATGCAATAAAAGCCCAATCTAAAATGGCACCCAACACGGTATAAAAAAACCACTAACAGACCGAAGCAAGCCGGAAGGAATGATTAACAAACCCTCTATCGCAGAAGATTGCAAATCAAGATAAATGTATGTGCTGCAATACTCGCTATAAGGTGGATATTCGTACAATACACAACAGGTACAATGAGTGTATAAAAACTACCTGGAGTTACTTAACTCATAAACCACTGAACATTCTACTTAAGACTAAGAGGAGAGAATACATTAAATTAATAGGCTTCCCGTTTTCTACCGTTGGTGACGTTAGTGTATTGAAGAGATATAGAATGCCCACTATGTACAGAAGTCTGCAAAATACTCAAAGCCAGTAAGTGGCAAAGAATAAGATAAATATAATAATGATATGGTGGCAAACATGCAGCTACAAATACATTGACCTAGGACTAGTGATCCTTACCCTTACTAATCTCTATTACCAGACATCCATTGTCATATTGCGCCAAAGAATAAAGTATAGAACCTCAAAAAGGACCTGGATAAATATTTAGACTATCCTTATATACAGGTGGGTTGATAGTGAATATTTTTAAAGTTAAAATGTACAGCTAACTAAGCTTAGAGAGATTAGGCCAAGAGAGAAATGAGTAACATGATGTTGAAACCAGTAAAAAAAGCATATTTGTTTTGCTTTTATACAGATACATATGGAGGAAATTACCATTTAAAAGTCCATCAAAATGCACAAATATTACGCCCACAGACCAACTCTAATATGTTTTTCCTGGGGTACAGGTTGAAGGTCTTTGTAGACCTAAATTGTAAACTAGCATTCATAACTGTTTGTTGTTTGTTTTTATTGGCAGGTCAAAGACCACCATCTTAACCGTAGAAAAATAAGGGCAATACTTATGGAAATCCTTTCGATAGAACAGGGACTACAAATCAATATCTCCTGAAGAATGTGCACTATTCTTGAATTTGAACAGAAACATGTTGAGAACCTAACACTTTATATGACATATAGAGGGGACATATGTTAAAGGCATATTTATAAATAGCTTAAAAGGAATTAGAGTTAGACTCCAATCCCTTAATCAAATAACTCGATTGAAAGAGATTATCACAGAGGAATTAAAGTTCATACTCTTTTTATAATTTTTTTTATATATAGTATGTCAATTTGGATGTGTTAATTGATGTTTTGCATTGTGTTTTAATACTATGTCTTATTAAAGAAAGAGTTATGTATTTTTTGAAACATTGTATGTATCTTTGAGCTGCCAGATTCTATCTACCTCAATGTTTGATACTTAATGTAACTACCTGGAAAGAGGTAGGGATAACACTAGTTTACTATTATATCTTAATGAACGATAATTCCCATTTAGAAGGCAGAGTAAATCAAAGAGGCTGGATGTGTGAGAGGTGAATGTTGTTATGAACAAAAGGCAATAGGTAGAACGAATATAATACATGTGTTCCATCTGGCCCGAGATGTAAATTAAGTGGGCTCTGTGTTGTGCATAAAACTTCATGCCACAGTAAGGCCACCTTGAAGCAGTAAAGAGCAGGGAGTGTATTTGATTTGATTTATTTCTTATAATGCGCAGCACACCCATAGGCCTCAGTGCACTACATAAAACATACAACACAAAAACCAACAATAACAAACAATAATCAGCAGAGCATCCATTAGGAAAGCAATGACAGGAATACAATAACAACCAACTTAACAAATCCCATAGGTGTACTGGTTTATCAGCTCAGGATGATCTTCATTTTGGTGTAAGATGGCATTTTGTCCAGATTCTTGCATAGACTAAGGAACAATGGAAGATTACTTGGCCACATCCTATAATAATACAGCCTGTATGAGTCTTAGTACACCAGATGTTAACGTGCACCCTATGCAGAAACCTCAAGTCCTGGGTTCTAATATAGTTTTGCCCCATTTTTTGGAGCAACCATGCCAGGACTTTGTTCCTGAGTACCTCCCTTGGCTAAGGACCCTGGATTTCTCTACATTGGTAATAGTGATATTTTGTGGATCTGTACGAAGTCCCCTCATGTTCTTGTCAATAATCTTAGGCATTAGGGACTTCCTAATACGAAAGTCCTTTGCTGGTGAAGCATCCTTAATGGATTTAGAGGTAACTCTGGTCCAACTGGGAGTGGCACTGTGAGGAGGTTGCACTACAGAAGTCTAAACTTGGCAGGTTAATTCTATCTGGCATTCAACTGTTTCCTGAATTTTTCCAGCTGTTAGCAAACCAACAAATGTAAGCACCAGTGTGCCTAATGATATGCAAAGACGAGATATGCAAAGAAGGGCCCTCAGCCCCAAATGGCCCTTTCTATAGTAAGGATAAGTAGGGGACCCGGGAAGACATTTCCAGGTTAGGGTGGCTTTTGCTATGCAGGATCCCTGCTGAGGTTACAGCCCTTAGGGTGGTGCCCAATCAGTCATTGTGCTATGCCAGCAAACCTTTAAGAATTATTGGGTTGTTGCAGAGACTGGGGCCCTCTTAGACAGTTGCTGGCCTTCTCTGGGAATAATCTACATGTAAATCATCGCTTTCTATGAGCTGTGGTTTCCTAGTTAGGTTAATTGGCCCAGCGGGGAGAAGCTCAGCCAGCTTCGGGGAAAGAAAATGCCGTTTACCCGGTACTGGCACTTTCTAAAGCACTGAACAGACTTCATTCCCAGAGTCCCAGGACAGTCTTCAGGGACAGAATGGAGAGAATGTGATGGGCTTGAAAAACAAATATGTCTGCTCCAAAAACAGACTTAGAGGCAAGGGAAATTGAAATCTCAGGAGAGTTTACACTTGGAAACGCTTTAAAAGCAACTGGTGGGTTCCATGAAAATCTGTCACAACACAGATGATTTGACTGCAAGACGTAGGCCTTTTGCCAGCAGCCAATAAGAAGGAAAATGCTTCAGAAACCCTTTCAAAACCTAGGCAAGATCACACTAAAACCTGAGGAAACACAATCATTTGCCTCAACATTTACCAACCCACTGACTAAACATTTCCCAGCAGCAAGGGGAATGGTCTTTAAGTTCATGCATTCAAAGTAGCTCCAACTACCTTTTTTATGCAAGGCGTTTCCGGAGAGAGCATGCCATCTTCGGTGGAGTTGGGGGAGGGGAAAAGTAGGCAGATGCTTAAGTGTCCACTCTCTTCCTCTTGCCACATGGTTGTAATGGTATCGATATTGTCTGAGTACCACCGATAGCAATACTACTTTATTTCCCATGTTCACAAACGTATTGATTGGAGGCATGATTATGTAAAGTAGGGCCACGTAACACTACAGCACATTGTTTAGAAATGCATAAAAGGGTTAATTCTAATAATTCAGTGAACTACATGGAATGGGGGTGAGAGGATGAGAGTCAGATTCAGACTTTTCACCCCCCTAAGTCGCCCCATGAAAAAGTATTTCCCTATATTCAAGCAAAGTGCGTGCACTACAATTCTGTAGAGAGAGAAAAAAAAACGTTTAAAAATGGTATCGCCAAGTATGGGGTAGAGGGAAAAACTGGCGGATTTTCATTTTGAAAATCTACCTGTTAACACCTACCTCTGGTGGTAGTCTATTGGCATACCACGGGTTGCATTTTCCTACAAACCACGGAAATGAGAGGTATGTGACAGTATTTGGCGAATACAGAGGTTCTTACTGTTACCTCCCAACTCACAAGTAGAAAGGAGCCCCATTAACATAGCAAGTTGCTGAATGTGACAATGATTGCGTGGAATTTCTGGCATATATAAAAAAAAAATACATTTTGCTTAGAATAATAAATGTCAGTGCTAATGTTCGTAACACACACGGTTCACGGATGCATCGCTGGTATTATAGAAACCTTTCACTAGTGCAAGTGTAATTAGCACGAGGGAAATACTTGCTGTACTGCAGAACACGTTCTTTTAGTGCATTTTTGCAACAGTGAAATCTGCGTCCTAGTCCTCTTCCCTGCTGCAAAATTGCACTGAAAGAATATTTACTTTTCCACTAGAGAACGTTTCGCTTTAGTGTTTCTTGCACTTGAACAAGCGGAACGTTTCTGCAATACCATCCCTAGATATAAAATGCCATGATGAGCCTGGTGCGACAAGAAAAACGCTTTGAGGATAAATTGGATATACAAATCGACTTTATTAGCCACTTTTTATAGCATCAAACCAAAGATAGCCAGATATTGGTGGAGCAGTGTGGCAGAACAGGCTAATGTGACTCATGAAACAATTGGAATGCAGTGCAAAGAGTTGGACTTGGACTGGGTGTACAGAATGCACATCAAGGCTTTTGGATCCGTAAAGAACAGTTTCGGCTTACGCCAAATTTACACAGACATTCTTCAGGACAACAACGATTATTCCAAAATAACAATATGTACAGGTACTCCGAGCACAGCCTGCTCGATGCACACTACTACCGGAGCAGAAATGTGCAGTAAATCCTCTACTGGGTTACTTGTGGCCAGCAGTGGGAGATAACTCCTGTGCAGAACGTCTTTGGCAGATAGACCAGAGTGACTGTATATTCTATTGCTCATGGCATGGAGAGCTGGCATGCATATTTGGTCACTTCACTTTGAACCACATGTATTGGGGTATGGTTATACAGAGTGCCACAGAGCTGGACGAAGTTCAGGGAGTGCATGCGGCGTGGCTACTCCAGCAATAACTAGGTGCAGTCTGGGAAAATGAATGACGGAGGGGCAGGAGAGGTACTTGTAATGGCGGCCACTATTGAAACAGTGACCACGACTGTTGTCTTCCGATGTCCTGCCCATGCCTCCTCCATTCTGTGCTCAGTATACTGGGAATGACACGGCATTACACAGCTAGTCAGTCATGGAATCGGCCAGGATATATCCCAGGACCATTCCAAGCAACCTGTAACATGTATACGAGTAGGTAAAACAAATGGACTTACCGGCTATGGTCATACTTGGGAACATTCAGAGTTTCAAACCGTGGGATGCTGGGAAACCCAGAGGACCCTTAACAATGGCCTCCTTTGATCGGGGAATAAAGAAGTGGTTCTTGTAACATAGGTTCCAGGGTGTTTTGGCCCACGGAGCAGAAACCCCACTAATAATGAAGGTGGAGGTGCTTGAGAGGAAAATGGCGAAAGATCGAGCCAACCATTTGCCTTGATGCGGGAGAAGGTGGGAGAGTGTCTGGAGCACAGCTGCCATGACTGTAGGGCATGCAAGATTCCTGCTGTGCTCCGAATCAAAGTTTCATTCTGGCACTCTTTCACCAGGATGTCATTTACAGTCCTTTTAACTTTTAAGAGCTGCTCAGCGGGAGTATCTAATGGTAAATCAGTGATATCATCAGCTCCATTTCAATTACCCTTTTACACGAAAAGCTCTAATGGTCTGTTATTAACACTGTGATAGACTGTGTGCATTTTTTTGTCAAATCCATACCACAGGTTAATTCAGGGGTGGACTGGGAACTAAAAGAGGCCCTGGAAATAATTACTGGGGACCAAAAGAGGCCCTGGAAATAATTTTCAAAGTGGCCCCATATGACACATTTTCAGCAAGCCCAATGCTTTTCCTATGAACAAATATGGAACTACCACACAAAAGAGGCCCAGGGTGCAGAGGCCCACCGGGAAATCTCCAGAGTTCCCTATAGGCCAGTCCGCCCCTGGGTTAATTGGTTAATGTGTGGAAGAACAGGTTAACTAAAGACTGTAGAAATGTACAAAGATGTTTGCCTGCTTGAAAAGCAAAAATATTCTCGACGGGGCTGCATATCTTCAGATTCAGTTTCCTGGAATCATACAATCTCCTGGGTTTACGCCAATCTGGCTTCCACCCAGGCCACGGCACCGAATCAGCCTTACTGGAACTTAAGATTCAATCAGATGGTATCAAACATGCCGGCAAATCAGCCCTCATCTTGCTGCTTGACCTGTCTGCAGCCTTTGACTTGGTGGATCACCAAATCCTGTGTCAACACCTGGCCTCAGCAGCACACTTCTCTCCTGACGCCATTGCTTGGATATCATCCTCCCCATCTGAGAGAACCATGAGGGTGTTTTCATCCAGCATGGCAGCTTCTCCTGCTCCCGTCCTGTGCGATGTCCCTCAAGGTTTTTGTGTCTCCCTGACACTTTACAAAGCCTTTATTTGACCTGCTTGACAACAAAGGAATTATCTAGAGAAACTATGATGATGACACACAGACCCTGCTCCCGCTCACAGAGAACTACACCACTTACTGTTGCAACCTTCTCTCCATCTACCACAATATCCAGGCATGGATGGTCTCCCACCATCTATGTCCTAATGACAACAAAACTGAACTCTTACTGGTCAGGTCACACACCACACTCAAGAACCTCTGCCTGCCCTACAAATCATTCACCATCGAGGGTAATTGCACCCAGGTCGCTAGTAGCATTAAGACATTGGGTATCTACCTGGACGCCACCCTCTCCCTCAAAAAGACTGGTTAATGCATTAGCCTCCTCTGTAGCCTACACCTCTAAATTAATCAACACATGCAGACCATTCCTGACTGCTGAGAACTGTGTGACCATTGCAAGAGCTTTGATAGGCTCTAGATTGAATTACTGCAAGGCCCCTTTTGCTGGGACCTCGTCAGACAACATCAAAAACCTACAAATTGTTCTGAATAACACCTTTAGAGATGCTCTTAACATGTCCAAGCATGAACACATTTCAGCAGCGCAAAGAGGTGCACATTGGCTTCCCATCCAAGAGCACATTATCTTTAAGTCACTAGCTATCACGCACAAGTGTCTTTCCAATACAGCCCCAAAGTATCTTTTGGAAGAATTCAAGAAATCCCAATCATCCAGACCTACCCACTCAGCTTATACCAACCTGTTAACCATCCCGATGTTTAGAAGAAATAGATGTGGAGGCTCCAGCTTCCCAGTCTCCGCTGCCAAGAACTGGAACGCACTTCCTCCCCACCTCAGACCTGAACAATCAAACTGAACCTTCAGGGAACACCTTAAGACTTTACTATTCACCACTAAAGAGGGCCACCTTCGGACTAAGCAAGTGTTATCCCTAGAACCATCTATCTTAACCTGGAACCAGTGCCTTGTTGCCTCCAGGTTTAGTGCGCTTAACAAATGCAAATAAATAAACTTTACTTTTTTGACTATCCACTTATTTTGCTCACATATTGCATAACAGTGTTTGCATGTCTTTTTCAAACAATGAAAAAAGCAGGTGACTGTTCTTGGTCATACACCCAGTGGAGAGTATACAAACATCTTAAGAGGTTGCATGCCAGTGTCAATAGCACAATGCACTGCTGCTTTACAATGCAACCTGCCACTAGCCGCCCTGTGAAACTGTGTACCAGAATGCAGAGAAATAAACAGTACAGGGTGCACCGCTCACCTATGCTAGGGGGTATGGTCAGCTCTTTGGTTTTTCAGCTACTGCACACACCGCCATATTATACATTTCACTCTGCACCATGACCTGACAACACCAAAGTGAATTGAAGTTGTCCGATGCACCGTCCATCCAGAACAGGTTTCCTAGTTTCTTTGCATTCCAGCACTTATAGTTACATATGAATAAAGCAAGGGTTCCCGGGGCCCCATCACGTTGAGTGCCCTTATTGGCAATTGTATTACAATCTATACGACTGGTTTGTAGTAAGTTAGTCTTCCTTGTAAAGAAGAGTGATGATTACCCTCTTAAGTGCCAAGGACGAGTATGCTCGTCCTTTTTGCATAGACTTGCATAATAGCATGGCAGTTTTAAAGGGACGTCATATTATATTGCATGGTATGCAAACGTTGGATACTATTGAAAACACAATGTCTAATAAATGCAGTACTATGTTACACTGACATATTTTTGACAAGTAGCAACCATTGCATTTAGTGCACGTGTTGTCGTGTGCATTATTACTTGCTGCAAGAACAGGAGTAGCAACACTGAGTGTAGTAGTTGGAATTGGTTACATAGCCTGTGCCACTGCTTCCAAATGTATATCTTGGGTGATATTTCCATGGAGTTATACACAATAAAATATATACAAAAAGAATGAAGAGTGCATACATGCTAAGAAACAAACAAGGCAGGACGGGCCTCTCGAGAATGCTCCGCACCCTTTTTTGAGAGAGTGATAAAGGCAGAGCGCTGGAGGCAATGGGGGGACAAGGGGGACAAATCCCCCGCACAATTTTAAGTTGGGGGATATAATGGCATATGTCCCCCCCCCAGAATCTCTTGTGCGCAGACAGTGCACTGCCACTGTCTGCTGCTGCTGCATATAATTCCTGGCTCAGCCAAGAATTGCTGCCAGTGCCTGGCACAAGGTCATCACAAAGGGGTTGCAGGAGGGCCAAACTGCCCCAGGCCTTGCACTTGGGGGGCCTCACGGCGCATTCAATGACTGACCGTCATTCCACACCTATAGACTGCCCAGGGAACGCTATCTCATGGAATGCAATGCTGAGCGAGCTTATCCGATATCGGACAGTGGCCCATCTTTTGGCTTGACAGCTTTATATCCCTGATAACTAGGGCGGTAGCAAGGCAACTCCGACAGCTTGTATACTGGTACTGAGGTAACACATAACACACACAAAAACACACACACACGGATGGCATAGATTTTATTAATCGATTACGGAACATCATTTTCAGAAGGAGTAGTGACTCGTATTAAGCTAAAGAACCAGAAAAAAAACACATACTTGCTGCTGGCCTTCCACACCACCATCAGAGTGGGTGTTGCCGACCTTCCAAAACTCTAACAGGGTGGGATGTACTCTTGCCAACCTTCCAAACCACACTCAGGTTTAAGGCGCATTTCTCCTCTTGTAAAGCACACTTGAAATGGGTAAAATATAAACTTTCCATCTTTGAATGCCCTATAACAAGGTACAATGATAGGATCTGCATGAACCCACAATAACACGGAAGAGTGATATGTACTGCATGAAACCACTACAAACGAGCATTGATAAAGCCAACAGATTTGGCTTTTGTGTAGCCATGGAATAGGCATTTGGCTTGCACTGCCTGAATGGTGATACTTGACAATAATATGACACCAGCTGCAAAATGGTGTGAACACCTGGGTAAATGATACCAGTGCTTGGCAAACACCTATGATACCTATACACAATACAAAACTGTTGTCTTTGAGAATGCTTGTTCTTCATATGACTTCAGTCCGTCCAAGGAAGACATGCAAGGACACACACACACTACTTATAAATCAAGTAGCTGAAGGCACACTTGGTTAAGACACATTCTATTACACCAGTAGCACAATTACAGCTGCAATTATTATTTGTATTTCTATTATTATTATTAGGGTATTTATTGAGCACAGACCGTGCTTCTGCAAGCAACAAAGTGCTTTACAAGTCTAAGGAGAAAGTACACACTGAAGAAGGCAGAGATTCAACCAATCAGGGAGCAGAGAATGGGGCCGGGGGAGGTTAGGCAGTGACGCAGTAATGGATATGCAAGCAAACAGAGGAGGAAAGAGGAGGGAGCAGATCCCCCAGTCTAAGGATAGATGGGGAGTTGAGCCAATAACTCTCAGAAGACTGCTTAGAAATAACACTGTAAGGCCCTCTACTGCACAGAGTTTGGTTTTACTGTTTTAGCGAGATTGCTGAAAGAGTTCTCATGAGGATATGTTTTGGTTGGGAAGATGCAGGTTGTGGGTTGGTATGGCGATAGAGATTATTAGCATAGGATAGTCAATCGGTGAGGCAATAACCAAACAACATCTACAAGCTGTGTGCCTCTCCTGATATCCTATATCTCTCCTATATGTAATCCAAAGTAATCATTTTGGCTCATAGGTGGCGCTTAGGCACCACCTAATAACCAAAACTAATAAGGGATGCCTCCTGCCACTCTGAAACAGAGGGAAGATTCCACATATTGCATTAAGAACACTGATATTGATATTATCGATAGCATTCCACCTTCGCAGCAAATCTGAAAATGTAAAATGTGCCTACTTCAAACCTCCCAGGCATCTCAACCTGCAATCCACTGTGAGAACAATCAAACATGTACTGGCCTAAGAATAAATATATTGACAGACCAATACCTCTGAAAGACTTATAGGGCTGTTGCAGAGTCTGTTAGTGGTTAATCAGAGCCTGATGTGAGACTGGCAGAGTCTATCCCAACCCTGCTGACCTCTGAGAGGCACAGACCCTTTGAGAAATGCCGTAATGTGTCCAGCAGTGCTGGAGCCAGCTTGCCCCCACACTGCGCTCCACAGTGCAGAAAACTTCCCATGGCCATGCTAATCCGTATGGCAATTCCCACCCATTTCCTGCCTACCCCAACCCAAAACACCTCCTCATAGGAACTGTTTGTGCCAACTTCACTCAAGCCTTACCATCAAACTTTGCCCTCAAAGTGTATGCCAGTGGTTTCTCAAACGAGTCTTCTGAGAGTTAATGACTAAATGAAGTTGTAAACACACTACTGCTGTAATAAAAATGTCTTGACCGGGTCTGCCTTCAGCCACTTGATTTTAAAGCACCACATGTCTTTCACTGAAGTCCTGTTAAAAACAAGCAATGGCAAAGCCAACAGTTTTGGCTTGTGCATAAATATCAGGCATTTGCCAGGAACTGCTATTAGATGCTCAAGTACTCAAACCATTTGCACCTGCTGCCATCAACGGCCAGTTAATACCAATACAGCAGTGCCTTTCCCATGTCTTCACAAACGCGCAAACTGTTAGCATTGCCAATGCTTGTTTTGCTTTGCCCATGATTTACAGGAACATGCATCAAGGGTAAAGCAAATATACTACTTGGCTAAACTGAACCACATTGAATATAGGTCGGTCTAGTCAGTAATAACATTTATGGTGCATAGTCAGCCTAGACATACTTTCTTTTACTGGCTGGGAGTCCTTATATGGTAATAATGGCATATATTCATGCAGCCTGAGGGGACATACATGGGAAGAACCAGCACAAATATATTTTTATGTTAGCATATGTTGTGTGTAGAAACGGCACGACATGTATTGGAAAATGTTCCTGTGCATAGTTGGTGACTGGCAACTATTGGTTTTTTCATGTGCTTCCGTACAAAACCAATTGCAAACTGTATGGATTTCTACCCAATTTTGCAAAGAAAGTGCCATAGAATGCATAGTTTTAACCCAATGTTTCAAACATTTTCTTGGGAGTGAGACACCCCTCAAACTCTCCTTGTTTGGTTTGGTCTCCCTCCCTGTGTTTTGTCGATCCTGCATAATTCATGCAAACATTTAACCCTCTTCAGTTCATAAATTCACCAGCCTCCACTTTACATCATCTACCTGTCACTGTTTATGTGTGTTTTAATGTGCACACAGGGGCAGGATGCTCCCTAATGCTGTAATGACGCACCACATGCCGTCATACCATCCTATATATCTTTATGCATATGATACAAAAGTTAGTCTGGCATGAACCTTTCTTCAGTACAGAAATCTAACTTTGCTGTAGTTGATTTGCAGTTGTAATAATTACCCATATTTGGGTTCCTCCACATAAACTCAAGGGGAGATTTCTCGTGTCTCCTGTTTGTGGCGGTGCCGCCGCTGGGCCAGTGCAAAAAATGGTAAGGGGGCCTCACCCAGTTTTTTCCCCTGGGCCTCACCACACCTTGTGACAGCCCTGGCCGGGCAGTTGCTTGCAACTTCACTTGCATGCAAAGATGAAAGTGCTGCTCATGGCATGCCAGGGGCCGAGGCACGCGCCTGCGCATATGACTCCAGGCATTGCCCAGGCGAGAAACAAACTGCACAAGCCCCTGCGCAGTGCACTGCTGCGCAGCATCTGGAGTCCAGTCACAGTGCTGCTGACTACTGTCGTCAAAGCGAGCACAGAGCATGAGCGAGCAGGCTGACTGAGGCAGCAATGCCACGTGCTGAGTCTCAGGCTGGTCAGGGACGGTCACATCTTATTTTCTTTTGCAGCAGCGACCAGCGAAATTCAAGTGGTTGTAGTCTCACTTGCTGCTTGCTGGGCTGTCGACCAGCCTGCCTGTGCCTGATCAATCCGATCGTGCGTTTGAGAATCAATTACTCTGACTGTCTGAGACCACGAGTTTGCTGCTGACCTTAAGGTAGTGTGTCTGTGTGTCAGTGTGTGTGTGGCCCACCAATTTAGCATCAAACTTTCTACGCCATCATCACGCCTTGAATGAAATGGTTCTGTTATTTTCAGAACTTGCCTGTTTTCATCTCATTGGGGTTCTGTGGCGTGTCAGGAATCGCATCTTAAATTAGTTACCTCCTTAATTTATTTACAGGATTATTGATAGCTGGCTGCTGCCTGCTGGTGGCATTGTTTGATATTTAATAGCCTATATATAATGAAGATATTTGTTTAAGGGGCACAGGGTGAGTATGCATGCTGGTTGCAACTGGGGCCATGAAAGCATTGAATAGGCATCCAGACACACATGCACCCATCACCAACCTGCACACCTGTACACTCATCCTCCCATCATCTAACAGTGCATCGTTAGATTTAAAGCTGATGTGCCTTGCCTCGTGCCTGCTTGGAATGGTGCGGTGGGATGACAGATGGTGTTGTGTAAGAATCAAGTCTTTGCTGATATTATTTGTTTTGTACAGCGAGACAGCCCTTTCTATGTGGGGTCTCTTGCTGCATTTATCAAGCGTTTCCTCTTCATTGTGGAGGGTTCAAATCCATGTTCCTTCCAACATGCTCATCTGCATTTAAAAACAAATGCTGACAAAGCCAAGGGCAAGGGGAGAAGAATACATGCAAAGGACACAAGGGTACTATTGAGGGTGGACTGGTCATACATGAACAGGCTGGAGGCAGAGGCTTTGATTTGCTGCAAAAGCTGGCTGTGTAAGATGATAGATACAAGGTGTGTCTGGACATAGAACTTAAATGCTGTGAGATTGCAGAGGTCTTCTTACGAGTGCTATGATACAGTCTCTACAATAATGGCTGTCAATCTGGGTAATGTGCCCTGAGAACCCCAGGCGTAGTCTTGCAAAGCACTAGCAGCACTAGAAGGAGAGAGCAATTCCTGGGGAGTCTCAGGTTTGGGCGGGGTAGCATGTAAGACGATTCTGAGAAATTGATTGTATATACATATATATATATATTCCAGATATGAGTAGCCATTCCGGCGAGCAGCACTCTCAATCTGTGAATTCTGGACCAGAAATGTGCCATTCAGTGGAAGATAGGCTGCGTAGGTTGTAGGCTGAACAGATATGGGAAGAGTTAGGCCTGGCGGTTCTAGGCTGGTCAATATGGGTAGAGGTAGCCCTGTAGCAGAGAGTCTAGTGTGGGCAGAGGAGGGCCTTTAGCAGAGATTATGATGTGGACAGCAGGCCAGGCCTGCATTAGAGATTCTGATTTGGGCAGATGTATGCCTGCAGCAGGGATTCGTATGTGGGCAGAAGTAGGCCTCCAGCAGGCATTCTGAAGTTGACAGAGGTAAACCCTGCAGCAGGTATTCTGGTGCGGACAGAGGTATCCCTGCAGCATGGCTTCTGGTGTGGACAGGGCTATGCCTGTAGCAGGGATTCGGATGTGGGCAGAGGTCAATGGTTGTTCATTGGATAGGTATTTAATTTGGATCCACCTTTAAAAATCTAGAAACTGCTTTTTATTTCTTCCACATTTGCCTATGTGTCTCCCGGCCTTCTCTGTGCCAGTTTTCTTCTATCCTGCCTTGTTCTCATGCCACTCTGTTTATGGCTGGGGTGACGGGTCGGGTCGGCTGCCTGAATGGAAAACACTCGTACTGTAACCCACCATGGACCCATGCCACATCAGGGACCGGGTCACGGTGACCCGTTCACCCTGCAGCTACCCTGAAACGCAATAGGGGAACTGCAGCACAGTGCATTAGGGGGTGGTGCTATTCAGATGATTACTGAACAGCTTAGCACTGGGATTAAAAAAAAAAAAATGGTAAAAAAAGGGGGGTTTGGGGGGGAACCCCCCATTTCCAATAAAAAACGTCATTAAAAAAAATGGGACTTTTTTTTTCTGCCTTTTTTTCGAGATTTATTTTTTCGAGATTTATTTTTTCGAGATTTTGACCATAAACCCTGGCCACTGGCTTAAGAGGTGCTCTGTGTGTCTTTTCAACACTCATGGAAATGCCATGGCAAAGAAGCTAGCCGGTATCTCACGGCAGCCCACTGGTTTACACCCCTTACATTCTTTGGTGCACGTGCACCATCTGTCAAAAGGCTGCCACCAGACCCTAACTGATGTGCATGCATAAAGGGGGCCTAGAAAATGTCCAGGCTCCGAAGGCTCAGAACCGATCATGTCTCTTGTTCTTACCATTAATGGTCAATAATTAGAATCGGCATCAGTGGAAATTTGGTGGGGAGAATTGGAGGTTACCCACCTTTGCAATCAAGGCACATTGGTGGAAGGGAACTTCTATCTGGAGGGATGTTGAAAAGAATACATTTTTGGACAAGAAACTATTTTTAAGTATCTTAAATGGGGAAAGTGAACAGAGGCACGTGTGTTCTGCAACCTAGCAGAACTGCCACCCTTAATCCGAAACTTACTGTGCTATGCAGGACAATGTTTCACTGTAACATGGAAGCTTTCCCAGGCTATGCCACACTTTCTCGACAGTAGTAAGGAATTGCTCTGTGGAATAATCCCTGACAGTGGCACTAAACCATTCCTTGCCTGAATGGAAGATTTTAGGAGTGCCCTCGCAATGCTACCCACATCCAGCCCAGACTGAGCCAATCCTTGTTACGCTGGCATTCCTCTGCTTTTGGGTTTGTCACCTCTGCTGAAAGAAAATGTGTTTGCTTGAAAGCCATAGTTCATTAATTACACGCTCCTATTTCCTGTAATGACATGAAGCAGCATTGATTGTTCTCATTGTAGCCTCTTTCACAAGCACAGTTTCACCTGAGCGCCTTGATTTGGGGGAAGTCACCTCTGGGGGCTACATAGGTAGGTTCTCATGCTGTGTAACTTTCACTCTCTGTGGATTACCCTGCATTCCTGTTGAGGCTCTCCCTTTGTCTTCCTATATTACCTCTCACAATTTTGGGTGTTCATGCAGACTGGACTAAACAAGGCAGGACAGATCTGCCCCACCCCTGCCCCCCCTGCCCCCACCACCAATGTGCTCTGGCTCTCTCTGCCAAATTCTCTGCCACCATTTAAATTTGCTTGCAAATATTAAAGCAGATAGTGGGGTGACCATGCATTTTAAGCGGTCGTTACTCTGCTACGGCACATGAACGTATAGTATAGTGTATGTTTCTTGACCTTGATTCGAGCTTCAGCTTCGTTCCTGTATGTGGTCATGGCTCTCTGCGGTTGGTGACTGCAATACACTTTATCCCATGTGCAATTCACTGTGCTCTGATTAAAAACACACCGCTGTTGCAAACGTGATTAACCTTTGGCACTCGAAACACTTGTGTTTCTGCTGTGGGTATAATGTTAAAACTGTCATTTGTCTGTCTTTTGTATCGCTTGCATCCGAAATTGCACAGTTGAGCTGGGTGTCTGTCTTGAGCCACCTCTCCAATATTCACATTACACATTAGACTCAATCATGTGCAATATACACAAAGATATAATGGATCTGGTTGACATACAAACAATAGCAACAGAATTGATCATGCGTACAGAGCGTGCAAAAAAACGTTTTTTTGATCAAATGTGCTTGATCATCACACACTACAAATAGTGAAATTGACAGATCATTTTTCTTTTTCTTTTTTTTTTCTTTTTTTTTTTTTGATTGGCTGAAAGAATTCAACCTTACAAAAAAGGAGACTTTGTTACAGCATAATTTAGATATTAACAAAAGAAAAATGACATATTATTTACAAATTTACATCAGTTGCATAAGTTGCATAAGCATACCCAAATACAATAACCCCTCTATTATTATCATTGACAGCATTAAAACACACTAAAGGGAGAAACCAAAAGCTAAAAGGAATGTTTAAAAATAAAATTTCAGTTTGGACCGATGTGTGTCATTTCATAAAAAAGAATAACAAAGCACTTTGTATTTAGTAAACGACTTGTTAAAAGGAGCCTTAACCGAAAATGTATGGGGTTATCTTAAGACCAGAATTCATATGGCAGAATTGTTTTTATAAATTGCGTTAATGCAATGCGAATCACAGTTCGATTGCTCGTGATCAGAATCGTCCATATTTCACAGGTCGATCGATCGCAAAATATTTGCAGTAAATTGCGAAAGTAATGTTCTCGGAGCCCAGACAATGCACAACATTCAACTACTAAATGAGATAGTGTTCCCACTTGTTTGCAGTTTTTACAAAATCGGCAGTAATGATGATTTTTTGGAATTAATCCACGCCTAGCTAAGATCTGGTTTGTTGGCTGAAGATTCAACCGTAATCTTAGCATTTCTGCACGAACATAATGTGATGGACACTTTATGAGGTAATGGGCCATTTGTTTAAACTTTTTAGGGGGGAAAAGGTTTAAATCAAAATCTACATAACTTGTACACAGTTGATGCGTCACAAGCCAATCATGCCAATAGATTTTTTTCTTGGCTTTGTCGGGATTAGTAATTAAGAGCTCAATTGAAATGTCAGCATTAACTAGCGAATTCAGGATGACTTGTACCCACTGTTTAGGGAATGCATCATGAGATGAGCAAAGATATATCACCACTGATCGCAAAATGTTTGTGTTATTAATTCCTAGCAAACATTTGCGATAGAAGTTACACATCTTCCATAGGACCGAAGCAGAAAGTGAGATCAAACCTAATTCATACCTTAATAGACAAATCGGGGTACACAACGGTAAGCAGAACACTGCTTTCCAAAATTTACCTTCAAGGTGATCCCAATATGATCTGAGCTGTGGTGTAAAAGTCTCAGCTCCGTAAGAAAGAATGGGGACGACTTTTTGATTGTAAAAAGTGACAACATGAGTAGATGTGAATTTTCCATATTTGTGCAGTACTATTCTTGCTTGAGATGTTAAAATCATAGTTTTTGCCTTTAATGTGTCTGCATAAATTTGATTTTTTACAGAGCCTGAAAAGGGAAGACCTAAATATTTGTAATTAGTTACAATTTTTATAGGTACTTTCTGCAAAAACCATTGAATTTGGACATTGTTGTATTCTTTCTTTTTAGACAGGTCACTATCTGCGTTTTACTCACGTTGATAGTCAGATTGCTATTGCCAACATACTCATTTAATTTATTTAGTAGTTCTTGCAGTCCTTTTGGGGTTTGTGAAATTAAGACTAAATCGTCGGCATACAAAAGCCATGTGATTTTCTGGGACCCTAACTTGGGAGCATCAGAGAGTGCTTCCTCAAAGGAGATTCCTATATCTAATAGGAAAAGATTGAATAATGTTGATGCTAAAATGCACCCTTGTTTTAGGCCTCTCAGTGTCCCAAATTTCGCAGTTAATAAACCCTCAAGAGATAGTCTCACTTGCATCGTTCGTTGTGTCTGAATGAAGCTTTTGGATTATGGTTAATAGTGATGATGGGCAGCCATAATTTTGAAGTTTCTGAAATAGTAACATTCTATCCACCGAGTCAAATGCTAAACGAAAGTCTACAGATCATTTTTCTTTCTGGTTTGTGTTTGTAGCAATGTCCATAGGTGTCCCTGTCCCCCCCCAGATTGTATGTGTCTCCTACGCCCCTTCTGGCACGGAACTTGTTTCCAGTGATCAGCGTGAAAAAGGCATGGCGCGTCATTCATGAAGTACCATATCTGTAGTGTGAATGTTTTGTTGTAATGAAATCATGGAAGGCCAAAGGGCATGCACTGTTACTTCTACTGCCAAAGGTATTATGATGTCACAGGTTAGATAAAGGCAACGAAGCTTTGTGTTATGTGTGACGTCATGAGCCACTCCTGGTTTTTCCTGCTGCCTGCTGGGATTTGTTATTTATTCCCCCCCGACCCCACACACTAACACGTGTGGGCCTACAAATCCCAGCATGCAAATGTGAAAAGCCGGGACTGGCTCCTGCCGCACGGCGTGACATGGGGCAACTTGGCAGCTATGTTCCTAGATTCTACCATTTGGGAACCTGGTAGTGCACCCATGACCAGTAGTTGAACAAAGTATTGAAGGCGACTTGTGTTTTCCCCCTCTCCTGTATGGTGTGAATTTATCCTGCCCAACTAGGCCCCCCACAGAAGAGTACAGACTATATACCTGCCCACAGTATCCATTCCACTCTCGAGACAGTGGTAGAGTCAGGGTTTTAACGTTTCATTGTGCGATTTGTTATGCTGGTTTTAAATCTGAGAAACCGGAACTACACGACCCAGAATGCAAAGTTAAAACCAGGATAGTTCAGTGTCTCCCGAATAAAATGGATGCGTGCTGGCATGTATGTACAGAGTCTGCTTGATCACCGCATTCCTGACTGAGAGCAATATGACTCTGTTCACACACCACCGCAGGGGATTGTGTGGTGTGCCAGGAGGTTCAAGATTCGTATGGGGTAATGGGTGGATATCCTTCGCTTATACAAAACATGCTAATATTGTCCATTCAGCAGGTATTAGCCCAGTTCTGGTTTTAACTTTGCATTCTGGGACTTTGTAGCCGTGTTCCCCCATTACGAACAGAGGACTACAAGTCCCAGAATGCGACTGTGCACCGGGTGGACTCGTGTCTCCAGAATTGAAAGTATAAGGTTGACGTTTAAAAGCAGGAAAACACAACAAAATAGACATTTGGAAATCAACGAGGGGGTTTTCACCCCCAACTCAAGAACATTTGCTTCATAGGAACATTAACCACGTCATATGCCTTTCGTTTCACTCGATTCTTGTGTCACAATGTAAACTATTAAGCAGAGCGGGTTAGCAGCTAGTAAAAGGCACGGGGCATGCTGTCACGTGTGCACGTGGGACGAGTGCGTGCAACCTGTAGCTGGGAAGTGGGATGTGCGATGGAACCTGCTGGACGCTCTGAGCCGCCTCTGGGATTTCCATGCATCAGTATCCGCAAAACACACGCCGCCCTGTGCCCTTGGTGGGGAATACTGACATGGACCACAACAATGCGCACCCTGGTACTTTGCATTGTGTAGTTATAATGTTAGCCCGCCAAACAACATACTAGTACAACAATGCAAACAGTGTGAGCCTCTAAGCAGGGAGTAGCCGAGGATCTCCCGCCTGACGTATTGACATTCCACGCCAGCATGTTATTGCAATATGAATAATAGTTTAAAAAATATACGCTGCGCATCAAACATCTGCATTTAAGATTGCAGCCCGGGTTGTGCTGCTCCTAAACAGGAAATTGCACGGGCGCATCTGTTGCGCTGCGGGCTTCCGTCCAATTCCCCGCTATTATTTGCGCCTCGGATCTGTGAATGTGCGCAACTTCGGCTATTGAAGAACAGTAAAGGAACCCAGTAAACTGCACAGGATCACACACGCGATCGCGATACCTAGAACCAACAGCTCCGACAGCTCGCCAGTCATAACATAATTTAAAAATCCCGAATCCCCGGCCCATGCAGTTTATGTGGGAACATATCGGTTGCGGACTTTGCATGTATCTGATTCGTGCAAGTTCATCAGTACACTACTCCCTGCTCTACTCCTAGAAACTGCCTCCAAGTGCACGCCACCTCTACAGCCTGGCGTATTATCAGACTTTGTTATATAACAGAATTTGCACCCAGGACTGGGTGGGTACCAGTGCCCTCTGCGAGCTTAATAGCTGCAATAAAAAGATGAGCGCATCTTGCAGAGTAATGCAAGAACAACGCTCAAGTCTCCAACTTATCTGACTCGTTAAAACCAGAGACAGATGCTGACTGGGTTTTTGGGAGTTATGGAGATCTTCTGGCGTGTGCAAGTCAAGTGTGGTTGGGGCAGAGTCAGTCAGGTGCCAGATAAAAACCGGACCTGCGACTGGCTCCATCCCAGCCATGCGTAGTGGCAGCGTGATTTAACATGTCCAAATTGCCAGTTTTCTCAGGTGTAAGTTAGTAGCTCATCATACACTGTCCATGTATCATTGCATTATGGGACATGCAGTCCTGTGTTCAAAACGTGAACGCGAAGCTACACTTGCCTAAATTAGAATTAAAAAACGCGCAGTGCTAACTTGCCATCTCTATACATCTTTCGGAGAAAGTATGAATTGCCAAGTATACCAGCCATGCACCAGGACATGAAAAAAAATACTCACCGCCGATGGGTGAGTGGACAATCCACAGAGGCGTGGCACCACCGATCAAGAGGTGTCTTCATGGGACGCAAGAGTTGCAGCCCTCAAAAATCCCAGGATCCGCGGAGGACAGAAGCGCTGGGAGATGGAGTGCGAGGTGTTGCCGACCGAACTACGGAGGTGGAGGCAGTCTCCGAGGGGGGGCCCACGGGCAACATTGGTCGACAATGGGAGGAAACACAGTATCAAAAACACAAACAATCCGCGCCGGCACTGTCCTGCATGCGCACGGCGAGATGGGGGGCACGCCCGCCCTCGACAGCCCGTGCAGAACTGACAGCCCTTCAGTTCCTGCGCCGCCTCCTCCTCCCCCTCCTCACACAAAAACACGCTCCTCATCTCAGACCGCATGCATGCTCCGGAAGCCAGGCCACCAAGGCACGTTCACTCAGAGCTAAACACACTCAGGTGAAGGGATTAACGAGAAATCGGAAGTAAAGACAAATGCAGGCACAGCAGAGAGGCAGAGGGGAAGGACAGAAGCCGAGATGGCAACAGCCTCCTCCTGCCCAGCTGTGTTGATGGCCCAGACCGCAGAGTCCCCACACGCGCTCAGTTTGACTGAAACACTGAACTTCTGGGACTCCCCGGAGTTTTCATGTTTTGGTGGGGAAAATGTTATTTGTTGAAGAGTGAAGTACACAACCCTAATTACATTTGGTTATCGACACAATGCACATCCCACTTGTCTAGATCAAGACATTTCACTCCAGAATCCTGGAAAGACATTACACTCCACAATCCTGGTACACGCAGACGCCTGTATACCAGCTTTCACGTGCCCCCTTTTTTATTATTAAGACATGTGTTTTTGTGTACATAAAATCTTTCACATCTCTTTTATTTACCATCAAAACATTTCAATGCAAGTATCAATTATGTCTGGGGTTGCTTGGTTTACTGTGCAGAGGGGACCTGGCCTAGCAGTTCGGGTTGGGCTGCTACCTTCGGTGGCGGCAGCTGCTGACTGATTTGCACATGGCTGGTACCCTCTTGCAATGGCGCAGACGGGCTAAAAAACGGTGGTGTGGAAGGTTGCCCAGAGCAATTGCCAGTGGTTTAGATTAATTTGAAACCTTCCACCCAACACTTTTGTGGTCAGTTTGTTTCTCCTTGTGAGAGAGAGGGTATGCCCAGACGTGGGTCCCTTGCTCGCTGCGCCACAGGGAACCAGGCTGCACCTCACTGAGGAGGTCCAACAAGGCCGAAACATGTCTGGGGTTGCTTGGTTTTCTGTGCAGAGGGGACCTGGCCAAGCAGTTCGGGCTGGGCTGCAACCTTCGGTGGCGGCAGCTGCTGACTGATTTGCACATGGCTGGCACCCTCTTGCAATGGCGCAGACGGGCTAAAAAACGGTGGTGTGGAAGGTTGCCCAGAGCAATTGCCAGTGGTTTAGATTAATTCGAAACCTTCCACCCATCACTTTTGTGGTCAGTTTGTTTCTCCTTGTGAGAGAGAGGGTATGCCCAGACGTGGGTCCCTTGCTCGCTGCGCCACAGGGAACCAGGCTGCACCTCACTGAGGAGGTCCAACAAGGCCAAAACATGTCTGGGATTGCTTGGTTTTCTGTGCAGAGGGGCCTGGCCTAGCAGTTCGGGCTGGGCTGCTACCTTCGGTGGCGGCAGCTTCTGACTGATTTGCACATGGCTGGTACCCTTTTGCAATGGCGCAGACGGGCTAAAAAACGGTGGTGTGGAAGGTTGCCCAGAGCAATTGCCAGTGGTTTAGATTAATTCAAAACCTTCCACCCATCACTTTAGTGGTCAGTTTGTTTCTCCTTGTGAGAGAGAGGGTATGCCCAGACGTGGGTCCCTTGCTCGCTGCACCACAGGGAACCAGGCTGCACCTCACTGAGGAGGTCCAACAAGGCCGAAACATGTCTGGGGTTGCTTGGTTTTCTGTGCAGAGGGGACCTGGCCTAGCAGTTTGGGCTGGGCTGCTACCTTCAGTGGCGGCAGCTGCTGACTGATTTGCACATGGCTGGTACCCTTTTGCAATGGCGCAGACGGGCTAAAAAACGGTGGTGTGGAAGGTTGCCCAGAGCAATTGCCAGTGGTTTAGATTAATTCGAAACCTTCACCCATCACTTTTGTGGTCAGTTTGTTTCTCCTTGTGAGAGAGAGCGTATGCCCAGATGTGGGTCCCTTGCTCGCTGCACCATAGGGAACCAGGCTGCACCTCACTGAGGAGGTCCAACAAGGCTGAAACATGTCTGGGGTTGCTTGGTTTTCTGTGCAGAGGGGACCTGGCCTAGCAGTTCGGGCTGGGCTGCTACCTTCGCTGGCGGCAGCTGCTGACTGATTTACACATGGCTGGCCCCTTTTGCAATGGCGCAGACGGGCTAAAAAACGGTGGTGTGGAAGGTTGCCCAGAGCAATTGCCAGTGGTTTAGATTAATTCGAAACCTTCCACCCATCACTTTTGTGGTCAGTTTGTTTCTCCTTGTGAGAGAGAGGGTATGCCCAGATGTGGGTCCCTTGCTCGCTGCGCCACAGGGAACCAGGCTGCACCTCACTGAGGAGGTCCAACAAGGCCGAAACATGTCTGGGGTTGCTTCGTTTTCTGTGCAGAGGGGACCTGGCCTAGCAGTTTGGGCTGGGCTGCTACCTTAGGTGGCGGCAGCTGCTGACTGATTTGCACATGGCTGGTACCCTTTTGCAACGGCGCAGACGGGTTAAAAAACGGTGTTGTGGAAGGTTGCCCAGAGCAATTGCCAGTGGTTTAGATTAATTTGAAACCTTCCACCCAAGACTTTTGTGGTCAGTTTGTTTCTCCTTGTGAGAGAGAGGGTATGCCTAGACGTGGGTCCCTTGCTCGCTGCGCCACAGGGAACCACAGGAGGTGTTGCCGACCGAACTACGGAGGTGGAGGCAGTCTCTGAGGGGGGGCCCACGGGCAACATTGGTCGACAATGGGAGGAAACACAGTATCAAAAACACAAACAATCCGCGCCGGCACTGTCCTGCATGCGCACGGCGAGATGGGGGGCACGCCCGCCCTCGACAGCCCGTGCAGAACTGACAGCCCTTCAGTGCCTGCGCCGCCTCCTCCTCCCCCTCCTCACACAAAAACACGCTCCTCATCTCAGACCGCATGCATGCTCCGGAAGCCAGGCCACCAAGGCACGTTCACTCAGAGCTAAACACACTCAGGTGAAGGGATTAACGAGAAATCGGAAGTAAAGACAAATGCAGGCACAGCAGAGAGGCAGAGGGGAAGGACAGAAGCCGAGATGGCAACAGCCTCCTCCTGCCCAGCTGTGTTGATGGCCCGGACCGCAGAGTCCCCACACGTGCTCAGTTTGAATGAAACACTGAACTCCTGGGACTCCCCGGAGTTTTCATGTTTTGGTGGGGAAAATGTTATTTGTTGAAGAGTGAAGTACACAATCCTAATTACATTTGGTTATCGACACAATGCACATCCAACTTGTCTAGATCAAGACATTTCACTCCAGAATCCTGGAAAGATATTCTACTCCACAATCCTGGTACATGCAGACGCCTGTATACCAGCTTTCACGTGCCCCCTTTTTTATTATTAAGACATGTGTTTTTGTGTACATAAAATCTTTCACATCTCTTTTATTTACGATCAAAACATTTCAATGCAAGTATCAATTATGTCTGGGGTTGCTTGGTTTTCTGTGCAAAGGGGACCTGGCCTAGCAGTTCGGGCTGGGCTGCTACCTTCGGTGGCGGGAGCTGCTGTCTGATTTGCACATGGCTGGTACCCTCTTGCAATGGTGCAGACGGGCTAAAAAACGGTGGTGTGGAAGGTTGCCCAGAGCAATTGCCAGTGGTTTAGATTAATTTGAAACCTTCCACCCATCACTTTTGTGGTCAGTTTGTTTCTCCTTGTGAGAGAGAGGGTATGCCCAAACGTGGGTCCCTTGCTCGCTGCGCCACAGGGAACCAGGCTGCACCTCACTGAGGAGGTCCAACAAGGCCAAAACATGTCTGGGATTGCTTGGTTTTCTGTGCAGAGGGGCCTGGCCTAGCAGTTCGGGCTGGGCTGCTACCTTCGGTGGCGGCAGCTTCTGACTGATTTGCACATGGCTGGTACCCTTTTGCAATGGCGCAGACGGGCTAAAAAACGGTGGTGTGGAAGGTTGCCCAGAGCAATTGCCAGTGGTTTAGATTAATTCAAAACCTTCCACCCATCACTTTAGTGGTCAGTTTGTTTCTCCTTGTGAGAGAGAGGGTATGCCCAGACGTGGGTCCCTTGCTCGCTGCACCACAGGGAACCAGGCTGCACCTCACTGAGGAGGTCCAACAAGGCCGAAACATGTCTGGGGTTGCTTGGTTTTCTGTGCAGAGGGGACCTGGCCTAGCAGTTTGGGCTGGGCTGCTACCTTCAGTGGCGGCAGCTGCTGACTGATTTGCACATGGCTGGTACCCTTTTGCAATGGCGCAGACGGGCTAAAAAACGGTGGTGTGGAAGGTTGCCCAGAGCAATTGCCAGTGGTTTAGATTAATTCGAAACCTTCACCCATCACTTTTGTGGTCAGTTTGTTTCTCCTTGTGAGAGAGAGCGTATGCCCAGATGTGGGTCCCTTGCTCGCTGCACCATAGGGAACCAGGCTGCACCTCACTGAGGAGGTCCAACAAGGCTGAAACATGTCTGGGGTTGCTTGGTTTTCTGTGCAGAGGGGACCTGGCCTAGCAGTTCGGGCTGGGCTGCTACCTTCGGTGGCGGCAGCTGCTGACTGATTTACACATGGCTGGCCCCTTTTGCAATGGCGCAGACGGGCTAAAAAACGGTGGTGTGGAAGGTTGCCCAGAGCAATTGCCAGTGGTTTAGATTAATTCGAAACCTTCCACCCATCACTTTTGTGGTCAGTTTGTTTCTCCTTGTGAGAGAGAGGGTATGCCCAGATGTGGGTCCCTTGCTCGCTGCGCCACAGGGAACCAGGCTGCACCTCACTGAGGAGGTCCAACAAGGCCGAAACATGTCTGGGGTTGCTTCGTTTTCTGTGCAGAGGGGACCTGGCCTAGCAGTTTGGGCTGGGCTGCTACCTTAGGTGGCGGCAGCTGCTGACTGATTTGCACATGGCTGGTACCCTTTTGCAACGGCGCAGACGGGTTAAAAAACGGTGTTGTGGAAGGTTGCCCAGAGCAATTGCCAGTGGTTTAGATTAATTTGAAACCTTCCACCCAAGACTTTTGTGGTCAGTTTGTTTCTCCTTGTGAGAGAGAGGGTATGCCTAGACGTGGGTCCCTTGCTCGCTGCGCCACAGGGAACCACAGGAGGTGTTGCCGACCGAACTACGGAGGTGGAGGCAGTCTCTGAGGGGGGGCCCACGGGCAACATTGGTCGACAATGGGAGGAAACACAGTATCAAAAACACAAACAATCCGCGCCGGCACTGTCCTGCATGCGCACGGCGAGATGGGGGGCACGCCCGCCCTCGACAGCCCGTGCAGAACTGACAGCCCTTCAGTGCCTGCGCCGCCTCCTCCTCCCCCTCCTCACACAAAAACACGCTCCTCATCTCAGACCGCATGCATGCTCCGGAAGCCAGGCCACCAAGGCACGTTCACTCAGAGCTAAACACACTCAGGTGAAGGGATTAACGAGAAATCGGAAGTAAAGACAAATGCAGGCACAGCAGAGAGGCAGAGGGGAAGGACAGAAGCCGAGATGGCAACAGCCTCCTCCTGCCCAGCTGTGTTGATGGCCCAGACCGCAGAGTCCCCACACGTGCTCAGTTTGAATGAAACACTGAACTCCTGGGACTCCCCGGAGTTTTCATGTTTTGGTGGGGAAAATGTTATTTGTTGAAGAGTGAAGTACACAATCCTAATTACATTTGGTTATCGACACAATGCACATCCAACTTGTCTAGATCAAGACATTTCACTCCAGAATCCTGGAAAGACATTCCACTCCACAATCCTGGTACATGCAGACGCCTGTATACCAGCTTTCACGTGCCCCCTTTTTTATTATTAAGACATGTGTTTTTGTGTACATAAAATCTTTCACATCTCTTTTATTTACGATCAAAACATTTCAATGCAAGTATCAATTATGTCTGGGGTTGCTTGGTTTTCTGTGCAAAGGGGACCTGGCCTAGCAGTTCGGGCTGGGCTGCTACCTTCGGTGGCGGGAGCTGCTGTCTGATTTGCACATGGCTGGTACCCTCTTGCAATGGTGCAGACGGGCTAAAAAACGGTGGTGTGGAAGGTTGCCCAGAGCAATTGCCAGTGGTTTAGATTAATTTGAAACCTTCCACCCAACACTTTTGTGGTCAGTTTGTTTCTCCTTGTGAGAGAGAGGGTATGCCCAGACGTGGGTCCCTTGCTCGCTGCGCCACAGGGAACCAGGCTGCACCTCACTGAGGAGGTCCAACAAGGCCGAAACATGTCTGGGGTTGCTTGGTTTTCTGTGCAGAGGGGACCTGGCCAAGCAGTTCGGGCTGGGCTGCAACCTTCGGTGGCGGCAGCTGCTGACTGATTTGCACATGGCTGGTACCCTCTTGCAATGGCGCAGACGGGCTAAAAAACGGTGGTGTGGAAGGTTGCCCAGAGCAATTGCCAGTGGTTTAGATTAATTCGAAACCTTCCACCCATCACTTTTGTGGTCAGTTTGTTTCTCCTTGTGAGAGAGAGGGTATGCCCAGACGTGGGTCCCTTGCTCGCTGCGCCACAGGGAACCAGGCTGCACCTCACTGAGGAGGTCCAACAAGGCCGAAACATGTCTGGGATTGCTTGGTTTTCTGTGCATAGGGGACCTGGCCTAGCAGTTCGGGCTGGGCTGCTACCTTCGGTGGCGGCAGCTTCTGACTGATTTGCACATGGCTGGTACCCTTTTGCAATGGCGCAGACGAACTAAAAAACGGTGGTGTGGAAGGTTGCCCAGAGCAATTGCCAGTGTTTTAGATTAATTCAAAACCTTCCACCCATCACTTTTGTGGTCAGTTTGTTTCTCCTTGTGAGAGAGAGGGTATGCCCAGACGTGGGTCCCTTGCTCGCTGCACCACAGGGAACCAGGCTGCACCTCACTGAGGAGGTCCAACAAGGCCGAAACATGTCTGGGGTTGCTTGGTTTTCTGTGCAGAGGGGACCTGGCCTAGCAGTTTGGGCTGGGCTGCTACCTTCAGTGGCGGCAGCTGCTGACTGATTTGCACATGGCTGGTACCCTTTTGCAATGGCGCAGACGGGCTAAAAAACGGTGGTGTGGAAGGTTGCCCAGAGCAATTGCCAGTGGTTTAGATTAATTAGAAACCTTCACCCATCACTTTTGTGGTCAGTTTGTTTCTCCTTGTGAGAGAGAGCGAATGCCCAGATGTGGGTCCCTTGCTCGCTGCACCACAGGGAACTAGGCTGCACCTCACTGAGGAGGTCCAACAAGGCCGAAACATGTCTGGGGTTGCTTCGTTTTCTGTGCAGAGGGGACCTGGCCTAGCAGTTCGGGCTGGGCTGCTACCTTAGGTGGCGGCAGCTGCTGACTGATTTGCACATGGCTGTTCCCCTTTTGCAATGGAGCAGACGGGCTAAAAAAGGTGGTGTGGAAGGTTGCCCAGAGCAATTGCCAGTGGTTTAGATTAATTCGAAACCTTCCACCCATCACTGTTGTGGTCAGTTTGTTTCTCCTTGTGAGAGAGAGGGTATGCCCAGACGTGGGTCCCTTGCTCGCTGCGCCAAAGGGAACCAGGCTGCACCTCACTGAGGAGGTCCAACAAGGCCAAAACATGTCTGAGGTTGCTTGGTTTTCTGTGCAGAGGGGACCTGGCCTAGCAGTTCGGGCTGGGCTGCAACCTTCGGTGGCGGCAGCTGCTGACTGATTTGCACATGGCTGGTGCCCTCTTGCAATGGCGCAGACGGGCTAAAAAACGGTGGTGTGGAAGGTTGCCCAGAGCAATTGCCAGTGGTTTAGATTAATTCGAAACCTTCCACCCATCACTTTTGTGGTCAGTTTGTTTCTCCTTGTGAGAGAGAGGGTATGCCCAGACGTGGGTCCCTTGCTCGCTGCGCCACAGGGAACCAGGCTGCACCTCACTGAGGAGGTCCAACAAGGCCAAAACATGTCTGGGATTGCTTGGTTTTCTGTGCAGAGGGGACCTGGCCTAGCAGTTCGGACTGGGCTGCTACCTTCGGTGGCGGCAGCTGCTGACTGATTTGCACATGGCTGGTACCCTTTTGCAACGGCGCAGACGGGTTAAAAAACAGTGGTGTGGAAGGTTGCCCAGAGCAATTGCCAGTGGTTTAGATTAATTCGAAACCTTCCACCCAAGACTTTTGTGGTCAGTTTGTTTCTCCTTGTGAGAGAGAGGGTATGCCTAGACGTGGGTCCCTTGCTCGCTGCGCCACAGGGAACCAGGCTGCACCTCACTGAGGAGGTCCAACAAGGCTGAAACATGTCTTGGGTTGCTTGGTTTTCTGTGCAGAGGGGACCTGGCCTAGCAGTTCGGGCTGGGCTGCTACCTTCGGCGGCGGCAGCTGCTGACTGATTTGCAAATGGCTGGTCCCCTTTTGCAATGGCGCAGACGGGCTAAAAAACGGTGGTGTGGAAGGTTGCCCAGAGCAATTGCCAGTGGTTTAGATTAATTCGAAACCTTCCACCCATCACTTTTGTGGTCAGTTTGTTTCTCCTTGTGAGAGAGAGGGTATGCCCAGACGTTGGTCCCTTGCTCGCTGCGCCACAGGGAACCAGGCTGCACCTCACTGAGGAGGTCCAACAAGGCCGAAACATGTCTGGGGTTGCTTGGTTTTCTGTGCAGAGGGGATCTGGCCTAGCAGTTCGGGCTGGGCTGCTACCTTCGGTGGCGGCAGCTGCTGACTGATTTGCACATGGCTGGTCCCCTTTTGCAATGGCGCAGACGGGCTAAAAAACGGTGGTGTGGAAGGTTGCCCAGAGCAATTGCCAGTGGTTTAGGTTAATTTGAAACCTTCCACCCATCACTTTTGCGGTCAATAAATTATGAAAAAACAATTTATCATTAAAAAAGTCTCAATTACAAATACATTTTGTGATGCTTAGATCCCCTACCAGTCAATTCTTTCATTTTCCCCAAAGCTGTAGAACCACAGTGACTAAAGAAATCGGAGTGACATTCATGGTGGTTGTTCACAACATTTTCAGTATTTTAAATGTCTTCCTTTCAGGTACTCGTGTCTAAGGCCTTATGTGTAGGCGCATGTGTCAGACCTGTCTTGTAGAGCATCTGTCCTCGTTGTATCTTTGCACGCTCTATATATATGTATATATATATATAGTCTGTTAGATCTTGCAATGTTCTTCCTGGCACCTATCAATTCAAATTGTTCTAATAAGTTAAACAAACATCCATTAAAAATATGTTTACCTTTCTGATCCGGGCTCAGTCTTCCGTCTGACTGGGGCCTAATAAAGAACGGAACAACATTAAGACATTTCGTCAACAAACAGTTCTTGCCTAAATATTCAGCATTTTTATACAAATCCTATATTATAGTGCTCCTCTTAACTTCCCTCAAACTTACAGCCATGGGATCTATCTTACATTGTATATTTTCAAGAAAAGGATTTAATGTCTTGCTCTCTTTACAGGTACCACATAGAAGCAAATCCTTTGGAGGCCATTCTCCCTGGAATTGTTAATTGTTAATGACATCTCTAATATTGGCCAGCATACACACCAAGGTTTGGCCTAACCTTGGTTTTATCATTTGTACAGAGGTACAGAAAAGAAGTCCAATAAGTCTTTCCCATATCCTCCCTTTTAGCTTGGTCAACCGCTTGTCTACATTTCCTAATCTCATTTCAATGCCATACAAAATAAAACGTAACATTTTTGGTTTATAAACACTAATTACTGTGATGAGAGAAATCCCACCTGGCCCATTTTCCTTAGCAAATTATCTTACTGCTGACAGAAACAGCAATTTTTGTTTGCCATTTCATTTTTAATTCTATTACTTTGTATTTTGTTTACATAGAATCCCCAAGTAAGAATATTCTTTTACTTGCTCTGTAAAAGCAAAAGGAAATATCGAGGCTGAGTACCCCAAAAGGAAATACATCAAACACGGGCTTATAAAGATTCACAGATCTTTATTCTAAAACTGTACAGTTACAAAGAAACAAAGTCAGATACAGATAGCTATCTGGCCCTCAGTACATCACAGCGAATACCAGCCCTTTCGGTGCGAAAAGTGAGAGGTACTGGACGTCTAAACAGTTGTGCATTTTATACATTTGTGAACATAATGTCCAGCCCCTCTGCAAGTTAATAATCCATGGTCTAGAGTTTGTGCCGAGTTCACTTCTGGCTTGTCCGACAATATGCACATGGATCATCCTAAATTCACATACAAACAAGTCACAATGGCAACAGTGTATTCTCGGATTCAATAATAAGCCTCAACACATGTCCTTTACAATACAGTTCAGTAGTGTCCCTGTTCAGTATTTGTTCAGCATTGTGGTCGATGTATGTCCGTGGTCAGACTTATTGGTGCTGACAGTCCTCTGTCTACAAGTCAGGCATGAGACAAGGTCTCTTTACTCAACCCAAACATTCGGCCAACTGACAGTTTATTCATTAACTAACTTACAAAGTTCAGGACGGCTCAGTACAAGCAGGAAACACTGTCCACCATTTTAGAACACAGAGTTACATTGGAATAGAAATCAAAATGGTGGATGGACCTAAAATTGCAGCGAAGTCGATCTAGAATCGGGACTTTGCAATGCGGTTTTCTTCACAGAGCGACTGGGCTTAGGCCAATATATACAATAAAGGAGGCACAATATGATATCCCATTTAACAAACCCTCCTTTTTAGCCTAAGCCAAGTGCTAAACTACTTCTAGTCACTTTTCGAGTAACTCCACGTCTCAATGTCCATACATCCTGAATCACTATCATCAGAGATATCGATCGCCATGAGGTCAGATACTGAGATTTCTTCCAGCACAAATTCATTAGACATTTTCTCTGGGGCGTATACCTTGTGCCCTAATGTACCCATCGCTTGTGCACAACATCCTCCTATCATCGAACATATACCAGCAAGACATTGTATACAACAACAGAAAAACAACAGAATACCTAAAATAATCAGCAAGACCGAAAGTAGCTTCCATCCCCAAGATCGCAAGAAGTCCCAGAAACAAGCGCTAAGATCCCAGTTCCCCTCCTCGGGAACATGCACTTCTGAACTAAGGACGTGCAGATTTTGTATTGCCCTAAAAATCATTGGGGAGGAATCTGGCACGAAAACGCAGCAAGCGGACCCCACTAATTTACATACCCCACCACGCTCAGCCAGGATGACGTCTAATGCCATCCGGTTCTGAAGTACTACTAACCTTATTGCTTTTTGTTCTAAAGTCATGTTATAGAGTATGTCAGTGGTCCGGTTGATGGTCCTCTCCAGTACTATCGCTAGTCTTCTGATATCCTCAGACTTCAATATTTGCCCCCAAAATGGTACGAAGGATTTAGCTATGTCACCCAGAACTTGTGCTGAAGTATTGCCATTCTCATCCCGCCTTGGACGAGCCTTTGAAATTTCTGCAGTGCTAGCAATGAATAACCCGGGTAACAGAATCCCTAAATAACAAGTTCCCTGCCAATTCCTGGGTAACCATGGAAAAGCTACATCACCGCAAACAAAGTAGACAGGTTCGCGTACATACAAAGGTCTGTCCTCACTAGCCAAGTTCGCAACGTTGGTGCACTCCTTGAAATCACCCATTGACTGAGTACCATTCCTCTGTATGCAGAAAGAAACTGAATCAGGGCTGTGGTTAACAGTATAAGAAGGTGGCGTGGCATCCCTATTGTCTATAGGAGCCATCTTGAAAGAGATCAGAGATTCAAAAGGACGGGACAGTCTATCAGAAGGCCTAATAGAAGCAACATTAGGCTTGCTCCTGTTCGCAAAGAGTGAGCATCCCAGGGGCGTTAGAACACGTTTCTCAAAGTCATTCAAATTAGTTCCATCAAAGTTCCCTGAGATGCTATCGTTCCATCGGCCAAAGAGTATTGTTATGGTAACTCTGTGCTGAGAGTCTCTAGGAGACAGAGTGTGCAGATGCACGAAAGGTGTAAAAACAGTAGGTGCATTTTCAGTGGGTAACAGAATTTCAAGCAGATGTACTTCTTCCAAATACCAAAATCCTAAGGCAATGACTATTGTGAAACCAGTTAACATAATCACAAGACAACTACACGTTCTCGGGGCCCACGCATTCAATTGTTCATTATTACGGTCGGACTCTTATCTGTTCCGTACGAGTGGGAGCGGTAGCAGACATTGTTTCTTCAAATAAATTTGCCAAAGTTAATTTGCTGGCGATCTTTGTATTTAATGAGCCTGACACCCAAACTTAGCTGCACTGCATTTTGCAATGCCTCAGCTGGGCCTCTAGTCATATTATAGCATTCGAACCTATTGCCATTGTCACACTTGTCCCATCTATGAGACCCAATCTTGTCCCTTGTCAACAAGTTCATAGGTACCCCACTCAGGCAGCTAGCACCACCATCATGCACGTCAGTGTGCGCCTTCTACTACACTACATTCTAGCCACACACGCTGCCCTAGTCACTCAACTACCCACGGCAACTTCCTTTAACCCTTGGGGTTAATAATCTGGCCTGCCCGAACCTACACCACCCAGCTTTACCTACCATGACTATGACCCCCATAACGAGCCCCTCAACAACTACCGCAGGCGTTCACCACTCTAGTAACCAGATTAAACAATACCTTAATGACCCAGCTCTCTGGCTGGAACACTTTGCCACGAAACCCACCCCCAACCAACCTTGCCCCCTCATTCTCAGGAACAAGAGACTAGGCACTAGATTCCGCATTCGTCACTCCCGCACCAACGCCACTAAGCAAGCCTCACATATTCCACCCAGCTCACCCTCATCCACCGCTACATGCAAAACCAAGACCACAGGGGTTAAACTGCCTGTGTTCAAGGGCGCCCTTATCAATGCTAGATCTCTCACAGCACACGCTCTTGACATAGCCGACCTTATCACCACTGCTGACCTTGACTTCATTGCTATATCCGAAACTTGGCTACATGCCGCATCTGGCCCCTCTCTATCCCTGGCCTTAAGACCTGACTACGGCATCACGCGCTGTGACCGCTCCTCTGCACAAACCAGAGGTGGCGGCGTGGCCTTCATCCACAAAACTTCCCTTGACCTTGGAGTGGTATCCGACTCCAAACTGGAATCAGCTGAACTGCTCTCAATCAAATTATCACTAACACCCAACCAAACGGCCACCCTTCACCTTATCTACAGGCCCCCAGGTCCGGCACCCACCTTTGTCAGTGAAATTTCTACTCTCCTTCTTGACAAAACAAAAAACAACTCACAAACAATCATCTTAGGCAACCTCAACATAGGTCGTGGCGACCCAAAAGATCCTGTGGCAAATGATCTGGAGAATGCTCTCACAGACCTAGGCCTCACCCTGTACATCCAAGAACCGACCCATATCAAAGGCAGGACCATCGATTGGCTAGCCGGCTCCAACTGCAACATCCAGGTCCTCAACAACTCCCCATGCTTATGGTCTGACCACCACATCATAACGTTTAACAATGAAGCAACCCCGCAAGCCCCGACACCAATAGCCCCAGCACTCCCTACTCGCAACAAAAAACATATAACGAAGGAACAACTCCTCCCACTGTTACTCCCATCCCTTAATGCGGCTACTAACTCATGTTCTGATCCTACCTCCCTAGCAGACACCTTTAACCAAACCATGCTCACGGCTACAGACTCTACAGCACCAATCAAACCTAGGAAGGCCAAACCACGAGCACATCTTAACTCTTGGTTCACTCCACAGCTAAGAATCCTCTGCTGTGCGGAAAATCGTTGGAAAAGCCACCTGTCTGATGAGCATAAAGATGGCTTCCTCCTCGCATCCATTACTTATAAAGATGCCATCATTTATGCTAAAAGAGAGTCGCTTAACAATCGCATCATGCAAGCCGATTCAAACACCAAGGAACTCTTTAGAATCCTAAAAGAGCTCAAAACCCCAGTCTCCCCTCCAGACACATGCACGAAAGATAGCAAATGGTGTGCTAACATTCAAGCAGCTTTACTAAACAAAATCTCTATGCTTCAATCCAAAATTAAAGACAAGAAGGACAGCCTGAAGCTCGAATCGAACAATCTGTTAGGTCTACGACAATCCAGATTTCGGCCTAGACACGGGACTGAAACGGCTCTATTAGACCTAAAAACTCAGATCGAAGTATTGAAGTATAAGGGAAAATTAGCAATGCTACTACTCCTCAACCTTTGCGACGCATTTGACTTGGTCAACCACCAGATCCTTTGCAGGCACCTCCACTCTGCTGCCAACTTCTCACCGTCTGCTGCAGCTTGGATCAAATCCTTTTTGAGCAACAGATCCATGAGGGTCTTTGCACCTTCCGCAGCCGCGGATCCCTTCCCTATTCATTGCGGCATACCTCAGGGATCTTGTGTGTCACCTACACTTTACAATATCTTTACGAAACCACTCTTTGATGTGCTTGACTATCTGGGTGTCTCCTACACCAATTATGCGGACAACACCCAGATACTCATTCCCATCTCAGGTGATTATCTTGCTGACACCAAGGCCCTTAATGACGTCTACCTGGTCACCCAAGCCTGGATGGCCCAGCACCAGCTATGTCTAAACGACAATTAGACGGAGCTCCTTATCTTGGGTACCTCACAACACCTGAGCAAACTTGAGCCGATTTATCAGTCATTCACCATAGACGGCAATACCATACGAGTCTCGAAAGACACCAAAACATTAGGCTTTTACCTGGACTCCACCCTATCCATATCCAGACAAACAAATGCAGTCAGGTCTGCCTCTGCCTACACGTGCAAACTCATTTCCGCCTGCAGACCGTTTCCCACCACCCCCAACAGTGTCACACTAGCTAGAAGACTTATCATGGCAACAATTAATTACTGCAGTGCCCTTTACTTAGGCACCAGCCAAGAGAATCTATCCAAACTCCAAACTACCCAGAATAATGCCATTCGAGCGGCCTTGAACATCCCTCGTAACCACCATATTTCAGAAGCCAGAACCAGCTTAAAGTGGTTACCTGTGAAGCAGAGAATCTCTCTAAAAACTCTGGCCCTCACTCACAAATGCCTGACCAACAAGGCCCCGATCTATCTCTGCATTCGGCTATCGCGCCATTCTACCGCCCGACCACTAAGAACTGCTCAGACCCACTGTCTAACGATTCCCAGGTTTAAGCTTCAAAAAGCGGGAGGCACCAGCTTCCCTGTCCTAGCCTCTAAACTATGGAACACCCTCCCTGCTACCATCAGAGCAGAAGACTCATTCAATACCTTTAAGACCAAAACCAAATCCTGGCTCTTTGTAATCTCTCTGTCTGTATTTTTTTCTTGCAACCTTGTACAAATTGCGCCCTGATGCCCCCGGGCCTGATGGATATACATAAACAAATACAAATACAAATCTCCAGATCAAGCGTTTTCTTAGTCCTTTCCGAAATCCTAGCCAACAGAATCCCCTTACGTACAAAAGATTGGGCCAAAAAGACAAGCCCTTCGATGATTTTTCCATGATGGCACAGCCGAACCATGCAGTAAGTCTAACTCCTTGGACGCAGATCGTACCTTGTGATCCTTGGTAATGAGTGATCTGCAAACAACGTGTCGTTACTCCCTGATGGAAGCGGTGAATTCAAAGCAGGATTTAACACAGGATTTGATACTGGTGCAAAAGGATCTATTGGAGAGTGTGGAGGTGAAGCAGCTGTTTCCCCAAGCCCCACAGGCTCAGGGAGAATCTCTGACACACTCTCGATGCTGTTTGATGATTCGTGATCGTTGGTTACGGTGCAGGTAGGGGAAACTGTGTCTTCTGTATCGTGTGGCATAGGGAAGGGAATCCTCTTGATGTGGGATGCGTGTATCCAGTGCTTCCGGCCCTCCACTCGTACAGCGGTCTGTGTGACCAGGAGAACTTGGTGTGGGCCCCGCCAACGAGGTGCGAGGCAGGATGCTCTTTCAAATGCTTTAACAAGTACCCACTCCCCAGGTCGGATACTGTGACCTGGGCCCTCGTACCTAACAGGTAGAGCTTCTCGCACCTGTTGGTAAATCAAATACAGATTTTTAGTTAACTGTCCGCAATAATCAGAAAGAAGTACATACTCAATGTCGTTTAGCGAGCGGGGCCTAAGCAGGTTCCAAATGTTAGCTGGCCTACCGATGACCACCTCAAATGGAAAGAGCACAGTCTTAGTTTAAGGGGTCGTTCTCATAGACAATAACACGATCGGTAAGGCGTCCGGCCATTTTAGTTTGGTACCGGCACACGTCTTAGCGAGCTTGTTTTTGATGATGCCATTGTGTCTTTCTACTAAACCAGCACTCTGAGTGTGTCTAGCCGAATGGAACCATTTATCGATCTCTAATCCCGCCCATATCTGCAGAATTAAAGAAGCGATAAAATGTGGACCATTGTGCGACCATATGACTTTTGGCAAACCAAACCTAGGAAAATATTCCTTCAGCATGGTCTTCGCCGTTGTCATAGCTGTGGCATCTTTGACAGGAAAGGCTTCAACCCATTTACTAAAAGCGCAGACGACCACTAGTACGTACCTGTAGTTGTTGCAATGCTCCATTTCAATACATTGAAAATGTATCACCTTGAAGGGGACAGAAGGTGCACCAAAGCTACCCCTAGGAGTCAATGTCCCCTTTCCCACATTATGCTGCAAGCAAATCATACAACTTTGAACAAAGCGCTCGGCTACTTTGGAGATTTTATCATTCACCCACACGTTATGCAACATTTTGGTAACTTTTCACGCACAGATATGGGTGGGACCATGAGCCATAGCGACCATCATTGTAATGTATGCATCTGGCAGTAACCATTTCCCTTCTACTTTGTCCACCCAACACCCGTCATCATCCAATTTTGCCAAACCCTCAGCCCATTTCTTAGATTCCTCTAAAGTGGCATCAGCTTCAATGTCTTTCACAGATTTGACACCCTCATCCAAAGTACAGGCATTTGTGGCTTCCCTTGAAGTATACATTTCTGAAGAGAGATTAGTGGCAGTCTGTTTGGCTATCTGGTCAGCAAAAGCGTTCCCTTTTCCCACATTATCTATAATCTTCTGATGCGCTGTGCATTTCATAATTACTAACTGAGTATGGAGTGCAAGCGCTGAGAGTAACCGTACTATCAAGGAGCCGTACTGGATTTTAGTGCCATGTGAGGTCAAGAAACATTGTTCTGCCCAAAGTCTGCCAAAGTTGTGGACCACCCCAAAGGCATACTGACTGTCAGTATATATATTTACTGTAAGCCCTTCGGAAAGTTCACAAGCTCGGGTTAATGCTATAATCTCTGCAGCCTGCACAGAGTTTTGCGTGATTCTTTTGGTCTTCACAACCGTGCTCAGTGTGGTGATTGCATATGCAGCCGTGGATGTACCATCCGAAAGTTTGAAACAGGAGCCATCCTTGTGGATTGTTCAAAGGAATATCTTTTAGATCAATTCTGCCTTTTGTCTCTTGCTCTGAGGTGTAAAGGCAGTCATGTGACTCTTCGTCACTGTAAGCAGTACTTTGCGGGAAATGTAAAAGTTCAGCCGGATTAAGAACACAACACCTCTGAATTTTGATGTGCGGTGCAAATAAGATCAATTCATATCTCATTAATCGTGCAGAGTTGAGGTGTTGCATTTGTGTTTTGTTTAATAGAACATCTACAGAGTGAGGTACCATCAGGGTTAAAGCATGGCCTAGGACCATTCCCTCACTTTGTTTCACGGATGCAGCAGCAGCAGCGACAGCTCTCAAACATCTTGGCAAAGTGCATGCAACAGGACCAAGGGCAGAAGAAGAGTAGCTACACGGCCTATTCTTCCCTCTATGTTCCTGCGTTAATACAGCCAAAGCACATCCATCACGTTCATGCACATACAACAAGAAGGCCTTTTCATAATTTGTTGTGCCCAAATCTGGTGCCGATAACAATGCAGTCTTGAGAAAATGAAACACTTGCTGGTGTTCCAAGTTCCATAGCAATGGCGAAGAAATGCCCTTCTTCGTCAAAGCCAACATTGGTTTAATCATTAACGAAGAATTGGGGATCCACTGCCTACAATAAGAAGCCATTCCTATCAAGGCTCTGACTTCCTTCTTTGTATTTGGGACAGACATGCTAGAAACGATTTTTATCTGCTTAGGCGTCAACCGTCTTCCCTCCTTTGACAGGAGATAGCCTAAATAGGCGACCTCCTGTCGACAATACTGACACTTTTTGAGTGAAGCTTTGTGTCCATGTCGTGCTAGCTGAATAAGCAACAACACAGTGCCCTCCTTACAGGCGTTCTATGAGTCAGCTGCTAAGAGTAGATCGTCTACATACTGACGCAGTGTACAAGTGGTAGGCAACTCAAGTGTGTCAAGCTGCTCTTTCAAAGCCCTACTGTAGATGCTAGGACTCTGCGTGTAACCTTGCAACGCACGGGTGAAAATAAACGAGCGTCCCCCTAAGGTGAACGCAAACAAGTATCTACTATCTTTGTGTATAGGAATACTAAAGAAGGCGTTCTTAAGGTCCACAACACTAAAGTGAGTAGCTGAAGCCGGAATCATAGTCAATATTGTCGTCACATCAGGCACAATGGGAAATTGTAGAGAAACAATCTTATTGATGGCACGTAGATCAATAATGAAACGAAAAGGAATTGCATTATCTCCTTTTTTGTACACAGGCAAAATCGGACTATTGCACAAACTACCTGCAATTTCCTCAATTACCCCACGATGCACAAAATCGGAGACTATGCATTTCAAAGCTTGCTCACCAACAACCGAAATCTTATACTGGGGAATACGTTGCAACTTTACTCCATGTTTCAAAACAATCTTAACAGGTTCAATTTGCAATACACCAACATCATTATCATCAATTGCCCATAAACACTCTGGAACATCACTGAATTCCGGCGGCAAAGGTCTGGTCAAGAACTGAGAGAGAGAAAGTTGCTGTGGTGAAATCGTCAAACGCACTCCATCAAAAGAACAATGAATTACCGCATTTAATTCCTTCAACAGATTCAACCCCAACAAATTCTCTCCACTGTTCGTAGTCAAAAGGAATGGACAGTGGTCCGAAAAGGGACCCAAGTGTCAGGCTGGTCATTAATATCCTCTTCTTCCACTGAGGACTCCGTCTCTCCCACCTCCCCTTCCTCCTCACCTCTACTTTTCCACCTGAGTGCCGGCTTCTTTCTTCCTTTCGGTCCGGGTCCTCCATTTTTTTATGTAGATAGGGGCGGCCATGGAAGGGACGCCACAGTGTCACCTTATAGGTAAACTGTGGGCAATCCTCTGCGGTAGCCAAATGCGGGGAAAAACCCAGAGGCAGAAAAAACCCCAAAGCAGTCTCCATGGAATTCAATGAAGTTGCTGGGTTCCGGTTTGACTCTGAAGTGTTTTCAACGTGAGGAGTCTGGTGGACAAAGACTGCCAGCGGGCGAAGAAACTGGAGAAAGGTGGTTCCACGTGAGTATACTGCTGTAACTGTAAACAGCTGCAGAGAGTGGCACGTTGAGCAGAGCGTAGTGCCGAAGGATCAGGAAAGCAGTCTGGGGACAGGCGCAGGTCTGGTTCACACGAGAGGAGTAACAAAGTCAATGGAGTAGGCAGAGAAATCCAAAGGCAGGCCAGGAGTCGGTACATGGGAAGGCAGGAAAATAGCTGTGGGTATATGGTAAAGGGACGGGAAGGAAAGAATGTAAGAAGCAAAACAGAGGAATAAACGGAAGACAGAAGGAATGGAAGGAACGGGGAACGGGAGAGAGGGTAGCGACGAGGATGGGAGGAAAAAACACAGAGAGAGAGAAACGACAAGAAAGGGAAGGGGGCGGACAGGAGTGAAACTCGTAGCTAGAGCAGGGAGCGCAGGCAACGGCAAGCGGTAAGCCATAGGACGTTGCAACACATCCGAGGGCCGGAAGTGAGGAAAGAAAACAACCAGCATCGGACGTGCAGCAACAGAAAACTAGACCTGCACATGACGCTGGGAGGAACGTGATGGGAACATCAATGGTGGACTACGTTTCCATCGGTTCCAAACCCGCCATTCCCCCAAGTCGTGACACCAAGGTAATCGATACCGGCCAAGAAACCGGACAGACTACTGATGTGCCGGAAAACCGTACAGAAACATTGGTTTGCCCTGACAGTGGAATGTTTGGAACCCGTGAATGGTCGATGGAACACTTCTGTGCCTCTGTGTCTATCAAAAATAGATGTTTCCTATTTCCCACTATCATCCCAACGTAGCGACCTTTCTGATTAACGGGAATAGGCGTTGTTTCCAAACCCTGCTTCGGGCAATCCTAATGAAACAGAATTTTGTCAAAAGGAAGTTCTTCAGAGGGGTAAGCAGCAGAAGGATGATCAAAAATGTTTCTATTATCCACACTCGGTGCCTGATTATCCTGCAAAAAAGTTTGTTGCGAGTCCTGTGAAAACTGACTTCTACCAGGACCCACTGCCCCAGGGCGGCCTCTGGATCGTCTACCCATGTTTCCAAATGCATTATTCGACCTCTGCTGGAGGATCGGGCATTGTGCACGCCAATGACCCTCTTGTCTGCAATAAGCACATTGGTTTATGTTTACAGGACCCAATGGCGCATTTCCCTGTGGAGCATACTGACCCCTAAACTGTGAATTACCCCCTCTAGGGCCTCTAACAATTTACTGTAATAGGACTTTTGTTTTTAAGTCGCCTTTTCTCTTTTCAACTCTTTCTTTTTCATTCTCATAGTATTGAGCCATATGCAATACTTCTGACTGAGACTTAGCTTGCCAAGCGCTCTCTGAAGACATAATTTGCGACTGGATGTCAGGCAGCAAACCACGCACAAATTTGTCCACAAATAGTTGTTTCCCAGACTCCGTGCTCAAATCTTGTCCACTGAAATCTGAAAATACTTGTTCGAACCGATTAAAGAACTCGGAAGAACCCTCAAATTTCCCTTGGACACAAGCAGTAAATTTGTCCCAAATAATCCTTCTTTCAGGGATTATTGCTTTCAATTTTGTAACTATTCTATCTGGCAGTGTTAGTATTGCCTGCGGCGGTCTCTCACCAGCTGGCCTTTCTCTATCTAGTCTAACCATATTATCCCATGTATCTCCTAACTCTGGTACATCGTCTACAGTTCTAATCTGTTTCCACAAATCAACAGGTAGGAGTACGGGAAATAACAAATCAATATCACTCAAGGTGAATACTGATGATTGCAAGACAGACTATCTCTTTGTAAAACCCTGTTGGATTCTTCCTAATATCGGGAATAGATTGTTTAATGATGTTCAATTCCTATCTCGAGAAGGGGACGTGAACAAACTGCTACATATAATGTGCAGGGATATCCTCTGCAGGTGTACCTGCTGCAACATTAGCAGGGATCTTAACTTTTGGGACAAATGTCGGAGGAACCTCTCTCATAGGCAACTGAGAAGTAGGCAACTCTGAACGCTTACTGAGCAACAGAGCTAAATCGAGCACTAAAGCAGCTGAAGAAGTGTCAAATGAAAAAGCTCTCTTATAAATATTCAATAATTCTGCGGGACAACAAATCTTTCTTTTTATACATTCATCCTGTAGGTATTCTACCATTACCTGCATCACTTTCCTCTGCCTTTCTGGCGTATACTGACTATACGTGTCATATACTTATGCGGGAGTTATCGACATATCTGAAATCCACCTAATCGCATCTTTTGTAAAAATATGTGTTTCCTCATTTATCAATTTACGACAAGGAAAGAACCGTTTCTGCACTAACATAGCATCCAAACTATCACTATCAATATCTTCATTCCGCAACCTTTTTGAAATCCCTTCTATACTCAAAAACCCTCTCGACGTGCTCATGTACTTTCTCTGCAGTATCTCTTGAATATGCTAAAATATTCAGATCCCTCAACCCTTGTGGAAGATCTATATCATCTAATCTGTTCCACATTATACGTAAATGAACTCCCAACCGTTGAATAAAAACATTTTCCTCAGGAAAATTGTCAAAGTTAGAGAGTGTGGCAAAAACATCAGCTCGTTCACCCTTCGCCATGCAGTGTCTAGCCCATGCAGTCAATTCATGCTTTCTCTCTGGAGACACAGTATTATGAATTACAACCATTGATCCCGCTCCCCGATCAACTACTAGTGGTACAGAACCACTTGGAAGAGGAAGAGTAGGCAAATCTTGTACATTCGGCAAAAGTAGTGCTGTTACTGATGCAGCAGGCAAACCCACACAACCCGTAACAGCAGGCAAAGGTGGAGGAGCAGGTGGAGGAGCAACAACAAGAGGAGGAACAACCGCTGGAGGAAGAGGAACAACAAGAGGAGCAATAGGAGGAGCTGGATGAGCTATGGGAAGGGGAATAACAACAGCCGGAAGAGGCAAAGCAGCAGGAAGAGGAACATACGGAGGTGGTGCAGTGGCACCAGGCCTTCATTCATTTAGAAGTTTGTTAATCAGCTCATCAGATACATGAAAGTCTTTAGAAGGATACATGTTCTGGATACCAAGTGAAAAAGCCCTATCCATATTCCTAACTGACTCAGATTGCTTATTTTGATCATATAGCAATGCTTTTTCGGCGTTTGTCATATGATGGCGCGCATGTTTTTCCCTACTCTTAAGTTGCTGCAAAACCTCTTTCTTCCAAATTCTGTAATACATCAAATGCTGCAGGTCTAGCCTTTTTCTTTAATAATATAGATCCTATGTATTCTATGTGAAGAATTTCAAAACTCCCATTGATCGGCCACTGAAGTTTGGAAGCATGTCTAGTTTGTCTGTGCCAAATATCATTAAACACTATACTACCAATGCTGTGCTTACAGTACATAGTACACGCTGGCGACCCCTCCATTGGCGCCGGTCAGCCAAATTTCAAAGATTGTCTGTCACTGTGGAATAACGCCCTGAAGCAGGCAGACAATTTACCAGGCATATCAGAATACTGGTGTTACCTGGTCAATAATTGTACTCACAGGTGTAATACACCAAAACAAATTATCAGGATACTTAAGAATCAGGTCATGACTCACCTGATCAAATTCTAAGGAGGTCCGATCGGATTACTAAGAACTCAATGGACTCACCTGGTTGGTGATTTCAGCAAATCTGCCCGCATCGATATATGGACCCTCATCAAGATGCTGTCTTGGACCGTGGGCTCACCATCCAGGGATAGGGTTGTGCAGTACTGCTGAGGTATCGTGTCTCTTCCAAGAAAGGGGCCCCCTTTTTTATCCGGCGATCCCGGTCCGATAGCCACGTCAACCTTCAACGAGATGGCATCAATCTTGGGGGTCCCTATTCGGGTGCCATCTGTAAAACCAAAAGGAAATATCGTGGCTGAGTACCCCAAAAGGAAATACACCAAACATGGGCTTATAAAGATTCACAGATCTTTATTCTAAAACTGTACAGTTACAAAGAAACAAAGTCAGATACAGATAGCTATCTGGCTCTCAGTACATTACAGCGAATACCAGCACTTTCGGTGTGAGAAGTGAGAGGTAGTGGACGTCTAAACAGATGTGCATTTTATACATTTGTGATCATAATGTCCAGCCCCTCTACAAGTTAATAATCAATGGTCTAGAGTTCATGCCGAGTTCACTTCTGGCTTGTCCGACAATATGCACATGGATCATCCTAAATTCACATACAAACAAGTCACAATGTCAACAGTGTATTCTCGGATTCAATAATAAGCCTTAATACATGTCCTTTACAATACAGTTCAGCTAGTGTCCATGTTCAGTATTTGTTCAGCATTGTGGTCGATGTATGTCCGTGGATCAGACTTAATGGTGCAGACAATCCTCTGTCTACAAGTCAGCATGGGACAAGGTCTCTTTACTCAACCCAAACATTCGGCCAACAGACAGTTTATACATTAACTAACGTACAAAGTTCAGGATGGCACAGTTACAAGCGATAAACTCTGTCCACCATTTTAGAACACAGAGTTACATTAGAATAGAAATCAAAATGGTGGATGGACCTAAAATGGCGGCGAAGTCGATCTAGAATCAGAACTTTGCAACGCAGTTTTCTTTGCAGAGTGACTGGGCTTAGGCCAATATATACAATAAAGGAGGCGCGATATGATATCCCGTTTAACAGTTCAAGTATGAGTTCATAATTTCAAATTTAAATGTAATTTCTTACACTTTGTGGTACACCCTAATATCTTAGATTTCTAATTTATTCCTAAAAGGTTTCCTTCGGCGTATTCCAATATTGCATTTAAAGAAACCCTATAGGAAGCATACCCAGTAACACCAAGTCACTGACACACGCCATCCAGGCCACACATGAGCCTTTTCTCTGAGGAACATTTCTTGACTTGTTTGAATGCAAGGATAATGTCTGCCACATATAAATTAAATAATTATGGAGTCACAGTGCACTCTTTTTCATGCAGTGTCCCGTTCCAATAATTTTAGAAAATATGTGATCCATATTTAATCATATTTGCACTGTTGTCTTTTCATGAATGGAGAGTATACACTTCAACAACCCCCTGACTATTCCCCACACTGTTTATTTATACCTGTAATGAAATGACTAGTGCTCTGCAGGAGTACACGGATGACTAGTGGCTAAACCAATCCTATCAATCAAGTATTCCTAATCACAAAGGTAAAACAGACACAGCCTGACCGGTATACCCCCTTTGACCTTTTGTGGTAACGTGGACATAAGGCAGGCTATACTCTCAGGGGGGGCACAAAGTGATAACAAGAGAAACAGTGATTTTTCAGTAGGGGAAGTCCTTTTTGGATGCACTGCTCCCACTCCTAACACATCAAGCCGGCGTGGATCACGGCGGCAGAGTGCAGTTGTCTGCAATTATCGGGCAGTGGAGGAAAGAGTGTTGCCATTATCTCTATTCCTGCATACTATGTATAATCTGCGGTCCAAAACCTCCACCCCCGATCGTATGCTCAAATAGTACTGAAACGTCTGAGATGCCCCCACCTCAACCTTAATGGGAAACCTTCGCGTTTCAGCCTTTGATCCACACCTCAGCCACTTTAACTGCCTTAGACACGCAACTTTAGAGAGAGGAACAGGGAAAAGCAACAGGAAAGAAACTGCTGAATCATTGCTTGTGGAAAATCTCAACATCTCCCTTCCCTCTGCCAATAGTTCAGTGGCTGGGATCGGGCCAGAGCTGCAGGATATAGGGTTGAGGGTTCTGAGTGTGGAAAGGGAGACCTAATGGATTCTAAATGAAAAAATAACTTGTGCAATGGTTCAGACAGGTCAAGATCCTTCAACAAAGTGATAAAGTGCCCATGTGTATGACTGGACAAACATTAATCAAAGAGCATGGTGAGGCTGATGCGGCAGAGTGGACCATGACTGTGGCTCTTGAATTGACCGGTTTCTTTTGAATGAAGATATCAACTTGGATATGCAACACGATTGGTCAAGACAAAACAAACCTAAAAGAAAGCTACACCAGGAAAATAAAATAACAGACATCTACTTGCTGGCAGACTGAAGTACAGCAGTCACAAAACTAATGTCGAAACCAAATGTTTGTAACATATTGGGAATATCGCCAGTGGCTACAGATTTCGTAAATGATGTATGCCTGCTGGAGATTGCAAATGAAGTTGATGAAGCTAATATTCAGACCCAAAATAAGAGAGATAACGGAAATTCTTTGAATTAGAACCATCTACTATATTGCTGTAGACGGCTTTCCATCATTTTTGATGGAGCATGACTTAGACGAAGAACTAGAAGATGAGCACAAAAGCAACACAACAACAGTCTCTTCCAGTTCTTCTGATCTTTCACATCTCCACCATACTTTAAGAGAAATACATGACAAAATAAAATGGACCTCGCCATCTATGTCCATGCTCAATATGGTTCTAAGTTCCTTTGTCCACCTATGCAAGAGGATTCACATGGAGGTGAAGGCTAATACCATCATATTGAGTGATGTTAAGTTATGTTATGCTGATTTATACTGTGCAACGCTACTGTAGCAGTTTATTGTATGGCCACAAGCAAGTCAAGGATCTCCTTGCCCTACAATGAATGTGGCGCACAATAAAAACACTTTGATTTTTCATTAATTCAGGTCCTTTTTGAGAAGGCATCCAAACTGTCTCGCACACAGCTTCAAAAAGTACCCCGTGCCACAATGGGCTAGGAACCAGGCTGGTGTGTGTTAATAAGATAATTACTAATTAATTTATTTAGGCAAATTAGAACCAACAGATTACACCAGCCACAGATGTTATGGCAACACAAAAAAACAACAATGTCTGTAAAGCGACAAGGTTGAGATATACTGTCACAATTAGTTCCTTTTTTATTTTATTTTTTTTATTTTACTTGTTATAATTTACAAAAAATGTTTACAAGAAAAGAAAAAGAGAATATGGTACAATTCTCAACTCCAATTGTCTCATCACTTCGTCTGTCTGGTAGCATCAGTGGTTTCAGGTAACCCATAGACGGATCTTTTTTTTCTTTTCAGGTCACCTCCCCCGAATGATTCCACCTTGTGTTTTTAGAGTTTCAAATTCATGAAGAACTGGGAGACCGCTATTACGTAACTGGTGTTGTCTCCCTCGATTAAGCGGTTCCACCAGTCCTCCTCGTTGCACGTTCTTGACTCCTTGAATAAATGGCCCAAGTGTGCCATTCTCAACCTTAGTAAAGTGCTACACACTAAGAGTAGGTGGCGCAGCGTCTCTGGTTGCGTCTTGTTTTTACAGAATCAGCAACTGTTGTCAGATGTTAATTTCCTGATCGCTTTGATCTCGTTTGTAGGCAGGAGATTCATTCGCACTCTTAGGAAGGTTTCACGTACAGTTTTACTTGGGAATTTTTTTAAGTATTTCGGTAGGTCATTTAAGCCTCTCGTTATTGCTGGCAAGTGGCTTATCAGTTTACTTCTTTGGTCCAAGGATGTTGTCTGTATCCAGTCGTATTCCTGCAATTTTCGTTTTACTTTATTCGGATTCAGGATAAGTTCTTCTTCAGAGCTATTTATTTCCACCAGTTTTTTTTATGTTCTTTCGTTCAACACATCAGAATTTTGCTTTTCTGTGCTTCGATTTCCGTGTGGATAATAGACATTACATTCGGGCAGGTGCTAGTCAGTGATTTCCTGTATAGCATTAGTGAGTTTCTAGCAACCATCGATTCCAGTGATTGCAGACACAGTTCCTGACGTATGGTCTTAGCCGGTGTGGATTGCGGTAGGTTCAAAGTGTGTTTCCAGAACACGCCTTCTAATCGTTTCCAGAAATCTGAGGGCCAGTAGTGCGTCTGCACCGTAGATCAAAGACGGGACCACCTTCCCTTTGTAAAATTGAATCAGTGGGATTGCTGTGAATCGGCCAAATCTTCTGTCGATTATTTTTGCTTGATGTGCCAATTTTTTTGCCTTCTCTAGAAGGTGCAGTTGCATAGGGTGCTCTTGTTTATTATTGCTGAGGATTACCCCCAGGTATTTAAATTGCACCACTTGTTCTATTTTCTCACCTTCCAGGGTCCAGCTAAAATTCTCTGTGCGGGTGGTTTGTTTCTCCATGATCATAACTTTGGTTTTGGCCCTATTAATCTCGAAGTTGTTCTTCTCTATATATAGTGCCAAAGCGTTTAGTTGATGCTGTAGACCAATCAGAGTATAGTCCATTAAAATAAGGTTGTCCGCATAGAGTAATCTTGGGATCTTTACCTTCCCTACTGTAGGTGGAAAAGACCGTGTCTCCTGGCCGCTTTCTTCGATATCCCAGAGATAGGAGTTGAACAGTGTTGGTGCAAGAGGGCATCCTTGCTTTACACCTCTCGCCGTAGGGATTGACTCAGTTAACATCCCTCCTTGGTTTAAACACACTCTTATAGAGGTGTTCTGGTGCAATGTTCTAATGGGCCCCAAGATGTTTTCTGGGCAATTTCTCGCTGTTAGTTTTCCCCAAAGTATTTCACGGTTGACCTGGTCAAAAGCCTGGACCAGGTCAATAAAAGCAAGGTAGATCTTTTGGTCTCCTTCTTGGTCTTGCTTTTTAGGGTGGTTAGTAGTAGAATGTTTGGTGACATTCCCCCATCTTTCACGAACCCTGATTGTAGGGGGTCCTCATGCCCTGATTCTCTAGACCATTTTTGAAAGTTTTCTAACAACAGTGAGCCGAACACCTTCCCAACAACGTCTAACAATGCGATCGGTCGGTAGTTCTTAGGTTGGTCTCTTGGCCCCGACTTATAAATTGGGACAATTGTTGCAGTAGTCCATGACACGGGTATCGATCTTGTTTCATTGCATTTTTTAAGTACCTCGTGTATAAAGTTTGACCATTCTACAGCATGTTCCTTCAGGTCTGCGTTAGTGATACCGTCGGGCCCAGGGGCTCTTGAGTTGTTCAGTCGGACAAGTTTTCTTCTTATGTCCTCCTGATCCCATGCATTTTCCCAAGTTGAGTTTGGCATTTCTTGGTTATCGCGCAAAAAACCATGTTCGTTGTTGGGAAGATCGGCGTAGCTCTTTTTCCGGAATACTTTCGTAAAGTGGGTTGACCATGCTTCTTCTCCCACATAATTATTTATCGGATCTTTTTGTGAGTCTGACGTATTCCTGATTAGGGTCCAGAAATCTCTGGTTCTCCTACTGCATATTGTCTTCAGCATACCTGCTGCATCGGCTTGGTTCATGCTTTCTCTGTGTTGTCTCAGCCAATTTTTATAGGTCCTTGTTGCTATTTTCATTTCATTGACTAGTTCAGCAGTAGGTGATTTCTTAACTTGTTGCTTTAGTTTCCTCTTTTTTTTCCTTTCTTCCACAATTCCTTTGTTAAATTCGTGTCGGTGGATTTTTGATTTATCATTTTGCCGGAACTTTCTTTTGACTTCATATACTTTTAACAAAGGTTGATAGTCGATATTGTTTTTCGTGGTTGCTCGGTTGTATGCTTTGCTAGTATTTTTGTATGAGTCTGTTAGCTCCACAACTGCATTAGCCGACAGTCTTAGTTTTGTACCACTACTATCGGTCTCAATTTTTGCTTCCATGATTGGTTTTGTTCTTCTTGTACATGCCCATTTTACCTTTAATAGGTTGTGATCAATATTGGTCGTTCTCACAACCTCGTACTCTGTTATAGTTTTAAGTAGCTCATCAGAAACAAAGATATGATCTAGGTTTGCTGCAGAGTTTTTTTTTTTTTTTTTTTTAAATCTGTTTTATTATTTTCATTGTGTCATCAACGTGCATATACACAAAAAACAAAGTGCAATCACACCCATCCCACCCTCCCCCCTCCCTATCCCAACTTGTCCGGGCCCAAACGTGTTACACCACCAGTTCATCCACGTGATTGTTGTGAGTCATCTGTGTCATTGCCAGAGGAGCTTCCCTTGTTGGGGCTGAACAGCGTAACCGTTAGCTCCACCCATTGTAGTAGGTCGTCTGAGGTGTCCTGCCTTTGTTGGCACTGCGCCATCTCCCAGACTGCTGTCTCTGCATTCGTCCATTTGCGGAGGTCTTGCCACCAAGTCAACAAGCAGGGGGCCCGCGGGCGCTTCCAATTCATTGCAATGCGTCTCTTCGCCAGTATATACATTAGGTCTTTTAGTTTATTGAGTGGTCTGTTCTTCTTGCTTCTGGGGTATCTGCCGAGGAGGCATGCTTTTGGCGTGTAAACTTCTAGGGTGATGTTCGCCTCGGCCACCTTGGCTTTGACCTGGGCCCAGAAAGACTGAATGGCGGGGCATCCCCAAAACATATGTATCATCGCCGCGTGGGATTCGCTGCATTTGGGGCACCCAGTGGTCTCAGCCCCACTAAATCTGGAGATGACGTCTGGTGTGAGATATGCTCTATTCGTAATGTAGAATTGGATGAGTTGGAACCTGGCGTTCCTGGATACTTTCCTGTGGTATCCCATTATGGCCCCCCATTCATTGTCTTCGAATTGTGATCCTAGTTCCTGTTCCCACGCTGCCTTACACTGGAGGTTTCGTTGGGTGACGCTGTCTAGCAGTGTGTCATATATTCTCGAGGTCTCATGGCCACCCTCGGCCGCCCCAAGCAGGTCCTCAATGTGTTCGTGACCAGTGTTTAACGGATCCGTCGATGGCCAGCGGGTCACCAGTTTCCTAACCACTGCGTTGTGGAGTAAGAACTGTCCCGTGTGGATGCCAGAGATTTTTTGTAACTCCGCGAAGGTTAATATTCCCTGATCGTCCGCCAGGTCGCCCAGGGTGGCTACGCCGCAAGGTTCCCAAGTGTCTCTTATTATCCTATGGCTTCCCGGTCTGTTGGCCATGATGGCGGCTATAGGGATCTGAGGAGAGTAGGGGTCAGGGATCAGTGCAGCCTTACAGGCCCTCCGCCAGATTTGGACGCCCAAGAGAATCAGGTATGAGTGGGGTTGTTTAGACTTGGGTTCAGACCATAGCAGGTCCCTGAGGAGCAATTGCGGGACTTGCGGCTGTAGCAAGCGAGTGTCCGTAGTGGCCTCGTCGGCCATCCATTGTATCACGTGCTTCAATTGTCCGGCCAGGTAATACAGTTCGAAGTTGGGCACTCTGAGGCCCCCCTTGTCATACGGTCTCTGCATCGTTTCGAGGGCGACCCTACGCCTGCCATCCTGCCACAAGAATGTTCTGCACAGTCTGTGTAGTTCGTTGAAAAATTGTCGTGGTATGTTGTGTGGTACGTTGGTGAAGAAATATAGTAGTCTGGGAAGCGCCACCATTTTCAGTAGGCCCACCCTGCCCGCTACCGATAGCGGCAGCCTGCTCCAGAACTCCATTGACCTTGCCAGGCCTTCCTTTGCCCTCACTGTGTTCAGTACGTGCTCAGTCTTGGGGTCTCTGTGCACTCTGATGCCCAGGTATTTGAAGGAGGAGGGTTCCCAGTTTAGGGCAAGATCGGGGAGCTGACCGGCCATTTTCCCGCTCAAGGCGGCGAGGGGGAATAGGCATGATTTGTCCCGGTTGATCTGGATCCCCGTGTATCTGTGAAATCTATCTAAGGTTTCCAGTATGTAGGGCAATATGTGTGTAGGGTTTGTTAGATAGAGGAGCATATCGTCGGCGTACATGGAAATCACATGGTTCACCCCGTCTACTAGTATGCCTCCATCTCCGTATTCCTGTCTCACATATGCTGCCACGGGTTCTATAGCTATAATATACAGCATGGGTGACAGGGGGCATCCCTGCCTAGTTCCTCGAGAAAGCTCCCATTTGTGTGAGAAGGTGCTGTTGGTGCGTACTCTGGCCTCTGGATTGGTGTAAAGGAGTGTGACCCATTTTATGTAGCTGTGCCCTATTCCCATCTTAGACATGGTGGCCAGGAGCCATCTCCAGCGCACTGAGTCAAATGCTTTAGAGGCGTCAAGGGATGCTACTGCACATTGTGTCCGTCTGCCTTCAGTGCTGTAGATGACATGGTGCAGTCTACGTAGGTTTTCCGTAATGGTTCTACCGGGCACATATGCTGTCTGGTCTTGGTGGATCAGAGACGGGATAACTCTGCGTAACCTCATGGCCAGGATCGCCGCAAGAATCTTGCTATCTGTGTTCAGTAAGGATAGCGGCCTGTACGAGCCGCACTCTGCGCCATCTTTATCAGGTTTCAAGAGGGGTATGATGGTTGCCTCCCTCATGGTGCTGGGTAGTCGGCCTGTGTCGTATGCCTCGTTGAAGACTTGGGTAAGTAGTGGGGCTAGTTCGTCTTCATAGGCCTTATAGAACTCTCCCGGGAGCCCATCCGGGCCTGGGGTTTTCCCTGCGGGGAGCGTTCTAATGATCACTGCGACCTCGTCGGGGGTTATTGGCCCTTCCAGGGATTCAGCCGCGTGTTCCTCGAGGTGTGGTAAATCAATGATGTCCAATACATCCTCTATTTCAGTGTCTGTTGGCTGTGAGGGGTCGGTGTAGAGGGCCTGATAGTACCTCGTGAATATATGGTTTATGGCTGCTTGTGAGTACGTGTCTACGCCTTCATCATCGCGCATGTGGCAGATAGGTATTCTAGGGGTTTCCCGCTTGCAAAGCCACGCTAGTAGCTTGCCCGGTTTGTCACCGAGGGCGTGGTTTCTTTCGATGTATTTTGTGTAGCTGAGTTTCCCGAGGGCCTCCCAGTGTTGTAGACAGGCCTTCTTTAGTTCGATTATGCTATGTACGTGGGCTGGGTCTGAGGAGGCCAAAGATTCTAGTTGATGCAGCTCGTTTTCAGCAATAGCCAACTTAGCTGTGATAGACTTTTGGGCCCCCCCTATGATGGCTATCGCCTCCCCCCTAATCACTACTTTGTAAGCTTCCCATGCCGTGCTGACATGTTGGACGCTGTCCTTATTTGTCAGCCAATAGTTCGCCGTGCATTGCCTAATCTGTTCTTGGAAAGCCTTGTCTAACAGTGCTTCGCCTCTGAGTCTCCATGTGGGTATGGGGGGTCGCGGTGCCGTTAATGTCCAGGAGGTTACTATGGGGGAGTGATCAGACAGCACTCTAGCAAGGTATTGCGTGTCTTCAAATGTGTCTAAGTGTTCCTCGCTCACCAGTAGGCTGTCGATTCTAGTGTAGACCGCGTGAGGGGGTGATTAAAAGGAGTAGCCTCTGTCTTCCGGGTGCTGAGTCCTCCAGAGGTCTAGTAGGGCATATTGATGTAAGAGGGCTTTCAGTATTTTAGCGGGAGGGGAGGGGCGGGTATGTTTGCTATCCGATCTGTCCATACGCGGGTCAAGGGTGCAGTTATGATCGCCACCCCATATGAGCGTGCCGTCTCTGTCCGGGCTAAGCCGGGTGTATAAGGAGCGGAAGAAGACCGTCGCATCATGGTTGGGGGCATAGGTGTTTACTAGGCAGAATTCTCTGCCGTCTATGGTGCCTCTGAGCAAGGCCATCCTACCTTCGTTATCGATGTGGGTGCATGTGAGGTTGACGGGAATGGAGGGGGCAATCCATATTAGGACTCCCCGTGCATAGTTAGAGTACGTGGTGCCTATCAGGGTTCCTCTCCATCTCTTAGCCAGTGCCGCTAGTTTCTGTGCATTCAGGTAGGTTTCCTGCAATAGGGCGATTCCTATCTTGTGGTGTTTGAGGAAGGTGTGGACCCTGTGTTGTTTGATGTAGCTGTTCAGGCCCCTAACGTTCCATGACATGACTTTAACAACGTTAGTCATGGGTGTAGCGTGAGTGTGAGGACGTGGGTGGGCTGCCCTGTGGCGTCGCCCCCCGGCCTATCAGTGTGTGGTTCAGTGGCCTGCTCTGGCGGTGGCATTTAACAATACTAGTTTGAAGTGGTGATGTGTGGTGGTCAAGGTGGTTCCGGACTTTCCCATTAACTAACTGGGACGGGATGCTAACGGGCGATTTCCCGACCCTGCAAACAGTGAACTTGGCGTTAGCCAATAACAGAACTAGTCTAACGGGGTTCCCCCCATCCTGACATCCCCGTTTCTGCTCCATTAGACCTACGGTCCTCTGGTGCCCTACGGGCGGGTTAGATACCCAAAGAGATTCGGGGGTGCGGGCCAATCCCCTTGGTAGTGTCCGATACCAATCGGTGCCATTCGGTCAGCTCCAAGGCACTCGATGGTGCCACAATCTGCAAGGTGAGATTACTTCGCATACGTCCCGATAAAGTGGTTTCATTAGGCTTCCTTGGGGGTGCCGTTTTCTCTTGTTTTCTGTTGCCTTCCTTCTATGTCAGGGATCTGCTCCCTGTCCATCCATTCATTTATATCTGTCGGTGATTCGAAGAGGTGCGTTCGATTGTTATGGATGATCTTAAGTCTGGCCGGGTATAGTAGCATGTATCGCAAGCCCGCATTTTTCAATCTGGCCTTGATGTGGGCGAATTGAGCTCTGCTCCTTTGGACCTGGAGGGTATAGTCCGGGTAGATTGCGATTTTGCCGGAGCCAGACTCAATGTGGCCCCCATTCCGTGAGTGAGCCAGGATAGTCTCTCTGTCTTTGTAATTGAGGACTTTAGCTATTATCGGCCTTGGCGGGTTCCCCGGTGGTGGGCGCTTAGTGAGAGATCTGTGCGCCCTCTCGATGGTGAACCCCTGAGACAATTTGCCGGCACCGACCTCTTGCAGCAGCAGATTTTCGACAAAGTTCGTGGGGTCGTTCCCTTCCGTCCCCTCCGGCAATCCGATAATTCTTATGTTATTGCGGCGTGCCCGTCCTTCCGCCTCGTCCGCCCTGTCTTCGAGGTTCTTGACTTTCTGGGCTAGGGCATCTACCTCACTTAAGAGGCGAGTTTTGGCGTCAGTATTTTCTTTAACCTGGGACTCCAATGCCTCCGTTCTGCCCGCAATGGAGCGCACATCTTGTCTGAGTAGGTTTAAGTCGATGGCCACGGCATCTATCTTGCCCTCCATGGTTTTTTGGAGCGCCATAATGGCTTCCAGTAGTTGCGAGTTCGTGGGTTCAGAGGGTCCTACCTCCGAGGTCGTCGAGGCGGCATCTGGTTTGAGGGCGCCAGTGGCTGCGAACGCCTCCATGGTTGTCTGCTTGTGCTTGTTCCTGGCGCCTTTTGCAGACATCTCTTGTGCGGGCGGGCTTGAAATGGGGGGCGCCGGCGGGTTGGGGTGCTGGGGGGCGAGGATTATGATCTCGGCAAACCCTTGCTTTCGGAGCGCCCCGGCCTCCAATAGGGCCGGTGGTAGAGTGCAACCTCTCTCAGGGATGATGCAGCAGGTTCGGTCGACGAGCCGAATGTCCCCCCAGCCCTGTTCCCACTCCGTACCTCGTAGCGCTGTTACCGGGTCTGGGCCCTTCGGTGTGCGCCTCTACCGCAGGGGAGGCGCACGGGGCAGATGCAGTCTCCGGCCGTCGGTCGACTGGGCCAGCAATTCCCCCTGGTAGCCGGAGTCCGAGGCGAGCCTCCTTTTTCGCTCTGTGTTGGGCGCGATCCGGCGCTCGTCTCTTCCGCGGTCAGCAAGCGGTCGCCATTTTGAGTCGTGCGCTTTCCTCCTACACCACGGCGTTTCTCCTCGGTGAGGCCACGCACCGGCCCCAAAACACCGTCGGAAGGTCAGCCGACTGTACCGAAGCGATCTTCGGGTCGCAGGTGTAGTTTCATTTAAGGTGGATGCAGGTTGTGGGCAAAATGATGAGCGCATCAACGGAGCTGCTACGAAGCGCGGCTTTCTCACATGGCGGTCGGCCACGCCCCCAGGTTTGCTGCAGAGTTATCTCTCTCCCATGTCGGTATTCTCGTGTTATCTGTGTGTACTGATGTTTGTACGCTCTGCAGACCCCAGGCAGTCATTGCCTTAATCCAAAGATGCCCACGTACCATATTCAATGGCACCTTCTTACCAGTCCCGTATTTCGAGTTGGGTTTTGGGCAGATCGCATTAAGGTCTCCACATAGGATGACAAATTTCGGTGTCCATTCCAGGTGTATTCTTTCTAGAATGTTATCCGCCATTTCCAAGTAGTCCTCGTTTTTAATCACTGCGGGATTCCAATATGTGTTCAACACAATTATGACTTCGTCCTTTGCAGTATTTTTACTATTTACTGACAGCTGGTTCGACCAGTTCAATAGAGACCCCTGGAAATGGCTGTTTGAGATCACCGATTCGACGTAGTGTAGTCCCGATCCAGATCTAATGGCGGTCAACAGGCCCGAGGAAGGGCGTCCTTTGTTTGAACGATCCGCGGGGGCTAGGTAGGTTTCATAACCCTCCAAAAATGGCTTCTTAGTTAGCCACGTTTCCTGCAGGCAGATGACGTCAAACTCTCCCAAGTTGACGTCGCTCTCTGTCAGGAGGTGGCTGAATCTCCGAGTGTTCCAACATGCCATGACGATGTTGTCCTCTTCCAGAGGCCTCACGACATCGGTCCCGGATCCTGCCTTGGTATCCTTCCGTGTCTTGCATGGCTACCTTCTTTTTCCTGATGCTTTCGCGGCAGCCGTCTTAAGGTTCAGGTCTTCTCCATCTCCAGGGTTCATACTTGCTGCTGGTTCGTCGTTGACCGTTTCACTAACTTTTCTTGAGCGAATGTAATTTTTATCTTCCGTAGGGGACCTTTTGGATATCTGTCGTTATTCACAGCATCGTGATCAGTGCTTGCGTCTTCATTCATGCTGTTTGATTTCACTCTTTGATCATATCTGTCTTGGATGCGTGTCTGCTTCTCTATCTTTGTTCCTTCCTTTCTCTGTGTCCGCTCTTTGGTTGAGCCAAAAGTAGTCTCGTCCTGATTATTAAATGAATCTTTTTGGCTTAATCTCAGGTTTGCGTTTTGTGACTGTTGTAGTTTCGCGCCAGTTGTTCGGCAGTCCAATAAGTCATAGCCCAGCATTTGAAAGCTTTCTTGTTCCGAAGTCAGCATTTGTCTAATTACCGGGGAGGGAATATGTAAATAAACACGGTCTCTTTTACCCGTGGTACTGAACTCCACGATCTTGATGTCTTCAGTGTTGATCTGCCTTAGTTTTGGAATGCAGTTAAATAGGGCCATGATGTTTTTCCGATTCAGGATCAGGTTATCTCTGTTCTTTCCTACCCGTTCCAGTTTAAAAGTTCTTTCGCTGCCTAGCTTTTTACTGTACGGGGTGTGGGTATCTCGTTCTCTGACTTGAGCTTGGTTTCTATCAGTCTTTGTGTTGCGCTCCTTAGTTTGATCCACTATGAATCTGCTCTTTTCCTCTTTGTTGTTATGGGTTCCAGATCGCAACTTCTCCTCTATGTGGCAGTTCATGTCTCCTTTGGTATGAGGGGCTGCAGGCTTCAGGTTTATTGCTGCGGCTGTCCTAGTGCTCCTTTTGGGGTCTTTCTCTAAGTTCGTCGATTCCAGAGGATATTGATTTGAGAGTTGTTTTCTGCCGTATGCCTTAGCTACTTTTTCCCGTCTTTCTGCCAAAGTAAGGAAGGGGCTCAGGTTTTGGGCATCTTCATTTGCTTCAATTCCGCAGTTCTTTCTCGGAACACTCATTTCTTGCCTCTCTGATAGGGATTCTAGTTCCGAGTTTTCAAGGGAGTATACCGACAAATCCAATAAATCGATACTTTCTACAGACTCATCTATGATCTGATAGTTCTTGGTTGGGTTGTCGGCCAAACTCGTTTCTTCTGTGTTTGATGGTTCCGTGACCTGGAATACCACCAGTCTGTTTTTTAGGTCTTTGTTTTCCCTAACTTTTGTTTTCTGGATTTCTCTTTGGTTCTTTCCTGATACTACCTTAGAGGGTTGGGGGTCTTCAGTTGTTACCTTTTCCACTCGCTTGTTCGACGAACTTTTTCCCTTTGCAAAGAGCGGGTATAGTTTCGTGGTCATCCCTCGATTATCGAGTTCTTTTTGATCCCTGAGTCCGGGATTGTTTGATCTGTGGGATTTGCTTTGTGGCTCTGTTTCCGGTTCCTCCCAGGTCTCCTCTATAGTGAATGAATCGTTTTCTGCAAACGTAGTTACACAGCCATTTGATTGATGCTTCTTGGATAAAGGCGGGGCGGCGAGCCTCTGTTCTTTGGGTACTTTTGTTGGCTCCACTATTTCCAAGGTTTCCTTAACTTCCTCTAAGGGTTTTGATTTTGCTACTTCGTTCTGTTGTTCCCTCGGTAGCTGCACGTCATCTGTCACGATTGTAACTGAGGCTACTTTTGTAGGTGTCTTCGTTTGTCCAGCCAGTGTGATTTTCCCTAATATCGTCTCATTCTCCACTACCACGGCCGGATTGTCCGTGTTTCCTGTGGCATCACACTGTGGTTTATTAGCTGGCGTAGTTCTCCCATTTCTCGTTTCTAATGCTGTAATGTATCCTTCAATAAATGTCATTTTTGTATAAAGCATTGCTACCAAAGTTGTCTGGTCCTTTAATACCTCATGAATGGATTCGTACAATTTGCAGTATGGTGTCAAAGCGATAGTTATTGCCGACATTACTGTCAAGATGTCGACTTGTTTTGTGGACGTTTCTTTCTCGTTGTTCAAGTCCAGGGTCGAAGATCTCCTCTTCCTCGATGAAGATTGTGGATGGGTATTATACAAGTTATTCGACCCCTGTTCTGTGTTTTTTGTATGTTTCTCAGCGTCACTGATCACGTTCCATGGGACTCCCGATGGTTGCTTCCTTTGGTCCACGCCAGTCCTTGGCGTTTCCTTCGAGCTGGGCCTCGAGTTTGTTTCTCTTAAAGGGAAATCTTTATCAAATGTCGTTGTGTGGAGTGCTTCTTGTCTAGGGGTTGATTCAAAGCTCTTGCCTATATTTGCCTTAATATTTTCACTCGGGGCCAGAACACTTCCGTTTGTCGTGTGGTTTTTGTTTGTCCCTGGACCGTCAGTCCGGGGCCTCGTCGGGTCCTCGTGTGATTCCTTGGTTGTGGACCATTTAGATTTTTGGTTCCCTTCCAGTTGTAATTCGGGGTCTTTGAAGTATCGAATTCCTGTTTTTAGGAATGGACCGGAAGGGTACGTTTTAGTTCCTGGCCATACACACTCCCCCCTAAGTGGGGTTTCATTTATAGACATGCTGGTCCCATCCAGTAAGTCCGCGTCAGACACTTCGTCCAGCATCGTTAGGTCCTTCCCTAACGTGTTTTGGGGGAATCTTGTCGTTGAATTTGAAGCTGCAGTCTTTGCTCTCCCTCTCGAGATGGTTTTGCGGGTTGCTCTCCTGTTGCTTAGCTTTGAGGATTCAAAAAAGGACGTTATATACGTCAATTTAGCTGTTCTTTTTGTGCTACCTTTTCGTGCGAAATTTTCCCTAAAGTGTTTTCCTTTAGGGTTTGGGGTCATTGGTTTATCCTCTAATAGTGGGGAGTTGTTGCTTTGTTCTGCTTCTTCAAGTTCATCTCCATTACGATCTCCCAATCCATCTTCTTTGTCTATGTTTGTACCCTTTCCATCAGTGAGCTTTAGTACATGAATGGCCCCTGGCGACAGTTGATTTTCTGTTCTGAGTTCTTCACTTGGACTAATTAGGTCTGGCCCTGACATTTGATGATGAATCTGAATAATAACGTTCGACACGTTATTCGGGTTCACATTTACTGTGCCAACACTTGCAACTCTCTTAGAAGTTGCCGTGCTTGGCGTCTGTGCCGCCCCCTCCGCGGGCTGGTCTGGCGAGAGCGACTCTTGGGCCACACCCCCACCCGACTCCCGGCGACGACGGGCCCTGGAGCTCCGCCCCTCCCGCCTCGTCAAGCGTCTCCGCATCACCCACTGTTTGGACCGGGCTCCTCTCTCCCTCCATGCCCTCTCCCGATGAAAACCGCCGCTCCAGCGGCGGCTCCTGCAGAAAGGGTGAAGACGGCTGTTCGTCCCCGCCGGGGAGCACCGGAGGACTTCCTCCCGCTCCGACTGGGAGCATGCCGACCTCCCCAACTAACGCACCACCCACCCCTTCTCCAGACTCACCACCAGGTAGGGGGGACCCCACGGTTCGGCGGGAGGATTGAAGGGGTGTTCGTGGGTGTTTTAAGGTAGTGTTTATGTTTTTGCCGACCAGGAGGAAGGGGGAGGGGGCAGGAGAGGAGGAAAAAACTTGCTCATGAGCGTTTTCCACGTTCTCCTTTTCTTCCTCGTTTACGATCGTGGAATTTTGAAATATTTTAATTGTTTCAGATGTTTCATCTACAAGTGGTGGTGGAGCATGAGAGGTTGTGTTGTGGAGCGTTGATTTAGGAAAAAGAAAGATGTTCAGTTGCGTACCTGGCTCCACCTGTATGTTTATAGGTGACGTTGACGGTGAGACTAGTCGTCGTTGGCGCAGTCTGAGTAACTGCTTCAGCGGGCTTCTCTTGTCCAAACCGAAGTCCTCACGACCAGGTCGTTTGCTCCGCGTGCTTCGTCCTGTATCCTCCATTTTGGGGTACAGGCAACCGGGCAGGCCACCCCGTGCAGCCCCGGACAGCACCAGACTGTTTCCACCTCAGCTTCCAACTCCGCGGCCGCTCCGCGGTGTTTGGTGGTTTTTCAAGGGTGGGCTCCTCCTCCAATAGCAATGGCAATGGACAACAGACTGCTCAGCACAGGGGGGACTGCACCAGACTGCTTCCACCTCAGCTTCCAACTCCGCCAATTAGTTCCTTTTAAATCACTAGTCTCACTAAATAGAACTAAGGGAGGAGGATATCAATCCCCTCTCCCAAACCACAGAAGCCGAATGGATCGTCCCTCCCACCGTGGTTGGCACGGGCGCCTGGATTTCTGAAGTACAGGTAGCCAAGTGGCAGCCAATGGGGGGAAGAAGGAGTTAGGGAAAAGGGATGGACTAATAAAGGTAAGGAAGGGAAGACAACTAGACATAAACAACAAAATCACATACAATTCCTGACTTGATATTTGATACTGTAACACCCTGGAAACCTAACCTGACTCTCTCTATATAAACTAGTAGGACATAAAATAGGTTTTCACAAAACACATGGAGCAATAAACATGACCTTTTGAATGTTAGTGACCATGACTTACAAAGCAATGACTTAAGCTACATCAAAACATATAGCAAGCAATGACACTGAGACAACAATATTCCCCAGTTATGGGTTGACACAAACTCCTGTACATAGCACGACGCTTTCCCCTTGTGGAGAAAACAAGGTGACTGAGGAAAGCAGATTTTAGCAGGCTTTTGGTCGTTTCTGGTTTGCTATCATATCCATGCCGTAATTCAGACCGTAGCATCAAAACATAGGGTTCATAGTAGAAAGTAGCACAAGAAATACTATTAAGAGGGCATACTTCAAGGAAGCACACTTAACTAATGGTCAGGACGTTTCCTCATAACGTCCGGACAACAACGAGTTGAAGCGTTGCTCAATACATGTCGCTGCCACATCCCAGGAGGACACAGAACACACATAAACACTTAAGTGTCTGGGCGCCTCCTGCAGCTGCCCCGGACCTGATGGAAGAGAGCGGATCACACATTAACCAGCGTTCACCGCAGCAGCTCGGGAGATGCGAATGCCGCCACGCATGGTCAGCGTTAGTTCTTCAGCTGCCTCGAATTTCCCGCCTCCGCCTCTCACTTCACTGCTCCGCTGCCGCCGCCGGTGCTCTCCAACATCAATCATCAGCACCTGAGCAGGGGCGGGCGGCCGTTAAGAGCACATTCTCCTAATGCAAAGTGCCTGCAGCTGGCTACCAGCGCGCTTCAGAAAACTACACCCATTCCCCATTCCTGCTGGGAATTGTAGTGTTCTCCCCTATCTAGGCGATACACGTCTTCTCCTGCACCAGACAGTACCTCCCCTTCCAGGGCTCTTCCCAGGACCTGCTTTTTCTGGATATTTTGCATGAAACATTCTTACAAGGCGAGGAGCATGAACTGCGCTAGCAGGTTCCCAGGAACAATCCTCCAGTCTGTATCTAGCGCACTGGGTCAGGTATCATAGAACTTGCTTTCTTCTTTTCGAGTCCAAAATCCTCTTTACCTCATATTCCAACTGACCCTCTTTGTGGTTGGCTGGAGGTCTCTGCATAAGTGTTCCAGGCACTGCAGGTTTAAGCAGACACACATGGAATACCGGGTGGATTTTTAAAGTTTTAGGCAAACGTAATTTTACCGCAACTTCTGACACATTTTTGACAATTTCATAGGGTCCAATAAATTTTGGAGCAAATTTTCGAGATCCTATTAGAGGCAAATTATGTGTGGATAGCCACACCTTATCCCCAACCTTGTACTGAGGAGCCTCCCATCTCTGTTTATCTGCATACATCTTATATTGAGTCTTTGCGTGTTCAAGATTGTCTCAAGCCTTCTGTCTGATGTTCAGAAGCAATTGTTTTCTGTCTTGGAGTATTGGAAGGATTTCTACATCTGGTAGCTGCTCCGGTAACATTTCCTGTACCTGCCCATACAGGCACTCATTGGGAGCCATTCCCAGGGAAGCATGTTCAGTATTATTATAGGTGAATTCAACTAACCATAATGCTTGAACCCACGACTCCATTCTGTCATGTAAATAACAGCACAAGTATTGTGCAAGCGTCTGATTCACTCTTTCCGTTTGTCCATCTGTCTGAGGATGATAACTAGTGGACAGGGCACAATTTATTCCTAGCATCTGACAGAAGGCGCGCCAGAACTTTGATGTAAACTGTGGACCCCTATCTGAAACAATAGAACGTGGTAATCCATGAAGTCGAACCACATGCGGCAGAAATAATTCAGCCAACTTCCCTGCTCCTGGAATGCCTCTACAAGGCACAAAGTGAGCCTGTTTAGATAAGTAATCCACTACCACCCATATTGTATCATACTGATCATCCGGTGGTAAGTCTGATAATGTCCATTGATATGTGTGTCCATATTTTAGTTGGAGTAGGCAATGGTTTAAGTAGACCTGACTTCTTGGTATGATCTGCTTTACTTCGTACACATGTTTCACATTCCTGCACGTACCTAGTTACCTCTCGTCTCATATTTGGCTACCAAAAATATCTTTCTACTAGCGTCTGTTTCTTTTTACTACCCGAATGTCCGGCCAAGGGTGAGTTATGACACCAATGCATAGCCTTTCTTTGTAGTTCCAAATTAGGCAAATACAACCGCCCATCATAGTAAGGGAGGTTATTTTTCAATGTTTCCAAGGGATTATTCACTCCCCAACTCTGATTCTTTTTATTCCTCATTGCCTGTTTCACTTGCTTCATCTACTTGGAGACAACTGCACCTACCACCTTCTCAGCCGGGAATATAGATTTTGTCTCCGGTACCACGCTGTCCATATTTTGTTGACGAGATAATGCATCTGCCTTTCCATTTCTTTTCCCTGGCCTAAAGGTCCCCACAAAATCAAACTCGTTGAAAAATTGGGACCACCGTAATTGCATAGGGCTCAATGTGTGAGCTGTCTTGAAATATTGTAGATTTTTATGATCTGTCACTACCACCACCTGCTGCTTGGCTCCCAGTAAATAATGCCTCCATTCCAAAAATGCTGCCCTAATAGCTAATAGTTCTTTATCTGTGATGGAATAGTTTTGTTCACATGGAGTGAGTTTGTGTGATAGTAGGCCACTGGGTGCCAAATCCCTTCTGAATCCTTCTGAGATAACACTGCACCTATTGCCACATTGGACGCATCAGTTTCCACTTGAAACATCCTATCAGGATCTGGATGTCGTAATACTGGGGCTGAGGTGAATGCCATCTTTAGTTCTTGAAAAGCCTTTTCAGCCCCCACATCCCAACAAAAACCTGTTGCCTTTCTTAACAATCTTGTTATAGGTGCCACAGTCTGTGAAAAATTAGTAATAAATCGTCTATAGAAGTTAGCGAAACCCAAAAAAGATTGAATATCTTTAATACACTGGGGTGTGGGCCAATCCAGAACTGCTTGCACCTTGCTTTTGTCCATAATTATCCCTTCTGAGGTAAATATGAAACCCAAGAACTCCACTCTTTTCACGTGGAAAGCACATTTTTCTAATTTCACATATAACTGATGTTCTTGTAATTTCTTTAACACTGCCCTTACATGACTCACATGCTGCTCTTGTGAATTGGAATAAATTAAAATGTCATCAATATACACAATAACAAAAATGTTCAAAAACTCACTTAATACCTCCTGCATAAAAAACTGAAATGCCGCAAGAGCATTACATAAACCAAAAGGCACACCAAATATTCAAATAATCCAAACTTAGTTCTAAATGCAGTCTTCCACTCATCCCCTTCCTTGACCCGAATCAAATGATATGCTCCATGTAAATCAAGTTTTGTGTACACCACTGCTGTCTTTACTTGATCCAGCAGTCCAGAAATGTTGATTTTCTGTTTCCGTTAATGCATATATTCAGCTACATGGCAATTTAGTCCCTGGTTCTAACTGTATGACACAGTCATATGGTCTATGGGGTGGCTGTCTTTCCGCTCCTCCTTTGTCAAAAACATTCACAAACTCTTGATATTGAGCCGGAACCTGTAACCCTACAGCCCCCACCACTTGAACTGCCGGTGGCTGATCAGCCAAAAACAATGCCAGACTCACCTCCTCCTCAATGTGACCTATACATTCTGGATTCTCAAAAAACACCTCCTTAGCCGCCCAGTCAATTCTTGGGTTATGCTGAGTCAACCAAGGAATTCCTAAAATAAGACCAAACTGGGGAGCTGCAATTAAATCCAGTACAATTTCCTCCACATGTCCTGACTGACACCTCCTTTCTATTGGTTGAGTTTGCGGACAAAGGGTCCTGATATTAAAGGAGACCCATCCACCGACTGCACCCCTTCCACCTGAGTCTTTTCTCTTAATGGCAAACCCAACCTTTTGGCCAAATCAAGTCAATAAAGTTTCCAGTTGCTCCGGAATCTACCATGGCTGACACCATTTGTTTTGTACAAGCAAAAAATAAAGTTACTAGAATATACAAATGGGAGTTACCTTTTTGTGTAGTATTTGCTACCCAAGTGGGGAACCTTTCTACCACTGAGCCTGACACCTGAGTTCCCCCTAAGGCCGGCCCAAGCCTTTTCCCGACTCGCCTTTGCTCAGCTCTCTGCCATCTACCTTCTTAGGAGTGTTTGGACAAGTACTAATATAATGTCCAGGTTGACCACAGTACAAACACAAATGATTCGCTTTTCTCTGCTCCTTTTCCATAGCCGATAATGTTCCCCTCACCCCTCCCATCTGCATAGGTTCACCCTCACCATTCCTGTTCACCCTTCCTCTATCCAACCATACAAAGGGTACCACCTCTGTTTTTTTTCCTGTCTCCCTTTCGTTCATTCATCCAATGATCCAACCTTAATGCCAAGTCAATCATAGGTGTACACGTGTTGGGCTGAGGCTCTACCTGTGCCATAGCGTCTTTTAATTCTTCTTTTAATCCTTGATAAAACAAAACTGTCTGTTTATTTTCTGGCCGATATGTTTCAATTACCAGTCTATTAACCCTTTAAATGCCAGCGACGAGCCGGCCCGTCGGTAAAAACTGCTCCAGGTTGCCACCGACGAGCCGGCTCGTCGGTGGCACTTAAGGGGTTAATGAGGGGGGAAATGCTGGCGGGTTTGGGTGGTGGGGGGGAACCTCAATGCACTTAAGAGGTTAAAGTGTGTCACATAAGAGACCAAATCTCTGGTACCCTGTTTTAACGCCAATAACTCCTTATCTTGTGCCAATGATACTTCCCTTCGATCAAAGAATTGACCAATTCTGCCAAAAAATGATCCCAATGATAAAGTAACGGGTCATCTTTTTGTACCAATGGCATCGCCCAAGCTGCCGCATCTCCTGTTAAGTATGAAATTACAAAAGCAGTCCTCGCTTGAATAGTCTCAAATGCAGAAGGTTTACAAAGAAAATGTAACCTACACTGGGTCAAAAACATCATGAATTTTTTAGGGTCTCTGGAAAATATTTTGGGTGCTGACAAGGGCACACAACTAGGAGATTGAACCACTACAGTGGACGCTCTAGCTCCTGTTCTGCCGGTAGATGACCCTGATTCCTCCAACGGAGTCCCTTGTGCTACCAATCCTTGCACTTGAGCCTTCAGAGTACTAGATTCCTATCTTACATGTACCAATTCCACCTGAATATCCTGTAGTGCCTTCAGCACTTCTGCTAAAGCGGGAGGGTTCTCCATTTGGCCTGGGTGGTTCAATAATCCCAAAATCAGGGGCTGATGATTCTGTCACAAAATAGAAATAAGGGAGGAGGATATCAATCCCCTCTCCTGAACCACAGAAGCCGAATGGATCGACCCTCCCACTGTGGTTGGCACGGGCACCTGGATTTTTGAAGTACAGGTAGCCACGTGGCAGCCAATGGGCGGAAGAAGGAGTTAGGGAAAATGGATGGACTAATAAAGGTAAGGAAGGGAAGACAACTAGACATAAACAGCAAAATCACATACAATTCCTGACTTGATACTGTAACACCCTGGAAACCTGACCTGACTCTCTCACTCTCTCTACATAAACTAGTAGGACATAACATAAGTTTTCACAAAACACATGGAGCAATATACATGACCTTTCGAATGTTATTGACCATGATTTACAAAGCAATGACTTAAGCTACATCAAAATATATAGCAAGCAATGACACTAAGACAACAACATGCCCCAGTTATGGGTTGACACAAACTCCTGTAGATAGCACAACACTTTCCCCTTGTGGAGAAAACAAGGTGACTGAGGAAAGCAGATTTTAGCAGGCTTTTGGTAGTTTCTGGTTTGCAATCATATCCATGCCGTAATTCAGACCGTAGCATCAAAACATAGGGTTCATAGTCGCAAGTAGCACAAGAAATACTATTAAGAGAGCACACTTCAAGGAAGCACACTTAAATAATGGTCCGGACGTTTCATCATAACGTCCGGACAACAACGAGTTGAAGCGTTGCTCAATACATGTCACCACCGCGGCCCAGGCGGACACAGAACATACATAAACACTTAATTGAGTGTCCAGACGCCTCCTGCGGCTGCCCCAGACCTGACAGAAGAGAGCGGATCACACATTAACCAGCGTTCACCGCCGCGAATCGGGAGATGCGAATGCCGCCACGCATGGTCAGCGTTAGTTCTTCAGCTGCATCGAATTGCCCGCCTCCGCCTCTCACTTCGCTGCTCCGCTGCTGCCGCCGCCCGTGCTCTCCAACATCAATCATCAGCACCTGAGCAGTGGCGGGCGGCCGTTAAGAGCACATTCTCCTAATGCAAAGTGCCTGCAGCTGGTTACCAGCGTGCTTCAGAAAACTACACACATTCCCCATTCCTGCTGGGAATTGTAGTGTTTTCCCCTATCTAGGCGATACACGTCTTCTCCTGCACCACAACCCCTGATTCCTGACAACTAAACAGAAGAAGTACAATTCAACACACAACAATAGCAAAATGGATAACACAAGGAAAAAAATCGGATTTAGGACTTGTGGGTCACAGAACCAATAGGGAAGACAGCAAGGCAATGGGACACATTTGTTCTGCTTCACCGTATAACACACAGGGCTTTGAGATGATGGTCAGAACAGAAAGAGAACATCGGTTTTAAATTACCTAGCACAGTTGTAATGGGAAAGAATAGGAAGAAATGAGGAATTTGTTTTTATACAGCTATAAAGGACAGATAGGGTTTCAGGATTATGGTCAGAACAGAATGGGAAAATCGATTTTGGGATGTTTAGCACCAGGGCAATGTGAGAAAGAAAATGCAAATGGGAATTCGTTTTAGCTCACAATGGGAACACAGGAACAATTTATTTATGCACCTTACAATAGGAACACAGGGACAATTTCGTTTTGCAGATCACAATGGGATTAATTCTTTTGGGCAACTGTTCATGACTATAACAGCTCATAATACACTGGGAAAAGATGATTGGTTCTGAATGCCAACAATACTGATCCTGTGAAATCAATGGTGAAATTAATTGATTTACTTTGATAAATATGGTAAGGATCTACAGAGGCGAATGGGGAATTCTCAAGGGGAAAGAACTAAGGCAATGGCAAATAGGGGATTTTGCAATGGGGATATATCTAAGGCATTGCTGAAAGAATACAGGGCTTATAAAATCTATGGCTTGGGGTATTTCTACTTACAGGAGAGGTCTGGACTAGACATCGGAGAGTGTCAGGGCACACAGCTGGAACAGCCACAGAGGATCATTCCAAGGTCTCCTCTCCTGGCCCCAAGGGTGCCAATCAGTCTCTATGTCTCCTTGCTCCACTGCAAGCTAGGCCTCTCACTGCTGGTATGTTCACGCCAGATTTCTGCAGCTGCTCACCCCATGGGGTTAGTGGGAAGAGTCCAGCCCTGAGGCGGGCTGACTTAGTTATAGGGCAAATGACATCAGTAATTTGTCATTATTCCTGAAGAAGGGATTGGTTGAGTGTCACTAATCCACTCCCCCTGTGTGCTGATAGGATGAGGGAATGTGGGAGTGTTTTGGGAACTTAGGGGAGGAGAACCCTTCATCATCTCACTTTAACAGGTGGGCTTGGTCATGTTTTTGAACTCAAAATCTCAGTACATGGCATGAGCCCTTAACTTTCAAATCTGTACATATATGAATACATTTTTGAGAACAATATTTTAATTGAAATTAGATAAAACTAATCTGGGCTCTGCACATCCTTTCTGTGCAGAGATGCAGTTTTTCTTCATTTTCTCAGGAGTCATATCAGTGAAACATACACCATTTTCCGGGCATCATGTGAATTATGATTGGCATGATCTATCACATTTTTTCATCCCTGGCAATAACAGGAATGCCCAAATCACATTTGTTTTTATAACTTCATTTGTGTTTATCCCACCAAAATCATTTTTAGATGGTTAACGGGGTTAAATCTCACTTTTAATAAAAGCTTACAATGACTATTTTGCGATATACACTGCCCAATTTACATGATAAAAGGCCTTTCTCCCATTGTAGTCTGATAGAACGATGACTTCAATTTTTGAGTAGAAATGGGATTTATTTGAAGTACAATACATACAGACCCCCAACACATCCTTCCTCCAGGCTGGGACACTGCAACTGTTAAAAAGAACTACTTTCAAGCCTAAGCATACTGAGCTACATCGCTCTAACTATAAACATTCCCCTAAAAACATGAAGTACACCATCAATAGGCTGCACTGACAACTATTTACATCTGAACATGGCAGCATCAATAACTATTTACATGCGCATAATCATAACACATCTCCCTCGCTTATCACACACAACCTCTCCTCACAATGGCAATTCTGTTTTTATTCCACACCTGTCCTCCACTCACTCTTACAGCACCTTTCATTACAGTAACCACTCACACAGGATCAGAATAAAGCATATCACTGTTTCTCTTTATCACATCTTTTCTGATCTCTTCCACCACACAATCCAAATCACATTCTCTCCCCAACCAGGATGGACAAACATCTGAATAAACTTTTTGACCCATCACAAGCTCAAACGATGACACTATATTACTAAATGTGGAGCCATTCTCATTGCACACAAACATTCCTGGACATACGTTTTTCTATCTATCCCACACTCACCAGCTAACCAAATTCTTTCCATTATGCATCTGTAGACCTTTCCACCAATCCATTACCTTCAGGATAGTATAACGCTGACCTCTTATGAATTATACCACAATTGCGCACATAATGTTTAAAAAACTGCCTGTAAACTGCAATGCGTTATCCGTAAGTATGCAACTCGGAAAACCCTCTCTTGCAGAAATCTCACCCAAGAATGTGACAATACTTCCAGCACTCACTTCTCTAACCACATTACACTCATACCACCTGGAAAACATGTCCACCAAAACAACAACATATCTACCTTGACCAAATCCCATCTCTACTGGACCTAGGATATCAATGGCCACCTCTTCCCACACTTTGCGTGGAACATCATTCATCATCATAGGTTACTCCTTCTCCATGACACCTTTGCAACTCTTTATACAACCTATACAATCCCGTAACTTTTTTTTCTACTTCCCTATCGAACCCTGGCCACCAGTAATCACCCCTCAACACAGCTTTGGTTTTACTAACTCCAGAATGTCCTATAGGGGCAATATCAATAATGTGTAGCCTAATATCTTTTTGCACAACAGCTCGTACCCAACTAAATACAAACTTCCCAAAATGGCCTCTCCTCTTGAGACATCTCCCCTTTGCTGGGCCAACCACTTTCAATGTAAAACTTCAATTTGGATAGGACATTATCTTTATCCATGGACCTCACTCACGCCTCCTTATCTATGATACCGTCGCAAGTGCCAAAAACTGACTCTGTGGCATCATCCTGTTGGTTTTCTTTGTCCCTTCTAGCCAATCTTGATAAACAATCAGTCAATTCATTGTCTTTTCCTGCCACAACACACATTTCAAAACTATGGCATTCTAAACATATGACCCATCCAGCCACTCTTCTGGATACCTTATCCAAACCTTTTCATTCAAAAATAACCTTTAAGGGCCTGTGATCCATTTTGATTATAAAATGAGTTCCCAATATAAAACTCTTAAACTTTTCGACTGCCCAAAAACAGCCCAACGCTTCCTTTTCCAATACAGAATACCTTAATTCTGCACCTCTTAGTGCCCTGGATGCATGCACAATGATTTCGTCCTCTCCTATGAAATTCACTTGGGATAAAACAGCTCCTAGACCTATGTCACTTGCATCAATTGTGAGAATACTCCTTCTCCTTGTATCAAGTTTATTTAGTGGCACAGCCAAGTCAATTGCCTCCTTAATCGTCTTAAACTCAACACTACACTTTTCATTCCAAACAAACTCTTCACCTTTTCTAAGCAATTGCATCATTTCAGTAACTATTTCTGAGTAATTCTTTATACATTTCTGATAAAAACGCCAACATTCCTGAAAAGGAGCATAATTCTTCTTTTGATTTTGGCTCAACTACATCTTTGCTCGCACTCACCATTATTCCCTGGGCTGAAAACCTCATGGCCTAAATACTCCACCTTATTAACACAAAAAACACACTTATACTTTCTCAATGTTATCCCTCTATCACCCAGAACTTCTAACACTTTGTCTAATCTTTCATCATGCACTTTTAAGCCATCCCCTGACACCAAAATGTCATCCATCCTGGAAACAGAATACGATTTTATGGAAAAATTTATCCAGTATCCTTTGAAAAACAGAGGAAGCCGACACAAGGCCAAATGACCTTCTCCTGGATTGAAAAGACACCTTCATGCCTGATGAAAGCTGTCAACTTTCTACAGTTTTCCTAAAGTCTACCGGATGGTAGGCTGATGCCATATCAATCTTTTTTTTATTTTTTTATTTTATTGTTTTTTTTCAACCCTTTAAAATAGTTACAATATACAAACAAACAACTAAGGCAAACAATTTTGAGTCTTTCTCGTCATGAATCATCATACATCATTTCTCTCCGTCTATGAATCTCACATTTTACATTCAAGTTCCCTCAATTAATGCCAACCTCAAACGATTTTCAATTGTCGCTAGCAGCTGCATTAACGGAAGTACCAATTTTAAGTCTGTTCTCTGAATATCAGCTCCCACCAATCGTCTGCACAGAGGGAGGGATGATTTAGGCTCCAGGGTCCCAAGTGGATAGTTCTTTCTGTTCGTAGCTTATTACAAAATAGCACTAAGTGTTTGAGAATTTCGTTGGCTCGCAAGCAGAATCTACACTCAGAATTTAAGTGTGCATTGCCTTTCCATGATCGAAGACGCTCAGCGGTTTTGAACACATTTAGTCGAAACAGTATAAACAACCTTTGTGCTTGTGGATCAGGGAACAGCGTAATGTAGCGTTGTTGGCTATTGAAGGCGTGTGTTTTGAGAGCCACATCTCTCATTAATTTAGTGGCAACTCTCTCCGTACAGGTTTGCTCCCAGTCAGCACGCCAAATTTTTAGATTTGCCACGTTGGGGTTTTTGCGGAGCATGCCCAGCTTGATATTGTATTCGTCTAGTATTGGTTGACATCTGTTTGTCCACATTGACACAATGCTGAGCTTGGCAGGTGAAACGTTGTCAAAAATATCGAATTATGGAATTTTGCGCACAGGAGCATGTTTTTTTTTTTTTTCCAAATATATTTTTATTGGTTTTATACATGCATTGCATTGGATGTTTGCAGGTACATAAATAGCGCTGGGCGCTGCGCGCCGCGCGCTTGAGTTCAGTTGTGCAAGTGTTAAATCAACAAGGACAATGTCCTTCATAACAGAACAACAGTCATAACAACAACAGGTCAGGGGAGGGATTCTGGGGTGAGGACAGCGATTAGTTTAGCCCTGGTGGGCCGAAATGGGGTAAATGTGGGTGACAAGGGGACTTTGTGTGAGCTTTTATGCCCTTGATCGATTTCAGCTCGCAGTGCGTGGGATTGTTTAGGCCTTAGAGCCTCATTCCTGGGTTCGTTGACAGGCCAGACCCTGGACCTCTTTGTACCTCCGCACAGCCTTGGCCCCTTTGTGTTTAGTCGGTTTTGTTCATCCAACGCAGGGAAGGGGGTTGTCGTGCTAGGCCTGGAAATTGTTGGGTAAAGTCTAGAAAGGGAGCCCACGTTTGGAAGAATTTATCTCTGTTTCCGAGTCGTAGGGCAGTAATTTTCTCCGCTGCAATTATGTCCCAACATTTTGTCCACCACATTTGCACTGCCGGGCCCTCTGGGTTTTTCCACAGCCTGGCTATGGAGATTTTTGCCGCCGTGAGCAGATGGGAGCATAGTTCTGCTCTATGCCCGGAGAGGGGGAATTGGTCTGCCCCGCTTGATCCAAGTAGGACAATGCCTGGGTCCCAAGGGATGGTGAGGCCTGTGATTTTGTTGATGTGGTCCAGCACTGTTTTCCAGAACTCCGTGGCCCTGGGACATGTCCAGAGTAGATGAAAGAGTGTGCCTTTGTCTGGGCACCCTCTCCAGCAGGACGGGGGGATTGCGGGATTGCATTTATTGAGTATCTCTGGGGTCCGATACCATCTGAAGCATACCTTAAATGCACCTTCCTTGTTGGTAACGCATTTCGAACTCCTGTTCGCTCTAGCCCAGATGTGGTTCCACTCCTCCACCTCGATAGGTCTCCCTATGTCGTTTTCCCACTTTAGCATGTATGGCTCTTTGCGTGCTGGGTCGGTTCTGTCCAAGAGCTTATAGAGGGTGGAGATTCTGCCCTTTGGCGGGGGACCGGTGAGGGTGAGTTCCAGGGCGGTAAGGGCTCTGCTTCCATGGCGTTTCACCTCCCTGTTCGATAGCCAGTGGCGGAGCTGCGTGTATCTAAATCTCTCGCTCTCTGGCACATCAAATTTTTCCTTGCAGGCCTCGAAGTCCAGGGGGTTTCCCTCCTCATAAAAATCTTGCAGTCTTTCCAGCCCTCCATTCTTCCATCTCCCAAAGTTCTTGGGGTTACAGCCCGGGGTGAAATCTGGGTTTCCCCAGACTGGGGTGAGGGGGCCCGTCGTGCTGCGTAGATTCCAGAGTCGCGCTGCTGTCTTCCAGCTTCTTACAGTATTTACCGTCGCCGTTAGAGGACCTATGTCCCCGATTGCACTGGGTTCCTTTAGGTGTGGCAGCGACGTTATTGGACTTGAGCTCCAGGCCTCCTCCAGCTCCAGCCAGCGGGGTTTGGAGGTGGTGGGGAGCCAGGCGAACGCCGACGAGAGCTGAGCAGCCAGCACATATCTTGCCACATCGGGCGCTCCCAGGCCTCCATTCTCACGGCCCCGGAGCATGATCCTTCGCGAAATGCGTGGCTGTTTCCCCTCCCAGATATAGCTCATGACATATTTTTGTAGCTTCTGGATCTCCTGTTTCGGGATCAAGGTGGGTATGGCAGCGCACTGATAAAGGAGTCTGGGGATGAGGTTCATTTTCAGGGCAGTGATTCTTCCGAACCATGAGATCTCCTGCTTTTGCCATCGTCTGATATCAGCTCTGAGTTCTCTCAGGAATGCCGGGAAGTTTGCTTTGTATAGTCTGCTGGGAGCGCCGGGGAGCTGGACCCCCAGGTATGGGAGGTTCTTCTTGGCCCAGGGTATCTGGTATTTTTCCTCCAGGTCTGCTACTAGCTGGCTCGGTAGGTTGATGCTCAGTGCTGTAGATTTGGTAAGGTTGACCTTAAAGCCTGAGGCGTCCCCGAATTCTAGCAGTTCTTTCCATAAGGCCTTCATGGATTCCTCTGGCTTGACTAAGGTGAGAAGGACGTCGTCGGCGTAAAGGGCGATTTTATATGTTTGGGCCTTGATTGACAGCCCTTGGATCTTTACATTGCGGCGAATTCTGGTCGCGAATGGCTCCATGGAGAGGGCGAATACCAGGGGGGAGAGGGGGCAGCCCTGTCTAGTGCCCCTTGAGATTTTGATCGTGTCGGATCTGACTCCATTCATTCTGAGGCTGGTGGAGGGGTGTTGATAATTAGCTAGTGTCCATTTTATAAAGTTTGGGCCGAAGCCGTAATGAACGAGTGAATTTCGAATGTAGCCCCAGTCAACCATATCGAAAGCTTTATGTGCGTCCAAGGATAGTACCATCGCTGCCTGCCCCCTCCTGTTGGCTGATTCAATGACATTGATAGTTCTTCTTATATTATCGTGGGTGCTACGGCCGGGTATAAATCCCGTCTGATCCGGGTGGATGATAGCCGGGAGCAGTGGGGCCAGTCTGTTCGCTAGGGTTTTAGTGAAAATTTTTGCGTCATAATTCAGGAGGGTGATTGGTCTATATGAGGTGCACTGGCTCCGGTCTTTTCCAGGTTTCGGCAGTAGCACTGTGATTGATTCTTCCATGGAAGGAGTGGTTGTGCCTGAGGATAGAAATGAGTTAAATAGGGTAGCCAGGTGGGGGGCTAGGATGTATGCAAACTTTTTATAGAATTGGGCCGTGAGCCCGTCTGGGCCGGGGGTTGAGTTTTTCAGTTTGGTTATGGTTTCACTGACTTCTTCTGACGAAAAGGGGGCTTCCAGGGCCTCAAGTTGCGGACCTGGGAGGGGAAGTTGTACTTCAGCTAGGTATTTGGCTTGTGCTGCTTCGGAGGTGGGAGCACCCGACATAATCGATCTATGATGAGAAGCCATTATTTCCATTTTCTCTTTGATAGAGTAGCGAAGTGTCCCTTGCTCATCAGCGAGGCTGTGGATGAGGTTTCTAGTTTGTAGCTTTTTTAGTTTGTGAACCAGGAGCCGATTTGCTTTATTGCTGTGCACATAATAAAACTGTTTTGTGTAAGTTAGCGCTCTGACAGCTTTGTCGGCCAGGTGCATTTCTAGGGAACGTTTCGCCTTTTGGTGGATGCGGCTCGCTTTCCTGTTTGGGCCTCGTTTAAGGGTGTTTTCCGCTTCTGCCACCTCTGCTTCGAGTGCGTCTTGCTGTACTTTATCCCGACGTCTGAGTCGGGCTGTGCAGTCGTTCACCGTGCCCCTGATGACGGGTTTCATGGCGTCCCAAATCATAGCCAACGATGAGTCTTCGGTAGTGTTTTCCCTGAAATAATTCTTAAGGGCTTCCGCAATTTCAGTTCTGGTTGCGATGTCTGAGAGGATGTGCTCTTGGAGTTTCCATTGCCTCTGGGGTGGCTCCGGAAGGCAGGATACCCTTAGGTTCAATGTGACTGGAGAATGATCTGAGAGGGCTCTGAGCCCGATTTGGATGGCTTCGACACAGGGAATGAGGTTACTTGAGATTAGAAGGAGATCGATCCGTGAGTATCCCAGGTGCACGTGAGAGAAGAAAGTGTAGTCCCTCTCCCCCATGTTGGCCAGTCTCCATACATCTATGGTGTCGGTTTCCCTTAAGAATTCTGCCATGGCCAGGGCTTTGCTGAAATCATCATTCGATGGTGGGAGCGATTTGTCAAGATTTGGGTCGGGAGTCAAGTTGAAGTCACCCCCTATGAATAATTGACCCTCTCTGAAGGCAGACAGAGTTGGTAGGAGATTCCGCAGGAATTTGCTTTGCCCGGTGTTTGGGCAATATATGGCGACGATGGTGATGGGTAGTTCTACCAGGAGGCCTTTTAGCAGGAGATAACGGCCCTCGGGGTCCCGTTTGGTGGTTATATTGGTCAAAGGTAAGTCCCGGTTTAACAGGATGGCCACCCCCCTCTTTTTGAGATCTGCTGAAGCAAAGAAGCTTTTGTTGTATCGGTGGAAGGCAATGCGGCGTTCGTCGCTCCTGAGGAGATGAGTCTCCTGTAGGCAAGCAATGTCAGGTGCCAGTTGAGCGAGCCTGTGTTCCACAGACTTTCTTTTCCGGGGGGAGTTTAGACCCTGGACGTTCCAGGTCAGCATTGAGAGTTCCTTATCCGGTTGAGACATTATTAGGTAGGATTGATAGCGGGTTTATGTGGCATCTTTTGGATTGTAGAGCTGGGGCCTCCTCAGCGCTGAGTGGACCCTCCGCCACTGCCTTGGGGCCGCCGTGCGGGGAGGGGGGCGCTCCGATTACTTGTATTTTGACCTTCGTTTCCACGTCACCTCCCGCCCGAGCCCAGACTCCGAATCTCATTTTCCCCCCGACCAAGGAGAACCAACAACATAAACTAAAACATAACTTAAAACAGTTAACATGTACAGGTATCCAGACCAGCCTTCTACCAACGGGGCTGTCGGCTGGGTCACGGACGCCAATTGTGTCGGAGACCACGGGGTCTCATGCTGTAGTGGTGAAGTTCTTGCAAATCAAGAGAGCGCTCCGCCGGCAGCTCTGGCCCACCCGGCTGTGAGGACACAGGGTAGGTTGGCGCCGCCCCGAGTAGGCCATATAAGTGTGAGTATTTAGGGTAGCCCTTTTGGCCCCCAGGAAGGTGGGCCGGTGTATGTTGACAGGTTCTGGAGAGGATCAGCATGGGACCGGGAAGACCGGCCTCTCAGTTGGTGTTGGTTTTATTCCCCCTAACAGGAGGGCCGCGCATCCTGCGTCGGCCAACCACCCGGGACCAGGAGCAAGAGGCCCCCCCCCCGACCCCCTCGGGGGAGCGGGCCGGGTCCCCTGGGACCTCCCCCTCCAGGCCCGGATTCATAAACACTGCAGCCTCCCGCGGGGATGGAATTTGCTGAGTCTTTCCCTCCCAAGTGAAGGAGAGACCTGAAGGGAAGCTCCAGCGGTAGGGGATTTTGCGCTCTCGTAGCCAGTCGGTCATAGGTTTGAGAGCTCTTCGTTTGGCTAGGGTGGAAGCAGCTAAGTCTTGGAACAGGGCGATCTCCGAGTCTCGGAAGTGGATCTGGCCCATGGCCCTGGCCTCCTGCATGATCTCCTCTTTGAGTTTGTAGAAATGAATCCTGACCAGGACATCGGCCGCCCCATTTGACCTCTGCCTGGGTCTAGCCCTGTGTACTCTGTCCAGTTCCAGGGGAGAGTTGTCTGGGAGGGTGATAATGTGGCGGAGAAGGTCGGAGACGTAGGATGGGAGCTCCTTCTCTGAGACTGCAGCTGGGATTCCCCGGATTCTAATGTTATTCCGCCTCGAGCGGTTTTCAGCGTCCTCTTGTCTGGCCTCAAGCGCCTCGCACCTGCACTCCAGGGCCCTGATCCTGTCGGCCCCCTCTCCGATCTCAAAGTTCTGCTCACATAATGTAGACTCAATCTCCTCGGCTCTGGCCTCCACCTCCCCCACTCTCTTGTCTAGCTGGGTAATTTGGGTCTTGACCTCCTCAGTGCCCTTCTGGAATTCCCTGGTGAGGGCCGATAGAAGCTCATGGAGGTCTGCTTTCGTGACCGCCTGTGATGCTTGGTCACCGGGGAGGCCGTTCCCCATCCCCGTGTCCATGCGTTCACCCCTCTTGCTTTTTTCCCCCGCAGGAGGCATTGTTAATAGAGTAGAAATATCCGACTGTTTGGCGGCTTTGCCCGATTTGGACATGGTAACCCGGGGACGCCCCTGCAGCTACGACGGGGGCGGAGGGGCCACCAGCCAGGCCCGAGGGGCAGCAGAGCGTCCAGTTAGGGCGAGATGCGGCAGGTGCCGCCTTACCTTGTGGCAGTGCTTTAGGGGGGGCTACCTCCCCTCCCCGGAGGTGCCCGAAGCGTGCGGCGAAAGGAAGTCCAGGGGCTCAGGAGAGTGAGGAAGAAGCTGAAGGGAACCCCGGCGCGGGCCCAACCTGCAGGGTAGGAAGCGTGGGGAGACCCCGGGGTCGTTAGTTGCCGGGTTCGCCTTGCTTCCGGAGATGAGCCCCCCCTGGGAGGTATGCTGGGTGATGGGGCCTCCGTGGCCCTGAGGTGGATGGGCCCCGTCCACACTGAAGCGGGCAGATCCAGGCGGCTGCGTAACTGAAGTTGAGGCTTTGTGGCCGAAGTGAGGAGGAAAGGGCGGGGGCTGCTGCGGCGAGCTCGCATCAGCCCCTGGGCGTCTATTCAATTGTGGCCTCTGTCCAGGTCTGTCCAGGCCGGGGGGCCCCCCCTGATCGTTCCGCAGGACCGCCGGTCCGGAGGTCTGGAGGCCGGGTCCCCAGGCGGCCCGCAGCTGCTGGGTGCCCTCCGGATCGGCTCAATTTGCTGGTCTGCCCCCACAGGAGGCGGGAGGCAGACGGTGGTCGCCGAAGTAATTATCCAGGAGGGAGGAGGGAGGAGGGAGGAAACCAGCCCCCACCCGGGCACCGCGGCCCCGATCGATCGGCTGGTGCGTGGGGCTGGCGTAAAACGGCAGACCGCCGATCCTTGGAGCAGGAGAAGCGGGGGAGGGGCCCCCAGAGCCGGAACCACCCTCGGGCGCAGCCGGGCCCCCGAAGGGAGCCGGAGAGCCTCCGGGGCGATGTGGTGGCCGAGTCGCTGGGTTCCGCCGGCCCGATCCCGCACCCGGGGTGCTCCGATCCAACCCCTAGGCCCCGGGGTTAGTGCCGGGCAGGGTGGGCGGCCGCCATCTTGCTACGTCCTGCGCTCCCTCTTGGTGTGTCGCAGGCGGCGGATCTTTGCCATCCGCGTCTGCAGGGCTCCACTATGCCGCCCCAGTGTTCCGCAGCATCTCAGCTGTCGATCGCTGAAGAGTGGATCGAGAAGATCTATCGTTCACCGGGCATTTTCCGTGGCGACGTGACACCAGCCGGGAGCTCTCACTGAGCACGTCCGACTGTCATGGCTCCAAGCCATATCAATCTTAAAAGAAAGGTACTCTGACCCACCATGGCCAGCATCTCTCCCATATTGGGCAATAGATGTCTAGCCACAAGCACAGATCTGTTAAATTCTCACAAATCCACACATAGACGCAGATCCCCTGAGGGTTTCTTAACAATTACTAATGTGGACATCCATTCCACTCCCCCACTCTTTCAACTGTTCCCATGCTCAACAACCTTTGCAATTCTCTCTTCAGTTGCTCTCTCAATGCCAAATTTGGCACTCACAGGCATGCAACCCTTTTTCAATATGTTGCATCCTTTTCACTTTGCCTTTTCCTTTCCTAAAAACCCTTTTGTGGAGATTCTCGGTTTATGTGTTTATCTGCAACACTTGATCATCTTCTTGGTTGGGGCCATTAATTTCTTCTGGTCCCACCAAGCAAACAATGTCATCCCCTTTTTTGGTAATGTAAACATTTCCCTTGATAAATCTCGCTTTCAACTAAAAATCAGCCTCAAAATACCATAACAGCTCTATTTTGTCTTGATTGTATCCACCCAGAATTATGTCAGGTACAAGTAGATTTCTTACATCACATCGCATTTCTTATTCAAATACAGTCCTAGACATTAATGATATTTAGACCCTGAGTCTGCCATCATCACAACACTCCTTCCATTTAACCTCACATTGTGATGTGGATGCTCACATTCATTATCACCTTCATCTTGTACTACATTCACAGTGATGTTTTCAACGGAATTGTACTTTTTGACTGACTATAAATGGTTGCAAGGACCAAAAGTTCTAAAAAGGCTACCACCAAAGGTTCGAACACCAAAAGTTCGAACCTTTGGTGGTAGCATTGTAGGTTTCCCCCACAATAAATAGAAAAAACAGGGGCTGCGGGGGTGTCCCGCGCAACACCCCGCTCACTATACTGCACAGTATAGTGAGCTAGGGTTGCGGGAGAAACCCATGCAGCCCTCGTAGTATGTACGTGTGTTCGCATGAGAAAGGTGCAAACTTTTGGTGGTTCGCACCTTTCTCATGAGAACATTCCGGCCGTGGCAAAATCAGCCACGGTCGGATCACTTAGAATCATTTTCAACATTAACATTCTCATGCTCCTCTGAACTCCCATTCCCATCCTCATCATTTACCACCATAACCCTCCTTTGGTTGGCCTGATCATTTTTACAACAATTGGCAAAATGACCTTGCCTCTTACACTTGGCGCATACAGCCCCCCTTCCAGGGGCATGACATGGAGGCTGCAAAGTGTGTGTTACTCGCACACCTAAAGCACAAGCGCTCCTTCTCGTCCCTTTTTACGCCTTTCCACTTATTAGTTTTATAATCTGCTCTTTCTTTCCCATTGGGCCTATCTATCCATGTTTTCTTCTGTTTTGCATCCTCCACATTCAAAACTTTGATTTTTCCTTCATTGCTATCCTTCTCCGTTATTTTGGCTATGCAGGCCATGGAATATTCCACCCTCTTTGCCATGTTGAACACTTGCTCCAGTGATGGCTCATTCCTCAACCATAGTTCCTCACACATTTTTATTACTTCTGCAATTAATCATAAATTGGTCTCTGATATGCTCATCAAAGGATTCCTTGAATTTGCATGAACAAGCTAAATATCTCAGAGCTGTCAAAAACTCTTCTATACTTTCTCCTTGCTCTTGAGCTCCGATACCAAAATTGTATCTTTCAAGTTCGTGCTTGATTTTGGGCTCAAGCGAATATCTAGCTTATTTAATGCAACATCTAAGTCTGACATACCATCTCCCTCACCCTTTTCTGGAAGGCATGGTAATGTATCCTAAACCCTTTGACCTTCGTAACCCAAAAAATGCATGAGTGGAGACTCTTTCCTATCAATTGAGAAGGAATTTCCACAAGCAGCTCTAATATAATGGAAAAAGCCCCTTTTCCACTGCAACCATTTCACCTTTGGAGGGCCTGGAAATGCCATAAACAGTGATGGACCCGGCAAACCTGTTAGTGCCATGCTTGTGCCAAATCTGTGTCTTTCTGTTTGACTGGGGACACTCAAAATACTGGACTCTCATTATTGTCCCTTTTGCCTTGGAGTGATTTATAAAAAGTCTTCTGTAAGACTTGACTATTTTTCAGAGTGAGGTTGATCTTCCTTCTGGAATTATACTTCTGATGCAGCCTCTAACTTCTGATGTGACTCCTCCGCTCCCTTCACTATGCTATTCAATAAATTGAACAGTCTGCGTATGTCGTACAGCTTTAAATGCTTGCGATCGCTTTGTTCTCAGTGGAGCTGTGTCTTCCCTCCTGATGCCAGGAATCTCAATGCGTAAGTGCTGCTCCACTTTCACTTGTTGCGGTAGGTGGCGTTACTCTTCTGGAGAGTTTTAGCACCTCATTTGCTTCGGGTGCAGCCCCTAACAGTGAGTGTGTTCTTTTTTGCTTATTGGTAGCGCTAAACTCCAGAGAGATTCGGGTCGCTGGCTCACATCGGTTGCTCTGCCACTTGTAGTGGGTCTGCTTTATTTCACTTACTGTCCAGGCCTTTATGCCACACGTACATTCCTAGGGTTCCTTGACAATGAGAACCAGACCATGTCACACTTCAGAGTATAACGCGGTTAAGTCATGTGGCAACTGCTTTACTTTATGCTCTCAGAAAGCAATAAATAAACCTTGTTGACTGCTGTAATGCAAAAAGTGGAAACCGCTTGAAACAATCCTACAGTGGCCGGTACGAACGCCGGCTGGTGAAATGGCTAATGTTGTCCCACATTGGCTGCTGCTACCAACGCATTGAGGAAGTGGCTATGTGTTCTTTAAGTGTGCTGGGGGTCTGCTTACATTCCATATCCCATCCTCGTCACCAATGAAAGAATGATGAATCCAATGTTGAAGTAGAAATAAGATTTATTTTAAGTACCATACATACAAACCCCCAGCATGTCCTTCCTCCATGCTGGGGCACTGCAACGGCTAAATAACTACTTTCAAGCCTAAACATTCTGAGCTGCATCACTCTACCTATAACCATTCCACTAAGAACATGAAGTACATCATCAATAGGCTGCACTGACAACTATTTACATCTCACTCCTCATCTGGCTATGCCCCCACCCCCCTAGTGCACATGACATCAGCAGAGAGGTCTGTGTTTATATTATCCTACCCATTCAAGAGCTAATGACCACTAATGTTTTTTTTTTTTAAATTGAGGCTTTTGACCTGGAGGTCACCTTTGCTGGAGAACATACCCACTCTTATCCGATTCGCCATGTTTCTGATCTCAAAAGTAATTATTTTCTTGTATTATTAAGGGAGGAACTGACAAGTAAGGCATCCAGATATATATCTCCCAGGCAACAGGAAAGAGAGCTGGGTTTCACATTTTGAAGAAATCAACATCCGAGCCCCTTGCAACAAACAGCCTGTAACCCGTGACTAAAGGCATTTAAAATGACATTTTGTAAAATACACAGTTTTAAAATTACATCTGTGTTGCTTCGAAATTGTCCATGTAATTGAGCTGGTGATAAGCAGAAACCATGTTAATATTTTGCAAGCTTGGCAAGCATTTTTCTAAGCATATTTTTAGTTTAGAAGGAAAATCAACATTACATGCATTTGTTTTAATATTCATAAAAGAAAGTGCTCTGTTTCACTGCAGCTGCTTAAACACACAATTCTGATATCCCACTTAAGATGCTGGGCACTGCTGTTTCTGAGAATGTCAGTGCAGGTCTCCATAGATTTATTAACACGGGCCCACATGCATTTTGCATCTTTCATGCAAGGTAGTTTGCATCTTTAGATTTGTGCATCTGGAAGTTTTTAGGCCTCCCTTCTCTCATTGTTACTTCGGTTTCAAAGGCCTGATGTTGGATATTGTTTTGCCGCAGGTCGGGTATTTAGATGCATGAACCCCAAAGACTCTGGCTTCTTTATTTCTCGCATCCAGGGGCTATTTCACTCCACAAATACCCCTACCTCGTTCTTTCATGAATTTACCAGAGTCAAGAGCAAGGAGTGAGTGGGGTGTCCATTTACTGTGGCCTGGGTTCATCCCAGGAATGTCCTTTAGAGCACGTCTGCTCCTGGGTTTGTTCCAGGAATCTCCTTTAGAGCACATCTGCTCTTTTCCTTGTCCAGATGGAGTAGTGCATTGGTCTGCACTCCACTCTTTTCGGATCTTTTTCGTTAGGTTTTTGGTCCTTGACCCCTTCCTTTTCAAGCAGCTCCACTTCTGGCCGGTAGAAGCAAGGAGTTATTTAATCTGCCAAGAAGAAAGGAGAGATTAAGTATTTCATACAATACTATTTTCCCAGGTAGGGACTTGAAAATTGACAACAAAAGAACAAGAGACACATCACAGTATAACATTGCCATTTTATTTACATGATGATGGTTTATAATAACTTTTATATATATTTTAAAATTAAAGATGTTCTACTCCCTGTAAATGTGTGATTTTCATCACCTGGGTTGCCATTCTGTACCTTTACTCGTCAGATGGTTCCTGGGCTCTACTCTGGTTTCTTCAATCAGTTTCAATTTCTGCCTGGATGGCCGCTCTTCAACCGATTGATTTGAACAAATTTCTCTTCCATGTGTTTTCCTTTAAGGATGCAGGTGAGATTTTATCTACAATTTCAATGGCGCAGCGCCAGGAGGGGAGGAACCTCCGCTCTTTGTTCTGGTTCCTTTGAAAATTGTGCAAGTAGAGCCTGTCTCCTACTTGGTACTCTTTCTTCGTGGTCTTTAAGTTGTAGTGGGTTTTCATCCCCTCTGCCGACTTTTCTACATTTCACTGAACGTAAGCAAAAGCATGCTGCAGGTGTTTTCCCAAATTCTCAATGTGCTCATGGGTCGTGGACGCATTGATCAGGGTCTTCTCTTGAGCTCTATAGAGCAGATGCTGAGGTAGCACCATTTTTTGTCCAGCCATGAGCTTGAATGGTGACATTTTTGTCACAGAAGATGGTCTAGACCTGATAGCCATCAGGACAAGCAGTAGTCCGATGTCCCAACTAGGCCCAGATTCTGCCACAAATTACTTTGGAATGCCCACACTTGTTTTATTTTACCTCTCGACCCCAACACTTGAGGATTGGCAGTAGGCAATGTGAAGTTTTCTCTTTTCCCCGAGTATCTCCCACATCTTTGTCATCACCTCACTGGTAAAATGACTTCCTCGGTCTGACTCAATTCTTTAGGGAAGGCTGAAATGTGAGAAGATGTGATTGATCATTAGGGCAGCAGCTGTTTCTGCCTTGCAATTTGGGGCTGGGAGACATTCTACCCACTTGGTAAACAAGCATTTCACGGTTAACATGTACTTGTTTCCTCTAGAGGAGCGAATCACGGGCCCGAGAAAATCTACTTGCAAATCTGACCAATGCAGTGTCATTCCCCTCTTTTGTAGGGGAGCTTGGTGTGTGAGGGAACTTGGCTGAAACTGAGCACACACAAAACAACCCTTCAAGTATTGGTTGAGGTCCTTACCCATGTGTGGCCAGTATGCAACCTCTCGCAAGATTTCCAAAGTTGTATGAAACCCCCTATGACCGGCTGTGGCTGCATCATGGGCATGATTTAACATCAGGTTTCAGAATGAGGTAGGTATCACCCACTGGTCACATCCAGAGATGGATCTCTGTACCAACAAACCGTCTTGGATTCGTAACATTTTGGAGAACTTCACCAACACCCTGAGATCCTCTTTCCCAACATAATCGGATTCAGTCAGAGGAAAATTTGTGGGGTCTTCAATGTGTTGATAACATTTCCCAATAATCGGATCCCCTTTCTGTGCTGTAATCAAATCAGCATCAGGGGTTTCCTTACTCCACTAGGCAGTTGAGAGTTCATTTTGGGCATGGGTTTGGGACCGATCGACAGCAGTGACCTGGATTTCCCCCAACAGGGACTCGATCTCTATGAGATCCCAGTGGATGGCTCTGGTTTTGGCCAACTGGTCAGTCAAGTCATTTCCAGTTCTATCTGGTCCCTCTACTTTGGAGGGACCTTTGATCTTTTTCTAGTGAATAATCATCTCATTAGAGGTGACCAGATCATCTATGGATTGTATTAATGTCCCATGCTTCAGCAGTTTGTTATTTGCGCACAGCATGCCTTGATTTTTCCAATTAATCAGGTGCTCCATGAAACCATTCCTAACATAATCTGAATCAGTGATTATGACCAGTTCTTGGAGTTGGTGTTCAATGGCAGTGAGCATGGCTTGAAATACCACCATCAACTCTGCCACTTGAATACTTTGAGGACCGATCTTGTACCCAGCAGAGAGCTCTGGGGCATCATTCACCCAGGCATTCCCAATGCAAGCCACCAGTTCTTTTTCCCCATTGTTATCAACATGGTAGGAGCACCCATCCACATAAACTGTGGGTATCCCCTGGCATGTGCTTCCTCATAGACTTTGTGCAGGGAAGTAAGGTATGCCTCCATGTTGTCTTGGGTTTTAAGACTTTCATCCTCAAGAGAGTTTCCTTGAGCACAGTCATGCAAGTCAGCCAAACCTTGTGCTAGGGGATTCTTCTTGTTTTGGCCATATCTGAGCTCCACAGGAAAGCCTTGCATGGACAGAATCCAGGAAATAATTCTGGAATTACTCATGTTCCCTATTCGGATTTGGTCACTTTGAAGATATTGCAGGAGTCTAGTGAGGAGTCTCAACAATGATGTGCTCCCCCTGGATGAACGGGTGGTCATTCTTCAATGCCCACACCGTTGCCAGGAGTGTCTTTTCAGAATCGTTGAATTTTTCCTTCACAGAGGACAAAGCCTTGCTCGCATACGAGATTACTTTGTTGACCTTGTCATGCTTTTGGTATAATACTGCTGTTAAGCAAGTATTTGAGAACCCTGTCTCCAAGAAAAACTCCTTTATGGGGTAAGCCAAACAAGGTGCTTAGGAAAGGCTTCTCTTGAGTTGTTTCTCTGGCCTGGCTTGCTCTGGACCCCACTCTCACTTGACTCCGGCCTTTAGTAAATTGACCAAGGTTCTTGTGACCTCTGTGTAGTCCTCTATGAACTTTCTACTATAATTAGTAAGTGCAAGAAGTCTTCTTAGTTCATGCAGAGTTGTGGGGTCTTTTAATTTCATTAAGGCTTCCACCTTTTTTGCCTGGGGACTGAGACCTGCAGGGGTGATTTCATGCCCTAGGAAGTTTACGCGGGTCCTACACCACTGTGCCTTCTGGAAGGACAGTTTGGTCCAGCTTTCTGCAACTGAGTCAGAACATAGCGTATTTCAGCTATGTGTTCCTCCACAGTTGAGCTTTTAATTAATATATCATCTACATAGGCCAGTTTCCCCTTTTGCCCAAGTCGGGCATGGACTTTTGAAGGAAGATGTTACATTTGTTGCCAGAGTTTATGTACCCAAAGGGGGTCCAGGTCCACGTGTATTGGTGCCCCCCAAAGGTAAAGGCAAGCTTGTACTGGTCTTCCCTACTCAGTAACCGTTGGTCAGGTCAATGGCGGCATACAACTTTGACCCTTGGATCTTGACATGTGGACCTGTTTATTTTACTCCCTAAGGTCTGCACAAAGTCTCCATTGGCCATTGGGTTTGAGTATCCCCAGCAGCGGGTTATTAAAGGTACTGTGGACTGTATGAAATATCCCATGGGATTCTAAGTTTTTTATAATCTCTGTGAGTGACTCCATAGACGTGAGAGGCAACCGATATTGCTCGACAAATATGGGAGCCATTCCAGGGGCCATTGGTAGGGTGGTTGAATGTATCTCGGTGTGACCACAGTCGTACGAGTCCACGCAAAGATCTCCTGAAATTCCAAAAACACCTGTTTCAATTTCTGCTTTTGCTCCTCGGTCTCAGAGGCATCAGCAAGGTTGATTTGTTCCTAAACCATCTGCCTGATGCCTAAAAATACCTCGGGTTTTGCAATTTCGGCGGTATCCTCCAGTTGAGTGGAGAATTTCTTGTTATGGTATTGGCCTGGACATGAGGTTTCAAGGAGGGGAGGCATTCAATGTTGACTTGAAATACCACCTCATCCTTCCTGATGTCGCAGGTTACCTCTTCCCCACAATAAGGGCAGGAAGAGTACTCCAAGAAATTCCCCCCTTGCCGAGTGAAAATCTTTTCCAGAGGTATATCGTCATCACAGTGGTAACAGTCATTTGGAATTGGTCCCATGATCTCATTCCCTAAGTCAATGGAAAAATGTTGGGCATCAACCGCCATTCCAATAAAGGTGCCTGCGCCCAAAGTGATACGATACTTCTAGGGTCACTGCTATCTACCAACATTCTAATGGTGTCGTGTTCTAGGTCACCCATTGGTGTCGGGTACAACCCTTGCTGTTGGAGGTAATAATTCATAATATAAGCGCCCTGATTTTTGAGGTTTTGTCCTTGCTTAATTTTTAGGGGAATTGTGAATTGTTGTACCTGTCCTGGGATGGTGACCTCTTCTCCCATTTGAACTTCAATTACATGTAGCAGCAATTGTTCTGACCAAAATGCTTTTTCAGTGTTGTCAAAGCCCATGGGCTTACCCCCGAGTCGGAACCAGGCATTGTAGTTAATTAGGTCTAAATTATTTGCGAATCGATTGAAAATGTCACTGCCTAACTAAAAGGTGGAGGGGACATCTCTCACAACCCAGCAATTACGATCTATGCTTTTGTCGCCAATGGACATTTTTAGCATGCCCATGCTAGGCAGGAGATGTTTGGAATTTGGGGTTTCCAGACCCATTTCCCACTTATCAATCAACTTAAATGTGTGAATGGTCTGATCTTTTGGGAGTCTTCTGAATAATGCTTCGCTGATGAAGCTTCCTCCGTTATTCAGGCCTACTCTGGCAAGAGCAGGCCTCCCCCCCTCATTTACCTGAATGGGGAGAAACAGCTTTTCACCCTTTTTTTGGATATCAGCCAAACTTTGAGCTGTTTTTTCACCATCTTTTGTCATGGAATTTGGGTTTTCTTCAGATTTTGGATCATTATAAAATTTCAGGGTATTTCTTTCCAGTGTGGAATGCCACTTAAAACTTGGAGGAAGGTTGATTTTCAAAAATGGAGAAGGGTTCCCATCACCAGTTTGCTCTCCTACAGAGATGACTGTGATGTCTTAGACTTGATTGTTCCTAAAGTCAAATTTGATTTGGTTGGACAGTTGTTCAGTCATTTGGTATGTGCCATTTAAACTCACGTAATTGGTACTTTGTTTCAATTTGATTGGCTGGTTAGTCTGTGTCCAGAGGACCTTGTTCACGCAGTCAATCAGGGGTGATAACCTCCAGAGGAGGTAATTCCCCAGGAGACAAGGTGTGCCCTCTGGAGTGATGACTATTACTGAGTGTTTCACCCTATTTTGTCCAATTTCGATCTCCAGATCCACAGTCCCCTCGACGGAAATATCATTTCCATCAAAGTTTTGGAGTTGTCCAGGAACGGTTGTGAGGGGAATTTGGTGACTCCCCCCCTTCCTGAATTAATTTGGCTAAAGGCCTTTTTGGACAGAAGGGTGGCTTGGGATACCGTATCCACCAGCGCAGAAAATGCACATTGGCCCTGTACCTTGATGGAGGCATACAATCTCCCTTCCATCTCCCCAAGGCGGCAAAGGAAATGTGCATTGTGGGCCAGCTTGGAAGTTAATTTCTTTATGTTGAACTCCAACACTGTGTGATCTTGGGCAGTTAGAGTCCTGGAATCTGTAAAGAAATGTTGGCACCCAGGTAACCGTGGGATTGTGGAATCCCCTTTTTCCCACAATATTCTGCTATCCCCCTTTTCCTGCATACAGTCACTTGAACCGGGTTGGGGAAGGATTCCTCATTGATTTCAGAGTTCTCAGGGTGACATTTTTGGGGTTCCAGTCCCCATACTTACCCACTCTAAGTTATGGTCTTTTTGGACCAATTTTTCCTTGGGAGGGATCTCCCCATCCCTGAAAGAGAAGATCTTCTTCCCTGAATCCTCCAGGGATTCTTGCCCTTCAAACGGGATGACGCAGACTTCCTCCACGAAATGGGTTTTCTTTGGCCCTTGATTTCTCCTACTTACCCTCTGTTCCCTAGGTTCCAGCTGTTTGGGGGTAGGAGATTTGGGTTCAGGTTCAGAGGTTTCTAGTGTCATGATCACTTCCAGGGTTTCTGGGTTAGATTCAGGAGTCTGGGCCAGGTGGGATTCTTTGTACAGATCTGTAGGCTCTAAATGGGTTTCTGCATGGCAAAAATGGCATTCTCACAGTCCACAGTATCAAGTTAACCATAGACTTCCATAGAAACTCAAAAGTGTCCCAATACCCCTCAGGTGGCTGCCCTGTGGGTCACTGATAACTTATAATAGAGAACCAGACATTGGGCATTGATGGCTATAAGTCCCACCTCTGCAGTAACGCGCGCTTCGTGTTAGGTCCGCTGACAGCGGTGTAACGCTACCGGCGCTCACCTCACAGAACCTGCAGAATAAAAGAAAAGTCATGTTAATACCCTGAACTGCTCACAGTATATCTACAGACCACAGACTGGTATTATCTGACAAAGGTTTTGCAGCCGCACTCATCCAACAGATGATTTCTTCCGTCGTAGTTTGCAGTTCGCAGTTCAGTCAACAGCCTTGGTCCACAGCCGCAGCAAAATGCTGAGATTCTCCGATATCCGAAGACCTACAAAACAAACAAAATACTATACATGCGTACGTACCTGAAGCTCCTAGGAGTTTTTCCTCACATTCCAATGTCGCCCTTCACAGAAGAAAAGCTTTAGTTTCAAAATGAACTTAAGCTGAGCAGCACGCTTTTCCCTAATACGCGCACATACTTACCACATTAGAAAATCCATACCTGGTTACCGAAGTCACTCCATTTTCGTGCGCTTTCACTATAGCAAGCGTGCCAACGTACCTCAAGAAAAGGTTTCATGTTTTTTCCTCAATAACAACGAGTTCTTCAGTTAAAGCTTTTTCTTCTGAAAATATGCAAAAGGAAAAGAGAATTATTAAAGTCAGCAAGAGAGATCTCTCCAACCTTAGAAACATTTTTCTCAGAAACATCAGCCTCCCCTTTTTCCTGACAAAAGACGTCTATCAAATAATTAGACACTTACCTTCAAAGGCTTACCAGTTTTAACAGCATCAGCATCTTCTGAACCTCTACATCTACGCGCCCCTGCATAAATGCAGGCTGGAGAGCTCCCAAACCACAAAACATAGGTGAGAAGAGTGTGGGCCTTAAAACTAATAAGGGAAGCTATTTAGGGGTGGAAGGCAGGGGAGAGCCCTAGTAGAAAATACCATTCATATTAATTAAAGTTCCCTCTTTCTTGTTATCTCTCTTTTTTATGACAGGGGGAAAAACCCTTATAAGCCAGTTTAGCAGATCAACAGGGCTTTTGTATCATTATGCTCCTGTGGAGACAAGGAAAGCGTTACAGAATGCAAAGCCAGTACTTTAAAAACACTCTGCACTAGCGTAATGGAAACCACAGATATAGATAATTTGTCCCAGCTATTAGGGGGAGTTACGTGCTGAAGTCCATGCAGCACGGTCTGAAACCAATTCCTTGAGGCAGGAGTTATTACAAACACAAGCAGGTCAAGCCCCACTACCAGGTGGCCTCCCTCCAGTGCAAGGTTCCTCACCAGGGCCTCCTCTTCAGGTGATTTTACCTGAAAACATTCCATTAGCCCCCCCTAGAAGGATTTATGGGGGATCTGAAGCGTTTCACAGTATTCATGAATCAGTGTAATTTGCATTTTCTCTGCAGACATGGGCTTTTCCCATCAGATCAGTTTAAGGTGGCATTTGTATTATCCTATTTAGGTGGGCATGCTACAGATTGGTAAATTCTTTTGGTAAACCGGGACGATTCTTTGTTAAGAAATTTTCCTGGTTTTGAGCAGGAATTAGAGAAGCTCTTTGCCCATCTGACACAGGGACAAGCCTTGGACAATTAATTACTTTCCTTACGCCAAGGCAGTCAAGATTTGCTGGCATATGTAGCTTCCTTCAATCAATTGGTAGCAGAAACTAATTAGGGGTTGTTCAGGGCCCCATTTCAAAAGAGGAAAGAGAGAAGAGAAGACAACAGAATGTATGTCTCTATTGTGGTTCAGCTGGACATCTCCTTCAAAACTGTCTGGTGAAACCTCCCTGGAATCTAGTAGGAGCCTTCGACAAGGCTTAAAAAAAGAGAAAAGAAGGAAGAACTGACGGAAAACTCCAACGCCTGAAAAGCTTAGAGGTCGGCGTGTCAAGCCAGAAGAAGGAATTTCAGATCTCTCATTTCGTTGTACCCGTCATCCTAAGTAGTGCCTTGAACCTTCCAAAGTGCATGCTCTAGCAGCATACATGGACAGTGGTGCGATTGGGGACTACATGGATCACGAACTTCCAAGCAACATTGGTATTACTATGAACCCAAAGCCAGTGGTTGAGAACGTCACAGTGGTTGATGGTTCTCAGCTAATATCAGGACCAGTGATGAAGTTTACTGAAGTCTGCACCTTGCTTTGTCAGGATGGAAATCGAGAAAAGATTTTGTTTGACCTAATCAGTGCTCTACAATTCAAAACTATGGGCCTCATCATGATTTGGACAGTAACGCTGGCGCTATTAGCGCCGGCACTAATAGCCCTACCGCCAACCCCCCGGCGCTATTAGCGCCGGATCACAGGTTTGGCGGAATGGTTATTGCCCATTCCCCATTGGGCCCATTCGGGAATTCCTCATTCCCCATTGAGTCCAATGGGGAAAATTTGCGCTATTACCACAGGCGGGAAACATGCCGTAAATCAGTAAATTTGCCATGGATTTCCCCCCAGCTCAGAGCTGGGGGAAATCCGCCATGGTCATGTTCTGGCGGACCCTTAAATGCAGTGGTAATAGCGCTACCGCCACATTTAAGGGTTACCACCAGACTCGTGATGAGGCCCTATCTTAGGTATTCCATGGTTAGAAAAACATAATCCACAGATTGATTGGCATGCCAGAACCTTGGTATTCACTGAAGAATGCAAAAGCTTGTGTTACAGTCAAGAAAAAGATTCAGGAAAAGAGGTTCAGGCGGTATGCAGAGAAGGCCTTGCTTTAGTGTTAATAGGAATTCTACTGCCAGAGTATCAAGATTTTCAGGACGTATTTGAAAAGGAACAGGCCAATGTGCTGCCGCCACATCGGCCCTACGATTGTCAAATTGATTTAATTCCAGGGTCTCAAACCACAAGTAGCAGAATCTATGCCCTAACAGAGCAAGAGAATACACATTTGAAGAAAAATCTGGACAAGTACATTGCTAATGGATTCATTCAGCCTTCAAGGTCACCTGCTGCCTCTCCTCTATTCTTCGTGCCAAAGAAGGAGGGGGGCCTTCGTACCTGTATAGATTATCGTGCACTAAATCAGATCACAGTAAAGAACAGATACCCGCTTCCACTCATTCCAGCGTTAATGGATCAAGTAAAAAATGCTAACATTTTCAGGAAGCTAGATCTTCGGGGAGCTTATCATCTGGTGAAAATTAAAGAAGGTGATGAATGGAAGACTGCCTTTTACACTAAATATGGATTATACGAGTACCAAATGATGCCTTTTGGCCTATGCAATGCCCGAGCCGCTTTTCAGAATTTCATGGATTATGTTTTACATGAGTTATTAGATCTGTGCGCCGTGGTGTACATTGATGACATCTTAATCTACTCAGCCCCTGCCCAGGAACATATTACGCATGTTCGAGCAGTACTTACAAAGCTACGGCAACATCAGTTGTATGTCAAATTGGAAAAATGCTCCTTTCATGTGACTTCTGTGGAGTTTTGGGGATTCGTCTTGTTACCATAGGGAATTCAGATGGACAACAGAAAAGTAGACGCAGTTTTAACCTGCCCATCTCCCACGTCAGTGAAAGGAGTCCAAAGTTTCTTGGGATTCACCGATTTTTATCAGCGCTTTGTATCTGGTTTTTCTCAGTTAGTCCATCCAATAACTTTGTTGCTACTAATTTACTGTTTGTGGTGGAGACCAACACTTCCAGTGCTGACATGGGAGCAGTATTGTCCCAAAAGAATTTGGAAACCGGAAAGTTGCACTCAGTGGCCTTTTGGTCTAAAATATTTACAGCAGCGGAATTAAATTACGCTATCACAGACAAAGAATTACTAGCAATAAAAAGTACTTAAAAAGAATAGAGGCATCATTTATTAGGGGCTCGACACACCATCACGGTTCTTACAGATCACACAAACCTGCAATATTAATGCAATGCAAAAGATCAGTCCTCACGACAACTCCGTTGGGCATTGTTTTTCGCGGAATACGATTTTGTCATAACCTACCGCCCTGGAGTACGTAATGGCAAGGCGGACACCTTGTCACGCATCGGCGAGAGTGAAGATCTTCAAGTTACTCAGGATCCATTGGGTATTTTTCCGGAAGAGAAAATGCTGGGAGACACTGAATTTTCTGAAGAGGATTTGAAGTCAAAGATTCGACTTAGTATGGCCACTTCCGAGTTACAGGCCTGGGAATCTAAAGGGCATAAGTGTTTGATCCAAGAGAATCTACCATACTTCCAGGGTCATCTTTATCTGCCCACTTGGGACCTGCAAGCGCAGGTCATGACAGATTATCATGGAGCTATGCTGGAGAGTCATCCAGGAATTGCTAAAATGATAGCTAAGGTCAAGAGATATTTCTGGTGGTCTACATGGCACAAAGACATCATTGATTTTAGGCAAACATGTGGCATATACGCCCAAAATTCAAAGCAGAGACCTGCAGGACTTCTTCAACCCTTACGTATTCCACCTGCACCATGGCATACCATCTCAATGAATTTGATTACAGAGTTACCCCCTTGTTCGGGTTCTAACATGATTTTGGTGGTTGTGGATTTATTTACCAAAATGGACCATTTTATTGCATTGAAAGGAATTCCATTGGCATTAGTCTTGGCTAAAGCTTTCTTGGAATACATCATATGTCTACATGGTTTTCCATCAGTAGTGATCTCCGATAGAGGGAGCCAATTTGTATCCCAATTCTGGAAAAGGTGTTGTGAGATGGCTAGAATAGAAGTGCGTTTGTCTACTAGCCACCATCCACAAACTGATGGACAAACAGAGCTAAGAAATCAAACCTTTGAACAGTACCTCTGATGTCTCCTGCACCAAATGGATCACACTTGAGTGGATTTGCTCTGGGTTGCACAGTACGCTCTCAACAATTCTGAGCACACTTCTACAGGGCAAACTCCTTTCTACATTCTAAATGGTTACCATCCACAAACCTATACCTTTGATCCACCGCAGCCTTTAGAGATGCCAGCGGTGCAGAGCCTTCACGAGAACATTTCCCAAATTCAGAAGGAAGCCATAGAGCATCTGACTGTTGCAGAAGAGAGTCAAAAGAAATTTACTGACAAAAATTGAAGAGATACTCCAGATTATCAAGTGGGAGACAAGGTGTGGCTAGCTTCCAAACACATTGCTCTTAAGGGGCCACGTACATTTCAACATAGATATCTGGGCCCATTTCCAGTGGAAGCAGTCATCAATACTGTGGCACTAAAATTGACTCTTCCACCTTATATGTGAATTCACCCAGTATTCCATGTTTCCTTATAGAAGCCAATGAACCCAGGAACAAGACGACAAAGATATCCCAAACCAATGATTGTATAGGGGGAACCGAGTTCCAAGTGAAAGAGATTTTAGATTCCAAAGTAGTCAGAAGGGAATTGTTTTACTTGGTGGATTGGAAGGGTTTTGGTTAACAGGACAGAACTTGGGAACCTAGTACTAACATTCATGCTCCCCAGCTACTTAAAAGATTTCATCAGAATCATCCAATCAACCCAGGACCGGAGGGTCCGTCCTTAGGAGGGTTGTTGGGGGGGGGGGAAACAGTCATGATCACTTCCAGGATTTCTGGGTTTGATTCAGGAGTCCGGACCAGGTGGGATTCTTTATATAGATCAGAATGCTCTAGATGGGTTTCTGCATGGCAAACATGACATTCTCACAGTCCACAGTATAAAGTTAACCATAGACTTCCATAGAAACTCAATAGTGTCCCAATACCCCTAATATGGCCGCCCTGTGGGTCACTGATAAGTCATAATAGAGAACTAGCCATTGGGCATTGATGGCTATATACGCCACTCCTCTGCAGTAATGCGCACTTCGCGTTAGGTCCGCTGACAGCGATGTAACGCTACCGGTGCTCAGCTCACAGAACCAGCAGAATAAAAGATAAGTAATGTTAATAACATGAATTGCTCACAGTATATCTACAGACCACAGACTAGTATTACCTGACCAAAGTTTCAGCAGGTGCAATCCTCCAACAGATGATTTCTTCTGTTGTAGTTCGCAGTTCAGTCAAAAGCTTTCATCTGCAGCCGCAGCAACATTCCGGGATTTTCTGTCCTCCAAAGACCTGCAAGACAAAGGTACCATAGTTAAATTGCAAACATTACAGAATGAAATGTGAAGGAAAATACTATATGCGCATACGTACCTGAAGCTCATATGAGTTTTTCCTCACATTCCAATGCCGTGCTTCACAGATGAAAGTTTTAGTTTCAAAACAAACTTACGCTGAGCAGCGTGCCTTTCCCTAATACGTGCGCCTTTCGCTAATACGCATGCATACTTACCACAATAGAAAATCCATATCTGGTTTCCGAAGGCACTCCGTTTTCATGCGCTTTCACTATCGCAAGCGTGCCAACTTACCTCAAGAAAAGGTTTCACGTTTTTTCCTTTATAACGCTGAGTTCTTCAGTGAAACCATTTTCTTCAGAAAAGCTGCAAAAGTAAAAGAGAATTATTAAAGTCAGCAAGAGAGATCTCTACAACCTTAGAACGTTTTTTCTCAGAAACATCAGCCACCCCGTTTTACTGACAAAAGACCTCTATGAAATATTAAGGCACTTACCTTCAGAGGCTTACCAGTGTTACGGCATAAGAGTCTTTTGAACCTCTACATCTACACAACCCTGCATGAATGCAGGACAGAAAGTTCCCAAACCACAAAACACAGGTGAGGAGAGTGTGGGCCTTAGAATTAATAAGGGAAGCTATTTCAGGGTGGAAGGCAGGGGAGAGTCCTAGTAGAATTTACCATTCTTATTAATTACAGTTCCCTCTTTCTTGTTATCTCTCTTTTTTATGACAGGGGGAAACCCCCTTAAAAAACAGTTTAGCAGATTAACAGGGCTTTTGGATCATTACGCTCCTGTGGAGTCAAGGTAAGCGTTACATCTAGGGATTTTTCTTGGTGAGAAATTAAATTTACTCTAGGGCTTTGCATCTCCTTTCCTCTCCTCTGGAACCTGTTGGTTGTCAGGGTTTTCTCCCTGTCATTTCTCCAGGGCACCAGACCCAGGTGTTGAGTTGTTGTGGACAGCCTTGTTGATTTGAGGGCTCTGCTGAGCCCTCAACATGCGACCCAGGTCTTGTGTCAGACTTTGGACCTGGCTCTGCAGTTGCAACATCCCTTCTGGTTGGTATGGGGGTCTGGAGGCTTACCTTTGCTGCTCTCGTGAAGTGTAGCTGTCCCTTCTCCCAGAGTAGCCCGGGTATTGAGGGTATCCCTGATAATCCTCTATTCTTGGTCGCCCTTCTGCCCGATTTGGGGCTCTATTGTCCTGAAAGCCAGGAGAGAGAGGAGGATTATTCAGAATGTTGGGGTTTGGAGGCAACCTTGGAAAGAAGCTTAAGATGGAGAGAATGGAGTATTTCTTCCTGAGGGAGGTTTTGTAGGAAGTTGTGAGGGAAGTTTGGAGGGAAGTTTGGAGGGAGGTTTCCTGGGGCTGTACTCAGCTGATTGGACCCCCTCCCCTTTTGTGCCAAGAGAGCCCATACATACCCCAAGATGGGTATGTTGCCCTTGTACCTTGGACTATATAGGTGACAGGGTCAGGTAAAGAGATACCCTGACTGGCTATCACCTGATTGGGATTGATCAGATGGTCTCCTCTGCATCTCATTCTGCTTATTAGAGGGAGGAGTATTTTTAAGCCCCCCCCATTTCCAAGTCCAAAATGGGGGTATTCTTCACCTCTGCTACCTTTGCAGCAGCGGGTGTGTTGGAGGGTTTGGGATTTTTGGGGTTATTTTTGTTTTCCACTGGCTTTTGGACTTCATAAATCAGGCTAGCCTGTTCTATTACCCAAACCTGGGTCCTTTTCTCATGGAAGTCCCTAACCAGTTGGGTCATTATGTACTTAGGTAGGGCATGGAAATAAGTATTAATGAACTCCCTGCTATTGGTGCACACCCATCTACAGGTCTGGGCAAATGCCTGTTTCAGTTCTTACACAAACTCTCTAGGTGCCTGGTCTTCTCCGCACTGCAGGTTGTAGGTAGACCATCTTTGATGATCTTGATCCTCCAGTCCAGCAAATAAGCTGGACTATTCTGGGGAGAATATCCATTTAACAAGCTCCGTGGAATTGTGATCATTTTTGATGGCAAATGATGTCATCATCTGGTCATACAGCTCCAGATGCTCCCATACTGAGTATTTTGAATTTTTGTGATAAAAGTGTCATAAAGCTTTTGATAGCTTTTATTTGCCAAATTGGGTCTTTTCCAAGAGCTCTCTTCTGTTTGGCAGCCTTCTTTCTCCACTGCACCTGAGTCCACCCGCCTTCTGACTCAGAGCTTCTGCTATTGGTGGTCCACTGCCTCTCCTCTAGGTGCTCCCTGACTCTCCGAGACTGAGAATCCCTCCCAGAATGACGGGGGCTGGTCTATTCTCCCCTGTGGTACTGTGGGCCCTCACATTCCTTGGACTCCCCTTTTTGCACAGGGGAGTACTCATCTTCCTCCTCCGGGCGTGGTGGAGAACTCCCACCACACCCCTGAATGGGTGAAGATTTTCAAGATTCTCTTTTGAGGCCTGGACGAAGCTGTCCCTGTTTATGTTTCTGCCAGTCTAACTCGCTGATCCTCTCATCATAGGAGCCCTCCTGGTCAGAAGTGTCTGCTGGTGTATTTTTAAATCTGGATAAAGATGAATATCTGTCAATATCTGATAGGGACTGTCTTCTGGCTCAGTTATACTAGGCCTGATTGAGTCCAGCTGCCCTGTTTCCCTGTTCTTGTAAACTGGTAGGCATGAAGTGAGCAGCACACTGCGCATGTAATGTGGTGAGTTGGCTTGAGGCCTTCTCACAAAGGGACTCATTTTTCTTCTGTGAGGCCTGTATTATCTGGGAATACTCAGACCTCTTCTTCTCTTCTTTTACAGGAGACTAATCTCCTCACTTTGTGCATTTTTGGTTTATGTTGCCTGTTCCAAGTCAAATTCTACTTGCCTCACATGTCCCATTCATTTTTCATTTTCTGCCCTCATGTGAATCAATTCCTGAGAACATGACTAACTTTTCTCCATGTACCTCCTTAACTGGTACACTTCCTGACATAGTGCACTGTTCTCCTGACACAATTTCTCCTCCCTGAGGTGGTCTCTCTGTCATTTCAGAGAGGTCAGATTCTGGAGCTCCTGATCGAAATCCGCCTGGGAATTGACCTCCTTCATATCAACCGGCTATTCTCATCTTTCAGTTTTTTAACTTGCATTTGAAATGCACAAATGTCCACTAAACAGGCTCAATTGTATACCACTTGCTCACTCAATTTATGTTGACTCTCAGATTTTCTTGATATTCCTCACTCAGAAAATTGTGACTCTCACTCTACATTCGTTTGCTGATGTGCCACCAACTCATCATTAAGCTGCTGAATCATATTTTCTTATTTTAACTTAGAATTTTGACTCTGTTGTACTTTTTCCTCTACTTGCTTTAACTGTCTCTGTGCTTGATCCAACTGCTCAGATTGCTTTTTCACAGAGGCTAAACTCTCCTGGTATCTTTCTTCCATGATCATCATATGGAAGTACATATATGCTGTGAGTTGAGCTATTTTAATTTGCTCATCTCTGGTGGTCTGTGTCACATAAAAGTCTGTCAGAGCTTGATGTAACAGGCCATTATCCTGCCACACATCCACCTTTATAGAGGTAACCTCAAGCATCATTCGAGATTGCCACGCTTCATGCTCCTGTTCTATCCATTCACCGTTAATAAACAATTTGGATATAAGGTGCTTCCTGGCCAGTTTTATCTAAACTGTGCTCATTATGAAAAGTGTTCTGTACCTGCAATGCTCTCTATGCAAAATGCAAAATCTCAACCTTGCTCCTGCTTAGTTTGTATTCACAATGATCACTGCTTTTATTTATACACACAGCCCTGAAACCCAGGGTACAGGTTTGGATGGCACCTTCACAATGCAACACAGCTTTCTATCCACTAAATGTAAAAATACCTTCAATGAATAGTCCACTCTGCTGCACTGTCACAAGTGAAAACACTTAATCATTCAGGGCACGAGCCCCAGTTCTGTAGAGGTTTATTATACGGTCACAAGCAAGTCAGGGATCTCCTTCCCCTTCAATGAATGTGGTGCAAAATAAAAACGCTTTGATTTATCATTCATTCAGGTCCTTTTTGATAAGGCCTCCAACCAGCCTCGCACACAACCTCAACAAGTACCCTGTGTCACAATGGGCTAGGAACCAGGCCGGTGTGTATTAATATAATATTTATTAATCAATTAATTTAGGCAAATTAGAACCAGCAGATTACATCAGCCACCAATGTTTTGTCAACACAAAAACGCAATGACTTCTGGAAAGCGACAAGGTTGAGATATACTGTCACAATTAACTTGTTTTAAATCACTAGACCAAAAAAATACAATTCAACACCCAACAATAGCAAACTGGATAAGTGTTCACCCAGAAACCCTCACCCCCAAACCTCAATTTGACTTGACTTCTTTGAATGGAAGGCAGTAGCAGGGAGTGGGGAACACAATGGAAAAATCGGATTTAGGACTTGTGGGTACACAGAACCAATAGGGAAGACAGAAAGGCAATGGGACACATTTTTTTTGCTACACCTGATAATAACACACAGGGCTTTGGGATGATGGTCAGAACAGAATGAGAGAATCGGTTTTAAATTACCTAGCACAGTTGTAATGGGAAGGGATAGGAAGAAAGCAGAACTTTGTTTTTCTGCATCTAGAATGGACAGATAGGGCTCCAGGATTATGGTCAGAACAGACTGGGAAAATCGATTTTGGGATGTTTAACACCAGGGCAATGTGAGAAAGAAAATGCAAATGGGAATTTGTTTTAGCTCACAATGAGAACACGGGGACAATTTCTTTTTGCACCTTACAATGGGATCACAGGGACAATTTCGTTTTACACCTTACAATGGGAACACAGGGACAATTTCCTTTTGCAGATCACAATGGGATTATCTCTTTTGGGCAACTCTTCATATACCGGCTCACAACACACTGGGAAAAGATGGTTGGATTTGAATGTCAAAAATACTGATCCTGTGAAATAAATTGGGAAATTAATTGATTTACTTTGATAAATATGCGAAGGATCTACACAGGGAAATGGGAAATTCTCAAGAAGAAACAACTAAGGCAATGGAAAATAGGGGATTTTGCAACGGGAAATATCTGAAGAAATACAAGGCTTATACAATCTATGGCTTGGGGTATTTCTACTTACAGGAGAGGTCTGGACTACACATCAGAGAGCATCAGGGCACACTGCTGGAACAGCCACACGGTATCAGTCCCTGGTCTCCTCTCCTGGCTCCAAGGGTCCCAATCAGTCTCTATGGGCCTTGTTACGAGTGTGCCGGTCCGGTAACAACGGTGCTGGTAAGCCTACTGTAATTGTTGTTACCGGACTGGCACACTCCAAGTTTGTGGGCGGCAGCCGTCCCGCCCACAAGGTCTGACCTGGCGGGCGGGACGGCACCCGGCTGCAGACCTCCACAGAAGCACTGGGACTCAAATGGGAATCGCGATTAACGATTTTCCGGCCAGTGACTTCCAGTAACACCAGGGTCATAATCTCCCAGTGAAGTCAGGCACCTGAAAAATTCACCGGACTTGTAATGAGACCATATGCCTCCTCTCTCCATTGCAAGCTAGGCCACTCAAAGCTGGGATGTTCATGCCAGATTTCTGCAGCTGGTCACCTCATGGGATTAGTGGCAAGAGTCCAGCCCTTAGGAAGGCTGAGATAGTTATAGGGCAAATTACATCACTAACTTGTCATAATTCCTGCAACAGGGATTGGTTGAGTGCCACTACTCAACTCCCCACTGTGTGCTGATAGGACGAGGGAATGTGGGAGTGCTTTGGGACCTTTAGGGGAGGAGAACCCTTCATCATCTCTCTTAGACAGGTGGAGTCGGTCATGTTTTTGAACTCAAAATCTCACTACATGGCAAGTGCCCTTAACTTTCAAATCTTTACATATATGAATACATTTTTTAGAATTATATTTTAATTGCAATTAGATCAACCTAATCTGGGCTCAGCACATCCTTTCTATGCAGAGATAAAGGTTGTCTTCATTTTCTCAGGCATCATATCAGTGAAAACTATGTCATTTGCGTGCGTCAGGTGAATTATGATTGGCATGATCTATCAAATGCTTGCATCCCTGGCAATCACAGGAAGGCCCAAATCACATATTTATTGATAAGCGCTTATATAACCTAAGCACAAGCGCTTTGAAACACATTGGCCCTCATTACGACCCTGGCGGAAATCGCGGTGCTAAATGCACTGCAGAGCACGGCGGAAAGCTGCCGATAGCGCCATGGAGGTTGGCGGATTTTCCGCCCCATGCCGACCTTGGCGGGGCGGTAAATCCCCATCCCCCATTTTACCCTTCCCCATTCCCATTTTTGCCCCATAGGGTATAATGGGAGTGGGGAAGGCGTTAATTACGCCACCGTAGCGCCATGGATTTCTCCGCCCGGAAAAACCAGGCGGAAAACGGCTCCATGGCGCTACGGGAACTCGTAGTAGGGCGGACGGGTCCGCCACGAATAACGCTGGCGTAAACCCACTCCGCCAGGGTCGTAATGAGGCCCATTGTGTATAGGCGCTATATAAATAAACTATCATATCATATCAATGTCAGTTGTGTTTATCCCTCCAAAATCCTTTTTAGATGATTAGAACTTTCACCTTTAATAAAAGCTTACAATTACTATTTTGCGATGTGCACTGCCCAATTTACACAATAAAAGGCATTTCTCCCATTGTAGTCAATGTGCAATCTCACTCCTCATCTGGATAGGCCCCCACCCTCCTGGAGCACATGACCTCAGCAGAAAGGTCTGTGTTTAGAATAGCCTACCCATTAAAGAGCTAATGACCATTAATGCACTTTTTATTGAGGCTTTTGACCTCGAGGTCACATTAGCTGGAGAACAGACCCACCCTTATCTGATCCACCGTGTTTCTGATCACAAAAGTAATTATTTTCTTGAATTATTAAGGAAGGCACTGACAATTAAGGCATCCAGATCTCTCTCTCTCCCAGGCAACAGGGAAGGGAGCTGGGTTTCACATTTTGAAGAAATCAACATCCCAGCCCCTTGCAACAAACAGCCTCTAACTGGTGCCTAAAGGAATTTAAATTACATTTTTTAAAACACACAGTTTCAAAATTACATGCATGTTGCTTTGAAATTGTCCATGTAATTGAGTCAGTGATAGGTAGAAACCATGTTCATACTTTGCAAGGTTGGCGAACATTTTTCTTAGCATATTTTTTGTTTAGAAGGAAAAACGACATTACATTCATTTGTTTAATGAGTGTTGTCTTGCATGTGGGAGTTGGTTCGGGAGGCCCTGTGTTTTGTAGCCGTATAGGTAGGACTCAGTGCCTCGGATCCGTGCTAATGTTTGTGTTGGGTGTGTGTGTCGTGTGATGTTAGGGTGGGGGTTTTGGTTGTGCACACTGGTTAGTTGTATCCATAAGGGGTACAGAGTCGCAGATGGTTGTTAGTTGTTTGAATATATTGTGTTGGTGTCCATTTGTGTAGTTTTGATGGATTTATGGACTGTGTGCAGGGTTGTTCCATCTAGTGTTGTTCCAGAGACCCAGAAAGTTGGTAGGGTACAAACATTACACACATTTTCATTGTGTTTATGTGTAGTGTGGCTAGCCCCTAGTCATGTGTAGTGGTGTTGGTTATGTTGGAGAAGCAGGAAGGCGGGGAATAGGTAGTAAGTCGGTCGGTTTGGCAATGCCTCTGGTGTGAGTCTTTGATTGGCACTCAATGATATCTACCAATGTTCTTGGTTGTAGTTCATCGGCCAATCACGCCTCCTCTCCAGGCCTGGGGTGCCTAGTGTGCTTCTGGTTACTCGTCTGGGCTAGTCGTGGCAGTTGGGTGTGGACCTGTTGTACGATCAGCTGATGAATGGGTGCGCAGCAGCTGTTATAATAAATTGAGGAAGTGGTGCTCGACCGGACTTCCCTAGTTGTGTTGGTGGGCAAGTTAGTGTGATGGTTAGGTTTTAATACTTTACCTTTCTGAGTTTTACTTGGTGCATAAACTGGGTGTGGGTGTTATCACTAAATCTGTCTGTTGATTGGGCGGCCTTCTATTCATTGATCATTCTAGTTGTTGGGCATGGCTGAGGGGCAACAGGTGGGTGGTGCAGTGTTCTGGTCCTCTTTGATTTTGCTGCTGTTATCTGTGACTGCATCCCTTAGTGCGTTTCCTTTGGTCTGCAATGTTTTTGCTGTCGATGTTCCTTTGCATTTGTCATTGTCTGTTGAATAACCAGGGTTTGAGTCATTTCCTGAATGTGATGCAATCTTCTGTGGTTCTAATTTCTTTAGGCATGGTGGTCTATAGGTTAGCAATTAGGCATGAGAATGCTGTTCCTATGAATTTCCTTTTTTCATGCTGTTTGGTCCCTATTTGTGGGTCGTCGCTGATCAGTGAAGGCTTTTCAGAGCTGGAGTTATGTGGTCTCTTCTGTTTAATCTTAGTAGAATCTTGGCTGCTGTGTTTAGGACCCTTTTTGTTTTTATGTGAGTCTGTTCCAGCATTCATAGGTAGAGGCTTTTTGCATAGTCAATACTTGTTAGTATCAGGGATATGATTGTAAGGGTTCTGTGAGGAAAGGAGAGGTGTGTGATCAATCCTCAGAGTAGTCTTAGGAGGTAGAAGCACTTTTTAGTTACTGTGTTGATTTGCCGTTCCAGGGATAGTCTGTTGTCTATAAGTCTACGAGTTGTCTATGAGTATTTCTAGGTTATTTACTATGTGGGAAGTCTCTGGTTGTGTTCCTATGCTGGCCAGCCAGTCCAGTTGTGGGTTGGTTGTGGGTTGGTTGCATTGCTTTCTGTGGGTGAGAACATTATTTCTGTTTTTGGCAGGTTAATTTTGAGGTTGTTCATTGTAATCCAGTTGTAGTTGTCTGTGAGGCAGTTGTTAAGGCAGTTATTTTGTTCTTGGGTCGTGATCGTCTTCACTATCAGTTGTGTGTCATCTGCATAGTTGTAGGCGGTTAGTCCATGGTGTGGGGGGCATTTAAAGGCCCCAAACATAAGTGCCTTTCACATGGATAGCAAGATTTTAAACACTGAAACAAAAACGGCCTGTTCTTTGTTTTTGTTTTTCAAACAATATTAAGGAACCATGTGGAAAGGTGCCTATCTGTCATTACCAGTGGATTCTCAGAATTTGAATTTACAAAAGAAGGAGGAATCAAAGATCCCTGCCACATGGAAAACAGGATTTTTAAACATTGAAAACAAAATCGGCCTGCACATGTGTGTGCAAATAAAAACGGTTTGAAAAAATGTAAAAGTGAAAAAAATATCACTGCTCACAGAAAAATGTCAGGAAAAAAACATGATTTGTGGGGTGACAAAGAGCAATGTATATTATTTTTCACCCACAAAACTCCAGTGACATAAGAAGAGCCACTTTGGCAGACCCTTTTGCTGGCTGTTGGCAAAACTTCACAAGGACATCTCCCACTTCCAGCCTGGATGTCACATCTCCCATCTAATGACCAACCGCAATAAAAAAAAGTACTACTAAAGGCATCGAAATTCAGTGTTCTCCAGAACTGCTGGCTCTGAAAGCATGGCCTCCAAGAAAAGTCACCCTTAGCTGGAGAACGACTAATATATGTGAAAATGGGGGCACCCACTTCAAAGAGCAAGCTTCCAACACAAAGGAGACTGAGAAAGGCACAGGCTGACCCATTGAAAACAAATGACCAGAAGCAGGAGCAGGACCATTTGTCCCACATGAAGATTCACAATTTATTTTAAAGGAATATTATCATTTAGGCCTTTTTCTCAGCCATCATAAGGCGGGTGGATTTAATTTATGTACCTTTATTATGTCATTTCCATGCAATTTTGGGGATATAAAATTAATCTTCCTGTGACTCTCAGAACTGCAATGGCCAGTTAAACTAGGTTTCTGGATGATTTGAACCTGTTCCAAATGTGAGAGTTGGTGAGTGGGTCGAATATGAAATTAGGGATATGCTTAATAACTTACATATTCATAACTGTTGTGCTTTTTATACAAATGACAGAATGGTGCCACATGGCTGTGCTACATGATACAGATTTAGTGGTCTGTTTATCTAATTCCCCATGATTATCTGAAACAGAAAATATGTTTAGTTTGGCAGTTGCTTGTAAAATTATGCAGTTGTGATACATAACTAGTTTTTGCCAAAAAGTTGAAATGAGAACAAAGGATGATGACAAATTGAAGTGGCCATATGTTGCTCCAGATAGCTAAACCAATCCTGACTTGGAGGCTGGGTTTGGTCATAGAAAGAAGAGTAACTCTCCAAACCTAGTGGCAGTGATTATTGCAGGGTACTTCCCCAACATTGTAAAATTGGTGGTGTCATCGCTGTTATATAAGGTGGAATGCACTAGGACAGGAGACACAAGAACAAGGAGAAAGACAGGAGGACAGAGAGAAGAGACAGACCATCAGGAAGGCTGCTGAAACTTACCATCTGACACCTGTAAGGAGACACCAGAGGAGATTGCTTAGAGCGCATCTTGGTGAAGCTGTCTATCTCTAGGAAGGCCTCAAAGCTGACTGGGTCCTATGGTGGAGAGTCGGAGACCATTGCTTTTTAAGTAGAACTGAGCCCTGTGAAACCAAAAGGTAGGGGGAGTCTGTTTGCCTTGAATCCTTTTCCTTTATAGTGGGCGGGGAGGGAGACAAAACTGCATAGACCCTGAGCGTTTTTATCCAAAAATATTAATTTAATTAATTCCCAATTTGGCAGAACACTACAAGGTGAATTTTGTTAAAATTCAAAATTAACAAAGCTCACTTCCCAGTGTGCGCTGAAAGCCATAGCCTATCATTTAATTGGATAATCCTTGCTGTCCAGCTGACTCTGACGGCTTTAAGGAAGAAGGGTATCTTTGTTCTTAAATCAGTCCTACATGTTTATCCAGCATCCCCAACACAGGCCTTTCAGTAAGGTGGGTCTGAAATCCAAAATTCCCCAGAGCATTCCAATTTTTCTGTCTGACTTCCCAACCTAGACCAAAGCAAGGGGGGGTCTGAAAAACAAAGCAATACATCACCCTGTGTTTATCTTAAACCAAAAGTGTGGGCAAAATTATAATTAGCATATTTATTTTTACCAATCTTGAAATCCAACTGCTACCCCTTTAAACATGCAGGAAATTCAAAATTGCACGACATTACATAAGTGCCTTTGATATTGATCAGTGTAATGATTTCTTGAACTGAAATTTGCAGAAAGTAAGAATTGTTATTATGTTCTTTTTAACTCACCTTTGTGATTTATTTATGCTGAGAGAAGTTGATTGTGTTATGCCACGGATAAAGTGGTTTTTGATATTTACGTACTCATTTCTATGACTTTTAACTTAAATAAATACCAATATATTTCCTGTACAATGTCCTGGTTCTTGGCTCATTGTTAGCTCATGAGGGAGAGATCCAAGGGGCATGATATGTGTTTGAGATAGGGCTAAAGAAAATAATCTGTTAAACAGTTTGTTGTGTCACCACTTGAGTGGGGAGGGAAGGAACTCCCCATGTTGAGGGTTGCTTCTCAATAAACCGTTACAATGGGTTTGAATGATTTTCATGAGGGGGCACACGTAGATGTGGAAAAGCAGAGGAGAGAGTCTTGATCCCTGTTGGACTCTGCAGTAGATGTTATTTGAGATGAACGGTGGTAAGTAGATTCTTTCAGTTAGATTTGTGAGGAAGGAGGTAAGCCACCTTTAGTGTGGATTACTGTATGCCACATTCCAATATTTCTTTTATTAGTGTTGCATGGCTAATTGTGTCAAAAGCCGCAGATATGTCCAATAGTTTGAGGGCCAATGGGGTGACATTGTCTGAATTTATTTTCAGATTGTCTCTTATCGATAGGAGCTCTGATTCTTTTCCTCTCATTGGTCTGAAGCCAACTCGTGACCGGTCGAGTATTCTGTTTCTTTCGACATATTGAAGTATAATCCTGTATACATGGTTCTCCAGGATCTTTGCTGGGTAGGACATGTTGGATATCAGTCTGTAGTTGCTTCAGTCTTTTTGATTCCTCTTTTTACCTGTGATTTGATGTATGCTGATTTGAAGGGGGTTGGTACAATTGCTATTTTGAGTGACAGGATCATTACGTTTCGGTTTGAAGATGTCTGGGGTGTAGGGGTCCCTTGGAGAACCTGCAAGGTTGGTGATTGGTTCTAGGCAGGTCAGTCTTGTTGTAGTCAGTGTTTCGCCCATTGTCTGTGGTTTGATAGTTGTGATTGTATTAGCGCAGGTTATGTTGATAGTCTGTTGGATTGTTTCTATTTTTGATCTTAGGTGGTTGGTGATGTTGTCACATAGTGGTTGTGTCAGGATGATGGCTTTCATGGAGTAAGAGTTTTTTTTTTATCTCTCGATGATTCTGAAGAGTTCTTTCTGTGGATAGTTTGCTGATTCAATTCTCGTGGGGTAGTATTAGTATTTCCTTTTTTTGCTTTGCGTACTGTTGATTTGCATAGTCTGAGCTGTCGTTAGTATTTTATTTATTTATGTCAGTTTTACTTTTCCCTCCATGTTTTTTTTCCATTTTGCATTTTTTTTTAGTTCTTTCAGCTCTTCTGTGAACCTTTTTGCGGGCAGATTCTTTGGTGTGGCTTTAAAAGGTTTTGCTGGTGCCAGGTGGTCCAGCGCCTCAGTAATCCAAATGTTGAGTGTGTTTTCCGCTACATCAGCGATTGTTTCGCTTGGCTCTGTTGTGCTACATAGGGTCAAGGCTAGTAAGTATGTTAAGTACTCCGAGTCTGGGTTCTTGAAGTTTATTTTCTTGCTGGTGTGGAGTATTTCCTTTCCAGCTAGTAGGCAGGTTTGAAATTTGATGTAGAATGTTTTCAGGCAATGGTCAATCAATACCCTTGCTGTAGGGGGTGTGGATGGACATAGTACTTCTCTGCAGAAGATTGCATCCAGGGTGTGTCCAGCAGTGTGGGTGAATCTATTTACTATTTACTTCAAGTGCAGTGTTTCCAGGAGTATGCAGCATGAGTTCCCTTGGGTTTTGTTTTCTTTTATTAACCAAATGTTGAAGTCTCCCATATATAGTCTCCCTGATATCAACATAGGACTAGAAGAATGGAAAAAGAAGGAGATAACAGCAACAAAGGATTTGCACTCATCGATCCCACCACATATAGTCCCAGAAAAAGTATGAGCCCCACTTTCACAGGATGAATTTGTGGAAACAATGTTAAATTAAATTGTGGAATACACCCAAAATAGAAAACAAAAACAAAATGATAATGGATGCAAAGGTGGTTCCAACACAACAGGCTAAGAAAACTATAATCAGAAAAGGAAAGGACTAAAATGAAGAAACTCTATTATATTCCTATGAACTTTGCATTCTACTGAAGAAGAAGCAAATACATTCTGTGACGGATTAGGAGGAGGACAATGACTCTTTGAGGACATTTCAAGGACGTTTTTCTTAAAGATTATATGTAATGCCTGGCTTTCCCTATCTCTCGGGGGTGTTCCCCACCTTTTGAACTAACTAAGGTGCTCATCAGACATCTGAGAATGTCCAAAAGAAAAGTACCCACAATTCGAACTAAGCCTAATTGATACTACCACTATTCTAACAACTAAAGAAAGGAAAATGGCTCCCTTCTCCTCAAGCTTGCTTCTTGCAGGTTTCTTCTTCTCAGTTCTCGTTAATATGATATTTTTAAGAAGTCTTTTATGACCCTTTCAGTCCGTTCATATAGTTCCTTCAGAACCATGTTACACTCCTTTCCTTTCCCAGGGTTTGGTTTCTTTAACCTTTAACAACTGCTTATATAATGTTGTTTTCCCTCTTTCCCGGAGTAGGGATGCCCACTGTCTGTAATTGACTCTCTTTATCTCTTCTTCTCCTTTTTTAGATCACAGTATTTTATCTTATCAGTTGCTGTCTTTTGACAGATATTCCAGTTTGCCCTTTTCCTAAGGTCTGCTCTCTCACACTTAGTGTGTCTTAAAGCTTCTACGGCATTCATATTTCTCTCATTAAACATTTGGCTTATCTCCTCAGGTGTTTGTTTCTTAAATACAGTGGGCCTCATTACAACCCAGGCGTTAAGGGTTTAACGGCGCCGTCGGCGCGGTGAACTCTTAACGCCTGATTACCATTTTAACGCCTGCTTTTAGCAGGCGTTAAAATGCAAGGCGCTAACCCGCCTTGGTGCTAATTATGGCACCGTAATTTATGGTGCCGTAATTAGCGCCTTCCCCACTCTCATTATGCCCTATGGGGCAAAAATGGGAATGGGGAAGGGTAAATGGGAAATGGGGATTTACTGCCCCACTCACCTTGGAATGGGGCGGTAAATCCGCCATCCACCATGGTGTAAAAGGAGTTTACACCATGGTGGTAAAGTAGGGAATTTACCGCCTGGGTTGTAATGAGGCCCAGTGTCTCTTTGATAGTTGATTATATTAAGGTTGCGAAGTGGACTTTAAAATGGCCTGTTTTGTCTGTTGTTCCCGCCGTGACCCTGCACTGAAGATGTCAGTAGGATAGTCTTTACATTGCTGCACATCACGGACTTTAACCTGGCCACCTCCCCAACGCTGGTGAAATCCATTTAAACTGATGCGCGCATGCGCCCTTGCGCGCGCGCCCTTGAGAAGTGGCCTTTGAAGTGGCCTGTTGTGTCTGTTTGGTCTGTGGGGCTGTTAGGGCTGTCAGGTAATTTAGTCATTATTATTAAGCTCTGCTAATGGCTGTATACGCGTCTGTTTAAGACCCGTAATCTTCATGCTATAGTTAATCACTGTATGTTCGTGTAATCTGTAGCTGTTTAGAAGGCTACTGACTACTACTTGTTAGAGAGCAAATTGCAAAACATGAGTTTGAAAAAAATCTGTGAAAAGTAAACGATATCCTGCACCTGTGACACTTGTTAATCAAATGGCTACTAGAATGTACATTGCGCGTGCTGCCGCTGCGTTTCTCTCAGACTCACCTTATTTAGCAGAGGAACTTATAGAATGTGCACAACAATGTTCATTGGAACAGAGAATGAATGAAGACTCTCATATAGGTGATAGCATTGTTCAAATCTCTGAAAGCTCCCAATCATTGTTTGCGGAAGACGGTAACATGCACGTGGTGAATCAAGCTGATGCCTCACCAGATAATGACGACAAGGCTGAGAAAGAATGTTATCCATATGTTGATACTCCACAGATTTTTTATTCAGGTGAAAGTTCGCTGTTGGCTCTGGTGCAGCACCTGGATAAAAGTGTGGACAATGAAGCTAATGCAGAGCTGCTGCATTCCATTACTAAAAACAAACGTGTGTTTGATGCTTCCTCCTCTGAAATGCAATCCCTAATGTTGATAGAACTGAAAACACACTTGAGATTGTTAAATGTAATGGTGCTGGCCTTTACAGCTCTGCCTGAGCTAATTAACAATATACTAAGCAGAACACACGTCGAGGCCGCTTTTAATATGCAAGAATCATCGTCTGTGTGTGATGATGTACCTGTGAAAACATGTGTGGTAGCTGATAAAGAAATGCATAAAGCACCAACAAAGTGTAGTGATGCAACTGTTAACATGTTGTCTTCAGGTGTTTGTTTGGAGAATACTTTAAGCTTAGGGGTTATAGCAGATTCAAATCAAGAAAAAGTTATACACAACCCAAACAACGGTATTATGAAACCTGATGGTGTAACTGCCATAAGTGATGATGATGATACTTCTGCATTTGTTGAGAAAATATCTAAGAGAAAAGAGAAAAAGCAAAAAAATAAACAGGCTAAAACTGCACAAGGGAATTAACACCTCCTCACGGAAATTCATGAGAAATGTCGATATACACGATGCCTGGTCTGAACGATAGGTCTGCGTCAAGGGAAGGAAGGCAATTGAATCCAGCAATAACAATGTCCCTCCTCCTATCGAGCCATCTAGTAAAAGGGAGGCTGTCACTACAGAAAATAGCAGCAACATAATACCAACTGAATATAGTGAGGGCACCACTACGCTCTCAGAGGTAATGAAGAAGAAAGTAGTCTCAGACAGGATTGACAGCAATTTAAGTGCCTTGGAAAGAGGAGTTCAAGATATCTTTAAAAATCCAGACGCTCCATCTAGACCGAATACTCCAGTTACCACGGTTAATGCCGACCCTTTGATCCCTGTGATTCAGCCCGATTATAACACAAATATCAGTATGTAAAGCATGCAAGGTAATAAAGTTGGAAATTCACCAACATGTGCTACTGCTCAAGTGGTTGAACCCAAATCCAGTTTCTCTGATAAAAAGACAGTGTGTCCCCAATCTGTGCAATCTGTTGAAAACAATGCCTTAGCCCCAATCAATTTAAGGGAAATTCATGAGGTGGCTAACAAAAATATGGTTAGTGAGTCGCGGCTTAGTAGAGAAGTAATTAGCTCACTTATTGATGATCTTTTGAACCAAAACTCAATGACGCAAAATGACTGCTACCTAATATATCTGATCTATCACAAGGTAATTAAGCAAATGTGAATATTATAAAGAGTCAGAACTTATCTAGCAGATTGATTGATACATCTAACACAAAAGTAAGCCCAGGACAAGGAAGAGCAGCAGTTAACGCAATGCAAAATGGTGATTATGTGAGTATGGCAATATCAGATTATACTCACAGGGATAAAGATGCTAGGAGGTCTGATGGTCAAAACCTCAGAAGTCCTATTTATCCGAATGAACCAAGTTTAGTAATATACTATGTGTTTGATAAAGGAGGCCCAAGAGCCCTAAACAGGCATTACCTCTTAAATCTGTTCAGCGAAATAGCGGAATTAAGTTTGATATCCCCTGCTGATATTCAACTTGTTGATTACATCCACAATGAGAGGTTTGACTATGCTAGGTTAATTATAGTATCTCCCCTGGTGAGGTCTTTGATATTAAAAGAGGCTGGTGCTCTGCAAAAAAGAGGTTTTGACGTACTGCAATATTATGATGGACCCCAAAGTGTCGATACCTTCAGATATCCTGAAAATAACATACAGGACTCTGTAGGATATGGTACGGCAAGTATTGGTTCACAAATTCATCCTAATAAGGAGTTTGGTATGTCTGCCATAGCTGAAGCCAGGTCTCAACTGGCTGACATGCAGGAATGGAGGACGCTTTGTATGTCTCTGAGAGAATCTATAGACAAATTGAAATTGGCTAAGTTATCACTTTAGCAAGCACACGCCATTTAGTCTTATCTCATGGAATACAAGGGGTTGCACACACTTACAGGGTAATTCATAGAATTCAGCGCACAAGTAGCGCACGCGGCTGGCGCACAGCGTGCGCGTGCGATAGTCTGCGCCAGCCGCGTGCGCCAAAACCGAATCCGGCGCACAGCGTATTCCGGGATTTTAGCTTCCCCAGGCAGCCGTGGCGCACAGTGACGCAGCGACTCGCTGCAGCGCCAGTTACGCCCCCAGGAACGCCCCTTGCGCTGGGAAATCTCATAAAAATCACAAACCAGCGCAAGGGGCTGCGCTAACCCTGGACCATCACGGCAAGCGGCCCATGCGATTTTCAAGGGTGCGCGGGAAGTTTCACACGTCAAATCCCAGGCTACGTCCATTTCAGGGGTGCGCGGGAAGTTTCACACGCGAAAATCCAGGGTACGTCCATTACAGGGGTGCGCGGGAAGTTTCACATGCGAAAAGCTAGGCTACGGGAATTCCAGGGGTGCGCGGGAAGTCCCACACGCGAAAAGCCAGGGTACGTCCATTACAGGGGTGCGCGTGAAGTTTCACACGTGAAAAGCTAGGCTACGGGAATTGCAGGGGTGCGCGGGAAGTCCCACACGCGAAAAGCCAGGGTACGTCCATTACAGGGGTTCGCGGGAAGTTTCACACGCGAAAAGCTAGGCTACGGGAATTCCAGGGGTGCGCGGGAAGTCCCACACGCGAAAAGCCAGGGTACGTCCATTACAGGGGTGCGCGGGGAAGTTTCACACGCGAAATCCCAGGCTACTTCCATTTCAGGGGTGCGCGGGAACGTTTCACACGCAAAATCCCAGGCTACGTCCATTTCAGGGGTGCGCGGGAAGTTTCACACGCGAAAAGCCAGGGTACGTCCATTACAGGGGTGCGCGGGAAGTTTCACACGCGAAAAGCCAGGGTACGTCCATTACAGGGGTGCGCGGGAAGTTTCACACGCGAAAAGCTAGGCTACGGGAATTCCAGGGGTGCGCGGGAAGTCCCACACGCGAAAAGCCAGGGTACGTCCATTACAGGGGTGCGCGTGAAGTTTCACACGCGAAAAGCTAGGCTACGGGAATTGCAGGGGTGCGCGGGAAGTCCCACACGCGAAAAGCCAGGGTACGTCCATTACAGGGGTTCGCGGGAAGTTTCAAACGCGAAAAGCTAGGCTACGGGAATTCCAGGGGTGCGCGGGAAGTCCCACATGCGAAAAGCCAGGGTACGTCCATTACAGGGGTGCGCGTGAAGTTTCACACGCGAAAAGCTAGGCTACGGGAATTGCAGGGGTGCGCGGGAAGTCCCACACGCGAAAAGCCAGGGTACGTCCATTACAGGGGTGCGCGGGGAAGTTTCACACGCGAAATCCCAGGCTACTTCCATTTCAGGGGTGCGCGGGAACGTTTCACACGCGAAATCCCAGGCTACGTCCATTTCAGGGGTGCGCGGGAAGTTTCACACGCGAAAAGCCAGGGTACGTCCATTACAGGGGTGCGCGGGAAGTTTCACACGCGAAAAGCTAGGCTACGGGAATTCCAGGGGTGTGCGGGAAGTCCCACACACGAAAAGCCAGGGTACGTCCATTACAGGGGTGCGCGTGAAGTTTCACACGCGAAAAGCTAGGCTACGGGAATTCCAGGGGTGCGCGGGAAGTCCCACACGCGAAAAGCCAGGGTACGTCCATTACAGGGGTGCGCGTGAAGTTTCACACGCGAAAAGCTAGGCTACGGGAATTGCAGGGGTGCGCGGGAAGTCCCACACGCGAAAAGCCAGGGTACGTCCATTACAGGGGTGCGCGGGGAAGTTTCACACGCGAAATCCCAGGCTACTTCCATTTCAGGGGTGCGCGGGAACGTTTCACACGCGAAATCCCAGGCTACGTCCATTTCAGGGGTGCGCGGGAAGTTTCACACGCGAAAAGCCAGGGTACGTCCATTACAGGGGTGCGCGGGAAGTTTCACACGCGAAAAGCTAGGCTACGGGAATTGCAGGGGTGCGCGGGAAGTCCCACACGCGAAAAGCCAGGGTACGTCCATTACAGGGGTGCACGGGAAGTTTCACACGCGAAAAGCTAGGCTACGGGAATTCCAGGGGTGCGCGGGAAGTCCCACACGCAAAAAGCCAGGGTACGTCCATTACAGGGGTGCGCGGGGAAGTTTCACACGCGAAATCCCAGGCTACGTCCATTTCAGGGGGGCGTGGATAGTTGAACACGCTACTCCGATCGTTGGGTCTTCACAGGTCTTCCCTGTACAGCCTCCACGTCCCCTGCATGCAGTCCACACCACAGGGGATTACCCTGCACACCTGCTCATGACTCCCACCCCCCAGCAGTCATGGGGCACCCTCCACCAGGCCCCCACCCATGTCTCCCACCACCCCCACCCCCCAGCAGTCATGGGGCACCCTCCACCAGGCCCCCACCCATGTCCCACTCATGCCTCCCACCACCCCCACCCCCCAGCACTGTGGGGCACCTGCCAGCAGGCCCCCACTTATGTCCCACTCATGCCTCCCACCACACCCACCCCCCAGCACTGTGGGGCACCTGCCAGCAGGCCCCCACTTATGTCCCACTCATGCCTCCCACCACCCCCACCCCCCAGCACTGTGGGGCACCTGCCAGCAGGCCCCCACGTATGTCCCACTCATGTCTCCCACCACACCCACCCCCCAGCACTGTGGGGCACCTGCCAGCAGGCCCCCACTTATGTCCCACTCATGCCTCCCACCACACCCACCCCCCAGCACTGTGGGGCACCTGCCAGCAGGCCCCCACTTATGTCCCACTCATGCCTCCCACCACACCCACCCCCCAGCACTGTGGGGCACCCTCCACCAGGCCCACACAGATGTTCCCCTGCCAATAGGAAATCACAATACAGATCCCAGGATCCCATGGGCAACCACATCCCACCCCATGTCACCCCAGTCCATACACACATCCAAGGTACACATCCATTCAAAAATCAAATACCCATTACATGATACATAACCAATGAGCAGTATGCGCATGAGTCCAAGTCCGTCAGACTCACACAATGGCAACACATGACTGTGAAAACCCAGATTGTGACAGTCAACAAACCAATGAGAGAAGTCCACACAATAGAATCAAAAGAACAATGTATTAAAATGTAAGAAGGAAAAAAAAAGAAACACCTAAATGAATACACAAAGTAACAGGTAAAAAACAAAAAAAATCTAATGAAAGGTGAAATCCAAAAGAACAGGTGCAAAGTCAATCAAAATGGAAATCAAAAACAAACACATTGCCCCATGGTCCAAATAATAAAATCGAAAATATCCACAAACTATGTACAAAGATGATTGTCCGGGTCCAATATCCCTAAAAACCATAAAATGAAACCTACCCAAAACCTAACTAATGCTAACTATATACAAAAAACGTGGGCCATTGTCCAATCAACCCAAATAATAAATAAAAATAAAGGAAACCTACTATCTACATAACTATATACAAAGGCGGCGGGCCAGTCCTGCGGCTCACTGAGAGATGTTATTGGCCAGGGCATCATCGAACTCCCTTTCTATCTCCCCGAGGCGTTCATCCTCAATGGCCCCGAGGGCCCGCAGGGCTGACGCAGTGTCCACCTCCAAGCCCCTGCGGATCTCCTCGAGGCACTCGGCACGCCTCAGGGCCCTCTGCATGGAGTCCACCGCCCTGACCATAGCGAGCCGCCCCTCTTCTGCCCGCCGCCTCTCCGCATCTATTGCGTGGCCTAACCGCTGCCACACGGAAGACAAATTCTGTCCAGGGTCCTCCTGCCCTCCAGCCGATGGCTGCCCCTCCGATGTTGATGGCCCCGAGCCATGACGCCTCCCACGTCGCTGCCGCTGCCTCTGCAGCCACTGCCTCTGCCAGCACGACGGCATCCAGGCTGATGGTATCCACCGACGCCGTCGTGCACGTTCCCTGCCTGATGATGCCGGCACATCCTCCACCTGCAGGGGTCCAGTTGCCATGGTGTCCACACCAGCTGGACCACCGACTCCCGACTGTGGCAGGGATGGGATCCCCACTGAGCCGGCTGCATTGGTCGGGGCAGGTCCACAGGGGGCCCTGGTGTCAACTGGGCCGGAAGACGGCAAGGAGAACGACCGGCGCATACTTTCCACAGAGGAGGAGATGCCCGACACATTGGCCATCACCTGCAGAAAACCCGCGCCAATGGCAGATCCCAACTGGGCCACGTCGGCACGGTGCTCTTCGTGATGATGTGCGTGCTCCTCCCGGGAAGCACGCACGTCATCACGAATGACCCCGTGCGCAACGCGACCCCAATCAGGACCTTTTCCATGCGCCCACGGGTCCCCTCGTCCGCAGGTGGAGGGGAGTCAGATGACATAGACACCCCCTCCACCTGCGGACGGGCCTGGGACGGGGCATCCATGCTGGTGCATGGTGGTGCACTCACAGGGTCAGGGACAGCGACATGCACAGGCACCTCCACGGCGACCTGTGCTGCCTCCTGCCCCTGGCCCTGGACTGCACCACTTGCACCAGCAGGGATGCCCCCACCAGGCCTCAGGTGTGCCTCAGTCTCGGCCGCCTCCTCCTCTGTAGAAACCACCAACCTGGATGGCTCCTTGCCCTCTTCCGCTGTAGCTGGCCCCTGTGGGGGCTCACCCACCCCTTCCGCCGCAGCCGTGGGGGCATCCCCGCCGTCTACCTCCACAGCGCCGTCTCCGCCCTCTCCATCACTAGCCGCTGCATAGAGGGAGACATAGAACACAAGCATCAGAGCACTGTACAATGGTCCCCTACACAGGAAGCAATATCAGATGACTGGCAATGGTAAAGTACACTTCTATCATGTCCCTCCACAACACATGGGTCAGGCAATACACACATGCAACACCCATGGTCCATGGCATGCACATCAACATACATGTCCACTGCACTCTTCTAAAGTACGATGTCATGGAACTCACATGCATCATTGGTCATGCAAATCACACGCACACACTTCACCTCTGTCACATCCATGTGGCCTCGTACATCACAAACACAGTGGATACAAGGATGATTAGGCAGCATCAGTGAATCTGTACAGTGTCACAGACATGTGTCATGCATCCATGCCATTCAAAAGTCACAGACATGCAGGTCAAGCACACCGACCTCGACACCATACATGTACCTGGCATCAGCATCCATCCCTCACCCACACCCATGTCCACGAACATACACTTGCATGCTCACATGTGTCCAATCTGCATAGGCCTCCTCAGGTTGCATAGCAACACATACAACAACCATGTGATCCACAAATTACTGGTCGCACATGCATCGCCATGACAACACTGCACACATACATGCCTACAAGGCCCATTCCACACATACAGCATCACACAACCAGCACACTGCAACATGCACTGTCTCACACAGCAATGCCTGCACACTTACCGCTCAACTCCAGACGGGTCTCCCTCTCAAGGACCTGGGAGTGGAGCGCTGGGTGTATGCGTGCCAGGACCCTCATTTGGATCGAACTCATGTGGCCCCGGCCCCCCTCCACGAGGCGCCGGGCCTTTGAGAGGGTCCTGGACCTGCAGTCCTCCCAACGCTTCCTGACATGTGGGTTGTCGCGGACTGCCACCCCCTCCGCGTTGATGGCAGTCACGATGTCGTCCCAGATCCGAGTCCGTCCTTCATAGTTGGCGCGGCTACTTCCGAAGAGGGCATCATACTGCCCCAGGACTCGCTCCACCAGGACCCCAACCTCGGTGACACTGAAGCTGGGGCCCCTCTGCCTCTCTGGCTGGGGGTTGCCAGTGGTGCCAGATGTTTCAGTGCCCGACATGGCAACCCCAGAGGCAGGAGTGGGTGGGCAACTTGGTCCTGGGGCTGGGCTGTGGAGTGGTGTTCTTCCAGTCGGGAGTCTTCAGTTCCAGCAGGGGTGGACACAGCAACTGTACGCCTGCAGATGGCTGATGTGCAGGCACCAAATGGCAGGGCACGGTGGCAGCAGGCAGGCAGGCAGGCAGCAGCAGATGGCACGTGGGAGGCTGCTCGGGGCACTGGGGGGCAGTAACTCGGCCTTCTGGGCAGGAGCGTGGTCTTCCGTGTGTGAACGCGTGGCCAGCTTGATACGGAGTGAATTGGCACGTGAAAATCATGCACGTCTGCGTGGAATCCGAGGAAAGGCCCTCAGCGCGTAAGCACGTCAGCACGCGTACGCGATTTCATTGGTCCAAAGGGCCAGGCGCGTAAGCGCGTCTATAACGCACGGCCGTTTCCCAACCCGCGTGATTGGTCCAAAGGGCCAGGCGCGTAAGCGCGTCTATAACGCACGGCCGTTTCCCAACCCGCGTGAAAAAATAAACCTCCCGCGCGAGCGCGTCAGCACGCGTACGCGATCTCATTGGTCCAAAGGGCCAGGCGCGTAAGCGCGCCTATGACGCACGGGTGTTTCCCAACCCACGTGAAAGAAACACAAGCCAGTGTCAATGCGTGTGATTGGAGGCTGGCCCTTCAGCGCCTACACGCGGAAGTGACGCAGGACCTGTGGGCCTGCATAAAAGGTACATGTAGAATGCCATTTCCTTGTACGTGCTTTTCGTGGAGAGCGAGTTGGTGTATTCTGTACTTCTTGTCAGTTGACACGCGATTTACTTCACGGCGTTCAAAGGTCGTACTCCCTGTTACCTCTGACAGCTTTTCTCTATTGCTCTTTTTCCTGGGCCTGTTTCCTCACACAGCGTTCCCTTCTACTGTTGTCCTGTCTCCTCAGACAGCGTCCCATTCTTCTTTTGGCGGGGGTGTTGCCAACGCGCACACGCGCGTCTTTTTGACGCATTTCTCCCTGGCAGACGGTGAGTTGCGCACGCATCTATCATCTGTGCTTGCCCCGTGTGTCACGTACCTCTTCAGAGGTCAATCTAGGCTGCGTGTGACACGCATACGTTCATTCTTGTGTTACTGGATGCCACAGCGTAGTGCAGGGTTTTTTATACGCACACGTGGTCTAGGAGGGGTATCGTGCACGTTCCTTAACTTTTTTGGGGTGCCTGTGCGTTGCGTGACCCGTCATCTTTCCCCAGGGGTGTCATATAGCCTTGCCACTGCACTAGGGTACGAATACCATCTGGTACCCAACCCCTTTGACACCCAATTGCCCAGGACAATTGTGCACACCCACTCCCATACGCACAATAACATCAATGCCATGGTTGGGAGGCGTGCAAGCCGTAAGGGTGGCAAAGGTGGCCGAGCCACACGTGGTGGCCGTGGAGGATCCACTAGGGGACGTGGTTGTGACTTGCAGGGTGCCCCTGTCCCCCCCAGTCTGGAGGACCAGTCAGGGACACCCATGCCCCCCCCCTCCCCCCCAGGTTGAGGGTCATGTGGCTGATACCAACCCTGATCAGCCCTTGTTGGACCAGCCCATTGTGGCACCAGACCTGTCCGAGGGTGACTCCATCGCTGACATCCAGGTCAGCAGGTCCACTGCACGTGCACCGGTGCACATTGGTGTCATCAGGACACGCGCATCTATGCCAGATAGGTCATCTGCTGCCCCCCGTGGGCAGGGTGTGTCTCCATCCACCCCACCTCTCATACACCCTGCCAAGACTGTGTCGGTCCTAGTTCATGCACCTCAGATCAGGCCTGACCCTATCCCTCTACCCCCAATGCCTGCACCTACTCCCATGCTGAGTGTGCAATCCCACACACCCAGTACTGAGTCCACCACGGCTCCTGCCCCTAGTGTCCACAGCGGCGTAGGACACTCTGGATCCCCACCCCCTTCCAAGCGGAAGAGGAAGAGTGCACGTCTGGCACAGGCTGATGCCCCAGGCACGGCTGCACAGTCCGGCCCATCAAGGAAGCCCAGCTTCACAGACGCCGAACTGAATGCACTTGTTCAGTATGTGTCAGACCATGATAGGGAAATGGTCATCGTTGCAGGGTCCAAGACCACACATGCCAGACGCCAGGCACACTGGCAGACCATTGCTGACAAAATAAGTGCCCTTGGAGTAGTGAGGCGCACAGCTAGTGATTGCCAGAAGCGCTGGAATGACCTTAAGCGCAGGGCAAAGGATAAGCTGGCCTCAAGTCATGCCGCAACCTTGGTGACTGGAGGTGGGTCCCCAGCACAGGAAATAGAACTCACACCACACGAGTCCGTAGCTGGATCCTACGTCACCGAGGGACAACTCCAAGGTGTGGGAGATCTCCCTGATTACGAGGCATCATCCGGTGAGTGCACATGCATGTGTGTTATATCCATGTGCATGGTGTGTGTGCGAAGCCTTCATGTTGGGTGCCTGTCAAGGGGGTGTGTGGCAGAGTTGATAGTGTCACCCATGTGCCTCATCCAGTATGTTCAGTGCAACACCATGTGCCCACACCACTATCCCTACTGGCAACAGTGCACATATGGCCCTACACCATGGAAGTTCCCCTTGAATTGTCATTTTGTCACGACATTGTTGCTCATTCTCCCCTGTCTATTCATCTTATGTCTTACATACCATTCCTACACTTTCCCCCAGCCATTCAAGTTCCATCGTCACATGCCTGACATGCAATGATACCACATGCTAATGCGTCCTCTGTATATACATGGCACTCAACATGCTGTCATACTCTGGAATTTGCCTTGACACCCACCTCCTACCTGTGTGCTCTTGTTCCGTCTGGTTTCAAGCCCCATTCCCTCACACTCCATGCTGCTCTTCATGGTCTATCTTCCCTGACTTCTACTGTTCAGACCATCGTGCCCTACTCACGACACCTGCTTGCAAACAGTCCAATGAGGGCACCCTGCCCTCCAATGCGACCCACCCTATTGCTGACAAGTACATCTGAGCCTACTCAAGGTTAACTCTCACTGACATCTGCTCATACATGCCTTTGCCTGTCCCATGGACCCTTCACATGGTCCCAGTCCTCTCTCCTTGCTCCTCTTCCACCATCAATGGTGTGACCCGTTGGGGTGTACTCTTGGCCTCCTTCCAATCCTCAGAGGCCACAATTGATGTGTATGGTAATGGGAGCATCTCAGTCCAAGGCCCTCAGGCCAACCTTATTCTCCTTGACAAATGCTACCCACATCTCATCAACTTCCTTTCCTCTCCTGCTGTCCCCCCTCCTCTCTCCTCATCTATCCTGCACTGCCTCCCTGCACCCTCCCATGATCCTTCTCCGCCTCCCACTCCAACTCCTACACATGCTGCACCTCTGATCTGTAGCACTCCCCGTAAGTCCTACAAGGCTGTCAACCTCCTCCACATTTACACTCCTTACTCTGCCGCTGCATCAGGCATTCCTCCAATATATGTCACTTACATGAGGTAATGCACCTTGACATCCTTGGTCTCATGGAAACATGTCTGACGGCCAGCTCTGTCTGCATCTTTGACACACTCCTACCTGACGTTCAGGAGATCCTCTCCTTGGCCCGGCACTACTGTGCAGGGGGGGTGTGCCCTTGCCTTCCCTGAGGGTATTCCTGCCACTGTCACTCCTACGTAGACCTACTCCCCTCTGGAATGGCTTGTGTGACATCTCTCTCCATCTCACCTCGACATTCACAAACTGTGCGTACTGTGTATCGGAAAACTGGTCAAATTTACTACTTCCTTTCTGAGTGGCCTCACCTCTCCTCCTCACTCATGTCCCCAGACACTGAAATCCTCTTCCTTGGTGATGTACGCATCCACCTGCATGCTTGTTGTCCCCCCCACGTGACTTTTCCGTGACCTCAGCAACTCCCTATCACCCTCTAAACTCCCGTCTGTCCCTACTCATTCTGCAGGGCACACTCTTGATGCTCTGATCTCATCTGACCTTCCCCTCTCCATCCCTCTCTGCACTCCTCTCTCCTGGAGTGATCACTTTCTCCTCTCCTCCCACCTCACCCTCACCACCCCACAGGCAAAGCCACCCTCACCACAGTCACACACCTTCTTGGTATTCCAACCCATGAAGTGTGTGTCAGTCGAGGCTTATGCTGCCAAAATCTCCCCCCCATCCAGCTCCCCCTTAGGCTCACTCCCATCCTGACAGGGCCCACTCCATGCTCCACTCTATGTCAGGTACACTGGATGTCTTTGCCACGGTCATGACAATCCGCCTGAAGCCCCATGCCAATGCTGACTCCTGGCATGACTCGGATCTTGTGAACCCAAAACACAGGTGCCGGGTGGCAGAGAGGAAATGGCCTGCATCATGCTCATCCTCTGGCAAACTGGCCTGCCGCCTGCTCCAAAGGCAATAGCGTCTCACCCTTCTCACCAAGATGAGAGCCCCAATCCAAGGGCACATATCTGCGGCATCTGACAACTCTGCAGGACACATTGAAATCTGCAAGGACCTTGCCGAGCCAGATGCAGTGTGTACCTCCCCTGTCCCCTCCGAGCCCACAGCACTGCATGACTGTCTCTGTACCCCTATAGGCCACCCCCCCAGCACTTGTCTGCGCCTACCACCATCTGCCCTCGACGTTAAGTCCTACTTACCTTGTACAGCACTTCCAGCCGCAACTTCCCCTTGCACTTCATTGTGCCACCCACCTCTGCACTTGCGTTACATGAATGACACCAGCACCAGTAGGATTGTTGAATGGCATCCCCTTCTGCCCCACCACCCCTCAGTGCTCCGCTGTACCTTCATACATTTCTGTACAGGTGCTTCACGAATGCTATATGAATCCATTACAGGTGATGGGGAGGTGGAATCTCATTGTTTACTGCATTTTGTTAATGTTGACAAGGCACTGTGCATCGTGGCCAATTGGGACTAGCAGATCCATGTCCAACATGTTAACTTCTTGATGTGATGAAGCAATGTCAGGACCAGAGTGGCCAAAATCCAAATTAGTTGCCCTCCTCTCCCTCTTCACTTGGTGGCTATGTCACATGCCATGTGTGTGATGGCATGTGCATTTGACATGGCAATCACCGGCCAATGTGTGATGCCAGTGCTAGGCAGCATGGGGAGCAGGCGTTGCTCTCCATTCTCTGTGTCATCATTGTGTGCCCTGAGCCTCCCCTCCAGACCCAGTGATGGTGAATGCATAGGAGGTTTCCCAGTCATGTGGGACATGTGTCATTGAACTACTGGCTCTGTTGTTCATCAGCCTTTGTTGTATGCCATGGTGCTAATGCCTGTTTCCATTTCTCTCTTTCATGTCTTTGCAGGGGACGACGCACTTGTTGATGCTGGGGATGTGGTGGTGGAGCCGTCCCAGGAGGGCAACCCGGGCCGACCTTCCACAAGTGAGGGACGTGGTGTGTTTGTGGGTGAAAACCCACAAGTGCTGCAGGTCGTGCTGTCGAGGGGTGTCTCTGGGGGTTCCTCCCCCGAGCAGTATTCAGGTGTAGACTCGGAGGATGACACCTATGTGCAGTCACAGGTGAGTGTTCTTGGGAGAGAATCTCCTCTGTCCGACCCACCTGCAGCCGGGTTATTGCCCTCAATGGGGATGTCAGTGTCGGCAGCTCAGCCTCCGGTGGTTACGGATGCAGGGCCACACCACACAATCTCTGATCCTGTTCCTGGGGCTGCAGATCAGAGAGGGAATGCAGTCCTGCAGCCTGAGGCTTTGCCGGCACAGCAAGGCGCAGTCCGCCTTGCCCCAGGCAGGTGTGGTGCCCGCCAACGTGGTGGCCGTATGCCACCTGGCAATACCGCTTGGGAGCAATCCATCTACGGTATGGCCACCCAACAGGCAGCATCATCCGAGATGATTGCACAGGCCATGGATAGGGTGGCCACTTCCATTTTCCCCCCAGAAAGGCTGATGGAGCGACTGGAGCAGGCTACAGAGTCCATTTGCCAGGCACACAGGGAGGACATGTTGGCGTCCAACATGGACAGGCGGGCAGGACTGGCGACTCTGCGGGAATCACTTTCCATGGAGTCCCAGCGCCACAGGGAAGGCCTGAGGGAAGAATTCCATCACCTCAGGTCGACCCTGTCAGAGCTTGAGGCTTCATCCCATAGAAGGACAGAGGAGCAGCTGGAGCGTCTGACACGGACGCTCTCGGCCGAGATGCAGGCAACTCGTGCGGAGGTCAGGTCATCCCGGAAGTTACTGCATGGGGACCTCCGCATGATTATAATCCAGAACCAGACCTTCCAGACCCGCCTGCTTGCAGCCATGGAGGAGCAAACTCGGGCTTTGCGTGGGCTGCCTCCCATTGTCACACCATCTTCTGAGGCAGCTCCCCCACCTCCTGAGTCAGCTGCAGGGTCTGGCCAGAGCGATAGCGACTCATCTCCCACAACAGAGTAGCCGTGTGGGCCACGAGCCTATGGGGTGTTTTTACTTCCCATGATCCACACAGGTGGATTGTGGCGTGCATCCTGTCCTCGGACCTCATAGGTGGCCCCCCCCTCCCCGCCGGCCCTTTCATGGCCATTTTTTCTTATCATATTTTTCTTTTTCAAGTGTGTTGCCTTGTGTGGGTACCTGGGCATACACTGTATTGTGGCTGGGCACATGCAGGCTTGTCCTGAGTTTGGTTTCGATGCTTGGGTACCTGGCATCCACACCCCTCCTGCTTCCGTTTCCATGGGCTTGCAAAGGGTGTGCCCAAGTGACAGCAAATTACACGGTGACATTGGACTCCCATGAGCTGTTGGGCAGTCCATAGTCAATACTGTGTAGACATTCATAGTGTACATTGTTGTTGCACCTAACTATGCATGATGGTTTGATATGTGCTTCAACTTACATATGTTACTCATGTTTTTCTGGTATTTCACACAGTTCTTCACACGGGCATACTCTCTGGAGTCAGACTACATGTCGGTAGATGTGCAGTGACACTTTTGCGTGGCGCCATCACTGTACATCTGGACGGTGAGGACATACCAGCACAATCAGGTATTGAGACTACCATTGATTACATGCATTGTGTCTTGTTTTGGTGGGCTTCAGGGTGGGTTGGTGTGTAATTTGATTGAAATGACTCTTACACAGGTGTGTAGTAGTGCCTCCATCACGGTTAGCTGTTCAAGTGCGGCTATGTTCCATTTGGGGCACTGCAATTTGTGACACCGGTGTCATGTTGTGAGGGTCAGTTTGTTTGCTCTCACATACCATGACATGGTGTCCTCTGTGGCGGGACTGTGAAGGGATTGGGTGACATGGCAATGTTGTCATGTAGCAATTCGCCTGTGCCAATGCATATTTGATGAATGGAGTTGTGTCTTTTCATAGTTATGCATTGCTGGTGTATGTGTAGGTAGGGGTGCACACATAGTGACACTTCCATGTTAACAATCTCAGGCTGATGTGTTTCTGACAGTTTATTGTCAAGACATTTTGTGACATTGGCCCTCATTACGACCCTGGCGGAAATCGGAAAACGATGGCGGAAATGCAATACCGCCATCGAATAGCGCTCGGTGCGACTATGACCCGTCACCGCAAAGTACGATGCCATTAGCGACACCGTAGTGAACGCCAACGCTAACTGCACCAAGCACGCGCGCGCGCGCCATGCCAAACCGTAAACACCACCATGGCGCAACGGTACGCCAATTCCGACCCTAGCGGACATGTACCTAACGCCATCAAGCATGGCGGAATGCACCATTCCGCCATGGTGAGAAGTACGGCATCGCGAATCAACCGTAAACGGCCCCACTGACTGCCCGTACACCGCTCCCTGCCCACAAAGTACAACTCCCCGTAGGTGCAACGAAGCCACATGCAACCAGTGAAATGCACAAGTCACCCATGCATGCCAACGAACAAATGAACCTCAAGAGGGGCCAATGGGAGCTGCAGGGCACAGATGGCACGAATACAGAAGCCATCCCAATGGACATGACCACAGTCCCCCACCAAGAAACGCACGCAAACACAGGCACCTGTGACCAGCAACATTCAGAAAATCACAACATTCCACCAGTCCACCTGGCTGACCGGCATCTGTCACACAAAACCCAATCCCCCGCCCCTGAGCATGACAACATCCAAACTGTCATATTGGCAGCCCCCATCCCTGACCTCACGGGCTTCGTAGGCAAACGCGCCCAGTACAGGACCACGCAACAAAACTCCGAAGCTGGAACCCAATGCAGATCCCCTCACAAGACATCGCTCCCCAAATAGGAATATGCCACATCACTTGCAAAGAAGAACGCTACACGGCCCATATCAGAATAGAATTTTAATGCACATCAATATCACCAAGCCCATACAGCCATCAGGCCATGAACTCCAAAACACATTTCACCATTGTGGGCTGCATCCGCAAGAAATGACCAGCCACCACTTGTGTGACGCCCTGTACCCTCAGGGTACACAGAGCCACATTCACGTACGAAAAGGCAGCATGGAAGCGCACAGAACCGCAGGGCCGTCCCAATGGGGAGGCACTAGTCCAGCTGAAAGGCCGAAATGTTGCTCCGAGCCACCAGTACTGCGTAAGGGCATGTGGCCCATTGGCGATCGTCCCATAAGATCGTAATGCTGCTCCACTGATTAACACGAAGCAGCAGGTGTCGGGAGTAAAACCCATCTGCAGGAGTGGCATACAGATGGCAGTGGCAAAAGGGGAGGAGATACCTGTCAACCAAAAGAAAAGAAAAAGAATAGAATGGCCATCAGAACTACATTCGAACAACTCACTTCAATGATCACACTAAATCCACAGCCATATGCATGCTAGCCCACTCCAAAGGATCATCACCACCCCAAAACCACTTGCGAATCATAACTATCTATATCGAGGTGAAAACACCATCACAAACGAGTGTACCTGTGCATGCGTCTGTCAAAACAGAATCCTTCAGATGGGATTGGTAACGTGCATGGACACAAGTGTCTGAAGGCGCGTCGAGACAGGGAGGGCTCAACAAGGCCAGATAGACGATGGTCCCACTATGGCAGCCCTGCATCACATAGCGCAGGGGGGGCGGACAGATCCCAAGAAGCCCTGTACATGGCAAACTCTGTATCAAATCACCTGCCCATGCATCCATTCATCATTCTATTTACTCACATAACATTAGAAATATCCATTGAGTCTGTGCGTTATGCAGCCTGCAAAATCCACAGTGCCCCAGCCCGTAATTCCAGTCTAGTGAAGTAACATGTATTTGGGAACGTCCTGCCTTATCGTCCACTACGCAATTGCGCATCCCATACTATTCATATCAATCATAGCATTCTCGCCATGGCCCCTGTCCCAAGGACATTGAACAATAGAACGTTATATTTGCAGTCAGACCTGTGGGCATCTCCTCGCCGCTAGCTGAAAACCGAAAGCGCCGCCCTTCGAATTCCTCATTTGCAACATCACGTCGAAGAGGCATCTGTGGCCGTTTGAAAACACTAATTAATCCATCGAGTGCGGCTGTGTGTGAAAATGGCAACTGCCTTCACCCACGAATGGGACGCCCCGCCCGTCGTTGCAACTCGGTACAGTGATGAATGAGGGCCCACCGTTACTCGAGTACTACGTTCCACTGACCCTTCACAACTCTGTTCGCGACTGCACAGATAGTATGTGAAACAATGGGACCACAGCAGAATGAACATATCAACCAATGTTACACGGCCATCGGGTACAAATACAAGATTGCAATAGCAAGATGCCATTCCACGAATTGCAGCGTTGTGCGCGGGACGCGCTCGGCCAAAGGGGAGAGCAGTTTGCACAGGTGGAATGAATCACCACAGGTGGAGGCCATTCAGCCTGGAAACACATAAATTGCACAGCCAGTCTCCTCCCACAACCACACCGAAATGCTACCGGCAGGACTCGCGATGTTGGCCCTGGGGGACCTGATAGCACTGCAAGTACTCCAACTCCAAGAAGAAGACGAACACCAACTACAACCGGCCGCACGGAGGAGACGCAGGAGGAGGAGGAGGCCAAGGCAGGGCCAGCAAGGGCCGCCAGCACAGCCACTACCACCACGCAGGCAGCCCGCAATCCCACGCCTCCGAGCCCATCCGTTCAACCTCACTGATGAGCAGATCCACACCCTCTACCGTCTGGACCGGGACACCATAGCCACCATTGTGGACATGACACAGGCTGACCTTGTCAGCATGATAGATAGCCCAACCGCCATCCCACCCCTACTGAAGGTGGTGTCTGTACTCCACTTCCTGGCCACAGGCACCTACCAGCACACAGTCGGACAGTTGCATGGCATTTCTCAGCCACTGTTCTCACGGACACTATTGCAATTGCTCGATGCCCTCCTGCAGCACGCAGACGACTACATCTCCCTACCACGCTCGGAGCTGGAAATTACCAACACGAAAGTGGGATTCCATGCACTTGCCGGCATACCGGGTTGCATTGGTGCCATCGACTGCACCCATGTGGAATTGGTCGTCCCACATGCCATGGAGGCCCAGTACCGCAACCGAAAACAATTTCATTCTCTGAATGTACAAATGGTGTGTGACTCCAACAGGATCATTACACATTGTTGTGCCCGATTCCCTGGATCAACCCATGATTCTATGGTCTTGAGGAACTCTACGATACCACGCTATATGGAGCGACACGCAGGGAACAGATCCTGGCTACTCGGTGAGTCTCATTTCATGCATGATGATGTGGGGTATGTGATTCGGCAATGACCTGGCAGGAAGGGGGTGGGGGGGTGCGTACGTAGCAATGGCTTTCCACATAATTCGTTTATCGTCCACATACAGGTGATGCCGGATATCCACTGAAGAGATGGCTCCTCACACCAGTCCGGAACCCACGGGACCAGCATGAGGAGGACTACAACCATGCCCACTCACGTACCCGTGTAGTCATTGAACAGGCATTCGGCCTACTGAAGGGTCGTTTCCGCTGCCTCAGCAGGTCTGGCGGGGCACTCCTGTACCGCCATGAGAAGGTTGCAAAGATGGTGATGGCATGTGTCATGCTCCACAACATGTGCGTACGTAGAAATGTGCCCATGCCCCCTGACGCAGAACTGCAAGCACCTGATGATGGTCATGATGAGGGTGGGGATGTGGCAGCACCTCAAGGAGTCCGCGAGGCACAGGAGGCCCGTGAAATTCGTCAGCATCTCATTGATGTATGCTTCTAGCACTCACGCCTGGTGGCTGATACATGGACACGGGACTCGTGGCACTGTGTGTGTCTGGGACATGCACAATATGGACTGTACGCCTATGATGGCCTAGTACACAAAGATCAATGTCCACACATCTCATTGGTTGATCGTGCACTTTTTATGGCATATGTGATATCATGTTGTACACCCTATCGACCCGCCACCCAAGTGAGCCCAACGCACCCCCTCCACCCTCCCACCTCCCCCCCCAACACCAGTGTCCAAAGATGCTCATAGTCAGTGGGCAGTCGCTATTGCAAGCCCCCTCTGCGGGTATCAGGGGCACCCCTGCCTGTGGAGCGCAGGTTCCTCCCAGATCTACGTTGGGGGCTGCCCTGGACGGAACTTGCAACGGATGATGTCTCTGCCTGCTCACGTCCATGCATGTCCCTAAGGGTCTGCGAGAGCTCAGTGAGCACACGGCGCACTGCGGCAAGTTCACCACATACGTCTTTGGACGTCGCATGCAGTTCCCCCCTCAGGCTCTCGGTGCTTCTCTCCATTTGGACTCTCAGGCTCTCGGTGCTACTCTCCATTTGTGCCCTAAGTGTCTCAGTTGATGTTTCTATGTCTGCCTTAGTGCCCCCACATCCATCGGCATGGTCCTTGAGGAGCGTGGCCAGTTGCTGCTGTTGCACTATTAACTGGTCGAGGGACTGTTGCCTCTGCTGGGCCATGGCCATTTGCGGGGGTGTCACAGAGGGGCTGTTGTCCTCATGTTGCCCTGCCACAGGGCTTGTGGGGGATGGCCAGTCGTCGTCTTGTGGGTGCCCCTGCGTGGTATCCTCATGTAGTACGGGATGGGACAGACAGGGGGATTGGGACAGGTCATGGATGGATCTGACTTCGACATCCCCGTCTTCTGTGTCGGAGCATGCTGCCATCAATGGGGTGTCACCTATGGTGCTGCTGCCACCGGAGGCAGTGCCTTCTGTGTCATCCGTTGGGGGGACCTGTGGTGGTGGTGGTGTGGGCATGCTGGCTGCTGGGGTGCCTGTTGATGTTCCCTCCTCTGTGCTGCCACCTGATTTGTGCTGCTGCCGTGTCTTGATGCGTGCAGCTGAGGTGGAGGGTCTTTGGCCGTTGGTCTTGGCCCTCTTTGCAGGTGTGCTGGTAGGGGTGTCCTGCAGCTCGTCGTTTGGATCGGACCCTGTGGTGGAGTAAAGGAGGGCGAGGGTTATTGGTGGGTCTGTGGGAATTGGAATGGCATTGTATCACATGCATTGGGGTGGTACCTGAGGGTGATTTGGGTCGGGGCCTTGGAGGTGCTTCCATTTGTGTGTGGAGTGAGGGTGCAGTTGTTTGGCAGCCTGCAGTTAGGGTGTGCCTGCTGCACGTGTAGTGCGTGTTTTAGGGGTTTTTAATTATTTATGTATTTATTGTGGGTTTTAACGTGCGCTATCAGGACGATGTGTGTGGACGTTCTCCTGGACATGTGTTTCTGTTGCACTATGGGGACACATGGTGCTTCACATGGATGGACTTTGTGGATTTAGCATTGTTTTATTTGGGCCACCTACCTGATTCTTCGGATGTCTGCACTCCTTTCTCCATCCCTCCGACTCCCTCTATGCTCTCCATTCCGATGGTGGAGGCACAGATTTCTTCCCAGGGGGTCAGCTTGATGGGTGATTCCGACCCTCCCCCGGTGGCTGTGGCAATGTTGCGGTTGGCAGAGAGTATGCTGCGGACGCGTATCCGCAGGTCGTCCCATCGCTTACGGCATTGCTGTGGGGTGCGGGGTGCGGTCCCCACCGCACTTACCCGCTGTGCCACCAGAGCCCATATGGCCTTCTTGTTTGCGAGTGCCGTCCTGGTCATTTGCGTGCAGAAGACGACGGCAGCATTCTCCTGGAGGGTCTCTGTTAGCACGGTGAGTTCCTCACGGGAGAAGTGGACCTGCCGCTTGCGGTCGCACGCTTTCTTCGCTACTTTTCCCATTTTTCTTGGTTTCGCTAGGGTGGATGACGGGTTGGGTTGTGTCTCAGGGTAGTGATTTTAGTGGTTATGTGGTTTTAGTGGTTTTATAGGTGTACGGCGGGTTGTTTCCCGTTCCGGGCCCGTGTTTTAACTTCCGTTTCCGTATATTTCCGGTCACCGTACTTTACGGTAGGCGCACACTGCGGTGTCCGCTGTGATGGGTGGCGGTATTGCACCTAGGGCGCCGTACGGCGGCGGTGTGGGCCGTTTTGGGTTCATTTCCGCCATCGCGGACTTTGCACTTCCGCCATGCCGTGGTGCTCGTGCCCGATGGGTCGGAATGGGCCGCACTTTGCTCCTTCTTGCAATGGCGGAAACGCTATTTACGCTGTGGCGGTCCGGTCAGTCGCTTTCCGCCAGGGTCGTAATGAGGGCCATTGTCAGGTAGTGTCATCATTGAACGTCAGATGGTATGTGCCAGAGCAGTGTGCACTAGCCAGCACTGTGATTCCTAGGTGAAGAAGTTGGCCACCAGTTGCGTACGGGCTGCCTCCCCCCGTGCCCTTTCCCCTCCCATGCGCAGCGGGCGTGCATGTGGTTGTGGATGTGGGGGCACCACCATGTCCACGGGCAGGCCCCGGCGTGTTGCAACGTTGTGCAGGACACATGCTGCCACTATGATCCTGCACACTAGTGGGGGAGCATATAACAGCTGCCCGCCAGAACGGTCAAGGGAGCGAAAGCGTGACTTCAGCACTCCGAATGTGCGCTCCACTATGCCCCGTGTTGCAATGTGGGCTGTGTTGTACCTTACCTCGGGTGGCGTGGTGGGGTTCCGGATTGGGGTCATCATGTGGGGGCTGATAGGGTAGGCACTGTCCCCTGCGGAGGTGGTGATGGGTATCATTAGTGGTGTTGTGACATGACCCTGTATCTGACATGCATGCATGTGCAGTGGCATTCATGCTCACCAAGCAGCCATGTATCTCCATGCCGGCCAGCCTCTAGGTCCCGGCTTAGGGTAGACATTCTGTAGATGAAGCTGTCGTGGGTGGACCCGGGATAGTTGGCATATACTGATGTGATGATTCCCTTGGCATTGCATACAACTTGCACGTTGATGGAATGCCAGTGCTTGCGGTTTCTATAGATGTGCTCTGTTGCCCTGGGGGGACGTAGAGCCACATGGGTGCAGTCAATTGCACCAAGCACTTTGGGGAATTGAGCCACACCATAGAATTCCTGGATGCACGCCCGCCTTTCTGCAGGAGTCCTGGGGAGATATATGTGCCTGCGGACTGATGGCCGTGCAGTGATGATGTTCAAGACCTGGTGTAGATAGCGTGACTGCGTGGCCTGTGACACACCACCCACTATGGCACTTGTCCGCTGAAAAGATCCAGTGCCCAAGAAGTGCAGTACATTGAGGACCTTCTGCAGGGGGCTGAGTGCTTGGGAGCACAGGGTGGGTGATGTGAGGTCATCCTCCCACTCACTGACCAGGTCCAGTATGATGTGTGCTGGAAACCTGTACCTCCCATACACCTGGTCATCAGGCATCCCGAATAGGCTGGTTCTGGGTGAGAAAATTCTGGCCCTGACTCTCCTCCTCCTCCTCCTTTGGTAACCCACAGCCACTGCTGCTAGGAATGGTATGTTCATCTTTGCACTGAGCTTGTAGGATGTTTTCACGTGAATATTTAGACGTGCCGGGTCACGTACGCCTGCTTCCTGCAGGCGTACGTCTTTCCGTATTGCCTGTTGTAATTTTGCACGTGTCGTGGCCGAGCCTGTGTGACTACATGCTCGAGGTTTACCAGGTTAAATGTACGTTATTAATATTGTAATTGTATTCAGATGTAAATGGTAACCGGGCGTTTTTCACGCGCGCTGTTGAATATGCGATTACTCGCTGTGTGCCTTTGGACCAATGAAATCGGGTACGCGTGCTGACGCGCTCGCGCGGCACGTGTATTTTTTTCACGTGGGTTGGGAAACACCCGTGCGTCATAGGCGCGCTTACGCGCCTGGCCCTTTGGACCAATCACGCGGGTTGGGAAACGGCCGTGCGTTATAGACGCGCTTACGCGCCTGGCCCTTTGGACCAATCACGCGGGTTGGGAAACGGCCGTGCGTTATAGACGCGCTTACGCGCCTGGCCCTTTGGACCAATCACGCGGGTTGGGAAACGGCCGTGCGTTATAGACGCGCTTACGCGCCTGGCCCTTTGGACCAATCACGCGGGTTGGGAAACGGCCGTGCGTTATAGACGCGCTTACGCGCCTGGCCCTTTGGACCAATCACGCGGGTTGGGAAACGGCCGTGCGTTATAGACGCGCTTACGCGCCTGGCCCTTTGGACCAATGAAATCGCGTACGCGTGCTGACGTGCTTACGCGGCCTTTCCTCGGATTCCACGCAGACGTGCATGATTTTCACGTGCCAATTCACTCCGTATCAAGCTGGCCACGCGTTCACACACGGAAGACCACGCTCCTGCCCCGAAGGCCGGAATCCTGCCCCCCAGAGCCCCGAGCACGCTCCCACCTGCCATCTGCTGCTGCCTGACTGCCTGCTGCCCACGTGCCCTGCTGTTTGCTGCCTGCACATCAGCCAGGGGTGCAGTTGCTGTGACCACCCCTGCTGGAACCAAAGACTCCCGACAGCCGTACCATCGCTCCACAGCCCAGCCCCAGGACCCAGTTGCCCACCCACTCCTGCCTCTGGGGTTGCCATGTCAGGGAGCACAACATCTGGCACGACTGGCAACCCCCGGCCAGGGAGGCAGAGGGGCACCAGCTTCAGTGCCACCGAAGTTGGTGTCCTGGTGGAGCGAGTCCTGGGGCAGTATGATGCCCTCTACGGACGGATGCGCCTCGACAAGGAAGGACGGACCAGGATCTGGACGGACATTGTGACTGCCATCAACGCAGAGGGGGTGGCAGTCCGAGAATTCCATCAAGTCAAGAAGCGCTGGGAGGACTACAGGTCCAGGACCCTGAACAAGGCCCGGCGCCTCGTGAAGGCAGTGGATGCCAAGGGGCGGCGGGGCCACTTGTCGCAAGATGAACTTCAGGTCCTGGAACGCATATCCCCAGCGCTCCATGTCCAGGTCCTTGGGAGGCAGACCCGTCTGGAGTCGAGCGGTGAGTGTACATGCATACTGATTGTAAGCTGTGTGTGTGGTGGTGTGCCAGGAGTGTGCATGTTGCACATGTCTTTGTGTGGCCATGTATAAATGTGTGTGTGCAGGGCTGTGAGACAAGCACATGTGTGCCTGTGATGTGTGAGACAAGGATGGTGCATGTGTGTGTGTGTGTGCTTGCAGTGCAAATGCTTGTGTGTGGGCACATGTGTTTGACTGTGCATGTGAGTTGGCATGCTTGTGGTGTGACACATGGATGTTGATTCCAGGTGCATTAGTCTGCAGCGTGTGCGTGTGTGTAGTTGTGAAGGTTGCAACAGTGTTGCTACATGGATGCAGGTGACACTGTCATGTTGGAGAGTGAATTGCAAATGTGACATGGATGTTCATCTCATGACTGACAGTTTGCGGAGTGGTACACATGCTTGGATGTGTGCTTTGCATGTGTGCATGTGTATTTGAGTCCGTGTGTATCATGTGATGTGTGGCTCACCTTTGTCTGCTCATGCTGCTGTATGTGAATGTATGTAGCGGGCTGTAGCAATATGGCTGTTGAATGACTCATGTGTGTGCGTTGAGGAGACAAGTGTGTTGGGGATTGTGATGCCAGGTCTGGAGTATGACAATGCCACTCTTGTACAACTGTTATGTGTGTGAGTCAATTGTACAGTGTCCTGATGCCTGTCTCCTGTCTCTCCCTGCCTGCAGCGTCATCTGATGTGGAGGGCGGAGAAGGTGCTGTGGAGCACAGCGGCAGGGATGCCACCGCCAGCCGGAGACGCAAGGCCCGGCTCCCCTCCCCTGTTGTCATCTCGTCGGGGAGTGAGGAGTCCGGTGCTGTGTCCCAGGTCGCAGCTGCCGAGGGGAGGTCCAGGAGGCGCAGGAGGAAGTTGGACTCCTCGGCAGCAGAAGGGGCAGCTGAGACCCCACAGGGTTCCGCGGCGGAAGATGGCAGGGAGTCATCCAGGTTGGTGGTGGGTTTGGTGGAGGAGGAGGCCGTGCAAGGGACTGAGATGGGGTCTGGAGGTGGGCATTCCACTGGTGCTAGTGGTGCAGCACAGGGGCAGGGACAGGAGGCAGCACAGGCCGCCGCGGAGGTGCCTGTGTGTAATCCTGTCCCCGGTCCTGTGTCTGCATCATCTTGCACCAGCAGGGTTGCCCACGTCCGGACCCATTCTCAGGGAGACCAGGCTGTGTTCCTCCATACACTGGGCCTTGTTCCGACCCCCTCCTCACCTGAACCCCCTATGCGCCAGTCGTCCTCCGTGCCATCTTCCTACCCACCTGTCACCTGGGTGCCCTGTGGAGCTGCCTCTGACGATGGGGCCAGGCTGGTGGAGGACACATCCCTGCCCCAGTCGGGAGTCGTGAGTCCAGCAGGGGTGGCCACCGCAACAACAGCACCCCAAACAATGGAGGATGTGCAGGCAGCAGGTGTCAGGGCACCGGCACCAGCACGTCAGCAGCAGGAGGAAGAAGGTGGGAGCCTTGATGGCTCGGGGCCATCACCATCAGAGGGGCAGGCATCAGCCGGAGGGCAGGAGGACCCTGGACGTCAAGTGGCTTCCGTGTGGCAGCGGTTGGGCCATGCCATAGATGCGGAGCGGCGGCGGGCGGAAGAGGCGCGGCTCGCTATGGTCAGGGCGGAGAACTCCATGCGGAGGGCCCTGAGGCGGGCCGAGTGCCTCGAGGCCATCCGCAGGGAGTTGGAGGTGGGTACATCGGCGTCCCTGCGGACCCTCGGGGCTGTGTAACGGGGCCGCCTCCGGGACATCGAGCGGGAGTTCGATGATGCCCTGGCCCGGAACAACAATCAGTGAGCCGCAGGACTTGCCCGCCGCCTTTGTATATAGTTCTGTAGTTTACTTGTAGTTAGGTTTCCTTTGTTTTAATGTTATTATTTGGTTGCCAAAGGACAATGCACCACATTTTTGTATATAGACATTTTCTTACTTAGTGTAAATAGTTAGGTTTCATTTATTAGGGCTCATGGACCCGGATCATCATGTTGATAGTTTGAGGGATGTTAATATTTATTTTAATTTTTCACATGAGGCAATGTGTTTCTTCTTTCATTTGTACTTGGATTTAATTTTGGACTTTGACTTTGGACCCCTATTTTACTTTATTTTTGTAAATTAGTGTTCCTGATTTTTTTGGTTGTACTTTTTTATTATTTAGTTTGCATTGCTTGTTTATTGTTATTTTTTATTTTTACCATCCTTGTTTATTTTTAATACATTTTCATTTGATCCTTCAATGTGTTGTATCATCTCATTGCTTTCATGCATGACATGTGGGGTGTTTGGACATTCACTTGCAACATCTGTGTGTGACAGACATGTGTTCATTCATATGATTTGGGTGTGTCACATGTCATTGTGTTTGATATGTGGGTGGATGGGATAGTTGTTTGGGAATTCTTGCAGGGCAGACTGTCCATTACGGTCATGATTGTGTGGGGTTGTGACCCAGGTGAAGGTGGACATGGATGGTACATGGGTGGGGGCCTTCTGGTAGGTGCCCCTGACTGCGGGGGGGGGGTGGTGGTAGACATGGGTGGGGGCCTTCTGGCAGGTGCCCCTGACTGCGGGGGGGTGGGGGTGGTGGTAGACATGAGTGGGGGCCTGGTGGAGGCTGCCCCTGGTGGCAGGGGGGTGGGGGTGGTGGGGGGCATGGGTGGGGGCCTGGTGGAGGCTGCCCCTGGTGGCGGGGGGGTGGGGGTGATAGGGGACATGAGTGGGGGCCTGGTGGAGGCTGCCCCTGCACTGCTGGGGGGTGGGGGTGATAGGGGACATGGGTGGGGGCCTGGTGGAGGGTGCCCCTGGATGGTGGGGGGTGGGGGTGGTGGGAGACATGAGTGGGGGCCTGGTGGAGGGTGCCCCTGGATGGTGGGGGGTGGGGGTGGTGGGAGACATGAGTGGGGGCCTGGTGGAGGGTGCCCCTGGATGGTGGGGGGTGGGGGTGGTGGGAGACATGAGTGGGGGCCTGGTGGAGGCTGCCCCTGGATGGTGGGGGGTGGGGGTGGTGGGAGACATGAGCAGGTGTGCAGGGTAGTCCCCTGTTTTGTGGGCTGCCTGCAGGGGCCGTCGAGGGTGACAGGACCCACCCAGCCTAATCGCGTGTGTAACTTCGCACGCACCCCTGTAATACACGTACCAAGCCAAATCGCGTGTGATAATTCCCGTGCACCCCTGAAATACACGCGCCCAGGCTATTCGCGTGTGGAAATTCCCGCGCACCCCTGCAATTCCCGTAGCCTAGCTTTTCGCGTGTGAAACTTCACGCGCACCCCTGTAATGGACGTACCCTGGCTTTTCGCGTGTGGGACTTCCCGCGCACCCCTGCAATTCCCGTAGCCTAGCTTTTCGCGTGTGAAACTTCCCGCGCACCCCTGTAATGGACGTACCCTGGCTTTTCGCGTGTGGGACTTCCCGCGCACCCCTGCAATTCCCGTAGCCTAGCTTTTCGCGTGTGAAACTTCACGCGCACCCCTGTAATAGACGTACCCTGGCTTTTCGCGTGTGGGACTTCCCGCGCACCCCTGCAATTCCCATAGCCTAGCTTTTCACGTGTGAAACTTCACGCGCACCCCTGTAATGGACGTACCCTGGCTTTTCGCGTGTGGGACTTCCCGCGCACCCCTGGAATTCCCGTAGCCTAGCTTTTCGCGTGTGAAACTTCCCGCGCACCCCTGTAATGGACGTACCCTGGCTTTTCGCGTGTGGGACTTCCCGCGCACCCCTGCAATTCCCATAGCCTAGCTTTTCGCGTGTGAAACTTCACGCGCACCCCTGTAATGGACGTACCCTGGCTTTTCGCGTGTGGGACTTCCCGCGCACCCCTGCAATTCCCGTAGCCTAGCTTTTCGCGTGTGAAACTTCCCGCGCACCCCTGTAATGGACGTACCCTGGCTTTTCGCGTGTGGGACTTCCCGCGCACCCCTGAAATACACGCGCCCAGCCTATTCGCGTGTGGAAATTCCCGCGCACCCCTGAAATACACGTACCCTGCTGTAATCGCGTGTGGGACTTCCCGCGCACCCCTGTAATACACGCGCCCAGCCTATTCGCGTGTGAAACTTCCCGCGCACCCCTGTAAATGACGTACCCTAGTTTTTCGCGTGTAGGATTTCACGCGCACCCCTGGAATTCCCGTAGCCTAGCTTTTCGCGTGTGAAACTTCCCGCGCACCCCTGTAATTGACGTACCCTGGCTTTTCGCGTGTGGAACTTCACACGCACCCCTGATATCGACATGGCCAGGGCAATCGCGTGTGGGACTTCCCCGCACCCCGGGATACACGTACCCAGGGCAATCGCGCGAGTGACTTCTCGCGCAACCCGTTGTACACACACGCGCGAATTGTTGAACAGTGGGTGTCCGTGTTAATGGCGTACACCTTTGCACCTCATTTGTCCTTTGGGGTCACGGTATGGCCCATTGCTGTATGTGGGTGGTATTTGTTGGCGCAGGTTTTGGCGCACTTTCGTTAAGTGCGTCGGGACGCTACCGCCTGCTTACTTGTGGCGTACGTTTTTGGGCCTGTGCGCTGGTTTGATCGAGCGCTGTTTTGCCCTGTTCGAATCCATGAATACGTGTTGCCGGAGAGCGTGTGGGCGTTCCGCGCACTTGCCTCCTGTACTTCCCCGTGCCGCCCACATTCTTCCCCATTCCGAGTGTTGTGCCCCATTTTATTCCCCATTCCGAGTGTCCCGCCCTGTGTTCCGCCTACTTTAGAGCTGTGCGCTGCGCTCGGAGTGATAGCGCAGTGGCCGTGGCGCACGCCGTTGGTTGACCTGTGCGCCGGCGTGCGCCGCGCACTTTTTCAGCGCACGTCCTATGCTTTTCTTACGCACGGACTTCCATGAATCGACGTGCGCTGGTTTCCCTGCGCTTTTCGCTATTTTTCGGCGCAGCGCACGTATAGGCCCCTCTGCGCCGGAATTTTCGGCGCACATTTATTCCATGAATCGGCCTGTTAGTTTCTCATATAAAAATGTGAAGTTATTGGAAGAGCATGATTTTGTTTTATTACAAGAGACATGGGCGACCGGCAACTTAGTGTGGGATGGTTATGGGGTTCTAAATCTGAAGGCGCATAAAGGTTTAACTGGTTGACCCAGTGGAGGACTCCTATTGGCGTATAGGTCTGACATAGGCATCAATATGATTACTGAGCAGCTGTTAATGGACTTTGTTATAATCGGGACTTTTAAATTAAGGAATGAACACATGAGTATTGACATTATGTTAATAAACATATATTGAAATGCAGCCATAAACACAAACGAACAGCTTGTACACTTGTTTGAATTGCTGAATTGTAGGATAGGCGATTGGCTTGATTTACATCCTAGTGGAGCTCTTCTATTTTCAGGTGATCTAAATGCGGATTGTAACCTGACAAATACCGAAGCATCTTGGATCCTGGCATCCACTAAACTTGATTCTGCAGCAGCAGCTAATAAAGTATTTAGAGGTAGCCTGTGGGTTGAATTTATGTCCAATTGAGGTATGCAGCCCATTCGGGTTGCAGGTGATGTATAATATCAGACCTACATGGAAAGCCAGAGTTCTTAGTTCAATCCTAGATTATATTCTCGTGAGTGTGCACTTCAATTCAGATATATGTAATATGAAAGTTGACAGACTTGATGAAAGTGTTCACACAATGGACCTCATTACGACCCTTGCGGAAAGCGACTGACCGGAGCACCACAGCGTAAATAGCGTTTCCGCCATTGTACGAAGGAGCAAAGTGCGGCCCATTCCGACCCATCGGGCACGAGCACCACGCCACGGCGGAAGTGCAAAGTCCGCGATGGCGGAAATGACCCCAAAACGGCCCACACCGCCGCCGTACGGCGCCCTAGGTGCAATACCGCCACCCCTCTTAGCGGTCACCGCAGTGTGCGCCTACCGGAAAGTACGGTGCCCGGAAATATACGGAAACGGAAGTTAAAACATGGGCCCGGAACGGGAAACATCCCGGCGTACACCTATAAAAACACCAAAACCACACAACCACTAAAATCACTACCCTGAAACACACCCCAACCCGTCAACCACCCTAGCGAAACCACGAAAAATGGGAAAAGTAGCGAAGAAAGCGTGCGACCGCAAGCGGCAGGTCCACTTCTCCCGTGAGGAACTCACCGTGCTAACAGAGACCCTCCAGGAGAATGCAGCCGTCGTCTTCTCCACGCAAATGACCAGGACGGCACTTGCAAACAAGAAGGCCATATGGGCTCTGGTGGCACAGCGGGTAAGTGCGGTGGGGACCGCACCCCGCACCCCACAGCAATGCCGCAAGCGATGGGACGACCTGCGGATACGCGTCCGCAGCATACTCTCTGCCAACCGCAACATTGCCACAGCCACCGGGGGAGGTCCTGAATCACCCATCAAGTTGACCCCCTGGGAAGAAATCTGTGCCTCCACCATCGGAATGGAGAGCATAGAGGGAGTCGGAGGGATGGAGAAAGGAGTGCAGACATCCGAAGATTCAGGTAGGTGGGCCAGATAAAACAATGCCAAATCCACAAAGTCCAACCATGTGAAGTACCATGCGTCCACATAGTGCAACAGAAACACATGTCCAGGAGAACGTCCACACACATCGGCCTGAAAGCGCACGTCAAAACCCACAATAAATACATAAATAATTAAAAACCCCTAATACACGCACTACACGTGGAGCAGGCACACCCTAACTGCAGGCTGCCAAACAACTGCACCCTCACTCCACACACAAATCAAAGCACCTCCAAGACCCCGACCCAAATCACCCTCAGGTACCACCCCAATGCATGTGATACAATGCCATTCCAATTCCCACTGACCCATCAATAACCCTCGCCCTCCTTTACTCCACCACAGGGTCCGATCCAAACGACGAGCTACAGGACACCCCTACCAGCACACCTGCAAAGAGGGCCAAGACCAACGGCCAGAGACCCTCCACCTCAGCTGCACGCATCAAGACACGGCAGCAGCACAAATCAGGTGGCAGCACAGAGGAGGGAACATCAACAGGCACCCCAGCAGCCAGCATGGCCACAACACCACCACCACAGGTCCCCCCAATGGATGCCACAGAAGGCACTGCCTCTGGTGGCAGCAGCACCATAGGTGACACCCCATTGATGGCAGCATGCTCGGACACAGAAGACGGGGATGTCGAGGTCAGATCCATCCATGACCTGTCCCAATCCCCCTGTCTGTCCCCTCCCGTACAACATGAGGATACCACGCAGGTGCAGCCACAAGACGACGACTGGCCATCCCCCACAAGCCCTGTGGCAAGGCAACATGAGGACAACAGCCCCTCTGTGACACCACCGCAAATGGCCATGGCCCAGCAGAGGCAACAGTCCCTCGACAAGTTAATCGTCCAACAGCAGCAAATGGCCACACTCCTCAAGGGCCATGCCGATGAATGTGGGGGCACCAAGGCAGACATAGAAACATCAACAGAGACACTTAGGGCAGAAATGGAGAGAGGTACAGAGACGCTAAGGGCACAAATTGAGAGTAGCACCGAGAGCCTGAGAGTCCAAATGGAGAGTAGCACCGAGAGCCTGAGGGGGGAACTGCATGCGACGTCCAAAGACGTATGTGCCGAACTTGCCGCAGTGCGCCGTGTGCTCACTGAGCTCTCGCAAACCCTTAGGGACATGCATGGACGTGAGCAGGCAGACACATCATCCGTTGCAAGTTCCGTCCAGGGCAGCCCCCAACGTAGATCTGGAAGGAACCTGCGCTCCACAGGCAGGGGTGCCCCTGATACCCGCAGAGGGGGCATGCAATAGCGACAGCCCACTGACAATGAGCATCTTTGGACACTGGTGTTCGGGTGGGAGGTAGGAGGGTGGAGGGGGTGTGTTGGGCTCACTTGGGTGGCGGGTCGATAGGGTGTTCAACATGATATCACATATGCCATAAAAAGTGCACGATCAACCAATGAGAAGTGTGGACATTGATCTTTGTGTACTAGGCCATCATAGGCGTACAGTCCATATTGTGCATGTCCCAGACACACGCAGTGCCACGAGTCCCGTGTCCATGCATCAGCCACCAGGCGTGAGTGCTAGAAGCATACATCAATGAGATGCTGACGAATGTCACGGCCCTCCGGTGCCTCGCAGACTCCATGAGGTGCTGCCACATCCCCACCCTCATCATGACCATCATCAGGTGCTTGCAGTTCTGCGTCAGGGGGCATGGGCACATTTCTACGTACGCACATGTTGTGGAGCATGACACATGCCATGACCATCTTTGCAACCTTCTCATGGCGGTACAGGAGTGCCCCGCCAGACCTGCTGAGGCAGCGGATACGGGTCTTCAGTAGGCCGAATGCCTGTTCGATGACTACACGGGTACGTGAGTGGGCATGGTTGTAGTCCTCCTCATGCTGGTCCCGTGGGTTCCGGACTGGTGTGAGGAGCCATCTCTTCAGTGGATATCCAGCATCACCTGTATGTGGACGAGAAACGTATGATGTGGAATGCCATTGATACGTACGCACACCCCCCGCCCCTTCCTGGCAGGTCATTGACAATTCACATACCCCACATCATCATGCATGTAATGAGACTCACCGAGTAGCCAGGATCTGTTCCCTGCGTGTCGTTCCATGTAGCGTGGTATTGTAGAGTTCCTCAAGACCATAGAATCATGGGTTGATCCAGGGAATCGGGCACAACAATGTGTAATGATCCTGTTGGAGTCACACACCATCTGTACATTCAGGGAATGAAATTGTTTTCGGTTGCGGTACTGGGCCTCCATGGCATGTGGGACGACCAATTCAACATGGGTGCAGTCGATGGCACCAATGCAACCCGGTATGCCGGCAAGTGCATGGAATCCCACTTTTGTGTTGGTTATTTCCTGCTCCGAGCGTGGTAGAGAGATGTAGTCGTCTGCGTGCTTCAGGAGGGCATCGAGCACTTGCAATAGTGTCCGTGAGAACAGTGGCTGAGAAATGCCATGCAACTGTCCGACTGTGTGCTGGTAGGTGCCTGTGGCCAGGAAGTGGAGTACAGACACCACCTTCAGTAGGGGTGGGATGGCGGTTGGGCTATCTATCATGCTGACAAGGTCAGCCTGTGTCATGTCCACAATGGCGGCTATGGTGTCCCGGTCCAGACGGTAGAGGGTGTGGATCTGCTCATCAGTGAGGTTGAACGGATGTGCTCGGAGGCGTTGAATTGCGGGCTGCCTGCGTGGTGGTAGTGGCTGTGCTGGTGGGCCTTGCTGGCCCTGCCTTGGCCTCCTCCTCCTCCTGCGTCTCCTCCGTGCGGCTGGTTGTAGTTGGTGTTCGTCTACTTCTTGGAGTCGGAGCACTTGCAGTGCTATCAGGTCCCCCAGGGCCAACATCGCGAGTCCTGCCGGTAGCATTTCGGTGTGGTTGTGGGAGGAGACTGGCTGTGCAATTTATGTGTTTTCAGGCTGTATGGCCTCCACCTGTGGTGATTGATTCCACCTGTGCAAACTGCTCTCCCCTTTGGCCGAGCACGTCCCGCGCACAACGCTGCAATTCGGGGAATTGTATCTTGCTATTGCAATCATGTATTAGTACCCGATGGCCGTGTAAGATTGGTTGATATGTTCATTCTGCTGTGGTCCCATTGTTTCACATACTATCTGTGCAGTCGCGAACAGACTTGTGAGGGGTCAGTGGGACGTAGTACTCGAGTAACGGTGGGCCCTCATGCATCACTGTACCGAGTTGCAACGACGGGCGGGGCGTCCCATTCGTGGGTGAAGGCAGTTGCCATTTTCACACACAGCCGCACTCGATGGGATGATTAGTGATTTCAAACGGCCACAGATGCCTTTTCGACGTGATGTTGCAAATGAGGAATTCGAAGGGCGGCGCTTTCGGTTTCCAGCTAGCGGCGAGGAGATGCCCACAGGTCTGACTGCAAATGTAACGTTCTATTGTTCTATGTCCTTGAGACAGGGCCCATGGCGAGGGAGCAATGATTGATATGAATAGTTTGGGATGCGCAATAGCTACGTGGGCGATGAGGCCGTCCGTTCCCAAATACATGTTACTTCACAACACTGGAATTACGGGCTGGGGCACTGTGGATTTAGCAGGCTGCATAACGCACAGACTCAATGGATGTTTCTAATGTCATGTGAGTAATTATTCAGGCATTTTGATCCCGGGATGAGGGAATGATGGATGGATGCATGGGCAGGTGATTTGATACAGAGTTTGCCATGTACAGGGCTTCTTGGGATCTATCCGCCTCCCCTACGCTATGTGATGCAGGGCTGCCATAGTGGGACCATCGTCCATCTGGCCTTGTTGAGCCCTCCCTGTCTCGAGGCGCCCTCAGACACTCGTTTGCGATGGTGTTTGCACCTCGATATAGATGGTTATGAGTCGCAAGTGGTTTTGGGGTGGTGATGTTCCTTTGGAGTGGGCTAGCATGCATATGGCTGTGGATTTCGTGTGATCATTGAAGTGAGTTGTTGGTATGTAGTTCTGATGGCCATTCTGTTCTTTTTCTTTTCTTTTGGTTGACAGGTATCTCCTCCCCTTTTGCCACTGCCATCTGTATGCCACTCCTGCAGATGGATTTTACTCCCGACACCTGCTGCTTCGTGTTAATCAGTGGAGCAGCATTACGATCTTATGGGACGATCGCCAATGGGCCACATGCCCTTACGCAGTACTGGTGGCTCGGAGCAACATTTCGGCCTTTCAGCTGGACTAGTGCCTCCCCATTGGGACGGCCCTGCGGTTCTGTGCGCTTCCATGTTGCCTTTTCGGACGTGAATGTGGCTCTGTGTACCATGGGGGAACAGGGCGACACACAGGTAGTGGCTAGTCATTTCTTGCGGAAGCAGCCCACAATGGTGATTGGTGTTTTGGATTTCATGGCCTGATGGCTGTATGTGCTTGGTGATTTTGATGTGCATAAATATCTATTCTGATTTGGCCCGTGTAGCGTTTTTCTTTGCAAGTGATGTGGCATATGCCTATTTGGGGGGCGATGTATTGTGAGGAGATCTGCATTGGATTCCAGCTTCGGGGTTTAGTTGCGTGGTACTGTGCTGTGCGCGTTTGCCTACGAAGCCCAGTGAGGTCAGGGATGGGGGCTGCCAATATGCCAGTTTGAATGTTGTCATGCTCAGGGGCGGGGGATTGGGTTTTGTGTAACAGATGCCGGTCAGCCAGGTGGACTGGTTGAATGATGTGGTTTTCGGAATATTGCTGGTCACAGGTGCCTGTGTTTGCGTGCGTTTCTTGGTGGGGGACTGTGGTCATGTCCATTGGGATGGCTTCTGTATTCGTGCCATCTGTGCCCTGCAGCTCCCATTGGCCCCTGTTGTGTTTCTTTTGTTCGTTGGCATGCATGGGTGACTTGTACATTTCAATGGTTGCATTGTGGCTTCATTGCACCTACGGGGAGTTGTACTTTGTGGGCAGGGAGCGGTGTACAGGCACTCAGTGGGGCCGTTTACGGTTGATTCGCGATGCCGTACTTCTCGCCATGGCGGAATGGTACATTCCGCCATGCCTGATGGTGTTAGGTACATGTCCGCTAGGGTCGGAATTGGCGTACCGTTGCACCATGGTGGTGTTTGCGGTTTGGCATGGCGCGCGCGCGCGTGCTTGGTGCAGTTAGCGTTGGCGTTCACTACGGTGTCGCTAATGGCTTCGTACTTTGCGGTGACGGGTCATAGTCGCACCGAGCGCTATTCGATGGCGGTATTGCATTTCCGCCATCGTTTTTCGATTTCCGCAAGGGTCGTAATGAGGGCCAATGAATTCAACAAAGTTTCCATGAAATAAGCAAAAAAAGGATGTGGTTACATGTGAAGTGAATGTTGAAATTAATGTAGCTGGCAATAGGGTCAAGTGAACCACTCACAATCTAGCAAAAATTAATGCTATGTTAAATCAGGACTTCACGTCTCATCCGCTTGTTTATAAATTGGTAAAATATTCAGGTGATGGTTTTAAGGAATATATATCTCAAACGTTAGAAAGGGCCAATGTCACGAAAAAATCTGAACAAATTCCTATGAAACATTGTGTCCATGTGCTTGATATGGCATTAAAAAAAAGAAAGGCGCAAATGCGTAAAGACATGGGTAACATAAAAAACTCAAAATTTAACTTGGTTGATATTATTTTAAAAAAATAAGCATTGTAAACAAGCATATACAAATTGGGTATTGTCTCACTGTGCACAGATGCTGCAAAGAGATGGAGAAGCAATGTTATCTGCCATGGAGGGAGTTAACGTACGGAAAATGTGGACTATATTCAATGGTACTGAAATCACACAGTTGCAGCATACAATGAATCCTATAGCAGAAAATGTGTGGGTGAATTATTTTGAGAGTTTGTATAAATAATGACTATTACATGATGGCTAACTACAATAGTAATCAGGCGTGGACATTGGATATCTGAATAAGAAATATCTCGCAACATATTAAAAAAGCTAAGACCTCAGCTACACCAGGTCCAAACAAATAATCTTATATTACACTGAAACACAATGTTGCACTGTGGGCTGGTCTGTTGAACTGTATGTTCAACGGGATTATAAGGGAGAAACGGATTCCATTATCCTGGAAATTGTCATATGCTATATTAATATTTAAAAAAGGTAATCGTCTCAGCCCTTTAAACTATCGCCCAATGATGTTGCCTGATGTCGAATTAAATTGTTTTACAGCAATCGTATTGGATGAATTAAACTTATGGATTGAATCGAATAACATTTTGGACATAAGACAAATAGGCTTCAGGCAATCTATAGGAACAGATGTGGGTGGATTAATTGTTGCGTGTCTGCAGAGCAAGGTAAGAAATAAAGCTAACCATTCTCTATATATAGCATCAATGGAGTTATCCATGGCTCGATATGGTGGACAGGTGCACACTCTGGAAGACACTCTACTATCTGGGAATTGATATAGGTCTTTTAAAGATGGTAATTATGCTATATTCTGGTACAGTTATAAGGGTACGTTTAAATAACAAAGGTTTATTATCCGAACAAATTATGACTAACAATGGTTTGCGGCAGGGATGTAGATTGGCAGCTACTCTTTTTAATCTTTATGTACCTCAGGTTGGTAAAATTCTGGACTTAAGTGGTTTAGTTTCCTCAAAAATAGGTAATACAATTATAAAGTGGGTTGCCTATGCCGACGACCTTTTGTTGTTTGGTGGTACTAAGGTTGGTTTGCAGAGGATGATGGCCTCATTTGAAGATTTTATTAATGAAAGAAAATTACTGATAAACCCAATTAAAACAGTGATATGCCACACTGGTACGAAACCACTGCAACAAGATTCTTTAGTAAGGTTTTGTGGTGGTATAAAGTTAAAAAATAAACCAGTGTTGCGATACCCGGGATATACTTTTACCAGTGCATATACACCTGGTTACACATTGAATAATCTTAAAATGAAGGCCTCATGCATTACTAACCAGTTGAAAATAATAGAAAGAAAATACTGGAAATTCACAATGAGTCCATGTATCCTGTTCTATCGTACCAAAGCCATTCCACGACTGATATATGGGCTTGAGTTTTGCTCTGACGATCTGTTACCTTATCTGAAATCTATTGAAGTATGTGTGTGGAGAAAGGTACTTAGGACTATCCTGAAATGCATACCCATGGAAATAATACGCTATGAACTGGGTTTGTCATCCTTAAAAAGTGCTGGAAGAAATTATCGTTATTATGTAAGTGTCTGGTTTCTAAAAAGAACACATTGGGCCTCATTACGACCCTGGCGGAGTGGGTTTACGCCAGCGGTATTCGCGGCGGACCCGTCCGCCCTACTACGAGTTCCCGTAGCGCCATGGAGCGTTTTCCGCCTGGTTTTTCCGGGCGGAGAAATCCATGGCGCTACGGGACCTTGTTGTTAATTACGCCACCGTATTTTACGGTGGCGTAATTAACGCCTTCCCCACTCCCATTATACCCTATGGGGCAAAAATGGGAATGGGGAAGGGTAAAATGGGGAATGGGGATTTACCGCCCCGCCAAGGTCGGAATGGGGCGGAAAATCCGCCAACCCCCATGGCGCTATCGGCAGCTTTCCGCCGTGCTCCATGGTGCATTTTGCACCACGATTTCCGCCAGGGTCGTAATGAGGGCCATTGTATCATTGCTTGAGGAATGACCTGGAGAGTGTATTTATGAAAAATCTAAAAAAGTGATTGTGACAAAAACGTATTTGATCTAGGCCTTCTAATTGAGATTCTTATAAAAAAAATCCATGTAAAGTGAAAGAATTGATAAAAGCGTTTGGCTCGAAAATAATGCAGTGATTTTAAATTCCCCTCTGTATTCACAATTAATCTCCTTTTGGAAATGGAAAGTAGTTCCAGAAAAATATGTGGTAAAATACCCTTCCAGAGCCTTTCGTAATTCAACAATGAGATTTCGGTTTAATGTAATGAACACCTTTGAGATCCAAAGTATTCGAGCTAAGAATGTAGTTGATTTTAAAACCTGCAGGCACTGTAAGGTAGCCGGAACTAAGGATTCACTTTTACATTTGTTACTGATACGTCCGAACTTGTTCAAACAAAGAATTGAATACTTCTCAAAATGTGTAAATGACATTTCTAGGGTGAACAGAGACAACACTTGGTATGAGATGCTTCACGGTAACTCAATTGTTTTGAAAATATGCGTTAATGAATTTTTGAGGGTTATTTGTGATTTATCATGAATTACTAAAAGATAAATTATTGCACACTGTATCGTTTTAATCTGAAAGCTTTTTAAAGATGTAATGTGTAATTTGTGATCTTTGGATTTTATATAAGATTTTATAAATGTATTAATAATATGAATTATTTGTATGTGGTAATTAAGTATTTATGAGCATGTATTAAGTATTTGTTAATTGATTGTATTCTATGTTTTATGTGTTTTTGTAAAGTAATTGATTCAAGACATTTTTTAAAGGTTAAAAAAAACAATAAAGACAATAATAATAATTAAGGTTTCTCTTGTCACCATCAGTCCATTCTCTTACGATCTCATATTTATTTACTTATTTATGTTGCCATTTGGATAGCGCACCAAACCCAGAGGTATCAAGGCGCTGGTTACAACAAGTGCAGTTTGTGAGTCAGTTACATGGATCCAGTTACATGGATACAATGCATGCAGAGTTTTTCATTTATACATTTTGTGTGAACAGCCAGGTTTTGAGGCTTTTGTGGAATGTCCAGAAGGATCGTTCAATTCTTAAAGGTAGTGGTAGGCATTCCAGTGTTTGGCCGCCATTCTGGAAAACTGGTGCCCCAGGCTCTTTGTAATTTGAATCTAGGGATCGAGGTCATGTGTGAGTGAGTAGCCTTGGTTGGTCTGATGGATTGCGATTTGGTAAATTTTCTATATAAATATATTGGTGCCGTATTCGAGAGGCACTTGTGAGTTATGGTGAGAGTTTTAAACAGAATGCACCCTCAAATGGGTAGCCAATGAATTTCTTTTCTCGCATGTAATATGTGGTCTTTTTTGGGAATGTTTAAGGCTGCTCTTACCACATTATGTTGGATGATTTGTAATTTCTTGATGTTGCCAGTGGTAGAGCCTCCGAAGAGGACATTGCAATAGTCTAGCCTACAGATTATAAGCGCTCTGGCAATTGTGATGCAGCTGTCCGCAGAGAGGAAGGGCTTGCAGGCATTAATGAGTTTAGTAGTATAGGCTGCAGATGAGGCAGCTGCATTCACATGTCTGATTAGAAGTAAAGTGGATTCCAGGTAGACTCATAGTGTTTGACTTTTTTGGAGACTGGGATAGTATGACCGTCAATGATTTATAAGCTCTATCAAGTTAATTTAGGAGAGTCTGCAATCCACTGAGGAGCAACTCTGTCTTGTTGTCATTAAGGCATAAAGAATGTACCGCCATCCAGGCTTGAATGGTTTGGTAGACTTTGCCTAGTCTGTTGGAATTGGTGTCATAGGTACCTGAGATAGTTAGGAGGATCTGGGTATCATCCGCGTAGTTGGTGTAGGAGGTATCCAAGGTGTCCAGAAGGTCAAAGATGGGCTTTGTGAAGATATCATATAAGGAGGGAGAGAAGCAGGAGCCTTGTAGGACTTTGCAGGTGACTGGGGCTAGAAAGGCTGATGCCAAGGTGGAGAAGAGTCTCATTGTTCTATTAGATAGAAAGGATGAGATCCAGGCTGTTGATTTAGGGGAAAAGTGGCTTGCTTAAGAGAGGTGTTGGCATTTAATTGTGTGGTCGACCAGATCGAAGGTGGCTGAGAGGTCTAGCAAGTGGAGAAGATCTAGATTGCCATTGTCTTTTATCTCATCCATTTTGGATTTTTAAGTCTACAAGTCTAGGAGTGCTGATTCCGTGCTGTGACCTGGTTGGAATCTGGATTGGCATAGCCTGAGAAGGTTGTTGGCTTCTAGGTAGTTTTGGATCTGTAGGTAAGTTGCCCTGTCCAGCATTTTAAGTAGGAAGTAGGAAAGGGACATTCGTGATAGGACAGTAGTTAGTAGAGATATTTGGGTCTGTGGTAGGCTTCTTAAGCAGGGGTAAGACCCAGTCATCTTTGAGATTGTTAGGCATAGTGCAGGAAGAGAAGGAGGAGTTAATGAGTGAGGAAATGATATATCACTGGGACGAGTAGAAACAGTCCCATAATGATTACTCTTAATGTATTCCGTTTTTCTTTCAAGGTTTGTTGGCTCCAGGCTTCTCTTGTCATCATCATTCCATTTTTGTACTCTCTCGTATATATTACTTGGACGAGTATGAACAGACCCATAAAGATTACTCTTAATGTATTCAGTGTTTCTTTCGAGGTTTACTGTCTTCAGGCTTCTCTTGCCATCGTCATTCCATTTTCTTATTCTCTTGTAAATATCATTAGGACAAGGATGAAAAACAGTCCCATAACGATTCCCCTTAGGCCTCCAATGGTCTCACCTTTTCCCCTTTACCTGGACTTGCCTGGGGTAGTCAACGGGGTCTTCAGGATTTGCTGATTTCCTGATTTTCTCTGCTTCTTGTTTCTCTCCAGCGTTCCGAGCTCCATATTCTCCCTCATTATTTATTTATTTGTATTTATTTATTGGGTATTTATAATGTGCCTATAGAGCAAATGGTGTTTCAAGGCTCCACAAGACAGAAGAGGGGTTCGGGGTACAGGGATGAAGAATCACAAAAACGGTCTGACTAGGCCTTGTGTCAATCGGATTGAGCAAGTGCATTCAAGAAGTACAGGTGAGGCAGAGGGGGAGCTGGTCATGGCGGAATGTGCTAATGCTAAGGTGAGAAGGGAAGAGTGGAGAGCATGCAAGTGCTGGGGCGGGAGGGGGAAGAGGGCCCCTGGGGTAGGTGAATGCTAAGGGGAGGCCAGGTGGACAAGTGCCATGGGAAGCTGGGAGTGCAGGGAAAGAGGGTGCACATACTAAGTGCGAGGACAGGGCTAGCTAGGGCTCACTAGGGGTGTAAGCCCCACCAGGCTAGTAAAGGGGGAGGGAGCCCAGTCAGGCAAGTGTAGGTTGGGGGTGCATGGGGAGAACAAAGTGCTTGATTAGAATGAGCAAAGAGGGCCTGTGCCCTATAGGATCAGAAGGAACCAGGCAGCCAGTCAACATGCGGCAGAGGGAGACGTTAGCAGGGGAGGGGGGAGAGGAAAGGAAGAAGAGAAAAGGAAGGTCTTGAGAAGCTTCTGGAACTTGAGGAGATCTGGTTCAAGGTTGAGTGGGGCAGGGAGACCATTCCAGAGAGAGGCTCCTGCGGAAGAGGGAGATCTACCCCCACTCACTGCTTGGAAAAGCATCTGATCTGCAAAGAGTTGGTGATAGGAGGCCGAAGGGTTCTAGCTAGGGCTGTGCTGAGTAGCAAATTTAGTATTCGGTCGAATAACGAATAGTTTGTCAGCAATTCAGCTGAAGCCGAATATGAAGCCAAATAGTTGCTTTATTTAATAAATCATGTTCCAAACTTGAAAAAACACACTTATTAAAAAACAAAAACACCATTTTAAATGAAGTCTATACTTAATGTATTTCTCTTCATTGTAATCAATGTAGCATCTTTATTGAAAGTATAAAAGACAAAGAAAACAGATTTCACCAAAATGAAGGGACCAAATGTACAGAAGGTTGTTGCATGTTCAAAACCAGCGTCAGTCAAAGTAGGAGGCTTCACAAATGCAAAAGAACTAGGTTGCAATGAACAAAGTGGATATATGCAATTGCTATCCTCTATACAGTTGCAAAGTCGCTGAGGTGGAAAGAGTTTTGAAAATTCTTTGCAACTCACATAGAAATATATAAAATGGTTAATGTCAGCTCATGCAGGACACAAGTCAAGAGGAAATCTGAAATGCGTGAACTCCATCTCACAACTATTCACCCCAACCCCTCAAACAAAGGAGAGGACTCTTCAAGAGAGGCTGTTGGTGTATGGTGAATGGAATAAGCACACATTCATTTATTACAATTAATTAAGAAAATACAAAAAATATAACAATTCTGGATCATATATAAGGGAAATGTTTTTATTAAACTCTGGTGGCCACCAAAATAATTAAACAAATTATAGCAGCACTACTTGATCCAAATATAGTCCTATTCTAACCAATATATTTGCTGCAGTTTTCCACCAAATTTGCTTTTGCTTTTGTCTATTTCATCCCTTTGCCTGTGTAGTGCTGTTTTTGTTTTGTTTTGATTTCTTTGAGCAGCAAAGAAAGCTGCTTGGATAGTTTGGTGTGTTAAAGCAGCAGCGACCCCGAATTAATCTGAGTGGCCTGCAGGTTGCACACGATTCAGCCGTTCATCCTTCAAAATGTAATTTCACAAGCATCACATTTTTACCACAAAGCAATATATATAAAACACAGACAGGTGTGCAAAAGCACAAGGTAATCTGCCCCATATATTGAACTGCCGCCCTCTGGTGGCTTTGAGAGGGAGCTTTGCAAGATCGTCCTATTTCCACTCCCTCGTCCAGTTGTGTTCATGCTGAAGGCTCCTCTGTAGAGTTTACACGCATTGCTTTAAAAAAAGGCTATTCTGACCTGGCCCCTTCTCCCGGGTGCTGCTGGTATCCCTCTTGCCCTTGCATTCAAATGCTGGTAGAAGTGATTTAACAGCAATTATGCCATAACCCATTTCTGAGTAAACAATGGTGAGCAATCACTTGTGCTGATGGAAAGGTGTTGTGTCTCAGCCTGGTCTGTTCCTTTGTCACCTTGGCAGTACCGAGACCAGCAGTTTATGTTTGTCAAAAGAGCAAAATGCTCATTTTGATAAACAAGCGTGTGAAGGGCCTTAACATTTCGAAGAGCCAACGCACATATCCAAACCCCTTTCACATATTAACTAGACAGAAAGGCACTACATGAACACTCTCATTAGAGAATTGCTTTATGTCAGAGTTGAACCCACTGCAAGTATCCCAACCAAATTAAAAACGCTTTACAGGAAACATTTCAGAGGAATAGTCCTATTTTCTGCAGAGCAAAAAGACAATGGCCCTCATTACGACCCTGGCGGAAATCGAAAAACGATGGCGGAAATGCAATACCGCCATCGAATAGCGCTCGGTGCGACTATGACCCGTCACCGCAAAGTACGATGCCATTAGCGACACCGTAGTGAACGCCAACGCTAACTGCACCAAGTACGCGCGCGCGCGCCATGCCAAACCGTAAATACCACCATGGCGCAAGGGTACGCGAATTCCGACCCTAGCGGACATGTACCTAACGCCATCAAGCACGGCGGAAAGTACCATTCCGCCATGGTGAGAAGTACGGCATCACGAATCAACCGTAAACGGCCCCACTGAGTGCCTGTACACTGCTCCCTGGCCACATAGTACAACTCCCCGTAGGTGCAACGAAGTCACAATGCAACCAGTGAAATGTACAAGTCACCCATGCATGCCAACGAACAAAAGAATCTCAAGAGGGGCCAATGGGAGCTGCAGGGCACAGATGGCACGAATACAGAAGCCATTCCAATGGACATGACCTCAGTCCCCCACCAAGAAATGCACGCAAACACAGGCACCTGTGACCAGCAATATTCCGAAAATCACATCATTCCACCAGTCCACCTGGCTGACCGGCATCTGTTACACAAAACCTAATCCCCCGCCCCTGAGCATGACATCATTCAAACAGTCATATTGGCAGCCCTCATCCCTGACCTCACTGGGCTTCGTAGGCAAACGCGCCCAGCACAGTACCACGCAACTATACTCCGAAGCTGGAACCCAATGCAGATCTCCTCACAATACATCGCACCCCAAATAGGAATATGCCACATCACTTGCAAAGAAGAACGCTACACGGCCCATATCAGAATAGAAATTTAATGCACAACAAATTCACCAAGCCCATACAGCCATTAGGCCATGAACTCCAAAACACATTTCACCATTGTGGGCTGCATCCGCAAGAAATGACCAGCTACTTCTTGTGTGACGCCCTGTTCCTTCATGGTACACAGGGGCTACATTCTCGTACGAAAAGGCAACATGGAAGCGCCTAGAACCGCAGGGCCGTCCCAATAGGGAGGCACTAGTCCAGCTGAAAGGCCGAAATGTTGCTCCGAGCCACTAGTACTGCGTAAGGGCATGTGGCCCATTGGCGATCGTCCCATAAGATCGTAATGCTGCTCCACTGATTAACACGAAGCAGCAGGTGTCGGGAGTAAAAGCCATCTGCAGGAGTGGCATACAGATGGCAGTGGCAAAAGGGGAGGAGATACCTGTCAACCAAAAGAAAAGAAAAAGAATAGAATGGCCATCAGAACTACATTCGAACAACTCACTTCAATGATCACACTAAATCCACAGCCATATGCATGCTAGCCCACTCCAAAGGATCATCACCACCCCAAAACCACTTGCGACTCATAACTATCTATATCGAGGTGAAAACACCATCACAAACGAGTGTACCTGTGCATGCGTCTGTGAAAACAGAATCCATCAGATGGGATTGGTAACGTGCATGGACACAAGTGTCTGAAGGCGCATCGAGACAGGGAGGGCTCAACAAGGCCAGATAGACGATGGTCCCACTATGGCAGCCCTGCATCACATAGCGCAGGGGAGGCGGACAGATTCCAAGAAGCCCTGTACATGGCAAACACTGTATCAAGTCATCTGTCCATGCATCCATTCATCATTCCCTCATCCCGTAATGATAACGCCTGTTTCCATACTCACATAACATGTGAGAATTCCATTGAGTCTGTGCGTTATGCAGCCTGCAAAATCCACTGTGCCCCAGCCCGTAATTCCAGTGTTGTGAAGTAACATGTATTTGGGAACGTCCGGCCTCATCGTCCACTTCGCTATTGCGCATCCCAAACTATTCATATCAATCATTGCATCCTCGCCATGGCCCCTGTCCCAAGGACATTGAACAATAGAACGTTATATTTGCAGTCAGACCTGTGGGCATCTCCTCGCCGCTAGCTGATAACCGAAAGCGCCGCCCTTCGAATTCCTCATTTGCAACATCACGTCGAAAAGGCATCTGTGGCCGCTTGAAATCACAAATTAATCCATCTAGTGCGGCTGTGTGTGGAAATGGCAACTGCCTTCACTCACAAATGGGACGCCCCGCCCGTCGTTGCAACTCGGTACAGTGATGCATGAGGGTCCACCGTTACTCGAGTACTATGTTCCACTGACCCTTCACAAGTCTGTTCGCGACTGCAAAGATTGTATGTGAAACAATGGGACCATAGCCGAATGAACATATCAACCAATGTTACACGGCCATCGGGTACAAATACATGATTGTAATAGCAAGATGCCATTCCTCGAATTGCAGCGTTGTGTGCGGGACGTGCTCGGCCAAAGGGGAGAGCAGCTTGCACAGGTGGAATGAATCACCACAGGTGGAGGCCATACAGCCTGAAAACACATAAATTGCACACCCAGTCTCCTCCCACAACCACACCCACTCCGAAATGCTACCGGCAGGACTCGCGATGTTGGCCCTGGGGGACCTGATAGCACTGCAAGTACTCCAACTCCAAGAAGAACACGAACACCAACTACAACCGGCCGCACGGAGGAGACGCAGGAGGAGGAGGAGGGCAAGGCAGGGCCAGCAAGGGCCGCCAGCACAGCCACTACCACCACGCAGGCAGCCCGCAATCCCACGCCTCCGAGCACATCCGTTCAACCTCACTGATGAGCAGATCCACACCCTCTACCGTTTGGACCGGGACACCATAGCCGCCATTGTGGACATGACACAGGCTGACCTTGTCAGCATGATAGATAGCCCAACCCCCATCCCACCCCTACTGAAGGTGGTGTCTGTACTCCACTTCCTGGCCACAGGCACCTACCAGCACACAGTCGGACAGTTGCATGGCATTTCTCAGCCACTGTTCTCACGGACACTATTGCAAGTGCTCGATGCCCTCCTGCAGCACGCAGACGACTACATCTCTCTACCACGCTCGGAGCAGGAAATTACCAACACAAAAGTGGGATTCCATGCACTTGGCGGCATACCGGGTTGCCTTGGTGCCATCGACTGCACCCATGTGGAATTGGTCGTCCCACATGCCATGGAGGCCCAGTACCGCAACCGAAAACAATTTCATTCTCTGAATGTACAAATGGTGTGTGACTCCAACAGGATCATTACACATTGTTGTGCCCGATTCCCTGGATCAACCCATGATTCTATGGTCTTGAGGAACTCAACAATACCACGCTACATGGAGCGACACGCAGGGTACAGATCCTGGCTACTCGGTGAGTCTCATTTCATGCATGATGATGTGGGGTATGTGATGCGGCAATGACCTGGCAGGAAGGGGGGGGGTGCGTACGTAGCAATGGCATTCCACATAATTTGTTTATCGTCCACATACAGGTGATGCCGGATATCCACTGAAGAGATGGATCCTCACACCAGTCCGGAACCCACGGGACCAGCATGAGGAGGACTACAACCATGCCCACTCACGTACCCCTGTAGTCATTGAACAGGCATTCGGCCTACTGAAGATACGTTTCCGGTGCCTCAGCAGGTCTGGCGGGGCACTCCTGTACCGCCATGAGAAGGTTGCAAAGATGGTGATGGCATGTGTCATGCTACACAACATGTGCGTACGTAGAAATGTGCCCATGCCCCCTGACGCAGAACTGCAAGCACCTGAAGATGGTCATGATGAGGGTGGGGATGTGGCAGCACCTCAAGGAGTCCGCGAGGCACAGGAGGGCCGTGACATTCGTCAGCATCTCATTGATGCATGCTTCTAGCACTCACGCCTGGTGGCTGATACATGGACACGGGACTCGTGGCACTGTGTGTGTCTGGTACATGCACAATATGGACTGTACGCCTATGATGGCCTAGTACACAAAGATCATTGTCCACACATCTCATTGGTTGATCGTGCATTGTTTATGGCATATGTGATATCATGTTGAACACCCTATCGACCCGCCACCCAAGTGAGCCCAACACACCCCCTCCACCCTCCTACCTCCCCCCCGAACACCAGTGTCCAAAGATGCTCATTGTCAGTGGGCAGTCGCTATTGCAAGCCCCCTCTGCGGGTATCAGGGGCACCCCTGCCTGTGGAGCGCAGGTTCCTCCCAGATCTACGTTTGGGGCTGCCCTGGACGGAACTTGCAACGGATGATGTCTCTGCCTGCTCACATCCATGCATGTCCCTAAGGGTTTGTGAGAGCTCAGTGAGCACACGGCGCACTGCGGCAAGTTCGGCACATACGTCTTTGGACGTCGCATGCAGTTCCCCCCTCAGGCTCTCGGTGCTTCTCTCCATTTGGACTCTCAGGCTCTCGGTGCTACTCTCCATTTGTACTCTCAGGCACTCGGTGCTACTCTCCATTTGTGCCCTTAGTGTCTCTGTACTTCTCTCCATTTCTGCCCTAAGTGTCTCAGTTGATGTTTCTATGTCTGCCTTAGTGCCCCCACATTCATCGGCATGGTCCTTGAGGAGCGTGGCCAGTTGCTGCTGTTGCACGATTAACTGGTCGAGGGACTGTTGCCTCTGCTGGGCCATGGACATTTGCGGTGGTGTCACAGAGTGGCTGTTCGCTTCATGTTGCCCTGCCACAGGGCTTGTGGGGGATGGCCAGTCGTCGTCTTGTGGGTGCCCCTGCGTGGTATCTTCATGGTGTACGGGATGGAACAGACAGAGGGATTGGGACAGGTCATGGATGGATCTGACTTCGACATCCCCGTCTTCTGTGTCGGAGCATGCTGCCATTAATGGGGTGTCACCTATGGTGCTGCTGCCACCAGAGGCAGTGCCTTCTGTGGCATCCATTGGGGGGACCTGTGGTGCTGCTGTTGTGGGCATGCTGGCTGCTGGGGTGCCTGTTGATGTTCCCTCCTCTGTGCTGCCACTTGATTTGTGCTGCTGCCGTGTCTTGATGCGTGCAGCTGAGGTGGAGGGTCTTTGGCCGTCGGTCTTGGCCCTCTTTGCAGGTGTGCTGGTAGGGGTGTCCTGAAGCTCGTCGTTTGGATCGGACCCTGTGGTGGAGTAAAGGAGGGCGAGCGTTATTAATGGGTCTGTGGGAATTGGAATGGCAATGTATCACATGCATTGGGGTGGTACCTGAGGGTGATTTGGGTCGGGGCCTTGGAGGTGCTTTCATTTGTGTGTGGAGTGAGGGTGCAGTTGTTTGGCAGCCTGCAGTTAGGGTGTGCCTGCTGCACGTGTAGTGGGTGTTTTTGGGGTTTTTAATTATTTATGTATTTATTGTGAGTTTTAAAGTGCGCTATCAGGCCAATGTGTGTGGACGTTCTCCTGGCCATGTGTTGCTGTTGCGCTATGTGGACACATGTGATTCACATGATTGGACATTGTGGATTTGGCATGGTTTTATTTGGGCCACCTACCTGATTCTCCGGATGTCTGCACTCCTTTCTCCATCCCTCCGACTCCCTCTATGCTCTCCATTCCAATGGTGGAGGCACAGATTTCTTCCCAGGGGGTCAACTTGATGGGTGATTCCGATCCTCCCCCGGTGGCTGTGGCAATGTTGCGGTTGGCAGAAAGTATGCTACGGACGCGTATCCGCAGGTCGTCCCATCGCTTTCTGCATTGCTGTGGGTTGCGGGGTGCGGTCCCCACCGCACTTACCCGCTGTGCCACCAGGGCCCATATGGCCTTCTTGTTCGCAAGTGCCGTCCTGGTCATTTGCGTGGAGAAGACGGCGGCGGCATTCTCCTGGAGGGTCTCTGTAAGCACGGTGAGTTCCTCACGGGAGAAGTGGACCTGCCGCTTGCGGTCGCACGCTTTCTTCGCTACTTTTCCCATTTTTCTTGGTTTCACTAGGGTGGATGACGGGTTGGGATGTGTCTCAGGGTAGTGTTTTTAGTGGTTGTGTGGATTTTGTGGTTTTATAGGTGTACGGCGTGTTGTTTCCCGTTCCGGGCCCATGTTTTTACTTCCGTTTCCGTATATTTACGGTCACCGTACTTTCCGGTTGGCGCTCACTGCGGTGTCCTCTAAGATGGGTGGCGGTATTGCACCTAGGGCGCCGTACGGCGGCGGTGTGGGCCGTTTTGGGGTCATTTCCGCCATCGCGGACTTTGCACTTCCGCCATGCCGTGGTGCTCGTGCTCGATGGGTCGGAATGGGCCGCACTTTGCTCCATCGTGCAATGGCGGAAACGCTATTTACGCTGTGGCGGTCCGGTCAGTCACTTTCCGCCAGGGTCGTAATGAGGGCCAATGTAATCACTACTACCTGATTAGTTTAATTTTGTATTCCTTGTTAAAGCAGAATTCTTTTCTGGCTCTGGTTGCCTTAATTGTCTGATTGCTCAGAGGTAGGTGTAGGGTGTTGTCTCTCTACATGGTCTGGGGAGATGGGAGGCCATGCAGGGATGCATGTTTAGTAGGGATGGGCAAGCAGAATTCCAGGTACAGGATTTGTGTTGTTGGGGTGGGAGGTGGAATGCCATGTATTCTATTTGTGTTAGGGGGTGGCAGGCCCCAAGTAGGAAGTTTGTGAGGGTTTCAGGGAGGCAGGATGCCGGTAATGGGGGCTTGCACTGTATGCCGGCAGAGTGTCAGCAATGGTGTCTTTGGTTCCAAGACTTACATGCTCATGTTGCTGGTTCAGCCCACGTTTGCCACTTGGAGCCAAGCTGGACTCTAAGGCTCGGTCCTGACTTGGTCCTTCCCAGGAATGAATTCTCTGGCTCTCCCAACTCTACATCCTACACATTCCACCAACAGAGCATAGCTCTCTGACTCTGTCTCATACAGAGTCCTCACATCTATCTTTACCCGCTGTCACACACCAGCCCACTTTGGAACTGGATTACCCAACATAACTGAAGTCTATATTTGCCTTTCTGAGTTCTTGTTGCATTGTATTCAAATGAGAATGACAAAGTATTTGGCAAGGGCCGAATAGTAATAATCTATTCGGCCAGAGCTAAATAGCTTTTTTTCAGATGGAATGCAGCCGAATACTTACTCGAAGCAGAAGTTCGGTACACCCCTAGTTCTAGCAGGGAAATATTTAGGGAGAGAGAGTTGGAGGTAGCACGGTCCCATGTCCCGGAGAGCCTTTTGGATGATGCAGATTGTCTTAAACTTGATCCTCGCAACAACCGGGAGCCAGTGGAGAGATTTTAGGGCTGGAGAGATGCAGTCCCTTGGCTCGAGGCCAAGGATAAGTCTTGCAGTCCTACTCTGGATTATTTGAACGGGACGAACAGAGGATTTAGGCATACTGAGGAAGAGGCTGTTACAGTAGTCCATCCTAGAGAGGGCCAGAGTTCCGGAGACAATGAGTTTCTGGTGGAAAGTGAGGAAAGGGAGAATGCATCTGAGGAGGTGCAGCTGAAAGTTTTCCTTCTTGGCAAGGTCTGTGATGTGAGGATGTGAGGAGAGAAGGAGAGAGAGGAGTTAAGGATGACACCAAGGTTTTTTGCCTCACAAGAGGGTGAGGGCAGGGGGCTAATGGAGGGCGGCCAGAGAGTAGGAGGAAAGAGGGAGCAGGGGTCCCAATGACAAGCACTCAGTCTTACTGGCATTATGAAAGAGATCGTTAGCAGCACACCATGCCTGAATAGCAGTCAGACAGTCAGGAATGAGAGAAGAAGAAGAGGAGGAAGTGTAGGGAAGCTTGAAGGAGAGCTGAATGTCATCTGCATAACACTGGAAGTGAGGAGAGAAGGCAGAGGCCAAATGGACTAGAGGGGCAAGGTAGATATTGAACAGCAAGAGGATAGAGCCCCGAGGGATGCTGCAGGTGGAGAGTGTGATGGGGAGAGAAAAGGGCCAAGCTGAACCTGGGAAGTTCAGTCAGAGAGAAAGGAGGTCAACCATTCAAGTGCCAGGTTATTAATTGACAGCTCCTCAGGTAAATGACTGGTAGGAGGTCCGGAATCCCTAAGGGTCTCAGCGCAGTTTGAGGGACTGCTGGTCCACCACGTGATGTCTGTGGTCACGCCACCACTATTGCCTTCTCACTTTTTCGTTCTTGCTGGACCTCAGCAACGCGTGCTATGCTGTTGGCTTCCCTGCAGTTTTCAAACTTGCAGGCTTCACTGTCTGCAGAGTCTCCTCCCCTCTCAAGTGTTGCATCAGTCGGGGGCTTCCCTGACCGACATACGTGTCTCTCGGCCTCTGCTTGCTGCAGCGTCTCTCTCCACTTTAGCTTCTTCATCCCAGTTAAATGGGAATTCTTACTTAAAGGACCATTTTCATTTTTCTTGTTGAAAATAATGAATGGTAACCTCTTCTTCTTCCCAGTCTCTATATTGAGTACCCTTCAAGTTGTCTGATATTCCCAAGTAGGCAATAAAAGAAGGTGGAAGAAGGTGGGAGTTCCTCTGAGGAACAGGAGTACTTGTCCCCCACTGGGGGAGTCTCTCCCGGTGAGGCCCCTCTTGCGTCAAACCCTAAGTGGTGTGGGGCTCCACCCTGCGTAGAATGGAGTAATTTCCCTAATTAGTCACAATTCCTTCAGGAGCAAACAGGTGATTTAATTCCTACTGAAAATATCTCCAAGACTAATGTAGTGGAACAAACAATGAAATGAAACTATGACAATGTCAAAAAGATATCCCCCGTACACTCCACTTCTTTATCAGTTGCAGTATCAGCCCAGGTGAATATTCAAGCGGTTGCACAAGAAGTACAGGAAATTATACTGACACAAAGTGAGACCCCTGTAAACATATACTCAATCCAAACAAAACAAAACAGATAGTGCCATCCCTCAAACTACTGACATAAAATCATTGTTGGTCAGTGTCCCTCAAACTGAGCATAATAAAAATCCTGTAGTGTCTCCTATTCAAAAGGAACTAGGCCCCAAACGATTGAAGCATACAAATCTACCAAGCAACATCTTTTGGAATGTATGTTGGAAAGTGATAACCATACCATACTTAACTTATCTAACATTTTAAACTTGTTCTATGAAATTCCAAGGCTATGATTAATCACTTCAGGAGATATTGAATGTAATATGGTAGTATCTGAGGGTGATGCTCTGAGACAGATGGACTACGATTTGTCAGCTTATCAGGGCAGCAATACTGGGCAAACAAATAAATCCAAGCCAGATATATTGGATGGCACAAATAGTAAATGTTGTAATCGGGGGTTTCTGCAACAAGTCAACCTACAAATTAGGTGGGCAGACTCTTTGTCAGCGGAAAGATGTGTAAAGCTGCCTAACACTGCGTACTCGTGGATGTAACAGCAGGTGGCCTAATAATTGCCATACAATATAAACTGGTCTTAGAAACCATACACATTTCAAACATCTAGTATGGCATCTCAGCAGTACACTTTCTTATGAGTTCCCATGAACAAACAAGGGGAATCCTCCTGATTAATCTGTATTGGAAACCCTCCCAGAGGCTGTTTTCGTGATCAAGTTATATGAAGTTTGGATTTGCTAGTTGGGCAAGCTACACACTGTGATATAATTATTGCTTGTAAACTTAGCTCTACGTGTAGTAGCAATATGGAAGAAAATATGTCTGAGTTCTGCTTAAAGCCAGCAAAAAAGAACAGAAAGTGTAAATGGGGAACATGAAATTCATATATGCAATCCTGGAGACTTCAAATGCCAAACTGAAACTTTCTAAGTGATGTCGAGAAAAAGAATACTTGGCTTCATGATTTTTCATCCTCCTGCATTGACTATATTTTTGTCTCACACAATGTTTTTGATGCATATAAGGATTTTAGAGTACAAGGAACAACACTTAGCGATAATGATATGCTAGTGGTCACTTTAGCTATGGGGAGAAACCAGATACAAATTCCAGAAATGTCAAATCTGTGGGTCCATCCTAAGAGAAACACCATAACTTGGCACCCTTAATCATCAAAAGATATAATATAAAAGTAATGCAACTATTTAACCTCCCTAAATTGCAGGAGAAAAACGATTATTTGAATTAGAAATTTTTCCAGTTTTCATTGAAACTCAAATTAGCCTATTGCCAACTTCTCCAAAAAAACAAAAAATAAGAACACACAGGTTTGACATGATGGTGAAGTACAAGAAAAAGGAAATAATAAAATGTATTGAAGTAATAAAAAGCTAGGATTGGCTGAAAAATTGAGGCATGAACAAATTCTGCAGTTAAAACAAGGTTATTGGAATTGGTTATAGGGGCATCGTCACATTATACAAACATTGATAGTAAAACAATGCTTTGTTCAGTAATTGGGAGGAGCTCATGCTATTTTTGGGCATTGGTCCGTAATCTTGATTCCCTCCAGAGAGTTATACAAACTAATACTATAAGAGCACATATGTTGGAGCCCATTTTAGCAATCGGTACATAGCTCCCATGAGCAAAACCATAATATCCAACCAAAAGGCGTGCTGCTCAATAATCTTTGACATTGGATTTATTGGGCAATTAATATCTAAATTGTCCAGCTCTACGGCTCCTGGCCCAAATGGTTTGTGTAATTATATTTTTTTAGAATGCAATAGACATCTGGGCCTCCAATATTGTTTGTAATGTACAAGGATATCCTTGCAAAAAAGAAAATGCCAGATAGTTGGAAACTGTCCAATATCACCCTGATATACACCTCACTGCTACTCCACAACTTGGAAGAATGGGCCACTTTGACAGCCCGTATAAAAAAAACAGACATGCTTTAGAAAAGGCTTGAGTAACCACACTGAATGACTTTATAATAGATACTTTTGTCCAATCTACTTTACAAAAAAATGAACCCCGATCTTTGCGGGCTGCATTGACCTCCCATTAGCCTTTGACATGGTCAATCATGAAAGACTGTGGTGTAAATTAAGGAACTGGGGCATTCCCGATAGCTTATTGAATATGTTGATAAACATTCATTCAGAGGCAAAGATAAGAGTACGGGTTAGTCAACAGGGAGGTACATCTAATGAAATTTCAAATTCAAGGGATTGCAACAGGGCTTTATGTTGGCCCACTTAAAAAAATCAAAAAGGCAAATTACTAACTAAAAACACAAAGAAAAACTCACCCCTGTATTGAGAGCACAGAAAATCAATGCACAACTGGTATAAAATAGCAAGCACTCTGTATACTTGAGATCGGATGATCAGGGAAGCAATTGAAGCAATGTCAATGTTCAAAGAATATGTCTTTCAGCAGAAAGGCAGAGATGAGGTTTTAAAAGACCCAGCAGTCCCAAAGAGCACCACCTGGACAGGGCCTCTTCACAGTTCCTTATTCTTGTCTGGTCTGAACAGCATTGTACCAGGCTTCTAGGAGACTCCTGAGGTGATCATTTGTCGTTGGCATGGTGAACTGGTTGACTGGGCCCAACACAGAGTTAGGTTCAAGCAGCATCGGCATATAGCACAAAGATGCTTGGGATAGGCAGGTGATTTTCAGGTCTAAGAAGCTCACAAGCAGTTATGTGCAGGAATTATTATTATTATTATTATTATTATTATTATTATTATTATTATTAGTTAGGGCCCAGAGCTCCTCATTGACTTCTGGGTTTCTGTGAGGCCCAATCTAGGGTCTCCATGGAAAAGTTTGGCTGGTAACTAAAGAGATACTTCACCTCCAGTAAACAAGGGCCTAGTTCCAGTGCAGCCAGCAGTGAGAGCCTGGTGCAACAACAGTCATTGCCACTGTTCCCTGGGAATGCTTAGGAGGCATAGCTCTTCTCTGCCCTGGATGTCTTCTGTCTCCACCTATATGGCAGATGAGGTTGGAAAGGACTGAACTCCCAACAGAGGTCCAAACCTGTATCCTTCTTATTTTCTTGATGATCCAAAGATGAATCAAGGAATGAGTGGGAGATGACATCTAAGCAAATATAAATTGTCACAACGGACTGGACAGAAGCAAATCTGCTGTAAGGGAGCCAATACCCATTGTTGTAACAAGTGACACATGCCTTCTTGCATCATACCCAGAGTGCCTTATTCCACAGGAAATGGGGGGGCAGGAATGAAATAGAGCCCCACAATAAAGCAAGATGGGGAAACGCTTTGTCAGGTCCACTTCCTGTTACCCTAACTGTGCTCCTAACTATTCCTACAGCTTCAAAGCTTCGTTTGGTGTGCAGTGCAGCACCCTTGTGTGAGAATGACCTTTGTTTTGTGAGTGACCCTTTGAAGCAGGTTTCCCAGGACAGCTCCTGTTGGGAGCTCTATACCTATGGGGATATGTTACTCTTCCTCCCAGGGATCAAAAGAAGACAGCATTCTGACTATTGTCTCACTTTGAGCAGTCATCCTTGTATGATATCAGATTGGTGGGACTTTAATAATAGTATGTTATCAGTTACCATACCATACACAGCTATGGCTTATTCTTATAGATGAACCTGTCACTAAATAGCTAAGTCAGCAATTATTACATTGTGATTCAGAGGTGTAGAAGTTAAAATGTTAACAATTGCTGCAGTCATTCTGGGCTGTAGCAGGTGCTACATTTGTTAGGAGACTTTATGAAAGTCGGTCTGATTAGCACACTTTCCTTCTGAAACAGAATTACCTACATCAATATAACGTTTATTAAAAATTTAAAAAGCCAGTGCTTCCACTAGCCGCCAGATCTGTCCCAACACCAAAGCATATTTCTGTCCACATTGTCTAAAACGGATGTGCAGTCAAGAAAGTTCACACAAGTAGTGCCGGATTAAATAATAGGTTCAGCAACAGTCAGTTATTTACAGCAGGCATATTTCTTCGTAAACCAGGTTGATGTTGAAGATTCATTTTATCTTTCACCCATTTTGTTAATTCCTTCAGTATCAACAAAGGAAAAAAGTCACTTGTACTGTCTAATGAGACTTTAAGCTTATCATTCTGAAGATTTTCTTTTGCTTCTTTTTTTAAAATAAATGACTACTATAAGGGATTCTGTTCATGTTTCTGGAATTATAGAAGTTTTAATAATGTTCCTGAACAAGTGATCAAGTGTTTCTGCCCATTCTTCAAGTTTTTGCCAGGGGTTCGTATTGAATTTAGAAACCTTATACTTCTTGTGATCTCTTCCATTGTAAACTCTCCCTTAGGCGGATTGCCCAACATACTTAAGCCACAAGCCACAATTCTCTGGTGACATCATATATGTTGAAAGCTAATATATATATCACACGGCCCGTTATAGTGGGCGTGTAGTTATGGTTAAGTTGGTAAACCCATATGAAGACCACTTTTTGGCTGGCTTATAACTTTGCTCCCCGTGGACGAATTTTGATAGAACTTGAGGTTTTGTGGAGAGGGGGCAAAGTTATAGGGGGTGTTCCAAATATTTTTTTTGCCATAGACTGAATGAGCAAAAACTTTGCGCACGCCTACAGGCCAAACGGCTGGATGGATTTTAACCAAATTTGCGGCAGGAGCAGGGGCTTGGTTCCAAAAGTGTGCTTTTGTGTGTTTGGTGGAAATCCAACCACTACTTTTGTTATAAAGAACAGAAATGTACGTCTAAAAAAATTAGACCCATTTCCCTGTTCGCTCAGCGGACAAAAGTCTCATTGGCTTGCAGAACAGTGGACGCGGATGGTGGTTGGCTGGTGGGAACCGTGTTGTGCGTCAAAACCTTTGGGAAATGCCACCATGGTGTATCGGAGGAGAGTGTGGCGCCGGAAGGGCCTAGAAAACATACTTTACACCATGTGGTAGGAAGAAGGGATGGAAAGAGTGGGGGAGTGACAAGTGGTTCATCTGATATATCTCATTAGGTGGAAGAAGACGGTGGTGTGCCTTCAGTATCCGTGTGTATTGCGCCAAATCACGGGTACCTCCACAGGTGACTACCTTGTGTTGTGAATGCAGGCAGCCTGCGTTACGGCACGGTAGCTGGTGCTGCAACCTCTTTCCGTGAAGACTGATGGCAGATCAATGGCAGAAGGGGAGTGCATTGCACATGACATGAACATTTTAACATACAGTGTACTATGGTGTGTTGCGTGTGGTATGGTCATAGCCCCTTCCAGGCATGGGTGGAGGCTTTGCACTGACAACGATGTGCCCTGGTTGCAAGTAGGTTTCAAATGGTTGCCTTGTGTGTGTGGTTTTTCAACCTTGCATACACTGTTGGCTCCATGGGTGTGGGGATTGTTAGCACATCCTACAGTGTCTAGTCCATGGCTGGACATGATGGAGTGAACAGTTCTGTAGTGTGTCCAGTGGGTGCAGTGTTGAAATACTGTGTGCATAGAAGTGGATAGGGTTGAACTGCATATTCTATCAGCTTGGGTACTGTCCATTGCGCGGAGTGCTGACTACTGTACTGCACCATGAAGTATTGGTTTTGTGCACTTAATAGAATGCTTGGAGCAGGGCCACTGTTGTGAAGATTTGGTGGTTGGGTTCGCAGTAATACAATGCTATGTGAATAGAAGTGGGTAGAGGTGCCAGACACTGTGGTATGTTTGTGGATTCTGGTAACTGTTACATGTGTGCATGCATCAATGTATTATGGTACGGGGGTTTGGTTGAAGTGTCGCTGCCTATGTTACATTTGTGGATTGTGGTACGTGCCCACATATTCGCCTGCATGGCTCTGTTATGTTGTGCTGAGACTGGGCAAGGCCTAAAATGTTGGGTGCATGGCGAAATGTCATAGGGCGTAGGCCATGCACCCAAGAGTCTAGGCCTTCATCATAGCCACCACAACATAATGCAGCCATGTAGTTTTAAGTCTGCATCTCTTAGAAGATGGTGACCTTTAAAGAATGGTTATGAAGGACATTTCAGATGTGGTAAGACAGCAGAAGTGAGCTGAAATGCTTACATTACCATATGGTGTAGGTTATTGCACGTGTTGCACATTAGGGAGCCACATTTGACCATTTGCGTTTGCTATGGTTTGCACTTTATAGGTCACACTCTAGACTGGCTCCTGTCCCAAAACACTAACATCTCTGACATATTGATCACGCCATGCATTTGGTCTGACCATTTTCTCATTCAAGCCAAGATCTCACTACCACCTCCTCCTCCCAAACTCAACACTAACCCACGCATACAAAAAATGTCCTGTAACCTAAAGAATCTTACAGCCTCTAAATTTGCCGCACTACTGTCTACCAAGCTTCTACACCTAGACAGCTTTGCTGATTCCTCAAAACCTATAAAATATCTTCTACTAACATCAAAGAAGCAGTTAACGATCTCGCTCCATTGAAAATGAAGGCAATTAAGACCGAAACCGCAAAGAAGACTTGGTTCAATAACGAAATTCTTACTGCCAGACAAGAAAAGAGAGCTCTTGAAAGAGCCTGGAGGAAAGACCCTAATGATAACACCCTATCTAAATATAAAAAATCCATTATCAACCACAAAAAACTCATCATAGAAGCTAAGGCCACACACTATAACGAAAGAATAGTGAATGCTAAATCTAACACTGGGGAGCTTTTAAAAACCTTAGCAGAATTTCAAAATCAGCCTCCACCCACTAATAACATCATCAAGGATAACAAGTGGTGTCAGGGCATTCATTACGCCTTTCTTCTCAAGATTAATTCTCACAAAGAAAAAATCAGTAAAGCTTTAGGCAACGTAACTTCCACACAATCTCTTATCGATACTACTTCACTTAACACCCATGAAAACATTATCCCCAATTTTCGTTTACGCACTCTACGGAAGACGAAGTATCCAAAATCATACAGGACCTTAAAGCCACGTCCTGTCCTGCTGACGACTGCCCCACTAGTATTCTTAAGGAGTCCTTGGACTCCCTGGTTCCATGGATCACCAAACTGGTTAACCTTTCCTTTGATGAGGGTCTGGTGCCGGACATGCTAAAGTCAACATGGATCACTCCTCTACTGAAAAAGGAAAACCTTGATCCAGCCAACAATGACAACTACAGGCCCATAACTAACGTGCCCTATGTGCTCATGATACTTGACAAACTTGCCTACTTACAGCTACAGGCCCATGTTGAAAAACACAACATCTTGGGTACCCGTCAGTCGGATATAGAGCATGTCATGGGACCGAGACAGCTATGTTGGATTTCAAATCAACACTAGCCAGAATAGCTGATAAAAACCAAGCTGCTTTGCTCATGCTATTGGACCTCTCTGCAGTCTTTGACCTGGTTGATCAAAGCGTACTGGTCTTAAGGCTCGGAGAGGTCGCCAACTGCTCTGTGATTGCATCCAAATGGATTGCTTCCTTTCTGGGTCCTAGAATGGTAAGGGTTTGCGTTGGTGATAATCAATCTTCTCCAATCTCCCAGACTTGCGGAGTTCCTCAGGGCTCCTGTCTGTCGCCGCTGCTCTTTAATCTTTACATCCGGCCCCTTCTTGACCTCTTGAACAAACTAGGAGTGCATTGGTTCCATGAAAATAGCATTTCTTGTACTGCCATTGGCAATGCTGTGTTGTTTTACACTGTGCAAGCAGCGTTAAAGAGAATCCTGTAAAAATGTAAGGAGGAAAAGAAAACAGAAACTGAGATTAAGAGCAAAAAGTAACAAGGTTATGTGCAAGCACGTAAAAAAACATATAAGAAAAAAGGCTCTTTTCAGAGCCAACACTTCAGACGTAATCCCCTACCCTGTTTGAAATGTATTCCCGCACTCCTGGCGATGTAGATGAATCTGGATGCAGAAGTCTTGGATAGTTTCACAGAACTTTCTACTCGAGGTGCTTGCGAATCACCTGAGACTTGCACTCTGAATGTTTACCTGTACATATGGAGTGCTGTATAGAAATTATAGTGTTGGGTCCAGAGGCCTTGCCTGTGATTGGTGGATGCATGTGTGAATATTTAACAGTGCCCAATGAGGTAGTGCTGGACAAAAAATTGTGGAAAGGGAAGAAGGGCTGCTCCTGCTTTACTGGGGCACGGCCCTTGCAGTACTTGGGGAAGCGCACTTGCCACAGTCTGCACTTCTCACCATGCGGGCCAATGGAAGTGGGACTGTGGGGATTATCCAATCAGATACTTCGGCTATAGTTCACAGGAAGGGGCGGTAATACTTTTTCATTACTCTCTGTAGTGAGGCGGGCTGACATGGAGAAACTCACTGGCCCTCATTACGACCCTGGCGGAAAGTGACTGACCGGACCGCCACAGCGTAAATAGCGTTTCCGCCATTGCACGAAGGAGCAAAGTGCGGCCCATTCCGACCCATCGGGCACGAGCACCACGGCATGGCGGAAGTGCAAAGTCCGCGATGGCGGAAATGACCCCAAAACGGCCCACACCGCCGCCGTACGGCGCCCTAGGTGCAATACCGCCACCCCACTTAGCGGTCACCGCAGTGTGCGCCTACCGGAAAGTACGGTGGCCGGAAATATACGGAAACGGAAGTTAAAACATGGTGCCGGAACGGGAAACATCCCGGCGTACACCTATAAATACACTAAAACCACACAACCACTAAAATCACTACCCTGAAACACACCCCAACCCGTCAACCACCCTAGCGAAACCAAGAAAAATGGGAAAAGTAGCGAAGAAAGCGTGCGACCGCAAGCGGCAGGTCCACTTCTCCCGTGAGGAACTCACCGTGCTAACAGAGACCCTCCAGGAGAATGCTGCCGTCGTCTTCTGCACGCAAATGACCAGGACGGCACTTGCAAACAAGAAGGCCATATGGGCTCTGGTGGCACAGCGGGTAAGTGCGGTGGGGACCGCACCCCGCACCCCACAGCAATGCCGCAAGCGATGGGACGACCTGCGGATACGCGTCCGCAGCATACTCTCTGCCAACCGCAACATTGCCACAGCCACCGGGGGAGGTCCTGAATCACCCATCAAGTTGACCCCCTGGGAAGAAATCTGTGCCTCCACCATCGGAATGGAGAGCATAGAGGGAGTCGGAGGGATGGAGAAAGGAGTGCAGACATCCGAAGATTCAGGTAGGTGGGCCAGATAAAACAATGCCAAATCCACAAAGTCCATCCATGTGAAGTACCATGCGTCCACATAGTGCAACAGAAACACATGTCCAGGAGAACGTCCACACACATCGGCCTGATAGCGCACGTTAAAACCCACAATAAATACATAAATAATTAAAAACCCCTAATACACGCACTACACGTGCAGCAGGCACACCCTAACTGCAGGCTGCCAAACAACTGCACCCTCACTCCACACACAAATCAAAGCACCTCCAAGGCCCCGACCCAAATCACCCTCAGGTACAACCCCAATGCATGTGATACAATGCCATTCCAATTCCCACAGACCCATCAATAACCCTCGCCCTCCTTTACTCCACCACAGGGTCCGATCCAAACGACGAGCTACAGGACACCCCTACCAGCACACCTGCAAAGAGGGCCAAGACCAACGGCCAGAGACCCTCCACCTCAGCTGCACGCATCAAGACACGGCAGCAGCACAAATCAGGTGGCAGCACAGAGGAGGGAACATCAACAGGCACCCCAGCAGCCAGCATGCCCACAACACCACCACCACAGGTCCCCCCAATGGATGCCACAGAAGGCACTGCCTCTGGTGGCAGCAGCACCATAGGTGACACCCCATTGATGGCAGCATGCTCGGACACAGAAAACGGGGATGCCGAAGTCAGATCCATCCATGACCTGTCCCAATCCCCCTGTCTGTCCCATCCCGTACAACATGAGGATACCACGCAGGGGCACCCACAAGACGACGACTGGCCATCCCCCACAAGCCCTGTGGCAAGGCAACATGAGGACAACAGCCCCTCTGTGACACCCCCGCAAATGGCCATGGCCCAGCAGAGGCAACAGTCCCTCGACCAGTTGATCGAACAACAGCAGCAACTGGCCACGCTCCTCAAGGACCATGCTGATGAATGTGGGGCCACTAAGGCAGACATAGAAACATCAACTGAGACACTTAGGGCACAAATCGAGAGTAGCACCGAGAGCCTGAGAGTCCAAATGGAGAGAAGCACCGAGAGCCTGAGGGGGGAACTGCATGCGACGGCCAAGGACGTATGTGCCGAACTTGCCGCAGTGCGCCGTGTGCTCACTGAGCTCTCGCAAACCCTTAGGGACATGCATGGACGTGAGCAGGCAGACACATCATCCGTTGCAAGTTCCGTCCAGGGCAGCCCCCAACGTAGATCTGGAAGGAACCTGCGCTCCACAGGCAGGGGTGCCCCTGATACCCGCAGAGGGGGCATGCAATAGCGACAGCCCACTGACAATGAGCATCTTTGGACACTGGTGTTCGGGGGGGAGGTAGGAGGGTGGAGGGGGTGTGTTGGGCTCACTTGGGTGGCGGGTCGATAGGGTGTTCAACATGACCTCACATATGCCATAAAAAGTGCACGATCAACCAATGAGATGTGTGGACATTGATCTTTGTGTACTAGGCCATCATAGGCGTACAGTCCATATTGTGCATGTCCCAGACACACGCAGTGCCACGAGTCCCGTGTCCATGTATCAGCCACCAGGCGTGAGTGCTAGAAGCATACATCAATGAGATGCTGACGAATGTCACGGGCCTCCGGTGCCTCGCAGACTCCATGAGGTGCTGCCACATCCCCACCCTCATCATGACCATCTTCAGGTGCTTGCAGTTCTGCGTCAGGGGGCATGGGCACATTTCTACGTACGCACATGTTGTGGAGCATGACACATGCCATCACCATCTTTGCAACCTTCTCATGGCGGTACAGGAGTGCCCCGCCAGACCTGCTGAGGCAGCGGAAACGGCCCTTCAGTAGGCCGAATGCCTGTTCTATGACTACACGGGTACGTGAGTGGGCATGGTTGTAGTCCTCCTCATGCTGGTCCCGTGGGTTCCGGACTGGTGTGAGGAGCCATCTCTTCAGTGGATATCCAGCATCACCTGTATGTGGACGAGAAACGTATGATGTGGAATGCCATTGATACGTACGCACACCCCCCCCCCCTTCCTGCCAGGTCATTGCCAATTCACATACCCCACATCATCATGCATGTAATGAGACTCACCGAGTAGCCAGGATCTGTTCCCTGCGTGTCGCTCCATGTAGCGTGGTATTGTAGAGTTCCTCAAGACCATAGAATCATGGGTTGATCCAGGGAATCGGGCACAACAATGTGTAATGATCCTGTTGGAGTCACACACCATTTGTACATTCAGGGAATGAAATTGTTTTCGGTTGCGGTACTGGGCCTCCATGGCATGTGGGACGACCAATTCAACATGGGTGCAGTCGATGGCACCAATGCAACCCGGTATGCCGGCAAGTGCATGGAATCCCACTTTCGTGTTGGTAATTTCCTGCTCCGAGCTTGGTAGGGAGATGTAGTCGTCTGCGTGCTGCAGGAGGGCATCGAGCACTTGCAATAGTGTCCGTGAGAACAGTGGCTGAGAAATGCCATGCAACTGTCCGACTGTGTGCTGGTAGGTGCCTGTGGCCAGGAAGTGGAGTACAGACACCACCTTCAGTAGGGGTGGGATGGCGGTTGGGCTATCTATCATGCTGACAAGGTCAGCCTGTGTCATGTCCACAATGGCGGCTATGGTGTCCCGGTCCAGACGGTAGAGGGTGTGGATCTGCTCATCAGTGAGGTTGAACGGATGGGCTCGGAGGCGTGGGATTGCGGGCTGCCTGCGTGGTGGTAGTGGCTGTGCTGGTGGGCCTTGCTGGCCCTGCCTTGGCCTCCTCCTCCTCCTGCGTCTCCTCCGTGCGGCTGGTTGTAGTTGGTGTTCGTCTTCTTCTTGGAGTTGGAGCACTTGCAGTGCTATCAGGTCCCCCAGGGCCAACATCGCGAGTCCTGCCGGTAGCATTTCGGTGTGGTTGTGGGAGGAGACTGGCTGTGCAATTTATGTGTTTTCAGGCTGTATGGCCTCCACCTGTGGTGATTGATTCCACCTGTGCAAACTGCTCTCCCCTTTGGCCGAGCACGTCACGCGCACAACGCTGCAATTCGGGGAATGGTATCTTGCTATTGCTATCATGTATTTGTACCCGATGGCCGTGTAAGATTGGATTGATATGTTCATTCTGCTGTGGTCCCATTGTTTCCCATACTATCTGTGCAGTCGCGAACAGACTTGTGAAGGGTCAGTGGAACGTAGTACTCGAGTAACGGTGGGCCCTCATGCATCACTGTACCGAGTTGCAACGACGGGCGGGGCGTCCCATTCGTGGGTGAAGGCAGTTGCCATTTTCACACACAGCCGCACTCGATGGAATAATTAGTGATTTCAAACGGCCACAGATGCCTTTCCGACGTGGTGTTGCAAATGAGGAATTCGTAGGGCGGCGCTTTCGGTTTCCAGCTAGCGGCGAGGAGATGCCCACAGGTCTGACTGCAAATATAACGTTCTATTGTTCAATGTCCTTGAGACAGGGCCCATGGCGAGGGAGCAATGATTGATATGAATAGTTTGGGATGCGCAATAGCTACGTGGGCGATGAGGCCGGCCGTTCCCAAATACATGTTACTTCACAACACTGGAATTACGGGCTGGGGCACTGTGGATTTTGCAGGCTGCATAACGCACAGACTCAATGGATGTTTCTAATGTTATGTGAGTAATTATTCAGGCGTTTTGATCCCGGGATGAGGGAATGATGAATGGATGCATGGGCAGGTGATTTGATACAGAGTTTGCCATGTACAGGGCTTCTTGGGATCTATCCGCCTCCCCTACGCTATGTGATGCAGGGCTGCCATAGTGGGACCATCGTCTATCTGGCCTTGTTGAGCCCTCCCTGTCTCGAGGCGCACTCAGACACTTGTGTCCATGCACGTTAACATTCCCATCTGATGGATTCTGTTTTGACAGACGCATGCACAGGTACACTCGTTTGTGATGGTGTTTGCACCTCGATATAGATGTTTATGAGTCGCAAGTGGTTTTGGGGTGGTGATGATCCTTTTGAGTGGGCTAGCATGCATATGGCTGTGGATTTCGTGTGATCATTGAAGTGAGTTGTTCGAATGTGGTTCTGATGGCCATTCTGTTCTTTTTCTTTTCTTTTGGTTGACAGGTATCTCCTCCCCTTTTGCCACTGCCATCTGTATGCCACTCCTGCAGATGGATTTTACTCCCGACACCTGCTGCTTCGTGTTAATCAGTGGAGCAGCATTACGATCTTATGGGACGATCGCCAATGGCCCACATGCCCTTACGCAGTACTGGTGGCTCGGAGCAACATTTCGGCCTTTCAGCTGGACTAGTGCCTCCCCATTGGGACGGCCCTGCGGTTCTGTGCGCTTCCATGTTGCCTTTTCGTACGTGAATGTGGCTCTGTGTACCATGGGGGAACAGGGCGACACACAAGTAGTGGCTGGTCATTTCTTGCGGATGCAGCCCACAATGGTGATTAGTGTTTTGGAGTTCATGGCCTGATGGCTGTATGGGCTTGGTGACTTTGATGTGCATAAATTTCTATTCTGATTTGGCCCGTGTAGCGTTTTTCTTTGCAAGTGATGTGGCTTATGCCTATTTGGGGGGCGATGTATTGTGAGGAGATCTGCATTGGGTTCCAGCTTCGGGGTTTAGTTGCGTGGTGCTGTACTGGGCGCGTTTGCCTACTAAGCCCGTGAGGTCAGGGATGGGGGCTGCCTATATGACAGTTTGAATGTTGTCATGCTCAGGGGCGGGGGATTGGGTTTTGTGTAACAGATGCCGGTCAGCCAGGTGGACTGGTGGAATGATGTGATTCTCGGAATATTGCTGGTCACAGGTGCCTGTGTTTGCGTGCGTTTCTTGGTGGGGGACTGTGGTCATGTCCATTGGGATTGCTTCTGTATTCGTGCCATCTGTGCCCTGCAGCTCCCATTGGCCCCTCTTGTGTTTCTTTTGTTTGTTGGCATGCATGGGTGACTTGTACATTTCAATGGTTGCATTGTGACTTCATTGCACCTACGGGGGGTTGTACTTTGTGGGCAGGGAGCGGTGTACAGGCACTCAGTGGGGCCGTTTACGGTTGATTCGCGATGCCGTACTTCTCGCCATGGCGGAATTGTACATTACGCCATGCCTGATGGCGTTAGGTACATGTCCGCTAGGGTCGGAATTGGCGTACCGTTGCACCATGGTGGTGTTTGCGGTTTGGCATGGCGCGTGCGGGCGTGCTTGGTGCATTTAGCGTTGGCGTTCACTACGGTGTCGCTAATGGCTTCGTACTTTGCGGTGACGGGTCATAGTCGCACCGAGCGCTATTCGATGGCGGTATTGCATTTCCGCCATCGTTTTTCGATTTCCGCCAGGGTCGTAATGAGGGCCACTGTGTTGATTTTGGGTGATGCTTTTGTGGTAGATCTGCACAAGTATGCCCAGGCAAGACACCTTGTTGGCGATTTTGGAAGGAGTGGACGCACTGTGGTGCGCTGTCCATGTTCGCAGTTTCGACATTAAGCTTGAATTTTGCAGACAAGTGGCTAGTTTTGCTACATTTGACTATGTCATTGTGCATTATGGCGGCATGGATTTGGGGTACGTGGCTTGTTCACATTTGTTCCATCAACTGAAGTGGTTGATTAATGCAGTGAAGAGGCTTTTTCCCACTGCCCAGGTGGTTTTCTCAGCCATACCACCAAGAAGAGTATGGGATATCCTATGGTATGTTGTTCCCAGCCAGAGGCTGGAAGGGGTCTCATCAACAGAAGCATGTGTGATATTTTGTCCACTCGTGGGATGTTCTTCTGCAACAATGACATAATTAATTCTCGAAATGCAGAGTTTTTCCATGAAAATGGAATTTTTTTTGTCCAGCATTTGTGATGCTCTTTTGTTTGCCCATCTACAGGAGCCGTTGAAAAGTTTACTGTAAGAATGTGAGGATGAGAAGAAAACAGAAACCCCTATAAAAACCGAAAATAAAGATGTTTCTCTAGAAGCATCCAAAAAGAGGCTCTTTTCAGAACCACCACTAATGATGAAATCCCCTACCATGTTTGCAATTTATTCCCCCATGCCCGCACACAGCACGAAAGCCACATCCGGGGCTTTTGAGGATGGCGGGCATGGAAATGGGACTGTGGAGGCTAACGGATTGTGCAATAACATTTCTGGGTGTGGTGTCTATGCAGAGGAATGTTGTACAGAACTGATAGTGTTACATGGAGAGCTCTTTAATATGATTGGTGCATACGTGTGTGACTATTTAATAGTACCGAATGAAGGGGTGCTGAAAAGAAGATAGTGGAAAGGGAAGAAGGACTGGTCCTGCTTTACTGGGGCACATGCCACATACTACCGTTTTCAGCATGCTGCCCATGGGAATGGGACAGTGGGGGTTATCAGTACTGAAGGTGTGGTTCACAGGAAGGGGCATTAATATTTTTCTCCATTACTGTGGATAGTGAGCTGGGCTGACATGGTTGCCATTACTTGCAAAGGTAATGTAGCATAGTATAAATTGTTCCAAAATCAATTACAGCTCAAAGCTATGTGGGCGCTACTCTGTTCTGAAAAACTACAAACAGAATACAGCGCAGTTCTGGGGTGTGACATTTTGTAGGGCTGCTGCACAGACCTTGCAACCGGCAAAGAGGCCTACATCGTTGAACCAAATACATAAATGTGCAATGGCACATTGTGGGGTGTTTGTAATAACACTCTGTAGATTGCAGAACATTGGGCTTTTCCAGTGTCCTAGGGTCCATATTGTGTCCACGACATGGGTGCAGTCGAATGGGGATGTCGCAAATGTTCTCGATTGGGACGGCTGTCCGCAGGACGCACTTTTGGTGGAATACTTTGTGCGCATGTGCATAGGTGGCCTATACACACCGTTGGGATCTCTGGACTGATTCATAGTGCAACACACATGCGCCGACCATTTTTGGACACACTGGTTGCTTGTATGCTATAGCAGGTGAGATGTTTATGTGTTCCTGTAGGACGTGGTGGGTCCCTTGAACTACTTAAAGTTTGTCACAAGTTTATACGCATATGCTGGACAAGGGCGGTGTTACCAGGAGACAGAGGAAGAGATATACATGCGCGTACTTGTGCAACGTCCGCTCCCACAACTAGTTATAGGTGGTTAGCAAGATGAGGACAAGCGGTTCGTACTGGCGTAGTACGGTTGCCTCCATTGTGATTGCGGATATGCCGAGCAGGTGCCGTGTTTTAACAATTTTTTATATAATTTGCTATGTGTTTTGCTTATGTGATAAATCCTTGGATGTCGTCCTTCTCCCCTAGGAGGATCACCGTCCCATGAAGTCAGGGAGGTGAGGCCGCTGCCTGATAGTTCCCCTGGGGATGGTACTCATTGGGTGGATCTCATAGGGAGGGATCCCTGCTATAGGACTAATTTTGAGGTTATGCCCAAAACACATCCCACATCCTCATGCTCCTACCCTAAGCAGGGTTCCATAATCCCACACACTTCCATGTATCTATGTAGGGTAGATGATCTGACCTCCCTAAAAAGTACAGGGATGAGGAAATTTGGGTACTACCTATGTGACTCATATATAGAAACTGGGGCGAAGAAGAGCACAAGTAACATATTTGAGGATGAGACCATCAATACTGAGATGAGGAAGAGGCACAGAGCAATGTAGAGTGCCCCACGGACCCAACATGCGGCCTAGACAACTTGGAAAAGGGAAGCCCAACCTGATAGTAAAAAGGGAAGAAGGAGTTCATGAATTTTCAGACCATTCCTGAAGGAACCCGGGAAACTCAAACCAACTGGAGGAACAGGGACGCCTAGAGCGTAGAGACCGGGAGACTAGGACGTCGGCAGAAGTGTCTCAAACAGATCTGCTGTGGTCGGACCAAAGAATGAGGCAGAGACCAGGACAGTGAACCATTTTGGAAAGCTGGCTTGTATGGAGAGCTAGAAATTCAAAGCCAAAGAGCAGGGGAGTGCTGCGAGGGCGTGGCAGCCCCTGGAGAGACTGCGAGAAGCCAGAGCAGGGAAGAGAAGCCCATGGGCAACCAGAGGTTGCTGGTAAGAACCCTGGAGAAGTCTGGGTAGCTGGGATGTTTGGTGGGCACCCCGAAGGGCAAAAACGTCTTAAAGAATGCACCTGGGACCCACACCTAAGAACAAAATGCCTCCAAAGTCATCTTCATAGTCACAGTACCTGGCAGGATAGTGAACCAGGTCTGCAGTATCAAGAGAAGAAAATCTCACAGATCTGGGACCTGAACCCTTTTATGAAGAGTAATCTAAGTTATCTTCATAGTCACAGTAGCCAGCAGGGTAGTGAACCAGGTGGAGTGTGGGACAGAAAATGTGAAAGACCTGGGGAAGGAAGATATTCCCCCAGGAGTACAACATTGTAAGAAAGGCCAGGGGAAGGGAGATGTTCCCCATAGTGTTTGTGACATTTTGAGAAAAGCCATTGGAAGGGAGTCATTCTCTTGGTGTTGTGAGAAGCCTAGGAAAGGCCATGGGAAAGGCCATGGGAAGGGAGTAATTCCCCCTGGCATTGTGGACATTGTGTGAAAAGCCAAGGGATGTGTTTCATTCTCTTTGCATTGTGAAACGCCTGAGAAAGGCCAGGGGAAGGGAGTAATTCCCCCTGATATTGGGGACATTGTTAGAAAAGCCAAGGGAAGGGAGTCATTCTCTTGGTGTTCTGAAATGCCTGAGAAAGGCCAGGTGAAGGGAGTCATTCCCCCTGGTATTGTGAACATTGTGAGAAGCCTGAGAAAGACCATGGAGTCATTCCATTGTTGCCATGGTTTTGAGTTGGAATTTTGCTTTATTTGTGAACTGAGACTTTTCAATCTGCAACTTTGTATAATACCCTTTAAAGGGATTGCAACCTGGGTAAGGGATACATTCCCTCATGAAATAGTCCCTCTAGACTACTGGCATGGTAGTCCGCTCTACAGGTGAGGACTTGCCAACCTTTTAGTTTAGTTAGAAGTGTAAGGGAAGGAAATACGTTTTGACACAGGGCGGTGGACTTTTGGTTATGGACATCGTGCCATATCCTTGGTATTAAGTTGAGGCAGGGAATCCCCTCTTAGTAATAGGGCCATGAAGGGGTATGCCTTTATTTTTCTCACAAATCAAAGTCTTTGGCAATAATCATGCCACCTGTGTTTGTCTCCTCCTTCAACACCCTTCCACGTAGCACACACTAAAGATGATATCTACAAACCCTCCGGATATGTTATGCATAGCAAGTGTTTGCCCATTTACTTTATTTTCCACTGTCATTTTATCATATTTACTGCTTCCTCCCAGGGCAGTTATGTCTAATTTCACATTTGAGGGGACCACAACTGAATAAGATTACTGGTTATCCTGAATCAGGTACTCCCCTGGGTTGACGAGTTCCAACCTCCTATTCCCAGGTTGTTGTTTCCCCAGACAGCATAATCAATTGCTTATTCATTTTCTCTGTATTAATTTCTGTCCAATTAATCGGATTACCTTCTTTTTTCACCCTGACTGTTCTATACTTAAGTTAAGGATAAGTTGTTTCCACTAAATATAGCCTGAAAAATAACAAAGAATGTTCACTTGCCTTGCCCTGTTACTCATAATGTTAATTTAATGTATACATATATACTGTGGCGTGATGGAGTAAGGAGGCTGATGAGGTGTTAGCATTTTGGCTATAGACATTTATTCACAATCAAGAAATGAACCTGTCTCTCCCTATCCCTAGAGGGGTTTTCCCTGCTTCAACACAGAATAACTTGGGTACTTGTCAGGATGTAAATCAAAAAGCCAAAATACCATCCTCTGTCCAAACCTACTACTCTATCCCTACCACCAAGAAATAAACCAAAAAGGATTCAATGAACTTCTTATCAAAGTCTGTAGGAGAATGGCTCCCTTCTCCTGGTGAAACAATCCAGCCACAGGCTGACTCAAACGTAGTCTCTTGCAATAGGGTCTGATTTACCAAATACACTTAGACCAGGAGAATTTTGGTGGTCTATCTGGAAAAATTCTGAAGACTATTCCTTGATAGTCCTTTAAAAGTCTCTTTATTTTCTCCCAATGATTTGCAAACAGCAAAGTTAAGGCTTTATCTACTCTTCTTCTTATTTCTGGCATGTTATCAGGACTTTTTATATCTTGAATATTAGGGATAGTGTCACTTGACAGTTCTTTGTCCTTTTGGTATCTTTCATATGTGTTGACTTTTCTACTGTGACAAGGGAGTTCACACCCAAGCCACTCTTGAGATTTATGGTTTTTCGTATCAATGTGGCGATGTAGCGATGGAGATTACTCCGAAGGAATTCATGACACTTGATTCTCTGAATATCACTACTGTGATGAGGGAGATTACTCCAGAGGAATGCTAGACTCTTGGTTCTCTGGGTATTAAACATGTAACTAGGGAGATCAATCCTAAAGGATACTTGACTCTTAGTTCTCTGGGTATCACTACTGTGATGAGGGAATCAATCCCGAGGGTTACTTGACACTTGGTTCTCTGGGTGTCACAGCTGTGTCAAGGGGGTTCTCTCCCAAGGAATACTTGACCTTTTGGGCTCCCTGGACCCCAACCAGCTTTCCACAACTCCCATTACCAGTATCTTCACTGGGGAGTGCTACCGGTTCTTCTCTGGGTTTCACGTCGCTGTTGTCTCTGCACGCGTTCAGCACGTATTCCGCCTTTCCTCCTCTTTGGTCTATGCAGCTCCACAGAGTCATTGCTGAGGCAGTCTCAGTGTGTTTCATGGACCACCCAGACCTCTCCGATCCTCCTCGGTTTCCTTATTCCCATAAGGGGAGTTCCTCCCTATAAGGTCCTCCCACTTTTTACCACCCTAGCCTCACAGGGAAGGGCTTCCATCTAGGGAGAAGCAACATGATCCCGTGAATTGTCACAATACTCACTCATGGAATCTGAGGTATGTCATTCTGGTTAAGTTCCCTTGATGGTCCTCTTCCATCGGGCATTCAACATAATAAGGCACCATTCCCAAAGCAACTCTGCCCAGAATCATCTAGCTTTGTCTTTGTTTTTTAAATGTATCTCAGATATCCCTGCATCTCGAATGGGGATACATAATCACTCTTGTTACTGGTGGTTAACTCTGCTGGGCATCCGTCATTATTGTCTCCTACTAGAATCACAAACTAATTGGCCATATTTTCCTGCCATTCTGAATTATTTAATGAATACCTGCAGCAGTAATAGCATACTCCTTCATATAATGCGGAAAGTAGATATTTATCAATAAAAGTTCCACAATTTCTTTGGGACCATTAATAGTCAATGGGGTCATTCCAAGTTAGGAGGTAACCATGCTGCTATTAACGGCATGGCTACCCCCTTGCCGGGTACCGGGTCCGAGTTCCTTGAATGAAGAATTACCGGGCCATTCTCACCTTGGAGGACCCGGTAATTCCTCATTCAAGAAACCCATCCCCATCCCCATTCCCATTCGAGCCTCCATAGGGCTCAATGGGAATGAGGACGGTGTTAACGGGCCGTTGTTAGCACCCTGGTCTGCTCGCGGGACCCACTAAGAGCGCCTGGTAAAACCAGGCATCCTTAGCGGGTTCCCATGAGCAGACTCGTAATGAGGCGGTAACAGGTTGACGGCTCCGGCACCTTTACCGGTGCCGTTAACCCCTTACCGCCTCACTCGTAATGACCCCAAATGTCCCTGCTAGAACATTGTTGCAATTATTATCAGCTTGGTGTCTTTCCATTTTGATATATTTTTTAAATACAAGTTAGCAAATCTCCATTTGTACAACCATTCCCTCCTTTCCAGATGGTCGTAGTGACATCATATATCCATCAAAATAGGGGGATTGTGTTGACCACATTCCTGCAATAGTATTCTATCATATGGCATTATAAAATCAACCATGTTCCCTTACATTAACATTTTTTGTGTACCCTTTCATATTGCAGGATTGTGAGGAAAGCTCCTTCTACCTTAAGTCCTCCACAGATTTGCAGTCTGTGTGGAATACACTAACCAGAACCTCTCTCTTTATTCAGGGATTGGAACACCTTTTCCTCCCCTCTCATTATTCCAAACCTCCTGGTCTTAATCCCCTCCCAAATGCATTTTATCTTTAGATTCACTTTATTACTTTTCAATATGGTCTTTTCTGGTTCGGCAACACCACCTTCTCTTCACTATTCCGACCGCTCTCCTTACACTTATTAAAACATTAGTAGACTCCACTATGTCATAGCCTAATAATCAAAAGGACTCTATCTCCCTTAGCATCAACTTCATTATTGCCATTGATGTAAAGTATATCTTAAAATTAGTGATCAGGAAAAACCACTAATGCTATGTCATAGGTTGTCACCGCTATTTAGCTCAGTAGCTCATGGAATGCATTGAGTAGGCTACTTTGTTTTAATAACCATGCTCTATATAAATTGCTCTGCTTTCTCAATTAGATTTTTGGCATTCTTTTCCAACAAGTGTGTATGGCAAATGGCTTTCTTATTATATACCCACTGTCGATAGTTTTTGATTTCCAGCCTTGGAGAAGCTGATTCCAAGTCAGAAATCTCCTCAGCTGGGGATTTAATTGAGGCCATCTCTTCTGCAGGCGTCAGAATAGATGTCATAAGGACTAGTTCCACAAAGTCTTGATCTAGTCTTACAATATTATTAGAAACTCTATTCCCACATTCCCCCTTTATGGCAAAACATTTGTTTTCATCCAATAAGGAGAAGGCTGTATATACTTTTCATTTCTTGTTTGTCGTTCACTAATCAGATGCTCCTTTGGAATGCATAGTCATCTTATCCTGTTTCTTATGAGTATGAACCTTTGCCTTTGTTGGTACTCTATTGGGTAATGACACATGTACAACATCCAAGGTTCTATAGAACCCTTCTACTACTTGTGCTCCTCTTTTCCCACCAACCCTTACTTTCCCCTTTCTTTTAATCTTTTTACACATTTGTAGTCACTCCAAGGTCTCTTACATCGCAACACTATTATTTTAGGATGATGAAAAGCAGACCCAGGCATGCCTGACTTTTGACTGAATGCTGGTCTGACGTGTAATCCTACAATTCACACTTTAATTTGAGCAACTTCAAAGGATGAATGGCTGAGTTCTTTTTACTGTGAGTTAACCCTGCGGCCAGTAGGTTATGCATAGATCTCTGCAGTAATTGCATTAATTTACTGAGATATCTTACTGCAGAGATGAATGTGCTGTCCGACTTGGTTAACATTCAGATATGTTCAGGACTCTGTTTCCCCTTGCTACCCCCCACCCAGGTCTAAAAGATACAGATTGACTACAAATGGGCTTATAATTGTCCATGGATTACCAAGCTGGGCCTCGTACCAAATGCAGCATAGAAACAGTTATTATGCAAGTAATTGACAAGGCTCTACAGATCATGGACAAAATAGGCTTTTGCCTTCTGGTTCTTCTGGACTTTTTTGCCACCTTTGGCACAGTCAACCACCATATTTTGACCGGTCTGCTTGCCCAAAGATTGGGCTCAAGCACACATCCCTGTTGGTTCTTCTCTTAAGTATCAGACAGACACCAAGCTGTTCAGATCAGCATCTTCAGATATGACCATTTACACGTTATCTGCAGAGTTATTCAGGGTTCCATACTTGCCCAGTGATTTTCAACCTGAATGTGGAATGTGAAGGGTCAGAAATGTGAGACGGACAACTTGATGAAAGTTTTTCAACAAATGCCATTTTATTAAATTAAAAGATTGAATAAGTGCCTCACTATCCCTACCCTGATGAGGATGTCCCTGCCTAAGATAAACTAAAGGAAAACACTCTAACAAAAGGTTTATCTCCCTCTCACGTTTATACACACCAAATCAATAAGGAATTATATGGCAGTTTAACAAAAGAAAACAAAACAAATTTAGGTTACAACACACAAGCTGCTTTTTCTGACAGCCATGGTGAATTCCCCTTCCCCAGATTTAATCATGTATTTCTATAAATGTTAAAAAACGATAAGTAAATCCTGTATCATAAAAGAAAGATTCCGCTTCAGTTATATTCCTAATCCAGCTTGACCACACAAAGTTTCAACTTGCATTCCAAGGATAGTTCACAATGGGTAAATGACACTTTCCTCTTTCCACTTGTATTTAAGGTATTGAAACAGCATCTAGTCATCAACAATGAATTGTTAGTAATTTCATTAACTTCAAAGCAAATGTCTTTGCCAGGATGGTTTAGCACCACATCAAATTTGCCACAAGCTTTACTCCATCACAGTACTTTATGAACTTTTAGCTGGTTTACACTCATGCCAGGTTTACCACTTAAACAACACTTGTTCTGGTTTATTCTTGCCAGAACAGAACCAATAGTTACCAATGTTCTCTGTCTGGTACACTCTCCTGTCAACCAAGACAAACCACTACAGTTCACTGTACAGGTATACTCTCCTGCATGAACACAACCAATTGGCACAAGGTAACAAGACCTGGTATACTCCCTTGCTAGGCCCAACTACTAGTTCTAAGCACTTCTGTGGTAAGGGTCAACTTCAAAGGTTTTAACAATGTCTTCTGCTTCACAACATTAGATTTAGGATTCTCTTCATGGGAACCATGAATGACACGTGTGCTATTTATTATACCTAAGTGTTTACCACACACAAGACAGGCCATGCTTTCTTCCTCCTGAAGCTCTTGCACCAGAAGGGCAACCCTTCCTGCCAATCGTGTTCCACCTTTGTTTCATTAACCAAGTGCTAATTATAATTCTTCCTCTTCTTCACGCTTCCTTGGCTTGGGCAATGTGGGTTTAAGACATTCTCTACCACTGGACAATATTTCTCAGACACTTTGTTATGTTCAATTATCTTCTCTTGATTTAGGCAACCTGCAGTGTTTGTCAATTTCTAGAGTGTATGTCACATTTGGCTTTGGCAATGATGGTTTGGGTTACATTCTTTATATATTGCCCCTTTAAATGGTTGGTTGTCCTTATAACCCACTAGATAGTAATCAACTCCTGGGGCCTCATTACACGGTAGGCGGTGAGCCATGGTGCTATTAGCGCCATGGCTCATGCCGGTAACATACCGGCACCGCCTTGGTAGAAAGGGGATTTACCGCCCCATTCCAAGGTTGGAGGGGTGGTAAATCCCCCTTCCACCATTGCCCTTCACCATTCCCATTTCTGCCCCATAGGGCTCTATGGGAATGGGGAAGGCGCTAATTACGGCACCGCAATTTTGCGGTGCCGTAATTAGCTCCGAGGTCCCTTTGCGGGTTGGATTTTAACACCTGCAAAAAGCAGGCGTTAAATCCCCCAACCCGCAAAGGGACCTCGTAGTAGGGCGGTAAGGATTTACCGGTACCGGTATTTTACCGGTACCGGTAAATCCTTACCGCCATCCGTGTAATGAGGCCCCTGGAGTCTCTGGAGTCTCTGCCTTCCAACTGCTTTTGTTTACATCAGCTTGATATTTGATAAAGTCACTAATCGGTTATAGAGCAGGTCAGTAGTCATTAATGAGTCTGGGTTCATACAACGAGAAACCACAGAGCGCTTCAGAGTCACAACTTGACAGTGAACTCGGTAGTGTGCACGTCCATGTACCTGGCGGCTCCGAGCTTATCTCGTTTACTTACCCGATGCGGCCCATCAACCACTCCTGCACAGCCTCCTGCGTCTCAGAGCCCTCGCCGCTTCCCCAACGCTCTGGTGCCCACCTGCCACCACTGAACACTGCATGTTGGGGAAAATCACAAGCAGGAGTGCTTTCCACTGCGCAACCTCTGCAGTCTGGGACTCCCCAGCGTCCCTGTGCTAGTCTGCCACCGCGGAATGCTGCAAACTGGGCAAATCACATACCGGTGCTCTTTCCGCTGTATGACCTCAGCAGCTGAAATCTCTAAACCACATGCTTCTCTCAGGACCAACATCAGCTTCTCTCACTACTCTGGTCCTGGCGTCCTGGTTCTTCCATGATTTATTATGTTGCTTCGTGGAGAGTGTAAAACTCCTCCAACAACTACTGCTACCACTGCTCTCCTGCTGCTGCTTCGGTGACCTCGCCTTCTTCCACCTTGATCCTAATCTCAATCTAATGGCCCCCACCTAAGGGGGGCTTCTATGCCTCTCAGCCATCCTCAGTTGTGGGTAATTAATCCCAATGGACTGCACTCTGCAACCCTGTGCCTCTACAGCCCTCTTCCTCATCCCAGTACTCTGGGAATTCTGGGACTTGCAGTCCCTTTCACAAAAGTCAGTTCTTTTGATAGCTCTAGTTTTACAATAAGCCATTAGGAGATTGGGGTCTTGGGCAAAGTTACCTAAGGGGCTCTCACATTCCCTCTGACCTGTCCTCCGCCCTCCTCCATGTGATGCTCCTGGCTAACACTGCCACCAGCCTCACAATCAGAAAGCTGCAGCCTTTCGCTGGCCACATTAGAGGGGTTCAAGGTCAGGTTTCCGGGGAGAATCATCTCTGATTCATCACAGGAATCAATGTGCTCCCTCCTTGATGATGCAAAGTTCTCTCTACCCCAATATGCAGGCGAAATCCAGCTGTACCTCAGAGTGAACTGCTCCCACAATATAAGATGATTCTGGAAATGCCTTGCCACCATGCAAATGTGGATGACAAGCTCCTACCCAAAGCTCAACTGAACTAAAATGGAATGCATTATCCATAGTCACCAATCAAAACAGGACATCTTCCAAGGATGGTTAAATGCCATGCACATGGATTGGTTAACTCCTCAACGCATCTCCTCTGCCAAAACCCTTGGGTTTATTGTAGAGCATAACCTCTCCTTTCAGCAGCATTTTGCCAAAAGGACTAAGCCTGGTGGGTATCAGCTCAAACACTCCACATATTAAGGCCTCCCTCCCAACACAAAACATCTGGAGCATGATACAGGCACTCCTGTTTGAAAAAAATGGATGGGGGAAGCATCTTCTTCTTTGGACTCCCTGCCTTACAGCAGGCCCCTCCCAATGTAGCTTATCATGCAAAAGCAAGAATCATAACAGGTTCCAAGGATTGCAACCACATTACCTCCCTTTGCATTACCTACACTCTCTACCTATTTTTAACAGGATTGTCTCAAAATGTGCCTGTATCACATACAAAGCAATCACTGCACGAACTCCTAACTTACTGCCAAACATACCACCTCTGGTGGCACATGCTCCACCAGGAACCAGACCCTCTCAATGCTTGAAATAAAACCGGCATTCAGGGGGAAACCAGAAAACAGTGTTTCCTCTGCTATGCCCCAGCAGATTGGAATTCGATCCCTGTTGCAGTTCAGAAAGGAAGTTAATATCCTACTTTTATGGAATTCCTAGGAGTTACCTAGGATCCACTGTCCATGGCCTACCACCCCTAGGGTTGTTTTGTAAATGTACCCTCCTACTTCACTCTAACTCATGTACAGTGCTCCCTTGCTCTCAAGCTAGGTTCCTGCTATATAAAACTCACATACAAATATGTATTACATACATTATGATATATTATTGGGTGGAGATTTTAACACAACTCTAAATTTCAAATCCTCTAAACTGAACAAACCCCTCCCTAAGTCTATGAGGGTAATATTTTACTACATGGATATATTGCCACTGTCTGATCCTAAGGTATGGCTATTGATTTTAATGGATGCAAAACTCAACCTTCTGAGACCTAACACGACCCAGCTCCCAGCAGTACATCAGTAAAATTACTGGTTTACTTCTTACAAGCTTCACATAATTCGAGGACAACTGTAGATAGTAAGGTTGGGAGACTTATTTTCAAGTGGTAGATTTATCCGTATGGAGGAATAAAAAGCCATAAAAAGCCATGGATGGTACGTCACGACTGCAGCTATTTTGGTATGATATGATAGGTTATTTATAACACGCTTAATACCAGGGTTTCTAAGTGCGTACTGGGGATTGAACCTGTGGAGCTCCTTGTCGTCTTGCTTCCAAGGCCGAGCACGGTAGTCTGAGAAGTACAGCTCGTATTTACTTCGTCTTATTTTCAGAATAACCTGTTGAAAGTGAAATACTGAATTTGCATTGCATATAGATGAATGCATATATAAATCATGTACTTCACGTAAGGGAATTGTTGATGCACTAATGTGCAGTTGCAAGTCAGAATTAGGCTTGTATTTAATGGAAGCAGATTGGCCATTTATTCAATTGCATTTTACTAATATTTTTGAATACTATATTCCTGAATTGTTATAGGTGGCTGAAATAGAAACACAGTATGCAGTATTTTTATACGCCAAAGAAAATTACTAGTGGTGCCAAAGAGCTTGTTCATGATGTAGAAGGGAACATGGTGGTTTCTTGCACATTGCATCGAATGCCCCTCATTACTATAATTTTGGAAAGAAGTCTATTCCATTTTCTTTGGTGACCTCTATTAAGATGCCTTTGAACTCACAACTCTGTTTACCGAGATTACATGATCATTTGTACTATTGATTGTTATAGAAAATTCATAGGCATTGCATGCCATGCCTTATGAAAACAATCCTAATTCGCAACGAAACAAAGATCCCACCCCAAAATTAGATGAATGATTTTAAAGCTGAGTCTGGTGCAACCCCCTCCTCCTGTCTCTAGACCTAGAGAATGCAGGCCTGTCACTGTTCTATTTGAAAGTTTGAAAGGAACACGTTGAACACATGAGAAGCGACAATATACTCACTGAGCTGTCTGATTGATAATATTGATGTTATGCTGTTTTTACGGTTACCAGTCATTTGGTCGAAAACCAAATGATCGAATGCCATTTGATTGAGGGTCAAATGGTCGAAAAAATGGTCGAATTTTTTTTTTATACGGGGGGGTTCCCCCCAAACCCCCCTTTTTCTATATTATTTTTTTTTTACAAAACAAAACTAAAAAAATATATAAATAAATAAATAAAAAAATTAGACCATTTTTTTTCCGACCATTTGACTTTCGATCAATTGGTAATTCGATCTTTTATTTTCGACCATTTGACCGGACACCGTTTTTACTTTATCTATGCAGTGATGATGTGGATTATGCTACAATCAATAAACACTGTGCTAATTATTATTGTAAATTTCAATGTACATCTTTTTTCTTTGCGACATGATGCAAATTAAACATTTTGAAATTCAAGTCAAAAGAAACTCCTACATTTTTCTTTGGTATAGAGTAATCTGTGGATTTTGTTAGATTGGGTTTGTACACAAATGTGCTCTAGTGAACCTCCTTAGCAGTATGAGCAGAGTCTGATGTTGGTGTGTTGGTCTGGGGTGTGATATTGTAGGTAACAAATTAGTTTGCTTGCTTTGAAAATTCCCAGGTTCTTCCATTATAATTCTGTATGATCATGTAGGCTGGATGCACCCGCCGATTCTCTTCACCGCCTCTTGATAAATCCCATGTATTTTTCTTGACGATCTTTTTCTTGGTGTGTACAGCAGGGACTTTTGGAGAGACAGTCTTTCAGTCCGGTGCCATACCATGTTACGCAACAGATCCAAGTCACAGCACCAATCTGTGAACATCCAAAAAATAGTAATTATTTCTATCATTTGGATGAGAGTAAAAGGTTTATTGCAGTTTGCTCTTGCAAGACAATACAGACAGCATCCTAGCATTAACCTGTTCCTAACCAACTAACCTGCCTTGCCTTTCATAGGAGCTCCTTTGTGCTTTCCAAACAATTGACCCCGCTACTTTCAAAGACACGTACCAAGACTTCCGGTCTGCTGTGCACACCTTGAATAATAGGATAATTTTATTGTCTCCTGGGGATAGTCTCACATTTATCTATGTGCCCATAATGGAGCACCTGAAACATGGGGTTGGTGATGCTTTTCCAGTGCCATCCTCCTCAGGCGAGTGGCATTGGCTTCCGCAGCTCTGACAATGCCTGGTGTTGGAGAATAGCCCTATTGTGGAAACCAATTCAAACTAGCTGGATCTATTGACACTGACTCAGTGGCCTTGTGTCATGAGTAGTAATTGGCACCCTTTTCTGACTATATGGTACCCAATCATCACCATAAACCTTCCCGGACAATACCTATTCATATGTTTGTCTTTACTTTCTGTTTGCAAGACTTTGGAACTTCCTTATTTAATTTCACAAACTGCATGTCCCACAATGTACTGTGTGGCCATTCCCGTTCCCTGGCTATTCCTATGCAGCAGTCTTGAGCTACAATCCCCATAAACCTTAGAGATTAGTGCTGATTTCACTTTCCCAGGTTCAGCGAGGAAGGAGGTCAATTACCTTCAGGTGTGCTGGTCCAGGTGCTGCTTATGAGCCTGTTTCAACACAGGGCTGGTCAGTATTTCAGCAGCTGCCTGCAGGAGCACAGGTCTCTTGCATTGAGCTCGCTTCAAGCCATTTGTTGCCTTGATCCTTGGATGTCTGCCGTGTCCTGTTGTTTCCAGTACCTCCTCTGTTCCAAAACACTGTGCTCCCTGCCTTTCAGCCCTGCTAACCTGCCTTCACTTCCGTGCCTATTGCCTTGCACCTCTGTGCTTCCTACACTGCAGCCCTGCTCCCCTGCTTGCAGTCCTCTGTTCCCTGTCTACATCCCCTGGCTCTCACTAATTATCTTGTTCCCTACCTGCAGTTCCTTGTTCTTTGCCTATTGCCGGTCAACTGATTTTAACTTCCTTTAGCCTTCAGTCCTTCCCTTGTTATCCCACATCATAGCTTGTTTCCTTGTTATCTGTATGCAGTCCTGCCCTTGTTATCCCACTACAGAGTGACAGCTCCTTGTTTTCTGTCTGCAGTCCTACCCTTGTTATTCCAGTCCAGAGTCACTGTTCTTTGTTAGCAGTCTGCAGTTTCCAGTCTCCTTACCCCTGCACTTAGATTCTAGTTTTCTTGCTTTTCTTCTTTCATGCGGTTCTCTGCCCTGAACCTTGCTCTGTTTGACTTCCTTTGTTCCCTGGATATTTCTGTTACAGTTCTTGTCTTCAATCGTGCCTTGTGTAATTCCTTTGTTCAGAGTTTGGCTACTGGGTTTCCAGCAGGCAATCTCTGCCCCTTTCCTTTGTTGTGTTTTAGTATTGTACCTTGTGTCATTGTTAACAGTGTGCTGGTTCCTGTTTCAGGAGGCAGTCATTGTTCAATTCCTGCTGGACCCGTACAGGCTACAGTCTTGTGAGTACTGTTTCCTTGTTCTGTGCTGACACTATCCACAAATGGAGAAACATGACCCATATCAGGACACATGTCATTGCTCCTGCTGATGTCTGTTATCAAATGACTTGTGATCCATCCTACATTGGGAAGTGTCCGCAGCTAAAGATTAATGTGAATAGAAAATTGACTGCTTTTGAGCAACAATTATGTACAAGGTCTATAAGCGTTTGTGTTGATGTTTCAAACAAGATGGTATGCAATTTTACTGTTTTCACTGCTAGCCACCTGAGACATGTAAAACCTCCCCCTGGTTGGTTGGTTTCCTGTGGAAACTTCACTTACTCATACATTCCTGCTAATATTTCAGGGAGCCCATGCACTTTGACATGTCTTGGTTTAATGATGCATCCTTTCAAATCTACAATTGGGCGTTCTATACATGCTGCTTCATATACTGCCTTAGCACCAGACTGCAATTCTGAAGTGGATTTACTCTCTGAAATTGAGGTGTTAGCGTTAGCGTTAGCCATTCCTTTATTGGTATTTGGGGCTTGGCAGCTGGTGGATATAAAACCATGATTAAATTAGCCTGTCTAGTGGTTAAAGGGCTTAATGGAACCTATCATGCTTTAACTGAATTGTTGCTGGATAATAGACATTTTAGGAAAGCTATCTTAAAAAATAGAGCAGCCATAGATTATTTGTTTTTGAAGCATAATTTGGGTTGTGAAACAATGAAAGGGTTTTTCGACCTAGGAGATCATTCCCGATCTATTGAAAAACATATTAAAGGTATAAAGGATCTGGTTGCTCGAGTAACACAGGATCGGGATGGGGATTAGTGGGAGAACTTGTTTGCATGGATTCCTGAAGCACTGTTATGGTAGCCGAGTGTCCAAGGGGTGGAGTGTAATGCTTGTGCGAAATGCGAGCTAGAACAACATGGCGTCGATGCGCAGCCATTTTGGACACTCATCTCCCATCACTGTAATGAAAGCCTGCATCTCTGCGTGCCTCGCAGAATAAACAAGCATTTTAGTAGCAAAAGCAGAGCAAGGTCACGTAACTACATAAATATTATTGCTGAGTAGACTTTGCGTGATATTTTGACCCACTCAGATGTGCTATGTTACACCACTTTGCTTCTTTGATGCCAGAAACAGAACAGAATGGATCTGCTGACTACTGTGCGTGCCAAGATCCCTGAATTGCACTTTGCAATAATCGGAAAATGGATGCGCCGCCCTGCCAACACACATTTCAGGTGGGGTGGAACAGAGTACTCGCTGCAGGGTTTGCCAGTGTGATCTTCAAGATATTAAAAGGAGCAAAGGAAAGAAGCAGCATTACTTTGCTGTAAACCCAAAATGCCTCTTTAAAATGTCATCTTTTCAACCTTAAAAGTGCTGTTTTGGTGCTAATCCCATCCTTTTTACTGAACCACTGTGATTAAAGGGCCCTGCAATTCACAGGATCAGTCTTGAGTCTCAGGGGAACCGGGCCTCATATGAATGACAGCTACGCCAAAAAAGTATCTTCGGAAAAGCAACCTGGGACTTTGTTTTTCATTTTCACAGGAAACACAGCTATTTCTTTGCAACAGTATCTAAAGAATCAGCTGTCCAGAGAAAGACTCTAAACAAATGCTTGATACATTTATCCATGCTGCAAACAATTCCAGCACTCAAGGGAAGGACTAAAATGTGTATTTGCTGCAGATGAAAATCAAATATAAAGAAATAAGTTGAACATTAAGGCGATGATACATTCCTCATATAAAAGTCAAGTCCCAGATTCGAAAAGCAAGACCAACAGGTTAAAAACTACACTCACTGATAAAAACCTGGCAAAGGACAACATGGTATCCGTCGAGATTAGCTCTAGTGACTCAGAAAGAGAGCTTGATGATGTCTTCACAGAGGGTCCAATAGTAGGGGAAGTGAACATAGTGAGCGACCAGGAGGACTCAAACAAGGAAACAGAGGGTGAGCTATTAAAGCTGGTACCAAATCAACAAAGAAAGAAAAAAGTCGAAACGAAGAAGGGACAAAATCCCCAGAAGAAAAATTCAATTCAACCACCCAAAAGGTGCATAAAAGAGCCGAAGCAAAGGAGCAGAGAGGAAGTAAAGGTGATGAAAAGAAAAAGATCCACGGCCATCCAGTTACCTTCACCTTTACTATCCTGTCCCTTAAAAGCTTTTTTTACCCAACAATACAAACGGAAATTAACAGTGGACTCCGAGGTGTCAGATGCAGAGATGCTCGAAGTTGCACAAGAAATTCTGCCAGGGTTGAAATTAAGGAAAACGGACGAAACCCCAACCCTAAAAGCCAGGCTAGCAGAGAAAGAGTCTGATGATCCAGGAATTGCAAAAAAAATTGATGCGAGTGAAAATGGAACCCAGACTAAGGATAGGGGCGACGATCAGCCCCCGAGCCAACAAACAGAACACTCCTGTACCCTGATCCTTTCAGCACCAGATGATGACAGTGCGGCGCCCAACAGCAGGGTGCAAAAAATTCCAGAAACCAAAAACAATGGTGGGACAGAGGCTTGTAGAGACCAGCTTACTCCAAGTCAGCCGTTGGAGGAAATTCAAAAGTCGTCTGAAGCAAGAGACGACAAAGAACAGCGACTCGCATGGACGAAGCCTCACTTGATCACGGGGATGCAAACTATGCCTCTACCATTCGTAAGAAAAGGGGAATTCCAACGCACACCCCGAAGAGTCTCGGCAGGCCGACCACAAATGTAACAGAACCTAAGCTCCTCAATGGATTGCCCAGCCTCATTAATCTCGGATACCCCTAAAAGAGCTGAGAAAATTCAATCCTCCCCAAAAAATCGCCGGCTAAGTGACATAGCAACTTCCATCCATAAAGACTCCTCTAACAAGAAGCCAGACATGATAGCAATCATGTCAGCAATGTCTATTGTTTTAGCGCCCTTCTGTAAATTGTATGAAGCAATAAAAGAAGAGATCCAGGACAATACAGCAATCCTCTCAAATATGATCGCAAAAATGTCCCATGTAGAAAGTTATATAACGGCTGTAGAAGATCAGAAAAGTATTCAGCAAAAAAACTGGGAAAGCAAAATCGAGGCCCTTGAAAGAAAAATCGAATGTATGGAGCAACAAACCAGAAACACTTTACCACCACATGCTGCGAAAGTCGTTAAGCCCCTTGGTGTGCAATCACAAAAGCGGACTAGTGTGACCAAAGCCCTGGAGGGCACTGTGGAGAAGAGTCAGGCAAATCCGCCTCAAAATAATAAAAAAGATTCAGCAGCGACTGCACCTCGCAAACTATCATTGGACACCAAAATAACAACAGGGCAACCGGTGTTAACTCTAAAGAAATCAAAAGGGGAGGTGGATGAGATCCAAATTCTTGACGACCTCATTCCCCCAAAGAGTATCGCCCAAACATCTCCAAGAATGGTGGAAGATTTCCTGACAGACTCGCCACTTATGAATTTATCACAACACTTGGAAACAAACCAACCGGACAGCAGTGAATATGACTCAATGTCCGCTACCACCGCCAAAACAATCACGGAAGTAAAAAACAATACAGGAGAAACAAGGCTCTCAAGCGAGGATAGTGACAAATGGGAAACCGTGAAACGAAGGGCGAATCCCTCAAAAAAAGGGGATGTCGGCGGGACAAACAGGGGACCTCAGAAAGAAAACAAACCATCATTCCCGCGAGCGAGCCCAAGAGGCAGAAGTAGCCCAGGTGTCCAGTCCCCCTCAAGTGGAAAGAGGAACATGGAAATGAATAGAAATGGCCTGACCCGCCTCTTTAAGCTCGAGCAAAAGGACCTCAAAAAAGAACATATAATTCTAATCCGGCTGACCATCCTTCAGATTATGAAAAGATCTAAAGCGCTTAGGTGTGTAAAGACGGAGGATCTCGAGTTGGTTGAACCATACCACAAGGACAAAATAGCCAAAGTGTATATACACGTAAAAGCAGCGGGTATTACCCACATGGATAAATCAGCTTTTGAGAAATTGGCATCGATGGGATTTTGCCTGACCAAAATAAAAAAGCCACACCGAGAGGAGCAAGACTCAAAAACACCAAAATCTAGAAACCACAAATCACATTACCACTCAAAAACAGAAGAACTGTATTCGCATAACCGATGGAACAGGCCGAGGGATGAAGAAGCGGCTCAAAAAGTGATACAGCACAGCCGAAGAGATGGAATACGTGACCGGGTTGAGGCCAGGAACCATGCAAGCAAAGAATTACCTCTAAGACGTGACTCGGATTACAACTATCGTCCCCATGAAATTAGATCGAAAAGATTGAGAGGAAAAAATGATGACATGCTACAATCAGGGAGCATTTCCAGCTCAAAAGCTTCCGACTTGAAGACTTCAGCAAAGGCAGCGGATGTCAGACATTTGAGAGGCCCGTGGGACTGGTTCACCTCCACCTGGTCGAAGAAAAGTACTAAATAGCAGCGAACAGGGCTGGGCCTCGAAAATGTTGAAACAGCATCGACCACCGAGGAACGGCCCGACAAGGACCATTATATTGTAGGATCCTGGAACACCAGAGGTCATAATCATTTAACAACGCTGGGAGACGTGAACCTAGGTGCTTTTGACATACTATGTCTTCAAGAGACGTGGCTGTTGGAGAAACCCATGTTGGATGGATTCTGTTTGGAAATCTCAGCAGCAACCAGGGGAACCTTAGGAAGACCATCGTCGGGACTGTTAACAGCCATCAAAAATGGCCTGGGACTCGAAGCTCCGAAGAAATGGAAGGAATCATATGAAATGTTGGTGATCCTGACTACATGGTCCCCACCAATCCAGAAGAGCAAAGGTGCCCGACGGAACTGTTTGGCAATTATAAATTGCTAATGGAACCCTCAACGAACGACCTCCAAAGCTTTGTGTTCAACAATGAGTGCAACCATTGATCAGCTCTACGAAGAGTTTGATGAAATTGAGATCATGGTATGCGGAGACTTTAATGCCAATTGTAATAAAGAAAACCAGGGATTGTGGACGGATTCTAACCTGGAACGCGGAAGAGCATGGATGAAAGTAACCAGTACAAGAAATCTACAAAATATAGCCTCCCTTTTCCCTAACCAACTGAATATCCCAACCTGGGAACGGGGGGCCTCAAAAGCGACCTTAGACTATATTTTCATCTCATCCGCCCTTGCAGCAAACATAGTGAGTTCCAAAGTGTTAAAAACAGATAACAGCGACCACAACTTACTCACATGTACGTGGCAAGGATGGAGAGCAAGAAAAGCAGTCTACATGGCCACCGTTGAAACAAATGCCCAACAAACTTGGTTATGCCTAACGGAAGCAAACCTCCTGAAAATTAAATCATCTTGGGAGGAAAAAACAACTGCTAATCACCTAAGTAAGGCTAACGAGAGACCAAACTACCTCCCGCTTCTTTTGCCCTACTAGAAACCAACAGGAGGCAGACGGACTGTTCAAAAGCACCCCATCCATGCATATAACAAAGAGCTGGTAGAACAAAGGAAACTAGAGTGACAACTAAAATGAAGGGCAAAGAAATCTAATATGGAACAAGACTGGTCGGCATGGAAATGTGAAGTGAAAAGATATGCTGGTTGGCGGAAGCGAAGAAGAGCATGGCAATACCATCTGGATGTGGAAGAAATGATGAGAAGATTGGTAACCAACAAATCTAGTGACTTTTGGTCACTAATTAAAAACAGCAATCTTGCATCAAACTTAGCTCCAACAAACGCAGTCTCAGAAGCAAAATGGATCGAGTACTTTTCGAGGGAGTTTGAAGAACCTAAGAAATCTGTAGGGGCATCTGAAAGAACCACCAACCCGGTTTGGGTGACAATATCGAACCCTGAAGACATTGAAGTAAAAATCAGAAATCTGAAAACATCCAGAGCCCCGGGACCGGACGGCTTAACTTATATCAATCATAAACAATTCCCGAAAGAATGGTCAGAATTGATTGGAATGATCTTTGAGGAATGCGAAAGAACTCATCTAATCCCAGAGACTTGGCAGAAAGCTGTCATTGTCCCGATTTACAAGAAGGGCAGTCGGGAAGATCCTGTATTGTTGGACATTATAGATAAGATTTTTTCCTCTCTCATTCTGGACCACCTGAAAACATGGGAAAAAACAGCCAAGTGCAAAGACATCCTACAAACTGGCTTTCAAAAAAATGGTACCACTGCAATTAACATCCTGATAATTAAAATCTTTAAAGCAAAAGTAAAAGAAGGGGCACCGAAGATCTATCTGGCTTTTGTAGATTTGTCAAAAGCGTTTGACAAAATAGACAGGAATCTGCTATGGAAAAAACTCGAATTCTGGGAGTGTCCCCAACCTGTGCTTGACCCTCTAAGAGTGCTTCACTCACACACAACCGTAAGAGTGAAGCTAAATCAACAGGGAAATCTATCGGACGAGATCCAGGTGAAAAGGGGAGTTAAACAGGGTTGCCCTCTTGCGCCCGCTCTCTTCATCGCATTCCTGGGAGACTTGCAGTACTCGGAAGAAAAGATCAGGACGTTTCCACCAAAAATAGGAAAATCCATCATCCCTCGTCTCCTATATGTGGACAATGTAATCCTGATCGACCAAACCAAAGTGGGGCTTCAGCGTAAGTTAACAAATCTGCCAAAATACATCGAATAAAATCACCTGGAGATAAACAAAAAAACCCAAAAATTATGACATTTGAGAAAAACCCGAAAAAATCCGCAAACATGGAGTCGTGGTACTTAGACGACATCAAAATTGAAAAAGTCAAAAACATCAGATACTTGGGGTTTGAATTATACAACTCATCAACGGACCAGGCAATGCAAGCAGTACTCTGGGAAAATATTGACACCGCAAATGAGAACCCTTGATAGGAAGTTCGGCAAATTTTCGCTAAGCCTGGCTATTAACTTCTACAAAATGAAACTTGTGCCGACGCTGGCTTTTGGAATGGAGGCCTCACTCTGTATTCCCCAGACGATATGGGTCAAAATAGAAGGTTTGGTCTGGAAAGCCGTCCTGGGGCTCCCAAAATCGACCTCAATGGCGGCTATCTGAAGGAAACTAGGACTAGTCTCGCTAGCCTCGACTATTGACTTCAGCGCAATGAGACTATTCAGAAAAATTATTTTGGCTGATTCCCTTCCCATCTATTCATTAATCAAAGAAGAATTGGAAAACGGTAACTGCATTGTATTTAAAAAGTGGGCCAAAATCAGAAAAGAAAGGTTGTCAGATATACTGTGCACAGATTTAAAAGAAAACCCTGATAAAATCAAACGTAAACTCGAAGAAATGGACTGGATAAAAACAATACAGACAGCAGCAGATAACAAACTTCTATGCCACCTTCCGCCTACGTTTAACAAACCAAAAGTCCCAATGAATTATGTCAGCAAATTTCCAGAGGAAAAAAAAAGATTCTTGTTTATGAAAGCAAGATTAAATGTACTTCTGACTAAAGAAATCCTCGTAATTCGAGGTGTGGTGGAAAATCAGACCTGTCGATTATGCAAAAATACAGAGAGGGTGGAAACCCTCAGACATTTGGTTCTCAATTGTCCCATCACTGAAAAAAACAGAACGACTTACCTTTTGCCGCTGATCACAAACCCATGGATGATCCATGAAGAAGACTTGTGGAATAGACTGATTTCTGGAGAAACCACAAGGTGGACAGTGGCTATGGCTAACCTAATCAAATTGGCTTTCAAACAGATCAACGAGGCCTCACGCACGGATGACACTTCAACGCAGTGAGTTATGTAGCCCAAACAGACAGGTGTCTTCTGGGCCTCTCTGTTACACTGCGGACAACCAGTTTGATCTGTGGGAAGCCTTTTTCCGGAGAAACTTGAGATGAAACTCTTGAACTTTCTGAACAGAGAACTGAATGCACCTTTTGATAAAATTACAGGTTTTATCTGAATACAAGTCAAATAAATAAAAAAATAAGTTTAATGTGCTTTTTCCTGATGAAGGGCAAAATCACTTATTTTTAAAGGTATATTATTGTGCAAAGGCTGGATTATTTAAGAATGTTAAAGGATCTGCTACTGTTAAAACTCCATCTATAAACTGATTTAATTCCATAGGAATAAAAGGTGAAACTCAAAGCTAAACCCAGTCTGAATTAGTAAACTATCAGGGTAATTCATGGAAATTCGCACAAAAGTGGCACAGGCGGCTGCCGCACAGTGTTCCCTTGCGATAGACTGCGCCAGCCGCGTGCGATAAAATCCAATTCAGCGCACAGCGTATTCATGGATTTTAGCCTCCAAAACCAGCTGTGGCGCATAGTGGTGCAGCGACTCTGCAGCAGTGCCAGTTACGCCCCCAAGAACGCCCTTGTGCAAGGAAAAGGCATCAAAATCCCCAATCCAGCGCAAAGGTCTGCGCCCACCCAAAACCAGTTTACCGGACTGCCAAACAGCAAACGCCAAGCGGGGAATGTGCATTACGGGTTTTGCGGTAACTTCCAGAGGCGAAAGGGCCTGTGCGAGCGGGGTACGTGTATAACTGGGGTTCGCGGGAAGTTTCATACGCGATTGGCCTGGGTACGTGTATTCCAGGGGTGCGTGGGAAGTTTCACACGTGAATGGGCTGGGTACGTGTTTTCCAGCGGTGCGTGGGAAGTTTCACACGCGACTGGGCTGGGTACGTGTATTCCAGGGGTGCGCGGGAAGTTTCACATGCGAATGGGCTGGGTACGTGTATTTCAGGGGTGCACGGGAAGTTTCACACGCGATAGGCCCTGTGCGAGTGGTGTACGTGTATTCCTGGGGTTCGTGTGAAGTTTCACACGCGAATGGGCTGGGTACGTGTATTTCAGGGGTGTGCAGGAAGTGTTACACGCGAATGGGCTGGGTACGTGTATTTCAGGGGTGCACGGGAAGTTTCACACTCGAATGGGCTGGGTACGTGTATTCCAGGGGTGCGCGGGAAGTCTCAGACGCGAATGGGCTGGGTACGTGTATTTCATGGGTGCGCGGGAAGTTGCACACGCGATTGGCCTGGGTACGTGTATTTCAGGGATGCGCAGGAAGTTTCACACGCAAATGGGCTGGGTACGTGTATTACGGGGGTGCCGGGGAGCCCGAAACATGAATTGGCAGTGTGGGTCCTCCCAGGTGTTCCCTCTACACCCTCCACGGCTCCTGCAGGCAGCCCACACCACGGGGAACTACCCTGCACCCCTGGTCATGTCCCGCAGGCAGCCCATCCACCATGGGCATGCCCCCCAGCAAAGCCACATGTCACCTTGCACTACTGGTCACCAACTCATGTCCCCCTGCACCCCCACCCCCTAGCAATGCAGGGAACCTGCCAGCAGGCCCCCACTCATGTCCCCCTGCACCCCCACCCCGCCGCAGTGTGGGGCACCTGCCAGCATGCCCCCACTCATGTCCCCCTGCACCCCCACCACCCAGCAGTGCGGGGCACCTGCCAGCAGGCCCCCACTCATGTCCCACTCATGTCCCCCTGTATCCCCACCCCCCAGCAGTGCGGGGCACCTGCCAGCAGGTCCCCACTCATGTCCCACTCATGTCCTCCTGCACCCCCACCCCCAGCAGTCAGGGGCACCTGCCAGCAGGCACCCACTCATGTCCCTCTGCACCCCCACCACCAGCAGTCAGGGGCACCTGCCAGCAGGCCCCCACACATGTCCCACTCATGTCCCCCTGCACCCCCACCCCCAGCAGTGCGGGGCACCTGCCAGCAGGCCCCCACTCATGTCCCACTCATGTCCTCCTACACCCCCACCCCCAGCAGTCAGGGGCACCTGCCAGTAGGCACCCACTCATGTCCCTCTGCACCCCAACCCCCCAGCAGTGAGGGGCACCTGCCAGCAGGCCCCCACTCATGTCTCACTCATGTCCCCCATCACCCCCACCCCCCAGCAGTGAGGAGAACCTACCAGTAGGCCCCCACTCATGTCCCCCTGCATCCCCCCCAGCAGTCAGGGGCACCTGCCAGCAGGTCCCCACACATGTCCCCCAAACACCACGCCATGACTATACAGACCCATGGCCCTAATGCCAACCCAAATCCCAACCATCCACCCCCCAGTGCAAACACCCAACGATCCACTGCACCCACTCCCTAGTAAATCACCCATTCCATGATAGTCTGAAAAGAACCAGCATGCCCATCAGCAAATGTCCTACAGAGCCACACAGTTGAAACACATAACTGTGCCAATGCTCTTGGAGACATGCACCAAACCATCACTGTACACCACACCAATAATGTAGAATAAATAAATGTATTAAAAAGTACAACAAATGTCAAAATGACAAGCACACATGCAAAAGAAAAATTATTTTTGAAATAAGAAAAAGAAAGTCAAATCCAAAAATTTAAAAAATATAAGTGGTGCATCCCCAAAGTCCATAGAACGAAATCCAAAGATGAAAAGCATAAAAAACATTACTCCATGTGAATATGACTAAAAGAAAGTATATACATGTCCTGAAAATTGAAAAAGAAAGTCTGAAGGGTCCATTATCCCAAAAGCAAATGAAACCTAACAAAAACCCTATCTAAAATACAACTATATACAAAAAGTGGAGCAAGGTCCGTGGACTCCAAATCATAATAATAAAGAAATGAAACCTAAACCTAAATAACTATATACAAAGGCGGCGGGCTAGTCCGACGGCTCACTGGTTGATGTCATGGGCCAGGGCATCATCGAACTCCTGTTCAATGGCTTGGAGGCGGGCATGTTCACTGTCCCCGAGGTCTCGCAGGGATAATGCAGTGTCCAGCTCCAACTCCCTGCAAATACCCTCGAGGCACTCAGCCCGCCTCAGCAACCTCCGCATGGAGTTCTCCGCCCTGACCATTGTGAGCCGTTCCTCCTCCGCCCGCCGCTGCTCCGCACCTATCTGCTGGCTCAACCGCTCCCACACGGAAGACACTCCCATTCCAGGGTTCTCCTGCCCTCCGGTCGATGCCTGCCCCTCTGATGTTGAAGGCCCCGAGCCATGATGCCTCCCACGTCGAGCCTGCCGCTGCCTCCGACGCAACTGCCTCTGCGAGCACGGCGGCATCCAGGCTGATGGAATCCACCGACGCCATCGTACACGTGCCCTGCCCGATGATGCCGTCACATCCTCCATCTGTTGGGGTCCAGTTGCTGGTGTGTCCATCCCTGCTGGACCTCCGACTCCCGACTGTGGCAGGGTTGGGATCCCCACCGAGCTGGCTGCGTTGGTCGGGGCAGGTCCACAGGGGGCCCTGGTGGCATCTGGGCCGGAAGACGGCATGAAGAACGACTGGCGCATAGCCTCCACAGAGGAGGAGAGGGTCGCCAGAGGGCCCGACACATGCAGGAAACCCCCGACCATGGTCGCTCCCAACTGGGCCACGTTGGCATGGTGCTCTTCGTGATGACGTGCGTGCTCCCCCCGGAAAGCACGCACCTCATCACGAATGACACCCGTGTGCAACGAGACACCAATCAGGACCTTCTCCATACGGCCAGGGGTCCCCTCGTCCGCAGGTAGAGGAGTGTCAGATGACATGGACATCCCCCCTACCTGCAGACGGGCTTGGAATGGGCATCCCTGCTGGTGCATGGTGGTGCAGTCACAGTGTCAGGGACAGTGACATGCACAGGCCCCTCCACGGCGACCGGTGCTGCCTCCTGCCCCTGCCCCTTGACTGCACCACTTGCACCAGCAGGGATGCCCCCACCAGGCCCCATGTGCGGCTGAGTAGCAGCCTCCTCCTCCTCTGTGGAAACCACCAACCTGGATGGCTCCACACCGTCATCCGCCGTTGCAAGCCCCTATAGGGGCTCACCCACGCCTTCCGCTGCAGCCGTGGGGGCATCCCCGCCGCTTTGCTCCACAGCGCCGTCTCCGTCCTCTTCTTCACTTGGCGCTTTGTAGAGGGAGACATAGAACACAAGCATCAGGGTACTGTACAATGGTCCCCTAGACAGGAAGCAATAGCAGATGAGTGGCACTGTCAAACATCACTTCCATCATGTCCCTCCACAACACATGGGTCAGTGCAGGCAAAACACATGCAGTAACAGGCATGGCGCATGCCATGGACATTAGCATACATGTCCAAGGGACTCTTGAATCATACAATGTTGGTTTGAAACTCACATGCATCATGGGTCATGCCTATCACATGCACACACCTCACCGTAGTTTCATCCATCTGGACTCGTACACCCCAGACACAGTGGATACAAGGATGACTAGGCTGCATCAGTGAATCCAAACATTGTCACAGACATGTGTCATGCATCCATGGCATTTACAAGTCACAGACATGCAGGTCAGACACACAGACATGGACACCTTACATGTACATGGCATCAGTACCCATCCCTCACCCCCACCCATGTCCAGGAACAGAGACTGGCATGCTTTCATGTGTCCATTCCGCATAGAGCTCCCCATGTTGCATTTCAACACATGCACCAACCATGTGGTTCACACATTACTGGTCCCACATGCATGACCATGATGTCCCTGCACACACACATACGCACATGGCCTATGTCACACATACAGGCAAGTATCAGACAACCAGCACACTGCAACATGCCCTGTCTCACACGGCAATGCTTGGCCACTTACCGCTCAACTCCAGACGGGTCTGCCTCTCAAGGATCTGGGCGTGGAGCACTGGGCCCTGTTGGAGCGGGGTACGTGTATTCCTGGGGTGCGCGTGAAGTTTCACACGCGAAAGGGCCCTGTTGGAGCGGGGTATGTGTATTCCTGTGGTTTGCGTGAAGTTTCACACGCGAAAAGGCCCTGTTGGAGCGGGGTACGTGTATTCCTGGGGTGCGCATGAAGTTTCACACGCGATTTCGGCAGGGTACGTGTATAACTGGGGTTCGCGGGAAGTTTCACCCGCGATTGATGCAGGGTACGTGTATTATGGGGGTGCCGGGGCGTCCGACACGTTATTTGGCAGTGTGGGTCCTCCCAAGTGTTCCCTCTACACCCTCCATGGGCCCTGCAGGCAGCCCACACCACAGGGGACTACCCTGCACCCCTGGTCATGTCCCGCAGGCAGCCCATCCACCATGGGCATGCCCCCCAGCAAAGCCACATGTCACCTTGCACTACTGATCACCAACTCATGTCCCCCTGCACCCCCGCCCCCCAGCAGTGAGGGGCACCTGCCAGCAGGCCCCCACTCATGTCCCACTCATGTCCCCCTGCACCCCCCCAGCAGTGCGGGGCACCTGCCAGCAGGCCCCCGCTCATGTCCCCTTGCCCCCAGGTCATGACGATCCTAAATCATGGCCCTTATGGCCAGCCTACCCAGCACAAAGACCCAATCAAGTATTGCATCCACCCACATCGAAAAGGCAAATAACTATATACAAAAATGTGGTTCAGTGTTCAAGTGGTCCAAAATAAAGAAAAAACGAAAGGAAACCTAACACTAACTAACTAACTATTTACAAGGGCAGCGGGGAAGTCCAACGGCTCACTGGTTGATGTCCCGGGCCAGGGCACCATCGAACTCCTGCTCAATGTCCTGGAGGCGGTCCTCTTCCATGGCCCCGAGGGTTCGCAGGGGCGATGACATCCGGATCTCCAGGTCCTTGCGAATGGCCTCGAGGCACTCGGCCCGCCTCAGGGCCCTCCGCATGGAGTTCTCCGCCCTTACCATTGTGAGCCGTGCCTCTTCCGCACGCTGCCGCTCCACATCTATGGCATGGCCCAACCGCTGCCACACGGAAGACACTTCCCGTCCAGGGTCCTCCTGCCCTCCGGCCGATGCCTGCCCCTCCGATGATGAAGGCCCCGAGCCATCATGGCTCCCACCTTGTTGCTGCTGCTGCTGTGCCGCTGCCTGTGCCCTTCTCTTGCTGCCTGCACATCCTCCTCCGGCTGGGGTGCAGTTGTAGATGTGGCCACCCCTGCTGGACGTACGACTCCCGACTGTGGCAGGGATGTGTCCTCCACCAGCCTGGCCGGAGGGTCAGAGGCAGCTCCACAGGGTACCCAGGTGATACATGGGTGGGAAGATGGCATGGAGGATGACTGGGGAATAGGGGGTTCAGTTGAGGGGGGGTCAGAACAAGGTCCAGAAAACGGAGGAATCCGGCCCTGGTGAGCTGGCCCAGTGGGTCAACGCGTTCAACGAGCCATGCGAGAAGACGTGCAGTCTCCTCATGAAAAGACTGCAGGTCAGCTAGCATGACACGTTGACGCAACGCCACCCCACCCAGGACAGGCTCGACCCAGTGCCGGATAGCCACATCCGCAGGGAGAGGAAGGCCAGTTGGTGTAAGCCAATCCCCTCCCTGGGAATGGGTCTGGACGTAGGTATCCCTGCTGGTGCAAGATGATGCAGTGACAGGATCAGGGACAGGATTGCACACAGGCACCTCCGCGGCGGCCTGTGCTGCCTCCTGTCCCTGCCCCTGCACTGCACCACTAGCACCAGTGGAATCCCCACCTCCAGACCCCGTCTCTGTCCCTTGCACGGCCTCCTCCTCCACCAAACCCCCCACCAACCTGGATGACTCCATGCCATCTTCCTCCGTCAGACCCTGTGGGGTCTCAGCTGCCCCTTCTGCTGCCGAGGAGTCCAACTCTGACCTCCGCCTCTTGGACCTCCCCTCGGCAGCTGCGACCTGGGATGCGGCACCGGACTCCTCACTCCCTGACGAGATGACAACCTGGGAGGGGAGCCGGGCCTTGCATCTCCGGCTCGCAGTGTGATCCCTGCCGTTGTGCCCCACAGCACCCTCTCCGCCCTCTTCATCAGTTGACGCTGCAGACAGGGAGAGATAGCAGACAGGCATCAGGGCACTGTACAATGGACTCATACACACATGACAGTTGCACACGAGTGTCATTGACAAACTTCAGACATGGCATCACAATCCCGACACACATGTCATTTAAACTCACACACATGAGCTATTCCACAGCCATATTGCAAAAGCCAGCACCATCCATACAAATACAACAGCATGAACAGCCAAAGGTGAGCCTGACATCACATTAAACACAAGGAGTGCACTAGACACGCACACACGCCACCACACTCACATGCATGTGTACATCTCCTACGACTGTGGCAGTGATGAGATTTGCACCCATGTGACATCTGACAAACAGTCTTCTACACATCAGTGTCCCAGGCATCCATGTTGCATCATTGTTGCACCCTTGTCAAATACACACACATGCACATGCACACGGTGCAGACACATGCAGCTGGAACCGACATCCATGTGTGACACCACAACCATCCCAACTTACATACACAGTCATCCAAACATGTGTGCCCACACATCAGCATTTTGCATGCAAGCTCACACACACATGCACCATCCATGTGTCACACATGAGAGGCCTCGCATGTGTCAGCCTCACAGCCCTGTACATACATGGCCTGACAAAAACACATGTGCAACCTGCACATTACTGGCACACCACCACACGCACAGCATACAATCAGTATGCATGTACACTTACCGCTCGACTCCAGACGGGTCTGCCTCCCAAGGACCTGGATGTGGAGCGCTGGGGATATGCGTCCCAGGACCCTCATCTGATCTTCCGACAGGTGGCCCCGGCGCTCCTTAGCATCCGCTGCCTTCAAGAGGCGCCAGGCCTTGCTGAGGGTCCTGGACCTGAAGTCCTCCGAGCGCTTCTTGACATGATGGAATAGGCGGACTGCCACCCCCTCCGCGTTGATGGCAGTCACGATGTCCGTCCAGATCCGGGTCTGTCCTTCCTTGTCGGCGCGAGAACTTCCGTAGATGGCATCATACTGCCCCAGGACTTGCTCCACCAGGACACCAACTTCGGTGGCAGTGAAGCTGGTGGCCCTCTGCCTCTCTGGCTGGGGGTTGCCAGTGGTACCAGATGGTGTAGTGCCCGACATGGCAACCCCAGAGCCAGGAGTGGGTGGGCAACTGGGTCCTGGGGCTGGGCTGTGGAGCGAGATGGTACTCCAGTCGGGAGTCTTCGGTTCCAGCAGGGGTGGTCACAGCAACTGCACCCCTGGCTGATGTGCAGGCAGCAAATAGCAGGGCACGTGAGCAGCAGGCAGTCAGGCAGCAGCAGATGGCAGGTGGGAGCATGCTCGGGGCTCTGGGGGCAGTAATTCAGCCTTCTGGGCAGGAGCATGGTCTTCCGTGTGCTTACGCGTGGCCAGCTTGATACGGAGTGATTTGGCACGTGAAAATCTTGCACGTCAGCGTGTAATTCGAGGAAAGGCCCTTAGCGCGTAAGCTCGTCAGCACGCGTACGCGATTTCATTGGACCAAAGGCCCTTAGCGCGTAAGCGCATCTGTGACGTGCATGCGCAGGCGTTTCCCTGTACACGGGTGCATGTTACACGTCCAAAAACTGCATGTCCGAGTGTCAGCTCGTGTAATTGGAGGATAGGGCCTTAGCGCGTATACGCGGAAGTGATGTGGGACATGTGAGCCGGTTCAAAAGGCACGTGTAGGACGTCATTTCCTTGTACGTGCTTTTCGTGGAGAGCGAGTGGGTGAATTCTGTACTTCTTGTCGGTTCACACGCGATTTACTTCACAGCGTTTCTAGTTCGTACTCCCTGTTACCTCTGACAGCTTTTTTCTGATTTTCTGTTGGGCCTGTTTCCACAAACAGCGTTCACTTCTTCTTTTGTCCTGTCTCCTCAGACAGTGTACAATTCTTCTTTTGGCGGGGGTGTTGCCAACGCGCACACGCGTGTATTTTTCACGCTCATTTTCCAGGCAGACGGTGTGTCGCGCACGTATTTACCAACTGTGCTTGCCCCGTGTGTCACATACCCCTTCAGAGGTCAATGTGGGCTGCGTGTAACACGCGTACGTTCATTTTTGTGTTTCTGGGTGCCACAGCGTAGTGCGGGTTCATTTTTCCACGCACGTAGTCTACGAGGGGTTGCGTGCACGTTATAGTCTGTTTTTGGGGTGCCTGTGCGTTGCGTGACCCATCATCTTTCCCCAGGGGTCACAAACAGCTTTGCTAGAGCGCTAGGGTATGAATTCCATCTAGTACCCTACCCCTTTGACACCCAATTGCCCAGGACAATAGTTTACTGCAACTCACATACGCACAACAACATCAGTGCCATGGTTGGGAGGCGACCAAGCGGTAAGGGTGGCAAAGGTGGCCGAGCCTCAAGGGGTGGCCGTGGTGGGTGCGGTAGGGGACGTGGCCGGGATTTGCAGGGTACCCTTAGCCCCCCATGTGTGGAGGACCAGTCAGGGACACTCATGCCCCCCTCCCCATAGTTGAGGGAAACGTGGCTGACACGTCTCTGATCAGCCCTTGTTGGACCGGCCCATTTTGGCACCTGACCTGGCAGAGGGTGACTCCCAGGCTGACTTCCAGGTCGCCAAGTCTAGGCCACATGTGGCGGTGCAAGTTGGTGCCACCAGCCACGTGAATCAGGGGCAGCTATGTCATCTGCTGCCCCGAGTAGGCAGGGTGGGGAGGCTGCAGGGGCAGCTGCAGCTCCATCCACCCCAGCTCTGATTCTCCCAGCCAGGGCAGTGTTGGTCCCAGTCCATCTTGCTAACGTTCCCCCTGACTACTTAACACTTCAGCCAATGCCTGCACCAAGTCCCATGTTCAGTGTGCATTCCCACACTCCAACTACCCAGTCGACCGGTGCTCCTGCCCCTCGTGGCCAGAGCAGCGTAGGGCACTCAGGATCCCCACCACCTTCCAAAAAAAAGAGTAAGAGTGCTCATCCACTACAGGCTGATACCCCAGACACGGCTACGCAGTCCGGCACGCAAAGGAAGCCTAGCTTCAATGATGCCGAACGTGATGCACTTGTGCAGTATATGTCCGCACACAACAGCGAAATGTTGATCACTTCAGGGTGCAAGACCACACCTGCCCGACGTCAGGCACACTGGCAGACCATCGCGTACATCATAAGTGCCCTTGGATCAGTGAGGCGCACAGCTGGTGAGTGCTACAAGCGCTGGAATGACCTTAAGCGCAGGGCAAAGAAAAAGCTGGCCTCAAGTCATGCCGCTACTCTGGTGACTGGAGGTGGGTCTCCACAAGAGGACATTGAACTCACTGTACACGAGTCTGTTGCTGGGACCTACGTCACAGAGGAACAGATCCAAGGTGTGGGAGATCTGCCAGATTACGAGGCATTGTCCGGTGAGTGCACATGCATGTGTGTGTTATCCATGTGTATGTTGTGTGTGTGAGGGGTTCTGATTGAGTGCCAGGTGAGGGTGTGTGTGCCTGAGTGGTTTGGGTCACCCATGTGCTTCATCCAAAACATTCTGCGCCCCTGGATTTAGGTATTACAGTATCCCTTCTGCCCACAGTAGACTTTTTGTGCAACATCACGCCAGTTGCCCTTGAAGTGGCATCTTACAACAACATTGTTCCGTATTTCTCATTGTTCATTCAGGCTGATTGTTTCGATCCCCCCACTTTCACTAACCATATCTGAGCCCTATTGTCAAACGATATGTGACATGCCTATGGTACATGCCATCTGTGTGATGGCATGGTCATGTATGTGGATTGGACATGCTACTCACAGGCCAATGTGTGATGGCTCTGCTAGCCAGCATGCAGCTAATGTGTTGCTCTTCCATCTTGGTGTCATCAGTGTCTGACATTTTCCTCCCCTTCAAACTCAGTGACAGTGCATGCATGGGAGGGTTATAGTCATGTGGGACATGTGTCAATCAAGCACTGGTTCTGTACCTCATGAGGCCTAATTGTGTGCCATGGTGCTAATGCCTGTTTCCATTTTTTGTCTTTCATGTTTCTGCAGGGGATGACGCACTTGATGGTGTTGAGGGTGAGGAGATGGTGCAGACCCAGGAGGGATCTCAGGCACGACCGGGCACCAGTGGGGGACGGGGTGTGGTGGTGGGTGAGAACCCACTCTTGCTGCAGACCGTTCTCTCCAGGGGTGTCTCTGGGTGCACCTCACCAGACCTCTTTTCGGGTGTTGATTCGGATGATGAGACCTATGTGGCTTCGCAGGTAGGTGTTTCTGCAAGGGATTCTGTTCTGTCTGACCCACCTGCACCAGAGGTACAGCCCACTATGGGGATGTCAGTGTTGGTAGGTCCGCCTTTGGTGGTTACGGATGCAGGGCCACACTCCGCAACATCTGATCCTGTTCCTGGACCAGCATATCAGAGGGGGAATGCAGTCCTGCAGCCTCAGGCAGTGCCGACACAGCAAGGCACAGTTCGCCTTGCCCCAGACAGTTGTGGTGCCCGCCAACGCGGTGGCCGTACACCACCAGGCAATACTGCATGGGAGAGATCCATATACAGTATGGCAAACCAACAGGCAGCAGCATCTTAGATGATGGCTCAAGCTATGGAGAGGGTGGCCACTTCCATTGTCCCCCGAGAGACGCAGATGGAGCAACTACAGCAGGCAACAGACTCCATTTGCCAATCACTCAGGGACGACATGTTGGCATCCAACAAGGACAGACGGGCGGCCCTGGACACTCTGCAGGAAGCCATTTCTTTAGAGTCCCAGGGCCAGAGGGAAGCCCTGAGGGTAGAAGTCTGTCACCTCAGGCAGACTCTTGTGGAGCTTGTGGCTTTCACTGTCACGAGGACAGAACAGCTGCTAGAGCGTGTCACACGTACGCTCTCAGCAGCGATGCAGACAACTCGGGAGGAGGTCCGGGCATCATGTCAGGTGCTGCATGGGGATCTCCGCACCATAATCCTCCAGAACGAGACCTTCCACACCCGCATGCTTGCTGCCATGGAGGACCAGACTAGGGCTTTGTGTGGGCTGCCTCCAATAGCACCACCACCTCCTGTGGTGGCAGCAGCACAGGGTGATGAGAGCGACCACAGCGATTCAGAATCTCTCACATTAGCGTAGCCGTACAGGCCATGAGTCCATGGAGGTGTTTTTTTCGCAACATCCACACAGGTGGCTGTTGGTGTGCACCTTCTCCTCGGACCTCCTGGGTGGCCTCCCCCACCCCCGCTGGCCCCCACATGGCCATTTTTGATTTTTGATTTTTGATTTTTGATTTTTGGATTTTGATTTTTGATTTTTGCTTTTTTGTTACAGTGTGTTGCCTTGTGTGGCTCCCGTGGGCATCCACTGTATTGCGGCTGGGCACATGCAGGCTTGTCCTGAGTTTGGGTTAGATGCTTGGGTTCATGAGACACACACCCCTCCTGCTTCCCGTTACCATGGGCTTTCAAAGGGTGTGCCCAAGTGACAGTAACTTACACAGTGACATTGGACTCTCATGACATGTGTGGGCAGTCTGTAGTCAATACTGTGTATACATTCCTAGTGCATATTGTTGTAGTATTGTACACTGCATGTTGTGCTTGTGCATCCATGTCTCCCTCCTAATTTGCAGGTTCATTCCACATGTCTTCACAAGGCCGTCTACTTTGGAGATGGAGTTTGTGTTGTAAGCAGTGCACTTCCAGATTTACGTGGCACCAACACTGTACAGTTGGGGGTGGTCGATGTGCTAGATAGGTTGTAAGTCTACGTACCCTTTAACTTAGTACTGTCATGTGAATGCTATGTTTGGGGTGGCTAGCTGCATTGTATTGTGGTAAGTCTTTGGTCATGTGTGTTGTCAGTTCTACATTAATGGGAGCACATTGTGTGTGGCCATTTTCCCATCGGGACACTGTACTTTGAGACACTTGTGTCATGTTTTGGGGATTCCTTTGTTTGCTCTCACATAGCATGACATGCCATGGTGTGTTGGGGGGCGGTGCTGGGGAGGTGTTGGGTTACATGGCACTGTTGTCATGTTGTATCTTGCAAGGGGGTAATGATTTTAGCAGCATAGAAGTGTGTCTTTTGAATACACAGCATTGGTGGTGTTTGTGTAGGTAGGGATGCACACAATGGAACACTACCAGGTGAACAATCTCAGGCTGGTATGGTTGTGACAGTTGACTGTCAGTTGACTCATCATCATTGATAGTCAGCTGGTATGTGCCAGGGCTGTGTGCATTCCACAGGGGTGTGATTTTAGGTGAAGTAATTAGCCACCAGCTGCGTACGGGCTGCTTCACCCCATGCCCTTTCCCCTCCCATGCGCAGCGGGCGTGCAAGTGGTTGGGGATGTGGGGGCACCACCATGTCCACCGGCAGGCCCCTGCGTGTTGCAACATTGTGCAGGACACATGCTTCCACTATGATCCTGCACACTACTGGGAGAGCGTATAGCAGCTGCCCACCAGAGCGGTCAAGGGAGCGAAAGCGTGACTTGAGCACTCCGAATGTATGCTCCACTATGCCCCGGGTTGCAATATGGGCTGTGTTGTATCTTACCTTGGGTGGCGTGGTGGGGTCCCGAATTGGCGTCATCATGTGGGTGCTCAGAGGGTAGGCACTGTCCCCTGGGGAGGTGGTGATGGGTATCATTAGTGGGGTTGTGACATTACTCAGTATCTGACATGCATGAATGTGCTGTGGCATTTATGCTCACCAACCAGCCATGTATCGCCATGCCGACCAGCTTCTAGATCCCGGTTTAGGGTTGACATTCTGTAAATGAAACTGTCGTGGGTGGACCCTGGATAGTTGGCATATACTGAGGTGATGATTCCCTTGGCATCACATACTACCTGGACGTTGATGGAATGCCAGTGCTTGCGGTTTGTATAGATGTGCTCAGTGGCCCTCGGGGGACGTAGAGCCACATCGGTGCAGTCAATGGCACCTAGCACTTTGGGGAAGTGTGCCGCCCCGTAAAAATCCTGGGCGACAGCCTGCCTTTCTGCAGGTGTTCTGGGCAGGTATATGTGCCTGCGTACTGATGGGTGTGCAGTCATGATGGCCAAGACCTGGTGTAGGCAGCGTGACTGCGTGGCCTGTGACACCCACCCCCCACTATGGCACTTGTCCGCTGAAATGATCTAGTGGCCAAGAAGTGCAGTACATTAAGGACCTTCACCAGGGGGCTGAGTGCTTGGGAGCAGAGGGTGGGTGATGTGAGGTCATCCTCCCACTCACTGACTAGGTCGAGTATTATGTGAGGTGGAAACCTATACCTCCCATACACGTGGTCATCAGGCATCCCAAAAAGGCTGGTTCTGGGTGTAAAAATTCTGGCCCTGGCTATCCTCCTCCTCCTGCGGTATCCCACGGCCACTGCTGCTAGGAACGGTATATTCATCCTGGCGTCTGAGCTTGTTTGTTGTTTGCGTGCACTTTTATGCTGCGCGGGTCGACGTACGCCTGCTTCCTGCTTGCGTACATGTTTCCGGATTAGTGCGACTTTTTTTGCGTGTGCGTGTGGGCGTTCCACGCATTTGCCTCCTGTACTTCCACGCCCACCACAGTGATACACATACCCAGCTCGGCCAGGCCCAATCGCGTGTGAAACTTCACGCGAGCCCCTGAAGTACACGTATCCCGCTCGGCCAGGCCCAATCACGTGTGAAACTTCACGCGAGCCCCTGAAGTACACGTACCCCGCTCGGCCAGGCCCAATCTCGTGTGAAACTTCATGCGAGCCCCTGAAGTACATGTAGCCCGCTCGCCCAGGCCCAATCGCGTGTGAAACTTCCTGCAAGCCCCTAAAGTACACGTACCCCGCTTGGCCAGCCCCAATCGCGTGTGGAACTTCCCACGAGCCCCTGAAGAACACGTAACCCGCTCACCCAGGCCCAATCACGTGTGAAACTTCCCGCGAGCACCCGAAATACACGCTATTTTTGACACAGCGGGTGTCCGTGTTTGTTGCGTACCCCTTTGCACGTCATTTGTCCTAGAGGGCCACAGTATGGGACATTCATCGAGCTGTATATACGGATTTTCGTTAGCGCACATTTTTTTAATGCACAGGGATGCTACCGCCTGCCTTTATGTGGCGGACATGTGTTGATGTACATAGTTGACTTTTGGTTTGTGTTGTGGGATCGCCATTTCACTGCTGGGGGGTGGGTGTGCAAGGGGACATGAGTGGGGGCCTGCTGGCAGGTGCCCCGCACTGGTGGGGGGTGGGTGTGCAGGGGGACATGAGTGGGGGCCTGCTGGCAGGTGCACCGCACTGGTGGGGGGTGGGGGTGCAGGGGGACATGAGTGGGACATGAGTGGGGGCCTGCTGGCAGATGCCCTGCAGTGGTGGGTGTGGGGGTGCAGGGGGACATGAGTGGGACATGAGTAGGGGCCTGCTAGCAGGTGCCGCGCACTGGTGGGGGGTGGGTGTGCAAGGGGACATGAGTGGGGGCCTACTGGCAGGTGCCCCACACTGGTGGGGGCTGGGGTGCAAGGGGACATGAGTGGGGGCCTGCTGGCAGGTGCCCCGCACTGCTGGGGGGTGGGGGTGCAGGGGGACATGAGTGGGACATGAGTGGGGGCCTGGTGGCAGGTACCCTGCACTGGTGGGGTGTGGGGGTGCAGGGGGACATGAGTGGGGGCCTGCTGGCAGTTGCCCCGCACTGCTGGGGGGTGGGTGTGCAAGGGGATATGAGTGGGGGCCTGCTGGCAGGTACTCTGCACTGGTGGGGGGTGGGGGTTCAGGGGGACATGAGTGGGGGCCTGCTGGCAGGTGCCCCGCACTGCTGGGGGGTGGGTGTGCAAGGGGACATGAGTGGGGGCCTGCTGGCAGGTGCCCCGCACTGGTGGGGGTGGGGGTGCAAGGGGACATGAGTGAGGGCCTGCTGGCAGGTGCCCCGCACTGCTGGGGGGTGGGTGTGCAAGGGGACATGAGTGGGGGCCTGCTGGCAGGTACACTGCACTGGTGGGGGGTGGGTGTGCAAGGGGACATGAGTGGGGGCCTGCTGGCAGGTGCCCCGCACTGCTGGGGGGTGAGTGTGCAAGGAGACATGAGTGGGGGCCTGCTGGCAGGTGCCCCGCACTGGTGGGGGTGGGGGTGCAAGGGGACATGAGTGAGGGCCTGCTGGCAGGTGCCCCGCACTGCTGGGGGGTGGGTGTGCAAGGGGACATGAGTGGGGGCCTGCTGGCAGGTACACTGCACTGGTGGGGGGTGGGTGTGCAAGGGGACATGAGTGGGGGCCTGCTGGCAGGTGCCCCGCATTGCTCGGGGGTGAGTGTGGAAGGGGACATGAGTGGGGGCCTGCTGGCAGGTGCCCCGCACTGCTGGGGGGTGAGTGTGCAAGGGGACATGAGTGGGGGCCTGCTGGCACGTGCCCCGCACTGGTGGGGGTGGGGGTGCAAGGGGACATGAGTGAGGGCCTGCTGGCAGGTGCCCCGCACTGCTGGGGGGTGGGTGTGCAAGGGGACATGAGTGGGGGCCTGCTGGCAGGTACACTGCACTGGTGGGGGGTGGGTGTGCAAGGGGACATGAGTGGGGGCCTGCTGGCAGGTGCCCCGCATTGCTCGGGGGTGAGTGTGCAAGGGGACATGAGTGGGGGCCTGCTGGCAGGTGCCCCGCACTGCTGGGGGGGGGGGACAGGGGGACATGAATGGGGGCCTGCTGGCAGGTGCCCCGCACTGCTGGGGGGTGGGTGTGCAAGGGGACATGAGTGGGGGCCTGCTGGCAGGTGCCCCGCACTGGTGGGGGGTGGGTGTGCAAGGGGACATGAGTGGGGGCCTGCTGGCAGGTGCACCGCGCTGTTGGGGGGTGGGGGTGCAGCTGGACATGAGTGGGATATGAGTGGGGGCCTGCTGGCAGGTGCCCCGCACTGGTGGGGGGTGGGGATGCAGGGGGACATGAGTGGGACATGAGTGTGGGCCTGCTGGCAGGTGCCCGCACTGGTGGGGGGTGGGGGTGCAAGGGGACATGAGTGGGGGCCTGCTAGCAGGTGCCCCGCACTGGTGGGGGGGTGTGCAAGGGGACATGAGTGGGGGCCTGCTGGCAGGTGCCCCGTACTGCTAGGGGGTGGGTGTGCAAGGGGACATGAGTGGGGGCCTGCTGGCAGGATCCCGCACTGCTGGGGGGTGGGTGTGCAGGGGGACATGACTGGGGGCCTGCTGGCAGGTGCCCCGCACTGCTGGGGTATGGGGGTGCAGGGGGACATGAGTGGGGGCCTGCTGGCAGGATCCCGCACTGGTGGGGAGTGGGTGTGCAAGGGGACATGAGTGGGACATGACTGGGGGCCTGCTGGCAGGTGCCCCGCACTGCTGGGGTATGGGGGTGCAGGGGGACATGAGTGGGGGCCTGCTGGCAGGATCCCGCACTGGTGGGGAGTGGGTGTGCAAGGGGACATGAGTGGGACATGAGTGGGGGCCTGCTGGCAGGTGCCCCGCACTGTTGGGGGGTGGGGGTGCAGCTGGACATGAGTGGGATATGAGTGGGGGCCTGCTGGCAGGTGCCCCGCACTGGTGGGGGGTGGGGATGCAGGGGGGCATGAGTGGGACATGAGTGTGGGCCTGCTGGCAGGTGCCTGCACTGGTGGGGGGTGGGGGTGCAAGGGGACATGAGTGGGGGCCTGCTAGCAGGTGCCCCGCACTGGTGGGGGGGTGTGCAAGGGGACATGAGTGGGGGCCTGCTGGCAGGTGCCCCGCACTGCTGGGGGGTGGGTGTGCAGGGGGACATGACTGGGGGCCTGCTGGCAGGTGCCCCGCACTGCTGGGGGGTGGGTGTGCAGGGGGACATGACTGGGGGCCTGCTGGCAGGTGCCCCGCACTGCTGGGGTATGGGGGTGCAGGGGGACATGAGTGGGGGCCTGCTGGCAGGATCCCGCACTGCTGGGGGGTGGGTGTGCAAGGGGACATGAGTGGGGGCCTGCTGGCAGGTGCCCCGCACTGGTGGGGAGTGGGTGTGCAAGGGGACATGAGTGGGACATGAGTGGGGGCCTGCTGGCAGGTGCCCCGCACTGGTGGGGGTGGGTGTGCAAGGGGACATGAGTGGGACATGAGTGGGGGCCTGCTGGCAGGTGCCCCGCACTGGTGGGGGGTGGGGGTGCAGGGGGACATGAGTGGGACATGAGTGGGGGCCTGCTGGCAGGTGCCCCGCACTGGTGGGGGGTGGGTGTGCAAGGGGACATGAGTGGGGGCCTGCTGGCAGGTGCCCCACACTGGTGGCGTGTGGGGGTGCAGGGGGACATGAGTGGGGGCCGGCTGGCAGGTGCCCCGCACTGCTGGGGCATGGGTGTACAAGGGGACATGAGTGGGGGCCTGCTGGCAGGTGCACCGCACTGGTGGGGGGTGGGGGTGCAGGGGGACATGAGTGGGACATGAGTGGGGGCCTGCTGGCAGGTACCCCGCACTGGTGGGGGGTGGGGGTGCACGGGGACATGAGTGGGGGCCTGCTGGCAGGTGCCCCGCACTGGTGGGGGTGGGTGTGCAAGGGGACATGAGTGGGGGCCTGCTGGCAGTTGCCCCGCACTGGTGGGGGGTGGGGGTGCAGGGGGAAATGAGTGGGGGCCTGCTGGCAGGTGCCCCGCACTACTGGGGGCTGGGGGTGCCGGGGGACATGAGTGGGGGCCTGCTGGCAGGTACCCCGCACTGGTAGGGGGTGGGGGTGCAGGGGGACATGAGTGGGGGCCTGCTGGCAGGTTCCCCGCACTGCTGGGGGTTGGGGGTGCAGGGGGACATGAGTGGGGGCCTACTGGCAGGTACCCCGCACTGGTGGGGGGTGGTGTTGCAGGGGGACATGAGTGGGGGCCTGCTGGCAGGGGCCCCGCACTGCTGGGGGGTGGGTGTGCAAGGGGACATGAGTGGGGCCTGCAGGCAGGTGCCCCGCACTGCTGGGGGGTGGGTGTGCAAGGGGACATGAGTGGGGGCCTGCAGGCAGGTGCCCCGCACTGCTGGGGGGTGGGTGTGCAAGGGGACATGAGTGGGGGCCTGCTGGCAGGTGCCCCACACTGGCGGGGGGTGGGTGTGCAAGGGGACATGAGTGGCGGCCTGTTGGCAGGTGCCCCGCACTGCTGGGGGGTGGGGGTGCAGGGGGACATGAGTGGGACATGAGTGGGGGGCTGCTGGCAGGTGCCCCGCACTGGTGGGGGGTGGGGGTGCAGGGGGACATGAGTGGGACATGAGTGGGGGCCTGCTGGCAGGTGCCCCGCACTGGTGGGGGGTGGGGGTGCAGGGGGACATGAGTGGGGGCCTGCTGGCAGGTGCCCCGCACTGGTGGGGGGTGGGTGTGCAAGGGGACATGAGTGGGGGCCTGCTGGCAGGTACCCCACACTGGTGGGGGTGCAGGGGGACATGAGTGGGGGCCTGCTGGCAGGTACCCCGCACTGCTGGGGGGTGGGGTGCAGGGGGACATGAGTGGGGGCCTGCTGGCAGGTGCCCCGCACTGGTGGGGGGTGGTGGTGCAGCGGGACATGAGTGGGGGCCGGCTGGCAGGTGCCCCGCACTGCTGGGGGGTAGGTGTGCAAGGGGACATGAGTGGGGGCCTGCTGGCAGGTGCCCTGCACTGGTGGGGGGTGGGTGTGCAAGGGGACATGAGTGGGGGCATGCTGGCAGGTGCACCGCACTGGTGGGGGGTGGGGGTGCAGGGGGACATGAGTGGGACATGAGTGGGGGCCTGCTGGCAGGTGCCCCGCACTGGTGGGGGGTGGGGGTGCAAGGGGACATGAGTGGGGGCCTGCTGGCAGGATCCCGCACTGCTGGGGGGTGGGTGTGCAGGGGGACATGACTGGGGGCCTGCTGGCAGGTGCCCCGCACTGCTGGGGTATGGGGGTGCAGGGGGACATGAGTGGGGGCCTGCTGGCAGGATCCCGCACTGGTGGGGAGTGGGTGTGCAAGGGGACATGAGTGGGACATGACTGGGGGCCTGCTGGCAGGTGCCCCGCACTGCTGGGGTATGGGGGTGCAGGGGGACATGAGTGGGGGCCTGCTGGCAGGATCCCGCACTGGTGGGGAGTGGGTGTGCAAGGGGACATGAGTGGGACATGAGTGGGGGCCTGCTGGCAGGTGCCCCGCACTGTTGGGGGGTGGGGGTGCAGCTGGACATGAGTGGGATATGAGTGGGGGCCTGCTGGCAGGTGCCCCGCACTGGTGGGGGGTGGGGATGCAGGGGGACATGAGTGGGACATGAGTGTGGGCCTGCTGGCAGGTGCCTGCACTGGTGGGGGGTGGGGGTGCAAGGGGACATGAGTGGGGGCCTGCTAGCAGGTGCCCCGCACTGGTGGGGGGGTGTGCAAGGGGACATGAGTGGGGGCCTGCTGGCAGGTGCCCCGCACTGCTGGGGGGTGGGTGTGCAGGGGGACATGACTGGGGGCCTGCTGGCAGGTGCCCCGCACTGCTGGGGGGTGGGTGTGCAGGGGGACATGACTGGGGGCCTGCTGGCAGGTGCCCCGCACTGCTGGGGTATGGGGGTGCAGGGGGACATGAGTGGGGGCCTGCTGGCAGGATCCCGCACTGCTGGGGGGTGGGTGTGCAAGGGGACATGAGTGGGGGCCTGCTGGCAGGTGCCCCGCACTGGTGGGGAGTGGGTGTGCAAGGGGACATGAGTGGGACATGAGTGGGGGCCTGCTGGCAGGTGCCCCGCACTGGTGGGGGTGGGTGTGCAAGGGGACATGAGTGGGACATGAGTGGGGGCCTGCTGGCAGGTGCCCCGCACTGGTGGGGGGTGGGGGTGCAGGGGGACATGAGTGGGACATGAGTGGGGGCCTGCTGGCAGGTGCCCCGCACTGGTGGGGGGTGGGTGTGCAAGGGGACATGAGTGGGGGCCTGCTGGCAGGTGCCCCACACTGGTGGCGTGTGGGGGTGCAGGGGGACATGAGTGGGGGCCGGCTGGCAGGTGCCCCGCACTGCTGGGGCATGGGTGTACAAGGGGACATGAGTGGGGGCCTGCTGGCAGGTGCACCGCACTGGTGGGGGGTGGGGGTGCAGGGGGACATGAGTGGGACATGAGTGGGGGCCTGCTGGCAGGTACCCCGCACTGGTGGGGGGTGGGGGTGCACGGGGACATGAGTGGGGGCCTGCTGGCAGGTGCCCCGCACTGGTGGGGGTGGGTGTGCAAGGGGACATGAGTGGGGGCCTGCTGGCAGTTGCCCCGCACTGGTGGGGGGTGGGGGTGCAGGGGGAAATGAGTGGGGGCCTGCTGGCAGGTGCCCCGCACTACTGGGGGCTGGGGGTGCCGGGGGACATGAGTGGGGGCCTGCTGGCAGGTACCCCGCACTGGTAGGGGGTGGGGGTGCAGGGGGACATGAGTGGGGGCCTGCTGGCAGGTTCCCCGCACTGCTGGGGGTTGGGGGTGCAGGGGGACATGAGTGGGGGCCTACTGGCAGGTACCCCGCACTGGTGGGGGGTGGTGTTGCAGGGGGACATGAGTGGGGGCCTGCTGGCAGGGGCCCCGCACTGCTGGGGGGTGGGTGTGCAAGGGGACATGAGTGGGGCCTGCAGGCAGGTGCCCCGCACTGCTGGGGGGTGGGTGTGCAAGGGGACATGAGTGGGGGCCTGCAGGCAGGTGCCCCGCACTGCTGGGGGGTGGGGGTGCAGGGGGACATGAGTGGGACATGAGTGGGGGCCTGCTGGCAGGTGCCCCGCACTGGTGGGGGGTGGGGGTGCAGGGGGACATGAGTGGGGGCCTGCTGGCAGGTGCCCCGCACTGGTGGGGGTGGGGTTGCAGGGGGACATGAGTGGGGGCCTGCTGGCAGGTGCCCTGCACTACTGGGGGCTGGGGGTGCAGGGGGACATGAGTGGGGGCCTGCTGGCAGGTACCCCGCACTGGTGGGGGTGCAGGGGGACATGAGTGGGGGCCTGCTGGCAGGTTCCCCGCACTGCTGGGAGGTGGGGGTGCAGGGGGACATGAGTGGGGGCCTGCTGGCAGGTACCCCGCACTGGTGGGGGGTGGTGTTGCAGGGGGGCCATGAGTGGGGGCCTGCTGGCAGGTGCCCCGCACTGCTGGAGTGTGGGTGTGCAAGGGGACATGAGTGCGGCCTGGGGGGTGGGTGTGCAAGGGGACATGAGTGGGGGCCTGCTGGCAGGTGCCACACACTGGTGGGGGTGGGTGTGCAAGGGGACATGAGTGGGGGCCTGCTGGCAGGTGCACCGCACTGGTGGGGGGTGGGGGTGCAGGGGGACATGAGTGGGACATGAGTGGGGGCCTGCTGGCAGGTGCCCCACACTGGTGGGGGGTGGGGGTGCAGGGGGACATGAGTGGGACATGAGTGGGGGCCTGCTGTCAGGTGCCCCGCACTGATGGGGGGTGGGTGTGCAAGGGGACATGAGTGGGGGCCTGCTGGCAGGTGCCCTGCACTGGTGGGGGTGCAAGGGGACATGAGTGGGGGCCTGCTGGCAGGTGCCCCGCACTGCTGGGGGGTGGGTGTGCATGGGGACATGACTGGGGGCCTGCTGGCAGGTGCCCCGCACTCCTGGGGCATGGGGGTGCAGGGGGACATGAGTGGGGGCTGCTGGCAGGATCCCGCACTGCTGGGGGGTGGGTGTGCAAGGGGACATGAGTGGGGGCCTGCTGGCAGGTGCCCCGCACTGGTGGGGAGTGGGTGTGCAAGGGGACATGAGTGGGGGCCTGCTGGCAGGTGCACCGCACTGGTGGGCGGTGGGGGTGCAGGGGGACATGAGTGGGACATGAGTGGGGGCCTGCTGGCAGGTGCCCCGCACTGGTGGGGGGTGGGGGTGCAGGGGGACATGAGTGGGACATGAGTGGGGGCCTGCTGGCAGGTGCCCCGCACTGGTGGGGGGTGGGTGTGCAAGGGGACATGAGTGGGGGCCTGCTGGCAGGTGCCCCACACTGGTGGCGTGTGGGGGTGCAGGGGGACATGAGTGGGGGCCGGCTGGCAGGTGCCCCGCACTACTGGGGCGTGGGTGTACAAGGGGACATGAGTGGGGGCCTGCTGGCAGGTGCACCGCACTGGTGGGGGGTGGGGGTGCAGGGGGACATGAGTGGGACATGAGTGGGGGCCTGCTGGCAGGTACCCCGCACTGGTGGGGGGTGGGGGTGCACGGGGACATGAGTGGGGGCCTGCTGGCAGGTGCCTCGCACTGGTGGGGGTGGGTGTGCAAGGGGACATGAGTGGGGGCCTGCTGGCAGGTGCCCCGCACTGGTGGGGGGTGGGGGTGCAGGGGGAAATGAGTGGGGGCCTGCTGGCAGGTGCCCCGCACTACTGGGGGCTGGGGGTGCCGGGGGACATGAGTGGGGGCCTGCTGGCAGGTACCCCGCACTGGTAGGGGGTGGGGGTGCAGGGGGACATGAGTGGGGGCCTGCTGGCAGGTGCCCCGCACTGGTGGGGGGTGGGTGTGCAAGGGGACATGAGTGGGGGCCTGCTGGCAGGTGCCCCACACTGGTGGCGTGTGGGGGTGCAGGGGGACATGAGTGGGGGCCGGCTGGCAGGTGCCCCGCACTACTGGGGCGTGGGTGTACAAGGGGACATGAGTGGGGGCCTGCTGGCAGGTGCACCGCACTGGTGGGGGGTGGGGGTGCAGGGGGACATGAGTGGGACATGAGTGGGGGCCTGCTGGCAGGTACCCCGCACTGGTGGGGGGTGGGGGTGCACGGGGACATGAGTGGGGGCCTGCTGGCAGGTGCCTCGCACTGGTGGGGGTGGGTGTGCAAGGGGACATGAGTGGGGGCCTGCTGGCAGGTGCCCCGCACTGGTGGGGGGTGGGGGTGCAGGGGGAAATGAGTGGGGGCCTGCTGGCAGGTGCCCCGCACTACTGGGGGCTGGGGGTGCCGGGGGACATGAGTGGGGGCCTGCTGGCAGGTACCCCGCACTGGTAGGGGGTGGGGGTGCAGGGGGACATGAGTGGGGGCCTGCTGGCAGGTTCCCCGCACTGCTGGGGGTTGGGGGTGCAGGGGGACATGAGTGGGGGCCTACTGGCAGGTACCCCGCACTGGTGGGGGGTGGTGTTGCAGGGGGACATGAGTGGGGGCCTGCTGGCAGGGGCCCCGCACTGCTGGGGGGTGGGTGTGCAAGGGGACATGAGTGGGGCCTGCAGGCAGGTGCCCCGCACTGCTGGGGGGTGGGTGTGCAAGGGGACATGAGTGGGGGCCTGCAGGCAGGTGCCCCGCACTGGCGGGGGGTGGGTGTGCAAGGGGACATGAGTGGGGGCCTGTTGGCAGGTGCCCCGCACTGCTGGGGGGTGGGGGTGCAGGGGGACATGAGTGGGACATGAGTGGGGGGCTGCTGGCAGGTGCCCCGCACTGGTGGGGGGTGGGGGTGCAGGGGGACATGAGTGGGACATGAGTGGGGGCCTGCTGGCAGGTGCCCCGCACTGGTGGGGGGTGGTGGTGCAGGGGGACATGAGTGGGGGCCTGCTGGCAGGTGCCCCGCACTGGTGGGGGGTGGGTGTGCAAGGGGACATGAGTGGGGGCCTGCTGGCAGGTACCCCACACTGGTGGGGGTGCAGGGGGACATGAGTGGGGGCCTGCTGGCAGGTACCCCGCACTGCTGGGGGGTGGGGTGCAGGGGGACATGAGTGGGGGCCTGCTGGCAGGTGCCCCGCACTGGTGGGGGGTGGTGGTGCAGCGGGACATGAGTGGGGGCCGGCTGGCAGGTGCCCCACACTGCTGGGGGGTAGGTGTGCAAGGGGACATGAGTGGGGGCCTGCTGGCAGGTGCCCTGCACTGGTGGGGGGTGGGTGTGCAAGGGGACATGAGTGGAGGCCTGCTGGCAGGTGCACCGCACTGGTGGGGGGTGAGGGTGCAGGGGGACATGAGTGGGACATGAGTGGGGGCCTGCTGGCAGGTGCCCCGCACTGGTGGGGGGTGGGGGTACAGGGGGGCATGAGTGGGGGCCTGCTGGCAGGTACCCCGCACTGGTGGGGGGTGGGGGTACAGGGGGACATGAGTGGGGGCCTGCTGGCAGGTTCCCCGCACTGCTGGGAGGTGGGGGTGCAGGGGGACATGAGTGGGGGCCTGCTGGCAGGTACCCCGCACTGGTGGGGGGTGGTGTTGCAGGGGGGCCATGAGTGGGGGCCTGCTGGCAGGTGCCCCGCACTGCTGGAGTGTGGGTGTGCAAGGGGACATGAGTGCGGCCTGGGGGGTGGGTGTGCAAGGGGACATGAGTGGGGGCCTGCTGGCAGGTGCCCCACACTGGTGGGGGTGGGTGTGCAAGGGGACATGAGTGGGGGCCTGCTGGCAGGTGCACCGCACTGGTGGGGGGTGGGGGTGCAGGGGGACATGAGTGGGGGCCTGCTGGCAGGTGCCCCACACTGGTGGGGGGTGGGGGTGCAGGGGGACATGAGTGGGACATGAGTGGGGGCCTGCTGTCAGGTGCCCCGCACTGATGGGGGGTGGGTGTGCAAGGGGACATGAGTGGGGGCCTGCTGGCAGGTGCCCTGCACTGGTGGGGGTGCAAGGGGACATGAGTGGGGGCCTGCTGGTAGGTGCCCCGCACTTGTGGGGGTGGGGGTGCAGGGGTACATGAGTGGGACATGAGTGGGGGCCTGCTGGCAGGTGCCCCGCACTGCTGGGGGGTGGGTGTGCAAGGGGACATGAGTGGGGGCCTGCTGGACTATTTTTTTCATGTGCACCGCGCTGTGTGCGCTTTCACTGTGGCCTTGGCGCACGCCGTTAGATGACCTGTGCGCCGGCGTGCGCCGCACACTTTTTCAGTGCACATGCCTGATTTTACTCGCGCACAGACTTCCATGAATAGATGTGCGATGGTTTCCCTGCGATATTCGCACTTGCACTGCGATTTTCGCTCTTTCACTTCGAATCGCACATTTTCGCACGCTTGTGCCGGAATTTTCTGCGGACATTGATTCCATGAATCGGCCTGTAAATATAAAAAAAACCCTGCTCTGCCAGTGCAAGCCCTGGGAAAGGGTGACGCCTAAACTGCTGGAACAGGAAAAGGCTAATTGCTTGCTGGAGGCTTTGAATCCTCATGACAATGGGGCTTTTCAATTCGCATTAGACATTCGTCTTTGCCCCAACAACCAAGGGATAAACAAAAACAAACGACATTGAGTACAAGAAAGACAGGGACATTCCCATGTCTTAGTTGCAATAATAGCAACAACGTGATGAAAGGTGGACACGTGAGACATCCTAAGAAGGGCAATAAGATCAGACTCAAAGAGTTCGCCACATGCAATACTAAATCAGTAGTATATGGTCTAAGCTGCCCGTGTGGCATCTTCTATGTAGGGCAAACCACCCGGAAAGCCAAAGAAAGATGGAATGAACACAAGAGTGCCATCAGAACGAACAATACAAAATCCCCAGTAGCCAGATACTTTAACTCAAACAGACATACAATTGTGCAACTTAAAGTTGTCATATTAGAAGTGGTGAAAAAGCACCTAGGGGAGGAAATCATGCTAGGTGATTGGATCAAAGAGAAATACACTGGATAGAGACTTTGAATAGCCTCTCACCAGATGGGATGAATGAAGACTTCAGCCTCAGTCCCTTCATCTGAAAATCCCTCCTTCAATATAACTGGCTCTGTGATTGTACTTGATGCCCACAGAAACCATGAACCCCTGAGGGACCACTATGGAGAAGAGTACTAATCATGAAGATTAGATTCAACAAAATGCTATCTAAGTTATGGTTTAGGATAACCTTGTATGATGATGGGTTGGATGTAGAGGCACCTCTTTTTTGAATAATATGAGACATTTTGAATACTCAAGATGATTAAAATGTCATGGAAGACACTGATTTATGAACCTATGGCCTTGGGCATTGAAACATATGATGGGGAGTGGAACTATAATTTACGGAGGTTAGAATGGGAGCATGTGCTGAGAATGATGATTATTGGGATGATGCACATGGAAATGGGTTGACTGAAAAGGTCAATGAGCCAATTGAGACCAATTTCAAATTTCAAATGTAGAATGTATCTATTTCCCTGATTTAAGAAGCCTAACGTCACATATGAATCTACATTTGTCAATATCTTCTTTAACAACGTGAATAGAGGATCTGCCTCTATTCAATTATAATAGGACCGTGATTGGAGTAATTGTGACAGTTTTAGAAATTACTGATCATTTTGGATTGGGGAAATTAAAATTACCAGATTTACCATTTAAATCTAAAACTATATTAATAGTTTCTCAATAGAAAGAACAAGTACATTTGGAAATCTTTTTTTACGTTTGTTTTGAAGAATCTTGCAACATCACGGCATGACATGTTGTAAACAATGATGACATCATCACATATTTTACATGATGACGCGATCATAAATAGCGGCCATTTTGCACGTGAGATTTCTCTCACAAACTCATAGCAGATACTCGACAAGAGAAGAGTTGTCCATGACAGGTGAGATTTACTACAAAACAGCAGGTTTGGGGAGATTGCTATATCTATATATAGTTCTTTCTAAAAACTACACTCCGATCTAATTGCAGGATAACTTTAGAGGCAACAACTGACCGCCCAACAGTGGACATTACTATTGAAGGGCACATGAACCTCCTGACTACTCGAGTGGGAGCTAAGATGAAATAATCTCCCTAGATATTTGCCATCACTGTTCTGTTATCAGAATGCAGGGTGATAATATTATTTATATGTTTTTAAGAACTACTTCATCACACTACACCATATATTGAATAGGAATTCATTATAGAAGACGACAAGTGGTGACAATTGAAATAAAGGGATTTCTCAAGGACCTTCTACCAATAGGTACAAATTAGAATTTGCCATTCTTTACTCTCTGAATATGACCTTTTTATTTGTAATTAGCTTATCTAAGTCATAATTTATCTCCTCCTACAAACACAAATTATGTATTGTCATACCCATAGGCTAAAGCCAAAGGAAGATGACTGAAAAATTTGACCATAGATCATGGAACAGCGTTTTAACTATTTGAACAAATACCAATCCATGGAGCATCATCCAGGTGATTATCAGCCAAAATAAGACGCATGACAGACTCATGTTTAATTTGAGAGAATAGAATGATTCAAGCAATTGATTTGTAATTTTTGGTTTAATCAATTATAGATGAAAGGAATACAACAGGAAGGAATTAGCAGCTCTTGAAGAAGGGAAAGATTTCCCGAAACGCGTTGAGCCAAAACATGTCACCTAAACATTGGATATTCAACATTAACTGTATAAGGATGAGAATTGTCTCTTACTTTTGAAATATGTCTAGATAACCTTTGACAGTTTATGTGAGAAGGATCTTCTTAATTATTGTTGATAAATTGTTTTGTACACGCACTGATTTTGATGAATTTTGGTAAATAAAAATCACTGTTACCATGCATATTTATAGAAAAAATAATAATACATAAGCAACATGTGGTGAACATTATTTAACTTTAGTTTATTAAATTTTTTTAATATTTTGGTTGTATATTCAACACATACAGGGTGTGCAGGGGACGGGAGTGTTCCACAAGACTGTGGACATGTGTTGTTCTTTACCAGTGGTAGGGGCAGGAAGCTTCACTCACAAGGAAGAGTCCCCTCATTCTACTTCAAAGGATTGACATTTGCTTACACTTGGGAAAAAGAAAAAAAACTGACAAGTGACATTGGGTGTTTAAAATGACTATTTTGCAACTGAATTTTCAAGACATTTAACTTAGCAGCAAAAATGAGAAGAAATTTGAAAAGTGCATAATTCTAAATCTAATTTTATGCTATTCATTTGAAGACTTGGTAGGACTTACTACTGCATAAGGAACAGAAGTTATAAAGAATGGCCGATTGCGCGAAAAAAAATATTAATGTTGCGAACGTTATATTTTATACACATATTATAGGGGTAATTGCGCATCTTTGTACAAAATTGGGAAATATTAGGCCAAATATTTCATGGTAAAATTGCCAAAATGGTCACAGAAAGATTAAACCAGGTTCCACAGACTTGGGAGTTGGATTGAAATGTAACCCACAAAATATGTAACCTTTGTATCTGATTTTCTTAGAGGTCATAATTACATAAAAAGGAATTTGTGGGAAAGTTAGATTTTGGTCCCAATCGTTATGGGACGTTTCCAGACATTTTAAAAATCATCCCATAAACATGACATTCTTTTCTGTCATCCAATCAGCGAAAGGAAAGGTGGAGATCATGCTTTTGCCCAATCCTAGCATTAGGAGTGTTGACAGTAAGACTGCCCCTGCCATATAATTTAGTGATGTCATTTGGCATGATAAATAAGTGAACCTCACAGCACACACACAGACTGATTCCTGACTTCATCCCGAGTTTCTGTGTGGCGCCCTGTTCCTGAATTTTCCATCCTTGTTCCTAATTCCTGATTTTCCTTACAAAGCCAAGGCCTATGCATTGCTGTACTCTTTTTCAGCTAGACCCCAAACTCTGAAGCAATCCCAAGACCCCAGGGAAGCATTCTGATTCAGCTGGCCTGCTACTACTAAATGCATGCCTGCTCCAAACTCGCCATCCCACTGATCTCCAGTCTCCAGTGCAGTCTCCAGTCCAGTACCGTCCAGGTGACCTGAACCGCCCAGCTGACCGTATCCCAACAGATGTGCCCTGCTGTCCTTGCTTAGACGTGATCCGTGTGATGACCAGAACCATTGATGGTCCAAAATCCTAAATTAAAGTGGACTGTAAGTATTAATAGGAAGCATAGAAAATCATAGTATACCTTGCTTTGTTCCATCCCGATCCCTAAACCATCCTATCCTTACCTTAAGAACCTGTAACATTGTCGGAATCCTTACTGCCACCCTGCCTTTGCTTCTTTTCACTAATGCTAATTCCTTTAAATAATTTTGTGTTATGAAATCCCAAACCCTTAATCCTCCCTCGGGTAATCGGACTGAGTTTGCCACGGCAGACACAGAGGTGCTGGGGTTGGTCCTGCAGATCAACTCTAGAGCTTACTGTGTTTCAATCCGGTAACCTGGCCTGAATGCCCTAGTGTAGAACATAACGATCCTTGCAAAAATGTATTTCTGTTTTCTTTTTCGCGCCATTATTTTCCAAAAAAACCTCTCATTCAACGGTCTATAACTCACTCAATTTAATAGCTAGAGACTTCATTTCAACTCTGGATTATACCTATGACCCATAGCTACATCCCATCCCACACTCCATATCAGTATATTGCACCCGTTTTTCTTAAAAACCGTTTAGTTAAATTTAGACAGGAATCTGCATTTCTGCAAAGTTTTACACGTGTGATTTTCAATTTAAATTATTTACAATCTTCCATTAAGATTCAAAGTTTTTATTTTTGCTCAAACTATAGCTTATGACTGCTATCATCTTTTCAATGTTGCTCCCATAGAAATGTATACTGATTTAAGGATTGTTACACACTTTTCATTGTTTTGCTAAGTCATTCTCGAATGTCATTTTAAAAGTGTCAGATTTCCAACCAGTTTTTCTCTCTTGTTTGGGAGGGAAGGTGGTATTTAAATTCTGTTTAATGTTCTTTATTCCTGAATACCAGCTGCTTCCTTATATCCATTCAGAATTGCTTATTGGTGGGTTGAGGAATATTGCAGGGGGAAATCCTAACTTAAGTGCTATCCTTCCCAACAAGCCAAAATTGTTCTTTTCTCTGATGTTTTACATTTTGTGTTGCTAGAAGTGAATTAACTGCCTTACATACCTTATTATCTGTTATTGTCACCACATTGGTGATTGCTGCTCCCTATCCAAAAGTATATGTTTAATTAGAATGTTAAATAAAGAAATAAATAAATAAATACATACATAAATACATACATATTACCTTTACCCACCAGCCTGATTCCTGGTCCATTGTGACCTGGGGTATTTTGAGAAGGAGTGTGATAGGAGTGGTATATCACTCAGAAAATTCAACCTATAGACATAATAAAATAAGCATTTCAGCTGTGTGTTGCATACTAGGCTGCAACCCGAGTGTATCGCCTGATTGAAATACTTAACAACTTGCTATGGAGAATAGTTATGGCATTGTCCACTGAAGGACGAATACGGGAATGGAGTCAGAGCATCCTGCAGGTGCATGATAAGGGGTCTTGGGAATGAATGTGAGGAGAGGGGTGCTTGGTTTTTTCATGCCTGACTGTTTTTCTTCCACTCTCTGTCCCTTCCACTTGTGATCTTCTCTTCAGCCGAGGGCAGACGCAACTGCGAAGGGTGTAGAAATGCCCCCCATAAAATAGAGGGTATTCTGTGGCAAAGTTCGTTAGAATGTAGACCACCGGGTGATGCAGTCTTGCTGAGAGGGAGGACGCTCCGCCTCAGACCCCGTTAGCACGAGTGATCTCTTCGCCTACCTGCTCAGGGACTAAGCATTGTCGTAGTGGCCAAGATGAAGGTGTCTTCTGAATCTTTGCTAATGGTGAAGCAATTTATATCGATATTTCTATATTTCTAAGTGTATGTTTGTTTATGTATGCTAAGTTTTTATATACATATATTGTGTGAATAAAGGGCCTATAACGAGCCATCTTCATTTTGTTTTACTATAACAATTAGTCTACAGATGGGGTTGCAGAACACACAGGGGTTTGCCTAACTGTTTGGGAACACAATAACATATTTGGAAACTCTTGACATTATATGTCTTCAAGAGACTTGGTTGCTTACCCCCCAAGAACCAAAGGCTATGAAACAACATTAAATCCTGCCATCAAACAAGCGAAGGGTCGTCCGATGGCTGGTCTGATAACCATGGTCCACATGGAAACAGGCCTGCGTATAGTGAAATCAGCTAACCCATCACCTTATATCCAATTGACGTTTATAGAGATCAAACAACAAAAGGATGATGAAAAATTGAAAATATACATCATTAACGTCTATTTCCAACATAAGGCAATGGATGAGTGGGTCTTACTTGATCTAATTTGCAACTTGATTGATGAGATTATGATCAATGAAAAAAACAAACTGAACATTATCTTATGCGGCGATCTCAATCTGGAATTGTTACACTAGAATATTGCAAGGCCAGAAAGGGCTGCAAGGAAAAGAAACAGACCCTGATCATATTAACATGGGAAAATTAGATGGCAGTGAGAGAAATGTTGTTAATGAATGGAAACATCAGGGGAGACATGCCCCCTAAACCAACTTGGGAAAAGGATGAGTCCAAGACAATAATGGACTACATCTATGTCTCGGATCAATTAACTGAGAACATACACAAGCTTACTGTGATATCTATGGTAGAAAGTGACCATATTCTAGTGAAAATGGAAATATCTGGTCTGAAAAAGATCTCTGAAGTCAAATGTCAACATAGTGTAAATGTAATGCCGGGAAGAAACAGAATAAGAACGAACAGAGCCAAAACTACTAAGCTAACCAAGACCTTAAAGGATCATGAAAAAAGGAAAGAAATGTACTCGATTGAATATCCAGCAGTTTTACAATCGTTTGAACAAAGTCAACGTTGGCATAATATGCCAAATTTCAAAAGGCTGCTTGTCAATGATCCCAAGGTTACTGTCAAAAAAAGAGAACCGAGGAAAAAGAATATGAGAAATTAAGAGCTGTGTTAAAGAAAATCGAAATTGTGAAATATAAAGGGCTAAATTGGGTTATAGAAATTGGTTACAGCCCCATAAACATATCATGTTGCAGATATACGCGGAAAATATCTTACTGGTATTAGCAGAAAAAGAACCAAAAGTGCTCCGGTCAATCATTAACAACATTGACGCATCCCAACAAGCGATCCAATCTAACATGGTGATAGAGGCCCAATGGATTGCCCATTATATCGCACTGTTTGAGAAGCGGACCCAGAAACTTTCCAAGGTCAAGAAGCTCGAGGTGGTTGGGAAATAACGATCACTAGAGACGACATACTAGAGAATATCAAGAAAATAAGTAAGTCGAGGGCTCCTGGCACAGATGGGTTAACCAACCAAATCATCAAAGAGCATCCTGAAGAGTGGACTGATTTTTGTGTAAATTTGTTCAGGAATATCCTGAAAGAACGTAGGATCCCGACATCATGGAAGAGTGTTATTATAGTGCTTATATTTAAAAAGGGAGTTAGATCAGACCCAAAGAATCATAGGACGATAGCACTCTTGGACATCGTGGGAAGATTTTTGGCACACAACTGCTAAATCATTTGACAAAATGGACTCAGAATACTGGCAACATCGACATCCATCAAATAGGGGGTTTGGATGTGGCCGCAACCTTTTCCTAATTAACCTGTTAAAAATGGAGGCCATTAGGAAAAAAACTAAAACATATCTGGCTTGTCGATTTAGCAGAGGCTTTCGACAGTGTGGACCGTGAGTTATTAATGGACCAAGCTCGTGAAGAAGATATGTCCTAATGGTCTATTGAGAGCAATCCAGGAACTTTATCCTAACACTGAGATTAAAATCTGATTAGATCAGAAGGGATCTCTCTCAGCTGCAATAACAACATCTAGAGGTGTTAAATAGGATTGCCCTCTTGGTGCAAGTCTGTTTAACTGTTTCGTTGAAGATGTCGGGAGAGAAATCGATGAAGTAAGTGCATTTGCGCCAAAGATCAATGGGAACCCGCTGAACTACATGTTGTACGCTGATGATATTGTATTACTAGATATAACACTGATTGGCCTGCAGTGCAAGCTCTCTGCGCTGAAGCAATACACAGAAAGAAACAGCCTTCTGATAAATGCCGCAAAAACTGAGATCTTAGTATTACAAAATCTATAGGGATTAAAGAGAAAAACTGGGAACCAATTCACATGGAATATTGGACAAGAAATTGTAAAATGTACAGACCAGGCACAATATCTGGGTGTACTAATTAATTCCAATATAACAGACAAGCCTATGGTTAAAAGAATTAAAAGGAAACACAATCTTCTGGCTGTGCAAGGAGCAATAATAAATAAAAAGCTGGGTAGATTCTCACTGAAACCAGTTGTGGAATTTTATAAAGCGAAGGTTATACCTACCTTGATATTTGGTTGTGAAAATATGTTGGGGTGCCCTTATTCAACATGGTCCGCATGTGAAAATATATTTTGGAGGAGAATCCTTCAACTGCCTAGAAGTACCCCGATGGCTTGTATTAGATACGAGCTAGGATTAACCTCAATTAATGCAAGGGTTCTGTGGAACATGATCTCTATCTACAGGAATGTGAGTGGAGCTGATGATCTCCCACAGTACAAAATCTTTAGTGCACCCGCAATTGATGTAAGTGAGTCTGTTTTTGATAAATGGACACATATATACGCAATGCTCCTGGACCAATTCAATTTGAACAAAGAAGCCTTGATAGGCAACCCGAATGCTGTAAAAAAAAGACTGTGGGGACAAGAATGGTGTGAAACAATAGAGCAAAGAGCCATACATAGGTGCATGGCACAAGCTGCACCTGAAAATAGAGCAAGAAACACACTTCCTAAGTACTATTTCGAATGAAAGAGGTTCTAAACCTCAGAAATAGAAGAACTGGTGCTGATTCTCAATGTAGGTTCTGCAAAGCACGCAAAGAAACATTGAAACATCTAGTGCTGTATTGCACAAAGCTCAGAGATATCATAACCTAATACATGGGTAATTAATTTGCCAAAAGACCACAGTGAAATGGAGAGGAATGGTGGAATGTGATGGCCGAAGGGAACGATAAAAAATTTAATTTTGTGTTAACATTCTACTTAGAACAACTGGAAACGAGGCTAATAACCAAAGAAGGATGAGTTGTTATTGTAAAACGAGGAACGAAACATCAAAATTTACATCAGATTAAGATTTGCGATGTGTTTGATCAATTTGTTTGTGGATGTCAGGATTCAACCATGGAAACTCTGGCATTACTGGAAATGTAATGCCGTTTAGAGTTCCAGTGAGGCGGTCTAGTCCTCACCTATCATGGCCACTGTGTGTATATTACCAAGCCCCGTCAGCCGCCCAGTGCGTTGTATCTGTTCCTTGATACTCAGCGCTCCGCAGCTAACCTCGCTTAGCAGCCCTCCATTGCCTATCTAGAGAGTTTTGCTATTTCTCTCTCTATCTGTCTCGACCGGCTCTTTAGCCGGGCTTTCCACTTGAAGCCTTTTTGTTTCCTTTCCCTTTCGGCGCCTGCTCGCTACTTTCTCCTCTCTTTGCTTACTGTGTCGGCGTCTCCACCATTCTAGCTTTCGGTTCCACTCAATTCGGATCCTACGATCCTCCGTGCTCCATCCTGGTTTCTTTCATGGGATCAATCTATATCTGGTAAGTGGGCTCTTTCTTTATTACTTTCTTACCCTTCTGTGCTTTCTCTACTTTCCCGTCCTCAGTGCTCCTAACCTTCTCTCTTTCTTTCTGTGAGTCCAAACCCTTCTGTATCCCAGCTACAGTGTTTCGTTGCTTCTTGCTAGTTACCAGACCTATTCCTTGAATTTACTCTGCAGCCGTACTCCTCAGCTCCTGCTTCATCTTCAAGACCTGCATCCTGGAGTAATTCTTCTTGTCCAATTCAAGACCCGGAATATAATTCTCATCGGAACTTCTTCCGCCAGTTCGTGCATCCCGTTGGCAAGTCTGACCTGACCACAGAAGGACACTACATCAGGGTTTTTTGGCGCCATCCGGCTTTTCCCCTGAACGTTGGTGTTTGGCTCCTCGGAGTCCCCCAAAGACAGGTCCCAATATCAAGGTGGCCTCCCAGGGAGCCAGACCCTATTTGCACGATAGGAGATCAAAAGAGAAACCATTAAGAGAGGCTCCAAGATCCAAGAAGAAGTCATCATCCTCATCCAAGGACAGTGAACCAGAAGGATCAGGTGAGGAGCAGGGGAAGGGCAGGGCACGTTCTGACAGTGGAGGACTTGTGTTTTAATTTGCTTATTAGTGTTTTAAGTTTTAATAGCTGATTGGTTGAAATGTTTGGAAATATGATTTCAGAAACAATATTTTAAAAGTTTGTAAAAAACTGTATAAAATTAAAAATTAAAAAAATAGTCTTTGTGTGATTTCTTGCCTGTCTGAGTCCAATAACTTGTTTTGCCTGGGGCTGAGGAAACATAAGTGTAAGTGTTCTCCTCACATGGCCAAGCAAAAGAAAAACATTTACCTAAATTCAACAGTAAATGAAGTGCTTTTACAGCATATTTTTCGTAGCCTTCACATTTTGCTTTATTTCAGCTATTAATCCCCTTTCTTCTGTCCTATTGTTTCACCTGTATGTCTAGATTGTCCCACCTGTGAGTCCTCATTCTTATAGTTATTAATATCAACGTTGCCAAATGTGTTTTTTAAATTTAAATATGTACTACCTTCAGATGATTTACTTAATGTTTATAGTATCTCATAAATCTTACATATCATTCATCAGCAATTGGTATGTTTGTCAACTTGCTGTAATGTTCACATAACCATTAATAATACAATGTACTTTTTTTTTAAATGGTGAAACACAACATTAATTCCTCGCACCAATTATTAGTCATCCATAAGGTCAACTAAACTTACTACGATGGGCCAATCTCTGCACATTATGGTAATCATCCCACTGATAAAACCCCTGGTTATCCATTTCTATTATAAAATAAAAACATTGGATTCCAAAAGAAAAGATTGGTCCTGTATTTTTGAGGTAAATGATTTAAAACCTGTCGTATTCCATAGAGTAATCCATACAGTAATCACGAGTGGTTTGATACTGTACCCAATGGTCAATCTACCCCGTCTAGATCTCCCTCCTTATGACCAGAATTGTTCAATTTTAATTTGTCTTCAGCAAATTCAGATAAAACCAAGGTTATTCTCTGTGTAAACAAATCTATTTCTGTTATGGTCTTAGTAGGTTGTTTTCCCAAATCTAGCATTTCCGCATGTATAGGTGCAGTTAAAGTAATTTCAGAGCTTTCATTAATTCAAGCCCATACCCTGAAAGGCTTCTGTGTGAAGAATTATTAAATCAACTATGACTGGTGAAAAAAAGTGCACAAATGACAAGTTGTCTTCAGTAGTTGAAATTTCCACCAAAGAAATGTCATTAGTTGTCACAGTGCATAGCTGTGGTACACACTAGGGCAGCTGTAAATCATTGCTGTGGTTTAAAAATGGACTGGGCAAATAAGCAAAATGTTCTACAATTTTAATTCTTTTACATGAATGATGTTTAAGTGCTGGCTGAAGGCATGTATCTTGAGCTTGATTAGTTAATTTAAAAGAATTGCTGGGGCCCTGATTCAAATCTATATCTCTGCTATTTCTAATCAGCTACACAACAGATTTATTACCAGGCCCCAACCAGTCTGTATCGCACCCCTATGGATTTACTGCCTGGCCTGGGGGGACCAGCCAAGCATCCAGAGAGCCTGTTTGCAGTTTACAGGGCACTTATTTATGATTTAAGTACTTGGTAAGAGAATACAATCATTCAGTATTTCAATATAGTCAAGATCTGGAGCAGATTTAATTGCCAAAGACTGATTCCAGCCCAAATAATGTTTTTTTTCCCTTGCCTGCTGGGTCCAGCCAAAGTTATTTGTTTCCCACTAATGCCTGATTTTCCTTTCCTTTGCCTGCAGCTCTTTCTTTTATTAGGGCAATTAGTCACCTGAGCATGGCTCTATGGGATCTAGCCAGTTTCCACTATCGAGTCACTAGCTTGGTTAATCACAGCATTGCTCGTAGATACACCCATATTATTTGCCGGCAGTGCTATGGCTTGTGGAGTTTCTTCAAGTACAGAATTCTCCTCATTACTCATCATACTCCATCAACATAGCCCTGGAGATAAACACATCCACCAACCTAACAAGACTACACTTAATAACTTGTTGTTCCTTGTAGAGGTTATTCCAAAGAGAAAAAAAGTGCTTTCAAGATAATGAGGGGCTCCGGACCCAGATGTTCCTCAACTGACGAATCAGAGGAATTTAAAGAGCCATCATCGGTCAGTGATGAAGTGTATGCACACTCCGCAATCCACACTAAATGTGATGATTTAGGTAAGTTATGTGAAGATGCGGAAATCACTCCTATGATGTTAGCTGAAGGGTCAATCGACTAATGCGAAGATTTGGGTTAGGAGCTCCCAATGATTCCCTCTGTAATACGAGACATAAATTAAGCAAAGGATTGTTGTCAATCGGGTTCAATAGACCATTTTCCACTGTCTTGTGTTCTTAATTTTCGTCATTTTCCAACTTGTCTTCAACCGGATCAAGCAGTCAGATATTTGAGGTTTAAGAAATGTTGTGATTTTACCTTGCACTATGTTTTTAAACTCAGGAGCCCCTTTTTCTTTATCTTCACAGCTAGTTTGAGAAATAATTTAGCCCTTTTCCTTCACTCTGCGTTGGTTGCCAAAACTTGGATGCGAGTGGCCCGGGCTGCTCGTCTTAATTGATATCTGCCATGTGAAGCTGGCATATCATGCGTCAGATAATATAAAGAAAGCAATTACCCAGCCAATCCACAAACCTACAAACTGCCAAACTGCCTTCATACTTGCCACTGCACTTTACCACATGCTCACTGCTGCACTGTGCTGGTGTTTTCAACTGTTCAAACAGGAACAGTGAATCAATGCCAGCACCTCCAGGGAAAAATAATCAATCCAGGATCCTCCAGTCACGGAGCAGGTAATCTTCCAAGAGTGCAAAGTAAACATTTAGTGCACCAAAGCCCTCTGCCAAACTGTCTTCACATTTGCCACCACACTTTACCACGCAAAATATTATTGATAATGTGTAAAGTAGCAAATGGAACAGCTATAAAAGAGCCCTCAGACACTTTCCTCGGCACAACTCACCTACCACCCCACAGATCATTGTAACAAAAGCACTTAAGAACATATCATCATTACAGTTTTTATATAAAAGGTAATTTTTGGGGATGGATTGCACTGTACACTTTGAGCAAAAAGCAAACCATTCCCAAACCTTCCATAAACGTTCATGTTTCCCTGGGATCCAATCCCACTTCTACACCAAAACCAGACAGGGTTTCGCCATTAGTAATATCTGGTGGACCATGTGTGGCAAAGGTTTAATGCTATCATCGCTTGGTGGCAACGTTAAACAGTGTTAACAGTTGATTGTGCACACTTTCCTTTACTCTGTAAAACATATCATGCTACAGACTAATCTCTTGGTTGGCTCTGAATCTAACAACATTGCACTCGATGGCAGGGACTCTGTGTTATCAAATCCCTTCCCCCTTCACTCATTCCATTGCCTCTGGAGGAGCTGGAGCTCCCCCCACTGCAGGAGCAGTGGTATGCCTGGAGGCATACACCGACCACAAGGTAGGCCTCCTGCCCCACCTTTGCTGCATTAATAGCCGTGCAGCCTATCAGCTCGAAATTTTCAATTTTATCTACCGACCCCTGCCACAATTTGATTTATTGCGTGGCGTTCGAAAAGGGTCTTTGTCTGCCTTCGATCTGGCCCCCACAGCACTGGAGTGCAGCCAGCACCATTAGTGAACACGAGGCCCTTAGCCTCTGCAAAATGGCCGCCCGCCATCTTTACACCGACCCCCGTGTGTAAAACACACCTGGACTATCATCCGCACCTTATTGGCCCACAGTCCCTTCTTTTGGGCCAATAGAGAGCCGGCAGGCTCAAGCCGGCCCACTTCCAAAGGCACACTGCACAAGGCGGTGCATCCTGTCGTGAGCCTGTCTGGAGCCTCTCGAGCCCAGAGCCACGATTCTTGCCCCCTCCGCACCCGCTCCCCACATCGTCTGGCTCTTATAGCCAGGCCCTCTCCGCTAGCACCCCACGGCAAAGGTAGAGGGCAGGAGCCCTCCCCCCCCCGTAGAAGCTACATCGCATACACTACTGCCGCCTACGACCCACGAAGACACAAGGCGCAGGACTCGCCTGACCTTGTCCCTCACTGTGCCTGACCTAGGCATGCCGGGCGCATTACGGCGCCATAACGAGGCTTAGCCTCGCTAACCGCGGCATTATTTGAATCCGCACATCCGCCGGCAGGCGGGGACGCCGTCGCATCCGAAGGCCATACAAAGGCCTTTTCAGCACATTAGAAGCGTGGCCTACCATCTCGTCCTACCCGCCCGAGGATATCTTGCTACGAACCCGCACTCTGCAAGGACAGACCCACACAAGCACGGTAAGCCCGCGGTCCCCTCTCCGGCACCTCTAGCTGATTCTCTGATAACTGCACGCTATAGACTTATTCGGCACTCTTCAACAAAGGCCCTATGCAACCCCTGCTGTACCTCGATAGCAGAGCTGCCTAACCTTCTACCCTGACCCTGCAGATCTACTGCCTAAGACTAACCTATCATCAGACTTCACACGATCTGCGCCCTATTCTGTGTTGTGCCTTATGGTCGCCAATAGACCACAATTGACCTATGCCTATTTGTGTTGTGCCTTATGGTCGCCAATAGACCACAATTGACCTATGCCTATTTGTGTTGTGCCTTATGGTCGCCAATAGACCACAATTGACCTATGCCTATTTGTGTTGTGCCTTATGGTCGTCAATAGACCACAATTGACCTATGCCCACTCTGTGCTACTGCAGATAGGACTTCACCAGATTTGCGCCCTGACCTGTGCCTGGCCCTAGGGTTGTCATTAGGCATAACACTGCCCTAGCTACTTTATATACATCATTGTGCTTCCAGCTGCCCTGACACACTTAGGTGACACTTCCCAGCTAGTTCTCCACACTTGCCTAGTGTAGCCTCTCTCCCTAGCTCAAAGGGTTTACACACACTGCCTTTCTAGCACCTATTCAGTCAAGACTTCACCTCCAATTCCACTTAAAATGCGTCTACCTACCATAAGTTTACACGCCTCCATCCTCATCCTCCTGAACCTCGCTACTTATTGTAAGATGGCACCACAACTGTCCACACTGCCCCCTCCTTCTAGCCTCACCAACCAGACTCCACCCCTTACAGAGCCAGCCAACTTTCTGCTACTACCTAGTCTCCCCTGTACTACCATAGACAGAAACCTAACACTTAGAGCTAGACTAGCCAAAATTTATGAGCCACTGGCCCGATCGTTGCCTACCTTACATAAATCCTCTAAGCAGTCGACCCAACTCAGCCCCAATATTAAAACTGCTAACTTACATCACAACCACACTTCCAGCCCCATACTCATACACCCTTGCCAGAGTACACCTGGACCTACCCAAGATAAACGACACACAAGTACTACTGAAAACACAACTACCACTACAAACACAGTCAGCCCTAAAATCAAAGGAGCCTTGATCAATGCTAGATCCTTAGTAGCACATGCTATAGAAATAGCAGACTTGATCCTCAAAGACGACCTAGACTTCCTGGCTATCACCGAGACTTGGTTACATCCTGCAGCAGGCCCCATGATCATGCTAGCAGTCCCAGATAAGTACACCATCCTGAGGCAAGATCGCCCTAACTCCAGAGGAGGCGGTGTCGCTATTATACATAAACTCAGCCTACCCATGAGACTTGCTACACTCAACACTGTCCAATCCTGCGAAAACCTGTCAGTCAAAGTCCCACTCAACAACACCCAAACACTTACCATACACCTAATTTACCGTCCGCCAGGACCCATCAGTACCTTCGATGAAGACCTCAACGCCATCTTAACTAGCAATCTTAAAACTTCATCTCAAGTCCTCACCTTGGGGGACTTCAACCTAGGCTACAACGACCCAGCAGACCCTATATCCAATTCTATTGCCACCACCCTTACTGAACTAGGCTTCGCGCAAAGAAGCATGGCCCCCACTCACTCGAAAGGCAGAATACTCGATTGGGTGGCTGATTACAACTGTGTAGCAAACATCACCAATATCTCACCGTTAATCTGGTCCGACCATCACCTAGTCTCGTTCTGTCTAACCACCGATAGACCTACACCTACTCCTACCACAACAGCCCCACCTATTCTTACCAGAAACAAGAAAAACATTACCGCAGGAAGACTCATCCCGAACCTTCTCCCCATACTTGATTCACTTCCGGACAACACAGACCCAGAGATCCTAGTGGAGGAATATAATAAAGCCATGGCAACAGCACTGGACCTTATCGCCCCTCTCAAACTCAGACCCAGCAAACAGAAATCACACCTCAACAAATGGTATACACCATTCCTCAAAAATTTGAGGCAACAAAAGAGAAACTGTGAGACTACTTGGAAAAAATGTCCTTCAGCTGCTAACAAACTCAATCTATCTAAAATAACTGCACTCTACAAAAAAGAAATTTATATAGCCAAACGAACTTCCTTTGACTCTCGCATATCATCTGCCAAGTCCAATATGAAAGAACTCTTTTCCATTCTTAAAGAAGTCGAAACCCCCATACTACCCATTGATACCTGCACCAAAGATAAAAACTGGTGCTCAGAAATTCAGAATGCCCTGGCCAATAAGATCAAGACCCTCCAAACTAAAATCTCTAGCAAAAAAGCGACCTTAAAAGACTTGCCCCCCTCTAGGAGACCAGACAAGTGCGCAACCACAGACCCCACCCGCTTCAAATTTTCAAAAGTCAATACTCTCGACATAGAAAAAATTATCCTGTCCTTGAAACCCTCTAACTGCCAGGGAGACCTTTGCCCAGCACAGCTTATCAAAGACGCTGCTCGTGATCTTTCACCCTTCATTACGAAACTGATCAACGCCTCTTTCACCACTGGCTCCATCCCCACGAATCTAAAACAATCCTGGGTACTTCCATTACTGAAAAAACCCACCCTTGACCCAGCCATACCTACCAATTACCGACCTATAACAACTGTTCCCTTTTTACTAAAAATCCTGGACAAGGTCGCCTACGTTCAAATACAGAGACACCTCGAAGAACACCACCTGTTAGGATCCAGACAATCAGGTTTCCGCCCACTACACGGGACTGAGACTGCACTCATCGACTTGAAAGCTCAGATTGACACACTCAGGGACAAAGGACAAGTTGCCTTGCTCCTCCTCCTTGACCTTTCTGCTGCTTTCGATCTGGTCGACCATTCTGTCCTATGCTCACATCTCCACACAGCAGCACACTTCTCGCCCGAGGCCATCTCTTGGATCACCTCATTCCTTAACGGTAGGACTATGAGGGTCTTCTCGCCCACAGCTGCAGCAGATCCCATACCCATCACCTGTGGTGTACCACAAGGCTCCTGCGTCTCCCCTACACTGTACAACATATTTACCAAGCCCCTTTTCGATGATTTGGATCATCTTGGTATCACCTACACTAATTATGCAGATGATACTCAGATCCTCCTTCCGCTTTCTGGAGATTATGGAAAGGATTTGGCCTTGCTAAATAGGGTGTACATCATCATCCAGGCATGGATGGCCACCCACGGACTATGCCTGAATGATGAGAAAACAGAGCTTATCATCATGGGCACAACACACAGTCTAAGGAAACTCAGCCCGGCCTACAACTCTTTCAAGATAGATGGGAACAACATTAAAGTTGGACAGGAGGTTAAAACTTTGGGCTTCTACTTAGACTCTACCCTCTCCTTCAAAAGACAATTGAGTTCACTGGCATCCTCATCTGCATACACGTGCAAACTTATCCGCTCAGCTAAACCATTTCTGTCAGATACCAGCTGTCTTACAATCGCTAGAGCCCTCATACTATCCCGCCTTGACTACTGTAATGCCCTTTACCTGGGATCCTCCATGGCTACCACTAGCAAGATACAAACTCTCCAGAATAATGCCCTGAGAGCAGCTCTAGGTATCCCCAGAAGAGAGCATATATCAGGACTCAGTCAACAGAACAATTGGCTCTCCACCAGAGATAAAATTCTCCTAAAAACGGCTTCACTCACCTACAAATCCCTTAACAATGCCGCCCCGATCTACCTGATCAACAGGTTCCAGAGACAAATTTCCGCGAGACCCCTCAGAACGGCTTACAAAGACTGCCTCTCTATCCCAAATTATAAACTTGCCACCATAGGAGGTAACAGCTTCCCGGTAAAAGCAGCCAAACTTTGGAACTCTTTGCCCCCTAACTTTAGAGCAGACATGCCCTACCTGAACTTCCGCTCTAAGGTCATCTCATGGCTGAAAATGAAGGACCTCCCAGACAACTAAAGGCCAAGGTTACTCCCCATGTGATCCGCACTTGTATGCTTGCCACTCCTATTGTGTATATATTGTATATATTGATTGTTTTCTCTGCTGTTCTGTACATTCTCCCTACGCCAATTTGTACTTTTTACACCTTGTAACCAAGTTTCGCATATTCTTGTACATGCTGCGCCCTGATACCCCTGGGTATAACTGCGCATTATAAATAATAAACTAAACTAAACTAAACTAAACTTCACACCATAACTACCTATCATAATTGTTTTCCTTGTGGTCATTTGTCCACAATAGACACCAGAGAAAGAATCAGATTCACTGTACATCCTAGTGCTCTTGAGCTTAAGCTGCCCACCCATGCAGATGAACATACCTAGCTTTTGCTCTCATTCTTCACTTGACAGAGCGTATGGAAACATTAATGGGCCTCATTATGGCCCAGGCGGTAAGTTACCGCCTGGGTCGTACCCTTACCACCATGGTGTAAACTATGTTTACACCATGGTGGATGGCGGATTTACCGCCCCATTCCAAGGTGAGTGGGGCGGTAAATCCCCATTTCCCATTTTACCCTTCCCCATTCCCATTTTTGCCCCATAGCGCATAATGGGAGTGGGGAAGGCGCTAATTACGCCACCGTAAATGACGGTGGCGTAATTAGCACCATGGTCCCTTAGCGCCATGGATTTTAACGCCTGCAAAAAGCAGGCGTTAAAATCACCATGGCGCTAAGGGACCTTGTAATCAGGCGTTAAGGGTCGGCGCCGTTTACGGCGCCATTAACCCCTTAACGCCTGACTCGTAATGAGGCCCACTGTGTAGTTTCAACAGCATCCCAAGCTTTCTTTTATGACTGAATAAATGATTGTTTATTTCATAACTGATCTGGTGGATTTTATTAATGGCCGCTTCTCCATTCCGATAATGCTAAATGAAGACAAAAACATGGAAGAAAAAATACCCTATCAAACCTGGGTGAATTGTCGAAGACTGATGGGGACGCAGGAAAAACATCACTGTGAGAATGGTGGCAGGTAGATCATTGGAAATACAAGGTTTTATTTATTTAGTGGAGTAAGGATTGCACTATTGCAGTCCAAGAAAGCAAGAGGAAATTATGAAGGGCTACGAAAACAATGAAGGCAAAGCCCTTTAGGAATATAGAAATGCAAAAACAAGAGCACAAGGAGAAATTGGAGATAGTAAAATGTTGCACTGGAGGAGGAATTTTGAACAGTTAAATGGAGATTCCGTTAGTGAAATAGGTATGGAATAAACTTAAATTAGTTACTGGTACAGGCATGAGAAGAATGGAAATCCTGGTGTTGCACGAGAAAAAGAAGTTGGTTTACAGAGTGAAAGATACAACAGAGGTCCTAGAAAGTACAAACTATAAACAGCTCAGACAATCGTAGCAAGGAAATGAGGGGAAATCTTGAAAACTTTAAAATATAACAGCTTGAGATACTGAGATTAATGGTTTTAAAGATTTTTTTTGTGGATAAACATCCCCTGGTCTAATGCCCCCACGCCCCCACACCAAAACAATCCCCATTTGTGTGGGGGTAGAAACAGGCTGTGATTAATGTGAATATTATAATTTATTTAAAATAATACATTAAAATGAAAGGCAGTCTCCAAACATCAAATGCATTCCACAAAAATACAGACAACTTGTCTATAGAAAAGAAACACAACACACCTGCTATTATCTCACTTACATTTTAGATTCACAATGCATGCAAACATCTATTTATATCAAAACAAGTCTGAATAACTATTTTAGACAAATGATACAATGTTTTCTCATGAACATTTAAATTATCACTGTGTGTCAGGATAGTACTTCATAGAAATCCAAAAATATGCAGATCATCATTTGCAACAAATAATGCTCTTCATTTTCTCTGGCACCATTGAGAAGTATCGGATGAGAGAAAAATATTGGATTCACATACAACTTACTTATTCTAGGGCTGCTGCTACTCTAATGCTGGGCGGTTGTTCCTGGTTTAGGAATAGATCCAAGAATACTGGGTATGGTATGTTTGGCTACCTTGTCTACAATTTTGGGTTTAGGATAGAAGCTTTTATTTTGGTGAGCACCATATCTAGGTTCATTTAAAGGGTCACCAAACCTTGAGAGTATACATTTGAGATAGAAATCAACACTTAATTTTAGAGTCCTTTCTTTTCTGCACAAGGTAATTTGGAACATTGCCATCAATTGTTCATATTGACATTATTTTCTTGTGAATGAAGAGGATACACTAACCTCCTTTATATTCCACTGTAAGGCATATTAATCACTATTAAATACCTGATTAGCTCCACCCATGCAGCATTGTTTAATGCACCGATTTCTGACTTGAGACCTATGATAGGTTTTATTCACATACTAACACTCCCTGAAATCCACCCCTTTATGTGATTGGTTAAATCTATATTGACATGACACAAGGGGATGTATGTATTGCCTCCAGTCTAGAATTATGATAAAATTGGGCTGAAATGCATCCCTATCTTATAACTTCTTCTATTGACCTGTAGCATCATTGAGGCCTATATATGTGTAATTGCAAGAACATTCTGAATTCATGGATATCAATCATGTTCCTGTAGCTGGTAGCATGAGAACATTTTTGCAGTATGAACATTTATATTGTACATATTAGTATATCATATCTATAGGTAGATGATACAAAGCTTTTTTCTGAACTCAAATCTATTTTTGTTTTTTAAATCCAGCAAAGGGCTCAATAGACGATAATATGATTTCATTATTTGGTGATTTTGAAAATGAATCCATTCACTTTGTTTTCAAAAGCTGTGCATTGCATGTTTGTTGGTGTTCATCATTAACAGAAAACATGTGCTGAACAAATATTCTGAGACCCCATGCCATGAAGCAGATGCATAATAGAGAAGTTCAGAATTCAGGCAGGTAACATTTTATAATAGTATATGATATGATAAGTCATTTATAATGCGCCTGTACACAAGTGTTAAATAATATTTAATGCCATGAGGATGGCAAGTGCACGAACTGTGGAGAATATACAATGGTACAGAATTATATTAAACTATTACAGTATGGCGATACAAAGAACTACATTGTTCCAAACCTTGACACACTTAGAGGTATATGCGACCAGTGTAATTGTTGTTTTAAGGCTGGAGGCCAAAACATTAAAAGACAAAAATGATAAGTCCCTATTAAAATAGATCTTAGATACAGAATATTGCATATACAACATGTAACACAAGAGTGCACACATTGTCAAGTCTGATGGGAAGCGCTCCAGGAAATGCTAACAGGAACAAGAAGGTTTCTACAAAAAGTGTGAATGTTATCTCAAAAATGTGATGCCACATTCAAGCACTCATTGGGAATGATTGTTATAAATGTTGTGAAAATGCTGGATGGATTGACATCAGACCTGGATGTAAATTGGCATATGTGCCAACATGCAACCATATATATGTGCTCCAAATATGCCATGTATATTTCTGTAATTCAGTCAAACCCAGGATTGCTAATGGTGGATGCCTGGCTCAAAGTTTTAGTGTTGAAGCCATCTTGAGTCAGCAAACACAAACCCTATGCTGCAAAAATGTGGGGGGGGGGCTCTAGCAACTGAATGAGGCATAGAGAGAGGTGGGGATATTCACTTAAAAAAAAGAAAAAAAGTCTATTTTTGGTGAGCCCTCAGTTTGCTGATTCAGTGTGCTGGTTTATGTACATTTTTGCAATGTTCTTCAATGTTAGGGTGGGTGATATTTGATGCCCATGGGATCTGTGAATGTAGTGTTGGGTCCAAAGACGTCAGGACAATAATTGCCAACCAATGTGTACTGCACAAAGTGCAGTAAAGGGCAGTGTGACCGCACTATGGGCACAGGCCATTTTCTAGGCTGGTACTGGCAGGACAGATTGCCCAAAGCATATAACCGCAGGCTACTGTCCATAGGAACTTCAGGGAGGGTTGCTGTAGGCCGGAGGTAATGGTGGCAAAGTCATGCCTTGGTGTGGCGGGGACTTATGGGAAGTTCACTCTGCTTTCCTGGCATTCCAGAAAGATTCAGTGTTCCTGGCACAACTGCAGGCACTGCATGTAGGTTAATTGGGTTTATTGGGTACACGGCAGGTGATATCACTGTGCCTTGAGCCCTAGAAGTCCATACCTTGAGCACAGCGCTCATACTAAATGACCAGAGGGCTTGCCCTGCTGGCACTGCACTAAGTGTCACTAAACTATACGAATAGTGAGAGAATGAAATGGCGGCAGACCAGGCCCTGGTGACACTGCAATTCCGTGCATTGTGCCCAAGGTATAGCTGCAGGCGCTAACCTGTAGAAACAGCATAATGACCAAGATTAATTTTAAGGAAACCTCCATTCCCAAATATACGTCTGTTCAAAGGACATGTTGTTCAAATAAATCTCAAACCATTAACCTTCATCAATTGTGGTTACCTATACCATAAGCAGTCCCTTCCACGTGCACTGTTCATGAAGTCACTCATGACATCACAAATGGCATCTCAAATGACTTTATCCATGGCATAACCTATAACATCGCCAACCACGTGGATGACATCACATATATATTTAGTTTAATGTCCTACGGTAAAATAAGTTAGTGGTGTTGTGTTTTGGTATGCAGAATCAGTAGAACTAGTGCAAGGCCTCAATCCACCACCACTGATATGGCATACAATGACAACTTTGAGGGTGTTTGAGGGTGTTTGGTGGCAACTAAAGCCCTTGGTCCCAAAAGCATTTCCTATGCACTCTGGACACTGACAGATGGTAATGATCAGATGCAGGTCAGAAAAGGTTTAAAAAGATGCTGTTGCTGCTATCGTCCAGAACCATTGGCAGACATGCTTCTAAAAGTGTACATGGACTGCGTGTACTCTGTAAAAAATAAATTGGAACTTAAAATGTGAGCCAGGAGTCTGGTCTATGCCTGTTAAATATATGTTTGATCACATGAAATGAAATCAAGTGTTCTGCCGATTGTTTGGCTTTGGAGTGGCATGAATCCATCCTGCTGTATTCACACGCGATACTCCAGAAGTGATTTAAAATGAATGACCAGCCTCATAGTCATTGTTCGGGGGGCTTGGAATAGGCAGGGAGCCACACGTGAGTAACACTATCGAGCAAGCTGTATTGTTTACTCTTCTCATAATGTTCTGGCAATTGCGCTACTCTCCAGTGTGTGCTGATGAGGGATTCAAAGGGAAAGCTACAACCGGTGCCCACTGCAAGAGCGGTGACCAGGGGAGTTGCTAGGTCTGGAAAAGACCTGGGGCTAAGCTGATGTCGGAACTGTTGGGACTGGGGGCTAGCTAGTCTTTTGACTGTAGCTCCTGAGATTCTATCCGGGGCTACAACCAAAAGATCAGGGGCTATAGCCCCCTTAGCCCCCCCTAACAACGCCCCTGGCGGTGACAACTACCAGCATCAGCATAACAAGTCGAACCCCCATTTTTTCATTAAAGTTGAACTATTAGAGAGGGAAAGAAGCGCACACTGGTTCATGTTATCCATTCTTTAACATTTAACCATGTAAAGATTATGAATAGCTATTAAGAAGTCTACTGTGTAGACATCTACTAGGAATCAAGGATGAGTCATAGAGACAAAGGCCTCTGATTTCTAGAAAAAGGAGGATGTTCAGTGTCCATGCTGCAGGTGATGAAACACCATTGACTTTTACCAGAAATGCACTGGTTGCAAAACAGTATTTTTGACCACACCACGGGGTCAATATAAAATGTTGAATTGTTTGAAACTGAGATGAGTCCAGAGTCACACATCTGGGAAGGGAGCTCACTAGGTTGAGTGGCTGGTTCTGATATTTCATGATTTCAGAACTGCCTGGAAATCTTAACCCTTTGTTACCGCCTTTGAAATATGTAGCTTAAAATGCACCATTCCTTGGGGAGATAACCCCGCCATAACATCCTGGGAAAGGGTTAGGCAAGCTCACTTCACTCAGTCACTTGTTTAACTTCAGAAGTTGGGGGGATTTCTGCCCATTAATGAAAACGCCAAAGTACATCACACAATTCTTTACATGTCCAGTAGAGAACACTACTCAGACATCATATGTGGGACACATGTCAGGATGTCCCTGAACATCACATCAATGCATTGCAATGCATTGACTCGCGAACAACACAACACTAGGACATTTTACAGTAATGCATAATGTGCATTTTTCAATGGATAATCTTGACAGATGAAACACATTTTTGAACGAGTACTTGTGAAACAGGTAGTCAAAGTGTGTACGATTGCAAGGCCAGTATGATGTGTTGTGGTGTGTTATGTGAGCAAGTACAACAATTGAGCAGGATGTCGAGTCTCTCAGTGCTCATGAGATGAGCAGGACGCCGAGTGTCTCAGTGCTCTTGAGATGAGCAGGACACAATGTGTCTCAGTGCTCATGAGATGAGCAGGATACTGATTGTCTCAGTGCTCATGAAATGAGCATGACGCTGAGTGTCTCAGTGCTCATGAGATGAGCAGGACGCAGAGTGGCTCAGTGCTCATGAGATGAGCAGGACGCCGAGTGTCTCACTGCTCATGAGATGAGCAGGACGCTGAGTGGCTCACTGCTCATGAGGTGAGCAGGACGCCAAGTGTCTCACTGCTCATGAGATGAGCACGACGCTGAGTGTCCCAGTGCTCATGAGATGAGCAGGACGCCGAATGTCTCAGTGCTCATGACATGAGCAGGACGCAGAGTGTCTCACTGCTCATGAGATGAGCAGGACACTGTTTGTCTCACTGCTCATGAGATGAGCAGGACACCAAGTGTCTCATTACTCATGAGATGAACAGGATGCAGAGTGTTTCAATGCCCATGAGATGTGCATGACACCGAGTGTCTCACTGCTCATGAGATGAGCAGGACGCTGAGTGTGTCACTGCTCATGAGATGAGCAGGATGCCGAGTGTCTCAGTGCTCATGAAATGAGCAGGACACCAAGTGTCTCATTGCTCATGAGATGAGCAGGACGCAGAGTATCTCAGTGCTCATGAGATGAGCAGGACACCAAGTGTCTCATTGCTCATCAGATGAGCAGGATGCAGAGTGTTTCAATGCTCATGAGATGCGCTTGACACCGAGTGTCTCACTGCTCATGAGATGAGCAGGGCGCTGAGTGTGTCACTGCTCATAAGATGAGCAGGATGCCGAGTGTCTCAGTGCTCATGAAATGAGCAGGACACCAAGTGTCTCATTGCTCATGAGATGAACAGGATGCAGAGTGTTTCAATGCCCATGAGATGTGCATGACACCGAGTGTCTCACTGCTCATGAGATGAGCAGGACGCTGAGTGTGTCACTGCTCATGAGATGAGCAGGATGCCGAGTGTCTCAGTGCTCATGAAATGAGCAGGACACCAAGTGTCTCGTTGCCCATGAGATGAGCAGGACGCAGAGTATCTCAGTGCTCATGAAATGAGCAGGACACCAAGTGTCTCATTGCTCATCAGATGAGCAGGACGCAGAGTGGCTCAGTGCTCATGAGATGAGCAGGACGCCGAGTGTCTCACTGCTCATGAGATGAGCACGACGCTGAGTGTCCCAGTGCTCATGAGATGAGCAGGACGCCGAATGTCTCAGTGCTCATGACATGAGCAGGACGCAGAGTGTCTCACTGCTCATGAGATGAGCAGGACACTGTTTGTCTCACTGCTCATGAGATGAGCAGGACACCAAGTGTCTCATTACTCATGAGATGAACAGGATGCAGAGTGTTTCAATGCCCATGAGATGTGCATGACACCGAGTGTCTCACTGCTCATGAGATGAGCAGGACGCTGAGTGTGTCACTGCTCATGAGATGAGCAGGATGCCGAGTGTCTCAGTGCTCATGAAATGAGCAGGACACCAAGTGTCTCATTGCTCATGAGATGAGCAGGACGCAGAGTATCTCAGTGCTCATGAGATGAGCAGGACACCAAGTGTCTCATTGCTCATCAGATGAGCAGGATGCAGAGTGTTTCAATGCTCATGAGATGCGCTTGACACCGAGTGTCTCACTGCTCATGAGATGAGCAGGGCGCTGAGTGTGTCACTGCTCATAAGATGAGCAGGATGCCGAGTGTCTCAGTGCTCATGAAATGAGCAGGACACCAAGTGTCTCATTGCTCATGAGATGAACAGGATGCAGAGTGTTTCAATGCCCATGAGATGTGCATGACACCGAGTGTCTCACTGCTCATGAGATGAGCAGGACGCTGAGTGTGTCACTGCTCATGAGATGAGCAGGATGCCGAGTGTCTCAGTGCTCATGAAATGAGCAGGACACCAAGTGTCTCGTTGCCCATGAGATGAGCAGGACGCAGAGTATCTCAGTGCTCATGAAATGAGCAGGACACCAAGTGTCTCATTGCTCATCAGATGAGCAGGATGCAGAGTGTTTCAATGCTCATGAGATGCGCATGACACCGAGTGTCTCACTGCTCATGAGATGAGCAGGGCGCTGAGTGTGTCACTGCTCATGCGATGAGCAGGATGCTGAGTGTCTCGGTACTCATGAGATTCAGATCTGCTTTCACCCAGCTCCTTTGCAGATTCTCTATGCGAGGTGTGTGAGCTCTGAGAGACTATTTATGTTGTGGATTTGTTTGAACTCATCAATTGCCCACTTACAGTCATGAAGTGTACTTTGTGTAACTGTGAGATATTGCTGTTTGACAATCGGATGAAAGCCCTCACTTTTTATATTTTTATTAAATATAAAATGAGGCCAGCAATTCCCTCTCAGAAATGTGTTCCGCTAACCAGACACCCATTTCATTAAGCTCCATGCCAACAACATGTGTACACCTTTTCCCTGCTGCATCAGTATACTGACTTGCAGCTCATGCTCTCCAGTGTAACAGGACAGGTTCAGAGGTTACAGATGCCCTGTTTAACAGCTGCTGCAACAGCACAGTCACTTCAGTGCAAAGGTTGTTTTTCAGTTTGTACGTCTGTTCCAAAACCAAAAAAATATGAAAAACCATCACCTGGCGGCAGTATAATCTGGAAATATAAGCGACGTGTAGGCTTTGGTGTGGTGGCTGATGGTTCGCATAGTTATGAAATACAGCTAATGTGTTGCATACCAGTGTCAACCCTGTAAGCTCATACCAGCTATGGGAGATTATGTGGATGAGACAAAAGGCACTATGCATGCCTCTGTTGACTCTCTGGGTGGAAAGTTTTCTGAAAGCCTTGTTTCAAAGAGGCAATTTAATAACAAAGGTCTGTCTCATGTCAGGGTACTGCACACAAGAGTTCCTTTCAAGCTGCAAGCTGGGAACAGATCAGAGTTAGGCTAGTCAGAGAGCACAAGTGGGTTAGAGAAAGGATTCCTCCATCTTACTTTTCTGTGGAATTCTTTTCTCCTTCCTGTCCCTTCCACCTCCTGTGGAACAAGACACTCTAGGTATAACATCTGGAGGCAAGAGTCACTTCTCTCAAGAACAGGGATTGGGCACCTTAAGGCAGGGTTGCTTTCATCGAGTGCCCTGTGGTTGTTTACTTCTAAAAGAGTGGGGGTTTCACACTTTTCTGATTCACTTTCAGACCTTCAAGGTCATCAGAAAGAATTCATTTCAACCCTATTGGGATAGCAGTACTTTCCAAAGCCGTCTGTCAGAGGTTAAAACAGGCTCCCTACCCATTCCCCCTGGCACATTGGTTGTGACTTTGCTGAGGACCAAGGCCTGCCAATATACAAGAAAATCCCCCTAGGCTGGGAGAGCAGAGACTTAAAAGGACTCACCTTTCACTAGAGAACCATGCAGTGGGACTCACAGCATCCAGAGGGCCAATGCAGCAAGGTCTCCTATTTTTCCTTGGCTCAAACCAGCTTGAACTGCATTCACAATGTATTGGCCACTTTCAAAAATCCAGGATGCACGATGGAGCCTTTGCAATCACCTTTGAACTGCAAACCGCTGTTGCTGCATCATTGAACCGACTCAATGCCACATCACCCAGCAGAGCTCCGTCCATCTCGAGCACTAGCACACCATACAGATGACTTTTGAACCAGACAGTGAACCACCAGCACTTTGCATCATAGCTTGCCTCACACAACTGGATCATCACATCACTTATCAACCCAAACCAGAGGCATTTCATCATTTCGAGCCACACTCAATCATTGAACCGCTCCTGGTGATCTATCAATCTGCATCTCTCAATGCCACCTTCATACCGCATGGAGCGTGGAACACTTTCTTTCAACCGACTTAGAGCCGACACACCACATGGAATCAATGACACTCACCGCACTGGACCCAAGTTTGACTCACATCTACAATATCACCCGTCTTTCTCAACTTCCTTAAGCCTGCCCTTAGAGATCTCTTCACTGCCACCACCTCCAGGTTGTATTCATTAATTTTTTTAAAGCCCCTCTCTCGTGACTTGATTTGGTTTGCTCGAACTTAGTCAGAAGCCAGGCATATTCAAACCCATTCTTAGAAGTTCCAAGAAGTTGGGCGAAATTTTATATTAATCTCTGGGACATCTCTAGGTTTCACCTTCACTCGATTTCTCCCCTGGGACACTTGAATAAGGCCCTCTATTTTTTTCCGGCTGTAGTTGTTTTCTCATCTACTATCTTATACCCATAAATTACATCCCTTTTTTAATCAGCCTAAGTGTCTCAATCCAGTGCCACATGTTTCGAGAAATGAACCAATAATCTAAATGGGCTTTCTGATGGTCCATTGCCCATGTAAATTGCTCCGGGATGTCTCCATTAATCTGTCCATTCAACATCAAAAAACCTCTGTCACCAAGATCACTCATCCATTAGCGAGCCTGCTTTGAGAGTGCCAGGTCACTCATAGCTGCCCCTAGATAATCTAAACATTTGATATTTAAATCACCACAAATGACAACATGTGGGTCATTCCACAAAAGATACATCTCGTCCAATATACTTGTTATTCTGTCAAGAAATTGTTGATTCCCCCCACATCACTACATTCCAATACAGGTTAAACAATACCATCAGTTCTTTCCCATCAGTTTCTAATATAAGCATTTGTATATGGGGAGAGGAATTTTGCACTGATTTGTAGCGATCCCTTTTCCCACTTTTATCAATGTCAGTGACCCAAGTGTGGTCTACCTGTAATAACTTGATTAGTTGGATCACCCCTAACACGGGGGATTTGACCTTATCCAAGTCTCCTGGAGGCAAAAGATATCATACATCCCACACATAGATTTTTGTCATTAAATAGGTGCATGAAGCCTCAGGTGTTCCAGGATGCCATCTGAAGATAGTTCCCGTGTTGTGCATCCTGGCGTTAATTTCTTTTGTCTAGGAGCCCGGACTCCCGCCAACCAAGACCATTCATGCGTCTCCTTAAGTCCCCCCTTCCAATATTCAAGCTGCTTTAAACTTTTCGTTGATGATTAGTGTCCGGTTCAGAGTCGGAAGGACATGTAGAGCATTCAGAAGAGTAGATCTAATCTCTCACCTGTGTCTTAGAGCCAGGGTCCAATGCAGTTTTCTTAGTCTGGCGTTTTCTTTGATTTATCCGGGACTCATGCAGAAATGGAAAAGCGTCTCCAGACGCCACCCTGACAAATGAAAGAACCACCGATCAGGGGGACAGCCATAGCCAACCGCCTTTTCAGGAAAAAACCCAATTGGTAAAAAAAACCTGATGAACGCTGAAGCGGTTGGTTGGTGTAATACAGCCTTCAGGACAACAGATGGTAGTAGTCCCCAGGAAGGCATGAGGAGCATAGAGGGTTCTTCAGAGACACGTTAAAAGGATCCAAGGACAGAAGAATAGCAACCAGTCAGGAAGCAGGGAAAGCCAAAAGAAATCACCCAATGTAACGGGCAAGATCAGGGTGAATCTGGAAGGGCAGAGAATAACGCAGAGCAGTGGGAGTGGGAGAAAGCAAAGGCAAAGGCAAGAGGAACGGGAGCCAGAAGGAGGGGAGACAACACCCATGAATCAAGAGACATACATACATACATAATACCCCACGTATATCCCTCAATTTCCAAAACAAATCCTTCCATTGACACACCCACACAGACCCCATAGCTGTCCTCACCTAGTGGGATAAAACTGCACATACACACACAGACAGTACTGACTAAAAAGCTACGGGCAAAATTCAGGGAAAAGCCAAAACCAAGATCAGGAATCGAAAGAGCAGACCGAAGGAAACAAGGTAATACTAATCAGGTGAAAGATTGAAAAGGTACGTTTTCAGATCCTTTTTAAACTTTAGCGGTGTATCAGTCAGTCTGATGCTGGGTGGGAGAGCATTCCAAGCGTGGGGGCCTTGGAAGTTAAAGCTGCGTTCTCCTGAAGTAGCCAGCTTGAACCTAGGTTGGATTAATCTGAGGTGTTGTTGTGATCTGAGTGAGCAACTTTTGGCGTATAACTGAATACGTGCCTTAAGATATTCCGGGGCAACATTAACCACACATTTGTGGGTTAGTGTAAGAACTTTGTGGATGATACAGTGTTTCAGCGGTAGCCATTTCCTTGACATTCTGTCTGGTGGCCAGGAATTTTTTTCCTACAATATGCTGAGGACTTGTCTAAGTTCAGAGACAGGAAAATACTATGATTCAAAAAAATTAAAGGGTAGAATATATCCTTTTGTCTGCACTCAATTTCTAAATGGGATATCCGAACAATTATACAAATATGTGTTCATCGTTACATTTATTCTTGTGATTGGAATGTTGAGACATAGAAGGTGCCTCATTGTTCAGAAGTGGTGCGATGTGTTTCAGGCTCTTCCCCTTATCCGATTCTGGAATGACAGTGCACAGTACAATTGCCTATTAACTATCATCTTGGTTATTTTGCCATTTCCGTGCAATAAATAAGTCTATGCATCAACATTATTTTGATATAGCCGAAGCGTGACTTCCTACTAGATGTTTGCTATGGCCTTTCTATGGCCATTCTACCTTAGCTGGGCTTGTGTAGCATATTTTAACATAGTCCTTAGCTGTTAATACTCGAGAAAGAGAACTAGCACCCATCTTTGAATGAACTTTGACAATGTGTTTTGGGCTGGCCAATTCTGTGAAGAGTATATTTGCATTAAGGCCCTGCGGGAGAGTGGTAACACATGTGGAAGCATGGGATGAGTTTCCTGATATCATTGCCTTTAGACCTGCGGGAAGGTGATACATTATTCATGCCTTTAGAGCCTCTACGTTGCTCCTGAGCAGCTTAGATGTGGTAACCTCAAGGCTACTGGCTCTTTCTTTCAACACTTCAAATTACTTATCAAATCCTCCAAGCTTCACACTGATTGCTCACAATTCAACATTTGTTTCATCCATAAATGGTTTCTTTGAATCAACTTTCGCTGAAATTGTCTTCCTTAGCTAATTGGGGGTGGGGGAGGGGAGGGTGGTAACCAGGGGCATAGCTGAATCACTTAATGGGTGCTTGAGCATAGCACCAATGCAGTCATATGTATTTCCTCTCTGTGTCTGCACACAAGGCAGATCCTCCAATCATTACATGTCCAATCACCAGGGCCCACTACTCGATGAAAAACAAAAAGGTGATGGCTGGAAGGTTTTGAATTCATCATAACCACATGCACAGCTCTGGGCAACACTCCAGACCATCGTTCATTCGCCTGCCAAGCCATTACAGAAGAGGAAAGACCAAATGCAAATCAGGCTTGGTCTCACCCCAAACAGGGCAGTCTCCTTTCTAATCATATATCGACCCCCTGGCCCTCTTTCTTCCTTCTACGACGACCTTGATCACCTCTTCTCTCTCATCTCTCCTTCTTCCTCTCCTCTTACTGTACTCTGCGACTTTAATCTTCACCTCCCTTCTCCCCCTCACTCCTCTACCCTTTTCTCCATCCTCGACTCTTACCTCCTTTCCCCTCTTCCATCCTCTCCTACTCACTCCTCTGGCTCCACTCTTGACCTTATCTTCAACTCTTCCTACCCCTCTTCTACTGTCTCCACACTACCTATCTATCTCTCCGATCATGCTTTACTCGCCTTCTCCCTTGCTCCCCGGCCCCATCCTTCTTCTCCTAAGCCATCCCCTTCCTTCTTTTCACGACGTGACCTTCGCAACTTTGATCCCTCCCTCTTTCTTGACACTTGTTCTTCTTCTCTCCCCTCTCTCCAAGATTTATTTTCACTATCAGCCAATGATGCACTTTCTGCTCTCTCCTCTTCTATCTCCTCCTCTCTTGATCTACTTCACCCCCTTTCCTTCTTCCATCCAACCCGGAAACCCTCTCAACCGTGGCTCTCTCCTCAACTTCTCTCCATGCGGCGTCTCCTCCGACGTCTTGAGAGACTCTGGCTCAAATCTCCTTCACTTTCCAACCAAACCTCATACTTCTCTTACCACTCTCTTCATGACTCTTGCCTCTCCTCAGCAAAACGCTCTTACTACTCTAACCTTCTCCAATCCCAAGCCTGACACCCTCGTTGCATCTTCCAAACTCTCTCTCATCTTCTCTCTCCTCCTATCCCCGATCCCTCCACCTCTTCCACCCTTTCTCCTTCTGACTTTGCAAACTTCTTCTCCTCCAAGATCCTTGACCTTCGGCAAAAAATCAATTCCTCCTCTTACTCCCCCCCTTCCCCTTCTCTCTTCTCCCCTCAACCTCCATGTCCGACTTCTCCCCTGCCTCCCCTTCTGACGTTTCCATCCTCCTCTCCAAAGCCCACCCCTCGTCTGCTCCATCTGACCCTTTACCCTCCCTCCTTATCCCTAAGATCTACCCTCTTCTTATTCCCTACTTAACTTCCTTCTTTAACACTTGCATTTCCTCAGCTTCCTTCCCCTCTGCTTTCAAGCATGCCACTATCATCCCGATTCTGAAGACACTGTCTGCTGATCCCCTGCTCACCTCTAACTTTCGTCCTATCTCACTTCTCCCATTCCTCTCTAAGCTACTCGACTGCCTTGCCTACTCGCAGCTCTCTACCTTTGTCACCAATCTCTCTCTCTCTCCTACCCCCCTCTCAATCTGGCTTCCATCCTAAACACTCTCCTGAAACAGCCCTAACCTACATCCTTAACTCCCTCCTCTACGCTCGACACTCTAAGCAATCCTCTGTCCTTATTCTACTTGACCTCTGTGCTGCCTTCGATACTGTTGACCACCCCCTTCTTCTCAACACACTTTCTACCTTTGGATCCAAAGGCTCTGTCCTTAACTGGCTATCCTCTTGCCTATCCTCCTACTCCTTTACTGTTTCCTGGGGAGGCCGTTCTTCTCCTACCCAGCCTCTGGAATACGGCGTTCCCCAAGGTTCATTGCTTTGCCCTTTCCTTTTCTCCCTCTATACCTCCCTCCTTGCCCCTGTTATCTCCTCATTTGGCATTTCTCACCATTTCTATGCTGATGATACTCAGCTCTTCCTTTCCTTCTCTTCCTTCTCTACTGACCTCCACCTTAAACTCTCTTCCTGTCTTACTGCCATTAAAAACTGGATGTCTTCCCGCTTTCTTTCCCTCAACGCTGATAAAACTGAAGTAGTTTTCTTCCCCTCCAACTCCCTTCCCCCTCCCTCTTCTCCTCCTTTCATTCATTTACCTCCTTCTAATCTCCCTATCTCTGACCACGCTCCCAACGTAGGCATTCACTTTGACTCTTCTTTCACTTTTTCCCATCATATCTCTCTCACCTCTCATGCCTGTCGCTACCACCTCTTTAATATTTGCAAACTCCACCCCTCTCTCACTTTCCATGCTACTAAACTTTTAATCTCCTCCCTTATCTTCTCTCGCCTCTTCTTCTGCTCCTCCTTACTCTTCGAACTACCTACTTCTCATCTCGCCCCCCTCAAATCTATCTACCACTCTGCCATCCGCACCCTCTGTCTCCTCACCTCCTGTGACTCCATCTCTGCTTCCCTTTCCTCCCTTGGCTGGCTTCCCTTTCACTCCCAACTTAAATTTCATTTTGTCTGCTTAGTCTTTAAATCTCTCCATGGTCTTGCTCCCCTGTATCTCTCCTCCCTCCTCTCTTTCTACACTCCTTCCCACTCCCTTCGCTCTGCTGACCACTTCCTACTCACTGTTCCTCCATCCCCGTGTGCCGCCTCCCGTTTCCACTCCTTCCAGCTCCTAGCCCCCATGCATTGGAACTCCTTACCTCTCTCAATCCGCTCTATTCCTGCCTTTTCCTCATTCCGCACATCCCTGAAATCTCTCCTTCTCCATTCCCCACCATGAAACCCTTCCCCATTCTTGCTCCCCCTCCCTCCTTTTTCGTTTCACCTTGATCATCTCCCTCCCCTCTCCATCCCATTCTCAACTTTTTACCCCATGCTATCCCCCCCTTCTCCTCCCCACCCCTCTCTCTCCCTTCCAGTTCTACCACACTACTTTCCCTCTTCCCTTCAGTTTAATTGCTCTACTTACTGTTTTGTTGGACTGATTCATAATTGTAAATTGCTTCGACTGTTATACTGTTATAATGCTAATGTTATATGTATCCTGTTGTTAAAATGTGCAGCGTTTTGGAGTAAAGCACTATATAAACATAATAAATACAAATACAAATACAAACCCTTCATTACACAGAATCAGCTAATGAGGGTAGAAGTAATGAATCCTATTGGGGAAAGGATTGCCTTTTGCCTATTATATTAAGTGGCAGTATGGCACCACCATTGAAACTATATACCTTAAATGTGAAGAAGAGTGTAGTCAGTTCCAGGAGTAAAATACCTATTTTGCAGACTCCCCGGTGACATTGTAACCTAATGGGCACCAACCATTATCTCTCTTGGGTTCATTCTCAGAGAATGAAGGTATCTCTCAGGAAAGCACTCCCTTCAACTAGGTGCATAATGTAGGCCACAGCTGTGAACTCCTCACTAATTCTTTGCACGGCGGACAACCAAGGAGAAAGAAAGCCTCAAACTACTGAACACCACAGTTCAACGCTGGACCCTACAGCCTGCACATGTCATAGGATTGACAACATCCTAACAGTTAGGTGAGCATGACTTCAGGGAGGGCCAAACCATCAGCAATCGGCTGACAGCCAAGAGCATGAGAGGGCCCTTCTGTGTTAGACCTGCTGCCCATGCAGCAAAGACAGCAAAGGCAGAGACAGCAAAGACGGAGAGCCCTGTTAACCCTACACCAGAGGCCTAGGAGAGAAAGCAAGAGACACGCCAGGTGCATTTAATGCCACAGGCTATAGGTGACTCTAATATTAACTGGAGACCCAATGAGGATCAGCGCACGCAACACAGTGAGACATCTGATTGAGGCCCATGCCGCATGCATGTGGAACAAGACCATCCATTTCCATGGCCTGGGCAATACTTGTTTATTTTGGGAACACTCCTAGGTTATTCAGTGCTGGAAATAGGAATGTTTTACAGTGGGATCCCACCACCAGTGACACTGAGAGAGCAGACGTAGATGGTTGGGATGCGGGTGGGGGATGGAATCGCTCTCACCTTAGAACCCCTGCCCCACATGGATATTTCCCTCTCAGAAGATCACTCAAGGGAGGAGGGATTCCAAGTGGAAAAGGTGCATACCTTTTAAAAGTAAAAATCTGTACTTAAATGTTTCCTGATTTCCTGCTGAGTCCAACCTTAACAAGTGATATCACAGAGCTACTGACTAGCACCTAAAGTGGTCCAGTCGATAAGTATATGCCCCTGTTGATGATAATATCACTTATCCGGCACTGTTAAAAGCAGTCCAAATGCACTGAAATAAATGAAGACTGCAGATAGATTTCCTGGATCTGAGATGTGGGTAGACATTTTTTGCCAGATCCCAGTTCCAGGAAAATCTGACCCAGCCACCACCATTGGTTATATTTGTCCCAAACATAGTCTGCTGTTGCCTGTTAAATAAACAAACAGCTATCCATTGGTTTCCATGCTATTACACCATTGAATAATCTAATCATGTCGAGATTACTACATTTAGTTTGATCACTTACATGTTTATGTGTTTTGTATTTGTATTTTGTTTATTTGTAGTGCGCACCTTGCCCTGGGGCATTTGGGCGCATGATTTGAAGTGATTGGTTACACAAGGTTACAGGGTTACAGGCATTCAAGAAGAGCGACTTTACATATGAAGAAAGTGAACATAGTAGTAAAGACAATAAAAACATACGAAAGAAGTTCAAAGTACAATAGTAATGTAAAAAAGAAAGTAGTTACAAAGAAGATTCAGCTAATTAGGTATACTACTACAGGAGTCCAACACTAAGTGTATCTGTATACAGCTAGTGAGATCAGGAAGGGTGGTGCCGGTGCATGTTACATCTTCCCATGGGAGGCCCGCGTGGTTAGGGGCGAAAGGGCAGATGCATCAAGTTCGTGAACCCAAAGTTTAGGTTTGTGTCATGAACCATGGACATAGCCCCTTCTGGTCTTCCTGGTCCTGGTCCAGATGGAGAGTGTGCTCCTTGATACTTCCAACAAGGCCGTGCCCAGTGTCGTGTTCCGTACTAGCCTGTACGTCGGACACGGCACGTTCTATAAATGGGCCACGCCCCCGCGCCTCCGCGCGTCTCAACGCTATTGTCGGGGGGAAATTCTGCCGGGGTCGGCCGGGCCGTCCGCAGACCTCCAGGCAGGGAGGCCCCAACTCCTCCCGTGTATATCCCAGATGAGATAGAGTATGAGACGCACACAAGGAGCAAGGTGACTCTGCTGTTTATTAGACAAAACGGCAGGGATGGGTCAAGGAGCGTACGCGTCCGTCCTGACACACACACAATCGTGGGGCTCGCAGGCCCTTTTTACTGTATTATGACGTGCTACTTGCGTCACTTCAGAAAGTTAACAAAAACCTATCGCCACTCTTAATTGGTTGCTCGAGTGGTAGGGTTAATATAGCACACATATAGAGAACGATGTTAGTGGACAAAGGGTAGTCAGGTGGTATATCTGGGTTGTCCCTACAATTAGATACATGAGAATTGTTACATGAAGACTCCTGGGGATTGGTTAATCATTACTGGCGTCAGTGATAGGAGCCCCATGTTCTGATTGGTGCGCCCGTGAGCTTCCCAGCCTGGGACCACCGCTGTTCCCAGCTCTCGGTGTACCTGCAAGTTGCAACAATGTTTCACTACGGGTACGTGCAGACAATGTGAGGTTTTATTCATAGCTGGAAGGCTGACCGCTCCCACTGTCGCAGATGTCCATTGAGCCTTTCATGTGTATCTGCCTGTGTCCCGTAGTGAGAGATCCAGACGCCTCTTCTCTCCTGGGTTTGGCATCTCGTCAGGTTCGGCTTGGTCACGTGGGGAGAGACCGTGAAAGAGGCAGAATTCTGCACAATTAATATTGTTTTTCCACTGCGCGTCTGGTTTAATTTGCCGGTGTGACTTTAACGTTGGTGCGCGGAGTACGAGGTTGCAACATCGTGCCTTTGATAATTTGTTCTCGGAATGTGGGTTTGCAACATTGCGACCTTGGCTGGTTGCTCCACCGGGCTCTTTCTGCAGGATCAGCAACCTCACTCTTGCTTTGTTAATGTCCACGGGAGCTCTTGTTTGAGGCCTACTCGGGCCTGGTGCATAAGTAGTCCGTTTGGTGCATAGGTGCTTTAGGTTATAGTAGCATATAGTTCCATGATCAGTATCGTGTCTCCATTATACCTCTCATGGTGGTAACGGGTTTCAAGAGAAGCGTGAGCAAGCTTTATAGATGAGTTCATGACGCGTCTTGCGTTTCTGCATTCTGAAAGCCTATGTAAAAATAATAAAGATGCACGTCCGTGAATATGCCTGTCGCCTACTTCATAGCACTGAGTATATTCTTCGTGTAGATTGGTGTGGGAATGTTCAGTGTGTATATTTGTACAGATGTGCTTCCCGTTGTCTAGGTCGTCATGGCATCTCTAACGACATGTAGATTTTAGTCTAGTTGATCCGTGCTGCAGGTGTCGGCATGGCCAGTGCGGGCTGCTGGGCAGGCAGATGGACACATCCGTATGTTCCTGTACCAGGGTATCTGGTCGTCTGGTAAATGGACAAACTCTTCTCGCGGCGGGTGTCTGGGTCGTGACCCTCTAGGCCAAGCGCGAGAGGTGAAGGACGGGAGCCTGGTCTTCCATTCTCCCACTTCACTATCTCTAGGTAGTGTCTCGACGTGTGTGTGCTGCTCGGCGTTACCCTTCCAAGTTCCTGGCCAACTCCCTTATTCTTTCTTCCCTTTTCCCCTGTTTCCAGTATCTCTTACCTTTCTTCGATCCTCTTCCTGGACATCCTGGAACACGCGACTTCCTGGAATTTTGAACGCTCGCGCTGGAGTCAGACTCGACTCGCGCGCACTTATACAAGTCCCGGTCCGGCCGGGAGAAGGAGTCCTCCGCGGAACGCCACAAGAAGAGAACTCAGGTGAGCCGGGGGGAAACCTTTGACAGATTGAGATGCCAAACGATCAACACTGATACCGCTATGGAGAAAGCGGTCCAGGACCTCATGCGCGGCATGCAGGAGCTAACAACCGAGGTACAGAACTTAAAGGCAGAGAACGCAGCCTTGAAACAATTAGTGCTGTCACGTGACTCTGCCAATAAGGAAAGCGTGATACTGGGTGGAGTGGTAGACAAATATGATGGCTCGCCAAAATCCTTAAGTGGATTTCTGGATTCCTGCTTGGTGCATTTTACATTCAAGCCCTATTATTTTTCAACTTCCAGGGCCAAGGTGGGCTTCATAATCTCCCATTTTACAGGGAATGCGTTATCTTGGGCCACTCCCCTAGTGAACTCTGGAGACGTCCTCCTGGACGATTATGATGCATTTATCCAGGCGCTCAAGTCTATGTTTGACCGCCCCAAACAAGTGTTCAGCGCTCAGGAACGCCTACTTGATTTTTGCCAAGGATCCCAGGATATGCTAACGTTCGTTACCAGATTCAAACAGCTGGTAAAGGAGGCTGATTGGGGCCCTGAAGCGAGTTTCACCTTATTTCGCAGGGGTCTAAATGACGATATCAAGGATGAATTAGCCAGAGTGGCTCGCCCCAGTTCGTTTCAGGCTTTGGTAGATCTAGCCTTACAAATAGACTTTCGTATCCAGGAAAGAAGGGCTGAAAGGAAAAAGGCCAAGACTGCCTTTCAACGAACCCCTCCGGAGTCGACTGTGAAATCCGATCCTGTCTCAACCCCTGATAACGACTCCGAACCAATGCAAGTAGGCGCCTTTCGTGGGACAATTACTCCACAAGAAAGGATGAGAAGAATTCACACCGGCCTGTGTATGTATTGTGCCTCAGACAAGCATCTCGCTAGAGAATGTCCTTTAGCCCCTCCACGGCGTTCGGGAAACGCCAGCTCCCGGCCCTAGATGGAGCGAGGTTTCGGGAGAAAGATGTCTGCTCCACATCAATCACATCCTTGAACTCTCCTGGACAGACTAACCTGGTGGTGCTACAGGCATTTATATCGCCCTCCAAGCACAAGACCTATCCCATACTGGCCCTGGTGGACTGTGGAGCTATGGGAATTTTCATTGATCAAGACTGGGTTATCAGACATAAATACCATATGAGTCACAGAACATTAAACAGCCGGTAGAAGCAAATGATGGGAGACCTCTCTCTTCAGGACCCATAACCCTACAGACAAAAGAGGTCCATCTCTCCATAAACCACCACCAAGAGCAGATTACATTCGACATCATCAAATCAGCCCATTACCGAATGGTTCTAGGTATGCCCTGGCTTCAAAGACATAATCCGTACATTAATTGGACAGCAGGGTCATTGTTTCTGGGCTCAGAGTTTTGTATGTCCCACTGTTTATCCCTGGATCTCTCCTTAACACCAGCTATTGAACATTCAGGAGAGCAAAAAACCTCACTCATGGTTTCCAACATTGTACAAGTCCCAGAGGTCTACCAAGGATATACTGATGTCTTTTCGACTGCCATAGTCCAGGCTTTACCCCCTCACAGACCTGAAGATTGTGCCATTGAGACAGATCCCTCGGCAGTAATTCCCTTTGGCAGAATGTTTATCCTTTCAGAACCTGAGAAAAAGGCCCTCCGAGAATACCTGGACATCAATTTGGAAAATGGCACCATAAGACCCTCAAAATCTCCAGCGGGTGCCTCATTGTTCTTCGTTCCTAAGAAGGATTCCAAGGAACTCAGACCCTGCCTCGACTACCATGGTCTAAATCAATGCACCCTCAAAGATCGGTACCCTCTGGCTCTGATTTCAGATATCCTGGAAGCTGTCAGAGGCGCCGTAATATTCACGAAGTTGAACCTCTGGGGTGCCTATCACTTAATCCGTATCCGGGAAGGGGACGAATGGAAGACCGCCTTTAGAACGCCCTTTGGTCACTTTGAATATCTAGTCATGCCCTTTGGATTAGCTAATGCCCCTGCAGTTTTTCAACGTTTCATGGATAGGGTGTTTTGTGACATGCTTTTTCTCTTTGCCATTGTCTATCTAGACGACATTTTGATTTATTCCAAGGATCCCTTGAAACATGAAGAACATGTCATGGCGGTTCTACAGCGGCTCCGTGAAAACAAGCTCTTGGTCAAACCTGAGAAATGTCTTTTTCACGTGACTTCAGTTCATTACCTTGGATTCATCCTCAGCCCAGAAGGAGTTGGAATGGACCCTTCAAAGGTAAAGGCCATACTGGCCTGGCCTGCTCCTACATCGGTGAAACAGGTTCAGTCTTTCTTGGGACTTGCTAACTTTTATCGAAAGTTCATTCCTACCTTTTCTGAGCTCATCCAACCGATTGTTGCTCTGCTGAAGAAGGATGTTCCCTTCATCTGGTCTTCCTCGCAAGAGAAGGCTTTTCAACGTTTGAAGACAAGATTCACGCAAGCCTCCGTCCTGGCTCAGCCTGACTTAGATCGCCCTTTCATAGTGGAAACGGATGCCTCCAACCATGCCATAGGAGCAGTCTTGAAACAGGTGCTTGAGGACAAGATGGACCACCCAGTGGCTTACCTCTCTAGAACCCTAACAACCAGTGAAACCCATTACTCCGTCCTGGAAAAGGAGCTGTTGGCAATCCGCCAAGCCTTCACAGAATGGCGACATTTACTCCTGGGTGCTAGATATCCAGTCCAGGTACGTACGGACCATCGAAATCTACAAATTCTCCAATCTATGGAGTGCAGGAACAGTCGTCAGGCGCGTTGGGCCTACTTCTTCGCCCAGTACCAATTCCAAATCACTCAAGTTCCTGGATCACAAAACGTGATTGTGGACGCCTTGTCCCGACGTCCTGACTATTTAACCACTGAAGATAGGACCTATCCTACAATGATTCCCAACACAATCTTTATAGCTCAAGCGATCAACCTCTTGGAAGAGATTTGAGCCAAAACCCAGTCCTCTGACCTCTGGAAGGACGTCTCTAGGAAGAATCCCTGGAACTTAAGAATCAAGGAAGGATACTTATTCAAGGACAATGCTTTGGTCATTCCCACACCGAAACTTCAACATAAAATAATAACTCTCTGCCATGATACTTTTCATTCTGGACATCGTGGTTTAACCAACACGCTCCGTCTTATACAAAGACAGTTTTGGTGGCCGGAAATGAAATGCAAGGTACAAGAGTACATCAAGACCTGTACTGTCTGCAGTCAAAATAAGCACGACAATAAGAGACCGGCGGGCCTTCTATTGCAACCCACACTGCCAACAAGACCATGGGAATGTATAGCTACAGACTTCATCGTGGAATTACCACCTTCCCGGGGTTACACGACCATCATGGTAACCATAGACTTGTTTACTCATATGGCACATTTCACGCCTCTCTATAAACTTCCGTCCTCTTCAGAGCTTGCAGGAATTTTCCTAGAACACATTTTCCGTCTTCATGGACTCCCTTCCAAGATCATATCGGACCGAGGACCGCAATATATTTCACAATTCTGGAAACATCTCTGTCGTGTTCTAGGGATTCAACGCGCTCTTTCATCTGGATATCACCCACAGACCAACGGGGCCACAGAATGTGTTAATCAAACCCTGGAGCAATATCTTCGTTGTTTCGCAACCAAGGTACAGGATGATTGGTCCCTCATTATACCCTTGGCCGAATTTGCCTATAACAATTCAGATCACTCAGCGATCAACGTTAGCCCCTTCTATTGCAGTCAATGTTTTCATCCCTCCGTGTTACCTTCAGTTCTACCACATCCAACTCCAGTACCTTCACTTGATTCCTGGATTGAAACTCTCCTCAACATCCACAAGGAAGCCAAGGAACAATTGGGAAAGGCCCAGATTCGCACTAAGAGATATGCTGATTCCAAAAGAAGACCAGCACCCTCCTATTCTATTGGTGACCAGGTCTGGTTGTCCTCGAAACTATTACCCCGAATCTACGACCTAACAAGTTAGCCCCCCGATATTATGGTCCATTTTTCATAAAAGAAATCATCAATCCTGTTTCTTATCGGCTCAGGCTACCAGACTCCTGGAAGAGAATACATCCAGTTTTTCACACTTCTCTACTCAAACCCTACATCCACTCCACCCGGAAAACCGGCAGACCCAGTCCTGTGATTGTGGACAATCAGCTGGAATATGAAGTATCCAGAATATGTGACTCCAGGTACAAACGGGGTCGGCTTCAATACCTGGTCGAGTGGAAAGGCTGTCCTCCTAGCGAGAGAACATGGGAACCACTATCCAACCTAAACACCCCTCGATTGCTGAGAAGATTCCATCTCATACACCCTGGCAAGCCTGGCGGGACGGGGTTTCGGAGGAGGCATGCTGTCATGAACCATGGACATAGCCCCTTCTGGTCTTCCTGGTCCTGGTCCAGACGGAGAGTGTGCTCCTTGATACTTCCAACATGGCCGTGCCCAGTGTCGTGTTCCGTACTAGCCTGTACGTCGGACACAGCACGTTCTATAAATGGGCCAGGCCCCCGTGCCTCCGCGCGTCTCAACGCTATCTCTAGGTAGTGCCTCGACGTGTGTGTGCTGCTCAGCGTTACCCTTCCAAGTTCCTGGCCAACTCCCTTATTCTTTCTTCCCTTTTCCCGTGTTTCCAGTATCTCTTACCTTTCTTCGATCCTCTTCCTGGACGTCCTGGAACACGCGACTTCCTGGAACTTTGAACGCTCGCGCTGGAGTCAGACTCGACTCGCTCGCACTTATACAAGTCCCAGTCCAGCCGTCCTCCGCGGAACGCCACAAGAAGAGAACTCAGGTGAGCCGGGGGGAAACCTTTGACAGTTTGTTTTTAAAGGAGTGAATGGAAGGCTCTGTTCTGAGAGTGTTGGGTAGGGAGTTCCATAGTTTAGTCGCGAAGACTGGGAAACTAGGACCTCCGGCTGTCTGAAGCTTGTAGTGAGGTATGGACAGTGTATGTACATGGGCAGACCTCAGGGGTCTGGTAGCAGTGTGTCGCAAGAAGTGGGTGGAAAGGTAGGCAGGGGCCAGGTTGTTCTGGGCCTTGTGTGTTAGAACAAGAGTTTTGAGAGAGATGCAAAGTGCGACAGGTAGCCAGTGAAAGTTACGTCTTGTGTCAGAGATGTGTGATCTCCTGGGTATGTTAAGTGCAGCACTGATGGCATTGTTTTGAGTGACTTGTAGCTTGTCCAGGTTTCTTTGGCTAGTCCCTAGGTAGAGGGCATTGCAGTAATCGCTGTTGGATAAGATGAGAGTTCTGGCAAGGATCGTGCAGTTGTCAGACGTCAGGAAGGGTCTGCAGGCGGTGATGAATTTTCAGGTGTATGCTGAGGCTGAGACAACTGCATTGGTTTGTCATTACCATTACTGCTTGGCCCACTCACTCCAGGCCCTATTACGCTTCCTTTCATACACCCATGCTCCCAGGCAGTATATGAGTCTGCAACCTGTGGCTCTCCAGATGTTTTGGGCTACAACTCCCATGAACCCTCAGAATAGACTATGCTGCCTAGGGCTGATGCTACTTCTAGTCCAAAACATATGAAGAGCCAAAGATTGCAGACCTTTTTGGGATATAATGCATGCTTACCCTGTGCAGGTAAGTGTCATACATCACATTGTTACCAATCAATATTAACTGAGAAAAGGGGGATGCACTGGCACCCTGGACGACCTCATATCCAGTAGTATCTCGTATGCATACTGATGAATGATGTCTCTGTGTCAGCACGACCAGACCTCCAAGTGACTGCATAAACTTGTAAAATACTACATGGGACCTTATGAATTCCTGGGAAATGTTACAGGAGCCTGAATTACTAGTGCAGATCTGAATGGGATCTTTTAAATGACTGCATTTGTTTAGCTAAAGATGGCTAAAATAGAGACGCTGTTAAAGATGATGAAAATCACAGTTGTGTATGCTATGTGTTAAGTACATTAGTGTTATATTTACATGTTCTGTTAGATGATATTTCTAAAGCTCTTAAATTCCATTGACAGCTCTGAGACGGCAATCGGTAATTACGATTGGGGTTTGGCGAAATTGTGAGAATCCGTTCTGCCAAATACAGAAGCGAAATCTAAAAGATTTTGATCCGTTTCGGTGAAATCTGCCGATCAGCCACTCCTACGTATCGAAAAAAGCAGTGCAATGTTTCTCATGCCAGCTCGTGACCTGAAACTAGCTGCATAAAGTGTCTTGTGCTGCTGTGTGAACCTAGAATCAAAAATAGTGCCTCAAAGTATTTTGGTGCTGCTGCACGTACCTAGTACAAAAACCAAAAAGGCAGAACGAAGTTTCTCGTGCCGCTGCGCAAACCTATTACGAATTAAAAAGAGCAGAACAAAGTTTTTCATGCTGCTGCGAGAACCTACTATGAATCTAACAAACATTGCAGGAAGTTCCTTGTGCAGCTGTGCGAACCAAGCAAGGTTAGACATTTTTTTTGAAGTTTCTCATGCCGCTATGCATACCTACCACTAATCAAGCAAAAAAGCTATGCAAAGTTTCTCGTGCCGCTGCACGAAACTACCACGGATTGAAAACGACCTGCCCAAAGTTTCTCATGGACGTTTATAATACCAGTACGGTTTGATAAAAGACCCGCAGGAAGTTCTCGTCTTGCTGCACGAACCGATTACAAATCCAAAAAACAGACGCTACAAGAAACTAGCACAGATTGAAAAAAAAGACCTGTGAGATGTTTCTCACCGTGCGACACAAAACTAACCTAGGAACGAAACTCGACGCACAGCGCAAAACCGTACGGAACCTGGTGAAATTTCAGTGGCTGCGGAAAAGTAAAGCTGATTGCACGGATCAGTCGGAAGTGGTATCCAGTGCGGATTCCGCACTATTCGCTTTGCAGGCAAACATTTCACTCAACCCTAATTATGATGACTCAATGAACCTAAACCGCAGGAACATCCTGAATTTACTTCAGAGTGTCCCGGCTCTCCGGACAATAACCACAGACGATATTAAGATTGTTGAATACGCTTCTGAAAGCAGCACCGACATAGTACTGCTGCATATTAAATCTCACGCAGTACGTCAGACAATACTCGCGGCCTCTGATGAGCTGTTGTTTTTTGGTTTTGAGGTAAAAGAAGAAGTGTCCTCTCCCAAAAAAAACACAAATAACAATCATATATCCTCAATAAACGAAAAGGCCAAAGACCTGACTAGATTGAAGCTCAGGGAAATGATGAAACTCTCCACGAATCCCTTCAATCCCAATGCCAAAGGTGACTTGACAAGAAAAGTGAGTATCCCCGTTCGAAGATCTGAAAGAAATCCAGCTTAGCAATGAATTGAATCCAAGAAGGACCGCTCAACAGTGGTATCCTGGAACACAAGGGGTTTTGTACACCTTTTCAACGAGTTTCCCATAGACCTGGCTTACAAATTTGATTATATGTTTACAAGAAACGTCGCTGTGTGAGACTCCCATGAGAGACGGCTACTTTATTCTTGCAAACCACGCAGTCAAAACCAACCTAGGGAGACCCTCTCAGAGCTAATTACGATGGTCAAACAAGGGAAAGGCTGGAAGGTGATACATTCAATGAATCCAAACCCCTTTGTACAAGGCACACTGCTACAACTAAAGCTCCACCCAGTAGGTAAACTAAAATATATGCTGGTCATCAATGTATACTGGAATTCAGCCAAGATCTCGACTAAACATTTCATCAAATCAATAACATCCATCATTGACCAAGGACAATTAGAATATACTTACTTAAAGATTATAATATGTGGTGATTTAAATCTTGCAGATTTAATCGAGACACCAATTCAATCAAACGCAAATCCTGCTACAGGTCAAATTGTTCAACTAGATGCAAAAGCTGGATTCAAGCGATGGATATGCAGAATTGTGTCATGACGAATGGAAATATAATTGGTGACTTTCCACCTCACCCCACGTGGCACAACATGGGTTTACACAAAACACTGGACTACATTTGGGTGTCTCTGAATCTCTGGGACCAAATCCTGGAACTAACAATAAATACAACGACAAGAAGCGATCATGACGCCCTAGTGCTTCTTTGGCTAACTGAACAAAATAAGGCTGAAAGGATGCATGAAGGAAATCTAGAAATAAATAAAGCGGGAAATCGCCTGAGAATAAACAGAAAACAGATTATAAATATGACCAACTTAATACGAACAAAAAATTAAATTATACCCCTTTGCTGATGCAATTCCGATTTCCCCAAGGTGGGCAAAAAAGCAACAATGTACAACGATTAGCACATAGAAAAAGAAACTATGGAAAGATATAAGGAAACTGAAGAAAAACCCTGGTGCTACAACAGCTTGACTGATAAAAAAAGAAAACAAAAATACCGAAATTTGGTCAATCTTGAACAATGAGGCTCCCTCTCAAAATGCAATTCTAGCAAATGGGGTACCCGATGCCACTTGGTTAGAACACTTCGCTAAGCTATTCTTTATCAAAGATGGAAGTATCTTAAAAGAAAACCATGCGGCACAAGTGGAGTGGGACACAATTGAATCATTCAATGACATAAACACTAAAATCTCAAAATTAAAAAACTCCAGAGCAGCAGGCCCGGACGGCATTAGTAACATAATGCTAAAAAAGAACAGAACAGAATGGTCGTGTTTCATTGAGATCCTATTTAAGCACATCACAAAGGAAAATAAATTGCCACAATCATGGACCACGGCAATAATAGTGCCTATTTATAAAAAAGGACTCTGTGAAGATCCAAACAACTACCGACCAATCGCTCTGCAAGATACGATTGGTAAGATAATGGCATCTTTCTTACAAGAGAAACTAGCAAGCTGGGCCGCAAAATCAAACTGCTTGGATCATCGACAAACTGGATTCAAGGCGTGGGGACAGAAGTAAACCTAGCAATCCTGAACTTACTAAAGCTTGAAGCGCTAAAACAAAAAAGGAATCTACATCTAGCTTTTGTTGATATGAGTCAAGCTTTTGATTTAAAAAAACGAGATCTACTATGGAAGAAATTGAAGAGCTGGGCTTGTCCAGATGAAATTCCACAGCCCATAATTGCCCTCCACGTAAACACCTCAATCAGGGTACGGTTGAACCAACAGGGAGACTTAACAATCCCCATCGAGACAAATACTGGTGTAAAACAAGGGTGCCCTTTGGCCGCGCTGCTGTTTAAGCTGTTTATTGCCGACATCCCAACCACATTAAATCAAGTCAACTGTTTTCCACCAAAAGTGAACGGTCATCAAATAAGAGGAGTCACATATGCCGACCACATAGTTTTATTTGACCAAACCTGGATCGGTCTTCAAAGGCTTCTAACAGCTCTAGATAAGTACATGATCAAAAATAAATTGCTTATCAACGTAGAAAAGACCAACGTTATGTCAATTGGGTCTAAGACAGGAAAAAGGAACAAAAACTTCACGTGGTCAATCGCAGCGGAAAAGATAGAAAAAATAAAAGAAATACGATACTTGGGTATCCTTTTCAATACCTCCATAAGAGAATGGGGGTGGGCAAAGGACCTAATTCATCGGACCTTGACATTCACACTACAAGCCGCAAAACTGCATAGACTTTATGGTAAATTTACGATGTCACCTGTACGTGAATTTTATCAATTGAAGGTAACACCAGCACTAACCTACGGTGTCGAAGCTGCTTGGAATCTACATCATAGAATATGGCCTTACTTAGAAGGTCAATTTTGGAGAAAGGTCCTGAGGTTACCAAATCACATCTCAGTTATTAAAATCCGAAATGAACTCGCACTAGATTCTCTCCAAGGAACTGTTTTATGGAAATCAATGTTACTTTTAAGGAAAATGAATCTAAGCACCCCGGAACCGTCGTATTAAATCTTTGGAAATTGTGACAAAGATCATACGAGCTCCCTGTTAAATGACTGGAAAGCAAAACTCAAAACTACACTGTCCCATGCATACATTAGTTTGGAGATGCTAATTAATCGCCTGCAAACTGCAAAAAGGAAAATAAAACAATGGCAATGGATCCTAAATTTAGAATGATACAACAACTTGGCTTCTGCGCTGTACCTGGGTCCAGTTGCAAATAGCCATGATTTGCTTCCCTTGTACCTAAAACAATTTCCATCGAGATATCATCATGACAGATTCATGAAACTGCGTCTGAACGCCTTGAGGACAAAAAATCTACTATACAGGATACATGCAAAAGACAATTTTGACAATTTATGTAGAGTCTGTAAGGGCGAATAGAATCCACCAAACATCTTATAATTGAATGTGTGGAACTAAAGAGCCAAAGATCATTCCACCTAGGGAAATACGCCCCTGTAAATTCAAACATGGAAGACTGGTGGTTCCACATTGTTGGAGGGAAAAACGTGATGTTGACTTGTGGAATAATCGATTATTTAGATGCAATCCTGAAAGATGACATCGAAATTGACCTGTGAGAAATTAAAATTTAGAAAATGTGATGAGAGAAATATTGTTTTAAAATGTTTGTAAATCAAACTATAAAATTACAATAAAAAAAAATAAAACAAAATAACAAATTACGATGTTCTGTGGTCCAGTTATCATCCAGAATAGCGGCGATCAGCGTAAAAGTCAGCTGTTATGGCATCCAACTATCCCAGTTTAGCTCTTTGCTCTGAAAAGGTAAATAATGATATTCAGTCCATGAATGCATTGGAACATACAAAGATGAAAAAAACGAATGCACAATGTAGATTAATTTACCGATGAACAACAAAAGTTATTTTCTCTGATTTCTTGCTATCTTTAGAGTTCGGGAGGGTGAACAAAATCATGTAAGCCATTTTCATTTATTTGGCTACCAAAAATGTTGTACGTTTGTGAGAGGTAACAAAATAGAGTTGTTTGTTTCCCAATCAAAATACGTGAAAATATTCATGTAGCTCATTTATTATTTGTTTCTCATTTATTGGTGCTGGAAAAAATAAACCATGCCATATTTTTGTAACATTGACAAAACTGTACCAATTATTACAAACGGTACCCATGTTATCGGTGAGAAAAACCTGATATTGAGTCAGACTCAAAAAAGAAAAGTAGACAAGGGTCAAATGTTGCAAAGAAGCACGTTTGCGCACTCGAAAGGTGATGCAATGCCCTTATTTACAGATTAACATAATGCTTAGGTTCACCATTCTCGCAAATTGAGGATAGTGCAAATTGCGGAACAAGTGTGTGTGAATCAGGAAAAGTTAACCCTTTCAGGCTCAATTAAAGAGCAGCGAAGATGCTAATGCCCACGGCCCTGTGACATGTGAGAGCTGTTTTTATTCCTCCACAGATGTTATGGAGGGGTGCAATCACAGTGGTGGGGGATTTCATCTGCATGGAACTATTATAAAAATAGAACATTAACTCCTAACTGCTCTCTATTAGGATTATGATTTATGCCAGTTTGTTATGTCATTTAATTTTACAGTGAGTGGAACAAGGGCAAGATATAGTAAGGGCCAACAGAAGCAAATAGGAGCTCTTGTTTCTTCAATCATAAAACGTCTCCCTGACTTGGCCCTTATTTGCATCACCACTCCCATTTTGCATATGCGGTTAGCGTGCAATCGATACTCCACTCCATTCGTATGCAGCCATGTTGCCCCAATAGCATCTTGGTGCAAACAAGGGTAGCGGGCAAGCATCACACTTCCCCCGTTTTTGATGGTGAAAGTTAAAACATTTTTCAGTACACATGTAATCTGAACACACGTGCAATGAGTGCACTTCTGGCAGCCGCAACTTCTTTCTTGGCCTACATTTACCTTCCGAATCAGCCCATATATGTCAACAGATGGTAGGGAAATAATTCGTTTAAGATGACCGGGCAGCTCTTGTTTGTAAACAGATCATATCTCTCCATGTGTGATCCCAGGTTTTCTCATGGTGTGCTTATGCATGCGTTTTGACTTGTGGCAGTAGCTTCTTGATTAGTTCTCAGTACACAGTTCTGAAGGAGCCTGATCTAGGCGGCATATACCCTCTACACATCACTCAACTAGTGGTTTGATCTAGAGAACACAGTGTAAGTATAATTCGCGTTTCTTGACAAGTTTCACTGTTGTCATTGCAACTCTTAACAATATTTTTTAAGGAAACTATTGTGGTTTCAATAGTGTCCCTTCTGAAAGAGATTTGAATGCCATTTGCATTTTTGACACGGAAGGATACCTTCTGGAAACCTCTATGACCTTCCGTTCCCTGGGGCATTGGTGCTGTCTCCTTATGAGAAAAGAGCAGCAGGGAAGAAACTCATTGAGCCCAAGAACAGCCGGCTCAGGGCACGACGCGCAGAGCTTTTTTTTTGTTTGTTTCCCTGTTACCACTTCGTCCACAGGAATGAATGGTGCTTTGACCATTGTGGGGAGCAGAGCGTTTCCTCTCACCCCAGGGGGATTCCTCAGCGAAGGGTTTATTTTTGTAACTGCAGCGTCTGGACACAGTAGCTTGCAGAATACGCCTGAACCAGCTTCCTTCCAAACTTCCGTTGAACGTTCAAAATGAAAGAGGTGCTCGGACCAAACCACAACCGGCAGGCAGTGGGGATGTTCCAAAGTTAGGCACAGATCGGAAACTGCTTCTGAAAATGTGAAGTGTAACTGAGCGACGTGAAACTGCTGGATGGAGGACTCCGAGATACCCGGAGGTGGAAGTGGAAAAAAGGAACCAGTGGTATTGTGGCTGCTTTCATGGCTGCAACAGCCCACCCGCGGCCCCTCAACCCGGTTTTTGGGTACCGGCTCCCTTTCCCCGCCACTGACAATCTCCTTCCAGTTTTGGCCTCCTCCCCCACAATGTCCCATGCCCCCCCATAATAACATCAAGTGGACAGCATATTGTGGGTGTATAAGGCCGCAGCTGCTTTATTAGGCAGGAGGTAACTTACAGGTGTTCCGCTGTCGGCAGTGCAGCATCAGGGTTCTGCTCTGAACTGGCACCCTTACACATTTAGAACGTTCCCAGATGATATCCTCATTTGATCAGTGGCTTTCCAGGCTGCTAAACCTCTTACACATTTACATGTTGCCCAGGTGTCTTGACCTCTTACTAATTTTCCCAGCTCTCCTGACCTCTTACACAATTCCCCGTTGGCCAGGTGTATTGAACCCTTACACCTCTTACTCATTTCCCCAGGTGCGTTCAGCTCTTACTCATTTCCCCGGTCTCTTGGACTCTTACACTATTCCCCATTTCCTTGCTGACTTGACCACTTATCCAGTTCCTATTTCCCCAGGTTTCTTGTCATTTTACCCAGTTGCTCCTTCTCTGCGGTTTCACTACGTGTCCTACCCTTGCCCCCTTAACGTTTCCCCCAGGGACTTTTCCTCTTCCCGCTAGATAGCTTGCCCACCTGGTGTTGCCTTCTTCCCCATCGTTCCCGAGGACCGTTGCTTCCATGCTTTCCTTGCGCTCATGGGTCTCTGGACCTCTCACCCGATCCTTGGGATCCTTCGTTTCTTGATCTCTTTACACCTCCCTTAGTTTCCCCCGCTCTCCCCCCTCTCTTACCCCTTTCCTTGTCTCCTTTGTTTCCGCTCTCTATGTCCTCTACTATCTCCCCCAGCTGTGGTCCCCTTTTGCAGTGCTTTGGCCCCCTGTGCCTTGCCCAACCTAACTTGTTTCCCTGCACACTTGTTGCTTACCAGCCCCTCCCGACTCCCGCCCTAGTCTCGCCATGACTCTTTGGTGCCTGACGCCACCAAGGAGTTGCCCCACCCTCCTTAGCTGCCTAACTAGCTAGCTCCTTCACCCTGTTCCCTCTCCTTGTTCCATAGTCCCTCTAGTGCCCCACCCGACCCACAGAACTGCTCCTTAGGACCAACACCCTTAGTTTAGTTAAATTGTGTTGCACCTTTCCTCTTTTGAAACTGCCACCCGGCCCAGTATTGTTACACTATATTGAACCCTTCTGCCACACCCAACACATCCTTCACCTTGCAGCCTTGCCGGCTACCCCATAATAGTGGTCTCCTCCTAGTTTAGTTCACATCATGTTGCCTTTTCCCACTTTGAAATTGCCAAACAGCCATGTTGTGTTACCCTTTATTGCACCGTTCTGCCGTTAGCATTGCCACCTTCCCCTCTTCCCCTTGCCAGCTACCCCATAGCAGCATCCTCCTAACCCCCTCCCTCTAATGACAGGTGTCTTATCCTCATTCGCAGTTATTTATTTACCCTTTGTGTTACTTGTCTTCTTATCAGTTATTTATCACCAGGTGCGTTGACCTTTTACGCAGTTATTAACACATCATTCACCCAGGTGGTTTGACCCCGCCTCTTCTCCATACTCCCGGATATTATCTCTTTCAAGTGGTGGTCATGGTCCTCTTATACTTCCCGAACCTTGCGCCCTTATTGTGTGTGCCCTGCTTGCCCCAAGCCAACCACCCATTGTGGAGGTGTTCCCACCAATCATTCTTAACCTCTTACACATTTACACATTGCTTAGGTGTCCTGATCTCTTACCCCTCTTGCTCATAACCCCAGGTGCCATGACCTCTTACTCATTTCCCAGCTCTCGTGACCTCTTCCACCATTCTCTGTTTCTCAGGTTTTTGACCTCTTACACAGTTATTAATTTCCCCAGGTCCCTTGACATCCTACTTATCCAATTGCTTCCCAGGTACTTGACCTATTACACTATTCCCATTGCCCAAGTGTCCTGACCGCTTACTCATGTCCCCAGGTGCCTTGACCTCTTATTTATTTCCCCAGTCTCTTGACCTCTTTCACCATTCTCGGTTTCCCAGGTGCTTTGACTTCTTCCTCAGTTCCTCATTTCCCAGATGTCCTCACCTCTTACACCATTCCCTGTGCCCAGGTGACTTGACCTCCTGCACCTCTTACTCATATCCCCAGGTACGTTGACCTCTAACTCAGTTCATCCTTTCCCCAGGTCTCATGGCTTCTTACACTATACCTGTTGCCCCGCTGTCTTGACCTCTTAATCGTATCCCTGGTTTCATGGCCTCTTACACCATTCTCTGTTTCCCAGGTACTTTGACCTCTTACACAGTTCTTCCTTTCCCCCATGTCCCTTGACCTCTTACGCATTTAATGTATCTTTTTTACACGGTCCTTTGCTTTATATAGAACAGCAAATTGGCAAAATTGCATCGGCTTACCACCCCTTTGCAGAACTCCATAAGATCCTCTGCTATTCCCAAACATTGGCATCTAGTGCACATTCCCTGTATGCCCCAAGCTGACGACCCCTGTGGTGGCGTTCTTTCAGATCATTTGTTGTACGTAGCACAGGGAGTCCATAATCATCACCTTGTTAGCGCATTACCCCATTTGCATCATCCTTCTGATCCTCTGCTCCTCGGAGAACATTGGGCCTTCAGTGCGCCCTACCTGCTTGCCCCCAAGCCAGCACCACTGTGGCTGCGATCCCTCCTATCCTTGCTTGCTGCACTCTGACCAGAAAGTCCCTAAATCCCTAAAACCATAGACCAAAGCGCTATAGTGTGACATCATGTTCCTTGCTTATCGCTTCCAAATAACCCTTCCAAGCCCCTTCCTGCCTTTCTTGTGTGTTTCATAGCTCTGCATGAGAGCACAGGTTTCAGGATTGGGATATTAATCCCTTCCACCATCCAAGTCCACCCCAAACACATTTCTGGCAGCAGTGGGTTCCGTCCTGCTGGTGGAGCTGGGCATGACACAGTAAAAGCGGTATAAACCTCATGAAACAATTCAAGCGGTAGTTACAAGCACGTTCCCTTATCACTAATTAAAACCTGTACAGTAAAATGACCACAATATTCAACAGAACTGAACTCTGTAACATTGTAACTTTTGCTGAAGTTCCAAACACACTCCATCTTTTGATCTGACACCCTATTGCCACCAAGGCGAACGTTCTTATGGACCCTTGTGCTGTGAGAATACCAATACTCGCATTCATGCTAACAGCCCTGCACAAAACTACACATCCCAGGATGCACAGGGTTGCATGCCCGACTGTCCTGACTGAGCACCTGCGGCGGGAAATACAAAAAGACGCCCCGATTGAGTTAAAATTGCTAATAACCTACTTTGGCTGTCAACAAAGCAGAAAAGCCGCATGTAAGGTGGCTGGACAATCTGTAACCTTACTGGGCATGAGGCATTAGTGATTTTCCTGCTGCAACGTTTCCACTTATGAACCTTAGTGGGTACTCATGATGACACATCTTGCTATATGAGGCAGTCGAGCCAGAATTGTAATTCAATGGGACTACGACCTTCTTTGTGGCACAATTTTGAGAGAGAATTTTCATTTTAAAGAGTTTCATTTCTGGCACGTTTCTATTTGTGTGGGTTAGCGCCAAAAAAACTAAACTATCAACAGGGTTTTGCTCGCAATCAATCAAGTTCCCCTTTTATTCCATAAGCACAAAACTACAAATCTCAAATTTCCATTGGGTCACTTCTCCGATCGCCCCCCTTTTTTACCCTTGCAGAATGTGCCTGCACCTCAGAGTACACTCTGCGAGGGAGGCGGGCATACCCCATCTAGCCAGGGAACCAAGCCGAAAGGCCCCCAACGCCACTCCAACCGCTCGACCCTCCCGGGAAGTTGCCGCAATGTCATGCACCGCTTCCAACAGAACAGTTTCAAATTGGCTACATTATTTTCAGAGGTTCATATTTAACGCCCAAGAAGAGTTTATTTTTGGTCAAATTTGATATTTCCATCACATCCTATATGAACCCTTTATATGTCAAAAACTGAAACACAATGAGGTAACCTTTTCACACATTACAAGTTCTCATATGCCTTTTCAAAAACCAAAGGCCCTTTTTTGCATTTTGGCAAATTGCATACTGGTATTTGTAGTCTCCAAGGTTGGGGGAGAGGGGGGGGGGGGTAGCAGGGTGCTGTTAGCAAGCACAATGGAGGGGCTTCCTGGCACAGGGCTGGAGGATGCGGGGGTCGGAGGGGATGGTGTTAATGGTCTGCAGGGAACCAAGCCTCAATGCACGTGTTACATCCAACAACAGAGAGTGCACCATGCCGCAAGCCAGCAAGGACACCAAGATGCTGGGTGGGAATGGGGGGCCAATCCCGATCCGGAACAAGGCCCCACAACGCCAACACAAAGGAGCCCACCTCCACCACAATCCCGCCTGCCACAATGGGGAAAGCGAATGCTCACATGCAGGGCACAGGTGAAAGCTACAAACCAAAGGCAGTACTGAAGGCAACATCAAACCTCCACAAGCGTGTGGCCATGAGGAGTAGGACCGGGCCCCTGGGGCCAATCCATGGGGTGAAGTGGGCCAGGCCTCACCCACAGAGGCTGAAGGCCCCTGTTCACCTCCTTAGACTCCCTTGTCCTCCACTGCAGATACTGGAAAAGAGGGTGTCTGCCTGTGGGTGCTAGGTTTTAAACCCATTTTGTGGGTTGGGCTTCCTACCCTTCCCCTTCCCTGCCCTTTTCTCACCTAGGGTCACTCATTCCAGCCCATTTCCCTTATCCCTGGCGCCCCCCTGTCTGCCCCTGGTCACACCATATGCTTGTGGGGCAGTGCCCCCAACCAAAGCCTCCCATTGCTCGGCGCGTCCCCTGGCAAAAAGGAGGTAGTGGGATGCTGCGAGAGTTCGGGAGGAGAGACAGGGAGGGGCATGGTGCTGAAGGACTGGGACAAACTTGCTTTGCATTCTACAATGGCTCCTGTTGCTTTGTAGCTAGCCTAGAGATTGGCACGAATAATGAAAACGTACTGGCAGTAGATTCATCCGTACAAATATTAAAATAATGTATTCATTCTTTTATCCAACTGTGCATTTAAACTAAACAAGGTACTATTTGTCACACATCTCTTTGGACCATGCTTACTAATGTAATCTGTGGATCATCATTCACACTAAAACACAAATTACATGCATAGCTTAAACATATTTTGCGTTGCAATAAATTTGAACTGCATAGAATTCTAAACAGTTTGGGTTTTGCGCCGGGAGGGGCAGTTTGGGTGTGGCAATGGCTCTTGTGATTGACATGGCCATGGGTAGTCCAGGGGTTGGTAAATAACTACACAATACCCTCAAGATGTGTGTCCCTCTTCAAATTCCATCCCCCTTCTAGCTGTACTCCAGTGCAATAGTTTCTGCTTGTAGCCAAAACTAAAAATAGACTGAAGTAAAACTAAGGTAAAAGCAAATCTCTCTGGTCAATTGTCGTTCTGGGCCTTGAATGCTCTGGTTTGCCATCCCGCTGGTTCCTTGCTGCTCCGGTGAGTCACTCTCTACTGGTCTTTGTCTGCCTGCCAGTTGTTTCCTTTGGTCCATCCCTTTTTCGTCTCTGGTTCCCTGGTGAGTCGCCAGCAAAAACAATCAGAAGCAAATCATGTCCACTTTCTGTGTGATGTTATTCCTTAAAGTGCACTTTGAAAGCACCACATTCCCATACTTCCATAATGTGCCCATGCAGTCACATTCAGCATTTTTGGAGAAAGATATTGTAACAATAACCACATCAAAAATCATTTTACCTCCCACCCTAACTGACAATACATTACGACACGCACCCCGTCCACCAAAACAACACAGTTTACACAATGGTACATACACCATCTAAAGGCATATCTATGCACTAAATTTCCCTAAGCACCAAACTAACCCACCACTGATGCACCAACACAATTCCCTACTCTCCTTAAGCAGCCCTCTGACAGACTCACGGACAATCACACAAACAAGTACTTTAGCAACATGGAGCACACATTAACACTGCACCAGACAACTCACAAAATATAACACAACAGAGAGCCCTAGCTTTTCAGATCTGCACACATCAATGCTGTAACAAAGCAGCCATGCCCTGATCCCTCTGCTACCGCATTAGCTACCTAGCCTAACTCTTGCAGATCCTGATGCTCCTAGAAGGTGCCAAAATGGCAGATGGTTTACAAATAAATAGCTTAACAGGATATAGCAAAGAGTTGCACTCATTCTCCAGTGGAACAGTACTCTGGGTGGTCCAAAGAACTTAGGTGACTGGCAGCAACAAGGGAAAAATGCAGTGTTGGTTCTGCTGCAGTTAGTCCACTCTGGTGCTATGCTGACTAGCTATGTATCTGCCTGTCAAATCAAGGGATATGGGACTGAGGGAGGACCAGAGCAATGATAATATAATTCTAGGTGACAGCATTAGGGGCCACTAAGAGGAGGACACATGACATCTGTCCCATTGCAAGGGTGTAAATGTAATCAATTATAAGCACTACAAGTGTTGCTGTTAAGTCAGAGTGAGATTAAATCATGTGCCCATGGTCACTCACATTGGTGAACAGTGAAGCAAGGATTTCTACCCCCTCTGCAACCTAGGAACTGAACAGCATATTCTTCCAAGCTTTACTTGCTGCAAATATATATGTTTTGGATGCAAGGCCGACAATACGTCTTATAGAGCTGTGTTGTAAAATACACAAATTGCACAGGAAAGCAACATGACAACATGTAAATCTTTATGGTAACTTGTTGAGCTAAAACAATACCATTGTAGCTTAATTTTCCAAATCCTGTTTGGAAAATTGTAAGTCGCAGAATGAAAAAATAACGTAAGCCTGAAAATTCTATTGAACCACTGTACTTTCAGTGCTTTAAGACACAGAATAAAAGACGTCTTGTAATAATGTTAGTTGGATTTGAAGATTATTTGTGACAAACTTCCTGATCGTTGTTATGCATGATTTTAAGAACGATATGAAAGCAAACTTTATTGTTTTTCATGTCAAGCTAGTAGTCATCCATAATGAGTTGGCTTGTCAGCCAGAATCCCAGCCTCCCCTCCCACACTGGATCACCATTTCCTCAACTACCACGCCAGCTCTGCGTTCCTCGGCTATGGAAATGCAAGAGGGGGTCACTCAGAGCCCTGTCTTCCATTACGTGTATTGGGCCCAGGCTGCTTCTGGCAGGTATTATTGCGCAAATATTTCAGGCCCAGTATCCTTTAAAACATGTCATCTATCTCCATGTTTTAGAAATGTCTACTGAGGGCAGATATTCTGGAACAGTCCACAGTACAAGTTAAGTCGCATTGCATGTTGGGAATTCTTTTAATAAACCCACGCCGCCTGTGCATCGCAGGCAGACGTTCACCCTGGGGCACAGACGGCCAATAAAGGGAGGAATGCACAGTAAAGCCTAGAGCATCTGTTGTGTCTGCAGTGGTGTCGCATGCTCCAGAGATCAGGGATAACTTGGACCCTATCAGCGATATCTGCTGTCTGTGTTTCACTGGGTGAAAACCGAACAAGTGGTGATGGGGAGTGTAAAGATTGGAGGGGGGTATCTGTGCTTCTGCTGCCCTATTATATGGTCGGGACAAAGGCACAGAGCAACCCCAGCCAAGGTTCTCTATATGGTAGCTTGGACAAACAACCAAGGCTTAGGCACTCAGGAGGTGATGCAGGCTGGTTCTTAAGTACAGTGCGTCCCCTAGCCCCCACAAAGGAATGTCCACACATTATGTTAGGTTATAACACAGCTTCTTTATATAAAATAAGGTTCAGTAATGTGTATAGATATAAATAATAACACTTTGTACTCAGGCAGTTCTATTCAAAGAATGGCAAATATATACACTTTATGTGGTACCACACAATACTTAAATTCAGAAATAAATGCACTAACTGTGGTCAGTTTTAATTAGGCACGTAAGAAAGGTGTAACAGCATAGATTAAGGAAGAAATGCATGTTAGTTATGAAAAGAGGCAGAATTCTTTCCTTAGACTAGATAAGTAATTCTGTGTGAGGATTCCCCCACCTGCGCAACCTGTAATGGAAAAGTTAGTAACTTATCTTGTCTTTTCCAGCCTAGTCCAATCATGTTCGATAACCATCTACTTTCTTCTTAAAGGTTCTACCACCTCAAAGTGTCTGAAAGGCCACAGAAGAGAACATGGTCTAAGACGAATCTGGGACCCCTGGAAGACTCCTAAGGCTAGAAGATGCTCTCCCTCGTCACAGTACCTTTGGTGCCTTGGCAGGCGAAGTGGCAGAGATTCTTCGTTTCACTCGATGATTCCACTGGAGGATGGACCCCCCTGGAAGAAGGAGCCACTGGGATGCTGAGTTCAAGAACAAAAATGGAACCAAAGTCTTTCTGAAGTACAGCAGTTTTACTCTGCGTGGTGCTCCCGGTTGTTCGACTGTAGAAGTCCTGGGAAGATGAAACTTGCTGTGGGAACCTTAAAGGCTGGGCATATGAGAATAAGACCCCTGTGGATCTTTGACAACTGCTGGCGGCGACAGGTTCATAGGTCACTCTTGGTGTCAGGTTTCAGAATATTACAGTTTTCCACCTTTCGGTTCTTCGCTGCTTCAGCCAAAGCACGGACCTCTCGATTGCTTCTGGTGACCTGGACTCGACCACTGGAGTGGACCACGGACCCTCACCAAGTCTGCACCCTCGGGACATTTTTGTTGGGTTCTGATGGCGAAAAACGCATCGGCAGACCTTCCTTGACACTGTCATGAACCGTCGCCTGCGTCCATTCTGGACTTCGTGGTCCCTGACCCATAGAGGACTGAATGCAATAATCCTCCCAACATGGCCGCTTGATACGGAACGCAGCTTGCCAGTCTTTGTGCTCCTCGCTCATCATACTACTAAACAGACACGCCCCGCGGCTCTGCGTGTCTCAACGCTACCGCTCGCTGTAGTTGGACGTGTGCTGCCGGAGTTCGCTCTGGGCTTTTTCCTGAATCCTGCTTCCCGGTTCCTTGAATCCTCCTTCTTCCCTTCCCTTCCTCAGCCTTACCTCTGAACTTCCTGGATTTTCGCCCGTGCTCGAGTCACGGTGCTCTGTGCCTCTGAGCTCGGACATTGTTCCTTCCTGGTTCCGTCCTGGACTTCTGAATGTATACTGGAGTTAAAACATCATTCTCGCGCTGGAATCCGAAGACCAGCACACAGGCTTATACAAATCCCGGACCATGCGAAAGAAAACCCCAAAGAAGGTTGCAAGCAAACAGGAAAAACAGGTGAGAAGGGGAGAGACTTGTGACAGATTGAGACGCCAAAAGAACCTTACGGATAGTTAGATGGAAGCCGCGGTTCAAGACCTCATGCGAGGCATGCAGGAACTTACCACAGAAGTTCAAAACCTTAAGGCAGAGAATGCTGCTTTAAGGCAGCTACTCTTGTCTCGTGATTCTGCTACTAAGGAAAGTGTGTTATTGGGTGGAGTAGTGGACAAATATGAGGGTTCTCCAAAGAACCTTTGTGCCTTCCTTGATTCATGTATGGTACATTTTACCTTCAAGCTCTACTACTTTTCCGCCCCTAGAGCAAAGGTGGGGTTCATGATATCACACCTCACTGGTAACGCCTTAACCTGGGCAACTCCCCTAGTCAATTCGGGCGACGACCCTCCTGGATGATTAGATGATTATGATGGGTTTGTGGTAGCCCTAAAAGCCATGTTTGATAGTCCTGAGCAGGTTCACAACGCTCAAGAACGTCTACTTGATTTTCAGCAAGGATCCCAGGATATGCTTACCTATGTGACCCGTTTCAAACAACTTGTGAAGGAAGCTGATTGGTCCCAAGAGGCCAGCTTCACCCTCTTTCGAAGAGGCCTTAATGAAGAAATAAAGGACGAGTTAGCCAGAGTAGCTTGCCCAAATTCCTTCCAGGCCCTCTTGGACCTTTCCCTGCAAATAGATTTTCGAATCCAGGAAAGAAAGGCAGAGACGAAGAAGTCTAAATTATCATTCCAAAAGGCTGCCATAGACCATCCTTCCAGACCAGAGCCCGCAGCCTCTCCGACCTCGGATCCAGAACCCATGCAACTGGGGGCCTTCAGTGGACCCATTACCCCACAAGAAAGGATGCGCTGGATTCACACTGGTCTCTGTATGTATTGCGCCTCCGTTAAACATCTTGTGAGAGAGTGCCCTATCGCTCCTCCATGGCGTTCGGGAAATGCCAGCTCCCGATCCTAGATGGGGCACAGTTTCGGGAGAGTGGTGTCTGCTCCACATCAATTCCCTCCTTGAACTCTCCTAGACAAAATGACCTTGTGATTCTACAGGCATTCCTATCGCCTTCCAAGAAAGAATCTTACCCCATCCTGGCATTAGTGGATTGCGGAGCCATGGGCATATTCATAGATCATGATTGGGTCACTACTCATCACATTCCATGTGAAACATGAGAGGCTATGCAACCTGCCTGTTGAAGCTATCAATGGGAGACCCCTGTCTTCAGGACCCATAACCCTTCAAACTAAGGAGATTTTTCTTTCTATAAACCACCACCAAGAGAGGATCAAATTTGATATTATAAGATCTGCCCACTATCCAATGGTTCTAGGCATGCCCTGGTTACAAAGGCACAACCCCTACATCAATTGGGCAGCAGGCTCTTTGTTTCTTGGTTCGGAACATTGTATGTCCCAATGTTTGTCCATAACTACCTTACCAAAGTCCTGTGAAGACTTCCAAGAAACTCAGCAAATACCAGTCACCCTCTCTAACATCATCCAGATTCCCAGGGCCTAACAGGCTTACACAGATGTATTCTCGACAGCCATTGTTCAAGCTCTACCACCCCACAGACCTGAGGATTGTGTCATTGATACTGAACCTTCAGCAGTAATTCCTTTCGGAAGAATGTTTATTTTCTCAGAACCTGAAAAAAGGGCCCTCCGGGAATAACTGGATACCAATTTGGAAAATTGAACTATTCGACCATCCAAGTCCCCGGTGGGTGCTTCTCTATTTTTTGTTCCCAAGAAGGATTCCAAGGAGCTTAGGCCATGTCTAGATTTGCGTGGCCTTAACCAATGCACTCTCAAGGATCGTTATCCACTGCCTCTCATCTCGGACATCCTAGAAGCAGTCAGAGGTGCAGTCATCTTCACAAAACTAGATCTTAGGGGCGCTTACCATCTCATTCGTATAAAGTAAGGTGACAAATGGAAAACAGCCTTTAGAACACACTTCGGCCATTTTGAATACCTGGTTATGCCCTTTGGACTTGCTAATGCCCCAGCAGTCTTCCAACGTTTTATGCATTGGGTATTTTCTGATATGCTGTTCCTCTTCGTCATTGTATATCTAGACGACATACTGATTTACTCCAAGGATAATATGAAACATGAAGAGCACGTAAGGGCAGTCTTACAACGTCTACGTGAACATAAGCTCCTGGCCAAACCCGAGAAGTGTCTTTTCCATGTACCTACTGTCCACTATCTCAGATTCGTTCTTAGCCCAAAGGGGATTGGAATGGAACCTTTGAAGGTTGATTCCATTCTATCTTGGCCTGTTCCCACTTCTGTAAAGCAAATTCAATCCTTCCTGGGGCTTGCTAACTTCTACAGGAAATTAATTCTAGCATTTTCTGAGATTGTGCATCCTATTTTTACATTATTAAAGAAAGACAACCCTTTTCAGTGGACCGCAGCCCAAGATTCGGCGTTTCAACGGTTGAAGTCGGAGTTCACACAAGCCCCCATCCTAGCTCAACCCGACACAGATCGACCCTTCATTGTTGAAACTGATGCCTCCAACTACGCCATCGGGGCATTCCTGAAACAGGAACTTGGCGAAAAGTTAGAACACCCCATTGCCTATCTCTCCCGAACCTTGACTCCCAGTGAAACTCATTATTCCGTCCTGGAGAAGGAATTGTTAGCCATCCGTCAGGCCTTCACTGATTGGCGTCATCTCCTTCTGGGAGCCAAACACCCGGTACAAGTCCGCACGGACCATCACAATCTTCAAGTCCTACAATCCCTAGAATGTAGAAACAGTCACCAAGCCCGTTGGGCCTTCTTTTTAGCCCAATACCAATTCCAAATCCATCATTTCCCTGGAACACATAACATTATAGCCGATGCCTTATCCAGACGTCGTGATTATGAACCCCTTGAAGATCGTACCTTTCCTAAGATGTTTCCCAACACTATATTTGTTGCTTAAGCAATTACTCTCCTGGAGGATATTCGAAAACAAACTCAGTCCTCGGAACCATGGAAGGAGTTTAAGAGAAACAACCGATGGAAACTCAAAACAAAGGACGGATATCTATTCAAATATAATCGGTTGGTTATCCCTACTCCTGAACTGAGACAAAAGATCACAAGCCTATGTCATGATACTTTCCATTCAGGACACCGTGGCATCACCAACACCCTTCATCTAATACAAAGACAGTTTTGGTGGCCAAGAATGAAGGATGATATCAAGATGCATGTCCAGACTTGTGCAGTTTGCAATCAGAACAAACATGACAATAAAAGACCAGCAGGTCTCCTGCTCCAACCAGCAATACCAACAAGACCCTGGGAAATCATTGCCATGGATTTTATCATCGAACTACCGTCTTCCAGAGGCTACACAACCATAATGGTTAACATTGATCTGTTCACGCATATGGCTCATTTTACACCATTAAACAAGCTACCATCCTCATCCAAACTTGCCGGAATTTTCCTGGAACACATATTCCGGCTTCATGGGCTACCTTCTAAGATTATTTCTGACCGAAACGCCAGTACATATCCCAGTTCTGGAAACAATTATGTCGTAGACTGCTGGGAATCCAACGTGCCTTGTCTTCGGGTTATCACCCACAGACCAATGGAGCTATTGAACGAGTAAACCAAACCCTGGAACAATATCTTTGTTGCTTCGCCACCAAGGTCCAGGATGATTGGTCACTCTTAATACCTGTGGCTGAGTTCGCATACAACAATTTGGATCATTCAGCTATCAAAACCAGTCCTTTCTTCTGTAGCCAAGGATTTCATCCTTCAGTCCTGCCGTCTGTTCTTCCACACCCTACCCCAGTTCCTGCGGTTGATTCCTGGATTGAAACACTAATCAACGTGCACAAAGAAGCTAAGGAAAACCTAGAAAAGGCCCGAAGAGACGTGAAACATTATGCTGACTCCAAAAGAAGACCAGGGCCTCCCTATTCAGTAGGCGATAAGGTCTGGTTATCCTCGAAACTCCTCCCATGTCACCTACGACCAAATAAATTGGCTCCCAGGTATTACGGCCCCTTTTCTATAAAATAAATCGTCAATCCAGTGGCCTTTCGACTTCGACTACCAGAATCATGGAAAAGGATCCATCCAGTCTTCCACACTTCTCTGTTGAAACCATATGTCCAGCCCTCTCGAACTGCTCCAAGATCTACCCAAGTGATTGTCAATGATCAACTCGAATACAAGGTTTCCAGAATTTGTGACTCTTGGTACCGACGTGGTCAACTACATTATTTGGTCGAATGGAAAGGGTATCCTCCTAGTGAGCGCACCTGGGAACCCATGTCAAACATGAATGCCCCCAGGCTGATTCGGAGATACCATCTTATCCATCCAGGCAAACCCGGAGGAGATGGGTTTCAGAGGAGGCATACTGTCATGAACTGTCGCCTGCGTCCATTCTGGACTTCGTGGTCCCTGACCCATAGAGGACTGAATGCAATAATCCTCCCAACATGGCCGCCTGATAAGGAACGCAGCTTGCCAGTCTTTGCGCTCCTCGCTCTGCGTACTACTAAACAGACACGCCCGGCGGCTCTGCGCATCTCAATGCTACCGCTCGCTGTAGTTGGACGTGTGCTGCCGGAGTTCGCTAGGGGCTTTTTCCTGAATCCTGCTTCCCGGCTCCTTGAATCTTCCTTCTTCCCTTCCCTTCCTCAGCCTTACCTCTGAACTTCCTGGATTTTCGCCCACGCTCGAGTCACAGCGCTCTGTGCCTCTGAGCTCGGACATTGTTCCTTCCTGGTTCCGTCCTGGACTTCTGAATGTATACTGGAGTTAAAACATCATTCTCACGCTGGAATCCGAAGACCAGCACACAGGCTTATACAAATCCCAGACCTTGCGAAAGTAAACCCCAAAGAAGGTTGCAAGCAAACAGGAAAAACAGATGAGAAGGGGAGAGACTTGTGACAGACACTCAGCGACCCTTGAACTTCTCCAGTGGGAAAAAGTGATCAGTGATGATGGCAAGGATGTCCCTTTAAGTTTTCTTAGGAAGTTTGGAGTTTTTGCAGCTCCATGTGTCCAGCAGCACTGTGCCATGGTACTCCCTCTTCTGGGCGGTATACAGCAGCAGGCTTCCAGTGGTCACAAACACTCCTCCGGACCCTGGGTGGCACCAATGGACTTCTTTGACTCGAGATGTCTGGGCACGCCTCTTCATGACTCACAAAGAAACCTTCTACGGACGGCTGGCACACAGAACTGGCTTCCAGGGCCCTTCGGATGAATAGTAGCAGGTTGCACGATGGTCCCTCGTAGCTCGGGGAGAAATCGCCTTTGCAGGTCTTCTCTGGATCAGCAGCTTTCATATTACATGAAGAAAATGAAGCAGCAGACTTCTCCTCCAGCCGGTCTTCAGCTTCGACTTCAGCTTTTGAACACTTTAGTGAGTGAGAGATCCCCTGTTATACACATTTGTTCCCTTTCACTCAGGCTGAACCAGGCTCAGTCAACCAATCACAGAGACGGCCATTCATTCATGCAGGCAGGCAGCCAATCAGGCTCACCTGCATTTACGCCATTCACTCCACCCAGACACCCATGTGGATTTGGGTAAGCACCCAGCCTTTCTACACACTACACCGCATACATGTCAGTTTAATTCAGGACTGTGTCACACACAGAAACCAGGCACCCATAACACAGAAAGTTAACTTCAGTCTTCACTCACACAGGTCCCACCCCTAAGGTGTACCCACAACACACAGCCCCTGGGAAGTCTCCAGTCAGTCTGACAGGAGACAGCCCCATATCCATATATGGTATTAGCACCCAGCAGCCAGTCATTAGGAAGGGACAGAGGCAGGGCTTCCTAGGACTTTGGGAAACAAGGTAAAAGGCAATAGAAATCAAGAGGCCACAGTGGCCATCTTACCTTCCCGCAGGAATCGATTGATTCATATGGCAGGGCCTGGGTGTCCCAAAAATGGAGGACATTCATAGCCACTGCCAAGTCAGCATGTAGCTGCCTTGCTCTGTCGGCAACACAAAGGTACCCAAAACACACATAAGGGATACATGGATGTACCCCTATGCATGGGTGCCATAAGGATATCCATATGTTTTTTTTCTAGAAAAAACACACACACAGAAGTGGTAGGACAAGGACTAGGAGGCCCTGTCCCTCCAAAAACATTTCCAGCATCACAGGGAGGCTTTGAATCAATCATAACTATTGTGAATTCCTTCTGCTAGATTTTGTTTCCATGCAAGCTGTTTAGTATTCAGGCAAACGGTGTGCACAGAAATGTGTGTGTTTCAGTGTGCACAGGCATGTGTGAACGTAAAGCAGAGACAGCACAAACTTGACCTTCGGCGCCACATAATGCCTGAAAGTTAAACTTACGTCCCCCGCCTACCCATGAAATAACACACGTACAACATATTAGAGTGGGAAAATTATAGGTGTTACCTTATAGGTGTACCGTAACTTAACGTTGCAGCTTGAGTCGTTCTGTGCTGAGCTGGCATACTAACTGCACCCTGAGTAGAGGCTTAGACAGGGTAGGGGCTGAATGGGCCAGGCCCACCCAAAATCCCATTTACAGATTTCACTGTGCAGACTGACCAGCAAGGGTCTCTCTCTGGGTCCTGTGCTCCTTGCATGTCAGGAATAGGGAGGCTCTCCCTGCATCCTGGTGCCTGTCTGTGTGGAGAACCTTAGCTGCAGGCTTATGGAGAAGCCAAGGAGAGAAACAGCTGGTAAGGAAAACAATCATTGTCAAAGACAATAGTTTTAGCGTTTACTGCTGTTCTTTGCATTTCACATTCATAGGCATCAGGGTGCAAGGAGGAGAGTGCAAAGTTCCAAGGGAGGATTTGAGAAGGGGTGCAGGTGTGTAATAGAATGAGAAGGGGTATAGGGAAAAGGAAGAAAGCCACTGAGACTGGGTGTCATCAATGATGAGCAAGACGAGATATAATTTAGAATGTGTGTGTGAGAGTGTAAGAGGAAAGGCAAGGGTGTGAGAGGAAGGCTGAGAGGGGGTAGAGAGTAGGAGTTGCGTGGGTAGGGTGGGTGGGGTAGAGAGAGTGAGGTAAGGTTGGTGAGTGTAGAGTGTGTCATATTAGGGGTATGTGGGGCTACAGAGAGTGGGGGTGGGTGGTTTAGGTTGTATTGTAGAGAGTATTGTGTGGGCGGGTTCTGGTAGGGTATCTGGGTGGTGATAGAGAGAGTGGGTATAGGGTGGGTGCATGGGGTAGGGACAGTGGAGGTAGACATGATGAGTTGGGGAGAAAGTAGGGGTAAGGTTGGTTGCTGTAGAGCAAGTCAGGTTTGGGGGGTTGGTGGGGTAGAGAGAGTGGGGGTAGGATCGGCGGGGTTAGAGAGAGTGGGTGCAGGGTGGGTCGGTGGAACTAGAAATGGTGGGGGTAGCGTGGGTGTATGACGATAGAGAGGGTTTGGGGGTAGAGAGTGGGGGTTATGGTGGGGGGGGTGTAGAGAGAGTGTGGGTAGGGTGGTTCATGGTAGAGAGAATAGGGGTAGGCAGGTGTGTGTAGAGAGAGTGGGGGTAGGGTGGATGGGGATATAGAGATTGGAGGTAGGGTGGGTGGGTGTAGAGCATGGGAGTAGGGTGGGTAGGTGAGGGAAGAAATCTTGTGGGTAGGATGTGTGGGTTGGGGTAGAGATAGTGGCTGGGGGTAGAGAATGTGGGGGTAGTGTGGGTGGGGGTAGAGAGAGTGAACGTAGACTTGGTGGGTGGGGGTAGAGTGAGTTGGGGTAGGGGGGGTGGTTGGGTCAGTGGGGTTGCAGAGGGTGGGGGTAGGGTGGCTAGGGTTAGAGAGTGTGGGGTATGGTGGTTGGGAGAAGAGAGCGTGTGGTAGGGTGGGTTTGGGTAGCAAGAGGGGGTGGGTGGATGGGTGTATAGTGAGTGGAGGCAGGTTGGGTGTAGAGAGAGTGGGGGTTGGGTGGGTGTAGAGAGAGTTGGTAGGGAGGGTGGGTGGGGGTAAAGAGAGTGGGGGTAGGATGGGTGGGTGTAGAGTGGGGAGTATGGTGAATTGCAGTATTTGAGGTTACAAATATTTTAGGAGGGAGAAAGTAAAAATGTGCAACATTTTAGATGAAAAAATCGGGAGTCTCCTGTCCAAATCGGGGGGGGTTGGCATGTATGAGAGTGAGTGGTGGTAGACTTGGTGGGTGGGGGTAGAGAGAGTGGGGGTAAGGTGGGTGGGTATAGAGAGAGTGGGTTGTGGGTGGGTATCCAGAGAGTGGTTACAGGGTGGGTGGGGTAGAGTGAGTGGGGGTAGGGTTGGTGGGTGTAGGTAGAGAGTGTGTGGGTAGGGTGGGTAGGCAGGGGTAGAGGGACTGGGGGTAATGTGGGTGGGGGTAGAGAGAGTGGAGGTAGTCTTGATGGCTCAGGGTACAGTGAGTGGGGGTAGGGTTGGTGGATGTAGGTAAAGAGAGTGTGGGTAAGGTGGGTAGGTGGGGGTACAGGGAGTGGCTTTAGGGTGGGGGTAGAAAGAATGGGGTTAGGGTGGAGGGTGTAAAGCAAGTGGGGGTAGAGGAAGAGGGGGTAGGGTGAGTGGAGGTAGAGAGAATGGTTGCAGGGTGGGTGGGTTTTGGTAGAGATGGTGCAGGTAGGATGGGTGTGTGGGACTAGAGAGGGTGGGGTTAGGGTGGGTTTGCATAGGGTTAGAGAGTGTGGAGGTGGGTGTAGAGAGAGTGGGGGTAGAGAGAATAGGGTGGGTGGGTAGGGGTAGAGAGATTGGGGTATGGTGGGTGGGTGTAGAGCATGGGAGTAGGGTGGGTAGGTGGGGAAGAGAGTATGTGGGTAGGATGGGTGGGTTGGAGTAGAGATAGTGGGTGGGGGTAGAGAATTTGGGGGTAGTGTGGGTGGGGGTAGAGAGAGTGGACATAGACTTGGTGGGTGGGGGTAGAGTGAGTGGCAATATGATTGGTCAGTGTAGAGAGAGTGGGGGTAGGGTGGGGATAAAAAGAGTGGGTGCAGATTGGCTGGATGGGTGTAGAGAGAGTTGGTATAAGGTGGGTGAGGTTATAGGGGGTCAAGGTATGCTTGGTGGTTGGAAGTATGGAGAGTGGAGATAGGGTGTGTGAGTATGTAGAGGTATGTAAAGAGAGTGGGGGTAGGGTTGGTGGGTGTAGAGAGGGTTAAGGTAGGGAGTAGTTGGGTCAGTGGGGGTACACAGAGTGGAGGTATGGTGGGTAGGGGAAGAGAGCGTGGGGGTAGGGTGGGTGGGTGAAGAGAGAGTGGGGTACGGTGGGTTTGGGTAGCAGGAGGGGGTAGGGTGGATGGGTGTATAGTGAGTGGAGTCAGGTTGGGTGTGAAGAGAGTAGGGGTTGGGTGAGTGTAGAGAGAGTTGGTAGGGAGGGTGGGTGGCTTAGAAATAGTAGGAATAGGTTGGGTTGGTGTAGAGAGTGGGAGTAGGGTGGATGGGAGTATTTGGGAAGAGAAGGTGGGGGTATGGTCGGTGGTTGGGGAAGAGTGAGTGGTGGTTGACTTGGGGGGGATGGTAGAGAGAGTGGGGGTAGAGAAAGTGGGGGTATGGTGGGAGTATATAGAGAGTGGGGTTATGGTGGGTGGGTATCCAGAGAGTGATTATAGGGTGGGTGGGTGGTGGTAGAGTGAGTGGGGGTAGGGTTGGTGGGTGTAGGTAGAGACAGTGTGGGTAGGGTGCATAGGCAGGGGTATAGGGACTGAGGGAAATGTGGGTAGAGAGAGTGGAGGCAGACTTGATGGCTGGGGGTAGAGTGAGTAGGGGTAGGGTTGGTGGGTGTAGGTAGATAGAGTGTGGGTAAGGCAGGTAGGTGGGGGTAGAGGGTGTGGTATAGGGTGTGGGTAGAAAGAATGGGGGTAAGGTGGGTGGGTGTACATAAAGTGGGGGTAGAGGAAGTGGGGGTAGGGTGAGTGGAGGTAGAGAGAATGGGTGCAGGCTGTGTGGGTAGGGGTAGAGAGGGTGCAGTTAGGATGGGTGGGTGGGAATAGAGAGGGTGGGGTTAGGATGGGTTTGTATAGGGTTAGAGCATGTGGAGATAGGTGTGGAGAGAGTGGGGGTAGAGAAAGTAGGGTATGGTGGGTGGGGGTAGAGAGAGTGGTTGGGGTAGAGAGAGTGGGTGGGCGGGGGTCAGAGGCTGGTGCTAAAGTGGGTGTGGGTAGAGATAGTGGGGTTTGAGTGGGTTGCTGGGGTAGAGAGAGTTGGGTTGCGTGGGAATAGAGTGGGTGAGCTGGGTAGAGAGAGTGGGGGTAATGTGGGTGGGGGTTTAGAGAGAGCGGAGGTAGACTTGATCGGTGGCGTCAGAGTGAATGGAGGTAGGGTTGGTGGTTCTAGGTATGGAGAGTGGAGGTAGGGGGGCTGGTGGGGTAGAGAGAGTGGATGTAGGGTGGGAGTAGAGTAAGTGGAGGTAGTCTTGGTCAGTGGGGAAGAGGGAATGGGTGTAGGGTGATTATGTAGAAGTATGCAGAGAGAGTGGGGGTAGGGTGGGTGAAGTAGAGAGAGTGGAGGTAACACTGGTGGGTGTCGTGCATGTCATATTAGGGGGTAGGTGGGGGTACAGGGAGTGGGGGTGGGTGGGTTAGAGTGTGTTGTAGAGAGTATTGGCTGAGTGTGTTCTGGTAGAGTATGTGGGAGGATAAAGAAGGTGGGCGTAGGGTGGGTGCATGCGGGTAGGGAGAGTGGAGGGAGACATGATGGGTGGGGTAGAGAGAGTGGGGGAGGTTTGGTGGGGGTAGAGGGAGTGGGTGAAGGTTGGCTGGATGGGTGTAGAGAGAGTTGGGGTAGGGAGATGGTGGGGGAAGAGAGAGTGGGTGGAAGGTGGGTGCGGTTAGAGGGGGTTGAGCTATGCTTGGTGGTTGGAAGTATAGAGAGTGGGGGTAGGGTGTGTGGGTATGTAGAGGTATGTTAAGAGAGTGGGGCCAGGGTTGGTGGGTATAGAGAGAGTTGGGGTAGGGGTGGTTGGGTCAGTGGGCATATAGAGGGTGGGAGTAGGGTAGGTAGGGGTAGAGAGTGTGGTGGTAAGGTGGGTGGGTGAAGAGAGATTAGGGTAGGGTTGGTTGGGGTAGCAGGAGGGGGTAGGGTGGATGAGTGTATAGTGAGTGGGGGTTGGGTGGGTCTAGAGAGAGGTGGTAGGATGGGTGTGTGGGGCAGAGCGAGTGGGGGTAGGATGTGTGGGTGTAGAGAGTGGGGGTATTTGGGTAGAGAGGATAGGGGTGGTTGGTTGGGGAAGAGTGAGTGGTGGTAGACTTGTTGGGTGGGTGTAGAGAGTGTGGGGTAGAGACAGTTGAGGTATGGTGGGTGTTATTGTAGAGAGAGTGGAGTTAGGGTGGGTGGGTGCCCAGAGAGTGGATGTAGGGTGGGTGGCAATAGAAAGAGTGGGGATACAGTGGTTTGCTTGGGGATAGAGTGAGTGGGGGTAGGGTTGGCGGGAGTAGGTAGCATCTGGGTAGGGTGGGTTGGTGGGGTTGGATAGACAGGGGGTAATGTGGCTGGGGCTAGAGAGAGTGGAGGTAAACTTGATGGCTGGGGTAGAGTGAGTTGGGGTAGGGTTAGTGGGTGTAGGTGGAGAGGGTGTGGATAAGGTGGGTAGGTGGGGGTAGAAGGGGTGTTTGTAGGGTTGGGGTAGAAAGAATGGGGGTAGGGTTGGTGTACAGAAAGTGGGGGTAGAGGGAGTGGAGTAGGGCGGGTGGAGGTAGAGAAAATGGGCACAGGGTGGGTGGTGTGGGAAACCTGAAGGTGTCTCACCCGCTAGTCCCCAGGGATCTGTCATCCAGGTGGCTTGGACATGGCTATCATTTTTGGATCCAGTTCCTGGGGTGGACCAGTGCAGGAGGATCACCTGGATGAGGGGTCTTTGGGGAGTGGAAGTGGGACACCGGAGGGTGAAACGTGGTATGCCCTTCCTTGTAACACCTTTTCCCCAGCTTACCAGGTAGGATACCTAGTAACTCAACCCCTCACCCCCGTATCCCCTACAAAAACTATTTCTCAGGGACAGTTCACTGTGCGCGACAATGGACTAACACCAGAGCCGTATACCTGACACGTACCAACACCATGGTCAGGCAAGGTCAGGCAATTATAGATCATTACACACACCTGACTTCCATCACTCTTACATACTCGGATGAAAGGCAGAGCACAGAAGCATACTCTGAGCAAGGCAAAACACATTCGGAAACAGCAGTTCCAAGATGGCAATTTAATACAAGGAGAAAGACGGCAAGACCAGAAAAGGTTGCGAGGACGGAAGCACCCTTGACCTGCGAAGACCGTTACTTTCATGAGCCTTTGAAAGTAAGAAAATCAAAGACCAGGAACTGAGCCTGATCAAACCTGCACAGTGTATCGGAGGTAGCCTGGCTCTCCCGTGTCGATAACCAAGGCGCAGAGGAGCGATTAACGCTGTGGTACTGTCCTTGGCCCCTACAACAAAGCAGCATCAGAAAACACAGACCAGCTGGTGAGTCGGAGAGACTGATACGAAACCAGCTTGTGTTTTGATCCAAGGTTGCAAGCGGAAACATTGTACTAAGAGAACAGTATGTGAAGCATCTGGGATGAGCAATGGGATTATAATTGGAAGTCAAAGGAAGTAGTTGAACTTCATAATTGAACTTTGGGAGGCCAAGAAAAGATAACAAACACAGAGTGGTCTGGCACCATGTGGTTGCTCATTCGAAAGTCTCTGTTGGAATCAAACTGATGCTGAGTGTGAGAAAAAGGAATATTAAGATCGAAGTGGTCATGCAACGGTTCAAGCTAAACCCTGTGCATATTCGAAAATGTTTGATAGTTTAAAGTACATTACAATTGGTGTGAGCCTGGCTGAGGGCAACTAATGGAGCGGAAGAAAGGGATCGTAGCCTGGCCGAGGGTTTTCCGGAGGGAACCATGAGTCACAAGAGAAATAATTGTCTGAACATAGTTGAAAATGGATCTGAGCCTGAAAGAGGCGGATCCAAAGTTGGACTTTCATTTTGGAAAAGGGTCTGAGCCCGGCTGAGGGGGATCCAGTGTGAACACCCAAATTGAATACTGAAAAAGAAAAAGAAAGTTTCTGTATTTTTTGTATACCAGGCCCTCTGAGACTTACAAGAAGTAAAGAGGCTTTGACACAGAAGGTCTTGAACTGTGTAATTAGAACTGTATCCACGTGCTGCAGAAGCCAGAGTGTGTGCTTTGCTCGAGTGAACTGCCTTGTCCCATGCTGAAAACACAGGGAAGGTAGGTCAACAGCCCCAATATCCTGACTTATAATTTTGTGAACACTTCTTTGTTTTTCATGAATATCCCCCACATTATTTGTAAATTAGTGGTAAGGATAGGAAATAGTTTCGCTTTAGTATAAGCCCTTTTTTATTTTACAAGATTCCACTAAGACTGCATTATTATTCTTTGATGGTCGTAGCTTGCCCCCATCTGTAGATTTGGGTTTAGATAGGCGTTTATCACACCCTTGTGCAAGTTCAAGAATCACCTTTGAACTGTGGTCACTTGTGTCTGTTTTACGGTTGATACCATGCCTTCCTTACAGTGAAGGTGGATAGGGTGGGGGTAGGATGAGTGGGTGGGAATAGAGAGGGTGCAGTTAGGGTGGGTGGCATAGGGTTACAGAGTGTAGAGTTGGGTGTAGAGAGAGAGGACGTAGAGAGAGTGGTGTAGAATGAGGGGGGTAGATAGAGTGGGGGTGGGGTGAGTGAGTTGGGGTAGAGAGAGTGGGTGAGGGTGTAAAGGGTGGGGTAGGGTGGGTGGGCGGGGGTATAGAGGCTGGCAGTAGAGTGGGTGTGGATGGAGAGGGTGGAGGTATGGTTGGTTTGGGTAGAGAAGATGGAGGTAGACTTGGTGGGTGGGCGTAGAGAGGGTGGGGTAGTGTGGGTGGCTGGGGTAGAGAGAATGGGGTAGCATGGGAATAAAGCAGGTGGGTGGAGTAGAGAGAGTGAGGGTAATATGGGTGGGGGGTTATAGAGAGTGGAGGTAGACTTGATGGGTTGGGTAGAGCAATTGGAGGTAGGGTTGGTGGGTGTAGGTAGAGAGAGTCGGGGTAGGGTGGGTAGGTGGGCTAGAGAGAGTTGGTGTAGGGTGGGGGTAGAGAGAGTGGAGGTAGTCTTGGTGGGTGGGGTAGAGGGAGTGGGTATAGGGTGGTTCTGTAGAAGTATGTAGAGAGAGTGGGGGTAGGGATGGAGGGTGTAGAGAGAGTGGGGTAGGAATGGTGGGAATAGAGAGACCAGGGGTAGGATGTGTGTAGAGACAGTGGGGGTAGGGTGGGTGTAGTGAGAGTGGGTTAGGGTGGGTGTTCAGTAGTGGAGAGTTAGGGTAGGGTCAGTGGGTCGGTGTAGATATCATGGTGGTAAGATGGATGGGTGGGGGTAGACAGAGTGGGGGTATGGTGGGTGGGTGTAGAGAGTCAGGATAGGATGGGTGGATCGGTGGGGTAGAGAGAGTGGTGATAGGGTGGGTTTAGAGAGAGTAGGGGTAGGGTGGATGGGTGGGTGTGGAGAGAGTGTGGTAGTATGCGTGGATGGGTGAAGAGAGAGTGTTGGCCGGGTAGATAGGTTGGGGTAGAGAGAGTGGGGGTAAAGTGGGTGGGTTTACAGAGTGGTAGTAGGGTGGATGGTTGGGGCTAGAGAGAGTGGGGTTAGGGTGAGTGGGTGGGGTTAGAGAGGGTGGTAGTCAAGAGGGTGGGGGTAGAGAATGTGGGAGTATAGGGGGATATGGCGTAGAGAGTGTGGGGTGGGTCGGTGGGTTTAAAGAGAGTGGGGGTAGAGTGGGTGGGGGTAGAGAGAGTGAGGGTAGGGTGGGTGTAGATAGAGTAGAGGTAGGGTGGGTGGGTGTAGAGAGATTGGGGGTAGGGTGGTGGAAGGTTTAATGGGTGTGGGTTAGAGAGAGCAGAAGTAAGGTGGGTGGCTGTAGAGAGTGGGGTAGGGTGGATGGGTGTAGAGAAAGTGGGTATAGGATGGGTACACAGAGTGGGGGTATGGTTGGTGGGTTAGAGAGGGAGGTGGTAGGGTGGATGGGTTGGAGCAGAGCAAGTGGGAGTAGGGTGGGTGGTTGGGGTAGAGAGGGTCGTGAGGGTGGATCTTATCAGTTAGAGAGTATGGGGTTGGAGGGGTGTCTTTGGGTAGACAGGGTGGGGTTGAGTGGGTGGGTGAGTTTGGGCAGAGAAGATTGGTGCGGTAGACTTGGTGAGTGGGGGTAGAGAGAGTAGGGGAATGTGGGTGGGCAGGGATCAGAGGATGGGGTATAGTCAGTGTAGGGTGGGTGTAGAGAGAGTTGGGTTATGTTGGGTGGGGTTAGAGAGAGTGATGGTAGGATGTGTGTGGTGATAGAGAGAGTCGGGGCAGGGTGTGTGGGTGGGGTAGAGAGAGTGGGGATAGGGTTGGAGGGTGTAGAGAGAGTCAAGGTAGGGGGTGGGTTGGGGTAGAGAGAATAGGCATAGGGTGGGTGGGTGTAGAGAGTGAAGGGGTAGGGTGGGTGTGTGGGGGTAGAGAGAGTGGGGGTAGGGTGGGTGTAGAGAGTGAGGTTGGGTGGGTGGGGCTAGAGAGAGTAGGGCTAGGGTGGGTGGGTTGGGGTAGAGAGAGTGTGTGGGGGTAGAGAGGGTAGGGTTTGGGTTGGTGGGTGGGGTAGAGAGAGAGTGGGGGTAGGGTGGGTGGGAGTAGAGAGAGCAGGAGTAGGGTGGGTGTAGAGAGAGTGAGGCTAGGGTGGTGGTAGTGAGAGTGGGGGTAGGGTGGGTAGGTGTAGAGAGAGTGAGGGTAGGGGTAGGGAGTGTGGGTCAGTGTGGAGAGACTGGAGGTAAGATGAATGTGTGAGTGTAGAGAGAGTCAGGCTAAGGTGGGTGGGTGTAGAGAGTTGGAGTAGGGTGGGGGTAGAGAAAGTGGGGTAGAATGGGTTTAGAGAGCGTGGGTGTAGGGTGGATGAGTGGGTGTAGAGAGAGTGTGGTAGGGTGGGTGGATGGGTGTAGAGGGATATGATATGATAGTTTATTTATATAGCGCATATACACAACGTGTTTCAAAACACTTCAAGGCAAGGGAGGGAACAAGGGAAAATACAATGACATTCTTACAGGCCAGGAACAGTAAGGATGTGAAATTAACTATCATACTCGGCCTGAAGACCTTTCAGATAGTGCAAGTGCTAACACATAGATAAGGAAGTGAGGGGGAGAGTGGGAAGGAAATGGAAGCAGACAGGAGACTACATTACTAGGCCTAACAACGTTTCTGGTGAAGCCGGAGAAAAGCAAAAGGCGAGGGAGAGGGGTGCAGAAAGGGAGGGGAGGAACAAAACAAGCAACTTTGGAATTAGGCTTGACGACATTTCAGATAGTCCTGGAGGGGGGGGGCAATTAAGCGGATGGGGGAGGAGACCGACGAGGTTGCTATTGTTAGGGAGAATTCTCAAGAATTTGCTAATTTCCTTTACCTTTTGAGACCCCCAGCAACTTTGCTGGATTTCTAGGATTTTATTTTTTTACCAGGGAAGAGGGTCAGCCTTTTTTCCCACTCTTCCATGTATTTTGATGTGTGTTTTACTTTTGTGTTCTTTGGTTATGGAGTTTTAAGACAACTCCATAGGCATTGGGCCTCATTCCGAGTTTGGCGGCAGCCATGGAGCTATTAGCTCCATGGCTGCCGCCAAACCGGGTTCCTTTACCGTGTTCCCAGAATAGGGAATTCCCAGGCCATTCCAAATTCGGAGGGCCCCGTAATTCCTCCCTCTGGGAACCCGGGCCCGGACCTTCCCCATTCCCATCTGAGCCCCCTTAGGGCTCAATGGGAATGGGAGAGGGAGCTAACAACGGGCCGATTACGACCGGCCTTTTCTTAGCTCCAGCTTCCCCTCGCGGGACACGGTAACAACGCCTGGTTTTACCAGACATCCTTACCGTGTCCCGCGAGGGGACCTTGTAATTTCACGGAACGGGTTTAACGGGTCTGCCTCCATTAGCGGAGCCCGTTAACCCGTTCCGCGAATCTCGTAATGAGGCCCATCATCTTTTTCTGTGTGTCACACAGCAGCTTCTGTGCAGTGGCACAGGGATGTCTTTCAGACTTCCTAAGGTTTAAGTACCTTCTCTGAGACTGACTACTGTCTCCCAGAACATGTAAAGTTAAACTGACTTTACTAGTCCCTTTAAATTTACAGACCCAGCACACACTATCTTCCTATAGAGTGCTGGAGGGGTTGCCTAGCATCCCCTGAGTCAAAACAATCATGTAACAGTCAAATGTTACCTTTTCCTACTTTAAATGGCTGGTGGCAGCGGTTTAGATCAAACTAGCATGATTTTTCCCGACCGCGAACAACGGTAGCTAAAAATCGGGTCAGCAATGTTTTTCAATATGGTGCCCAAGACCTTCTGTGAAAACAGACTCCGGTCAACTTTTTTCAACATTTCTTTTAGGAAAGGTCCTTCTTATATTTGTCTCTGTGCTCCAAACCAGGTTTGGTCCCTTTGTTCGCTGGCCTATGGCGGCTTCAGTAATGAAGCCCTCCTCTGGCGCCTGAGTGTCTGGAGTAGACAGGATATAAGGGACGTGCCCGAAACTCCCTGTGCTTAGTCTCCTAGGAGACCTGAATCCACTCTGGTGTGATTGGGTGGCTGGCTGCCCAGCAAGGACAGCCACCCTGCTGTCTGAGTGACAGCCGTGCTGGAATGAATGGGGGAAAACTGTTTAAAAGCCAGTCTCGGGGACTTGGAAAGCAGAGTCGACCACTGAAACCAAAGAACCGAAGACGAGCTGAAGGAAGAGGACTGCTGCAACTACTGGACAACCGGTGAAGCCCTGCTGCAGGTCCGAATTGCCTGAAACTCGAATTTACAGAGAAGCCCTTTAAGTTTAACTTCTTCCCTTGAGTTTGGTGGAAACAACCATCTTGCAAGCCACCTGGACACCCTCCCAATCCTGGTCGAATTTTCTTCAGAGTGCTGTTGAAAACCAGATAGCCAAGATGAAGGAAACTAGCTTGTGGACTTTAAGGCACTCACACCTTAAACCGACATTTTCCTAAGATTGTGGCCTCATCCCTGGGCAGTGCAGGAACCTCCCGACGTCCTCCTTCTTGTCGCCACGACTGAAGCTCAGGAACAGCGAGATCTTCTCGAACTGCCAGGAACAGCGAGATCTGATCGAACTGCCAGGAACAACTGCCTCAGCTACAGCTCTTCTTCACTTTAAAGGTACTGTGCAAACGTGATGTGGGAATCTTCTCAGCCACGGTGAAAGTTTGTGAAACTTTTCTGACTTCGAAGACTTATTCTTCCCTAAACATTTGTCTAACTTTTCGCCTGACCTGTGCTATCCTATACTAAGACTCTGAAACATTGACTTTGGACCAGGCCTATGAACTGAATTGATAGTTGCAGTTTACTGAAACCCTTTGCCCTGCCTATAAACTTATTTGTGCTGTTGATTCTTATAACCTTGTGTTTTTGCCCCTTCTTGAGGTATCTGAAGTGCTATTTTGCTCCCACTTCAGGGGAGATGAACTTGTTCAGTAACTTATTGGTTGTGTATTTGTAGTATATTAGTATATGATATTGAGCTGCTCTTGCTAGTGTAATGTTTATAAACGTACTGTGTAAATAAATGTATATTGTTTTACCAAAAAACCCTGAATAAGTGTTTTTTCAAATCACGGTATTTGTTGGTCCTATGTGTAACTTGTTCTACTGCTCATTCAACTCTTGAGATAAGTCTGGCTGCTCACCCACTGCTACCACATACCTGTGTAGTACAGGCTTGTACCAAAGGTGAAATTGTACTGACTCTTGTAGTCTTAATTGCATGTAGTGTTCCCCCAAGGATACTGCATGTGATTCTGCCTAAAGGCTATCATACTAGGCCCAGGGACAATTCTGATAGAGAAAGTGCATAGAAGAAAGTAAGGGGAGGAGGGAAGGAGATAGGAAAAGGGAGAAAGGGAGAGGAGGAGAGAACAGAGAGTAAGCAGTCATAAAGAGTGGAGGAGCAAGAGGGGAGAGCGAATACAATTGAAGAAGTCAGTAGTAACACATAATGTTGCAAGCCAGGGTACAAGATGAAGATGGGAACAGCATTATTCAGAGCCACCATGAGTAAAAGATGCAAAGGAAGTCCACCATGAGAATTGAGAAAGGTGACGCACCGTGAAACAATGAAGTCCATAAAAGCAAGTCCAGCATTGGCCACAAGACAGTGATGGTCAAACCAGAATGTATCAGGACAGACTCCTGCAGAAGTAGGCTGGTCAGGGAGGGAGGGGGAGATGGGTAGAAGATTCAAGCAAAACAGACAACACCTGTGAGCGAGAAGGGTGGGGGGCACAAGGAAACATCACAGGGGGAACAAAGAGGGTTGGGTGGGTGTAGAGATAGCGGGGTTTGGGAGAGTATACAGGGAGTGGTGGCAAGGTAGATGTAAGGGTAGAGAGAGTGCGGGTAAGGTGACTGGGTGTAGAGAGTGGCAGTAGGGTGGGTGGGTGTGGTTAGAGACAGTAGGGCTAGGATGGGTGCATGTACAGAGTGGGGTAGCGTGGGTAGGTTAGAGAGAGGGGGTAGGGTGGGTGGTTGGGGGTAGAGAGGGTGGGGGTACTGTGGATGGGTGGGGGTAGAGAGAGTGGGGGTAGGATGGGTAATTTTGGTAAAGTAGGTGGGGGTAGGGTGGGTGGATGATTATAGAGAGGGTGAGGGTACATGGGGTAGGTGTTGAGAGTATGGGTAGGGTGAGGGTAGAGAAAGAATGGAGAGGGTGGGTGTAGAGAGAGTGGGTGTAGAGAGAAAGTGGAGTAGGGTGGGTGGGTGTAGAGAGATTAGGGGTGGGGTGGTGGTAGGCTGGCTCGGTGGGGGCCAAGAGCATGGGGATAAGGTGGGTGGGTGTAGAGAGTGGGGATATGGGCTAGATAGAGTGGGGGTAAGGCTGGTTTATAGAGTGGGGGTAGGGTGGATGGGTTAGAGAGAGAGGTGGTAGGGTGGGTGGGTTGGAGAAGAGAGAGTGACGGTAGGGTGGATGGTTGGGGTAGAGAGTGGGTGCATACGGGTGGGGAGAGTGGAGGGAGACATGATGGGTGGGGTATAGAGAGTGGGGGGAGGATTGGTGAGGGCAGAGAGAGTGGTTGCAGCTTGGCCGGATGGGTGTAGAGAGAGTTGGGGTAGGGGGTCGGTGGGGGAAGAGAGAGTGGGTGGAAGGTGGGTGAGGTTAGAGGGGGTTGAGGTATGCTTGGTGCTTGGAAGTATAGAGAGTGGGGGTAGGGTGTGTGGGTATGTAGAAGTATGTAAAGAGAGTGGGACCAGGGCTGGTGGGTATAGAGAGAGTTGGGGTAGGGGTGGTTGGGTCAGTGGGCATATAGAGAATGGGAGTAGGGTGGGTCAGATTAGAGAGTGAGGTAGGGTGGGTGTGTGGGGCAGAGCGAGTGGTGGTAGGATGTGTGGGTGTAGAGAGTGGGAGTAGGGTGGGTGGGAGTATTTGGGTAGAGAGGGTAGGGGTAGGGTGGGTGGTTGGGGAAGAGTGAGTGGTGGTAGACTTGGTGGGTGGGGTAGAGAGCGTGTGGGTAGAGACAGTTGGGGTAGGGCGGGTAGGTGTAGAGAGAGTGGAGTTAGGGTGGGTGGGTGTCCAGAGAGTGGGTGTAGGGTGGGTGGGTGGCAATAGAAAGAGTGGTGATACAGTGGTTTTCTTGGGGGTAGAGTGAGTGGGGGTAGGGTTGGTGGGTGTAGGTAACATGTGTGTAGGGGGGGTAGGTGGGGTTTGAGAGACAGGGGATAATGTGGGTGGGGGTAGAGAGAGTGGAGGTAAACTTGATGGCTGGGGGTAGAGTGAGTGGGAGTAGGGTTAGTGGGTGTAGGTGGAGAGAGTGTGCATAAGGTGGGTAGGTGGGGGTAGAAGGAGTGTTTGTAGGGTTGGGGTAGAAAGAATGGGGTTAGGGTGGGTGTACAGAAAGTGGGGGTAGAGGGAGTGGGGTAGGGTGGGTAGAGGTAGAGAAAATGGGCGAAGGGTGGGTGGTGTGGTAATCCTGAAGGTGTCTCACCCGCTAGTCCCCAGGGATCGGTCATCCAGGTGGCCTGACCATGGCTGTCGCTTTTGGATCCAGATCCTGGGGTGGACCAGTGTGGGAGGATCACCTCGATGAGGGGTCTTTGGGGAGTGGAAGTGGGACACTGGAGGGTGAAACGTGGTATGCCCTTCCTTGTAACACCTTTTCCCCATCTTACCAGGTAGGATACCTAGTAACTCAACTCCTCTCCCCCGTTTCGCCCACACAAACTATTTCTCAGGGACAGTTAACTGTGAGCGACAATGGACTAACACCAGAGCCGTATACCTGACACATACCAACACCATGGTCAGGCAAGCTAAGGCAATTATAGATCACTATACACACTGACCTCCATCACTCTTACCCACACAACTGAAAGGCAAAGCACAGAAGCATACTCTGAGCAAGGCAAAACACATGTGGAAACAGCAGTTCCAAGATGGCAATTTAATACAAGGAGTAGACGGCAAGACCAGAAAGGGTTGCGAGGAGGGAGGCACCCTTGACCTGCAAAGACTGTTACTTCCGTGAGCCTTTGAAAGTAAGAAAACCAAAGACCAGGAACTGAGCCTGATCAAACCTGCACAGTGTGTCAGAGGTAGCCGGGCTCTCCCGTGTCGATAACCAAGGCGGGGATGAGCGATTGCTGCTGTGGTACTGTCCTTCCCTCCTCCAACAAAGCAGCATCAGAAAACACAGACCAGCTGGTGAGTCGGAGAGACTGATACCAAACCAGCTTGTGTTTTGATCCAAGGATGCAAGCGGAAAAATTGTACAAAGAGAACAGTGTGTGAAACATCTGGGATGAGCAATGGGATTATAATTGGAAGTCAAAGGAAGTTGTTGAACTTTATAATTGAACTTTGGGAGGCCAAGAAAAGATAACAAACATAGAGTGGTCCGGCACCACGTGGTTGCTCATTCGAAAGTCTCTGTTAGGAATCAAACTAATGCTGAGTGTGAGAAAAAGGAATATTAAGATCGAAGTGGTCATGCAAAGGTCCAAGTTAAACCCAGTGCATACTCGAAAATCTTTGATAGTTTAAAGTACATTACAATTGGTCTGAGCCCGGTTGAGGGAAACTAATGGAGCGGAAGAAAGGGGTCGAAGCCCGGCCGAGGGGTTTCCGGGGTGAACCATGAGTCACAAGAGAAATAATTGTCTGAACATAGTTGAAAAGGGATCTGAGCCCGGAAGAGGGGAATCCAAAGTTGGACTTTTGTTTTGGAAAAGAGTCTGAGCCCGGGTGAGAGGGATCCAGTGGGAACACCCAAATACTGAAAAAGAAAAATAACATTTCTGTGTTTTTTTGTATACCAGGCCCTCTGAGACTTGCAAGAAGTAAAGAGGCTTGGACACAGAAGGTATTGAATTGTGAAATTGGAACTGTATCCCCATGCTGCAGAAGCCAGAGTGTGTGCTTTGCTCGAGTGAACTGCCTTGTCCCATGCTGAAAACACGGGGAAAGGAGGTCAACAGCCCCAATATCCTGGCTTATCATTTTGTGAACACTTCTTTGTTTTTCATGAATATTCCCCACATTATTTGTAAATGAGTGGTAAGGATTGGCAAAAGTTTCTCTTTAGTATAAGCCCTTTATATTTTACAAGATTCCACTAGGACTGCATTATTATTCTTTGATGGTCGTAGCTTATCCTGGGGTAGAGAGAATGGGGTAGCATGGGAATAAAGCAGGTGGGTGGAGTAGAGAGAGTGAGGGTAATGGGGGTAGGGGGTTAGAGAGAGTGGAGGTAGATTTGATGGGTTGGGTAGAGCAAGTGGAGGTAGGGTTGGTGGGTGTAGGTAGAAAGAGTGGGGGTAGGGTGGGTAGGTGGGCTAGAGAGAGTGGGTGTAGGGTGGGAATAGTGAGAGTGGAGGTAGTCTTGGTGGGTGGGGTAGAGGGAGTGGGTGTAGGGTGGTTCTGTAGAAGTATGCAGAGAGTGGGGGTAGGTATGATAGTATAGATAGAGTCAGGGCAGGGGTGAGTGGCAGTAGGGTGGGTAGGGGCAGCAAAGGTGGATGTAGGCTGTGTGGGTGGGATAGAGAGGGTGGTGCCACAGTGGGTAGAGATAGAGATTGTGGGGTAGGGATGGAGGGTGTAGAGAGAGTGGGGTAGGATGGGTGGGAATAGAGAGACCAGGGGTAGCATGTGTGTAGAGAGAGTGGGGGTAGGGTGTGTGTAGTGAGAGTGGGTTAGGGTGGGTGGGTGTAGTGGAGAGTTAGGGTAGGGTCAGTGGGTCGGTCTAGATAGCATGGTGGCAGGATGGATGGGCAGGGGTGGAGAGAGTGTGGGTATGGTGGGTGGGTGTAGAGAGTCAGGATAGGGTGGGTATATGTGTGGGGTAGAGAGAGTGGTAATAGGGTGGGTTTAGAGAGAGTAGGGGTAGCGTGAATGGGTGGGTGTGGAGAGAGTGTGGTAGTATGCGTGGATGGGTGAAGAGAGAGTTGAGGCCGGTTAGATAGGTCGGGGTAGAGAGAGTGGGGGTAAAGTGGGTGGGTTTAGAGAGTGGTAGTAGGGTGGGTGGTTGGGAGTAGAGAGGGTGGGCTTAGGGTGAGTGGGTGGGGTTAGAGAGGGTGGTAGCCAGAGGGTGGGGTAGAGAAGGTGGGAGTACAGGGGGGTATGGGGTAGAGAGTGTGGGTTGGGTCGGTGGGTTTAAAGAGAGTGGGGGTAGGGTGGGTGGGGGTAGAAAGAGCATGGGCTGTGTGGGTGTAGAGAGAGTGAGGACAGGGTAGGTGTAGAGAGAGTAGAGGTAGGGTGGGTGGGTGTAGAGAGATTGGGAGTAGGGTGGTGGTAGGATTAATGGGTGTGGGTTAGAGAGAGCGTGAGTAAGGTGGGTGGCTGTAGAGATTGGGGTAGGGTGGATGGGTGTAGAGAAAGTGGGGATAGGGTGGGTACACAGAGTGGGGGTATGGTGGGTGGGTTAGAGAGAGAGGTAGTAGGGTGGATGGGTTGGAGCAGAGCGAGTGGGATTAGGGTGGGTGGTTGGGGTAGAGAGGGTCGTGAGGGTGGATCTTATCAGTTAGAGAGTATGGGGTTGGAGGGGTGTCTTTGGGTAGACAGGGTGGGGTTGAGTGGGTGGGTGAGTTTGGACAGAGAAGATTGGTGGGCATAGAGAGGTTGGGGTAGACTTGGTGAGTGGGGTTAGAGAGAGTAGGGGAATGTGGGTGGGCAGGGATCAGAGGATGGGATATAGTCAGTGTAGGGTGGGTGTAGAGAGAGTTGGGTTAGGTTGGGTGGGGTTAGAGAGAGTGATGGTAGGATGTGTGTGGTGCTAGAGAGAGTGGGGGCAGGGTGTGTGGGTGGGGTAGAGAGAGTGGTGATAGGGTTAGAGGGTGTAGAGAGAGTCAAGGTAGGGGGTGGGCTGGGGTTGAGAGAGTAGGCATAGGGTGGGTGGGTGTAGAGAGTGAGGGGGTAGGGTGGGTGTGTGGGGGTAGAGAGAGTGGGGGTAGGGTGGGTGTAGATAGTGAGGTTGGGTGGGTGGGGGTAGAGAGAGTAGGGTTAGGGTGGGTGGGTGAGGGTAGAGAGAGTGTGTGGGGGTAGAGAGGGTAGGGTTTGGTTTGGTGGGTGGGGTAGATAGAGAGTGGGGGTAGAGTGGGTGGGAGTAGAGAGAGCAGGAGTAGGGTGGGTGTAGAGAGAGTGAGGGTAGGGTGGTGGTAGTGAGAGTGGGGGTAGGGTAGGTAGGTGTAGAGAAAGTGAGTGTAGGGGTAGGGTGGGCGGGTCTGTGTAGAAAGACTGGTGGTAGGTTGAATGTGTGAGTGTAGAGAGAGTCAGGCTAAGGTGGGTGGGTGTAGAGAGTTGGAGCAGGGTGGGGGTAGAGAGAGTGGGGTAGAATGGGTTTAGAGAGAGTGGGTGTAGGGTGGATGAGTGGGCATAGAGAGAGTGTGGTAGGGTGAGTGGATGGGTGTAGAGGGATATGATATTATAGTTTGTTTATATAGCGCCTATACACAATGTGTTTCAAAGCACTTCAAGGCAAGGGAAGGAACAAGGGAAAATACAATGGGCCTCATTACACGGTAAGCGGTAAGGGTTTACCGGTACTGGTATTTTACCGGTACCGGTAAACCCTTACCGCCTTACTACGAGGTCCCTTTGCGGGTTGGAGAATTTAACGCCTGCTTTTTGCAGGCGTTAAAAACCAACTCGCAAAGGGACCAGGGAGCTAATTACGGTACCGCAATTTGCGGAGCCGTAATTAGCACCTTCCCCATTCCCATTATGCCCTATGGGGCAAAAATGGGAATGGGTAAGGGCAATGGGGAAAGGGGAATTACCGCCCCACCAACCTTGGAATAGGGCGGTAATTCCCCTTTCCACCAAGGCGGTGCCAGTATTTTACCGGCATGGACCAAGGTGCTAATAGCACCTTGGTCCACCGCCGTCCGTGTAATGAGGCCCTATGACATTCTTACAGGCCAGGAACAGTAAGGATGTGAAATTAACTATCATACTCAGCCTGAAGACATTTCAGATAGTGCAAGTGCTAACACATAGATAAGGAAGTGAGGGGGAGAGTGGGAAGGAAATGGAAGCAGACAGGAGACTACAGTACAAGGCCTGATGACATTTCTGGTAGAGCCGGAGAAAAGCAAAAGGTGAGGGAGAGGGTGCAGAAAGGGAGGGGAGGAACAAAACAAGCAACTTTGATATTAGGCTTGACGACATTTCAGATAGTCCTGGAGGGGGAGGGGCAATTAAGGGGATGGGGGAGGAGACAGACGAGGTTGCTATTGTTAGGGAGAATTCTCAAGAATTTGCTAATTTCCCTTAACTTTTGAGACCCCCAGCAACTTTTCTGGATTTCTAGGATTTGATTGTTTTACCTGGGAAGAGGGTCAGCCTTTTTTCCCACTCTCCCATGTATTTTGATGTATGTTTTTCCTTTTGTGTTCTTTGGTTATGGAGTTTTAAGACAACTCCATAGGCATTGGGCCTCATTACGGGTTTGGCGGCAGCCCTGGAGTTATTAGCTCCATGGCTGCCGCCAAACCGGGCTCCTTTACCATGTTCCCAGAATAGGGAATTCCCGGGCCATTCCGAATTCGGAGGGCGCAGTAAATCCTCCCTCTGGGAACCCGGGCCCGGACCTTCCCCATTCCCATCTAAGCCCCCTTAGGGCTCAATGGGAATGGGAGAGGGAACTAACAACGGGCCGATTATGACCGGCCTTTTGTTAGCTCCAGCTTCCCCTCGCGGGACCCGGTAACGACGCCTGGTTTTACCAGGCGTCCTTACCGTGTCCTGCGAGGGGACCTTGTAATTTCACGGAACGGGTTTAACGAGTCCGCCTCCAATAGCGGAGCCCGTTAACCCGTTCCGCGAATCTCGTAATGAGGCCCATCATCTTTTTCTGTGTGTCACACAGCAGCTTCTGTGCAGTGGCACAGGGATGCATTTCAGACTTCCTAAGGTTTAAGCACCTTCTCTGGGACTGACTACTGTCTCACAGAACATGTAAAGTTAAACTGACTTTACTAGTCTCTTTAAATTTACAGACCCAGCACACACTATCTTCCTATAGAGAGCTGGAGGGGTTGCCTAGCATCCCCTGAGTCAAAACACTCATGTAACAGTCAAATGTTACCCTTTCCTACTTTAAATGGCTGGTGGCAGTGGTTTAGATCAAACTACCATGATTTTTCCTGACCGCGAACAACGGTAGCTAAAAATCGGGTCAGCCATGTTTTTCAATATGGCGCCCAAGATCTTCTGTGAAAACAGACTCCGGTCAACTTTTTTCAACATTTCTTTTAGGAAAGGTACTTCTTATGTTTGTCTCTGTGCTCCAACCCAGGTTTGGTCCCTTTGTTCGCTGGCCTATGGCGGCTTCAGTGATGAAGCCCTCTTCTGGCGCCTGAGTGTCTGGAGTAGACAGGATGTGAGGGAGGTGCCCGAAACTCCCTGTGCTTAGTCTCTGGGGAGACCTGAATCCACTCTGGCGTGATTGGGTGGCTGGCTGTCCGGCAAGGACAGCCACCCTGCTGTGTGAGTGACAGCCGTGCTGGAATGAATGGGGGAAAACTGTTTAAAAGCCGGTCTCTGGGACTTGGAAAGCAGAATCGACCACTGGAACGAAAGAACGAAGACGAGCTGAAGGAAGAGGACTGCTGCAACTCCTGGACAACCGGTGAAGCCCTGCTGCAGGTCCGAATTGCCTCAAACTCCATTTACAGAGAAGCCCTTTAAGTTTAACTTCTTCCCTTGAGGTTGGTGGGAACAACCAACGCGCAAGCCACCTGGACACCGTACCAATCCTGGTCGAATTTTCTTCAGAGTGCTGTTGAAAACCAGATAGCCAGGGGGAAGGAAACTAGCATGTGGACTTTGAGGCACTCACACCTTAAACCAACATTTTACAAAAATTGGGGCCTCATCCCTGGGCAGTGCAGGAACCTCCCGACGTCCTCCTTCTTCTCCCCACGACTGAAGCTCAGGAACAGCGAGTTCTTCTCGAACTGCCAGGAACAGCGAGATCTGCTCGAGCTGCCAGGAACAACTGCCTCAGCTACAGCTCTTCTTCACTTTAAAGGTGCTGTGCAAACGTGATGCGGGAATCTTCTCGGCCACGGGGAAAGTTTGTGAAACTTTTCTGTCTTCGAAGACTTATTCTTCCCTAAACATTTGTCTAACTTTTCGCCTGACCTGTGCTATCCTATACAAAGACTCTGAACCATTGACTTTGGACCAGGCCTATGAACTGAATTGCTGGTTGCAGTTTACTGAAACCCTTTACCCTGCCTATAACATTATCTGTGCTGTTGATTATTATAACCTTGTGTTTTTGCTCCTTCTTAAGGTATTTGAAGTGCCATTTTGCTCCCACTGCAGGGGAGCTGAACTTGTTCAGTAACTTATTGGTTGTGTATTTGTAGTATATTAGTATATGATATTGAGCTGTTCTTGCTAGTGTAATGTTTTCAAACTGACTGTGTAAATAAATGTATATTGTTTTACCAAGAAACCTTGAGTAAGTGTTTGTTCAAATCACTGTATTTGTTGGTCCTATGTGTAACTTGTTCTACTGCTCATTCAACTCTTGAGATAAGTCTGGCTGCTCAGCCACTGCTACCACATAACTGTGTAGTACAGGCTTGTACCAAAGGTGAAATTGTACTGACACTTGTAGTCTTAATTGCATGTAGTGTTCCCCAAGGATACTGCATGTGATTCTGCCTAACAGCTATCATACTAGGTCCTGGGACAATTCTGATAGAGAAAGTGCATAGAAGAAAGTAAGGGGAGGAGGGAAGGAGATAGCAAAAGGGAGAAAGGGAGAGGAGGAGAGGACAGAGAGTAAGCAGTCATAAAGAGTGGAGGAGCAAGAGGGGAGAGCGAATACAATTGAAGAAGTCAGTAGTAACACATAATGTTGCAAGCCAGGATACAAGATGAAGATGGGAACAGCATTATTCAGGGCCACCATGAGTAAAAGATGCAAAGGAAGTCCAGCATGAGAATTGAGAAAGGGTGACGCACCGTGAAACAATGAAGTCCATAAAAGTCAAGTCCAGCATTGGCCACAAGACGGTGATGGTCAAACCAGAATGTATCAGGACAGACTCTTGCAGAAGTAGGCTGGTCAGGGAGGGAGGGGGAGATGGTAGAAGATTCAAGCAAAACAGTCAACACCTGTGAGCGAGAAGGGTTGGGGGGCACAAGGAAACATCACAGGGGGAACAAAGAGGGTTGGGTGGGTGTAGCGATAGTGGGGGTTGGGAGAGTATACAGGGAGTGGTGGCAAGGTAGATGGTAAGGGTAGAGAGAGTGCCGGTAAGGTGGCTGGGTGTAGAGAGTGGCAGTTTTTAGAGACAGTACGGCTAGGGTGGGTGCATGTACAGAGTGGGGTAGCATGGGTAGGTTACAGAGAGGGGATAGGGTGAGAGGTTGAGTGTAGAGAGGGTGGGGGTACTGTGGATGGGTGGGGGTAGAGAGAGTGGGGGTAGGGTGGGTAATGGTGGTAGAGTAGGTGGGGGTAGGGTGGGTGGATGATTATAGAGTGGGTGGGGTACATGGGGTAGGTGTAGAGAGTATGGGTAGGGTGAGGGTAGAGAAAGAATGGAGAGGGTGGGTGTAGAGAGAGTGAGTGTAGAGAGAACGTGGAGTAGGTTGGATGGGTGTAGAGAGATTGGGGGTAGGGTGGTGGCAGGCTGGCTCGGTGGGGGGTCAAGAGCATGGGGATAAGGTGGGTGGGTGTAGAGAGTGGGGATATGGGCTAGATAGAGTGGGGTAAGGCTGGTATATAGAGTGGGGGTAGGGTGGGTGGGTTAGAGAGAGAGGTGCTAGGGTGGTTGGGTTGGAGAAGAGAGAGTGACGGTAGGGTGGATGGTTGGGGTAGAGAGTGGGTGCATGCGGGTGGGGAGAGTGGAGGGAGACATGATGGGTGGGGAGACATGATAGGTGGGGTAGAGAGAGTGGGGGCAGGATTGGTGTGGGTAGAGAGAGTGGTTGCAGGTTGGCCGAATGGGTGTAGAGAGGGTTGGGTTAGGGGTCGGTGGGGGAAGAGAGAGTGGGTTGAAGGTGGGTGAGGTTAGAGGGGGTTGAGGTATGCTTGGTGCATGGAAGTATAGAGAGTGGCAGTATGGTGTGTGGGTATGTAGAGGTATGTAAAGAGAGTGGGGCCAGGGTTGGTGAGTATAGAGAGAGTTGGGGTAGGGGTGGTTGGGTCAGTGGGCATATAGAGGGTGGGAGTAGGGTAGGTCGGATTAGAGAGTGTGGGAGGGTGGGTGTGTGGGGCAGAGTGAGTGGTGGTAGGATGTGTGGATGTAGAGAGTGGGAGTAGGGTGGGTGGGAGTATTTGGGTAGAAAGGGTAGGGGAAGGGTGGGTGGTTGGGGAAGAGTGAGTGGCAGTAGACTTGGTGGGTGGGGGTAGAGAGTGTGTGGGTAGAGTCAGCTGGGGTAGGGCGGTTGGGTGTAGAGAGAGTGGAGTTAGGGTGGGTGGGTGTCCAGAGAGTGGGTGTAGGGTGGGTGGGTGGCAATAGAAAGCGTGGGGATACAGTGGTTTTCTTGGGGGTAGATTGTGTGGGGGTAGGGTTGGTGGGTGTAGGTAGCATGTGTGTATGGTGGGTAGGTGGGGTTTGAGAGACAGGGGATAATGTGGGTGGGGGTAGAGAGAGTGGAGGTAAACCTGATGGCGGGGGGTAGAGTGAGTGGGGGTAGGGTTAGTGGGTGTAGGTGGAGAGAGTGTGTATAAGGTGGGTAGGTGGGGGTAGAAGGAGTGTTTGTAGGGTTGGGGTAGAAAGAATGGGGGTAGGGTGGGTGTACAGAAAGTGGGGGTAGAGGGAGTGGGGTAGGGTGGGTAGAGGTAGAGAAAATGAGCGAAGGGTGGGTGGAGTGGGAAACCTGAAGGTGTCTCACCCGCTAGTCCCCAGGGATCTGTCATTCAGGTGGCCTGACCATGGCTATCACTTTTGGATCCAGATCCTGGGGTGGACCAGTGTGGGAGGATCACCTGGATGAGGGGTCTTTGGGGAGTGGAAGTGGGACACTGAAGGGTGAAACGTTGTATGCCCTTCCTTGTAACACCTTTTCCCCATCTTACCAGGTAGGATACCTAGTAACTCAACCCCTCTCCCCCGTTTCGCCCACACAAACTATTTCTCAGGGACAGTTAACTGTGAGCGACAATGGACTAACACCAGAGCCGTATACCTGACACGTACCAACACCATGGTCAGGCAAGGTAAGGCAATTATAGATCATTATACACTCCTGACTTCCATCACTTTTACCCACATAGATAAAAGGCAGAGCACAGAAGCATACTCTGAGCAAGGCAAAACACATGCAGAAACAGCAGTTCCAAGATGGCAATTTACTACAAGGAGTAGATAGCAAGACCAGAAAGGGTTGTGAGGAGGGAAGCACCCTTGACCTGCAAAGTCTGTTACTTCCGTGAGCCTTTGAAAGTAAGAAAACCAAAGACCAGGAACTGAGCCTGATCAAACCTGCACAGTGTGTCGGAGGTAGCCGGGCTCTCCCGTGTCGATAACCACAGTGGGGATGAGTGATTGCCGCTGTGGTACTGTCCTTCCCTCCTACAACAAAGCAGCATAAGAAAACACAGACCAGCTGGTGAGTTGGAGAGACTGATACCAAACCAGCTTGTGTTTTGATTCAAGGATGCAAGCGGAAAAATTGTACGAAGAGAACAGTGTGTGAAGCATCTGGGATGAGCAAAGGGAATATAATTGGAAGTCAAAGGAAGTAGTTGAACTTTATAATTGAACTTTGGGAGGCCAAGAAAAGATAACAAACATAGAGTGGTCCGGCACCACGTGGTTGCTCATTCGAAAGTCTCTGTTAGGAATCAAACTAATGCTGAGTGTGAGAAAAAGGAATATTAAGATCGAAGGATAGAGAGAGTAGGGGAATGTGGGAGGGCAGGGATCAGAGGATGGGGTATAGTCAGGGTAGGGTGGGTGTAGAGAGCGTTGGGTTAGGTTGGGTGGGGTTAGAGAGAGTGGTGGTAGGATGTGTGTGTGGTGCTAGAGAGAGTGTGGGCAGGGTGTGTGGGTGGGGTAGAGAGTGGGGAAAGGGTTGGTGGGTGTAGAGAGAGACAGGGTTGGGGGTGGGTGGGGGTAGAGAGAGTAGGAATAGGGTGGGTGGGTTGGGGTAGAGAGAGTGTGGTGGGGTAGAGAGGGTAGGGATAGGGTTGGTGGGTGGGGTAGAGAGATTGCGGGTAGGGTGGGTGGGAGCAGAGAGAGCAGGGGTAGGGTGGGTGTTGAGAGAGTGAGGGTAGGGCGGTGGTAGTGAGAGTGGGGGTGGGGCAGGTAGGTGTAGAGAGAGTGAGGGTAGGGTGGGCGGGTCAGTATAGAGAGACTGGTGGTAGGATGAATGTGTGAGTGTAGAGAGCGTCAGGCTAAGGTGGGTGGGTGTAGAGAGTCAGAGTAGGATGGGTGGATGGGTGGGGGTAGAGAGAGTGGGGTAGAATGGGTTCAGAGAGAGTGGGTGTAGGGTGGATGAGTGGGCATGGATAGAGTGTGGTAGGGTGGGTGGATGGGTGTAGAGGGATATGATATGATAGTATATTTATATAGCGCCTATACACAATGGGCCTCATTACACGGTAGGGGGTAGGGGTTTACCGGTACCGGTAAGGGCACCGGTACCAGTAAACCCCTACCACCTTACTACAAGTTCCCTTTGCGGGACCCGACTTTAACGGCTGGTTTTACCACCTGTTAAAGTAGGGTGCCACAAAGGGACCTCGGAGCTAATTACGGTACCGCAATTTGCGGTACCGTAATTAGCACCTTCCCCATTCCCTTTATGCCCTATGGGGGCAAAAATGGAATGGGGAAGAGCCTTGGTGAATGGGGAATTACCGCCCCCGCTCACCTTGGAGTAGATGGTAATTCCGCCATCCACCAAGGCGGACACGGTAAAATACCGGTGGCAACCATGGCGCTAATAGCGCCATGTTTACCGCCTACCGTGTAATGAGGCCCAATGTGTTTCAAAGCACTTCAAGGCAAGGAAGGGAACAAGGGAAAATACAATGACATTATTACAGGCCAGGAACAGTAAGGATGTGAAATTAACTATCGTACTCGGCCTGACGACATTTGAGATAGTGCAAGTGCTTACACATAGGTAAGGAAGTGAGGGGGAGAGTGGGAAGGAAATGGAAACAGACAGGAGACTACAGTACCAGGCCTGACAACATTTCTGGTAGAGCCAGAGATTAGCAAAAGTTGAGGGAGAGGGGTGCAGAAAGGGAGGGGAGGAACAAAACAAGCATTTATGGTACTAGGCTTGACGACATTTTAGATAGTCCTGGAGGGGGAGGGGCAATTAATAGGATGGGGGAGGAGACAGACGAGGTTGCTATTGTTAGGGAGAATTCTCAAGAATGTGCTAATTTCCCTTACCTTTTGAGACCCCCAGCAACTATGCTGGATTTCTAGGATTTGATTGTTTTACCTGGGAAGAGGGTGAGCTTTTTTATCACTCTTTCATGTATTTTGATGTGTGTTTTACTTTTGTGTTCTTTGGTTATGGAGTTTTAAGACAACTCCATAGGCATCATCTTTTTCTGTGTATCACACAGCACCTTCAGTGCAGTGGCACAGGGATGGCTTTCAGACTTCTTAAGGTTTAAATACCTTCTCTCGGACTGACTACTGTCTCCCAGAGCATGTAAAGTTAATTTGACTTTACTAGTCTCTTTAAATTTACAGACCCAGGACACACTATCTTCCTATAGAGTTCTGGAGGGGTTGCCTAGCATCCCCTAAGTCAAAACCCTCATGTAACAGTCAAATGTTACCCTTTCCTACTTTAAATGGCTGGCGGCAGTGGTTTAGATCAAACTACCATGATTTTTCCCGACCGCGAACAACGGTAGTTAAAAATCGGATCAGCCATGTTTTTCAATATGGCACCCAAGACCTATCTGTAAAAACAGACTACGGTCAACTTTTTTTGACATTTCTTTTAGGAAAGGTCCCTCTTGTGTTTGTCTCTGCGCGCCAAACCAGGTTTGGTCCCTTTGTTCGCTGGCCTGTGGCAGCTTCAGTGATGAAGCCTTCCTCTGGCGCCTGAGTGTCTGGAGTAGACAGGATGTGAGGGAGGTGCCCAAAACTCCCTGTGCTTAATCTCTAGGAGACCTGAATGCACTCTGGCGTGATTGGGCGGAAAGCTGTCCGGCAATGACCGCCACCCTGCTGTGTGAGAGACAGCCATGCTGGAATGAATGGGTCAAACCTGTTTAAAAGCCGGTCTCGGAGACTTGGAAAGCAGATTCGACCAGTGGAACGAAAGAACCGAAGACGAGCTAAAGGAAGAGGACTGCTGAAACTCCTGGACGACCAGTGAAGCCCTGCTGCACATCCGAATTCCCTGAAAGTCCATTGACAGAGAAGCCCCTTAAGGTTCACTTCTTCCCTTGAGTTTGGTGGGAACAACCAACTCGCAAGCCACCTGGACACCGTCCCCATCCTGGTCGAATTTTCTTCAGAGTGCTGGTGAAAACCGCATAGCCAGGGCAAAGGAAACCAGCTCGTGGACTTTAAGGCACTCACACCTTAAATCAACGTTTTGCTAAGCTTGTGGCCTCATCCCTGGGCAGTGCAGGTACTTCCGAACGTCCTCCTTCTTGTCCCCACGACTGAAGCTCTTCTTCACTTTTAAGGTACTGTGCAAATGTGATGCGGAAATCATTTCGGCCACAGTGAAAGTTTGTGAAACTTTTCTGACTTCAAAGACTTATCCTTCCCTAAACATTTGTTTAACCTTTTGCCTGACCAAATTCTTCTAAACTCTGTGGCAAAGATTTAACTGTTTACTACTAGAACTGTGCTATCCTACACAAAACTCTGAACCATTGACTTTGGCCCATGCCTATTAGCTGAATTGGTGGTTGTAGTTTACTGAAACCCTTTGCCCTGCCTATGAAATTATTTTGCTGTTGATTCTTATAACCTTGTCTTTTTACCCCTTTTTAAAGTATCTGAAGTGCCATTTTACTCCCACTTCAGGGGTGCTGAACTTGTTCAGTAACTTATTGGTTGTGTATTTGTAGTATATTAGTATATGATATTGAGCTGCTCTTGCTAGTGTAATGTTTTCAAGCTGACTGTAAATAAATGTGTATTCTTTTACCAAGAAACCTTGAGTAAGTGTTTGTTCAAATCACTGTATTTGTTGGTCCTATGTGTAACTTATTCTACTGCTCATTTAACTCTTGAGATAAGTCTGTCTGTTCAGCCACTGCTAGCACATAACTGTGTAGTACAGGCTTGTACCAAAGGTGAAATTGTACTGACACTTGTAGACTTAATTGCATGTAGTGGTCCCAAAGGGTACTGCATGTGATTCTGCCTAACAGCTATCATACTAGGTCCAGGGACAATTCTGATAGAGGAAGAGCATAGAAGAAAGTAAGGGGAGGAGGGGAGGAGTTAGGAAAAGGAGAAAGGGAGAGGAGGAGAGAACAGAGAGTAAGCAGTCAAAAAGAGTGGAGGAGCAAGAGGGGAGAGCGAATACAATTGCAGAAATCAGTAGTAACACATAATGTTGCAAGCCAGGATACAAGATGAAGATGGGAACAGCATGATTCAGGGTCACCATGAGTACAAGATGCAAAGGAAGTCCAGCATGAGAATTGAGAAAGGGTGACACACCGTGAAACAATGAAGTCCAGAAAGTCAAGTCCAGCATTGGCCACAAGACGGTGATGCTCAAACCAGAATGTATCAGGGCAGACTCCTGCAGAGTAGGCTGGTCGGGGAGGGAGGGGGAGATGGGAAGAAAATTCAAGCAAAACAGGCAACACCTAAGTGTGAGAAGGTTGGAGGGCACAAGGAAACATCAAAGGGGGAACAAAGGGGGTTGGGTGGGTGTAGACAGAGTGGGGGTAGGGAGAGTATACAGGGAATGGTGGCAAGGTAGATGGGTAAGGGTAGAGAGAGTGCGGGTAAGGTGGGTGGGTGTAGAGAGTGGCAGTAGGGTGGGTGGGTGAGGTTAGAGAGAGTAGGGCTAGGGTGGGTGCATGTACTGAGTGGGGCTGGGTGGGTAGGTTAGATAGAGGGTGTAGGGTGGGTGGTTAGGGGTAAAGAGGGTGGGGGTACTGTGGATGGGTGGGGGTAGAGAGAGTGGGGGTAGGGTGGGTAATGGGGGCAGAGAAGGTGGGGGTAGGGTGGGTGGATGATGATACAGAGGGTGGGGGTACATGGGGTAGGTGTAGAGAGTATGGGTAGGGTGAGGGTAGAGAGAGCATGGAGAGGGTGGGTGTAGAGAGAGTGGGTCTAGAGAGAAAGTGGAGTAGGGTGGGTGGGTGTAGAGAGATTGGGGTAGGGTGGTGGTAGGCTGGATCGGTGGTGGTCAAGAGAGTGGGGATAAGGTGGGTGTGTGTAGAGAGTGGTGATATGGGGTAGATAGATTGGGGTAAGGCTGGTATATAGAGTGGGAGTATGGTGGGTGGGTTAGAGAGAGAGGTGGTAGGGTGGGTGGGTTGGAGAAGAGAGAGTAACGGTAGGGTCGATGGTTGGCGTAGAGGGGAGGGGTAGGGTGGATCCTATTGTTAGGAGAGGGTGGGGTTGGGTGGGTGTCTTTGGGTAGACAGGGTGGGGTTGGGTGGGTGGGTGACTTTGGGTAGAGAGGGTTGGTGAGCATAGAGAGGATGGGGTTAGACTTGCTGAGTGGGGGTGGGCAGGGATGAGAGGGTGTGGTAGAATCAGGGTACAGGGTTGGGTGGGTGCTAGAGAGAGCAATGGTTAGGTGGGTGTAGAGAGAGTGACGGGTAGGGTCAGTATTGTGCGACTGGGGATAGGGTCAGTAGGTGTAGAGAGAGTGGTGGCAGGAGGAATGTGTGGGTGTAGAGAGAGTCGGAGTAGGGTGGGTGGATGGGTGGGGTTAGAGATAATGGGGTAGAATGGGTTTAGAGAGAGTCGGTGTAGGGTGGATGCGTGGGTGTAGAGAGAGTGTGGTAGGGTGGGTGAATGGGTGTAGAGAAAGTGGTGGCAGAGTAGATGGGTAGGGGTCGAGAGAGTGGGGGTAAGGTGGGTGGGTGTAGAGAGTGGCAATAGGGTGGATGGGTTTGGTTAGAGAGAGTAGGGGTAGGGTGGGTGCATGTAGAGAGTGGGGGTAGGGTGGGTAGGTTAGAGAGAGGGGGTCGGGTGGTGGTTGGAGGTAGAGAGGTTTGGGGTACTGTGGGTGGGCGGGGGTAGAGTGGGTGGGGGTAGAGAAGGTGGGGTAGGGTGGGTGTAGAGAGAGTGGGGGTAGAGTGTGTGCATAGAGAAAGTGGTGTACGGTGGGTGGGTGTAGAGAGATTGGGGTAGTGTGGGTTTCTGGGGTAGAGAGAGTGGGGATAGGGTGGGTGTAGAGAGTGAGGTTGGGTGGGTGGGGGTAGAGAGACTAGGGCTAAGGTGAGTGGGTTGGGGTAGAGAGAGTGTGTGGGGGTAGACAGATTAGGGTTAGGGTTGCTGGGTGGGGGTACAGAGAGTGGGGTGGGTGGGAGTAGAGAGAGCAGGGGTAGGGTGGGTTTAAAGAGAGTGAGGGTAGGGTTGGTATCGTGAGAGTGTGGGTAGGGTTAGTTGGTATAGAGAGAGTGAGGGTAGGGTGGGTGGGTCAGTGTAGAGAGAGTGGTGGTAGGATGAATGTGTGGGTGTAGAGAGAGTCAGGCTAAGCTGGGTGGGTGTAGAGAGTCGGAGTGGGTGGGTGGATGGATGGGTTAGAGAGAATGCGGTAGAATGGATTTAGAGAGGGTGGGTGTAGGGTGGATGAGACGGTGTAGAGAGAGTGTGGTAGGGTGGGTGAAAGGGTGTAGAGAGAGTGGTGGCAGAGTAGATGGGTAGGTGTAGAGAGAGTGGGGGTAAGGTGGGTGGGTGTAGAGAGTGGCAATAGGGTGGGTGGGTTTAGTTAGAGAGAGTAGGGGTAGGGTGGGTGCATGCAGAGAGTGGGGTAGGTGGGTAGGTTAGAGAGAGGGGGTAGGGTGGGTGGTTGGGTGTAGAGAGGTTTGGGGTACTGTGGGTGGGTGGGGGTAGAGTGGGTGGGGGTAGGGTGGGGGTAGAGAAGGTGGGGTAGGGTGGGTGGATGGTGATAGAAAGGGTGGGGGTACTGGGGGTAGGTGTAGAGAGTATGGGTATTGCTGGTGGGTGTAGAGAGAGTGTGGGTAGGGTGGTGGTAGACAGAGCAAGGAGAGGGTGGGTGTAGAGAGAGTGGGGGTGGAGTGGGTGTAGAGAGAAAGTGGGGTAGGGTGGGTGGGTGTAGAGAGATTGGGGGTAGGGTGGGTTTCTGGGGTAGAGAGAGTGGGATAGGGTGGGTGTAGAGAGTGAGGTTGGTTGGGTGGGGGTAGAGAGACTAGGGCTAAGGTGGGTGGGTTGGGGTAGAGAGAGTGTGGAGGGGTAGACAGATTAGGGTTAGGGTTGGTGGGTGGGGGTAGAGAGTGTGGGTGTGGGGTACGTGGGAGTAGAGAGAGCAGGGGTAGGGTGGGTGTAGAGAGAGTGAGAGTAGGATGGGTATCTTTAGAGTGTGGGTAGGGTCAGTCGGCGTAGAGAGAGTGAGGGTAGGGTGGGTGGGTCAGTGTAGAGAGAGTGGTGGTAGGATGAATGTGTGGGTGTAGAGAGAGTCGGGCTAATCTGGGTGGGTGTAGAGAGTCGGAGTAGGGTGGGTGGATGGGTGGGGTTAGAGAGAATGGGGTAGAATGGGTTTAGAGAGAGTGGGTGTAGGGTGGATGAGTGGGTGTAGAGAGAGTGTGGTAGGGTGGGTGAATGGGTGTAGAGAGAGTGGTGACAGAGTAGATGGGTAGGGGTAGAGAGAGTGGGGGTAAGGTGGGTGTAGAGAGTGGCAATAGGGTGGGTGGGTTTGGTTAGAGAGAGTAGGTGTACAGTGGGTGTATGTAGAGAGTGAGGGTAGGGTGGGTAGGTTAGAGAGAGGGGGTAGGGTGGGTGGTTGGGGGTAGAGAGGTTTGGGGTACTGTGGGTGGGTGAGGGTAGGCTGGGGGTAGAGAAGGTGGGTAGGGTAGGTGGATGATGATAGAAAGGGTGGGCATACAGGGGTAGGTGTAGAGAGTATGGGTATTGTTGGTGGGTGTAGAGAGAGTGCGGGTAGGGTGGCGGTAGAGAGAGCAAGGAGAGGGTGGGTGTAGAGAGAGTGGGGATAGAGAGGGTGTAGAGAGAAAGTGGGGTAGGGTGGGTGGGTGTAGAGAGTGGGGATATGGGAGTAGATATAGTGGGGGTAATGCTGGTATATAGAGTGGGGGTCGGGTGGGTGGGTTAGAGAGAGAGGTGGTAGTGTGGGTGGGTTGGAGAAGAGAGAGTGACAGTAGGTTGGATTGTTGGGGTACTGGGGGAGGGGTAGGGTGGATCTTATTGTTTAGAGAGTGTGGGGTTGGGTGGGTGTATTTCGGTAGACAGGGTGAGGTTGGGGGGGTGGGTGAGTTTGGCTAGAGAGGGTTGGTGAGCATAGAGAGGATGGGGTTAGACTTGGTGAGTGGGGGTAAAGAAAGTAGGGGACTGTGGGTGGGCAGGGATGAGAAGGTGGGGTAGAATCAGGGTAGATGGTTGGGTGGGTGCCAGAGAGAGTGGGGGCAAGGTGTGTGAGTGTGTGTAGAGAGAGGGGGGGTAAGTTGGGGGTATAGAGAGTGGGGGTTGGGTGGGTGACTGTAAAGAGAGTGGGGGTAGGGTGGGTATACAGAGTGGGGGTATGGTGGGTGGGTGGATTGGAGAGAGAGGTGGTAGGTTTGCGTGGGTTGGAGTATAGAGAGTGGGGGTAGGGTGGATGGTTGGGGTAGAGAGGGTGTAGGAAGGTGGATCTTATCAGTTAGAGAGTATGGGGTTGGATGGGTGTCTTTGTGTAGACAAAGTTGGGTTGAGTGGGTCGGTGGGTTTGGGCAGAGTGGATTGGTGGGCGTAGAGAGGTTGGGGGTAGACTCAGTGAGTGGGGGTAGAGAGAGTAGGGGAATGAGGGTTTGTAGGGATGAGGTAGAGTCAGAGTAGGCGGTTAGGTGGGTGTAGAGAGCATGGCGCAGTGGGTGTAGAGAGAGGGGCTTAAGGTGGGTGGGTGTAGAGAGTGGGGGTAGGCTGGGTGGGTGTAGAGAGAGTGGGGGTAGGGTGGTTATACAGAGTGGCAGTGTGGTGGGTGGGTGGGTTATACAGAGAGGTGGTTGGGTGTATGGGTGGGGTAGAGAGAGTGGGGTAGAGTGAGTGGGGATAGGGTTGGTGGGTATAGAGAGAGTCAGGGTAGGAGATGGATGGAGCAGAGAGAGTGGGGGTGGGGTGGGTGGGTGTAGAGAGAGTGGGCATAGGGTGGGTGTTTGGGGGTAGAGAGAGTCAGGGTAGGGTGGGTGTAGAGAGTGAGGTTGGGTGGGTGGGGGTAGAGAGAGTAGGGCTAGGGTGGTTAGGTTGGGGTAGGGAGAGTGTGTGGGGGTAGACAGAGTAGGGTTAGGGTTGGTGGTGGGGTAGAAAGAGTGGTGGTGGGGTGGGTGGGAGAAGAGAGAGCAGGGGTAGGGTGGGTGTAGAGAGATTGAGGGTAGTGTTGGTATCGTGCGAGTGGGGGTAGGGTCAGTAGGTGTAGAGAGAGTGAGGGTAAGGTGGGTGGGTCAATGTAGAGGGAGTGGTGGTAGGATGAATGTGTGGGTGTAGAGAGAGTCAGTCTAAGGGGGGTGGGTGCAGAGAGTCGGAGTAGGGTGGGTTGATGGATGGGGTAGAGATAGCAGGGTAGAGTGGGTTTAGGGTGGGTGGATGGGTGTAGAGAGAGTGGTGGCAGGGTAGATGGGTAGGGGTAGAGAGAGTGGGGTAAGGTGGGTTGGTGTAGAGAGTGGTAGTAGGGTTGGTGGGGGTAGGGTGGTGGTAAGGTGGATTGGTGGGGGTCAAGAGCATGGGGGTAAGGTGGATGGGTGTAGAGAGTGGGGATATGGGGGTAGAGAGAGTAGGGGTAAGGCTGGTATATGGAGTGGGGGTAGGGTGGGTGGTTTAGAGAGAGATGTGGTAGGGTGGGTGGGTTGGAGTAGAGAGAGTGGGGGTAGGGTGAGTGGTTGGAGTAGAGGGGGTGGGGTAGGGTGGGGGGTGGATCCTATTGTTTAGAGAGTCTGGGGGGACGAGTGTTAGGGAGAATTGTCAACATGTGCTAATTTCCCTTACCTTTTGAGACCGCCAGCAATTTTGCTGGATTTCTAGGATTTGATTTTTTTTACCTGGGAAGAGTGTGAGCCTTTTTTCCCACTCTCCCGTGCATTTTGATGTGTGTTTTACTTTTTTTGTTCTTTGGTTATGTAGTTTTAAAACAACTCCATAGGCATCATCTTTTTCTGTGTGTCACACAGCACCTTCAGTGCAGTGACACAGGGATGTCTTTCAGACTTCCCAAGGTTTAAATACCTTCTTTGGGACTTACTACTGTCTCCCAGTAAAAATAGACTCCGGTAAACTTTTTTCACCATTTCTTTTAGGAAAGGTCCTTCTTGTGTTTGTCTCTGCATGCCAAACCAGGTTTGTCCCTTTGCTCATTGGCCTTTGGCAGGCTTCAGTGCTGAAGCCCTCCTCTTGCGCAGGGGTGTCTCGGGTGGACAGGATATGAGGGAGGTGCCCGAAACTCCCTGTGCTTAGTCTCCTAGGAGACCTGAATGCATTCTGGCGTGATTGGCCGCCTGTGTGAGTGACAGCCAGGCTGGAATGAATTGGGGAAAAACAGTTCAAAAGCAGGTCTCTGGGACTTGGAAAGCAGAGTCAACCACTGGAACGAAAGAAGTGAAGACGAGCTGAAGGAAGAGGACTGCTGCAACTCCTGGACGACCGGTGAAGCCCTGCTGCAGGTCCGAATTGCCTGAAACTCCATCGACAGAGAAGCCCTTCAAGGTTAACTTCTTCCCTTGAGTTTGCTGGGAACAACCAACTCGTAAGCCACCTGGACACCATCCCCTCCTGGTCGAATGTTCTGCAGAGTGCTGTGGAAAACCAGGTATTCCGTGGAAAAGATACCAGTTTGTGGTTTTTAAGGCACTCACACCTTAAACCGAAATTTTGCTAAGATTGTGGCCTCATCCCTGGGCAGTGCCGGAACCTCCCGACGTTCTCCTTCTTGTCCCCACGACAGAGGTTCAGGAACAGCGATATCTGCTTGTACTGTCAGGAACAACTGCCTCAGCTACAGCTCTTCTTCACTTACAAGGTACTGTGCAAACACGGTCCGGAAATCTTTTCGACCATTGCGAAAGTTCATAGAACTTTCCCAACTTCGAAGGCTTGTCCTTCCCTAACCATTTGTATAACCTTTCGCCTAGCCAAATTCTTCTAAACTCTGTGGCAAAGACTTAACTGTTTACTACCAGAACTGTGCTATCCTATACAAAGACTCTGAACCATTGACTTTTGCCCAGGCCTATGAACTGAATTGCTGGTTGTAGTTCACTGAAACCCTTTGCCCTGCCTATGCAAGTATTTATGCTATTGATTCGTATAACCTTGTCTTTTTACCCCTTTTAAAAGTATCTAAAGTGCCATTTTGCTCCCACTTCAGGGGTGCTGAACTTGTTCAATAATTTATTGGTTGTGTATTTGTAGTATATTAGTGTGTGATATGGAGCTGCTCTTGCTAGTGTAATGTTTTCAAACTGACTGTGTAAATAAATGTTTATTCTTTTACCAAGAAACCTTGAATAAGTGTATATTTGAATCACTGTATTTGTTGGTCCTTTGTGTAACTTGTTCTACTGCTCACTCAACTCTTGAGAGAAGTATGGCTGCTCAGCCACTGCTACCACATAACTTTGTAGTACATGCTTGCATGTAGTGTTCCCCAAGGGTACTGCATGTGATTCTGCCTAACAGTGGGTGTCTTTGGGTAGACAGGGTGGGTGGGGTTGAGTGGTTAGGTGAGTTTGGGTAGAGAGGGTTGGTGAGCATAGAGAGGATGGGGTAGACTTGGTGAGTGTGGGTATAGAGAGTAGGTGAAGGTGGGTTTCCAGGGATGAGAGGGTGGGGTAGAATCAGGCTAGCAGGTTGGGTGGGTGCTAGAGAGAGTGGGGGCTGGGTGTGTGGGTGGGGTAGAGAGAGGGGGCTAGAGAGAGTGGGGATAGGGTTGGTCGCTGTAGAGAGAGAGAGTGAGAGTAGGGGGTAGGTGGGGAGTGGTGGTAGGGTGGGTGTGTGGGGGTAGAGAGAGTGGGGGTAGGGTGGGTGTATAGAGTGAGGTTGGGTGGGTGGAAGTAGGGTGGGAGGGTTGGGGTAGAGAGAGTGGGTGGGGGAATAGAGAGTAGGGTTGGTGGGTGGGCGTAGAGAGGTTTGGTGTAGGGTGGGTGGGTGTAGAGAGAGTCAGGGTGGTGGGTAGAGGTAGAAATAGTGGGGGTAGTGTGGATGGGCTGGAGTAGAGAGAGTGGGATAGGTGTCACAATCTGCCCCTGGAAGGTATGGCAGCGTTGGAGCTGGTTACCTCTGCAGCACTCCTCTCTGGATTTCTCCCCTTCGGGGACATGCGCATGACTAGCGCCTCCTCAGTAACCTCCCAGTGGAGTCAGCCGAGTCTTCGGAGCCTCTCCTGTGATTTTCTCCTGGGCTGCATTGGAACTCGCTCCTACCATTCTATCATCTCCCAATCGCCACTGCATCCAGGCAGTTCTTTTCGCTCTTACTTTGCCTGGTATCTTTTCCCTTTTGGCTCTCTCATACTTCCCAACAGTTCCTCTCATTTCTCTTGAGTTGCCTTCCATCAAGGGCAGTATTTCGACTTCCCTATTTAATTTAAGCACCCTGGTTCTAGCCTGCATCCTTTCTCCAGTGCCTATAAATCCTCTAAGCACTATTCTGGCTAGACCTGCTAAACCTTCCACATCGCTACAGGTCTTTTTTAGCCATTGGCTTTATCCCTGTTTGGGGCTGGCGCCTCTCAGTCCCCTCATGACTGTAGTGTATTTGCTCAGTCAAGGTGGCCTCGAGGGGAGCCCACACTTATCTCTACGAAAAGAAAAAGGAGAAGAAGGATAAGAAGGAGGAGGAGAACAAGAAAGGTAGAAGAAAGAAGAAGACAGAGACACAAGACAGTTCCACCAAATAACCAGGTGAGGAGGGTCACAGGGAAGACTCCTCGGAGTCTGAGACTAGGGTGGGTGGTTGGGGGTAGAGTTGGTGGTTTGTAGAGAGGGTGGGGTAGAGTGGGTGGTTGGTTTGGGTAGAGAGGGTCTGTGGACATAGAGAGGTTGGGGGTAGACTTGATGAGTGGAGGTAGGGTTGTTGCACTGTGTTGCGAGAGTGGGAGAGGATGGGTGGCTGGGGTACAGTCAGGGTAGGGTGATGGGTGGGTGTAGAAAGAGTTGAGGTAGGTCAGGTGGGTGGGGGAAGAGAGAGGAGTGGTAGATTTGGTGTGTGGGGCTAGAGAGAGTGGGGGCAGGGTGTGTGGGTGGCATAGAGAGTGTGGGGATAGCGTTGGTGGGTGTAGAGAAAGTCAGGGTAGGTGGTGGGTGGGTGTAAAGAGAGTGGAGGTAGGGTGGGTGTTAGAGGGTTTAGAGAGTGGGATTTGGGTGGGGGTAGAGCATGGAGGTTGGGTGGATTGTGGTAGAGAGTGGGGTAGGGTCAGTGGGTTTCAGTGGAGAGAGTCGGTGGCGGTAGGGAGGGTAGGGTTAGGGTTGGTGGGGGTAGAGAGGGTGGGTTTATGGTGGGTAGGTGTAGAGAGAGTCAGGGTGGTGGGTAGAGGTAGAAAGAGTGGGGTAGGATGGGTGGGTGGGTGTAGAGACGGTGGGGTTGGTTACATGAGTGGGGGTAGTGAGAGTCTGGGTATGGTGTGTGGGTGTCAAAAATGGGGCAGGGTGGATGGGGTATAGTGTGTTGGGGTACAGAGAGAGTGGGGGTAGGATAGATGGGTGGTTGGGTTTGGGTAGGGTGGGTTTTCGGGGTGGGTAGTGAGGGTAGGTTGTGTGGGTGAGGGTAGAGAGGATAGGGATTGGGTGGGTGAGGGTAGGGTGAGAGGGTGGGGTTAGAGTGAGAGGTTGGGTGTAGGGTGGGTGGGTGGCTTTAGAGAGAGTGCTAGCAGGATGGGTGGGTGGGGTAGAGAGAGTTGGGTAAGGTGAGTGGGTGTAGAGAGTGGGAGTAGGGTGGGTGGGTGGTTTAGAGAGAGTGTGGTAGGGTGGGTGTACAGCGTGGGGGTAGGATGGGTGGGTAACAGAGAGTAGTGGTATGGTGTGTGGGTGAGTGTAGAGAGAGTGAGGTAGGATGGGTGGATGTAGAAATAGTGGGGGTAGGATGGGTTGATGGGTCTAGAAATAATTAGGGTAGGGTGGGTGGGTGTAGAGATAGTGGGGATAGGGTAGATGGGTAGTGGGGGTATGGTGGGTGGGTGTGGAGAGTGGAGGTAGGGTGGGTGCATATGCAGAGTGGGGGTAGGCTGGCTGGGTTAGAGAGAGAATGAAGGGTGTCTGGGTTTGAGTAGAGAGTGTGGTGTAGATAGGGCTTTGGGGGTAGAGATGGTGGAGGTATGGTGGGTGTGTGAAGAGAGGGTGGGGTCAAGTGGGTGGGTGGGTTTGGGTAGAGAGGGTCTGTGGACTTAGAGATGTTAGAGGTAGACTTTGTGAGTGGGGGTAGAGAGAGTGGGGATAGGGTGGGTGCATGGGGTTGAGAGAGTGGCAGAGGGTGTGTGGGCTAGAGTCAAGGTAGGGCATTGGGTGGGTGTAGAGAGAGTTGGGGTAAGTTGGATGGGTGGGGGTAGAGAGAGTGGTGGTAGTTTGGGTGTGTGTGGGGCTAGTGAGAGTGGGGCAGGGTGTGTGGGTGGCATAGAGAGCGTGGAGATAGGGTTTGTGGGTGTAGAGAAAGTCAGGGTAGGGGGTGGGCGGGTGAAGAGAGAATGAGGGTTGGTTGGGTTTTAGGGGGTAGAGAAAGTGGGGGTAGGGTGGGTGCAGAGAGTTGGGGTAGGGTGGGTGGGGGTAGAGAGAGTGGGGTTAGGGTGGATGGGATGGGGTAGAGAGAATGAGTGGGGGTAGAGAGGGTAGGGTTAGGCTTGATGGGTAGGGGTAGAGTGGGTACTACAAGCGATACCACGCTATCACGGCCACCACACATGCCTACACACAAGTACACTCCATCCACCACTCTCTCACTACATCCCTTCATTGCAATAATTCTCACACTACCCACACTCCTGCACTCGATTCCTACCACCACAATGACACCCAACACACACCTCTCACCTCTTTCTCCTCAAAAGCTCGCAAAGTCAGCCATCACTACCTGCATGTGCAACTTTACCGCCCCTCCAGGCTCTCAAACACACTTAGGAACCAGTGGCTAAGGTTTCACATTGTGACTGCGCCACATGTCAGTCATAGATGAGATTTGTAAGGTATTAGGCCAATAGAAACGATCAGCAGAAGCCAGTTACGCATTTGAAATCTCCCGTAGGAGGCCCTTTTTTATTTGTTAACACGGGTTTCGGCTCATACCGAGCCTTTCTCAAAACAGGGCATATATCAATGTCGCAGTTACATCATTCTGGTTACTTAAAGTACTCAACGTAAATAGTACTGGTAAAGTTTGTATACAAGTCCCTGGGTATGCAGCACCCCCTTTCCTCCGCATTAGCCGAGCAAATCAGACACGACACGCTTGCCGTAAGAGTAAAAAAGTGCGCTGGCCTAAGAGGTTGACCTCAACAAAACTACCCAAACAAAAGACCCTTAGGAACCAGGAACTCCAGGCTAAGAGCACACACAAGCCATCGCTACACCCGAGCTTCTCCAACATCATGTCCAGTAGAAATCTCAAACTAGGCTCTTGCACTCCCACCAAATATTCACCCCCTCATAACACCGCAGCCAAACACACTCATGGCAGGCTCACGCCACCATGCCTGACTCCTCCCCATAGCTTCCTCACACAACCTACCTGAACTCTCTCACCTCCTACCACCAAACCTATCTGCCCCATCACATCCTCAGCCACTCCCCTTCTGTTCTCCACCAGCTTCCCCCACACAATTCCCACCCAAAAAGATCAGTCCTCCTCAAGCCCTCAAATGTGCCCTTATCAACGCCCGATCTCACCCCGCTCACACCCTCGAGATTAACAACCTGATTACCACTCTTGACCTAGACCTACTTGCCATCACAGAAACTTGGCACCAAAAGGCATCTGGCCCAGCCATTTCTCTCGCTCTCCCACAGGGTTATTCCATCCTCCGACAGGACAGACAACTCCTTAAAGGTGGAGGTGTAGCTCTCATATCCAGGGATGAACTCCCCAATAGGATGTGTAATCACACCTGGGAAGGTAACGCTGATCTCCTCTCAGCCAAACTGTCCCTGTCCCCTAACTGCACTATAAACATACACATCATATATAGGCCTCCTGGCCGAGCCCCCGACTTCCAAGGCAACCTCCTCCACATTCTAGGTAATAATTTAAAACGCCCCACAAAAACCATCTTATTCAGTGACCTCAAACTAGGTCTCACTGACCCCAAGGACAAAGCAGCCTCAGCCCTAGCCAAGGAACTCAAATACCTTGGGTTCACACAAAAAGTTACTCACTCAAATCACTGTAAAGGCCGCACCGTTGATTGGATGGCAGACCTCAACTGCTCAACCACCATAATTTCCAACTTGGCTTACCCATGAGCGCACCATAATTGCATCCAATTTTCCGTCCCCATCAAGCGTACCGCTAAAGTACTCTCCTCTGCCCCTCCAGCTAAGGTTAGAAACTCCAAAAAATGAACAAAAGTCAACCTTCTTACTCAAACCTCCATTTGCCAGTGACCCTGACGCATTCGCTGACATATACTCTCACACCCTCACCAAAGCCATTGACACCATAGCCCCGAATGAAGCAAAAAAAAGAGAAAATCCATGCATACCAATTCATGGTTCACGGATGACTTACTAGCCCTTCACATCAGCAAACGGATTGCTCTAGCCAACTGGAAGACCAATTCCAGTGATTCCACCAAGGATGAATTCAAAATGCTATCTACGCTATATAAAAAAGCCATTTTCAATGCCAAGTCTAATGCATTCAACCTAAGGATTTCTAACGCTAACTCTAAATCTAAGGAAATGTTCTCCATTTTTAAAGATCTCACCACCCCACCCACCAGCCCCATGAGATCATAAAATATGAAGCCTGGTGCTCCACCATATAGGCAGCCATTCTAAACAAAATTACTCTTCCCCAGGATAAAATAGAAACACAACGCAAAGCACTACCCAAGCGTGACTATCCTGCCATGCCTAGCTCCCCCTCGTTTAAGCCCCCAAACACCTGCTTCTCCTTCAGAGATGTTTGAGAATCGGAAGTTATAGATCTCCTCCAACACCTCAAACCCGCCACGTGTAAAGGGGGACATCTGTCCACCTAACATTATCAAAGAATGTGCTGATTCCCTGGCTCCTCTCATCACAGCATTCATTAATGCTTCATTTACCACATGCACTGTCCCGTCCAGCCTAAAAGAAGCATGGGTCTGCCCCCTTCTCAAAAAACCCTCCCTAGACCTAGCATCCCCCAATAACTACCGCCCTATCACCACTGTCCTATTCCTCCTTAAAATCTTAGGCAAAGCTTCCCACAACCAGATCCAACACTTCATAGAGTCCAACGCTATCCTAGGGAAAAGGCAATCAGGATTCTTTAAAGGCCATGACACCGAAACCGCCCTTCTGGACCTTCAAAACCAGATAACCGAGATAATGGACAAAGGCAAATCAGCACTCTTATTGCTTCTGGACCTGTCAGCTGCATTTGATCGCATTGATCACAAAATCCTTACCGCCCACCTCACCAATGAAGCCCACTTCTCGAAACAGGCCTACTCCCGGATAAACTCCTTCTTAGAAGGCAGAGCAATGAAGGTCTTCTCTGACCAGGCAAAGGCAGCTCCTGCCACCATCCACAGCAGAGTTCCCCAGGGCTCCTGCACAGTGCCAACCCTCTACAACCTGTCTAGAAAGCCACTCTTCGACAAACTGGACTTCTTCGGCATAGCTTACACCAACTATGCCGATGATACACAAGTACTCCTCCCTCTGACCGGCTCGTACAACCTAGAATTTGCAGCCCTTCTCCAAATATACTCAACCATCCATGCTTGGATGGCAGATAACGCCCTATGCCTCAATGGAGACAGAACAGAGATCACCCTCACAGGCCCCAAAGAAATACTGTCCAAACTCAACCATAAATATGCCAACTTCACCATTGACAATACCATCATTCCCGTTTCCTCCTCAGTGAAGACCCTTGGGGTTTACCTAGACTCAACTCTGTCTATGAACCGACAGGTCAGTGTCATTACTTCCGCCTCTGCCCACACCACTAAATTAATAAATGCTATAAAACCATTCCTTTCCAACCGAAACTGCCTCTCCATCACTCGAGAAGGGGATTAGAGTGAGAGGTTGGGGGTAGGGTGGGTAGGGGTCAGTTAGTGGGTTGGCATAGAGAGAGTAGGGGTGGGGGTGCATGATGGTAGTTCACTGGGGGGGGAAACATGAAGAAGAAAGCAGCCTCAGGAGGACTCCTCAAAAGTAGCCCAAAATAGCCCAAACAAAACCCAACCGGCACATGTAATGGAGTGGGGTGGGTATTGTGGAGTTTGGCTGGGGGTAGAGAAAATGGGACAGAATCAGTGTGCAGCTGGGAAATGGAAAGCCCAACACCTGACTTCCTTCTTAGAAAGTTGCTGATTGGAGCAAATATTGCTAGGGGACTTCCCATTGGGTAGTACCACGGGTAGAGTTTAAAAAAAGAGGTTTCTGTGATTTGGCAGTTTCATGCCCTGGCATTGCTGGTTACTATGCCAACCAGATATTTTCCGTTCAGAAGCCACATGTCCTCTCTCTCTTCTGTAAGAATGATTTCTGCAATTTTGTGGTACAAGCGTCACAATAATTCACCATAAGCAAACATATTTTATTTGCGTATGATTGTCTGGTATGTATGAAGATTGTATGTATGTTTGCATGTATGTGTGCATGGGTGTGTGTAAGTGTGTGTATGTATTTTTCTCTGCAAAGGTGTACCTGTAAGTGCATGCCTATTAATGAACGTATTGTGAATGGTGTACATGAGTGCAAGTGCACATGTGACTGCAGTGGGTATGTTCTGGGTGCTCGTGTGAATGATATAGAAGCTCTATGGGTGCATGACTGGTGGGTGAATGTGCATGAATATGTCAGCGTGGTGTGTGTGTGTAGCTTTGTGTGTATATCTGTGTGTATATCTCTGTGTGTGTATATATCTGTGTGTGTGTTGTGACAAATCTTTGTATTATGCCACTTCTCCCGAGGAGGGGGTCCTTCCAGGTAAGGCTAGGGTGGTGCGGTCGCCATCCAATATTCAACCTAGGGGTGGTAACATGTGGGAGGACCTTTCAGGGGAGGACTGCCCTGTTGGGGATGAGGAGGTACATTGTAGGCCACACAACCCTGATTCCATTCTTTTCCCCATCACACAGCCCATACCTCCATCACAGGGCACTCTTCCCAAACCCACATCTTGTATTACAATAGTGCAACCTATGGTAGTACTGACATGAGTAGGCCCCCGAAGAAACATGAAAATCATTTAATTGAAACTGAGAAGGGACTTTGACAGTACTGGCATGAGTAGGGACCGAGGATGCATGAATATTACACCACTGAAACAGAAGGAACGTTACAGTGATCTGCGGGGCCGGGCCCAACAAAGGAAAATAAAAAGCAAAGATACACTCAACAGGAAGTCAAGCCGGCCTGTCCAAGCCCAGAGCAACAGCAGAGGTGGACACTGTCCAAGTTGGGAAAGCCAGAAGACCGAGGACGCTGGCGTGCAGCTGTGGGAGTCCTTTGTGGGTTCCAGCAGGAGCAGGTCCACCAAGGAGATACAAGGATAAGAGCAAGAGAGGGCATGGAGCCGCCGCAGAGCCAAAGGTGAAAGCCCAGACACCAGGGAGACAGGAAGAGATAGACACCCGTCCCAGGAAGAACTGGAGCAGTGCCAAGACCGCCCACAGGTACAAAGGAGCACGGGCAGACCAGTAGGGATAATGGGGGATTGGGACAGACCAGAGGAGGTCTAAACTTTATTTTTGGAATAAGGTATGCATCTGAGGAGAGCTTCTTCATTGCAGTGGCAGTCATAAGGCCAGTGACTCCAGTAAAGCTTGTGCATCCGAGGAGAGCTTCCTTGTAACAGTGGCAGTCACAAGACCACTAAGTCAAGTAAACAGTGTTTGTGCATCCGAGGAGTGCTTCATCGTCACAGTGGCAGTGCTAAGACCACTGACCCTATGCAATGTAAAGAGTGCATCCGAGGAGTGCTTCTTCGTCACAGTGGCAGTCCTAAAACCACTGACTCAAAGCCGTATAAGGAGTGTATCCAGGGAGGACTTCTTCATCCGAGTGGCATATATAAGATCACTGAGAGAAATGAAGTTCCTATCGGTAATAGGAACTCCCGTCCCCTGCACACCATTCAATAGTGGAAAGGTAACTTTCCAAACAAATCTCAGTATTTTCAATAATTCAAAATATTAGTTGTCTCAGTATATCAAAAGTTTTTTAGCAGCAGCCAGAGTACACAAACACTGAATTCGAAAAAATAAAAACAAATTCAAAAATAATGTGATTACTAATAAGCTCAACACGTTTCGAGAGATTTGCCTATCTTCTTAATCTCTCGAAATGCATTGAGCTCATTAGTAATCACATTATTTTTGAATTTTTTCGAATTATCTTAAAAACTGTTTTGACTAACTGTTAAGTTGAAATTGAGTTATTGGCCCTCATTAGGACCTTGGCGTTAAGGGGTTAACGGCGCCGTAAAAGGCTGCAGCGCCGTTAACCCCTTAACACCTTACTACGGGGTCCCTTTGTGGCTCCCGACCTGAACGGCTGGTCTGGACCAGCCGTTAAAGTAGGGACCCGCAAAGGGACCTTGATGGCAATTACGGTACCGCAATTTGTGGTACCGTAATTGCCGCCTTCCCCATTCCCATTGAGCCCTATGGGGCAAAAATGGGAATGGGGAAGGGCCATGGAGAAAGGGGGAATTACCGCCCCGCCAACCTTGGAATGGGGTGGTAATTCCTCCTTTCTCCATGGCGGACTCCGACATGGACCATGGTGCTAATAGCACCATGGTTTAGCGCCAGAGTCCTAATCAGGGCAATTGAGTGAATGGAATTCAAGGGAACAATATAATTTTGAGAAATACTGAGAAACACTAACAGTAAAACAATTTGAACTTTAAATGTAAACATTGCTTAATTTAATTTCTGCATTCAGTGTTTGTGTACTCTGGCTGCTGCTAAAAAACTTTTGATATACTGAGACAACTAATATTATGAATTATTGAAAATACAGAGATTTGTTTGGAAAGTTACCTTTCCACTATTGAATGGTGTGCAGGGGACGGGAGTTCCTATTACCAATAGGAACTTCATTTCTCTCATATTTTTGTTGACTTATTGATACCAGAGTCCGTTTTTTCTCCCCGGCAACCAGAAAAAACTGATTAGTATAAGGGTCAGTGTATCAGAAAAACAAGGAATACATCAAGTACGTTGTACAGAACATACATAAGATAGGGTGTGCTTTCCCTTCTTTTTCTTTTTCTTTAGTATATATAAGATCACTGACATACAGAAAAGGGTCCATGACTCTGCAGCATATGAAGAGTGCACCCAAGGAGGACTTCCTCATCCGAGTGGCATACATAAGACCTTTGACGTACAGAGAAGAGTCTGGGATCCTACAGCATATGGAGAGTGCATCTGAGGGGTGCATCTTCATCCCAGTAGTGTCGAGAAGACCACTGAGACACAAAGAAGGGTATGGGACCCCTTGCAGTGGGAAAAGAATACAGAAGGAGAACCAGGGGAAGGGAGTCATTCCCCCTGGTCTAGAAGTTACCAGAGGAGGACTCAGACTCACTCCAAATTAAAGTACAGAATTGGCAAGAGTCAAGGTTCATACAGTCATTGTACCAGAAACCAGGGGAAGGGAATCATTCCCCCTTACAGTGTATAACCGTGTATATCTGTGTGTGCATATCCTTGTATGTTTATATCTAATTATTTTTATTTTTGATTGTGTTTTATTTTAAAGAACGTCTCACAATATTAAATTATTTATAATGCAAACATATTAAATACAAAATTCATTATATTATATTCAAATTCATCTATATCAACCATAAAAATTGATAAAAATGAAATATACATCATGACTTGTAAAGTATCCTAAAATTAATCAATTTAATATTAATATCAGCAGTGCCCCTTCAATTATACTATTGAGGGACATGGCGTCGAGCCCCTCCGTACACCTACATATTTCACAAAAACGAGAAGAGTACGTCATTCATGGTGTCTGTCCCTCTCCGGCCTCTATACTGCAAATCTGAGAAACGCTTTTCATGAAGGCAACCCTACTGACCTTATCCTGGAATAATAGAATGAGAAATAAACATGCAAACACAAGAAGAAATTAACATGCTGTAACTGAAGATGACAAGAACAAGTGACCTCACTGCTAAACTGACACACAAAGACAATAGACATGAAGCAGATATGCACTCACCATGAGGAAACACAGACATTAGATCAAACGTGCATTTAAACATGATGAATATTGCCTGTACCATATAGACATGAAGAACATAACATAATAAAGGTTTACGATGAAACACAGCACAACCAATATATATATATAGCTTGTAAACATCTTGAATAAAATGGACGGCAAAGCCACGTTAGAGTGAATGGGAGGTCCCGAAGAAGTCTAGAAGATGCAGGGAGATTCTTCTTGCTGATTTAGCCGAAATACAGATCAGTGCAGGCCAGATACTGGCTGTGCGGCCCCCTTCCAAGGTTACTGTAGAAAAGGGATGTCTGCATGCCTCCGAAGAGAACGGAAGATAATAATTCCCAGGCATAAGACATATTTCTCTTAGATTAAGTAGAGAACAAACAATGTTTGAAAGCCGGGTGCACATTATTAAAAGGTTAATATTGCATTAAGAATGGATCGACCAAGTCCCCAGTGACCAAAAAGAGTAATAACACCTGCATTAATATGAGCTAAATTCTAGTAAAAGCCGAGTAGAATAATTTGAAACGTGGTCTCTTGACACGTGACATATAATTCAGAAGAAAGTGCCTATTCATTAACTTCAGACACAGACAAGCACATGCCTTCACTCGCTGAAAAGTCTCAGAACAGAGAGGGGAAACAAAACCAAGTTCAACGCGAGATGCCCTGGCCTATGTCCTAGGAAATAATGGATTGTGTATTTTTTAATTGGAAGAAGCAGTTCCTTGATGTCACTCCCCCTCCCACTATGTTTTGCTCATGTGCCGATGACCTACCAAGTGTTAATTTTGTTAAGACCCATGCCAACCATAACAACTCTCAAAATTATGCTAATGGTCAACTGTTGCATTAGCCAATTTTTTGTTGCTAAGATTATGGCCATCATTCCGAGGTTGATGCAAAGGGAAAAACAATGCCGGTAAAGGAATACCGGCATCGATTACCGCTACGGCATATTCTGACCAACCAGACCGCTGTTAACGGCATCGTAAAGGACGATGTAGTTAATAGCGTTCTGGTCGCATGCACGCGACCCACCATGCCGGCATTAGCACCATGCCATAAACCGGAGTAGATCACAAGTGAGGCGGACATGCAAACAACGGCCTCATGAAGCCGAAAAAAGTGCTTACCGTGAATACCGGCATCGCCGACATGCTGTAAAAAGCCCTGAGCAGTGTCCCAAACTGCCACAGATGCACACAATCAGCACAGGTTGAGGCAATGGAGTCAGGACCAGTACAAAAGGAGCACACCCACACACCACACCCCTTCCCACACCAAGATGATTCCAATAGTAGTAGCATTACTGGAGCTGGAGGACTTGCTTGCATTGCCACAACATCAACAACAACAACAACAGCCGCCACCACAGAGGAGACACAGGAGGAGAAGGAGGGTGAGACAGGCCTTACCAGCATGCCTTACCAGTGTAGCCACCATTACCACCCCAGCAGCCCACAATCCTTGCATTAGAGCCAGTCCATTCAATCTAACCCCTGAGCAGATCCACACCCTGTACTGGCTTGACTGGGACACCATCACCACCATAGTGGACCTGATACACGACGACATAGTGAGCCTTATAGAGATACGCACCGCCATCCCCCCTCTACTGAAGGTAGTGTCTGTGCTCCACTTCCTTGCCACAGGCACCTACCAGCACACAATGGGGCACATGCATGGCATATCACAACCCTTATTTTCTCCGATTCTGAACCAAGTGCTGGATGCCCTCCTCAAGCACACACAGGACTACATATCCCTACCACAGACTCCCCAGGAGATATTCGGTTTAATAGTTGGCTTCCATGCACTGGCAGGCATGCCAAATTGTGTAGGTGCTCTCGACTGGAGTTGGTGGTCCCGCATGCCATGGAGGTGGTATATCGCAACCGCAAGCAATACCACTCCATCAATGTGCAGATGGTATGCGACACCAGCAAGATCATCACACATTGCTGTGCCCCATATCCCGGATCAAATCATGACTCTATGGTCCTGCAGAACTGAACGCTACCAGGCTTCATGGAGCGACATGCTGGACAACGTGTATGGCTGCTTGGTGAGTTGCCTGATTGGGCCATGGCAGTGCATGGGGGCTGTGAGGTGGGTGGATGCATACTCCACCTGGGTGGGGGTGGGGGGTGCATTCTCCACCTGGGTGGGAATGGGAGGGATGCATACTCCACCTGGGTGGGAATGGGGGGGATACATACTCCACCTGGGTGGGAATGGGGGGGTGGATGCATACTCCACCTGGGTGGCAATGTTGATGTGACTGCATGATGTGCACATCACCGAACACGGTGCCCCAAAGCATCAGAAACGGTACATGACACCAAAATCCCATAGTGATGAAGTAAGGTCAACACCTATCACTACATGACTAACAGGTAACCAGTCCACATCCCACAACACATGCACCACTCATCAGTGGCCTCACCCACCGTAAGGCCATCCTGCACCATGCAGTGCATATGCACTATGTTGCTGTCTCCAGCATATCACCACACAGGACAATCATCCCTGCATTGAACTGAACCAATTAGGGATTCCACAGTGTGTCACCGGGTTGGCACAGCCATAGGAGTGCTGCATGTCACCATAGTAAGATCAGCGCAAAATGCCCAATATTTTACAGACTACTGCCAACGTTCTCTACTAGTAAATCTCACAGAACACAACACATCACTAATTTGACTCCAACACTGCTGTATGTATATATGATGCACGTGCAACAAGATGTCAGTGCACACCATGTATCATCGTGAAGATGCAACCCACACCATTAGTCCATGGCACAGGACACATAGAGGGACCAGAAATGGGGTCAATGCATCCAGGGACATGTTCATGTGGGCACCGATTACCTGCAGGCATGTGAGACTAGTACAGTTGTCCAACATGAATTTTCAAACATTTACCTTCATTCGCCTCTCATGCAGGTGATGGTGGCTATCCCTTGAAGCCGTGGCTCCTGACCCCTGTCCGAAACCCACAGAACAGGCCAAAGGAGGACTACAATTGTTCCGATACCCGTACATGTGTGGTAATCGAGCAGACCTTTGGCCTGTTGAAGGCACGATTTCGCGGTCTGGTGGGGCACTCCTCTACAGACATCAGAAGGTGGCCAAGATCACCATGGCATGTGTAATGCTGCAAAATATGTGCACCCGCCGGAACGTGCCCCTGCCCCCTGACATGGAACTGCTACCACCTGATGATGATGAAGGGGATGATGAAGATGTGGCAGGACATCATCACGGTGGCGATGCACAGGAGGGACGTGCTGTGCGCCAGTCAGTGATCGCACAATATTTCTGACATACATGTCAGCAGAGGGTGACATAATGGTTGGACATAGGGCACTGGGTGTGGAGGTACATGTACACTATGCACTGCCCAAGATTAAATGACACATGCGCAATGATGAATGTCCACTCAGGTCTTTTTTCTTTACACAACCGGTGTATAGAAAGTAACAATATTAACATGAATGACAAAACCCTCCACCACCCTCACCCCCCTCCCACTCCCCCCACAATTCCCCCACACACCCTCACCCCCTTCCCCCTCCCCCCACAACTCCCCCACACACCCTCACCCCTTCCCTCTCCTCCCCACAACTCCCCCACACACCCTCACCCTCCTCCCCCTTCCCCCACAACTCCCCCACACAAGTCTCATAGAGTCCATGAAGCCTACATGAGGCTGCCAGAACAGTCACTCAACACTCCCAGAGCCAGTGCAGCACACGGACCGACCGGCGGAGCGGGCTGGTTTTGGTCGAACTGCTGGTGGATGGTGTGGCCTCATGTTGAGGCTGTAAGGTGGGAAGACCTACCTCCAAAGCATCAGCGATGCGCCCTAGCACTTCACAGATCCGGTTTGTGTTATCCGTGAAGGACCGGCCCAGTGCTGCCAAAACCGTGCACCACTCCTCCCTGGCCTGACGGTTGTCCTGCACAAATTCGCAGATGAGTGCAGTGAGCAGGTCAGCCCGCTGTGCTCCTGCGGCTGCACCTGTGGCCGTGCTGGGTATCTGGCTGGCATGCCCAGCCTGTTCATCCTCCCCGAGAGTGAATACCGGACTGATATGCCCCTGGGTGTGGTCTTGCCCAGACTGCTCCAGGGTGTTGGTATCAACGGTATCACTCATGGATACCTGGGGGATGCCAATTGTGTTGGGGTGTGGACAACATCCACTGCATCATCCTCAATGGTGCCCCAGATGTCATCTGGGCTGTCTTCAACTGTGAGGGGTGCCGTGGCTGCCACCTCCCCAACCACACTGGACTCCTCCGAAAGGGGTGCCGGACAGGTGTATGCAGGCAGAACAGTGGGGGTGGGGGTGGTGTGCCCTCCATGGGCCATGGTGTTGCAGGTGGTATGTGTCCCTGCGGTGGCTTGCTTGCTGGGACACGGCGCTCTCTGGCTTGTCCCCTGGATGTAGATGGCTGGTTGCTGTCCTCCTGGGACCCCTTACTGGGTCTGGCCTGTGCTGGGGTGGTGTCCTGCTCTTCACTGTCATGCTCACTGCCTATGGGGGTGAAAGAGAGGGACGACATGTGTGATGTTTGGATAGACATCATACATACATTGGGACGATTGCACATCCACACAATTGTGGGTAATAGGCATTTGTGTTAGGAAGGGCACGTCATTTCATACATGGGTGGTAAATGCAGCCATATGTCGGTGTCACTCATGTTGGCCAGGTACTGTGCTGTCTGACATGCTCACAATTTAGGTCATGCACGCTGTGTGCCTCATGGAATTTCCTACTTTGTGTGGTATGTGTCATGTACATTACGGCCTTGCACCAGGCATCAGCATGTGTCTCACTTGCTTCAGCATACTTTACAGGGAGTGTGTGTGTGGCCGACCATGGCGTCACTCTTCGGACAGACATTGGCACTGACTTTCATCAGATTTGGCTTAGCAGTTTTTACTTTGGGCACTCACCTCCATCAGCAGATGTCGTGGCGCCACACTCCATTTCTCCTAAGCCTTCTATTGATTCCGGGCCAATCATGCTCACACCTGTTTCCTCCCACGGGGTGAACTTAATGGGAGAGCTTGGTCCTCCTTTGGTTTCAAGGGCCTGGGTACGATTTACAGATAGAATGCTGCGCACCCTCAGGCGCAGATCATCCCACCGCTTACGGCAATCCTTCACCGTGCGGGGTGTGTTGCCCACTGCACTGACCTTCTGGCCAACTAGTGCCCAAATCTCCTTTTTACGCAACACGGCCCCCCTCCTCAGGTTGCTGCTGAACACTGTCCCTGCATGCTCACGCAAGGTGCCGATGGGCATCTGCAGTTCATCCTGGCTGAATCTCTCCTTTCGGAGACGGGCAGATCCCTTCTTGAGTGCTTTAGGCATTCAGCAGAGGGTGACATAATGGTTGGACATAGGGCACTGGGTGTCGGGTTACATGTACACTATCCACTGTCCAAGATTAAATGACACATGCGCAACAATATTAACATGAATGACAAAACCCTCCACCACCCTCGCCCTCCTCCCACTCCCCCCACAACTCCCCCACACACCCTCACCCCCTTCCCTCTCCTCCCCACAACTCCCCCACACACCCTCACCCTCCTTGGGTGGTAGGATGTACTTTTCGGTCGATTTGCAGTGTCTCAGGGGTCCTGTGTGCTGAGGTTGGCAATGGATTGTGTTTTTAAAGATGGCCGCCATGCTCCTTCACATTCCTGTGCAATGATGCTATTTCCAGTTCCGCTATTTAACAGTGACTGTAAATAGCGGTGTTCATTAATTACGGTCACCGCTATTTACAGTCACTGCTAATGTCGCATTGGACTATATCGGAGGTGTAATCTGCGCCTAGCTTCATGACGGTAAGGGCTTTTTGGGGGACTTTTGCGGCATGGCGCTACGTCCCTTACCGGCATGGCGCAAAGCTTGTGCCGCAAAGTTGTAATAGTCCTTTATTAATGGGCTGATGCCAGCATGGACACGCTATTTGCGCCGTGCCGGTAAGGGACGGTACTTACCTCCAAACTCGGAATGAGGGCCTATGTCTTCTTTATCTGTATCCACTTAGGGGTGGTCCAAGGTGGGTCCATCAGATAGTTGCATCCAATGAAAAGACAAATTAATATATGAACTATATGCAGACAATCCCCCTAACCGATCCCTCAATCCCGTAGTTTTTTGCAACCGAGATTACAGTATGACTTCAGTTGTGACGTATTTTTTATTTATAATCCATTGGTAATTATTAGAGTATTAGAGAGCTCTTGAGACTTGTGTGCTTGTTGCTGTCCCTGATTAAACTATAAAAACTGTTACTAAAGCAGTCTTTGACATTTACCATGACTATTTCCGTTATTGGGCACTGGATTTCAAGGCCTGTCTGTTTCTCTTGCGCCAGAGTCTTTTGGCACCTCATTACATATGGTAGCAGTTCAGATGGTTCAGTCCAGTGCATTCTGATTGTTGAGACCCCCTGCTACAAGCCTGAGGACTGCACAGTGACCTGTGGAGAACAGTGTATCATGAGTGAACTGAGACGGTTAACAGGAACACCCTTGGTAAAAGTCCTGCATGGTCCCCACGGGTGTCACACAGGGCAAAGGCACAGTTGCCGATTGAGGGAGGATCGATTTCAAAGGCCTCAGCCGATCCGCAGATGTAAGTATAGAACATCGATTTGGCAAACAAGGAGGGAGGGATTTGTCTGTCCCCAAGGTTATTGGGGAATTGAGGTGATAAAGGATTGATTTACGAGAGCATTCCTGTAACAAGGTTATCGAAGGTGACGCACTAAATCTCATAAAGAGGTATACAGATATTGAAGATAGAGATATCCCATGACAAGGTCAAGGAGGAGTGCCTCACACACCCCCTTCAGGGGTAAGCTTAACGAGATAAGATTACGTTGTCAAGAGTGCAGGAAGACAGCCATGGGTATTTGGGTTTTTGTTGTGTTATATAGAAGATGCTTCTATATTGGTTTGTGATTTCTGGCACCAGCCGGAGGGTGAGAAGTCGGTTGAATTGTGAAAAGTTAAGGCCTTGTGGACATTAATTTACATCGTAGAGAACGTGGAGCTATGGTTTGGACCCAAAGGGCGGGAGCCTGAGTGTGGGCGGCATATGTGCTGCTTGCCCAATGAGTTATTGTAGCCGAGAGGCTTGGGAAGAGACATAGAAGGGTTGAAAGTAGAGGGAAGTATTGTGGACAGGAGATTATGAGGTAGAAACAGGGCTGGACTGGCCTATAAGGAACTCTGGAGATTTCCCGGTAGGACTCTGCACCCTGGCCTCTTTTGTGTGGTATTTCCAAACGTTCCCATAGGAAAATGGATGGGTTTGCTGAAAATATGTAATATGGGGCCACTTTGAAAATTACTTACAGGGCCTCTTTTGGTTCCTTGTCAACCCCTGAGTAGAAATAAATATGTAGTGAGTTTGAAGATTTATTAAGGTCCAGGAAGTATTGGTCGTCAAGAGTGTGACGTGCCATCATGGGAGACAATCTCCTTATGCTTTTTTGTAAGCCGCTGCCTAGATATAAGCAAAAGATACATGCATAATATTCCAAATGGGTGAAAGGCACAGCGGACAAAATGAGAATGCCCTGGCCCCAAGACGGGACTCTTTCAAAATCAGTGCTGTAACACATTACAACATATTTACATGCTGCATATCAAGGAAATAAATTGGACAAACAATTAGCCATTCTAGAATTGTGGATGATGTGATGGGGCGAGATGCAGGATCTGCCCGTAAGGGAGTGGATGCTTAATTAGCATGAAGGGGAGGGCACAGCACCCTTGGCTGCTTCTCCTCCTCCTCCCCAGAGCACCAATTCATCAGACGAAGGGGAGGGATATCACTCATTTAAAGAATTGAAAGAAGCAGATCGTACACTAACCCTGTATATGCGTCCCTGCTTATAGTAGTGCAAATGCTATTAATGGAGCTAAATTAAGAAGCACAGGATAGTGTCCATGCACAATGAGTATAGCGAGCGCTGTGAGCTTCAGTCGGGCTGTGTAAGAAATCCAGAGGCAGAAAGGCATGCAGAGCACTAAGGAAGAGACTGCGATCAATCCAAACGAGTGGGTGAGAGGACTAAAATTGCTCAAATTAGACAGAAGGAACATGGACGAGTCTAAAGAGAGAGAAAGGGAAGTTAAAGAAAGACAGGAAAAAGGAGAGGAAGAAGAAAAAAACAAGATGAAAAAGCACAACAAAGAAGGAAACAGGAGGAAGAAGAAAGAATGGGACAGAATAATCGAGGAAGAGGAGGCAAATAGAAGGAAACATGAAGCAGAGAGACAGAATGTCATGATGCTTACCCCCGGGGACCCAGACCAAGTCCAGCAACCCCGGAAGCAGGCATCAAGTTATTCTAAGCAAGCCCAACAACCCCTGCTAGGGGCTATTTGGGTGCAGTCCTGGCGCCTATGGTGCCAGGGACACATGGAGAGTCAGTCCTGGCGCCATAGGCACCAGGCTCATAGATTAAAACTTACCTGATGCAGACTATGCTGCAAACTCACCTGATGCAGACCATGCTGCAAGAGCTCCAAGCCAAAAGAGGCTCGGAAGGGACGACTTTACCCAGGGACTATTTTTTACTTGGGTGGGGCTGGGGAGGAATACTTACCTGGGACTACTTTGGAGGCTATTTAAACCACGCCCGAAGAGCAGCACATGCTTCGCGTTATTCTGCATCCAGCAGCGTAACGCTCACCGTGCCTGCAAGTCTGCATCCAGCCTTCTGCCACGCCCGCCTCGAGTCTGGAGCTCCTAGAAAAAGGAGGAAAGAAGGAGAAAAGGTTAGAACAAGATCAATACCTTTGATCCTTACCTGAATTCCCGATCCATCGCGCCTTCGAGCTGGAAGAAAGAAGTTATTTTATGCACGTCCCCTCGCCTGCTGCAGCACCGCGCTGAACTCACCGGCCTTCGTAGCATCTTCACATTCCACCGCATCCTTCTGCATGTTCCCGCCGCACTCCGGCACCTAAGGGGAAGACAAGAACAGCAAGGTGAGCCAAGGGAATACATAGAGGCAATATTAGTTACCCCCCATAGACTTACCTGATTTTACCACCGGGGGTACTATTGCTCTACACGGGTCGGCGCAGCTTCCACTGCATCCTCGCCGAACCACGGCCCCTAAGGGGAAACAAAAGGACAGCAAGTTGAAACAAAGGGACAAACAAGGGGAAACCTCCTCACCACAATAGACTTACCTGATTTTACCGCCTGAGGCATTATTACCCGAGACTTCATACTTTCTCTCAGCACCTGAATAAGGGAGAAAGCAACAGGTTACATATGGACATTATTTTATCGAACTGTGTTGGATAATACAAATCCTTTCCTGAATATTGCCGGTTGCCACGAGGAACTCTTCGTTAGGGTCAAGGTGCAACCTGCAAGGAATCAGACAGAGTGAAAGTCAGACATTTGAACTCTTACGAACTACATACTTACGGCGTCTTGCCGGGACTCTCAGAGTCAATATTGTTCTGGAACTCACCAATTCCTTTGAGCCAGTGAAGCAACTGGATACCTACGCCCGCCCCTGGCCTCAATGTAGGATGGAGAGCTCATCTTTCCAAACCATCAGGTGAGACTCTAAGAGGGGACATCAAAGGTGATCAGTGGGGAGATCAGCGGGAGTGGGGGGGTTAACGCTCAACTCCACGGGTGGTTAATTCCCTTTCTCCATTTGCAGAAGAATATTCCTACGGGCCAAGCAAACAAAGCTAGGTGGGCCAGTCCAGTCCGTCATCTCGGCACTACGTGTCACATTGGTGGAGACCGCAGCTGTCCAGTTCAGATCGACGCCCCTGTGGGAGCCAGGTGAGCGTAACACAGAAGGAGCGGAAGTGAAATGAAGAGAAGGGAACTAGAGAAAGCAAAAAAGAGACAGAGAAGAAAGGAAAAGAGTGAGGAAACAAAGAGCAGAAAGAGAAATACAAAGGAAAATTGAGAAAGAAAGTGAAAAGGAAATAGAAAGAGAAATGAGATTAAGCAGGGAAAAGCAGAAAAAAGGAATTGATGAGATCCTTCGAGGGCGCATGCTTCAAGAGGAAGAGAGAAAGCAGGAATAGGGGCAGAGAACAAGAGAGAGGAGCTTAGAAAGATGCAAGAAGGAAGTGGAGGACATAATTAGAAACTCTACCCTTCCAGATGAAGGGGAAGGAGAGGCTATACGAAGGAAGATTGGTAATTTGTACAGGAGAGAAGGTGGCGCTCACAGTGTAAAGAGGAGTGTAGCAGGGTCTTTACAAAGGGGAAAGGGAGTGTGTTGGAGGAAGTGATAAGTGGACTGGAGAGAATACTCCCCTTGAGGAAATTAGAGTTTGAAGACAGGGAAGATGAAGGGAGTGATGGAAGTTGGGGCATGATACTTTCATATGAGGAAAGAAATGAAGGTGCAAATGAGGAAGATGTCAAGGAGTTCCCCCCTTCTCACCTGGGTCCGTTCTTTGCTGGAGTCCTTGGTCACTGCCTTCTTGCGGACGGACCTGGTTTTGAACAAGGCTGCCCGAGTCTCTTCCGACTCCAGAGTGCGTTCAGTTTCCGGGACGCGGGTCCAGGAATCCCGGGAACTAGGAAAGGTGCAACTAGCACACGAGTCCAGGAAATAGGAGGAAAGGAAGGGGCAAGGAACGGGTAGATAGACAGGTACAAGGAAACAATACCGCGAGCTACGGGACACACATCGGATCGCTACTTTGCAATAGCATTGAGACGCGCGGAGCCACGGAAGGCGTGGTCTATCAATAGAATACGTTACATCCAGCGCGTGGAGAGAGAAAGGGGTTTCACGCTGGACGATCATGTTGGGAGTATTATGGAGTGCAAGCCCCGTTGTGACAAGAACCAGGAAGTCCAAAAGGGACGTGTTCTGTAGTTCATGACAGCATGCCTCCTCCGAAGACCCTTTCCTCCAGGTTTGCCCGGGTGTATGAGGTGAAATCTTCTAAGCAACCGAGGGGCCTTGATATTAGAAATAGGTTCCCAGGTTCTTTCACTAGGAGGGTATCCTTTCCATTCAACCAGGTATTGGAATACCATTCAACCAACTGGAATACCTCATATTCCAGTTGGTTGTCAACCAGCAGAGGAGGAGGTCTACAGGATTTCCGGGAGGATGGAATGTAGGGTTTCAATAAAGAGGTATGAAAAACTGGATGAATCTTCTTCCAGGAGTCTGGTAGTTTGATCTGGTATGAGACGGGGTTAATAATTTCCTTGATGGGAAATGGACCATAGTACCGGGGGGCCAATTTGTTTGGTCTTAGATGTCGGGGTAGTAATTTTGATGGCAACCATACTTGGTCACCGATTGCAAAAGAGGGGCCTGGTCTTCTTTTGGAATCCGCATATCTCTTGGTCTGCATTCTGGCCTTCTCTAAGTATTCCTTGGCCTCCTGGTGTATATTGACGAGGGTTTCAATCCAGGAGTCAACAGTAGGTACCGGTGTAGAATGAGGAAGAACAGAGGGTAAAACTGATGGATGGAACCCTTGACTACAATAAAAAGGACTGGTTTTGAGCGCTGAATGTTTGGAGTTGTTGTAGGCAAATTCAGCAACGGGTATCAGGAGTGACCAGTCATCCTGGACCTTGGTTGCGAAACATTGAAGATACTATTCCAGGGTCTGATTCGCACGCTCTGTGGCTCCGTTGGTTTGGGGGTGATACCCTGAAGAGAGGGCACGTTGAATTCCCAGAATTCGACAGAGATGTTTCCAGAATTGTGAGACGTATTGAGGTCCTCTATCAGATATGATCTTGGAAGGAAGTCCGTGCAGGCGGAATATGTGTTCCAGAAAGATTCCAGCTAGTTCGGAGGAAAATGGCAGTTTACTGAGGGGACTAAAATGAGCCATATGAGTGAACATGTCTATGGTAACCATAATAGTAGTGTATCCTCGAGATGATGGCAGTTCCACAATTAAGTCTGTAGCGATGAATTACCATGGCCTAGTTGGCAGTGTTGGTTGCAGTAGAAGACCCGCCGGTCTCTTGTTATCATGCTTATTTTGAGCACAGACAATGCAGCTTGGATGTAGTGCTGTACGTCAGTCTTCATCTTAGGCCACCAGAACTGTCTCTGTATAAGACGGAGGGCATTGGTGATGCCACGATGCCCGGAGTGAAGTGTGTCATGACAGAGGTTTATTATTTTCTGTTGTATTTTCTGTGTAGGAATGAGCAGTGCATTGTCCTTGAATAAATATCCTTCCTTGGCTCTTAGATTCCATTGATTTTTCCTTGACATATCCTTCCATTACTCAGAGGATTGGGTTTGCGCTCGGATTTCTTCCAGGAGGTTAACTGCTTGAGCTACAAAGATCGTGGGGGAAAACATCTTAGGATATGCCTTATCTTCAGTGGTTACGTAGTCAGGATGTCGTGACAAGGCGTCAGCAATCAGGTTATGTGATCCGGGGACATGAGTGATGTGGAACTGGTACTGGGCGAAAATGTAGGCCCAACGCGCCTGACGACTATTTCTACACTCCAAGACTGTAGAATCTGAAGATTCCGATGGTCCGTATGGACTTGGACTGGATGTCTAGCTCTCAGAAGTAGATGCCGCCATTCAGTGAAGGCTTGGCAGATGGCTAACAATTCCTTTTCCAGGACAGTGTAGTGTGTTTCACTCGGAGTCAGGGCTCGTGAAAGATAAGCAATGGGGTGTTCCAACTTATCTTCTAATTTCTGTTTCAACACTGCTCCTATGGCATAATTAGAGGCATCCGTTTCCACTAGAAATGGTCGGCTTATGTCGGGTTGGGCTAAAATAGGAACTTGTGTAAACTCGGTCTTCAAATGCTGGAACGCTGTGTCTTGCTGTGTGGACCAGATAAAAGGGGTGTCTTTCTTTAAGAGAGCAACGATCGGTTGAACAATCTCGGAAAAGGTGGATATGAACTTTCGGTAGAAATTGGCAAGCCCCAGGAAGGATTGAACTTGTTTCACGGACGTGGGAGCAGGCCATGCCAGAATGGCCTTTACCTTTGAAGGGTCCATACCAATTCCCTCTGGGCTAAGGATAAATCCTAGGTAGTGAACAGAGGTAACGTGAAACAAGCATTTTTCAGGTTTGGCCAAGAGTTGGTGTTCACGGAGTCTTTGTAGTACTGCCTTTACGTGTTCTTCATGCTTTTGAGGGTCTTTTGGAAAAGAGCAATATGTCATCCAGATATACAATAACGAAGAGGAACAACATGTCAGAGAACACCCTATCCATAAAACGTAGCAAGACTGCGGGGCATTAGCTAGTCAAAAGGTCATGACAAGGTATTCGTAATGGCCAAAGGGTGTTCCAAAGGCGGTTTTCCACTCGTCTCCTTCCCGGATACGGATCAAATGATAGGCACCCCGGAGATCCAACTTGGTGAATATTACCGCGCCTCTTACGGCTTCCAGGATATCTGAAATCAAGGGTTGTGGGTATCGGTCTTTGAGGGTGCATTGATTTAGGCCACGATAATCAAGGCAGGGTCTGAGTTCGAGGGCATCCTTTTTAGGAGCAAAGAATAACGAAGCACCTGCTGGAGATTTTGAAGGTCTTATGGTGCCATTTTCAAGGTTGGTATCCAGGTATTCTTTGAGGGCCTTTTTCTCGGGTTCAGAAAGGATGAATATCCTGCCGAAGGGAATCACTGCTGAGGGTTCTGTTTCTATTGCGCAGTCTCCAGGCCTGTGTGGGGGTAAGGCCTGGACCATGGCAGTCGAAAACACATCAGCGTAACCTTGGTAGGCCTCAGGGACTTATATGATATTGGAAACCAGGAGTGGTGTTTCTTGGTCTTTATGTTGTTCCTTAGGGGGTGTTAATGAAGGTTCCAGGAATAGGCAGTGAGACATACAAAACTCTGAGCCTAGGAATAGTGATCCAGCTGTCCAGTTGATATACAGATTATGTTTTTGTAACCAGGGCATCCCCAATAGCATGGGGTAGTGGGCTGACATAATGATGTCGAACCTAATCAGCTCTTGATGGTGATTTATTGAGAGCTGGATCTCCTTGGTCTGCAGGCTTATGAGCCCTGAAGTGCGGGGTCTTCCGTCGATGGCTTCCACAGGCTGCAAGGTACTTTGTGTCTCGTACGGAATCTGGTGACTAGCAACCCAATCATGATCAAGGAAGATCCCCATAGCTCCACAGTCTACCAAGGCCAAAATGGGATAGGTCTTGCTCTTGGAGGGTGATAGAAATGCCTGTAGTATGACCAATTTGTTTTGTCCAGGAGAGTTCAAGGATGGAATTGATGTGGAGCAAATATCTCTCTTCCAAAGCTCTGCTCCATCTAGGATCGGGAGCTGGCGTTTCTCGAACACCGAGGCGGGGCTAGAGGACATTCCCTAACCAAATGATTGTCCGAAGTACAATACATAAACAACCCGGTATGAATCCTTTTCATTTTTTCTTGCGGGGATATGGGTCCACGGAAAGTTCCTATCTGCATGGGTTCTGGTTCTGTGACTGAGCCTGGGTTTGTGTCCGTTCTGACGGTGCTCTCAAAGGACACCTTGGAAGGATTTCCCCTGGATTTCTTCTTTTCAGCCTTTCTTTCCTGGATACGGAAGTCTATTTGCATGACAAGGTCCATTAGTGCCTGGAATGAGTTTAGTCGAGCCACTCTGGCCAACTCATCCTTAATCTCATCATTCAGTCCTCTCCTGAACAGGGTGAAACTCGCCTCAGAGGACCAATCAGCTTCCTTGGCCAATTGTTTGAATCAGGTCACATAAGTGAGCATATCCTGGGAACCCTGCTGAAAGTCTAACAGACGTTCCTGGGCACTAAAGACCTCCTGAGGGCGATCAAACATGTTTTTAAGGGCCCGTATGAACTCATTATAGTCATCTAGGAGGGCATCGCCGGAGTTAATGAGGGGTGTAGCCCAGGTTAAGGCATTCCCGGAAAGGTGGGAAATTATGAACCCCACCTTAGCCCTGGGAGTCGAAAAGTAATAAGGCTTAAATGTAAAGTGGACCAAACATGAATCCAGGAATTCACGAAGGGTTTTTGCTGACCCATCGTATTTGTCAACAATGCCGCCCAACAAGACGCTTTCTTTTGTGGCCGAATCCCGGGATAGGACCAATTGTTTAAGTGCAGCGTTTTCCGCCTTTAGATTTTGGACCTCGGTTGATAGTTCTTGCATGCCACGCATCAGGTCCTGAACAGCGGCTTCCATGTCGCTATCGAGTTTGGTCGGGTGGCGTCTCAAACTGTCAAGGAGGTCCCCCCTTCTCACCTGGGTCCGTTCTTTGCTGGAGTCCTTGGTCGCTGCCTTCTTGCACACGGACCTGGTTTTGAACAAGGCTGCCTGAGTCTCTACCGATTCCAGAGTGCGTTCAGTTTCCGGGACGCGGGTCTAGGAATCCGGGAACTAGGAAAGGTGCAACTAGCATACGAGTCCAGGAAATAGGAGGAAAGGAAGGGGCAAGGAACGGGTAGATAGACAGGTACAAGGAAACAATACCGCGAGCTACGGGACACACGTCAGATCGCTACTCTGCAATAGCATTGAGACACGTGGAGCCGCGGAAGGTGTGGTCTATAAATAGAATACGTTACGTCCAGCGCGTGGAGCGAGAAAGGGGTTTCACGCTGGACGACCATGTTGGGAGTATTATGGAGTGCAAGCCCCGTTGTGACAAGGGCCAGGAAGTCCAAAAGGGACGTGTTCTGTCATTCATGACAGAAGAGGGCACATAAGCCCCTTCCACAGGCATAACAGCAGGGGAAGAGAGAATGTGGTTGGGTTTGGAAGGAGCACACAGAATGCCAGAGCCTGTTGAAAGCTTCAGGGCTCCTACAATGCAAAAAAGAAGTGTAGAAGACATGATACCTTATGTGAATAGGTTGAGAAATGTACAAGGATGGAAGAAAGCTGACACCACAGGTGCCATAACCAAACAATGGGGACAGATTGGGAGTAAGCAAACCACAGTGTCCATTGTTAGAAAAGGGGGAGGATGACCACAATATATACCATGGACACAAATGGATAAGGATAATTTAAGGTGTAAATTGCCAACTTTGACATCGGGAGCAGGTAAATGGATTTATGAATTAGAAAGAATGACGGCAGGGATGACGTTAGAAAGGGGCAACATAAAAAGCTTGCTTGCTGCCACCATTGGGGAGAGAGCTGATAACATTTGGGAGAGAGCGGGGCACCCCGGGGTGATAGCTCAGAATACGACTCATGATGGAGCACCATTTAACAATTGTAGGGCAGATGTATGGAGAGCACTCAAAGTTCAACTGTGAAAAGAGAAAACTAATATGAGGCCGGGAAACCCAAAGGAAACACACCAAACACCGGTTACAAAGGAACATACAAAGTACTTTATTTTAAGGTCAAGCAATGACAAAGTCAATGACAGATCGGATAGCTATCGGCCCTCAGTACAACACAATGAACTTCAACGGGGTTCGATGTATTCAGTGAGAGAGTGTACATTGGGACATTCAGGCTTATATACATTTCTCCAGCCTGTTGTCCAACCCCTTTGCGGGTTAACCATTCCATTAATGTATTACTGGTCTAGGGTCTCTGCCAGGTCAACTTTAATATATTCCTCAGTATGTGCATAGATCAGTTCTGTTGATACAGGTAATACATTTACACACAGGTCAACAGAAGGACAAGGTCTCAGTTCACAACCCTAACAAGTGGCCTGTAGGCAAGTTATACATTAGCTGTACGGAGCTCATGTCGACCAGATTCGGTTCGGAATGGCATCGTCCACCATTTTGATGTACAGGGTGACTTTTACACAGCAAGAGAACCTAAAATGGCGGTTTTTTAATTCAAGATGGCGGCCTACATCAATTTCTAAGGTCAAGACCTTGCCGTAGAGAGTTATTCGCATACAGTTTTAAGCAACTTGGCGTAGGTCAATATACATACAATCGTTACAATAGGAGGCATCATTTAATATCCAGTTTGACACAACATCCTGATATGTCAGACATGAGTGCAATTATTACATGCAAAATGTGTGATAACGAGACCCAGTTGCTTATGCTCAAGAGATTCAAGAGAGATGGTGTCTTGAGATGAGGAAACCATAGCTATTTTGTTTCATATATTGTGTCCGGGATTAGCTGAGTCAATGCAGAGACAATTGGAAAAAGCATTAGCAATGTGAAAGGTTTTGGCATGTAGTACTGTTCTTTGCATTTTGCATTTATAGACACCAGGATGCAAGGAGGAGAATGTAAAGTTTCAAAGGAAGATGCGATAAGGGGTGCAGGTCTGTAATAGTAAGAGTAAGAGAAGTGAAAAGAGCAAGGGAGGAAGCCATTTTTATAACTAACAAGCAATTAAACCTATGACCTTGAGCAGCTTCATGACTGAAGTATGCACCAGATCTAAAAAAGAAATTAGCTGTGCAAATTACTTAAGCAATTAGTGGCACCTAAAAGGCAGATTCACAGAGCTTTGAACAATTTGCACTTGTGAATCGAAATCATTTTACACGTCTATAAATTGCATATAAAACTTGGGTGAAAATGTTGCTTTGCTTTTGCGAATAAGCTCCAATGTGCTCTCAAACCAACATCAAGAACCCAGGCCAAAACCTGAGAACACCCCTGAACACCCACAGAGTACACACCCTGGCCAGGGGCACTGAGTTTTACTTTTCCGGGGGCTTGGGGCTGGGTGGTACGGCACCAAAATAACAAAACATCTAATTAGGGGATGGATGGGGGGCACTTCATGATGACATGTTTGTGTTATGCAAAACCCATCAGATGAAGAGAAATAAACACAACACCACCCCAAACCAATTCCTTCCCACCAGCAGATGGAGAGCAACAGCCCAAAACCATGACTGTTCCCAAAATGTCTTTCAACCATGCAGGCCATCTTCTTCACAGAGTAGGCACCCAGCGACCCCAAGGCAGCTCAAGTGGGGTCCATTACCTTTCAAGGGCCATAACCGGACCATCACGGTGGGCCTTGGATGCAGCGGGAGGGCATGGAGGACAGCCCTCCAAACAGCAGTGGCAGAAACAAGCAGCCCTGCACTCCAGTTAGGATACCATGGGTTTTTTGGCAAGTCAACACACGTATGCAAAGGTGTGGGTAGGCAGGCAGACTGTATTTTGCATGCAGCAGCTGAGCCATGGCCTCATGCTCTGTTCTTGGTGTTGAAAAGGCAGGAAAAAAAACACCACAAATATTTCCATTGCTCAATTTAAAGGAGCACTAGGTGAAAAAAGAACACACCAAAACAAAAATAAGACATTGTGGTGAAATGTATAAAAGTACAAATATTCTAAAGGCCACATTACCAGACAGCAGCAATGCCTGTATCCTCTGTGATTTTCCTCAGCTTCAGTGTTCGCTTCAGCCTGTTGCTCATACAAGATGGCTGCCCTTGCACAGTCACGGGAAGGGAGGCCTCCCTCACTATAGAAAATAATTCACACTGCATTCCTGATTGGGAGAAAATACATTAAACAATGCACTACTGGATTACATCCGCATGGTACAACAGGAATTAACACTTTGTGTGTGGGCAATTGTAGTCCACAGCATTTCCAGTTGTCATGACAACCACAAAGACTACTTCCCTGAACCCCTTTCTTCTTGTAACAATTGTTTGGTGATATTTGGTGGATTAAGCCACACCTTCGGCAGAGTTTCAATTAACTATATCTCACCATTGTTGATTAATGCATGAGAAAGCAAGAAAGGACCTTGAGGACAGAAAGTTGGAGGAAGCAAAGTTAGTTCAGGAAAAGCTGTCAAAGTTCTCAGTGGAAGGAGACGTGTTGACGAGTGTATAGGGAGTGGTTACGCAAGACGCACAGCAGGCACAGCCAGTTGCCGGAGGGAATTTTGCAGGATGGAGAGAATGCAATTATTGTCCACAAGGAAGAGAGGTAATACCCAGAGAAAGAGGGGTTGGGTCCAAGCTCCACAAGGTGGAGGGCTTAATGGGGGACATCCCAGATTTGGAGGACAGCCTCAACATTGTTGAACATGTGGAAAAATGGGGCACATCTCTCGAGCATGCAGAAGCAGGAGAGGGATGCAACAGAACTGGAAGGATCCAAGAGATGGGATAGTACATCATCCACCATACAGTGCATAGCCACCTGAATATTATGCCTAAGATCACACACGGTATCAGACGTATGTGCCGCCAAAACAACCTGTGCAACAGGCACCAATGGTAGCACAACATGCACTGATGCAAGCACAGCAAGCCTCTATGCAGACATGGCAGACACACATGCAACCACAAGCACTGACACAACAGAACACCTTGGCTACTTGAAAAGCAAGTGCAGGAGCACAGACACCTACACCCAAAATGGAGAGTGTGACTGTGGTGGGAGGAAACCCTTTTACTGGGACAGGGATGTACCTATACCCACAATAGGAAAGCCCACAGACTGACTTGATGTGTTCAATCCTATACGTAACACCAGATCCACAAGAAGAACCACAGGTTGGGGTAACCATAGGTGTCAAGACATTTATATTCTTTGTAGATACAGGGGTGACTAGGTCCTGTGTTAGTGAGCAGAAGTACCCAATGTCAGGCATTGCCATGAACAGACAGGGGTTTTCTGGGGCTATAGGTTTGGTTCCTTTTACTGATGACCAAGCTATCACTATAGGAGAATATGACCTTTCTATGCCATTATTGTTCTCCAGCAAGACACCAGTTAACATATTGGGAATTAACTTATTGGTTAGGTTAAACATGACCATATCCTTCACAGATCAGGGGGTAGTATACTCCACTCCAGGGATTCACTATGTAAATGCACAGGAAGTCATATCAGCATTTTTTGGCCGGAAAGCACAGTGGGAATACCATTAAACACAAAGGAATTATTTTATGGTGTACACATTTTTCTAGCATAGCTTCCTGGTATAAGGGGCTACACATTGTGAATACCTGCATAATTTATGTTCAGACCAGAAATATATATGGATGATAAGCAAGGACAGGTGATTCTCATAGTATTAGAAGCAGTCATCGTGAGAAAAGAGAGAGTGATTATTCATGGCACTGATGAAGAAGGAAAAGCATGGAGAGCAGTGATAATGCTTGATGAAGGACACAGACTGACGGATTTGACAGATGAGGAATTATTTAGAGATTAATATTTAGATGAAGAGGTAATGTTCTTTAACAGCCTCACTTATTATGTCAGTATTCAGAGCAGAGAAGTACTACAGAGAATGGCATTGATATAAAAAGACAACATCATTTTTCTGAGAAAATTTGGCAAAGGTACCGAGGATACTGTGGACCAGCCGACCATATGACAATGGCCTATTGAAGGGACTAGGTGCAGTTAAATTCAAACTGAATCTAGAAGCAATTTTGCCACAAGTGAGACAGTGGCTAATGTCTAAAGAAGCAGATGAGGGCATTTATAACACAATTACCGTTTAAGTGCAGCAGGGAATCCTAGTGCCATCAGAGGTACCATGTAACATGCAGGGTACCCAGTGAAAAATTCTGCGGAGTGTTGTGGAGACTTATTCAGGACTTACACCCCTAAACAATATTGCTGAAGCAGAATTCCAATGGTCCCAAAACCAGCCACAATATTGTGTAACATTCCATCTGAATCAGACTGTTTTACAGTAATCAAAATAAAAACAATGCTTTCTTTTCAATTACCCTTCATGAGGAGTAACAAGACTTAGTTTTCATATAAAAATCAAAAGTAGAAACACACTCATTTATCCCGAGACTACTGTGAGTCTCCTTTAATATTCAATTGAGTCTTCCAGATGGACCTCGGTAATGTACACCTTGGCAGTGTAGTGATTCAGCATGTAAGTGTCATTCTAGTGTGCTGCAAGACAAAAGAGCAGTGCAGAAAATACTAAATACAGTTGATGATGGTCTTGGCATAGAAGGGGTATACAGTGGACAAGGAAACATTACACAATTGCCAGGAAGAGGTCTTGTTCATAGGGCAGTTGATAGCTCAAGAAGGAAGAAAGGTGACCCCTGAGAGTGCAGAGGTTATCATGAAAACATCTAAACCAAAGACAGGCAGATGCAACACTTTTTGGGCCTTTTCAATTATTTCAGGGCATGGGTCTTTGATTTTAGTACATACGTCAAACCCTTAAAAGGACTGAAGGAAGCTCAGAAAAAGGACTGTTACATAGCTTAGACAGGTGAAATGACAGAAGCATTTGATTCATTAAAAGTGGCAATATGCACAGCACCCGTTCTAGGAATTCCTGATTACAGTGTATATTGTGTCCTGGTCTCTCATTCAAATGGAGTAGTGATTACAGCAGTTCGCACTCAGAAGACCACCATAGGTCACACACCACTAACATATTACAGTGAGATTCTAGATCCAGTGATTAGATGCCATTATCACTATCCCTGGGTACAATCACTGGAGGCAGCACAGCATTACGATGGGCTGTTCAGTGATGTTATATGTGGAGCATGCCCTGTTCTCTATTCTTGAGAAACCCAAAAGCACAATGTCCACACAGAGAGCTTCTGCATACAAGTTGATCATCTCAAACCCAGCAATCAGGATTGTCAGGTGTGGAGACGAGAATCCAGCAGCATTCATAGCAGAGCTAGTGGAGGAAGGAGATCACATGCACGACTACACAAATTATAATTAATATTATGATATACCCCATGTCAGAGAAAATGCCTTAGGAGAGGGGAGGTCCTCTTTATTGATGGGGTCTCGACGATTAACCACAGCTCAGCAGAGAGACACACAGGGACCACAGTGGTAAAAGTAAAACAGAATGGTAACTGTTACAGTGGCAAGTGCGAGATTGGCTTTACATTTTTCAGTGCACGCAGCAGAATTAGTAGTGCTTATGGTAGCACTTGAAACGCATAAGGATTAGGAAGTAACCATGTATTCTGACTCCGCCTGCATGACGTCAACAGTACACGCAGGATTGTCACGATGGAAGAGGCAGGGCCTCCTACGTGCAGATGGCACACAAGTGCAACATGCACTATTATTAAACATGCTAAAAAACGCACCACAACTAACATCGTCAATCGCCGTGGTGAGTGTTCAGCCCACACTAAAGGGGTAAATTCAATTTTCCTTAGCAACAAAGCCACCTACATAGAGGCCAAAAAAGCTGTATTTTCCCAAAGTATCTGACTTTGACATAGCACCTGATAAATATTTATACTTTCGAAGCATGGTAATGAAATAAGGCTTAAATACCTAGCCCATAGCACAGATCACTGAATTACAGGGATGCTCATCTCCAGAAGAGCAGGATTTATGTAAACATAGAGGGTGCTCATTGTTCCCCACGGATGCACTGTGTCGGCAGGACAGCACTGGCAAACCACTTTTGCCCCTTGGATTACTTAATGTAGTATTAGACCAACTGCTCTAGCCAGTGCATAAGACACAGCAGATTCTTGCAGCTCTGATGTCGAAATAGTGGTTTTTGCCTAACCTCACAGAACACAGTGCTGCTTTTTTCACAAATGGCCTAATTTGCCAGAAATTCACTCCAGGGCACACGCTGTAAACAGTGAGAGGAGCAATACCCCGTTCTACTGGACCCTTTCAGCAATTGCATATCAACCATTGTGAAGAATCAGCTTCAATTCTTCCCAAACCCTGATCGAGAACCACTCTCATAGGGCCAGGGCACGGCAGACACCTCCTGGTACTATCCCTGGGGATGGTGATGTGAGGGAGGATCACCTGGGTGGAGGGTCCGTGGGAGTGGGGAGAGGATATCTGCAGGGGAGACATGGTATCCCCCTCTTCCTTATGAAAATGAATCCTACCCTCCCCTTCCTTCATGGGGTTTTGACAATCTATTCCTCTTGCACACACACACTATAACTTTAAAATGTGCCCCTTTAGAACTGTGACGAGGAAGAGGTGACTAGGAGCAATACACACTTCTAGCCAGTATCACTACTTTAGTACTCAAACAAGGAAGAGTCATATGAAGGATCAGGGTCAGGCAAACTACCTGCACCTGCAACCTATTGAGAGGCCACAGGTGCTTAAAAGCAGACCTACACCGCACTGCAGAGAGAACCTGCCTGGGGGAAAAGTGTCTGGCATGTGGCGAGGCACAGACGTGAACCGGATCGACAAAGAGGCTGGTGTGTGTGCCCAGGGACAGGAATAAGGTGTTGCGAACTGCGAGAGGACCTAAGACCCAGCACTGGCCAGTATTATGTGTTCCCAGCTGGAGCTGGGGAACACAGAGAACTCCTGGTTCTCCAGGAGCAAAACCTGCTTGCGGTGACTCCCGATGCCTCCTGGAAGAAGAGAGAGGAACAAAGACCAGCGCAAGGATGTCTGATGGATCAAAGCAGCTCCAGTGAGTACGAGAGAGAAGGTACACATACCAAGGTGCTCTGGGACGAATGCAGGACAGTTAATGTTACTGCATAAACAAGAGGTGCGTAACAAGATGGTTTGGAACCCAGGTGAAGCTAAAAGAGTTGTGCATAAATTACCCAATAATTGTGAAAATAATGAGGCATGGAAAAGAGGCCAAGCATTGGGGAAAGTACAACAGACAATATTGAATGAAAAACTACAGAAACGATAAGGAAATTGAATAATGTGCTATGTTGAAGAAGTGAAACTAGTTGCAAGCACGGAGAAACAAAGTGAAGGTTGATATGAACAATTTAGAAGTAACTAAAAGCAATTGTGAGAAACAAGTTGTTGAGCTCGGAAGAGCAAGCTGAATGCAAGTCCAGCTGAATCTACGTATGGTGGTGCCAGTTATGTTTGCCTAGCTTACCATAACTGGTGAATTTTTCTGGGGTTTTTCGGTTTTATTTGTAACCATAATGTCCCTTTAATAAAGTTTTCTCAATGAAATGCACAGCTTTTCATGTAACTTCACTTTAACAAAGTTTTTTCATTGAATTTCATGGGTTTTTATCAGTGCAACTTAACCATAATGTGCCCTTAACAACGTTTTTCCAATGAAGTTCATCGGTTTTTACCAGTGCACCCTAATTTGCCACACCGTACTAACACCGACCAGCTTCCCGGTCCTAGCTGCCAAACTATGGAACGCTATGCCACCATACCTTAGAGCAGAACCCTCATTTTGGACTTTTAGAGCCAAAACAAAAACATGGCTTTCCAACAAAAACGCTGCTTAATGCACTTCCTCTCTGCATGCCTCTGTTGACCACCTGTAACCCGGTCTGCTACACCGTTGTTGTTTTATCACAGTCTGTATTGTATATTTTTGCCATGCTGTAACTGTTTCTAAGTCTCCGGCGCCCAGCTACCCCAGGGTTCGGTGCGCGGTACAAATAAATAAACTAAACTAAACTAAACTAAACATAATTACCCCAATAGCAAACATTTTCTCTGATTTAGAAAGTTTCACCCTAAAACCCTTCCATTCCCCACCTTCCTGCATCATTTTTTACACTTCTATATGCTTTTTGCAAGGTTTTCCACTGTTTTTGTGTTCGCTGATGTTCCCGAAGATCTGACATCATTGCAGACTTTTCTGACAGTGTCAAGTAACCGCACGCTCGTGTGAGGCATGATGATCTGTTCGCGAATGCATCCGCACTTCGTTAACGGATCTGTGCTTTGGGAACAGTTCGGAACTGCATTTTCTGCTGATCTAGGAACATTGAAGCTCAAAATATACCCTTGCACAGCTCCTACACCTATACTTACTCATTATCCATTAACAATCTAGCTTACAGCACATACTTGGAAGAATACTAGGAAAACTGCTATTTATCTTAAAAATGGCATCAGCTATTACCATCCCTCCTATCCAAGAGTCACCGCCACTATCACCACCAGCTGGAGGACCTACACAACGAAAGAAGTGCAATACTTCAAAAGACAATCAAGAATACCATTAAGATGGGGTAGAAGAAGTGCCTACCTCTAACACCCAGAGAATCATGGGTGTGGCAGTCCTTTACCACTGCTGGAAATGTACCAAAAGCTAAAGCTACACAAGTGAAATGCACTGAGTGCATCTCAGCCATGCACAACCTGGGCAGTACTCCTATCGAACCACCTCCATGCACCACCACAGCAAATGAAACCACTGCAATGCTCTCAGAAAGGACGTTCCTTTCTTAGGAAGTAGTAGGCTATCTTCCTCTACCTCATCTTCATCAACTAATGCTGTAACCACACAGCCTACTTCTGTGGGACACAAAATCCCACCAGCTACCTTGAACGCGCTACAAGAGGCTGTTAATACATATCTTTCAAAAACAAGAGTATTCTGTATATACTGCAACACACCACTCTGCAAGGGAGAGCAATTTCGAAGTGCGTTTGTAGCTGTATTCAAGGAGCATGAGAAACACTGCCATCTACCTTAGATTTAACACATGTGCAACATCTTCCCCTGTCCACCTGCCCCATCATATGTGTGGTGTGTGCCCCTTCCCTTGTTTGCCTCCCCACTTTACGTTCTGGTCCTCCAACAAAAAAAAAAGAAAACGGACAAAAAACCATAAAAAAGATTCCTTTAGGAACCACCTTTCACAGTTAAAAAATAGAACAAAAAAATAAGCCTATAGACTTCATCTACTTTACATTTTTCAGTAAAGTAGTTAGATTCAATATGATTTTTCAACATTCCCATTAGCATTTTCTACTAATTGTATTCTAGAGAAAAAAGCACAGAAACACATTTCTGTCTGGAATTCTTCTCTCTAGTATACTATAAATACCATGATCCATTGCCGTTTATAACTATCCACAGTCTCTGCCTTCCCCTGTCTGTCCATGCCTTATTAGAAAACTTAGATTGCACCTGCACACCATCACATAAAACAGCCCTTTTAATCTTTTACTGTTATGTTTGTAACACACCCTCATTAACTTCTTCAAAGTTAACCATTTACACATACATCCACCACTCACGTCAGAAAACGCTACAGATTGCTGATCAACATATTGGACTTCCACGCACTGACTGCCACTTAAAAATGTTCTACAAATCTTTTGCATCTACATTTCCTATAAGTATACCAACACATTTTGCATAGTGCTCTTATAAATGTACAAATGCATTGTGCAGTGACATAAGTACATAAATAAAAGGGGCAGTACGGATGGACAAGTCTTCGTGAGAGCCCAGCAGGGAAGTGCCTAAAAATCCCTAGATGGGAGGCCACTAGGCAGAGGAGACCTAAGGGTGGCGTATATCTTAACCGTAACATCCCTTTAACAGAGTATTTTCTGTCAATTGAATAGGTTTTTATAAATGAACATGTTTCATAATGTTACATCACTGTTTATAAGTTATTAATAATTCCTCTTTGAACATATATGAAAGAACTATAAACCTCCATTAACAAACATATTTTTGCAACACATACTTATATGAGTCGTTATCAGCAGAGCATTACCCAATGGGAAAATCAGAGCAGACATTTGTCCTTACTGAAGGCCAGGCCCTCTGCCCACGGCAGAAAAGCTATATCACAATTTGTTGTACTTACATTCCGACAAATTCAAAAAAGTAAAACAAAGGACAGATTTTTAAAAGCACTGTTTGAGGTCCTTGCTAATGCTCCTCGCACAACTTTGATGCAATCAGTTCCAGCACTCAAGGCTGCAGCAGCAAGTAGATTTGTTTTTCCCATTTAAACCTACAGCTTTGGCCATGCCCCATGTCTGTATCTTTGCTGCAATCCCGTCCAGCACTCTTGGCTGCAGTTGCAAGCCAATTTCTTTTCCCATTTAAAAGTACAGCTTCGGCCATGCCGCATGCCCCAATAAGTAAATCAAAGTAGACTTTCATCCTTGCAGAGGGCCAGGCCCATTGTCCATGCACTAAACGTATATCACTATTTTTTGTGCCACTGCCCATGGCAGAAAAGTTATCACTATTTTTGTACTTGCATTTCCACACTTTCCAAAAAATAAAACACAGGACAGATTTGCATAAGCATCCTTTAAGGTCCTTGCTGATGCTCCTCACGAAAGTTTGCTGCAATCCCGTCCAGCACTACAGACTGCAGCCGCAATCAGAAATATTTTCCCCATTTCAGCCTAGAGCTTCAGCCATGCCACATGCCCCAATAAGTAACTCAGAGTAGGTATTCGTCCTTGCCGAGGGCCAGGCCCATTGTCCATGCACCAAACTTATATCACTATTTTTTGTGCTTACATTAGGACACTTAGGAAAAACAAAATACAAAACAGATTTGCAAAACCATGCTTTCACGTCCTTGCTGATGCTGATCGTGCAGGTTTGTTGTCATTCAGTATAGAACTTCAGGTTGTAACCGGAGGCAAATTATTTCTTCCCATTCAAACCTAGGGTTCGGCCATGCTGCATGCCCCAATAATCAAATCAGAGTACAAGATTATCAAGTAATTACAGGGCGGTAGAATGGGTGGATCACTGTGCTTCATCTAGTACTTCAAACAGATCACCCTGCTGCTGGTGAAGGGGTTCTTTTATGAAGGTGCCCTTCCTTCTTCAAGTGTTAGGTTTCAAATATGAGGATGAGACCTGTTCACCTCAGCATTGGGCTATTCAATAAGTAACTGTTGGCATAATGAAGCAGTCTTCAAAACCATTCTTGATGCTATATTCATTGTTAGAACTCAGTCGACATGTAATTCGACTCTCTAGAGTCTTCCTTAAGGTATATGGATTGTGGACCAGTCATTGCTGCGAGATTGTGGAAATTAGTCCAGCATCCAAACCCAATATCTTGTCCCACTATGGTCACAAATAAGGGTGGGTAATGATTTCAAGGGGTGGCCTACTGACCACGTGGGCATCTGGTTCGGCATGCTTGGTAATTATCTGCTGATTAGCATTGTCTCTGAGTCTATGCAGTGATAGTCGCAGCGATCTGTTGATGAAATTCTGTGCAGCACTTCGGGCTGTAGCCACGGTTAGAATTTTAGCCACGGGCAGAATTTATTTTCCCATTCAAACCTATCCCGTTTTTCAAACACTTCACCACATAGCCAGTCTCTGGTGGCCATGCCCAGTTTAACCCCATTGCCAGTCTCTCGAGGACATGGCCAGTAGCCAGATTATGACTCAGACAATCTGGCCACAGGCCATGACTCAGGCAATCTGGCCACTGCCCATGCCCACCGGCTGTACCTCAGCCACCAATGGTATATCACTATTTTTTGTACCTACATTTTGTCATTTTTCAAAAAATAAGACACAGACACAATCGCAAAACCATGCTTTCAAGACCTCAAAACTGACTGAGTCCTATGGTGGAGAGCGGTAGGCCATCTTTGAGAGTGGAGTGACCGGACCCCTGCCCTATCTTTACAGATTGTCCTGAGATACAGCTGGCTTTCCTGAACTTTAAACAGAGGCTTTCTATCTAAGTAGAACTGAGCCCTGGAAAATCCAAAGGTGAGGGAGTCTGCTTGCCTGTGTAGATCCTTAGTCTATTTAACTAAAAATATTAATTTAAATAATTCCCCATTTGGCAGGACACTATGGGTGAATTTTGTAAAAATTCCAAATTAACAAAGTTCACTTCCCAGTGTGCGCTGAAAACTATAGCCTATAATTTCATTGGATAATCCTTTTGTCGGACCCAAACTTCTTTAAGGAATAGGGGTGTCTTTGTTCTTAAATCAGTCCAACCTTTTTTATCCTGCTTCCCCAATACAGGGCTTTCAGTGGAGGGGAGTCTGAAATCCTAAATTTCCCAAATCATTCAAATCTTTCTGTTCGACTTCCCCAACACAGTTCAAAGTACGGAAGGTCTGAAAAACAAACCACTTAATCATCCTGTGTTTATTTTAAGGCAAAAGTGTGGGCGAAATCATAATTGACATATGTATTTGTAGCAATTTTGAAATCCTACTGCTAGCCTTTTAAGCCCGTAGGAAAATCAAAATTGCATAACACTACATGATAATTGTTTAGTTATCGATCAGTTTAATTATTTCTTGAAGTGAAATTTGTAGAAAGTTAAGAATTTTGATTGTGTTCTATTCAACTCACTTTTGTGATTTATTTATGCTGGGAGAAGTTGATTGTGTTGTGCCATGGATAAATTGGTGTTTGACATTTTCGTGCAAATTTCTATTACTTTTAATTTAAATACATACCAATATATTTCCCGTACACCTGCCTGGTTCTTGGCTCATTGTTGGCTCAAGAGGAGGGATCCAAGGGGCATGGTATCCGTCTGAAGTATGGCTGAATAAAATCATCTGTTAAACAGTTTGTTGAGTCACACCTTGAGTGGCGAAGGAAGGAAATCCATGGGTTCAGGGTGGCTTCTCAATATACCATTATAAATCTCTGTGTGGCTATACCTGTGTGTTTATGTGTGTATATCTGTGTATATGTGTGTGTGTGTGTACATATGTGTGTGTGTGTGTGTGTATGTGTATATCTCTGTGTGCATGTAATATATCTGTGTATGTGTATTTCTGTGTATGTGTGTGTGTGATGTGTGTCTCTTGTTGTGTGTGTATCTCTGTGCATGCGTGCGCACATGTGTGTGTATGTGAGAGTACCTGTGTGTGAGTGTGTGTAAGAGTGCCAGTGTGTGAGAGAGTGTGTGTGTTAGGGAGAATTCTCAAAATGTGCACATTCCTCCCACCTTAGAGCCCTCCAGCTCTTTTGCTAAACTTTGGGACTTTGAACTTTTCAAATCAATGTGTTTTCAGTGTTTGTTTCTTTTCAAATTATGGAGTCTAAACAACTCCATAGGCGACATCTTTTCATTTGTGTCACACAGCACCCTCAGCGCAGTGGCCCAGGGGAACCTTTTCAGGCTTTCCCAAGGTTTAAATACCTTCTCTGGGATAAATTACTATTTCCCAGAGTAAGTAAAGTGAAATTGGGGCTGATTCATGGAATTTGTGCGCCGAAAAACAGGGATTTGTGCGCCATTCTGCCCGCAAATCCCTGTTTAACAAATGGGGATTTGCGGGCAGAATGGCGCACAAATCCCCATTTTTCGGCAAACACATTCCATGAATCAGTCCCATTGACTTTACTAGTCTTTTAAATTCCTAGACCCAGCACACCCTATCTTACAATAGAGTGCTGGAGGGGTTACCTAGTTTCCCCTGTGTCTAGAAACTCATGTAGTAGTCAAATTCTACCCTTTCCTCTCAGAATGGCTGGTGGCAGTGGTTTTACAACAAACTACCATGATTTTTCCCAACTGCGAACACCGGTAGAGTTAAATCGTGGGAGCCATGTTCTTCAAGATGACATCTGAGCCCCCTCTGTAAAAACAGGTCCCGGTCTTCTTCTTTTGCCATTTCTTAGTGAAATGGTCCTTCTAGGGTTTTGCTCTGCACGCCAAATCAGGTTTGGTTCCTTTGTTCATTCGCCTTTGGCGGGCTTCAGGAGTGAAGACTGCCTCTGGCGCTGGAGTGTCTGGGGTGGGCAGAAAGTGAGGGAGGTGCCCCAAACTCCCTGTGCTTAGTCTCCTAGGAGACCCAAATGCACTTTGTGGTGATTGGCTGGCTGACTGTCCGACAGGAACAGCCACCGTGCTGGGTGAGTGACAGCTAGGCTGGAATAAATGGGAGAGAACTGAATAAAAGGCGAGTCTCTTGGCTTGGAAGGCAGGGCCGACCACTGGAATGAAAGAACCAAAAACGAGCTTAAAGAGGATGGCTGATGCAACTCCTGGACTGTTGGTTTGCCCAGTGAAGCCCTGCTGCAGGTCCGAATTGCTAAGTTCATCTCGACAGAGAAGCCCTGCAAGGACGACTTCTCCCTTTGAGTTGGTGGGACAAATCAACTCGACACTAAGCCACCTGGATACCATTCTCAGAGCTGGTTGTATTTTCCTCAAAGTGCTGCAGGAAACCGGATAACCAGGGAGAGGGACACCAGCTTGTGTGCTTGACTACAGCTACCGAATTGAAGATTTGCCAGTTGCCAGCTTTGTGACCAGTCCCAGTGCAGTGCAGGAGTCCCCCGACGTCCTCCCTCTTGTCCCCACGACTCAGGCCCAGGAACAGCGAGATCTACAGGAACTGCCAGGAACAGAGGTCACCAGCTGCATCTTTTTCTTCATTTGTAAAGGTACTGTAAAAGCAGACTGAGAGTACTTACCTCTCGCGGTGAAAGTGCTTGAAATCTTCACAACTCACAGTCCTAATCAGTTTGTGACCCAACATATGATTCTTCTTTTTACAAATTATTCCTGAGAACTTTGGCAGAGACTTTTCCGTTCATCCACCAGAACTGCTTTATCCTATCCAAGACTTTAGCCCATTTACTTTGGCCTAGCCTATTGAATTGAATTGACTCTTCTGGTGAACTCAATATATCTGCACTGCCTAAGCAATAATTGTATTCTTTCTACGTTCTGATTACATATGCCTTTTTGCTACTCTTCCAAAGTATTCTGAATGCCTCAGAAACTTAGAGTGTACAGTACTGAAGTGTATTTGTGTGTGATCATATTGCCTCCTTCTTATGAATGTTTTATAACTGACAGCTAAATAAATCAATAGGTATTTAACAAAAAACCTTGAGTATAAGAGTTTATTTGAACACCTGTGAATCAAGACCTCTTTGTAACATCATTACAGCTCACATTCCCTTTTGAGATAAGCCTGGCTACTCAGCTCTGCTACCAAAAACTGTGTAGTACAGACTTATACAAAAGGTTGGTTTTGCTTATACCTGTAGTCATAGTTGTGTGTAATTGTCCCAAAGGGTACTGCATACAAACTTTGCCTAACACTGTGCAAGGCTGTTTATACATATTCTTGCGGTTTCTACCATGACCCTTTCAATATATTGTGAATGACCCTAGACTATGGAACTCGTATCTGATTGCACGTTGTTTCACAGCATAGGTTGCATGGTTTAAATACGACAAGCAATTTCACTTCTCTAAGGATCTCGTGACTGAGGCGGGGGTTGGCCAGGTTAGCTCTTCCTTCTCCTTTTTCAGTCTTATATTAGTGTACAAATGTTTGGACACAGTGGATAAGATCAGGGAATTAGCCTGCAGTGCGTTTGCAATATGTGCTTTTGATATGCTTGAACTTGACATAATAAGAGCCAAAGTAAAATCCACAGTTTAGTCAACAATAGACTGTAGACGTGTGCTGCATAGCCAGATTAGCAAGACCCCAAGACCTTCTGGTAGTTTAACCTGCAATTGAACTAATGTAACCAGATGATGTGAAATTGACTTGTTTTTTCTGTTTTCTTTTTCTCTTCCCATCTTCTTCATGGCTTGTTTTCAACAATCCCGTGACACATTTTTTTCAAACTGTTCTCCTGTATTTGCTCTGTGCTTTAACAATACCCTTCTTAAAACACCAGTGTGGGTTTACTGTGCCGCACGTGCATTTAATAAATGGGTTTTTCTCAATATGTTGCTATAATGTTACTATTGTTGCCATATTATCACCACTGTGTTCACACAACTGGCGCAATACCGGTCTATCCAAACTTGTTTCGTACACTGATCCGATTTTTCATTGGGACCCAATGTGTTATTAATGGTTTGCTTGCTTGTGTTGAGGGGCTGGGGCCCTATTGATTTTTTATGAATGATCACTTAGTTGATTAAGAAATGGCCCTGATTAAAGAATATTGATTTCTGAAATACATTGGCATTCTGGCCTAATTGCCTCAAATACAATTTGATCAAATATCATGTTTTTCCTCTTGAGCAATAAGGAATCGTGTCTTACGATAAGGAATCGTGTCATGAACAACACAAACAGTACACTTATGTAGTAATATTCTCTAGTCCATAGGGCTACCTAGTATTCCTTCCCACCTATCTTAATTCCCTCTACTTGTTGATCACCTCTAAGTCTCTGGGCTAGGGGTTCCAGAGAAAGGACGAACAATATCACAGATAGAGGGCACCCTTGTCTGGTCCCCTACCTAGGTCAAAACATCTTGAGTAGTCCCCATTAAACGCTACTGATGCTTTGGGAGATGTGTATACCGCCTTGAGCCCTCTTCTGAATCTCGCGCCCACCTTTAATTTGCTCAGTACAGCCTCCAATAAAAAGCATTCGACCCTGTTGAACGCCTTCTCTGCGTCCACAGAGAGGAGGACGGGAAGACCTACTATATTCCTTGATTCGTGTATCAAGTGCAGTGTCTTCCGTATTGTGTTTGCGCCCTGCCTCCCCATTATAAATCCGACTTGGTTAGGATGTAACAAGCGAGGCATGAGTGTTTCTAGTCTCACCTCAAGGACCCTTGTGTAGATTTTAGTGTCAATATTTAGTAATGATATAGGCCGTTAGGATCCGCATTTTTGTGATCTCTGCCATCCTTACGGAGCACCGTGATGAGTGCTTGCGAGAAGGAGTCGGGAGCGATACCCGAGTCCAAGATTTCATTAAACAACTCCACCATAAAGGGGAGGAGAGAGGAGAGGAAAGACTTATAGAAACCTGTTGAATAACCGTCCTGCCCCAGGGCTTTTCCAAGTGGGAGCCGCTTCACGGACCTTTTAATTTCCACTGCAGATATTGGGGCTTCCAAGTCATCAGCCTCCTCCCGGGAGAGTTTTGGCATGTCTGCACTCTCTAGGTAATCATCTGTTTCCGACCGCACGTGATCAGCCTCAGTTTTATAGAGGGTCTCATAAAAAGTTGCAAAAGCCTCCGGGATATCGTCTGTCCTTGTACTATGGGCGTTTAATCCCCCTTCTATGGCCACTATTGATCTCTTGTGCGTTGTCTTCATAGTCTGGCGGCCAGGAGTGCGTCCATCTTATCTCCCTTCTCGTAGTACTTTTGTTTGAGAAGTTGCAATTTTTGGACTACGTGCCCTTCTTCTAGAAGTCGGAGCTCCTCTCTCTTCTGCTTAGACACTAGGATTCGCTATTCCCTAGACCCCTGCATGGTCCATGCTGCATTATCTAATCAAGCTATCTCCTTCCTCAGTCTACACTCAATCAGTGTCCTCTCTCTCTTTTTACTGGCCCCATCCTTGATCTGAACTCCACGCCATGTTGCTTTCCCCGTCTCCCATACCGTGATCTTCGATATTTCCCCAGTATTATTTATTTTGAAGTATACCCTTATCTCATCATCCATCTCTGCCCTTCTACAACGCCTCATTACATTTACACTTTGATCCCTTGCGTGGGAGGCCTGCCCAGTCCAGTTCAGGTCTTGGAAGATCATCACTCTTGCATTCTGAAGGGTAATGGGCCCGCTGCCAGGGACGTCATTTCACCAAAATGCCAGGGGTAGCGGAAGTGACATCACACGACCCTTGACCCCCTGATGACATCACAGGAAGTGATGTCATTTGACCCTCGCCCCAAAGTGATATCACGGGAAGCGATGGAACACAACCTTTCACCCGTTGACAAAACAGGAAGTGGCATCACATAGCATTGTACACTACGAAAAATATGGTTACGATATCACTATAATGTGATGTACCTTTCATACAAGAATTGATCGCCATATGTAACGTTAAGATAAGTGTGTATAGGCCCATATTACCAAATTATTGTGAATGCAAGCAGACGTCCATGACCAAATGATAATGATGTGCTATTGTATAGCACTTACGCTTCAGCACTTTATATAGAAAAAATATACACCCAGTATCATCCAAGCTATGTTGGTACTCATTTATCGACTTCAGAAGGATGAAAGGCTGAGTTGAGGCATTTAAGAACAGACTAAATTAGTGACTCACCCACTGAAGTGTGCCTGAAATAAACCTTTAATGAGTCTAGCAATTATTGTATAGAATTCCAGAAAGACACATTATTTGGTATTCCTATTCTTACTTATTTAGGGTCAGTGCTGAAAGTGTTAGACTTGTGGAACACCTGTTTTTTTAATTTATTTTTAAGAGCCCTAAACAAGAAAGCCAGCCACTCCAGAAGCAAAGAGCCACATGGCGCTGGCCACAGCCCAAGAGCAGGCATTAAAAAACATTTAAAAAAAGATATTCTTTTTACTTTATTTTTAGGGGTAGAAAGGGAGACCCTAGGGGTAGCAAGGGAGAACTCAGGGGTCACAGTTGTGACCCCTGGCAACCCCTAAATGATGTCCCTGTCTGGAGGTAAGCAGTAAATAGCTCAGCATAAACTGGTACAGCACAGGCAGAGCACCCGTTTCCCTAGCGGGAGGCTGTACATTGGGTGTGCTGCTTTGACAAATGTCAGGGGCTGAGGATACATGGGAGCAAACGTGGATGGCATCCAGTAAATAGAGTGGAAGACATCACAAAAATAGATGCAGATGCCACAGCCCTCAGCACTTTAGGCTTGTGCACAGCGACAGTAGAACCTAACTGCTAAGGGGTTGCACACCAAAGCAGGTGCAAGCCCTCACAAATTGAAGTGAAGCAACAAAGGGTTGGGCCCCCAATCTCGGGGGGTGTGCCCTCCTTCACCACGCTGGACATGGACCTGTTGGCTTAGACCACAACCAAAATCCAGAGATTGTCGAGTGGACAAAAAGTTCGATTAGTAGAAGATCCTTCACCTGAGTCTATAGGTCCCCCCCCTTCAAACGTACACCACTTGTGGTGAACTCAACAAAGTATATCATCAAGCTACTCAACCACATGGCAAACCTGACCTCATGAGGGTTGGACCCCCATTCCGGGGACATGTGCCCTCCTCCAAGGGTCATATCTGATGAAATAAGAGGGAACGGGAGGTACTCCCTGGAGAGGAAGAACTCGGCACTCTACTATTCCAAGGTCACATCAGTAGCAAAGGCTCCAAGGTGAAGAGGCTAAAGATGTGTGAGAATCTTTAAAGAGGACCAGGGGACCAGGGAATCTGTAATCCTCTTGTTCTTGGCAAGATCTATTTTTGTTGCCCTGGATCTGAACAGTGAGGATGCTTCTTATGCGGTCTAATTATGAGAACCGTGTCTCTCCTGATCTCGTTATTGCTGTGCCGTGGGGAAAGGGCTGCCCTTTCCACAAAGTTCTTCACTAGGTGCAGGCGTGTGATTAGGTGGACCGGATCTATAGGTAGGCATGTAAAAAAAACAAATCTAGGTAGTCCTAGTGCACTCCCAATACACTCAGTGACTTTCAATCTTTGGATTTTCTATATGTACTGTAAGGGGGTGCGGGGGAGACAAAACAACCCTAGCACTGGGTTGTGATACTAAGATAAAATTCAACAGATGTCCACAACCTTGTGGATCTCTCCCGTCCCCTGCACACCCAATGATTATTGTAAATACAACCAAAAAGTAAAATGTTTTTTGTAGGTTCAAACCTTATTATAAACGTAAATTTCAAAAAATAGTATCAAACAATCTTATGATGTATTTCATCGATCAATTTATAGTAAAAAGAATATTCTTTTCCAATCTTCATTACCATTCAAACAAAGTGCATTTCAAAATTGGTATTAGCTTTTGACTTATGTTTTGTTTCAACATACTATGGATAAACAAATACAAATCATTAGTATCAGATAGTTTTTCATTCCTTTCAATAATACTTCTTATTGAACATCCAATATTAGATTGTGTGTCTCTATGCGTTTCGGGGTATTCTATCCCCTTCTTCAGGAGTAAAAAAAAAGTATCCTTTTTCATGTGCAGTTATCCCATCTACAACAAATAAGTAAATAGAGTATTTACTCATCTATTACATTTACATTTTCTTGTTTATATCTGTCATTCATTTTCATCTCATAATTACCTGTGTTCTTTCTTATAGCAATCGTTTCTGGTATGCTAGTGAAATCGGCCTGTAAAGTTAAAAGAATAAATATAAGCATGAACCTACTATTATTTACACTTCCAGAAAGGTTCTTGTGATAAAAACCCATATGTGGATAATGAGAGTCATGGTGTAGTACCAATGGTTCAAGTGTTACCTGTTCACTGTCCTCAGCTGATGCACCAATGGGTGCTCAGATGCCTCTCTCCTACGTCAGTATTCTTCAATCAATGTTCTAAAGAGAAGATTTTTGTTCAGGAGATCAACCGGTACCATAATCCGATGATATATGTCCTTGTTCCCAGTAAGGGATATTCAAATTGTCCTCCCAGTTAAGTGGGTTAACTTTTCACTCGATGGTGGATCTGTAGAGAATTAATATGGAATTACTTCTTCACTAAGTTTAGAACTCATGCTCCAGTCTATTAAGTCCTCAATGGTTCAGTGCATATGACTCTGAATTCCCCATAGTTTTAGGGCGTTTTAATGCTTACCTCAGTTCGTTCTCCTAATCTTGCTAAGCTGCCGCGGAAGATGAGATCCGCAAAATGACCGCTTTGTTTATGTAAGCGTTATTGTGATGACGCATATGCGTGGTGACATCAGCTTATAGAGGTAATAGTGACTATGGATGTCTAGATCATGATAATTCACTGTCAATAAGATCTGAATTGAAAGTGTATTCCGTGTCAAAAAGTAGAAATAATCTCGCTGTTTACCAAAAGGAAAAATAGAAGATTCCACTAAGCGTTAGGTGGTATATGTTAATGTACATTAGTCTTAAATTCTCTAATGTCCAACTTTGCACTCATCTCCTGATTCCAAAATCTTTTTATACTATGCAGTACCCTGATCTCGTACCTTCATAGTTCATATATTTGATATGTAGGTAATTATAGGATGAAAAGGTGCGCTCACATTCTGATTTCTCTTAACGTTTTTTATACATTGTATGTTGCATCCCTCTTACAGCTCCATTCAATACTATGCTTAGTTGTTCCGTGTGATTGTCCTAATTGTTCAGTTTCTGATGTATGTCTGAAAAAGATTCATCAACAACATTCACAACAAAATTCACAAAAATACTCCCAAGTTATAGTCTTCGTTCATGCCCCTAGGGGCCAAGCTACTCAGCCTGTCTACCCAACAGATTTCTCTCTGGTTCAACCTTTTGGTATGATTCCCTCCCCTTGTTGCTTTTTTGACTACTTCTAGGACTATTACCTTCAATTGAGCTACACTGTGTTTCTTCTCGTCGAAATGACGTGCCACTGGTGACCTTATGTTTTTGGTTCTGATATTACTTTTATGTTCATGCCATCTTTCTTTGACTTTTCTGTTTGTCTGTCCTACATAAAAAATGCCACAAGGCCAACTCAATCCATAGATCACCAACTTAGTGTCACATGTGGCATAGTCTCTTAGCTTGATTTTAGTTCCATTATATGGATGTCTCACATGTGTGCCTCTCATTATGTTATTACAATGACCACAGTTCAAACATGCAAACGTCCCTGACTTTCTTGGTTTCAAAGTGGATTGTTTCTCCGTGGGTGGTCTTTTAGCTTTAACTAGTGCGTCCTTGAAATTGCGTCCCCTTTTGAAGGCTATAATTGGGGGTTTGGGGAATAGTCTCTTCAACTGTGGATCCATTCCAATTATTCTCCAATTTTTCTTGATCATTCTTGTGATATGATGACTTTGTCCTGAGTATCGTAACGCGTAATTAAAGGGAAATCCTTCTGGTTTCTCTTTCGGAATTAGTAATTCAGTTTGTGATATTCTTTCCGTTTTCTCTCTAGCTACCTCAATAATGTTTGCTGGGTAGCCTCTTTTCTTATATTTGTCGGTCATAGCCAGGTTGGCTTCTTCAAATGTGGTTGGAGAAGATATGATCCGTTTCAAACGTAGGAATTGGTTGTATGGTAGGTTGTTACGTAAATGTTCAGAATGGTGACTCAAGAAATGTAGAGAATTGTTGACATCCATTTTCTTGTGGTATATATTCGTTATTATACCTGTTGGTCCAATTTCCAATTCCACATCTAGGAAATGTAGTCTGGGTGTGCCCACCTCCATAGTGAATTTAATTCTGTCGTGTATGGAGTTTAGATATTCCAAAAACTCTTCCACCTCACTTTTTGTTCCCCTCCAGATCACGAAGATGTCGTCTATGAATCTTTTCCATATAATCAGGTGTGTTTTCCATCTTGGCTCAGGTAATATGAGGGTCATTTCTAGGTAGTACATGAATAGATTGGCATACGCTGGGGCCATAGATGACCCCATGGAGGTTCCTGCCACTTGTAAGTAAAATTGGTTTCCATATCTGAAATAGTTATTAACTAGAATAATTTTACTCAATTCCAATATGAGTACTTTATTCGCTTTACAGTCATCAGTATTCATTAATGTCCATTCCAAAGCTTCCAATCCATCCTGGTGGGGTATTGACGTGTAGAGACTCTGGACGTCAAAAGACACTAGTATGTCGTCCTCTGTGATTTCCGGTAGATTATTCAAGTTGTTTAAAAAATCAGTTGTATCCTTTAAGTACGTTGTGGTGGCTTGTACCAGTGGTTGTAAGGCTTTATCCACGTAGATTGCAAGTGGATTGAATATGCTATCCATGCCTGCGACAATTGGTCTTAATGGAGACATTTGTAAATTCTTGTGAAGTCCATAGAACACCGGAGTAATTGGAAATTCCTGGGTAATATATTTTCTTGTTTTGTCAGAAATACAACCTGTTTCAAATGCTTTGTCTAGTGTTGTTTGAATGATCTTGGCGATCTGTGGAGTAGGGTCCTGTCCAATCTTTACGTAAGTATCTTCATCATTTAATAATTCCTTAATTTTGGTGTCGTAGTATGTGGAATCCATTATTACGATGGCTCCTCCTTTGTCCGCTGGTTTCAATGTGAGGCTTGGATTGTCTGCTATTTCTTTAATTAGCTGACTTTGGTGTCTTCTAATGTTGTAGTGCTTGATTTTAGTGAAATTGACCCTACTGAGGTCTTTCTGCATTTGCTCCTCATACATTTTAATGCCGATATTGTTCACCTGGGGGACGAACTTGCTCTGTGGTTTTATCTCTAAGTATTCATGTTCTTCCGGTGGTTCGCTCATTTGTATCTGTGTGTCAAAAAATACTTTAAGTCGCATCTTCCTGGTTAGTCTGTGCAAGTTAACTTTCTCTTCTAATAAATTCGAGTTTTGTGTTGGTATAAATGACAAGATATTAACTACTAGTTGTTCGGTTTCTTTTTTGGCCTGAGGTTTCTTTTTGCCTCTTCTTGTTGTCTTTTTTCTAAAAAAGGAATCGGTTCAGCATCTAAAGTTGTTGGTATTTGTGATGTGTGGAGATTTGTAGCGTGTGAGCGGATATTCTCTGCGTTGGTGTCGTCTTCTCCGCTATTCGGTGCTTCGCTACTTGGATTGCTTACATCTATAGGTAGGCATGTCCCACCGCCACGTTAGTCCAGGTTGGAGGGGAACTAGTGGGCTGCAGGCCGCAAGCTACGCCCGTTGGAACTTAGGGCCACCCTCCCTCACCTTTGAATGTGCTATGGAGCTGTCTCGTTGGAGTGTGTTTTCAGGCCGGGTGCCGGTCGGTCAGAGCGGCGAGGCTCTGGCACAGGTCACAAATAGAAGCAGCTCCACCTCGTTGGAGCAGCAGGGTAGTGATTCGCATGAGACCGGACCGATCTCAGTCAATGGCTCCGCTTTCAGTCGCTGGGGGGGTCACTGGATTTGGATGATGGGCACCCGCCCAGATAAAAGCTCTCGTTCAGAGCTGCATCTCGCTGCATTCCTTCTGGAGGGGTCCCTTCACACAGGGGCCAAATCCCATCTTCGCTGGTAAGTGTAGCATGTTGTCGGACCGTTACAGCTAATGGGTCTGCCACATCAATGTTGGCTCACAGTTGTGGTGCAGCAAAGGGGTCACCGGGCACGTGTCATCTCAGGATTATTCAATGGGGGTGGTGTCCATGCCTGGACAATGTGTACCTCCTTGTCTTGCCAAAGCACACGGTACTGCTTGGGGTCAGGGCATACTTTGGTTTTCGGTCCCAGCTTCAGAGGACGATTCCAAAGTGTTCCTGAGCGGATTTTCATTGCTCTTCTCACCAGAGAGAGGGGTTTACACACCTGTGGGAACGGAATTTCGATGTTGGGGGGGTCCGAAGTGGGGGCTCAAACCCCCTTCCAGGACCCACCAGCCAGAAGCTCACGTGGAGGGGACTTCATCCACATGCCCCATGGTGGCCAATCCACTGGCCCAGTTTTTAATTGTTTTGTTTTTTGTAATTGATCCTTGTAGTAACTGCGGAGGCGTAACAATCCTTTGCACCACACACTCCATCCCCGAGGATGGCTACCTTAAAGGGGAAGTGCCCTAAAAAATGTTATTGTCCTGATCGTTCAGGCATGTCATGATGTCATGTTTAGCATAATGTGATCGATCATAAAAGTTTTTCTTATGCATCTTACCTTAGTTTTCCTCACTTTTACACATGCGAAAACAACGTGTTGGGCCCTGCCATCTTGTGCTAATCTTATCAGTTGATGCATCACCCTAAGTTGAAGTGCCCTTGCGGCAATAATACAGATCGCCCGCACCTGAAGCTGACATCAGTATTTGCGCTCGACCCTTTTCACAACACCAATGCATGTCTCGTTTGAATGTTCTCTGTGTGCATGCTATTGACGTGTCCCCATGAAAACGCCAGGACGCCTCTTTCCCCAATAACTATAAACAGACCCTTTCTGATCAGACAACATTGGAGTTTCTTTGTCAATAGTTGTGCTGTGTTTAGTCTATATCGCCCATGACTCGTTTCTGCTGTGTTCAGCTTTCTTCCTAGTACGAAGCCCCTGGGAACAGGTACGAACACTAGCAGAACTGATTGCACTTGTTACTTACGTATTGGTGACATATTTGTCATACAATGGCAACAATACAGCCCTACCAGTACGAGCCTGAGTATTCTGTGGAGGAACTAATGGAAAGAGAAAGCTGCAGAAACGATGGGAAATCAGACGATAGTTGGCAAGATGAATCACCCGAGCATGAGCCTCAGTCTAGTCGCATGGAAGACGTTTTCACCTGGTGTACCTGCAATTGTTGTGAGGTCATGCCAACAGAGGCGGAGAACTGCTGCTGCCAAGACAATTCTGGATGCTTGGCCTACATATCAGAAGAAGGCACACCACCGCTATTTGTTACCGAGATGCATGACTTCAGAGCAGCCTGCCTCACAAGGTCTGTGTTGAGGATTATGTTGGTGCTTATGCACGAACTTCTCGCAACAGTTCGCCCTTGCAATCCAAGTTACGAGCAAGTATACTCTAGATGTGATGAAATTTTGACCACTGAGATGACTAACATTTCGTGTTGTTCTCCTACATTGTCGTAACTTCGATCGATCACTGACAAATGCATTTAGTCTGTAAATTGAGTACATTTCTCTTGCTTTTTGGAAATCAGAGTGTTCATTGATTACCTGTCTTTCACTTCCAACTGAAAAACAATATTTCTCTACGGCCCAAACCGTTCAGCCTCAAATGGGTGTTCAATTTTGTAATCTGTCCAGATCACAAAGTTACTTTTCTAAGGGCAACAATGCCATCAAATTTAGGATGCACTTTCAAGTAAGGTGGTGCACTTATCAGGTTCATTCAATTGAAATATGTATGTTTCTCTTTCACAGGTGGTACAGGCTGGTGGCTTATTGTTTGTTTACATGGTGGCTTCATGGGAGGCTAAGATACTGCGTTCAACGAGTAATACCCGCCTGTGTCGTTCAAGCCATTCGTGCCAAATTCACCAGTGACAGCGGACAGTACAAGGGATTTTCTCAAACTGTGCTTCAACCTCAAGTATACAATTTGTAGTTTGTTTGTGCCATCAACATCACAATATTAAATAAAATACAACAGAGCATATACGGATAGTTGTTTGAGTTTTCCAGTGAGTCATGAACACGCCCCATCGTCTATCAGTGTCATGAAAGAATGGCTGGTGCCAGGGGTCGACTGGGAACCAATGGAGGCGCTGGAAATCATTTTCAAAGTGGCCCCATATTACACATTTTGAGCTTGCTCAACCCTTTGCCTATGATAGAATGTGAACATAAAATACAAAATAGGTCCAGAGTGCAGAGGCACAACAGGAAATCTCCAGAGTACCCTTTAGGCTAGTCTAGCCCTGGTTGGTGGCCTTTTGCGCACACCTCGTCCCCATCCATCCCACCTGCATTATCAATGGCAGTTCACAGCTATGGACGTGCTCTTCCATGGGGGCTGAGTGGGTTGAGAACACTCTAGTTACCAAACACCATGTGCACCTCAAAGGCATCTTCCGCACAGGGACCATTGTTCAAATCGCCTCCCCAGACCCAGTGTCTTCAGACTTCCATCTTCAAGGCCCAGCCCCTGCAATCAACAAAATGTTGTGTCCCTTCAGCATTGTTCTGGCCTTTTTGCACTCGCCTCATGCCCATCGATCCCCACTCTACTATCAATGGCAGTTGACACCTATGACCGTGTACTCCTAAGGGGGCTGGGTGGGTGGGAATGCTCAAGTTGACAAACACCATGTGCAATTCAAAGGGATCTTCTGCACAGGGACCATTGTTCACATGGCCTCCCCAGATACAGTGTCTCAAGACTGCCATGTTCCAGTCCATCCATCCCTCTCCCTTCCTCCCCAGTATTGATGGCAGTTCGCATCTAAGACCATGCGCAAATAAACAGGTGTGCATCGTTATCCTAGTTCTGTACTTGTTGGACACTTGTCCAGTGAAACAGCAACTGGCCCTCTTTAGCTCACTGGTAGCACCGTTTGTGGGCTATCAGATTTGTGTGTTGTGGACATGCATCTTGTCTGGAGAGCTCTCTTGCAATTGCTGGCAGCTGCCTTCCAGGGCCCATGATTTAATTTTGTCTACATGGCCATGCCAGACAGTTACTCCAGACTCTGCTCTTCAAGACCCCCTCCCTGCAATCAAGATATGTTGATGTCCATTGAGCAGTGGTCCGTGCCTTTTGCGCTCACTTCGTCCCCATCCATCCACCTTCCTAGTATAAATAGAAGACGGCACCTATCTGCGGGGTAGTACCGCGCCATAACTTTGATATGTGGCACACAGTTCCAAGTCGATATTCATTCCTTTTCAGGCGTGTTTGAATATTACCCAAAGATGAGTATTTTAATGTTAATGAAAAGGTGATGCAATCTGTGCTTGTTAAAAAATATATATTCAGCAACAGTGTTCACTACTACTACCCACATATTGAACTAAGTCATCAAACTGGCTTTCATGGCCTAAAAAAGTATGCCACTTTCAAAAAAAGCAAACACCCACACAAGCGTGTTTGCGTTTGTGAAAGAAGCCTGGCCCTATCGCCCTATGTGCTGTATGAGTAAGCCTTTGCCTGTGCGCTCGCAGGGCGGCATGGTGGGTGCATATGGTAAATGGGAGTCATTGGCATGAAGGCAGAGTTGGTGTCTACGAACACGTCAGACGTTCACATTCACACCCACTTTTGTAATCCTTTATAAACACCTTGAGAACATCTCAGAGATCTACAAGGTATATCGTCATCGAGCTACCTGTTCATCGGATACTTGTCCCTCTGTTTGCTGAATCGGCTCATTTGTTCGTCCAAGTTAGGGTAGGTCATCTATTTACTTCTCTATGTTCATCAATCGTTGCTCTGAACTTTTATGACAAAACTTTTCAGACAAAGCTCAGCTATAATTGCTTTATTCACATCCATACAGTATTATTTGTGGTAACAGTTCATATTTTTTTATACAGTTCTTACACACTTTTCAAGAATGCCTTCATGTGACGTTGTCGGTTGCACTTCTGCAAGACACGCCAAAGCTCCGGGTATTATCCTGCATGCATTCCCAAAGGAAATTGGTTTAATAAGAAGATGGATTAAAAATTGTGGTTTTGAAGTGGACGAGATTGAAAGTAGGGCCCAGGAAATCTTGGCTGACGTGAGGGCCAATTGTTTCCGTGTCTGCAGCCTGCACTTTGCCGAGGATATGTACGAACAATCAAAGTACACAAAAAAACTTTGATTGTGAATGGTTCGGAAATTGCTTCCAAATGCCATCCCAACAAAATTTCCGCAAACGGCTGGTGAGGTGAGTACTGAACGTTGAGTTTATTTTAGTTGGTATGTAGGGCGATGGACTGCATTAATAAGTATTATCTCCCATCTCTTGATTTATTGAAAGTAGTGCATTGGTGTTTATCTACATCAATATTTTATGACTCAATTTTGCATAATCAATAGATTCAATGGAAGTTTCAAATCTTTCATCTTAGTATACTTCAACTCTCTTCGCTTTCTGGAGCCACTAACCAATAAATGAAATGTGACCCTTGATAAAAATGTCCACAGTGCCCCTTAGAAATTATGTTTTCGAAATGTGTTGGTTGACAAACCCTTCTTAACGTAGAGCAATATTGATGGAAGTACAGACACTCGACAGTGACGAAACCACTGACACACCTAGTATCCCAATGGTGAGCACTACCGACCTGCACAAAGTGAAATGTTATAGAGTTGCATGAGGCCACATTTCAAGTTCTAATTTACCTTTTCCAGTGTACTATTGTCGGACAATGTGCTGAAAATGGAGGATCAAGATTCTGCATGAATTACATTTCTGGGGACAACATACACCTCACTCACCTAACAAGTAATTATATTATACTACTATTTGTATGCGATTGAACTACTTGCATGTGTTATGCTTTGAATTTAAACATACCAAAATATATTATGTGTAGTACTAGTTATTGATGCAAAGTAGCATGTATGGTTGTCTGTACGTGTGTACCATCGTCTGCATCTCAGTTTTCCAGTTTAGTGTGTACCTTTGTCTGCATTGCATTTTTTCTTTTTCATTTCGCTTTTTTATCCGTATTTAAACAAGTGCTGTTTTCTAGGGGGATGCTGCAACTTCAACTACAATCACTTCCTCCTTTGCAACCGGTTCAGAGTTTGAGGTATTTGTATTTACAGTTCACTTGCAAGAATCAGAGTACATCCTACAATGGATATACTTTGAGGCTAGAATGCATGTAACGTGCACTGTTTAAAGCTTTTCTGATTTTGGTTCTAACGTTGCACTTCCTCCCTAATGCAGGACTGTCGCCAAGGACACGTTACAAAGCAAAACATTTTTCAGGGCAACATTGTAATCCTATGTTTTACAGGGCGATCTCAAATAAAGTCCATGGGCCTCATTACGACTTCGGCGGTAGCCATGCCGCTATTGGCGGCATGGCTGCCGCCGAAATCGGGTCCGGGTCCATGTTCCCAGAATGGGGAATTACCGGGCAATTCCGAGTTTGGAGGGCCCGGTAATTCCTCTCTGCAGGAACCCGGGCCCGGATCTTCCCCATTCCCATCTGAGCCCCCACAGAGCTCAATGGGAATGGGAGAGGAAGCAAACAACGGGCCGATTACGAGCGGCCCGTTATTTGCTCCCTCTTCCCCTTGCGGGACCCGGTAAGGACGCCTGGTCTGACCAGGCGTTACTTACCGGGTTCCGCGAGGGGAGCTTGTAATGAGGCGGAACGGGTTTAACGGGTCCGCCTCCTTTAGCGGAGCCCGTTAACCCATTCCGCCTCACTCGTAATGAGGCCCCATGTGTCATCTCGGATGGTTATCAGGTGAAATATGAACTGAATCTTATGACCAAGTCACGTACACTGTTTTTGAGGTTCTGTCCATAACAATGTTCTGTTTGTGTTGCTAAAACAAACCTAATAGTATATGGTTTGCAATCTATTTAAAATACCTAGTTTGGAGGTGCTCTGACCGATTACAAATTTTAATGAGCACTTCGGTTGATATTTGATTTTTGTAAATATTGTTCTATTCAAGGAATGTACTCCAAATGTGGACTTTGAAGAGGCGCATGCAACAGAGGTATGCATATATGAAGTAAAATTGGGCATCACATTGCATTATGAATACATTTTAATTATGGCACTATCTTTTCAAGTCCATCTAATTGTTTCTATTTGTAGATATGTACATATATTTGCTTGCGTTGAAATTAAATTTGCTGTATTTAAAACATATAAAAACACTTTTTTGCAGCTTGATGTCGTCATCTGCAAAAAGAAGGCCACCGTTTCGAAGTAAATGAAGAAAACAAGATTAAAGAATGTACCAGTTTGTTTTGGACAGGTTTTTAAGCAGATGTTCTAGTCATTTTATGTTTTTAGTTGCAACATCGTATTTTCTGTATGTGTGCAATACATTGAGCACATTTTTCTATTAATTCTGTTAGAAGCCCAGAAGGAAGAGGAGTATAAAGATGCAGATATCGAAAGAAACCAAAGATGTCTCTTGCCAAACGGATTTCACAATGGAGCAACTACCATCTGAGGCGCTGCGTGGCACAGTCAAAATTCAGACTAGTGATGCATTTGTCCAGTGGCGAGAAAACGAATGGAATCTCACATGCGGGCCGTACAAAGTTACCCTGGACCATTGCTACTTTGTGCAAGCTCGAACAGTTGAAAATGAAGACAATGATGATGCATTGCAACTGCTCCCCGACCCTTTCACACAATCTACACCCGCAAAACAACAGCCAGACGATTGGCTATTAAAGGAGTAACAATACATTGTGTTCGACAGCTGCCTGCTAGAGATTGTACAAATGCTGAAATGTGATCATGCATCAAGAGGCAACATATGTAGTGAGCCATTGGTGAATGTGTCTCGTGCATTACAAGGCACCAACCTGAAAATGCATGCAACCTGTGTCCACCTCCATAATACATTTTCATGGTCTGCTCAACCGATGCTCGGCAAAGTGCCAGCTGGAAATCTACTTTATTCATCAGATTTACTGTTCAGTGGATCAACTTTCAGCAAGATTTCCAGTTTTTGTCAGTTTTGGTCTTGAGTTCCTTGCTAAAAACCAATACTGCAAATTTCAAAGGGAATTTGTATTCCCCGCTAGGTCATGTTTGGAATGTCGAAAAGATGTCAATGGACAGTACTTTCTCTGGCAAACCTTTCTGGCTAGCTGGCGACTGACAGTGTGACAGACCAGGATTTTCTGCAAAGTACTGCACTTACCACTTTCAAGACATGGAAAGTAAAAATATTGGGAGGTTGGTGGTGGTGCAGTTGTCTGAATGTACATCGTCTGTGGCCATGGAGAAACATGGTTTCATTAAATCCATCAAACAACTGGAATCCAGGGGAATGCAAATATACTTGATAGCCACTGACAGGCACGTATCAATAGCCAAGGACATGCAAGAGCAGTTTCCTCACATTCAGCATCAATTTGATGTATGGCACTTTGCCAAATCGATCAATAAGTAAATTACAGCTGCTAGTAAAAAGGAGGGTTCAGAAAACCTTTTAAAGTGGTGTCAGTCTTTGGTTGAGCTCCAAAATATGAGATGGATCTTTAGAAATTCTACTTCAAAAATGGCATTCATTGATGCACCATTTTCCAACGTACACTCATGGACAGAAAACCAACATTTCCACGAATGTGCACATGGACATTTGTCGAGGGTGGAGGAAAGAAAGAAGAAGTGGTTAGTGCCATGTTCACCTCTACAGAAAGCACTTGAAAAGATTGTGTACGATAAAGCGATTTCAAGAGACCTGGTGGGACTCACAGAATTCTGTCACACTGGAGATTTGGAGGTGTTCCATAATATGTGCTTAAAGTACAGGCCCAAAAGGTTGCATTTTGGCATAGACAGTATTGAAGCCAGAATAAGACTAGCTGTACTTCCCCATAACGCGAACATAGGGAGGTATCAAGCGAAAACTTCAGGAACATTTGGGATGCTTCGTTACGTCACAGCCTTTACAAAACGAGGCAAACAATGGAGGGCCAAGCCAATATATGAGGAAATGGATATTGAATTTGTCAACAATCTGACATGGATTGTGTTGGCCATGCATACCCATGGACTGGATGCTGATTTTGTTCCTAGGACACATACTATGTAACAAAAGATTGCAAATGAGCCTTGTCCACCAAAATCAGAACTTGTCAAAAGGTTGACTTCTAGATTCAATGATTCAATTTCTAGCGCTCTTTGAAATACGCTCACAGTAACATTTGAACTCAAAATAAACTGCAATTGAATATTACACGCCAATGTCCAACTTCCCTAAAAGAAATGTGTTATCCTGCATCAGAGTAATTGGTTTATACTGTGCCTAGTATCTGAGTTTCACTAGATCAGAGAAATATATTGTCAAGTCATCCTCTTCATCAGCACACTCTCACCCTCCTTTCCTGTCACCCTATGGCTGGCCTCCCTTGCGGCCCCACCCTATCCCCACCTGTGAGGCAAAGAACCTTCGGGTCATCTTCTACTCCATGCTCTCTGCCCACATCTCTGATGCCTCTATGAAGTCAAACTTCCAACTGCACCTCCTCAGAGGTGTTCTGCCTTTCCTCTCCTTCCCCGAGAAGCTTACTGTCTCTCAAGCCCTGGTACTCTCTAGGTTGGATTACTGCAACAGCCTCTTTCTAAATATACCTGATTCTACTCTCTGCCCTTTGCAACTCATCCAGAACAAGACTGCAAGACTTATCCTTGGCTTCAAGCCCTGGGCTCGTATCTCTCTAGCCCTGAAATCTGTTCATTGGCTCCAAGTGGCTGCAAGGATTACATTCAAGACTCGTTGCATTGTCCACAAGTCTGTCTAGGGCCTGGGTCCAAAATATCTACAACTTTCCATCCGTAAACACCATCCCTCTCGCTCCACCACTTCCAACTCCCTGTCACGATGCCTACACCCGGGCATCCGGATCAAGCCCATCAGCCCCGGGAGCAGGCATCCAGATATTTAATAAAACCCCAGCAGCCCCGGCTGGGGGCTGTCTGAGTTCAGTCCTGGCGCCTTAGGCGCCAGGCTCATAATAGAAATCAGTGCTGGCGCCATAGGCACCAGGCTCATAGACTTTACTTACCTCATGCAGACCATGCTGCAAATGAATCCAAGCCAACGTGAGGCCTGGATGGGACTATTTTACTACAGGGACTATTTTTTACTCAGGTGTGGTTCTAGGGACTTCTTACCTGGAACTACTTTGGAGGCTATTTAAACCACGCCCGAACAGCAGCACATGCTTCGCGTTATTCTGCATCCAGCAGCGTAACGCTCACCCTGCCTGCAGTCAGCATCCAGTCTTCAGCCACGCCCGTCTCGAATACAGAGCTCCTAACAATAGAAGAAAGAAGAAGGAAAGGTTAGAAAACAGATATTATTTCAATCCTTACCTGAATTCCGGATCCATCACATCTTCGAACTTGAAAAGGACATTATTCTACATGCGTCGCATCGCCAGTTGCAGCGCCGCGCCATACTCACCAGTCCTCACAGCATTTTTCGATCCGGCGCAGCCTCCATCATTTTCTCCGCCGAATTCCACCATCTATGGGACAAAAGAAACATAAGGTGAGCCGAGAGAGCTAACAAATACAAGCTCTCCACTATAGACTTACCTAATTAACAACCGGAGGCATTATTCTGTAACAAACTGCAACTTCTTACTCCGCACCTGTAAGGAGAGAGAAACCAGCAATTTAAATACACACATCTTTTGCCGGACAGTGTTGGGTAATATAGACTCTTACCTGAACACCATCAGCTGCCACAAGACAATCTTCCCTTGGACCCAGCTCCAACACAAGAAAGGAATGTACAAGAGTGAACATCGGATATATTGAACTCTTTTGAACTTTATACTTACGGGTTCTCGCCTGGAACCCCGGAGTCAATATTCATCCGAAACTCTTCCAACGGCTTCAAACCAGTGAAGTAACTGGTATCTACACGCCCCTGCATTTCACGCAGGACGGAGAGCTCATCATTTACAAACATAAGGTGAGCTTACTGAAAGTGAATATCGGTGGTGATTAGTGGGGAGAACAGTGGGGTGCCATTACTAAAATCCACGGGTGGCTAAATCCCTTTCTCCACTTGCATTAGAATACTTCTACGGGTCAAGCAGACGAGATTAGGCGGTCCAGTCCAGTCTGTCATCTCTGCACTACGCTTCACGTTGGAGGAGGTCGTAGCTGTCCGGGTCCGATCGGCGCCCCTGTGGGAGCCAGGTGAGCGTAACACTCCCTCAGGGTCAGTCGTTTCCCAAAGAAACGAGCTGGGGGTAAATCTCTGCCTCCCTCTGGAACAGCCTCCATGCTACTCTCAAAATTGAGGATAACCATCCCCCGGTTCCAGAAGCACATCAAGACCCTCTTCTTTGCTTTTGACTTCACTTCTCTTCTCCCCTTTAGATCTGTTCTGCTTAGGCATTGAGAACCTGGTTATCATCTCATTTGGGGCCCATGTACTTGCTCACCCTGCCACACACCCGTACTGCCTCCTGGCAACCCTTGCACTTGGGTCTGTATCTGTAACCCTACAGTCCCCCCTTTTTGTGCACTTAACAGGCACCCCCTATCTGCACCTTAAACCTAGCAATTGCCACCTGCTGGCTGCACTAGCACTTTGTTGTTGTTACTTTCCCCTGCTTAGCACTTTCCACTTTTCCCACATTCCCCTTGTACTTTCCCCCTTCCCTTTCCCCTGCAATTGCACGTTCTCAATGTCATTGGGCCTAGTAAGATTGTTTGTTTTATTCTCCCTTGTTCCCCTCCCCTGCCTCGTCTGAAACACTTCAATTCAAGTTCATTCTAGTATGTGATATCCTACTCAGCGTCATAGTGCAATCGATATGGTCTACTACCCTGGTAATACTCAAAGTAATTTTAATGCAAGTTGTACTTTCGACTTCAAAAGAACTACTGTTAGGTGTTCTAAATAAGGTTATATGCTTTGGTCTCTGTACCTTAAAGCACAGTGTTGTTTTTTCTTTACTGTGGTTATATACAATCTGATATTACTTATGTGGTCCAAGAATTATTTAGTGCTACTCGTATTTAAATGTAAAAAAAAACTTTTCAATAGATAGTGTTTCAGTGTTTCATTGGACCGTTTATATTACAATTTCACTTGTACTATTTCTACTGCCCCCTCTCACTCCTAACACAAGCCTGGCAGCTCTGTCTATGCTGATCTGAACTCAGGTGGTACATCATTATACTAATATTGCAGGTTGTAAGGAGGCACTGAGGGTGTGTAACTATGCGGGCAGGTACACACGGGCCAAATTCATAGGGTGGCCGTGTGACCAGTTCCGCATCACACAAGAAATAAGCAAGTGAGAGAAAGAGAGAAGGCAGAGGCAAAGATGAAGGTAGTTATTGAGTTGCTTCCAGAACCAGTGATGGTTCTCAAGTTCTAGAGAGGCAGGGAGGCTGTTCTAGAGGGCGGCCCCAGCTGAAGAAAGAGATCTACCACCAACTTGTTGCTTGTAGAAGTGAGGTAGTTGGGGGTGGAGGAGCGAAGAGCTAGAGTAGGAAGGTAATGCCAAAGAGAGGGTTGGAGGTATTTCGGAGAGTAGAAGCAAGCAGATTTAGAAAGAGGCTGTTGCATTAGTCCAGTCTAAAGAAAACCAGAGCTCTAGACACAGTGAGCTTCTGGGAGAAGGTGAGATCATTGGTGGCACACTCAGTCCTAGATAGCAGACAGATAGTGGGAGACAGTCAATGTTGGGTGGGTTATCCTGCGCTCCCCAGCTATTCTCACCATTGATAAACTGATCTGACACCAAGGGCACACACTACTCGAATAGTGGGAACCAATTCTTCATGGCTTTAGGCCCCTTCCTGACTTGACACAGACTTCACAAGAAGAGCCTTTTTTTGCTTCAGCGGCACGATCGTGCGCTTTCATCCGCTACTGCAATGTTGAGAACAAGTTGACACACTGCTCAGGGCTGTTATGGAAAGACTCCAACAAAATTGTCTAATGCTCCTAGCATCTTACATCAGGTAACAGTTTAGAAATGCATTTTAGCACCCTCCTGAATCACTTGTACACAATTAGAGTACCCCTTGATTACCCTTTGCACTACCTCGGCCGATTGGCACAAGGCCTAGTTGGATCATGAACGTAAACTATTTAGTGTGGTGCACGCAATATCAACCGTCGCGCATGAAGGTTAGAGTGAATGCTGACTCAGGCGCGCAAGGCAGTATGAATGGACATGCATGAATTACAGTAAACGTGGCGCAATTGAAAGCTGTCCCCTGTTTCGCTCACACCTCATTGACTGACCCTAAAGTGAAAGAAGGCAATAGATAGCTAGCGAGGATAACACTGTTTAAATGTACAGAAAACCAAAAATATCATGAAAGCTATCTGAATACAGAATTAATGTTGGTGCCTTTCAAAAGGCCACAGCGCCAGCAATGAAATCACACATTGCGCTTGATTCGCAGAAGCCTTTTATAATGGCAAGCCACACATTCACGTTGCATAATATATTTTACATGGCTGTTTGAGACTATCCTTGCTTTTCTGAACTACTCACACGCACCATCGTATTTTCCTTTTTTTCCGCATTTGTTTACTAAATCGAAACATACTCCTCTCTGTCTTCTTTCACTGAAAACATGCTCCTTTTGTTGTTTGACCTTAAGCACTAGTCAGCAACTGTTAGAAGGAAACAAGTTGTTGAATATCCACAAAAAATGATAACATTTACTATATTGAGAGTGGACATTCAAAAGTTAGTTTACACTTCTGCGATCCGTACTTCAGAGCGGTGGTTCATCGACAGAACGTGACAATGGAATTTCCCGAAATTATGTAAGTTCAAGTTTACATATTATTATTATTGGTATTAAAAAAGACTATGGTGCTGTATGCATAATAACTAATGCAATAACGTGTGAACTGGCCTTGTTTTGGGTTGTTAGCTGGAGCATATTGTAATGATTATTCATCGACGTCCCGCAAACACCACCGGCATGCAGGGTAGTGATATATAAACTGCTTTGTCCCATGGAACATATCGTTGTATCATAGAGCATCATAAAGTCATTGTTCGGGGTAGAGGCTAAACATTATCCGTGGGCACTGAGTCCGCTTTTCGATCTGTAATCTTGCCAGTTTGGTTATAATGACATCTGCCTGTGGTTCAACCTAAAAGGTTGCTATCTTTGTCCTTGTTTTCTGCATGTGTGTTCTCCACCCCATTGGGAGCTTTACCTACTTCACAACACTCACCTTTTACACAACTTGTGGTCTCAAATACTGCCCCATGTTGTCATGTGTGTTCAATATGTGGGGTTTGTGTTTTTGATTAGGTTTCATCCGGTGATGAGTTATACAGTAACTTGTTATATTTGATTAGAGAACAGAGACTGAAATATGTTTTTATTCTGTTATGTACACAGATATATTGTACCATTCTGCGCCTGCCAAAGATTCCAGCTACCCTCAGATGGATTCTTCAATCAACATTGGCGGATAAACATAATTTTTCGATTACCATTATGTGGGACAACTGGCGGGGACCAATCTGCTCTTTGGCGGTACCTGCAACAAGGAGCTATCTGTCATCCTTCCAGAAGTAGCAACGTGCAGAAGCAAAAGCGTTGCACTTGACAGTGCCTAGGATCCATATCTTCTCCCACAAGGAGCACATTGTGGGTAATTCAAATGTTTTGCTGGTGGAACTTAAGGACACACAATAATTATCATTGATCGTAATCTATCATGAGGAACTGATAAAGCACATTCGAATCATGCGATGTTCGTTAGCTATAAACTAGATGGAAAACAAATATCATTAATTTTGTGGACTTAATAATCTGTTATGAACGTTCTTTGATAAATAAAAGCACTTGTTATATCGTAGACTATTGATGTTTTCTTAATTTTTTTATATTGCAATCCTATTTTGGGCAAGAAAGAGAAGGTACACTCTGTGTGAGGATATATGTGTTTATCTTCCTGGTTCTGTGGGTGTGGGTGATGACGGGGCACCTTTGGCTACGCTGGCCACGAACGTAATGAAAATAGGTGGAGGAGATTGTTCGGACAACTGATGTCAGCTTCAGGGGCGGGCGATCTGTATTATTGCCGCAAGGGCACTTGAACTTAGGGCGATGCATCCACTGATAAGATTAGCACAAAATGGCCACACCCAGCACATTCTTTTCGCATGTGTAAAAGTGAGGAAAACTAAGGTAAGATGCATAGGAAAAAGTTTTATGATCGATCACATTATGCTAGATATGACATGCCCGAACGATAGCGACAATACCATTTTTGAGCGCACTTCCCCTTTAATTCTGTCTCCCTGAACTGAATTATATTTGTATATTTGGCATGTAAAATGACCAATACATTTTTTTCAAATGGGTATACGCTGTTTATCACTGCACTTGCAGCATTTCACTTCTAATTTCAACGCGCTTGTTTGTATCCGTCGCTGGCATCTTTTTTCCATGTGAATGGACAGATAATCACAGGGCATTGTGTCTGGCAGTTGCTTTAAATCACAAGATGTTGCAGATTCTATCTCTTGAACACGGCCCACCTGTTCTTTGCCCATCCCCACACTACAGTAAATCGAGCCCCAGATTACAATTAATGTGAAATTCCTGATATGTGTATTGTTATTTAAACACTGGGTCTGCTGCAGAAAACCCAGAGACTCCACGCTCTTCCCCAGAGACCCAGAGAAGAGCGTGAAAACCCTGAGTCTCCGGGATAAACCCAGAGGTTAGGCAGGTATGGGGTCAGGGTACCACAGATTTTCTTTCCTTTAAGTTTGGCTCTAAAGAACCACCAACCACCTGCAAAGACAGCAGAAAGTCCCGGTGGGAAGAAAAGAGGATGAACTCGGTGTCATATCCTGATCAGCAGGGGAATGGTGGCTTTGGACAGACCAGTGCAATGACGAACATTGTGCTTTCTCCTCAAATATGAAAAATCTGGGCAAAACTTTGCCTAAGAGACGGTTCTTTTTCAACAACACCAGATTACTCAAAATCCCACTGGTGACAAGTGCTGGGTACCCCCCTGGAAATACAGCTCGCCCCAGGTCTACGGATGAGTTGGCGCCAGGGGGGGAGAGAGAAATTTCTGACCGGGAACTTTTAAATATCTCATCTAACCTGGATGTGATTGCCCCTCTGGAGCTTCAAGTTACTGATAACGTGTTTATCCCTTCTAATTTACCAATGGCTGACTGTGGACAGGTGGACATGGAGGGGGTGGCACTTTCTCCTCAAGGCTTAACGGGGGAATTGGATCAGACAATTAGGGATACCACTCATATTATGCCTGTGGTGATGAACAACATTGACCTGACGCTAGCTGCCTCATTGAATGTCTGAGGAAATATGGGCTCTCAAGAATGGGGAGTATACTTCCCAGCTGGCGGAAGGACAGGTTTGGAAATCAATGTTGGGAAAATCTGGCCCCAATTCCCACTATGTAACCATGGATAAGACAACACAGATTGAAATCCCTCTGCTGCACCAGACACCCCAGGAAGTAGGGAGGCCCTCATTGAACGTGACACCCTGTGGATGGTAGGGTTATAACAAAAAATGGGCCCCAGCACATTTGTTCTCGTTTCATATAGACCAATCTATATTCGTCGGGGATAGTGAAGTCAGCGACTCAAGATCTGGCGACCTTGGGAGTCACAAGTCCACGCACGTTCAGCCTTATTACACAGCCCCAAAGAGAGTGGAACACAACTAAATAGATGGCCAAGTTGGCCAGATAAACAGGACGACAGGAGTGCAGCAATAAATTCCAACACAGTGGCGGCTTTATCAATCATTTTGGCCCCTTGACAAAACTCTACAAATCATTAAGTGAGACTATAAGGGACCAGGCAACGCTCCTGGTGATGATGCATACTAAGCTGAGCTTTATGGAGGACTTTATCACGGCTGTACAGACTAATTTGGACAAAAACCAGGATTAGCAAGTAAAAACGAATTAGTACATTCTTGAAAAGGTTATCAAGGATAGGAAGGAGAGCAAAGTGCCCACACATATTCAGGTTGTGGGTGAACATCTTAGATCCAGAGCCGGGCTTGCGGACGAGGGGCCTCCGGTATGTGAAGAGGGGCCAGACTCTAATACTTTGGCCCAGGCTAGTGCCTCGGGACACATTGGAACATATTCTACACCATTAGAGGCCTGCTTGGTGGCAGAACCAGAGGAAGCTAAGGATCTGGGTCTCCTGCACAAAATGCCCTTCAGTGAGTTGCTGGGAGAAGATCTAGTGTGGGAGAAGGACTTGACATCAGAAGGTAAAACAACTATTTTGGAAGAGCAATCCCTTGCCTACTCAATCTTCACAAAGATCATGAGGAGAAGATTAAATCAGAAAAACCAGCTCCATCAGACTTTGAAAAAGAAAAACATCCCGGCGGGGAAAAAGGTGAAGTCTAATGGCTCAAAAAAATCCATAAAGTAACTCACGACCTACCTCTCTACTCAAGCCCAATTTTTAAATCAAGCTATGAATACAATGGGGAGGACAAAAACAAATAAATCTAAAATGAAAAAGAGAAGGCAAGTCATGAGTTGGAGCCTGACCCGAAAAAGCGTTTGCGGGAAAAGGAGATTTCTACAGACAATACGAGCGATATCAGGAACTTGTCCACATATTCCTACGCCATGGGGTCACCATGCACTGAATTGAGCTTGACCCAGGATTTTTATGTTGTTAGGCAATTATCAAAACCAGTGGATGAAGTAGAGTCAAGGAAGGTTGCCACTCAGGGCCAAACTGGCAAGATCCCAAGCACGAAGCAGAATTCCTGATGCTCAAACAGCGTCATTACATAGTGCTAAAATCTTGGTCTGGGGTGGCCTGCTTGAACTTGGGAGGGCTGGAATCCATGGATTGGGGAGGGGGAACTTCAGAGGGAAGGGATACAGTTACACCAGGGTACCAGGGGAAATGTGTCCAACTTGAGAGGATACTGTACATAAAAGAAAGACTGGTGTTGGATCGGGGCAATGTGTTACGGTTATTCCAGCATCCATACAGGTTGCGCTACTGCGCACAAAGGATATTGAGTCTGTAGAATTCACGTGTGACTCACGTCTTGATAGGGTCAAATTATGTAGCGCGATACAAATAAACTATCATATCATATCTGTCTGGCCTCTAAGTTGGTAAAGGATAGGCTTATGGAGGATGCTTCGCTCCATTTACCCTTGCAGTTCGATCTGATTGATGACATCTGGACCCAGGGGTGCCCTCTAATGACTTGGTGTGGATATTGCAGGCTGCAAGGGGGGCATTGACAAAGGTCAAATCAGTGGGGGCTCATCTACCCAGTGAAAAAAAGGGGGGTGACCTGATGGTCCCTCAACCTACAACTGTTGCCTTTCGTTAGGATGAGAGACCAGCCTATAAAGTAACCATTAAGGGCCAGAGGCTAAGGGTAGAACGGTGGAAACTATCACCAATGGCCCTTCGCAGGGGAAAGGGGGGAGTCTTGGAACGGGTTAGCCAAGGCCTTGGCCCCGGACAAAGATAAATGTTAACTAGAAGTGGTTGAGGCCCAGAGTTGCTGGTCGCTAGGCTCCTGGATTACGCAAGGCTACGTTCATTTATTTGGGAAGGGGGACTGTGCTTTTGAACAATTCGACATGTGCTTTCAGGAAATGTGGCTTGCAAAAACACCTTACTTGGATGTTTTTTTTTTTTTTTTACTTCCACAAAGAAAGGGTAGAGGGAAGGCCGGTCTCAGGTTTGTTAATTGCCAGGGTTCAAGAGTGATAACTACGCTACATCCTAATCCATTTGTCTAGGTCCTAATGATTAGGTTCTCGGACATTCCTAGCACTAAACGAACCGACCTGCTACTATGTAACGTTTATTTAGCAACCTGAAGCTATTTCCCCTCAAACCTTTTTAAACGATCTTCAAGGCATGCTGGATGAATGCACTTAGTTGGCTCCAGAATATGCTGTTATTATATGTGGAGATTTCAACATACCTTGTCTGGGAGTTAACGACGGATGGGGTAGAAAGTGGAGGCAAAACCAGAGTGTGGTGAGCGAGAAAGAATGGCTATGGTTGGAAGAGGTGGGCCTAAAGGATTGGCACATCTTGAATGGGAAGGTTGGAGGTGACATTCTGAGTAAAGTAACTTGGAAGAGAGGGGCCTTCACTTCAACCATTGACAACATCTACGTCTCAAGTAATCTTTTTCCACATGTAGACACCATAGAGGTTATCGACATGGTTAAAAGTGACCCCTGCATTCTCCGAATGACATGGCGCAATGTTTTGCATAAGAAAACTGCGTGTGGCCCAGTCGACCTCGAGGTTTGTCAAGGTCGCAACAATGAATCCGGCTAAAATTGCAAAACTTACAGAGAAACTCGATGTGGCCATGGAAGCCAGAAAAGGTGGCGAGGAGACGCCCATCATAGAATACTAAGTCCTTTTAGCTGATTTTTCGAAGAAAAGGTGGGGGTGAACAAGCCTAAAGACTTCAAGAGTAAACATATATATGACAGGGAAACAGTGCTGGCTAAACAGGCATTGAAGAGGGACATCAAGAGAATTAAAATGTTACTTCCATCTTTTCTTCGTGTTGTAATTGTCTTGTTTACAGTTTAACCAATTGAAAATACCAAAAATAAAGGTTTTTAAAAAAAGCTTGCACTTTTAACATCAGGTGCTGATACAGTGAGACTCCTAAAGGCTTTGCACCAAATATACAGGAACTGGACTAAGTCCAGGCAGGCTAGGATACTGCAGATGGATGCAGAGTCAATGTTGAGAAAAATGAGTTGTAAAAATACAGGAGAGATCTGGAAACTGATTAACTCAACTGGTTCCTAACAACAGGCCGCCCAACTGAATGCTTCTTCCGAAGATGCATGGGTGAGCTATTGTTCACTACACCCTGCAGCTCATTAAGGATTGAAAATACTGAGAGATGAAGGGGCTGGGCCATTGAGTTTGACAAAATAGAGATCTTAATGCAAATTAAAAAGGCAAGTAATTCTAGGACCTCTGGGTCCCGGACATGATCACTAAAAGGCTGTTAAAAAAATGCTACATTGTGGTCAGAATTCAGAGTGGCATTATTCACTAAAATTGTGGCAGTGGGGCTGGTACCAAGTTCCTGGAAATCATCGATCACCATTCCAATTTTTAAGAAAGGAGACAGGGAACAACCGAGAAATGATAGTCCAATCTCTTTGCTGGATGTGATCGGGAAACTTTTTGCATACTTACTCCTGAAGAGACTGGAGGAGTGGGGCTTAAAAAAGGGCTGCTTTGATCCATTTCAATCAGGGTTTGTGCCAGGAATGGGGACTGGTTGCAACATTCTGCTGCTCAATATGTTGAAGGCCCAAGCCCTGAAAAAGAGAAGGAAGATCTATATGGCCTTTATAAATCTGGACCAGGCCTTCGACTTGTTTAACCGATTTGCCCTATGTGAGAAATTGGTCCAGTGGGATTGTCCTTTAGAACTCATACTGGTAATCCGGGCCCTCCATTCAGGAACCTCCCTAAGGGTTCGAATGAACAGTGCTGGACTCCTTTCTAGGTCTAAAAGAACCTCAAGCAGCCTGAAACAGGGATGCCTGCTCGGTCCTGCTTTGTTCAATCTTTTCATTGCTGAAATTGGGGATACACTGAATACAGCAAGGGGTTCCCACCAAGAATTAACAGGCAAAGTTTTGCCCATTTCTTGTATGCAGATGATTTGATCCTCCTTGACCAAACCCCATTGGGTCTGCAAATGAAATTGGACAAACTGAACTTGTATGTGGCAGATAACGGGTTGAGTATAAATGCGTCTAAATCTAGGATTTTGATTTTGCAGACTCTACGGGGCAAGAGGGAAAAGCAGGGGAACTGGTTTCTGGCCAGGGAACGCCTTTTGAAAGTGGAAACATTCACATACTTGGGAATGTTACTAAATTCTAGTGTGAAGGACGCACCAAGGGTTGAATCACTACGGATGAAAGCACGTAGTTTGGCAGGACAGGGCTTGATGCTCTTAAAGGGATTTCGTAAATTTACCTTGGCCCCGCTAATTACTTTCTACTGCCAAAAGGTGTTTTTTCCGATACTCACTTACGATGCAGATTGTTCCTTTGCTACCTCCAACAAGGTATGGCCGAAACTCGAAGCCCTCTTTTGGATGAAAATCCTGGTTGCTGGTGGGGGGAGAGGGGAGTTCCTGTTATGGTCCTTAGACACAAACTAGCACTATTATCCCTTGAAGCGATGGCAACTCGGAACTCACTCTCCCTTTTTCGGAAACGCATACCCGCTGAGGCTGCGAGAGGCTTCAAATTCTGATGGAAGCGATTGCAAAAGGAAATGAACGGATCGTGATAGAATGTAAAGCACATTTTCTAACCGTTATAACTGAACTGGATGTGAACGAGGAGATGCTGGTCCTGAATCCTTTGCTAATTAAAAAAATCGGTGGAGGAAGGACTGGTGTTTAATTTGCGTACAAAGAGCGGGTTTCCAGTATTCAGTGTAACTCCATGGGAATCTCGTCCGAGGGATGTTCTCCCAAAATATTCGAGGAGATTCCTGTGTAGCCAACACTGAGCAAAACGTATGAGATTTCGACAATCTGTATCCCACAAAGGAGATTCTGTTGGTTAGGATACAGTGGAGTTATAGCGATCCAAACGGCAGGCTCTGTAAAATAGCAGAGGTTTCTGAAACACTAGAGCACATAGTTCTGGAATGCGCAGGCTTGAATGAAATAAGAAATCGCCAGCTGAATACATTCTTGGGGAACTCTCTACCCCTAACCAGAAGGAGGTATGAGCACTGATTAGGGTTGGGGAGCGAATCTCTCTTATTTTTGGGGTGGTTAGATTCTTGGAAGAAGTGTTTGAACCAGTATTAGACTAACTGACATAATAACCATGTAATTATCACATTATATTGACTGAAGATTTGATCTATTTTGTTTTAACCTACGATATAGAGTGTAATGCAATGTTGAAATTCATTGGGGATGCTATATTTTTAAGGAATGCATTTTTTTCTTTTTTTCTTTTCCTTTTTTTTCTTTTTCACTTTTTTTTGTAAAATGACTGCCAGTTTTTATTACGTGTCTATGAGCATTGGTGAAAGGTTTGCATGTTGCAGGCCAACCAGCATTCAGTTAAATAAATACAAATAAATAAGTTGATAAATATGTAATGTGAGCGCATGCACATGTACAAGAACAAACACAAATCCCACCAGCACTGCATTGACAACTATGAGCACCTAAACAACCAACACTTTCTTTTTAATCTCTTTCAAATGGCTGGCCATTCGCAGCTACTGTGGCCGGTGGCACCAATTAGGAACCCTAGGACCCCACTAGAGCTGGCCTACTGAAAGGCACTCAACCAGACCAGTGTGAGTATTGAGAGCACATTTGGACTCCTTCAGAGAAGTTTCAGGTACCTCCGACAGACAGGTAGTGCACTCACGTACAGCAGTGACATTTTGGAAAGATTGTTATTGTTTGTGCAATGCTGCATAGCATGTTAACTTGCGATAATGTCCCCCTAAATCCAGATGAAGACAACGCTCTCTCAGATTCTGATGATGACCAAGCTGCATGTGACCACAGAACACCTCAGGGTGGACATGATGATGGAAGGGAAGGATACATCAACCCCCAGGAACTAACTGAGAGCTATTTTAAAATGCATACATATGCTTGTGTCACTATACTTTTACTCTTCACTGAAATCACATCTATTATAAACAGTAATTGACAACTGGACACATTATCTGAAATGCTAACATAAAGACCCTACAGACATCCGTGCCTTCCCACCAACCTTATTCCCAACATCCATCCCCTCCCACCATCTTCCTTCCCAACATCCATGCCCTAACTTCTGTAATTTGGAAGTCTCTACTTTCATTTATGCTTTCCATGTTCCTAGGTTCCATACAGCTGAGGGCACCTTGGTGGAGTGCTGTCTACAAATACTTCTGTGGTGGTGGCAGAGATTGTGCTGGAGAAATAATATATCCTCTACCTGATGTGTAAAAGGGTGCTGAAATCAATTGTTAGTACATGCACTCTCTCAGCTACCACACACTCTTTCTCCCCACTGAAATGGCAGAAATGTAATCTGCAGAATGGCAGCACAACATGTCCAGGGTGGTTGGCACCCTTCTCCAGCCCCCTGCATAGTTTCTTCATTCGCCCGTGAGCAGCCCAGTTCTTCCTTGTCTATTTGTTCCAATTGTTCTGGCCACTGCTCAATCGGTGTAAGCTTCCATGAGATTGCCTCTGGGATAGGTTATGGGACAAAACTAGGTGGATGCATCTAGTTATTTATTTTTGCATTTATGACAACACCCAGACCCAAGGGTGTCATGGCGTTAGTACAGCATAAAGGTGAGGAAGCAAAAATACAGAACGGTAATGCAGATGTTCGGTTTCTCGTATTTGTCGAACAACCAGGTCTTGGTACGTTTTTTAAAGGCAGGAGGTGGTTGTTCATTACCAATGTGCGCAGGCAGGGCATTCCAGAGAGTGGGATCCATAACACAGTAACTGACTCCACCTGTTGTTTTGCTCTTGAAGCGTTGGGTAAACAAAGAAATACTTGAATTAGAGCTGAGTGTACATACAGGTGAGATTTGGCTGATGCAAATGTTTAAGTACTTGGGTGCATCCTTATGGATGCAGTGATGAGTGATAGAAAGTGTTTTGAAGGCTACGCAAGCTTTGACAGGGAGCCAGTGGGAAACGCATCTGGTGGTAGCGATGTGGTTCGGCCGTTTGAGGACGAGGGCAGCACAAAGTGTTTTGTTTTGGAGTAGTCGGAGCGTGGACATGTCAGAGTTTGAAGTGCACATAAGAAGGACATTACACAGTTATTGAGTTTGGAGAGAATTAGTGCTCGAGCAACTGTGATGCAGTTGCCAGGAGAGAGGAATTGCCTACTCAGGAAGATAAGTCTGGCTGTGTAAACTATGGAGGATGCAAGCGCATTAACCTGTCAGGTCATGGATAAATCCGCTTCCAGGTAGACTCTCAAAGTTTTTGTTTTTTTGAGACAGGGATGGGTGTGCCAACAGTGCAGAAGTATGAGTAGCTCGGGTCCAGGTGTCTGATCCAATGAGGGGAGCCGATGACCAGGAGCTCAGTTTTCTCATCATTCAGGCATAGGTTATGGGGGACCATTCAGTTTTGGAGCGTACTATAAACTAAGTTAATTTTGATGGTATCAGTGTCATGATCACCAGAGAGCGGGTTGAGGATCTAGGTACTGTCTGCAAAATTGGTGTAGACAGGGACGTCATTTAGGGGTCACCAGGGGGTCGCAACTGTGACCCCTCAGTTCTCCCTTGCTACCCCTGGGCTCTCCCTTGCTACCCCTAAAAAGTTACAAAGAATAAGTCTTTTAAAAAAAATAAATGTAATGCCTGCTCCTGGGCTGTGGCCAGCGCCATGTGGCTCTATGCTGCTGGAGTGACTGGCTCTCTTGTTTAGGCCTCTTCAAAATAAATTTAAAAAAACAGGTGTTCCACAAGTCTAACACTTTCAGCAGTGACCCTAAATAAGAAAGAATAGTAATGCCAATAATGTGTCTTTCTGGAATTCTATACAATAATTGCTAGACTCATTAAAGGTTTATTTCAGGCACACTTCAAGGGGTGAGTCACTGAATTAGTCTGTTCTTAAACAACTCAACTCAGCCTTTCATCCTTCTGAGGTCGATAAATGAGTACCAGCACAGGTTGGGTAATATTGTATGTATATTTTTTCTATATAAAGCGCATAAGCGTAAGTGCTATATAATAACACATCATTATCGTTTGGCCATGGACGGCTGCTTGCATTCGCAGTAATTTGGTGATATGGGCCTATACACACTGATGTTAATGATACATATGGCAATCCAATCTTATACGAAATGTATATCACATTATAGTGATATCATTACCATATTTTTGCAGTGCACTTAGGAACAATGCTATGTGATGCCACTTCATGTTTTGTCAAGGGGTGAAAGGTCATGTTCCATCACTCCCGCAATAACACTTCAGGGTGGGGTCAAATGACATCAATTCTGTGATGCCATCAGAGGTCAAGGGTCGTATGATGTAACTTCCGCTACCCCTGGCATTTTGGTGAAATTACATCCCTGGGTGTAGCTGATTCCTCTGGAATCAAGGAGTTTGAAAAGGGGTTAGTGTAGGTATTGTAGAAAGTGGGTGAGAGACAGGATCCTTGGGGTACACCAAGTGGAACACGGATGGCATAAGCAGCAGCTTCACCTATGAAGACTTGCGTGGTCTCTCCACAAAGGAAGGATTTAATCCACAAGGTTGCTTCTGGCGAGAAGTGGAAATGATGGTTGAGGTTTTGGCATAGGATCTCTTGGTCCACCATATCAAAAGCTGCAGAGAGGTCGAGTAGGAGTAGGAACGATAGGTTGCTGTTGTCATGGATGGAGTTCAGTTGTATTTTTAAGTCCAATAAAGTGGTTTTGGTGCTGTGCTTAGGGAGGAAACCAGATTGCCTTTTTCAAGCAAGTGATTAATTTCAAGGAATTTCTGGACTTGTGCATAAGATAGACGGTCTAGAACGTTTAACAAGAAAGAGACAGTGGTAATGGGGTGGCAGTGGGTTGGGATGGAGGGGTCAAGTGAGTTTGTGAGGTGAGACCCAGGCAGATTTGATCATAGAGGGTACCAAGCTCACTGCAAAGTATACATTGGCAAAGTCAGTGATGATTGGCGTGAGTGTGGCAGCGCAGAGCTTCACGAGTGGGCTGGACAAGGGTCGCCTTTACAGTTAGATGGTCTGAGTGATCTAATGGTAGCTTCAACTTGTTCAATAGTGACAGGACTAAATGAAAAGGGGGATTTTCATGGTATGAGCCCTGATGGGGGTGGTAACCAGGTTAGGGTTGAGTGTCTGTGGCTTTCTAGCAAGCAAGGCGTTTTTTGGCATCTATTGTAGAAAGTTAGGGGCAGATCTCTTTCTTCAGCTGGTGCCTTCCTCTGGAACAGCCTCCCTGCCTCTCTGAAACTTGAGCAGAACCATCTCCAGTTCCGGAAGCACCTCAAGACCTTCCTCTTTACTTCTGCCTTCTTTCTCCCTCTCCCCGGCTGATCTCCTGTCTGATACATGCACTGGTCACCTGGCTACCCTCTGAATTCGGTTCCAAGTGCCTGCCCATCCAGCTGAATACCCGCACTGCCTCCTGGCACCCCTTGCACTTGTGGTCTGTATCTGTTACCCTACAGGCCCCTATCCTGCACTTATTAGACACCTCTTGTCTGCACTTCTAACACTCGCTCTTGCCACCTGTTGGCTGCACTACTTGTTGTGCTGATTCCTTGTCCTGCACTTGTCCAACCCCCCACCCCCTCACCTGGCACTTCTCCCCTTGCCGCCCCACTGCACATGTGCGATCTCAATGTCACTAGGCCTAGTAAGATCGCTGTTTTTTGTCGTCCACCTGGTTCCCTTTCCTTACCTTGTTGCGCCTTAAAACACCTGTGTATAAGCGCGTAATAAATGCCATATCATATCAAGTAATGACTAAATTTTATGGGAGAGAGCATCTTCGATTGGGGTGCATCAGGTTTTGTCGGCACGTGGGCTGGTGACAGGAGGAATGGGTGTTTTCAACTCCTGGAGGATTGCAAAAAACTCCTTTCTATTGGAACTAGCATTAGCAATTCTGATGTTATAAATATTAGATTTGAAGGTAACAACTGCTTTCTTATAGTTTCTTATATCTGTATCATCATCATCATCATTAGGAGGTGGATAAGTGTCTTCATTGGCCAGAGGAAAAAGGGGAAGGGTTGGTTAGCTGAGTTGAAAGGCAAAAAAGAGGAAAGGAATCCATATGTAAAAGGCTCATTCTAGCAGCTGCTAGAGTGTGATCATTGGTGCTTGCCACAGGTAGGAGGAGGTGGGCAGTTATGATATGATAGGTTATTTATAACACGCTTAATACCCAGAGGTTTCTAAGCGAGGACCCAGGGATCGAACCTGTGTTGCTCCGTGTTGTCTTGCTTCTAAGGCGAGCACGTTGCCCTTGAGCTATCCTCCTGAGACAAGGGTGAGGTGATGATGTCCTCAGAAGTATGTGGGGGGGGGGCAAACTGTCTCCCTTGAGCCAGAGGTTGTATTGGTGATTTGTACAACAAGCTTGCAGGATACAGAATTGGGGTGCCTCACTGGTTGTTGTTGCAGTATGCACCCTAGAATCAGCCATAGTGGCCCCAACAGTTGTAGTTGGGCTTTTGGGCTCAAGGATGACCAAAGTGGTTGTTGCTGGCAATGAGGGGTCAGATGGTGCCTTTCCTTTTTTTGCAATGCTACTTGCCTTTCTGTGTTTTGCATCATTGGACAATCCAATGTTGTCTGGTGCTGGGCTCATAATTGCAGGAGTGATAAGCATGCTGGGGTCTTCCATTGGTTCCTGGCTTCACTGTGTGCCTGTTGGAGAGATGGGCAATGATGTTATTTGTTTGTAGAATGTTGTTTAGTGTGCATCACTTGTATGCATTTTAGAGCCAGCTACATGCATCTCATGGAGAGAAGGGTAATGGTGTGACATATGGTGCCTCTTGAAATGGTATTCAGTGTCACATGTGCAGGATGCAGGGTTGGATACTTATTTTGAATGCCATGTGTTGGGAATGTGTAGGGTGACCGCTGGGTGGCTTTATGGGCCTCTGGGATTGGTCATGCTTATAGTTGGTCATGCACGCACTGTCACCTAACAAATTGTTAGTAATCTGAGGTGTTCTCTCACCTTTTAGGTGTGGATGGACCAGTGACCGCTTATAAATGGGGATCATATCACTCATAAGGCTTGCATATAAGGTTCTTTGGCACCTCGATTCTGTATGCACCACTCCCCCGTGTAAGGGGAAATGCCAGTTGGCATATGTCCAGCACACGGCAGCATAATGTAATGCATTTTCCAGGTGGGGACGCATTGGCCAGCATGTATTGAGACTACATGGGTGTGAGGGTTCCTGCCATTGTTAGTTATTGATTGCCTGGAAACCACCTGGTCACTCCTTGATGCATGAAGCTATATGTCACAGATAGGCATACCGCATTTACAGCTTCCTACTTCTTACTACTGGACCTCTTTTAAACGAATCACATGCTTTGGAACCTCAATAGTGGCCCCAATGTTTTACTTGTGTGCATTTTGCATGTTCATTGTATGAGGAATTTCCATTTGGCAAGTGTGTAGAAAACCTGGCTTGTTCATTTTTTTAATGAATTAATAGAATGGTGCAGGTAATTCCATCTCAAGAAGGGTGCTCTGCTAACCAGATTCCCATTTCATAAGCTACATGCCAAAAGCATAGTATACACCTGTGCCCTGCTTGGTCAGTATCCCGATCTGCCGCTCCTTCTTTCCAGCAGCACAGACCATGTCCAGATGACACAAGCACCCATTTGACAGCTGCTGTGACAGTCAAGTCACTTCATCATTGAGGCTGCATTTAAAGTCTGCACCTATCTTCCGAAATCACATAGTCATTAGAAATTGCTATTCTAGTGGCAATTTAATCTTTAAACATTTTCGACCATAAAGCCATATGTCATTTTAGGGTTTAGTGAATAATAATTCACATGAAAATGAAAAGCTTCATCAGATTAGTATCATGCATGTGTCAGCACCATGAAACTAGGCCAGCTGTGAAATGATTGCATGTATTCAGGTCAGAGAGACTTGCCGGGACAACTTTTAGGGCATTAGCCAAAATGGCTGGGTCTCTCATTTGATCCTTTGTGAGGTATGGTAACATCCCTTTCCAGCAGGATAGCCTCACAGCAGGAGTTGTCCTGGGAAACAGGCATCAAGGTGCACACCTATCACACACCGAAAGGGCATATGATGTGTTTGACAAGTGAAGAGAGCAGAGTTAGTGCGCGAAAGACAGAGGAAGCTCAGCATAGATGGAGGAATATTCCACCATCTTGTTTCTCTCTATCTCTCTCCCACCTTCCTGTCCCCCTACACACCCTTTAGCACAAAGCTCTTTGGTACGATGTCAGAAGGCAAAGACCAATTGATAAAAGGTCGGGCATTAGACCCCTTAAGAAGGCTTGATTCTGTCCAATCACCTGTTAACATTTGCTTTTAAAAGAAGGGGTCTCCCAGGCCTTCTTCTTTCAAACACCTGAGAAAGAATACATGTGGATCTAATTTGAGAGAGTTTTTCTTACCAAAGCCCTCAACCACTGAGGTTAAGTAGTAGGAGTCCAATGCAGAGGCAAGCGCTGCTCCATACCTACTCCCTGGGCACATTTTACATAACCTTTGCTGAGGACCAGGTCCTGCCACTCTGCACCAACCCTGCCTAGGCTAGCAGAGAGCAGAATCTGAAAGGACTCATCCTGCCCTAGACCCCTTGGAGAGGGTCTAACAGCATCTGGATGACCATATCAGCCAAAGCCCTCTGTTCTGCATCATCAATCTAGTCGAATTGCATTCTAACCATGTTCACCACACTCGAAACAAAGGGATTTGGTGGTGTTGCTTTTGGTATTCCCTCGAACTCGAACAAACGCTGCATTGCACCAGTTGAACCGGCTCACTGCAGCATCATTCACCCGTACAGCTCGAAGACCTGCTTGCCACTGCGGGCAAAATACAAACTGTCACCCCTTCAAACCCTGCATCAGAACATATACCTTGTCTCAAACCACTGGAGCATTGCATCACACGCCGAGTCGAACCAGTGGTTACCAACGTCTCAAACCTCATCTCCCAACCTGACCTTGGTGAACCATCCGAACAGCACGTCTCCAACATTGTATTCAAACCATATCAAGCTCCTGATTCAAACTGACTAGACCCTAGCTCGTCGCTTGACTCAGCATGAGTTGCTGCACCTGAACCTGGTTCGACATGCACCCCAGCACAGCTAGAACTCAGCTCGACACTGTCAAACTGCCTAGGAATAGCAAACATTTACTACTGACCCATAACCACCCCTCTGGTCCTTATTCGGGTCTTAAAGACTGATTCAGTCACTTTTGCAATGTGTTTGCACTGAACAACATATCCTTTGGAACTCTTTGGTTGCTTATTGACTTTTCACACCTCTTTTCATTCCCCAGAGTGCTGCATCTTTCTATCTTTGCATATTCTCTAATCTCTCTTTCAGGGTTGAGTTTTATAATGTTATAAATAGTTATGTGTACATTGCTGTGTACATTGGTGTGTTTCATTAAAGTACTTATATTTCTTGTCGAAACTTGATTGGTCATCGCCTTTATTTTGGACTTTTATAGTGTGCTGTCTGGGTTGCTACTGGATCAGATTCACACCCCTCTTGAGAGTATAGCCTTCCCTTAGCACAGGTTACCACGAAAGGTGAAGGAGTGGCTGTGCCTTTTACATCTTTATGATTGAGATTACTCTTGTTTTGTAGAAGTGAGAGGGCTGAACAGGCTGTTTAGCCACTACTCATCCTTGTATTCCTGTGGGGCAGAAGTCATTTCATCAAATATTGACTGCCCTAGACTTTGCAAGGTGACAGGAAGTGTGCAGCTTGGTATATAATAGGTTTTTTGTAGTGCCTAAAGGATGACTTGCAAATCATCTACTCACCAGGGGCTTCTGGCAGCCTGCTTTGATCTATCCTACTCCTACAACCTCCAGGTGTGTCATGAACATGTATTAATCTTTATTTTGAAGCCCATAGACTTCATAAAAGACAACATACAAGAAATGAAGATGAAAAGAAATACATAACATTGTGAAACATAATAAAATAAACAAAATACAGTAAACACACATAACATTTGAGTCATTAAAATCGCAGCCATTCTAGCAAGTTGTCTTTAATCAGCTGTATTATAGCTTCTAAAAACATTTACGCAGCCGCTGTAACCACTCTCAATGGCAATGGGAATATTCATCTAGTTGCTTCTTTTATTGTACTACAATTTGAATTCCTTAAGATTGGTATTAAAAATCTTAACCTAGGTTTATAAAAAAGTGGAGAGAAAAACAGAATTTGAACCAACTCATGGGATAGGATTGACATTGCATGGGCATCTGATATTCGATTCCGAGCCCATACAATTCTTACCGTTGTGTCCCTTGACTAGCAACAATATACAGCTTGTTCTCAGATGGAGCAGAACACTCCTCTTTCATTTGCAGTGAAACCAGCGGATATAATCGGCATTTTTCCCACTACAACCATAATCATAGTACTTGAGGATAGACAGTTTTTTAACTCTAGGCAGCCGTGCAATTCCCTTTTATGCTCTATATAGTTTTGCTGCACCAAAATGACATTGGTTCTAGAAACACTTGCCGGGGAAGCGTACAGGCCCAACAAATCAAGGCTTCCAAATGCTGTTTCCAATACATTCCGTCAGTGAGAGATTTCTGCAGGTATTATAGGATCTCATGTGATAAATGATGCTCCGTTTAGGACCATACTCTTATCCAGAATAACAGAGGTTTTAAACTTATAAGATAATTTATATAGTCCACTCTTCATTCTTGATTGAATCAATAGGTTGAGTTACTCTTTGTAGCCTCTGAGACATACCCAAAGAATCTGTTTCCTTTGACTTGAATCAATTGTACTGGGGACAGACCCCATGCTTCTGCTCCAAAAATGCATGACGTCACATACTTAGACCCGTAGCTGTTGAGTGCGCGTTTAATGGTTAACCTGCCCATCTCTAGTCCAAACCCATATAATGCACCACAGGCTTCTGTGTATTTTTGCGTTGTTTCAGAAATGTGATCGGACCAGTTAGTCCTGCTATTAAAAGTCACCCCTAAGTAGGTAAATGTATCCTCCCAGTCAAGTTTATATCCGAGACAAATATACGGGGTACATTTTTTGTGTGCCTGCCAACACACATAACTTGGGATTTCTTGGTGTTTACTTACTGCCCTGTGCATCCCATATATTTGAAACACTTGTGTATAGACGCGTTATAAATGCCATATCATACCATATCATATTTGACATGGGTGTTAACAGGTTTCTGTAATTCTATCAGAGTGCGTGCCAGCAAAACTGCTTCATCAGCATTAAGACAATACAATGATAATTCGGCCCGCAACTCTAGGTGTATCCTTTGTGACTTTATTTAGTTCCATTGCCAAGTTTCAGACATAAAAGTTGAATAGAAATGGGACCAGGACACACCCTTGCCTGGTCCCATGTGAAATGTCAAATGATGGAGATAATTAACCTTCATTATTCAACCTCACTGCCACTTTCTGACCTGTGAGTAGTGAGATTAGTATATTCAAAATGGGCACTTTTAGGCCCATAGTTTGGAGCAAATTCCACAGCTTTTCGCAGTTTACCCTGTCAAATGCTTGACTATGGTCCATGAACCCAAAGTAGACTGGACAGTTGTATCCTTTAGTATACTTGTCCACAATCAAGCTGAGGTTCAGGACCTGCTCCACTGTGCCAACTCCTGCCCTAAACTCGTATTGGTCCTCTGGTTGTTTTCTTCCACCCAGTTGGCTATATGAGTATAAATTGCCCTACCCGGCCATTTTTCAGTGGCATCAATCAGGGATATTGACCGAAAGCAACTTGGGTCCATCGTTTCTCCTTTTTTAAAGATCAGAATTATTATAGATTCCTTCCAACTTCCTGGAAATGTGCTTCTAGCCACAAATGCATTGAACATTTTGGTAAACACAAGTACCCTTATTTGGTGTTCCTGCGTAAATATGTCTGTCACCACCTGATCAGGACCCAGGGCCTTGCAGAGAGGAATGGACAACAGGGCTTCCTTTACTTTACTAAAGTTATACTCTGCTGTTTGGGTTGCTACTGGATCAGATTCACACCCCTTTTGAGAGTTCTGCCTTCACTTAGCCCTCGTTACCACTAAAGGTGAAGGAGTGGCTTTGCCTGTTACAGCTTTATGATTGGGATCACTCTTGTTTTGTACAAGTGAGAGGGCTGAGCAGGCAGTTTAGCCACTACTCATCCTTGCACTCCTGTGGGGCAGAATAATTTCATGAAACATTGCTTGCCCAAGACTCTGCAGGATGACAGTGTGTGGCTTGATTTATAATAGGGTTTTTGTATTGCCTTGCAAATCATCTACTCACCAGGGTCTTTCTGGCACTGTGCCAGAAAGACCTCTCCTACTCTTACAACTTCCAGGTGTGTGATGTGGGTTATGCTGCTCACTGTCTCCACCAAGGTATTAGTTGTGGGGGCTCCACTGTCCCTCCTCCGATGGAAGCTGTCCCCTTTCAGTGGTGTGCTATGAAGCTACGAACCCTGGCCTTGATGCCATTTCACCTTTTGCGTAGGTCCTCACGATCCCAGGGAACTGTCCTCATGGCTACCAGCTTGTTGCATGTTTAGCTTCAGATGTCAGTTCTCTGGTGGTTGGTATTTTAATTCTGGGTCCCAAAAAGCTCATCTGCAGGGCCATGACCTGCTTTGCCAGCAAAGTGACCTCTGTCAGTACATTTTGGCTTTCTCAGTTGCACTTCAGAAAGCTTGCCTTTGGTTTTACAACCTGACATAATGTGGCCTTCGCTTAGCTTTGTAAGACAAGTGAAAAATGCTGATATTCAATTCCACTGTGACCAGCATCTAGTAGTGGCAATTGTGCAGTAAGTAGCAGAACTAGCACTTGATGGGCGGGGTGTTTAGGCAGTAATTGCTCCAAACAAAATTACTGTTGCCTCCAGGCAGATCTGTGGGCAGCCTTGGCCTCACAATATGGCACTAAATCTGACAAACATTGAATTACCACCTGTTCTACTGCAAGACTCGATATGTAGCTGCTTAAATGTTCTTGAAACACATTCTTGTGTCTTGAAATCATCTGGTCATATTGCTATGCTTAGATTGACCATTGACTATGTTTCCTATTGCTTCAAGAGTTTGGGTTAGGTTTTTATGTTCATGTGTTCTTCTCTGTCAAGATGAGATCCTACTAGTAGATGTTGGAGAGGGTCTTTTTATGGGACCCTATGTAAGGGCTCTACTCAGCCGGTCCCCTTGAAAAGTGTCTGTAAAGAAGACGGATCCGGGACAACCAAGGTAAGTTACTTTGTGCTTTATTGTCCTGGTCCTGTATTCCTTTGGTATGTACACCGGGCTGATAGGGGACACGAATGACAAGACAAGAAAGAAGATAAGACACCCCCACACCCATACACAACCGCTCTATCACCGATAAGCCCAACGGCCACTGCAGAACCCTCCGACTCTCACATTCCGCACCGACATGACCTCACCACATTCCAAGCATACATTACAACAGCGTCCTCTTCAAAATGGCCATTGTCTCTCTACAGATACTGCCAAGGCCTCAAATTTCCTTTGTGCAAGGAAGCACTGTGCTTCTTTACCCGGCCATCCTCAAGAGACGCAACTGACTACCTAGACAAGATTTGACCCCCAATCATCAATCGGACAGACACCCATATGACAGAATGAGTCATTCGGGATCCATACCATCCAAAGCAACCACTGCGACATGGCATACTAGCATATCATTTGACACTTAAATACTACACACATGGGTGACGGCTATGATCTTTCGTAGATTGCATCTAAACCTGCCCTTTCTCATCGGTTGGTTTGCCCTGTAGACCCAGCAGAGGAGGCTGCTGTTGAATGGCTCATCACACTGAAAGTGGCCCCGTACTTATACGTTCGCTCTTCTGTACCCTTCTGTCAGGATCCATTCAGTACACAATGGGATTTCTAGTCATCATGAGCCATGTGGTTTACCATAACTGCCTCCAGCCAGAAATGGAGTCGGTGCAATAAAAGGAAAAGCGTCGATCCAACCTGTGACGCAGTGTGAGGTTGTCCTCTTGGATTGAAATAGCTCGATAAATAAAAGCCAGCCCTGCACACACACACTGTTCTGCTTACAGCTCCCACATCGCCAAGAAAAGGAGACACAGTTTGTTATCCTACCCCCCAGTCTTCGTTATCGGGTCTGCTGGCAGCAGAAAGGAGTTTATCTTGCAATACTTTGGACAGGCCAGCAAGAAAACAAGCATGCTACTAATTCAGAATTTTTATCATTAGGAAAACAGGATCTTTGCGCGCGGCATCCGTAGCAGGGGGTCTGTCAGGGAGATCTGAGAGAGACCCACGCTGCTGTGAGTCACTGGGAATATCCAAGAGAGTATAGCCACCATGCCAACCAAAGGTCAGGTGCAGGTCACGCTCCAGCACCACACGGGGAGCATCTTCTTCCAATGACTGCAGGGAAAGAAGCACGTTCATTTTCAGGTTATTAAACACATTGCATTCATCCTACGACTTTGAATATTATTTGCATGGTTTAGAGAGATTTGTTGTGGAGGAAGTTAGATGCTCGAAGCATCTCATAATTTTCCCAATGTCTTTTGTCTACGATTTGGAGGAAATCTCGGGATGTCTCGCGCTCCTTTGAGATGATCAGTGCATCTTGAGAAGGCCTTTGTACAAACTGTATTCCATTCTCTCGCTCGGGTCATCTCTCCAGTGCATATCTGAGAGAATAAGGACGGCGTTTCAACTTCATTTTCCAAATTTGGCCACATCTGTATAAACACACATGTATGGCCTGGGTAAATACATGTGAGCTGCCCTCCCCCTGTTTTCAGAGCTCTGTGTGTGTTCATTTGTTCACCTCCAGGCCACCTGCCTTGAATCTCTCAGGAGTATCACAGACTCACAGTTGGAGCCATGGGGCCATTATTGCATAGGGATCACTTATGTGCAGAACCTTATGATGATTTAGAGGAAAATCCGCTGGTCCTCGTGCATGGCACGGCAATGGGGACCACTGGATTTTCTGCTAGCCTTCTGGTGTAAACCAGTCGAAAACCAGCAAATTTTAAATCCAGCAGACTGCAAATCTATCCCTATGTGTACACTGTGGACAACATCATGTGGGGAACTGGGGATAGCAATGTTCTTCTTAAAATCTAGCTGGACATCTGACAGAGGTACTTCCCCCAACATGCAGCATCTCTCAACACGAAGGTGGGTGCCCAGAGCAAAGAGTATCAATAGATCCCAGGTCAGGGGCAATAGGATGGGTGCCATTCAACAGAGCTCATTTGATACATTTTATTCAGGACTAGTGTAAAGGCCCGTGTACATGGGTCAAAGTGCAGGTTTTCATTCACACAGTAGGACCACTATATATCCTAATCCTACAGCGCCCTCTAGCAGTGACAATAGGCGAAGCTATGTGAATTGAACCATTGTACATCCTAAGGCAACAGCTCCCTCTAGCAGAGCATTCTGTGCGTTCGGGCAGCATCTACGTTGCAAGGTGGCATCAGACAAAAGTACATCTGGCCTTTTATTATTGTTAGATGTTTACACAGTGTGCATCAAATCACCATTGGCAGGAGAGTGCTTCACATAGAAAGGGACATAAATACCAGTTTATACAGCAGTGCATGTGACTGAATAAACGAGTGCAAGTTCATACTGGCACATATGTAGTGGTTACCCAAATGGTCTGATGTTGCACAAGTGGATTTTGCATCACGTGTCACACGGTAATACGGGAAGTGGGTTATATAGCTCAGGAAAACTAGATTGGTGGTGATGGAGCGTGAAACAGGAGTGGGCCATAGAATGTTGGTACAGTTGTGGGGTGCATTTTGAGGGATTTTGGGGATAATGACATTGGCGATGAGGCTAAGACTCAAGTGGGTAAGCATAGGAACTGATTGAAGTAGTTCTATGTTCATTTATGAATTTCTGGAGGATGAGAAGGAATACTATATTCAGAGGAGGTCTTTCCCGGGCCTGGCCACACTGAGATAGCTGGCATCCTCCTTGCCGTCTATATGTGCACCTTTGTACCTTTGTGACTTGTTATTCAGGACAGTGCTATTTGTGGAATACGATCTGGACGTGGAAAGTTTGTCTGAAAAACAGTCTGGATTCTTTGTGTTTCTGTCTGTGTTTATTACGCTTGAGTGATGTTATTGAATGGATACATATAACCAACCCCTCCTGAGTGACCCAGTGTTATCATCACACCTCAGGTGACATGAGCCTGCCCGAGCCAGATTACCAAAGGGTATCTTGATGTATCTTCCATCTTACAATCTGGCTCTGGTTATAAGCATATGCAGCAATCTACCGGACATCCTCACATCTCAATCATAGAGGGATGCTCAAACCTTTCACAGAGAAGAAATTGCCATTTGCATATCACTCTTTTCCCGCCCACAGTACTATATCACAAACTGGTGGTTTAGGAGAAGGTTTGCATTGCTTTGAACAAGTTTAAACGTGTTAAGTAGTGTTTTGGGGGGAGGGGGTTGTTAGCTGTTAGTGGTTTGATTGATGTTTCTTGAACCCTGTACTATTCCCTTTTCTCTGTTTTGTGGTGGGTTCTTTAGAATCCATGAATCCTGCTTTCGATGAACAGTATCAGGCTGTGCACTCTACCCGTGCTTAGTCTATTTTAATTCCTTTTCTGTAATTTTGTTTGCTTTTACCTGACTTGTCCAAATTGATCGGAGGTCAGTGGCTGCATATCACCCTAGAGAACGATATTCACCTGTCAGTCTATTGTTCAAGAAAAGAGAAGGTTTTTTGCTATGTGAGCCTGTGCGCTTATTGATTAAGTTCTCCTCACTAATTCTCAAATTCTGTAATGATGGTGAGGTACACATTTGTTAGTGTTTTTCATACAGTATTACGTTTTATTAACTTTTTTCCCACATTCATTATTTAAGCACAAGTTAATTCACTTAGTGTTTCAATTTTGTTATTTCACTTTGTGGTGACATTTTTTGGTGGAAGATGTATCATTCATAAAAACAAAAAACGTTGTGCCAACATTTATTTGCACGTTCTACTGTTCCGCTCTTCCTTGGGCTTTATCAAGGCACTTTTTTACTTTGTTACATGTGTCAGTTTTAGTCACATTCATATTTTATGCATACATTTCATAGTTATGACACACAGATATGTTTCTTCATTCTCAATCAATTAGAGGTTTTTCTCTTTGTTGTTGTTCCTGAGTAAGTAAACTTCAGTAGTTCTGAGGAGTTAAGGATAGGAGAGGTTTGGTAAGTATGGACTGCCAGTGCACTGGAGGGAGCACCATGCAGTAGTGGCATAGTTTTTAGGCCAAATGTCCAGTCATTAATGTGTAAACAGGTTGTTTACCTTATGTACCACCAAAGTGATGGTATCCTGGTTAGGAGTCTTGATTAGTTGTCGAATAATTGCAACCAATTCCTTCTTCTGGTTAAAGCCAATCCTTTCTATGGCTCCTTATATCATAACCTGAGGTTAAGACAAGAGGCCGGGGTCTGATTCTTATATGTACATAGTGAGCATTAATTTGCAGAGAGAGCTCAAGTTATGTTTACCTTATTATGGGTTCCTCATAGTGATGTGGCAAGTGTCCTCCTATTGGGTAGTCAACTGTGCCTAGTCGTTTCTAGCATGCATGTCCTAATTACTATTCATACCTGAATTCTATGGTGTGAGACCGTTATAAATTGGATTACTCATTGAGTGACCAGATTAGGATAACACTTGCCACATCACTATGAGGAACCCATAATAGGGTAAACATAACTTGAGCTCTCTCAGCAAATTAATGCCCCATGGTTTTAGTCCAATTTCCTTACTGAAAATTACCAGTAAGATATTCTCCAAATGTTTGCGGCTCAGTCTGGAGATGTGTACTCAAAGTAATATATCTTAAAGCCCTCGGTTTCAGGGGAGGGATTGGGTACGAGGACCACTGCTTCACCCTGAGCACAATCATGGAGAAATATGGTAAGGTTAAGGGAGGAAGATTATTTGTGGCTTTTTTCAGATTTGGAGAAAGCATTTGATTTGAATGATAGAATCATATTGTGGCGTAATTTACATTTTATTGGGGTCCTTAATGGTTTATTAAATCTTGTCCAAATGTGATACACAGACATCTCCGTGTCTGTCCAATATACAAGATAGAGGAATTATACATTGTTTTGCCCCACCAATAAAGATGAAATGCATGGATGTCACATGGCCCCAATGTATTCCTTTAAGACTTTGACTCTAGTATTCTCTTAGGAAAGTTAATACAGCTATATCGGACGGGACATTTTATAGCATGCTTCTTTATGCTGATGATACTGCTATTTTGGACTTCACGGTGGCAGGATTTCAACAGGGCCTAATATAAACAAGTTACTATTTTGGGAGCTATAGTTTGAAATGAAATATAATAAAACCAAAATGATGGTGATCTGGAAAAAGGTGAAGCCTTGTAGCTGGTTTTTAAAGGAATGAAGAGATGAAGAGGTATTCTCATTTTTATTTGAGCCTACTCTTCCCAGAGAGCGGTGCTTGGGTCCATAATTTTACGGAAACAGCTGAAAGGGCATCATTAAACATTAAAGAGCTATTTACATTTTTATTTCAAGTTTGGGGCATTCAGATTGGACAAGTGACTGGAGGTATACAAGGCACAGGTCTGCTCCATGATATTTTATTGCAGCACAATCTGTGGTGGTTCAAACTGTAATGTCCAGGAGTAGTTGCAAAATAAATTATTGTGCCAAATACCAGGTTGACCTCAAAGTAGGCCTGGTAGCACCTTATGAGCTGAATTTGTGGTGTTTATAGGTGTCAGGCCAGTTAAGATGTTTTACTTATTTACACATGACTTAGGGCTACCCTGGTAAAAAAAAAAAATACTGGTGGTGCTGGGGATCAGAGGGGGGTTGTAAGGCACTGTCCATTTAGAGAGGGGGTGGGATATAACTACATTTGGCACATTAAGTAGAAACAAAATATTTCTTAAAGCAAGAGCTTGTCCCATTGCAGAAGAGTCAGATGTCCAAAATATGAATAAGCTGCCTTCTTTAGCTTTATATGCAGACTTACATACACATAGAGGATGGCAAGGAGAAATCTGTGAAATAAGATCTCCATTATGCAGGAGGCTGATGCTATTGATACATTTAAATGTACCCACCCCTCAATGAATGGAGGAGTGCAAGAGGAAACACAGTGTGCCTGCACAATGGGAATCGATGAAGATTCGGTTCATTTTCTGTTATTTTGTTGTTGATCAGGTTTTTATATATAGCTTGTTTGAATATGAGAGTCTGGAGAGTCTTGGCGGGTAGCTCAGGGGCAACATGCTTGCCTTGGAAGCAAGACGACACGGAGCAACACAGGTTTAATCCCTGGGTCCGTGCTTAGAAACCTCTGGGTATTAAGCATGTTATAAATAACCAATTATAATTGTGTTAAAGCTGCTTTTTTATTTGGGGATTTTTCTACAGGAATTTTATGAAATATGATACATGTGTTTAAATGTTGCTAACTTAATGAAGAAACTAAATGAAATACATATTGATTGAGTAATACTGATCATTACATGTAGGTTTTAAAGATCATTTCACTTGTGCTTTGGTAGTCACCTCCTTTTTTGCATTTAATGGCAAGTAGTGCATTTTAAAATCCCTGGGGCCTCTTAGACTGTTGAAAAAGAGGTTAGGAATAAAAATGATAATTTTCAGAAGGATTTGGAACAACTCGTCTCTGCCCAAAAGGGATTCTACACAAAACATAGTGGCAAATATTGGTCACAACTTTGAGCATTTGACAACCATTTCATAGAGGAGGGTGATGGTGTTAACTAGGCATTTGGATTAATTAATTGGCTTGTTAATTTAAACATATTAACAGTAACTTTGGATTTGAACATAGGACAAAATAATAATGAAAAATGCTGCATGCATTTGCCTTATCTGCCCATTCTCCAAGTGCCAGATTGAGAGAGTACCAAACTATGACAATTGATCAACTAGGACACTATGTAATAAATACAGGTGACACTAAATCTAATATTTCTGATAACAGTAATGCATGGTGGCAATAAACACAAACCTGACTTGTACAAAAAGCAGTGCATGCAAATGATTAATAACGGAAAGTTGGGTATGCGTGCCTGTAAAGGACCGGTAGGGGGTGTCTGTACTTCTGCTCTCTATATGGTAGAAGAGAGGCACAGAAGACCCCAGACAAGATTCTTTATTACGGTAGCAATGGACGAGCAATCAAGGCCTAGCTTCGCAGAAGGTGATGCAGGCTGGTTCTTAAGTACAGTGTAGTCCCCAAGCCCCCACAAAAGAATGTCCACACACTGTATTGGTTAGAACACAGTCTTTATATAATCAATATTAAAGGTTATGTACACTTATCATAATAACTCACTTTGTACTTAGGAAAATCAACAATGCCAAATATATACAATTCTAAAGTGGTACCACCCTTTGTATTAGATCTTATTAAAGTGCATCAACAATACTGTAACAATGTCATACAGATCAATAGAGTGAAACCAGCAATAGAGAGAGGAGAGAAAATAAGATGGTTGAGCAATAGGCAGAATATTGGCCCCTATCACTAGACACAGTTCTGTGTGGAGATCCCCCCACCTGGGCAACCTGTAAAATAAAGATATAGCACAAGCCCAGTCCATATATTGTTCTGCAAGTCACATTCCCTCCTATAATGTTTTTACCCCCCCAATGTACCTGGTGGAGTCGAGTTCTTCGAAGAGGCGTCGACAGATCCTTCTTGAGCGACCCCCTTTCAAGCGGGAGTCACGGATCGTCGAGAGGCGCTGAGAAGCGTCGAGGAACTCGGCGTTCGGCGTCGGGGAATCAACGGCCCTTCTTGAATGCCTTCCTTTTCAAGCGGGAGACACGGGGCGTCGAACGTCTGACAACAAACAGGGTAGAACGGCGTTGATGAGGCGGCAGCTTCGATCCAAGCGGTGCTCGTCGACGACAGAGCGTTGGCGTCCTGCAAGGCAGAGGCGTGCGGGGCACCTCGATGACAATTGTTCTGGACCGCAAAGATTGTGGAGACGGGGGCCCAGCAAGGGCGTTGAGTCGTTCGAGTCTTTGTGGTCTTCGGGTGGCGGGAAACCCACCGGCAGGTTTCTCCTCGGCGCGTTGGTCATCCTCGACTTTCTCCGGCAGGATAAAGCGGTCGACGGTGCGGACGAGGGAGTCCTTCGATTCAAATGTTCTTAGGCAAGGAGCGGACGGCTCCGGTCATCGGCGGTACGGCGTCAAGTGGTTCCCACGGCTGGGCAACACAACTTCGACGGGCCTCCAGCGGTTACACAAACCTGTGAACCCTGGTCGACGGCAATGGACTTCGACGGCGGCGATGTCCGGGTGCTTCACTTCGATCTCCTCGGCGGTCCCGTCTCGGGTCAGCAGCCTTTCGAGGGTCTGACTTCCAGGGCACTTCGGCGAAGATGTAGAGGTGCTCGATGATCCCTCGGAGCACGGGAAGAGGGCGCCTTACCAGGTCCTCTCTCGGGTCAGTCCTCGACGAATTCGGCAGCTTTCAGATCGGTCGAAGCAAGTGCAACAGCAAGTCTTCTTCTTCCAGCTGGGCGTCGAGGATCAGCAGTTCCAGTTACTCTTAGAGTGGAGACTCAGCTTCTGAATGCTTCTAAACAATTACCAGTGGTGAGAGGTCCCCAGATATACTATTCTGTCTCTCATCCACACTGCTGGCACACACTCAGCAGCCAATCATACAGAAGGGCATTCATGCAGTCAGTCAGCCAATCAGGCACACAGTGCATTCAGGCCACACTCCTCCCTTTCAGACACTCACAACAAGGAATGTGGATTGGGACAAGTACCCAGCCATTAAACACTACACACTGCATTCAGGCCAGTTTCGGGCAGGGCTGTCTCAGTCTTTGTCTCTCATGCCAGAAACCAGACAACCACAACAAGGAGTGTATATTGGTCACACACTCCATTCACCCAGGTCCCACCCACAACATACAGTCACTGGGAAGGCTCCAGTCAGTCTAGCTGGGCCTTCACAACAACACCATATATGGAACTTCCACCCAACAGCCAGTCAGGGGGAAGGGACAGAGTCAGGGCTTCCCAGGACTTTGGGAAAACAAGGTAACAGGCAATAGAAAGCAGGAGGCCACAGGGGCCATCTTGTTTCCTATCAGGAATCAACTGATCCCAATGGCAGGGCCTGGGTATCCCAAAATGGAGGACACCCAGAGCACCTGTCAAATTCAGCCTGGAGCTGCCACCAGCCCATACCCTGCTCTGTGGGCCACCCACAGGTGCCCAAAAACATGCTAGCTATATAAAGGAACATAATACGCCCATTTCCTCTAAGACTGAATCATGGTTCAAATAGTTTGCTCATTAATACATTTGTTAGCTGCGCACAGTACCTGAAGATCACAGAGATTTAACAATGACACTGTTTTAAAAAGTAAGGACATGTACTGAAAAATAATTTGCGTGGTGCCAACAAACTCAAATCTTGCATCTACAAAAATAAGCCAACTGGAACCAAAGCAGGCTCATTGGCCAACATTCTCGCACAGCCCATGACTCTGTCCTGGCTATAATGCTACTGAGGTCTCATTCCTTCAGCACCTCCTTCTAGACCTCCACACTATGTCCCCGAGCAACTGGCGAGCAATAATTTAGGGTGCCACGAACAACATGTTGCTCCCGAGCTACACGTTGGGGATCAGTACTATAGTTGGTGGCCTGCCACCCAAAACTATTGTCAGTGCTTAGGAATATAACATGGAAAACAATAGGTTTGGCTGGAAAGGCAGGGTGTAGAGTGGCTTGCGTATACAGGCTGTGAAACAAAACAATACAATAGGTTAATATGTGCCTAGATACCTCTGTTTCCTGCTTTGCCTCCCAAAGATACCTTGTTATACCTGAGGTCAGTATCGTGTTGGGTGGTCACACCTAAGAGATCTTAAGTCTCCCCTGTTTCGCAGCACAGTCCATAGATCAGGCAATTACCCAAAACTTAGGTGCCAGCATGTTGCAGGGTTAGTATTAGTAGGAGTCCACATGGGCCTGACCTGTGCGGCACGAGGACGCAAAACTAAAGGAGTCAAGGTCCGGTAAGGTCCCTTAATAAGAGGGAGTCACTGGAGGAAAGAAATCCAAAACAGGGTCCAGGTAACAGAAGGTTCCAGCCATGAAGAGCAGGTAGGAAAGTTAAACCAAGTCCAAAAGTTCAAACTAGCACAAACAGTTTTTTTGTGGGGCAAAAACAGCATCCAAGAACAATCGGTCACAAACCAGGAAGGACAAGCAGCAGACAAGATGTTGCAGAGGAAGAGAGGTCCAGGTACATGCAGAGCCAGTAGCTGTGAAAGCAACGATACCAAGCATCAAAGAAAGAAAGACAAAACCAAGTACGCAGATTCAGCAAGAGCAGCCAAGAGGTCTGGTACACAGGTAAACATCAGAAGCTTAAGGCACAGACAAATGAAGCACAGGAAACATACCTCATTTCAGAAGCACCAGAAGAAGATTCTGCACTGATTACATCTTCGGCCTTCTGAACCCCAAGCTCCTGATTGCGTGATGACATCACATGCGACGTTCATCCGGTGTTGAATGTAAGTTTGTTTATAGTGAGTGCTCACCTGCCACATGGGCAACGCTGACCCACAGTCCATGGCAATCTCCAAGGCAGCCTCCAGCGCTGGATGCAGACAGTGGCCATGACATGGAGGTAGGTGACACAGTGGTTGAGAAGGCGTAGTCAGTGATTGTGAAGTTGGATACAGAGATTGAGGGGGAAATGGAGCATGAGGAGTATGAGAATGTAGATACCAATCAGGAGGACGTTGTGATAGAGGCAGAACCACTTATGAACTTCCTAAAGAAAGTGGACAAGTACCTTGACCTTGGATCTGGTGGGGGAGAAGGGGATACTCAATGAGCAGCAAGTAGAGGTAGCCACAGAGATACAGCAGGTTGATGGAAAAGGAGAGGAAGTGGTGGTGGTGTAGGAGATTGTGGATCGAAATGTGTAGGATCACAGATGATTCCCCAGTAGATGGCTCAGGGGAGGAGACAAGCCCTGTTGTACCATTAGCTGCCCATATGGATGGGGTTGAAGTCATATCAGAAGACATCCCCACTGATGACATCACTTCCAAAGTTTGTGGCACTACAGCAGTATGTCAGATGCCTATCAGGGGGAGACAGGCAGTGTAATATGCAATCTGTGCAAGAAAAAAGTTCATTGTGGTAAGCCAAGCTACACATCACTGGTGACACCCAAAGAGGCAGACAAATACTGGGGGGTTGTTTGTATTGCAATGCAGGAGGCATGTTACCTAGCAGTTTGGGCAGACTGCCTCTTTGAAGTGAGAGCAATCCTGATTTGTATCTGGTCTGTTTCTCTTCTGCAATAGCATGGCAGGCTGGAAAACAATGTTTTGAAGGGTTGCCCAGAGCAATTGCCATAGGTTAGGATTAATTCATAACCTTCCAGCCATCAACATTCAGTGTTGCAGAAGCCAAGTTAAATATTCTTGGGTACGCCTTCGATGTGGAAGCACTTGAGGCTGTGGCTTACTGATGTGTTCAAGGATGCAGCTAGTGCAGTTTTTGATCCACAGCTAGTGTGCCACATAAAAAGCTAATGCAGCACACTCCAGCAGTGGTAATGAAAGCTACAAGGGATTCAGAAGACACTACAGCTCATCAAAGGCCATGCTCTAGCAAAAGACTGTCACCCCCCCTGACTCTGGGAAAGCATAACAGTCTCCCCAACTCCCCATGTCTGCTGCAGCACAGCATGACCCAGTGGCTTTATTGGCTAACAGAGCCATGTTACCACCACTAGCATCACAGCCTTCTCTTTATTGCATTAGAATTCAGAGTCGGGTGTCATTTGTACAGAACAGGCAAGACAAAGTAATGAGGAATGTAGGCACATCCATCAGTCAGTATGAGCCAAATGATGAGCCTGTGCTGGATACTGTGCAGAAGCAAATGCTCCTGCACTACCATCCTACCTTCTAGATGAATGGGCAGGAGGGTAGTAAAAGGGGAGCATGGGGCACTGAGAGAGTGCATAAAAAGGCTTTTATGACTCCGCTCTTTGTTAGAGCCAAGTAAATTGAGGGTAAACATCCAGTTTGTGAGTGCAATACTAGGACTCAAAAAAGGGCTCAGAAGGCTGGTGGAGCCAAACAATTGGAGGAAGAACCCCCAGTGTGTGATTACAGTGCTAGACAGGGGTTCTGCTCCTTGAAATAGCCAAATGCATTAAGGATGAAGGAAAAACCAAAGATAAACTTTTGTTATGTCTTCAACCTATACTGTCAGCGTTGAAGGCTCCACCAATTTTGCCTATCCGGCATCATCATCATGACTGAGCTGGCTTGCAGACAAATGTTCAGCATCTGATGAATCTGTTGTCCTATCTTCCAAGCATTGGGCCTGGTGTTTCCTCCCACCATAATCTTTGGGGATACGATCCACGTTTGCGTTTATAAATGTAAGCACTCCCACTTGTGTGTCATTAAGACATCCCCTTTGGTCTGAGGAAATAGCCCCAGCAGTGCTAAATCCTGTTCACACTTCTCTTGAGCTAGGTGCCAGTTTAGGCTTTCTACAGCTAAATGAACAAGTGCAGATGGCCACAGTGATTTCTTACCAATCCAGAATTACAGCAGTTCCTCCCCACTAGGTAGTTGCCATGTGTTAAGAACATAGGCATCAACCAGCTTATCTGTAGAAGGCATTCTGACTTCTTATGGGGAACGTAATGCATATTGCAAGTCATACAGCCCCTTATGTTTTCACAGTGAACCATTTCAGGCTCTTTAAGATGAGGTAACACTTTACAGGGTGGATGGGGATGGATAAATTACTCAAACATCAATAATTCAATCAACTTTGTTGTCTGTTTTATTATCAATTATCTAAAACAGGGAGTACAACGGACATCATCCAATGTATGAAAGTAAGGTCTCTTGTTCGCATTTCATAAGAAACATGATTATATAGTAAATATTTGTCATCAGTGACATCATCCTACGTGGCAAACTAAGAAACGTATGGAGGATTGTGGTTGAGTAACGGGAAACATCTAGGTATACTTTCTATGAGGATTGTTGTTATGATTGGATCTCTACTGTCAGGTGGACAACTCTGCCCACCCCTAGTGCAAGTCATTGTGAGCATCATAAAATACATGACGTCTTCTCGGGTCTCTAAACTATAGGGCTCTTTGGTACGTGGCCCTTCATAATTGGTTGGCATGCATTTGCCCTTCTGGAATATTCCTTTCGTTAGCAGTGCTACCCCAGGTGCCAGTGGGTCGGGCTTGACCGTGCCTCCCCACCCAATTGGCCCATCATCCATCATCTCTCAAGCTGTCTGCCATGAGAAAAGTCTTTGTACTCGGCCTTGTAAAATAGCACTGCTCCTGGGAATGAAAGGGAGTGTGAGTATGACTTTATCTTCTGGTCTCAGTGTAGCCTGTCGAAGAGTCTATTTTCATCTGACCATGTGACTGGAGACCATGTTTAACCTTCCTAGTCATGTTTAATGGTATTAAACTAATAGAACTTGGCATCCAATGTCCTTCCGCCGCACATTATCAGGAGCTTGGTCTCTCGCCTTCTGGTACATTGGGCCTCATTACGATTGTGGCGGTAAGGCAACAATGGCGCCGGTAGGGCTACCTGCGCGGTTGTTACCATGCTGCCACATTACGAGTTATGCTTGCGGGTGCCGCTCTGCACACCTGGTCAGACCAGGCATGCAGAGCGGCACCCGCGAGCAGAACTGGATGGTAGCAATGGTACTGTTATGAACATGAACCGCTGCTACCATCCTCACATTCCCATTGAGCCTTATGGGGGCTCAAATTGGAATGGGGATGTACCGACTACGGCTCCCGCAGAAGGGGAATTACCAGGCCCGCTGAGGTTGGAATGTCCCAGAAATTCCCCCTTCACGGGACCCGGAGCCAGACCCGAGTTTGGGGGTAGCCATACCGGTATAAACGGCATGGCTACCTCCAACCTCGTAATGAGGCCCATTGTATCATTCCATTATAATTGACAATTCTTTTGGCTGCTTCACCCCTTGACACTCGGCCAAGTAGGCCTATGGTTGCTCCTTCTATTCTAAGCTGAGTTTATCTTGCTACACCACACTTTTCCAGCCCTTCTATTCACGGGGTCCAGTTTGCTCAAATACGATGTAGAACTTCCAGATTCCGATTCATATATATACCTTGGTGCATAGCCGCAATCTATTCACTACGTATAGCCATGATTACTTTGTCTACTTGCGTTACTGCATCTGTACATTTATAAAATTATTGTTGTTTTCTTCTGTGCTTTTCACACGTGTGATCTTCATTTTGCATGTGAACATTTACTTGGTTCTTACTTCGTCATCAGATTCTATATGGTCTATTCATCTTTTCTCTTGTCATCTCTTCTGAGGTGTGCCAATTTCTTCATGTGACATCACCAGTCTCTTCTTTCATCCATCTGGATGTCCTCTTCAGGGACCTTTCCTAAAAGGCTGTCAGTTCTTCGTGGGTACATAAAGAAAGGATTTCTCAATGGATGCTTTGCTTTAAAGGCTGCTCGTGTTATGGGCATCATTACAGGTGTCTTGCTTGTCACTATTTCCGGGTCCCAACATATAGGCAATTTAGGGGTGGGACTTCTGGTAGAGGCTTTTGACTCCTCCTCTACAACAGCCTCTGATATCTCACATTGCTACCACCTGAACTGATGACAGAAGTTCTGAAAAATGTGTGTGCACTATCCGACAAGCTTCTTTTCAGTCGTGGAGTCCATCAATGAGTTGTTGATTTCTTATATTTGGTACATTCTCCTTGTTCTTGTCCAATCCTCTGCATGTTCTTCATCCTCAGGTACATGCTGTATAAAAGTTGCCACCTTGACTTTAAACAGTGGACAAATGAATGTTGACAAATATACTCCTCATCCCTCTTTAACCCCATGATCCAATTCCAAATCCTGCAGGAAGGTTGATAACAGATTCCTACCCAGTTGCCCTGTTTCCGTTTCTGCATTGTCAGACAATTCATTTGCATGTATTGTGTTGAATAGAAAATAAAGTTCAGCAGATACACGAGTGGCAGCATAGAGGCTAACCCACTAAGTAGATTCTTTGAATGGCTGCAACAAAGAACGAACACTGTCCAACGTGTGCTACTGTGTAGGTGTTAAGTAGACACTCTCCAATTGTGCTCTGGCTTTTGTAGCACTCTGTATCTGTGTTGCACTTTTCCTGCTGATGCTCCATCATATGGACCTCATAATAGTTTTCAGCTTGTTGTAAAGGAGATGATGGCTTCACTGCAGCATTCTTAAAATATTCTTGGAACTATAGGAGTTGTTTATTTGGGCGCAGATATTCTCAGCCATACCTACCATCTCATCCATAGGTGGGTGCTTCAAGATGGACATATTCAAAGCAGAGCACATGCATGGTTTTGCCATTTCACGGGGCAGCTTTACCATTAGACCTTTTTGTCAGTTGCCACAAACAAGAATTGTAAACCATGAAGAGTAAGCCAATGAGCCACCATCTCCTTTGTTTTTTCCCAGTGATCAACTTCCCTGTTTGTCCTGCTATCAAAACCCGTCCATACACAAGGCGGTCTGTTGACAAATGACATTTGGCGGCTGCTAACTTAGACTTTACTAATGAGGAATACGGGGAAGGTGACCCATGTCTCTGGTGATAGCGATGAAATTAGTGCCTTGAGCACTAATCTTCATGTCCATTGTTAGGTAAACTTTCTTAAACCCATAGTGGTCCACTGCAATCCCCCCTACTTTTGGTCATAGAGGTGTAGTACTAAGGTTTATCTGAAATGGTGGCAGCTTGGTATTTTACTGTGGGAATCAAAAAGGGCAAGACGCCATCTGAACCCACAGTTTACTACAAAGGGATAGGGTGGTACCTATATTGTCAACATTACGCCATGGAATAGTCAGTTAATTTTGTGTCTTTTGTGATATTTTTTGACAAGCTCAAAAGTCTCAGAAATTGTAGGCTGGTGCATTGAAGGGTAAAATGTTGTTTGCATTCAATGGGATATGCATGCAACTATGATGTTAAGACAGATCTTGTAAAAATGTGTGAATCAGCAAGATTATCTGCTTTACTTTAGTTTATTTGCAGTGTGCATCCATAAACCCTAAGGCGTGAGGGCACAGACTGAGACCAACAGAACCGAGTAACATAAAATAACAGGGCAAGACCGCTGAGAAATAGGCTCCAAACTAGGGAGAACAGATTGAGGCCCCATGGCCCGATCACTGGAACAACAAGGTCTTAAGCACTTTCTTGAAGAGGGGAAGGGAGGAATGGCCTCGCAATGCCAGTGGCAGCGAGTTCCATGTCAAGGGAGCAGCACTAAAGTGCTCAAGTGGTGAGGGATGGTGGTGCAAATTTGCCAATTTCCTGCTGTTGAGGGATGTTGGGGGGAGGCTGGCTTGTACTCCTTTACTTTTGGCAAGCATGAAGATAATGCCAACTCATGGGGGTCAACAGAGAATAGGTACCCATATGGTTACCCGGCTTCCCTAGAAAGACACCTTTTTTGGGAGGGCTGAGACAGGTTTTGGGGCAGGCCCCATAATAACCTTAACCCAAGCGGGCCCACCACCTGAGGAACGAGTGCATGTTTTGCACGCAAAGCAAGTTTATTGTAAAATCGTCCGGGGAAGAGCAGGATGATGCTGTGGAGTCAAATTAACTCAAGTCTCACTGAAACACATATGTTGACACATTGTATACAATTTGTGCAACAGTTTAAATCACTCCCATATATTTTATTGCAATCCACCCCCACACGTGATTGGACAAAACCGGTAAACAGCTCCAATTCCTACATTTGTATTTGTATTTTATTGAATTTATAAAGCGCCTTTCCCCAAAGGCGCTGAACAATAAAAGAATCAAAAAACAGTACAATCAAAAAGATGCAAATGAATAAAATGTTACATCAACAGGGAAAAACAGACACTAGAGACGAAAGAAGGTAGAGTTTAAGATTAGTCTGGAAACTGCAAAGAGATGAGGAGGAACAAAGTGAAAGAGGAAGAGTGTTCCAGTGTTTGTGAGCCAAAAGAAGAAAAAGAGTGGAAACGAGATGAGGCACAACGAGGCTTAGGAACAGTCAAAAGAAATAGATTCTGAGATCGCAAGGGGCATGAGGGGACATAGAATGAAAGCATAGAGGAAAGTTAAGAAAGGGCCAGGCCATGGGTGCATTTGAAGACAATTGAAAGAAAGTCATACAAAAGCCGGGATTCAAAAGGAAGTAGTGAAATTGAAAGTAGGGAAGATGTAATAGAGGGGGTAAAGAAAAAAGGAATCGAACAGAGGAATTATAGATAGAGCGAAGAGGGGAGAGATGACAGGCAGGCAGACCAAGCAATAGAGATGAACAGTAGTCGATACTGGAAAAGGCAAGAGAAAAGAGAAGAAGTTTAGTGGCGTGAAAGGAAAGATAAGCATGAGCAAAGTGATTGTTAAACAGAGCATAGCAGCAGGAGTGGGCAATAAAGGAAATATGAAGGAAGGAAGAGAGGGAAGGATCAAAGATACCACCCAGGTTGCACACTGAGAGTGAAAAGGAAAGAGTGAATGGATGAAAGGAAAGAGAGGGGGTGTAGTGGAAGAGATAGTAGAAGAGGGAAAGAAGACTATAGAAACTTGAAGATGTGCAGTTATGGTAGAGTGAAACGGGCAGAAATAAGACTGCAAGGAGAGGAGAAGAGAATGAAGACTTAGGTAACGTATTACCTGGGTATAGGCGGCCCATTCAAGGATTTTACAGAGAAAGGGTAGGAGGGAAATAGGACAGAAGTTAGCTGGGGAAGACAGATCAAGAAAAGTTATTTTAGGACAGGGAGAATAAGCGCATGCATGAAAGCCGCAGGAAAGCAAGAATGTAGAAGGGAGGAATTAGTGAGAGAAGAAAGATAGGGAAGAAGATGGGGATATACTCGGGGGATCAGGGAAGAAGGAAGAGGGTCAGAATGAAAATCCATAGGATGAGCACGAGTTAAGAGAGCAGAAGTATCAAAGTCTGTAAGAGGAGATGACAATGAAAAAGATAAATGTGATGGAGAAAGAGAAGGAGAAGAAAAAGGAGAGGGGGTGAAAGCTAGATGAAGGTTAGCTACTTTAGATGTGAAGTAGTTTGCAAAGTCAGAAGAAGAAAGGGATGAGAAAGCAGAAGGATCAGGGGCTTTTGGAGAAAGGATGTTTTGTCAAAGCTGATAAAGACAACAAGGCTGGTGAGATAGAGAAAGTGTAAATTCGGAAAAGTAGGATTTCTTAGAAATGAGTAAATCAGAATCAGAAGAATGCAGCATTGAAAGCGTAGCAAGGTGGGAAGGGGAATGAGAGTTTTTCAAAAGTCGCTCGGCTATACATACGCTATGGCGAAGGGAAATAAGACTTGGAGTGAGCCAAAGCTGTGAAGGTTTGTGAGTAGGGGAGAACGGATGTAGAGGGAAAGTAGAATCAAGAACAGATCATACAGAAGAGTGTAGAGTACTGGCAGCTAAGTCAGGAGAATGGGAGGAGAAGAGCAACATTGTAGGAAGGGAAGAGCTAAGTGACAGGAGAAAAGAAGAGTCAAAAGAGGAAAGGTTATGGCACGTAAAGACAGTCCGAGGGGGAACAGAGGGAACAGAACAAGAAAGTGAAAAAGAGAGAAGTAAATGATCAGAGGCGTGAAAGGAAGAAGAGGAGACAGGAGATAGAGGAGATAGAGGAGAAAAAGAAGAAAAGTCAAGAAAAGTCAAGGCAAGAGCCAGACTGATGGGAAGAAGGATGGAAGTGCAAGTGATAAGAATCAGCAAGAGAGAGCAGCAAGGGGAGTGGATGGCAGGAGAAGAGATAAAAGGAGATCAAGATGTTTGAGTAAAACAGGGAAAGGATTAGAAAAGGAAGAAAAATGGTATTTAAAGGACGGAAACTTGAGAGATTAGAGCAAGGAGAAAGGAGAGTCCAAGAAGAATTGAAGAGAATTTCAGTGGACCCCCTGTGCCTTAGTGGGCAGGGGGTATGGGAAAAATAAGTAGAGGCAGTATGAAGAACAGCAAGAGTTGCATAGTTTTCAGGGGTGAGACAAGTTTCTGTTAAACAGACAAAGTGAAAATTAGAACAGAGAAAATGGTCTAGAATAGAATGTGATTTATTACAGATAGAACAAGTTTTTAAAAGATAAAAATGGAATTGCAGAAGAGCATCAGAGGTAATATGAGAGCAGGACAAGTTAGATACACTATGTAGTGGAGCAGAAGGTAGCACCGGAGAAGTGCAATAGGTTATCCTAGGTGGGATGGAATGAGACATAAAGGCAGAAAGAAGGAAAAAAAGAGAACTAGGCAAATAAATGACTAGTCGGTACATGATTTGACACAGAAATAAATAATTAAATCAAAGCCTTTCAAGAGGGGTCGCCCATAGAATAGGGTGCCCAGGGCTCAAAAGCAGTTGCTCGCAATCACCCCTGTGGGCCCTCTTCCCTGGAAAAGCCTCAACCAACACCTAAGCTAGCAAATGCTTAGGGGAGGGGAGAAAATTGAGGCTAGAGGGTGAAGGTGTGCACAGGTGTAAAAAGGATAGCAAAAATATGGAAGGCATTAGAGCCCCTGAGAAAGCTTGAGCCTGAGATGGACTGGGACCTACTACAGGGCCCCCAAAAAGCAGTCAAGGCGTCTGTGTTACAGATTGCGCCCACAGCATCAGCACAACAGATGTTACCCAGCAGACGATGCCCAACTCAGCTCACACACTCCAGTGGTGGGGAGACAGGCTCAAAGCACAAAGCTCAGAGGCTACCTATCTTGCATTAGCAGGGTTCAAGGAGACTCTCCAAAGGAGGAGGATGCTACGGCTGGGAAAAATCCAGAACACAAAGAGCTCCAAACACAGCAATACCCTAATATCTAGAAGCATATGTGATGTCAAGAAGTACATGCATTGGTGGCACTGATCTATGGGGCAGCACAAGAGGCAGGCACCACAGATCACTCAACAGTGGTAGGTACCCGGGCCTCAATCGCTAATGCCGATTCTGCTGGGAAAGGCACTGAGTAGGTAGCCGTTATCTTAACTACCATCTTCAGCTCATGTGTAGGTCATGACATCATCAAATAGTTATGAGTATGAGATTTGGTGAGTAGGCACCGCTAATTGTTGTAAACTACGTGTTTTTCTTTTAAATTATCTGAAGTAGGTCTGTAGTCCTGTTGCCAACAAGCCTCACATGCACAGTGAGGTATGGTAATACTGATGAACAATGGATCCTAGGTATGATGTCCTAGGAAGTGGGAAGGACCTTGTGTGTGATTCAACACATAATATTTCTATGAATTCGATTCATATATTGTAGCAATACATTTCAATTCTTCAAACATTTCCTATACTGAATCTCCTTGACGACTGTTGTATAACTCAAAAGAAGTTCTTTATTTTCAGAGACACGTGTGGGTAATAGCTTGTCCAATGCATTTCGGTCTTTTGACCATCTTCAGGGACTCAATTCTACAAAAATAAACAAACAAGACCATCTCTGTAACTCTGTATTTCAAACTGATGTCATATATACATTTCAATTAGATTTCTGTATTATTTGAAATGTTAAAGTTTTTTCCCTGACTGCTTTGTCATGGTAAAAAAGGATGTGTTTGTCCTCTCAAGTTCTGGTAAGCATGCAGCTTACTTGCTGAGGATCCTTAATTTTGATCCTGGAATAATAGTGAAAATATATTCTCTAAGTATACTTGTTCTTCTCTACACATGGTTGTACAAACAAAGAAAAACAGAAAATGTGTTGTGGTCTATGGAGCGTTCTCTCCTATATGTGCTGGTTTTGACCTGAAATAAGGATGTTTTGTTAATGAATAATGGGGCTAATTTGGTGAGTCTCATGGACTATTCCTGCAGTCTATCTCCTTCCATTTACCGCAATGTCTTTGTACAGCCATCTGACATTAGAGAGATTGCTCGGGAAAGCTGATCCTCTGTTTCAGTATGGCTTCATAATTTTGAAAATGGTGCCGGCTCTGGTAAAGTGATGACATCATCAGCGTGATGATGTCATTGCGTGCCTGCCGCCATTTTGGATTCTTGTAAACACTGAATATCTGTATGGAAAAATGGGTATTTTTGCATTAATTTCTCTCTTACTTTAAAATTTGATATTCACATGTGAATTAGGTTTTGTCACAGTAGTAATATGAGTATGCACCTGTACAGGCATCTGTGTAGAAATACTTCATCTTATAGTCTTCTTAAGAAATATTAGAAGTTTCACATGGGTGTAATATAATTGTCATTCTATAACATATTTCTTCACATAATAGTTACAATTTGCCCATAACGTTGTGCCCTTTTCATTTGACAGAAGATATATTCTATGTTGCAATTTGTCTATTTTTCAATGTATGTCCAGAATACTAGTATCACATGATTCATTTGCGCACAATGTTCTCGCTTCAATAGTGTGACAGGACATGACCTTCAAGTTACAATTTGTTCAACCTTCTATTAACATCTAGACATTGATTGCGCATGTTATTGTACAATTCAAAGAGTTCATGTTCATTGTGTCTTATATTTTTTCACAATAAGTTTCAAACTTGGTAATCTAGTGGGGGATATTTCTTGGTCACAGTGGTCACCGCAATCCCATTATTGATATACAATATTTCACCTAGTATTTCTTGTCTTAAATGAAGCGGGCAAAATTACATTCTTCATTCATGCCATTCGGATGTAATGAGTTCAGTCTTCTATCGATTACTTCTAGGATCTGAAATCTCATCTGCGATATTTGGTGTTTGGCTTCCTGGAAATGATGTGTCACCAGTGATTTGATATTGCCTGTACGAATGTTGGAGCGGTGCTGATTCCACCATATTTTTTCTTTTTTGTATTGGTTGTCCTACATAGTACTTGCCACAGGGGCATTTGATAATGTAGACAATATTTTTACTGTTGCATGTTCCAAAAGATTTCAGGTATATCTTTCTACCTGAGTTGGGGTGGAATACTAAGTTGCCTTTAAGTACAAGGCTACAGTTAGAACATTGTAAGCATGGAGAGGTTCCACATCTTTTTGTTTTCTCTGGTGGCCTAATGGTGTCACTTCTCACTAGCATATCTGTAAGGTTTCTGCAAGGCAGACTGGGCTTTGATGCTACTGCCACTGTGTGAGGAGGCATGTCACACTCAAAGAAGTATCTCTCAGTTTGTTTATGGAGTCCTGAAGGGCTCCAGACAGATAGCATTAGGCTGCAGCATTAGAGGCCCATTAGAGGGCCATATGGCATGAGAAAGTTGACCCTACTGTCTCTGTTACTGTGCGAAAACAGTTCAACCATGGCGCAGGGTGACAAACAGCAGACTTTGACCGATCTCAAGCTTGAGCCTGCTTTCAGTCACTTGCACATTCAAAAGTACCAATGGCTGCTAGTTATGCCAATGGGTATTTGAATGTGTACTGTACAGGGTTGGAGCTGACACATTGTTGCACATGAAGGAGGATAATGATTGGTGTGGTGCTAAGGTGACCAAGCCTGTAAAGCAACTGAAGATGAAGACCATCACCGGATCCCATCCGGGGTCAAGTCTCACTGCATGTATGCTTCAGCTAAGATCCAACCCTGAGCGGCATGGTGTGGAGAATTTGGTAGTTGAGATACTTTAGAGCAGGCCAGGTATGCATATGTTATGCAAGACGCACAAGGTGGAAGTGTGCTGGCACAGCACCTATGGTCAGCAGCAGGAGAGCATTGAGGACTTCCATTGCAGAAGGGGCTCAGGCCTTGTGCCTGACTGGAATAGAAATAAGTTAATTGCAGTACTTTTTTAGACTGTGAAAACATTTCATATTCCCTGACTGTCAAAATTGGGGTTTAAAGCATTCAAAGTCTGGTATGCAACTTGACCTTCAGTGGACATTAAATGATCATGCAGAATATAGCTTAGAGAAACACCAGAGAAAACAGTGTTTATTGTACAGAGTCTGAGATTCCTACTAAGAGTCCCACTTCTTAAACTGAGTAATAGTAACACATTGTTACAGTGCCACAAGGTCACGAAAACCTGCTTAGACACTTATTATGACTTCGAACTATCACATCATAGAGTTCATATGGCTCACTGGGTGTGGTTTGTGTCATACTGCATGTATTATGTGACTCTGGTTCACATTTTACCTTTGGGAGCTGAGGGTCCTCTGCTGCACTTTGATGGCTCCTGCTGCACAGTTCTTGCGCTGCGAGGGTGACTGCAGCAGCAGCTCTGCTGCCTCTCAGAAGACAGAGCCCAATCTGAGCCTATATCAGTAATTCTTTAGGTTTTTAACTTTATAATGATATTGTTTATAGGGGGTTAACCCGCCTGCAAAGATTTGCCATCAAATTACATTATACATCCCCTACAATAGGAGCACATTTATGTCCATCTGAGAACAACTGGAATGCATGAAGTTCTCTTTTAATCAATCTTTCAAACAATGTGTCATGAATTAGAAAACACTGACTCCACAAATCCCATGATGGACTGAACCAATTAGCACTCGAATTAGAGCAAATGCACTGCTTCTTAAAGTAGTCACTCCTGCAAGTGATAGTTCAGCTTTATGCTCACCAGTGAACATTTGCATTAGGCAGGCTTTTTTAACTGTTCCTGCATGCGGAAATGAAGCAAGGACTACTGCTCATTCGCACCCACAATGCTTAAAGCATTTTTATGCATGCAAGTGATTATAATGTCCAAGTGGTTCTGTGATGAATTGTCATCTGGCAAGGGTGTGAAAGCCCTGAGTTATTTTGATTTTTATTAAATAATAAAATGAAGGGGATAATTCGATCTCTGAAAGGGAAACTGAAAATCAGATTCCCCTTTCATAAGTCCCATGCCATAAACATAGTGTGTACTTGTGACTTGCTGCAAAAGTTTTCCGATTCACAGGGCCTGCTCTGCCAGTGGCACAGAGAAAGTCTCTTGACAGCTGCAGTGACACCCAAGTCTCTCCAGCACAAGGGCTACATTTAGAATATGAATCCTTGTTCCAAGAACTGCATAACCCAGAAGATGTTGTCCTGGTGGCACATACAACTATACATGTAAGCCGTACCTGAGTTATGGTATGGTGGCCAGCATATTTTAGAGTTATCCCAGCGACATTCAATTGATTTTGCACATGTGGCAGCCCTGGGCCCAGTTCAACTGTGGAAGGATATGTGTATTATTTCCAGACAAGGCACACCCCTGTCCACTAACAGATTTCCTTTGACCTGGGAGCCGAAACCAAGAGGCACACCCATACACAAGGACCCAGGCCTCAAACCAGGGTGCTGCATTTCTCTAGACCCTTTGATCCTATTGAGAAAGGGAGGGAGTGGAGCTATGATAGCCAGAGAGGAGTCGGTACAGTTTTTGGAAGGTCCTGCCATCTTGATTCTCTCTGCTTCGCTTTCTCTTTTCTATCCCCTATACTTCCTCCAGGGAATAAAACCTGCGCAGATGCAAATAGTTGACAAGCTCCAGCCTGCAGGAGAAAGGCAACAAGGCGGCAAAACAGGATCAACAAAGGACAGCTAGCATGGAATCTTCAGCAGCAGAAGAAGTAGAAGAAAAGAGGACGGAGAGAGGTTGGAATCAGGAAGGAGGCGTGCTAGGAAGGCAGACAGAACATGAATAAAGGCAATGTTCATGCTTGCAGAAAGAAGCGACGAGAAGTCCTTACCATGAATCCAGCTTATATCTTGTTCCCAGCACTGTTCTGGATTGCGACTCCAACAGGATGCATGACGCCATCTTCAAAAAACCTAGAGCATAGAAAGGAGGCACAAGGTCGGACAAGTGCAGCCGCCATCCTAGGTATGAAAAAAGGGGGACCGGGTGGCTCTTTTTTCTCCAGTGGTGCCAAAGAAACCTTGAGTTAACTCTTTTCCTGACATAAAGTTCACTCATTGAAGAGCAGGGATTGGACCCCTAAAGTAGGCTAGCTTTAGTCCACTCACCTGGAGACTTTTTTCTATAAAAGAAGTGGTCTCCCACTACTTCTTTGAATCATCTGGAGTCATCTTGAAAGATCCTAAAGATTTTGTTGGACCCTGCTCGGAGAGCAATCCTTTCTAAAATCCTCCAGTTGTGGTGTGAAGGCAGAGATTTCAAAGGCAGAAGCAAGATCTGCTCCCTAACCATCCCCAGGAGCCATTGAGGTGAACATCCACCCTGTACCTAGGACCTTAACTTGCAGTAGTTCCACTGAAGGTGTGTGCCAACCTCCCCCAGGTTTGATAGCCTGAGAATGGACTGACATTTGTTCTCGAGACCCTGGAGTGGGATTCACAGCACCTGGAAGCCAGAAAAGCTGAGATCTCTGCTGTTGTCGATGACTCACTCTGAACCGTGATTCAAACGCACTTTGCCACTGAGTGGTCCCACAGGACCCATCGACACTGCCCTTTGGCATCCACTGTTCTTCGAACCGTTGTTCGTGGTTTGCTCTCATTCACTGCTGCACCGTGCCAGCAAAAGCGTGTCTTTGCCCCAGCTCAAACTATCAAGTACCACTACCTTTCCTTGCTCAGGTCAACGTCTGAAATGCCAGTGTCTTCGCCGCCGTTCCTGAGAGAGACCAGCTTGACCCTGGTGTTCCGTGAACTGCGACCTGCAAGCTGTGGCATCAAACCAACCCGCTTGCACATCTTGGTACCAGCTCGACCGTCATCGAAACTTGACTGCCGAACAAGCCCTGGTAACCACCCGATCTATAAAGCTCCAGTAGATGCTTCGAGACCACAGCTCAATGCCCACTTTCCGCTGGACCACCGCAACTGCCAAATCTCTGACCCAACTCTGCATTGCGGCCAATGCCGGGAAACGTGGTTCAATGCTGTCAAACACCCAAGACATTTGCAGAAGGTATTTGACTGATATCTGCCCCCCAGGTCCATCTTTGGGCCCTAGAGACTGGATAGGTCATTTTTATCCCTTCTTGAAACTTGAAGAAATAACCTTTTGTATATTGTGGTCTTTTGAGCTCATTTCTCCCCTTGTCTTTTCACCCAGAGTGCTGCATCTATTCTATCTTTGCATATTCTGTGTTTCTTCAACAGGGGTGGTTTTTATAGTGGTTTCCAGTTAATTAGTATTGTACATAGGATGTCTAATTAAAGTACATATTTGTATAGGACTTTTATTGGACATTCCTTTATTGTGATCCGTTATACTTAGCTGTTTGTGTTGCTACTGAACCACATTCACATCCCTCTTAAGAGTATAGCCTTCCCTCGGCCCATGTTACCGCAAAAGGCGAAAAAGGTATATCTTTTGACTGTGCCTGTTTTACCTTTATGATTGTGTTGGCTCTTGGTTTGTAGAAGTGTGAGGGATGAGTGGGCATCTTAGCATACACTCATTCTGGTACTACTGCAGGCCTGAAGTCAATTTGTCACAGTGTTGGCTAACGCGCATACCAATGCGTCTGAACGTTACCATAAATGCGCACATCCTCAAATACCAACGTGATCATCAGCAAAGAGGGAAAAGGCATGAGTGCCTAACACACGTCCAGTCATGCAAAGTGAAGAAGTAAAAAGGCTGTGTCACCATGGCACTCCTATAAAAAAAGAAAATACACCTTATGAAGGGCACTAATTCTGTCCCAGGATCGGTCCATTCTCATAGTCTACAGCCACTCACTGGGCATGGATAGAGCCATTTCCATAACTCCTCCTTCCTACTACCCCTCCTCTAAACATCACTGTTGATATCATGGCCAGCCGCTGCCGCATTGTCTTCTAAACTCTTTCCGCACACCTCTCCATGATAAAATTGGAGAGCACTGCGTGATGTTTTCAGGGGCTTCCATCGTTTATATTTTATTGGGGGTTAGTAATGTGCCACTATGTAACCATCAAGCTGCTTCAGAGCGCCAAAGAGAGGGAGGAGAAGCACAGGACAGGGCATATAAGTGGAGGATAGGTAAGGTACAGAAGACTTTTTGATACTCAAGGGTTTCATGTGAAGTTATATTACAATTAGCATCAATGAGACACATCGAGGGAGTGCACGTGATGTGCTGTTCAGCTGGCACATAATACGTGACTTTTGCTCCAGTGGCCTTATCCTCAAGGACCTTTTGCGATCTGTTTTTATAAATGTCTATCATTGGAAAAACGAACTACTAAATTTGGCTCTTCCCACTTCCCCCAGAGCCTTGCATTAGCGCGCGCACATTGAGGGAGTGCATGTGGAGTGCTGTTCAGCGGGGACATACCGCTTGACTTTTGCTCCAGGTACGGCGTTCTACAAAAAAGCATAATTCCTGGTTTCTTGTTGTCTTGTTGGCGATCTCTGTGATCAATTACCTATTTATTTCATTTATAATGACCTTATCCTCAAGGACCTCTTTGCAATCTGTTTTATGAACGTCTATCTTTGGAAATACGAACTACTAACTTTGACTCCGCCCACTTCCCACAGACTGCTTAAATTTGGCACCCGCATGCATCGAGGGAGTGTACATGGAGTGCTGTTCAGCTGTTAAGCTGTTCATTAGGAAGTGGAAGCGTTCAGTCTACATTTAATTAATTTACATTTCACTACACCATGTGGGCCCGTGTTTTATCTGTAAACTACTTTGTTTCTTTTGATCAGTGGTTATTGTTAACTTCGTAGTTTGTTTGTTGATTTCTATCTATTCCATATCAGTTTTATCTGCATATGTACATGCTAAAGTCCATCATGCCAGCAACCGCTGGCAGGCATATTGAACCATTGTTGTCTGACCCATTTGTTGTCGAGCCGCCAGTTATATGTCCGCCTGCCCAAAAGAAAAACTGTAGCTCCAAATATTTAACTTTTGACATTGGATATTTTCGGCAACAGGTCATCCAGAGAGTGATTCCATCAAACCCCTCTCTAACATGTGAGCCCCTCACTCCTACGGATCATCAATTACCCATGGGCCCATCACGAGTTGTTGACAAAAGTAAATGCTTGATTGATTTTGATCACAAACCAGACGCGACCTTCTTAATCAAAATCAGGAGACTGAATCTGCTTTGATTGTTACCGCTCAAAAAGCATCCCAGACTTCTAACTCTATAGTTGAAAGTCCCAGTCAGCCAGCAATGCTCCCCACTGACGGTTTTAATGTTTACTACCCCTAGGCCAGTAACCTCTTGCTAAACAGTAGTTATGCCAAGCAAAGCTTCATAAGTAGTCCAAGAAACTCAACAAGGTCAAGTATGCACTTTCCCCTCCCCTTCTCCCCCGCACTTTCCTTCTTCCCCCCTCCCTTGCACTTGCACTTGCACGATCTGAATGTCACCTGGCCTAGCAAGATCGCTGTCTGTCTTCCCTCTGTTCCCCCTCCCTTGCATCATCGCGCCTTGAAACACTTGTGTATAGGCGCGTTATGAATGCCACATCATATCATATCAAGTCCCATGTCTATAACCTCTTAAGTTATCACACTCCCCAATTTTATATACCGACTCATCAAATTCATCCTTAAATTAGTCGGCTAGCACTTCCGTGTCTTTTGCAAAACCAACCCCGAGACCTTCCTTTGGGCTGCCTCCAGCGATTTTTTCATTGTATGAAATCATGTTGACAACCATGAATAACAACCTCCTGACTTTAAATAATTTTTTCTCAATCATAGAATGGAAATCCGATGACCAAACACTACTTATAAACAAATTACTAAAGAAAGTCGAGTTGTTACAGCCCTTATTGGATATTCATTTTCCTATACCAGCTACTTCTCGTAAAACAATCTCATCTAGTCCACATTCCAATATTAAATTTCCAATCATTGACCAGCCCAAGGTAACACTCGAACACTCGAAGTTGGTTAGCAGTGCTCAAACGATAATCTTTTTATTGATGAAACTCATTCGATTTCTACTCATGAACTAATCAGTCTTTCCATTGCAGACCCTGTAATATTTAGTGAACAAGCAGAGGAGCTGGTTTTTGAAATGTTTGAGACCAAAAAGCACCATACGAAGGCCAAAACAAACAGCTTAAATACTTCTAATAATCCAAGAAATAAAAATAAAAATAAGAAACCTAAGAAGGAATCAGTGCAACAAGCCACTGGCAACACTCTAATCTCATCTGGTGCCCAGGGAAGGGCCTCTACTCATGCATTGAAAGGCAAAGGAAAAATGATTAACATTAACCCTCAGTCACCTGTGAATTCACCCTTGCCAAACATCCTGCCTCCCGTCCCTACTGAATTAAACAACAGCCTTGACATAGATTTAATGAGTCTATCCACATACGCTGTCTTCTCACAGGCTATTTCACCTCCTCCTAGTGCCCTGCTAGATTCATTGCCAATATCCAATAACACCCTAGTTCTGCAATCGAATGATCATAACATAGCTGAAGATGATAGAGTCTCTCAGAGAGATACTGATTTTCTTACTCTGGAGCCAAAAAGGCAGCTTACCTTAGCTTCGGCTACTAACTATACACCATTTGCTGGTTACAAGCCTCAACTCCTCAGTTCCTCAGCCTGGTGTGCTCCACTCCAACCATCCTTACTAAAACCTGCCTATGTGAGAGGCAGAAGCCAGAGAATTGATCAACAATGGTTTATATCGGGAAGCTCTTCTTGTAAAATAGGCACTTCCAAAGCCTGCTATGAAACTATGCAATCTTGATCTATCAATCCAACTACCCCAGCTCCTCTAGATTGCCTAGTCTTGATAATGAAGGATAGGCAATGATATGATCCATATCCAAATAGGACCACCATTTTAACCGTCTTGAAATCCATCCCTTCACTGAAAAATATTCAATTGCATGATATCGATTATGTTCAATTTATGAATTACCATGAATTCAACAAAGTAAAATTAACAATTTCTTCCCAAATTGTAAAAAATCTTTCATGGAATGCTAAAGATCATCTTAGTAAGAGAGGATTCAGACTAGAAACAAATAAAGAAGTATACTCTCATAAAATTGTGTCACGGGGCTCAGCTCCTCACAGGGAAAATATTATCTCTACTTCTGTCTACACGTCTCAAATGGATACACCAATCCTCAAGACAAAAACAACTTCCCTCTTTGAACCACTATCCATTGTTTGTTATGGTAACCAAGGTCAACTATCTAGAAAAATAGCTATTTGTGACCCTGAGCAACACACTCATGAATCAAAATGGTCATGGATGCAAGAAGCCATAAATGGCAATAAGAAACGTTATACACATTAGTGCCTTGAGAATAAAAACTCTCTGTTTTCAATGGCCGTTTGGAATACCAGAGGCTGTAAGCACCTTCGATCTACTGCTGATCCTTACTCTCTGGCATCTTATGATTTACTTCTTCTTCAAGAAACATGGTTAATTGATCAACCAATAGGGCCGGATAGAGCCATTTGTTGGATTCCATCTACTAAACCCCCAAAAGGACGGCCATCTGCTGGCCTTTTAGCAGCAATAAAAGTTGATGCTGGTTATTCTTTGGCCCCTTGTGAATCACTGTATCCTTTTATTCAGTTAACCAAGCTCTGTCTTCCAAACACAAACAATTCATCTTCAAAAACATAGCTGGAAGGATAGCTCAAGGTGTTGGAAGCAAAATGGTGCGGAGCATCACAGGTTCGATCCGCAGGTCCGTGCTTAGAAACCTCTGAGTATTAAGTGTATTATAAATTAAACATTACAATTACAATTACAAATATCTATTCTCTATTGGAATCCCTGTGTGATTACTGATGATCATTTTATTACTCTTGTAGGAACCATGCTTGATCAAAGTATAAGCGACAAAATTATTGACACTATTTTGCTAGCTGGGCATCTCAATATAAAATGTCTTGATACTCCGTACACCCTCCTTTCTTCTCGAGCTAAACACTGGATGAATCTAATGGATAACATGGGCTTTACCATGCTCAATGGTGCCATGAATGGTGACTTACATCTGCAACCCATTTGATATTGTGATGCATTAGTTGCCACAGTTGCTTATGTATGTGTTTCAAAATGCTCAATGAATATCATGGAACATTTTGTGATAGTTCCAACTCGCACGAGCGATCAATATAATATCACTCTATCTTGGACACAAATAATTTCATCTAACTCTGACTATTATAGCCATAAGATCGTTCTCAAGGGAGGCTGGAACAGGCTAAAGTGGTCAGAACCAAAACGTTATTCCCTTATGGAATGATTAGTCACAGTCGCTCAACATTCTAATTTACAGGCAAACCTTTCCTACACTTCAGTACTGAATCTTTTTATTGAAAAAACATATACAGGCAAGCAACTGCACTTTCCTCATAAGTATACATATGATCAAGAAGTGCAAAAGAAGAAAACTGCCTTTGGAAGGGAACGTAGACCTAGCATTCTTAATGATCCTTCAAACAAATGTTCTATGTTGCGAGCTATTAAAATCAAGTATAGAAACTGTTTTAAACAGCAATACTCTAGCAGGCTTCAGCAGGATAGTGAAGCGATGTTAGCAGCACTAGCTTCTAAATCGAGTGCCCAGATATGGTTGCTCCTCAGGACTGGCCTCAGTGACACTACTTCCTCTTATTTGATTAATCCAATCAATGAACAAATGTAGATTCACCATTTTGGTACCCTTTTTGCTCAGTTTCCCCTCCATCCTTTCTCCCCAATTGCTTAATAGTGATTGGTACCATTTACATTTTCATTATGATGATGTTCTTCTTGAAATCAAGAAATTGTCCAGCTCTCGAGTGCCTGGCCCCGATGGCCTTACTAATCTAATGTTAAAATCCAACCCTAGTTTATGGGCATCTATTCTTTGCTTGATCTTTTGTCAAGTGATTGTCAGAGGTTGTATTCCTTCATCTTGGAAACTTTCAATAATTATCCCCATATACAAGAAGGGCAATAGACTCAATCCAACTAATTACTGTCCAACAGCCCTTCTTGATATTCTTGGTAAGAGTTTTGCACAGTTAATCTTAAAATACATTCTTAAATGGCTTACTAATGCAGCACAATTCAATATCTACCAATTTGGCTTTGTATCTGGTTTAAGAACATATGTTAATTTGTTAATCCTTTCAGTCATCAAGAAGCATGTAATGCAAATGGGACAGCCAGTTTATTTATCCTTTATACATTTTAAACAGGCATTTGATACGGTTCCAAAAATCCTGTTATGGCAAAGACTTTCCAGGGCAGGTTGTCCCCCTTTTCTTCATAATCTGTTATACCAATATTACTCAGGTACCTCGATTTGTGTACAATTAAATCATCAAGGCCTTTTCTCCCAACCTATTCCTACATTTCGAGGACTTAAACAAGGGTGTATTTTAGCAGTTTTACTTTTTAACTTTCTTATTAAAGATTTGCACATCTACTTAGACGCTACTCGGTCCTTTCCTCTGAAAATAGGAAATACTTGTATATCGTGGCTGCTCTATGCAGACAATTTAGTCTTGCTAGATAAAACCCCAATTGGACTTCAACAAAAGCTATGTGCTTTAGAACAATATGCTCTAGCTAATTCATTGACCATTAACATAGGGAAATCTAATATTCTAATAATTCTGTCCTCTAAGTCTACTGTGACACATCGCTTTCATTGGACAATAAATAGTCAGAAACTTCACATTGTAAAAGAATATAAATATTTGGGTCAGAATATTAATTCCAGCAATCTTGATCTTCCATAAAAATTAGAAATTAAACATAAGATGCAGACCATGGCAGCCCAAGCTACTATTCTAAATTATAAATATGGTAAATGTTCCTGTATCCCAGTAATAAAATGTTATAAACAAAAAGCAGTACCTTTCGTTACCTATAGAGCTCAAGCTAAATGTCCTGAATTCCACCCAACCTGGGACCTCTTAGAAGGGCTCTATTGGAAGAAAGTCCTGTCTCTTCCAAAGAGCCTCTTTATTCAAATAATTTGTTTTAAACTCGGCCTAACATACCCAAGAATGATTGTAGCTTGGCAAACCCTTTCCCTTTATAGAAAGTATATAATAAACCATTTGCACCCCTCAAGTCTTCTGCCTACCCTGGCCCTATGTTTTGATGATTTCAAGGACAACCTTTTAATCTCTTGGAAATCATTTTGCACCTCTCTTATGATTATAGCTAATATTGACACCCACCTGCTGATTCATAAGCCAGTCTGAACTAAAAGTAAACTCTGGTATTATGACTGGGGATTAATTTGGGATGAATGTAATCAATATAAACTTTTAAAAAAAGGCACTTTGCAAATGAAACCACTCCATTCCATCCCGGTTTATCTGCAGAAATGTCCTGATCCTAAATACCGTAATAATTTCATGAGATTTCAATTCAATTAATGGGTAACTAATTAAATTATAGCCACTTGATCTAAAATCTTAACAGTATCAAATTGTTGCTAATTTCGTTCTGAGCCGAATGAAATAGAAAGACTCGAACATCTCATAGTTCACTGCCCCAATCTGATAGTTGCCATGAAAGCATATTTTTATAAATATTTTTCCAATTTAGTTTTTCTAACACCTCAACAAATGTGGTATATGATATTTAATGGTCACCACATCTCCTTAAATTTAGCTGCTATAAATTACTTATTATATTTAAAATTATCTCCGTAACCTTTTATGTTGATTTTATGTCTGTAACATGCCTAAACCTTTAGTGCTATGCTTAGCAACAGTAGTTCATCTATCTACTATTATTACGCTGTGATATATTGTTTTGTATAGTTTATTTATATAGCGCCTATAAATATGAAAGTGTTTCAAAGCACACAAGGAGGATGGGAACAAAGGGAAAAACAACAGTCGCTCAGAGCCCTTCAAATTCTGAGATGATAACAGTCTGCACAGGCAGAGCAGGTGCCTAAAATTAATTTAACAGTTAGCAAATCGGTCTGACAGTGATTCTGCAGTTTTACCAGTGCAATTAAGGGGAGAAGACAAGGGAGAACAGACAGACAATCCTCAGGCACGTTGCATTTGGGTCGTGAAAGTGCATAGAAGGTCACAGGGAGGGGGAGGTCCAAGTGCACCTAATCAGTGGAGACTGGGGTAAGTGCGGAGAGCCCCACGATGGTGTTCATCTTTTTACTTATTCCCATGTTTTAACAAATGTATTTTGTATGTTCCTCTCTTTATCTTTTCTCTTTCTTTCTTTTTAAAATGCACTGTGTTTATACTTATAACTGCAATGTGGTGTGAATTTATATCTAGGCTAGTATTATTGAATTTATTAATGGTCTGTCTAAACTTGCATCTGCAATTATCACTCAATGTACTTTTTCATACTTTGTGTAAACTTAAACTTGCAATGTCAATTAACTGTTGTAAGGTTGTAATTTCAACCAAAAAGATAAAAAATATATATTATTATTAAGAGACAAATAAACTTTGTTATGTGCAATACACTAGTTGCTACTAGTATTAATGCTATGTGCGCAGCAATACAGTGGTCAGGTAGGCAGGAGTTTGTTTAGAAATACACAGTGGGAAATACATCACTTCTAGGAACTTCTAATTTAGGTGGAAAAGTGACATGAAAGTATTTATCCGGGATCACAAACATTAATTAAATGCTGAAGCAGGTATTTTGGACCAATTTGCAATTTATAAACATGACTACATTTCTTCCCAACTTTGGTTGGTAGAATTCTGTTTTTGGTTTAGTACACAAACAATAAACCACATGTAAACCTATAAATACGCCTACCAGCATCCAATTCAGCATGCCTCCACTGGGTGGTGATTTGAAGTGATATTTCTGCCCTGTATTGCGGATCCACATAAATTCTTTAAAATATGAGGGATGACTCCTACACCACAAAGCTGGAAAGGAAGCTCAGCAGGTTGTGCGACTTGATGAGATCTTGCGTGTCAGTTCCTGTAAGTAAATCCTATGAAATCTCTTCTGCACAATGAGATGCAAAATGTACAATTTTGAACCATTAAAAAACAAATATTTGGGAGGAAACCCATCTCCCAATCCTCACAGGATGGGTTAGATCGAACTTGTTAAAAGTGTGTTGTGGAAACGATTTCTGCCCCTGGATTGAAAATATTTCAGCTGGAGTGTTGATAGAGTTTTATGTTCCCTCAAACACTCAACCAATGACTGGCGGTTTCAGAGCATAACTGCCTCAGCTCATGATACCTCTCTCACAACATGTCTTCACAAGGTAGGGCAAGTGGGAGATGCTTTATCCTTGTGAGGGCACAGAAATGATGTACTACAATAATTTGGCTAATAATCCAAGTATTATAACACTGCTTAGAAGTAGGAGGAATCTGGCATGAAACGCTATCCAAAATTTGACTTTTACTATTATTCATGGGTGGCCCAACCAGGCATTCATCAGTGCTATTTTTTCTTCTTCCAACTGTCAGTGCAAAAGTGTTGAAATAGTAAAACATATTGTGCCGATTATAGGGCTCTTAATAGATGCAGCTCCAGCAGCATTTGAGGCCTGCAACCATTAAGGCTAGGGTAGTTGTGATGGTTGTGGCAGAAACACCATGGGCCTCATTCAGAGTTTGGAGGCAATCATGGCGCTATTAGCGCCATGACTACCTCCAATACCGGTACCGAGTCCGCCCTCATTCAATGGGGACTTACCGGTCTATTCTGACCTTTGTGGGACCGGCAAGTCCCCATTGAAAAAGCCATTCCCCCTTCCCATTTGAGCCCCCGTAGGGCTCAAATGGGAAGGGGGAAGGCGCTAATAACGGTACCGCAAATTGTGGTACCGTTATTAGCTCTAAAGTCCCTTAACAGGTCCGGTCCTTAACGCCTGGTAAAACCACACAAAACCAGGCATCAAGGAAGGGACCCCGCTAAGGGAACTCAGAATAGGGCGCAAAGGGATTACTGGCACCGGTGTCCTTACCGGTGCCCGGTATCCCTTTGCGCCCAACTCGTAATGAGGCCCATGCCTCTTCTGTTTGCTGGGCCATCTCACGTACACCATCAACCTGTAAAAGTGCTATGAAGCTTGAGAAATTTGACCTGCATTGCATAAAGTGGTATATAAAAATGTGATATATTTATTAAGCATCCTTAGAAAAAAAACCTGCACCCTCTTAATTTCCAAAACATTTGTATTTTTTGCTTCTTCTTAATTTATTATGTCTGCAAATAGCCCTAGTGTCACACTGTACTAGTATTGCATTACTGGTATTTCTGGTGTTCAAAATGTCCTCTGTCCTGTACACCCTATGTGTTACACTGGCAATGATGACATATATTGAGGGTACAGGTATCACACACATGTGCTTTGCAGTGGCAGGGCTACATGCCTTGTGGGCAGAGGCATCATGAAGATGTGTTTTAAAAGGCTCTTATTTTCGGTTGGTGGCCTGGCAGTTGATAAATAGTTTCTTGAGTTTCTCTAACGAACCAATTGCAAATTCTATGGCTTTCTAACGTATTTTTTGCAATAAAACCGATGTCAAATTTCATCATTATAACCTGTTATCGAGAAGAAAAAAAAACTTAGATGGGTTGACGCTCCCTCACTGCACTTGATTGATTGCACAAATTTGGGGTAAATATTTACGTGCCTCCACTGAACAGTGTCACCAGCCACCACTGCCTGTTTCAAAGGAAATTAGGGGTGGGGAGTTTGCTGTATAGGGGTGGGAGTGCTCTATTTATTGCTGAGTTTCTCGCTCTGGCGCCTGGGATGGTTGTAGCTCAGCTTCCTCCTCATCCTCCTCCTCCTCCTCCTCCAGAACTCCATGCTAGGTCCTAATGCATCTGCAAAGGCACCACATGCACAATTACACGTCTTCCAGATGCACCCTTTTCTTGTGAGATGCACACCCTCTCTTTATTTGCAGAGGAAGAGATCTGCGGCTACCAATATACAGGCATGGCCAGCGCAGAGACCTACGTACAGGGATGGACTGGCATACAGGGTACTCTGGAGATTTCCTGGTAAGCCTCTGCACCCAGGGCCTCTTTTGTGTGATAACCTATTCCATTTCCAAATGTTCTCATAGGAGAAGGGTTGGGCTTGCTGAAAATGTGGAATCAGAGGCCACTTTAAACGTACTGTCTGGAATTCTCCAATGGAAACAAGTGCAACTCTAGCAGGTGAAATCATTCCCAATTTCACAATCTAAATACATCCATTGTTTGCAAAATCCAATATGTTGATCCCAATTTACTCCAGTTTGACAACACCAGAATATTCTGAGTGAAATTACTAGTACACTTTCAGTTTGACAATTCCAGTACAGTCATGATAGTCCAATTAGACCCCCAATTTACAAAACATCAAGCTGTAGTTAGAGTGGTGTGCATGAGAAGAAAACACAGCAGAGCTCAGATCCAACTCAAGAGTTATTGCACGGGAGTGGTGTGATGAGCTGAACCAGGTACACACTGAAAGAACAATATTTTGCCAGCTTTTCAAAACAACCATCTATTTTTGAGCAAGCAACTGAGTTAAATGTGAAGAGGGAGGAGGAACAGGAAATGTGATATATTCATCTCTCTCTCTCTCTCTCTCTCTCTCTCTCTCTCTCTGTCTTTCTTTCTCTCTCTCCCTCTCTCTCCCTCTCTCTCTCTCTCTCTTTCTATTCTACTATACTCTGCTGAACTCTTTTCTTCTATCTCCCTTACCACTCTACACCCTTTCCAAACCTTCCCTCTAATTGCTGTTGACATCTCACATAGTAATGCACTTGTTCAATGTATTATATACTCTTCTCCCTTGCCTCTTCCCTTGCACTTTATTCGACTGAACTTTTCCAAAGGCAATAAAGGATTAGATTTCCCAGCGTTTGCTTTGGAGGCAATATGAAATGCCTCTGCCCATGGGATACACCATATGAAAGCCCAAATAAACAAATACATGAATAAACAGATATTAATTAATTATGATGGTAATTAAGATGATGACACTGTGCGTATTTTGATATGGCCATAACTGAGTACCTGTTTCAAACATATCCAGCAATTAGTTGAAAACTAACAAAAATGTCTGCAAACTAATATTTGTAGAAACGCATTAATAATATTTTTATATGTGTAGTTCTAATGTTGTGGGTCTACATTCGTGTTAGTTTCCAATTAATGTTGTGTATTTAAGGCATATTTAATTAATGTTATGTTTTATTTTGCTATTTTATGTCATTTTATGTTACAGGGCTTTTCACTGTGCAACGCTACCATTTGCATAGTCTTTAGGTGCGCTGGCAAATCTGCAAAAAAGCGGTTACTTTTGTTTGTGGGAGGTAAGAAAGAGTAAGGATGCTTTTCCTGTATTCATGGTCATTGCAGTTTGGAAAAAGCATTGACAGTGTACGAGTTTGCTTCTAGGTGGTTTGGGTTGGTGGGCATGCAGGCGATTAGGTCCCTATGGGGGGCATTGTGTCCCTGTAATGCAAGGATGCATTGTCCGAGATGATATTGTTTAGTTCATTGGAAGAGATGTGAGTGATGTTCTGCTGTTTGGTGTCAATGCGGGGGGGGGGGGGGGGTTGGGGGATCATTGTAATGAATGGTGTGTGTGCAAAGCAAAGTTGTTTTTTGTGTGGTGTTTTTGCAGGAGTATGGAGAGTTTAGTTTGGGTGTTAGAGGGGAAGCGAGAAGGGTGATCCTCATCACAGTCATGCAGGCTGCTTGTTGAGTAACCAAACACATTGTGGAATGGCCTCCTTCAACAATGACCCATTGCTTGGCGCGATAGGTCACTATGTTAACATGCCACGTTATTACTGCTTTCTTGAAGGTCAGGTGTTCCTCTATTGTGTGCATTCCCTTGGGGAGTGAGATCCAGAGTTTTGTTGAGATGTAGGCTTAAGCTGTAACTGTTCCTTTTTGCTTAACCTATGGTTTCAAGGAGTATGATATTACGAGTCCTCCAGAGTCTAATGATGGTGATGCTACTCAAGGGTTTCAGATGGTCAAATCACCATCTCTAAAGCCAACAATAATGTTGCCATAATAGCTTACTAGAATTCTATAGGCCCAGTAACTAATTAAAAAAACGACCAAACATGTATGCATGCTATGGTCTGCAGACCTTTAACATTAATATTAGACAAAGTAGAAAGACTTTGGTTCACAATGGTGTGCGTAAGTCTTTAAAGTAGGTATAATAATGGCAGGGAGATCTGTGCCGGCTCTGAGCATAGAGCACCTAGCATCCAGAGGACTGCCACTCATAATCTCCATGCTCAGCTTCATGCACTAGCTCCCCAATGCACCCAGCAGCACTGTGTAAAAAGAAGAGGAGGGGTTTAGTAATACAAAAATCAAACAGAACAAACTCAAAGAGATCTTAGGGTGTGTTTTCAGTGGCTGGGAATAGCCATATGGATTATCATTGCCATGTGTAGTGAATGAGTGTGTAAACAACACCCACAGGCTTTGTGCCCCTACTAACATTACATGTCCCTCCTATCTATGCTACTATGGCAATTGCTTTGGCTTATACGTGGGTGCAGAGCACCACTTATTATCTGAAACTAGTTATAATAGCAGTGATTGCCCATAACAAAGTAACTTGTCTCTTGGCTAAGTCATGGCAGCTTCCCCATTCTTTGATATCTGTCAGATAAAGGTGCGGCCTCCCTGTTGCTATTTGTATTGTTTTTAAGTTGTTCTATTTTTGTTCTGTTATCTTAGTTTAAGTGAATTCTATTGTATTTACTTTTAGGGTAAAAGAAGTGTTCTGTACCCAGGTGGTTGACTGGATACCAGTTTTCACACGCACACGCTGCTTCTCATGTTTAGTTTCATGTTTTAATTTCTCGTGCTTTATTTATTTATTTATTTGATCTATTATTACATTTGTATTGCGCACCTAACCCTCAGGCAACTGGGTGCATAGGCTTACGAATATGGTTAGAGGTAATACGTGCTTAAGCAAAGTGGTTACAAGGTGCATGGCACATTGTGTTCGTTTCATGCTATTAAACTGAAGAGTTTGTTTACAAATAATGCAGATCAAATATGGAGCATGCTTAAGAATATGGTTAAAGGAATTGCAAGCTTAAGAGGATAGTTACATATTTAGTAGTCTTAGAATCTTGGTTACATATTCAACAGGCTTGAGAATTTGGTTACAGGTTATGCAGATCATATATGGTGCATAGTTAGGAATTTAGTTACAGTGGCTGTGTGTCTGGGTGATACAACTGCTGGCTTTTGTTGCATATAAGGATGACTTAAGAGTGAGAATGCTTGGCTAGTAGTGACTAACATGGACAGGTGTAGGTCCTCTTGGGTTACTTGCAGGTGAGGTGAGTGTCGCTAGATGTCCCTTGTGAAAAGCCAAGTTTTTAGTTTTTTGAGGAAGTATAGTAAGGCAGAATCCAATCTTATAGCTAGTGGCAAGGTGTTCCAATAGTTATCTGCCATGACAGGGAAGCTTGCAACCCCTGCTTTTTGTCTTTTGAATCTAGGCTTAGTTAATTGGCCGAGATAAGCAGAGCGTGTAGGTCGGCCAATTTTTTTGTTTTGTTGCAATTAGACAAGAGAGATAACGTGGGGCAGTGTTCGAAAGACATTTGTGGGCTACCGTTAGTACTTTGAATTTAATCCTGTCTTTCACTGGTAACCAGTGGGTGTTTCTTCTGATTATTTAATTATTTTAATGTCTTTGAATTTGAGTTCCTTGTAGTCGAGTCAAGTTGCCTCTGCTGGGGGGTGCCTGGCCTCCATTGAAGCTCTGGTGTCTCGTGTCTGGGGTCTTCAGTGGTTCTTTCTTTTAATTCAGACCTGCATTCACAGTTTGCATTCTGTTTCCTATCTCCATTCACCAGCAGCCTGTGGATTGGCTTGTGCTGGGTCTTGTAGGACTGTAGCCCAGCTACACAGACATATTTTGTTGATCTGTCTTTATTTAGCAGGTAATTGTCTCAGTCTGTTAAAACAAAGGTTTGTTTAACATATAGTGAAATTAAAACAGATAGAACAGAATCTACCAACAATTTAGATGTATTCAACACATATCAACATGTTGAGGTTGATCGAAAAACAGTTTTGTAACGTTAGTGCAAGTAATTTAGTGTGTTGTATTATTTCAATACACTCATATAAGTCGACACAATTGGTGTTTCCGGCATGGAAGATTTTTATAGTACCAGGGCATAGGTGATTGGAAGCGGGGTGGCCCTTACAGTTTGGTCAGAGGTTTACTGAGATGTTGGTGTGAGAGTTAATTGAAGAAGAGATTCCACTTGATTGCTACATTTAGTCCTTTCTTGACGGTGTCCAGGCGATAGATCCATTGTTGTTCCATTTTTCTCAGGGCTAGGTCGCGCTTGCCTCCTCTGGGTCTGTTGGCTGAATGATTAACTGAAATATGTCTGTGTATTTATGTTTTTTGGCTTTAAAATGTGCCACCATGGCCTTATCAGCTATATGATTGTTGATGCATGATCTGTTATCACAGATTTGTTGTTTTACTTCTCTCTTGCATTTTTCAAGGTATATTAGTCCACAGGGACATTTGATCCCATATATGCTCCACTTGCTTTGGCAGTTAGTGAAGACTTTGTATTTCCGCTGTATCCGATTGAGATCTATTTCCTTTAGGTCTTTCGTAAGGCCACATATGGAACATTTTCTGCATTTGAAATGTCCTACCACCAGGGGTACGTGCCAAAGGTTCAGCTGTGGGTTCTTTTTGGTTTGTGGTGTCGAATATGTGTGGACCAGGCAATCTTTAAGATTTTTGCTGTGCTTAAATTGCGAACCGTGATTTTCCTGGTTGAAAGGTATACGTTTTCAGAATGTCCCAATGGTGCAAGATGGTCTTTCTTAAATCATTCCTTAATGGAGAATACGTCATGACACATGTAATCTTATCAATTTCCTGGTCTCGAGATTGTTTTGTGAGACATGTTTGTCTGTTGGTATTTCTGTCTGTCTTCCGCGCCCAGCGTATCGCATGTGGTGGATAACCATTTGTGGTTAGACGGTTGCTTAGGTCTTTGCTGTTTTTGTCATATTCTGGCAAGGTGGTGCAGTTTCTTCTCAAACATAAAAATTGTCCATATGGGAGGTTCTCTCGTAATGCCAACGGGTGAAACTGTTGTATGCCAGCAACATATTTTTGTCTGATGGTTTTCTATTCAAAGTGGTGGCAATTGTGTTCTGTTCATTTTTGTAAATGTCTAAATCCAGGAATGGGATATGGACACAATAATGATGCATTGTAAACTTAATAAATTGATTTTGTATGTTTATCCATGTATGAAAAAGTTGCAGTTGTTCCCCTGTGCCTCTACAGATCAGAAAGATGTTGTCAATGTAGCGATGCCAGCACATGAGATTGGATGCAAAGGGGTTGTTGTCACTGTAGATAGAATTGATTTCTAGGTTTTCCATATAAAGATTGGCCACATTTGGGACAAAAATGGCCTGCACGCTTGTACCATGTATTTGTTTATAAAACTTCTCTTGATATAAGAAGACATTTTCAGTTAGTGCTAGTCATGTACATTCCAGAATAAACGGAGTTGGAACCTCTGTATTCTCCCTTTTGTCGAGATATGTTTTGAGTACCTCAATACACTCTCCTTGGGGTATACTTGTGTAAAGGGGCTCAAATATTACTCTGTGAAATGGGAAAAACAATAGCCTGATAGGTCTCATTTTCTATCCCGCAGGAGTGTCCACTGGCTTGAGAGCAGACGCTTTCATACCATCAGGTAGCACACCAACAACAGCTACAGGTATGCACAGTTCATCAATTATTCTTATACCAGATAGAAAAATACGCTATAACACCAAGGTATTCCCCTCCTCTTTTGTTCCTCCATACTGCACTGATCATCCTGTAAGCAAGTTCAAACACTGTACTCAAGATAGTCCAAATAAGAAAACTGCCCAAAACACCAAATGTCACCACCAGGTACGTGATGCACCCCAGATATAAGGTTAAAAAACATGTTTGGGGACACGGTCAGGTATATTAGACTTCGATATCATTTTTATTTGTTTATAATAGAGATACAACCCGTGAGGTCCTCGACTTGAATTCATCGAAAGACTCAGAGTGCGTCTTGATTTTTAGCAGTCCTGAGGAAAATATGGGAAATAGAACACGCACACAATATCTGTAATGGTTCTATAAACATCGTCCATGCTGGAAACACCAATTGTGTCAACTTATAAGAGTGTATTGAAATTGAAATAATACAACACATTAAGTCACTTGTACTAACCTCACAAAACTGATGTTCGATCAACCGCAAAGTGTTTACATGTGTTGAATACATCTAAAATGTTGGTAGATTCTGTTCTATCTGGTTTAATTTCACTATGGGCCTCATTAGGACCCTGGCGGTAAGGGGTCTACGCCAGCGTTAGCTGCGCCGACCCCTTACCGCCAACTACGAGTTCCCAAAGCGCCATGGTCATTTTTCCGCCCGCTTTTTGCGGGCGGAGAAATCCATGGCGCTATGGGACCTTGGTGTTAATTACGCCACCGTAATTTACGGTGGCGTAATTAACTCCTTCCCCACTCCCATTATACCCTATGGGGCCGAAATGGGAATGGGGAAGGGTAAATGGGTCAATGGGGACTTACCGCCCCGCCGCCCTCGGAATGGGGCGGTAAGTCCACCATCCGCCATGGCGTAAACGGACTTTACGACATGGCCGGAAAGTCCGTCGATGGCGGAAAAAATCCGCCAGGGTCGTAATGGGGGCCTATATGTTAAATAAACTTTAGTTTGAAAAGACTGAGACAATTACCTACTATATAAAGACAGATCAACGAAATACGTCTGTGTAACTAAGGTTCACTACCAATACCTAACAGTGTCAAACGGAGGGGTAACCTGTGTCTCAACCATTTTTGTTCTAGTAGATTTGTTCTTCATGAGCCAGGCCCCCGAACACAAAAAAGAGGACATTTACCCCTGTTCTTACCCATACCCTTTGGACTGTAGCCAAGCCAACTGAATACCTGCCAGGTACGGCTGCCTTGTGTCCTCCCTGTTGCTACTCATATTGATTTTAAGTTGTTTTATTTTTGTTTTTTATCTTAGTTTAAGTTCATTCTGTTTTGTTCGTTTTTAGGGTAATGGAAGTGTTTAGTGCCTAGGCGGTGACTGCATGCCACTTTTCACAAGTGCATCTCTCTTCTCATGGTTAGTTTTATCCTTTAATTTATCTGCCTTTATTTCATTATTTTCATTTCTTTGAACTTGAGTTCCTTGTAGTTGAGTCAAGTTGCTTCAGCTGGAGGCTGACTGGCCTCCGTTGAAGCTCTGAGGTCTCGTGCTTGGGTCTTCCGTGGTTCTTTCTTTTATTTCAGACCAACATTCACAGCGTGCCATCTGTTTCCAATCTCTTTTCACCAGCAGCCTTTGGATTGGCTACAGGGAATACAATGTTTAAATATAATTGGATTAATACCCACAAGCGCAGAAGAAAAGCACAGCATGGACGCACCTTGCGTGCCAAATTCGCACCAAAGTTAAGCCCATCTCTAACTGTGTGTCATATGGATAGGCCATGTGTGGAGCGATTGGTTTGCCATTCTGTCGCTATGTCTATCGCACAATATATTAATACGTCTCACACCTGCTATCTCAGTCTTTCCTACAGACTTTAGCACTGCTTCCAAGATAAGGGCTGGACCTGCTACTTGAATTGTTTTCTATTTAATGCCCGAACACTTCTGCATGGCCACAAGCCAAACATAGTGTGTGTGACCTAAACCTGGTTTCGGGACTCGTCTGGCCATTGTGGGGTCCACGCACTACCTGATTACTATAAGATTCTCCGGTCTGATAGATATTTCACTCACCCTGTTGGGGGTCTTGCTTTCATGTTCAGGTCGTCTCTTGTATGCACAGCAATGCCTTTGGTTCATTCCCTTAATATGGAAGCCTCATTAGTTTGTATCTTCATTGCATCATCTACGACATATCATGTTCTCACTGTCTATCGCCCTCCTCGTGCTGATTCTACTTTTGATATAGCTTTTTTTAGAACTGGCAGCTGACCTTTAGGGCCACTTTACCAAACTGATTTTAGTTGGTGATTTTAACATTAGGACAAATGTTTTTTAGATTTGCAGTCCCTTCCTTTTCAGTCGGCTATGTGTAATTTGGACTTTAAAAAATGGGTTATTGAGTCTACTCACCAATTAGGCAACACATTTCATTTAGTTTCCGACTGGAAAAACCTATTTGGGTCTTCGAGTGCCTTGTACTGATCATTTTATTATTCTGTTCTCCATTGCAGTCAAGTCTACCATTAATCTACCGACTATTCAACGGCCCCATACAGCGCAGTTGGCACTCAGTGGAAGTGGCTATGAACTCCGCTCAGAGTAGTGAGTGCTGCGCAGCTGCACAATCTACTGATTTGACTACTCTTTCACAAGCTTGTGTGCTTACAGCTGACTCTCTCACTCCGCTTGCTACCTCTAAGATATGCGCCCACCCTCGAGCCTTGGTTTAATGCTCACCTTATAGAGCTTTGTCTTCATTGTAGGCAAATAGAACAGAAATGGTGAATGGCTTATTGACCTGCTGCTCGGACTGCTTTTCAGCAGGCCACTGTCATCTATAACAAAGCCATTTTTGAGGTATAAACAGGATTTTCATACCAGTAAGTTCCAGCCTGCTCTTAATCAACCTTTAGGAGCTATTTAGTCTGGTTTGCTCATTCTCTGACAATTTGGCTAATATTGGTGCAGTGCCCCCTTTGGAGCCTCTATGTAAGTCCTTTTTCCATTATTTCTGCCATTCGCAAGGAAATTGTGATTTCGGGTCTTAGAACAGTTGACCCTGTGTTGGGTCTTGGGGTTGTTGACCATGCTGCCACCTGGTCCAGTTTTCCTATCTTCACTTCTACGGATGTCACTGCAGCTATGAATCAGCTGAAATCAGCCCCACCCTTGGATCCCATCCCATGGAGGATCTTGAAAAGAGTGGCACCCACTAGTGCACCACTGGTTACTCAGACGGTAAACCAATCCTTTAGCTCAAGAGTATATCCCTCCCTCTCTGAAACATGCCCTAGGGATTCCTCTTTTTAAAATAAACTACTTTGGACCCTGCCCATCCGGCCAATTTTCGCCCAATCTCATTGCTGCCATTTCTGATTAAATTGTTGGCATCCCTGGTTACTCCCTTATTTGGAAGGTTCCTTGAGAATTCACATTTCTTTACCCCATTCAATCTGGTTTTCCTCCTGGTCAGGGTACGGAAACAGTGCTGGTCTCAGTAGTTGACAATCTCACCCTCCTCTTTGACCATGGTGGTGTTGGGGCTCTGATCGTACTTGATTTGTCTGCCACCTTTGATACTGTAGAGCACTGGATCTTGCTTGATCATCTGGTGTAGGCAGGCATCACTGGCTCTAATCCTGTCTCTCGGATTGGGATCAGTCACTCTCCCTTGTGCCCTATCGGTGGACTGCAGCTCCTTTGACCTGTGGAGTTCCTGGAGGTTCTGCTCCTTCCCCCATTTTCTTTAATGTTTACATCCATCCCCTCGCTAAATCAAACCAGTCCCACAGGTTCCAATGCATTTCTTATGCCAACGAAACTCGATCATCGTCCAGCTAGATATATATCAGCAGGATACCTATTCCCAGTTTAGGCAGTGTTTGGAATGTGTTGGTAGCTGGATGAGTAACAACTGGGTGAATCTTAATGGGGACAAGACTGAGGTGCTGATGATTGGCCTTCCATTGGACGCCTCTTCTTGGACACCTTCCTTCTGGGCCCATTGCTTGGACCTTTTCTTAATCCTGTTAAAGTACTTAAAGACCTTGGCTTTAAGATTTCAGCTTCGTTTTCAGTAGAGTCTAAAATTAGCACTGCCTGTCAATCAGGCCATTTTAAATTGAGAGTTTGTCGGAAGGATCTTTCGTATTTACCTGATTATATGTGAAAACCAGTGGTTGCTTTCTTGGTCTTTTAAACCATAGATGATTGCAACTCCCTCTATTTAGCTCAACAAGCGTATTTAATTCAGTGCATGCAGGTTCTTCAAAATCTAGCAGCTAATGTTGCCACGCAGTCACCTTATCTGGTTCATGTTTCCCCTATCCCGCGCATTTGCATTGGCTCCTGGTGCAGTCGGATTCAGTTCAAAGCATTATGTATGGTCCACCATGCTTTTTATGGCACAGGAGCTGAGTATGGTTAGTCTAAATTCCGACCCAATCTTCCTTCTCAAACCCTTCTTTCTCTTGATGGCTGCCTGTTGCAGGTCCCACGACTTCGCCGCTGTCAGCTAGGCGGTCATGCTTTCTCCGTTGTGGCAACCGATTTGTGGAACCAGCGTCCTTGCATGCAGAGGATCATCTCCAGTTACTTTGCTTGTAAAACCATATCTGTTCTAGGTGACTGTTTTGTAGGTGTATCTGGGGGGCTTATCTAGCGCCAAGTTGCCGTCTGAGTGTAAGCTGCGCTCTATAAGAAACCCAACAAAAACATAGAACATAGATCGACTGCACTACTTTTATCCAAGTCCCTAACGCCATCTCCAGGGTTTGACATCCCCCACCCCCTCACACCACATTCAATAGAAATTAGGGAATGCAAGCTATTTCTAGTGAATATATGCAAATTAAAAAGTAGTTCAAACTAGCTACAAAAGGGCACACATCCATTTTCCCACAATAAGGGCTATCTGCCAGGAATGCCTGGATGGAAGGGGACGAGGAGGAAGCCACACCTATTGAGGAGTGTGCATGGGTCAGAGAGGACTTAAAGTCTGACTGCACATCCACTATATCAGCTCCTCCTCTGAAAGCCATCTCACACTATCCCTGAAAGTACACACTGGACTTTTAACATAGGTGGTGGTTCACGTAACTGTGTGCTGAAACCAAAAACAAAATAGAGAGAAAATGACACTGAAAAGGCTCCTCTCCTGACCAGACTTCTTCCATTTTATTTGGACAGAAGACGCTAGAAGCGATCCAGGAGGCATCCTGGCACTACACAAGTGGCCTAATCCTTTCAATCCCTTAGCTCCGGGAAAGAGTACTGCAAAAGGTTGCTAGAGACGATCATTGGGCTGTACACAGGGGTGGACTGGCTTATAGGGAACTCTGGAGATTTCCCGGTAGGCGTAGGCCTCTGAACTCGGGGCCTCTTTTGTGTGGTATTTCCAAATGTTCCCATAGGAAAAGTATTGGGCTTGCTAAAAATGTACAATGGGGCAACTTTGAAAATTATTTCCAGGGCCTCTTTTGGTTCCCAGTCCTCCCCTGGCTGTAGAGAGAGGGACGGGCTACAAGTGATACCACCTAACTATCACCAAGCTGTAGCCAGAGAGTTATGCTTGAGAAGAAAAGACAGCAGGGCTCGGATCCAACCAAAGAGTGATTGGGGGAGGGATCAGTTTGAACAAGTAACTGAGTTAAAGGGAGGAGGGAACACGAAATGCCATATTTTCACAGTAAATCACGGTGAGGCCGGTGTTCCCAACAAGATTGTGGGGCGTTGGTAGCCCCTCATTGGAGAATGTATCAGCTCTCCAACAAGGCCAAGTGCCAATCCCTGAGCTGCGATGTTACACCGACACCCTGCGGACTGTTTGTTTTTTATTGGGCAGAGGTTAACGCGGAAATGTGTCTTCATAATTTGTTAATCGCATCTCTAAAGTAAGATGCGAACCCTGGAAACACAGAGAGCTGAAAGGGAACTCCCTGAAAAAGCCTGCCCTTGTAAGCGAGAAGTTTGGCAGAGGCTGAAGGCGGCCGCTCTCCATAGAAGGGAGTGAACTGTAACTCCCGGGTCTTGGGTAAAGGAAGAATTATGACTCCATGTCATGTCGGCTAAAAATAATCCCGTTCTCTCCCGCTCTCCCTGGGTCATTGGCCTCATAAATACTGTCTCGTTAATATCTTGCTTTGAAGCCATGGCACGCTACATCCAGCCTGCATGCCGCATTCTGTTTACTAAGAGCAATCCATCTCCTTTAATACAGGAACCAGTTTAGCTGCGTGTTTCATCCATGCGACAAGGGTAGCTATTACCTGAGGAGAAAACACGTTTTTCACACACCGGCAACACATGTGCCGCTTGTTTTGGTTACACTGAGAAATTTCGCGAAGTCCATCTACTTGAAGTATGCATGTTGGACTGAATTCCCGCGATCCCTTTCTTCAATGCGCACGAGTCCAGATGCACGCATTCAAAAGCACATGGGCACCTCCTCCTAATAAGAAACGTAGCGCTTGAGAAGGGTGACCAGTTTTTCCAAACTGAAAACCAAGCAGCAGGCCATAAACGTAGACAAAGGACACCAGCCCATGCAGCAGGCCACAACTATAATAGGGCAAATATAATAGATATAGACAAAGGACACCAGCCGAACCCTGCAATGTATATAACAGAGTTCAATAGCTTAAGCACCAAGCTAGACCATATAAAAAAGCTATGATGGGTGTATACCAGTGGAGGAAAGGTACTTGTGGTACTCTGGCTGCATCCAAAAAGCAGGGTGGGGGACCAGGATCACAAACCTTGCCTGAACAGAGAAGCAGGGATTTGAATCCACTCTGCCCATTGGACCACACACCTCCCAAGCTTTACTCAGTACAAATAGTTTGAATTTCAAGGCTTACAGTAATAACGTCTTATAGAGTTTACTTGCAAAAAACATAAATTGCATAGTATAAGCCAAAAACGTATCATTGGGGCTTTCATTTTCACATCCTGAATGGTAAACTATAAGTCCCATTATGCAAGATAATGCCAACCTGAAAAATCTAGTTAACCCCACTGTACAGTGATTTAAGACATGTAATAAAATAAGCTGTGTAATGATCTCAGATAGATATGGGGATTCTTTGCCACAACCTCCTCCAGCTCATTGTTATTCATGATGTTGATTTGCATTTTTAAAGCGCTCACAGAGCCCGGAGGTATCGAGGCTCTGTTAGAGGAATATGTGTTGCTTTGTGTCGTCTTTGTTTCCAAAGCGAGCAGGTTGCCACTGAGTTATCCGCCCGGGACTTTGTTTGCTTGTCAAGATAGTGTACATGGATATAAGGTGCTTTGTGTTGCTCACTTTAACTATCACAGATTGGGCATGTAACTGGTTCATTGGGAGGGTAGCTGGTGCTTTGCGAGGTCTTTCAGGTGGAAATATTTAATTACGCGCTCCCATGCATATGAAAGGGTGCCTCTCCCTCAGGGTTTCTCCATAGGCTTAGATAGGGTGACCAGACGTCCTGGTTTTCGCAGGTCAGTCCCGGTGAAATCGACCTCCATCCCGGGGTCCCGGGAGTTTTTTAATTTTATAAACCCCATCCTGGGTTTACAAGGGTGGGTGTCTACGGTCCTGGTTTTTGCTGCGACCCGATTTATAAATCCTGAAATCGGGTCCCGGCGCAACTCTTCCTGCACGAATAGGGGTGTCAAATGCTTTTCACGCCTCCATTTCCTCTCCCTTCCACTCCCTGGCGCTCTCCTCCAATGAAGAGTTTGCCTGTGAGCACACCCCTTAGGTGCCCCCGCAACAGGCCAGCAACATAGGACTACAGTTTTATTTGTATTTAATTTAGTCCTACTTCTATGTCTATGGACTGTCCCGGTTTAAAAAAAAAATCTGGTCACGCTAGGCTTAGACCTTCCACTTAAGGTTTCTCTTATTCTGTGCCTTTACTTTTTTTCAATATTATTTCCATATATATATTGGGTTATCATTCTACTCTTTCTTCTATTACCTTTTATTCAAAATGTTTCTTTCCTCTCTCTCATCATATCTGCTGTCCTCTTCTATTGATTCTTGGATTCTTGTATTATTTTCTTTACTATATTCAGTTATATCATGCATTTCTTTTCATTTCCATCCTTTTCTCCCTCCATCATACGTTTGATGATTCCTCTTTTCTACTACCACTCCCATCATGCACTTTCTTTTCATAGTATTTGTCTTTCTCTCCCTTTATAGATATTCTTCTGCATCCATTCGATGATCCGATTTGTAATGTATTTTTATTTTTATTTAATTTCATTGTTTAAAGTGCAGTACTGTGAGCTGCAGTCTGGGATTAGTTTTGGTCAGGTGTTGTTGAAAAAAACACGTTTTGAGAGATTTGCAAAACTGTAGAATTGTGTGGGTATTCTGAGCTGATACCGAGATCGAGTTCCATTGGGTGGGTGCATGACAAGAGAATGATTGCAGGTCCTCTCTTTGTGAATGAGTTGTGATTCGAGCTAGTTGGCTGATTTGTTGTGCCAGGAGCGTGTGCTTCAATATATGTGGTCTTTAGCCATCACGTTAGCTGGTGTGCTGCTTGTGACTGCTTTGTAGATGATACATGCAGTCTTCAACAGTATCCTGGCATGGAGCCACTCTAGTTCTCAAAGAATCGGGATGACTCAGTCACGTTTCTGCGCACCCATACTTAGGCGTGCTGCGGCATGGTAGACTGCTTTTAGGGGAGCCAAGTGAATGGCTGTGAAACCTAACAGGAAGGCAATCAATGTGCAAGACCACAATCTCCTTTTTGCAAAGGGTGGATATTTGGACAGGCCGTTTGGTCATTCTTGCATTTTGTTTCACTTCTTTGCCTACTCTTGTCTCATCATGCAATTTCTCATTTACATTAATTCCTTCCCTCTCTCGTACCTTTTCAATCACTTCTAGGTCATCTTCACCTTACACTGATTGTTGTTCATTTAAAGAACTGTTTATATCTGCCTCTCTCATTATACTTTTTTTTCTACTAGCCTTTCACGTTACTTTTCTGTATGATGCCACGTCTATTTTACTCATCTTCTTTTCTTTTATCCTTAATGTATCTGACCTTTTGGAATCAGTAAAAAGATGATTTTGTTTACACTGTTTCCCATTCCCAGGACACAGAGTTTTCCTGCAGATCTCCCTGCCCCCGCACGTAGTGTTCTGCAGAGCAGCAATTTGATAAGGATCTTGATTTGTAAGACTTTACTAGAAAACCAGGACATTTGGCTCGTTTTCTAAATATTGTGTGTACAGGGGGTGTTGCTGAGTAAAAACTGAAATTTTAATAAAACTGGGCGAATAGTCACTCTGTTCTACACACTGACAAGCAACCCTGCATGCAACACAGACCGCAAAGAATTACTAGTAAAAATACAACTCCCTCCTTCACCCACATCTTCTTACTCCTTCACAGACCTCCTGGCTGCAATCGAATTTTGCCAAATCCGTAAGCGACTCGCTGTCATCCATCCTGATTTTGCACCCTTCCCTTACCATATTAGGAGATGTCAACATCTGGTTTGGTGTTCCCTCCAAGCCTGTGACCCATCCACTATTCGCTAACATGGAAGCTCTGAACATGACCCAGCTGATATCCCACCACACTCAAATAGCAGGATACAGCTTTTATGCTTTATTCAGCTCCACAGACTTCATCTCCACCCTGCCTCCACATCCTCCAATCTGGACCAACCACTCCGCCATCATCTTCTCCATACTGACCTGCTCCCCTGCACCCCTGTCTCTCTAACCCCACATCTCCCACCTCTCCCTCCCCTGTACCTCTCTGGAATAAGGTCATTTTAAACCCTGACCTGTCCGATTCCATTCTATACTCCCTCTCAGCCTTCACAGTCCATGAAGAACCTCCCTCTATTGAACAATAGCTATCTAATGCCCTTATCCTGCTCACACTGATGAGGTGCACCCCCCAGAGATCTGAGCTTAACCCAAAATTGTATACACCTGTAGAGGAGCAGTTGCATGCCTCTGCCGTAAATCATGCCCCCTGCCTCCTATATGTTGGAAGTCGGAGACTATTCCATGTTTGACACCAGCCGTTGTGCCAATACTGCAGCAAGTGTTTGAGAAAAGATATCCTCTGAGAGACCCTATCAAATGTATCCACGAAGAGATGCCAATCTGAGGGAGGAATTCCCTGAAGGAATATGAAAAAGAGTGAAAGAGAAGCTAGTGACGTCACAAGAGACGGGCGTGACGCACTGAGAATACTGGCTGAAGAGAATGCATGGATCTTATGGAAACTAAGGATGAAGATAAGAATCCAATAAACTTTTGTATGCAGAAAAGAAGATTGCACGAGTGTGAGGTGCTACAGAAATGCAACCATTCAATGATTGTACAAATGCAGAAAAGCAAGTAGACTAAGTGACCATAGAAGCTGGCTATATCTAGTGAATAGACTGTAGGCGAAGCCACCATTGTATAGGAGCTGGACATCGGTGTCATGAATAAGCTGAAACCCATGGAGAGGAAAGACCGAGAATTGTGTCGTACCAAGAATAAACTGATATCGTGGAAGAGCCTGTCTGGGCTGTTTGGCCTGGCATCAAAACAGAAGTAGCCAAGGTTGGTTATCTATTCTTGAAAGCAATACATGTTAGAAGGATGAATCATCCCTTATCGAGGGGCAAAGAAAGAACACCAAGAGTGCCAAGATTTATTCATGTAAGACATTTAAATGCTGCAGAATAGACCAGAATCATGGTCTTCTGTCACGTGATCCAACAATGGAAATAGAGTTGAGCTTGGAGTCTTAGAAAAACGATAGTGAAAGCCTGTACTCTCATATATTCCCACAGACAAGGATACTTTGCAAGGCCAAGTTCAAAGACAATCTGCATGGCAGAAGGCATGGGTGATGAGAGATGTTGGGCTAATTGGGTGGGGAGGTATAGTCAAGTGCACCTCCTGGCACCTGAGTATGAGCTTTTATGCTGCTAAGTGAACGAATGTTCCAGACGTGGCACAAGCGTGCCAACCAATTGTAGAGGGATGTATAATGAAGAGCCTTATGGTTTGAGAGCCAATGATGTACCCTGTTCTTAATAGTGTTGAAGATGACATGTTTTAGAGGTAGGCATAAGTTGTCCACCTGACAGTAGACTGCCAAACACAATCGCAGTCCTTATAGAAAGTATACTTAGATGTTTCCTTTGAACCTATCACAGTCCCTCATAGGTTTTTTGTATTTGCCACATAGTATGACATCACTTCTGAAGTATTTTCAGTATAATGTGTATGTTTTCTGCAAGATTTGTCGAGAACTGAGCAAACGTCCATTGATGTCCGTTGTAACCTCCCTGCTTTCGATAATTGTTAATAAAACATCTTCCTGAGTAGGTTTGATTATTTGGACTATTCTGCAAACCCCATCAATTGCATGCACAATACTAAAGAACCATATGTTTACACCCTCCTTCAAATCCCTTAAAACCCAAAAGCATCGCCTGGAGCGCTCTTGGAGGGCCAACCCCATGCCTAAAAATAGAGTCACTTATGCCAGACACACCAGAGCCTATAGGATTGAAATTAGCAAAGCCAAAGGATCTTTCTATGGAAACCGAATTTCCAACTCCCATAAACCTAGCAGGGAACTCCACAGGATCATAGCAAACTTCAAGATCCCAAGCTGTTCCACCCCTCCCTCCCTCCTAAACACTGTGCAATGCCCTGTGTGTGGGGTCAGAAATGTGAGGTGGACCACGTTGTTAAGGTTTCTCAACAAATGCAATTTTATTATTTTATAAAGTTGGATGAATATCTCACTAGCCCTACCCTGATGAGGATTACCCTGTCGACAATAAACTAAAAGAAACACTCTAACAAAGGATATCTGTCCCTCAAGCCTTTTAAAAAGATTTTTTTTTCATTTGATTTTTATTTCTTATTCAGTCAGTCATACAGTTAGCCATAAACTACAATACTGTCAGTGAACTTTCCAATAAAATCACAACTTTACCATATTCAATGATCTGTGGTGATCTTCTTACTAGAATAACCAATCAACCCACTGTATTTGATAACATTCCAACCCCCCAACTCCACTCCACTCCCCCATCCCAACAGGCCTTCACACATATCTTGTCTGTACATCCCGTTACTCATACTTCTACATATCAAATTTTCTTATCCAAAGTGTGTTCTTTCCTTAGCTTCTTGTTGCCCTTCTCTAGAATGCATTGGTTTAAATAGAGTTTGTATGAGTTTGTTCCACTGCAATAACTCATCCCCAGGGTCCTGCTGCTGCTTACTAATTGCCTGTTTCCATACCACTGTCTCCGCCACTGTCCATTTTTGCAGGTCTGTCCACCACATCTCCACTCATGGGCTTGTTGCTGATTTCCAATTCATGGCTATTCAGCGCTTAGCCAACACATAGCCAATGTCTTTCAGTTTGGCTACAGTCTTGCCGGTCTTACCCCATGGGTAGAGGCCCAGCATACACACTGCTGGGGATTGGACCTTTAGCCTCACCTCCCCACTTCACATTTGAAGGGCAATATCCTCCCAGTACCTCCGTATAAATGGGCAGTCCCAAAACATTCATAGCATTCCAGCATTAACAGTGTCGGATTTGGGACAAACTTGCCTGTCTGCTCCTTTGAATTTTGCTATTACTTGTGGCATTAAATAGGCCCTATGAGTTACATATAATTGTAAAAGCTGTCTCTGCGCATTCCTGGAAACACGTTTGTGGTAATGTAGTGAATTAAGCCACTCTGCATCTGTAAATGGCCTATCCAAATCTGCCTCCCACTTCAATCGAATTCCCAGTTCCAACCCGGAATGATTATCAAGTAGCACTTCATGTAATATAGATATAGCATGTCCTCCCACTGATATGTTTATTATCATTTCATCGTTTCGACCGCTTCCAGCCTGGCCATTTCACTCCCTATTGCCGGCCATCTACTCTTGACTGTGTTTAGAATAGTTTGGTGTAATAGGTGTTGTCCTACAGGTATTCCAGAGGTCTCTTATAATTCTTGTAAGCTCATTAATGCGTCATTAAACATGAGGTCCCATATTGTGACAAGCCTGCATGATTCCCAATGGATTCTTCTGCTAGAACTTAGGCCTCTGCACTTTATTAATACAGCTGCTCTGGAAATTTGTGGTGAAATAGGGTCTTTTATCTTCAATTGCTTGCATGTTCATCGCCGTATTTGTATACCCAGTTTCATTAAATGCAGGTATTCTTTCGGTTCAGTGTTAAGTACCCATAATAGCTCTCTTAGGTATAGATGTTCTACTGCTGGTTGTAGCAGGGTCGTGTCTATTGTTGGGTCGTCTGTTTGCCAGCCTACAACATACTGGAGCTGACTTGCAAGATAGTACAGCTGAAACTGCAGTATTCTTAACCCTCCGGTTTCATAAGTCCTCTGGAGAGTACTTAACGCCACTCTATGCCTACCATTTTGCCACAGGAATTTCCTGCACTCTTTGTCTAAGCTGGCAAAAAAACGTTTACGAATATTGTAAGGCAGCTTACCCCAAAATTTCATGGAGTTTATGATTCTCTCTTAACACCCTTTGAGTGTTGTTTGTGTGGTCCTGCTTTGGTGTATGATAGATGTCTAATCCCAGATACCGGAATGTGTCTTTGTTCCACTTACGCACCAGTGCAGGCAATTCCCTGTCACTACTACCAGTGAGCTTAGCAAGTAGGAAAAGGCAAGATTTCTCTCTGCTAATCGTGATCCCTGATAGTGTGCTGAAGTTGTCCAGCAGATCAAGAATATGTTGCAGGTTCACATCTGGGTGTTGTCTGGACAATAGCATATTGTCAGTGTACATGGACACTATGTGATGTATTCTGTCTATTCTGATACCCGCCCCACAATATTCACTCTTCAGGAGGGCAGCAATAGGCTCCATTACAAGAATAAATAGCATTGGGGCCATAGGGCATCCTTGTCTAGTGCTCTTCTTTCTTTAAGCCCATTTTGTCAGCGAGCGTTCTGCCCATTCTTACCCTGCCCATGGGGTTAGTGTATATCAGCTTCACCCATCTAATGTACCTCGGTTCGAACCCAAATTTTTTCGATTGTCGCGTAAAGCCAGTCCCAATGAATGGAATCAAATGCCTTAACTGCATCTAGTGAGACAACCGCACAGTGATGGTTCAATGCCTTGATACTGTCTATTACATGATGCAACCTTCTTAAGTTGCCATGTGATAGGCCAGGCACATATTGCATTTGGTCCGGGTATATCAAGTCAGTTATTACCCTCCTAAAAGTGTTTGCTAATAGTGCAGTAAGGACCTTACTATCCTGATTCAATAGCGACAGGGCCTATAGAAGCCGTAGTCTGCTTCCGATTTATGAGGCTTGGGCAAACTATTACCGCCTCTCTTAGACTTTCAGGGAGCTCTTCGTTTTCATACGCTTCCAAGAACATTTGCAGCATGGGCGGTGCAAGGCTGTCTGCAAACTCCTTATAGAATTCACCTGGCAATCAGTCCATGCCGGGTGTTTTTCCTGAAGGCAGAGTTCTAATTGTGCCTAGGACTTCCTCTGCTGTTACTGGTTCTTCTAATAATTGCACGGCCTCTGCACCCAGTTCCGGTAATTGTATGAGATGTAATGCTTCCTGCAGCTCTGTGCACTGCACCATGCAAGCATCTCCATATAACTTCCTATAGTATTTATAGAATGCACCGTTCACGTCTGCTTGTGAGTTACAAGGGAGACCGTCCCTGTCCTGCACTGAATGTATTGGCAGTTTCCTGCTATTGCTCTTATATAGCCATGATAAGAGCCTACCCGGTTTGTCCCCTTCTTCATGCATTCTTTCAATGTATTTCATGTAGTTTAAATTTACCTAGTCTATCCCATAGCGATATATGATATGATATGATATGGCATTTGTAACGCGCCTATACACAAGTGTTTCAAGGCGCGATAGGCAATTCTGTTTCAGCTCTACTACTTTTTGCAGGTTAGCTTTTCCCCTGTTATTCCTTTTTCCACACCTGTCAGCTCTTCCTCCATTTTGCATAACTCTGTGGTGATTACTTTTTGTGTGCCTCCAGACTTGGCTATCACTTCCCCCTTATCACTACTTTAAAGGATTCCCATACTGTGCCTGCTAATTTCACACTGTGCTTATTTAGTGCAAAAAGGTCTTCTGTTTGTTTGCATATGTGTTCTTTAAACGCTGAGTCTTGTAAGGTCTTGCTTCTCAATTTCCAAGTTTGGTTTGCCAGTCTGGGTGAAGTTATTTTCCATTTCAAAGTCAGTGGGGCATGGTCTGACAAGATTCTTGCCTTGTATTATGCCTCTCTAAATTCCCCCATGTGTTCAGTCCCTGTAAAGAGATAGTCTAATCTTGTGTATACTTTATGCGGAGTAGAGTAGTCAGAATAGTCTCTCATGTTTGGTTGGAGCGTCCTCCAGATATCTATTAATTCATCAGATCTGTCCACTGTGGGGTTTAACATGCAATTAAAGTCCCCCCCCAACAGTAGGATACTGCTTTTACAGAGGCCTTTCCTTGTTGATAATGCATTTCCCACTGTTTCCAAGTACACCATGAATCAGAACCATCCTACCTTTGCTGTCTGTTTGGGTTTGCAGAATGTTCAGTGGTACAGAGGGAGCCACCCATATGAGGACCACCCAAGCATAAACTGAGTATGTGGATCCTACTACTTGGCCACCACATTTTTGCACAAGCATGTCCTGACATGTCTTAGTGAGGTGTGTTTCTTGTAGCATTGCAATTCCTATCCAGTTCTTACGCAGATATGTCCTTACCCTGTGCCTTTTTACACAAATGTTAAGACACAGATGTTCCAGGTCATCACTCCAATACTGTCAGCCATGATGTGCGTGTATGAATAGTGTATCTCGCTCTGTCGCTGCTCGAACTTTGTCTCTCGGGGGGAAGCTGGGCTCGTATCCATGGATGAGTGATTGTAGTTATCGGGACATATAAGAACTGTAACAGGCCTTACTTACTCCATCTCTAGTTAACTTTTTCTCACCCCCCTCCCCAACCCTCCCACCCTGAACCCTAACCACCCAAGAATGCTTTGCATTCTCAGACTAATCTGTTTCCACTCCCTCCTTTCATAGTCTGCCGACCGGAGGTTGGTGCACCACGGGTGGGTACCTAACAACTAGTACCCTAAAGTAGAACTAAAAGGGGGAGGTAGTGTGTCATAGGGCTGTTCCCTGATATAGTGTTTACTGAGATTTTGGACGGAAGCATTGCCACTGTAAAAGGTCAAAGGTTCTGTTTAACTAGCAGTCAAAGGATTTATATTCCAAGGATTCAGGCTTTAAAATTAACAAATGAGGAACAATATTTGTTACATCAAAACTCAAATCTGCCTCCTGATAAACGTATGGTAAATATAAAACAGGAAAAACTAAATTTTAAAGTGAAGGCTAAGGGAATGCGGATGTTGAAACATCAAAAGGAAGGTGACATTTGTTTTCTGCCATCTTAAATAACAGCGAGCAAGTAGTTCGCCAAAATACTAACAACAAGATAATAATCAGATCATCCTTCAGTACTGTCCCATTTCAGAAACTATCTGTTTTTTACACTTTTCTAATCTGTCCAGCCTGAGCCTATTGCAATCGGAGAGGGAGAAGGATTTGCCATCTTGGGATTTTTTCTTTGAACCAGAAGACATAGGAAATTTCATTCAAAAATTCTGTCACTCAAGAGCCCCAGGTCTGGGAGAACTATGTAACTGGTAAGAGTGACCCAGACTTCTGGTCAATTACTCTATTTAAAGTGTTTAAATCTGCATTAGTATGAAAACAGTTTCCTTATATAAAACATACAGCAAATGTGATGCAGATCTTCAAAAAAGGAGACAAAAATAACCCTTTGAATTACAGACCTATTGCCCTCTTAGACCCTGAGTCCAAGATATTTGCCTCATTGATACTAAAGGAGCTTACGCCATGGGGGAATACCTCTGGCATTCTGAAGCCGAATCAAAACGGTTTTCATAAGAAGGTGGGCACAAATGCTGCAGGTCTCGTCATCACCCGTCATCAGCAGAGAGTATGGGGAAACCAAATCCCAGAGGTATATGCAGTTTCGATCGACTTGTCAATGTCATTTTACAAAGTGCATCGCAACGTGCTGTGGAAATAACGTAAAAACTGGGGTATCCCTGAAAAATCTGCTGGCGGTTTTAGGGCATTTGCACTCTGGTCTATCCCCATGCATCAGAATGGGTCATTGTGGTGAGATGACAGCACTATTACAATCACACAATGTACTGGGCCAGGAATGCGAATATGCGCCGATGTTATTTGATTTTTTTTTACAAACCTTGCCGTTGGCTTGGCGCAGGCTTCTTATGTTTCATGAAACATGATGGAATGTAGAAACGTTTGGGCTACCTACACTGATGGCATTCTGTTATTTGACCATTCTAGGGTAGGAATACAGCACTTACGGGTAGCCTTCGGTAATCATGCTACAAGAAACGCTCTGAATATTTTAAAATCAAGAATGCTGGTAATCCATGCAGGGCATAGAAAGTTGTCTACTAGTCGCTGCCTTAATTCAATGAGCAGAGAAGAAATGTGCCACGTAAAATATCTAGGATTCAATATCTATAAGGAGTTAGCAGAGCAAATCAAATGGCGTGCCAAATGAAATCCTTCCAACATCAGCTCTGAAGATTTTCCCTTGAACCTTTTGCTCAAATCATAGGAAGCAAAGGCAGTGCCAACGGTATGCTATGGTCAAGAAATGTTTATCAGCTAACAACATATGATTTTGATTACATACAGGGATTCTTATGGTAAAATATTCTTGTCTTACCAAGCTCAGTTCCTATGTCGATCATTCGACATGAATTAGGTTTAAATTCACTAAACTATAAAATTTGTTGAAATAGAGCACTTCTATGTTCTAAAATCTGCCACTTACTGCAACATTCAGTTTTCGAGCAAATGGATTTATCAAGAGCACTAAGAGCGAGTGTGTTGGTCGGTCAAGTCGTGATTTTCTTGAGGCTGCATCAACCTGCTTAGACTAACTAGCAGCTACTAGCACACTAGCCAGAAAGAAATGTAGAGAATATGACTGGGTTAAGACCGGCGATGATAAGCTAAATAAAGAGTCTGGGGAAATGCATGGGAAAAGAGGAAACTGTGCCCCCCATTTACATTTATGTCCATCACAGGGCCTTGCCAGATGTGTGTTGTGCTTTCGGCTGAATGTACTGCCAACTAAAGAAATTGGGTTTAGATGCAATATGTGGCCATTGTGTTGGACCGGTTGAGTCCCTAATGCATCTGATCTGCGAATGTCCAGCTGTAAGTTCACTTAGAGATAACCTTCTTAGAAAAAATGTTAATTAATTGGGATTACAACCTTGGGTGTCCTTTTGGGAAACAGTGCATTCTGATTGCTGATCTAGATCTACACTGTTGGCTTTGTATTCTTTTTTTAAGAAAATAGAATTTGTCTTAAAATGAGATTTTTTTGTGTAAGTCGGAATTATTATGCTTTTATGTTTTTATGTGAAGTGGAAGTAATTTATTATTTTGTTGTGTTAAGACCTATTTATTTAAGTCATATGGCGCAGAAACAAAAACATTAAATAATAATAGCACTGGGCAATTTTGCCACCCAACACATTTTTTTTTCTAGTTTACAATGGAATGTTATGAGCAGCACAGAGGTGAAATCATAAATCATTCTCTTTTCTTTATTATATAGCATGAAGATGAAACAAAAACGAACTACAACCCCAGCATCCTTTTTGATTACATAATCTAAGAAGCGCCATCCTCTTTCTTCAGTGAGCCAACTTTTCGAAACCTAAGTCTCAGAGTGGGCCAAATCTAGATCTTTTTAGTGCATCGCCAATTTATTCCAACTCAGTCTGAAAAATTGGCAAGAAGAACAAGAGAGCAATAATCCCTAGGATCAGCAGGCTTAGGTTCGAATAGCCCATAGAGTTCGGGGCTACCATCTAATAAGAAAGCTGACTCCATGCAGTTCCTTGAACATACCATACATCCAATTTATCTAGGGTGTGAAATGGCAGGAATCTGTGCCACTTTGATAATAATCAGAATTTTAAAGAATGACACGCATACTCCAATTTTACCAGTTTACAAGTCGGTTAATACTGCAGTTGTAGCATGCACAACCAGTTCACAACAGAACTGTGAAACATTGCAGCACTGGACCAATCCATGACATGAGGATATCTTCCAGCCGAGGTCTTAGACAGAAAATTTTCAGGGCCATTTCCCCTGCACTTGATTGAGTACCAAACATAGAAACTTCTATGCAAGGTAAAGCTATAATGCAACACACCCATCTAGCCAAAGTGGGAGAGGTAACTGCATGACGCTGAGAGGAGGTTACCTACAGACCACTTGAACAACATTCACTTTGACAAAGGAATCTTACCAATCCTTGGGAAATCTGGAAAGGCAACGTATTTTATAGACCAAGGGTTTCACCTCACGTGTGGTGCATGGGGCTATCATACTGTAGACCACAAGCAAGGTGAAACGCGAGATGAAACTCTTGGTCTGTGGATCCCCTAACAGAAGGACGCGGCTTTTGTCCAATGCATCTATATACAATCAAGTTCAGCACTGGTACATGATCAGTGTTTCAGACCGAATGAATTGATTAGTTCTTATCAGGAACTAGCACAAGAACCTCAGCTATTTGATGATACCATGTTATATGTTAACAGCTGATTACAGTATAGTCCTGATGAAGAGCGGAGCTCGAAACATGTGTTGGCTACCTAACAACATTACTGTTATTCATCTGTAAAATAACCAAATATATTTTCACGTGCTTTCACTAATCAGTGTTCATATTCTATCTTTTTCAAGGAAAACTTTAATGAGAGGCGCATTCTGAAACTCCATGTCTGTTTTTCTCATATTGTTTGGTAGGCGTTTGGGAAGTGTCTCCACCAGTTTCAACCGTGACTCCAGTTCATCTATTTTCCCTGGTGTTTTTGGTTTCATTCCCAGACATTTCATAGACCATCGAATAGGGAACAACGTGTTCTTGAATGTCGAAGCTCTGTCATCTAATACTCGCCAAAAGGATAAGAAAGCTGGAGCCACAGCTCTCTATTATGGAGTTAGTCCTGAAAGAAAGTAAGTACTAGATTAAGGCCCCATTATGCTGTATACTTGGGATGAGAAGGAATCTAAATGTGAATACTTCTAAGGAGACAGTGCATTATCCTGGGCGGTAGCTCAGCGGCAACGTGTTCGCCTTGGAAGCAAGACGACATGAACCAACACAGGTTCCATTCCCGGGTCCGCGCTTAGAAACCTCTGGGTATTCAAGCGCATTATAAATACGCAACTAAGATTTTTTTTAAAAAAAACAATTACGCAACTAACAAACAGCTCCTCGATGCCTGCGGGCTGTGTGTGCGCTTTAAAAATGCAAATAAATAAATTAAATATAGGATTATTTCCTGCAGGAAACCTCTCCAAAAACAATGCTCAGCGGAAATGGGTGACTTGTAGTTATGTTATCTGTATTTATAATTTGTATTTGTATTTATTTGCTGCAGGGAACAGTTCTTCTACCAGTAGCACTGCACATGGGTAGTCATACAGAACGAAGCCATCTTTGAAGCATAATACAGATATTCTTGAGTCCATGGAAGGAGCAACAACCCTTTTTCCTGGAAACAAATTCCTGCAGATTCTGACTTCATTTGGGCCCTCGCAGAGGACTTCAACTTCGAGATGAAATGAGAGCATGTATATTCTACCAGATGGTCTAAGGAGACATACACCCCAGAATGTGGGTAGCTAAGAATGACAGTGTTCAACATCACTCTCCTAGGTCACCCCAGAGACCCGAATTCCCAGGCAATTCATCATGCGTAAGGTCCAGTAGACGTTCAAGTGGCAGGCCTGCCTCAAATGGAATGATGTGTCTTTCAAGCAATTGGTGAGGGGAAGGAGGCACATATTGCAATTGCAGAGGTGACAACACGGGAGTTGATAGAACCAATGCTTTCTTAACCCTGTCTGGCCCTCCTCACTGTAAAAGAGTCTATGAGGTGAGGAACTCTCACTCAACACTGTTGGATCATGCTACACATAGCACTGGAGTGATGGGGCTGTGAGGAAATATCACAACACTCATTCCTCCTTATCCTTTCCATGTGTTTCCTCTTATTATTCACTTTTCTTGGAACACCCTTGATCACACGTAAAATTAGCAGCGAATCTGTGACCAGTCATGGGAAAGGGTAAAGAGAAATGAGAAGGACTTTGCTGGGAAACAGTGCATCCACCATTCTAACAATATGCCAAATAGAAGATTTTTTTGTCCACGGATTCAGGAATTGAAGTCAATAAAATGACATAAACTCCTCCCAAGGCGTTTTTTGAAGTTCCACATTGGATAACTACGGCGCATGGTTCATGACTTTTAGAATTTTGGTCTGATCCTGATTAGTTATTGTGATCCACACATTTCTTGGAGTAAAGTGAGTCACACTTTGGCAATAGGCATATGCACTTGATTAACCGGCCACAGAAAGCAAAACAATGCGAGACGTGAAACCGTCTCGCTGACAAAAAGGTTGTCTACTCTATAACCACATCAACAACCATTATTATCTCCCTATCTGTGGTATGTCCAGCATGTCGAAGCCATGCCCACCCAAGACAAAAACATGGGGAAAAGACCTTACACTTACTTCCCTAGGCCCCAAACAACATTTGGGAGGGGCCGTATGTCAGAAATCCGAATTTCCCATATTTCCAAATGCTCCCTGAAGAAAAGGAAAGAAACTTCACGTTTGTTTGGTTTCCGCATTCATGTCATGGTTACCAAAACACTAGGCTGTGCGCAAAGTGCTTATGGCAGACTTTGAGCCATCCACAGTGTTATAGTGAGCCAAGGCATGTAGAAAACCATGCCCAAGAAAACCCAGCATACAAAGACCCTCTTCGTATGCCCCTAGGGCCGAACGGCCACAAACTGACAAGATTCTATATGGGAAATCTAGAAGGAAATATAGACACATTTAACTAAGGGTGAGTTTTCGACCATGGTGTGCTTGGCAGCAGGAGGCTAGTCTGGCCTTCGTGTAGGTTCCTGAGTTCTGCTAGGGGCTTTATGGTAATATTAATATTGGTGTGAGGAAGGTATCCTCTTGCACTGGGGCTGGGCACTTAGGGGTGTTAAGTTACATAATCCAGCATTTTACTAACCTTCTCACCCTGTGGGTAATTCCATCTCGGAAATTGTGGTCTGCTAAGTGGACCCACCTTTTATCTAACTCCACACCAAAAGCACTGTGTACACCAGTGTTGTGCTTCATCAGTATCCTGATCTGCAGTGCCTGCTCTCCAGTGGCACAGAACAGGTTAAACGGTCACATGTGCCCTCTTCACAGCTGGGGTGATAGAAAGGTCACTTCATCACAGAGCCTGCATTTAAAACATGCACCTCTTTTCCAAGTCACATAATTAGGAAAAATGTCCAACCTGGTGGCAGTTTATTCTTTAAACATAAGCAGTGCCTGAGTTGGGGATGATCTGTATCATACAGGTGTCAACACTGTGAGTCCAGGTCAGCCATGGGAAAGGTGGGTTCTTCCTCCCTAGACTAGCTGTCTCTCCTGCACCCAGCAGTACCAGAGCCGGCATGGGCTGCCTGCCTTTTTGATCTTTTGTGAGGACAGGCAACACCTGTTTCCAGCAGGTCCGCCCATCAGCAGGAGCTGTTCTGGCAATAGGAATCAAAGTGCACATTGCAAACAAAATGACTAGCGTCACACCACAGTGTTGCATAACAAAGGGCCTTTGATCCTTTGATGCTATGGATCTCTGGAGGTGGAGGGAGTGTATTCAGAGGGAGAACAGCACTGTTGGGGAAGGATCCCACCATCTTTTTCTTCTCTGTACCTTTCCTTCCTGCCTGCCACTTGCACTTCCGTTAGCAGAGAGCACTTTGGGCATGATGTAACCAGGCAAAGACCACTTGTCAAAAGAATAGGGGTTGGGCCCCTTAAAGCAGGCTACCTTTCACCCAAGATATATGACACGATGTGTCAACATTATTAGACCCAACAACTACTGGATTGTCCTCAATTTGAGATATACAATGGGTGGCTCTCAATTTTTTGGATAAGGGGGATTAGGCACTTATTGAGACGTCTAAAACCAACCTAGCCGAAACATATGTAGACATATCCTGTAGATAGACAACAAGCTATCTTTTAGTGTTAAAAGAAACTGTATTCGTTGTTTCTGTAGTTGAATAATTGAATGAAAATAATTGACAAATCAAAACAAGGTTGATGAATTCAAAGGTCAACATGTGTTCATATAAATATATGTCACATACTAACCCCACTATCTAGCCTAACATCGGACACAATTAGGTATGGAGGTATTGAATGTATTTTTTTTTAAATGTGCCTTGTGGAAAGCACACAAGAAAAAGGTGTAAATGTTTTTTATGATTAATGATGCAGTAATGTATGAATAAACTTTGTTTTAAAAGTACTCACAAACTTTTGGCATGCCATGGGAATTGTGTTTAGACTTATTTAAGTCAGGAACACAAGTGCAAAATACTGCAGGTTCAAAAAGCGGATACATAGAGAGGTAATTAGGCTCACTTGCACTTGACTTTGCTTTACCTTTCACCCAATCCTGTTTGGCCTTTTTCCAATAAAAGGGGGGTCTTCCACCCCTTATTTGGTTTGCTGTTGGACCATCTAGGACATAAGAGATAATTAATGTGTGCCTCTTTTGGGAGAGTTGATCTTTCTAAATCCTCAGCCATTAAGGTGATCCAGGAGTGTCCAATGCAGAGACAAGCTATACTCCTTCCTACTTCAATGTCAAATTGGGGGTGACTCTTGTTGAGGACCAGGATCTGTCACTCTGTTTCCAAACCTCCATAGGCTAGGAGAGCAAAGCCTGAAAGGATCCTGCAGTGGGTTGTATGGCATCTTGAGTTCCATTGCAGTGATGTTCCCTGTTTTCCTCCCATTGAACCGATTGAGCCACATTCAAGACATGTTTGTTGCTTTTGAACAAGAAGAATCCATTGGTGCTGCCTTTGGTGCTCACTTAACCGGGCTGACATCATGGAACCTGCTGGTCTCTGCATCGCCCCAGCAGAGCCACGCTACTTGTCCAGCTCAAGCACCAGCTCCCTTTGCAGATGACTTTGAACTGCTATATTGAACCAAGTAAAGAACCACCAGGACTTCACATCACAGCTAGACCCTCACTTCACTCATCAGCACCAACTAGCGGTACTCATAATTTTGAGCCACGCTCGATTGTGGTACCGCTCATGGGGAACCATTCGAGCTGCAACTCACAGCGCCACTTAGAACTGAAAGGAGAAACCGCTTGAATCTGACTTGACGCCCACTCACCACTTGGAATCAACATGACTTACTGCCTCTTAACCAGGTTCAACCCACAAGTACAAAAACGGAAGCCTGGCTCGACACTGTCAAACCGTATACGTTTGGAATCAGGGTCTCTGAAGTGAACCTTCCCCCTGGTCCATCTTTTGGTGCCCTGGATATTAGTTAAGTATCCTTTCCACCTTTTTTCCATTAAGAATATATCTTTTTGAACTTCCTATTGCATTTCGTGTCTGTTTTTCTTTCCTTTGAAGTCTCCACAGTGCAGCACCAGTACATTCTTCATTACTCTTGTTCCTTTACAGTGATGGGTTCTCATAAGGTTTTTAATAGCTGAATGTACAATTGATTTGTGTAATTAAAATATGCATTTTTATGAAACTTTGCTTGGACATGCTTTAATTGTGTAACTCTTGTACTAATGCTGTATTGGTTGCTATAGGCTCACATTCACATCCCTGCGTAGAAATTAGCCTTACGTCTGCCCACAATATCAGCTGTGCCTGTTTTACCTTTATGATCGGATCTGTTGGCTTGTAGATGAGTGGGGGCTGAGTAGGCAGTTTAATCACTGCTCACCCTCGTACTCTTGCAGAGCAGAAGTCATTTGTCACAGTGCCCATCTTTGATTCTGTAGGGAAGCAACACACAAAGTGTGTGGATATAAACATTCAAAATGTACATCCCCATTGGGCACAAGCATCATTTCGATAAAAGGAAGATCAATGAAAGTGGCATTGCTGCACTCACTATCAGAAGCTGCACTGTGACCTCTACCAATATGTTTAATTGCAGCACATTCTACTACCGGAACCACCAGTTCCATGACCACAAACTTTGTTCCAAATATTGTTCCATGACAATACCATTTTGCATTGGCACTACCACCATCTCCAGCATCCGCTGTCAGCAAGGTTAGCATTGTCAGTTCCATTGTCAAATACAGTGTCCTTCTGCCATCTCTGCAAGTAGTCTTCAATATCCTTAAAGGAGAGTTCCGGGACTTTTTTTTTATTGTCCCTACGGGTCGGCCATGTGTTTGTAAGCATAAATCGGTAGATCGTAGGAAACTTTCCTATGGACCTTACCCGACTTTTCGCCCCTTATCGCACTCGAAATCAGCCTCCATTTTGTGATAATCCTATCATTCCGCCGCATCGACCTGGCTCACCTGCCTTTGCGGCACTAAATCAAATCCCCCGCCCCTGAGCCTGACATCAGCAGACGCGTACTGCCCATTTCAAGCACGTCTCGTGTCAACAATCGCTGCGCCTCAGCTATTGACGTGTTGCCATGGAAATGGCAGGACGCCTCTTTCCCCAATAAGTATAAACAGACCGTTTCACAACATACAGCAGCAGATTTTCGATTCCATTCCTCTCTCTGTGTTACTTTGAGTATTCTGTGACTCGTTTCAGTGCTCTGGTCAGCTACCTTCGCCGCTTGTAGCCCGTGTGAACAGATACCAGTACCACCGCTATAAATTATTTTACTATCTTTACCGCACAATGGCCACAATAATGCCGTATATGTACGAGCCCGAGTACACCGAGGAAGAACTACTGGAAAGGCAAGCACGCGAAAACGATGGGGATTCGGACGGCAGTTGGGAGGACCAGTCAACGGATGAAGAGCCTGGACCATGTCGCATGGACGGCGTCTCCACCTGGTGCACGTGCAATCGGTGCGAGCTAATGCCAACTGAGGAGGAGAACTGCTGCTGCCGTGAAAATTCCGGGTGCTTGGCCTACATTTCGGAAAGCGAGCAAAGTCAGCAGGAAGGCGAGCAAAGTCCGCAATGCATCACCGAGCTGCCAGAGTTCAGGGAAGCCTGCCTCTCACGGACAGTGTTGAGGATGATGATGGTGCTTATGCACGAACTTCGTGGCACTGTTCGTCCGCGTAATCCGAGTAACGAGTAAGTATACTCTGTTTGTGATGTCAGTGATGCCACCACTATTTCATGGTCGTCTCCCACATATAAAATTACATTTACATATCATTGGAACGCATGTAAATTGGTTCCATATAGTGCATTTTCTAGATATAATTTTTTTCTAATGAAAATGACATGTGTTACCTGAATCGACATTGATAAGAAAGTTTGGTCAGTTTAATACAGTTTGCATCTTTTTTTTTCACAGGTGGTACAGGCTGGTGGCCTATCGTTGCTTCACTTGGTGGCTTCACGGGAGGCTCGGACACCGCGTTCGGAGAGTAATACCTGCCTGTGCGGTACTTGCCATTAGACAACATTTCCCCAGTGACAGTGGACAATACCGCGGATTTTCCCTCGATGTGCTGCAACCTCAACTTTACAATGTGTAATGTTTATTATTTATGTTTAATTAAAATCTAAAATAAAGCCCAACATATATTTTAACAATGGTTGTTTTGATTTTTTAAATGAATCTAGTGTATATTCTCCTGGGAGGGTGAGGTATTTATAAACTCACCCCCCTGCCTTCCATGTAGTAGATCCTGCAGCCATCCTCTTACATTCAGTTAGATGGCCTCTCCTTGGTGAGGCCCTGCGGCAAACGGGTCTTGTCTGCACGACCACCGCCCCGATCCACCCCCCGCCTTATCAAAGGCAGTTCGCACCGGGGTACTTGAGCTGCTGGCAAGTGGAGCTGTCAGGGAGCGATAAAGGCCAAGAGGTGCCAAAGACCATGTACACTTCAAAGTGGTCTATAGAGCATGGGTTTGTTGTTCCCATGTCTACCTCCAGACCCCGTGTCTCCTGCCAAGCATCCCCCTCACGCTGGACGGCCCCCTGCAATCCACATAAGTGTGTCTCCATTCACGAGTCTTCCTGTGTCTTGTCTGCACGACCACCGCCCCGATCCACCCCCCGCCCTATCAAAGGCAGTTCGCACCGGGGTACTTGAGCTGCTGGCAAGTGGAGCTGTCAGGGAGCGATAAAGGCCAAGAGGTGCCAAAGACCATGTACACTTCAAAGTGGTCTATAGAGCATGGATTGTTGTTCCCATGTCTACCTCCAGACCCCGTGTCTCCTGCCAAGCATCCCCCCTCACGCTGGACGGCCCCCTGCAAACCGCATAATGCCACGACATATACACGTCATTCATTCACAAACACACCCCTGTTTCGAATTCTTTATAACCCACTTCATATTCTAATGAGAACTTCTTTGCGCTTTGCTAGTCAACCCGCGAAGGTGCTGGTTATCTGCTCTTCGTCTCTGTGAACTTCCGTGACCACTTCGAGGAAACTCGTCAGTTTGCAACCTGTGAACTGCTCCCTGTTCTACGACAAGAAACTACTCTGATCCCTGCATCTAACTGTTTGTTCGTCAAGGTAAGGCCATGTACCATAATCATTTTGCGTCCAATTTCTTTTCGTTCAAGACAGTACATGCAAGGAACTAGTCACATGTTCTGAGTTTAGTCAAATTATCTTTCTATTTTTTTAAAGTTATTCAAATACTTATCCGCATGTGAATAACGTGTATAGTTCCAAGAACCAAAACGAACCTTGCATTGAACCTTTTATGTGTCATTTAATTTTTTAACACATTGGTATTCATAGAGAATTGTTGATCTTTACTTTTCAGAACTTTCCACAATGCCTGCCTGTTCCATTGGCGGTTGCCCTTCGAAGACCCATAATAAATCTGAAGGTACTATAATGCATGTTTTCCCTAAGACAATAGATCAGATAAGAGAATGGGTCCGATATTGCGGATATCCACCGTCTGAGCTTGAAAGTAGAGTCCTAGAAGTCTTTGCGGACAAGAGGGGTGATCGATACCGCATCTGCAGCAGGCACTTTAGCTCAGACATGTACTCCACATCATTGCTAATAAAGAAGAACACACCGCGAGCGAGGCGAAAATTGCTCTCAACCGCTATTCCCACTCTATTCGTCCACATCCCTCCACTGGTGAGTCAAGTTTAAGTATTTATCTCTCGGCCTTGCGGTAGTGTGTAGCATTAGCTAACAATAATTTCCCCATTTATGTATCCACTCAATATGAAGGCGGAAGATTCTCCATCCGTGTCGTTATTGCAGTCATCAACCACTTCAAGCGCCTATCGGGTAATCTTACTTAGCTATTCTGCCACTGACTTGTTTTAGGCATGTAAATCAATAGTTTTAATATATCGTGTGATTATTTTACCTAATGGTACACCCTTGTACTCGTCCTCTAGTCCTTGTTTTCAGTTATAATTATTGTTATCCAAAATAATGCAAGTACTGTCTTTCAGGGAGATGCTGAGGAGTCCAACGTATTGACGACAACCGTTGATGTCACTCAGATGCTCGAGGTACGTTTCCGGACAGTTCCATCGATGGAGATCATCAGATCTTGCATTCTTGTAGCGTGATTGTTACACACAATGTTTCTTTCGTTTTTAGCCATTGATATGTCCTTCTGTCGTCGCCCTCCTATGTGTCTTCTTTTTTCAATATTGTGTTCATTACTAATGAAAGTCCTATGTTTCAGGGAGTCGATGGAGCATTAGTCCAAGAAGAAGGGGGAGCATGCAGTTACGGGTCGGCGCAACAGCTTGCAGAAGTGTGCACCGCAGTTACATCGTCCCTTGATGTTCTTATGCATTTCGAGGTATGGATACTGACAGTTCGATCAAGCGAAATCATATGACGTGATTACATCCGCTATACTTCCTTCTTTATTAACGCAAGTACTATGTTTCAGGGAGATGACGCAGCTTCTTCTACAAGAACATCACCCCTAGTAGTTGATGCAGATATCTGGGTGGTGACACTTCCAACGATCGAGCAAATCGAATCATATTTAGATATCCATTATTTATTTAAGCAAATGATCATTTGTGCAGGTCTATTTAGTTGAGCAGTTGACGCCTGCACAAAGTGTATGTTCTTTTTAACAAAATAGAAAACCATACTAATGCAATTACTGTGTTTCAGGGAGTTACTGAAGCATCATCTTCAATAATATCATCAATGGAAGTCTATGAGGAGCCCGAGGTATGGATCTTGACAGTTCCTTCTAACTAGATCAACAATGCGTGAACTATTGTCGTTTGAATGTTCTACACAATGCGTTCATTCGTGTTTTGCTATTGAGATGTACGTATGGGTATTGGTCCCCAAGTACATTTTGTGTTTTCAATATTATTATACATACTAATGAAAGTTCTATGTTTCAGCGAGTCGATGGAGCCTCAGTGAGTGATGGATGTGCTTATCATGAAAGTATAGTCGTTGCAGCGCGAGAGGAAGTGGAGACATGCACACACGAGTCGGAGCAACAGCGTCCAGATGTTGAAGTTCGAGGAAAGAAAGTTTCAAAGAAAAGAAAGCAAAAGAAGGTTAGTGTCCTGTTCACTATATTATGTTGTCTTTCACTGTCAATAGTTCAATACTGTAAGTTGTGTTTAAACTGAACATCCCTTTTCTAATCTGTCCTCTAGTTGCGAGTGGGTGTAAGAACTAGATCTACACAGACAGTGAAGCGAACGAGAGATGTTGCTTGTCAAACCTTTTGGCAGGGACTTGAGACTGGAGATGCATCGTGCCAATGGGAAGAATATGAAGTGATTGACAACGGAGCTATACCACCACCAGCCATTGATAGTGAATGTCCTCCTGGTAGTTTGGATGCAGTCGTAGATCAATTCACAGAATCCACACCCGCAAAAAATAAGAGCACGCGAAAGTTGAAGACATTGTTTTTTTCTCCCATCTCCGGACAAGGAACAGATGTTGCAATGGAAGAGAATGAAGTGGACGACAATGAAACACCATCAATATCACTCAGCATAGCGGAAGACGATATCAGAGATTGTACCTTTCATGCGAGTGACATGTCCTCAACGTTACAGGCCGAACCAGCTGGGATGCAGAGTGACAGTATAAGGAAAGAGGCCAAATTCATTGTATTCGATAGCTGTTTGATGGATATTATTATGATGATGAAATGTGGGCATTGGGTTGGTGGGGAAGTATGTGGGGAGCCATTGATTAATGTGACTCGTGCAATTCGAGGCACTAACCTTAAAATACATGCCACCTGTACACAATATCATCCGTTCACATGGTCTGCACAACCCATGCTGGGGCAACTGCCAGCAGGCAATCTACTTTGTGCAGCGGCCGCACTTTTTAGTGGTTCAAGTTTTAAAAAGTTACAGTATTTCTTTCAGTTTGTGGGAATCCATTTCATTGCGAAAAGTCAGTTCTACAAATACCAAACCGATTATCTATTTCCAGCCATCAGCGAAGCTTGGAGAATGGAAAAAATGTCAATGGAAAGTACATTCGCGGGCAAACGCTTCAGGCTAGCCGGTGATGGACAATGCGACAGTCCAGGATTTTCAGCCAAGTACTGCACCTACCACTTTCAGGACATGGAAAGTAAGAAAATTGTGAGTTCGGTGGTCGTGCAGGTGTCACAAAGTACATCCTCAGTGGCCATGGAGAAAGTTGGCTTTGTAGCATCATTGCAAGAACTACAATCGCGGGGAATGGTGATCGACCTGATAGCCACGGACAGACACGTTTCAATTGCCAAGACAATGAGAGAACAGTACAAAAATATAAATCACCAATTTGACGTTTGGCATCTTGCAAAATCAATCAATAAAAAATTGTCGGCTGCAGGAAAAAAAAAAGATATGCAAGGTATTTCACAGTGGTCCAAGTCAATCAGCAACCATCTTTGGTGGAGCTCAAAAACATGTGAAGGGTCGTTGGAAATTCTACTGGAAAAATGGCGGTCAGTAATGTTGCACTGTAGCAACGTACATCGATGGTCGACAAATGAGCATTTCCACAAATGTGAACATGGCCATTTGTCCACAGAGGAGGCACGGAAGAAGAAGTGGTTGATTCCTTCATCACCCACTCACAAGGCCATTGAAAAGATTGTATTTGATAAAACTATAACAAGAGATTTGAGGGGACTCACGGAATTCTGCCACACAGGAGATTTGGAGGTGTTCCACAATATGTGCCTAAAGTACAGGCCCAAAAGATTGCATTTTGGCATGGAAGGCATGATAAATCGGACTCTTCTAGCGGTCTTGGCACATAACCATAATGTTGGCCGTCAACAAAGTAGGACGACCGGAACTTTAGGGACGCTTCGCTACAATAAGGCCTTCACTAAAAGAAGTAAACAATGGGTGATCAAACCAGTGTTTGAGGATATGCAATATGAGTTTATTGAGAGACTTATCGTAGATGTCCTCGATAGGCACATACATGGAGTGGTGAACGAACCTATGCAGGGGACAACTGCATTGCCACCCAACATTGCCTCTGTTCCATGTCCACCTAAAGCAGAGCTCATTGAGAAATACACATCACGGTTTAAATGATTGTAATTCGATTGTCTGTTCTCTCGAGTCTCCTCATGTTGCAGGCCCATTGCAATTAAACCAAACAGTAATATAAATCATTTTTACAAAAATTATAGAATGTTTCCATATTACAAACACATGGCCGACCCATAGGGACAATAAAAAAAAAGGCACGCAGACAAGATGCCCTTACACTAACTGGAGCTAACTAGAAATGTGTGCTCGCTCAAAGTGAAGGTCAGCTGCTTTGATGTTTTGCTCGGGTGGCGGAACGGCCCACGACCCAATATAAGGTTCTATTGTGATTTGACCTTGACAGGCCGGGACCATCCTGAAAGACTAAGAAAAGATAATGAATAAAATTTCAGAAACAAAACGATGAGCCACGTTCATTAGAAGAAGTAACGTCGGCAAAGAAGGAGTGGTGTTTCGGGTCTGCCCTACACAGAGACACAATGGAAAATGCAAATATAATGTAAGTAACTTTTGATGAGTTTATACCGCAATTTCATTACTATACAGTGGCTTTAAAGACGGGTTCAGTTGTACTTGTTCGTTCTATGTGGCATAGTGTTTTCTACCGCGCACTATCTGGAGGAGAAACATCTGCTTTTACTGAAGCACCTCAAAACCTTCCTCTTTGCTTCTGCTTTCTCTCTCCCTATCCACTGCTACAACTGGTCCACTGTCTGCGACCTCGGTCCTGGGCCCTTCCACTCTCCACCTGCACTGCCTCCCTGTCAACCCCTGCACTGGGGGACTGTCTCAGTATCCTACAGCCCCCCCTTCCCAGCACTTGTTCTGCACTTACCTTGCACTTGCCACCAGCTGGCCCTATTTATTTATTATTTTATGCTACTTACCTTGTACTCCACTCCCCCCCCCTCCATGCCTCGCCACGCCTTTAAACACTTGTGTACACCCAGTAGCGCTGTCCTCGCTATGAAATGAATAATTTTAATAAGGATCTGATGGTGAGACTAATTTCATTTTTTATGTTTTTAGGTACATCATTCACTACTGTCTGTGTCACGAGTACCAGACACCGGCGGACGGCTTCTACAGCCGCCAGTTGCTTCTCCGCGTGAACAACGTTACCACCCTGACCATTTTATGGGACGATCGCCAAGTACAAGTATGCCCTTACGCGGTACTAACGGTTAGATGCAACATACCTACCATTGTGGTGGCCTAGTGCCTCGTTGTTGGAACAGCCATGCGATTATCAGTGCGACAGAAGAGCTTATTTTTATCGTAAACCAACACCCTGTGTACTGCACACGAACATCGCTTCCCTCAAGACGAACTAATTTGGATCGAGAGCAAAGAAAAATGCAAATCACTGAATATTCTCTAAACATTTGATGTCCAATAAACGTACTTTGCCAAATGTACAATCTTGCCGTTTGCTTTTAAACCACGGTTTCACATTCCTAATTGTGGTGCTGTATTGTGAGATGCTCTAAGACCCTGTGTACAGCAAAGGACCATCGCGTTCCTCAATACGAACTTTTTGGAACATGAGCAAATAAAAATGCAAATCGCTGAATATTCTCTAAACATTTGATGTCAAATAAATGTACTTTACCACATTTACAATCTTGCGGTTTGATTTCAAAGTACAGTTTCATATTCCGAATTGTGGTGCGCTGTATTGTGAGCTGATCTGTGTTGATTTCCGGGGTCTGTGTGGAGTCGCGTAGAAGACGCCTGGGCGCGTTTGCCTACGCAGCACAGTCACGTCACGGATAGAGGCGGGGAATATGAATGTTTTGATAAAGTCTGTTTCAGGGGCGGGGGATTTGATTTAGTGCCGCAAAGGCAGGTGAGCCAGGTCGATGCGGCGGAATGATAGGATTATCACAAAATGGAGGCTGATTTCGAGTGCGATAAGGGGCGAAAAGTCGGGTAAGGTCCATAGGAAAGTTTCCTACGATCTACCGATTTATGCTTACAAACACATGGCCGACCCGTAGGGACAATAAAAAAAAAGTCCCGGAACTCTCCTTTAATCTTACTCTCTGTGTTGACTACAATGTTATTCTGGGCATTGCCTTGTTCAGCAAGTAGTCTTCAATATCTGACCCTCAGATTTCAGGCCTAATACAATTGGAGGAAAGGTTCCTTCTCACCCTTATTCTTACTCACTTATGAGGTCCATGAGAAACAATATGGGCAGATAACAGATGCACAGCAGCAGCAGACCAGAGACTATCAGGGTGTGCCATCACAGTGCCTTTACTGGCACAGAGAAAGGGCTAGAGGGAAGTATGAGCGACTCGGGCTGAGTCAGAGGCCTATCATCATCCGCAGCACAAGACTCACTCTGCAATCACCCACACTGCCAAAACCCCAACCATCCTTAGAGAGAGTGACAATTAGTTCTTACTAGCCCTCTGTATTTCCCCCTCTTGAGAAGATCAAGGAAAGCCCCTCCTACCAATAGCATGGAGGATTTCTGCTAAAATGTTTGTACAGTATTACAACATTATCTATTTTAATTTATTTTACAAAATGTGTTCATTTGTTTTAGAACCTTTGTTATACATTTAAAAATAATGATGAAATTATGATTTATCGTGATAATTGACAAACTCTTGTTTACTTCCTAGAATACAGAACAATCTTGTTTTATACAAAAGGTGGACGTTTTGCTTACATTACGACTTCAAGCAACTTTTATAATATTTCATGTAAGTGCCACTGATTATATATAGTATAATATGCATTGTTTTCAAACCTCACTGTCACTCTGCCATTTTCAGGAGGTGGAGGAATAAGAACCAGAAATGAGGGTGCTTGATCATGGTTAATGGATGAATCTCCAGCTGAAGAGAAAGCACAGAGTTTCTACCTGGCCTCCAGGAGGGGACCAGAGATCTAATTTTCATCAGAGTCGGCTGTCCGAGCAGAGAATCAACTACAAGATGGAGCACCATTATCTTATCAATCAGATATAAGCACCACAATGATACAAAGATCCAATATGGTGCACCAAGGTTCTGGAAAGTGAGAGAATCAAGACTTTTGTTTAATTTGGAAGATTGCAACTCTCGTAACCAGACATGACAAATACACTAGAATCTAAAAGCAAAAATGGGGTCAGAGCCAAAGGCAGATGGCAGAGCACATTCTGTTTGAAGAGTGGTGGCTTTTATGGCCTATGGCCTGGGACATTACTTCTAATTCTCCTTATAGCAGTGTCCATCACAGAACATGGATAAAAATCTCTGTAGGTCAATCATTCAAGGATATGGCTGGAAGTACTGCTGGTGCTAATTTGTTATTGTTTGGCAGTCATTTCAACAGGATAGGAGGTGTTATGTTTGTACTTCACCACTGTAAACCAGGAGACATGACCTTTGGCTTAGTCGGGACAACGTGTCAAGGGTTTTGACCCATGTTGAATTATTAGACGGGGTAGATGTGGGGATGAGCTGTCGCCGCCCATCATTCTATCCCAGAACAAAACTAAATCAATAGACTGGGTGGATGTGGGGATGAGCGCACACCAAAATGGTTGTCTAACCTGCCACCCACCAGTGCCAGCATGATGGACCGGAAGCGCCAGGGGTGAAAGGTGGTGTCAAAGGAAAAATAACACTGTTGTTAGACCAAAAGCGCCTTAAAATCACCTTTGTTTTCCTGAATGCAAGCTCAAAGTGCCAATTTCAAACATTGCAGGATATTCAAAAATCTTACTGAACACCAGCAGACATCTGGCAGAATGAAGTGTTGTGTGCATACAAAATCTGGAAAGATGAAGAGCCCAAAACAATGTTTATAACAAAACTGGCTGAGCTGTGGATGTCAGCAGCTGAATTGAAATTGGATTTAAAGCCACTAAAATCGAAATGTTTAGAATAAATGAGTGACTTACTTATGAGTGTCGCATAGGTTGCAATTGTTTAAATGTCATAGTTTTGAACTTAGAATCAGTGTTCTAGCTGCATGTGTGAAAATTGTAAGTTTGGGTTGAATGTAGAAAAATGGGAACTAAAGTGACATTTAGCTGAATTCTGCCTGACAAATACCCCCGACAGGAGTTGAACTGGCTGAACAACTCTTCCCAGGCCTGGCTGCATCCTGCTGCCCCTGCCAAAAGGAGATGACACCTCTCTGATTGAATTAGGGGAGAGGCACCTGGGGACTACAGGAAACTGAACAAAGCCCTGTCCTGGACTCAGGCAAATGTTATATTGGGGGGGGCCGTAAAGTGGCTTCCTCTTGGGAGAAACTGGGAGGGGCAGTGCCTCTGCTAGCAAGCTGAGCTTGGGGGAAGTGGACAAACCAGAAACTCCACCATGTTCTTGGGGGAAACCACACCCCTTTGGGCCAGAGCATAATTTAAAAAAAAGATGCATAAATCATAGTACAGACTTGTCATAATTATATAAGTAATATCATTATTCTTGTGATTTTTCTGTGCACGTTTTAAGAGGTGTTAGGACCCTGTGGTGTATTCTGGGGGGTTGCTAGCGGAAAATAGGGTCTTACTCCAAATGTCTGCATGTTGAAAATCTGACACTTCATCAATTAATGTCCGTACTCCTTGCGCACATTTGTGTAATTTTTGGTAAATGTCCGATATTGGCAAACCGACCAAAAAGCGCAAAATGTTGTTATTTCTGAATCCCAGCTCGCAGGAACATGGGGCTTGAACAGAGACCTGTCTTAATTTATCTGTAATATGTACATGTAATGTCAACCACTTGTGTATCTCGGAAATATGTATTTGAATCAAATATAGATTTGTGGGCAAATTGACCAGGGGAGGATCCTCTGACCCATAAACAGAGCTCATCATTTTGTTCCCCCAATCATGGGAGAGGGGAGAATTAGGCCAATGACAAGTAGAGAGGGGCAGGCTCAGTTATGCCACGCACACACCCACTTTCTAAACACATAAAAAGAGCCACTGAAACCCAGGTAGGGACATTCACTTTCCACTTTCTTGCAGGACGCTTTGCCGGGAGACTTCAGACTTCACATTCAGAGATCCAGACTTCAAATCCATCAATCTCCAGAACCTGTAGCAGAAATTAACTCCAGAATTTGTAGCAGAGAGGCCTGAATCCACAAGCTGAATCCTCTTCAGCAGGCCTCAAAACCAGCCAAACTATTCAACAGCCGGGCGAGCTGTTTGAAATTTTTGCCGAGAACTTTTGCAAGAACCTGTAGCAGTATCCAGAAAGCAGTGCTGTCTCCGGAACCAGAGAGAACCACAAACCAGACCGTTGTGAGCAGAACCGGTGCTTGACAGACCCAGAGAGCAGAGCTGACCCAGATAGCCGGGACGTCAGAACCACCCGCCAGAAGTCCCGTCCAACCTGACCAGACCTTGACGGCTTATTTCAAAAATATAGTGTGAGTACGCACTGTGCCAAAACCAATCTCTTAGTTTAAAATAATCTAATCCAAACTATTTTAACCTATTTAGAGCTACTATTTAGAGCTACCTCATAGGAATCGTGTGTGTCACTCTGTCCTTTTTAAAGCTGAAAACTGTCACCTGTCATTTTGAACTTTTAAATTTCAAATCCGAAAAACTACCTTCACAAAATCGTCCGTATCTCCGGAACCGTTTGTGCTAGGAGCGAATTTTATCAAAAAGCTAAGATTCTAGGCTTTCCAACGAACCTAGAACCGACTTGCTATTCCTTATAGGGCCTCCGGAATTACGCTCGACGCACGCGATTAAATTTGCTGCGATTTGACATTTTGCACAATTTCAGCCACGTGTAAAAATCAGCAGCTCCTTGCTTTCCTTTGCTAAAATTCGTTTTAACATGCTAGTTACTCATAGAGCATTGCTAAAGTGAGCCTGAACTAATATAAACTAGATATCACCCACCCTGAACCTCTAGAGGGAATTAAAAGCATTTTTAGCACATTTCTCACTTCATTGTCATCACATTCAAAGCATTTTGGGCCTGTGTTTCAAACTTCTACCTGTTTTCCTCTAAGCTTGCTGGGGGGGAACTGAATTTTGTATTGTATTTGATTGCATTCCTGAGAACTGTGTGCTCCTCTTTCCGCCTCCTTATATTGCATAAAGGGGGGGGAGTGAATTGTCAAGGAAAAGTGATTACATTGTCTTTTGTTGAAGCCATATCAAGTTATTTTCTGTACTGCCTTTCATTCATGATTGCATTTCCTTGAACCATATAAAGCATTATTTCCCACCTTATTCTTCTGTTCCTATTCATAAGTAACCAAGAACTGTGCTACTGTAGGATTACCTCTTGCTGATTACTGCTCAGATTCACAAGTGTACTATCGATTATCAATTTATTTATAGAAGTGTGATATATATATATATATATATTGTTTAATTTTTCAAATAAACCTTTTACATTTGCAAAACAAGCCTACTTCTTGGCTCAGTGGGGTCAAGGGGGATTCCCTCTGGAACAACCTCCCTACCACTCTGAAACTTGAGGAGAACCAACTCCGGTTCTGGAAGCACCTCAAGACCTTCCTCTTTGCTTCTGCTTTCTTTCCTCCTCTCCCCTGCTGATCTCCTGGCTGGAACTGAAACTGCACTAGTTACCTGGCTACTCTGTGATCTCGGGCCCAGGTCACCTCCCCACCAGTTGCACACCTGCACTGCCCCCTTGGCAGCCCTTGCACTCGAGGACTGTTTCTGTATCTCTACAGCCCTCTTCCAGCACTTGACCCCTGATGTCTGCACTTACCCTTGCACTTGCCACCAGTTGGCTGCACTTTTTATTTATTGTTATTGTTTTTATTTTGTTTTACTGTTTATCCTATGCACTGCACTGCCCCCTCCCCCCTTCCCCGCACTTGTCCTCTTCCACCCCTACGCTGCACTTGCGCGATCTCAATGTTATCGGGCCTAATAAGATCATTGTCTCTGTCTTCCCTCTGTTCCCCCTCCCTTGCCTGGTCACGCCTTGTAACACTTGTGTATAGGCGCGTTATAAATGCCATATCATATCATATCATATGGCATTTGTAACAGGCCTGTACACAAGTGTTTCTACGTGCCAAAAGGCAAGGAAGGTAAGACAGAGAGTAGACAAGACAACGATCCTACTAGGCCTTGTGTCATTAAGAATGTGCAAATGGAATGAGAGGTGCTGGGTAAGGGAGAGGGGGAAGTGCAAGGGAGAAGGTAGAGGGAAGTACAAATCAAGGCCTCATGGCTCTAAAGTAAATGCAAACAGGGCAGCTGGGCTCTGGGTAAGTGCAAGGAGGCAGGGGAGCTATAATGGTTACAGTTACAGCACCTAAGTGCGCGGTAGGCCAGGAGGCAGTGCAAGGAAGGCTGGACATTGAGGAGCCTGGTAACCAGTGCGAATCTGAGGGTAGCAAGCAACCAGTCGGGCAACAGACAGGTAAGTTAGCAAGGAAGTGAGAGAGAGAAGGCAGAAGAGAAAAGGAAGGTCTTGAGCTACTTCCGGAAATTCAGGTGTTCTAGCTTAAGTCTGAGAGAGGCAGGGAGGCCATTCTAGAGGGAGGCACCTGCAGAGGGGAAAGCTCTACCCCCCTCTCTTTCTGGCAAAGAGTCTGACCATCAGAGAGTTGGAGGTGGCTGAGCGAAGGAATATACTTTGGAAGAGTCTGACCATCAGAGAGTTGGAGGTGGCTGAGCGAAGGAATATACTTTGGAAGAGAGAGTTAGATGCAGACTCCGGCCCCAGAAAGCCTTATGGTTGATGCAGATGGTTTTGAACTTGATCCTTGCAGCCACCGGGAGCCAGCTGAGAGATTTCAGGGCTGGAGAGATATGGCCCCTGGGCTTGAGGACAAGGATATGCCTCGCAGTCCTGTTCTGGATTAGTTGCAGAGGGCGAAGAGTAGAGGAAGGCAGATTGAGAAAGAGGCTGATGCATTAGTCCAACCTGGAGAGAACCAGGGCTCTGGAGAGAGTGAGCTTCTGGGGGAACGTGAGAAAAGGTAGAATACCTCTGAGTAGGTGCAGCTGGAAGTGAGCCTTTTTGGCAAGGTCCATGATGAGAGGAGAGAAGGAGAGAGTGGAGTCGAAGATGACACCTACGTTGAGGTTAAACGCATACACTTCAAGAGCTGCACTGTATCCATCTCAACAGCCAACTCATGGGCTTCTGTCATGTTTGACATTTTGAGTTCTGACATAAACACCAATGGGGCACTGCAGGCTTTCATACTTGTTGACCTTCACAAAAGGCAGAAGCAGACGAAAGACATCAGACAGTAGCTGCCACTGCTCCTGCCTAAAAAACACTCAATCTACTGCTTGGCTATGCCTGTAGCAATAAGCTTCGAGGGCTTTGCATTGCTCAATTAAAAAGCACAGCATGTTCAATGTGGAATTGCTGTCTTCAAAATATGTTTCTTAAATTGTCACTTGCAATTTTCACACCATCTTTCTTGCAACGTAGGCCCATGTGAAATGCGACTTTATCTTCTAGACCACAGTAATCATTCCCTTCACAGAGTGGCAATTGCGGATGAAAAATGCCACCACACGTTGAAGGACATGCGGAAGGCATGGAACATGCATGGTCTTGCCAGTTCATATGGGAGCTAGGAAAGGAGAACAATTGTCAGCAGGATAAAAAGCCCAACTGTAAGTCTCGGGGAGTAAGCCAATGTACCACTACCTCCTCCAACTTCTCCCAGATGTCAGCACCCTGGTAACCTCTGCCATGAAATCCCTGCATACTCAATGTGGCCTGCTGCCCAGCTGCTTGCAGCTGCTGCTCCATGAATTACATCTGGAGGGGACCCCTACTGCCTGCAGGTTAAGGGAAGGCCACTGAGTGTGTGGTCAGAGCCATACGGTCAATGCCCTGCCCATTGGTCCACAAGTCCATGGGTAAGTGAGTTTTCTTTTCCTCAGACTGATCTAGTTCCTGCCTCACTGTAAATGTACCTTCTCCTGCAACTCAGGTTACAAACATTGTATGAAAAGTAAAAACTACTGGAGATATTGCTCGGGGGATTTTACTCATATACCAACATAATCCATGGTTCTTAATAAAAGAATATGGCAAAAGGTCCACAGGCAGCATTACCACCAAGATAGTGTAAAGAACGCAGACAGCGTCATGCAACTTGTGATATTTTTGTTCATCCTCAAACACCTAGATACCATTGTGCTGATACAAAGGGGCATCCCTAAGTGCTGTGATTCTTTGATTTGGCATCTGGAATCTTTTTGGCACAGTAGTGTGTTTTCTGGGGTGAAAGTCCGGTCTGTGGTTATGTGGTACCTGACTGCTGGGGAGAGGACTTCATTTGAGGTATTGTGAATTCATCCCAAACGTGCAAATTGCTCTATAATACTGAACCATAAAGATGTGAAGACCAAGTTGGCCGCAGTCTTCTCTGGCATAGAGTGTTCTTGCAAAGAGCACAGGTTGTGAGATGTTCTCTGTTCTGGTTGAAAACGATTCTGTGCTTTGGACTTTCGTGGTCTGCTAAGACATGTCCTACTACCCATCTAGCCATTAAGCTAGTGGTGATGGAGTTCTTGGTTCGGCTGTCACATGCTGGTATTTTGCACCTCCATTTATTAAAGGCTTTGACTAAAAAGACAATGTAGACAGGGGAAAAGGTAGCTTTGCATTGTCCCTCCTGTCCATTTAACTGCGAGGATGTGTCTCCTCTGACTCAAATGGGCCATAATCTTCATCTCGTTTATAATCAATATTTTTGTCAGACTCAATGCATCAATGCATCTGTGGACTGGTTGTCACAGATTACCTCAATAATTCACAGATGAAGATGTCACGTTTATTGAGCTTTATTGAATATCTAAATTAATTATTCAGGGAGACTGGTTCAGTGAGACTAAGGAGGTCCATATGACTCCCTCAACCTCCATGTGGGGTTCATCTTCCACAGACTAGGTGTCCCTAATCCCCACAATTTATCTTAAAGCAAGGTAACGCTTACTGTCTAGGTTTTCTCTAATCTAAGAGGAAAACCTAAATGTCGTGGCCATCTCTGTCTAATTCCCACAGGGAATTTCTAAATAGTCCTATCCCATTGGTCAGCATGGTTTTATTACCAGTCTTTTGTTTTTATTTTTTTTATTGTGTACGGTTTACAAAAGACACCTTTACAAACGATATCCTTAAATACAGAAAAATAAAGAAGCAAAAGAAAAGGAATCATACATTACTGTTACGTTGCATATTGATTTCATTTCATTACCAAGATTAAAAAAACACATACAGATCCACATATCTTTCTTCTATCAGTGAGTAACATATAAAATCAGTTAAAAATTCAGTGCACATAAAAAAAAATTCGACACAGATTTGGTGGTTAGAAGGGGAGAAAAAAAATTGCCTTTACATAAAAAGAACGAATTTAGCAGCAGTATCAGTTAAAATTCCAAGGTTTGTATACATACATGATAGACTTGGTAGTATATAAAGGTGTAATTCATCAAACAATTTGGTCAAATGGGAGGGGGATAGAGATCAAGAGACTTAATAAAACCCGCCACAGCGAGACTGTCTTTAATTTTAGAAATTGAAAGAGACTGGGACCAAATAACATTCTCTGCCCCCAAAAGACCCAGGGTATTGAATCTGCCTAAGTATATATCTCTAAGTCCTTTCAGAGCAGTACATTCTAAAAAGAAAATGGCGCGTAGATTCAATTACCCCGGGAGTGTGGCAAAAACGACATAAAAGGTCCAAATCACTAATATCCTTCCTTCTATAGAGAACTTCTTTAGTAGGTAGGAGATTCCATCTGAGTTTGAGAAGAAGTGAACAGTAATAGCGGCTCGGAAATTGAGTTAAGATAAAAGACAGGCAGCCTCTTTTCTTATGGTCAAATTGCAAATCACTGAGAGATGGGTAAGAATGCAATTTTTCCAGCTTATTACTCCAATCGCTAGTGAAGAGACATTCTTTAACTTTGTTGGGGTTGGTTAATAGGGTATCCCTGTCAGTAGAAAGGTCTGATAGAGTTTTGTCGCAGAGGACACTAAATCTCGAAAGAAATAAGTTTTTGTCTGGTGATCCCTGTGAGAAGAGCATCTTACCAACATCAACATAAAGGGTATCCTGTTTCGGAGAGAGCAGAGCAGAGAAAAGTGTCAGAATTCTCCATAGAATTCTAGCTCCCAGAGAGACTAGACCCAATTCATACCTTATGGCAACTATTGGAACACAATTAGGCAGCTTCATAACTTTTCTCCAGAAGATACCCTCAAGGGTGTCCCAGAAGGTCCAACGAACAAGATAACGCAGTTCCATTCCGTATATTAGTTTTGGAACCACCTTTCCCTTGAAGAAATCCACTACAGGTTTGAAGGAGAACATGCCGTATTTACTATCCAGCTTAATAGTTTGAGAAATAAGCGGAAGTATTTTCTGTCTAAGAGAACGTCTTAATTCAATGGCCGATGGTTGGGCCAGAATGAGGAATCCCAAATAGACAATTTTGTGTGCTCTAATGATATTTTCACCACCAATTTTCCATACTTTTTTATTACCCTCTCTGCCTCTAGAGAAGACCATTGTTCGAGTTTTACTTGGGTCAATTTTTAACCCATTAATTACGGCATATTCTTCAAATTTACAGATAAGCCTCTGTAAGCCAACTTTGGTGTGATCAAAAAGGAGAAAATCGACGACTTAAGCCAGCCATGAGAGCCTGAGATCCCCCAATTTTGCATTTACCATGCCTGTACTTTCAAGGAATTCCCCTACATCTGCCATGTAGAGGATAAAAAGGCATGGGGCTAGCGGGCAGCCTTGTCTAACCCCAATACGAGTCCTTATCCTTCTAGAGAGGGTACCTTTAAGATCAATCCTAATATGGACCCCCGAATTCTCATACATTGCCATAATTAAAGTGAGTAGACCTGCCGGAATCCCCCATTTAGTTAGTTTTTCCCAGAGTCTCGACCTAATTACTAAATTCAAAGCATTTGATAGGTCGATTGAAGCCACATAGAGAGAGCCACCATATTTTCCCCATGTTGAACTTTGAAGGGCAGTTAGAATAAATCCATTAAGATTAGTTGAGTGTCCAACTCTAAAGCCTGTTTGTTGCTTTGGGAGAATATTATTTTCCTTAATCCAGACATTAAGGTGCAAGAGGAGCATAGCAGTGAAAAGCTTGCAGTCCGCATCAATAAGGGAGATTAGTCTATAATTCTTAACCAATGACCGTAGACCTCTCTTAAAAATGTGAATATGGGCGATCTGCCAGCTAGATGGAACATTACCAGAATTAACTACATCTTGGAACAAGAGACAGAGGAGTTTAGCCCAAATTTCAGGTTCTGCTTTAAGTGTGTTATTTGTTAAGCCGTTAGGGCCGGGGGCCCTTGATTTCTTAGCTTTGACAATAAAGCCTAGTATTGTCTCATAGTCAATATCAGGCTTCCAAGTATCATTAAGCGCATACTCCCTTTTTTCGCAAAGCTCTGGGGCCTCTCCGCCCATATCAAAAAGTTCAGTGTAATGCGCGACCCATTTGTCCTCAGGAATAGCATTCAACTGGTCGGCCACCGCCCCATCATCCTGGCCAGAAAAAATAGCCCAAAAAGCCCTAAGATCTCTTTTGACAAGGACTTTAAGCATAAACTCTGCGTCATTTTGTAACAGACTAGATTTTCTGTATTTGCAATAATTTCTATATTTTTGACGGAGAGCTCTAATTTTTGGTTTTTTGTTATCCCATTCAATATCAAGGAGATGGACCTCTCTAATAAGTTTTCGAGTGTGGGCCTTTTCACTGGCCAACTCATGATCGAACCTATGGGCATGGGATTTCATAGGAATACCCTTCCTTAGTGAACCAGAGATGCTGCTGTGCAAAGCATTAAGAAAGCTATCAAAGTATAAGGTATTAAATACTGCGTGTTTCCAAGAGAGAGAAGTGTGATTAAATGAGTAAATCAATTTATAATTAAGTAGATTAATATTGTCAGGAGACCAACGTACCCCTGACCCTTGTCCCACGATTTTGAGATGGCCTGGCCCCCCTGCGGGCAGACGCTTCATGGGTAAAAGAGAAGAGAATGTAACCAGCAGTGACCCGTGATCACTCCAAGGGTTAAAGGAGACCTTGACCTCAGAGGAGAGAAGGGACAGAGAGTGATCTACATAGACATAGTCAATGGTGGTCGATGAAAGACCTCTATGCTATGTAGGGCAGAGTGGAAGAGAAGCGTCAAAAGACCCGTTAAGGCAGGTTAGGCCTACCGAGTCCAAAGCGAGATTCCAAAGTCTACCCCAAACATATTTCTGGCCTTGCCGATTGTCATCCTCCAAAGCCAAACCCATGTCGTCATAGTTGGCCTCGGAAGAAATGGAACAGTCGGAGTTAAAATCACCAGCCAAGATCAATTTCCCCCTGGGATGTAGGGATCTCCATGAAAGTACCATATCCGTTAAACATTCTAAAAAAGACTCAAGGGCAGCCATGCCTTTGTGCCAGTATACATTAATCAAAAGGAGATTAACCAGTTGATCCAGGGAGGAGGCCTCCATAGCTAAAACACTGAATGGAGTTTCCAGAAGAACCTTGTTCCTGAAACCAAGAGAAGCCCTGAATTCAATAAGGAGACCCCCAGAGGCCCTCCCTCCTAAACTAGGCTTAGCATTTTGGGAATGAATGTCAAATCCATCAACAACGGGAGGAGAGAGTAACCAAGTTTCTTTTAAGAAAAAGCAATCTGAGGCAGTAATCATAAGTACTGTCTCAGTATTCGTGAACAGATGAGAATTTCCCCTGGAATTCCAGGAAAAAAAAAATAATTCGGGACCTTAATATTGATAAGAGTACCAGGGCAATCAAAAGAGTGCTCATTTCCACAAACCTGAGGTGACCTCGGCCCAGTTTCTAGCATTCCCATTAAATCTGGGCGTAAATTGCCTCCGTTGAGGCTGTGAGGCTCTTTCCGGGAAATAAACCATAGTCAGGTTTCCCCTATATTCTTCACACCCACCATTTTTTCCAGAATGCTGATTGGGTTGTAGCAACTTTGCTTCAAAGCCAAGCTGCATTAAACCTTCCCTTTGTCCCATTATAAATTCTAGTACCAATCTAGATTTCAGAATAATGTTACTCATATCCACACGTCCTTGAGTAGGAAAGAAAATCCTTTCCATGTCGTAACTAGAGATAAGTGAGAGTGAAGGAAGTTGGTGGAAGATTTTTAAAATATTTCCGCGATTAAGACAAATAGGCATATCTTGACCCCATAAGCTAATAAACTGCAAGATTTTGATAGACTCTTTAACCTCAGTTGATTGGGGTAAAGAGTCAGTAATGCTTTTTGTAAATTGACTCAGAGAGTCAGCTTCCAGAGCAATACCCCTAGCGCCCCTTAATATAGTCCTATTTTGGGTAACGTGGGGTCCTACAGGAAATCTTTCATGCAGATTGGGAGAACTCCTATTTTGGGTAGGTTCGGGTCCAGTGGGAGGACCTACACAGCCACTTGAGGGCTTTGGGTGAGCAGAGTTAGAAGAGTTTGGAACATAAAGACCCTCCACTGGTCTAAATCCCATAAGACGCTCTTCAATTATAGACTCTGTGCTGGTCAAGGGACCATCGGAATGGCAGAGTAGGTGATCATCTGTGGGAGGAAAAGTTGTTATGGGAACCCTAACCTGAGATAAGCCTGAAGTCAAATTAAAATCCACCCCACTAAGAGAGTTTGAGCTCACGAACTCCTGAAATAGTTGTTTCACCATGTCAAGATTGACAAGATTAGCCGTTACCAGAATGGAAGTGGGCTCAGAGAGGGTAGGCTTTAAACCAGTTTGGGAGTTATCTATAGTAATTAAAGGATCTACAATCAAATCAGGTGGAAATGGATTACCTATGATTTGTGTATTCATAATAACTGGAGCAATGTTATTTAAAGACTCTGGTTGAATAATTATCTTAGGTTGGCATATATCATGAGTTTCCTCCCCCTGGATTATATTGCCCACCTCCGCAGAGGGAATAATATCCTTTCACATAGAATTCCCAGGCAGAGCTTCGGGCTGACCGTAAACAGCCGGAATGGTCGAAACAGAGGTAGAGCCGACGTTGACAACAACCGCATTAAAGGTAGCGGTATCAGTTATCGCTGATTCCCCCTGATTCTGAACCCCCTTCGGGGGGGGGAAGAAGTTGTAACACCCAAAGGAGCACATGCCATGAACAGATTTTTAAAGAATTTGTTAGAGAAAGAATTAATTTTTTTCTTTTCCAAGTTCTTCTGATTTTTGTTTATTTGTTGGATATGTTTTTTATTACCTATATGAACCAAGCCCTTTAAGGGTGCCGTTTCCTTAGTGAGATCGATACAGTCAAGAGGCTTCTCCAAGGGAAGGTCTAATAAAGAAACTGGAAGGGGGGCAGCAGTGTCTCCTTTAGGTGGTTCAGCCGCTTCCGATGTAATAGATTTACCATAGGGTCCCTGAGGAGTGGAGTCAGGGAGATTAGGAGTCGACCCCTCTTGGTCTTTTTACACTAAAGAATTAGTAATCACTTTTATAGGAGTGACACAAAGTTTAGCATCCGGGCGAGGATACACTACAACGCCCTCAGGGATCGACGGGGGGATTAAAAAAGATTGGTCAGCAGAGCCTCTGTCCGAGCAAGGAGGGACAGTATTGATTTGAAGCATATTAAAAATGACCCCCGCAGTACCGTCTTTCTCCACATTAGGGACTTTATTAACCAGAGGCCCTTCCATATAAGGTTGCCTATGAGGAGTAGGATCTGGGCATTGTTTTATTATAGAGGGGTTATCTTCCTTAATAATTTTAACCAACTCGTCAAATCTATCTAGACCTTCTAGCCTAGAATAGATTTCCGAGAGGAGGAGAGAGTGAGATCTAACCTCTGACCAAATGTTATCATACACACTCACAAACGAGCTGAGAACCATATTAAGTGCAGATAATGTAGGTTGAGTTAATTTTATTCTATCATCTGCCTCTTTAAGGGTATGATGTACGAACGACTCACTTACATGATCCTTTTGTATATCTGGGAGTAAACCCCTTTCACTAAGCCATTTTTGCTTCTCTGTGTACTCATCAATAAAATTTGTGAGTTCTGAAGGGGAACCCAAATAGGAGGCATCACAAGTTTGCTGGGTTACATTATTAGTATTAATGGAATTAAATTCCAAGTGACTCTCAGCTATTGCCTTGTCTGCATATGCTATAATACTAATATCATCCATATCGTTATCAGCAAGACCTTCAGTCTCCAATTTCTTTGCTACATTCTCAAGATGCGTAAGATCTAGGGAGGCCACTGTTAGGACTGAAAGTGAAGGTTTAATAAGAGTACTAGTGGCAGTCATTTTACCAAAGAAATTGGAGATTTTTTTCCCTTGAATAGGATTACCCATAGTAGGTTTTGTTTTGGGTGTATGAAGAAAAGATTTTGTGAGTGGAATTTTGAAAACAGTGGGTTTCATTATCGAGGTAAGAGGAGCAGGTACAGAGTTAGAAGAATGATTAACATGAATAGAGGAAGTGTAATTGGCCTCCCCATAAGAGGAGGGTACCTGCGGTGTTAACTTGACAGAAGGACCACCCGGGTTCCTATAGTCCTCCAATGGGGGGGATTGTAGAACAATCACCTCTTTAGATAGAACAGGAGGTTCTATGGAGTTCCCGACAGGGGCATCCATCATGGGTATAGGCAGTGGCAACCTGGGTTGTAAGTGGGCGGGGGTTGGGTGTATATTGTTCACCATACTATTATTCAAATGCTCCATACCCTCCCGTGCCCTAGATCGGGAGCCAGCTTCCTCCAAATTCAAAGCTATAGTAGCTGCTAATCGTTCTTCCTGTGCATTTATGGAGATATCTTGTTTTCCGAAAAAGATACAGCTATTATTGATTGGGGTACGAGGAACGATACCCATCAAATTGAGTACAGCAGACCTATTGTTTGAATGTATTTGGGCTTGGGCCACACTTTTTTGTAGAGAGCTGACCAGGGGGTTCTCTACTAATGTATGTTGTGGCTTACCCGGAGGGGTAGTAATAGGGATCATAGATGGAGTAGAGTCTAACAAAGTAGGGACAGGAGCCCCCTCAGGAGGAAGGGCAGAATCAAAAGAAGCCTCCATAGTAGCCTGGCTCCTGAGTCCCTTGCGTGTCATACAATCAAAGAGATTGCCTGGAGGAGTAAAAGGCAGAGAACTGGAAGAAAGACAGCAAGGTGACTCAGAGAATGCTTTGATGCTAGAGGTTATAAATTAATGTTTGAAGAAATATCACAGAGAGAAGAGGTCACAAATACTAAGAGCAATGGAGTAACAAACAGTAATTCTTAAAATGCACTGAATAAAGAAAACGGCAAAAAGACACGTAACAGTACCTCAAATACAGATTAAATGTAAAACACAGAATAATAAGGCTCCTTAGTTAAACTCAAAGTAAGAAATGTATCCAAAAAATAGGCCGCTAAAATGTAATATTAAAAGTCATAGGCTGGCTAATCATTCCAGGAAATCAAGAGACAACTGAGGCTGCACTCAGTATCAGGGTAAGGAACACCCGACAGCTTGAGGAGCTGCCAGAGTCCGTCTCTCCCCCCTTAACCTGAGTACTGATTAGAGCTCACACAAAAGGAGTAGAAACCTATAACCACAGTCTATGATACTCACAGGGCTATTGCATGGGCACAGTCACAGGTCACAGCCAAACAGCAAAACAGCAGCTCCAGCCCTTACTGCCTCCAGGGCTTAATGCCGCAAGGGTGGCTGGGCCGGCAATTTCAAGTCGGTAAAAGTCACGTGATACGTCACGTATTGCGGCTAAGCTCTGCCCCCTTAAGGAAGTGGCCAGGCAGCAAGAGCAGCGCTCGCAGTGCTGCTTTGGGGGATAGCCAGGAAAACACAGGAGCAAGCGTTCAGGTAACCAAGTACTCCTTCACAGCAGCAAATAACACGCCGCTCGGGCGGCTGGGCCGGCAATTTCAAGTTGGTAAAAGTCACATGATACGTCACATGTTGCGGCTAAGCTCTGCCCCCTTAAGGAAGTGGCCAGGCAGCAAGAGCAGCGCTCGCAGTGCTGCTTTGGGGGATAGCCAGGAAAACACAGAAGAAAGCGTTCAGGTAACCAAGTACTCCTTCACAGCAGCAAATAACACGCCGCTCGGGCTGCTGGGCCGGCAATTTCAAGTCGGTAAAAGTCATGTGATATGTCACGTGTTGTGGATAAGCTCCGCCCCCTCAAGGAAGTGGCCAGGCAGCAAGAGCAGCGCTCGCAGTGCTGCTTTGGGGGATAGCCAGGAAAACACAGGAGCAAGCGTTCAGGTAACCAAGTACTCCTTCACAGCAGCAAATAACATGCCGCTCGGGCAGCTGGGCCGGCAATTTCAAGTCGCTAAAAGTCACGTGATACGTCACGTGTTGCGGCTAAACTCTGCCCCCTTAAGGAAGTGGCCAGGCAGCAAGAGCAGCGCTCGCAGTGCTGCTTTGGGGGATAGCCAAGAAAACACAGGAGAAAGCGTTCAGGTAACCAAGTACTCCTTCACAGCAGCAAATAACACCATTATTACCAGTCTCTACACTCACAGACATTCTCTCTCTCTCTCTCTCTCTCTCTCTCTCTCTCGCTCTCTCTCTCTCTTACACACACACTCACCCGATCTCTACCTCTCACGTTGTCTCTGTCTCCTCTCTCCTCCCTCAGTGATCTTCCTCATCTCCCTTGCTTTTGTGGACCTGTACCCCTCTCTTTCTCCTCTTACTTATTTCCTCTGTTTCCTTCTCACACTCCTTTACCTCACCCCTCTCTTCTGCCACCCACACACTACTTCCACATCTCTTTCTCTCTTTTGTTCTTCTCTCTCTCTCTCTCTTTCTCTCTACCTGCACCTTCTCCTCTCACCTCTATCCCTCAATAACCCCTGTGTACTCTTGTGTCTCCTGATCTTACATTCTCTCTCACATCTCCTGCCACACACTCTTTATCGCTTGCACTCTCTCTCACACCCTCTCTAAACCCCCTACACCTCTGCCTTTCTTTCTCTCTATACTTTTACATTCCCTTCCCATACTACACAGAGCTGGTACTACAGACCTCCAGAAACAATACCTTAACTGCACTCTCTCAGAACTTTGCCACTGTCTCCACACCACTCCACTCAACTATCTGCCCTCTGTCGTGCCTCCTGGTCTGCCACTGCTCCACCTAATCTCAGCTGTATACCTTCCAATCACCTCTGTGCTGGTTCAGCATTTATAGCCCAAAACTCCCTCTTATATACTTCTGTTCTTGTCTCCCATTGGCGCCCCTAGTCACATGTTCTTCTTGCCCAATCTCTGGCTAAGTGAGCCATCTTGGCGTCGGGATTTCTTCTGGAAGGTTTTGAGAAGGTTTTAAGCCCCACACCCTCCACGATCTCCATTTATAGGGTAGTAGCCATGTGTACAAACTGATTGGTTTCCTTGTAGCTTTGCCCAGGTACTGGTGAGTTTTGTTTCCAACTGGATTTGGAGAGGACTTTGTGCCCATCCCACCCCCTCCACTACAATCCCTTCTCATTCTCAATTGGTTTTCTGTTGCGTTGCCCTTCCATGTCCCTGGGGTCTGCCTGTGGTTGGTGGGTTGGTTGTTTTGTGTCTCATTACTTTGTGTCAGTAAAAATCCAAGTCCATTCCATTTCTGTACTTGATTCTGCTCCCCTGGTTCCAGGATGGGGTTTCTTTGTTGGGACCAGGTGGATTCTGGAAGTTGTGATTTTGAAAAAGACAACAGATACTCTGTTCAGAATGGAGGATGACAGTCACTGTGGAAAGGACAGCAATACCAACAGACACATACAGTGCATTGGTCGGTTAGGGACTGGGAACCCCCCCTTAGCTCCCTCACTCTGCCCCTGGGGCAGGACTGGCTCTGGTATACACACTGGCAGTTTGCTTACTCCAAGTCGGGAGGGGCTCTTTTCTCCACTGACAGGGTCATGACACTGACCCTGTCACGTGGTTAAGAACAGGGACATCCCATATCTTGTTCTTCCGCACTTTGTTGTGCCACTTGGCTAATCCGTGAATGTAATCTGTACTTCTCCAGCTTCTGTCCCAGAGATTGTGGACTAAACCTCCTCCAGAGGCAATAACTGAGCATGAACTACCGGCTGAATGCAGGATTGATTCCTTCAATTTCCCACACACCAGCCTGGACTCCCTGATGTGCAGACAGCAGCTGCTGTGGCTGAATAAAAACACCTCTAGCCTCATACCGCCTCCTCCTCCTAGGGGCATCGTTATGCACTTGAGACATGCTAATACTGAAGACGTTTATTTCTCCACTCATTGACAAGACATGCCTCATGCATGTATACTATACAGGTGGCCACTGTGATTGCCTCCTCCCTAGTATTAGTGCCTCAAAATGATGACACATGTGTTGCATCCTCAGTTACAGCCACTGAACGCTTTCTCCTGCCACCTTACAACCATATGATATTCTCTCCTCACAAATGGATAACAATCAGTTGTAGTCATTGAATATAGTTTTCTAGCTCCAAACAATTGCATCATTTTCTGTTCTCCACTAGTGTTTTATAAAAAAAAATCTTTTATTTCAACATAGAACAAAGACAAACATCAGTCTTACACAAACATCAGTCTTACATTGTGTTCACCTCATACAATCAGGAAGCTCGATAGGGTATACAGTAGACTTTCCAAACAAGAAAGAAAAAAAACAAAAACAACCAAACAACCCTATGTAAAGTCCTGCTTGTGCAATGCGGTTTTACGCTCTCTTAGTCCCACCAGAATGGTATGTCCATAAATCTCTGACAGGCACGTGTTTATAACGTACCATCCCACGACCATGCACAGTACTATCTTATCTATGGGGGCATGTCATCCTAGAGGGCAAACACTGCCTGCGTCAAGGCATTCCATGCATTCACATCCTCACTCGCCTCTCTCATTCCACTATGCACTGCTCTATGCCAGACAGAAATCTCTGCGACTGCCCATCTGTGTCAGTCATTCCACCATGCTGCAACACTGGAGGCTTCATTGGACTTCCAGGCCATTGCGATCCTGTGCTTAGCAAGAACACAGATCAAATCTTTCATCATGGTAAAGTGTTTCCTCCCCCACGGGAACATGCCCAGCAGGCAGACCTCTGGGGCCCAGGCATGGATCTCAATCCTCCCATTAGACACTTTCTTTGCAGTTGCAGACCAGAACCTCTGAACCAACAGGCAAGTCCATGTGCATAAAATCCAACCCATCATCTGCGCATCTTGGGCATGCGCTCTGACCCGTCCCGTGAAACTGGAATATTTTGTGCGGGGTCATGTATGTCCTGTGTGAGATGTAAAGCTGTGACAACTTGAAACGGGCGTTCATGGAAACCTTTTTAGTATAGATCAAGGTCCGGGTCCATTCCACGTGCGGAAAGGTCCTACCTAGATCTGTTTCCCACTGTGAGCACACTTTCAGAACTGGCTCTTCTAAATTTGGGCATAAGCAGCTCGTATACCCTGTAGACAACATCACCTCCTTCGGATATGTCATGCATAGTGTCCAGTATTGGGTCACTCTCAATGCCCTCGCCGGATTCCAGCAATCTATTCCCCATCTTTTTAAGCAAACTCCCATGCTGTAAAAATGTATCTCTTTCCATCCCCAAAATCCGTACCAAGGACTCCAAGTCCATTACTTTCCCCTCCTGCAACAAATCGCCCAGTGCAGCCACCCCATTAGTTTCCCAGTGCATTCTGATCTCTCGTACGGTGTTGAACTTTGCGTCTAATAACCCCATCAGTGGGATATTGGGGGAATAGGAATTGACAATTCCCATTAATTTCCAGACTGTGCTCCACAGAGTCTTAACCAGAGCTACTAAATGGGGCAAGAGGGGAAATCTGGCCTTGTGTACCAACAATACCTCCTTCAAAAAGTACTGTGCAATGGAGGACTGCAGCAGGATGGTGGTCGGGGAGGGCTGGTCCGCCAACCAGCCCATGACGAATTGGAGCTGCCCTGCAAAGTAAACATTTTTGAAGTGGGGTAGCCTGATCCCGCTGTCCTTATAGTCCCTATGCAGGATATTAAGGGCAATCCTATTCCTCAGCCCCCTCCCCATATAAAATCTCTGGCTATGCAGTCTAACTTACCAAATAACTTTTTAGGGATGTTAAAAGGTATATTAACAAAGTGGTATAGTAAACTTAGGAGTACCAGCATCTTCTGGAGTGTGGCCCATCCTGCCACAGATAGGGGGGGGTATCCTCCAGAACACCATTGATTTCACAATTTTGTCCACTGCTTCCTGTGTGTTACATTCATGCAAGGTATCAAATTCATGCCACACATTTACCCTGAGGTATCTAAAGGTCTTTGTTTCCCATTTGAGGTCCACATTGGGCTGAAATGGTCCGCAAATCTGTCCATTACTTAAAGGATGTACTGTAAATTACATTCCGGGTGTGTGATGTACAGGAGCATATCATCCGCATACAGAGACATTAAGTGTCTGACCCCGTTGATCTGGATGCCCGCCTCAGTAAATTCCTTTCTAAAAAATACCACCAGGGGTTCTAAAGCGAGAATATTCAACATTGGGGACAATGGACGTTCCTGCCTAGTATCGTTCCTCAATTCCAACACGCTGGTGATCTGCCTACCTGTGCGCACCCTCACCATTGGTTTTGTGTAGATTAGTCTCACCCATTGCAAGAAACTGTACCCTATCCCATAATGCCAGAGGGTCTCATACAACCAGTCTGTCCTGACCAAATCACATGCTTTAACTGTGTCTAGGGAGGCAATCAAACAGTGCACCTCTGAATGCCTAGTACGCCCTATAATATTTGTATTTGTATTTTATTGAATTTATATAGCCCTTTAATCCAAAGTGCTTTACATGAGAACAAGAAAAATTACAACAAGCATAAAATGGCAATTGAATCACAACTCGAAAACAGTATAGGGAACAATTTACATTATTGCTGAGGTGAGGAGGGAGTGAAGAGGGACAGAGGTGTGAGAAGGAATGGGAGGTTATAGTGTAGGTAGAAGCAGAGGTAAGAGGGAAAGCGAGAAGGTGTGCGGAAGAAGAGAGTAAAGAAGACTAGATAAGAGCCAGAGGTGGGGTAGAGGGGAGTAGAGAAGATGGAGAGGGTAAGGAAGTACAGGGGTAAGAGGTGAGGCATGAGGCGGTGGGAGAAGGAGGAGAGAAAGCAAAAGGTGTTAGGGAGGCGAATGGAAAAGATAAGATTTTAGAGAAGAGCGAAAAGGAAGGGTAGGAGGGAGAAGAACGGATGTGGAGGGGGAGGCGGTTCCAGTGGAAGGGAGCGAGGAGTTGGAAAGAGCGGAATCAGGAGGGGGCGCAGAGTGGTGGAGGAGGAGAGAGTAGGAAAAGATTAGCAGAGTGGAGAGAATGAGAAGGGGTGTAGAAGGTAAGAAGGGAGGAAAGGTGGGGGGGGGCAAGACCATAGAGGGATTTCAAGAGAAGACAGAGGAACTTGAATTTGAGCTGAGAGTGAAAAGAGAGCCAACCTAGAGAGGTGAGAGAAGAGGAGATGGAGTCAAGAGGTGAGAGAAGGCAGAGGGAGCAGATGGCAGAGTGGTAGACAGATTTGAGTGGGGAGAGGTGGGGAGTCCAAAGAAAAGAGAGGAACAGTAGAAAAGTCTGGAGAAGATGAGGAGGTAATTAAGAGTTTAGTAGCGTGAAAGGTTAGGAGGGGTCGAATTTTATGAATGTTGTAAAAGTGAAAGCGACAACACTTGGCAGTAAGAGAAATGTGGTGAGAAAGAGAGAGGTGTAATCTCCTCAAGTTGCACGAGGTGTTCCTGCCTAGAACATAGCCAGTCTGGTCTGTGTGCACCAAGGTGCCAATGACCCTTTTGAGCCTATTCGCAAGCAGGTCCGTAAGGATCTCACAATCTTGGTTGACCATAGAGAGGGGTGTGTAGGAACTATACACTAACGCTGATTTATTAGGCTTTAGTATTGGGAGTATGATCAATTCCGTAGGCTACGAGGTAATATTCCAACCTCATACTCCTCCTCAAATACCTCCAGGAGCCTGGGGGCGAGTACCTCACTATATTCCTTGCAGAACTCCCCAGGTAATCCATCTGCCCCTGGTGTTTTCCCGGATGCTAAAGCACGGATGGTGACCAACAATTCATCAACCGAAAGCAGAGCACCCAGCATTTCCCTCTTTTCCTCCTACAGGCGAAGCAACCTAATTTGAAACAGCACTTCGTCTATGTTAGAGCCACAAGCTTCCGTCCCGGACCAATACAGACTCTGATAGTATGTAGAAAAATCCTCATTGATTTCTTTTTGCGTTCATCTGGTGTCCCAGTGAGCATCCTGGATGGCGCTGATCATCTCTCTCTTATCCTCCATACTACACAGCCAGGCCAGCATCCTCCCTGATTTGTCGCCCTGTGCATGCAATTTCTGAGTGTACTTTGCAAAGTCAAATTTCCCCAACCAATCCGACCCAGCCACGCACTGTTGCCTCAATTTGATCAAATCCCCTGTTTCCGTTTCAATTCCTGCCTCCCTAGCCTCTGCAGTTTCGATCCGAGCCTCAATGCTCGTGACGGAGTCCAATATCTCCTTCCGAAGAACCCCCATCTTGCCTATCGCTTACCCACGCAGCACCATCTTAAAGGTGTCCCACAGAGTACCGGTCCTCCTGACACTGCTTGCATTAATCTCAAAATAATTCTCAATCACCCCACCCAAGTATTCTCTAAATGTGTTGTCTTACAGTGCTTCCGCCCTTAATCGCCAAGTGGAGATCGGGGGGTCTGCCTGGTGTCTTCCTCTATGTCACCATCAATGGGGCATGGTCAGAGAGAATTCTAGCTTTGTAAACTGCATGTGTAAATTCCCCAAGCATTTCCCGCCCGTAAAGAAGTTGTCAATGTGGGTATGTATCCTACATGGAGCTGAATAGAGCAAATAAGAGTGGTCACTTCTCTGTGTAAGCCTCCAAATATCTATGAGATCAAAGTTATTTTCACAATGTATTTAAGGCTTTTGCTGGAGGTGCAGGCCTCCGATACTTGTCATCTGATCTATGAACATTAGGGTCTAGGGTACAATAAAATCACCTCCCCACATCCACTGGGCATTTCTATAAAAAGTCAATCTTGACTAAAGTGAAGTGAAAAAGGCTGTGGCATCGTTTTTGGGTGCATAGGAATTCACAATACACACCTTGTCTTCCAGCAACTCATAAACCACCACCATCCTGCCCTTGTTATCACTCGTAGTTTCCAGGACCTTGAAGGGCACTGTCGGAGCTATCCACACCAGGAGCCCCCTTGCGTAAGCTCAGAAAGAGGAGCCATACGACAGCCTCACCACTTCCTGGCGACCATATTTTGCTTATTCCTAGTGAGGTGAGTCTCTTGCAGCAATGCAATCCCCACATCCATCCTACGCAGGTATGCATGTACCCTTATCCTTTTGATATAGCGATTGAGGCCTCAGACATTCCAAGTGACCACCCACACATCACCCCCATACCCCAATTTCCATGAGTCTCACACAGCTTCACAGTCCGTGCACCACTTCCTTACTGTGGGTCTTCCTGGATCTACGTGATCTGACTGCGGCTGAATGTCCTGTGGCCGGAAAGTTTGCATGAGAAAACTGCGAAGTACCAAAAGTTTGCACCTTTCTCATGCGAACACACGTACATACCCACACCTCCACCCACACCCACAACACACCCACAACACACCCCCCACCCGCACCCTCCAAACAACCCCACCCACACCCCCAGCATAAACAAACCCCAGTTACCCTTTTCTTCACGCTGGGTCCCTGCGGCGCCAGTTCCCTTTCACTTCTGTGATCGGAAACCGGCGCCGCAGGGTCCTTTTCTTTTTTTTTTTTTTACAGAAGGCTGCAGGGGTGTTCCCCACAACCCCCGCTCACTATACTATAAAGTATAGTGAGCGGGGCCATGCGGGGGACACCCCTGCATCCACAGTTTCTTTTTTTTTACAATGCTACCACCAAAGGATTTACCTTTTGGTGTTCGAACCTTTGGAGTTAGCATTTTTGGTTAATGGAAACCATTATATTTGGTAAAAATTTACAATACCATTCTCCCACCCCTTTCTTCTGCAGATCTACTTGCAGAAACCAGCCCGGATGAATGCTGTACAATTGGGGGGTAGTCCCCCCCATCCACAATAACAGAGTACCTAACAATGCAAGCCACACCGACCACCACAGGACTAAACAAATTAAAACAGAAAAAAGAAAGTAAAGGGAGAGAGTTTGATGAACAAAGGCCCTCTCTCCAGCAATATAACAGTAACCTAATAGTATACCGCATATTCCGGCCCAACTGCCTCCCATGCACCCCACCCCACCACCTGGGTGCCATACAGCAGCAGGATGCCCTAAAACTGGCATCCTAAAGTCAAGAGTTTCTGGAGACATAACAGCAGCAACGCAGCAGGCCACCACAGCTCCGTATTATATGTCTTCTTCTGCTCCCGCATTCCGCCTTACCAATAGAGGTGCCCTCTACTTGTTCAGCAAAGGGTACAGTAGCGTTTTGTCTAGAACTGAATAGATGGACTGCAGCTGACCTCAAACGGGATCCGTTTCAAACCGGCTTTGTGGCGGGTTTAGGAACTTCAGTGAATTTAATCAGCGTTTGATTCGGTTGATAGAATGCTACTTTTTCAGAAATTGCAAAAGTATGGTTGTCCACCCTCAGTGCTAACCATAATTAAAAAGCTACACTCAAATACAACTATGCAAGTTAGATTGTCTCTTGAGGGTGCCCTGTCTGCGAACATTGAGACATTAAGAGGCCTAAAACAAAGGTGCATCTTAGCATCAACTTTATCTAACCTTTTCTTATTAGATATTGGAACTTCCTTTGAGGAAGCAATCTTTGATGCACCTAAGTTAGGGTCCCAAAAGATCATATGTCTTCTCTATGCCGATGATTTAGTCTTAATTTCGCAAACCCCAAAAGGTCTGCAAGATCTACTAAATAAATTGGATGTTTATGTTGGTCATAACAATCTAACCATCAACGTGAGCAAAACGCAGATAGTGATCTGTCAAAGAAAAAAGAACACAAACATTTGTAGTTATCAGTGGTTTTTGCAGAAATCACCCCTAAAAATTGTAGCCAATTATAAATATCTAGGACTTCCCTTCTCAGGCTCTGTAAAAAATCAAATTTATGAAGATACATTAAGGGCAAAAACTTTGACTTTAACGTCGCAAGCAAAGATAATTCTGTATAAATATGGAAAATTCACATCAACTCATGTAGTAACTTTTTTCAACCAAAAAGTTGTTCCTATCCTTTCTTATGGAGCTGAGACTTTTATACCACGTCCAAGAAACTTCTGGGATCTCCTGGAAGGCAAATTTTGGAAAGCAGTTCTCTGCTTACCGTTGTGCACTCCGATTTGTTTATTAAGGTACGAATTGGGTTTGATTTCGTTATCTGCACTGGTTATGAGGAAGTTGTGTAACTTTTACCGTAAATGCTTGCTCGGATTTAACAACACAAACATTTTGGGGTCACTGGCAATGTATTCGTGCTCATCTCATGATGTTTTTCCTAAACTGTGGGTAAAAGTTATCTTGAGGCTGTTGGTTGATGCTGACATTTCAATTGATTTGTTGCTAACTAATCCAGACAAAGCGAAGAAAAAAATCTATTGACATGATTGGGTTCTGACGCAGCAACTATGTACTAATTATGGGGATTTTGATTTAAATCTCTTTCCACCTTAAAAGTTTAAACAAATGGCCTATTATCTCATAAAGTCTCCATCTGCATCCGACTAATCAAATCTTAGCTAGACGCGGATTAATTCCAAAAGATCAACAATTTTGACGGTTCTGTAAAAACTGTAAACAAGTGGAAACACTAGCTCACTTAGTAGTCGACTGCCTCGCTCTCTCTAGTTTGCGAGAACTTTATTTTCGCAATTTACTACAATTATCGTGTGATCGTTCCTCCATTGAAATTTGGACTATATTAATCACGAGCAATCGAACTGCTATTCACATTGCACTTACGCAGTTCATAAAAACAATTCTGCCACATGATTCTTTGCCATAAGAGAACTTTACATTTGTTTGGTTTAGGTTTCTTTTAACATTTATCTTGTTAAATGTAATATGCTATGTTAACTATTTTATAAATTTTAGCTGTATTGGCATAGTTTTGGTTTGAAAAAACTTTTCTCTTTTCTGTATAATAATGGTGTTTTTGTATAACTGAAGATAACTGATTTAATTGTGTAAACCATCTGTAATTGTACTTCTGTCTGTCATTGTTTAAAATATGTTGTAACAAAGTTGCTTTTTGAAAGGTTGAAGTCTTCAGCCAATCAAATAAAATTAAAAAAAAGTAGCGTTTTGTCAATGCAACCTTCAGGGACCATTGTTCCTCCTTGCTGGCAACTGTGGAATCCCCAATGAGTCCATCCAAACATGCGCCACAGCCATGTCTTCAAAGAAATGCGTCTTGTCATTGTACAACACCTTGTGTTTCGCGGGGTAGATTAACATATATCTCAGACTAGCTGGGATACCAGCTGTAGCCCATTGCCTGATAGAGTGGTGTCTCATGTGCCCTGGAGGATGTTGCTCTTGTCATCATGAAAGCATGTCTTGCTTCAGTTAGCTCTGGTGTCTCATGTGCCCTGGAGGATGTTGCTCTTGTCCTCATGTCAGCAAGTCTTGCTTCAGTTTGCTCTGGCATCTCGTTTGCCCTGGAGAAAGTTGCTCTTGTCCTCTGGTTGGCAAGTCATGCTGATGTTTGTTGTTGTGTTTCAGAGAGAGCTTTTCCATGTCATGTTCGTTTGTTGTGCAGCATGTTTCAGTCACTTAATGGCTTCAGCACATTTGAGAAAATGTCCAAGAAAGATTGATTGATTGTGCTCTCTTCTCGTGAATGAACTTAAGTAAACTGTAACCATGTAATTTCCCATATTTGGAGTGGAGTGATGCAAAAAAATGTTTTAATTCCCTTTAAAAATGCATTAATAAACACTTTCAAACTGTATCCATTAGTAATACATTTCAAAGCAATAACCAACTCATCAAAGATTTTTCTTCAGACACTTTTCAAAATGTTGCCTCCTTCTTCTACCTACTGTAGTGAATCGGGGTGAGCATCAGCAAATGAGGGTGTCTATGGAGTGAATTATTTGCAACCAAATGTAGACCACAATCTTGCCCCATACAAATGAGGAATACATGCAAAATTTGGTAGCAGCGGGCTCAACGGTGTGGATTTGTATAGCCGGACAAACATACAGACACATCGCAATTTTGTTTGTTGAATAGATGATTTTTGCATCCAAACATATACTACGATCCTGCCCCAGACAAAAGAGGAATCCATGCAAAATTTGGTAGACGTGGGTTCAACAGTGTGGATTTGTGTAGCCGGACAAACATACACACACACATATATTCAGCTTTATATATAAAGATTAGAACGGCGCAGTCGCTATTTGGCCAACCGCAGCTCTCTGCTTCTGAACCAGTCGTGTATAGTCTGGATATATTGTCAGCCCTTTGGATGCACGTTCAATCATGTCCCCTTCCCTGGAGAAGGCTAATATCTGTTCTCTATCCTTATAGTTCAAGATCTTTGCAATCAGTGGCCTTGGAGGGGCTTCAGGCAGAGGTCTAAGCCAAAGATCTATAGGCTTGTTCCACCGTAAAGCCATGTGTCAGCATACCAGGACTAACCTCTTGCAGGAGCAGATTTTTGACGTAGGAGGTGGGGCCACTGGCCTCCTCTCCCCTAGTCAAACCTGGGATCCATACATTATTCCTCCTCACTCTTCCTGTAGTGTCCTCTGCGCAGTGTTCCAGTGCTCGCACTGTCTCCATCATCCTGGTGTCTGGTTATATTGGCAATGTTTTCCTGTACTTGCGCTTCTCTCAAGCTCAGCTGGTTTTCAAGCGAACAGACATCTTGCCTGAGGAGGCCAACATCCTTGATAACTGCATACATTTTGTGTTCCAGGGTACCTTGTAGTGCTGCAATAGCCGCAAGAATCTAGCTCTCCTCCTGCTGGGAAATGGACACCAAGGTTCCCCCCGATGGTAGGTGGCAGAGGGGCTGAACCCCCGTCCCTGCGGGCGAAAGCCTCTATAACAGTCTGTTTGGCTTTGCCCCTGTCGTGCTTGTCCAACATTTGTTTGTAGTGCCTGATCAACACTAGTTTCCAAGCATCACCAGTTCACCCTGTGCTCGCCGTGCTCAGTCTTCAATTTGGCAGGAGCAGACATGCAGTTTCTCCGCTCCGTTTAGAATCCTCACTAAGTCAAAGACTGGATCATAGCGCGGCAACAGCAGACCTCCCAGGGGCGAGGTGCCGGCCAATCATGCTTCTGTGCTATCCCAATGCTGGGGAGCCAGAATCAGGGGCTCCGCTCCACGGTGTACCAGTAGCCAATCCTTACCTCCATCACCCGGCAAGAGGTAATGCTATGAGCACACCCCAGCCCGAGCCACTCCCTCGCAGCTCAGCCCGAGAGCTATGACCGGGACAATGAAGTGTAGGTGCCTGTCGCAGGACACTCCCCTAGTCTCTCAGGCACTGTGTAGAGACCTCTAAGAACCCGGCGGTTCATCGGGCCATGCAGCGCCTCCCACTCCAGATTGTGCTCTTTTTTCTACAATCAAGCCCAGATACCTTCCCTCCTTCTCTTTATCATCTTCCTTCCTTTATCCCTCTTTTTGTTTCCCCCTTGCTACCTTGGTGCTGATGGAGGGATCACTCCACTCCACAGAGGAGCAGGGTCTGGTCTGCACGCTTACCTGCTCAGTGTAACCAGGATGGTGTCCGTGTCTTCTGGCCACCATGAAAGCTCCTAAGCGACCAGGCAGGATTCCGCAGGGCTGCCTCTACTTGTGCCAAGCCACCCAGCCAATCACACAACTAGGCTAGCCATGCCTCACCAGGCCGGAAGCACCGGCAGACCCTTCCCAGCTGTGTATGATTCTGGTGTGCCAATTGGTGTTGCAATCGCTCTGAATTTAAAATATCACACTGGACTACACAGCAAAGTTCCATTCAGGGCACTATCTTTATGCAGCTTGAGGTTAAAGGCAAGTAATACCAGGACAAATAATGTGAGTTTTAAGTAATGCAATAGAAGCAGTATGTATCGCATATTGGATATGTCATTCAAGGTGTAAAAGCACTAATCCACCACTGGCTGCAGTGGACCTCAATCTGCTAGAACGAGATCAAGGATGGTACTCCTTGTCCCTGAAAAAGTGAGATCAGCTAATCCACAAGCCCTGGTCTGCCACTCTCAGGAAGCTCAGCTGCTTATTCCCATTGAACATCCACTGTCTGCCACCCGTTAGTGCAAAGACCCATAGCTGCAGATGGGCCATGCAGCAAAAGTGTTTGCAATGCCCAGGGCCTGACATCCACCGTAAAAGTGTAGGCTTCTCTCTTTGGGGGGACTCGCCTCGCCCCCTCCAGTACTGCCATGCAGACTCTGCAGCACTTTCGGTGCAAGCAGGCAATCCCTGCTTGTACCATATCCCAGCACGCTCACATCCCCTCCAGTCTGTCGGCACAAAGAGAGAGGCACTCTAACAACGTTACAGAAGGCTCACCTCTCTGCCTCCAACATTGCCAGACCACTACTTCCGCAGCCCCCGGCCTCGCTGCCAGACATCAGTCTTCATTCCGGGCTGCAACAGCCGCCATATTGGGGACCCTACACCTTCCTGAGCAGACCAAGTGTCTCTGTGAAACGGAGGCAATCAATGCAGTGCTGCTAGATCAGCCAGCTCACCACACCTTCCAGAGCCCAGGCAACGTCTTTAAGGTACAGATACCCACTGTTAGAAGGCAATCAAGAAAGGATCATGCGGGAGATAACAGAGGTTGCTGCCTGTGCTGGCCACGCCACCCATGTTCTCCACTAGTGTTGTCCAACTGGCCTTTTTGCTCATCAAATACAAGGCACACTCAGTTAAAGCCAATGAATGCTGCTTCCAAACAGTTGTATGATTTTTCTTTTCTACTAGCATTTATCCAGTGAATGTATACTGTGAGGAATCAGGAATGAGACTCGGACGCATGGGATTAATGGTTTTGGTCAAATACTTTTATTAAAACAAAAGGGGGTGGTGATTTGCCTCTCTGTCCCTGCACTAAAGGTGCTTCCCTATCTAAAACCAAAACTAAGGGTTTGTCGATGTGAGAATGTCCAAATCAAAACCGACCCATGTTCAAAGTTCTATTCTGACCCTCACACTGTAACACAATAAACTTAAGGTGAAAAGGGAAATGACTTTGGCTTTGAGTGATAAATGTTCAAAAGGAAATGCACAACTCCAACACAAAATTTCCATAAGGATAGAGTTGTTTGTTCCAGATGGTGATTCCCTCCGCCTGGATTTCTCTTCCCTCTGTAGGATTTTCAAAAGATATCCATTCCTTAAGTTCTCTTCCTTCACAACACAACGGATATTCATACAACTCAGTTCTTTATCTTTTCTTTTATCATGCGTAGGATACCTGGTATACTCCCCAGCCAGGTTTTCCTCCTTCCTTTCTCTGGTTTTCCAGAGCCTTTGGCTCACCCTGATATATTCTTCTCAGAACCCCTGCCATGGCGATGTATTTCTTATGTACTGTTCAGTTTGTTCTTGCCTGGTGTGTCTCCCTACCAGGGATTTCTTATTCACACGTATAACTTCCTGGTAAATTCTCTTGGCAGGGCTTTTTTGCAACTGCCTGGTATACTCTCCTGCCAGGGCTTTCTTGAATACACTTATAATTGCTTGGTATACTCTCCTGTCAGGACCTTCTTGAATACACTTATAATTGCTTGGTATACTCTCCTGCCAAGGCTTTTTTTTAACACACTTGTGACTGCCTGGTATACTCTCCTGCCAGGACTTTCTCACAACCACACTTGCAGAAACTACTTAGTTCTTTGTTTGGTTTACCCTTCTGTCTGGGATTTTCTCACACACTTCCAACAGTGCTGTCTGTCCTGACTTTGCAGTATTTATTACTGAATCTGCTTAGTATAGTATCCTGCCAGGGCTTTTCCTATGTGTATTTTGCATACGCTCGCAGACTGGTTAGTCTCAAACTTCTCTTTGATGTTCCCACTTAAGATAATACCCACTTGGTTTAATGTTCATATGCTTGCGACATTCACTTTTCAATACTTTGTTTGCTTTAATATTTATTTGCATGTGGCTTTCACATGTCAAGACTTTGTTTGCTTTAATGTTTATTTGCATGCAGCACTTTTGCCCATACACCCCAGTGTCCCTGTTTCCCTTCTGGGGACACACTGGCTCTGTTTGGAGTATTTTCTCCCTTCTGCTGCAAACTAGCACAAGGCGATCAGCATCTCTTCTTCTCTCACCTTTCTCGCTCTTCAGTTTCGCTGCCTGCTGCGGTCCGTTTTGGGCTTCTCTGCTCAAGGTCAGGTTTCCATCAGGTAAGCGGTGTTGCTCAACAGCTGTTGGAGCCCTGGGTTGGCTTCTGGCATTTCCGCAGTGTTTCTTCTTTTGCAGACGTCCTTCTTCTTCCACCTTTTGGTGCCAGATGGCTCCACTGCAGCTCCCGCAGCCCCATGGTCACCAGGGCCCAACCGAGAGAAACAGCCTTCTCCTTCCAGCAATGGCACGCCACACTCAGCTGTGGCCGCTGTTTACATTTCCCGGCTTCATGTATGTGCGTTGAACTTCTAGAGCGCAGCCTGCACTCCTGGTCATTTCTGCTCTGTATTACTCGGCTCCTCTTCCTCGTCCCAGTATTATTGTAGTTATGGTAATGGTAGTCAATTCTTGATGTTTTACATACAAAGTCTGGCTAAGTTTTCTTTAAAGGCAAGTCAGCTTTGACTGACTTGCAAGTGGAGTTTGGAAAAGTATTTTTATGAGACTTCCATACAGTTTCTGAGGAAAGAATGTCCTTGTTCTTTCTAAATGGAGGAGGGGCGGTGTAACAATATGCCATTCAGGCATTGGGTATGGATGGGGTATTGTCAAGAGAGAAAGGGGAATACCATGCCTTGTTCAATGGTGCCCTGCTACTCCCCCGGAGTTTGTCTTCCCCAATGCGATCCTCCCTCATATAGCCACCCCCATGGTCAGCATCAGATAGCAGCTGCCGTTCCTTGGCCACATGGGGAGAGGTTGCCGCCCCCCCAAAACCCCTGTGACTTTTCTCTTTGCTACAAATATTTTGTTTATTCACAAACCATTGGCACACTAAGTTGTAGCCACTGAATCCAGTCTCCTTCCCCAAACAAAATATATGATTTTCTATTCAATACTAGTATTTTCTCATCACAAAAAGATGGCATGACACTCTTAGTTGTTGTCTCTGACAGAAAATCTACAAATAATGTTGGGATTGTTTCATCATCCAGTCACTGACAATATAAGTCATTTTTGTGCATGTCTGCAAACTAGTTAATGGTATTTTCTTTCCCCTAGTAGTCACAAAAAGCTGGCCAATCCTATTCCAAATTTCTATCTCACCCTCAGAATTATCAAATCTTTATGTTCTACTTCTTCATCAACTAAATTCTACTTCAATTGTCTACCGCATGCTCAAGTAATTCCAGTTTTGATGTTCTACCTCTCAATCAACTAAATCCAATTTTCAGCAAACTGCTCTAGCAAGCATTGCTTCTGACTATGCTCAAAAGACTGACCATGAATTCTCATTCTACTTCAAAGATTACTGTGGCGAGAAGAGGTTTTCCACAGGGAGTGCAGTACTGCTAAACATAGACTACTCTTGCTGTTGAAATACCCCAAGACACTGAAATCACCAATTGTATTTGCACGGGCAAATTATAAGAAAACAATTCCTACCCTTAAGTGAGAATTAGTAAATAACACCTGGAAAGAGCTGATTGAAGAAATAATTCTTGGAGTTGGTGACTACTGACCCACCACATAAATGTAAGGGTATTGGGATGAAAACCACAGTCCCTGACTAACTATGGGTTAAACATTTTGTGTCACTTTACAGTGAACCTCCTATTATAAATAATCAGGATATTATTATAAATTGCATTGCTAGAGGAGACTATAATGGGACATACATGGTCTATCTACCTAATCTTGAATTCTCTACTAAAGGGATAATGGACAAAATGGTTAAACAAAAGCCTGGGGCCGCATGGTATTCAAGTGGACCTGTTTCAAGCAGAGATGAGTTTGTGAACCCCTGTTCTGGCATTTCGTTTTAACCAAAAATCAGAAAGGGGAGGATCCCTCCAACCTGGAAACTAGCATTAATCGAATCTATGTATAAAAAAGAGGAAGGGACAGTCTGGAATCCTATAGAGTAATTTAATTGCTGTACTCCCTCTTCCCAATTTTTGGGAGAGCCCTTCGCACAAAACTAGAGCAATAGGTATCCAGTAACTGTATTTTATCTAATATTCAATTGGGGTTTTATCCTGGTGTGGGTACGTACGAGCAAGCTTTAAATCTGTACCTGATTGTGTTTAATTCACTGTACAAAAAGAGAGAGACAATGTATCTGGATCTTTATGAACCTGAGCACTGCCTTTGACAAGGTCAATTGCCAAAAGTTGTGACTAGTGATCAGGTCCCTCTGAATTTCTGAATTTACTTACCATCCTCCATCAAGATACTACAACTTGGGTGAAGAGTGGCGATGAAGGCCACTGCACCCAGTCTTTTGCTGTGATATCAGAGGTATGACAGGGGTGCATTTTGCCACCCTTGCTGTTTTGTATATATATTAATGGGCTATATGATATTCTAGTCCAGATTGGCTCAGCCGTACCAAAACTAGGGAACGTCCCTCTGTCTGTATTGGCCTATGCCGATGACATTATGCTCATTGCTGCACTCCACATGCTCTGCACACCTTAATTATGGCAAATACAGTTTTTAATAAACAACCTTGATATACAAGTCACTGCATGTGCTTAAATGTGCAGTCATAGCAGGTTATCTAAGGAACCAGGGAATCAAGGTCCCAACGATGCATTCCAATAATAATGCAGTGCCACTAGTCTGGGAAATTGACTCCTTAGGCATGGGTTTTTCCCCAAGATTGTCAGGTGGATGCCATATTAGTAAGCACGTAAATGGGCTGAAGCAAGCTCTCAGTGAAATACCTCGATTCATGAACATGTGTAAGGTCCAACCACTGAATTTGATAATGAAAGTGTACAATAGTAATGCCAGTGCAGTGGCTAAACATGGGGCCTTGTTGTGGACTTTTTCTGATGTTGCTGCCTTAAAAGTAGTGGAAAATTATTTTATTACAAAACTGCTTGGTTTGCCACGTTCTGTGTCCAGCTATGCTGCCCACTTAGTGCTGGGTCTTACCGTTTTAGATTATTACCTGATTTTTCAGCCTACAATACTTTGCCTTCCTACATGGTCTAATCAAAAGGCCATATTAGCTCAATCTATTATAATGGTCGTATTAGGACAAACTGGAGTAATTTGTAGTCCTTGGATTCAGCATGTAAAAATACATCTTGAAAAAATAAATGCAAAGAGTCACTTTACAGCTCCATCCAACCTAGACCAAAGCATGGCACACCACCTGAAGGCACAGTTGTCTCTTTACATGCAATATTTACGTGAGTATGTTGAGTTATTAAAACATTTTATACGTAAGCATGCTTTGTTATCTTCCAGCTCAATGCAAAAGTATTCATTGTGGTCAAATCGCTTGTATGAGAGAAATGTTATCACTAGAGCTAGATTTTATTCCCTTCACCTTACATCTGTGATGGTGGTTTGGTTAGGCCAGCTCACTGAAAAGTATTGCGTACTGTGCCATGAACCGGAAGGAGACTGAGCAAATGTTTCGTTTTTCTGTCCAGCCTATGGGAAATATAGAGCATGAACTCTGAAACACATATTAAGGGTTGCAGGATTTTCTCAATGTCGCCCGGCACTATTTTATTGATGCAATACAATAGGCATACCTTAGTATTAGGAAACCTCTTCTTGCACTTCAACATCTTTTTAATTTGTTGATGTCTTGATGAATTATTGTGATATTGTATTGTTTTATGGATTTTATTTCTGAAATAAACATCAATTGATTGATTGAATTCCCATCACATAACCTTATTTCATCTGAACTACTTTGGCCAAACCTGGAACGCAGCTTGGGAAAATGTATGCTAGCTCAATCAGCCAAAATTCGGGTATTTCGGGAATTTGGCAAAATAATTTAGCCAGAATTACTCGCTCCCATTAAAAATCTACCACCTTCTGCCAGGCTACAGCCTGCCACTTTCAAAAGCACCTCCTACAGACCGTAGGGATTAACCTAAAAAACTCAACCAAAACCATTCTGCTTGGAGACTTCAACCTAGGCCTGCATGACCCAAAGGACAAAGCAGCCGCTTCACTAGCTAAAGAACTCTCTAACATGGGGTTTGACCACAAAATCAATAATCCTACTCATTGCAAAGGCCGATTCATTGACTGGATTGCAGACCACAACTGCTCCACATCCATTACCAATATCTTAGCCCTCCCATGGATGGACCACCACTGTATTCTCTTCTCTGTCCCAACCACTCATTCACCTAACCACATTGTCCTTACGGTAACCTGTTAACGTTGTTCTCTTAGCCTTCTGTACATATTGTACTGTATTTATATTGTAACCACTCTTACCTTGTACTTGCCTTTATCTTGTACCGGTATTGTTATTGTATGCTTTGCTCCTTCCTTCGGGCAAACTGGTTTGATTGTTTGTAAACACTTTCTTCATATTATGCGCCCCAGGGCAAGGTGCACAATACAAATAAATAAATACAAATACAAGCAACTCTCATTTGCTCCACCCGCCAAAGTCAGAAGTTCTGAAAAACGAACTAAAATCAACTTAGCACCGCTTCTTGACATCCCTGAACTTAAACCTCCATTTATCAACGACCCCATTTCACTGGGCAATACCTATGCCCATGCCCTTACCCAAGCCATTGAGTCCATAGCCCCCCTAGGAGACAAAAAAGAAAAAAAATCAATACACTTGAGCTCATGGTTCACGGAAGAACTATCTTTGTCACGCACTAATAAACGCAGACCTCTAGCCAATTGGCAGTCCTCGCCTAAAAAATCCACTCTAAAGGAATTTAAAGATATCCCTTCCTCGTATAAAAAAGCCATATTCCAGCTAAATCAGAATCATTCAACCAGAGAATTACCAAAGCCAATTCTAAATCTAAAGAAATATTCTCAATCTTCAAAGACCTCATCACCCCTACCACAAGGCCCAACGAAATCACCAAGGACGAAGCATGGTGTTCTGGCATTCAGGCTGCACTAATCAACAAAGTTAAGATGCTCCAAGAAAAAATACGAATACAGCGCAAAACCCTGCCCAAACAGGATAGCCCACCACCGCCCTCCCCTCACACTCATCTCTCTCAAACACCTCTCTTCGTCTTTAGGGACGTCACTGAGTCGGAAGTTGCGGTCCTCCTTAAACACATTAAACCCTCCATATGCAAAGGGGACATCTGTCCCCCGACCACCGTCAAAGAATGCACAGATTCACTGATACCTATGATCACAGCATTCATCAATGCGTCATTCGCCTCTGGAATTGTTACACAAAGCCTGAAAGAAGCTTGGGTTAAAAAAAAACACCCTTGACCCAGCATGCCCCAAAAACTACTGCCCCATCACTACCGTCCCATTTCTTCTAAAAATAATTGACAAAGTCACCCATAACCAAATCCAACACTACCTGGAATCCAACGCCCTGCAAGGCAGAAGACAATCAGGCTTCCGCAAGGGCCATGGCACAGAAACCGCCGCCCTAGATCTTCAGAACCAAATCACCAAAATAATGGATAATGGCAAACCCGCCCTTCTGCTCCTCCTTGATATCTCCGCCGCGTTTCACCTGGTCGACCATGACATCCTGACTTTGCATCTATTAAACACAGGCCACTTCTCAAATGACGCCGCCTCCTGGATAATGGTTCCATGTGGTAATATCCCCGCAAGAATATCGCCATACAAAAATATAGCCATATTTTTGCGGCAATATTAAGCCATGGAACCTGCAGGAGACACCCCCGCAACCCACATATTTGTTTAAAGGGAGCGGGGGACACCCCCGCAAACCCCGGTCCCATTTACCCCATAAATTATACCCACCAATAATATCGCCTATGGCCTTACCCCACGACCATATATATGGTGATATTATTGGTGGGGATTATATTACCTGATACCTGGATAACTTCCTTCCTGCAAGGAAGGGCCATGAAAATGTACTCTGACAAGGCCAACGCAACCCCCACCACCATAGACTGTGTAATCCCACAAGGCTCTTGCACCACACCTACTCTCTACAACCTCTTCACCAAACCTCCTTTCGACATGCTGGACGTGCTCGGCATAACATACACAAATTATGCCGATGACACGCAAGTCCTCCTTCCCCTTACTGGTGAATACAACCAAGATGCAGACGCTCTTCTTCAGATATATGCCACTATTCAAGCCTGGATGGCTATCAATGGTCTCTGCTTAAATGGGGATAAAACCGAGATCATCACCCTAGGCCCCAAGGAAATCCTATCCAGGCTTAACCAAAAATACATCCACTTCACCATTGACAACACCAACATACCAGTCTCCACAGCAGTCAAGACCCTTGGAGTCTACATAGACTCCACATTCTCTATGACAAGACAGGTCAGCGCCATCTCATCTGCCTCGGCCCTCCCTATCAAACTTGTATATGCTATTAAACCCTTTCTCACTACCCAAAACTGCCTCTCCAACACCAGAGCTACAATAGAAGCCATACTTGACTATTGCAATGCCCTTCTTGCAGGCACCTCCACTAAAAACATTAACAGGCTCCAAAAAGTACAAAATAATGCGCTCCACGCAGCCCTGCACATCCCCAAATACGACCATATAAATCAGGCCAGATGGGACACCCACTGACTCCCAGTCAAGGAAAGGATCGACTTCAAAATCTTCACCCTTACACACAAATGTATCAATCTCTCTGCACCGTCATACCTGTCAAAAACAATAACTAAGAACACCTCTGACCGCCCTAAAAGAAGCCAGCACGAGAACCAACTCCGGGTACCCCCCATTAAAAGAGCTTAAGCAGGTGGCATAGGCTTCCCCTACTCAGCGCCCAAATTCTGGAATGCTTTACCTAACACCCTCAGAGCAGAACCCTCACTATATTCCTTTCGCAAATCCCTTAAAACCACATTGTTCACATAGCCACACACAACACTCGCCTCCAGCCTTCCATGTCCATACATCCTAGCCACTCCGATAGCGCAATATATTCATTTACTCTAAATTGAAACTAAATGCAAGCTCCATGTAACAACTAAGTTTAAAACCAAATTGTAACTAAATGCAAAATCTGTGTAAATAACATGCTTTCCTCCCTCTTTAACCAGCAAGATTATCTGTAACAGTGCCACGATGCCTTCGGGCTGATGTGCGTTTAAAAATATGAATAAATAAATAAATAAATATGTGTGGACCTGGGTGGCCTATAAAGTGCACCTTTAGTACTATAGGACCGCACATTTATTTCTCAAAGCATTACATGGTGACTATACACCTATTTCAAAGAGCATTATCTCATGTGCCTGCAGATATGAATACATGTCTCATGACAGGTCTGGAGAGTAGTAGACTCTAAAGCACTGGGGGGCAGGAGAACGCCTCGGGATACTGCACCTGGCACAAAACATCCTAACATCAATTGCTAAAGCATTCTGGGCTCTATACCTCATGTATTGTTGAATTTATTTAAATAAACACCAAAGGATGCACAATTTCCAAAACAATTGCAATCTATTTGATTTGTAGCTTGCATATTATTCAATCAATAAAGACAATTGGGGGTCATTACAATTTTCCTGGTGCAGAATTAACGTACCGGCACGTTTCTGCACTGGAAAAGTACACGGTTGTCTGTGTGGTGGAGGAATTACTTCCAGCTAAGAGCTGGAGGTAATTCCGAAACCCTACTGGGAAAGAAATAGCCAGTATTAGTGGCACTGGTATTACCGGTGGTGGTAATACCAGCAGATCCCCCATGGAGTCCTACGTGACTCTATGGAATGGGCATTTACCACCCTTACCGGAACTCATAACCCAGCGGCAATTTTGGCAGACTGAGTGCCGGTGACAGTATTACAATTTGCTGGTATCCTGGCATATTTACCGCCAGGATACCAGCAAAGTTGTAATGACCCCCAATGTTTCCTGATAAATATGTTTAAGGAAAGTTACCCCAACCTCATCCATGCAGAAGAAGAACAATATGTTGTTGATATAGAGAGATTCTCACCTTGCTGAATCTCGGTCCAGAAATTAAAAGATACGCGGTGGGCAGATCAGTCTTTAAACTCTTGTATCTGCAAAGATGTTGTTCTCACATTTATGCAAATGTATGGCAATTGATAGATCACCAGATGCATTTTAAAGGATGCATGAGCTGAATTCAACTCTGGATGAACAGCGACCCAGGGGCAGAGAGGACATCAGAAGAAGAGAAAAAACATGAGTGTGAGGATACATTAATATTCCATGAGGACTGATGAGGATTCCACAGAAATACCTCAGCTGCAGGTAAGTTAAGTAAGTATCATTAGTCAGTGTCATCTACTTCCTTAGCTAATGTAATCCCTTCTTCCTTTTTGCCTCTTTCCACACTCCTCTCTTTATCCACTTCACATCCATGTGTACGTTTTTGCTTTGTTCCCATTCTTCTGTCCTCCACCCCAATTATTTTTCCCTAGATACTGCCATAAATGTAATGAGCCCCTTTAGCCTCTTTAGATTGAGGACTGGGCAGCAATGCCCACATTGCGTTTGAACAAGGAGGATTAGGGAGAAATAATGCTTTGTGATCCTTGAGAATGGAATTTCTATGATGAATTTATTCTGGAAAAGGTGCTGAAAACTATCTGCAATGGATCGCTGTTTGCGCAGGCATTTCAGAAGCAGAGAGAATAGGACCTTGTAGTCTGAAGTTACCTACTGAAATTCTATCAGGTAACCTTTTGAAACAACTTTTCTGTGGGACATCCTCTGGAAAAAAAAGAACATAATTATTCTATGAAAAGGAGTTTTATAACTAAAGAGTCGTAAAATAGAATGAGAAATTGCATCCTGGAGTCCAAGAAGTAAAATATGTCCTCTACTTCTGGATTGCAAAGATTGGGATGCATAGGAATATGCAAGGAATGCATGCTTGGTCAAGGACATCTTACATGCTGCTGCTTCACTGTTCCAATTCCAGAGCCACAGTTGACTGCATACTGCATACTGATGCTGAGTTTCTCAAAATATCATAATGAGTAATATTATTGAACCCTCTAGAAGTGCCTCATTTAAAGACTGAAAATCCACCGAGATCACGCACCGTAAGCAGAATAGCACCTCCTCGGCTGATCTAATTGATAGCTGAGCAGGTTTCCACTAGGGCTCTTCCAATCCTACCATCCACTACAATAGCAAGGATGAATTTATCTGGTAAAAGGTTGCTTTGACCAATAAGGATCAAAACCACTATCAAGAGGGATTTCCATGTCTTTCTACTCAGTAAGCTGTACATTCTTGAGGTCATCATAAAAAGGAAAAACAACACCTGCTTTAATTCCCTGAAGACCTTTTCCTATGGACTGGAAAACATAAGTGAAACATATGTGCTTAAGAACCACTTTCAGGTCCTCATTTTTTCACCATATTTTCCAAGACACATTGAAGCCGTACCATGTTCCTCATTCCCCTCCTGGCCTTCATCCACTTTCAGGGCCTCAGGGACATCTGGTCATGCGTGTAAATCCTCTTTCCATAAATCTTTACTAGGAAGTGAGGGTGACGTCTGGGATTCTTTCAAGGCCTCAGTAACTAATACTTTGACTAATAAGACAATTTTCTCCTCAGTCAAAAAATGAAAAGCATAACCATCATACTGGTTTTTACAATTCTTCCTTTTTCTTTTCTGGAGCAAAATATTCAGATCTGCACATTGGTCCTACCATTGATTGGTTGATTGAGTGGATACACTTATACCCCAAAGGATCTACAAGTGCTGTTACCCTAACTACCCAGTGTAAAGAGGAGGACTTGAGAAGAGCGCTAAACGTCAAATAATTGGCTTTTTTGGGTATCTGTGGGCATGGGCAAGACATTTTGTGTTTTTGGATCTTGATCTACAAGCCTGTTGCCTCCTTTGTAAGAAAGTCTAAAGGGAGAAGATAGGAAGAAATGATGTTCCCAGCTTCTGAGGAGGTGAGTGCAGTGGATTCATTTATCTCGAAAATAAGCCAGATCGTTCAGACATTCAAATGGAAGACAGGCCACTTTGAACTATATGTTGTCATCCACTCTCAATCAGAAGAGTAGAGTGACCGTTCACTCATGGTGATGTTACCTTTTTTTACAGAGAGCACATATGAGGTGTACTATTGCATTCTGAATGCTCTGAAGTTTGCATGTAGAGCAAGAGAGGAGACCCCTCTACAAAGAGCTGGCATAGTCGAGTCTGGAGTTGACTGTTGTTCCCAATACGGGGTCCAGATGTTTAAGTGACAAAGGTAATACCAGTTTTTTCAGGAGGTTCAGATGGAAATCACTGTTACTCCTCACTGCGTTCACTTGAGCATTGAGTGTCATTTGAGCTTAAAAGATCATCTTGGTACTTTATGGTATAATGTGAACAACCACAAGTCATACAGAGATGCCTTGGAGAAGCTTAATGTTATAAGCACCAGCCAGTTTAGGCTTAGCATGTGTCAAAGTAAGTTGAAGATGATGATCTCTAGTCCAAGCCAGGATGGTAGCAAGACAATGATGAAGAGCAAGACGGGGTTGGAAATCACCCTCTGCCCCTAACATTAGATTAAATGGACACAGGAAAGGAGTTCAGGTTATTACAAAGGGGACTAGTTAGATGATAGTTCAAAGCACATAAAGGACCACTGGGCCATTCAACAGGTAACCATGGAGGAGGAGTAAGGAAAAGTACCTGTCTGAACTTTATGGGACCTGTCCCTTAAAAACGACTGGAAGAAACTGTAGGTCTTTTTCATTGGATGCATTACTGATGCCAATTTAGGGAGCAAGATGGAATAGCCCACAATATCAAATGCTGTGGACAGGCCCAACATCACAAACAATACCCCATGACTCTTGTTAACCGAATCTAAAGCATCATTCCAAAGGTCCAGCAGGGCAGACCCGGCCCTATGTCCTGGGTGGTATTTGGATTGCACTGACAAAGAGGCTTGTCCATGAAGGCCTATAGTAGACCCGCCACAACATTATCCATGATTGGTTTTCAATACAATGAGGGTTTAGTAATTAGTCTGAAATTGGAAGGTACAGATTGATCCAAGGAAGGTTTCTTGAGAAGAGGACTGATTATTGTGTTGAACGAGCAGAGAGTCTGTAGTGATGCAGAGCTTAATGGGATGGACAATGCACTGCACAAGCACAAATAAAGAAGGATGCTGTAAAGGAGCCACCCTGGAATTGGTTGTCTAGATTATTAACCAAGCCAGATTATTAACCAAGCCATAAATGATGGTCATTTCTTCATCTTTCACCATGAAGCACATAGCTGAATATGACTGTGAGGCTGGTGTGGTATCTGGAAAGCTTAAGCATGGGCCAGCAACCTGTGACTCTCCAAGTGTTTTGTACAACAATTCCTGTGATCCCTGACCATTGACTGTGCTAATTAGTGCTAATGTGCTAATGGGATTTGCATTCCAGCACATCTGGAGAGCCAAAGGTTCCAGATCCCTGGCCCAGGGGCCTTTAAGCCATATCCAGATTAATGTTGATTCCTCCCATTTTGTTCTAAAAATGGATTCAGAGTTCCAGAGAGAGAGGGAAAGCAAATAGCAGGGAAGCAAGATAAAAGTTGCATCGTATCAATGACCAGTCGAAACATGGAGCAGTTGGTGAACAAGTTAATCTTAATAGCCCAGAATGAGTCTTTCTCACCAAGCCATGAAGGGCCCATGGAGTTTAATACAGCAATGTTACACCCTTGTTTAGCCTATTGTAGCTCTTTAAGTCACGAGACAAACCAAAGGGCTATGTGTGTTTGCTTCACAGCAGATCTTCAGTTTAGGAGATGAGAGAACCTTTCCTATTAGATCATAAATGCCATTTCACAATCTGTTGAAGACTGACCAACTTCCATGCATTTGGATAAAACATTCTGCCCTGGGTTTGAAAGTGCGTTCTGAAACCAGAATTTAAGGTCACACTTGTAAACAATTCTTAACACTGCAACTGGCGATGGGAGAGGGTGGGTATGGAAACACAAAGGGTATCAGGAAATGACAGGAGAAAGGATTAGCCACAGAGATAGATGTATTTTATTTTGTTATTTTTAATGTTGCTGTTTTAAAGAGCCAAATCGCAGCAAACCGCTTTGAAATGCTGCACTGAAATTGGTGGAAGGAACTACATCTACAGTGACTCGTTTAACGCGAGTGGGGCTGAGACAGCAGACAGAAACCCCAGCGAGGAGTCAGATTCCTGAAAGTCTGTGGCTAGGCCATCTAAAAGGAGCATCCAACCACAAATTAAAATCGCATGGGATAGTGAGGAGGAGGCACTGCATAATTGGTGAAGCCATATCGAGAACAGATTTAGGACTTGATTCACAAAATGTTTTCCTATGGGATTGTGCCATTGTAAAAAAAAATGCTTCCGTGAATCAGGCCTTTAATGTTCAGGGTTTTGTGTCAAGGAGGTCTAAAGCAAAACAGCCAATCAACCTCGGGGGTTTGGTTCCATGGACTGGGTAGGAGGTATGCACTCTCAGCCACAGGAGCGTGAAACTACTGGACCAACACCAGGTCTAAATGGTCTCTGAATATACCTGCAATGCATTCTCCCATCTTGATGTATCTATTGACATGTGTAATTCCATTTTAGCACAGATACCAGCTGCACTGAAGGAGAAAATAACATGTCTGTCTGCTGGACATTATATAGGTAGATTCCACCGGCAGCTTCATCCCGAGTAGCTAGGCTGACCCTACCGGGCTGCCTATTGAAGACAGTGTGGAACACCCACCAGGCCTTCAAAAGGTCCTCTCCTCTCAGTAAGGAATAGAATGGTGATGGAGGGAGGTAATCAACCCACTATGACACAGTTGCCTTTTCCAGGATCCGGAGAGTAAATGCGCTGAGATCTATGCAGGTACATGCAAATGCATGATCCATCGCTCACAGTGCGACCAGTTGTAAGGGATCAAACAGCGTGCCTTATTGTCCCCAAACATACTTGCCCCTTTTCTGCTCTAAAGGCCTGCAATGGCGTAACCATAGGCTGGAGGCAAGACTGTACACTTACCTGTCTCCATAGTGAAGCAAACGTGGTTTGCAGGCCTTGACTGCAATGCACCATTAGTGCTCCACATTCCTCAGCCCAAGAGCCAGCAGTGCACCAGATTAGTCTTGTTTTGCCAGATGGGAAAACAGGGGGAGGGGGTCCGTTTTTATAATCTTCACCTAAGGTTCAGGAGGAAATGACTAGTATTTTTGTTTTTGATTAACAGCTGCGCTGGAGTGCCTGCCTCAGGGGTGGACAGAGCTTTGCTGTGACAAGGAGAGAGGCAGAGGTCAGGACTTGTAACAGCCTCAACCATATCCATGTATATTGTAACTTTGACCTTGCCAATACGTCTTCTGCCACCTGCACATCATGTTCCCTTTCCCAAGGCATTCTATTTACCAATGGCACTCGGCAGGTGGTGGGCTTCCCGCCTAAAGTTGAGAAGAATGATTTTCATCTGGCCTGCCTCCTTGCCAGAGTGGAGCTCAGCTCGGAGGCACAGACAGCTGACCCAGATTTTCTGATTAGTAACCCCAGACCTACGCTAATGTTTTGGCCTGTCTGAGGCTATATATAGCTTCCCCACAATGGCATGGATGATGCAGGATGGAGAGAAGCGAGTGGAATGCATCGGGGAGAGTTTTATGCAGCTGCTCTCTCCATCCACAGAGTGCTGCCCCCATCACTCCCCCTCACCCCAAGTGTCAGGCTCAAATGTTCCAGCAAAACAGGAAGAATGCACGTCTGGGAAACGAGGAACAGCTGGGGAAGAGCAGAAATGAACGGCTCCACAGGGTAAAATGACTTGAAGCGCGCAGGAAATGTTTCAGAGGTTGATTATTATTCTGAACCATGTATTTCGGCTCGCAGACGCAGCCTAATTCATTGTGAGAATACTGCGCAGATTCAAATTCCTGTGACCGTTCCCCTGAGTGGCCAACAGGTCGACGGGCTGTACCAAAGTGCCCCTTGGTGTAATGAACATGACACGACGTAAAAGAATGTCCTGACCTTTGAAGACCCCTAAAGATCCACAGTCTGTCGCAGTTACGCAATGTAACGCAAAGTAAGTAGGCACAGGTTAGGAATGCGGGGAAGAGATGCAGCCCAAATGAAACAGAAGAAACGTGAAGTGGCACATTCCCGAGGTCCACTCTGCTCACTAAGACTACGCCTTCTAGACCACCTGCTAGCAGTGAAGATGAAGTGGCAAGTTCAATGTATACCCTGCAGGGCCAGCTCATTGTATTGGTTACATTACACTAAGGCAGCATTTCCTAAATTCAGTAATCATCAAGTGCGTGGTCTTTTCTCACTGACAGTTGTCTGTATGGGTGTGATACTGATCTCCCTGAGGTAGATTTTCCCCAGGGGATTATGGGAGAAACCTTGTGGCTTCCTTTCACCATGGAATGACTAGTGAGCGTAGACTGCTGTACCTGAGAGTAATCTTCCCTGGTGCCCCTGTGTCGATGATAATACAGGTCCATCCTTCATGTTGGTCTAGTATCGTATCCTTCCACGAAACCTGGGTGTGACATGAAGTGACAGTCGAGGGGAGGGGTTTGTACGTACCAAGTAGACAGCTGAGTTGTGAGGCTGTCTTCCTTCAGCAATACTAAATTAAGCAATATGCCCCAGGCGGCAGCGTCATTATCGAATCAGGTAATACCCCGGGGCTCATAGTTATACCGGACTCAGTAATGCCCCCGCCGCGAGGGGCATATTGCTATTAGTACCCCAGCCCAAGACCGGGATACTAAAAGCTTTTTTTCTATCCCGAAACGCTGCAGTGTTTCGGGACAAAAAAATAAAATAAAAAATGACACAGAAAACGGCCGCCTGGAAGGGAAAACGGATTTCGTTTTCACTTTCCATGGTGGCTATCGGGGCGGACGCGCTGGGAACAGAAGTATTCCCAGCACGTTCGCTCCTGAAAGACAACAGAAAAGAAGGTAAGTGGGGTTGGGGGGGAGGAGGGAGAGAAGAAGGGATGGACGTACCTGAATCCCCGGCGGGGGATGATGGCAGCCTCCAGCCGTGTGGAGGCTCGAAGCGAGAGCCAATCAGAATGTGTGTTACATTCTGCTTGACTCTCACCGGGTACTAATATATATTAAAGTATTTTCCGAATATATATGCCTGAATTTTGAGGTATTGTGGTTGTTAATTTTCCAGTGTGCCCGAGGTTTTGTCTGATTCTTTCCAGTTCACTTGAGTGGGATGTATATGAGTGCAATAACACTGGGTTTTAAAGGTGTGTGTGTGTTCTCTCAAGGTAGCCAAGGAAAGCAGTGCCTGTTTCTCAGGTGTCTGGATCAATTGGGGTGATCAGTTTTCAGAGTCAAATATTTTGTGCATATGCCTAAATCATCAGGCAGAGAAATAAGTGGGAGCCATTGCTGCCAATGGGTCCCATTTCATATGTGACAGCTTTAGCCTGCAATTATGTGAAACAGCCTCTTGAATTTTGAGACCTAGTGCATACTGATAACGGGGGAGTTCTCATTATCTATATGTGCCCTGATGCCCGCTGGCTCCGGCGCATCATTAAAAAAAATTTTTAAAAAAAATAAATGGGCCTTCCAGTCCCTGCATGCAAAGTTGTTGACGTAACCCTTTAAAATCTAAGGTTGAGTAGGTTCCCCCTGAATTTTGATTAGGAAACATTGTAGGCTCCAGGCCACTTCCACGGGCAACTGTGCAGAGGAGCTGTAGAGTCTCCTTCACCAAAATACGAAACCCACTCAGGGTCTGGTAGACCTCTCGTTGGTTGAACAGTAGCTTCTTTGAGATCACCAAGCTGCTATGTTTGTACCAGGCCAACCACCAGTCTCTTTAGAATTGCATCGGTAGATGCATTGAATAATACATTTCACTATTATTATGAAAGCAAATAAAACCAGACTGTTCCATAGTTGACACATTTAAAGAATATGTTAACTTCTGTCGTGTGAGTTGGAGGTCGCCACAAGGTCAACATTAACACTAGTAAAAATACGATAAGGAAGTTGGATGTACGTTTTAGTTCAAGCAAAACATATAAGCTAGATGCAGTACTTATGGTTGTGTGAGCATATGTAATAAATCCTTGAAGAAGTCCTCCAAAAATGTCTCAAAAGATTGAGACATGCAGTGATACTCCAAAGGCAACTGAAGGCGCACAGGTACATAAGGAGAAGTCTTGTTTCCAAAGAGTATTTAACTTGACTCTTACAAGACCACATTGGTTGGGGATGGCTTGGTCCACCAATATGGCTTCAACAACCGAGCAATGTTTTGTAGATTCAAGATATGTGTCTTAATTGAAAGAATATTAATGATATTTTCCTAGGTACAGGCAGTGGTACTGGTGGACTGGTGGGTATTTGTATGGAATGATCTACAGTATAAGCATAATTTGCATTTTGTTCACATGGATCAACAAACACGAGGAACTTTACTTAATACACCACTTTTGATAGGCTGACTAACATAATACCCATTTCTGGTTGTGAAATATAAAACATGGGAGAAGTGTTGTATGTAATTTTGCAGCAGTGATCCTAAGGTGAGCATCAAGCATTCAAGCAACTCCCTAGTATTTTTCGAAAGATTAAATGATTTAAATAATCTCTACATTATGTGCCCCAATTAGGAGTTGATGTAGAATCTGCTGGTAGGGCTTGTTGCCCATTGATATCTTCATTTTCCTTGGCATTTGCAGTTGGACCGCACCCCTTTACCTAAGTCCTAAAACCACATCCTCTGGGTTACTGTGCAAGTAAATGTTTCCTGAAATATATGTTACATTGAATGCTTGTTAAGCAACACACAGACTTCAAAAGCTCATGTCTGACTCACCATGCAATCCATGGGCAGGCATTATTCTTATTATCCGAGATGTTTCAACCTACCGGTTGACCCGACTTGTATGGTCTATATCTAACAATCTGCTGGCTCTGCTCATGCCAATAGACAGATGGTATAATGGCAGATCTTTCCATCTTCAAGACTCTTTTCAGCAGCAAGGATCAGTCTTCAAACTATTACTAAAATATGTCCACACCTTACCATTTCACTCAATACATTGATTGAAGCTCTTCTTCTCAGTTGAATCGACTATCTAGCCTCCATCTAGCATGTTCTCTTATTCTTATGCTACCTCTCAAAAAAAGGTACTGAGCTTTGCTAATCTCTACAACCTCCCCCTATCATCTGCCCCTTCAACCGATCACCTCACTGCTGAATGGGTGTCCACGTACAGCCCACTCGTCTGGTCTTTAATTCATTCACCAATTGCCCCCCCCCCCCCCTATAGATAACTCCAACTCCTACTACTCCTTCCATCTTGCTCTTTTCGTTCCTAAGTTATACTAAAAATATCTGTCTCCTGCCCACCCTGCTCAACCTCCCTTTCAGTTTCTTTTCACTCCTGGTGCCCTTTCATTCGAACTCTTTAACGCAAAGTTAATTTCCGCTGTCCAGGGATTTAAATGTGCTCTCAGGGGACACATCATAAACCCGAAAGGACCACGAGTGATGTCATCTGCTCCGCCTGCTTTCACTATAGAGCACAGTGTATCTTCTTAGGAATTCTGCAAAACTAAAATGAATGCAGAGCTGATAGTTTGCATTGACCCGAACAAATCTACCATTGTCTACCTCACCAGTTCTTCTTGCCACAATGTAAGTGAAGAAGTCACGTTGTGAGGATTAGCTATTATGGAGCATTGGAAAAGGAAAAGGAACTTTGCAACATAACGTTCAGACGTTGTAACATGGCGTCTTTTGGGATCAAGGGTCCTTTCTTCTTATGTGCATGGGGGTTCACCTTTGTAGATGGCGCTGTGCGTGGATTATGGCCCGTGTGATGAGCAAGAGGAGCAGGAGCCAGCACTGGGGAATGATGGTGAATGCTGCATGGTAAAGGTGAAGATACAATGAACGGCTGTATTACGGCTGGCAAGAGGAAGGAATGCCGGCGAACGGCTGAAGTACGGCTGGCAAGAGGAAGGAATGCCCGCGAACGGCTGAAGTACGGCTGGCAAGAGGAAGGAATGCCGGCGAACGGCTGAAGTACGGCTGCCAAGAGGAAGGAATGCCGGCGAACGGCTGAAGTACGGCTGGCAAGAGGAAGGAATGCCGGCGAACGGCTGAAGTACGGCTGGCAAGAGGAAGGAATGCCGGCGAACGGCTGAAGTATGGCTGGCAAGAGGAAGGAATGCCCGCGAACGGCTGAAGTACGGCTGGAAAGAAAAAGGAGTGCCGGCAAAGAGATGTGGGAAGAGACTGACAAGTTCAACAGTGGGGAAGGGGGCCGTGTACTCGGAGATACAGTGATGCATCTGGCTCTTGCAGGAGGAACTGGGATCAAAGAAAGTTTGATTGCCAAGTTTATGCCAGAATTAACGTATTAGCTGAAGGGGCTATCAGCAATTGAGTTATGAGCTGTTATTATTATTGTTGTTACAGTTAAGTGTTATGTGATGTGAGGTTTTCTGTGAGATGCAGAGTGTGGTTCTGAGTTGCTGCAGTGAGGTGTTGAGCTGCAGAGAGTGGTGCTGCAGTGAAGCTTACAGGATGGCTGGGTGGGTCCTGGGGCTTGTGAGGTGCTGCAGTGGTATAGTGAGGTGCATGCTGCAGTTAGGTTTCCAGGATTGCTGGGTGGGTCCTGGGTATGTTCTCAGGATGGCCGGGTGGGTCATGGGTATGGTGTAATTCATGTTGGCCAGTGGTACCTGGGTAGGGAGTTTTCAGGATGGCCCGGTGGGTCTTAGGTATGGAGTTTATCAGGATGGCCGGGTGGGTCCTGGGTTATGGTGCAGTTATGGGCTGCGCTTTTCAGGATGGCCGGGTGTGTCCTGGGTTATGGACAGTGAGGTGCTGCCGGGTGGTGGTGTTGCAAGCAGGTGCAACAGGAAGAGTCTGATGGAGAGCGAGAAGATGTGTCATGAGTATGTAGTTGAGATGTATGAGAGATGTATGTCTGATGGATGTATCTAGTAATGGCTTATGTTAGAGTGCAATTCATTATTGTAGTAGAGTGCAATTAATTATTATTGCAGTGGCCTATGTTAGAGTGCAATTAATTATTATTTGCAAATATATGTTTAGAGCACTGTGCTAATATTTTCTTTTACAACTGGACTTTGAGCAGAATTTAAAGAGTTTTAGATGTTAGTAAATGGGTTGTTGCAGAGTTAGTTGTATTAACTTTAAACTTTTAGGTTAGACTTTATGGACAACATTTTAAGAGTAAAATATGTTAACATGCACATATTAAACGCACAATTCAGTGCTGCAGTAATGAAATGTTAGAAATGTTTATGTGAGACTATAGGAATGTTTTATGAGAAAGTATTTGTCACCAATGTCCAACGTAACATTATGTCCCTTGCTTTGTGGTGTTGTTTGGTGTTGGTAAAGTGGGAGATATGTTGTGATTTAGCTTTACGTGCACCTTGCTTTGTATGGATGGAATGCTGTGAGTGACTGATGTGGAATGCTGAGTGAGAGAATGTTATGTTATGAATGGTTCCATGAATGTCAGTTGAGAGATGGGGTGACTGAGAGAGGATGCCAGTGGATGTTCCTGTCCCTATGACTTACCTGACTTGATGTATTTGACCTGATGTACAAGGAGCACAGTAAAGCATATGTTTGCTTCTACAATGATAGCAGTGTCATTATTGGCCAGGGACCCAACATAACACAGAACCTACTAAAAATAGATTTAAAGTTTCAATATTTGAGAATCAACCTTTTTTGGGAGAACTGTACTAACCAACCATAATCAGGTTGCTTGCGAGTATTACATTCCTAGCAAATACTGATTGTTTGCGGCTTGAAAATGTTTTTCCCAGGGAGCAATCCTCTCCATGCAAAGCCACTGGATAAATGTGCTGAGACTCCCAGTTGCAGTAGATCTCCCACAGAGGAGATTCACATATAGTTGTCCTTGTTTTCTAAATGCAAGTGGTAGCTCCATGTTTTGGTGCTGGTGAAGTTAAAACGTAATGGCTGCCTGTGGTATATCCTCCATCCTCTCCGTAGAAACAGTGTTGTGTATGCTTTTGTTAGACCATACTTCTTTGTTCTGGACTGGTCTTCTGCAGAAGCTCCCAGCGTGGAAAGCAGCCACATCTGGCAAGGTCAATGCTGACTCCAGATTCCTCAGGGGATTCTCTCAGTTCACTTATAGAACCAACAGAATGTATTAAGTGACTTCTTGCCCGCAAGTGACAATCCCTTTTCTCTCATAGGCGATGTTGCTGTGCTGTGAGGTTTCTTTTGTGTCACTTGTCTGTGTGTAAGGAGCCAATTTAATACTGCCAACTCACCAGCATATTTCCTTTCTGTGACACTACATTTTGACCTTATCTGGGACACTAGGTATGGCCTCTGTGCTCTTTGCCATTATCACAACTGGGATTTCTGCATGTATTAATTACAATTACTGCATTCAAAATCAAATAGTTTTCACAGTATTATACAGTTTCTTCCACTATGGCAGTAAACTCGTAGGAAGTATTTGGAATTTCAGAAATAATGAATGCAGAATTTCAGAAATAGAGCATGTTATTATTTTTAAAATATTTATTGTTAATGCATTTCTATCCCTGTTTGATGATAGATATGCACACGGGGCAGTAGCAGTTCACAAAACTAACAACCACTGCCCCATTGAAAAAAGCACATATGGGTCAGTGACCCTTCTGTGTAGTATGTAGCAAATAGGGTGAGAATGTGGGTATCTGATATGCCCACATTGTCCGTCCCCTAGACATTCCAAGCCTCTTGTTTTCCTCTAAATTGAAATATTGCACTAGAAGATCCTAGAATCAAAGGACAAAACTGTTTTACAATCTTGTATAGGCAGACTTTAAACATATTGATACAATGTAATCTAAATCATATTGTAAGAGAAATGCAGTTACTATATTACCCATCCAACTGCCTTTGAATATTTCCCCTGCCTGAGCAAAACTGGGCAAGAACTAGTCTTTGTTTTGACAAAAATAAGGGTATCGTCCACCATCAAGAGATATGGTTTCTAAATGTTCGTTTTGGCCCAAGAGGGGTATCCAGGAAAGACATGCTTGTCCAGTGAAATGGTGGCCAGGGACATCTTGATCAATTTTGCAGCAGTGATGTGGTACGAGGAAGGGTGTGTCCTTTGATGGTGCCAGATACCAGAACTTTAGGTGGGACAGCTGTAATCTCTTTAAGCTCTAGCCCACATCATGGTTAGTCATAAACAACCTTTATAAATCTCTGGATCAAGCAATTCAAAGCACTGTCCAGGAAATTGAGAGAAGAACCTTTGGAACACAACTCCTTTGGAGCTTGGTCAACATCATCTCTGGACTTGTGACATGGCGTTAAAGAGTATTTATTTCATACTTCAAGGTGAGTAAACCTACAACCCCAGCAATGTGGATACGAGGGAGAAAAGAGACAGTCTTGTTGTCTTTGTGCGTTGAAGATGGTAGCAAAACAAAATCAATAAAAAAGATGTAATGGCGGCTGCTGTATTGTTTTATTTTTTTATTGTGTTATGGTTTATACAAACCTTTCAGAAAGGGTATAAAAAGAGTCATGCATGCATCTTCATACAAATACAAAAACAAATCATTAAGCAATAATCACCTGTTGCACGGGTCAGAACGGGTGGTAACAGGCTGGCGCCCGATTTAATAACAAGGTTCCGCAGTGCCATTAGCACCCATTCCAGCCCCTCGAATGGGTGATTATTGCTATTAGCAATCTGAGTTGCCAATCCGGTAACCCAGGGTGGTGATAGCCATGTCTTTTGCATGAATCAACGGGTTGCCTTTCGGCATCCCGTTCATTCATACAAAACACTGACGCAAGATGGACACCACAGAGCTGCAAGTCAGGGCTCCAAGCAGAGCCCTTGTTGCAGTTCCATGGCAGCCAGCCATTACATGTAAAGGCAGTAGCAGCGGCATGGGCGCTGCCACCGGGCATCAGGTAAGTGGGGGTGGAGCAGGACGGGATATTGAAGGGAATGAAGGGTCGGGGGAAGATGGCGGAGGGGGAGCAGCCGGCAGGTTGCTTGGAACAGGAGTTTGGATCGTGGGACTCAGCCTGCGATCCGAGCAACCTAATTGGTTGCTCCCCTCACCCCAGGAGCTAATTTATAATACAACTATACATTGGATTCTAAGATTTCATACAATTTGTTTCAAATTGTACACAAAGTTAAAATCAAGGCTTTCTGGTGGCCCTCCATAAATCTTAACCACAGCTGTTCAGCTGCTATTTTTGAACAAATATGCGTATATTTTGCAAAATATAAAATTCATAGCTCCCTGGTCTCCTTGCATTCTGTGACAAGCGGTTTTAATGATTCCTTTACATTTGTATCTTTGCTTAGTCTACAAACACGCAGGGATTTGTAATTAAGGGACCATTGCTTTGCGGGTTGGTGCTATAGTAAGTTTAAATCTCATCTATAATTCGCAATATCGTGGCAACAGAAATATATCCAAATATTTGGATATCACCTTTCTTGGACGTTTTATTATTAATAATCCTTTAAGCAAAGAGGATTCCCTCACAGTTTCCACTATCGAGATTAACTCCCTTGCATACAACTTCGTTATTACAAAAGTTACATTTGGAGTTAAACACTCAAGTCCACGTCCAACTCAGCCATAATTTTCTTATCAAAATTGCACAAAAAAATTCTATTCCTGCATTTCCTGATCTTGAAGAATAGTCTTTAACTGGATCAATAATTATTTTAGTACAGTTGAAGACATTTCCATGTTCAAGCTGCTCCTATGGAAATTAGCCCCAGTTTGAATCTAATTTCATTGCTTGCCACAGACATCAGGAGATCTAGTGCCTTCTTCCAAATTATTCCTTAACATTTCTTAAGAATGGCCCCACATTTTCAAGTTCCATACTGCATAGTAAAATTGGAAAAGTTTTCATATTGCTATATGAATTTAGCGGAGGAAGTGCACATTTTGAGAATTAAGTATTCTCTTTAGTTGGCTTATTAAGTGTTTCATTCTCTGTCTATATCTTACTTCACTTGTCTTCATTGAATATGTACTTGAAAAAGAGAAGCCTAAATATGTTAACGTATTCACTTCCTCTATTCTTTTGTCACCCATCCATCAGCAAAACATTTTCAACGGTATGTTCTATAAAAATGACACAATCTTAGATTTCTTTAAATGTATGACTAAATTATTTCTACGCACATAATCAGATAATGCTGTTAGATGCTCTTATAGCGGATATACGGCACTAATTATTCTGCAGAAAGGACATCTTCAGAACAACACGGTCACGAGTCACGTGATACGACGACATGTGAATGCGTGCGCGTACCACGTGACATTGTTAGATCTGCTATTAAAGACGGACTAATCCGTTAGTAGGCTCGCCACACTGCTGAAAAGCAGTTGTCAACCGCGAGCGGGACGGAAGGTTGCAGCTTAACCTCTAAGGTAAGACACAGACATTATGCACATGTTTAGTCACGAGGTATTTGGAAGGGAGACTTAATTGTGCTTCCCCTTTTTGTTTACTGTCACGATTTAGACCACGCTCAGCACAGCCACGCTAGGGGCGAGGAAAGACGAAGTTCTCCTCGTATAAATTGAAGTAATTTGAAGGTAGTGGAGAGAACCTCATGGGTAAGCCCTATTCTAATATTATAGAATTTCAAGGCGTATACTGTTTCTTTAGCTGGAATCTTTGAGGCGATCATTGGTAAATCAGTAAATCAACATAGACCCTTGTTTTTATTACAGACTAAGACCGTGTACTAAATAGGAGACGGTTTTCTTTGGCCTGTGACAAAGAACACAATTGGGAGGCAACTCCGCCTGTATGGCAGATACACCAGTAATTTTAATAAGTGCATAACATTTGAAGATTCAACAAAAGGTGAGCATTCAGGATGTGTGACTCACAAATGATTGAGAAACAAGTATAGAGGGGTACCTGATTAATGGAGGTTTAAAATGACATCATAAGTGTCCCCCCATTGATAGATTAAAGCGATAAGTCTCTCCTGTTCAAAGAATGTCAGACTAATGAAATGAAGACTCTGTAGGGAGAATGTGTAATTACAGACACAGGATGTAAAGAGAGTGAATCATGTCTAATGTTATAGAAACGTGTGAAAGTGGTCAATAATGATACCACTGAAGAATGAATATATCCCTGCTGCCTATATAAATAACAGAGATGAAGTTGTTATAGGTGTTTTACAGTACTTCTTTTGCACAAAAAGTTGAAAACCATGTTTTTAAGTTTAGTTGTTTGTTTGTTTTTTAGAGAGATTGCAAATTGTGGTATACCATTCAGTGTGTGAAAACCAGAAAATGAACTAAGCCCGAGTGCCCTGAGGACAGCACCAACAGGATACGCAATAGGGAATATTTGCCTTGCCTATTTTTCAAGAGATATATTTCTATGTTGGTTCTAGAAACACATTGTTGTATCAAGGTTTGGCACATTCCTTTTTTGCCCGTACAAATTGGGAAGGGCATAAACAAGAACGGTGGCTCCTTGTGGAGAATACACCATAGAAAGGCATAAATAAGGTTTCTGACGTGTTTGTTTTTATGCCTCTAGTGAAATGCACACACAATAATATGTGGTCAAGTATGTGTTTTGAACAAATGTATGTGTTGTTTTAACATTGTGTATTTGAATTGAAGATAGGTTGTGATAAATATTAAAATATGTATATTTTTTCAACAACTACATGGTTAAGAGCCCTTGTTTTGGGGTAAAAGATTAAATATTTATACATCTAGGGTAGTTCACTCGGAGCGGTAAGGGAAGGAAGCTGATTTGTGGGATCCTTTTGATTTTGCCCTTTTGAAGAAAGACATTCAGAGGAAGAGTGCCTTGCCTATGCGAAGGAAGTACCGTGAAGTGAGTCTTGTCGAAATCTGTCTTGCGTTTTAAACCACTGAAGCTGTGGTAGTATAAAAAAAGTACATAAGCAGTTGTGGTATATGATATGATTGGTTATTTATAATGCGCTTAATACCCAAAGGTTTCTAAGCGCTGACCCGGGGATCAAACCTGTGTTGCTTCATGTCGTCTTGCTGCCAAGGCGAGCACATTGCCCCTGAGCTATCCTCCCAAGACTTATATCTGCTTGTCAGTGGATGCAAAACATCTGTGGTACAAGTAAAGTGGAATACTGTGAGGTAAAGGAGAATATCCTCATGGCAAACTCTAGTAGAAGTGACGTTGTAGAAGTAGAACTAGTAGCAGCACTGTGAAGTAATCCTGACAAATATTACTATTGTGAAGCCTAATACTGGAGCTGTAGTTGCATCACAAGGTAATGAAGCCGTGGTTGTATAACAATTTGAATAGAAGAATACGTACTGTTAACCAAGACTTGTGTTCCACTAACCTTCTAGAAGTTGTATTTCTTTTGAACTGTATCAAGTCTTCTTGAAAGTGGTGAAAAAGCATTGTGGCTGGGAATAACAATGCTGCTATTCTGAGGAAGTGGAAAGCCTGTATTTCTTCAGGTATTCTCTGTTGTTGTTGGAACTTTGCTTAACAAAAGTTTACCTTACCATTGGAATTTCAAGAACTGAATTAAGACTTTGCTACCTATTTGGATTTCATTATTTTCTTTTTATGAACTGTGGAGTTGAATTATGTTTGGTTCCTGGGGAAGGGAGTACACCCAGGTTACTGAAAACGTTAACAAGAAACTGTGAAAATCCTTGTTAATGTTGATTGAATTGCTATATAGTTTTTCTTTGTATTGAATGTTTAAGTGTGAGGGCCAGACATTCTGTGCTTGAGGGTTTCCCCTTAGTTTTGTTAGGCTGGAAAATCCTCAGCAGAGTAGGGATGGTGAGGCATTTAATATTATTTTTATCTTAATAAAATGGCATGTTTTGAACAATAATCAAACGGTTGTCCACCTTGCATTGCTGACTCCTCAAACCACCCACTGAGTCCTTAAAGTAGAAACAGACAACCCCAGGCCGAAACTTTCCTGAAGGAACTGAAGAACCCCTGGAGCCATCAAGTCATGCCTCAGACACCAGTCCTGGCACACCCTCCAGTGTTTCAAGATGGAAAGACGGATGTCCTTTGAATAGATTCTCCTAAACTGCCGGAGAGCCCCCTCCACTGAAGCCTCTCCCTGTCAACTTCCAGACCCCCCAAGTCTAGACCACCCTCCAAGCTTGGGGGACTGGAGCTAGATGTTTTGGAATGAGAAAAACTGTGGAGACAGCTAACTCCAAAAGAAGGGGTAAACAACTCCTGTGAGGCCACGATGGAGCTACCAGAAGGACTACAACCTTGGCCTCCCTGATTTTGATCAAAACACTTGTGATCAGGGGAAGAGGAGAAAAGGCATCAAGGAAGCCCTTCGTCCAGGGGAGATTCATTGCATCCGTCCCCCATGCCTCTTGAAGAGGGAGCATGGAACAGAACCTTAGGGTCTTAGGGTTCTGGGCGGGAGTCGAACAGGTCCAGCCATGGAGTACTAAATGTGTTGCACATGGAACCTTTCCTCTGAAACCTCCCATTCTCCTTACAGGAAGACCATGTGGCACCCTTTCTCTGTCATGCTGTCCTGTCCCCTGATGTGGACAGCCCTGCGAGACAAAAGATTACTTTATGCCCAAAATCCCAATTTTTCTGCCAAGAGACCCAGAGTTCTCCACTGGGACCTCCCTTGTCTGTTGATGTAGACCACAGTCATAGTGTTTTCTGGCTGCAACAGAAAAGTCTTCTCCCTCAGAGCATGGGCAAATGTTTGAAAAGCCTGATAGGCTGCAGCCAACTCCCTCCGGTTAGAGGACCTGGATTCCTCCCCTACCTGCCACAATTCTTGGAGTGACTTGTTCCCCATTACTGCCCTCAGTCATTCATGTTGGCATTGATGGTAAAAGTGGTCAGCCAAGGCTGAGAGGGAAGAATACCATTCAGTTGGTAGCATAGCTAAATACACCATGAAAGGCTCTTCTTCAATGATGATGTTGTTGGGATCCATCGGTCGAAATCCTGGCCTTCCTCCTTCCAGAACCAATGTAGGTGGTACAGCAATGCACTCAGATGGAGGCAAGTCTAGAGCCAAAAAAAACACACAAGCTCATATGTTCAGAGTCCTGATGAAACCCTTCACCATCCCCCAGGATGATGACAAGAGGGACTGAAGTGATTTATGCAGATTGGAGGCACTGGCCCTCAGGTGAAGGACCTTTCCCATAAGTGTCCAGAATGGTCCACCGATAAATGTCCAGAATGGTCCACCGATAAAATAAGTGTCCAGAATGGTCCACCAATAAACTGGAGATCCTTAGATGGGACTAAAAGGGATTGACCTCAATTAATCAGGAACCCCTCCTGTGATCTACTACAAGGTTCAGCAAGTCATCTGGACTTGATGGGATACCATTTCCCAGGAGGATGCCTTCATTAACCAGTCACACAGGCGGGGGAATACCAGGACCTGGAAAGTGAAGATTTGCCACTACTGGCCCGAAAACCTTTGTATATGCTTTGTACCACATTAAAGGAAGCCAGAACAGAACAGAACTCTGACATCTGTGTTCTGCCCATGCAACCTCCCCAAAATGAGATGTGAAAATAAATACTATGGTTTCTCATGGAGATGACCTGGTGGAGGATTGGAACAAAAAAATGGTACCCCGAGCTCCTCGAGATGCAAACAAGGGCACAACATAAACAACTAAACAGTTGTAAATGTGTTAATTAAGCATTCCAAGCAAAGAAAAAGCAAACATTTTTGTGAGATGTAGTATTCATAAAATAAGGTTTAATGCAGTATATTGTCTCAAATTTACATCACAGTTCAAATCAAAAATACCATTGTTAAATCTCTTGGTATTATGATACAATCCAAGAACAAACAGTTACATCACTTTCGTCAATGGAATTGTACAATCAAATATTCAATTAACATCATGTGCAAAAATGTTAACTCATAGTTCTCTAAGAAAGTAAACATTGTTTCCAATATCCTGACAGGAGATGTCTATTGGGCGTAAAGCCCTTCTTCAGATATGGATATCTGGATTTCTTTTTCTGTAAATGTAATACAAATAAATACTATTTAATAAAAAGAACTACTTTTGATAATGTTTCTCTAGATTATTATCCAAAGTTAGATACGGATCACTGCACTGACCTGTGGAAATACTTATATAAAGATAGAATCCTTCTTATAAGCTGCTTCACAAGGAATACGAGTTCTGCCATAAAAAAGGCACATGCTTAAGAGTACTAAGTCTGTCGAATAACCAATCTGTTCCTTGTATGAAGGGATGCTGGTCTCCAGAAGGACAAGTTGCTAGAAAAAGCGCTGTGTCCCACTAAGAGACCAGGCTGTACAAAAAAAGTGAGTCTTAGCTATCATAGTAGATTGAAAGTAACTCACCCATTCTGGGGATGCTGTGTCTTGTCCACAAGTGACATTGAAGAATTTGAATAAATCTAACACTCTCTGACTCTTCTAAGTCTAGGAAGGTGCATAAGGTGGTGCTGTAATTAAATATTTGGCTCAGTCAGTCTTGGTTAGTAGATCTCTATCTGATTTGAAGTAAGTAGAGTTTTAAGTGGACATACCTTTTGAGTTAAGATGCCCTCCACATTAGTTCATGAAGTAAATGGGTCAAAAGTATTATTCTCCTCGAGTTGATACTTGTTAATACTGTGTCACAACTTCATACAAATGGATTTGCTGGTCCCGGGAGTGTTGTTTGAATCTACAGGGTACGTTTTTACAAATCGTGTCACTAATATTATTACGTCTTATTAGATGCCATTAATTTAAATCTTCTCGTAAAAGTGGCGGGGATGGGGGTGTTTATGATTGACTTACCTGGAGTATATTAGATGAAGTAGTCTCTGTGTGGCCTGTGTTGAAAATTAGCGTTCTATGGCTGCGTTCTGTAAGTGAACGAGACGTGCGGGTCTCAGTATTAGTACTCTTATCTCTAAACCCCGATATTGATACAACATTACCAAACCCCTATTCGTCAAAGATAACAAGAGACTTACTTGAAAAAGTATTTCCAAAGCGTCCTTGCTGTCGCAAATGTCTGTGCATTCTAATTAAGCTATGCCTGTTGCTGATCCTGCTTGGAGCTTGCTATGCGACAGCTCCAAGCAGGATTAAATAACGACTAGAGACTCACAAGACTTAGCTAGCCGCCATCTTGCACATATACTAGACCGGTAGCAATTGTTCAAATTTGCACAAAGGCATTATTCGAGTAACATGCTTTTCTCTGGGTGCTATATGCAAATGCTAACATTATAAAGTAAGGATGGAATTAAATAAAACCATATCAGGACATTTCTTCACAGAAACGAAAGTTATAGAGGAATCGCTTGTTAAACAGTCAGTAGAAGTCATGTTGTTTTCACGACATACGTATGCATGTCACAAAAGTGCAAGATTATTCACTCATCAGAGATTCCCAGAGACTTAATTACTCTGCCCTCGGCGTAACAACTTCTAGAGGTTAAAAAATAAGCATTTGTACATATTACGAAACATAGAAAATTAAAGGCAAAATTCTGATTCAAAGAGAGATCCAACTTTACAGTTTCTCAATTCCATGACAGTTATTATAGTTGTAACGTGATGAAGACTATTTAACAAGTTTGTCTAAACCTTGACTCCATTTCTTATTTCTTAAATTCCAAAAATGTGTTTTTAAGCACATGGTGAACCCACTTTACTGTGACGACTGAAAGAAACATGAGTGCAGCCACATTGTTAGTCAATTCATCATTTCAGAGGACTAAGGCATTGCATATTGTTGGAATGTCTTGTCAAATTAAATCATAGATAACAGTATAAATCCCATTCTAGGTTCATCCCTCTGTAGTGCATGGAGTCCAGTTTATCTATCCAAAAGGTTTCTCGTTGCTATAGTAACTTCTGAAGATTACCGCCGCGTCTTGGCAACAGGACATGCTCCAAGATAACAAACTGTAATTGGGCTACTGAATGCTTGAGATCCTTAAAGTGTTGAGCAAAGGGAGACTTGAGGGATCCTTGCGAATGTTTGATTTATGTTCTCCCCATCTCTGTTTGGCTTTTCTTCCCGTGAGTCCGACATAATAGATGCCACATGGACACTTTATGCCATAAATGACACTCTTGGTGTCACATGTGGAGGTATGTTTTAGGAGAATCTTGTTGCCTTTGTGTGGGTGATTAATATAGTTCCCCTTCATTATGTTGTGGCAACAGTTGCAATTGTTGTAAGGGAGAGTACCTTTGAAAGTTTTGGTTTGAATTCTCTTGTGGCTAAAGTCTGATTTGATCAATGGTCCCGGACCGACCTACTCTTATTGTAGGCAAAAAGGGGGTGTTTGAAATAGTTTTGCCAATTTAGGTTCCAAGGACAACGTTTCCCTGTTATTCTTAACAATTTTCTTGATTTGTCTACTTTTACAATTCCTCTCAAATCTCTTCAATGAACACTCCAAAATATTGACGGAAAGGATATTTCTGTCAATTGGTCTGTGAATTAGAAAATCAAAATTGGATGACACCGTCTGAAACATCTGGTGACCGTCATGGCTCCAGAGGGCACACCCTGTTTACTGAGGAACAATTTTCATCACTGGCTGTCCCCTGATTGATTGTGTGAATTTAGTTCTCTGAACCCAAGCAAAACATCCCATCAAGCTGAAGAGAAGTACCAATTGTGTTAGCCTGAATGGTACCTGCCACTTGATTGATCAGCATCGCAATCAAATTGAATTTCATTTTCAAAATAATGAGGTTCCCAAAATCCCCATCATCTCAGTAGGAGAACATAGTAGTCAGGGCACCTCACCCCAACTCTTACAAATGTATCTCTCTCCTCACCACAAATGGTTTTCTACATTGAAAGGAGATATCTTGAAATTCAAAATTTGGGAAGGCCCCAAAGAATTTCAAAGTGCTCCTGAAAACAGTTCAGAAAAACATAGTTATAATTTGACTGAAATCAAGAAAAGGCCTAACACGCATACTTCGACATTCTGATAAATGGATTGAAAAATTCTGTGTTTGCCAGAGTCTGTCTAAACAATGGGAAAAGATTCAAAAGTGAAACACTGTTTCTGCAACTCTAAAAAGATCAGACCACTCCCTTCTTTAGTTTGACAAATAAATGGGAAGTTGGTCTGCAAACTGTGACGAATTGATTCAGTCACATCCTCCCAGGGGGCAGCCTTTCCTTGTGAAATTAGGGAAGTGAGCCCTCTACGCATTATCCTCCCTCGGGGTAGAAGCAAGTGGGACCTGACCGGGAAAGACTACACCCTAGGGATAAGGGCTCCCGTTACAATGAGGAACTCCCTTTCTAATCATACCAGGATTTTTCTGTTGGAAGGGAAGAAGAGATATCTACCTACATTTGTTATTGTGGTGTCTCAAAACAAAACAAGTATCAGTTGGTTACTTGGACAAAGACGAAGAAACCCAAAGGAGTTATATAGAATATATAGAGTATGCCACAAGCACTGAAAAAAGGCTCCCAAAGGATGCTGGAGAAGCCTCAGACTAGTGCCATTAAAGTAGGAGGAGAGAACCTGACAGAGAGAGAAACCAGGAGTTTCAAACCAGCTCCAGAAGAGAGGCAGTGATCACTGCACACCTGCATTTTTGCATTCAGAATTTCCATTTGCAATATTCTCGGGTGTGCAGTGATTACATAGATCCCCATGGAAGCACCATTCTAAAGACAGCCTTCCCAGAGTCTGTGAAGAAAGCAGTCTCAGGAGGAACAAGGCGCAAGGCAGTGAGGGGTGGTGGCCGAGAAATGGGAATAGAGGAAACCCTTCTCTGCACCGATCCCAATTACCAGGAAGCAACCCGAGCTGTGCCCAAGACCGAAATGGAGGTGAGGACCAGACTTGTCCTGAGATGTGGTGGCCAAGAAAGGTAGAGAGAGAGAGAGCGTCCCTCTCAGTGTCGATACCACCAGTTGTGAAGTACGCCGACACATATCTGGAGAAGCAAGAAAACCAAACACAAGAGCTGTCCAAACTAAAGATGGAGCGGTCTAGAAGGAAAATGCCAACACAGTGACGCAACACCAATACAAGGCAGGTAATGGGGATAGCAAGAGTACCAGGGAGAGAGGTGGTCATAACGATTTGAATAACCCTACTAGTCGGCCTAGTACCAAAACCGAATATAATGATTGTAATAATCATACTCGTCCCAGTGGTATGAAGAATAACAAAAAGAGTGACAATCAGTACTGGATTCAGTATACTCGTCCCAGTATCAAGGAGTATGAGGATAACTACAGGACCAATCATACTGTGCCCAGTATCAAGGAGAGTCAGAATAACTACTGGATCAATCATGCTCATCCAAGTTTCAAAATGAGTGGGAATAGCTGCTGGGCTACTCTTACTCCTCCCATTGTCAAGGAGTGTTAGAATAAATGCTGGACTAATCATACTAGTCCCAGCAATGGGAATTGTGAGAACTATGACTGTGGGTATCCTACTCATCCCAGTGAGAAGAGCAGCAATCAAAAGAGTGGGACTCACCATTGCGTTCATCCTATTCATCCAAATGAGAAGGCTAAGAAGCAAGAGGGTTATCAAGTCATTAACTGAGAGAGTGAGAGCCAACATACGGATTACCATCATTACCTTAGTGAGAAAGTGACTAACCAAGAAGATGAGTCAACCAGAGAAAGAGAGACTTTTATCAACATCAAAGAAAGACCAAGGAAACCCAAGGCAAAGGCGAGAAACTTTGATCAGAGGGAACCTTCAACACCAGGGAAGGTGAGGCCTGAGGACTGGGGAAGAACCCTTAATGAACTGAATGAACTTGTGGAGAAGATTGCAAAGAACTATCTGAGAATTTGTTTTTAAAAAGGAACTGAACTGAGGAAGCAGATCCAGGACTCCTGGACGTCAGATTAGATCGGAAGCATGAGAAGGCAGTAATTCTCCCGGACTTTAGTTGTTTTGTCTCAGTGGTAGGGTCAGCATAGTTTAGTTTTGGACCGAGGATCGACTTTACTTTTGGACTACACAAACTGATGACAAGCACCCCAGTCAGTTGTGCTAGGAAAGCAAACCCATAAACTAGGGAAAGCTAGGCATTGTTGTATTATTTGAATAGAAGTACCTTAAGCTGGCAACTTCTAGTATGTCTCCACCTTCTGACCCTCCACTAAACTCGAACATCAAAACATGTTTTTAGGAAAATGCATCAAGAGGGAGACATACCCCCCGTTTGAAATGCAAAAAAATTAAAGGACAATTGGGCATAGATGTTTATCTGGACTCCTCAAAATTGGGTTGTACAACATGGTTAAAGGAACTGGATTAATCTGAAGAAGTCTTATTGAGAAGTTCGGGGAAAGTTAAAAAGCAAATACTGTACCAAAACTGGATAGATACCCAAACAAAATGGTCATAATATAAGCTTCTTCTGAATCTTGGGTTTGAAGGAAGAGTAATTAACTAGCTACTGATGTATTTGATCAAATTTCGTTGTCCATGGTATTGTAACCTTTTTATACGGTTTAGATTGAATATTCTACCAACAAGAGAGATTCTTGACTCTAGAAGGCTGTTGGGTGACCTGGAACCAGAATGCAGATTTTGTGGGCAGATTGCCATGACTGAATCGTTAGAGCATTTGCTCTTAGAATGTAATTCCTTAAAAATTATGAGGACGAAACATATGAGTGTTATTACCAAGGGCTGTAAGTCATTGTCACTGAAGGAATGGTGGAATATGGTTTTAATAGAGGAGAATACATCAATTATTATAGGGGTATTGAAATGTATGGAAGAGGTGTATCATATTTTCCATTGAGTGGGACCGATGTAAAGATCTGCATTACCCGATCTAAGGCAGCTGTAAGTTAATTTTGGAATTTGTGGGATTTTTCACTCCTTCCTTTTCAATATGTTGAAGAAGGACTTATTTTATTTGATTTGGGTGGATGTTAAGAATTGATTAATTGAAATGTGGGTTGAGAAGGTAATGAAATCTGTTTGAAATATTATGGATAATGTATGAAAGGTTTGAAATAAACCAAACATAATAAAACAAATACACAAAAACAACAACAAAAAACATGTACTACCTAGCAGGTGCATGTTGAAAATTGCAATTGTCAATGCAACTATTGACCATAATTGTTGAATTGTTAGTAATGTCACTTGCAATTTGTATCTGGCTGGTGATATTCTCCATGGATTTGCAATTAATTTATATTTTATTAATGGAAAAGTTTGGTCAAGACTGGGGGGTGTAACACAGTGACAATGTTGAGAGGGTGTTTCGGTCAGCTCAACTGTTGCCTTATTATATTGAAGTCCAAGAAAATAAAGAGGTTACTATCCCAGGACATGTGCGACAAGTTACAGTACCAATCAAAATAAATAAAAAGTGGAAAAACCCTGAAAAGTCAGGAAGCCTTAAATATTTGACTCATACCTTCCAACAACAAGAAATGTCTCTATATACAACACCACTGGTCGATCTAACAAAATATTGATGGATAACAGTGAACCTCAAAGTGTCACTTGAAATCCAATTTCCGCATGATTCCTACAACAAAACAGACAGTGGGCCTCATTCCAAGTCTGGCTGTAACCATTCCAGAAAAACCAGCAGATTGCCGCCGGACCTGAAATTAATTACTGGCTCCGGGCTTGCCGAAATTACCTGGGGCATTACAGCCCCGGTGATCCGGTAATTCCATAAAAGGCATTCTTTAATTCCCATTCCTGTGGAGTCCTTGCTGTAATGGTGCCGGTGTTTCCGCGTCCATCTGCAGGTGGGTGGCGTTACTCCCGCCAGGTCAGACCTGGCGGGCGTAACGCCACCCGCCTGCAACCACCATTGTTTCCGGACCGGCATACTCTGAATGAGGCCCAGTACCCCACCAGAAAAGATCAACACCAAAAAGGGGGCGAGATTTCTTGGTGTATTCTTCATGCCATTATGGGGTAGAAGACGTTACATGTGACATTTTAGAAGATGAGGTATTATTAGAATTCATAATAACTATCTGAAATCCATGGACACCCCTGTCCAGGTAAACACCATTAAAAGAGATCTTTCTACCCAACTGGAGGATACTTCAGAAGTATAGAAACAAGGGGCATCAGTCTGGCCGATGCATGTCAGACCGATGAACAGCAACAACACTGAGACAGGTATTTCTGGATTTCCAGAGTATCTTTTCAGTTGACTGCTATGATTGTGGGCCTACACCGATCCATTCTACGATGATACCAACGGACCCAAAAATGGTTCCTGTGTTTGTGAAACAATACTGTTTGCAACTCACGTCCATGGAATCACTCACAGAGATCATCAGAAGTCTGGAATCCTCTGGCATATTTGTTCTATCCATAGTACCTTTAACCATCCAGTACTGGGGATCCTAAAATCTAATGGACAATGGAGACTTTGGCTGGCCTGCGGGATTTGAATAAACATGTTCACATGTCAAGGTCTGATATGATATGATAAGTTATTTATAACATGCTTAATACCCAGAGGTTTCTAAGCGTGGACACGGGGATCAAACCTGTTTTGCTCTGTGTCGTCTTGCTCCCAAGGCGAGCACGTTGCCCCTGAGCTATCCTCCTGAGACCTCTTCCCTATATTGATCAAGGACTGGCACAGATCCAAGGATCAAAATCATACTCAGTCTTTGACTTATCAAACTGGACAGTACTTGTGAATGGGGAAGATCAATATAAACTTGCCTTTAACTTTGGGGGCAACAATATGGGGGCAACTTGGACCCATAGACCCTTCCGGTACATCAATTCAGGAAATGAGTTCAACAATTTCCTTCACAAGGCCATCCCTGACCTGAGGGAAAGAGGAAACATGGCCTTTGTGGAGGATAAAAACTCCAGCTGTGGAAGATCACCTGGCTGAAATCAGATCTGTGTTTACCCAGATGGAAAAAAGCTGGTGCAAAATTACCTTTCCAGAAAGCACAATGATGCAAAACCTGAGTAAACCTCTGGGACACGAAATTACAGCTTAGGGCCTCAATCCCCAGGAAAAGAATGTAGAGGCCTTACTCAGTTTAAAGAACCCCACAGCTCTGCTTGAGTTTCGAACCCCCCTTGGACTGACTAAATATAGTCAAAAATTAATTGAGGATCATGCAGATATCACTCAACCTTTGGACCACTTATTGAAGGCCGGGGGAAAGTGGGAGCGGGGTGAAGCACAATCAGAAGCAGTGAAGCAATTGAAAAGAAACCTGTCTCATGATCCTTGTTTGGCTTACCCCACAAGAATAAGGAGCTTTTCTTAGAGACTTGTTTCTCAGATACCTGCTTGATGCAGCGTTATACCAAAAACATGACAAAGTAAACAAGGTAGTTTCCCACACAAGAAAACGTTATCTTACGTAGAAGAAAAATTAAATTATTGTGAGAATGCACATCTGGAAATGGTGTGGGCATTGAAAAACGACAGCCCTTTTATCCATGGGGAGCACATAACAGTGCAGACCTCCCACCAACCGTTGCAATATCTACAAAGTGATAGAATATGGGCTGGGGAGGTCTCTAATTCAAGAATCAATCCTTGGATTCTGTCAGTGCAGGGCTTTCCTGAGAGGTTAGGTATGGCCAAAATAAGAAGAGTCCTCTAGCTCAGGATTAGCAGACTTGCGTGATTGTGCTGAAGAACACTGTCTCGGTGACAAAAGTTTATTCATCAATAGTAATATGGAGGCATAGCTGGCATCCCTGCACAAGGAATATGAAGAAAACACTTATTAGAGGATACCCACAGTTTATGTTGATGGTGTTCCTATCATATTTCAAAAGACAGGGAGAATGAATGTGTTGCTGGCATTGGGAACGCTTTGGTAAATGATCTCTCGAACACTCTACTAGTTACAAAATAGGTCCAGTGAGTAGCCAAGTGGCAGAACAGATGGCAATTTATCAAGCTGTCCGTACTGCAGAAAACTACCAACTCACAGAACTAGTGATTATCACTGATTCTGATTATGTGTGAAATGGCTTGTGGAACACCTGATAACTTGGTAAAACAGAGGCATGCTTTGTGCAAATATTAAGTCATTAAACCATGCTAGACTGATCCAGACTTCTGATGATCTGGTGACGTCTAATAAAATGACCATCGCTCTGAAGGGGAAATTCATAGATATGAAGCACCTCCTGGGAGATGACCAGATCACAAACTCGCACTGACAGTGGAGTAGACATGCTCCTGATGCAGACTTGAACACTCCTCAAAAAGAGGATCCCATTATTGGGACATTCTATAAATACTTAGAAGATACAGGGCCTCATTACGACCCAGGCGGTAAGTTACCGCCTGGGTCGTACCTTTACCACCATGGCGTAAACTACGTTAACGCCATGGTGGTTGGCGGACTTACTGCCCCATTCCGAGGTCGGCAGGGGCGGTAAATCCCCAATCCCCATTTACCCTTCCCCATTCCCATTTTTGACCCATAGGGCATAATGGGAGTGGGGAAGGCGTTAATTACGCCACCGTAAATTACGGTGGCGTAATTAACATCAAGGTCCCTTAGCGCCATGGATTTTAACACCTGCTAAAAGCAGGTGTTAAAACCTCCATGGCGCTAAGGGACCTCGGAATCAGGCGGTAAGGGTCGGCGCTGTTTACGCCGCCGTAAACCCCTTACCGCCTGAGTCGTAATGAGGCCCACAGTCAGACTTCCCTGAGTCAAACTACAACGTGAAAGAAGATCTTCATATTCTGATGAAATGTTAGAATTTGTTGAAGATTCAAGACAGACTATTGGTGAGGAAACCCCAATCTGGTTATGACCAGTGGGTGTTACCTACCTCTTTTTGAAGACTGATGCTGAACCATGCCCATGACACAGCCACTGCCAGGCATAGGAGATTTTCAATTACCCATGAAATACTGTGGAAGCCGCTTACTAGCCACACATGGGCCAGGATCTAAACACATATTTTAAAGGCTGTCTCATGTGTGCTCAGTTCCAACCGAGTTCTCTCCACACACAGAGCTCCTTTGCAGAAAAAAGGAATGACGTTACCATGGTTTGATTTACAAGTGAATTTCATTGGACCAGTAAACTGTTCTTTCAGTGGAACAAATGCATGCTGAATGTGACATACCTCTTCACAAAGTGTATTGAGTGCTTTCCTGCCCCAAATGTTAAGGGAGAGACAGCTACCACTTTGAAAGGACAAACAAAGTGGTCAAACATGAAGGAGCAAAAAAACAGGGGTCTAATCCAAGGAATTAAAAATAAGAGTCTTAACCGCTTTCTTGAAAACGGTCAATGAAGGAGAGGACTTAATAAGGAGGGGTAAGGAGTTCCATCTTAGGGGGGGGCCTGACTTTGAAACAAGTACCTCCAAACTTCTCCAGGTGGTAACAAGGTTCGGTTAGGAGATACGAGTAGCTGGAGTATAGTGATCTCGAAGGCTTAACACGAGAGATTCTTTTTTCAAAGTAGCAAGGTGTAAACATTTAAAAACAAGGGACAGAGTCTCATATCTAACTCTCTCTTTGACCAGCAGCCAGTGAAGTTTTCTCCTAAAATCGGAGACATGGCCACCCTTAGCAAGACCAAAGAATGTCCTAACAGCACTATTGTGTGTTGTCTGTAGAAACTTAAAATCAGCTTTAGAGGTGCCAATAAGTAGGCTGTTACAATAACCCACATCGGAATTGATTAGCATTGTAGCAAGAAGGGAGCAGTTTTTAATTTTAAGATAGGGACGCATCTGATGCAGGAGTTTGATAACAAGACCACAAGAGGAACGAACGTTGGAGACATTCTTTTTCCTAGATAACTCAGAAATGATACCCAAGGTTTTTACACTTTTGGGGACAGGAATAATATTGTCTATGATGGTAAACTGAGAGAATTTCACATCAATTTTCTTAAGACGCCGCTTTGAGGCAAATATGATCAGCTCAGTTTTACAGTATTAGTTTAATTGTCAAAGATAGTAGTCAATTCGAAAAGGATGATTGAAAGGATGATTAAAAGGATGATTAATTATATCTTTTTTTTAAATTCGGTCTTCCACAAGGGATTGAGGCCGATAGAGGTAGTCATTTTACCATTGAGGTGATGACAAAGATATGGGACATTTTAGGAATTTAAAAAAAAACTACACAGCCCAACATCAAGCAGGAGTGTGGAGAGATAGAACAAAACAATTGTTAGTATCTTGAAGATGTTTGTGGTTGATTCTGGGCATAGTTGGGACATCTGATTGCCGTTTGTCCTAAATGCAATTCAATCTACCCCTTTTTCTGCCACCAAGATGTCTCCATTTGAATTAATGACAGGCTGAATTATTGTATTATCTCAACATCTGCTTTACCGAACACAATCTGGAGTAGTCTGAAAAAGGGATGAGGACATATTACGACCTCAAAACAACAAAACGTAAGTATGAGGTGGGTGAACGTATTTATCTACTAAACCAGAGAAACCAAACCTTAGCTTGGTTTTAGAGAAAACAAGCAAAGGTGTTTTTACCTACTTGGCGAGGGGGATTTGTGATTATAAATACAATTTTTCCTGTTCTCTGCATGATCTGAATCCCAAAAGGAGAGCTGGTTCATGAAAAATTGTATATATCAATCAATTGAAAAGCTATCACCCAAGACCAGCTTTGAGAATGACTAAGCAGCCATCTGAAGTTAGGCCTGAAAAAAAAAAAAATTGAAGACTGAAATTGAAAGACTAGAAAAAGGAAAAGGAGTAATCAGAAAAAGTAATGGGTAATCAACTTAAAGTGCAAGACAATGAATGGATGAAAATGTTAGTATTAATTCATAAGTAATGCAAAATTCCATGACAGGATATGTTGTGTCCGTAAAATGTGTCCCTATGTGTCACTAAACCAGCCTTTCTACCACTCTCTCTAGACAACTTATGAAGAATTCTTTCCAGGACCTGTGGACCAGGAACAGGGATATCAACCAGGAAAAAGAAAACAATGGAGAGTGGAGAGAATCTGGTTGTAAAAGAATACTTCTATCATTGCTCGAGCAGAAGGTGACGACAAGATTCTTGAAAAGAAAAAATAAATAAAAACATTTGTATAAACTCCCTTGTCCTCTCCCTTTTGCTGATACAAGGGGAATGATTTGTGGGGATGTCTAACTCATGAGAAAAGATGCAGAGCAAGGCGTCAATTTAAAAATAAGCTGCTGCTTGTGCACAGATGTTGGACACTGCATGCGAAAATACATGTGAAATGTCTTGCAGCCACTCAAATAAAACTATAACTGACAAGGCATGAGATGAACATTTTAGGTACCAGAAAATAACCTGCATCGTGTGTTAAAATGGGAAAACTGCTAAACCTGAGGAAAAAGAGAATAGAAGTTTCAAGTAAGAAAAATGAATTTGAATTTCAAACCTGCTGTGTTTTTGGTGGAAATGGAAAATCATGGGGAAAAGGAAAATGTTCACTTTAAATCCTGAAAGTGTGAATGGGACCGCATTAAAGGAAGCCAGAACAGAACTCTGACATTTTTGTTCTGCTCATGCTAGCTCCTGCAAAATGAGATGTGAAAACATATAAAATGCTTTCTCACAGAGATGAACCGGTGGGGGATTGGTTCATAAAGATAACAACTGGACCAGACTCTAAATCCAAAGCTGGAATTTATCGGTTTCTTCTGTGTATGATGGGTTTAAGCTAATTAACTAATGAGGGTTCAGCATGACTAGCCGATCTGTTTTACCTGATCTGATCTCCCTGGCCCTCATGGCGGAAAAAAAGAAAATATCTGGAAAACAAAGGTTAATCCTAAATATCTACAGACATGGGTGTCCAATGGGGCCAGCATCAAAAGTCATAAAGCCCTGAAGAGCCAAACTTTAAATAACTTATCACCGCCAGACCTCTGGGTTATAAAGATTGGCCCTGAACTAACATCTAAAGAACTGATGACTCCAGATGCTCTGTTAGTGACAGACCCAACTGTGGATGCTACTTAGGGCCTCATTACATGGATGGCGGAGAACCATGGCGCTATTAGCGCCATGGTTCATGCCGGTAAAATACCGGCACCGCCTTGTCGGAAAGGGGAATTACCGCCCCATCCCAAAGTTGGCGGGGCGGTAATTCCCCCTTCCACCATTGCCCATCCCCATTCCAATGTTTGCCCCATAGGGCTCAATGGGAATGGGGAAGGCGCTAATTACGGTACCGCAAATTGCGGTACCGTAATTAGCACCCTGGGTCCCTTTGCGGGTTGGTTTTTAACGCCTGCAAAAAGCAGGCGTTAAATCCCCCAACCCGCAAAGGGACCTCGTAGTAAGGCGGTAAGGATTTACCGGTACCGGTATTTTACCAGTACCGGTAAATCCTTACCGCCATCCGTGTAATGAGACCCTTAATATTTGGTATTGGAATTTATTTATTTTTTAAAGCAGGATTCACTATTTCACCCTTAATTCTTGAACAGAAATTCATATAAAGCTACTTTTTTCTTTTGCAATGTTCAGCTAGAAATGCTCTATTATGTAGCAGAAAAAACTAAATTTGTGTGAGGTCATTTTGAGTATACAAATCAGGGCAAATTTGTAGTTTGTTGCAAAGAAATGGTACGCTAGTGTATCACAGGTTATAGCATCTACAGGGACGAGCCTGTTGCTTTGATATGGGAAAATAATTTGAATATAAATGTAGAAGTGAGTTAAATCGAATAATCTATAACTCAGTAGTTATTTGTGCTATTATGATGAAAATTGCATCAATTTGTTTGTGCCAAAGAGCGGAATATGGTGATCTTATTTGTGAAAAAACTACAAATTTTAGCATGTGGCAAAATTTAATGCAAGAAATCCCAGAGATGATATCATATAAAATGGGAGGAAAACTGGGTGTAGAATTACTCTCATCACACTGCTTCCTTCATTCATCTGCACAGGGACTGCAGAGGGGGATGTCTACTATGATGTCAGGTTTGTAACATTGTCAAATCACATACATTGACCAATTAGATTGTGGGACTATACACACCTCAAAAATGTGGGGTTACGGTATGATGCACCATGCAATATATTGGTATCAGAACCCCTGACACTGGAGTGCATCAAACTAGAAAAGATACTTGCACAACCAACGTCACTGGGGGTAATCCCTATCACCACTGACACATGTCATTGCATCTCGATAGATCCAGTACAGAACATGAGGTGGGCATCTCTGACATTGCACAATAAATATATGCTCTCTCCCTCTTACGCACCAATGTCTTTCTTGGACAACAACAGGGGATCCCCTTAACTGCAGACAAGGGTATAATGCACAAGTTACATAGGGTGGGGCTTATAACATATGAGGACCTATTCAGTAATGGGAAATTAATCACCCTAGAAAAGAACCAAGACCTACTGTCTCCCTCTTTATCTAATACACTGCTCTACACTTGTATAAAGGGGAGTTAAAACTGAGATACCCATGTATTCCAGACAAACCTTAAGCTAGCCCCTTCTTACATTACAGAATGACACCTGGCACTGTAACTAGAACCATCTCTTCCCTATAAAAGATGTTAATGTATAACTCACCTGTCGGTAGCGAGATGGCCAAATCAAGGAGGGAACCTGCATTGGGAATCACAATCGAGAATGGGAAGTGTGAAAAGATATGCTGGCAATCAAATTATATCTCCCTGAGCTACAAACATGAGCACTGCAATACTGTTTTTGCACCAAACATATTATACTCCACTGAAGGTCAAAATAAAGGTCAAAATATTTGGGATAAATCCCGCTTACCAGCCCTATAACATCCGCTTCACATGAAGCCGTAGCAAAGTTGGGATAAGTTGGACCTCGCTGTCTGCAGGGTCCATGACGGGCAGGATCTGTGTGCTTTACATCAGCCCAGATTGTGAGGGTACACACGGCACCACTGTACAGGAGTACAGTCAACATCTGCAGTGCATGCCCACTCCTCCAGAAAGGAAAGGGAAAGCCCAGCGTTCTGTTGCGTAGCAACACTGGGCAATATTGAAGGACATGCCCCCTTGCCTCGCTTTGATCCCGCTCACCGGCCCTATAACATCCGCTTCAGGCAAAGCCGGGGTGAAGTTGGGATAAATTGGACGCTGCTGTCTGTGGCTGTCCACTGAGGGATGTGTAGGGTCATGCAATTCTCTTGACTTAGACAGCTGTCCACAACCTTGCCTTCCTGATGCAGCTCATCGCAGTGCCTCCTGCTTTAACATCACCAGCATGACCAGCCTATTCGTATGGATCGTTTGGCTGCTTAGGTTTTATGCTGGCAACATTTACTTGTTCACTGCCAATAATTTTGATGCCACCAACAGTCGGCCTGGACACTTCACGATCTGTTACTTCCCGGAACTGCACTAATCTTATTTACCCTCCTTGCACTGCTAATCCTCTTGGAATACTATATCGTGCAAACTATGTAACTGTCTCACCATCCTTAACTCCACTTTCAACATTTTCCTCCTGACATTGACAATCTCCTTTCCACTATTTCTCCATTGACCACTCCTCTTGTACTCCTAGATAATTCTAATCTTCATGTTGCTTCTACTCACTCTTCACTTCCACTTTTTGCCATTCTGGACTCTTATTTCCTTTCTACTGTCGCCACCCCTCCTTCACATATTTCTGGGTCTCATCTTGAACTGATTTTCATTTCCTCCTCTCTGTCTGTTTCTGATACGTCATCTTTCTCTGTTTATCCCTCTGTTTACTATCTTCTTCTTGCCTCTATCTTTCCCATATCACTTACACTACCAGTGTCTCCCTCCCCTCACTCATTTTTCTGGGGCAACTTGTGCAACTTTATTACCCCATTATTTGGCTCCATCTGTATCACTGCCCTATCATCTCATTATACTTTCTGTGCTCTGTCAGCTGACAATGCAGCTTCTGCTCTCTTTTCTTCACTTTCTTCATCTCTCGACACTCTTTATCCTGCCTCTCTTTTTCATTCATCTCGTAAAACCTCTCAACCTTGGCTTTCTACCCACCTCCAGTCAATGCAATGTGTTTTATGCTGACTGGAAAGACGATGGCTTCACTCCAAGCATGAGGACGACTTCAATTCCTACTCATCATATAACATTTTATATGATGATTGTCTTCCTGCCACTAAACAATCATATTTCTCAGATAGCCTTCATGCACAGTCAGCTCACCGACGACGCCTCTTTCAAATCCTTTCTCTTCTTCTCTCCCCCCAACGTTGGACCACACGCTTAACTCTTCTCTATTTGCCTCTGACAAAGCCTCTTTTTTCTCCTCCACAGTGACCTCTCTCTGCCTTCCTATTGACTCCTCTTCGTCTCCTAAACCAAACTACCCATCTGCTATTCCCCCGACTACCTCCATTTCTAATTTCTCTACTATCACAAATGAAGACATCTCTCTACCGATGACTCGTGCTCATCCCACTGCTGCACCCACTGAACCCATTCCATCGCTCATTGGGCCTCATTACAAGTTTGCCGGTCTGGTAACAACAGTACCAGTAAGCTTGTTGGTACTGTTGGTACCGGACTGGCAAACTACGAGTTCTGCTCTCAGGTGCCTTCCTGGCCACCAAGTCTGACCTGGCAGGTGTACCGGCACCCACGAGCAGACACTGCCGGTAGTACCAGCACCATTCTGAATGGTGCCGGTGCTACCGGCCTCCCCATTCCCATTGAGCCCTATTGTAATAGCGCTGTATTTCCCCATTGCCACGGTCTGGAAAATTTTTCAAATTTGGCGGCAGCCTGCCGGTTTTACCGGCAAAGCTACTACCAAACTTGTAATGAAGCCCATTGTCTCTAAGGTCTATCCTTCTCTTCAGTCTGATCTCACATCTTTCTTTAATATTTGTCTCCCAACTTCAACTTTCCCCTAATCCTTCAAACATGCGTCCTTCATTCCTATTCTAAAGAAACCTTCTCCTAACCCCTCTCTTGTTTTTAACTTTCATCCTATTTCTCTTCTTCCATATCTAGCTAGGTTACTTGAATGTCTTGTCTATCTACAAGTCTCTTCATTCGTCTCTAATAACTCTATTCTCTCCAATTTTCAATCTGTTTCTGTCCTGTGCACTCAACGGAAACCGCTCTTCTTTCAGTCCTAAACTCGTTACTTATGGAGCATTACTCCAAGCACTCTTCCATTATTATTCTATTAGACCTTTCTGCTGCCTTTGACACTGTTGATCACTCACTCTTGCTAGCTTCCCTTTCATCCATTGTTTTTTACGGTTCTTTTCTCTCCTGGTTCAAATCTTACTTGTCCCAACAGACATTTTCTTTTTTCTTGGGGTCGGACAACCTCCGACTCCCATCCTCTTGTCCCACAGGGATTGGTTTTGGGACATGTTCTCTTCTCTCTCTATGCTTCCCCTCTTTGCAAAGTTATCTCCTCTTATGGCCTATCTCACTACTTCTATGCTGACGACACCCAGCCTTTTTCTCTCTTTCTCCTCCTTTTCATCTTTCATTCATACTCAGCTATCTTCACGCTTATCGGCCATCAAATCATGTAGGTCCTCCCACTTAACACTAAAAAAACTGAATTACTCTTTTTCCCTTCTACTACCATTCCCTCTCCTATTCCTCCTCCATTTATCTCATTTCCGCCTTCTCAACTTCCCATTGTATCTACTGCTCGCAATCTGGCACTCTACTTTAATTCTGCCCTACCATTTAAAACATCACATTTCTATATCTTCTCATTCCTGCCGCTATCATCTATTTAATATTTCCACAAGTCCGCTCTTTCTTAACTTTTGATGCAACTAAGCTACTTAGATCTTCACTAATTTTCTCACGTCTCTTCTACTGTTCTACTACACTTTTTGATCTGCCAACATCTCGATTTGCTCCTAAATGCTGCTATCCAGGTACTCTTCCGTTTGACCCTATGTGAATCTATGTCCTCTGCTCTTCTCACTCTTGGTCTTACTCTGTATTACCTCTCCTCAATGGTCCCATTCTACACTCCTCCCCACTCCCTTCACTCTAGTTCTCAGTTTTGTCTTGTAGTTCCAGCCCCCGATGTGCCCAATCACTCTTTCGCACATTTGCTCACCTTCCCCCCCTACATTGGAATGTTCTTCCTCTCTCTCTAGGTTCTATCACTACTTACTCCTTATTCCGCAAATCGTCGAAACTTCATCTGACCCAGCAGGGTTGATCCCAGGCTCCCTATGTCAAACTTTCATTTGTTTACTTTTGTACAGTTGTTATATTGTTGCTATGTTAACCACTTTGGATTAAAGCACTATATATGTTCCAAATAAATACAAATACAAATATTTGATCCCGCAGTGTCTGGGTCATGTCCTAAATGTAAGCAGGTGGTGGCCAATTTCATATATATGACTTGGACATGCCCAAAAATAGCTGAATGTCAGTCAGTGCGAGGCCACAGACACGGTAGCAGCTATCACAAGCATGAACCCATAGAGTTTCCTTTGAGATGTTTCCTGAGTCTCTCTCCACCACTAACAAAACAAATGGGCAAATGTGTGGTATCAGCATTATTTCCCGCTCAGAAATGCATTGCCTTGAAATAGATGTACAGGATTGCACCATCCATGAATCAATGGATGCACAAGCTGATCAAAGCAAATGAATGTGAGCAGATTTATTGTGAACTATTACACGCAACTGCTAGACCCAGAAACATATGGTGTTATATGAGAGGTTATTTGGCGAGAAGCATTTTGATAGATGCTGGTAATGTAATTTAACTGCCATTATGAGTGTTGTACGCTATTGTAAATAACTTGGTCGGTGAAAGGGGTAATTGATGCTGGCTTTATTTATTTTTTTTAACTCTTTTTTATTAGTGGTAACAAAAAGGACAACAGCACCATTGCACAGTTCATTTCACAGATAGAACAGGAATAAATTGGTTCAATGTAGTTTAACAAAACAGTATCATGGTGACAGGTCATCATCAGTAATCATATTGCACAGGTAAACCTAAACGGGCCCCAAATGTCTTTGGGTCTACACGTCGAAGGTTGGGTCAAAACAAACTGCTCCTCTGACTCATTGACATGTGTCAACTCTTGTAGGAATTGGTTCATGCTGGGTGGCAGAGCGCTTTTCCACTTCAATAAAATACATTTTTTGGCAACCGCACATGAAATGTTGAATAGTCTTCTGATTTTTTCTGAGTGCTTGCCTATGTCCCCAAACAGATATTTCTGGGGGCTCAAATCGAGGGGAACCTGAGTTATTTCTTCCAACATTTCTGCTACTGCTCTCCAGAACCCCCCAACCACCGGACAGTCCCAGTACATATGAAAGGAACCGGCCTGAGGAGCATTGCATTTGGGGCAGGCATCCAAGGCATCCGGCACAAACTTAGCGATCCTGGCCGGCATGTAATGTAATCTATTTAGAATTTTAAATTGGGTAAACCTCAGGCCAGAGTTAAGTGAGATATTTCTAGTCAGTGAACAGTATTTGGCCCATTTCTTGCCTTCGATGGAAGCTTGGAAGTCTGACTCCCACCGCTCCCTGATCTGATTCGCTGTGGGGGTGTGGGTCTGGACTTCAGTGTATAGCCTAGAGATTCCCAGGCCATTTTTAGCTGTCACTAGTTGTATACATGGATGTGGTGGAGGTTCGTCCGGGTCGAGAGGCCATCTTTTTTGAAATGCAGATCTCATACGATAATATTGCAGCGTTTTCCGTGGACCATCTCCCAGCACCCTCAGCAACAGACCCAGGTCTGAAAAAGTGCCATTGACAAACATGTCACTAAGCTTCATTTCACAGTTAGGGTCCCAGGATTCCTGTATGCTCGTGTCATATGTAGGAGGGATTCCCGGAAAGTTCCACAGAGGTATCTCGGGGTTATAGGGGGCCTCAAGTCTAAGCCTTTTGTATATAGCTTCACATGCCCTGACTGTGCAGCTAACTGGATTGTATTCACACGTGTCACTATAGTGTGGATCAAAAATGACTGATTGTATGTTTGTTGGATGTGTAGTATATTCTTCTATCCATGCATGGGGTGTGTTGTACTCGTCATTGTACCAATATTTAGCAAATTGCGCCTGGGCTACATAATAGTAGAGCTCGAAATCAGGGGCTGATATACCCCCCGAGTAATAGGGTTCTGTCATTTTTTCCCAGCTCATCCTCGCTGTCTTACCTTTCCAGAGAAATGTTACCACCATGGATCTCAGTTTGGCGAAGAAGGCTCTGCCAGGCCATATAGGGATGTTAACAAACAGATAAAGAAGTTTAGGTAGGATAACCATTTTAAGAATAGCGACTCGTCCGGCTAAAGAGATCGGGAGTCGCCCCCACATCTGGAGCTTGGCCGTTAGCGTCTGATTATCTGAATATAATGTAAGCTTATTTCTGGAGACGAGAATTCCCAGGTATCTGATACGGTCTTCAGACCATTTGAGTCCACCTGTCACTGTGGGGCACTGGGTGGCCGGTGTAAGCGGAAATATTTCCGATTTGGCTTTGTTTATCGTGTACCCAGAGTAATCTGCAAACTCCTGCATCTCTGCCATAATGGGTGTTATATTGAGTTCTGGTTCCTTGACATATAATAAAGTGTCATCCGCATAGAGCGATATGAGCTGGTTAGATCCCTTCATTTTGATCCCTCTATCCGCATGTCTGAGACGGACCGCGGCCGCCATTGGCTCAATGGTTAATGCGAACAACAAGGGCGAAAACGGGCAGCTCTGTCTGGTTCCCCTCTCCAACAGGAACATCTGGGAAATGGCTCTATTGGTCAGGACACGAGCCCCAGGCTCTGTGTACAGTAATTTCACATATCTTATGAAGTTGGGCCCCATCCCAAACGCCTCCAGAACCGCAAGAAGATAGACCCACGAGACAGAATCAAACGCTTTTTCAGCGTCAAGGGATATGGCCACTGCGCTCCTCGTGGGATCTATTTGTGCCATTATGCCAAAGAGTCTTCGGAGGTTGAGGGCCGTAGATCGTGCAGGGATAAACCCGTTCTGATCAGGATGTATTAGGGTAGGGACTACCGGCAGAAGCCGATTCGCCAGGACCTTTGCAAATATTTTCGCATCAGTATTTATAAGTGACAGGGGCCTGTAGGACGAAACATCCTGTGGTTGTCACCTAGGCTTATGGAGTACGGTTATAATAGCTTCTCTCATAGTTGGGGGTAACCAGCCAGACTCAAGTGCCCCTTCCCACATCTGCAGCAGTATCGGAACAAGCTCCTCGTGAAATTCTTTGTAGAATTCAGCTCCCAACCCGTCTGACCCTGGTGCCCTGCCCGAAGCCAAGACTTTGACCGCTTATACAATCTCTTCCGCAGTCACCGGTTGATCTAGCGATAGGCGTTCTTCATCGGGGAGTTTAGGGAGGGAGAGAGCCTCAAGGTACATCTTAATTTCTGCGAGTGTTTTCTTATCTTTATTTGAATATAATTCCTTGTAGAATTCCATAAATTCCCCATTAATGTCTTCATCTCTGAGCAGTACCCTCCCCTGTACAGTGCGTATACTTGTGATCTGTGTAGGTTGTCTATCGTGCTTGAGTAAGTTGGAAAGCGTCCTGCCAGCCTTGTTACCCTCCCCGTATCTGCGCGTGCGTATAGGGGCCGCCACGTATCTGTCCTCCCTTATGGTGAGCATATCAAACTCTTGAAGGTGCGTGTGTATATTGGTTAATACTGATTTGTCTTGCGTGTTCGTGTATGTTTTCTCCAGAACATCTAGTTCGCTTTCGATAGTTGACAACTCGGTTCTCATCGCCTTCAGCATACTTGTAGTTTTGGACATCAACACACCCCTTATCCAGACCTTGAAGGATTCCCACACCGTTGAGTACCCGTCAACCGATCCCACATTGTTAAATAGAAACTCTGTGATCTCAGCATGGAGTGCTTCTACTGTTCCCGGGTCCCCCAACATTCCACCCGGCATCCTCCACCTCCTAGCAGGGCATGTGGCATTCCAGAACACTAGATCCAACATCACTGGGGAATGATCTTACAATGTTCGAGGAAGGATTTCGCATTCCCCCACCACAGCCATCAAAGACATGGAAACAAACCAATAATCAATCCTAGACTCTGAGTCATGTACCGAGGAATAAAACGTATATCTTCTGGAATCAGGATGAGTTTCACACCATGCATCTGCCAGTAAAAGTTGTGACAAAACATGTCGTAAATTAAGTACTGCCCTACTTGCGGTTCTAACCACCTTAGAGGATCTATCAAGAACCTGGTCCAAGGCCATATTGAAGTCTCCCCCCCATATCACATTCGGAACATCAAGTGACATAATTATCTGGTATAAATCCATGTAAAAGGCAGGGTCATCAATGTTAGGCCCGTACGTGTTTACCAGGAGTATTTGTTGAGTAGCTACCTCCCCCCAGACCATTACATATCTGCCCAGGGCCTGGATGAATAAGTGTGATCACCCCTCTGGACTGGGATGAATAGTCAGTGTAGAACCTCAGGGGACCCCACCTGGGCAATATGTGGGCGTTGCTCAATCCTACCGCATGGGTCTCTTGTAGCATCAGGATTTGGGGATTATGCCTGGCAACATAGTTGGAAATCTTCTTAACCTTAACCTGATTATTTAATCCCCGCACATTCCACGTCAGGAGTTTAACCGTAAGCCCAACACCGGGGCTCTGAAATGGAGCATTAGCCATTGTCAAACTCAACAAGTTTACAGTAATCGTGCAACACAATCGGTGCCAGCCCTGATGCCACCATATTTTTACTTTTCAACCAACAAGTCCCCTCCAACCACTTCACACATGAACATGGCTCCATAGAGTGGCACCAACCCCCAACAAGATGCCACCATAAGTCAATACAAGAGCTGAGTTCACCAAACCCGCCACCCTGTCCCATCCCCCCCAACTCGACGATGTGTCCAACAAAACTTATGGAATATTCCGCGGGTGGCCATGTTGCTTCACATGGCCGCCGATCAGGTCCAACAACTCCACCAACCAAATTGCCTGGCACAGCTTGATCCGATACTTATCTTGAATATAGCCTTAGAAAGGGTTGACAGTCAAGTGTTTCTTAGTCTGCAGGTCCGGGTCTGTTGTTTTGTGCCGGTCTGCCCCCTCTAGGAGGAAGGGGTATGGACATTTCAATATATTGCGTGGCTTCGGCCAGAGATTCAAAGAAATGGGCCCTTCCTGCGTGCTGAATCCTCATTTTTGCCGGGAACATCAAAGCGTATGGGATCTGGCGTTCTCTTAAGAGCCTCTTTACTGGCTCGGAGGATCTCCTGCTCACCTGCACTCCCGAGGAGAAATCTGGGTAAATGTGGATGCGACTTTCGTCATATTGGAGGGTGCCCGCCTCTCTTGCCTTACATAGGATTGTATCTCTGTCCCTGTAGTTGAGGAGTCGAGCGATTATAGTATGTGGTGGTGCGCCTGGTTTGGGCGCTGGGGCCAATGTACGGTGTGCTCGTTCCACCAAGAAATGTTCAGAGAATGTCTCCGGTCCAAACAGGGTTTTAAGCAGTATCTCGAGTTGTTTCTCCATTTGACCCTTGGCAAAAGATTCCGCTATGTCCACCAGGCGAATATTGTTTCTCCTGGAGCGTGACTCTAAGTCCTCGCATTTGTTCTGCAGTTTCACCATGTTTTCTTTGATTTGGGTGATGTCACGGCTGTGATGCGAGATAGTGTCTTCGTTAGGGCTTATCCTGCTTTCGGTTTCTGTTATACGCAAACTTTCTTTCTCCACTCTAGCCTTTAAGGAGCCGATGGTGGACACTATGTCGTCTAATTTTGTGTTGACTGCGCGGAAACCATTCTGCACTATTGTGGTTAAGTTGTCTAAATTCTCACTAGGCTCAGTAGTGGGGGCCTCGTCAGCCGACGTAGCCAGAGTCTGACTGCCCGTGTAAGCATCCATTGGGCCTTTCTTCTGTTTCCCCGGAGTTTTGGAACTTTTCCCCGACTTCTGTGGATCGCCCATGATACTGTCGGAATCGTGTTCCAAAGCGGTGCAGTGCACTGTTAGCCAAATTTCTATTCGCCGTCCTTCCTTGCTCCTTATGCAGTGTCCGAGCCCTGGGAGTGGATCAGATTAAGGGGCCAGAGACGTTATGAAGGTTAAACAAGGAGCCCCCAGCCGGAACTTGGTGGTCCAAATGGGGGGTTTCTGAGCCGCTCCAGTCCGCAGCTGATGTATATGTCGGGGGTCTCCACCCAGCCCGGTCCCCCACGTGGGACGTGCTCCGTATTCAACATGACGGAATATAAAATGTATCGGCTCAGTGAGGATTGTCGCCGGGTCTGTAAGCCGCCGCCCCCGGAAAATGATGTGTCCCTTTTCTGCCACTCATCCACCGCCCAGCCGTGACTCCTTACCGGATGTTCCTGTCTCCGGGCCTCCTTGCGGTCCTGAATCGCGGGGCCCGTCGCAAGCCTCGCCCCTGTGTTATAATGCAGGTTCCGGAGGAGGCTTTTTTCTTGGAGCTCAACGGCCGCAGGCTGCCACCCACCGGGGCTGGACTGGAACGTGGGCCGGTTCGTCCGACTGAAACACCCGCGTCACGGCCAACCCCGAGGCTGCAGCGTATTACCAGCAGGGCGTAGGGCCTGGGCCGCAGTTCAGGCTCCTCCCATCAGGGGCCTCGGTCCTTCAGTCACGCAGCGGCACTCGCGTGGATCTCCCTGGAGCTTGGCGCCGGATATATTCAGCCGCGTGTGTCGGCCGATCTGCCTGGGGCTGTATCTCCGGCGTTCCTGCCTCTAATTCACAGGAGTTTGACTGACCCTCCACGGACGGCTGGGCTACCTTCCCAGAACGTTCAGGATACGCAGGCAATGTTAAAACGGATTATATGGCGCAGGATATATCAGTGGAGCGGGAGCTCTGGAATCAGGCGTCCATTATAATGCTGGCTTTATTGATAATAGCTGGATCCCATTAGAGCCCTAAAGATGACTGAAGGGAATATCAAGTACACAAGTAGTACGAGAGGGCACTACCACCCTGCTACTGTGTAGCACTTCTTTTTGGTTTTTAATGGCATTGTGAACAAAGAAAGTAAAACAAAAAGTGGGGTCTGTTCTACATATGGCTGATAGTTTTTGGCTAATGCTGGGTCAAGAGTGCTTTTCTTTAATAGAGGGGTTATCCAGGCATCCTTCATAGAGGCAGGCACAGTACCATCTCTGAAGGACATGTTGATCATTTTGGTGATCCATGGAGTGATCAAGATCCAAAAAATCTTTCAAGATGTTGGTAGGGCAGGAGTCCCCAAGGTATGAGGTGGACCTAAGGTGTGTGACTATGTCATAAATTCTGTTTCTGAGCAGCTGTGAAATTACATTTTTGGGATTATGTATCCTGTAAGCCCAAGGAGGCCAGCAAATGTCATTCCTGCATCAGTGGAATCGCCTTCTGGAGACATTCCATCTTGAAGTGGTGAGTTATGATGGAGAGGTTCTGGATCTTCAAATCTATAATCAGTCAGAACTTTCCCTCTGGTTTTTGCAACAGAAAATGGATTGAGGTTCCTTTCCCTCATTCCGTGGCAGCAACCGGCCATATGGCTTTCTTCCTGAGGAGATTGTGAATGGCCTGATGCATCATGGTTCTCTTGGCACAGTGATTCAGTAGGGGGTACAGATAAACTCCTTAGGATTCAGCATGTCCTTGAGCATGATACGGTAGCCCAATCTCACTGTTCAGGTTGCCCAGGGATCCAAGGACTTGTGGAGCCACATCTGCCAGAAACACCACAGGTGACCCCCAGCCAGTCTGACCTCATGACTTCTGTTGTTTCTGGGGGGAAGCCAGATGCCTATTTGTGGAACCCATCTACGTGTGTCTCGACCCTGTCTGGGTGTTGCAGAACTGTAAGAATAGGGCTTAGAGGAGGACAGTGGCTTAGGTTTTACATCAGTTTTTTCTTCAGTTTACCAGCATGTTTTCTGTCCTGATCACCAAACAAAGTATGCCCTTCAAATAGGATCTTCATAGCTATTGACTTCTGGTGAGAGTCATTATGCCAGTCCTTAATATGTAGATGGCGTCTGCCAGCACTAATAAAACCCATGGCCATGGCAGAGGATTTGAGCCCATCATAAGTACGATGACTAAGTCTCCGCTCTCATAGAATGATGTGCACCACCATAAGCTTTAAATCAGTCTTTCTGTGTGTGCCATCTCTGATTGTTTAATCTGGAGCCATGGAAGAGCGGCCCTCCAGACTTGGAAGAATAGTGTCAATTTGAATAGTCTCAGGCAACATCTTATCTTGCCGCTGTAACAGAGATAACCTAGCAAGTTCCCTCCATTTGTACAATATCTCCTCCTTGACCTCTGTTAATAGGGGCAGGCCCGTCTTCAAAGTCTTCAACTGGGGAGGAGGAATCCTGGTGTTGTCCGTAGGCGAAGGTGCTTGTTGAGCAAATGCCATATAAAGAGCCACAAGGATTAGAAATGAAACCACAGATTCCTTGTACAGATGTTGTATCCATGTGTTCTCCTTCCCTGGAGCCAATTGATTCTGATGCGTAAGATTCAGAGGACAAAGAGGAGGGGTGTTCTGGAGAGAGAGAGTGGGGATGCTCTATGCTTCTTTTCCCCTTCACCTGCTCAATTGCTCTATTGGAATTCTGCATCAGCCTCTTTTCAGAGAACCCAGGCAGCTTCCTCCTAGATCTGTCCAAGGAAGAGGAACTGGAGGAGCGGGGCTCCACATGTTGCCCTTCCCCATGCTCCAGGTACAGAGGACTGCTCACAGCACCTCAAAAACTACCACCAATATATTTACAAGTGAAAACCCACCAACAGCCTGGCTGAAAGCGGCTCCAATTACCATAGCAACCAGCCGGCATGGGGTCATTGCCGTGGCAACATGAAACACCCATACATTGAGAACAGTGAAGGGCTTGCAAGCTTCATTACAAAAAAAAGAAATCTTGCACCAAACCCGTCCTCTGCTTCTTACTCATGCCCTGGGTTAACCAGGGCCCAAGCATCCTAGGGAGGAGCGACCCTGTCCCCAGTTCATCCGTACAAAGAAGTGCGGCGCAGCTGCCCATGTTGGCCTTCCCCTACATCATTTCTGGTGGCAGGGCACCGCATCGGAGCTCTGCAGGTATGCTGCCCCTTCATCCTCTCAACCAGGGTTCCTCACTTTGCAGGGATCCCAAAGGCAATGCCCTGGAGAGAATGGGCAAGGCTATGGGCATCATTAGGAGGTAGTAGGCTATTAGCACATGGCTACCCCCTTACCGCATTCCGGGTCCGGGATCCCGAAATAGGGACTTACCGGGTCATTCCAACCTTGGAGGACCAGGTAAGTCCCCATTCCAGGAACCATTCCCCATTCCCATTCAAGCCCCCCTAGGGCTCAATGGAAATGGGGATGGAGCTAATAACGGTACCGCAATGTGTGGTACCGTTATTAGCTCTGAAGTCCCTTAACGGGTCCCATCCTTAACACCTGGTCAGACCAGGCGTTAAGGAAGGCACCCGCTAAGGGACCTCGGAATAGGGTGGTAAGGGATTACCGGCACCGGTGTCCTTACCGGTGCCGGTAATCCCTTACCACCTACCTCGTAATGAGGCCCTATGTCATGGCAGGCCCGCTACCAGGTAAGTTAACACCCCCTATGCCAGAAGAGGATCAGCATTCTTGATAAGGAGAGTGCATGTGTTTGGGTGAGTTTCAGGGGAGTAATATCTCTAGTTAAGGGGAAGGGCACATGGGGTCAGGGGTAACAAAAAAAATAGTAAAGGGATCCCTGGGGAGAGGTGGGACACCTCACAATAGGTACGGGGTCGAGGAAGAGGGACATGGATGTAATGAAGGGCCTCATTACGAGATGGCCGGTAGCCATGGTGCTATTAGCACCATGGCTGCCTCGCATACCGTGACCAAGTCCGGTCTTGTTCAATGGGGACTTACCGGTGTAGTCCGACCCTGGCGGGACCGGTAAGTCTCCATTGAACAAACGATTCCCCATTCCCATTTGATCCCCCCTAGGGCTCAATGGGAATGGGGAGGGCGCTAAAAACGGGCTTGCGACTTGCAAGCCTGTTATTAGCACCCTGGCCCCTTAGCGGGACCCATAAGGGACGTGTGGTCAGACCACACGTTCCTTACGGTCCCCGCCAAGGGACCTTGGAATAGGGCGGTAAGGGATTACCAGCACCGGTCTCCTTACCGGTGCCCGGTATCCCTTACCGCCCACCTCGTAATGAGGCCGATTCCCTGAAACATCTTCTATCATTGCCCTGCCCAAACAAAATTCTGCAGAGCTATCAGCTGCAACTTGTTTTCACTAAATCTTTCCTTCCTATGTAAGTCATATCAGGTATTAAGTGGGGTTTCACCAGACAAGGGATTGAACCCGCATTTATTAAGGGCTCATTACAAGTATGGCGGTGCGAGAAAAAAGTGGCGGTAATGGAATTACTGCATCCTTTTTCAAACCTCCATATTAGGAGTATGGCCCTGGAGTGGCCGATTTACCTCCAGCATTTTGTTGGAGGTAAATCCTCCCACTTTCCGCTGGCAAATCGGCAAAATTGGCAGCATTACCACGGCAATAATTCCTCCAAAAATGATGCATTGGGGGTCATTACGACTTTGGAGGCAGCCATGGTGCTACTAGCACCATGGCTGCCTCCAAAGTCGTTTTTTGGGTCTGGGTTCTCAGAATGGGGACTTACCGGGTCATTCCAACCTTGGAGGACCCGGTAAGTCCCCATTCTGAAAACCAGTCGCCATTCCCATTCGAGCCCCAATAGTGGTCAATGGGAATGGGGAAGGAGCTAATAACGGGTCTGCAAATAGTGGGACCCGCCATGGGACCTCAGAATGCAGCGGTAAGGGGTTAACGGCACCGGCATCCTTACCGGTGACATTAACCCCTTACCGCCGGCCTCGTAATGAGGCCCATAGAGTCCAATGGACTCTCAAGAAATGTGGATTCATTCTGCCACCGCCACTTGTAATCTGTCGGTAATCCCGCCGGACAAAGTGGTGGTAACGGTTATTCGGTTGCGCGGTATTCTGGTGCATTTACCGCCGGAATACCGCCCAACTCGTAATGAGGCCCTACGTTTCACAAATGCACTATCCCTTTAAGCGGCTCTCTTTCTCTTGCCGAACCTGATGCTTGGTGCATGGGGCCACATGCGGTGAAAGTGCATTTGTTATGGAACGCGCATTTTAAGATTGGTCCTGGCTGCCATCTGGCCACAGGCTGGCCTTTCATTCTTTGCTATGGCCACTGCCGAGTCTAGCATGATTGAAAGGCCTGATTAAGGAACAGTTATCAGATGTCAAGGGCCCCACCATCTGGTGCATTTGCAGATTTAAGAAAAAAGAAGAAAATAAAGAAAAGAACACAGCGTCCAAAGAAAATAGATTTCCATGTACAGCGCGAAATCCCCAGTGGGGTCGGCGTTGGGCTGGGTCAGGTTCCCTTGCAGGGCTGCTTGGTAAGCCCAAGCTGTTTTAGCTGTTAAGTATCAGAAATTCAAGTACAAGTCCCTGCCAGTCCATTTGGCTTCATAAAGGCGGTCTCTTCGGGAAATGGAGAGAAGTGGAGGGCGGCTTTTGGACGTTCCTTTTCTGACTTACGTCAGAGTTCTGTGAAGTATGAAATGTGGGCGTGTAAGCATCAGTGTGCAGTGGGGAGGAAGGAATGCAGGGGTTTTATATCCGTGCACGTGGCACGGTTCCAATTTGGAAAAAGGAGCACATTTACGCCCAAGTGAGAGGGAGCTGCACGACGTATTTATTTGAATTGTTCTAAGTATATCCACAGGCAGTTAGGTTGCCACATAAAAGTCGAGCTACAATCAAAAAGTACAAATTCATTACTTTTCACCACAAACTGGGTGGTACCTCAATGCAACTATTTGGTAATCGTAGAAAAAAATTGAGCCTCATTATGAGTATCACGGTGCTGCAAAAAAGTTGTGGTAACTAAATTACCACCAATTTTACTGTACTGCCTTGTTACAATTTTGTAGGGTAAATGAACAAAATGCCTTCAGCATGTGGCTGGAGGTATTTCTTGCACTTTATCTCCAAAAAATAGAATAGTTTACATTGGCATAATTACCAGCAACAGTAATTCCTCCAACCCCAATGAAGAACAAAACCATCTTGGAATGTGGAGCCTTTACGTCCAGTTCTGAGATGATTTTGTGGTGTTAATGCTAACCGATTATGGCAAAATTACCACTGGAAATGATGCTATAATGAGCACACTCTGTGTGAAGAAATTGAGTCAGTAACCTAAGTCGAAACAACCAGCTAGCTGCACAGGGCACTAACTCATCAAACTTGACTACATCAGTCCACAAAACAGGCCCACACTAGCTTGTTATGCAGGTCCTTTGGGATATTGTACAGGATACACTCACGGCTGGGTAGACAGGTCATAATGGCACTGTATTTGTAAAATCACTGTGCATTATCCATACAGCATCGCCCAAGAAGCGCCTCCTCTGTAGCTCCTACGGCCCTAGCTCAGACATACTTTATTAAAAAACTTTATTTCTATGTGTGTCATTTCATGAAGGTACAACTGTTGCAAATAAATCTGAAATAATCCTTATAATTAATCAGGCATGGCGAAGGTATTCACTAGAAACTCGAATCATCTGAATATTAGGTGAGTCGACCACGTTGGACCTCAGAAATCTTTTTTAAAAAGTGGTTGACCTCCTTTTCAGTTTAGGCCTCTTTCAGGGCCATTTGGTCATTGAGGCAGGCAGGTTTAAGAAGTGTAGGGAAAGGGAGTCTAAACGGGAGCGCAGTTAGAGTAACAGAATAAGAAGAATTGTGAAGAGATGTTTTAAGTGACTTCAGACTGAAGAAGTTAGATATGGGGTTAGGTTTTGTTCACGCAGCACTGTGTGATATTAAGTGATTTGAAGTGGGCAAACAAACAAGTGCCATCTGGTGTAGGAAAAGGTAATATCGGAGAGGGATAGCAGTTTGGCTGATTGTGGGAGACACACTCCTGACACTTGATTTACTTCAGAGAGGATTATGGGAGAGTCAGGTTCGCCTGATTATGTGGGAGAAAGCAGAAGAGATTTGCTGAGGCACGACACACATCAGTCAGTGTCCATCTCTTGGAGTGGACAATATGTATGCCATAAATGGACTCCTGAAAGGAGGACCTGGAGGTCCTGGGAATGCTTTGGCCAGGTTAGGAGAGAGTGACGGACACCTGATTTTCGTGGGAGGATTCAGCAGAGAGTTTGGAGCACAGGTGACGAACAAGTCTGTTCCTGTCTCTTGAAATGAATCAAAGAGACACGTGCTATCAGATGAAACCTGGAAAAAGGAGCAGGTGGAGCCAGTAATCCCTGAGGCCAGTATGTGGGAGTGTGATACTCACATGACTTTGGTGGAAAAAAGCAACAGATGTACCAGAAAGCTGGTGGCAGCAATCAATATTCATCACTTCAGTGAGTGGATGAGACATGTCAAGTGGGGTGACGCCTGGGATGAGGTAGAAGTGGAGCTAGGAATCACCTAGAGCTGCTTTTGGGAGAACCACACACTCATCACTTTACTGGGAGAAACAGCAGAGATTTGGGGAGGCAGTGACACACTAGTCAGTGAGTGAATGTTTGAACACCACGTTTGGGACAACATGTGACCCCCCCCCTAAATGAGTTAGATGCAGTGGGAGATGTGCTTCTTTTGGTCTTTTCAAATCAGCAGCAGCACTTGTTGTGTGCCCTGGGAATGACACAATAGCACTTGCTCAATTGGAGATATCATCCAATTTACAATCCTGTGATGAAATGTCTACGGTTCTGAAGTAGGTCAGGAATGAGAAGTGGATAAAACTCCTTGTCTACGTTACTTTATTCACTGCTTTTGGTAACATGTGACAAGGGTAGGCTTAATGCTTCAGGAGGGATATGAGCTAGCACATGTGTGGATGGACCTCTGATCACCTTAACCTAAAATAGGCCCAACTCTTAAGAAGCGATTTCACATTTGTCCGTAAAGCAAGTTTATTGTATAAATTGCCATACAGACGGAGGTGACACTGTAGAGTCAAACTGACGTGAGTTTCCTCAAACCACACAAGTTTACACATTTGATACATTTTGCAACAGTTAAAACACTACCACATATTTTATTACAAATCATCCCCCACACATGATTGGTCAAACTTATACAAGATAGTCAGGAAAACTACCAATCGCCCGACTAGGACTGCCAACTCATTCTGCCTCAGAGTTCCACGATTCAATTTATCCAAATCTTGCGGTAGAAGCTTTCCAGTTATGGCAGCTCAAACGTGGAATTCACTCCCCCCTTCACTCTGTGCTGATCAAACTTAGCTTTAGACGCAACATTCAGAAATGGCTTAGAACCAATGACGCTCACCCTAGGACCTAACACCAAAAATAACGTGCTAAGATAACTACATGACACAATATCAATTCTGAATATCTATTTTTGCTGATGACTCTATGTGCTTATCCTGATGATTGCCCCCCTTACATTGTCTACCTGTTACCTACTTATCCTGCAAACATTGTAATTGTAAATATCTTTAATTCTGTACCTTGCAAATATTGTAACTGTTAACTTCTGTAACTTAAGCCTAACGCCTAAAGGTACTGCTTTCACCCAGTTACCTACAGGTTTGTTGCACCATACAAATAAATAAACAAACAAACAAAGAGATGTAATCTCCTTAAATTCCCATGCTCTCCTGGACACATTTATTTAACTACCATCCCCTTTCAAGATATCTTGGCATCAGCTCATATTTACAGCACACCCCTTTTTAGTTTAGGCGATTCAGAAGAAACGGGGAAACAGGAGGGAAGGAAGGGAGTGAGGTGGGTGGACCCAGAGAACCAGAGAATGTGCTCTGCATTATATGCAATTAAGTGAACACCTCAGTGGTGGTGGATGTAAATCGCATTCAACACATTTTGTTTTTGGTCATCACAACAATGTCATGTATTAAAAATATAAAGAAACACAATGACTGACCTTCAACATCCCAATTTCTTTTTTTACAGCTTTTTTGTGAGAAGCACTCAAGAAAGCAACAACAATATGTGGCAGTGAAGGTTTGAAATATAATATTTTTAAAAGCATTGTTCTTAAATCTGTAAATGCAACTACTGTAGATAATACAACAATACCTTTCATCGATAATACCTTTGAAAATCTGCCATGTCAAATTGGAGATGTGTCAACTGAACAAATTGATGGAAACAAGAATGTTTTTATGAAAGCAAGAAAAGAAAAAAATGTATCAAATCTGTTAGTAGCTGGTAAAAAAACAAAGATTTTTAGAAGAAAAGATAGCAAATGTGCTGTTAATTTGAAACAGAGGAATAACAATATACATAGGAAAATGTACCTCTCTCGAGTTTTTACAAAGCTTTGGAGAAGTGTGAAACCAACATCTAGATATGTGGTAAAGCGTTTTTTACAAAAGAAACATTGTTTATGTTTATTTATTTATAGAGAACAACATAAACCAAAGGGGCATCTTGGTGCTGCTCGGCAGGGTAGAAGACAGAAAATATTCTAGAAAAGGTGAGTTTGTAAAGATTGCCGAAATGCAAAGTCATTGGATAGTCTGTATAGATCGCAGGGCCGAGAGTTCCAGAGAGATGACGCTGGGACTGTGAAGGCCGGGCTGCTGATCTGGCTGAGTTTCTACTTAGGAACCAACAGCCGACAGGCATCAGAAGAGTGAAGTGTTCTGCCAGGAAACATATGGGTCACATTTCTCCTGGAGATATTCCACACCCTGACCATGAAGTGTGCGATGAACCAGATATGCAGCCTTAAATTGAATGCGCTGGGCAATAGGCAGCCAATGAAGTTGGCGTAATACTGGAGAAATATGATTATAATGGTAAGCGGAAGTAGCAAGGTAGACTGCTGAGTACTGAAGAACTTGGAGACGACGCAAGAAGTAAGCAGGTTGTGTCAAAAATAGTGAGTTAAAATAGTCGACCAAAGAGATCACCAGAGTCGAGGTCAAAGGGTTTTAAATATCAGTTGGAATGAAAGGAAGAACCTTTCGATGGACCTTCAGCTGGAAATAGCCATGCTGACATAAGGCACCAATGAAGAGGAGCAGCTGCATGCATCTGTTGGAAACTCTGCACCCCTTCCTCCCATATGTTGGAGACCTGAGATCGTGCTGGGTTTAACACCTGCCCTTGTGCCAACACTGCCACGTGTGTTCGAAAAGAAGATACCCGTTGAGACAACCCTACCGAATGTATCCCCGAAGTGATGACAATCTAAGGGAGGAACTATGTTAAGAAATATGAGAAAGAGCAAAGGAAGAAGCTAGTGACATCATAAGAGACATATACGTCGTCCCGAGATACTGATTGAAGAGATGTATAGATCCTAATGAGACTAAGGATGAACTAAAAGAATCAAATTAACTTTTAAATACAAAAAAGAAGATTAAGCATGCACCAAGTGCAGAAAATCAACCATTCAATAATTGTACAGATGCTGATACACAAGGTAGACTAGGTCATCATAGTAGCTAGCTATGCGAAGTAAATAGAACGCAGGTGAAGCCTCCATAGAAACTGGACATCAGTATAATTTATTTATTTATTTATTTTAATTCTTGTAACGCGCCAACATGCCCGTAGGCCTCAGGGCGCACATAGAAACTTAACAGGACAGACAAACATATAGAGTAACCTGTATAGAGCAGAGAAGGAGATAAGTCAAAGAATTTATTCCATGTTGAAAAAGTATGTTTTTACGGCGCGTTTGAATACGGTGTAGTTCTGTATCTGCCGCATCTGGGCTGGAGGTTTATTCCATAGTAGGGGTCCCTGTGCGTCAAGAGTAGTACCTCCAAATTTAGCTGTCCTAGTTTTTGGCTGTTTGACAATAATGGCCGAGGATGTCCGAAGCTCCTGACGTTTGGCTTAATGCTTATGCGGTCTGACAGGTAGGTGGGACTGCTGAGACTAAGGCATTTATGGGTCGTGGTTAATATCTTATGGGTTATCCGATGTTTGACAGGGAGCCAATGAAGTTTTTTCCTGAAATTGGAAATGTGTGTGCGACGGGACTGAATGAAAATATTGCACACAGCATTATTCTGAGCCACTTGTAATGACTGGATATTGAGAGCTGTGGTGCCCGCAAGGAGGCTGTTACAGTAATCCAGTCTAGAATTAATTAGTGCGGTGGAAAGAAGAGCGCAGTTCTCTTGTGATATGAATGGGCGAATGTACCCTATTCTCTTATTTATGAGACCACAGCTTGATTTAATGCTGGAAACGTGAAATTTCATTGACAGATCTTCGTCGAGAACAACTCCCAAGGTCTTGACCTTCTTCTGGACGAGAATGGTGTTGTCAGCAATATGGAAGCTAGCATAGTCGGGATCTAGTTTCGCCCTAATGTTTTTAGATGCCACGATGAGGATTTCAGTTTTTTTATCATTAAGGGCAAGAGAGTTGCAGGCCATCCAATCTTGTATAGCTTTATATATTTTGTTGATGGTTGCAGAATCGCTGCTATATAGGCCACTCAGCTGTATACCCACCTGAGTGTCATCGGCGTAGTTCGTATATTGTACGCCTAGTTTGTTTAAGAGGTCAAGAAGGGGACGAATATATAGATTGAAGAGCAAGGGCGAAAGACAGGAGCCCTGCGGAACTCCGCATGTCTGAGAAATTGGAGCAGATTGGCTATCGCCAACGCAAACTCTCACCATTCTGGGACCCAGAAAGGAGGCAATCCATCTGGATGCATTTGCGGAGCACTTGGCGACCTCTCCGAGCCTTGACACCAGTAAGCTGTGATCAACTTGGTCAAAGGCTGCGGAGAGGTCAAGTAACATGAGCAGGGCAGCTTGATTATTATCAGCTATGCTAGCTAAGGTAGATTTGAGATCTAGCATAGCTGTCTCAGTTCCGTGACGTGTCCTGTAGCCCGACTGATGGGTGCCCAGGATATTGTATTTTTCGACATGGGCCTGAATCATGAATTTAGTAAGCCAGGCCCCATGAAGCAGGAAGAGAAAACTGTGTCACATTAAGAACAAGCAGAATAATGGAGCTGCATGGCAAGGCTGCCTGGCCTGGAGTCAAGACAGATGCAACCATGGTCAGCTATGTATTCTGGAAAGGAACGAATGTGCGGAGGACGAATCATCCCTTGTTAAGGTGCAAGGAAAGAACACCAAGAGTGCCAAGTTTAATTCATTTAGAGCATTTAAAACCTGCAAAATGGACCAAATCGTGGTCTCCTGTCATGTGAGCCAAGGATGAAAATAAAGTTCGAACTTGGAGTCTCAGACACAATAGTGAGTGCTCTCACTTGCGTGCATTTTCAGAGGCTAGGATACTTTTGCAAGGCCAAGTACAAAGACAATTTTCATGGCAGAAGGCATGGGTGATGAGAAATTTTGGGCTTATTGGGTGGGGAGGTAGTGTCATGCCCCATCTCCTTTCACCTGGGTCTATGCTTACGTGCTGCTAATTGAACCGAATGTTCCAAACATGGCACAAGCGTGCCAACCAATTATATCAGTCCATTTATCAAAAGGCCTTATAGTTGAAGGACAATGAGAAACTGTGTATCTAATGTTTCTAAAGATTACATGTTTTAGAGGTAGGCATATGTTGTCCACCTGATAGCGGGAAGCCAATCACATTCCTAGTCCCTATAGAAGATATACTTCGATGTTCCCCTTAAGCCAGTCCCGATCCTTGATAGGTTATACATTATTGCCACGTAGTATGATATTACCTCTGACGTATTTTTGATATAAAAGCTATTGTTTGTGTACAAATCACTGAGAGAACCTAAGCGTCCGTCCGTTGATGTTCGTTGTAAACTCCCTGTTTTAGATAATTGTTAATAAAACAGTACTTTGACATCTTCCTGAGTTGGTTCAGTTATTTGGACTCAGAGCTATTCTGTATGATCCCATCCATTACATGCATGTTCCTAAATGGCCCTAAGCTCATGTGGTAGCAGACGATGGTTCAAGATCCAAACTAGTTCTGCTCCAGATTTTCAGACGATCGGGCATCCTCTGCCATTAGTTGGAAGATCGCATAGTTTCCTGTGGAGAGCGGCTAAATAGAAATACACTTGCAAGAATAACCGAGACGGTTGAAAGGTCCCCCTTTGAAGAAATCCCTGCTCGGTATCCACGGGTGCTCGACGGAGGGAAGGCGAAGTGGTTGGATTGGAGTAGGAGTTGATACCAAAGGCCTCAAGTCGATTAACGAATGGTGAGTAGACTAAGGGGATTGGAAAATAAAGGGACAGGATTATAATAATTTTGAGTAACAGGGAAATATTGTAATGATAAGAGAGACCACCTAGAAGCCCTAATTCAAGAGAATTAGAAGGAGACATCACAAACTCTGATGGGAGTAGGGTGAAATATAAAATGCACTGGTCAGGATCATGTAATGGGATGCCTCAAACCCTGTACAGGGTAAAGTAAAGGCGACAGAAGAATATCCTGTATTTATAATTAAGAAATAAATAGTGGGAAGACAATCACAGTGCTTTATAATGTGTAAATGTATGACTAGTCTAAATGTTGTTTGGTGAATAAGGTATCGAGGAGCGATAAAAAACTGATGATTTTAAAAAGTATTAGTGGTTAAAGATAAAGAGTAGTAAAATGATTGGCACCAAAAAAGAATAGATATGGCATTGAAATAAGAGGATTGAGCAGTGATTTATGGTGCTTGCTTATATTTGTGAAGAAGTTTAAAAAATACATTCTGGTCTCCAACCAGGCCTCCCTATCGCTGAAAAATATACCTGTGCTTCCTGCAGCAAAACTCGAACTGACATCCTCTTTGTTGTTCCCTTGCCAGAGTTATGGAATCTACATATGGTCTCTGTGCTCTCTCCTTTCTCTTCCTCTTCCATTGATGTTGGCACCCGGTGCAAGGCCCTGCTGGCCTCCTTTCACTCCTCTAAGGTCATCTTTAATATTTACTTGAATGGTACCATCTTGGTCTAAGGCCCTGAAGCCACCATTCTCCTCTTTGATAGACGCTTCCCATGCCTTATCAATTCCCTTTCTTCTCCTGCTGTCCCCTCTCTCCCCTCCAAAGCTTCACCTCCCCCTGCTGTCTCCTCCTTGGCTACATTACCCTATCCTCCTTCCTCTTTTGCCCCCCTTGGGCTTCTTCTATCCCTCTCCAGGGCATACCTCTGATTTGTACCCTTCCCCAGAAGTCTTTCAAGGATGGCAACCTTCTCTATATTGCAACTCTAAACTCTCACTCAGCTGTCAAACATTCCTCTGACATCTGCCGCCTCCTGGAGGAACTTGACCTCAATGTCCTCGGTCTCACCGGGACATGGTTCAGAGCCAGCTCTGTCACAAGCTTTGACACTCTCCTCCCTGATGGTTACAAGATCCTCTACATGCCCAGGTCCAACCGTTCTGGAGGGGGGTGTAGCCCTGATCTTGAGTGGATTCCTGTCTCTGTAATTCCTATGCAGGCCTACTCATCTTTCGAATGCCTCGTCTACAGTCACTCTCTCTCTCCTGGTCATTCCCTTACTGTGGCTACCATCTATCGGCTAGCTGGTCAGACCTCCTCCTTCTTCTCTGAGTGGGCGAACCTCTCCTCTTCCCTCCTGGTCTCGACCACTCAACTCCTCCTCCTTGGAGACCTTAACATCCACCTGGCTGTTTCCTGTCCTTCCTCTTGACCCTTTCATGATGCCTGTGACTCCCTCTCACTCTCTATTCTCCCCTCTGGCCTGACTCACTCTGCAGGGCACACTCTGGATGTTCTGATTTCTTCAGACCTTCCCCTTTCCATACCTCTGACCACTCCTCTCTCCTGGAGTGATCACTTTCTCTTCTCCACCCAGCTCACCCTCTCTACCACTCAGGCCAAGCCAACTCCACCACTGCCACCTACCTTCTCAGTCATCTGACCCATGAAGCGTGTGTCAGTTGAGGCTTTCGGCGCCACTTACTCATTACCCCCTCCCCCTTGGCTGACTCACACCCTGACACAGCTGTTTCCATGCTCCACTCTGCTAGTCGGTCAAGTGGCACAGCGAGTGGAGCGCTCGCTTTGACATCCGTGCAGAGCCTGCCAACGCAGGTTCGAATCCCGGCAGGGCCAAACTCAGCCTTTCATCCTTCCGAGGTCGAAAAATGAGCACCACACACCGTGGGTAATAATAAGCAGCGCTCAGATACCTGAGGGTTCGTAGCGCTATATAAATGCCAAATTATTATTATATCTGGTACTCTCGTTGCTCTTGCCCCAGTCATGAGGATCCGCTTGAAGCCCAAAAATCCAAATGCAACTCTTGGTACGACTCAGAACTCGTCATCCTTAAACGTAAGTGCAGGCTGGTTGAGAGGAAATGGCGTGCTTCCGGTACATCCTCTGACAAACTGGCCTGCCCCATGCTTCAAAGGCAATAACGGCTCTCTGTCCGCACCAAGAAGAGAGCCTGCATCCAAGCCTGCATCTCTGCAGCATCTAACAACTCTGCCAAACTCTTTAAAATCTGCAAGGAGCTGGCCAATCATTCTGCAGTCTCTACAGCTCCGGTCCCTCCCAGTTCCTCTGCATGTCCCTGGCTTCTAATTTCATTTCTAAAACTCAGGACATCCTGTCCTCTCTCTCTTCTTCTTCCCCTCCTCCCTCTACTCCCTGCTCTTCCTCTGGCACTTCATGGCCGCCTCTCCTCCCTCCTTCTCTGCCTTTCCTTTATTGTCCCCAGATGAGGTTCCTAGACAAGTCTAATCTATGAAAGTCTTGTCAAAACAGGTTCACCCCTTTCCCTCAAAACCATCAATGACCACATTGACTCCCTGGCTACTATCTTCCCTTCCCCCCTGAAGCACTCCCTTGTGCACCCTCTTCTTAAGAAACTCTCTGCCGACCCTTCCTGCCCAGCTGACTATGTTCCAATCTCCATCACTCTTTTCCTGGGCAAACTCCTGGAAAAGCTGGCTAACTCCCAGCTTAATCGTCACACTGAATCTGTTGGTTGTCTCCATGACCATCAGTCTGGCTTCAGAGCTGCCAGATGCACGGAAACTGCTCTCCTGAACATATGTGAAGACCAGCTCTCCAACCTTGATTCGAACACCCCATGTGTCCTCATCTTACTTGATCTCTCTTCTGCCTTTGACACGGTCAACCATGTCATCCTGCTCAACCGTTTCCGTGATAACCTAGGTATCACAGATCAGGCCCTGGCTTGGCTGACTTCTTTCCTTTTCCGATCGATCCTCCCAGGTCCAACTTGGGTCCTTCCTCTCCTCTATCTCTACCTATAATGTTCCTCAGGCGTCTAACCTCTCTCCCTGGCTGTTCAACCAATACCTGGCACTTTTTGCCCACTGCATTGCCGATCTCTGCCCCAACTTTCAGTGCTATACACTCAATTCATTTTCAGGCTCTCTTCCGCCACCTCTTCTCCATCTCTCATCTCTGACTGTCTGTCTGCTCTCCAGGAGTGGTGTGCCACCAATGATCTCTGCCTTAATGCTAGTAAGTCCAAGATTCTCCTTATTGGCACACCTGCTCCCTCCTTTCCTATCACTCTCTGACCAGCCTCCCTTGGCCCACTTCCTGTTCCCACCTGTGAGGCAAAAATCCTTGGTGTCATCTTCGACTCCACACTCTCCTTCTCTCCTCACATCTCTGACGTCTCTAAGAAGTCACACTGCCAGCTGCACCTCCTCAGAGGTATCCCTCCTTTCCTCTCCTTCCCCCAGACGCTCACTGTCTCTAGAGCTCTGGTTTTCTCTAGGCTGGACCACTGCAACAGCCTCTTTCTAAATCTGCCTGCCTCTACTCTCCGCCCTCTGCAACTCATCCAAAACAGGACTGCAAGACTTGTCCTTGGTCTCAAGCCCAGGGATCGAATCTCTCCAGGACTGAAATCTCTGCACTGGCTCCAAGCGGCAGCAAATATTAAGTTCAAAACCCTATGCATTGTCCACAAGGCCTTCTGGGACCTGGGGCCTCAATACCTTCAACTCTCTCTTCCTAAACATCTTCCTTCTCAAGCTCTTCCCTCATCCGCCTCCATCACCTTCAGGGTCAGTCACTTCTCCAAGCAGTGAGTTGGTGGTAGAGCTCTTTCTTCTGCTGGGGCCTCCCTTTGGAACAGCCTCCCTGAGGAGAACCATCTCTGGTTCCAGAAGCACATCAAGACTTTCCTTGTTGCTTCTGCTTTCTCTCCTCCTCTCCCCTGCTGATCCCCTGGCTGAAACTGAAACTGCACTGGCTACCTGGCTACCTGGCTACCCTCTGATCTCGGGCCCAGGTCCCCTCCCCACCAGTTGCACAGCTGCACCGCCCCCCCTCGTGGCCCTTGGACTAAGGGACTGTTTCTGTATCCCTACAGCCCCCTACCAGCACTTGACACCTGATGTCTGCACTTACCCTTGCACTTACCACCAGCTCGCTGCACTTTTTATTTATTTATTGTCTTTATTTAGTTTACTGTTTTCTATGTACTGCACTTACCCCTCCCCCCTCTCCCCCTGCACTTGCGCGATTTCAATGTCACCTGGCCTAATAAAATCGTCGTCTCTGTCTTCCCTCTGTCCCTCCTCACTTGCCTCGTCACCTTGAAACACTTGTGTATAGATGCGTTATAAATGCCATATCATATCATATCATATCATATTTGTTGTTTTAAAACATTAGAAGTGGTGATTTAAGCCAAGGTAAAAGGTTTATTGATCCAGCAAGCATTGACAGTCAATTGAGACTTGTCATTACGGGGGATACTCCTCCCATGCATCTACGCAAGACACTGCAAAAACATATGTCCAAGCTGAAACAGTACAGTGCCGAATGGGTAAAGGGCACAGCAGATAAAATGTTCATGCCGTGACCACAAGGAGGATCATTGTCAAAAGCTGTATTGCAACACATGACCACATACATGCACGCTGTGAACACAGGGAAGAAATTAGAGAAGAGACTATCGATTCTAGAGCTTTGGAAGATGTCCCAAGATGAAAGAGAATGCCCACCAACTGAGGAGTGGATGCATAATCAGCATAAGGAGGAAGGCGTTGTACCCTCAGCTCCCTTTACCATGTCTGAAGCAAAGACTGTTACTACTGAAGAGATAAGAATGTATCCTTTGAAGGAATTAAGAGCAATGACAGGGTATTGTAATCCGATACTTGAACCCCCTGCTTACAGTAGTGAGAAGAGAAGGGAAGAGAACAAAAGAAAAGAAGATATTTATAAGTTTATACAAGACAAGGATGGAAAGAACAAATGGTCGAACTTGTCGACAAATATAGACAGAGAAATCAAAAGATGGAAAGGAGAAAAAGACAAGGCTGATGAGGTAGCGATCTTACAAAACAAATGGATGGGAGGACAGATATTACTCAAGATAGATGGGAAAAGTATCAAGGAAGTTAGGCAAAGAGAAGATAAGGATGAACAAGAAAGGAAGGATAAGGAATGAGAGAAGAGAAAAGGAGGTTGAACAGAGAAGGAAATGTAGGAAGCGATGAGAACAGATATATCAAGAGGAGCAAGAGAAAGTTGAAGGACGGGCAGATGAAAAGAGAAACTACGACAATAGACAAAGAGTGATAGAAGAAAAGGACAGAAAGGAAAGAAAGAGAGAGGAGGAGGAAGCACAAAGATTAAGAGACAAAAGATTACAGAGATGAAGGGAAGAAGACGAAAAAGGGAAGGAGTAAGGAGAGAAGAATGAAGGCAAGAGGAAGAAAGAGTTAGAAGAGATGTAAGAAAGCAAGGGGAAGTAGATGAAGAAATAGAACAAAGAATAAGACAGCAAGGTTTCGATACCCGTCTCATCCGCAAGGAACAAATGAGGCTGAGCCCAGAAATACGATGGGGCAGAGTGGAAGAGAATCCTCTGATGAAAGAAGTAGTGCCAGCAGCATCTAGAGTAGCGCTAGAAGAAGAGATGATGCGGAAAGCATTGGAGAAAGGATCGATAGGGTATATCCACAGTTAAGGCAGAGTAGCGAGTATGGACCTTGAGGAAATGATGATCGATCCCCGGTACCTCAATCAAGAAGTGAGAAGGGAAAACTGTTTAGTGATGAACGCTGAGCATTATCTTTGAGCAGACTGAACCTAGATAAAGGTGAAAGGGATGATAATCATACTATTTGGGGCCTAGACATGTCAGAAGAAGAAAAATTATTCACTCTGGGGGCAGAAGGAGGTAGAACATGCACCCCTGAAGGGTAACCACAAATGGATAAGGAAGTGAGATGGTCAGACCTGGAACAGCCTCAAGAAAGAACGCCAGATACTATAGCATATCCTGATCGTCTGCGAGGACAATCATATAGTGAGAAGAGAGAGGCTCCACTATATGTAAGCAGGTTAAGGTCATTACTGACAAGGAGAGACATGGACAATTGTCCCTGCCATGAATAGACTAACAGTGGGAGCCGACTGTGGGATGGAGTTCACACAGTTAGCCTTATTAGAGAAGGGGGAGCAAGACCGCAATACATTCCATGGCCACAGATGGACAAGAATGATTTAAGGTGTAAGCTCCATAGTTTGACTTCGGGGGCTGGGAAATGTATATACAAATTAGAGAAAATGACAGGAGGAAATACACTGGCCATAGGGGACATAAAGGGTCTCTTGGCAGCCATTCTTGGAGAGAAGGCTAATGACATATGGAGGAGAGCAGGATATTCAGGTGTGACTGCACAAAACACAGTGCATGATGGAGCACCATTCAATAATTGTAGAGCAGACGTTTGGAGGGCTCTCAGGGTACAGTAGCCTTACACATCATACATGGGTGCATTATGACTTGTAAGATGAAATAAGATGAAAACCCTATTGCTTACATTCAGGATATTCAGGAGAAATAGCAACTTGAAACTTGTGAGACATGGGAAAAGACAGTGGCATTATTTTACCGTATTTTATGTCTGGGGTTGCCTGAGCCAGTACAGAGACAAATGAAAAAAACAAGTGGGGATGTAAACGAAACCATGAGCTGAGATACAGTTAACAATAGTGCACCATTGTCAGTTATTACAAGATAAAAACAAGAAGACAGATGAAAATAGGAAAATCGAGGAAGCCAAGTTAGTTCAGAAGAAATTGTCAAAATTTGCCATAGAACGAGCGGTATTGACAAGCAGAGAAGGAATGAGAATGTAGGAAGCACTAAGTACATCACAGGTAAATTATCTGCGCCTGGTGGTCCAAGGTGGGTATGGGTTTATGCCACGAAGCAGAGCTATGGGTTATAGGGGAAGAGGAGGCACATTTCAGAACATCCAGGGTGGGTTTCACAACACACAGAATGAGAACCAGAGTGCTCAGGAAGGATATAACTACGGAGAGTTTACCAGAAGGGCACCCCCATTATGTTGGAATTGTGGGATGAGAGGGCATATTGCGCACATATGCGAAAGCCGAGGGAATGTACAGAATGGCCAGTTTTCAAGAGGGGGTTACAGTTTATCCCCAACCATACAGCACACAGACCAGAGAGGGCTTTGCCCGGGATCACACGTCTTATCAGGTACAAGCACTGCAAGTACAGCAGGTGCCACAGCAGGGACAGGCACAACTGAATCCACCCCAGGGGCAGTTGCAACAGGCCCCTATGCAGGCACTGCAGTATGTGAATAAAGAACAAGTATTAACACCTAGAATAGGAGGTGTCACTGTGGTAGGAGGAAACCCTTTTACAGGGACAGGGATGAGCTTGTACCTGCAATAGGACAGCTCACAGGGTGACTTGATGTGTTCAGTACTATCTGTGACACCAGATCCCCCAAGAGGAACCAAGGGTCGATGTGACGATAGGAGGCAAATCTTTTTCTTTTCTTGTAGACACTGGGGCAACTGGTTTGTGTATACGAGAGAGAAAGTATCCAAAGTCAGGTATTGCCATGAATGCTCAAGGTTTCTCTGGAGCTACGAGTCAAGTTCCTTTTACTGATAAATTTCCGGTCTCCATAATCGCTGGTCTCCATAGGAGAATGTGACATGTCCGTCCCTTTGTTATATTCGCGACAGACACCAGTTAATATTTTAGGAAGTGATTTGAAGACGAACATCATGACAATTTCATTTTCTGATCAAGGAATTGTGTGCTCCACTCCAGGAATACATTATTTAATTGTGGGAGAGTTCATACTGGGATTCACAGGGCAAGTGGGTTTGTGAGGCGTCCCAGCAGATCCAGAGATTTTTCTATATGGAGTAAGTATTCTGCTGACATGGCTGCCTGGTCTGGTAGGAAAGATTGTGAGGATACCTGATGAGTTTTTATTCAGACCGCAAATACCTATGGATGAGTAAGGTGGACAGACTATTCCTATAGAGCTGGAAGCAGTCATAGTATGAAGAGAGATGGTAATGCTCAAAGGGATAGACGATGAGAGTAGACCATGGAGAACAGTGATAGCTCTTGAGGAGGGGTACAGATTGACTGACATAACCGATGGCAACATGTTAAGGGAGGACCGAACAGATGATGAAGTGGTGTTTTTCACAAGTATTACATACTGGATAAAAAGGGAGGTCCTACAGAGAATGGCAATAATGCGGCAACAACCAGCATTCTTTCAGAAGGTTCTTGAAAAGGTGCTGAGTGCCCGATGAACCACAGGTCCCTGTGACGTAGGTTTGTTGCAGGGGGATAAGGGAGGTTCAAATAAAGCTTAAGCCAGGAGCAATTTTACCCCGAGCAAAACAGTGCCCCATGTCTCGAGAAGCAGATGAAGGTATATTTCAGACTATTTCAGCACTGATGAATCAGGGGATGCTGGTGCCATCAGAGTCATCATGTAATACCGCGGTGTATCTGATAAAAAAATCTAAAGGGGGGGACAGGGAAATTTAATCAGGATATGAGACCTCTTAACCATATTGTAGATGCTGAGTTTCCTTTAGTTCCAAATCCAGCGACTATATTGTTCATCTTTCTAGTAGAAGCTTGATTTTTAACGGTGATCGATTTGAAAAATGCATTTTTCTAGATCCCGTTGCACAAGGACTCACAAGACTTGACTTAATTTACGTTTCACCAAATGAGACTAAAACATACTCAGCTGCCCCAGGGGTACTGTGAGTCCCCATCGATCTTTAACAGAGTCCTACAGATGGACCTAGGCAATATCAAACTTAGAAGCATGGTGATACAGTGTGTAGAAGACATATAGATTTGCAGCACCACAGCGGATGAATGTAGACATGATTCTGTCCAATTGATGACCATTCTATTAGACAAAGGATATAAGATTGACAAGGAGAAGTTACAGTATTGTCAGGAGGAAGTGTTGTACATAGGTCAGTTAATTACACACGAATGAAAGAAAGTGACACCTGAACAGGCTGAGGCAATTATAAAGACATCAAAACCAAACACAGTGAGACAAATGCAGCAGTTTCTAAGTTGTGTAATTACATTAGAGCCTGGGTGTTTGATTATGGAATGTACACAAAGCCACTTCTGCAAGCATTAAAGAAAGGACAAGCTGGTGAAACAAAAAATAGAATGGACCAAAGAAATGGAGAAGGGGTTTGAGGAGTTGAAAAGAGCAATTTGTACAGCCCCTGTTTTAGGGATTCCCAAATATGCTGAGCATTTGTATTTGTTTTTGCACACAAATGGGACAGTCATGACAGCAGTTCTTACACAAACAACCACATTGGGATATAAACATATGGCGTATTACAGTGGAATTTTAGACCCAGTTATGAGAGGACACTTCCCCTGCAAACAATATTTGGCAGCTGCCACGTTCGCAATAGAGAAGGCCACAAGTATTGTCATGGGCTGCTCTATGACCCTTTACGTGGAGCATGCCTTGTTTGCCATTTTAGAGAAACCCAAAAGCATATTGACATCCCTAATAGCATAATAATATGAGGTAATGATTTCTAACCCAACGATTAAAATTGTGAGATGTAAAATAGTGAACCCAGCCACATTCATAGCTGAACCCATAGAAGAAGGTGATCATGTGCATGACTGTGCCAATTATGTTGAATTCCATGATGATATACCCTGTGTGTAGTTTAGCAGCAGGGGAGATTCTCTTTATTGATGGTTCTTTGAAAATTGATCAGACTAGTGGGGAAAGGCATTCAGACGCTGTAGCAGTAAGACACAGATTAAATGGAGAATTCGAGGTGGTGGCAAGTGCAAGGTTACCGTCTCATTTTTCAGAGCAAGCAGCAGGATTAATAGCGCTTATTGTCGCACTCGAGAAACATTAAGGGCAGGAAGTGACAGTATACAATGACTCCACCTATGTGATATCAATCATAGATGCAGGATTATCACATTGGAAAAGGAGGAGCTACCTCCGTGCAGACGGCTCTCCAGTACAGAATGCATCCTTATTGGACTGGCTCATTAAGGCACTACAACTCCCAGTGGCCATAGCGGTCGTTAAATGTGCAGCGCATACTAAACAAGCAGACTTTGGCCCTCATCACAAGTTGGACGGTATCTGGGCACACATACAGCCGAGCGGCATTTGTGTTAATGCCACGATATGTGCCGCAAACACCGCCACAACAAGAGTTGGCATGCATGCACACACGTATGTGGCATTAATGCAAATAGTGTCCGGCGATAACAGTGGCTGTGAACCTGAAAACCCAGCGCACATTGTGGTACCGTCGGCGACCCTCGCTAATAGCGTGCGCTATTAGCACCATGGGAAATGCGTCACCACAGAGAAAGACCAGCACACAGCGGCGCACACAAATATGGAAAGCGGTCAGTCAGAAGGTGACAGCGGTGGCTGTGTCCCTAGGGACGGGGAGGACTGCCGCAAGCATTTTAATGACTTGCGGGTACATGTGTGGGGGCTCCTGGCCCAGCACAGGAGTGAGACCATGGAGACTAGAGGAGGGCCACCACCACCACCAGAGCTCACACTGTGGGAGGAGCAGATCACCACCCTATTCGACATGGGTATGATTGAGGGAGTGGGAGGAGTGGAGGCAGGCACTGGCACCCAGGAGGTTGCAGGTGAGTCACCCCACTTGGAAAATACATTGTGTGTGGTGTACCCTTCCCTACCCGGTGTGAATGTCTGACATCCATGCACTGTGGCTGAATTGCATGTGATATACCACACCCACTCACAAGTGGCCCCTTGTACCAGTGCACCCTAGCTTCCCCAGGTATCCAGGGTAGCCTGAAGTTCCTCCATGGTATGAATGTAAGCACCAAGGCACACAGATCCATGGCCTGGCCACAGCAAAGTGATGTGTGTGTGTGTCTATCAAAGCCCCCCACTTACAGCGGTATGCGAGCTGTGCTTTCACATCAGACATCTTAAGACGCCACACCAACATGTCTGAGTTGCCCTCCACCCCCATGTAGTACACCCTTAGCAATCCAACATTGTGAATTACAAACAGGTTATGGCAAAGCATGATACTAAATGTGCCCTCACTCCCCGTAAAGCATGAAATGCATGATACAAATATAAGTTGCCCTGTCTTCATACCAGACCCTATGTCCCTACAGGCATGCAGTCATCATCTGAGGGCGACCTTGAAGAAGAGGGGGCTGGCCCATCCACACGCATGCATTGACGCGCCTCCACCAGCACCACCACCCCAAGAAGGGACCACCATGATAAATAAAGGTGTAGGACACACACCAGCTCACCCCACCGCAGCACAGTTACACTGCCTCAATGGCCCCAAGCCACCAAGGGGTCACCGCCTCAACGTCCCCAAGCCACCAGGTTGTCACTGCCTCAATGACCCCAAGCCGCCAGGGGGTCACAGGATGCCGAGGTAGCCACCAGTGGAACCAACACAGAGGACGGGCACACATCGGGTGAGGAACAGAATGATGCACCAATGTTGTCACCCATTCATAGTCCCAATCAAGAAATGGTCACACCCCAAGTGATCCTGGAGCAAGTGCATGTGGAAAGCCACACTCCCCATGTCCCAGCACACCGACGTTGTGCGCACACACCATTGTCCGATGAGGACATCTCCTAATATGGCTCACTTGCCGGCAGCCCCTCCATCCGCGGCTGGCCCACCAGACAGGCCTGCACATCTAACAATAGCACCTCCACTACCCTGTGTCGACCTGGCATGGAAATCAGCCCAACACGTGACAGACCCATAGATCCGGGAGAAGCAGTAATGGCATGCCCGGAAGTGATCGAGGCATGTCAAAAAAATGAATCGAGGGCATGACTGTTGCACACAACCGTCACATAAAGGCTATAAGCAGTGCAATTCGGGGGGCATCCAAGACCATAGCGCGGGACAATGACCACATCCGTAGAGTCATTGAGGGGTGTACTGCGGCTCTCACTGGGTTTGGGCAGAGAGTCTGTGACCTCTGTGAGTTACAATCAGCTCATGCAAAGCAGATGCGGGAAGCCAATAACCTACTCCGCCAGCAGCTGCAGTTGCCAGCATAAATTCCATCGACCTCGACAACCCCAACTGAGGGATCCCTGCAGGGTTCGCCCAGGCGACAGTCCTTACTCCATCCACAAAGGCGCTCACCAGAAGGTGTAGCACGTGGGAAGCATCATCCTCCTTCATAGACGGACAAAGCACTGTTGGGCTGAGGGCCAGGCACATGGACTCACATGCACTGTGCTGGGGAGTTGATGGGGAAAGGGGGGAATGTGTGCTGGCGAGCTGGTGGGGGAGGGGGAATGTGTGCTGGGGAGTTGGTGAGGGGAGGGGTAATGTGTGCTGAGGGGTTGGTGGGAAGAGGGGAGAATGTGTGCTATGGAGTTGGTGGGGGTTGGAGGGTTCATTCCATGCAAAGTAAAGCCCATTGATACTGGATAGAAAGCTTGGAAATTCATGATTGTGTTCAAGTGCTCTTTATTTTACAAGTGACGTTTGTGGCATGTACCCATCTAACAAATCAGAAATAATTGTCAATCAACGCCTGTCTGGCCAACCTCCCCTCCCTCACCCCATCCCTGTGTGCATTGGCCCCGGCTATGGGCACATGCTCATCATCACTACCGTCCCCAGGTGGTTGTGCATCAGCATCAGGGGGTAGTGGCACATGCCTATGGGAGCAGCTGTTGTGCAGCATTGCACAGGTGAGTACAATTTTCCCCACTCTCTCTGGCGCATACATCTGTGCCCCTCCCGTACAGTCTAGGCACCGAAACCGTGCCTTCAGCAGACCAAATGCCATTTCCACACAGATACGTGTATGGGAATTGGCAGTGTTATCTGCCAGCTCTGCTGGAGTTTGTGGATTCCGCACAGGGGTCATCAGCCATGTGTACTGTGGGTATCTGGAATCACGTGCAGAGAACAAAATGTGTACATTAAGCTTAGGTTGTTTCAGAGGATATTTAAGGGATACACATCAATTCACCAAGCACTATGGTCATGCATGTGTGCTACAGATACATGCAATCTCATTGCCATATTGGTATTTATCCATCATCTTTAGCGACATGCATGGGCTGACCTCTGCATGCAGCCTGTGTCAATGAGTAAGGTGTGCTGTGGCAGGTTAAAATTGCATGCCCTTGGTGGATATGTGTGTGACACTCATGCTGAACAAGGATGGTCATGTTTCCATTTGTCCTTTGATTATGGTGTCATCATGTACTTTTTACTGCTCAACTACAGTGGTTTTCTGGATGGGTTTTCAATTGGACTCACTTAGCATTCCTGTGTGTTGCCCAGTGTGAGATTGATCTAGGGTGTCAGGGTACGTAGCAGCAATGCAACACAGATGAGTTGCATTGTGGTTGTTGTGGTTCCATATGTGATTGTGTATTCACAAGTGTGTGGCCTTCACATTCTGAGTGTTCTGCTGTGGGGGACGTGTGCAGGGATCCTTGTGTGACACACATGCATGGAACTGGTGCTGTACTAGCACTTTCTGTGTCTCCTCGAGGCATGCAAGGATTCCTGTGTGTCAGCCCCCAACCCCTCATCTGGTGACCTTTGTCATGCATTTCATGCAGGATTTCTACTCACCCCAAATCCATGTGCGTTGGCCTCGGTGCCTCTCCATGTAGGCTGGCAGGGTACTGTTGGGCAGCACCATGGAGTTGTGGGTAGATCCTGGGTATCAGGCACAACAGCGGGTGATAGTTAGGTCTGGGCTACAGGTCATCTGCACATTGAACGAATGGAAATTCTTCTGATTCCTGAAAGCTGCCTCATAGGCCTTGGGTGCTACATGTGTTCAGTCTAGGGCTGCTGTCCCGTTTGGAACTTGGGCAATGGCATGGAACTGTGCCTTGACTTGGTTGACCTATGCCTGTGTGGCTGGCAAGGCTATATGCTCATTGACATGGTGTAGCAGTGCATCCAGCACCTGTCCTAGCAAGGCACTGAAGGTTGACTGGGCCATACCATGCATCCTGGAAACTGTGTGTTGGAAGCTGATTGTCCCAAGGTACTTTAGGATGAACACAAGCTTCACAAGTGGGGGCACAGCCGTGCTGATGGCTATCCGGCTGGCTAAATTACCTTGGATAGTGTCCAGCAACTGGGTGATGGTTAGCCTGTCCAACGTGTACTCAGACACCAACTGCCCATCAGTCAGGGCCCAGGCTATTGCCCTGACCCTGGGGATAGCTGGCCACCTTGCTGATTCTCGTCTCCTCCTCCCAGGCCCCCTGGGCTGGTTGTCAGGCCTCTGTAGCTCCAGGTGCAGCATGTACAGGTCCACATCAAGGGCTCCCGGCGGTGTTGGGAAGGGTGTCTAGTGCAGGGGTGGGTCTCATGTAGGCCTCTTGTGTGCATTGTTTTCACCTGGGCCCTTACTACTGTCTCCTTCCTGATCCTTATGGTGAAAAGGTGCTGGGAGGGTGTGTGGTGCATGGGTGGGTCATATGTAGGCCTCATGTGTGCATTGTTTTCACATGGGTCCTTATTGCTGTCTCCTCTCTGATCCTAATGGTGCAATGGTGTTGGGGAGGGTGTGTGGTGCATGGGTGGGTCTTATGTAGGCCTCTTGTGTGCATTGTTTTTCACCTGGGCCTGTATTGCTGTCTCCTCCCTGATCCTAATGGTAAAATTGTGTTGGCAAGGTGTGTGGTGCATGAGTGGCTCTTATGTAGGACTGTTGTGTGCATTGTTTTCACATGGCCTTTTTTGCGATCTCATGTGTTCTTGTACCTCCAACATTTGGCCGGGGGTGTATTTTCAGCAGTATTAGCACCTGTTTTACAGTGCTAGGAGAGCCAACGAAGTACTCTGTAATATCGTGTTTGATTGCCAGCGCTTTTACAGCCGGTGCTCTGACAGCCGGCTTTATTACCGTCAGCTGTAATAGTGCCAGCAGGATTTACAGTCGTGATCCGGCGGAGCGGTATTAGCAGTGCTAATATCGTTTCCACAGGATTTAAGGGCTACCACCCAACTCATGATGAGGCCCTTTTTCTGTTACAGAAACGAAGTTGCAGATGTAGAAGCCAAAAAGGTTGTATATTCCTCAGAAATCTCAAGTTTCAATACTGAGAATGTTAAAGAAAATTTGGCTACAAACATGTTACTATAGGAGGGGTTTAATACGTTGTCAATAGCACAATTAATAGAGGTTCAGGGAAGTGCCCCATAGGAAGAGCAAGAACTATGTAAGCGAAGGGGGGCTATTTATCCCCCACGTAAGCTTTATGGTGACAGGACGGCACTGGAAAGCCAGTGATGCCAGTAACCTTATTTAAAATCGCTCTTGAACAGCTGAATTATCCTGTGCATGTAACTAGAGAAAGTCTTGCTGCCAATATTGCAGAAGACTGGTTCATTCCTAATTTGTTGGAACATGTTGCATTCTTTATGGTGAATTGCATCGTGTATCAAAAGTTTACTGCTGGGCACACACTGAGAATGATTAGAGGAGTAATACCTCAACCGAAGGGTCAGTTTCAGCATTTACATATCAACTATGTCGATATGCTGCAGATATGTAATAAATATAGGTATCTATTAGTGGAAGTTAGTCCTTTCTGTAGGTGGATCGAAGCGGGTCCGTGTACACACCCTGATGCCACCTGCGTAACAAGGTTTTAAGCGCACAAAGTTTTCCCGAGATGGGGTGTGTGCAAGGTACTTAGATACGATAATGGGCCGCATTTTGTCAATAAGCCAGCTGAACAGATAGGGCTTCTATTAAGCATAAAGCACACATTTCCTTCTGCTTATCACCCGCAAGGGAACGGAATATGTGAGAGACTCAGCAGCCTCCTCACAGAAAGTATTAAATTGAGTTTGAAAAAGGCATGGCTGTATTGCCTTCCCATGGCCTTAAATGCCCTTCATAATCAGCCAGGTTTGTGCCACCACCTCGCCCCACATGAACTAGTCACAGGGCGTCAAATGAGAATGCCCCTTACACCTCTGTCTATGATCAGGAGTGATGCCCAGAGTGTAGCCAAACCCACTATTATTTGACATGTACGACAACCAGTATTTCTTTCATTTCATAACAAGTCACGCATCGGGAGTTAAGATCTAGGAACACGGAAGAAGATAATTTGGAAAAACAATCCAAGTGAACTTTTACCATCACCTAAGGTATATGTTGGGGACCTGATTCTGATTTGAAATTTCACCTGGAAGTGGCACGGGCCACTCTTTAATGGCCCATTTTGTGTTGAGGAAGTGTTCCCTTCAGCTGTTAGAATATCAGGAAGACAAGCTTGGTTACATCTGAACGGTGTGAAGATTTATAAAGGTGAGCCTCCCCCTTCCACCGTTGCAGATACAGAAGCAAGACAAGAAGAAGAATGTCCATGTGTGAAGAACTGATCAATGACTAAGAAGAAGGATGATAAAGCAATGAGTTAGCAACACCTACTTTATTTGGACTGGAAATCAATAGACACTCCATATATATATATATATATATATATATATATATATATGTATATATATATATATATATATATTAGCAGAGAGTGCAAGGACTTGCGTAGTAGTCCAGAATTTGAAATTAACTTTTAGAAATATGGAAGTAGTGACTAATGCATCAGAATAATGACTCAATGTCAGTTCTTGATCAGAAATTGGAAAAGAGACCAATATCCAGATTCATTTTGTGAAGAACATCTATTTTAAGTGATAAAAACACATGATACCTGTCAATAGTGACGTTCATCGGCTTGTGGTTGCTGTCTTTTTGTTTATACTCTAATCTTCCCTGCTCTTGTTAGAAGAGACATTGATATTCACACTTTTTTGCAGGATCCTAAAAATGGTCCAGTGATAAGAAGACTCATCATTCCTATAATTGAGCAAATTGTACAGATACCAAGATAACAAGGGAACTAAATGACTGTTTTAAAAATGAATAAGGAAGAAAATGGTATGATCATAGAGAGTGAACAAGTTCAGCAAGCAGTAGGATGGCACGAGAAATGGATGCCCAGATTTCTATGCATGATCTATATTTGCATGAGTGTTCCTTATTTTTCACAGTCTTTATCATCTTAATGGTTCTGCTGAAAAAAGAGTTCCTATGATTCTCCCCACTATGAGTACGGATGATGACAATTTCCTTGATTTATAAATATATTAGGAGACATAAGAGAGATGTAGAGGAAGATAATGAAGGGATACATACCTATCTAGATAATACAGCTTACCTGGGAAATAACATGTGGTATCAACACATGAAAAAGGTGGTAGGAATGAAGATTATGTTTGATGCCAGTGACGTACCAGACACCAAGAAGCTGACTGATGACGCTGTCCGAAAATACATAGAGGCCAGAATTGTGGCACCTGAGGGAACAAAGTTTCTGTATCCAAAAAATCACAAGTATGTGGGACGATGGGTCTAACGTACCCCGAATGGACAATGCAACTACATGACCTGGAGTATAGATGAACATGTCAAAACATCAGGCAGCCTGAGGGGGGTGATGAAGGTATGGACAACAAAGAAGCACTTCTTCAAGAGAAAATATCAGTATGTGGAAACAATTGAGGGGGGGGTTGAGGACTCGACCAGAGGGGGGAATGTAGAGGAGCAGCTGCATGCCGCTGTAGGAAACCCATCCCCACTTCCTCCCATGTGTTGGAGACCTGAGATTGTGCTGTGTTTGACACCTGCCTTTAGAAGATACCCGTTGAGACAACCCTACCGAATCTATCCCCAAAGTGATGACAACCTAAGGGTGGAACTCCCTGAAGGAATATGAGGAAGAACAAAGAAAGAAGCTACTGATGTCACAAGAGGCATATATGATGTCCAGCGATACTGACTGAAGAGATGTATAGATCCTAAAGAGATTAAGGACGAAGTAAAAGGATCAAGTGAACTTTTAAATCTTTTAAATGTGAAAAAGAAGATTACATGTGTACGAAGTGCTGAACATCAACTGTTCAATAATTGTACAGATGCTGAAACGCAAGGTAGACTAAGTCTTCATAGAAGCTAGCTATACGTAGTAAATCGAACGCACGCAAAGCCGCCATTATATAGAAGTTGTACATTGGTATCATGAATTTAGTAAGCCAGGACCCATGAAGCAGGAAGGGAAAACTGTGTTGCAGCAAGAATTAGCGGAATCATTGAGCTGCATGGCGAGGCTGTCTGGCCTGGAGTCAAGACAGAAGCATCCAAGGTCGGCTACCTATTCTGGAAAGGAACAAACGTGCAGAGGATGGATCATCCCTTGTTAAAGTGCAAGGAAATAACACCAAGAGTGCCAAGTTTCATTAACTTAGAGCATTTAATACCTGCAAAATGGACCAAATCATGGTCTCCTGTTTGTGGGCCAAGGATGAAAATAGAGTTCAAACTTTGAGTCCCAGGCACGATAGTGAGTGCTCCCACTCCTGTGTATTTTCAGAGGCAAGGATATGTTTGCAAGACCAAGTTCAAAGACAATCTACATAGCGGAAGGCATGGGTAAAGAGAGATGCTGGGCTAATTGGGTGGGGAGGTAGTGTCATGCCCCATCTCCTTGCACCTGCGTCTGGGCTTTCATGCTGCTAAGTGAACCGAATGTTCAAGAGATGGCACAAGCGTGCAAACCAATAATATCAGTCCATATATCAAAGGGCTTTATAGTTGAAGACCAAAAATGAAAAACTGTGTATCTAATGTTTCTAAAGATGACATGGTTGAGAGGTAGGCATATGTTGTCCACCTGATAGTGGGCAGCCAATCACAATCCTAGTTCCTATAGAAGATATACTTAGATGTTCCCCTTAAGCCAATCCTGATCCTTAATTGGTTTTCATTATTGCCACATAGTATGACATCACCTCTGATGAATTTTTGATATAAAAGCTATTGTTTGTGTACAAATCACTGAGAGAATCTAAGTGTACATCCGTTGATGTTCGTTGTAAACTCCCTGTTTTAGATAATTCTTAATAAAACAGTGCTTGGTTGGTTATTTGGACTCAGTTATTCTGTATGATCCAGTCCATTACATGCATGTTCCTAAACGGCCCTAAGCTCAATTACCTGGGGTTCCATTGAAAGAGATGCAGATAAGTTCACTCCCAGATCTTTTACAGTGGTAGTGGGTACCGGCAGAGACCCCAAGGAAGCAGGCCAGAAAGCTGAAGTCCAATCGAAGGAAGCAGAAGGAAGTCCCAGCACGATCACCTCAGTTTTCTCACTGCTCAACTTGAGCCAATTGTTGCACATCCATTTGCCAATGGCCTCTAGGTAGGCCCTGAACCAGGCCACTGACACAGTGACCGAGATGTCAAGATAAACCAGGATCTGGGTATCATCTGCGTAAGAATAACAAACAAAGCCGTGCAAGAGGATGAGCTTGGTCAGAGGTTGAGCATAGATGTTGAACAACATGTCAGAGATGGCGGACCTTTGAGGGGCAGCAAGAGGGTTGTTCAGCTTAGGTTACAGGCTGAAGATTGGACATATTGGTACAGCTACGGTTACAATGCTGTAGACATGTGATGTCAGGGAATCACAGAAATATATACAGTACGTTTACAAGAATACAGGTGTAACATAAATAAAGCAGGTCAAATATACAAAATATACATGAGATCACACAAAATATACATGAGATCACAGATGGCATTGGGGTAAAGTTAGGCATCATGTTCTTTTAGCCGTTGATTAGGTTGGATCTGAATTGCCGGTAGGGGAGATCTTCCCTTAGGGCAGGGGGAAGGGAGTTCCAAAATTGTGCTGTTTTAACAGCGAAGCTGCTCCCACCAGATTTAGTGAGTTTGAATCTAGGTACTAGTAAAAGGTTGGAGTTGGCTTTTCTTATGGGTGGAATCTGTCACTAGCTGAGTTAGTGTGAGGTTTTTCATCTCTGACAAAAAGCTGTGTACTTTAGTGTCAGTAGAGTAATTCATTTTAGGATTGAAATTGCCAGCCATCAAGAGGTGGGGGGTATCGAAAATGCAAATCGGCCACCAGCTCAAGAAAGTTGTCACAGAACAAGGTGTCAGCCAATATAATTTGTTCGTTAGATAAATTGTATTCAGTATATTTAGGCCTGTAATTTAATAGCACAGGTATTACTTGGAAAGTTGGGCTTTCCAAATTTAATTTAGGTTTTTTTCTGAAGAGGGTTCAAAGAGTAGCACATGTTATGCTATAGTTATGCATCCCTTATCATGATTTCTTAGGCTCTTCAACAAATGGTCACTATCACTTATAAAATTACCTGAGGTTTCATGCAGTCTTACCATTTTCAAAATATACTGATCCAACCACAAATGCATCACAAACTGGAAAACTCAGTTACCGTCCATTCAAACTCTACTTTTCTCATCTTATTTACACTACATGCAATCCTTCACACACTTTCTCCAATCATATGAGCCTAATCTACAAAATATATGTCAGCCTCCGCGACAAAACACATTCCTTCATCAGAAATTTGAAAGAAGTGCACATGCTCTTCTCTCTCTACATTAATTGATCACTATAAACTAAAGGTGCAGACTGGGCATCTTAGGCCTAAGCGCTGTAAACATGTCATAAATTAGCATATTTTTTTTAATTCACATTCATAAAAGTGTTGCACGATAATCTGTTACATATCTTTGCTTTGATGTACCAACCTACCACTCATGCATCTCTGCTGATTTCTTAATTCATAAGGAAGGTAATAAAAGAAGAGATCTGCAAGATAATGCACTGCCACTTAGTTACTCCACCCAACTTCAGTTTTCACGCCCTTCAAGCCTCTACTTAACAACTTTAGGCCAACTCCAGACAGACAGCATTCAGTATGCTGCTCGTCATATGACTGGGCCGGCCATGCCCTTGCTCCTCCCTCCACCCATTTAATCAGTCTTCCTTATGCGTCCTCATCCGAGAACGTACAGAGGCAAGCACCTCACCTGTTTCCACCTATTCAAGCATCATCAGGCCAATGGCCTGACCCGCTGTCCTACATTTCACCTACAAACTAATCACACCTACTGCTACTCGACAAAATATATCAACATGTAGATCCTCCCTCCACTACCCATCCCCACTCTCAGTAGGGTTTGAATGGTCAAGTGCCCTGGGCAGCCCCGGAGCGCTACCCTAGCAAACCTCATCTATAATACCCTTGCACCATCCCACTAAACATTTCTTCAGTAATACCTGACATACTGTAACCATAACTTCAGAGTAGAATGCCCAACTCACTACTAAAGAGAAGAAATATTCACTGGAAACTTATAAATTGAAATTAACTTTCCCTGTAACATGGCAGAATCCATGAATTACCACAAATATAAAAAAATAACATTTGCAAACATCAAAACTAAGTTACCATTTATCAGCTGACTCCATCATAAGATTTGTCATATTTAAGGCCACATTTGAAATAGTCCACAATACTACCACAAAAGTATTTACAAATATGGGATCATAGTGAAGAGCTTGCTATCCAACTTCAAAGCACAAACACAACACCAATATTTTACAAGGGTAGAGCTATGCTGCTTGTTTAATGATACACATTACTGTGCACCCCTATTAATTTTACATCTCCCTATGTCAGTGCATTGTGTAACAACATATTAGATTACACAGCATGACACGCAAATAGATGCCTGCCCTTCCAAAGCACACCATTTCCAAGCAAATTGTGAACCTGCCAAATATGGTTGTTGATTATTATTGCTAAATTACTACCAACAATTAGAAGGAAATGGAAATACTTCTGCATAAAAGAATGCCCCATGTAGACCTCTCCTCTAATGCTTGAGTAATGTAGGATCCTATAGAGTATCTCATATAGCATAAATAAGATGGAAAAGTAGAGTTTCACAGTATCAGGTAATATTATCCCCACCAATAATATCGCCATATATATGGTCGTGGGGTAATGCCATATGGGTTTATTAGGACCGGGAGTGGGGGGTGTCCCCCACTCCATTAAAAAAATTATGGGGGTTGCAGGGGTGTGGCCCGCAGGTTCCAAGGCTTAATATCACTGCAAAAATGTGTCAATATTTTTGTATGGCGATATTTTTGCAGGGATATTAACACATGGCACCAGTTTCACTAGGTGGGCATTACATTTGTCAGGTTGTGATGTATCTCTGATTGGCACAGTACATTTTTTGAATGATGAGCCTACATAAAAAGTGAATAACTACATATTTTATGCATGTTTTATATGTAGATGTGATCTTAAAAGAAAAGAGATGAGTTGATGACTTGCAAGATGATATAGGAATAGATTTAAAATGTTAAATACTCATTTTTCCAAATTTAATAATAATCACATGCGCATTCCCTTATTTTATTTAAAGAAAAATGTATTATTTATACCATGATATGATATGATATGATATGGCATTTTGGCATGACGCGCCCGTCATGGAAACTATGGTGGAAATCGAAAAGGGACTAACCGGCGATAGAGTGCTACAGCGGTCTAGTGTTTCGGATGCACTATGGACGTGTATAATTGTGCGTCCGTCGTGGACTCTGGTGCGTTGCAACCCGTCGGCTACTGTGGGTTAACACGCTGTGTATCTCCGCATCTTTCTACTTTTGTAAGTTCCTTCCTTGATCCTTGTCTTATCCTCCCGGTTCCAGTTCCTTGCTTTCTGCCTACCTTTCTACCTCCCTTTGTGCCGGCTCTGGTGCGGCTCCCGATTCTGCCATTGTTTTTTCTCTATCCTTCCAGAATTCCTCCTTGCTGCTCTTCTGTCTTGGAGCTTGTTCTCACCGGTCTTGCCTTCCGATTGAGCTCCCTGCTTGTCCTCTCCCTTCCGTGCCTTCTACACTGGTTGAACACTGCATACGGACTGCCTTAGATACCTGTGAAGCACGCGTACTGGAGATTGGAGCTTTCTGGTGCCTTCTGGGATTTGAAGTCTACGTCTGCAAGCAAGCTTCCATTCATCTCCAGTGACTGACACTTACCATCTTCTCCAGGGTTTTTCAGCTAAGCTTTTCCCTGCTTGTTGGGGCGAGCCCCCTGGGGGTCACACTGCCGAGCAGCTTGCTATCAGGCAAAGTGGCCTTGAGTAGGGCTCGTTCTCAGGTCTACAAAAAAAAGCCGGACACCTCGTGGAGAGAGAGAAGGGTGATCTCTTCCGAAGACTCTTCTGAAGACGCCAATACAGGTGAGGAGGAGGAGAAGGCGGGGCCTAAGGACATCAACCAGGTCTGTACCCCTCTGATTCCTGAGACATTTATAACGTGCCTATACACAAGTGTTTCAAGGCGGGACGAGGCAAGGGAGGGGGAAGACATAGACAACGATCTTACTAGGCCAGTTGACATTGAGATTGTGCAGGGGAAGGGGGAAAGGGAAAGGTGTAAGGGGGAAAGGGGAGGGGCAGTGCAGTACATAGGATGACAATACAATAAATTAAAAACTATAAATACAATACATAAGAAGTGCAGCCTAGTGGTGGCAAGTGCAGGGGTAAGTGCAGACATCAGGCGCTGGTAGGGGGCTATAGGGATACAGCCCCATTTGGGTTCCATTTGGAAAAAATGTTGTTATATTGTCCACTCTCATTTGATGACATCTTTACTCCTAAATGGCCAGAGGAACTTGGGAATTAATTGTGGATGGAACATATGACACACACAGGGATAACTTGACGCACTTTGGTTCCAAGTCTGCCATGACACCGTCAAACATATGATCAGTATCTCACAGGTCAGTACCATCTGTCGAGAGGATGTACAATGTTCATTTGATAAAGAGATATACAATGGATGAAGTGTGAAGTGAATTCGTTGACGTGTTAGCTATGATATATTTTGACGAGTTGCTTCAATGTGCAGCCATGACCTTTGGGCAATGGTTATGTGTCAGTGATTCAGATGAAGTGGATAGGGAGTCAGGGATGTGGTCAAGTTCCACAAAGTTGAGGGTTAAGGGGGGAGAAGGCAAAGCGTGTGAAGATCCAGAAGCATGGTGTAGGTCATGGAACAAATACAGGAAGTACAAGAAAATGGAGGCAATTGAGAGGTGCTGCAGACAGAGGACCAACTGCTGTGGCAAAAAGGGGGTTGGGAACAATCAGAGGTAGATAAGGGCGAATCTGTAAGGTGAGGTCTGAGAATCAGCAGCCAGCCAGGAGTTCTAGTAAAAGTGACAATGCAGGTGATGGATTTGGGAGCAGGAGCAAAAAGGAAAAAGTCTGGTAAGCCAGATAATGATGGCAGGAAGGTATCAATGAAATCATAAAATACTTGATAAGAAGAAGGTGTTCTCATCCTAAAAATGTATCTCTTAGCCACTGGGGTCACATTTACCTATGATAATGAAGAGTAATATATGGGTGGGAGAATGTGTACAAGTGTTTAATTGGTTGATGAAGAAATGAGGTCCAATGAGCGGTGCAAGTAAGAGAAGGGCTAGGAGATAAAGGGTTATGGTGACAATAGAGAATTGAATGTCATCATTTTTATTAATGCTATTATTTTTTGGGGAGAGGAACCTGGAGTGAGGAGTCACACTGATGAAATACGAGGGAACAATACACATGGTAGAAATACATTTTGAAGGTTTTGCATGGCTGAGTTATGATCAGGAGTTTTCTTCCAGGGCACAGTCAAATAAGAATATGTCCCTCGTATGGCACCCACCACACTGGTTGCCAGCTACACAGCGCTGGAGGATTATGGTTTTCACTTTTGTCATTTCTGGCGTGCTCTGCGCAGAGAGGAGCAGGTTTCTAAACCTTTCCATGGCACTGCCAAGCGGGATTTCATGGCATTCAACAGGGGCTAATGCGCTAGATGTGTGTGAAAATGTGTGCATGAATGCACAAAGTGCAGTAGAAGATACCAATTGGTGCAATGTTATAGTTAAAGAGCTCAGTGGGTAACAGAGGAAATGGAAGATGCAGCAGGGGTCAAGAGGAATGCATGAAAAATGCCCTTACCCTGGCTGGGATAGACAGATAGAACCAGTGTCAGAAGAGGGGTTTTATTTTGATTTTCAGATCACTACAGGAGACCAAGGGTAGGAAAGTGTGCAGAAAATGTGTCATCATTAAAGGAATGCAGAAAAGTGGTTGGTCGATTGAGCTATTGGCCCTTTAGGAATGTGCATGCAATGGATGGGTTCATACAGAATAACTCTGAGTCCCAATAACTGAACCAACTCAGGGAGATGGCAAGGTACTGTTTTATCAACAATTAAAATTGAGTTACAAACAACATCAACAGCCATACGCTTCATTTCTCTAAAAAAACATGATTATATATTAAAAATACATCAGAGGTGATGTCATACTACGTGGCAATTAATGAAAACCCTACTTGGGATTGGGATTGGATTAAGGGGAACATCTAAGTATAGATTGGGTGCCCATTGTCAGGTGAACAACATGTGCCTATCTCTAAAACATGTAATGTTCAGAACCTTTAGATACACGGTTTCTCATTGGTTTTCAAACTATAAGGTCTTTCGTTATATGGACCACTAAAATTGGTTGGCACGGTTGAACCATGTCTGGAACATTTGGTTCACTTAGCAGCACGTAAGCCCAGACCCAGGTACAAAGAGATGGGCTTGACTCTACCTCTCCACCCAATTAGCCCAGCATCACTCATCACCCAAGCCGTCTGCCATGAAGACTGTCTTTGAACTTGGCCTTGCAAAGAATCCTTGTCTCTGAGAATACATTGGGATTGCAGGCACTCACAATCGTGTTCTAGGACTCCAAGTTGGAACACTATTTTCATCCTTGACTCACGTGACAGGAGACCACGATTTGGTCAATTTTGCAGGTTTTAAGTCTTAAACTTGGCACTCTTGCTGTTCTTTCTTTGCACCTTTGCCCCTTAACAAGAGATGATTCATCCTCACTTGTTCACTCCTGTCCAGAATAGATAGCCGACATTGGCTCCCTCAGTCTTGACATCAGGCCAAACAACCTCACAATGTAGCACCACGATTCAGCTTATTCTTGCTGCAACACAATTTTCCCTTTCTTCTTCATGGGTCCTGGCTTACTAAAATTCATGATACCGATGTCCAGCTCCTATACAATGGGCGATTTTCCTGCATTCTATTCACTATAGCCAGCTTCTATGATAACTCGGTCTACCTTGCGTCTTCAGCGCCTGTACAATTATTGAACGGTTGATTCTCTGCACTTTGTGCATGTGTAATCTTCTTTTTCGTATTTAAAAGTTCTCTTGATTCTTTAATTCGTCATTAGTTTCTGTAGGATCCTTACATCCTCTTCAGCCAGTGTCCTGAGACGTTGTTTGTACTCTCTTATGATGTCAAAGGCTTCTTTCTTTACTCTTTTTTATAAGTTCTTCCCTCAAATTGTCATACCTTTTGGGATACATTGGATAGGGTTGTCTCAATGGGTATCTTCTTTCGAACATACGTTGCGATATTGGCACAACTGCTGATGTCAAACACGGCACAATCTCAGGCTTGCAACATATGGGAGGTAGGGGGGCGGCGTTTCCTGCAGAGGCATGGAGCTGCTCCTCTACACGAAGATTGAGCAAATAAGTATAAGACTGGTGAATGGAGAACCCTTTTGATGACATACCCATAGAGCAAATTGTTTGAGTTCCCAATTAAACATTGTACCAAAAAAGAAAAACATTGATTTCTTCTTGATTCATAATGTTTTTGTTTCCAAATGACTCATCCGTGAATGAACATATCAATCTTAGGGAAATCTCAATGGTTTTCTTGGTTATAGAAGCACAGGGTCACAAAGTCACTACCGAGAATGTACGATTTAGTTCCCCAACTCATCTTTCCTCTTGGACTGGCATTGGGATCTTGCTGTGCCTGGTACACTCTTCTCTCACTGAACCTAAAGGGGCCACAGAGCCCATTTCCCATGACACCAAAACAAGGAGACTGTCTCAGTAGGCTGCAGCAAATATTTCATTAATACATGGAAAACAAAGCAATGGCTTGAGGAAAATCTTATCTCCTCTGAGAATGCACAGGTTATATCAGTGGGTGACTGGAAGGTGCTTTCTCTTGCCATCCTGTGATGTTTCTCCTTCCAATACGAAACTGTGATTCCTTCCACCTGTAGACAGTCCCTAGGTAGCTGGGTAGGTTATAGTTTTGTCATCAGAGGGGGCTCTCTTCAGGGTCTCTACTAGCAGCTACATCTATAAGGCAATGGAGGAGGACACATCACAGAGTTATAACTTTATACTCAAATATTTCTAAAACCAGTCTTATTTTGAAGTTCCACTTTCTTTTTGCCTCCCTTATTTGTGTCAGGTCTAAAAATATATCCTGTTTGTTCCCTTAGAATAGGCTCTCAGCATGTGGCATTGCTCGGTACACTCTTTTCCAAGATGTAGCCGAGGATGCTGCTCTACCTTATCTCGGAGCCCTTCCATCATGAGAACCTTGTGTTTCGTCAACAAAAAACAATCACTGGTTTCTCCAAGCATCCTCTGCCTTTTATACCAGGTGGCCTCCTTGCAGACTCCTGCAACAATTAACTCCAAGTTGGCTACATAGCCAGCTAATACACCATCACCATCATTATGGGCCCGGCGGTAACCCTGCCAGTGCTACCAGAGAGTTGTCACCGGACCCGTAAAAAATGACCAGCGCCTAACCTCCCGATGCCACCGGGCTATTCCAAGTCTGGCAGCAGGGAAGTCAGGCGCCTGAAATTTCGTTAGTCCCCATTCCGATAGAGTCCCATAGGACTTTTTAGGAATGGGGACACGGGAGCACCAGCACCGTTGCTAAAGGTGCCGGTCCTCCCGTGAAAACTCTGTGGACAGGTGCCCTTCCGCCCAGCAGGTCAGACCTGCCGGGGTGGGAAGGCACCCACCTGGCAGAGTTTTAGTGTGCCGGTCCGGAAACAACAGTGCCGGTAAGCTTACTGGCACCATTGTTTTCAGACCGGCACACTTATAATGAGGCCCATGACTCGATTGCAAATGTTTTGCAATATCTCTGGTTGTATGCATGCTAGCAACCATGCGATAAAAAAACATATCAGCTTGCATAATAAACAGCACCATATGAAACAACACATTACACCACATCCCAAGTACAGCATATCTTAATGAATCATAGCCTAACAAGATCGGGTGGCAGGGATTATGAGGGATTGTGGCATTGGAGCTGAAATAGAATAATGTGACTTGAAGTGGGTCTTTTATGTGTGGCAAGTAAATCCAAGAGACCTCTACTGCGCGGTATAGAGTTCGGTGATCAGACATCTGTGGATAAAGCAACACACATGCAATGCTCTGTAGTGCTTGCTGCCATTGAACATGTCAGTAACCTCCTGGAAAGGATTGATCTCGGCCCCTTTATGTTTTGCATTATTTGATGGCTCCCCTTTTGTGAGGGCAGAGAAAGACTCCGGGCAAATGCACAAGACTGTTGAATGTTTTTCTGGATAGTGCAAGGTTCCTTCAGAACCTGTGAACATGGAATGTGCAGCTGTTGTGCTGAACCCTGCAAGGTTTTGAACTCAACGTGGAGGCCATGAAATCCAGATCACCTTTCGACAAATGTATCAAGCTGTGGGAATTATCAAGAGGGGTAGCAGATTGCATAATATGCGAGGTGTGAATGATTCAACAACTCCTAGGCCACTTGCAATTCTTGTTCAAAGTGATTGGGACTTTCGCCAAACATTCCGCATTGTGTCTCTCGGTCCCAAAACATTCACACCACAGGTTTAGTGTGATGGCAAGAATACGTCAGGACCTTGTTTAACGGAGGTCTTTTTTGACTGACTACAACAGAGTTCCCATGAGGATCCTGTCTGATCCAATGCACTTGAGGGTGCCCATTGTCTCAGATGAGGTTGGAGCTGATGGCATGTGCATTTATTGGGAAGGAAGGTGGAGTCTAGGCAAGTAGTTGTGTATGCGTGCACGCGTGTGTGTGCATGTGTGTGTATGAGTGTGTTTGGAGGGGGACTAACTTGCATAAGAGTTTGTGTTGACAGTAACCAGCAGTGAAGAAATGAAGGACTGCTCTTGCTCATGGCTTTTGGGGGCGAGGAGAGTGATGGTCATGAAGATGAGTGATTGCCTATTTCCAAGCATGGTGAGAATTCCAGGAACTGTACGCTTTAACAGTGAGGAGGTTTTAGCCAAAAGAAGTGATGATGTGATAAAGTGTGTGATGGAACGTATGGATAAAAAGGGCATTTATCTGTGGCCATTTCTGCAAAACTGGCTGGGATTGTCTCCTTTGGCAACCTATTTTTCAGCTGTGAATCTTTGGGTGGGAAAATGTCCAGGAGGAATATGATATGGAGCCAGCTACTCACTCGAAGAGTATGGAAGGAGGCTGAGAAGCTGTTGGCAGTACGGGCCAGAAGATGATGCAATCTATAAAAACACATTAGCCCACCCTAAAGAGAGCCCTACATTGGGGGAGAAACCACCTTCCTGTCGAAGGAACATTTGGGTGGGGGAAGAGGGCGAAGTCACCTACAGCCAGTGTGCCAGCTGATTGGCCGGTGGGGCGCATGTACCATACTGATGTTGGTGAGGGAGATACAACCAGGGCACGACTTATTTGGGGGCAGGATTGTTGGGGAAGTTGATGTAATGCGATGCATTTCAGCACCGCTGAAGTCAGTAGCCGTTTCAATTAGTTGACAGGAGTGGGAGGAAGGAATGCCTGGTCCATGAGGCACGCACCGTAGAAAAAAAAAAAGGATTAAGATGATGAAACAAAATGCACCCTGGAGGATATATAGAAGGGGATGGTGCCAGAAATGAGAGTAAACTGGAGAACATCGGGGGGAAATTAAAGGAGGAGAAAAAAACGTTCTTTAGGGTTGGGCAGAGAATTAGGATATCTCAGTATTAAACAGAATTTATGCAAGTGAAATAATGAGACCAAAGATGTGGAAATCTGTAAAAATGAACCTGCCCCACTACAGTGGCCTTTATCAAATGAAGAAGCCTTGCATCGGCACTTAGCTCTTTGTCTCCCGCAATGCAGATATGCCCCCTCTTTCACACTCTATGCTCTATCCCTAGCGTATTAGCGTGGGGCCAAATTGAAGATGCCCTCTGACTCGTGCAATGACCTAGGGTGTGGAGAAAGTCTCCTCTCCAGGGATCCAACATTCATATCCAATTAAATCCTGCTGCTATTATCATCTAAATATTGCTACAGTTGAAAGCAAATCTGCCCTTCTGTGAGGCGTTGTTCATTTGGTGGGAGCACACTCTGATATCAGTTTGTTAGCATCATCTATTCGCATGCCACAAAGGACTGCAGAGTGAGTCGGCAGTATTCCTGCTGCATTTCTGCAGAAATATTGACATACTCGATTTCTGTTACCACCACACGGGGTTTAGCTGCATGATTCCCTGTGTGTGTTGTCCACAGGACCCCATTGGGGAAGAGGCAGATTTACCATTGATAGTAATTCCCCTTGCGGTAAATCCATCCGTTTTTGGATGTAAAGTGGAGTATTTACCACCAGCAATCCATACACGTTACCTCTGAATTTGGAAGTTGGTTGTGTGTGAAACTTGTGGTAAAGTGAGAGCAAATCTTGTTCTGCCATGTTGCCATACTTTTTACCCACATCCAGAGGCGGGTTTAGCTCTCGGATGACGGACGAACGAACGGTGAGCAGACCCTGCTGTGTCCTAGTCCGCCACCTTTCTAGTCTCTTCCCATCAGCCACACCACTTACTCCTTCATCCCTCCTTGCTGGCAGTCAGGCACAGTGGAAAAACAAAGAGCAGACTTAGCACTCACTCACAGGGACCGCCCCACATTTTTTAGGGCTCGTAGGGGCCCATGTCAATATGATTGCTGCTCCTTTCCAACCATTAGTGGTGGTGAACACTGTCTGTGGCACCCTTGGGTTGCTTAAGTAAGAATAGATACAAAAAGGAATGCTCTTTAATCTCACCAGGCATTCAGCCAGAGGGAAGCTGAAACACTAAACTGCCACTGAAAAGTTAGTAATTGCTTTGTCAGCTTGGTGCTGACACAGATGAAACCAGAGTCAAAGGCAAAGAGGTGATAACACTGATGGACGTTGGGTGCTTTCAAAGGCAGTCTGTAACCTGCTGCACAGCACACATTCAAAGTGGGCAGTTAGGTTGACAGCAGCCAAGAAAAGGCAGCCTGTAGCATGCACACAAGACAAAGTGCACATTTAATTCCATGAAATAAATAAATATGTTGCTGTGTAGTAAGATGGCAAAAATAGGGGCACTTTCCTGGGCCCCCCATGTCTCATAGGCTCTTGAACACATACAAGGAACAACAAAATCACAACATAAATGGCACTGATATGCTCTAATTTGTCTTCCGGGCCTGTCCAGAAAAAGATATGCAGAACCCTAATTTGCATGATATGGACTGACATGATCAGAAGCAGCATCACAGGTAAATAACATTACAAGCAGTGACTTTCGACTTCAATACTCTAGTATACTATTGGTAAATACATTTAAAGATATTTTCACATGTGTGCACTATATATAAATATTTCCTATTATTAATATGCAACAACTCAATAGTTTAGAAAGCCATGGTTTTTCTTCATAGTAGAAATTGCAAACTAAATCACTTCTAGTGACACACAATATCAGCAGATTAGGCACAGTGAGATTAAATGATTTGCCCAGGATCACAGAGGTCAGTATTTGGACCCAGGTTTTGATTTAAGTACTTGACTACATATCTTGAGAGTGATAGGTCACCTAAATATTTTTTAGAGTCGGGTTTCCAAAAATGAAATAATTCGTTTTTCTATCAATGTCTTAAAAAGTATACACATTACATAAGAAGCCAACCTGACATTATACTCCCCTCCATTTATTATTACCACAAATCATACCTTGTAAGGGAAAGCAGTCCTTACACAGGTGCCCCTGTGTCTGGGTCATCAACCTCTAATCGTTTTATTGAAATGAGGGTGACACAAAGCTGAAACTGGAGGTGCTGGGTGAGCAGTGGGAAAGGCACTATGCTTCCCTGTGCTTTTAACAGGCACTCTAAAAGTGTGAGCTGGGAAGACTTTTCACAGCTGATGCTGCTTCAGAGGAGAAAAGTCAGACCTTATTCTTGTCCTGAGCAGGCTGTGTGCAAGACACAGACAGGGCCCATAAAATTGGGATAGTCTCACAAAATGTGGGATGGTTGGCCACCATACAGACACAACCAACCCTGTTCCCCAACCGTGGGTTTCATCTGGGCTTGTTTAGCTGCCAACTTGGTATAAGGTGAACACAGAGAACTTGCATAAAGGGGATTATCATCAACCATATGGATCACCCGTGGCTAAGGGGCTGCATTTTAATTGTTTCCCTATTCATGAATCTATTGCAGCTGTGACTGCATACAGGTGGACAGCTAGGGAAACCACCTGCCCACCAAGCATCACACATATGCTCCCCTTTTAATCCTTTCCCTCCTTCTTCCTTTTTCAGCCATACATAATTCTTTTTGGCCACTTCTTTTTTCCTCTCTACTATCCCACTCTTTCCTGCTCTTTTTGAACACCACATCGTCCCCTGTTCCTCCTACCTATTTCTCAATTTCTACCAACGGTTCTTTATTATAAAGATCCGGCTCTCTTCCTCATTTTGCTGCTATTCACATACTCACCTGCCTTCCTTCACGCAATTCTCCCCTCCCTCATTTACCCACATCACACACCATTTGTCTTTACAGTGCTGCCCTCCACTCCCCATTCCTCACTCACTTGCCTCCCTTCTCTTCCTTTCTCCTGCCCTCGCGCACTCTTCATTTCTCAATGACTCTTTAGACCTTCATTATTCCCCATTCACCTTACAGTCATGAACCTCCTGCTCTCTATTTCCCCTCCATTTAATCCTATTTTCCCAGCATTTACCCTCACTCTTGTGCCTCATTAACTATTGCTCCATTCTCCTGCCCTCGTTCATTCTCTCTACCCATTCCCCTTTTATCCTCACCTGGCTCCAGTGGTCGAAGTGAGCGGGGGCGGTCGGGAGCTGTGCTCCTATACTTTTTTAAATTAGCTTGTACAGCTCCTATACTTTTATTTGAAAAAGAAACTGTTCCAGAATGGTTTTGTTTTAAAATAAAAGTGTAGGAAGAAGTTGAAACCTTCACTTTCAATGCACTACACTGAACGTTCCCTTAAACAGCAGGCACAAGTGTTTGGGGGGGTGTATTGTGTGTGGGAGGGGTTGTGGCAATGGGGTTTGTAGGGAGCAGGGGCAGGCCAGCAGGGAACATAGCTCCACTACTTCTTTTCATACACTTCGACCACTGCCTGGCTCCCTTCAATCACCTTATCGCCTGCCTTGCCTCACTCTCAATCTCTCCCTCATGCTTCTCCCCTCCTTCATTCTCCGCTCCCCTGTCCCATCAGTGTTCATGGTACCTGCCCCTTCTCTACTTTTCTCACTCACTGTCCTGCCATGATTACCTCTCCATTTCCATCCACTGCCCTGCAGCAGGGCCATGTGGAACTGGAGGAGATAAGGAACTGGCAGGTTGGAGTTAAGGGCTCTTTCAAGTGCCACAAGCAGCACCCACAAAAAAGGTAACCCCTGACATGTTTTCAGATTAAAAAGTGAACTCCTTTAAGTCTGTGATGTACAATGACATTTCAAGTGTGTGCAGTAAGAAGACGGGACATGCACAAAATAGTTCTGCATGTTGTAGGAATTACCCTGAGGTATCACCTCCTGTAATGTCCCTTCTCATTGCCTTGAACCTTATCATTTCCAACATTAGCTTCAGGCTTGATCATTCAATATGTCCACCATTGGCAGCAACCCCTGTCGAGGAGGCCCAGCTGTCTCTAGCTAGAGTCAGAACCCCAAACAAAGAAAACTGTAAAAAAACACAACTTGCATTTTTGTTAGCCTTTGTCCTTAACGTTCATTATTGTGCAACTCCACCCACTCTAGGCTATGCCTCCATTACGCACCCACCTGGAGCCCTCTGTCACTTAAGCCCACAGTGCCCTTTGCCTTAAGTCTGCCACTGTCCACACCGCCACACTACTCATTAGGCCAATCACTAAGCAGCACTGAAGTATGGTAACCCTGGAAGTGAACCACAATGTTACCAGACCCGAACCGTGTAGAAGAATCTAGAGGATGCAATAGAGCGCCATGTAAATGCAACAGTAGAAAGTGCCAAGTGTGCTAATTTCATTTCCATCGATGCCAAGCCCGAAGATATAGGACGCTTCTCATTTGACGAGCCACGCTCCCACTCCAACATGTGCGATGTGCTCAAATTGCCAGTTTCTGTACATTTTGAAGGCAGGCTATTTTTAAATGAGGCATTTCTCAGATGTATGTATTGTATGGATGAAGGATAATTGAAGGCTTATTGTCAAAGTTTTCTTCTCAAAATTAATGACAACTAATGCGATGTGCCATGCAGGGGTGTTGCTGGGTCTGGAAAAGATCAGGGGCTAAGCTAATGTCAGGACTGTCGGGACTCGGGGCTAGGTAGCCTTTTGGTTGTAGGACCTGAGCTTCTATCCAGGGCTACAACCAAAAGACCCGGGGCTATAGCCCCCTCAGCCGCCCCCTAGCAACGCCTCCGGTGCCTTGTTACCGAGCGTGAAATATGTTTACCTTAAAAAAACAGCTCATGTTTTGAGTTATTTTGCAATAGGTTTCTGCTTAGATAATGACTGTACAAGCATGCTGGAGCTTCACATGGCAAGACATTGACAACTCCACCCCTTTTGTCGCTTTCAGGTCTCCGCAGCATCCTGTGTCTTTCTAGGGCATCTCATCACTGCTGCACAACCCTTGAAATATAATGCACCTTCACAGGCACGAGTGCAGGTTCTAGTATGATTTGCCCTAGGATGAGAGCCTGTGGGTTTACCATCTGATAAAGCACAGGTGTGCAGGGTCCCGGCCAACACCACAAGAGGCTGCTCCACTTAGGCAAGAGCGAGTGAGAAAAACACGGCCGATTTCAACACAACCTCATACCGGGTACAAAAGTGAGGGGGTGGCAGCTGTGCGGTGGGCTTGTGGTAAAGATTAAACGCCCCCGGCCTGCACCACACGAACAGGAAAGCACACCCACAAACAGGGGTAGGCACACCTGTGAAAGTTGATCAGAATTGTCGTTTTCATTCACATTGTTTGTTAAAGGTATGACACACATTCACTGACTTCTTTAAAGAAACAGCTCCTAAAAAGAACACCTGTTAATAGTACACTGTTTTTACATGGGCATTCACGCTGGATGCATAATGATTCTATGCACTATAACAGGGTTACCCTGGATGACGACCAACCACCTCATCCTCAACCCTGGGAAAACGGGAATCCTAGTTTGTAGGAAAACAGCCCTTCTCCCCCAATCCCATGGCCAAATCCACTAGGACAACCACTGGCAATCTCTAACGCGGTAAAAAACCTCAGATGCACATTGGACTCAGACTTATCCCTCACACAAAACACCACTAGCGTGTCCAAAACCTGCATCTTCCTTCTGCGTATTCAGAGGCGTATTTTCCCTTACCTGACCTATACCCACATTTTCTCAGCCATCAACTCCATCATCCTGTCCCACCTAGACTATGCAAACTCCCTCTACCTGGTGGTCCCGGCATCCCTACTAAGGAAACTCCAAATAATCAAAAAAGCAGCAGCACGCCTGCTCCTTAACCTACCAAGCAAAGAACACATCAGCCCTAACCTATGAGTGCTCCATTGCCTCCAGATCAGTCAATGCACTGCCTTTAAATCCATGTGCATCACACACCGCACCGTCCACAACACCGGCACAGAATACCTGATATGCAAAATTGTTCCCTACCAACACTCTAGAAATCTCAGATCTCGCACATCATTTCGCCTAGTGATCCCATCACACAACTCATCCAGGCTGGGAGGTTCTTCCTTCTCTGTCCAAGCACCAATCATCTTGAACTCCCTGCCAATACACATCTGCAACACTGAAGACCACCTGAAATTCAGAAAGGCCCTACAAACCTGGCTTTTTCCAGTATTCCCCTGAACCCTTGTACCTCAAGACTACACTGCTGAAACCAACATCCCTTGCACCAACTACAATACAGTAGCCGGCAGCTTCCGCAACGGTTCACCTGACACACTATCACCCCTGCACAACAACATTCCCACCTGGCAAAGACACCAGTGAAGCCAGCAGCCTTGGCTGTGGCACACCGCAATAAACTCACCCGCGCTCACCACCCCTTAGCTCCTTACACAAGACAGACCACGAACAATGAGACAAACAGACCAGGTACGCCATCAGCCCTCACTGAGCCACACCACAATAAATTCACCCATACTCAGCGCATGCTCAGACCCCCGCATTAGAGATACCATGAATAATTAGGCCACGCCGTCAGCACTGGACAAAGATCACTCCAGCCGAACAACTCCAAAGACTACGGTACGTATAACCTTGAAGGCTACGGTACGTATACCTTAGACCACATCTGTGGACAAAGGCCGTATGCATGGGCAATTATCCGTGCACTGTAGAATGCAGCTACCGCTATGCTTTCTGGTCTAGCAGCGCATATAGCCTTTCACACTGAAACACCTGACATGCCTCAACACCCCTGCCACTAGCATACAGCGACTACCTAAGAAAAGAAATTCGGTATAGCTGGCCACACATTGGGGGTCATTATGAGTTAGGAGGTAACCATTCACCTATTAGCGGCATTGCTACCCCCTTACCGGGTACCGGGTCCGGGTTCCATGAATGAGGAATTACCAGGCTTTTCTGACATTGGAGGGCCCGGTAATTCCTCATTCAAGGAACCCGGACCCAGTACATCCCCATTCCCATTCGAGCCCCCATAGGACTCAATGGGGAGCATGTTAACAAGGGGCCAGGTATGAATGGGCCCCTTGTTAGCAGGCTGGGCTGCTCGCGGGACACGCTAAGGCTGCCTGGTAAAACCAGGCGGCCTTAGCAGGTCCCACGAGCAGAACTCATAATGAGGCAGTAAGGGGTTGACGGCTCCGGCACCTTTACTGGCGCCATTAACGCCTTACCACCTAGGTCATAATGACCCCCATTGACTCTCTCAAAAATAGCACTCTATTGCTACCACCAACAGCACACACCCACGTGCCTGACCTCTCTCTGGGCTGCTTAGTCAAGCCTAGCCAGCCAACCACCCAAGCCTTAGACCAGAAAAAGAAAGAAACTTGCATCTCCTAAATCCAAACCTCTTAGAACTTTTCAGCACATTGACTATGGTCATTGAGGGCATTCCAACCGTAAAAGCGCATTGAGGCCATACAAATGGGTAAAGAGCTCTATATAAATAATCAAATACAATACAATATAATGCAATAAGTGTCCAACTTTGGTAGGATTAAGCACAGAGTTGGTTCAACCGACAATCAAACTTGTTAAGTGCAGGCTAGCATCATATATGAAGTGAGTGCTTAACCGCACGCCTTGCTGCAAGAATGTGCTCAAACAGGGAATTCATCATTTTTGCATTAGAACGGGATACACGTTTCTCCTGAGCATTCCTGCACTGCTTGTAAAAACTGAATGCATTCATGCCATCTTACTATTTTCATGCCTGGGCAATTGCATTGGATTCATAAGGAATCCACACTTTTTAGTGCTTGCTAAAAGGAGGCAGATTCAGCAGGAATCCATTGTAAACGCTGCCTGCCGTGCATATATGTCAGGCAGCATTTACATTTTTTGAATGATGAAATGTAAAAGAAAGTCATTAAGGTGATTTCAGCTGTTTTAACAGTTTCTGTACACTTTGTAATGCAAATGATGAAAATTGCGCAGAGGGGATAGAATTGCATGGTAGTGCAAATGTAAGCAGTGCCCCGCGTGCAGTTTGCTACATATTTCAGAATGAGCACCTGCACGTTATTTTTGGAGTTCCAGGTTGTATGTCTGTACAGTGAGTCATTTTTCACGATCCGGTTCGTTAAAAACCTAAATATAAAAAAATCATGGCACTTGTACCTATATTTTTACCAATTTGCTCCATTTTGATTGGTTTGTATGTTGGAGTTGGACACAGATTGGAACGATCAATTCCGCCATGCCATCATCTCTGCCAAGCAAAATGAAATGGATGCTGCCAGAGATTCATTAGATTCCCAAGGAATCCGCCAGCACCAAATAAAAAGGTGTTGGATTCCATAGGAATCCAAGTTAAAGGTCTCCCGCCATGCATGAATGGTGGGAGACAATGGTGTGAAAGTGATACCTAAACCAGGACATGCACCCTTAACAAAAGATATCCAAATTGACATGGAGGTGTGCACGTCACTCTCTACCTTTTTTTCTGATCAATTTACCAGCATCAGACAGAAAAATCTGTGGCTCTAGGATCCGTTCCTCTGCCGACGCGGATACTCCTTCCCTCAAGCTGTCCTCCCGCTCTTGGTCCGAATTCCGTGTTCCCTGACGATGATATCATATCGGCCGCTCTGAGCCTGAAATCCATCTCGCCAGTGGAATCTATTCCGTTGTGTAACACATAAAGAGATCATTCCCCCCATTGCGACATCAGCGTTCTCAGCTGTTAACTTATCCTTTTCGAATGGTCACATTCCTGGTACACTAAAGCATGCCTTGGCCATCCCGCTTCTAAAAAAAAACAGTCTGGATCCTTCACTCTCTTCTAACTTTCGTCCCATCTCCCTGCTTTCTTTCCCCATGAAATTACTTGAAGCTCTGGTCACTCTCCTCCTTTGCTTGTTTCTTGAGGACTCTGGAGCCTTGCATTCTTTCCAGTCAGACTTAGGACTGGCCAGGGAACAGAATCTGTTCTGGTGTTTGCGGCCGATGCTCTGGTCCGGATTGTACACTAGGGAGCATTGGTGCCCTGATCCTTTTAGACCTTCCAGCAGCATTCAACACCATTGATCACGCTATCCTAGTCAGCAGACTTTCAGCAGTGGGTGGCTCCGGCCGGGTCCTTGACTGGTTTCTTTCCATTCTCTCAGATCATTCCTAATCTCTCTTTCTCTCTCCCTGCACCTGACTCCCTATGCTCCTTACTTGCAGCCCACTTCAGGGTTCTGCGCTCTCTCCTCTTCTATTCAATATATAGATCCACCCCCTCGTTAAACCGATTCAATCTTTTGGTTTTTGGTGCTACTCCTGCGTGGACGACATGCAAATCTTGGTGTGCCTTGATCTGGTTCTCCCTTCCACTGCTCAGCGCTGTCTCTCCTGTCTTACTGCCATCCACACTTGAATGGGTAGCAACTTACTCTGCCTTAATGGCGATAAGACAGTTCATGAGGTTGGTGCCCCTCCCGACTCCTTGGTCCTCCGACTTTTGGCGGGTGAACTTGCCCCCTGCCACCTCCTTCTGCAGTATTGAACAATCTTGACGTCAAGTTATCGGTGTCCCTGTACACGCTTACCCAGTTGAGTGCAGTGTGCCAATCTGTTCAGTTTAACCTTTGCATCCTGCACAAAGTCCCCCCCCTTACCTCCCATCTCATCTTCGACCTTTATTTGTTTCTTATCTTATTTTAGGTTCTTTGAACTACTGCAACTCCCTCTATCTTACCGAACTGTCCAATTTCCTACAAGGCCTTCAAATTTGGCAAAATACTGCAGCCAGATTTGCCGTTGGGGCTCCTCATCTTTCCTCTGCCTCCAGCATCGTCAGCTCCCTGAACTGGCTTCTGTTGACCAAACCTATGAAGTTTAAGGCACTCTGCCTGGTCCATCAGGCCTTCTACAAGATGGGCCCAGATTATCTGCAGTCTAAATTTAAGCGGTACATGCTCGCCCATCCTCTCTGCCCTGCCGCTGCTTGCTGTATTTCTGTCCCCCATTACAAGCGCTCCCGCATGGGGGGCCACTCTTTCTCAATCGTCACAGCTCTGCTGTGAAATGCTTTACCTCTTTTGCTGCGCAGTATCTGTGATCATATACCCTGCAGTCTAAACCTTCTTGTTTTCTGCCTAAAACTTTGCTCTCTCTCTTTCGTTGTCTTTCAGTCTGTGCCTTTTAGCGCCATGATGCCCCAGTTTGTGATGCCCCGCGCTTCACAAATGACCGGAACACAACATACTTAGCATCCACTGAAATGATAACCAGTGAAATTGCATCTATGCTAAGAACGGAGTCTTGAAAAGTGTGCCCTGCATATTTGCAGTTTGCAGCCCTCCATCCCTTATTCTGCTTTGCATTCAAATCACTAGGCGTCACAGCCCTTACATGCTTCTGAAAAAGCACTATACCAGGGGTCTGCAACCTTTGGTTCTCCAGATGGTTTGGACCACAACACCCATCATCCCTTATCAGCATAGTCAATAGCCAGATATCATGGGAATTGTAGTCCGAAACACCTGGAGAGCCACAGGTTGCTGACCCTTGCACTATACGAATGCCCACAAATTGAGACCAGCAGGGTAATGTGCACCTGATTTCGTCTGAGGGAGCAGTGCAGTCCTCTGTCTGGAGGGTTTTCTCATTTCCAGTCTCCCAGAACAGAAATAGGTTAAATAAGCAGGTTTAAAAGAGTTGTGCCTGGGGATTTTATACATTTTGGCAGACTCAGTGGTGCCACGGAATGGGCAGATCGTTTCCACAGTGCATACCCCGTCCCCAAAAGCCAGCAAAGACCACATGCTTTTACACCAATATTTTATCTTCACGCTAGCTTAAAACCATTGGAATTCTGTGGAATCCGACTGGTTTTAGCAACTGCTGAAACAGATGGGTTCTTTAGCAATCCGAAACTGCGCAAAGCATCTGCCCTTTTTGAACTATGTAGTGCAATTAATCATGTAAAGACGATTTTTCCTGGTTTAGTCTTTTTCTGCACTAAAGTGCAAATGCAAAGTCCCCTGAGTGCAATTAAGATGTTTTGTAATATCAGGCCCACAAGGTGACCTGAGTTACGGGGACCCACTCACAAAATAAGCAAGAGTTGGACAGAAAACACATACTAACCTGCTTGTTACTACACACCAGTCTTGAACCCTCTGGCACCTCACTGGAGCAGGCCAATGACCCAATTCAACTCAAAGTTTCAATGACATTCAGTGACATCGCTCGACAGTCCATATGTTACAAGATGGAGCTGACAGCGTCACACATTGCTTTGATTTTTCCATCTGTACCCTGAAAACTCTGCAAACGAAATGTCTTTTAGGTGGGCAAAGGGGAAGAACAACACTTATGAAGTGACAAAGGGGTCGGGAGTTACGGTTTGAGCGGTTTTTACCATTACTTAATTTACTGCACTTCATTACCTGAGTGGCCCGCATCAAGTATGGCCCTCATTATGCGTGTTACGGTCTTTGTAAAGACAAGAGGCATTTAAGGGCAGTTTTTCCCACCTTCCTGATTAAGCGTAGGTTACCGCCTGCAGCAATATCCAAGTATCCATAGCCAGTGTTTGCAGAAAATACTGCAAAGTTTTCTAAGATTAATGTGTGCACTATTGCCTGCTGCATAATACATTGGAAAACAACCTGAAAATCTGAAACAATACATGTTCCTGCAGACGATGTACAGTACTAATGACTTTCAGCTCTGCCAACATGTTACAATGGCAAATCTTTGGGACTAAGCTGCTGGCACGTACAAGATGCCGAGGTTATTATCCCAATAACATGTCCAAAATGGGCACGTATCGCCCAGTTCTGCCACATATAAATAGAAAAAAAATAAACAAACAAACAAACATATCAAACAGAAATATAAAAATAGCAAACTTTGGAAGGGGGAAAAATGCAACAATCAGAGGCAATGACTGCAAGTAGTCCCCAAACAAGGGAAATGTGGAAATGTGGACATGTGGAAAGTCCACGACCGTTGAACCACTACGTGGGGCAAAATATATGCGGCAGGTGTCTTGAACAGGCATGCCAGGACATCAAGTGAGGAAGAGCGGGGACAGCTGTGACAGCAAGGAAGGAGAAGGGCCCATTTTCCAGAATTGACAAATGACTCAATGACCCTACGGAGTAGCACCTGCTAAGGGTTCAAGGAATCATACAGCAAAATCCGGATATGGCTGCTCGGACTCCTTTCTTTGATCCGAACTCGCTGCCCAACCCCAACCTCTTCACATCTCATCACACCTTAGCATCCTCACACTGCATTCCTCTCACATATCATGACATGAAGACAGCAATGTCAAGGCCATACCCAGAGATGAATGGTGGAAGGAACAAGGCAATCACAGTCGAATAAGGTAAATTCACCTGATTAGGAACACAGGACAGTGTATTAGGTCCCCATGCCCTTATGCAGTTGAACCCTACTTTTGATACTGGATACCCACTCCTGCCATGGCTTCTTACCCCCAACTGTGACCCAAGGAACCAGCGTGAGGGGAAATGTGGTGAGGCACATATTCAAGCCCATGGCTGCTTACCATTGCAGAGCAGTCCAGAGAAGGTCCACAGGATTGTTAACTGTGCTACATGCTTCACAACAAATGTGTCAGCTGCTGAGTGGCCATGGCTGACATGGAGCAGCAGAGTACAGACCGTGATCATAATAAGGAAGAGGCGGCTCCACCTCAGCCGCGTGGTGCACAAGATGGGAGACAAATATATCAGGAACCTTTCAGCAATTCCTCTTTAGGTCTATCATGACTATGCCGCCCTCGACACACAGTCAAAATCCTATTTTGTCTTAGAACACCTCTCATCCCACTTCTTCTGTAACCATAATCATGGAAACCATTATTTTGGAAATGTGTTCTCCTGACAATTGTATGCTCACCCCTCTGCAGTCCCAACACTGCTCCCTCTCCCCAATCTCAACAACACCCCCGTCTCCTCAACACCCCTGATATATCCCCATCTAATGTCTTGTACCCATTTAGTAGTGCTGTAAGGGAGCACAGGACGGGCCTGCTGGTGATCACCTATTCTGCTTCCCAAAGACCCACTGCATCCTCTCCAGGATGGCAGAGAAGAAGGTGAACACATTAGACATGCCTCTGTGGCCCCCCTCATATTCGGGTTCTTGGTGAGTAAAAAGTGCCTTCACAAACACCTGCACTCAGAATTCCTTTCCCAAGTAATTCCCAATCCGTTTCACCAGGCATGCAGACGTCCTCTGTTCTCAGCAAGCATGCCACTGGGAGGCATTTCAGTCTGCAATGGCAACTGAACGTCACTGAATGCATGTCTCTATTGCATGCATATTATTCGCCCTGGACTATTCTCAAAAAATAATTTTACATTTTGTCACTATGTTTGTGTTGTTGTTGTTTTAATGCATGCACCATGTTACTCGCACCAGCCTTCTGCTCTAGCACGTTTGTAATACTGTGGGTATACAAGCATGGGCTGAATCATGTTACAATATTGTGCAGAAACTATGCTCAATGTGCACTGAGACTAATGCTCAAACACATTTTTTTTAAACATTTTTGTTATTCAATTTAGCTGAAATTAATCAACTTTTTCAATTGTTACAAAACAAAATTCAAGGATCACGATAACAAAATAAGCAACAAATTAAGAACATAACAATCAATTTGAAAAGAGCAAATAACAAAAACAAAAAAAGAAACAAGCACAAAAAGACAAAAGGAAAAAAGAGAACTCTTAAAACAACACCTAGGGGAATGTCAAAAAGAGAATACAGTAAAATGTGCTTAAAGTGATAATCTTTTGGCTCAAAAGCAACAAGATTTCACATAAATAAAATTTCTCATGATATTTCTCTCGGTGTACCGTTTTACTATAACAACTGTATATATTGTTCCAATTAAAATTCAAAGTTTATCTAGCTCAGTTTTACCTAATTTATTCCAATTTTAGGGCATTCAAAACATTGACTGTAGCTATTCTGATGCTCATAATATTGGTGGCTACTATTGCGACCCATCTATTTTCTTGCTGCATTTGTGCAAAATATGCCATGTGCTTGATAAAATGTATTTGTCTCAAGCCCATTAGCTCTGGACAATACACAATCACATGTTCCAGAGTATCCTTAATGGATTGATTATTGCAAAAGCGACACCAATTATTTTCAGTATTAATCAACTTTCTGCAAGCTTGCACATCACGAGTGGGCCATAAATTAAAGCAATAACGTAATATTGCATTTCTCACTGAAGGAGAAGGTGCTCTGCAGAGATAAGGTTCAATCTCTCTATATTTCTTTGGGCCAAACAAGTGAGAGGTAAAATCTTTATATTTTAAACAAGCAGCTCTTGTGTCAATCCAGTCCATCATGTGCAGTTTTTTCTTTGCTCGGTCTGGAGAGTATGAATAGAGATGTCATTGTTAGCCATTATTGTCATGATCTTTTTAGACCACTGTCTCGGAAACTCATGAGATGAAGACAGTAAATAGCTTGATACAATTGCTAACGCATTTTCGAAATAGACTACACAAATGCCAGTCATACATAGCTTTTAATGAAGTTAACCCTAACTCATAGCGCATCCAAGGACCTGGAATGCACTTAGGTAGATGAAGGGTTGCCCGCCAAAATTTTGCTTCCTGTTGATTCAAGAAGACTGGATGAATAACTTTTTGGGTTTCCAAACCATACAGTAAAGTAGTGTGTGGGAGCGAGGGGCCAACAGGCCCCTCACCTCCTTTACTTCTCAGTACAAACTCGGACTAAGTGCCTCCATTGGTGGGTTCGCCCCTTGCCCTTATGCGATGTCGACTTTGGTTAACATTTGCGTAGATGGGACCAGTGAGCAGGACACAGGGCATCCATTTTTGTACCCCCTTTCGACTCCATCTTGGTGACTAGGCCTCACTGCGATAATACAAAAATGCTTCTCTGTCCTTTCTCGCAACGGCCAGGCACGCAGTGCACACGGCCCCCACCATCTTTTCCACTCCGACTGGAAAACTCTGCAGCTACATTCTCACGCTGAAGCCGGAGGTAATTGCAACAAAGAACAAATGTAACACATCACTCTTCCTCTGAGATTACTGTACTGTGTGTGAACCAGCATGAGCTGAGCACATAGCTCATCTATCTCCAGAAACGTGTCCTTGCCCCCGTACCCTCGCTAGGGGAAACCTACTGCCATTGTAACCCTGTGCCCCTGTAAGGTATCCCTTTTATGTGCCAGACCGCTGACCATGGCATGATGCCCAGTCGAAGACTTTGAATGATTATTATTTAGTGCATGCATTTTAAGAATGTATTATGCTAGTTTAGCTAGTGGCCACCCTGCTTCACAGCGACCTCACCTTCACCCAGTCTGAGCACAGACGCCTGACGTCCATCCTCCCGCCAACCAAGCAGCCAACCCGGAAGAAGAGATGTCGCCCACACCATAGGCACTATATGGACTGTCCAATCCGGAACCAACGTAGTACCCTATGTTAGTTGCGTCATCAATGACACATTTGTCCTATAAAATGTATTGTAACCATAATTCTTGTCAGAGCACTCTCATGGGCAGCAGAGTTCTTTGGATGCCATTTACTTACATAAACCTTACCTTGAACTCTCGCAGCCTGTTCTCCTTGTCTCATTCCCCGTCCGGGGTGTGTCTATTTTATCCTATTTTTATTTCCTTTGCACGTGAGAGACGGGGAGGGCACAAACATTTGGTGACCCTGACGTGATTTGGGAAGGTGCCTTGAGGCCCGCAGTGTGCTGCGAGATCCGGGACGCCCCCCAGAAAAACCATCGCCTCCACGGTTGACCAGCCTGTGCGCTCAATGAGAAAGGCTCAAGGGTTCCCGGTTGACGAATACCCAACAGTAAAAGCTGCCCGCCAAGGCGAGCCACGGCTTGGTTAGGGTGCGAACCAGATTGTGGATAGACCGTGAACGGTGACTCTCGGATTACCCGACTGAGCACGTGAGTACCGATTGCGAAAGTTCCCAAGGAAAGGTAAGGGGGAGAACAAGGGAACAGGGGAAAAGGTGGCAGTGGGTCAGAACTAAGAGTAGGGTCTGTATGAGTTATCCTTTATATGGCCATTAGGGTTTGTGAGAATAAAAGACGAAGAGAAGAGGTATCCTAGCCCGAACGGGGTAGAAGGCGGCGCCGCGTAGCATTGTCTCGTCCAGTGCAGATAAATAAGTGAAGATAAAGAGAAAATAGTAGGGGTCTCGTATATTCAGTAGACTCGGAGTAGTCATTTAGTATATTCTTTTTCTGTGTAAGTAAGATTCTTGAGAAAGAGTAAGAGGGTGCAAGAGCAGTGGAGTGAATGAGAAGAGCAGAATAGGGGGTGAGGGGCCTAAAGTAACGGGAACAAGAGGGGAATAAAAGTGAGCAGGCAGTACATGTTATGTGTTAAATGTTTTTTATGTTCATTGTCATCACGTCTGTCAAGACGTTATATGTGCTCTGTCAGTAATTGGTTATATATGCAAAAAGTGAAATGTTGGAATTGAAAATGCAATGATTACAAAGGTGATTTGAGTATTTAGGAACAACAACTGTCAATGATTGAGAACATTTGTAATATTGTTGATTCACAATAAGGGGAGAGGAGAGTGTGAATACCAAAGAAGATAATAAATATTGCACACAAGGTAGGGGGAAGTTCAGGTGCGGCTGAGTACACAAGTACAGGGAGAAGCATCGTCATGGGGGGAATAACACCATTAGCTCACATCTGTCAACATCTTCCATTGTATAGTGAAAAGATACAAAAATATCACGATCAGTGGGTGACGGAGATAAAAGGGGACAGAGTAGCACCAATCTGGCCAGAGGGAGGGTCGTTTGACAAAAGGGTATTAGATTTAGTAGCGACACACCTATTAGCAAGATATAAGGTAAAACAGTTGCAAAACAGAAGGGAAGTACTGGACCTGTGGCGAATGTTCGAGGAGGTTACCCCCTGTTGGGTGTTCTGACCCACGTTTAGACTATTATGCTACAACATTTGGTGCTGTGGGCTTAGGAAATCCAAGATGGCCGAAAAAGCCCACATGTGCGCCAGAATCTATGAAAACCGCGCAGTTTGTGCGCACACCAAAATGGTCGCCTGACTTGACACCCCCCGGTGCGGGTGTGCTGGGTCAGAAGAGCCATGAGTGAAATGGGGTGCCAAAGAGAAAAACAGCAGTGCCTGTTCGCTAGAAAGCACTTTAAAAATCACCCTTTGTTTCTCTGAAGGCAAGCTCAGAATGCCCATTTCAAACATTGCAGAATATCCAACAATCTCACTGAACACCAGCAGACATTTGACAGAATAAAGTCTTGTGGGCATACAAAATCTGGAAAGAGGATGAGCCTAAAATAATGTTCATAGCAAAACTGGCTGAGCTGTGGATTTCAGCAGTTTAAGTAAATTTGGACTGAAAGACACTAAAATCTAAATGTTTAAAAGAAATGAGTGACCTACTTTTGAGTGTCACATAGGTTGCAATTGTTTAAATGTCATAGTTTTAAACTTAGAATCAGCATTCTAGCTGCATGCGTAAAAATTGGAAGTTTGATTTGGACAGGAAAACTGGCAGCCAAAGAGACATTTAGCTGAGGCCTGGCTTAAAAAGAGAGGGAATTTTGCCCACCAGCTACCCCCGACAGGAGTTGAGACTTGCACAACAGCTGTGTTCCCAGGCCTAGCTGCCTTTTGCTGTTCCCACCAAAAGGGATATGACACTTCTCTGATTGAATTGCCTGGGCTCTGCAGGAAATTGAACAAAGCCCTGTCCTGACTCAGGCAAATGTTTTATTGGGGGGGTCGTAAAAGTGGCTTCCTCCTGGAAGGAAAGGGGAGGAGCACTGCCTGTGAGAGCAAGCTGGCTTGGCAGAACTGGAAAAACCAGAAATTCAACCTTGTGCTGGGGGGAAACCACACCCCTTTGGGGCCAGAACATTAATCTAAAAAGATGGATCATTCATAGAGCGGACTTGTGAAAATTGTATAAGTGATATCATTATTCTTGTGATTTTTCTGTGCACATTTGAAGACGTGTTAGGACCCGGTGGTATGTTCAGGGGGGTTTTTAGCGGAAAAGAGGATATTACTCTAAATGTATGTATGTTAAAAATCTGACACTCCACCACCTAATCCCCACATGCTTTGCGAACATTTGTGTAAATGCGGGGACAAATCCAATATTGGTAACCCAACCAAAAAGTGAAATATGTTGCCATTTTTGAACCCAAGCTCCTAGAAACGACAGAATTGGAACAGGGGCTACCATCAGTAAATGCATGATGTGTGTATGCAATGCCAAACAACTATCTATCGGGGAAGTATGTATTTGGATCAGATATAGATTTATGTGTAAAGTTGACAGGGGAGGGTTCTCTGACACATAAACAGACCTCATCATGATGACACCTCATTTCATTCCCCCAATCAAGGGGAAGAGGAGGAAGTGGCCAATGACAAGTGGAGAGGGGTAGGGCCTAGAAAGCTAGCCTCTCCACCCACTTTCAAAACACATAAAAGCAGACAGTCAGGACAGATAGACACATTCTATTCCATCTGCTGCGGGACGCTCTGCCGGGAAAATCCATACTTTACCTCCATCAACCTCCAGAGAGCCAACACAGAGACTTCAATCTATCCACCTTCAGAGACCAAGACTTTACTTCAGAATTTGTAGCAGAGAGGTCAACTACAAGCTAAATCCCTCTTTAGCGGGCCTCAAATCATTGCAACTATTCACAGCCAGGCGAGCTGTTTGAATTCTTTGCAAGAACTCTTGCCATTTGCCAGAAAGCAGTGTTGTATCCAGAGAGAGACCAGCTGAACCGGAGACCGCTGAATCCGGACCCACAGACCTGATCAGAACCAGAGACCCAGACCAGACCAGCAGAGTAGAGCTGACCCAGACGCTGTGTGCAGAGACCGTCCGTGGCGAGTGAAGAAAACCCGCTGACCAGATCGTGACGAGGCCCAGTCCTTCTAAAAATTAGGAGTGAGCATCCGCCAAAACTGTGCAGAACCCAATATCGTAGTTACAATAATCTAATGCAAGCTATTTTAACTTGAGTAGAACTGTCTCCTAGAGATCCTGTCACCTGTCATTCTTAAGCTGCGAGCTGTCATATGTAATTCCAAAGTTGCACGCTGTCACTTGTCATTTTGAGTTGTTTTAAATCCGAAAATCTACCTTTACTAAATCGTTCATAACTCCGGAACCGTTTGGGTTAGGACCAAAATTAAACTTTCATCTGGAAGCTGAGATCCTAGGCTGTCCTAGGACCCCACAACGATAGTGCTACTCCTTGTAGTTCCTCTGTAATCGCGCCCGGCGCACTCGGAAAAATGTGCCTCAATTTGACATTTTGCCGCAAATTGAAAGGTTAGCTCACGTGTAAAAATCTGCAGTTGCTTGCCTTCCGTTGCAAAAATTCGTTTGCAACCTGACAACCATTCATAGAGCATTGCTAAAGTGATCCTGAACTCATTCAAAGTATCTATCACTCACCCTGAACCTCTAGAGGGAATTAAAAGCATTTTAGCATATTTTTCACTTCCTTGCAAACCACATTCAAAGCATTTTGGGCCTGTGTTTAAAACTCTGACCTGTTTTCCTCTAAGCTTGCTGGGGGGAACTGAATTTCGTATTGTATTGATTGCATTTCTGAGAACTGTGTGCTCTCCTTTCCATCTCCTTATATTGCATAAAAGGGGGAGTGAATTTTCAAAGAAGAGTGATTACATTGTCTTTTAGTGAAGTCCTATCAAGTCGATTTCTGTGCTGCATTCTTTTTCATCTGTGCAATTCATTGAAACCATAAAGCATTCTTTGATACTTTATTCCCCTGTTCCTAGTCATAAGTCACCAGAACTGTGCTATTGTAGGATTGCTTATTGCTGATTACTGCTCATATGCCTAAGTGTGCTACCAATTATTAATGTATTATCAAAGTGTGATATATCTATAAATTGTTAATTTCTCAAATAAATCTTTTAAATTTGCAAAACAAACCTACTTCTTGACTCAGTGGGGTCAGGGGGATTCTAAGAGAGGGGTGTTATACAGGGGTAGTCATCCAGAACTCATGAACTGGGCATAAAGATATATCAATAAGGGTTTTCATTCAGTACTCTAGACTAGGCGTTGACTTAGCTGTAGTGTTGAATTGAATCCTCTTACAAATTGGGGGCTCGAGCCGGACGTTTGGGTTAGATCTACAACTTGTGCAGATTAATACAGTGTGCCAGCTGACCAGATACACATATCCGGTCGGATCACCACGCTGTGTTACGCTGTAAAGCACTCCTCAATGGAACGCTCTAAGGAAAAGGTCTGTTTTGCAAAAATAAAATACAAACTTCTGTAAGTCAGGACAGAGACCAATCTCTAGAATGACGACCTTAGTAGACATGAAAATAGCCAAAGAGCACTTCTTACATAAGTTATTTGTGAGAGGTGAGTGGACTCACCAGGACCGCATGGTCTGGTTGCAGGCCATCACGCAACAGGTCACTGAAACAGGGTCAGATACATGGAGAGATCAGGGTCCCTTACATGTGGCCCTGAGTGAACTATACATGGCTCCTAAAGCTAAGGATGAACAAGACAAGATGGTTAGGATAGCGGCATACCTGTACCTATATATGGGAGACATGCAGGATAAATTTACTGAAAGCCAAGATCTGGCGAATAAGCGACAGATGGCGTTAGAGAAGGTTCAATCTGACCTGGTCTCTTCTGAGCAGAGGCTGCAGGGGAGCCAGGAGTCAGAAAATGATAGTAGGCAGTATATCATTAAAATAAAAGAGGACATGGATATACTGCAACAGGAAAAGACAGACCAGGATACCAGAATTCTGGCTTTGCAGAAGGAACGCCAAGACAGTTTGGACTCCCTACTGCAGAGCCAGAAAAAGCTGGAGCAACAGATCAATTTCAACAGGGCATGCACAGAGCAGGTAGCCACCCTGCAAATCCAACTAGACAGAGAGAAAGAGGAGAGCAATAAACTGATCCTGAAAGACCTGGATACCCAGGCAGAGTTTGATCAGGAGCGCCAGAAAGCTGGTGCCTTCCAAAGGCAAAGGGATGACCTGGTGTCACAAATTCAAGCTCTTGGTCAGGAAAGGGACACCTTAGGCCAGGAAGTCTGCCACTTAAGAAGAAAAATGGAAGAAAATCACCTGGCCCACCAGGGACTGGGTGACCTCCAAAAAGAACACCAGGACTTTCTAGAGCACACCAGGAGGATGGAGGAGGCTCTGGCAAGACAGGGGCAGGCCAGTAGGGAGGGGACTCAGGAGGTAACCCTCCTGCAGCAAAGACTGGCCCAGTGCTCCAGGACCAATCAGGAAATGCAGAGAGAGAATGAGGCTCTCTGCCAGCACAATGATAGGCTCCAACAACAGGTAGCGATGCAGGAGAGACTGATAGAGTCTAGTAAGGCCTTAACTGAGGAACTGAAGGCGCAGGCTATTGCATTGCAACAGGGAGCAGGGGCGGATAGAGACCAGGTTCGCTGGGAAAGGGAAACTCCTGAGCATAACCTCAGGAGCCCTAGTACCAGAGGCCTTTATCTCTCTCAGTCCCTGGACTCTGCCACCCCCATGTCCCCTGGCGCACATGAGCACCGGGCCACAGGGATGGCAGATTACTATCCAGCCAGAAGCATGGGGCTCATAGGCCAGTACCTCCCAGGAATGGATGGGCGGGCATCTGGGTATGGGCACCCAAGCACAGTGCAATTTAGTGGGGAACCCCAGGAGAGTAGGCCCATTAAGGGCATCCTGAAAACCTCTGCCCAGTTAGGTCAGTGGGGGGGGTACCCATCAAATCCTGGCAGCAAGGAGGAATCTGAAGACTCCTCTGAACGGCGCAGGACACAGGAGACCAGGTCCCCACATTCTGCCAGCCATTCCCAGGCTCGCAGAATCCGGGAAAACCTGGAAGATCAGACAGGAACCTCTGGAAGCAGTGCCTCTGAGTCAGAGGATGAATGGACCAGGGTTACCCGAACCAAAAAGGCCAATAAGTCAAAAAGGGCCTTGCTTAAGGACCCATTGAAGCAAATAAAGGCAATAAGGAGTGTTATCATGCCTTATAATAAGAACGCCAAGTATTCCGTATGGGAACACTTGGAGCTCTACGAGCAAATGATGGAGACTTTCCATTTGAAGGACAGCCAAAGCTGTATTCAATATGTAAAGTGGACCTTCTCACCAGAATACTCCAGTTTCTTTGCGGGGCTGGAGGACCAAAATCATTTAAGATGGTCCACCTATAAGGCGGCCATCTTGAAACATTTTTCTGTTCACAGAAATCCTCAAGAGGCTCGCAAGGCAGCCTACAATTTGCAATGTGGGGAGGATCAGGCCCCACAAGAATTTGTGCAAGAACTGAAACGTGCCTTTGCGCAGACCACCAGAAGGGTGCGCACAGACAGCAGAGAATTTGTCAATACATTTTTCCATGCCTTGCCCAAATATATAATGACTCAGCTCGTGAGAGATTTTCATGAGAAAAGATCTTTAGACTGGGTCATTGAACAGGCTACCCGGATCTATGAGGTGCAGAAGCCCATAGAAAATAAAAGCAATACCCAGAAAAATCCCAAAACCAACAGCACCCCTGCTGCTGCCAAGGTGGCGGAGGTAAAGGTCACCCCCGTTTTGGATTTGGAGATGGGGGGCCTAAAAACCTACCTGCACCTAATAATTCACAGTCCAGAAGGCCCTCGGGCCAGTCACAGACAGGGAGTCGAGGAGGTAGTCCCACAAATGGGGTCCCCCGCTCCCCTGACTATGTAAGTCCCCGCTATAAGGGAAACCGACCAATCCTGGGTTATGTGTGGACTCCTCCAGCCCAAGGGGGGGATCCGGCCAAGCACCTAACCCAGGGAACTTCCCTCCCAACTTCCCAAAGGAGGGCAGAAATTCTCCAAATCCTGGGCAGAACTTTTTCCCCAGGTATCCACCCAATTTCCAGCCCCAAAATCATCCATCCTTCTTTCCCCAATTCCCTGAGCCCAGACAACCTAATCCGGGAGAGGGGAGGCCAAGGGTGGAGGGGTACCAAAATCTTCCCAAACAGGGGTACTACCAGAGAAGGGATAGCTACCCTTCCCGGGATCAGCCCAGGGGAGAAAATAGAGCCCCGTATCAGCCTGAGCGGGTTTCCCAGTTAGAGCGCCAGGTCCAAAATATGGCACGGGATCTGGGTCACATACTGAGGGCTCAACAGAACCCTCAGATGAGCGTGCCACCGCAGAATGCCCCAAACTCTGGACCTGGTGCTCCAGAACAATGACGGGGGCAGCACCCCGATAACACACCGGCTCCCAGGGAGGAGGCACAAGGGGAAGGGGGGTGTAAAACCTTGGAGGAAGCTTCCTTCCCAACTTGTAAACAGCCCCTGGAAAACCAGGAACTGGAAACAAAATTTCCTACCCCTGAAAGTCTGCCACCCAAGGAGCAGAGAGGAGGTAGGAGAAACAAAGGACCCAAACAGACCCACTTTGTGGAGGAGGTTCAGGTCTTCCAATTTGAGGGAGAGGGATCCTCAGAAGATCCTGGGAAAAGGATCTTCTCCTTCAGAGATGGGGGAACTCCTCCCAAGGAAAAATGGGTCCCAAGGGATGTCAATCCAGACTGGGGAGATATGGAGACTGAGCTACCGCCGCCCATCATCTCATCCCAGAACCCACAATACCAAAATCCCCTGGTTCAAGCCCATCCTGGTGACTGCCTCCAAAAAGGGGGGGGCGGCCCAGAACCGGAACCAGGGGAATCCACAATGGCTCTGATCTCCAGTTGCCAACTTTTTCTTTCAGATTCCCAAGGCTCTCCACAGAATTCTGCCCAAATCTCTTCTCTAGCAATGTCCAAAACCAGAAAGTTAGCCCGCCAGTTGTCCAAAAATGTGCATTATCTGTGCCCTCTTGAGGAGAAGGAGGGAAGATACTATGCCCCGGTACAAGTACAGGGGCAGGGTACAATTTTGGCACTGGTGGACACTGGATCCCAAGCTACCCTTCTGTCCAAAAGGGCCTTTGATGAACTAAATGCAGGAATAGGGGAGAATTACCGTATTCCTCTCACCTCTCTTCCTGGACAACTGCAGAACTTTGACGGGAAGGAAATTCCCGTTGAGGGGACTGCAGACTTGGACATTAAAATTGGGCAACACAAGGTGAGACACCCGGTCATAGTAGTGACTTCAGAGGGCACCCCTTGTTTACTAGGGAATGACCTCCTGAGAAGGTTGTCACCCCTAATAGATTGTGTAAACAAGGTCCTCTGGACCCAGACTAGCCGACCAATAAAATTAAAACAGAGTGTCAACCATGTTAGTTTAAACGGCACCTGCCACATGGTTGAACAAAAATCTGACCAAGTAGAATTTCACTTCCAGAACAACCAAATTCCAGACGTGACAGTAATAGCAGTAGGACAACAGACTGGTGATGGGGGGGTCCTCTCTATTTCTGAAAATCAACCTTCCTTCCAGTTTAAAGTGGTATTCCACACTGGAAGGAAACACCCTGAAATTCTTTACTAATCCACAATCAGAAGCTCCCACTCCTATAGTCCAGAAAGATGTGAAATCAGCTCAGAGCCTGGCTGATATACAGCAAATTGGAGAGCAGTTGTTCATCCCTGTTCAGTTAAATGATGGGAAGGACTCTGTTCTCGCTCGAGTGTGTGTGAACAACAGTAAGAGCTTCATCAGCGAAGCCATGTTCCGCCAACTCCCAAAAGATCCAGCCATTCCCACATTCAAACTGATAGACAAATGGGAAATGGACCTAGAAGCACCCAATTCCAAACATCTCCTGCCAAGCAGGTGTATGCTCAAAATCTCCACTGGCAACAAGAGCATAGTCCACAATTGTTGGGTCGTGCGAGACGTTACTGCCGCTTTTTACTTAGGCAGTGACATTCTCAATCGCTTTGCCATTAGTTTGGACCTAATAAACTTCAAAGCTTGGTCCCGATTAGCGGATAATCCCATGGGCTTTGATGATCCAGAAAAAGCATTTAGGTCAGCTCAATTGCTACCTTATGCAGTTGAAATTCAGATCAAAGAGGAAGTCACCACCCCAGAAAGGACCCGACAATTCTCCCTGGAAGTGAAAGCTAAAAGAGGACAACATTTGAAAAACCCTGATGCTTACATACATCTAAACGCTTCTCTCCAACAGCAAGGGTTGGGGGTAAACCCAACTCCATTAGTCAACATAGAACATGACACCATTCTAATAGACGTGGATAACAGCGACTTAAAGAGTATTACTCTAGCCGCAGGCACCATTATTGGAATGGCGGTTGATGACCGACATTTTTCCATCGATTTAGGGAATTAACTCTTAGGACCAATCCCCAAGGACTGTTTTGACAGTGACAGTGATGACAATACAACACCAGACAGGATTTTTACCCGGCATGGGGGGAACTTCCTGGTGTACACTTCCTGCCCCTATGGTAAGGAAGATGTGACTTGTGACTTCAGGAGGGATGAGGTGATTTTCCAGGTCCATGAGGGTTGCCTTTCCCACCTGAGGCCTCCAGTCCAAATCAGCACTCTGACCAGGGGCTTCTCCACCCAGCTGGAGGAGGCCGCTGAGATAGCCAAACCAGAAGTCTTTCCAGGCTTCAGGCAGATGGTGGAAGAGAGAGTCAACCTAGCTGATGCCTGTGTGACTCTGGAACAAAAGCAAAAGTTGAAACAAGTTTTCGTGGATTTCCAAGATCTCTTTGCGGTAGACTCATATGACTGTGGTCGCACTGACATCCACACAACAACAATCCCCACGGACCCTGGCATGACTCCTGTGTTTGTGAAGCAATATCGCTTGCCTCTCGCATCAATGGAGTCCCTTACTGAAATAATTAAGAACCTTGAGTCCCGGGGAATAATCTGTCCAGTCCACAGCACCTTCAATAATCCGGTGCTGGGAATATTGAAGCCAAACGGCCAGTGGAGACTCTGCGCCGACCTCAGGGAGCTCAACAAACGGGTCCATACTTCCCGATGGCCTCTGCCCTACATTGGCCTAGGGCTGGCCCAGATCCAGGGGTCACAGGTATTCACTGCAATAGACCTGACCAATGGATACTGGACTGTGCCTGTCAGTAGGGAGGACCAATACAAGCTGGCTTTTACCTTTGGAGGCCAGCAGTACACATGGACCCGGACTCCCTTCGGATACCTCAACTCCGGCAATGAATTCAACATTTTCCTACACAAGGCCATGCCCGACCTGGGTGCAAGGGGTAACCTGGTTTATGTAGATGATGTCCTCATCAAAAGTTCATCTGTGGAGGAACACATAGCGGAGATCCGTTATGTTCTGACGCAGTTGAGGGCCGCCAGAGCAAAACTTTCCTTTCAGAAAGCACAGTGGTGTAGAACCCGTGTTAATTTCTTGGGGCATGAGATTACTCCTCAGGGTCTCTGTCCCCAGGAAAAGAAGGTGGAAGCACTCCAAAAACTGAAAGACCCCACAACTCTGCGGGAACTAAGGAGCCTCCTTGGACTGACTAATTACAGCAGAAAGTTCATTGAGGGCTACGCAGAGATCACCAGACCCCTGATTCATCTCCTGAAGGGGGGGGGTCAAGTGGGAATGGGGTCCAGAACAAGCCGAGGCGGTAAGACAACTCAAAAGAAGCCTCTCACAACGCCCTGCCTAGCTTACCCTGTCAGAAACAAGGAGTTCTTCCTGGAGACAGGGTTCTCTAATACGTGCTTGACGGCAGTATTATACCAAAAGCATGACAAGGTCAATAAAGTAATCTCTTATGCGAGCAAAACTTCATCCTCTGTGGAGGAAAAATTCAACGATTGTGAGAAGGCACTCCTGGCAACGGTGTGGGCATTGAAGAATTACCGCCCGTTTATCCAGGGGGAACACATCATAGTGGAGGCTCCACACCAGCCTCTGCAATATCTCCAGAGTGACAGAATCTGGGCCGGAAACGTGAGTAATTCCCGAATTACTTCCTGGATTCTGTCAATGCAAGGCTTTCCTGTGGAGGTCAGATATGGCCAAAACAAGAAGAGTCCCCTCGGGCAAGGTCTGGCTGACTTGCATGATTGTGCCAGAGAAAACTGTCTCGAGGACGAAAGTCTAAAAATCAAGGACAACACGGAGGCATACCTTAATTCCCCACACAAAGTCTTTGAAGAGGACAAGTGTGAGGGAATGCCCACTGTGTATGTGGATGGATGCTCTTACCATGTTGACAACAACGGGGAAAAAGAACTGGTGGCCGGCGTAGGGAATGCATGGATGAAGGAGTTCCCAGGACCCTCCGCTGGGTACAAAATTGGTCCCCGAAGTAGTCAGGTGGCAGAGTTGATGGCTGTGCATCAAGCCATCCTCACCGCTGTCCAACATCAACTACACGAACTGGTCATAATCACAGATTCGGATTATGTCCGGAACGGGTTCGTGGAGCACCTGGTTATTTGGAAAACCAGAGGCATGTTATGTGCTAACAACAAACCCTTGAAACATGGGAAGTTGATCCAAAACATTGATGATCTGGTCACATCGAATGGGATGACCATCTACTGGAAAAAGATCAAGGGTCATTCCAAAGTAGAGGGACCAAACAAAACTGGAAATGACTTAGCTGATCAGCTGGCCAAAACCTGGGCCATCCAAGGGGATCTAATTGAGATTGAGTCCCTGTTGGGGGAAATCCAGGTCACTGCTATCACTAGGTCCCAGACAAATGCTCACAATGATCTTTCAACTGCCCAATGGAGCAAGGAGACCCCTGATGCTGATTTGATTACCGCTCAGAAGCGGGATCCAATAATTGGTAAATTTTACCAACACATTGAGGACCCTGAGAACTTTCCCCTGACGGATACCGATTACATTGGGAAAGAGGACCTAAGAGTGTTGATGAAATGTCCAAAAATGTTCTGAATCCAAGACGGTTTGCTGGTAAGGAAATCCAAAGGTGGCCACGATCAGTGGGTGGTTCCTACTTCATTCCGAAGCCTGATGTTAAGTCACGCCCATGATGCGGCCACCGCCGGTCATAGGGGGTTTCACACAACACTGGAAATCTTAAGAGAGGTGGCATACTGGCCACACATGGGCCAGGACCTCAACCAATATTTGAAGGGTTGTCTTGTGTGTGCACAATTTCAGCCAACATCCCTCACACACTGGGCGCCTCTCCAAAAGAGGGGAATGACACTGCCATGGTCAGATTTGCAAATCGACTTTGTAGGCCCTGTGATTCGCTCGACTAGAGGAAACAAGTACATGTTGACCGTTACATGCTTGTTACCAAGTGGGTGGAATGTCTCCCAGCCCAAAATTGCAAGGCAGAAACAGCAGCTGCCCTGATGATTAACCACATCTTTTCCCGTTTTGGTCTACCTCAAAGGATTGAGTCAGACAGGGGTAGCCACTTCACCAGTGAAGTAATGACAAATATGTGGGAGATACTGGGGGTTAAAAGGAAGCTACACATTGCTTACAGGCCAGCTTCTTCTGGAGCAGTAGAGAGATACAACCGAACCATTGTGAGCATATTAAAAAAGTTTGTGGCAGATTCTGGGCCAAGTTGGGATATCCGATTACCTCTGGTCCTAATGGCCATCAGATCTACCCCTTCATCTGCATCCAAAATGTCACCATTTGAGTTGATAACTGGACGCAAGATGGTGCTTCCGCAGCATTTGCTCTACAGGACCCAAGAGCAGACACTAATAAATGCCTCCACAACTCACGAGTATGTGGAGAATTTAAGGAAACACCTTCAACATGCTTTTGCTTATGCTCAGCGGAATCTAGAAAGATCAGCTGAGAGTATGAAGACCCACTATGACCTGAAAACTTCCAGGAAGGAATATCAGGTGGGGGACCGGGTCTATTTATACAATTTCCAAAGGAACCAGGCCAAACAGCGAACATTTTTGCCTACATGGAAGGGACCCTTTGAGGTTATAGACAAGATCTCCCCTGTGGCCTACAAGATCCACATCCCCAAAGGCGGTTTGGCAGAGGGGGAAGACAAGTGGGTCCATATAAATCAGTTAAAGTGTTGCCATCCCAGGCACACTCTACAGCAACTAGAGGAATCCTCTGGAATCCCTGAGGGGGCCACTCCAGAGTAAGTCAGTTCTAAGCTAAAATATCCCACATATAGTCTCTAAAATATTATGTTCTTGTGAGCGACTGTCTCTGAATTATATCTTGTTTTTCAAACTAAAAATGCTACGTCTCCGTATGTATAAAATATATATGTTTGCCACACCATTAATAGTGGTGGAAAAATGTCTATGAGTAGGTATTGCCGCTTTTGCTTTCTCGTCCTAGGAGAGATGAAACCAAGGAGAACGACCCAGGGACCGGGAGCAAAGATCCGAGGGGCCCAGTGTACCGCCCAATACTCCCATCAGGACCGGCGAGGAGAACCGACTAATCAACCCCTGATGGAGGAAAGGATGCTGAACTTTGTCATCTGCGGTATTGGAAGAAGATGATGCGGACCTCCCAGCACGTGGGTCAACATCCTTAGCACCCGACATCCCCTCGACTCAATCCAAGTGCAGTCGGGCGGGGGGGTTTGTTGGGTGTTCTGACCCACGTTTGGACTATTATGCTACAACATTTGGTGCTGTGGGCTTAGGATATCCAAGATGGCCGAAAAAGCCCACATGTGCGCCAGAATCTATGAAAACCGCGCAGTTTGTGCGCACACCAAAATGGTCGCCTGACTTGACACCCCCCGGTGCAGGTGTGCTGGGTCAGAAGAGCCATGAGTGAAATGGGGTGCCAAAGAGAAAAACAGAAGTGCCTGTTCGTTAGAAAGCACTTTAAAAATCACCCTTTGTTTCTCTGAAGGCAAGCTCAGAATGCCCATTTCAAACATTGCAGAATATCCAACAATCTCACTGAACACCAGCAGACATTTGACAGAATAAAGTCTTGTTGGCATACAAAATCTAGAAAGAGGATGAGCCTAAAATAATGTTCATAGCAAAACTGGCTGAGCTGTGGATTTCAGCAATTTAAGTAAATTTGGACTGAAAGACACTAAAAATCTAAATGTTTAAAAGAAATGAGTGACCTACTTTTGAGTGTCACATAGGTTGCAATTGTTTAAATGTCATAGTTTTAAACTTAGAATCAGCATTCTAGCTGCATGCGTAAAAATTGGAAGTTTGATTTGGACAGGAAAACTGGCAGCCAAAGAGACATTTAGCTGAGGCCTGGCTTAAAAAGAGAGGGAATTTTGCCCACCAGCTACCCCCGACAGGAGTTGAGACTTGCACAACAGCTGTGTTCCCAGGCCTAGCTGCCTTTTGCTGTTCCCACCAAAAGGGATATGACACTTCTCTGATTGAATTACCTGGGCTTTGCAGGAAATTGAACAAAGCCCTGTCCTGACTCAGGCAAATGTTTTATTGGGGTGTCGTAAAAGTGGCTTCCTCCTGGAAGGAAAGGGGAGGAGCACTGCCTGTGAGAGCAAGCTGGCTTGGCAGAACTGGAAACACCAGAAATTCAACCTTGTGCTGGGGGGAAACCACACCCCTTTGGGGTCAGAACATAAATCTAAAAAGATGGATCATTCATAGAGCGGACTTGTGAAAATTTTATAAGTGATATCATTATTCTTGTGATTTTTCTGTGCACATTTGAAGACGTGTTAGGACCCGGTGGTATGTTCAGGGGGGTTTTTAGCGTAAAAGAGGATATTACTCTAAATGTATGTATGTTAAAAATCTGACACTCCACCACCTAATGCCCACATGCTTTGCGAACATTTGTGTAAATGCGGGGACAAATCCAATATTGGTAACCCGACCAAAAAGTGAAATATGTTGCCATTTTTGAACCCAAGCTCCTAGAAACGACAGAATTGGAACAGGGGCTACCATCAGTAAATGCATGATGTGTGTATGCAATGCCAAACAACTATCTATCGGGGAAGTATGTATTTGGATCAGATATAGATTTATGCGTAAAGTTGACAGGGGAGGGTTCTCTGACACATAAACAGACCTCATCATGATGACACCTCATTTCATTCCCCCAATCAAGGGGAAGAGGAGGAAGTGGCCAATGACAAGTGGAGAGGGGTAGGGCCTAGAAAGCTAGCCTCTCCACCCACTTTCAAAACACATAAAAGCAGACAGTCAGGACAGATAGACACATTCTATTCCATCTGCTGCGGGACGCTCTGCCGGGAAAATCCATACTTTACCTCCATCAACCTCCAGAGAGCCAACACAGAGACTTCAATCTATCCACCTTCAGAGACCAAGACTTTACTTCAGAATTTGTAGCAGAGAGGTCAACTACAAGCTAAATCCCTCTTTAGCGGGCCTCAAATCATTGCACCTATTCACAGCCAGGCGAGCTGTTTGAATTCTTTGCGAGAACTCTTGCCATTTGCCAGAAAGCAGTGTTGTATCCAGAGAGAGACCAGCTGAACCGGAGACCGCTGAATCCGGACCCACAGACCTGATCAGAACCAGAGACCCAGACCAGACCAGCAGAGTAGAGCTGACCCAGACGCTGTGTGCAGAGACCGTCCGTGGCGAGTGAAGAAAACCCGCTGACCAGATCGTGACGAGGCCCAGTCCTTCTAAAAATTAGGAGTGGGTATCCGCCAAAACTGTGCAGAACCCAATCTCTTAGTTAAAATAATCTAATGCAAGCTATTTTAACTTGAGTAGAACTGTCTCCTAGAGATCCTGTCACCTGTCATTCTTAAGCTGCGAGCTGTCATATGTAATTCCAAAGTTGCACGCTGTCACTTGTCATTTTGAGTTGTTTTAAATCCGAAAATCTACCTTTACTAAATCGTTCATAACTCCGGAACCGTTTGGGTTAGGAACAAAATTTAACTTTCATCTGGAAGCTGAGATCCTAGGCTGTCCTAGGACCCCAAAACGATAGTGCTACTCCTTGTAGTTCCTCTGTAATCGCGCCCGGCGCACTCGGAAAAATTTGCCATGATTTGACATTTTGCCGCGAATTGAAAGGTTAGCTCACGTGCAAAAATCTGCAGTTGCTTGCCTTCCGTTGCAAAAATTCGTTTGCAACCTGACAACCATTCATAGAGCATTGCTAAAGTGATCCTGAACTCATTCAAAGTATCTATCACTCACCCTGAACCTCTAGAGGGAATTAAAAGCATTTTAGCATATTTTTCACTTCCTTGCAAACCACATTCAAAGCATTTTGGGCCTGTGTTTAAAACTCCGACCTGTTTTCCTCTAAGCTTGCTGGGGGGGAACTGAATTTCATATTGTATTGATTGCATTCCTGAGAACTGTGTGCTCTCCTTTCCATCTCCTTATATTGCATAAAGGGGGGAGTGAATTTTCAAAGAAGAGTGATTACATTGTCTTTTAGTGAAGTCCTATCAAGTCGAATTCTGTGCTGCATTCTTTTTCATCTGTGCAATTCATTGAAACCATAAAGCATTCTCTGATACTTTATTCCCCTGTTCCTAGTCATAAGTCACCAGAACTGTGCTATTGTAGGATTGCTTATTGCTGATTACTGCTCATATGCCTAAGTGCGCTACCAAATAGTAATGTATTATCAAAGTGTGACATATCTATAAATTGTTAATTTCTCAAATAAATATTTTAAATTTGCAAAACAAACCTACTTCTTGACTCAGTGGGGTCAGGGGGATTCTAAGAGAGGGGTGTTATACCGGGGTAGTCATCCAGAACTCATGAACTGGGCATAAAGATATATCAATAAGGGTTTTCATTCAGTATTCTAGACTAGGCGTTGACTTAGCTGTAGTGTTGAATTGAATCCTCTTACACCCCACATCAGAGGTAAATACAGATAAAACAATCGAGAAGCAGAAAACACAGGAAGAGGTAAACGGAACACCAAAGGGTGAATGCACAACGACCACAGTTGAGAATGATACAACTAAAATATACTGCTTAATGACAAGACCAGCAGTAGGATATAGCGAACCTCTGTATGTACCTGCGTGCCCCATCCCCACTCCCTCGGGCGGAGTGGTAGCCACCGCGCCACCACCATATGACAAAGGAGGGCTTTATGGCCCGACAAGTGCACCCCTTGTAAACATAGCGCGATTAACTGGAGATTTAGACCGCCAGTTTGCGCATGCACAAATGGAAATAACACGGCTAAGAGCACTGTGTGACAGGGGCCAAATACTGCCTGTGGGAGGGGAAGTACTGCCATTGTCAGTAGCAGGCCTCAAACCCCCGCTAAGTGTAACAGGAGAATCAGCACCAGCTACAACAGGACCAGCACAGTCTACATCATCACAAGGAGCACCCACATCAAAAGGGCTAGAGAAAGAATGGCGATCAGGAGAGTTCCTGTTCCATCTGAACTATAAACCAGTAAAAATAATACAACCAGCCACCCCAGAAAGCCAGCAAGGGGAAGGACAGGAAGAGAATAATGAGCAAGAAGAGGAAGTAGAAGAGGTGTGGAGTGACCTAGATGAATATGAAGAGGGAGTAGCAGCTGTGGGATCCCCACTACCATTTCATTTTGATGACTTAGATTAATGATCACCCCCACGATGGCAGGGTAGATTAAGACAACGAATAGGGAATATGCTGGTAAGTAAGACGAAGAAAGAGACGGTAGGTAAAACAGGAAAAAAGCATAAACTGCAGATGCCGTTGATACACAAGGGAGCTGGTAGGCCACACTATATTCCATGGGCCCAGATGGACAAGAACAACCTGTTGAAACTCCTCCCCCCACTTGCGGGAGGGGCAGGGAATTGGATACACGCGTTCAAGAAGAACACAGCAGGAGTACCCTTAGCAATAGGTGATGTAAAGAGTTTGTTAGTGTCCGCCGTTGGTGATCAAGCAGACGCAGTGTGGGAGAAGTCGGGGTTCCCGTGGGTGACTATGAGTTGTGTCCGCCATGATGGATCACCCTTCAATAATGTTCGAGCGCGTTGCGGCGCACATTTCCAGATATTCCAGATTTACACTTAGTGATGCAATGTACAATGGAGGAGAATGAAGATCCTATGCAATTCATACTACGGCTGCAAGACTTATGGAGAAATTAAACTGGTATGGAGTGGAACCAATCTACCGCCTTGTTCAATTTTATAATAAAGAAAGGGCTCCCGAAAGAGGTACAGAAGGCCTTGGACAAAATAGCTGGAGCCAAGGGCTGGCCTGAAATTCAGAGCATAATTGTGCACCACTGTAGGAGGATCAAAGAGAGAGAAAAGGAGATAGCACAAACAAGGTTGGCAGACAAAGCAAAGCTGGTGCAGAACAAATTAGATTAGGTCGCCGCCATGAATGCAAGCATAAAGACAGATAGGGAGAATGAGGGGGATGAAAGTGCAGGAGGCAATCCAGTCAGAATTGCTGCAATGTGGGCAGCAGGAGGGCCAGGACTGTGGGACGGAGAAGAGCAAAACAGAGGACCTCAGTGGCAAGAAAGGCCGGCAAGAGGACGAGGTGGGTACCGTGGTCCGAGAGGAGGGTTTGGAGGTATGGGGAACAGAGGATTTGGCGGGCAAGGGATGAGAGGAGGACAACAAGGGTCGTGTTGGAACTGTGGGAGGTGGGGGCACTATTCAAGACACTGCAGGATGCGGCCCTCAGGGTATTTCCAAGGGCAACCGCCCGTGGAAAATGAACAGGTATGGGATGTCCACTTCAAGGTAGCCCCTATGGATTACCAATAGGGGGGGAAGACCACATGACAAGTGTTATAATGAACCCCAAATGCAGCAAAGACAACCACCCTCACAACCACACCATGGCGCCTCACAACCCATGGCAAGACAAAATACCGTAGGAAACGTCAACAGCAACATTTTCGCGACATCCGCAAATGGTGCACCTGCACTGCTCCGCGGCACAACTGTGGTGGGAGATAATGTTTTCTCAGTGCCAGGACAGGAAAGGTATGCAGATTAGGACAGCCCACAGAGAGCACTTGCATATCCACCACCCTATGTGCAGAAGAGGGACCACTAGTGGGGGCAAAGATAGGAAATAAGCAGTTTATCTTTATGGTAGACTCAGGAACGGAAAAATCATGTCTTATGGAAGGGCGGTTTTTGCTCTCAGGCAGGAATTTGGAAATGCATGGGTTCTCTGGGGCTATTTTAAAAGATACTTTCACCAAAGATCTTGATATAACTGTAGGGAGAAAAACAGTGTGCTCACCCTTACTGTATCACGAAGACGCGTCAATCAATTTGCTGGGAAGAGACTTGTTGAGTAAGTTGAACATGACCATCTCATTCACCGAGTGGGGAATAGTGTGTTCCACCCCAGGAGTATGCCCAGTACGAGCAATGGTAATGATTAATATGATGACAAACGAGGTTGTAGTACGGGGAATACCCATTGACATAGACATGTTCTTTTATGGCATCAAGGTGTTTGCCCGAGTAGTGCCTGAAATTATGAGAAAAGAGTGGAGAACACCATCTGATTTTATATTCCGCCCCATTGCAAATACAGATGTTGTACAAGGAACTGTACTGCCCATAGTCATCGAGGCAGTTCAAGTATCGAATAAACGTATTGTGGTGATAGGGTTGGACACGCATGGATGCGAGTGGAGAACTGTGTTATGCATAGACCCAAACATAACACTAAGAGATCTAACTGACAAATAACTATTCACTGATAATGAAGGTGATGGAGAGATAATAATGGAGATAAGTATACCTTGTGACATCATGATCCAGTACAGAGAGGTACACAACCCACTTATGGCCAGTGTCAGTGCCCCACCCACAATATTTGAGGAAGACATGGCGAAAGTAGCGCCAGAGATGTGGACCTCAGGCCCCCATGATAGGGTTATTACATGAAGTAACACCAATAAAGACAAACTTAAACCAGGTGCCATACCGCCAAGAGTGAAACAATACCCAATATCAAAAGAGGCAGAGGAAGGGATTAGAGATACATTCAATGCACTTCTCAGACAAGGTATAATAGTGCCATCGAATTCCCCATACAACACAGCAATCTTCCCAATCAAAAGTGAAAGGAGGGGCGTGGAAGTTGATCCAAGATCTCCGCCCACTCAACGACATCATCCAAAAAGAGTTCCCACTAGTGCCTAACCCGGCATCAATACTGTGCAGTATACCCAAAGAATCCACATGTTTCACTGTAGTGAACTTGAAAAACGCCTTCTTTTCCATACCACTTGACCCAGGATCACAGTACCTCACAGCGTTCACACTGGGAAATAACAGATATGAGCATCACAGACTCCCCCAGGTATATTGTGAAAGCCCAAGCATTTTTACTTGAGTATTACGTGAAGACATTGGAAATATTGACTTGGAGAGCATCATAATACAATACGTAGATGATTTACTTATCTGCAGCAAAACAGAAGAAAAATGTAGAGAAGATTCCATAACATTGTTAAATGTGTTATCCACCAAAGGGTACACAGTTGATAAAGGGAAACTACAATACTGCCTTGCCAAGGTCTTGTACCTCGGACAGCTGATATCCAAAGATGGCAAAAGAATACTCCCTGACAGAGCAGCTGCCATACGCAACATAATAATACCAAAGACAGTGAAGGACATGCAAAAATGTCTTGGCATATGCAACTACTGCAGAGCATGGATACTTGATTATGCAGCATACACATGCCCATTATTGCAAGCATTAAAGGAAGCGCAAAACAGTAGGGCCACAATAAAATGGACACATGATATGATGGCCCAGTACTTCAGACTGAAAGACCTCATAGCAGAAGCCCCAATTATCGCGAACCCAGATTATGACAGGGAATTTTTCTTATTCTCACACTGCAATGGAACACTGATGACTGCAGTGTTAATGCAAAGAACATCACCAGGCCACAAGCCATTGGCCTACTACAGCGGAACACTGGATGCAGTAATGCAAGGTCACTTCGCGTGCCAACAAGCCCTCGCAGCTGCGGCCTTCGCCATTGAAAAGAGTGCCACAATTGTAATGGGATGTTCAGTAACACTGTATGCAGAGCATTCACTATTTGCAATTCTTGAGCGGTCAAAGTCAACACTGACAACACAAAGAGCGACTGCATATGAGATCATTATTTCAAGCCACAATGTGCACGTAGTCAGTTGCAAGACAGTAAACCCAGCAACGTTCATTACAGAACCGTGTACTGTGGAAGACATGCAGGAGCACGATTGTGCAACATATGAGGGGGAGGGTGATGATATTCCCAAAGCAAGGGAAAACGCTCTGCAGGAAGGGGAAATATACTTCATAGACGGGTCAGCATCAATAAATCCAGAAACAGGAGAGAAACGTAGGAATGGCAGTAGTACGGATGGAGAAAGATAGCTATGAAACGATCGTCCAAAAGCGCCTCCCTTCCCATTACTCTGCACAAGCGGCTGAACTAACGGCATTGATTGAAGCATTACATACAGCCAAAGGATGCACAGTGACTATATATTCAGATTCAGCATATGCCACTACCACTGTACATTCAGGACTATTGCGCTGGCATAGAAGAGGGTTCAGAAGAGCAGATGGCTCACCAGTACAGCACGCCACATTATTGAATGAACTAATAGAGGCCTTAGCAGAACCATCAGTAGTAGCAGTTGTGAAATGCCAAGCCCATACCAATAACACAGATGCAATCTCATTGGGAAACACGGCAGCCGACGCAGCAGCGAAGGAGGCCTTGTTTTTCAATGTATCCCCTGCGAATGAGTGCATTGTCAAAACAACTACCACAGAACCACTAGAAGAGGCCTATAGCAACACACCCATAACACAATTAATAGAGCTACAGAGAAGAGCACCAATAGAGGAGCAAGAATTATGGAGTAAATGGGGATGTAAACAATCCCCTACAGACCTCATTTGGAGACAAGAGGCAACAGGGAAGGTAGTAATGCTGGTAGAATTACTAGAGGTAGCATTCCAACAGCTGCATTTCCCGGCCATGTGGCAAAACAACACATCTCCGCAGACATTCAGGAACATTGGTTCGTCCCCAACCTACAGGAACATCTGTCCAAATTTATCATAGATTGTACTACATGCCAAACATACAATTGGGGGTTGACTTTGAGGACATTACGAGGGACTTTGCCACGGCCTATAGGGCCCTTTAGAGAGCTCCACATAGATTATGCAGACATGGGAGAAAGATGCAATGGGGCAAGATATCTAATTGCGGTAGTATGCCCCTTCTCAAGGTGGGTGGAAGCGGGACCATGCCCCCACCTGGACGTGAAGTGTGGAGCCAAGTTTTTGGTGAGAGAAGTGTTTTCCCGGTGGGGAATATGTGATGTGATATGATCAGACAATGGCACACACTTTGTGAATGACCTCTTTAAAGAAGTGACGTCACTCCTAGGGGTGAAGCACAAACTGTGTTCCATTTATCATCCGATGGCTAATGGAGTGGTGGAAAAGATCAACGGCCTGCTCAAGAGTAAACTATCGAAATTGTGTAACACACTGAAGAAAAACTGGGTGTATTGCTTTCCGCTAGCACTGTTCCAACTCAGAACGCAGCCAAGCAAAGACCATCATTTAAGCCCCCATAAAATTGTGTCTGGAAGGCGGATACACATGCCACTTTCCCCGATTAGAAGAGCATCAGATGCGCACAGGGCTGCAACAGTGCTGGGGGAAGAATTTAAGGAATACTTGACCCAGCTGACACGCGCAGTACGCAGTACAGCACGACAGATAGCACCACCATTCACCGAAAATGCAGCAACAGACACCACAATGCCAGCCTCAGATAGCCCCAGTGGCCCGCTAATGCCAGGAGCACAGGTGTATGTGAGGAGTTTTGTTAGAAGGTGGAATTCACCACGGTTCCATGGGCCATATGAGGTGGTTTACAGTACACCCACTGCAGTGAAGGTTAAGGGAATGAAGTATTGGGTGCACCTCTCAGATGTGAGAAGGGCGCGCGGTATAGCACTCCCTCAATGTGAGCAGGCATGTGCAAGTAGCACTACAACTGAGGTTGAGAACTAATTACAACCTGATCAATTGAGAAGAACTTAGAATGGAGCAGAACAGATGATTTGCCTTCTGCTACTTCTCTATCTGTTCCACTCTCTCTCTCTTTTTCTCGCTGATTCTTCCTCCCACTATATTTATATATATATATATTTAAAAAAATGATGATGAAAAGTAAAAAGAATATATATATATGAAGCTGATAAAAGAAAAATGTTTATAAAACGTATAGTTAAGGTAAATGAAAATAGCAAATAAAATGCCATGTGTAAATATGTATATATGATAAGCATTTCTGGTCGCTTAAGAAATTTATATCGCCCCTCCAGGTGACAAAATGGCCGAAAGGAGTGCACTCACAGAGACAGAGACTGATTTAATGTTAGCTAACAAATACAGCAATGTCGAATATTTTAAAATGGGCTGCTGTTTTGCTTTCTGTGATGCTGTTCTTCATGGCCTGGTATTACACTCTCTTATCTCTGGTTAATGATATGCGCAAAGGTGGGAGGGGGCCCAACTGATACGAGAAGGATCAAGCCTAATATGGACTGGAGTAAAGACAATGGGCCTCATTACACGGATGGCGGTAAGGATTTACTGGTACCGGTAAAATACCGGTACCGGTAAATCCTTACTGCCTTACTACGAGGTCCCTTTGCGGGTTGGGGGATTTAACGCCTGCTTTTTGCAGGCGTTAAAAACCAACCCGCAAAGGGACCCAGGGAGCTAATTATGGTACCGCAATTTGCGGTACCGTAATTAGCGCCTTCCCCATTCCCATTGAGCCCTATGGGGCAAAAATGGGAATGGGGAAGGGCAATGGCGGAAGGGGGAATTACCGCCCCGCCAACCTTGGAATGGGGCGGTAATTCCCCTTTCCGCCAAGGCGGTGCCGGTATTTTACCGGCATGAACCATGGCGCCAATAGCGCCATGGTTCTCCGCCATCCGTGTAATGAGGCCCAATGTGGGGAGAAACATATGTCACTGATGATAATGATACGAATGCAACACACGCTTTAGAGCACTTCACTGCCGACCCAGCAATTATCTCCCTATTACACCCTGGCATGAGTATGAGTAACAATAATGAAACAACTGAACATGATGGCGACTATTATTGGCCGAGTGACTTGGCCAACACAAGTAAGCATGCGCAGACAACCATAGAACCTATCTCATATTACACTGCTGCTACTAATGAGTATAAACACGTCATATCTAACAGTAATGATACTGCCTGGGCTGGGGTGTTCCCAATTCATTATCAAAAAGTAAGAAGTTACAAGAAGGAGGGAAAGAGGAGAGAAAAAAGTGGGGGGGGAGGGAAAAGATACAACATTTATCATGATCTGGGTTTAGATGAAATAGAAGACCCCCGCCACCCCGATGAATTTAACAAATGGTATTCGGACATGAGTGTCACGGCAAAGCAGGCAACGAATGAAAGCTGCTACGTCTGTTCACTCATACCGCATGCATCGGGGACGCCCAAAATGTTAGTACCACACAAAGTGCCCTTGTCGGAGGCCCAATGTTTGATTCATCTTGTTCTGTGTAGGACAAAAAGCACCTTCCAGGCACACACCGTCACAATAGAAATGCTGGAAAATGAGAGAACATTCACTAGCAGGCGGCAAGGAGTAGTTTGCATCAAAGAGCCACTTTTTGTCATAAAGGGGACGAGGTATGCAGAGAACAAATGGCACGATGAAACTATCAAGTGCAAAGCAGAAGCACTCAGTGGAAAACTTCCAGTTGGTGAAGGCAGTTTGTGCCCCTATCTGGTCGCAATACGTTAGTAAGCTAACATGGATTACCGCACTGGAGAAGCAAATACAAATACAAAAGGAAATACAGCATGAACTCTGCTTCCACGGGGAAGGGAAAGTGAACATGGGGGTGACAAAGAGATGCAACAAGACAATAATAATCCCTGATATGAAGAAAGGCACCGCAGCACTCATGGACATGTACTGGATATGCAGTAAACAAGCCTACCTACACCTACCTGCATCCTGGAAAGGTACATGCGCCTTAGCCACCCTACATACGGCCCTTACGTTAGTACCCGAAAGCCACATCCAAGGAGCAGCAGGAGAATCGGCTGGCAAATCAGCAGCAGGAGAATCGGCTGGCAAATTGGCAGCATTGCAATCGGTAGATGCATCGACAACACCCCAACAAGGGAAAACAGAACCACCGGCTTATGAACTGTTGTCCGAACGAGAACTGAAAACAAAATTATCCCGAAGTAAAAGATCATCCAACTATATTTCGTCTGAATCATCGAAACTCCTTGCGGAGATCCCACAAAAATACAAGCTCTTCACATCCGCAGAGACATTCTTTGCATCGCTCTTAGCGCCAGGACTCCAGGCACGAGCCAACACCAAATGGTTAGAAATAGTGCGCTGGAAGCTGATCCAACTGGCCAATGACACTGAAGAAGGGTTCAACGTAATAAAGATAGAGCTCTGGGCCTTGCGCCTAATGACAATGCAAAACAGATATCTTATAGACCTCCTCACGGCAATGGATGGCGGTGTTTGCAGAAAAATCGGGGGGTGTGTTGCACATTCGTGCCATCTGAAGATGCAGATAACGGGACACTTACCCATGTGATATCAGCAGTTCACAGCTTAGGAGAACGGATGAGAACAGAGGGCGGAGGAGAGCCAAGCACATGGTTTGACAACATGTTCAGCTGGATACCATCATGGGTCAATGTAATGATGAAAATACTTGTTCCTGTCATCGTCTTTGTGCTGCTGGTTTTCTGCGTGTGCCAATTAGGTCTCCAGTGTTGTGTAAAAAGTATGCCTACCTCAGCTATGATGATGGTAACAATGGGCCGCCCGACAATGGTAGCAACTATGATAGATGCACAAATACAAACAGGGGAACATAACCCCCCAAAATACAGGATGACTGCAATATACAGACAGTATGGGGACAGGGTTGATAATTTATACCACACTACAATCAAAGAACCAAGGGAGCTACAATGGTATAAAGAGGTATGGGTAGATCTGGATGGGGATGGTGGGATATACCTAACATGCACTCCTGATGAATACACAAGAAGAGGGCATAGCTTGAGGAGTGTGTGCAGAGCATGGATGCCTATAAAAAATACCCCAGCATGGGAAGAAGCTGTTGCAGAAGCTGAGTATTACCGAAGGGAGAATAAAAGAGCACAAGGCTCGTAATTTGTTACTTTAGGTGTAACGAAAGGGGGGAATGTGTGGGAGCGAGGGGCCAGCAGGTCCCTCGCATCCTTTACTTCTCAGTAAAAACCCAGACCAAGTGCCTCCAGTGGTGGGTTCGCCCCTTGCCCTTATGCGATGTCGACTTTGGTTAACATTTGCGTAGATGGGACCAGTGAGCAGGACACAGGGCATCCATTTTTGTACCCCCTTTCGACTCCATCTTGGTGACTAGGCCTCACTGCGATAATACAAAAACGCTTCTCTCTCCTTTCTCGCAACGGCCAGGCGCGCAGAGCAAACGGCCCCCACCATCTTTCCCACTCCGACTGGAAAACTCTGCATCTCCATTCTCATGCTGAAGCCGGAGGTAATTGCAACAAAGAACAAATGTAACACAACACTCTTCCTCTGACATCACTGTTCTGCGTGTGAACCAGCATGAGCTGAGCACATAGCTCATCTATCTCCACAAACGTGTCCTTGCCCCCATACCCTCACCAGTGGAAACGTACTGCCATTGTAACCCCGTGCCCCTGCAAGGTATCCCTTTTATGTGCCAGACCGCTGACCACGCCATGATGCCCACCCAACAGACCACCAACTAACATTAGACCCCTGCTGCAGTATATTGTTGTCGACTACTAACAAATATCAACATACTAGAGATTCTTACGAACACAGACCCTCACTTCAACCAGTGTTATTATAAGTGGTCAAGACCCTTAAACTAATGCCTTTATAATCCGATGTTATTGATAGTATAGACACGAGTGTGAAGTTTATAGAGACATGATGATTTGTTCAAAGACTTCGAAAGATTATTATTTAGTGCATGCATTTTAAGAATGTATTATGTTAGTTTAGCTAGTGGCCACCCTGCTTCACAGCGACCTGACCTTCTCCCAGTCCGAGCACAGACACCTGACGTCCATCCTCCCGCCAACCAAGCAGCCGACCCGGAGGAAGAGATGCCGCCCACACCATAGGCACTATATGGACTGTCCAATCTGGAACCAATGTATTACCCTATGTTAGTTGCGTCATCAATGACACATTTGTCTTATAAAATGTATTGTAACCTTAATTCTTGTCAGAGCGCTCTCATAGGCAGCAGAGTTCTTTGGATGCTATTTACTTACATAAACCTTACCTTGAACTCTAGCAGCCTGTTCTCCTTGCCTCATTCCCCATCCGGGGTGTGTCTGGTTTATTCTATTTTTATTTCCTTTGCACGTGAGAGACGGGGAGGGCACAAACAGTAGCTACCACATTTTGAGTCCAAAACATAATGGCTGACCTGATGGAGAATTTACCATATTTGAACAAAATGAATCGTGTCTGGCAAATCGCAGAGGTTAATTTTTGTTCAATTTTAGCCAATTCAGAGTGAACAAAGGGGAGGCCATCAAAAATAAGCCCAAATATACATACTTTGGGACAACGTCAATTGCTGTGTTCTTAATTTTCCACTCCAATTTATTTCGCCGAGAACCTCTAGGTGCATGCAAGAAAATTTGTTGTTTTTTTTTTGCTGTTAACAACCAACTCATTAATACTAAAATAATTACAGAGGGCAGTTAGCAAATTTTGTAAACAAATAGGTATTTTCGAGATTAGTACAAGGTTGTCAGTGTACCACAGAGCTTTAACTTCAACACCATTTATTTTTGGGGCATCAGCCATTACCTTGTCAAAAATCCATTTGACATCATTGATGAAAAAATTAAACAGAGCTGAAGCAATAATACATCCCTGCTTCAGCCCTCGTTTAGTTGTTACTGCAGCTGATAGCAATCCCTCTAAGTTCATTCTTATATGTACAGCAGTGTCCGAATGAAGGGCATGAATAATGTTGATCAACGTAGGTGGACATTCCGCTTTGATAAGTTTGTTCATAAGTTTAGATCTAGAAACCGAATCAAAAGCGGAATGCAGGTCTACGAAGGTGAAATAAATTGGTTGCTTTATTGCTTGTGCTTGTAGTTTGATGGCATTTAGGGTAATCAAATTAACGGCGGTCCCCAACCCAGCTACAAAACCTGTTTGCTTCAGATCATGCTGATGCATCTTAGCAGTCCATGGGCCTCATCACGAGTCTGGCGGTAACCCTTAAATACGGCGGTAGCGCTATTACCGCCAAATGTAAGGGTCTGCCAGATCATGGCCTTGGCGGATTTCACCCCAGCTGTTAGCTGGGGGGAAATACGCAGCAAATTTGCTGATTTTCGCGCTATTACCGCCGGCGAGAAATCTGCCGGCGGTAATAGCGCACATTTTCCCATTGGGCCCAATGGGGAATGAGGAATTCCTGAATGGGCCCAATGGGGAATGGGCACTAACCGTTCTGCCAAACCTGTGATCCGGTGCTAAAAGCGCCAGAGGGTTTGGCGGTAGGGCTAATAGCACCGGCGGTAATAGCGCCAGCGTTACCGCCCAACTCGTGATGAGGCCCCATGTATTGAAATCCCTTAGAACCAAGCGTGAAAATATTTTTCCAGGTGCAACCAGCAAGGCAATTGGGTGATAACATTTAGGGTCCTTGCAATCTCCTTTTTTGTATATAGGAACAATCAGCGAGGAACGCCAGGACTTGGGTAGCTTTCTAGATGACAAAATGCGTTGGAAGGTGTTGTTAAGAATCACCGCCCAGTGTTGCAGATTTTGTTTAAACATGTAATTCGTAAGCCCATTTGGACCTGCTGCCCATGATGTAGAGGATTTATTGATGAATTCTTTTACAATGTCTTCGGAGCAAGCTAAATGCCAACAAGGGTTAGATCTATTTATGTAATTGTAATCACTCATGTTCACATCAGCATAAAATGCGGTAAAATGCGTGAGCCATTGTGCTTCAGTAACCCCATTGATTTGATGATCAACTTGAGAGGAGGAGTTACATTTGTTTAGCAGTTCCCAAACTTGTGCTGAGTTTTTCTAATGGCAAGCTGACATGAAAAGTTCACCATCAGTTTGAAAGAGATGGGTTTTCCTAGAACGAACCCAGTTACAATAACAGCATTTAGCAGCTTTGATTTTCTTATCTCTTTCTGCCACAGGTAATTTACGTAAATTCTGCAGATTTCTTTTATGGTCAGTTTTCCTCTGTTGTAGAGCAATATCAAAGCCATGAGTATGAGTGTTGGACAATCTGCTAATACACAGTAATATGTTCCTAAAAGTATCTAGTACATCTACATATGACTCAAACCCATTTAACCTTTGACTATTCAGGATCAATTCATTCAAAGATGTTAACTTGTCTTCTGACCATCTGAACCGTTTTTTTGCATTATTGACCACTATCCCTTGTTTGGACCACTTCTGTAATTTGACAGTTCTCTGGTCTGAGGTAGTCCAATACAATGATAATAAATGGTGATCGCTTTTGGTTTGTTTGACAATTACAAATTTGCTAGCAGTCACAAAAATATTATTATTTAAAAAGATGTAGTCAATCGTGGATCTGGATTCACCTCTCTTCCACGTGTGGTTTGGAGGGATGTCCCATTGAATGGCTCCATTGGCCATTCTAAGAATTAGTTCATTCGTAAACCCAACCCATCTCTGCCCTTCTCTACTAGCCTTCTTATTTTCTGTCTGGATACACATAAGATTTAAGTCATCCACCACCAACATACCAGATATGTTACCATACTTTGCAATTTCTTCAAAGACTGTTGACAGGACACGGTAGAAGGCATCATCTGTGATCCCATCCGGGTTGCGATAAAGATTGATTAAGGCATAAGTGTGCGTTTCATAGGTAATCTACACTAGTTGTATGAAATTATTTGGTGACCTCCAGGCAGAAATTTGAAATCCCCTGCTGGATTTTACTGCAACCAGCAAGCCTGAGGTAGGTCTACCTTTACCTGATGTAACCGCTGGTAACAAGATGAAATCATGATCATCCCATACAGGGTTTTGTAACATCCAGGTTTCTTGCAACACCACAATATCAAAACAGTTCAGCTGATCATTTAGTACCCATTTTAAATGCAGAAAACCTCTCGTATTCCAACTTGCCAGCGAAATGTCCTCTCTTTTCTCGCTAGTTAATGGTTACAATTGGGTTTTGGAAGACAAAACCTGGTGCGAGCTGTTCTCTTTAATACAAAATGGAAGTGAGCAGTCTGGCTCTGGCGTAGATTTAGTCAGACTTTGGTCACCCAAATTGTGATTGTGGCGAGCTGGATCTAAGGCCAACAAAAAGCCCATGTTAAAGAGTTCCATTTTAGCCTTCCATAGCGTATTCCGGACCAATCCTGATTTAATCCACAGACGTCCTATGGAGAGATTTTTGTCAGATAGAAATTCTACTTGATCGAAGTCACTCGAGGAAAGATCTTCTAGAGCCTGAATGTCTCCAAAAATATTTAGGACACCCGAGCGACAAGGATCATATTTCTCGAACGGACCATCACAGCACTTTAGTATCAGTGTATGGAAGGAGTCAAATCTGTTTTTGTTGGAATTTCTCTGATCATTAGATCTAGGTTTAAGGTATGAATTACCATCAGCTCTCATCATTGGAGCATCTTTATGGGTTGGGCCATGGGAGAAATCATTATTCTCAGGTCCCAGGCATTTTTTTGAACATACAGCCAAAGCTTCCTTGTTTACATAACCTGCATCAGGAAATTGTGAGCCATTTTTCTTCAAAGACCGCAAGTTATCATTCAACAGAATGGCCCCCGGCAACGCCTCTGTTATTCTTCGCAGGAGGTAGTCATCCAACGCAGATTTAAGTGAGGCCATGCGCTCCTCAAAGCCCAAATCGCAAACTGGTACAGAGGCGGAGTGCTTATCTATGTCAGATGTATCCGCTCGCATCGGGATAATTGCAATAGCATCAGCAGGGGCAGATTTTTTTGATCGATAAAAGTCAGAGGATTTGTTTTCAAGTAGTGCTACTAGCTCATTCAGGGGATCATGCCCCATAGAAGGATCAGGAGGTTCATGCATTTCTACAGGACAATTTACAGGTGTCACCAACGTTGGATTCTTGGCCAGAGCTAAAACTTTATCCGCCACATATGGAGTACTCTCTCCTTCCGACTGCGCTGCCACCTTTGAGGCAACGCCTACTTCAGTTATGTCAGCCGGAATGATAGCTTGGACTTGCAAGAATTTTTTGTTAGTTTTATTTAGTTTCACCACAGGTAACAATTTATGAGTTGATGCTTTTGTTTTTTTCATTACCAATGTTTTTCGGCATTTTTTATAAATCTGCTGGGGGGCAACTTCACAATGATTGGTCGTGGTACTTTTCATCGCCGGATTTTACATTGCCAGAAACCCCGTTTTTTTTATTTTTTATTTTGGGGGGTGTTTTGTTGGGGTTGGGGTATTATTATTATAGTAAGGGCGGGGTCTTGTGGGGGGGAACCCCCCCCACAATTAAAAAAAACAACAAAAACAGGGTTTCTGGCGAGGTAAAATCCGGCAATGAAAAGTACCATGACCAAAAATAGGTTGGCGAAATCACATAGAACCCCCAATACTTGCATGCATTGATATGGCACCCATAGGAGAGCCCCTCACGCTTTCATCAGAGACTTTCACAACACCCTCCGGACTAGCAAATACTTCAGTATTGGTCAAAATTTCCTCTTGAACTGTAGAGAAAGTTCTCTTATGCTGTATCATTTTTAGAGGAGTCTGTGCAATGGTCAAAATGGTTTGATCAGAGATAATGGCACTGGGGTTTCCCACTTTAGGGTCAGGGTTATTTAGAATTGAGCTCCCAGATGATGTAATATGGGACATAGAAGAATCAGCACATTCTGCTTGCAGAGTGGGTTGTCCGGTAGCTGACATTTGACTTCTTTTTTCATAAAATGTGCGAATATCTTGATTGTGTAGTGGTGTTCGGGACATAGGGGTAAGGGTGATACTTTTTTTTTTAAGTTCGTGTGGCACGTTTAGTTTTGTCACTGGCTTTTGTCAGAGAGCCAGTAACAGGAGACCCACACAGGTTGTTTTCACCAGATGCGTGGTCCGGCGACAAGCACATGCCGGATTTCAGGGTGTATACAACTTGTGACATTTGATCTGGTAAACTAAATCTTCGATCCCTTACACAAACACAAACACAACCACAAACCAGAGCTCTTTGTTCTTAAATAGTAAACGTTTGAGCCGAAATCTTGTACTCACATATGGGTGTCCACGAATTCAACAGAAACAAACACACCACAGGAAACAGTGCAAGGCAACAGTGCACCAACGATTGGTAAGAGTGTACTGAAGAAATAAATTCAGATGTACACCACCTGATGCTGACAGAACAAAGCGGCAAGCCCCACTTAGTCACCGCGTCGCTGCGTCTAAGCGGCCAAGCGGGACTTGCTATGATGCGCGCGCGCGATGCACGCGACCGTCTGCTTTTATAGGCGGGGCACGTATTACGTGCAAACAGCCTAAAACCGAAACAAAAATCAATAAATATACAATAAGGTAGTGAGTAAAGATGAGAGTCTTTAAAGGGATGGTCTAGTAAAAAATATTATTTAAAAACTAGATAGGCAACATAAAAAAAAATACTAGCATTCTCCGTTTTAAAACTTCCTATGTAAAATTTAGAGCTATTCAAGCTCAAAATTCGCAAAAGCAAGCACATGGGCGCATCCATTTTGTGAAATGGAGGCCCTCCTGTGCTGGCTTTTGCTTTTGCGGCACTAATGAAGGAAAAGCCAGCCAGCTGTAGTAAACAAAGGCTACCGCTGGGTGGCTTTCCCTTCATTAGTGCTGTACGCGGAGGACAGGGACCGGAGACCAGAGCAGGAAAGCTGCAGCTGAATCTCGGTAAGTGCTATTTATTTCTTTTAAAAAAATAAGCACTAGCTGCGTTTTTTTTTCTAAATTTTCCGGGCTGGAGGAGCCCAGAAAACTTAGAAATAAAACTGTAGCTTTAAAAACGTTGTATTTATGTTTGCGGTCTCTTTTGAAGCGACCGCAAACATAAATACAACGTTATTGTGTTGGAAAACGCTGCGGTTTTTCTTTCCAAGTTTCTCAGGCTCCTCCGGCTCGGAGGAGCCTGAGAAACTCGGAAAGAAAAACCGCAGCGTTTTCCAACACAACCGCGTGTGTTTCTGCCTGCTGTGGCTATCACAGCAGGCAGAAACACACGCGGTTATGTTTACATGCCGCGTAGTGTTTCTACCTGCAGCTGATTTCCCATTTGGGGAACCCGAGAGCCCCAAATGGGAAAGCAGATTCAGGCAGAAACAATGCGGTTGTTTTCCGCAATGCCGCGTTGTTTCTGCCTGAATCTGCTTTCCCATTTGGGGCTCTCGGGAAAGCAGATTCAGGCAGAAACAACGCAGTTGTGTTGGAAAACGCTGCGGTTTTTCTTTCCGAGGTAAGAGATAACTAGGTATTGTAGGGGTGGTTAGAATGAGTTGTGGAAGCAGATTGGGAGGTTCCCCAAATAAAATGGAAGAGTGTATTGAGTTCAGGGGGTGCTATAGAGGCGAAGGGATGCAATGTGCTATTGGAATATGCGTTTATTTAATTAATGGGTAATCAAAAAATAACAATTTAATAAAGGAAACACTGAAAACATAGGAAGAAAATAAACTTGCAATATTAGGTTTAGCAAGCATTTCAACATCTGGTGACTCCCATCAGCTTGCTTGATGGGGCCACACACTCTTTTCCGACAGCCCAGGCACTTGAACCTCTTCACGTCTTTGTTTGCTACACACAAAATAAAGCTTGCAGCTGTTGCGCACATAACAGCTTCCCAGAGATATACTGTCCCCCAAGGAAGCGTGTGCTCCAAAGCTGTGCTGCGTTTCTAACCACACTGCACTATGCACCACATTATACACATTTTGTAGTGGGTGGTTTGGACCCCCCTTAAAGACAGTGACCCAGTTATTCACAAACCTTTCACCACAAGACAGCAACAGAAAATCCAGTGCAGACACTGTGCGTATTCAGCTCTAAAGAGAGCAAACGTCTTCAGCATGAAGATGGACGATTTAACAGATGTATTCTTCACCAGGGCTCACAAAAACAGACATATTCACCCACGTCCTCGAGCAACATATACCACAAAGAGAACTATCAACGTTGTCATCGAACTGAGGCTGCTATTTGCATTAAAGTAAAAACCACGAGACATCCCAACCATGGCAGTGAATCGGATTTTGGATTTAGAATTTCCTGGTCCTACACACAGTTTTTAGCAATGTAACCACTTCATAGTTGTGTCACATCGATTTAGAAAATACACATCTTTGAATCTTTCATGGACTGTGTGGTAGGACTAACACTGACATGTAATCCAAGTGGAAAAAGCATAACCATCACACTAATAGAACCTTGACAAGTATCATGGCTCACAGAATCAATGTTTCTACTTACACCGTCCTTGCTTCATCAAGGCTCAGGTCCCAAATTCAAAAATGACACGTTAGTAATTGTATTGCAAAAAAAACACACATTTTATGCCCAAATAACCATAACAACCACTGCTCCATCCCACTTCTACCAAGCACAAGCATAATCCCATATTTTAAATTAACAAGAGAAATCCAGAAATATGTATTGCATGACACATTTATTCATGGTAGCCAGTCAGGCTTTGGACCTGCAAGAGAAATAGAGGACACGTGGACAAATGTCAGAAAAAGGTCCACGTCTTCACAGCTAACCATTGCCATGGTAATGGCAGAAGGGGAGTAGCTGATCACATCATTGAGGTTTGGAGAGGATGGAGCAGAGATGGTAGCCTCAATGCTGCAGTTTGCTCCTTTCTCTACCAGTAAAATACTGGAACCTTACCACTGCCAGGGATTGCTTCCTATGGGTTCTTCCTCCTCTTAGCCCCATGGAGTTGGGTCTGCTTTCTTGGCCTACAGATCCTGCAGATTACAATCCAGTTACCCAGCTTGCGCTCACCCCTGCTGTGTGAGACTGTGGCTGGCTTGCCATGGCAAAAGATACTGCGCACATCATTTGCAGTTTGGCGTGTGAGATTGTGGGGAACAGAGACAGGAGCCAGACGCCATGGCACAGTAGTCTCCAGTTATGATCCTACATTATCAGAACCTGTGGACTGTATTCTCCTGTTGCCAGGATTATTAACAGTTCTTGCCTGACCTCTACACCAGAAAGCCCCCACTCTTGTATTACTGATGTTTCCCAGAAGCAACCCTGCTAGTGACTTCCTGATCGTGATGGTGACCAGACGTTATCTGGCTGTCTCCATCCACCTGTTGGGAAGGGCCCCTCCATACCAACTCCCCCACCAAGTGACGAGGTGCAATTGAGGCATGACCGTTTGTAAAGTTATCATATACCGTAAATAAATCAGTATTGTGGAAAGGCAAATTATTTGTCCTCGCATATTTTATTTTCTTTATGGAAATTTTTGGAACTTGTATTCTTTATTTCTTGTAGATGTACACTCATCATGTTACTATTGTATCAACTTGATATACATGTGTTAACCCTTTGATATGAAGTCCTGTAGAAGCACTGTAAAATAAAGAAGTGGATATCACAATGCAGTATTGATAGTCTTCAACTCCGTTAAACCGCCTTTGGGAGTGTGCGTGAACCCTAGGAACTCAAAGGAGCCTGAAGTAAACATTCAATGATCCAATAAGAGGTTGGCAAGATGGCCTCCCTGGGACCTTAGCTCTCGATTTCAATATCAGAGATCGAGGTGAACCTGTGAGCAAATTAATCATTTACGAAAGGTCAAGTAAATAGTGTTCCATCAATTTATGGTTTACATTGTTCTCCCCACCTTAGAACAAAATTATCAGTTAGAGCCGAAAAGAACGGAACTCATAGTGTGACTTAATTTCTGAGGTTTCATTCTCACAGAACTACCTAAAAGACTTGCAAGCTACAGCGTTTGGAAACAGAAAGCCCTGAATGTTCCCTAACTTGAAGGTAAACAATAATCCAAACCTGATGTAAAACAATTTTCCAATTGTATGTCTAACAACACCTTTGTACACCCAGGACAATCCTACCACGTTCAAGAGTAAATGTCAGACACAGTGTTAGGTTAAGTTTTTGGTTATAAACTTTTATTGTCAAAACAATAAGAGGGTTTGGGGAAAGCCTATCTGTCCATATATCTTTGAGCCGTAAACAAATAAAAGTCTGTGACAGGATGTCTGCCAAATAAAGCAATCTTCACCCTGTGTGAAAGCTCTAAACTGACCCTTACATGCTGAACTGAATAGAAAGTACCAATAGGGGTTTCTTTGATCTCATGATGTATAAAGTTCCAAATATAAAGTTCTAACCTTCACAAAAGGATGAAGGAAATGTTGCTCCACCAGTAAGAAAGGGCTTCTCCCTTCCCCTATGTTTCCTCTGGTTTCTCGCAACTAGTGCTGACCTTTCGGTTCACGCAGTAATGTTCCAATATGTTACAAGGAGATTCCTCTCTCCTTTAGGTATCTTTTCTGTCTGTTGATATCACTCTTTCTTCTCTTTTGATTGCCTCTTTCAAGGGATATGGCTCCCCCTCGGGTATCGTTATTCCACAGCTTCAGTGCTTGTTTAGTTCCTTTTTCTCCTAGGATACTTTCCTACCAGGGTTTTAGTATTTTGGCTTCCTCTCTTGGTTTATCTTTGAAATTCTTGAAGGGGCATGAATCCTCCCTTGTCTGATGTAAACTTACACAATTAAGGGCCTTCTGACCCATGTACTTTATGAATACTTCTTTCTTTCTTGATATACTCTCCTGCCAGGATATGATTACTATTTCATTCCCTGGTATACTCTCCTGTTGCTAAAATATGGGTATGGGTCCTCCCGGTTGTCCTGTCTTTCTTTTTTACTTGTATGCCAGGATATCACCTTGAGTGTGAGTGTCAGACCCAATGGTTGCCTGGTTCACTAACCTGGCAGGGTTTCTCTGCGTTTTGTATAACAGTTCTTCAATATTGGTTCCACTACCATTCCTCACATGTATTACATAGTTTTGCTTTGATCCATTTCATAACAATTTGCAATATTGGGTCAATACTCCTTTCCCTCTTTCTCTGTTAATATTGTCAATATTTTGCAAGGTGTTTATTGCATTTGCCAAGGCTTGTCTCATTAAATATCTTACTCTCAGAAATAATATATTTGCCTTCTCTTAGGTTTGTTCCATTTACACCGTTTGTATCAGTAATAATGTCCTTGCCTTCACTTAGGCTTGTTCCATTCACAATGAATGTTTCAGTAATAATAGGTTTGACTTAATTTAGGCTTGCGCCGTTCACAATGTTTATTTCAGTAATATTGTCTGTCTGTATTTAGACTTGTTTTATTCACACTAATTTTTTGAATGATAATGTGTCTGCATCTACTTTGGCCCATTCTGTTTACACTGTTTTTTTTCAGTGTCGACTCGTTCTGTTTATATTGGTTGCATTTGAAATACTGTCTCAGCCGTTACTTGGGCTCGTTTTAATCACAATATACCTTCCATTAATACTTTCTAGCATAGTACGCAGCACACAACATTCATTTAGACCCGTCCTGGTAACCCGGTCATTCTTCCGGGGCTTACCAGCTGTGCACAGCGTCTCCAACTTTCCTCGTGTCTCTTCAGCATCTCTGCGTCTGTGTCTTTGGTTTGAAATGCGTTCCATAAGTGGATCACTTCCTGCTTCGTCCCCTTCTGCCTTCGATAGCTCTGGCTGCTTGCAATGGTAAAGGAGTGAACTTCTCCCGTCTTGACTCTTCTGAGCACCGTGTCCATTGGACTTTGCATTTGGTTCTGCAGCTTCTGCACCTTTGGTCTCCTTCACAGTGTTCATACCAGTCTGCTGCCTGCCCAGTCTCTGAGTCACTCGATCTCTGTGATTTCCATATACCTGTGTGGGTGTTAAAACACCTGGGCCTTTTGTTAATGATCTCCAATGACTATAGCATGGCGTAGGGTTAGTGTGCCTCATCATCACCATTACTCCATCACTCTTCCTTGTCTCAGTATTAAAAGGAGGGGTGGGTAACTGAGGTTGTTTGCTGTGAATATTTAGGAAATCAGTATCCACTTTACAATAAGCCATGGAGGAATACTGCAAAGGTACATGTTTATCATCAAATGGTATAACTGAGGTGTTTTCTTGATGCAGTGTTTTCCTGTCTCCATGGGGCTTGTCCTTTCCCATGTGGTCCTCCTGCAGATAGCCACCCCCAGGGGCAGAGTCAGGTAGCTTCTGCCTTTCCCTGGCCATGTAAGAGGGGTTTCTTTCTAGGGATTCAGTGATTAAGTTGTCAGATTTGTCACACAGGTCACCAAGAAAGTCTGTGTTGAGGCTTTTGGGTGACCCATATTAATTCAACTTAAAGGGAGGTCCATCATAATCATTTGAGATGTATTAAATACAGTTACCTAGTGATTCAAGGCTATAGAGGGTCAGGGACGCAGGTTGAAGTAAGCCCCCATAGGGGATACACTCTCTGCCTGCCCGAGCTCCCTAGACGTACCTTACTAGTACAGGTAGCAAGGGTAATGAACAAAAAGATTGAATCTAAAATGCTGAATGAACGTTTAGAGTTGATCAGATATTTTACCCATGAGACTGAACAGTGGAGTGGGGTGGTGGGGGTGTCCCCTGCTCCCCCAGTTTGGTATTACAGGCTGTGGGGTTTGTGGGGGTGTCCCCTGCATACATTAGAGGCAGTTGCGGGGACAAACGTGTGAAATCCCAAAACACCAAATTACAAAATACGGTCAAGCGAGCTCCATGATTTTTATAATTCGATCTTTTGGGATATATTTTTTTTTTAACTTACGTCTGGTAGCAACCCCCAAGAGGATCCAAACCAACACTATGTCTGCCAGTAGCAACAGCATACAAGAAGGAAGGAAGGATATACATGTGATCCCCAGTCATGCACATGCCTAAATCCACAGCACAAAAAGGGAATTTGGCACTTCTTCATGTAGGATCACTTAGAGAAACTTCTTACCATCTGCTCTGCATTCTGAATGTGTGTGTGTGCAAGTGGGAAACATGCAACCAACAGGGTTTTCTGATATATGAGGGCCTGTAGATCCATAGCATTCAAGTCAAAAGACTGAGGAGAAAGGAAGCTCGATTTTGGGCATAATTGGTTAGCATCTAAAGCTCCTCTGGCAACAAAGCAGCGAACACAGATGAGTGAATGAATTGGAGAGCAAGAGAGTGAGTCGGTTAATTATGTGTTGGCTTTGTGTTGTGCGTTTTTGAGATGTATGTCTCTACGCAATAGAATTGTCCAGGACCTGGCAAAAGACTATGAAGGCTATAAGTCTAGGAAAAGAACACACCTTTTCTGTACACACCTAGTATAATGTATTAGTAGGATGCGGGATCTCTCAGAGTGTGTTCATTATATCGAACCCCAAAACCTCAAATGTCACCTCTTATGGAATGCTGGGTTTAGTGAGGACAATTCAATGACTTCTACCTATCCTCTTAGTTCTTTAATGGTTGATATGTAAAATACCCTTTAATGATAGCTGGAAGCCTGTCTGATCCTATAGCTGAAAATGAAGTTGAATACCTTAAAATGTATCCAATTAGAAAATTCAAATGTTGATTAATTGGAATCCCCCTTGCTTCGTTCTAATGGACAGTTCTATTCCTTCTGTCATTTGAATTGCTGCACAGTGAAAGATTAAATAAGTGATAGTAGGCAATCTATGCCCAAAATGGGACTGACACATTTTAGATATGAATGCTTCATAGTAAATCTAAAAGACCATTTGTCAGAAGGTGCATGTTGATAAACACTTCCACGGTCGGCACTCCTTCCAAGGTATGTTTCATCGTCCACAGTATAAGGCAGTGTAAGGCACAGAAAAGCAACCAAGTACTGCCTTTGCCTGCTTTTCCCTGGCTTTCACCGTTTTATGCAGTGAAGGCACAATAATTAACGCCATGAATGCATCCATGGGCAGCGGGGAACGGTTGCAGGACACCATTACCATCGACCACTACTCACTCAACCTGTCCTCTGCACACACAGCAGGGTGCACAGAATCCTCAGGGATCAAAGGTGATGCGGGCAGAGACGCATACATGTATGGAGCAGAGAAGCACATCTAGCGCATTTCCCCCTGCCCTCCGCTCTATGCATTAAAGCAAAATAGAAATGGGTCAGATGCAAATGGAGAGTTTGTCTATGCATGGTTTACTACATCCAGACTATTACACAGACCCGTGGATAATAGCCCATTAGTGTGAGATTGTATTGAATTAATGTTTTTGTTAGCTTTAATTGTATTATGTATCTGTACGGAATATTTGTTTTGGTGCCTTATGTATTTACGTTCGCATTTATTTTTGAAGTAATGCACCGACCAAAGAATAATGCGGTTATATATTTAATAAACTAATAGTAGTTAATGTAAATATTTCCTGAGCTCAAGGATATAGTAGTACTTTCTGGTCTTTAACTTTCTGTTCTTCAATTTCGGAAGTTCGCTATAAAGCAATGTGATAGTACAACCACACATTTTTTTAAATATGTGAAATGATAGTGATATGAGAGTATTATAGCTATTACCTCCACGCTGGGGGGCGTACTTGGCTGTAATAGCCCATACGTAAGCCTAGGCAGGCCAGAGAGAAGCAAAGGCCTCCATGAAAAATTAAAAAAAAACAAAATGGCCCCCTGCCATAGTAAATAGGAAAGGGACTTAGTCCAATTTTCGATTTCCATGATGGATGCTGAGGACAGGAGAGAGCACCGGGACCAGAGCTTTCAGCTCCCGTGCAGCAGGCAAGTAGGCAGTGAGGGTCTGGGTGGGGCAAGGGTGCAGGATTACTTCAAGGGCCTCAGCTGGCTGGAAAACATGGGCTGTTCAATGTGTGTTATTGCATGAGTTTCCAGGCACCTGCTTGGTTGAGCGCCATTCCCCCGGTGCGAATAACACTTGGCCCAGGTCGACTCTGTGAAGATCTGTTGTTAAGAGTCTGTGTCAAAATTGTGATCATGATTATCTGATTCACTCAGGAGATTTGTTTGAGTGGGGGCTTGTGTGTTTTCATTCATGGTGGGGTGACACTCCTCTGACATTTCAATGGTGTGGGTGTCATTGTTCTTTGTGTTCTTTTTTAGGCTTCACCGTGAAGTGATTAGTTAATATTTCAGTTATATGGAGTCTTATGCAACATCTTTTAAGACAAAGTCATTCAACACCATGCTTTCTACTGTTGCTGGGTGGGTAACCCTAAATCTAATGATATTCACGCTAGGGCATGATCCAACAAGACTCTTGAAAGGATTTCACATGCTCTGACTGTCAGAATTAGAGTGCTGCAGATCAAAATCATATCCAGTCGTGAGAAGCCTTTGTGGACTGGCAAATAGAACATGTAGTCCCCTTCATTGGGGTGGAAAAATGTCCAGGAATCCACTATGGAGAGGTCTCTTAACAATTTTGTCAGGATTTTAAAAAATTGTTTGTTAGTGCTTTTTGGATGAAGCAGTTTATCTCTGGTAGAATTCACTACACAATTAAAATCTCCTGCTCTAATCAGTTCCCCATCTGTGAAACCCATAAGCACCCACGTCAAAGTCTCTAAGAAGACTTCCTGCCCTGTATTTGGAGCAGAGATAGAGACTATGCTCAGGTTGCAGTCCCTCAGTCTGGTATTTGGGGCTACGTATCTCCCCTCATCGTCCTTTATTACCCCCTAACTCTCTCTCAAAGGAAACCCCTTGCGGACAAGAATGGCCACCCCCTTTGTTTTGGTGCCACTGGTGGTGCCAGTAGTGCCTATAAACAATGTGTGATTCATCTTGGGGGAGGAGGTGGGTGTCCTGAACAAACGCCAGTGTGGGGGAAAGTGCCTCTAACCTCAGAATACCACTTTTCACTTTATTGAGGGAGTAAGCAGTTGGACTATATGAGGGGTCAGCAATGAGAGGCGGACACAAGGTGTTCATGTTTTCAAACAAAGATATTTATTAAATGAAACAGAGGTTGTGCAATGCCTCTCTCGCCCTATTGTAAAGTGGAATATCTCTACCTAGAAAGCAACAACTAAGGATCTGTCTATACCAGGAAGACCATAAAAAATAATCTGTCCTTGTGTCCAAAACATCCTATCCTGGTGCTCACACCGTAAACAAAATAACAAAGGGTGCAAGGAAATGTCTTTGTCTTGATGATGGCAAACGTTTTAAAAAACCAAACGTAATAATTCCAATGAAAAGTTTCTCCAAGGCAAAAGGCCCTTGCCACCCAGAAGAGGGTTGCCTTTCTTTCGATTCTTCAAATAGGATTGCAAAATAGTTCATTTCAGTAACAGTTCCTCCAGACCTTCCTTGGATTCACAAAATTGTTGTTTAAGCAGCAAAGCTCTGTAAACCTGCTTTTGATTCATAAAGTTCTTGTTTAAGCAGCAACCCTCTGTATTAAGTCTTTCTGTGTAGCTTTATAGATTGGCTGGTATAGTTCCCTGCCTGGAACCTTGGTTCAAACTCAATTGCCTGGTATACTCGCCTGCCAGGACTTCTTGCATGTTTCCTCAGTTCTTTAGTTATATCAAAATAGCATATACTGTGAGGTGTTTGGTGTACCTATCTTTGGCAATGCTTGTTCTCACTTCTCTCCCACATTGGCATCTCACGCATCTTTACTGGGTTGGGGTTTGCTTTTGGGCTTTGTATTGGCAGCATTGAAACATTCATCTTACTTTGTCTTGGCTGCGTTCAAACATTCTTCTTACTTTGTCTTGTCTGTATTCAAACATTCTTCTCATTAGGTGTTGATTTTGTTCCCTTTGGGATTTGCCCACATTACCAATTTCCTACCATTTGAACAATCTGTGTTCCTGTGCCTATCAAAAATGACCCGGGGCCATCAACTGCTTTGGGCAGACTCACTGGCTTTTCCAGCATTTCTGACATTCTCTGCACCTTCCCAGGATGGCTCTTTCGTCAGATTTCCATTGGGATGTGAGCAGACATTCTCCCAGCTGCTTACACAGCACGGCAGTGACTCACCTGTTTCCCTTTTCATTCAGGAATGAAGAGTGCTGATTCAGCGAGCGGTCTGACCACCAGGAGCTCCAGCGTGGCTCCTCTTCTCTCACCAACCCTCTTGACTCACATGCGCCGTCTCTTACTCCGTTCTGGCAGCCTTCTCTGTGTTCACGAGTCCTGACCAGGGTCTTAATGTCCTCTCCTGCATAGCACACTTCCATAGTGCATTACCATCTTTAAATGGCCCGCGCACTGAAGGTGCGGCAAAACAACTAGTCTAATGTGATACATTGAGTTCCTGGTCCTATGCACACACTTCTTAATCCTCTTACTCGTCTCAGTACCTGAGTGATTATGGGAGTTGGAGTCCATAGATGATATTGAATTTTCAACTCCCATCTGTTTTCCATTGAGATTTCACATAAGGGTGTATCAAAAAAAGGTGTTGTGTATGTACTGTAGGTGTTGGAGTAAAAGGTGGGGGCCTCAGCAGACTGATAACAGGCCATCAAAACCTCAGGGTTTAGCAGGTCTTCCTCGTGGGAAAAGGGGGAATACTGCGCCTTCTCCAGTGGAGTGAAAACATCTCCCAGTTAGTTATCTCCTCACATGTGATCCTCACTCATGCAACTGCCACCAGGGCCAGGATCATGTAGCAGCTGCCGTCACCTGGCCACATGGGAGGAAGCCACCATCGGGGAATTCATGATGACTCCACTGGATTCATCACAACATTTAGGGTCAAGCCAGAAACCTCTAGAACTCCCATTCCTAGATCACTATTTTGTATTTGCACAATGAACAGGGTAATTGTACGTTCATCTGACATAGTCAAGACATGAGTTCAGTCCAAGATGTCTTCTGGTTCCCATAAGTGCCAACATAAAAAATCATAGGCCCCAGAAAATAGATTCTCCTTTATCACCCCCAAAATGTCCAAATTTAACAACCTCTCAAAAAACTTGAATAAAAAGGAAAACTTTCCCAATACCCAAAATTTCCAACACAGTGTAGAGGCTCATACTGGGTTAGTATCCCCGATGGAGCCTTTAAGTTTTAGCTATGTGCCCAATGATCAATACCAAGTAAGCCCTCAAATAACAGGTGGGACAACTGTGCCAACCAACTGTTCAACAAGATCGAATATGACTCAATCAATGCTCATCTACCCCTGCTAATAGTCCTAACATAATTGGACCCAGGAGTGTCTCTACAGCAAATGAAAAGTGCTTTGGTACCTCCCAAGGCTGAATGCTGTCTGTTCAATGATTGTCGCACGGCCATGGGACTTTCTTCCTCAACCTGCTCCTCATTCTCGTTAGCACCCTCTCCAGGTTTCTAGGTTGATCTTCATTGTCTTCTGCATCTGTTTCTCACAAGGGGGTTGCCCTAATGCTCACGCTCACACACCCCTTGCCCGAAACCGTGGCCATAATGTCCCCAGCTTCGCTCTCCGTCATGATTGTGTATCATTGTGTCTGATATTCAAACATTAGTTTACTCGGGAACCCCCTCCTGTAGCACACTTTGTGTTCATGTAACAGGTCATGGTTGTGCTTAGCTTTTGATGTCTGGTTAGAGTTGTCGGTGCAATATATTGGAACAGCTAGAGGTTTGCTTCACGGAAAGTGACAGGCCCATTGATTCTGGCTGCCACCAGAATTTGTTCTACCCTTGTCACAACATCTAGGAGGGGGTTCCTACACATCTGCATTGAGGAGTATATTCTGTGTGTTCTGTCTAGCACTATCTCCTCTCCTTGGTTCGTGCCCAACAAGCTCTCGAAAGAGGTTCATCACAAACTTCTCCAATTCTTGATCTTTAACATGTCGGGGGATTCCTCTTACTCGAATATTGTTCTGCCGTGAGTGGTATTTGATATCTTCCTGTCTGATCTAAATCTGCTCCACTTGTTCTTCGACTTTGAGAATTCTCTGCTGAAGCTCCATATAGTCCTGCTCTTATTCACAGTGTGCATTCTTAAGTTCATCCAGTCGCTTTTCAGCAGAGCGAACATGGCTGTCAAGCTCTGTTATGGATTTTGATAGTTATCTCCTGAAGCCCGGATTTCCTACTTAAGCTCCTGCTTGAGCTCCACTAATAAGATCTTCAGGTCAGATTTTATAGCCAGCGCTTTTTCTGGCTCTTCATACATCTGTCAAGCAAAGATTTCGGATATGGCGGCCTGTTGGTGCCTATTGTTCTGAGGTGATAGCATGGTTTTTATATCCCCCTGCTTTCCCTTTGTCAGGTTCTTAGCCATAGTTGAGTGCTATGGGGAGTGACCAATCCCCCAATACAGGTTGACTCCAGAGAGGGAGCCTCGGCTGACCCCTGCCAATGTGTTCTACTTGCAGTCATGAACGTGGTTTATTCTGTTCCACGCTTTAGTTCAAGTGGAACGTACACCCCTACTGGCTACTCTGCGCCTCCTCAACAGTGGACTATCAGCCGGTGTATGTCAGAATGTTCATGGAATGGTTTCCCTGATTCAGTCTCCCCCTTTCTGGCTGTCGTTATGGTTGTTCAACAGGGAGTTGTACAATCTGCTCCTATCTGATGTGTTGTCTAGTCGCCGATTTTGGTGATTAGCTTACAAGTGTCATGTCATGTTCTACAGCTTCAATGGCAGACTGCTCCCAGTGCTGCTTTCCTGTTCAGGCCACTGATGGTGCAGGTGCTGGGGCATTATCATTTAAGGGACTGCCCTCTCGGTCCTCCCGGATTTCCCCTGGAGCACAGTGCAAGAATGGCAGGGTTGATCTTCTGAAGGGACTGTTTTTGCACCCGCTCCCTGGGTCAGGAGGATAGGGCACCAGTGCTAGACTTGTATGGTTCGGGGAGGGTCCTGCTCTACTCGGGCAATCTATTGTCGAAGGTAGTGCCAGTGTCTGAGGGCTCAAGAGCTGGTTCTGTGGAGCATACCTATTTCGAACCTCACAGGGCTTCCTTCAGAGTGTTGGGGCAAGTTCTGCAGACGGCAGTGGGGCGTTCCTCAAGATTTCTGCGTGACGGACAGCACCGATGAATATTTGTGAAAGCTGTGGATTCACCGTTCATGTCAGCAGGCTCTTCTGCTGGTCGGGGCTGGGTCCCACTCCATGCCTCTGGGTCGCTGAGGCACAGTTTAGGAATGGGCAGTCACCAGTTTCTATTATTGATGGTCTTCGGAGCGCGGGTTTTCTGCTCTTCTCACGGCTCAGATTCCATCTTTGCATGGAGTGATGAGTTTACCTTTAGGTCCACGACTCACCCTCAATAACGATAGCCTGGTTTCTATCTCGATGGGCAGATGGAGATGGACGGAGGCTAGAGTCTGAGAGGTATTTCTGGCCAATTTATATAATTTGAGTGCGTTTAGCAGGCCCATGGGGATGATTGCTCATGGAGCTCATGGAGCTCATGGAGCTCAAAGAGGAAACGTCTTGCCAGTCCGCTGCCTGGCCACATCCCTGCCAATGTTTATTTCTATGTTTATGTTTGTTAAGTGTCATGCCCAATTGGCACTACTGTTCTGTGCTCGGAGTTCTGCAAAAAGGTGAAGGAGGAATGAACACACTATGTCATATGAGTATATCCAACTTTACTGACAGTCCTGCTGCAATTTTTCTAAAGGGTTACACTGACGTTTCTTTTTGTTTCTCTGGTGGCCATCTGCCAATACTTTATTGGATAACAGGCAACTAGACCATTTCCTCGCCGACCAGTTTGTTCGAGTACCATTTGTTTGTAGGTTAATTTACCAAATTTCACCACACATATAGATGGGGTGTTGGGTTTGGAAATAAAGTAGGGAGAGTGTGGTGGGCTGTGGGTGTTCTCCTCCTGCATCTTCTGTGGTGAAATGTGGTAAAACAAATGGGCTTCAAGCAAATTGTTTCGAGGAAACATCGTATGTAGAATACGAACTAGAGTTTTGATGCAACACTGGACAGGTGGGAGGTTGATCTATTATGCCTCCTTGTTCGAGGATGTGAACCTGCCACTTGTGATCGATTTTCAACCCTAGATGTAGGTGGACAAGGGTCCTGTTACCCATGCACTTGGCAAGAGCTCATGTTTGATATCTGAGTAATTGGTTGCTGACTTGGATAGAGACTTGAATGCAAAAACAAGGTTGTATACTAATTGACCTTTTCACAGTTGACCTCAGGAAAATTGACCTCGGGAGAATTTACCTAATTTAGAAGGACAATTAGGACATATATGCGGGGGGAAACCCCCGCTACCTCTCCACCCAATCCAAAACCCCCTCCAACCTCCCACCCAATCCCCTTATATTATTTATAATCTAAAACCAACCCAATACATATATAAAATGTGCAGAAGGTCAATTGTAAAAGGTCAATTTGGGTAATGTAATACCAAAAACAATAATGACTCAGAGTCCTTGGGTTTCTAAAGTACAGCCGTAACAAATAGCATCTACCATTATTTTTGGTGCTTTTCTGTGAGTTGAAGGGTTGATGCCATGGGGACTTTGCAATATATGCCTTTAGTTTGGGAAAGGCATACATGCACTGATCCTCCCAGATGAAACCGGTGCCTTTTTTTGAAGGGGTTTAAGGTGTTCTGTTTTTTCACAGAGATTTTGCACACATTTCGAGAAATACTGCACCAGACCCATGAACAAGTGGAGTTGGTCCATGATTGAAGGCTGTGGAGCCACTGAAATGTGTTTAACTGGGCTCCCTTTTGAAGTTACCCCTTCCTGCGATATAGTGAACTCTAATTTCTCAACTCACCATTGAAGGAAAACACACCTGTCGTTGGGTAAGGTAAGACTGCTTTTACTGAATCCCTTGAATATTTTGTCCAAAGTAAAGTCATGATACTCTTACGAGTCCCAATACACTAGGATGTCATCTTGGCAAAATATGACACCAGGGATGTGACCGTTAAATTAGTATGTTCCTTCTGTGATGACAAATGCTGTGGGGATCTTATAATTTGTGTGGAAGCATATCTGGTGAAATACAACACATATGTCAAGTTTGGAAACACACTGGGCCTCATTACGACTGAGGCAGAACGGGTTAACGGGCTCCACTAAAGGAGGCGAACCCGTTAAACGCGTTCCTCCTCATTACAAGCTCCCCTCGCGGGACCCGGTAGGTAACGCCTGGTCAAACCAGAGGGAGCAAACAATGGTCCGCTCGTAATCGGCCCGTTGTTTGCACCCTCTCCCATTCCCATTGAGCCCTTTGGGGGCTCAGATGGGAATGGGGAAGGTCCGGGCCCGGGTTCCTGGAGGGAGGAATTACCGGGCCCTCCGAACTCGGAATGGCCTGGTAATTCCCCATTCTGGGAACCTGGACCCGATTTCGGCAGCAGCTATGCCGCCAATAGCGGCATGGCTACCGCCGAAGTCGTAAATTAGCCCACTGTGTTTTTCCCAGTTGCAGCATTAGTTGAGCACTTTTGGGAAGAGTACAAAATCAGCCATCACACTGGTCTATGAATAGGCTCAGGCATTTGCCTTTGAGGTTTTTTAACGATGGGGCTACACTATTCAGTGGCTTCAACTGCTCCAATTATGCTAAAATGAAGAAATTAGCACAGTTCTTCTCTGACAGTAAGTAGGACGGTCCAGATGTTGGGTTGCAACAGTATGGCTACTTCAAACTGTTTGATTCTGTGGAGATATCCTGTTACTGGCCCTTCTTCACGACAGGAGACATAGATGTACTTGTTTAGTACCTCTGCACATGAGAGTTGCAGTACAGTCAGTAGTGCATCACGATGGCATAGACCTACTCAGTTAGCAGCAATCCCTGATCTTACCTAGCATCAATGCACCATCTTTGGATATGTAAAGGTTTCCTACAGTGTACCTTACTTTAAATTCAAATTCACGCACACAATAGCCAGGGAAGTGTAGCATCTGATCTTCAAAGGCCCCTAGGCTTATGTCAGGATTTCGAATGGGAGGAGTGTCTTTCGCAAAGAATGTTCTTACACATTACCCTGCTAGGGAGACAATGATATAGTCCAACCCTAAATCAGCCATCAGGTTTGCTTGAACCCAATAGATGTGCACTTTACAGAAATGTTCACTCCTCTTTACTGCAGTCTGTGCCCCTGAAACCTGAAGGATCAATTGTCTGGCAGATTTGTGTCGGTCATTGGAGTATGTACTGCTGGTTATTGCCACATGTCTCAAGTTCTTGGGTTTCCACATTTGGCACCATGGGTCTTCTTCTTGCGCACAACACTGTCTTTTTTCTGCCTGGACACTGTTTACTGTTCAACTTGTGCCAATGGGTCCAACCATGAAACATTTGAAGTTGTCTCTGGTTTGGTCATGATTGCTTTGGCTTGTCACTGGTTTTGTCGCTGTGAATGAGGTATAGATGCATCGTCTCTTCGTCTAGTTTGCTCATTACGACTACAAAAAACGCTTCCACAAGAATTGCCGTGATTACTTTTGACATAGCCTTCATTCATTGGTCTACGCTTTTCAATATGGTAATTACTTCTTAGACTTTAGTGTCTCTGCCATGTGCAATTAACTGATCACAGACCAGTTGATCAGCATTTGTCCCCAAAAGCACGTGTATTAGCCAATTCCAGGAAAGGATTAACACAATTTTAAATGTTTTCATGTGAGGTTTGCAATCCCTTATAGATCTTGTGCAATTCTAAAACACTGTTCACTTTACTGTCGAATTTCATTTGCATTATGGCTCCTGCTTTCGGCTATCTATCGGACATCGCAGTGCCATCGGGATGTATTGCAGGTACTGTGAGCATGAACAACCACTGTCCTTTCAAACACAAGTTATTGGATAGGAGCGCATTTTTGTGCTTAAGAGTGAAGGCTCCCTTGTCAAATGCAAATATATAGTTTTCAAAGGTCATTGCCATGTCAGTGCTCTGGTCCCAAAATGCTCTACAAAATTGAGGGTAGAGCGCAGTATCTAGAGCAACTCATGCAACAGATATATATTTAATTTTAAGTGTTAAATACTTAAGGGCCCAACAGAAAACAAAGCCAGTCCTTCTAAAGATTACGTTCAAAAGACAATGGGCCTCATTACAACCCAGGCGTTAAGGGTATAACGGCGCCGTCGGCGCCGTTAACCCTTAACCCCTGATTACCATTTTAACGCCTGCTTTTAGCAGGCGTTCAAATGCAAGGCGCTAACCCGCCTTGGTGCTAATTACGGCACCGTAATTTACGGTGCCGTAATTAGCGCCTTCCCCACTCCCATTATGCCCTATGGGGCAAAAATGGGAATGGGGAAGGGTAAATGGGGAATGGGGATTTACCGCCCCACTCACCTTGGAATGGGGCGGTAAATCCACCATCCACCATGGTGTAAACAGAGTTTACACCATGGTGGTGAAGTAGGGAACTTACCGCCTGGGTTGTAATGAGGCCCAATGTTCATGTCACTTAGATGTCATAAGCAGTGCATGTTGTAGACCAACATATGGTTTCTTTGGACACCGTAATCAGTGAATTGTTGGCGTTTTGAGGTTTCCTATTGCAACCACAACCTCCCTCTAACCAACACCTTGTCATTGTATTTTAAGATTTAAAAACATATAGAAATAACCATAATTTCCCTTTAACCAACTCAAACTATGGAATTTACAGAAATAATAACACACGACCAAGGCAAGACCCCAACATCTCTATAATAAGAAAAAAGAGAAAAAGGGGTACAAATACAATCAAGAAACGATCAGAACGAGGACAATCTGAAAGAACTATACCATTTTTTAGTAACAAATCGTTCCGCTCTAACTTTAACTATAGAAATACAAGTCATGGGCAAAGGTGTATCATGTTCACACTGTGCCAACACACTAGATACACTCAATTTAAGGGTGATTTCTCAAAGGTAGATACAGTTTGAAATTGAAAACGTGTTTTCAATATTTACCAGTAGAGCCAATACCTTAATCAGACCTTAGCATCTCATAATTATCAATAGGCTCTATTCAAGAAATCCAATTACTGGAATCACTTCAAGATTAATATGTTCCAGAATTGGTAGAAATAATAGATGCATTTGAAATCTGGTGCAATACTGGTTGTGATTCACATCTAAAACAAAAGTCATGTTTTGCAACAATTTTGGCAAAGTTTAACCTTACCGATATCTTCGATTCGGCAGTCAGCAAAAAATGGAATGCCTTAGCCTTACATCAAAACAGCGCCAAAAAACAAGATGCCATTTTCAAGGAATTCCATGCCATAAAAACATGATGTCTGGATTACACAATAGTAATAAAGGAGGCGGTTAAGGCTGCTATAATTGTTACTAATAGGCCGTACCAGTTATTTGAAGCATGCTTTTCAGATGCTAAACTGAGAGAACTATGAGTGCTGAAAACAGATCCATTTAAAATATAAGTCAGGAAACTGTAAAAGGAAGGACTACTAGCTCTCCCAAGACACAAAAAGTAGGAGCACACTAGTCTCCATTTACGTCAACTGTATGGGGGATTGCTTCCATTACAGCAACAGATTTTATTGATAAAACAATTGGAGGGATATTTTGCTCACATACCATCAAATATTCAAGACTACACAGTGTATTTTTTTGTCTTTTGAATTTTTATAACATGCCCACTTGCAGTACAATCTACTCCAAGACATGGGGAGACACCACAGGTGAAACACCAAGATACACAGGTACACACGCTGGTCAATTGTAATACATGATAACAAGCAACAATTCTAATGAAATATATATGAATACAACATTAACACACAAATGTGTGTCTGTAGTGCAGCACTGAATTAGTTGTGACGAATCACAGATGGGATTTTTGTCTGATTCCGAAGTAGATAAAGCCGGTTGAATCTGAGACTCTTCATCATCCATTTTAAATGTCACAATGAACTGTTCAACATGGTCTAATGGTGGTTTAACCTATTTGTTAACGAGCCAGGGTTCATAACAGACCCCTGTGGGAGCTGTGATGTCTCCTGGGGAGTCACCACTGATCCCCACCCTATAACATCCATCCATGTTGTCAGGGGAAGGCAGTCGCTACCTGATCCTGCCCCCCGGGGTGGAATTATGAAGGAGGATCACATGGGAGGAGATGGGTGTTCGGGAGATGTAGTGACCCCATTAGGAGAGACACAGTATGCTTACCTTCCAGATGAAGAAGACCCTATAATTCCTAAATTCCTGGTGGCATGTCGTCATTATACAAATCCTTCTAGTGGTAAAACCCTAAAACCCCTTCTTGCCAAACACCCTAGGCAGGATTCCGTAACACATAATGCTCACTTAACACCTAATATTTCTGACAGTTTTGATTCAAACAATTATTTAAAGCAATGCAGTTTAAAAAAGGATTAAAACTCCTCTGGACTCCAACTCCCATAAAACCTTCAGTATTGGGACATGGAAGAGGAGAAGGAGTTAAAGTGGAGCAGATGAAACACCAAGATCAATGTCCAGACTAGTTGTTGTAATGCCAATCAGCTGTGCAGGATATTTAAAAAGGGTGTGCTTTTTGAAGTGAAAGGTGAAGCAGGAGAAGAGAGATGCAAAGTGGGTGCAGTGGGAAGCAGAACCGAAGGCAGTCACATGCGAGAGGACTTTGTGGAAGGAGGCAGGCACTTCCTACCGGGAAGACGAGAGACCAGAAGAAGCACAGCGGGTGCTGCATGTGCACTGTTGAGGAGCCGGCAGTGATGGCGAGGCTGTCACGGATGCGGTCTCAGTGAAGAGCAGCAGTTCCAAAAGCGAAGGAAGGAGAAGCTGGCGGCAGAATCACAGGGGGGTCTGCAAAGCTTGAACTGCTTTCCTGAGGCACGGACTGACTCAGCTATATGCCACTGGTCAGCCCAGAAGCAATGGGAGATGGGGCGCACCAACAGGCAAACAAACAATTGGGAACTTATTTTGAATATCAACCCAATTGTATAGCAAGGTTGAATTCACACCTTTATCCAAACACTTTTATTTTAATTAAATATACAATATTGAACATATTACAACTTTGTGTCCATCTCTCATTTCTGAACCCTCGCAGAGCCCCCAATTCAAAGAGAAAAAGACTGAAGAGAAGCCCACTATTTTTACAAAGCTATATGTATTATCTTGAAAATGTTCTATCCAGTTGAGTGTGCTGTCCCATACATAAACCTATGCAACTGGAAGTCTCTGTACCACTCTGGTATTGTTGACAGTGCCTCATGCTGCATAGAAGTGCAGTAAATGAGTGCTGCTGATCTATTTTAGGCTATATGCTATGAATGTTCTCTCTTATAAACAATGAGCTGATCTCAAGGCTACTTGGGGTCAGACTCATTATTTGATTTGTACCGAAGTGATTCATGTTTTTTTGTGTGCATGTCTGCCAAGGAATGGGATATTGCAAATAGGCCCGTAGTTAGTGACAGTAGCCCGGTCGCTATCAAGCTTCTTCAACAAGGGAGTCATTATTGCTACCTTGAGTGCCTTTGTTAGAGTACCATTGCACAATGAAGCATTCCATGGTTTTACAATGGTCGGGCCAGAGTGTCAATCGACTGTTTTATGAGCCTGGCATGGCAAGGGGTAAACTGAGCAGATGAACACTTGATTTTCTTGGTCACAGCAGTAGCCTCACTACTGAAAGAGAGCTACTACACTGTGTCATCACTGAATTAAGATGATGGGGTGGGAAGAGCAAGATCTAATTTTTACTGTTAGGATTTCTTGCGATTTAGCCACTTTTTCTTTTAAGTTAGAAGCCAGCTTGTTAGCCAATTCAACTGAGGCTGGGGTTTGAATATTTGACTGTTAAGAGTCACTCAGCTCAGAATAAATCCTAAAGACTTGTGCTTGTATTCTCAACCTAAAGCAACCAGTTTAAAAAATAAATCTTTTTTCTCTCAATCAATTGATAGTAAGCTTTAGTCTTGATTTTTCAGGCCAGTCTTTGTCATTGTGGTGCTGATGCCACCTTTGATCCAGAGTCCCCCACTGCCTTTTCATGGTGGCTAGCTCTTGATCGAACCACATGCTGACTTTCTTTGGCAAGGGATTAAGGTGTCATGGTGATGCATGGGTCTCAGCAAAACCTTGCTTTTCTTATGTTGCTATGGTTCATCAGCTAGAGAGCTAAGTAATCATGAGATAGATAGCACTCTGGACCAAACCCTGAGATCTTGGGAAAGTGGATTAATGCCAGGACGACCAACCTACTGCCTTGACCCACTGGAGAAGACCTTCAGACTTGTCCAAGCACAGAAAGTCTGGCCCGCAAAAGGCCTAACATCACACTCAACCAATGCGGGCTCGGGAAACTTGCAATCCCCCAACCCAAAGACAAAAGCAAGAGTTATTGATTGGACATTCAGTTCAGGGTTGACATGTCATTTATGACTGAAAGGATATCTTAACATTCCTTTGTTGTTGTTCTCAGAATAAAACACTATTCTGTTATTACAACCTATCCTTGTGTGGACCTCCTTTTGCTTGCCACCTAGTTATCCGATCACTAGTCAACTAGCAGGCAGCAGGTTCCATGTGTTGAATGAACACTGTAAATATGCAAAAACTGTGCAATGTATCTCCTTGCATTTCTGTCTTGCGAGGATATCATAACAGTATCAGAGCATTTTGCTATCACTTGCAACAATAGGATTCAGTAAACATTGTAGTATTAAATTCATTGTGGATTAACTGATTTGTGTTTACTCTTCACACAGTGTATCAATGATAAGTGTCCAATATTGATTTCTTTCTTCAAATCTGTAAGCTTGGAATAAGCGTTTTGCAAATGATGTTGATTGTGACCTTATTATTAAATTAACGTGTCTCTCCCACAGCACAAAGCCACTTTGTGGATTATCTCTCAGAGTCTGAAGGCAGTCACTCCAACATGTCTGCTCTTTCACCTTTCTTGCTGCCTACACAACTACAAGAGGACAGGTTGTTCTGGAGCATGTTCCTCTTCACAGAATCTTCCACTGCTGTGGGATCCAACAACCTCAAAGTGAGATAATCTAGCAATCGAGGCAGTATTTCTCTGTGCAACAAGCTGCTGTGGTGGTGATGGCGGTAGCAGCACAGCCCTTCTGGCAAATAGTGACATTGGGGAGGCTGTTTTTTGCTATATCAAGAAGCCTGGAGTGTTTGGAAATGCTCAGAATTGAGGAAGACTTAGGGGTTGGTTGGGCCGTCTCTGAGTGACGTTCAGATGTGGCCACCTGCAGGGAACCTGTGACAGTCTCTCTGTGCCCCTGTCTTTGTTGGAGGGTGCTGTAGAAGACGTTCAATCAGAGTTTGGGTGTTTGATCTTTAATTTTACAGCATGCCACTGCCAAATCTTTTCTTGGATCTCATTGTGCAACTCTTCCTTATCAGATTCCCCCTTTCCAGCCTCTTGCATTGGTTGCCTTTCACAATATAGTCCTACCTATAGTCATAATCCTCCTCTCCAGCACTTTCAATTACTCCTAGACCCATACAAAGGTGAACATTGTCATGGGTGGGGCATCCCCTGTCATGCCTGAAAATTGTGAAAGGATGCGTGTAGCCTACCTCATTCTCTCCACAATGGCAGTCACAGGTATCTAGTTCCCATTTTCTCCATTCTCCTGGACCATCGGCTGGGACTCCACCTGTGTCTCCTCCACCTGTTTCTTTTCAGTATCCTGAAGCACTCTTCCTACTCATTCTCTTGGCTGCACTTCTCCTACCACACCGGTGCCACACCTTCTTCCTGCTGAATTTCCAACACCTCCTCCATAGCTTTGGGGATAAATGAATCAGAGATATTTTGATAAAGCCTCATAGAGTATCCCCAGTTACCATAACCTCCTCATGCATTGTTTTGATAGCGAAGGTAACCCAAAACACCACAACAGCTATTTCTACCACCTCTTCTACAATGACCTTTTGCACTTGTATGGCATCCACAAACAGCCCTGCCTCCTTCATATCCTTTTTCTACTCCTCCTCCTTCTCTGGCAGTGCCGTACCATACTTTGTCTGCCGCCCTAACTCCATTCTTCTTTCCGAGCTGTTCTCCAATAATACTGCCACCACAGGCATCACCTGGTATGACTGTTGGTGACTTGAAATACAACCTACCTCTATGAATCCAGACCTCTGGATCTGTGCAGGATTCATGGGTACAGTGACCAAAATGTGCTTGTTGCCCAGGGTCATATCCCACCCCACTCTGGTATGCGAATATGCCCCTTGGGATTGTTACATGCACCTTTTTGTACTTTTAAGGACCTTTTTCCATGATGCATCTTCAGATCCCATGTCAGATCCGCAGATCCAATGTTGGGAAATTCTGAACATGTTTAAAAGCCAACAGAAAGAAACCCCATTCTGTGCTGTTGTGGCTCTACACCCATATAATCAAATAATTATTTTCCCTTTAGCCAAATCAATTGAAGATTTTTATTTCAAAATGTGGATGTGGGGATTTAAATGTCAAAATGCTCCACACTTTACTTTTTTAAATTAATGAAACAGTGGATGGATTTTCCCCAAACCAAGCAAAGCACTCAGTTGGCTCACACAACATCTGTTCGCGAACGTTTTGTGATAATCCATCCTGCTTTTTATAATGTATAGAGGAGTAATTTCCATAAAGGATTTAGAATGGGAAATGCAACTTTTGGGACCACCGCTAGGCCCCACTCGGAAAGAACTTCACAAAACTTTCAAAAATAAATGAGGGTGCATGTCTGGTATTTTTCCAAAGTTGTTTGCAGATGTGTCAAACAGTGTCATGGTAATAAACATTTAAACCATGCCTCTTCCTCTGAAAACACCAACTTAACTGTAATTACAGTGTTACGGCTGCGATATTTTAGGTCAATGATAGTCGCCCCATAGTTAAGCTGATACCTAAGATCCATTGATTTTGTGAAGATTCTATTGATAACTTTCACATTGCTTGATGCAATTTTATGAGATGTTCCAAAGGTCTTTTCTGTCTCGAGCTGCCCAAAACCTAATAGTTTGGTATAAATCCTACCAATGTTTTAAAGGGTATTATGCATGAAACAGAATTTCTTTTTATACTTTTTGCATTATTTTCCCTATGGAAAATGTGCATTAAGTTGAACAGGTCTAAATTTCTGGATGGATTTTCTTCTAATTTCTTTTAAATTAGGCACATGGTGGTGCAGATGTGCCTTTTGTCGATTTGGTGGCAATCTTTTGCGTATCTATTTTAAAATTTGGTGGTGTGCAGTGTGCACCAGTACCAAAATATGTTATACGTGTACCATGGTTCATTGCAGAAGTAAATCAATCAACGTGAGGCATTCTCACGAGTATTCTTTTGAGAACTGGAAATGGTTGGCATGATAGAATAATGGGATGTTTAACATAATAAGGACAAAACTGGCGCAGAGGACCATTGACTCTAGTTTAATATAGTCTTATAGACCAAGGAAGGGGTCATTATGGCGGCACCTCAGGCCATAAATTGGTGGAGGGTCTTCATCCAATCGATAATGACCCTTTCCTCAGTCTATAAGACTATTAGCACATAGGGGCTAGTGTTCCATAAAAACATAATTTGGTGGCGAGGACCTGTTGCATTTACACGGTAGCATAAGCTGATCCCCCTGCCAAATTTTCATCATTTGAACTCGGTGTGCAAATGTAAAGGGCAAAAGGTGGCTTTCACATTTATTCTCCGCAGTGCAAAGTGAGTAAATGCTGCCTGGCCTGCCAGGCAGCGTTTACTTTTCATTGTGAGCACTGCTTGCCATGATTGCATGGGAAGCAGTGTTCCCAATTGAAATTGAACCCTCCCCAGCATGCGAGCATGTCAGAGATGGTTTCATTTCAACTGTACACACTCCCAACCATGTTCGCATGGCAGGGAACATGTACAATGCATCCCTACGGGGTCTGCCTGCATTTTATTGGTACAAAAAGCAGGCAGACCCAATGGGGATCATTAGCATTTGTGCTGGCATGAAAATCGAAGCCGGCAGAAAGGCTGGAGATGTTGCATGGCAGAGAAGAAGTGAGCAGCAGAAATGCAATGTGCGTTTTTGCCCATCCTCTCTGTCGTGGACTTTTCATGGGGAAGTAAAAACGGTACTTAAATAGTGAGTAATATAAACAGACAAACTGAGTTAGTAACTTAAGGGGCACATTTTGGTGAGGGGCGTAATTCGGCGGAAGGGACTCATTACATGTAGACATACATGTAGGTGGTCGCTGTTGCCGAATTTTGGTCATTTGCACATCAAAGTGCAATAGTGCAGGGCAAATGACAGCATACAAGTATGTACGCTGACTTTTGCCGTGCACTTTTGATTCCACCGTGCAAATTGAGTAAACGTAAATGGCAGACAGCATTTTCAATGGATCCCTAGCGCATAATCCATAGCGTTTGCACCGGCATGGAAATCCGGATCATAGCGGAGAGGAAGGGAGTGGCAGAAACAAAAGTTGCATTCCAATACTCCTCTCCGTCATACAAATGATTGAAAATGGGGCATGACATGAATGGAAGCCATAAAAGCCTTACACCTTGTATTTACGTTACGCCTCTTACGAAAATGAGCCTGTAAATGTTTTTGGTTTGATCTATTTAAATTAGGTTGTCTTCCTAATTTAAGCATGTTTACCACCAGCATTCATTAGGTGTCATGTAAAAGTAAAAGATGTCATCATGACCCCATGTTTTAGCTTTCTCTTTGTTGTGTTAAATAAGATGTTGCAGCAAAAAAAAAAAAACTCCACTCATAGAGAAGTCATGTTAGAAAAATCTTGCCTGGAAATTGCATTGTTTTATCCCTGTTTACTTTTGAAGAGAGAATGTTCAGACTGCCCTATGAACATTATGTTTGGCTGAGAGGAGGTCAACACTGATCTCCATGTGCTAATCAATCTGATCATGTTCTTAAACACAAACACTGCTGCGAGAATCCATCCGAGTACACACGGCCCTATGTCAAAAGCAGTTACTAACCATTAAGGATTGGAGCGGGGCAGTGTTTCAGCGCCCCTGCTTTTTAATCTATATATAGCAGAAACAGATCAGAATCTAATTGAACCAGAACGTGTCCGCCTAAATTGGGAGGCAAACATACACCGTACTTAGCTTATGCTGGTGATATGGTCCTGCCTGGTGAGGCTACAGAGGAGTTCAAATGCCACCTGGGAATCGTACTGCTACTTATAAACGCTTAGCAATTTTGGCAACTTATCCTAAGTGGCAAACTGTTATTCTTGATATTACCTACTTTACAATGGTGCATTGGATATAGATAGAGAAAAACAAGTGAGGAGATTTAAAAATCATTTATCTTTCTAAATGCATTTTATTATTTTATGTAACATACAACATACATTCCCTGCAGCTGGTGGACGCTTTTCCCAGATATGTGATGGAATATAAAACTTTGCTTTTTAAAGAGCCCTTTGGATATATGCCCCACTTTGTGTACTTTTTATTGTTCTGCTTTTAGTCTGACCAGTCGCATCATTACGAGTCTGGCAGTAGCTGTGCCGGTAAAACCGGCAGGCTGCCGCCTGACCCATAGTGAATCACTGGTGCTGGACTTGCCGGAATTACCAGGGCATTACAGGCCTGGTGGTCCGGTAAATCCGCGCCGGCAATTCTGTTAATCCCAATTCCCGTGGGGGACTCCATAGGACTCCATGGGAATGGGGACCGCAGAAACGTCGGCACCATGTCGTAATGGTGCCAGTGTTTCCGTGCATCTTTGCGTGCGGGTGCCGTTCCGCCCGCCAGGTGAGACCTGGCGGGTGGGACGGCACCGATCCACAGAACTCGTAGTTTGGCGGTCCAGAAAGCGGTGCCGGTACAGTTTTACCGGCACCGTTAATTCCGGACTGGCAAACTTGTAATGAGGCGGTTGCCGCTGTTGTTATCTAATACTTCACTTTGCACAGCACTCTGGCTGACGTTCTGGCAAGTTTTGTTCTATATTATATCTTTTAATAAAATAAAAACATACATAAAAGAATGGCTCAGAGGAGCTGTGACTGCTGACTTACATTTGAACCCATACAATATTCATATCGAACTTGCAAGCCTTAACTTTCCACATTTTTTTATTGCAAAAAGTATGACAGAAACGCCGTTATTTAACTGAAATTCAGTGTCTTGTATGGGGGCTTGTTTAATTTGACATTGGAAGAGCGCTTGTTGAAAGCCGAGCTGTGTTTTGGCTGTCAGACGCCATAATTCTCACTCTGCACTGCTTCATGTGAAATCATATCCCATACTGCTTTACGTGAAACAATACACCGTGTGCTTCCTGCCTGCCCCAATGACCACGAGCATTCTTAGCCAAGGTTTATCCATTGGGCCTTCCTCGGCGCAGGCAGGGAAAGCAAACTTCTTTCAGCGCCTCGCTTCCTCTGGTTTTTCATTGCTTACCGCATCAATGCTCTGTTAACAAGCAGCCTCTCAGTTTCTGCTAATGGGCCGTGTGAGATAGATCCTGTTAGAAAAGAAAACTTCACAAAATGTGCAAGCCATAACGCTTTAGGAAATTCGCACCTATAAATGTACATATCCTCGGTCTGCAGCGGAAAAAGAACAGCTAACTGGTTGTTTTCCTATCTGGAAAAATGACAGCTCTTTTCATGGAATACTAACTATATTTATAAGCGATACTTTAACATTTAACTGGCCTTTATGTGGTGAGTAGGCATGGGCAGGATGGTTCGTGCAAAACTCGAACCCCTACACTTTCCAGGGCTTTGACCCGGTTGATCATCACATGTGAAGTCTGAGGCTATAGATATGTGGTTCTTCTTGGTTCGACCTTACATGAATATATAGAGACAGTCAAATAGAAACTCAGAACAATCAATGGATGGCAGCTGGCGAGGTAGGAATGGCTCCGGCTTATTGGGTTAGGCAACAGTAGCTAGTATGGTGTAGGTTACAGTATAATTAAATATATAATATTGCATAATTTGTGGGAAGGGGTGAGTTGTGAGGGTGGGGCAGTACAACTCGTGTGCATTTTGGAGGAGTGGGTTAAGGTCAAGAACTGAAAACCCCACATGCATTCAGAAGGCGTAGGAGAAGGCCAGATCACTGAGAGCCCCCTACAACATTAGTAAGCGAAGCAGACAGCCAAAGAAGTGAGAATCCTACATTCATTAACTAGCCAGAGGAGAAGGTGCAAAGCACTGATAAATCATCTGCATTTACTGGGGGGAGATGGGCAAACACTGGGAATCCAACGTGAATGTTGTAGATAAAAGAGAAGGCCAAAACACTGAGAACATCACTTGCATTTAGTTGGTGCAGCAGAAGGACAAAGTACTGAGAATTGTGCACACTAATAGGCAGAGAAGGCCAAACAACTGAGAGCCGCAAGTGCATTTACTAAGTGCAGTAGACCATAGCACCGAGGACACTGTTTGCCTTTTCGGAATGCCATATGGGAACCCCATATTCAGTTAGTAGGCGGAAGAGAAGGGCAAAGCACTGAGAACCCTAGATGCATTCTCTAGGTGTAGAAAAAGGGGATATTGCTGGGACCCCTTGTGCATTTTATAGGCAGAGGAGACGGGCAAAACAGGGAGAATGACACATGCAATGGTAGGCAGAAGAGAAGGTCAACAGCACTGAGAAATCCATGTGCATTTAGTAGAAGTAAATTAGTAAGTAATTTAGTAAGTAGAATGCCAAAGCGTTAAGAATCCCTTGTGCATTTAATGATAGGAGGAAGAGAAGGCCAAAGTACAGAGAACCCCAAATGCATATGGTAAGCAGAGGAAGACTATGAAGCTATGAGAATGCCCCATCTATTTAATAGGTGGAAGAGAAGGCAAACACATTAGAACCCAATTTAGTAGTTACAGGGTAAGTCCAAGCAATGAAAAGCCAATGTGCATTTAGTAGGCTTAAGAGAAGGCCAAATCAATGAGAGCCACATGTAGATTTAGTAGAAGAATAAGCCCAAAGAAGTGAGAATCCTATGGGCATTTACAAGGCATAGGAGAAGGACAAGGTACTGAGAACCCCACGTGCATTGATAGGTGGGGAGAAATCAAAAGTACTGAGAAACCCATGTGCATTTAGTTGATGGAGGAGACGGCCAAAATAATGAGAGCCATCACTTGCAGTTAGTTTTGACACATATTTAATACCCACATACAGCAACACAGAAGAAGCAACACATGTATTAATGTTGTGGTTGTAGAGGTTGTAGATAGGGCAGTGTGTAGGCCCTGTGTTTACTAGTTGTATATGAAGTTATATTCCTTAGTGAGGTGCCAGGAAAGAGTTGAAGCAGGTGGAAGATGAAGTTAGAAAGGTACAGTGGTAGGAGCAAAGTCAGAGTGTTAACATGGCGGGAGTGCCGCCTTATTGGATTTTAAGGCCTAGTACACAATTAATAGAATAAGAACATAGGCCTTGATGTGGAGATGCAGCTCTGTTTAGCTCAGCCCGGAGATAAATTCCTTGGCTGTCCCCCAGGAGAGAAGCTGAGGTCAGAGGCATCCACAGTTCACATTTAAATGCTAATTGTTTCCAGTTGCAGGGTTTGAACATGATAGGATGTGCATTTTGAAGGACACATTCATAAGATTAGCGCATGAGGTTTTGTGATGCCACGGGCCAGGTAAAATATTTAGTGTACTGCTGTTCCCCACCCAGGGAGCGGTCATTCCATAAGAATTACAAGTAGATGCACAACTGAAGCAAATAAATCACTGAAATTCTGAATCACGAGTGGTGCCCTGGTCATGTCATTATTGTGTACCTGGGGTTTGATGGAGATAAGGGGGAGCCTTGTCTGGAATGTCCTGTGATTTGGGATAGGAGGAGCACAACGTGATGCCAATAGATTCAATATAAGGTTGGCGGGGTGCAGCTTATGTGTGCCAATCCATCTGATACAATTAGAAGGCCTACTGTCTTATCAGAGCACAGTTGGCCTTGCCAGTTCACTTTGATTGTGTCTGGATCAGAGGGGTGCACATCACGTGTCATGATTTACTAGTGTGTCAATATCTTCATTATCCAATCCGTTCCTGGATTCTATAGTGACGATGTAGTGGGCCACATTACTAGGGGAATGGGTTTAGATAAGGTGTGACCAATCGGTCCAGGGCCTATAGGGGGCAATTTGCATGTTCTATAGGTGGTAGCCAATGAGGGTGGTGGGATAACATTGCAACCTATGTAAGCAGATTTGAGCTTTCAGCTATATAACCTGTAACATCTTGGGGTGTGACACGCTCTGTGTCAGTTCAATTCTATGGGACTGTTTTAGAACATTTTGCATGCAACAAACCTTTTTTTCCCTTGCAAAGAGGTGTTCAAATGTTGTGGAGTAGTGCAAGCGGATTGGAAAAGGGATTTCTCCTGAGGTGGAGAGAGACGGTGCAGCGTAATGGTGTACCGAGACTTTGGTAATGACGTCGTAACTAGTGTAATGTTGTAGTAGAATAGTGCATGAGGATTAAGGACAGGGAGTTCAACCATTGAGAGAAAAGAAGACGTTGAGGGTAGAGTAATGTTGACATATTGATGTGAAGTAATTTATTGTGATAAATAAGCTCTCACACTTCGAACAACTGATTTTGTTTTTTGAATTGTAAAGAATGAGAAAGCAATAATTGTTGTATTTAGCAGTGTTTTATTTGAAAGTATATTGTTGTGGTTAGAGGTGTGAATTAAATTGGTAAGATTAGAGGATAGAGGTTTTTTGTTTTACAGTATATTTTGGTGAAGGGTTGGGTTGATTGGATTGTTTAGGTTTTGATGTGTTTGTTGATTGATAAAATATGTGTGATTGGAAGTTGATGATGTGTGTGTGTGTGTGTGTGTGTGTGTGTGTGTGTGTGTGTGTGTGAGAGAGAGAGAGAGAGAGAGAGGAAGGGGTAATAGAATGTGTTTTATAGGTATGAAGAAGTGAGAAGTGATAGGTATGCTGTGTGTTAAAGACGTTGAGCAGAAAACCGGTTGACAATGTGTATTGTTAAATTTGGAAAAGTCCAATTGGCTTTTGGGATTGAAAATGTATATTTGAATTTTATTCTATTTATATTGATAAGGGGAAGGGGTAACACACAAAGGAGAGGGGTATCATGCACTGTTGGTACAGTGTTAAAGGAGGTCCAGAAGCGAGAGACATGTCAGCACCATGGTGACTACATTGGGGCACATGGGCTAGATACTCCCACAGCACAGGGACAAGATAGTGAAATATTACTTTGAATGGGTAAAGGACACAGCAGGACAACTGTTTACACCCTAGCTCAAAGATGGCAATCACAAGCGGGATGTCAGAGGGGACATGTAGGCCAATTTCACAGCGAAATATAAGGGGCAAAAGCTGAAGAAAAGACATGGCGTTCTGGAATTGTGAAAGTTATATGAAGAGGAGGCAGCGCCCATAACAAGGGGGAAAGGAGGAAATGGGGTATGAGTACCCCGGCCCAGGATGCCCCTGTTGCCACAGCAAGCACAGCAACTGCTGTGACACCATCAGCCATGCTTGTATCAGGGTCCTTTCCTCTAAAGTGTGCTGCAGGGTACACCGACCCCTATGTGCCCCAGATGGACAAAAAGATAGAGTAAAAAATACTACCACACATTGCAGAAGTACATCATGGGACTCAGCTAGTGCTACCATTATTACAGAAATAGGGACGAGCGTGCAGAGACAGCTAGATGAGGTCTTGAAAGAGGCAGAGTAGGAGCTCATGCATGCAACAAAGGAGCAAGAAGAAGTGCAGCGGTTTGTGACTACACCCCCAATCAGCTTCAAATTAGACAGCAAGCCTGTTGCCGATAAATATTTGCTGCCACATGGGCAATTTGTGAACGATTCAGATTGCTGGGCCAGGGAGGAGGAGGAAATAGGGGAGATATGGTTGCATGAAGAAGGGGAGGAATGGGACAATACGGGCAGGGCAGAGAGACTGAGGAGAAGGTCAACCCATATAGCAGTGGCAATGCCCAAAGGGGATGGGGAGGAGGGGAAGATGAAATAGTTGAAGACGCAGTTTCCCCTATTACAGAAAGGCCGCAGGGGGACTCAGTATGTACCTTGGCCAAATATTGAAAAGGAACATTTGATGAATAGCCTGCCATACCTCACCACAGGTGCAGGGAAATGGATTAATGCCATAGTAAATGAGACAGCAGGGATAGCTTTGGCAGTGGGTGACATGATGAGAATGCTCACCACCGTATTGGGGGAACAAGCTAATGATATGATAGGTTATTTATAACACACTTAATACCCAGAGGTTTCTAAGCGCAGACCCATGGTTCAAACCTGTGTTGCTCTGTGTCATCTTGCTTTCAAGACAAGCATGCTGCCGCTGAGCTATCCTCCCAGGACAATGACTTATGGTGAAAGGCAAGGCATGAGGGGGTGACAATAAATAGCGATGCTCACGACGGTGCACCATTCAGTACTTGCAGGACAAATGTATGGAAGGCACTAAGGGAAATGTATCCAGATTCAACCGCATGCAGCCTATCCTTGGTCGCACAATAGGTCCAGATTCGGACCCGGCACACTACATTCAAGAGATTAACACAGAAATGGCAGTTGGACACACAACAAACATGGGACACTGACATACCTTTTTCTTACCACATCCTATTGAGAAGCCTCCCAGAGGAGGTGCAGAACATACTAGCGAAGGTAGTGGAAACTGAAAATAGGGAATGGTCAGAGATACAGGCCAACATACTACATCACTGCAAGGAAAAAGATGACAGGGATAGAAAGAAGATAGATGATTCTCAAAAGGCAGAGACAAAATGAGTGCAGAAGAAATTGGCTATAATAAGCATAGAAGATGCAGTCCTAACTGCCCTTCCACAAGCGTTACCTGTGCCGCAAGAGGGCTTTGCACCACAAAGGTTTGCACCAGAAAGAGGGTCTACACCACAGGGAGGGTTCACCCCACAGCAAGGATATTTCCTGAGAAGGCAAGGGGATTCCAAAGAGGGAGGAGTTTTGGATATGGGGGAATGATGCTACCATATGGAGGGCAGTGTTGGGCTGGTGGAGGAGTAGGTCACTTTGAAACAGAATGTAGGAGCAGAAATCAACCACACTATGGTCCTGGTGGCACCCCGGTATACCACATTGTGCCTTATTACAAACATGCAGAGCAACAGGCACAGCCCGTAAAATATAAGTTTCCTCAGAACATTCCAGGGTAGCTGCAGCAGCAAGCACCACCCATGCAGTGCACATTTCCCCAGACCATTCAGACTATGATACCACAGCAACCTTCAGCTGTCGTGAGTGCCTAGAGTATATCAACAATACCCCAGCAACAGCACGCTCCAGTGCCAGCAACAAAAGCAGTCCCACAGCAATATCAGCAGAAGAATCCCCTCAAGGCACAAGCACAGGAACACATTTGGGCACAGATGAGAGCACAAACAATCAAACTGCAGTGAGATACCAACTTGTCAACAGAGGGCATGGTGCCACACTATACAGGAGCAGCGGTGATGGGGGTAATCCCCTCCTACACCCGGCACAAGTATAAACACACAATAGGACAGTCCACAGAGGGTTCTGGTATGGCCAATTCCATCAGTAACTGCAGACCGGAAAGAGGAACCACGGGTAGCAGTGAGCATAGGTGGCAAAACATTCGCATTTTGGCTGACATGGGGGGCTAACACATCTTGCATTAAAGAAGGAAGAGTACCTTTATAGAAGAGAATAATAGACTTGCAGGGATTCTCTGGGGCCATTGTCATGATTCCTTTCAGAAAAGACCTACCACTTATCATTGGAAATCAAGAAATAGTTGTGCCCATATTGCACTCTAAAGAAACTCTGATTAACATATTAGGAAGAGATATCATGAGTAAATTTAACATGACCATTACCTTCACTGACAAGGGTTTAGTGTGTTCCACACCTGGAGTGTATTACAGCAGAGCACAAGCAGTGCTGCAACCTCTGTGTTCCCATCGCTCACAGCGAGGTATCCCAGTTTATCCCCAGTTGTTCCTCTATGTTGTGCAGGTGCTGTTAGGATGGGTACCAAGGATACAAAATTACACATTCTGATAACCTACTGAATTTCTATTCAGACCAACGGTGCACAAGAAAGTGGCGCCTGGAACAGTCATCAAAATACAGTTAGATGTAGTGATAAAAGAAACAGTCAATGCAATTTTACAAGGGTAGATGAGGACAGTATTGAATGGCGCACCGTCCTCTGTATTGACCCCACCCCCCGCTTGACTGACTTGACCGATGAACAACCTTTTGGGACGACAAGGCCACAGAGAAGTTGTTGTTTGAGATTAGCAAAACCTGTGACTTGTGCATACAGTCTAGGGAGGTCCCACAACTCTCTCTCCTTGCGAGAGAAATGTTGACACATCTGCAGGAAGATTTGTAGAAAGTACACACAGAGAAAAGGTCCAGCGGGCCCCATGACGTAGGGCTGCTGAGAGGAAAAGGGGCAGTACAAATCAAACTGAAGGAGGGGGGTGTGTTGCCCTGGGTCGGGCAGTACCCAATTTCCAAGGAGGCAGATGAGGGTTATATAACACTATTGTTGCATTGTTGCAACAGAGCATAATACAGTATTCAGATTCCACATGTAACGCAGATGTGTACCCTGTCAAAAAAGAGAAAGGAGGGTGTTGGAGGATAGTACAGGATCTCGGCTTACTGAACTGCATCATGGGGTGGAATTTCTGGTGGTACCCAACCCAGCCACCATATTGTGCAATGTTCCCATGGGGCGGCATGCTTTACTGTGATTGACCTTAAGAATGCATTCTTTTCCATACCATTACACCCAGATTGTCAGTACCTCACTGCGTTTACTTACCACAGTCAACAATTCCAACACACTAGACTCCCACAAGGGTACTACGAGTCCCGAAGTATATTTAACAGAGTATTACAGACCGATTTAGGAAATGTATAGACACAGAGCACAGTAATACAATATGTGGACGATCTCCTGGTGCACAGCGCAATGGAGGAGCAGTGCAGGGAGGATTGTAAGAGGATTCAATTCAGCACTACAGCCAAGTTAACGCCTAGTCTAGAATACTGAATGAAAACCCTTATTGATATATCTTTAGGTCCAGTTCATGCGTTCTGGATGACTACCCTTGTATAACACCCCTCTCTTGGAATCCCCCTGACCCCACTGAGCCAAGAAGTAATCCTGTTTTGCAAGTTTAAAAGGTTTATTTGATAAATTAAAATATATATCACACTTTTTAATAAATTAATAATTGAATATCACACTTAATCTGATATGGTAAATATTAACAACGGAGAATCTGGCACTAGCACACTTCTTTAATCACTAATGAGTTGACATGAAATGGATAAGGTAGCACACTGGTAAATAGGAACAAAAGTATAATGTGGTAGAGGATGCTTTATATAGGCTCAGGTGGATGCAATATTCAATGAATGCAGTACAGAAAATACGCAATATGATTTCAACCAAACAATGTAATCACTTTTCTCTGGCTACTCCCCTCCCCCCCTTGATGCAAGGCAAGGAAATGGAAGGAAAACACACAGTTCTCAGAAATGCAATCAACTGTAATTCAGTTCAATCCAGCAAGCTTAAACAGAAGTTTGAAAACACAGGCAAATGCTTTGATAGGTGCTAGCAATGAATGAGAAATATGCTGGAAACGCTCTTAATTCCCTTTTAGAGGTTCAGGATGAGTGGTATCTAGTTAATATTAGTCCAGGCTCACACTAGCAATGATGCAGGGATAGTTAGCAGGTTAAACGAATTTCTGGCAAATGAAATCAGGCAGCAGCAGTTTTTTTACATGTGAAGAAATTTCAAATCGCGGCAAAATTCGCGGATGCGCCGAGCGCTATTACAAAGGAACCGCAAGGACTATCTCTACCGTTTTGGGGTCCTAGGAAAGCCTGGGATCTCAGCTTCCAAATGAAAGTTATTGCAAGTCTCTAGCCCAAACGGTTGCGGAGATATGAGTAATTTAGTAAAGGTCGTTTTTGGTTTTGTAAATTTTAAACGCACACTTTTTCAAAATGACAAATTTTACTAGAAATGACAGGTGACAGATAGGAGGCAGTTCTACTTAGGTTAAATAGATTGAATTAGATGAATTTAAACTAAGAGATGTGTTCTGAGTTTTGCTAAGTACTCACAAGAGATTTTGAACAGGAAAGCGACTTGGTCACGATCTTCAGTCTGGTCAGGTCTTTCCGGATTCTGCTCACAGCGCCTGGTCTGGTCTCGGCTAGGCACAGCACTGCTTTCTCTCTGGTCTGGTCTCTGCTAGGCACAGCACTGCTTTCTCTCTGGTCTGGTCTCTGCTCTGGATAGATTGAAGTCTCTAGTTTGGCTTTCTGGAGTTTGATGGAGGTAAGTATGGATTTTTCCGGCAGGGCTTCCAGCGGCAGATGAAATTGAATGTCTCTATGTGTCCTGACTCTCTGCTTTTATCTGTTTCTTGAGAATGGGTGTGTGTGTTGCATCACTAGACTTGCCCCTCTCATTCGTCATTGGTCAGGCTTCCATTCCTCCGCTTGATTGGCAAACTGAACTGTGAGTCAGATTGATGTCATTTTATGATCTCTTGAAACAACCTCCCTTATCATCTGTGCACCCAAATATATATATGATCAAAATCCATACTTCAGAGTTACACAGTTGTTTGAAATTACATATACATGGTGTGGCTGAATTTAGCCATGTCTATGTCCAAATCTGCTCATTCTCGGAGCTTGCATTCAAAGAGTGTACATAATTGACTTTTTAACTGCTTTTTCAATTTCCGACATGGACCCAACTTTACATACATGTGTGCAGGGGGTAGGGACATTAACTGATGAAGTTTCAGATTTTTAACATGCACACATTTAGAGTAATATCCACTTTTCCGCTAAAACCCCCCTGAACATACCACCGGTTCCTACCACGTCTTAAACTGTGGGCAGAAAAATCACAAGAATTATGGTATCATTTATAAAATTTTCACATGTCCGCACTATGAATTATCCCCCTTTTTATAAAACCATATCCTTGCTGCAGGGGTGTGTCTTTTCAGGTCACATGGTACAGAAACCAGTCTTTCCAGTTTCTGCCAAGCCAGCTTGCTTCTCACAGGCAGTGCCCCTCCCAGCTTCTCCAGGAGGAAGCCACTTTTTACGACGTCTGTAATAAAAACCTTTGCCTGAGTGGAGAGGGCTTTGTTCACTCTCTGGCAGAGCACAGGAAATTCAATTATCAGATAGATGGCATATCCTCAGTGGGGGCAGCAAAAGGAAGGTTGGCCTGGGAACATAGTTGTGACTCAAGTTTCACTCCTGATGGGATCCGTTACTAGGCAAAATCAAGTTCCTTAAGCCAGACCTTCAGCTAACTTTTTGTTGCTTTTAAAATAACTTGTAATTTTACACATGCAGCTAGAATGCTGATTCTAAGTGCAAAACTATGACATTTCAACAGTTACAAAGGCATGTGACACCAAACATAGGTCACTCATTTAATTTAACATTTTCGATTTTGGTGGTTTTAAATCCAGTTGCAGTTAGGCTTAAGCTGCTGACTCCATAGCATTTTTGTTATAAGCATTGTTTTTGGGCTCTTCATTTCCCAGATTTTGTAGGCACACAAAACTCCATTCTGCCAAATGTCTGCTGGTGTTCAGTGAATATTTTGCACATGTTGCAAGGTTTGAAATAGGCATTTTGCTTGCCTTCAGAAAAACACACAGTGGGTTTTAAAACGCCGGCTTTTGGATAGTGGTGAGTACTGGTACTGCACCCATTTTTGGGATTTTCTTGGATTAATGCATTCTAAACAGGAATGGTTCTTACATGGTAGTAAATCCTTGCTTAACATTGTTTTGATGGGGCTCCTTACAGTAAGATGGTTATGTGGAACCCCACAAAAAGGGTTGAATCTTTAAAGTGGTCCAATGAGTCACGATTTCAGCAACTTTTTGACATCAGTAAAAGTGGATTTTGTTAACAAAGACCTTTCTTTACCCTGGTGGGTGGCAAGTTAGGTAACCATTTTGGTGTCCGCACAACTGCGCAGCTTTCCTGGATTTCGGCGCACATGTGGGTTTTCCGCCATCTTGAATTTCCTAAGCCCACAGCACCAAATGTTGTAGCAGGGTAGCTTAAACGTGGGTCAGGACACCCTACAGGATTCCTTAACACTGCTGACATTATTGACCGAGAAGGGGTACAAGGTGGACAAGGAAAAACTGCAATATTGTCAGAAAGAGGTGGTTTACCTAGGGCAGATGTTATCATCAGAAGGGAGGAGATTGACGTCCAAAAGGGCAGCAGCAGTGCACAGTACACCGCAGCCAAACAGAGTGAAAGAGAGGCAGCAGTTCCTGAGCCTGTGCAATTACTGCTGGTCATGGATTTTTGAATTCTCCAATTACACTAAACCATTACTGCAAGGGCTCAGCACAGCCCAGAAGGTGAAAGGGTTCATCACCTGGATGGCAGAAATTATAGATGTAGAATTGAAAGATGCATTAACATATGCACCTGTATTAGCAACCCAGATTTCAACAAATAGTTTTCTCTATCCTCACATTCAAATGGGGAAGTGATGACGGCTGTCCTCACTCAGAAAAAGTTCCAAGGGCACAAACCACTGGCTTATTATAGTTGTATTTTAGACACAGTAATGCAGGGCCATTTTCCATGTGACCAATTGCTCGCAGCAGCAGCTTTTGCCTTTGAAAGGTCAGCTGCCATCACAATGGCTTGTGCAGTAATGGTCTATGTAGAGCATGTGGCCAAACAAGCAGCTTACCTGCCACACATTGTACAGGCATAACACAGCAGCAGGTAGGTGCAATTGGCAGACTGCTTTAATGCCCTGCCAATAACGCAAGCAACATAGTTGCAGGGCAGAATACCCTTACAGGAACAGGAGTTATGGAAGAAGAGGTGGTGTTCTTTGTCACCCACTGATTTACTATGGCATCTAAACATTTCTGGGAAGCTAGTGATGCCTGTTGAGTTGCTTTAGATACACTCACTCAGCTGCACCACCCAGTACACAAATCAAAAGAAAGCATTGCAGCCAAAATCCAAGCAAACTGGTTAATCCATAACTTGGATGAGCAAGTGGCTGAAAGTATTGCTAATTTTAAGGCATGTGAGCAGTTTAGTGCGGGGCACACCCTAAAAATTATCAATGCAACACTATCTTGTCCCTCAGGGCCTTTCCACCATTTGCATATTGATTATATTGATATTCAAAACAGGTGTGCAAACTATTGATTTATAATTGTTGTGGAATGCCCATTCTCACGTTGGCTAGAGGCTGGCCCATGCATCCATTGTGACATAAAATCAGCAGCTAAATTTCTCAATACACAAGGTTTTGGGGAGTGCGTAGTTCAAAGGTCTGACAATGGCCCGCACCTCTCCAATGAACTGTTCAGGGGGATACGTTCCCTATTAGAAATCAAAGACAAACTCTGTTTCATGTACCAACCCAAGCCAATGGTTAAGTGGAACGCCTGAATGGCCTATTGAGGAGTGTCTCACAAAGCTCTGTGAAACAGTATGCATGAGCTGGGTCCCTGCTTACCACTGGCTATCTTTGCACTGCGCAATTAGCCTGGATCAGATCACCATCTCACCCCTCCTGAGATTGTGACCGCCAGGCAAATGTTAACTCGTTATGATTAGGCTTGCATATTTCTGGTGCCCACAACACTGCCAAGATTCTAGGGGAGGAGTTTAGGGGCTTCCTAAGGGAGCCTACTCAATCTCTCAGATTGATATCCCTACATAGTAGGCCCTGAAAACACTGGCCAACAGCGTCATCATTTGAGGCATCACCAGAAAAATCATAACAGGACACCCCGTCCCCACTTCAGGTGAATACTGGGGACAGAGTGCTTACTCCTTGAAGTTGAGGGAGCCACAATTTTTGGGGCCCTACAAAGTAACTCTCGCCACACCCACTGCACTTAAAGTGGAAAGAAGAAACAAATGGATTCACATCTCTGATATCCGATGAGACAAAAGCAATGCCCCCCTGCAGGAGAAGAAGGGGAGGGCGACACAAGGATTGTTTCTGCAAATAAGCATTTCTTTGTGGTCTTCCTTCTGCAGCTTCAGGGAGCCCCTTCTTGTTCTTTTCTTGTTTCCACTCTCTTCAAGGGACCGATTTTCTTTTTGTACATAATGGGGGGTGGTAAGGGGGCAGCAGCTACCACACCCCCATCCATACACCACACCATGGAAAGAGCAAAGAGGGAAGTGTTGCACTGTGAATTGTTTTTGTGCAAGGCAGGGGGCCGACCTCACACCAACTCTGGTAATATGTGGTATGAGCACATGGCAACATTAGGGAGGGAGAGAGTTAATGGAACATGTTCTGGTATGTGTGTTCCCTTATACCCCAAGAAAATAAAGACAAACGCTAACCAACAGAATAGAAACTTTCTAATTAAGGTCCCAAATGGAGGAGAAATTAGTATCGATCCTTTGGCTAAGCAGAGGAGAGATTGTGGAACCCAGGTATGGGATGAGTACAGAGCCACAAGAGAGGAAGACTAATTCCCATTTAGTGTCTTGAGAATTGCATGGAGTAAGGACAATCATGGCTCCATACGAATAAATAATGTGGTGATGGTGAGTGTAAGAACAGGAGTCCTAAAGTCAATGGAGAAAACACAAGTAGCTGCACAATTAATAAAGTAGGGATAACAAGTTTGTATAGTAAAGATGCAAACATCTGTCTAAATAGAGCCAGCATACTGGCAATCTTTTTAGAAGTTCCCTGCTTGAGGTGTGAAAAACCTGAGGACGTCCTCACATTTGCTCCCCTTGGAACCTCTGCCCAGATGGAAACAAGAAAAGCCATTGATGTTGGATCCCGACCCTGGGGGTGTACAAACGAGGGAGGATCCCCTGGGTGGAGGGTCCTTGGGGACTGGGTATCCCCTATCCCCTCTTTCCAAACATTAACCTACCCTACACTCCCTCAGTATTTATGGGTCATTGCCAATCCCAACCCATTATTCCCTTTTCATCCCTACCTAGTACTGAGATGAGGAAGAGGGGACTATAAGTAGTGCACACTTCCTATGTAAAACACCACTGTACTATTGGGATGAGGAAAAGGGCCATGGAGGAATACTACTGCCAGAGTCAGACAGGTCCCACTATTAGGCTTAAGCAGGGCCAGGCAATTAAACCTGAAATCTTGCACCTGCCACCTGTTAACAACACCACTGTGTATATAAGGTGGAAAACACAGGAATGAAAAGCAGATTGGAGCATGGAAGCTCACTAGAGCTTGGAATGGGCAAATTGGAAAGAGAAGGTGGCAACACCCAGAAGTCATGTGAAGAAACAGGAGGTATGGTAGTCCAACAGGAGCAGAGGAGCGGAAGTGTCAACAGCTGTGGTCGGCTGTCAGTGGAAGCAGAGTGCGCTGAGACCAGGATCCGAATGAGAGTGGCGTCTGTTCTTGAGAGTGGCAAAGGATTCTGACTCCTTTCCGCAGAGGCATTGCTGCGAGAAGCTGTTCTGCATCGGACTCAACCGACAAAGAATTCTGTGAATGATCGTTATCTCCAGTGGTCGAAGTGGGTGGGAGCGGTCAGGAGCGGTGCTCCTATACTTCTTTTAAATAAGTTTTACCGTTCCTATACTTTTATTTTAAAAAGAAACCGTTCCGGCACGGTTTCATTTTAGAATAAAAGTATAGGGAGAAGTGGAAACTTGCACTTTCAGTGCACTGCACTGGACGTGCCTTAAACAGCAAGTGCATAGGTTTTGGCGTTTGTATTGTGCGTGGGAGGTGGGTGGCAATGGGGTTTGTGGGGAGCGTACAGGCCAGTAGGGAACATAGTTCCACTACTTCTTTTCGTACACTTCGACCTCTGGTTATCTCCCGATCTTGTAGAAACACTGAAGTGTCAGAGTGTAAGAGCTCCCAAAGGTTAAATCGTACAACAAGAAAGGAAGCAAACTGGACGTCACAAGGCTGGTGGGTTTCAGTGAGGAAAGAAACCCTAGGCGGCTCTGTATGATGTTATCTTGCGAAAATACTTTGTATCCTAGGGTGAGCAAACAAAGTTCCTCCCCGGTATTGGAGCGATCAACTCTAAAAAGCATAGTCTGCAAACAGAAGGTTTTGCGAGGAAAGAAAAGTAACACTCCATTGTGTTATGGTTTAGATCTCCCTGTGAACGGAAAGGCAAATCACGTGTGAGGGCTTTATAAATAATGAGAGTACTTCCTTGTATCGCTTATGTCCTGGAAATGTATTGAATACTGAACAAAATGAAAGCTGTGCACAATGTCTGAGAATGTTGCATAAATAGCAAGAAAGTGCCAAAAAGTGATATAAGATTACGACAGAAGGAAAATAAGCAGAAAGCATGTATGAATAATTTAAAAAAAGGCTCAAAGTCATGTGAAACCCAGGAATGAACGTTGGATGGAAAAATGTGAAAATCCAATGAGAAGCATTATTGAATAGGGTAAAATCAAGCTCCGAACCAGGCAAAATACCCTAAATAAAGTATATGAGGGGCACATGCTGAAAAGGAAGGAAGCCTTAAAAGTGTTCAAGAAGAATAAACACGCGTGTAACACAGGCACAGCAAGGAAACCTGTGTTAGCAAGAAAGTCCTATGTGAACTGTAACAAAGCGCAAGTGGCAAGGGTTACCGGTTGCGCGACCTGTCATGGGTGAACCACGTGATTCAACAGCTGCGCAAGTTGCATATGGAAGTGGAAAGAAAAGCACACAAGTGTACTGTGCTTGATCATCTTTTTGAACATTGTGACTTAAGGGGTGAGTGCTCTAAGCTCAGGGAAGGGAACCCCGAGCTCTCACGGGACATTGTGAACCAATTGTGGATTAAAGAAGAAGTGCTTTCAACTTGGGGAAGGGAACGCCGAGATACTTTTGTTTGAACTGTGTTGCACTTGAGAAAGAGAACCCTTCCCTTGCAATCAGCTTTTGCAATTTCGGGTTACGCTCATGATTATACATACAGCCTTTGTGGCTTAGTTGTTTTTTGCCTTTGTTTGATAATAAATATGTTGCCTTTTCCATATTTCTCTTTAATCCTAGTTTTATAAAAATGTGGTAGCAGAGAATTAGTTTTATTTTAATTTATATTTACATTTTATTTTCACTTGCCACACATTACAATGAGAGTATACATGAGGTATTGGATAGCTCTGCTGTCTACATTGTACAAATGGGCCATACTGATCTACCAGTATTAAAGGATCCATAGTGACCTTACTCTCCTGATTTGGTCATAAGAGATCTTGATCATTCTGAGGAATGAGAAGGGAACCAGGGGGCATAAGCAGGGGCATAGAGATTTAGTAAGGGTGTTGGGGCTCTGTGACTCATATCAAGGAAGGGGACCTTGGGTGGGGCGCTGCACTTGATTACACTTGGAATTGGCTGTTCTGGTGTATATGGGTGTTTGGTCTTCCAGTTGCACACCCTATTTACTGTAATTGTAATGAATGGGTTTGTTTGTACTCCCTGCATTCCCTGCTGCTACCATTGTATTTGCTGAACGTGCTTACCCCACTGTCTTTGCTGAACCTGTTGACCACACTGACTTTTTGGGTCCTGCTGACCCGGTTAACCATCCACATCAACTAATAGTTTCACGTTTTTATTAGATATACTTAGAGCCAACTTGGGCTTTGTATAACACATGACAAACAACATTTTTACATTTTCCAAATGTAAAAGAAAGTCCAATACACCATACTGTAAAATATGTCACAAACATCTTAATAAATGATTCAATACATCTCAATATTTCTACAATCTTCATATACAAAAGCACGATAAAATATAATTCCTTCTCATAAAAATCATCCATAGATTAGGGACTTCTGTTATGTCAATAGCATTATTGTAGGATTTAAAATACTTATTTTGCAGATCCATTAAACTTTCACAATTCATAATCAGATGGTGCAATGATTCCATTACCTGATTGCCACAAAATCGGCATTTTCTAGACTCAATTGATAGTCCTAATCTATTTCCTTTTGTCTCCAAAGCTTCAGACATGTTGAATTTTAGAAGTAGATATGTACGAAACGTTCTTATGCTTGGGTAGGCTAGAGTGTACATTGGTGGCTTTATTCTAGTGAGTCGCTCTTCACAATACGCTCCACTGTATGCATGTGATGCAATCTTTGTCATGTTTTGCTCATAATCAAAGTCATTAAGTCTCCTATTTAGCCACCTTTTCAGGGCACTTATTGTGTGGACAGAGTCACTTCCCATTGTCCATTTATTGTGTATTTTATATAATGAGCCCATGGTGCCAAGCAACACATTGCCTTCCAACCGCAAGAACGCTTTCACTTATGGCACAATTAACATGTCTATTTGCAGGGTACACACCTTTTCACTAGACATCACACATTGCCTGAGGTAAGCATACCAGATTCCTTTTATATTAAACTCTAGATACAGATATTCGACACTCACACATTGGGGAAGTCACAGTTATTTTCTCAGTAATTTTGCTTCAAAGGCCACAAGACGCTTTTCATATTTATGGCCCCAAATCTCTACAGCGTACAGAAGTGTGGCCCTTACTTTTGCCATATAAATAGCAATGACAGCTGATACAGAGTAGGCATTGTTTCGTCCAATATATATACTGAGGGCATTTGCTGAGGTAAGACACTGTTTCTTCAGTGACGACCAATGAGCTTCCCAATTTAACTTCTCGTTGATGATAATACCAAGGTATTTATATGTGGTGACTTTCTCTTCAGTCTACATTTTTTGATAAAGACCATTGTTTTACTTTTTTCAATATTGATTGACAAAAATCGTTAACCTCAGAATATGCCACTAAAGAATCAAGCATACGCTGCAGGCCAACAGGCATGTAATCAAGAATTAACAGATCATCTGCGTACGCAAGCCATCCTATAGTGACACTATTGATCTTTACTGGATTTGCTTCAGGTAGATTAAATGCATCTTTCATGTCAGCCAGATATAAATTAAACAGGACGGCCGCAATCATACACCCTTGTTTAACAACAAAGCAGGTTTACATATAATGAGATAATTGCCCGACTGCATTTAGTCTTATTCGGACAGTAGTATCTGAGTGGAGTAGCATGAGCATTTTTGGGAGGCATTGTGGAATTTCTGCCACAATCGATTGCATAACACAGTATCGCAAGCAGCAGAAATATCAATTTATGCAAATGTGGCATCTTTCCCATGCGTGTTCGACGAGAGATGTTAACATCAACGATTTGTGTGTTGTGCTGGCTTGGTCCCTGAAGCCAATTTGATTAGCAGGTAGTATTTTTTTCTCGTCGTTCCATGCATTCAATTAATGTAAAAGTACTCTAGTGAAAATCTTGGAGGAGATATCCAACATTGCAAGCATGCAAAAGTTAGCTGGTCTATCCCATGCCCCCTTCTTATGGACAGTTAAGATGTTACTTGATTCCCACGATATAGGGATCTCTCCTATGTTGCCTATTCATTTAGATAATAGAAGTAAATCAGCTCCCCATAACTTGGGTTTTCGTTTGATCACTAGGTTACATACCCCATCAGGGCATGCCACTCGGGATTTCTTGAGTTTTTCAATAATCACAATTATGTCCAGTTCAGAGGCCTTACACTCCAAGATGACATTAGGGATGGGAAGGACATAGGCTGACTGCTCAACTCTACCCAGAGTTTCCTTTATATATGCTTCCCACTTTTCTTCCGTGATACAATTAATAGTCAATTCATGTTTTTTGTTTTTGTTAAGTATTTGCCATATGCCCTCACTATTGTTCTCTAGTGCTAACCTTACGATTTTTGCCACTGTTTCAGCTGACAATCTTTAGTATGCTTTTTTAACCATTGTTTGTATTTCTTTTTTTAGATCTTTAATGTGGCTAGAGACTCCATTAGGCACTTGCATTTTAGTACTATGTTTTAACACATTCCTAATTTCAATACAAAGGTTTCTTTTTGCATCTTTTATCATATTACCATTGCCTTGTCTTTTTGGTAATACAAAATTAGATTTTTCACCATACAATTTGTAGGATCTTTTTTCTCGAACTTGAAATTGGATGTTTTCCATCAACTTAACTAAAGTGGACAACATTAAATTATCCTTGTTCTTCCCCGACACTCCCTCTATTAGGAATTCAGGTAGTAGAGTAGACGCTACTTGACTCGCCTTCTCAATATTTTTTTGATGCCAAAGTATCCGGTTTTACCTTCACTTATATAAACGCCCCCATTACGATCATAGGCAATATCCCCGTCATTGCAACTCTCGGAAGCGAACAGAAGACATAGTGGTAGGTGATCACTCTCCTCCCGCTCTACAATACTCATATCTACATTGTACTGAATTCCCATTTTATTAGAGAAAATGTAGTCAAGGGTTTTCCGCAGATCTGCCCTCAATTCTCATGAAAGCCCTTTTAGCATCCCCCGGATTATGCCCATTTAATTTCACCATAGTATGGGTAAGGAGCATATTATACCATTTCGACCCTTGCCTATTACTGATCATGTTATTGGAATTAACTATCTGTGATCTAACAGACATATCATTATTTGTGGGGAAATCTCAAATTTTTTAATTAAAATCACCCATTAACCATATTGGTAATCAGTGATTAAACGCTTTTAGCACATTATCCACGGTCTTTACTGTTTGTTTAGTAATGGCCATGTTAGGGGGGTCGTATACATTTATCACTAAAATTGTTAAGGTTGGACATATGAGTTTAGTGATTAATACATTCTGAGTAGACAGAGATAGTTTCTCTATTTTCCAGGGTGGTTTAACAGATACAAGCAGTCACCCTGGGGTCTTCCAAGGTGCCCCTTAGTGGCAACCTGGTGGACAGTACTACGACCGTCTAGCTGAATCTCAGCTGTTAACCATGTCTCTTGAAGAGCCACAATTTTAAATGGCTCCATATTTGCAACTAGACCCTCATTTTCAAAGAGATGCAAATGCCCTCTTGTGTTCCATGAATACAACAATTCAAGAGCAGTCGGTCATTGCCGAGTATCAGCAAAATGCGATTTGAATGTTAGTGGTAGCCATTGCCAATACCCTTCTGGGATATCTTTTTGGCTTCGATGCAACCTGGGGGTGTGCATCCTTTGCAACTCCCAATTCATCAGAGCTAGACAGAATGATCAAGGATGCATCATCCCGCTTGCATGGTTTATACGATGTGTTCAACCCATTTACAGCCGAGCTACTAACACCTAATTGTGGATCACAGGATGTAGTGTGCACCAGTTTGAATTGCTCATTACGTGGTTTCACCACCGGTATCTGCACCCTTTGTACCGCATACCTAAACATCAACTAATAGGAGGAAGCCCTTTGATACTGACCAGGGTTTAGCAAGGCCATTCATTGCATGCATGCTCAACAAAGAACACTGTCTTATTCAATATTCATGAAAAACAGGGAGACTAATAATGTTCTCTTCTGTGGTTATATTACTATCAAATAAACTACTCTCCGGACAAACATAACAAATGAAAAAATATATTATTATTTATATTCTTGTCAAATTTCATAAGACATTATGCATACAAGATAAATTGTTACATTTCATTAAAAGTAATTGAACAAAATGGTAAAAACGTAATTCATGTATTAATCATTTGCACACTTATCCTTATAATCTAGCCTTACTTAAATTCCTTTGGAATCTTTGGCACCTTCCTCAGGGTCAACACAACAAGTAACTGTGTTTGACAATCGATAACCTTAAAAAGCAACATGGAATCCAAGGGGAAAAAGGTATTAAAAATTATTGTGGGTACATACTTCCTCATTTGGACGAAGTGAAAGAAAAACAATTTTCTACCACTTACCTCAAAGGATTATGCATTATTCATGTAAATATCTGAGAAATTATTGTCCTTTATTGTTTCTTAAAGTAGACATGGACATACTAGGGATACAAAATGAATTAATATGTATTATTTATTTGTATTTATGTGTATTTATTGTGTATTTGTTAGGCTCTTATACAGCAAGTAAATTGTGTTTCAAAGTGCCCACAGGGTATCAGGGAGGGAACATGGGATAGAAAATGATGAATACACTGGATGATGAAGACAAACCTACTAGGCCTTGTGAGCATTCAGAGCATGCAAGTGCAGGGAGAGGAGAGGGGAAGAGGGAGAGAGGGGTAAGTACTGGAGTGCCCATGCTCGTGAGTGAGCAGCAGGTGTAAGTGCCCAGTGTAGGAAGTGCTAGGGGACTTTCATCTGTATAAAATAATGGATAAGTGCAGGCCTACAGTGACGAAGGCCAGTAAGTTCCAAGGCAAGTGCTGTGTGTAGTCAGAGGCTGAAGACGATTAGGCTTGGGAGGCCAGGGCCCCGAGGGTCTATTCATCAAGGACCCACTACATTAATTTGTGAAAAAAAACAAGAATGCGAGAAACTATCTCACCTTATAGTGCAGATGGCTGTAGTTAGTATGAGTGGAAAAAACTGTGTGAAAAGATAAATGAAAATCAAAAATAATTCTAATTGATAAAAGGGGAAATGCTCAAATGAAATACAAGAAACCAATAAGAGAACTCACATTTTACATGGATACATGGATAAATTCAGTACCAGTTTTCTTTATTCGTCCCAGGACACCTGTGGAAATACTATGGGGCTCATGTACAATAGTGGCGTAATGTGAATGAAAGGTGTAAAAGGTTTAAATGCCTTCCAATCACACCACGGCTCATTTTCAAGCATTTTTATGGCGGAGAGGAGGAGTGGAATGCAACTTACGTTTCCGCCTCTCCCTTCCTCTCCACCATTCAAATGCTCCAGCATCTGTGCTGGCAAGGATTTTCATGCCGGCGCAGTTGCTGGAGATTCCTACAAGGTCTGTGTGCTTAATGCAGAAGCATAAAGCAGGCATACCCCATAGAGATCCATTGCACATGCTCCCTGACATGATCGCATGTAGTGGAGGGTTTAATTTCAATTGGGAACACTGCTTACCATGTGGACAAGTAAGCAATGTTCCCAGATGAAATTAAACTCTCCCTGATGTCCGAACATGTCGGGGAGGGTTTCATTTAATTCATGAGCACTGCTTGCCATGCCAGCAGGGCAAGCAGCGCTCACAAACAAAAGTAAACACTGCCTGGCATGCCAGCATGCCAGGCAGCGTTCACTCACTTTGTACTGCGGAGTGCAAATGTAAAGGGCAAAAGGCGGCATACACAATTGTACGCCGCCTTTTGCCCTTTACATTTTCACCCAGCAGTGCAAATGATAAAAATTTGGCAGCAGGGAGCCACTTTCGTTGCAGTGTAAATATAACGGCTCTCCGCCAACAAATTATAATTTCCTATTAAATGAGCTCAAATGATGTCAAAGAAAACCTATTGGGTTCTAGACGTAGGTTGCAACAACTAGACCGTTTCGGTTTGTTATAAATTGAGGGCCCCTTGGGTGCCATATTGGTGGAGAATTATGGGATTTGAACTTCAAAAATATACAACTAGCCTTATAGAAAGAGTAATGTTGTAACAGTTAACAAACTTAACATGGGTTCTGTATGCCGACATGATAACAGTCTCATCAATTGTTGAAAATCAATGATCCTGTAGTCGCTGTTCTGAGTTGCTTATTGCTTGATGTATTTTAGAATCTGATTAAACTACACTGAGAATGGGCGTGTGTGGCTGGCTGACATACCCTGCAGCAGACAAGGAGGGAGGTGAGAGTGGGCGTGCTGTAGCATAATAGGACCTCTTATGCGCTCTCTTCACCTGTTGCTTCACCCTGTCACAGTGCAGTCTGTTGCTGTGGAAATATTGCCGAAACGGTGCATCCTAGGGCCTTGAAACGAGGTGCACTATTTGATACTCAGCCTACAAGCATCTGCCTTTCTCTATTTAAGTGATGAGCGTTAATATCCCAGCAGATCCTGCTAAGCAATCAAGAAGTTCGGGACATTCATTTGAGGTTTTCAGAAAAATGGGCAGTAGAACACTTAAATTGCAGAGGACTTACCGCAGGGTTACAGGTGATATCAGCACTTTACACGGCACGTTCCTGCAACTACCCCAACCCGCTGATATCCTGCTATTTCTTGTAACTAAGGATCAGTCGCAGCCAGTGGTCGAAGTGCATGAAAAGAAGTAGTGGAACGTCCTGCTGGCCTGCCCCGTTCCCCACAAACCCCATCGCCACACCCCCTCCCAAGCACAATACAAACCCCCAAACAAATGTGCCTGCTGTTTAAGGGAACGTTCAGTGCACGTTTTCTTTTTAAAATAAAAGCATAGAAACAGTAAAACGTAATTTTAAAAATAAGAGGAGCACTGCTCCCGACCGCTGCCGCTTCGACCACTGGTCACAGCATATTCTATGTCCAAGCTATGCCCAAGCTATATTGCATGGTTCACAGGGGCAAATCTATGAAGACCAGATGGACGTGGGAAAGCTCGTTAGGAAGCTGCACTGACGACAAGGACTGGACATATATCTTTGAACAACTAAAACATTATCTAGGAATTATAAACACAAATTAATCCGTTTCAAATGTATCCATCAAGCATCTATTACCAGTAAAAAATCAGAAAACCTTACCCAACCTCCGTGGGTGCATGGCCACGGTCTAAATCACAAGATTCAGACTTTTGACATATGTCCTGGAGCTGCCCCGGTGTGGCCTCTCATTGGGTGCACATCCAGAAAACCCTTAGGGACATTGCTCCTGAGATGGGCTCTTCTAGGCCTCACTCGCAGCTTCCCCAAGTGCGTCCACAGATCTTTAGCCATGGCCCTTTTGTTGCCAAACGCCATATGGCTATGACATGGTGGTAGCAGATGAGTGGCTGAATGACCCTGCCTGGTGCAGGGAACCAGGGGCCCATACAGGGAAATGGTGATTCACTTGCTCCCTAGAAGGGATTACTGGTCTTTTTCCGATCAAATCTCCTTGGTCTAGAGGACTCACAGCGGGGGTAATAGCTTCCACAGGCGATCTAAATCTATATAAACTGATATATATATTATGAAATGGCTTGTTAAACGCATTCCCCTGTCACCCCCATCCGGTGCTTATTTCCAATTTATAGACTGCCTTATGCCTGGTTTGCTCTGTTTTTCTGAGACTACTGAACCTGCAACAACAATCTGGATATGCCTATAGATATCTTGGTTATCCAACATCACGCTGAAGGTGTGCTCACATGATGTGTGATGCTGGCATGTAAAACATTACAGGAGTCCGCTGAGAAGTGTGTGGTGCTGCGCGCTGGAGGTGAATTGGTCTGTGCAGTACCCCGTACGGCTTTATTGGTGATAGATTACTGTTGGGGTTGTTATATCTCACGCTTGCTGATGCGCCTACCTGTTTGTACAATGTTCATTTATAGGAAAAATGTAAAATAAAGTTTAAAATTCTTACATTGCCCAAGAAGAGGTATGGATGTGTGGTACGTGGAATCCCAGGGACAGAACACTGACGAAAACCCCAAAAAAGAACTTCATGGGACTCCTAACAGTGGCCTGGCTAGAAATAGCACCCTCCAATCTGGAATGGCAGGGTCTGGTCCCACATGGCAATGGAACGCATCCCGTACAGCATCCAGGGAGAACGCCAAAGATTCTTCACAGACTGGGGAACGGCGCTGGAATATATGCAGAGTGACTATATGGCACAATGGTGCCCCCACAAAATTCGCATTTTGGACATGTTTACATAAACTAAAAGATCTTGGGGACTCGATTTAAGGGACGGGAAAATTATGCATTCGGGGGGGGGGGGCGGAGAGGGTTAGGGACTGAAGGGACTGTCCCAGTGTTGATGTTTAAGTAATGCAATAAAAACAATTTGAAAAAAAAATGTTTTCATTGCATTGTAGGCACTATCAGCGTGCTGCTTATGCCATCCAAAGCAAACTAAAATAGTATACTTATTTCTGTGATAGAGAATATGTGAGCTTAGAATGTCGCTGATCCCTGCATTGAAACATGCCGACATGAACATTAACGTGATAAACATCTTAAACTTTTGCAAACTTCTTAGTACATTCCAATTTCAAAGTGTGTTTTCACAATGCAGCATCTTAATAAAGTTCAAAAAAATAGATTTCACTTTTGTACTCTCTAGGCTAGGCTGTACTATATCCCACTGCATTTCTCCCTGTGCCTGTCAATATAGCATCAATAAACCACGTTGCCTTGAGTTCTTAATTAAAACTGGGCATAATGTGTTCTCTCACACTGCGCCCTCAAATCGCTTATTTAGAATGTGGAAACTTATAATTTCAATAGTAAATAATGATCAGAAGAAGATTACGAGGAATTGGATTCAAGGCACTCCGGTTTTCTTGGTTTGTTTGGCGTCCAAACAATACAAACACAATTCTATTTAGGGGGAAATATAATTTTTGTTATTGCTGTTGATGTAACTGTTGCATTTACAATTCATTTTGGGCTGATAAAATGTTCTTTCCAAGGTACATTTCATTCCTGGAAAAAGGCAACTGTAAAAAGAAAAAACAATGCTTACATTTTCCTTCCAGTAATGTTTTCACATCAAACAAAGTGTGTTCTCTTCCAAGGTGCCCTCTGCCCCTTTGCATCACATATGAACTCCCTGTCCACAGACTGTTCCAGCACCACAGCAGGCGCAGGTCTTTTCCACATCCATTCTGTTATTTGGACACCCCATGTGTGGGGATGAGTCAACAGTGTAATATGCTATAATGTGCTTTGAAAATGCTCAGTAAGCCAGCTCCTCGGCCTTTCCCAATCACACTGCCTCATAAATCTATTGCTTTCTTCAGCCGTCCTTCTTCTCGGAAACCACTAGGGTATCTCCTGGCGAATTCTACGCCAGCACTTTGCTAGAGCGACCCTTCGATGTCCTGTTATCCTGTACCTTTTATTTTCTACCCGATGGCCATCCTCATCAGTCACATCATTGTTTTATGATAATATCTTAATCAGCTTGTGAAACACAACTATTTATGACAACAATCAATGTTCCAGATGTACACAAACAGCAACGAGTATTGGCTACATAGTTACGTCAAAATGTCCTGATTGCTTATCTTAGGTATCCGGTCATTGCCTCGAATACAAAGCATCAACAGACCATACCATTGAAAAAAATACATCGAAAAAAAACATTGAATGCATTTTTTTTCAAAGGTAAAGGGTTTCGTTTAGTAAAAAAGAGGGGGAGTGGGTGGGAATCCCCCCATAAAAATAATAATAAAAAAAATGCATTCTATGTTTTTTTTAGATGCTTTTTTGTCAATGGTATGGTTGTCGATGGTTTGGCTGTCAATGCAATCACTAGGAACCCTTATCCTATTCTTCATAACTCGACCACTTCTTCTTCTTCATAAACCTTGTACACCTGAGCAGCAGCCGCACTCCCACATACCAACCCACGTATCTCATATCCATCTCAATACTCCCCAACCTTCTCACCCTTTTCCCAGCCTTCACCCCACCCCAACTTTGGCACTTGAAAATGTGATATGTTAAGTAAAATTTTCAGCGAACATTTCAGTCATTAATGATAACACATACACCCATACCTCCAATAGCCACACCAGAGATGGCTACGTTGCCTCTATCCATTGTCTTTGAACTGTCACTGTTCTTCCATGCTGCCTGCAACAGACACTTTGCACACGTTCCCAAATCTGTATCAAATTCTTGCAGGCTCCCCCAAGTTTTAGAAGTAAGTCTGTCAATCCTTTGGAATGCATCCATTCCAAACTCATCTCCCCACCAATAACCATACATAAGACATATAGGTTTCATTATGACTTTGGCAATAAAATGATAGTAAGGCTCTGATTCATGGAATTATTTGCGTGTAAAATGAGGATTTGCGTACCATTCTGCCCGTAAATCCTCATTCGTCAAACAGGGATTTACGGGCAGAATGGCATGCAAATTTCCGTTTTGCACACAAATAATTCCAGTAATCAGGGCCTAAGTCTGCCGATTTACCACCAAAATCATTTACCATTACAGAAACGCAGTCCTGTGGTCTTACCATGGGATTACTAGTGGTGGTATGGTGATGTAAATGCCCAGTTTCAGAGACCGCAGGACTGCAAGAAGTTTTTTGGTTGATTTACAGTGAGTGGTAATTCTGCACAGTAAATCTGCTGGGTTGTGGCCTTAAAATGGATTCCACATCATGCTGGATGCATATCATCCTCTTCAAGTTCAAATTTGGATTTGGCTGTGCCGTTAAAGGGGCAGTAACGGAATTACTGCCAATTTTTAATGCACCACTGAGCTCATAATAATCATTGTGTGCATGACCAATTCTGTCTTTCTTCTTGCCAAGGTCCTATGTCACAATGGCGAGAGACGAGCCTAACATCTGGGATAAGAACAAGGCCGAGTCACACTAGGGGTAGAGAAGATTACAAGAAAGGAATTGGGCCATAACACTCCTCTTTTCTTCCCACTCCCAATCAATACATAGACGAGGGGGAATATAATAACTCTAACTCTCTAATCTGCTAGAAAACACACCACATGCCAAAGTGCAAAGTTGGTTTTGCTTTGCTATGCAAGTAGGGCCAAAACCAACTCGGATATTCTGCAGGCCACAGATGCTTTGCCCTTCTACACTGAGTATTAGAAAATTAAGATTTTGGGCAAGCAGAGATGCCATTTAACAAAAGTCAAACTGGAACACCTTCTGGGCCTATCCTTACAAGTTAGCCACTTCCTTTGCAGATCATCCTATCTCAACTGTGTTTTGAAGGACAATATCATTGTTTTCCAATGGTGGTGAGGCCAGAACCGGTAATGAACTAAAAGTGAAAAACAGATTGTTGCTTTCCCTGGACAAACCTACAAGCACTGGTTTGTTCAGGTGAACATCTGCGAGAGAAGGGGAAGAGGGATCGAAAAATTTTCAAAAACAATATATGCAAAATGAAAATCTGATTAACATCAGGTAACTATGCTAATCAGAAACACCCTAAGGGAGGAAGCTAAACACAATATGCCCAGCTTCCTTGCTGAGGTTATGGGTTCCAAGTGAGGCAAGTCACCTTAAACAAAGGTTAAGAAGGGGCTAACAGAAGGATTCGAAAATCTAAATTCATCAACATCTTTGGTGTCCCCTCACATTCCTTCATTCTCTCCCTCTGCAAGATTATCCTCTGGTCCCTCTACTGGTTTTCATTCCCCATGCCTCCTCTCAACCGCTCCCATCTTCCAGTTGGAATACGCATACCTGCGGGCCTGGAGCTGTGTGGATTTCCTGCTTTGTGCAGGCTCCCCTTTCGTTGCCCTGGTAAATAGATATCCCATTGTCTTCCCCGTCCTACCTCCCCGTTGTCCTACCTCCCCATTGTCCTACCTCCCATTCCCCTCCTTCCACCCAGTCCTGTGTGTATAGGCCTGCTGCAGCTTACGTGGCTGGAACAGCCATCCAGGATGGAGAACTCTCTCTGTGCTGGAAGACTCAGAACTCATTTCCCTGTGCTGAAAAAATCTACCAGTGAGTGTCTCCCCTGGCCCTTTCCTCATAGTTCTTCCTTTTCTCCTCGTGCGTGCTTTATTTATTTCCCCTCACCTGGTCCCGCCAGCTCTGTCCTGCTTTATTTATATATTTTCTCCTGGATATCCCATTGCCTTTGCATGTCCCATCTCTCCCTCCTCCCTCGTACTGTCCAGTCTTGTGTGGATTGATCCACTGCAGCCAACGTGTCTAGAAAAGCAATCCAGCATGGAGACCTCTCTCTGTGCTGGAAAACTCAGAACTCCTTTCCCTGTGCTGAAAGCATGAAGAAACATCTACCATGAGTGCCCCCCCCCCGGGCCCTTTCCTCATAGTTCTCCCTTTCTCCTTTGCCTGTTGTGTCCTTCTTTATTAATTTATTTTTCACCTGCCCAGTCCCTCCAGCTTCATCCTACTTTATTTCTTTTCTTCTGGATATCCCATTGCCTTCCCCTGTCCTGTCTCCCCCTCCTCTATCCTCCCACCCAGTCCTGTGTGGCTAGACCCGCTGCAGCCCATGTGGCCAGAGCAGCCTACTTTAGAATCTTTCCTAGGGTAGCCATGCCTGGGTAGCCAGTTGACTAAGGGCCAGAGTCAAAGGGCAGCTCCCATCCCTTTTTGGCCCTATTTGTCCACGGACGCCCGACAAGTCATACAACTGCGACAACCAGGTAAGGTGGTATGGGCAGGGAGCACAGCCATTACTGTGCTCCAGAAAGCCCTGCCACTCTCTTTTACAGCTAATATTGTGAACTGAGCAGCGCCCTGTAGTTAACCATTGCACTGCACTCTACAGTTAGCCACTGTGTTGATTTAGATAGACTTGTTAAGATTAGCCATGCGTCCCATTTAGATAGATTTGTGAAGATTAGCCATGCGTCACATTTAGATATGTTTGTGAACATTATCCATGCATCACATTTGTGCATATTTGTGATGATTCCCCATGCTTCACATTTAGATAGATTGGTGACGATAGCCATGCGTCACATTAGCTGTTTGATCTTGCTGCACCCAGAAGCACACTTCGTCTGGTACTTCTTGCTACGCAGAGAGGGGCTAGTGGGATTAGCCGATGTTTTGCATTTCGAGGAATTTGGGGTGGTGGCTAGTGGGTTCACCTCTCAGGGGTGGTGGGGTGGCCAGTGTATTGCATTTTAAAATAGGAGGGTACCAAGGAGTTGTAGATAGATGATCTCTGTGAACACACTTGGAAGACATTTGATAGCAGCCAATGTACTGACAACCCGACTCCTGTTCCACTCCAACATACCTCCCAAGTATTATACACGCCCTATGGGCTTGCCGAACTACACGCAAACACACACCAACATCACCAACATTTACATACAACAAACAATCCCAGGCACTGGACCTTACCCCAACGGAGACAACACCCCAGTGCACAGAAAAATAACTACCAGCCAAACTACACATGAAATACCCAAAACACGCACCCAACATAACAAACACTGGCATACAGCAAACAACCCAGACACTGGGACCTTGCCCTTACAAATACAACAAGCCAGTGGGCACAATCAAACTACCGGCCATACTACACATGCAACACACCCAACAGAACAAGCTATCACATACAACAAACAACCCATGCATTGGGACGCTGCCTTACAAATACAACAAGCCAGTGCACTCAATCAACCCATCTGCAAGCCAACATGGCTGCTCTGGTACCTAGGGTAAGTCCTTTCTGTCCTGCTCCATCTATACTCAGTAAACGCCACGATGGTCTACATCCTGATACTGTGCTGCTTTTGGCGGCACAAAAGTTGCAGAGAGAAGCTCTAGTTCGAAGCTTCTTATCCCAATTTCAAGCAAACAGCACACCACCCCCACCAAACAATAACCCAAGTGCCTGTGATATTACTAATGGAAGGCAAGACCAAGTATCATCGGCAAACCTAAAATATGTTGATCACTCGGTCACAGAGAAAAGCTATGAACCTCCGTTACCTACCCCCAGGTCAATGTTACAAATGCTAAAATAGACCCTCTTTTGGAAAGAGCTTGCACAAACAATAACGTCACGATAGATGACATAGTAAAACATGCTTCTCCCCAGCTGGCGTGTAGTAGTAAACGACCAACTAGTGCTAACCCAACAATGTATGCCTTGGAGTCAAATAAAAGCCATGTAGGGCTTACGTCCAATCAATTAAAGGTATCCCTGCTAAAAACATGATCACTGCCAAAACATGCCATAGAGATACATAACTACATTGTCGATAACGAGGTAGACATTATGTGTATCCAAGAGAGCTGGTTTCAAGAAGGTAATAGTCCTAGCATAGATTTAGCTACTCCCCAGGGATATAACATCTTCTGTAAAAAACGCCTAAAAGGCTGGGGGGGGAGTAGCAATCATTAGCAAAAAAGAGCTCAGAATGTTTGAATCTAGCATTGATTGCACAGGATGTGAAATTATTCACATAAAAATGACCCATTTTTATGGTCATTCCACCCCTGCAGGAGACAGAGAGAGGGCAGGAGCCCTTCTCACCCTGCATCTGCCCCCCAGGGTCCATCCGACCCCCTCTGCAACACGAGGCTCGTGATCGTCTGGACTGAGGACCCGCTCCAGTGGATCTGCCTCGGAACGCTGCGGTAAGCCCTGGAGCAGCTTTTGTTCCGCCCCGCATTCCTGGCTACAGCTGATGCTGCTGCATCCACACGATCAGCTGTGAATCGTGCCTGATCGCCGTGCCTGGTTCCAATATGGCGGGCGCATCGCGGCCTCAAACCGAGGCTCGCATTGGTTGCTGAGCAACCTTTCACCACATCTTCGGCGCGCTTCCGCCGGCAGGCGGAAGGAAGCCGGCCATTCGGAAAAGGCCAGGGAAAAAGGCCTTGTTTGCCGTTGCTGCATCCCATTCCACCCCTACAGGAGACAGAGAGAGGGCACGAGCCCTTCTCACCCTGCATCTTCCCCCCAGGGTCCATCCGACCGGGAGGCCCCTCTGCAACACGAGGCTCGTGATCGTCTGGACTGAGGACCCGCTCCAGTGGATCTGCCTCGGAACGCTGCGGTAAGCCCTGGAGCAGCTTTTGTTCCGCCCCGCATTCCCGGCTACAGCTGATGCTGCTGCATCCACACGATCAGCTGTGAATCGTGCCTGATCGCCGCGCCTGGTTCCAATATGGCGGGCGCATCGCGGCCTCAAACCGAGGCTCGCATTGGTTGCTGAGCAACCTTTCACCAAATCTTCGACGCGCTTCCGCCGGCAGGCGGAAGGAAGCCGGCCATTCGGGAAAGGCCAGGGAAAAAGGCCTTGTTTGCCGTTGCTGCATCCCATTCCACCCCTGCAGGAGACAGAGAGAGGGCAGGAGCCCTTCTCACCCTGCATCTGCCCCCCAGGGTCCATCCGACCGGGAGGCCCCTCTGCAACACGAGGCTCGTGATCATCTGGACTGAGGACCCGCTCCAGTGGATCTGCCTCGGAACGCTGCGGTAAGCCCTGGAGCAGCTTTTGTTCCACCCTGCATTCCCGGCTACAGCTGATGCTGCTGCATCCACACGATCAGCTGTGAATCGTGCCTGATCGCCGCGCCTGGTTCCAATATGGCGGGCGCATCGCGGCCTCAAACCGAGGCTCGCATTGGTTGCTGAGCAACCTTTCTCCACATCTTCGACGCGCTTCCGCCGGCAGGCGGAAGGAAGCCGGCCATTCGGAAAAGGCCAGGGAAAAAGGCCTTGTTTGCCATTGTTCGCCGGTGGCCGCCTAGACCGCCATTAGAGATACTTGTTCTTTTACCCTCTTATGCATTGTGCATCTCACAGACAGCTACGCTCAATCATCGGACAATTCCACAGTGCTTGTACACTATAGCCCTGCATAAGACTAATAACAAGAGTATATGGAAATGCTGCTCTATCTACATGTGCTTTACATATATTTCAGGCCATTTGCTCACTTGGACGTTCTACTATAGCCTAATCCGCCCTCTAGGTACTATGCCAGAGTGCCCATACATCTACATACGGTGCTCTAGCCATCCCCTGACAACACTGAATCTGCATACTTTGTACCATCGTGCCACTGCATTGTACCTTATGGTCACCCAGTGACCACTGTACTATCATATTGTGCCTTATGGTCGCCTAGAGACCACTGTACTATCATATTGTGCCTTATGGTCGCCTAGAGACCACTGTACTATCATATTGTGCCTTATGGTCGCCTAGAGACCACTGTACTATCATATTGCGCCTTATGGTCGCCTAGAGACTACTGTACTATCTTATTGTGCCTTATGGTCGCCTAGAGACTACTGTACTATCATATTGTGCCTTATGGTCGCCTAGAGACCACTGTACTATCATATTGCGCCTTATGGTCGCCACTGCATTATTTGCGTTGTGCCTTATGGTCGCCCAGAGACCACTGCTTTATTGCGTTGTGCCTTATGGCCCCCTAGTGACCTTTGTACTATTTTGCTGCGTCTTACGGTCGTGTAGAGACTATCGTATCTCCCTAGCTCAACCACTAGTAACAGTATGTACTCCTTCCCGCCTAACCTAGCTCACCTAGCACCGCTCATCAACCTGACAGCTACACTTATCATTATCTACATGACCATGCCTACAGCTCTGCCCACTGAGGGTTCAGGAGCCCACATACAACCTACTTTCAAACCCTGCTTCCTAGCACAGAGGAACCTTAGACTCTGGGCGAGACTACCCAAAATATTCGAACCCATTACCAAATATAACATCAACCTGGAACACCTTCGACCCAAACATCTCCAACCCTTAGTAGCCACTGCACCTCTAAAACACCAACCCGTCTATAAAATCAATACACCTATGGCCAACCCCCCCTTCACAGTGCAGCCAGAACCTGAATTAAAAGCTGCTTTAATCAATGCCAGATCATTCGTCGCCCATGCTACTGACATAGCAGATATCATACGAGATAATGACCTTGACTTCATTGCCATTACAGAATCTTGGCTCTACAAGGCAGCAGGTCCGGCTCTCACTCTGGCAGTCCCAGAAAACTATACCATTCTCAGAGCCGACAGACCAGACGCGCGTGGTGGAGGAATAGCGATCATCGCCAAATCTGATCTCTCCATGAGAATCATTTCCACACCCTTCCCTAAATTCTGTGAGATTCTCGCTATCAAACTACCTACAGCTAACTCTCAAACCTTAAATATCTACCTCCTTTATAGACCCCCTGTCCCCATCAGCACCTTCACTGAAGATATCACCACTGTTATCTCTGAGAAGCTAAAAAATTCCTCCCAAACACTAGTGCTGGGAGACTTCAATTTAGGCTTCAACGATATCAACGACCACCATGATACTACTGTAGCCAATACTCTGTCAGTACTAGGCTTCACGCAAATTGTGAATACTCCTACACACTCTAAGGGAAGAATTATCGACTGGATTGCCAGTCACAACTGTAACCCTGTTATAACAGCCATTACCCCCCAAATATGGTCCGACCATCACCTTATCTCCTTTACCCTTAACACTAAAAGACCTATAGTCTCAACACCTACGCTAGCCACACCCACCCTCACCAGAAACAAGAAAAATATTACAGCAGATAATATTCTGCCCCACATCCTACCTAAACTTAATTCCCTTCTGGACCACACTGACCCAGACACCCTAGTGGACGAATATAATAAGGCCATGTTCCTTACTCTTGACAGAATTGCTCCGCTTAAACTCAGGAACAGCAAACCAAAAAAGCATCTGAACTCCTGGTTTACACCCTACCTAAAAAACTTAAGACTACAGAAGAGAAAATGTGAAACAGCTTGGAACCGGCATCCTACCGCTGAAAACAAAACTAACCTAATAAACATCTCTTCGCAATACAAAAAAGACATTATCCTGGCCAAACAAGAAACCTATAATAATAGGATCACCCAAGCTAACTCTAGTATGAAGGAGCTATTCTCCATCCTAAAAGAATTGGAAAATCCCATCGCAGTACAAGATGATTCCATTAAAGACAAAACTTGGTGTACAGACATACAACTGGCACTAACCAACAAAGTGGCCAATCTCCAAACCAAAATTGCCTTAAAGAAAGCCTCATTACCTACCCAACCCCCGCTAAATGCAACCTCCACCCCTAAACCCACAGAATCTTCCCAATTCCGCTTCTCCAAGGTTTCAGTAATTCAGATAGAGAAGACCATTCTGACTCTTAAACCTTCCAACTGCAAAGGTGACCAATGCCCCGCACAACTGATCAAGGACGCGGCTAGGGATCTAGCCCCCTTCATCACAAAACTTATTAATGCCTCCTTCACTACGGGCACCATCCCTCGCAATCTAAAGGAATCTTGGGTTCTCCCCCTTCTAAAAAAACAAACATTAGATCCCAATATTCCCACAAACTACAGACCCATCACCACAGTTCCCTTCTTACTAAAAATATTAGATAAGGTAGCGTACACTCAAATCCAGAACTTCCTTGAGATGAACCATCTCCTTGGCATCCGCCAATCCGGTTTCCGGCCGCATCACGGCACAGAGACTGCCCTTATTGACCTAAAGGCCCAAATAGACTCACTCAGAGACAAGGGCAAATTAGCTCTCCTTCTCCTTCTGGACCTCTCCGCTGCCTTTGATTTGGTGGACCACAGAGTCTTATGTAATCACTTGGACTCGGCGGCCCACTTCTCAGGGGAGGCTATAGCCTGGATCCAGTCATTTCTCAGTGACAGGACCATGAGGGTGTTCTCCCCCGCAGCAGCAGCAGACCCTATTCCAATCACTTGTGGAGTGCCCCAAGGATCCTGTGTCTCACCGACACTCTATAACATCTTCACAAAGCCACTCTTTGACGGTCTTGATAATCTGGGTATCACCTATACCAACTATGCAGATGATACCCAGATTCTCTTACCACTTACCAGGGATTACGCTGAGGATCTGGCTTTGGTGAACAGAGTCTACAGCATCGTTCAGGCATGGATGGCCAACCACGGTCTATGCCTGAACGATGACAAAACAGAGCTCATCATCCTGGGCACGGCAGCCCGCATCTCCAAATTTAACCAAAAATACGCAGCCTTTGTCATTGATGGCAACATGATCAAGGTTGCCAGAGAAGTAAAAACCTAAGGTTTTTACCTTGATGCGACACTATCGTTCACCAAACAGGTGAACTCACTGGCCTCATCCACAGCCTATACATGCAAGCTACTACGAGCTGGGAAACAATTCCGTTCAGATGACAGTTGTCTTATCCTAGCTAGAGCCCTCATTTTATCAAAATTAGATTATTGTAACGCCCTTTACATAGGGACTACCAAACAAATCATCAATAGAATCCAAGTGCTCCAAAACAACGCACTCAGAGCGGCCCTAAGTATCCCCAGAAGTGCATACATTTCAGAAATAAGACGTAATCACAAATGGCTCTCCACCCATGAAAAAATCAACCTCAAAGCTGCTTCCCTTATCCATAAATGCCTAAATAATAAAGCCCCCCGATACCTGTCAGAACGCCTCAACAGGAAATATCCCACCAGACTCACAAGGACAGTCAGCCCTAACTGCCTCCAAGTGCCTAGATTTAAATTAGTCACTATTGGAGGTACCAGCTTCCCAGTCAAGGCAGCGCAATTATGGAACGCCCTACCTCATGCACTTAGATCTGACCAAACTTTCAGCAATTTCAGAAAGAACACTATAAAATGGCTCACTGAAAATGCGACATAAATGTCTCTCCACCCCTCGCTTGTCCAATTGCACCTCACTTGATACGTAATGACATGCCATATTGCCCGCTTTGACTTGCTATACTGTCTGACACTACAGATTTGACTGTTTAGCTGCTGATTGTGCGCTCTATCTGCACTTGCACTTGTCCTACCTTGTAATTGTAAGAAATGTCTACCATGCCTGCCGTGGAACCTGTAACTTGTAACGTCTGTAACTTAGCTGTAAATTTCCTTGTTCTTTTGCGCCCTGCTACCCCAGGGTCCAGTGCGCACAATAAATAAGTAAACAAACAAACAAACAAACAAACCCTCACCAATATTCACTTGTCAACTTCAGATTAATGTACCCACTAGTGCCCCCTCTTCTTTGTTTTTTTAGAACTCGATTGTGTTCCAGTATTATCCCAGATAATCCATAAGCCAGTTTTATAACGGCTCAGATTCCGGAACACCAAGGGGCTTGAAAAATAATGCCTTATCCCATATTATGAGCTTAAATGGAGGCAAGAGATTAAAATGGTTTAATCACATGAAATCAGTCCTTTCCCATTTTGATAGGACTCACCTTTGGAATAACCTGCAGGGTCTTATACTGCAGGAAATAAAGCGCTTGAAATCATGTATGAATTTGAGAGCCTGTGAGAAACTGATTATTGAAGCAGCAAATCTGAAATGTATTAATTTATTTATTTGTTGTGCAATTGTAATGCGCTAATACATCGGGGAGGAAACATGGGAATGAAAACAAATATTACAATGAAAGATAGAGGTGGACCTACTAGGCCTTGTGAGCATTCAGAATGTGCAAGTGCAGAGAGAGAGTGGGGGGTAAGTGCTAGGTGTATCAAGAGGGAAGTGCTAGGGAGTGAGCAGCTGCAAATGCCTAGGTGGAGTGGTCAGCACCCAAGTGCAGACCTGTGGTGACATGGGCCAGTGTGTGCCAAGACAAAGTGCTGGGGGGTGGAGGCTGTAGGTGATTAGGTGTGGGAGACCAGGACCCAGGAGGACACATATGGGCCCTGGTCAGCAATCTCAGCAATTGTGGGGTTTAGCAGAGGAGGGAGGAAGGGAAGGAGGAAGTGAAAAGGAAAGTCTTGATGAGCTTCCGGAATTTGAAGAGTTCTGGCTCAAGACGAAGACGAGGGGGAGGTTGTTACATAGGAGGTACCCTGCTTAGGAAAGAGATCGGCCACCAGCTCGCTGTTCATTAAAGTGCTTAACACACAGAGAGTTGGTGCCGAAGGAACGTTAAGATCTCATGGGGGAGTATTTAGTGAGAGAAAGTTGTAGATAGCGTGGTCCTGGGGCCCCAGACAGCCTTGTGGATGATTCAGAGGGATTGAATTTCATCCTTGTAGCAACCAGGAGCCAGTGGAGAGTGTTTAGGGCTGGAGAGGTGCAGTCCCTGGGCTTGAGGCCAAAGATAAGTATTGCAGCACTATTCTGGATTAGCTGGAGGGGTCATAGAGAAGAAGAGGGTATATTAGGGAAAAGGTTATTGCACTAGTCTAGCCTCCAGAGTACTAAAGCTCTAGAGACATTGAGCTTCTGTGGGAAAGTGAGGAAGGGAAGAATTCCTTTGAGGAGGTGGAGTTGAGCATCGGACTTCTTGGCAAGGTCTTGAATGTGAGGGATGAAGGAAAGAGAGGAGTCGAAGATGACTCAAAGGTTTCTTGCTTCAGATGAAATAGAAGGGGGGAGAGCCCATAGAAGATGGCCAGAGTGAGGGACAGAAAGAGGGAGCAGGAGTCCCAATAGGAAGGATCTCAATATTGCTGGCGTTGGGGCAGAGATCATTGGAAGTACACCAGGACTGGATGACAGATAGGCTGTCAGGAATGATGGGCCAAGAATATCTGCAACGGAATGGGGATTCAAACCTTACTTAGATAGAACCTCCTTGTCTTACGAGAGATCTTTGTATCTGCACTTCACACTTGGCATATTGCCAGTAGCATCCTTTACTTCATCCTGGAGAAATGGTGAATCTGCAAAGTGCCCTTTATATGAATCCTACAAAGAAACTTTGCTTAATTTTATGTTGATCTGTAGGAAAACCTTCTGTCTGAGATGGTTGTATTTGAGGTAATTACTAAAGACCTCTGGCATTCACCATGTAGCGCCTGCCTTGTTGTTTTTAAGCCAGTATTTGCTTTTAAAAGTTATTTTTGCAACCGCTTGTTGTACATCTAGAGCATGGTTCCAGAGAAACAAAGCCTTGAAACAAGGAGATACTAAAACTGATGGCAGTGGGGAGATGATATGATTTTCATTTTGTCTGGTCTTGTTATTGCACTTGGTATGGTCCTGGTTCTGGACCTATCCTCTCAGTCTACCTTCACTAAACCACACCCGCCCTCTTCCTAGCAGAGCCATGTGAGTGCCTGGAGACCACCCCAGTGGTGGTAGCAGTGCGCGGTATAAGTCAACATAACATATTACCCATTTGTTGGACCAACTCATAGATTTTCAATATGCAAGAACATTTTTTCTCCATGACGGTTGCCACTTGGTGGAAAATATAATAGCCACGCACTGCTCCAGCATATTTTGGAAATTATTTGTATTTATTTATTTAATTATTTATTTGTCACACGCCAAAGCCTGCAGGCATCAGGGCACACATCCACACAAGATGTGTGCACTGATGGTTAGTCACTCACAGTTGGAGTTTCTAACAATTCCTCAATGAGCATCAGATGCCCAAAACAGAAACTAGCAGTTATCTGATTCCAGTTGCCAAACATCCAAGTGGGTACTCCTTGATCATGTGCTTCCATCGGGTTTCCATCTTGGGCACTTAAAGGCTCAATATTGGGGGGTGAAGCACTCTAGTGGTCACAGATTACTGGCATGTTAGGCCCTAGTGAAAGTGTTTACGTGTTCCTCAATGACTGCTGAGCTAAGGTCCAACCATGCACAAGGTGTCCCATATTTGCTAGCATGTCTAGTTGCACATAAAGGCTTTGGTGAGCTTTGTCAGCTATAGAAGACATAACGGATGTTGCTGGAGATTGAATGTTCTAGCCTCTAAAAGTGACCTATGAATTATCCTGACTTTGCAAAACTACTGAATGTCCTCCATTTTCAGATATAATTTCACATTCATCAACCTATCAGCCAGGTATGGACACAATGAATACCCCTTTTCCCTTCTCTGCCCAATCCTTGTTGTGGAAGATAGAAACCAGAGGACAGGAATGCCATACATTTAGGGAATATCTATTGGATGAGTGGAGGCCAAATACAAACAGCTTAAATTTGATTTGCCTCTCCTCCACTCCAAATTATAGATATCAATTGATTGGATAAGAGCTGAGCAGATAAGTATACACTATGATTATCCAGAGTATTCATTTAGTAAAATAGTAGAATAATCTCCTGAGATGTATTCACCAACTAGCCTCTTGTGGACCTAGGCTGCTTGAATTGAGAGTGGCTGACTGATGAACAGGGTGAGGCTAAACCTCCCTTAACCCTTCATTGAGCGAAAAAGACCCTGTAGTAGAGACTGCTGCCCAAGGGAAAGAAGCTTCAGCTTGGGCCAGTATGGCATATTTTACTTGAGGCCAAGGATTGCCTTTTTGACAATGTCATCTGATGTAGTCCCAAACCATTGCTGCCAGATTGAGATGCCTCTATCAAGCAAGACTGTGCACTGGTGCGTACCTGATTTGGCTTTCTGGGGAGCAGAAAGCACCACGACGAACTCCGAACTGGGTATGTGTCAGTGTAAGGCTGGAATACCACCCTACTCTCACCAACCAAGCAAGTAATCGCTTGGAGGCAAGGGGCAGGATGGTTCTCCCTACACCACGATAGGGCTACCCCATGATTTAACATGGTGCAGAGACAGTGCATGGCACTGAACTGGGATACCATGCTGGAAGGCACTAGAGCAAGAAGATGAGGCAAGCTACCGGCAGGTTAGGCAACAAAGAAGGAAGAGTGGCTCAGCCAAGGAGAGGAAGAACAAGAAAAAGAGCAACAAGGCAGAGACCAGGAGCTGCATGGAAACACCCAGAGTGGATGCATGGAGAAAAGGAGAGAACAGAGTGAAGCGAGGCAACAAGGAAGTTGAGATGCACCGAGTGACTGAGTAAAGCTTCCTGCTTTTGTACTTGTGTGCAAGAACGAGGCCATTAGCCTCCAGATGCCAGGCAACCCTACATGTGCAGTCGAGTGCCTACATGAGAACGCCCACAGCATGGCTGAAGTCGGTATTCCAAGGAGGAACATGGCAGCGCACTGCTGCACTGAGCCACATGGACCACTCCTTCCCCTGTGCCCCGCATGGTTCCAGGGAGTATAACTGCAGCAACGCTAGAGCAAGGGAAGCCACACAGCCGAGGAGCTATGGAATGATACCACCTGCACCACTGAGGTAAGCACCATGAATGGTAGAGCCACTCCATATCGGGAGGACCCCGAGGCACGTGGAGGCACGAAAGACATCCTTTGGCTGGAGATTGAATGTACCCAAGAGTCATCTTATCCCTTGCTTGTTGCTGGAGTTCATAGGAGCGGAATTTGACACCAGTTTGGGTCTGGTTTCTCTGCATCTCCACAGGGCTCTCAAGCTCCAAGTCCAACTGTGGAACCTTCTTTCCTCCCAATATTCGCCTGCTCGGGCATAGCGTCAGAGCCCGGGGGACATAGCAACTGCAATCTTCATGGACCCATGGGCGACGGCCCATCTTCAGCCTTTGGTAGCTCATGTCTTAAGGCATTAGACATTAAGATCCTGCGTCCCAGGATTACTCCCACCAGATTTCCCATGACCTCCAGGATCTGGACTGCCCTTCAGTGGTGGTTGTCTCTCCCCCAGCTCCGGAGAGGGTTTCTGTTGCTTCGTCCTCCCCCTCTGGTTGTGACGGCAGATGCCAGTGCAGTGGGTTGGGGCGCCACCCTGGAGGGGTCAGCTGTCCAGACTGGCAGGTCCCTGATGGATGGTGGAACATCGTCCAACTGGAAGTAACTGATGGCTGTCTTTCAAGCGATCCTCTACTTCCACCGTCATTTGCTGAGCCATGCGGTCCTCGTTCATACAGACAACATTGTGACGGAATCCTACACCACCCATAATGTGGGATCACGATTTCCCTCTCTGGCAACAGTTGCTGCTCAGATCATGGCTTGGGCAGAGATACACCTGCTATACCTGTAGGCGGTCTACCTGCCGGGAGTGGAGAACTTGACAGCGGATGCTCTCAGCATGCCATATCATAGCAGAAACTTCCCATCCCTCAACTAGCTTTCTCGCTCACAGAGTGTGTTCAGGGCCCTTTGCAGGAGGTTTGGGCACCCTGGGATAGACCTGATTGGCTTCAGCTCAGCTTACCTTATTTTTTGTTTTTGCTCATGGGGGCAGGGCCCAGGGGCCTGGGTGCTGGACGCTCTCTCAATTGCATGGCCCAGGAGTCTCCTTTATGCCTTTTCCACAGTCTCTCTCCTTCACCGGTTCCTGCTCAAGGTGCAGAGGGAGGGGGCGTCTGTGATTTTGGTGGCTCCCGCTTGGTCCAAGAGGTTGTGGTGCCCTGTTCTGCTCAAAATAGCCTCAGGCCCCTTGGCCTCTTCCCCTGGCTTCTTGCCCATTCTGGTCCTACCGGGTCCCTCCGGTCTGCCCTCTGGCCCTCCAACTAAGAGTATGAAGGGTGAATTGACAGGGCTGATGTGGTTGGGCATGTCGTAGGAGTTCCTCCACTTTGAAGACTTACAATAAATACTGGTAGTCCTTCTCTGACTGGTGCATGCACCGCAATCACCCTCCTTTCCTACCCTCCCTGGTCCATCCTGGATTTCCTGTGGGAGGGTTTCCATCTGTGACCCGTGGTGTCATCTCTCAGGGCCCAGCTGTCCGCTGTTTCATAACCCATGGGGGTATTGGTGACACTGACCTTTTTTCTTCTCACCTCCTTCAGAACTTCTCCAGAGTCCGGCTGCTCATCACGCCTCCTTGCCCTTCCTGGGATCTTCCCTTGGTACTTTCCTGTCTGTCCCTGCCTCCCTTTGAGCCCCTGCAGGAGTCCTCCATGAAATGTCTCACATTGAAGATGTCAATTCCATTTGCTATCACCTCAGCCCGTAGGCTAGGCAAATCGGGGGCCCTTTTGCGTAGTCCCCCTTAGCTCAGCTTTTCATCAAAGGGGTTGGTCCTTTTTCACTCTCTGTATTTTTGCCCATGATCGTTTGTTCCTTCCCTTTATTGGAAGGTTCCAGTCCCCTGGGGCCGTCCCTCAGCCCCCTTGATGTTGGCCAGACAGTCTGGATTTATTTGAATTGTAGTGCTTCGGTCTGCTCCTTTGATTTCCTATTAGTGACCTTCGACCCTGGGCACGCAGGCTCTAGGCCTTCTGTGGCCACTATTAGCCAGTGGGTCGAGCTCGCCATCTCAATGTGTTATGGCATGGTGAACTCTTCTGCGCCCAGAGTGGTGCAGGGTAGGTCCTCCAGGTGTGGTACAGGGAGTGTGCTCTCGGGCATCTGCCGGCTGCAACGCGGGCTTCTCCTTCCATGTTCATTTGCCACTACTGCCCTGCTGTCACTGGGGAGGGCTTTGTGTTTGGCTATGCAGTGTCAATTTCACTGGTGCACAATTCTGTGTTGTCCAGTGGTCTTTTTTTCTATCTGCTTCGACCAGTCCTGGCTTGCAATCTCGTCATCCTTATGGTTGGCACGCGGATGAGGGACGAGGGGGTAATGGCCTAATTACTGGTAATCTTCATTGTCCCAAGTCCTACTCTTCCTCGCACCAGTCCTACTCCACCCGTATCCTTGATCATGGAGGTGGGGCTGGTCGAGGACTATCGTAAAAGGATATGGAGGGGGTTCAGCCTCCTCTTGTCCCGCTGGAAGGAGAGGGAAGGAGACTCGCACAAGTAAGTGGTGCCCCAGCCCCTTTTTTGTTCTTGTGGACCTACCTGTCTGTGAGGTGCTGGAAACAGTGGCTTTGGTATACGTTGCTCTGGGGGGCGACGCCTTATAATCCCTGGATTGAAAAGTTGGTATTGTATTCCTAATAGAATGCCATGTCTATAAGATCATGTAGCAAATACAAGGATGTCGCAGGTCACTGTATCCAGACGGTAGTAAAGCCTAACCGTCACCATAAACAGTGTAAAGCAAAAGAGATTCCAGGACTGAGCGCCACCAAAATATATGTTCGTTTAATTGTGTTGCATTGTCACACATTCAAAAACGAATAAAGCCCATAAACGATAACATGTTTCGGCTATGCTAAGCCTTTTTCAAATCTGGGCTACATAGTATTGCACAGCAAATCACCTCCTGTTCACCACCTTCTCCGTCACACACAAACACCGACACGTGTTCTCCAACAAAAGCTTTTGCTGACGCGTGTGACTGCCTGTTCGTAGAGTGAAGATTCTGTTTTGGGGATCTTATCTTACCCTGTTACTACTACAGTGACAATAGTCTTTTGGATTGGTCTCATACTACTATGGGGATTTGCTGTGCAATACTATGTAGCCCAGATTTGAAAAAGGCTTAGCATAGCCGAAACATGTTATCGTTTATGGGCTTTATTCGTTTTTGAATGTGTGACAATGCAACACAATTAAACAAACATATATTTTGATGGCGCTGAGTCCTGGAATCTCTTTTGCTTTACACTGTCTGTGAGGTGGGACACATCATTCGTAGGGACTAGTATGAGGAAGAGTAGGACTTGGGGAAATGAAGATTACCAGTTAGTAATTACACCAATATGCTGTTTTTGTCACCGCACTAACAATCACCTGCCATCAAATACATATAGTGCTGGATACGCCTAGGCTGGATCTTACTAGGCAGCATGCCCAAAAACACTTACTAGGGTATCCCCCCAACCACAGGCCTGGTTCTTTCTGATCTGTGCACATCAATACAGGCCGGTGGTGTAAACAGGATGTGGCTGGCACGCGGGATAAGGCCCAGCCTCATTGCCCCAGACTTCCTACAGGCCACGCTTGGCTCACATGTATTCTGACCTGGTCCTGACAGTTGATGGTGCATAGTAGTTAGTTTGTTCAGCAAAATCTGATTAAACCTTGTTGCAAAACTGCAAACGTTATGCATCTTATTTTTTTATTATGATTTGAACAAGTACTGTTTTGTGTATTTCATTTTTTTCTTTTACAAATTGCTTGCAGTGTATGGCATCTGTGCATGCCTGGAGTGCATGTTAATCTGGAGTTAACCTTATGTTATACAATCAAAGTCAGAGTGGGTAATTCCGAGTATGGTGGTAGGGGGTTAACTGCACCGGTAAGGATGCCGGTCCCGTTAACCCCCTACCGCTAAATTCCGAGGTCCCTTAGCGGGTTGGAACAGGACCGGCTGGTCTGACCACTATTTGCGGGCCCGTTAATAGCTCCTTCCCCATTCCCATTGAGGCCTATGGGGGCTCAAATGGGAATGGGGAATGGGTTTCAGAATGGGGACCTAGCGGGTCCTCCAAGGTCGGAATTTCCCGGTAAGACCCCATTCTGACTACCCAGACCCGGACATGAGTTTGGAGGCAGCCATGGTGCTAGTAGCACCATGGCTGCCTCCAAACTCATAATTACCATATTGGAAGTTGATTTTTGCAACGATTGTATGAATATGCCTTTATCTACACTTTAACTCTACATGCATGCTGTAATAGTAGATTCTGAAATAAATGCAAGAATGAGGAAAATGAATCACACCTTTAAATGCTCTGTTTCGACCAAATCTTTCAACTATGGTCCAGGAAGGCCCTACTGCATGGGGCCTAGCATTGTGATGAGCTCTACTGCATGGGATACAATCTCCAAAGACATGGGCCTCATTACAACTTTGGAGGCAGCCATGGTGCTAGTAGCACCATGGCTGCCTCCAAACCGGGCTCAATTACCGGATTCCTTCAATGGGGAATTACCGGGTCACTCCAACATTGGGGGACCCAGTAATTCCTCCTTGAAGGAACCATTCCCCATTCCATTTGAGCCCCCATAGGGCTCAATGGGAATGGAGAGGGAGGTAATAACGGGCACATTACAAAGGGCCCGTTATTAGCTCCCTCTTCCCCTCGCGGGACCCGGAAAGGACTTCTGGTTTTAACAGACGTCTGTTCCGAGTCCCGCAAAGGGAACCTCGTAATTAGCGCTCCCGTAATGAATGGTGCCGGTCCCATACCGGCACCCTTCATTACGGGACCGCAAGGGTCGTAATGAGGACCACAGTCTACCTCCTGTTCACCACCTTCTCCGTCACACACAAACACCGACACATGTGTTCTCCATCAAGTACACCATGTCAGAACATCATGTTCAAGAACAAAATCACATAGAAGAAGGGTTTTCCCAATCATGTATACAGTCTCCATTTTATAAGAAAATGCGTGCAAACAGTGATGCTCTTGGGAACATGTAGTGTTGTAAAATGAGTGTTTGAGCTCAGAATTGGGCACGTGCTTTTCTCTAGCATATATTGTGAAGAACACCCATGAACTACATAGTTATTGAAACAGGGCATCGTTCATGGGGCATGTCAAAGCATGTCAAAAAAAGAAAAACAAGCTGCAAGCTTCTGTCAAAAACTTTTACTAGCATGTGGATCTATCACATAGGTTCCCGTGGAATGTGTCTTAATCTTGAAATGAGCATAAACCATTGGGCAAGATCTCAGGTTTTCCCATGACAGTTGTGAAATAATGGTCCTGGCATTTAGGTTAATGCCAGAGTACATACTGTTACTTGCTTTATTTATAACCTGTACGGGAATGCAACATGACATCTGGTGGCAAAGCCAGGACAGACCAAATACAATTTGAAAATTCAGTTTCAGCACATTTTCACCGAGCAATAGTGTGAATGAAGTAGGTGAGAAAAGTGGGGTCTTATGTACTCACTAGTTTTAGATTAACCTCCTTGAGTGGTTATTTTGCATGCAGATTGCTGCTTCACGGCTAAAGAAAAAACCTTTAGCCATGCATTTGAACTATGCATGTATGGGATTTATATAGTGCAAACCTAACTAGAAAAAAACAGAGTGATAATAAAGTAAGAGCATAAGGAGAGCGAAAGACTGGGAGAGACGGAGAGGGTGGACCCATTGGTGCATCTCAACAGGCCGTTTTCACATATATGAAGCTCCCAAGAGACTTGTGTGCAACATGTATGCATATGCTTGACTTCTGGCTTAATCCTTGCTGCTTTCCATCCATATACAATCGATTAAATGAGTAGCTAGTTAATAGTGTGAGGAATAGCCACCGGGAAAGGATATAGAAGTCCTGGCTTGTTGGATTGTTATTAATTACTAACATGATCTGGGTAATTCCATAACCAGACCACCCTTTCATTAAGCTCCATGCCAAAAGCATAGTGGCACGTGTGCCCTGCTGCATCAGTATCCCCTTGCTCTACAGTACAAAACAGGGTCAAAGGGCACAGATACCTTTTTGACAGCTGCTGTGACAGTGACAACCAAGACACTGCAACACAGAGGTGTTATTAAAATGTGCACTTCTGTTCCAAAATGACATAATTATGATGAACTACCATGCTGATGGGAATTATTCTTCAAACATAAACCATATGGAGTATGGTGGCTGATAATTCACATAATTATTGAAGCCACATCTTTATCATACATATACCAACACTGCGAGCCCAGGTCAGCCATGGACAAGCTGTGTGCACTCTCACTAAACTGGTTGTCTCTGCTGCACTTAGCAATATAATAGCAAATGGGAGCTGCCTCTCTTTTGATCCTTTGGGAGTTGTCCTAGGAAACAGGGTTCAAATGGCACATCCTTAATAAAAAAGGACTAGCCTCACATTAGGGGGTTGCATACAAAAGGTCCTTTGATATTATGGGTCTGAGAAGGGATCGGGTCAGTGTAGCCAGAGCAAGCTTAGCAGAGTTGATGAATAATTCTACCACATTGCATGTCTTTGTACATAATTCCTGTCTTCTACACTTCCTTTTTCATCAATCACTTTGGGTATGATGCAAACAGGTAAAGACCACTTGTTTCCACAAAAGGAATTGGACCCCTTAAAGCAGGTTTGCTTTCTTCTCCAATCCTTGGGGTATTTTGTCTATACAAGTGGTGACATTCCAATATGACTCATAGCACCCAAATCTGGTGTGACCTGCATCTGCAGCACCTCAAAGTCTGGTTTTAGCCCCTTGCACCACCAAACCTGATGAGGTGACCCTGTCCCCCTGGTCCATCTTTTGGGGCCCTGCAGACTGGTTAAGTTCTTTGCTTCATTTTTTGCCTGTTTTACCTCCCTTAGAAGTATTTTGACTGCTGCATCATTACATTCTCAATTTCTCTGTCTACTTTTAACATGGGTAGGTTTTTATAGTGTTTTTTCATAGTTAAGTGTACAATTAATGTGTGTAATTATATTATATATTTGTATAGAACCTTGGTTGGACGTGGCTTACCTCTTTCCTCTCTTACAGACCCTCCCAAGTGCAAATGTATCCTTTTCTCTCCTTCACCTCACTCTCTACCTGCAGCGTTGTTAGGCAGAATTACATGCAGTACCCTTTGGGAACACTACACACAATTAAGACTACAGGTGTAAGCACAATCTCACCTTTGGTATACGTCTGTACTACACAGTTTTGTGGTAGCAGGGCTGAGCAGCCAGACTTCTCTCAAGAGGGAAGTGAGCAGTACAAGGTGTTACCAAAGGACTTGCAATCACAGTGGTTCAAACACTTACTCAAGGTTTCTTGGTAAAACAATATTAATTTATTTACACAGTTAGTTAGAACACAATTCACTGGTAATAAGCAGCTCAATATCACACTATAGTACACTACAGTACCAAACCAAAACGTTTCTGAAAAGTTAGGCTCCCCTGAAGTGGGAGCAAAATGGCATGTCAGTAACTTTAAAAAGGGGTAGAAAGACAAAGGTTATAAGAATCAAACACAGTTACTTTCGTAGGCAGGGCAAATAGTTTGAGTTCACTACAAGAGGCAGTTCAATTCAATATGCCTGGGCCAAAGTCAATGGATCAGTGTCTAGGATAGGATAGCACAGTTCTGGTAGTAAACGGCTAAGTCTTTGCCAGTGTTCTTAGATGTAGTTTGCATGAAAAAGAGTTATATGTCAGTTTAGGAGCGAACAAGACTCCAAAGTTGGGAAAGTTTCACAAACTTTCAAAGTGGAAAAGAGCATTTCTCTACCGCGTTTGCACAGAACCTTTTGAATGAAGAAAATCTGTAGCTGAGGCAGTTGTTCCTGGCAGTTCCTGCAGATCTCGCTGTTCTTGAGCCTCAGTCATGGGGACAAGAGGGAGGACGTCGGGAGGTTCCTATACTGCACGGGGACGGATCCACAAGCTAGGCAAAATGTCGGTTTAAGGTGTGAGTGCCTTAAAGTCTACAAACTGGTATCCTTCTCACTGGCTATCCGGTTTTCAACACCACTCTGAAGAAAATTCAACCAGTATGGAGATGGTTTCCAGGTGGCTTGCGAGTTGGTTGTTCCCATCAGCTCAAGGGAAGAAGTCGTCCTTGAAGGGCTTCTCTGTTGAGGGAGTTTCAGGCAATTCAGACCTGCAGCAGGGCCTCACCGGGCAAACTAATGGTCCAGGAGTTGTAGCAGTCGTCTTCCTTCAGCTCGTCTTCGGTTCTTTCGTTCCAGTGGTCGACTCTGCCTTCCAAGTCCCAGAGACCTGCTTTTAAACATTTTTCTCCCGTTCTTTCCAGCCTAGCTGTCACTCACCCAGCAGGGTGTCTGTCCTTGCCGGACACTCAGCCAGCCAATCACGCCAGAGTGCATTCAGCTCTCCTAGGAGACTAAGCACAGGGAGTTCCGGGCACCTCCCTCACATCCTGTCTACCCCAGACACTCAGGCGCCAGAGGGGGGCTTCAGTACAGAAGCCCGCCAAAGGCAAATGAACAAAGGAACCAAACTTGGTTTAGCGCGCAGAGACAAATGCTAGAAGGACCTTTCCAAAAAGAAATGGTGAAAAAAGTTGATCGGAACTTGTTTTTTATAGAGGGGGCTCAGACGCCATCTTGAAAAACATGGCTCCGGTGGATTTCAGCTACCGCAGCGTTTCAACGGGTCGCGGTCATGGAAATCATGGTAATACCACTGCAACCAGCCATTCTGAGAGGAAAGGGTAGCTTTTGAGGGCAACATGAGTTTCCTAGGCATAGGGAACACTAGGCATTCCCTCCAGCACTTTGCTGTAAGGCAGTGTGTGCTGGGTCTAGCAATTTAAAAAGACTAGCAAAGTCAATTTAACTTTACATTCACTTGGAGACAGTAGTCAGTCCCAGAGAAGGTATTTAAACCTTGGGAAGTCTAAAAGACATCCCTGTGCCACTGCACTGAGGGTGCTGTCTGACACACAAGAAAAAGATGTTGCCTATGGAGTTGTCTAAAACTCCATATCCAAAGAACACGAAAGTAACACACACATAAAAATACATGAAAGAGTAAGAAAAAAAGGCTCACACTCTTTCCAGGTAAACATTTAAGTCCTAGAAATCCAGTAATGTTGTTGTGGGTCTCAAAAGGTAAGAGAAAGTAGCACATTTATGAGAATTCTCCCTAACAGGCGTCCCTCAGGGCAGTATCCTATCGCCATTGCTCTTCAACATCACTTGGCCCCTATGGCCCACCTGATCTCCACCTACTCCCCTCATTTCCATTGTTACGCCGATGACACACAGCTCTCTTTCTGGCTGCCTTACCCTTCCTCCTCCTCCTCTTCCTCTTCCTCCCTCATACATGACTGCCTGACTGCTATTCAGGCATGGTGCTCCGCAATAATCTCTGTCTCAATGCCAGCAAGACAGAGATCCTTCTTATTGGGATGCCTCATCCTAGTTTCCCCCTCGCTGTCTGGCCAGATTCCTTGGGCCCCCTCCTCTCACCCACTTGTGAGACAAAGGGCCTCATTACACGTAAGGCGGTAAGGGTTAACGGTCACCGGTAAGGGTACCTGTGACCGTTAACCCTTACAGCCTTACTACGAGGTCCCTTTGCGGGTAGGTACTTTAACGCCTGCTGTTTAGCAGGCATTAAAAACCAACCCGCAAAGGGACCAGGGTGCTAATTACGGTACCGCAATTTGCGGCACCGTAATTAGCGCCTTCCCCATTCCCATAGAGCCCTATGGGGCAAAAATGGAAATGGGGAAGGGCAATGGGGGAAGGGGGAATTACCGCCCTGCCAACCTTGGTAAAGGGCGGTAATTCCCCTTTCCACCAAGGTGGTGCCGGTATTTTACCGGCATGGACTAAGGTGCTAATAGCACCTTGGTCCTCCGCCTACCGTGTAATGAGGCCCAAAATACCTGGGATCATCTTTGACTCCTCTGTCCTTCCTTCCTTCCTTCCTTCCTTCCTTCCTTCCTTCCTTCCTTCCTTCCTGTCCTTCCTTCCTTCCTTCCTTCCTTCCTTCCTTCCTTCCTTCCTTCCTCCCTTCCTTCCTTCCTTCCTTCCTTCTCTCCACACATCACAGACATTGCCAAGAAGTCCAATTTTCAGCTTCGTCTCCTCAGGGGCATTCTGCCTTTCCTCACCTTCCCCCAGGAGGTCAATGGGCCTCATTCCGAGTCCGGCGCTAACCAATGGCGGTAGTAGCGCCTTGGTCGGCACCGGACCCGTACTGGCACCGCCCTGGTGGAATGGGAAATTACCGCCCTATTCCGAGTTGACCAGGACGGTAATTTCCCATTCCCCAGGGCTCTTCCCCATTCCCAAATGAGCCCCCATAGGACTCAATGGGAATGGGGAAATTGCAAATAACGGTGACCGTACTTTACGGTCACCGTTATTGCCTAAAAAGCCCCTTTGCGCCCTCGTCCCTAATGCCTGCTAAAAGCAGGCGTTAAGGACGAGGGCGCAAAGGGAACTCGGAATGTGGCGGTAAGGGATTACCGGCACCGGTCTCGTTAACGGTGACCGGTATCCCTTACCGCCATACTCGGAATGAGGCCCAATGTCTCCAGATCCCTCGTCCTCTCTAGGCTTCACTACTGCAATAGTCTCTTCCTCAACCTTCCTCTCACTTCCCTTCGCCCCCACCCAACTAATCCAGAATAGGACTGCAAGACTTATCCTTGACATTAGGCCCAGGGACGGCATCTCTCCAGCTCTAAAATCTCTCCACTGGCTCCCGGTAACTGCAAGGATCAAATTCAAGACCCTCTGCATCATCCACAAGGCTGTCCGGTGTCTGGGACCTCTCTACATCCAGCTTCATCTGCCTAAATACCTCCTAGCCAGAGTAGATACAGTCTGTAACAACTATAGCAAGTTTAGGTTTTGTGTTTGCAGCAACCTGCCCTTGAGTCACTGCGACTGACCAGTGCTTAAATTAACTAAATAGAAAAATAACCACAAGGACTCTTAGGTGCGCTACAAAATAATGATTTTTGGTTTTGGATTTGGATTCAAAATCATACATTCCTTGAAGTTCAAGCCCATTATTGCCTTTGATATGTATTCCATTCATGCAGTATACTTATGCATTTCTTCAATTGTCTCTCATTTCTATGTTTTTCTCAGTTTTTACAAACTATGTTTGTTTGTTTGTTTGTTTGTTTGTTTGTTTATTTATTATGCACACCAGACCCGAAGGTATTAGGGCGCAGAAGAAGGAAAAGAGGGTTGTTCAGCTTAGGTTACATTGCTGTGCGTTACAGTACAAAATAATAATAAACAGTGTTGGCTTGTATCATACAAGAGGGCAAGGGCTAATGAAGAGCATCACGCCACAGTTATATACAATGGGCCTCATTACAACTCAGACGTTAAGGGTTAACGCCGTCGTTAACCCTTAACGCCTGATTCCAATTTTAACGGCTGCTTTTAGCAGGCGTTAAAATCCATGGCGCTAAACCGCCTTGGTGCTAATTACGGCACCGTAATTTACGGTGCTGTAATTAGCGCCTTCCCCACTCACATTATGCCCTATGGGGCAAAAATGGGAATGGGAAAGGGTAAATGGGAAATGGGGATTTACCGCCCACTCACCTTGGAATGGGGCAGTAAATCCGCCATCCACCATGGTGTAAACGTAGTTTACACCATGGTGGTAAAGTTGGTGTACTTACTGCCTGGGTCGTAATGACCCCAAATATATACAATTATACAGATACAGATATATATATATACAGTTATACGCAGTAGTGGACAGTGGTGTGGCGGTGTGGTGGAAGGTCAGATGTCATGCTCCTTAATCCATTGGGTGAGGTTAGATCTGAAGCGTGAGTAGGGCATGTCTTCTCTTAAGGAGGGTGGGAGTGAGTTCCAGTTTTGGCCAGCTTTGACTGGGAAGCCACTACCACCAGTCTTTATACGTTTGTATCTAGGCACAAGAAGTAGATTAGTATTAGCTGTTCTAGAGGGTCGATTAGTGGATTGTCCCCGGAATCTGGAAGTAAGGTACTGGGGGGCGGCCATGTGTAAGCATTTATGAATAAGGGAGGCAGATTTGAGGAAGATTTTATCTTTGGTGGAGAGCCAGTTGTTAGATCTTCTGATGTCAGATATGTGAGCTCTCTTGGGAATGTTGAGGGCTGCTCTTAAAGCATTGTTTTGTAAGATCTGTATCTTATTGGTAATGTATTTGTTGCAACCTACGTATAGGGCGTTACAATAATCTAGTTTAGATAATACCAAGGCTCTTGCTAGAGTGATGCAATTGTTGGGTGTAAGGAACGGCTTAGCTGCTCTAATTAGCTTACACGTGTAGGCGGTGGCCGAGGCCATGGAGTTCACTTGTTTTTTGAAGGTGAGAGTAGAGTCAAGGTAGAAGCCAAGAGTTTTCACTTCCTTGGCTACTGGGATATTGTTATTGTCTATGGTAAAGTTAGAATATAGATGGCCTAATTTATTGATATTTGTCGTAGTGCCCAAAATGAGGAGTTCCGTTTTGTCATCATTCAGGCATAGTCCATGAGAGGCCATCCATGCCTGGATGATGAGATATACTCTGTTCACAAAGGCCAAATCCTTGTCGTAATCTCCCGTCAACGGGATGAGGATCTGTGTATCATCTGCATAGTTAGTGTAGGTGATACCCAGGTAGTCTAGATCATCAAAAAGGGGCTTTGTGAAGATGTTGTGCAGAGTGGGTGAAACACATGAGCCCTGAGGCACACCGCAAGTGATAGGAATAGGGTCTGCAGCTGCTGAAGGTGCAAAGACCTGCATAGTTCTATTGTCTAAGAAGGATTGAATTCAGCCTATGGCTTCTTGTGAGAAGTGGGTGGCCGAGTCTAAGTGGTGGCAGAGAGTCTTATGGTCTACCAAGTCAAACGCCGCTGAGAGGTCGAGCAGCAGAAGTAGTGCTGTGTTACCATTGTCTTTCAGGGTGTCTATTTGTGCTTTAAGGTCAATCAGTGCAGTTTCCGTTCCGTATTGCGGTCTAAAACCTGACTGACGTACTCCTAGGAGGTGGTTGCATTCCAAGTATTGTTGAATTTGGAGGTACGCTACCTTGTCCAGAATTTTAAGCAGGAATGGTACAGTCATAATGGGACGATAATTTGTGGGAATGGTCGGGTCAAGTGTTTGTTTTTTTAGAAGTGGGAGGACACATGATTGTTTCAAGTTGTTGAGACTGGTACCAGAAGAGAATGAGGCATTTATGAGTTTCAATATAAAAGGGGAAAGGTCCCTTGTGGCATCCTTTATAATTTGTGTGCGGCAATGGTCGCCATGGCAGTTGGACGGTTTGAGAGTTAAGATAACCTTTTCAACTTCTAGAGTGGACACTTTCTTAAAGTTAAAAAGGGTTTTAGATATTTCGGACAGGGTGAGAGGTGAGGAGGTGTTTGAGGGCACAAGGGCCGTAGTGTTGTTGGAGTTGCAGGCGAGGAGGAGGGATTCTTTTTTGTTGTTAATCTTTGCCTGCAAAGTCGTTATTTTGTTAGCTAGAGCGCTCTGAATACTAGTGCACCAGGTTTTGTTCTTAAGGCAAGTGTCAGGGGCTTGGATAGGTGTTTCCAGTTCTTTGAGGATTGTGAATAGTTATTTAGTGTTGGACTTAGCTTGAGTGATGCACAAGTTGTAGGATTCTAGTTTAGCAAGGATTATTTCTTTTTTGTATAGCGAGGCTAATTTGGAGAGGTTGTTTTTGTTAGTTTCAGAAGGGTTTAATCTCCATATCTGTTCACATTTACGTTTTACTATGTTTTTCTCTTGATACAATTTTTATTCACACACTGGATTTGCCTGTGTATATATTGTTTTTTCTTTTCCTTTTCTCCCTCTTATCTCCCTCAACACGTGTTTCTCCATCCTTTCAGATGATTCATCAGGAGTGTTGTTTTGTGCCTTATATGTGATTGTTGTCTTGAAATTGTGCTTCTGTAGAGTATGGGGACAAGAATATGCATATGTGTAACTTAGAAGTATATTGGGTCCGCATTTTTATAATTAGCACTGAGCTGACAAATCTGATTGACCATGTATGCTTACATAACATGGTGATTCAATATTCTGGTATTGCCATGTTGCTGTAGATAATTCCATATATATCAAGTGGTCTGGCTCAAATTGCTCTCATGATTTTGGGCCTCATTACGAGATGGGCGGTAGCCATGGTGCTTTTAGCACCATGGCTGCCTCCCATACCGTGTCCAAGTCCGGTCTTGTTCAATGGGGATTTACTGGTGCATTCCGACCCTGTCGTGACCGGTAAGTCCCCATTGAACAAACCATTCCCCATTCCCATTTGAGCCCCCATAGGGCTCAATGGTAATGGGGAGGGCGCTAATAACAAGCTCGCAAATGGCAAGCCCATTATTTGCGCCCTGGTCCCTTAGTGGGAGCTGTAAGGGACGTGTGGTCAGACCACATGTTCCTTACGGTTCCCTCAAGGGACCTCGGAATCGGGCGGTAAGGGTTTATCGGCACCGGTCTCCTTACCGGTGCCTGCTATCCCTTACCGCCCGACTTGTAATGACCCCCATTGTCTATTTCATCGTATTATATTATTCAGTGCAGATTTAGCTTGGATTCCCAGGCCGTTCGGAGCCTCTTACTTCCCTTCACCCCCCCCCCACTAATCCAGAATAGGACTGCAAGATTTATCCTTGACCTCAAGTCCAGGTACTGCATCTCTCCAGCCCTAAGATCTCTCCAATGGCTCCTGGTAACTGCAAGGACCAAATTCATGACCCTCTGCATCATCCACAAGGCTGTCCGGTGCCTGGGACCTCTCTGCATCCAGCTTCATCTCCCTAAATACCTCCTAGCCAGAGTACTTCGGTCTTCTGGTGCCAACTTTCTGCTGGTCAAACGTCTCTCCAAGCAAAGAGTTGGAGGTAGATCACTCTCCTCGGCTGGCACCTCCCACTGGAACAGCCTCCCTCCCCCCTCAGACTTGAACCAGATCTTCTTAAATTCTGGAAACTTCATAACACCTTCCTTTTCTCCTCTTCCTTCCCCCTCCCTCCCATGCTAAACTCTCTGTCTGCCTCTGGACTGTGGTGTGTTTCCCTTTAGAGTCTTACTAGTGCCAGACCACACCCTGCTATTCCCCCCAGCATCCTCTGCCAGAACTTGCCATTGGGCTCCCTTTCCCAGACTATCCCAGCTCAGGACCAATATAACAGTTTCCCCTTTTTTGTCATGTGGCACCTGGAAACACCTGGGTATAGCCACCATATAAATGTCCAATAAAATACAAATAAGACATTTTTTTTGGGAGCTGTTGTTTTATATCTGTTTGAGTTGCTACTGGTTCACATTCACACCTCTTCTGAGAATATAGCCTGCCATCAGCCCACGTTATCACAACAGGTGAAGGAGGTATATATCTTATTTGTGCTTGTTTCCCCATCATGATTGGGATCACTCTTGTTTTGTTGAAGAATGAGGGCTGAGTAGACGGTTTAGCCACTACTCATCCTGATACTGCTGCGGGGAAGAATTCATTTTGTATATTGGAACATCTGCTATTTATAATGCAATGAAGATAGCTTATGAAAGCTCAAACATTGGCCTTTTCCAAAGGAAAGGACACAAAAGAAATGTGGACAAAGGAAAGATATCTTCATAACAGCCACCATTTTCCAGCTAAAACGGTTCCTCTGGAACCCTACCTGCAGCTCCTTCCCTCCAGCCTGTCCTCCTGTCCCTGCTTCTGAGAGGTTAAAAAGAGCACTGGCTTTTTATTGCCCCTTTTTTAAATGTTTCTTGTAGAACTACTGGTGAGTTAATTTGGGAGTATACACCACTTCCTTAGGGCATCCATATGACGATATGTCCTGAGCAAAGGGTGGACAGAGCTAAGGGTATGAGTCTATATCTTACTCTTTAGTTTTCTGTGCCACCTGTTAGCCCTTGTTTGCCACTGGATGACACAAATATGACACAAATAAAGTTCACAAAAACAAACAACATTCAAATCAAACTCCATCACACAGCCTCCCTGAGACACCAATTTACAGAATCATGTATTCTACTCAACTTCCAGTCTGCAGCAGCGCATGATCATGAAATCAACAAACTCATCACCACACACCCCAGACATGTTTTTCTTTCTCACAGAGGCATGGCTGAAACCCTTTCAGACTCCAATCATCCCTGACATGCTCCTTCACACTACCCAATGCGCCACTGAGACCGCCCACACAAGACAAGTGATAATAGTGGCATCATATACCAAGTCTCACTCACACTCAGGAACTCCACACACCCACATACATATCCCTTGAAGCTCTCACTCTCAAAAGTGTACTTCCATCACACCCCCACCCCATACTTATCTACCTCAATTACCTCCGCCAACACCCAATCCAAAGTTCCCCACTGAATGGTCTGGGTTCATTACCAACAACCACAACTCCCCCCGCACCAACATCTACCTTGGCAATTTCGACCCAGGTAGTTCGCACACAGACAATAACACATTGATGAACAGCATCCTCACTAGCCCATTAGGAACTCACCCAACACATCACAAGCTCCACACATATAGCTAGCAACACTATTGACCTTATTTCTTGTCTTGCAAAAACTCAGTTTCTGTGAAAACGTGTCTCTGGGTATCATGGTCAGACCACTTTTCAATTCCCTTCACATCAACCTACCACACAATATCTCCCCGCCTTCCACCCCTCCACAAGTCAGGCAAATCAAATGCATCACAAAAACAGTTCTCACACCACTTATAACATCTCACTTCTCCACACAACCACTCTGCCTTACCCCTCAACAGTTATACCACAGCAGTCAACCAGGCACTCAACTAAATCACTCCCTCAAAAAACAGAAACCCTACAATGCATTGGTCCATGGTTCAACAATTCTCTTCTCACTATCAAACCAGAAACCAGATGCCTAGAAAGAGCATAGCAAAAGCACACATACCCCTCAACCAGGACAGTCCTCAAAGACTGCTGCTCCAAATACAAGAAAGCCATACACAGTACCACTACCTCCAAGTTTAACAATCCACCTCCAGTCACGCACAGAAACCTTATAACATCAGCAAGTCCCTCTGCAACCACCTTCCACCACTAACACAACCCCTTCCACCTCAGTATGCAACTCTGTTATGGACTACCTTAACTCCAAAATACCTAACATCAGACAGGACCTCCCCTCCATTGTCTCTCTTCCACCTCTCCACCCTCTAACCCTCCACTACATGGGACACATACTACCCCATCGACCAAGACAACATCATCGGCTTCACTGTGAAAACAAAACCAGCAGACTTCCTGGACAAGGCATGCTGAGCTCCGGTCACAACTAACTGCATCGCTATCCAGTTCCATACTGGGTTAACCTCATACATTCCTGTTTCCCACAGGGCACAATTTCTCAACACTTAAAACAGGACAAATCTCCAATGTCCTCAAGAAACCATCTCTCAACCCAGCCTTCCCTAAAACAACCGTGCTCTGTCTACTTGAGCGCCTAGATGCCTTAGGTCTTTGCGCTTTATAAATGCCATACATGCATACCATGCAATCTCAATCCAATCCTGCCAAATATCGCCAGGTTGATGTCATAAGCCAGCTCCAACAGTACATCACCACAACCTTCTTAACCCATTCCTGTAAGGTTGTTTCTGCCTCTGCCAAAGCACCAAGACTGCAACAATTGACATCCTGAATGACTGCCACAACATTATTAAACATGCATTGGCAAAACCAACAGTTTGGGCTTTTGTGTATGTATGGGATAGGAATTTGATATACACTGATATAAAAGTACTACCTGACCATATGATTGCAACAGCGTGAAAATGGTGTGATTACCGGGGCATATGATTTCAGCACTTGGCAAATGCCTATCTAATACGTCAAGCTACAACTGTTTGCTTTGTCATTGCTTGCTTTTAACAGGATTTCAGTGCAAGGGACAGATATAAACCAAATGGTGGAAGGCACACTTGTATTACACCAGTAGACATGTACAGCTGCAACTAAGCCATTCACTCTGCTTTGAAAAACACTGGCAGTCTAAAGGTTGATTTTACTACTTGATAGGGTGAGCTGAAACAAATCCCAGGGTATGTGTTTTGGGCAGGAGTGAATGGGAATGACCATGGGCAGTCAATGGGTGGGTAAATAACCAAACAACACCCAAACAACACCCACCTCATAGCCCAAATTAAAAAGTAAACAAAGACCTTTTAGTCTTCCTTGACCTTTCCACAGAGTTTGACACCATCAACCACTCAATCCTCCTAAACATCCTCATCCACAGGAAGAAACGCTCAGGTCCTGTTCTTGTCTGGTTTACCTAGTTCATCACTGACCGTACACACTTTGGCCCTCATTACGAGTTTGCTGGTAAGCCGCCGTTATGACCGACGGCTCACTGGCAAACTAGCCTTAGTGTATGCGCCACCCGATACCTGAGCGATATTACAGGTTGCAGCAGGACAGTAAGTTCCCATTCCCGTGGAGTCACATAGGACTCAATGGGAATGGGATCACTGAAGATCGGGTACCATTAGTAATGGTGCCAGTGCTTCAGTCAAAAGTCTGCTGGTAGGGGCCTGAACTATCGGCAGGTCTGGCCTGCCGGTAGTTCACTGCCCCGGCAGACTCGGAATGACCCGGTCCAGGAACAATTCCGGAGCTGGTTGTACCAGCCATTTTACCAGCATTTTTCCAGGGCCGATTTAATCATAATGACCCCCATTGATTCCCCTGTTAAATCAATTCCTATGGACTACCAGGAGGAGCTACCTTAGCTACCCTCTTGCCAATATATATTTTGAACCCCATCAGACACACTTTTAGCACCCACAACATCCATGTTGATCAATATGCAGATGACTTACAAGTATATGTCCAAATATTGTCCCCTTCAAACTCCACCTCTTCAGAAACTGCCTACCACCATCAACACCTGGATGGCCAGTCACTTCCTAGAAGTCAACTCATCCAAAACTGAAAACCTCCTCCTCTGCCCCCCAGATATGAACCTGACCTCACCCACTATAAAAAACAATTCATCACCAACAACCGACACAGACCCCTATCAACACCAGTCATGTTCCTAGGCTTCCCCATTAACCTCCAACTATCCTTCACATACAACATAGCTGACATCACCAAAACATACAAACTGCAGCCACACATCCCGAGCAAGACTGGGGACCTAATTCCCCTCATTGACTTCTGTACTGTGGTCCAGGCACTAGTTCTCTTCAAGCTGCACTACGGAAATGAAATCCTCACTTGACCCCTTCAACAACTGCAAAGCATAAAGACTGCAGAAGCAAGACTCATTCTTCACCTACCCAAACACTAACACATCCCACTCTTAACTCCACTGGCTTCCCATAGTCCATAGAATTGATTTCACAGAACCCTCTATTGCACAAAAGGTTATCCACCTCAAAACCCCACCCAAAAAACAGATAAGTCAACACTTGTCTCCTACACATTCCCTTCTGCAAGATAATCTCTTTGCAAAAGCAAGCCTTAACCCATTTCGGGACCAAGACCCTGAAGCACCCTCCCATCCAACATATCTATCTCACCATAAATCATCACCTTCCACAAAAGCCTTTGGGGCTCCTTACGAGTTTGGCGTTAATTCAGTGGTAATTCCACCAAATTACCACCAAAACCATTTACCATTACCACAACTTGGTTCTGTGGGTTTACCTTGGGATTACAAGTGGTGGTAGGGCGGTGTTAGTCCCCATTACTAGGATTTCTGGTGGAATTACCACTGGTAGAATTGCTGAGCGGTAATCCTGAGGATTCTTGGCAGGAAAGTGAAGGATTTCCCTCCAGCATCATGCTAGAGGTAAATCTTTCACTTTTCCTCTCAAAATCTGTGAAATTACCACTCAGTAATTCCGCTGGTGGCAATTTCACCAAAACTGTTATTTGGTGGTGTGGGAAAAATGAAGGTATCTGAATTATCTCCACTTTTTTTCTATCATCGCCAAGCTCATAATTTTAATTGGTTATATATAACATGCTTAATACTCTGAGGTTTCTAAGCACGTACCCGGGGATCGAATCTGTGTTGCTCCACGTCGTCTTACTTCCAAGGCAAGCATGTTGCCCCTGAGCTATCCTCCCCAATCCCTGTGTCCTGTAGGGTATTTTGTGGAGATTTGGGGCCTGACGGTATTTTATTACCGCCGAAAAATAACTTAGCAATAATCACTCTTTGTATTCAGATTTGGCCATGTGCAACAATAATACAATGGACATGCATTATTTCAGCACCCAGACCTGCATATTTGGTATACGTGGTTGGTGGTATTTTGGTGAGCATAATTCCCTTGTTTTATTTGTGGCCCCAATGTCCAGAATCCCTTATCTTCGCTTAGATTTTTCGTGTGATCACTAGAGAGACCTCAGACCTGCATTCTAGGGATACCACAATTTCCAGTGATAGTGTTGGTGCGCCACCATGGGCAAACTCACTGACTTATTTACGACAGAGAGCTATATGTGGTAGTCTTGTGGTAATTTCCACTACCTTATATACGGTAGGGAGCTATGTTCAGAGAGTCTCTCTTCCCGTTGGCTCATGTACCTCCAACAAGTTATACTACAGTCACTCACAATTATTCATACTGATTCTGACATACACACATCTGTCTTAAAATGACCATTGCACTGTTTAAAAATCTCCCCACATCATTGGCATTGTAATGGTAAATAGAAAATAAACCACCCGTCTGTTTTCAAATATTTTCTGTATTATAAAAGTTGCATTTAGACATGATCTCATTCTTTACAGCAATAAAATGGAACAATCAAAGCATTTTCAATGACACACTGCAATTATAGTGGCGGAGAACAGAACTTAAATTGCAACATTAGCACTTGATTAAGACACGCACGGGACTTTCATTTTTCTACACTGACTGCATACTTTCGTGCACACACACAGCTCCCCCAGTTAGGTAATTACCTTATCTGTTCAGAGGCTTCTCTCTGTGAATGTGGCTCTCTTGGCTTAACTCCAACAAAAAGGAACGCTTGCCTTCTCAAGCCGGGGTCATTGCCTGGAATTCTCAGCTTTTTCAGATAGGACTGCCTCTGCCAGTGGAAAGGTAATTCTTTCAGCTTTCCCCAGTCTCGACTGCAGCAGGACACCCCCACAGCCAGGTCTTCTCCCCAGTAGTGCAGAAAGATGTCTCCCTGTCTTTTTCCCTGCTACTGCCCCCTAAAACTTTCCTCTCAGCCCTCTTTATGACGTGTCCCAATGAAATCCATCATCTCTCATCCTCCTACTCTTTAACAATAGCTTCGCTTATACATTTGCAATTGTTGCAAATCTGACTTCCTTCCTCCTGCAGTTACTGTGCACAACAACACGGATAATCAGGCAGAGAAGAGAGGAAAAAAAAATCTGCACACTCATTTAACTGGTTTTCAAAGTATGCCTAATTCTGCAGTAGAGAACACATTTTATTAGTGAGTTATATTAAAATAAGGTTTTATTAGTCAGGTTAATGGTTAATATGTTAGCTGTTAATTTTCAAATGTGTCTCTAGCAATATAGGCATTTCAGGTGAAAAATAGTGTGCATTTTTAAATGAACACGTGTGCTTTTAACTGTAAAAATAGATTTGCATCTTATATGTTAAAATCGTTTTTGACTGAATAGTCTGTCTTTCCTTGTTAATCTGCTAACCCATATAGCAATGCACCGCACCCTTGTGGTGGTGCTGCAAAAAAATGCTACTTGTGCAGTAGTGCTGTACTCTGTGCTGTAACATGCCAAATATCCTTACATATACCCTCCTTTTGTTTTTATAACTTGGCTATAATCCAAGCCAATCTCTAAAAACAACTTGTTCTTTTTTTTTTTATACAATATATCAATCCAACAAAATGAATATTCATGTGCATCAATGAAAATTTGCAATCAATATTTCATCTGAGTCCATAAGTCCATAAAATGTTCCACATTTGCCTTCTCAGTGGAAGTGGCATTACTTTAAGTTTAAATTTTCCAATTCAATTAAAAACAATGAAATAAAACAACTAACTAAAACAAATAAGTAATATAACAAGTTAAAATAAATAATTAAAATAATAAATACGTGGAACTTCATATGCCGGAACTTTTGTTTTGTCTCTTTTGGTATGTCCCGACCAGCGATGTTATTCGGTTCATTCGAGTACTCTTTCATCTTGGCAATCTTGAATCCACAGTAGTCATCTCTTTTGGCATTCCGGTTATTTTGTCTTCACCTCCACCTGGAGGCAGGCATCTTTTGGTCTTCATCCAAGGGACTCCAGGACTCCATCGTCTCCCGTGGCCTCTGATCCCGGAACCTCCGATCAAATAATGTTAATTGTCTAAATCAAAATAGAAAATAAACAGATTAAGTACATAGCACAATACTAACTTCATCCTTTTGCCAAAAATAAAACATGCTTGGTAAAAATACTTCGTTTTTTTTTCTTTTTTCTGAAATTAAACACAAGTTAAAAGAAAACAAACACATATAAAACAGCATTCAATATCTAATACACTTTCTCTCTGCACACCAACCACGAGCTTCCGTTATATGTGCATTTATTTATTTATTTATTTATTTATTTATTTATATTATATATTTTCACATAAATTACAGTGTTTATGTGCCATCATAACAATCAACTTTTTTTTAACTTCTTTGTCACTGCCTCCTGATCACACCCATTTATTTTCTCAAGGGACTCTATCCGTTTCCACATGCTCAAGCTGCCTGATCTCATGTCTGGGATGGCATGGTTTGATTTGATTTACATGGACAAACTGCTCTATTGCTGTTTCACCTTCATTTTTCAAAATTTTATACACTACAGGAGAGACTTTATCTATAATTCGAAATGGCCCCTGCCAGGCTGCCAGAAATTTAGAATTTTTCTGTTTACTTTTTCCAAAATGAAACTTGTACACCTGATCCCCTACATTGTATTCCTTTACTGATGTCTTTTTGTCATAATATGACTTAGCACTGTCAGCAGCTCTTTCCAGATTTCTCTGCACAAAAGCAAATGCATGTTGCAAATGCCTCCTCAGTTCATCAATATATTCATGAACTGTGGATGCATTCACTAGAGTTTGCTCATGTGTTCTGTATAGTAGGTGTTGTGGTAACACCATTTTCCTACCTGTTAAGACCTCATGGGGGCTAACACCTGTTGCTTTGGCAGGAGTCGACCTGATTGCCATCAAAACCAATGGTAAACGCAAATCCCAGCTGGAACCTGCTTCTGCCACAAATTTCTTTAAAATGTCCACAACAGACCTATTGCTTCTTTCAACTGTACCTGAAGACGCCGCCCGATATGCGATATGTAGTTTCCTTTTCACACCTAGTATTTGCCATACCTTACTCATTAGAGTACTTGTGAAATGACTTCCTCTGTCTGACTCAATTCTTTGTGGCAACCCAAACCTTGAGAACACATGGTTCACCAGCAATGTGGCTGCTGTTTGCGCACTACAATCTGGTGCGGGAATGCACTCAATCCACTTTGACATCAAACATACCACACTCAAAATATAGCGGTGTCCCCTGCTCGACCTTTTTAAAGGACCTACATAGTCTATTTGCAAATCTGACCATGGGAGAGTTAGGCCTCTTTTCATCAATGGTGCTCTATGCATTGGTGAAGCAGGTTTAAATTGGGCGCATACTAGACATCCTCTAGTATATAATTCCACATCTTGGGACATATGTGGCCAGTAAGCATAATCTTTTAGTATTTCTAATGTCTTTTGTGAACCTCTATGGCCTGCAGTTATGGCATCGTGTGCATGGTGTAGCATTAGTCCTCTGAATGAAAGGGGTACTACCCACTGTATTTGCCCTGTTATGGACTCTCTAATCATGAGTCCATCCTGTAGTCTAATTCGTGTTTTGTTCTTTAATAACACCCTCAACTCTTCTTTTCCCATACAATCATTTTCTGTTAAAGGATTTTGTTCAGGATCTATCAAATGATTATAATAGATTCCTAAAATTTTATCATTCTTTTGTGCCTCAATCAAATCTTGGTCTGGCGTGTCATGACTCCACTGCACCACCGGTTGATCTACCTCCTTTGGTGCTTTAGAACGTGTGACTGCATCAATTTGTATTTCACCCATTAAATAATCAATAGGTAGCAATTCTCCCATCACAGCCCCAATCTTAGCTAGATGGTCTGCCTTATCATTTCCCTCCTTATCCTCTCCTGGTGTTTTTAAATGCCCACGAATTTTTCTCCAGTATATTGTTAAATTATTTTCTGACACCAATTTGTCTATGGCTTGTATCATTTTTCCATGTTTAAGTGGCTTTTTGTTGTATGTAACCATGCCTCTTGCTTTCCAACCAGGCAAATATTCCACAAAGCTATTCCGTGCATAGTCAGAATCAGTCACCAGGACAATTTCACTGAACTTTTTATCAACTGCAGTAGCAATTGCTTTATAGATGGCTGCCAATTCCGCCACCTGACTGCTCCTATCTCCAATCCTCATCCCTATACTAGGAACGCCTTCACATTTCAACCAGACATTTCCTATTCCTGCCACTAATTGTTTATTACTGTCATTTTCAATGTGAAAAGCACAACCATCCACATATACAGTTGGCAAATCCTTGCATGTTTTTTCATCAAAAGCTTTGTGTGGTGATTGTTCAAATTCCTGTAAACTAGCTTCCACATCCATTTCATTTGTTATTTGTTCAGCTGCACAGTCATGTAAGTCAGCTAACCCTTGAGCAATTGGGCTTTTTTTATTTTGTCCATATCTTACTTCTACGGGAAAACCTTGTAATGCCAGCGTCCATGAAGTGATTCTGGATTGTGCTAGATTGCCTGATCTAATTCTTTTACTCTCTAAAAATTGCAAAGGTTGATGATTTGTTTCAATAATCACCTTTTCTCCCTGAACAATGGGGCGGAAATGTTGTAGCGCCCACACAGTGGTTAATAGGGCCTTTTCGCATTCATTAAATTTCATTTCAACTTGGGAAAATGCCTTACTTGCATATGCAATGGTTTTGTGATTCAAATCGTGTTTTTGTGATAACACTGCTGACATACAATGTTCAGAAAAGCCTATTTCTATAAAGAAATCCCTGTCCTTTATGGGGTATGCTAAACATGGTGCCTTTACAAGACATTCCTTCAATCTAGCCACTGCATCAGATTGCTCTCTTTCCCATCTCCAGGGAGTATTTAGTTTAAGCAGTTTAGTCAATGGTTGAGTGATTTCTGCATAATTCTCAATGAACTTTCTGTTATAGCCTGTCATCCCTAATAAACTTTTTACTCCTTTCACATTTTTAGGATCTTTTAATCTTTGTATGGCCTCTATTTTCTTCCTTTGTGGATTTAGCCCATGTTCAGTCACTTCATGCCCTAGAAAGTTCACTTTTTTCTTGCACCATTGCGCTTTTTGCAAAGATACTTTGGCGCCTGCTTTCTGCAATTGGCCAAGCACATGTCTTATTTCATCAAAATGGCTTTTAAGGTTTTCACATTTTATCAAGACATCATCCACATAAACTATTGTCCCTCTTTCCGCTGCATCCGGCATGGCCTTTCTCAAAAATATGCCAAATTCACTCCCACTATTGATGTACCCGAACGGAGCTCTAAGCCAGGCATATTGAGTCCTGTCAAATGTAAATGAAAATAGGTGTTGTATCTCCTCTGCCAATGGCACACACCAATATCCAGATGTGAGATCTAACGTGGTAAATACATTTGAACCATGTATCTGAGCTAGGCCCTGATCAATGAATGGTAGTGGCCATCTAGATACTGGTACTCTTTTATTTAACTCTCTTAAGTCTGCACACAGCCGCCATTGACCATTTGGCTTTAACACACCTAAAATAGGCGTATTGGATGTGCTATGAATGGGCCTAATTATTCCCCGTGATTCCAAATTTTTAATAATCTCTGCCAATGATTCTAAACATGCCAGCGGTAGTCTATACTGGCGTACAAACACTGGATTTCTGCTACAACCTTCTGGTAGTGTGGCCACATGTAAATCAGTTAAACCACAATCATAAGCATCTTTTGCAAATACATCCTTAAACTCCATAAATATTTCCCTCAGATTGCGTCGATCCTCATCGCTGTTACATGCATCCGCTAAGGAGATCTGCTCTTCTACCATTCTGGAAAATTCTGGAAACTCTTCTGGTAAAGGAATCTCAGCGCTTTCCTCTAACTGTGTGGCTGTGTCTTTTTGTAGAGCTGCCACTTTCAAATATTTTGGCATATCAGCTTCCACTTCAATGGGCTGATTTCCTGTTTCATTTTCATTTAAATTAAATATTATGCAATCCTCTTGATGGCAGCACACTGTCTCATTTGAATCATAAGGATACACAGAGTGAATTTTAAATATTCCTTTGGGCTGAGAGTCCAGGTGTTCTGGCAACTCGCCCTTGGCATCTACATATTTTTCAGGAATATTCCCAATCACCATGTTATTTAAATCTGCCGTATAATGTGATTTTTGTATGGCCATTCCTAATGGGGAGTTTTCCTCTAAATGAACGTCCTGACAACCTTTATTATTTACCATGATTTTTACAGATCCCTCACCAATGTCTACCAATGGAATGTATTCATAATCCAGGCCTTGCTGTTTTATGGATTCATTCAGGCATACAAATGCATCATAGCCTTTCATCTGCTGTCCATTTTTGCATTTCAGTGTTATTGCAAACTGTTTTGTAAATGCAGGAACAATAGTATTTTTCCTCATTTGTAATTCGACTGCATAAGGAACTAGTTGTGCACAATGATAAGCCCTTCTTTTGTCTTTAAATTCAGGCGCCGGCCCACCTAGGCGTGACCATATTTTTTGATTAAGGAAATCTAACACCATACACATCCTGTGCATGATGTCATTGCCCATGTAAAATTCATTTTGTGCTCCACTCACTATCCATACATTATGGTAAATTGTTTTCTGCCCAATGCTAATTTTAAGCATGCATCTGCCTGTAATTCGGTTTTCAAAGTCTGGACTGTCCAACCCAGAAACATATTGGTTTTTAATCCTAAATTTCGGGATTTCTTCCCTCTCCATAATTTTTTGCAACAATTTCTCATTAATGAAACTCCTTTCATGTTCAAGCGCTAAAGTGGCTTTTATTGTTTTAAGATAATCATTTATACCAGCGTGAACCCATGGTTGCTCATCTTCCATGTGTATCTCTGCCAGAGTGGTAATGTGTTTTTCTGAATCTGTTTTAGGAACAATATTCTGTTTGCATGTATTCTCTTTTAAATAGAAACGTAATGTGTGTTCGTCTATGGCAGTCTGCCAATCTTTCCTTGGGTCCAAGTATATTTGTACAGGTAGTTTTTCATTGTCGCTCTGATCTTTGTCTTGACACATTAATATAACAGTGACACTAGGTATGCAGCTATTCTGGAGATATACCTCCACAGCATCATTTGTTTTGGCAACGGTGTGACATTCTTTTATATTGCTGTTTTGTGATTTTAGTTTCTTAGGCCTCAATGGTTTTTTGGTTAAGGACCACAGCACTCCATTCACCCCATCTATGAGAGGAGACAATCTTTTCAGGCAATCTGTCCCCATCAGAAATGGAATTTCACAAATAGATGTGATCAATACCTCTTGTTTCATTCTGTGCTTTCCTATTTTTATGTCAACCTCAGTTACACCTATGATGGGCACCTCCTCCCCATTAAAGTTATGCACGGGGCCTTGATTTGCCTTCACTGTGATCTGACTCTGTGGAGGCCTCCCTTCATTGATACTCTTTACCAGCTCCTCTGACATAATTGTGGCCTGTGCGCCAGTGTCAATCATAGCAAAGGTGTGGCATTTTTCTTCTACAGTGATGGGTGCATAATATCTGTCCTCAACTTCCTCTAATACACATAAGAAATGTGAATTCTTACTGATTTCAGGGCTCACCTTTCTCAGGTCTTTTTCACTTTTGGCTAAGCACATTGGTAAATGAAAAGACATTTTTCCCTCCTTTTTACCCATTTCTGTGCGAGGTATTTTATTCATTTCTCCATGTTCAGAGGTTTTTTGGAGTGTGGCCACCGTTCGCCCATCCATCTGGGTAACATCAGAGACCCCATTACCACCTTCCAACTGAACATGTGTCACAACATCATTCAGCAATTTGTCATTTTTTAATTCTGTGCATTTGTGATCATTTAGTGTAATACCAGCCCTTTCAGCCTCTTCAAAAATATGTGGCTCAAAGAATTTTTCAGGTGATTGACTTGTACCCTCCTTGTGAGTATTTCCTTTTTCTGTCTGTGTTTGGTAATTGTTTTGCTTGCCCAGGGAAGGAGCTATGGCATCCCCACTTACTCCCTGTTCACTGGTATTCCCCATGCATGAGTCATTTTTCTTAAACCTGTCCCTTTGTTCTTTTGGAATTCCTAATGTTTCTTTTTCATTTGTGCAAATCTTTACTGTTTTATTTAGCTCTAAGTTAAACCGTACCTCTTTTTTAGAAGTATTTACACTTTCCATCACAATTTCATTTACTGGTACTTTCATTTTTAATCCATTAGTCATCTCAGAGTCGTTATGCAAAGTTATATCAGAGCAATCTGTCATTTTGGCACTGCAGTTATCATGAGTACTTAGTCACTTTTCGGAAGCCCCCCGGTCATTGCTATGGCCATCAGCCCCCTCTTTGGAAGGTTGTTTTTGCGCTGTATAGAGCTTTCCTATTTGCTCAGCTAACATTTTCACTTGGGCCTCAAGGCATTGGAACCTTTCCACCTCTCTAGGATCCTCTTTCTGTGGCCTAGGTCGATATTGGTTGTTTTCCCCCTGATTGGATCTATTCTGATACCTCTCAGGTGATTGATACCGGTTGGGATGGTTTCTGAACTCTTGATTCATTTGTGGAGGGGAGCGGGTTGCACCCATCCTTTGATTATAGTCCCCTGGTGGGGAATCATTGTACTGGCGTGGACTGTAGTTCACGTTTTGCTTCATGTCCTGTCTCTCAGATTGTGGGTACTGGCCCCTATGTTGATTTCCATTATCAGTAAATCGATCCACATATCGGGGCCTATCCTGATTACCATATATCATGGTGCTGGGATCAAATCTGCTCTGTGTCCCCAATGACTGGTAGGGACCATCATTTCTTTGATCTTGATTTTGTCTCTGGTTATTGTTCATACCTGCCATATCAGACCGGTACCTTACCCGGGGTCTATCTCCTAAATATCTAGGGCTGATGTAGCTCTCTCTATTACTAGGATCATGTGATTGGAACATTGGTACAGGAAATGGCGATCTTTGTTGATTACCCCTTTGTTCAGGTGTCACATTATTTTTACCTTGGCTCTGAGCAGACTCAAGGGACATTTTGGCTGACCTGATTTCCATTACTGTGGCTGAGGGTTCTTTAGATTTAGGCCTAGTATCTTTCATTTTATCACTTTCTCTACCCTGACAATAGAGTACCTCATATAGCTTGGTGCTTTGATGTACAATCCATTCAAGGGACTTGTCACGGTCAAATTCACGGACCAATTGGGATATGATGTCTTTCTGTAGCCCATAGAAGTATGCGGTTTTAAACTCATTGGAATTTGAGTCAAAAGATACATCAAAGCGAGAGAATGCTCTTTTTAAGTCTTGTAAAAATTGGCGAGGTGATGTATTAGGTCCAGCAGTAATAGTGTACGCGACTTTCTTTGCCTCCTGCAATGACTGAAAAGGAGAAAAATGACGCCTAATTTCTTTTTCAAACTCCAGCCATGTCATATTCTGCTGTTCATTTAATCCCCTTATGATGCTGGCCGTCGGGGCATCTAAAGTTAAATGAAAATATTGTCTGTACTGTTCCTTAGGTATCTGGAGCGCTTTAAAAATGTCATGCACTGCTTCTAAGTGATCCTCAATGCAGCATTCACCTCCCTTTTTAAATGGTTTGATCAGGGCTTTAATGGATTTCATTATTTTTATGGGGCTACTTGTTGCAATGCGTGGAATTGCACTATTTTGTGATTCAATCCTGTTTTCAGGTGTATGAGATTGTTGGCTGCCCTCAATGGGAGTATCAAATCCCCCAAGGGCGCTGCAACCAAGTTCAGTCACCGGCCCAGTCACTGGGGCACTAGCTCTTTGGGCAGAGCTAGAATTCACCTCCACTCCATTGAATGTGGTACCCTGCCGCCTCTCCTGGGACCTGGGAATGCACATTTGCTGTTCTAAGTCCCTACACTTTTTAAGGAGTCTGTTGGCTTCATCATGCAAATAATTATTTTCATCACTCATTTTATTAATTGCCTCCTGCATATCGCACATTTGCATTTGGCATTCATTGAACTCTTTATTTCTCTTGTCTCTTTCTTGGATCATTTTAATCATTTCTTGTTCTGCACTATGGAGATCACCTTCTTTTTCGCAATGTTCTTTTTGTAAAATCTGCATTTCTGAAACAACCTCATCTTTATCCTGCCTAATGTGATCCACTAAGGCTTTTAAGTGTGTCAATTCTTGCTCACTATCTTCAAATTGTTTCTTGCTTTTGGATAACTGAGTATCAAAGTCTCTGCATTTTAATTGCATGTCTTTTTGGCATACATCCAATTCTGCTCTCAACATTTCCTGATTTTTACTTGCCCCATCTAATTCAGTCTTTAACCTGTTAATTAGCTGAGTATCATTCTCTTGCATTCGCAGGGACTTGTTTAAAATAAACCATATTTTGCCGCATAGCCGTATTAAACAGTCTTTCTCTGCACTTTTATCGGCTGCATTCAATAATCTTGTAAGGCAGACCTGAATTATGCTGCCTTCTGCAAAAATATTGTCTAGTTTTTCTTTCTGCACCTCACCCTGAATGCGGTTACTCCATTCTAAGGTACTGTTCGAAGACCAATTCCCATGTGCAAATAACTTTGCCTCTAAATATTGCACTAGATCTGAGAATGTGGTTTCCCTTTGTGACATTCTGAAATTCGTTTTTAGTGGCACACTGCTATTATAAAATGGGTTCCCTTTAATGTGCAAATGGCAGTGTGAGACACGCTTGCCACGCCCAGTAGGTACTCTATGATCACTTTCCCGGCCTGCAACGCACCATAAATATGTAGGGTATTTTGTGGAGATTTGGGGCCTGACGGTATTTTATTACCGCCGAAAAATAACTTAGCAATAATCACTCTTTGTATTCAGATTTGGCCATGTGCAACAATAATACAATGGACATGCATTATTTCAGCACCCAGACCTGCATATTTGGTATACGTGGTTGGTGGTATTTTGGTGAGCATAATTCCCTTGTTTTATTTGTGGCCCCAATGTCCAGAATCCCTTATCTTCGCTTAGATTTTTCGTGTGATCACTAGAGAGACCTCAGACCTGCATTCTAGGGATACCACAATTTCCAGTGATAGTGTTGGTGCGCCACCATGGGCAAACTCACTGACTTATTTACGACAGAGAGCTATATGTGGTAGTCTTGTGGTAATTTCCACTACCTTATATACGGTAGGGAGCTATGTTCAGAGAGTCTCTCTTCCCGTTGGCTCATGTACCTCCAACAAGTTATACTACAGTCACTCACAATTATTCATACTGATTCTGACATACACACATCTGTCTTAAAATGACCATTGCACTGTTTAAAAATCTCCCCACATCATTGGCATTGTAATGGTAAATAGAAAATAAACCACCCGTCTGTTTTCAAATATTTTCTGTATTATAAAAGTTGCATTTAGACATGATCTCATTCTTTACAGCAATAAAATGGAACAATCAAAGCATTTTCAATGACACACTGCAATTATAGTGGCGGAGAACAGAACTTAAATTGCAACATTAACACTTGATTAAGACACGCACGGGACTTTCATTTTTCTACACTGACTGCATACTTTCGTGCACACACACAGCTCCCCCAGTTAGGTAATTACCTTATCTGTTCAGAGGCTTCTCTCTGTGAATGTGGCTCTCTTGGCTTAACTCCAACAAAAAGGAACGCTTGCCTTCTCAAGCCGGGGTCATTGCCTGGAATTCTCAGCTTTTTCAGATAGGACTGCCTCTGCCAGTGGAAAGGTAATTCTTTCAGCTTTCCCCAGTCTCGACTGCAGCAGGACACCCCCACAGCCAGGTCTTCTCCCCAGTAGTGCAGAAAGATGTCTCCCTGTCTTTTTCCCTGCTACTGCCCCCTAAAACTTTCCTCTCAGCCCTCTTTATGACGTGTCCCAATGAAATCCATCATCTCTCATCCTCCTACTCTTTAACAATAGCTTCGCTTATACATTTGCAATTGTTGCAAATCTGACTTCCTTCCTCCTGCAGTTACTGTGCACAACAACACGGATAATCAGGCAGAGAAGAGAGGAAAAAAAAATCTGCACACTCATTTAACTGGTTTTCAAAGTATGCCTAATTCTGCAGTAGAGAACACATTTTATTAGTGAGTTATATTAAAATAAGGTTTTATTAGTCAGGTTAATGGTTAATATGTTAGCTGTTAATTTTCAAATGTGTCTCTAGCAATATAGGCATTTCAGGTGAAAAATAGTGTGCATTTTTAAATGAACACGTGTGCTTTTAACTGTAAAAATAGATTTGCATCTTATATGTTAAAATCGTTTTTGACTGAATAGTCTGTCTTTCCTTGTTAATCTGCTAACCCATATAGCAATGCACCGCACCCTTGTGGTGGTGCTGCAAAAAAATGCTACTTGTGCAGTAGTGCTGTACTCTGTGCTGTAACATGCCAAATATCCTTACAGTCCTTACAACACATAATCCCGCCAGACCAACACCTCATGCAATGCTTCCTATCCTGTTCTGGAAACACTGTAACTTCTTTTTTCTTCCTCCCTTTGAACTTTGTAGACACACAGAAACCCCCTGGATAGGGCCACACTGTATAATTGTTTAAACAAATAGATGCGTTTATCAAGAACCCTTTCTAGGCCCATGTGTAAACAGTAAAGTCGAAAGCTATGGCAACATTCTGGACATACCACTGAACATAGCAGAAACAGCCAATTTTCTCTGCACTGTACACTCCAACTAATTTCTTACCCAAACTCCTTCTAACCCAGCTCAATCTCTTTCAGAATCAGAAATGTCCATGACAATAGCAGCGGCTGCTCTATATAGGACCCAATGACACAGCATAACATATTGTAGCACTATTGAGCATGCAATGGTCCTTATGCCTAGTCATATAAATGATGAGACAGGCACAAGTTTCAGGTTCCAGGACATAGTATGGCCTTCTATAGCATATTATGCCAATTCCATGCATGTGGTGGGAGCACCTAGGTATATGATGGCAATGCACCGTATATTGTGTAAGTATCCAGAGTGTCCGGTTGCATCAGGGTATTCTTACACTAACAATGAGAAACAACCGCTATACAAGACTTCAACAAATCATCCACTCATACAATTGCAGCTAAACAAATCATACACTCAAAAACCCATGCATAAATGTACAAACTCGCCCGGACGTCAAATCTATCCTCTTCAATAATCCAATCATCTATACAACAAATGACACATTAATATGATATGATATGTCATTTATAACGCGCTTGTACACAAGTGTTTCTAGGCGCAAAAAGACTACAATAGGGCAGGGATGTCATTTATGGGTCCCCAGGGATCACCCTTGCGACCCCTGAGGTCTACCTTGCTACCACTGGGGTCCACCTTGCTACCCCTAAAAAAGAAAAATACCCTTTTTTTTGTACATTTTGTTAACAAATTGAAGCTCGTGGACTGTGGCCAATGCCATGTTCGTCTTTGTTTCTAGAGTGGCTTACTTTCTTGTTCAGGCATCTTAAAAAAACAGGGGTTCCACAAGTCTGACACTTTGAGCAGTGACCCTAAATAAGAAAGAATAGGAATAACAAATATTTTGTCTTTCTGTAATTCTATATAATAATTGCTAGACTCATTAAAGTTTTATTTCATACACACTTAGGGCCTCATTACACGGTAGGCGGTAAGGGTTTACCGGTACCGGTATTTTACCGGTACCGGTAAACCCTTACCGCCTTACTACGAGGTCCCTTTGCGGGTTGGGGAATTTAACGCCTGGTTTTTGCAGGCGTTAAAAACGAACCTGCAAAGGGACTAGGGAGCTAATTACGGTACCGCAATTTGCGGTACCGTAATTAGCGCCTTCCCCATTCCCATAGACCCCTATGGGGCAAAAATGGGAATGGGGAAGGGCAATGAGGGAAGGGGGAATTACTGCCCCACCAACCTTGGAATAGGGCGGTAATTCCCCTTTCCACCAAGGCGGTGCCGGTATTTTACCGGCATGGACCAAGGTGCTAATAGCACCTTGGTCCACCGCCATCCGTGTAATGAGGCCCTTAGTCTGTTCATAAACACCTCAAATTCACAATGCAGACAAAATCCACCAAAAAGCCTTTAGAGTAGAATAAGCTTCCATTTCTGACTATGTATTTAGCTTTTCGCAAGTTGCAGTTACAGCATGTTTTTTTTCCTGCTGATACATACAGTGATCCATTCTTGTATGAAATGTATATCACTTTACTGTGATATGTTTTTCATATTGTACTGAGAAACAATGCTATGTGATGCCACACCCTGTTTTATGTTTTATGAAGGGGTCAACGGGAGTGTTCTATTGCGTCCTGTGATGTCACTTCAGGGTGGGGTCAAGGAAGTGATGTCATCAGAGGTCAAGAGTCATGTGATGTCACTTCCGCTACCCTAGGCATTTTGGTGAAATGACATCCCTAGAAGAGAGGGAGAGAGGGAGGACAAAACAACGATCTTACTAAGCATGGTGTCATTCATTCACACCCATTAGGCCAGTCAATGCTTGTTAATACAGCCAGGAACATCATAGTATAATATTGCACAGTCTCTGGGGGTCACTGTGTCCTTTTTGTATTAACAATAAACAGCTGCTTAGCTCAAACCACTGAAAGCGCGTCTCGCTGGACTAGGGTGACAGAAAAATGAGTTCCATGTGGTAAAGGTCAGTATAAATAAGATACAGATAGAGTGAGCGCATTGACAAATGAGCGCCTCCTAGTGGTCGGAGGACACTGGGGAATGCTAGAGAGAATAATGCAACGCATTAAATTGGAAATCCGAATGACTGATTTAAAAAAATGTAATATTACTGATCAAGTCAAAGCGATTTGATAAAGCATGATTTAAAATCAGCGAGGTATGGAAATGAAGCAGCACATATATACGCATTAAAAAAACACATTTAAAATGTTGCAAACAATGTCGGGTTTACCTGCCATGCAGAAATCAAATACTCTTTTGATGTCTTTCACATTCCAGTCCTCCAGGAATGTTGCCGCGTTTGTTACGATGTGGCACCAGGAGAACGGCAGTTCTCCGTTCCTCAAGGAGTCAGGAAACTGGCGGTTAACGAGTGAATTGTATCCGCCTTGACAAATTCTTCTAATGAAAAAATGGGAATCAGATTGTTCGAAAATGCAGCTCTGGTGAGGATGATAGATGGCCCAAAATGGATACTGGGTTGTGAGTATCTCCAGGGGGTTCCTTTGACGTCAAAGTCCACAGGAGAACAGCTGGAGTAGGTTAAGCGCCGGGGCCTGAGAGGGGCCATCAATTACCCAGCAGTATACAATGCAGAGTTTACTCTTAATAGAAACATTGCGTTTTGAAAATAGAGCGGTGAAAGGGTTTTTCTAGCTTCTCTCCCATCGACTAATTATTACCAGCTGGCATGAGATGGGCATCTCTGATATTGTTTCCTAAAACCGTTTTACTTTTATGGGCTTACAGTGGTCCTTGCTGACACTTTCTTTTCCAAAAAGAAATGTTCCCCGTCATTTCCACAAACTACAAAACAATAGTTGCTCGAGAACAAATAGTTCCCAAGGCCGATCACTGAATGGCACTGGGTGACTAACCTCTTTGGCCGAGGGTTAGATAGCTGGTTTATAGGTCAGTCTTGGCCAACAATACCATGGGTGGCCAGCTTTAGCATTTGCCGTCATTTTGTGGGTTCTTTTGTGAGGTGACTGGCCCCAGGGGAAAGTGCAACAATCATCTTACTTTATTGTTAAGGAGCAGAATTGTAAGCCAGGCACATCAAGGATAAGGGTGCTGTGTAGATCATATTCATGAAAAGAAGGAGTGAACAGAAAGGAAGAGGTATTTATAGCATCACACATCCAATCCACACCACTACAAAAGACAAACATCTTTATATATAAAGCTGAATGTATGTATGTGTGTATGTTTGTCCGGCTATACAAATCCACGCCGTTGAACCTACGTCTACCAAATTTTGCATGGGTTCCTCTTTTGTCTGGGGCAAGATCGAAGTGTATATTTGGAAGCAAACATCATATATGCAGAAAAAATTGGATATGTGTGTGTATGTTTGTCCAGCTATACAAATCCTCACCGTTGAACCCACTGCTACCAGATTTTGCATGGAAGCCTTTTTTGTCTGGGGCAAGATTCTATTCTATGTTTGGATACATAAAATGTACTCCGTAGACACCCTAATTTACTAATGCTCACCCAGATTCACAACAGTAGGTACTAGAAGGAGGCAACATTTGGAAAAGGACACATGAGACACCCCTCGATCAGGACACAGGCAACGCCGGGTGCCCCCGCTACTTAAATATAAATCCTTGACAAATACAACCAAGTACAAAGAAGATGATGAACAAAAAAAGGATTTCCTTTCCCAGTGTAAAAACGCCAGTATATTTACCCAGTCGGGAATGGTTCAGACCCTGGGGAATAGCAATAATAACAAACCATCTAAACACCAGGAAAGTAAACTATAACATAAAAGGCTTCTTACGCCACACAGTCTTCCTATCTAGGACCTGTCCGCTGACAGCCTGCAGGACTGACGCCAAGAAAGTATGGATCACAAGAACTGGTATTGGCGGATCTGGGACTTTTTCCAACAAAAGAGGGAACACTTCCCAGAGTCAAAGTATCAGTGTGGATCAAAACAGCATGGTGCATTGCATCTGTTAGAAGGACCACTGCCCCCCCTTGCTCCAAAAGACCAGGACTTGTTGAAGATAGCAAGGTTCCAAATTCCGACATGCTCACTCACAGTCTTCTGGAGCTGTAGGGTCTTGGCACCTTTCTTTCATTGTGGTCAGGTCTGGGCCTTCAAGATCCTTGGTGTTTGTTCAATGTCTGTCTCTTAACCACATCACCTACCAAAACGGCAGATGCCTCTTGTGGCCATGGGACCCCTGCATGCCATTAGGGTTATGGAATGGACAGATGATTAATTTCCCTGTCTTCCTTAGGTGTTTCCTCAGCTTGGTTGTCACACCTCGGAAAATTGATCGAATGGATGGGTGGATAGTCTTCCCTCCTGTGCCTGTGTTCTCTTTGGCTGAGTAGTGCTATTGAAGATTTAGAGGAACAAGGGAAAGGCACAATGGCTTGGTTCAAGGTGGAGGGGAAAACTATGATAGATTCAGGTACGAAGTACACACTTCTTCCCAAGGTGCTGTGTGGCCAGACTTATGGAGACATGACGCTCCAGAAAATAGATATGAATCATGTCCCTATATTAATAGAGCACTTTAACTACAGCCCAGATGAAGGCGGCTAGTCAAAGGCTGAATTATGTAAATTAATTCCCGTAAGGACCCAGCCTCAGCCCAAGAGGATTGCTGCTTCATACAGCACTGTTAGCATTCTCATAATGGTCCCGGCATACCTCAAGAACCAACAGGAAGCCCATACAGGGGCTCCTACTCCCAGGGAACCCGTGTCAGAAGTCCCACTTTCAGTTAATTGTGCCCATATTTCAACCTCTTGATGTCAACACTCCTATCAGCTGGCTTGGCAAACCCAGTACTCTCCCTTGATACAGGGATTGCTTCTTACAAACAAATCTGGTAAAAGCCTCCATGCTACAAAGACCTGCTTGAGCACCTCTCAAGTCCATTACACAACCACTCAATATATAACTAAATGTAGTACCATCCTTAATTGATTCTAGATATTGTCATCACAATAAAACTCTGCTTTATTTGGTGCTGTACTCTCCTGAGTCCTACACTCATGCTTACTAATACCTTGTGAGATATCTGCATCCCTATTTCGACAACCATATCCCCTCCCACTCATTCCAATTGTGTTTCCTCTCTTTTTTTGGTCATTCTATCGTCTAATTTCTGTTTCCTATCACCTCCTCCCAAACCTCCCCTTCCTTTCCATTGACTAACATCTGGTGACACCGATGCCACAACATCAAGCTAGGAGCAAGTATCAATCTCTGTAAGGAGATAAAATGGTCTGTAGCAATTTATGAGGGGAAAAGAGCAAAGGCAAAGAACAAGACTCAGATATTTAAGGGACTATGAAGAGAGGGACACTTGCCATGATCTATAACACATTACACTTTTCCCCCTGCCTATCCTCTCCTTCCTGTCAATCACAATGTTATGAAGGAAGGGTTCTGCTGTGGCTTCCAACAGAAACAATTGGCAGGATCACCGGAAGCCAGCACAAAAAGTGTGTTAAAATCGACCCTCTATCTGATTTTGTTGCTTAAGCAGCCACCCAACCTGCGTTGGTCAGAACAGACGCTCCCCATATGTGTTCTAAGACTAGAGTCTTGGGGTATTGATAATTCCTCCTATTTGCTATGCTAGAGTGAATTAACACCCAATTTCTCTGTTTTCACTTTTGTGGGTCTTGGGATAAAGCACCCTGCTCTTTCTGCTACACTGAGGAGATATAGAGCCTCTGAGTTCCTCACGTTCCTCAGCAACCTTACTGGTAGTCTCAGTTCTGCATTGGGATATTAGGTGGCGGAAAAGGTGTTAGGAGGTTGGCAGCAACTAGCTGAGCTGGTAGCGCTGGCGAATTACCGCCGACCTCGTAATGAGGCACAATAGCAACAAGAAATTGGCTACTGCAGCAGTTACAAAGCAGTCAAATATGGGAGTTTTGATTGGTTGGCATTGGCTTTACAAGCCTTGAATATTTGGCAGGTCATCAGTACATGAGCAAATATAGTGGTAAGGGGGGAGACATCAAGGAGCTGCTTCTTCCAATTAAATAATACACCATCCTTGATTTCCTAAACTACAGGACAATCTGTGTCTGGAGTAGATGAATAGGCACTGTTCTCCAATCATAGGTCAAGTGTAAGCAGACCATGTAGAATTATTCTGCTTTGCTTTTTTAGAACTTCAGCCCATATTAAGGGAGGCGTCCTTACTCTGCCTGGCCACTAGAGAGTTATTTGAGCTAGTTTTCATTCAGTATTAAGCTTTTAATACATGAGCACCTGGCTTTAAAGGGCCTTTTATTAGAGAAATGTGTCTTATGCTTGGGAATTATTATCTTCTGTTCTCTTCAGAACTATTCAAACCTCTGTTTTTGCAGAAGCCTTAGAGGGTGTAATGCAGCCGTTGTCTGGCCTGCACAGATCTGCGTTCTCTGCTAATTGAGCAAGTCAAAGCTTACTGCAGCTTTGAGGCTTTTTTGATGCTTCCCATTTTCTCTAAAATGGTTTTGCCGTCCATTTTATTCAAAATGGGCACTCGTTATCATTGCATTTCTACGTATAGTAAGCTTTATATTTAGATCAGGTGCCTTGCGTTTCAGCATATACATTGATTATATTATATTTATTAATACTATATAGGTAATATTCTTCATGTCTAAATGCATGTTACACCTAATGTCCGTGTTTCTTCATGGGGAGTGCATACCTGCTTCATGTATACTGTGTCTACGTGTGTCAGTTTGGCAGTGATGGCACTTGTTCTCATCATTTTCAGTTACAGAATGTTCATTTCTTCTTGAGTTTGCAGGTGTACCTCTTCTTCGATTGTTCCAGGATAAGGTCGGTAGGGTTGTCTTAGTGAAACGTACTAGAGGTTTAGAGGCGGGGAAGGGGCAGAGGCCATAAATGACATATTTTTGGCTATGAATGATATATTCAATTGTCTCTCGACTTTCCCCCTCTGGTTGTCCTCGGCTGCATCTCTTGGAGGGCCCTCAATCCAGTAGGGCACCTTGGGGGTTCCATATCTTTGTGACCCCCCCTTACATCCCGTGAATGCTTTATGTACTCACCGACACTCCAGGTCATATAGGAGCACTCCCCATCTTGTTTACAGAATACCCAATGTCCCAAGTAATTATGAGGGTCTCGGAGATAACAACTTTGTGAGCCTGGAAGGACGATAGAACTTTGTCTTATGTCCATATGGGGTAGATCATCTGTTTGTGTGCGTTTGAAGTATCTGGGTGTCCAAATGTATCACTATTTTCATTGCCACCACCTTTTTAGCTCATGGCTGTTCTCAGGATTCAGAATCTCAATAGCACTAACACTAGTATGGCTATTAGGAATTGGAATGCATTATCCAACCAGAAAGGGATCCAGGGGAATAGATAAGAGAGACAGCTGTCATCTTCTACTTCTTCCACCTCGTTTACTGTTTTAGTGCGTAGATCTGTTAACAATGTAATGGCCTCTGTGAGGGTCCAATTTTCCTCATCGTGGCCATGTTTGTATGTACAGCAAGACAGTCCTATTTATGCGCATATGCCACCCTCCATCATTGTTACAAAATTGAGGACATACCTATTTTGAAGATTCATGAGCCGTGTTGCTCTCAGCTCTTCCTTTATGGCATTGAATCCTTTCACTGTTGTGTCAATCTCTTGTAACTGCTCCCAACGGGTTATTTGCAACCACTTGGCATTCAAATTGGCTTGCAAACAAGCAGTAAAGAGGGACGCAAAGAATATTTCTGTTCTTCTGAACAATTTATGCTCGTCTGTATGTCGTTATATGCCTTTTCTACTTTGTCTGAGATCTAGTTACTCCTTTTTGTTCGTTTGAGGGTGAGGGTCCTTTTCTTTCTCAAATGTCTATCCATTTTAGGGAAATCTACAATGTGTACATCACATTGAGGCATGATTGAACATAACCCTCACCAATTCGGGGGCTGCTTCATATATGCTTTGGATTCACAAGCCAATAGCGGTCCATCAATACGGCAGTACATACAAAATGCACATGCACCTTTTGTTTCCCCTACTTTCATTGGGCCAGTATTCCTGAAACATGATGTGGCATTTTTCATGGGTATTTCGGGTAGGAGGGCCTGCTTCATCCTTTACCCATGTGAGCAATTTGGAATAATTAGTCCATTCCTTGAGACATCCATCATTTGCAGGCTGTACTACATCTTCTGGTACTGACAGGAGTGCTTGTGCTTAGCACCCAATCATTCCTTCGAGCCATCCTTCTGTAGCGATTACGTGTCCCTATATTAATATGTGGGGTCTTTCCCAGTATCTTGGCACCCCAGATGTCTCTTTCCCTACAAAATGTGGGCTTTGTAACAATTTTTGATCTACCTTTTTAGTGTCTCCTTTATTTGGGCAGTCAGTATATATTGTATCGTCTTATTTTTCATGTCGAGTCATCCATCATAGTCTTTGTTTTTATATTGCTATCTTAATAGTGGAATGTCTTCTTTGACATTGTAAAGTGGCCCATTTCAGATTTACTCTTAGTCGTGCAACGTGCTAAGTGATTTACGCAATACACATCATGTGTAGGTACTTTGATGGCCACAAAGGTCCTGTTAGCGATTAAGGCATAGGGAATGATGGAGCACACATAGCAGTTCTCATCAGATGTCCCGTTCCCCACCAACTCACGTGCTGATACCACATGTTATTAGTCAGCTAAGCAGAATTAGTCATGTATGCATTTACATGATGGAAATCATCTTGAGCATTTCTTTTCATCTGTTTCATCGGCTTAGTGGCAACAGAAAAGTGCGGTGTTATTGCTTCATCTAACACAGAAATTGATTTTTTATTATTATAAATCAGCTTGGTTACATTATAGAGGGCTAATTCTCGCAATGCCGAAAGGATAAAGAAATAGAGAGAGCAAAATGGGAAAAATGTAGCTACAAGCATTACTGCTAATTTGTCCACATGCTGAAAAGGGCCGAGTGTATTAGGTGGCCTATGGGCCACAATTGTATATTGAACAAAATTAAACAGGCCCATATTTTCCTTTTCACTGTGTCTTTCAAGTTATTTCCAAGACGCTGGTTTGTACAGGGAAAACTGATATAACATGACATGATAGGTTATTTATAACGTGCTTAATGCCCAGAGGCTTCTAAGCGTGGAGCCGGGGATCGAACCCGTGTTGCTCCGTGTCGTCTTGCTGCAAAGGCGAGCACGTTGCCCGTGGGCTATCCTCCCGCGACTGCAAAATTGTAGATTGAAGAACTCTTTAAAAAATTAACTGTGTCTTTGGGTCCACCAAGAGGGTGGCAAATGATATGTTGCTTGTTCTCAAAGCATGATAATTATGTACTATATTAGAGAACATTTCAAATAGTATCACTTTTAATGGCAAAATTGAATGTCTATATGTTTCTCCTTTATGAAAGTGCTTATCTTTTTATTTATGCATGTAAAAGTCTCTGTGAAAAAGTCCACTCAATTCTGTTCATTTACTGATTTAGGGAGGGAAAGTTTTAACCTGTTCGTTGCTGTCTGCTCCTTGTGGCTGATCGTGTGTGCATCTGCGTCACCTCTTCTTCACCTTCAGCGACTGGCAGGTGGGGGCCCTGTCCTTTGCATGGTTTGACATCACCAAAGCGTAGCCAAACTCACCTTCCTTGTACTCGAACAGCAGTTGGTGAGACCTCCTTAACGAGGTGTGGACCTTCGAAGCATGGCTTGTGCAAACACCTCACAAAATGTTTAATTAGCAGTTTATCGCTAGCATATAGGACAGGGGCTTACGCAAAGTCAAGGGATTGATTTGTTTGCCATCTTCCTCACTAATCTTTGACCTCCCATTCCAATATCAAAGCTGCATAAAAGCTTCAGAATCAAGCACATCAGAAGCATTGTGGGCATCAGTTCACATTCAAGTGGGAAGAGCAAGAGGTACTTGCATATAGCATCCCATGACCAGAGCATGAGGATTCAACTGATGGTCTGAGCCAGGCTGATTGTGTAAGATCAGTAGGGTTAAGTATAGGCAATGGAGCCATCCTTTTTTCAGGGTCATTATTAGCTTAGAAAATCATTCTTTGAGAAGGCCATTGAAGTGCTCACAAATTCCATTTGCCTGTGAGTGATAAGCAGAGGAAAATGTATGCTTAATACCCAGTAGGATTTTGATGTTGTGAGGAATTCGAGCATCCGCATGGTGGATGTGTGCACACCTGGGCTTTTTTGAAATTTTAAATGAAACTCAATTATAGTAGATCAACCACTGAAAAATGTGTGGGGCTAATCCACACACATTTTCCTATGATCACTGCACGACTTACACATAGACCGATGTACTCTGGGTGGTTACAGCCTACATGCGCCATCCCCCTGTCATATTTAGTTGGGTTCTGACAGGTTGAGTACATGATGCATCTCAGAAGGGGGAGGGCCAAAACATTCCTCCTGTGATGGCCAGCCTAATTAGCTATCAAAGGCTCCATGGGTCTGCTCTGTCCGTTTGATTACCCTCTGCAGATGGTGGCAGCAATTAACATAATTAACATACTAATAAAGTATACTTCAAACTGGCCCACAAAGGGCATAGCTGCAGAGGTTAAAAAAAGACAGGAACACCCTAACAACCTTTGATATGCACTGTGCCAACCTGAAGCTAGTTCGCGCCACTCAGTATCTAGGACGTGTGACTTGTCATGTCTGGGACTATGTATTTAATGTAGTCACCCCCTCAGGGGGAACCCATCCAGAAGGTATGAGTATGTGGTTTGGCAGCACCAAAAGTGTGGTCTCACCACAGTTTAAAGGGAGTCTTTCTGCTTTAATCAGGACCCACAGAGAGCTCAATTAACCAGAGAGACCATTTGATCCACAACAGACAGGAAGAGGGGTGGTACTTAGTATTACATGTTTTCACCCCTGTACCTTTTCTTTTGCAAAGCACTATGGTTATGACCTCATGCATACAGGAGATTGTTGGTGGGGACCCAGGCTTAGTTCATTGAGGTAGGCTTAGCAAACACCAATCACTGTGGCCTATTTGGTTTTAAAAGAGGGTTGAGCCCCTCTTTTGGGCAGATCATCTGAAGACTTTGCAAGGAGTAACAAGACAAACTCAATTATTTCCTATCTTGGTGGTGGTAGACCATGCCAGAAGGTATCATGAGGCTGTCCCTCAGAGGAGCATCAGAGTCCCTGTGGTTGTGAAGGCTCTGATTGGGATATTCTCCCAGGTTGGATTCCCCAAGGAAGATGTTTCTGACAGGGGATCAAACTTCATATCAACATATATGAAGGCTATGTGGGAAGAGTGTAGATCCACCTACCGATTCTCTACATCGTTCCACCCACAAACAAATGTGCCTGTTGAGTGGTTGAACAAGACCCTGAAAGGCATGATAGGTGGCCTGCAAGAGCACCTGGGGAGAAAATGGGATATTCTCCTGCCATGCCTGCTGTTTTTCTACAGGGATGTGTCACAAAACGAAGTAGGGTTTAGCCCCTTTGAGCTTCTGTTTAGACAGCCTGTACAAGGCCCCCTCAGTCTAGTAAAAGGAGGATGGGAGGGCAACCCATCATCCCCTACATGATATGTGGTGGACTGTGTACATGGCCTTCAGTCTAGAATGGCAAAGTACATGGAACAGTCAACGAGAAACCTAAAGACTAGTCATAAGCTGACGAAGCACTGGAGAAAATCAGAGGTTCAAAACATTATAGCTAATGGTATTTGCTAATGAAGACAGAACATAGAGTTAATAGTGGTATACCAAATGAAAAGTAACCCAGCTTTATTAGCAACGTAAAGCTGGGGGAAAAACAAGATCAACAGCCAAGCTCACACTCAAGATTCTCTCCAACATTTCAACAGGAAACAACAGTTTATATAGTCATTCTGATGTCATAAATACTGAGTTATGAAAATCCATCACTCCTGGTCATTGGTTCCCTCTACAAAGCTACATATATAATTCTATATTAGAATATATATTATATATATATATATATATATATATTATTCGTGAAGCCCGCGAGGAGTCAAGGGCGTGCTGTTGTCGGCTGTTCGGCTGGAGGCTCAATCTGGTGCCCTATTGGTGCTTTTGTTACCTGTGAAATTGTGCATCTGTGAAATCATCTCTAAATCCTTCGACCCGCTCCATTCGCGTAAGTCTAGCAGCATATCACCTGGAGCTGCTAGCAGTTTGACGCGAGCGGGCCCTGTGACTGCCTGACCACGTGACATCGGTCACGTGACATTTGAGACACACCCCCAGGAAGTGACACACAAATACAGTGCAGCGCGACCCTTGCGGCGTGAAGCCCGCGAGGAGTCAAGGGCGCGCTGTTGTCGGCTGTTTGCGGCTGGTAGCGGTGGTAAGTACTCTCTGAAGAGTAAGAACTCTTCCCCTTGATCGAATCACATTGGGGCCTGATACAAACAATGGAAAGTCAAAAACCAAGAACCAGGCTACAAGGGAAGTTAGAAGAATCCCCTGCACATATATCCAAAATCATTGTCCCTCAGACGACATCTGAGGCACTTACTCTTAATGAGGATAATAAAACTGAAGACTTAGCCACACATAATAATGAACTAATCACAAATAAAAATTCAAATGCAACACTTCTAGAGGAACGTGTTCCCCAATCCCCGAAAGAGCAGTTTCCGAGTATAGATAAATTAATTGAAAAACACCCAATGCATTCTAGTCGTCCTTATAAACGTAAGGACCAAAAAGAGTCTCCTTTGCACCAGGTGGAAATGAACCAATCGATGCCGCCAAACTATGACTCTGAGATTCTAGATCTTGATGTCCCAATAACAAATGGTAGCCAAAGAGTCTTACGAGTGGTGCAGAGCAACGTGAGAGCTCCACCAGATCAACCAGGAGATATAAAGAGGACGAAACAAGGTGAACAAGAACCCTTTGTTACACTGTCGTGACAAGAACGAGCTAAAGCGGCGAAATTACATTGGCAATATACTTACTCATCAGTACAAAACCATAAGAGTGATCAAAGCAAAACTGCATCACGCAGAACTGCTCGACTTTCACTCGATATGACTGAAATTGAGGCCATAATGGAGTCTCAGGAAAAACTAAATTAACCTTTTGCTGGGGTAAATACCCCGAAGCATCTAAAAAACATCAAGACCTCAACACCAATTATGCGACCAAGATCAAGCTCACTTGGTGACAAAAAGACATTTCACTTGACTAAAGTGCTAGATAAGCCCAGGATGGAAGAACCGTATGCCTCCCCAGAAAAGGTACAACCGGAACAGCAAGAACATGCATCCGAAACGCAACAAAGAATCCCAACAACCATGCTAGATTTGCAAAATACGTTGGTTGCAGTCCTGTCAACTGCAATGATTCTGTTTTTGAAGATTCAAGAATATATGGTTGACGCTACTAAAGACGAGGCAACGCTGCTGGCTATGATAATGACGAAACAAACATATGTGGAAACATTTATAAATACCATTCAAGATCATCTAAATCAAGAAGCCGAAATATCCAGACTATGGCAATCTCGTTTGACAGAACTCGCAAGAGTCGACCAGGTAGATAAACAGAACCTCTTGGAGACTGTATAAACCCTGACCAAAAAATTGATGGAAGAGAAAACGAAAAAACAGCCGTATTCGTTGGAACACAAACAATACGCAACATGCCATACACAAACGGAATCAAGAGATAAAATAGAAGATAAAGCAGACCAATTGATCCCGATGGTCCCAGCGAACTTGATTATATCCGCACACCCAGTCAATACTGAACCTTTGGTGTGTACCCCGTTTGATATATTTGATCTTACCAAACTTGGAATTGTAGGACAAGAGCCGACAACTAGACCTAAAGGCAAAAACACAACTAAAAGAAATCAAAATGGATCCAGTGCATTTTTGAGAAAAATAAATTTAATACACAAAGTATTACCAGAGGACGCTAGGAAAAATAACAAGCAGCCAACTCTTAATCAAAAAGATATTCAATAAAAAAACTAAAGAAGCTAAAAAGATGATAACACACACAGAGAATACCAATGTAGATGACAATGTAATAACCGAACCATTGGATGCACTCCTGGAGATAATTAATAAAGATACTCCTGTCCAACTGGAAAATCCCACTCCTATAATTGATCTATCAACAGCTGACGATATGAGCGATTATAATTTCATATCAATCAACTCTCAAGATAACACCTTGATATTGGTTGATGAATATCATGACACGGCAACCGAACAAATGTTAATGGAATCTCACGAAGAAGAGGCAGTGGACCTCGATTTGGAATACTGAATAATTTCAAATGATGAAACGTGGTTAGCAAGTGAGATGCTTCCTGAAACTAGTATCCTTAAAAGTTTGGTTCCCCAACCCAGTCCAATTTTAATTAGACCTAAATTTCAAAACCCAAACGACACAACAGCTGCCTATAGAATAGCTTTATATCCAATGACAGAGAATACAGAAGATCCGGTAATAATGAATAGAGCAAACATTTTACGCCTGTTTAAAGCTATTCCACAACTGGAGAAAATAAAATCGGATGATTTGGACCTAGTACTTTTTCCAAATAAGCAAGACATGGAAGAGGTCCAAATTGATTTTTTCAAGCAGGATATATTCCAAAAAGTTCTAGCCACGCACTATCAGTTTGAGAAACTTGGTTTCGGCGTAGAGGAAATCTTTGTCACAAGGGCGGCAGCAGAAAAAAAGGCAAAAAACATGGCTCCCTTTAAATACTATAAAACAACCAACAAGGAGGAACGGACCAAAGGGACAAAGGTTTCTCAAAATTATAATAATGCAAGACCAAGGAGGCACGTAGAGGATGATTTGTTGCAGCACCCCATATGGCGTGACTATCAAGAGTCCCCACACATGAAACCAAATTCAACGTCCCAACAAACTGGTAACAAAACCTATTTATAACAATCAAATAGGAATGTAGCCCAAAAGGATTCAATAGCACTGGGATCGTGGAATACAAGAGGAAACAAACACCTCCTAGAAAAACACTCAAAAGTCCTGCTGAATTTAGATATCATATGTTTGCAAGAAACATGGATAAAGGATGAGGTAATTTGCGATGGATTTAGTACCCTAATCAATCCGGCGATTGTAGCCCAAATGGGTAGACCAGCATCAGGTATGTTGATTCTAACAAAAATAGTTCCCACATGGACAATCTTAACAAGCAAAAATATTCATCCGTGGGCACAATATGTAACTATTGAAATTTCATCAGACAACAAGGACGTTTCACCTGCTATCAAGGACAACTATGCGATATCCATATTTAATATATACTGGAACCCGAAGGCAATGTCGGAGACGAGATTCATTGATTCGATATTTGATGAAATTGACAATCTGGCCATTACTAACAGTGAAATGGACTTCGTTATAGTAGGAGACCATAACTTTCATTTATTCGATAAAAAAGGTGGAAAGCTAGAGTCCACCACACTCTCAACTAGAGCAGCAAAATGGATGAGAGAAGCGAACCAGAGGAACCTCTTCTTAAGTACCCAACCAACAGATACTGAAGGTACACCTTTACCAACTTGAGTAAGTGAAACTTCCAACTCAATCATTGATTTCATATTTACTTCAGAAAGAATCAATAGATTAATTTTTTCAACAGCCAACTTGTCTCAGCAGGATAGCGATCACCATTTAATACAGATAGAATGGGCCACTCAAATAAGATCCGACCAACGCCTAATACTCCCAGATCTGGAGCTAACAAATGGGATGAATAGACTCAGGATAAAACCGACCCATATGGAGGAAATAATCGCAACCTTTGAAGATGCACCAATACAAGATAACATAAAAATGGAATACGGTTGGATACTAGAAAAATATCAACAGAAGGGTGAAAAGAAGATCCAAAAACAAATACACTCCCACTACTTCAATATTGAAATTCAAACAAAAAAGAAACAACACTACAGAGTCCTACAAAAACTGCGGAAAAGCAGGGGACCTAATTTTGAAATCAAAATAAAAAAAGCAAAGAACAAGAACTCTAATGAAATAAAAGCGATCAAAGCTTCATTAAAACAGAATGATGCAGAAGCGATCTTGAGAGCTCTTAAAGAAAAAAATATGCCAAATTTATGGTCAATGTTAAACATGTCATCGGCTAATCAAAACATGATCCAAGAAGTTGATGCAAGCAGATGGGTGAAACACTACTCAACATTATATCATAATACGAAAAAGACATGTATGAAGTGTTTAACATCTGATGATGAGCCTTGGGACCTTAAATGGGAGAATGAAGACATTATTAATACCATCAATTGTCTCAAATCCTCTAGAACTCCAGGACCTGATGGATTGCCAAATAGCGATCTAAAAAAATCCCCAGTCCAGTGGGCCAAGTTCATGAGCCACTTATTAAGATTAATTGCTAAAACGAAAAAGATACCTCACACCTGGACGACAGCGGTCTTGATACCAATCTTCAAAACTGGAGATAGAAAAGATCCTGCTAATTACAGACCGATAGCTTTACTGGACCCTTTGGGAAAACTTTTTGCTGGTTTCCTTCAAACAAAGCTGACTCAATGGGCAAGAGATAACAACAAAAAAGCTATAAGACAAACAGGATTTGTAAAACAAATAGGCACCAATGTCAATCTCCTATTGCTGAACATGTTGAAATATGAAGCAATGGTTAAATCACAACAACTATATGCCATCTTCGTAGGTTTAAAAACTGCCTTCGATTCAGTAAATAGACAATTGTTATGGGCTAAGCTAAGACAATGGGGTTGTCCGCCAAACATTCTGAATCCACTCTAATACGTCGATATGTGTTCGATTGACAAAAGAGGGAAGAGTAACAGAATTTATTCCATCGGAAAATGGATTGAAGCAAGGCTGCCCATTGGCTGCATGTCTTTATAATCTCTTCACGTATTACTTTGGAGAAAAAATCCAAAACAACTTTGCGAATCCACCAAAAATCAATAATGAATCAATCCAAACGTTAATCTATGCAGATGACATTATTATTCTGGATAAAACATTAAAAGGATTGCAACATACAGTAAGCAAAGCAGAAGAGTACATGATGGTTAATAAGTTACAAATTAATATTGACAAGACAAGAATAATGACACTGATTAATTCAAAAGCAAAGAAACAACCTAAAATGAAGATTCAGATAGGAAATCAAGTGCTCCTGACAACCAAAACAATCAAATATCTAGGCGCAATAATCAATCCATCATCAAATGAAGCAGAATGGCAACAGAACATTGAAGGAAAAGCGAGAGCTCTGGCGAAACAAAGACGTTTCTTTCATGCAAAATACAAGACATTTTCTCTGAAGGCCACAATTTTGCTGTATAGACAGAAAGTAATCCCGATCCTTACATATGCAAGCAAGACAATTGTCAATCAAAACATAATGAGATGGTCGTACTATGAAGCTCTTTTTTGGAGGAAAACCCTCGCCCTGCCGCAACCATTTCCAATGACCAGACTAAGATTTGAATTAGCACTACAATCAGTTCAATCGATAGTATTGTGGAAGCAAATGGACTTGCTAAGAAAAATCATGTCTGAAGAAGAAATACCAGCTTTGGAGATTCTAAAAGAAAAAAAGGAAGCTGTCCAAATACAGCTCTATCGAAATGGTCGAATGAAATTAAAGCGAAAATGACAGCGGAAGATATCACAGACAAATTGTTACTTAATAGACCACAATACGCAAAACGCAAATTACAAATGAATGATTGGCTAAGAACAATAGAAGCACAGAAAACTTTCAAATGACACCTACACTCAGAAACAGAGGTGAGGGCACTTAACCAATTACCTAAATACTTAGTACAATTCCCCAGTGGCAGTATTCGTGACTTGTTTTTGTGTTTTCGATTAAATATTCTGCCGACCTGTGAATATCAAGCGCTGATAGGCAAAACAAACAACAAATCGGACGCCTGTCGCTTTTGCAAGTTAATCAGACCAGAAACCCTGTTCCATGTGATCATGGTATGTCCGGCCTTGAAGGAGAAAAGAGACTTATATAAAGACTTTTTCAAAATTTCTGGCAAACAAGCAACTACAGAGGAAAGATGGGCAGAACTCCTCGAAGGAAGCAATCAACGATTGATATTCACTGTCATCAAATTTTGGTCAGACATTACTAGTGGAAATATAGTTGATTAAGTTGAAAGTTCTTTTCTGCTTTATTGATTACGTGCAGACAAATGAAAAGTTTGTTAATTCAAACAAAACATTTTAATAAAAAGAAAATAAAAAAATTCTATATGTCCACAACAATGATTGGATCACTCTTTATCTAAGATCCCACCCATAAAACATCCCATAAAATATGCTACATCATCATGCTTGAATATTATTGGTAGGCTCTAAATTACTTCTGTGGTGAAAAGGACATATGCTTATCAGTTAAAATGCGGTCAAACTCTCTGTGAACTCGCAGCATGATGACATGTTTTATGTAGATGTGAGGAGAGGACAAGTCTATCGCCTTTGTTCTTATATAAATAACAGTGCCCATGTTATCCCCACCATGATGTCTCTGTGCTTCAAGGACTTCCAGTAATTCCGGCCTTCCCTAGTCTTGTGACAGCAACAGAGCCATTCCGTTCTCCATGTGAGCGGAAATTATTTGTCTTTTTAGTCGCATCGCATTTCTCTGTCATGCATAGCCAATCGCTGAGACATGAATCTGTCTGCCACGCAGGACATTTCCTGGGATGTTCAGTTCATCCATGGACTTCAAATAGTCTGCTGTGTTGTCGTAACTTGATTTACCTTAATAGTTGAATGCTCACAATGGTATCTTACTCCGTTATGTAACCCTCCCCTACGGAGTTGTGGGCCTTGACATTTCTTTGAGGCAGCAACTATCCAGCCACCGCAGAATTTAATGTATTTGTTCAAATAACATGCTTAGCTTGGGGCCTCTCTTAAAGCTACAGAGCTAAATTCTCTGCTATGCTGGTGCAACTTAAAATGGCAACCGCTTGTCACATTTTTTCCTTTGCAGGACACATTTACGTTGCTATCTACTGATTTCCTGGTTCATGCCTCTCACATGATTTCCCTTCCTATGGGTAACAGAAACCTTATCTGCCTACAATTTTCTGCTCTACTTGTGTAGTGAGTCCCTCTCTTGTCTAACCGCCTTTCTGTCACTTACTCTATTCTATTTTAAAACACACTAATTGTGCAAGCTAATGCCTTATCTTTTCCCTACTTGTGTGGTGCAAAATGAACTATTCTTTGTGTCAGCTGCATTTCCATGAGAATTTAAAGTGCAATTTCAAATGTGTCCATTCTTATCTTGGAATTTCGTTTAATCTGAGGAATGCAGGGGGGGCAGAGACTGAACATGCTCTCTAGTCAATATTTGCCCCACTACAGTCCCCTCTCAGATCGAGTCATCAACCACTCCTTCATTTTGTCTCATCATATTATAGCCATCCGTGGGCATCCACACTCCGCCCTCAAGTTACCTCCTTGTTCTACGTATTCTGCTGGATTGCATGTCATAAGCCAGCACTCTCCATTGTCGTCACATTTCATCCAGGGTCTCATTGCAGTTCTGGGTATCTTTTGGGCATGCTCCAGGTTGTCTATCTGGCTGAGCCAATGGGTACATGGGACAGTAAACCTTGTTATCAGTGTGAGTGTACTGATGTAAGGTGTCAGCCACATTAACCATTATTGTCATTTGGAGTGCCATCTTGCCAGTCTTTTTACATTGGCTTATTGCTACTCTCAAGATGCAAAAAGCCATTAAAACCAGTACCAAAAATTGCCAACTGAAATTTGAATGCATCTGTAGGGATCCAGGAGAATATATAACTGAACCAGCTATCGTCCTCCATGTCATCCACTTCCTCCTCCATTTTATCATGCAGCTCTTTCAAGGAGTATATGGCCTCTGTCAAGGTCCCATTCAACTCATCATATGCAGGTTCATATGTACAGCAACTTGGCTGTATCTTTGCACACACTCCTCCTCCATGGCTGTGAGAAGGTCCAGACCATACCTGTTCTCTAGGGTCATCAATCGGACCGCTCTTAACTCCTCCTTGATGGCATTGAAGTCTTTTATTGTGGCACTAATAGTTTGTAACAGTTCCCACCTAGTTATCTGGATCCAGTGTGCAGGCCAGGCATTAGGAAGGATGTGAAGAACGTTGTTTTATCAAACAACTTATGACTCTATGGGATCTCATCCAATGCAGCTTTGGCCTCCTTGGTAAATTGGATGTTATCTTTGTGCGTTTTACGCCTACGAGTCTTTTCTTCCTGTTGTATGCCATTGAAGGAAAAGTCCCAATGTTAACCTCACTTTGTGGTATTACTAATGCCGGTGCCCTTAGAGGCACTATTGTACATATGCCACCCCAGTTGGGTGGAAGCTGCATATAAGCTTTTGAACCGCAGGCCTAGTAATGGTCCATTAGTACAGCTGTGCCAACTTTCATACATAGTAAATCCATAATACGTTTGTACCCTTCATTTTTACCAAGCTTTACTGAACTATGATTTCTTAAGCATAATGTTGGTGCTCGTAGATTGGTTATGGGTAGTGGTGCTGCTTCATCTTCCACCCATGTTACACATGTAGCAGTTTGTTTCCATTCCTCATGGCACACTCTGCCTTTTTATCACTTCTATTGGCACAGTCCATACTGCCTTTGCTTTGAATCCCATTATTCTATCAACCCATCCTTCTGAGGAATATACTTTCCCTTTTATTTACAACAGTAGTCTGTCGGCACAATGAGGTATCAAATTAAACTCTCCACCTGTACACCTTAATATTTGGTGATCCACTACTTTGACATCTCCTCTTTTTGGACCGTATAGTATGTACTTTACTTTTCATTCTTATATTCTCCATCATGTGAGCCTCTTTTACATAGTTGTCTACGTATGGAAATTCTGATCCTGTGAGATACTTCCTCATGGCCGATTGTCCCAGAAATTGTCCTCTGGTCTGGCATACTGTGAGATTCACCAAGTAGTGTGCTCTGGACTCAGGTACTTCTTGAGGTATAAATAATCAAGAGGCTGTCATGGCACAGGGCATACTTGAGCAAACAAAGCAGCTTTCCCTTGATCTCTCTCTCTCTCCCCACCTTCTCCATTGACACATACCATGAGTTTAGTTCGATATTTATGAAATTTGTTGAATATTTATGAAATTGTCAAAATACCTTTGCATGTAATAATCATCATCTGCAATACTTCTCCTAGCCCTTACTGTCTCCACAACTGGGCGGAATACCATTTCCTACTCTATCTGGAAATCTACCTGTTTTTTAACTTCTTCACAAACATTCCATAGGGACACATATATTTTATCATAATCAGTCAAATACAGTGTGAGATAAAAATAAGAAATAAAAACAACAAAAGAGAAAGGAAAACAGAAGGAACGCAATAGCCATGATGTTAGTCATTTGTAGATGTGCCCTGCAGCGTATTTATCAGGGTATTATGAAGATATCAGGAACATAAGGATATGAAAACATGTGTACAGTTTACTTACTACCTGGCAATAGTAGGTTATTATTTTTCAATTGTAAGTGAGGTGAGCTATATATATCTTGCTCAAAGCATTTGCAACCAATTATAATGACAGTAAAAAGATTTGACTGATTTTTTTCTGACCACTTCCACTATTACGTGGTTCATTGAAAAATATAAAAATATAAAAATAGTGCAGATAAGAAACATAAAAAATATAAAAATGTGGAAGATAAAATATAGTCCTAATAAAAATGTAAAGATAGAAAAGTAGAAAAAAATGGTCTGCTATAGATGTACGCTCTTGTGAAAAATACTCCTTAATACTTTCCTGGTGATAAATTCAAAAAGTCCCCAGCATCAACTCCTTTCTTACTGTCCCACCAATAGTTCAGCATCAGTGTTTCTCAAGTGGTGCAACGTGATTTATATCTCCTTTATTCTCAAGTTCCTTATTCCTTTTATCTTCTTTCTCAGCATGCACTTGGGCTCTTGTCCCGGGTCTGTTTTCGTTCTCTTCTCCCTCAGTATCCTGGTAGTTGGGCAGAGAGGTGACACTCTTGTATTATCTTATGTTGGCTATGTTGACCCACAGGGAAAAAAGTTGACAACTACAGTAGTATTCAAGTCTATTTCGTATTTTTCAGTGCCTTTAGCAATACCTCCCTGCCTTTCCCTTTCCTGTCAAGAAATGAAAGAGAGAGGTATTTAGCCATGCACATCAAATAGTCATATAAGTCATTTACTAACACAGTCACAGTGCTTTGGGCATCTGTCTGTGGGCGCGTAATACAGCCTGTCCTCATGCAGCGTGCCACACAATCTTGCTAATCTTGCTAACTGGCGATGCTTGAGAGTTTTGTGCACTTTATAAATGTAAAATAAATAAATCTCCATGACCCTCCCTGAGATTTGTTCACTGTGTAAACAACAGTGTTGCAAGAAGATTCCGATGGCACTATCAATCCCTGCCTCATGAGCGTATTTATTGTTTTAAAAATACCCTCATCTGCTTCTTTGGACATTGGATACTTTTTTCCTCAAGGTAAAATTGCCCCTTTCTTTAATTTTATTTTTACTGCTCCAATCCATTTTAACAACCACATATCATATGGACTGGTCATCCATAGTGTTGTGGGTACCCTTGCCAAATCTTCTTCCATAAATGATGGTACATTTTCAGCTAGCATTATTTGTTGTGGCACCACAGTATACTCTATTCTCAATTGACATGGTATATTTATCTCAAACAATACCTTATCATCAGAGTCACTGCAGTCAAACAACTCATCATCCGTCAACTGGGTCATTCTGTGTGATGCGTCAAGTGCTATTACAGTGCACCAATTCACCCATTCCTCATCAGTGCTGTGTAAAATCACTCTATCCTGCCTCACCACAGCCATCTCTAGCTCAGTTGTAACCAGTTCCCCTTCAGTTACATCTGTAGGTATATGGGTTCTGAATAAAAAGTCTGTGGGTAGTCTCAATGCCTGTCGCTCAATGCGGGGAAGCAATGCTAACATCACTTGTACTCCATAGAAAAATACTCCAGGACCCACTGGTACTCCCTTCTGTACTTTCTACCCATGAAAGGCTTGTATATGTTCCTTTGCTATCTGGAAATGTATGCCTGGTGTAGAGCATATTATGCTGTACTCTGTGAATGATATTGACATACTGAGTTTTGCCATAAGATCTCTTCATGACATGTTAGCAGGTGTCTTCCTTGAATGCAGGTAAGGGATAACTACTGTGTGCTCTCCTACTGTCACAGGATTGTTTTTTCCCAGTGTCAACTAAGAAAGAAAGAGCCAGGTCACCTATAGATACCTCCACCCTCTGTTCCTGTTCAGGGTCTGTGGTTACTTATAGAATAGGGCACATCAAGCTATTCTGTGGGCTGTCCTATTGGCAATATATGTTCAGTCCTGTCCCTGTAATAGGGTTCCCCCAACCACTGTCAGTCCTCCTATGTGGGGTGTCTGTAGCAAAATGTTTGTATCCCACTGTGTCACTGCTTGTTGTGATTGCACTGCATTCTGTGGTTGCTGCGTCAATGTCTGCTGTGGTTGTTGTGGCACTATCTGTGGCTGTATCTGTGGCCCTTGGGGTTTCTGCACCTGCTATGTGTGTGTCTCATCTGGTGAATATTGTGTGCAGTCATAATACCCATAGTCTTGCTGTGGTGCAACATGTGGTGCTGGATATGTCATCCCTCTTTTTGGCCCACACTGGATTGTACCTTGCTGCATTGCTCCTCTACTTATACACAGTTGTGAAATGTGTCCTACGTTCCCACATGTCCAACATACTGCTCCAGTGCCCCCAGGTACTCCGAAGCGGGGCTGTCTCCCACCAAACCCAAATCCTCTCCCTCTGTCAACAAATCCTCTTCCTCCTATGGGGTAAAAACTACTCTCCCCTCTTGCTGGATAATTTCTTCTGCACCAATTTTGCCTCTTCTTTTTGTCTTTCCTCTATTTTCTTTTGATCCTTCTCCTGCTTTAACCTACAGTGATGGACAATAGTCCATTGTATCTCTGGCCATGGTCTCATTTCAATCTCCAAAATCTTTTTTAACTGTCTCTGTACTTCTTCTGCTAGGCCCTGACATAAAATACGATAAGACACTGGTATATTTTTATCCCAATGGCCTTTAGTTTCCAAATGCCAATATTCTTTAATGTCTTGAATATAGGCAGCAGGGTCCTCAGTAGGCCCCATCTTCCTAGTCATTATGGTGCTCATGTCATATTGGTCTAGAAAGAGCACCCTCAGTGCCTTCGATACATTAGCTCTAAAATTATTGAATGGTGACCCGTAATATTTAGTGGTGTTATGTTCTGTCACTGAAAAATAGCCTGCTCATTTCCACACGTCCTCTGCCTGGTCACCCAAAATGGATGCAAATTGGCTTTTAATGTCACCTATAGCTAATGCCATCACAGTTCTCTCTCTCTCTCTCTCTCTCTCTCTCTCTCTCTCTCTCTCTCTATCTCTGTCTCTCTCTATCTTGTAGATCCACCTGCCCACCCCTGCTGTGAGTGATGGCAGCTTATCCATCAAGTTATTTTTTTTGTCTGATACCATGGAGTATAGTGGGGCTGTCCTAATCCCGTGTGGAACAGTGTGAATTGTGTCATCCCTTTCTTGTGCAAAGGTGATCCTTTTCAATGTCTCAGCTACATGGTGTCGCTGGTGTTCTGGCAAGTTTCTTAAGAAATATGGTGATTTATGTTCTTCATTTATGGAGAGTACTGATGTGAGGGCTGGATATAGGCTTAGGTTTGGATCAGCAACCTGCTATCTGTCTTAAGCCTGGTTCTGTGATATCAATTTGTGAGGCTGGCACCACCTCCTCTCCCCCCTCTTCATCATCATCAATGTCTACCCAATCTGTCTCTCTGTCACTTTCTCCACTCTCGTCATCCTCAAGTATGAGATCAAAATGTATTCCCTTAACAGGCTCCCTTACATATGTCCTACTCATTATCTCTGGTAACACATCTCTACCCCTAGTCTCTGGGGTTATTGTCCCATCCCTTCTCGCCACATTTCTGGCATCATATTTCTGCTCATCTCCTTCCTTGTTTTTTTAATGTCTTCCTTTTATCTTGCCATTCTCTTGTTCTTCTCATTTAGCTTCTTTCCATACTCATCCCTTTCTCCTGCCTCCCCTTTCCTTCTTTGTCTTTCCTGTTCCTCTCCCTCCATCTTCTCTGCTGCTTATCTCCATTCCCTCTCTTTCTCCCTTTGCGCAGTTTGCTCTATCTCTTCCAATGTCTCTTCACATAATTATTTATTTTCTGTGCCTTTCCCATCGAGGTGCAACAATAGTTTTAGTCCTACCCATGTCTCTGGTTCCATCATAGTCTCTCCACTATCTCCATTACCTATGGGTACGCTTCTCACCCTGTGACCAACTGTCTGCATGCCTCTCACTCTCCGGAGCTTTTCCCTAGCTGCTCTTAGCTGCTCTTCTAAGCTGTGTAGCCTTCTATACTCTCCCTGATCCCTTAATTGTGTCTCTGAGCTGCACTATGCTTCATTCTCCATTGGCACTAATGGCGCCTTTCCTTTTAACAATTTCGCCCTCCTCCTACTATCATCACTTTTCTCATCAGGGGATTCATATCTGGGGTGACTGTACCCTACAGCTGCTGCTTTTACCAGGTATATTTGTGAGATGGTCGGGGCTGGTGTGCTCTCCTCATACAGACGCAGTACTGTGATTTGTGTTTGGATGCCTGCCTCAGCTGGTTATGGCGGGGCTGTTGGCTGTGTGTGAGCGCTATCCTCAGAGGGAGGAGGTGGCAGTGCTGTGGGCTGCTTGCGCTCCCACTCACACATATTAAGCATCAATGTCTTCTTAAGCCCCTCTGTCTCTTCCTCAAAGGCCTTCCAAAGCTCTAATATACTCAGCCTGTTCTTAAGCTTCCTGCCCTTGTGTATGGCGTGTAAGTATGTGCACAAATGTTGGAGTATGTCTTTATAGTGGGTGTCCTCTTGTCGCCATGACATGTACATCTTTCCAGCAGGCCATTTCACCCACTCAGCATGATACTTAATGATTTTAGGACTATATCTAGGGAACACTTTGCATAGGTGAATTATTGGGGTATCTGACATGGTGACAACTGTTAAGCAGCCCACAGCATGCCACTTATACAGAATAAACAATACAAATAGTGGTCAGTTTACCAATAATCCCAACAGGAATATTCTTCACTATTCTCTCACACTTTTTTCTTTATGCACACCTCCTCCCCACTTCAAATATACACCACCTATTAAATCAGTTTTCATTGTCTAGGGCCACGCCCAATATCGAAATCCTACCTCTGGGCCACAACAACAAAATGTGCTCCCAATCTAAATGTTCATACCTAACTCATCAATCTCTACCAAACAATACTATCTGCTAGGCTCACAACACACAAAGACAAACGCCCCCACAGGACTTGCCTCACAACACAACCCAATGCCAGCAACCAACCATGTAATAATTTAAAACACAATACAACAGAATCAAATACAGTTGTATTCCAGTTTCTTCTTTTGCCCTCAGGTATCCTTATCTCTCTATCTCTTTAACTCTACCATCAAAAGAAGGTTGGTCCTTCAGGAGTCCTACTGCGCAGCATTCCAAGACCTTATCTAGGGATATCCTTTATCAACTTCACTGTTTCTCAAATACTATAAAATAAATTTCCCAACCCCCAAATGTTAAAATGCACATAGCATGCTCACTTTTCCGTGGACCTTTGAGTATTGTAGGCACTGGGGTCCCCTCAATTGTCCAGCTCCTCCTGTTGCTTCCAGCTGGCGGTGGAAGACCAGACAGGATTCCACTCCAAAGCGGGCTCCTGCTGTCCTCCTTTTAATTTGTGCAATCAAAGGAAAAATGCTGCTCTCCTGACCGATCTGCCCTCCAAAAAGAAGGGTGGTAGGGGCACCCCAAAGTCCACAAAACTCCAGCCATACTCTGCTACCAGATGAAAATCAAAGGTTCAAAACATTATAGCCCTCTACCTGGTATTTGCTAATGAAGAGACAACAAAGAGTGGATAGTGGTATGCCAAATGAAAGGTAACCCAGCTTTATTAGCAACGTAAAGCTGGGGGAAAAACAAGATCAACAGCCAAGCTCTCACTCAAGATTTCAATATGAAACAGCATTTTATATAGTCATTCTGAAGCCATCATGGTCACTGAATTATGAAAACCTATCGCTCCTGGTCACTGGTTCCCTTTACTAAGCTACATATATCATTCTATATGTCCACAATAATGATTGGATAACTCTTTATCTAAGATCCCACCCGTAAAACATTCCATAAAATGTGCTACATCATCATGCTTGAATATTATTGATAGGCTCTAAATTACTTCTGCAGTGAAAAGGACATATGCTTATCGGTTAACATGTGGTCACACTCTCTGTGAACTGGTGGTATGATGACATGTTTTATGTAGATGGGAGGAGAGGACAAGCATATCGCATTTGTTCTTAATTAAATAAAACAGCCCATGTTATCTCTGCCATGATGTCTCTTTGCTTCAAGTACTTCTAAATAAAACTAGTTCTATGTAAATGTTATGTGGAGTAGTTGAACACACTATCCAATAAACAGCAATGTAATTGTGAACTTAGTGGGATTTACACAGGTAGGCCAATTCTTACTTCTGCAAACCAGCTACCAATGTACACACATTTCAAAGTAGTGTCTTGCACAGTATAAAGCTCTAGAACCATGTTTGGTTGTCTTTTATTTACACAAATGTGAGTTTTCCTTGTCTCATAATTGTAGAGCGGTAAAGAATACCAAATGGCGTTAAATTAGGGGATGCACTTTAGTGATAGCTATAATTGAATTCACACAACATCCAATGGTACAGAGATGATGCCATAATTTCACATCTATGCCATGTAGAACACCCAGTAGATAACAATGATCCTTTGGGACATTTTGATAGTAGGTGCCATAAACTAGGAAGAAGTTCTGAGTAAGGAAAATGCCTGTGGGCCATCGTTTGGTGACCAAGTGCCATGCCTCAGTTGCTAGGATCCATCATGTACCTTCTCTAACCACTGTGAAAGCTCTTTATGGCGGCAACGTTGGCAACACCAGAAGACTTGACTGGCGCATGCGTATATACTCCGTGTGCATTGTGAAAGGGTTATCCTAGCCCTCTTCTATAACTCCTAAATCTTGAAGAATGTTCCCATTGGTCATAAACATGTGTTTTAATGGTCTCATCTAATCCATTTTACAGAGAGACTAGGACATAAACTGGATAAAGCATCTCAATGACTGACTAACCCTGATACTCTACTACAATGGATCAATTGTTGAGACACATAAGAGTTGTTTTTGCCAAAGTAGTTTCCAAATATGGCAAAGAGCAACATATCTTGGGAGCAGAAGCGCTAGTGATTCGACAAGTCCAAGTGAAGCGCCTCATGTCTGCAAATGATGAAGGTGACAAGTTTGTCATTCAAGAGACAATTTATATTCATAAAGGCTTGTTATTGTGAAAGATTAATTGAGACACCTGTTTGAGGAATGCATGCAAAACAAACGAAAATCTCCCTCTCAAGGTAAGGTGTGCATCTACATGTTCAACCTGGCAAAGAAAAGCAATCTGTGTATCTGTCGCTGAGTTGGGCATGTTCTGCAAGTATGGGTTACATTTGCTGATATGTTCCACCTTCATTTCCTGTGAGCACAAATGTTCAGTAAAGAAGGTGGCTACAATTAAACAATCTTTATATGTCGTTACCCTCATCATCTTTGAAGTAGGATTGCATGAGCGCTCCTTCTCCTTTGGGAATAGGACCCTGTATTCCTAACATGCTTTTTTTGTGTAATTTTTTTTGAACAATCAAAGCAAGGAAAAGTGTTTTTACCTCTCCATAGAGCAAAGCCTAGAACTCACTCCCTCTCTGGCGGAGGTAGTTTCGGCATTTAGCAGGTACCACAAAGCGTTTCAGGCGGACACCACCAACATAATGGAAATGCAATGGATGACCATGTCTGCCAGTGGCAGAAATGTATGCTCTTGCAGAGAAACCTGTGCTAAATGGATTTATGGAGGGTCTTCACAAGAGCACTGCAACAGACAAAAATGTGGCAGAGCGCATGCAAGTGTGCCAAGCTACGATGAGCCTCACCCACACAAACAGACACACTTACCTCTGAAGGCTGCAGCTCGTCCTCTCCTTCATGCCGTGCCTGTCAGCCCTTGCGTGCACTCGTGTGCGGCGCAGGGGAGACAGTCCAATTTAGGAAGACCGCTATATGCGGCCAGAGAGCAGTCTTTCTAAATCGCTCTGGCTGTGGAGTGCATTGAGAATGAGCATTCAATTGTTTGCTGAGGAAAGGTAAGTTATTTTAGTCTCACTAAATATATGTATTCGTTATGATTCTTGATACTTTCTCACTCCAAAAACTCACAAAGCCCACATCAAGAAGGTCATAGGAGCAAGTGGTAAACCCAAAAGTAAAAATACCCTAGAAAACAGAAAATCTCTACGGGCCTTATTTACGAAGAGTTTTTTCAATGGGATTGTGCCATGGTAGAACACTTTTGTAAGTCAGGTCCTATGTATACATCAATTTCAATAAGAAGAAACATCATTTATTAGACAGGTCTAACAACTGACGACATGGCCACATTAAGGGCACTGACGAGGTTGTGGTGCATCGTTACATGTCCAGCAATGAGCGTGAAGATGTTGTTCCATAGACACAGAAAACATTTTAATATTTATTTGCATTTTTAAAGCGCTCACACAGGCCAGGGGCATCGAGGCACTGTTACAGGAATATGGCTTAGTTGCATATTTATAACGTGCTTAATACCCATAGGTTTCTAAGCGCGGACCCGGGTATCGAGCCTGTGTTGCTTCATGCCACAATGCTGCTGAGCTATCCTCCTGGGCCAATATGATTTGACAATGGTGTTTAACTATGGAGATTGAGTTCAGTCTAGTTGTGCATTGTTTGTGTTTCATGTTTTTCTATTAAAAGCAACAGCACTATGCCTGTTAAATATAGTCTTATACTCTGTGTAGCAGTTTTGTTTAAAGTACTTAATCTACCCACTTCATATTTTCTGCAGTCTGTTACTGCATATATATTGCATCTGTATTCCTAATCAGTGCACCTTGTAATTCATGACAAAAGACTAGTCTCAAAACCTTTTTTTTTCTTCTTTTCTCTCAGTTCTTTTCCTTTTTTCTTTCTTTTTTCTTTCTCTTTCTCCTAATTAAAACTAATGGATTGTAAATGTGCATTTTAGTTATTAGGTATGATAGGCCTGATTATTTGAATGTATCAATGCCGTTTTTCAGTATTGTGAAAAGTCATATGTTGACTAAACATAAATGTAAAAAAAAGTAAAACCAAATTTCAGGAAATGTGATATCTGCATTTTATTATTATTTTGAACTCTTAAGCAGCATTTGCGTTCCTAATTTGTACCAAATTGCACATCTATCATTTTCCAGCAGCACATTTCTTTTTCCATCAGCATGTTTTGTGTTCAGCTGTGCACAAAAATAACCTGTGCTGTCTAGAGGCAATAATACATACATTTGCGGAAAACAAAAATCATTAAGCGGCAGAGCCCATACATCAACTATGTACAATACTCTTGTGACAGGGCCAGCGTTGGGGTGGGGGCAGCCCCACCCAGCCCAACACGGGTGCCTGAGTGCAGACAGGACTCCTCCCCACCCTTCCTTACCTGAGGTGATGGCTGTTTCCAGGTCAGAGCAGCCGAAGGAGAAGTGCTCTCTGGTGGTGGAGCGGCATACCGAACGAGAAAGAGGTGCCGCGAGCGTCACAACACTGGCCGCCTAGCAGGAGGACGTGGATGCAGAGAACAAGGGGTGCTGTAGCTCTCACAATACCGGACGTCAAAGAAATCAGCTGCGCCTGCACTGGGACAAGCAAGCCTCCACTAGCCCACCAGGGAAATCTTATATATAAATAAAGGGCCCACGAAGGCCTGTACCCACTAAAACACCAGGAATTGTTTTAATGATAAATGAAAGCCTCACAAAGGCCTTAAGCTCCACTATGCCACCAGGGATGTAACAATCATTTTAAAGGGGCCTGCAGGCCTTGAGCAATGAAACATCCCCGGGCCCCAGCATGGTCCATATTGGAAAAGGGGCAGGGTTTATCAACCCTTCTAAGCCCTCCCAATTCCTTCCCCTTTCACATCCCCTGGAGACAGGTAAGTGATTGGACAGTCTAAGTATGCAATCCTGGCAAGGGGGTGGGTTACATAATCAGGTGTGTGTGAGTGTGCAAGTGTGTATTAGTTGGGTGACAACAGGAGGCGGTAGAGGATGTTTGAATGACCAGAGGAGGCAAGAGTGATTGGAGTGCGTGGGCTATGGTTAAGGAGGGGGTCTGTGGAGTGTTTGTGTGAGAGAGGCAAGAGCGTGAGTAGTAGAGGCAGAGTAGGAATAGCTGAATGGAGTAGTGGTAATGGTGGAGGTAGTAGCAGTAATCTGCAGTAAAGATAGTCGGTGGCGGGAGTACCAATGGAAGGACATAAGTGGTAGAGTAGTAGTCAGTAGTAGAGGGGTGAGCAGGGCACCATATCCCCGAGTGTCCCTGAGGGTTTGAACAGGGACCAGAGAAGTTTTGTGCAGGGCACCATATCCCAGAGTGTCCTGGAGAATTAAAGGTAGTAAAGGGGTAGTGGTAGTAGAGGAAAAAAACAGTAGTAGACGGAGAGTGGGAAGGGCGACAGTGAGTGGGAGAATAGCAGTAGGCTTTGGCACAGAGTGAACCAGAGATTGTAACTGGAGGGATAATAGGAATTGGGAAAGTAGAGCAGTAGAAAGGAAGTCGATAACAGAGATAGAGGGGTAGTTTGAGGTCTGAGCGATCGTAAGAACAGGAGTACGAAAAGAAGATCAAAGGGTGGCGATGGAAAGGCGGAGTGAGAGATTGGACAGGCAGTGATATGGCGGGGGGAGAACAATTTAAGAGACCAGTATAGCAATGGGTCAGTTTCTAGATGGTGTGAAATAAGTGAGCATGACGTTGGGCAAAAGAGGGCACCATTTATTAACGATTTAGGGAAAACACCCGCTGAGCAGGAAGTGAAATACAAATAGGGGTTACTGATCTGAGAGCTACTAATATCCCCAATAGGGACATCTGGGTTGGGGAGGTGGGAATCCAGCACGGAGGAGACAAGAGAGGAAAGGGCCAGTCCTAGCGCCAACCCCACTAAGATCCCACTAAGCCGAACACATTTGAGTCCAAAAGCCATTCTAACTAACAGTGACTTTAATAAACACCCTTGGACTTGTTATCAGAGAAAGTGTGATTCTCTGTGACGGGACCAACCTGTCACACTTGTACATACATATCCAGCACAATAGACACCGAAAATAGATGGTAAAAAGACAAATCGGCATATCTCGTATGGCTTTAGAGTGGGTTTGTCTAGTCAATTTAAATAGCGAAGCCCACTGCATTGAGCAAAAGTAGTATTATGTATGCATATCCTTTTTGTATTTCTCTTCTTTTCTTCTTTTCTTTTTTGTCTTCTAGCAATTTAATTGATGTTTAATTAATGTGTATATATGGTGGATGAATATTTCATTGTATGTTAATATTTTATTTGCAAGTAAACCAAATAAAAAAAAAAAATCGGCATATAAACATGCCCTATTCTATTCAGGAAATGCTAGCCCAGTCCTGACTTCACCTTTGCATTCTTGAACATGTAGTCCTGGTTTCACCATTATACACTGATGACTACATAACCCTGAATGCAAAGTCAAACCTGGACTGAAGAAACATCTCCCGAATGGAGTGGGGCATGTTGTCATATATGGATTGGTAATCCATATACTCAGATTGTTTGCTACCATCTGTGTCTGTACAACAGGGTGCACGTAAGCCTACAGGGAATAATTATATTCATTTTGGGAGATTTTTAGACCACATTATACAATGGTAGGTCTCTTCACACTGAAACTAGCTCTGGGAAAGAAGTAAATGCTGGGTGTAGACTAGAAGCAGCGGATCTTCAATAAACATCTGAATGGTGAGTAATAATCCTAAGGGAAAATTAATGAGCTTTGGAGCAAGGTCCAGGTATGCAAGTCTCCCATGATGTTCCTAATACTAAGGTTTTGACAGTAATCAGGTGTCTCCCAATCTCAGGGGGCAAGAGGGGTGGTAAGTCTGATGTTTATCAAGGTGAAAAGGGGGAATGCCAAATACAATGCTTTAAAAGTGTACACAGCAATCAAAAGGAAGCCAGAGAATGTAATGAAAAGTCGGGGACATTTGCCAGAATGTTTTGTTTTGGAAAGCCTGCAAGTGCTTCATCTGGTAAAAAAGACAACCAGGATATAGGTAAGTATACAAGTCTAAAACTGAAGAGAAGGAAGCTGTTACAACTGAGTTCGGGTTAGAAGGTTGTTCTGTAGAATATTTAACTGCTAGGTTAAAGTGCTCACAATATGCAATATGTGCAGTATTAAGGATAGGTCACAATTAATTGTTAGTTTCTTAACACAAGGAGAAAGAGGTGGACAAGATATTGTTACACGGGGCTAATATGAGATGTCTCTGATGTTCTAGCTCCCTCCCACAAGGAACGCCTTCAGTCCGTCTGAAGTGATGCAGCTCCTCATCAAAGATGTTCAGGTAATTCTGCAAATTGGAGTGATAGGCTGCTGTTTCAGATGCTAGATGAGAGTAGCGTGTATGCAGCTGGTAAACAAAAGCAATAGTGTACACTGACAGATTTTCTTGTGACACTGGGAACAGGTCAATCAAGTACAATTTCATAAAGAATAGTCATCTGTTCACGCTATCCCTGACGCTGAAATCTATTATGATCATACTACCAGCTAATGAGTGATATATGTCAAAATACGCGGCCTGTCAGGCTCACACTTAGTTATGTTGTTTTAAAAGTATTGTTTAATATAACAATTGTTTTTATATTTGTTTTATTCGTTTTTCAAAACAATACAGAGTAGCAACTGCAAAGAGACTGTTAAAGAATAAACTACAAGATAAATGAGGTAACATATTTTAATAATCGACTGCGATATACATACAAAACAAAGGTTGGTCACACTCCCCATCAAGAAGCCACATTCAACCTTTAGATTCCCACTTGTCCCACATGTTCTTACATTTCTAGGGGCAGCCTCTTCCATTAGCATACAATTGTCCATGTCATGCTCTCATGTAGACAGTGTAACAATATTAAGTGTATTAGTGATCAGGATATTTTTACTAGATAGGATCTGCCAGGTGAGATATAGAAGAAAAATCTTCAAGTTGGAGGAATCAAACATCTCCTTTGGGTTTGAGACTTCAATCAACTTCTATGCTGCTATGCTGTGCTGCCCGATTCAGTATCATTCATGGGCAAATGTTTGCACAATGTATGCCAATCAAAGACAAACCAACTGTAGTGTATTGCATTGATTCTTTGAGGATAGGATGGATTCCAACCATGCTGACCTTAAACCATGGTTATGTTTGGGGTGACGCGTTTAACCCAATGAATCCATAGTTATGGACATATCCTGTGAACCACCACCACCAATAATTTCAATTAGACTACCTGTGACCTGGACATCTGTCCATCATGTCCCCTTAAGTAGACCTATGAGATAGTGCTATCTTGACTTGTATTGATCACCAAAAGGATGCCTTTGGTTGCAGTATTCAGCACCTCCTTAATCAGGCAGCCCTAGATCTGGGCGCTCTTGTTAACTGTCCATAATCTACTCATGGTAGGGTGGATTTTGTAGACAATAGTATCCAAGTTGAATAAATGTCTGGACAAGTTGGCTTATTTGATGTCTTTCAACCCAGCTTTGGAGTTGGACATCTAATCTGCTCTGATCTGGACGGTGGATGGTTTGCTTATATCAATGAGCATGCCTTTCTAAAACAAAAAACAAAAACCAGTGTGGGAGTGCAGCCAAGCACAAACACACCCCTAAACAAACTTCTGATTCTTCCAAAAATCTTAGGGTGCAAAAGGGGAGATCCGAAACCAAAGGATCTGATTCCATGAATACAAAAGAGACTTATTTCAAATAATGAGTAACCCTGCTCTCACTGAAACCTACTACTCTTTTTTTAAAGAACTTTTCATTAATCACTTCTACCCATTTAATTCACTGATTATCTTCCTGAAACCAATTAATCATTTGCTCTTTATTCTTCGATATACAAATTAAACACTGTATTTTTCAAACGTTAGTTATTTTTCCAAAACGAAGTCACTTTTTAATGTTCACATGTGATTCATGTTCCCATTTTACACACCCTCAAACAAGTTACATTTAAGTGTTAAAAAATCACAGTAGTTTACAAGACATTTAGAAAACATCCATTCTCTTCATAATGTTCCCAATGCTTTCAGATATGCACAAAAGTATCCTTCTCCTGGGACAATCACACTGTCTTCCTCTAGACAATATAATGAAACAACACATTGGGCCTCATTCCGAGTCCGGCGCTAACCAATGGCGGTAGTAGCGCCTTGGTCGGCACCGGACCCGTACGGGCACCGCCCTGGTGGAATGGGAAATTACCGCCTTTTCCGAGTTGACCAGGGCGGTAATTTCCCATTCCCCAGGGCTCTTCCCCATTCCCAAATGAGCCCCCATAGGACTCAATGGGAATGGGGAAATTGCAAATAACGGTGACCGTACTTTACGGTCACCGTTATTGGCTAAAAAGCCCCTTTGCGCCCTCGTCCCTAACGCCTGCTAAAAGCAGGCGTCAGGGACGAGGGCGCAAAGGGAACTGGGAATGTGGCGGTAAGGGATTACCGGCACTGGTCTCGTTAACGGTGACCGGTATCCCTTACCGCCATACTCGGAATGAGGCCCATAGTCAGCTATCCACAGCTTTAGTTGCCAACACAAGTCTTCTCATCATATATGTTATTAACCTCCAAATATCTTTCCACATGTATTGACACCTCTTAACTTCAATCTACGTGTGATGACACCTACAAAGATTCCAATTATTGTCATCAGTTTCTCAATCTTTTGAGGCAAAAATATTAACATGATAGTAAATCAAAATGATACGCATGCTGTCATGCTACTCAACCTGTATGTTTCCCAATAACACATCAACATAGGGATAATGGACAACTTTCACTCCCATGTTCATATATCTCGTATTATTTCAAGCAATGATGTCACCACTTTCAACATACCTCATCACAAGGATGGTGCTACAAACGAAGAGGCTTCAGACTGGCCAACTAACCAGTCGAGAGCCACGAGCTTGGTCTCCATAGGTTCCCTAGGGCATCCATCATGATGTAAGTAAGTACGTGATGCTCGACAACGTCTGATGAACCCGTCGACCAATCTTTAATGACGTCTTGACGTGTTGCGGACCCTTTCCTGTTAACTAACTCATAATAATGTTTATCCTACCACACGTTACGGTAACGTGTATCATATTCATGATTAGATTCAACCATTGTGATTAATTCATCTGAATATTTAGCCCTCTCTGTGCTCTCCTTGGAGATAAGCGTAACCTATTTTGTTGAAATACCAAGACACTGGAAAGCATCTGATAAAACTGTCAGTCATCTTGAATGGTATTCTGTCAATCTCAAATACCATCCTGACATGGTATACATATTTAAGGATACTGATTGCATTTCATGTGTAAAACCTATAATAATAGACGTATCATATTTTGCAATTCAGTAAAAGACCTCATGAAAAGTACAATGAGATACACGTTTTAAATTTGTTTATGTTAGTGCATAAATCACCTATTGAATTACATATTAAGTTATTCATATACAGTTATTCATATAGAATACCAGGTAAGATCCTCCCTATCCTTGCATGGAATCATTGTGAGAACCCCATATGACCCCTGCTCACATCCTTCACATGACAATCTACAATGAAATACCAAATGTGTTCCAACAGATGTTTTATGTTCATTCTGATCAATATTGTTAAATCCTCTCCGTCATATAGTTCAAATACACTTGTTGTCACAATCATGTCAATTTCATATATGCATTTATAAGAGACCCTACCACCCTTCACATGGATCAAGCTGGCTGACTTTTAATTACATTGTTTATATATACACTTAATGATCTATTATGAAAATGAATACAATGATTCCTGGCATTATATCCTATACCACCAATATATGGCCTGCTCACAATCTAGCCACACAGTCAGTTACCAGCATCTAACATCAAGAGCTCACAAATAGCTGGATACATTCCATTCAACATTCATCCCTCTAGGGGACATGTAGCCAAACGCTCAATCCAAAATACCTCTCGCTGTAGAGATTCAGCGACCTGTTCACGAATGACAAACTGCATGTGTGCCAGATATAAAATGTAAGCCACTGGAGATTTCTTATTCTTCAACCTTAAGTTGGACTTGTGTTCAGTCCAATGTATCGAAGCTTTCCACATGGTGATGCCCACGTAAAAGATCCCACAGGCGCGTTTCTGACCATATACATTGTTAGTAGAATATGAAGTACAAGAGTAATTCAATTGAATCTGTAGGTGCAAAATAACTTTGCCTTGGATAACGTTACTACAATGTTGGCAGTTACTGCACAGGCACATACTCATTCTGACTGGACTCTCTGTATCTTTTGATATATATTCAGCTTTTATCAGATAGTTTCTTAATGCTCTAATTTTTCTCAATGCAAAATCATGTGATGCTGCAAAAAGCCTACAGAAGATGTAATTCATTTTTAACATATCCCAATTTTTATTGAATATTTGTTTGATCCGCCTGCTTTGTAGAGACTATGTAGTAATGTAAACCAATGTCAGATAATTTTTGGTTTCCTTGATGATCAACAATGATTCCTGAGAGTTCTCCAATTCAATGAAATATACGTCGTAGTGCCTCGCTAAAACATTTCTTTCAATCTATGCATTTGTGTTACAAATTCCTCCTGACTTGAAATGATATGTCTGTACCTCAGGAATTGACTTAAAGGGACACTTTCAAGTGTCCTTTTTGGATAAAAGCTAGTCGCGAGTAATAAAGGCTGTTTGTATGTTGGCTTTTTTAAAAACTGTGGATGTCAACTCACCATTTTCACAAGACAGCTGAACGTTCAAAAAATGTATCTTCTTATAATTATATTCAACCGTAAGTTTAATACGGGGTCAAAGATAGTTCAAGAACTAAAAGAAAACTCCTGTAATGGTCCCTTCCAAATACCAAAAATGTCATCTATATATCGGAAATAATATTTCATATACAGCATACTTATTGCTAGGTATAGAACATTTTCCATTTGCAACTATTACAAGTGTTTGCATAGCTTGGGGCCCTGACTGCCCCCATAAACATCCCAGAGATGTGTAGAAATGTTCAGTCCTCAAATTTAAAGAAATTATTCTACAACACAATCTTGAATATAGTCAGTTTGAAAAAAACAAAGCAGGCACTAGAAACTGAATATCCTGCACTCATAAGGCATTCATAAGTAGAAAACGTTATGGCCTGTTGCAGTTGTCAGGGATGGAGGGAAATCCGGTTCTCAGCCAGACTCAAAGATCAGTGAGTACACAAATAGAAACACTGTCACTCTGTGCTGGCTAATAAATATATAAAATGAACAGATCTGAACCATTATTTATTAATGGTGCACACCATCAGAAGTAAACACAGCCGGCACGTGTTTCAACCCGCTGAGTCTTTTTCTGGGCAAGGCGATTCCCAAATCAGATAGTGGCAAAATGGCAGCAAATATAAATGCAAACGCTATCCATCTTTGCCCAATGTGAATTCACAAACCAAAGCCATTAAGGTAGTGTCAGCTGTGTTCCCTTCTGATGATGTGCACCGTTAATAAATTATTGTTCATATCTGCTCATTCTAGGTAATGATTAGCCAGCGCATTGTGACATTGAATAGAGTCAGTAAAGAAAACATATCTGCCTGGCAGTTGTCTGTCGAAAACAGCGGTCACTCTATGACTTCCAGACCTTTGTCATGACCATTGTTCGTGTAAAGACTTGCAACGTCCATGGACATGCCTTGTCAGACCTTTCAGTGGCCTTTGACACCACAGATTACAATAAGGTGCTAGCTTGGCTCAAAAATGTGTCAGGGTTTGGGAGAACGTTTTTGAATGGATCATCTTGTTCCTGTAAGGCAGGCCACAGCAGATTATCTTAAGTCACTGTGTAATGCCAGTGTGTCCTATCTTTTACAGGGTTCCACAGGATCAGCTTTCTTCCAACTTTTGTTCAATGTGCATGCCAGGTCACTATGGGATACCTTCTATAGGTATGACCATCAATTTCATCAACATGCTGATGGCAAAGCCTTGTGTCTAATTTATAGCTAGCCTTCTGATGGCACTCAAATCCATTGCAATCTACTTCACTGAAACGAGGTAGGCTGGATAAAGCTGAACTGAGACAAGACTGAAATAATGACCATGTGTTATGAAAGACTGAGTCTAGATCAGTGAGTGTGAATTGCTACTGGATAAAGTCCAGCAGCCTCTCCCTCTTAGCCAAGAACAAAATATTGGAGTCCTGTATGACCACAACCTGTACATGCCTAAATAGGGTGGTGCAGTGGTGAACGGTGGCTATGTTTATTTTATTTTCGGATGACCTGCAATTATTGATCTATGCTTACATGTAGACACGTTTGGACTATATTAATGAGCTTCCAATAAGCTAAATAGCTTGAAAGCTACAGCAGGTACAGGTTGAAGGTCAGTCATTGGACGCTGATGTATGTTTTATGATTCAAGCATCTTATCCCTGTTCTTCCCAATTTGCATTGGCTACTGATTTTATTAACGATTTTTGCCTGAAGCCAAAGCGTTAAAGAAGTAAGAACAACTATATATGTGTGTTGATGTGGTGTTCCAGAGGGTGAGTATACCCTGAACACCCTGAGAGGGGCTATTCCTTATTGTGCCAAGGGTGTTTGATTTGAGGTGATCTTGCCTTCCGTGGACAGTTGTGCATAGTCTGTCAATATTTACACTAGGCACACTGGTTTTGTCCCTGTTAGGAACACATGGTAGAACCCATTATTTGTTTGTTTTTATCTGTGGTATATTGTGCGTTTTTGTTGCCCCTTAAATTGGGATTTAAAGCACTTTAAAAATACATTTGATTCATTGCCCGACTTAATGATTGGCTGAACAATACAACCAATATGGTCAATTTCAGTCATACCTGGAAAGGTCAAAAGACACTAAATGATTAAGGAAGGAAGGAGGAAGAAGAGGAAGGAGCACATAAGCTCTAGTGTTTCGCTCTTGAGGCTGAAGTCCGCTGGTGACAAGGGCGCTGCTGCCTGCGCTATTCATGGCTGACGTGGCTGAGGAGTAACTGGACTTTCCTGGGCATGGACTTTCCTAATTTTCGATAAGCACTCCTTCATCCTACAAACAGCCTATTCTGTTTAAATAGTCAGTGGCAGAGTGGAGTTGGAAGGCAGAGTTTGGGCAAGCTCTGCTTTCTAAGCCACAGCGTCTGATTTTGTACTACAGACTTGCAGACTCACAGGAATCTCATTACTCTTAATGAATTTGTTACCAGATGGTTTTAACTGTTGAACTGATGAACTGCTGATGAGAAGCTTTTATAATTTTTTGTGTTTATTTTTTCCTGTTTTAATCTACATACCTTGCATACCCTTGCCTATCTGCCCCAAGTTACCTTCACGATAGTTGCACTAAACTACCTCTCAGGACTGTTGTAACTCGTAGAGTTTTTAGTAACTTAACAGTCTTCCATTGGAATTTTTGTACTACAATGCCTGCGCTAACGACTTGCTTGCGATCAGTTTCCTTTTGCATACAATTGCGCCTTGTGTATGTTCTAGACTTAACCTGCAATGATAGCTAATTAACTCCTACGGTGGAATCCTGAGGCATTTGTAACTTACTGTGGTGGGTCATGGTCGACCTGGATATAGATTGAGGTAGACGGTACCATCCTGGACAGGGGATTTGGTGATATTTGTAGGAATCGTTAATTATAGAACTGTATGTTTTTCTCTTTCTTAATTGATATGTTATGGTTTAGAGTATTTTATTCGGCACGCCACGCTATGACAATTTGCAATCAATGAAGAAAAGGAAAGCAGACAAACCTCTGTTCCCAGCAGAAGGTCAGAGGAAGCTGTTTACGCTATTTCAACCAATTGATGAGGTGAATGTCCTTATTTCTGAGATCAAAGATTTATTGGGGGATGTAGCAGCCCCTTAATCTGTTAATGTTACTACAACAAATAAGGGAAAGTTAAAACTTAGCGAGAGTGCCAACCGTGACTCATCTGGCACTCTGGCTAAACATTCCATATCTACAGATTGTAGTGTTAGTCCAAATGTGATGCAATTGTTATCTATATAGGCTGACCCCCAGGTTTCTGGCTTTGGTGCCTCAGTTGTCCTCAGGGAAAATATGTTTAGTTTTAGTGTCTTGTAGACATACATATTGGCCTAAGCACATTCGCATCACACTATGAACCTATTGGCAGACTAACGGTGACCACGCTGCCATTTTGTTCTGTTCGCCATCTCGGATGCGATGTTCAGTTCCCTGCTCACTTTGCCTTTTTCACTCCGAACGCGGTGGAAGACCGCGGTGTAAACCTTTAACTAATTGCCAGACAGGAATGCACATTCTGCTGAGTGTCTTGTTTGTCTTACACTGTAGAACCTTGAAGTGGCTGTAGAAGCATCGCTAATCTATGAGTTAGGTGCCCGGCTGTCTCAACCATGTTTTTCCTCATCGGGCAATCCATTGCAATAAATGTGCAACTGCTATGAGTTCCTCTAAAGAATACCCTATTTCCAAGCTTTAGAGCAGACTGACCTTATGCACCAGGAGCAATACAGATAAGCTGTACAGCAAATGTTACCTTGTACCAGGGAACGCAATATGCCCCCACGCACTGTTTTGCCCTGCTCCCAGACAGTCAATTGACAATAGGAGGACGGGGAAAATGCATACTGTTGCTTTAGTAATACTACCTACGTGGAAAGGTCATGAACCCTATGGACCCTGTCACATGAAGGGGCTGCTCAAGTGTTTCAAAGGTGATTCTGTTTTGTATATATGTGTGTACTTTTGGTTGTTCGGGCTCTCTCCCACCATTGTGACTGTACGCACGCATCGTGGGGCGCTGAGACCCCAACCCGGGTTGCGAATAAATGCATACTTGAGAACAACATGGATCGCTTAGAAGCATTTGAGGTGCTGAATTCACCCTCCCAAATTGAAGAAAAACATAAAATTGAAGGCCAAAAATTGAAGAGCAGGCCTAGGAGTGGACCTATTGAATGTCACTGTCCCCTGGTTCCCCAAGAAATATCTATCATTCCTACGATATCAATGACTAAAGATGTTAAATGCTGTGCCTATTGCGGGCACTGAGGTTCATATGATTGATCTGGTGGGGGGTGGGCCGGTTTAAGAAGGTGTTCTCACCCCTGATGGTAGAGCAGCTTGCAACTGTGCTGTGCAGCCCTCAAGCGGGGGTTGATGAATTGGAGGCTGACATGGTTGAACTGGATGACTGGGGGAAGTCAGTGCAACTTTCAGTCACTGACATTGTTTTTACAGTGCCAAATGTACCCTTTACAAATCGATTTGATGCACTAAGCAGGGAGGTAGAGCTACAGGATGACAGTGCGCTGTGGACCAACATTGGGAAAAAGCACAGTGGAAGGAAAGCTTCTGATATTAAATTAAGATCTAATTGCACAAAGGTAAACAGGGACAAATCCGTATGGAGGCCAGTCGTGGGGGATACAGAGGCAGGAGCCTCGGTGAAAGACAGATTCTGTAACTTCCAACATGATATTTTGGATGCTGTATTGAATATAATAGAAGAAGTAACCTAGCTAAAAAATAATGTGGCAAAGTTGTCCCAGCTCATTGAGTCTGGGGGAACAACACAGGCAGCACCAGCGAATAGAAACAGTGGACAGCACCGGTTTGATTCCGTGAGCAGAGAGCTGGGTGTAAAGTTGACACATAACCCCTGGGTGCCTGGGAAGATTGCTAAAGCCCAAAGGAGTGAGGGGGGATAGACTTGTTGTTCATTCACTGGGACTCTGCCCAGATAAAAACATTAACATGGCTACTACCCAACAAGAACGCACTGCTGTTCACTTCTTCCTGTGTCAGCGATCCTGCATGATCTCATTTATCGAAGTAAGAATATCGAGTACACCATGCGCAATCATGCGGGTCCCATCAATTTTCAGAGTATGGGGCAAACCAGGGGTGAACCTTGTTTCACCAGGGAGGCATCTGGGAAGAAGGATAGGATGTTCCCAAATTGGGGGATGGCAATTGTGAAGTGCAATCGGCTCTGGTTAACAAATGTATACACTGGCTGAGATTTGTAAGGGGCTGTAAATCTGTAGTTCGTGATGACATTTTGTATTGTGAGTGGGGCAGAATTCCTGAGGAGGGTAGGGACTATATTCTAATTAAATTGAAAGATCCAGCTCTTGTGGAGGGCCTCCTGTCCATAGAGATGAGAACAATTCGCCCCGAAGCCCCATTTCAAGCGTGCAGCAAGGGAAGCCTGGCCAACAGGCTTTGTGTGTTACCCTTCCATGACAGCCTAAATATGGGAGGGAAGGATGGGGTTGAATGATATATTGGCTGTAATGGGGATTCCTTAGCTATATCGGCCTATGTCGACTCACGGCCTGAGGGTGAAAACCTGCACACAAAAATAAAAGTACTTTGCTGGAACGTGCCCGGGGCTAATCGGTTAATGATGGACTCTGAGTGGGTGCGCTTTTTACACTGTTTTGACATACTATGGGCCTCATTATGAGAATCGCGTTAAAAACGCAGTCATTACCGGCATGGTGGTATGAGCGTATCCGTGCACCCTCAACGCCGCTAATAGCGGCTGATTACAAGAGCGCAAGCACGCGCGAACCCAATGCCAGTAATGGCAGCACCACCATGCCGCTAAAGGCCCCCCAAATCCCAGATAGCGCCATCACGGGGCCCAGCGATACCGCCTCTGCCCTGGAGCAACCCCGTAATAACGGACCCGGCAATACCATCATGCAAATACCGGGTTCGTAATACCGGACCGGGAAGTAACGTCATCACACCGGAATGGGATATGCACCGGCGGTCATCTTAAAAAACACAATCCATTGCAATCCTCTTAACACAGCAGTGCTACAGAGTGGAGAGCAGGCCCAATCAACCAATCATGTCAAAGGCAATTCGGAAGTCCACCCCTCGCTTGCGCAAGAAGCGCTTCTCTGACGAGGAGCTCAACCTGCTTGCGGATATGCTGGCAGCCCATGCGGATGAGGTGTTTGCCAACAACTTGAAACACAAAGCCCAATTGCGAAAAAAACAAATATGGGAGGAGGTGGCACGGAAGGTGACATCAGTTGACACCAGCCCCCACACGGTCAAAGACTGCAAAAAGAGGTGGGACGATCTACATCTCCGGGTGCGAAACATACTAGCATCAGACCGCAGGGAAGCCATGGCTACAGGTGGCGGGGACGACTCACCCACCAAATTGATGAGATGGGGGAAGAGACCTGCAGCACGACGATAAATATGGAGTCTATCGAGGGCTTTGGAGAAATGGAGACGTGTGCGACGATATCGGAAGATGGAGGTGAGTGACCCCGTAAACCCCAGTAAATCAAAGCATGACGTAGCACAACAGATGTGAAAGTGAATCAAGCCAATGCATGGTCTATCATACACACATATACAGATCCATGTCCAGATGGTGGTCCAAACCCTGGCACAATGAAATGCATGCTGCGTGCCAAAGCATTACCAACAGACACCCAACACACAGGGATCAATTACATGTCACACATCACGCAAACCGCAATACAACGGTATGCCACCTAGAACAGATCAGTCCAGAAATGAGAGTCCACGGCGTATGACAATATGGCCCCGCCACATTGCAAGTACCCTGAGCGCCACACCTACAAGAAAGCAATGCATGAAATGCGAAATACGGAACAGCACCAAATCATGCATCTTGCACGTACCACCGTCACTGATGCCCTGCATCTCTTGTTTCCCCACAGGCACAGAAGCAGAAAGTGAAGGCCAGGAGTCTGCCCCAAAGGCCAGTACATCCACAAAGGGTACAAGGGCCAGACATGAAGGCACTGGGCCTTCCACCTCTAGGGCAACAACTACGCCCAGAGTGCAACAAAGGCCAACAGTACAGGCCAGGGCAGCTTAGGAGGAGACAACACCAGGCGACGACACAGCCACAATGGAGTCGACAACTCCTGCAGAGGCAGAGGGTGATGGAACCCAGTCAGCTGCCACAAGTTCCTTAGGGGAGGTAGCAGCCATTGGCCTCCTGAGCGACGTGGAGGGCCACACTGAGGAATTCTCTGACATGGACAACAACATCCATGTAGAATGTCTGCATACACCCTGTCCCCAGCCCACCCCCCTGCACTCCACACAGGGCACACCAGTATGCCCCATGCCAGTACATGCCACATTACTGGCCAGTCCACATCCGTCCACAACATCAGAGGGCAGTCCAGCATTGGGCCACCCTGCTACTGCACCTTCCACCTCCACAGCCCCCACAGGCATGGAGGCCTGCTTCACGAGGGTTGAGGCCCGCAGGACAGTTTGATTGAGCTGGTGCGCCAGTATGTGGCGGAGGGAGAACTGACCCACCGCGAGATTCGGGAGGCAAATGCGGCTTCCATCATTGCCATGAATGCCAACACCATAGTGATCAGAGACAGCTTAGCTGCGGTTACAGAGCTCCTTGGCAGGATCGGGGAGACTATGCGGCAGCAACAAACTGCGCCAGCAGTCGCACGCCCATCCACCTCCACCCCATCCACCACACCTGCCAGCTTGACTCCCTCAAGTCATGTGCGCATGATCAGGCGCAGCACATGCCAAATGGCCATGCCGCCCCCAGACCCGAAGAGAGGATGGAAGTAGCAGGACCACCCTGCATGTGCCAACGTCCACCTTGCAAAACTCATGAATGGCACATCATGTGTGGGATGACAATGGGTGAGGGGGGGAGGTGGTGTTGGGGGGTATAGGGTTGTGGGGGGAATGGGGTGTTAGGGGTATGGGGTTTTGGGGGTATGGGGTTGTCGGTGGGTACGGGGTATTGGGTGTGTTGGGGTGTGGGGGAAAGGGGGAGGGTGTATGTGAGGTGGAGGTTCTAGCACTATATTGTAAATATTTCAATACACCTGTTGTGTTAAAAATCATTTCATGGCTGGACATTGTTAATTTCGTGTGTGTTTATTCAATTATTGACAGCGCACAGTGCCCATCTCCCCACACACCCTGTGTCCATATCCACACGATCCCAGTGCCCAGTGTAGTACTAACACAGACCCATCAGCATGGGGTGCTGCTTCTCCTCCATCATCATCCTCCTCCTCACCCGGTGAATGCAAGTCAATATCAGGTGGCATTGGCACATTTCCCCGGATGCACATGTTGTGCAGCATGACACAGACCATGGTGATCTTTGCCACCTTCTCAGGCCCGTAAAGGAGTGCTCCACCAGACCTGCTGAGACAGCGGAACCGTGTCTTCAACAGGTCAAAGTCTGCTCGATCACAACACGGGTACAGGTATGAATCCGACTGTACTCCTCTTCGTGCCTGTTCTGCGGGTTCCGTACAGGGGTAAGTAGCCATGGCTTCAAGGGATAGCCACCATCACCTGCATGCGGGCACAATGAGGTGTGTGTTAGTCGATATCAGACCTGACTCCTTAGTGATCACTGCCATGGCTGCAGCTATTTGATTTTGACAAGCACAGGTCCCTGGATGCATGCACGCAGGTTCATTTGATGCAATGTGTACTGTACTACGGTCTACTGGTGTGGATTGTGTTGTCCAGATGATGCAGGGTGTTCACTTGCATGCTGATGCAGATGTATTGTGGATGCGGAACAATGTTTAAACACCCATGTTGGTGATGTGTGGTACTCTGTATGTATTCCCAATAGCGGCATTGCCACAGGTGTGATCATGTTTAGTCATCCATCGCTTGACATTCCCATGGTGGCCTGCTTGTACGTCTGGCATATTGTCATTGCTGTGCAGCATTGTTCTTATGTATGGCATTGATGTGTCATGTTCAGGTTGGGATGTTCAGGACTACAGTGTTTCACTGTATGTGCATTGTCCACTCACCACCCATTCTCTCCCAGGTGGAGTATGCATCCCCCACTAATCTCACCCAGGTGGAGTATACACCCTCCCCAATCTCACCCAGGTGGAGTATGCATCCCCCCCCAATCTCACCCAGGTGGAGTATGCATCCCCACCCCCAATCTCACCCAGGTGGAGTATGCATCCGCCCCAATCTCACCCAGGTGGAGTATGCATCCCCCCTATCTCACCCAGGTGGAGTATGTGTCCCCCCTTGTTTTACCCCCCTACTGCACTACAATGGGCCTGTCAGGCAACTTACCAAGCAACCAGGCACGTCGTCCAGTATGTCGCTCCATGTAGCAGGGTAGCGTGGAGTTACGTAGTACCATGGAATCATGTGTGGATCTGGGATATCGGGCACAACAATGTGTGATCATCCTGCTTGTGTCACATACCATCTGCACAATGATGGAGTGGTATTGCTTACGATTCCGGTACACCACCTCAATGGCATGAGGGACCACCAATTCTACATCTGTGCAGTCGAGGGCACCGACGCAATTGGGCATGCCTGCCAGTGCATGGAAGCTGACTTTTGTGTCAGCGAGCTCCTGGTCAGTCCGTGGTAAGGTGGTTGAGTCAGCATGCATGAAAAGAGTGGCTGTGATATGCCATGCAGCTGGCCCACTGTGTGCTGGTAGGTACCTGTGGCCAGGAAGTGGAGCACATACGCCACCTTCAGTAGAGGGGGGATGGCAGTGCAGATTTCTATCAGGCTGACAATGTCGTCATGTATCATGTCTACTATGGTGGTGATGGTGTCCTGGTCCAAACGGTACAGGGTGTGGATCTGCATGGGGGTTAAGTTGAAAGGACTGGCTCTGATGCGAGGTATTGGTGACTGCCATGTGGTACCACTGGCTGCACTGGTGGGACTTGCTGTGCCTGTCTCACCCTCCTTCTCCTCCTGCGTCTCCTCTGTGCTGCCTGTTGTTGTTGTTGTAGTTGTTGTTGTTGGTGTAGCAGTGCAGGCATGTCGTCCAGCCCCAGGATTGCTACAGCAAGTGGGATCATTTTGGTTTTGGAAGGGGTGTGCTGTGTGGGTGTGCTCCTTTTGTGCTAGGACAGGCTCCATTGGCTCCACTTGTGGTGATTGTGTGCACCTGTGTCAGTTGGCTACACTGCAGGTTGCTATTTACGGGGTGGTCCGTGATGCCTGTAATACCACCATCGTGCAGGCCCTATTTACCTCCAACGGGATGCCGGTAAGTGCATGCCCGCGTGACTTGTGATGTCCACCTCTTAGCGGCATCCCGGTATTGCCGCCGCGAAGGGGCGCGTGTATGCACGCATGCCGGTAAGAAGGGGCACAGTACGGGCAGGGGCGGCATTAACGGGTTGTCAGCTCGTAATGGCTCGGACCGGTAATCGATGCTGGTAATACCATTCCTCCTTCCTTTTTTCATTACCTCCATGCTCGTAATGAGGCCCTATGTCTCCAAGAAACATGGGCAATAAATGCTATTGTGGTACAGGGGTTTAGTTCCCATAGTATAAGTGTGACTAAAGGATTGAGAGGTAGGCCAAAGGGAGGGCTGGCAATACTTATCAGCCCTGATACTAACATGTCCTCCGAGACCATCCCCACTGGTTCTAATGATCTCATGTGTCTCAAACACTCTAGTAGCAACAGAGTTTGTCTGCTGGTGTTTAAAATATAAAATAGAGTTAGTGGTAAAGATAGCCTGGAAGGCTTGAAGGCCATGAGCCAACTGGTCAAGGGGATGTCGACATCTCTTAGTAACCCCCCAATAACACTGGTAATGGGGGATTTTAATGTCCAGTATGAACCCTTGGAGGCCCTAGGAGGCCTTTGGGACAATCAAGATGCAGTGTTTGGGATCCCAGTAATGGAGACTGCTTAACCAGCCAGATGCCATCCTGTAGCTGGAGAAGTGGCTAGAATAATGCATTAGCTTGGTTTAAGAGCATGCAATGGGAGAGTGCTACCTGACATGCCTGGGAACTACACCTTTGTAAGCCATCAGGGCAGATCCTGTATTGATTATATAGCAACTAGTATGTTAGACTGGGCATGGGTTGAATGTATGGAGGTGATTGTCTGCAGCGGGTGTGCCCATTACCCCCTGAGCTGTACTGTGTCTCTGGAGAAATATGGTAGCAACAGGGGTCGGAGAGTCGGAAGTTCCATTATGGCTCCAGGTCTCTCTAAGAAGGCTTTTTAAAGTGGTCAACTCTCGATCTACACTCAAACAAACCTAGGATATATGCTAGTATTGAACAGCACATCAATGGCATATGTCCTAAATGTAAAACCCCTAGGGAAGTTGAATACCAGTATTTACATATGACAAATGTCTTGTACCCATTTTTCACCAAACCAATCAAGAAAATAAAGAAGCAGGCACGGGGCAATAGGGGGTGGTTTGACAATGACTGCCAGTTAGCCAAGAATGACCTTCTATCACATTTAAAGAATGAAACAACGATTGGTAAGTTCCATCTAAGGAATTTAAGGGCTTCCTATAAGGCAATGCAAGTTAGGAAAAAGTACTGTAGCTGGGGATGAAAAAAATATGGGCAGCCGGTTGTTATGTACTATCCCCCAAATTGCTTGGGTTCAGTATTTTAGTACCATGTATGAAGCCAGTCAAGAAGTAACATCTGATTTTATGTTACAAAATGTTACCTTTTCATTACCTTTTCATTAAAGGAATTGAAGGAGGCTGTGGAGAGTCTGTGTAGGGGGGAAACTCCGGGACCAGACGGACTGCCAATTGATCTGTTTAGGGATGAGCTTGTTGTCTGGGTGCCTGTGCTCAAACAGGTGTTTGATTGCATTGCCAAGATGGGGAATGTGCCACAATCTTGGCATAGTGCAAAAATGGTACCTATTTTTAAATAATGGGACCACAAACAGCCAAGTAATTATAGGCCAATTTCATTGCTTGATGCCCCGGTAAGGTCTACGCGAAACACGGTTACATAATTGGGCTACTGACAACAGCATTCTGAATCATCTCCAGGCAGGGTTCCTCCCTGGTACCAGCACCTTGGATCAATGTGTCTGCTATTTTAACAAAGTATGTAACAGCTCAACAGACCAGGGTACATGCTGTTTTTGTGGATCTGCGAACAGCGTTTGACAGTGTATGCCATAATAAATTATGGCATGTACTGAGAGAAAAAAAGGGAATTCCCAAGGTTATTTTTGCAAACATCCAATCTCTATACTGTAACAACAAGGAAGCTGTGAGGTGAGGGGTGGATTTTGAATTTAAGGATTATTTTGCAATGGGGAAGGCGGTTTGACAGGGGTGTGAGTTGGCCCCCACCCTCCTCTGTCTGTACATTAATGTTAGGAATTACCAGCGACTAGCCTTGACCCACGTAGGCTGGGACTGAATCGTTTTCCAGCACTCTTCTCTGCTGATGATGCAGTTCTTTTATCTAAAACCCCTATGAGGCTGAAACACAATTTGAACATCTTTAGGGAGAAATGTCAAGAACTGTCTATGACATTGAACCTTGAAATAACAAAGGTGCTGGTCTTTAGCAGAAAAAAACAGCGGATAATCAAACTGTTAGAGCAGGTGCAGCATAACGACTACTTGGGGATTAGACTCTCTGAGGATCGATTATGGTCAGCACACTTTGTCAAGGCCACAGCGCACGTTGATAAAAAAAAATACAGTGGGGGAATACGCTGTCTTTATAACAAACTGGGAAAGGGAGCAATCTCCCCGGCTATTACATTGTACAAAGAACAGGGCAGGACTGCGGCTTTGTATGGGGCAGAACTGTGGGGATATTGTCCTTCCCTGGTGCTGCGTGTGGTGGAAAATGGCTCCCTCTGGAGCTTACTAATGCAATCTAGGGGAGCCCCAATAGCTAGCATACAGTGAGAGTGTTGCCTAAAGCCTATTAGTGTAGTTATAGCTACTAGGCCAGCTACTGTTGTATTGGAGAAGGCTCTGGTGTACCCCAGAACTTGTCAAGTACAAAGAAGCAAAGATTTGCTTAAGATCTACATCGGGATCTGGTTCTTTTCCAGGGCTACGATTTGTCAAGAGAGGTTTTGAGAAAATAGGCCAGGGACACCTTTGGACAAGCCCAGAGGATATAACTCTGAGAGAAAAGGCCTGATTGAAAGCCATATGCCAGGAACCTATTATTAGCCAGATGAAAGATGTCTGCGCTGTCCTGCGAACTGGTGCTCTGTGCATAATGTTGAAACATGTTCATGGTTTTTAATTGTATTTGGATTAAGTAGCCCTGGCATATGCTCAATGCTTATATATCTAACTACGCACCAATACTCTTAACAGGGTGGTCATCTTCCCTGGAGATGAGTGGTAAGCTTTGTGGCAATTCTGAGGAGTCCGTTAAACATTTTCTATTGTTTTGTCCCGGATATTCACGGTTGAGAAAGTGTAATTTGCTTCCAGTGTTCCGACTAAAAGGCATTAGATAATCTGATCAAGCTGGGAACCTTTGTAAGAACCCCTCAGATCTAAATGTGGTCCATTATATTGCAAAATGTGTACACAGAGCATGGTCGCATGTTGCGAGAAACGGACAGTATAGTGGTTTTGCTGGCCGAACATTTTCTTTTCTACAAGGGATGAATTCTGTTTGTATTGGATTATGTTGTTTTAAACTGTAATTTTAACTAGTATTGTTAATGTGAATTGTCGGTTTTAAATATGTGGTTTTATTGTGATGTATATTTGCTTTTGTGGTATTTTACCGAATAAAGCTATGTTTTCACAGTAACTAAATTATTTATATTGTCCCCTTTTTAGCAAGTGATCAAGATCCAGGGAAATGAAAGGAGACAGGACATAAATGATGACAGGAATGAAATAACCAGCGTAAAAATGTTTTTAAAAACCTACAAGATTAGATTATGAGCATTTCAGTGACGATGCTGCCAGACACAGAGATGAAAGTTGTGTACTGTGAAGTGCCCTTCATCACAGCCAGCGGGGATGCAGATAGACTGCAACATTTGTATTCCCATGCCTGGACACAGTTGACATTTCAAAACAAAGTTCCTTTTTAAGAAATGAAAACACAGAGGGTTTTCTGAATGAGGTCATGCAAAACATGTTAAAGGTTACAGACATGGTCTCCAGTTCCATCAGGCGGATACGCTGTTATTGCAGACACAAAGAGCCATGCTGTGCACTCAGTAAACAGACTAAAATTGAATAGGGAAATGATGTACTGCTGGGTGAAGTGGAAATGAGACACATGATTCATGCACCAAACACTTTCCAAACAATTGTAGCAAAATATACATATAATTTGGAGTACAAGTGTAATTTACAGACACATTTATTTAGGACTTGGCTATTCAATTTTAACATTTTACTTTAATTTTCGCATGCTGGAAATGCAAAACTAATATTCCAGAGTGTTATGTTGTAAATACATTGCTTTTGCAGGTATTCGTGTGGCACAGCACCAAAAGAAGGGAGAGGAGAGCGCAGCAGTGATTGGTTGCTGCTCATTGTGGGATCTCTGCATCCAGCACGAGTACGGGCCGCCATTTTAGTGGGCGACATCTACACTAATGCCTTTGTACATGAGTGCGGGAGAGCGTCCTGGTTGCTCCAATGGGGAGCTGGTCAAGACCACTGTGTTTTTATCACTACAACCCTCCAAAAACCATAATAAAAATTTGAATTCAGCAGTGGAGTAGATCATTGTCCACTTGTTCTTCTCTGCTGTAAGTCATCTTCTAAATGACTCAGGTCATAGTCCTTTGGCAGTGGAGGTAGTCTTTAATCTCCACTTCATCATGTAAATTCTTGGGTGTGTAGTGTTAAAATTCATCATATTGGAAAGCGCATAGGGTGTGATCGGGGTTTGATCAGTAGCTGTTGTCTCTTGATTCTGTTCTCATGTTTTTCATTGAGCCTCTTGAAGTGCACTGCGTCTCTGGTGATGGAATCTTGGCTGGGTCCCTTGGCGATAAGTGACCGTGAGCATGGTCAGTGGGAACAACAGGCTTATCTTTCCTTGAGCGTACCGCTTCTTGGCTAGAACAGTGTCACCTATCTCATGTCTGGCAGTGCTCATGTGCTCATTGTGAAGATTCTATCTAACTTCTGTTTGTTCTTTATTTATATCTGCTAGAATTGACGAGTAGTTTTTTAGAATTCACATCTTAATGGTAGACTCATTGATTAGTTGTGTTGGTCTTCTCCATTGTGCGAGTGTGAAATGGTACAATAACTAAGCGTCAGTAAAGTTCATGCTGGGCTTCAGTGTGCATTCCCATGGTGATTCAACTGATCTTGTTTACTCTGCGCATGAAGTGCACAGCACCACCTTGGTTTGTTGTTGGCAGGCAGTGGTTTTCTTGAGATTGAAGCCTTGACACTCTACTTATTTCTAGAATTCTTGATCTTAATATGATTTGTTTAATGTGTGTTTGTATGATCTCAATATACATACATATGATGATGATGGTGATCTTGAAAGGAGGGGTCAATTGTCCGTGTTATGCACCCATGGTATCCCTTCAGCTGTAATGAAATGTTCTAGTTCAGAGTGGACAGCTTAGCTGCAACTGAGGGCACCAATTCCACTTCTGGGTAGTGTGAGAAGTCGTCAATGAGGACTAATAAGTGTCAGCTGTTCGACAATGAACAGGCAGAAGCAGAGCAGGTTTTTTTCCCCCTGCTGCCTGGCACATGACACATTGGCCAGCAGCATGTTGATTTCGGTGACAATGTTGGGGAACCATACTTTTTTCTTCCAGCCTGGACTTTGTCTTCACAATGCCTTGCCAGCCTTCTTGTGCGATTGGGACAACTTCATCTATCACTACTCTGGTATCACAACCTTGCAGTAAGAGTGTATCTGTAGACTTAGAAAGATTGCTTTTCATTTTCATGATCACAGGCAGGCGTGGCCACAATGTTGTTGTCTCGCACATGTTCATTGGGGATGGTGCAGGGCTTCAGCTCTCATGGAGTGTTGTTGATTGAGGACGCCAGCTAGGTTGTCTGCACAGGGCAGGAATCCAAGGGAGAAGCGAAAGCATACCCGTGCAGTGGACGAAGAAGACATTTCTCAATCCTGGGCACATGTCTTTGTGCTAGCCCCTGTAATATTTAGGGATTAGTGACTTGCTGTCAGTGATAACTCTGAACTTCTGGCCATTTGTGCAGAAATTGAAGGGTTTGACACCCCCAAAGCACAGTGATTGCTTCCTTTTCGGCACAGTGATTGCTTCCTTTTTGGCTTGTGAGTGCCTTTGTTCTGTTGAGGAGGGGACTCAACTGGCATATGACACAATAATGTCAAATTAGTCCATCTGGGCGATGACAGCAGTCACATATGCAGGCATCTACAAGCAGTTTTGGCTTCTTTATCATATCGAAGCATTACATGGTAGTGTCATATAAGAGGTCTATTTTGGTCTTGATAGTGGTTAGCTTTGGAGTGAATGTTCTGCCGTAGCTGGCCATGCCAAGGAATTGCACAACTCTGGCACTGACTGGGGACATTGGGCAGCTTTAATGTCATTAACCTTTTTTGGGTCTTGCTTGACTCTGCTTTTAAAAGCATAGCTTAAGAATTTAAGCATGGGCTTAAAATATTCACCTTGTTCTCACGGAAATATGGGTCTGCATTCCAGGGGGTGCAGGAACACTGCTCAGCAATCTAAAGTGCTTACCTATAGTGGATGAGTACGCCAGCATATCCTCCCTGATGTTGATGGTAATTTGGAGGTCAGTGAATGTACTGCGAGTCGCTTTCTGGAAGACCCACACCACAGATTAGATGGCAACGATCAATTGCTTGCATTGCTGGAGCCCTACTTAGCTGATGAAGGTGGTGATTGCCGAGGAACACTTCTTTAGTTTGAGCTGGTGGCGTCCAGATTTGAGGCTCAGTTTAGAAAAAACCTTCAAGCCTGTTACGACTGTCACGCATCGTAGGATCACAGGGGTGATGTGACACACTCTTTTCATGGCATTGTTGAGGAGGTGAATGTCAACCCAGATGTACACTTGCCCTGGTTGCTTGGCTTTCCTTTCTACCAGGAATGGAGAGAGCCATGGGGTGGGGTCTGAGACCATCTGAATGATGCCACCTACTTCCTGTTCGTCGAATTCATCTTCCACTTTTAGGTGCATGTGGAAAGGTATGAATCCATGACGGAGGAAGATGGCTGTATGAAGCGTGACAAGTTTGCTGTTCAAGCAGCCCATGCGAGAGAATAATCACTTGACATCATCAAGGAGATCTTAAGATCTTAGGATTTGAAGCATGCAGTTGGGGGGAAGTGGATGAGGTTCAGAGCTCATGAAGCTATGCAGATCAGTAGCAAGTTTAAGCCCACATCTACAATGAACACTCTTTTCGATATGCTGGTCAAGTCATAGGTGACAGATGGGACTAATACTCCGCTGAGTGGAGGGCAGTTTTGTTACCTTATGTGAGGTTTGTAACATTGGTGTGCTGAAGAGGAGGACATGATAGTATGTTGCTGACCTTGAAAGCCCGGAGCACTTTGACTGATGTGCCAGTGTCAATGACTGCAGAGAGTTGCAGGCTGACTATATATCTTTGCATATGGTGGTTTCGTCGTGCCTCCAGACATCCTTTGCGGGTCCCGCGAGGGGACTAGCATGTTCACAACAGGCCCGTCATTAACGGGCCCGTTGTTAACATGCTCCCCATTCCCATTGAGCCTTATGGGAGCTCAAATGGGAATGGGGATGGTCCGGGTCCGGGTTCCCTGAATGGGGAAATACCAGGCCCTCCAAAGTCAGAATGGCCCGGTATTTCCCCATTCAGGAACCACGGACCCGGACCCAAGTTATTAAGGGCATGGCTGCCTCCAAACTCGTAATGTGGCCCAAAGATTGTGGCCACTGGTCAGTATTGTGGTAAAGGCCATGGCTAATGGCTGATTAGTGTAAATAATATACAGTGGACACAACTGAAAGCTGCATCCACTCGTGAAGGCCAAAATCTATGCTTGGTGGACTGTGTTTTAAAATATACAGTGCACATGGGTGAAGACTGGCCTGTGGACATGACTGAAGGCCATGATTAGTACCCATTAATTTTCTATAATATATTTGGCCATTTTTATTTATTTTATTTTTTTATTTATTGCATTTGTTATAAGCCCAAACCCTGAGGTATCATAGTGTAGGTTACTTGAAAGCTTGACTAGTTACAGATTATGTTACAGCATAAATAAAGCACTTACAATCATATATTTAATGCACAATTTGGTAGGAGTCGACCTAGAAGGCACGCCAGAATCGTACTAGAGATAGCCTAGTTGAATTTATCAAAAAGCCAGGCTTTGATCAGCCTCTTGAAACGCTGGAGCGAGAGTTAATTTTTAATGTGAATTGGGATTGTGTTCCAAAGCTTTGGACTGACCATGGCTGAAGGCCACCCTGAATGCTGGTGACTGTTGTAATGTAATTAGTGATGTCAACAGTGATGTGATCTGTGATGTCATCATTGTGGTTATAAGCTACGCAATAGGGGTGCTAAGTTAAGGTGGCTTTAGGCTGATTTCAGGGGTTTTGTTGCATTCAGTTCTCACATTAACATCCCTGTAACTAAAGTTTTTTCCTTACATTTCAAGGGTTTTGTTATTCCATTCATAATTGAAATTGCAAGTACAGACAATTGGGCTAATGAAAATGATGTATCATGTGTAGAAAGTAAAAGAAAAAGAAAATGTGCAACCACTTTCCACCCCAAATAATCCTGTTGTTAAAAAACGTTGTTTTCATATGAAAGTTATTAAAGTGTTACAATAACTTAGACATTGGGGAAAATTGAAACATGTGGAGTTGACACTGCTGCCAAAGTTGAGGATTCATTCGGTGTCAGTGGTGTTGTACTGGCAAAATAAGGTGCTGAACATGGTGCCAATTTCCATGCACATCTTACATGAGCCCCATGCATTTTTATTTTGTGGTGCTCGTGCAATTTCTAATATGAATAATCCACATCATTCCAGTAGACACACACCAGATGATTTATCATAATTGATATTCCTAGGCTTGGTGACAGAACATTAGAAAAGCCACGTCTTAGTGTTTTCTTGCACAATGTGCTCTGAACATCGTCCGCCTCCCTTTTAGAGCACTGTTCTTTCACCTTGAAATATCTCCACTGTCTACAGGGTTTTCCATTCCTGTGCCTTTCTTCCTGGGTGGTGATGGATTTGGGACCCAGATAATATCATTATCACTGCTAATCTCATGATTAAACATGTTAAAATGTCGAACTTGTAAGGAAAATGTAAAATAACACAAATGAGAACTCTAAAAAGACAATGCCACACAAAATGAAGCCTCCTCTCTGAACCTCTGTAGCATTTCTGATGACTCTTTGAATGTAGTGTTCCAGTGGTACAAGTGTTTCAAAACTCTGGCTGTTGCTGCCAGCACCTTCAATCAGTAGAGGTTGATTCTGCACAACCACCGCTCACAGCTACAATTAACAGGTAAGACCACATGTAAGCCAAAAAAGGCTGCACCGCAGTATGGGCCAGACCATTCAGAAGGTGTTGGGTGATAGTTTGATACACAGTTCACAGCATCTATCCCTCATGCAGTTTAAATACATTTCTCTTAAGGCATGGACAAGATCAGAATGACATGCTTAGTTTAGTTTAGTTTAGTTTAGTTTAGTTTAGTTTAGTTTAGTTTAGTTAGGTTAGTTTAGTTTAGTTTAGTTTAGTTTAGTTTAGTTTAGTTTGGTTTCGTTTCGTTTCGTTTTGTTTATTTACTAGTAGAGCGATCCAAGTCCTGAGGCATCTGGGCACTTGACTTACAGGTTGCATAATTACATTTTCAAAGTTACATATATACAATTACATTGACAGGATTATAGTGAATTACGTAAATGCAGAAATGTGACATTAGCATAATAGTGTGGAAGTGCAAGATCCAAAGGAGACCATGGAAGAGAAAAAGTGGGAAGAAAGAAAACCCAGAGGGCACATGATGGCCACACACCTCCAAGATACAAAACCCAAGGTGGGAACCTCAACAGTCACTGGCACCTTGAGGTAAGGTTATACACTAAAGCAAAAAGTGGTGCCAGGAGGGCGAGACTAACTGGAGAAGGAAGGCAGAAAACTATGAAAATCAAATCATTATTTTTATTTCATTTTGATTTGAATATATAAAAAGTCATTAAACATTTTTAATTAATTTTTATAATCATTTTATACAATGTTTTAAAACATTCAATTGTTTTAAGATATTGAAGAAAAATACAATTCATTTTCATTATTATATAGTATCTACTTTGTCTGGAGTGAACAACTATTAGCCATATAATGAAAATGAATTGCATTTTTCTTCAATATCTTAAAACAATTGAATGTTTTATGGATTTATTTAGTTTGAATGTGTGTATGAATGCATGATTTGTAGGATGTTTTAAAAAAATGTATAAATTGATTATAAAAATTGATTCAAAATGTTTAATGGCTTTTTATATATTCAAATCAAAATAAAATAAAAATAATGATTTGATTTTCATAGTTTTCTGCCTTCCTTCTCCAGTTAGTCTTGCCCTCCTGGCACCACTTTTTGCTTTAGTGCACACACCTCCAAGTACAACACAGGAGGATAAAAGTGGCAAAAAAAAACACTGAGATCTAGGTTAAAAGAAAGCACATAGTAGAAAGCATCCTCTCCCAGCTCAATTGAGGAAAATGACAGCTGGCAGGAGCAGTCCAGTGATGAGAAAATGGAAACGCTGTCATCTTCCAGTGAAGATAAAGACAAAAAAAGCTCTAAAGAAAAGAAAAACCAAGTACAAACAGAAATACAATGGAGACAAGTTTGACCCAGACACTCTGATTCATCTCTAGTCATCGCAATGGAAGCCACCAACAAAAATAGCGCTGTACCTGATGAGAAGGTTGAGATCACCACTAGCCAGAAAAAACAGAAACAAACTACAGAATTAGTGTCCTAGACCATCTGCCAAAACGAATGGGTAAAACACCTAAACAAAACAAAATAATGCTCTCCTGCATTGACAAGTCTAGTAAACACATCAAAAAACAGCTTGATGCATATTGGAAATCATACCAAGATAAATTACTAGATATGTTGCGAGCAATTTCAAAGACACTCCACCTGGCTGATAAAGTAAAAGAGAAAAGGGAGGAGCATAGACCCTACGGTGCTCACCAAATGCGCTATGCCTACAGCATAATACCAACACTACAATCACAACAGAAAGGAAAAGTCCCATCATAGTATGATGCGATCCTATTTCAAGTAAGCTATCAACATCGAGGCAGCAGCAGCAAGGGGCAAATAATTTGGCACATCGTTCATCAAAGAAAACCCTAACAAAAATGTTTTCATTTGTATTCATTCTTTCAAACGTTGTCCATCCCCTATTTAAGAAACACCAGTTTGGTGAAAAATTAGCATTTGTTACTTGTTCTGTTTTGTTTGATTTTTCTATAAATCACTAGCTTAAAAATCATCGACTACATATCCTGCTGCCATATTAAAACATATAAATAAAAGGAACACCAGGGATGTGTCTAAGTTGCATTGCATATAGTCACTTTCCTGGGGAATTTGCAAATTACTTGCTCAAACCTTACAGAAGAACTGCTCATCACACAGAGACAAATGCAATGAAAGAAAGTTATGAAGATATGCATGGGTATGCTAAATATTCACCTTAACTTCATGCAAGAATCAGTGTGCCCAGAAAACTGTCACTGAAAGCCGGCAGTATTTCTGTGTCAAGTTGCATCAGAGTAAGAAGGATATTAAACAAGTTCAATGTGTTTTCTATTGTGCGCTATTGCAGATGGAAACTTCCACTAAAACATCCAAAACCTTTACAACCTCTAATTTGATTAAACACCTCATCTGATTCCATTACAAAAATATGGAAACTCCTATAGGAAGGCTATTTTCCATCAAAATGTACAAACCCATGGCCTATAATCTGTGCACAGGTATCTGCTGTGGAAAAACACATCTCTGTCACTCTCTTCCATTTTGGTTGTTCCTCTGGTCCAGCCACCTCCAACCAACCTCCTCCTAGCCTACCTATACCCAATCTGCATGACTGCAAAGCAATATAATTAAAATATGATAACTGCATTATGGTGTGATTTTGCACCCTAAATGGTTACAGAACAGCTATTTTACAACACCAAAGCAATTTCTGCCAGTATTAAGATATATATATAAAAAAGGTCAGTGGCAATTTATTGAATCCCCTTATTTTACAAAATAAAAAACTGAAAAAAACTCATACAAAGATTAGACACAACAAACCTATACTTATAATATTGTGGACATACATTGCATTGCTGAAGCACATAATGTACCTATATGTATTGGGGAAATTTGCATTGGAAAACACATTCTATTTCTTTTCTAAATAATAAGAGTTTGCACAACTAATAATATTGCTTCGAAAACAGCTTGCATTGGACATTGTTAGTTTCTTGGGGAATCTTTGAATCACTTGCTCAGACCCTACAGGAAACCTACTCAACACAGACAAGAAAATGCAATACAAAAAAGTTATGAAAATGTGCATGGGTATGCTACTCCATGGAAGAACCGGTGTTCCCAGAAAACTGTCTCTGACAGCTGGCAGTATTTCTGTGTCAAGTCTCAATAGAATAAAAACCACTGGTGGCAATGCTGCATACCGGGTGGGTGCCGGATAGCCACGGTTAAACACACCAGACCGATCTTTCACTTTTTTCTTTTAGCCGTGGTCCTCTCATAGCAAACTCCTCTCGTAGCCATGGATATCACACATCCACAGACATTCGGCATGCCATTTGCCTGTATATAGCGGCAGCTTCACAGGGTACCACTTTGAACCATGGGTAACAAAACTGCGCAACGTGTGGGTGCTGGGTAGTCGCGGTTATTACATTTAAAGAAAAAAAATGGAACATGAATGACAAAAGAGACAGTAGTGATACAATGGTAGTGAAAAGGAGTTATGTAAGATACATGATAATAAAGAGAGAACTTCAAATATGATAAAATACTACACTGCGTGTACTCCAAAACAGTCCTTTTAAAGACTACTTATCACATATGAATTTACACATACAATGAAATAATATCCATCACACATGAATACACAAATACAATGAAATTACATCAAACAACTGGTTATGTTAAGTAAACATACAGCACTAGAAAGGATGGAGTAGGTTAGGTAAAGTAGGAAAACATGGGTAACACCAAGCACTCCCCTTTATTATAGCCACGGCTATAAAGATAATTTTTCTTTTTTAAATCGAAGTATGGAATATAAATGACAAAAGAGACAGTAGCGATGCAACGGTACTTAAAAGGTGTCAATACAATAAATTACTGCTCATGGAGTTATTTGAAGTTGATGATGATAAAAAAGTTTCTGCATTCATGAGAGACCACAACGAATTATGGATTTCAAACAACAGCATACAGTTCTACATAGCCAATTTCTATGCATATGATGAAGAACACCTAACCAATGAAGGAAATGCGGTGTTCCTTCATAGCAACAAAACAGTCCCCCAAATGTGCTAAAGTAGTACACGTAGTATACCCCAAATGAGTCCTTTTTGAGAACTACTTATCACATCTAAATACACAGATACAATAAAATAATACCCCACATTATTTTTTAAATATAACCACGGTTAGAGTTCATTGATGTCTTTTATAACCGCGGTTACACATTCTTATTTAAATGGGGGTCTCACTTGGGATTTTATAATACATTAGAAGTTCAAAGATCAATACAGTAAGGTAGATAAAGATAAAGAAAAACACAGTATAATGACTGACAGTAAACTTGATGGGGATACATTTAACATGTACAATTACACAAGTTATAGCATGGGTGACAATACATAGGCTAAAATACAGTGTATGGGGCATCTAAAACTAGAGTAGGGTGGCTCCTTTTTTTTATCGATTTTTTTAAACAATGTCCTTCTGTTTTTCTACACAGTCTCACATGTAAAAAAGTCTGAAAACACACAGCTGAAATAGATAAAACTCCCAAATACCTACTGCATCACTGACCATGGCCTTTGACGGATGGAGGAAAGGTTGCATCATGGTATATATTGGATACAGGATTTTCTCCATTGCAGAAGAAAGGCAGCTCTGCAAATAAAATAAGATGTGAGGTCCAGTATATGGAGGAACTGGGATCCATCCACTTGGTAAAAGGGAGGGTGAAGAGGTAAATTCCCTCTCCCCCTGAGGCAAGGGGATAGTGGAAGGGTCCAAACCATTGTGTAAATGACTGTGATTTATTGTGTTGACCCATTATATGGCAGACCTGGAATCCCTTTGCCCGGCATAAGGGGGTTTAAGAAGTTAAATTCCCTCATCTCGAAGAGGAGACCGAGGAAGGGTCTAAACCATTGCGTATATACGTCTGTTATTATTGTTTTGTGATTTAAGGTGTTTTTTTAGTTGTTATTGTGTGGATTGGTGGTGTTTGAGTTGTTTGAATAGAGATGTGGTGTGATACGTGTGTGATGTGCGAGATGAATATAATGTGGAAGGGGTAATGGGTAGTGTGAACAGTATTGAAAGGGTGCAGATAGATTGATGCTGCTGATCTTTGTATCATTACAAAGTATTATTATAAGTGCAGATTTTACATAACTATGAGTTCCCTCACCCAACTCAAACACATGTTTACAATGCTCCCGCTGTACCGAGGGAAGATTATGAAATATCATAGGGAGTTGGTTGCTGATATGAGAGGAGGGATGTTCAAGCCATGGCTCGAAGAAGGAATGGATAACAAAGATGTTCTGAGCATTGTGCATGCATATGTAGCTGTGAAATATAAGGGGAGGAAATTGAAGAACAGAAGGAGTATTTTGGAGCTTTGGAGAATGGTGGAGAATTTGGAAGATGTCCCCAAGGACCCTAAATGGTTAGAAATTGCAAATCAAGAGCCCTGTGTCTCTCCGGTGCCTAGTGTAGCCCTTACATCCTGTGATACAACCATAACTTCCACACCCTGACCACCCCCAAAGGGGTGTTACCATATGCAAGCAGCTGCAGGCTATGCTAATTCCGAGCATGTGCCTCAGACAGCCCCTGGACAGAAGGCCTTCACAACATATGAAAATGCCCTGCAGCCCCCAGCAGTAGATACTGTGCACACCCCATTAGGTATGGAAATGAAGAATAGGGCATACAGAGATTTGTAAACCGTGCTGCAAAGGACAGAGGTAGAGCTTGCATGAGTAAAGAAAGAAAAGGAGGATGGGCGAAGAGCGCCATTATGCACTGATGAATGGAGAGCAGGGGATAATGTATTCAGGATTGACAGCACCGCGATTAGGGACATGTATCTTGAAAAGCAGGATGGGGGATATAACGATGACAGGTATGCAGAGGGATTCCAATGGGTGGGCAGCTTAGACTATAAGTCAATCCGATCATACATTGATGTAGGAGCAGCAGAAGAGGAGGAGTGGGGCACGGATGATGAGAAGGGAGATGTGATGCTGCCTAGAGTGACACTGAGGGGCCGATTCATGGAACAAACATGCGCCGAAAATCTTTGCGCAAGCAGGCGCAAGCAGGCGCAAGCGCAAAAAAACAGGCGCACGCGTGCGATTCATGGAAGTCCCTGCGCGTGTTTACCTCGGGATGTGCGCCAAACCCGTGCATGGCGCACAAGTCACTGCAACATCCTGAAAGGCGTGCGTGACGCGCACAGTGAAAGCGCACAACCTCGGCACATACACCAGAAAGTGGGCGGGACACGGGGCGTAACACGCGGAATGGGGAACAACGCGCGAAAATAAGGGCGTAACTGGGGATGTACTGCAGGGAAGCAGATGGAACGCCCATACGCACTCGAACCACACGTATTCATGGAAACGAATAGGGCAAAGCCACGCACAGCCAAAGACACGCACAAGATGAAACACGTCCGCCACACGAAAGCAGGCGGTAGAGTCCCAGCGCATCACAAAAGTGGCAACATACAGCAATTGGGCCTGTGCGAGCGGGGCACGTGTATTGCGGGGGTGCGCGGGAAGTAACACACGCGATCGAGCGGGGTACTTGTATTTCGGGGGTGCGCGGGAAGTTACACACGCGATTGAGTGGGGTACGTGTACATCGGGGGTGCGCGGGAAGTTACACACGCGATTGAGCGGGGTACGTGTATTTCGGGGTGCGCGGGAAGTTACACACGCGATTGAGCGGGGTACGTGTATTTCGGGGGTGCGCGGGAAGTTACACACGCGATCACATCAGGGTACGTGTATTTCAGGGGTGCGCGGGAAGTTACACACGCAATCTCATCAGAGTACGTGTATTTCAGGGTGCGGGGGAAGTATCACACACAACATCAGCAGGGTACGTGTATTCCAGGGGTACGCGGGAAGTTCCATCGCAATTCCATCAGGGTACGTGTATTACAGGGGTGCGCGGGAAGTTCCACACGCAATCTCATCAGGGTACGTGTATTACAGGGGTGCGCGGGGAGCACCACACGTGAATTGCACGTGTGGGTCCTCGCAAGTGTTCCCTCTACACCCTCCACGGCCCCTGCAGGTGGCTCACACCACAGGGGTCTACCCTGCACATGTCCTGCAGGCACCCCATCCACCATGGCCATGCCCCCCAGCCAACCCACATGTCAACTTGCACTACTGCCCACCAACGCATGTCCCCCTGCACCCCCAGCCACCAGGGGCACCCTCCACCAGTCCCCCACCCATGTCTCCCACCACCCCCAGCAGTGCAGGGGCACCCTCCACCAGGCCCCCACCCATGTCTCCCACCAGCCCCACCCCCCAGCAGTGCAGGGGCACCCTCCACCAGGCCCCCACCCATGTCTCCCACCACCCCCACCCCCCAGCCACCAGGGGCACCGTTCACCAGGCCCCCACCCATGTCTCCCACCACCCCCACCCACCAGCAGTGCAGGGGCACCCTCCACCAGGCCCCCACCCATGTCTCCCACCACCCCCACCCCCCCAGCCACCAGGGGCAGCCTCCACCAGGCCCCCACCCATGTCTCCCACCACGCCCACCCCCCAGCCACCAGGGGCAGCCTCCACCAGGCCCCCACCCATGTCTCCCACCACCCCCACCCCCAGCCACCAGGGGCAGCCTCCACCAGGCCCCCACCCATGTCTCCCACCACCCCCACCCCCCAGCCACCAGGTGCAGCCTCCACCAGGCCCCCACCCATGTCTCCCAGCACCCTCACCCCCCAGCCACCAGGGGCAGCCTCCACCAGGCCCCCACACATGTCTCCCACCACCCCCACCCCCCAGCAGTGCAGGGGCAGCCTCCACCAGGCCCCCACCCATGTCTCTCACCTCCCCCACCCCCCAGCCACCAGGGGCAGCCTCCACCAGGCCCCCACCCATGTGTCCCACCACCCCCACCCCCCCAGCACTGTGGGGCACCTGCCAGCAGGCCCCCACCCATGTCCAACTCATGTTCCCCACCACCCCCACCCCCCAGCACTGTGGGGCACCTGCCAGCAGGCCCCCATCCATGTCCAACTCATGTTCCCCACCACCCCCACCCCCCAGCAATGTGGGGCACCTGGCAGCAGGCCCCCACCCATGTCCAACTCATGTTCCCCACCACCCCCACCCCCCAGCACTGTGGGGCACCTGCCAGCAGGCCCCCACCCATGTCCAACTCATGTTCCCCACCACCCCAACCCCCCAGCACTGTAGGGCACCTGCCAGCAGGCCCCCACCCATGTCTCCCACCACCCGCACCCCCCAGCCACCAGGGGCAGCCTCCACCAGGCCCCCACCCATGTCTCCCACCACCCCCACCCCCCAGCAGTGCAGGGGCAGCCTCCACCAGGCCCCCACCCATGTCTCCCACCACCCACAGCAGTTCAGGGGCACCCTCCACCAGGCCCCCACCCATGTCTCCCACAAACCCCACCCCCAGCAGTGCAGGGGCACCCTCCACCAGGCCCCCACCCATGTCTCCCACCACCCCCACCCCCCAGCCACCAGGGGCACCCTCCACCAGGCCCCCACCCATGTCTCCCACCACCCCCACCCCCAGCAGTGCAGGGGCACCCTCCACCAGGCCCCCACCCATGTCTCCCACCACCCCCCAGCCACCAGGGGCAGCCTCCACCAGGCCCCCACCCATGTCTCCCACCACCCCCAGCCACCAGGGGCAGCCTCCACCAGGCCCCCACCCATGTCTCCCAGCACCCCCACCCCCCAGCCACCTGGGGCAGCCTCCACCAGGCCCCCACCCATGTCTCCCAGCACCCCTACCCCCCAGCCACCAGGGGCAGCCTCCACCAGGCCCCCACCCATGTCTCCCACCACCCCCAGCCACCAGGGGCAGCCTCCACCAGGCCCCCACCCATGTCTCCCAGCACCCCCACCCCCCAGCCACCTGGGGCAGCCTCCACCAGGCCCCCACCCATGTCTCCCAGCACCCCCACCCCCCAGCCACCAGGGGCAGCCTCCACCAGGCCCCCACCCATGTCTCCCACCACCCCCAACCCCCAGCAGTGCAGGGGCAGCCTCCACCAGGCACCCACCCATGTCTCCCACCACCCCCAACCCCCAGCCGCCAGGGGCAGCCTCCACCAGGCCCCCACCCATGTGTCCCACCACCCCCACCCCCCCAGCAATGTGGGGCACCTGCCAGCAGGCCCCCACCCATGTCCAACTCATGTTCCCCACCACCCCCACCCCCCAGCACTGTGGGGCACCTGCCAGCAGGCCCCCACCCATGTCCAACTCATGTTCCCCACCACCCCCACCCCCCAGCACTGTGGGGCACCTGCCAGCAGGCCCCCACCCATTTGCAACTCATGTTCCCCAGCCAACATGTCATCACAATCTAGATCCCTGGTCCCTATGGTCAGCCTGCAAATGCAAAACACCCACCCGAGTATTGCATCCACCCACTCATAATTTGCAATTACATCACAGAACACCAATTGCAAGTTCGGAAACAAACACATTTCCCTCACATACACCCAATGGGTGTCAGTGAATCGCAAAACCCATATCATGAAATGCATGACACCAATGAGATACCACACATTGAAGTTCACCAAAAAAAATATGTATTAAAGGAAACATAAATAGAATCAAAAATGAAGAAACAGAAATGTGAATGTACAAAAATTAAAAGAAGCATGTCCGTGAAAAAAAGCAAAACCAAAAATAAAATTCCAAAGTAATGGTGTCCAAAGTCAATGTCCACAAAACAAAATCCAATGGGAAATAAAAAAGAAAGCCATTGCCCCATGGTTAAAATGTGAAAAAAAAATACAATCCAACAGTGAACTATGTACATGGGAACAAGCCAGGGTCCATTATCCCAACAAAAGAAAGGAAACCTATCTAACTACACTAACTAATAAAATAAACTATATACAAAAATGTGGCCAATGTCCGAAAGGTCCAAATAAAATCAAAACAAAAATGAAACCTAACACTACCTACATAACAAGGGCAGCGGGCTAGTTTCACGGCTCACTTGTGGATGTCCCGGACCAGGGCATCATCGAACTCCTGCTCAATGTCCCGGAGGCGGTCCTCCTCCATGGCCCGGAGGGTCCGCAGGGCCGTCGACTTGTCCACCTCCAAACCCCTGCGGATTGCCTCCAGGCACTCGGCCCGCCTCAGGGCCCTCCGCATGGAGTTCTCCGCCCTGACCATTGTGAGCCGTGCCTCTTCCGCCCGCTGCCGCTCTGCATCTATGGCGTGGCCCAACTGCTGCCACACGGAAGACACTCTCTGTCCTGGGTCCTCCTGCCCTCCGGCCGATGCCTGCCCCTCCGATGTTGAAGGCCCCGAGCCTTCATGGCTCCCACCACGTTGCTGCTGCTGCTGTGCCTCTGCCCGTGCACTGCCTCCTGCTGCCTGCACATCCTCCGCCGGCTGGGGTGCAGTCATAGATGTGGCCACCCCTGCTGGACGTCTGACTCCCGACTGTGGCAGGGATGCCTCTTCCACCAGCCTGGCCGCACCGTCAGAGGCAGCTCCACAGGGCACCCAGGTGACTGATGGGTGGGAAGATGGCACGGAGGACGACTGGCGCATAGGGGGTCCAGTTGAGGAGGGGGTCGTAGCAAGCCCCATCAGACGGAGGAATCCGGCCTGGGTGACCTGTCCCAGCAGGCTGACGTGGTCAACGAGCCATTCGAGATGACGTGCAGTCTCCTCATGAAAAGACTGCAGGTCACCTCGCATGGCCCGTTGACGCAACGCCACACCAGTCAGGACAGGCTCAACCCGGACCCGGATAGCCATGTCCGCAGGCAGAGGAAGGCCAGGTGACGTGAGCTCATCCCCTGCCTGAAAACGGGTCTGGACGTAGGCATCCCTGCTGGTGCAAGATGATGCAGGGACAGAATCAGGGACAGGATTGCACACAGGCACCTCTGCGGCGGCCTGTGCTGCCTCCTGTCCCTGGTCCTGCACTGCACCACTAGCACCAGTGGGATCCCCACCTCCAGACCCCGTCTCTGGTGCTTGCACGGCCTCCTCCTCCACCAAACCCCCCACCAACCTGGATGACTCCGTGCCATCTTCCCCTGTTGGGCCCAGTGCGGTCCCAGCTGCCCCTTCTGCTGCTGAGGAGTTCAACTCCAACCTCCGCCTTTTGGACCTCCCCCAGGCAGCTGCGGCCTGGGACGCGGCACCGGACTCCTCACTTCCCGACGAGATGACAACATGGGAGGGGAGCCGGGCCTTGCGTCTCCGGCTGGCGGTGGGATCCCCGCCGCTGTGCTCCACAGCACCTTCTCCGCCCTCTTCATCATTTGACGCTGCAGACAGGGAGAAACAAAACACAGGCATCAGGGCACTGTACAATGGACACATACACACATGACAGTTGTACATGAGTGGCATTGGCAAACCTCAGACATGTCATCAGAATCCCCAACACACATGTCATTTCAACTCGCACACATGAGCCGTACCACAGCCATATCGCAACTGCCAGCACCATCCATACACATACAACAGCATGAGCAGGCAAAGGTGAGCCAGACATCACATGCAACACAGGAAGTGCACCACACATGTACACACACCACCACACTTGCATGCATGTGTACACCCTTGCCAAGTGTCGCAGTGTTCAGACGGGCATCCATGTCACATCTGCCAATCAGGCTTCCACATACCGCTGTCACATGCATCCATGTTGCATCACTGTTGTCAAATACACACACATGCACATGTACACAGTGCTGATACATGCAGCCGAAAACAACATACATGCATGACATCACGGACATGTCTACTTACATACACATTCATCCAAACATGTGTGCCCACACAACTGCATTTGGCATGCAAGCCTACACACACAAGCACCATCCATGTCTCACACATTCCAGCCCTCGCATGTGTTAGCCCCACGGCCCTGTACACCACCACCCATACTCGACCCCATACAAACAGATGTGCAACCTGCACACTACTGAAAAATCACCACATGCACTGCTCACAATCAGGATGCATGTACACTTACCGCTCGACTCCAGAAGGGTCTGCCTCTCAAGGACCTGGACGTGGAGCGCTGGGGATATGCGTTCCAGGACCCTCATCTGTTCTTCCGACAAGTGGCCCTGGCGCCCCTTGGCATCCGCTGCCTTCAAGAGGCGCCGGGCCTTGTTCAGGGTCCTGGACCTGAAGTCCTCCCAGCGCTTCTTGACATGTTGTAAGTCGTGGACTGCCACCCCCTCCGCGTTGATGGCAGTCACAATGTCAGTCCAGATCCGAGTCCGTCCTTCCTTGTCGGCGCGGGAACTTCCGAAGAGGGCATCTCACTGCCCCAGGACTTGCTCCACCAGGACACCAACTTCGGTGGCCCTGAAGCTGGTGCCCCTCTGCCTCTCTGGCCGGGGGTTGTCAGTGGTCTCAGATGGTGTTTGCCCCGACATGACAACCCCAGAGGCATGAGTGGGTGGGCAACTGGGTCCGGGGCTGTGCTGTGGAGCGATGGAATCCCAGTCGGGAGTCTTCGGTTCCAGCAGGGGTGGTCACAGCAACAGCACCCCTGGCTGATGTGCAGGCAGCAAATGGCAGGGCACGTGGGCAGCAGGCAGTCAGGCAGCAGCAGATGGCAGGTGGGAGCGTGCTCGGGGCTCTGGGGGGCAGTAGTTCGGCCTTCTGGGCAGGAGCGTGGTCTTCCGTGTGCTTACGCGTGGCCAGCTTGATACGGAGTGATTTGGCACGTGAAAAATCTGCACGTCAGTGTGTAATTCGAGGAAAGGCCCTTAGCGCGTAAGCGCATCTGCACGCATAAGCATTTTCATTGGACAGAAGGCCCCTCAAGCGCAAGCGCCCCTGTGACGTGACACGTACAGACGTGCATGGGCATTTCAGCGCGCGTGAAAAACTGCACGTCCGCGTGCAATACGAGGAAAGGGCCCATGCACGTAAGCGTGCGTGAAAAACTGCACGTCCGCGTGCAATACGAGGAAAGGGCCCATGCGCATAAGCGCGCGTGGAAAACTGCACGTCCGCGTGCAATACGAGGAAAGGGCCCATGCGCGTAAGCGCACGTGGAAAACTGCACGTCCGCGTGTAATACGATGAAAGGGCCCATGCGCGTAAGTGACGTGACGCGCGCGTGCGTTTCCCTCAGCACGGGTTAAAGGTGAGCGGGCCCAGCAGTTCGCTGTACATGCCTTTTCGTGGAGACCGACGTGTGTTGCTGCTTCCTGTTGTTTCGCGCGCCATCACAACTTCACAGCTATCAAGGACGTATCTCTTCTTTTGGCAGGGGTATTGGCTACGGTGAGTTTTTCTGCATCGCGCTAGTCAGACGGTGAGTCGCACACGCTCTTTTTCCCTGTGTATCGCACCCATTTTCGATGTCATAGTAGCCTGCGTGTCCCACGCGTACGCGTTATTCATGTTACTGGGTGCCACCGCGTACTGCGGGAGGTTGAATCCACGCACGTAGGCTGGAGGGTTGCGTGCACGGTTTTACTGCAGTTTTGGGGTGCCTGAGCGTTGCGTGACCCGTCACCACATCACCGGGGTCACATACAGCCTTGCAGGTGCAGGGGGGCTGTAAACATCTTGCTTCCCGCCCCCTTCACCCAAATTGCCCAGGTCAATTGTGGTGTACACCTCCCATTAGCACCACTCCATCTGTGCCAGCACTACTACTTCTGTGCCATGGTTGGGAGGGCACCAAAGGTGAGGGGCGCCTCAGCTGGGCGTCCTCCTCGTGGCGGGCGTGGTCGGGGACGTGGCCGTGGTGACCAGGGAGTAGGGGGACTCCAGGGTGTCCAGGGCAGCCACAGAGGGGGAAGAGGCAGGGGTGCGCCACTTGAGCACAATGTTGTGCCATGTGTCGGTGCAGCCATGCCACCACCCCCTGTGGTTCCGGGGCATGCAGCTCCTGCATCTGGCACTGGCACCCGTACGACCCGGCAGTCCGTTCCATCGACTGCCACGGGCCCAAGGGTAGTGGTAGCTGCAGGTGCAGCTGTGGACACCGCCACCCATGCTCAGGGTCTGCCAGCGCAGGCTGTGTTGGCACTTGAAGAGCCCTTGGTAGATCTCCAACATGCCAGGGGGGAAACCATAGGGGCAGGCCGGGCTGCTCAGACCAAGACACGTGTCCCTGGGGCAGTCATGTCATCTGCTGCCCCGAACAGCCGGTGTTGGCAAGTGCAGGGGCAGATGCACCCAACAGCACCCCGGTTGTGAGTCTGCCAACCAGGACCGTTGCGGTCAATGACCCTGCCACAGCTGATGTTGCTGCGCAGGGTCCATTAGTGGGCACCCAGCTGCCACTGACACAAGTCAGGCCTTTGGTCATCCCTCCACCTGCCACTCTCTTGGCTCAATCCACCGAACCCACTGGCCATACTGGTCAGGGCGGCATTAGCCAGCCAGGGTCTGCGCCACAGTCCAAGAGGAGGAAGGTTGCACCTGCAGCACAGGCTGGGACCCCACACACAGCCACGACCTCCTGCACGTCGAGGAAGAAGCCTTTCTGTAAGCAGGAACTGGACTTCCTCGTGGACTACGTGCGGGGCCACAGCCGTGACATGCTAGTGGGTGCCAATAGTCAGACTACGGCTGCCCAACGTGACACCCACTGGAAGCATGTTGCGGAACATGTCAGTTCATTCGGCCATGATGTGCGGCGTGCAAAAAGCGTTGGAATGACATCAAGCGCAGCACTAAGGCTAAGCGTGCCTCAAATTACAACTTGACTCTGGTGACTGGCGGTGGGCCTGCACCAGAGGAGGAAGAACTCACTCCGCATGAGGCTCTCGTTGCGGAGTTCATACCACCTGAATTGGTCGAAGGAGTGGGGGAGATGCTGGACTTTGATGCCCAGTCCAGTGAGTGTTGATGCGTGTTTGTTGAGGACGTGTGTGTTTCACTTGTGGGATGTGTTGTGCATGATTGCTGCTACATGTGACGTGTACATGGTTCTGATGTGTAAGTAATGCAATGCTTCCGTCATGCATGTCTCCTCTGCCTGCATGCGGGACTCCATGTGGGCATGCTCCCTTGCCCATCCTCCGCCACTCTGCACCCCAGTTCCACCTTTGCACTGGTCTGCTTTAATCTTGCCAATGTGTAGTTTCTTGTTCATGTGTCCTGTGTAGATGCTAACTTCCAGCGTAGAAACTGCCAGACATATGCCGTGTGGTACAGCCGTAGTACTCGATGCAGGGTATCTCACTTGTACTGTGCATGGGTCAGATGTCCCGCAGGGACATGAGTGCCCATTCATGCTCCATGTGCATTGCATGCATGCCCCTATGTGTCCTTGACTGGATGATCACTGTAATATGAGTCCTTGGGTACATACATTGCCTGCCATCTCATCGGCCTCCCCATGTCAACTGTGGCTCAGTCCTGCGTTGCACACATGTTTAGGCTCTGACAATCTGTGTGGCTCACACGTGGGCGGCCTCCGGAGTTTTCATCATGTGTCCTGCCCACTGTCCCAGCATCATTTGCAGTGTTGTAATTTGAATCACATTAAGCTGTTGATGCCAGTCAACACTGCCTGTCAATACACAGGTGTATGGTCAGCCTTTTGATACCATGCTAGGCATCCCTGCTTTGGTACTGGGGTGGAGGGGTGCTTGGCTTCTAGACATGGTACACATTGAATGCACAATGCACATGATGTGTGAATTTGACATTGCACTGCCTTCACATTTCCTGGCACACACCATGGAGTGCTTGTACATGTAGGTAGTGAGTGGCGTACACATTTTCTGCACTGCATAGACCCACTTCCATGGAAACTGCCACCTTTCAACAGGTCTGATCACAGAAGCTATTCAAAGTAGACCCAGCATGCATGCCAGGTCATATGTTGTGTGTCACATGTCTGCCGGATGCCTTTGCTGTTGGTGTGTGTGTGTGTCGTGTGCTTCTGACATGTGTAGTGACCTTTTTTCTCTCTATTTTTCAGGTGATGACGCAATGGAGGCGGAGGATGGTGTTGTCATGCCAGACACAGGGTTGGTAACACCACATCAACCCGGCACTAGTGGGGGTCGTGGGGTGGTAGGACACAAAAACCCCCAAGTGCTGCAGTCCATCTTGTCTCTGGCTGCCTATGAGTCCAGCCTTGATGACGACTCTGACGTCCATGTTGAGTTGGATGAGCATCAAGTCCATGTGTCAGGGGTGAGTGATTCTGATGTGGACACTCCTCTGTCTGCGACACCTGCACTGAGGGATCAGACAGTCTTGGTTCCTCCGCCCGTGGTGGATCGGGACGCAGGGTCACCCTCCACACCAGTCACTGATGTGCCTGGGACATCACGTCGATGGGGGCATGTAGTCGTGCCGCCGCAGGCGGTGCCAACACAGCGAGGATCCCCGGTCCTTGGGTCCCGCAGGGGTCAAGCCCGGCAATGCGGTCGCCGCGCGCAACCGCTGTATACTGAGTGGGAGCAAGACATGACTGCCAATTCAGAACGGCAGGGGGCAGCAATGGAGAACATCGCTGAGAGCATGGAGCGTGTGGCCCGATCTGTGCTCACCCTGCTAGGCAGGTGCTTCTCCAGCAGCAGGCGGCACGGTCCACGGCCCGCTCGCTCAGGCTGGGCATGGCGGCCTCAGACAGGGCACGCCAGGCTGAAATGTCGTCTCTGCGTCAAGCAATTGCTGCTCACGCAGAGGCGCACATGGATGCCCTGAGGGAGGAGTATGCTTCCCTCAGATCCACTCTGGGTGACCTTATGATGTCCCAGAGGCAGCAGGCAGAGGATAGGTTTGCACAGCTTGAGCGTACCATCTCAGCTGAGCTACAGGCTTGCCGGGAGGTGCAGCGGTTGTCCAGCCAGGCCTTGCAGGAGGAACTCCGTGTTACACGTGCTACCTTGCAACAGGAAGCACGTGTATCACGTGAGGTTCTGCATGCAGACCTATGTCACATCGCCATACAGAACCAGGCTCACCCGTCCGGCAGACTTGCTGCCGACGAGGGGCAAGCTGCGGCTAGGCGTGGCCAGGCTACTGTGCCACGTCCTCCTTTCCAGGATGAGCCAGACTCAGACGACCATCTATCTCCCACATAGGTCGGGCTGTGCAGGCGTTGAGCCCATGGAGGTTTTTTTTTAGGCTCAGCATCATCGCATGTGGATGTTGAGCAGCATCCTGTACCTCCCCCCTCCTGGGTGCCTCCCCTCCCCCCCGGGTCGTATGTGGCCATTTTTGATTTTTCTTTTAGTTTAGTTAGTTAAGTTTCTGTTTGATAGTTAGTTTAAATAGGTAATGTAGGTTTTCCATTGTTAGTGCAATTAGTTAATAGTTGATTTAGTTTAAAATTGCTAGTCTATTGTGCTTTCATGTGACGGTGCAGTGCTTTGTGGCTTTTGAAGGCATCCACTGTCTGTTCCAGCTGGGCCCTTCATGGTTGTCTTGTGTATGTGTTTGCTGCTTGGGGTCCTTGACTCACATATGCCACTCCTGCCTCCCTTATCCATGGGCTCGCAAGGATGGTTCGGTGTTACAGAATATTACACAAGGGCTTTGGACTGTCATATCTGTGGCATGTCTGGTGCTGTGTGACTTGTGTTGACACCCCTAGTGGGGATGATTTTGGTGTCATTGTCCACTGTTTGGCTTTTGCTAGATGGGATGTGTCATGAATAATGTGTACATTGATTGCTATGCATTGTGTAGTATGTTTCATATCTTTCCTGTACACGTGCTTGTTGGAATTCATGCTGTAGTTAGTGTACCACACTTTGGATGTGAAAGACGGACTGATGGTGTGATTTGTGATGTGACTCTCTGACATGGTCAAGTAATGAGATGCCTGATGAGACACACACAGATGACTTTGAAGCATTAATCATGTGTTTCATGCCCTTTCTGCAGGGGGATGAGCCTCCAGAGCACCTTTGCCAGCAGGCATGGCCCATTGGACGACGGAAATCTGGACCCGTTTGTTGGTACCCACATGCACATGTGTGCACAAGCAGAGGCACAGGGATTGCAGACCCACATCCTAGAACTAATGACATGTTCCAAGGAACTCCAGGCAAGGTGAGCATCACAGGGGGGCCACAACACAGCAAAGCTTGCACGAGGCGAGTTGCACATGCAGGCTTAGTCACAGCACTGAGGGTGAGCTTAGACGAATATTGGTGTTGAAGCACACAATGCAGCTCAGATGTGTTTGTGGACTGATGGCTGTTGATAGTAGGGTTGTCTGGGACACATGCAGGGGCAGTGGCACATACCCTCCGGTACACCAAGGTCCATTGAGGCACTTGCATCAACCATGTAGCATTCCGAGACATGGAAAGAGGCAGCTCACAGGGACATACAGCAAGGGACATACTTGGGTGCAGTGCATTTCATTTCCATGTACTTTATGATAAATGCACTGCAAACTTTGTTTCGGTCATGGTGGTGCGCAACTTGCACGAAGTCATGGCTTGCTATATGGGTCTGTCTGCTTACCTAGGGAACATTGCATGTTGTGTGAATTGTGACACATTGGTGTTCCATTTGCCACGCACCCACCGGCGGCTGACCTACTGCATTGACTGTGTATGACCCGTCACAGGGGTACTGATATATATGGGTATGAAGCATCTAAACCAGATTGTCTGTTTGTAGAGTACTCTGTTGCTATGGGGCATGTTTGGTGGTGTGTTTTTGTGTAATTGGCACGTACTGGTTGTTGACTGTGGCTCTCTTTGCAGCATTGCAGTGCTCCTTTTTACCGGACCTGAGAGTGCGCAGGCAGGAGGCCAGCACTCAAAACCATAGCTAAGTGTCTTGTTGTTTTTCTTTCAAACTGCTCTGCATAGGCTTGCTGGGGGGGTGCACTAATGCATGGATGTATGTGTGATTCAATTTGGTATGTTTTTTTCCCCCTAATCACCCGGAATCCTATGCATTTTTGAAGCCTGTACCCTCTACCCGGTGTTCCTGCTTCCCGTACCTATCCAAGCAACGTTCCCTAACCCTCTTTCCATGCTGGGGTCGCGGATGCCTGTGTAAGCCCCGAACTTGCAGGCACCAAAACCCTAGAGGGGGTGGTTGGTTCGTACCACTCCTAAGCCTGGACTACAGAAGGCCATAACAATGATGTCCAAGTTCATTTGGATTGTGTATGTGTTCATGCAGGTAGTACATTTTCGTGCATTCCCTACTTTCATGTGTCATTGCTCCTCCCCTCTCCTGCCACTCATTCCATTTATCCAGTGTGCCAATACCTGTCCCGACTGCATATCCCTGAACCTCCTTCCCCACCAGGGTCTCAGGGGCCTGTGTGAGTTTGACCTTGCAGGCACCCGGGACACGGTGGGGGTGGTTGTTTCATGACACTCCCACGCCTGTACACGGGACCTGTGACAATACACATCCGTTCATGATGCATCATCCTATGTTATGTACCAGTCATGGTTCACATCCTGTTGTGACAATGTTTTACTGTGCTACCTTGGTTGTTGCATCATTGTGGTAGTACTTGGCCTTTGTGAGGTACTGCTACGTCAAGTCATCTACTGGAGGGTGTTCGGGTTCGTTTTTATGCCTTGGATTTTGTGATTTTGGAAATGAGTGTGGATTCTGAGGGATCAGGCATCTTTTTACACACAAGGTGGGAGATGGTGACAAAGGGTAAAGGTGATCCTGTGGCCAGGTGGAATTGAGGGTTGGAGGCTCCATGACCCAGGTGCAGTTGTTCAGTGTGTCATGGTCATTTGTGAGGGGGGGGGTTGTTGTTGATAGTTGCCTTGCCCTGCAGTGTCATGGGAACCCTAACATTGTAATGGTGGTATCCTATGTACATGTTGTATTCTGCTGATCAATGCCTGTTCATGTGTTGTGTTTTCCTTTCAGGTGTGAGGGGATAGTTGTGGTTTGACATGCTGGGGTGTACACATGGTGAATGTTCACATGTGATGTGGAGGGGAACACTGATGGTCACTTGAGTGCACATGCATATGTGGAGTGCATGTCCTTGCAGAACCACACACTTGCACTCTGATGCACTACATGTACTCCCACCCTTGCATATCCACGTGTACACTGTTTGCCTTCTGGTGCCCACTGTGTCCCTGCAGCACATGTTCTGTGACTGATTATGGATCCAGTACATGCCTAATTTGATGTTTGATGTGGTCTGTCACTTAGATGTGATGCTCAGGGTGTGCATCACACACAATGGCTGTTCACTGTGCTGTGCGCTGAGCAGTGTGTTGCAGGAGTAGGACACTGCACACATGAGCTGCAGTGTTGATTTTGCAATGCATAATGTGCGTGTAGACAGGCATTCATTGTTATGTTACGTCTACGACTGTTGTAATGCATTTGGAAATGACTTATTTTGAGTGGGAGATTTTGTTGGTCTGTCATTTCATCTGATTCCGGGTCAGGCATCATTGTCTGATGCCACTGTACATTTAGGACATGGCAATGTGTACCTTATCGTTACTGTGTTGGTGTATGGGTATTGCTTGCCATGTCATGTTGTGGTTTGGGAGGGTTTGAGTGACATGACAGTGATGGCCATGGCCTGTTTTGCAGGTGTGTGTGATGCACAGCTTGCATGTCAGGGTCATCCGCTTCTCAGAGCAACTAGCTGGGGGTAGATTTCTCTCCGCGGCAGGGCCCTCCCCCTGGAACAGACTTCCTGCCTGACTTGAACCTGAGGGGAACCATCTCCAGTTCTGGAAGCACCTCAAGACCTTCCTCTTTGCTTCTGCTTACTCTCTGCCTCTTCCTTGCAGAATTCTTCACTGGAACTGCACAGGAGCTGCAACTGGGCCACTCTCACCGACCTCGGTCCCCGGCCCAGCCACTCTCCACTTGCACTGCCTCCCTGGCAACCCCTGCACTGCAGTACTGTCTCTCTGTCCCTACAGCCCTCCCTTCCCAGCACTTCTCTGCACTTACCTTTGCAGTTGCCACCAGCCAACCTATGTATTATTTTTTTGGGCTACTTCCCCTGTACTGGACTCCCCCCCACCCTTCCCCTTGCACTTTTCCCTTCCCCCTACCCCTGCACTTGCACGATCTCAATGACACCTGGGCTAGGAGTACCGTTGTCTGTCTTCCCTTGTTCCCCCCTCCCTGCCTCATCGCGCCTTGAAATACTTGTGTATGGGCCATATCATGTCATATGTCATGTGTGCCTTTTGGTCACACAGGTTAGCTTGTGTTTAAGTAGCTAGGGATGCAGACGATGTGGCACTTCCATGGCAACTATCTCAGGGTGGTAGGGTTGTGACAGTTGACTGTCTCTTTGACATCATCGATTGTCACCTGGTATGTGCCAGGCCTGTGTGCACTCCGCAGGGGTGGGAGTTTAGGTGAAAAATGTGGCCACAAGCTGGGTCCGGGCTTCCTCGCCACGTGCCCTGTCCCCTCCCATGGGCAGCACCTGTGCCTGTGGTTGGGGATGTGGGGGCACCACCATGTCCACCGGGACGCCCTGCCGTGTTGCAACATTGTGCAGGACACATGCTGCCACAATGATCCTGCACACTACTGGTGGTGCATAGAGTAGTTGCCCACCAGAGCGGTCAAGGGAGCGGAAACGTGACTTGAGCACTCCGAATGTGCGCTCCACTATGCCCCTGGTTGCAATATGGGCGGCGTTGTATCTTACCTGGGGTGGTGTGGTGGAGTTCCGGATTGGCATCATCATGTGGTTGCTCAGAGGGTAGGCACTGTCCCCTGGGGAGGTGATAATAGTTGAGATTATTAGGGTTTGGATATTTGTCTGTGTGTGACTTGCATGCATGTGCAAGGGCATTTGTACTGACCTAGGAGCCATGTGTCGCCATGCTGCCCAGCTTCCAGGGCCCGGCTCAGGGCGGACATTCTGTATATGAAACTGTCATGGGTGGAGCCAGGGTAGTTTGCATAGACAGAGGTGATGATTCCCTTTGCATCGCATACCACCTGTACATTGATGGAATGCAAGTGCTTGCGGTTTCGGTAGATGTGCTCAGTGGCCCTAGGTGGACGTAGGGCCACATGGGTGCAATCTATGGCACCAAGCACTTTGGGGAAGTGTGCCACCCTGTAAAAATCCAGGACAACGGCCTGCCTTTCTGCGGGTGTTCTGGGCATGTATATGTGCCTGCGGACTGAGGGGCGCGCTGTCATGATTGCCAGTAGCTGGTGTAGGCAGCGTGACTGCGTGGCCTGTGAGACCCCCCCCACTATGGCAGTGGTCCGCTGAAATGACCCAGTGGCCAAAAAATGCAGGACATTGAGCAGCTTCTCCAAGGGGCTCAATGCTTGGGAGCAAAGGGTGGGGGATGTAAGGTCATCTTCCCACTCCCTGACCAAGTCTAGGATGATATGGGTGGAAACCTATACCTGCCGTAGACCTGGTCGTCAGGCATCCCAAAAAGGCTTGTCCGTGGTGCGAAAATGCGTGCCCTGGCTATTCTCCTCCTCCTGCGGTGTCCCACGATCAGTGCAGCGACAAATGGGGCATTCATCGTAGCTGTATATACGCGTTTGTTGTTTGCGCGCACTTTTATGCTGTGCGCGGGGACGCTTCCGCCTGCCTTCGTGTGGGCGGACGCGTTGACGCCTGTGCACGTCTTTTGCCGTGCGTGGGTTTCCCGTATTCGGATATGTGGTAAGACTGTACGTCTGAGTGTCATCGCGTGTGATCGGAGGGGAGTGAGCGTACACGCGATTGGCCTGGGTACGTGTGTTTCGGGGTGCGCGGGAAGTTCCACACGCGATTAGCCTGGGTACGTGTGTTCCGGGGTGCGCGGGAACTTTCACACGCGATTGCTGGAAATCCATGTGTGTTCTGTCATCACGTGCAATGAGGGAAACACCCGCGCGCGTCACGTCACAGACGCGCTCACGCGCTAAGGGCCTTTGGTCCAATGAAATTGCATATGCGTGCTGCCGTGCATACGCGCTAAGGGCCTTTCCTCGAATTACACGCTGAGGTGCAGATTTTTCACGTGCCAAATCACTCCGTATCAAGCTGGCCACGCGTAAGCACACAGAAGACCACGCTCCAGCCCAGAAGGCAGAAGTACTGCCCCCCAGAGCCCCGAGCACGCTCCCACCTGCCATCTGCTGCTGCCTGACTGCCTGCTGCCCACGTGCCCTGCCATTTGCTGCCTGCACATCAGCCAGGGGTGCTGTTGCTGTGACCACCCCTGCTGGAACCGAAGACTCCCGACTGGGATTCCATCGCTCCACAGCCCAGCCCCAGGACCCAGTTGCCCACCCAAACCTGCCTCTGGGGTTGTCATGTCGGGGCAAACACCATCTGAGACCACTGACAACCCCCGGCCAGAGAGGCAGAGGGGCACCAGCTTCAGTGCCACCGAAGTTGGTGTCCTGGTGGAGCAAGTCCTGGGGCAGTATGATGCCCTCTTCGGAAGTTCCCGCGCCGACAAGGAAGGACAGACTCGGATCTGGACTGACATCGTGACTGCCATCAACGCGGAGGGGGTGGCAGTCCGCGATTTACAACATGTCAAGAAGCGCTGGGGGGACTTCAGGTCCAGGACCCTGAACAAGGCCTGGCGCCTCTTGAAGGCAGCGGATGCCAAGGGGCGCCGGGGCCACTTGTCGGAAGAACAGATGAGGGTCCTGGAACGCATATCCCCAGCGCTCCACGTCCAGGTCCTTGAGAGGCAGACCCGTCTGGAGTCGAGCGGTAAGTGTACATGCATCCTGATTGTGAGCAGTGCGTGTGGTGATTTTTCAGTAGTGTGCAGGTTGCACATCTGTTTGTATGAGGTCGGGTATGGGTGGGGGTGTACAGGGCCATGGGGCTAACACATGCGAGGGCTGGAATGTGTGAGACATGGATGGTGCTTGTGTGTGTAGGCTTGCATGCCAAATGCAGTTGTGTGGGCACACATGTTTGGATGAATGTGTATGTAAGTAGACATTTCTGTGATGTCACGCATGTATGTTGTTTTCGGCTGCATGTATCAGCACTGTGTACATGTGCATGTGTGTGTATTTGACAACAGTGATGCAACATGGATGCATGTGACAGCGGTATGCGGAAGCCTGATTGGCAGATGTGACATGGATGCCCGTCTGAACACTGCGACACTTGGCAGGGGTGTACACATGCATGCAAGTGTGGTGGTGTGTGTACATGTGTGGTGCACTTCCTGTGTTGCATGTGATGTCTGGCTCACCTTTGCCTGCTCATGTTGTTGTATGTGTATGGATGGTGCTGGCAGTTGCGATATGGCTGTGGTATGGCTCATGTGTGCGAGTTGAAATGACATGTGTGTTGGGGATTCTGATGACATGTCTGAGGTTTGCCAATGCCACTCATGTACAACTGTCATGTGTGTATGTGTCCATTGTACAGTGCCCTGATGCCTGTGTTTTGTTTCTCCCTGTCTGCAGCGTCAACTGATGAAGAGGGCGGAGAAGGTGCTGTGGAGCACAGCGGCGGGGATCCCACCGCCAGCCGGAGACGCAAGGCCCGGCTCCCCTCCCATGTTGTCATCTCATCGGGGAGTCCCAGGCCGCAGCTGCCGGGGGGAGGTCCAAGCGGCGGAGGTTGGAGTTGGACTCCTCGGCAGCAGAAGGGGCAGCTGGGACCCCACAGGGCCCAACAGGGGAAGATGGCACGGAGTCATCCAGGTTGGTGGGGGGTTTGGTGGAGGAGGAGGCCGTGCAAGCACCAGAGACGGAGTCTGGAGGTGGGGATCCCACTGGTGCTAGTGGTGCAGTGCAGGACCAGGGACTGGAGGCAGCACAGGCCGCCGCGGAGGTGCCTGTGTGCAATCCTGTCCCTGATCCTGTCCCTGCATCATCTTGCACCAGCAGGGATGCCTACGTCCAGACCCGTTTTCAGGCAGGGGATGAGCTCACGTCAACTGGCCTTCCTCTGCCTGCGGACGTGGCTATCCGGGTCCGGGTTGAGCCTGTCCTGACTGGTGTGGCGTTGCGTCAACGGGCCATGCGAGGTGACCTGCAGTCTTTTCATGAGGAGACTGCACGTCATCTCGAATGGCTAGTTGACCACGTCAGCCTGCTGGGACAGGTCACCCAGGCCGGATTCCTCCGTCTGATGGGGCTTGCTACGACCCCCTCCTCAACTGGACCCCCTACGCGCCAGTCGTCCTCCGTGCCATCTTCCCACCCATCAGTCACCTGGGTGTCCTGTGGAGCTGCCTCTGACGGTGTGGCCAGGCTGGTGGAGGAGGCATCCCTGCCACAGTCTGGAGTCGGACGTCCAGCAGGGGTGGCCACATCTACGACTGCACCCCAGCTGGCGGAGGATGTGCAGGCAGCAGGAGGCAGTGCACGGGCAGAGGCACAGCAGCAGCAGCAACGTGGTGTGAGCCATGAAGGCTCGGGGCCTTCAACATCGGAGGGGCAGGCATCGGCCGGAGGGCAGGAGGACCCAGGACAGAGAGTGTCTTCCGTGTGGCAGCGGTTGGGCCACGCCACAGATGCGGAGCGGCAGCGGGCGGAAGAGGCATGGCTCACAATGGTCAGGGTGGAGAACTCCATGCGGAGGGCCCTGAGGCGGGCCGAGTGCCTCGAGGCAATCCGCAGGGGTTTGGAGGTGGACACGTCGACGGCCCTGCGGACCCTCGGGGCCATGGAGGAGGACCGCCTCCGGGACATTGAGCAGGAGTTCGATGATGCCCTGGCCCGGGACATCCACAAGTGAGCCGTGAAACTAGCCCGCTGCCCTTGTACATAGTTATGTAGGTAGTGTTAGGTTTCATTTTTGTTTTGATTTTATTTGGACCTTTCGGACATTGGCCACATTTTTGTATATAGTTTATTTTATTAGTTAGTGTAGTTAGATAGGTTTCCTTTCTTTTGTTGGGATAATGGACCCTGGCTTGTTCCCATGTACATAGTTCACTGTTGGATTGTATTTTTTTTTCACATTTTAACCATGGAGCAATGGCTTTCTTTTTTATTTCCCATTGGATTTTGTTTTGTGGACATTGGATGTCATTACAACCCCGGCGTTAAGGGTTAACGACGGCGTTAACCCTTAACACCGGATTCCCACTTTAACGCCTGCTTTTGGCAGGCGCTAAAGTCCATGGCGCTAACCCGCCATGGTGCTAATTACGCCGCCGTAATTTACGGCGGCATAATTAGCGCCTTCCCCACTCCCATTATGCCCTATGGGGCAAAAATGGGAATGGGGAAGGGAAAATGGGAAATGGGGATTTACCGCCCCACTCACCTTGGAATGGGGCGGTAAATCCGCCATCCACCATGGTGTAAACGCAGTTTACACCATGGTGGTAAAGTTGGTGCACTTAGCACCAAGGTTGTAATGACCTCCATTGACTTTGGACACCATTACTTTGGAATTTTATTTTTGGTTTTGCTTTTTTTCACGGACATGCTTCTTTTAATTTTTGTACATTCACATTTCTGTTTCTTCATTTTTGATTCTATTTATGTTTCCTTTAATACATATTTTTTTTGGTGAACTTCAATGTGTGGTATCTCATTGGTTTCATGCATTTCATGATATGGGTTTTGAGATTCACTGACACCCATTGGGTGTATGTGAGGGAAATGTGTTTGTTTCGGAACTTGCAATTGGTGTTCTGTGATGTAATTGCAAATTATGAGTGGGTGGATGCAATACTCGGGTGGGTGTTTTGCATTTGGAGGCTGACCATAGGGACCAGGGATCTAGATTGTGATGACATGTTGGATGGGGAACATGAGTTGCACATGGGTGGGGGCCTGCTGGCAGGTGCCCCACAGTGCTGGGGGGTGGGGGTGGTGGGGAACATGAGTTGGACATGGGTGGGGGCCTGCTGGCAGGTGCCCCACAGTGCTGGGGGGTGGGGGTGGTGGGGAACATGAGTTGGACATGGGCGGGGGCCTGCTGGCAGTGCCCCACAGTGCTGGGGGGGTGGGGGTGGTGGGACACATGGGTGGGGGCCTGGCAGAGGCTTCCCCTGGTGGCTGGGGGGTGGGGGTGGTGGGAGACATGGGTGGGGGCCTGGTGGAGGCTGCCCCTGCACTGCTGGGGGGGTGGGGGTGGTGGGAGACATGGGTGGGGGCCTGGTGGAGGCTGCCCCTGGTGGCTGGGGGGTGGGGGTGCTGGGAGACATGGGTGGGGGCCTGGTGGAGGCTGCCCCTGGTGGCTGGGGGGTGGGGGTGCTGGGAGACATGGGTGGGGGCCTGGTGGAGGCTGCCCCTGGTGGCTGGGGGGTGGGGGTGGTGGGAGACATGGGTGGGGGCCTGGTGGAGGGTGCCCCTGCACTGCTGGGGGGTGGGGGTGGTGGGAGACATGGGTGGGGGCCTGGTGGAGGCTTCCCCTGCACTGCTGGGGGTGGGGGTGGTGGGAGACATGGGTGGGGGCCTGGTGGAGGCTGCCCCTTGTGGCTGGGGGGTGGGGGTGGTGGGAGACATGGGTGGGGGCCTGGTGGAGGGTGCCCCTGGTGGCTGGGGGGTGGGGGTGGTGGGAGACATGGGTGGGGGCCTGGTGGAGGGAGCCCCTGCACTGCTGGGGGGTGGGGGTGGTGGGAGACATGGGTGGGGGCCTGGTGGAGGGTGCCCCTGCACTGCTGGGGGTGGTGGGAGACATGGGTGGGGGCCTGGTGGAGGCTGCCCCTGCACTGCTGGGGGGTGGGGGTGGTGGGAGACATGGGTGGGGGCCTGGTGGAGGCTGCCCCTGGTGGCTGGGGGGTGGGGGTGGTGGGAGACATGGGTGGGGGCCTGCTGGCAGGTGCCCCACAGTGCTGGGGGGTGGGGGTGGTGGGGAACATGAGTTGGACATGGGTGGGGGCCTGCTGGCAGGTGCCCCACAGTGCTGGGGGGTGGGGGTGGTGGGGAACATGAGTTGGACATGGGTGGGGGCCTGCTGGCAGGTGCCCCACAGTGCTGGGGGGTGGGGGTGGTGGGGAACATGAGTTGGACATGGGTGGGGGCCTGCTGGCAGGTGCCCCACATTGCTGGGGGGTGGGGGTGGTGGGGAACATGAGTTGGACATGGGTGGGGGCCTGCTGGTAGGTGCCCCACAGTGCTGGGGGGGTGGGGGTGGTGGGACACATGTGTGGGGGCCTGGTGGAGGCTGCCCCTGGTGGCTGGGGGGTGGGGGTGGTGAGTGACATGGGTGGGGGCCTGGTGGAGGGTGCCCCTGGTGGCTGTTGGTGGGGGTGGTGGGAGACATGGGTGGGGGCCAGGTGGAGGGTGCCCCTGCACTGCTGGGGGGTGGGGGTGGTGGGAGACATGGGTGGGGGCCTGGTGGAGGCTGCCCCTGGTGGCTGGGGGTGGGGGTGATGGGAGACATGGGTGGGGGCCTGGTGGAGGCTGCCCCTGGTGGCTGGGGGTGGGGGTGCTGGGAGACATGGGTGGGGGCCTGGTGGAGGCTGCCCCTGGTGGCTATGGGGTGGGGGTGGTGGGAGACATGGGTGGGGGCCTGGTGGAGGCTGCCCCTGGTGGCTGGGGGGTGGGGGTGGTGGGAGACATGGGTGGGGGCCTGGTGGAGGCTGCCCCTGGTGGCTGGGGGGTGGGGGTGGTGGGAGACATGGGTGGGGGCCTGGTGCAGGGTGCCCCTGCACTGCTGGGGGGTGGGGGTGGTGGGAGACCTGGGTGGGGCCTGGTGGAGGGTGCCCCTGGTGGCTGGGGGTGCAGGGGGACATGTGTTGGTGGGCAGTTGTGCAAGTTGACATGTGGGTTGGCTGGGGGTCATCGCCATGGTGGATGGTGTGCCTGCAGGACATGTGCAGGGTAGGCCCCTGTGGTGTGAGCCACCTGCAGGGGCCATGGAGGGTGTAGAGGGAACACCTGGGAGGACCCACATGTACAATTCACGTGTGGTGCTCCCCGCGCACCCCTGTAATACACGTACCCTGATGGAATCGCGTGTGGAACTTCCCGCGCACCCCTGAAATACACGTACCCTGATGGAATCGCGCGTGGAACTTCCCGTGCACCCCTGGATACACGTACCCTGCTGATGTCGCGTGTGAAACTTCCCCCGCACCACGAAATACACGTACCCTGATGAAATCGTGTGTGGAACTTCCCGCGCACCCCTGAAATACACGTGCCCTGCTGATGTCGCGTGTGAAACTTCCCCCGCACCCCAAAATACACGTACAATGATGAAATCGTGTGTGGAAATTCCCGCGCACCCCTGAAATACACGTACCCTGCTGAAATCGCGTGTGAAACTTGCCCCGCACCCCGAAATACACGTACCCTGCTGAAATCACGTGTGGCACTTCCCGCTCACCCCTGAGATACGCGTACCCTGCGGAAATCGGGTGTGGAACTTCCCGCACACCCCTGAAATGCGCGTAACCTGCTCGCACGGGGCCAATCGCGTGAGGTACTTCCCGCGCACCCCAGTGATACACGTAGCCCGCTTGCCGTGCTGGTACAGGGTTAGCGCAGCCCTTTGTGCTGGATTGGGTATATTGATGGCTTTTCCCTGCGCGATAGGTGTTCTTGGGGGCGTAACTGGCGCTTCTGTAGGGTCGCTGCGCCACTGTGCGCCACGGCTGGTTTTGGTGGCTGGAATCCATGAATATGCTGTGCGCGGAAATGGATTTTAGCGCACGCGGCTGGCGCAGGGATTCGCACGCGCACACTGTGCGCCAGCCGCGTGCGCCACTTGTGCGCTGAATTCTATGAATTACCCCCTGAGAGTAGAATGTTTGTGGGTTCCAAAATTAGTGGTTAAGGGGAAGTGAGAGTGAGAAAGGCATGGACTAAGCATGTGGGATCACAGTTTCCATTGTTACATAAAGGTCCTGGCAGAGCACAGTATGTGCCCTGGCCACACATGGATAGAAGTAATTTTATGAAGTCACTGCCATCGCTAGCAGCGAGAGCAGGCACATGGATACATTCACTTGAAAAACAGACTGCTGGTATAACAGTAGTGATAGGAGACATGAAAAGTGTGTTCACCGCATTATTAGGAGACCAAGCGGACAACATTTGGAAAACAGCTGGGTATCCAGGGATACAAATAAGTGATGACAACCCTGATGGGGCACATTTTAATGATTGCAGAGCTAAAGTATGGGCTACCCTACAAGCAGCATACCCAACACACCAGACATACATAATAATGGCGCAGACTGTGAAAGAAGACAAAAACCCGATACAATAGACCGGGGAACCATTGGATAAGACTATAGCAATATTCTGTCACATGCTAAAGGGCTTCCAAATGTGATGCAGAGGGATTTGGATAAGTTAGTCGGTATCAAGGTTGAAGGATGAGCAGAGATTAATGCAATTTTAATGCATCATTGCATGTGATGGCAGGAATGAGAGAGGAGTGGTGGACAGTGCACAGATGGCTGAAGCAAAGTTGGTACAGAATAAATTAGCAAAATTGAGCACTGAAGGGGTGGTGATTACGGGTCCACAGGGCAGGAGGAAACACAAATGGCACCGGTCGAACCGAAAATGATGCCAGAGTGGACAGGAGGGCATGAAGGTTATTCCGATAACAGAGGGTACCAGGATGGGTACCAGCAGGGCTACCAGGCAGGATATCAAGGAGGTTACCAATAAGGGAGAGAAGCTTCTGTGGGGGTAGAGGAGGATTTGGAGGAATGGGGCTAAGATTTGATGGACCAGGCCTTGTTGGTCATGTGGGAGAGTGGGCATTTTGCACAAGAATGTAGGAATAAGCATGCAGAAGTACATGATTCCCACACATAGCCCAGTGAACCGGTAGCCCCAAGTCCCATATCCACATCAGTATGGGGTGATGCCTCCAAGTGCCCCATATGGTGTGGCACGAGCGCAGGTGCCCCACCAGGTCCAACAGCCCAACAGTCAATATCAGACACCAGTAGCACCACAGACACAACTTTCAGCACTCAATTGCATACCAGTGTTTGCAGAGCAGCAGTTACAACAGCCACAATAGCCAGTGCTACAAGTGTGGGAGAAAAATGCTTTGAAAAACTGCACAGTGACACTATACACCGAGGCAAATGTGGTGTGTCGTAATCCCTTTGTGTTCTCCGGGTCAAACACCTATCGAGATTAGGCCAGCCCACATAGAGCCTTCACATGCCCAGTCCTATCAGTCACTGCCAACCCAGAAGAGGAACCACTAGCAGTGTGGAGATAGGGAACAAATCATTTGTTTTATGGTTGACACAGGTGCAATAAAATCATCTATAAACAAAGGGCACACCCCCGTGTCAGGAAAGGTAATGGATGAGCAGGGTTTTTCTGGGGCAATTAATTTGGTTCTATTTACAGACAATGGGCCTCATTAGGACCCAGGCGGATTTCGCGGTGCTAAATGCACCGCGAAGCATGGCGGAAAGCCGCCGATAGCGCCATGGGGGTTGGCGGATTTACCGCCCCATTCCGACCTTGGCGGGGCGGTAAATCCCCAATCCCCATTCTGCCCTTCCCCATTCCCATTTTTGCCCCATAGGGTATAATGGGAGTGGGGAAGGAGTTAATTACGCCACCGTAAAATACGGTGGCGTAATTAACAACGAGGTCCCGTAGCGCCATGGTTTTCTCCGCCTGGTAAAACCAGGCGGAAAAGGCCGCCATGGCGCTACGGGAACTCGTAGTATGGCGGAGAGGTACGCCATGCACTACGCTGGCGTAAAACCCTCTCCGCCAGGGTCCTAATGAGGCCCAATGTACTTATCTATCAAGGTAGGTAACCAAATCGTGTTAGCATCGTTAGTGTTTTCAACTACAACACTAGTGAACATGTTGGGCAGGAATCTGTTAAGGCAGTTTTAATATGACAATCTCATTTTTGGAAGAAGGGGTGCTGTGCTTTACCCCAGGAATTCTATTATGCTAGGGTCTTGGGAATAACACGAGCATTGTACATCTATGATGCGACTAGAGGAATACCTTTGCACCCAGATTTGTTTAAGTATGGAGCAACTGTGTTGCTGAGTTGGGAGCCAGGCTTCAGGTACAAACCATGAAGAGTACCCTCTGAATTTTTGTTTAAGCTAGCAGTTCCCCAAGATCATGCTCCAGGCACCATTATTATGCTAGATTTGCAGGAGTGCTGATTGTGGACAATAAGGTGGTGTTGATAGGGACTGACCAAGAGGGAGATGAGTGGTGCACAGTTTTATGCATCGACCCAGCTCAACCACTGAGCTCTGTGTCAGATGGGCAGATATTTGAAGATGCTGACAATGAGTGTGAGATCATATTGCAGATATGTATCGCATCTCAAATATTGATCCAGCATAGGAATGTCCCTTGTCCAAAACTCATTGCAAAATGCATGCCTGCACCCTTAAAGGAGGATTTGTTACAGGTCCCAAACACTTTATAGATAGACAACCCTCATGATGTAGGGCACTTAAAGAGCATAGGAGCAGTATGCATCAAGCTGAAGCAAGGCGCAGGGTTACCTAGAGTGCGACTGTCAGGAATCAGAGGTTGTGGTGCAGGTAAAGGCGTGTAAATGTATAGATAAGAGATAAACTACATTTCACAGCAGGCACAGCAAAAGTGTGTAGTTCTTGGTAACCGCGCCTGTCCACAGCTGCAGGCAATTGGAAATCAGAAGGCGTGCTCTTAACGACCATCCGCCCGTGCTCCGGTGCTGATGATTGATGTTGGAGAGCACGAGCGGCGGCAGCTGCAGCAGCAGAGCAGCGATGTAGGAGGAGGAGGCGGGTACATGCTACGAAGAAAGACACACATGGCCATGAGCGGCAGGCTCATATCTCGGGCCATGGCGGTGAGCACTGGTGGATATTGACGTGCATTCATTCTTTGGGTCCGGGGCAGCTGCAGGAGGCACCCGGACACTCAGTTAAGTGTTATTTTGTGTGGACGCAACTTTATTGCTGACAACTCGTAAACTCCTGGGTCGCGGCGGTGATTGTGATTGTTTACCGCTTTACTCTGTGGGTGTCCGGACGTTCTGAGGAGACGTCCAGACAATCAGTTAAGTGTACTCTATTACATATTTGGTGCAATTATGGACATGGTTCTGTTTACAAACGTCCTTGCTAAATTGAGGGGCATGAATTAGGTTTGCTAACCAGAGGAGACCGAAAATCAGTTAAGCAGGCATTCCCAAGTTACAATGACACTCTCAACAAGTGGTGGGTGCTGTTCCATGTAACCTTGCTTATGCTTACCCAAAATGGGGCAGTGTTTGTCTCATCGTCATTGCCTGTTCTATATATGTTCTGTATGCTGCACCATATGGTGTTACATGTTCCAAGACTTGATTTATGATGTTTGTGTTGTTATTAGGTCATGCTTTGTAAGTAATGCTCACTAACAGTCCTGGTTCACGTATTGTGCTCAGTGTGCTTTTGTGAGACTTACGTTATGTTTTCCTAGTGTCTGTGCATAGGATCAGGTGTTCAAGGTATTCAAGCATCAGGTCAGGAATTACCAGGGTAGAAATACAAGTGTGTAGTTTTGAGCTTTTCTTTTTATGCATTGTTGTTTTCCCTTTCCTTCCCTTTATTAGTCCATCCCCTTTCCCTAACTCTGTCTTCCCCCCATTGGTTGCCACGTGGCTTCCTGTACTTCAAGAATTCAGGTGCCCGTGCCAACCACGGTGGGAGGGTCGATCCATTCGGCTTCTGTGGTTCAGGAGAGGGGATTGATATCCTTCTTCTTAAGTTTTAGTTGTTTGACAGCGACAGTATCTGCTGTCAAGGGAAGCAGATGAGGGAATACATGAGACAATTGTGGCATTGGTTCAACAAGGCATTGTAGTCCCAGCATAACCTGGTGATATGTTTTGTTCTTGAAGATTTCGGTCAAATTAGGCCATATGCCCGTTAAAAAAGCAAAGGGTTCAAGTTGGAGGATGATACAGGATTTGCACACGCTGAATAACATTGTTGAAGCCGAGTTCCCAGTTGTACCAAACCCAGCTACGATCCTTTGTAATATTCCAACTGAGGCCATGCTTTCCACTGTCATTGATTTGAAAAATGCATTTTTCTTCATCCCATTGCACCCTGATTACCAATATCTCACTGCGTTTACCTCTAGCGGTCAAAGGGTCCAATACACTAGACTTCCTCAGAAGAACTACAAGTGCCCCTGTATTTTTAACAGAATACTACAAATGGATTTGGCAATATACATGTACACAGTATGGTCATTCAACATGTAGATGACCTCTTAGTGTGCAGCACAACAGAAGAATTGTGTAAAACAGATTCAATCAAACGGGCAACATTTCTTGCAAACAAAGGATACAAATTAGATAAGGACAACTTGGAATATGGTCAGAAAGAGGTAGTGTACTTGGGACAAATAATATCATCTGAAAGGAAAAGTGTAACAACAGAAAGAGCAGCCGCAGCACAGAACACACCGCAGCCCACTACAGTGAAAGAAATGCAGCAATTCCTAGGTTTATGTAACTATTGTAGAGCATGGATTTTTGACTATTCTATTTTGACTATTCTACTTACACAAAACCGCTATTGCAGGGACTCAAAGAAACACAGAGGAGGAAAGGGCCCCTTACATTGACAGGGGAAACTTTATTTGTTTCATTTATTTTATTTTTACATTGGTAGACTGCTCTAAACCCAGGGGCATCCATGCGCTGGTTACAGGATTAGACAAAGTTAGGTACTTAGGTTCTTAGTCACATGTGAGTAGAGTCAGCACAGGGAAGGGCCTTGGCAGAAGAGCATTGTCTTAAGGTGTTTGCAGAAGGTCCAGTATGATTGTTCTGATCTTAGTGTTAGTGTTCCAGTTGTTGGTGGCTATGACCGGGAAGCTCATCCTGCCAGCTCTCTTTAGTCTGAATCTTGGTGTGATAAGCCGGTGACCGTGAGACGAGTGGGTTGGTTTCGAGGATTGTGCTTTGTTTAATTTCTGAGAAAATCTGGTGGGGCAGAGTTCGATACACATTTGAGGGTAATGGCTAAAGTTTTGAAGATCTTGCGCTTACATATGGGTATTCAGTGGACATTTCTCCTGACAGCTGAAATGTGCTTATGGCAAGGGATGTTTAAAGATGCCCTAAATGTACTGTTCGGAATGACCTGGAGTTTGTTGACACTTGGTGTGGAGGTGCCAGTAAATATGGCATTACAGTAATCCATTGTGGAGCCAATAAGCGCACAGATGATGGTAAGGCAGCTGTAAGTCGAAAGGAAAGGTCTGTTGGCATTAATCAGCTCTGTAGTGTGTGCAGCAGAGGAAAACATAGCATTGACCTGTTGAGTTAGAGACACAGTGGCATAAAGGTGAATACCCAAGGTCTTTACAATGCTAGATACTGGAATAGCGATGCCAGCAATGGTGAAGGTTCTCTAAGCTTGGTTTAGCTTGCTGAGCAACGCTTGCGAACCGACCAGAAGAATTTCAGTTTTCTCGTCAATGTGGCAGAGGAGATAAGAGGCCACCCTGGCCTGGATGGTTTGGTAAAACATATGCATAGTGTCCGAGTCAGTAGACTGGTTTCTAGTTAGAGGAGTAGGATCTGACTCCTCATCCACGTAGTTGGTGTAGGAGATGCCCAGGTCATCTAGGAGGTTGAATAAAGGTTTAATGAAAATGTTGTAGAGGGTAAGGGAAACACACAAGCCTTGGGGCATGGCACAAGTGATCGGGGTTGGGAGGGCGGAGGCATTGTCAGCGAAGACTCTCATGGATCTGTCAGCCATAAAGGAGAAGATCCAAGAGATAGCTTTGGGCAGGTAATTGGCTGCTGACGGAAGGTGCTGACATAAGATTTGGCCATGAGGTCAAAAGCTGCAGGCAAGTCTAGCAGAAGAGCAGTGCTGACTTGTCTGAGTATTTCATTTCATCCAATTGTTTTTTAAAATTCAGTAGCGCAGATTCTGTGCCATGGCCAGGCCAGAAACAAGATTGATGCAATCCTAGGATTTTGTTAGATTCAAGTTATGACTGGATCTGAATGTTAGCTGACTGATCCAAGATTTTGAGCAGGAAGACAACGGTGGTAACTGGGTGGTAGTTGGTGGAGATGGCGGGGTCTAAGGTGGGTTTTTTAGAAGTGGTAGAGGCCATGCTTCTTTCAATCTGGTTGGCACTGAGCAGGCAGAGGCTCAGCGCAGTCCTTGATGACAGGGGCGGTGCATACCTCCCATTGGCAGTGGGAGGGCTTGAGGCCTTTAAAGATCATGGTGACCTCAGCTTCCAATACTAGTTTGAACTGGAATTGTGGTAGGTCCAGTGGAGTTACTAGGGGAGGAGTATTATGGGGACTTGTAGTGTTACAGCTGAGAGTGTTTTTTTCAGTAGGATCTTTTTCTGTAGAGTGTTGATTTTATTTAGGAGAGCATTTTGGATTCTGGTAAACCAGGTAATGTCCTAGTTACTGTTGATCAGTGGAGGAATAGGAGATTCCAGCTCATGCAGAATTGCGAAGAGCTCATAGGTGCTTGATTTGGTGCTGGATAGCCTCGTGTTATAAGTGGTACATTTTACCTGTTTATATTCTCTTGCTAAGGAGACAAAAAAGAATTTGTTGGGTTCAGTCGGGATTTTCCACTATTTGGTTTCCACCTCATGATTTCTCAAGCGGAAGAATCTGATGTCGTCTGTGAACTAGACGTTTAGATTTGAGGCCAGTTTTGATTTGTGATGAGTGAGGAGAGCAATGGTGTCAACTGTATGCATGAGGGTTTTGTTGTAAATGTCTTCCAGATTAGCAGGGTCACAGAGAGGTGGCTGTGAGGGTTGGAGCTTGGTCAGCAATGACAGGATGCAGTCTTTTGTTAGGGTTGCGAGAGCTCTGAGTTAACGTGGAAGGTAGGGGCATGGCAGATATTGACGAGGGGATTGACTTAGGTGTGGTGAAAGAGATATTGTGGTAATTCCAGGAGCAAGTCAGATTGGAGGTAGCTGAGACGAGGCAGTCAAGGTCTGCTAGCCAGTTCCAGGGTACATCCTTTGGAATGCATAGGACTGAGGATGATTGTGTGACGCTAAGTGCAGTAAGGGAGCTAGCTAAGTAAGAGGCCTCATTGTTAAAGCCTTGATTAAGGTTGCTGAGGAGTATGGATTTTGAAGTGGGTTTTGTGTTAGTGGAGAGGACATCATGATATCCTCTTCAAAAGATGCGATGGGCCATGGTTATAGTGGAGTTGTGGGATAGGCTAATTTTTATAGTAAGTAACTCTGCACTGGGTAGGATTGAAGTTCACATTTCGCTACTGGGGAGGTCCTTTCTTACTAGTAATGCTACTCCCCACCTCTGGAGTCTTGCCTATCTTTTCAGAGGATGGTATATTCAGGACAGTAATAGGCTGCATGTAGCGCGTAGGCATGTTTCAGAAATTTCTATCAGATCAAGATTGTTGGATGTGATAAGGTCTGAGATATCCAAGAGGAGGGTCGGGATAGACCTTGCATTGACTAAAACCCCCTTTAACGAGTTGTCGGGAGAATTCCTTAGGAGCTTGATGGTGTTGGGTAGCCTGGGTGTCAGAGTGCTGTTTTTGGGTTTGTACAGTATTGGGGGTGGGGGAGATCTGGTGTGTAGTTAGAAGAGTAGATAGGATGCTGTTCTCCCAAGACAGTGATTGGTGGATAGGGGTTACAGGCACTGTCCAGGTGTGTGCTCAGACCAATAGGCTGGCTAGGCATGACGGTGGACTTCAAAGTTTGCTCAGACCCACTGACGCTGGTTAGGGGCTTGGTACTGTGGCTCAGCTGTAGTGGGCTAGTAGGGTTTAGGCTTGCGTTTGAGGTCGGAATGTGAGGGAGCATAGGGGCACGTGCAAGGTTTTGTGTAGATGATGCAGTGGAGGCTTGGGAATAGATCAACATAACAATAGTGGAGGAGGTGAGCGCAAGACTGGAGGGCAGGTTGCCGATGGTCAAGGGCTGGGGAGGGACTGCATTTACAGATATATGTTCAGGCTGCACCACAGACATGCTTAGTGGTGTAACTACACTATGGGTGCCGTGCGACTTGCCATTGGGGGAGCTAAACATGCTGGTGAGTGACCGCAGGCAAGGATTAGTAAGTTCCAGAGCCATAGGTCTGCTGTTTGGGGTGAGAAGGGTGGTGGTGCGGGTTGTCATATGGGCCAGTCTGGCGGGGCTGATACAAGGCACAGTGTTTTATTGCATAGCTGGTGCGGCTGGGTTTACTTTGGATAGGCCTGTATGTACAAGGATTGAGGGTAGTGCCATACTGGCCCAAAGTTGAATGGAGCAGGGCTTGCGGAAAGGGGTGAGTGGGATTGCAATATAATGCAGGAGGGTTTTGGCCACGAGGAGGGTAGTCACAGTGCTAGAAGAGAGTAGAGGCACACATATTGTGAGCAAGAAATCTCGGCTGCCTTTCTGGCCCTGAAACGCCCAGACAGGAGAGCAAATGGCCCTTAGTGGTGGCCTTTTATGTGGGTCTGGCTTCACCTGCCAACTCACTGCAGCATCACAGTTGAGGCAGCTCACAGGCCAATCACCTCTTGAGAAGTTGGGATTCTGGGGATCAAGTCTCATTCATTTCGGGTGGGGCAGCGGTGGCCATTTTTACACGGAGTCGATGCTCCGCAATATGTATGGGAAGCCTAGCATGTGTTACCTTCGGAGGTCCAAACTTAGTGGCCACAGGTAAGTCCAGTGGGTCATGGGACACACAATATATGTTTCCAGGAACTCAAAAATGCAATAAGCAATGCACTAGTATTGGCAACCACTGATTATATAAAGGAATTGTATTTCTTCTCACACTCCAATGGCCAAGTAATGACTGCTGTGTTGACCCAGAATACATCTCTAGGACACAAACCCCTGGCATATTACAGTGGCACAATAGATTCAGTGATTCAGGGACAATTCCCTTGTGAACAGGCACAGGCCGCTGTGGCTTTTGCCATTGAAAAATCTGCAATAATCACTATTGGTTGCTCAGTAATGCTATATGTAGAGCACGTAGTGTTAGGAATTCTTGAGAGATCTAAAAACATTTGTACCTCACAAAAGGCCTCTACAAATGAAATGATTTTGTCAAGCCCTTCCATTTACAGTGCGCGATGCTGCACAGTAAACCCTGCCATGTTTATTGCAATACCAGTTGAGCAAGTGCATGATTGTGTAACGTATAAAGGCCCTGAAGATGATTTAATACGAGCAAGTGAGGACACCCTTGAGGAAGGGGAGGTCCTTTTCATTGATTGGGCATCCCCAATTGATAAGCATACTATCCAGGGACACACAGGTGCAGCAATGGTGCGCCTTGTAGATGGGAAATACTGAGGTTATAGTTCAAAAGAGGCTACCAACACATTATTTGGCCAAGGCAGCAGAATTAATTGCATTAATTGAAGCATTAATTGAAACTCTCCTCTCAAAGACTTACCAGAATGGCCTACACCAACATGACCTCCACTCCCAAAAGCAAGAGAGTGCGCGCAGGTGGAACTAGCTTCCCGTCCATGGCCACCTCTTTCTGGAACTCCCTTTCCGCTCACCTCCGGATGATTGACTCCCATCTGGCCTTCCGTAAAGCCATTAAAACCAGACTATTTGTTTGATATGTCAAGTGTAAGCCTTGGCCTATCTTTGCTTACTTAACACGCCTGGAACTAAGACTGTATCACTGTTTTACAATTAAGCTTTCTTTCATTGACTTACAAGCGCCGCGATGCCCATGCGCTGTATGTTGCGCTATACAAATACAAATAAATAAAATAAAATAAATTAAATGCATCCCAAGGATGTTTGGTGACTATATATTCGGACTCTGCATACATGACCAGCATGCAGCAGAGCTAGAGCGATTGATTTATACCTTGTCCTGCTCAACACCTCTAGCAGCAGTTACATTTGCTGCCCACACTCAAAATACATACCCTGTTTCTCTTGTCAATGATGCAGCAGATAAGGCAACCAAATAACAGTGGCGTATTGTAGGAACCCAGACATCACTGCATATCCTGAGGTGGTAAGCCATCCCTTGCAGTTATCAATCACTTATACTGCAGTACCGCTCACACAAATAATTTGGTTACAAGGTCAGATGCCCCAGGATGAGAAAGACCTGTGGGTCAAGCATGGTTGTTCACAGTCACCTGCTGATTTGATTTGGAGGCAAACATTACGGATAAAGTAGTAATGCCACAGGAGTTGCACATGCTTGCTTTTGAGCAGCTGCGCACTTAAGCACATGTTTCCAGACAGCACATTGCTGTTCATATTCTCGAGGACTGGTTTGTCCCTAAACTGCAAGTTTATGTCAATATGTTTGTGGCATATTGTACGATGTGTCATCTTTACAGCACAGGCCTAACTCTCAGGATGTTCTGCAACACATTTCCCCATCCCGCTGGGCCCTTCCAAGAACTGCACATTGACTATGTGGACATGCTTAACAGGTGCAGTAATTATGATTACCTTATTGTAACTTATTGTAGTTGTGTGTCCATTCCCCTGTGCACAACCTAATGCAAAATCAGCTGCACATTTTTTTAGTACACTAGGCATTTCCTTGCTGGGAGGGTGAGGTCCTAAAATCTGATAATGGAACTCACCTTTTTAATCAGCTCTTCAAGGAGATTGTATGCCTACTTGGGATAAGGCAAAAACTGTGCTCAATATATCACCCACAGGACAAAAGATTCATAGAGAGAAGATGAACAGACAATTGAAATGTAAGTTATTTAAAATATGTCTAACTTTACAGAGAAATTGGCTGCACCTCCTCCCATTGGTGGCTCTATTTAGCCTGAGACCACAGTCCAGTAAAGTCCACCACTTGTATATGTACTAGATCGTGACAGATAGAAGGGTGCACTCGCTTCTTACTCATGCATGCACAGCATCAGATGCTCACAGGGCAGCAGAGGTTTTGGGGGAAGTGTTTAAGGGGTATTTGCAGGAGTTAAAAATGTCTTGTCTTGCCAGATTTCTCGAAGAAGCGAAGAAGTGGTTGAAGCATCACTGACAGATGAACTGACCTTGCTGCCACCACAGTTTTAACTTGGAGATAAATTGTTTGTGAAAAATGTTGTGCGTCGCTGGAATGAACAGAGGTTTCAGGACCACCCCTTTTGCAGTTCATGTACAGGAGTTTCGGTATTGGGTCAACTTAGCTGACATTCGGAAAGCGTCCGGTACCACTCCACCTTCTGACGAGAATGCTCAAAATATTGAATTATATTAAAGTATACATTGCAGCACATTTCCTTATGATAGTACAGTTGATAAGTACTGCATTCACCTGCATGGTTGTCTGTTTTTTCTCTCCCTTGCAGCCTCAACGCTACAAGCGTTGTGTAATATATGTGTTATGTTGTATATGGTTTTTCCTCTTGGTGTAGGTATAGTGTTTTTGTGTGGTTATTTTATATGGTTGAGGCATTTAACTGGGGGATATGGGAACAAAGCTGATGTATATATGTATCTGTGGTGATAACACAAACAAGGAGGGAAAATGAGGAAGAGATAGAGTGCAAGCGATATAAAGGGGTAATTTTTGACACTGTGGCCGATGTGCACCACTTTCGAGTCAGACAACATGTGGTATAATTAAATGCATGAAGTTGGGAAGGAGAGGACAAATGAGAGCTGCTATGTATGCTTTCTGATATTTGTTTATACCTCAAGAAATTCCTTATAGCCCAATGTCTGTTATACTTGGCCCTCTGCAGAATACGAAGTATTTTCCAAGTGCACACTGTCCATGTGGTAATAATGGACATAGAGGATAAAGAATGCTCCAAGAAGAAAGAACAAGCACGTTGTAAAATAAGACTGCTGCTGAAGATGGAAGAAGTGTAGTTTTCCAACAATAGATGGATGGCAGGAGTGGTGAGTGGTGCAGAATGGTGCTTACTGGTGTTTGTGGAGCATGTAGTGGCACGAGTGAATCACAACTGTGGCAGGACATGGGTAAATTATGTGCCAAAATTGCCATGGATCAAGTTAAGTGAGACACCTGAAAAAGTACTGAGGCCAGCAGAGTATTCCATTTGCTTTCGAGGAAATGGCACTATACCGATAGCAATGAGCAGTCAGTGTAATAAGACACTTTTCATCCAAGTCCTGACCAAAGGCACAGCAGCGTTGATGGATATATAGTGGGTGTGTGGGCAATATGCGTATCTACAACTTCCGCCATCATGGAGGGGCATATGTTCACTGACCACCTTGCACTCAGTAGTTTTAGTGGTTCCTAACTCCCATTTGTCTGTTACAAATGTGCCAGCGACATAACCAACTAAGCCCCCATCGCACAAGCGTGCGCGTTGCTCACTAAGACTTTGTCCTCAGAAAAGATCAAATTAACTCCTCCGAGAAAGTAAAATCAATTCCAGACCAATATTGTTTATTTACAAAGACTATGGGCCTCATTATGAGTATGCCGGTCCAGTAACAATGGTGCTGGTCAGGTCTGATACAAATATTTGGAAGCTGAAGTGGATGAAATGCTGTTTTATGTACAGCTGTGCGGCGCAGTAGCAAGCCATGGCCCACTTCTGCAATGCACATTCCCTATGTTGTGCTGGTCGAGCCAATGATGATAGATGGGCAAATAGGTTGGGAGTTATGTAGCAATTTGCACAGATGTTCACGTTGTTGTGAAGAAGAAGTTGTGGTAGTATGTGACTGCATTTAGAAGCGGGGTGCATGCTGACTGATGCACTGGTGATGGTGGTTACTAAGGAGACTCATAGGCTGATTGTATGACTTTACATCTGGGGGCCTGGTCTTACCTTCTCGAGATTTATGCTGGATTTCGAGATGAAAAAGACATCATCACTTGAGTCTTGCCCATCTTCATCAGTGACTATTCTCCTAAAAATAACCCTCTTGGGAAGGATCAAAATGTTGCTGGCTTGGAGTGGGATATTTTTGAAAAATGGTTGCTTTTGTTACAGCTTCTGCCTAGGTGCCCAAATGGGAGACAGTCTTGAGAGGTCATGCACTTCACCGCCGCGATGGGCGCATGCCTTTCAGGAGTTGGCCAATTCATCTTGTGGCACCAGCCACGTGTTGAGTTTTGAGGTTTCGTGGGATCTGGAAGACGTGGAGGTGCGAAGTCGATTTACTATGTGCCCGTGTCATACGTTACATGCTCAGTGTGTTGTCCAAAGCTGCTGCATGTGAATCCTATCAATAGATGTCACTGTAATCATAGGAAGTGTCGTAGAACTAACCAGTGCATTGCCACTTGTTATGATATGATATGATATTTTATTTATGTTGCGCTCATACACAAGTGTTTCAGAGCACGACCAGGCAAAGGGAGCGGAACAGGGGAGAACACAAACAACGGCCTTACTAGACCCAATGACCTTAAGAACGCACAAGTGCATGAGAAAGGGAAAAGGGGGAATGTGCATGGGAGAGGTGGAAAGTGTGGAACATAGGAGAGAAGAGAATAAATAAATAAGTAAAATAAATAAATTAATATAGGTGGTAGTGCAGCCAGCAAGTGGCAAGTACCACAATCATGGAATACATTTCTTTTGCAGGCAGTTGCATGTGGGTGGTGCAGCGCCAACATAACTAGGATCTGGGAGTGTCTGGTTTGCTTGCTACCCATTCTGGGATCTCTCATTAAAGTGAGGGGCATTATATTTTAGTGAGCTGTGATGTTCTCGTGTCCCATATCATGCCTGTTTGCATGCATGTAGGTAGGCATTCTGGCTGCCTCTGCAGTAATCAGTTAGGACCTTAGGATGTGTTCTTGACACTACACTGGCATGATCACTTTAACGCTTGTCCCTCAAAATGTCTTCACAGAGACCGGTGTGATGGGGGGTTGTAAATTGGTCAGGTGAAAATGTCACACAAGTCTATTACCTTGCAAGCGATTCTGATCAATTGCAAATCTACATAATGGGGTGGTGCACAATACTTTGATAAGTAGGAAAGGAGGCACATGATTTGCACTTCCAGCACGGCCCTCCCACAGCAGCCCAGGTCCCACTGCTTTCCATGCGCCCTCTGTAATGTGGTACTGAGAACATTAGTGAATTGACCCCAAACCATGCATTTAGTCTGTAAGTATTCTCCTTCATTCACAGGCTTCCTTTCGTTTTATTTTTATTTTCTGGGACTACATCATGAGCCAGGTTTCATAAATCACCAAAGACAATCTGTGTATTATTAAAAATAATTACTTCAAACCAAACCTTAATAGTTGGGAGGGTGTCAGAAAAGATAGCCACTCCTTCGTTTTTTAGTGCCCATGCCATGGGCTTCTCAGTAGAAATGAGGTTTTCTGCTGTGAGGTAATGAATGATGTGCTGTGTCAAAGAGACTCCAATGGCTCAGTACAATTGAGCCTCTTGGCTGATGGTGACATTGATGTCCTTTTTGGGGAGAATCTTCATGCCGGGGATCTTGAGGTGATGGTCTGGTTCCTGTAGTGCCTCCTAAAGGGGGAAAGGTGCTCCTGTTTCTTGGACATGGTGCATACCGGGATCATTGTTATCTGGCAGAGCTGTGGAGATGGAGACTCTGAGCGTTGCTGGTGTGACACAGCTCACTGTGTTTTTTTTCTTGCCTGTGTACATTCTCTGAAACTGAAGCAATAAAGGCTACATGTGGAGCACTACCGCAGGTGCAGGTACCCACTACCACAGTTACCCACTACTGCAGGAGCAGGTACCGTCATTTCGGTATTAAAGCTTCCTGGTTAGAGTGCCCCCAATTTAAGAGTGTTTAGGATTGCTGCACTCTGCCTAAACACTGAGAAGGATTGTAGTTGCTTCATTGATAGTGAGGGTTGGTCGCATCATTAAACACAATATCAATACCTCCTTCTTTACAGGTGGCCCTCCCTCGTGTTTAAAATCTGCCTTAGTGACCCTGCTTCAGAAGAACGCTGTTGGACGCCCAAGACTTCTCAAATTTTCACCCCCTTTACAAACTTGATGTTTGTAGCCAAAATGATTGTACGGTAGTGGTCAATTGCAAGACTATGCTGAGATTAATAACATCTTAGACTGCCTTACAGGCAAGTTTCAAACCACTTTACGGGAAAGAACCAGTCATTGCATCCATCTTAGATGACCTTTGACATTAGATGGAACAAGGGGGAGGGAGGACAGTGCTCTGGAGCTATCCGCAGGTTTCCATACAGTGTCCCTCGTGTTAGCTATACTGACATTAGCTGCGGGGAAGTTGAAGTTACTCAAATGTGTTTTAATAAAAATGGAACAGAGTCTAAGGGAGCATTAATACAAATGGTCCCTTAGACTGTATACTTGTAAAGCATGATCACTCGAAGATTTAAATCTATACATTGGTCACTTTCTAAAACACATTCAGAATTTTCAGATAAAGGCATAAAACTCACACCTGATTTTTTGTTTGTGCTAAGCACCTGTAACGGTTTATTGAGAAGCCACCCTCAACACATGGAGTTCCTTCCTTCCCAAAATAAGATGTGATGCAACAAACTGTTTAATGGCTTTTTTTCTTCAATTTGTAAAATAAAACAAGTTTGTTTTACAAAAAATGTTTAGGGGTAGCAAGGGAGACCGCCTAAATGACGTCCTTGCATATGAGGAGGGACACACAGCTTGTAGGTGTGTTTTTTTTTTGTCCATCCACCCATTGATTGCCCATGGCCATGCTAATCCCTATGACCATTCCCAACCAGTTGCTACCCCTCTCTGCCCTCTGTGAGCTCACTTTAATAAAGCCTTAGAATCAAACGTTGCTTGCCAGTGTTTTTCAAAGCTGTCTTCTGAGCGTTAATAACTTAATTGGAGCTTTAACCATGTTACTGGGGCCATAAAAATGTCATAACCAGGTCTGCCTTCAGCCTCTCGAGGTATAAGCACTGTGAGTGTCCTTCACTAAAGTCCTGTTAAAAACAAATATTGGCAAAGCCAATAGTTTAGGTTTGTGTAGAAGTATTAGCCATTTGCCAGATATTGCTATTAGATGCCCAGGTACTCGCACCCTTTTCTTACCTGCTACCATAAATGGCCAGTCAATACCACTATTGCAGTGCTTGGCATACTTACACAAAAACTCAAACTGTTGTCATTGCCAATGCTTGTTGACTTTGCACCCAGTCCAGGCTCAGTTTTTGGACTGCCTTTTGGAAATCCAGAAATAGATGCAGCAGAATTATCTGAACAACAAATTATGTCTAGACAGTCATCCCGGTTTTGAGCCAGTCTTCTACATCATGGCCAAAGTCCTGGTCCCCTTTTTGGGCACCTGCCATCAGCAGTCCCTAGCACTTGGGAGCTCTCCCAATACCATACCTAGTCATGTAACCCCAATGACAAAGTTTAGGCCACTATTTCATTGGTGTTATCAGCAATTGACTAATCTAAACGTATATATATGTTCCAACCTAAACAACTTGTTAAAAAGCCTGCAAAGGTCACAACATGCAGTAGCATGCTTGTTAAGACTTGGCACAAGGCTCACATTATCCCTCTGCTTTGCCACTACACTGGCTACCCTGGAAAATATAATCGGTTTGAAGGCACTCTGTATAACGCACAGGATCTGGCACAGAACCGGGCCACTACTTCTGCAGAATGAAGTTAATGAATACATCCCCCCTGCTGCATGTCACCCTTTCTGGGGGCCATGGTACCTTCCAGTGTTGGCATCATGGTCACATGGGGTAACCATGTGACCGTGGAAATAAAAGGGACAAGCCGTTTCTGGCTCGTCAGTCGACCATGAACTGACTCCGGTGTCGTCTCTGTAAGGCACCATGCTGGTGCAACACCGCGTGCTGGAGACCCAAGGACGGGGCCCAGCACGGCATGCTGTCCGTGTGATCACTGGCTGGCTGGCTGTGTAACCTCGGGCCTGGGTGCCTCAAGGGCCGGGGCTGTCGTGAGCTGGGTGCCCCCAGCCCACGTGGTGCAGTCCGGTGATCCGGAGAAATCAGGGTGATCCCTGATAAGTGTTTGCTGCATGAATGCAACACTGGTATCCTGGGTTGGGTGACCCCGACATCCGAGGAGGCCTGCTCCGGTGGTCCGCGGTAGGCCCCTAACAATGACTATGAAAGCGTCCTGCCCACAGGCTGGAGCTTGCGGGCTGGGAGCCCACGTGTGTGGAGGTGGTGTTTGGCCACTCTGCGGTGGCCCAGGGCCCTGTGCCGCCTTTGGGCACGGGCCGCCTGAGGTCCGCAGGTCATAGTGCAGCGTCGGCCTCTCTGCGGGTGGTCCACGGCCCGTGTCCTCTGGTGGCACGGGCCTCTGGTGCCCGCGGGATGTAACGCAGCAGTGGCCGCAAGAAGATGTGGAGGAGGCGGAGTCAGACGCGCGAGCTAGGCATTGCTGAGTTCGGTGGCCTGGGTGCGATGGCGGAGATGAGGCAGCCCCGGCGAGAGGCCGTGGAGAAGGTGCGTGGCCTACTCGGCTCTGCGGTGGCCGTTGAGGCACAGCAGGCTCTCCCCAGCCCGCTCCGATTGCTGAGATAGCGTCGGGAGCGGGATGGGGGATGCCATGTGCGCGCATGGGGCGGCCCGATCCAGGGCTCCAGGGCTGCAAGAGAAAAAGGAAAAAAAACATGAGAAAAGTGCTCCGACCGCAGCTAAAAAATTAATTTAAAAAAATGCAAAATGGAATGCAAGCCCGAGGAAGTCTATCAAGGACCCAGGCGTGCCACGGCGAACAAAATCATGGACAATGAGGAACACACCAGCCTGGGGGCGTGGTCTATTACCGGCCCGTGACGTCCCGGAAAGGACACAGCCAACGCAACAACGAAGCCCATGCCACACCAGCCTGAAAAGAGGGGGGCGTGGCATACTACCTCACATGACGGTGAAACAAATCAGGCTATGGTCCCTGAGATGTGCGAGCCATCTAGTGTCCCCTTGAGAAAAGGGAACATCAGGGCCCATCAACCCCGCCCTGTGTTGTCCAGATCATTCAAGGCCCACCTGCAAGTCTCCCATCTTCCCTGAAGAAAGTCCAGGGACGTGGGCATCCAGTCCTCATTGTGGGCAGGGGACGTACCACCTTCCCCCCCTTGCCAGTGACTCTGCCCTATGAGGTGAGCGGGGCCACCAGGAGTGCTCATGGTCCCTCAGGGCCAAACCCAGCAAGGAGGTCCAGTCTTAAAACAAAGGTGGGGGCAGGGGACAGAAAGAGATGGAGAATAGAACAAATGAAGCGCAGGGGCGCACAGTGGAGCTGGGTGGGGATACAACGCTTCGCCTACCAGCATTAGCGGGACGGAAAGGAGGCACTGAAGTGCCGTGCCCTAGCACACTGTGGTCATTTCCCGTTGGCCTGTGCCTCCTGATGTCATCTGCCCTGAAGGCCTACCAACTAAGGGCACCACAACTGGGCGTGAAGGCTCATCAGTCGCCCGCGAGAAGAGAGGGGAAAAGGAAAAGGCACGTGGTCCTCATAACATCTTGGGTGGCTACTGTACATGGCCTTACTCCACTCAAGAGCCAAGTGGGGGTGAACCCCATGCATGAAGAAGGAGGGAAAGGAGGTTGCAGCTCGAATGAGTGCTTGTGCGCGCTCCCATGCCACAGAGACTCCTGACTGGGGGAGCAGAAGAGGATGGGTGGCCCACGCACCTTGTCACCGGTGCCTCCCTGCCAGCAGCCCTGAAAGGGGGTGGGGGGAGTGAAAGGAGCAGTCTGCACTCGACAGCCAGAGCACTACAGCAGGGAGCCTACCCCAGTGATGAACATGAACGGTGTGGCCCCCAGGTGTGTCCAGAAATGTGTGTACCCACCGCGAACTGTGTGCCTGCATGTTAGCCGAGTACCATCAGCCACAGACCAGGCCGATGTGGCTCCTGGTAACCCCAGGTGTGGCTTCGCCAGCCCCTGAACTTTGCAATCATCAAACTGCCAACAGTATCCTGCCACAAGGTTGGCCCACCAGCGACGGACTGGGCCGATGTGGCCCCTGGTATCCCCAGGTGCGGCTTTACCGGCCCATGAACTCTTGACAGCCATGGAGATACCTCCGCGGCAATCGGACTGGCACCGTGTGAACCCGGCGGTGGACATACAGGGGTTGGGAGTCTGCAGACCGAAATTGGACCAGCCCAAGTATTGAGTGTGGCTGTGTTCCGGTGTTGGGGGGTGATTGTATTAAGGGGTGCCCAGGGGTGAATTGTAGTGATGTGTCAGTGGGGCAAAGCCCACTCACCCAGGTTAATAAAGGGTGTGAAAACTAGTAGGGTTTATAGTATTCGTATTAGTGTGTGTATTGTGCTGTGGTTTTGGGAGTTTGTTGTGTTGAGATGAAATAGGAGGAGTGTACATGTCACCACTTCTGGGGGACATGGCACCTTCCAGTGTTGGCATCATGGTAACCGTTTCCGTCTCGTCAGTCAATCTTGAACTGACTCCGGTGTCGTCTCTGTAAGGCACCATGCTGGTGCAACACCACGTGCTGCAGGCACAAGGACGGGGCCCAGCATGAGGACGGTACCCCTGCTGGGCAACACTGTCCCCCTTGGGCATGCTGCCCGTGTGATCACTGGCTGGCTGTGTAACCCCGGCCTGGGTGCCCCCAGAGCCGGGGGTGCTGTGAGCTGGGTGCCCCCAGCCCACGTGGTGCGGTCCGGTGATCCAGAGAAATCTGGGTGATTCCTGATAAGTGTTTGCTGCATGAATGCAGCACTGGTATCCTGTTTGGGTGACCCCGGCATCCAAGGAGGCCTTCTCTGGTGGTCCGGGGTAGGCCCCTAATAACCCCTCACTCATTCTGATCATCTGCTGCTTTATTTCATAACGACCAGAACATACAATAAACATATGGGTGAACAGGCTTTCTCGGTGCAGGTGCTTTTCCTATGGAATTCACTGCCACTCTCGCTCAGAAACCCTGAGGATCACTGTGGTGCTCATGTTCAATGAGCTGTAATTGAAATCTAATGTGTAAAAGTCCTGCACAAGACTTTTACGGATTAGATTTATGTCACGGCTCATTTTCATTCATTTGAATCCACCCTGCCCTTCCTTTCCACCATAAAAAAATACTACAGCATTTGCTCCAGCATGAATTCTCATGCTGGTACAAATGCTGTGGATTACAGTGGTTTTACTCCAGCTAAAAGCAGTCGGATTTCATAGGAATCCATTGTTAAGGCTACCTGCTGTGTGTAAATGGCAGGTGCGGTTTACTAATATTGCACAGCAGTCTTACCCTGGCAGCAGTGCTGGGTCTCAGCGCAGGAATGTCTGTCTGCCTTTGGCTGCCATTCCTCTTCCTTTGCAGCAGCGGCTCTGCTTGTGAGGGCAGAGGGGGTGTTCCTGGGAGGTGCTTGACTTACGCTATTTCTGCTCCCGCTCCGCAGGGTGTCCTGTGCATTTGACGAGAGTGCCACTGCTCCACATGCTTCCTTATCCCGTCTATCTCCCCAAGCATTGCTCTGCACATTCCTATGGGGCGAGCTCAATACCCTACCTGCTTTGCTCTGCACTATCTGTCAAACAAAATAAATACCATGAGAAGTGGGAGGACCGGGAAGTGGGAGGACCAGGAAACTACAGCCCGCACTCTGGGGAGGCAGAGCAAGGATTACTTAAAATGAGATATATGAATTTAAATCACACTTGTTTGGTAAACGTGTCTTACCCCTCATTGGTGTAGGAAAGGGGCGAGGAATATGTGATGAGGCGGTAATGTGGACGTGAGATTTACAGCTTGTAATCGAAGAAGAAACTGTGCAGGGTTTATAATGAAGCTTGATGTGTGCTACAACTACTGTGAATAGTGTAGCACACACACATACACAAAGACACACACACACACAGAAAAGCTCCCAGCGTTTACAGTTCCACTTTTAACTTCGAAACTTCGAAATGGGAATCCAAGTGCTGATTACTAAAAGACATGACAGGCTGTAGGTGTCGCACATAATACGCATACAATTTTAACCCATGTTAACAAAAAAGCAACGCCACATTCTTTCAGTAGACATTTATAACATGGGATGCATATCTCCGGCTGCAGTGATACAATAAGAAGATAGTATAAAAGATATTAATAAGCATTGGCAATGCCAATAGTTTGGGCTTTTGTGTAGGCGTGGTAAATACATTTTGCAGGCACGGCCTTAGTGGTATTAAGTGGCTATCAATACTAGCAGCTGAAAAATGGTGCGAGTAACTGGGCATATAATAGAAGTGCCTTGCAAATGCTCAATACTTATACACAAGCGAAAACTGTTGGCTTTGCCGATGTTTGTTTTTAACAGGATTTCAGTGTGCTTTTCATTATTATTGGGTATTTATAATTATAATTGGTCATTTATTTATAACGCTCTTAATACCCAGAGGTTTCTAAGCATGGACCTAGGGCTCAAACCTGTGTTGCTCCGTGTCATCTTGCTTCCAAGGCAAACGTGTTGCCCCCGAGCAATCCTCCCGAGACCGAATGGATGTAGGCATACCTGGTTAAGACATTGTATTACACAAGTATCATATTTACAGCTCCAATTAAGTCATTGGGCCTCATTCCGAGTATGGCGGTAAGGGATACCGGTCACCGTTAACGAGACCGGTGCCGGTAATCCCTTACCGCCACATTCCGAGTTCCCTTTGCGCCCTCGTCGTTAACGCCTGCAGGCGTTAGGGATGAGGGCGCAAAGGGGCTTTTTAGCCAATAATGGTGACCGTAAAGTACGGTCACCGTTATTTGCAATTTCCCCATTCCCATTGAGTCCTATGGGGGCTCATTTGGGAATGGGGAAGAGCCCTGGGGAATGGGAAATTACCGCCCTGGTCAACTCGGAATAGGGCGGTAATTTCCCATTCCACCAGGGCGGTGCCGGTACGGGTCCGGTGCCGACCAAGGCACTACTACCACCATTGGTTACCACCGGACTCGGAATGAGGCCCATTACCTCTCCAAAGACTGCCTTGAAAAAACACAGGATTCCACTTTGAACACAAAGTTTGATGGCAAGCCTTGATTAAGCTAGCTGAAAGAGATCCTAGGATGTTGCATTTTTGTGGGGAGGTTGAGGACGTTGGTGGGAATGCCCATAGGGATTAGCATGGCCATGGGCAGTCAATGGTTGAGGAAAATAACCAAACAACACCTACAAGGTTTGTGTCCCTTCTCAAATGTTATTTCTCCCTAGCTTTACTCCAATGCAATATTTTCAGCTTAAAGGGGTGCTTTAGCGTGACCTAATAACCACAAGTAAAAAGAAAAAGGGAAAAACGTAGCACCCTTATGCATACAAGAGCACTGACTTGCTATATGCCTGTCCAAACAACAAGAACTTTGCCGTGGGCGCTATGGGAATGGTCACTATGATGATTATATATATTGTTAGTATATATGGAGCAACACTGCCTTCTAGTAAACTATGAATGACATCTCTTTTAGCAAACTGAATCACTTCGTGGGAATCCAGATTCTGCCCGATATTAGAAAGGAAGATTGATTGCACAGGATCACAGACTTAAGTGAAGAATCTATGATTTGAGCCAATTTTGCAATTTAGGCACATATCTTCCCAGCTCTAGCTTGTACAACTATTTGTCATGGTTGGGGTTTCAAAACTTAATTTAAAAGCTGTGCCTTGAAAAATACAAATATCACATAATAAACTAACCTGACATAAGTATCGTTATAGAAACATGGTGAGCAAAAGTAGCATTATAGAATTATTCTTCCCAATACTGACTGGAATATTACAGTAGAAGCATGTGAAGTAATGGAAGCCTCAACAAATCCTTTGGGTTTCAAAACGGTTTTATCAAGATTTAAGGACACATGTTGAGAAAATGCATGATTAGGGAATCTGCCTGTAGTCACTTTTACAGGCAGCATTCTGCTTGTCATGCACCCCTCCCATTTCTAATCTCCTAACATTTGCATCTCTAAATAAACAATCGTCACTCTGCATCTTCCACTAATTGTCCTTGTTCTAAAGCTCAGCTGAAACAAAGGGGTGTTAAGAAGACATCTTATAGAGGCCAGGGGGAACCACTGTCACACCCTTCAACTGAAATACGACTCAATAAAAGACATCATAGAGCAAGAGGGGAGCCAATATTCTCATTGATGTACAGATCTGAACGACAAACAGTATATAAATATAGTGGATGTTGCCTCCTGTAGTGTGGCTAATTGTTGTCCCAGTTCTTCCCAGTTACATCTCCATCAATCTATTAACCAATGTGTCACAAATATTCACAAGCAATTCATCAATGTCCACCTAATTACATAAACAACCAATATCGAAAAGCATTAATAAAACTGCTCTAATAACGGTATAAAAAAAATAATTGCAAAAGTATAAAATACATAGGGCCTCATTACGACCCTGGCGGAGTGGGTTTACGCCAGCGGTATTCGCGGCGGACCCGTCCGCCCTACTACGAGTTCCCGTAGCGCCATGGAGCGTTTTCCGCCTGGTTTTTCCGGGCGGAGAAATCCATGGCGCTACGGGACCTTGTTGTTAATTACGCCACCATATTTTACGGTGGCGTAATTAACGCCTTCCCCACTCCCATTATACCCTATGGGGCAAAAATGGGAATGGGGAAGGGTAAAATGGGGAATGGGGATTTACCGCCCCGCCAAGGTCGGAATGGGGCGGCAAATCCGCCAACCCCCATGGCGCTATCGGCAGCTTTCCGCCGTGCTCCATGGTGCATTTTGCGCCACGATTTCCGCCAAGGTCGTAATGAGGGCCATAATCGCTTGGAACCCAAAAAAATGAAATCTATCGAAAGAACAATCATCAATCTTTTTACAATAAGGATACATTTGAGCCTGAGTAAGGATTAAACATTGTGCAACAATTGGTGAGTTCAGACAGCCCTTTCATCTGATTAAGCAAAGACAGTACATTACCTCCATATCCGTCTTCCTTCTCCCAGTACTTACTTGTGAGGGGTGCAAGCAAAACTTGTGTGGTGGCAGGGGCGCTACTCTGGGTCCCAGCTGCAGTAAGCTCAAATAGTCCAAAGATGTTCTCCTCCTAGCGTACTTTCATGCATCAGCAATCTTCAGGGAGGCTAATTAGATGCAGGTGTGCAGCGTTGAATCCCTCTGTTATGTACCAGGCAGTGGCTGCAGGGAATTCTGGTAACTGTAGTGTAGAGCCAGCCAGGATCCAACTCTCCCCCTTTTTCAATGTTAGCCCTCAGTGGGGAGGGGGAGGGAGTAGCCATCAGTATGGCACTTCAAAGTTAGGCAAGAGTAGCCCAGGTGCAGCCCCTCTGGAGCCCCAGTCTCCAGTTAGATGTACAAACAAAACTTGAGGGGTGGCAGGTACTTCCGAGAGGGATTCAACCCTGAACACCTGAAACCGATCAGCCTCCCTGATGATTGCTGAGGCATGAACACGCGTTAGGAGGAGAAGATCTTTGGACTATTGAGCAGATTACAGCTGGGATCCAGAGTTGCACCCCTTCCACCCTCTTTTTGCTTTCAAATGTAACTGGAGACTGGGGCTCCAGAGGGGCTGCACCCGGGCTACACATGCCTGACTTTGGAGTGCCACACTCTTGGTAACTCCCCCTCTCTCTATTGAGGGCTGACATTGACAATTGGGGGAGAGTTGAATCCTGGCTGGATATACACTACAGATAGCAGAATTCCTTGCTGCTACAGACTGGTGCTTCCCAGAGGGATTTAACCCTGAACACCTGAAACCAATCAGCCTCCCTGATGATTGCTGAGGCATGAAAGCACGCTAGGAGGAGAAGATCTTTGGACTGTTGAGCAGATTGCAGCTGGGACCCAGAGTTGCACCCCGGCTAGCCCTCTTTTTGCTTACTTGTGAGGGGGCACTACACCTCCAACAGGAGTCCTCTTTTATTTTTACTCTTCTCTCTTTTGCCCGTCCTCCTCCCCTTGGGGCATAACTAAACCCCGCCCTGACACTCACCAGTTTTTTTCTTCCTGCCTGCGGCAGTGACACGTCATGTACGATCCGCCGCTGCCAGTTTCAGAGGGGGCAACATTCCTGAGTGCCCGGTTTGGAGGGGTACCCAGGACTCATGCTCTTGGAAGTCCTCCCAGTTCAACTACTATCTGGGCCAGTCCCAACACTTTCCTTACCTAGCTTAGAAATGCCTCACAAATAACTACTGGGACCAGACAGAGGGATGTGGAGGTAAAGCTCTGATTATTTACTGGTAATCTTCATTACTCTTAGTGCTACTCTTCCTCATCACAGAATGCACATCCCATCTCTCCCTCTTGACTGGTAACCTAGGATAATCGGAATAAACTGGTGAGTGTCGGGTTGAGGTCATATTATGCCCCGAAGGGAGGATACAGGGTATAAGAGAGAAGAGTAAAAAGAAAAGAAGGGTTCCTGAGGGAGGTGGATAACCACCTCACAAGACCTGGCACAAGGAAGTGTAGGAGTAGGACTAATGAAGATTACCAATAAGTATTCAGAACAGGACTGCATTGAAATATGGGTCACTACTGATAAAGTCCCCGACTCCATTTTGTTAAGGGAGGTGTGCATCTTTCTTAGAAGAATATATGAAAACAATTGCTAAAAACCTATTAAGAAGGAAGAGACATTAACTGGCTCAAAATTGATATATGGGTTTCCCAAACACTACAATCAACAGGAAAGAACTATCACTGTGAGCAGACAGTGTACATAAGTCAGATTGCAGGTTTGTCACATTGAGTTTGCATTTATAACTTTCTCGAAATCGCACGAGCCAAATCCGTGGGAAAGTCCATTTGTTGCCCCACCCACTTCACACACGTCACTGGGAGAACTCCGAGCTCACCTGGGCGTGCACTCAACATCCGATGCTGCACCCTTTCCCTGTTGTGGTGCCGTATAATGGTTTTACGGGCATGGAAACAAAAGATGAACACTCCTCACAGAACTTATTTGTGCCGGTCTAGGAGAACGGAAAGGAAAAAAAAAAACAAGGGAAGTGTCGATGGACCTCTGTAGGGACAACCAGCAAAGAAAAAAAATAGTGATATATTTTATTAGCAGTGAACAGGTTATGGAGTATCATAGAAACAGCATGTTTGTTTTTACACACTGAAGGAGACAAGTCTATTTAAAGCAAACCCTGCAGATGGGCGAGGCTGAGTGGTGTACAAAAACAGATGAATACACAGCACGAAATGAAATGCTACCATGCAGAAAACGGTCCTCCTGATTGGTGCAAATGTTATTAGAGCATCACTTATTTGTTAATATGGCGGAGGGGGTCACAAAATAAACTCTCAGTGCTTTGGTGGATTCCTGCCCAAGCATTACCAGTTGCCGTGCCAGCAAGATAATCTGCTCCTAGCCCCCTTCTCTTTCTCTGTAGCAATGGTTTTGCCATTTGGTGACTTATGCACCCAAAATGCGCGAAAAAAAAAAAAAATTACAATATCACATTTCAGATCAATGTCTGTGTTACTTTATCAATAATCTTTACCAGTAACATTTTTAGAAATGACATATTTTCGCATGGATCCGTCACTGCACAGAGGTATATAATATATACCATTTGAGAAATTGCATATGAGAATCTGTCCAAACATTAAGATTCCATATCCTTAGCTCTGTGAAAACAAGCATTGGCAATACTAACAGTTTGGGCATTTGTGTAGGCAAAGGGAAAGGCACTTGCCAGGCACAGCCTTAGTGGTATTATCTGGCAATTGATGGTAACAGGTGGGAAATGCATGGCCATTTAATAGCTTTGCCTGGCATATGCCTAATACTTATACACAAGCCAAAACTGTTGGCTTGCCAATCCTTGTTTTAACAGGACTTTAGTGAAGGCAAAGCATAGTACTTATAAATTGAGAGGATGAATGCCCATATGGTTATTACATTTTAATTACACCATAGCGCATTTACTGCCCCAATTAAGTCATTAACTCTCAGAAGACTGCTTTGGAAAAACACTGGCCGGCACTTCAAGTGAAACGTTTGATGATAAGGCTTGATTAAAGGAAGCACAAAGAGTTTGCATGAGGATGTGTTTTGGGTGGGTAGGGGCAGGAATGGCGTGGGAATGGCCAAAGGGATTAGCATGGCCATTGGAAGTCAATGGGTGGGCAAAAAACCAAACAACACCAACAAGCTGGGTGTGCCTCCTCATATGCATTTCTCCCCAGCTGTGCTCTAATGCAATAGTTTCAGCATATAGGTGGCACAAGTGCCATCTATCAGCCTAAACTAATTAGATTAGTGCATATCTCATGGAAGCAAAGAAACTGTTTGTGATATGATTTTTGTAGGGGCATGTTTGAGCTTAAGCAAGAATCACAGCGGTCAAACTTAAATCAACACTGATTTAAGACTATCTGTTCCCTTGTATGGAATTATTGATGCTAAAATTCAGACATTTGCCCTTACATGTGCATACCCGCAACATTTGGTAATGCTTTGACTGCAAGGAATACATTTCTTTCTGAAGTCGGAGTTTGCCATGCACTCTCACTTCTGAAAGAAATGGCCTTTCTGAAGTCCAAAGCATTTTTTTTTAAGTCGGAGTGTAAGTAGTCTGATTTCAGAAAGTAAAGAAAGAAAGTATTTCTTTCTGAAGCAGGGTGCACACACTGCAACTTCAGAAAATAATGCTCTGGTTTCCACGTGGGATAGAAGTGCCCCAGCTCTGCTTCCACCACACGAGTCAGGTGCCAGGAAGCTGCCCTTCTTCCTGGCTCCTGTCTGTGTGATGGAGCATGGGAGTTTGAGGCCCATTATAATCCCTCGGAGAAGACGGATTCAGGTAAGAAATAAAAATATGTTTGTGTTTGTGAGTGCGTGCATGGGTGTTGGATGTTTATGACGTATCTTGTATGCATGCATGCATGCATGGGTCTGTTATGTATTATATAATGTGTGTGTGAATGAGGACTTGTATGATATATGAATGGCTGAGCCTGAGTGCAGGTGTAAATAAGCGAATTCATGGTGTGTAAGGGTGCATGTGTGAATGGTGTGAGCAAATGAGTGAGTGGGGCACTGGGGAGTTTATTTAAGTGGGTGGTGTGGGAGGGGCGGGTGGTTGTGCAACATCTGCATTTCATACTGTGCATCTATAAATGCTGTTCTTCCATAACTCCCCCCCCCCCCCGACCCTCTACCCAAACCGGCCAAAATCAACTCCCTGTGTGAGGCACTGGGTGCCCAGCGGCAGGCATGGCAGTGTGTACTGTCATCTATTATAGATATACAGTAAAAAAGCCATGCCTGCCCCATGGCCTGCCAGTGCCCCTCATGCCCACATAATCACGCTGAGGTTGTGCCTGTGAAGGGCTGAGGGGGCCAGGGGTCCCGCATGTCATTTTTTACTCGGTATGTTAAAAAATGCCATGCCTACTCCCTGGGCGCCCAAGCACCTTGCGCTGGGAGCCTCACGGGGCAGGCATAGGTGCTGAATAAAAACATGTTATGCCGACCTTCTGGGACATTCCAGCCCCATAAACTCACCAGTGCCTCACCAGTGCCTTGCACGGACACATAATTGAGTATGTGTGTGTGCGAGACACTGGGGTCCCAGAGTGAAGGCATGACAGTTTTTACTGGGTGTCTATACCCAGTTAATATGCCGTGGTTGCCCCCAGTGCCTCAGACACATAATCTGCTCCCTGCGCTGTGCAGCAACTCAACACACACACACACACACACACAATCACGTGTATACTGAATGTGATTATGTGTGAGTGCAAAGCACTAAGGGGCAGGCATGGAATTTTTACTGGCATCTATGATAAAGCAAACTTGATAAGTTTTATAACATGGCTAGATTGCCATTGTGGTGCAGTCAGTCTATCAATTTCTTACTGTAGCATGACATTTTGTGTTGGACATCCTTGATAAAGCAAGCATGATGAGTGTTATAATGTAGCTAGACTGGCATTTTGATGCATCCAGTCTAGCCATTTGTTACTATGGTTTGACATTTTGTAATGGGCATCACTGACAAAGCAAGCATAGTAAGTGTTATTACTTGGCTAGACTGGCATTTAAGTGTATGACATTATCCCCATGAAACTGCTCAAAACTCTTCTCTTCTCTTCTCTACCTCTTTCCCTTCCCTGCTAATAACCCCACAGCTGCTGTGAACCCACTGCTGCTGTGACTGGTGGCCTGATCCTCATGAATCCCACAGGATCTCAGGCCCTTATTCTCAGTCGTTACCAGCACCACTCCCTAACCCCCTGTACTTCCCTGTGTGTCCTGCTTGGTGGCTCTGCATCCCACCCATGGGAGCCATATGCACTTACACTTAGCCTGAGGCTCTCCTGCCTGGCTCCCTTAGCACTTCCCTCCCGACCCCTCCACCAGCACTTGCCTACTCTTCTGCCCTCCTCCCTATCTCCTGTACTTCTCCTCATTGAAATTGCATGGCTGAATGCCACAAGCCCTAGTAGGACCATGACTGTATTGTACTGTTTGCCATTGTTATTTTTCCCCTGTCCCCTTCCCATTTAGCCTTGTGGTGCTTTGAAACAGTATTCAGTTGTATAAAGCGTGTTACAAATGCTTAATAAAATAAAATAAAATAAAAACAAGCAAATGTTTGTACATGGGATACTGGCAGAACTAGCATGACCAGTTTCTTATGCTATCATTACTGTGCCTAATATCACTGGGCATGCACAGAGTTGGCTTGGGCGGGAGGTCAGCATGGCTAACAGTGGTGACCCCCACTGTATGTGTTATGCCACTGCATATAAGTTGAGAATGATAGTTCAGGGAGAGGTTTGCGGAGCACCTGGTGTGCAACTTGGAGCATCCAACCATTATGGTTGGCATCCCTACTTCCATTGAGCCTATATGGTGTATCCTCCAAGGTTTCGATCTCTCATCTCCATCCTCTGTGGTATGACTGCTGTTAGTAGCCCTGCGTAAATAAACTTGACTGAACCCTGAATCACCAAAATGTCCACTACACTCTTTCAAACTTTTAAAGGATTTGACCAGTCCAGAGCAGCAGCCAGATTTGCATCTTTATTTAAGGAAATGGCTTCTAGAGCATAACCGGAACCTCTCACAGAGGGAGGTAGGCGTTGCCTGTTGTTGTCTGAGAGCTTGAGCATTTTCCTTTAGGCAGGGCTTTTATGAGTTGATTTTATGGGTGATTTTAGGCAGTATTGAATAGAATTTAATGTTTTAATTATTTTTTACAAACAAACCATGCAAGGGCTTTGTGTTTTTTTTTTACACAGATTTCACTTTGTCTGCCAAGCCCATCACCAACTTGCTAGCATTTTCTGTCATGGGGTGGCTTGTTTGAATGTGCACTCACATGTCATGATCAGCACACTAGTTGACACAAGCACATTCATTTCTTTAGCATACGTGCAAGGAAAGGGAAACATCCGTGGGGCATGTTGGGGAAAAACGTCTTCCAGGTTTTGCTGTTCACTTAACCAGTGGCATCTGTGTAAGGGTGATTGGCTGTGTGATACAACACAGCAACTGATTGGACAGTGTAGGAATCTGCAGGTGTTTGATCAAATGCATGTTCACACTTGACTTGGTTGGGGGTAATATCTGACACAAGCCATTGAATTTCTTTTCAAATGTATTATCACACTTTGAAGGAAGGGGACATGTCTGTACGCATGCAGTGAAAAAAACAGTTTTTATAGTTTTGTTGATCGCTCTGTTGTATTAGTGAGACAGAAACTGGATGTGTGACACAACACACAACCTGCCTGAATGGAGGAGAAATTGTGCTGGGCAGTTTGCATACAACTTACCCATGTCTACACTGTCAGCATTGCCCTAACATAATTAAAGGTGAATACATCCGACACCCTAACAATGGTAAAAAAATATTCCTATCAGATCATGCCACTTGTGACAGCAAAAATGTCATCTACGCCTTAAGATGTCCCTGTGGGAAATACTATGTAGGCAAAACTAATAGGAAAGCGAAAGAACGCTGGACTGAACATAAGTCGAATATTAGAACACAGAACGACAAATCACCAGTCTTTAGACACTTTAAGGAGAACGGTCATAACATTTCACAACTTAGATGGGTTATTTTAGAAACAGTACATTCTCTACCAAGAGGAGGAGATTTTGCTAAGAAGTTAGCACAAAGAGAACTGTACTGGATCCATAAATTGGACTCAGTTAATCCCAAAGGACTTAACGAAGATTTCTACCTAGGTCCTTTCCTTTGAAACACCTCTCCTTTAACGCAACATCCTTTTTCCTCCATTGCTGAGATCTGCTCTATCACATCGATAGCCTTTAAGTCTAAATATTGGCATCAACTTTTCCCCCCCAGAGGTATTAGAATTCAGTTCTGGGTTCGCATCTGAGCTAATCACATTTAACCTCAACAGATTGTGCACTCATCTGATATGAGGCAGAGTACAGTATACCTTGTTTATCATATTGATACTATTTATTTACTTGACTTCTATGGATGACTTTTATAGTATGTTTACATTTACAAATGCATATGTTTTTTATGTATAACATGTAATATCTGGCTACAAATGTCTAATATATCTATGCAGTTTAGTATTTGCACCTCCTATGTATTATCTCTAATGATATTCAGGTTAATCATTTTTGAAGGTTTAAATATACCCCTGCAATGACACTAGTTTTCTTAATTACATCTTTTGTTAGACTCCCTTCACACGTACTTTCCAATGTATACAGACTTTTTGAGAATATTAAACAAACCAGACTAATTTCTTTAAATGACACTCCTTATCGGACTCCCTTCATACACATTTTCCTGCATACATAGACCTTTGTGTTACATTTAATGACTCAGGTAAACTTTACACATCCAGCTTTTCACATTCAGCCGTATTTACCTCTTGGCCACTTTTTGCTACCAGACTCGTCTCTTTAAACGGACGTATACATGGTGTTTACATTGGAGACGTCATGTGCGTCACAGCGTGATGACGTCACAATAATGACGTATATATTAACCGCCATGTTTTTTGGAGGCCTATAGCGACTGCGGAATCTCCCCGCTCCTACCTGTCTTTCCTGCCTTACAAAGACTACAGTAAGTTACTTATTCTAGGACAGGGCCAGACTACTATAACCCTATTTCTCAATTTTGACGCTAGTTGGATACTCTTGACACTATAGACCTGTTTGGTCGTTCTATTTGTAACGAGTGGCGCCTCCATCTTTTAGGTACCGCGCACAGACTGAAAATACTGTTCTCCTTTGACATCAGCACGTCCCCTCAGCCTCTGAGGGATTCAGATACAAGCAATTCTTGTTTGGCTAGTAAGTTAACAGACTTTCTTCTTCATCTATCAATTTTTACTTGATTCCAAAGCACAGTGCTCATTTAGTATCTTCTGCCTCTTTGGTTATACTATAGGGGACCCAGACAGCTACAACTTGTTGGGATGACACACTTGTGTAACGACATGACCCAGTCTATCCTTTAATGTAACATACGGTATGTTTATTACTCTTTATACACCTAGTGGTTCTTGCAATAGTCTATTTTTTCTTACATTTGATCTATAATTGTTTAGGATGAAGACTCTGCTATAGCGATATTAACTCTTGTTCCTTGTTACTTTATAACATGATTGCAGACTCCTCTAATTAGTGTACTACCTTTTGCTTTAAGAATTTATATGATTTATTGGATAAATCACTGTCTCTAAAACATTAAGTCGATATCATTATTATGTAAATTGACATTATTATTATTTTGTATATACTTCTCTAGAGTTACTGTGATTGACACAACGAATAACTACAGCCCCTGATGAAGAGAATATTATCTCGAAACGCGTTGGGCATTTGCTCTTTGAAAAATAAATCCAGATTGGATAACCAACTCTTCGTTGAATTGATGAATATGTTTCGATACTAAACAGATATCTTGAATTACTATGTTGTTTCATTGCACTTTAAATTGATTTACTCCATTTACTCTGATTCCCCTCTTGGGAATAAACCTTTATTCAGCTTGTTTAAGCGATTAATAGAGTGCAGGGGACGGGAGTTCCCTAATAGGGTTCTTTTTTGTCTTTGTGCAGTTTGCATACACACTCACAAAATACTTGAGTGATATAGCTAACACAAGGAAGTAATGTATCTGTACATTTATTAGCACTCTTTGGAAAACTGTTTGCATGTTCTTGCTGATTGCTCAGCCATTGGATTATGTGGCAGGGTGATTGGGTATGTAATACAGCACACTATCTCGATGGAGGAGGCATAGGAGCTTGGGCAGCTTGGTTGAATGCACTCTCACACAAGACTTGGTTGAGCCCAGCAGCTCTAATGAAGATGCGCATTTCTTTTAAAATGTATTAGCACACTTTGAGGGAAGAGTTGGGGAAAACACATTGTGGGATCTTGCGAATCACTCAGGCAGTGGTGTTAGAGGCATGGTGATTGAGTGTGTGAAACAACACACCACCAGTCTCGAGTGAGGAGAAATGTATTTGCTCTGGGGCAGCTTGATTATTAAAGTATTGCAACTTCCTTTATAACTGCTCTTAATTTCTTGAGTTTTTGGAAACAGAGCTTTCTCCAATATCCCTTGAGCTATTATTTCCCCTGATTTAATTTGGTAGGGCTTTTTCTTGTTATTTTAGATCAGTACTTTGATATCCCTCCTATAATCAGGGTCAATCACTCCAGCCAATACGTCTAAGCCATAGCACCAGGCTAGGCCTGACTTAGAAGTGAGTCTGATGTAAGTGGCATGGGGGGAAACAAGAACCAGGTCTATGGATATCAATGCTCTGTCTCCTGGGAAGGGTCAGAAATATGAGACCGACATAATGGTATAGTTTTCTCAATGTTTTCCATTTATTAAATGAAAAAGGGGTGAGATAAACACCTATCTTTCCCTATCCTAACAAGGATGTCCATGCCTAGCAAACTAAAACTAGATCAACGTGACCTAGTGTCCAAAAAGTCTCTGACCCTCACATTAATACATATAACAAACATATACAAGGAATATGTTGTTGTCGTCAGTTCATAAAAACCATATAACAGTTTAAACTTATACGTTTTAGAAAGTACTCATTGTGGCCAGGTTTAGGCTCCCTTCCCCTGGATAAATTCATTAATACACTTGGTAAAGCTCTGATTCAATAATGTTCTTCTCAATGTGACACAGGAGGTGTTTTCCATCCACTGTGTCCTTCCACTTGATAAAGTAAATGTCTCTTTCACAAACACTTGTTCAAAAATCAAAGCAATTGTTCTCCTCAGGATGCCAAGCATTTATTAATTCTAATTGTAATTTTGAGCCAGGAAGAAAACTCCTACAACTTCATTTGATTTTATTAGCAATGTTTGTACCAAATGCTCCACGCCAGTATCCCATGTGAGGAGGACTGAACAATGGCTGCCTCCTTTTATAGTCTCTTGACTCTTGGCAATGTGTGTTCCAGATCTCCTTAAACTGGACAATCAAGAAAGGATAATTGCGCCCAAGTTGCCTTTTAACTACTTCTTTACAGCTTCTTGGCAATGGGGGTTACAAGTTTCCCTCAGCTGATGCCCAATATAAAAGGAGTTGCGCCCTTGTCGCTTCTGTATTGTTTTTTCACAGTCTCTTGGCTGATGGCAATGCGGGTTGGTGGTGTCCCCGAGTTGATATCCCATAAAAGGGGAATTGGGTCCTTGTCGCCTCTGCACATTATTTGCTTGGTATTCAAAATGATTGTTTACCATCAATTGTCCTGCTTGGAGTGCTCAACGGTCACCTTCACCCAATGTTACCTAAAAGCCCTACAGTTTGAAGGTCTCCTGCCTCCTTTGGAAGCTGTCGGAAGTGACTGTTATGCAGTGAAGCTTGATAGCCCCAGGTTCTTTCCTCTAATTTCAGGAAGATGTGTGCGCTCTGCCGTTTTGCTGTGTTGTCCACTGCTGAAGCTACAGCAAATCCCCAGAGAAGTGTGGTGCTTGATGGCTCCACAGCGTAATATCAGTGGAGTGCTGGGCTGTGCTCACTGAGACCGGTGTTCCCACAGCAGAGTAGCTACTGTGTGAAGAGCTTGCTGGGTGGAGAGGTGCAGGTCAGCTGAGGAACCCATGTACACTCTTGCTCCTGCCCTGCATCCAGCAGTAATGGCCGGGAGTGTGGAGGCAGAAAAGCTGTGGCAGACAAGTTAACACTGTATATCTGCACAGCGTTCAATGGGGAGCCCATGCCTAACATTATGTAGCCTTTCTTGGGGTTATTTATGCAGGGCTGGGTCCCCAGGTGGTCTGTATATTTAAAGGGGTACACAAGTCTGCTTTCTTTTATACATACCTATTTGTTTAGGTATATTGGCGGCCAGAGCAGGGATGGTGCAATCTGTACTGTGACAAACAGATATGTGTTCGACTGCTATGAGACAGAAGAATCTAGGTGCTATTGAAGCCTCCAGTCGAAATGATGGTGCAGAGGGTTCTCCTCCAAGAGCACCTTCATGAGTGGGTAAGCAGCCCTCTAACATCTGGTGATCATCATTTAATTGATGTTCTGGCTAGAGGCTCCAGGCACAGACAGTGACTGCAGAAAGAAAGGAGAGATTTGTTGGGTTATGAAGTCGATCAGACTTCAGACTTCTTGTCCATTAACCAGGACCTGAAGCAACCTAATAATTTCGGAGGTCCTTCGGAAATGTTCCAACACGTTTATCAAGGTCAGCTGGAGGAAGATACTGTTAACTTTCAAATGGAGAAAATAGATTGGATAAACTTGGCTTTAAGCATGGCACTTCAATTCCCTTCTGATAGTATGGATAGAGTCATCAGTGAAGCCCGTTCTAATTTTGAGCAGAATGTATTTATTTATTAGCATTTATAGAGCATGCATCTGCCCTGAGGCATTGTGGAGCTCTTACAGAATGAGAAGGGACTGGATGTAGCCAGTTGTTGGTGACTGTGACAGAGAGAATCTTATGTGATTTAGCTAAATGTGAGTCTGTTAGGGATTTTCAAGCATGGCTTGATTTTATTGACACCATAATTCCCCAGTTAGAAAGGCTGAATAGAGAGTGTCAGACCATCTGATAACTTGTCATTCGCTAGCAAGACAGAAGTAAGCTGCCAAACTGAACCAGAGTACATCACTCATCTGGGGGATGTTAATCTCGAATCTTCAGTTAGTCACATGATCCCACAGGCAGTGATCAGGTCACCAAGCCCTATTATCGCAGTCTGCACTATAAGTGCAAATTCCCCAATTCCATCAATAGGGCCAAAGATCAATTTAACTCGCCAGTTCTCGAGCAAAGATATACGTGTGAGAAGGGTCAATATGCCAGTGATCATGGATTCATACATAAAAGGACTAGTTGAGGATGAAAGAAATATGATTATTATGAATGTAAACAATATTAAGGGATATGAGACGAGAGATACCCTTAGGAACAAAGTCCTGTAGTGGTTACAGTCCAAAGCTGGAGGGAGTTGCATCTGATCGCAAGACCTTCATTTTCTGCACAGGGTTCAAATGAAGGAATGGTCATCAAAGAATGGCTCAGACTGCATTGTTATTGGTTGTGGCTGATGTCATCTTCCATCCTTTCTTAATCACTGCAACTTGTTTGGAAACCTGTCATCCACTACAAATCTAAGAATTGTTATGGACTGAGTTGTTCTTATTTTATTTTTTTTTAAATTCGATTTCTGAGTAGATTGTGTTATTTTCTGTGTGCAATATTGTTAGACATGTTCCATGGCAATCGCTTGTTTTTTTGTTGTCTTTGTCTGTTGATGTTTTCAATCAATAATAGTTTATTTCGACATGTGTCATAAAACATTACAAAATGCATAATCAATCAAAAACAAACTTTTAGATTTCGTAAAAAAAAAAAAAGAACAAGTTAAAAGCATTATATTGCAATGGTCTGAGCCTTCCTCAAATTATTAAAACAAGGAGAGCAATGCTCGCTGCCTTGGCACATACAAAGGAAAAAAAGAAAGCCACCATTATCCTATTTGCTAGCTCGAAATGTCTTTCTCATCAGCCACATTATGTGGCTGTGTCGAGCTGTGGAAATATCACAGTGGGGGAGAGAAAATAGGTTAACAACACCATCACCTGATTAACTGTGCGTATTACAGAGTCTCTAAGGACTGACTTTAAGAACAGGAGTCTTAACCTCTGACATTTCACAGAACAGAAAGAAGTGTGGCACTGTTTCTCTTGTGCTACCACACATAGGACAGATATCAGACGCTGAGGGACACCAGATCTGGGTCCACAGAGCTACTGGAAAAATTACCATTTGCATATGTATATACAAAGATCTTTCAAATGGGGGCGAGATTTCATCCAAATACTGCCTCAAACCTAACATGCTAGTGTGAGCAGTATAGACACGACCAAGCTTACACTTGTGGCATCCTCAAGAAGAAACTCCATTGCAATCTGATTAGCAGAGATCTTTGCTGTGTTAAGGATGAACTCCCCATTGGATCACTGCAGAGTTCTCTGACACCCAGGCTATGCAGCATCTTCTTGATGCGAACAAACCATTTGAGGCTTTTGCCTCCACTCAGCACCATGAGGTGAGACATCACCTTCATACACTTTTCCAGGCCCGGTTGAAACCAGACACTTATTCAAAAGAAGGCAGGATTAAACATAGCCAGGGTGCTCTTAGGAATTAAATCAAACTCCAAATGTGTCTGGGTAGAAGGAACACTCCTGGGAAGAGTTGTTTTAAAAATGTGTTTTCTTTTATATTCAATTGGCCAACCTTCGCATTGCCCCACAGTACTGACCCATACAGCACCGTAGGCTGAACCTGCTTACTATATAGGCCCAGACTGCAGAAATACAACCTAAGGGCACCACTTAATTTGTCCAGATTGCTCACTGCTTTATCAACCTGGGCATCCCAGCCCAGGTGCTCTTAGAACCTCACCCCAAGATAGTCAAAATGGTCCACTTGTTAAATCAAACAACCTCCCAAATTCAAATTGATTGCTCTATGTTTGGAGGGTTGGGAACTAAACACTATCGATTTTGTTTTACCCACATTCATTTTCAGGTGAAGCTCAGAACAGTTGGCCAGAAAAGTAGATAAGGATTTTTCTAAGCCCTGTTGAGTGGTTGAAATTAGGACTGCATCATCCACATGGAAAAGTGCTGGGTATTTGCATGAGGCTAATTGTGTGTTTTTTTTTGCAATATTGTTGACTTATGCCTTTGGGACATTGGTTGTGCGTTATACATTAATAAACTAAACTTTAATATCAGGCCAACTCATCGGTCCTCGTTGGTGTCTCTGCTTTACTGTCTGCTGCTGCGGTGGACCTCCTGCATCTAGCATCTAGCTTGCACTGTTGCCAGCTCCCAAGTACCTTCAGACTGCACCATTTATCTTCCGCAGCCTCTCACACACCGAAGTGCACCACGCTGCATTCGGAGCATGTCTCCCCCTCAGCTGGGCTTCTAATCTTGACGATGCTTCCTGCGGCACATACTCTGCAATGTCACATGCCTTCACGTCTCTCGGCATCAGCTGGCATTCTTCCTTCTGTGGCAATCACAGCTCTCTGGAGTGCCTCTGCCTCTGCCACTCCTCCCACATCTCTGCTTCTTCTCAGTTGCAACACATTCCTGAGTTTAAATGTCCCGCTCAGGTGTCCTGCTCTGCAACAACTAGATTGCACATTCTGGTCAATAGATCCTTACTAACTCTGAGCCCTTCTTCTTCATTCTAGTACCACAGGCATTATGGATCTTGACATCCACAATGATTGCATAGCAGTTACATTGGTTTGCTCTATTTTACAATATGCCATCAATGCTTCACCAGAAAATAGGGGAATCATGAGTTAGGGAGATTACCAATTCCCCCACATATGTGATCCTCTCATATAATAACACCCACAAGGGTCGGGATCAGGTAGCAGTTGCTTCCCCTGGCCACATAAGAGGAGACCCAAACCAGGGTTTCAGTGATGATCTCACTGGATTCATCACATTACTCCCACACACAAAAACTCCACTGACCCCTCCTCTCACCAATAGCTTCCATACTCATGTCACGCTCTCCTCCTCTGGTCTCTTGGACATTCTGCTCTATCGCCTGTCTTCACCCAACTAACTTACTCTAAACCACTCACACACACTTGCTTAAATACCCAGACCCCTCTCAGGATCGGCCACTTAACTTATCCAATAGCTTACCTGGCTGAAGGGGTGTGACAGGGGAAAGGTATTGGCAGGGCTTAAAAAGGGCTTGTCAGCCCTGCCCTTTCTTCATCTAGTACTGCTGCTGTTCCAACTTGAGTCATGTAGTGATACACAGGGAACCACCGTCTCCATTTCTTTTTGTAGGTCTAGTTTTTATTCTATCTCCCCGGTGGGCTAGTGGATTTTTGACCATGGCCTCCAAGGAGGCTGTTTATTAACAGAAGTCCCTGGTGGCTTAGTGGTGGTAGTAGACTCTGTCTGCTGGAACCATTCTCTCGCTGTGTTGTGTGATGGTGGTGCTTTCGATACCGCTCCTTTTGATGCTGACTCCACCTCTCCAATCAGGTGTGCCTACTGTTATGCTGGGCCAACTGGCATGGCCTGGCTTCCCTACATGTCATTGAGGTTCTGGGCTGCCCACCTTCCTCTGGCATCTCAATGCAGAACCGCCATCCCTGTTGCTGCAGATGAAGATAAGAAGGGCTTGAGAGGGGATCTGTGCACAGACATTCCAGCTCCTGGTTGGGCATCAGGAATCGGCTCCCTCTCTCCACTGACAAGGCCTGCTTCTCGGGCCCTGTCATACAAAACAGCAACTTGTGACACCTATGGCATAATTTGCCTGGTAGGGAACCATGTTTCCTTTTTTCCTGATACATCCCACAGCACATATTTTCCATTCAGATTTGTGTTTTTTGCTTATATTCAAGAGCTACTTCTTGCCACCTGCACTCTATGCCAAAAAACTGTGTACTATGGGAAGTCAAGAACCAATCTGACCTCATAGATACATGAACGTATGCAACAACATCATTAACATAATAGGACAAATAAACCCAGCAGTAACACCCAGCCCTCCAAGAATCAGCTAAAACCCAGCAGTCACTTGTTTGCTAGCACTTCCCCAATCTATCCCCAGAGTCAGGAGTTGTGGTAATCCCACAGTAAAGGATTCCCAGCAGCAAACAAAGATATAGGAAGGGCAATACAGTTTCACCAGCCCCATTCCAAAGAGAAAATTGAGCATACCTAGAAGTATTACCAGCATTGAATACTTCTTTTGAATGTCAAACTGCCAATATGGTTGGCAGTAGACCCTCTGCCATACACCCTTATTAAAAACAAGGGTTTCAGGGAGGTGTTGGCATGTGCTATACCCCTTGGAAAAATACGTACAGAATGGTGTTTTATGCAAGGCTACACTAGAGCTGTACCATGTATATGTTGAAGTAGTTAATTCAGTTAGAGAAAGACAATGCAATCCCTCCTTTGCCACTGGAACCGTCTCCTCCCCCCTTAAGCACTCCATTGTGCACCACCCTCTTAAGAAGCCCTGTGCCGATCCTTCCTCTCCGGCTAGCTATCACTCAATCTCCATCACACCTTTCCTGGGCAAAATCCTGGAAAAGGTGGCCATCTACCAGCTTAAACAGCATACTGAATCAGTTGGTTGTCTCCATGACCACCAGTCTGGCTTCAGAGCTGCCAGAAGCACAGAAACTGCTCTCCTGAACACCCTGAGAACACCTGCTCTCTAATCTTCGATCTATCCTCTGCTTTTGATACGGTCAACCATGCCATCCTGCTCAATCGCCTCAGTGATAACCTGGGTATCACTGATCAGGCTCTGGCTTGGTTGACCTCATTTCTCACTGACCGACCCTCTCAGGTCCAACTGGGATCTTTGCTCTCTTCTATCTCTTTCTCCACTTGTGGTGTTCCCCAGGGATCTAACCCTTCTCCCTGGCTTTCTGCTCCAAATGTCAGTGTTATGCGGATGACACCCAGCTCTCTTTCAGGCTCCCCTCAGCCACCTCTGCTCCTTCTCTCATACCAGACTGTCTGGCCGCAAATCAGGAATGGTGTGCCGCCAATGATCTCTGCCTTATTGCCTGTAAGACTGAGATCCTCCTCATCAGTACACCTGCTCCCTCATTCCCTCTCTCTCTCTCTCTGGCGACCCACCCTGGGCCCTCTTCTTGTTCCCTCCTGTGAGGCTAAGAACCTTGGTGTCATCTCTACTTTTTGACCTTTACAATTTATCCAGAACAGGACTGCAAGACTTGCCCTTGGCCTCAATCCCATGGATCGTATCTCTTCAGCTATGAAATCTGTCCACTGGCTCCCTGTGGCTGCAAGGATCAAGTTCCAGATCCTTTCCATTGCCCACAAGGCTCACTGGGGCCTGGGACTGCACTACCTCCACATTTCTCTTCGTAAACATCTTCCTTCTCAAGCTCTCCGCTCATCCATCTCCAACTCTCTGAGGGTCAGATGCTTCTCCAAGAAGAGAGTGTGGGGCAGATATCTCTCCTCAGCTGGGGCCTCCTTCAGGAACAGCCTCCCTGCCTCTCTCAAACTTGAGCAGAACCACCTCCAGTTCCGGAAGCAACTAAAAACCGTCCTTTTTGCTTCTGCTTTCTCTCTTCCTCTCCCGGCTGATGTCCCTGACTGCTTCGCAGGCTGGTCACCTGGCTACCCTCTGAACTTGGGCCCATGCTCCTGCATGTCCAGTTGCCCTTGCACTGCCCTCTGGCTCCCCCTGCACTTAAGGGTCTGTACCTGCAACCCTACAGTCTTATAGTCCCTCCTCACTGCGCTTATGAGCCACACGCAGGCTGCACTTATTGAGTTACCTGCACTTGTCCCCTCCCCCCATCCTGGCACTTCTCCCCGCCCGATTCCCCGCACTTGCGAGATCTGAATGACTCAAGGCTAAGTAAGATCCCTGTTCTTGTCCTCCCTTTGTTTCTCCTCCTTGTCTCATCAGGCCTAGAAACACGTGTACAGGTGCCTTATAAATGTCATATCATATTATATCATATCAATGGACAGGTCGGAGACTAGTAAATTCCACTTTACAATGGATATTTGTACGATTGGTCAATGCACTGACTAAGTAGCTGAAATGGCACATTGTGCCATCTTCACCTCTAGTAGTGGCACTGGGGAGATAGAGTGTTCAGTACAGCATTATCATGCAGTCCACAACAAAACATTTTGTGCATGTAAGTCTTTGATGACAAGAGCCACACAGGTGCAGACGTTTAGGATCAAGTGAAGCAAGTGGTGGCAGAGTGGCTATGTCCCTTGCCGCTATCCTTGGACTTTGTGGCAGTTGACAATGGCGCCAATGTAACTTGTGCTCGAAGGCTGGATAACACAATGCATGTCTCATACTTTGCACTTGTGTTCCTCGTTGTAATTACATGTTTTGCCAAATTGCTCCGTTCATGGTTAGTATGCTGCCCTCACACACAAGATATGTTCTCATTTAAACTAGCCATACAGCTCTAGAAATTATTTTCTAGTGTTCCAGTTGCATCATATAATCCCACACCACCAGCTGAAATGTCTATGCGAACCAGCTGGAATTCAACCTTTGCATTTCCTTGACCACCTGTGTAAGTAGGGGAATGCTATAAGACTCTATGTGGACAAAGCTACAGTACTAATCAAGCATTGGACAGGGTCTTCTTCACACTGACTCAGTGGCAGCTCATGTAAAATGCCTGCTGTGAACTATTGCCATTGTGAAGCACACCATGTGATCCGTTACTCTGTGTCATTTATTGAGGTATTTCCATGGATAGAGTTGTTGGAAAACAGCATGTTAAAAATGTAGTGGAACATGAAAGCAAAAGCAAGTAAGAAAGTGCGCTGCTGGAAAGATAACTGTTGAAAACCATTCATGGTGGTCGCGAAAGAAAACATTGAATATCGTTTGCCATCTTTCCTTGACCCTTGCTTTAATTTGAAAGTGGCTGTTTTCCAGACTGTGAACAGCAGGATGATGCATTGAGAAGCCTCAGTTGAAATGTTATCTCTGTACCTCAAGTTGAGCAAATGAGTGAGCACTATATCCGAGCAGACTAATGCAAGGACACAGTTCTTTTACAAGCCCAGCAACAGTACCCTATAAAGTGATAAAAAATTGGATAGGAGGAGAACCTCTGTCCTGTTAAAATGTAGATCTGACAAGGCAATGGAGTGGGGGTGGCGGCTACTTTTGCCATGGTCTGAGACACCAATGAATCTTTGGTGGTATTGATATGATATGATAGTTTACTCAAATAGCGCCTATACACTATGTGTTTCGAAGCGCTTCAAGGCAAGGGAGGGAACAAGGGAAAATACAATGACATTCTTACAGGCCATGAACAATAAGAATATGAAATTAACTATCGTACTCAGCCTGGAGACATTTCAGATAGTGCAAGAGCTAAGACCTAGATAAGGAAGAGAGGGGAGACTGGGAACGAAATAGAAACAGACAGGCGACTACCGTACTAGGCCTGACGACATTTCTGGTAGAGCCAGAGATTAACAAAAGGTGAGGGAGAGGGTTGCTGAAAGGGAGGGGAGGAACAAAACAGACTATCATGCTAGGCCTGGCAACATTTCAGATAGTGCTGAGGGTGGTGGGGGGAGGAAAAAACAAGTAATGGGAGGGGTAGGAGACAAACAAGGTATCTATCATACTAGGTCCAGGGACAATTCTGATAGAGTAAGTTCATAGAAGAAAGTAATGGGAGGAGGGGAGGAGATAGGAAAAGGGAGACGAGGAGAGAACAGAGAGTAAGCATTGAAGGAGTGGAGAGGCAAGAGGGTAGAGCTGTGGAAACAGAGAAATTGATATGAGGCCGGGAAGCCCAAAAGGAAACACACCAACACAGGTTACAAAGGACATACAAAGCGCTTTATTTCAAAGTTACAAAGTTACCAAGGTCAATTGACATACGGATAGCTATACGGCCCTCTGACTAACACGCGAACCTTCAACGTAAGGTTCGCACTGAAAGTGGGAGAGAGCGATCATCGGGATGCTTGGGTTTTTATACGTTTTGTCCTGCATTGGCCAGCCCTCTCGTAAGTTAACCATTCTTGGAACCGTGGCTAGGGTTCGTAGCCAGGTCGAACACGCAATTTACATAATTTGATCGGTTCCGCTGATACAGTTACATATTTACACACAGGTTAAAGAGAGGACAAGGTCTTAGTTCGTGACCCTAACAAATGGCCTGCAGACATATTACTTATTCACGTGTGCGGAGGTCACCATGGCCGGAGTCTTACACAAAATGTCGCTCGGCCTCCATTTTGTGATTCAGGGTGACTTCCACACTGCAAGAGTACCTAAAATGGCGGCTAAATCCAAGATGGCGGCTTACACAATACATTAAGGTCAAGACCTTGCCGCGGAACCTATGTACATGGTATTCTTTAGACAGCTTGGCGTAGGCCAACATACATTTAAACAATGCGATTGGGGTCACAATATTATATCGATTTCCACAGACCCTCCTTTTGGCCTATGCCAAGTGCTAATACATCATTTCCTAATACTTTCGAAAATAACTGAAGGCATTATCATCCATAGGTTCCGCATCATTGTCCGAAATGTCAATAGCCATAAAGTTGTTCATAAGAACTTCTTGCAACATGAACTCTTTAGATGCTGTCTTCGGGGTGTATATCCTATGCCCTATCGCGCTCATTACCTGAGCACAACATCCCCCCATCATTCCACATATACTCGGGAGGCATTGAAAACAACAGCAAAGAACTAACAGAATCCCTAAAATACCTAAAATGACAGAAAGCACCTTCCACCCCCAAGATCGTAAAGAATCCCAAAACCAAGTACTAAGGTTCCAGTCTCCTACAGGGATATGGACTTCAGAACTGAGAGTGTATAAATTCTGAATTGCTTTAAAAATTGTTGGCGAAGAATCTGGTACGAAAACACAACAAGCGGACCCCCCTAATTTGCATACTCCACCTCGTTCGGCTAAAATGACATCTAATGCCATTCGATTTTGAAGTGCTACCAATCTTATCGCCTTTTGCTCTAAGGTCATATTGTAAAGTATGTCCGTGGTCCGGTTGATCGTTTTCTCCAACACCCTCGCTAATCCCCTAATGTTTTCTGAATTTGCTATTTGTCCCCAAAAGGGCACTACTGATTTGGCTATATCCCCAAACACTTGTCCAGGGGTGTCTCCATTACTATCCCGTCGCGGGCGAGCCTTAGATACCTCTAAGGTACTGGCTATAAATACACCTGGTAACAATATCCCTAAATAACAAGTCCCCTGCCAATCCTTCGGCAACCAGGGAAAAGCTAAACTACCACAAACAAAATAAACGGGTCCCCCTACATACAAAGGCCTATTTTCCCCAGTCAAGTTTACAGTGTTTACACAAGGCTCAAAGTCTCCCATTGGCCTAGTGCCATTTCTTTGTACACAGAAAGGAACTGAATCAGGACTATGATTCACAGAATAAGAAGGAGGCATGGCATCCTTATTGCCTATCGGAGCCATCTTAAAAGAAACTAGATTTTGGAAAGGAAAAGAAAGTTTATCAGACGGCCTAATAGAAGCGACGTTAGGTTTACTTCTATTTGCGAAAAGCGAGCATCCCAGGGGAGTCAATTCACGTTTTTCAAATTCATTCAAATTAGTCCCATCAAAGTTCCCTGAGATGCTTTCATTCCATCGGCCAAAGAAGAGTGCTCTAAGAGAGGCATAGCAAGAAGTTGTTAAAGGTAAGGGATGTATATACCATCCCAGTCCCTTGTTCCCATGTTGTGGTAAGTGAGTGCAGATCCAACAATTACTCTTATTAAAAATAGCATGCGTAGCATTCATCACTATCATCAAAGTGTTATTGCGATATTTCTGTCTATGCCAAGAGTCCCTAGGGGACAGAGTGTGAAGGTGTACAGAGGGAGTCAAAACAGTTGGTACGATTTTGGTCGGTAACAGAGGCTTCAAAGGATAAATTTCTTCAAAATACCAAAGTCCCACGGCAGCAGTTGCAAAAATAACAATAATCAGAACGAGAACACAACAGTACGTTTTCGGGGCCCAGGCACATTGTTCATTGTTCGATTTGGTCACCTCCTTATCTAATAGTTCAATACGGGGAGCAGCGGTGAAGGCGGCAGGCATCATGGTCATCCCGATCGACGGCCCCAATGTTCGTTGCTGGCGGCACTTCGGCCGCGCGATTTCTTAGTCCTTCCCAACCCTAGCCAACAGAACCCTCCTTTTCTTTGTTCGAAAAAAGAAAGACAACAGTACTTCAATCACTCTTTTCCTTCCAGATGCACAACACTCGTGCGGTAATTGTATTTCCGCAGTCGAAGGTTGTACCTGATGGTACCCAAGTTTGTTGAATCCAAAAGCAAAGTATCGTCGCTCCCTGAAGGGAGCGTTGTGTCGGTGGCGACGGAAGTCGCAGAGCTCGAAACAAGATTTTCCGGAAGTGATTGATCAAGGGAGTGCAGAGACAAAATGGACGGCTCCCCGAGCTCCTCAGGCTCAGAGAACTTCTCCAACGCACTCACAACGCTGCCTGCTACTCCGAGATCAGAGAGTGTAGCACCAGCGAGGGGTTCTGTTTCTTCTGTAGCGTGTGGCGTCGGGTGAGGGATCTTCTTAACGTGCGTTGCATGTATCCAGTTCTTCTTTCCTGCCACCCGCACTGCCGTCCTGGTGACCAACAATACCTGGTAGGGTCCGCGCCAGCGGGGCGCAAGACAGGAAGACCTCTCGTAGGCCTTCACCAGGATCCAGCTACCGGGCAATATATCGTGTCCTGGGCCCGTAAACCGTACAGGTAAGGCAGCATTCACCTGGTGGTAAATGAAATACAGATTTTTAGTCAATTGATTACAGTAATCTATGAGCAATACATTATCCACATCCCTCAGGGCTTTAGGTTTAGGGAGACCCCAGATACTAGCAGGTCTTCCCATTACCACCTCGAACGGAGAGAGCCCAGTTCTAGTCTGGGGTGTGGTGCGCATAGCTAACAACACAATAGGTAAAGCGTCGGGCCACTTTAGTTTAGTGTCGGCACATGTTTTTGCGAGTTTGTTTTTCAAAATACCGTTGTGTCTCTCTACCAACCCCGCACTTTGAGGGTGCCTAGCTGAATGAAAATGTTTCTCAATCCCTAGGGCAACACATATTTGCAATATTACGGCTGCGATGAAATGGGGGCCGTTGTCCGACCAAATTATCCTCGGGAGCCCAAATCGAGGGAAGTACTCTTTCACCAGGATCTTTGCGGTAGTCATGGCGGTGGCATCTTTGACAGGGAAAGCCTCGACCCATTTGCTAAAAGCACAAATGATGACAAGAACATATTTCAAGTTATTACATCGCTCCATTTCAATAAAATCAAGGTGAATGGTTTCAAAGGGGACAGAGGTGGGCCCGAAACTTCCCCTTGGAGTCACTGTCCCTTTACCCACATTGTGCTGCAGGCAAATCATGCAATTCTGAACATGTCTCTTTGCAGTTTCCAAAATTTTATCATTCACCCAGACCTGCTGTAATATCTTCGTAATTTGCTGGGCACACACATGTGTTGGACCGTGTGCCATTGTAACCATTGCTAACACATAAGAATCAGGAAGCAACCATTTCCCGTCGGATGCGTCCACCCAACACCCTTCATCATCCAATTTTCCCATGCCTTCAGCCCACTTCCTAGACTCTTCAACTGAGGCATCAGTCTGCATATCTCGCACAGACCCAATGCCTTCATCTATTATACAAACATCTCTCACTTCCCTCGAGGTGTACATGTCTGTGCTAAGGTCTGTAGCTGTTTGTCTAGCTATCAAATCTGCAAAAGCATTTCCTCTTCCCACATTGTCTATGACCTTGCGATGTGCTGCACATTTCATGATTGCTAATTGTTCAGGGAGTGAGAGCGCTGAAAGTAGTTGTACTATTAAGGGACCATGCTGAATCTTGGTCCCATGTGAGGTCAGAAACCCTCTTTCCGACCACAGTTTTCCGAAGTTGTGAGCCACCCCAAAGGCGTACTGGCTATCCGTATAAATATTGACTCTATGCCCTTGGGAGAGTTCACAAGCGCGGGTCAACGCTATAATCTCCGCAGCCTGTGCGGAGTTATGCGGAATCCTTTTAGTTTCAACAATTTTTTCCAAAGTGGTAACTGCATAAGCAGCTGTAGATGTGCCATTCGGAAGTTTGAAGCAGGAGCCATCACAAAACAGCTCCCCTTCCGCATTCTCCAAAGGAGTATCTGAGAGGTCTATCCTACCCTTTGTTTCTTGTTCGGTGGCATACAGGCAGTCATGTGATCCTTCATCACCGCAAACAATATTTTGTGGGAGAGGTAAGAGTTCAGCCGGATTGAGAACACAACACCTTTTAATTTGGATATGAGGAGCAAATAGGACTAATTCGTACCTTGTCAACCGGGCAGAGGTAAGGTGTTGCGTTTGAGTCTTATTCAATAGAATATCAACAGAGTGAGGTACCATCAGAATTAAATCGTGGCCTAGGACCATCCCCTCACTCTGCTTTACAGACGCAGCAGCAGCTGCAACAGCGCGCAAACATCGCGGCAAAGCGCATGCAACAGGATCGAGGGCGGAGGAATAATAGCCGCACGGCCTATTCTTCCCTCCATGTTCCTGTGTTAACACAGACAAAGCACATCCATCACATTCATGCACAAACAACACAAAGGCCTTATGGTAATTTGGTGTACCCAGAACCGGTGCTGAACATAGCGCGGTTTTGAGAAGCTCAAATGCTCGTTGATGTTCCGATTCCCATGGCAGTGGCAGAGAAATGCCCTTCTTCGTCAAAGCCAACATCGGTTTTACCACTAGGGCAAAATTCGGGATCCACAGTCTACAGTAGGACGCCATCCCTATCAGGGCTCTGACTTCCTTCTGTGTTTTTGGGACAGACATGCCAGAAATGTGTTTTATTCGTTCAGGTGTCAATCTTCTCCCCTCCTTTGACAGGAGGTAGCCTAAATAGGCAACCTCCTGGCAACAATATTGAACATTTTTTTGTGAAGCTTTGTGACCATTTTCAGCTAAATGAACAAGCAACAATATAGTGCCTTCCGTACAAGCTTTCTCAGAGTCTGCAGCCAAGAGTAAATCGTCTACATATTGAAGCAGCGTGCAAGTAGGTGGCAATTCAAGGGTGTCGAGCTGCTCCTTTAAGGCTCTACTATAGATACTAGGACTTTCAGTATACCCTTGAGGTGCCCTTGTGAATGTAAACGAGCGTCCCCCCAAGGTGAACGCAAACAAATACCTGCTCTCCTCATGTATCGGAATACTAAAGAAGGCGTTTTTCAAATCTACGACACTAAAGTGTGTAGCCGTAGCAGGGATCATTGTTAAGATCGTTGTTACATCAGGCACGATTGGAAATTGTGGGACTGCCACCCGGTTAATAGCACGAAGATCTATTATAAACCGGTACGGAATTGCATTGTAGCCTTTCTTATATACTGGCAAGATCGGGCTATTACATAAGCTACCTGTTATTTCTTCTATCACTCCACGATGTACAAAATCGGAGACAATGCATTTCAGAGCACGCTCACCTTCAATTGAAATTTTATATTGCGGAATGCGCGGTAGCTTAACCCCATGTTTCAAGACTATCTTAACAGGCTCGATGTGCAATATCCCGACATCATTGTCGTCTATTGCCCACAAACATTCCGGGACAATGTCAAACTCGGGAGGTAGAGGTCGGGTCAAGTACTGGGAGTTAAAGGGTTGCTGTGGTGAAACTGTTAATCTTATTCCGTCAGGGGAACAATGAATCACTGCATTCAGTTTCTTTAACAAATTCAACCCTAGCAAATTTTCTCCGCAGTTTGAAGTAAGAAGAAAAGGGCACTGGTCTGTGAAAGGACCCATAGAAACAGATACCGGCGCAGAAACCGGACAGACAGTTGGTATACCAGAGAACCCTATAGAAACGTTTGTTTGCCCTGACAGTGGGATGTTTGGAACCCTAGAATGGTCAATGGAGCACTTTTGTGCTCCAGTGTCGATCAAGAACTGATGTTTCCTATTCCCCACCAATAATTCAACGTAGGGGCCCTTCTGAATAACGGGAATAGGTAAAGGTTCCAAACGCTGCTTCGGGCAATCCTAGTAAGGCAGAACTTCGTCAAAGGGAAGTTCTTCAGAAAGATAAGCAGCAGAAGGGTGATCAAATATATTTCTCGAGTCCATACTCGGAGTCTGATTTTCCCGTGAAAAAGGTTGCTGGGGATCTTGTAGAAGCTGACCCCTATCAGGGCCCCCTGCTCCGGGGCGGCCCCTTGGTCGCCTACCCATACCCCCAAATGTGCCTCCTGACCTCTGACGAAGGGCAGGGCACTGTGCTCGCCAGTGACCTTCCTGGCGGCAATAAGCACACTGATTAATATCTATAGAATTTGGAGGAGTATTTCCTCTTGGAATGTACTGACCTCTAGTCTGTGTCGTACCTCCTCTGGGGTTTCTGACAATTTGCTGTAACAATACCTTAGTCTTTAAGTCACCCCTCCTTTTTTCGATTTTCTCTTTTTCATTATTAACCCGATTCTCATAATACTGAGCCATATGCAAAACCTCTGACTGAGATTTCGCCTGCCAAGCACTCTCTGAGGACATAATATGTGACTGGATGTCGGGCAACAATCCACGTACAAATTTGTCCACAAACAACCTCTTCCCCGACTCTGTGCCCAAATCCTGTCCACTGAAGTCAGAGAACACCTGTTCAAATCTATTAAAGAATTCAGTAGTACCTTCAGTTTTCCCTTGGACGCAGGCCGTAAGCTTGTCCCAAATAATCCTTTTTTCTGGGATTATAGTTTTTAGTTTAGCAACTTTTCTATCGGGTAAGGTAAGTATTACCTGGGGTGGTTTCTCACCAGCTAGTCGTTCTCTGTCTATTCTAATCAGATTTACCCATGTATCCCCTAGCCCCGGCACATCATCTACTGTCCGTACCTGTTTCCATACATCAACTGGCAAAAGCACTGGAAACAATAAGTCCATGTCACTTAAGGTGAACACAGAAGACTGCAAGACGGATTCTATTTCTTTATAAAACCCTGACGGGTTTTTCCTAATATCAGGGACTGATTGTCTAATCGTGTTCACTTCCTGTCGGGAGAACGGGACGTGAACAAACTGCGATACGTAATGTGCAGGGATATCCGTCGCGGGAGTACCAGCTACCGCGTCGGCGGGGATTTCTACTTTTGGGACAAGGGTCGGAGGGACCTCTCTCATAGGCAACTGAGATATAGGGACCTCCGACCGCTTACTGAGCAATAGGGCCAAATCGAGCGCTAAAGCAGCTGTAGAAGTGTCGGGCGAAAAAGCTCTTTTACAAATACCCAATAACTCTATGGGGCAACCAACCTTCTTCCTTATACATTCCTCCTGTAAGTGCTGTACCATCACTTGGATTACCTTCCTTTGCATCTCTACCGTGTATTGACTATATGTGTCATACACCTCATCTGGCGGTATCGATGAATCCGAGATCCATCGAATCGCGTCTTTGGTACAAATTCGTACTTCCTCAGGTGCTGATCTTCGGCACGAAAGGAACCGTTTCTGTACATATATCCTGTCGTCCTCATCATCCTCATTTTGTAACCTTTCAAAATCCCTCCTAAACTCAAACAATCTGTCAACATGTCCATATACTTTCTGCTCTGTATCCCTCGAAAGTGCCAAGGCATTCAGATCTCTCACCCCTTGTGGGAGATCCGAAGTCTGCAATCTACCCCACATTACATCTAAGTGAATCCCCAGTCCTTCAATAAAAACATTTTTCTCGGGAAAATCGTGTAAATTAGATAATGTTGAAAATACATCAGTTTGATCACCTTTTTCCATGCATTGCTTAGCCCAGGTAAATAGTTCCTGTTTCCTGCCCGCAGGAACAGTACTACGAGTTACAATTGTTGACCCTGCACCGGGATCTGTTTTAACGAACACGGGACTCCCCGGAATCGAAAGTGTAGGTGGACTTAACAAGGGTGCAGGGGAGAGAGGCAGTGTAATAGATAGAGGAGCGACAACCAAAGAACTAGGAGCAGTAGGCTGCGCAGGAGGAGTAGGAATAGCAACGGGAACAATAGCAGGAACGGGCATGGTGCCCATAACAGGAGCATACGGAGGTGGCGCTGAAGAATCAGGCCTCCGTTCGTTCAATATTTTCTCAATAAACTCCTCGGAAACATGGAAATCTTTAGAGGGGTAAATTTTCTGGACCCCGAGCGAGAAAGCTCTATCCATTTTCTGGGTTTCTTCTAATCGTTTTTCCTTGTCATAAAACAATGCCTTTTCGGCATTCGTTTTATGACGTCGTGCATGTTTATCCCTACTTTTAAGCTGCTGCAATGCTTCCTTTTTCCAATTTTGTAACACATCAAAGGCTGCTGGCCTAGCCTTTTTCTTAAGCAAGATCGATTCTAAGTATTCAATACGGGGGATCTCAAAACTACCATTGATTGGCCACTGAAATTCGGAGGCATTTCTGGTCTGTCTGTGCCAAATGTCATTAAATACAATACTACCAATGCCATACTTACAGTACATAGTACACGCCGGCGACCCCTCCTGTGGTGCCGGACGGCTAAATTCCAAAGATTGTCGATCGCTGCGGAACAGAGCCCTAAAGCAGCTAGACAATTTCCCAGGCATTTCTCAAAGAATTGGTGTTACCTGGTCCAATAATTGTGTCTGCAGATACAATACGCCAAATTCAAATTGTCAGGGTTAAATTAAGAGCCGGGTCACGACTGCACCTGACCAAACCTAAGGAGGACCGTACGGTTTACAAAGGACTTCAACTAACGAATTTTTACCTGCGTTCGGTGGTTTCGGCAAATCTGCCCGCCTCGGAATTGGACCCTCGTCAAGATGCCGTGTCAGACCGCACGACTATCGCCCAAGGATCGGATCGTGCAGCGCTGCCGAGGTATCGCGTCTCGATCGGTCGGGCCCGCAGAATCACACCGTCCGATCCCGATTCGATAGTCTGCGTCAACCTTCAATGATCCGGCATCAATCTTGAGGGTCCCTATTCGGGCGCCAACTGTGGAAACAGAGAAATTGATATGAGGCCGGGAAGCCCAAAAGGAAACACACCAACACAGGTTACAAAGGACATACAAAGCGCTTTATTTCAAAGTTACAAAGTTACCAAGGTCAATTGACATACGGATAGCTATACGGCCCTCTGACTAACACGCGAACCTTCAACGTAAGGTTCGCACTGAAAGTGGGAGAGAGCGATCATCGGGATGCTTGGGTTTTTATACGTTTTGTCCTGCATTGGCCAGCCCTCTCGTAAGTTAACCATTCTTGGAACCGTGGCTAGGGTTCGTAGCCAGGTCGAACACGCAATTTACATAATTTGATCGGTTCCGCTGATACAGTTACATATTTACACACAGGTTAAAGAGAGGACAAGGTCTTAGTTCGTGACCCTAACAAATGGCCTGCGGACATATTACTTATTCACGTGTGCGGAGGTCACCATGGCCGGAGTCTTACACAAAATGTCGCTCGGCCTCCATTTTGTGATTCAGGGTGACTTCCACACTGCAAGAGTACCTAAAATGGCGGCTAAATCCAAGATGGCGGCTTACACAATACATTAAGGTCAAGACCTTGCCGCGGAACCTATGTACATGGTATTCTTTAGACAGCTTGGCGTAGGCCAACATACATTTAAACAATGCGATTGGGGTCACAATATTATATCGATTTCCACAGAGCGAATACAAATGCAGAACTCAGTAGTAACACATAATGTTGTGAGAGAACAGCAAATGCAAGCCAGGATTCAAGATGAAGATGGGAACAGCATGATTCTGGGCCATCATGAGTACAAGATGCAGGGGAAGTCCAGCAAGAGAGTTTCGAGGGGTGACGCATTGTGAGTCAATGAACTCCAAAATGTAAAATCCAAGCACTGGGCGCAAGACGGTGGTGGTGAACCCAGAATGTAGACAGACTCCTGCAGAGGTAAGATGTAGGGGGGTGGTGAGAGGGCACAAGGAGGGAGGGGAAGCAGGGTTGAAGAATCAAGCAAACAGGCAACACCTGTATGCAAGAAGGGGCGGGCACAAAGGAACATGACAGGGGGCCCAGAGGGGGAGGGGGGCATGAAAGAACATCACAGGGCGACCCGGGGGGGCCCAAAGGAACATCACAGGGTGACCAGAGGGGGAGGAGGGGCACAACCGAACATCACAGGGGATCAGAGGGGGCGGGGACACAACAGAGCATCATGGGGGGGACCAGAGGGGGTGGGGGACACAACAGAACATCATGGGGGGACTCGAGGGGGGCTCAATGGAACATCATGGGGGGAAAAGAGGGGGTGGGGGGTACAACGGAACATCATGGGGGACAAGAGGGCAACAAGTGGGGGGCACAATGGAACATAATGGGGGCCATGATAGAGTGAGGGGCACAAGGAACATCACAGAGCATCACAGGCAACAAAAGGGAGGTGGGGGGCACAAGGAATATCACGGGGCACCACGGGCAACAAGAGGGGCAGTGGGGGGCTCAACAGAACATCACAGGAGGGCCCGAGGGGGTGGGGGCACAAAGGAACATCATGGGGGACCAGAAGGTGTGGGAGGCACAACAGGACATCTAGGGGGACCAGAGGGGGTCGGAGGCACATCAGAACATAATGGAGGCACCAGAGGGGTTGGGGGCACAAGAAACATCACAGGGCACATTGGAAACAAGAGGAGGGTGGGGGGCACAACAAAACATCATGGGGGGACCAGAGGGGTTGGGGGCACAATGGAACATCACAGGAGGACCAGAGCGGGTGGGGGGCACAAAGGAACATCACGGGGCATCACATGCAACAAGAGGGGGTTGGGGGATCCAGGGGATGTGGGGGCACAACGGAACATCACAGGGGGACCAGAGGGGGTGGGTGGCACAATGGAAAATCACAGTGGGACCAGAGGTGGAGGGAGACCCAATCAATAGAACATCATGGGGGGACCAGAGGGGGTGGTGGCACAATCGAACAAACACGGGGGACAAGAGGTGTGGCACACGGAACATCATGGGGGGGTCAGAGGGGGAGGGGCACAACAGGACATCATGGGGGACCAGAGGGGGAGGGGGGCACAACGGGACATCATGGGGGGCCAGAGGGGGGCACAACTGAACATCATTGGGGGACCAGAGGGGGTGGGAGGCACAAAGGAACATCTTAGGAGGACCAGAAAGGGTGGGGGGCACAACGGAACATTACTGGGGTCCAGAAGGGGTGGGGGGGCACAAAGGAACATCACAGGCAACAAGAGGGCGGAGCCAGGGGAGGGGTAGCATTGCGGCAGTGGACAGCGAGCAGGCGGGGCCATTTGTTGTGGGCCTTCGGTAGTGGCGGCCGGCTCTCGCATCCTGGTTGCTCCGATTAGCTTAAAAGCCAAGTGCAACCAATGGGAAGGGGAGCAGGGCCAGGCCACAAAAAGCACATACAGTGGAGAATGATGAGGCCATTTTGCAATGATGCCCAAAGAACAGAGAACAAAGGCAGTCAAAGTGAAAACACTTGTGGACAAATGGTTTTCTCGACATGCAGCGACTGAAGGCAACTACTCTTGTGAGGAGATTTAACAGTGTTGCTGATGCCTTAGAATGTGGTGTAACAAGCATACTATATACTAAGTATGCGATCAGAATATAGCACAAGAATAAGTGATAAATGTCCACGTTTGAACATACCATCATACTGAGTGGGCTGACTGAGTCACTCAAAAAACCTACGTTTCTGGCATGATGCAGAGAAGGAGTTATGCACACCTAATGTTTGCCACCTTCCCACAGGAAAATGGGTGCCTGCACTCCTGCAGGGAATGTGGACCCTTTACCTCATTATTCCTGCACACTCAAAGCAAATGGGGTGCAAGTACAATTTTTACTGCATTTTAGCAGGGAAGGGGGAACTGCACAATGTTTGCTGCAGTCACACAAATAAAAGGTTCACACACACATTTTGCTGCTCTCCTGCAGGGAAGGGAGTGAACAGAATTAGTTTTTTCTACAATCCCACAGGGCCAAGCACACTCACACCTTCTGAGCACTCACACAGGGAAGAGGGTGCACACACAATTATTGTCGCACTACAGTAGAGAATGGGATATATGTCCAATGTGTGCCAAACAACCACAGAGAAAGGGGAGCACACACAATGTGTGCCATACTCACACAGGGTAGGGGATGCATACACAATGCTTGGAGCACTCCTTCAGGGACAACAATGAATACACACACACATGCACATCACACATAGGGCCTCATTACGACCCTGGCGGAGTGGGTTTACGCCAGCGTTATTCGCGGCGGACCCGTCCGCCCTACTACGAGTTTCCGTAGCGCCATGGAGCGTTTTCCGCCTGGTTTTTCCGGGCGGAGAAATCCATGGCGCTACGGGACCTTGTCGTTAATTACGCCACCGTATTTTGAGGTGGCGTAATTAACGCCTTCCCCACGCCCATTATACCCTATGGGGCAAAAATGGGAATGGGGAAGGGTAAAATGGGGGATGGGGATTTACCGCCCAGCCAAGGTCGGAATGGGGCGGAAAATCCGCCAACCCCCATGGCGCTATCGGCAGCTTTCCGCCGTGCTCCATGGTGCATTTTGCACCGCGATTTCCGCCAGGGTCGTAATGAGGGCCATAGTGTGTATCTGATAAACACCCCCAGCTTTGGGATGTAATGGGGGAGGAGTAATACAGCTATCATACAATTCCCACAGGCAGCACACAAAGTGGAACCTTGCTTATGATGGTGATGGCTTTTCCAATGGATCATTTCATGCAATCCAACAACAGCCTCTGCATCCTCCTTGTCACTGGTGGTGGGCCATTAGGGCCTGGGCTCACGGGTGAAAAGCCTCATGGTTCTGGACTAGAGGACAGGGCTGTATGACCCAATGAATCTGTGGCAGCGATCTCGGCCTGCAGTTGTCTGGCACACCATTCAGACCGCCCTCTGCTCTCAGGGCCCCGTAGGTGCCTTAATATATTCCCAGGTCCGTCAAGGTGATGGGGATGAAGAGGGCCTTTAAAGTGCGCTACTGAGGTGCACCATACAGGGAGGTGTTGAGAGATGCATTTAATACAACACCCCGTGAAAGGGAGACAAAGGCCCTCATTACGACCCTGGCGGAAATCGAAAAACGATGGCGGAAATGCAATACCGCCATCGAATAGCGCTCGGTGCGATTATGACCCGTCACCGTAAAGTACGATGCCATTAGCGACACCGTAGTGAACGCCAACGCTAACTGCACCAAGTACGCGTGCGCGCGCCATGCCAAACCGTAATTAGCACCATGGCGCAAGGGTACGCGAATTCCGACCCTAGCGGACATGTACTTAACGCCATCAAGCACGGCGGAAAGTACCATTCCGCCATGGTGAGAAGTACGGCATCGCGAATCAACCGTAAACGGCCCCACTGAGTGCCTGTACACCGCTCCCTGGCCACATAGTACAACTCCCCGTAGGTGCAACGAAGTCACAATGCAACCAGTGAAATGTACAAGTCACCCATGCATGCCAACGAACAAAAGAATCACAAGAGGGGCCAATGGGAGCTGCAGGGCACAGATGGCACGAATACAGAAGCTATACCAATGGACATGACCTCAGTCTCCCACCAAGAAACGCACGCAAACACAGGCACCTGTGACCAGCAATATTCCGATAATCACATCATTCCACCAATCCACCTGGCTGACCGGCATCTGTTACACAAAACCTAATCCCCCGCCCGTGAGCATGACATCATTCAAACAGTCATATTGGCAGCCCTCACCCCTGACCTCACTGGGCTTCGTAGGCAAACGCGCCCAGCACAGTACCACGCAACTATACTCCGAAGCTGGAACCCAATGCAGATCTCCTCACAATACATCGCTCCCCAAATAGGAATATGCCACATCACTTGCAAAGAAGAACGCTACACGGCCCATATCAGAATAGAAATTTAATGCACAACAAATTCACCAAGCCCATACAGCCATTAGGCCATGAACTCCAAAACACATTTCACCATTGTGGGCTGCATCCGCAATAAATGACCAGCTACTTCTTGTGTGACGCCCTGTTCCTTCATGGTACACAGGGGCTACATTCTCGTACGAAAAGGCAACATGGAAGCGCCTAGAACCGCAGGGCCGTCCCAATAGGGAGGCACTAGTCCAGCTGAAAGGCCGAAATGTTGCTCCGAGCCACTAGTACTGCGTAAGGGCATGTGGCCCATTGGCGATCGTCCCATAAGATCGTAATGCTGCTCCACTGATTAACACGAAGCAGCAGGTGTCGGGAGTAAAACCCATCTGCAGGAGTGGCATACAGATGGCAGTGGCAAAAGGGGAGGAGATACCTGTCAACCAAAAGAAAAGAAAAAGAATAGAATGGCCATCAGAACTACATTCGAACAACTCACTTCAATGATCACACTAGATCCACAGCCATATGCATGCTAGCCCACTCCAAAGGATCATCACCACCCCAAAACCACTTGCGACTCATAACTATCCATATCGAGGTGAAAACACCATCACAAACGAGTGTACCTGTGCATGCGTCTGTGAAAACAGAATCCATCAGATGGGATTGGTAACGTGCATGGACACAAGTGTCTGAAGGCGCGTCGAGACAGGGAGGGCTCAACAAGGCCAGATAGACGATGGTCCCACTATGGCAGCCCTGCATCACATAGCGCAGGGGAGGCGGACAGATTCCAAGAAGCCCTGTACATGGCAAACACCGTATCAAATCATCTGTCCATGCATCCATTCATCATTCCCTCATCCCGTAATGATAACGCCTGTTTCCATACTCACATAACATGTGAGAATTCCATTGAGTCTGTGCGTTATGCAGCCTGCAAAATCCACTGTGCCCCAGCCCGTAATTCCAGTGTTGTGAAGTAACATGTATTTGGGAACGTCCGGCCTCATCATCCACTTCGCTATTGCGCATCCCAAACTATTCATATCAATCATTGCATCCTCGCCATGGCCCCTGTCCCAAGGACACTGAACAATAGAACGTTATATTTGCAGTCAGACCTGTGGGCATCTCCTCGCCGCTAGCTGAAGACCGAAAGCGCCGCCCTTCGAATTCCTCATTTGCAACATCACGTCGAAAAGGCATCTGTGGCCGCTTGAAATCACAAATTAATCCATCTAGTGCGGCTGTGTGTGAAAATGGCAACTGCCTTCACTCACAAATGGGAGGCCCCGCCCGTCGGTGAACCTCGGTACAGTGATGCATGAGGGTCCACCGTTACTCGAGTACTACGTTCCACTGACCCTTCACAAGTCTGTTCGCGACTGCAAAGAATGCATGTGAAACAATGGGACCATAGCCGAATGAACATATCAACCAATGTTACACGGCCATCGGGTACTAATACATGATTGTAATAGCAAGATGCCATTCCTCGAATTGCAGCGTTGTGTGCGGGACGTGCTCGCCCAAAGGGGAGAGCAGCTTGCACAGGTGGAATGAATCACCACAGGTGGAGGCCATACAGCCTGAAAACACATAAATTGCACACCCAGTCTCCTCCCACAACCACACCCACTCCGAAATGCTACCGGCAGGACTCGCGATGTTGGCCCTGGGGGACCTGATAGCACTGCAAGTACTCCAACTCCAAGAAGAAGACGAACACCAACTACAACCGGCCGCACGGAGGAGACGCAGGAGGAGGAGGAGGGCAAGGCAGGGCCAGCAAGGGCTGCCAGCACAGCCACTACCACCACGCAGGCAGCCCGCAATCCCACGCCTCCGAGCACATCCGTTCAACCTCACTGATGAGCAGATCCACACCCTCTACCGTTTGGACCGGGACACCATAGCCGTCATTGTGGACATGACACAGGCTGACCTTGTCAGCATGATAGATAGCCCAATCGCCATCCCGCCCCTACTGAAGGTGGTGTCTGTACTCCACTTCCTGGCCACAGGCACCTACCAGCACACAGTCGGACAGTTGCATGGCATTTCTCAGCCACTGTTCTCACGGACACTATTGCAAGTGCTCGATGCCCTCCTGCAGCACGCAGATGACTACATCTCTCTACCACGCTCGGAGCAGGAAATAACCAACACAAAAGTGGGATTCCATGCACTTGGCGGCATACCGGGTTGCATTGGTGCCATCGACTGCACCCATGTGGAATTGGTCGTCCCACATGCCATGGAGGCCCAGTACCGCAATCGAAAACAATTTCATTCACTGAATGTACAAATGGTGTGTGACTCCAACAGGATCATTACACATTGTTGTGCCCGATTCCCTGGATCAACCCATGATTCTATGGTCTTGAGGAACTCAACAATACCACGCTACATGGAGCGACACGCAGGGAACAGATCCTGGCTACTCGGTGAGTCTCATTTCATGCATGATGATGTGGGGTATGTGATGCGGCAATGACTTGGCAGGAAGGGGGGGGGGTGCGTACGTAGCAATGGCATTCCACATAATTCGTTTATCGTCCACATACAGGTGATGCCGGATATCCACTGAAGAGATGGCTCCTCACACCAGTCCGGAACCCACGGGACCAGCATGAGGAGGACTACAACCATGCCCACTCACGTACCCGTGTAGTCATTGAACAGGCATTCGGCCTACTGAAGACCCGTTTCCGGTGCCTCAGCAGGTCTGGCGGGGCACTCCTGTACCGCCATGAGAAGGTTGCAAAGATGGTGATGGCATGTGTCATGCTACACAACATGTGCGTACGTAGAAATGTGCCCATGCCCCCTGACGCAGAACTGCAAGCACCTGAAGATGGTCATGATGAGGGTGGGGATGTGGCAGCACCTCAAGGAGTCTGCGAGCCACAGGAGGGCCGTGAAATTCGTCAGCATCTCATAGATGCATGCTTCTAGCACTCACGCCTGGTGGCTGATACATGGACACGGGACTCGTGGCACTGTGTGTGTCTGGTACATGCACAAAATGGACTGTATGCCTATGATGGCCTAGTACACGAAGATCATTGTCCACACATCTCATTGGTTGATCGTGCATTGTTTATGGCATATGTGATATCATGTTGAACACCCTATCGACCCGCAACCCAAGTGAGCCCAACACACCCCCTCCACCCTCCTACCTCCCCCCCGAACACCAGTGTCCAAAGATGCTCATTGTCAGTGGGCAGTCGCTATTGCAAGCCCCCTCTGCGGGTATCAGGGGCACCCCTGCCTGTGGAGCGCAGGTTCCTCCCAGATCTACGTTGGGGGCTGCCCTGGACGGAACTTGCAACGGATGATGTCTCTGCCTGCTCACGTCCATGCATGTCCCTAAGGGTTTGTGAGAGCTCAGTGAGCACACGGCGCACTGTGGCAAGTTCGGCACATACGTCTTTGGACGTCGCATGCAGTTCCCCCCTCAGGCTCTCGGTGCTTCTCTCCATTTGGACTCTCAGGCTCTCGGTGCTACTCTCCATTTGGACTCTCAGGCTCTCGGTGCTACTCTCCATTTGTGCCCTAAGTGTCTCAGTTGATGTTTCTATGTCTGCCTTAGTGCCCCCACATCCATCGGCATGGTCCTTGAGGAGCGTGGCCAGTTGCTGCTGTTGCACGATTAACTGGTCGAGGGACTGTTGCCTCTGCTGGGCCATGGCCATTTGCGGTGGTGTCACAGAGGGGCTGTTCGCCTCATGTTGCCCTGCCACAGGGCTTGTGGGGGATGGCCAGTCGTCGTCTTGTGGGTGCCCCTGCGTGGTATCCTCATGGTGTACGGGATGGAACAGACAGGGGGATTGGGACAGGTCATGGATGGATCTGACTTCGACATCCCCGTCTTCTGTGTCGGAGCATGCTGCCATTAATGGGGTGTCACCTATGGTGCTGCTGCCACCAGAGGCAGTACCTTCTGTGGCATCCATTGGGGGGACCTGTGGTGGTGCTGTTGTGGGCATGCTGGCTGCTGGGGTGCCTGTTGATGTTCCCTCCTGTGTGCTGCCACTTGATATGTGCTGCTGCCGTGTCTTGATGCGTGCAGCTGAGGTGGAGGGTCTTTGGCCGTCGGTCTTGGCCCTCTTTGCAGGTGTGCTGGTAGGGGTGTCCTGGAGCTCGTCGTTTGGATCGGACCCTGTGGTGGAGTAAAGGAGGGCGAGCGTTATTAATGGGTCTGTGGGAATTGGAATGGCAATGTATCACATGCATTGGGGTGGTACCTGAGGGTGATTTGGGTCGGGGCCTTGGAGGTGCTTTCATTTGTGTGTGGAGTGAGGGTGCAGTTGTTTGGCAGCCTGCAGTTAGGGTGTGCCTGCTGCACGTGTAGTGGGTGTTTTTGGGGTTTTTACTTATTTATGTATTTATTGTGAGTTTTAAAGTGCGCTATCAGGCCAATGTGTGTGGACGTTCTCCTGGCCATGTGTTGCTGTTGCGCTATGTGGACACATGTGAGTCACATGATTGGACATTGTGGATTTGGCATGGTTTTATTTGGGCCACCTACCTGATTCTCCGGATGTCTGCACTCCTTTCTCCATCCCTCCGACACCCTCTATGCTCTCCATTCCAATGGTGGAGGCACAGATTTCTTCCCAGGGGGTCAACTTGATGGGTGATTCCGATCCTCCCCCGGTGGCAGTGGCAATGTTGCGGTTGGCAGAAAGTATGCTACGGACGCGTATCCGCAGGTCGTCCCACCGCTTCCTGCATTGCTGTGGGTTGCGGGGTGCGGTCCCCACCGCACTTACCCGCTGTGCCACCAGGGCCCATATGGCCTTCTTGTTCGCAAGTGCCGTCCTGGTCATTTGCGTGGAGAAGACGGCGGCGGCATTCTCCTGGAGGGTCTCTGTAAGCACAGTGAGTTCCTCACGGGAGAAGTGGACCTGCCGCTTGCGGTCGCACGCTTTCTTCGCTACTTTTCCCATTTTTCTTGGTTTCACTAGGGTGGATGACGGGTTGGGATGTGTCTCAGGGTGGCGTTTTTAGTGGTTGTGTGTATTTTGTGGTTTTATAGGTGTACGGGGTGTTGTTTCCCGTTCCGGGCCCATGTTTTTACTTCCGTTTCCGTATATTTACGGTCACCGTACTTTCCGGTTGGCGCTCACTGCGGTGTCCGCTATGATGGGTGGCGGTATTGCACCTAGGGCGCCGTACGGCGGCGGTGTGGGCCGTTTTGGGGTCATTTCCGCCATCGCGGACTTTGCACTTCCGCCATGGCGTGGTGCTCGTGCCCGATGGGTCGGAATGGGCCGCACTTTGCTCCATCGTGCAATGGAGGAAACGCTATTTACGCTGTGGCGGTCCGGTCAGTCACTTTCCGCCAGGGTCGTAATGAGGGCCAAAGAGTTTGCACCTCTTCATTGACTTATGCAATTTTCCACAGTATGCTACCACAACAGGAATCAGATGTATTATGTAGCCCTTGCTGTGTTTGAAAAGAAATGTATTCCCATTTATGAGGTCCATCCCTAGACATTCAAACGTGTGCTTGTTTTCTAAAAGAGCGTTGAGATGATAACATTCTTCGTGAGTTATTCATCCTTATCCAAAACAAAAGACTCCCTGAGTCGTGAAGTGGGACCTTCCCTTCAAATGTGCACATTTGCATGGTTCGTTATTCTCCAACACCCAAAGCATGGCACTAAACCAAATGGCATAGAACAATATTCTCCCTGGCTAAATGTCTGCCCACATACTAGGCAGTATGTCCCCTGCTGCCAGGCAATGGTGCCAGTGTACCTGCTCTCTGGGATGTTGCATGGAATGCATCTCTAGCTTTTGTGTGTACGCTGTTGGTCAGGAAACATAACTCAATGAACAGTCACGCTTTTGCTAATGACAGTACCATAATTACCTAGAGCCCTGGCAGTGCTCAGCCTCCTTCTAACTTGTTTTCTGGTGAGCGGAGGAGCAGTGTCGCATGTGTGCCCGTGTCACAGACAATCAATGAGAATCATTGTACCCAGTGATTGGCTGGTGAGAACTTATATCTCCTGATGGACGCTTCGCACAGGGTGCATTCGATGATTTCAATGTTTTAGCTTCAGCTTGTAGCACCCCCAGGCACCTTGTAAAAAATAAAATAATAAATTATAATAATTCCAGGCCCTGGATGATGATGGCAAAGGGATGATTCTCCCTGCCCTATACGTATCTCCGGAGGCACTCCATGGCCTGCCCTGCAACCATATTAGACATAGGGCTGCCTGCTTCAGACCGCTGTGGTCCTCACTGTGCCTTCCTTCTCCAACACCCTCCTGCCTGCCCGCTCTCCTTTGCTTTATTCTTCCACCACTCCTGCATGCTCGTCTCCTCTTTCCTCCTCTACAACACCCCAAAACAAAATGGTGTTCCAAACCAAATAGGCTAAAAACAAAAAATGGCTTCCCAAACTAAGAAAAATGAGAAAAGAAATAAGGTTCCCCTACCAAAATATCATAGGTTTCACACTACACGCAAACACACAGACATGCACGTGCATACACACAGCCACACACACCACACAACCGAGCTCAATGGCAAGAAAACAAATCGCTGCCTAATCATGCTCCAAAAACTCTCCCAAGTTCTCCTGCTCTGAGCATCAGCCCTGTCTCGCCTTATTCCAGCCACACTCAACCCAAAAAAGCAATAGAACGTTTCCTGTTCCATTTATCAGCACCCAAATCTTACTTTACACCTAAGCATCCCAAATCCCATGTGAACATCACATTTCAATCTCCTGAGAGCCCTTGGGTAGATCACGATTCATCCACCGACTCCTGTGCCTGCACCCGCGGCAAGTGAGTGAGCTCAACTGACTCCTGTGCATGCACCCGCGGCAAGTGAGTGAGCTCAACTGACTCCTGTGCATGCACCCACGAGTGAGTGAGCTCAACTGACTCCTGTGCATGCACCCGCGGCAAGTGAGTGAGCTCAACTGACTCCTGTGCATGCACCCGCGGCAGGTGAGTGAGCTCAACTGACTCCTGTGCATGCACCCACGAGTGAGTGAGCTCAACTGACTCCTGTGCATGCACCCGCGGCAAGTGAGTGAGCTCAACTGACTCCTGTGCATGCACCCGCGGCAGGTGAGTGAGCTCAACTGACTCCTGTGCATGCACCCGTGGCAAGTGAGTGAGCTCAACTGACTCCTGTGCATGCACCCACGGAAAGTGAGGGAGCTCAACTGACTCCTGTGCATGCACCCGAAGCAAGTGTCAGCAAGTTAGTGAGCTCAACTGACTCCTGTGCATGCACCCGTGGCAAGTGAGTGAGCTCAGCACCCGCAGAAAGTGAGTGAGCTCAACTGACTCCTGTGCATGCACCCGAAGCAAGTGTCAGAAAGTGAGTGAGCTCAACTGACTCCTGTGCATGCACCCGCAGCAAGTGAGTGAGCTCAACTGACTCAGGTGCATGCACCCGAAGCAAGTGAGTGAGCTCAAAGTGATTGACGGATAGATTCTCGAGGGACTGATCTAGCCTTATGAGTCACCCACCATTCACCACCCAAATTTTCCCGGTAAACCTTTTAGTGAAGTTGATCCAACCTTACAAATAACATAAATATGTTGCACTGTACTGATACAGAAAATGTCACGGGAATCAAATGTAACCATCACACATCCCTGCTTCATAAGTTCCATTGTGCCATGAACTGTTAGGTTCTGTCATTACTTTTTGTATTCATTTTTGAGTATAATGCTCCTCCACCTTAAAGTCTCAGATATACGTATTTCCAAGTTTTACTGTTTTCAGGAAATTATCTCTCAAGACAAAGACATCGTTGACTATAAGCCTTCAAAGGGATTTCTTTCACTCTTTAAAAAGGAGTCATTTGGAAATGTTTCTGTTGCAGGCTGCTGTACCCTTTGTGGACACAGGCTGCACGCCTGGGTGTGTATGTCAGTCATTTCACTTTCCCATCTGTCCGACAAGGCCAGTAGTAGAAGTCTCCCATATAAAGTACTGGGACTGTGATTTCGGCGGAGGACACAGTAGGCAGGGTCATGGTGCAGCAGACATGCTAAGAGGTTGCAGTCATGTGGGTGGAAAAGGTGAAAGGAGCATTGCTTTTCATTTTTGTTTTCTCAGCCAGTCAGTTGTACCAAATCACCTTTATGACATCGATCGCCTTCACTCACGCCACTGGAACCCATACTCCACAACTACGTGAGCAGATGCTGCTTCAATGGTGAGCCACAACTAGAAAAACGTGCACTGGCCTGATTAGAATTTGGCGAGTTACTCCAAATCCTTGCTCTCAAGACTGAAACAATGAGGTTCTCTGGTCAGGAAGAGAGTCATGGAGATGAAGAGTCTGTAATCCTTCATAAACCAAAGGTTCCATCCTGGGATATACCATGTGATGCTGTCTTTAAGGTAGACAGGAGCAGCCTCATGGAAGCATCTGAAGGCGTTGCAGAAAATGTTAAACTAATTCAAATCTGCTAATACGTTTAATTGAAATAAACCCCAGTGGTGCATTGCAACAATCCAAGTGACTATTCATCAAGGCTACTACTAGAACTGCACACTTGTCCAGTGACATCAAAGGAAAAAATCCAGAAAGTCTACCTGATATTTTGTCCGGGGGAGTGACTTGCCACTCCCCCAATAGTCCATTTCTGGGTCATACGCTCTAGTATGGCTCGGACATTTCATATGGGCCGGACATTGGCCAATTAGGGGAAGCAGTGTCACTGCCCCAATTTCGCTCTGCTGTCGGAAGGCCTCGCAGCAGCCCTGCCGCCAGAGGAGCAGCACGGCTGTGTTACGAAGTAATGTAGGAATGTGCGACCTGGAACGAGGCCGCGCATGTACATGTGTAACAAAGGGAGCCCGGGCGAGTCAGTTGCCACTGGGACTCCGTAGTGACCAGACCTGCGTTCGTGTGTTATTTGTTGTAATGAGCTTCCTAGCTGAGTGGATGACATCACTGCTTAATGGAATGTAGTGATGTCAGTGTGAGTGGAGTGTTAGTGTGTGAAGGTTCTATGGTTGGCAGTTGGAGTTATGCTGACTTGGAAAGGACATGCCAATGTTTTGTCCCTGGCATTGAACTACAATAAATCTACTTAATAACTTACCTGCTGGCTCGGGTGTTCTTCAGCTTCCAAGTTATTACACTGGCGACGAGGATGGGATTCCTGTCGAGGAGGGGACAGTTCAGAAACGGGAAAACATTGCCCTCCAGTGACTACATGTCCTTTTGCCAAGTTGACAGCAAATTGGAGCCCAAGGTGGTTTAATTGGGCTGTCTAACATTCTTCAGCAGGCCGGGTGGTGCTGAAGGTGGAGCCGGGTCGGCACTCAGGTCCGGGTGCAGTGCTGTTTGGCTCTGTTGCTCCAGAAGCTGCCTTGCCCTGTGACCGGGTGGTGCAGGAAGGTGTGGTGAGCAGCTGTTCGGCACACGGGTCGGTGTGCAGTGATCTGAGGAGTGTCTGTCGTCAGGACCAAGCTGCCGGGTGGAGTTTGTGGTAGGCAGATCCTCAACTGGTGCTTTGGAAAACCTGCCGGCACACAGGTCGGTGTGCAGTAGTTTGAGAGTCTGCCGTGATGAACAAGTCGGCCGAGTGGGGCTTGTGGCTGGCGTTAACCCGGCCAGTGCCTGGAGTCGTACGGCACACTGGTCGGTGTGCGGAGCCGTGAGGAGTTGTTGTTCTGTCTCCAGATGTCCAGTTCAGAGCCCCCGCACCTTCAAAACCTGAGGTGAGCTGCTCGAAAGTGGCTGGTGCCAGCACGGGAGCCTCGGAAAGGGAGGCGGTTTCTGCTTTCCAGCTTTGTGAGGAGCGAGCGGTTCCCGAGCGGCATCTGAGCGCAGCGATTAACTCCTGGGATCCCGGCGCCCAGTGACAGAGTTGCCAGGAGTGAGAATTTCCGTTCAAGGTTCGTTGCCCCCTGCATCCTGTGGGGGCGCTGTGGTGCGCGGCCGTCAGCAGCAGCAGCAGGACGTTGCAAAAAAGGGAAAGGACGTGCAGCGTTCTGGGGGTTGGAGAGAGGAAAAGAAATTCCGTTTATGGTTCGTTGCCCCCTGCATCCTGTGGGGGCGCTGTGGTGCGTGGCCGCCAGCAGCAGCAGCAGGACGTTGAAAAAGGGAAAGGACGTGCAGCGTTCTGGGGTTGGAGAGAGGAAAAGGAAGTTAATTGGGCATCGTTATGGAGCAGGCAACAGATGTCCATCTTGCCTCTCGAAAGAGGCGCCAGCTGCTGGGACGCAAGGAAGGACTGCGCTGCGTCACTAGCACGTGGTTTTCTGTTTATCCTTCGGAAGTTGTTCGGAGAGTTCAACTGTTGCATAATGCCCACGTCGTGGATGGCCTTGATGGCAGTAATGGGGCCAGTGTAACCATACGTGAGTACTCTGCACATAATAGTGATCCCGCGTCTATGGAATTCAGCCCGGAGCGTTCAAGGTGCTGTTTTTCCACAGACCGGGTGAAAGTGTGGATTCGGCGATTGATCTGCGATTGGAGTCTTTGTGCTACATGGGTTATGGAGAGTTCAGGCCCACTGTTGCGGCAGCTCGGTGCGAGCAAGAGGACTTTCCTGCATACGGGCAGGTTTCACTAGGCTAAATTGTGATACTACTGTTGTATTTAACTGCTGTGTGTGTGAGTTTCATGGGCCCGTGTGAGTGAGTGAATGCGCGCGCTGAGAGTTGTGTATGGGTGATTGCTTTGTGTTGTTTTGACAATTTTCAATCTTGTGTGTTAATTGGATGTTGTTGAGTGTGCTACTGCATTATTTAGCATTAAAAAGTGTATTGTTTTCTCTCATCCAATGATTCTTTGCAGGTGGGACTGTTCAATACTTAATATGTTTTCTTGCAGATTGGATTTCCATTATTGGGTTGTACGGACTCGTGGGTGGGGGCACTTGCGGGTTGAATTGCTTCTTTGTGAACAGCACTTACAGTTATTTTTACCAATAATTAACTGAAATAATGCATTTTACACATCATTTAGTAATTGTACATGTGTGAAGTGTTTTGCGTGTATGCCACCCATCCTGTGTTGGGGGTTTGCATATGATGCGTGAGGTGAACATTGCGGTGTGCAGGAGTGGGAGTGTTTGGTTATGGTGCCGTTCTGCTGTGAAGCAGTAGGTGGGGACTGGTGTCCTCAGTGGTGATGAGGCTGGACCTGGGGTCCATGGTGAGTGGCGGGTGTGCTGCGTTGGTGCAGTTTGGCTGGACCTGGGGTCCATTAAGTGAAGTGTGCTGCGTTTTGCGTTCGCAGGAGGCTGGACCTGGGGTCCATGGTTTGTAGTAGGTGTGCTGCGGCTGGCAGTAGGCTGGGCCTGGGGTCCATTGTATCGAGTGGTGTGCTGCGGGTGGCAGTAGGCTGGACCTGGGGTCCTAGGTGAGTGGTGTGGAATAGGTGGTGGTCCTGGCTGTGTTCCGCATTCTTGAGGATTGCTTCTCTAAGGTTAAGGGTTTTGTGGTGTTGTGGTATCCTTAGGGGTGCTATGGTGAACTGTTTCGTTGTTGTGCTTGTTGTTGCTCTGTTGAGCTGTGTGGAGTGTGCCCGGGGGTGGCAGCCCTGGTGTCCTAGGGGGCAGACTAGGGCGGGAGGATGTTTGTGCACTGAGGGTTGAGGAGTGTTAGGTCGTTATCTGCTGTGGACGCTGGGTCGTGGCAGGACCTAGGTTCCAAGGGGCAGCTTGGAACAGGTGGAGGTGCGTAGTTTATTTTGTTTCTCGATGGTTGTCCAGTTCTGTTATGGAAGGAGTGAGCCCTTTGTAGACTGCGTGGGGTTCCTCTCTGATTTTGTTGTAAAGGGAGGAGTGGAAGTGGTGTAGAGTTGGGCGTAGGACTTGGTATAAGGGTTGGTAGTCACATATGTGTCAAGTTGTCCAACGTGTTGGCACAGCATTAGTATTCTGGGGGTGCCATGTAGATTTTATTGGGTTCTTACTCCTTTGGTGGAGCACTTTCCTGTTTCCTTGATCTTCCTTGGAGTGTCGGGGTTTTGGTGTTCTCTGGGGGCAGTTTCTTGTCGCCAGTGGTGTTACTAGTTGGTGCATTACGTGCTGGCCACACGTACATGTAGGGGTTTTTGTCTGGTGATGGTTTTGGGTGTGATCATTCCCTGTTTCCAACAAAGTAAGGGAGGGAGAAGTGTTGTAATGAGCTTCCTAGCTGAGTGGATGACATCACTGCTTAATGGAATGTAGTGATGTCAGTGTGAGTGGAGTGTTAGTGTGTGAAGGTTCTATGGTTGGCAGTTGGAGTTATGCTGACTTGGAAAGGACATGCCAATGTTTTGTCCCTGGCATTGAACTACAATAAATCTACTTAATAACTTACCTGCTGGCTCGGGTGTTCTTCAGCTTCCAAGTTATTACATTATTCCAGGTACTGGGCTGGTGGGGTGGGGGGGTGGGGATACTTACAGAGGTGAGCCTGGGCTGCCATTACTATTTAACAGTAAGTGTGACACTCCCCTTGAGAGGGAGCAGCGCTCTGTGAGCCCTGTACCTGCTTCAGAGCTCTCAGCCCTGTGTGCCCTCTCAATATGGGAACAAGGCAATGAGAGCTCTCCAGCGGCTTCAGGGATCAGAACAGGGGAGCGCTGTGCTCGGAGCCCTGAGGAGGGTGGCGTGGCACTCCTCCCCAGGGCAAAACCTGACAGACACTGCCCTGGTGTGAGAAATCACCCTCCCACTCCCTCTGCCCCAACTCGTTACCTTCTCAGGGGGTAAAGCCCCTCTCAAACATCTGCTCTCCTCCTGGCCGGCCAATCCTGAAAATGTGACATCACCGACCCCCCTCCTTCCACACCCTACGGGGGCTGGGGTGGCTCCCTTACCATCTGCAATCTTTGCCAAGCCGTTCCTGGCTTCTGCCCAGCTACATATTAACCCTTGCCTCTCCCTCCCCTAACATTTTAGACGTGGTTGCTGGGAACTAAGCCAACTTCGATCCTTGTCGCTAGCACCCGCTTTCCTTTCACGAAGCAACTCGCGGTGCTGGTGGGGCGTTAGTTTTCTCCCATCACCTCTGACTTTGCCCGGGGCTCCCTCCTCTTAAGTAGATCCTCGTCGCCAATTGTTGTGTTTTATATGCGGTTGTAAAACACATTACGCGTGTAAATATATATGTATGTTGGTTTTATTGGAGGAGCCCCCAGGAGGCCAACTTCCTTTACAGCAACATCTTCGTGTATGACCTCATCAACATTCTGAAGCCATACACGAAGATGTTGTCATAGTTACATTTCACGTGCTTGTGACAACAGAACCATGTACATGTGCTTATGACAATACGACTTGTACATTTAACTCTAACAATATCCTCATATCTCCCTTCCTAAATAAAATTCAATTTATAATAAATTTAAAATATAGAAAAATTCTAACGTAACATTTCTGCAATGCTTATATAGTATATAATTTGTTTAACTTTAAATTTGATCAAATTAAAGGATACAAGGGATCTTCATGTTACAATGATGTGTAGCATAATCCTGGAACCATGTCATCAGTACTCCAGTGTTTAATAGTACACATAGTCTTGTTCATAATTCCACACTCTTTTCCTGTGTCTTGATATTGGCTGATCATTGTAACTTTTTTTCTCATCTGGATTCTCTTGTGTTTCTTTTCCCTGTGTTATTTCTTTGCACATCATGCTTGACTCATCAAACTTATCTTTGATTGCCTTATCTTTAAATGTCTCTCCAAAAATGTCTCCTTCTCTTCCGTCTCTCATTACTTCCTCCTCCTTTGCCAAGACTATATCATCACATGACCATTTTTTGCCATCCTCCAAAATCACCGATTTCTGTGAACATTCTATCACCCTTTGGGGGGAACGAAATCTTGACTCTCCTTTCATCATGCGTTTTGGTTCTCTCACTCTCACCCAATCACCTTTCACAATTCGACTCTCCCGAACATGTTTTTGCTTGTCATAATAACTTTTATACTCTTCTTGTTTTTTTTTTACCTTCTTGACAATTTCTTCCAGGTTTATCTCTTTGTTTCTTTTGTTCATCATCCAAGCAGGCCTCAGCCTATTTGCAGATATCCTTCCTCTCATCAATGTGAACGGAACTTCCTCAGTCACCGAAGGTGGTGCAACTTTGTATGTGTTGAGAGCCTCCTTGAGTGTCTCTTTCCATGGTAGACCATTCACAACGGCCAACTGAATAATTCCCTTTATGAAACGATTCATCCTCTCCACTAAACCGTTCCCCATTGGATGGTACAAGGCCGTGGTGCTATGTTTAATGGCCCTATCCTTCAAAAACTTTTGAATTTCCAGGGACATGAATTGAGCTCCATTATCTGACACAAGCTCTTGCGGTTCTCCTTCTCTGTTAAAAATTTCCTCCAAAAACTTCACAACTTTGATAGCCGATACCGAGTCCTCAACAACACCACATTACACCCATTTGGATGTGTAATCCACCAGTACTAATAAATAAATGTTTTGTGATCCCAATGTTTCATACGGTCCAGTTATATCAATGGCTAGTTTTGTCCATACTGTACTGGGAATATTTACTGGCTGTAATGGAGTGACACGTGTCATTTTGCTCTTGTCACTTACTGCACAGGCGGTACAATCTCTGACTAGAGTTTCCATTTCACCCCACATGTTAGGCCACCAATAGGCTTCCCTTACTCTTCTTTTTGTCAACATTCTACCCACGTGGCCTTCATGGGCAATGTCCATAATCCTTTTTCTCAAGTTTCCGGAGGTATTATGCGTTCTCCTCGATAGACACATATCTTATCACTTGACAATTCATCTTTAAATCTTTCCCAGGATTTCAGATTTTCATCAGAATCTTTCCAACCATTTTCGATGGCTCTTCTTAACATTTCTTGTTCAGGGTCACATTCCCTGGCTTCAATCCATTCCTCTTTTGAGAAACTAGGATGCACTTGAGCTATGATGCAATCCATGTTTTGTTCTTCCGTTAAATCTCCTCTCTCCTCACAATCGGCCATGACACCCTCACATGGTAGGCGAGAAAAACAATCCGCTACCACATTGTTCCTTCCTGGAGTGTATTTTATGGTCACATTAAATTGCATGATAATCAGTGTCCATCTTCTTATGCGTGGAGACGTCATGTGAGGGTTTTTTGAGTTCAAAACATGAGCAAGTGGTTTATGGTCTGTTCTAATGTCCACTGGAATGCCCCAGATGAGACTTTTGAAATGTTCTAACATCCACTTGACACCAAGGGCTTCCTTCTCTATTGTCGAATAGTTTCTCTCAGCACCTCTTAATGTTCTTGAGGCAAAAGCAATGGGAACAATTTCACCCCCTTGTACTTGTTCCAGTACACCTCCTAGTCCTATATTACTTGCATCAACTGATATTCTTGTCTTTGCACTCGAGTCAAACATCTTCAACGCTGGTGCCTTGTTGATTAAAATTTTGATTTTCTCAAATTCTCTCCTGCATTCTTCAGACCAATCGAATTTCATTCCTTTACACATTAAATTCCTCATTCTCTCAGTTCTATCTGAATAATGATCAATGAATTTGGAGTAGTATTCTGTCAACCCCATGAAACTCCGAAGTTGGTCTTTGTTTTTGGGCTCAGGAATTTTAAAATGGTGTCTACCAACATTTCTTTTGGCTTTATTCCATCTGCGTTTATTCGATGACCCAAGTAGGTAACTTCTCCTTTCTTGATCTTGCATTTTTCAATTTTAAGTGTCATTCCTTTTTGTTGTAGAACTTGTAGTACACCTAACAACTTTGCATCATGTTCTTCTTCAGACATCCCTGACACCAAAATATCATCTTGGAAATAATGTACTCCTGGTAATCCTTCAAACAAATGATGCATCAACCTTTGGAACACAGCGGCTGCTGAAGCCAATCCAAAAGGCATTCTCTTGTATCTAAAAGCTCCCAACGGTGTTATAAAGGATGTCAAATGCCTAGATTCTTCTTCCAACACAACTTGGTGGTATGCCGACGATAGATCTAACGTCGTGAAATACGTGAAATACTTTGCTGGTTTCATAGTAGTCAACATTTCCCCAATATTCGGCAAAGGATGCCGATCTATCCAAATATTGGCATTCAAGTCTCTTAAATCCACGCACATTCTGATGGATCCATCAGGTTTTTTTACAAGTACAATCGGTGACAACCACTCCGAACTTTCAATGGGTTCGATTATGTCTTGCATGCATAGTCTTTCTAATTCAATCTTCAATGCGTCTCTGGTGCCTATGGGTATGTTCCTCACTTTATGTACAACTGGCTTTGCATCCCTTCTGAGTATGATACGATGTTCGAACCCTTTCAGTAAACCAATTTTATCATTGAACACCCTGGGAAAAGACTTTGCCAAATTCTCTGCAGTGTCACAACTGTTCTCAGTGATACATAAAATGGGCACATCCTCAACTGGGTGAATTCTGATTTTCAATGATACTTGCTCCCACCATCCTACTATTGAAAACCCATTCTCGGCCACATACAATCTGCAGTACGTCTTCCTTCCTTCAAAGTTTAGTGTGTACCCAAACAAAACCTATTATGCTGATAGGTGTCTTTCCATAACCTGTCGCTTTAACTTTTGTCATCTGTAACTCTTCCACATTTTTTTTAAATATATTTAGGTACGTCTTTACATCAACCATAGTATATGGGGAACCAGTGTCAACCATGACTTGTACAATTATACCATTTATTTCCATAGGAACCCAAGGTCCCACTCCACTTTCAGCTGGTGTAATGGCAAGTATCTGTACCCCATCTTCAAATCGATCCGTGACTGTCAACAAGCTGCTTGCACCACCAATTTCCTCCAATGCCTTTATGCTCGTCATTGTTGCACTCCTGCCCCTATTGTAACGACCAGTATTTCTCCCATACCAATTGTTATGTCTTCCTCTTCCTCTACTGTTGCGACACATCTTCCCAAAATGACCTAAATGTCCACGTCTGTAGCATTCTGCTGACACAGCTGGGCAGTCTCTTTCTGCATTTGCATGCTTATACCATCCACAATTTAGACATCTGTTATTCTGTCTGAGCATGCCTCCTCTCTCCTGTCTAGATCCACCACTTGTGTCGGACTTAACTAACCTCTTAACCATGGCAATCAAATCCACTTCCTGATTGCTATGTTGTCCATCTTCCATGTCATGAATAGATTTTATTTCAGCAATCTCCACTTTATTTTGGACCTCTTTCATACATTTCTCGCCCAGTTCAATCGACCTGGCTATCTCAATTGTCTTTTCCAGTGTCAGATTCTTCGCTTGCCACAGACGTTGTTGAATGCGTGGGTCTGCTACATGTAGAACCATTTGGTCTCTCAAATATTCATCTGCCACCCCTGTAAAAGCACAAGTAGCCATCAACCCTCTCAGTGCAGCCAAATATGAGTCTATACTTTTATCTTTACTTTGTTTCCTTGTGAAAAATCTGTATCTCTCTAATACAATGTTTGTTTTATTTCCAAAATGTTTTTTCAGTTTGGCAAACGCCACGTCATATTTCCTAGTTGTACTAACGGATTCTCCCCAGGTCTCCTCATCATGTTCCAAGTCAGGTAATGTCCTGAAAATCCTGAGTGCCTCTGCTCCTATGCAATTTAAAAGTGTAGCTTCTTTTTGGTCATCATTGAACTTAGAGCCACCTATTGCCCTCAGATATACCTGAAAATTATCTTGCCATTGTTCCCAGGGACATGTTGGATTCCCTGGCAGTGGCAAAAATTTCACCGGAGCGGTTATACTCTGCATGTTGTACTCAATCCAATTTTTTCCTTATAATAGGAACAACTCTTGTGCGCTGCCTTATTTTTACATATAACACATTTGTTGCTAAAATATTTTGACACACTTCACAGTCAATGTTCAAATGCTCTCTGCATCCTCTTGAGAGCGTGCAACTAAGATACAGCAAATCAACATTAGATCCTTGCGTGCATGCGATTTCACTTAATCCGTGACACTTTTACAGATTGGCTTGTTTTCTTTCTTAATATTGACGTTATTACATGGCGTCCGTGTTATGAACTGCACCGTAATGTTAATATTTCCAGCGTTGCACAGTAACACCCAAAATGGCGGCACGCACGGCACGCCCGTAGGTGCTTTCCTCTAATCACAATAGCAGTTGGCCCCGCTCGCGGAACATTCGTAAGATGCTGCTTCTGTGAGTCATTATACCTATTTACTTCATGATATAATGTTTCCTTTGTGGTGCTCACCTCAATCCTTGTTGCTTACTTGCCGTCACCTCACAAAGCCAACTTCGATCCTTGTCGCTAGCACCCGCTTTCCTTTCACGAAGCAACTCGCAGTGCTGGTGGGGCGTTAGTTTTCTCCCATCACCTCTGACTTTGCCCGGGGGCTCCCTCCTCTTAAGTAGATCCTCGTCGCCAATTGTTGTGTTTTATATGCGGTTGTAAAACACATTACGCGTGTAAATATATATGTATGTTGGTTTTATTGGAGGAGCCCCCAGGAGGCCAACTTCCTTTACAGCAACATCTTCGTGTATGACCTCATCAACATTCTGAAGCCATACACGAAGATGTTGTCATATTTACATTTCACGTGCTTGTGACAACAGAACCATGTACATGTGCTTATGACAATACGACTTGTACATTTAACTCTAACAATATCCTCACACTAGTCAGTTCCCAGAAGGCACTCAAGGGACATTTGCTTTTCTTTCTTCTCTTTTATATGACACAATATCTTCGACCACACCCTCGGGCCGTATTGGGAGCTATGGTCCAAGAAGACCTCGCTGCTCTACTGCCTTTAACGTGCTCTTCAGGGCCCCTACCTGCCAGTACAACCCGCTGGCGAGGTCTATAAAGCTTAATTATGATATTCCATGTCAACTCCCATGCTTTATGAATGCAAAGTGAAGCCGATTACTGTTCAAATGTAACTGCTGCAGGGTTTTAGGATGAAGAGGTGAGCTATAACTTCAAAGAGCACCATTCTGGAATGGTGAAAATGGTTGTAAAGGGAAATGTAACTATTAAAAGTAAAAAAAAAAAAAAAACAAAAGCATGGAACTGAACTCCTGATGGTTTGCGGTCACTCTGAACTCTGCAAAACCCAACAAAGACGCACACCGTGTGCAGCGCATCTGTTCCTGAATGCGTCAACCTCAAGCATTTACGCAAGTTACTAACTTCTCTATCATAAAAACAAACGTGTTGGCTCGCTAGTCTTGACTAATATTTTATGTCTGAGTGTCCTTGGACACAGTCATTGGACCTAACCTGCTTCCAGCAGCGTGTCTAGTTCTAACCTTGGGAAACAGGGCTGGAAACAGAATTCCACTTGCATTTGTAATGCATTTTTATAAGATTCCATCCACTCCCCCATCCTTCACCTTGAGGACATGCTGCAGTGCGTCTCATGATTAGCCTCTCCCTCGGGCATTCTTAAAGTAGTGATCACACAATTGCACAAAATTAATTAATGTATTCTATCTTTTGAAATAGACTACGGCGTGCAACATGGTAATCTATTTAAACGTTTCATTGAAAGCAAAAAAAAAAATCCTTACAAAAAATAATGTATGCATTAAATCTAATTGCTTTGCCTTTTAATTGTCCTCTGTCTCTTTCCATAATCCATGTCTCTGCTCCCAATGGGCCGCCTTCACAGCAGCAGACGCGCACCCAAAACATGATCTAACTAAGACAAATATGCTGCTAGCTCATCTGGGCTAGTCTGGCACAATGCCAAATAGAATCCCGTGCTCATCAATATAGAGAGAACATTCACATTTTTATATAAAGTCATTAAATCATAGAGCATCTGCCGGGATGGCTCTCCGGCGCGTTTTCCCAAGGGTCAAGCTAGACCTATGTTTTTGGACTAAAACATGGAATATGACGGCTTGCTTGATTGCTGTTGGCAAACAATTGTATATTCTCTAATCCAAACCTATTATTGATCATCTGGAAGAGATATCATGATTTGTTTACTTGTTATACTTTTTTACAATGTATAAAATCAGGATCTGGCAAAAAAAAAACTGGGGATATGATTGTCTTGACTTCTTTCTCCTCTGCACGGATTTCTGTTTTGTTCTGAGAAATCCAGTAGTGGGTGTTGTAATGCAGAACCTTGTACATGTGCCCTCTTTATGCAGGGTGTGAGCCGTAAGTCCTGTGTTCATTAATTCAAGTACCTCTCTTTCTTCTGCCCATATAGACTGCATTATAAAGAAACAGAGATTTAGGAAGACAAGAGGGGAAACCAGTGGAGTAACTTTGCTGAAAATGTTGGACGGGACATGACATCTGAAGAAAAGGTTCCCCAGCTAAATGAATGGGGACAAAATGGTGTCCCATGAAAGTTCGGGGGAACAAACACCCCTGTCCCCCCCTAAAATTACACCCATGGGGGAAACACCCTTGGTTTTCTTTATTGGAATCCTACTTGGTTAGAACATGTAAACCCAATAGGTTTTGAATTGGCTTGCATTGTTTTTTTTACACAGGGAGCAATTGAACAATTGAGCATTTTGCAACAAAATAAAAATAATTGTTACCTTCCCTTCTGAGAGCATCAAGAGCCTCCATATTACACTGAGCAATCGAAAAAGTGTGGTTTTCTTGTAATGATTTACTGTATACTAGGTCGTGAACTGCTGTTCCCATGTCTAAGAGTGATTGTGACGAGGAAGTGGTTTATCCTTTTTGTTGTTACAAGTAAGGTGCTGCTACTAGCCGACTTTTGCCTATTTCCCTCTCCTTTGATGGTTGTGTCCTACCCTGGCGCATCAAGCATTGTCCATTGTTGGTGTTAGACAGAAACCTGTGCAGTTCCCTTAGGGACCACTGCAAAAAGTTTAAGACTACAGGTGTTAGCAGTAAACCCAATTGGTAGCAGTCTGCACCACCCAGATTTACCTGGTAGCTGTGGCTGAGCAGTCAGACTTCCCTCAAGAAGAGTTAGGCAGTATGTGGAGTATACAAGATAGGACAATTTATACAATAGAACAAGCAGACACAGAACAGAGCTTGGGTGTAAAGATATATAATTATTTATTTTAAAAACACATCTATGAAAAACACACTGGCACTAATACGGCAAACAACTTCAATTACAATCACTATACGTATATCAATCCCCTAACAATATTTCGACAAGTCTAGGTTCAACGGCACCACTTATTTGCAGACAGAGGTGAATGCTTTAACCTAAATGGCACTCTAATATTCGTTAGAACGGGAGAGAAAAGGCAGGGTATGAAACCAACTCGGTACCAACACTTTTACGAAGCAAATGCAAGGCAAGTAAGGCAGGGTCTACTGTAGATCACAAAGTTCAGAGGCCAGGCCCACTCGGAGAGAGGCAAGGCGATATGTCCCAAAAAGTATCACAGTGGAAATGCACTTCGAGTCTCCGTAGCAAATTGTCACAGAAAGGTTGGACCAGTTTAGAACAAAGAGTTAAGAAGGTCTGGAGGCGACCCAATGGAAAGGTAAGGATTTAAGACACCTCACGCTAACCGTCACAAGGGAAGCCAGGCGGACACAGTACCTTGTAAGTGAAGGGGCAGCTCCGGCGGGGGCAGTTGTTCCTGGTGGTGGATGCAAGTCGGGGCTTTGCCAAGAGATGAGATGGTCTCGTCGTAGAAGGAAAGTTGAAGATCGTTGCACCACCAGGGAAGAGACCAGCCGTGGAGTGCTCCGTCACAAGGCACCACCTTTTGGTCGCGGTACAGGCTAGTGGCTATCCGGTTGCCGGGATGCTCAGCACGGGCAATTCGACCACTACGCCCTGGAAGCGAAGAAAAAGCAAAGGGACTGGTTGTTCCCACCCGTCAGGGGAAGAAGACTCTCCAGCAGGGAGATCTCCTCTGTCGTTGGGAAGTGGTGAGTCGGTTCAGCAGGGCTCCACCGGAGGTGTCGTCGTTGCAGGTCGGCTCAGCTTTACCCTCATCGGATTCTTAGGTCCTGTGGCGACTTCTCAAGATCCAGTCCCAAAAGCCCTGCTTTTATGCAGAAAACCCCCTTCATTCAGCCTAGCTGTCAATCAAACCACGCTAAGTGGTGAGCGGGGTGGCTCATTACTTGGCCCAATCACACCAGAGTGCGACTTGAGTTGGCAAGGCAACTCAGTCCAAGGTGCCTAAACCCCCTCCCACACCCCCTGTGATACCCAGACAGAATGGCACCACTTTGGAGGGCTTCTGTGCAGAAGCCCGACAAAAGTGGAACAAAGGGCTCAACCTTTGGTTCGGAGTTACAGAGACGAACACCTACGCCTTTTTAAAAACCGAGTTCTGGCAGAAAATATCAACCGGTAGATTTATTAAAGACAAATAAACCGGCGGTAGGTTAGAGACTAACGTGAAAAAGTATTAGCCTCCAACAATGGGAAGAATCCCATAGGAATATATTCGGGGTCGAATATAAAAAGTAGTTTCCACTGCCACCAGCCAAAACTCGACGAGGGGGGACGGGACAGTGCCCCCTCGAACAACAGACCCAGGGGTAATCGAATTACCCCTACCAGTACGTCCACAATAGGATGGTTTGTACTAGTTCTGTTAGTAAATTTAGGTCTAGTAAAGCCAATGGTGACTTTACCTGCCCTGGGAGACAGTAGTCAGTCCCAGGGTATGGAGTCTATGGTGGGGGTCGCCTAGGACACCCCAGTGTCACGGCACGGAGGGTGCTGTGTAACACACATAGCAAAACACATGAGGCCCTATGGAGTAAAAGACCCCATAGCCCATCGAACACATTGACATTCAAAGAAATCTACCACAAATCATGTCCAAGAGTGGAAGAAAAGAGTCTCACTCTTGGCAGGATGAAAAAAACAAACTCCAGAAATCCAGCAAAGCTGCTGGGGGACTCACTAGGTTAGGAAATTCAGCCTAAACAGAGAATTCTCCCTAACAGTTGGCAGCACTCTGGCTTTTGCGTTATATCCCACAATAACCACAGGGAATGTGAGGACCACCGCACCTATTTCAATACAGACGGACAGTGTCCTTAAGCATTGTGCATTGCTGTCTTAAATGTAGGCAAGCAAGCTGTTCTTAGGCTGACCTAGTTGTAGCCGTGTTCAGGAGATCTATGGTAGCTTCTGGTAGACGAGAGTGGTGGACAGAAATGCAGAGTTAACCAATTGTACTTTGAATGAAGGAATGTTCACCCACAATTCATATGAAAATAGACATTATATCTGACAAAAGGTTGGTTAAACTGTGGGTGCAGGTTACGCTCAAGTAATTCAGCCCCAGTAAGCCTTACGTCTTGGAGGGAAGCATTATTAGGTCTTTACCCTATCAGATAGAGTCATCTGCAAGTTTCAAAATGAACTACAGTCCTAGGATAATCAGTTTATCATAGGGTGCGGTGAGGGTACCATACGACATATGGTCACTGTATCCCGGTTAAGTCTATCGTGGGAGACAGTGGGTGAAAATTATGGCATTCTGGTTGGCTGGGCCATGTACTGGCCCTGATGCTGTACAGCCCCCAGTGGTAACTATAGGATAGAGTCTGGCTTCAGGACCACTCAGGCATGTTTCTGAAGGTGGCCCAGGTGATAGGAACCTTGTAGTTAATAATCATCAGCGGTTTTACAGCAGTAGATGATTAATTTCAAGTGATGGTGGAAGGTCAACAGGTAGTAGCTGGTGTATTTCCCCGGTTGAAGGCAGTTTAATTGCAGGTGAGGAGGATCTCAATCAAGCAGGACAGCTGTGGAGCCACTAAAGATGTGGGTACACCAAAGGGAAACAGAATCGCTGAAACCTGGCTGCAGTGCAGATGTGTGGTTAATTGGAAGCTTAGTTAAAGGGGTGGAATCATGAGGAAATATGTTCCAGCAATAGCCGAGTAGGTAGGAGGTGTACTCCCCTGAGTATTGACATTCAATATGCGCTGTTTCTTAGTTTTGTAGTCATTAGCAGCCAAAGGCCATGAGCTCTGTCAGTTACTAGTATGGTCAGTCTCTGTCAGAGCAATAGAGACCCTGATCAGCAGTGCTTCTTTAGGAAATGGACCATAATGCTCGTAGATTAGCTGGTCGTGTCATTTCAAGAGAAGACAACACCATCCCTTAGTCTTTTTTTGGTAATGTAAGATGCAGCACAGTTGTGCTTGGTCAAAACTTTCCAGCCAGAAAGCTTCTTGGCAGGCTTCTCATTCGGGCATGATGTTTTCACAATCTGTCTCTGGCTTGGTGTCATCTTGTTGCTTCATAATTCATCTCCAGGGTGTTACAAGGGAAAGATGCAGATTCTATTCTTTTAAGGGGTACTGGGGATAGGAAAAGGACCAGTCTCCATTTACAGGCTAGTTTGTATTCAAACGTCTCGTAGCCACCCAGTCAGTTTGGGGGGGGAGGGCAGTGCTTTCAACTTTAAAGGGTTTGTTATCGGGCTTTCTCTCAGGTATGAATTGAGATTTTTATTCAGACCACATTCACACAACTGATCATAAATGTTCCTAGCAATCCTATCCCTGGTTCTACATGGTAGGCAGTATGTGCCAGCATTTACGTTCACATATGTATCCCCTTCTGTCATTTGTAGAAAGACCCTCTGACCTTTGGACAGTGTTTGGAATTCACATGCTATTTCCAAAATAGGCAACCCGGCTGTCCTGAGCTAGAATCACCCAAAGCCAGCCACCGACTATTTGAGTGCATACAGCAAGCCATGCAAGTCGACTCACAAAAAAAAACTGGGTGGTGTGCTCTGCCACTAAAGAACCTAGGGTTTGTCACTGGGAACAATTGATATGTGATTCTTTGATGAGGCCTGAGATGAGGACTATTCAGGAAATAAGCTGGGTTTAAAAGGTTGGTAAAGAGGAAATAACGAGGCAGGAACGTCATTTCACCAAAATACCCGGATAGCGGAAGTGACATCACATGACCCTTGTAATTTGATCAAACCCCGATGTGACATCACGGGAAGCGAAGGCACCGACCTTTCTCCCCTTGACAAAACAGGAAGGGGCATCACATAGCAGTGTTCCTAAGTACAAAACGAAAAATATGGTTATGATATCACTATAACGTGATAATCATTTCATACAAGAATGAATCACCATGTGTATCATTAATATAGGCACATATTATCAAATTACTGTGAATGCAAGCAGACATCCAAGGCCAAATGATAATGTTGTGTTATTATATAGCACTTCCGCTTAAGCGCTTTATATAGAACAAATATACATACAATATCACCCACATTGTGTTGGTACTCATTTATCGACCTCAGAAGGATGAAAGGCTGTGTTGAGGTGTTTAAGAACAGACTAAATCAGGGACTCACCCTCTGAAGTGTGCCTGAAATAAACCTTTAATGAGTCTAGCAACTATCGTATAGAATTCCAGAAAGTCAAATTATTTGTTCGTAGACGTCGTCGAACACAAGAACAGTGGAACAAGTTGCCAAAGTGTATAGAATTGTCAAAAAAGATGCTAGAAGGTGGGGAATGGCAAAGTTTTAAGGTGAAACTTTGTAAATTGGACAAAAATGTTGCTATATTCTGTTAGTATGATATTAGTACATTGTAGGAAATTAGCATGCACTAGTAAAAACCCATTAAATTCACTGAAAAAACTTTGTTAAAGGGGCATCATGGTTACAAGTAAAACCGAAAACCCCCAGAAATTCACCAGTTATGGTAAGCTAAGCAAACATAACTCACGCCACCATCATGCACTGCTAAAACTAACACCCAGGACATGAATGATGACATCAAAAATGTCATTGATGACATCACTTATGACATCTCATATGAAATTAATTTTAATAAACAGTTGCTATAAGGGGTTGAGTTTATAATGTTGGTATCAAGACGTTAAGGTTGATTGTGAGAACTATCACAAACTACTTGATATATTAATGAATGTACATGTATTCATGTAAACAAAACATTATATTTTAGAGTTGCTGTTAATAGAGGAACGTAATCATGCATACATATAGGCAATGGTTGCAGCATGCACTATAGAAGTACAATATTTTTAATCCAGTAATTTCTGATAATAAAATAATAAATGCTACCTTTTGAGAGTTTTGAGTAATGTTAAACATGGAATAAATAGGTAACAACTGAATAATTACCTCACCCTTCTGATAGTAGAAAAAATATATATGAAAGTGCACAATGCATACAAATTAGAGGCACATAGAGAGAAACTAAACTAATTAAGAAAGAAACACCATCACCAAAAAATGACAATAACATTAGATTTAATCATCATGTACACAAATTAATTGTGTGTTTGAGGCGTGCTTATTGCCCCATGCATGTGCACTGTGAGCTCAGATTAAACTCTAAGGAATGTACTTTAAGAACATATAAAAAGGTTAATGTGTAGTTAGATAGCATCTTTTACATTTTAAAAAATTCTCATTGTCAGTAAACACAAAAAACTAGCCTAATCATGTCAGTAAACAAAAACAAGTGGCCCACATATGTGATGCCTTCAGTGATGTCACCAATTACATGTGTAATGTCATCATTCATGTATTGGGTGTTAGTTTTAGCAGAGTATGGTGGTGGCACAAGTTATTTTTTAAAATTGTTTTATTTTTTATTTATTAAGTCTCATTTGGTTAAATATAACCTTTAACACTATAAAAAGTGCAGTAGATGAACATTGTTAAAAATTAATATACATAAAATACATAAATCCAATAAATATGACCACAAGATACAATTTAAGATAAATATTATACGCTTAGAGGCTTAAGAACAAATTGCTTTCCCCGTTTATACAGCCACCCAACACATAAACACTGCTCTTGTTATTTTGAAATGTCATTGCTTTTTAAAAGACCAATTTGAAATGCCCTTTTCAAAATTTCATTCAATTTACATTAGTGCAAAAAAGCATCAGAGCAATTATTTCATAATTTCTTACCACATGTGATGTACAGTAAGATTTAACACAATATTTCTGCTTTCATAGATCACAGACCAGAATTGATTTGTATGAATAAAATTCATATCATGAACCTGCATTGAATATCCTTTCTCATGTATGGAGCTTAGACCAATGCATTCTGTCAACAAGTGTTGTGCAGTCTCAAGTTGTTCTCCAAATATTCTGCATGCTTGTTCCTGTATAGTAGTCTTTCCCCACCTGCCCCTATTCGCCAACACAGGTAGCTGGTTAAGTTTTAGTGGAAGGATAAACCTCCTTACCTTCGTGTTTTGTAAATTAATAAGATAGGAGCATGGAGTGTCAGGCAGGAACACCTGCATAGAATATAGTTTATAACTGGACTTCCAGGCTAGGTAGGTAGTTCTCAAATCCCTGTTCCAGATCATTGCTTTTTTTTATTTCAAAACATTTTGTGGCCAAGTTATCCTCAGGCATGAGTATGCAACCAATTTTCTCCAGGAAATGGTCACTCTAGCTATACCATAACTTCAGAGCAGGAAAGGTACACCTATTACAATTTTGGTCACTGTAATATGAATACACAGGGTCAATGTTGCCAACAGTCATATTTTATGATATAAATGACATGCTGCAATCATTTTCCAGGTGGCCAAAGAAATCAATCCCAGCTCAAAGCATATTGCTTCTACTGGTACACACGGAGGAAGACCCGGAGTTGTCCTTCTAATTGTTTCAGCCAGTCGGTCTCTTCGGCAGAGTAAACTTCAAGACCATAGAGTGCACTAGGAATTATACAGGTGTTATAAAATTACAATAGGCCCTCTACGGGGTACCGACCAGATTGCAAATAAAGGACCTAGTGGCCTTAAACCCTGTAGCCATCTTGCATACTATATTTTTATATATTCTCCATGTTTAAATTATTTGAAATGAGCATTCCAAGGTACAGGTAGCTTTCTACTTCTACCAACATGTGGTTGTCAATTGTCCATCTAAATCTCTTTATAGATTTTCCGTTCAGTTTAATCATCATAACTTGTTCAGAATATACTGGCAATTTATTCAGGCTATGTTGTAAACCTAACACAGTCTGATCAAAGAATACAATATCATCTGCATAGGAAAGCCAGGTGATGGGATGGACACCTATTTGAGGAGGATGGTTATTACAATCATTGAAGGCTCTTTCAAAGTCTGAAATGAAATGTTAAAGAATATTGGTGCAAGGGCGCACCCTTGCTTTAAGCCATAATTAACAGGGAATTGTTCACTCACCCCGCCCTCTTGATAGTATAGAATTTGGAGTGTAGTCCACCTTTTCCCAGAGTATTTGGCACCAAAGAGTATCAAAAGCTTTGCTATAGTCTATAAAACAAATATACATTTTTGATAACAAAGTAGTGCGAATGAGGTGTGTTAAAACCCTGATGTTAGAAATGGTGCTGTAACAATTTTTGAAAGCCAGATTGTTGGTCTTGTTTTCAATTATCCACACATTTATATAGTTTATTAACAATTTGCTAAAGATTTTGGCACTAGAATCAATCATTGCCAGGATTCTATAGTTAGACGCACTGTCTCTAGTACCTTTTTTATAAATAGGTATTAACACTGAACATTTCCAGGATTTTGGTATTTGGCCCATGCAAAACAATTCACAGAACATGATGTTCAAAATTGAAACCCATACCTTTGTATTTTCCTTATAAAATAGATTCAGTAATCCATCACGGCCGGGGGCCGTAGATGGCATCATAACCCCCAATTATTTTTTCAATTTCAGCATCAGAGAACTCAAAGAATTCTTTCTCTGCTATATTCTCATTATCATTAATAATTTCAGAGATGTGTTCTCGATAGTAGAGAGAAAGTACGTAAGGTTTCCAGCAATCTATAGAGATAAGGTTAGTCTGTCGAATTCCTAGCAGTTCAGTTATATTTTTTAGAAATGTGCCAATATCTTTGCATGTTATTGTCTTTTAATGCCATAAACATTAAGTTCACCTGTGCTGAAAATATAGAGCCTTTATGCATCCTGTACAAGTTTCTATATTGCATTTTCAGTTTCCTCACTCTCAAAATTCTTATCTCTGGATCCTGGATAATTCTTTTTAACCAGTGAATATTGCTATGAAGCTCTTTTTTTCCCTATTTTCTCCAGACACATTGTATATGTTCTTATGAATACAACTACTAGAGGTGATTTTGTGATGATATTTCAAAATAATCTTTAGCATGTGTTGTACTGTAGAACAAAAAGTCTCCATATTGGCAAATAAAGGGAGATTGTCCTCAATCAGTGCAGCTAGAATGTATTTCTGGTCCATTGTATAAGATTTCCCTTATTATTGATACAATAGCTTCCATTCAGTTTCTCTTGATCAACCTTGTATGCTATTTTCAGAGAAAATTCAACAATAACGTGTTCACTAAGATTATTGGCTATAAGTAAAAAAATCAGTGGTAGGTACAAACCCAGCTAATACGAATAACACAAAATCTATCCAGGAGAATTGTCACCCATTTGACCAAGTGTAAAACAGATTGGGCCTCAATATAAGTATGCCGGTCCGGTAACAACGGAGCCGGTAAGCTACCGGCACCGTTGTTACCGGACCGGCATACTCCAAGTTCTGCGAGTGGGTGCCTTTCAGCCCGCCAAGTCTGACAATGGTGAATTACCGGGACTGCCGAGGCTGTAATGCCCCGGTAAGTCCCCATTGCGGGGAAGCGGAAAAAAAATTACTCTGGTGGCAGCCATGCCATATTTACCAGCACGGCTACTGCCAGGGGCATAATGAGGCCCATTCTCATGTTGCACATAAATCAGTTGGTATAATTGGTATTTACTTATCAGTGACGGCCAAAGATTTTGACAGATTAAGCTCTCATTTTCTTCAGGGCTAATGGCCCACATCTCATACTCATTACTGGCATAACTGTGGAATTCCAGCACCCTCACCCATTTCTCCAGGAAATGGGGGCATTGGAAATTCAGGTCTCCTATGACATAATATAGGCCTTTAGGATGTTTCATTTTTCATGATTCTAGCAGATATTCTAACTGATTTATGATAGGTTCTGTTTTATCATTTCCTGGCGGGTTGTATACATTAATCAGTAAGATTTCCACCTTCCACTTCACCCCTGGGATGCCTAACATGATGGCTAAAATATGATCAGAGCTACAATCTAATTTCTGTATTGTTGCCTGCAAATGATTAGACGCGGCAACAATAAGACCCCTGAATAGCCTACCTGACTTATTTTTACGTGCAGGAGTTTCAAAGGTTGTATATCCATCAATGTAAAGATGTTCCCTCTTCCAATAGTATAATGTGAGCCGCTAATAATAATAGAGTGCCTTCAGAATTAGATATAAAGGAGTGGAATCCTTTGGTGTTCCAGGAACTGATCTTTATATGATTAAAGATGGCAGCCGCTGATCGGGGGGGCGTGGCTACAAGAGCCATGTAGGAGGACGCGTTCCAGCGGAGCTCCCGAGATCCTGAACAGATCCGGGCAAATCAGTGCAGTACGACTGCTTATTTAATACCGACGATATGCATGCCAGCGTGTGAAGGTTCTACTGAAGTACTGTGAACTTTTGGAGGTCATAGTAGCTACGACGGCTGAGATCGGAGAAGAAGAGTCGAGAGACGCTGAGAACAAAGGGCGACTCAAAATGGCCGACATAGACCTGAGACGGGATTGAAAAGAGTTGCTGGAAGACCTAACCAGGTCAGCGTGCAGTGCGCCCACTCATCATTCGGTAGACCGGCACATCCTCAGAACCATGTCCAGTAAGGCAGTGCGACCTAAGGCGAAACAGCCCACGCTGGATGACTTCACCAAAACGTCCCCGGGCTCGGACGCCACCAAGAATAAGAAAGCACCGGCCGTGGGTAGCGCGACGACTTCGAGCTCTAACCAAGAAATCCTAGCAGCGATTGCGGACCTGAGAGCGGCCTGGGAGTCGAAATTAGAACTGGCTGTCTCTGAATTAAAAACGGCATTGGACCTCAAAGTTGGGGAGGTCCAGGAAGACGTCGATCTACTGAGACAAGACGTTAGGGTTCTGGTGGAGCGCACAGAGTCCCTAGAAAAAGAAGTTGGCCCGAATACGGCGGACTGTGCCACCCACAAGGCAAAACTGCACGCCCTAATCCAAAGGGTAGGCAACCTGGAAAGTAGAGCGGAGGAGGCGGAAGGACGGGCCCGTCGCAACAATATCCGTATTGTGGGCCTACCGGAGGGGACGGAGGGCCGTGACCCTACTGACTTCGTTGAGACCATGTTGCTGCAAGAGATATCCGGAGGGGCCTTATCCCAAGGCTTCGCAGTGGAGAGAGCACATAGAGCCCTAACGAGGAGGCCGCCTCCTGGAAACCCGCCCAGACCCATCATTGCCAAAATTCTTAACTATCGTGATCGGGAAAGAATATTAGAACATTTTCGAAAAGGAGGCACGATCAAGAGAGGAGCAGCAAACATCACGGCGTATCCGGATTACACCCTAGCTGTGCAGCGGAGCCGCATGAACTTTGGGACTGTGAAATGGAGGCTGAGGGAGGCCGGTTACAAATATATGTTGCTTTACCCTGCGAAGCTGAAGGTCATACAGGTGCATAAAACTTTATTTTTCGAGACCCCAGAGAACGCCATGGAGTGGCTCGACGCACAAGGGTGCCCTCAAGAATCGGCGGACCGGCCCCAGAAGGACTTGGAGGAGCTGCGGAAGACGTAAAATGGCGTCGCAAGATGGCGCGACTCATGGACCCTAAGACTTGATTATAGTCGGTTTGGAACCTTCGGTATGGAAGGTCAGTTGGTTGTACTGTTTGTCACAAACATTGAGATTATCACTGAACGGGAGCCCCATGGAGCGATACTCTCTCCCCACAATAGCTTAGGTTAGGTGGCCATTAGGGCGACCTCACCCTACTGGGCTCCGTGCACGGACCGGTGTTTGCGGAACCAGATGTGGGGGTGCCTGAGCTCTTTTGTTGAAGCTGGGCAACAGTTGGGGTGTGTGGTGTTGGGGGGAGGGTGGGAGAGGGAGGGGAAAGGGGGTTGGAGTTTGGTTGTGTGTGTGGTTAGTTTGGGAATGAGCTTATTCGCGGAGTGGCTGCAGTGGGACGCCTTCTGTGTCATGAGAACTGCTAGAGGTTCCCGTAAGTGGGGTGGGAAGACACATATCGGTCATGGGTGACCTCAAGATTGCCACCTGGAACGTCCGAGGCCTCAATAATTACCTGAAAAGAAATAAAGTTATGTTGTATCTTAAACGACAGAAGATCGACATTGCCCTGCTACAAGAAACGCACCTGGCCCAACATAAACTAGACCTTGTTAAGAAAAAATGGGGAGGTACAGTGGTGGGCTCCCCGTACTCGGCCTATGCCAGAGGTGTGCTGATCTGGGTGGCCCCGCATGTCCCACTCAGAATTGTACGAGAGGAGATAGACACGGAGGGTAGGCTGGTAATACTGAGGGTACTGATTGAGAACAGAGGACTGAGTATTATTAATTCATATGCCCCCAATCAGAATACTGCTGTATACTTCAGAACTCTATGTACACGCCTGGGCCCGTGCGCAGGGGAACCGATCATCTGGGGGGGGGACTTTAACTGTGTTCTTGACCCCAAGATAGATAGGTCCGACAGGAAAGTAGACAGGCCCACCCCAGCGGCCAGGGCTTTACGGGTACTATTAGACGACTATGGACTAGAAGATGTCTGGAGATTGAAACACCCCACGGCCTTGCAGTACTCTCATTATTCGGCCCCTCAACAGTTGCACACGAGACTAGATTACTTCTTTGCTACGCCAGAAGTGACGATAACAACTACACAGGTTGAATACAGAGCGAGGGTCCTGTCGGACCATTCGCCCTTGGTGATGGCCTGGCAATATGGCCGCCCCAGAGGGCGGATTCCAACATGGCGCCTTCGAGCGGAGGCGCTCAGAGACCCGGTCTTCAGAGAAGATATTAGAGAGACGATTACAAGGTATTTTGAGGAGAACACGGGCAGTGTGGATTCGGCTGGTACACTGTGGGAGGCCTTCAAGGTGGTAGTGAGGGGCGATGCTATTTCTAAATCAAAGGGCCTTCAGGGGGGGGTTTTAGCTGAGCTGGAGAAAGTGGAGAAAGAATTGGAGCGTGAATGTACCAGAGGGGGAGGGGACACAGACCTAGTACTCGAATTACAACAACGATGCTCAGAGCTTTGGGAGCGGCTCTGTGACCTCAATTACAGGAAATATGTGGAGAGGCAACATGCAGGAGGTGACAAAACTGGTCGCCTACTGGCATGGCTTTATAAGAGGGAAACCCCCAGGGCCCCGGTCATGATGATAGAAAGGGAAGACGGAGAGGAGGCTCACACTCAGGAAGAGGTTAACGCTGCTTTCTTAGATTATTATAAAGCGCTGTATGAGGACAAAGGGGAAGACAATCTGAATAAAATCAGGGACACACTGGAAGATATAGAACTGCCCAGGATTAGTGCAGAGGAAAGGGAGGAGTTAGATGGCCCCATTACGCTAGATGAACTGGAAGAGGTGGTGAAACGGCTGCCTACTTGTAAGACCCCGAGCACTGATGGACTCCCGAGTGAGTTCTACAAAACGTATAGCGCAGAGATACTCCCCACTATGCTGGAGATGTACAACGAATCATTCGAGGGAGGCCGATTGCCAGACACGCTCAGAGAAGCGCTGATCGTACCACTGCCCAAGCCTAACAAGCCGAGACAACACTGTGGATCGTACAGACCGCTGTCGATGTTAAACCAAGACAGTAAGATCCTGACAGCGGTCTTGGCGGATAGGCTGCGCAAGGTCATCGGCAGGCTGATACACTCGGATCAGACAGGTTATGTCCCTGGCAGGAATATAACTCATAATCACAGGCGGCTCCACCGAGTGATAGAAGAAGGGAACAGAAGAGATGAGGAAATGGCAGTGATCTCCCTAGACGCAGTTAAGGCGTTTGATTCGGTGAGGTGGCCATGGCTGTTTGCGGTCCTGGGGGAATATGGGTTTGGGCCAGGCTATATCAGATGGGCGAGACTACTGTATAGCCAGCCTACGGCTAGGGTGCGTACGGGATCAGTGATATCCGATAAGTGGCACCTAAGTAGGGGTACTAGGCAGGGATGTCCTTGGTCCCCGATGTTATACATATTGGCCTTGGAACCCTTAGCGGTATATCTTAGACAGCAATATGACCTGGTGGGCATCGAGGTGGGAGGAAAGAGCCATTTGATATCCTTATATGCCGATGACTTGCTGCTGTACCTAAAGTATCCGGAAGAGAACCTCCAGTATGTTTTGGAGGTCATGCAGAAGTATGCCGAATTGTCCGGCATAGCAGTTAATCCTGACAAGTCGAGCATGTTCCCCCTAGGGTACTATTCGAGGGTCCCCACGGAACGCTTACCGGTATTGCCCGTGCCTTGGGCAGCCGAGTCCTTCCGATACCTCGGAATAGACATATATCACACTGTGGGAAACGAACATCTGCATAACACCGAGGTTGCTGTGGATAAAATCCGTGCGTCTATGCGATTTTGGGAAAAGCTGCCGCTAGCGATGATAGGGCGAGGGGCGTTGCTTAAAATGGTTGTCTTGCCTAGACTGCTGCATTTCTTCAACAACATACCATACTTAATAGCTAGGAAGTTCTTTACCAAACTCGATAGTATGTGCAGGGACTTCCTATGGCACGGCACTCGCAACCGAGTGGCGCTGTGGAAGCTACAAAACTTTTACGATAAAGGAGGGATTAAATTACCACATTTTGAGGCCTATTATGTAGCGAGCCAATTGCAATATGTTACACAGTGGCTCTCTGATGAGGAATCTCCCGAGTCCAGGTTGGTTGGGACAGATTGCACCCCGTTTTATTTGAAGGAGATCATCTGGGTCCCTAGACAAGACTTAAATCTTTGCCCTGGTATGCTGTTACTTGGGTGGAAAATGTGGCGTAGAGCATGCCGGCTACTGGAAAGCCCGGATCCGTGTTCGCCGCAGGTGCCACTGGTTGCCTTGATTGCGGGGGATGGTCAACTTAGAAAATTGATCAGAATGTACTGGGAACCGGTTGGGTTGGCCACGTTAGGAGATATATGGCAAGATGGGGCCATCAAGGATTTTGCAGACTTAGAAGAAGAAGCTGGGTTACATGGGGGCCAATATGTTACATACCTCAGGTTGGTACAGATTATCCGAAAATCTTGGCCTGAGACGGTGTTAGCGGAGGATCCGGACGCCCTGATTGATACAATATATGACATATCAGAGGACGGACACGAGATCTCGAGATTGTATGAGGTGGTGATGTCCCGAGTGGGAAAGGACTTGACAGACTTGAGACTAGAATGGGAAATGGAGGTGGGGGTTCAGATGACTGATGGGATGTGGGAACGGGCTTTGGGATATCATAAAAAAGTGTCCAGAAATGCTAGATTACAGCAAATCCAACTATATATCACACATAGAGCGTATTTGACCCCCAAGAGAATAGCTAAGTTTGCGAACTCGGGCAGGCAGGCATGCCCGAAGTGTAACGAGGAGAACGCAGACATGACGCATATGTTCTGGTCCTGCCCAGTAATTGAAGTCTTCTGGGGAGAAGTGTCACAGAAGTTGGCTGACAAAGGGGTCCCGATAAGCATTGACACGACCTGGGCTTGCCTTCTAGGGGGGTTCTCCAGACCAAAGAACACCAGACATCTGGGGAAACTGAGAGACCTAGCGTATATACTCGCTAAGAGGAGGATAGCTATGAACTGGAAGCAATGCTACAAACCTAGGATAGAGATGTGGTGGAGGGATCTCCAAAAATGGGCGGAAGCCGAAACCATGGTCTGGCAAGAGGCATGCAGTAAATGCGGGGAGGAGGATGTGAGCAACCTAGTAGCCTGGAGGTCATTAGTCACTGGTCTGTTTGGGGCACAAGGAGAACCTACTGCCTCGGAGGAGGAAGTCACCCGGCCACACCAGGTCGATACGGAACTACCCTGTGGATGAGCTCTTGGGGGGCAGGGGGGGAGTGTAGTGTTGTGTTTTGCTAAGTGTTTATTGGCTTATTGGGTATAATGTCACAAGTTTGTTTATACTGTTTTCACTTAAAATAAAATAAAAATATATTTAAAAAAAAAAAAAAAAAAAGATGGCAGCCGCTGATCAGTACACTTTTTCCCAATTTTTAGCTTTTGGGAAGTAATTGTCTTGTCTCGTTAGTGAATTGCCTTTTGATTGAAACTCAAGGCATCCTGGTAACTATGTAATTTATCATATTAGCCGTATGACTTGCACTCTTCCCCTCCAATATATGCTTATTTCCCGAAGGCTCCCCATTAAGCGGCACCCTTGAAAATTCTTAGCCAGGTTCACGAAGACAGCCCAATTAAGTCCCCAAGATGTCTGAGGAATCTCAACTCCCTTTAAATCATGGGATGAAATCTCATTGAGTATCCGGAGTTGATGTTACAATTCAAGCATATTAAAGCGATTTAAGAAAGGGCTAGCAGTGGTGGCATATAGATCTGTTACCAAGATTGTATCAGTACTCATGCACTTTAGGACATCATCAAGGTCCACCATAGAGTTTTTTAAAGGTAAACCTTTGCCCTCTCTGTGTATCATGTTTCCATCCCCTATCTCCAAACAATCATTTATAAAAATATGTTCAGATTGCTGTATGTTTATGGCCCGTTGACCAGTGCCACTGGGGCACCTATATCGTCATTTGCCGTTCTAGTATTTTGTACTGACTGAAAGAAATTATCTCATATTTGCGTGGCTCCAGGCATTGGGTCTTTGTTAAATGAATTATCAGAAACAAGCCCTGTTTTTTTTGTTTTACCTTGCCCACACTTTCGAGAGGTTTCAATGCAAGTCATATTTTTGGCGCCCTGCAAATCGCCTGATTCAAATTGCGGAAGTCAAACGGTGTAGAGCCATATCCATGGTAGAAAATCAAAACAATAGTCCTGATAGGAGTTTCATCTTCTGGGACAGTGAGATAACCTCACACCTCACATACCACCAGCAGATACCGTGGTTGCTACATCGACAAGTGGTACCACATGATCCATTTCGGGGCGCCATATTGAAATCACAGTAAGATGGTGATGTGTAATACCCGCCGGATTCTAAAAGTAATTGACCCCACCCAAGCAGAAGGCTTCTTGCAAGTCATATCCCAGGAGCATTGAGGATTCGATCCACAGTTGACACTACCTCCATAAAGCATTGGTGGAGACTGTTGCCGAAAGACATCTTCCACCTGATGATGCTATTGGGCTAGGCAATATTCAAGATCTGCCCTTGTCCTGAAGAAGGTCAAGAAATATCAGGATAATTGTAAAAAAAGCAGTTGTGCGACAACCAAAACATATGTAGATGTTGTGAATAAGCTTAGGTGCTATTTTACTTAAACAAATACTTATAGTGGATATAGGTGTAAGGAAATGATTTATTGATATGTTTTGTTTAGGGCTTTGAAAACCCGTTTTTTGTATGTAGGTGATCATTGGATGTGTATGAATGAAAGTTTTTATGTATGGTGGAAGGAATTGTGTGATGTGTAGTATACATGAATGTATGTGCTCTATGAGCAAACAGTGTTAAGAATTTAAAACACCTTATTTTGAATACATTTGGTTTTGATAATCGTTGAATTAATTTGTTGTGAAAGCTATCCCTCTAACCTCATCTACCAAGGTCAATTTTTGTGATTTATAGACAGGGCCTTTGATGCCACTGCCGCCATGATATTATTATCAGTGCCAGGATTGGAAATTAGTGCACTATGTTTGGACTTTTTGTTATGCTTACCGCCAAGTGCAGGTGCAGTCTTACTACCTTTCGTTGTGGCATTTCCCAGTGGACAATGCATTCTTTGCTCGCTATTTACATGGATAGGGGACCTTATTAGCTCATGAGCATCTGGTATAGTTATAGTGGGAACAGCTTTCTTATCCCCATCCATGTTATGCTTCCCAGAACTTGTGTGTTCACAGGCAATTTTACTATTTTTGAAAGATGGGATTTCATAAACAATTGTTTGATATGAATGGTTTTGCACAGCTCAAGCTAAGAATTTAATATAATTAAAAATTCTGTCTCCATACTGAAATTCTCTGAACCCAGAGAGTCTTAGGAAAGGGGACTCTCATGGTTACCCGTGTATGGTACATATGCGTTCAGGGAAATCACAGTTAAATTTGGAGAGCGTGTCAAGTTCGTAATAGAGTGGTTTGTGGCCATGGCTTGTTGAGAGTCAGAAGGTATAGCAAAGTCCATATTTGATTTAGACTCCAAGCTCATTGCTTTGGCCATCACCATTTCATCCTGAAGGGAAGTGTTATCTTGAATTATGGTAAGGTCTGGAGTGGCTACTATCTTTGGGGGAGAACTAATTTTACTGTAAAGATTAGAGTTAGGTTTTAAAAAAGGTGTTATCTTTCCTCGTTAGCACTCATCAAGGCCATTCAAGTCACAGATGGAGTTAGTAATCCCTGCCATAGTAGACTTTGCCTGCTTTAAAAGCCTCTTAGTTCCCCACTTTTTTAGATTACGTGCAGCATTTAATGTTCCCATACATGCAGCATGATCGCCAGTACGTAATCGGTGGCTCCTGGTAACTGCGGACGTATTTAGGAGTAAAGAGGAACGTAGTAATGCTTTGTGTTGTGCACGAGATCTCAATACAGGAGTATATTCAAAACAGGTATATTAAAGGCTCCAATGTGCCCATTACCCAATGGTCACCTTTTCACATTGAAAGCAGCCAAGGATGGGGGTTTGTTTGAAGGCTCCAGGGTATGTATCACCCCACGGTCACCTTTTCATGTCGGAAGCAGCCGAGGTAACGTGTTGCTTTAAGGCTCTGATATATGTATCACCCCACGGTCGCCTTTTCATGTTGGAAACAGCCGAGGGAATGTGTTGCTTAATGGCTCCAAGGTATGTATCACCCCGCGGTCACCTTCTTAAGGATAAAGGGCACCAGGAGTAGTTGTATACACGTAGCTGAGGAGATTATGTTACTCTAAAACCTCAATAAGAGTGAGTAAAGGCTCCAAAATTTAGAAACCCTGCGGTCGCCTCTTTGTTATGAGGGGATGAGTAAGGCAGCAATATTAAAACTCAACCTCTGTACAGAACAGTATGGAAGGGTGCGACGGCAAGTTCAGGGGTAGAGCTCTATATAATGCAAGCAAATGCACAATGGGGAACCAACTTGCGTGATCATCTCCTTACGGTCCACAGAGTTCTTTCTAATGCCATGTCCAAGCCGCAGACCACCACAGACCACTTTTTGCACACCTTCCACTCTGCGTTCCACAGAAGGTTTGAGTTTTCAAAGTTAGAGTCTGCTCAGTTGCCACAGCTGCCAAGCTTCCACAATGGAACAAGAGAAAGACTTCCACCGCAGACCACCTTTCGTACACCTTCCACTCTGCATTCCATGAGAGGTGTGAGTTTTGAAACTTAGAGTCTGCTCAGTTGCAACAGCTGCCACGCCTCCTCAATGGACCAAGAAGAATGACCTGCACCTCAGACCATAACTGGCGAATTTCTGGGGGATTTTCGGGTTTACTTGTAACCATAACAACTCTTTACCGAATTCATAGGTTTGTATTAGTGCAACTGAACTATAACGTCCCTTTAACTACCAGCAGAGTTTCTATTCAGATGAGCAGTAGAGCACAAGGCAACCCCAGGAACAGTTTTCACATTACACATTGAGTTAGTGATCATGAGAAAAGACACAGTCATCATAACAGGAAATTATGAGGAAGGGATGGAGTGGAGTGCAGTACTGTGCATCAACCCACTCTGCCATTAAGAAACATCACAGACTAACAGTTATTTGCAAGCATGGAAACAGATGCTGAAATAGTATTCCAAATCAGCATACCTTGTCACATGACACAGGGAAGTACAACATAGGGAAGTACTACAGCCAATACTGACAGCCACAGCAGCACCCTAACAGCTACAAGAGGACTTAGCACTAGTGCCTAGTCAACTAATGACAAACAATCCACATCATGTAGGGTGACCAATCAGCATAGGGGCAGTACAAATCTAACTCATACCAGGAGCCATACTCTAAAACAATACCCATTATCTAAAGAAGCAGATGAAGGAATCTATGACACAATCAAAACACTACTTGACCAAGGCATTATAGCGCCCTCAGACCATGTAACACAGCTGTATATCCCCTGAAAAAAGCAAAAGGGTAATCTTGAAGATTTGTTCAGGATCGCGGTCCCCTGAAAAACATAGTGGAAGCAGAATATTCACTACTGCCAAACCCTGCATCAATTCTGTGCAACATACCGACCGATGCAGTCTACCTTTCTGTAATTGACCTTAAGAATGCATTCTTCACTATACCACTAAATCCAGACTCCCAATACTTGACTGCATTTTCATATTATGGAAAGAGATTACAGCACACTAGATTGTCCCAGAGGTATTGAGCCTCCCCTATTGTTTTCAACATGGTCCATCAGATGACAATATATACATGGCCATATACACATGGCCAGCACAGTGCTACATTACTTAGATTATCTATTAGTGTGCAGCACCACAGAGGAATAGTTCAGAAAAGTCATAATACAACTCTTGACAATACTTGCAGGCAAAGGGTATAAGGTTGACAAAGACAAATTGCAATACTCCCAAAAGGAAGTGGAATATTTGGGACTGATCATATCCTCATCTGGAAGAAGGATAAGCCCAGACAGATCCACAGCATTGAGAAACACACCACAGCCTAAAAACGGTGGGGTGATTTTAACGCCAACCTTCGCATTACGCGACCAGTTTGTAAGGTTCGATGATCAGGTAATTATGTCGCATTTGTGAGGAGAGAAAGAGATACCAACCCCAACCTCTGTCAGAGATTATATTGAATTAATACTCTCCTTGTTACAAATGCGCCAAACTTGGTCAAAGGTTTGATCCAAAAATATTGTTTATTTCCACACATATTTTTATTATAAAAGGGCATTTCACTTTAAATGATTTATTAAAATACAAAAATATGTGTGGAAATAAACAATATTTTTGGATCAAACCTTTGACCAAGTTTGGCGCATTTGTAACAAGGAGAGTATTAATTCAATATAACACCACAGCCTAAAACTGTCAACGAAATGAGGCAATTCCTAGGACTGTGTAACTATTGCAGAGCATGGGTATTTCATTTTTCTACACATGTCATACCCCGACAGGCACTCAAGGAAGCACAGAAGATGAAAGGCACACTGGAATGGACAAAAGGGATGGGATAATGCTTCAACAATCTCAAAATAGCTATTAGGAATGAACCAGTACTAGCAACCCCAGACTATAATAAACATTTTTTTTCTATTCTCAAATGCAAATGGACAGGTTACGACAGCAGTACTCACACAGCGATAATCACAGAAACACAAGCTATTGGCATACTACAGTGGTCTTTTACACCCAGTAATATAGGGCCACTTCCCATTGAGCAATCATTAGCTGTTGCAGCATTTACTGTACACCATAGTTAAGGAATGTCCACTCAATTTATACGTTGAGCATGCAGTCTTTTCTATCTTAGAGGGAAACAAATCACGCACCACCCAGATAACAATTGGGTATGAAGTAATTCTGACTAACCCAGCCAACCCCATAGTGAGATGCCACACAGTCAATCCAGTACATTCATAGCCAAAAAAGTGGGCCCACAAGATGAGTTTCATGACTGTGCAATGTATGAAGGAGAACCAGACAAATACAAAAGGGTTAGTGAGGACACCATTGACACAGGAAAAGTGCCTTATGTAGACTGGTCATCGAGGAGAGATCAAGGGAATGGCCAGGGGCACACAGGAGCAGAAGTAATAAGGTTTGTGAGGGACCAAGAAGAAGAATTTAAAATGCATAAGGCAACAGAGATTACCCTCACGCTATTCAGCACAAGAAGCAGAAATTATAGCACTCATAGAAGCACTAGAGGCATCAGCATACGATGATGTCACCATTTATATAGATTCAGCTTACATGACATCTACAGTACATGCAGGATTATAAAGGTGAAAGAGAAGAGGTTACAGAAGGGCAAATGGGTCATGAGTTCAACATGTAATCTTGTTAGCTAGACTAATAGAAGCATTAAAAGGCCTCCTTCATGTAGCTATTGTATAGTGTGCAGTGCATTGCATGGGGAAATATGTGATTTTGCACACATACCAAGCTGCAACTTCCCACAGCAAGACTGAATGCTGTGCAGTGATTGGTAAAGGCAAGGGGGCGAATACGTTCCCAGGCCTGAATTGCAGTAGTGAGGTCATGAAAAAGCAACAAGGAAATATCAAAACCCAGAGCTAAAGGACACACACTGCACACAGATTGGTCAAAACACATTAGCATAGCCGAGTTCCAAATCCTGTCTATCAAAGGACATATAACAACCTACGTTCCTAGTCAGTGTATCAAATGTATCATAATGAAGGTCACAAGCTGGTAGGAACCAAGCATTGAGCTGTGAAGAGTATGCCTGTCTAGACAGAATGATGAAGGAGCAACACTGCCCGCTGTAGGGAAAACCTCACTGAAAGAGATCCAATTGCTGAGGTAGGAACAATACAAAACACCATCACACATAATGTAGGTTAACTCCCCAGCAATCAGACTAAAAAAATACAACTCACTAGGGAAAAAGGCTAGGTGCACCCTTTTTTGAGAAGGACAAGAGGTTTAATTTGTATACAAAAGAAAAATGGCGACAATGGTATTAGAAGTCCACTTCCACAGAGCTCTCTCATCCCCTGTATAAGACTCAGATTATAAAATCAAAAATCATCACATATGATGCACTCAATATGCAGTGTTAATCCCCCACGCACATTGGCTGCCAAGTATATACATGCTAATAATTACACATAGCCCAATTTCCAATTGGTTCTGCTGCCTTCTTGACCATCTTCACCAAACATGGGTAGCACCCTTGACCATCTTGAGGCACTGCAAGGCAATTGGTTACATTCAATTGGCACCACCCTACCTTCAATCCTAATCACGTGATATATACCTGGTTATCAACATGAAAACAGCAGTCAACTTTGAGGTCAGTCTGGTCCCGACAAACAAAGCAGCTCTTTTCTCATCCCAGACACATTGGTGCCCCCATTGTGCCCTCCCCACTGTATGGGCATCATTCTTGGCTCTCCTGGAATGAAGCATATATCACGTTGTTCTCCACTTTCCCCTTCATCAGTTCTGCTCTCCAAGAGAAAACCTAGTATCCCACTAATCAATCCAGTTCACAAAGGATTTAAGACCCATTTCTCTATACATCTGGTAGTTACAATAGAATGACCCTCATTCTGGGGGGCGCTAGCGTCTTAAATTTTGGTTCATGTTTTTTTTTTTTTATTTGGTTTGGCTGATAAAATCAACCTTTCAAATACAGTGAATGCAAACAATTACAGTATATACATTTTTACCATTTTCATATAAAAGAAAACGTTTTTTCACAAATTCATAAATACATATTTAAACAAATGCATATTTAACAAATTATTATAGAACTAAAAGAAAAAGAGGCAATAAAATTTCTCCAAATTCCAAAGACCATGATCTATACAGTAAATTTGATTTAAAAAAACGATCACTCAATTTCATTATGAAGATTGGGTAAGATAGCACTTAAATATTGTGTTATTGCAACTCTGATAGCGAATGTTGTACTTCTGAATAGTCTAATCCATATTTCATTTTCATCCATAGGAGCATAGACACATAATAGATCAGTGAAAAATATTTTTCTTATTGAATTTAGAGCTGTGTGCTGTGCAGCTCACTATCAGGTGCTGCAAAGTTTCACAAAAGTCCATGTTTTGAAAAAAACGACAGTAATTTAATTCTTTCGGTGCCATTCCTCTCCTCACCATAATTTCCATCGGTAGAAGATTAAACCTGAACCGTAGATATTGGTGTCTAGTGTCCGGCGCGGGAAATTTAACCAGGTAATCTGCCATTGTACGTAATATTTTTTGCCCAAACCACTGTTCATTGAAATCTTTGTAAGTGCAACATTTGGCAGTGCTACATATCCAATCATACTGGAATAACTTTAACTTAGATCGTCAGGGTTTGTTAGGAGTGTTTCAAGAGATATAGTTGCGTCTGCCAGAGCATTCAACACACAAGTTCGCCATTTAGATGCAAAAAATCTTGTGAACCCGCAAGATGATGCGCGACTGTGATTAAGATATTATTCTTTGTCAATCCCAGTAAACATTTTCTGAATAATGCACACATCAACAACAACAGTTGTGAGAACAGCGAAACCAAACCCATTTCAAAGCGAATCATGGGGAGTGGAGTACATTTCGGGAGTTTTAAAACAGACCTCCAAAATCGTGCTTCACATAAGTCCCATATGTTGCACTTGATCGGCAGTTTAGTATCGACTCCATATAGCAAAATTGGGACCACTTTTGCTTGATAAAACGCCATAAAGTGGCTGTATGAAAACTTGCCATACTTATACACGAGTATGTTAGCCTGTGATTTCAACGTGTCCAATTTTAAGCTCAGTGAAACAATATAGGCATTTTACTTAGAGTGTTATAAATGGTCAAGCCTAAATATTTGCAGTTTTCAGCATTCATTAGTATAACAATGTTAGGGTGCCACTTATATTTTTTCCCATGGGAAACGTTTTTAGTTTTTTGACAGACTACTACTTGTGTTTTCTCTAAATTGATTATGAGATTATTTTCTACTGAGTATGCGGACAGCTTGTCCAGTAAATTCTGTAGCCCACTGGGGGTCTGTGACAAAAGGACCAGGTCGTCCGCATACAACAACCAAGATATCAGTTGATGACCCAATTTTGGGACATCACTAATAATATCTGCAAAAGATTCTCCAAGATCAAGAATAAACAAATTAAACAGAAACGAAGCAGGATGCAACCTTGCTTGAGACCTCGCCCAGTGAGAATTAATTTGGAGAGTAACCCTTCCATTGTAAGACGAACTTGAATCGAGGTGTCAGTATGAAGTTGTTTTATGATTGAAATGAGAGAAGAGGGACACGCAAAACAAGTTAATTTTTGATAAAGCAGATTGCGATCAATGGAGTCAAAGGCAACCCTGAAATCAATAAATGCCAAGTATAACAGTTGACTTCGGGCTGCACACTGAGATTTTAACATGTTCAATATCATAATGTTTGGTGCTGTCCCTAACCCTGACACAAAACCCGCTTGGAAGGGGTCCCTTCTCTTTAAGCTCGATGCCCAGTTATTCAAATCTCTGAGTACAATATGATTGAAGATCTTTCCTGGGGCATCCAACAAGGCGATGGATCTATAACTTGCTGTGTCGGACCTATTACCTTTTTTGTAAATTCGAAGAATGATTGAACGTTTCCATGAGTCAGGTATTAATTGTGTCTGAATGATATTTGAAAAGATGTTATGTAATATATGAAAGTCCATCAGGACTCGGAGCTCGAGATGAACTTGCCTTATTTATGAAGAATAAAATATCTTCTTTATCAAATGTTAAGGAAAGTTTTTTCTGTTAATTGTGGCACTCTTTGTTTGCTTACATATGAACATGGCATATATAGGTTTGAAAAGTGTGTCACCCATGCCTGTTCTGACACATTATTAGAGTGATAGGTTATTTGATGGCCTGCAGTCGTTTGATTGATTACTGACCAAATTTGTGATGTGTTCTTTCCTGCTAACACACTCAGCATTTTTGAGCTGTCATTTTGAAATAAAATTGCTTTATGTGATCTTAACCAGTTCTTATAATTTGTCCTTAATTGAGTAAGGATAGTGTTTCTTATATTGGGCGGAAGCCTCAAGGCTTGTTGTCTTTTTAAACGAAGCGTTCTTTTTGAAGAATTCACTTCCCCGTTAAATACATGTAAGATTTGCACCGTAATTACCTTAGATTTATTTGTTTTATGTTGAAAAAGTTGCATTATTTTGTGATAGGGAGTTTGCCGCTGTTGATCTGCATTTATATTACTTGTTTGCCTTGCATAAAATTGATTAAATCTTTTTAGGGAAGTTTCATTCCAACATAATCTGTTGCCACCGGAGTTAACAGTTACAAAATCTAACGTATTAGTAACTGCCTGAATGTTTACTAGTTCAGTTACATTCCAGTACATTGAGAGGCTGTTATGGTCACTCAAAGCTGATGGATTAATTTGAAATTTGAAAACTTCTGAAATGAGAGATTGATTTACATAAATGTAATCAATTATCGCCGAGGAGTTACCTCTGTGCCACATTGGTTGTGGGGGCATATCATCTGCAAATGAGCCATTTAACATTTAAAGATTGTACATTTCAGTGAAATGGTTCCAAAGTATCAATCTGTTACAAGATTTGCTTTGATCAAAGTAATGCAAATTTAAATCTCCTGTTATGATGGCATATCTAATTACAGTCTTATCAAGACACACCAGGTGCATTAGGGAATTCATGTCTCTCATAAATATGTGGTCAGAAATACCAGCAGGGTTCCACTATGCGTTTATCAAGGCGCATGTGGTGTTAGAAGCCTTTAGCATTATCATCTGCAGAAAGGGATTTGGGGATGACCTATCTTCGGATTCAAATAATAGATCTTGTTTGATAGCTATAAGGAGCCCTGACGTTGGTCGCCCATGATTTAATTTTTGGGCTAAATTTAAATGTATATTGTATTTATCCCAAGTTGGGGCAGTGGTGAGCCACGTTTCTTGAAATGTGGCTATATCAACATTATCAAGACTTGACTCAAAATTATTAGCAGATGACGGAATCCTCTTGTATTCCAACTAGTTAGAAAGACACAAGTTTTCTGCATAGATTGACCTAGTTAATGTATATTTTGATTCTGATGACAATTGCAGAACTTTTCAGAGCCTTCTGCAGAGCCCTGGATGACAGTCTTTACATTGTCCCTCCCATGAGTAACTACAGATGGTGATGAATTTACTGTTGGAACTTTAGAAGGAAGTTGATTCACTTCAATAATGAACCCTAAATCATACAGACGATTTTTAGCTGACCATATGGTGTTAACAACCAATCTGGAATTGATCCACAGTTTTACCGAGGAGAGTATGTGCGCATCTTCAAACTCCACTAGTTGAATGTCAACAGAATTAATATCTTCCAATTCAGGAATTTCTGCAAAGATGGTGAGGATGGATTTACGATTTAAATCATATTGCACATTCGGAGGTTGGCGACATGAGATAATCAATTAATGTAATGCTGGACGTTTCAGGTCACCTTTAAGTGTTTTTTTGTGTTGTAATGGATCAAGACTATTCTTAACAGGAACTGGAATTGTTGATGCTTTTTTGTCAAAAGAGTTTGAAATGGTTGTTTCTATCAGCCGTTGAAGTTCGGGGACCAACGCTGAGATTAGATTTTTGCCTTCAAGCACAGTCCTTACTTGGGACACTATTCCTGTCGGTGTTGGTAATTCTGCTGAACGAAACTGATTAATGACCCTAGTAGAGTTAAGCCCGAGAGATGTTTGGGCCAACGGTTGAACATTAGAAGCCTCAATTTCAGCCTCAGAAGCTTGACGAAAGTTTCTAATTCTGTCTGGTGCAGATGTCTCATGTCCATGCGGAGAGAGAGTTCTACTTGAGTCATAATGAGTAAGATATTTTTGCGCTGGTTGCGCAGAGATATAGGCGTCAACCACATGCCGAATCTCCTTTCTGTGTTCTTCTAGGATCTGTTGCGAAGATTCATGCAGAAGAGTATCCTGATTAGTTTGATTTTTAGTTCCTTGTGCTGTATTGGATGGAGTGTGCTCTGTGCTATTTGCAGTGGTAACCGAGCGGTAACCAAGTCATCTTGAGCAAATTTCACATGATGGTCAATAGAAGTCGAGCACATCTCATTTCCACTATTAGCACTGTCTTGACGGGCTAAAGCTTGGTTTTGATCATGGTGATTCCTTAAAAATATAGGGGCATTTTTTTTAGGTATCTTAACGATTTCATCTGCCCCATCACTAACTGGAGATGGAAGGGTTTTTGTTACAGGACTTTTTTGAGAGAAATAGGAGCTATTTTGAGATTCTTTTTCGGAGGTAATAATGTGAATCCTGCAGTTTGCTCAAACATCACTTTACTAGTTTGTGAACTTGTCGATGTTATCGGAGCTGTTTTCTTTTCCCTCTCCATGTCTTTGTTAGGAACTGCATCTTGATCTTGATTACTGACTCCAATCTTGCTCTTAATCATTTTTCGAGTCAGGGATTTTTTCCCACATTTCATTATTGCAACTTTCTCTTGTAATCTTTTCTTTCTTCTTGCTTCTCTTTTCCTTTCCTTCTTACCACCTGGCGATGAGATCTGTTGTGGATGAAATGGTTTTTCTAGAGTTTGGTCTTCATCGTTGGCTACAGGGCCAATTGATGGATATGCATTTGAGATGGCCTCATTTTGGCAATCAACACTTACATTGGCCAGTCTTCGAAATTCCTCAAGAATTGATTCAGATAAAGGAGTGTCATCCATAGGCAGTTTTTTTTCATCATCGCTAGCTTTGGGAAGCGGATTCAAATCTTTACTATTGGAATTTTGTGAGTAAAGCAGAAGCTCTTGAAGTGTAAGTCTATTGACATCCTCTAGGTTATTTTTAAGAACCATGGATCTCTGAATCACAGAGAGATCCATACCTTGTTTTGCTGATTCCACTTTAAGTTCTTGTATTTGTTGCAAGATATTAGTGTTAATAAGATTGCAGCATCCAACCATTGCTCCATCCAGAGAGGTGACCTCTTTTGTTAATTCAAGCAGGGAACCAGTTTGTGACTGGACCTCGCCTTTCAACAATTCAAAGACGGATACTAGTGAATTTAATGCATAATTAAGTGCACTTAATGTATGTTCAGAGGATCCAGGCAGAGTTTGAAGAGATTCTGCTTGCAAGTTCTGGTCTTCAGATGGAGTGTGGGACGTTAACAATTTACTGTCTTGATCAGAAACTAGAGATTCCAGTGCTCCATCCGAGTTGGAAAGATGTAACTTCTCCAAGAGATGTGCACTTATGTTAGGGTCCAGTGATGTTAACGCGGAACTGCTCTGAATGATCGGGGATTCACCATGGGTTATCGGTGGAGCAGCTTCATTATGGGATGTTTTTCCCCCAAAATGATCTTCAATTTTCTTCTGTATTTTTGTTGTTGTTACAGTGAATTCAAGCCCCTTTTTCCAGTTTTCAATCAAGGGGATATGTTCCTCATGTGTTCTGGGTGTTCTGATTGGGGTAGAATTAGTTGACTCCATGTGAATTTGTGCTGCAGTTTGCTGATTCGCTGTATAAGAAAGAGGATGACTCGCAGCAATTGCTGGAGTGTCCATCGAGCCATTATTGGGGGAAGAAATCAGTGCAATAGACTCCTCCCATTCAGGAGGCCGGAGGTCATCCTCAGCCAGATTGCTCCGGAGTTTCATCACGTGTGTATGCACGTGTTTTTAGTTACAACCTTTCGGTTGTTTGCCTTTCTCTACAATTGGACTAAGTGGGTAAGTTACCTTTATTAAAATCAGGTCACTTACTTTCACTTAATCAGCTGAATCAAAGGAACTTGGTTCCCACAGTCTTCGGCAGTGGGAAGTGTGTTATTATTACACCTGGGTTATGCAGAATTTGAAATGCTAAGCAGTATGCTACTCCAAGGCAAACACCCGCAGTCACAGCATGTAATGTCAATAGAATATTCAATCGTCAGTTTTCAATAAATATTGAGCACCCATCAGGATTGTAATCAAGCAGTAGGTACTATGTGGTTGAACGCGCTGAAGATGTCAGCACACAGAGTACAAAGGACGAGCTTGAGAAGGCAATCTTTACCTTTGTTTTTTCACACGGTTTAAAAAGCGTAGATGTAAAAGGTAACAATTTACTGAATGACAATGGTTACCTGCTGCACCCAAAGCGTGAATCCTGCTGCGAGTCGTGTGATTTCTCGATGTCACACAGTTAATGTATCAGGAGCTATTTAGTGGGTTCCGGTGTCGGCGCCTCTCAGAGCCAAACAGCAGCAAAACAGTTCTCATAAACACAGAATGCACCGCCCTTTACTCCGCGGCCGGGCTTAATGCCGCAAGGGCGCGGTGCACTGTGTTTTATTTCCTGGTGACCCAGGGGGCTTGGCCACAATTCCACAATCCACAATTCTTAAAGATGCAGGGAATTTTCCCCGGCGCAGCGGCAATTACACAAGTGCCGAGATGTAATGAAGGCAGCCCAATGAAACAAAGTTCACGGACACGGACACAAGCTCAGGGCAGTCCAAGCAGAGCCAGCAGCAGCAAAACAGTTCTCATAAACACAGAATGCACCGCCCTATACTCCGCGGCCGGGCTTAACGCTGCAAGGGTGCGCTGTACTGTGTTTTATTTCCTGGTGTCCCAGGGGGCGTGGCCACAATTCCACAATCCACAATTCTTAAAGATGCAGGGAATTTTCCCCGGCGCAGCGGCAATTACACAAGTGCCGAGATGTAATGAAGGCAAACCAATGAAACAAAGTTCACAGACACAAGCTCAGGGCAGTCCAAGCAGAGCCAGCAGCAGCAAAACAGTTCTCATAAACACAAAATGCACCGCCCTTTACTCCGCGGCCGGGCTTAACTGGTTCATGTTTACGACTTCTGGCACTCCACGACCTTTGCATCGATGCAAAGAATGTGATCTTTGAAATTGGGAATGAAAATTGAATGGTGAGACTAAGAATGTGGCCTCGTTCTGTGTTTTTCAACACAGCTTGCGAGGATCCAGGCCTACTCCTAAATGCAACAATTACCATGTTTATATGTATGTTATATATCTTACATAATTCTATTGTAAGAGCTATTCGTTGCCTCCCACTTATGTGATTCTCCGCTCCTGCCAGTTAGTTCCACCCATTATGCACCCCCCTACACCGTCCTGCACTTATTCTTCATGTTTTAATATAGTTTTTGCAATCCAAATTGTCTGACAGGGTCTAAAATCTTCACATGCATCCCAACATTCCTCCTTTTGGTTAATCCATCATTAAATAACTTTTCCCTTTCTCTGTCCGCGCCATCCTTAGGGACCCATGCCTTACACACATGGCGCAAGCTACTTCCATCCAGCGCATATTTCTCTGGAGTACATGTAAAGTATATACAATCCCATCACCCAATAAATCTACCAAGTGCTCTGTGTAGTTCTCAGTTTAGTTTAGTTTAGTTTAGTTTATTTTCTTATATGGCACACCTCACCCAAGGGTAACTGGGTGCTTAGACTTAGACATAGAAATAGTGTTACAATACATCTGGTACAAATCCCCTTTTTTTAATACAGAAAATAGATGCTGGAGGTGTGTTACATGTCACCTTTAAGTCAGAGTCGAAAAACAGGAGATCAGAACAAGGGCGAAGTATTGTTGGTTACAATTATACATTAGTATTATTTTTTTGTTTTTTTTGTTTCATTTGTTAAATATAATTAAACCTTAAACATTACATCCTTGTGACTTTGGTAAATTCATTATTTCTTCATTAAAAAGTCTTAGTTCCAATCCAAATTTTCTTCACACAGTGATTACAGATTCCTTACCCCCAGTTACCTTATGGTCCACTGTTCCATTTTTCACCAATTAGGTAACTCAAACATTTAATACATAAGGCAACTCATGCCCTTTTCTTATAGTTCCGGCCCCTCCTCCTCCTGGTTCAGGTTTAGCATTTCAACAAATTTTAATGCATCAAGCGTTTTCCCAATTTTTTCAACAGTGAGGAGTCGTTCCCAATAGTTTTCTTCCGTCTCCTCACTAATATTCGTTACGTAACTTTCCATAAAGATCTCTCTTTTAGATTTTAAAGATGGGCAAGTTAACATTATTATTGGTTATGTTTATACATATATTTACATAGTGATGGAAGGAAATCAAGTTTATTAACAACCCATCAGATGGACCTCACACTCAGAGAGCATGTGGTTGTCAAGACGGATATGCGGAACTTAGTAGTCGTTTGGACTGAGGAGCCAGGCTTTGGTTTTGGCTCTAAAAGACCAGAAAGCGGGGATTGCTCTGATGTCATGGGGGAGGGCGTTCCAGCATTTGGCTGCTAGCAGTGGGAAACTGGCCCCTCCTGCTGTTTTGAGGTTGAATTTGGGGATAGTAAGTTGGTTGAGGTAGTTGGCTCTGCTGGGCCTGTTGGACTGGTGTCTTCTGAATGTAGATGTCAGATACGCGGGAGCTGCATTGGCTAGGCAGTTATGAGTGATTACCAGAGTGCGGAGAGTGATTCTATCCAGAATGGGTAGCCAGTGAGCTTCTCTTCTGAGGGCGTAAATGTGACTCGATCTCGGGATATTGAGGGCTGATCTAAGGGCATTATTTTGCAACACTTGGAGTTTGTTTAAGTTCCGTACAGAGGTCCCAATGAATAGTGTGTTGCAATAGTCGAGGTTGGAGAGTATGAGTGCTCTTGCTAGTGTGGTACAGCTGTTGGTAGATAAGAATGGCTTGCAGGCGTTGATCTGTTTGTTGGTATAGGCTGTGGTGGAGGCTAAGGAGTTAACTTGTCTGTTTAATGTCAGTGATGAGTCAATGTAAATACCCAGCCATTTTACTTCCCTTGAGACTTTAATGATATTCCCATCAATGTTGAATGACTCATAGCGTGAGTCTAGTTTGTTTAAACGAGTTTGGGAGCCAACGATGAGTAGCTCCGTTTTATCATTGTTTAAGCAGAGGCTGTGATTGGCCATCCACGCTTGGATCTCTAGGTAGCTGTCGTTAATCAATTTGGTGTCTTGAATGTGACAACCAGTGAGTGTGACAAGGATCTGGGTGTCATCTGCATAGTTGGTATACGTGACACCCAGATTGTCAAGGTGGTCGAATGGGAGTTTGTTGAAGATATTGTAGAGTGTGAGAGACACACAAGAGCCCTAGGGGACACCACAGGTAATGTGGACTGGTGGTGCTGAAGCTGAGGGTGAAAAGACCCTGGTGGTTCTGTTGGAGAGAAAGGATTTGATCCAACTGCCCACATTCGGTGAGAAGGCGGCAACTGAAGTTAGGTGTTGAGTGAGGATTTCGTGGTCTACCAAGTCAAATGCCGCTGATAGATCCAGAAGCAGGAGAATGGCAATCTTTCCTCTTTCTTTAAGCTCGTCCATCTGAATCTTGAGATCTAGCAGTGCTGTCTCTGTACCAAGTCTAGGTCTAAATCCAGATTGACAAAGGTCTAGTAGGTTGTTTTCTTCAAGGTGTTTTTGTATTTGTAAATAGGCTGCGCGGTCCAGGATTTTTAGAAGAAACGAGACTGTTGTGATGGGCCTATAGTTTGTGGGAACATTGGGGTCTAAATTAGTTTTTTTTAACAAGGGCATCAGGATCTGGTGGTGGTGATGTTAGTGTTGCTGGGGGATAGAGCTGCTCTATTCAAACCATACATGGCTTTTTTGGATCCTTAGATTGAGCTTGCCCATTCTTTGTGCCCGAGAGAGCCATTCCTGCTCCAATAGTAACCATCATTCTTGCACTGTTCAGAATACGCTTATCACAACATTGAAGCATCATCTGGCACCTGCAGAACAACACCAATAGGAACACTAAGATGGGGACCAATATCTTCGCCAGTGCCCTAAGCCAGGATGGTGCCCAAGAAAACAATGTATCAAACCAATCTTGGGCCTGCACACCTGCTTCCCTCTCAATACCAGTCTTTAACTTGTGCAAGGCTTCTATAATGTGGGTCAACAATCCATTCTCTGCATCATTTGGGCGTATATATGTGCCACAGGAGAACCCAAACTTTTTGCACATGCCCCCTTCCATCGCCATCAGGAGATCTGAGAGATAACGATTCTGAAGCGTAATTAAACAGATCGCCCCCATTCTTGTGTTAAGGCCTTGTTCGGTATCATTCGCCAACTGGATCACTTCCCACCAAAAAATCTGCAACCACTTGCCATTCGAAGCTGACTGGATTTCTGGAGTCAAGAGTGACGCAAAATTTATTTAAGTTTTAGTGTACAGCCGATGTTGGTCTGGAATTGCTTTGAGCAACTTGGATGATTCTTCCAACAAATAGTTCAATCTTCTTCTTAACTTTACCAACCATTTCCTCTTCTTCGCCTGGAGGGGTTGGATGGAGGGTGGAATGGATTGCAATACCTCCTGCTTGGAAGCTATTGTGAAGTGTACTTCCAAGACTAAGACAGCCAAGTGCAAAGTTGTGAGTACACACGTTCCTCGCCATGTAGGTGGAAGATGCAACTATGCTTGTTGGCTGCACACCCAATTCATGTCCATTAATGCTGATGTTGCTTTTGCAAGATCTGGAATACAACAGTGTCTTGTTGCACTTAATGTTGCTGCCTACTGGAACCATTCCATGCCCTCGAAAAATAAAGTGATATCTTCTGCTTGTTGCACTTTTAATGGAGTTTCACATGCTTCAATACATGTTAGTTAAGGTACATATGCAGTCCATATCGCAAACCAGTTCTTATTGATGTTCCATATAACTTCTTCTCCAAACCCTGCTGACGCCCCTGCTGCACAGCTCACCACTGCTTTCTCCCATCTGTTTGACATGAACAACACTCCTTCCAGTTTTAACATGAGCTGTGGCTTGCATTGAGGGGTACTGTTGTCATTGGCGCATTTCTGTCCATCTCTGTCCATTAACACTACTTGTATCGTAAGCTCTTGGAAAGAACTGTGAACCCGACACAGCTCTAGTGCACCAAGCAATGGGCCTCTAAGGGCAACTTTTCTTGGTGTATCCACATTTTGGGTGCCCCAGATACGTGGGCGAGGAGGGAGCAGACATAACAACTCCAGTTGTACGTCTGTTAGCCTACTGAGTTCATGTAACTATACCACATGTCATTAAAATCTGGGTGGTGCACATTAGACATTGTATCAAACAGTACACCTTTGCACTGGTCATATTCCCTTTATTCCTCTAAACCCCTTTTCACTCACAATTTTAAATCTCATATCAGAGTAGCATGTATTTTCATCCGTTTAAAATTGACCACTGTAATTAAATCTTGATCACTTGGTGTTGTGCTTCAAACAATTTATCGAAAAATTGGGCATGGGTGGCCTGCATGCATCTCTTTAAAGTGCTACACTCCCAAACCCCGTATATATGACCTACCCATATAACTGTACTAGAAACATCTAAAAATAGACCAAACACAAAACGACACATTATCAGAAGCAATATTGTAGTACAACTTCTTTGTGAACACATACTTTTAAAACCATTACAAAATATACTCCTTTGTCTATAGATAAGGTTATACATAAGGTCCAAATGTTTCTCACAAACAATGTTACTTTAATTGGAGAAAACGACAACAAAATACCACTCAATGACCACTAAAATGTACTTTTTCGTGTAATCACTTAAGCCCAGGTTACAAACGAATGCGCCTGAATTAAAAACACTCAGATAAAATGCTTAAAGTTGGTGGTAACATAAGACAAATACACCCAATACCTCAATTTACTTACTTTGACAGCAAGGGGAGTAGAATACACCACTGTGTACAGGCCATTGTAACAGGATTCACTCCACCTTCTAAAACATTTTTTACATAGAATTTATCATTAGGAAACAATTGCAATGGTGGTGAGCCTGCAGATTCTGGTGCAGCACTTCTATCAGTTTCTTCCTATCACTGTAGAGCAATCTGTAGAGCAATCTGTTGAGAAAGATATTTAATACACTTTGTTAACTGAGTTAAGTATGAATGGAATTCATCCCCCAGAATCAACGCAGCCCTGTGAGCATCAGAAGCACTACGCACATGGGATAGTGGCGTATGCATAATTCTCCCCGTCACTGTTTCATGAGGGGAGAGGTGATGGTCCTTACAGGGCTGAGTCCTGAAACTGAACAAGACCAAAGGCAGACAACGCACCCAGTTCCTTTACAGTGTGGCAAAGAGCTTTGATAACTTAGGGCCTCATTACGACCCGTGTGGTATTGGAATGAAGGGGGCTGGTATGGGACTGGCCCCCTTCATTCCGACAGGGCTCATTACAAGCTTCCCATCACGGGACCCGGATTGCACACCTGGTAAAACCAGGCGTGCTTTCCGGGTCCCGCAAGGGGAAGAAGGAGGTAACAATGGGCCAGTTGTAATCTGCCCGTTGTTACTGCCATCCCCATTCCCATTGAGTCCTATGGGGGCTCAAATGGAAATGGGGAATGGTTCCTGCAAGGAGGAATGACCGGGTCCTCCAATGTTGGAATAACCCGGTTATTCCTCATTGCAGGAACCCGGTAAATGAGCCTGGTTTGGTGGCAAACTCGTAATGAGGGCCTTAGTCTTAAGTACTGCATTAACCCCATTGGCCAGAGGGTGATAAATAGAACACAGTTTGTGCTTTATTCCCAAAAGAGCTTAAATCTCCTTGAATGGCTCATTAAAGAAGTCTGTACCATTTTGACTTTTAAGAGTATTGCACACTCCCCATCGGGAAACACTTCCCTCACCAACTATCTGGCTGTCAATTTAGCATCAGGATGTGTACATGGACCAGCCTCAATCCAACAGGAGAAAGGACAAACTACCACTCTCAGATAGCGATAAGAGTTACATATTTGTCCCCTGTTGGCAAAATCTAAATGCAAATCATGGAATGGACCAATTGGGCATATCCCTCAAGGTTTTTAATGTTTGCACAGTACTATATGTTTGGCACACTACACAATGGGATGTAAACACAGATAACAATTCCTGAATATTAGGTACGTACTAATCCTCTTGGAGGTCTGCTGCAATATGCTGTTTGGATAAATGGGAGGGGTAGTGAAGTTGATTAAATGCCACCATCGCCAATGCTGGGACATCACTACCTTCCTTGTGCTTGTTTGTCTCCATACTAAATCAGCAGGAGATTGTTCACACCACCTCCTTTGCCACACCAACTTCTCATTCTGTGGCACCCGACCTTGAATCTCAATCATTTCGGCTACAGGGAGGACCATGTATGGAACTTGCAACTGCATGTTCACAAAAACAGGATGTTAAAGAATGTCTTGGAGCAGCAAATATGCAGTCTGTTTGGCTGCTCTGTCTGCTGCTTGATTGCCGAAACAAAATCTCCACCACTCGTTTGGGTGGCGCATTTAACCACTGCATGGAGCAAAGGCTCAGAGAGAGCTGCAGTTGATCTAACAACACCACGTGCTGCACTGGAGACCCATCCACCCTATTGAATCCCCTCTGCATCCATCTTGACAATCCCGAATGAACAGTAATTGTGAGGTATGCCGAGTCAGAATAAATTGTTACTCGGCACCCTTGTGCTGCCTCAAGTACTTCAATGAGAGCAATTAATGCTGCTGCTTGTGCGGAGTAATGACCTGGAAAACTTCATATTCACCCTCCATCAACCGCCCACTGCTGCCCCAGTATGTCTCTGACCAGTCTCTTGATCCTTAGTTGATGACCCAACAATTAATACTTCTCCATCATCCAAGGTATAATCACGTACCTTAGGAATACCATCCACTGGACCCTCATAGGTAGTACAGTGATTCACCTGATGATCATCAGTGAGTGATAGGCTCAGTCAGGAAGGTGGCTGGATTCACTGTTTTACAATGAACAATATGAAAGGATGGGCTTGAAAGAATCACTTCATATGGAGAAGCCCTTTGAGTGGTCAAAGTGGATTTGGACCTCTCTGATATTGCAAAAACAGCATGCTCCATTTACAACGTTAAGGAAAACCCCATGACAATAGTTGCAGATTTCTCAATAGTGAAGGCAGCAGCAGCCAACACTTGTTGACAAAGAAACTGTCCTTGCATAACAGAATCCGTCATGCCACTGTAATAGACCAGGGGCCTCATTACGAGGTATGCCGGTAGCCATGCGGCTATTGGTGGCATGGCTGCCGGCAAAACCGCATCCGTGTCCATGTCCTCGGAATGAGGACTTACCGGACCATTCCGAGTTCGGATGGCCCGGTAATTCCTCACTCGAGGACACGGACACGGTTCATCCCCATTCCCATTTCAGCCCCCATAGGGCTGAATGGGAATGGGAGAGGGTGTAAACAACTGGCCATTACAAGATGGCCCGTTGTTTGCTCCCTCTTCCCCTCGCGGGACACGGTATGCACGCCTGGTTTTCCCAGGCGTGCTTAACGTGTCCCACGAGGGGACCTCGTAATGTGGCGGAACGGGTTGAACGGCGCCGCAGCCTTTTACAGTGCCGTTTAACCCGTTCCGCCAGGGTCGTAATAAGGCCCCAGGCGTTTACGACCCATTGTACTGTGTTGTGTGAACACGGCAGTCATCATCTGCTCATCAGAATGCAAGAAGAGGTAAGCTTCTTTAGGGTAGTCAGGTGTTGCCAAGACAGAGGCAGTAGAAATAACATCTTTTAGTTCCTGAAATGTAGTAATCATCTAATCAGTCCAAATAATAGTATTGTTTGTCCGTTGCACCTCATTGAGGGCCTGAAGCAATGGTTTCATATATGACATATAGTCAAACATCCATGTCCTGAAATAATTACATAAACCAACAAATGTTTGCATATCCTTAACTGTCACTGGCAGTGGGTAGCACGCACTGGTGCCATGTGCTCTGGGATTCCTCTTTTACCATTCACTGAAATCAACTTCCCAAAGTATATCACCTCTTTCTGACAGATTTGCAATTTTGTTCTGTCCACGTTGTACCCATTGTCAGCCAACAATTTCAGCAGTACAATAGAATCCTCCCTGCACTCATGCTCTGTAATGCTACATACCACAAGTCATCCACATATTGAATTACGGTACTGGGGACAACTATATTGCTCTAATCCTCATGTAACACCCTATGGAAGATGCTCAGGGACTCACAGTACTCCTGAGGAAGCCTGATATGTTGGAATTGGTCCCCAGAAAACATAAACACAGTTAGATACAGTGAATCACGATGCAAGGGTATTGAGCCGCATGCTACTTCAAGTCCACCACACCTCAACTGGTATGTTACATAATATAGTAGCAGGATTTGGAACCACTGGAAATTCTGCCTGTAGCATGTCATTGACGGGGCCTAAATCCGGAATTATTCTCACACTTGCCCCCTTCGGTTACAGGGCGAGTTAGATGGTACTTTTATGTCCTGATCCAAAAGGGCCATAATAGTGTCACATATTTCCTCCTCTGCTGCCTTTGATAATGGGTATTGTTTCAATCGATGTAACACAGTGCCAGGTTTCAGAGTAATACGTATTGGCACAACGCTTCATAAAAGTCCCACATCATGCAGATTACTTGTCCACAACATATCAGGTGCTTGAGACAAATCTGTAGAAGCAAAGAGGGAATATTCCCTATACTAATTTCATGGAACAAGTGATATGACAGTACTGTTTCATGATCTCACAGGGGACACACACCTCCAATATTATGTCCCCTTCATTCTCTCTGTTCTCAAATAAGTTCTCATTTGAGACATTTGTCATCAGGATAGTTGTACGCCACTCCCCTTTGTTTGAATTGACTTCTATAAATACAATTCTGTCTTCTGCCACTGAAACCCCCTCTATGTCCAATTCAATGATGATTCCTGCAACAATCTCCTGTGGCTGAGCGGGGCTGAACATAAACTCAGATGGTACCCACGAATATCTGTTTGATACTTATGGTATTGCACTGAGCAATATGGTAATGCCATATAGGAACACATCTGGGGCGACTGGTATTCCTCTCGCAGCAGATTCAATGCCCAAAGCATGTACGGTCAATGTTACCCTCATGGCACACATGCCAGATTTCTAACAGACCACACCTCCTCTGTAAACGAGATGGTCATGTTGAGCTTGCTCAAAATGTCTCTTCCCTACAGGTTAATCAGGGTTGCAGTGAAATACAACAAGGGGGCCTACACCTCTGTGCCCCCTATCTTGATAGGTAATTTCTTCATAAAAAGGGAACTGATTGAACTATATCAGAGAAGCCCTGCGTTTCCATGACCTTGCCTGATAGAGGGAATCCTCCCTTACTGATGCACAATTTTGTCGCACCTGTGTCTACCATGAACATGAATGGTTTATTTCCTATCTCCATGCCCAGCAACGGTTCCTCTTATGACCGATAGGACTGGACATGCTAAGGCTCTCTGTGGGCGGTCCTATTCTGAATATGTATTTGTCCCTGGAAAGACAAATGGGTTCCCTCTGACCACTGTGTCCCCCTGATAATATGTCACTGTACCACCTGGAATGGTACTATTGTTCGGAATATGAGGGCCCTGTGGTTGCCCTTGATGTACTGCATAAGATGGTGCATTGCTATATCCAGGGGCTGGTAGCTGTGGAAAAGATGGCGTGGGGAACAGACGGGGCCATGGGCACCGGTGCCCCGTAGGGGGCGGCTGGAGGTAACTGCCTGTATAACTGGTGGTATGAGACTGGGCCTCCCTGAGGGTACGGATACATCTGTTGTTGAGGATATGCATATACTTGTCTACTCCTACAGTCCTTCAAACAATGACCCATTCCCCCGCACTTCCAACATATTGACCTGCTTCTCATCCTTGCAGTCCCATCCCTCCAAACCATCCTTTCCCCACCTCAGGCACTTGAAAAAAAACTCTTCCCTGCTGAAATCCCCCTGGAAACCTCCCTTGATATTGTGGCTGATATCTATTTATTTATTTTAATTCTTGTAGCACGCCACATTCCCATGGGCTTCAGGGTGCACACAAAACAAACAAGATGAAGACAAACATAAAGGTCATCAGCCAGGACGAGAACCAGACTATGATACCCACCTGCCCACTCATTTTCTCCTCCCCACATAGGTACATGTGCCACACGCACATCAGCCTGAAACGCCTGAAAAGAGCTGGCCCTTCCGTCTGCACTGTCCGTCCAACTCAACCTTTGCTAACTTCTTTTAAACCAGTTTTGCTACATTTGCTTACGCTCGCTGCACAGTTTTCATCTCCTTTTCTTTCAACCATTTACAATGATGGATAATAATAGACTGAATTTACGCCCAACCTTTCACCTCAGTCCTCACTATCTTTTCAAGCGCCTTCTGTACTCCTTTCGGGTGGCCTTTTTTGACTCCAAAATAGAAAAATGTAAGCATTCAATCCCATTAATCTCCCGTCTTTGCCCGCCACATCTCTTGCACATGCAATATACATTGGGCAGTGTCCTCATCGTCACCCATCGTTCTCTGCATAATCGACTGGAGATCAGGCTTATCAGGGTACGCATGCCATAGTGTTGCCCAAACATGAAGCCTGACATCATTAAAATGTGCTGCATCATGACTATCATCACCCAACTTCACACCTGGGTACCCTGCTTTGTCCCATATGTCATCATCCTGACCTCCCAAAATCGACTCAAATAAGCTTTTCATATACCTTTCAGCCAAGGTAGTACCAGCTGTATGCTTCTCAAATGTGTATATCCACTCACCTACCACAGCTGTAAGGGACGGGAGTGCCTTTATAAGGTTATTTGTATCCATATGTGCCCATCATACGTACTGGGCTCTTCCTGGTCCCTTATGCAGTAATGGAAACTGTGCTCCTACTGTCTTCCCATCGTTCTTCTTTCCCATCACTGACCTCTTGGCTGCTGCCATCTGTCCAAACCTAGGTCCTCACAAGCTCTATACTCACTGAGAAATCACGGGTGGCTGCTCTTCCCCTTCCAACTTATCTACTGTATCCCACTCCTCTTCTCCTTCATCTGTATAGTGATACTATTCCTCTGACCTCGTTGCGCCATAATCCATACTTTCCTCTTACCTCCTCCTGTCTTCCCATTCTTTCTCTATATGCACCTCCTCAATAGCTGTGCTATCTATCCAAAATATTTGAAATAAAACATTGCCTGCTCTTCATTCATCCACCCCTACATAAATCCACTGTCTGCTACCACTCACTATTTTCAATTGTGACAATTCGCCCTCCACCTTTCTCAGTGCATCTACCAATTCTTTTTGTGGTTTTGTATCATTTCCCTCTGATCCTTTACCTCGTACTATGGTTAACTCAGTGGGGTTAGGAAGATTCTGATATTGTGCCAGCATGGGTGGCGGGGGAGATGTGATGGGCAAATTGACGTACATAGGATTTGTGTATCTCGATGCAGCACATACGGGGTAACACCCTAACAGAGGGGACCAGACTTTCTCAGCATGAGCCACAGAGGCACTCAGGATGACAGCCACAGTAGTAGTCATGCTACACAGAGTGATCACTTAACATATCGTCTTCAAAGAATCCACAGGCTTAGCGTCCAAACCATTTTCCATAATTCTATCACTTCCTTTCTATTTTTTTTGTTTTCCTCCTTTGTATTTAGCAGTCATAAACATGTACATATGACTAAACATCTCTTATTATTTGTCCCCTGCTATGGCAATGACTTAAGCACCCCCCCTTTGTTTCCGCAACCCATTCCTTATGATACTTAAGAATCTTATCTCAGTACAGAGGAAGGGCTTTACACATGTATTTCAACAGGGTCATTGGCTCCATTGTATCCACCCCTTCCGATCGGTACTTTGCAGTATATTTCATTACACTTATCCCACCGCAACAAACAGTCACCATCTGCAATACTCACGTGTTATGTCATTCCCCACTTACCCTTATTCATAATCCCCCCTCACCCACATACACAAAAACACACCCCTCTCTCGCATCTCCTATGTCACACCACAATGGGACTTCGTCCAGCCACTACTAACCACCACAAAAACAGATTAACTATAAACACAATAAATTGTACTTTTTTGTTCCACCACCCCCTTTACATGGGGTGGGGAGATCCTGGACCAACAAGGGCCTCTACCACACCTACTTGTTGTACACATTCCCCCTCTACACTGGATGGAGAGATCCCAGACTCACTAAATATACAGAGCCTCTATCCATAACCTTTTTCCCCTTCAATTCTCAGCTCTGTATTCTTCCCTATTGCCTAAGGAAAGTGTCCTGTTTACTCAACAATCCATAATACAAAACTCATTGGACAAGCAAATGTATACAATACCAAATAATTTCCTAAAACATCCATCCAATCTCTTCTCACAACATGCATATATCCACTCTCCCTCACACTCCACACCTAATGATCCCCTCATACATCACTTGTTTTTCTCTGAAGAGGGTGCACTTATGTCTGTGTGCTCACCCAAAATCCTCTGTCACAGTTTCCCCATAACGGCCTGCACAATTCGGGGACATCGAATCACTCAAAAGAACAAACAGGAATTCTGATAACACAGCTTCTGTAAACCTATCAATGGTTGAGCAAAAAGGGGACTGGTTGCTGCAGGTGGGCTTGTCCCCTTTGGATGTACGTCCAGGTATCCTCCATCATTGTGGGGGAAACTGGAATCATGTCGGAGTCACCAATAATGTAGGTTAACTGCCCAGAGATCAGACCAAGAAGATACAACCCACTAGGGAAAAAATCTAGGTGCACCTTTTTTAGGAAAGAAAATAATTTTATTTTGTATACAAAAGGAAAATGGCGACAATGGTATTATAAATCCATTGCCACAGAGCTCTCTCATATTCTGTACAAGACTCAGATTATAAACACAAAAAGCGTCACATATGACGCACTCAATGGATGGGTCCCAAAATGTGTGCTGTTTCCTGTATATGCAATGAAAAAAGATTTTTCTCACGCCTTCAGCCCAAACCGCCGGACGGATTTTCACAAAATGTGAGCCAGGAGTAGCCACTTGGCCCCGAAATTGTGCTTTGTAAATTTGGTATAAATCCGTTCAGTCGTTTTTTTTTAAAACAGCCAAAAAGTAGGTTAAAAAGATGTTGATGTCTGGGTTCGGTCCGCGGATGGGCCTTCCATTGGCCCAGAGGACGACATGATTTCCGGAGACATCAGACGCACTGATTGAATGGTGAAGAGCATGAGGTGGATCATCATATTTATGGGAAACGCCCGCCATGTTGTATTCACGGACAGCTGCCGCGGTAAGAACATATTTGAAAACAGAACATTGCACTTGTCAAACTAATGAAGCAATCACTGGGGAACTGGGGGTAAACGGATGGGATATGGCCATAAGAACCAAATCTGTCCAAAAGTTTGCTAAATTATTTTAGACCCGGAATTGAATGGATTTGCAAAGTGTTGTAGGATTTTGTCAGGAAGAGTCAAAATAAGAGGGGAGTCTCACCATTTTTTAGATGGCTTATAATTTTGTTGCCATTTGACCAATGTGCACACACATTTGCAGAACGATTATAGATTGAACCTCAAATGTATGTGCAAAGTCTGGGTGGATTTTGTCAAGTGGGGCTAAGTTTTATGACTATTTTATGTACATACATTTTGACACTTTTGAAAAAAGAAAACATGGACAGATTTGCAGCAAACTTGTGCAAGAAGTATTGGCAAAAGACCTGAAAACATGGTTTAGCAAATGTGTATGTGTTTTATTTTTTGAAAAGTGTCATAATGTAGGTACAAAAAATTGTGATATACCTTTTGTGACTGAGTTATAGCCGTGGCCATGGCCAGTGGTCAGTTTGTCTGGGTCATGGCCTTGACAATCTAGCTACTGGCCATGACCACAAATGACTGGCAATGGGGTTAAAGTGGGCCTGGCTACCAGGGACCGGCTATGTGGATAAGTTTTTCGAAATCAGTATAGGTTTGAATGATCCCCTCATACATCACTTGTTTTTCTCTGAAGAGGGTGCACTTATGTCTGTGTGCTCACCCAAAATCCTCTGTCACGGTTTCCCCATAACGGCCTGCACAATTCGGGGACATCGAACCACTCAAAAGAACAAACAGGAATTCTGATAACACAGCTTCTGTAAACCTATCAATGGTTGAGCAAAAAGGGGACTGGTTGCTGCAGGTGGGCTTGTCCCCTCTGGATGTACGTCCAGGTATCCTCCATCATTGTGGGGGAAACTGGAATCATGTCGGAGTCACCAATAATGTAGGTTAACTGCCCAGAGATCAGACCAAGAAGATACAACCCACTAGGGAAAAAATCTAGGTGCACCTTTTTTAGGAAAGAAAATAATTTTATTTTGTGTACAAAAGGAAAATGGCGACAATGGTATTATAAATCCATTGCCACAGAGCTCTCTCATATTCTGTACAAGACTCAGATTATAAACACAAAAAGCGTCACATATGACGCACTCAATGGATGGGTCCCAAAATGTGTGCTGTTTCCTGTATATGCAATGAAAAAAGATTTTTCTCACGCCTTCAGCCCAAACCGCCGGACGGATTTTCACAAAATGTGAGCCAGGAGTAGCCACTTGGCCCCGAAATTGTGCTTTGTAAATTTGGTATAAATCCGTTCAGTCATTTTTTTTAAAAACAGCCAAAAAGTAGGTTAAAAAGATGTTGATGTCTGGGTTCGGTCCGCGGATGGGCCTTCCATTGGCCCAGAGGACGACATGATTTCCGGAGACATCAGACGCACTGATTGAATGGTGAAGAGCATGAGGTGGATCATCATATTTATGGGAAACGCCCGCCATGTTGTATTCACGGACAGCTGCCGCGGTAAGAACATATTTGAAAACAGAACATTGCACTTGTCAAACTAATGAAGCAATCACTGGGGAACTGGGGGTAAACGGATGGGATATGGCCATAAGAACCAAATCTGTCCAAAAGTTTGCTAAATGATTTTAGACCCGGAATTGAATGGATTTGCAAAGTGTGGTAGGATTTTGTCAGGAAGAGTCAAAATAAGAAGGGAGTCTCACCATTTTTTAGATGGCTTATAATTGTGTTGCCATTTGACCAATGTGCACACACATTTGCAGAACGATTATAGATTGAACCTCAAATGTATGTGCAAAGTCTGGATGGATTTTGTCAAGTGGGGCTAAGTTTTATGACTATTTTATGTACATACATTTTGACACTTTTGAAAAAAGAAAACATGGACAGATTTGCAGCAAACTTGTGCAAGAAGTATTGGCAAAAGACCTGAAAGCATGGTTTAGCAAATGTGTATGTGTTTTATTTTTTGAAAAGTGTCATAATGTAGGTACAAAAAATTGTGCTATACCTTTCGTGACTGAGTTATAGCCGTGGCCATGGCCAGTGGTCAGGTTGTCTGGGTCATAGCCTTGACAATCTAGCTACTGGCCATGACCACAAATGACTGGCAATGGGGTTAAATTGGGCCTGGCTACCAGGGACCGGCTATGTGGATACGTTTTTTGAAATCAGTATAGGTTTGAATGATCCCCTCATACATCACTTGTTTTTCTCTGAAGAGGGTGCACTTATGTCTGTGTGCTCACCCAAAATCCTCTGTCACGGTTTCCCCATAACGCCCTGCACAATTCGGGGACATCGAACCACTCAAAAGAACAAACAGGAATTCTGATAACACAGCTTCTGTAAACCTATCAATGGTTGAGCAAAAAGGGGACTGGTTGCTGCAGGTGGGCTTGTCCCCTCTGGATGTACGTCCAGGTATCCTCCATCATTGTGGGGGAAACTGGAATCATGTCGGAGTCACCAATAATGTAGGTTAACTGCCCAGAGATCAGACCAAGAAGATACAACCCACTAGGGAAAAAATCTAGGTGCACCTTTTTTAGGTAAGAAAATAATTTGATTTTGTATACAAAAGGAAAATGGCGACAATGGTATTATAAATCCATTGCCACAGAGCTCTCTCATATTCTGTACAAGACTCAGATTATAAACACAAAAAGCGTCACATATGACGCACTCAATGGATGGGTCCCAAAATGTGTGCTGTTTCCTGTATATGCAATGAAAAAAGATTTTTCTCACGCCTTCAGCCCAAACCGCCGGACGGATTTTCACAAAATGTGAGCCAGGAGTAGCCACTTGGCCCGAAATTGTGCTTTGTAAATTTGGTATAAATCCGTTCAATCGTTTTTTTAAAAAACAGCCAAAAAGTAGGTTAAAAAGATGTTGATGTCTGGGTTCGTCCGTGGATGGGCCTTCCATTGGCCCAGAGGACGACATGATTTCCGGAGACATCAGACGCACTGATTGAATGGTGAAGAGCGTGAGGTGGATCATCATATTCATGGGAAACGTCCGCCATGTTGTATTCACGGACAGCTGCCGCGGTAAGAACATATTTGAAAACAGAACATTGCACTTGTCAAACTAATGAACCAATCACTGGGGAACTCGGGGGTAAACGGATGGGATATGGCCATAAGAACCAAATCTGTCCAAAAGTTTGCTAAATGATTTTAGACCCGGAATTGAATGGATTTGCAAAGTGTGGTAGGATTTTGTCAGGAAGAGTCAAAATAAGAGGGGAGTCTCGCCATTTTTTAGATGGCTTATAATTGTGTTGCCATTTGACCAATGTGCACACACATTTGCAGAACGATTATAGATTGAACCTCAAATGTATGTGCAAAGTCTGGATGGATTTTGTCAAGTGGGGCTAAGTTTTATGACTATTTTATGTACATACATTTTGACACTTTTGAAAAAAGAAAACATGGACAGATTTGCAGCAAACTTGTGCAAGAAGTATTGGCAAAAGACCTGAAAACATGGTTTAGCAAATGTGTATGTGTTTTATTTTTTGAAAAGTGTCATAATGTAGGTACAAAAAATTGTGATATACCATTCGTGACTGAGTTATAGCCTGTGGCCATGGCCAGTGGTTAGGTTGTCTGGGTCATGGCCTTGACAATCTAGCTACTGGCCATGACCACAAATGACTGGCAATGGGGTTAAAGTGGTCCTGGCTACCAGGGACCGGCTATGTGGATAAGTTTTTCGAAATCAGTATAGGTTTGAATGGGAAAATAAATTCTGCTTGTGGCTAAAGCCGAAGTGCTGGACAGGATTGCAGCAAATATTTGCGAGGAGCATCAGCAAGTACCTCAAAGCATGGTTTTGCAAATCTGTCCTGTGTTTTATTTTTTCTATAGGGTCAAAATGTAAGTACAAAAAATAGTGATATAACGTTGATGCCTGGGCAATGGGCCTGGCCCAGAGCAATGACAAATGTGTACTCTGATTTGCATATTGGGGCATGCAGCATAGCTGAAGCCCTAGGTGTGAATTCGAAAAAAAATGTCTGCTTGTGCCTGCAGCCCCAAGAGCTGGACGGGATTGCAACCAACCTGCGTGAGGAGCATCTGCAAGGATGTGAAAGCATTCTTGTGCAAATCTGTTCTGTGTTTTACTTTTTTGAAAGTGTTAAAAAGTAAGTACAAAAAATAGTGTTATAACTTTACTGCCTGGCCAGTGAGACTGGCCCTCTGCAAGGACAAATGTCTACTCTGATTTATCTATTGGGGAATTTGGCATGGCTGAAGCCCATGCCCCATGAATTGTGGAAACAGGCCATGGCTGCAAGCCATGAGCACTTGCCATTTGTAAGGTATAGTATAGTGAACACTGAACTAGGATGCAGGGTAGGTGCAGTGAATAACAGGGGTGGTTTGGTGGGGCTGTCGGCGTGGTCGAGCCTCATGCCGAAGACAATTCAACCATGAATTGCATCCACAGCATGCGCTGCTGATAACGACACACATTAGTATGCGTGGCAAAAAATATGTTTGCTAAAGGAGGTTTACAGTTTTTACATACATGTTAAAAGAGGAATTATTAGGAACTTATATACAGCGATATAACATCATGAAACATTTTCACTCATAAAAACCTATGAAATTCACAGAAAAAACATTGTTAAAGAGAAGTTATGGTTAAGTTGCACTAATAAAAACCTATGAAATTCACTGAAAAAACTTTGTTAAAGGGACTTTATGGTTAAGTTGCACTAACAAAAACCCATGAAATTCAAAGAAAAATCTTTGTTAAAGAGACGTTATGGTTACATGTAAAACTGAAAACCCTTGAAATTCGCCTGTTATGGTAAGCTAAGCAACCATAACTCGAACCACCTCCATGCACTGCTAAGACTAATACCCAGGACATAAAAAAAAATCACAATTATTTTTGATCAAACGTCTCTAGAAGGGGTTGTGTTTGTAATGCTTGTAACCAGATGTCAGGGGTGATCGGGAGACCTATCATGAACTACTTAATGTATTAAAGAATGTACTCATCTGAACAAAACATGATATTGGAGTGTTGTTGTTAATACAGGAACCTAATTATACATACACATCGGCAATGGCTGCAGCATGCATGGATAGTAAAATAATGAATGGTATCTTATGAGAGCTTTGAGTAATGAACATGGATTAAATAGCTAATAATTCAAGACTTACTACATACTTGTGTTATTATAAAAAATACATATGAAGACCCACAATGCATACAAATCCTAGGCCCATACAAGGAAACTTCAGTAAGGAGGGAAGAAACAACACCACCAAAGAATTACGGTGACATTAGACTTTATAATGAAGTACACAAATGAATTGTGTGTTTGAGGCTTGGTTATTTTCCCATGTATGTGCACCATGAAGTGAGGCCAAATGCTAAGGAAAGTACCTTAACAACATACAAAAGGTTAATGTCTACATATGTACCACCTTTTGATTTTTAAAATTGTTTCTATCATTTAACAAAGCCACGTTGCTTAGATAGGTCAGTAAACAAAAAGAAGTGGCCCAAATATGTGAAGTCACCAGTGATGTCATCAATGATATTTGTGATTTTATCTTTGATGTCCTGGGTGTTAGTCTTAGAAGTGCACAGAGGTGGTGTGAGTTATAGTTGCTTAGACTACCATAACTGACGAATATTAAGTGTTTTTTTGTTTTTACTTGTAACCAAAATCTCTCTTTCACAATGTTTTTTCATTCAATATATATATATATATATATATATATATATATATATATATATATATACAGTAAAAAATGTTGTTACAGGGGCGTTATGGTTAAGTTGCACTACTAAAAACCTATGAAATTCAGTGAAAAATACTTTGTTATGTTAAAGAGACGTTATGGTTCCAAGTAAAACCGAAAAACCCCTGAAATTCGCCAGTTATGGTAAGCTAAGCAACCATAACTCGTGCCACCACAGTGCACTGTTAAGACTAACACCCAGGACATCAAAGATGACATCACAAATGTCATTGATGACATCACCGATGACATCACATGTGCATTTACTTTTCTTGAAAAGTCTGTACAAGGGATTCTTATTGTAATGTTAATAGAAAAGTGGCAAGGATCATTGGAATAAATCTCATGAGGTACGTAGTGCATTAAGCAATGCATTAATCCAAATAGAATTATATTATAAAGTTTTTTCCAGTATACTAAGGTACATATGTAGAAACATAGAAATAGTGTGCAGCAGACATGATGGAGGTGTACTATTAATAATCTTGCTATGTTAAATACTAAAAGTATAAATGTTTTCTTATTAGAGTTCTGCATACTGTAAACATTTAATAAGTACCTGATAAAACCCACTTACTACATAATTGCATTATTGCAAACAAAACACAAACAACAACACATACAAATATGAGCATATACAGAGAAAATGAAGTAAATGAAAAAACAGGAGTATTACCAGACAATCTTCATAACCTAACTGATTATCTTCATGCACAGAAATGATTGCTTTGCTTCAAAGCTACTACTTCCCTATGTATAACTATCACATAATGTGACTGGACCCTAAGGAAAGTAGTGTGAGTACAATGTATACAAATATGAGCATATCCAGGCAAAGTACAGTAATAAAAAACAGCAGAACTGTAAGAAAGTGTTCATAAACTTCCTGATCATCTTCATACATAGAAAGCATTGCTGTCTTCCAAGTCTGTGTTTCCCCTATGTATGTGTTTCATATTCTGTGAGTGAAGCCCAGGTGAATTACTGTAAGAAAATATTTGAAGTATATACTACTTTTGAATTTTTAGTTCCTGACTGCTATTGGCCTAGATATGTCAGTAAAAGAAAAAAGAGGGAGCCAGACTTTTGATGTCATCAGTGATGTCATCAATGACATTTGTGATGTCATCTTTGATGTCCTGGGTGTTAGTCTTAGCAGTGCATGGTGGTGGCGCGAGTTAAGGTTGCTTAGCTTACCAGAACTGGCGAATTTCAGAGGGTTTTCAGTTTTACTTGGAACCATAACGTCTCTTTAACAAAGTTTTTTTCATTGGTTTTTAGTAGCGCAACTTACCCATAACGTCCCTATAACAAAGTTTTTTTACTGAATTCCATAGGTTGTTAGTAGCGCAACTTAACCATAATGTTTCTCTAACAAAGTTTTTCCACTGAATATACATATAGATAATATACATTTGATAAATGTGTACTATGATTCACTTAGGTTATATAATATAACATAGAAAATACTGAACCCCCTACCTGCGCTAGTGGTTCTGATGTCTGCGGACCATGCGCATGTCTGTGGACAGACGTGGTCAACAGCAACACTATCCAAAAACTCAGGGAGTTTCTTCCACTGTTGTATCATGCAATAAAAACACTGAACATGTCCAAAAAGCAACATAAAATACATTACATTCAATAATAAATAAGAAGTGCAAACTGTATATGTAATACACCAACCGTCTAATTACATAGCATATGCAACATAATGGAATATACAAAAACAAAATAAATATGCCTCCAACAGAATTACCTCACAGAAACTGCACAGCAAAAACAACAGCAGACCTACGCAGCAGTAACAGCAAAACCTACCAAGAAACTAGTGAGTATAATACATTTATTGTATATACTTATAAACTTTTTGTATTAAGTACTCTAAAAAGTAATTTTTCTTTTAGTTTTACACAGAAATGTCTAGTACTTTGGAATGGCTGGAAGAAAAATTTCCTCGGGATGGAATGAGTGAAGACAGTGATACTAATGGTAGACACTACACTTCTCTACATAAACCATTTAATACCCATTTACTTATGTATTTTTTAACAGACCATACAGACATTAAAAATACAGAAACAGAGACCTTAGACAATCGTCTGCAGCGAATGTAACAAAAAATGGATTTATTAATGTCAAATTTCGTTCTTTTAAAACACTTTGTGGAGAACCATATAAAAGAAAAATGTAAATATCACTGTCCCACCTGTACCCCTTCTTCATGTCCCAACCAACCATCCCCAAAAACTCCCCAGCAAGAAAAACATTACAATGAGACTTCAATCCCTTCCTCCCCTACCACCCATAATGTACAAACCCCTAATTCCCCTGTATTTGGTTCAGTTTCTGCTTCCCCCTCTCTTTCATAATTTGTATACTTTTATGCAATAATAAAATATTAAGTGTGTTGTTACCATATTCTGTTGTGTCTTATTTTTTTTTAAAAGGCAGTTAGGGTGTCCACAGACAGTGCGGGTGTCTGGGTTGTCCGTAGTTAGCCAAAATGAGGCTGTCCTAAGGACACTATAACTGTTTGTACTGTTCGCAATCAAAATGGAGGTGTCCTTAGGACACACAAGATGTCTGCCTGTCCACATTTAACCAAAATGGGGGTATCCTAAGGACACTATACCTGTTTGCACTGTCCTCAGTCAAGATGGAAATGTCCTTAGGACACAGTAGATGTCCACCTGTCCGTAATAAAGCAAAATAGGGGTGTCCTAAGGGCACTGAAGACGTCCGCATGTTTGTAACTATGCAAATTAAAGTGTCCTAAGAACATTCTCCCTGTTCGCATTGTCCGCAACCAGTATGAATATGTCCGTAGAACATATAGCCCGTCCACCTGCCCGCAAAGTTGTGATGCACATTAATTTTGTTTGAGGACCTGAACACTGTCCGTAGAACACCCGCGCACATGCGTATCACACCCTTGGCCCCTAAAAACAACTGTCCGCCGCACATGTGTCACATTTATAATTAGTTTGGGGATTGGAACACTGTCCATAGAACAACCGCACGCATGTGTAGGCCTGACCCCACGCATTTGGTGTCTTACAGATAGCTGTCCCATTCACAAACGTGTCCGCACCGTCAACATGTGACAGCACCCGCGCTAAGCGGAACAAACACTGTCTGGGCCCCCGAACACCTAAAAAAGTGTTTTTTCAGGCAATCCAAGGTATTTTCCTGGGAAAGTTCATCCTTCACATGTCCCAGACCACGTCCCCGGTGGCCTGCATTCTTTTTGGAACTTTTTGAGCCATGTCCTAGTGTTTGAAGTGTTCGAAGACAGCATGTGTGTCTACAAAGTGCATCCCAGCACCCCTATAAAAGGCCACACCCCATAGCTGCTTCTAATTTTGTTTTTGGGCTTCCAGGACAGAGACTGCTCCTTGTTGCATTGGACTGCTCTTGCTCTTTAAAACCGCTGTCCTGATGGCATCCATGGCTGCTGCTAGTGCTACTGCTGTCTCAACACCACCCCAGCCCTCTCCACCACCAACGCCTCCCCAAGGGCCTGCAGAGGGGAAGAGGTGTGAGACTACAGAGGAGAGTGATGAAGAGGATGAGATAGTGGAAGTCCCTACTGCTAGTGCTCACCGTGATTCTTGGGTGTGGAGGTTATTTACCACTATTGATGGAGTACCAATAGCATGTGCAAACAAGGTGACCTGCAATCAGTGGAAGGTGGTGCTGAGTCGTGGCAAACTGGGTGGGGCTATTTGCAAGGTTGTATCTTGCAATAAACGTAGTAGGGTTTAGTTCCCCTGCAGCATCCACCGTTTCTGCTCCTGCCACCACAAGAAACAGTACTGTGGAGCAGCACATCCCTCCAGCTGGCTTGCAGGCCATACATGATACTGTTGATCCTTGCCTTTCAAAGATCACAGTTTTGTGCATATACTGCGACGCAGTACTCTGCAGGGAGGAGAGCCCTCTAAGTGCTTTCGAGACTGTGGAGCATGAGAAGGACTGCTACCTACCTGAATAAGGCTCACCCTACATCTGCCTCTCTCCACCTGCCGTTTCTTATCCCCGTTGTTGGTGTCCCTTCCTTCCCCTCCTTTCCCTTTCTTTCCTTGTGGGTCATGTTTTAAAAACCAAAAAAAAATACAAACCAGCAAAAACCAAAAAAAAAGAAAAGGCTCTTTTCAGAGCTGCCTTTCGCAGTTCAAAAATAGAAGTGTCAATGAAATGCTGCAGGGCCCTGTGCATTTATAGAATTCTGCAGACAGTCCGCGGACTTCTAATCATTTTTGATGTGCTGCCCTATCAGAACCACTGCACTTTTCTCTGGGAGGAAGTTGTGGCTCTGAAAAGAGCCTTTTTGTGGGTTTTTATGTTTCGAAAACTTCAAATGGTCAACACCTACTGCAACCTGGATTGCTGTAATTCCAAAAAAGGTTGCAAAACATTTTCTATATTCTGCAGAAAAATCTGATTGCCCGTATAAGTAAGATGTACTCCCTCTCTGCGGAAAATGTGTGTACTATGAAACATAATGTTTTCATTGTGAAAAGAGGACATACCAGCATCTCTCAAAAAGGCACAGACAGCCTTGTTGACATTGCGCCTTGCTTTCTCCATTTGTGGACCAAATGAAGAAGAGCGCAGCAACATTTGTATCTGCGCAATATGGGAAAAAATTACTCTGGAGTTTGGATACATGTCCATGACTTTCCCAAGTCCTTCTTTCATTGTAAATTGCAAAGAGATTCCAGACACATGTCCTAAACTGTTCCCTCCACAATGATTAATAGTAATATCTGGATGACACTGTGTCACCAAAACAGCACAAAGAGGTAACAAATCCAGCCACTTCATTCCACGCACTCCATGCCAGTGAACTTCCACATGCGGGAATCCGAAATGTACAGCCACTCCACAGCGAACTGCATGCACCTCAAACCAATTTATCAGTGAATCTCCCAAAATCCAGACAATCTGCTTTCTGAAACACACAGCCATAGCTATCTGCTCTCCTCTGAGGAAAAAGACTTTCTGACAAAGTCTCTGCTCACACATCACACCCAGTAAAACCTATTGACCAATCCCTTGCTCTGGTAAGTCTCATTTGCATGCCTCTCAACCTCAAAAAATACTGTATTCAACATGCGCTGTCTTTGGACAACCGCAGTGTCCACGGACAAATCGTAAAATCTGGGCGTGGGGAATTAAAATTTAAATAGTGTGCCCCAATTCCCCATTGAAGTTGGCTCTGAAAAGAGCATTTTTTTGGGGGGGTTTTGCAGATGCTTCAGAAACACCTTTTATTTTGTTTATTTGTTTTTTTTCCTTATTTTCCTCCAAAAATCTTCACATTAGCTTCTCCAAACCTTCTCTTCTCTGCTCCTGCCACCACAAGAAACACTACTGTGGAGCAGCACATCCCTCCAGCTGGCTTGCAGGCCATACGTGATACTGTTGATCCTTGCCTTTCAAAGGTCACAGTTTTGTGCATATACTGCGACGCAGTACTCTGCAGGGAGGAGAACCCTCTAAGTGCTTTCGAGACTGTAGAACATGAGAAGGACTGCTACCTACCTGAATAAGGCTCACCCTACATCTTCCTCTCTCCACCTGCCGTTTCTTATCCCCGTTGTTGGTGTTCCTTCCTTACCCTCCTTTCCCTTCCTTTCCTTGTGGGTCATGTTTTAAAACCCCAAAAAAATACAAACCAGTAAAAACCAAAAAAAAAGAAAAGGCTCTTTTCTGAGTCACCTTTCGCAGTTCATAAATAGAAGTGTCAATGAAATGCTGCAGGGCCTTGTGCATTTATAGAATTCTGCAGACAGTCCGCGGACTTCTAAACATTTTTGATGTGCTGCCCTATCAGAACCACTGCACTTTTCTCTGGGAGGAAGTGGTGGCTCTTAAAAGAGCCTTTTTGTGGGTTTTTGTGTTTCAAAAACTTCAAATGGTCAACACCTACTGCAAACTGGATTGATGTAATTCCAAAAAAGGTTGCAAAACATTTTCTATATTCTGCAGAAAAATCTGATTGCCCGTATAAGTAAGATGTACTCCCTCTCTGCGGAAAATGTGTGTACTATGAAACATAATGTTTTAATTGTGAAAGGAGGACATACCAGCATCTCTAAAAAAGGCACAGACAGCCTTGTTGACATTGTGCCTTGATTTCTCCATTTGTGGACCAAATGAAGAAGAGCGCAGCCACATTTGTATCTGCGCAATATGGGAAACAATTACTCTGGAGTTTGGATACATGTCCATGACTTTCCCAAGTCCTTCTTTCATTGCAAATTGCAAAGAGATTCCAGACACATGTCCTAAACTGTTCCCTCCACAATGAATAATAGTAATATCTGGATGACACTGTGTCACCAAAGCAGCACAAAGAGGCGCCAAATCCAGCCACTTCATTCCACGCACTCCATGCCAGCGCACTTCCACATGAGGGAATCCAAGATGTACAGCCACTTCACAGCGAACTGCATGCACCTCCAACCAATTCATCCATGAATCTCCCAAAATCCAGACAATCTGCTTTCTGAAACATACAGCCATAGCTATCTGCTCTCCTCTTGAGGAAAAAGACTTTCTGACAAAGTCTCTGCTCACACATCACACCCAGTAAAACCTATTGACCAATCCCTTGCTCTGGTAAGTGTCATTTGTTCTCAACCTCAAAAAATACCGTATTTAATATGTGCTGTCTGTGGACAACCGCAGTGTCCACGGACAAATCGTAAAATCTGAGCGTGGGGATTAAAATTTAAATAGTGTGACCCAAATCCCCATTGAAGTTGGCTCTGAAAAGAGTGTTTTTGGGGGGATTTTTGCAGATGCTTCAGAAACACCTTTTATTTTGTTTTTTTTTTTCCTTATTTTCCTCCAAAAATCTTCACATTAGCTTCTCCAAACCAACCCTTATGTTCCAAAACAGCATGGCATTCTCCAAAAAAGATAAAGACATGCCATCTTCTTTAAAGTATTCAACATCACCAGAGTCAATGTTGTCATTGTTGCAATAGAACATGCCAGCTCTAGGCATTCAAGCAAATATTCCACAGTTGATTAAACACCTGGCCATATTTTGCTGAGGACAAAAAAAAAAACTATTTTCCCATATTGCCCAAGGTACCAAACCAGAAAAAATGACCTTGGCATTTGTAAGCAGTTTCATTACTGCCTGAACCAAGTTTTCTAGACCTTTTAACAAAACAGGTGCACTGACATAGCCCAAATTCAAAGCACCACAGTGCAGAACAACCACATGTGGACTATTAATCTTAGCCATATATTCACAAAATTCTAGCATTGCCTGCAAATTGAAACCAGGCACAGTACTCCACGCCACTGCCACTCTTTTTACATCAAAATTGTTAGCCACATTCCTATATTTAGCATACTGCTCCAAACCATTCACAAACATTTCTCCAAGCACCAACAACCAGACTTTCTCCACCTCTGACATCTTCACTACACACAGCCTCTCTCAATACAAAGCATGACCTCAAAACCTAATTGGCTAATCCCTACAGTCCTATTTCCATGCCAGATATGTTGTAAAACAAGCTTACTGTCATTTCTCCCATCTGCTATGATGAAGTGTCATTTGCAAAGTTGTCTGCTCTCCAACTTTGTATTTACCCATAATATTAACTGCAATGTGCAAACTGTTATTTTCTTCATTCATTCTATCTTTTGTGTAACCACTGCCACCTACTTCTCCACATTTCAACCATGATAGCAGTTAATACATTATAGTGCATAGGATGTACATACAATTTCCTTTCTATACATTCTGCATATTTAACATACATTCTATAATTTCCACTTCCTTTACAAATGATTATAATAGTAATCAAACACAACACACACAGCTATCTAACAAAGTGTCATTTCATGTTAAAAGATGTGAGAAATAAAAGTATAATTATGGAAAAAGGCTTTCTAGTGTGTTCTAAAATGAAACACACCCAGGATGAGTACATGCATCTGTATTTATGCACACAGATAGCTAATATCATTTGAAAGGCTCCCAGCTGAAACAACACCACTGTCTCTACAACTGTTCTTCCAATCTAGAAAGCTCTCTCATTCCAGCTGGTTGCCCATTCCATTGTAGAATTTACATCAGCATTCAACTATGCACAGGTGCAGTCATGTCTATCACAACATCTACAACTATGTAGAGTGTTGTAAAGCAACACATATCACTTCTCCCCCTTCCCTTCAGTCTGCAACACACGCACCAGATCCTTCCTGCAACCCTTACTTTATTTCAGACTCTCCCATCCCCAGCACCACAGAATCACCCAGTACTTTGGTAATGACCTGCTGAGTAATAAGCTGCTGACCCAATCAAATCCTTCTGCTTTATTTCCCACACCTTCACAAATGCATATATTGCATTCTGTTCCATATACTTCCTGCCATTTACCCTGTAAAAATAGCAAACAAAGCATACAATTATTTCTTCTATCTCCTAAAATCCAGTAAAAAAATGTGTGTACTATGAAACATAATGTTTTCATTGTGAAAAGAGGACATACCAGCATCTCTCAAAAAGGCACAGACAGCCTTGTTGACATTGCGCCTTGCTTTCTCCATTTGTGGACCAAATGAAGAAGAGCGCAGCCACATTTGTATCTGCGCAATATGGGAAAAAATTACTCTGGAGTTTGGATACATGTCCATGACTTTCCCAAGTCCTTCTTTCATTGTAAATTGCAAAGAGATTCCAGACACATGTCCTAAACTGTTCCCTCCACAATGATTAATAGTAATATCTGGATGACACTGTGTCACCAAAACAGAATAAAGAGGTAACAAATCCAGCCACTTCATTCCACGCACTCCATGCCAGTGAACTTCCACATGAGGGAATCCAAGATGTACAGCCACTCCACAGCGAACTGCATGCACCTCAAACCAATTTATCAGTGAATCTCCCAAAATCCAGACAATCTGCTTTCTGAAACACACAGCCATAGCTATCTGCTCTCCTCTGAGGAAAAAGACTTTCTGACAAAGTCTCTGCTCACACATCACACCCAGTAAAACCTATTGACCAATCCCTTGCTCTGGTAAGTCTCATTTGCATGCCTCTCAACCTCAAAAAATACTGTATTCAACATGCGCTGTCTTTGGACAACCGCAGTGTCCACGGACAAATCGTAAAATCTGAGCGTGGGGAATTAAAATTTAAATAGTGTGCCCCAATTCCCCATTGAAGTTGGCTCTGAAAAGAGCGTTTTTTTGGGGGGGTTTTGCAGATGCTTCAGAAACACCTTTTATTTTGTTTATTTGTTTTTTTTCCTTATTTTCCTCCAAAAATCTTCACATTAGCTTCTCCAAACCTTCTCTTCTCTGCTCCTGCCACCACAAGAAACACTACTGTGGAGCAGCACATCCCTCCAGCTGGCTTGCAGGCCATACGTGATACTGTTGATCCTTGCCTTTCAAAGTTCACAGTTTTGTGCATATACTGCGACGCAGTACTCTGCAGGGAGGAGAACCCTCTAAGTGCTTTCGAGACTGTGGAAGATGAGAAGGACTGCTACCTACCTGAATAAGGCTCACCCTACATCTTCCTCTCTCCACCTGCCGTTTCTTATCCCCGTTGTTGGTGTTCCTTCCTTACCCTCCTTTCCCTTCCTTTCCTTGTGGGTCATGTTTTAAAACCCCAAAAAAATACAAACCAGTAAAAACCAAAAAAAAAGAAAAGGCTCTTTTCTGAGTCACCTTTCGCAGTTCATAAATAGAAGTGTCAATGAAATGCTGCAGGGCCCTGTGCATTTATAGAATTCTGCAGACAGTCCGCGGACTTCTAAACATTTTTGATGTGCTGCCCTATCAGAACCACTGCACTTTTCTCTGGGAGGAAGTGGTGGCTCTGAAAAGAGCCTTTTTGTGGGTTTTTATGTTTCAAAAACTTCAAATGGTCAACACCTACTGCAAACTGGATTGATGTAATTCCAAAAAAGGTTGCAAAACATTTTCTATATTCTGCAGAAAAATCTGATTGCCCGTATAAGTAAGATGTACTCCCTCTCTGCGGAAAATGTGTGTACTATGAAACATAATGTTTTAATTGTGAAAGGAGGACATACCAGCATCTCTAAAAAAGGCACAGACAGCCTTGTTGACATTGTGCCTGGATTTCTCCATTTGTGGACCAAATGAAGAAGAGCGCAGCAACATTTGTATCTGCGCAATATGGGAAACAATTACTCTGGAGTTTGGATACATGTCCATGACTTTCCCAAGTCCTTCTTTCATTGCAAATTGCAAAGAGATTCCAGACACATGTCCTAAACTGTTCCCTCCACAATGAATAATAGTAATATCTGGATGACACTGTGTCACCAAAGCTGCACAAAGAGGCGCCAGATCCAGCCACTTCATTCCACGCACTCCATGCCAGCGCACTTCCACATGAGGGAATCCAAGATGTACAGCCACTTCACAGCGAACTGCATGCACCTCCAACCAATTCATCCATGAATCTCCCAAAATCCAGACAATCTGCTTTCTGAAACATACAGCCATAGCTATCTGCTCTCCTCTGAGGAAAAAGACTTTCTGACAAAGTCTCTGCTCACACATCACACCCAGTAAAACCTATTGACCAATCCCTTGCTCTGGTAAGTGTCATTTGTTCTCAACCTCAAAAAATACTGTATTTAATATGCGCTGTCTGTGGACAACCGCAGTGTCCACGGACAAATCGTAAAATCTGAGCGTGGGGATTAAAATTTAAATAGTGTGACCCAAATCCCCATTGAAGTTGGCTCTGAAAAGAGTGTTTTTGGGGGGATTTTTGCAGATGCTTCAGAAACACCTTTTATTTTGTTTATTTGTTTTTTTTCCTTATTTTCCTCCAAAAATCTTCACATTAGCTTCTCCAAACCAATCCTTATGTTCCAAAACAGCATGGCATTCTCCAAAAAAGATAAAGACATGCCATCTTCTTTAAAGTATTCAACATCACCAGAGTCAATGTTGTCATTGTTGCAATAGAACATGCCAGCTCTAGGAATTCAAGCAAACATTCCACAGTTGATTAAACACCTGGCCATATTTTGCTGAGGACAAAAAAAAAACTATTTTCCCATATTGCCCAAGGTACCAAACCAGAAAAAATGACCTTGGCATTTGTAAGCAGTTTCATTACTGCCTGAACCAAGTTTTCTAGACCTTTTAACAAAACAGGTGCACTGACATAGCCCAAATTCAAAGCACCACAGTGCAGAACAACCACATGTGGACTATTAATCTTAGACATATATTCACAAAATTCTAGCATTGCCTGCAAATTGAAACCAGGCACAGTACTCCACGCCACTGCCACTCTTTTTACATCAAAATTGTTAGCCACATTTCTATATTTAGCATACTGCTCCAAACCATTCACAAACATTTCTCCAAGCACCAACAACCAGACTTTCTCCACCTCTGACATCTTCACTACACACAGCCTCTCTCAATACAAAGCATGACCTCAAAATGTAATTGGCTAATCCCTACAGTCCTATTTCCATGCCAGATATGTTGTAAAACAAGCTTACTGTCATTTCTCCCATCTGCTATGATGAAGTGTCATTTGCAAAGTTGTCTGCTCTCCAACTTTGTATTTACCCATAATATTAACTGCAATGTGCAAACTGTTATTTTCTTCATTCATTCTATCTTTTGTGTAACCACTGCCACCTACTTCTCCACATTTCAACCATGATAGCAGTTAATACATTATAGTACATAGGATGTACATACAATTTCCTTTCTATACATTCTGCATATTTAACATACATTCTATAATTTCCACTTCCTTTACAAATGATTATAATAGTAATCAAACACAACACACACAGCTATCTAACAAAGTGTCATTTCATGTTAAAAGATGTGAGAAATAAAAGTATAATTATGGAAAAAGGCTTTCTAGTGTGTTCTAAAATGAAACACACCCAGGATGAGTACATGCATCTGTATTTATACACACAGATAGCTAATATCATTTGAAAGGCTCCCAGCTGAAACAACACCACTGTCTCTACAACTGTTCTTCCAATCTAGAAATCTCTCTCATTCCAGCTGGTTGCCCATTCCATTGTAGAATTTACAACAGCATTCAACTATGCACAGGTGCAGTCATGTCTATCACAACATCTACAACTATGTAGAGTGTTGTAAAGCAACACATATCACTTCTCCCCCTTCCCTTCAGTCTGCAACACACGCACCAGATCCTTCCTGCAACCCTTACTTTATTTCAGACTCTCCCATCCCCAGCACCACAGAATCACCCAGTACTTTGGTAATGACCTGCTGAGTAATAAGCTGCTGACCCCATCAAATCCTTCTGCTTTATTTCCCACACCTTCACAAATGCATATATTGCATTCTGTTCCATATACTTCCTGCCATTTACCCTGTAAAAATAGCAAACAAAGCATACAATTATTTCTTCTATCTCCTAAAATCCAGTAACACCACCTGTGCTCTGTGCGCTTACTATTGCACTAATTTCTAAAGCACATTCAACTAACAGATTCTAAACGAAATGCACATAGGCAAAGGAAAGTACATGTACATGCCATGCACAGTTATCAGAAAGCACTACTACTGCAAAAACAAAGAAATCCATGTCTACATTAACAACAGTGCTATTAACACACATATTTACTAACTTCTTTCTTTCACAATTGCAGTGAAGACCACTCGCCTGAAAAGCAGCAGCGTTTGAAGTACGAAGGAGAACTCTTAAGAAACCTACTCTTTCCATCCAAAAAAGTAAGTGCAATACTGCCATAATGATCTAACCGTTACTCAAACACTGTAGAATTCTAGTATTCTAGAACAAACCATTGTACTAACCCTGCAACATTAGAGTCAGTAGTAATGATTCACCTCACCACCTCCATACTTTGTATTGTAATCTGAACACCAGTATAGTAACACACAAATACAAGAATAGCCTTCCCAACCTGATGTAGTAGCCCATTGCACAATCACACACCTCTACATACATCCTTACCATCATACTCAGACACTCATGTACAAAGCACTCATACACTGCAAAAGATCCCAACCCACACTTTTTTTTTCTTCAACAGACCCCAAAGAATGCCTACCAAAATGTAACTCTGTAGAAAGCAATGCAAAAGTAAAGGTAATCAAACTAAAACTCTCCAAAATAAGCATCCACCTCTATCAGAATGTGTACAAAAAGTTCAAACAAAACAGCTAATACAGTAATTAGGCAAAACAAAACAAGCTTCCAGTACAGAAACGTTGCCTCCTCTTTCAAAATGTAAAACAAAACAGAAAGTGATTAGTAACACTGCAGCTACCACTAGTGCTAACACTGCACCTATAAATATTGATGTGGTGACAAGTAAGCATACAAAAAAAAATATTTTACAAAAAAAGGTCTGCCACAGAGTCCTTCAGAACATCATAAAAACAGAAGATAAATCACACACAACCCTTAAAACCTACCATAGAAAATGAATCCTAGAAGCTATCAATAGTTCTCAAAAGGAAATTATTTATTTTAGTTTTAAACAGAATGAAACCACTAACAAAACTAAGTACTGAACTACAAAAAAGACTTCTCAATAAACAGAATATCAACAAAGATAGCTTTACAAACATCTGTGGAGGTGAATGGAGTCACGCCACGAGCACAGAACCATATTTCAATGAAGAAGCATGCAAACAAAAGCAAATGCACCCAATTGCCATACATAGCAGTGGACGAGGGTATGAAAAACTTAAAAATAACATTATGAAACAAGAAACGCTGCTCAAAATATATCCTCAGAAAATTCAGTATCAACTCTCAATTCTGCTGAACCAATACGTTCCATGTTTACAAATGGCTGTGCACATCAATGTGTAACATGGCCAGAAAATGTAAATAACAATCTTCTACATAGTACAGCCAAACAACTACTCAAAGAAAATATTTTGGAACTGAAAGCCAGTTACAAAATGCAATAGATTTACAACAGACTAGCAACAGCTGTACAGATGGCAACCTTCTTTTACACATATATACAAAAAAGAAATATTAAAGTTTAAAAGTACATCTGCTAAAGTACCAAACCATGTGTGTGTGTGTGCCACAGGACAAATAGCACAAAAACTGTAGACATGGGGCCTCATTACGAGTAGGGCGGTAAGGGATAATGGGCACCGTTAAGGAGACCGGTGCCGGTAATCCTTTACCGCCCTACTACGAGTCCCCTTAGCAGATCCCTCCTTCAACGCCTGATTTTACCAGGCGTTATGGACGGGACCCGCTAAGGAACTTCAGAGCTAATAACGGTACTGCAAATTGCGCTACCGTTATTAGCTATGTACACACTCTGGGAGTGCAACGTCCAATAGATCAATCTTTAATTATCTTATTAAATGGTGTACCTACAAAAGACAAAAGAATTTGGCAACAACTCATGGATGTACATAAAGTTTGACAAGCCCTGCAATATCTAAAAGACAAAAATGAATACTACAGAGAAATTAATATTGAGGAAACCCTGAGGGAAACCACTAAAATAAATCAAGAGTCATCAGAAACTGGTCATTTTCAACTTCGAAATCCTCCTACAGAATCCAATATTTTAGACCATCATACAATTCATCCATTATACACTAAAGACACCATAGATGATGCACTGGTAATGTAACAAATGCAACAAGCCAAAGGATCTCCAATCAGCATATGGGAAAAAAGTATAGACGCACGTGCCTTTTTAATCTACTCTTTCCTACTGGGAAAGGAGGAAGGTACGATGATAGACCCACACAAATAACAGCATCAGAATAATGCTCTTTACGAATGTATTCTGAAGGCCCCAGAGTCAGAAAAAACATGGAATACATATTCCACCTTCTCTTTGAAAGTGAACTAGCAACTCTATGCTAAGGAGTTGCACATACATTGAAATCATGTACCCATTTTAAAAATATATCAGCTACGAAATTACTACAAAAAGTGCAAGAAAAAGATGAGATTTTACAGTCAAGCATTACAAATCTTTTAGCAAACATGCACGGTACAAAAGAATACTGGTTCAGTCATCACTGAGATGTACGCTGTATGCAAAGAAAACTTGGCCCACCCACTTGTTTTGTGACATTAAGTTGTACAGAATATGCATGGGAAGATTTACACGATTTCCTACGCATAGCAAACAAAAACAAAACAAACATAGATATAAAAAACACCAGGAGAACTCTGCTCTGTAGATCCTGTAAATGTATCAAGATATTTCCATCATCGCTTCATTGCTATGCTACACTTCATTTGTAATAAAACTGTTCCTCCCATCAGAGAAGCGCAACTTTTGGAGAAAAGAATACCAAACCATAGGAGCACCACACATCCACATGCTTTTGTGGAATAAAGATGCTCCTAAATTTGGTCAGGACAGTGATGCCAATGTTTTGCACTTCATCCAAAAATATGTCACTTGTGAAATCCCTTCACAAACAACACATTCATGCACAAATTTTAAAATTTCAAAGACACAAATGTGGGAAATATTGTCATCGCAAATATAAAAACAAAGGGAAATACTACACCAAATACTACACCAAATGCCGCATTGGTTTCCCTAGACCAGTTTCAAAAACAGATCAAGTAAAAAACTTCCTGTCTTCAGTTAGACATAGTGTCAAAGGTAAATCACCTAAGAACACATATTACATAGAAAGAACAGAAGAATCAAAATACATCAATGATTACAATGCAATCATTGCCCTCCTATGGTATGCAAACTTAGATGTGCACTATACTGCAGACAATTCCTCTGCAGTTGCACGATATGTCACAGCCTACTTAACCAAAGCAGAAAAAACAGAGCTTCAGAACTTCTGGGATAACAGATCATCTGACAAAACACTATCACAAAAATTGTACAGTTTTGGCATAAAAATGCTCTCTCATAGATAATGTGGCTGCTATGAAGCTGCAGGCTGTTTAACCGGTACTGCCTTGTATGAACAATCTGAAAATATAGTATGGCTAAGTCTTGGTCCTGCTAAATCGAGAAAAAGAGTTCTCAAATCATATGAGGACATAGAAACAATTGCCAAAAATGATCCCAACAGCCAAGACATTTTGAAAAACAATTTATTGGATACATACTACCCAAACAGGAGTACAACTTTGGAAACCATGTCTCTATACCACATAGCCCAAAACTTCACATACAAAAACAATATTAAACTAGATTAAAAGAAAGGAAGATACAGAGTAGCAAATTGTGAAAGCAGCTTAATTAATCATATCAAATTGCCATTAAAAACTCCTCAACATAAAGAACTGGATTACATGTCCCTGCTACAACTTTTTAAACCATGGAGAAAAGAAGAAGAGTTACTCGATAGCTATGACTCCTATGAAGACGCTTTAAAAGTTTCAGACGTAAACTTTACACAGTACGAAACAATGTTGCACAATGAACAGCAACAGGAAGAAGAACTCCAGGCCCAACTAGATGTGGAAACTCCTGACAGTAGGCAACCTTCTGTAACAGGAAGCCAGGAACCACTTGGATAGCCACTATTAGCAAATGAGACAGAATTAGCGATGACAGAAAAACACCATGTGTCAGTATGAGCAATCTACAGAAGACTTTGCTGTACTGAAATTACAACTAAACAATGAGCAGCGTAGCATTTTCCAAGAAGTAACAAAACAAATTGCACATGGTGTGTAACATGAAAGTAAAAACTGTACCTGCCAAGACTACAAACCTATAATACTATATGTGAGTGGTTAAGCTGGTTCAGGCAAAACATTCTTAATCAAAATCATCCGCAAGTTCCTCCAACAATTGACAAACAACAAACTGTCAGCTATTGTAACTACCCCCACAGGTTTAGCTGCCTACAACATAGGCGGTGTCACTTTACACTGATTACTACTACTTGAAGTAGAACACCAATTCAAATTAGACTATTACAAACTTTCTCCAGAAGCTGCAATGGAACTACGCAGAGTTTTCAAACAAATGAAAATGCTGTAATGAGGTTGTTAGAACTGATATAATATTGTTTCGTCCTCATTGTATATGTTCGCCTATGCCCAGTCGCTTCGCGAGGAAATCTGTATTACAAGGTCGTGACCTCAAGTGAATCAAGCCTCCATTTTAGGTTAAAGCCACCATTTTAGTTTATTGTATAAAGTCACCCTGTAGTCTAAAATGGCCGTCTCGTGTGCTCTTGTTCTTGCCTCAACCTCTTCAACCTCTGTAGGAGAGTTAATGTCCAACCTGCCTTCAGGCTATTTGTTAGGGTCATGTAGACCTTGTCCTTTGTTGACCTCGCGATCAGGGGATTACTTGAATCAGCATTGTTAACCTACAAGTATACAAGGACAATAACGCTATCCAAATATGACATGCAAAACATTTGTTTGATCTGTATTAAAGCAATGTGTAAAGAGTGTAACGTTAAACTAGAGAATAATAATGTTTGTTAGTGAATATATTAAAAAGTAAACCGCATGCACGAGATATGTTAATTAGGAGCGAACCTGGCGCGACCCTAGCCCAGTACATGATTAACTTGCAGGAGGCTGGACATCATTATAATAAACTGTATAAATACGCTGATGTTCAGCTAGCAAATCCTGCTCACTGCTCACATTGAACCCTGCTGGTGGTCTCTGTGATGTATTGACGGCCAAATAGCTATTTGTGTACTTTGTTTTATAACTGTTCAGTTTTGTAATAAAGATTCTGGGAATCTTTACAAGTCCGGGTCGGTGTATTTTCCTTTGCATGGTGTAAAAGCCTTAGGGGCCGATTCATGGAACAAACGTGCGCCGAAAATCTTTGCGCAAGCAGGAGCAAGCAGGCGCAAGCAGGCGCAAGCGCAAAAAAACAGGCGCACGCGTGCGATTCATGGAAGTCCCTGCGCGTGTTTACCTCGGGATGTGCGCCAAACCCGTGCATGGCGCACACGTCACTGCAACATCCCGAAAGGTGTGCGTGACGCGCACAGTGAAAGCGCACAACCTCGGCGCATACACCAGAAAGTGGGCGGAACACGGGGCGTAACGCGCGGAATGGGGAACAACGCGCAAAAATAAGGGCGTAACTGGGGATGTACTGCAGGGAAGCAGACGGAACGCCCACACGCACTCGAACACACGTATTCATGGAATCGAATAGGGCAAAGCCACGCACAGCCAAAGACACGCACAAGCCGAAACACGTCCGCCACACGAAGGCAGGCGGTAGCGTCCCTGCGCATTACAAAAGTGGCAACATACAGCAATTGGGCCTGTGCGAGCGGGGTACGTGTATTTCGGGGGTGCGCGGGAAGTTACACACGCGATTGAGCGGGGTACGTGTATTTCGGGGGGTGTGCGGAAAGTTACACACGCGATTGAGCGGGGTACGTGTATTTCGGGGTTGCGCGGGAAGTTACACATGCGATTGAGCGGGGTACGTGTATTTCGGGGGTGCGCGGGAAGTTACACACGCGAGTGAGCGGGGTACGTGTATTTCGGGGGTGCGCAGGAAGTTACACATCCGATTGAGCGGGGTATGTGTATTTCGGGGGTGCGCGCGAAGTTACACACGCGATTAAGCGGGGTACGTGCATATCAGGGGTGCGCGGAAAGTATCACACGCGATTCAATCAGGGTACGTGTATTACAGGGGTGCGCGGGAAGTTCCACACGCGAATGTCCAGCCTACGTGTATTTCGGGGTGCGCGGGAAGTCTCACACGCGATTCCATCAGGGTACGTGTATTACAGGGGTGCGGGGGAAGTGTCACACGCGACATCAGCAGGGTACGTGTATTCCAGGGGTGCGCAGGAAGTTCCACACACGATTCCATCAGGGTACGTGTATTATAGGGGTGCGCGGGAAGTTCCACACGCAATCTCATCAGGGTACGTGTATTTCGGGGTGCGGGGGAAGTATCACACGCAACATCAGCAGGGTACGTGTATTCCAGGGGTGCGCGGGAAGTTCCACACGCGATTCCAACAGGGTACGTGTATTACAGGGGTGCGCGGGAAGTTCCACACGCAATCACATCAGGGTACGTGTATTACAGGGGTGCGCGGGGAGCACCACACGTGAATTTCACGTGTGGGTCCTCCCAGGTGTTCCCTCTACACCCTCCACGGCCCCTGCAGGTGGCTCACACCACAGGGGCCTACCCTGCACATGTCCTGCAGGCACCCCATCCACCATGGCCATGCCACCCAGCCAACCCACATGTCAACTTGCGCTACTGCCCACAAAAGCATGTCCCCCTGCACCCCCAGCCACCAGGGGAATCCTCCACCAGGCCCCCACCCATGTCTCCCACCACCCCCACCCCCCAGCAGTGCAGGGTCACCCTCCACCAGGCCCCCACCCATGTCTCCCACCACCCCCACCCCCCAGCAGTGCAGGGTCACCCGCCACCAGGCCCCCACCCATGTCCAACTCATGTTCCGCACCCCCCCACCCCACAGCACTGTGGGGCACCTGCCAGCAGGCCCCCACCCATGTCTCCCACCACCCCCACCCCCCAGCAGTGCAGGGGCACCCGCCAGCAGGCCCCCACCCATGTCCAACTCATGTTCCCCACCCCCCCCACCCCCCAGCAGTGCAGGGGCACCCACCACCAGGCCCCCACCCATGTCTCCCACCACCCCCACCCCCCAACAGTGCAGGGGCACCCGCCACCAGGCCCCCACCCATGTCCAACTCATGTTCACCAGAAGCACTGTGGGGCACCTGCCAGCAGGCCCACACCCATGTCTCCCACCACCCCCACCTCCCAGCAGTGCAGGGGCACCCACCAGCAGGCCCCCACCCATGTCCAATTCATGTTCCCATCCCCCACCCCCCAGCAGTGCAGGGGCACCCTCCACCAGGCCCCCACCCATGTCTCCCACCACCCCCACCCCCCAGCAGTGCAGGGGCACCCGCCACCAGGCCCCCACCCATGTCCAACTCATGTTCCCCACCGCCCCCACCCCCCAGCACTGTGGGGCACCTGCCAGCAGGCCCCCACTCATGTCTCCTACCCCCCAACCCCCCAGCAGTGCAGGGGTACCCACCACCAGGCCCCCACCCATGTCTCCCACCACCCCCACCCCCCAGCAGTGCAGGGGCACCCACCACCAGGCCCCCACCCATGTCCAACTCATGTTCCCCACCACCCCCACCCCCCAGCACTGTGGGGCACCTGCCAGCAGGCCCCCACCCATGTCTCCCACCCCCCCGCCCCCCAGCAGTGCAGGGGCACCCACCATCAGGCCCCCACCCATGTCCAACTCATGTCTCCCACCACCCCCACCCCCCAGCAAAGTGGGGCACCTGCCAGCAGGCCCCCACTCATGTCCAACTCATGTACCCCTGCACCCCCACCCCCCAGCACTGTGGTGCACCTGCCAGCAGGCCCCCACCCATGTCCAACTCATGTTCCCCTGCCAACATGTCATCACAATCTAGATCCCTGGTCCCTATGGTCAGCCTCCAAATGCAAAACACCCACCCGAGTATTGCATCCACCCACACATAATTGGCAATTACATGACAGAACACCAATTGCAAGTTCCGAAACAAACACATTTCCCTCACATACACCCAATGGGTGTCAGTGAATCTCAAAACCCATATCATGATTTGCATGAAACCAATGAGATGATGCTACACATTGAAGTTTGATAAAAAAAAATATGTATTAAAGGAAACATAAATAGAATCAAAAATAAAGAAACAGAAATGGGAATGTACAAAAATGAAAAAAAGCATGTCCGTGAAAAAAAGCAAAACCAAAAATCAAAATCCAAAGTAATGGTGTCCAAAGTCACTGTCCAGAAAACAAAATCCAATGGGAAATAAAATTGAAAGTCATTGCTCCATGGTTAAAATGTGAAAGAAAAATACAATCCAACAGTGAACTATGTACATACAAACAAGCCAGGGTCCGTCATCCCAACAAAAGAAAGGAAACCTATCTAACTACACTAACTAATAAAATAAACTATATACAAAAATGTGGCCAATGTCCGAAAGGTCCAAAATAAATCCAAAAAAAAATGAAACCTAACACTACCTTCATAACTGTGTACAAGGGCAGCGGGCTAGTTTGACGGCTCACTTGTGGATGTCCCGGGCCAGGGCATCATCAAACTCCTGCTCAATGTCCCGGAGGCGGTCCTCCTCCATGGCCCCGAGGGTCCGCAGGGCCGTCGACGTGTCCACCTCCAAACCCCTGCGGATTGCCACGAGGCACTCGGCCCGCCTCAGGGCCCTCCGCATGGAGTTCTCCACCCAGACCATTGTGAGCCGTGCCTCTTCCGCCCGCTGCCGCTCCGCATCTATGGCGTGGCCCAACCGCTGCCACACGGAAGCCACTCTCTGTCCTGGGTCCTCCTGCCCTCCGGCCGATGCCTGCCCCTCCGATGTTGAAGGCCCCGAGCCTTCATGCTCCCACCACGTTGCTGCTGCTGCTGCTGTGCCTCTGCCCATGCACTGCCTCCTGCTGCCTGCACATCCTCCGCCGGCTGGGGTGCAGTCGTTGATGTGGCCACCCCTGCTGGACGTCCGACTCCCGACTGTGGCAGGGATGCCTCCTCCACCAGCCTGGCCGCACCGTCAGAGGCAGCTCCACAGGGCACCCAGGTGACTGATGGGTGGGAAGATGGCACGGAGGACGACTGGCGCGTATGGGGTTCAGTTGAGGAGGGGGTCGTAGCAAGCCCCATCATACGGAGGAATCCGGCCTGGGTGACCTGTCCCAGCAGGCTGGCGTGGTCAACGAGCCATTCGAGATGACGTGCAGTCTCCTCATGAAAAGACTGCAGGTCACCTCGCATGGCCCGTTGACGCAACGCCACACCACTCAGAACAGGCTCAACCCGGACCCGGATAGCCACGTCTGCAGGCAGAGGAAGGCCAGTTGTCGTGAGCTCATCCCCTGCCTGAAAACGGGTCTGGACATAGGCATCCCTGCTGGTGCAAGATGATGCAGGGACAGGATCAGGGACAGGATTGCACACAGGCACCTCCGCGGCGGCCTGTGCTGCCTCCTGTCCCTGGTCCTGCACTGCACCACTAGCACCAGTGGGATCCCCACCTCCAGACCCTGTCTCTGTTGCTTGCTTGGCCTCCTCCTCCACCAAACCCCCCACCAACCTGGATGACTCCGTGCCATCTTCCCCCGTTGGGCCCTGTGGGGTCCCAGCTGCCCCTTCTGCTGCCGAGGAGTCCAACTCCAACCTCCGCCTCTTGGACCTACCCCCAGCAGCTGCGGCCTGGGACGCGGCACCGGACTCCTCACTCCCCGACGAGATGACAACATGGGAGGGGAGCCGGGCCTTGTGTCTCCGGCTGGCGGTGGGATCCCCGCCGCTGTGCTCCACAGCACCTTCTCCGCCCTCTTCATCAGTTGACGCTGCAGACAGGGAGAAATAAAACACAGGCATCAGGGCACTGTACAATTGACACATACGCACTTGACAGTTGTACATGAGTGGCATTGGCAAACCTCAGACATGTCATCACAATCCCCAACACACATGTCATTTCAACTCGCACACATGAGCCATACCACAGCCATATCGCAACTGCCAGCACCATCCATACACATACAACAGCATGAGCAGGCAAAGGTGAGCCAGACATCACATGCAACACAGGAAGTGCACCACACATGTACACACACCACCACACTTGCATGCATGTGTACACCTCTGCCAAGTGTCGCAGTGTACAGATGGGCATCAATGTCACATCTGCCGATCAGGCTTCCACATATCGCTTTCACATGCATCCATGTTGCATCACTGTTGCACCCTTGTCAAATGCACACCGATGCACATGTACACAGTGCTGATACATGCAGCTGAAAACAACATACATGCGTGACATCACGGACATGTCTACTTACATACACATTCATCCAAACATGTGTGCCCACACAACTGCATTTGGCATGCAAGCCTACACACACAAGCACCATCCATGTCTCACACATTCCAGCCCTCGTATGTGTTAGCCCCACGGCCCTGTACACCCCCACCCATACTCGACCCCATACAAACAGATGTGCAACCTGCACACTACTGAAAAATCACCACACGCACAGCTCACAATCAGGATGCATGTACACTTACCGCTCGACTCCAGACGGGTCTGCCTCTCAAGGACCTGGACGTGGAGCGCTGGGGATATGCGTTCCAGGACCCTCATCTGTTCTTCCGACAAGTGGCCCCGGCGCCCCTTGGCATCCGCTGCCTTCAAGAGGCGCCGGGCCTTGTTCAGGGTCCTGGACCTGAAGTCCTCCCAGCGCTTCTTGACATGTTGGAAGTCGCGGACTGCCACCCCCTCCGCTTTGATGGCAGTCACGATGTAAGTCCAGATCCGAGTCCGTACTTCATTGTCGGCGCTGCAACTTCTGAAGAGGGCATCATACTGCCTCAGGACTTGCTCCACCAGGACACCAACTTCAGGGGTTGTCAGTGGTCTCAGATGGTGTTTGCCCCGACATGACAACCCCAGAGGCAGGAGTGGGTGGGCAACTGGGTCCTGGGGCTGAGCTGTGGAGCGATGGAATCCCAGTCGGGAGTCTTCGGTTCCAACAGGGGTGGTCACAGCAACAGCACCCTTGGCTGATGTGCAGGCAGCAAATGGCAGGGCACGTGGGCAGCAGGCAGTCAGGCAGCAGCAGATGGCAGGTGGGAGCGTGCTCAGGGCTCTGGGGGGCAGTAGTTCGGCCTTCTGGGCAGGAGCGTGGTCTTCCGTGTGCTTACGCGTGGCCAGCTTGATACGGAGTGATTTGGCACGTGAAAATTCGGCACGTCAGCGTGTAATTCGAGGAAAGGCCCTTAGCGCGTCAGCGCGTCTGCACGCATACGCATTTTCATTGGACAGAAGGCCCCTCAAGCGCAAGCGCCCCTATGATGTGACGCATACAGGTGTGCATGGGCATTTCAGCACGCATGAAAAACTGCACGTCCGAGTGTCATCGCGTGTGATCGGAGGGAAGTGAGCGTACATGCGATTGGCCTGGGTACGTGTGTTTCGGGGTGCGCGGGAAGTTCCACACGCGATTAGCCTGGGTACGTGTGTTCCGGGGTGCGCGGGTACTTTCACACGCGATTGGTGGAAATCCACGTGTGTTCTGTCATCACGTGCAATGAGGGAAACACCCGTGTGCGTCACGTCACAGACGCGCTCACGCGCTAAGGGCCTTTGGTCCAATGAAATCGCATATGCGTGCTGCCGTGCATACGCGCTAAGGGCCTTTCCTCGAATTACACGCAGACGTACTGGATTTTCACGTGCCAAATCACTCCGTATCAAGCTGGCCACGCGTAAGCACACGGAAGACCACGCTCCTGCCCAGAAGGCCGAACTACTGCCCCCCAGAGCCCCGAGCACGCTCCCACCTGCCATCTGCTGCTGCCTGACTGCCTGCTGCCCACGTGCCCTGCCATTTGCTGCCTGCACATCAGCCAGGGGTGCTGTTGCTGTGACCACCCCTGCTGGAACCAAAGACTCCCGACTGGGATTCCATCGCTCCACAGCCCAGCCCCAGGACCCAGTTGCCCACCCACTCCTGCCTCTGGGGTTGTCATGTCGGGGCAAACACCATCTGAGACCACTGACAACCCCCGGCCAGAGAGGCAGAGGGGCACCAGCTTCAGTGCCACCGAAGTTGGTGTCCTGGTGGAGCAAGTCCTGGGGCAGTATGATGCCCTCTTCGGAAGTTCCCGCGCCGACAAGGAAGGATGGACTCGGATCTGGACTGACATCGTGACTGCCATCAACGCGGAGGGGGTGGCAGTCCGCGACTTCCAACATGTCAAGAAGCGCTGGGAGGACTTCAGGTCCAGGACCCTGAACAAGGCCCGGCGCCTCTTGAAGGCAGCGGATGCCAAGGGGCGCCGGGGCCACTTGTCGGAAGAACAGATGAGGGTCCTGGAACGCATATCCCCAGCGCTCCACGTCCAGGTCCTTGAGAGGCAGACCCGTCTGGAGTCGCGCGGTAAGTGTACATGCATCCTGATTGTGAGCTGTGCGTGTGGTGATTTTTCAGTAGTGTGCAGGTTGCACATCTGTTTGTATGGGGTCGAGTATGGGTTGGGGTGTACAGGGCCGCGGGGCTAACACATGCGAGGGCTGGAATGTGTGAGACATGGATGGTGCTTGTGTGTGTAGGCTTGCATGCCAAATGCAGTTGTGTGGGCACACATGTTTGGATGAATGTGTATGTAAGTAGACATGTCCGTGATGTCACGCATGTATGTTGTTTTCAGCTGCATGTATCAGCACTGTGTACATGTGCATCTGTGTGTATTTGACAAGGGTGCAACAGTGATGCAACATGGATGCATGTGACAGCGGTATGTGGAAGCCTGATAGGCAGATGTGACATGGATGCCCATCTGAACACTGCGACACTTGGCAGAGGTGTACACATGCATGCAAGTGTGGTGGTGTGTGTACATGTGTGGTGCACTTCCTGTGTTGCATGTGATGTCTGGCTCACCTTTGCCTGCTCATGCTGTTGTATGTGTATGGATGGTGCTGGCAGTTGCGATATGGCTGTGGTATGGCTCATGTGTGCGAGTTGAAATGACATGTGTGTTGGGGTTTGTGATGACATGTCTGAGGTTTGCCAATGCCACTCATGTACAACTGTCATGTGTGTATGTGTCCATTGTACAGTGCCCTGATGCCTGTGTTTTATTTCTCCCTGTCTGCAGCGTCAACTGATGAAGAGGGCGGAGAAGGTGCTGTGGAGCACAGCGGCGGGGATCCCACCGCCAGCCAGAGACGCGAGGCCCGGCTCCCCTCCCATGTTGTCATCTCATCGGGGAGTGAGGAGTCCGGTGCCGCGTCCCAGGCCGCAGCTGCTGGGGGGAGGTCCAAGAGGCGGAGGTTGGAGTTGGACTCCTCGGCAGCAGAAGGGGCAGCTGGGACCCCACAGGGCCCAACGGGGGAAGATGGCACGGAGTCATCCAGGTTGGTGGGGGGTTTGGTGGAGGAAGAGGCTGTGCAAGCAACAGAGATGGGGTCTGGAGGTAGGGATCCCACTGGTGCTAGTGGTGCAGTGCAGGACCAGGGACAGGAGGCAGCACAGGCCGCCGCGGAGGTGCCTGTGTGCAATCCTGTCCCTGATCCTGTCCCTGCATCATCTTGCACCAGCAGGGATGCCTACGTCCAGACCCGTTTTCAGGCAGGGGATGAGCTCACGACAACTGGCCTTCCTCTGCCTGCGGACGTGGCTATCCGGGTCCGGGTTGAGCCTGTTCTGAGTGGTGTGGCGTTGCGTCAACGGGCCATGCGAGGTGACCTGCAGTCTTTTCATGAGGAGACTGCACATCATCTCGAATGGCTCGTTGACCGCGTTGGCCTACTGGGACAGGTCACCCAGGCCGGATTCCTCCGTTTGATGGGGCTTGCTATGACCCCCTCCTCAACTGAACACTCTATGCGCCAGTCATCCTCCGTGCCATCTTTCCACCCATCAGTCACCTGGGTGCCCTGTGGAGCTGCCTCTGACGGTGCAGCCAGGCTGGTGGAGGAGGCATCCCTGCCACAGTCGGGAGTCGGACGTCCAGCAGGGGTGGCCACATCAACGACTGCACCCCAGCCGGCGGAGGATGTGCAGGCAGCAGAAGGCAGTGCACGGGCAGAGGCACAGCAGCAGCAGCAACATGGTGGGAGCCATGAAGGCTCGGGGCCTTCAACATCGGAGGGGCAGGCATCGGCCGGAGGGCAGGAGGACCCAGGACAGAGAGTGTCTTCCGTGTGGCAGCGGTTGGGCCACGCCAAAGATGCGGAGCGGCAGCGGGCAGATGAGACACGTCTCACAATGGTCAGGGCGGAGAACTCCATGCAGAGGGCCCTGAGGCGGGCCGAGTGCCTCGAGGCAATCTGCAGGGGTTTGGAGGTGGACACGTCGACGGCCCTGCGGACCCTTGGGGCCATGGAGGAGGACCGCCTCCGGGATATTGAGCAGGAGTTCGATGATGCCCTGGCCCGGGACATCCACAAGTGAGCCGTCAAACTAGCCCGCTGCCCTTGTACATATTTATGTAGGTATGTAGGTAGTGTTAGGTTTCATTTTTTTTTAAATTTATTTTGGACCTTTCGGACATTGGCCACATTTTTGTATATAGTTTATTTTATTAGTTAGTGTAGTTAGATAGGTTTCCTTTCTTTTGTTGTGATGATGGACCCTGGCTTGTTTGTATGTACATAGTTCACTGTTGGATTGTATTTTTCTTTCATATTTTAACCATGGAGCAATGGCTTTCAATTTTATTTCCCATTGGATTTTGTTTTCTGGACAGTGACTTTGGACGCCATTACTTTGGATTTGGATTTTTGGTTTTGCTTTTTTTCACGGACATGCTTCTTTTCATTTGTGTACATTCCCATTTCTGTTTCTTTATTTTTGATTCTATTTATGTTTCCTTTAATACATATTTTTTTATCAAACTTCAATGTGTTGTATCATCTCATTGGTTTCATGCATATCATGATATAGGTTTTGAGATTCACTGACACCCATTAGGTGTATGTGAGGGAAATGTGTTTGTTTCGGAACTTGCAATTGGTGTTCTGTCATGTAATTGCCAATTATGAGTGGGTGGATGCAATACTCGGGTGGGTGTTTTGCATTTGCAGGCTGACCATAGGGACCAGGGATCTATATTGTGATGACATGTTGGCTGGGGAACATGAGTTGGACATGGGTGGGGGTCTGCTGGCAGGTGCACCACAGTGCTGGGGGGTGGGGGTGCAGGGGTACATGAGTTGGACATGAGTGGGGGCCTGCTGGCAAGTGCCCCACAGTGCTGGGGGGTGGGGGTGGTGGGAGACATGGTTGGGGGCCTGCTGGCAGGTGCCCCACAGTGCTGGGGGGTGGGGGTGGTGGGGAACATGAGTTGGACATGGGTGGGGGCCTGGTGGTGGGTGCCCCTGCACTGCTGGGGGGTGGCGGTGGTGGGAGACATGGGTGGGGGCCTGGTGGTGGGTGCCCCTGCACTGCTGGGGGGTGAGGGGGGTGGGAGACATGAGTGGGGGCCTGCTGGCAGGTGCCCCACAGTGCTGGGGGGTGGGGGTGGTGGGGAACATGAGTTGGACATGGGTGGGGGCCTGGTGGCGGGTGCCCCTACACTGCTGGGGGGTGGGGTGGGTGGGAGACATGGTTGGGGGCCTGCTGGCAGGTACCCCACAGTGCTGGGGGGTGGGGGTGGTGGGGAACATGAGTTGGACATGGGTGGGGGCCTGGTGGTGGGTGCCCCTGCACTGCTGGGGGGTGGCGGTGGTGGGAGACATGGGTGGGGGCCTGGTGGTGGGTGCCCCTGCACTGCTGGGGGGTGAGGGGGGTGGGAGACATGAGTGGGGGCCTGCTGGCAGGTGCCCCACAGTGCTGGGGGGTGGGGGTGGTCAGGAACATGTGTTGGACATGGGTGGGGGCCTGCTGGCAGGTGCCCCACAGTGCTGGGGGTGGGGGTGGTGGGTAACATGAGTTGGACATGGGTGGGGGCCTGGTGGTGGGTGCCCCTGCACTGCTGGGGGGGTGGGAGACATGGGTGGGGGCCTGGTGGAGGGTGCCCCTGCACTGGTGGGGGGTGGGGGGGTGGGGAACATGAGTTGGACATTGGTGAGGGCCTGGTGGAGGGTGCCCCTGCACTGCTGGGGGTGCAGGGGGTGGCTAATATGAGTTGGACATGGGTGGGGGCCTGCTGGCAGGTGCTCCACAGTGCTGGGGGGTGGGGGGGGTGGGGAACATGAGTTGGACATGGGTGGGGGCCTGGTGGTGGGTGCCCCTGCACAGCTGGCGGGCGGGGGGGTGGGAGACATTGGTGGGGGCCTGCTGGCAGGTGCCACACAGTGCTGGGGGGTGGGGGGGGTGGGAGACATGGGTGGGGGCCTGCTGGCAGGTGCCCCTGCACTGCTGGGGGGTGGGGGGTGGGAGACATGAGTGGGGGCCTGCTGGCAGGTGCCCCACAGTGCTGGGGGGTGGGGGTGGTGGGGAACATGAGTTGGACATGGGTGGGGGCCTGCTGGCAGGTGCCCCACAGTGCTGGGGGGTGGGGGGGGTGGGAGACATGGGTGGGGGCCTGGTGGTGGGTGCCCCTGCACTGCTAGGGGGTGAGGGTGGTGGGAGACATGGGTGGGGGCCTGGTGGAGGGTGCCCCTGCACTGCTGGGGGGTGGGGGGGTGGGGAACATGAGTTGGACATGGGTGGGGGCCTGCTGGCAGGTGCCCCACAGTGCTGGGGGGTGGGGGGGTGGGGAACATGAGTTGGACATGGGTGGGGGCCTTTTGGTGGGTGCCCCTGCACTGCTGGGGGGTAGGGGGGTGGGAGACATGGGTGGGGGCCTGCTGGCAGGTGCCCCGCAGTGCGGGGGGTGGGGGGGTGGGGAACATGAGTTGGACATGGGTGTCGGCCTGGTGGTGGGTGCCCCTGCACTGCTGGGGGGTGGGGGGGTGGGAGACATGGGTGGGGGCCTGCTGGCAGGTGCCTCACAGTGCTGAGGGGTAGGGGGGGTGGGGAACATAAGTTGGACATGGGTGGGGGCCTGCTGGCAGGTGCCCCACATTGCTGGGGGGTGGGGGGGGTGGGAGACATGGGTGGGGGCCTGGTGGAGTGTGCCCCTGGTGGCTGGGGGTGCAGGGGGACATGCGTTGGTGGGCAGTAGTGCAAGTTGACATGTGGGTTGGCTGGGGGGCATGGCCATGGTGGATGGGGTGCCTGCAGGACATGTGCAGGATAGGCCCCTGTGGTGTGAGCCACCTGCAGGGGCCGTGGAGGGTGTAGAGGGAACACCTGGGAGGACCCACACATGCAATTCACGTGTGGTGCTCCCCGCGCACCCCGAAGTACACGTACCCTGATGAGATTGCGTGTGGAACTTCCCGCGCACCCCTGTAATACATGTACCCTGCTCGCACGGGGCCAATCGCGTGTGGAACTTCCCGTGCACCCCTGATATACACGTACCCTGCTGATGTTGCGTGTGAAACTTCCCCCGCACCCCTGAAATACACGTACCCTGCTGGAATCACGTGTGGAACTTCCCGCGCACCCCTGAAATACGCGTACCCTGCTCGCACGGGGCCAATCGCGTGTGGAACTTCCCGCGCACCCCTGAAATACACGTACCCTGCTGATGTCGCGTGTGAAACTTCCCCCGCACCCTGAAATACACGTACCCTGCTGAAATCGCGTGTGGAACTTCCCGCGCACCCCTGAAATACGCGTACCCTGCTGAAATCACGTGTGGAACTTCCCGCGCACCCCTGAAATACACGTACCCTTCTGGAATCGCGTGTGGAACTTCCTGCGCACCCCTGAAATACGCATACCCTGCTCCACGGGTCAATCGCGTGTGGAACTTCCTGCTCACCCCTGAAATACACATACCCTGCTGATGTCGCGTGTGAAACTTCCCCCGCACCCTGAAATACACGTACCCTGATGAGATCGCGTGTGGAACTTCCCGCGCACCCCTGAAATACACGTACCCTGCTCGCACGGGGCCAATCGCGTGTGGAACTTCCCGCGCACCCCTGATATACACGTACCCTGCTGATGTCCCGTGTGAAACTTCCCCCACACCCTGAAATACACGTACCCTGCTGAAATCGCGTGTGGAACTTCCCGCGCACCCCTGAAATACACGTACCCTGATGGAATCGCGTGTGGAACTTCCCGCGCACCCCTGGAATACACGTACCCTGCTGATGTTGCGTTTGATACTTCCCCCGCACCCCAAAGTACACGTACCCTGATGAGATCGCGTGTGGAACTTCCCGCGCACCCCTGTAATACACGTACCCTGCTCGCACGGGGCCAATCACATGTGGAACTTCCTGCGCACCCCTGATATACACGTACCCTGCTGATGTCGCGTGTGAAACTTCCCGCGCACCCCTGAAATACACGTACCCTGCTTTAATCGCGTGTGGAACTTCCCGCGCACCCCTGAAATACGCGTACCCTGCTCGCACAGGGCCAATCGCGTGTGGAACTTCCCTCGCACCCCTGAAATACATGTACCTTGCTGATGTCGCGTGTGAAACTTCCCCCGCACACCGAAATACACGTACCCTGCTGAAATCGCGTGTGGAACTTCCCGCGCACCCCTGAAATACGCGTACCCTGCTGAAATCGCGTGTGGAACTTCCCGCGCACCCCTGAAATACACGTACCCTGCTGGAATCGCGTGTGGAACTTCCCGCGCACCCCTGAAATACGCGTACCCTGCTCGCACGGGGCCAATCGCATGTGGAACTTCCCACGCACCCCTGAAATACACATACCCTGCTGATGTCGCGTGTGGAACTTTCCCCGCACCCCGAAATACACGTAGCCTGATGAGATCGCGTGTGGAACTTCCCGCGCACCCCTGAAATACGCGTACCCTGCTCGCACGGGGCCAATCGCGTGTGGAACTTCCCGCGCACCCCTGATATACACGTACCCTGCTGATGTCGCGTGTGAAACTTCCCCCGCACCCTGAAATACACGTACCCTGCTGAAATCACGTGTGGAACTTCCCGCGCACCCCTGAAATACACGTACCCTGCTGGAATCGCCTGTGGAACTTCCCGCGCACCCCTGATATACGCTTACCCTGCTGAAATCACGTGTGGAACTTCCCGCGCACCCCTGAAATACACGTACCCTGTTGGAATCGCGTGTGGAACTTCCCGCGCACCCCTGAAATACGCGTACCCTGCTCGCACGGGGCCAATCGCGTGAGGTACTTCCCGTGCACCCCAGTGATACACGTAGCCCGCTTGCCGTGCTGGTACAGGGTTAGCGCAGCCCTTTGCGCTGGATTGGGGATTTTGATGGCTTTTCCCTGCGCGAGAGTTGTTCTTGGGGGGGCGTAACTGGCGCTGCTGCAGGGTCGCTGCGCCACTGTGCGTCACGGCTGGTTTTGGTGGCTGGAATCCATGAATACGCTGTGCACGGAAATGGATTTTAGCGCACGCGGCTGGTGCAGGGATTCGCACGCGCACACTGTGCGCCAGCCGCGTGCACCACTTGTGCGCTAAATTCTATGAATTACCCCTTATATATTGTATTTTTCTTATTCCACAGATGGCGCCCGAATAGGGACCCTCAAGATCGACTTCGTCTCGTTGAACGTTGGCTCGGCTATCGGACCGGGATCGGACGGTGCCAACAGAAACGGCCACTCTGGAGGAGAAGCGAATTCCTTGACAAAACTGCACGATCCGATCCCTGAACGGTGAGCTGTAGCCCGAGACGACGTCTTGACGAGGGTCCATATATCGAGGTGGGTAAATTTGCCGAAAATCACCAGACACGTGGGTCCTTAGCATTGTCCTTAGTAACCCGATCAGGCCTCCCAGTCCTTTGGTCATATGACAAGTGTCGAAAAGTCACGGTTATATGATCAAAATAAACAATTGGAGTCAGTTACGAACACAGACTGGGCGTTTCAGCTAGGCATTCAGAAAATGTACCCTTCAAAAGATTTTCATACGTCAGATGAATTGGTTAATAAACTTTTGCATGAACCAAGGCCCAATGCCTCTGCGCCACCCCGTACGTCCCTCCTCCTGGTGCTTTGCCCCTTCCCGTTGTTATTCCCCCTCCTATAGTTCCTCCGGTCCCCCCTGTTGTTTTCCCTTTGTTCTTCCAGCCGTCGCTCCTTTGCCTGCCCTCTTGCCTCCACCTGTTGATTTTCAGAATGTGCCTACTCTTCCTCATCCAAGTGATTCTGCATCGCTTGTAGTAGACCAGGGAGCGAGACCAAGGGTTATGACTCGTAATACTGTTTCCCCAGAAAAAAAAGAATGAATTGATTGCTTGGGCTAAACATTGTATGGAGAAGGGTGAACAAGCTGATGTTTTTTCCACACTCGAAAATTTAAAAGGTATTCCTGAGAAAAATGTTTTTATTGAAGGATTAGGGACTCATTTAAGTATAATGTGGAATAGATTAAACGATGTAGATTTCCCACAAGGGTTACGGGATTTGAACGCCTTAGCGTTGTCCAGAGATACTGCGGATAAGGTATATGAGCATGTTGAGAGGATTTTTTGAGTATAGGAAGGAGTTGGAAGGGTTACAGAATGAGGAAGCAGATGGTGGTAATTTAGGTATTATGTACTTACAGAAACGGTGTTCTCCTCGCCGTGAATTAAAAGGTGAGGAAGCGCGAATTTGTACAAAGGATGCAATACGATGGATTTCGGATATGTCGATAACTCCAGATGGAGTATATGACACATAAAGTCAGTATATGTTAGAAATGCAAAAGAAAGTGATACAGGTTATGGTAGAATACCTGCAGAATGAGTGTGTAAAAAAAAGATTTGTTGTCCCGCAGAATTGTTGAGTGTTTATAAGAGAGCCTTTTCGATTGATACTTCTTCAACTGCCTTAGCGCTTGATTTGGCTCTGTTGCTTAGTAAGCGTTCGGAGCTGCCTACTTCTCAGTTGCCTATGAGAGAGATCCCTCCGACATTTGTCCCAAAAGTTGAGATTGCGGCCGATGCTGCGCAGGGGAAATTCCTGTACATTACATATCACAGTTTGTTCACGTCCCGTTTTCAAGACAGGAAGTGAACACCATAAAGCAATCTATTCCCGATGTAAGAAAGAATCCGACCGGGTTCTATAAAGAATTAGAGTCAGTCTTACAGTCGTCGGTATTCACCTTAAGTGATATTGATTTATTATTTCCCGTACTCCTGCCAGTTGATTTATGGAAACAGATTAGGACTGTAGATGATGTACCCGGGTGAGGAGATACATGGGATAACATGGCTGGCTCGACAGAGAAAGACCAGCTGCCGAGCGACCGCCTCAAGTGATATTAACTTTGCCTGATAGGATTATTGTAAAATTGAAAACCACAGTTCCTGAAAAAAGAATCATTTGGGACAAGCTTACGGCCTGTGTCCAAGGAAAGTCTGAGGGTGCTACCGATTTCTTCAATCGGTTCAAACAGGTATTTTCGGATTTCAGTGGACAAGACTTGGGCACAGAGTCAGGAAAAAGGCTGTTTGTCGACAAATTTGTACGTGGATTGTTGCCCGACATCCAGTTACAGATTATGTCTTCCGAAAGCGCTTGGCAGGCGAAGTCTCAATCAGAAGTACTGCACATGGCTCAGTACAATGAAAATCGTGTGAATAATGAAAAGGAAAAACGATAAAAACAAATGGTGACTTGAAAACAAAGGTCCTATTACAACAGATTGTTAGGAACCCTAGAGGGGGTAATCAATTTAGAGGTCAGTACTTTCCACAGGGAAGTACGCCCCTGGCTCCGGTAACCATTAACCAGTGTGCCTATTGTCGAAAGGAAGGCCACTGGCGCGCACAATGTCCGACCTTGCAGCAAAGGCCATTTGGGAACATGGGTAGACAATCCAGAGGTCGCCCAGGTGCAGGGGGCCCTGGCAGAGGTCAGTTTGCACCAGAATCACAGCAACCTCCTTCACAAGATAAGCAAGTTTCTTATGTGGATAATAGAAAAAAATGTTATCACCCTTCTGCCGCGTACCTCTCTGAAGAGCTTCCTCTTGATAATATTCTGTTTCGCTAGGATTGCCCAAAGCAGGATTTGGAACCCACGCCTATTCCTGTTCATCATAAAGGCCCCTACATTGAGATGGCGCTTGGAAATAGGAAGCATCTATTTTTAGTAGATACGGGAGCACAGAAATGTTCCATTGACCATTCATGGGTTCCAAATATTCCCCTGTCAGGGCAGTCCAACGTTTCTGTAGGGTTTTCAGGCCCACCTGTAGTTTGTCCCGTCTCTTTGCCGGTACCGATAACACTGGGTCCCTTCACGGAACAGTGTCCATTTCTACTTACCACAAACTGTGGGGAGAACTTGCTGGGGTTAAATTTGTTGAAGCTATTGCATGCAGTAATACATTGTTCTCCGGACGGAGTTCGGTTAACAATTTCCCCTCAGCAATCACTCGCCTCTGAGTTTTTGACTCGACCTTTACTGCCAGAATTCAGTAATGTTCCAGAAAGCTTATGGGCAATTGATGATAATGATGTGGTCATTCTTCAAATTGAACCTGTTAAAATTATTCTGAAACATGGAGTAAAATTGCCTCGCATTCTGCAATATAAGATTTCAGTTGAAGGCGAGCAGGCTGTGAAATGTATAGTTTCTGATTTTGTACATCGTGGAGTAATTGAGGAAATTACGGGTAGCCTATGTAACAGCCCCATTTTGCCAGTTTACAAAAAAGGTGATAATGTGATTCCCTTTCGGTTTATAATTGATTTACGCGCTATTAACAAAATTGTAGCCCCTCAATTTCCTATTGTACCTGATGTTACTATGATACTAACCATGATTCCGGCTTCTGCCACTCATTTTAGCGTTGTTGATCTTAAAAACGCGTTTTTCAGTATTCCTATACACAAGGATAGCAGGTATTTGTTCGCGTTTACCCTAGGTGGACGCTCGTTCACATTCACTCGTGCACCACAAGGGTATACTGAGAGTCCAAGTATTTATAGAAGGGCAATAAAAGAGCAGCTCGCTACTCTTGAGTTGCCTACTACTTGCACGTTACTACAGTATGTAGATGATCTCCTCTTGGCTGCTGAATCTGAGAGTGCCTGTAAAAAAGGCACCGTGTTGTTGCTTTGTCATCTAGCGAAACATGGCCACAAAGCTTCACTCAAAAAATTCCAATATTGTTGTCAGGAGGTCGCCTATTTAGGCTATCTCCTGTCAAAGGAGTGAAGACGGTTGACACCTGAACGAATAAAGACTATTTCTGGCATGTCTGTCCCAAATACGCAGATTAACGATTAAACCAATGCTGGCTTTGACAAAGAAGGGCATTTCTTTGCAATTGCCATGGACTTTGGAACACCAGACAGCATTTGATTTGCACAAATCTGCGCTGTGTTCAGTGCCGGTTTTAGGAACTCAGAATTTTGACAAGGCCTTTGTGTTGTATGTGCATGAACGTGATGGATGTGCTTTGGCTGTGTTAACGCAGGAACATGGAGGGAAGAATAGGCCATGTGGCTATTTCTCATCCGCCCTTGATCCTGTTGCATGCGCTTTGCCGAGATGTTTGAGAGCTGTTGCTGCTGCTGCTGCGTCTGTAAAACAGAGTGAGGTACCATTAGGGTTAACGCATGACCCAGGACCATTCCCTCACTCTGTTTTACAGACGCAGCAGCAGCAGCAACAGCTCTCAAACATCTCGGCAAAGTTCGGAGTTCCTAAAACCGGCACTGAACACAGTAGATATTTTATTGAATAGAACTCAAACGCAACACCTCACTTCTGCATGATTGACAAGATATGAACTAATCTTGTTTGCTCCCCACATTCAAATTCAGAGGTGTTGTGTATTAAATCCGGCTGAACTTTTACCTGTCCCGCAAGATACTGTTGATGGTGACGAAACGTCACACGATTGCCTTTATGTGACAGAACAAGAATCGATCTGAAAGACATGCCTTTGAATAGCCCACAAGGAGAGCTATTTTGTGATGGCTCTTGTTTTAAACTTCCGAACGGTACATCCACGGCTGCTTATGCCGTCACTACTTTAAGCACGATTGTGGAAACCAAAAGAATTATACATAATTCCGCGCAGGCCGCAGAAATTATAGCGTTAACTCGAGCTTGTGAACTTTCTGAAGGGCTTACAGTAAATATACATACCGATAGTCAGTATTCTTTTGGGGTGGTTCACAACTTAGATAGACTTTGGAAAGAACGAGGGTTCTTGACCTCGCACGGCACGAAAATCCAGCATGGCACTTTAATAGTGCGATTACTTTCGGCACTCGCACTGCCTGTTCAGCTAGCTATCATAAAATGTGCAGTACATCAAAAGGTTACAGATGATGTAGGAAAAGGGAATGCTTTCGCTGATCAGATAGCTAAACAAACTGCCACTGATTTTAGTTCAGAAATGTATACTGTAAGAGAAACTGTAAATATTTGCACTTTAGGTGAAAGTATTGATTCTGTAAAAGACATTCAAGCAGATGCTTGAGGAAACTAAGAGATGGATCGAGGGTGCAGGGAGACTGGATGATGATGATGGGTGTTGGGTGGACAATGTTGAAGGAAAATGGTTACTCACTGACGCCTACATTACAATGATGGTTATTATGGCTCATGGTCCGACACATGTTTGTGCGCGTAAATTGACTAAAATGCTACACAGTGTATGGGCCAATGATAAGATTTTCAAAACTGCGGAGCGCTTTGTCCAAGAGTGCATGGTCTGCTTGCAGCACAATGTAGGAAAAGGTACCTCGACTCCTAGAGGAAGTTTCGCTCCACCTTCTGTTCCTAGAGGAAGTTTCGCTCCACCTTCTGTTCCGTTTGAGGTTATTCACTTTGATTTTATTGAAATGGAACGTTGAAACAATCTTAAATATGTGTTGGTTGTCATTTGTGCATTTAGTAAGTGGGTTGAGGCCTTCCCGGTTAGAGATGCAATGGCCATAACCACGGCAAAAACTCTGTTGAAAGAGTATTTTCCTAGGTTCGGGCTGCCGAGAGTCATCTGGTCGGATAATGGGCCACACTTTATCGCTGATGTAATCCTACAAATATGCAAAGGATTACATATTGATAAACGGTTCCATTCGGCCAGACATGCCCAAAGTGCGGGATTAGTGGAAAGGCATAACGCCATTATAAAGAACAAGCTCGCTAAGACGTGTGCTGGCACCAAGTTAAAATGGCCGGACGCCTTACCGATCGTGTTGCTGTCGATGAGAACAACCCCTCAAACTAAGACTGGGCTCTCTCCCTTTGAGGTGGTAATGGGGAGACCTGTTAATATTTGGGGTTTGCCAAAAAGTAGTTTGTTGCGGGACATAGAAAATGTGCTTCTTTCAGATTACTGTAACCAGTTGACTAAAAATCTGTTTTTAATTTATCACCAGGTGCGAGAGGCATTACCTGTACGGTACGAGGGTCCTGGTCACAGTCTACGACCGGGGGACTGGATCCTCACGAAGGTTTTTGAGAGGTCGTCTTGCCTTGCACCTCGGTGGAGGGGTCCCTACCAAGTCCTGCTAGTCGCGCAGACTGCTGTGCGGGTAGCGGGTCGTAAGAATTGGATCCATATGACGCACACCAAATGGATCCCGCAGCCCGTGCATTACGATACAGAAGACACAGAATCCCTTCCCACTGCTGTAACTAACGTGCCTGAAACAGCAGCAACCGACAAGAGAGTATCAAGACCGTGAGGCCAGACAAAACGGCAATCTTGTCTCCGCACTCTCCAACAGTGGAACTTCCGGATCAATCCTTTTCTGATCCCATTTCCGTTCACTCGCCACCTCCAGGAGGAAGTGATGACACTTTGTTCTTGCCAGAAACTATGAAATATAATTTACGTCCAAGGAAATAGACGTACAGCACGGTCTGGCTGTGCGATTGAGAAAATCATTTGAGGGCTTGTCTTTTGGCCTGACTGTATGGAAGGATTCTGTTGGCTAAGGGTTGTGGGAAAGACATTAAGAAGACGCACGACTGGAGTCGACAGCAAACAAACAATTGGTGTTTTTCGATTGAAGACTACAATGCCTGCACCTGCTACCGCTCGTACCGAACTTTTAGATAAATATGTGACTAGCAGAGACAATGATCAAGCATGTAGGGGGACCCCCAAAGTGTATTGTTGCCTTTTTGTAATAATAACTGGATTTTTAGTAACTGTTGGTTTTGGGTTATGGTATCTGGAGGAAGCATATCCATTAGAGGACTTTTTACCTATTGAAAATGTATCTGTTATCCCCACTCCTTCCGTGCAATTGCATACTTTATCGCCTAGAGATTCTTCGCATAGACGGAACTATCAGAATAATACGCTTTTGTTAATTATGAATGCCAATTTTAAATAGAACCAATTGCTGGATCTGTTCACATCTACCGCAACATGGGGATAAGGGGCTAGGTTGGTATATTCATCCCCTACCTTTGACAACTGCCTGTTACGCTTCTCTTAGAGCACTATTCTTCGGCTGATGGAATGACAGCATCTCAGGGAACTTTGATGGTACGAATTTGAATAGTTTTGAAAAACATGTTTTGATGCCCCTGGGATGCTCGCTTTTTGCAAATAGAAGTAAGCCAAACGTAGCTTCTGTTAGGCCCTCTGATAGATTGTCTCATCCTTTTCAGTCTTTAATCTCTTTCAAAATGGCTCCTATAGGCAATAAGGATGCCACGCCTCCATCTTATTCTGTTAATCATAGCCCAGATTCAGTATCCTTCTGCATACAGAGGAATGGAACACAGTCAATGGGTAATTTTACAAAGTGCGCCAACGTTGCAAATGTGACTAGTGAGAACAGACCTCTGTACGTAGGCGAACCTGTCTATTTTGTTTGCGGTAATGTGGCATTTCCATGGTTGCCCTGGGATTGGCAAGGAACCTGTTATTTAGGGATTCTATTACCTGGGGTATTTATTGCCAGTACTGCAGAAATTACGAAAACTCATCCACGACGAGGTGCAAAAGGGGATACTCCAGCGCAAACTCTAGGGGACATTATGAAATCCTTTGTGCCATTTTTTGGGCAAATTACGAATTCAGAAGATATCAGGGGACTAGCGAGAGTATTGGAGAGAACCATCAACCGGACCACTGACATACTCTATAATATGATGTTAGAACAGAAAGCGATAAGATTAGTGGCTCTTCAGAACCGGGTGGCATTAGATGTCATTCTGGCTGAGCGTGGAGGAGTATGTAAATTAGTGGGGTCCGCTTGCTGCGTTTACGTACTTGACTCCTCTCCAACGATCTTTAGGGCTATCCAAAATCTACATGTTCTTAGTTCAGAAGTGCATGTTCCTGAGGGAAACTGGGAACTTAGTGCATGGTTTTGGGACCTCCTACGATCGTGGGGATGGCAGTTGTTTTCGGCCCTGCTGATTATCTGGGGAAGTTTTCTATTCCTTTGTTGTTGTATACAGTGTCTCCCTGGTATATGTTCAGTATTAGGATGGTGTTGTGCGCAAGCAACAAGTGTATTAAGGCATAAAATATACGCCCCAGATAAGGTTTCCAAAGAGTATGTGTTGAAAGAAACTCTAGTGTCTGATCTAATGGCAATAGATATGTCCGACAATGATTCGGGATGTATAGACATTGAAATGTGGAGTTAATCGCAAAACGATTGAAGGTAGTTTAGCGCTTGGCATAGGCCAAAAGGAGGGTTTGTTAGAACTGATATAATATTGTTTCGTCCTCATTGTATATGTTGGCCTATGCCCAGTCGCTTTGCGAGGAAATTCCTATTACAAGGTCGTGACCTCAAGTGAATCAAGCCTCCATTTTAGGTTAAAGCCGCCATTTTAGTTTATTGTATAAAGTCACCCTGTAGTCTAAAATGGCAGTCTCATGTGCTCTTGTTCGTGCCTTAACCTCTTCAACCTCTGTAGGAGAGTTAATGTCCAACCTGCCTTCAGGCTATATGTTAGGGTCATGTAGACCTTGTCCTTTGTTGACCTCGGGATCAGGGGATTACTTGAATCAGCATTGTTAGCCTACAAGTATACAAGAACAATAACGCTATCCAAATATGACATGCGAAACATTTGTTTGATCTGTATTAAAGCAATGTGTAAAGAGTGTAACGTTAAACTAGAGAATAATAATGTTTGTTAGTGAATATATTAAAAAGTAAACCGCATGCATGAGATATGTAAATTAGGAACGAACCTGGCGCGACCCTAGCCCAATACATGATTAACTTGCAGGAGGCTGGACATCATTATAATAAACTGTATAAATACGCTGATGTCCAGCTAGCAAATCCTGCTCACTGCTCAAATTGAACCCTGCTGGTGGTCTCTGTGATGTAATGATGGCCAAATAGCTATTTCTGTACTTTGTTTTATAACTGTTCAGTTTTGTAATAAAGATTCTGGGAATCTTTACAAGCCTGTGTCGGTGTATTTTCCTTTGCATGGTGTAAAAGCCTTAATATTGTATTTTTCTGATTGCACAAGGTGTGCAAGGACTAAAACCTAATGTTGGCTTTGATTCACCTCAGATTACAAGAGGTCCTCAAAACAGACACAAAGAGCACTTTGGAGGAAAACACATTATTGTTTTTGGAGATCTTCTTCAATTAACACCAGTGAAAGGTGAACCTATTTTTAAAACCTTAGGGCACAAACTGTGCCATAAAACTCTTGGCAGCATAAGAAATGTCACCCTTTGGCAACATTTCCAATACAGAGAATTAACTGAAAACATGCGTCAGTCTGCAGACCTCACATACACCAACATTTTAAAATGTATTAGGGTCGGTGTACTATCTCAAGAAGCAAAATATATATTAAAAACCAGGCACATCCATGCACTCTATGGCCATAACTCAGGTGCTACTGATGTCATGAAACAATTAGCACACAAAAATGTCAATGGTATGTCCTTGATGCCAACCCTTGCAAGTGAAAGTTTAATGAAATGATATTAAAAAAAAAGCAATGCAACCAACCGTTCAAATTGGCTCCACAGACAAACTGGACGTACATGGTATGACACTATCCATGTGTCAACAAGCTACAACAAGGCTTAACACCTTGGAAAACTCTATCTCTAACACAGCTGGTTTGGAGAACATATTAAAATTATCTTTAAACTGTAGAATAATGCTTAAACGTAACCTTGACATGGACCAAGGACTAGTTAATGGAGCACTTGGTACAGTAGTTGGCTTTCAAACATACCCATGTGACAACAACATTCAAATGATCAATATTCTATTTTACAAACTATCCAAAGTTAAAAGGATAGGACAATCAAAAGCCTGCTTCCTTCTTTTCAAAGACATGTATGCACACAGAGAACAATTTTCTCTAACTCTAACATACGCAGTCACCATTCACAAATCACAAGGTCTTAACCTAGATAAAGCATTGATAGATATTGCTAGCACAGTCTTTAAAGAAGGCATGAGCTATGTAGCACTATCACGCTTACGTACACTTCACAGATTATTTCTAATCAACTTTGATGCAAGTAAAGTAAATGCTGATATTGCTTGCATTCTAGACTACAATAGACTGTGTTCACTCTACACCCCCTATCTGAAAACCTATCATGTTGCGCAAAAACCAAAACTTTGTAAAATAAAACTACTTCAGACTCAAACTTTGCAGCATCTCACAGCAATTCCTCCAAAGAAAGTAAAAGAAGCTAATACTTCATCAAGGACCACAACCAAAGAAGAATCTACTGCTCAAATTAACTCCACTACCTCTTCAAAGAAGCAATGCACACTCCAAACAAATGACTTGGACACAGAACTGTCAGCTCCATTGACATTTTCAAATACAACTGGTGTAAATTGCTACACAAATGTAGCAATCAATATTCTATTCCAATTGCCACCAATTACTGACAACATTTACTAAAAAACGGTACAGACCAATTGTGTTTGCAAATGTTAGTCCTTCATAGAAATGCAACCAACAATCCTGACAACACGAATAAGGCAGGAATTGGACTACTGTGCTGGAATGGTCAAATTCACTGTAAACTCACAAGAAGATCCACAAGAATTTCTAATTTACTTACCACAAGTACTAGAAAACAAAAACATACCCATAAATGAAATCCTCCATATTTCATACATGTGGTAACATACATGCATTCTTTGCGGGCATGTAGTATAAGAAGAAGTTCCTAATGAATGCTTCGTGTATGTATCCATTTCAGAAACTTGTACAAAATGCAAACCATAGCAGATTATGTACTACCTGCAATTCTGATAATTGGTCCACCTTACAAATACAGACACATAGGGCCTCATCACGAGTCCGGCGGTAACCGAGGCGGTAAAACCACCTGGTTACCGCCGGACTTGTATTACCATTCCGCCTCCGTGATTCCTGGAATTACTGGGGCATTACAACCCCGGTTTTCTGGGAATCACGGAGGCGGAATGGTGTTAATCCCCATTCCCATTGAGTCCTATGGGACTCAATGGGATCACGGAAACACCGGCAGCATCTCGTAATGCTGCCGGTGTTTCCTCACCTGCCTGCAGGTGGGCGGTGTTAAACCCGCCAGGTCAAACCTGGCGGGAACATCACCTCCCGCCTGCAGGAGTCGGGATCAGGCGGTCTGGAAACAACGGTGGCGGCGGGTTTACCGCCACAGTTATTTCCGGACCGCCTGATTTGTAATGAGGCCCATAGTAAATATACGTAAAAGTAATGCATTTACCTTATAATTCAGATGGTACCAAAAACAACTGCAAGCTGACTGGATTCAAACAAGGTCAAGTATCACTTGGTAAGAAAACCTTCACAACGATAGGTATAATCTACCACGCAGGAATCACAACCAATGCAGGTCACTACACTGCATATATAAAAAAGAATTGTGGATGGTTTGAATGTAATGATACTACCATTACTCTAAAACAGAGATTACCAGGAAATCTTGTAAACGCTTACTTAATATTCTTAAAACCAAAATTTAATAACTAGTCTGTGTATGAACATAAACACAACTTGAACTTCAAAACTATGACCAGTTATGATACACCAACAGGTACCCAACTGCCCCAAGATTCTGCAACAAGCAAACAGATAAATGAATACCATTAAAATGAAACAAGAAATAAACAGTTAGAATACACCAACAGGTATCTAACTGCCCCAAAAATCTGCAACAAGCCAACAGATAGATGAATACCACTAACATGGAAAAAGAAATAAACAAATAGAATACACCAACTGCTATCTAATTGCAACAATAGTACCGCCACTTTCAAATCAAAAACCCTACACCCACTCAATTCCTCCTATTGAAATCAATGAAAGAAATATATTGTACCACAACGTAGAAAAGGTTTTTTTAATCCAGCATGGATTTTTTTCCCACAGACCCAATGATTTAATCAACAAATTGCAGAGTACACTTATTTGAAATGTAGTACTTCTAAAGTACTAACTATGAGGGTCGACAAAATACAGAAATGTCTACTATGCAGTGCAATACTCATTATAAACTGCCTACACTAACGTGATTTTTTCTTTTATCACAGTGATTCAAAAAAATGTTTGCTCCAACTACCCATGTCATGAAAAAACTGCATACAACCACAAAAGATCAAACAGTAAGTAAATAATAATTGGACTCACACACACCACAGCATAACACACCAATTCAAGCAAACACCTGACCATAAACCACAATCCAAAATGTTTGCTTCCATGGGTATCTTATGCTGCAGCGCTTGTTGCCAAACACTACAATCTTGACTGCATGGCCTGGCCAAAACTCTTCATACAGCCTCATCAAAAGAAACAGTATGTATATAATAATTAAACTCACAAAGACTGCAACATAACACAGCCATGCAAACAAACACCTCACCAATAAATACAGCCCAAAATGGCTAGAGTCTTCAATACCAACATTCTGAACACAATCCAACAAACAAACACACATCAACTCACTATCCTATAAACATTATTACACTACTGCCAATCAGTACTCACATTTTTGAAAACATATCCCCTAACAGACCACATACCACAGTCAAAATCTTAGCTTACATGGGTGTGTTATGCTGCGGTGGTTGTAGCATGCAGCATAACACACTTCGGCCATGCACCCAAGACTCTAGGCCCTGGCCACATCCACCGCAGCATAACACACCCATCGAAGCAAACACCCACCAAATGGCCACAGCCCAAAAACATAACACATCCACCTCAAAACCTATCCACTTCAATTAACATTCTAAAATAATAATTACAACCAACGCACAAACTGTTCAATACATACCCTCTTCACCCAATGCTCTACTAACGACCAAAAACCAACATCACAGTAAAGTAAAATAGCCAGTAGTCCGCCCAGTGTTTAGTATATCCGTTGCAACCGTGGTGATCACGGAACACCGCAAACACATAAAGGCCTTCTTCTACCTAGAAAAATACAGCATTTGACCCATCTCTTACTCCCCCACCCCATGAAAGCACTCACACACCCCAACACACTCCCAAAATTGGATTTATGCTCACTTCCACGCTGCGCTGTCCGCGGGTGTCCACAGATCCATTATGGCGTGCGCATCAAAACAATGTGACGCACCTCATGCCTCATCCTAGCCAATCAGAGAGCATGTTGCATGTCCGCAGATATAACGCAAGCCGATTAGCCAATCGGTGTCCTGTCTGTGGAGCGAAAAGGGAAGTGTGTCCACGGAGCGGACATAGCTATCACTAGTTATTTTGCCTTACGTTTTGGTAATTTAAAAAAATACCGGACAGATTTACACCAAATTCACAAAAGCACGCTATCGGGAACAAGCGGCCACTCCTGCCGCAAATTTGGTGAAAATCCGTCTAGCGGTTTTGGCTGTAGGTGCAACAGAAATGTTTTCCCATTATGTCTATGTGAAAAAAAGAAATTTTGGGACCCCCCTATAACTTTGCCCCCCCCCTGACCAAAACTCACCAAACTTTGGTGAGGATTCGTCCCAGGAGAGCAAAGTTATAAGCTGCCCAAAAAGTGCTCTTCCTATGGGTATAGCAACTTAACCATAACTACATGGATGCTACCGCAGGCCATGTAATATATATTACACAGCCACAGTAGTGGCTGTGTAGTTATGGTTAAGTTGCTAATCCCATAGGAAGATCACTTTTTGGGTGGCTTATAACTTTGCTCTCCCTGGACGAATCCTCACCAAACTTTGCAAAAAAAATATATGGCCCACTCTGAATTTTTTTGCAAAGTTTGGTGAGGTTTGGCGCCAAAACTTCTGTTTTTCCCATATACTGAATGGGGAAAAATCTTTGCTCACACCTACAGCCCAAACCGCTGTACCGATTTTCACCAAATTTGTGGCAGGAACAGCGGCTTGGTCCCGAAAGCGTGCTTTTGTAAATTTGGTGAAATTCCTTCCAGAAGTTTATTTTTTTAAATGACCAAAAAGTAGGTCCCACAAAATTAGTGATATCTCCGTGGACACACTTCCCTGTTCGCTCTGCGTACAGGACACAGATTGGCTAATTGACTTGCGTCATGTCTGCGGACATGCGGCATGTTCGTTGATTGGCTGGAATGAAGCGTGAGGTGTGTCGTATTGTTTTGATGCGCCCGCCATCTTTGATCCGCGGACATCTGCGGACAGCGTGGCGAGGAACGAGGGAGAAATACAACTTTGGCAAGTGTGTTGTTGTGCAAGAGCGCTTGGGGACGGTGGGGAGTAAGAGATGGGTCAAATGCTGTATTTGTTTAGGTGCCAGGCCCCCCTGGTTTGTTCGTCATGTCTGCGGTCACCACAGCTGTCCGCGGACATAAACATGCAATACAGTGGCCCATATAGCCAGTTAAAATGTTTGTCATATCTGTCCCTATATACGTCTTTCCCCTTAGTACGCCTTTGGTTCTCTCATCCGATTGCTCTTGCTTATGTTGTGTAGTGCCTTCACACTGGCTGATTCATGTAATTTTGTTGTTTGTCCTCTCATTGTGTGTCTGCATCTTCCAGAGCTCTTAAAACCCTGCTTGGAAATAGACAGTTGTCCTGTAGCTGTGCTAGCTCCATGGTGCTCCGCTGAGTTGCTCACCTCGATTCCCCATGGCTCTAGTTTCAGTTCTACAGGGCTTCTGTGGGGATTCATCATTGCAGGTAGGAGCTGCAGAAGTGTCTGTGGAGAACAAGGCATGGGAGCAGCACCTGTAACCACATGCTGCAACTTATTTCTTTATGTTTTCTGCTCACTGACCACATCAGGCAACTCTTTCGCTCTGCAGAGCAGTGCTCCCCAGTAAAATGAAATGGGCCTCATTGCAGGTCGGGCGGTCCAGAAATAACAGTGGCGGTAAACCTGCCGCCACTGTTAATTCCGGACCGCCCGATCCCGAGTCCTGCAGGCGCGAGGTGGTGTTCCCGCCAGGTCTGACCTGGTGGGTTTACCACCACCCGCCTGCAGGCGGACAAGGAAACACCGGCACCATCACGAGATGGTGCCAGTGTTTCCATGATCCCCATTCCCATTGAGTCCCAGAGGACTCAATGGGAATGGGGATTTACACCATTCCACCTCCGGAATTCCCGGGACACCGGAGGTTGTAATGCCCGGTAATTCCGGGAATCATGGAGGCGGAATGGTAATACAAGTCCGGCGGTAACCAGGTGGTTTTACTGCCTCGGTTACCACCGGACTCGTAATGAGGCCCAATGTCTTGTGGTAGCCATTCACCTTCAGCATTCTCCATAAAAGTCTGTTCAGGCTGTTTAGGGAATCTCACTGTTAATTCTCTGGTGTGTATAGGATTCAACACCAAATGAACTCTGGTGTCTAGTTTCTTTTGGACAGAAGTATTGACAAATAGCATAATGTTAGTACAGTGAGTATTCTCTTCTCCATCATGCACATAGATGCAATGGACTGGGTATTGAGAAGCAAACAAGGGTTGTGTTCTGCATACTAAGATATACATCTCTGAGGCAAATTGTTCAATTCTGGACATGGTCACGGTCATGGGGGTGGCGCTACAGGCCCAACCCTCTACTACCTCCAGATGCATGCTGTTCAGTTCACTTGCAAATCCATTCACAGCACTAAAACTGTGAACAGAGAAAAGACACTTGCAAAAGCAGGAGTGTCTTGAATGTTCTTTTGTCCTATGTACAGTTCGGTGGCATGCTCCATTACAGTCACAAAAAGGACATTTTTGTCCGTTCTGAACCAGTTCTGGGATTTTCTCTTCCATGCTACTCAGTGACAAGAAAGGCCACATGAGTGTATCCAATGCAATATGGTCACTGGGGTTCTCTGCTCCCTCCTGGGGAATACTAGCAAAAAGAAGATGGCACATACTTTTAACATTCAGTTACACCCACACAATATGATGTCCTGCCCAAAACCACTTCTGTAGCTTCCTCCTCTATACTAGTCACTGTGAAGTAATAGCATGTAATGCCTTGCCTCCAACAATTGTATAGCTTGCTCATCCCATCTAGTCACTTTCAAGAAATGTCACAAGGATTGTCCTTTTTAGGAGTCTCTCCTTCCTTGTAGTCGTCAAATATGGCTTTTTAGGAAATCTCACTGTTAATTCTCTGGTCATTTATCTCAATAATACATATTTGATGGGCAATTCCCTATTCATGGAACGGCAGCTTTAGGTCTTAACATCTGTTTGTACACTGGGTCTTCTGCAGAATGTATGGGTTATGCATCCACTCTATCTTTATTTGTGGACACTTGCAACATACTGAACATTGCAGATATATGAAAATGTTTGAGCAATGCAGCTTGAAATGCTCTGTACTATCCCTTAGGACTAGTATTGTTCCTTGCATTCTATATGGGTTGGAGACTTTGTCCTCACCCATATAGCCAGTTAAATTGTTTGATTCTATGGGTGTGATCTATGGGTGTGATATGCTGTGGTGGTTGTGGCTAGGGCCTAGAGTCTTGGGTGCATGGCCGAAGACCTACGGCATACGGCCTACGGCCTTCGGCCCTGCACCCAAGACTCTAGGCCCTAGCCACAACCACTGCTGCATATCACACCCATAGATCACACCCGTAGAATCGAATATCTATCAAATATTTGCAAATCTACAGTTTGTGTACTGTTTGATTTGTATAGTTTGTATGTGAAGTTTTGGCTACATAATGTCATTAAGATTGTAGAGTTTGGTAAGAAGCACTGCAGTATAACATATCCATGGAAGTTAACATTTTGTATTGTGGTGTATGGTTAGATGTTTGCTTCAATGGTTGTGTTATGGAGCAGTATGTATGAGTTCTATTATATACTTACTGTTTGATTTTTTGTGATTGGATATATTTTTTCATGACTTGGCTAACTGGAGCAGATATTTTTTTTTCAATTTCTGTGATAAAAGAAAAGATCATGTTAGTGTAGGTAGTGTATAAAGACTTATTACGTTGCATAGTAGACATTTCAGCTTTTTTTTTACCCTCATATTTAGTAGTTTACAAGCCAGTGTACTGTGCAAGTTGCTCTGTTTCTGTGTTTGTTTCTTAAATCATTGGGTCTGTGGGAAAAAACATCCATGGTGGATTAAAAGAAAACCTTTTTTGTTATGGTACAGTAAATTTGTTTGTTTGTTTTCAGTGTTTACTTGTTGTTTCTGGCTAATGTTCTATCTGTTTGCTTGTTGCAGATTGTTAGATACCTGTTGTCGATTTGTAACTGGTTATAGTTTTTTATTTATATTCTCAACTTGCTGATCTATCTGTTGGGTTGTTGCAGATTTTTGGGGCAGTTAGATACATGTTGGCGTATTCTAACTGTTTATTTCTTCTTATAATTTTGTTGTATTGATTTATTTTGTTTAGTTGTTGAAGAATCTTGGGGCAGTTAGATACCTGTTGGCGTATCCTAACTGTTTATAGTTTTCTAATTGAAGTTCTGTTAATGTTTATGTACAGATTAGTTATTAAATTTTGGTTTTAAGAAGATTAAATTAGCGTTTATAAGATTTGCTGGTAATCTCTGCTTTAGAGTAAAGGTACTATCATTACATTCGAACCATATGAATATATGCAGTGTAGTGACCTGCATTGGTTGAGGCTCCTGCGTGGTAGATTATACCTATTGGTATGAAGGTTTTCTTACCAAGTGATATTTGACCATGTGTGAATCCAGTCAGCTTGCAGTTGTTTTTGGTACCATTTGCATTGTAACGTAAAAGCATTAGTATTACGTATTTACTATGTGTTTGTATTTGTAAGGTGGAGCGATCATCTGAATTGCAGGTAGTACATAATCTGCCATTGTTTGCATTTTGTACAAGTTGCTGAAATGGAACGGATTCACAGTTAGGCATGGATACATACACGAAGCATTCATTAGGGATTTGTTCCTGTGCCACATTGTTGCAGAGAATGCATGTATGCTTCCACATGTATGAAATATGGAAGATTTAATTCATAGGTATGTTTTTGTTTTCCAGTATTTGTAGTAAGTACATTAGAAATTCTTGTGGATCTTCTTGTGAGTTTATAGTAAAATGTCACCATTCCAGCACAGTAGTCTAATTCTTGTCTTATTCCATGAACACTGTATGTGTTGTCAGGATTGCTGCTTGCATTTCTATGAAGGACTAACATTTGCAACACAATTGGTCTGTATTTTGAAGGTAAATGTCAGCAATTGGTGGCAATTGGAATAGAATATTTATTGCAACATTTGCATAGCAACTTACACCAGTTATATTTGAAAATTTGAATGGGCCAGATAGTTCTGTGTCCAATTCCTTTCTTCGGAGTGTGTATTGCTTCTTTGAAGAAGTACCTGAGTTACTTTGAGTACTAGATTCTTCTTTGGTTGTAGTAACTGATGAAGTATTACCTTCTTTTACTCTCTTTGGAGGATTTGCAGTGAGATCCTGTTGCATTTCTGTGTGAAGTAGATTTATTTTACAATGTTTTCCTTTCTGTGGAACAGGATACATTTTTAGATGGGGTTGTACAGTGAACGTAGTCTATTGTATTCTAACATGCAAGGAATATCAGCGTTTATTTTACTTGCATCAAAGTTGATTAGAAATAGACCGTCAAGTCTACGTAAGCGTGATAATGCTGCGTAGCTCATGCCTTCTTTAAAGACTGTGTTCCCAATATCTATCAATGCTTTATCTAGGTAAAGACCTTGTGATTTGTGAATGGTGACTGCGAATGCTAGAGTAAAATTGCTCTCTGCGTATATACATGTCTTTGAAAAGAAGGAATCGAGCTGTTGAGCATCCTATCCTTTTTACTTCTGATAGTTTGTCAAAGAGAATATTGACAAACTGAATGTTGTTGTCATGTGGGCATGTTTGAAAGCCAACAACTGTACCAAGTGCTCTATTAACTAGTCCTTGCTCCACATCAAGGTTACGTTTAAGCATTACTCTACAGTTTAAAGATTATTTTAATATTTTCTCCAAACCAGCTGTGTTTGTAAGGTATTTAGTCTTGTTGACACATGGGTAGTTTCATACCATGTACGTCCAGTTTGTCTGAGGAGCAAATTTCAATTATTGGTTGCATTTCTTTTTTCAACATTGTTTCATTGAATTTTGAACAGCTTGCAAGAGTTGGCATCAAGGACATACAAGTGATATTTTTGTGTGCTAATTCTTCCATGACATCAGTAGCACATGAATTATGGCCATACAGTGCATGGATGTGCCGGGTTTTTAATATTGATTGTGCTTCTTGAGGTAGTACACCAACTCTAATACTTTTTAAAATGTTGGCGTATGTGAGTCTGGAGACTGGCACATATTTTCAGTTAATTCTCTGTATTGGAAATGTTGCCAAAGGTTGAATTTTCCTATGCTGCCAACAGTTTTACGACAGAGTTTGTGTCCTAAGGTTTTAAAAATAGGTTCAGCTTTCACTGGTGTCAATTGAAGAAGATCTCTGAAAACAATAATGTATTTTCCTCCAAAGAGTTCTCGTAGTTTGTTTTGAGTACTTCTTGTAATCTGAGGTGAATCAAAGCCAACCTTAGGTTGTAGACCATGCTCACTTCATCTATTAGTAGCATTTTCATTTGTTTTAACATTCTGCGTAGTTCCATTGCAGCTTCTGTAGAAAGTTTGTTTTGGTGTTCTACTGGAAGAAGTAGTAATCGGTGTAAAGTGACACCGCCTATGTTGTAGGTAGCTAAACCTGTGGGGGCAGTTACAACAGCTGACAATTTGTTGTTTGTCAATTGTTGAAGGAACTTGCTGGTGATTTTGATTAAGAATGTTTTGCCTGAACCAGCTTGACCAATGACGTATATTAGTATAGGTTTGTAATTTTGGCAGGTACATTCTTTATTTTCATGTTGTACACCATGTGAAATTTCTTTTGTTACTTCTTGAAAAATGCTACGCTGCTCTTTGTTCAGTTTTTATTGCAGTACAGTTAAGTCTTCTGTAACTTCTTCATAGTGAGACATGGTGTTTTCTACTTCCGTCATAGCTCTCATTGCTATTAGAGGCTGTCCAAGTGGTTTGTGGCTTCCTGTTACCGGAGGGTGACTACTGTCGGGAGTGTCCTTATCTAGTTGGGCCTGGAGTTCTTCTTCGTGTTGCTGTTCATTGTGCAACATTGTTTTGTACTGTGTAAAGTTTACATCGGTTATAGTGCTTTCATTTGCTTTGATAGCGTCTTCATAGGAGTAATAGATATGTAGTAACTCTTCTTCTTTTCTCCATGGTTTAAAAAGTTGTAGCAGGAACATGTAATATAGTTCTTTATGTTGAGGTGTTTTTAATGATGATTTGATATGATTAATTAAGCTTCGTTCGGTAAGTTTCAATAAGATGCCTTCACAATTTGTCACTCTGTATCTACCTTTATTTTCATCGGGTTTTATATTATTTTTGTATGTGTAGTTTTGGGCTATGTGGTATAGACAAATGGTTTCCAAAGTGGTACTCCTGTTTGGGTAGTATGTGTCTAGTAAATTGTTTTACAAAATTTCTTGGCTGTTGGGATCATTTTTGGCTATTGTTTCTATGTCGTCGTATGATTTGAGAACTCTTTTTCTAGATTTAGCAGGACCAAGAGTTAGCCATACTATATTTTCAGATTTTCCATACAAAGCAGTACCGTTTAAACGATCTGCAGCGTCATAGCAGCCACATTCTCTATGAGAGAGCATTTTTTTCTGAGACAGTGTTTTGTCCGATGATAGGTCATTCCAGAGGTTTGAAGCTCTGTTTTTTCTGCTTTGGTTACGTAGGCTGTAACATATTGTGCAACTGCAGTGGAATTGTCTGCAATGTTCTGTACATCTATGTTTGCATTCCATAAGAGGGCAATGATTGCATTCTTATCATTGATATATTTTGCTTCTTCTGTTCTTTTTATTTGATATGTGTTCTTAGGTGATTTACCTTTAACACTATGGGCATCATTACGAGGTGGGCGGTAAGGGATTACCGGCACCGGTAAGGGCACCGGTTTCGGTAATCCCTTACCGCCCTACTACGAGGTCCCTTAGCGGGTCCCTTCCTTAACGCCTGGTTTTACCAGGTGTTATGGAAGTGACCTGTTAAGGCACTTCAGCGTTAATAACGGTACCGCAATTTGCGGTACCGTTATTAGCACCTTTCCCCTTCCTATTGAGCCCTATGGGGGCTGAAATGGGAATGGGGAACGGCTTTTTCAATGGGGACTTACCGGTCCCGCAAAGGTCGGAATAGACCTGTAAGACCCCATTGAACGGGCCCGGACACGGTACCGGTATTGGTGGTAGTCATGCAGCTAATAGCGCCATGACTACTTCCAACCTCGTAATGAGGCCCAATGTCTAACTGAAGACATATGCATGAAGATCACTATTTGTTGCTTCCGATGGAATTTCATAAGTGACATATTTTTCGATAAACTGTAAAACAGTGGCATCACTGTCTTGACCAAATTTAGGAGAATCTTGAATCCATAAAAGCATGTGCATAGGTGGTGCTCCTCTGGCTTGGTATTCTTTTCTTCAAAAGAAGTGTTGCACTTTCATTACAAATAAAGTGTAGCATAGCAATGAAGCGATGATGGAAATATCTTGAAACATTAACAGGATCTAGAGAGAAAAGTTCTCCAGGTGTTAGTATATCTATGTTTGTTTTGTTTTTGTTTGATGTGCGTAGGAAATCATGTAAATCTTCCCATGCATATTCCGCACAACTTAATGTAACAAACCAAGTGGGTGGGCCACGGTTTCTTATCATACAACGTACATCTCTGTGACGTCGGAAACAGTACTCTTTAGTACCACGCATGTTTGCTAACAGATTTGTAATGCTTGATTGTAAAACCTCATCTTTTTCTTGCACTTTTTGTAGTAATTGCATAGCTAACATATTTTGAAAGTGGTACCTGATTTCAATATGTGTGCAACTCCATAGCATAGAGATTGCTAGTTCACTTTCCAAGAGTAGGTGGAATATGTATTCCACATTTTGTCTAAATCTGGGATCTTCAGAAATCATTCGTAACGAGCAGTATTCTGATGCTGTTATCTGAGTGGGTCTATCATCGTACCTTTCTCCTTTCCCAGTAGGAAAGAGCAGAGGAAAAGCATTTGCTTCTGTACTTTTTTCCCATATGCTGATTGGTGATCCTTTGGTTTGTCGCATTTGGTACGTTTCTAGTGCATCATCTATGGTGTCTTGAGAGTGTAATGGATGAATTGTATAATGGTCTAAAATATTGGATATTGTAGCAGGATCTAGAAGTTCAAATTGACCAGTTTCTGATGACTCTTGAATTATTTCAGTCGTTTCCCTCAGGCTTTCTTCAATATTAATTTCTTTGTAGTATTCATTATTGTCTTTTAGATATTGCAAGGCTTGTCTAATTTTATATAAGTCTACAAGTTGTTGCCAAATGTTTTTGTCTTTTGCAGGTACACCATTTTTAAGAAAATTGAAGATTGCTCTATTGGACGTTGCACTCCCAGAGTGTGCACAGTTTCTTTCAGATCTAATGGTGAATAAACTACTTTGCACAAATGCCTTTCACTAATTCAGAGGGCGGTCATTTTGCTGTTTTTGGTTGAAGGCGTATTATTGCTTGAAATGGGTGCACTGTTTGAATTATGATGTTAAGTTATTTGTGATAGCACGTGAAGGAGTTTGGTTGTTGTCAAGTTTTGTAGTGCAATAACTGCAAAGTATTATGGGGTAATTTATTTCGTATTTGTTTTCTGCTATAAGGTAGAGAGCTAATTCAAACCATTTCGAATCTTCATTGTCTTCTATATTGTATGTTATGTCTACAGTTTTTGTGTTACTTTCATAAAAAATTCTGCTGCAACACACACACACATGGTTTGGTACTTCAGCGGATGTACTTTTAAATGTTAGTATTTCTTTTTCGTATGTGTGTAGTAGAAGGTTGCCATCTGTACAAGTGTTGCTAGTCTGTTGTAAAGCAATTGCATTTTGTAAGTGTCTTTCACTTCCCAAATATTTGCTCTGGATATGCTCTATTTCTTCAAGTAGGTCTTTCGCTGTACCATGTAGAAAATTGTTATTTAAATTGGCTAGTGCCAAAGCAGGATTTTTAGCATAGTATAGTTTATAGACTAGATTTTTTATAGTTGGATGATGTGTTGATATCATTTTGATATGATGCAAGGTGCTTTTGCAAATAGGTCCTGAAATGCAGGCTAATGAATGTCCTTGTAGTCCTGTGTATTTGCGCACTGGACAGGTATCCATATTTTGCAGCAGTTTCATTTTGATTGTGTCTTTGCCTTTCAAATATTGATTGGCCTAAAGATTTGGAAGATTTTTTGGCAATGTTACACATTGACGTGCACGGCCATTTGTATACTGGACATTCTGGTTCAGTTGAATGGAGAGGTGATACTGAGTTTTCTGGGGATATTTTTGTAAGCAGTATTTCTTGTTCCATTATGGTATTATTAAGTTTTTCATACCTTCACCCACTGCTATGTATGGCAATTGTGTTTGTTTGCTTTTGTTTGTATGCTTCTTCATTGAAATATGGTTCTGTGCTGGTGGTGTGACTCCATACACCTCCAAAGATATTTAAGAAGTTATTTTTTGTTGACATTCCGTCTATTGAGAAGTCTTTGTTGTAATTTAGTAGTTAGTTTTGTTAGTGGTTTTATTCTGTTTAACACTAAAATAAACAACTTCCTTTTGAGAAGGACTGCACTGTCTATGAGAGCTTCTAAGATTAATTTTCTACGGTAGGTTTTAAGGGTTATGCATGGTTTGTCTCCTGTTTACATAAGATTCTGAAGGACTCTGTGGTGGAAATTGTTTTCTAAAATACTTTTTTTTGTATGGTTACTTGCCACTACATCAAGATTTATAGGAGCACTGTTAGCAGAAGTGGTAGCTGAATACTTGTTAATCACTTTCTATTTCGTTTTATTTCTAGAAAGAGGAGGGAAAGTTTTTGTACTGGAAGGTTGTTTTGTTTCGCTTAATGACTATATTAGATCTTTTGTTTGAACTTTTTGTACAAATTCTGCTAGAGATCGATGCTTATTTTGGACACTTTTATTTTCATTTGCTCTACTTCTGCGTTGCTTTCTATGGACTTGCTTTTTGGTAGGCATTCTTTGGGGTCTGTTGAAAAAAAAAGAAGGTATGTGTTGGGCTGTTCTGCAATGTATGTGTGCTGTGTGCATGAGTGTCTGAGTATGTGGTGGTGTGTGATTGTGTATTGGGCAGCTAGTTGGGAAGTCTATTCTTGTATTTGTGTGTTACTATACTGGGGTTCAGATGACAGTTGAAAGTAAGCTAGTGGTGAGGAGAAGCACAAATACTAAATCTAATGGTATAGAATTAAAACAGTTCTTTGTTCTGCAATACTAAAATTCTAGGGGCTGAGTTATGTCATATGTGTGCTGAAACATGGGGATTTGTGTGCCATTCTGCCTGCAAATCCCTATTTAACAAATGGGGATTTGTGGGCAGAATGGTGCACAAATCTCTGTTTTTTGGCGCACAAATACCATGAATCAACCCCACAGTGTGTTTGAGTAACAGTAAGAATATTATGGTAGTATTGTACTTACTTTTTTGTGTGGAATGAGCAGGTTTCTTCTGAGTTGTTGTTTGCACTTCAGATGCTGCTGCTTTTCACGAGAGTGGTCTTCACTGCAATTGTAAAGGAAAGAAGTTAGTAATTGTGTGTGTTTATAGCACTGATGTTAATTTAGACGTTGATTTTTATGTTTTTGTAGTAGTATTCTTGTTTGATATCTGAATATAGTGTGTGCATGCAATTTCCTTTGACTATGTATAGCCTTTATATTTTACTTTAAATATGTTAGTTCAACATGCTTTGTAAATGAGTAGAATAGTAAGTGTATGAAACTCACTTGGTTTCTTAAGGCTGTGTTATTGAATGTTAGGAGATAGAAGAAATAATGATATACTTATTTAGCAATTTTTTATAAGTAAATGGCAGAAACTGTATAGAAAAGCATTGGAATGTACGCATTTGTGAAGGTGTGTGTAATAAAGCAGAAGGATTTGATTTGCAGGCAGTGGTGTTATTTCAGCTGGGAGCTTTTCAATGATAATGGGCATCATTACGAGGTAGGCGGTAGCCATGGTGCTATCAGCACCATGGCTACCCCCTTACCGCATTCCGGGTCCGGGTTGGCGGAATAGGGACTTACCGGGTCACTCCAACCTTGGAACCATGGCTATTAGCGCCATGGTTGCCGCCGGTATTTTACCGAGTCCGCCATGGTGAATGGCGGAATTACCACCCTATTCCAAGGTGTGTGGGGACGGTAATTCCCCATTCACCATGGCCCTTCCCCATTCCCATTTCTGCCCGCTAGGGCTCAATGGGAATGGGGAAGGTGGAAATTACGGAACTGCAAATTGCGGTACCGTAATTACCTCCTAGGTCCCTTTGCGGGTCCCGTCCTTAACGGCTGGTAAAACCAGCCATTAGGGTAGGGTCCCACAAAGAGACCTCGTAGTAAGGCGGTAAGGGTTTACCGGCACTGGTACCCTTACCGGTACCGGTAAACCCTTACCGCCATCCGTGTAATGAGGCCCTGTGTGTAGTGAAGATGACAGAGGTGGAGAAAGTCAGCGTGTTGGTGCTTGGAGATATGTTTGTGCATGGTTTACAACAGTATGCTCAATGCAGGCATGTGGCAAACAATTTTGGTGTTAAAGGAGTGGAGGTGGTGTGGAGCACTGTGCCTGATTGCAATGTAAAGGGAATTGTACAAGTTTGTGAAGATATGGGCAGGATGAACAGTCCCCATGTGGTAGTTCTGCACCGTGGTGCTTTCCATTTGGGCTATGTCAGTGCCCCTACTTTGTTGGCAGATTTGGAACACTTGGTTCAAGCAGTAATGAACATCCTTCCAAATGCCCAACTTATTTTTTCTGGATTAGTACCTAGGGCAATATGGGACAATAGTTCTGTTTTTTGTCCTCAGTCAAACATTTCTAGTTGTGCAATCAGTCGAGGCATGTGTGCTTTCATGCTTAGAGCTGGTATGTTCTTCTGTAATAATGAGAATATTGATTCCAGTAATGCTGTTTATTTTAAAGAAGATAGTATTTCTTTATCTTTTATGGGAAATGCCATGCTGTTCTGGAATGTAAGGGTTGCTTTGGAGAAGGTTATGTGAAGATTTTAGGAGTAAAGTAAGAAAATAAAGGAATAAAAAATATAAACTAACAGGTGTCTGTCAAGCATCTGCAAAGAACCCCCAAAAAAGGGCTCTTTTCAGAGCCAACCTTAAAGGGGAAATGGGGCACTCTATTTAAATTTAAATTCACCACGCTCAGATTTTCGATTTGTCCGCGGACATGGCGGCAGTACGCGGACATCGCGTATTACATACAGGGATTTTGGGGAGGAGTGGCATGCAAATGGGAATGAGTAGAGCAAGGGTTTGGTCAATAAAGTTTACTGGGTGTGTTGTGCAAGGAGAGAGTTTGTCAGAATGTCTTTTTGCTCAGAGAAGAACAGATAGCTATGGCTGTGTGTTTCAGAAAACAGATTATCTGGATTTTGGGAGACGCATGGATACATTAGTCAGAGGTGCATGCAGAAGGCTGTGGAGTAGCTGCAGATCTTGGATTCCCTCATGTGGAAGTGCACTGGCATGGAGTGCGTGGAATGAAGTGGCTGGACTTGGTACCCCTCTGTGCTACTTTGGAGAGAGAGCATCATCCAGACATCATTATAATTCATTGTGGAGGGAACAGTTTAGGACATGTGTCTGGAATTTCATTGCAATTTGCAATGAAAGAAGAACTTGGGAAGGTCATGGACATGTTTCCAAATTCCCAAGTAATTTTTTCTCGTATTGCGCAAAGACAAATGTGGCTGCGTTCTTCTTCATTTGGTCCACAAATGGAGAAAGCGAGTCGCAATGTCAATAAAGCTGTTTGTGCCTTTGTAAGAGATGTTGGCATGTACTCTTTTCACAATGAAAATATTATGTTTCGTCGCACATACATTTTTCGCAGAGATGGGGTCCATCTTACTTATGCTGGCAATCAGATTTTTCTGAGAAATGTACAAAATGCATTGCAACCTTTTTTGAAATTACAGCCATCTATTTTGCAGTAGATGTTGACCATTTCAAGTTTTTCAAACACACAAAAACACCACCAAAATGCTCTTTTCAGAGCCACCACTTCCTCCCAGAGAAAAGTGCTAGGGTTTTGCTAGGGCAGCACCCCAAAATTTTAGATGTCCACAAACTGTCCGCGGACTTCTAAAAAATGCACAGGGCACTGCACCATTTATTTGCCACTTCTATTTTTAAACTGTAAAAGGTGGCTCTGAAAAGAGCCTTTTTTGGGTTTTTTTTGTTGTTTTATATTTTTTTTGGTTTTTTACACACGACACACTAGGAGAGGAGGGGAAAGGAGGGTAAGGAAGGGACACCAACCACGGGGATAAGAAAGGGCAGGTGGAGAGAGGAAGATGTAGAGTGGGCCTTACTTAGGTAGGTGGCAGGTCTTCTCGTGCTCCTTGACCGCAGTCTCGAAAGCACTTCGAAGACTCTCCCCCTGCAGAGTACTGCATCGCAGTACATACACAATATTGTGACCCTCGAAAGGTAAGGGTCAATAGCATCGTGAATGGCCTGTGATGCAGCTGGAGGGATGCGTTCTGCCACAGGAGTGTCTGTTGTGGTGAGAGGAGTGGAAATGGAGCATGTGGTAGAGGAAATCAACCTACTTTGTTCATCACAAGGTACAACCTTGCAAACGGCCCCACCGTGGAACAACCTCAGGTGTCACTTCATGGATGTCATACCAAAGCTGTTTGAACCAGGCCTCCCACGACTCAGTGCCATTTTGCACTGGTTACAGGTGACCTTGTTCGCACGTGCTTTTGGTACGTTACCATGAATGGTAAACAACCGCCACACCCAAGACTCATGTCGAGTGCTGGTGGTAGTGACTTCGGCTACCTCATCCTCTTCATCCTCTTCATCCTCCTCTACATCCTCATGCCTGTTCCCCTCTGCAGGCCCTTGGGGACGTGGTGATGGTGGAGCGGGTGGCGGTGGTGCGGAGGCAGATGTAGCAGCAACAGCCATCGATGCCATCAGGGCTGATTAGATGATCTCAAATCAAAAGTCAGATCAGCAGAGGCAGCAAAACTCAATTTGCAATAGCCAGAAGCACAATGAGGATCAGCTCTGGGTGTGGCCTTTTATAGGGGTGCTGGTGCGTGCTTCGCGGACACTTGCGCGGTCTGCGCGGACACTTGCGCGGTCTGCGGACAGATTGAACACCCCAAAAAGGCTCAAAAAGTTCCAAAAAGTATGTAGAAAGCCAGGGTCATTGTCTGGGACATGAGAAATGGTGAATATTTACTGTCAAATGCTTTGGTTTGTCTAAAAAAGTACTTTTGAAATGTTCGGGCACCCGGACAGTCACCGCAAATCAGGACACACGCTCAGCGTGGGTGCAGTCACATGATGAGGTCGCAAACACGTCCGCGAAGGGAACAGGTGTCCGCAGGACAACAAATGCACATGAATGGCTGTGCGCATGCGTGCAGGTGTTTTACGGACAGTGTTCGGGTCCTGAAAGTAATTAAAAGTGCAACACACGTGAGACGGACAGTTACAGACAGGCGCAATGTTCGTAGGATTTATGGGTGTGGTGCGCATGTGCGTAGATGTTCTACAGACAGTACGGACAGGTATAGTGTCCTTAGGACACCTCCATTTTACTTAATTACAGACATCCCGGGCACTACGGGTGCTCTAAGAACAGTTCCATCTTGCTTGCGGATAGCACAGACAGGTATAGTTTCCTTAGGACACCACCATTTTAGTTAATTACGGACATCCCGGACACAGCGCATGTTCTAAGAACAGTTCCATCTTGCTTGCGGACAGTACAGACAGGTAAAGTGTCCTTAGGACACCCCCATTTTGGTTAATTACAGATATCCCGGACAGGTGCGCTGTCCGCGGACACCCTAACAACCTTTTTTTTAAAAATAAGACACAACGGACTGAATTAAAACAAAGTAACATTCAGAAACTGACACAAATACAGGGGAATTAGGGGTTTGGAGAGGATGGATGGGAGGGGATGAAGGGATGGAAGTCTCATCAAAACGTTTTTCTTGGTGTTGAGGGTTTGGGAATAGTTGACTGGGACCTGGAGAGGGGGAACAGGTGCATGTTGGACAATGATATTTATTTTTTTCTTTTATGTGTTCTTCCACAAAATGTTCAAAAGATTGACATTTTCCATAAGCATGTCCATTTTTTGTTCCATGCGCTGCATAGTATTTTCTAATGTCTCCTTTGGTGTATTATTTTCAATGTTAGTATGGTCTGTTAAAAAAATATATATGTTAAGTACACATAAAGTAATGATTATTAATTTGCTTATATAGAGAGGTGTCTACCATTGGTATCACTGCCTTCAGACATTTCCTCACATGGGAAATTTTCCTCAAGCCATTCCAAACTACTGGACATTTCTGTGTAAAAAAAAAATATATTACTTTTAGTTTGCCAAATACAGAAAGTTTAGAAATATATAAGAAAAATTAAGTTTACTTACTAGTTTCTGGTAAGTTGTGTTCTTACTGTTGTGTAGGTCTGCTCTTGCTCCTAGGTGTGCAGTTTCTGTGAGGTAATTATGTTGGAAGCACATCTTTTTTGTTTTGGTATATTCCATTTTTAGTACATATGGTATAAGGGATGGTTGATGTGTTACATATATAGGTTGTTCTTCTTATTTATTATTACATATAATGTGTTTATGTACTGCTTTTTGAACTTGTTCAGTGTTTATATGGCATGATAGAACAATCTAAGATACCCCCTAAGGTTTTGGGTAGTGTTGATGTTGTCCGTGTCCATCCGTGGACATTCGCACAGTCCGCGGACAGCAAAATCATTAGCGGGAGGTTCGGCATGTTCTGTGTTACATGTATATAAAGTAAGGGAATCCTAGTAAACATCTATTAAATTCACACTATGTGTATGTATAATCAGTAAAAAAAACTTTGATAAAGGAGGTTATGGTTAAGTTGTGCAACTAAAAACCTATGAAATTCAGTAAATAAACTGTTAAAGGGACGTTATGTTCCAAGTAAAACCGAGAAAGAAGGGAGTAAAGAGAGGAAGACAGAGACAGAAGGACCGGAAAAGAAGGCAACAAGGGCGGAGAGCATGCAAGGCACATCAATGGAGAAATAGCACAGGTTGGGGGTGAAGAATGACTATAAGGGGTGAGCGTGAAGGGCAGACTGTCAAACAAAGGCCACCTGTGAAAGGGGACTCCTCAGCTTCACATCACAAAAACAACATGTTCAATACACAAAAGCATGTTTCTTTCTTTCTTTCTTTCTTTCTTTCTTTCTTTCTTTCTTTCTTTCTTTCTTTCTTTCTTTATATAACGCACCAAACCCGTAGGTATATGGGCATGTTACAATGTTGCAAAGGTTATATACAGAACAGTGATAAAAGCAATCAAGCAAGGGTATTTACAACATATTTACAAATAATAACAAGTGTTACATACAGATATATACACAAATCTTGAGCTGCAAAAAGAAGTGAGGATTTTGTGTTCTTCCTGAAACTATAGTAGGAGAGGTTAGCAGCAATCACTGGAAATCTACTTCCACCTGATTTCTGAAGTTTATATCTAGGTAGTGTGAGTGTATAGTTCTCAAGGGGCGTTCAGATGGGGTTTTCTTTGGTAAATGTGTCTGCTAGATATTTAGGGACGGAATTGGCTAGACATTTAGGTGTGAGAGTTAGAGAATTGAAATTAATTCTATCTCTAAACCAAAAAGAGATCCATGTTCACAATATCCATGCAAATCAGGCTGTTCTACCCCCACTCCAAACTCTGCACCCCACACCAACCCTCCCTGTTGAACACAATTCATGTAAACAAAAGTCATGCAATACATTAAAGAGGAGAAAACATACAGTAAAACAATAAGCAACAAGTGACTTGTATGGGGAACATAGATAACGGCTGTCAGGGGTCCACATGTGCAAACCAGTACAAACATAGATGGTCCAAGTGTGCCAAACCGGTCCTGGAGACATACAGCCAGATGTGCGTTTCCTGAAGCAAGGTCACGATGTGGAGCAGCTGAGGTCTTGGTGATCTGTGAATGGATGTGTGTGTAAGACATGTAGTTGTAGCAGGGCAGGTCATGTGAGCAGATAATCGTGTGTCATGGGCTCTGGCACAGGTTGAAGAGTAGGTTGGACAGGGAGTACACCTGCAGGACACCAGAGGGGATTTGGGGGAGAGGAGAAGGGTGGTAGGAAGAAGACTTGAGAATGGTCAGCGATACAAGAGTTGAACAATCAGAATGCAGAGTCCAGATGTCCAGAGATTGGAGTCTGAGTATGAGGGTGCTGTCATAGAATGTGTCAAAGACTTCCAATAGCTCAAAGAGGATTAGTGCCACACAGTCTCCTGAGTCTGCTGTACTTTGCAGAATAGCAGTCAGAAAACTAATACACATGCATTGATGTTCAAGGGGACATACACACACAAACTTGTGAACAAACTCACATCTGCACTGACAGTCACCATCCCAAAATCACATGATCCATGCAAACCCTACAGGTGCCACAGCGTGCCAATATGGTGGTGCACACTTAATTAGCCATTGACATGACTGACAGTGCACAACCTTACCTGCCGGCGATTTCCTCATCACCTCCACCGAACACTGTTCCTCTGCATTAGTGAATGAAATACCAGTGCCTGGTAGAGGGCATAGGATCTCGGGAGGTGAAAGGGTGCTGGGTTGACCCAGGGACGTCATTTCAGAAAATGCAAGGGGTAGCGGAAGTGACATCCCACGACCATTGACCTCTGTTGACATCACAGGAAGTGATGTCATTTGACCCCACTGTGAAGTGACATCACAGGATGCGATGGAACATGACCTTTCACCCGTTGACAAAACAGGAAGTGGCATCACATAGCATTGTTCCTAAGTGCACTACGAAAAATATGGTTACAATATCACTTTAATGTGATATACATTTCATACAAGAATGGATGACCATATGTATCGTTAATATCAGTGCGTATAGGCCCATATTACCAAATAACTGTGAAATTAAAGTAAGCAGATGTCCAAGGCCAAATGATAATGGTGTGTTATTATATAGCACTTACCCTTAAGCACTTTATATAGAACAAATATACATACAATATCACTCAACCTGTGTTGGTACTCATTTATCAACCTCAGAAGGATCAATGGCTGAGTTGGCCTTGCCGTGATTTGAACCTGCAACCTGCAGATCACACACACTGCAGCAGCAAGTGCTCAACCTCCTGAGCTATCTCACCGGCCATAGCTAGCTTACCGGCTACAGTAAAATGAGCAATTACATGTCTGAATGTTCTCACAGTCAGTAAGCAAATTACACTCTGTAGCGGACACCATTAAACTGGTAAATGAGATTTACCAGCAGGCCATTTCATCTGCAGGTCTGGTACAAAGTTGGCCACATGTCAAGCTTGCGTGGATCTACTTTTCAGGCTTCAGAGGATGGCAAAACAAATACTATTGGCAGGGTTCATAACTGTGTATTAAAGAATTTAGAGTAGCACAAGGAAAGCAGCACACTCATACGGCATCCTGTATTCTGGGCACTCGTTACCTCCTACATGCAAACAAACATCTTGAACAGCATGCTATGGAGATAGAAAAGATAGACACATAACAACAAAGCATAAATTGTGGCACAATGAAATCAAGGGCCACTTTATGTGCTATGGTCAAACATGTGCACACTGTACACAAGCTTTTAGGCAGAAGGATTTTGTCAAGTGACCGAGGACACCAAGATGGAATGTCTGTTGGGATGATCGTAACAGAGTCAACAGCAGAAACAAATATGTTGTAACTGCAACTTGTGAAAAGCAAATTACATAGGGCCTGATTCACAGAAGTGTTTTATAATGGTGCAATCCCATAGGAAAACGCTCAGTGAATCAGGCCCATAGTCAGAAATAGTTGCTTATTCTACTCTGAAGGCTTTTTGGAGGTTTTTGTCTGCATTGTGAATTTGAGGTGTTTAGGAACAGACTAAATCATTCACTTACCCCTGAAGTGTGACTGAAATAAACCTTTAAAGAGTCTAGCAATTATTGTATAGCATTCCTATTCTTTCTTATTTAGGGTCACCACTCAAAGTGTTACACTTGTGGAGCCCTCTGTTTATTTTAAGAAGCCGGGACAAGAAAGCCAGCTACTCTAGAAACAAAGAAGAGCTGCATGGAACTGGCCACAGCTGATGAACTTCAATTTGTAATATATATTAGTTGGCTAGACACATTGTTGTCTTGCTGTTCGCTATGCTTTGTTGCACTTTACAACAGACATTCCATGGTTTTGCTGCTACTCTTGCTTTTTGCACATAATACCTTGCCTTTTTGCACTGCCATACTGACATTTTTAACATTGTTGGTCCAGCCCTATTTTTGATCTATTTTTACATCTAAACTCGGCTGGCCTGTTTTTATTGTAATTTTACTTGAGTGATGGAACACATGACTTGTTTACTTACCTCATGAGGTTGATTGCACATTTGCAGGCTTCATCTTGTATGTTTAGGCCTTGGTATTATTGCCGATATATGCTAGTGATTCCCATGTGACATAACTTTACTACTGACGTTCATCTTTTTCTCTTAACAGGGTGTCCATGTATCACTTAGGACGCATATGTTCACTTGAATGCTATTTGACAGATCTGGCCGTGTTATTATCCTTGCAATTCTAATTTTAATACGGGTATAATGTTATCCTGAGTGTGACTATTTTAGTTCACTATATTATGGTGGTCTGCCCTGTGGTCATTACAGTGTAATATAATGCACTGTGCATTTATATTTATCATGTCCCACATATCAATAATTTGATTTGTATGAGGTTTTGACTTTATATTGGGACTATTACGTTCCATACAGTGTCTCACATCGTGGTTAGGGCCACCTTCAACTTGCAGATAACGTGTAGAGAATTTGTTAATGCACTGTGCTTTCATTTCTCTGACTTTGCCTGTTTCTTTACTCCCTTCCAATATGGCCGCCTTTGTTTCCTCATGCTGCCTTAACAGTTGTTGCCATTGACATAGTTAAGGGACTGCATCTCTGAAGTGTATTTACTTTTGTCAAACCCACTCCCCCTCACGTGATCAAGTGCTCAGTATAGCGCGAAACGCGTTGTTTGCAGGCTGCTACACCTAGGCGTCTTGCTGTTGTTTTGTTTCTATGTGCTGCTCATGTGCTGTGCATTTGTTTTTGCACGATGCAACTTTTAAAGTTTTGTAAAACATTAAAGACATCAGTAATTTTTCTACTGTGTCCGGTGTGTTTTGTCTGACCATTTTTGAACTTGGCGCTAGTTTATGTGCCTGCGGGAGTGCAGTTCACCTTTTCCTCCTTTTTTTGAAATATATATATATATTTTTTTTTTTTTTTGGGGGGTAGCAAGGGAGACCAAATGTATAGCAAGGGAGATCTCAGGGGTTGCCTTTGCGACCCCTGGCGACCCACTAATGATTTCCCTGGGTGGACCTCTCATGGAGTGGAGTAACTGGATGAGTCAACAACATGGTGCATCACATTTCACCAGCTATAGGAGTAAATCATGCAGACTGCACATATGTACCACAATAATATGACTGATCTTCACCTGTGTGTGTGATCCTGTTGCAGTAATGTGAACTATGCAGTTGACACCACTGCATATGGCTGCTTATCCACTCCTTCCCTCATAATGGCCTTGAGAGAGCAACAACCCATCTCTCAAGTTGCAAAAGAAAAAAACACAATGTGTCCATCCCGGACAGGAGTGAAACAACTAAAATGTGTTTTTCCCAGACAGGAGTACAAAAAATGAGTTCAATGTGTCCATCCGAAACAGGTGTGTAAAAAAAAGAAAAATCAGCCCTTCCTGGACAAGTTTAAAAAATAAATGTTCATCTTGCACTGGGGGGTCCACCCTGGAGGGGCATGGGGCAGGGTGTGTGTGTCCATGTCCACATGAATGGATAGAAAACAATCAACACCAAATATTTAAAAACCTCCATGGTATCATTGACTTCAGGGTAAAGGTGCTTGAGGTGGGGTGTCTGGACTGGGACTGCCATCCTGTAGTGGATCATCAGGTGGTGTTGGGGGTAGTGGTGCATCCTGGCAACGCAGTGCCAAAGCCTGTTCTTCATTGGCTAGGGACACCTGTAATACAGATGCAAGCACCAGCATCCCAATGGCTGAGAGGTCATGATGAACTTCCTCCTGTATGGCCACAGAGTCCACAAGTGCACTCACTCATGACGCATCAATTTGCTAGGATAGCGTCAGCCTCAAGCTGTCCATCTCCTTGTGGATCAGGGACATTGTGGAAAGTTCCTTATGCAGTGAAGCTCTCAAGCTCTCCATCTCACTGCGATTAGAGTCTCTAGATGCCAACATCTTTTGCTTCAGGACTTCTCTATGTGCCACTGCATCTGCATGCAGGGAGTCCTACAGAGACTTCAGATCAACCCATTTGCCCTTGATATTGGCCTCCACGCCCAGTTTGTGGGAGAACCTTGAGGACCACATCTCAGTATGCAGTTTCTTCTCCAAGATGGAGAACATTTGCTATTGATATCCCTGTGAGTTCAGATGTTGTACATTCCGGACAGCTGGTGTGGATATGTTCTAACACAGGTGATGCATGTCCTCGGCAATTTCATGCACGTTTTTGCAATGTCAGATTGCTGCACGCAACATCTGCTGCTCACACTCTGTCTGTCCAGCGTACACACGTCCACCCTGTGTACGGGGCTAGTTGCGATGGGATGCTGGGGTCTGGGCCTATCATAGTGGGGCCTCTGACCTTGGCAGCAGGTCTGTAACCACCCGTTGGACATCAGTTCCTGAATCTGAACCCAACACAGGTGAGGGCAATCTTGCAGCCGTAACCATCGTGGATGTGTGGCTTACCACTGACTGAACCAGTGACTCCTGGCACACTTTCTTGGGCTCAATGCCTATTAGGGATCCCTCCATATCCCTCAATGTGTCATCCACACCTGGTTCTGCATGCTCACTTGCAGAGTCAGAAGAATCAAAAGGGTTACGACTGAGGATTTTCTAAAGCACCTGTGGATGTTCATAGCGTGCAACACCATAGCCTCCAATGGTGGTCTGTCATACGACTGCCTCCTCTTTCTCCACCACCTCTGCATCCACTGCATCATCACCTGCAAATAGACAGTGAATAACATTTGGAGTCATGAGTACCTTGCCAAACATGCATATGTGCATTACAATGCATACAGGCACACAATGTCCAGGGACACATACATCACACATTGTGACTGGGCACACTGTGAGCTGTACATCACATATGGATGGTATTCACTGACATGCGCAATCATGGCTGGGCATATTAGGCAGTTCAACATGGCATGACTGTATGTGTGAGGTACCATAGATACACCCAGACATGAGTGGCAGTGAAACACATCAGTGGAAGGATGGAGGTCTGTGCATCATTAGTGATCCCATACCCAAACCAGACATTTCATAAGGGAATATGTGGAAGTGTGAGCAGCACATTTGATACACCAATTTTCATGGAGGCATACATGTTGCCATGATATCCCCCACCACCATTGCAACATTGACCCCCTCCCAGCCAGCTACATAGCTGGTCACAGCCACATGCCTTGCATACATTTGTGAGGAGACTACAACATGGAACGGACAAAGGCATGCTTTCACTGTTCCATTGACTCTCCATATGTGTAATATACTACACACAGAAAACTATTGGTCATCCGCATGTTGTCCCATTGGGAAGAGGCCCTCATGCGTCTATGCACTGACATTGTTAATTATTCATGTTCACCGGCTGCCAGGGCAAGGTAATGGAAGACTGTGGAAACATGCGCGCACTGTTGTGACAATGCATGAGACATGATTGTCACACCCACTGGATAATACACATGTAAAATACTGAATGTGTACAGTCACATGTGTATTGCATGCCATTGCCGCATGTACAATATGCACCATTTCATGGTCCATATGGTGGTTGTGACTTCCTGTGGAGCAGACCTCAAGGTGCACACGGGTGGACACATGAAGGTTCAGACCAAGACATCTAACTCTGAGTACACCGTTGGTTAAAAAACATGCCTACTCATGTATCCAATACAGGAGTGCACATTGCGAACACAGCCACTGAGATGCTCTTGATACCTACACCCTCTGGCCTCCCCCTCCCCAAGTGTCCAGCTCATGCCCTTAGTTTGGACATAGCCGCAAAATTGTGGACTACTCATGACTGATGGCTCACGTAACAAGCTTTTGCTTTCAAAACCCAGGGATAAGTACTGAACATGGTGCATTGTAATTCTGAAGGACAGCACAAATCATCAGTTAGCTGACCAAATCTACACATTCTTTCAACATAAATAGCATATCACACATAAAAGGATGCAAACATGTACTTCATTTCCATGTCTTGTCAATTCACGCATGAAAACTGTTCATGAATATCAATTCATAGCTACATATGGCACATGCCTGAGAAGGTTAACTGTGGTATCCTTGCCAAAGTGCTCTAGTGGCTGCATTGGGACATGGAGTTCATGCATCCCCTCGCCATCAATATTGTCTCCATACTCTCAACATGCCAACCACTGCCAGATGTCTCCTCAATGTGACTTTACACCTTGATTTGGACAGTAGGTTCCATTGTATCACTGTGCAGACCGTAGTCCTGATATGTGTGCAGCAATGATTAGTGTGCTGGTCAAATCACCACCCTGTTTGTCAAAGTCTCCATGGGCTGCCCCAATATGAATCAACACATATTAATGTAACTGTCTGATGTGTCACATCTGTGCTGAGCCCAGGTCTGCCAGCACCCTGTGTGAGATTTCATGTGGGCTTGAGCCCCCTGCTGTTTGCCCGGCACAATTCATGAATAGGCGGTGTCACTTCACATTGTGTGATCTAGCAGCACACTTTACTTGACAGTGTCATGTAAAGTGTCAGTCAATGACTGTTTATAAGCGAGTGGCTGACACAGTCATGTAAAGGGCTCTGTCATCTCACACAATGTGAATGACACTTTACATTGTGTGTGCTGGCTGTGCACTATATCTGCGGTGACCCTGTGTTAACGCACAACTTGATCATCCCATAAGCCAGATCTGTGTCACTTGTCCATACAAAAGTGCACTGGGAACTTTGACATATGCAGCTTCAACAAGTGTGCCATTCTGTCCCCCCAGACTAAAAACATGAATGAATCACAGAAGTTCCTCAAATTGAACCTCCACTGGGCGAAACACTCTTACTGCACTGCCACACCATGATATTCACTGGCTGCAGGCCAGCACTAAGAACAGATGCTAATGACAGCTCTGTCAGTAAAAGCATGGTCCTGCTCCTTTGTGCAGGAATTACCCCTGCGGTATGCACAATGGTAGGCAGTGGATGGGGAAATATGGACCCCATACGACATATCAGAAGCGAGTTTTGTTCTAAATGCTTCATCAGATCATTAATGGTGATGCTAATGTTTGTATGTGGAACAATCATTCCCTACATTTACATCTTCTGTCTGGAAGTTTATTGTGGTGCATCTGTTCCTGTCTAGGATCATTATTCACTGAAGATGTTTCTGTATTGTTGACTTGGCATGCTCAGGATGAGACCCAGCACATCCTCATCGGCAATTTTCCTGAAACAAGGAGCAACAGAGCCCTCATGCCCCATCTGAGTGGGCAATATTGCTGCCATGTCATTACATGACCCAATTAATTGACATGTCTATACAAGTATGTATGTTTCATATTTACATACACTGCAATGTCACAGTGAGTGTTGTGAACAGTGATGTGAGCATCAAGCAATGCGTCTTTCATGTATTCACTGAGTCACACATATGACCTTTTCATCACAGACAGGTGAATGGAACCTAGAGCTCTATGAGCATTGTTTAAGATACAAAATGCACATTCTTTACATGCAAAGCACACGGGTACACTCATTGGTGCTGTTCATCCCCTTTCTCATAGGGTTATCTTCAAACAGTACTATAAGAGAGTACCAGACTGTCCACCTTGGAATGATGACCCTCTATCAGTAAATTATACCTATGGTTGGTCTAGTATCATCCCTTGCAATATACAAATGAGGTTGTTTCAACATGATACCTGCTACACAGGGCAGTGGTCTGTGGGCACTCAGACCACGGCAGGCTGGTCACACCACCAGTGGCAGCCACTTACATAGGACAGGGGGATTCTGCTTCCCCACCCAGCACGCCAAAGAGTGTGCAGACAACATTAAGGTTCTCCACAGCGGTGTGGCGACAAATCAATGTTGCACAGCGGCATTTTAAGTATTTATTTGCAGTGTAAATAAATAATTAATCTGCCACTTTGAAATGTGTGAGACAGGCATGGTATCAAGAGAGACACAGACCCAAAGATAATTGTTCCAAAACCTTTATTTACTCAAGTTCCTGGGTTGGTGTAATGCCTAACTGGCCCTAACATTAAAGGGAAGGTTCCCTTAACTTATGTTTCTAAGGGCGTCGATGTCTGGAAGTCCAAAATAAAAATCCCTCTGTGAGTGAACCTATGCTTGCCCTCACTCTTTGATAAAAATTTGTAAGAAAGTCTTTCAAAAGCAAAAAGTGGTGGCTCAACAAAAATAGGAAACCAAGATTGGTTTCAGGTGGTCTTCTCACCAGGTGTAGGGTGGTCAGCTTCAAACAAAGGAGTTCAATGATAGGGTACTGATCATAGGACCTTCTCCATAGTTCAGACAATGTCAATGTCTTTAATGAACATATCCCAGGAAGGCATCCAGGACTTCTTCCTCCTTTTCTGTCACTTCATCAGAATACTGCGTCTTGCCTGGGGCATCCCCACAAAGGGGACCCTGGATTCCCATACCCAGATTATCCTCCCTCGCTCGTCCACCCCTAGGGTTGGGATCCAAGAGTGATGGCCCTCTCCATGCCACCTGAATAGAGGACTCTCAGGGTCTTACACATGTTAAGTCTTCAATGTGGCTGGGCCTGCCACCCTTACACAGAGGAGCGCGTTCCGTTTTACAGAGCTTTTCCCTACTGTAATGTGCGTGGAGTTCCTAGCTCCAAGCACTCTATGTAACCATCCTCAATCCAGGAGGTTGGCGGGGCCCTAGAGGGATGGCCCCACCAGCATTCTAATCTGTGCGCAAAAAGCACACTTAGTTCTTACACTGAAAGGCAGGCTAGCATAGTAACAGGTTTAATGAAGAATGTCATTGGCTGTTTGCCAGCCAATGACAATCGTGAGTGCTGGTGGGGTCGGGTCGTGGACCCACACATTTGCCACCTTCTCTCACTTCGTGTGTTGAGTCTTGAGTGGTGGACTGCAGGACTCTGAGCTGCCCAAAGAACAGCAGACCCACTTCACGTGCACCGCAGCATAGTTACCAAACTAACCCTCGCCAAGCCCCAAGTCTGGTAAGTTAAGTTCACTTGCCTCTTACTCCTGTCCTGTTCCGGTCCATTAAATATACTAATGTCTCGGCCCAACATGTTAACATGTTTAATGCCTCTCGGCCTACATGTAATCTCACACTTTAGATGTTGGCTCATGTGCTTATTGAAGATTGACTACCTCAAGTAGTCAATCTTCAATAAGCATGTGTGTGTGTGAGAAGACTTAACTTGGTGCCTGCTAGGCCTTCATCCTCAGGACCGTGCTCCCAGCCCAGGACCATCCTGGCTGGTCCTCCTGGAGCCCTGCGCTGGGGAATGCAGTGCCTGCCACCTAGTTGTTGGTGTGTGTGAAAGTGAAGTCCTCCTCCCAGTCTCAGTGTGTGACTGAGAGGAGGACTCCACTTTGTGCCCGTGGCCGACCCCGCCTTCATTCACCAGGACATTGCTTCCAACCCAGAACCGTCTTGGTCCTCCTCTGGAGCCCTGCCCTGGGGAATGTAGGCCTAGTTGAAGTTCTCAGTGGACTTAACTTTGCACCCCCGGTCTGCCTGGCCTTCATTCACCACTTCGGAGGGCTAGCGCTGAGCTGCTCAGGTTCACCGCATTTACTGGAGGGGTGAAGTGCACAGGGTCCTAACCTTGTGTGCCCCATGATTTCAGGTGCCCATGGCTTTGTTCTTGAAGCCACCCTGCCTGGGCTCTGTATTCACCCCAGGCCTTTCAGCCTTGAGAAGGCCCAGCCAGTTCTGTGGTGCTACCAGCTGCTGCTGGCCAAGTCTGAGCACCAATTGAGCATGATCAGGCCTTGCCTTCACAGCTTTGCCGTGTCCAGCTGGGGGGCACCCCACCTGAGACATTCTTATTAAGCGGGGAAACCTGCGGGCTCAGCAAGACCATCAGCCTGATTCTAATAGCAGTGCCAGACAAATGTCTAATACATATACACAAACGAATACTGTTGGCTTTACCAATGTTTTTTTTAACAGTGAATGTCAAATAGTGTTTCTAAATCAAGTGGCTGAAAGCAGACCTGGTTAAGACATTTTTATAAACCAGTAATGCCTTTACAGCTCCAATTAAGTCATTGGGCCTCATTACGAGTATGGAGGTAGCCATGGTGCTACTAGCACCATGGCTGCCCCCATACCGCATACCGGGTCCAGGTTTTCGGTATGGGGACTTACCGGGTCATTCCAACCTTGGAGGACCCGGCAAGTCCCCATTCTGAAAACCATTCCCCATTCCCTTTGAGCCCCCATAAGGCTCAATGGGAATGGGGTAGGAGCTAATAATGGGCCCGCAAATAGCCGGCCCGTTATTTGCTCCCTGGTCCCTTACTGGCTCCCACTAAGGGAGGCTGGTAAAACCAGCCAGCCTTAGTGGGACCCACTAAGGGACCTCGGAATGCGGCGTTAAGGGGTTAACAGCACCGGCATCCTTACCGGTGCCGTTAACCCCTTAACGCTGCACTCGTAATGAGGCCCATTGACTCTCAGAAGACTGCTTTTAAAAAACACTGGCAGGCTACATTTGGTGGTTGTGTTAATAAAGCTAGCTCAAAGAGATCCCAGGAGGATGAGTTTTGCACGGGGAAGGGTAGGAAGTGGGTGGGAATGGCTATAGTGTGTGATACATTTAAGGGCCTTGTAGAAATCCCCTACAAACAAAAACCGCATTGGAAATAATGTAGAAAAAGGGCAGCACTTTTCTTTCCATGGCGCATATATGTGGCGAGCACTAAACACAAGAATGCCACCAAAAGAAGTGCTCTGCATTGTTTTACCTCCATTTGAAATCATCTGAAAATGACCTGCATGCAGGACCGCACTACATTTGCTGTTCTGTTTTCTGAATACTAAAGCTGCACACATGACATCCAAGAAGGCTTTGCAATTTGCACTTGATTTCATTTTAAAATATCACAAAGTTGTGCCCTTCATGGAAACCCACCCTGGCATGCTTTACCTCTGCTGAGTACCAAGATGTGAGGCAATACATTTCCAGAACAGCTGATGTACTGGGAAGTCACTTGAAAAAAAAATAATTTGGTTTTCCACTTAAACACGGCTCTGTTTTCTTTTTCCATAAACCATTGTGCACAAACTGCAGTAAATGAAAGAAATAACGCAATGTTTCTTTTTCTCATGTCAATTTCAAGGAGATGCTTGGCAGTATATCTCTCTCTGTCCAGAAACTGACCAGATCTGTAAAAGCACTCCAGAAGGTTAATTAACAAGAAACTATTTGCTGCAAAAAACTGCATCAGTAAACTCAAAATGAACTGAAATAAACACATGTGTGAATTTGCTCTGCTGAAAATCAGGAAAGTGTTTAAAAGTGGACTGACAAATGACAGTGTTGCTGGCATCTAAACTGTATTGTATATGTGGGGGGTTTGCAGTTTCATAGCAACCTAAAATGTACATTATATTTATTCCCAAAAAGACCTGGTTTCTGTTGAAAGAAAGAAAAAAAAACTTTGAAATCAGCAGAACAGGTTTTGCCCAGGCACTTACTGAAAATGTGCCCTGCCTTCCATGCTAAACGAATTACCTCCACAAGTGAACCAGCCCCATGGGCACATGAAAGGGCAAACGTGTGGGAATTTGCAGCCTCGTCAGACTGGCCGGCATCCCTACCCAAAAGAAGCAAAGAACCCAAGGGGAACTAGCATTCCACCAAGAGGTGTGATTTCCGTTGACACCCCTCCCCAGTCCAACTGCCTGGTTTCAAAGGGCGTCATGGAAAACCCTTTGTTCAGACTGACCCATGGAGAAAACAGTTGCTATGGGGGTTTGTGGCACGGCCCACATCTGAGACAAATCCACCCCATTGACAATAAGGGACAGTTATACTTTAAGACATTTTTTCCCGCAATCTGAATATGCAGCAATGTGATATTATGACAGTTTTCATGTGATTTTTAAACAAGCACAATGAGACTAGCATATGTTCCTAGCACCTGGGGAACTAGAATGGCAGAAAAAATACATTTCTGGGTGTATAAATGATACACACATAAAACTTGAAGAAAATATGCGAAATAATTATGGGCATATGTGTAGCCATTTGCAGAATTTTAAATATTATGTGTCTCCTAAAAATGGCAAAATTGTGCCAAAAGGCAAAGCAACATCGCACAGAGTTGGCAATCGGACTGTCCAATTCTCTGTGAAAAATGGAATCTGCATATCTGTTTTTTTATGATGGTGACTTGGATGGATTTGAAGTTTTGCACCATAACTTATTTTTGTAAACAGTAACTCTGGGTAAACAAAGGAAGTCAATCAATCACACACATAAACTGATGTCAGTTCCCCTGAACCAATTAGTCGGAGGGAGGAGTGGACACCAGTAGCTTGGCTTATCCCAGCAGAGGGGAAACTCCAGAGTATTTCCACCCAGATTGTAAAATTCTATGATGTCACTCTGGCTATATAAGCAGGAGACACAGACACCCAAGAGATTCAAGATTGAAAGACTCCAAAACCAGATCCAGAGGCAGCTGAGCACATCCAGGCAGGACCATCCACATCCAGGCAGAAGCACCCATCCAGACCCAGGCATACCCAATAATTCATGGAGAAAGGAGGAGTGGCAGGCAGCTGATCCCATTAAGGAGAACCCAGTGACCAGACCTTGCCAGTTGTTCACATCCAGGAGAGCCCAGCTGTCCCAGTGACCATATCTCTTGACCCCGCTGTTCCAGTGACCAGATCCTTCTTGACCCCACTGTCCCAGTGACCAGATCTTTGGCCCCACTGTTCAGAGACCTTGCTGTCTGTCCAAAATTACCAAATTCAAGCTTATCTTGTAAGTATCATATCATCCTATACCCAAAAACTGCATATTCCACTCTTTTACCCTATTAATATCCCATACAAAATCCCAAATTGCCAGTATCATCTATTCACCTTTCCTTAGAAGAATCTGTGTTGCTTGATATTTGTTGGCGTATTCCTTTTATAATTCTTTCAGGTATCTGTGTAAGTCCTTAGTACCATTTAGAAATAAATGAATTAATTCCCCTATAAAGAGATCCACAGTGAGCTGGTTGCAATTCAAACTCAACCACCTCATTACAAGTGCCTTTCTTTAACAATTATAGTCCTTAAAATATAGTCTCAGTAGAACTAGTCATTGTGCTAACAAAACCAAAGTTGCCCGTGGATTTTGCTTTTCTTTAAAATCCAACTTCTATTTCCCATAGAAAAACTTACACTATCATCCTATCAAGTGTCATCTTTTCCCCTTACCTATGTCACTGTGCTTTGGTGCTCTGTTCAGTAATCTATAAGCTTCCTTGGCCCTCATTACGAATCCGGCGCTAATCCATGGTGCTATTAGCACCATGGTTGGTGCCGGTATCGTAACGTATCCGCCATGGTGAAATGGGGCAATACTGCCCCATTCCAAGGTTGGCGGAGCCGTATTTCCCCATTTCCCCATGGCCCTTCCCCATTCCCCTTTTTACCCCATAGGGCATAATGGGAATGGCGAAGGCGCTAAGTACGGCACTGCAAATTGCGGTACCATACTTACCGCGAAGGTCTCTTTGCTGGTCCCTACTTTAATGGCTGGTCTAGACCAGCCGTTAAGGTCGGGTCCCGCAAAGGGACCTCGTAATTAGGCGCTAATGGGTTAACGGCACCACAGCCTTTTACGGCGCCGTTAACCCATTAGCGCCGGGGTCGTCATGAGGCCCTTTGTCTCTTAAGTACAGCCACACAAAATTCTGTCCTAGCTTTCCCACTGCAATTGTAAACTGATATACAAGTAACCAGTAAAATCCGAGTATGCCAATTTGCTCCTTTTGAAGGTTTTCAATTCGTTTCTGGCCTCCCATCCTGGGTGGTGGGTTGAATTTGAAAATCAATGTTTTCCTCCTTATACTGACTCCTTGCCACTTTTTTCCATCCACAAAGAATGTTGTTAGTAGGTGTTTGGGGGAAGTGTTGCAGGGGTAGTGCATAACCTGTGTGCCATCTGTCATTTTGAGGAAAAGTAATTTTGCTTCTGCTTTCTATTAAATGTTTATGTAGCTGGTGTTAGGAATTTGAATTCATTGTGTTGTAGGATTTTTGCATTGTATAGCCATAATAGTGGTAACTGCTGTCCTAAATTTTGATTTGCTGGATTTTCTTTGAATTATAAAATATTAATAAATATTTCATTGTTACACACTGGCCTGATCCATAGTCCATTGTGGCACGGGTGGTTTTTAAAGTGGGTGTGAGATGGGTTGGGTGCCTTCTCAAAGTAGAATCCGAGGATAAAAGGCGCTTTTATTGTGCGCGGCATTCGTGTCAGTGGAAAGAGTGTGCCGTGTTCTAAAATACGCTACAATAGGGATTAGCTTTGCCATGGGCAGTCAATGTGTGGGTAAATAACCAAGCAACACCTACAAGCTGTCTGTCTCTCCTCATATGCCATTTTCCCTAGCTCTACAAATACAATACTGGTGGTACTACAATATTTTCAATGTATCCACTTGTCCACATTAGTATTTTAGTCAGCGAACCCTGCAGTTACACTGAGAATGAAGCCACGGTTCTATTAACAGAATGTAGCGAGGATGAGGGCTTGCAGTCACATGCCTGCACGTGGGGGTCACTGCATGAAGGCAAAATGTGACCTCATAATTCAATATTTGACGGTAGTTAGTGCATACAAACATATTAAAGCAAAAGCTGTAAAATGCACTATGGGGAGTTTAGGATAACATTTAAGTTGTTCTGGGTGTTTACTTATTAATGTTTTATATGTAAGTCAACACATTTTGGTGGGGAAGGGGGCTAGCCCTTCAAATGTAGGGAGAGGTAACTCCAGAAACTTTGTGGAAGGGCAAACTTACTTGTGTGAGAGCATCTTACTTCTCTACACATTGTAATTAGACTATTCTGGTGCAGCCTCAATGTTACAAGCAGTTAACTCTCTCCTTCATGTCTGAAACCATTTCCGTACTGCTCTGTGACTATGTTGCCCTTTATCAGATCAGTCTCCCGATTTCTCTTTTGAGACCATCGAAACACCTTGCATGAACAAATCCAACCAGTCCAGGTTAATTGTGAAACTAAAAACATCGTACTTCAACCTGCATGTTGCACCAGATAACTGCACCAGTTAATTGCAGTGAGCATTCTCCAGAACGACAAACCAGGTGACCTAGCATGAATCTTTTATATGTTTGGGTTCTCAGATTTAAAATAATTAGAAAAAAAGCTCATGTTTGTGAGGACCAAAGTGGTGGGGGAAATCAGATAAACAGTACTGACTATATAATGGTATCTATGGCTAGCTGAGAGGGTCGCATGTGAAAATGTAAATGTAAGACATGTAATTCAAACACACATGCATATGGGTCAAACAGATACAAACGTAGTGTCCTTTTGGAAACTGTTATTAAAAGGATAGGATTGGGGTGTCTGTTCCCACTTACCTGATGATGTCCTGGTATGTTCCAGTTGAATGGTATACAGTGATTTCCGTTTTATTTTACAGCTGTAAAATCTAAGAACCTTTTAAAAATCAGAATGCCTTCTTTCTTTACCATTACTCCCACATTGCTTGGGAGGGGGACGGGTGGTGATGCAGTCGGAAAAATCAAAGTGCATGTCTCCCCACATTGTACAATTTTTTTTTAGAACAGTCTTAACAGAACAAACTTGCCTCATTTCTTCCATAAGCAGATTTTTTACCAAACAAGCTGTAATACCTAATGTGTGTCTGGTGTCACAGTTGCTAATGGGCATGTATGTTGACACATGCACAGATAACATCTGCAACTATACCCAACTCAGCTGTACTGGTCAATGACAAGTACAGCTGAGTTGGGTATGATTGCAGATGTTATCTGTGCCTACTACTGACAAATTATACTTCTGTGTTATGAAAGAGTATACCTTTGAACAAATACTACATGATCCTATATACATATTTACATCATATTTTGATTAATAGGTGTCACTCTTGCTGAAAATGAATTCAGTGGGCCTTATTACGACCCTGGCGGTCCTTTAATGAAGGGTGCTGGTACGGGACCGGCACCCTTCATTACGGGAGCGCCTATTACGAGGTTCCCTTTGTGGTAAAACCAGACGTCCTTTCCAGGTCCCGCAAGGGGAAGAGGGAGCTAATAACGGGCCATTTGTAATGTGTTCGTTATTACCTTCCTCCCCATTCCCATTGAGCCCTATTGGGGCTCAAATGGCAATGGGGAATGGTTCCTTCAAGGAGGAATTACCGGATCCTCCAATGTTGGAATGACCCGGTAATTCCCCATTGAAGGAACCCGGTATTGGAGCCCGGTATGGAGGCAGCCATGGCACTAATAGCACCATGGCGACCTCCATACTCATCCATACTCATCCATACTCGTAATGAGGCCCAGTGGATCAATTGCTCTCAAAACCATTTTGCGGACTCGCACAAAGTGATAAACTGGAGGTGAAACAAATATGGCCTGATCGGCCAGATTTAAAAATTGCAAATGATAGGGGTAAGGCCTATACACGCACATTTACCATGGCTTGGTATGAACAGAATACATGGCTCACTGGTAGCGTTGCTAATCGGTCTTTGTTCTGCTTCCTCTGCATGCTGTTTGGAGGTGATGGCCTGGACCAAAGCAGGCTTCATTGACTAAAGCATTTGTCATAAAAAAGCTAGAGACATGAATCACGCAAATCTCATATCGAGAATATATTAGAGCTGTGCATGTTGGGACGTGTTACCATTGCAACACAGTTGGATGATGGTTATTGCTGGAGAAAGATGAAGCTGTAGAAGAGCAGCCAACTGCCCCAGCAGGAAGTCCCGCCGCCCACTACCTGTATGCTGGAAGCCTGAAATTGTGCCATGTTTGACACGAGTAGTTGTGACTATTCTGCACTGAATCTTTGAGTAAAGGTATCCACTAAGAAAACCCTATCAGATGTATCCCCTAAGAGATGACTATCTCTTGGAAAAGATCCCAGAACAAATATCAAAATGAGAGAAAGAGAAGTTGGTGACATCACAAGAAGTGAGTGTGACGCCTGAGAAGACTGGCTTATGAAAACAATGTATGGACCTTATAGAAATTGATGACAAAGTAAAGGATTGAGTAAGCTTTGATATGCGAAACGAACATTGTATGTGTGAAGAGCACCGCAGAAAATAAAGCCGTTTGATAACTGTATGGATGCAGCAAGGCAAGCAGACTAAGTGATCTTAGAAGCTGGCTATACATAGTGAATGGACTGCAGGTGAAACCGCCGTATATATATATATATATAGGATCTGGGCATCGATGTCACAATGTTAGTAAGATCAAACCATGAAGAGAAGGGCTGAAAGCTTTGTCGCAGCAAAGAGTTAACTGGGAGCATCAAAGAATCGAGAAGGGCTGTCTGGCCTGGTGTCAAGAATGAAGGCAGCCAGTAATTGGTTATCTATCCTTGCAGAACAGTGAACGTGAGAAGCTGAATTAAGGTACAGAGAAAAAACACCCTGAGTGCCAAATTTATTAATTCATGACAATTAAATGCTGCAAAATGGGCTGAATTGTGGTCTCCTGTCATGTGAGCCAAGGATGGAAATAGAAGTTGGCCAAGCAGTCCTGAACTATGATACGTGCATGCCCATACACCCTTATATTTCCAGAGATGAGAATACATTGCAAGGCCAAGTTCAAATACAATCTTCATGGCAGAAAGTATGGCTGATGAGAGATGTTGGGCTAATTGGGTGGGGAGACACAGGCAGTTCCACCTCCTGACACCTGGAGTGTGAGCTTATGTGCTGCTAGTGAATCAAATGTTCCTGAATGGCATGAGCATGCCAGCCAATTGTAGAGGGCCATATAACGAAGGGCCTTATAGTTTGAGAGCCAATGGTGTATTGTGTTTCTAATAACTTTTGAAGATGACTTGCACAAGGGGTGGGCATGAGTTGTCCACCTGACTGTAGAGACCCAATCGCAACCCAATCCTTAAAGAAAGTATATTTAGATGTTCCCCTTGAGCCAACCACAAACCCTGATAGGTTTTTCTTATTTGCCATGTAGTATGATGTCACGTATGACAAATTTGTACTATAAAAGTATTGTTTTTTATGAAATGCTTCAGGAAAGCTGGTGTGACATCCGTTGATGTCCATTGTAACTCCCTGTTTTGGACAATTGATATTAAAACAGTAAACACACTTTGCCATCTTCCTGAGTTGGTTTGATTATTTGGTGTAAAGTGTTACTCTGCATCCCATATACTGCATGACACACTACACATAAAAAGGGCCATAAGCTCAAAGCATAATGAGGATGTGGATAAAAAAATAATACATCTTGTCAAAGGTAATCGACTGTGTTCGCTTTTGTGGTGCATTTCAATTAGCTTTACATGGTCATGATGAAACTGAACATTCGTTGAATCCTGGGGTATTTCAAGGCCTTGTGGATTTTTTATCTAGCATAGACAGTGCAATGGAACTGCATTTAAAGAATGCAACAGTATTTAAGGGCACTTCAAAAACTATTCAAAATGAGCTGCTGGACTGCATGCTCACAGTCACTAGAAAGAGAACAGTATAGAGCATTTAAAACGCGCAGATTATGTGGCTATTCAAGCAGAAGATACAACCAATGTTTCCACTAAGATTCAGTCTGTGCTAGTCTATCACTACATTGATGAACTATTCAGAATTGTTGAAAGGTTGTATGGATTTACTCACCAGAAAGACTCTACTGGGCAAACCATTGCTACTGCCCTAATGGAAACATTTGACAAAGTTTTCACTGAAGATTACCACAAAAAGAAAGCAATTGCTCGAACAAATGGTGGTGCAAGTGTAATGAGGGAGTGTCTGGTGGAGTCAAAAAGAAAATAGCTGAAGTGTATCCAAATGACCATTATGTACATTGCTATACACACCAGCTTTACCTTGTCATGGAACACTCTGTTTCCAAAATGTCAGAATTTAGAATTTTCTTTACAGATAGCTCTTGCTTCTGTGTATTTGTTTCCCATTCTCCAAAAAAACATAGTTCTAGATGGAGTATCAGATAAAAGACTTCCAAGACCCTTGAACACTCCCTCGAGCAACCATATTCGGATAGTAGAGGCCATATATCAGAATAGGAACGCATTTTGTAGATGCTTGGAGATCATTGAAAAACGGGGTGACTTGCACTCATGCACATGCAATGTGAGATCATGAGAACAAGTGCTGAGATAGTATGGATGCCGGCTTACAATGTTGACGGACATACATGTGTTGCATATCTGCATGTGAGGCCATCCACACATCCGCTTCAAGGGACACATGTGCATGGATGTCTGTGAATGTCATGTTGGTGCATTGACCTCTCAGGGATGGGGGTGTGATGTGTCATCCCTCTGCATGTGAAGCCTGAGTTAACGTGTGATCATATGTATTTGCTAGGGCAAACAGCATAAGCGCTTGTCCCACAGAAATGTGTGGTGGTACATGTTGCATGCTCACAGGTCATGCTGTTAGGGATGCATGTTGCTAACTGTAATTGGGTGGACAGGGGCCCAGGTTCACTTCCCATGGCCCTGGCGGCATGTCATACCTGTGTCACTTTGAATCGGTATAGTGGCATTGCATGTTTTTGGAAATTGTGTTTGTGGCCACACAGCAATGTGCTGGGTTGACATTTGTATTTGTATGTATTTGGTATTTATTGAGCGTTTTACTCCAAAGCGCTATACATAAAAAATGACAGTACAATTGAATGGAAATTGATTCAGTTACAAAAAAGGGGAAACATTAGGACTGAAGAAGACAGTTTTCTAGAGAAGTACAGAAAGAAGGGTAAGAAATAGTAGAATGTAGTGAGAAAAAGGGGTCAGTGTTCCAGTGATAAGGAGCAAGAAGAGAAAATGTAACAGAATCGGGATTGGGCACAAGGAGATCTAAGGACAGATAGTGAAAACTGGGATTGAGGACGAAGGGAACGAGTGGAGACATAGAAAGAGATTAGAGATGACACATAATTGGCAGCAAGACCATAGAGGAACTTAAACAGAATACAGAGAAAATAAAATTTGAGCCGGGGAAGAGAACAACAGCCAACCAAGCAAGGCCAGATATTGCAAAATTGAATCACAGAATGATAAATGGTAGAGAAGGCAAACAGAAGCATTAAAAATGGATTTAAGGGTGGGGGGTGGGCAAATGAGAAAGAGGAAGGCCAAAGAGATTAGTGGAACAGTATAAAAGATGAGGAAAATAATAGAAGTCAAGAGTTTAGTAGCGTCAAGGGTCAGAAAAAAGCGGGCTTGATATTAAAAAGACAGATGCGACAAGAACGGGAGATGTGTGTGTCATGACTGTCCGCCATCATTGTCCTTACACTCGTGTATCACTAGTCAAGCTGATTGCATGGGTGTGCATGTGTGTGTGTGTGTAAGTTGCTGGTTGACCCTTGCTGACTGTTACTGTTAATGTTGTGCATGCCACACATGCATTGACACTGATGACTGAAGTCAATGATCTGTATCCCACTTTCCACAGTTGCTACAGCTCGTGAAGAGGGCCAAAGTGTTGCTGTGAAGAGGAAGGGCAGGTACCGGGCTACCAGACACAGGTGCACACTCCAGCCATCCCCCATTGACACCACCTCTCCTGAGGTTGAATTGGCATGGGTAGCTCCGGTACCATCAGACAAGCTGCTGGAGATAAGTCCAAGGAGGTGATTCTGGTGAGGGACACCTTGGCAGCTGTAGGACAGGGTACAGGGACACAGGAGCCATCAAGAGTGGATGACTCTCTTGAGTCATCAGGGATGATGGGGGTGGAGGTGGAGGAGGGGGCAATTGCAGTCCAGCCCACACGGTTTTAAGGGGGCATCCAGGAAGGTGCTCAGGCTGCACCCCTGGCCCAGAAATGAGGATGTGCAGTCCACCGTGGAGGTTTCTGCACAACATCCTGTCCCTGGTCCATCTGCTGTGGCAGTGACTACCTTCGTGATTGCCTCCACTCTGCCTGTGGACCTCCTTGAGACTAAGCAGGCCATCCGAGATGTAATGCAGACCCGGCTGTCTGGTCTCATGATGTGGACCTCATTCATTTGTGATTCTGTGTCAGCTTATACTGAAGAGCTGGCTCAGCATCACGAGTCAATGAGCCAATTCCTGAGCCAGCTGGCAAGAACACTGCCCTCGGGTGGTCCCTGCGTACTAGTGAATGCAAATGCCCCCTCCTCCACTTCCTCCTCTGTTCTCCAGGGTCCTCCAGAGAGCTTTCCATGCCACATACAACCATGGCCCCCTGTGCACCAGTATCACCCACACTGCCCAGTCTGGTTATGCCTACATCCCTGCCGGTGGTGGAAGTCCCAAGTACACCACATGAGGTTGTCACTGTGCCTGCCCAGGCACCAACACAGGAACAGGCAGTGGAGGGACAGTTGTTGCTTCAGGCTAGTGCAGGTGCTGTGTCCCTCCCATCCCCGCCAAGTATCAACCAGTCGGAGGCGGTGCCTACGCAGTTTACACTCTGCCAGGCAGCAGCAGATGAGGAGTGTACGGAGGCAGTCAATGCAGGGCCAATCCACCTGAGGGGGCAAATCAGGCAGGAAATGTGTAACATGTGGCAGGAGGAAAAGAGGCGGTTCTGGCAGATGGTGCACGTCAGCACCCAATTTCTGAGGGAGCTGATAGTGGAGAGTCAGTGGGATAAGGAGGCAACCATTACCAGGACCAAGATGGAGGTGGCATAGAGGCAGACAATGGGGCGGGCAGCCATCCTGGAGTATGCTTACAGGGATGCAGAGAAGGAGGAGAGGCAGATGCGCCCTCCAGGCAAGAACAGAGGCCCGCCTCCAGGTGGAAGATGATTAATGTGCTTGTGCCTTGGTCGAACCATTGAAAGACATTCAAGCCTGCTGTGTATATAGTTCTTAGTGTTAGGTTTCATTTTGGACTTTTATTATATTTTCATCCCTGGACATTTTACCCTTCCCTATATTGTATTATTGTAGTGTAAATATTTTGAAAACAAGTTTCTGAATCTTGATCACACAGTGCAGTCTCTTTGTCCGTGTGCAAAATCACTTTTTCAATGTTTTCAAAATGGATTTTTTCTTTGGCTGTCACATGGGTTGGGGCATCACTGTGAATGCATGTGCTACACTCATCACTTGTGCACTAGTTATTTGGTAGCTATATCCCTCCCAAAACATAGCCACCTAACTGCACACATTTGCAATCACCCAATACCTGCTCTCATGTTATGCTGCTCATCTGCCACTCAAATGCTGCATATTCACATGATTGATTAGTCTGTCTGGCTGTACATATTATCCATCTCCTTGATTCGCACACTCTCTGGCAGCATTCTCATCATCCAACCACATGCCTGTTCTACTTGTGTCACTTGCAGTGACTTTCCCGCCCCTGCCTACCTACCTGACTACCTTCCTTCCTTATTTTCTACAGGCTACTATGCACACACGCATTGCATATGACTCAGTACAATCTGTGATGTCTCAGACTTGAGTCCTCCAAGGGCATTCACATACCGCACTTTGAGGCCATTGCAATGGCACATAGGCATAATGATACGTAACATTGCATTACTATGTCAAGCGTACAAGGTGCGGTCACAGTGTAGCTGGTGCTACATTATGCTGTCCTTTTGATGTGCAACTGAGTGTGAAGTACCAGGGAGTCCTGTAAGGAGCTACAGACATGGATTCTGCAGCAGTGCTCTCAGTTGTTCAGGTTGGAGGATATGTGACCGGTGTACTTCATGTTGGAGGTAGGCCAGTGGAGTTGAGGTAAGTTGTTCAGCATTGGACTGGTAGGGGTTAAATCTAGCAGGGTCTGCCTGGGGTATTGGGCAGAGGTGAGTGGGGGTGGTGAGGGGTGGCACGACTTGAGGGGGCTGCCTGGGCTTGTGGGTGAATATGAGTGGGGTTGTAGGGCGTGGCAGGACTTGAGGGGGCAGCCTGGGTAGTTGGTGGAGATGAGTGGGGTGGTGGTGGTGGCAGGACTTCAGGGGGCAGCCTGCGGTAGTGGTTGGAGGTGAGTGAGGGTGGTGGGGGTGGCAGGACGTGAGGGTGCTTCCTGGGGTAGAGGTGAGTGGGGGTGGTGTCGGGGGTTTTGGCAGGGGGATGCCTGGGGGTTGTGGTGCTGGTCAGGGGGGAGTGGGGAAGGGGTTGTACTGCCAGGGGGCTTCCTGGGGGTTGTGGCAGCTGTTAGGCGGTGTGGGGAGTGTGGTGTACTGCAGGGGGCTGCCTCAGGTTTGTGGCGATGGTCAGGGTGTGTGAGGAGGGGGGTGTACTGGCAGGGACTGCCTGGGGGTTGTGGTGGCAGTCAGGGGGGGTGGGTGGTGTCAAGAATCGGAGGGGCTGCTATGACTTAGGGGTGTAGGACAGCTGTTTAGGAGCCTTAAAACTAGGGATGGCAGCACTCAGTTTCGTAGGAGTGATGCCTTTTGTTATTGGGGGATGGCACACAGTCTCACCGGGGTGCTGCCTTGCATTGCGTGGGGACGGTCTACAGTTTTGCAGGGGTGCTGCCTTGATTTACGGGGCGACTGCCTGCAGTTTCGCTGAGGTGTTGCCTTGAGTTGCATGGGGAATGCACACAGTTTTGCTGGGTGCTGCATTGAGTTGCGTGGCAACTGCATGCAGTTTGGCCAGGGTGCTGCCTTGAGTTACGGGGGGGATAGCACACTGTTTGGCCGCAGAGTGGCTTGGGGACTGCACGCAGTTTTACCGGGGTGCTGCCTTGAGTTTCATGGGGAGAGCCTGCCATTTCGGCGCAAAGTTTATTATTTGTCACTGTTTTTTATTTGCCCAGGGGCGTGTTGGATGCGTTGCAGGTGCAATTCAATTTTCTTTGCGCCTCGGGTTGCTTTGCACTTTGAAATCCATGAATATGCAGAACACACATATTAACTCTTTTGTGCAAGTAGTTGCAAAGTTGTTTTAGGCGCTAAGTACTTTACACTTTTTCTATGAATCAGGCTCATTGACTACAAACAGGTGACCCTAACACAAAGGATCTTTTCTTGTGTGTCTTTAAGTCTTGAAAGATCATTTGCTAAATGTAATGTAAGTGGTCTTGTACAGAGCCCATCTGCCACTATTGTTGGCCTAGCTACGCCTCACTCTGTAAGAAAAAGGGGGGAGGGTTCATTAGGTTCATTCCAGAACCTCAGATTGCTATGCATTACGATATCTGACACTTCCTTTAAAGATGGGAAAAATTAATCTACAGTAGAAAAAAAGGACCTAGGCTAATTAGCCATCGGTGCGGGCCGCACACCTGTAATTCCCACGAATGGTTAAATATTTGCGTAAATTACTTGATCAAAAAATATATAATCATAAATAAAAACAGTTCACATGATGTATAAATGATATTTTTTAATCCACAAAAAATGTGAATCAATGAATGTTTGTCATTGGTTAAACAACACCAATTTGTAGCCTGCTTTTTAATAGGCAAATGAACAACCCTATGGCTAATGCATTTCGGAAATCATGGTTTCCTTCTTCAGAGCCGGGTAAAACTACGCAAAAATGTATAAATTATTCTTCAATAATCAAGAAAATCAACATCATGCAATTAGTGTTGCAATAAACATGTTGGGAAGGCATTTAGCAAGACAGGGTACCCACAATAAACAGAGACAATTCACAAATAACACGTAAAGAAGAGAGAAAAACACATATGTCATAATTAGTTGCTTGGAATACAGTCCTTGATGGTTATTGCAAGATCCATGTTTCAATTGATCAATGTACTCTCATCATTAAATGGCATAACATAATGCTCGTATTACGTCAACATAAAATGCAATGAACATCTTATTCAACATGTTCTCAAAAATGGTTGCTCATATTTCCATAGAAGCAACTGTACCAAAATGTAATAATAGTTACTCTGTGTGTTATAAGCTTTCACCAATCGTTGTTGCAATCTATTCTTGCTTTACACCTACGAGCACTAACCTTCAAAGGCCTAAAGCTTAGAATGGCCTCAACAGCATGCCGATCACTTCGTCCTTGTATCATTCACAAGAGCTAAGTATGCCCGCTGCAGCTCTGAGTCGTCATCTTAAGCAGCCAGACCCGTCATCACAGCGGTGCGGCTTAACGCGCGGTTCATTTAGTGGTTCGGCATCCTGTCTGTACAGATCCCAGAGGAGAATGAAAGCGCTGGATAAATCAGAAAGCGTTCTGCATTTTGCTTTTTTAAGTGCCGGGTTATTATTAGACGAGGCTGTTTTGGGACGAGTACCAGCTTCGGGCCGTGGGAAAGCACACAAGGGTTTCTGTGGTATTTCGAATGTTTGTTATTAACTAATCCAACTTGAGACCATTGCTAACTTTGCTGGATTCGACACAAGTCTCTGCTGGGGCCTGTAGCGCCGTAGCTCAAGTGCGACTTCATTTGTTTTCCTTTATTCATTTCTGTATTTTTCGCTGAGAAAAACAGGAAGCTGGACTATTCTTGGCTGTTGCAGGGCACTCTATCATAATCTATTCCTGGCGCACCCCCCTATCCCGAAGTAAACATTGAAATATCACTTTTCTGTGTGTGTCTCGTGTAGAATTCCTTCCACTTCTAGGCGCTGTGAAAGGGTTATTTTAATACAAATGAATGTTACTGAGCAGATGGACTGCAATAGAAGTAGTAAACACTGAGCCAGCCTTGCCAGTATTCGAAATGTTCATGGCAGTTGGTCATGTCATTCATATTTCTTACCGGCTACTTGAAGCTGTTACTACGATTTCCCACTAATGTAGTCGGCAAATATAACGCCTGGGTAGCTGGGCTTCATAGCGCTTGTGTCGGCTCATGGTTAGAATCATTAAATTAATGCCTTGAATTGAGCCAGTTGGACGCTTCGAGGGCTGATTCACAAGTGAGCCAAACCCAGCCAAAATGGGTGATTTGCCTTGTTTGCGGGTCCAATGGGTGTGCACCAGCTCTACAACGATTTGTATCAGAATAAAGCAAATGCCATCAGAATAAAACAAAATAGCATGAATTTAAACCAACATAATAATGGCATTACATCAATAGAAAAGGGAAACAGGAAAAAGCTGTCAAATGTTCCATCCGAATCAAGCCAAGGGGTGCTCTTGTCTATTTGAACAGCTCAAGTTATAATTTGGCGCATTTGAGACGGTTCAATGTTTTCTATAGATCTGAATCGAATTTGAGCTGGTTCTACCATCTCTAACTCCAAGTAGCCACCTTTCTTGATGTTTGCCCTACTGCCGTAAAAGCATACACGTGGATGGCTGTTTATCGTATCCATCCAAATTCAATTGCAGTTCTTACCTATTTGGATTCAAGCGCTTCATGGCACGAAGGAGGCCGTTAGGTCGTCATTTGAAACATTGCCTGGGGGATCCAGTCATTTTATTGCAAACAAAACATAGTGGTAAATTTCAGAGCAGACCATATCGAAACCAGTGCAAACATTAATTAAATAAATAAAGGAAATAAAGGGTAGTGGGGTAAGGGGTTAAAATGGGTCGGGATGGTGTTGGGGTGGTGCTAAAAGGTTACAAAAAGGGGTGTTTGAAGGGGCACACCCCATGCACCCACATTAAAAAGCACAAAATTCTGTTTTTCGGTGTTGTGGCTATTAGGGAGAATTCTCTGTAAAGGCACATTTCCCAAACCTAGTGAGTCCCCCAGCAGCTTTGCTGGATTTTTGGGGTTTATTTTTTTCTCCTGCTAAGAGTGAGACTATTTTCTCCCACTCTTAGTCATGATTTGAGAATGTCCTTTGACTTTGTAATGTGTTTTATGGGCTATGGGGTCTATTACTCCATAGGGCTTCATGTGTTTTTGGTAAGTGTGTTACACAGCACCCTCAGTGCAGTAACACAGGGGTGTCATAGTGACCCCCAAACATAGACTCCGTACCCTGGGACTGACTACTGTCTCCCAGGGCGCGTAAAGTCACCATTGACTTTACTAGTCTTAAAATGTGAACAGAACCAGTACAAACCATCATATTGTGGAAGTACTAGTAGGGGTAATTCGATTGCCCCTGGGTCTGTTTTTCAAGGGGGCACTGTCCAGTCCCCCCTTGCCGAGTTTCTGGCTGGTGGCAGTGGTTACCACGTGAAATATTCCACCAGAATATTTCCTATGGGATTTTCCCATTCATTTTAAACGCACCACTTTTTTGGTGCAATGTTAAAGATACTGCCGGGTTATTTATTTAATATTTATTCCCCGGTTGGGTCTTTTTGCCAGGACTCGGTTTTCAAATGGCATTTGTGTTCGCCTCTGTGACTCCAACCCAAGTCGAGCCCTTTGTTCCACTTTTGGCGGGCTTCTGCACAGAAGCCTCCAAAAGTGGTGCCACTCTGTCTGGGTCTACAGGATGTGTGGGAGGGGGGAATAGGCACCCTGGACTGAGTTGCCTTGGAAAATCAAGTCGCACTCTTGCGTGATTGGCCCAGTGGTGAGCCGCCCGGCTCACCACTTAGCATGTTTGATTGACAGCTAGGCTGATGAAGGGGGGTTTTGCTGCATAAAAGCAGGGCTTTGGGGACTGGAACTTTAGAAGTCCTAAAGAATCCGAAGAGGGGAGAAGCTGAGCCATCTACAACGACAACACCAGCGGTGGAGCCCTGCTGTACGAAACTCACCACTTTCCCGACAACAGAGAAGATCTTCTTCCAGGAGAGTCTTCTTCCCTTTGAGCTGGTGGGACCAACCAGTTCGCCTTTTTCACCTTCCTGGATCGTCTCGTGGTCGAATCGCCCATGCCAAGCACCCCGGCGGCCGGATAGCCACGCTTCACCACTACCGCGAATAAAAGGGTAGTACCTTTTAACCGGGAAACTCCGCAGCTGGTTTCTTCCCTGGCCATGCAACGACCTCCAGCTTTCCTCCACATCGAGATCTTCTCTTTCCCTGGACGAAGCACTGACTTGCACCTGCTGCCAGGAACAACTGCCCCCGCTGGAGCTTTCTCACCATTTCAGGTACTGTGTCCCGCCTGGTCTCCCTTGCAACAGACTGTCCAAGGTGTCCCATAAATCCTTGACTCTCTATCCTGGGGTGACCTTGGACCCGTTAACATTACCTTTCTAACTTGATCCAACCTCTTTTTGACTTTCCTGCAAAGACTTGTAGTGCATTTCCACTGTGTGATCTTGGGCACATTCCGCCTTGCTCTCTCCAAGAGTGGGCCTGGCCTATTAACTTTTTGCTCTACAGTAGACCCTGACTTTCTTGACTTGCCATGGTTCTTTAAAAGTGTTGGTACTGTGTGATTTTCCTATTCTGCCTTTTCTCTCCCTTTTTTAACAATTATTGGAGTGCCATCTATGGTTACGCGCTCAGCTCTGTTTTGCTAAATAAGTGGTGTATTAACCTAGACTTGTCAAATAATTAATTAGGGAGGTGTATATATTTCTAGTGACTGTGTTTGAACTTGCTTGACATATTAGTGCCAGTGTATTTTTACAAGTGTGTTTTTAAATACATAATTACATACTTTTATACCAAAGCTCTGGTCAGTGTTTGCTTGTACTACTGTATTTCTAGCCCTATTGTGTATGCTCTATATACTGCCTAACTCTTCTTGAGAGAAGTCTGACTGCTCAGCCACAGCTACCAGGTAAATCTGGGTGGTGCAGACTGCTACCAATTCGTTTTACTGCTAACACCTGTAGTCTTAAACTTTTTTCAGTGGTCCCTAAGGGAACTGCACAGGTTTCTCCCTAACAGCGGCCGCGATTAAATTTACCACTCTGTAATTGTCGTCGGTAAGATCACATATAACCATTTCTGGGTAATTTTCAGGGCTGCTGATTAAATTTGCACAGACATTTGAACTTACAAACCACTGTAAAAACATTATTTGTGCTAGGGTATGTAAAACAAGATTTTGCACAAGTGGTTGCTACAAATGTTCATGTTTTATTGTCCCGCAGTGGTGAAAAATTGCCTGGCATCACCCTAGCATTGCCTGCCATTGGTGCAATGTATGTGATCCAAGGCTATAGTACTCACCTGCTAAGCAGGGAACTATTGACAAATGCTGCATGAGTAGGCAAGAGCAGACACACGTTGCGTGTGTTTGAGCACCTGGAGAGCATGCCATTGTCATTGGTGGCTAATGAAGATTACCCCAGTTAAATAGCGCAGGTAGTCTTGATTCTATTATAGACAAGGAGGAAAGCATTATGCTTCATCTTCCATTTTATTCCTGTCCCCAGCAGTTTCAGCAATAAACCATTTTCTTAACATTTCTTCTGGAGGAAAAGCATTTTTTTTATTTTACTTTTTTCAAACAAAATCTATATTTCCCTTCTGTCCCAGGTCCACTGTAGTCCCCATGACCTGTCCACGTGACCTTAGTCCATTCACTACCTGTACTCTCCCTCTTCTTGACTGCTCTTTAACTGCAATCCAACTTGAACCGGGCTTTCAACTAGTCCCAACTTGAGATTTGACCTTTTTAACTTTCTTGATCTGCAATTCTTCCGCACTAGAACTGGCGGTCTTGCTCTCAACAGCTCGTCTGTCTCAACCCCTTGGTTCAACTGTTCTTCTGGTCATCTCCTAATGAAAGATACAACAGATTATGTTAGGGAGGCAGATACACGCCCTATTCTGGGAGAAATGTTTTCATGAGTACATCATTATCATTTTACATTAACTCTCCCATGTATCTAGGGTGGGAAAGTAATGCTCACCTCCTTGTCTTTAATAGGATCAAGACTACCTGCGCTATTTAGCAGGGGTAATCCTCATTCTATGTCAAGACAGAGGCGAACATTATGCTTGTTCGAAGCTTATCATCACTGTCTCTGCAAATGACTTTACAGGCTTGAAATAGAATGTTCTAAAGGTGGTATTGCTGGCCCAATCGGCCGCTTGTAGTATATCCTGCAATATCGCACCCTGCGCTAGCACTTTTGAAGCCACCGCACCCCTGACAACATGCGCTCCAAACTTAGCCATATTTATTCCTGCTAACTGCATTATTTCTCTGACCCATCTTGCTATTGTGGCTGTAGCTACTGCTTTGTAGGGTTTTCTGCGCTATAAGCAACTGTGCTTTTCCCATTGGTCTCATCTCTGCTGTCCTATGATCATATTCTTTTATGTGGGCTGCTACGCACCACTTGGGATTCTCCTGAAGATAGGGGTAGACAATTGTTGCAGAGTCTGTCTTAGTTCTTCTCACTAGAGTGAAGGTTAATCCTTCTGGTCTGTATCCTCTCCTATTCATGTCTAGAGGTCTGACATCTGCTACTCTTCTACATGACATAAGGCATAACAACATTGCTGGCTTCCCGGATAGTTATTTCAATGACGAATACCTATTCCTTGGCCAGCTGGCCACTAGTCTCAGGACTACCGCAATGTCCCATAACGAATCATACATTGGCTGTGGTGGTTTTCTAAATCTTATTCCTTTCAAAAGTTGGACTACTGCTGCATTCGCCCCTGTGGGCAATCCCTCTGTGGTTGTGCGGCCTGCTGATATTGCTGATCTGTATACTCCAATTGTTCTATAGGCCTTCCCGTCTTGTAGTAAATCTCCACTAAAGGTGCTGAAACAAGATGAAGACTTCTCCTTTTGCACTACCTTGACCGTCTATTCCAAACTGCGTCGTAGCTCCTTCTAGTCGATGGTGCCTACGACTCAGCGATGAGGCTAGCAGCTTGCGCCGAAATCCCAGGGAGATTCCAGTGTCTCCTGCTATCCTGCACGCCATCAGTAGGAGCGTCCCTCGCAGTCTCAGAGGATGATATGACCCAACTGGGTCCGTGAGTAGGCTGTCCCATGGTGGTAGAATTCTTGGGTAATCTGTCACTAGTTCCATCAATGCCGGAAACCATACTTGTGGCTTCCGTATCGGTGCTACCACTATCAATGTCGCTCTCTCCCTGTGCACTTTCCTTAGTACTCTGTTCATCATAATGAACAGCGGAAAGGCGCAGTGCATTTGTCTTCTCCAATCCTGCAGAAATGCATCCACTCCCACTGCCGTTGGGTCCAGCCTCCAGCTGAAGTACTTGCTCTTTTGTGCATTCAGTCTGGACGCAAAGAGATCTGTATGTGCTGGTCCCCAAATCTCTTCTATCTGCCGAAAGAGCTCCTTATCTAGCATCCAGTCGCTGGTGTCTGCTAGAATTCTGGAATTCCAGTCCACCATTACATTTTGCGAGCCTGGGAGATACACTGCCACAACTGATGTCCCTGACTTTAGGCAGAAATGCCAGAAGTCTTTGGCTAGTTCTGCTAATAACTTGGACTTCGTCCCTCCTGAGTGACTGATGTACCTGACTGCTGATATGTTGTCCATTTTCAGCAGGATACACAAATTCATTTTGTCCTTCGTAAAGGCTTTGATCACAAATGATCTGGCTAACAGTTCTAGACAGCTGATGTGTAATTTGATTTCTTCTGAACTCCACTTGCCCCCTATCTCTAGTTCTCCGCAACGGGCTCCCCAGCCTGCTCTGCTGGCGTCTGATTCCATCACCAGGTCGGGTCGGTCGCCGAATATGGCTTTCCCATTCCAGGCGCCCATGTTCTGTACCCACCTTTCTAGTTCCGTCTTTGACTCTCCGTCTAGAGGTACTAGTTGATGGTATCGTAAGCCCTGCTGTAGATGTTTTATTTTGAGCCGTTGAAGGGCACGATAGTGTAGGGGTCCTGGAAATATCCTTTGTATCGATGCTGCTGGCAGCCCCACTACTTTCGCTATCATCCGCAGATAAATGACGGTTTTGCTGAGGCAAATCCTTATTTCTCGCTCTATGTCACTTATTTTCCTGAGTGGTAGTTCTAGTGTGGCCTTTCTAGTATCTATGACGAACCCTAGAAATTCCATCCTCTTTGCTGGTGTCACTTCTGATTTTTCTTGATTCACGAGGAAACCTAACGACATCAGGAGGTCTGTCACCCAGTTTGTCTTGTACAGGAGCGTCTCCCTGCTGTTTGCCATCAGCAAGATGTCATCCAGATATATAATCATTCTTATCCCTTTTTCTCTCATCATCGCGGCTATGGGCCTCATGAGTTTCGTGAATGCCCAAGGCGCTGAGGCTAGCCCGAATGGCATTGTCGCAAATTGTCAGAATTGCCCGCCCCAGTCAAATTCTAGAAAGGGGCGATATTCTTCCTGTACTGGTATCTTGAGATATGTATCCTTCAAGTCTACTCTCGTGAGCCAGTCACCCTGTCTGAGGGTGTCTCTGAGCTGATGGATTCCCTCCATCTTGAAATGGTGATATACCACCCACCTGTTCATTTCTCTCAAGTTTATAACAGTCCTTACTTAGTATGTTATCAGCTCAGTGGATTGAGCGTTCTTTCTTCTTTAAATGATGACACTGGTGTATTAATTTCTGTTTGCGGGTGTATGAAACACTGTCTGTTTGTTTAATGCTCTCTGTAATCACTCTCTCTCCAGTGATTTACACGAATGCAAGTGTTGAATTCTGCTTGTTCATGTACTCCTCCTCTGTGAGGGTGGAGGCACTTCCCCTTCCAATGAGCTTCACGCTCTTATTTTATGCTCGGGAGCCTCCTCACGTGTGACAGGCGCTTTGGCTCTGCCCCCCCAAGGGTGGGGACTGCTTTGCGCTATTTTCCTGTGAGGGATCTTCCTCGCATGTGTCTGAGCTTTGGCTCTGCCCCCACAAGGGTGGGTTTTGCCTCACACTGTGAGCGCAAGTGCGGTTTCCCCACCCAAATGGCGGCTGCTCGTCCTTCGTTAAGGAGGAAGCTGGAGAACCCCTAGAGTACCGGTAGTGTGGCACGGGGCCGCCGCCTCCTCCTAAGGCTGCAAGTTGTTCAGATGCGTTGCACACTCATATTTATTTATGGTGTGCGCGTGCAGCTGTTATCTGCAAACATCCAATTACTGATGTTAATTCCTTCCACAATCGTGTAATACTACTGCCAACTCCTGCGTGCGCTACTGCTGTGCTCTAAGTACCCTTCTAGGACACATTAATCATTTACAGATTCTCACATTACGCAGCTAGATAGAAATGCACTTATCTGCTTGGAGAGCATTAAAAGAAGAGGGAGAGTACAGGAAGTGAATGGACTATGGTCACGTGGACAGGTTATGGGGCTACAGTGGACCTGCGACAGAAGGGAAATGTAGTTTTTGCTTGAAAAAAGTAAAACAAAAAATGTTTTTCCTCCAGAAGAAATGTTAAGAAAATGGTTTATTGTTGAAACTGCTGGAGACAGAAATAAAATGGAAGATGAAGCATAATGCTCGCCTCCGTCTTGACATAGAATGTACGTATCACAATATGATATGATATATGATATGATATGATATGATAGTTTATTTATGTAGCGCCTATACACAATGTGTTTCAACATGCTTCAAGGCATAGGAGGGGACAAGGGAAAATACAATGACATTCTTACAGGCCATGAACAGTAAGGATGTGAAATTAACTATCATGTTCGGCCTGACGACATTTCAGATAGTGCAAGAGCTAAGACATAGATAAGGAAGGGAGGGAGAGAGTGGGAAGGAAATGGAAACAGACAGGCGACTACCATACTGGGCCTGACAACATTTCTGGTAGAGCTGGAGTGGAGATTAACAAAAGGTGAGGGAGAGGGGTGCAGAAAGGGATGGGGAGGAACAAAACAAGCGACTATCATACCAGGCCTGATGACATTTCAGATAGTGCTGGAAGGGGGTGTGGAAAACAAGTCAGGGGCGGGGGAGGAGACAGACGAGCTTGTTATCATACTAGGTCCAGGGACAATTCTGATAGAGTAAGTGCATAGAAGAAAGTAAGGGGAGGAGATAGGAAAAGTGAGAAAGAGAGAGGAGAGAACAGAGAGTAAGTAGTCAAAAAGAGTGGAGAAGCAAGAGAGGAGACCAAATACAATCATATTGTGCAAGTAACATATCATAAAATAACCTTCAGAATACATGAGAGGTAATAGAGGGGTTTTGGAGAGTTGAACGCTGAAATAGGGCTGCTATTTATTTTTGGCTATTAGATGTAATTTTAGCTCCACCTATGAAGACAAAACTATTGGCATAGGAGTAAATATAGGCGGGAGAAGGGAAGTGAGTAGGGACACCATTTGTCCTTTAACCCACCAATAGACCACAAATGGCCTAGCTAATTCCTATGGCCCTTCACATCCATTACAACCCGCCCCTCTGTCAAAAAATAGCATCTTGGAATATTCTTCAGCTCCCTTTATTGCACAACACCATTGAAATATGGGTTTATATGCAGCTGCCATTGTTAGTTTTGGCTATTGGGTGGTGCTGAAAGCGCTACCTATAAAACCCAAATTGTTGTTATTACAAAAAGAGCTTTAACATGAGAGCTTGAAACAGGGGCTTTGGATGCAGGTTTGTTGTGATGCTTTTCAATGCAGGTTGGCATATGAGGATGGATATATGGTATTTTAACTATGTTTCCCACCCATTTAATGCCCATTGCTAAGTGAAATGCAGAGGAATTTCCTCCCGTTCTCACCCATTTCCTTACAGCCACACCTCCGTTTACACTGTTTGGCACAATGTTTACTGTATGGTGGATTTGTCGGCCATTTTTAATTCCAAAATGGTGGCCGCCATGTTTTAATGTGCTACAAAAGTTATTTCAGTTGATTGATGCTTTAAAAAATAATTACAGCATATTTTAAGTAACTTTATATATTTTACATTGTTTTGTAAAGGCAGATATTGTAAGAGTTAAGTATTATTTTACAATGTCTTACAAAATGTACATTCAGGGACCTGTGAGGTATTTTCTAGTGTTTTTGCAGTAAGTAGCACCTGATTGGCTGTGCAATTAGTGCTGTGATTGGATGTGCTTGGGTTTTTGTTTGTAGAAGTAAGCCATTTTGTTTCCAGTTAGCCATTTTCCTGTTGCCTTTGAAGAGAGCTGAAAGCTGTGTTTTGTCTTTGCAGAAGAGAGGAAAGGCTCTGTGTGTTCTTTTATTTTAAAATAGTATATTCTCTTTATTGAATGTTTCCTCTGCTTTTATTAATTAATGTTTTTTAAATTGTATATATGTTTGCTGGTGGCAGATTGATGTTTTTAACTTGCCGCAGGCACATATGTTAACAATCTCTAACGTTAGAAATCTAGTATAATGAGTTTAGAGCACGTGGCCTTTAAACTCGTTATATTCGCTTTCTAACGTTACTGAAACAAAGGCAGAGTGGGTGGCGCCATTGGTATCCCTGAGGCTGTCACCCGGTCTGACTTTATGTTAGTAATGTTAGAAAGCTAATATAACAAGTTTAGAGCGTCACCTTTAAACTCGTCATATTAGCTTTTTAACGCTCCTGAAACAAAGTCCGAGTGGGTGGCGGCATTGGTATTTCCAATACCGCCACCCACTCTGACTTTGTGTTAGCATGTAAATCTGTAAATATAAGCCATTCAAGGTTTGGCATGGTGACTGCTAGAATCATACAGTTATTACGCCACAGAAATTTCATATGACAGTAGTGTCAGCTATTTGAACAGGGCTTCACTATGACATGACTGACTTTGAATTGATGTCTGTTCTCACCGTCTCTACTACAAACATGGGGGAAAAATAGCCATAATGCTGCCCTTTTGATTTTCCAGCAGGAAGCACAACGCCCTCCTCTCAGGACACAGGAACTTCCCCAAGGAGGTCTTCTGGGAACCCTGCTTCAAAGTCAGGTATTGACATGACGAAGCCAGCCTCACACCGGGGTACTGATCACTAGAGTCCTTTTTAAGAAAGAAGGCATGAGAAGGGGATGGAGTTGAGTAGCTAAAGAGAGAAGGCATGCCTGAGAAGGGTCCCACTATCATGCTTTCTGTTAGGGTCCTCTTCGTATTCCTGTATCCTCCAGTTCCTGCAAGAACAGTAGGCTGCATGTGATGTCATGAGTCAAAGGGCACTTGCTACAACAATAGAGATAGGACTCCTTACAGCCAGGATTATTTTGGATTTATCCTGTGTGGCAATTCACTTTTATAAGGAGTCGGGCATCTCCTTATTCTTTGATTCACTTCCAGACTTACACAAGAACAAGAATTATTCATCTGGACCTCTCTTGGGATACCATTCTATCCCAACGTCCTCTGTCGGAGAGGTGAAGACAGAAGGCATCCAAGGCAGAGGGCAACTCTGTCCCATAACCATCCCTTGGGGACAGTGGGGGTGGCTGCTGTTGGACCAAGGTCTTACTGCAGCTTTAATGGAACGAGGACCCTGTTACTGGAGCTAAAGGAACCATGTAGGTGTGAGCAAAGTCCCCTGGAGTGAGAGTGCAGCAGAAGGATCTTCCTTGTGATGGATCCCCTGGATTTCGGAGTCCTAGCTGTCAAGATGGATTTCTGAACTCTGACCTGGTGGGCAGAGGTTCAGAAGACCAGCCTAGCTTCCTGGAACAGGGTAACCTTCTGGACAAGCTAGATCAATCAAAGTAGCATTGGCGGCAGTCAAGACTAGGTCTCAGGAGGGATGAGGGTGACTGAAACACCTCAATGAGCAAACAGGACTCTTACAAATCACTCCCAGTCAGTTGTATATATATTAATACAAATACATGTATTCAAGGCCTTTGAGTTTCAACACAATAGTTATTAACAGTAACACTTTTAAACCAACACAATCTTCCTAAAATACATATAAACGAAACCAAGGGGCCTAATGGGTTAATACATGAAATGGGTCCACAACCTAGAAAAGGGAAGGAAGCAGGTAGTGCAAAGAGTCTTTAGGCAGTTCTGCAGTAATCACAAACCTAACTGAAAGACAGTCCAGTCCCTAAGATGAGAGGAGCCTATTGCTCAAATGTACTTGCAATGCTGGCGCACGCGGTAGTGCAGATGGGCAAAACGGGGTCTTTTATAGGGTCTGTAGCAGCTCAGGAAGGCAGGTGAGGTGATGCAGTATAGGTTCCTACTATTCGAGGAGAGTCTCAGCAACAGGGCAGAGCAGGCTCTAAGAGTTGGGAATAGTTCGCAAACTTAGGCTAGCTGTGAAAAAAAGAGGGGCCCTCAGGGGCCACTCATGCGTAAAAATGGATGGATGCGCTAGGGTCCACCAGGAAGGGTTACAATTACTCACCGACCACTGGTGCACTCCAGACCAAACTTCGGCAGTCGAGTCCAATTCAGTTGCAGTATCAAATGCGTCAACCTCGTGGTTCTGCGGCTTTCAGCTGAGAAGTTACAGTGTTGATTCCCAAATGGGATAGTGGCGATTTCTCCGCTCCTGGTGGATGGATCAGGCCAGTATCACTGTAGCAGGCTTTAGGGCACAGAGGGTCACTGCTGCAAGAATTTGCAAAGTTCGTCACCACGGATGCACCACACAGTAACCGCATGTATGCCGGTTTGGGCGATCTCTCTTTACTCCAGGTCTGGGAATGCCAAGTATACGAAATTTGGTGTGAGAGTGCTGTGAAGACAGAGCTTGCGATGTACCATGGTTTGAGGGCCTCCTCAAAATGGAGGCTGTGACAGAGCAAAGGTCCTGCATAAGCTGGTCAACCCACTGGTTGGCCCAGGAACACTTCCGAGAAGGCTTACTTGCAGGGTTTTGTTGAAGGTGCCGAGAATAGTTGGTCCCACTATTCCAATGGGTCAAAGCGCCTTCACAGATCTTCTAGTTCGATCAGATGCAGAGGGGTCCAGCAAGACACAGCTGGCTCAGGGTGCCAAACCTTCCAGTGGGTCACTAGTGGTTTCTCGAGTTGGCTTCTTAGTTTCAGGATACTTGGATCCTATCCTTCGTTCAGTGAGAACACAAGCGATCAACCTGGCATGGGTGTTTGGAGCCTTCTCTTATCCAGAATCTCCTTGGTGCCAAAACAAAGAGGACCCAACGGGAGACCTGCTCACATACAGGCATACCATACATGGACCAATCACGGACCACGGAGGTTACAGGCATTCACAGCACACCAGGATGTGTATTGGAACCAGACAGTCCAGCCCACATCCTGGAAGCACACACACAAGGCAGGCAGAAGCCTGTGAAAGCTTGGTGTTTCGTAGGAGAATGCATGGCCAAATAAGGACTGACCCGGGTTGGCTCGACCTGGGGAAGGTGAAGGGGCAAGATGGCCAAAGGACAGGACAAAGAACCTTGTGGCCTGGCCTTTTTTGGAGCCAGGCCACCTATCCATGCCAAACACGCTAAACACGGTTTACCAGGCAGGAAAGGGTTAAACATATATGAAAAGATAAGCTGCTACCAGCCCTGTCCAAGGCACACCTGCACTTCTCCTAAAAAAAAACTTTGGGAGTATCTAGAGCCTTTAGAAATGACAGGAAGACCCTAGTGCACTATAATGGAAGGTACATTGTGCACTTGCAACATATTGCAGAAAAGTTGCCACATTGAGAAGGACTAAGGGAAACTAAGTCTCCGAGTACTGACTGTCTGTAAGGGCATGTCAGTTTCCCCATAATAAAGTGAGCAAAAAGCCCAAAGGAGTGCAGCAGAAAGAAGGCTGTGCTGCTCTGGTAAAGTCAGACTATGTTTTTAACAGCAATTGGAGGGAAAAGTACACATGAAAGCGAATTCTTTCCTAACACTAGCAACCTAGAAGTCCAAGAGCAGCTGTAATCCTGTTTCCCCACCTCGAGCCATCTTTAAGCCACATTAACAGTGCTTAACACCCTTCGAGCCAAACAGTTCTACTATTAACACGAACCTCGAGCTGCCTATCTGCTTTTATGGGAAACAAAAAGAACAAGTGTCAGCCCATCTTATGCAACTCTTTTTATGAGGCATTTTGAGATGGAATTTGCATGGCAACATACAGCATTTATCAACCAAAAAAATATAGCCTATTGGGGCATTATGTTGATGACATCCTCATCATTTGGTATGGAGACAAACCATCACTTTTACAATATGTCAATTACCGGAATACTAATCAATACAATACATACCTGACAATGAATGAGAGCACAACAACATTAAGTTTTCTAGATCTGGAACTGTATGTGAAAAACAACACTATTCAGGCAGCCCTACACTTTAAACCCACATCAGAAAATAGTTTACTTAATGCAAGTAGTAACCATCTGAATCATATTGTAAACAAAATTCTCTTTGGAGAGTTTTTTGAGAATAAAAAGCAAATGCAAACAAAATGAGGAATTCCTGAAAGATGCAGAAATTGTGATTGGTAAATTCAGACAAAGAGGCTATGGAGAGAAAAACCCAAAAACTTTGAAAAAAATAAACTAATGCCAAGAAAATATCTACATTCCAATAAAATGGAACAACATTCTGACAAACAAGCAAAAAAACTGAGATTCAACACATGCAAAGTAAGAAAAATCCTCATAAAACTCTGGGATATTCTGAAATTGGACCAAGAAATAAGCCAACATCTAGACACAGAACCAATAGTAACATGCCAAAAAAGCCAAAACAATTAAGAACATTATAAGCCCATCATACTTCAATCCGAAACGTAGCTCAACATGTCTGCAACAAATGTGGAAGATACAAAACCCACCGGGCGACTGTAAATGTGGAAACTGTAAAATATGTTCATAATCTAAAAATGGCAACAAAAAAAATATAATTACTGTATAGAACCACCCAAAAAATCACCCAATTCATAAACTGCAATTCAAAGTATGTGATTTAGGAATTAACTGTTTATGCAACAAACTTTATATACGGAGTACAATACGTAACCTCAAAACGAGAATTATGGAACATCTGAGGGCCATCAAGAACAAGAACCTCAACTATCCCTTAGCATATAATTTTCTAATGGATCACTAAGAAAACAACATTGATCATACTAAATTCTTTGACATAGAAAAAATGCATCTGCAAACGGGGGGAACCAAGGAACGTATACTGAGACAAAAAGAAGCATTATGCATAAACATTATTAATACCTGTATCTCTGGCTTGAATTGCGACACAGAAATGAGCCACTATCTATAAGAGTGATTGATGTGCTAACACTAGAACTATAAGTAATGTATACATGTTACTGTTTTGAGCCATTTTTTTTTAGTCTTTCTATCTAATCATGAAATGTAATTTGAACACACTATTTGCTACATTGGGAAACTCTTTTCTAAAAAATGCTATCGCTATTTAGAAAAAATATTTTATAAATATTAGCTGGATCAAACGAAATTTTGATGATTTGTTTTGTATATCTAATTAGCAAATGAAAGCGTTCCCTGATAAAAGACAGACAATGTTCAATTATTTAGCCTTTAATTTATGTCCAAATTAGTAGCTAGTACCAGTAAAGGGTGTGATCTATAGTCAAAACCAAGCACATACTATAGTTGGTTTCATACAGCAATGAAAAACAAGAGCCCAACCCAAGATGGCCACTGTAGCATCCAAATGCGATGACGCGGTTTGCATAAACGAATGTGATGATGTCATCGCATGAATGCCTATATAGGTGGCCATTTTGAATTTACACTTAACAACGTGGACGCAAAATATAGCAGATCCTTTGGACAATTGCATCCAATCTCACACAAGACAAATTGGTGAGAAATTTTGCAAAGATATGCCACCCTACATCCCTAGATATTATGAACATTATAATTACCCAAGATTGAGTGCTTTAAAATAGGTATCCCCTCCTCCACAATGCCAATCTCCAAAAACAAGAGAAACCACAGGCAATCAAACAAAGTCTCTAAAGCCTGCACAAGATAACAGAGTGAGTCAGTTTCCCAATTTGTCTGTAGACTAAACTACAGTAAGCAACAATTAAGAGGCACATTGAGCAAATTTAGAGTAAATTTGATAAATCAAAATTCTAAACATTCTGTTTTTTCTTTCACTATATAATGTTGTTATTTTTTTTTTTTTTTTTTTGAGTATTTAATCAAAAATTTGATTTTTACAACATAGTTATTTTTCTCTTTCTTTTACTCGAGTATAGTCATCATTTGACTCTTTGGTTTGGGATTTGTGTTCGTGTTTCTGGTCGCTTTAAGAAGAGAGTCTTAGTTTTCGTTTCGTTTCACAGTGAGTTTTTCTGTTAAGGCGTGAAGTATTTTGAATGTCGCTAGTTGCCATGATGTGCGATCACCACTTATCATCCTTTTCCGCCATATTTCTTCATCAGCTACCGCAGAATGTTGGCAGATATATTTCATATAGGGGTGACGGATATCTGTCAAACTTGGGCAAGACAGTATAAGGTGTCGAATGGTCTCTTTCTCGTTGCCACAAAATCTGCAGATGTTAGTCAGCGATTGGTTCCTTATGTGGCGGATTTCATTGGTGTCCACAAGATTCAGTCTTGCTCTCATTATGAGATTACGTGCCGCTCGGCTAGGAAATATTTTGATGTAGTTCTGTAGATCATCTCGTTTTTTCCATAGCGAGGGTAAGTGAGAGACAAGCTTGTATTCTGAGGCTGCATCTAAAGTGCGGATCCAGTCCATATTCTTGTAGGGTTGTTAATCAGATCCTCCTCTGTGCATTCAATGGTTTTTAGTAGAGCTTGTTGTTATTTTATTTTATTGTTGTCCCTTTCTTCTTACCTTAACTCAGACATAGAATTAATGAATATAAAAGATTAACCCTCCTGATGAACCACTAAGAACTAAGCGGGCAAACACATGTTGAGGTTTTCACAAAAAAGAAAAAGAGTGTTACATAAAAAGGTAAACGGCGCAGTTGTTTGTCACTTCAAGTCTACAAAAGAGAGGAACTAATGAACAAACCTTAAATTGTTACCCCATCGACAATTTATAGGTGTTTTCTTTCCAAATTACTATGTTGGCGCGACTTGGATAATCCAACCTAGAACAAAAAAGCCAGCCTATCCCGTGTTTGGGAGCCCCAGATAAGGCCTTCTCTTGCCCATGAGACCCTAAGAATGTGTAGTGGGACTCACAGCTACAGAGAGCAAAGACCGTCAGGATTTCATCATTTTTCACTGTCAAACTACTGCAAGGCACGAATGAAGTATGCTTGAGCTAGTTTGAAATAAGAGGACCCTCTGAATCTGCCTTTGATACTCACTGACCTTCAAATCACTGTGCTGCACATTCAGACACGTTTCTTCCCTCACTGTGCCAGCTTAAGCTCATCACTTTCTCGGCTCAGATAAACAAGCATTGCTGCACATGCACTTCTCGAATCGTTGTTCGCACTTCCAACTTCTTCATCGCCGATCGAGTTGATGAGCGAGCCAACCCTGGTTTTCATGAAGAATCAAACCTTCGAGCACAGCATCGAACCAACTCACATTGTGCATCCGGGCATCATCCCACTTGCCGTAAAACCTCAGCCATCGAACCAAACCTGGTGATTGCCTCGAACTGCATCACTCAAGCATTGTTTGGAACTGCAGAAACCTTTAGTTCTACCCCCAACTCCACATCTGCTCACTGTCTGGACTACCATGACTGCCGCATTGAAGTCCGAATTGAACCACCAGCAGAGCACAGAGAAGCCTGGTTCACCATTGTTGAACCCTTCAAGACACTGCAAAGGTATAATTGCCTGATAATTGTCTCCCGAGTCCCCCTAATCTTTTTTCTGGCCCCTATAGACTGGCTAAACATTTACTACATGAATATATCCTTTTTGAAGAACATTGTTGTTTTATTGCCTTTTCTCCACCCGTCCCATTGCCCAGAGTGTTGCATCTTACTATGTTTCTTATTCTATGTTCTTTCTGCAGGGGTCGGTTTTTGTAGTGTTTCCTGTTGAGGTATTATTGCAGATAGTGTGTTCAATTAAGGTATATATAACATTGATTGGACATTATCTTTATTTTGGACTGTTGTACTTTTCTGTTTGGGTTGCTACTGAATCACATTCAGACCCCTCTTGAGGGTACAGTCTTCCTTTGGCTCACATTACCAAAAAAGGTAAAGGAGGTATATTTCTTTACTGTGATTGTTTTACCTTTATGATTGAATTCACTCTTGGTCTGTATAAATGTGAGGGCTGAGTAGGCACTTTAGCCTTTACTTACTCATCATTGTACTCCTGCTGCGCAGACGTCTGTGTTACATCACCGATACATGTCTCGTATCCCATTTCTCCAAAGACAAGGCAAACATTTTTTTTATTTATTTGTTGCATAGTTATATCGCACTTAATGACGAACTCCTCCTCCTTCTTCTCAGTCTTGAACCAGAGATCAAACACAAACGGTAACAGATAAATGTCATCGTACTGTGTCCATTACATGGCATTTCTTGAAAGATGACATTTCTTTTGCTCCTTCATAGCATATGCCTATTTTAATGGGTGGTTGGACTAAGGTATTGATTCGAGCATATCTCTTACATTTCCGGAATCTGGCAAGTGCACCTTTGTGGTGGTGTTGACAACTGAACGCACTAATAAATATATGAGCACGTTGTCTTATTACAGTATGTGCATAAAAAGACACTGTCATTGTAGTGAAACCTTATTCTTTAAATATTATTTTACATATAGATGTGTGTATCAGGAACTATGTTGTTATGCATACCGTTGGGTATGGCCAGGTGATTAGTGGGTGTGTAAGATTTTGATGCTTGTAAGATAATAGAGTAGGTCTTTTCAGTGAAACAGCCACAAGCACACTGCACCACCCAGGAGCCATCACTGGAATTTCAACCTCCTGATCAGGACTACACAAGGTACTATGGGTATGCAAATTACCTGAAAAGTTTCCATACGAGGAAAATGTCATCGTCTTATAGTGCAGTGTTATTTTATACATAGTTTTATGGACCCAAGATTGAAAGCTCACAAGGATGCAAAAATCAACCACCACATATGCATTTCACCCTTACTGGGGGATCATCAGTGTGGTGTTCACCATCAATGGGAATCAGCGATGTGGCACTCTTTCTCCTAGCTCCCTCTTATTGCTCATCTTTTTGATTACTGTCTCTCAGTCTCTGACACATACCCACGACCTCTGTGCATGACTCTCCCTCTCAGACATACACCCCTTTGTAGCTTTAAAAGCCCAGTCAATTATCTCTGCCCCTTTCCTCCATTTTCTTAAATGTATGATGTAAAAGATAGTAATAATTCAGAATGAAATAAATCAGTTAATTCAGTAACCAGAAGGCAGATAGGGACAAAGAAGACCTGTGACATACACAAGCGAGGAACACAACACCATAGCAAGCCATACATTTCCTTAGTTGCTGCCCCCACACCCTTATCAAGGTGTATTTTTGCATTTATCAATTGAATATTTACGACAGTCTGTCAAAAGTAGCCTGGGTAAGCGTTCCCTCAACCCAGTCTTCAATTCTCATTACTTTCACATGTTTTAAAACTTCCTTCTTGCTACCATGAGCCCCTTAACCAAGAACATCTTGTTACAGTTACGCAGATTAGCAATGGAAGTGATATCCCAGATAATCACCAACAAGTAAGCCCAAGTTATTTTTGTAATCATAGAACTAAAACCGTTCTAATTAAAACACATGCATCAATATTTCTGTCTTCTAGCTCTTCCCCCTAATTTTCTCTTTCTCTCTTTCTCTCTTCCTCCCCTCACTCTCCATCATGTCTTTCTTTCTCTGTCTCCCTTCTTTGCAACTTTGTTAGTTTGCTCTTTCCCTCAGGCTTTAGTGACTCAGGGCCTCATCACATGTTGGGCGGTAGCCCTCAAATGAGGCGGTAATGCTATTACCACTGCATTTAAGGATCCACCTAGTCATGAGTCTGGCAGCATTTACCCCAGCTTTAAGCTGGGGAAAACGTGTCAATTTAACGCCCATTTTTGGGCGCAATTAGCATGGCGCTATAAGCACACTAATTGCGCCAAAAATACCCAATGGGGAATACCCATTACCGACCAACCCTTGATCTGGCGCTAATAGTGCCGGACCAGGTGGCGGTAACGCTATTAGCCTGGGCAGTATCCTGGCAGTAATACCAATGGGATACTGCCCAACTCGTGATGAGGGCCTAAGTCTCTCTCACATTTGAGTTCATTTCTTTCTGACTTAATTCTCCATGGCCAGGTTGGGTTTATTGAATTAGTTACTGAAATTTGTATTACCATCGACCTCGAAATCGTCCACTGACAAGAGACCGACTGGAACACAAAATAGGTTGGGTTCTTAGAAAAGAGGCCCATATCTGCAAATCACCTTTATTTTTATAATACTTAGAGCACATAATGCATTTTGAAACAATTAAGCAATATTACCAGAGCAGCACGGGGCATACGGAAATTCAAATCACTTTAGAAAGACCGCTCTGAGGGCCCGATTCTCATGATGGCGCAGTGAGCGTGTTAATTAGCACATCTCACTGCACCATATCTTGACGCCCAGGCACCACGACTATTTGGAAGCGGGCCTGGGCTTCTTCTTAAAGCACAACAGTGCTTTCTCTGTAATCTGCCTGTTTGTATTGGAAACAGGCAGATTGCAGAACCTCAGCAGCAAGTTGGTGACCGGTGGGTCCTGCACTGCATTTGTTTATCTTTGTTTGCAGAAGAGTGAATACTGCCAACTATAGTAGAACCATGGATGGCAGTATGCACTCTTCTGCAAACAAAGATAAACAAATGCAGTGCAGGACTCACCTGTCACCATCTGCACAAACAAACAACTGTGTGCGTTTTGTGGCAATCCTCCTGTATGACACCAATTTGGTACCTAACTTCGGTGCCAATTTCGGGCAGTTCCGAAATTAGAGGAGTACCACAAGAATACCCATGCAAAGGGAGAGATAATAAAAGTGCTGGTTGCTCGGTTGGTTTTCAGCCCTTCCTAGCAACTGGCACCAATATTCCGAAAGTGGTGCATTCAGTCTGACTTCGGAAGAATGTGCCACATTCAGAATAGGTGTTAATTACCAAAAATGTTGTTACCACTTTTTACGGCATTTCCGGTAGTTAACAACCCACTTGAGAAGCGGTCTTCCTAAAGTAACCAGTCACGCCCATGCTGCACACCAGTGTGCGCAGAGTCTGCCAGGCATGACAGCGCCTGGTGGAAGACAGAAGCTGAAGCCGCTGGGGGGAATGGGGGGATTTGAAGGGTGAGGGTGGGTGGGCGAAAGGTAGGGGAGATTCCGGGAGGTGAAACCGCCCTGAAAGAGTGACATTTCTGAATATTGAAGGCTGCACTGAATCAGCCTAAAATGAGAACTGTCTTTTTTCTGTGCGGCTTTCGATATTCAGAAATTTCACATAGAACCGTTTGGAGACCTCGCCCTGAGTACATTGCAAAAAAGATGAGAGATGGGCCTGGTAATAAGTGAGCTGACAAGAAAGGACATCCGCTATAAATTGACTTTTCCATTTGGCCTTACCTCTACTTGTGAGGGCACACAACGCTGGATTACATCATTGTAGAAAAGGTGTGTACTACTACAGATCGAAACGGAGGAAGAATCAGAGGAGCAGCCCCTTCACACACAAGTTGATAGGGGAGTGAGATCTTGGGAGTGGTCCATGGTGGAGGGGTGGAGAGGGTGAAGAAATCGAGGGCCCCCTGCGAGACTGAAACTGCGGGAGTAAGGGCTGGGATCTCAAACAATTGCAACTAGGTTGGAGAATGCCTAGGGAGAGGAGGGGAGATGGAGAGTTAACCACCTGTTGAGAAATCAGCGGGTGTAAGTTAATGGAGGGGGTATGGGAGGTGGAGGCTGATCTGCTGTATCTTTTCTTTCTTCTAGGGCGATATGGCCAGTGGGAAGGTGGTGGGGCCAGGCAGGAACTAACGATTCGGCCGCGGCTGATTTTTCCGCGGCCGGAATGTAGCATGAGAAAGGTGCGAACTACCAAAAATGTGCAGCTTTCTCATGCGAACACACTTACATACAACGGGGGCTTCAGGGGTTTCCCCCGCAACCCCCACACACTATGCTGTAAAGTATTGCGGGGGACACCCCTGCAGTCCCTGTTTTTTTTTTTGCGGGTGTGCTGTCGCGGTGTCCCCCACAACACCCCGCTCACTATGCCACACAGTATAGTGAGCGGGGTGTTGCGGGGGACACCCCGCAGCCTCCACAGTATTTTTTTTATTTTTGTTTTACTTACCTGCAATGCTACCACCAAAGGTTCAAACTTTTGGTGTTCGAACCTTTGGTGGTAGCATTTCTCAGTCATTTTGGTAGGTCGGACCTTTTTTTTCGGTCCAATCGTACAAAACCGGAACTAACAGCCTTAAGTACATAGAGACAAGAATATAGAGGACAGGGGTCAGGGGAGTCTCCAAGAGGGTGCCAAAAACTTCTTAGGTTCAAGTGGTTGATGCAGAATGTTAGGGAGTTAAACTCCACCCTTAAAAGGAAAAAGCTAGAGTTGTTAATTAAATCCCAAAGGCCAGACATTGTGGTGCTCCAGGAAATACACCTACTGAAGCGTGATCAGGGCAGAATCCCCCTAAAAACTATACTCTCCTCGTCCACACATCGACCAAGACTAAGACAGCAGAAGTAATGTTGGCTTTCAGGGATGGGAATGTGGGTGGACAAGAAAGTGGAGGTCAGAGCAGGCCATTATGTCATAGTGAGAGGGACCATTAGAGGGTGACAGCGATTGAGAGCCTCAGGTTATGCCCTGAAGTCGGGGCAGGAAGGTTTCATAATATACTTCCTAAGAGTCCTGGAAGATGTAGCAGTAGGCAAAATGATAGTGAATGGAGACTTGAATTTAGTATGGTCCCAGGAGATAGACAGAAGCACAGGATGGGGCTCAGGAAGAAGGGGTGGTGTCTAGGTTGTTCAAAAAGAACTTGGAGGACCTATTCCTCAAAGATGCATGGTGACAACTAAATGGAAGGGAACATGGAATAACATTTTTCTCGAATGTGCACAATACTCAATCAAGGATCAATTACATTTGGGTCTCAGTGACATTATTGGGCAGGGTAGAAAATATTAATGTTGGCCCACTAGCACTGGCCGATCATACAGCTGTCTCCATGGAACTGAACCTCCCATGAATGACACACTCCCTGTGTCGTTGGTCAGCGTATGTGGAACTGTTTAGGGACCCTGTCCTTAAGGACGAGATTGAATGTAAGATCACCAGTTCTTTCACAGCAAATAATGCTGAAGATACATATGAAGCAGTTATGTGGGATGTGTTAAAGGCCACAAATAGGGGGGGAGCTGATCTCACTTAGAGCCCACAGGGGGAAGGAAGGTAGAGCTCTAGAAATACAATTAGAAAAGCCAGTGGAGGAGAATGAGGGTGCAAGGGTCACTGTCATTGGAGGCCTATATGGCCTCCAGGGAAGCCACAGGGCAGCTGAACCTGCTCCATACTAAGTGAGCAGAGAATGCACTGTTCAATATAAGACAGCGTTATTATATCAGCACCAACAAGGCAGATAAAATGCTGGCTAGCTTGCTGAGGGAACAGAAAGGTATGAAGCTCATTAGCTCTGTAGAGGATACACAGGGAGTTAAGGTGAGGTGAACGGAGGAGATCCTGTCCACTTTTGCCCAATTCTACAAGTCTTTGTACTCCTCAAACACCCTGGAGACATAACAATGGGAATGCCTAGATAAATTGACACTCCTGAGGGTGAATGCTGCAGTCTTGGCAGAAGTGGTTTGTGAGATGACTATGGAGCACGTTCTGCAAGTCATTAAGTTTCTCCACACCAATCAGTCCCTGGAGCCGGATGGTCTCTTGGTAGGATTTTACAAGTCTTTCAATCAATTGGCTTCACACTTTTTGAACCTTCTCAGTCACTTCCATGAGGTAGGGCAAATCTTGCAGTCGATGGAAGAGGCCAAGGTAATTCTCATACCTAAGCTAAATAAGAACCCAACTAAATGTCCTCTTTTCCCCTTACTTTTACACCACTTACTGCACGAGTTGGCTAACATGCAGGATATTCCTTTCGGGAAGGACCAACATAAGGTTGAGGTATTCATGGGCGACATGCTGTTTATGCTAACAAACCTGAGGAATTCATTACAGGGAGTCCTCTGGGAATTTAGGAGTTTGGGAGGGTAACAGGCCTGAAGATTAATGCAGTGAAATCAGAGATTTTGAATCTATTGGTACGAGGACGACCAGAGCAGAGATCCTAGCATCATCGCCCTTTATGTCGAAACTAAAAGAGATCAATTACCTGGGGGTGAGGGTAACCCCCATGATCGATATGTTATACTCAGCTAACTTCCCAGGTCTTATAGCACGGATAACGTAGGATCTAAAGAGGTGGAGCCCACCTGCAATTTGCTGGCTAGGTCGGGTTGCCACACTCAAGATGATGATCCTGCCAAGACTCATCTTTCTATTCCAGCCCTGCCTATTCAGATACCCAGGTACTTCTTTACAGCTCTCCAAAAAGTGACTGAATCCTTTGGGTGGAAGGGTAAAAGGTTGAGCATACTGCACCAGCTGCTCGCCACACCTAAACAGCAGGGAAGTAATGGGTTTGCAAACTTTCAGATGGATTATGATGCATCACAGATTCACATTATTCAAGAATGGTTTAGCAGACACAGCGTAAAAATGTGTGTACTTATAGACAGAGAGTTGATAAACCATTCCCTACAGGAAGTGTTATGGCTCCCTCAGGGAGATACTTGGGTAGACTAATCAAGAAATATGGCATCACCTCATTCCCTTCTCTTTTACCCCGGGTTTAACAATCCCCAATTCTCCCCAGGGATGGAACAAGGGGCATTCCTGAGCTGGCAAGAAGGGGGTTGTCTTAAATTGAGAGACCTGTTTGTAAGGGAAGAGATCAAACCATTTACAGAGTTTAAACAGGGGTTCTCGCTCACAGAAAGGGAATGTATGCAATACTTTCAATTGAGACAATGGTTCTCCAATGCTGACATTAGACTACCTGCAATGCAGCAATTATCCCCATTTTGAAATACCTGGTCACACACGACGGTATTAAAGGGCTGATTTTAGTGTTCTATAGGATACTTGTCAATATGAAGAACCAAGGGAAATGGGCATATATGGAATAAATGGAAAAATCCATCTAGAAATTCATCATGCTGGACAAATGGGAGAAACCTTGGAGAAGCATGCCTGTGCTCACACAATCCATACAAATAAGGGAGATGGAGTGTACGGTCCTACTTAAAAGGCACTACACCCCAGCCAAGCTTAAAACATATTTCCCTTACACCTCAGACAAGTGCTGGAAGTAGTGCAGAGGAAGAGGTTCATGGACACATATATGTTGGGACTGTCCTAACCTTAGAAGCTTTTGGAATGAAGCTGGGGAGTCAACAATGTTGATATATGGGCAAAAGTTAAAACTGGGTACTAGGATCCAGGGCTAGCAGAAGAGCCACAATGATACTGACAGTAGTGGCAATAATAGCGCAGAGGTGGAAAGGCAGAGAAGTGCCCACTATATAGGACTTGCAGCAGAAAATATGGGAACTTATGGCGCTTGAGTGGGTTTCTTAGTCCCTTCATGATAAAAGAGCGTGATTCTCCTGTGAGTGGAGGAATGTATGGGACAGGGACTACAGATGCCAATGGTGCCCACAGAGACTGACACTGTTAGATATTGGTTAGACCACTGTTTGGTTGAACCACTTCACTAGGGGGCAGTTGGAGGGGAGGGTTTGGGGGAAAAGGCAGAAGGGCAGATGAAGTAACAGCAAAAGCACCTCTAAAGCAATGTGTTTATTCATGGTTGTTAAAATTGTCTTTCATGCAAAAAAATAATAAATGAGTTAATTTGACACAGGCTTGACCGAACACACTTGCTGATTTACGAAGCATCATTTAAAAATGTATCTGCCATAACAATTAATAGTTTGAGCAGCACACTGTGAGGAATTGACATCTGGCAAGGGTGTAGAAGCCCTGGCTTTTTTGAATTGTATTAAATAATAACATGATGCAGTTAATTCTATCTCAGAAAGGATGGCTCTTCTAACCAGACCCTTCTTGCAATAATCTCCATGCCAAAGGCATATTTTACACCTGTGTCCTGCTCCCTCAGTATCATGAGCTGCAGTCCCCGTTCAGTGTCACGGAGCAGGTTCAGAGCACACAGGTGCCATGTTTGATAGCTGCTGTTCACAATATAGTCAATGCAGTGCAGAGGCTGCATTTAAGTCTACACCTCTGTTCTACACCTCTGTTCCACATTAAAGATGATTATGATAAACTACCCACCTGGTGGCAAGATAATCTGAAAATACAAGCCATGCATTTTATGGTATGGTGATGGGGAATTCACAAAAGTATCATGTGGAAATGTTAAAGGTTTAACTGTTTAACCAATAAAACATTAAAAAAATAAGTATCAAAGCCACATCTGGATTGTAGCATACAAGTGTCATCCCTGGGAGTTCAGACAGCTTTGAGAGGCTATGTGGATTTCAGGCACTCACCTGTCTCCATTCCAGGGAATGTGACAAAAATCAAGATGCATGCCTCTATTGACTCTCTGGGATGGAATCTAACACTCTCCTTTCCAGGTCTGGGATCTCCCAGCTGGAGTCACACTGTCAGCCAGGCTTCAAAGAGCCAAGTACATTGCAAATGCCTGCCTCACTCTAAGGAGTTGCACACCAGGGAGCCTTTGAAGTAGGCTTGCTTTTCTACAATCCCGTGTGGAATTTTTCTTGTAAAAGAGGGGGTCTCCCACATCATCTTTGATTCATTTTGGACCATCCAAGGATTAAGGAAGAATTAATGTGGAACTCTTTTGGGAGTGTGGATCTTTCTAAAGCCTCAGCCATCGAGGTGAAGGAGTGCTCCAAGGCAGAGGTACTCATTGCTCCATTCCCAGTCCCAGAGCACGTAGGGCGTGCCTCTTGCTGAGGACCAAGGACTATCACTCTGCTTGAAAACCTATCTAGGTTGGGTCAGAAGAGACTGCAAGAAGTCATCTCATCATACAGCATCCTCTAGTGGGGCTCACAGCATCCTGAGAGACAGAATAGTGAGCATCCCTGTTTTCATCACATTGAACTGATCAAACCGCTTTTGAGCCGTGTATGCTGCACTCTAACCAAAGGGACCAGCTGGTGTTGCTTTTGACACTCTCTCGACCTTCAAACGAACTTGCATCTGTCGAGATGGCTCACTGCTGCATCACACCAAGCATGGCACGTCACCTGTTCAGCTCCAACAAGCAGCTCACCACTGTGGATGACAAACCACTGCATCTTCGAACATGCCATCAGATTATCGGGATCACAGCTTCAAACTGCTGCACCTCGACTCAAAATGCTGGAGCATCACGTCTCTCGCTGACCCGAACCAGGCTTTATCAACATCCTGAAGCATCTTCACATTGAACTGACCCCAGTGAGCCATCCGAACAGCATCACAGAAATGCTGTAGTCGTACGGCACCAAACATCTGCTTTGGACCGCCTTGATGCCAGCTCGCTGCTCAAACCAGTATGACTTAATGTATCTGAACCCTTTTTTTGGCCTCCAGCTACAGCGCCTCAAAGCCACTTTCAACACTGTCAAACATCCTGACATTGGGATGAGGTACTTTCAAGTGATGTGCCCCCCTTGGTGGGCGCTAGAGCCTGGTTAACACAATTTTACAACTGTTTCCATCAAGACAACTCCTTTTGAAAACATCGTTGCATTTCTTGCCTATTTTCCTTGACAAAGTCCCTAGAGTACTTATATATTTCTGTCCTGCATCAGCTGTCTTTTTTACAGGGGTGGACTTTTATAGTATTTTTAATAGTTAAGTGTACAATTGATTGGTTTATTTAAAGTGTATATTTTCACAGAACCTTGATTGGACATTATTTCTTTTAACTGTTGCTCTATTGCTGCTTTGGTTGCCACTGGCCCATATTCGCACCCCTTCTAAGAGTACAGCCTTCCCCAAGCCCACATTACAACAAAGGTGAAGGAGGTATATCTCTTACCTTTATGATTGGGTTCCATGTTAGTTTGTAGAAATGTGGAGGCTGGGTAGGCAGTTTAGCCCCTCTGATCTTTATACTCCTTCAGGGCAGAAGCTATGTTGTCCCACATACACAGTAAATAAAACACTCAGTGGTTTTATCTGTGTGTGTTATAGCAACAGAGTGTTCACAGGAATCAAAGCTCAACTGGGTCCTGTTTTAACTTGAGAGACACTGGGCATTTGTATTCATTGGCCACTGCATTCACAAAGCAAATAAACTAGTTTTTAATGCAACACAACATACTTGTAAATAGAAATAATTCAGCTGCAGCCTGATGACCTTCAATTTATACATTGTTTATATTTCCTGGAGTACCTATTTCATGCCCTTGAACAATAAACAGAACATGTTTTAACTTTAAAACGAAATCTTGAGTTTCACTAGGTCACTGATACAAGTGTGTGTGTAGCAAGTGCACACAGGTAATTTACTCCATCTCATCCTCCATTCAACGGGGTCACCCACTCCCAGAATTACATTAATACTCTTTCAAATATGTCCTAGAAATGTTTAAAAAAAATGTTGGGCAACACATGCATGTACTTGCAAAACAGATGCAAAGCCTATGATGCATGCTTCTTCGGGGCTTTGCAATAGAGGGTCTGGAACCATTCCATAGAAAGCTTTACATTTCTTGCATTACTCCTCATTGTTTAATTAGATATTCAACATGATTCAAATGACTTTCTTTAATCACGTGTGACTGTGTGAACAACATAAGATGTAATCTCCCATAAGGATATCTTTTTTTATTTACCTCCATTGATATTCTTTATACAGATCCACGTATAAATGATCCATAACTATCTATGGCCTTCATTTAGAGTATAATGTTCCTGATAGGTAAATATTCAGATAGTACTGCTACAATCAGGTGTTCCACAAATGAATTCTTAGTAATTGTGAGCGATACATTTGCTGTACGTAAAGGGAGTTTGGGAGTGCTCCAAGGCAGAGGTACTCATTGGTCCATTCCCAGTCCCAGAGTACGTAGGGGGTGCCTCTTGCTGAGGACCAAGGACTATCACTCTGAAAGAAAGAAAAGCAATCTGAATTTACATTTTGATAATAATAAAACGTTGCTACACATACATTGCTGCATTGGTGTATCTCAGAGTGTATTTTATTCAATTATCAGTATTATGTCCGATATATCGCACTCATAGATGTCATAGCAGCATAGCTACAAACACTAGCTTTATAGTGTCAGACATCTTGCGAGACCTGCATTTTTCTTTTTTATCGTTTGCGTTTTCAAGTTAGCTGCTTTTCCCTGTTATACAGATGCACCTTAGCCTTCAGGATTCTATACACCGCAGGCAGACAGTGATTCTGGTGTGATTAAAGGTTGTTTGAAGCGCATAGAAAAGCCTCTGCTCTGACTGTATGCTGTTAATAGGTAACTAAAAGACATGGGCTTTTGAGTAGGCTTTTTAGCCCTTCCATTATTGTTTGTTTGTTTGTTTGTTTATTTTATTTATATAGCTCTCTGGACCCGGGAGTAAAAGGGCGCTTAGGACAGGTTACAAGGCACAGTACATGGTAATTAGCATTGGTGCAATAGCAAAGGTTATATACAGTATATACAGACAATGGTAGTAATTGCATACAGTAAAGACATAGGTGAGGCATGTACAATACATACAGATTATAGCTAGGTCTAGCTTAAGGCTGACTTTTTGTCAGTAGCCACCCAATGGCAAGTTTCCTGAAAGACTGGAAGGATTTGGACGATTTGATGTTCAGGAGCAGGGTGTTCCAGAGTTGGGAAGCGAGGACTGTAAAGCTCGAGCCTCTGGCTCTTTTAGAGATGAATCTGGGCACCGTGAGGCATAAAGTGTTGGAGGATCTAGTGGTTCTGATGGACGGTTTCATGGTGAATTTGTTAGTAAGGTAGGGAGCCGCTAGGTGGTTGATGGCTTTGTAAGTGAGGCAGAGTCTTTAAATCAATTTTTTGTTGAATGGAGAGCCATTTGCATGTGATTCTGGTGGCGGATATATGCTCCCGCCAAGGAATGTTTAGTGATGCTCGTAGCGCATTGTTTTGAAGAACCTGGAGTTTGCTGATTATAGATTGGTTGGCACCTAGGTAGAGGCTGGTACAATAATCTAGATTGTATGAGAGCTCTAGCTAGCGTAAGGCAGCTATTAGTGGAAAGAAAGGGTCTGCAGGCTCTGATTAGTTTCCCTGTATAGGCGGTAGCTGAGGCGGTCGAGTTGACTTGTTTAGTGAGGTTAATATTGGCATCAAGATAAAAGCGGAGTGTTTTCACATTTTTGGCGACAGGGATGGTGTTGCCATCGATGATGATATTGGAGTAGTCGGGGCTCAGTTTTTATAAGTTGTTGGGTAAACCGACAAGGAGCAGTTCAGTCTTCTCGTCATTCTGGCAGAGGCCATGTGTGGCCATCCAGGCCTGAATGACGGAGAAGATTTCATTGATCCTAGTGACATCAGCATTGTAATTACCGGAGATGGTGAGGAGTATCTGGGTGTCATCCGCGTAGTTTGTGTAGGTGGCACCCAGACGATCCAGTTTATCAAAGAGAGGCTTTGTAAAGATATTGTATAGGGTGGGGGAAACACAAGAGCCTTGTGGGACACCACAGGTGATGGGGATGGGGTCTGCTGCTGCCACGTAGGAAAAGACCCTCATGGTTCTGTTGGCCAAGAAGGATTGTATCCACGTGACAGCATAGGAGGAGAAATGGGCAGCAGAGGAGAGGTGGTTACATACAGAGTATTTTATGGTCGACCATGTCAAAGGCTGCTGAGAGATCTAGGAGTAGGATGGCAGCCTTACCCTTATCTTTAATGTCATCAATCTGACTTTTGAGATCAACAAGGGCAGTTTCTGTTCCATGTTGAGGTCGAAATCCAGATTGATGCAATCCAAGTAGTTGGTTGGACTCTAAGTAATTCTGAATTTGCAGGTGAGCAACTCTGTCAAGGATTTTTAGCAGGAAGGGAACGGTGGTGATAGGCCTGTAATTAGTAGGAATGGCTGGGTACAGGGTCTGTATTTTTTAGAAGAGGGAGGACCCATGACTGTTTAAAATTGTTAAGTACTGAGTTAGTGGAGAATGATAGGTTTATTAGCTTGGAGATGAATGGGGAGAGGTCTCTTGCTGCATCTTTTATAATCTGTGCGGGGCAGCTGTCCCCTTTGCAGTTTGACGGTTTGAGAGAAGTTATGATTTTTTGCACTTCTAGTAAGGTTACCTTTTTGAAGGTGAAACCGTGGTTAGTTTTAGAGGTAGTGGGTAAGCTAGGGGTAAGGGGGTTACTACTGGAGAGTTGTAGTCTTTTGTTTACAGTGCTTGGTATTTCCTCATTTGTATACTCGCCAATCCTGACAGCACTGCTATGGACCTCATTATAACTGTGCTGGTCCAGTAACAACAGTGCTGTTAAGCCTACCAGCACTGTTGTTACTGGACCAACACAGAACAACTCTGTGGGCGGGTGCCGTCCCGCCCGCCAGGGTCAGATCTGCCGGGTGGGACAGCACCCGCTCGCAGAGTTCTCACAGGAGCTCTGGCAACGTTGTTAACGGTGCCGGTGCTCCTGTGTCCCCATTCCCATAGAGTCCTATAGGACTCCATGGGAATGTGGACTAACAAAATTACCGGCGCCCAGCCACCGGACTTGGAATAGCCCATTGGCACCGGGACTATACACATTGTTCATTTGTTATAGCTTTGTATTTCTCAAAGTGAATATTGGAACAGTATGGTGATAAAATAATATTCAACTACATTATTGGAAATATTGGTGACTGATTATTGTTTGATAATACTATTTGTAATGCTTATATATTTTATACATACATGTTACACAAAGATTGAGCTCTGTCTTTGTGTGTTTCTACTTATGAGTATCAAGAGGCACTATACTGCAAGTATTTATGTTTGTTGTGGTAGAGATAAAACTAGGAAAGGAAGTTATTGGTTACATCTAATGCTAAGCAGGGTGATATTACGTGTTTGCTAGATGTTCTGGGGATTGATATACAACAATATGTCTATACAATAGAAAACAAGTCAGGTGCTCAGGGGAAGTAGTTTCGTTTACACTAAGCATATAGTTCTTTCTCTGCCTAGAGCCTTGTGAGGTATATAGCATTCATCTCTGACATATAACCTGACATAGAACACGGCAGGCCTTTTGAGCACTTTTGGCATCAGGGTTAGACTCCAGCAAGAGGGGTATGATGAGTATCATGACTACCCATCTGTCTACTTCTTCCAAGTGAAATCCATCTATGGATCCCTTTATTGGAATAGTGAAGGAATTGAACAATGTGCCAGAGCTAAGGAAGAGAGATATGAGCTGTCCATAGTAGTACATGGTGTCTCCTACTGTGTTCCCAATCATGAGTCAACCCCTATACAAAACGAATACCCGGTGTTGCTCTTCACCCACATTAACTCCCTTCTGCCAACTCTCACTTTAAAGAAAACCAAATATTGCCTGTCTGTCCGGCCTACTTCCAACTTTTCCACTATTCTATTGCACCCTACTGTGTGCTCCCTTCTGCTTGTATCGTATATTTGCAAACATTCATTCCTTCCACACACACTAAATGCATTCCCATATCTCCTGCACATTTTCTTGTCATTACTCTTACACCTTCCTCACCACAATTGTAGCAGAAAATAGTAATTTGTCCACCTAGCCATCAGCCTCTGCCTCTCTAGACTCCTGTTCACAAACCGACTCGTACCTTCGCTGTCAGTGTCCTTCTCAACTCTCTACCAACCAGTGTAGGCAGAAATGATAGCACTTTTCTACTGTAGACGGAAACTCAGAGTTTCTATCTGGCACTGCACAACTTCCAGGACTTACCAGTCTAAACAACAGCATGTGTTGCATAAATCATGTGAGCCCAATCCTGCCTTCCCCGTCTTCTGACAACCTTCACCTTTTTCTCCCTTCCCACCTATGTAGCTGGTACTACTGGCAGCTACGTTGGAGGCAAGAGATCATATTTACTTACCTTTGCCCTTAAGGAGGAAGAGACACACAAATCATCCTCTATTGTGAAATCACAACAAAGTTACAACAGTGGAAAACAATATTAAGTCTCTGCCTCCTAAGTACCGAACAGCACACTAATGTTCAAGTAGAAAATAGAAAAATATGCAGCTTAAGATAGATGTAAATCGGGAAATAGCAAGGAAGAGACACACGAAGTCAAGGAAATGGAGACAGGCCAAAAGGCAGGTAGATGTGGATAGGCACTAATTGAAATAGACACACAATATACAAATATTTTTAGGCAGTAGACAAACATTTCCATTCACTTAAAGAGATATGGATGGAAGTGCAGATGCAAATCTAGGTTATCAGGAAAATACATATATTAAATCAGACAGTGTTTGGGCCTGCATTGTTCCTTTCCCAAAGAAATATACAGAATATGATTCTGAATTTCCAAGCATGTAGTCTATTATGTGGTCAAGGGAGACAGAAAACAGGACCCCAACAGAATAGAAGAAAGGCCTGATCCAGATGAACTTGCTTCTTTCACTAAACTCACACTCCAGAACTTTGTGCTGAAAGAGGTTTTGCTTGTGATCTGGTGGAGCAATGATGCAGTAGTTCAGATGTCACTGAAGATAGGATTTGGTCACTATACACGTATAGTACGTATATACGTGCCACTCCACAAAGGCACACACTTGTATGGAGATGAAACATTACGCAAACTTCACAACGTCAGACTTGTTCTAAACGTGCCCACTCTAAATCTTGACCGAATTTTGGAAGACAGGCACAACCTTGATGGATACCAAGAATCAGGTCAAACATTTTTGCAGATGGCAGTTAAGCTTTATCCTAACTGTAACGCCAACCCACCAAACATTCTCTTTGCTAGCATTCTGCTTGTCATGATATGATTTGATTCTCTTCTGTTGAGAGGGTACGTTTGCTCCAAGTCTGTCATCACACAGACATGATGTATGAGAGTGGTTCATCTAGCCAGGGCATATCTTTATGTTCAACTGCCTCCTTCTAAGAATCTCAAATGGAGCAAGACCAGTGAGTTGGTGGGAAGACAGCCAATAAATGGCTGTCCTTTGCCGAGCATCATGCTCCCAGTCCTTCCTCGACCTGAGAGTCCACTTCACACTATCCATCAGTGTACAATTAAATATTTCAATTCCACCATTGGCCTGGGGGTGACAGAGGGCACAATTGACATGTTTGATCCCAATTCCTGGCAGAAAAAATGCCTCCATTTCATTAGATATCATGTCTATGTATTGTAAAATGTTTATTATTGAAGTACCGCCATTGGCATTGGGGTGATATATGGCACAATGACATGTTTGATCCCAATTCCTAGCAACACATGCCTTTATTGATACCCTGTGTATGTCTTGTATAGTGATTGAGGGGAATCCTTTCTTTAAAAAACACTTTTTTCAAGAAACTGGTTGACTGAGCTTGTGTTGACCTCAGTTACCACACATCCCTCTGGCCATTTGGAGTACAAATCAATAAGTGGTAATTGTAACTCTCACCTGGTCTCTACGGAGGCATTGGGGCACGGTTGCAGCCCTCCCGGGGGTGAGGTCGCCCTGGTCTGACTTTGCCCTCTGCGCTTATGTGGTGACTGGTGGTAATAGGTGATGCTGCTTGGGACTGCTCGGGACTGTTCCTGCATGGAGAATAGGGGGTGTGAGTATGCCAGCTTGTGCGCTTGATCCCCTTCCAGACCCCTTCTCCCAAACCGTGGTACACATGGGATGCGCTGTCCCTGGAAAGCTCACCTGTTGATTAGTTCTGGCAGGGGCACTTGTATGATCTGGGCCGAGTTCCTTTGATGGTCCCTTGCACGTGGTAGTCTATTCCTGCTGCGACTAAGCCACTATACTTCAGGTAAGTGTTCCTGTTTGTCTTTGTCTTTCCTCGCCTGTTTTTGTTGTGTTGTAAAGTTTGTTGTCTTGTATTGCTGTCCGTTCCACTTTTGATGTTTGCTCTTTTGCTTTCTTCCCTTGCAGGTGATGTTGCCGGCCCGGCAGAAGCTGCGTAGCTTGAGGCAACAGCTGCAGCGGTACAGTAGCTGGTAAATTGTTAAGTAGGGGGGCATGCTGGGTACAAATGTTGCGTAGCCCTAGGATGGATGTTCTAACCTTGTCTTTCTTCTTCACTGGGTCCGAGTTCATGGATGCAGAGTGCGGTGCTGCGGCGTCGGGATCAAGATCACTGAAGATGAGTCTGCAGATGAAGCAATGAAGCACCGGTTTCCTGAAGGTGAGTATGCAGGAGAACGCCTGGTTTCAAAGGTAAGTAAACTGGTCCAAGCAACGGTGAGCGTCACGTTGCACACGAGTGCACAGTAACGCGAAGCACCGGCCTTAAGGATGGAGCAGCTTATATAGTTGAGCTTCTGAAGCCACGCTCACCAGGTTCAGCCTGCATGCCACACCCTGCCACACCCGATGAGTCAGCACATGAAGACCAGGCCTAGGGAGCCACACCCAATGAGTCAGCACATGAGGATGTTCTCTGGAATAAAGGCTTTCAGCTCCTGGAAAGTTCTTGTAAAATAAAAGCACTCCTGCACTGAAATAAAGTAAAAGCACTCATGCACTGAAATAAAGTGTTCCTGCTCACATCTATACATGAGCCTGGCACCAAAGACGGCAGGACTGAGTCCAGCCAGGGCCCCTTTGTTTATGGGTCCCAAAGGGACATAAGTGAGTCAAGTGACCCATTTCCCCCATCACTAGATGGTGTGGCTTTTGTGTTTTGGGGCCTGTGGCAATGACGGTAATATGTTTCTAGGAGCCACTAACAAAGACTACTAATAATGCTAGCAAAGCAGACCTTTTTTTATACCCTAACACCGAATCATGGACTCCTGCTAACCCCTCACTCTGTTGTGATAAATGAGACAACTCTGCCAGCATCTTGACTCACCTCTGCCCTCCTTCAGGCATCTCAATAGCAGGGCATAGCAATGATCCTCACTCACTGCTTTGTCCCATTCCTCTTTAAAGATGCATGTGGTGGCGGAAAGGACCTGGACAACATCACTTCTATCAACACAAGTAGTACTTGAAAAGTTGTATGCTAGAGCATTGTCTTTGACCAATAGGAACTCTATATCTACATTGAGATGCTACATAGTTGTGACCAAACGTTTGCTGAGATGCACTATTTAGTGAGGGCCTTTCCTGGCATACACAGTTTTAAAGGGAGTGTGATGTTATGTTATGTTATGTTATGTTATGGTATGGTATATGGCATTTGTATAGTGCTTAATGCCATTTGTAAGGTATCAAATCGCTGTGGGGGTGAATGTCATTGGAGGACCAAAGTCCGAGGTATGAGAATTGAAAGGACCATTTTTAGAATGCGTGCGTGCATTTAGCCACCACAAAGGTAGGGAGCGGTGGCTAAGTCCCTGCTTGCGACCCATGGAGATCTGGTTAGGAGGGTAGGCAAGTCAAGAAGGTTGATCATGTGACCAACTGGAGCGAATTTCTTTTTCGTGGGACTGCATTCTAATAACAGAGGTGATGAGTGTTATCAAGTCGAGTAGTGAATTGTTGCAGATGTATGCAGGCGGGTGGCTGGGATACAGCTAAATTCCATTCCGATGGATTGCTATACGTACCACAGAGTCAGACTGATATCTATTTGCGATGGGGATACGTAGATCGTATTATACAGATCGACTGGATTCCTTTTCATGCTGGCTACTAACTGTCTTGTTGTCTCTTGAAGTGACTCATCGATGCTCCAACCTACCTGTCTTTGGGTGATAGTTCACCCAGGTACTGGACTAGGTCAGTCAAGATGCAGAAGGGAAGAGCCAGGTCTTCAGTGCCTTCTGGAAAGCAAGGTGAGCCTTGAAGGTGGATTGTCACCTGATATGCAGCCAGTGAAGGACAAGGAGGTCAGCTGTGATGTGATCTCTGGGGCCTAGAGCAAGAAAGGCCCTTGCTGAATCATTATGAACCTGTTTGATGAAGCTGCACCCAGATATAGGGAGTTAGCATAGTCTAGGCATGAGAGTATGATAGCCATGACTGCAGTCACTCTGTGTGGGAAGGTCAGGTAGGAGAAGGTGCGCCAGAGAATGCACAGGTGTAGATAGTAAAATGTTGACACTGAGTTGATGTGATGTGATAGTATCAGATTTGAGTCCATTGTGCAGCCAAGTTTGTTTACTGTGCTGGAGGTGGGGGGGCTGGAGAGAGTGGCCAAGGGGTGGATTGGGGGAAGACTTCCCCGAAATCGAGATTTCAGATTTTACGTGGCTCAAATTCTGTGACACATGATGCAAGGTCGGGGGTGGCATACGAATCCTTTGGGATCTTGAAGATGATTTGGATCTCATCTCCTTAGTTGTAGTAAGACAGGCCGTGTGAATGATTGATGGTGGGGAAGGGGCTCAGGCAGAGGTTTAAGAACAGAGGGGAGAGAGAGGCACTTTGATGAATCCTGCAGAGTCCTCACAGAAACCCTGCCTAAAGTCTCCTACCAGGTGGCCAGGGGAAGGCAGCCTCTACCTAATTGCAATCCTGGGGGTGGTGTATTAGCCGGGAGGATCACCTGGGAGGAGAAGGGCCCCAGATGAATGGGATGGCTCAGCTGGGAGGGACACAGTATTTGTCTACTTCAGAAGGGAAAATGTCTATGATGCCAGAATATTTAATGGCTTGCTGTCAGAGTAAGGCTCCTCTTTCCTCTTATTAGGCCGACCGACTGTGTTGGTAGTGAAAACTGCTGTAATCAACATGGCAAGAAAATATATGAAAAGTACAGAATTGAGACCTTGGCTTCAAATAAAAGTAATTCTCGCTTAAATCTAGACCAATCATTAATCTGTCCCAAATCCTTCCCTAAAGATGTGTTTACTAAAACAAGTGAAATAATTAGAAGGGAAGACTGTACTTGTGAAATAAAAATGAATCAGAACATTGGAGACTTCAAGTCCTGCAATGGCCAAAGTACTGGGACGAGGAAGGGGGATTCAGAGGCGTGAAAATGCAGTGTGCAGTTAAATGATCTTAATGACCCTCACCTGAGCAGGACGTTTAGGTATTTAAAACCCCCTGAGGTACAGGCCATGAGGACTAGTGGTTGGAGCAGCAGTAGAGGTTGTAATCAGCAGTTGCAGCAGCAGAGAACCAAAGAAGCCAGAGCCAACGCTGTTGTGGAAGTGGAGTTCAGTGCTAAGAGGGTCTTCAGAGTGCAAACTGCAGAGGTCGCACAGCGGAAAGCAGTACACTGGCAAGCCATCCTGTAAGAGAGAGAGAGACTCTCTTCATTGTCATAACTCTCAACTCACACGCTTTTGGCGGGTGTCACCCGCCTTGTAAACAGCTGACTCACCCGCCAAGCCACCTTCACGCCCCTTTGTTTCAATGGGCCTCTCACCCGCCAAAAATAAAATTGGGTGTTTTCACCCACCTTTGCAACATAAATGGTTGAGAGCTATGCATTGTATGCCTGGTTTTGGTGGCTGGCAATCCCCAGAGGGCAGGAGGAGCAAGGCAGGCTCCTTTCCCAAGCGTTGCGGGCAGCAGTAATGCGACCGAGGCTGGCAGGAGTTCGGAAGTCAACAGAAGAAGCAAAGGCAGCGGTTTGAATAGACACATGTGGAGAGACCGGTGGGTTTGCCTGCTACAGGAAATCCCTGTAACATCTCACAGTCGAATGCTGACTGATAGTAATCATTTTCAATACTGAACTAATGAAAGAAGGTTACGTGGGAGATATACTCACTGGAAATGAAGCAAGGTCACAACCATTACTGCCAAAACTAAAAGGCAGCAATATTGCAACAAGATCAAATCCCAATTTGCCAAAGTAAATAGGGGCAACATTGAAGAAGACAAATAACAATCATTGCCAAAGTATAGAGGGGACAATTCTTTGACAAACATATAGCCTGCATTGGCAATAGATAAACCACCCACCAATAAGTATTGCCTAAACCAAAGAAAGGCAAAAGTGATACAGAGACAATGTCAGCAGTTATTCAATGTGAAAGTGAGAGATAAAGAGTGGCAGTAGAGAGACCTTCCTTGTAAGAGGTGTCAGGGAAGCGAGGAACAACACCTGCATTGCCTCTGGCAAATAAAGCAGTGGAATGAACAGCATCAATGTGTACTGTGATTTCACAGAAGGAATTGGGAATCTTAAATGTTGTTGAATGTCAAATACTTTTCTGAAAGTTGTGAAGCAAGCAAAACCACAAAGTACTGTAGTAGTGTTAGGAGTATTTGTCTTGACAGGGGGGTATACCAGGATAGGGAATATCAGTGGTAGTCCTGGCAGGTTAGTGGAGCAGGAAGAAGACATTGAAGAACTGCAATGTGTTTGAAGGTTGTGAAGGAAAAAAGTGACAAGGCCACTATTGTGTTAGATGAATGATGGTAAAAACCATGGCAAAAACGTTGTGAATGAATATTGTTGAATTATGTATGTTCCAAGAAGGAGAGGTGTACTTGCAGTTCTAATTATCAATTTAAATATTAAGACTTTTTTGTGGAAACTTGTCAGATGATGAGTAAAAGACTTTTGGAGCAAGATTAACTTTATGAATATACCTTGGCAATACAGAGGAGGAACCTTCTTGTTTGTAACGTTGATTGAAAATCCTGTTTTGAACCTGGGGAAGAGGAATTGAGCCAGGATATAAGGATACAATGTTATCAGGTTTATGTTGAACATCAAACACTCTGTTATTTCTGTTGAATTGCCACATTGTTCCTTTATGAGTTGTATGTATGTACAAGTGTGAGGGACAGATTCCTTTTATGAGAGGGTTTAACTTTAGTCTTGTTTTGATAGGCAGGGAAATTCTCTTTAAGTTAGGGATAGCGAGGCGTTTATCAACTCCTTTTGACTTAATAAAATGGCTACTTGTAAAAAACCTTTACAAAGTTGTCCATCTCGCATTTCTGACCCCTCACAGCACACTGTGGCACTCAGTGTATATCTGGGTGGGGATCTGATGAGCAGTGAGACATGTGTATTATTTGGGATCTGTTAGAGAGGAAGGAGAAAATCCACTTCAAGGCTGCATCCCTGATTCCAAGAGAAAAGTGTATGTCCATGAGTGTGAGGTAGTTAATAATAAATAATAATAATAATAATAATAATAATAATAATAATAATAATAATAATAATGGTGTTGAAGGCTGCAGAAAGGTCGAAAAGGATTAGTGCAGCATGACCTTATGAGTCTAAGGTTCCTTTGAGATTGTCCCCGATAGAAACTAGGCATGATTCAGTTCCTTGTAGGGGTCTGAAGCGGGATTGGGTGGGGTCAAGGAGGTGGTTAGTATCTGTGAAAAGGTATAGGTGGGAGTAGGCTGTTCGGTCGATTAGTTTAGCTATGAACCGGTTGTTAGAGACAGGTCTGTAGCTGACCAGTGGAAGGGAGTCGACAGTGTTTTTGTAGCAGGGGGTTGATGTACAAGGTCTTGAAAACTGCTGGGAAAGTACCTGAAGTGAGAGATGAGTTATTAATCGATCTAGCAATGGTGCCAGCCCAGGTTGAGAATAGGATTTCTTTTAGCAGAGCAGGAGGGCAGGGGTCTCCAGCGGAACCTGAGGATCGGCTGTTAGCTAGTAGCTTTAGCGATTTACGCTGGAAGATAGAAGAGAAGGAAGAGAAGAGGAAGCAGGTGGACGGTGGGTTACCTGAGAGTCCGGATGTGGATGCTGCGGGGTGGGCTGTGAGCAATGTTATTTTAGTGTCAATGGCGTTGTTCTTTCCAGGACTATGTTGTGGAATTGGTCAGAGAGGGAGTCACAGAGTGCTTGGATGTGGGAGAGGGGAGGCAGTGCAAAGAGAGGCCCTGAATTCAGAGATATTCTTGTGGAGTTCCATACAGGTGTTTGGGGCATTGGTGATTCTATACCAGTAAAAAATGTTTGGTATTGCGTATTCATCCCTGTAGGATTTCAGCTGTTGGGTGTAAGCTGTTCTTTTCTGTGGTGATGGCTCTGCTCAACATCTGCATTCAAGGATATGGTTCTGAGTTTTGAGAAATTTGAGAGCAGAGGTGATCCATCTTGGGGAGAGGCTGTGTCTGTTCGAGATGGGTCTGATAGGGGTGAGTGGGCTAGGAACTTCTGAGAGCCAATGCTCAAAGTGGCTGATGGGTAGCTAACCTGACTGTAGTGTGAGGGAGGGCACAGAAGCAAGCAGGCCATCTGCCATGTCTGGAGTTACTTTAACTTTATTCCAAAGGAGGGAAGTGGGCAGTAAGTCCAGGGGCTAATGGGGAGGATGGAGGGTCTATGGTAGAGAGAGTGAAGACTATGGCAGAATGATCTGTCCAGACAAGTGACTGAGGCACCAGAATGGCGATCAGTTCAGGAGAGCTGAAGATTGCATCTTGGGTGTGGCCCGAAGAATGTGTGGTTCCTGATACCAGTTGTATCAGATGAATGGATTCCAGGTTATCCAGAATAGGCTGTGTCATGGTGTTATGTGTGATGTCAATCCACCTATCGAAATCCCCTAGAATAGTCATGGATGGGGGAGCTAGCAGGAAGGCAGCTAAAGAGTTCCTGAGGTTTTTCTGCAAAATGTTTTGTTGTAGCCCAGGACTCTGTATATGATAGGAAGATGTGAGGTGTGTGTGGGGGTGAGGAGAAATCTTTCTAGGAGGGATTTGCAGTCTTAGTTGGAGGCTTGTTCCTCTCAGTTCGAAATAGAGCGGTGGGATCTGCATAGGTGAGAAATGCCAATGGTTCTGTTATGCACAGTAAGAGTGGAGTCTAGATGGAAGGCCTCATGTGCAATGGGCCAGACGTCTTGAGTAAGAGGATGTCCGGGCCTTAAGAAAAAATGAGGTCCTAAATGTTGTGGCATTTTTTTGCAATGGATCTGGCATTGATCAGAATGCACATTAGTCTGTTCCTAGGTTGAGTGGTTGATGCGAGGAAAGGGGGATTCTGGGAGACTGCCACCAGGTCGGCGTGAAAGGGTGGTGTGGAATTAGGGGTAGGGCAGGGCTTGAGCTGTGCTAGTTGCCATGGAGGAGAGAGGGTCTGCTGTGGAGGATCCCATGGGTGACAGGGGTGTGTTGTGTGGTAGGGACACTGGGAGCAGGACAGAGTTATGGCTGGGATTTGTCTGAAGGTGAGGGGTTTCTAGGGTGTGGTCTATGGTGTCTTACGGGGAGTGAAGGTGGACATTGCGTGTGTTGTTGGTGTGAGTTTGAAGAGCGCTTGGGAGGCAAGAGACCTCTTGGTATTGGCAGGTGTAATGGTTAATAGTGTTGGGGGTGAGAGGTGAAGACCCTGTTCTGAGGTGCAAAGGTGTAAGTGGATACTGAGGTGGAGTGTGTGCTGCACTGTGACTGGGGTAGTCAAACTTTTTTCCTGTGACAGGTAAGAGGTTCAGGGAACAGTCTTCTAATGTTGGTGACAGAGTAATGGGACTGACTCCTGGAGGAGCAGGTGGAGAGGTTTCTGGTGTGGGTGCCAGGTATGTTGTTTGGCTGGTTGAAGAGACATTTCACTGGGTTAAGTGGCTTTGGGGAGGCTGTAAGTGTGTATGTGATGGGGGATGTCATGGGACTGGAAGACAGATAGGGTGAGGTGTGTAGTATAGAGAACACCCAGGTGGTGAAGTGTCTGGTTTATAGGAGGTTCTGGGGGGCAAGGTGCGTGTGTGTGAGGGTTGGAGGGGCAGTTAAGTGGGGGGTTGTGGCTAGGATTGCACAAGCCAAGTTAAGGAATGTAAAGAATGGGTCGTGGTGGCGTGGATGAGAGATGGGATTGCATGATGGGTGAAGATAGGGAGGTCAGGAGAAGGAGGGATCTAGATGAGGGTAGGGCAAGGTGCAGGTGGCCTGGGACAGTCAGTGGGAGGCCTAAGTGGGTGAGACAGAAGGATGGGTCTAGGATGGCCGGGGGAGGGGTTGCATTCTCTTGGGGGGGCAAGATGAGGGCTGTGAGGTGGTAAGTAGGGGTGGAGCCTGGACGATGGGGTGGAGGAGTTTCCGGTGAGCCAGAGTATGCCTCTAACCTTGGAGCTGTTGACATGACGGGGAACATGCACCTTAGCCCTAAGGGAGGGAGGTCTGAGTGCGGGCACAGAACAGTGCAGCTACCGAAATCAAGTGTTAGATCCGTACTTGTGGGTTGGGTGTGCCAGACAATCTCTTATAGGAGTACTGTGTAGGCTGCAGTGAGGGGAAATAGGGCGGGAGTGTGGGTTGTAAGGCCAGTACCTATATCCCTATTGAAACAAAATGCAAGCCTACAACACTATCCCTGTGCATAAAGATGCAGGGCAGTAGCACAGAACAACAGTGACATTCAAAAAGCAAGCCTACAACAGCATTCTGCTGGAAAAAAAGAAACAGAGTAGTGATACAAAACAATAGTGAGATTCAAAATGCAAGCCTACAACAATATCCCTGTGGAAAGAGATGCGGAGTGGTGGCTCAAAACAACAGTGAGATTCAAAAATCCAAGCCTACAAACCTAACCTGTGCAAAAAGATGCAGATTGGTAGCACAAAACAACAGCAAGATTTAAAATGCAACCCTACAACACTACGACTGTGGAAAAGGATGCAGTGGTGGCACAAAACAACCGTTAGATTCAAAATGAAAGTCTACAACACTATCCCTGTGAAAAATGATGCACAGTGGTGGCAAAAAACAACAGTGGGATTCCAAATACAAGCCTACAACTATCCCTGTGGAACAAGATGTAGAGTGGCGACACAAAACAACAGCGAGATTCAAAATGTAAGCTGTCAACGTTATCCTTGCAGAAAAGATGCAAAATAATGGTACAAAGCAACAGATGATATTCAGAAATGCAACCCCACAACACTACTAAAATACAAAAAGAATGTCTCCTAACTGATTTTTGCAGCAGATGGGGTTTGAGGCTTGGCATGGGTGGGTCCTCCAGGGCAAACAGGCAAACAGGCATGAGACGTGCCCTTTGCCTGAGCTCTAAGCCGGCTGCCTGGGCAGGCTGCCCTGCAACAATCCAATATCTAGTGTGTATAGTGGGTCAGCTGACCCAGCTGCATCCTCCAATCAGAGTTGGGTGGGCAGGGAGGACAGAGGGGATTAGGGATAGCTGGAGCCGGCTGTAGGAATACAGAGAGGCAGAGGAGGGCCTGGAAGGGAAAGGAAGATGGATCTGGAAGCACTTAGCTGTCCCCTTCAGAAGGGTTCCTACCGGTCCTTCTGGATCGCTGCTTTTGGTCCATTTTCATGAACATTCTACTCAATCAGAGTAGCCCAGTAAAATGCCAGAGCATCCTTCTTGATTATACAATATCAGCTCTCAAGCCCCCCTAGAGTCCTGCAATAGAAGGCTATAGCCCCTTCCTCTCTTTCCTGTGCCTTGCATAGAACACTGGCAATTCTGATATCACTGGCATTGGTATAAAAGATGGTGAGACACTTCATGTGAAATTGGCTAAAATTGAAGTATTTCTACGTGACTCTCCCTAGACCACACAAAATGGTAATCATCTTTAAGAAACATTCTCATATGCTGAGTTGTGTCACAATAGTACTGATGAATCTGGAATAGCATTGCAACAACCCCAAAACAGATCTCAACTCTTCAGGGGATCCAAATATAACCAGCCATAGCAGGATACTCCTGGGTTGCATGTCCTCACCACTCACCACATGTGCCAGGTATTCAATGGTAGTGAGTCTGAACTTGCATTTATTTAAACTTAAGGTTAAGCCCACATCTTTCAGCTTGAGAGCGAACACATAAGCCATTTGTCATGCTCTGAAACACCTTAAAGAAGACAGAAATGGCACTGTGAATGGAAATTTCTGAAGAAACAAGGCTAAAGGGCACTCTTTATGGTAGAAGAGTGCATTAAGTGTTACAAAACATGTAAGATGTATGGAGAGATAGGTAAACAGATGTCAAATCAATGGAGGAGAGTATTTTATCCCTCCCAGGTGCATAAAACAATTCTGAAATGTTGGGCCAGGAAAATCTTTTCTCCACTACTTGTTTGTTTAGGCCAAGAAGATCAACACATGCTCTGATATCACCAGTAGGTTTCAGAACAAAAATGATGGGCAACACCCATTCTGCAAAATCAATAGATTCAATCACACTTTCAACCTACAGTTGTTCTAACTCCTTTTTCACTACCACTCACAGACTCACAAGCACATTCCTCACTTTGTACGTTGTAGGCAGTGCATCATGTTTCAAGAAGATTTTATGACACAATCCTTCAAGATCTCTCCCCTGCCACCCCAGACCCTCTGTACTTCACTGACCTCCCACTTCTTAACCAAAACTCAGGACATCCTGTCTTCACTCTCCTCTGTTCCCCACCCGCCTACCTCCCCAGCTTGCAGGCCTCCCTTGGCACCCCTCACCCCTTCCCTCCTACTCTCCTCTTTCTCACCCATAGCGTCAGATGAGTTCTCTAGACAAGTCCTCTCTATGAATGTCTCCATCAAACAGGTGCTCACCTGCTCCTCCAGAACTATCAATGGCCAGGATTGCTTCCCTTGTGCTAGCCTTGCTGATTTCTGTAATTACTCCTTGGCCACTGGCTCCTTCACGCTACCCCTCAAGCACTCCCTTGTGCATCCTCACCTCAAAATGCCCTATGCCCACTCTCCAGCCCAGCTAACTACCACCCATATCCATTTCTCCCTTCCTGGGGAAACTCCTGGGGAAGCTGGTCATCTCCCAATTGCTCCAACACACTGAATCTGTTGGTTTTCTCCACAACCACCAGTCTGGCTTCAGAGCAGCCAGAGGCACGGAAACTGTTCTACTGAACACCCATGAAGACTTGCTCTCAAATCTCAATTCCAACTCTCCATACGTTCTTATCCTTCTTGATCTTTGCTCTGCCTTCGACACAGTCAATCATGCCATCCTGACAAATCAGCTCCGGGACAACCTTACATCATGGCCTGTCACTGGGCTGGGTGACCTCATTCCTCTCTGACTGACCTTCCCAGGTTCAACTGGGTCATTTTTATCTCACCTATCACACTCGCCACCTGCGGCGTCCCTCAAGGTTCTATCCTCTCGCTGTGGCTCTTAAACATCTATCTTGCCCCTCTGGCCCACCTAATCTCCTCCTTTTCTCCTAAATTCCAGTGTTGTGCAGACAACACGCAGCTCTTCTTCAAGCTTCCTTCTACTGCCTCTTCCTCCTCTCTCATCCCTGACTGTCTTTGACTCCTCTCTCTCCTTCTCACCTCACATCGCAGACTTTTCCAAGAAGTCCCACTATCAGCTGCACCTCCTCAGAGGCATTCTCCCTTTCCTCACCTTCCCCCAGAAACTCGATGTCTCCAGAGCTCTGGCCGGGGTACTGCAACAGCCTCTTCCTCAATCTTCCTTTATCCCCCCTTCACCCCCTCCAGCTAATCCAGATAGGACTGTGAGACTTATCCTTGGCATCAAGCACAGGGACCGCATGTCTCCAAACCTAAAATCTCTCCACTGGCTTCTGGTTCATGCTAGGATCAAGTTCGAGTTTGCATTGTCCACTAGGTTTTCGGGGGCCTAGGTCCCACTACATCCAACTCTCTCCCTAAATACGTCCCTCCTAGAGCCCTTCGGTCTTCTAGCTCCAACTCTCTGCAGATCAGCCGCTTCTCTAAGCAGAGAGTTGGGATAGCTCTCACTCCTCCTTAAGTTCCAGACGCTCCTCAAGTCTCTCCTTTTCTCTTCTTCCTTCCCTCTCTCCCCACCCTGCTAACACACCCATCTGCCGCAGTGACTGGCTGCCTAGTTCCCTCTGAGTTGTACAGGGCACCGGGCCCTCCCCCACCCAGTCCAACGCCCTGGTCGCACTTAGCATGTGGACCTTCACCCCCTGCACCCCATGCAATTCCCTAGCACTTGCTCGCCTGACCTCCCCTCAGCACTGCCTAAGCCCCCATGCCCCTCCTCCCTGCTCCTGCTCCAGCCCCCCCTTCACTTGCACTTTCTCTGCTTTACACTTCCCTTCCCACCCTATCACCTTGCATTTTGCGCAGACCGGCACTCCTCCTCTCCTTTCTTGTTATTGGACTTGCACAATCCGAATGTCACAAGGCCTAGTAGGACCGTTATTGTTATCTTTCTCCATTGTCCCACCCCTTTTTTTTATCTTGTTGCACCTTCAACACCATTTGTTGTATAGGTGCCTTACAAATATCCAATAAATAAAATAAATAAAATACATTGTTAGTGGTATTCCTGGCAGGTTAGTGGACCAGGAAGAATGTATTGAAGTACTGCATTGTGGTGAAAGGCTCTGATGGAAAGAAAGTTGCAAGGCCACTAATGTGTTTGATGAACTGTGCTAAAACCATCCTGACAAACATACTGTTGTTTATAAAAAAGAAATGTGAAGAACGTGTCTTACTAGAAGTGTGAAGACAAAGTGTGATGCATCCTACAGTTGCCTCACTAAACTCCTGCCTAGAGTATCCTTCCGGGTGGCCATGGAAACACAGGCGCTTCCCGATCATGACCTCTAGGGTGGTGTTCCGCGCGAGCATCACCTGGGAAGAGAAAAGGCATGTCAAGTGAGAGGAATCCGTGGGGTGAGACATGGTATTTTCCATCCTCTAAGGAAGACTTATCACAGATGCCAAGGTTTATAATGGCTTGTTGCCCTAATAAAATGTATATTCCACAAGTTGATCCTATTTATGTGGGTAAAAATAATCCACAACCCTTTGACATGAAGAGAAATAAAACCCCTTTTCAGGCCAGAGAAACTCATGCAACTAAAATCTCCACTAACTCCCAAATGTATAGTGAACGGAAGTATGTGAATAACAGTCTGACTTTTAAAGAACTTTATTCCTCCTATCAGTAAGGCCATATGACTAACCCTTATGACACTGCTTTTGAAAAGGTTGTGAACAGAAAAACGAACTTTTTTTGGGGACTTTCAGCCCCATAATCCCCTAAGTACTGGAACGAGGAAGAGGGCTGAAGAGGAACAATGCAGGAGTGGTCAACTAATGAATGTAAATGACCCACACCTGAGGGAGACTGAGAGCCTTAAAAGGCCCCCTCAGGTGCAGGTAATAGAGAGAAGAGAAGCTGAGGCTTCCGTAGAAAAGCAGGAGGAGAGTACTACAAGCAGAGGTAGCAGTGCAGACCGTGTATGCAGCCGCGGTCGGGACTGGAGAGGGAAGACACAGATACTATTGGAAAGCCAAAGTATGTGGGTGTTGGGGAGAGGGTTTTTGTCTCCATATGTCCCAGGTGCAGATGTTGTGCAGAGGGAAGCGTGGTGAGGTAGCGCTAGCCCTTTGAAGGCTCATTCTACAGAGACTGCGCAGCAGTTGGTGAAAGCAGCAAGGGATATTTTCCTTCTGGAGAGGTGTCTCTGGTGGCTGGTGTGCACCAGAAACTCTCAGAAGCCAGGAAGTCTCCAGCAGCAAGTGGCACAAGAGAAGGCGTAGCAAGAGAGAGTGTTCAACGGGTCGTTGGAAGCCACAGCAGAGGAATGCCTTCAACCACAGAGAGGATCGGAGGTGTATAACTTACCTGGTGAGTTCACAGTGTGAAAGTGACTCCGGCATGCTCTGATGCCACTAACATGGTGCAGGCAAACAGTTTTACATGTGTATGAGTGAAGGAAGTGTTAGCAATATTTTTGAACACCAAATTATTAAAAAGCAGGGAAGTAGCATATAAAGAAACTAAGTGACTATAACATTGGGAATGTGAGTTTATGGAAAGTACAACAACCCAGGGAGGAAACATTGTTGAAAGCTAATGACTACACTTATTACCCAAGCCAAGCCAAGCTGATACCTAATTAATATAATTCCACCAGATATTGCCAAAGAGAAAAGTAGAAAACCACAGGTTTTGAAGTCTGTTATTCATATTTGATGAACTATATAACAGCTAATATAAACACACATTGCCAAAGCCAAGAAAGAAGCAGAACAAATACATATAATTGTCTATAATCTGGTTACTGGTGCAGTGGGGAAATAAAATGGCAAAGAAGCTGCCATTCTGAAGCAGGTTATTCAGAGGGAGAGAAGCATCATTTGCAGAGGAATCTTAAAGATCACAAAGGTGAAGTTTGTTTCCCTGAAAGGCTGATAAAGTTTTCATGTTGCTAACCAAAGAGCAATGAAGTGGTTGCAAAGCTGTTCAAGTTAAAGGTTACCACTGAGGCACGTTCTGTTTTTAAAGAATTGTTCGGGCAGGGGAGTATACCCGGATGGTGAACATTTACAGTAGTAGGCCTGGCATGGGAACAGACCAGATAGTAGTTGACAAAGTGCTAAACTATGATCCTGATAAACAATAGTATAGTATTCATGGTGCTGAAGGAAGAATTGCATAATCCTGCTGTGGAGGAGTAACATTTCTTGAAAGCATTCAGTTGTCGCAAAAATCATCCTGAAAAAGACAATGGGCCTCATTACACGTTATCCGGTAAAATCCAGCCATTACCGGCATGGCGCTATTAACGTGTCTGGCTTGGCATGATGCTGATAATTTGCGCGGCATTACGAGTACGCGGACACGAGCACAGCACCATGCCAGTAATGACCCTACCGCCATGCCGCAAAAAAACCCAAAAAGTCCCTTACCGGCATCGACAAAAGCGCTGATAGCACTTTCGACCTCCCGCTACATGCAAATAGCGGTCACCGCTAATAGCGGTGACCGCTATTAGCGATCACCGCTATTAGCGGTGACCGTAAAATTGCGGGACCGGAAATAGCGTCATCACACAGGAACGGGAACGAGCACAGCGGCCATCTTTAAAAACACAATCCATTGCCATCCTCAGCACCCAGGACCTGTTTCCACACGACTCCAACACCAAATCATCCCGGATACCCTGACGATGCCAAAGGCCATCAAGAAAGGCGCAGATCGGCAGCGCAAAGAAAAATTCACCAGCGAGGAGCTGATCATGTTAACTGAGACACCTGCCGCAAATGCCAATGTTGTATTCACCAATGACATGCGGCGTGAGACCCTCGTGAAGAAAAAGGCCATCTGGGCACAGGTGGCCCACAAAGTCAGGGCGGTGGGCACCACCACCCGCACTGTCAAGGACTACAGAAAGCAGTGGGACCATCTACGGCTCCGGGTCCGCAGCATACTGGCAATCAAACTCCGGGAGTGGGAGGAGACCTGCGCCAGCACAACTGGCATGGAATCCATCGAGGGAGTCGGAGACATGGAGCGTGGTGCACCCACTTCATCAGATGGAGGCGAGTGTACACATTAAACAATGCACTGTAAAGGGTGAGGGGCCCCCCAAATCTGAGTCCAGAATCAGCCCATGGATCCAGCCACAAACATACATGCACACAACCCTGCCAATGTGAGACTCACACCCCAAAACACACACATGCACGCATCACCACATACACGTGCAACACAGACCCATTCGGGCATGACCCACCCGACATCCCCATTACTGGATTCCCAACTAAAGAGGTCCCAATCCATAGAGCGGCATGACATAATCATTCTGCATAAGGCACGTAGAACCATCACCGATGATATTCCCTATTTTTGTCCCCCACAGGATCACAGACAGACAGTAATGAACAGGGCACTGTGACACATGCTCCCCCAGCCAAGAAAAAGGCCAAGACACAGGAGACAGGGGACACCGCCACCACCTCAAGGGGCAAAGGGAGGAGTGAGCACCAGCAGAGGGGTAAAGGCAGCAAGAGCACCAGTTCAACACGGCCTGAAGCCACGGCTGCTACAATTGCTGCACCCACGGCAGTGTTTCCCCCGTCATTGGAAACAATCACGGAGGGCCCGCTCTCTGCTGCCACCAGTTCGACAGGTGAGGCAGCAGCCACCGTGCCGCTGTCGGACGTGGAGGAGACCATTGACCTTGAAACGCAAAGGCAGACCCCCAGCCCCCCGCAATCCATTGAGCCAAGCCCAGGGCCACCATCGCAATCAAATAGCCATGGACAATCTGGCAACGACACCGTGGAAGGGCGCTGGAGCTCTCAGGTGTCCTCACCTGATGGCTGAGGCATGGACCAGGGCGCAGCAGCCACCCCAAGAGCTGGACGCAGTCGCCATGACCTGTCAACCATCAGCCAGAGGCAGGTGGAAATTACAGTGCTGGTTGGCCAGCATGTGGAAGAGGCAGCCCGTCTGAGGGAGGAGGTTAGGTCGAATGCAAGCCAGACAAGAGAGGGCATGGAGGCCTGCGCAAACAGGCTGTGCGAGGAGATGGCCCAACTGAGACAGGTCCTCACCCGCATAGCGGGCGCTATGGAGCGACAACATCCCACCCACTACAGGATCAACCAGGAACCTCCTCCTCTGCGAGTTCACGTCAGACAAGCCCCTGCCGCCGCTCCTTGCGCACCATGAGGCGCATGCCATCCCAACCTCCCAATGGCAGTGGAGGCCATGAGAAGTAGGGCCAGCAAGAACTAGCTGGCACATGTGCAGCGGGACACCTATGCACTACAAGCCACACATGGGGGTGTGTATGGGGGGAGGGGGAAAGGGTGTTTTTGGGAGTGTTGTGGAGGGAGGGGGGGGGGTGTTTTTGGGTGTGTTGTTGGGGGTAGGGGTGAAAGGGTGTTTTTGGGAGTGTTGTGGGGGTGTGTTTTTGGGAGTGTTGTGGGGGGGAAAGATGTTTTTGGGAGTGTTGTTGGGGGAGGGGCAAAGGGTGTTTTTGGGAGTATTGTGGGGGGAGGGAGGAAAGGGTGTTTTTTGGACTGTTGTGGACGGTGGGGGGAAAGGGTGTTTGCACAGTTGGGGAAATGCACTTTTTGTTCACAAATTAATCATAATACACTGATGACAAGTTGAAACACAGGCTTGGTCTTCATCATTGTGTATATGTACTTTATTTGGGACAGGGCCAATTGTGCACTTCACCACATACAGCAGGGCAACAATACCCATCTCCATCCAAAAGAGTTGACCCTTGTCTCTCAGAATTTTTGATATATCAGATGCTGACGCACATCGTGTCCCTCCTGGCCGTCGGCTCTTGCATGTCCTGCCGGCCCATTTCCCTCATCCTCATCCCCATCAACATCATCTTCATCAGGTGGTTGCATGTCAATGTCAGGGGGCATAGGCACATTCCGTCTGATACACATATTGTGCTGCATGACACATGCCATGATTATCTTCGGCACTTTGTCATGGCCGTACAGGAGAGCCTCACCCGGCCAGCTTAGGCACCAGAGCTGTGTCTTCAGAAGGCCAAATGCCTGCTCAATCACGACGCGGGTACTGTTCTGTGCAAAGTTCTATTCCTCTTCGTGCCTGTTCTGTGGGTTCCGTATAGGGGTAAGGAGCCAACTCTTCAGGGGATAGCCAGCATCACCTGCATGGCTGCAACAATGGGGCCTTCTTACTGGTCACCTCAATTGCAACCTGGACATTTCACACTAATTCTGTTAGCATTCTGATTGGCATCCACGAATCCCAGCATGCATGGAGACGATCAGTATAACTGCAATGTGAGAAGGTTAGCTAGTCCCTGCAAGTGGACGTGCACCATGCATGCCTCCGGCAGTATTTCCCATGTCCTGGTGTGGATAGGTCCTAGGTGTTCCTGGGCCCAGACAACCTTTGTACGACACTGCTAGTGTACTGCCATTATGATTCCAATGTCCCCATGTTGTGAAGCGACACATCAGTAGTGGTGTACAGGTGTGGTTCTGTGCAATGGCTACAGGTGATCCATTTGCATGCACTCAAGGGCGCATATCTGTTGTGATGTTGTTCAAAGCACATTTACATTATGCATATTGGCTGCATGTAGCAGCTTTGTGTCATGTAGCGTATGGTATGATGTGCAATGTGCATGTGGATAGATGTGTCATGAATTGCGTTATGGATTGATGTCTTTGTTGTGCAGTTTACTACTTGCATGTGGTTTTGTGTCCTCTCCATTGTGGGCTGTGTTGGTGGACATTGGCGTACATCTGTATGTCCCTTTATTGTACAGACGACAGTCCACAACCAGTTGGAGTATGCATCTTCCCCCCCCAAACACACCCCACATCACACTGCCATGTCCCTGCCCTGCTACTCACCAAGTAGCCACAAACTTTGTCCAGCATGGCGCTCCAGGGTATCATTGAGTTTTGCAGGACCATTGATTCATGGGTTGATCAGGGGTATCGGTCACGACAATGTGTTATTCTCTTTTTTGAGTCACATACCATTTGGACATTGATGGAGTGGTAATGCTTTCTGTTTCGGTAGACAGCCTCATTGTGATGTGGGGGCACCATTTCCACATGGTTACAGTTGATTGCCCCGATGCTACTTGGGATGCATGCCAGTGAATAGATGCCAACTTTGTCGTTGGAGATCTCCTGGGCTGTCCGTGGCAGGGATATGTGTTCACTTGTGTGCTTCAGGGGGCCATCGAGCACCTGGGTCAGCGTGCGTGTGAATACTGGTTGTGAAATGCCATGCATCTGCCCTACCGTATGCTGGTAGGTGCCTGTGGCCAGGTAGTTGAGCACAGTTACCACCTTCAGTAGAGAGGGGATGTCAGTACGGATGTCTAGGTGGCTCACTATGTTGTTGTGATTCATGTCCACCATGGTGGTGATGGTATCTCGGCGGCACAGGGTGTGTATCTGCTCAGGGGTTAGGTTGAATGGAATGGCTAGAATCCTGGGGATTGCTGGCTGCCTCTGTGGTATGACTGGGTGCACTGGTGTGGCTTGCTGGGCCAGTATCACCATACTCCTCCCCCTGCGTCTCCTCTGTGCTGCCTGTTGTTGTTGGTGCTGCAATGCAATCATGTCCTCCAGCCCATGTAATGCTGCAAGTATTGGAACCATCTCGGTGTGGGAAGGGGTGTGGGAAGGGGTGTGGTGTGCTCCTTTTGTGCTGCCCCAGTCTCCATTGCCTCCACCTGTGCTGTTGTGGCCACCTGTGGCAGGTGGGGACACTACTCAGCTCTCTTAACATGTGGTTCACGATGCCGGTATTTCCTCCATGCCGGTATGGGCTTCTTCGGCCAATACCATGCCGCTATTTGCATGTCCGCATGCCTTGTAATGGCGTGCTATTAGCGCCATGCCGCTATTTCCGACCTGATGGGTCGCGCGCCCACGGACTGGCCGCTATTAGTGGCACCATTCTTAGCGGTGCCGCTAATAGCGGCCAGTCTGGGTCTTGATTAGCTAGGGAATTTAGCAATACCGGTAATCTCTTACCAGTACCGTTATTCCTTTACCGCCTAACGTGTAATGAGGCCCAATGTGTGTTAACTTGAGAAGAAGATTATTTGGAGATTCATTCTTATGCAAAGGGGAGAAAGGACACCCTATTTTGAAGTATTGGAACTTTCTATTGTCCAGTGGAAGTTACAAAGAACTGTGTTAGAAATGTGTTACCAACCAGGACTTTCTTACTTTCCTTTTAACTGTGGAACAAGAAGCCTGGTTGAATCTAGGGAAGGGGACTTCACCCAGATCATAAGCCAGGACTGTGTCCATATTACAGGTTCAATTGTGATATTATTTTGGGGTGTTGAACTGCCATGTATACCCTTATTGATTTGTTGAATGTATGAGTGTGAGGGACAGATATCCTGTGTTTATGTTAATTACTTAGGCAGGTATGTCCGTGTTAGGGTAGGGACAGTAAGGCGTTCATCCAACCCTTTTGATTTAATAAAAGGGTGAATTTTGAAAAATCTTTACAAAGTCGCTCACCTCACATTTCTGACCCATCATAAAAAACTTTTGATTTGATAAAGAAGAGCTTGTGGAAACTTTATTTTGCACAGTGAGGAACTTTATTTAATTATAAAATAATCCATGTGCCAAGTAGAATCTTAAAGGAGGAAAGGAAATGTGTGTTGCCCTTGAGGCAGAATAACTATTATGAAGAACTTCGTTAATTGGAACTCTTATTTGGAAAATCCTGTCTTGATCCCATGGAAGGGGATCCAACCCTGATTACAAGGATATTTGGTTATAAAGTTTGCATTTGAGTACAACTGTTATTTTGTTGATGCGTTAAGAGCACCAGGGACCATGGGTTGCCGTGCCCTCCATCTTTGTTATCGGTGCACTAGCAGCCAGTTGGTGGAAAAGGCCTGTGCTCGTGGTGCCTATTGTGTGTAGCCAGAGAGAATTTTTATAGTTTCCACTCATTTGGCGCGTGTGCTATTTCTTATGCTGGGATTTACCCCATTGTCTTTTGCTGCATTTGAAAAATGTAGTTCCACAAGGTTTGTGATTTTCATTTTTTCCAATCTTTTATTGTCTCGAATTCATCAATTGATAATATAACAGGTGGTGCTGATACGTGTTTCAACCTAACAGGTCTTTTTCTAGGCTACTGTTCATAATTTTTAATAACAATGGATTTGATACATATTGGGGCCAATTTGGTCCCAAGATCGGGCATTCACCATTCTTGCTTGGGTGTATATCATGTGACATTTGTGTTTGGACATATTATGGGTGGGTGATTTAATTCCCAGTGATCGTGATATATATACAGTTTCATAGTGATTTGCAGATTGGTTCATACATTTTGCAGTCAAAAACAATTATCAATAGACAGTATTGAGTACATGTTAAGGGAGAGAAAGAAGAGAAGTTCGGTTGGCAATGGTCCTTATTGGTTTAGAGTGTTTGGTAATGATTGGTAATGATTGACTCATTTAAAAGGGATCTCACCTGGTAGGTAAGATAGATGGATTGTCCGGGTTCCTGCTTGTTGCAGGTAGATCAGTTAGTGGGTAGTGGTAATAGCAAGGGCTCAGTCCGCCCAGTTCCTGGTTTAGCAGAGGTCAATAACTATGAATTAAGAATTAAGGTAAACTAGTGTGAATATTTAGTGCTCAAGGGCTGAGCTACTAGGAATAGTAAAGAGACATGATTCTGTGGTTCAGTTCATGTGTGTTATCAGTTGTTTCCATTGTGTGGTTCCGACAGTGGGGATGTTCCCAGTTGGGTTTCAGTTTTCAAGGTGATTATCATAATTAGGGCACTGGTGCCCTGGGACCCTTCCTTCACTGGCCTAGAGCGGCTTCCGTGGGAAGGGTCTTGGTGCTTATTAATTAATATGACGAACACTATAGACCATCCTCAAGGGAAAGTACTCCGAACAGCTCACCTCAGAGCTCTGATGTTGACAGTGAATCTGAAAGCACGGAACAGCCTCGAACAAGTAATCAGGACAACGCGACTGAGGAGGCACCCAACCAACAGGATGAACCTGGCGAACTATGGAACCAGAAGTTGTATCTGCAAGCGTCCAACGAGGATACGGTTTTTTAGACCAAATAAGGAAATACAGAAAGGGAAACAAACCCGCCAATACCAAACAGGTGTGGTTGAAGGACCCCTTAGAAACAAATACGGGAGTAGCAAGGCCAAATGCCCAAATGCAGAGGAAGCAGGGGCGGGATCAAAAAACTGCACCGCCGAGAGAGAAGGCATCCTAGGATGAACAACATCCAGGATGCAATTAGGGCTAGAAGAAACTGCAGCACAAATGACTCCTACAAAGAAGAGTGTATCACACCTACATTCCCTGAAAACCACTGAAGCAAGATATCCACTGGCCACCCACTGGCAAGAGAAACATCAAATGGACAACCAGAAAAATATCAGATTTGTTGGTCTCGAGACAATCATGCCAAACTCCAGAGGAGGAAATCGAGCCCTGACACTACGGCAAAATGAAGCTAGACTCATTGTCTTCTTGTAAAATGTATAACTGTTACCTGATTTATGCTAACCCCACTGTACAACCAGAGCAAAGGTAGTAATCCAGACATTGGTCCACCTTTCTGGGCACTATTTCCCAGGACCCCCATTACCTTACATTTCCATTGGACCCCTACATGGACGAACTAGTACAATCTTGGTGACCCAACTGACACCAAGACGCCAATATGGCACCATGAGAACAGCTTCATGCCCCTGGCTTGGCAAACATACCACAACCAACAGTGACATACGACAATGCGCAGCTTAGTACTGCAACCCTGAATGAACCAGGAACACCTGCCCTTGAGTGCAGCCCATGACTTTGATTTGATTTTATCACAGGGAGCGCTGTCCCAATACAGCAGTCCAGCACATAATCCAACGCGGTACCACCCACAAGGACTAAGACTAAATTGACCAATGCCACGCTTAATGCATATCCATACATACTGAATGAACCATAAATACATGCCTGCATCAGATTACTGTAATTACAAATATAAGTAATCACTGGCACAATGCTGCCAGGTCGCACAGCACAGCTATATCATGATTGCCTTACAGGAACCCCCACCAATAGTTAGGCTCCCCTAGCCCAATTCTGCCCAATGCGCACCAGGACGCCACAGCCACATTCAGCGCTGTTAGCAACCAATGGGAAGACACAGCCCAACAACCAACAGGATTGCCGGCAACGGACCAATGGACACTAGTTTGACAAACCATATAAAGCAAGTCATTACACTCCCCAGTTGTACCTGAACCCGGAGGCAGAAAGATACAACACGAGAGGTAAGATGATCCCCTAGCTCGCGCTTCGCACCTTTTGCTTAATTTAGCTTCACTTTGATTTAAATGCAGGTGCACCACGCAACTCAGTCACCACCTATTTGTAACCCTGTTGTCACTTCTAACCCAGTGGGAGCCTTGTAAAGCCACAGTGGCTACCTCTCAATTAGCTAAGAGACAGTGGGTGGGTGTAGATCCAGACAACCACGGCACCTCCCTCCACCAACCTGACAAAATACAAACCCGCACTGCTAAAAGCACTTGGGACCTTTCCTACACTTGCCACCTCCTGGGGCACCTTGCAGGAAAAGACACCGGGCACCAATGCCTTTACTAATTAATACTCAACTGAAACGCCGTCTGCACGCCATGGCTAACCGGCAATTAAAAGAACAGGCACTGTGTAAAAACGCATTATGCGTAATATCATATGTATTCACGCACCGGCGCTCCCATGGTCAGAGCACACTCTAACAAAGCCCAACACGGCACAGATCTAGATCCCGGCCATCACAATATGGGTCAGCACTAAGGGCCTCATCACGACTTTGGCGGTAACCATTAAATCCGGCGGTCGCGCTATTACCACCAGATTTAAGGGTCTGCCAAATCAGGGCTTTGGCGGATTTCTCCCCAGCTCTGAGCTGGGGAGAAATCTGCCAAAAATTTGCTCAATTACCGCCGGCAGGAAATACACCAGCAGTAAGAATGCGAAAATTCCCCATTGAGCCCAATGGGGAATGGGGCATTCCCGAATGGGCTCAGTGGGAAATTCCATTACCGCCAAACCCGTGATCCGGCGCTAATAGCGCCGGGGGGTTTGGTGGTAGAGTGTCACCATTTTGATGTTAAGGGCTAGCACACGATGAACAGAAAAGAACACAGGCCATGGTGGGGAGCTGCAGCTCTGGTAGTTCAGCTCCAATAACAAATCCCCTTTCCCATTCCCCGGGAGAGAAGCCGAGGTGAGAGGAACCCCTGGTGTAAAGATAAGCATTAATTAAATCCAGCTGCAGGGCCTGAATGTGTTGGGAATGGAATTTTAGTTGATAGAAGAGCAGGAAGGGGCGCGCCCTTTGAAGGACAAATTCATGAGAATAGGGCACAATGCTCTGTGATGAGAATGAGCCAGGTGAATATTTAGAACACTATTGCCCTCAACCTGGGTCGGATACCCCATATGAATTACACCTAGAAACACAACTTAAGCAAACAAATCCTCAAAACTGAGACTCAAGAGCGATGCCCTGGGCACCTGGAGCTGGGAGGAGATAAGGGGGAGCCGTGTCTGGAATGTCTTGTGATTTGAGACAGAATAAGCGGAGGTGATGGCAATACATTTAGTACAAGGTCGGCAGTGCTGCTCTTGTGGGCCATAGCGTCTGGGTTAATGAGAAAGCCTATTGTCTCATCAAAAGCAGGGTTAGCCTCCCCAAGTTACTTTGATCGCATCTGGCGCAGGAGGGTGTACATCACGTGATGATCCCAAATTTACAAACCTATTGATAAGAACACACCAATCATATACCTGGCTTTGATAGGGATGCTATAAGGGACCATGTGTCTAGGAGAATGGGGGTAGCATATTTAGAGGAGCAGCTGCATGCCTCTACAGGAAATCCTGCCCCCTACCTCCTATATGTTGGAGGCCTGTGATCGTGCCGTGTTTGACACCAGCAATTGTGCTAATATTGCAGCGTATTTCCGAAAGAAGATACCCATTGAGACAACCCTACTGAGTATAAGCCCCGAAGAGGCAACAATCTGAGGAAGGAACTCCCTGAAGGAATATAAAAAGAGCAAGGAAAGAAGTCTGTGACACAGTGGTCGAAGTGGGCGGGAGCGGTCGGGAGCGGTGCTCCTATACTTCTTTTAATTAGGTTTTACCGTTCCTATACTTTTATTTTAAAAAGAAACCATTCCGGAACGGTTTCGTTTTAAAATAAAAGTTTAGGAAGAAGTTGAAACTTGCACTGTAAGTGCACTGCAGTGGACTTTCCCTTAAACAGTAGGCACATGTGTTTTGGGATTTATATTGTGCATGGGAGGGCCGTGGCGATGGGGTTTGTGGGGAGCGGTGCAGACCAGTAGGGAACATAGTTCCACTACTTCTTTTCATACACTTCGACCACTGCGGTGACATGATAAGAGAGTATGAGCCATGTCTCAGGATATTGGCTGAAGAGGATGTATGGATCCTACAGAAACTAATGACGAAGTAAAGAATCGAGTGAACTCTTAAATATGTAAAAGAAGATTACAAATGCACAAAGTGTTGCAGAGAATCAATCGATCAATAATTGTAGAGATGCTGAAACACAAGGTAGACTAAATCATCATAGAAGCTGGCTATATGTAGTGAATAGATTGCAGGTGAAGCTGCCATTGTAGAGAAGCTGGACATTGGTATCATGAGTTTTAGTAAGCCAGGACCCATGAAGACGAAAGGGAGAATTGTGTTGCAGCAAGAATAAGCTGAAATCGTGGAGCTGCATGGGGAGGTTTTTCTGGCCTGGAGTCAAGATTGAAGCAGCCAAGGTGAGCTATCTATTTTTTTTATTTTTTTTATTTACTTGATTCAATTTACAATAGAAATGTTTACAAGATAATAAATATTTTTTCCCCTCCTTCCCTCCTTCCGAATTGTCCATTCCAGCCTATGAAATAAAACGGGAGAATGTCCTCCTCTGACAAACAATAGGCAGAGAAACGAGAGAAAGAGTGTGTAACGGTGCAAAGGGGACAATACGATAATGAAAGTTGGCCTTCCAGCCTAACACCAGACTAATTTACGGCTTAATATATTGTAAGAGGATTTCCCCCTTGATTCATTCCTGAAGTTCTAATTTCAAGTTCGTGAGGAATTGTGAAACCGCTATAACATGGGAGATGTTGTCTCCCTCTATGAATTTATTCCACCAGTCCTCTTCACCACATGTTGTCGACTCTTTAAATATATGGCCAAGGTGTCTATCTCTCCAATCCCTCAGATTTGTGCATGTCAACAAATGATTCAATTTCATCTGGTTTATTACAAAAGCGACAACCATTTTCCAATGAGATCTTTCTTATCGCCCTGATTTCATTTGTGGGTAGAAGGTTTAAGCGAAAACGCATGAAGATACTTCTTAAGTGTCTGTTTGGAAATTTTTTAAAGTAAGTTGGCATTTCATTTATGCCTCTTGTTGTCGGCGGTTGGTGGTTTATTATTTTACTTCTGTTATGCAAAGACGTCGTCTGAATCCAGTCTCGTTCCAACAGGTTTTTTCTGACTTTATTTGGGTTTTGAATCAGCTCTTCTTCAGTGCTGTCAATATCCACCAGAGTGTTTCGATTTTCCATTGCCCAATTTATGAGCAAATTACTTCTCTGATCCTCAAGTTCTGTATTGATGATGGTTGCTACACTTGGGCATTTGCTTATTTTGATTTTTCTGTATAGCATTAATATATTTCTTACCACCATCGACTCTAATGACTGTAACCCTAGTTCTTGTCGTATTGTTGAAATAGGAGTCGATGTTGGTAACTTTAAGGTGGTTTTCCAAAAAAGTCCTTCAATTCGCCTCCAGAATGTTCGTGGTATTGTTAGCATTGCATCAGCTCCGTAAATTAGTGATGGCACCACCTTTCCCTTGTAGAATTGTATCAAGGGATTTATGGTGAATTTGCAAAATCTTACGTCAATCATTTTGGCTTGAGTCGCCAACTTCTTTGTTTTTTCCAAGAGATGATCTTGCATTGCAGACTCCTGACTGTTGTTACTGAGGATTACCCCTAGATACTTGAATTCCTTCACTTGTTCAATTTTTTCTTCGTCTAGGGTCCATCTGAATTTTTCAGTACGAGAGTTATGTTTTTCCATGATCATAACTTTAGTTTTACTTTTGTTGATTTCCAAGTTATTCTTCCTCACATAGTCTGCAAGCTGATTGAGTTGTGGCTGTAGTCCAATTGGTGTCAAATCCAACAAGATGAGATCATCTGCATATAACAGTCTTGCAATTTTTGATCTTCCTGTTGTGGGTGGAAAAACACGTGACGCCTCCTCTCCTTCTTTGATGTCCCAAAGATATGAATTAAATAGTGTTGAGGCGAGGGGGCACCCTTGTTTCACTCCCCTGGCCGTAGATATTTCTTCAGAAAGTAGTCCTGCTTGATTTAGACGTACTCTTATAGTGCTGCCTTGGTGAAGAGCTCTTATCGGTGCCAAAATTCCAATCGGACATTTTTTAGCTCTCAATTTGTCCCATAGTATTTCCCTGTTGACCTGGTCAAATGCCTGGACCAGGTCTACAAATGCTAGATAGATTTTCGGGCTTCCTTCTTGTATCTTACTTTTTAAGATGCTTAGTAGCAAAATGTTTGCACCTGTCCCTGCATCCTTTACAAACCCTGATTGTAAAGGGTCTTCATTGCCCGAATCTCTTGCCCAGTGTTGGAATTTTTCCAGAAGAAGTGAACCGAAGATTTTTCCAATCACGTCTAGAAGTGCTATTGGGCGATAATTCTTAGGCTCCTCTCTTGGTCCATGTTTATATATTGGCACTATGGTTGCCATTGTCCATGAGATTGGTATGGTTCTATGGAGAGTGCACTTCTTTATTACTTCATAGATGAAATTTGCCCATTCTTCTTTATTTTCTTTTAGATCAGCATTTCTGATACCATCAGGGCCTGGGGCCCTCGAGTTGTTTAACCGCACCAGTTTTCTCATGATGTCATCCCGATCCCACGCTGTTTCCCATGGGGAATCTAGGGAGACGGGGGTTATAGTGTCCTGCTGTCCAACTTTCTTGAACAAATTTCTAAAAAATTTCATCCAAGTCTCCTCTCCCACAAAGATGTTTATTATGTTCTCTCGAGCCCTAGAAGTTGTCCTTATCAGGGACCAAAAGTCTCTTGATTTCCTGCTACATATCGTCCGTAACATTGCGGCGGCATCTGCTTGTTTAATTGTTGCTCTATTGAGCTAAAGCCAGCTTTTATAAGACCTTACAGCATTTTTTACCTGGTTCAATATCTCCGGAGTGTTTTACTTTTTTGTAAGACGTTTAAGTTTTCTTAATTTTTTTCTTTCTTCCACAATGCTTTTGTTGAATTCATGAATATGATCTTTTATCTCACGATTAGGCCACGTTTTTTTCTTTTTTTCATAGATGTTTAATAGAGGACGATATGCAATGTTGTCTTATCCTGTTCTAATTCCTGTGTCTCGGTTCAGTTTACATATGTCAGTATAGATACTCGTCAGTTGTTCAACTGCCTTTGCTGGAAGTCTTAGTCTTGTGCCTCCACTGCAATCATCAATTTTAGCCATCATAATTTTCCTGGGTGACCGTATGTTTGTCCACGTCGCCTTTAATAAATTATGGTCGCTGTTGAATGTTTTCACTACCTCAAAGTTGACCATTATCTTCAACAGTTCATTTGAAACAAATATGTGGTCTAAATTTGCTTTCTGATGGTTTCGCTCCCATGTCGGGATTGTTGGCCCTTCGCTGTGCATAGATGTTTCTAGACTGTGGAGGTTCCATGTTGACATGATTTTCATCCATAGGTGTCCCCAAGCCATATTTAAGGGTACCTTTTTCATATTTCTCTTGTTAAATTGCTTGCTAGGGCATACCACATTCAGGTCCCCACATACTATTACGTATTTTGGTGCCCAGTCTACGTGCATTTTTTCTAGTATGGAATTTCCTGTTTTCAAAAAGACATCGTTCTTGATTGCGGCCGGATTCCAATAGGTGTTTATCATACCAATTGTTTCTTTGTTTTCGCTTTTTTGAATGTTAGTGTCCGCCGCCGTTTTTGTCCATCTAAAAATGTTTACTTGAAAATGGGCATCTGAAAGTTCTGTTTTTATGTGTTCAATACCCACACCTGATCTAATGGCAGTCATTAGACCTGACATTGGGCGACCCTTTCCCGAGAAGTTAGCTGGTGCTAAGAAAGTTTCATATCCTTCTAGGAAGGGTTTATTAATTAGCCAAGTTTCTTGGAGACATAAGATATCAAAATCTCCCAGATTCACATTGCTTTTTGCTAATAAATGGGTGAAGCCTCTGGTGTTCCAGCTACCCAGTGTGATGTCATTCGACTCTTCTTCTTGCCCTCCTCTTAATCTCTGATCCCAGGGCTCCTTTGTTTCTCTGGGTGGCTAGCTCCTTCTAGCTAGTGCTTCTGAGATCCATGTCCATCTTGAGACCGTACTATCTGCTTTGTCTTTTGGTAGTTGGTTTGCATTTAGCTCATTTTCTCTTGTTACATTTTCCTGTGGAACTATTATTGTCAGGTTCCTCACTGGACCCTTAGGCTGTTTTCCATTATTTAACGGGTCCCGGTGGGGAGTTCTCGCTGGCTCAATCACAATCCGGGTTCCTTTCAAGTTTGACTTCTTTTCTATTTCAATGCTTGATGCATTCGAAAGTTTTTCATCGTTCCGCTTTGCACTTTCATTTGATCTGTATTGAGGACCACTAATATCAGTCCTTGTTTTCACCCTTTTTGCTTGTGATTTTTCAAATATTCTCTGTTTGTCATTCTCCTGTTCCAATTGTTGATTTCTTTGACAATATATGCTAAGATCGTACCCTAGCATCAGAAAACTTTCTGATTCTGCTATTAGCATGGCTCTGATTATTGGTGATGGAATGTGTAGATACACGCTGTCTCTTTTGCCCGACGAGCTAAATTCCACAAATCTGACATCTTCAGAATTTATTTGTCTCAAATTTGGTATGCACTTCATGAGAGCCAATATGTTCTTTCTGTTCAATATCAAATTATCTTGTTGTTCGCCCACATGTACTAATTTAAAGGACCTTTCACTTCCAATTTTTTTTTCCTATAAGGGATATAATCCTCTTTCTCATTCTCTGAGTTCTTTCTTGTATGTCTCCCCTTTCTTTCTAGAGTTACGTCTCTTTGATTTCCCTTTCGCGTGTAGTCTGATTTTTGGTTGTTGACAGATTTTTCTTCCTTCCACATTTGCGATTTTGAGGCTCTATTGTGGCTTCTCGATCGTGTTCGATAATTTGGTGATCTTGAGTCCCGTTCTTTCTCTCTAATTGCAGTAGTTCTTATTATCTTTTCCTTTATTATTGGTCTATCACTTGCACTGCTCCCTTGCGCTATGGCGATTTTTTTTCGCCTATCTTCTAAGGTAAAAAAAGGGCTGCTATCTATCTCTATCTTTTCACTACTGTTAGCTTTGTCTTCTGTTGTCTCAGTTTCCAGTTCCGACGATTCTAGACTAGCATCTATATCCCCACTTTCCTTAGGATAGATTGACAACTCCATAATGTCAATACTATCTTCACTATCTTCGTCATCTTGATCACTTATGCCTGTTGGTATCGTATGAGTTTCATTTACCCTGTTTGGTGGTTTTGTTTCTGCAGTTAGAGCTGCTCGGTTGTTCTCTTTTTCTTTTGATTTAATTCTTGTTTCCTGGGAGGTGTCAGTTTCTTGTATTGATTTAGTGTGAGATCAATTTCCTTCTAGAGTAATCAATCTATGCCCAGCTTTATTTACATTAATTTTACCAAATTTCGAACAGCGGATAAATTGACTGTCCTCTGGTTTGTGTTTTTAGATGTTTTTTCTCGTTGACCTCAGATTGTCCTTTTGATTTTTGCTGGTCATTATGTAACTCTCTGTTTCCAGTGGCCTCCGCCACTGTTTTACTTAATCCATCTTTTTCCAGAGTCAAAACTACACATCCATTTATGGATTGGTTCTCTAACGACCCCTTCTGTTTTCCCCCTTGCTGGATTCAAACTTTCATTTGGGGGATGCTTTTGGATTCTTCACCGCATTTTCGGCTGTGGTTATCATTCTCTTTTGTCATTTGTAAGTGACCCCTCCCATCTCCTGATTCTTGGTCTATTTCATCTCTTTTTTTTATTTTATCCTCTGTCTGGGTAGCAATTGAGATAAGTTGCTGCCTATCTCTCATTGATTCTGAATTGAGTTGTTGGCCAACTTCTCGGTCGACTATACCCTCGGGTGTTTGGGGTTTCCCCCACCTGAGTTCATTGGCTGTGATAAAACCTTCCACATAGATCATTTTCGAATGAAGCATTGATATCAGTGTTTGCTGGTCTTTTAAGGTCTCATGTATAGATTTGTATAATTTGCAAAATGGGTTCATGGCGATGTTCATTGCAGACATTATCGCAAAGATGTCAGGTTTTTCTGTTGTTGATTCTTTCTCATTGCCAATATTCATCGTTGCAGATCTGCCATTTTGCATTGGCATATTTGTCTCATTGTTCTCTGTCCCATTCCATGATCTTCTATTTTGTGAATGGTGACAGGCATATGAACCTGTTATAAAACTGTTACTGGTGTCATAAATCATTGTTTGTTTTTTTCTTAATAGTTCGACTTCTGGAGCTATTTTTTTTCCTGATGGATACTCATAATTTTTCTTTCTCGTATCATCCTCCAATTGATGTCATCCTTGGTCCACTAATTTCTTGAAGCTTAGTCTTCTCCTTACTCGTAGTTCTGTCGTTCTTTTCTGTTTCTAAAAGGTCTTGGGGTTCTTCCCTTATCAGCGATTTTGTAGCTACTAGTCCATTTTTGGCTGCTATTTCAGTACTAGACTCCAGTGATGTAATTTGTATTTTATCGTTAGTGCTATCACTAACAGTAATTCCATTCACTATACCAGGCGTCCCTGTATTTAGCTGGTTAAGAATCAACTTACTGCCTTTGCTGCAAATTTCATGTGAATTCTCAGTCAATTTTTCCTTTTAGGGGTTGTACATTCAAACTGACAGGTATCTCACATGTTTCTGGATCTTTGAAATATCGAATACCTGGTTTTAACCCGATTTGCAGGGGAGCTGTTTACATCCCTAACACGGCAGGCCTCGCCTCAGAAATATCTTCTGATATTTGGGAAATGTCGCCCTCCAGTAATTCCGTGTCAGATAATTCCTCCCTTTGATCATATATTTCCATCAGTGTTATTTTGAAAAATCTGGCGACTGAATTTACTAGGTACAAATTCGCTTTTCTTCTAGGTTTGACTTTTCTCATCTTTTTTTTCAATTGAGGCTCTAAAGATCTTTTTCCCTTAGCTATCGATGATTTGGGTTTTCTGTCTTTTAGCTCCTGAGCTATTTTTTTTGCCGTGTTGAATGGTAACAATTGGCCAAGCCTTGGCACTTCCTCACACTCCTCATGTGTTTTAAGCACTTGTTTAAGGCTGTTGTTATCTGTATTGTTATCAATACTCAGAACGTCTTTTTATTTGTGTACTGAAATATCTTCATGTAGAACCTGCCGTTGTATATTTATTTCCGATGATAAGTCTGCCTGTTCGTTAATTTTGTTTTTACTTTTTAGGTTGTCCGTTGTCGTTTTTTTCACATTACCTATAGACAAGGGGGCCTGTTTTTGAAGATTACTGTCGTCCATGTCCATCCTTGAGTCAAGTGGCGAATTTTCTAGTATTGATGTATCCTCAGTGCTTATGCTTTCATTTAGCATTGATTCATCCATTGTCAGTACTGTTTCCGGGCTTTTCAAGTCCGCACATAGCTTCGTCGGGTGGACCTCTATAGCTATGTCTATGCGGGCTCCAGCATTTACATTCGCACACTGGGTCTGCTGTTCTTTACCTGGAGTTCCCCCGCCCTCCTTTGGTTTCACTATGGTCCCGTCTGCTGCTAATTCAGCCGCACCGCCAAATGGGGGCAGGGTAATGACTTCACCTCCTTTATCCGCGTAGTCATTCTCCTTCAACATTGACATATCGCACACGGCCCCCTCCTTCATCTCCTTCATCTTTGGTTCAGTGACTGCTCCACCCCCCGCTCTCATCTCGGCTTGCAACCCACCATCAACCTCTCCATAAACACAGCGTCCTCCATCTCCGTGGACCCGCCCGACAGCTCCACCAACGGAGACCTCGCCAAAGCGGCAGACGCGGAAACGGGAGCAGGGGTAGAGGAGCATGGAGAGACCTGCTACGGAGGTAGGAAAAACAGGTTGCTTCTGTGAAGGGGGTGATTGAGATGGTTGGGAGGCGGGAGGGGGACGGTCATTAACAGAATAGCTCTCAGAATTTAAAGTCATGTTTTTACAGATCGAGTCTCGAAGGATCTTACCTGATAGATCCTGTGTATTCATTGTTGTGGCTGAGGTGTTGCCCAAGCGCCTCTGTCGGGTTGTCTTTTTCAAAGGGCTCCTAAGGTCCAATCCAGAGTCCTCACGACTCGAACGGCTGCGTAAGGCTCGCCCCGACTCCTCCATGGAGTTTAGGGGGACAGGAAAGGAGTCCAGAAAGTCTGAAGAGGTCAGGAGAAGCCCCCACTCCCCGTGCCTCCGCGGACTACTACAGACTACCCAACTCTATTGCCCAGACTCCGGTTTGCCTTTAATCACGAGTCGCAATTGGAAGCGATTGTGTGCCAATGTAGACTGCTACGGGCGGGCTTACCACCGTGACAAATGTTCAGCCAAATTCAGCTGTCACGGCGGCTGGTGGCTTCTATGTTGTGAGGTTCTTTAAGCTCCTCCCAGCTCCCAAACAGTCTCAAAAACAGTAAGCACAGCACCCTTTTCTCCACGCCGGGCTTCTCGCCACAAGGGTGAAGTGCAGTTAATTTTCAAGTCGCTTCCTCCACACGTGATGAGTCACGTGACACGCCTTCGGCACGAAGCCTCAGGGGGGAGGAAGTAAATTAAAGGGACACAGCCCTTTTCTCAGAATGCACTGCGTCTGTTCTTACGTTTTCAGCAGAATTGAATAAATGAGTCACTTGAAGTATGTAGCAGAAGAGGCAGTCTGCTCCAACTCCCACAGTCTCGAAAACAGTAAGCACGGCGCCCTTTTCTCCACGCCGGGCTTCTCGCCACAAGGGTGAAGTGCAGGTAATTTTCAAGTCGCTTCCTCCACACGAGATGAGTCACGTGACACGCCTTCGGCACGAAGCCTCAGGGGGGAGGAAGTAAATTAAAGGGACACAGCCCTTTTCTCAGAATGCACTGCGTCTGTTCTTACGTTTTCAGCAGAATTGAATAAATGAGTCACTTGAAGTATGTAGCAGAAGAGGCAGTCTGCTCCAGCTCCCACAGTCTCGAAAACAGTAAGCACGGCGCCCTTTTCTCCATGCCGGGCTTCTCGCCACAAGGGTGAAGTGCAGGTAATTTTCAAGTCGCTTCCTCCACACGTGATGAGTCACGTGACACGTCTTCGGCACGAAGCCTCAGGGGGGGGAGGAAGTAAATTAAAGGGACACAGCCCTTTTCTCAGAATGCACTGTGTCTGTTCTTACGTTTTCAGCAGAATTAAATAAATGAGTCACTTGAAGTATGTAGCAGAAGAGGCAGTCTGCTCCAGCTCCCACAGTCTCAAAAACAGAAAGCACGGCGCCCTTTTCTCCATGCCGGGCTTCTCGCCACAAGGGTGAAGTGCAGGTAATTTTCAAGTCGCTTCCTCCACACGAGATGAATCACGTGACACGCCTTCGGCACGAAGCCTCAGGGGGGGAGGAAGTAAATTAAAGGGACACAGCCCTTTTCTCAGAATGCACTGCGTCTGTTCTTACGTTTTCAGCAGAATTGAATAAATGAGTCACTTGAACTATGTAGCAGAAGAGGCAGTCTGCTCCAGCTCCCACAGTCTCAAAAACAGTAAGCATGGCGCCCTTTTCTCCACGCCGGGCTTCTCGCCACAAGGGTGAAGTGCAGGTAATTTTCAAGTCGCTTCCTCCACACGTGATGAGTCACGTGACAAGCCTTCGGCACAAAGCCTCAGGGGGGGAGGAAGTAAATTAAAGGGACACAGCCCTTTTCTCAGAATGCACTGCGTCTGTTCTTACGTTTTCAGCAGAATTGAATAAATGAGTCACTTGAAGTATGCAGCAGAAGAGGCAGTCTGCTCCAGCTCCCACAGTCTCAAAAACAGTAAGCACGGCGCCCTTTTCTCCATGCCGGGCTTCTCGCCACAAGGGTGAAGTGCAGGTAATTTTCAAGTCGCTTCCTCCACACGTGATGAGTCACGTGACACGTCTTCGGCACGAAGCCTCAGGGGGGAGGAAGTAAATTAAAGGGACACAGCCCTTTTCTCAGAATGCACTGTGTCTGTTCTTACGTTTTCAGCAGAATTAAATAAATGAGTCACTTGAAGTATGTAGCAGAAGAGGCAGTCTGCTCCAGCTCCCACAGTCTCAAAAACAGTAAGCACGGCGCCCTTTTCTCCACGCCGGGCTTCTCGCCACAAGGGTGAAGTGCAGGTAATTTTCAAGTTGCTTCCTCCACACGAGATGAGTCACGTGACACGCCTTCGGCACGAAGCCTCAGGGGGGAGGAAGTAAATTAAAGGGACACAGCCCTTTTCTCAGAATGCACTGCGTCTGTTCTTACGTTTTCAGCAGAATTGAATAAATGAGTCACTTGAAGTATGTAGCAGAAGAGGCAGTCTGCTCCAGCTCCCACAGTCTCGAAAACAGTAAGCACGGCGCCCTTTTCTCCATGCCGGGCTTCTCGCCACAAGGGTGAAGTGCAGGTAATTTTCAAGTCGCTTCCTCCACACGTGATGAGTCACGTGACACGTCTTCGGCACGAAGCCTCGGGGGGGGGAGGAAGTAAATTAAAGGGACACAGCCCTTTTCTCAGAATGCACTGTGTCTGTTCTTACGTTTTCAGCAGAATTAAATAAATGAGTCACTTGAAGTATGTAGCAGAAGAGGCAGTCTGCTCCAGCTCCCACAGTCTCAAAAACAGAAAGCACAGCGCCCTTTTCTCCATGCCGGGCTTCTCGGCACAAGGGTGAAGTGCAGGTAATTTTCAAGTCGCTTCCTCCACACGAGATGAATCACGTGACACGCCTTCGGCACGAAGCCTCAGGGGGGGAGGAAGTAAATTAAAGGGACACAGCCCTTTTCTCAGAATGCACTGTGTCTGTTCTTACGTTTTCAGCAGAATTGAATAAATGAGTCACTTGAACTATGTAGCAGAAGAGGCAGTCTGCTCCAGCTCCCACAGTCTCAAAAACAGTAAGCATGGCGCCCTTTTCTCCACGCCGGGCTTCTCGCCACAAGGGTGAAGTTCAGGTAATTTTCAAGTCGCTTCCTCCACACGTGATGAGTCACGTGACACGCCTTCGGCACAAAGCCTCAGGGGGGGAGGAAGTAAATTAAAGGGACACAGCCCTTTTCTCAGAATGCACTGCGTCTGTTCTTACGTTTTCAGCAGAATTGAATAAATGAGTCACTTGAAGTATGCAGCAGAAAAGGCAGTCTGCTCCAGCTCCCACAGTCTCAAAAACAGTAAGCCCGGCGCCCGTTTCTCCACGCCTTTCTCAGCTATCTATTCTGGAAAGGAGAGAACGTGCGATGGATTGATCATCCCTTGTTAAGGTGCAAAGAAAGAACACCAAGAGTGCCAAGTTGTATTAATTTAAGACATTTAAAACCTGCAAAAATGGACCAAATCGTGGACCAAATCATGGTCTCCTGTCACATGAGCCAAGGATGAAAATTGAGTCGAACTTGGAGACCTAGAACAACGATAGTGAGTGCTCGCACTATGTATTCCGAGAGACAAGGATACTTTGCAAGGCTAAATTCAAAGACAATCTTCATGACAGAAGTCTTGGGTGATGAGGGATGATGGGCTAATTGGGTGGGGAGCTATTATCATGCCCATCTCCGTGCACCGGAGTCTGGGCTTATGTGCTGCTAAATGAACCAAATGTTACAGGCATGGCACAAGCGTGCCAACCAATTGTAATGCTCCATATAACAAAGGACCTTATAGTTTTCAGACCAATCAGAAACTGTGTACTTGAAGTTTTTGAAGATGGCATGCTTTAGAGGTAGGCATAATTGCCCACCTGACAGTGGGCAGACATTCACAATCCTAGTTCCTAACTGTGTACTTAGATGATCCCCTTAAGCATATCCCGATCCCCAGTAAGTTTTTCATTATTTGCCATGTAGTATGATGTCATCTCTGATGTATTTTAAGTATATAATCGTTTTTATTTTTTTCAACAAACCATTTTATTAGGAATTTTCAGAGAATATACATCAACATCAGTATCACATAAAGTTTCATTGCAACAGTTAACACATACACGCGGGAGCTTTTGTGGATTGTGGGTCTTCCTGTCTGGGGCAAGTCTGATTGTTTCCGTTGTGACAGTCTCTATGAACTTGAGTTATGCCCGCCAGCTCTAGTCTCTATGTGAGCCAGCGAGTCCTGGGCGGGTGGCGGGTCAATCCCGGGAATTTCTCAGCATAATTCATGAAGGGGGCCCAAGTGTTTCTAAAGACCAAGATGTTCCCCAGGCGCAATGCTGTGATTTTCTCTGACACTACTATGTCCCAGCATTGTGTCCACTATAATCTTGTTTTTATGGAAAAATCGTTGAGAGAAATGGAGCCTATGTCTGTTGATGTTAGTTGTAACTCCCTGTTTTAAATAATTGATAATAAAACAGTACTTTGCCATCTTGCTGGGTTGGTTCGTTTATTTGGACTCTGAGTTACTCTGTGAGCCCATCTATTGCATGCATGTTCCTAAAGGGCCATAAGCTCACGTAGATATGGCAATCGGTCAAGGAACTATAGGGGGCATTAGGATGTTCCATAGGTGGTAGCAAAGGAGGGTGGTGGGATTATGCTGCATCATTATGCATAGTATTATTAATTTGCAGATGTTTCCGCTTGATAAGCTGTAACCATTTGAGATAAGACGAGCTCTGTCTCAGTTCGGTTCTACGGGACCGCCTGAGACACTTTTTTCATGTAATAAATCTTGTTTTCCCTTGCAAAGAGGTGCAGTGATTATTTTGTGGTTTTTGATTATTTTTATTCCCAATGCGAGACAGGCATGCAATTAAGAGAGACAAAGACTCAGAAGGTAACAGTTTGAAAATCTTGATTTAATGAAGTTACGGGGTTGGTGTAATACCTAACTGGCCCTAGCTCTAAAGGTCTTGTTCCCTCAACTGATGTTTCTAAGGGCCGTTGGTTCTGAAAGTCCAAACCAAAATCTGTCGGTGTCTTAACCTATGTTTGCCCTAACTCTTTAACAAATAGGTGAGAGTCTCTCTGGCGGAAGCACTGAGATGCGTGATAGGAAGACTTCTTAAAGGAAAATAGTGGTACACGAAAAAGGAAATGCAAACCACAGCTAGTTTCACGTAGTCTTACCAATAGGTGTAGTTCTGCCAATTCAAACTAGTCCAACTCAAAAGGATTGCCCTTGGAACCTTTCACATAGGGCTCTTGCAGTATGTCAATGGAGTTTACAATGTCTCTGGGTCTCTTGGGGTTCCCTTCCCCAAGCTTCAATTTTTCAAGTTCCAAGCAAAAAGACACAGTTCCTGTTAGGCCTCTCAGGGTTCCCTTCCCCAAGTCTAGGCCTCTCTTCACACCAAGTTCAACAATGTCTTTAATGTGCCTCTTGGGGTTCCCTTCCCCAAGCCTAGGCCCCTCTTTACGAAGTTCAACAGAAACAATACAACACAATTCTTCTTAGGCTTCGCTGGGTTCCCTTCCCCAAGCTTAGGCCCCTCTAGTTTCAATGCCAAATTCAGCTTGTCAGGATGTACTTTTCTCTTATATACAGTTTCCTCCACCTACAATCCTTTCATGTGGTAGAATCAGAGACTTTCGAAAGCACCAGGCTCTTTGCTCCTCCTAAGTGCCACCACTCTGATCTTTTGGCCCTCTCTTTATTTCTTGTACTTGTTTTCCTTATAACCTTTTATCTTCAGGTTCTTCCTGTATCCCTTTTTATCTCTCTGTGTTTCTTTCACTTTGTGGTGCACACTTGCACCTGCTTTTGCTTTAATTTCTCTGTGTTGTGCCTCTTGTACACTTTCCTCTTTCCATCGTGCACACTTGTACCTGTCCGTTTCCTTATAGTGCCTTTTGCACACTTCTTTCACTCTTGTCGTGCACTCTTGCACCTTCTTTTGCTTTACTTTCTCTGTGTTATGCGTCTTGCACACTTCCACCTTTCTATTGTGAACACTTGCACTTATCAGTTTCCTTATCATGCCTCTTGCACACTTCTTTCACTCTTCTGTGCACTTGTTTCCTCCTTTTGGGTCGTTTGCCCTCTTTTCTTAATTCTTTATCTCTTTGAATGTCTTTACACTGGACTTGGCTTCATTTCTGCGCCGCTAATGCGTTTAAATGTCTTTTCATTTTGGACTTTGCTTTATTTATGTGCCCCTAGCACGCTTTCTCCTTCTTTCCACTTTCCTTGTTCCTTCTTTCCTATGTTCTGTCGTTTTATGCTTTCACGCATGCTTTCCGCTCTGTGGCACTTTACAAAATCTTGTCTTTCCCGGATGCATTGGGTTGAGGTCAGGGTCTCTCCACCTGCCCCTCAGACATCGTTGGGACCGGCACACACCCCAAGGGAATGAGCATTTCCCTGAACACTGCCAGCAGGCTATAGGCTGCCTTGCTCCGACTCCCTGGAAATACGGCTCGCCTAGATATGCTGCAGCCCCTCATGATCCAGAGTTTCAGCACACCGTTCTCCTCCGGATCCTCCAGGCTTCTCTTCCTGCAACTCCCTGCTCCTTGGCTCCTCTGTCCCAGTCAGCATTCCCAGCTCGCTCAATGATTCTGGCAGAACCACCCTTTTTATACTACAGGTGAGAGTCAATCGGAGTCAGGTGTGCACAGTTGGTGAAAAGTGGCTGAACTTGCCTGACTCTATTAGTGGGACAATTCAAAGGTGTTAGATGGTAAGCCTCACTTTGTATCTCCATGTTGTTCTTCTTCATCCCAGTCTTTATTGGAAATGGGGAGATGGGGTGTGATTGTAAGTACCCCGGACAGACTGAGTGAGCCTGAACTTATCTCATCCTCTTTTCAGTACCAGGTGTGAGGACTTGTTGGGGCCCATTAAGGTGAGTGAGTGATGCTGAATCACCCTGTTTACTGGATGGTGATATCTGAGAGGAAAAAGGTGGGTTGCCCGTATACCTTCTGGGTTTTGAGGAAGGAGAGAAAAGGTTAGTGTTAAGAGTTGAAAAAGGGCTTAGTCTCTCTAGATGTCCACGAGATTTTATCTTCCCTTTTGGTGAGGCAAGGTTAAGGGGCAGGATGGGAGTTGGGTGACAATATCCCATGTACAAAGAGGTTGGGTGGGATGGATTGGGGCAAGGCTTGGGGGAATACCATGCTTCACCTTTCGACGCTCTCCCCGCAGTACCCAAGGACCGCCTGAGGTGATCCTCCCTCGCTTGTCCGGCCCCAGGGTTGGGATCCAAGAGCGATGGCGCTCCCCTGGCCACCTGAGGTTTCTCACACCGGTTTCTGGGCTGCCATCCTTTCACAATCAAGGTATCATTACATTACTTCAAAGATGCCCACGTGCGTTTACTTTCCCCAATAGCTCACAGCATTCACAACGTGTGCATTAGACAACCAGAACTCAGCACTTTAGTGGCTAATGCGAGGGGACGCCTGGTGACTACTTGGAACAACTCTTTTTGCTGAATACTTTTTACAGTAACTGCACGCATTCATTTGAAGTTCCCCGAAAGTGATCAGACTTCTCTGAGGGAAGCATGTCAGCCTCCTTTTGAGAGGTGCCTGCTGGTACTCCCAGGGGAGTGTGAGCAGTTTATGTTCTGGCCGACGGCCTGCGCTGGCAAAGGTTCAAGAATGCAGCTATTAACTTCATAACCCAGTGACATGTAGCCATCTGCTGCCTAATGAGTGTGCGGGCATGGAGAGGATTAACTTTAATAGTCCCTCCTTCCTACTCCTCTTTCCTTAACTGCATCATGCTGGCACTCAAAGCCGCCTACGTCTTATGGACTTTGATTAAGAGAAGGCACGTGTCTCCCCCAAGGAGATGTTACTGGACCTGAGCTCCGTGTGCCGTGCTCTCCCACTGGAGAGTCGATAGACACCCGCCAACAAACTCCACAAACAAAACACAAACGTTACCCTGTTGCGAAAAAAGTATTAAAATCATAGGTACATACATATCTTTTTTGCACTAGGGCATTTTTTTTTCACTAAATCAGGGCTCAAGTCCTAAAACAAAAGTGTGGGGACTCTGAGTGACGCAACTGGAAATGCGTCACAGGAAGCGAATATATTCTAAAATGAAACAGGCACATTTCAGTCAACGTGTACAGTGCCGACACAGTATACAAGAACATGTGACAAATCATATCCTGTATAATGAAAGGTCAATATGACATATGTTGCTGCTCCATGACAAAGGATATGTATGGTCTTGCGACTGTTTGGCCTCCTTGCCACGCGACCTGTGTTAGAATCCAGGCCATGCACTGCTTACTTCCTGCGGGTGGGAGCTAATTAATATTTGTCTTCATTCCTTAAAAACAAATATGGTAAAGGTACCTCCCTCACTCCCTCACCCCTGAACAAAGTGGGTGAACGTCATCGACATGTGTGTTCCCTTGACTTGAGCCCTGGCCCTAGTGGTGCGTAAAACGTCACTTCTACCAGTGCAAAGTTCTTGTAATATGGCTCCATATCCAGAGGAGTGCTAAGAATTCATAGAAATACTGCACTCTATATAGCAGGCAGGCAGGGCCCTGGGAACCCACTCAGGCCCTTTTTTTAATGGAACTTTAGCGCTCTGTTCATCTTAAAGACATTTTTACTGTGCGGAAATCCATTTTCTCATTTGAAAAAGTCTCTTTAAAGCTTGTGCAAGGCAAAGCAATGTGCTTGACTTTGCGTAGCGCTACCTATTTTCCTCACAATAACCCACTGGGCCTTACTTAGAAAGAGTTTTTCAATGTGATATCCTATTGAAAAACGCTTTTGTAATTCTAGGACCAGTTGTCTGCACCTCGTTTTTGCAATGCCTGAATTTTGATAGGACCTTGCACACAAAAAAGCCTGAGAAAGGGCACTCAAATACAGGGCCTACGTATTTGAGGTACAGCAGAAATTAACCTGCTTCAAGTTGAAACTATTTGGAAGGCCAATACTAAAGACAGTGATCTATAACGAGAATGTTACGTGACAAAGCTGTCAACTGCCCTGCATCTCCCAGGTTGGCCCGCAAAAATAACGCAAAGGTGTGAGGGAAGCCCGCGAGAAGGGCAGGCTGAGAAACAAGGTGATTACGTTCCTCAGTGATGATCATTTTAGATGCCAAGCGATCCTTTCATCAGGTACAATGGTTTTACCGACGTCTGCTTCTGCCAAAGTCACAGAGCTTTGATCTCTGTGACGCCGTAAAGTTTGCATACTTCGCAGCCCACAATACAAAAAGTAGAGCTTTTGCTGTCTCCTCTCCAAAACAAGCATTGGCAATGCCAATAGTTTTGGCGTGTGCTGCTGTCCTGTGCATTTTGCATTTATAGGCACATGGGTGCAAGGAGGAGAGTGCAACGTTTTAAAGTAGGTCGCGATAAGGGCTGCAGGTGTGCAGTTGAATGAGAGGGGCAATAGAGCAAGGGTGGAAACCATGGATATTAACATCAATGATAAGTGAGAGGAAATATGACCAAGAAAGGGTGAGAGTGTAAGAAATAAAGCGAGAGTGTGAGCGGAAGGATGAGAGGGGATAGGGGTTAAGAGAAGGTTGGATGGGGTAGAGGGGGGGTGAATAACGAGTGTACGGTGGCTGGTGAGGATAAAGAGAGATGGTAGAGTTGAGTTGATAAAGGGGGTAGGATGGGTGGCAAGTAGAAGAGGAGGTAGGGTAGGGATATTAAGAGGGGGAAGGGTGGGTGAATGGGTTAGACAGAGGGGGTGGGTTGGTGGATGCAGGTAGAGAGAGTCGGTAGGCTGGGTGGGTGGGGTAAAACGAGTTGTTAGGATGGGGTGGACAGTGGGGGTAGGGTGAATGAAGGAGAGTAGAGAGAGGAGGGTTTGGTGGGTGGCAGGCGAATGAGTGGGTTAGGGTTGGTGAGGGTTGAGAGTGGGTGTAGGGTGGGTGAGGCTAGAGACTGGGGGTAGGGTGGCTGAGTGGGTTATGGTGAGTGGGAATAGACAGTGGGGATAGGGTGTGGGGTTAGAGAGAGTGGGTATAGGGTGTCAGTGTAGGGTTGGATAGATAGAATGGAGGTTGAGAGGGTGAGTGGGGCAGGGTGGGTTTTAAACATGTCTTTAAAATGAACCACATAAAGAGAGGGCTTGAGTTCCATCAAAATCAGGGCCTGAGTGGGCTCCCTGGACCCTGCCTGCCTGAATAGAGTGCAGTGTTTCTATGAATTCTTAGCACTGCTCTGGATATGAAGCCATATTGCAGGAACTTTGCATTGGTAGAAGTGACATTTTACGCATCATTAGCAGTAGGGCCATGGCTCAAGTCGGGGGAACACACAGGGTGTGGCTTCCAGGTGAACCACGCAGGTGATGCCATTGGCCGTGTCCCCACACTCCCCTATCCTCTTGCTACCACCACCCCTCCTTCATGCACCCTTATATCCATGGGCCAGTGGAGGGGGCATGTACTTTTTCCAAAAATGCATTTTAACCCTTCACGCCTTGCGGGGTGGACCTGTTTTGGTACTTTTATTTTATTTTTTACCACCATCCAAGGTGTACTGTATTTTATTTGTATGCCTGTCAAAGGTGGACTGCATTTGATTTAGTCCTCGGGCAGGGTGGGCTGTTTTCTTTAATGTTATCCTCATCCGGGGTGGACTGCATTATTTTTTGTGTCCTTATGCCAGGGCCATTGTGCTCTCAAGGGCAGTGAGTCAACTGCTCATGGTAGTGGGCACTCTTTCGGACTGGGCTACTGGACATGTGGCCATGCTCAGTGGAGTCAACTGACGTGGTGTTTTGGACTGCTACAGCCTCCCACATACAGGTGAGCATTCCACTAAACATTGATGTGTTTATGTGCACTCTGTCAGACAGAATCTTTTAGCTGGTAGAGAAACTGACTACACATATGTTTTAAAAGACTGAATGAAATAGTTTGACTGACTTACTGAATTCATATGACTGACTGAATATATTCTTGATGATAGAGAGTGGGGGTAGGGTGGGTGGGGCGAGCGGAGGTAGGGTGGGTGGAGAGAGTGCAGGAGTGGGAGTATGGTGTGTGGGGAAGGAGAGAGTGAGGGTATGGTGGTGACTGACTGACTACACATACCTTTACAATGACTGACTGAAATTGTTTGACTTGTTTAATGAATGCCTATGACTCACTGAAAATATTCTTAATCATTTCTATAGTCTTGCATTACTTTTTTGGCACTATGGCCATGTGCATTTATATCCTGCACTTTACCTGACATGACCTTTATAGAACTGACCCCTTCCCACCCCTCTCTCTGCTTGAGCATAGCCACGGTTTGAAATTGAGGTACTGCATACAGACACATAGGGCCATTACAGAAACACACCTATGAGGCAAGTACACATTTGGAACAGTCTCTTACTTTACAGATGCGGCGCAAGTGGTTTTAGAGGAGGCTGTCAGTGTCCTCCTGCAGCACAAGAGCGATATAGGTCACGACAGAAAATGGTCAGAGTAAACAATTCTACTCAGTGACAGTGTGTGCAAGAAGAGATGGTACATTTATTACAATGAAATACAACACTACATAAATGGAACAAACCCGTTTCTTTTTAGCTCTTATTCTTACAGTCTGGGGGACAAGCATACTTTTGCTTCAGGGAGCAGTCTCCCGCTTGTCCATTATCAATGTCCATGGTCACGCCACTGCTATTCCAAGGGTGTGGCCAAGTCCTCCTGCCTTGCACTATTTCAGAGGTAGCTTTGGGCGCAACCTGCTGCCATCTACACGTGAAGTATCCTGTGTATTTCCCACTAGAAATGCATATCCCGCCATCGGTTCTTATCATTACTAATGCCAGGCCCGATTCACTTTATGCCAAGGTCCTGCTTGCGTGTAGCGCTTATTGATTACCAGGTAACGCGCACAAAAGGCAGCGCATGCTTCATTTTGCGAGCAACTATGGCCGCTGTGGTCTCTAGTCAGCATTATGGGCGGCTGACACTTTCTGTGGTTGCCATGTTCATTTTTTTTATTCAGTGGAATGGAATGCTCTTCTGTTCCCCACGCGCCTATACCACGGTGAATGAAAGCGTCAGCGGTCTTCCCCATGTTCGCTCCATCACTGATTAAAGCTCCTCCTGCTAAGTGTGCATAACACCCATACTCATATCATGCCCACTTGGACGTAGCCCAGTGCACACGCGCACTTGCTGCTCTCCCCCATGCAACTGAAATCACCCATAACCCGTGCATCCGTCCATTTTGGACCCATTACATAGCAATAACTCATTCCTTCTTTTTCCCCCCCAAAAAGGTGTAACATTCTCCCCATTTTGCCCGCTCCTTTTTTCGCGGGCTCCGCGCTCCTATTTTCGTGGGCTTTTGCCGTTCCCTCCGCTCCTTTGGGGAGGGGGAGGGAGAATAGGAGGACACCGCCCAGGTTATCGGGCTGCCTCCTCCATCTTGGAATTTCTGTCGTCACTTGTCTTGTTTGCTGGATAACAAACTTAATCCCAGGACCTTTTCCTAGAAACCTTCCCCCACATTCCCCCACATTCCTTGGCTGCTTCGCACAATCTCCGTACCTCTATTTTTTCAATGTGCTTCTTGTTAGACATCCTCCCCCCCTCATAATCCAGTTGAGCTGGGGCAGTGTCAGTTTAACAATCTGATGGTTGTTGCACTTTTTGCAAGTGTTACAGTAACAGAGTGGTGGCATTTTATGGTGCGTGTGCATCCGGCCGCCTTCTCGCTGTCCCTCACCCTGTGCCTCGGGTAGTGGTGGATTGCACTGGCACACAGCACCCGTGACTGAAAAAGAACCTCACCCAACACCCCAAGTCAAAAAGGAAGATCATCCTGGAATCATTCTGGAGTCATCCGATGACTCCATTCTAGAGTCATCCATGGATAGTTCAGGAAGATCATCCGAAGTATTCTCACAGGCCAAAATATGTAATGAGATGATGACTCTAGAGTTATCACAGAAACTACTCCAGGATGAGTTTGGATTACTTCCAGTGATGATCTTGGATTACTCCAGGATGACTCCATGACAACTTCAGGATGAGTGGGGATTACTCCTGGATGACTTCGGATGACTCTAGGATGACTCCATGACAACTTCAGGATGAGTTGGGATTACTCCAGGATGACTTCGGATTACTCTAGGATGACTCCACGATAACTTCAGGATGACTCCACGACAATTTCAGGATGACTCCACAACAACTTCAGGATGAGTTTGGATTACTCTAGGATGACTCCACGACAAACTTCAGGATGAGTTTGGATTACTCTAGGATGACTTCATGATAACATTAGGATGGGTTTTAAATTGTAAATTATTATTGCAGACCACTCCAGGATGAGTTTAAATGATTTCAAGATGGTTCCAAAAGATTTAGGAAAAGGGGTTGGATTACCACAGGATGTATCCCTTTTGAGTAACATTGGTGGCATTACTTTACAATGACTCTAGTTAGACTTCTGGATGGTTTACTGGAGAAAAAAAATCTTGCAGCTGTCACTTTTCATCTTTGCTAGAGCACCCATTAACCAAGTTCGCTGATTTAGTGCACACAACTACAACCCCCATGTCACAAACCAACTCCCCCATTTCAATTCTCACCTCTAGACAACATGGCCTCACACCCAATAAAACTCCCACAGTTCCAAAGCACTACACTAAAATACAGACTTCCAGCTACCTAAACAGAATCTGTTAAAGGTCTACCGGCATGACAGACTTCCGCCAGTCACTTCACCCAATATCACTTTGAGCCGCTAACAATTACCTAGTTCATATTGTGATAGTAAAATTATGCAGCTATAAATTGTTGATATTTTAATATTGTATTGCTCTGGCTATAAGATATCTTCAATCAAACATAGGCTCAGAAAGTGTACAACTTTTTTTTAATTCAACAAATTCAGTTCAACGGCATAGCTGTATTCCATAAAAATAAATAGGTTTACAAAAATACAAAAACAATCATTGATCCTGCATTTGGAAAGGTGGAGTCTTTTTTAGGCCTCTTCTGGAATTGCAAATTTTGGTGGCAAGCTTCCTCCTTATCACTCTGCAGTCCATAGTAGGCCAGCTGTTAGCCTTGCAGACAGATCTCAAAAATTCTACAAAAAATAAAATAAAAAGGATATATGAATATAAATGGACAACCGAATAGGCACTGTTAAATTCCTTATTGCAGAATACATACCAGATTAATTAAATGTTAAAATGTCAACTTACAAATGCGTCACTACATTTAAATGCATTTGTACACAAAGGATGAAACAGGCTTAAAAGAAAATGAATCATGGTTTTCTGTGGCTGCAGAAGATTTATGGTCTTTAGTGGAGCAATATTGATTTATATCACACAGTTAGAAATAGAATGCATAAGTGGAAATGTACAGTTTTCAAAACCAATACAACTAATATGTCAAAGTGATGATTAAGCATTAGTTTCGGAAAAAGAATGAGACTTTTCATGACCTACCGTGCAAAGCATCAACCTTTTCTACATTAAGGACATCACTCCCAGCTCTGGCTGTTGTTACTCCTTTAGCAGAAGCAAACTCATTCTGGGAAAAGAGAAGCTCACTGACCCCATTCAAAAGGAAGCTTGCACCATCTCGAGCAGCTTTAGCCCCCTCCAAAAGTCTGTAGAGCTCTCGCTTTGGAACAATTATACCTCTAAATCTGGTGGGGTCATTGGCATCCGTAACCAGCTGTTGCATATCAGCCTGGAAATATAGCACAATATATAATATTAACACAAATCATCATGACATGCAAGTACAGATTGTATTATAAGCAATGATGTGTACAAAACATGGTGAGGTGAATTTCCTGCACTTTGGCCGCCATGGCACAATATGAATTAATAACTGTAGGAAAACAAAGTTTCACTGCTAGGATACATTATATATTATATATGGCGTGGTTGCTGGTGAATAGCAGGAGAGTAGAGGCACAACATATAGAGTGTCTGCAAACATTTCAAATACAGCCATGCCTACAACTATGGTGCAAATATCCATCATCTAGGTGATGTTTTATTTTTTAAGCTATAAATGGAAAAAATGGGCCTGGCCAGAATCTATGCAGAATATTACCTCTTAATTTATATTCACAAAAAGATTTGGTTATACACTAAGATTAAGGAATAGAAACAGGTTGTAAAAGAGATGAAAAAGTATCACCTTCTGTTCTGTGGATGATCTAGTGTCCATTTCCAACAACTTCTCTGCTGATTCCGGGAATGCTGCTGATTCCGGGAATGAATTGGTCCTGGTCTGAGCTGCCAGTGATGCCTGCAAATGATGCATTGCCAACTTACTGTGTCTTTGCGTGGCGTGTAACTGTTCTACAATAAAAAATGTTTTAAAAAACAGCTAAAAGGCATGTACTCTTTGTCATCACAAACTAAAACAGCCAGTAATGTGGTCTTTCTTAAAGCCATTGTATGCTGACCTTGCACAACTTGAAGATGGTGTTGTATTTAATGACCACAACAATTCCAGCTTCACGTGTCATGCTACACTTCTCACGGTTACCTGTGATTTACCTGCACGCTGTCTAGTGTCAAATAGCATGCAGTTCAATGGAAAGTTTGGGTGCTGGCATTGCCTTCAAGAGGGTGAAAGCACAGTTTCGGGCAAAGGGCACTGTTGGGTATTTCCCTATAATGATGAAGGCCCTAAAGGACCACCAAGGACACTTGATACAATTACAGAGGATGTACAGCATGTTATAGACAACATTAAGACTGTGCAGTCTAATCACACTGTGAGAGGAATTAAAGGACCAACGTGGTTTATGTTCCTGAAGTACTTTTGTATAACCAAAGGATTTGTCATTGATTACATGCATGGCGTGTGTGGAGGCATTATGAAATTATTGCTGACAGTCTGGTTTACAAAAAATTACAAGCATTGTTCATACTCCTATTATGAAAAAGTAACAATAGTAAATGGTTATTTGCTAGGATAAAACCGACTTTAGATGTAAGTAGAGTACCAAGGTTTATTGATGAACTATTGTACTGGAAGTCTTCAGAATTTAGGAACTTTCTTCTTTTTTGGGGGATACCAGTCCTTAAAAATGTTCTACATAAGCCACACTACTTGCACTTTTGTATTCTTTCCAAAGCAATACACAAACTTTTAAGTGAAAACATTACCCCGGAAGATTTACATATAGCTGAACAAAGTTTATTTCTATTTGCGCAACTCTTCACAGAATTATATGAAAAACGATTTATGACCATGAATGTTCATCAGTTAGTACATTTAGTAGACAGCGTTCGAGCAACAGGACCTCTATTTATAGCTAACTGTTTTGTTTTTGAAGATCTCAATGGTTTCATTTTGCAGCATTTTCATGGTACTACAGGTGTAGAAACACAGATTCTAGATGCCATAAGTATGATACAGGTGATCCCAGTTCTGAAAAAAAAATATTTGTTAAGTGGTAGTGATGAGGAAGAGTTCTACCAAAGTATGATGAGCTTACATAATAGAAAAAAGTATGTGAACATTGAAAATGGTGTTTACAGTGTTGTGTCGACACACCCTTATACTTTATCTGAAGATGAATATGTAGCAGTGACTCGGATTGCCCACATCACTGACTCTGGCGTTGTATCATGTAACAAGATATTTATGGAGAAAAATAATCTTCTTGTTTACAGTTCAAATTACACTCGTATTCAGAGGAGAGATCAAAGTGTGATCAAATATGTGAACGAGGGTGGATTGCATGCCTATGGTAGGGTCAGTAGATTCATACAGTGTAGAGAAGCAGATGCGTTCACCAATTTGGCACTCGTTATTCCACTTGTGTGTCAGTCTTATGATATGAAAGACCCAGTTCATTTGGTAGTCGAAGAGAAAAGCACATTAGCCATCCAGATACCAGTAATACAAAAGGTATGTTTTTTCATCAAAGTTGAAAATTAAACTTTTATATCTGAAATGCCAAATTGCTTTGAATTGGATTGAACATAACTGGTGGTTTCCTACATTCAAATGCATGCTGGAAGTGCATCTTTTAGGCTTCAAGGAGCCCTGAGAAACACTTTGCTTACTTTTGTAGCTAGAGGGGGCTACTTTAGAAATGTTTATACACATTGCTAGCAACTTGAATCCATAACCCTAAACTGTGAATTCCTAAACAGCTGTCTAAACTCGCCTGTGGGATGGGTTCTCTAGTTTATCTGGTCATTCACCACTCAACCCCTTCTTCCATTAAGTGCTGCTAGTATTTTTACTGTGTGTTTCCCTTACTTGTTCCCTAGGGCCAAATATGTGTTGGGGACATTTGTGAGCAGATTTTGGGGGCTGGTGAATCCATCTTAAATTTCCTTTGTCACCTTTTGAGTGTGGTCTGCATACCTGTCTTTTCCTTCTATGTGCCTGGTAGACTAATTGCCCCTTTCGGTGGTCTATATCATTAAGTGGCAGACCTGGTGAACCAGCAATTAAGTGCATATTTTCTGGAGACCCTGTGTTAGCTCCTATACATAATGTGGTGTTCATATGAAATAATGTACTCAGCTGTAATGTTGAGATTAATTTATAGCTAAACGTTTATATAAAGACTATATTTTTAACCAAACTATATTGTGTGGGCAATCTGTTCTTTTGTACTTGTGGTGGTTGACATTTGGTGAGTCAGTTTAACTTGAGGGACTTTGCTTGTGGTTACCAGCAGAATGGAGGACACACTTTATCTATTTTTATTTTATTTATTTTTTTACATTTATAAAGCGCTCACACAGCCCTCGAGGCACTGTTACAGGAATTGTTTGTTTTTCTTAGTTGCGTAATTGTGTTTTTTATTTTTGTCTTAGTTACGTATTTATAACGCGCTTAAACACCCAGAGGTTTCTAAGCGCGGTCTTCGTGTCGTCTTGCTTCCAAGACGCGCACGCTGCCACTGAGCTATCCTCCCGGGACATCTACATACCAGGAGCTTTGATGTATTTTCTGTATGTACATAGACAGGGCAGTATGAAAGTGGATTGCGCAATATGACAAAGTGAGTCTATTATCATTCATATATGATGAGCTTGACTTTTTATGTCCAGTGAAAACATTTCACATAACTTGTACTGAAGTAATTGAATTTTTGGCAGAAGTGAAAGAATAGCGCTATGTATTTTTTAGTTTGATTACATATGCAATTTTTCTTTTTTTTTTTTAAACTTTGGTTGGTCTTGATTTCATTTTGGAATCATTGAAGTAATCCTGTTTCAGTTGCTTATCTTGCCAGCTCACATTGCCTTCTGGAAGAGTATAGACTGCCAGTCGAAGCCTTATTGAAACATATGATTGGGATCACTACAAGTCTGTAGTAGTGTGGGGCCTGAGTAATCATTTTAGACCGTACTCTTCGCTGTACTCATGCAGAACAGTAGTCATTGCGTCATAGGCACCTATGTAAAATGAGTGCACTGATTACTGTCTAACAAATGCTAAGGTTGGATAATTGTGGCTTAATTGGGCTCCATGGCAAGTTCTACCAATATGTGTCTTGAATCACATGGATTTGGTTCGGAAGGGTGCATGAACTAATAAAAATGACTATTTTTGACTACAGAATGTACTTAGCAGCGCATTCCCATATATATGCGTTAGTCACTTATTACTGCAAGAAAACTATTTCTGTGGCATGTGTGCTTTTTAAGTGTGATTCCTGGTTAATGGTTTAGCACTTTTACATTGGGTGTTGCAATTTAAATGATCATATCCATATTATGCTTTTTACATGCAATTAAAACTAATGCCAAACAGGTGTGCTTAGCAAAGCATTAAAAAATCATTCCGCACAAGTGCAACTAAGCAAAAGCTGAAAGACAATCCGTATTAGTCCGCAAATCATCCTACAAACTCTGTGATGCTCTGAAGTAATCAGTAAACCAGCCCCAAATCATCAAGAACAAACATGTTTCATGACGATGCTCTTGAAAGTAGGTCATCCCAGAATCATCCCCAAATCATCAGGGACAAACAAGCTTGTCAATCCCAGAATCATCTGGGCAAACCTGTCGATGCTCTTGAAGTAATCGGCAGGTCATCCCAGAATCATCCCCAAATCATCCTGGTGATGCTCTTGAAGTAATCGGCAATCATCCTAAAATCATCAGGAACAAATGGTTTTCTAAAATAGGGATGATGTTAGCATCATCAGCAAGTCATCCTAAGCTCATCCCCAAATCATCACCCACCATTCTGAGACATTTGCTGATGACTTTAACAGAGTGATGACTTCTGATGATGTGGGAATGACTTCTAATGTAGTTCAATGATCATCGGATGACTCCAGGATGGTCTCTAAAGTCATCCTTTTTGACATGGTACAACACCAAATGCAGCAAATGATGATGGTTTTGAAAACCATGTGCAAAGAAAAAAAATGTTGCAGCAAGAGCGCATATTCTGTGTTTGGAGATCTAACCCTCGGTGAACTTTCCCCTGGCATCCCCCAGATGATTGTGTGCTCCCCTGATCCACTGATGATTCGGATCACAGTCTGTGGGTGGTGGCCATGTTGGTGCCAGCTTGACCAGCAGCAGTGAGGTCGTCGAGAAGAAAGAGCGTGTCCGTTCCCATCTTGCAAACAGATCGCTCCGCGGCCTCAAGTTACACAGACACGTGGCATGTGACAGTATACCCGATTTGGGCAAAAGATGCTAAACAAACCACTATTGGATTACAACTCGTAGAACAACAGAAGTGTACACTTAGAGCATCAGCCATTGTAGGGCAAGCATTTCCTGTTGTCATGACGACCACAAACCCTGCTTCTTGGAACTCTACTGTAGCAATGATGTTGGCGATATTTTGGCTTATGCCAAAAAGCGCCAAAACCAAAAAGGCGATTGTTAACTGCCTTGGAGTCAGGCACAAAAGTTATTGGTGGGTCTGGGTTGAAAATAGTGCTAATTTCTGAAAATAAATAAGGCACTGTGGAGACAGACATACACATTTTTACAATTGGGTTAATGTTAACTCAAGAAATGTGTGTTTGCTGCATCACTACATACTTTATTTACTGATATTTTAATGTGTGAATAATCACACTGATAGTGAACGCACATTCTGAGAACAGTTTTGCCTAGGATCAAAAGGCACTCCGGGGCAATTTAATCACTTCTGAATGCCTTTCAAATGGTAACTCAGAAGCACAATGCAGTGCACGCTTCTGCTGAGTGATGCAAATAAGATAAAGTGCTAGTCTGCCAAACTAATCACAATTCAGTCAGAAAAGGAACTCTTACTGTTATTGTAGCAAATGCACTTATCTACAAGCGCAAACTAAACAGGTAAATAAAAGTAAACTGTGCTTGGTTCAAGTTCTAATGCCAGTGTCCTCCATGTGTTGGTTTCACAGTGCATTAAGTGCTTTTGAGGTGGGTGGAGCTATGCAGATTTGAAAAATTAAGGCAGTTCAGCACAAGTGACCCTCAAGCCCACTGTGAAACGTTGGCACCTATTCATTCAATGGCGAGTAAAGAACATGACTTTCCCACTTTCCCACATGCATAGCACAGTGTTGTTATACTGGTAAACTTGTTTCTCTCCTCTCTAAGAATATCCATGATAGCTCAAATCCCGGCTGCCACTCTGTTAAATGTGTTAAATGTTAAATGTTAAAGGTATTTGTACCGCGCACCGTCACCAACGTAATTGGTCCCCAGGCGCTCTGGCGGATCTGTAAACGATAAGGAGGGATGGGTTAGTAAGGTGAAGAGGGAGTAGGATAGTGAGAGGAGTGGTGTTCTGTTGGCAGCTTCAACTCGGTATACACCAGATGTTGAGCTTTGGTGCGGGTATTGGATCGGTGTCAGTCCGCGTGTGCTGTTGCTCCGGCTTATGTGTTGTTGCAGTGTTGTGAAGTGCGTGCGGCTTGTGGTGCTAGAGATGGTTGTGTGAGTTTTTGAGTGAGATAAGTATGCAGAGTTTGAGGTTGTATTGATTAGTGGGTTACCTGACCTTTAGCATGCTAACATTCACAGTATTGTCTAAGTGTGGCACTTGTTGGCCTTCACAATCCTATCTAGATACGGCGCAGGCCAATGTTCAGAGTTCTATCTAGGTGTGGGAATGTCAACATTCACAGCCCTATCAAGATGCGGTGCAGGCTGGTGTTCACAGCTCTAAGTGTGGCACGTGCTAACATTCAAGTTTCATCTAGGCGCGGGCATGCTATCCTTCAGTTAAAATCCTATCTATATGCGACGCAGGCTAATGTTCACAATTCTATCCAAGGGTGGACATGCCAACCTTTACAATTCTATCCAAGTGTGGACATGCTAATATTTACAATTCTATATAAGTGTGGACATGCTAATATTCACAATTCTATCTAAATGTGCACATGCTAATATTCACAATTCTATCTAAGTGTGGACATGCTAATATTCACAATTCCATCTAGATGCGACGCAGGCTGATGTTCAAAATCTATCTAAGTGTGGACATGCTAATATTTACAATTCTATCTAAGTGTGGACATGCTAATATTCACAATTCTATCCAAATGTGCACATGCTAATATTCACAATTCTATCTAAGTGTGGACATGCTAATATTCACAATTCTATCTAAATGTGCACATGCTAATATTCACAATTCTATCTAAGTGTGGACATGCTAATATTCACAATTCCATCTAGATGCGACGCAGGCTAATGTTCAAAATCTATCTAAGTGTGGCCATGCTAATATTATGGCACTCTATGTTATTGGGAGGTAAGATAGAGTGGCAGGGGTTTTCTGGAGTAGAGTGATTGCTCTACTCCCCACCCATGTAACACTCACAGTTTCTGTTGGTGTCTGTTAGCCGCTGGCTTCCTTGGCGTCCCCTGCGGACACCTGCAGACACATCTTGGGGCCGTCCTTTGCCTCGGAGTCCTTCGCGGCAGGGCTGCCGGGCAGAGGGCTGCCCTAGGGTGTCCTTGATGTGGGTTATGTGGGCCAATCCAGATGGGGTGGGTGTGTAGGGAGGTGGGCAGAGGGAAACCAGGAAGCAGGTGGGCAGGGGTTGGGCTGGGAGGCGGGCTGAGAGCTGGAAGGGGAAGCCAGGAAACGGGGCTGCAGGCCGGGGCAGGGGGCCCCAACCACGCACCAAAATGGTGCGTTTAGAAGCCCAGGAGGGTCTTCTCTCATGCCCCAACTCACCTGCAGCGCCAGATGGAATGGCGGCTGCAGGGAGAGGGGCTCCAAACAGGCCTGGCGAGGCTCGGCAGTTGTCTGCCCAATCAGAGGACAGGGGCTGGCCTGGGAGGCGGGCTGAAGGCGGGAAGGGGAAGCCAGGAAACGGGGCTGCAGGCCGGGGCAGGGGACCCCAACCACGTGCCAAAATGGTGCGTTTAGAAGCCCAGGAGGGTCTTCTCTCATGCCCCTCATTTGCAGCTATTTTTCTCTGCAATGCAGCATGAAAAAGGAATATAGGGTCTTCTTGAGGCCCTTTATCTAAGATGTCAGTAAGATCATCTTACTGGAAAGAGGGTGCAGGTGTTGTCCACCCCATAAACTGCATAAATCTAGCCATAAGGGCTCTGTAAGGCATTTCTGCATGTTCTCCCGGTGCTGGTCTAGCAAATTCTGCCTCTCGAGAGGTATCTATGCCACTGGCATCTTGTAAAGATTCTTGTAGATCTTTCAATCTATTCTCCTCAGAAATGAGTTCCTCTGGAATGGGTACTGTTGCTCTTTGTAACCCAAAAGGTCTCTCATTGTCAGAGTCCTCCCCTTCCTCATATATATATAAGATAAAGCTCTGAAATAATCAGATCTTGGATAAGGGGTAAAACCCATTTCCAGAGCAGAAGGAGCCAAATTAGTCGATACTGCTTGGGAAAAGGTTGTTGTTTTTGATATAGATGTTACAGGTCTCGATAAACCCGCAAATGGCATTGAAAAGCTCGAAAAGGGCCTCGATGTACTCGAGAGGACCGGGATCCTACTCAGTGTCGTCGATATTGTAAACACCACTCTCGACGCCTTGGGCGGGACCTTCGCCACCTCTGGTGCCGGTGGCGTAGTTGAGGTTTGAGGCCTTGAGGACGTATCCTTCATCGGGGACAATGACGATGACGGCGTCGATAACACAGATTTGTGTATCGAAGGTACCTTCGACGATGGTGTCGGTGACGCAGCTTTTCCCAATGATTTTTTTGTCTTTACTCGAGGGTTCATGACGCTCAAGGGATTTTGTTCGCCGGGTACGACGACTCACAGCGTTTTTGTTTTTCGGGTCTTTCACCCGGGGTATCACCTCTAGGCATCTCCGAGGGGGTCAAGGCCACGTTCTAGAAGACCCTATGCATTTTCTTTATGAAATTACTCCACTTAGCTGGAGAGACGTATGTAGTGGGGCAGGTGACACTTTCTGGGGAATTTGAGGATGAAGAGGAGGGAGATCTATGACGACTTTTCTTAGAGTGTCTCGATCTGGACAAATGGTGGGAACTGCTTTGAGATCTCGATCGGGAATGTTTCTTTCGGTGGTGAGGAGACGAATGTCTCGACTCAGCCGAGGACAATTTTGAAGGGGTAGAAGATGTAACTGTCTTACCTCTTTCTAGCTTCCCCCTACGCTCCTTCAAGGATTTCGCCATCATCGACATGCAGTCATCACATTCCGAACACTGGTGCTCTGATCACAGGTACCACAAACAGATCCTGTGAGGATCCGTTAATGACATATTTTTCCCACAATCTTGACATTTTTTGAAGCCAGACCGTGGCATTGATGTTTCGGACGAAGATGCCATCGTAAGATATAGGTATTTTTTGAAGATTTCGAAGATTTTTCGATGAGTAGAACCGAGCGTTGCGTCTCCGAAGCTTACAAAGCGTGGAAAAATAGAAAAGAGCAACGGACGCAGCCTGAGACTATTTATACCTATGGTGACGTCGGCGCCGATACAGAGGCCTTCGAGGGACACCGACTCGAGGGACGTCGACGCACAGCGCCCTCTACTGAGAAAAGATTTACGAGGCCAGGAAGCTGGAAATGGATTTATCAAAGATAAGGAATACGTGGGAGGACACAATCCATTCGAATATTTGATTAATTCTGTTTCAGACCACAGATATTTATGAACAAAGAGGGGGGACAGAGGACCCCCATAAAATTAAAAAGCAGCATTCAGTATAATTTTAGGAAAACTTGGAGGTAGTGCCAAAATGTCAGGTAGATTATGGGTCTTTTTGGCATGGGTCCAGAAAAATAAATGAAAATGAAGATGAAAATAAATCATTCACTTTAAACAGTATGGGAACAAGGAGCTCAGGTTATACAAATGACGTCATTCTGATGAATAAATAAATAAAAAAATGAATAAAAAGGAAAAATGAATGAGTAAATGATTGGATGAATGAAAGATTGGCCATTAAAAAGATAAAAAGTATAACTAATTAAAAAAATCAGATTTTGACAAATCAAATGGCACCAATGAGGGTTGATGGCCAAAATTGAAAAAGTTGTGTATTTTAATTTAAAAAAAAGGATGGGATTAATAAAGGACCAAAGGGTTATGGTTGACCAAAATTGAGTTAACCGTACAAGGAATATTTTGTACAGAGGCAATTCAAGAGAACATGTAAGGGTGAGTAAAAATAACATTATTTGAATGTATTTGATGGTGTTGGTTTATATTTTATAGATGAAGATCGTGGACCTTTCTTGAGCATAGAAGGAATGTCTGCATGGCCTTAATAGGGGGAGATACATCATACTACGACAGAGGTGAGTACAAGTGAATGGGGAGAGAAGAAAAGAGGTTGAGTACTAGTTCACACCACAGAGTGTGAACACAGTGATGATCATTATTAGGAGTAAGAGGACCCAGGTGAGTAACAGAAAAAGAGGCCCTTAGAGACACAGTGTTTCAATTATGTAGCAATATTTCACAAGATACATGCAAATAGGTGTAAATAGAGTAGCATATAGATGCAAGCATGGCCACCTCAGACAATGCAGGACAAAGAAGACGCCTAATGAAAGGTGAGTAACCTTTTTATTCGTTGATAGTTGGCCAGATGACAAGGGTAGATTTGGCAAATGTATAGGAAATGTATAGAATAGGCAAAATAATGAATGTCATGTTAAAATGGTAAGGCACGTAGTGAGGATCAGTGCCAGATTCTAGAAAAACAGAGGTAGGCTAGATTAGCGTAGGACAGCAAAATGTTATTGTGTCTCAAACAGGATGAAAACACAGCACAGAAAGGAAATGTCCATGGGCCTATGCGATCGAAAGGAAGATGGCAAAGGAAAGATGAAGCACATGCAGCAAAGCAGATGAAGCACATGCAGCAAAGCAGATGAAGCATTTGCAGCAAAGCAGACGAAAAAACCAAGAACAGGTTCAAATTTTGAACAGGACCAAAGAAAATTATTTTGATTCTTATGTGCACCAAAGAGTCAGGAAAAACCTATAAGTTAAATGGGCTGAAAAAAGCCAGAAACGATTCTAGTAAACATGTTTTATTATCAGCAAGGAGAAAGGGTTTAGGTTAGGAAGAAGCTTGACCCCTTTGCCAGTACCCAAATTACTTTTGTCTCTATTTCGATTTTCTACAGAGAACAGGGATCCCTGCCAGCAATGTCCTCTTCTGCCATGGATGCGCCTAGAAGACAGAAGAAGTCATCTAATCTTGTTATATTTGTTTCTATTGTTGTTTATTATTTTTTGTCACCTTGGTCTGAAAGTGTCAACCTTAGAAAAAGTGCAAGTCCTCTAAAGGGACAAATCATTTTTGTAAAAAGAAGCCCATAAGACATAAGGCCAAAAAATGAGACAGGCGAATGTATTTATTGCCTAGAAACAGACACAGGTGAATGTGTTTATTGAAAACACACCAGGTCCCGGTACTCGACAGCATACAGTAAGAAAAAAGTAAAGGGGTACGCAAAAGAGAGAGGATCAGCAGCTTTGGCATAAAAAGAACCAAATGATATGATAAAGTTTTGTTTTAGGAGGCAGGGATGTTCAAAAAAGAGAGATCTAATGGAGGTTGTTTAGTTAATGTTAATGTTAAAGGACATTTGTACCGTGCACTATCACCACCGGAGTGGTCCCCTGGCGCTCTGGCGGCTCTGAAAGAGGAAGGAAGGTTGAGTTAGTGGGAGGAGGCACGAAAAGTGCAAGAGAGCAGTGATGTGCTGTTGACGGCCTCAGCCTGGTGAGTCCGTTAGCTGGGCCTGGGGTGTTTGCGGCCGGTAGTCATTGTGTAATGTTGTGCAAAACTATGCGTGTTTTTGTTTTGTTGTTGCAATGTAGTGAAGTTTGTGCTGTTTGTTGTGCTGTAGATTTTGGTTGTGTTTGGTTTGGAGTTTGAGAGGTGTATGCAGAAAGGGAAATTGTTAGTAAGGTTGGTTAGTTTGCGTCTCTATGCTGAATTCAGGCGCTCGGCTTGCGCAGTCTCCCCTGGTGCGGCTCTGTCCTGATCTGGGTCCAACTGGCATGCAAGGTTCCTTACTCCTCTGGCCCCCACCACTAATATGCTCTCTCATAGCTCCGCCTATCCTCCCTTCATACTCCTGTGGCCAGTGCACCTGCCAATGTCAACCTCTCAGGTAGAGTGGTGATTTCCAATATCTCGACAATTCCACACCACTGTGGTACCTGGCGGTAACTAAGGGATGGGCTGAAGTGTTGGTGGGATTGTCTGGGGAAGTTGGCTCAGTCTTCATGCGTGCCGCCTGTGTTCAGTCTATCCGGTGTCACCCGTCCAGGTGCCGTGGGAGCTACCCTCTCAGGTCGGGATGTCTGTGTCCTTTCCGGATTAGTCATCTTTTTTCCAGTTTCGGTTTCCAGATTTAGTCTGTGGTGTTGAAGTGCCAGGGTTTTAGTGATTTCCTGAATTTTAGGTGATCTTCAGTGTTTCTTATTTCTTTTGTGATGTTGTTCCAGGTTTTTGCGGCTAAGTGGTAGAAGGAGGTGCCTCCAAGTTTTTTCTTAAGGTATGGTTTGAGTTCCAGGCGGATTTCGTTGCTTGTCTCGTTGGTTTGTAGACTGTTATTTTCTTTTGTAGGAATTCTGCTCCTTGTCCGCTGATTGCCCTGTGAGTTATGCACATTGTTTTGAAGGTGATGCAAAGTTTTACTGGGAGCCAGTGTAGTGTTTTTTAGGGCTGGAGTGATGTGGTCTCTTCTGGATAGTTTGAGGATTAGAAGGAATGGAATGTTTAAAGGTAACACATAAATGGGTTTTAAAGGGTTGGGTTGAAAGGATAAAAATTGACGATAGAGACACTTATTTTTCAAAGGAAACTCATTCAGTTCTATATTACAGGCGGGGAGAAAGAGAACCCTATATATACCCGGAGAATTGGCGGCACTCGAACCTATGAGCAGAGAGATGTTGTATCGTTAGTTGGTTTTTATTCATCCTGATGAGAATATGTCATTGGAGCACAACATTATGGGTGCTTTGGGTTAAGAATGCTGCCGTGCACCGTGAGAAGCGGTTTGCCTCTCTGCGTTCCAGGGTGAGATGGCAGGAATATAATCTGCTGTTAGTGAAGATGGGCCTAATTCCCAAAAAGTTTAGCATGGCACAAAGTGACTTTGCCCTGCAAAAGTACACGTTACATCGTGCTACATGTCATCATCTGATTCACAAATCAGACTTTGCTCTTGCCCTTCTCACTTTGCGCTGTGTAGTAGCGCTTTGAGCGACACAAAGAGCAACGTGCGCGAAGGGCCAGCGCAAATAACTAAATGTGGGGCGGAACATGCAAAATTCCCATTCAAGGAGGAAAATTAGGAAGAACATTGGCATGGTCAAAAGTGTACTTTTGAGTGCAGAGGGAAAACCTATGCAAATAACAAACACACCCCATCAAGCGCTAAGGAAACCCCATTCACAATAGGTATTGAGCAATAGTCTAGAGTCCAAAGGAGAACGTACATCCTGTAATCTTACTGCCACCCGATACCCATCGCAAAACACAAAGCGCAATGAAAGCGCACGCATAAAAGCGCATAGCAACCCCAATGAGCATGCGATTGCCAGAATGTCGGATATTGCATCCCTAGAACTGATATTATTACATGGAAGGCGGAGGAGGAGGATCAGGAGGAGGGCCAGAATTTTCCATCCACAAACAATTTGGGATGCCATACAAAGAGTTGAAAGATAATGCTTCCCTGCCCATGTCATCCTAGACCTGGCCAGGGAGCGGGAGAATGACGTGGTATCACTCACCATGTGCTCACAGGCTGTGCCACCTCTGGTCAAAGTGCTATCAGCCCTATACTTCATTGGCAGAGGATATTACCAGCATAACATGGCCATTGTGTGGGGTATATCAGAGCCCACACAATCAAGGTGCCTTTACCAGGTCCTGCATTTCATCCTAGCATGTGTGCCTAGGCACATTCAAATGCCATGTGCACTGCAGACAAGGCAGAGAGTGTGCCAGGAAATCTATGCATTTGCACAGTTTACATGGGTACTGGGAGCCATCAACTGCAACCATATGGTGCTGCAACCCCCACGAGATACAGAGCACATTCATCACAACAGGAACTATTGGCATTCTATCAATGTGCAGGTGATTTGTGATGCCAAGGGACACATCATGCATGTCACTGGCAATTATCCAGGATGCAGGCATGACAGCTACATCTTCCGGCATTCTCTCATATATCAGGGCCTTGCATTGGGGACCTTTTGTAAACAGCTGGCTTGTGGCTGAGTATCAACTATCACACACAAACAAGCAGTCACACAGTAACACAAGGAATGACAATACATGCAATTAACAACCATTTACTCCTTTGTAGCAGACAGTGTCACCATTCCTGTTCACACCCATTCGGAGTCCAGCCACCCCCAGTGAGGCACACTACAATGCAGCACACAGAGCCAGTAGGGGCATAGTGGAGCTCACATTTGGAGTGCTCAAGTCACGCTTCCGGTCCCTTCACCACTCAAATGGTATATTGCTATATGCACCCCTTGTAGTATGCAAAATCATTGTGGCATGTTGTGTCCTGCATAATATTATGCCATCCCCCACAGGCACAACCCGTTCCCTTAGCAGGCCAACGGGATAAACGGCAGCACACACGAAACCAGGTAGTACAAACCTACTTCATATCAATATCAACCATTGTGGAACACACACAGTAAAGCCACATCCCAGATGGCCTTTAATGATGCAATCAGGATCAGCCAGCCTGCACCTAACACGACTCTGAGAATGCGCCTCATATACCGATACACTGTGTGTGCCCCATAACACGAAAAGTACAATGCCACCCCATCAACATCCATGACATGAACTGCACAAACCACTGCCAGAGTCATTGCAAGTGGAATACAAAGTCACCATATCACAGGCCCAAAATGCAAAATATAGTAAAGCCAGTCCCAGGCACAATGTCTCCATAATATGTGCTCTCCTGAGTGGCATGCATCAAATGTAAAAAAAAGGCTCACCTGATTGCCATCTTGATGATGTGTCCCTGTGCATCATTGCTGCTGGACCTGCCCACCTCCACTCACCATTCACATGTTTGTGCTCCTGCAATGGGAAAAATCAACAACTTCCCACCCACCCCTTCCACATGTATGTCTCTGAAACCCTCAAAATGTCCCTTCTCCAACCATGAAGATGCCCCTCAGATGTTCCTGAAAGCAAAGTAGCCAACCACAGGATACACAAACAGGAAAAAAGCAAGGTAACACACCCCTTTCCATCAACAGCCCATGGCCATATCAACGAGAACACATCAGAAACATTACACATGACACATGAGAAAGAAACGTCGGCCTCTGACACATACGCCTCACCATAAAGGTACCACACACAACACACATCACCCACACGCATACCGGTCAACTGAATCATCCATCTATGTGGATCGTGGCAGTCAGGTGTTTAGAATGACCATGCATCATGGACAGAGGTGGAATTTGAACCAAAGGAGGCCATGGAAATAATACTCAAAGTGGACCCATATCACACTTCTACTGCAAGGCCAACCCTATTCCCATGAGAAAATGTGAAAAAACCACATAAAAGAGACACAGGGTGCAGAATTCTACTGTGAATGTAACATATTTCCCAATAGGCCAATTCTATCCCTGATCATGGAGTGGCTACTCAACATGACATGTTCGGAAATGGCATGCAAGGCTGACATGACAGGAGTGCAAATGTAATGACACATGAAAAATGAAGCTATCCTCACCAAAAACATGTTCACAGGAACATCCCAAGGAGACTGACTCGAAGTAGCAAGTTGTGGATGCACAGCCAGTAACCAAAATCACATGCATAGCTGATCAAGGAGACATGCACACACACATTATGTAGCACAACTCACATCTTCAGTGACCATCACCCAGTCATCACTAAATCACATCATCCATGCAAACCCTACATGGTGGTACATCTGTGGTGCTGTGAATCCCTCACCACCTCCACCTAGTACTGGGTCTCTACATTGGTGCTAGGAGGGCAAGTGTTCCGCTTAGGGAATGGGGACTTGGGTGCAAATAGCGAGCTGGGGTTTCTCTCAGGGAATGTGGGCACTGGATGAGACAACATACTTGAAATAACTGGACAATTGTTTGGACCAGCTAAAAGAGTATGGGCCTCATTACACGGTAGGCGGTGAACCATGGCGCAATTAGCGCCATGGTTCATGCCGGTAAAATACCAGCACCGCCTTGGTGGAAAGGGGAATTACCGCCCCATTCCAAGGTTGGAGGGGCGGTAATTCCCCCTTCCACCATTGCCCTTCCCCATTCCCATTTTTGCCCCATAGGGCATAATGGGAATGGGGAAGGCGCTAATTACGGCACCGCAAATTGCGGTACCGTAATTAGCTCCCTGGGTCCCTTTGCGGGTTGGTTTTTAACGCCTGCAAAAAGCAGGCGTTAAAATCCCCAACCCGCAAAGGGACCTCATAGTAAGGCAGTAAGGATTTACCGGTACCGGTAAACCCTTACCGCCTACCGTGTAATGAGGCCCTATGTCTGACAGACAGCACATATACACATCAATGTTTAATGGAATGTTCCTCTGTATGTGGGAGGCTGTAGCAGCATGGACGTCATTTGAGGGTCGCCTGGGGTCGCAGTTGAGACCCGTGAGGTCTACCTTGATACCCCTGTGGTCTCCCTTGCTACCCCTAGAAAAAAAAGATGCTTATTTAAACTTTTTTTTAAACTTTTTTTTTTAATGTAAGCTCCTGGGCTGTGGCCAGTGTCTTGTGGCTCTTTATTTTTGGAGTGGCTGACTTTCTTATGCAGGTGTATTACTTTGAGCAGTGACGCTAAATAAGAAAAAATAGGAATAACACATAATTTGTCTTTCTGGAATTCTATCCAATAATTGCTAGACCTTAAAGGTTTATTTTCAGGCACACTTCAGGTGGCGAGTCACTGATTTAGCCTGTTCATAAACACCTCAATTCAGCCTTTCACCCTTCTGAGGTCAATAAATGAGTACCAACACAGGTTGGGTGATATTGTATGTATATTTGATCTATATAAAGCGCTTAAGCGTAAGTGCTATATAATAACATATCATTATCATTTGGCCATGGACGTCTGCTTGCATTCACAGTAATTTGGTAATATGGTCCTATGCACTCTGATATTAACGATACATATGGTGATCCATTCTTATATGAAATGTATATAACATAGTGATATTGCAACCATATTTTTTCTAGTGTACTTAGTAACAATATGTGATGTCCCTTCCTGTTTTGCCAACGGATGAAAGGTTGTGTTCCATCGCTTCCCATGATGTCACATCGAGGTGGGGGCCGAATGACATCACTTCCTGTGATGTCATCAGAGGGCAAAGGTCATGTGATGTCACTTCCGCTCCCCCTGGTATTTTGGTGAAATGACGTCCCTGTCTAACAGTCCACAAAACCACATCAGTTTTATCCACTGAGCATGGTGTCATGTTCAGTCGCCCAGTCCGAAAGAGTGCCACTACCATGAGCAGTTGACCTACTGCCTCAAGAGCACAATGGCCCTGACATAAGGACACAAAAATAATTCAGTCCACCCAGGATGAGAACAAAAATAAAGAAAACAGTCCACCCTGAACGAGGATTAAATCAAATACAGTCCACGTTTGACAGGGATAAAATAAAAAAACAGTCCACTTTGGATGGCAGTAAAAATCAAATACAGGTCATTCACCTTGAATGGTGGTAAAAAATAAAATAAAAGTGCAAAAACATGTCCACCCTGCAAGGGGGTGAGGGGTTAAAAAAAGAAAGAAATTGAAAAATATTAATGCCCCCTTTACGGGCACATGGACACAAGGATGCATGAAGAAGGGGTGGTGGTAGCAAGAGGATAGGGGTGTGTGTGGACATGGCCAATGGCATCACCTGTGTGGTTCACCTGGAAGCCCCATCCTGTTGTGGATCCTGGGATGGTGCACTCTGACCACTCAATAACAAAGCCTAGTCCTCATTGACTACTGCCACTCATGGTTTATTTCCAGGCACACTTCAGGTGGCGAGTCACTGATTTAGCCTGTTCTTAAACACCTCAACTCAGCCTTTCACCCTTCTGAGGTCAATAAATGAGTACCAACACAGGTTGGTGATATTGTATGTATATTTGATCTATATAAAGCGCTTAAGCGTAAGTGCTATATAAAAACATATCATCATTTGGCTTCGGACGTCTGCTTGCATTCAAAGTAATTTGGTAATATGGTCCTATGCACACTGATATTAACGATACATATGGTGATCCATTCTTATATGAAATGTATATAACATGGTGATATCGCAACCATATTTTTGTAGTGTACTTAGGAACAATATGTGATGTCCCTTCCTGTTTTGTCAAGGGGTGAAAGGTTGTGTTCCATCGCTTCCGTGATGTTTCTTTGAGGTGGGGTGTCAAATTACATCACTTCCTGCAATGTCATCAGAGGGCAAAGGTCATGTGATGTCACTTCCGCTACCCCTGGTATTTTGGTGAAATTACATCCCTGTGTAGCAGTCCACAAAACCACCTCAGGTGAATCCACTGAGCATGGTGTCATGTACAGTCGCCCAGTCCGAAAGAGTGCCACTACCATGAGCCGTTGACTCACTGCCTCGAGAGCACAATGGCCCTGATATAAGGACACAAAAAATAATGCAGTCCACCCTGGACGAGGACTAAATCAAATACAGTCCACCTTTGATAGGGATGAAATTAAAATACAGTCCACCTTGGATGGCAGTAAAAATCAAATACAGTTCACCTTGAATGCTGGTAAAAAAAAAAAAGTACAAAAACACATCCACCCTGCAAGAGGGTGAGGGGTTAAAAAAAGAGAAACATTTAAAAAAATAAATGCCCCCTCCACGGGCTCATGGACACAAGGGTGCATGAAGAAGGGGAGGTGGTAACAAGAGGATAGGGGTGTGTGGGGACATGGCCAATGGCATCACCTGTGTGGTTCACCTGGAAGCCCCATCCTGAGGTGGATCCTGGGATGGTGCACTCTGACCATGCAATAACAAAGCCTGGTCCTCATTGACTATTGCCACTCATGAGAGGGATGCATGCACAAGGGCACCAATAGCTATAATGGCCTTGTGATGGATGTTGCGGGTGGCCAAAGAGTCATCATGCATGGTGACCCTTGATGTCTCAAAATGCATGTTGAGAGATTGTCTCAAGGAATCCATCTCTTAGCGGAGGTTGTCCCTTGTGGCAAACATTTCATCATGCAGAGATTATCTCAAGGAATCCATGTCTTCATGGCAGGACTACCCTAAGCCCAATATCTTCACCTAAAGGAATTTACTCTGGGATTCCATGTCTTGATGGCAGATTCCCTTAAGCCCATCCTCTCCATCTGCAAGTATTTACTCTCGGATTCTGTGTCTTGACTTTGGGATTCCCTTATGGCCAACATCCCCACATGCAGTGTTTCCTTCAAGGTGTCCATCTCAAGCCAGTGGTGGTCCCTTGAGGCCAATTCATCATGCAGGGATTGTCTCAAAGACGAGCCATCATTGTGAATTGCCTGTCTCAGTTGTTGCATCTCCTTTCCTGTAGCAAGAGGTAGAATTCGGCAGTTTGTGCAAAATTTGAAGAGATGGCATTTTCTGCCATACGATGGATGTCCCTATCGACTAGACTCAAATAATAATAAATTTAGCATTTATATAGCACTACAATTCCTCAGGCATCTGAGCTCTGCTTATTATTAACCACGGTGTGTGTTTCTCATTTATCAACCTCAGAACAATGAAAGGCACAGTTTGGCCCTGCCGGGATTCGAACCTGCGTGAGCAGGCTCTGCACAGATATCAAAGTGAGTGCTCTACTCGCTGTGCTATCAGACCGGCTGTGCTTTCTTACCAACCAAATCCAATGGTTGGTAGCGCACACCCTGATAAACAGTGTTCACAAACCTAGGAGTGACAATGATACCCTGACTGCATTTGAAGCACTTCGAACACTAACCCCACATTAGAGGCACACTGCATGACAAGTTTTGCCTATATTGCATGAGAAAAATTTTAATACATGTCTTGATGTTTGTCATGAGATGGATGTAATTTTAATATTATGATCAGTATGGACCGTGCATAACAAGCAGAAATAAATGATCTTGTATGCACAAAGGAAACACAAATGCTTGGTGCATTTCTAATGACATATCTGCACTGTAAATAGAATTCTGAAAAGAACTGGAGATCTGAGGAAGGGGTAGCTTTTCACTTTGTTTGTAAAATATATGTATCCTCCCCACTTATTAGTGGAAGCCCCCCATTATCAAAACATTTAGGGCCCAACCCTCTTTTGTTTATAGGAATAAGCAGCCATACATACATACAGGCATATGTGAGAGTTGAAGGCCCAACAATAGAACGATTGCTGAGCCCCTCTACTTCAACCATGCCTACATCCAGTATGTGAAGTATCATGTTTACTCCTGCTGACCAAACCTGTGTTGCCAAAATCCCTATAACCCCCATCGCCACATTGCCCAAGGCCAGCTTCATGGTTACCCATGCCCACTTGCAGCTCAACTATGTGCGAGGAGAGTGCAACATGGACATGACCCATGTTCACTTACATGACCACTGAACAATCAACACTCCTAATGTAGAATGAACATCACTCAACCATTTCATGTCCAACCACTGCCACTCCTGCCCCGAATACACCCTCATTCCACTTTGCACTTGCAATGTCGCTCATCCATGTCCACTGGCCGCTAGGACAACTCTGATGCTGTCCACTGCTTGGTGGCATTCCATGTGAGTCCGAATCTCTTTTCACTATGCCCTATCCAATAGCATGATACCTGGGACATGTCATTGACATATGCCTTGCAGGCCATTGCCACATATAGGTGTATTGTTGACGTTATAAAATATGAATACAGTAATGCGTGCTGTTCAAACATCTACCTTGTAGGATGCACAACTCTTCAAATGGAGTCAGCTCATCCGCAAGTGATGATCCACCTCCAGTAGCGTGGGCAGAGGCCACATTGGTGCAGAGCTTCTCCTTGTCCATCGCTTGAGGTCCCCATTCTCTTGTGGACATTTTCTGCAGTGTGCCTCTCCACACCACAGGCATTGATGTGATCTGTGACCTCCTGCCACATGCTCCACCACTGAGTCACAGGAAGGGTACTGCCAGCCCACAGGTACAGGTCGACCTGGTGTTCGTCGACATAATCTGTGATTGTCAGCTCCTCATCTGTAAGCGTCTTTTCCATGGTGGCCCCTGCTCCTTCACGCATGCCTCTTCGTAGGGTGCTGCCTGTTCCTTCTCTGCAGACTGGCCCCTCTTGCCCCTAGTGGGACTTGGTGGAACAGAGGCACCTGTAAGCCACCACCATGTTTAGCAGGTGGACCCTTCTTCTGCCAGCTTCCCCATCCTCAACCCCTCCCTCTCTGTAGAGCTCTCCCACTCATGGTGGAAACGGGGTTCATGGCAAGCTACCCTCAAATCTCTGTGAAAGGTCTGCATTGCACCCCCTAAACTCTCTGCCTCCGTGCATGCCAGGAAATACATGTTGCATCCCCTAAATGCCTCCACCTCTGCGCATGCCAGAAAATGCACATTGCACCACCTAAATGTTTCTGCCTCCACGCACACAAGGGAGGGCAAGTCATAGGACCGCGCATACATGTGCTACGTGCAGTGTGCAAATTACACACATAGGGCCCTTTCTCTGATTTTCATTCTGCTGCCTCATGCATGAACGAGAGACACCTGTTCCTCAGTGTTAATTGTGCCTTGTGCCATTTCTTGTCCCCTCAAGCCATATTTTGCCTCCAACCCTCAACATCTCATGCTGCCTGGTAGTGAGTTACTGTTTGCTGGCAACTAGCACTGCCTTGGAGTGCCTGGTATTCCTACCTAGCCTGTTCACCTGCGGCTCTCCTGTCAGGCTCTGTACCACCTCATCTGCCATATTGTGACTCACCTCAAAACCACCACCACAGCTCCACAGCATGCGTTTCTGGGGCCCAACTTCACCCCACCAGTCTCAGGAGGAATATGTCTGGAACATTGAGCCACACCCACAAGGCGAGGCTGAGGTCTATCAACCTCACTGCTGCAGAATTTGGCATCCTGGGTGAGCAGGTCTTAGCCCATTATGATGCTCTCTTCGATCTGCAAAAGCAGCTTGGGGTGTGTGGTCGTGAGAAGATCTGGGTTGACATCACTGCTATTAGCCTGTAATGGGTGGCAGTCCGTACAATGGACCATGCCAAGAAGCTCTGGGATGACCTCTGGACTCAGAGCTAGACGAATGTGGCCCTGAAGGTAGGTACTACCATGGAGGTACACTCTGCAGGCCACCATTGAGTGTCACTCCCTTCACCTGGGGTCCTGGACAGGATAAACCCAGCCGTCCATGACGAGGTCCTTGACCTACAGGCATGCATCTAAGCTGCTGGTGAGTACTCACAGGGTGATCTTTCCCACAGGGTTTGTGTGTCCTGCATGGGTATACATGAATTGAGCACATTGTTTCGTTTTGCAGTATGTGTGTTGAACAATTCTAGAATGGCATGCAGCCTCACGACTCAGAGTATGTGATAGCACACATCTGTGAAGTGGACCGATGTACAGCAGAGCTCTGTCAGCTTTTGTTGACAAATTATACTCGTGTGCATGCAATCTGAGGTGCTGACAGCAAGGTGGAAGACAGGAACAGTTGCCAGATTGATATGTTGCAGGCATGTGAGGTACATTCATGCCCACCTCCTCTATAGGTTGTTCAATTCTGTATGATGATTGCATCATCCCCACTAAGCATCTAAGACTGAAACATTTGTATGGATGTATGTTAATGGCAATTTAGCATATTCGACTATCTGGAACAACATTGTCTCCTGTCAGGCTACTGAATGAGGGGGCAAACATGCTATGTCATCATGGCATTTGTTGGTGTTGGGAGCAACTACATTGCGGCTTGATCCTCAGCAATGGGTGCATGTATGCATTGCATGCTTTCATGTTGGACTGTCATGGGTGCATGCTGCTATACGTGGGTGGATGGTGAGGTGTCTATGGTGCTACAGACACATGTGGCCAGGAGCCCTTTCCATGGCCAAGCCTGCAGGATACACTTAAGCCACTGCTTCATTGGTATTGTGGTGTGAAATGAGTTGATGCCATGTGTATGTGGCCACACATCACTTTGCTATTTTCACATGTGCATGCCTCATCGTGACTTGTCATTCTGCTTTCACTTGTGGGACTGCTTTCATTCTGAGTTCAGAACATGGGCCTGTGTGTTTGAGGCAGTTGGTTGTTGGCTCATGCTGACAGCATGCTACTAACACTTTTGAGGAGAGTACACATGTATGCACGTATGATTGATTCCTATCATCTTTGTTCCCTTTCCCACAGTTTCTGCAGCAGCTGGAGAAGAGGATAGAAACTGTACTCTGGAGCTGAATCCCAGGAACAAAGACTCCAGACCAAGGACCCCAGGCATTCCCAGTTGTTTCCACCTCATCTGAGGGTGATGTGCCCGGGAGAGAGTCCCATACATCTGCCAATGCTGCTGATGGGGAGTCTCAGGATTCCATCATTGTGGTGGACACCCCAGCAGCAGAGGGACAGGGTGGTGGTGACAGGGGCCCAAACCCATGGAGACCTCATTGAAGTTGAGTGGAGGAGGAGAATGAGGAGGAGAAGGAGGAGGCCATTGCAGGTCTGCCCACAGTGTCAGCTGGGGGTAAAGAGGGGGATGTTCAGGCTGCACACCTGACCTGAGCAAGGAGGCTGTGTATTCTACCATGGAAGGGGGAGCACATCCTCCTGTCCCAGGTTCATGTGCTGCAACACTACCCACCTTTACAGATGCCTCCACCCAGACAGAGGCTACATTTCTGGCTGATGTGGCCATCCAGGATGCATTGCAGTGACTGCTAATGGGTGGCTTGAGGTGGCGGGTTCTATGGGAAGCATTTGTAGAGCATCACAGGCAGATGGGCCACCTCTTGTCACAACTGGCAGAAGCACTGCTTCCTGATGGTTTCTCCGGACATGCCACTGCAATGGTCCCCTCCTCCTCATCTATGCTTCATTCATCCTCATCTGTGGCCTCCATGCCAGCTACATCCGTGGCTTCCTGTGCCCCTGTCCCACCATTGACTAGTCTGGATGTGCCTGTGTTCCTGGTGGAGGTGGAAGTCCTTTCCATGGCAGATGAGGTGGTCACTGAGCCTGCCCAGGACCCTACAGGGGAACAGGCTGTGGAGGAACACCAGGCACTTGAGGGCAGTGCAGGTGTTGTACTCTCCTGACACAGACTTTCATCCAATCAGAGAGAGTACCTGCGCCACATTGCCAGGCAGCATGAGATGTTGACAGTAAGGAGGCAAATCATGAATGGTATTGCCAAAAGGATGAGGCAACGAAGCACTCATAATGTGCAAGTGAGTCAGAGGGCATGAGCTTCAGTTTGTGAGAGAACAGGAGGAAGAGAAGCAGCAGGCACATGGTGCAGAAATAGCTAGGACCAGGGTCGAGATTGAGGAGAGGCTGGCTTAGAAGTGGACTTCCAACCTGTAGTATTCTTGCAGGGCAGCGAAGGAGATTGAGCATGGGATGACGGAGGCCCTGCAAGCTCTACAGGAAACAACTGAGGTCTTCCTGCAGGAGGCAGAAGTTGATGGTGAATCGTCCTTGGTTGAGGCATTGACAAATATAGGCATGGACTAGCCCGCTGACTGTATATAGTTGACTAGTTGTAGGTTTTCTTTTGTTATATTTATTTTTTCATTTGCATTCTTGCACATAGTTTTGCATCAATACCATTTAATTTTGTTATTCAACACCACTGTTTGCAGTCTCTTTGTCCATGTGCAGCTTTTGTTTGTACATGATCTCCAACTAGGTATGTCCTATGTCTGTCATGTTTGTTCAGGTCACACTTTGTGGGTCATGTTGGTACAGGCCTATTTGCTGGGGGACATATTTGCATGCTTCGTGTAAGTGTGATGTTTAGTTTGATGCCTTCATGGCCAATGTACATATTTGGACAGTGGTAAAAGTGGGGAGATGACATGTTTGGAGTTGCACATGTTTGACGTCTTTGTCATTTACATCTGTTGATTGGCTACTCCCGTGCTTTGCAGTACAGGCATGTTGGTCATCACTGTACATGGTGTGTGTGCGTGTGTCTAACATGTATGCTGTGGTTGGCATTGCACTTCCTCTGTTGTACATGTGTTCATGGGTGTTGGGTCATGTTGGGGGTTGTTTGAGGTAAGCTTGGTGGCATTACTTTGATTGACTTGCCCATATGGCCATGTGGACATGTGTTTCACAAGTAGGGAAGGGAGCATTGTAAGTGTGGAGGTTACAAGAGATGTTTGCCTGATGCCATTTATGGTGCAGGGCCATTGCATGTTTGCTGCTGTCGATGTATAAGTGTTGGTTGAGTATGTTTTGTATTGTGTCTAATGGTGACGATGTGGGGAGACATTTGGAGATGAGAGATATGTTTCATCATGATGTTTTGGGTCTCACATTGAGGATGGGTACTGATTTGCTGAGGTGTCTGGCCTGATTTCCCATGAAGCGGGGATGTCTGGGGTATCTGTTGGCAGCTCATTTACCTCTGGTTATTCACTTCTTAGGAGTTCTGGTTCTTGGATGTTGTATTCCTGTATGGTTCCACAGCAGTTTGGGTGGCCTTTGGCACTTGCTTGCCATATGGATGTGCACACACTTCATGAACATGTATTGCTTATTGGCATTGGGTATATGGGGACGGGATGTGGTCTCACTCCTATTCTCTGGGCTACACACCTCACATGTGGACTATGCCAGCTTAACATCAAGGCACAAAGGTGTAGCTGCTGTGATGATTTGGTAGGCTGTTGTGCAGCTGATTGTGATCCAATGAGTAGCCATTGATGAGCTGACTGTCCTGGATTCACCAGCACTGCTTCCAAGTGATCATGCGAGGATGTCTGCCAGGTGTAGTTAATGGAAGATACCAGCCAGAGGGGTTCAGGAAGGTAAGTGCTCCACTGAACTGGGCTGTGGGTGTTCCTGATTCATAGCTGCCAAGTGTTGTTGGTGTTATGATGTTTACAAGGCGGACGCCACCATCGTACTGAACAAGGCCCGCAAGCCTGCTCGTCACCTTCTAGGGACAGTGAATTGGTGTGGGCATCCATCACTGTTGGGTATGTGGCTGTAGCCTTTTCCGAAGAGGTCATGGTTGTGTGCCAGCATAATGTTTTGTCTGCTCAGCAGGCAACAATATTAGTACATCTCCGGAGTCCAATTCTTGTGTCCAGACGTGCAAGAAGTATTGGGGAGACATCCAGTGAGCTTTTGTCAGGCACATGTTGTAGCCAAATTACATGGGAGTGAATGTGATCTAGTTAGGTGGAATAGGGATTCATCATGGACCTCTGTGAGCAAGATGGTTCAATGGATGTTCTGTTAGATGTTTCAAATTTCATCCAAGTCCTGGTGTCAGTACTGTGCACTGAATGAGCATGTGTGGGCATTGGCGCAATGTGTATTTGGAGTGCCTTATTGTGATGTTGGCTCAGGAGGATAGCTCAGGGGCGAAATGCTCGACTTAGAAGCAAGACAACATGGAGCAACAAAGGTTCTATGCTTGGATCCGCGCTTAGAAACTTCTAGGCAATGTTCCCTCTAATTATTTTTCTCTGAGTGCGGGAATGGTTATCTTTCATGCACACTTTATTTTCTATGTGCGCAACTGAATAATGAGGTAAGCCACTTTGTGAGCATTCCTACACAGAGATTTACTATCTCCGAAGAGTTTGGAAGGATATTTCCCTTTCCCAACCACTGCAATTCTTTACAAATCAGTGTAAAAGGTGCATTTTACAATTCTTTTCAAACATTATAGGCTCAAACAAATATTTTATTTATATAAGGAGCGCTCATCAACCAGTTCGAGACTTCCAGATAGGCAATAGTACCTACCAAAAGTACTCCAGTGCAGAGAAAGAAATGTGTATGCACCAAAAAAGATTTGTATATTCAGGATTAACAATACGTTTATTTGTGGCTATTAGTTTGTTGACATTCCTCAGAGACAATGCAGAAAGTGTTTAATGCCTTTGAAATAAAACTCGTTTTTTTACAGAAAACAAATATTGTTCATCACTGATGTGGTTGTCAAATAATTCAGATGTAAAATGGAATAATGGCAGCTAAAAGTAATGTGTAAGAAAACATGCCGATAGGAGTTCATGTGCCACTTTAATGAAGTAATTCAAGGACCAGGAGAACATACCTCTATTTGTGTAAGGGCGATAATTGCATCAGAATAACTGCACCACAGAATCTGATTAGAATTCCAGGGTCTCTGCTTACTATCCACATTACGTTGTCCTGCGAGTTGTGACAATATTTACTCAAAACAAGCCATTCATTTTTACTCTCTAATAACAGGAAAAATGTACCCAAAGAAAATGGGAAACAATGACCATGCAGGAGCCCTCCCGCTGCTTCTATTCACAAGGTTCCACCGATATTTTTTTGAATCGGTGACCAGCAGAGCAATGGCGTAAGTATGAGCTCTAATATTATTACTGCCCGATGTCAAGAAGAATTTTAAGGGGAAAGAACATATTTATTAAGCATGAAATATCCCTGTCAAAGCTAATTATTTTCTTACTCCGTGAAAACTCATTTGATTCCAAGTATGGAGTACAATCGTATCAGGGCCCTGCTTGTAACCCTGACATAGGAGGTGAAAAGACAGGGCTCATAATGCAGCTTATAGTTTTGCCCACCCTTCTTCACAACAGCTGAGATAAAATTCAACAAGAACCTTACTGAGGTTTCTTCAGGAGCCTGTTGAAAAACATCACATATATTTGCCTTTAAAGTCTATAGTAGCAATGCTCACAGGTACAACAACAGATTGTGTGCCTTCTTCTTTAACTAGGGACCCCTCTTCTAAAATTCACAGATATAATTTAAACAAGATCCACAGGGATGCTAGAAATAATAAAACAAACGCATGATTATTTTGATTACCAAATAAACAACACGTTTCCTCCACTGTACTGTACTGCCAAAATATCTGATTTGGTTTTTGAAAGTTGCGGATTTGTTCTCTACCACGAAGGAGTGTTCTCCTTTGCCCTTCGACTCATACCCCTCCCCGGCTCATGTTCTAGCCTCCAATAATAATAGTCTGGGTTCTGTAAAAGAAAATGGGGGTTTGTAGTAGTATAACACTAATTTGGATATTTTCATACCCACAGTACTTTGCAAGCAAAACATATTTAAAGCCTCACCATGACAGTTTACGAAAATGTCATGAATCTACATATGCACAATTACTATGAAGGGAATACAAGACTGTTTGCAACATACTACACCTTTAAATTGTTGGGTAGGAGTATACAAGCGCTGAGTGAAAATGTTTTTGTATACCAGTGAATTACTGTATAATATGTTAAGGTCTAGGCCCCATGGAACTCTGAAAACTTGAAAAGGATGCAGATTGTGTAAAAAAGCATTCTATTTATCTGAAAATCCATTGCCCTAACACTATATACACATAATGCCAGGCATAGTCCATACCCATTATTCTTTGCCGGGCAAGTAAATGATGTTGCAGTGTTGCTCTCCACTTATAGGGCAATGTTAACAATGCTAAAGTAGGAGACGCTGAACATGGCATTTGCCTACTCATAATCTTTAGAGGGCAAAAAATATTTTAGTTTTATAATGCATTAACTTGCAAGGTGCATTACAAAGTGATTGCGTGATATCTGTACACAGAATAGGAAGCATGGGATGAGGCTACACATACAAGTAGCCTGCTTACATACAGTCAGTATCCGATATTTGAGCTGACAGTTGGGTTACATAGTCTGGGTGACACTTTTGCTAAGGCACCATGGATGCTCGCGAGTGTGTGGTGACATTTAGAATGGACCACATTTTGGGAACTTTGCATCAAGGTCTTCATTCCCACTCCTAATAAGTAAAAATTGGAGTACACATCGCAGTCTTGCCCTAACGGAGGAGTCCCGCGGAGACCTGTTTGGAAGAACGGAAACACTAAGTCCACATCATCTGGGGTGTCAGGTACGGCACCCCAGGCACAGTCTAAACACTACCTTAGACCTTGGCTACCACAATACACAGACATCCAAAATTGATAACTGCAAACACACACCGATGTGACCCCATTTTGGGGTTCTTATATGCCCTGAGGATGGCTTAGGTACGGAAACCATGGAGAGTACCAAGCCGAAACTCGAGTCAACACTTGTTTGTTTAAGCTCCACCGGACTACAGAAATTGTGTGGTCATCATGATTGCTATGGAGAATGTTCATATAAAAACTAGATAATTGATATGTGCCAGCCCTGTAATGGATTGATGCATTTATTGTGAAAAAGACACTGCACTTTTGGGTCAAGCTATTAGACCTTTTGTATACTTCCAAAAAATGTTTATTTTGCGTTTCTTGCACTGTATGAATGGACCATGAATGTGAATGAATGATGTGGGTTGTATGAGCTACAGAATGGGTCACAGTTGGTTGTGTCGTGTTGTTTTGCTCACATTGTAATCAAATTGTCAGTATATATTGTGCTCATATACTTTTAATGAATGAGGGTAACTTTTTATACACTATATTTTCACCTTCTTTCCATGTATGATATAGAATAAAGAATATATTTTTTGGTAACAAATTCAAGTTTTGGTTCTATGTAAGGAGATCGTCACAACTAGAATAATTAATAAATGCCATAAGAGTTGGTATATACCCTTTGGGTCTGTACACATTGTGAAAGATACCATGAGTAACGGAAATTCTTGTGCTTAAACGTCATTCATATTACAACAAACAGTAAACAAGTGGATGTAGGTGCAAGTCTGGTAACCTTTTGCAGAGCCAAGGTAGGCATAGTCATGGTTGTTCGGTAATATCTGGATATGGCCTGGGGCGGTCTAGAGTCATACGGTGTAAGTGTGGTAGAGTCAAGTATAGGAGTCATGAGTCGGTAAGTGTTACTCACCGGTATGGGGAGTGCGTAAAAAACAGACCGGTCCTTTTGTGCTGGGTATTTGCTTGAAGAGCTCGGGTTGGAGCCTCCACCCGATCCTCCTCTCTGTGAGGGAAATGAACTCTTTAAACTGATATGACCACCTGCTAAACTGTACAGGCAAGGGGACCGATCAATCAAAAGAGCAGGGAGAACACAACGCCACGGACCCAGCTGTAAAGAAAAGACAAGAGATGAATATTCTAACGGAATCAACCCTGGCTTTCCCCAAAACCATTACCCTTACTAGAGTACCTGAGTTCCCCTTATGCCGTAAAAAAGGACCTGGAGCAACCGATAAAGCAGAAGAGACTTTAGGTACTAGCTAAATGTGAAAACTGCCCAATGATGGTAATCAAGGAATAATACTTTACCACTGGTGGAGGCGAGAATAGTGCAAAGGATCCCGGGCAACAACTAAAGTATAAAACAAAAAAAGGAAGGTTAGTAAAGTAGTTATCTCCGGACGGAACGAGGGTCGCACTGGTTTTGGGATGGTGCACCACAGCAAAGTGTTCCAAAATGCACTTTAGAAATGAAGCAATGTAATCCAAAAGATGGGGTAACAGTTCGATGAAAAAACAGGATTAAAAAATGAAGAATTTGCCTTACCAGTGTTATTCCCCAGGAGAAGGCAAACACTCCGAGGAATGAGCTCAAAAGTCCGTGGACAAATGAGAGATGGTATTCATACAGGAAGCAACTGTAGCAAAGTCATAAACCAGGAGTCCAGGAGCAGGCAAAAGGTCTGGTACACGAGCGGACAGCAAACAAAACCAAATCACAATCCAGGAGTCCAGGAGCAGGCAAAGGGTCTGGTACACGAGCGGACAGCAAACAAAACCAAGGCAGGATCAAGAACTAGGAGTCTGTGTGCAGGCAAGGTCGGTACATGGGCGGACAGCAAACAATACCAAGGCAGAATCAAGATTTAGGAGTCCGTGTGCAGGCAAGATCAGTACATAAGGCACAGAAAGTAGCACTTCAGAAAAATGCCGGCTGCAACTATAAACAAAAGCGGTGTTCTGAAAACCGCTGTAGGTTAAGTACAACAAGGAGGCGGAACATAATCGAAAACGAGGCTCCCGTATTAATGCCGGAAACTACAACCCATGTCAGGTTTTCTGGGAAATGTAGTTTATTGCAGCTATTCACCATGGCAGCTGACACCGCCGTAGCCCCTTATGAAGAGCAACCACTTTCTTGTTCCTTCTTCTGGCTTTACATAGAGCTCCCCAACTGTCCTTGTTAACGCGGGAGACCAGGGGGGCACGGGGCAGACACCGGGATGTGGGATGAGGCGAATGTCGGGGTGTAACAGCATCCACCCCCAAAGGCGGCGGAGACCCCCTCCTAGCATGGAAGAGGCGTAAGAGCACTGGAGAATGTATGTTGCATAATGGTTCCCAGGATCTGTCCTCGGGACTGTACCCTTTCCAATTTACCATATAGAAGGGGCGCCCCCTGCGGAGATGAAAGTCCAGAATCTCTGCCACTTCATACTCATCACCCTCATCCACCTGAACTGGAGGAGGGCGATCGGGCAGCCGAGTAGAGAGCAGACAAGGTTTCAAAAGACAGACATGAAACACAGGATGCTGTTTCCAAGAGGTAGGTAAGGAAAGACATACAGCCACCGGATTTACAATCTCCGTGATGGAAAAAGGACCGACGAATTTAGGCAGCAAGCGTTTGCCAGGCATTCGCAAATTGCGGGTGGACAACCAAACCTTCATACCCACTTCATAGTCGGGTGCAGGGTTTCTGTGACGATCAGCGTTCTTTTTAGCCCTCGCATGGGCTTGGAATAGATGCGACCGGACCGTTCTACAGATCGTTACCAACTCCCTCACACAATCCTGAGCCACCGGGTTGTCGATGGGAAGAGTCGGGTCTAGTGGCAATGATCTTGGATGACATCCACACAGAGCAAAAAACGGTGAGACCCCTGAGGCGGTATGCATAGAGTTATTATAAGCGAATTCTGTAGAGGGAAGCATCGTCAACCATGAGGCTTGAAAGCGGAGGCAGAGGCAGCAAAGGAATTGCTCAAGGGTGGCATTAACCCTCTCAGTTTGTCCATCAGTCTGAGGATGGTAAGCAGAACTGAACCGGTCGTCAATACCAAGGGACGCAGTCAAGGCCCTCCAGAAACGTGATGTAAATTGAGAGCCACGGTCCAAAATCATGATAGTAGGCAGACCAAAGAATCGAAAAACGTTCTTAAGAAAAAGGGAAGCCAAGACTGGAGTGGAGGGCAGACCCGAACAGGGAATGAACAATGCCATTTTGGTGAAGTAGTCAATGACCACCCATATGGTATCAAAGCCCTTCACAGGAGGTAGGTCCACAACAAAGTCCATAGAAACCATGTACCATGGCTTGTGGGGCACAGGAAGAGGCCGTAACAGACCCACAGGTTTAGAACGGGAGACTTTGCATTGAGAACATACTGAACAGGATGCCAAATAGTCAACCACATCCCTGGACATAGTGGGCCACCAAGACCATCGGCGTAAGGCCTCCAGCGTCTTCTGTTGACCTGGATGAGCCGCGAATAGAGAGTCGTGTGACCAAGCCAGGGCACGCAGGCGTGCCTGCCCTGGAGGCACAAACAGACGTCCCTGAATGTAGGGCAGGCCTTGCACCACATCAAGATTAAGAGTGTCACATTCCTCCTTATGTGTGGAGACCCAGTATGAAATCAAAGTCCGCAGAGTAGGTTGAGGGGTGCAGGCGCAGACAACGTTACAAGGTAATAAGAGAGGTTTGTCAGACATTTCGCTGCCAGAATGAAGGGAAATGCGTGACAAAGCATCCGCGCCAGAATTCAATCGGGCCGGCCGATATGTGATTGTGAAATGGAACTGGGAAAAAAAGGATGCCAGCGAGCCTGTCGGGCAGTAAGGCATTTCATTGATTTAAATGCCAAAAGACTCCGATGATCTGAAAAGACCATGGGCCTCATTACAACCCAGGCGTTAAGGGCTTAACGGCGCCGTTGGCGCCGTTAACCCTTAACGCCTGATTACCAAATGGAAGGCGCTAACCCGCCTTGGTGCTAATTACGGCACCGTAATTTACAGTGCCGTAATTAGCGCCTTCCCCACTCCCATTATGCCCCATGGGGCAAAAATGGGAATGGGGAAGGGTAAATGGGGAATGGGGATTTACCGCCCCACTCACCTTGGAATGGGGCGGTAAATCCGCCATCCACCATGGTGTAAACACAGTTTACACCATGGTGGTAAAGTAGGGAATTTACCACCTGGGTTGTAATGAGGCCCCATGACCTGATGACGAGCCCCCAAAAGATGATGCCGCCATTTGGAGAAAGCATCTTTTATGGCTAGGAGTTCCCGTTCAGTGATCGGATAGTTACGCTCATAAGGGGTCAATTTTCTTGAAAAGAATGCAACTGGATGAACCTTTCCTGAATCTGGACATCTCTGGGAGAGAACTGCCCCGATAGCTGACCCAGAAGCATCGGCCTCAACCAAAAACGGGAGTAAAGGGTTAGGATGATGTAATACTGGAGCGGAAGTGAATGCTGCTTTAAGGGCATCAAAAGCTTGCTGTGCCTCCTGGTTCCATTGGTAGGATTTCTTAGAGCTAGTCGGTGCCGTCAGAGGCGCAGAGATAGAGGAAAAAGAACGGATGAAGCACCTATAGAAGTTCGAAAACCCCAAAAATGATTGCAAAGCTTTAATCGATGTAGGAACGGCCCAGTCCAAAATAGCTCTAACCTTGGAACGACTCATTCGTATACCCCGGCTGGTCAAATCATAACCAAGAAATTCCACCTCAGTGGAATTGAAAACACACTTTTCAGCCTTGACAAATAAGTGGTTTTCTCTCAGCCGTTGCAGGACAATTTGCACATGTTTGGTGTGTTCCTCTTTGGAGGACGAATATATGAGGATATCGTCCAAATATGCCACTACAAACTGATCCAAATAGTCATGAAAAATGTAATTCATAAACACCTGGAAAGTGGCCGGGGCATTGCACAGACCGAACGGCATAACCAGATATTCATACAATCCATAACGTGTTTTGAAGGCGGTTTTCCACTCGTCCCCTTCTCTAATTCGAACGAGATTATATGCAACCCTAAGATCAAGCTCAGTAAAAATTATGGAGGAACCGAGTTGATCTAATAGTACTGAAATGAGCGGGAGGGGGTACTGGTTCTTTACCGTCACTGCGTTTAATGCCCTATAATCTATACAGGGACGGAGGTCTCCCTCCTTCTTAGGGACAAAAAAAGAGAGGGGAGGCCGCAGGGGACCTTGAAGGTCTGATGAACCCTATAGCCAAGGCCTTGTCTATATATTCCTTCAACACCTTATCTTCTGGTAAGGTAAGAGAATAGACCCTTCCAGCAGGAATCTTACCCCCTGGCAATAAATCGATGGGGCAGTCATAGGGCCTATGGGGTGGCAACTGGTCTGCCCCTCCTTTTTCGAATGCGTCCCGGAAAGACTTGTATTCAGGAGGGATTTCAGGTTCAGGAGACTTAGTGATGGCTCCAATTACAGACATGGACGCCACCAAAGCCTGACAGGAAGACTCAGGGGACATACTAGTGTCTTGGAAACATTTCTCATTACTCTCTGATGAAGGAAACTGAACGGTTTTCTTTGCCCAATCAATAGCTGGATTATGGTGTTGCAACCAAGGGATGCCCAAAATGACCTGGAATTGAGGGGCTTTGATCAGATCGAAGGAAATCGACTCTGCATGTCCTTCCTCTGTTTGCATACGAACTAAGGAGGTATTTTGTTTAACCAGGCCAGAGATCAAAGATGTGCCGTCCACAGCATGAACAGCCTCGGGTTGGGCCTTAGACAAAACAGAAATATTATTACGTGTGGTGTAATCGTAATCCATGTAATTTCCGGTTGCCCCAGAATCAATGATAGCCAAGGAAGGAAAGGTATTAGCTTCAATAGTTGTAAACACCACCGGAATGCTAACGGGAGCAGAAGCAGCACCATGGGTGTCCAAGGAAAGTACCCCCGGCGTAGGGACTCTGTCTATCGCCGGGTTCTGGCATTTCCCATCTTTTTGACAGGTTTCTTAGGACAGTCCTTCAATTGGTGTTCAGCAGACCCGCAATACATACATAGATTATGTGATCTACGATATTTGCGTTGTGCAGGGGTCAAAGGACCTCTTAGTGCCCTGATTTGCATAGGTTCTGGAGTGGAAGTGGAAGGAGAGGCCTGGTCCAAATGGGGAGTAACAAGGACTGGTGTCTTGCGTTCCCCTTTTCTTTCAGACCTTCTAGCATCTATTTGCAAAACCAAATCTAGCAATTCACCAAAAGTGGTAGGAACCACCGGTACTGTAGCCAAAACGTCCTTTAATTCTTCCGACAACCCTTTATAAAAAACGACTGATTTTTTCTGTTCAGGCCAATCTGTCTCAGCTGCTAATTGGTTGAACCTGGTAAGGTATGAAAACAAAGAAGATGTGCCTTGAGGCAGATTGAGGAACTCCAGGTCAGTAGCCTGAGATTTATAGCGGGTGTCAAAAACTCTGTTCATAGCAGTGATGAGTGCATCACAATCGTAAAGGACATAGCTATTGGACTCGAGTAATGGATTAGCCCAAGCTGCTGCTGTACCCCCAAGATGGGAAAGAACAAAGGCTGCCTTTGTAGTGGAATTAGGAAAAGCAGTGGGCCGACACAGAAAATGTAACTTGCACTGGTTGATAAATGTCCGGTATTGTTTGGGTTCCCCGTAGAAATGTTCTGGGGGGGCCAACTGAGTAGCCATAAGCACCGGGTTTGCCGTAAAGCCAGAACAAGAGGCCGTAGGAACACTCAAACCTGATACAGTAGCACCAGATATATCCACCCCCAGGGTTTGGGGAGTTGGAAAACTCTGTAAACTATCGATCCTATGATGGATAGCATCATGTGCAGCTGTCTTGTCAGACCGAAGTTCGGACACCAACCGAACCAAGTTGGCCAAAGGATCGACTTCTTCCATGGCTTCTGTTGTTGTTACTCACCGGTATGGGTAGTGTGTAAAAAACAGACCGGTCCTTTTGTGCTGGGTATTTGCTTGAAGAGCTCAGGTTGGAGCCTCCACCCGAGCCTCCTCTCTGTGAGGGAAATGACCACCTGCTGAACTGTACAGGCAAGGGGACCAATCAATTAAAGGAGCGGGGAGAACACACCGCCACGGACCCAGCTGTAAAGAAAAGACAAGAGATGAATATTCTAATGGAATCAACCCTGGCTTTCCCCAAAACCATTACCCTCAATAGAGTACCTGATTGAGTTCCCCTTATGCCGTAAAAAAGGACCTGGAGCAACCTGTAAAGCAGAAGAGACTTTAGGTACTAGCTAAATGTGAAAACTGCCCAATGATGGTAATCAAGGAATAATACTTTACCACTGGTGGAGGCGAGAATAGTGCAAAGAATCCCGGGCAACAACGAAAGTATAAAACAAAAAAAAGGAAGGTTAGTAGGGTAGCTATCCCCGGACGGAACGAGGGTCGCACTGGTTTCGGGATGGTGCACCACAGCAAAGCATTCCAAAATGCACTTTAGAAATGAAGCAATGTAATCCAAAAGATGGGGTAACAGTTCGATGAAAAAACAGGATTCAAAAATGAAGAATTGGCCTTACCAGTGTTATTCCCCAGGAGAAGGCAAACACTCCGAGGAATGAGCTCAAGAGTCCATGGACAAGTGAGAGTTGGTATTCATACAGGAAGCAACTGTAGCAAAGTCATAAACCAGGAGTCCAGGAGCAGGCAAAAGATCTGGTACACGAGCAGACAGCAAACAAAACCAAATCACAATCCAGGAGTCCAGGAGCAGGCAAAGGGTCTGGTACACGAGCGGACAGCAAACAAAACCAAGGCAGGATCAAGAACTACGAGTCTGTGTGCAGGCAAGGTCGGTACACGGTTGGACAGCAAACAATACCAAGGCAGAATCAAGATTTAGGAATCTGTGTGCAGGCAAGATCGGTATACGGAGAAAACGGGAGACTTCCGGAATTAAGGCACAGAAAGTAGCACTTCAGAAAAATGCCGGCTGCAACTATAAACAGAAGCGGTGTTCTGAAAACTGCCATAGGTTAAGTACAACAAGGAGGCGGAACATAATCAAAAACGAGGCTCCCGCATTAATGCCGGAAACTACAACACATGTCAGGTTTTCTAGGAAATGTAGTTTATTGCAGCTATTTTTCATGGCAGCTGCCACCGTGAGTAAAAAGGTACATGACAGCGCCGTAGCCCCTTATGAAGAGCAACCACTTTCTTGTTCCTCCTTCTGGCTTTACATAGAGCTCCCCAACTGTCCTTGTTAAAGCGGGAGACCGGGGGGGGCACGGGGCAGACACCGGGATGTGGGATGAGGTGAATATCGGGGTGTAACAGTAAGGAAGCTTATTTGGTTAATGTTTGCAGGCATATTTTAGCCATATCTTCTGTTCGTGAAGCCACTTTTTCATATTTGTTTTTAACCTCTTGTATGTATGTTTTGTTTTTAGGTTTTTAAGGTCACGCTTGCAAAGTAGGGCAATGAAAATAGGCTGGACCAGATTATCAAGACTAGTCAGTCCAATTTAGCTTTATTTTATGAGAAAGCAAATATTAGGTATCTGCTGTGGCTTGTGCCTTATTCAATCTTTGTGAATTGGTGGGATTTGTCTGTGTGCACTGCTAGAATTCTTCTGAGCAGCACCCAGGAAGAAGCTGGGCAAGCGCACCTGCGCACAGCTTAGAGGGAACATTGCCTGTGGGTATTAAGCGTGTTATAAATAACCTTTCAAATCATATCATGTGACCTTGTTGGGACAAATACTGTGTGGATGCGGAGTGGATGTAGAGTGATGCGGATTGAGGCCACGATTTAGTGGGGGTAATGAGACAAGGGCAGACTTGTGGGTGCTGCCTTAATGTAGGGGCATGGGTGCAGTTTAGTGGGGGTACATGGAGGTTGCCTTAATGTACGGCTAGGGTGCAGTTTAGGGGGGTACATGGGTGCAACCTTAATGTAAGGGATCAGGGCACAGTTTAGTGGGGGGTATGCGGGTGCTGCCTTTATTTATAGGACCGGGGAGCAGTTTAGTGGGGGGTACTGGGACAAGAGCGTACTTGTGTCTGCTGCCTTAAGTGAGGGGGTTGGCGTGCAGATCATTGGGGGTACTCGACGAGGTGTTGTTGGTCGCAGGAGAGGAGTGGAAGTAATGGTGATTATTGGTAAGTAATCCTTGATTACTTTCTGACCTAGGTCGACACAAAGGTTGTTCGACAATGCTATGTTCTGTTTGCCATGTAGGCATGTTGTTGGCGTTCCTCGTTTTTCTTTGCACTGCAGGTTTCTGCAGGAATTTAATTCCATACATTGGCTCCCAGAGCTACTCTTTGCGCTGGTGCAATGTTCTTGCTCACACTAACTACTTAGCGCGGACATAACACTTTGCATGTAAATTAGTGTCCAGGAGTGCAGGCAATGCGCAGATATGGCCCCTCGACATCCCAATTTCAGCACAAGGGAATGGTCAGGCCCTCGTGCACAGGTTTTGCATGCAGCAACCTGCAATGTGCCATTCTGCACTGTTCAATGTGGCATTTATGCTCTGCAGGGACAGAGCACCGAATGCATTGTAGCATAAAGAAAAGTGCCATTGGGCCATCTTCAAAGTGATGTACAGGGTACGGTACCATCACCAGGCTTGATTTTTTTTCTTAGGCATAAATGTTTAAGAAAGTAATTGTTCGGTTTTCTACAAACCCTTCCATGTTGCCAGGGTTACTTTTCTACTTACATGAAACCCTCAAAACGACCTTGAGTTCCCTCGTAAATTCCTTCACATTTTAAGTCTGGTTGTTGAGGCTTCTGTCAATGCACATTTACAGTAGAAATCAGTGGCCCTACCACACAGCAGTGCCAAGTAGCCTCTGTCTAGTAGACTCGCCCACACGTGTAAAAGGAAGTGAAGCCACATGACACCGTAGCAAAGCTTCCTTCTAGAATCCATGAAGCAGCACGGATCATCATTCAATTCATGTAACTCAGCTGCCAAATCACTTTTTCGGTCGTCAGTTTTTGGACGATATTGCAAAGGGCAGTGCTTTACGGGATGAGAAATCGACCTGGCGCTCACAGGTTGATGATGGGGGTTTGGGGAGAGACAAGAGGTGGCAGGATTTTTTTGAAGAGGTCAAAAGGAGAGCGGGCACATTGGTAGCATTAATGTTACTGCAGCGCCCACTCCTGCAGGCTGCCCTTTCAACTATCCTGCTGCAGATTAAGAATAAAAAAAAAGAGTCGGCTGCAGCAAAGTGAATGCTAGCTGTGGGCCCGCCTCTGACACTGACCTCTAACAAAAAGGCCCACCTCTTCTCCCACCTTTCTAAGAGTCCTGTGGTACAGGCGGGCCCATGACAAGCATCATTGTGTTGCACCGTCCCGCGCCAGCCGCTACATGCAGCCATTTCACCCTGCATGGTAAAAGCTGTCTGTGGGGCTTGATGCTAAAAGTGGGAGACCAAACAGATCCCATAGACCCGGTCCACTTAAAACCCTGGCAAATTGGAAAAGAGATGGAACTCTTCCCATGCACATAGCAGTGGCTTTTAAACATCATAAACGTCACTTCTGTGTCTGTGAAATAAGTTATTACAAAGCGTGGTGCAATGACATTCTACACAACTATTTGCACTGTTCTTTGGGGCACCAGTCAATAAATAGTCCAACCAATTCTTTACAAAGACTTTCCAACATCTCCCGCATTGACCTTACTCAAAACTATTGATGTCCGTTGTTTTGTGAACGTTTTTTGAACGTGGATTCACCATTTTAGAAAGAAAATTTTTCTCCACTAGCTCTTCTGGGAATTATCTACTTGGATTGTTCACACTTTAAAGAACATGAAGTAAATATGTGTTTAATGTTCATTCCCCTGCCTCCATCACTCGCCTCCCACTATTTGGCAGCCATTGACCTCTCAAGCATGTTAACCAGAAACAGGGCAATGCACAAGGGCTAGTGTAGGCCAATCTTCTGGGCCAATGTATGCCAGTGTGATGTATTTATGTGTCAATGTGCTTGTCATGTGAAGCACAAGTCAATTTATTTTTCAATACGTTTTTTTTTTAAATGGGGGGGTTCCCCCAACCCTCCTTTTTTAATTTTTTTTTTTTTAATTTTACTCATTTTTTATACTTACCAAAGCCAAAAAATACATATAAATAAAAAAATAATACATTCGACATTTTTTTTTTCGACATTTTTTTTTCGACATTTTTGTCATTCGACATTATTTTTTCTAAATTATGACTGACCACCTTCCTTTACATTGAAGTTCTCATCAAATATCATCAAATATCCTTCTGTATTGGCACTGAGCCTCTTGCACCAACCTCAATACTTCCTCCATATTGACATCCACACTGCAAACCAGCCCAATCCAACCCAGATGCCATTTCGTACCCAGTTGACGTCTCTTTAATAAGACAAAAGTGGACACTTTTGTGACTGAGTGGGGTGTGATACAATAGCTCCACACCATTTCTCTCAAAACATCACACCACCTCAACCCTGACCTCATGGCTAACTGAATTCCACCTTTGAGAAATCTGTTAGCCTGTTCTACCAGCCCATTTGCCCTGGGATGATACAACAATGTGAATAAAATCATAAAATCAATCAAACTTCCTATCTACTTCATTCCTACCAGGCCAACCATCCACCGTTCACTATTTTACTTTGCTAAGTACTCTACCATCCCTCTCTGCCGCCATCCATACCTCCTCATTCAATCCTTCTTGTTCAATGCTGGTAATGATCAACTCTTCTTAGTGCTCTTTCCCTACAACCTCATTATTACAATCCACTGGTGGCCGAGAGAGACAAAATGCCACCACATTCTCTTTGCCAGGAAAATACAACATTTGAAAATCATGATTTTGTAATCCTAACACCCATTTTGACATTCAGGGTGACCCTTTGGACCAGTTCCCACCAGCCAACATCTGCACTAATGGTCTATAGTCAGTTTTTACTGTGAATTGTTGGCCCCACAAAACAAATGTAAAGTGCATGGCAGCCCAAAACACAGCTAGGGCTTCCCTCTCTACAACTGAATAGTTTTTTCTGCTGCCCTTAATGCTCTGGAAGCAAATGCTATTACGTGCTCCTCCTTTCCACAGTCCAAATGTGACAAAGACGCCCCCAAACCCAACACACTGGCATCCACTGTTACAAATGTCCTACGTCCACTCACATACCCTCCCAATGAAGGTGCATTAGAAATCCCTTTCTTTATCTCCTGGAAAGCTTCCATGCACTCATCAGACCACAGGAAGTTGGCCCCGTTCTTTAGTAAAACCCTCAATGGTGCCAGCAAAGTTATTGACAAACCTGTGATAGAATTCTGCCATCCCCATAAACGACCTCAACTGATCCTTGTTGTGGTGCTGGGGCCTTACTTATACTTTCTACCAGACTATGCTTAGGAGAAACCCCTCTAGAGGAAATTTTGTACTCAACAAATTCCACCTCACACACTCCAATCTAACACTTACTGCGCTGTACTGTTAACCCAGCCTCACTCAATTTCTCCAACACAATTCTTAATACTTTGTCATGTTGCTCCCTAAAATTAGCAATGTCATCTTGAAACACAATCACATTGCTGACACCCTCTAGCACCTTTTCCATCAAAAAAACAGCCGAAGCTGATGCCAAGCCAAAAGGCATCCTCCGGTATTTAAATGTTCCCTCTGGCGTAATGAACACTGTGACATCTTGGAAATCTCGTGAGAAAGGAACATGGTGGTAAGCGGCTGATAGATCCATCACTGTGAACCAACTTAAATCTCCTAACACAGCCAACACTTCTGAAATAACCAGCAGAGGGTGTCTCTCCACTAAGATGTTCATATTAAGCTCTCTTAAGTCAACACATAAACAGATCTTCCCATTACTCTTTGCTACCAGCACCACTGGCGAAAGCCATTCTGTGCCTTACACCCATTCAATCACTCCTATCTGTAAGAGTCTGTCAAGTTCCTCATGTAGTTGTCTCTTTATATTATGGGGAACTGGTCGCACCATGTGCACCACTGGCTGTGCCCTTACTTTCCACTTAATACAATGCTCAAAGTCCTTTAGCTTCCCCAAACTCTCTGTAAACACCTCTGGAAATTGTGAGACCCATTTGTCATCTACTTCCGCTATCGTCACTGAAACAGGGGCATTTGCCTGGATTCGAATCCCTACACTCTTTTGCTCCTCCCATCCAAGCAAGGATGATCCTTTCTTTGCTACCAAAATGTTGACAATATATTCTCTACCCTTATAGCCAACAAGACCTCGAAATTTCCCTATCAGCCCTATTTCACTCTCACCATAGCCACATGGCTGGACATGAGACGTGATTATTCCTGTAGTTCTCTCGATAAACCTCCTGTGAAGGACTCCTCTGAAATAACAGTCCATGGGGAGGCACTGTCAACCTTCATTGGTATCTTTGAGCCATCAATATGGAAAGTGTCCACAGGGTCTTCCATTACACCATATACTGCTGATATCTCAAATATGTGTCATAGTTTTATTTATCCACTCTGAGAAGGTGGAGCACTTTCCTGTTCACAATGATTTTGCTTGTACTCCACAACATTGATGGAACTTTCCTTGCACATGCATGCAAAACGACCCCTGCATCTACACTTGATGCACTCTGTATTCTTCGCTGGAGAGACACACTGGTTGCTGAATGTCTTGGATTCCCGCATCTGAAGCACTTGTGTCCTATCCATTCCTCCCTTGTTCCATAGGTTTTCCTTTGGCTCACTGCGCACACTTCTTGACTGTTTTTTTTCTATTCTCATTTCTTTAATATACTGCATTGTCTGCCCGAATCCCCATGTCAAGTCCACCGCTTGTTCTAGGGGCATGCACTTTGCTAATAATTTCCCCTGCACCTTTGGATTGTTGGTGCATCTCACCAGTTGATCTCGAATTAGTGAATTTGTTAAGGCACCAAATTCACATGTATGGCTCAGTGTTCTCAGAACATCCACATATCCTTCTACTGGCTCCATTGGGTCTTGTGTTCTTTGGAAAAATGTGCGCCTTTCAAATGCCACATTTTTCTTTGGTTCGAAATGTTCTTCTTCTTCACTGCCAATGAGAATACATCCAAGTCTCCGGCTCCCTCACTTTGTGGTTCTGGGAGTCCATCAAATACCCTACATCCCTCCTGTCCCAGATTATTCAGCAACAATGCTTGTTTCCTGGAAGGGTTGCATTTTTCCCCACCCATAGCCACAACGTAGGTCTAAAACATTTTCTTCCACCTTTCCCATCTTATTGATGTCGTCCCTGGTTCAGCTATGAATGGGGCTGGAGGAGGTATTGCAGCTGTGGCCATGCTTGCACTTCCTTAGTGTCCTCAAATGTGCTTCCTTTTGCAGACACTGATTCTTTAGATTGCTGTAATGCTGCAAGATTTATGCTCTTTCCTCCCTTTTTTTGTTGTTGTGTTGTTCACTTGTCTTCAGTGTTCCTGGCTGTTCTCTGCAACTCTATAAATGCTTTGCAGTATAATAAATACATTGCAGGTTCCTTTATAGCTTTGCAGGATAATAAATACTTTGCAGGTTCCTTAATGTCTATATTGAATAATCCTCATTCTATTATTCTTTCTTGCTCTCCTGCACTCTGGGTGCATCTTCCTTTTCGTCCGTATTGAGCTTGTTCTGTGACGCGTTTCATTTCCTGCCAACGTGCTACAATGCCGGCCAGGAGAGGGAGACGGTCGCAAGAATACAGTGTGTGCCTTACGCTTGAGAGGGAGGGGGTGGGGCTTGCCAATGAATGTTGCAGACGAGTGTTGTTCGCGCGACGTCCTCTTCCCCCAACTTTGGGATTTTGTTATACAGAGGCTGGGGAACCTCTGCGCACACCTATGTATGTGCCCCTCTCACCTCCTTGCTGAAACATTGTTCGGGCCTTGTGCGCGGAGTCTGCTGACATGGAGGAGCCTCTGCGCTTCCTTTCCAACCTCTTGTGCAGACTGGGGCTCGCCTCCTCATCACCACTGATATGTTCGCTGCTGTCAAATACCGACACAGACATGGTAAATTGGCAGAAGCAGGTTTATTCAATACAAGCGCAGAGAGCAGCAGGCACCTCTGCCCAAGCTCCACTTCAACTGCCCCCAATGTGTTCTAGAACCCACGGTTGCACTAGAACACTTCAAGACATAACAGGTTCCTAGTATCTTTCTCTAATAATTCATAGTAAATAGTCAAAAATGGCACACATAAATTGCCTAGTGTTGCAGTGATAGAAATACAGATCCATCAGCATCCAAGTCGATGCTGGAAGGGGTGCCCCCGTGTGTACCGGGGCCAGTGGATGGGTGTAGAAGATCTTACATTCCAATCCATGCCTTCACTCCACCTGCCAAGTACATGAAAAAGGGGTGTTAAACCATGCACAGGCCTTTTACATATGGTTTTCAAAAGCACATTTAACACTGTGCAAAGCCAAAATTAAGCCCTTAGTAATTATAATGCGAGGACTTGATATGAAAATAGAAAACATGGACGAGTTATAATAAACATCTTAGATTGCCCTGCAACTTACTATACATTGGGAAAGCCACCTGCCAAATTTGCAAGGGAATTAATAAACATTTATCTAGATCATATGCCAGCAGTCTCGTGGTAAATTAGATGTTTTACTTTTACAGTAATGGTAAGGGGCATACAATAAAATGTTAATTGTCTGAAAAACGGACATATTCTGCCATACTTTTAAAACGTTTGCTAATTCTCATAGCTCGTATTTGTATCGATTTTCCCTGTTATGACACAACATACACTATACCAATATTTCTGACGTGTGACAATGTGCTTCATATTTTTCATCCAATATTGGCTCATTCTAAAGCCCATCCAACTTGAAAATCTAGACAGGCAAATTTCATTAAGATAACCTTATGTTAGGGAACACGTTTTAGCTCCCAACACGGAAAAGAGGGTCACACTAAGTAAATTGTACTGGGCCATGGTGTGGTTGGGTTAGATGCGATGTTGCAAATAAATATGTGTTCGATGTAGTTAGAAGAATTGAAATTAGTGTTACTTTGTGTTTTAGTTGGACACATTTTAGAGTCACAGTAGGCAGTAATGTGAGTAGCAGTAGCATGGATACAATGCATTGAGCAATGTACAATTTGTAGCGCTGAGAAGTATGTAGTGTGGAGATTTATGTATGCGAGAGAGAAGTTCATTGAAGGGGAAACTAACGTGGGAATTTAACAATGGTTTAGATTGCAAACACGTTTAGGACATTGGGAAATATGGGGTTCATTGTGAGAACATGGAGACATCGGCACGTGCAGTTTCCGCTTAGTTGGGGTCTGCGTGAGTCACAGAATCTTTTGTTTTTGAAGGAATGGTTTTTCGCCTACCTTGGAAAGCTGGATGACCGAGGTCATGGAAAGGGATAGGTAGCGAACCTCATTTGGGCAGCTGGTGACAGCATCACAAAGGGCTGAAGTCGAGAATGGAATGAAATGCCATCTGGTTAGATTTTATGGCCAGATTGAGTTTGTAAATACAAGAGGCCATCTTCCTGAGAGCACCTAGGGTTGTTTTTCGAAGACCAGGGAAGTCTGGTTACATGATGGGTTGAATTGGGGGTTAGTTAATAAACCACATGCGAGGGGTGCTTAAGGGCAAAGCTTGTCCGGTGTTTTATGGGCTCTCAGGAACATATGCAGGACGTGTGCTGGGGCCTGTATGATTTAAGATCGTAGTTGCAAATAAGGTCATGTGGAAGAATGTAGGAAAAAATAATATGAGACACCAGTGCGTCTGGGGCATAAGAACTTTAACTGCTTGTTCAAAGGAATGATTATTGTTTTTCCTCCCTCCTACTGTTTTGTAGTATTTAGGAAAAGCCTTGCACATCACGTACTGGGTTAAAGTTTCTCTGTCAAATGGGGCAAGTTAACTGTTGAATTGTTTTGAGTTAATGAACCAATTATATTTTAAGATGGTATGACCGACTACAGAAACAATCACGTGGTGAAAGGGAATTGTGTCTTGTTCATGTGTCCAATGGGGTTAGAGAATGTAAAGGGATTAGATTTCTCTTCATTAGGGTTAGTCAATGGGATTTTGTGGGATGATTTTGTATCAAAATATGTGTGATATTTAAATTGTTTAAACGGTATATGAGCTGCTATTTTGTATTGCTCAGAGAACTGGTCTCGTTTTTCAGCTCTAAGGCACTGATTAGCCCCTCCCAATATTAAGCATTCAATAAATCTGTTTTAACCTGCCATAACGGGGACCAGCAGTTGGCCGAGTGGGGAGAGGGTGCTTATTGGGATTTCCAAAACACTGAAGGCTAAGTGTACATAGTTGTATATTTATTCCCCAGATTTACTAGGGTTAAGCTTGACATCAATAGATGGATTGGCCTTGCCTTTTTACCAATAAATTATGTATTTGAGACCTTATGGCAGAGCATTTGAGAATCTAGAAAGTTAACAAGGTGTATTGACGAATATATGTGATAAAACTAAATTGGAGCATGCTATTGTAGTTGGGGATTTCAATTTCCACACCCTCCCTCGACTCCCACTTCTTTTTGTCACCCCTAAATCCACTTACCTCTTGATCTGCTGCTCAGTCCCTCACTGGCACATTGCCCACTCTCACAACAGTCACCAACAGCATAGAAAGGGCACTTACACACATTTCTATATTGTGTGGCGAACATATTTTTGTAAAGAGAATGAGGCTTCAGCTGTTGGTTCTCAACTGATATCCTTAAATATATATATATATTGATATTGATATTGATATTTTATTTCTATCGCGCTCGTACACAAGTGTTTCAGAGTGCAACAAGGCAAGGGAGGGGAACAGGGGAAAACAAAACAGCGATCTTACCAGGCCCAGTGACATTGAGAATTTGCAAGTGCATGGGAGAGGGGGAGGGGAAAAGTGCATGGAAGGGGGGAGAAGTGGAAAGCTCGAAGCAGAGGAGAACCAGACAAATAACAATAAATAATAAAGGCAACAAACAATTTTAGTGCAGCCAGAAATTTGCAAATGCTAGGTTTAAGGCAGCAGACAGGGTAGGTCTGATAAGTGCAGTAAGAAAAAGGGGGGGCTGTATGGGTACAGATACAGACCCCAGTGCAAGGGGCGGCCCGGAGGCAGTGCAGGAGGGTGGCACGGTGAGCAGGTACCTGGGCCCGGAGGACAGAGGGTGGCCAGGTGCACAGTGCCAAGAGAGAACAGATCAGCAGGGGAGAGGGGGAGCAAAGGCAGAACAAAAGAGGATGGTCTTGAGGTGCTTCTGGAACCGGAGATGGTTCTCCTCAAGTTTTAGAGTGGCAGGGAGGCTGTTCCAGAGGGAAGCCCAGCCGAAGACAGAGATCTACCCCCAGCTCATTTCTTTGAAAAACGACTGACCCTGAGGGAGTTGGAGGTAGAGGAGCAAAGAGCTCGAGAGGGGAGGTATTTACGGAGGGAAAGCTGAAGGTATTTTGGACCCAGGCCCCAGTAAGCCTTGTGGACAATGCAGAGGGTTTTGAATTTAATCCTTGCATCCACTGGGAGCCAATGGCGAGATTTCAGAGCTGGAGAGATACGATCCCAGGGCTTGAGGCCAAGGACAAGTCTCGCAGTCCTGTTCTGGATTAGTTGCAGAGGGCGGAGAGTAGAGGCAGGTAGATTTAGCAAGAGGCTGTTACAATAGTCCAAGCTAGAGAGAACCAGAGCTTGGGATACCATGAGCTTCTGGGGGAAAGAGAGGAAAGGCAGAGTACCTCTGAGGAGGTGGAGTCGGAAATTTGACTTTTTAGAGACCTCAGAAATGTGGGCAGAGAAGGAAAGGGTGGTGTCAAAGATGACCCCGAGGTTGTTAGCCTCACAGGTTGGGGGTAGGAGGAGGGCCAAGGAAGGCCAGCCAGAGAGTGAGGGGAAAGGATAGTGAAGGTGTGCCGATGAGGAGGATCTCCATCTTGCTGGCATTCAGACAAAGATCATTGACGGCACACCAATCTTGAATGGCAGTTAGGCAATCAGAGATGAGAGAGGGAGAGGAGTTTGCAGAGGGCAGTCTGAAAATGAGTTGAGTGTCGTCAGCGTAGCACTGGAAATTTGAGCAGAAAGTGTCAATGCAGTGGGCGAGAGTTGCCAGGTATTGATTGAAAATCCAGGGCGAGAGGTTAGACCCCTGGGGAACACCACAGTAGAGAGGAAGATAGATGAAAGGAAGGACCCAAGTTGGACCTGGGAGGGTCGATCTGAGAGGAATGAGGTCAGCCAGGCCAGAGCCTGATCAGTGATACCCAGGTTTTCACAGAGACGGTTGAGCAGGATGGTATGGTTGACCATGTCGAAGGCAGAAAAGAGATCGAGGAGCATGACGACAGAGAGAATGTTAGAGTCAAGGTTGGAGAGCAGATCTTCATGGCTGTTCAGAAGAGCAGTTTCCATTCTTATGGCAGCTCTGAAGCCAGACTGGTGGTCATGGAGACAGCCAACAGAATTGGAATGAAGGTTAAGCTGAGAGATGGCCAACTTTTCCAGGAGTTTGCCAAGAAAGGGAGTAATGGAAATTGGAGGATAGTTAGCTGGACAAGAAGGATCAGCTGTGGGTTTCTTGAGAAGAGGAATCACAAAGGAGTGCTTCAGAGGGGAGGGGAAGGATCCCGAGGCAAAGGAGTGGTTGCGAAAATCAGCAAGGGCCGGAGTGAGGGTGTCAATGTGGGCCTTGATGGTTTTAGAGGAACATGGATGAACCTGTTTTGAAGAGGCTTTCATAGATCAAACTTGTCTAGCGACCTTGTCAGGGGAGAAAAGAGAAAAGGACGAGAAGGATGGTGGGGTGGTGGCTAAAGGAGGGTCAGCAAGCACAGATGGGAAGGGGAGAGGACGGGTGTGGATGGAAAGGGTGGACGGGATTGTAGAGACTGGAGGGGGGTTTCTGTAATTCTGCTCTCTATATGGTAGAGGAGAGGGACAGAGGACCCCAGCCAAGATTCTCTATTATTGGTATCGTGGTCGAGCAATCAAGGCCTAGCTTCTCAGGAGGTGATGCAGGCTGGTTCTTAAGTACAGTGTAGTCCCCAAGCCCCTACAAAGGAGTGTCCACACACTGTATTAGTTAAAACACAGTCTTTATATAATTAATATTCAAGGTTATGTACACTATCACAATAACTCACTTTGTGCTCAGAAAATTAATAATGGTAAATATATACAGTTCTAAAGTGGTACCACAATTATTATCAGATCTCAGTAAAGTGCATCAACTATACTGTCAAAATGTCACACAGATCAATCACAAGGAAACCAGCAATAGCAATAGGAAGGAAAGCAAGATGGTTGAAACAATAGGCAGAACACTGGCCTCTACCATTAAGCACAGTCCTGTGTGGAGATCCCCCCACCTGGGCAACCTGTAAAGCAAAGATGTATCACAAGCCCAGTCCATATATTGTTCTACAAGTCTTATTTACCTCTACAATAGTTCTACAGCTCCAATGTACCTGGAATTGTAGCGTTCGTCGTCGGGGAATCGACGGCCCTTCTTGAGTTCCCTCCATTTATGGCAGGAGTCACGGGTCGTCGAACGTCCGACAGACAACAGGGTGAACTACGGCGGTGAAGTGGCAGCTTCTATCCTAGCGGTGCTCATCGATGGGGAAGCGTAAACGTCCTGCAAGGAAGAGGCGTGCAGAGCACCTCGATGACGATTGATCTGGACCGCAAAGAGTATGAAGAACTGTGGCTCAGCAAGGGCGTCGAGTCGTCGGCATCTCTGTGGTCTTTGGGCACCAGGGAACCCACCGGCGGATACTCCTTGGCGCGTCGACGGTCTGGCCTTCTCCAGCGGGATCAAGCGGGCGACGATGAGGATGAGAGCATCCTTGAATCAAGAGTTCTTAGGCAAACGGGAGCACGGCGGTGGACAAAAGTCCGGGCGCTTCTCTTTGGGATTCCGCGGCGGTCCCCATCTCCGGTCGGCAGCCTGTCGTAGGTTTCTCTACCAGGGAGCTTTGGCAAAGGTCAGCTGGTGCACGATGGTCCCTCGTAGCTCGGGAAGAGGGCGCCTTACCAGGTCCTCTCTGGGTCAGTTCCTGGAGACACAGCAGCTTTCAGATTGTGAAGGAAAGCAACAGCAATTCTTCTCTTCGAGCAGGGCTTCAAGGGTAAGCTTCAGTTTCACTCCAGTTACTCTTCAGCTTCTGAACACGAATTCTAGCAGTGAGAGGCCCCCAGATATACTAGATGATCTCCCATTCATTCTGCTGGGTCACACTCAGGCAACCAATCAGTCAGAAGGGCATTCATGCAGGCAGGCATCCAATCAGGTACATAGTGCATTCAGGACATTCACTCCTCTCCAGACACTCACAACAAGTTATGTGTATTGTGACAAGTACCCTGCCATTCAACACTCCACACTTCATTCAAACCAGTTTCGGGCAGGGCTGTCTCAGTCATTGTGTCAACCACCAGATACTAGACACCCACAACACAGAATGCATATTCGTCACACACTCCATTCACCCAGGTCCCACCCAAAGGGTGTACCCACAACATACAGTCACTGGGAAGGCTCCAGCCAGTCTGGCCTGGATTTCACAACAACACCATATATGGAACTTCCACCCAAAAGCCGGTCAGGGGGAAGGGACAGAGTCAGGGCTTCCCAGGACTTTGGGAAAACAAGGTAACAGGCAACAGAAAGCAAGAGGCCACGGTGGCCCTCTTGTTTCCTATCAGGAATCAACTGATCTCAATGGCAGGGCCTGGGTATCCCAAAATGGAGGATACTCAGAGCACCTGTCAAATTCAGCATGGAGCTGCCACCAGCCCATACCCTGCTCTGTGGGTCACCCACAGGTGCCCAAAAACATACACTAGGGGCACAGGGTTGTACCCCCACCCACGGGTTCCATAAGGGTATCCCATGGGTCTGTTCACCAAACCAAAAGAGAGAGCTGCACCGCCAGGTGTCCCACATGAACCCCTGCGTGGAAAACATGACAGAACACAAGATAAAAACAGTAAAGGACAAGGATACGGAGGCCCTGTCCCTCCGATGCATTTCCAGCATCACAAGGATGTCCTGGGTTTTTTAAATGAAGTGAGAGGCAAGGGCATTGCAAAGAGCCTGGGAGGCAATAGGAGGGGTAGAGACTGCGGCAGGGTTGGCCAGCTCCTTGCAGATTTTAAAGAGTTCAGCCGAGTTGTTAATGCTGCATAGACACGAGCTTGAATGTGGACTCTCTTCTTGGTGAGGACAGAGAGTCGGTATTGCCTTTGTAGCAGGCGACAGGCCAGTTTGTCAAAGGATAAACAGGAAGTCCTCCATTTCCTCTCAGCCGCTCTACACTTACGTTTAAGTGGAGCTAGGTCAGAGTCATACCAGGAATTGCACTTGGCTTTAGACTTCAAACGGATCCTCATGACAGGGGCAAGAGCATCAAGCGTATCAGAAATTGAAGAGTAGAGCAGAGACAGGGCTGTGTCAGGATGTGAGACAGCCAAAGGTGGAGGGGGTGTGGGGGGGAGAAAGTGGCAGCAAAAGCCTCAACTGACACACGCTTCATGGGCCGGATGTCAGAATATATATATATATATATATATATATATATATATATATATATATATATATCAGCAATCTAGAGGAGTCCCAGGTAGCTAATAGCATTAACCAACATGTTTGGGTTGCAGAATTGGCTGGTAGCAGCTGTAATGATTCATGGGGCCTCATTACGTGGCTGGCGCCGTCAGGGCCGATTACAAGCTTCCCATCGCGGGACCCGGATAACACGCCTGGTAAAATCAGGCATGCTTTCCGGGTCCCGCGAGAGGAAGAAGGAGGTAACAACTGGCCCATTGTAATCTACCCGTTGTTACCTCCATCCCCATTCCCATTGATCCCTATGGGGGATCAAATAGGAATGGGGAATGGTTCCTGCAAGGAGGAATTACTGGGTCCTCCAATGTTGGAATGACCCGGTTATTCCTCATTGCAGAAACCCAGTAAATGAGCCCGGTTTGGTGGCATCCATGGAGCTAACAGCTCCATGGCTACCGCCAAACTCGTAATGAGGGCCATGGTATCTCATCACTTCTCCCCAGCTTGTTCCCTTCCCTGCAAGGCTAAGAAGGTGAGGCTGCTACAAGATAGTACCCCTAAGGCTGGTATAAAGCAGGAGGAACTCACAGGGAGAGACTGGCCCTATGGGTACAAGGGCTCACGCTCCATGATGGAACTCCGTCATCCTCCTTCCGATACATCTATGAAGCCCTTAAGATCTGTTGATGTTCAAGCTGACAGTACTAATATGTACTATTGTGATACTCCTTCTATTCTTCCTGTAAAATTATACACCATCAATATGAAGAAATTGACTAGCCCCTCCCGATCGTAAGCATGTAGTAAACCTGTTTTCTGGCAGAAGTGAATTTGTCTCTTCATGGAAGATGTGCTTTTATATTGGAAGTGTTCAGGCCTGTCCCAACACTCATATTTTGAATCCCTTGCTGCTTGTGAGTTTTTACAGGGGCACTCAACTAAGTACAAGTCTGGTTACACCACATTTCGTAGACCTTCCATAATGGGGACCAACTAAGTGTACATAGTTCAATATTTCTATCCAGGATTTACTAAAATTAAAATTGAGATCAATAGATGGATTGGCCTTGCCTTTCCCCCATTTAAATATGTATGTGAGACCTTATGGCTAAGCATTTGAGAATCTGGAAACTTAACAACGTGTATGGAAAAATATATGTGATACAACTATATTGGAGCATGGTATTTTAGTTGGAGATTTCAATTTCCACATGCGGCCCTTCTTCTGTAACACACGTCAAGGAAGAACTGTGGGGCATACATGAACTCCAAGCAAGGTCACCCCAACACACTTATGCCCTTGACTAAAAATGTGCTGTTGGCTTTCATTCATTTGGCCTAAGAGCATGCCATGACAAATGAATGAGTAATTACCCAGTTTGCTGGTGGATCTGACAGGTAGGACAGGTAGGAGGAAGGAGACAGATAGGAGTTTATTTAGAAGTGCAAGAATGGTTACAAAGTGATCCAGATCCATTGGTGTTGACTTTGTTAACCTCACAATCGTCCAGTAACACAGTGCCTTTGGGGAACCAAAGTATATATGTAAAAGTGGCATCCAACACAAAAAGACTGTGAAGGTCAAAGTTGAGTGAAGAGTTGGATATGCCAGTTTTAATATGCTGCCCTTTTGGCTATTTTGGAAGAATATCCTGATCTTAATCCTATATTCATCTATGAAAACATACAGAAAATATAAGTACCTCTTTTACTCGGCCATTGCCTTCTCTAAAAATGTTCATTTATGTACTATACGCAATAAGTGCAGATGAGTGAAAGAACACTTAGATGTGAGCTAAACTGTCTACCAGAGAGAGATAGACTGAGGGTGGCCATTAAGAGGATTAGATATACAAACTCATGGACAGAAAGAAATATGATGTTTCCATTAAATATTGGGAAGCTTTAAATACCTTGGAGAAAAAGTAGATGGACTACTGACATATTGTTGTAAAAGGCTGTGTTTGTAGATCGGCTAATTTAAACATTCCTGAGATCGAATTAATGGAATATTTTGATTCTTTATGTAATTGTAGAGTGGACGTAGAGTGGCAGTCCTGCAGTTCATCCTGAACTTTCCAGTTGCTCTGAGAGTCTGTTTGTGCTTTCTACTGTGTGGGAGGACCCAAATAAAAGCACACCTACACTGCGGAGCGGACGTGGAGGGGACATAGAGTGGCAGTCCTGAAGTCCATCCTAAACTTTCCAGTTGCTCTGAGAGTCTGTGCTTTCTACTGTGTGGGAGGGCCCACATACAAGCACACCTACACCGCAGAGCGGACACGGAGTGGACATAGAGTGGCAGTCCTGCAGTCCATCTTGAACTTTCCAGTTGCTCAGAGAGTCTGTTTGTGCTTCCTACTGTGTGGGAGGACCCACATAAAAGCACACCTCCACCGCGGAGCGGACGCAGAGTGGACGTAGAGTGGTACTCCTGCAGTCCGTCCTGAACTTTACAGTTGCTCTGAGAGTCTGTTTGTGCTTTCTACTGTGTGGGAGAACCCACATAAAAGCACACTTACACCGCGGAGCGGACGCGGTGTGGACGTAGAGTGGCAGTCCTGCAGTCATGTCTGGCAGGTGTGACAGAATGACACTCAGCGCATATTCCGCCTTTGAAGAAGAAGATAGCCGCCGTTTGAGGAACTCGCGCCCCCGGCCTCTGGCGGAGGGCTCCCTGCCAGCAGACCCAAGGACAGTTGCCCTCAAGAAAGGTGAGCGGAAACCATCCACTTTCAAAGGAGATCTGTCGGTATCTACTGGCATGCGCAGCGCACATTCATCTGACATTGCAGCCCCGGTGACGCCAAACCTATCTATAAATACAGCTATTGACACTGCATCCCCAGAGATTTCCCCGCTGGCTTCGACGACTTGGAATTCCATCCCCCCAACCACCCGAAAACAGACCTCGCCCACCCCGAGTTCCCGGGCTTCACTAACCTCTCCGGGGTCCCCCGTTGGGGAGCCCAAGGGGGAAGTCGCGGGCCTGGCCTTGGTCGCGGCTGCTGGGCAGTGGTATGAGGCGAGGGACGCGAGAATAGATTCCCATCAAGCGGCTTGTATCCCCATAGCCAATGCCGCCAACGTTGATCTTCGGGCTGGGCAGCAACAGGAATAGCCATTGCTGGCCCCGCCTACTGACTATTCTGAACCTCAGCCAGGCTTCAAATTTACTGTGAAGGTGCTGGTTCACTCTACTAGTCAACATACGGATGAAATTTCAACCCTGGACGGCCCAGAGGAAGATTCTTCAGACGCCTGCCCTACGGGGACTTTAGCAACCCCAGCCTCCAATGGAACAAAGCGAAAAAGAAATCAGACTTCTCCCCAGACGGAGGCAACTGCGACAAGATCTCGTTGTCCTCCTAAAGTGTCGGGGAAGAAGAAATGCCATCAAGGTAGTGCACCAAAAAAACTCCTCACTTCAGCCAGAGGGGGAAGGGCTTGCACATCTGTAACCACAAAAAAAGGCTTGAAGTCTCCAGACCGAGGAATTTGCTTCAAAAACTTTTTTCAAACACGATCAAAAGTAAATAATGCATCCAGAGAAGAAGTTTCTAATGCAAAAATTCTTCAGGCTCTAAAAGAATGCTTTCCCCTCACCAAGTGCCGTAGGATTGAAGAGGGACCAACGCTCTGCTCATCAAGATCACCTTTAGTGCTACTACACAGCCAAAGGAAAAGGCTGAGGTCCCTGGGGCAAATGAAGCCTTTGCCTTTGTGCCGGAGGGGGAACTTTTTGAGCTGGGCACACCCGTGCTCATATTGCCTACTTTACCCCGTAAAGAAAGGAATATAGAAGCAAGAAATCTTAATCCACAGGAGGCACTCAGAGGGTCTTTCAACATGCCCTTTCTCACCTTGTGCAAAATTCGTTATGGACGACTTTACTACCAGCACGAATAATACTTTACAATTCAAGCTGATCCTGCAACTGCTAGTAATTGGTATGTTCCCTTAACCTTATTGGATATCCATACAATTGTACTTCCTTAACTGTATGCAACTTGACCTTAATTGACAGTCATTACACTATATCAAACATTCTGTTTCTTGTAATTCTCTCTACAGTGGAGCCCATGGCTATTTCCAATATTCCCCTACCTATATTCCATTAATTCATGGGTAAGTGAGCATCATTTACACTTAATTGGTGTCTGTTCGGATGTCTCACTTTCACCGTTCTGACTCACCAAATTCCAAACAAAATAAAATTATTTCTGTCTCTTGTCAGTCCTATTCAGACTGTTTCATTTTTAATTCGTAGTAACCAGTCTAACAAGACGCCAAAACCAAGGTACAGCATACAATTCTTTCCAATTCCTTCACACATTAATTGAGTGGTTGGTCACCATTGGTACCAGGAACGTTTTCACGGTTTGCTAAATAATTATATTTGTTCTGTTTTTCTTTTTCCCCTTCAATATCCTTTGTTTTCATCAATTGATGTGGTTACCTTATAACCTTACATATCCTTTTGAATCCTTGACACACTGCACGAGCTGTACAATTGGTAAACAACTGTAAAATGATGATTTGATTTTGGTGTGTTTGTCCCACCTCATCTGCCCCTTTCCCCCTGGGTCTGGGTGTTCACGCTATTATTGTTTCAATCATGCAATTATATGATGTTTTGCTCATTTTTGATTGCTATAACTGTACTTTCCAAATATGCAGCCTCAGTGGAAGAGCGGGTTGCTCGAAACACGTGTCAGGCTGCAACAGTGCTGATTAAAATTGCTAAAAAAAGCGAACCTTGCTTGATATACTGTTTGTGTGCGCATCGTGGGAGCAAACCCACTCTCCTTTCAGTTCACTTCCCTTGTGGGTAATCAGGCAGGTTCCCACTAACGCTCCCACCCGCAACCCATCCAAACCTACAAAATTGGGATCACATCAAGACCTGCTCTCCAACCTTGACTCTAACATTGCCTCTGTCCTCATCCTACTTGATCTCTCCCCTGCTTTCGACACAGTCAACCATACCACCCTGCTCAATCGTCTTCGTGACAACCTGGGTATCACTGATCAGGCTCTGGCCTGGCTGACCTCTCTTCTCTCTGATCGGCCCTCCCAGGTACAACTTGGGTCCTTCCTATCTTCTATCTCCCTCTCTACCTGTGGTGTTCCCCAGGGGTCTAACCTCTCGCCCTGGCTTTTCAACCAATACCTGGCAACTCTTGCATACTGCATTTCCATCTTTTGCTCAAATTTCCAGTGCTATGCTGATGACACCCAACTCATTTTCAGGCTTCCTTCAGCCACCTCCTCTCCTTCCCTCATCTCTGACTGTTTCATTGCCATTCAAAATTGGTGTGCTGCCAACGATCTCTGTTTAAATGCCAACAAGACTGAGATCCTCCTCATTGGTACACCCTCTCCATCCTTTCCCCTCACTCTCTGACCAGCCTCCTTTGGCCCTCCTCCTACCCCTGCCTGCAAAGCTAAGAACCTCGGGGTCATCTTTGACTCCACATTTTCTTTCTCCCCACACATCTCTGATGTCTCTAAAAAATCAAACTTCTTATTGCACCTCCTTAGAGGTACTCTTCATTTCCTCACTTTCCCTCAGAAGCTCACTGTCTCCCAAGCTCTGATTCTCTCTAAATTGGACTACTGTAAAAGCCTCTTTCTAAATCTACCTCTCCGCCCATTACAACTAATCCAGAACAGGACTGCGAGACTTGTCCTTGGCCTCAAGCCCTGGGATCGTATCTCTCCAGCTCTGAAATCCCTTCATTGGCTCCCAGTGGATGCAAGGATTAAATTTAAAACCCTTTCTGGGGCCTGGGTCCAAAATACCTTCAACTATCCCTCCGTAAATACCTCCCCTCTCGAGCCCTTTGCTCCTCTACCTCTAACTCCCTCAGGGTCAGTCGTTTTTCAAAGAAACGAGATGGAGGTAGATCTCTGTCTTCGTCCGGGGCCTCCCTTTGGAACTGCCTCCCTGCCAGCTTGAAACTTGAGGAGAACCATCTACAGTTCCACAAGCTCCTCAAGACCTTCCTCTTCGCTTCTGCCTTCGCCATGCTTCTCCCCTGCTGATCTGCCTTTTTCCCTTGGCACTCTGCACCTGGCCACCTTCTTCCCTTCGGGCCCAGGTACCTGCTCACCCTGCCATCCTCCTGCACTGCCTCCGGGTCACCCCTTGCACTGGGGCCTGTGTCTGTACCCATACAGTTCCCCATCCACTCTTCTTCTGCACTTATCAGATACTCCCTATCTGACTAACCTAGCACCTTTGCCTCTTACAGGCTGCACTACCACTGCTAACACTCTATTTAATCATTTATGTACTTACTATTTATTTTGTTTCTCTCCTATGCTCTGCACTTTCCCCCTTTTTCCCTTCCCCATGCACTTTACCCCTTTTTCCCTTCCCCATGCACTTGCGCGTTCTCAATGTCACTGGGCCTAGTAAGATTGTTGTTTTTGTTTCTCCCCTGTTCCCCTCCCTTTGCCTGGTCGCGCTCTGAAACACCTGTGTAAGAGCGCGATATATATAAAATAACATATCATATCATATCATATTCTTGCGCTGAATCTCGTGGGGCCTTTTCTGCAAAACTTTCTCTCATATCAATTTAGGCCACAGAGACTCAGCAGCAGACTTCCAGTTCTCACCCTCATTGATTTTTAGGCAGCCACCATGACTTTAACAGCAGAATCAGAACATATTCTAACAAGAGAAGATGACATCAAGGCCTTATTTGCCCCCAGGGGCTCGACTTTGAACCCTTTCAAAAGATTGGCCTCAGAATCTGAAGACCTTATATCCAAATGTATTAAATTAGAACGACTCAGCATCAGAGAGATTAACACATTTTGGGAAAAGACTACCCTCACCCATTATTTACAAGAAAACAAAATACCCAGGGGTCTACGTATACTTACCCTGCCGGACTTTGAAGATCCGGCGGAAAATGATCTTGCAACCGAATGGGAAACTAACCTAACCAGCAGCTCGAATAACATGTCACGTAAATTCGTGCGAGATGATAGGGACTATTGTGATAATCAGGTCTAAACTTACCAACCGAAGTATGACCAAGTCTCTCGCACTAGTAGCTTAGCATCATCACCTGCAAAATCGGAAGTAGATAGTGATGGAGACAGACCTAACTCTGAAGCAGACCCCGCAGTAGCATAGGCAGCTCTGAGCTTAATCCCTCTGACGATCTTGAGTCCACAGAAGGCGATCACCTAGTAACTACACAACAGACACCTTTTTAGAACAAATACGCAGGTACAAAAAAGGCAACCGTCAAGTGGCTCTAGCAGCTATGAAAAAGGTCAGATTCCAAACTCCTCTAGCCACAAATACTGCAATCCCAGTCCCAAGCCTCGTGGCACAAGGGGTGGCCAGTCAACCAGGCGTAAACGCCCCACCTATCCAACGCAGAGTCACACGTGCAACGTACCAACAGACTCTGATGAATCAGATAAGGTAGATTTAATACACAACCTGAGTAGTTACTCACTCTCTTCTGATGAACGTGCTGTCCTCAACAGAGGACTTTCCTTTGCACCCACTGGATTTTATGAGTATGTTCAAATTCAGATTGATTTATTCAAATTCATACGCAAATTCAAATTAAAAAAAATGTTTGCGACGCAAGTAAAGTACTTTAAAAGCAAGCCCCATGAACCCCTACCATCTGATATTACATTGCAAACAATGTTAAGTACTTATGTATTAATGTCCATTGATGATTGTGAACTACCTCCCAGTACAAATGTGATGGACCTTTTGCAAGATTTAAATATTCAACAACAGAGTCTGAAAATAAAAGAATTGTCAAACAAATCCAAATGTATTCCTTTATTTCTGAAGGATAACCTGATCGATACATTTCACCAAGCAGTGATTCATGACATCCACAAATTACAAGACTCTCCTAAGTATAAGGCCACAAGATACAATCTATCCAGTAAAGAGCAAAAAGCTTCACACAATTTGACTAGAATTGACACCATTATTATAAAAGAGGCAGACAAAGGGGGGAATGTAGTTATCATGGACAAAGCAGACTACATAACAATGGGTCTTGCCCACTTGAACTCCCCGGGATGCTATGCAACCCTGCCAGGGAACCCTATATCACAACTTCGTGAAATAATCAAATCAGTGGTGTCAAAATGATACACACGTCGCTGTATAACTGATGTGGAAAGACAATTTCTAATAGTAGATGGCCCCATAATGGCCACCGCATATTTTCTGCCAAAGATACATAAACACTTTGTTAAAATACCAGAAGGCAGACCAATCCTTAGTGGTGGCGGTGGCATCTTTGAGCCCATCTCACTGTACAATGAATGCCTTGCACCCTTGGTTAATTCTATACCTACATTCATTCGAGATACTATGCATATTCTTCAGTCACTCGACCAACTCCCAGTGTTACCTAACCTGGTGCTAGTCACACTTGATGTGAAAGCTCTGTATACGTCTATCAACCACCAGCTAGCAATCACCAGTATCGACTATATTTTCAGAGAACATTCAGCTTCTTTCTTTGAACATATTGAAATGATAAAAGATTTACTTACAGTTGCCCTTTCTAACAATGTGTTCCTTGTCAATCATGCCTACTATAGACAGCTCATCGGTATGCCTCTGCCCTCGCAAACATCTTCATGCATAAGTTTGAGCAACAGTACGTCTTCTCCAATCAGTTATTTCAACCACACATCTATATGTGGAAAAGATATATTGATGATGTGATTTTGGTTTGGCAGGGGTCCATTGAATGTTTGAATCAATGTGTATCCTTTCTGAATTTAAATACTTGGGGCATCTAATTTACACATGCTTTCAGTTTTACGAGTATCAATTTCCTAGATCTTACTATTAGCATCTCTGAAAATCAGTTTGTTACGAAAACATTCTGAAAGTCAACATCTGTAAATGCAGTCTTGCATGTGACAAGTTGCCACAGGAAACTGTCACTTCAAACATACCGAAAGGCAAATTTATACGTGCAAGACGAAACTGCTTGTTACAAGAAGATTTTAATGCAGAATGTTCTGTGATACGCAAAAGATTTTTGTTAAGAGGTTACGATCTCAAAACAGTAGACAAGGCTGAACAGGACGTGAGAGTCATGAAGAGAAGTGATCTACTCACACTGAAAGTTTGCAAAGATACTGTACACTCTCCGAAATTGAAATTCATCACTAGATTTAATGCAGATAGCTCTGTCTTCCATAATATAATCAAAAGGCATTGGCATATTTTACAACTTGATCGGCACATTACCTCACGGGTGGATAACACACCAAGCTTAATTTATACCAAGGCCAACAATCTTAAGAATATACTCTCACCCTCCTTTATGTCAATCCCGTTACATAAACACACTTGGCTGCATCAGCCTCAACCTCAAGGTTTTCGCAAATGTGGGGGGTGCTCAATGTGTGCCCATGCATATGAAACATCTGTAATTGACTTTGGACATTTGGGAACACATAAGATCAATTCTTTTATCAACTGCAACTCAAAAGTTTGTATCTACTGTATCAAATGTGTATGTGGCCTCTATTATATCGGGAGTACCATCAGTCCCCTCAAAATCCGGATCAGGGAACACCTATCATCTATTGCTCAACCTGATTCCAAATACCCCTTAGCCATACATTGGCAACAAGTCCACCAAATGGACAACAAATCCATGATCAGATTTGCGGGGATGATGAAAATCTCCCTCCCCCAGCGTGGAGGGAATCTGGTTCGTAAACTCCGCCAATTGGAAGCGCGCCTTATTTGTCAATACCGTACTGTAGACAATGGCCTCAACATAGACCATGAATTATCCGTATTCCTGTAATGAATGTGTCATTGTGTATACCCATCTTTATACTGAGAACAGAACCTCCCTTTCTCCCTTTATTACCTCTATTGTATTTCCATATTTGCTTCATTACCTGACCCACTGGTGACCACCCAACCAGCTCTTATGTGTGAACTACTACATCTACAAGTTAACTTGTAATAATTATGAGGTTACACAAGTATGACTTACTAGCATGCCCAAGCTCATTTGCACACTATCTCCCCTCCCCGGCTCATCTCTTGCCACGTCGTGCCTAATGGCACCCTCAACCATGCGCAATTTGTGGTGGAAGTGACTCATTCCAATTGCTTTCTTTTTCGAGCTCATCCAATATATTTAATATCCACACGGTTTTTTACCGGTAACCATTTCCCTCTGCCTTATTATTTTGGGATCACGTCAATTGTCCACGTATACTTAGCTCCAGGTTGTAATTAACTAATTAATTTACTTTGGGTGTCATAATTAAATTGGAACTCGTCTCAGTTGCATTTAAGATGGCAATTTTGACTTGCACCCCATCTACTGTTTCTGACGCTCAATACAGTCAGCCCAATTATCACTGTATCCTGGCTGCAATTTCATGCAATTGTATCCCGCGGCCATCTATATGCTCAAGATGGTGCCGGGACTTACACTCCATACACGATTAGCGTTAAACGACCATGCTATCAGGTTGCTTTATACCCGGCACAGAGCACCGCGCATTCGGCTCCTGTGCTTTACTCGGCAACGTACACATTGGTAAGTACGATACACATTGCTGCTGAGCCCTGACTCAATTGAAGGGTCTCGCCAGTTTCAGCTGTGAGTCTAGACGACCCCAGCAGCCAGCATGCTAATTGGTTCCCCTTGTGTTTCCTTTCTCCCCATGCGCAAAATTCGTTATGGACGACTTTACTACCAGCACGATTAATACTTTACAATTCAAGCTGATCCTGCAACTACTAGTAATTGGTATGTTCCCTTAACTTTATTGGATATCCATACAATTGTACTTCCTTAACTGTATGCAACTTGACCATAATTGACAGTAATTACAATATAGCAAACATTCAGTTTCTTGTAATTCTCTCTACAGTGGAGCCCACGGTTATTTCCAATATTCCCCTACCTATAATCCATTAACTCACAGGTAAGTGAGCATCTTTTACACTTAATTGGTGTATGTTCGGCTGTCTCACTTTCACCGTTCTGACTCACCAAATTCCAAACAAAATAACATTATTTACGTCTCTTGTCAGTCCTATTCAGACTCTGTCATTTTTAATTCGTAGTAACCAGTCTAACAAGACGCCAAAACCAAGGTACAGCATACAATTCTTTCCAATTCCTTCACACATTCATTGAGTTGTTGGTCACCATTGGTACCAGCAACGTTTTCACGGTTTGCTAAATAATTATATTTTTTCTGTTTTTCTTTTTGCCCTTCAATATCCTTTGTCTTCATCAATTGATCTGGTTACCTTATAACCTTACATATCCTTTTGAATCCTTGACGCACTTCACGATCTGTACAATTGGTAAACAACTGTAAAATGATGATTTGATTTTGGTGTGTTTGTCCCACCTCATCTGCCCCTTTCGTCCCGGGTCTGGGTGTTCACGCTATTATTGTTTCGATCATGCAATTATATGATGTTTTGCTCATTTTTGATTGCTATAACTGTACTTACCAAATATGCACCCTCAGTGGAAGAGCGGGATGCTCAAAACACGTGTCAGGCTGCAACAGTGCTGATTAAAATTGCTAACAAGAGCGAACCTTGCTCGATATTCTGTTTGTGTCCGCAGCGTGCGAGCAAACCCACTCTCCTTTCAGTTCAGTTCCCTTGTCGGTAATCAGGCAGGTTCCCACTACCGCTCCCACCCGCAGCCCATCCAAACCTACAAAATTGATGTCCTTGCGCTGAATCTCGTGGGGCCTTTTCTGCCAAACTTTCTCTCATATTGCTTATTGTAGATCTTAGTCATATACATCGCAAATCTGCAACGCATCTCAATATCGCCTCAAAATCTGTACATCGTCTCCTAAAAGAAGAAACAAAGGCTCTGTTGAAAATGGGTTATGACATCACAGAATCTACTAGAACAAGAGGTTCTAGTTACAAGAGCCAATCGACACTACCAAACTCTCCTGTTCGAGTGCCGCAAAGCCGGGATTATTTTACCCACCGACAAGAGAAGAGGAACGCTCACGAAACCCTGAACACAGACTCCAAACACCATCGCGCTATTGATACGCCACAGTGTTTAGATGCTACGTGCAAGCAGAGTCACTTACAAGTAATAGCCAGAGACCTAAAAGACAACACACCAAGACATTTGGCACCTGCCAGGTCTAACACCGCAGAAGTGACCAAGTGCAACTACTCCAGTGCCGGTTCAATGATAACAAGAACAATTCAGAAAACGGTGCCAGAAGTAAAGCTACCCATGGAATCATCAGAGAAGATCACGCCTTCACAAAGTATATGGGCCTGGCTACCAAAAGCCTTAGTAAGGCAGACAAAAAGATAGCAACACTTGGACCATGAGCCCACCATCAACTCAACAACTCGGACACAGCACATAAGACTTCGGTTCAGCTGGGCTCATGTAACACTAGGGGTCGCTCTCATCTGACAGTGCAAGGGGACATAAAGCTATGTGACTATGACATCTTGTGTCTGCAGGCGACCTGGCTAACACAAACCCGACGTTAGAGGGCTACGAAATCGCCCTATCGCCAGCAAAAAAGGGGCTGCTGGGCGACCTTCTTTGGGCATCCTGACAGCTTGCCGACATGGATTCGGTTTTTCACTGAAAGCGACGCTTATCAGTAATCAATCTCTTCTTATGGTAAAAGCCAGATGGACGCATTCAGACGTCAAGGGGGAAAAAGGAAACACTTTGTCATTCATTATTGCTAACACCTATTGGAAGCCAGCTGTCATCAACGATTCCTTATACCAAGAAATGCTAGAAGAAGCAATTGACGAGGCACTAGCTGTTCACCTAACATCTTATTCTTTGATATGTGGCGACATTAATGCAACCTCCAAAACGTACATCTGACATCTAGGCCAGCAGCTCTTAGAGGAGTCGCATGTATGAAACTGATGAACTCACGCGAACGCCACAATTTAGATACAGTGTTCCCTGATACGGATCGATAGCCGGCGTGGGACCTCGACACCTCAAGAGCCAAAATAAACTCTGGGGGTCATTCCGAGCTTGGTGCTAAGGGAACAACGATGCCGGCAAAGGAATACCAGCATTGATTACCGCTATGGGATATTCTGACCAGCCTGACCGCTATTAGCGGCATCATAAAGTACAATGCGTTAATAGCGGCCTGGGCACGCGCACGCGGCCCACCATGCCGGCATTAGCGGCATGCCATGAAGTGGAGTAGATCACAAGTGAAGTGGACATGCAAATAACGGCCTCATGAAGGCGGAAAAAGTGCTTACTGGCATGCCGTAAATACCAGCATCGCCGACCTTCAGTAAAATGCCCTGAGCAGTGTTCACAACTGCCACAGGCGCACACAATCAGCACAGGTGGAGGCAATGGAGTCAGGCCCAGTACAAAAGGAGCACACCCACACACCACACCCCCTCCCACACCAAGATGATTCCAATAGTAGTAGCATTACTGGCGCTGGAGGACATGCTTGCATTGCCACAACATCAACAACAACAGCCGCCACCACAGAGGAGATGCAGGAGGAGAAGGAGGGTGAGATAGGCCCAGCATGCCCCACCAGTGCAGCCACCGTTACCACGCCGGCAGCCCCCAATCCCTTGCATCAGAGCCAGTCCTTTCACCTAACCCCTGAGCAGATCCACACCCTGTACCGTCTGGACCAGGACACCATCACCACCATAGTGCAGCTGATACACAATGACATAGTGAGCCTCATTGAAATACGCACTGCCATCCCCCCTCTACTGAAGGTAGTGTCTGTGCTCCACTTCCTTGCCACAGGCACCTAGCAGCACACAGTGGGGCACATGCATGGCATATCACAACCCTTTTTTTTCCCGCATTCTGCTGGATGCCCTCCTCAAGCACACAAGGGACTACATATCCCTACCACGGACTCCCCAGGACATATTTGATACAAATGTTGCCTTCCATGCACTGGCAGGTATGCCAAATTGTGTAGGTGCCCTCGACTGCACCCACTTGGAGTTGGTGGTCCTGCACGCCATGGAGGTGGTGTACCGCAACTGCAAGCAATACCACTCCATCAATGTGCAGATGGTATGCGACACCAGCAAGATCATCACACATGTGCCCGATATCCAGGATCAACTCATGACTCTTTGGTCCTGCGGAACTCCACGCTACCACACTTCATGGAGCGACATGCTAGACGACGTGCCTGGCTGCTTGGTAAGTTGCAGGACTGGCACATGGCATTGAACTGGGGGGAGAGATGCACACACCACCATGCTGCCAATGTTGACATGACTTCACGATGTGCACATCACCGAACACTGTGCCCCAAACGGTCCAAACCATCACAAACCGTACATGAAACCCAAATCCCATAGGAATGAAGTAGGGTCGACACCTATCACTACATGACTAACAGGAAACCACCCCACATCCCACAACACGTGCGCCACTCATCAGTGACCCTCACCCTCCGTAACACCATCCTGCACCATGCAGTGCATATGCACCATGTTGCTATCTCCAGCATATCACCACACAGGACAAGCATCCCTGGGAGTGCATCAAACTGAACCTACTAGGGAATCCACTGTCTGGCACAGGGCCGGTACACTCACAGGAGTGCTGCATGTCACCATGGGAATGATCAGCGCTGATTGCCCAATATTGGACAGACTACTGCCAACGCTCCCTCTAAGTAAATCTCACAGAACACAACACCTCACTAATTTGACACTGACACAGCTGTATGCATACACGATGCATGTGCAACAAGACGCCAGTGCACACCATGTATCATCTTGAAGATGCAACCCACACCATTAGTCCATGGCACAGGACACATTGAGGGACTGCAAATTGCTTCAATGCATCCAGGGACATGTGCATGTGGGCAACGATAACCTGAAGGCATGTGTGACTAGTACAGCTGTCCATCATGAATCGCCTAACATTTACCTTTATTTCCCTCTCATGCAGGTGATAGTGGCTATCCCTTGAAGCCGTGGCTCCTCACCCCTGTCTGAAACCCACAGAACACGCACGAGGAGGACTACAATCGTTCCCATACCGGTACCCGTGTGGTCATCGAGCAGACCTTTGGCCTGTTGAAGGCACGATTTCGCTGCCTCAGCCGGTCGGGTGGGGCACTCCTCTACAGGCATGATAAGGTGGCCAAGATCATCATGGCATGTGTAATGCTGCACAGTATGTGCATCCGCCGGAACGTGCCCCTGCCCCCTGACATTGAACTGCCACCACCTGGTGATGATGAAGGGGAAGAAGAAGATGTGGCTGGACATCATCATGGTGCCGATGCACAGGAGGGACATGCTGTGCGCCAGTCAGTGATTGCACAATATTTCTGACACACATGGCAACAGAGGGTGACATGATGGTTGGACAGAAGGCACTGGGTGTGGGGGTACATTTACACTATGCACTGTAAATTAATAAATGACACATGGGCAATGATGAATGTCCACTCAGGTCTTGCTTTTCACACAACCGGTGTATTGAATGTAACAATATGAACGTAAGTGACGAAACCCTCCACCACCCTCACCCCCCTCCACCCACAACTCCCCCACACACCCTCACCCCCTCCCTCTCCCCCCACAACTCCCCCACACACTCTCACCCCCTCCCCCTCCGCCCACAACTCCCCCACACACCCTCACCCCCCTGCCCTCCCCCCACAACTCCCCACACACCTTCACCCCCCTCCACCTCCCCCCACAACTCCCCCACACAAGTCCCATTGAGTCCCCAAAGCCTACATGAGGCTGCCATAACTATTACTCGGCACCCCCTGACCCAGGGGGCGGCATGTCTTGTCGGTGCTGTGTACGCACCGACCTCCGGAGCGGGCTCGTTTGTGTGGAACTGCAGGACAACGGTGTGGCTGCCTGCTGAGGTTGTTTGGCGGCATTCCCTGCCTCCATGGCATCCGCGGTGTGCCCTAACACATGCCGGAGGGCCGAGACCTCCTTGCAGAGGTGACTGGTGTTGTCCAAGAAAGATCTCACCAGGGAGGCAGTGGTGTCCATAATGGACCGGTCTAGTGCAGCTAACTCCGTATGCCACTCCTCTCTGGCCTGCCTGTTGTCCTGTACGAATTCATGCACGAGTGCAGTAAGCAGGTCAGCCCGCTGCGGCCCTGCGGGTGCACCCGTGGATGTATTGGGCCCCTGGCTGTCATGGCCAGCCTGCTCAGCCTCCCCAACACTGGAAACTGGACTTAAGTGTCCCTCTGTGTGGTCATGGGCGGACTGCTCTGGGGTGCTGGCATTCCCGGTATCGAACGATGATACTTGGGGGGGATGCAAGTTGAGTTGGGGTATGGACCATATCCATTATATCGTCCTCCATGGTGCCCCAGATGTCCTCCTCTGTGTCATCCACAGTGAGGGGTGCCGTGGCTGCCACCTCCCCAGCCACACTCGACTCCTCCGAATGTGGTGGCTCGCAGGTGTCATCAGGCTGACCAGTGGGTGGAGGTGGTGGTGGCTTGGTGGCACAGGTGCAAGGGGTACCTGTGGTGGCTTGGATGCTGGTACACGGCACCCGCTGGCTTGTCCCCTTGAGGTTGACGGCCGGTTGCTGTTCTCCTGGGACCTCTTCCGGGGTGTGGCCTGTGCAGGGGTGCCTTCCTGCCCATCGCTGTCATGGTCAGTGCCTGTGGGGGTGGAAGAGAGGGACGGCATGAGTGATTTTTTGATAGGCATCATACATACATTGGGACAATTGCTCATCCACACAATTGGGGGTTATAGGCATTTGTGTTTGGAAGGGCAAGTCATTTGATACATGGGTGGTAAATGCAGGCATATGTCGGCGTCAGTCATGTTGGCCAGGAACAGTGCTGTCTGACTTGCATACTATTCTGCACATGGACGCTGTGTGCCTCGTAGAATTTTCTACTTTGTGTGGTATGTGTCATGTACGATTTTGCCTCACAACAGGCATCTGCATGTGTCTGTCATGCATCAGCCTACTTTACGGGGAGTCTGTGTGTGTGGGCGACCATAGCGTGACTCTTCAGACTTACATTGGGTTGACTTTCATCAGATTTGGCATAGCAGTATTTACTTTGGACACTCACCTCCATCACCCGATGTTGTGGCGCCACACTCCATCTCGCCCACGCCTTCGATGGATTCTCTCCCAATCATGCTTGCACATATGTCCTCCCATCGGGTGAGTTTTATAGGGGAACTGGGACCTCCTCCTGTTCCCACGGCCTGGCTGCGATTGACCGAGAGGATATTGCGAACCCTTAGGCGCAGGTCGTCCCATCACTTACGGCAGTCTTTTACTGTGCATGGTGTGTTGCCCACAGCACTAACCTTCTGGGCAACAAGTGCCCAGATCTCTTTTTTTCTTAGCACTGCCTCTCTCCTCATGTTGCTGAAGAAGACTGTGGCAGCATGCTCGTGCAGGGTGTCCACAAGCATCTGGAGCTCATCCTCATTAAACCGTTCCTTTCTCAGGCGGGCAGCTCCCTTCTTCAGGGCCTTGGGTATTGTGGTCTTGGAGGTGGTTGTTTTCTGACAATCAGCAGTGTCCCAGGGGTCCTGTGTGGGGAGGATGGCAATGGATTGTGTTTTTAAAGATGGCCGCCGTGCTCCTTCCCGTTCCTGTGCGATGACGCTACTTCCGGTTCCGCTTATTAGCGGCAACTGTAAATAGCGGTGACAGCTAATTAGAGTCACCGCTATTTACGGTCACTGCTAATGACACATTGGACAATGTCGGTAGTGTTATCTGCACTATGCTTGATGCCAGTAAGGGCTTTTTGGGAGCCTTTTGCGGCATGGCGCTAGTTACCTTCCCGGCATGGCGTAAAGCTCGTGCCCGCAAAGTCGTACTAGTCCTCTATTAGCGGACTGGTGCCAGCACGGACACGCTATCTGCGCCATGCTGGTAGGGGACGTTACTTACCTCCAAACTCGCAATGAGGGCCTATATCTGTGTGTCAACATCGCTACTACAATTTATGACATCTTTTGAAGTAATATGCACGTTGACTAGCGACCACAGCCTCCTCACAACAACCTGGCCTGCAAAATCTACTCCACTGGTTAACTCTAATCTCCAGCTGGGCATGAACAACCGACGCCCAAGATTGAAATTATCCACCATGGCAATAAGAGACCTGACGTCTAAATATCAAGCCTAGGCCCACATTGAAGAGGACAAACAGATCGACTATCTAACTCTCCTCAGGATTTACAAACAACAGTCTAACAAAAATGGTGCCCAGAGCACAAAAAAACCACACGTATGATAAAACTCTGGTCGTGAAAAGAAAAGAGGTGAGAAAACTAAAACGGCTAGCAAAATCTTTGGGGACACCTTCGGCAGCTTTGGCTGCAGCAAAAGCTTCTCGCTCATACAACGTTTGGCTTAAAAACCACCGTTTGACCTTATATCAACAGGACGCGGAAAGCATAATAAAGGCGATAAGCGCCCACAACAGTCGAGAGTTCTGGTCATTATTAAAATCATCCTACTGTAGAGTCCCCCATTATCTCGAACATTAGAGAATCGACATGGACTCATTTTTTCAAGTCTGTATTCCAGAAGACATCCAGTCCGTTCCGAGAGGGCTCCACCTTTGAACCATCAAAATGGGTATGCCTAGACGACACAGAGGAAATAATCTCTTAGATTAAGAAACTGAAGAACTCTAGAGCACCAGGTCCAGATGCAATTACTAACGTCGACTTGAAGGCCTTTTCCGTCAGAATGGGTGACGATGCTGAGCAAAATCTTCTGCAGATGTGCGAACCTGAAAACGATCCCTTCTTCGTGGAAATCTGCCACAGTTATTCCAATCTACAAAAAAGGCAACAAGGCAGACCCGAAGAATTATTGACCGATCCCTTTTTGCTCGATTGTTTCGGGAAGGTTTTCGGGTCCTTGTTGCTCCGAGATTTCAATGAGTGGGCTAAAAAAGCACTATGTAAAGATTGTCTACAAACCGGCTTCAAGAAAGAACTGGGAACGTCGGCCAATATCTCGATGATAAGTGCCTTTAGAGCAGGGTTCTGGAGGGGGGTCCAAGGCTTTTCATCGCTTTTATTGACCTAACCCAGGCCTTTGACCGAGTAGATAGATCTTTATTGTGGGCAAAATTAGAGGCCTGGAACTGCCTGCAACCGCTCTTGGAACCAATCAAAGCCCTTTACACTGGCACCAGCATGAGAGTGCGACTAAACCAGCAGGGACTCCTCTCATCTGAGATACCCACGCTAAGAGTAGTCAAGCAGGGGTGTCCTTTGGCCCTTGCGCTCTTCTTGCCATTCATCAGGGACATTAAAGACTCGGGCCAAACTGTTCAATGTTTTCCACCGAAAATGGGCAAAACTCCTATAAATCGACTACTATATGCAGATGACCTAATTCTCCTTGACCTTACTCCTATAGGCCTGCAGCGCCAATTGAACAATCTTCAGGAGTACATATCCAACAATAATCTTGAGATAAAAAATGTATGGTCCTCTCAGCTTCTGCAAAGAAAAAGGAAAAAGTCGCTTTATGGCTAGCCGGCCACTCAGTGAAAAAAGTGAGCGGGTGCAGATACCTTGGGGTGATCGTGGATAGCTCCAGGCATGAAACAGCCATGCAAGAATGTCTGAAAGGAAAAACAAAGGCCCAAGGTAAGGCGTTTGACAGAAAATGTGTCTGCTTCTCGTTGATCCCGGTCTTGGAATTCTATAAAAATAAAGGTGGTGCCAACGTTGACTTATGGTGCGGACGCCTTGCCCAACTTGCCTTTGACACTTTGGCCAAAACTGGAAGCTCTGTTTTGGAGATCCGTTCTTTGCCTGCCAAATTCCACCTCAGTTGTGGCAATTAGACAGGAACTCAGCCTGATGTCCTTGGGAGCAACGGTCAAAATAAACACCCTCATGCTCTTTCGAAAGTGCAGAATGTCCAAAGAGCCGTCGATCTACAATCTCATACTCAAGGAAAGTACGAGCGGTAACAGCAAGATGCTCAAATCCTGGACCAAATCAAATCTAGACACGTTACTTTCAATTGAAAGTGACGAGGAGACTTTACACGCGAATCCTGTAAAAATCACTGAAAAAATAAAAGACCTCGATTGGATACGGACCAAAGAAGTAGCTGCAAATAACAAACTGATAAGCCATCTTCCTCATAACATCTGGAAGTTAAATGAATTACAACCCTACATAAAAGAGTTTCCGTCTAGACAATCTCGCGATACATTATTCTCTTGCCCGTCCTCCTGCTCCCACCTTTGAGGCTAAAAACATCGGGGTCATCTTCGACTCCACACTCTCCTTCTCTCCTGACATCTTTGACGTCTCTGAGAAGTCACACTACCAGCTGCACCTCCTCAGAGGTATTCTTCCTTTCCTCTCCTTCCCCAGAAGCTCACTGTCTCCAGAGCCCTGGTTCTCTCTAGGCTGGACTATTGTAACAGCCTCTATCTAAATCTGCCTGCCTCTACTCTCCGCCCTCTGCAACTTATCCAGAACAGGACTGCGAGACTTGTCCTTGGCCTCAAGCCCAGGGATCGTATCTTTCCAGGACTGAAATCTCTGCACTGGCTCCCAGTGGCTGCAAGGATTAAGTTGAAAACCCTCTGCATTGTCCAAAAGGCCTTCTGGGGCCTGGGGCCGCAATACCTTCAACTCTCTCTTCCTAAATACCTTCCTTCCCGAGCCCTTCGTTCATCCACCTCCAACTCCCTCAGGGTCAGTCGCTTCTCCAAGCAATGAGTTGGTGGTAGATCTCTCTCTTTGGCAGGGGCCTCCCTCTGGAACAGCCTTCCTACCTCCCTGAAACTTGAGGAGAACCATCTCCGGTTCCGGAAGCACCTCAAAACCTTCCTCTTTGCTTCTGCTTTCTCTCCCTCTCTCCCCTGCTAAATTCCTGGCTGAAACTGCACTGGTTACCTGGCCACCCTGCCTGATCTCGGGCACAGGCACCGACAGCTGCACACCTGCACTGCCTCCCTGGCAACCCCTGCACCTGGGGACTGTTTTCTTCATCCCTTCAGTCCCCATACCAGCACTATGTCTGCACTTACCTTGCACTTGCCACCCCCGGCTGTTTATTATCTTATTTTTTCTACTACCCCTTGTACTGCACTTTCCCCTCTCCCTTCCCCCTCGCACTTTTCCCTTTCCCCTTCCCATGCACTTGCGCGATCTGAATGACACCTGGCCTAGTAAGATCGCTGTATGTCTTCCCGTTGTTCCCCCTCCCTTGCCTCGTCACGCCTCGAAACACTTGTGTATAGGTGCGTTATACATGCCATATCATATCATATCATTGAGAGCTAGACTTAATTTATTCCAAACTAACAAAATTCTGGCGATCGGAGGTTTGTCAAAAACAAATGAGTGTCGCTTTTGTAATCAGCCAACAGTGAAAGAGTCCATTCGCCATTTTCTTCTCTCCTGCACCAGTACTCGACAGATTAGATCTATCTACTTGAAACAAATCTTTTCAGATCACTCACTAAGCGACCAAGACTCTTGCTGGGACAAAATGATGACGGGCGATAGAACATCATGGCTACTGGCGACTTTCACAATTCTTCAACATGTGAACGCCTCGCTCCTTCTAATCAAACGGCCAACAACTCAATCTCAGTAGTAGTGGTTTTTCTCCAGAGTTCACGACGAAGCAGCTACGGATTCTTCTTCTTCTTCTTCTTTTGACAAGGACTCTTTCTATTCCGTGACTTTCTTTTTTTTTCCTATACGGCATTAACTGTCTTCTACTTACTTTTGTAAAAATCAAATTGATTAACACAAAATAAAAAATAAATAAAAAATAATAATAATTGTAGAGGAACAGCTGAATGCCTCTGCACGAGATACCGCTCCTATTCTGCCTATATGTTGGAAACCGGAAATTGCGACATGTGCAACGCCAGTGATGGTGTCAATTGCGCGAAAAGACTCTGAGTTAAGTCATCCACTGAGAAAACCCTATATGATGTATCCCCGAAGAGATGCTAGACTCCTGAGGGAGAACTCTGAAGAAATGTGAAAATGTGAAAAGGAGAGGCTGGTGACAACACAAGAAATGAGCATGACGCTCTGTGAAGGATGTCCGAAGAAGAGAAGGCATAGACCTTATAGAATTTGATGGCAAAGAAAATTATCAAGAAGACTTTTATGTGCAGAGTGAAGATTGCATGTGTGAAGAAGCACTGTAGAAAATGCAAGCCGTTTTATAACTGCACAGATGCTGTAATGCAAGCTAAGTAATCGTGAAAGCTGGCTATACTTAGTGAATAGGCTGCAGGTGCTGCCACCAATATATATGTTTATATAATCTGGATATTCGATGACACAACTTTAGTAAACTCAACTCGTGGCGAAAGGAGGATTGATAGCTGTGTGTGCGTCGCAGCAGAGAAACAAGCCGAAGCTCGAAGATGGACCAATGGAAGACTGCTTGGCCTGGTGTCAAAGGCTAAGGCAGCCAAAACTGGTTATCAGTCATTGAAGAACAGTAAATGTGAGATGCTGAGGGATCCCTTGTTAAGTTGCAAAGAGAGATACCATGAGTGCCAAGTTTCTTTATTCGAGACAATTAAATGCTATAAAATGGACTGATTCATGGTCTCCTGTCACGTGAGTCCAGGATGGAAATAGAAGAGGGCATGTAGACCTGAAATTTGATAAGAACATGCTCACGCATCCTGATATTCCCAGAGAAGAAAAGCGACTACAAGGCCAAGTTCCGAAGGCATGAGGGAAGAGAGATGTTGGACTAATTGGGTGGGGAGGTATGGTCAAGTCCACACACCAGCACCTGGGGTACCAGATTACATGCTGCTAGAGAATCAAATGTTCCAGAAGGGTACAAGTGTGCCAACCAAATGTAGGGGGCCGTATAACGAAGGGCCTTATAGTTTGAGAACCAATGATGTATCGTGTTTCTAATAACTGTTGAAGATGACTTGCACTAAGGGAGGGCATAAGTTGCCCACCTAACAATAGAGACCCAATCACTATCCAATTCCTTATAGAAAGTATACTTAGCTACTCCCTGTAGTCCTATCACAATCCCAATTAGGTTTTATTTGCTTGCCACGTAGTATGACATCACATATGATGATTTTTGGTTATATAAGCACTGTTTTTTATGAAATGGTTTGCGACTATGCTGTGCGATGTCCGTTGATGTCAGTTGTACTCCCTGTTTTAGATCATTGAGAATAAAACAGAGACATTTTGTCAACTTCCTGAGTCTGTCTTCTTATTGGTGTAAAAGTTATTCTGCATCCCGTCCATCATACGATGTGTTACCTTAATTAAAAGGACCATAAGGGTTCATAATCCTGGGCCAGTGTTAGTGAATAAACAAGATAGAATAAGTGGGCATCACCTACAGAATGTATGATCTTCTCATAGGGCGTCTTCTTTGTTCTTTCACAAGAAGCTGAGGATGCACAAGGACTGGTCCTTATGCCTGGTGTCTTCTTTAAGGTTGTCATGAAATCTGTTTTTCCTTCCAAGTAAAAAAATAAATGCACAAGCCTAATTCCCTACAGGCAGTTCAATGTAGTCAGTATGTGGCAGTAACAGTTGTGGTCTACCAAAAAGGTGATAAAAATGTATCCTCCAACATTTTACCTAGTTCATTGTTGGATTAATTTGGAAAATATTACTCTGGCATTCCAAAGAGGTTGGAATATTGGGATGATGAAAAGCAGTTTTTGTCGTTTGTGCAGGCCAGTTTAAAAAACAGTTTCATCAAAAATGGATGCATCCTCTAGACTGATGCTAGTGTTACAGAATTTATTTTTTAAAGCAGTTTATTTATTCAGCTTTTGGTAAATTACAAACCACTCTTGAAGCGGTCTCACACCCCGTCCCTCGTCTTCAACTGATCAGTAATGGAAAAACTATCAACCATTCTATGCTTGCTTTCTGCGATATAGTCCCTTTATCTGAACAACATTACAGTAGTAGGATGGGCTTCAGCTGGAGAATGTACGCATGTTTTTGATATTAACAAAGGTGTAACGCAACAGTGACTTCTGACTTCTGGCTCAGCCTCAACGGAGGCTGAGAAAATTCCCTGAATGTGTTATGCGAACCTCCTTTTAGTGTCCTTGGGGATGTTAGTACTTTGCAGAGATACTTGTATCTGTTGCCCCCATTATAAACGTTCTTTAACAAATCCATATGAAGAATGGATCCTGAAAGATCTAGTATTTAATGCTAGGGCCATAATCTAACTTCTAAATATCTTACAATGATTGATACTTTGGGCATTGAAGAGTGTTTAGATTTGATTCAACCGTCAAAGAACAAAAACTTGAATATACATATTCTATAAGCATTTTTACCTTTGTCTTCTTTTACATCAAGATGGAAAAACGAGCCATCTCCAAAATGTCCGCACAAGAATGTTGATTTCTTTTTATTCTTTTGCCCCCTTTTGTAACAAGTCCCTGAGCCTCTCGCTTAAAATACCTTTGATATGTGTGTACAAGTATATACAAGTTGAAGCAGAGCATGTCAGATCACTGTGCACCATGAACCACCTACAAAGACCTCTAAACATTTGATTTGGGTTCTTGATGATTGATCTGGGAGAGGTATAGAAGAGTGGCAAGTGCCATGGGGCCCTTCCTCACAAGAAAAACTGTTAACCAATGCATCCGGGAGACACAGCTTTGGAGTAATACTGGGTTGAAATGGGGCAAGGTAAATTGAAACAATAATTGGTTGTGTAAGAACATTAATGTGCTTGAATTATGCCTGTTAATGGTAGCTCTGCATGGTTGGTCCGGTGAATAGTCCAATAGTAAACTGGAAGTATGGTCAGTAACAACCAGACCAAGTGGTGCTCAGTCACGATGAACTACTCAGACACTTAGTAAAGTTTTGCTTGAGAACCAATACTGAAGTACAGGTCAGACACGTCCCACGTGTGCTTAACATGGTGGGGCTGTACTTTCTAATTGTTAGGTGGTGAGGTTCAGGAAGGTATGGTCACAGGCGAAGACCTTGATGACTCCATGCCACAACAGGCTTTAGGAGCTAGTTCACTGAAATGGGGATGAGGAAGTGGGCGGAGTAGGAAATATCCACATGTACCAGTGACAGAAATAACACGTGCACCAAGACATTCATGCAAGCAACAAAAAAAGCTAGAACAAACAACCTAGTATAAGGTTCAGCTATTCATGTTGTGGACATGGACAAAAACAAATCCAAATCACTGGTCTAAGGGCACCTGAGTGCTATCGCTTTCCACACCCTACTAGCTGGATTGGGTGACCACACAAAACCTTTCCACAAAAGAAAAGCCTTGGGAGGGTGGGCCAGAGCTCTGCCGGTACACATACTAACAGACTGCCTATTGAATTTTGTTTGCTAAAGAATATGTTAGCCATGTTGGGAGGGGTGTGTTACTCAGCATTTGAATGTGTATTGTTTAAGACGTACTTTTCATTGGCGTCCTCTGGGAAATTGTTTATGGGCCAGTTGGTGCCGAGAGCATGTGAGGAGCAAGTTTTCCAAAAATGAGAGGGGATGGAGGGCAAAGTCACTGGAATTAAGAAGTCTTGGGGAAGACAAGTTCTAGTGGCAATTGGGAAGTATCTCAAGCAGAGGCCATTGGCCTCAATAAATCTATTCACTCGTGTTGATGGAGCACCCCTTACTCAATTTCAGTTTAAAAAGGTAATGATAGCAATGATAGAATGGACCTGGCGTACCTCTGGCCGCTATACTTCACACTCCTTCAGCACGGGTGCCTCTCCCATGGCACACAGCAAGGGACCGGGTGCTGTAGATATAAAAATCATAGGAGGTTGGAGACAGACAATTTCAGGTTACATGTACAGACCCATCACAAATGTTCCTTGCCTGCTAAAAATTCTTGATTGGGCTACTTATATCCAAGATCAGGACGTTCTCACTCAGAATAACTTCTTAGGCCAGCGGCAGTCTGGTTTTCGGACTGCTCATGGCACTGAAACAGCACTGCCTGACCTGAAGTCCAATATTTTACAGATAATGGAAAATGGAGGCACTTTTTTATCAAGCTGCTCTCCTAGAGTTCTTTGTTGTAATGCCATTACTGATGAATATGAGGTGACCCCACCATATACAATATTTGTAGGCAGCCTTAAAGACTCTAAAACAGATCTGATGATAACAGGAACAGCTGCGCAGCTAGGGAAGCTTGACCTTAAGCACAGGAAATTTCTTATAGCAGGCTGCTCCATTGTTACTCTGCCCAAAGTTGAAAGGTTGGGCGTTGTTTTTGATCAAGAACTTAATATGAAGGGTAATGTGAACAGCCTGGTCTCATCCTCTTCCTATAAAATTAAGCTGCTGACTCAGCTAAGACCCGTCTTGACGCACAGCTGTGCTACTATTGCCAGAGCCATCATCTGTGCCAAATTGGATTACTGCGCCAGCCTGTTGCAGGATATCGGTAGAGGAGAAATAACCAAACTTCAGACAATCCAACACGGTGCTGTTCATGCTAAAGAAGGCATGGGCAAGAAAGATCACATCTCTAAGGCACTGGCAGCAAGTGGATGCCAGGATCACCTTTCGCCTGCTTTCCTTGACACACACATTTCTCTATGGCTTAAGATTAGTTTACCCCTCAATTAGGCTGTCCTGGCTGCCACCCCGAAGTACATGGAGATCAAACAATACCCATCTCTTGCAAGTGCCTAGATCGAAGCCAGCGAGCATTTCACTATGCAGCACCTAGGTGCTGGAATGCCCTACCTCCTGACTTCAGGGAATGTGCCTCTCAGGATTGCGTCCAGCACGGTTTAAAGACTAATTTATTTTTATTGATCTCTTTCCCTAATTCCAATTGCTGCTTTGTTTTTATGCTTGATTTTCTACGTTGTTTCTGTGTTTTTATGTGTTTGTCTTGTTTGCGCTCCGATGCCTCCGGGCCTCTATTTTTTGCGCATTACAAATAATAATGCATTTAAACAAAAGTTGTACATCAGACACAGAGGAACAAATGTAGCGACAGGGCTTAGGGGGAAACCATTACAGTGTGGACCAAAGTAAGAGAAGGGACAGTGGATCAAGGAGGACCATGAACATCATGGTAACAGAAGGCAGAGTAAGTGGAAGGATAGATAGAGGGCGCAAAAGGGAGGAAAAATGAAGCATCACCTAGGGGGGCATAAATTACAGTGCCATTAAATATGTAGCCCGCAGCACATTGCCACATGTTTGTTTCCTCCCCAGAATATACATTGGCTTGCGTCGTTGGCCATTCATTCTAAGAGAGAGAGCTGTAGAGGGTGCCAGTAAAGAAAAACAGGACAGCGATTTGGGCTTCTCCAAGGCAAACATATTGTTGGTGGGAAGAGGGGGTATGTTGTAGGAGCATTTGTTTCGGCCGTCTGGAGAAATATATGCTGTGCCATGCGGGCCTAGAAATACTGGAGCACATTTGTGGGAAACCATTTGTCTGCATAGGGGAGGAAAGAGCTTCTTCAGCACATGTGAGACTAATAGTTGCAAATGGCCAATTTGTGTTGTTGCGCCAAGCTACTATGGGTAGAAATAAGACAAAGGCAAAGCTGTCAGGGGCTTAATCACACAGGGGGTGGAAGAGTCAAGGAGGAGACTAAACGGCAAACTGGGATCATTCTTAAAGAATATGGGCATGGGTGGGTCAGGCACCCCCTCATCACATTGAATACCCCAGGCTATACCGAGCAGGATAGGGTACATTAATCAAATGTAGTGATGGCAATAATCATAAGGAATTGGAAGGATGCACTGGAAGGTTTGTGGTGTAAATAAACATAAAGGGGGTAATTCATAGAATTCAGCGCACAAGTGGCGCACGCGGCTGGCGCACAGTGTGCGCGTGCGAATCCCTGCGCCAGCCGCGTGCGCTAAAATACATTTCCGCGCACAGCGTATTCATGGATTCCAGCCACCAAAACCAGCCGTGGTGCACAGTGGCGTAGCGAGCCTGCAGCAGCGCCAGTTACGCCCCCAAGAACGCCCCTTGTGCAGGGAAAAGCCATCAAAATCCCCAATCCAATGCAAAGGGCTGCGCTAACCCTGTACCAGCACGGCAAGCGGGGTACGTGAATCACTGGGGTGCGCGGGAAGTTCCACACGCGATTGGCCCTGGGCGAGCGGGGTACATGTATTACTGGGGTGCGCGGGAAGTTTCACACGCAAATTCAGCAGGGTACGTGTATTTCAGGGATGCGCTGGAAGTTTCACACGCGATTCCATCAGGGTACGTGTATTTCAGGGGTGCGCGGGAAGTTCCACACGCGATTTCATCAGGGTACGTGTATATCAGGGGTGCGCGGGAAGTTTCACACGTGATTTCAGCTGGGTACGTGTATTCCAGGGGTGCACGGGAAGTTCCACACGCGAATGTCCTGGGTACATGTATTTCAGGGTGCGCGGGAAGTTACACACTCGAATTCAGCAGGGTATGTGTATTTCAGGGGTGCGCGGGAAGTTCCACACGCGATTCCATCAGGGTACGTGTATGTCAGGGGTGCGCGGGAAGTTTCACAGGCGATTTCAGCTGGGTACGTGTATTCCAGGGGTGCGCGGGAAGTTCCACACGCGAATGTCCTGGGTATGTGTATTTCGGGGTGCGCGGGAAGTTACACACCCAAATTCAGCAGGGTACGGGTATTTCAGGGGTGCGTGGGAAGTTCCACACGCGATTCCATCAGGGTATGTGTATATCAGGGGTGCGCGGGAAGTTTCACACGCGATTTCAGCTGGGTACGTGTATTCCAGGGGTGCGCGGGAAGTTCCACACGCGAATGTCCTGTGTACGTGTATTTCGGGTGCGCGGGAAGTTCCACACACAATTCCATCAGGGTACGTGTATTTCAGGGGTGCGTGGGAAGTTCCACATGCGATTGGCCCCGTGCAAGCGGGGTACGTGTATTACTGGGGTGCGCAGGAAGTTTCACACGCGATTTCAGCTGGGTACGTGTATTTCAGGGGTGCGCGGGAAGTTCCACATGCGAATGTCCTGGGTACGTGTATTTCGGGTTGCGCGGGAAGTTACACACGCGAATTCAGCAGGGTACGTGTATTTCAGGGGTGTGCGGAAAGTTCCACACACGATTCCATCAGGGTACGTGTATATCAGGGGTGCGCGGGAAGTTCCACACGCGAATGTCCTGTGTACGTGTATTTCGGGGTGCGCGGGAAGTTTCACACGCGATTTCAGCAGGGTACGTGTATTTCATGGGTTCCGTGGAGTACTACATGTGAATTGGCCATGTGGGTCCTCCCAGGTGTTCGCTCTACAACCTCCACGGCCCCTGCAGGCAGCCCACACCACAGGGGACTACCCTGCACCCCTGCTCATGTCCCGCAGGCAGCCCATCCACCATGGGCATGCCCCCCAGCCAAGCCACATGTCACCTTGCACTACTGATCAACAATGCATGTCTCCCAGCACCCCCACCCCCCACCAGTCAGGGGCACCCTCCACCAGGCCCCCACTCCTGTCTCCCAGCACCCCCACCCCCCAGCAGTGCAGGGCACCCTCCACCAGGCCCCCACTCCTGTCTCCCAGCACCTCTACCCCCCACCAGTCAGGGGCACCCTCCACCAGGCCCCCACTCCTGTCTCGCAGCACCCCCACCCCCCACCAGTCAGGGGCACCCTCCACCAGGCCCCCACTCCTGTCTCCGTGCACCCCCACCCCCCACGAGTCAGGGGCACCCTCCACCAGGCCCCCACTCCTGTCTCCCAGCACCCCTACCCCCCACCAGTCAGGGGCACCCTCCACCAGGCCCCCACTCCTGTCTCCCTGCACCCCCACCCCCCACCAGTCAGGGGCACCCTTCACCAGGCCTCCACTCCTGTCTCCCTGCACCCGCACCCCCCACCAGTCAGGGGCACCCTCCACCAGGCCCCCACTCCTGTCTCCCAGCACCCCCACCCCCCAGCATTGCGAGGCACCTGCCAGCAGGCCCCCACTCCTGTCTCCCTGCACCCCCACCCCCCACCAGTCAGGGGCACCCTCCACCAGGCCCCCACTACTGTCTCCCTGCACCCCCATCCCCCACCAGTCAGGGGCACCCTCCACCAGGCCCCCACTCCTGTCTCCCAGCACCCCCAACCCCCAGCATTGAGAGGCACCTGCCAGCATGCCCCCACTCCTGTCTCCCTGCACCCCCACCCCCCACCAGTCAGGGGCACCCTCCACCAGGCCCCCACTCCTGTCTCCCAGCACCCCCCCCCCCCAGCAGTGCAGGGCACCCTCCACCAGGCCACCATTCCTGTCTCCCGCACCCCCACCCCCCACCAGTCAGGGGCACCCTCCACCAGGCCCCCACTCCTGTCTCCCAGCACCCCCACACCCCACCAGTCAGGGGCACCCTCCACCAGGCCCCCACTCCTGTCTCCGTGCACCCCCACCCCCCACCAGTCAGGGGCACCCTCCACCAGGCCCCCACTCCTGTCTCCCTGCACCCCCACCCCCCACCAGTCAGGGGCACCCTCCACCAGGCCCCTACTCCTGTCTCCCTGCACTCCCACCCCCCACCAGTCAGGGGCACCCTCCACCAGGCCCCCACTCCTGTCTCCCAGCACCCCCACCCCCCAGCATTGCGAGGCACCTGCCAGCAGGCCCCCACTCCTGTCTCCCTGCACCCCCACCCCCCACCAGTCAGGGGCACCCTCCACCAGGCCCCCACTCCTGTCTCCCAGCACCCCCACCCCCCAGCATTGCGAGGCACCTGCCAGCAGGCCCCCACTCCTGTCTCCCAGCACCCCCACCCCCCAGCATTGCGAGACACCTGCCAGCAGGCCCCCACTCCTGTCTCACAGCACCCCCACCCCCCACCAGTCAGGGGCACCCTCCACCAGGCCCCCACTCCTGTCTCCCAGCACCCCCACCCCCCAGCATTGCGAGGCACCTGCCAGCAGGCCCCCACTCCTGTCTCCCAGCACCCCCACCCCCCAGCATTGCGAGACACCTGCCAGCAGGCCCCCACTCCTGTCTCCCAGCACCCCCACCCCCCACCAGTCAGGGGCACCCTCCACCAGGCCCCCACTCCTGTCTCCCAGCACCCCCACCCCCCAGCAGTGAAGGGCACCCTCCACCAGGCCCCCACTCCTGTCTCCCAGCACCCCCACCCCCCAGCAGTGCAGGGCACCCTCCAGCAGGCCCCCACTCCTGTCTCCCAGCACCCCCACCCCCCAGCAGTGCAGGGCACCCTCCACCAGGCCCAAACTTCTGTCTCCCAGCACCCCCACCCCCCAGCAGTCAGGGGCTTAATCACACAGGGGGTGGAAGAGTCAAGGAGGAGACTAAACGGCAAACTGGGATCATTCTTAAAGAATATGGGCATGGGTGGGTCAGGCACCCCCTCATCACATTGAATACCCCAGGCTATATCGGGCAGGATAGGGTACATTAATCAAATGTAGTGATGGCAATAATCACAAGGAATTGGAAGGATGCACTCGAAGGTTTGTGGTGTAAATAAACATAAAGGGGGTAATTCATAGAATTCAGCGCACAAGTGGCGCACGCGGCTGGCGCACAGTGTGCGCGTGCGAATGCCTGCGCCAGCCGCGTGCGCTAAAATACATTTCCGCGCACAGCGTATTCATGGATTCCAGCCACCAAAACCAGCCGTGGTGCACAGTGGCGCAGCGAGCCTGCAGCAGCACCAGTTACGCCCCCAAGAACGCCCCTTACGCAGGGAAAAGCCATCAAAGTCCCCAATCCAGCGCAAAGGGCTGTGCTAACCCTGTACCAGCACGGCAAGCGGGGTACGTGTATCACTGGGGTGCGCGGGAAGTTTCTCACACAATTTCAGCTGGGTCCGTGTATTACTGGGGTGCGCGGGAAGTTCCACACGCGATTGGCCCTGTGCGAGCGGGGTACGTGTATTACTGGGGTGCGCGGGAAGTTTCACACGCAAATTCAGCAGGGTACGTGTATTTCAGGGGTGCGCGGGAAGTTTCACACGCGATTCCATCAGGGTACGTGTATTTCAGGGGTGCGCGGGAAGTTCCACACGCGATTTCATCAGGGTACGTGTATATCAGGGGTGCGCGGGAAGTTTCACACGTGATTTCAGCTGGGTATGTGTATTCCAGGGGTGCGCGGGAAGTTCCACACGCGAATGTCCTGGGTACATGTATTTCTGGGTGCGCGGGAAGTTACACACGCAAATTCAGCAGGGTATGTGTATTTCAAGGGTGCGCGGGAAGTTCCACACGCAATTCCATCAGGGTACGTGTATGTCAGGGGTGCGCGGGAAGTTTCACACGCGATTTCAGCTGGGTACGTGTATTCCAGGGGTGCGCGGGAAGTTCCACACGCGAATGTCCTGGGTATGTGTATTTCGGGGTGCGCGGGAAGTTACACACGCAAATTCAGCAGGGTACGGGTATTTCAGGGGTGGGTGGGAAGTTCCACACGTGATTCCATCAGGGTACGTGTATATCAGGGGTGCGCGGGAAGTTTCACATGCAATTTCAGCTGGGTACGTGTATTCCAGGGGTGCGTGGGAAGTTCCACACGCGAATGTCCTGGGTACGTGTATTTCGGGGTGCGCGGGAAGTTCCACACGCGATTCCATCAGGGTACGTGTATTTCAGGGGTGCGCGGGAAGTTCCACATGCGATTGGCCCCTTGCAAGCGTGGTACGTGTATTACTGGGGTGCGTGGGAAGTTTCACATGCGATTTCAGCTGGGAACGTGTATTTCAGGGGTGTGCGAGAAGTTCCACATGCGAATGTCCTGGGTACGTGTATTTCGGGGGTGTGCGAAAAGTTCCACACACGATTCCATCAGGGTACGTGTATATCAGGGGTTCCGTGGAGTACTACATGTGAATTGGCCATGTGGGTCCTCCCAAGTGTTCACTCTACAACCTCCACGGCCCCTGCAGGCAGCCCACACCACACCACAGGGGACTACCCTGCACCCCTGCTCATGTCCCGCAGGCAGCCCATTCACCATGGGCATGCCCCCCAGCCAAGCCACATGTCACCTTGCACTACTGATCAACAATGCATGTCTCCCAGCACCCCCACCCCTCACCAGTCAGGGGCACCCTCCACCAGGCCCCCACTCCTGTCTCCCAGCACCCCCACCCCCCAGCAGTGCAGGGCAGCCTCCACCAGGCCCCCACTCCTGTCTCCCAACACCCCCACCCCCCACCAGTCAGGGGCACCCTCCACCAGGCCCCCACTCCTGTCTCCGTGCACCCCCACCCCCCACCAGTCAGGGCCACCCTCCACCAGGCCCCCACTCCTGTCTCCCAGCACCCCTACCCCCCACCAGTCAGGGGCACCCTCCACCAGGCCCCCACTCCTGTCTCCCTGCACCCCCACCCCCCACCAGTCAGGGGCACCCTTCACCAGGCCCCCACTCCTGTCTCCCTGCACCCCCACCCCCCACCAGTCAGGGGCACCCTTCACCAGGCCCCCACTCCTGTCTCCCTGCACCCCCACCCCCCACCAGTCAGGGGCACCCTCCGCCAGGCCCCCACTCCTGTCTCCCAGCACCCCCACCCCCCAGCAGTGCAGGGCAGCCTCCACCAGGCCCCCACTCCTGTCTCCCAACACCCCCACCCCCCACCAGTCAGGGCCACCCTCCACCAGGCCCCCACTCCTGTCTCCCAGCACCCCTACCCCCCACCAGTCAGGGGCACCCTCCACCAGGCCCCCACTCCTGTCTCCCTGCACCCCCACCCCCCACCAGTCAGGGGCACCCTTCACCAGGCCCCCACTCCTGTCTCCCAGCACCCCCACCCCCCAGCATTGCGAGGCACCTGCCAGCAGGCCCCCACTCCTGTCTCCCTGCACCCCCACCCCCCACCAGTCAGGGGCACCCTCCACCAGGCCCCCACTCCTGTCTCCCTGCACCCCCACCCCCCACCAGTCAGGGGCACCCTCCACCAGGCCCCCACTCCTGTCTCCCAGCACCCCCACCCCCCAGCATTGCGAGGCACCTGCCAGCAGGCCCCCACTCCTGTCTCCCTGCACCCCCCACCCCCCACCAGTCAGGGGCACCCTCCACCAGGCCCCCACTCCTGTCTCCCTGCACCCCCACCCCACAGCATTGCGAGGCACCTGCCAGCAGGCCCCCACTCCTGTCTCCCAGCACCCCCACCCCCCAGCATTGCGAGACACCTGCCAGCAGGCCCCCACTCCTGTCTCCCAGCACCCCCACCCCCCACCAGTCAGGGGCACCCTCCACCAGGCCCCCACTCCTGTCTCCCAGCACCCCCACCCCACAGCATTGCGAGGCACCTGCCAGCAGGCCCCCACTCCTGTCTCCCTGCACCCCCACCAGTCAAGGGCACCCTCCACCAGGCCCCCACTCCTGTCTCCCAGCACCCCCACCCCCCAGCATTGCGAGGCACCTGCCAGCAGGCCCCCACTCCTGTCTCCCAGCACCCCCACCCCCCAGCATTGCGAGACACCTGCCAGCAGGCCCCCACTCCTGTCTCCCAGCACCCCCACCCCCCACCAGTCAGGGGCACCTGCCAGCAGGCCCCCACTCCTGTCTCCCAGAACCCCCACCCCCCAGCAGTGCAGGGCACCCTCCACCAGGCCCCCAATCCTGTCTCCCAGCACCCCCACCCCCCAGCAGTCAGGGCCACCCTCCACCAGGCCCCCACTCCTTTCTCCCAGCACCCCCACCCCCCAGCATTGCGAGGCACCTGCCAGCAGGCCCCCACTCCTGTCTCCCAGCACCCCCACCCCCACCAGTCCGGGGCACCTACCAGCAGGCTCCCACTCCTGTCTCCCAGCACCCCCACCCCCTAGCAGTGCAGGGCACCCTCCACCAGGCCCCCACTCCTGTCTCCCAGCACCCCCACCCCCCGGCAGTCAGGGGCACCCTCCACCAGGCCCCACTCCTGTCTCCCAGCACCCCCACCCCCCAATATTGTGAGGCACCTGCCAGCAGGCCCCCACTCCTGTCTCCCAGCACCCCCACCCCCCACCAGTCAGGGGCACCTGCCAGCAGGCCCCCACTCCTGTCTCCGAGCAGCCCCACCCCCCAGCAGTGCAGGGCACCCTCCACCAGGCCCCCACTCCTGTCTCCCAGCACCCCCACCCCCCAGCAGTCAGGGGCACCCTCCACCAGGCCCCCACTCCTGTCTCCCTGCACCCCCACCCCCCAGCATTGTGAGGCACCTGCCAGCAGGCCCCCACTCCTGTCTCCCAGCACCCCCACCCCCCACCAGTCAGGGGCACCTGCCAGCAGGCCCCCACTCCTGTCTCCCAGCACCCCCACCCCCCAACATTGCGAGGCACCTGCCAGCAGGCCCCCACTCCTGTCTCCCAGCACCCCCACCCCCCACCAGTCAGGGGCACCCTCCACCAGGCCCCCACTCCTGTCTCCCTGCACCCCCATGCCCCACCAGTCAGGGGCACCCTCCACCAGGCCCCCACTCCTGTCTCCCTGCACCCCCACCCCCCACCAGTCAGGGGCACCCTCCACCAGGCCCCCATTCCTGTCTCCCAGCACCCCCACCGCCCAGCGTTGCGAGGCACCTGCCAGCAGGCCCCCACTCCTGTCTCCCTGCACCCCCAGCCCCCACCAGTCAGGGGCACCCTCCACCAGGCCCCCACTCCTGTCTCCCTGCACCCCCACCCCCCACCAGTCAGGGGCACCCTCCACCAGGCCCCCACTCCTGTCTCCCAGCACCCCCACCCCCCACCAGTCAGGGGCACCCTCCACCAGGCCCCCACACATGTCTCCCAGCACCCCCACCCCCCAGCATTGTGAGGCACCTGCCAGCAGGCCCCCACACATGTCTCCCAGCACCCCCACCCCCCAGCATTGCTAGGCACCTGCCAGCAGGCCCCCACTCCTGTCTCCCAGCGCCCCCACCCCCCAGCATTGCGAGGCACCTGCCAGCAGGCCCCCACTCCTGTCTCCCAGCACCCCCACCCCCCACCAGTCAGGGGCACCCTCCACCAGGCCCCCACTCCTGTCTCCCAGCACTCCCACCCCCCAGCAGTGCAGGGCACCCTCCACCAGGCCCCCACTCCTGTCTCCCAGCACCCCCACCCCCCAGCCATCAGGGGCACGCTCCACCAGGCCCCCACTCCTGTCTCCCTGCACCCCCACCCCCTCACCAGTCAGGGGCACCCTCCACCAGGCCCCCAGTTCTGTCTCCCAGCACCCCCACCCCCCAGCATTGCGAGGCACCTGCCAGCAGGCCCCCACTCCTGTCTCCCAGCACCCCCACACCCCACCAGTCAGGGGCACCCTCCACCAGGCCCCCACTCCTGTCTCCCTGCACCCCCAACCCCCACCAGTCAGGGGCACCCTCCACCAGGCCCCCACTCCTGTCTCCCTGCACCCCCACCCCCCACCAGTCAGGGGCACCCTCCACCAGGCCCCGACTCCTGCCTCCCAGCACCCCCACCCCCCAGCATTGCGAGGCACCTGCCAGCAGGCCCCCACACATGTCTCCCAGCACCCCCACCCCCCAGCATTGCTAGGCACCTGCCAGCAGGCTCCCACTCCTGTCTCCCAGCACCCCCACCCCCAGCATTGCGAGGCACCTGCCAGCAGGCCCCCACCCCTGTCTCCCAGCACCCCCACCCCCCACCAGTCAGGGGCACCCTCCACCAGGCCCCCACTCCTGTCTCCCAGCACTCCCACCCCCCAGCAGTGCAGGGCACCCTCCACCAGGCCCCCACTCCTGTCTCCCAGCACCCCCACCCCCCAGCAGTTAGGGGCACCCTCCACCAGGCCCCCACTCCTGTCTCCCTGCACCCCCACCCTCCAGCATTGCGAGGCACCTGCCAGCAGGCCCCCACTCCTGTCTCCCAGCACCCCCACACCCCACCAGTCAGGGGCACCCTCCACCAGGCCCCCACTCCTGTCTCCCTGCACCCCACCCCCCACCAGTCAGGGGCACCCTCCACCAGGCCCCCACTCCTGTCTCCCTGCACCCCCACCCCCCACCAGTCAGGGGCACCCTCCACCAGGCCCCCACTCCTGTCTCCCAGCACCCCCACCCCCCAGCATTGCGAGGCACCTGCCAGCAGGCTCCCACTCCTGTCTCCCTGCACCCCCACTAGTCAGGGGCACCCTCCACCAGGCCCCCACTCCTGTCTCCCTGCACCTCCACCCCCCACCAGTCAGGGGCACCCTCCACCAGGCCCCCACTCCTGACTCCCAGCACCCCCACCCCCACCAGTCAGGGGCACCCTCCACCAGGCCCCCACACATGTCTCCCAGCACCCCCACCCCCCAGCATTGCGAGGCACCTGCCAGCAGGCCCCCACACATGTCTCCCAGCACTCCCACCCCCAGCATTGCGAGGCACCTGTCAGCAGGCCCCCACTCCTGTCTCCCAGCACCCCCACCCCCCAGCATTGCGAGGCACCTGCCAGCATGCCCCCACTCCTGTCTCCCAGCACCCCCACCCCCCACCAGTCAGGGGCACCCTCCACCAGGCCCCCGCTCCTGTCTCCCAGCACCCCCATCCCCCAGCAGTGCAGGGCACCCTCCACCAGGCCCCCACTCCTGTCTCCCAGCACCCCCACCCCCCCAGCAGTCAGGGCACCCTCCACCAGGCCCCCACTCCTGTCTCCCTGCACCCCCACCCCCCACCAGTCAGGGGCACCCTCCACCAGGCCCCCACTCCTGTCTCCCTGCACCCCCACCTCCCACCAGTGAGGGGCACCCTCCACCAGGCCCCCACTCCTGTCTCCCAGCACCCTCACCCCCCAGCATTGCGAGGCACCTGCCAGCAGGCCCCCACACATGTCTCCCAGCACCCCCACCCCCCAGCATTGCGAGGCACCTGCCAGCAGGCCCTGACACATGTCCTCCAGCCAACACGTCATCACAATCTAGATCCCTGGCCCTTATGGGCAGCCTCCACATGCCAAACACCCACCCAAGTATTGCATCCACCCACTCAGAATTGCCAATTACATGATACAACCCCAATGGCAAGTATGTAAATGAACACATGCCCCTCACATACACACAATGGGTGTAAGTGAATGTCAAAACCCATATCATGACATGCATGAAACCAATGATATGAGACTACACATTGAAGTTTGATGGAAAAAATGTATCAAAAGCAACATAAATGGGATTAAAAATAAACAAACGACAATGGGAATTAAAATCCAAAAAGCAGCATGTCCGTAAAATAATGAAAAACCACAAATCATAATCCAAAGGAAAGGTGTCCAAAGTCACAGTTCAAAAAAGTACATCCAAGGGAAAAACAAAACCAAAAACCATTGCTCCATGGGTAAATCAAAAAAAAATCCATAATCCAACAGTCAACTATATACAGATAAACAATCCAGGGTCCACGATCCCAACTGAAGAAATGAAACCTATCTAAAAATACTACGTAATAAAAAAACCATATACAAAAATGTTGGCCATTGTCCAAAAGGTCCAAAATCAAGAAAAAAGCAAAGGAAACCTAACACTAATTACATAATTATTTACAAGGGCAGCGGGCTAGTCCAACGGCTCACTGGATGTTGTCATGGGCCAGGGCATCATTGAACTCCTGTTCAATGGCTTGGAGGCGGGCATGTTCCCTGGCCCTGAGGTCTCGCAGGGATAAAGCAGTGTCCAACTCCAACTCCCTGCGAAGACCCTCGAGGCACTCAGCCCACCTCAGCGCCCTCCGCATGGAGTTCTCCGCCCTGACCATTGTGAGCCGTTCCTCCTCTGCCCGCAGCCGCTCAGCACCTATCTGCTGGCCCAACCGCTCCCACACGGAAGCTACTCCCATTCCAGGGTTCTCCTGCCCTCCGGCCGATGCCTGCACCCCTGATGTTGATGGCCCCGAGCCATGATGCCTCCCACGTCGAGCATGCCGCTGCCTCCGACGCAACTGCCTGTGCCAGCACGACGGCATCCAGGCTGATGGAATCCACCGACGCCGTCGTGCACGTGCCCTGCCCGATGATGCCGTCACATCCTCCATCTGCTGGGGTGCAGTTGCTGGTGTGTCCAGCACAGCTGGACCTCCGACTCCCGACTGTGGCAGGGATGCGATCCCCACCGAGTTGGCTGCATTGGTCGGGGCAGGTCCACAGGGGGCCCTGGTGGCATCTGGGCCAGAAGACGGCATGGAGAACGACTGGCGCATAGCCTCCACAGAGGAGGAGAGGGTCGCCAAAGTGCCCGACATATGTATGAGACCCCCGACCACGACCGCTCCCAACTGTGCCACCTTGGCACGGTGCTCTTCGTGATGACGTGCGTGCTCCCCCCGGGAAGCACGCACCTCATCACGAATGACACCCGTGCGCAACGCGACACCAATCAGGACCTTCTCCATACGGCCAGGGGTCCCCTCGTCCGCAGGTGGAGGGGAGTCAGATGACATGGACATCCCCCCTACCTGCGGACAGGCCTGGGATGGGGCATCCCTGCTGGTGTTGCATTCACAGTGTCAGGGATAGTGACATGCACAGGCACCTCCACGGCGACCTGTGCTGCCTCCTGCCCCTGCCCCTGGACTGCACCACTTGCACCAGCAGGGATGCCCCCACCAGACCCCATGTGCGGCTCAGTAGCGGCCTCCTCCTCCTCGGTGGAAACCACCAACCTGGATGGCTCCACACCGTCTTCCGCCGTTGCAAGCCCCTGTGGGGGCTCACCCACCCCTTCCGCTGCAGCCGTGGGGGCATCCCCGCCGCTTGGCTCCACAGCGCCGTCTCCGGCTTCTTCTTCACTTTGCGCTGCGTAGAGGGAGACATAGAACACAAGCATCAGGGTACTGTACAATGGTCCCCTAGACAGGAAGCAATGGCAGATGAGTGGCACTGTCAAAGATCACTTCCATCATGTCCCTCCACAACACATGGGTCAGTGCAGGCAAAACACATGCAGTAACAGGCATGGCGCATGCTATAGACATAAGCAAACATGGCCAAGGGACTCTTGAAAGATACAATGTTGTTTATGAACTCACATGCATCATGGGTCATGCCTATCACATTCACAGACTTCACCGTACTTTCATCCATCTAGACTAGTACACCCCAGACACAGTGGATGCAAGGATCGCTAGGCTGCATCAGTGGATCTGAACATTGACACAGACATGTGTCATGCATCCATGGTATTCACAAGTCACAGACACGCAGGTCAGACACACAGACATGGAAACCATTCATGTACATGGCATCATCACCCATCCCTCACCCCCACCCATGTCCAGGAACAGAGACTGGCATGCTCTCATGTGTCCATTCCGCATAGGGCTCCCCATGTAGCATTTAAACACATACACCAACCGTGTGCTTCACACATTACTGGTCTCACATGCATGACCATGATGTCCCTGCACACACACACGCGTACATGGCCTATGTCACACATACAGGCAAGTATCAGACAACCAGCACACTACAACATGCCCTGTCTCACACAGCAATACCTGGCCACTTACCGCTCGACTCCAGACGGGTCTGCCTCTCAAGGACCTGGACGGGGAGCGCTAGGGATATGCGTTCCAGGACCCTCATCTGATCTTCCGACAAGTGGCCCCGGCGCCCCTTAGCATCCGCTGCCCTCAAGAGGCGCCGGGCCTTGTTGAGGGTCCTGGACCTGAAGTCCTCCCAGCGCTTCTTGACATGTTGGAAGTAGCGGACTGCCACCCCCTCCGCGTTGATGGCAGTCACGATGTCCGTCCAGATCCTGTCCCGTCCATCCTTGTCGGCGCGTGATGATCCGAAGAGGGCATCATAATGCCCCAGGACATGCTCCACCAGAACACCAACTTCCTTCTGACTGAAGCTGGTGGCCCTCTGCCCCTCTGGCTGGGGGTCGCCAGTGGTCTCGGATGGTGTTTGCCCCGACATGGCAACCCCTGAGGCAGGCGTGGGTGGGCAACTGGGTCCTGGGGCTGGGCTGTGGAGCGATGGTATCCCAGTCGGGAGTCTTCTGTTCCAGCTGGGGTGGACACAGCAACTGGACCCCTGCAGATGGCTGATGTGCAGGCACCAAATGGCAGGGCACGGTGGCAGCAGGCAGGCAGGCAGGCAGGCAGCAGCAGATGGCTCGTGAGAGGCTGCTCGGTGCTCTGGGGGGCAGTAATTCAGCCTTTTGGGCAGGAGCATGGTCTTCCGTGTGCTTACGCATGGCCAGCTTGATACGGAGTGATTTGGCACGTGAAAATTCTGCACGTCAGCGTGTAATTCGAGGAAAGGCCCTTAGCGCGTAAGCGCGTCTGCACGCATACGCAATTTCATTGGACAGAAGGCCCTTCAAGCGCAAGCACCTCTGTGACGTGACACGCGCATGCGTGCATGGGCGTTTCAGCGTGCGTGAAAAACTGCACGTCCGCGTGTAATACGAGGAAAGGGCCCATGCGTGTAAGTGACGTGATGCGCGCAGGTGTTTCCCTCAGCACAGGTTAAAGGTGAGCGGGGCCAGCAGTTCGCTGTACGTGCCTTTCGTGGAGACCGACGTGTGTTGCTGCTTCCTGTTGTTTCGCGCGCCATCACAACTTCACAGCTATCAAGGACGTATCTCTTCTTTTGGTGGGGGTATTGGCTACGCATGTTTTTCTGCATCGCGCTAGTCAGACGGTGAGTCGCACACACTATTTTTCCCACTGCGGGTGCCCCTGTGTATCGCACCCATTTTCGATGTCATAGTAGCCTGCGTGTCCCACGCGTACACGTTATTCGTGTTACTGGGTGCCACCGCGTACTGCGGGAGGTTGATTCCACGCACGTAGGCTGCAGGGTTGCGTGCACAGTTTTACTGCAGTTTTGGGGTGCCTGAGCATTGCGTGACCCGTCACTACATCACCGGGGTCACATACAGCCTTGCAGGTGAAGGGGGGTTGTTAACATCTTGCTTCCCACCCCCTTCACCCCAATTGCCCAGGTCAATTGTGGTGTACACCTCCCATTGGCACTACTCCATCTGTGCCGGCACTACTACATCTGTGCCATGGTTGGGAGGACACCAAAGGTGAGGGGCACCTCAGCTGGGCGTACTCCTCGTGGCGGGCATGGTCGGGGACGTGGCCGTGGTGACCAGGGAGTAGGGGGACTCCAGGGTGTCCAGGGCGGCCACAGAGAGGGAAGAGGCAGGGGTGCGCCACTTGAGCACAATGTTGTGCCATGTGTCGGTGCAGTCATGCCACCACCCCCTGTGGTTCCGGGGGATGCAGCTTCTGCATCCGGCACTGGTGCTCGTGTGACCCGGCAGTCCGTTCCATCGACTGCCACGGGCCCAAGGGTAGTGGTAGCTGCAGGTGCAGCTGTGGACACTGCCACTCTGGCTCAGGGTCTGCCAGAGCAGGCTGCGTTGGCACTTGAGGAGCCCTTGGTAGATTTCCAACAGGCCAGGAGGGAAACCATAGGGGCAGGCAGGGCTGCTCAGACCAAGACACGTGTCCCTGGGGCAGTTATGTCATCTGCTGCCCCGAACAGCCGGGTGTTGGCAAGTGCAGGGGCAGATGCACCCAACAACACCCCGGTTGTGAGTCTGCCAACCAGGACCGTTGCGGTCAATGACCCTGCCACAGCTGATGTTGCTACGCAGGGTCCATTAGAGGGCACCCAGATGCCACTGACACAAGTCAGGCCTTTGGTCGTCCCTCCACCTGCCACTCCCTTGGCTCAATCCACCGAACCCACTGGCCATACTGGTCAGGGCGGCATTAGCCAGCCTGGGTCTGCGCCACAGTCCAAGAGGAGGAAGGTTGCACCTGCAGCACAGGCTGGGACCCCACACACAGCCACAACCTCCTGCACGTCGAGGAAGAAGCCTTTCTGCAAGCAGGAACTGGACTTCCTCGTGGGCTACGTGCGGGGCCACAGCGTGACATGCTAGTCGGTGCCAATAGTCAGACTACGGCTGCCTAACGTGACACCCACTGGAAGCATGTTGCGGAACATGTCAGTTCATTCGGTCATGAGGTGCGCACGGCGCAAGAGTGCAAAAAGCATTGGAATGACATCAAACGCAGCACTAAGGCTAAGCGTGCCTCTAATTACAACTTGACTCTGGTGACTGACGGTGGGCCTGCACCAGAGGAGGAAGAGCTCACTGCGCATGAGGCACTCGTTGCGGAGTTCATACCACCTGAATTGGTCGAAGGAGTGGGAGAGATGCTGGACTTTGATGCCCAGTCCAGTGAGTGTTGATGAGTGTTTGTTGAGGAAATGTGTGTTTCACTTGTGGGATGTGTTGTGCATGATTGCCCACTACATGTGACGTGTACATGGTTCTGATGTGTAAGTAATGCAATGCTTCCGTGATGCATGTCTGCTCTGCTGGATGGTGGACATGTGGAGCAGACGGGGACTGTCTGCATCACCACTATTGCACCCTACTGACATGCTGGTTACAAGTATGCCCCTCCGGTCCATGTTCCAGCTCACTGGCCCTTCTGCATGTGACGTGGGGTGACCTTCCTCTCAGCCCAGGCACAATGTCATTGCATGACTGACGTGCATGTCTCCTCTGCCTGCATGCGGGGACTCCATGTAGGCATACTCCCTTGCCCCTCCTCCGCCACTCTGCACCCCAGTTCCACCTTTGCACTGGTCTGCTTCAATCTGGCCAATGTGTACTTTCCTGTTCATGCGTCCTGTGTAGATGCTAACTTCCAGCGTACAATCTGCCAGACATATGCCGTGTGGTACAGCCTTAGTACTTGATGCAGGGTATCTCACTTGTACTGTGCATAGGTCAGATGTCCCGCAGGGACATGAGTGCCCATTCATGCTCCATGTGCATTGCACGCATGCTCCTATGTGTCCTTGACTGGATGATCACTGTAATACAAGTCCTGGGTGACATACATTGCATGGCATCTCATCAGCCTTCCCATGTCAACTGTGGGTCAGTACTGCGTTGCACATATGTTTAGGGTCTGACAATGTGTGTGGCTCACAGGCTTCAGCCTGTTCAATGGCCAGTGTCTCTGTTCAACTGTTGTTGTGTCTTCTTCACACGTGGGCTGCCTCCAGAGTTTTCATCATGTGTCCTGCTTACTGTCCCATCATCATTTTCAGGGTTGTCACTTGAATCACATTACGCTGTTGATGCCAGTCAACACTGCCTGTCAATACACAGGTGTATGGTCAGCCTTTTGATACCATGCTAGGCATCCCTGCTTTTGTACTTGGGTGGAGGGGTGCTTGGCTTCTAGATATGGTACACATTGAATGCACAATGCACGTGATGCCTGAATTTGACCTTGCACTGCCTTCACATTTCCTGACACACACCATGGAGTCCTTGTACATGTAGGTAGTGAGTGGCATACACATTTTCTGCACTGCATAGACCCACTTCCATGGAAACTGCCACCTTTCAACAGGTCTGATCACAGAAGCAATTCAAAGTTGACCCAGCATGCATGACAGGTTATATGTTGTGTGTCACATGTCTGCCTGATGTGTTTGTTGTCGGTGTCTGTGTGTGTTTTGTGCTTCTGACATGTGTAGTGACATTTTTTCTCTCTATTTTTCAGGTGATGACGCAATGGAGGCGGAGGATGGTGTTGTCATGCCAGACACAGGGTTGTTACCACTACATCAACCTGGAACAAGTGGGGGTCGTGGGGTGGTAGGCCACGAAAACCCCCAAGTGCTACAGTCCATCTTGTCTCTGGCTGCCTATGAGTCCAGCCTTGATGACGACTCTGACGTCCATGTTGAGTTGGATGAGCATCATGTCCATGTGTCAGGGGTGAGTGATTCTGATGTGGACACTCCTCTGTCCGCGACACCTGCACTGAGGGATCAGACAGTCTTGGTTCCTCCGCCCGTGGTGGATCGGGACACAGGGTCACCCTCCACACCAGTCACTGATGTGCCTGGGACATCACGTTGACGGGGGCATGTAGTCGTGCAGCCGCTGGCGGTGCCAACACAGCGAGGACCCCTGGTCCTTGGGTCCCGCAGAGGTCAAGCCCGGCAACACGGTCGGCGTGCGCAACCGCAGTATACTGAGTGGGAGCAAGACATGACTGCCAATTCAGAACGGCAGGGGGCAGCAATGGAGAACATCGCTGAGAGCATGGAGCGTGTGGCCCGATCTGTGCTCCCCCCTGCTAGGCAGGTGCTTCTCCAGCAGCAGGCGGCACGGTCCACGGCCCGCTCGCTCAGGCTTGGCATGGCGGCCTCAGACAGGGCACGCCAGGCTGAAATGTCGTCTCTGCGTCATGCAATTGCTGCTCACGCAGAGGTGCACATGGATGCCCTGAGGGAGGAGTATGCTTCCCTCAAATCCACTCTGGGTGTCCTTATGATGTCCCAGAGGCAGCGGGCAGAGGAGAGGTTTGCACAGCTTGAGCGTACCATCTCGGCTGAGCTACAGGCTTGCCGGGAGGTGCAGCGGTTGTCCAGCCAGGCTTTGCAGGAGGAACTCCGTGTTACACGTGCTACCTTGCAAGAGGAAGCACGTGTATCACGTGAGGTTCTGCATGCAGACCTACGTCACATCGCCACACAGAACCAGGCTCACCCGTCCGGCAGACTTGCTGCCGACGAGGGGCAAGCTGCGGCTAGGCATGGCCAGGCTACTGTGCCACGTCCTCCTTTCCAGGATGAGCCAGACTCGGACGACCATCTATCTCCCACATAGGTCGGGCTGTGCAGGCGTTGAGCCCATGGAGGTCTTTTTTTTGGCTCAGCATCATCGCATGTGGGTGTTGAGCAGCACCCTGTACCTCCCCCCTCCTGGGTGCCTCCCCTCCCCCCGGGTCGTATGTGGCGATTTTTGATTTTTCTTTTAGTTTAGTTAGTTAAGTTTCTGTTTGATAGTTAGTTTAATTAGGTAATGTACGTTTTTCATAGTTAGTGTAATTAGTTAATATAGTTTAAAATTGCTTGTCTATTGTGCTTTCATGTGACGGTGCGGTGCTTTGTGGCTTTTGAAGGCATCCACTGTCTGTTCCAGCTGGGCCCTTCAGGCTTGTCTTGTGTATGTGTTTGCTGCTTGGGGTCCTTGACTCACATATGCCACTCCTGCCTCCCTTATCCATGGGCTCGCAAGGATGGTTCGGTGTGACAGCCTATTACACAAGGGCTTTGGACTATCATATCTGTGGCATGTCTGGTGCTGTGTGACTTGTGTTGACACCCCTAGTGGGGATGATTGCGGTGTTATTGTCCACTGTTCAGCTTTTGCTAGATGGGGTGTTTCATGATTAATGTGTACATTCATTGCTATGCATTGTGTAGTATGTTTCTTATCTTTACTGGACACGTGCTTGTTGCAATTCATGCCGTAGATAGTGTGTTCCACACTTTGGATGTGAAAGACGGACTGATGGTGTGATTTCTGATGTAAGTCTCTGACATGGTCCAGTAATGAGATGCCTGAAGAGACACACACAGATGACTTTAAAGCATTAATCATGTGTTTCATGCCCTTTCTGCAGGGGGATGAGCCTCCAGACCACCTTTGCCAGCAGACATGGCCCATTGGACATCTGAATTCTGGAAACGTTTGTTGGTGCCCACATGCACATGTGTGCACAAGCAGAGGCACAGGGATTGCAGACCTACATCCTAGAACTGCTGACGTGTTCCAAGGAACTCCAGGCAAGGTGAGCAGCACAGGGGGCCACAACACAGCAAAGCTTGCACCAGGCGAGTTGCACATGCAGGCTTAGTTACAGCACTGAGGGTGAGCTTGGACGAATATTGGTGTTGAAGCACACAATGCAGCTCAGATGTGTTGGTGGACTGATGGCTGTTTATTGTAAGGTTGTCTGGGACACCTGCAGGGGCAGTGGCACATACCCTCCGGCACACCAAGGTCCATTGAGGCACTTGTATCAACCATGTAGCCTTCCGAGACATAGAAAGGGGCAGCTCACAGGGACATACAGCAAGGGACATACTCGGGTGCAGTGCATTTCATTTCCATGTACATTTTGATAAATGCACTGCCTACTTTGTTTCGGTCATGGTGGAACACGACTTACCCAGGGAACATTGCATGTTGTGTGAATTGTGAAACATTGGTGTTCCATTTGCCATGCACCCACCGGTGGCTGACTTACTGCATTGACTGTGTATGACCCATCACAGCGGTAATGTTACATATGGGTACGAAGCATCTACACCAGATTGTCTGTTTGTTGCGTAGTTTGTTGCTATGGGGCATGTTTGGTGGTGTGTTTTTGTGTTATGGGCACGGGCAGATTATTAACTGTGGCTCTCTTTGCAGCATTGCAGTGCTCCTGTAACCGGACCTGAGAGTGCGCAGGCAGGAGGCCAGCACTCAAAACCAGAGCTAAGTGTCTTGTTGTTTTTCTTTCTAACTGCTCTGCATAGGCTTGCTGGGGGGTGCACTAATGCATGGATGAATGTGTAATTCAATTTGGTATGTTTGTTTTCCCCTAATCACCCGGAGTCCTATCCAATTTTAAAACCTGTACCCTCTACCCGGTGTTCCTGCTTCCCGTACCTATCCAAGCAACGTTCCCTAACCCTCTTTCCCAGTGGGGTTGCGGATGCCTGTGTAAGCCCCAAACTTGCAGGCGCCAAAACCCTAGAGGGGGTGGTTGGTTCGTGCCACTCCTAAGCCTGGAGTTGTTCAGTGGGTCATGGTCATTTGTGAGGGAGGGGGGGGTTGTTGTTGATAGTTGCCTTGCCCTGTAGTGTGATGGGAACCCTGACATTGTAATTGTGGTATCCTATGTACATGTTGTGTTCTGCTGATCAATGCCTGTTCATGTGTTGTGTTTACCTTTCAGGTGTGAGGGGATAGTTGTGGTTTGACATGCTGGGTGTACACATGGTGAATGTTCACATGTGATGTGTAGAGGACACTGATGGTCACTTGATTGCACATGCATATGTTGAGTGCATGTCCTTACTGACCCACACACTTGCACTATGATGCACTACATGTACAACCACCCTTGCATATCCACGTGTACACTCTGTTTGCCTTCTGGTGCCCACTGTGTCCCTGCAGCACATGTTCTGTGACCAATTATGGATCCTGTACATGCCTAATTTGCTTTTTGATGTGGTTTGTCGCTTAGATGTGATGCTCAGGGTGTGCATCACACACAATGGCTGTTCACTGTGCTGTGCGCTGAGCAGTGTGTTGCAGGAGTTGGACACAGCACACAGAAGCTGCAGTGTTGATTTTGCAATGCACAATGTGCATGTAGACAGGCATTCATTGTTATGTTACGTCTACAACTTTTTTAATGCATTTGGGAATGACTTATTTTGGGTGGGAGGTTGTTGGTCAATCATTTCATCTGATTCCATGTCAGGCATCATTGTCTGATGCCACTGTACATTTTTGACATGGCAATGTGTACCTTATTCGTACTGTGTTGGTGTATGGGTATTGCTTGCCATGTCATGTTGTGGTTTGGGAGGGTTTGAGTGACATAACAGTGATGGTCATGGCCTGTTTTGCAGGTGTGTGTGATTCACACCTTGCATGTCAGGGTCATCCGCTTCTCAAAGCAACTAGCTGGGGGTAGATCTCTCTCCGCGGCAGGGGCCTCCCTCTGGAACAGCCTTCCTGCCTCACTGGAACTTGAGGAGAACCATCTCCGGTTCAGGAAACACCTCAAGACCTTCCTCTTTGCTTCTGCTTTCGCTCTCCCTCTCCCTTGCAAAATTCTTCACTGGAACTGCACTGGATCTGCAACTGGGCCACTCTCACCAACCTCGGTCCCTGGCCCAGCCACTCTCCACTTGCACTGCCTCCCTGGCAACCCCTGCACTGCGGGACTGTCTCTCTATCCCTACAGCCCCCCCTTCCCAGCACTTGTCTGCACTTACCTTTGCAGTTGCCACCAGCTGGCCTATTTATTTGTTTTTTAGTCTACTTACCCTGTACTGCACTCCCCCCCTTCCCTTCCCCTTGCACTTTTCCCTTCCCCCTTGCGCAATCTAAATGACACCTGGCCTAGTAGTATCGTTGTCTATCTTCCCTTGTTCCACCCTCCCTGCCTCGTCGCACCTTGAAATACTTGTGTATAGGCACGTTACAAATGCCATATCATGTCATGTCATATGTGTGCCTTTTGGTCACACAGGATAGCTTGTGTTTAAGTAGCTAGGGATGCAGACAATGTGGCACTTCCATGGCAACTATCTCAGGGTGGTAGGGTTGTGACAGTTGACTGTCTCTTTGTCATCATCGATTGTCACCTGGTATGTGCCAGGCCTGTGTGCACTCCGCAGGGGTGGGAGTTTAGGTGAAAAATGTGGCCACAAGCTGGGCCCGGGCTTCCTCGCTACGTGCCCTGTCCCCTCCCATGGGCAGCGCCTGTGACTGTGGTTGGGGATGTGGGGGCACCACCATGTCCACCGGTACGCCCTGCCGTGTTGCAACATTGTGCAGGACACATGCTGCCACAATGATCCTGCACACTACTTGGGGTGCATAGAGTAGCCGCCCGCCAGAGCGGTCAAGGGAGCGGAAACATGACTTGAGCACTCCGAATGTGCGCTCCACTATGGCCCTGTGTCATTTTCTCTGCTTCCAAAAGATCAGGACTTGCCCGACTCCCTTGGAAGCAGACCCATAACCCCGGTTCCGAGTGCCAGCCAGTCCCAATTGGGACCTTTTGGACCCTGTCCTGGCGCCAGTGGCACCAGGCTCATAAAGATGCCCAGTCCCAGCGCTGGAAGCGCCGGGCTCATAATGCTTGGGTGGACTTACCTGCAGCAGACCATGCTGCTTACTTACCTGCCAGTTGAACCCCTGATCCTCTTCTGTTTGGGACTACTTTTCCAGTTGGGTGGGGCAGGAGCCACTCCCTAGGTTCAGAACACTGGAACTCTTCTGGAAAGCAGGAACTCTTTTCTTACCTAGGCGTGGCTGTGGAAGGAGACACCTAAGCACTACAGGAGGCTATTTAAACCACACCCGATGGATGAATCTTGCTTTGTGTTATTCTGCATTCTCTGCAGCAGAACGCTCATCGTGTCTTCTGCTTCTGATCCTGGGCCTAAGGGAACAAAGGCTTACCATCCTGGAATCCAGTCTTCAGCAGCACCTGTAAAGACAAAGAAAGAACAGGTTAGCACTACGGTCTTCAGTGGCAGCGCATCTCTTACCTGGTCCATCGGCTGTCACCAACGCCTCGTGCTGCATTCCGGCATCTGAAAGACAAAGGCTTACCTACTCTTCGCACGCTCCGGAGGCCTTCGGCGCTGCATCCCGCATCTGAAAGACAAAAGAAGGTGCGTTTAAAGACATTGGGCAACTTTATTACTCACGTGCCATTACTCCTTCCCACGCCGAATCCAGTGGGTATTCCAGCACCCTTCAGCTTCTCTAAAGCTCCGGACTTGTACCTGCAAGATAAAAAGGACAGTTAGTGCGCATCGTGAAGCAGGCTACAAGCGCTTACTTATGTGCTTCCAGGCGCTTCTATTCCTCACGCGGGTTCGATCCTCAACTCTCATCAGCCCACCATCCGCCATCCCCGGAACCCTGCAAAACAAGAGATATCATTACAAAAGACTTTTAAGACATTTGAAGTGCCCAGAACTTACCGTTCGTGCAGTTAACGACAGACAGCAGTCCTCTGAGGTCAAGAGGCCTGCACCCTTATCCAGTGAAGAAACTGGTTACGGCACTCTGCCCCGAGGCAGATGGAGAGCTCGGCGTTCACTTACCTAAGGTGAGGGCGTTAACCTTTGGGGTTCTACAGGAGAAGAGAAAGGGAAGAGGAGAGAGGCACCCAATAACCCCAGTTCATTAATCCCATATTTTCTATCTGCAGACATCTTACTCTTCAAGTCAGACATACAGTGCACAGAGGTCCAGCCCAAAGAGCCAACCGTGTGTTACACATCACCTTTGAAGATACGGCATTCACCCAGTCAAGACCGGCGCCTCTGCGGGAATCGGGTGAGCGTTACAGAACACAAAGCCTACTGCAAAACTCCCACCCAGGCGCTATGGAAACCTTGGATACCGACCAGCTAGCCCAGTTACTTGGGGAACTAAGAGCAGAAGTGCATGCAGCCCGTCAGGAAACGAATGCTCTAAGAAGGGAACTGATTATTTCCAAGGAGCGAACAGACGATCTCGCTAGACAATTGCTACAGTCACAAGCCGGACAAACTCCGTTACACGCATCAGGGGCAAATCTTCCTTCAACATCCTCTACGAACCCAGTGCAGATCAACCTACCTGTGAATGTACCTCTGGCTCCGCCCGAACGATTTTCTGGTGACCCAAAGAGGTTTGCAGTATTTATTAATCAGTGCCGGTTGCACTTCTTATGCCGGCCAGCAGCCTTTCCAACTGATCAAGCTAAGGTAGCTTTCGTGCTTTCGTACCTTAGTGGCAATGCGGCAGACTGGTCGATCCCTCTAGTTAATCAAGATGATCCGGTTCTCCATGATTTTCAAGCTTTTCAGCTCAGTATGGAAAAACTGTTTGCAAGACATTCACAGGGGCAGGCCTTGGACAATGAGCTCCTTTCATTGCAACAGGGTAATCAAGACCTTTTGGCTTATATTGCGTCTTTCAACAGACTGATAGTGGAAACTCGATGGCCTGAGGACAAAAGGATTACGCTGTTTTATAGAGGTCTACGTGGAGAGCTCAAAGATGTGTTAGCCCAAGTAGTGAATCCCCCGCAAGACTGTTCGGACTATATTGACTTAGTCGTTCAAATTGACCACAGACTGCAGAACAGGAAGGCCGATAGTTCCAAGTTTGATGCTCGAGTATTTTCCAAACCACCAACTCCTACCAAAGGAGTAGACTCCGGGGAACCCATGCAAATAGGGGGCCTGAAAGGACCACTAACACAAAAGGAGCGGGAAAGGAGAAAACAGCTGCAATTATGCCTCTATTGCGGAAACTCGGGGCACTTTCTTCGAGACTGTCCGGTGAAACCAGCCAAGAAGGCAGTAGGAGCTGCAGTTACCAGGGTCACAAACTCTGAGCAGGGAAACAACCTCGCCCGACAAGAATAGAGGTCCTCTTGCTGAGCGTTAAAACCAGTTCAGTGACCTCGCATTTCGTGATACCTATGGTCCTCATTAGCCCTGAACATCCGGATCAATTACATGCGATTGAAGCTTACGTCGACAGCGGTGCCATCGGCAATTATGTGGATCATGAAATGGTTTTGAGGATGAATCTGACTCTTTGTCCAAAGGCTGTAAAGGACGTCATTACTACGGTGGATTGTACGGAGATAGCCTCCGGACCAGTAACGCATACCACCCAAGAAGTGACGCTAGTAAGTCAAGATGGACACCATGAGAAGATCGTGTTCGATGTGATCAAGGCCCCTCAGTTCCAGATTATTCTAGGAATTCCTTGGTTAGAGAAGCACAATCCTCAGATCGATTGGCGAGCAAGAACGGTTCAGTTTCCAGAATGTGTCTCTACTTGTCACCCTCGACCTGGTGTTGCACTGGCAGCAATTTCCTCGGAGGCTCCCCAGTTACCTCCTGAATACCTAGAATTCCAAGATGTTTTCCGGAAGGATCAGGCTAACTCTCTACCTCCTCATAGGTCTTATGACTGCCAGATAGACCTGATACCTGGATCTACTCCTCCTTGTAGTAGAATGTATGCCCTCACCGAGCCTGAGAATCTTCACCTCCGACAATACCTGGATCAATACCTAGCGAATGGGTTTATTCGTCCTTCCAAGTCCCCTGCTTCCTCAGCTTTGTTCTTCGTTCCAAAAAAAGAAGGGGACCTTAGAACTTGTATAGATTATCGCGCCCTGAACCAGATCACTGTTAAGAATAGATATCCGTTACCTTTGATCCCTGAACTCCTGGACCAAGTCAGAAAGCATGCATATATACAAAGCTGGATCTTAGAGGAGCCTACCACTTGGTACGAGTAAAAGAGGGCGATGAATGGAAGACGGCCTTCCGCACCAAGTATGGGCTATTTGAATATCAGGTCATGCCCTTCGGACTTTGCAATGCCCCGGCCGCCTTTCAATATTTTATGAACGATGTCCTCAGAGAGCTCATAGATGTGTGTGTTGTTGTTTACATTGACGACATCCTCGTTTATTCTTCATCGGAAACTGAACATCGGAAACACGTGAAAATGGTCCTCGATAGATTGCGTCAACACAAACTTTTCGCTAAATTGGAAAAATGTGTTTTCAACGTGACTGAAGTTGAATTCTTGGGATTCATATTATCACCTAGCGGAGTGCGTATGGATTCAAAGAAGGTCGATGCAATTCTCAAATGGCCATCGCCATCCTCCGTAAAAGGTGTTCAAAGCATGTTAGGCTTCGCTAACTTTTACCGCAGGTTTATCCCCGAATTCTCTCGAATAGTCCAGCCCATCACCGCCTTGTTAAAGAAAAACAAACGTTTTGAATGGTCTACCGAGGCGGAACAAGCTTTCCAGAATTTGAAGACTAGATTTATCTCTGCACCGATCTTAAAACATCCTCGCCCAGAACTCCCCTACATCGTTGAAACTGATGCTTCGAGCCTTGCCATGGGGGCAGTTCTATCACAAAAGGACCCAGTAACCAATCAGTTGCATCCCGTGGCATTTTGGTCCCGCAAATTCTCGCCTCCTGAAATCAAATACACTATTACTGATAAGGAACTTCTAGCTATCAAGTCCGCCTTTAAGGCTTGGCGGCATTATCTTCTGGGGGCCCGACACACCGTTACTGTGATTACAGATCACCGAAACCTGCAATATTTGAAAACCGCAAAAGCTCAATCCTCTAGGCAACTCCGTTGGGCACTATTCTTTGCCGAGTTTGACTTCATAATTACCTATCGACTTGGTACAAAAAACGGTAAAGCTGATGCCCTTTCTCGGATGGGAGTGGAAGAACATTTGATCAATCCTAAACCTGTACCTATCATTCCCGAACAAAGAATTCTAGGTGTAATCGCCACGCAATCCATAGAGGAAGTTAAGGATAAAGCCAGGCTACTGGTAACTCCAGCAGACATACAGAATTGGCATCTGCAGGGAAAGGACTTTACGGTGAAGGACAACCTATTATATTTCCAAGAACGGTTATACCTGCCCAGCACAGATTTACAGAAAAGGGTAATCTCTTGTTATCACGATTCTTTAATGGAAGGACATCCCGGTATGACCAAGACCTCGGAAAAGATCAAGCGCTACTTCTGGTGGCCGTCTTGGAAAAAAGATATCAGAGACTTTATAATGTCCTGTGGAGTATGCGCCCAAAACAAGAGTCAAAAGGAAAAACCAGCCGGCCTCTTACGCCCTATTGACATTCCGCCTCGCCCTTGGCATACGCTTTCTATGGACTTCATCACCGATCTACCTCCATGCTCCAGATACAATACGATCCTAGTAATCGTGGACCTATTCTCCAAGATGGCGCATTTCATTCCACTCAAAGGCATACCAACAGCAGCAACTCTGGTCCGAGAATTTCTCGAAAACATCGTCCGACTGCACGGTTTTCCTTCAGTTCTAATTTCGGATCGAGGTAGTCAATTTATTTCTCATTTTTGGCGAAGTTGCTGTCGGTCGGCTCAAATTGATGTGAGACTTTCGACCAGCCACCACCCTCAAACCGACGGACAAACCGAGAGGACCAATCAAACTCTGGAACAGTATTTGCGCTGCATGCTACAACAAACTGAAAAAACTTGGAAAGATATCCTTTGGATAGCCGAATATGCCTACAATAACTCTGCCCACTCGGGAACTGGGAAGACCCCGTTTTTTCTTTTATACGGTAGTCACCCTCGAACCTCGGAGTTGGATCCACTCCAAGATCTTGGAACACCAGCAGTAGACCACCTGCATTCTACAATCACCCAAGCCTTTAAGGAAGCCGTTTCTCACCTTCAAAGGGCTAAAGAACAATACAAGAAAGGAGCAGACCAACATCGGAAGGAAGCCCCCCAATATCAAGTAGGAGATCAAGTCTGGTTATCCACCAAATATCTACCTCTAAAAGGACCACGCACATTCAACCCAAGATACCTTGGTCCCTATTCCATCACTACCATAGTAAATCCAGTAGCGGTCAAGTTGGACTTGCCCCCTCACATGAAGATACATCCGGTCTTCCACGTCTCTCTATTAAAACCCGTGCAACCTCAAACCCGACTAACTACATCTCCAAAACCTATTCTAGTTGATGGAGAACTCGAGTTTGAAGTCAAAAGCATCCTGGATTCCAAGATCTCCAAATCTAAACTATTTTACCTGATTGACTGGAAAGGCTACGGTCCCCAAGAAAGATCCTGGGAACCTGCAGAATATGTCCACGCGCCTTGTCTAATCAAAAGATTTCATCGAACATTTCCTAACAAGCCCAAACCCCCGGAGAAGCCCGGTTTGGGAGGGGCCTTGAGGGGGGGTGCTGTCATGATCTCTGCTTCCAAAAGATCAGGACTTGCCCGACTCCCTTGGAAGCAGACCCATAACCCCGGTTCCGAGTGCCAGCCAGTCCCAATTGGGACCTTTTGGACCCTGTCCTGGCGCCAGTGGCACCAGGCTCATAAAGATGCCCAGTCCCAGCGCTGGAAGCGCCGGGCTCATAATGCTTGGGTGGACTTACCTGCAGCAGACCATGCTGCTTACTTACCTGCCAGTTGAACCCCTGATCCTCTTCTGTTTGGGACTACTTTTCCTGTTGGGTGGGGCAGGAGCCACTCCCTAGGTTCAGAACACTGGAACTCTTCTGGAAAGCAGGAACTCTTTTCTTACCTAGGCGTGGCTGTGGAAGGAGACACCTAAGCACTACAGGAGGCTATTTAAACCACACCCGATGGATGAATCTTGCTTTGTGTTATTCTGCATTCTCTGCAGCAGAACGCTCATCGTGTCTTCTGCTTCTGATCCTGGCCCTAAGGGAACAAAGGCTTACCATCCTGGAATCCAGTCTTCAGCAGCACCTGTAAAGACAAAGAAAGAACAGGTTAGCACTACGGTCTTCAGTGGCAGCGCATCTCTTACCTGGTCCATCGGCTGTCACCAACGCCTCGCGCTGCATTCCGGCATCTGAAAGACAAAGACTTACCTACTCTTCGCACGCTCCGGAGGCCTTCGGCGCTGCATCCCGCATCTGAAAGACAAAAGAAGGTGCGTTTAAAGACATTGGGCAACTTTATTACTCACGTGCCATTACTCCTTCCCACGCCGAATCCAGTGGGTATTCCAGCACCCTTCAGCTTCTCTAAAGCTCCGAACTTGTACCTGCAAGATAAAAGGGACAGTTAGTGCGCATCGTGAAGCAGGCTACAAGCGCTTACTTACGTGCTTCCAGGCGCTTCTATTCCTCACGCGGGTTCGATCCTCAACTCTCATCAGCCCGCCATCCGCCATCGCCGGAACCCTGCAAAACAAGAGATATCATTACAAAAGACTTTTAAGACATTTTAAGTGCCCAGAACTTACCGTTCGTGCAGTTAACGACGGACAGCAGTCCTCTGAGGTCAAGAGGCCTGCACCCTTATCCAGTGAAGAAACTGGTTACGGCACCCTGCCCCGAGGCAGATGGAGAGCTCGGCGTTCACTTACCTAAGGTGAGGGCGTTAACCTTTGGGGTTCTACAGGAGAAGAGAAAGGGAAGAGGAGAGAGGCACCCAATAACCCCAGTTCATTAATCCCATATTTTCTATCTGCAGTCTTCTACTCTTCAAGTCAGACATACAGTGCACAGAGGTCCAGCCCAAAGAGCCAACCGTGTGTTACACATCACCTTTGAAGATACGGCATTCACCCAGTCAAGACCGGCGCCTCTGCGGGAATCAGGTGAGCGTTACACCCTGGTTGCAATATGGGTGGCTTTGTATCTTACCTGGGGTGGTGTGGTGGCGTTCCGGATTGGCGTCATCATGTGGTTGCTCAGAGGGTAGGCACTATCCCCTGGGGTGGTGTAAATGGTTGTGATTATTGGGGTTTGTGTATTTGTGTGTGTGTGTGTGTGTGTGTGACATGCATGCATGTGCAAGGGCATTTGTACTCACCTAGGAGCCATGTGTCGCCATGCTGCCCAGCTTCCAGGGCCCGGCTCAGGGCGGACATTCTGTATATGAAACTGTCATGGGTGGAGCCAGGGTAGTTTGCATAGACAGAGGTGATGATTCCCTTTGCATCGCATACCACCTGTACATTGATGGAATGCCAGTGCTTGCGGTTTCGGTAGATGTGCTCAGTGGCCCTAGGTGGATGTAGGGCCACATGGGTGCAATCTATGGCACCGAGCACTTTGGGTGAGTGTGCCACCCTGAAAAGATCCAGGACAACGGCCTGCCTTTCTGTGGGTGTTCTGGGCATGTATATGTGCCTGCGGATTGAGGGGCGTGCTGTCATGATTGCCAGTACCTGGTGTAGGCAGCATGACTGCATGGCCTGTGAGACCCCCCCCTCTATGGCAGTAGTCCGCTAAAATGACCCAGTGGCCAAGAAATGCAGGACATTGAGCACCTTCTCCAAGGGGCTCAATGCTTGGGAGCAAAGGGTGGGGGATGTAAGGTCATCTTCCCACTCCCTGACCAGGTCTAGGATGATATGGGGTGGAAACCTATACCTGCCGTAGACCTGGTCGTCAGGCATCCTAAAAAGGCTTGTCCGTGGTTCGAAAATGCGTGCCCTGGCTATTCTCCTCCTCCTGCGGTGTCCCACGATCAGTGCTGTCTCAAATGGGGCATTCATCGTAGCTGTATATACGTGTTTGTTGTTTGCGCGCACTTTTATACTGTGCGCGGGGACGCTTCCGCCTGCCTTCGTGTTGCGGACGTGTTGACGCCTGTGTGCGTCTTTTGCCATGCGCGGGTTTCCCGTATTCGAATCCATGAATACGGGTTGTTCGCGTGCGTGTGGGCGTTCCGTGTAGTTCCCTGCAGTACTTCCCCCAGTTACGCCTTCTTTTTCACGCGTTATTCCCCATTCCACGTGTTATGCCCACTGTTCCGCCCACTTTGGTTGTCTGCGCCGCGCTATGTGCGCTTTTGCTGTGCGCGTAGCGCACGCCGTGTGTGCCCGCGTGCGCCATGGCAGGATTTGGCGCACGGACAGTGGGAAACACGCGCAGCGTCTTCCTTGAATCCCACGCGTGCGCGTGCGCTGGGTTTCTCACGCTTGTGCCACCTTGCACCTGCTTGCGCTGGGATTTTCGGCGCACGTTTGCTCCATGAATCGACCCCAAAAACTCCTCAAGTAGACAGGACCAGGGAAGCCAATCTCATCATACGCCAGTATTTGCCAAGTGAGACAGAGTCTCAAATTACGGTGCTGGGTATGCCTCCCCCTACTGCTTCCACGGGTGCAGGCCAAGTATCTATTACCTCATCCATACCTTCAACACCCCACTGCTTATTAGACGGGGACCAGATGGTTCTTGCGTTTTAGCATTGTTACGCTTTATGTGTCTATTGTTAAAGAAAGCATGCCATTTGTGTACGTATCTTTATGGAGCAAAGTACGAGGTGACAGGGTGCAGAACTTATTGCCGGCATTAATGAGCAGCGAGTCATAACGGACATAAGGGTAAATTCCTTTAGGAAAGCACTGACAGGAACCACAAGATTACTGCTCAGTCACCAGCTTAGAACTTCGGCACTCAATTGGTACAAGACTCCTGGGAAGCCTTGCAATTACACAGGAGGAGTAAGGCTCTGATCTTCTGGCTCGCAACTCTAGTGTCGCTGAATTGGAGTCCAGCACAAAGCCCAGGAAGTCTAACCTTCTTGATGGGGTCATGTCTGATTTCTCCTGATTCATGAGCAATCCTAGTGATGCAAGAAGTTCCTTCACCCATGTCGTCTGGTATATCAGAGCTTCTCTGTCGTCTGCCAGTAGTAGCATGTCGTCCAGGTATATGATCATACGTATCCGCTTCCCATTTGATCGCTGCTGCTTCTGGTCTCATAAGCTTGGTGAACGTCCATCATGCTGATGCTAGTCTAAAGTGCATTATCTTGATCTGCCAGAACTGCCCATCCTAGTCGAACGCCAGGAAGGGTTGCAATTCTGTCTGGACAGGTACTGTGAGATAGGCGTCTTTCAGGTCATTTCTGTTCAACCAGTCCCCTTCCATTAAGGTGTCTTGCAGCTGGTGTATACCTTCCATCTTGAAGTGGCAGCATAACACCCAGCTGTTCAATTCTTCCAAGTTCATGACTGGGCTCACGTTCTACTTCCCGTGCACCAGGAACATATTGCTTATACATTTTGGGGCTACTGTGCATCACTCAATGGCCCCTTTCTGCTCGAGCTGATTTAGCTCGTAGCATAGGCTCTCCTTCTCTGCCTGCGCCATGTGTATTGCATGTGGGATGAACTCTTGCACTGGCTCTTGCACAAAGTGTAACTGACCTGGACCTCTACCCCTGCGGCTTCTGGTAAACCTTCCTCTGGTGGGGAAGAAAGAGTCTTGTTGCTTGTTTTACCAGTAGTGGATCCTGTTGTTCTGAGGTCTCCTTTCACCTTGAAACCAACCGGCTGCTCCACCTCTGCAGTATCCGGTCCAGGCAAAAACTCTACTCGGGAAGATCTTTCTGATTGAGGCTTGAGCTTTCTCGAGAGAGGTGTAGGTCCCTATGAAGCTCCCCATCTCCTTGCCAAAGGTCTCCCCGAATAGAAGGCCTTGCACTGTTTGCCCTGCTTTGTAAGTGGCTAGATTGTTTAGCTTTGCATCTATTTTCAGCAAGAGATCCCTTCTCCTTTCTGATGATATTGCACATCTCGTGTTCCTGAGCAGACAGACTGCTCTGTGTGCCCAGGTTGCTTGCGCTTCCGGGTCCACTTCCTCTCGGGTGTCTTTGGTGCGCTTTGCCAACTCCATGTCATGTATTTTCACACTCTGCATGAAGGTTGCTAGTCTGATGACAAGGGGTTCCTGATGTTCTCAGGCTCGAACATGTCTGATATTTCTTCACCTTCACCCTCCAGGTGTTTCCGGAGGCCCTTTTGCCTCCGGTAGGCTTCACCCAATCATCATCAAGCTTGTCTTCTTCCTCCTGTGAGGATAGCGTGGCCTCGGGTGAGCCACTGCAATCACCAATCCATCCACCAATGAGCTTCTTAGCACCTCTTTGAAGCTGTAAGATATGTCTTACGCCTGCTCCTCTTCGCTCCACTCATATTCAGACATCCTCACGATGACTGGGTGCTTGGAGCTGGTACCTGACCTGTGTTGGGTCTCCCCTGATGTGTAGTGAGCGCTGCTCCCCAGAGTTTGTCACTCTCACTGTAAAATAGTGCCCCTTTATGCTGTGCTCCACCAGCAGGTGGTTTCTTAATCACTCGTGAGTGAATCCTGACACTATTGTTACTCTGCGCTGGGCTTATCTTGCTGTTCGCAGTAAGCGTTCTGTGTAAATATTATTAATCACTGCTGCACCCGGGTTTGTTTGAAAATCCCTGCATGCGTCTTGCTGTGTCACTCGTGTGACGCACTCATTTTCAGGGCCCACTCCCGCGAAGGAGGCGGCTGCCGCTTAGGCTGCCCCCATGCGAGGGAGGGGGCCTGTGCGCTCCTTCTCTCTGGAAGGGAAAACAGGCCCCGTGGTTTGTCGGAAATATGTCACGGGTCGCATTTCCCTTCCCTGCTCTCTCCTCACGTCGCACCGGTTTGGATCCCTGGTGCCTGTGGTAGCCGCCCTTATGTACCTGCGCCTGCTGCGTGCTGGTTCTGTGAGTTATTGCTAGTGAACGCGCTGCGTACCTACCTACCTGTAAAACCACGCAAATTAACGCTTGCGTTCTAATTTAAGCAATGCTGTACTCCTTATGTGAGTCTTCTCCTTTATACTATTGCTATGACTATGATAACACTTCACTAATACCAAATAATCACATCAACTCGTGCACTTAACTTGCTAAAGAGCAGGAAAAGAAGAGGAGGAGTGATGGACAGAAAGTGACATGTAGACAATGTAGGGACTGACAAGGACTACAGATATGCAGAGAACAGAGGGAAATGTCGTTTTAAGAGAAAGTAAAAAGAACATGTGGTTGAGATAGTTTTCAGTTGTTTTTTGTGTTATTTCGTTGAAACTGCTGAAGCGTAGTAGTAAAGAGGTTGAAGCATAATGCTCACCTGCAGTCTTGACATAGAATGCAAAAGTTAGGGAGGGATGGATCAATAGTACAGTGGGTTTGGCCTGGCAGGAGAGGGATTAGATTACCAACCCAGCACAGAATCCTGGGGCGCTTGTTGATCTACAGAACACCTGTAAAATCTACCGGAGGGCTCCAATACTGCAGACCAGTCTCTAAGCGTTTGACCTGGATTTGAAGGAGAAAGTGTGGAGTGTCAGTGCTATGCATCGAGGGTGAATGCCGTCAGGGATTTCTGTAGATCTCTGACAGGGCTCTGGTTTTCTGAAGACAGTGATCGACAATCTGCTGCTCTGTGGAAAGAGATGCATGGAAGGGGGTTTGAAAGAGAATCCGACGGAAAATGACACCTCTCTTTGAGCGCATGTTGTTGCTTCAGCCCCAATTCCCAAATGCATACTGTGTAGCAGATTAATTTGGTGAATCAAGGCAACTCAGTTTGCAAGTTTTGCCTGCATTTGCTTGTGCTCGTCACCGCTCATGTGGATGCATACAGAATGTTCGAGAATCAGACCAGGAGGCTTAAACTTCCCACACAAGTGCCCTAACCTTCCCAAACAAAAGTGTCCAGCCGTAAAGTCTCATGACAAGCGGTAAGAAAACACTGAGACACTAATAACCCTGACCTAGGCTCTAGCGCTGCCCCTTCTGCATCTTTGAAGCCATTCCTGAGAGAAAGCTGGGGCTCCGTTCCGGCCGCCATGTGTAAGTCCCCCGCGCTGCGCCCCTCGTCTTCTGTGCATGTTTTTCTCTTTCCTGCAGAAGTGAAGCAGCAGTTTGACCGACAGTTGCAATGTCTCCCTAATCAGGGTCTGGAGGAAGTGCTTTGCTACTGCTGATAATAGCGGCATCTGTCCCCGGTTCCCCAGGAGTCAGGAGATGGGGAGAGACACAGGTCACTGGAAACATCCCGTGCCTTTAAAGAACTTGTTGAGAGGGGTTGACAAACCGAGATCGGTTAAGAGTGTTTCAGTTTGTGGAGCAACTGGCTATCATTTGAACGTTTTTCTTTATCATTAACTGTAAGCATAAATTATATGTGGCTTATTGTCTAAACCTTGCTGTTATCATAAATTGTGAATAGAACCCTTTAACAAATAGTCTGTGCTAGATTACCATTTATGCAGAGTAATGAAGTGATATGCTGTGTATATTACACGGACTCTTTATTGGCCGTGTAGTTATGGTTAAGTTGCTGTTTTCATAGGAAGATCACTTTTTGGGCGGCTTATAACTCCGCTCCCCCTGGACGAATCGTCACCAAACTTTGCAAAAAAAAAGTATATGGGTCACTCTGAATCGTTTTGCAAAGTTTGGAGATGTTTGGGCCAGGGGGCAAAGTTATAGGGGGGGGTACCAAAACGTATTATTTTCCCATAGACTGAATGGGGGAAAAACTTTGCGCACGGCTACAGTGGCCTGGTCCAGAAAGCGTGCTTTTGTACATTTGGCCACCATCTGTGTAGTATTGTTCTTTATAATTATCAAAAAGTAGGTCTGAAAAAATAGTGATATCTATGTTCGCTCTGCGGTCACACTTCCCTGTTCGGTCGACGAACAAGATACCAATTGGCTAAGGGGCTGGCGTCATGACCGCGGACACGCAACGTCTCTGCCCACTGGCTGCTGCGAGACGTGTTCTGCGTCAGATGGTTTGGATGCGCCGACATCTTGGATCCGCGGAAAGCAGAGCAACAACCAGCATACAAATGATTTTTTCATGAAACTATTTTGCTGTGTCACAGAGCATTGGGAAAGCTTCAGACAGTAAGACATGGGTGATCAATGCATTTGTTCTTCGGTCGTCATGATGTCATTTCTATGGACACCTTGTACGCACAGTAAATGTGGGGTGTAATAACGATAGCACTTCAGTCCATGTAGTGGACAGGACATTTTTAACTGTTGAAAGCACACGCGTATTGTAGGCAACTTTGAAATTGACAGCATGCCATGAATGCATTATTTTTTCTAAAGGCTATTATTATATTGATTAGTACGCCGCCATGGGTGGCACATGCTACGGTGGTTGTGGCCAGGGCCTAGAGTCTTAAGACATGGGTGATCAATGCATTTGTTCTGGGGGTCGGTCGTCATGATGTAATTTCTATGGACATCTTGTACGCACAGTAAATGTGGGGTGTAATAATGATAGCACTTCAGTCCATGCAGTGGACAGGAAATTTGCAACTGTTGAAAACACAAGAGTATTGGTAGGCAACATTGAAATTGACAACATGCCGTGAATGTATTATTTTTTCCAATGGCTATTATTATATTCATTAGTATGCCACCATGGGTGGCACATGCTACTGTGGTTGTGGCCAGGGCCTAGAGTCTTGGATGCATGTCTTCCAAGACTGTAGGCCCTGGCCACAACCGCCGCCGCATGTTCCACCCATGCATACACCCGTAGTTGCATTTTGATTGGCAAGTTGTGGGGAGTGCATGCAGTCTGGCCATACAACCAAGAAGAAAGTGGTAAGTACTAGACTTGGAAGACACTGCACACCCATCCCATGTACGATCTACAGACAAACAGCTAGGAGGGCAGAGGTACTGAAGGATAACACACCTATAGAATAACCCCCACTACCACACATCACCGAGGTGGTTGTGGGGAGACCCGGCACTCTTGGGTGCATGGCTAAAGCCCATGCACGCAAGAATGAAGTCATAAGCAGTGGAGTTATAAGTCAATATGGGTGTGGCGGAATGCGCTAGTTGTGTTGATGCCCTAGTGTCTTAACTTCATGGCTGCAGACAATGGTCCCGAAAAGTACATTTATAAGCAGCTAATTTACAAGGACCATGGTTTTCATATGCAGTGATGGTTGTGGATAGGAACTATACTCCTTGTACCTTGGTTGTAAGGCGTGGTTGGTAGGTTACTCACCAAGATGGAAGGGCAGCCTACAGGCACTGCAGCATATTAGTACCATAGATTAGACGTGTACATTCCCATGTGTAGAAAATGCCTGCCAATATACTTACTCCTTAGTTTGTTCAGAATCCACATACATTTTTTTAAATGGCTATCGTACTTGGCGGAAGTATCACTTTTTTAATTTCTGTGATGAAAGAGAAAGGTGTGTTAGTGTTTGCATTTTTTTTTAAATTTACTACATTGCATAATAGACAGTTAACCTTTTTTTTCCCCTCATATTTACTTTACCAACCAGTGTACTGTGCATTGCGCTCAGTTTCTGTGTTTGCTTTTCTAATCCTTGGGTCTTGGGAAAAAAATCCTTGTCGGATTAAAAAAAGCCTTCATTTCCTATGGTACTAACTACTTCATTTTTTCCTTTCAGTGTTTTCTTCATCTTTCTGATCAATGTTATGTTTGTTGCCTTCCTGCCCATTTTTAACAACAGTTAGATACCTATGGGCTTATCATAACTGTGCATTTGTTTCCAACGATCTGTGATAATCATTTATTTGTGTCATTCTTCCATCCTGTTGGGTAGTTAGATACCTGTGGGCGTATTCTAACTGTTTGTAGTCTTTCACATACTTTGTTGACAATTTTGAAGTACACATTAATTCGTAAATTTTGGCTTCAAAAACAATAAATATGCATTTGTTAGGTTAGCTGGCAACCTCCGCTTTAGAGTAATGGTGCTATCGTTACATTCAAACCATCCAGAATTCTTTTTAATGTATGCGGTGTAGTGACCTGCATTGGTTGTAGCTCCTGCATGGTAGATTATCCCTACTGTTGTACAGGTTTTCTTTCCAAGTGACACTTGACCGTGCGTGAATCCAGTCAGTTTACAGTTGTTTTTGGTGCCATCTGCATTATAACGTAGAAGCATAAGTATTATGTAGGCACTATGTGATTGTATCAGTAAGGTAGAGCGATTGTCTGAATTGCAAATACTACATAATCTGCCATGGTTTGCATTTTGTACAAGCTGCTGAAATGGAATGCTCTCACTATTTGGTATGGAAACATACACAAATCGCTCATTTTGGATTTCTTCCTGTATCACTTTGGTACAGAGAGTGCATGTATGTTTCCATATGTACGAAATTTGGAAGATTTCATTCACAGGTATGCTTTTGTTTTCCAATACTAATACTATGTACATTAGAAATTCTTGTGGATCTTCTTGTGAGTTCATAGTGAATCTCACCATTCCAGCACAGTCGTCCAATTGTTGCCTTACTCCATGAACACTGTATGTGTTGTCAGAATTGCTTGTTGCATTTCTATACAGCAGTAACATTTGCAAACACAATTGGTCTGTGCTTTGCAAGTAACTATTGTTAACAATTGGTGGCAATTAAAATAGAATATTCATTGCTACATTTGCCCCACTTTCAGTTGTACATTTTAATGGGCTAGCAAGTTCTGTATCTAGGTGCATTTTTCCGTTTTTCTGTTGCTTCTTTGCAGACCTGCCTGGTTTACATTCCCTAATAGGTTCTTCTATGTTTGCGGCAATTGATGAAACTTTAGCTTCTTCTCTTTTCTTTGCGGAATTTGCTGTTGCATTCTGTTGCATTTCTGTTTAATTTATTTTTCTTTTACCACGTTTCACTTTATCTGGAACAGGGTATTGTTTCAGATGAGGGGTGTACAGTGAACGCAATCTATTGTATTCTAGAATGCAACGAATATCAGCTTTGACTTTACTTGAATCAAAGTTTATTAGCAATAGACCGTCAAGTGTACGTAAGCGTGATAATGCTACGTAGCTCATGCCTTCCTTAAACACTGTCTTTCCTATATCTATCAATGCTTTCTCTAAGGTAAGACCTTGGGATTTATGAATGGTAACTGCATATGCAAGAGTTAGAGAAAATTGCTCTCTACGTACACAACGGGCAACCTTCCACACCACCTTGTTGGGCCTCCTCAGTGAGGGGTCGCTTGGTTTCCTATGGCGCAGCGAGCAAGGGACCCACGTCTGGGCATACCCTCTCTCACATAGGGAGAAAAACTGAAACCAAAAAAGTGATGCGTGGAAGGTTTTGAATAAATCAAAGCCCCTGGCATTGCTCTGGGCAACCTTCCACACCACTGTTTTTTAGCCCATCTGTGCCATTGTAAAAGGGGTCCAACCATATGCAAATCAGTCAGGTACTGCCACCAATGGGAGCAGCCCTTCCCGAACTACTAGGCCAGGTCCCCTCTGTACGGAAACACAAGCAACCCCAGACATGTTTTGGCCTTGTTGGGCCTCCTCAGTGAGGTGCAGCTTGGTTTCCTATGGCTCAGCGAGCAAGGGACCCACGTCTGGGCATACCCTCTCTCACATATGGAGACAAACTGAAACCAAAAAAGTGATGGGTGGAAGGTTTTGAATAAATCAAAGCCACTGGCATTGCTCTGGGCAACCTTCCACACCACCGTTTCTTTGCTTTGTTTCCCCGAGTGGGACGAGTATGCCCAGACGGGGGTCCCGTGCCTGCTGGGCCTAGAGACCCAAGCTACTCCTCACTGATGAGCCCCAACAAGGGCGAAACATGTTTGGGGATGCTTGTGATCTCGTGCAGAAGGGATGTCACATAGCAGTTCGGGCTGGACTGCCCCTTTTGGGGTGGGTCCAAGCCTGATTTGCATATGGTCTTTCCCCTTCTGTATTGGCTTGGCAGGCGACGAATGGTGGTCTGGAGGGTTACCCAGAGCAATGCCAGTGGTTAAGATTCATTCTAAACCTTCCAGCCATCACCTCTGTGTCTTTGCTTTGTCACCCCGAGTGGGATGGGTATGCCCAGACGTAGGTCCCCTGCCTGCTGGGCCTAGAAACCCAAGCTACTCCGCACTGATGAGCCCCAACAAGGGCGAAACATGTTTGGGGATGCTTGTGGTCTCGTGCAGAAGGAATGTGACATAGCAGTTCGGGCTAGACTGCCCCTTTTGGGGTGTGGCCAAGCCTGATTTGCATATGGTCTTTCCCCTTCTGTAATGGCTTAGCAGGCGAAGAACGGTGGTCTGGAGAGTTACCCAGAGCAATGTCAGTGGTTAAGATTCATTCTAAACCTTCAAGCCATCACCTCTTTGTTTTTGCTTTGTCACCCCGAGTGGGACGGGTATGCCCAGACGTGGGTCCCGTGCCTGCTGGGCCTAGAGACCCAAGCTGCTCCTCACTGATGAGCCCCAACAAGGGCGAAACATGTGTGGGGATGCTTGTGGTCTGGTGCAGAAGGGATGTGACATATCAGTTCGGGCTGGACTGCCCCTTTTGGGGTGGGGCCAAGCCTGATTTGCATATGGTCTTTCCCCTTCTGTATTGGCTTGGCAGGCGAAGAACGGTGGTCTGGAGGGTTACCCAGAGCAATGCCAGTGGCTAAGATTCATTCTAAACCTTCCAGCCATCCCCTCTTTGTTTTTGCTTTGTCACCCCGAGTGGGACGGGTATGCCCAGACATGGGTCACGTGCCTGCTGGGCCTAGAGACCCAAGCTACTCCTCACTGATGAGCCCCAACAAGGGCGAAACATGTTTGGGGATGCTTATGGTCTCGTGCACAAGGGATGTGACATAGCAGTTCGGGCCGGACTGCCCCTTTTGGGGTGAGGCCAAGCATGATTTGCATATGGTCTTTCCACTTCTGTAATGGCTTGGCAGGTGAAGAACGGTGGTCTGGAGGGTTACCCAGAGCAATGTCAGTGGTTAAGATTCATTCTAAACCTTCCAGCCATCACCTCTTTGTTTCTGCTTTGTCACCCCGAGTGGGACGGGTATGCCCAGACATGGGTCACGTGCCTGCTGGGCCTAGAGACCCAAGCTACTCCTTACTGATGAGCCCCAACAAGGGCGAAACATGTTTGGGGATGCTTATGGTCTCGTGCACAAGGGATGTGACATAGCAGTTCGGGCCGGACTGCCCCTTTTGGGGTGGGGCCAATCCTGATTTGCATATGGTCTTTCCACTTCTGTAATGGCTTGGCAGGCGAAGAACGGTGGTCTGGAGGGTTACCCAGAGCAATGTCAGTGGTTAAGATTCATTCTAAACCTTCCAGCCATCACCTCTTTGTTTCTGCTTTGTCACCCCGAGTGGGACGGGTATGCCCAGACGTGGGTCCCGTGCCTGCTGGGCCTAGAGACCCACGCTACTCCTCACTAATGAGCCCCCACAAGGGCGAAACATGTTTGGGGATGCTTGTGGTCTCATGCACAAGGGATGTGACATAGCAGTTTGGACTGGACTGCTCCTTTTGGGGTGGGGCCAAGCCTGATTTGCATATGGTCTTTTCCCTTCTGTAATGGCTTGGCAGGCGAAAAATGGTGGTCTGGAGGGTTACCCAGAGCAATGCCAGTGATTAAGATTCATTCTAAACCTTCCAGCCATCACCTCTTTGTTGATGCTAGGTCATCCCAGAGGTCCTGAAGCTCTATTCTTTCTGCTTTTGTTAAGTAGGCTGTATCGTCCAACAGCAGTTGAATTGTCTGCAATGTACTGCGCATCTATGTTTGCATTCCATAATAGGGCAACGATTGCATTAGAATCATTGATATATTTTGATTCTTCCCTTCTTTTTATGTAATACGTGTTTTTAGGTGATTTACTTTTAAAACTATGTCGAACTGAAGACATGAAGTTGTTCACTTCACCTGTTTCTGTAACTGGTCTAGGGAAACCCAAGCGGCATTTGGTGTAGTATTTATCTTTGTTTTTGTATTTACGGCGACAATATTTGCCACATTTGTGTCTTTGAAATTGTAAAATCTGCCCATACAGCTCACTATGTGTCTGTTGTGAAGGGATTTCACATGTGACATATTTTTGGATAAACTGCAAAACAGTGCTATCAATGTCGTGCCCAATTTTTGGTGCACCTTTGATCCATAACAGCATGTGAATATGTGGTGCTACTCTCGCTTGATATTCTTTTCTCCAAAAGAAGTGTTGCACTTCTCCAAGGGGAGGAACAGTTTTATTGCAAATAAAGTGTAGCATTGCAAAGAAACAATGATGGAAATATCTTGAGACATTAATTGGATCTAGAGAGCAAAGTTCTCTAGGTGTTAATATATCTATGTTGTTTTTGTTGCTGTTGCTATGCGTAGGAACTCATGTAAATCTTCCCATGGATATTCTGCACAATTTAGCGTAACAAACCAAGTTGGTGGTCCAAGGTTTCTGATCATGCAGCGCACGTCTCCGTGCCTTCTGAACCAGTATTCCTTTCTACCATGCATGTTTGCCAACAAATTTGTTATACTTGATTGTAAAACCTCATATTTTTCTTGTACTTTTTTTATTAACTGCGTAGCTGACATATTTTGAAAGTGCGTTCCAGATTTAAGAATGTGTGCAACTCCATAACATAGTGTTGCTAATTCACTTTCATAGAGTAGGTGGAATTTTCGGCCTCATCACGAGTCTGGCGGTAACTGTTAACTGTGGCGGTAGTGCTATTACCGCCGCATTTAAGGGTCTGCCAGATCATGGCTTTGGTGGATTTTCCCCCAGCTGTGAGCTGGGGGGAAATCCGCAGCAAAATTACCGATTTCTGGCGCTATTACCGCCGGTGGGAAGTCCGCCGGCGGTAATAGTGCGAATTTTCCCCATTGGGCCCAATGGGGAATGGGAAATAACCCTTCTGCCAAACCAGTGATCCGGCGCTAATAGTGCCGGGGGGTTTGGCGGTAGGGCTATTACCGCCGGCGCTAATAGCGCCGGTCTTACCGCCCAACTCGTGATGAGGCCCTTTGTCTAAATCTGGGATCTTGCGAATACATTCGTAATGAGCGGTATTCTGATGCCCCAATCTGAGTGGGTCTATCATCGTATCTCCCACCTTTGCCAGTAGGAAATAGCAGTGGAAAAGCACGTGCTTCCATACTTTTTTCCCAAATACTCATTGGTGACCCTTTGGTTTGTCGCATTTGCTAAGTTTCTAGTGCATCATCTGTGCTTTCATTGGAATGCAATGGATGAATTGTGTAATAGTCCAAAAGAGTGGATACTGTAGCTGGATCCAGAAGTTCGAATTTTCCAGTTTCTGATGGCTCTTAAATTATTTCAGTTGTTTGCCTTAAGCTTTCATCAATATTTATTTCCTTGTAGTACTCATTATTGTCTTTTAGATATTGCAATGCTTGTCTAACTTTGTGTAAATCCACTAAATGTTGCCAAATTTTTTTGTCCTTTGTTGGTGCTCCATTTACCAAGACTATTAATGAATGCTCTATTGAACGTTCCACTCCTAGAGTGTGTACATTTTCCATTAGATCTAATGGCAAGTAAACTACTTTGCCACAAATGCCTTTCACCAATTCAGAGGAAGGTAATTTTGCTGTTTTTGGATGAAGACGTATAATTGCTTGAAATGGGTGTATTGTTTGAATTATTATGCGCTCATACAAATTGAGCTGTTGCAGGATTTTTGGTAATGGAAACAATTCCAAATTATTTGTAATAGCACGTGAAGGAGTGTGGTTGTTGTCTAATTTTGCAGTACAGTTACTGCAACATATTAAGCGTTCAGTTATTTCATATTTGTTTTCAGCTAAAAGGTACAAAGCTAATTCAAACCATTTAGAGTCTTCATTGTTTTCTATTTTGTATGCTATGTCCACTTTTTTTGTGTTCCTTTTGTAAAACGTTCTGCGCAACACACACACACATGGTTTGGTATTTCAGCCGATGACCTTTTAAATGTTACTATTTCTTTTCTGTATGTGTGTAATAGAAGGTTGCTATGTGCAGAATTGTCGCTACTATGTTCTAAAACTGTTGCATTTTCTACGTGACTCTCACTTCCAAAATACTTTTTCTGAATACGGTCCATTTCTTCTTGTAAGTATTTGGGTGTACCATGCAGAAGAGTGGTATTTAAATTTGCCTAATTCTGAAGCTGGACTTTTTGCATAGTATATTTTATACACTAATGTCTTACATTGGAATGATGTACTGATATTCTTTTGATATCATGGAAGGTACTTTTGCAAATAGGCCCAGAAATGCAGGCTAATGAATTTCCTTTTAGTCCTGTGTCTTTCCGCAATGCACAAATATCCATATTTTGCAGCACTTTCATTTTACTTTTGTCTTTACCTTTTAGATATTGATTGAGGAACTGACGTAAACATTTGAAAGCTTTGTTTGGAATGGCACACATTGATGTGCACAGCCGTTTGTATACTGGACAGTGTGGTTCTGCTGAATCGAGAGGTAATTCTGAGTTTTCAGGAAATAGTTTTGTAAGCAGTGTTTCTTGTTCCAGGATGGTAGTATTGATTTTCTCATACCCTCGTCCACTGCTATGGATGGCGATTGTGTTTGTTTGTTTTTGTTTGTATGCTTCTTCATTAAAATATGGCTCTGTGGTTGTTGAGTGACTCCATTCACCACCACAAACATGCAAGAAATTATTTTTGTTCACATTCCGTTTATTGCTGAGTTTCTTTTGTAGTTTGGTACTTACTTTTGTTAGTGCTTTCATCCTATTTAACACTAATATGAACAACTTGGTTTTGAGAAAGATTGCACTGTACGAGTGCTTGTAGAATTAACTTTCTACGGTACGTTTTAAGGGGTGAGGATGATTTTGGTCCTCTTTTTAGTAGATTCTGAAGGACTCTGTGACAAAACATGTTTGCTAAAATACTTTTTTACTATGGGTTCTTCTTACACTATCAGGATTATTAGGAACATTGTTAGCTGTACTGGCAGCGTTTTTTTTTACAACATTTCTGTGTTTTGTGACACTTTTTGATGGAGGAGGTACAGTTTCAGAAGTTCAGACTTCCTTTATTTTGTTACCCAACTGCATTAGCTAGCTTGTACCAAGATTCTCTACAAACTCTACAACAGGAGGATGCTTACATTGGGCACCTTTATTTTTATTTGCTCTAATTCTGCGTTCCTTTCTACGGAGTTGCTTTTTGGTAGGCATTCTTTGGAGTCTGTTGAGAAAAAAAATATACTTTGCTCTGTTGTCCAATGTATGTGTGCAGTGTGCATGTGTGCATAAGTCTGATGGGGGAAGCTCTTTGTCATGGTGTGTCAACGTACAGTGAACTCTAACAATGATTTGGTAAGGCTACTTTACTGTTTGTATACTAGTACAATGTGCTTCAGATGAGAGTACAAAGTGGCCTACTTGTGACGAGAACCATTATTAATAACCGAAATGCCAAAAACTTGCTACAGCAACTTCTTTTCACAATCTAACCTTCTAAGGATTACCTATGGTATTTGAGGACCAAACACACAGGGATTTGTCAGCCATTCTGCCTGTCATTCTTTGTTCAATGGATATTTGTAGGTAGAATGGTTTACAAATCAATGTTTGCTTTGGTGCCCAAAATAAACAAATAACCCATGCAGCCTCTTTAAGGCATAGTTACAATATAAAGGTTGTACTGTACTTACTTTTTTGTGCAAGCTGACCAGCTTTCTTCGGATATGTCGTCGGCAGTGTAGATGCTGTTGATTCTCAGGAGAGGAGTCTTCACTGCGAATCAAAAAAACAAAATCAATTACTTTGTGTGTTTGCAGCAGTGATGATACTGCAGACATTATTTGTGCTTCTTTTGTCAGAGCATTGAACTTTCATATTTTAACCCAGTGCACGTGCACATTTCACTTCACTCTGTGCAGTCTTTGCATAGTACTTGCAATATGGTACTTGAAAGTCCTTCAAAATAACTAAGACTTTTAAGGGTATGAAAATGCCTTGTTGTTTACAAAGTGTAATATGTATAGGAGAGAGGTTTGTAAGCGATAGGGCATAGTACTAGATGGGGAAACATTTTGTACTTGTTAATGAAAAGCACAATGTCGAAAAATTGGGAGGCCCTCAGAAGGAATGTCAGCACTACAATCGGGAGCGCTTACAATTTTCATACAATCACATTGTAAGTAGCATTACTGTAGGCTGTACATAGTACAGAACTCTGACATTTTCACATACAAAATTGAGGTCTGCCCTAAATAGGCATGCTTGCAACGTATGTACAGGTTATGCGGAAGACAGTAAGCAGTCGTACGATTTGTGAATGACAAATCGGCAATCTTGCACTTTAAAGGGGGAGCGTTGTTATGTGTTCCCTATGGACATTTAGCGGCATTATTTTGTCTAATTTAAATCATAAGGCTTCCACATGTTCTCTGATTAAAATATACATACATGTGCTCTATACTGATGCATGTGGACATGTATGGAGCTGTATGTAGAAATTCGCTATCCTTGCACAGTAGCTTGTGAAATAGGTGCTTTGCAATGGTATGCGACTTCCTTTCAGAATCATCAACAGTAATTTTGAAGTGCGCAATGTTGATGACGGAGTTAAAATTAGCGATGTTCTATGTGATTGGTGGATGATTGTGCGACCGCTTAGTTGTGTCCAATGAGGGACTCGCTTTGGTGTCACTGTAGAAAGGGTGGAAGGACTGGGTAAGAGTTACGTGCCGCACGAAGGCAACGCTTGTCCGCTGGTAGGGCATGTCACATACGGGTTTCTACAGCAATTCCTGCATGGAAAGGCGACTGTAAGCATCCGCCAATCAGATGTTCACATTACTCTTTTGTGTGGAAAGACGGTGCGCACACTGAAGATGGCAGAGGTGGAGAGGGTCAGGGTTTTGATGCTTGGAAACATTTTTGTGCAAGGCTTACAACACTATGCTGAGAGTAGGCATGTGGCACACTATTTTGATGTGCGAGGAGTGGAGGTGGTATGGAGCGCTGACACTGATGCCAATGCTGCGGCAATTCTGCAAGTTTGTAGAGACATGCGTAGAATGACCACTCCTCATGTGGTAATTTTGCACTACGGCACTTGCCATTTGGGATACCTGACTTTCACATACTTTGTTGGCAGATTTGGCACAGTTGGTTGAAGCACTCATGACCATCTTCCCAACAATGAAAGCAATTTTTTCTGCTTTACTCCCGAGAGTACAATGGAACAACACTTCTGTTTTCTGTCCAGATCAAAGCATCGGGAGGTGTATCATCAATCGCGGCATGCGTGCATTCATGCTACGAGTTGGTATGTTTTTTTGCAGCCAACCAATGCGCATTACTTTGAAGGAGATGGTGTTGCGCTATCTTCTTTGGGAAATGTGATGTTCTTTTGGAACATAAGGCTTGCTTTAGAGAATGTTCTGTAATCTTTGCAAGAGTAAAGCAAGGACAAAAAATACAAAAAAATACATAAAATACCAGATGTATGTACGGTATCTGGCAAAAAAAAATAAAAAATTGCTCTTTTCAGAGCCTACCTTAAAGGGGAAAAAGGGCAATAGTACTTTACTGTACCGTCATCACGCTCTGATCCTGTAAATGTCCGCGAACATGGCGATAGTTAGCAGCCAGCACATATCACCACCGGGGATTCAAGGGTGGAGCCACAGGTAAATGAGAATGAGCGACACTAGGGATTGGTCCATAAAGTTCAGTAGGTGTGTTCTGACTGACGTACGTTTACAGGAGACCGCACAGCCATGGCTTTCCATGCTCGAAAACAGATTATATGGATTTTGGGAGACTCATGGATACATTGGTTAAAGGTGCATGCAGAAAGCTGCAGTTTATCTACAAATCTCGGATTTCCACATGCGGAAGTGCACTGGCATGGCGTGCGTGGCATGAGATGGCTGGAATTGGTACCTTTTTGTGTTACTTTACTGACAGAGCGTCCTCCAGATATACTGATAAATCATTGTGGAGGAAACAGTTTAGGCCATGTATCTGGAATAGCTTTGCAATTTGCAATGAAGGAAGGACTCACGAAGTTCATGGACATGTTTAGAAATGGTCAAATACTTTTTTCCTGTATTGCCCAAAGACAAATATAGCTGTGTTCTTCTGCGTTTGGTCCACAAATGGAGAAAGCGAGATGCAATGTGAATAAAGCTGTGTGTGCATTTTTAAGAGATGTTGGTATGTCTTCTTTCCACAATGAAAACATTTTGTTTCGCAGCACTTTCATTTTCCGCAGAGATGGAGTTCACCACACATATGCTGCCAATCAGATTTTTCTTCGCAATGTACAAAATGCATTGCAACCTCTTTTGCAATCACACTAACCTATCTGACAATCCGTTCTCCCCAATCCACTGTTTTTGACCCACACAACACACCACCGAAAGGCTCTTTTCAGAGCTGCCACTTACTCTAAACGTACACTTTATTGCATTTGCTCCACATGCACCCTCCCTTTTTTCCTGTACGACACTCCGCAAACTTTTCCAGAACTCCGCAGGGGTCTACGGCCGTCACTTCATAGTTCTATTGTTATACTGAGAAAGGCGGCTCTGAAAAGAGCCGTTTCTGTAATTTTTGTTGTTTTTACGTTCATTGCTTAACAGCAAACGACACACTAGGAGAAGAGGCGAAAGGAGGGTAAGGAAGGGACACCAGCCACGGGGTTAAAAAAGGGCAACTGAACAGAGAAAGATTTAGGGTGAGTTTTATTTAGGTAGGGAGCAGATCTTCTGGTGATCGTTGACTGCAGCCTCAAAAGCACTTCAACTCTCCTCCCTGCAGAGTACTGCGTCACAATACATGCCCACTATTGTCACCTTTGAAAGGTAAGGGTCAACAGCATTGCGAATGGCTTGTGAGGCACCTGGAGGAAGGCACTCCCCCACAGGAGTGTCTCTTGTGGTGGGAGGATTGGATACCGAGGATGCTGTAGAGGAACTCAAACAACTACGCTCTTCACATGGCACCACCTTGTGAATGTCCGCAGTGTGGAACAAAGTGAGGTGTCGCTTCATGGTTGTTATACCAAAATTGTACCCTCCAAATCTCCTGCGACTCAACACCACCTTGCACTGGTTACACTTCAGCAGGTTCGCATGTGCTTTTGGTACATTCCCATAAATGGAAAACAACCGCCACACCCACGACTCCTGCCGAGTGCTCCTAGTGCGGAGTTCCTCCACTTCATTCTCTTCCTCCTCTTCTTCCTCGATCTCTTCATCCTCATCCATATATTTCTCTGCAGGTCCTTGGAGAGGTGGTGGTGGTGGTGGGTTTGGGGGTGGTGCAGAGGCTAATGACCCAACAGCAGCCATGGAAGCCATACCGATTAGTTTCCTTTTGGTCACTACAGCAGTAAAGGCAACACACCTCAATCTCCTATAGATAGAAGGACAATGAAGATGCGCTCGGGGGTGTGGCCTTTTGTAGGGGTGCAGGGGTGTGCCTCATGACTGTCTTCATCCCTACAAAGGAGTACACAAATTTTACACAGCAAGTCCTGAGGTCGCCTATTGTTTGAAATGTGTGAAATTCCATTTTTACACTCTGCAATACTTTGCCTTGTGTCTACAAGGTTATTTGTATTGTTGTGGAAGCACACCATCCGCGGAAATTAGTCCCCACGCTCAGCATAGGTGCGGTCACATGATGACGTCCTCAACACATCCGCCCCAGTAATTAAAGTTTCCTGGACAGCAAATGCAAAGAATCAAACGTGTGCATGCGCACAAGTGGCCTACGGACAGTGCTCGGGTTCTCATACTACTTCAAAGTGTGACACAAGTGAGACGGACAGTTAGGAACAGGCGCAATGTTCGCAATACTTACGTTTCTACTGCGCATGTGCATGCATGCTATGTTCAATATACGGGCAGTTCCTATGTCCTTAGGACAACTCCATTTTGTTTGCCTACGAACTTGCGGCAACCGTGCCTGTTCATCGGACAGCACCATTTTGGCTGCGCCCGATACAGACCGCTATACTGTCCTTCACACACTCGCATTTTCCTCATTTATACCCATGCCGCACATCAGGTGTGGTTTATGAACATGTATTATCTTGTTTCCAAGCGGTACGCCGAGGTAGTATATCATTTGAACACCCCTTTCTGTTTATGTATGCACAATTTCAACAGATGGTGCAGTCACACATCACATCCGTCTTACTTGACATTACACAGCACCCACATTCCATTCCTTGCAGATAGGTCGAACAGGCGCGCTGTTCGCCAACATTTTACGTCTTTTTAAAAAAAAATTCTACACACAAACGCTTTCTCTACAACTACTGTACAAAAACATTTCAAACACACACACACACACACATCAATCTGAAGAAATAGCAGGGTAAGAGGACACTGAAATAAATATGGGGGAATTAGGATTTAACACGGGCTGGTTATCAGAAGATTTGTGAGGGGAAGAAGGGATCGATATTTCTGAGTCAAAACAACAGAGAGCAATTATTTCTGCACCAGATGCCACAAAAAAACTTCACCCATATAAAGAAAATGACCTCCACTCACTCTTTTGCTGTAATGTCCCTTTGTCCTACTCCGTCAGTCCACTGTCGTTCCAGGCTGCCGAGTTTCTGTGAAGTGATTACGCTGGAGGCATCCTTTCTTTTTTATGGTACCATCCACTTCATTCTACATGGTTATTAAATGTGTTGTTTTCTTTTCCCAGCTTCAGGTTTCCATATTTACTTATTACTACTTATAATATCTTCATGTCCTTCTTCTACGTTGCACATTTTTTGTGTAAGACAATAGTACATTTTCAGCTATCCCCCACCTCTTTGGGTAATGTTGACCCTGTCCAACCCTGTCCGCAAACAGGTGCTCAGTCGGTCCCTTTCCAATATCAATAGGGAGGGGTTCTGTATGTTCTATGTTAAATGTATGTCAAGTACGTAGATTATACTACATATCTCTCAAAATCACAAGATTACAGTGTATATTCTGCTCAATGACTTCATTGCCACAATTTCATCCTTAAGTTCCACCTTCCAAAACCCTATACAATTCTCTACAAAAGAAACGTTGTTAAGGGGGCGCTATGGTTCAGTTGCCCTCCCAAAAACCAGTGAAATTCACTACAAAAAAAACTTTGTTGAGGGGACGTTATGGTTAAGTTGCCCTAACAAAAACCTGTACACTTCACTAAATAAAAATGTTCCTCCTCCCCTTTATGCTTCAAATTAAAACCTAGAAAACCCCTGAAATTCGACAGTTATGGTAAAGTAAGCCCCCAACCCTGCCACCACCCCTGTGCACTGCTAACACTAACACCTAGCCCATGAAAGATGTCATCTCAAATGTCAATGCTGACATCAATGACATCACTTGTTAAGCCCCTTTCTTTTTCTTCCCTGCCATACATATATATGTGCATTCAGTAAAAAATGTCACTAAAGGAATGTTATACTTCACAGTGCAACGAAACACCACTGCACATTCCCCCATTATAGTAAGCTAAGCAACCATAACTCGCACCATCTACGTGCATTGCTAAGACTAACACCCAGGACAACAAATATGACATCACAAATATCATTGATGGCATCACTGATGACATCACATGTGTGCCTCACTTATTTTGGTGCATTTAAAAATGTAGGCTAAGTGGTTTTATTCACTGACCAGCACAATATGAAAATTGCAAAGGTGCTGTATACCAAAACGTTACTCTTGTCGTGTGTTCTGAAAGTACTTTTCTTAGGGACTGGTGTCAGCTCATGATGCACATGCATGGGGCAATGGCAGGCCTCAAACACACAATGAATTTGTATACAGGAAGATAACCTGTCGGATGTTGCTAGTTCCTTCTACCCTACTTCAGTTTCCCTGTATGTGCCGCTCAGTTATATGCATTGGGTCGGCATATGTATTGTTCGTTTTAGCACGAGTGTGTATTAAGCGTAGATTTGTGAGCTAGTTACTACATGTGTAACCTTACACAATCACCCCTGACATCTTGCTACCAACATTATAGAAAGAACCCCTTGTAGGCAGGGACTTTTTAGGAATATTATTTTCACATGTGATGTCATCAGTGATGTCATCAATGATATTTGTGATGTCATTATTGATGTCCTGGGTGTTAGTCTTAGCAATGCACGTAGATGGTGCGAGTTATGGTTGCTTAGCTTACTATAATGGGGGAATGTGCAGTGGTGTTTGTTTGCACTGTGAAGTATAACATTCCTTTAGTAAAAATGTTTTACTGAATGCACATATATATGTATGGCAGGGAAGGAAAAGAAAGGGGCTAAACAAGTGATGTTGTCATTGATGTCAGCATTGACATTTGAGTTGACATCTTTCATGGTCTGGGTGTTAGTGTTAGCAGTGCACAGGGGTGGTGGCAGGGTTGGGGGCTTACTTCACCATAACTGTCGAATTTCAGGGGTTTTTCGGTTTTAATTTGAAGCATGAAGGGGAGGAGGAAAGCTTTTTTTTAGTGAAGTGTACAGGTTTTTGTTAGGGCAACTTAACCATAACGTCCTCTCAACAAAGTTTTTTTGTAGTATATATATATATATATATATATATATTTTGTTTTTTTTTTTTTGAATTCTTTATTGTATTTTATAACATAGAACAATGAAGAACAATACAACAAAACCATAACATAGCTGCTGCGAGTCTTCCACGATTGCAATCGTCGAGGCGCTTTTTCCTGTCACTATGCACACTTCTCGGGTATCCATTTACCAGCTGCATGTCTGTTCGCCCAAACCCGTGAACTGGTGTTCGTGTGGCCCCCACGGCTGGTTAGACACACACGTTAGGGCTTTCCTCTTAGTCCGTCGGGTTCGTAACTGCGCTTTCCGATCCACCAGGATCCACTGTAGGCCTTGCTTTACACTGCAGTGAAGGCATAAATGAATATTATAAGGTAATGGATCTGAGTATAACCGCCTCTTGGTGCGCTCTAGGCCTAGCAATATACTGAGTGGCATGCTGCGCAACTAGTATGATGAGGTTCTACCCTAAACCTCATAGGTAGTATGCAAATTAACCAATTATACTCGTTAGTTGCGCTCGCCGTTAAATTAATAAAACAACAGATATGTCTGTACCACTATAACGTGTGCAATGATTTGGATTTATTGTGGTCCATTGTCCCATTGAATACAGCAAAAACCTGCAGGCGGCTTGTGATGATCCCCTACCAGGCATCACATCTATGAATAGGTCTATATATTTTCAAAGAGCCAATCCAAGAACTCATGGTAAATTAGATCGGGAACACAGGACTGAATTAGAGAAGAACATTTCGTTTCTCAGACTAACTATCAATTACATCGTTGAAGTACAAGTCATGGCACACGGGCAATTCCCCTTAAACATCTATGCCTTGAGAAAGACCTCGAGTCGAAACACGTGTTGGCTGTATTCAAAAGAACATTGGAGCATAATAAAGCCAAATTATTGGGCACGTTATAATTGTACAGACATATCTGTTGTTTTATTAATTCACTGGCGAGTGCGACCAACGAGTATAATTGGTTAATCTATAAATTAATATTATATATTGCAGTTTGAGACACTATTTCACCCAGAGATTAGTAACTTGGTGCAGTAACTGCAGTACTTTGTATATTATGTATTTTAGCACCAACTGGTTTCAAAAGTACAGATACATAAGGTAAAATCAAAGCGAGCGTTGGTGTTGTAGGCCCGACGTGTCATCGGCCCTCATTAGGACCCTGGCGGAGTGGGTTTCCGCCAGCGCTAATCGCGGCGGACCCGTCCGCCGTACTACGAGTTCCCTTAGCGCCATGGAGGTTTTCTCCGCCTGGTTTTACCGGGCGGAGAAAACCATGGCGCTAAGGGACCTCGTTGTTAATTACGCCGCCGTACTTTACGGCGGCGTAATTAACTCCTTCCCCACTCCCATTATACCCTATGGGGCAAGAATGGGAATGGGGAAGGGTAAAATGGGGATTGGGGATTTACCGCTCCGCCAAGGTCGGCATGGGGTGGTAAATCCGCCAACCCCCATGGCGCTATCGGCGGCTTTCCGCCATGCTCCGCGGTGCATTTAGCACCGCGGATTCCGCCTGGGTCGTAATGAGGGCCATCGTGTCTATTCAAGAGCTTGTAGAAAGTAAGGGGTACAAGGACAGGATGAAGACAGGACGGTGGAAAGTAGAACAGGAGTCAGAGATGTCCATCTCCATTGCAGATATAGTGGAAATCATACAAGCACATATATTGACGCAAGGGGTGGCACGGGACAGATCAGGTAGATCTTCGCAGGGCAAAAGGAGAAAGATTCGGGGCAAACAGATTAATAATATATAGCTAGACTGGCGGACCGGAAGTGCTAGAAAGGGCGAGGTGTGGGAGTTAATCATTTGGGAGAGGTAGCCAGCTAGTTGGGAGGTATCTGGAATCAGGAACATGAATTGTGTCACCGTGCAATATACTACGTACATACTATGTATAACGATGTACTATGGAATATAATGGAATGGTATTGATGTGTGTGAATCATATTATAAGGAATGTATTATGAACGTCAGTAATTGTAGCTCGTGATATCTTGTTACTGGAGAGTATGTATACCTGTATAGTATGAGTTATAGTTTTCTGTACTATTCACATTTAAACTGTAGTAATTTCAATTGCCACCCAGTGAAGGGGCCCTGGGGGCACAGACAAACAGGTTCCTTGGTTTGCGGGCTAATACTCCCATTCTGTGTTCCATGGAACCCGATGGCTGCTTCCCCACCCTACTCTGCCATCTTCCGAACACACAACCTCCCTTTCTCCATCTTTTTATTTTTTAATAATCCCAACCCCCCTCCCCAGCCCCACTTACCTGATTGTGGCGTTGGTGCAGCAGCTTGCCTGTATCTCGCTTTTCCAGCGGCTCGGTACGGAGCCCCGCCTTCCACAACCATTGCAGCCATCTTGGTACAGTATTTTCATTAATTGAACGGGATGCCGCACACGTCCCGTTACTTGAATGAAAATACTCTTTTGTTTTTTAACTCCCCAGGTTATCGCTTTGGTAACCCGGGGTGCTAATAGCATTAGTAACCCGTTCCACAGGCTATACCGGGGAGGGGGGGTAACATCCCGGTGCCCTCATTAAATTTCCTCACTTCGCTCGAAACTTGAACTCGGAATACCGGACTGTTACTCCCCCTTCCCCCGGTATAGCCCATGGAATGGTTTACTAACACAATAATATAACCTGCATTATGGGAAATATGTCTGTGATATACTGGTAAAAAGGCCACCAGAATTTCGTACTGCATTGTAGCATATTACAGAATTGTAAAGGTGTTAGTGATAAATACTCTAGTGAATGGTTTCTGTACTTAAGAACCTGCACTAATAAGTAGTACAAATGTTATTGTTCGCATGTACTGACAACGTAGCCACAATATTCTGTAGTATAAGTCTAACGAATGAGAATTCACATTGCAGCAAACAAAATATTTGCACAAGTTTGTTGCAGCGCAATATTATACGTTAAGCAACACCTCTGGTGTGGCCCAGACTTCATGCTTCTAACACTCCAAGCACCATACGCAGAGGCAAACACCATGCAGTGACCAAGCCGTAGAGCCCAGTGTTGCACAAAAAAGGTTAGCAGCTAAATTCACTGTTCACCACTATTGTACGACTGACCAGCTCACAGTATATATTCATGGTATCATGTTTCGTACAGGTCGCCCGTTTCTGCCATCCGTGTTCACAAATGAGGCCCTGTTCTATGAATTGATCTTCCACAGCCAATGGGCTAAGAAGTGATACTAAGCAGCTTGCAAAGGGCTTGTGCCGCCACCACGAGTGTCCAGACTATGGTCTGAGGGTGCAGAGGAAAGGACAAAGGGTAGAGGATAAGAGAATTGGGAGCAGGGAACACAAACGCTTAAGATTAGGATAAATAAAGCGCAGAGTAAGTGTGAAGGAGTGTTCTTGTTATAGCATGGTTGCATATAGAATCAGTGCGGGTGGAGGAGTGCTGGCAAGTCGAAGGCAAATGTATAATGGTTCTGATGAAAAGCCATGAGGGTAGCTTCTTAGTTCTTATCAGGTGGTTTCTACAATAGGTAAGTTGTATGCAATGAGTTTCACATTTGCTCACGCATCCCCTTGAAGCGTGAGGCTTCTTTGCCATGTTACATTTCACTGCCTACAGTTAAAACTCATTGAGTCGTTCCAAACCAACTGTCAACAAGCATTAGCAATGCCAATAGTTTTGGCATTTAGTGCTGTTATTTGCATTTAGCAAGGAGGAGAGTCTAAAGTTTCAAAGGAGAATGTGATAAGAAGCACAGGCGTGGAAGCGAATAGGAAGGAGAATAGAGCAAGGGAGGAAATGATTAAGAGAGGGTGCCATTGATGATGAGCAAGTGGAACTATGAGTGGGAAAGGCTGAGAGTCAGAGGGTAGGAAATAAGCAAGTGTGTAGGAGGAAGGATGAGAGTGGGTGGAGAATGGGGGTGAAGTGGGGGAGTTGGTTGTAGAGAGAGTTTGATGGGTACGTCCCTACTTTTATAGGTATAGGTGTTGGGTGTTTTTGCAGGGAGCTTGCTTGTGATTCCTAGGTAGTGCTAGTGGCTGATCTTTGGTATGCATGGTTTGAAGGAGTTGTGGTAGTTGTGTTAGCAATGCGCTGCACATTATGGTTCATCCCGAGGTGGGCAAGCGGGACTTGGGATTTTTATTATGGCAGTGAGGTGCTGTTGCCCATTGTGGCAGTTATCCTTTGGGGTGGCTGGATGTACCTTGGGACCGGGGTGTTATCGGAATTCGTGTGTGCATATTTTGTGGGCGGTGAAGTGCTGGTGCACATTGTTGTTGTTGCCTTCAGGGTGTCCGGATGGGCCCTGGGTTATCGGTTTATTTGGTGGCTGTGTAGTGCTTCTGCATGTTATTTCAGTTATCTTTCAGGGTGGCAGGATGGACCCTAGTTTATTGGCTTTTTTGGGCGCAGTTAGGTTTTGTGGTAAGGTCTCTGCTCTGATAGTAGTGTGCTATTTTTCTGGGTGGGTGGCTGCTAGGGCGTGTGGGTGTTTGGCCCCAGGGAATGTTGTGCTTAAGCATGGGGGGGTCGTGTTTTTTAGCGGTTTGTGGGCTCTGGTGGGTTTAGTTGTTTGTTGCCACTTTTGATTGTTGGTAATGGTCACTCACCAGTCAAGTTTCGGGCTGGTCGGGTTGGTTGATTCATTTTTTCTCTCTGTGGTTCATATATGCTGCTCAGGTACCTGTTGTCTTTTTCGAGGGATCTGGTGAGTTATGGGTTATTTTTTTCTCTGAGAGTGTTTATTCCGTTTTACTTCTTTTGGGTGTCACTTTCAGGGTTGGGGTGTCTCTGTAGTTTTGCTTTGGTTGGAAGGTTGGTGTTGGTATCTTTGGTTTGATGTTGAAGCGGGTGTGGAAAGTGGTATCAGTTTTCTGGAGTTAATCTTGTTGGGGTGTCTCCGAGTTGAGGGTGCTACATGTGCTGGCCACATGTGTAGGTGGTTTTGATTTTGTGTTTTTAAGGGTGTACGGAGGGAGGAGTGTTGTAATTGGATGCATGGGTGTATGAGTATGGTGCTGGGTTGTGAGTCTGGTTGCTGCCTGTGATGTTGCTGATGGTTGCTGCGAGTGATGTCATTGTCAGAATGTTAGGACGGGGAGGATTCTGAGAAAGACAGTTGGTGATATCTGGCTTGGTGGGGTCCGGTACATTGATCATGGTTGATCTGCTTGTAACGAAAAAACAAAGTGGTGATAATTTACCTGAGTTTGGTAACTCCCGTTATTACATAAGGGCATTATCAGACTGCAGGACCTCACACACATCTTGTAACACTTCCTTAACCAAAAATATAGCTGCTCTTAGAGTGTCGGCATGTGAACAGGGTCCTGCCTCAATCCACCTGGAGATTGGGAACAAAACCACTATCATGTAGCGGCATCCTTGACACACTTCGATCATGTCAATGTAGTCAACATGTAAATGCTGGAATGGGTCTACTGGCCGAGGTTCGGCTCCTTTCACAACTCTTAAGGTATGCCCTGCTGTAAATTGCTTACACGTCAAACAGTTACTTACAAATTCAGCCACGTTTTCCACCAAGTAAGAACGGAACCATGTTTCTCCAAAGCGGGCAGCAATGACCCCTTTTTTAAAAATTTTATTAAGCATATTTTCAGTTTACAGTTTTTAACTTTTTATGCTTATTCATTTAATGACCATAAAACCAAAACTTTTCAATGTACAAGTAACTAAATAAGATAAATACTAGATCATAAGAAAAGCACAGGGAGTACTTTGCAAAATAAGGGCTCCATATCTGATGAAAGATTAGAAGAAAACATGGTCCAGAGTTTTTGTTGACCTTAAGAGAGTTAATAGCTCATTCTCCAGTTTGCAAGCTTGTCAGAAATGTCCGTTTAGAAAAGCTAGTAATGCCAGTGTCACAGTAGTTCTTTTCCCTTGTATCAGGAGATCCCATTCTTCTTTGGACGTCCTCATAATGGGATTGTTTAGAAATGTACCTAGGTGCTTCGATCTTAAGCCATTCAGTGCTGAGCAATGTATCGAGAAATGCATCAAAGTTTCAAGTGACTGAGAACAGAGTCTGCATGAATAGTTACTCTCACTTTCAGTTACCCATCTCTCTGTTACTTCCTCTGTAGGGAACATATTAAAGCGGAGTCTCATAAACTGGTGTCTAAGAGCAGGTTAAGGATATTATGTAGCTTGGAGTCACACCTTTTTTTCACAAGTCAATGGGCCTCATTACAAATCAGGCGGTCCGGAAATAACGGTAGCAGTAAACCCGCCGCCACTGTTGTTTCCGGACCGCCTGATCCCGACTCCTGCAGGCGGGAGGTGATGCTCCCGCCAGGTTTGACCTGGCGGGTTTAACACTGCCCGCCTGCAGGCGGACGAGGAAACACCGGCAGCATTACGAGATGCTGCCGGTGTTTCCATGATCCCCATTCCCATTGAGTCCGAGAGGACTCAATGGGAATGGGCATTAAGACCATTCCGCCTCCGTGATTCCCGGAAAACCAGGGTTGTAATGCCCCAGTAATTCCGGGAATCACGGAGGCGGAATGGTAATATGAGTCCGGCGGTAACCAAGCGGTTTTACCGCCTCAGTTGCCACCGGACTCGTAATGAGGCCCAATGTCTGTTGCCCCTCCTATTTTGGAGGAAGTGATCCGATCTTCTCTGGTAATCCAAACGAGGTCAAATAGTTTTTTTGTTGTTGCATACCCTGGATTTTCTAGCAACATTTCTTCTGAGAGTGCCACATTTTGTAGTATTTCTGTACATAGGCCGTTGATGATTTTTCTTCAGGGCATTGTTCAATACTTCAAAACCACCTTCCGCAGGGGGACTCAGACATTTTCATAGAAAAGATAATTGCATACAATGATGTTAATCCTAGCTCTCTCCGTATTATTTCAATAGGTAATGAGTTCGGCATGCTGAGAAGTCTCCTCCAGAAGATGCCCTCGACTTGTCGCCGAGCTGGCCCTGCCAGCGTAAGTTGTGTTTCAGCACAATATGTAAGTATAGGCATTGCCTTGAGTTTATAGAACTCTATAACTGAAGATAGAGAGAGCTTGCAGTACCTTTGCTTAATGATTCTTGCTTGAGTGGCCAGATTCCTAGCTTTAGATTTTAAAGCTGTCAGTCCAAAGCTATCATTAATGCTGTTATTGAAAAATGATCCAAGGTACGTAATTTCTGCCACTTCTGGGACTTTCTCCCCTTTTAGGTACCAAGTTCTCTTAATGTAATGGGTCCCCCTGGCACTGCCTAGCGTTAATATCTTGGATTTTTTTGGGTTAATCTTTAACGCATTAGAATCCACATAGTTCGCCAATGCATTTAACTGTCGTTGCAGGCCTATCTCCGTTTGATCTAATAACAGGAGGTCATCTGCATAGAGGAGTCTACCCACTGATGTTCCAGAGATTCGCAGAGATTCGCAGTGGAAAGCATCTTACATTGGTAATCTCCTCTTCAATGTCTGAGATGTAGAGATTGAAAATTGCCGGGGCCAGTCGACAACCTTGCTTTATGCCCTTAGAGGTTGGTATTTCGCTGAATAGAGTCCCTCTTTTGTCAAGTCTGACTCTGATCGTGGTTGAAGTGTGGAGTAGTTCCAAGGCTTCTCTTAGATGGGTCGGGCATCCCCATTTTTGTAGTTTTAACCAGAGTATATTCCTATCTATAGAATCAAAAGCACGTGCCAAATATATAGATGCAATATAGATTTTTCTGTTCTTAGTGGCTTTTACACTGCACTTGAAAAAGTCTATCAAGAATAGGTTTAGGGCAGTTCCTGTGCCTTTTTTGAATCCTGACTGCCAAGGATCCTGATGTTTTGTAGCCGCACTCCAGGTATTCAGTTCTTTCAAAAGCACTGCTGAGAACAATTTGCCCACCACATTAAGAAGGACTATAGGCCTATAATTGGTTGGATCTGACCTATCGCCCATCTTGTAAATCAGCACCACAATAGATTTAGTCCAAGTCTGAGGTATGGTCATTGTGGCTTTGATTCTATTGAACAATTTCACCAAGAAATCTGCCCAAAAGTCTGGATCGTTTTTGAGTATAGCATTAGTATGGCCATCTGGCCCTGCAGCCCTAGAGCTACTCACATTTTTTAATCAAATTAACATTTTCTTCCTTGTCAACTCCAAAGGACCATAAACTGTTGATTCTTGTCACTGCCCTTGGGACGAGGACTCCCTCATTGTTAAACAAGCTACCATAGTGGCTCTCCCATACCTTTGATGGTACTGAGTTACCAAGTAGGGGGTCCTGAGGAGCTGTGCATTAAATGTCTTCGACGTTCCTGCTATGTTCTTTTTAGCTAGCAGCTTTAACATGTTCTCACCATCCAGTTAAAATAGCCGACTTCTGTGGTATTTTAACCAATTTTTGAGCGTTTGATTGGCCCGTCTGACTGCCTCAGCGGATGTAGATGTTGCGAATTTTCTGTGAGTCCAGCGTAATTTGTTTAACGCTTTCTTCTCATCTGCCACGTTTGGGTTAAATACATGCTTCGCTGCCTATTCTCTTCTTTTTTCTATTCTTCTTTTGACTTCAAATGCTGTTAAAGCCAGCGGGTATTCCAGAATCGATAGGAGGTTTCCTGCTTCATCTGTAGTGAAGCCAGTTGTTGAGAAATCCTCAAGGGGGTCCAACCCTATTTTGTTAATTCTCAAACTATTCTGCCCTGGCGTAAGTTCCAAATTCGAAAGTGGTTGCCGTTGAATGGAATGGAGATTTCCTTCAACCCATTGGTTTCCTTTAATCTGTATAAGATTGTGATTGCTTTGGGTAGTTCTTATTACCTCCATTGTTCCCAGCTTTAAAAGGAGATTTTCTGGTGCAAATACATAGTTCAAAATGTTGACCTGGTCTCCTCTCTTCCATTTTGTATTTGGAGGGATGTCCCCATTTAAATGTCCATTAATTATAGAGATGTTTCATTTTTTTAGTTCCTCCCTCCAGAGGAGACCTCTTGTAACCTTTGATGTCGCATTTATTGGTAAGTTGGTTATTAGTTCCTTAGCCTTGTCAGAACACTCTACATTCAGGTCACCACATATCAGTATTTCTAAATTGATGTAAGTCATTACCATTTCTGTAAAATGAATAGCCATAGGTGAAGCCGTGTTCCAATAAAGGTTACAGACTAAAAGTGATCTACGATATCTCACAGTGTTGAGTTTTTTTTCTAGTACGACAAGTTCGACTAGAGGAGTTGGGTTCCTCCTGGAACTCACCGACCATCCACAAGATCTTTTAATGGCAATGATCGTACCAGCCATACGTCTCCCGAATACCCCTTTCGGTGCAGGATTCAGATAAATATCAAAGCCCTCCAAGATCGGCGCCTCTCTCAGCCAAGTTTCCTGGAGGCACAAGATGTTGTATTCCTCGAAGGCCAAATCTCCTTTCCCGAAAAGGTGCATAAAACCCATAGTGTTCCAAGATCCAAATGTCATCGCCTCATATGAGTTAGTGATGATATCTTGAGTATCCTGTAGGCATTATGATTTTGAAGCCAGTGTTGCTGCTAGCCAACTCCAATCCTCACCATTCCGATCTAGATTTTTTTTACCAGTGTGAGTGGAGTTGTCTTTAGTGCCCCAGGTCTATCATATATGACCCGTCTGAAGGGCTGAACGTTCGGTCCCCTTGGCACCCAACCAGATCCTTCTCTTTGATGCATTTTTTATCAAACATGCACATGGGCGAGTTTGTGTTGTCTGCCTCATATTTTTTAGGCATTCTTCAAGTCAATGGGCCTCATTATGAGGAAGGCGGCCACAGAATGAACAGCGCCGGTAAGGGACTGGCACCGTTCATTCCGGGCTGCCACATTATGAGGTTTGCAGTGAGTCCCGCTCTGGACGCGTGGCCAGACCAGATGTCCTTAGCGGGACCCGCTAGCAGACCAGGATGCTAACAGCGTGCACGTCATTAACGGGCCCGTTGTTAGCATCCTCCCCATTCCCATTGAGCCGTATGGGGATGTACCGGGTCCTGAGACTTGGAATTACCGGGCCTGCCAAAGTCGTCATGACCCGGTAATTCCCTATTTCTGGAACCCGGACTCGGTACACGGTTTGGGGGTTTCCATGCTGCTAAAAACGGCATGGCTACCTCCAAACTCGTAATGAGGCCCAATGACTGTGAAGCAGGCGACTTCCACCGGAATGCTGCAAAAAATTGTCACTGGATTTGCAACCAAAGGTTACTCTGCTTCTACAATGTGGTTAAGAGGCCTTAAATCCTGTATGAAAGGCCATGACCCCCCCTTTGCCTTCCTCACTGGATACACTGCTGTGTTGCATGGGTATTCTGCTGGTACCAGAATGCCTCTCACTATTAGTGCTGTAATTGTCTCATAAATGCCCTCATCTGCCTCTTTGTAGAGTGAGTACTGTTTCACTCTTGGTAAAATTGCTCCTGGGTTCAGTTTTATCTTCACTCCCCCTATGCTCTTTAAGAGCCCCACATCATAGGGACTCGCTGTCCATAGTGTGCTGGGCACCTTGGCCAGGTCTTCTTCACTGAATGGGGTTAGCGCTTCTAGCGCCATTGCCATCTTCTGTGGTACCTCCCTGTAGTGTATCCTTAGCCAGTAAGTCAAACTCATCACAAACACCAGCTCTGTCTCTAACCTCTCTTCCCTGAATAGCTCATTGGTCATTGGCTGTCACTGTGGTCAACCTGCACTCTTCTCTCACTGTGATGACTGCTCCCCATGCTCACTCTGTGTCCCATGCACTACTATCCAGTCCTCTCTCCCCACCACTACCTTGATTTCTATGGGCACTATTGTTCCCTCTACCTCCTCCAAAAGTATCTCAGGCCTGAAAAGGTACTCATTCGGAAACCAACACATTATCCCTGCAATGCCTTGGAGCCATGCAATAGAAATGTCAGTCCCATACTGGAACATCTCCTCGTCCACAGGCACCCTCCCCTGTACCCTGCGTCCACAATAAGCTTGAACAATCTCTCTTACATTGAACATGTGTATTCCTGGTGTGCAGCACACTATCCCCATGTCTGTGAATGAAATTGTCATGTTCAGTCTTCTCATAATGTCTGGTCGGGTGTCTGTCGAGAGGAAAGTAAAGGCAGAGATAGATTGTGATTTCCTATAGAGAGTGAGATATCATCTGTGAAAGGAACCACGTCACGAGCCCCAGAGAATCCTTGAGTGTTCGTGGCATTGCCTGACAATTTAAATACTCCTTCACTAATGCAGGACCTAGTCGCTCCTCTGTCTACAAGAAAGGTAAATGTCTTTTCACCTATCGCCACCCTTATGCAAGGTTCCTCTGCAGGGTTGGGTGTGATCGACAGGATGGGGCACATCAAGTTCATCTGTGGGCTGTCCTATTGTGGATATAGGGACATCCCAATCCCTGTACAGGGGTTGTTCACCACCGTGGTAACCCCTCCCAGTTGTCTAACGGGAACCATTGTCATGGAGTCCATGTGTGCTGCTGCGTCATTGCTCTGTATTTGTGCCAAATGCTGTGTGCTCCCGCAAGCCTGTGGTGCTTCCAGGTACTGAGGTACTGGGGCTTGCATCTGTGGTGTTTGTACTTGTGCTTGTGGCATCTGCTGAGGTGTGCCCTGTATCTGTATTTGCTACTGTTGTTCGTGTGTATAGTAGTCATCCTGGTCCCCTTGATATGGCTGCTCGCCCTGTGCTCCCCAGTTCTGCTGCATCCCCCTGCCCCTACACACTCTCAAAATGTGTCCCATTTGCCCACATGTCCAACATTGTGGTGGCTCCATCCCTTGCCCTTGGAAACCACCTGGAAAATCCCTTGGGCCCTGCTGCACCTGCTGCCCATATCCCCAAAACCCTCCTGGAAAGCCCCCTTGATTGTGATGCATATGTGGCATGAACCCGCATCCTCTCGGTTGCCCCCCCCTTCCTATAAACCCTTGCTGTGTGTTCCCTCACCCCATGAATCCTCCCCCATGAGCAGTGTGAACTGCTGCAATTTAGTTGCTGTTGCTGCTGTCCTTGTGGGGTTGAGTCTGATATCACTGCACCTTCCATTGGCTACGTTAATTTCTTTTCTATTAGCTTTGTTTCGTCTATCTTACTGTCCTCTGACTTTTTTGTAGCTTCTCCTGCCATAGCCTACAATGGTGGACTATCGAGAACTGTATTTCTGACCACCCTTTTGCTTTCATGCCTACCAACTTCCTTAACTGTTTCTGAATGGGCTGTGGCACCCCTTGGCATATGATAGAATATTGCCACTGTTTTATCCCATGTCTCTCGAGTTACAAGGCACCAAAGATCTTGAATTTCCTGAATATACTGCATGCGATCTTCATCTTCCCTCATTTTCCGGGATGTAATTGCCCCAACTTCTGATGTATCTGTGTATTGTGTCCTTAATGCCCACCATACAGCAGTTCTGCAGTTTACAAATGGCAAACCATCTTCTGCTGTGTTTTGTGTCATCACCCCAGGGAATCCTGCCCTCTTCCATACGTCATCAGCAACGTCCCCTAAGATTGCCACTAGGAGTCCCTTTACGTCTCCCACTGCTAACCCATTTCCCAATATAATCTTCTCCATTTCATAAATCCACTTCCCAGACCCTGCGCTTAATGAGGGCAACCTACACTTCACATTCTCCTTGACAGCATGTTTCCATGGTGTATACTGAGGTTGCACCCCTCCCTTCTCCAATAAGAGCATCTGTGTGAACCCCTCTGGCCCGTGCAAGATTCTAGTCAGTCTGACCTGTGCCCTCTTGCTCTTGATGCCTGCGTATACATATATCGGCTCTAGTATGGGTAGCCGGACACTGTTGTCATATTTCCTTGTTAACCTTCCCCTTGAGCAAGCTATGGCTGTTTCCCTTTTTCTTCATCCTGGGAGGTCTCTAAGCCTGTCCACATATGTAGTATCATCATGTAGGGAGCGCAAGTCTGTTGCCAGCCATACCTGCTCATCTGAGCTTCCTCCCCCCTGCTCCTGCTGTGTGCTTCCTGTGCCCCCATGACACCCGCTTGTCTGTCCCTCTCCTCATTGACTGGGAGCGATATTTCTCCCCCCTCTCGTCCCCACTGTTCCTACCTTCATTGTTGGACCCTGAGTCCATGTTACTGCAAAAACTGTCTGCAAAACTCAGTCTCGTAGATGTCAAGTCCGTGTTAGGTTTCATGCTGAGGTCAATATCCCTTAAGTCATATCTGCTTCCTCCCCCCAGGCCCTGAGACCTGCTCCATCTCTTTCTGTTGTGCTCCTGCCCCGTGAGCTCATACTATCTGTTTCTGCTCGTCTGTCCTCCTCAAGTCTGTTGTTTCCCCTGTCCTTTGCCCCTTGTGTCTTTACCGCCCTTATTGCTCATTCATCCCCAACTGCATGCAAGTTCTCTTGCCAGTCTTTCCACCTGCAACTTCCTCTGTTCCCTCTCAACCAACTTGTGTTTTTCACACTCTGCTATCTCCCTCCGCTTCTCAAGCTCTTCTGCTGCCCTTGTATTTCTGTCCACTCTTTTCCTCTCTCTGCGATCCCTTTCTATTCTCTCATTTTTCCCCTTTGCATCTGCTCAGTCTCCTACCTTTGTTCCCTATCTTGTCTCTCTAACCTCTCTTCTCTTCTCCTCTCCCTGTCCTCTCTTTTTAGTTCCTCCTCTCATTTCCGCTCCCTCTTCTCTGTCTCGTCGATTATCTCAGCTGAGTATGTTGCTTTGCTGCTTCCCTTCAGACGTTCAATTGCCTTAGCTGCCCCTTCTGCCTCCCCGTCTGTTTTCCTTTCCAGCTTCAGGAGTATCAGTCCTCCTATCCACTCATTTGTAGCTATGCTACTGAGCCCCTCCTTGGTGCCCTTCTGCGCCTCGCTGCTCGTCCTTCGTTCAGTAGCTGGCTGCCCTGTGCCCCTTGGCCCCTCTTCCTTTGTATATGGGGGTGGCTTATATGTCAGGTCTGAATACCACTCTGCTGCTCTTAACTCTTAATATTGGGTACATCCCTTGCTCATCATCTGTGTCATCAGATGATACACTCGGAGGGACGTGTGGGGGAGCGGAGGGGTGAGCCCCTTGCTTCTTCACCTCCAGCTGGCACAGGATCCACAACCACTTCGCCCTCCTGGAACATGCATCACAATTTGAATATGGGCATGCACTTTTCTAACTTCTTCCCTTTATAGGTACTCTATATGTGTGTCAGTAATGATTGTTGTATGTCCTTGGAGAAACATCTGCAATGTGGCCATGGTTTAGTTAACTTTCCCTCTGTGCTTTTGGACTATTCTATGCTATATTTATATATATTTTTCCTATAAATTGGGAGTGTCTTACACAGGTGCTGTAGGGGCGTGTCACCCCTACACTTCCTCTTTCTACTTCTACATTTCTCTTGCCTTTACCTTCAAGGTTTTCGACAATCCGCTATTTAGGGAGAAAGGTACAATGTAATGACAATACTTTCCAGTTTACTACAAGCCTCTCTGGCTCTACAACTTGAGCCTCTCTGGCTCTACAACTTATCAGGCGTGCTTGGCCCACCGCCTCTTTACAAACTCGCTGTCACTGCCTCATCAGGCATGCCTGCAATCTTGTGCCTGCGCGTTCCGCGCATCTCCACTTGTTCACCTCATCTGCCAATCCCAAGTTTCCAATACTAGCTCCTCACCATCTCATGCTCTCTGTGTCCTATGTGCAACCCTATGGGTGATTTCACAAGGTTAATAACCAAGGTAGTACTGATAAATACTGCGCGCACACTATTATAACCCGTCACTCCCAAAACACACAAGACCCCACAGCTGTCTTCCCGCCTCCAGGTACAGCATACCAATTTTCTCTCATGATCGAATTGTACCCTCTGCGTCACCTAGCGTGCAAAATATCTCACTCCAGGAGACTTAATCAGTCAACTCACCTTCTGCAATCTAGGCCAGCTCCCCTTGCTAACAGTTACAGCGACACTCTCATCTATGACCCGAGCTAAAACGCCCAACCCACAGGAAATACACTATTTAAATAACTTCTGTCATCTGTGCCCATGAGTCAATAGTCTAGCTTATTCACCAGAACTGTTTACCTCTAAAACTCAAATGTGACCTAGACATAGAAAAGAGACATCTACCTCCGCTCCTTTCCCTACTAACTATGACACTGCTAGACAATACTTTGGCAATACTCGACGATACTAAACAATACCCCACAATGTGCCATACCCTCCCTCACACCTACAGTTGCCTTTTCACTGAGTTAATACTTAAACTCTGTGGTCTGCTGCAACTGCTCGGCTGCTGTGTCCCCCAGAAGGTGCTCACTTCCCCGTCCTGGTCTGCCTGGACTCCTCGCTGACTTCAGGCAGGATGATTTCCAAGGTGGTTCCTGACGGCCTTTCCACGGGTATGCGTCCCTGTCTTCTCGAAATATGCATGGGTCCTGCAGCCTTTCAGGTTCCGTGGCAGGGGAGACGACCTTGTGCCTAACCATCCTCTGCTACCAACTTGTTCTGGAGAACTCCCAGGTATGCCAGAGCAACGCTAGAAGTCTGCGGACTCTGAGAGCCCAACTCCCTCCCCCAGTATACACAGAGGACTCAGTCAACGGCAAGTTCAAACTGCGGTGTATTACAGGCCAGTTTTAATATATTGCGACATTACTTGGGCCGCTCTCCAAAAACCTATCGTTCAGTGGGAATGGCAGTCAGGAGTATTGCCAGTCAGGAGTATAGTAACCTATATGGTCACCTATATGTGTTATCCTACTGGCTCTTACATGTCAGGTGGCTGGCCTGTCCCGTTCCCAATTTACTAATACGTTGTCCCAGAGTAGTGGGCCTACCACTGGTTCTCGCCCGTTGCTACCCACCCCTAGAGTGCTAAACTGTGAATGGCTAGAGCTGACATCCCCAGGCCTGGGACCAGAAATGGTTCTCAGCCCACTGTGCACCTTATCAAGGTGATGTGAACGATTATGTGTCTGTATTGTAAATTGTGTGCACCACCTTTGCTTATGTGACCATGTCCCGTTCATCGCAACACTTGTTGCACACTTGTTGCAGCCTGCATATGGCTGCCTGGGATCGGCGCCCCTTTCTCAGCACCGATCATTGTCTGCTTCAGCTGCATCACATTTCTAGAGACCACAAAATCGAGCTCCGCAGCTCTGAATTATGAGGATTTATTCAATTTCTCTGCTGACGGTCCCTTTGTTGTCTGTGGATTGGAATGTCTTTGTATCTCTTGCCTTTGGCTGTGGGTCCTGTCTCCCGCGTCTGCTCTCTGTCCAGCCTGAATTGGCTCAGCTTGTCTCCTGTTCAATTATTTGAGGCCTGCTGTAATTTTCCTAAACCTTAAAATGCAGTTTCCACATTGCCCATGTTATACTACATTCCCTATGGGTTAGCCATACGTGGTTTCATCAAGTTCCGTGTATACTCCTGTATGTCCACGCAGCAAGCTAGTTCACTCAGGATCTCTTGTGCCTTGCCGTTTCTGCGTTACTGCATTTGGCTAATGACAAAATAATAAAAGCAATGACAGTATGCATATGTATCTGTGTTCTAACTATAGAACTGTGCCCTCATGTTCTTCATGCATACATGTGTGTTTGTGTGGTGCAGTACGGACTGTACATGTACTTCATGTCTAACGCTGCTGTGTTGTGGTGTCTCTAATGACGTCAGCAACATGGCTTATTGGAGCTTAGTCCAGTTTTGTCTATACAGGTTTCTCAGTCCATGATCACTGGCTCTTCTCCCACACATTTATAGATTTGTACCGCACCTGGTGTTTATGTCTGGCTGAGATGGTACCTCTCAGTGTATTTGCTGATCATTGGTGCATTTGGGATTCATCCGAAAAAGAATGGGTGGTTGCAGTGTTTTCTGGCCTTCCATCTCGTCATGAATGTGATGGGAGGGGGGGTGGTCCCAGAAACCCGACTCCCTCTTCAAGTAGCTCTGCAGTAGGCCCACTCCCACCCTGCCTAATTCACTCATTGTCAGAACACTGTACTGTCTTCAAATGTACCCAGTTTGGCATGCACAAAGTCCACCAGTGGGATACACCAGTGGGAAAGATTCCACAACAGTGCACAAGAAGGTCCTCTGACCCACTGTGCATTATCCAGTCACACTCTTTATATATCTGGGCCCCTACCGGGAGTCAAGCACCACAGTCACTTTTTTGGTCCCTCGCTTCTACATACCTTCCCCTCCCGATCTCCCCATCTAGGCCCTATAACATTTTTCCCTGAACCCTCAAATGATCTCCCATGTTTTGATCCCTCACTCCCACAAGTCATCACCTTCTTGAGGTCCCACAAGTTGGCCTTCCACCATACTTCCAAATATCCATCCAACCTCTCACATACCTCCCACGTTCTGAAGGCGACCGGTTGAAGGGGTGACAATCCAACAATTATAGTCTGGATAACAGACATATATTTCAAAGTTTGTTTTAATACAAAGCATCTTTTCCTTGGTCAGGATGTTGTTTTGGCTGATGCCACAGCTTGAGTCATACTCTGTGCATCTTGATTGCATTTGTCTTCACTAGCACATTTAGCTTCTTCTTCTCAATTCCTAGGTAATTATTTTTTTTGCTATCGCGTCAAGCAAATAATATCTCTCTATTTATCAATGTCTTTGCGGATCATGTTTACTACCTTATCCATCATGCAACATTGTTCTTATCTCAGCACCCCTGTGGTTCATTCTCACCACAATGAGGTATTTTTCCTTCTTAAAGTTTCTGTGATTTCAAGTACAATGTCAAGCACGTGCTATTTCACTTTTTCAATGTGTATTATATATCAATCTCACTACAATGCTCAGCATGCAATGTTGCTGTTTCACAGGATGATTCATACCGTCCAGCATGACATTTCCTTTTAGGTAGTTGCTGCTTTTAGGCCTGGCCGTCTGTTAGGAAGGGCTATGCTGTCAGCCCTCTGCCTGGGTAAAAGATTCTCCCACATCATGGACCATGCTCATGTACCTTGTTGATTGCACTAGGGATCTGCACTCTGGTGGTGCTCCCAGTGATTATGGGAGTGATGCATTTTAAACTGCCACTGCAATCCATCTCTTCGCCTCGCTCCATTCTGCATCTGTGCCAGTCCTACTGACAAGCCCAGGACTTACTCATCTACGAGTTGCATCTCCTGGCAGTCTTCACCCAGGCCGCTGTGTTCACATACTTGAGACAGCTTTGAGGAGGCTGCTAGTCACCTGACCATGCCCTCTGTGATGAACCTAAGGAAATCATCACTTACCATCAACACATCAACGTTACTTCTAAGGTATAAAGAGAAAGATACCAACATCCCATGCAAAGTCCCAAAGAAATACCAGCAATTTCAACTGCTGCAAGTACTGCGGCAAGGAGGCCCAAGGTGTTGGTTCTGGGAAACTACCAGCAACATTCTTGTCGTTACAGAACAAAGGAAGCTAGTATGGCCATAAAAAACACCATAAACTGAAGCCTGTTGGCCGTAGTAGTCTGAAGAGGGATGGGGAAATGCACGCCCTCCTCTCCCTTCCGTAAGGTACATGACACAGAAGAAGAGCAGGAGATACCGTGAACGCCCATACTATTTCGGACCGATTCCCAGTTCCAATGATCGATAAGTATGTTGTGAGGTACCCACTCAGCCAGCCCAGGAGTGGTACAAATCTTCCCCAGAGTGGACGAGGATCCCCAGCTGCAACTAAAGAGACCTCAATTGACAGTATTGACTAAAGCGCTGAGAAGCCAAAGCCACTATGACGTAGTAGCGTCAGACATAAAGAACAAGTGCCATCCGCACATCGGGACACAAACACACACTCGAATACACGAAGAACATGAGCAGACAGTTCTATAGTCAGAGGACAGATACATATACATACTGTCATTGCTTTTATTATTTTGTCATTAGCTTAACACAGCAATGCAGAAACCGCAAGAAGAAAGAGATCCGGAGTGAAACTTGCATATGCTTATATGCAAATAAACTTATGGAACTGCAGGAGCACCTATGGGACCTGAGAGAGCCACGTGTGACTAACCTATGGAGAATATAAAATAGCACAAACATGTAGAAGCCATGTTATGGCTTAGGAAAATTACAGCAGGCCACAAGCCTCTTAGCAAGAGCTGAGCTGGGTAGAATTCAGGCTGGACAAGAGTGTACCTGTGAGACAGGACCCGCTTCCAAGGCCACCAGATACGAACAACATTCTATTCCCTGAACAACCGTAACACCAGCGGCAATAAATTCGAATAATTCCTCATAATTCAGAGCTGTAGAAGCTACAAATCATGGTCTTGAAACATGTGACCCGGCCGACTCAGACAATGAATAGGAACCAGAGCTGGGAAAGAGAGCCGATCTCACGCCGCCAGACAGAAGCTTGCAACAAAGATGTTACAATGTAAGACAAGTGTTGCACGAGATGAACGAGCACTCTCATAGTCTAAGGTGGTGCACACAAGTTACAATGCAGACACCTAGTCATTCTTATTACCTCGAGAAGGTACACCAAGAGCTGAGAACCTTTGTGGATGCCAGCCCTGGGGAGTTCAGCTACAGCCAATCACAGTTCAGGCTCCTAGTGGTGGGTAGCAACGGGCAAGAACCAATGGTAAGACCCTCACACTCCCGCATTGTTAGAGATAGCAATTTTGGGGATCAGTCCAGCCACCTGACATGCCATGGCCAGTAGACTAACATGTATAGTGTCCACTATAGGTGGACTATTACTCAGTACCCAATCCAGTAGTGTGATAGGTTTTCTAGAGAGGGGCCCAGGCTGCGACATCACTATGACGAAACTTTAGGACAAAACTGGCCTGCGAGCGAAGGAGACATTGGGTGGTCCTTGGATTTCTTCTATCCTTGTACTGACCCCTGTTGGTTTTGCTGTAATAAACCACAGTTTGGCTGGGTCTACGTTTCTTTTGGGGGAAGGTGTTGGGAACTCCAAGAGTCTGCAAACTTCTAGTAGCCCTCGGACTTACCTGGGAGTTTGTCCACAACAAGTCAAAGTAGTAGCAATAGTTGTAGTGGTAAAGAAGTAGCAGTGGAATTGCATTGAGAACGGGAAGAGAAAGAAAGCAGGGCTATGTTATATCACAGCGGGAGAGCAAGGAACTTCACAGAAGTTCATACTGAAGCTGGAATAACACAGATACATTGTCACGGGCTGGCTGCAATGAGAGAGATGCCACGTGGGGTGTTCAGCAGCTTTGGAGAAGAAACATTGTATTGCAGTCAGCAATGACAGAGGCCGGGTTAAGGGATAATGGAAGTATGAAGAGAGCAGATACATTGTGGAACAAGGAAAAGAGACCAGAAGGCTTCAGAAGCGGAGCTTTGCACACAGTGACAGTCGCTGGAAGAAAGCATTGGAAAAGTAGAGAAGCGCTGCGGAATGCATTTAGAAGCATACAGAGAATAACGGAAAACCCTGGTAAAAGCTCAAGAGACCATTGAAAACAGGGCTTTATACATTGGTACCGCCTACATCTCTGTAAGCCACGGCAGAGTACCACGGTCTGGGGAAGCTAAATGAGGAAGTGACCCCAGCCAAGACAACAGTGGGGAAAAAGCCTGCAGAGTTGGTCTGCAGTCTCGATGGTAGTAATGAAGACCAGATACTTTAAATTATAGCACTGTATAGGTGCCATCTTCAAACCTCAATAAGCAGTTCAAAGGCAAACCAGACTGCTGAAACAGCCAACTATGTTTTGCAGGCAACACATGAAGGCAGAGAAGGTTAGTTTACCACCAAAGCAGGTACTGCATGGGATGCGAATGGTAAGAACCTGGGATTGTTTGATAGCCTGTAGAGTATTGAGCCCTTATGCTTGCAAAGCCCCCCCTTGTGTTGTGAAAAGGACACTGTATTAATAAGCAAGATAAATATCTATAGAATAAGACTGCAAGATACCCGAACAAATAGAAGACAATACACGTGTGGCTTGGGGAAACTAGAGAAACCTAAACCACAGAAGTAAAAGGAAAGGGTAGCCCAATTGTTTATGCACAACGGGGCTGTGGGCAGCGAGGTCCAGGGAGGAACTGTTACTCATAACAGGTTCACTCTGGTGCCGATACAGAAACTGCCTTATCCATCAGTTGGAACTAAAGTCGAGATTATTGTAAATAGAAGCCAAGACCACAGGAAGTGGATTGCCCCCTTGGCGCTGAATACGAGATGGAAGGAATGTCCAGGGAAGGAGATTGTCCCCCTGCCACTATAATCCCAAGGAAGAGGATTGTCCCCTTGGCACTCAGTGGACATCTTTGGTCAACCAATAAGGAAGAAGGCCACTTCCTTGAAAACAAAACACAAGCATTGCCAGAGCCAAATAGGCAGTGACGCATCCTTGCTAAAACAAAGGCTGCAAGAAGACAGCCAACATATTATTTCTATCCCTAACAGTAGTTTTGGTACGAATATAGAGTGTGAGGGCCAGAATAGGTTTTGATACAGTGCGGTGCACATTCGTTTTGGAATCTGACAACAATTGTCTCTTTAGTTAGTTTTGTTGAGGTAGGGAAACATGCATCTATCCGATGGTGTTGGGTCTTGCACCTCACTGCATGCCCTAGTATGCTGAATTTTGCCAATGTTGCAGTGCCTAGCATTTAATTGCAGATACACTTCCATTGCATCATCTGACTTAGCCACGGCATGACATTCTTTAACACTGTTGTTCTGAGACATCACCTTGTTAGGCCTCAATGTTTTTTTTTGGCTAAGGACCATAAGACCCCATTTACCCCATCAATGAGGGGCGGCAACCTTTTCAAACAATTTGTTCCTATCAGAAACAGTATTTCCCAGAGAGGTATAATTAATACTTCCTGTCTCTTCCGGTGTTCCCCTATCTTTATGTCAACCTCAGTGACACCTTTGATTGGTATTTCCTCACCATTGAAATTGTGCACAGGGCCTTCATTTTGTCTCACTTTTCTATGATTTTGTCGGGATATCCCTTCATTGATACTTTTTACCAACTCTTTGTACAAGATCGTGGCCTGTGCACCCGTGTCAATCATTGCAAATGCATTGCATTTTTCTTCCACAGTAATAGGAGCATAATACCTGTCCTCAACCTCTTCCAGCACACACAAAAATTGTCAATTTTTGCTGATTTCAGGACTCACCTTTCTTAGTCCCTTTTCACTTCTTGCCAAACACATGGGCATGTGAAATGATATTTTCCCCTCCTTTTTGTCCATTTCATTTTGAGAATCTTTGTCTATTTTTCCATGCCCAGAACCCATTTGGATTATAGCCACTGTCTGCCCCTCTGACCTGGGACTATCAGTGTTTACATTGCAGTTTTCTGACTGAACATCTCCACAAAGGTCACATGGTAGCCTGTCCTTTTCTGGCTTAGAACATCTACTTGCATCTTGCATGGTGTCTGTCTTTTCGGTCTCTTGGAATATATGTGGCTCAAAATACTCTTCAGGTGACTGGCCTGCACCCTCCATTTGAACTACCGTTTTTTCTGCCTGGATTTAACTGGTATTCTGACTCTCAAGGGAGGATATTTTAACAACCAATCCTACCTCTTCATTAGTTGTTTTATTTTCATATAAAATGTTCTTTTGAAGTCTGTCTCTCTGTTCTTTAAGTTTTTGTTCATTTTCTCCTTTTTGTTCTTCATCTGCACACACTTCGATAGTCTGGTTCAGCTCTAAATTAAACCACACTTCCTTTTTGTGTGTGTGTGTATCCCTTGTCTCACTTTCATTTGTTGGTATTTTCATTTTTGAATCAGCAAGCAATTCAGGACCGTTACACAAAACTGGTTCTTGGGCTTCTTTTTTTTTTTTTAAATCTTTGCAGGGTCTATTAATTAGCCACTTGTTGTCAGAACGCACAAGATCACTCCTATGACATTCCGCACCGTCATTTGGCTGCTGTTTTTGCACTGCACAGAGTTTTCCTATTTGCTCAGTCAACATTTTAACTTGGACCTCTAGGCATTGAAATCTGTCCATGTCCCTGGATTCCTCTCTTTGCGGCCTTGGCCGATATTGATTAAATTCACCCTGATTGGGGCTACTCTGGTAACTCTCGGGAGATTGATTTCTAGTTGGGTTGTTTCTGAACACGTGGGCCATCGGAGGTGGAGAGCGCAGTGTGACCATTCTTTGTCTGTGATCGACTGGTGGGTGTGACTGATTAAAATGGCATGGGACATAATTCATACTTTGTCTTTCATTTGGTGCGAACTTTCCCCTATGTTGATTTCCATTTTCAATGAATCCATCCACGCACCGTGGTCTTTTTTGGTGGCCATATACCATGGTATTAGGGTCCAACCTGCTTTGCGGCCCCAGTGTCTGGGATGGGCCATTGTTCCTTTTGATTTTGATTGTTATTCATGCCTGACATATCGGGTTGAAATCCTACCCTAGTGTTATCACCCAAATATCTAGGACTAATGTAAGTCTCTCTATTGCTCTGGTCATTTGGTTGGAATACAGGGGTTTGGGGTGGTGTCCTCTGTGGTGGCGTGCCCCTCTGATTAGGTGTCATATTGTTCCCTGTCTGAGTTTGGGCTGATTCAAGTGGCATTTTTGCAGATTTTTATCTCCATTACCGTTGGTGAAGAATCTTTAGATTTTGATTTTACATCCCTAGTCCTAGACCCTCTCTCCCTCTGACAATAGATCACCTCATAGTTTAGTCCCATGTTCTACAATCCACTCTAAGGATTTTTTCTGTCAATTTCGACCATAAAAGTATGTGGTCTTAAATTCTGCAGGTTAGGGCTGAAAGACACATCAAAACAGGAAAGTACTCTTTTTAATTCTTGAAGAAACTGACAAGGTGGCAGATCAGGCTTTGCTGTCATTGTATACACTGCCTTTTTGGCCTCTTGCATCGACTAGTAAGGTGAGAAATGATGTCTAACCTCTTTCTCAAAGTCTGCCCATGACAGGTCTTCTTGTTCATTAAGGCCCAGAATAACACTAGCAGTTGCAGAATCAAGTGTTAGGTGAAAGTACTGTCTATACTGTTCCTTAGGTATCTGAAGAGCTTTAAATATATTTTGTACTGTTTCTAAATGGACTTCTATGCAACAATCGCCTCCCTTTTTGAATGGTTTAACCTAAGTTTTGATGGATTTCATTATTTTGATGGGGCTACTTGGCGCATTCTGGGGTGCATTATTTGTCGCTCATTTCTTTTCTCTGCTGGGTGGGACTGATGATAACCACTGGCTGGTGAATAAAAAACCCCAATGGGCTATAATCAGATCTAGCCCAGGTACAGCTATTGGCACATTGCTTCCTTGGGCTGGGCTGGGGCTGGTCTCAACTCCATTAAATATAGTACCTTGTTGTTTTTCTTGAGATTTAAAATGCAATATTCGCTGTTCCAATCATTTATAAAGTCGGTCTGCCTCCTGACAAAGGTTAGAGTTCTCATCACTAATCTTATTAATCACGGCTTGCATTTCATTTATTTGCATTTGGCACTGATTAAACTCTCTGTCCTTCTTGTCATTCTCCTCTAATATTTTAACCATTTCTTGTTCTATAGCATGACATTCGTTTTCTCTCTCCATGTTATTCTTGTGAAGCGTTTGCATTTCCAAAAAGTATCATCCTTGTCTTGTCATATTGCATCCATGACCCCTTTTAGTTGCATCAGTTCCTGTTCACTCTCCTCAAACTTCCTTTTTTTCTGAGATAGCTGCTTATCCATTTCGCCAGATTTATACAGTATCTATGTGTTAGATTGCTCTAATTCCGATTTTAGACACTTTATTTGCTCACTTGCATCATCCAAGCTGGTCTGTAACTTTTTAATTAAATCAGAATCCCCCTGCAGCCTTAGAGACTGGCTTAAGAGAAACCAAAGCTTCGCACATAATCGTATTATGCAATCTTTTTCTGCATTCTTGTCTCAAGCCCTGAAAAGTCTTAGCAGGCAGACCTGTACAATACTGCCTTCTTCAAAGATGTCGTGCACTGACTCTTTTTGCACTTCCTCACATATGCGGTCCCTCCATAAAACTGCATTTTCTGATGACCACACTCCATGGGCAAATAGCTTTGCCTCCAGGTAGTTCTCCAGCTCAGAAAAATGTGCTTCAATTTGGGACATAATGACACTGGGCCTCATTACACGGATGGCGCTAAGGGATTACCGGTACCGGTAAGGGCACCGGTGCCGGTAATCCCTTAACGCCATACTACGAGGTCCCTCAGCGGGTCCCGTCCTTAACATGTGGCCAGACCACACATTAAGGAAGGGACCCACTGAGGGACTTCAGGGCAAATAACGGTACCGCTTATAGCGGTACCGTTATTTGCTCCTTCCCCATTCCCTTTGAGCCCTATGGGGGCTCAAATGGGAATGGGGAAGGGCCTTGGTGAATGGGGAATTACCACCCCGTCAACCTTGGAATGGGGCGGTAATTCCCCCATTCACCAAGGCGGAATCGGTAAAATATCGGCGGCAACCATGGCGCTAACAGTGCCATGGTTACCGCCATCCATGTAATGAGACCCACTGTGTGCAGCGCTACACTGTCACCTCACAGAATTAGTTCCCTTTTTAGTGCACCAAATGGATGTGCCTAATACACTTGCCACGCCCAGTAACTGCTTTAAAGTTCCTTCCCACTGGCCAACGCACCAAAATATGTTAGGGATTTTGTCAGAGGGCTATACCTAATCTCGTGATATTCTCTTATGGTGGTAAAGTGGTATGGCGTTATTATGGTAATGCCCTATATCGTGTGACAAGACTCCCTTCTAACACCTGTATTCTATTTAGGGTCAACTCTAAATACAGGTTACCAGGCTTATTACAACTGGAATCTTGACAGTGCTAACTGTCACCCCAGTGACTTATCTACGAGGCTGGGCTACTGCCTTTGGCAGATTTCTTCAGCTGTAAGCATGCACAGTTGAAACACTGCACTCACACTCTGAGCCTCATTCCGACCCTGGCGCTCCTGTACGGGACCGGCACTGTTCATTACGGGACGCCCTATTACGAGGTCCCCTTGCGGGACACGCTCAGAACATTTTGTCAGACCAGATGTCCTTAGCGGGTCCCGCAAGGGGGCCAGGGAGCTAATAATGGGCCCGTAATTAACTCCCTCCCCATTCCCATTCCCATTGAGCCCTAGCGGGGCTCAAATGGGAATGGGGATGGGTTTTTTCAATGAGGAATTACTGGGTCCTCCAAGTTTGGAATGACCCAGTAATTCCTCATTGAAGGAACCTGGTCCTGGAACCCGGTATGGAGGCAGCCATGCCCTTATTAAGGGCATGGCTGCCTCTATACTCATAATGAGGCACTCTGTCTATCTACAGAACCCACAATTAATGAAATGACACAACCCAAACACCATAGAAATGTATCAAAACATGCATCAACTTTTATCATGTGTATTTACCTTGGCAAATAAACGTACCAATCATGAACAGCAACATTGAACAGCGATACAATTAACAGTGTGAATATGGGTCTGCAAGAATAAACAACAAGGAAAGAAAAAACACAATGAACTCCGCTCAATGACAAAATAACATATGTTTAACCCACTTCGACCTTGGGTCATGGAACTTGGCAGGAGCCAGGCTTAATACTAAAAACATGTACCTTCTCCGAACATCATTTGAAATGTGTTGAATTCTTTACATAAAAAACCCTCTCGGGCTATCTAAGAATGCATTCATCCATGTGTACACCTCACTTATCACAGATATACTCACTTTGAGTATGGGCGAGATTTCTGCGCTGTTATCGCGGGAAGCCCCTCTTTGTTGTCCTGCCAGCATGCAGCAGTATCGCGAATCCCGCACACAATAAAATCCAGATAGAAGAACACAACCTCTCTGCTAAGATGTCTCCTCCCCCGAATACAGCCTGTCTCCTCAGTCTGCTGTTTGCCATGAAAACCTTTGCCCCTCTGCACTGCATGACTCTTGCCAGTCTCCTTTCATCTGTCTGCTGTTCTCCCCAAACCCCTTCTGTCTCCTCAATTTAAATGCTATACCTGTCAATCTGACTAAAACCTGTCTTTTTTCCTGGCGTGCACCATCGCCCGATCGGGTTCCCCTTGAAGCATAGCTTTGCAAATACATTTGCAACAATAATTTCCCCTCACACAATGGTTCTTTCTCAACAGTGCATATTTCAGCCTCGTAAGTTTGTGCAATGCTGAATGAGATCACATAGCCAGTAAAATATGTGCATGTTTTAATTCCACAGTAGAAAAGCACACTTTTGACATGTCAACTGGTGCTGCTTTGCACTGCTTTGTTAAAGACATGTTATAAATTATGGGGTCAGGGTGTTAATGGATTAGTTTAAATTAGTTTGTGTACAATGCAAACCGGACAGATGACCTCTTTACCCTGCTTTAAACAAGTGCTCATTGCAAGAATGTGCATTTCCATTTGTAATGTGCACCAGCCATTAGATGTCTATATTCGCCACATCAATCCCCTTGCTACTTTCTATTGCATCATCTGAATGTATTGTCATGGCTCACTTACTGCCTCCATATAGAGTATCCCTACAAGCCAGATATATATTTCTTAACAAACCCAGATTCAATCATTATCCCAAAACTTTAAAATACATGTTTAATCGGGACTGGGCATCCCGAAACTAGTTTTGGCAGGACAACAATTTAGCAAAGGGAATTGGTAATACTATTTATAATTAGTCCAATTTATAATGCCACTATTAAGGAAACATATAATAAAATATAACTATTTGGCTTTTTTCATCCTTTTAATTATGAAAGTCAATTGACCAACACAAATTCATGAATGTTCACCCTTAAGGCCTCATAATCATGATAACTGTATACAAAAAATTGGACGTAAATGGGTCTTATTTTTCAAATAACCTATATTTAGCCAATCTAGCAATTTCTATGCGCTCTTTACACGTAATGTCCCATGTTATCCCAACTCATAATTAGGTTGTTTTTTCAAGATTAAAACACAAGGGCCCCCATTCCGAGTTCGGCAGTAACCATGCCGCTATTGGCGGCATGGCTGCCGCCGAAATCGCGTCGGGGTCCGGGTGCTCGGAATGAGGACTTACCGGGCCATTCCGAGTTTGGAAGGCCTGGTAATTCCTCCCTCCTAGGACTGAATGGGAATGGGAGAGGGCGCAAACGAGATGGCCCGTTGTTTGCTCCCTCTTTTACGGCGCCGTTCACTCCGTACCGCCCGGTCGTAATGAGGCCCAAGGTGTTTTTACTGTTACCAACATACTCACAGTAAGGCCCACAGTTAAAAGTGCTTAATTGCTCATTTGCTTTTTTATTCCTCATTCTCATCTAGTCAATGGATTTATCGTTTTTCTGTAATGTACAGTTCCATCTCCAATGATTACGATTTGTTTGAATCCAGCAAATCCAGAATTAGAGCTCTCCAATTTGATTTCAGAGAAGAACTCTTTTCGATCAAATACACTGCTCCATTATGCTCAACATACTCTGCCAAAGTGTGTTTTTGGACATTGGAGAGCTTACTAAGCCATTTGCATTTGAGTTGGGTATGCACCCGGGTGAGGTTTGCCAATGGCATGGACATTGTGGTAGCTAATGTGAATGTTATTCATGGTGTTTGACATCTATGATCACTAGAGAGATCATTTCTGATGAGCAAATTAAAAGTTGAGGTGGACCCCATTTAACTGTTTGCGAGGTGTACTGTAGAGTGAGCAAAATTAGGGACTACAAAATGTTCTTGTACAGAGGAGTATGCTGCAGACTGAGTGTAGAAAACAGAAGTTATGGAAGGAACTTCTCCATTCTTTATGTTTCTAGCATTTAACCTTTCAGTCTGAGGAGAAGTGTTACTAGAAACATGGGGTTCAACAACAGAGGTGCTACTGTGTAGTAAGCCTAGCAGTTTGTTATTTTCTGCTGCTAAGGCTCGTTCAGACATAAAATCAGAATCTGAATAATAGAATGAAATAGCATCTGGCAATGTAGGATGTGACATCCAGTGGGAACAATACTGCACGTAAATGCACGTAAATGCCCATGCGTGACAAGGAGTTCATTTGTGTGAGAACTGGTGATTCAATTGTCGAAGGTAAATGTAGGGGAACTTTTCTGTACACACTTGTTAGAGGCTTTGCTGCCTTTCTTTCTTAAAGTTGCCATATTCAAACCAACAAATCAAAGAGCACAAATAAATGCTAAGCATCTGAATGCTAAGAGTACTTACGAGTAGTGTTGAAATAGTGGGCTGGCCATTCTGTCATGAGAAGACAAAGGCAGTGAATATGGCAAGGGAAATGTGCACAAGATCCAACACTGAATAGCTTTGAGTCGAATCAAAATGCACTCAGGAACCAAGACACAAGGGGCCTCATGACGAATGGGTTGGTAGCCCTTAAATGCAGTAGTGACAGGGTTACTGCAGCATTTAAGGGGCCACCTAATCATGAGTATGGCGTGTTTACCACCAGCTGTGAGCTGCGGGTAAACACGCTGTAAAAATTCTGCTTTTTAGGACAATTACTGTGCAGTAACACCGCTGATAGTAATTGCACAAAAAATACCCCGTTCAATGGGGAACGGGGAATAACATTTACCGCTGAACCCGTGATCCAGCGGTAATACCGCCAGATGGGTGGGGGGTAATGCAAATAAAGTTGGACGGTATCCCCGTCGGGATACTGCCCAACTCGTGATGAGGCCCATGTTCGCTAAAACCCAGGACGTGCAAATAGAGCATGATAAGAATACAAATATATGAAAAGAGGCGTGGGGTAAGAGTTAAGAAGCTCCTTATGAATACAAAGAAAGTCAGCAAGCTCCTTACTCACAATTTCTGTTACAGGTACTGTCAGCGCTAAGCACATACAGGGCAAGCAACAACAGGATCTGTGAGCTAACACACTTGATGGTATTGTGTAAGGTAACTTAAAAACAATACTGTAAATGAGGAACCAAATCTGACCCTCATGCCCCCTGCATGACTCTCGACACGAAGACAGAGAAACGATAGATGTGCCCGCGCTCTTAGGCCCATCATCACAATTATCGATGTATCGCAGGTGTGAAAAAGGATATTCCCTTAGACAACTATTCAGTGCATACCCAATTGATGATTTGGATGACAAAACCAATGACTTCATCACTGACATCACGACGTAGCCACACTTATACATGAAATACATATTCACCCATTCATGAAGGTACATGGACCTGCACTAGTTTATTGCATATAGGCACATGCTTATGACCCACTTAGGCAGAGGATGAACACACATACATATTTCTACATTTATCAGTTGACAAAACTGAAACCGCAAGATGCAGAAGAATTTGTATATATAGCTTGCATATGCTTAAACTGCTACTAACATAGAGAAGCCATAGGAAATACTATAGGAGTTATAGGCCTCTGAAATGAACAAGAAAGGAGAGAAAGATTCTGACTACACTGACAAGCTGACAGGATTGCTGCAGATTGAGGCGAGCAGAAAAAGGACACCCACCCAAGGATGAAGGGGAAGCAGGAAAATTCCAGCTACCGAGATAGAGAGCCACCTACAGAAATTCAGGCTAAATCCTCACAATTGTAGAAGAGGGGGCTTCATTTCATGGTCTCAACACGCGTGCCCTGGACAGAGAAGACCGTTCCATAGAACTAGAGAGAAGAAGATACAAGTGTCGCCCACGTTATGTTAACTGACTGCAGTCTCAAAGGTTTGGCCAATCAAAGAATAGCAACATAAGAGAACACTGCGCACCTCCATGTTCTTTCTCGTTACCTTGAAGAGGTACATTCAGTGTGAGAACTGTCTAGGCTCCCAGGGTTGGGGGGACACACTCTGCCCAATCCAAATTCACTTTTAGCATGGGAATATCATTTGTTGCAAGGGCCAATGGTCTTTTGGCGACTCTACGACAGGCTGGTTACAGAAGAAGAAATAAACAAAGTCGCAGGAGAGCTACTTGGGGGTGAGGAATCGACCTCAGGACCACAAGAGGACAGCGAAGGAGATAGACAATGGCATATTAAGTGCCTGAATAGGAAAAGAATCCTAGGCTCAAGGAAATTTACAAAGCTGGAAACATCCTCGGGCCAACACATCCTGAACACACTCCCAGAGGAGGACGTGAAGGTGGCAATGCAAGTCTTCTGTTTGGTTGAGATCACTAGCAGGATCCAAATGGGAGGGATGGGCTGTGTCTGTGTTTGAGGGGATGGAATTGATTACTAGGGTTGGTTCAGGTTGGTTTTGAGATGTAGAAAAGCGTTCTGTGGGTGTTGTATTGATTTAATTTTTCGGGGGTGGAGGCATCAGAGATTGAGGTTATAGGGGCTGGGACCTGGGTCTCTAGCTTGTTTGGTGGTTTGGCACTCTCCTAGTGATGGTAACTGGGAAGGGCCGGGAGCTTTGCAGGGAAGGGTACGGGAGGTATGGGGAGTGTGGGGGGGAGAAAGGGGACTTAGAACTTATGATATGGCTCTTGCAATGTTCACTCATGGGGTTGACTTTGATTCAGAGATTTGGTTTGGGTAAAAGATAATGTTATGGCTGACTCAGAAGAGGGAACCAGGGGAGACAGTTTGCAGGTATGTGCATTGAATGTAAAGGGCCTCAACTCCCCTACCAAAAGGTCCTTGGTTGCAAGGAAATTTAAAAGGTCAGAGATTGACATCTTATTCCTTCAGGAGACCAAGTTTCTGAGGGGCGAGGAATGTAGGATTCTCTGTGGCCTGATTGGATGTGAATATTGGGGATCAGTGATAGCGAGAAAGGTAGGAGTCGGGATTTTGGTCCAGAGAGGACTCAGGATGGAAGTTACTAACGTGTGGTCAAACTTGGCGGGAAGGGTTGTGTTGATCTCAGGTTTGAAATAAAAAAAATAGGGTTCATATTTGCCACCATTTACGCCCTGAATCTGGGTCAAAAGAGATTACCACAGAGAACCCTAGAGAAAGTAATGAATGAGGGACTGGGAAATCTTATGTGTGGATGGATGTCAGTTTGGACAGGCAGACTAAGCTTTCCAGGGAACAGGAATCCCAGAAACACGGTGGCACAGAGTTCAGTACAGCTATGGAGCTATACGAGCTGAGGGGCATGTGGCGTTGCTTTCACCCACAAGAAAGAAGGTTTACCTTCTATTCTGCCTGACATGGAACCTCAACGAGAATAGACTATCTTTATATTTCAAGGGACTTATGGGTCTTGGCACTGGGATCGGGGATTCACCCATTTAGTTGGTCGGACCATGACATGGTGTCAGTCAACATTGGATGGAGTGGTCTGTGCCCTAGGAACTCTAAATGGAGGTGCAATGAGTCCCTGTGGAATGACACTGTGTTGAAAGAAGAAATGTAGAATGGAATCAAAGAATTCTTCATTGTTAATGACTCAGGCGAGGTGCAAAATGGAATCGTATGGGATGCTGCAAAGGACACGTGGAGAGGCATGTTGATAAGAAAGGAGGCACATAGAAAGAGAGAACGTACCGTTATTGAGAAAGGACTGCAGAATAAAATAGGAGATCTGGAAAGGCTTGTACAATCGTCCACTAGTGGCAGGGAGGACCGCATTATGGAGTCTAGGGGCATGAGAGAGGAATTCAGACTGTTGGAAGAAGGGAAGATAGTTTGCAACTTACAGTTTCTGAAACAGAAATTTTATGAAAGGAGGTTAAAGTGGACGCTCTTCTTGCCGCGAGATTAAGGGGACAACGTGCAGAGAGATGGGTCTCAGAGATAGAGGGAAGGGAGGTGACAATGGAGGTTTCAGCAGAGGGGTTAGAGGAGGCCTTTGCCTTATTTTATGAGATTTTATATAGGAGGGAAGGGATGCCAATACGGAAGAGATTAAGAATTACTTAGAAGAGTCGCAGCTCCCATTGCTAACTGATTAGGAATCCAGTGCCTTGGATGCTCCAATCACCAGAGAAGAAATTAAGAATGCTATAGGCCACCTCTGGCTGGGGAAAGCACCAAGGGCAGATGGTTTCACTTCAGGGTTTTTTTAATCATTCTTGTCAGTCCTGCTCCCTTCCTGACAATATTGTTAAACGATATTATGGAGACAGGTAGAGCCCCAGAGTCATTTGGCCAGGCCCTCATTACAGTAATACCAAAGGAGGGCAGGGATCCTCGGCCCTGTGGTTCTTACCACCCAAATTCTCTCCTAAATATAGATGCTAAGATATATGCTAGGGTCTTGGCGGCCAAGTTGGAGGGACACCTACAGAGACTGGTTCACACTGATCAGGTGGGATTTGTCAGAAGGCACCAGGGGGCAGACACTCGGAGGAAGACATTGCATATGATAAATGAGGCTCAAGGTTGGCTGGGCGATCCCACTCTCCTCTCTGTTGATGCTGAGAAGGCCTTTGATAGGGTAGAGTGGGGCTTTCTAGAGGCAGTGCCTACCAAATTTGGGATAGGCAAGAGACTTATACATGGTGTAATGGCGATCTATTCCTAACCAGAGGGCATGCATGGCGGTGAACAGAGAATATTCACGTTGGTTTGATCTGCGTAGAGCTTTCTCTGGCTCTCCTTGGAACCGCTGGACGATAGGTTGAGAGAGGATCATCGAGTTGAAGGATTTGGGGTCGGGGGATGACATACACATTGGACTGTATGCGAACCACATGCTACTGCATGTGGTAAACCCGCTGACCTCTGTACCAGTTGTGGTTAGTTTGATTGAACCATATGGTCACATGGCAGGGTTTAAAATGAACACGGGCAAATCAGTCCTTTTCCCCTTGGACAGAGATAGGGATGGCGATATGGGGCACTTCTCATCACTAGGAAGGAAAGTTTAATTTGGGAACACTACTTACTTGGGTATTAACATCAAAATCGATCTTAAGGGACTGTTTGAAGCACATTTCCCACCCACTGATGTCCGAATTGGAGAAAGAACTAGAGAAATGGAAAAAGCTGACAATCTCGTGGTTGGGGGCGCTTGAATGGGCTTAAAATTGCAGTTCTCCCTAAAATGTTATACTTGTTCTAGATTAAGATTTCCAACCTCTGTTTCAAAGTAATTAAGGGAACTCTTCTACCATTTCTGTGGCAGGGGAAAAAACCCAGGGTTTCTAGTGAGGTCCTGAGACTTCCCAAGGAAAGTGGGGGAGTGGGATATGATATGATAGGTTATTTATAACGCGCTTAATACCCAGAGGTTTCTAAGCGCGGACCCGAGGATCGAACCTGTATTGCTCCATGTCGTCTTGCTTCCAAGGCAAGCACGTTGCCGCTGAGCTATCCTCCCGAGATTGCCGGACATACATCTGTATTATAAGGCCGCTCATTTTAGGATTCTGATTCCACACCTTAGATTGCAGGGAGAACTGCAATGGGTGGGTGGGTGCAATGGGTGGGATTGGACAACTATCATCTATGTCGGGCTACGATAGGAGAATGGTTGTGGGTTTGAGAGCAAAGTTACTACTTCTGGAGTATCTGGCGACAAGGAGCAGGGTTGGGGGGCCTTCACCATTGGCACATCCTTGGGTACCAGGATTTAGGGACGCTATTCCGATTCTAGATAGGTTCCAAACCTGGTTTGAAGCAGGACTAGAAACGGTTGGACAAATGTGGAGAGAAGGTAGGTTCATCACAATAACGAACGAAGCTAAAAGAGGCCCTGGGAATAGCTACGCTCTCGATCTTTTCATACTTACGGTTGAAGGGGGTACTAACGAGTGAGGCTTGGAGAGAACAAATACAGAGGGAGCTTACACCCTTCGAGGGGATCTTAGATAGGGCATCTGTTTCAAAGGGATTGATTTGTGCATTATACAGGGCCCTAGTGGAGAGAAGAAGGGTGTCAGGGCCACCACTGTAACCAAGGTGAATCTGTTGCATGGGAGGGAGCAACCTGGGTTCGGGACAAAGGTAATGGGACACAGGCAACCATATTTGAGGACTCTGTTGTGTCCTTATTGCAGGAAATGGGCTGGGGGCGGCAGAAAACGCTATCCGGCACCTAGACCGGTGAAAGACTACATTGCCCAACATGCTCGCGGGTTCGCGAGCCAAAGAACTACTTGCCGGACCACGCCCGACTTTCAGAGCATGCGCGCGGTGCGCGCAAGGATCCCTGCTTGCGCTAATGGACACGGAGCAGAGAAGACGTCTCGGCAGAGGGCTCATGCAGGCAGCGACTTGCGGGGCCACCCCCCGCCTGTGAGAACTGCAGGCCGCGCGCACCCAGACAGATAAGTGCTTCTCCTTCTCTGTGCATGCTTTCGCACAAGCGATCAATGTGGATTGCTTGTCAACAGTAAATCGAGACCAGTGTATGTAGAGGCCCTCGTGGGGAATACTCCCTTGGCAAACAGGCGCGCGTACGCGCCGGACAGCTGGGGAAAGCTTGGGCACGCCACGTGGTGTGGCAAGACTTGGTTGCAGACCTTTTACGAGCACCCGTAACTCTGAGTGCAGTAACTCGGCGTCTTGTGGAGTAGAATGTTGATGTTGTATGTAAACCGTGTGAAAACAACACGGACTTGACCTGGCCTCACGTATGTTTTGGTTCTCTTGTAGCGGAGTTCCGCAGAACTGACAGCACGAACATTCTCGCGCAGCGCTGAGGCATCACGGCAAGAACCGGCAGTCGCCTTGCAAGCAATTCTGCAGTAACACTCAGAGCTAAGTGCTGTCTCGATTTCTACCTATTGGGCGAGTAGTAGGGCTGTGGGGGGGAGGCCACAAAGGTTCAGATTGTGCTTGGGAGATACCAACCCAGGAAATGCTTGATTAGGGGCATGATGGAAACGCTCATGTATATGGTTTTATGTTAATGCTCATATACGGTGTCTAAGCTTGAGGTTTTTGGGAGCACGAGTGTGAGAAGGTGTACCTCGAACTCAGGAGCTCCCTTACCCACTTCCCGGTTACCCTAATTCCCCTTACCTATCCAATTCAGTGGACCCTAACCCTCTTTCCCCGGCGGGTCGCGGTGGCCTGTGTTTCCTAACAAGCCGGGCACCAAGACCCAACGGGGAGGTAGGTGTGCGTGCTGCCTCCGCGCAAGACGGCGAGCCTGACAGTAGCGCAAGCCCACGTATCTTCAAGCGCCTGGGTAGCACGTCACCATGGAAGAGGTTTTAGCAGTCTTGCAAGAGTTAAAGGGGGAGTTACAGGCCACCCGCCAAGATTATGTGAATCTAGCAGGGCACGTGCATACATTGACCTTGCAGAGCACTGCCCAAGCTACTCCTTTACCCCGGGATCACGTTCCTCCCACCACAGTCCAGGTGCATGTATCTACCGAGCCACCAATACCATTGGCAGCCCCAGAAAGGTACCATGGGGACCCGCAACGTTATAACCAATTTATCATGCAGTGTCAGCTACACTTTATTACCAAACCCAACATATTTCGTAGCACCCAGACTCGCACTGCATTTGTAATATCATATCTGGGTGGGGATGCAGCTTCTTGGGCCACACCCTTGGCAACCAAAGACGATATAATATTATACAATTGGGATACCTTTCTGGAGGAGTTTGGCAAAATATTTAACCGCAAAGCAGCAACCTTGATTAAGGATAAAGAACTACTTATTCTGCGCCAGGGAGCCAAGGATTTAGTTACCTACGTAACCACGTTTAACGGTTTAGCAGTAGAAACGGACTGGCCAGAGGAGAAGCGCTTGGCTTTATTCTACCAAGGGTTGCGGGAAGATATGAAGGACCTCATTGTGCAAGTAGACCCCCAGCCAGAGACCTGCTCTTCGATGATAGATCTTGCTTTGCGATTGGATCAACGACAGAGCGAAAGAAGGCAGGATAGAAGGAAATGGGAACTCAGACCCGTAGCTCGATTTGACCAACACCTAAAGACTACCAAACCTGAGAAGCCAATCGATGAGCCTATGCAGATTGGAACAATTCGTGGGCCATTAACCAAGGAAGAAAAGGACAAGAGGCGTAGGGAAAAGCTCTGACTATATTGCGGTAAGGGAGGACACTTTGTTAGGGAATGTCCCGCGAAACCTAAAGGGGAAAAGCCGGGAAACGAGAGCGCTCGCCAGTGAGGGTGGTCCAGGTGAGCCAAGCAGAAAACACCCCGAAGCTTTTGGCTAATACCAGTCACGTGCAAGTAGTCCAGGTAACGATCCCAGGGCAAATTAGCTTTGGCACTCGACAGGTGCCAGTCTTACTGATGATTGACTCTGGGGCCACGGGCAATTTTATTGACCAGAACCTAGTAGAGAAATTAGAAATACCCCTCCTTGATAAGGAACGTCAGGAGGAAGTTAAGTCGGTAGACGGTTCGCCGCTTACTTCCGGTCTCATAACAAAACAAACTAGGTGGGTACATCTGGAATGCGCCCCCGAGCATCACAAAGTCATCAGATTCGATGTAATTGCAGCGCCACAGTTTGGAATGATCTTGGGATTACCCTGGTTAAGGAAGCATAACCCAGACGTAAACTGGGCTCAAGGCTCGTTACGTTTCTCATCCAGCTATTGCTCGACGCATTGCCACCAAAACCCAGTTGTGGTCCCGGAAGTGCAACAGATGCCAAGTCAGAAGCACCTGATCGGGAGTATAGAGAGTTTACCAGTCGTCTACCAAGCTTACCGGGATGTTTTTAGTAAAGCCGCAGCGGAAACCTTGCCACCTCACCGCACGTTTGACTGCAGGATCGATCTAGAACCAGGAGCAGCATTACCGTGTAGTCGCATTTATGCCTTGACGGAATCAGAGAACAAACACTTACGGAACTACATCGATACAAATTTAGCTAACGGTTTTATACGACACTCCATGTCACCAGTGTCATCACCGTTATTCTTCGTCCCCAAAAAGACCGGAGAATTAAGAACATGTATCGATTATAGAGCGATTAACCGAATGACCATAAAAAACCGATACCCGCTGCCCTTAATCCCTACCTTACTGGATCAGGTACAAAATGCTAAGATCTACACTAAGCTCGACCTACGAGGGCCCTACCATCTGGCGCGGGTGCGCGAAGGGGACGAGTGGAAGACCGCATTTAGAACCAAGTATGGGCTCTACGAATATCAGGTCATGCCATTCGGCCTCTGCAACGCACCCGCCGCCTTTCAGCACTTCTTGGATGAGGTTTTGCGGGGTTATTTGGATCTCTTCGCCATTGTCTACATAGATGATATTCTCATTTATTCTCAAACCTTGGATGAGCATCAGGACCATGTAAAAGCCGTTTTGCAGCATTTAAGGGAGCACCAGTTGTACGCCAAGATCGAGAAGTGTGTGTTCCATCAAACTACAGTGGAATTTTTGGGATTCATTCTCTCCCCAGAAGGCGTAACCATGGACAAAGGCAAAGTGCGAACCATTATGGAATGGCCATCCCCCACGAATGTCAAAGACGTGCAAACAGTGCTGGGATTTGCCAACTTCTATCGGCGATTCATCAATGGGTTCGCAAACATGGTGCAGCCGATTACTCGTCTATTGAGGAAAGGTGTAACGTTTCAATGGGATGCCGCCGCTGAAGCCAGTTTTCTGGCCTTAAAGAAGGCCTTCACCACAGCTCCGGTCTTATTACATGCGGACCCGACTCGTCCATACGTTGTCGAAACGGACGCCTCGAGTTATGCTCTCGGGGCCATATTGTCCCAACGGGATAACACCGGTCACTTACATCCAGTGGCGTACTACTCTCGTACCTTGTTACCTGCGGAACACAACTATGTAATTGCAGACAGGGAATTATTGGCTATTAAGGCGGCATTCGGTGAGTGGCGTCACTACCTGATGGGAGCTCAACACACTATAACAATTTTGACTGACCACAGAAACCTGCAATTCCTGAAATCAGCCAAAGCACTAAGCCCCCGTCAGTTACGTTGGGCCATGTACTTTGCTGACTTCGATTTCATAGTCACATACCGTCCAGGTGCAGAAAACAGGAAAGCTGACATCCTATCTCGTTACCCGGAATTGGAATCCAATTGCGAGATGGAAGAACCAAAACCTATAGTACCACCAACACGCATCGTGGGTAGTGTGGTAGTAGATGACATGTTTGCAAATATCAGAAAAGCATTGACAGCTCGCGATTTGGCCCAGTGGAACGATCCTGACAAGAAGAAAACTGTAAAGGATGGACTACCTTTCTTCGGCACAGCTCTATATCTCCCCACGTCAGCAACTCGTCAACAAGCCATTGAGTGGTGTCACAATTCCCCATTTGTAGGACACCCCGGAGTAGCCAAGATTTATGAGCTGTTAACACGTCATTTTTGGTGGCCTCGGATGAAGCAGGATGTTCAACAATACCTACGTATGTGTGAATGTTGTTTGAGAAACAAGGCGGATCACCAAAAACCAGCCGGGTTACTACGCCCCTTGCCCACACCGCCAATGCCTTGGCACACAATATCTCTGGACTTCATAGTAGACCTACCAAGGTGCCATGGTTATACCACAGTGATGGTAGTTGTGGATTCACTAACTAAGCTGGCACACTTCGTACCTTGTAAAGGGGTCCCCACGGCTCAGGCTTTGGTTCACCTTTTCCTCCAAAATATTGTCCGTCTACACGGCATACCCCTACATATTGTTTTGGATCGTGGGGCGCAATTTACATCACGCTTCTGGCAAGCTTTTTGCTCTAATGCAGGTATGCAGTTGAAATTGTCTACCAGTTATCATCCCGAGACGGATGGGCAAACCGAACGGGTGAACCAAACACTGGAGCAATACATACGGTGTATGACATATGATAACGAAAACTTGTGGGCAGACGTCATCTGGTTGGCGGAGCTGGCATATAACAACACCGTGCACGCATCTACCAAAGAATCTCCTTTTTACGGCACTTATGGCTTCCATCCGTGCTTTCAGCCAGTACCAGTGGTAACGAGTACAGAGGTACCGGCTGTTTCCTCGCTCAAGGAACATTTAGAAAAGGTCTGGCAGAGTATGATGGCTAATTTGAATGCAGCTAAAGCATCCTATAAAAAGTACGCTGTTGCTGGCAGGGGACAAGCCCCGACATATCGAGTTGGGGATAGGGTGTGGTTGAACACGCACAATATGCACTTGGTAGGGCCCCGTAAATTCCAGCCCAGGTTTGTGGGTCCATTTCCTGTGGAAAAGATTCTCAATCCAGTTGCTGTCCGCCTTACCTTACCAGCACAAATGAAGGTGCACCCGGTATTTCATGTGGCATTACTCAAACCAGCCCCAGCGTCCATCCGCCGGAAGAGACCTCCCCCAATAACTGTTGCCGGGGTTCCTGAGTTCGAGATAAAAGCAATTTTAGATTCACGTTTTCTCCTGGGACAATTGTATTATTTGGTGGACTGGTTGGGTTACGGGTTTGAGGAACGCTACTGGGAACCAGCGTCTAATGTTCATGCTGCCCGACTAGTACGCAGGTTCCACAAAGATAATCCCGCTAAAGCAGGACCTGTTGGGAGGGGGAGTACTGTCAGGGCCACCACTGTAACCAAGGTGAATCTGTTGCATGGGAGGGAGCAACCTGGGCTCGGGACAAAGGTAATGGGACACAGGCAACCATATTTCAGGACTCTGTTGTGTCCTTATTGCAGGAAATGGGCTGGGGGTGCCAGAAAACGCTATCCGGCACCTAGACCGGTGAAAGACTACATTGCCCAGCATGCTCGCGGGTTCACGAGCCAAAGAACTACTTGCCGAACCACGCCCGACTTTCAGAGCATGCGCGCGGTGCGCGCAAGGATCCCTGCTTGCGCTAATGGACACGGAGCAGAGAAGACGTCTCGGCAGAGGGCTCCTGCAGGCAGCGACTTGCGGGGCCACCCCCCGCCTGTGAGAACTGCAGGCCCCGCGCACCCAGACAGATAAGAGCTTCTCCTTCTCTGTGCATGCTTTCGCACAAGCGATCAATGTGGATTGCTTGTCAACAGTAAATCGAGACCAGTGTATGTAGAGGCCCTCGTGGGGAATACTCCCTTGGCAATCAGGCGCGCGTACGCGCCGGACAGCTGGGGAAAGCTTGGGCACGCCACGTGGTGTGGCAAGACTTGGTTGCAGACCTTTTACGAGCACCCGTAACTCCGAGTGCAGTAAGTCGGCGTCTTGTGGAGTAGAATGTTGATGTTGTATGTAAACCGTGTGAAAACAACACGGACTTGACCTGGCCTCACGTATGTTTTGGTTCTCTTGTAGCGGAGTTCCGCAGAACTGACAGCACGAACAATCTCGCTCAGCGCTGAGGCATCACGGCAAGAACCGGCAGTCGCCTTGCAAGCAATTCTGCAGTAACACTCAGAGCTAAGTGCTGTCTCAATTTCTACCTATTGGGCGAGTAGTAGGGCTGTGGGGGGGAGGCCACAAAGGTTCAGATTGTGCTTGGGAGATACCAACCCAGGAAATGCTTGATTAGGGGCGTGATGGAAACGCTCATGTATATGGTTTTATGTTAATGCTCATATACGGTGTCTAAGCTTGAGGTTTTCGGGAGCACGAGTGTGAGAAGATCTACCTCGAACTCAGGAGCTCCCTTACCCACTTCCCGGTTACCCTAATTCCCCTTACCTATCCAATCCAGCGGACCCTAACCCTCTTTCCCCGGCGGGTCGCGGTGGCCTGTGTTTCCTAACAAGCCGGGCACCAAGACCCAACGGGGAGGTAGGTGTGCGTGCTGCCTCCGCGCAAGACGGCGAGCCTGACAAAGGGGTTCCTCTAGCAGGCTGAGGCAGCGTTGGGAGGGAGATCTGGGAATGGAGCTGAACCCTAAAACATGACAAAGAATGGGTTGGGGCGCCTTCCAGACGTCAATTTCCTGCCAGTACAAACTACAGGCCATTAAATTGTTGCACAGATGGCAATATGACCCGGTTAAACTCTGCAGAATGTATCAGAGTGTGAGTTCAATGGCTGACTATTGGTATATGTGGTGGGGATGTGTTGTGGTTCAATTCTACTGGGATGAAGTCTTAAGCTGGGTTAGGGACCTTGACGGGATCACGAGAGGGAAAACTCAGATGTTGGTTTTGTTTGGTTTACAAGAACTTGAGGGAGAATATATTAGACTACCAAAAATGGTCCACAGCTTACTTCTTGCTGGAAGGGCATGCCTGGCGCCACATTGGCAGAGAGATCTGTCACCCAGGAAGAAAAAAATTATTAACACAGCCCAAAACTTATATCTAATGGAACACTTAACAGCGGCAATCCATGGAGACCCCAGATCTGTTGAAATGGAATGGATGGACTTCTGTTGTAAATATATTCATCAAGGATGAAGAGAACCCAATCCGTCTTTTGGCAGAGGAGGGAGCCACGATACTCCAAGTACTTTATATGTTATGAAACGATACTGAAACTGAAGAGGAAACCTGTTTTAGAGAACAATGAACCCACAAAAAGGTCGACAAGTGAAAATGAACACGTGAGTGCCATGTAGATGTTGTTATGAGAGGGGGGGACGACTTCAGGGTGGTGGGGTTGGTTGACAGGGTCTAAGTGGAAAGACACATTTCATCTTGTTTTTGTGGAAATGTTTCTTATTCATGTTTACCGGATCCTTTGTATGTGAAGTAAACTGTGTTTTACTTGAAACTTTTATAAAGCAGCCATGTTTTTAAAAAAAGGAACCACTTTCTGTAGCCTACAGGATATTGGGTGCAGATTTTGACTCTGTAGATAGAAAAATAAACTGTGGTGATTGTTAGGAAAGTTTCCTCTTTCAGCAACTATCCCTCCATATTCTCTGGACCGCCAAACGTTTTGCTTTTGTTTTACACCATGTCCTGACTTTTACAGTGCAGTGAAGCCTTCAACGAAACTCCACTGGCCTTTTGCTCATTGTTATGCGGAACTGACTAGTCCTTCACACTGCCAGTACTGGGAAACTATGTTTCCCTTAGTTTTTTTTTCACTTTGTTACCATTTTGGATAACATTTTAACATTACACAATGCATCTTCCAATGCAATGCAATCAGGTTTCTTTTGTATAACCCTAGACTACGCTCAAACTACCTTGACAATTTGCTAAGGTGAAACTGGTGACGGCAGTTACTTTTTCATGCTTTTTACTGTAATCTTCTTTAGCATTACCGCGTTTACCGCTTTTGGCTGCTAACAGTGGCTCAGAGTGGCTGGTGTCCCAACATGGTCGTGCCACGTTGTTTTGCATTTGTTCTTGGGCCTTGCCTTTTTGCCTTCTTTATGCCTTGGCAGGTCAGGAATTACCTTCTATGGTCATGCACTTGCCCGGGAAAGTCTTGCTTTTCGCGGGCTAGCGCATACCACTTGTGTGGGGTCCCAGGAAGTGGGTTGGGACTGTCTAGTCCCAATCCATATACTGGTGCCAGGATGTCTAGATTGCATGCATGAGTCAGACCCACAGTGGTCCCTGATTGTACCAGTACTAGTGTGCATGTGTGAGGCAGATCTTTCCATTGGAGGGATGAGTATGATCACACCTGACTTTGGGATGAAAAGAGGTATCCTGCAACCATTCCAGCAAATCTGAAGAGTAGCCAAGTATCCTGAGTAGCCATGCAGAATAAGGAAGTTCCATGGAAGCATCCTGGAGAGGCCTGTCAACAAACTCTTGCTGGAGTCCCGATGGAGCCCTGCCTGGCTACTGATCTCCGAAGCCCCTGTCATTGATTCAAACCTTCGGACCAGTGGAAACAACTGGTCCCGACATCTTCTCATAGCTCACCAAGTTGGAGTCTTCGGAAATGTCCCTGAGCCATTTTTATTGGGCTGACCAACTCCAGTTTGGTTTACCAGGGTAGAAGAGGTGCTGTTCCGTGTTTCAGCTCAGAACTCGAGGAGTCATTGGCTTGTCCAGCAGGAAGCCCTCCTGTGAAATTTCAGCATCCCACCATCCATGGGTCCCGAGATAGGAGGCTGTCCTTGACTGCAACATCTGTGTCCCATGCTGTCACTTAGTCAAGAGCACTGCACAGGTGTCTGCTGCATTGTTCCCCGAAAAGAAGGTGTGCACAGCTCCTGAACACGACCAGAATTTTTCTTGCAAACACTGCTCCTCGGCTTCTTCGATCAGAACCAACGGCAGAAAAACTGACCTCTAGCACCCCTCCAATGACCTGCCAAGTCTGGAGAAAAATCGGGGTAAGGATGGTAAATTATAACCATACTTACTGGTGCTCCTATATCCACCCATTAAAGGTTTGAGAAACGTTCAAATACTTTTACAACAGTTTGGCTTTGGCAATACTTGTTGCCTAAATCCCTCCAAAAGATAGAAACAAGTCTTAGTCACCAGCTAATATCTTCATCTGACTTTTGGACCCATCTTCACTTCCACAGGATACCTCCCGTAACTTTTTCCCAATGTTCAAAACTCGTTTCAAACTTTATTACATTTTGGTCACAAGGCCCCCATTCAACATTAGGCTGGACTTTATAGGTTACAGTTGCAATTCCTGTGGACAGGCAGTGCCAAATCTAATTACTTCCCTTTTAGGTATTGTGGGGCTGGGTGTGAATTGATTATTCTGCACTACCTATTTGTGATTGTATATATGTTTCATACTGTTTAACATTGTGAGATAATATTACTTGTTATTAGTCATTTTTCATAGTGTGTTTCCTGACAGCAAAATAAAGTGTAGTTTTGATACTTACTGTCTAAGTGTAATCCTTGGAGAGTCATTGTGTGGACTCATTGTTGATCCCTGACCCCACTGACCTCTCCTGAGATTTAGCCTTGGCCTTTTTCCATGCCTCCTTGATTGGTTTGGCTAAACTCCCAGAAGTTGCTCCTTGTTCACTATAGCAAGGGTTTCCTCCTAAACATCTGTCCACCAGGCCAGAGTTTAAAAATCCATTGAAACAGTTATTAATAAAGTTCTCTCTTGAGGTATTTTAAAGATTCTTGTGACACTCCATGTGACTAATACAGCAACTGTTCGATACCTCTCATATAGTGTTGTAACCAAGTCATTTACTATCTGATTTGGCATCGCACAAGGCTGTGTTAGCCCCTATTTTATTTAATCTTTTTTTTAATAATGAGGTTTTATGTTTCTCAGGAGTCGACTGACTGAAAATTAATTCTAACAAACCTGCAAATGTTAAATATTCATGTAGCAGAAGGAGAATAATCCCAAGATATTTTAGAACAGCTGATAGCTTGATTCCTGTAGTAGAAACATTAGATTTTTTAGGGATGTCTTGTCATCCGACCCTCACTAATCTTAGCCATGCTACTAGTGATGCCATACAGATGATGCAGGCGATCAGAGGAATGTTTACTATTGTCAGATGCATGAAGGTGCCTGCTGTGAATCAAAAGCTTGCTCAGTGGCACTTTTTAGTTTATTCATTTGGCAATACATGACGGAAAACCTTACAGATGGTGCAAAATAAGTGTTGTAATCCTCAGCCAACTTCTCTTGCCATGAATAGCTGGGTTTCGAATTTTTGGAGGATTATTTTTATGTAGCCCAAATCGATACGTTTTTGAAGCTATTGCACAACGAGCAGGCAAGGTTAACGCAACTTACAGTGAAAGAGATTTGGGTGATTGTGCCTATATACCTGGTTATCACGTGCCGGAACAAATGATCTTTTGTAAACATTGATTGGTCTATTGAGATGTATCCAGCAATGAGTGCACCGAATTTATGTAGTATTGAAAAAGTGAAGAATTCTACAAAGAGTATTTATATCTGGTGTCTATAAGAACAAGAATGTTGAAAATATCGAATTGGGGCATTGCTTTGGTTAACTGTTCACCAGGATGGCAACCATATAAGGCAAATCTGGTAAAATAGCGATGAACCATGGATCAGGTTGTCTTCTGTCCATTTTGCCCATTGGCTATAGAATCGAAGATACATTTTCTATTTTCTTGCCCATCATGTAAAGAGCTTAGAATGAATACAGTGATTCCAATGTTGAAAGCGCTGCAATGTACTCAATATCACTCTGCTTTACTGATCCTGCTATTGGCTTTCTCTCCTTATTGCATCTAGGTGCTTTTACATTTCGTCGGATATTCCCTGAAATTCCATAATCAATTGAAATGATATGATGACTCATGCATAGTATGTATTGCACACATCAGTGTAGTCTTATATTTATATTTTTTTCTTTTAAAATAATAAGATTTGTAATATTCCTTTATAAATTCAGATTTGATTAATTGTTAGTTTCATTATTATATTGTTCTATTTATTTTAACCGAGATAAGAGGCTAGGAGGGAGTCCCAGGATGATAGGGAGAGTGAGACTCAGGCAGCTGGTGAGACAGAAACCCAGGAGGCTGTGAAGAGAGACTAAAGAAATGGAGATTGAGGTATCTAGAAGGCTGCGGAGAAAGATACCGAAGAGACAGGCGGGACAGAGAGCTTACGAGACAGTAAAATGCAGGCACTGGAGGATGGAGGAGAGAGCCAGCAGACTGGGGAAAAAGCAGATGATTGCAAAGCTAGCTCTGGATATAGAGGTGATGGAGGAGTTGTTAAGAGAGACTAAGGGCGCAAAAATGAAAGGAGCGAAGACAAGGAGGTTAAGTATCCAGCACTTAATTTACAAGTGCCTGATGAGGAGGTTCCCAAGAAAAGGAGATGCTGAACAGTGAGTAGACAAATAAAGGGAAGACTGATCTCGGAGCAGAGGTGTAGAGGAGAATTACTGGAAGTTGGGGAGAAGAGGTGGAGAAAAGAAATGTCCGCTGGAGAGTGGAATGGCAGGAGCACTCACAGGAGCCAAGAAGAGTGGGATTGTTTAGACCCTGAAAGAGTTAAAGTGTTAGTGTGGATAGGTGAGAACCCAGAGAGACTGGGAGCCACAGATGGGTGGAGGATCCAACATGTGGTGAGGAGTCATGGAACTCATAGTGGGACATCACAGAGAGAAAGCGAGAGGTTGGGTCGGCAGACTGTATAATCAGGTGCCTTGTGGTAGAAGCTGGTGAGAGGTACAGCAAAGACCTCAGGGTGGCTTCCTTTCACCACATGGCAGTGGGCCTTGGTGTTGTTCCAGTGCTAACATGCTGCTGTCTACAGAACTGACTGGCAGGCTGTAGTGCAGATTCGAGATCAGGAAGAGGTTTCCTGGACTTAGATGAGCTGCACAAGAACATGGCCGAAGAGTCTACCAATGCCATGGACTTTGCTTACAGATTGCGATAGCAACAAGATTTGAGGAAGACATTTTTCTTGGAATTCTTCATGTTTTATACAGGATATTTAGCACATACATGCCCTTTTGTTTCATTACAAGCAGCCAAGAACTGAATGAAAGTTTTCTTTAGACCTTGTTTAATCTTCCCAAGAGGACCTCATTGAAACTTGGCACATGACAGCAACTGAATTACATGTGTGAATGTTCTTGGCCTTGAGGGCATTTATTTCTTTTGCCCCTGTAAGAACCCAAATACATACAAATCATAATTCACTTTTGGCTTATGTTTGATTCTTTTACGCGTTGTCACACTGTACAAGATTTAAACTGTAGGCCGATTCTAGAAGGTTTTGTTGGGCGCTTAAACACAAAAATGTCCATCCTATTCACAAAGGGTATGTGAATGTGAGCATCACAGATGCTGCTTTCTACCGCCTTTGCGTAAATAAGGTGGGATTTCTGCATGGGCATCACAAACTAAATAGGCATTAAAATGAACACAAACATTCCACTGTGCCTTTTTGGAACAAGGACAGGGAAGTGGCGATTTGCGATGCCTGGCAGTCATTTTTGACCCTATCAAACATTCTGTTAAGTGTAACAGCAGCAGTGCTAACTCACACCGCGTCTGTGGACACAGGCAACTGGCACAAAATGCAGCTATGGCTATGTTATTCCGGTCTAGCAGCACACATAGCCGTCCACACTCAAACCCCTGACAGACCTCAACACCTCTGCCATTAGTATACAGCGACAACCGACAAAAGAACATTCGGTCTACCGGGCACACATTTAATCTACTACACTAGAGTTCTATCCTAAACCACCAACAGAACCCACCCAGGTGCCTGACCTCTGGGATGGTTAGTGGAGCCTTGCCAGCCCACCTAATTCCTAAACCGGCAAATGCACACAAGCATGTTTAATGTAAACTCTTACAACCTCGTGCACATGGACTAAGGTCACCAAGGGCGTTCCAACCGCAAAGCGTGTTGAGGCCATGCAAATGGAGGAAGGGTGCTATATATTTGACGTATACAATTCAACACAATTCCTCCACCTATCAACTTTAGATTCATCATTCCAGTCATGTGGCCTCATTATGATTCCGGCACTAAAACTGATGGTAATTCTTCCAGACAGAATTTCAGTAGCCACTGACATATTCAGCAGAACTGTCAGTGTCCCTCTCCCATCTCCAGACCAAGACCCATCAATAAAATACGCTCTCGGGATTCTGTCAGTGACTGCAATGTAGGCCCTTCCTTGGTAGCAAAGGTTTGGTTGTGATTGCTACACAGTCATGCAGTCCGCCATCAGGGGGGCTAGGCAACAAAGAAGCTTGATTCAGGACCGTGCTGCTACTCTAGAGTTGCACTATAATAAACGAGTGGCCTGTGCTTCTATCTGGTTTGTTTTGATGACCACCACAGGAGATAATTGGTTACTCTCGTCGCAATATGAGGTGAATATGTTCCTATAGTTCCTCTAGTGAATAAAACCTAGTGCTGAAGCACTTCAGATAGTGCACACTTAACTGCAGTGTAGACTTGTTCTGCCTCATTGGACCATGGCAATGGTTTGGGAGTACTTAACTCTGCAATGTGTTGCAATGGTTTAACAGACTGTGTAATTGTCACAGGCTTTGAATTTTCAGGATGACTTTGGTATGTGTGTTAGTCAACAGCCATAGCCGGCTGTGATGTCATGTCCTAAGCAATGTACTCTCTTTCTACATAATTGTAACCTCTGCCTGAATTCTTTGTAACATCATTAACTAATGTGGTCAATAATACCAAGGTTTCTTACACGTGTCATACGTAGGTGATGCTAGAAGCAGGTTGTCCATATACTGAACTCATACTGATTCTCCTGGGAATTTGATGTCATCTAGGTCTTTCTTCAACTGTTGGGAACACAAGGTTCCAGACTCAGTATACCCCTGGCGAAGGTGGGACCAGATATACTGGTTCCCAAGGTAAGAAAATACAAGCAGATATGGACCGCCAGGATGTATTGGAATAGATAAATATTGCAGAACAGAGATCTTCAAATGCAAATGGTGCCAATTGTGGGATACCGGACAGTATGGTAGCATGATTTGGGAGCACAGGTAATTAGGGAAAAACAACAAAATGTATTGTGCCACGGCCATGCACAAATCAGGAAGATTCCCTTTCTGACATCTTCACAGGGACTATCAGGGTGTTGCATGGGCTACTACTCTCAACTATGATTTCCAGATTCAAGAGTACCTGCATAAAGGGAAAAATCCCTTGCTCTGCTTAACTGAGAGTGGGCAATTATAGCTAACCTCTTGGACTGGTCAACCTGTGTTTTGTCAGCCTCTGGATTACAAACACGTCCCTCTTCATTATCGTGTGCAGACCATTAATAATCAGCGATTTGGGACAATAACTCAATCAATTCTGAACACAAATTCCTTTCCCCTGGGTCAGAATCTGGGGAGGGAATCTCTTAGAGCGTGGCTAACACAGAATCAGCATTACTGTCAGGGATATCCATGAATAGTATTCCTGGGGTGCAATAAATACATTATATTTACACAGGAGAGCTCAGCCTAATAGATTAACAGGAGCAGACAAACTCATATTGTTTGTCTGCGATAGAACCTAATTTTAACTGACTGATTTAGTGACATGATTTGGTATGGGGTGTTAGGAATACCCACTTCATTAATCGTAGTAGATCATAGATGGATATCAGGACAACAGTGTGATTGCATTGCAGACCTATTAGCACTGTGTCTCTCAAACATGAAATGGGCTTCTTTCAATCGTACCCTGTACCTAGGGACTTTCTGGGACTACAGGTATCAATGGAGTCATGATGAGGTTTTCTCTCAGGCTTTCCTTGCACCGGTCTTCACCTGGGGCAATACGTGTTACATTGCTCGGGGTAAACCTTGGTGCATCTGTTTTGGGGTATGGGGGTGTTTTGTAGTGGGGGCAGACAGTTTCTATGAAACAGTTAATTTTCCAGTGGCCCTCCTTTTTGTAATAATTGCAGGCTGTAGGGCACTCTAATCATTTACTCTGGAGATTCTGCCCAGCATCTCGTTCCTTGGTCTATCCTTTCCCATTATGCCTCCCCAGGTCAATCCCCTGCCCATTGTCTCGCTTTACACTATCATTTGTACAGTTGTAAGGCCATACATGTAATCTCTGTGTTCTCCTTTTTTCCTGACATACCCGACAGATATTTGCTGCCATAACAAGTTTACGCCAGGGACTTGGTCTGCCAGTCAATACAAATAATTTTGAGATTCTTTTGTAGCTTTGGGTGTAGTCCCATCACAAACGTGTTTGCCAACTTCTTCTGCAGCGTCAATTGGTTTAAGTATGCCTGAATGTTGGGTGAGAACTATCTTGAGCCTATCCAGAAAATCTGCCAGAGACACCCCTTTAATCAGTTTGCCACTATGCATCTTCTCCCAGCATTATTTGGGTGTACACCTCTGCGATAGCAGTTAATAGTCCATCACTGGCTTGAACCAGCTCTATTCGTATTGCTGGGTTGGCAAATGGGGCAGCCATCTTGCTGAATGAGTCTCTACCCACTGGCATTAAGGCTTTCATCAGTTGATTCATGTCCGCCCACAAAGGATTATAGTATTATATAAAGATTCCTCATTTCCTCAGAACATCTCAGGAGTTCTTCCCCTATGGTCAGGAATTCCTGGACCAGATTCTTAAGGTTCCCCAGTGACATTGGGATGTGAGCAGTGACACGATTCTGCTCTCCACTTCTGGACTTCCCTGGCATTTGCATTGGGGGGCCTCAATCAACAGAGCCTTCCTTCCATGATGGGTCCGCCATTGAGTCTCAGACAATGGAAAAGGGGCAGTAATGGGAATTTGTGAAAACCGGGACGGGCCATGTCTCCGGGTTCTTGAACTGGTGAATACATCTCCGGGTGCTTGAACTGGTGAATAAACTGGCACAGCTTCCACTGATGGTTGAGTACAGAAATATTGAAGGTGTGTCCGTGGATATGGAGAAACATCTGGTTGTTGAATTAAAGGTTGGTGGGTGACAGGTATTGTTTGTCCCTGTGATGTCAGAGCCTGAAACACATGCCTGTGTGGAGCAGTGGCCACTTGTGGAGTACTTGGAACACTAGGGCTGGTCATTGGATCTAGTGCTAGACCAGGCATAGGCAAAGACATGCATTAAACTGTCAATCATTTCCTCGTCCTGCTTATCTTTTCCAAATTGAGAACACAGCAGGAAAGGTGGCAGACCTTTTTCAACACCTTTTAACATCTTTTTCTCCTTATATTTTAAATTTGGTCTCTTAATTTTTCATTAGAATCCTTTCTGCCCCTTAGTTTTCTGAAGCATCCTCATACAAATCAAATCATTCAAATCAGAATAAGCTGCTCACAGTTCTGGACACATTTCCCCGGTTCAGGTTTTAATGCAGGCTGAAGTATCTGAGAAGTTCAATGTGAAAGGTATCGTGGAGCAGGTACTTGTTATGCCTTAAATTGCAAAAAATCCTAGAAAGAAACAATGTGCAGACTTGGAATAACTGTATTGTGCTAGTTTAATATCCAAGTTATCAGAAAATCTGAGTTATGCTTTAAAATTCATTTTATTTAGATTGACAATCAAGTACATTTCAAGATCAAGCCCCACACTTTTGCATGTGCATGTGTTTCTGTTGTAGCACAGCTTTTTCAAGGCTGATTAAACAAAATAATGAAGTTCAACTTGGAAATTGGCAAAATTGCCTGTAGGTTATAAATTAGTACAATAAAAATGTAGCATTGTAATATTTATTTCAGGGTTCATATTGTAAAACTTGAGTCCAATTTGGAAACAGAATGGGGGCCAGGGGTGGAAACAGGAGAGGCGAGAAAACACATAAATGTTAGAGGAAACGTTATAGAACAATTGATTTGGAACGGCACCTTCACCCCCTAAATTCCGTCTTTTATTGACTGCTTAAAGAGTGATGAATTAAAAAATAAAACCTAAGATACGGAAATAAATACCGGCCATGTGAGCTCCTGGGGAAGATTCATTGCTCCGCTTTGGAGAATCAGTCTTCTTCAATCCTTACGTTAGTCTGCTGTAGATGCAGGTGTACAGCCACACCCATCACCTAATCCAGATCCTTCTTGAAAGTCAGACCAATTGTAGCCACCAGCAGGCGGGCACCTCCTTCACGACGTGCTACGCGTTTCAATTCATACACACAGATCTCATAGCGTTCATTATCTGAATGTCCCAATCACGAGGCACAAACAGATTTAAAGATGGAATGCCAGCAGTCCAAAGGCCATCCAGCTAATGCCATGTTGGCTCATTAATGAAGGCATCACAAGTTCTAAAACTGAGGCTCCATAAATCATATTACAACCTGCACAAGATTGCTTTATCAATATTAATAATAAGCTTTTCAGTCTCCATAAACAGAGCCCAAGTTTACTGCCCCCCGCCCATTGCCCCGCACTGGCTCCACCACTGATGACACCCACTTCACCCCTCCAGCATAGAAATGTATCAAGTGCAGAAGAATGCAGAGACTTCCAAATTACAGATGTTAGGGAATGAAGGTGGTGTGAGGTTATGGGCATTTTGGTCGGTGGTTGTGGGACAGCATGGGTGTTGAGATTCTGGATGGGGAGGGTGTGGGTGGTAAAGCTGAGGATTGTAGGAGGGCATGGGTGCTGAGTTGAGGGTGTTGCAAGGGTATGAGTTTTGGGGGCCAGGACAGTGGAAGCACATGGGCGTTAGGGTTGAGTGTGGGGGGATGGTATGGGGGTGGGACAGTATGGCTTTTGGGTTGAGGGTGGGATGACAGGTTTGTTGGGTTTGAGGGTGGGAGGTGGGCTTGAATGTGTGCCTGTAGAATTAATAAGTGAACAATCCAGCCAATAAATCCCCTAGCCATTCAGTGCCTGTCATAGATGTGATTTTAGTGAAGAGCAAAAGTACAGTGAAAAGTGCATATGCTGGCATTTAAAAATAGTTATCCCTCAGTTCCTGATGTATGATATACCCTTCCCTTCAATCATCACGTCCACCCCGAGGTGGCCTGTGGTCATCTGCACCTTCGTCATCCACTGAGTTTGGAGGTGTGTTCTCCTTATCTGGAGACATGGAGACATCCCTACATATGCACGTTTTCCACTACTGCGCGGTCAATAACGCCCTTTCATAGTTTCTCAGGTCCATCCATGAGTTCATTGCCTGCCTGGTGGAGGAACCATAAGGACCCTTTCCTTAAGCAGTCCAAATGAGCGCCCAGTATACAGCCCGGGCCATTGTAGGCCACGACCCGCGGAATCCTAGGGGTTCTGATTGATATAATCAGCCACTGTAGCTGCAGATAGCAATAATCACCTGCAGAAGATTAAAGAGAAAGTGTTATTTGTGACTTCTGGTTGTGGACATTCCCATCACTTAAACTGTGGTGGTCTTTGTGTATGGTTACGTGCATGTGTATGCTTTCACTCGACAACACTTGGAGTGTCCGTGCCTTTAATTGGACTTTACCCTACACTCAATCTTGCCCCATAGTCAAAGAGTTCACCCCCGTTCTCACATCACTGCCACAGGTACATTACCCATTCTAAATGTACACATTAAAGGCCTGTCCTAGACATTCTGTGATGCTTGTGGTGTGCATTGTTTTGGGGTCTTGAATTAACCTTCCAGAATGTGACAGAGACCATGAAACATTGCAGGAATGTGGTGGCTACATGCATGCATACCTGGGTGGCCTGCGGTGGTGTGCACTGTGGTCACACTGTGCTCACTGGAGGCTCAGATATAAGCAGTGGACTATTTCATGCATCTTGTACTTCTCACTATGGGACATCTCGTTCCATTAGCTACTTTGTGTGCATGGTGTTACGAAGTGCCTCAGATAGGCCAATGCTCAGGATGGTGAAATGGTGTCGGTCACATAACAAGGAGGTATTGCACACATGTGCATCATATGAAGGGCTAAGTGTGAGTATGCATGGATCACGTGTGCTAAACTGCTTGTGTGCCCACCCTTTCTAAGTCCCTTTTCCTTCCTTGATCCATGACATTGGCATTTTGACTACTTTCACAAAACCCAGGCATGCTGCCCTTTCAGCATGTCCATGTATCCTGGCAGTGTTCCTTAGAACATGGCAACATTTGTGGACTCTGGGAAATGGGCAAAGCAGTGGCTGACGGTCACATCAGTGACATATGCCATCTGTGTGTTCATTGACTTCGGTGGAATCGGTGCCGGGGGAATAACTTCCCGTTTTCTTTTACCTCTATTTTGGCAGAACAGTGAAGTGGCTGGAATTCTGTGGCCACCACTTTTTCCCATTGCCAATGAACCTATAAAGGGGCCCATTGACCTGTCCCACATTGATGGTTGCAATACATCTGTACTGTCCATTACAACTCCATCCTTGGCCCACTCAAGGCTCGCTTTCATCTAATTTGCTTATATCACTCTGATGCACAGGGCTCTCTATTGACTTAGTGTCCAAGCTTGTATCTAAATTCCGACATTGGTGCAATATCTTCAACACCCTTTACAATGGAAAACCTGAGTAATGAAGGGATAGGTTGTACTTCGCTCTACAGACCTAGACAACACACAGCTGGAATGTAATGCTGCTGGAATGTAAACATGCAACGAAAAGACCAAGAAACAGACCTCTCTCTCAGCTAATGCTCCTGCTCACCAGAACTCACTACCATAAACCGGTGATGCTCTCCCTCCTTACAAATGTTCTGGAACAAACTCAAAACGCTTTCTTTACACTCCATAACCCCAAATCTGACCCACCAAGAGGCAGACTTTGCACTCGGGTGACAGACAAAGGGCGAGCGGGCCCTGCCGTGGCCCGTATCCTAGTCCACTACCTTCCTAATTTCACACATCACACACGCCCTCACTCTTCCCTGCTGGCAGTCAGGCACAGTAGAATGACAATGAACAGTCTTGGCACTCACTCGCAGGGCATGGGTGAACCTTTGTCAAGGCTTGTGGGGGCCAATTTCAATATGACTGCAGCCCACCTGCCTACAATCGTGCAGGGTGGACACAGTCTGTGGCACCCTTTGGTTGCTTAAATAAGAATGGATACAAAGGAATGTTCTATAATTTCATGAGGCAGGCCGCAGAGGGGAGTTGAAACACTAAATGGCCACTGAAAGGTTAGTAATTGCTCTGTCAGCAAGGTGCTCATGCTGATGAAACCAAAGTAAAAGGCAAAGAGTTGACAACACTGCTGCATATCAAAGGCAATCTGCATCCTGCTGCAAAGTACACATTTAATTTATAATTGAGAATAGTAAAAACTGAGTGTAAAGATGTTGATTTTGTTGTGTAAATGTACAATTTGTATTAAAAATCACAATTAAAAAAGTACACATTTAAAGTCTTCAGTAAAAATGAAAGCAGCCTGTTACATGCAGACAAGGCAAAGTGCACATTTACCTGAATTCAAAACGGCCCGAGCAGAGCCAGCAATGCTAAGAGAAACGCCAGGCAACCGGTGTATGAGAGATGTGCAGAGATGCTCGAGCAAAGAGCCAGGTTTTGGCGTGACCAGACGAGGATCGTGGTGGGCAATTGGCTGGCACGACGCCAAGACCATACTAAGGAGAAAGCAACTCACGACCAGAGCAGACGCAGCAAACTCCAGAAGGTGAGAACTGGAGTTACCGGCATATGAAGCAGACACAGTAGAGTGTGCCATAGAGGAAGCATGAGCCAGAAGAAGATACCACACCCCTACAGGTGCAGAGGACCTTACCCCAGTGTACACAGGGTAAAGAGGGGAACGGGACTCATACATCCTGAGAAACTCGTCCCAGTACCAATGGTAAAAGAGGGGAAAGCAAGTTGCTAAATCAGAACTGCGTTAATTGGATACAGAGGAACACAGAATTCACAGAGACTAAGGGAAATAGAACCGAAGGTCTACTTCATTTGGAAAAGGGAAAGATAACTCAATACTCAGGAAAGAATAAGGAGGAGATATCAGAGACATATTTGGGGACCAAATCCCAGACGAGTTATAAGAATAAACCTTATACCTGAAACAATACTTTGGGAAGGAGTGCATGATAATAATTTGAAAAATAATTAACAACCAAGAGAGGGGAGAGAGGAGAATAATTTACACAATAATTTTGAATCCTATAAGACTGAGAGAAGGAATCCTACTAGGAGCCATAAACTATTGAAGAAAGAGGAAGGATAAACGGACAATCCCGTAAGGGAATTACATATACTGATCAAAGGCACAACAAGAGACTATTTGAGAATGGCCTACTAAGAGAGCACTAAAGATCGAGAAAGCATCTGGGCAAAGACACGTTATTCAGGATAAGGGAGTCATTCTCCTGACCTCAGTTAGTTATTATACTGGTAGGGTCAGGTAGGTTAGATTGGGACAGCAGACGTATTTATTTGTACCTTTATTCATGACTGACCAGCACCTTAGTTAGTAAAAAAGGTAGTGAACACCCCATAGCGATTGGGATAGATGGGAATTATTTGTATTCTTTAATACAAACCTTGTCAAATATGCCCCTACAGTGTCCACTTCTTCCTTCAGATCCACCAAACAGTTCATTGGAGCAACAGACCAAAGTCCGCCCTCATTTTAGAGTGGCTCCTCACAGCTTTCCCGTCTATAGAACTTGGCCATTCATAGCTGTTTGGGTACGAGTTGGAATGTAGAATTAAGTTTAAGGATCAAAACTGGACTCTAATTGTTGCAAAGAGGGATGTGTTGACTCCCCCGGAAAGGCTCAATAGTAATGACGCTCTGTGAAAGTGTCTGTCAGACAGAGTGGTGCAAAATGCTATAGAGGGGTTGTTTGTATTTGGTCAGCAGGGAAAGTGGTGGTCGGCAAGGCAAGCAGTTCTAATTAAGAAATGAGTGCAGGATGCACCTTTAGGTGGGAAAACTACCATATCTTGTGATTTCTCCGAAAGGAGACCTGTGTGAGACATAAGGAGATGGCTGTGCAGGGTTTTCTCTCTGTCTTGCTGATTAAGCCTTTGTTTAGATTCGAAATGTGTATCTGTTGTGTCAAGCATAGGGGATTACTCAATGAGTCCTGAATGGAGGTCTGGACATGAAATACCGGTTGAATGTCAGGGAAAGTGACAGCCTTGTTCTCCCGTGTATTGAGCCGGCAAGATGGAACGAGATTATGGGCCTGAGTCACAGAACGTTTTCCTATGGGGTTGCGCCATTATAAAATGCTTTTTTGAATCAGGCCCTATATGTTTTCCTTCGGATGAGTGACTGTTTGCATGTTTGGTCCTTTAAGTTGTGTGGTCCGACAGCAACAGGGGGGAGAGCAAGGATGATTGGTTGATGACTGTGAATCACAGTGACGAGAATAGGTGTGCTATAAGAGAGGCTTAAATGGAAAGCAATTGTCTTTAGGTCTTTTTCATCCTTGATATTATTGTATTGACTACCAGAGATAGAGTATTTTGGGAGAACCCCTAGGCAACCTACCTTCAGAGAAGATTAATGCATGTTAAAGGTGGCCTGAGAGGCAGGGGAGTTGCTAGGTCTGGAAAAGACCCGGGGCTAAGATGATGTTGGAACTGTTGGGACTGGGGGCTAGCTAGTCTTTTGGCTGTAGCTCCTGAGATTCTATCAAGGGCTACAACCAAAAGATCAGGGGCTACAGGCCCCTTAGCCCCCCCTAGCAACGTCCCTGCTGAGAGGTAACAGCAAGAACGCCTATTTCTTCAGGCCACAGTAGATCAAAGTCACACCACCACAGAGGTGCCCATTGAGAGACACAGGCAACCAGAAAACATTTATTAGATAATCACGTGAGGCACACATCTGGACCATTGGCGAGTGACCATTAAAGGGACAGGAGGTTAAGCCTAAAGCAGCCCATGGTGGGGGGGGGGGCTGCTTGGGATCTAGGGTCTTTTTACTGGTTTTAGGGTTGGCCAGGCAAAACCCTCCATCAGCAGAGAGACAGGTACAGGACTGGCACATGAAGGACTGAAGAGTGTCCTTACCATAGGGTCAGTTCCCCATCTCTGTCTGGCTAGCCTAATTGCTGATGCTCTTCGAGGGAGCGACTGAGGGAAGAGCAGAGTCCCTGCAAGCAAGTGAGGTAAGAAGATAGTGTGAGAAGCCAGGTGTGTAAGTGGCTAAGAGACAGGGGCACTGCCCTGGAGACTATGATTTAGGAGGGCAAGTCCTTATGAGATGAGTATGGGTGAGTGAGCACGGCTCATGTCCACACCTTGGCTGCATATCTGCCCCTTGACCCGCCCTACGATGTACTTGATTGTGAAATTCTGCAGCCCATTTTTTATGTGTCATTCCCTTATGATAACATACCTAGGCTCTCCAATCTGGACTGCACATTCTAGGCCTAGTTTTTAGTTTTCGTCTTTGCTTCCAGGAGGTGGGTTCCTGCTATAATGTGGAAGTACAAAATCGTGCTGCTGGCTGTTCCCCATGTGGCCTGAAGCCAGCAGCCTGCCAATATGCAGCCTTGACCTTTCTGTGTGGTGTCAGAAAGACATGCTTTCAGATCCACTGTAAGGTGTTTGAAAGTCTTATGTTGCATCCATCGTTGGGCACGTGGGCTCTCCTGGGTGAGGTTCTCAGAATGTGTATGGATTTCATTTACAGCTACTAGTCTTACATTTAGAAACAGAACTTTTGGAGGTAGGTGAGTGACTTTACTACAAAATAAAAAAGATAGCGCCAAAGTGGGCCATAGCATATCAGCAGGCTTTCCTATTCCCAGTAAGTGTGGGAATGCTTAGGGTACTGCACGCAAAGCCCAGTGTCGACAGTAGGCTGAAGGTGCCCCTGTACTCCACTGCATCACGTTTCTCTGTGACGTGCCCAGAGCAGAGGCAACACATTCAATTCGCACCATAGCACTTCCTATCGAGCCGGAAGCCCATCGTTCAGCATTCCTGTGCTGCGGCGATCTCAGGAGCCCACTGTCATGAGGGGCGTTGTCCTCTCAGTCCTTATCCTACCCCTCTGTGTTGCCAGTTCTGCTGGACATGGTCAGGAAGATAATTAGCAAAGGCTGTGCATCCTTCGTCAACAACAGAAGAGAGCCAAACTCAACATCTCTTCTCTGCCTGTGGAGTCAGGAAGGCATTCCAAGCTAAATGTCAACATTGTCCACCCTGCCCTGGGGATGGCTGTGCAGCCACGGCTCATATGATACGTCGGGGAGTATCCCCAGGATCGCTGACATCATTTATTTGAGCAGACTTGATCTCTCAGCATATTTTATGTTCTCTGAGATCGTGCACAACAGCATCCCCTGAGCAATCTGTTAGACACACAGCAGTTCACACAGGCTTTCAAAGCCGAGCCGCTGCATTGGTCTAAATTATTACACCATCTGCTGAAGGAAAAGCAATAGCACGTCCAGGTGTTACAAGTCTCTAATTAAAACTGGTTGCTGGTACTTCTAGCGCCTATGCTAATTTTTATGTTCCTGGAGTTGTGGCATCGTTTGAACTTCCGTCACAGGCTCATGCACCTCACGGGCTCAATTGCCCTTTATCCTTCAGCCAATACATTCCCTGCCATGAAATCAAGTGATATTCCAACCTAGCACTGCAGTGCTTACAAGTGGAAGAAATCCAACATGAAGACCTGAATGAAACTATGACATTATTATCATGATTATTATCATCACTATTATTAATAATAATAATGGCCTGCATATATATTGCGTTTGAATGAGGACAACCTGCATCTACTTCTGCTTTTAGGACACGATATGAGTATGAGAAAGTTGAGATTTTTAAGGCAGATATCTAATATATCTTTAGTATGAAGAGGTCAACACTACTAAAATGAAGGCTTTCAGTCAACGGCTCCCCTCTGTCATCCTATCTGTGGAGTTAGAGGGAAGACAATATGAAACGTTTGCCCTGAACCACCTTAAGAAGTAACTTAATTGCCGGGGATAATCGAAAGGCAGGTTAAAGGAAGATGAAAAATAGATACATTGTAACATACTAACTTCAAAACAGTAAGAAAAATGAACCCAAAATCTCTGACCTGTTTGAAATGTATGCATTTTTTTCTCTATTTTGTTGTTGTTGTTTTGTTCCTTTTCTGCCTTTTCTGCAGGGCAATTCATTGGTCAACTCTTGGTTACCCGGGAGGGAAAGTAAACATTTCAGGAGGCTCAAGAAGACTCAGAAGTCAAGATTCTCCTCGCCTGGAAGTTGCAGAATTCAGTTCAACCTTTTCCATGAAGATAGCCTTCTCGGGAGCCGCTGGGTGAGCTTGGAAAGCTTTGACGAAGTATCTCTGCGTGACAACCGACTATCTTAAATTCACAAAGAATTAGAAGGCATGGTTATGGCAATCTGTTTTTTAGTTCATCAATGCATTACTGATCGTTTTTTGTAAACGTAACCGTTCTGGCAGCAGCTCAGTGAATTTGTCCTTTATTCTCAGCTCTATCTGTGTCCTATTCCTTATATACATCATTTTGTCAAGCGCTGCGATGCAACCATGTCTGGTTCGTGCTACAAAAGAACTGTTATTAAATCAATAAATCTATAAGAGTAGTGACCAGGTTCCAAAACTGACACATTGATGAAATGCCACAGGAGGACACTGAACTCGGATGCTTTTTAAACAAAGCTCTGCATATCTGTACATCTGGCTAGTTAGTGGAACTGACGTTTCCGTAGTACTGGGACAAACGCCTATGCTTAGCGTGAGACAGGCATGGTATCAAGAGAGGCACAGACTCAAAAGCAACAGTTCAAAAACCTTTATTGAAAAACTGCGTTGGGTTGGTGTAATACTGGCCCTAAGTCTGACAGGTTGTTCCCTCAACTGATGTTTTTATGGGCGGCCGATGTCCATAGGTCCAGAACCAAAGTCTGTCTTTGTCAAAACCTATGATTGCCGTCACTCTTAGACAAAATGTGTTCTAGAATCTTCTTAAAGAAAAAATGGTGGCTCAAAAAGAAATGAAAACAACGACTAGTTTCAGCTGGCCTTAGCATCAAGTGTAGTTCTTCCAGTTTCAGAAAAAAGATAGTTCAACACACAAAAGGGTTGCCCTTGGTATCTTCCACATATTGCTCTTTTAGCAAATAAAGTTCACAATGCCTCTGGGTCATCAGGGGGTCCCTTCCCCATGCTTTACTCCTTCCAGTTCCAAACAAAAAGAAAAAGCTCTGGTCAGACCTCTCAGGGTTCCCTTCCCCAAGTCTAGGCCACTCCTGCAAAGGTTACCTAATGTCTCTGTGGGCCTCTCAGGGTTCCCTTCCCCAGGCTTAGGCTCCTCTGGTCTCAAACAAAAGTTCACACAGTTACTTCCACGGGGAAGTGTCAGAGACTTTTGAAAATGCCAGGCTTTTGCTCCACCCCTGTGGGACCACTCTGATTTCTGACCCTCTCCTCATGCTTAGTATCTTTTCTTCTGTCTTGTTTCACTTTCCCCTTTCTTTCCACTTTGCAGTGCACCCTTGCATCTTCTTTTCATACTTTCAGATTGCTTGCACCCTTTTTTTTGCTTTTGGGTCGCTCACACGCTGTCTTCTGTTTTTGGGTCACTCATGCTCTGTCTTCAGTCTTTTGCTCTCTTTGTGCCGCTCGTGCACCTTGTTTTGCTAGCTTTCCATTTTCTGTGCCGCTTTACGCTTTCAAATCTCTCCTCCCACTCCAGCCACAAGCACGCCATTAGATTTCTTTCTCTCTCTTGCTACAAAACTCACACAGATAGCGCAGAGCTGACAGGCAGTTTCTTCGGGTTCTGTGGGTGGAGGCCAGGATCTCACCACTTACCCCTCAGATATCCTCTGACCGGCACACATTCTAGGGGAACAAGGACTGGCCTAGATACGACCAATAATTAGCAACTCGCCTCACTTCAGCTACATGGAGACACGGCTGCTTCGCCACACTGCAACCCTCCAGCCATACGGAGTCAACATCCCAGTGCCCCGCTCTCCTCTGGACTTTCCAGGTTTCTCATGCTGCATCCTCCACGTTCCAACCAGCAACCCCAGCTCGCTCATCTTCTCTGGCAGAGCCACACCTTTTATAGCCTAACTGTGGGTCAAGTGAAGTCGTGTGAATGGTTATGGTAAACATCCTGACCTTGCCTGACTCTATTAGTGGGACAGCATAGGGGTGTATTGTTGTCGGCTACCCTCTGCTCTTCCCTGTTATGTCTATGAGTAATCTTAACTGCTCTCAATCGCCTCTTCTTCATCCCAGTACATGTTGGAAATTGGAATGGGGAAATGGAATGGGATTGGAAATATCCCATAAAAGCTGAGGGAGAGGGTTTTGATGTACAATGTGAAAAGACGGAATACCACATCTTGCCTTTAGGCATTCTCGTTCCAATCCCCCACGACCCTCCAATCAGGTGATCCTCCCTCCCTTGTCCACCCCCAAGGTTGCGATCCAAAAGCGGTGGCCCTTCCCTGACCACCTGAATGGAGAATCCCAGGGGAGAAGGTGGGAGAATACCATCATGTTTCTCACATTAGCTATCGAGAGAATGCTATCATTATGGACAGATGGATGAAAATGATTTGTGGTGAAACTCAGTCACTATCAAAACCATATACATCATGCAAAGATAGAATTGCGTAAAGGTATTGAAATAGTTAAAAGGAACTGTACACAACCAACATATGTACGCACGGTTTAGCCTCCAAATCTACAACATAACTTAATAAATTATCAAAAATCTAAAAGATAACAAAGTGTAATGTACTTCACAATGCTATGGCTGCTTCACCTCCTCAGAGTGCAAGATAGTGAAGTGTTGTGTACTTCACTATGCTATGGCTGCTTCTACTCCTGCAAGTGCAAGATAATGAAATGCTGCGTACTTCACTATGCGATAACTGTTGCACCTCCTCGGAGTGCAAGATAATGAAATACTGTGTACTTCACTATGCGATAGCTGCTGCACCTTGTGGGATGTTTTTACCCATGCATCCAAGCCCTACCATATAACTGTGCATTACTGGCATTGAAAACATCATGATGATCAGAACTCCCCAGAGAGTGCACAGGGAAAACATGAAGAATAGGCTGCCACCCATTTTTGCCTATGTTGTGAGCACAGGAGGGCACTGCCTAAAACCACCATCGGGCTACACACACAGTAGCCTGAAACCATTGGGAATGGCAATGCTGATTGCCAAAAGCAACCCAGAACTGTGGGGAATTCATTTTCTTAATGTCAAAATGGATGCAATACTGGTGCTCACCACTATCAGAAAGCCGGCTTTTTAAAACCACCAGACTTTTGTGTAAAACTGAACAGATGAACCCAAACCTGGCCAAGGAAAGACTTGCTAAGAGGTGGATGCAATGTAAAACTATATTCTGAAATGACTTGAAGGAAGTAATTATTTAATGTATATATAAAAAATAGCTGGGGATGTCAGCAGCTTAAGTGAATTTAGGTTTAAAGCCACTAAAATCGAAATGTTTAGAATAAATGAGTGACCTACTTGTGAGTGTCACATAGGTTGTAATTGTTTAAATGTCATAGTTCTGAACTTAGAATCAGCATTCTCGCTGCATGTGCAAAAATTGTAAATTGGATTTGAATGTAGAAAACTGGGAACTAAAGTGGCATTTAGCTGAATTCTGCCTGACAACTACCCCCGACAGGAGTTGAACTGGCTCAACAACTCTTCCCAGGCCTGGCTGCATCCTGCTGCCCACACCAAAAGGAGGTGACACCTCTCTGATTGAATAAGGGGAGTGGTACCTGGAGACTGCAGGAAGTTGAACAAAGCCCTGTCCTGGACTCAGGCAAATGTTATATTGGGGGGGTTGTAAAATGGCTTCCTCTTGGGAGAAACTGGGATGGGCAGTGCCTGTGAGAGCCAGCTGAGCTTGGGGGAAGTGGATAAACCCGAAATTCCACCATGTGCTTTGGAAAATCACACCCCTTTTGGGCCAGAGCATGATTTTAAAAAGATGGATAATTCACAGTGCGGACTTGTCAAAATTATATAAATAACATCATCATTTTTGTGATTTTTCTGTGCACATTTTAAGAGATGTTAGGACCCTGTGGTATGTTCTTGGGCACAGTAGCGGAAAAAAAGGGTTGTTACTCCAAATTTATGCATGTTAAAAATCTGACACTTTATCATCTGAAACCCATATACCTGGTGCACATCTGTATAACATCTGGAAAGGTTTGAGGTCGTTATCTGGATGAAAAGGGGAGAAGTCTGTCATAAGTGGACACGACATCGTACAAAGACAGGGTTTGGATGGTTTGGTGCTACAGAAAACATGTTAACTGGACCTATAATATTAGAAAAATGGTACATAGATAAATATGTATTTGGGTCAGAAATAGATTTGTGTGCAATTTGACAAGGGGAGGTTCCTCTGACCATAAAACCTACAGCATCACTCTGACACTCCATTTCTTTCCCCCAATCATGGGAGAGAGGAAAGCTTGGCCAATGATAAGTGAGAGGGGCAGGCTTAGCTAGGCCCAGGCACACACCCATTTTCAAAACACGTAAAAGGAACATTGAAACCCAGGTAGAGACATTCACTTTCCACTTTCTTGCGGGACGCTTTGTCGGGAGACTTCAGACTTCAAATCCATCACACTCCAGAGACCAGAAATTAACTCCAGAATTTGTAGCAGAGAGGCCTGAATCCACAAGCTGAATCCTCTTAAGGAGGCCTCAAAACCAACCAAACTATTCAACAGCCGGGCGAGCTGTTTGAATTCTTTGCCAAGAACTTTTGAAAGAACCTGTAGCAGTATCCAGAAAGCAGTGCTGTATCCGGAACCAGAGAGAACCAGAGACCAGACGCTGTGAGCAGAACTGCCAGAAGTCCCGTTCAACCTGTTGACCAGATCTGTGAAGAGGCCCATTCCTGTCCAAAATCTAGTGTGAGTACCCAGCTAGCACTGTGCCAAAACCAATCTCGTAGCTTAAAATAATCTAACCCAAACTATTTTAGCCTATTAGAACTGCCTCCTAAAATCGTGTCATTCTGTCATTTTTAAAACTGAAAACTGTCATCTGTCATTCTGAGCTTTAAAATTTCTAATCTGAAAAACTACCTTTACTAAATCGGCCGTATCTCCGGAACCGTTTGTGCTAGGAGCGAGTTTTAACTGTCATCTTAAAGCTAAGATTCTAAGCCTTCCAACGAACCTAAACCCAACTTGCTTATAGTGCCCCCGTAATTGTGCTCGACGCACACGACTAAATTTGCCGCAATTTGACATTTTGCTTAATTTCAGCCACGTGTAACAATATTTGTCCTTGCTTTCCTCGCTGAAATTCGTGCGCAACCTGACAATCATTCATAGAGCATTGCTAAAGTGATCCTGAATTAATTTAAAGTATCTCTCACTCACCCTGAACCTCTTATAGGGAATTAAAGCAATTTTAGCATAATTTTGACTTCTTTCCATACCACATCAAAGTATATTGCCTGTGTTTAAAACTCCTACCTGTTTTCCTCCAAGCTTGCTAGGGGGGAACTGAATTACATTTGATTGCATTTCTGAGAAATGTGTGCTTTCCTTCCATCTCTTTACCTTGCATAAAGGGGGTGGGGGTGTGAATTATCAAAGAAAAGTGATTACATTGTCTTTTGTTGAAGTCATATCATGTTTATTTTCTGTACTGCATTTGCATTCATCATTGCATTGTCCTTGAAGCCATAAAAGCATTCTCAGCTACTTCATCCTCTCTATATTACTTCTAAGCCATCAAAAAGAGTGTACCACTGTAACATTATCCATTGTTGATCACTATCATCCTCACAAGTGTGCTATCAAATCTTAATTTACTATAAAAGTGTGATAGATATATATTGTTTAATTTTCAAATAAACCTTTTTAAATTTGCAAAACAAACCTACTTCTTGGCTCAGCGGGGTTGGGGGGATTCTGAGAGAGGCGTGTTATATAACGGTTGTCATCTAGAGTAAATGAACTGGACATAAAAATACATCAATAAGGGCTTTCATCAGCATCCCAGACCAGGCATTGACTTAGCTGTAATGTTGAATTGAAGTTGCTTACAAAGTGGGGACTCGTCCGGGATTCTGGATTAGATTTACCACTTGTGCAGCTTAATACAGTGTGCCAACTGACTGGATACAAATATCCGGTTAGATCACCATGCTGTTTTACACTGTGAATGCACTCCTCAAAGGAACACTCTAAGGAAACGGTCTGTTTTGCAAAATAAAATACAAACTTCTGTAAGTCAGGAAGGAACTCAAATTCCAGAATGACGACACTGGTAGACATCAAAATAGCCAGAGAGCACTTCTTACATAAGCTATTTGTGAGAGGTGAATGGACTAAGCAGGGCCAGGATGCGTGGTTGCAGGCAATCACCCAACAGGTCACTGCAACTGGGTTAGATAACTGGAGAGATCAGGGTCCCTTACATGTGGCCCTGAGTGAACTATACATGGCTCCTAAAGCTAAAGATGAACACGACAAGATGGTTAGGATAGCGGCATAGTTGTATCTATATATGGGAGCCACGCAGGACAAATGTGCTGAAGGCCAAGATCTGGCAAATAGGCAACAGATTGCGTTAGAGAAGGCACAATCTGACCTGGTCTCTTCTGAGCAGAGGATGCACAGAAGCCAGGAGTCAGAAAATGAGAGCAGGCAGTATCTCATTAAAATCAAAGAGGACATGTGTGTCCTGCAACAGGAAAAGTCTGACCAGGATACCAGATTTCTGGCCTTGCAGAAGGAGTACCAAGAAGGTTTGGACTCCCTACTGCAGAGCCAGAAAAAGCTGGAGCAACAATTAGATTTCAATAGGGCATGTGCTGAGCAGGTAGTCACCCTGCAAAGCCACCTAGATAGGGAAAAGGCAGAGAGCAATAAACTGATCCTGAAAGACCTGGATACCCAGGCAGAGTTTGATCAGGAGTGCCAGAAAGCTGGTGCCCTTCCAAGGCAAAGGGACGACCTGGCGGCACAGATGCAGACTCTTAGTCAGGAAAGGGGCACCTTAGGCCAGGAAGTCTGCCATTTAAAAAGAAAAATTGAAGAAAATCACTTGGCCCTACATTGGCAGGGTGACCTCCAAAAAGAGCATCAGAACCTGTTAGAGCACACCAGGAGGGTGGAAGAGGCTCTGGCAAGAAAGGAGCAGGCCAGTAGGGATGGGACTCAGGAGGTAACCCTCCTGCAGCAAAGACTGGCCCAGTACTCCAGGACCAATCAGGAGGCACAGAGAGAGAATGAGGCTCTCTGCCAGCACAATGATAGGCTCCAGCAACAGGTAGCCATGCAGGAGAGACTGATAGAGTCTAGTAAGTCCTTAACTGAGGAACTGAAAGCGCAGGCTCTTGCATTGCAACAGGGAGCAGGGGCTGATAGAGATGAGGTTTGCTGGGAAAGGGAAACGCCTGAGCATAACCTCAGGAGCCCTAGTACCAGAGGCCTTCATCTCTCCCAGTCCCTGGACTCTGCCACCCCCATGTCCCCTGGCGCACGTGAGCACAGGGCCATAGGGATGGCAGATTACTATCCAGCCAAAAGGATGGGGCTCATAGGCCAGTACCACCCAGGAATGGATGGGTGGGCATCCGGGTATGGGCACCTAAGTACAGTGCAATTTAGTGGGGAACCCCAGGAGAGTAGGCCCACTAAGGGCATCCTGAAAACCTCTGCCCAGTTAGGTCAGTGGTGGGGGAACCCATTAAATCCTGGTACCAAGGAGGGATCTGAAGGCTCCTCTGAGCGTCACAGGACACAGGAGACCGGGTCCCCACATTCTGCCAGCTATTCCCAGGCTCGCAGAATCCAGGAAAACCTGGAAGATCAGACGGGCACCTCTGGGAGCAGTGCTTCTGAATCAGAGGATGAATGGACCAGGGTTACCCGAACCAAAAAGGCCAATAAGGTGAAAAGGGCCTTGCTTAAGGACCCTTAAAACAGATTAAGGCAATCAGGAGTGTTATCACGCCTTATCATAAGAACGCCAAGTATTCTGTTTGGGAACACTTGGAGCTCTATGAGCAAATGATGGAGACTTTCCATTTGAAGGACAGCAGTAGCTGCATCCAGAACGTCAAATGGACATTCTCCCCTGAATACTCCAGTTTCTTTGCGGGGCTGGAGGACCAAAACCATTCAAGATGGTCCACATATAGGGTGGCCATCTTGAAACATTTTTCTGTACATAGAAATCCCCAAGAGGCTCGCAAGGCAGCCTACAATTTGCATTGTGGGGAGGATCAGGCCAGACAAGAATTCGTGCAAGAATTGAAGCGTGCCTTTGCGCAGACAACCAGAAGGGGGCGCACGGACAGCAGAGAATTCATCAACACATTTTTCCATGTTCTTCCCAAGTACATAATGGCCCAGCTCGTGAGAGATTTTCACGAGAAAAGATCTTTAGACTGGGTCATTGAGCAAGCCACCCGGATCTATGAGGTGCAGAAGCCCATAGAAAATAAAAGTAATGCGCAGAAAAACCCCAAACCAACAGCACCCCTGCTGCTGCCAAGGTGGCGGAGGTAAAGGTTGCCCCCGTTTTAGATTTGGAGATGGGGGGGCCTAAAAACCTGCCTGCACAGAATAACTCTAACACCAGAAGGCCCTCGGGCCAGTCACAGACAGGGAGTCAAGGAGGTAGTCCCACAAATGGGGTCCCCCACTCCCCTGACTATGTAAGTCCCCGCTACAAGGGAAACCGACCCATCCTGGGTTATGTGTGGACTCCTCCAGCCCAAGGGGGGGGATCCAGCCAAGCACTTAACCCGGGGAACTTCCCTCCTAACTTCCCCCAGGAGGACAGAAATTCACCAAATCCTGGGCAGAACATTTTTCCCAGGTATCCACCCAATTTCCAGCCACAAAATCATCCATCCTTCTTTCCCCAATTCCCTGAGCCCAGACAACCTAATCCAGGAGAGGGGAGGCCAAGGGTGGAGGGTACCCAAATCTTCCCAATCCGGGGTATTACCAGAGAAGGGATAGCTACCCTTCCCGGGATCAGCCCAGGGGAGAAAATAGAGCCCCGTATCAGCCTTAGCGGGTTTCACAACTTGAGCGCCAGGTCCAAAATATGGCACGGGATCTGGGCCCCAAACTCTGGACCTGGTGCTCCAGAACAATGACGGGGGCAGCACCCCGATAACCCACCGGTTCCCAGGGAGGAGGCACAAGGGGAAGACGGGTGTAAAGCCTTGGAGGAAGCTTCCTTCCCAACTTGTAAACAGCCCCTGGAAAACAAGGAACCGGAAACAAAATCTCCTGCCCCTGAAAGCCTGCCTCCCAAGGAGCAGAGGGGAGGTAGGAGAAACAAAGGACCCAAACAGACCCACTTTGTGGAGGAGGTACAAGTCTTCCTATTTGAGGGAGAGAGATCCTCAGAGGATCCGGGGGAAAGGATCTTCTCCTTCAGAGATGGGGGAACTCCTCCAAAGGAAAAATGGGTCCCAAGGGATTTCAACCCAGACTGGGTAGATGTGGGGATTAAGCTGTCGCCGCCCATCATCCTATCCCAGAACCAACAAAACCAAACTTCCCTGGTTCAAACCCATCCGGGTGACTGCCTCCAAAGAGCGGGGGGCGGACCAGAACCGGAACCAGGGGAACCTAAAACCGAATCAACAGACTGGGTAGATGTGGGGATTGAGCTGCCGCCGCCCATCATTCTATCCCAGAACCAACAGTGCCAAAATCCCATGGGTCAAACCCATCCTGATAACTGCCTCCAAAAAGGAGGGGGGGCGGCCCAGAACCCGAAACCATTTCCAGTTGCCAACTTTTTCTTTCATATTCCCCAGGCTCTCCACAGAATTCTATCCAAATCTCTTTGCTAGCAATGTCCAAAACCAGAAAGTTAGCCCACCAGTTGTCCAAAAATGTGCATTATCTGTGCCCCCTTGAGGAGAAGGAGGGAAGATATTATGCCCCAGTACAAGAACAGGGTACAATTTTGGCACTGGTGGACACTGGATCCCAAGCTACCCGTCTGTCCAAAAGGGCCTTTGATGAACTGAATTCAGGTAAGGGGGAGAAGTACCAAATTCCCCTCACCTCTCTTCCTGGACAACTCCAGAACTTTGACGGGAAGGAAATTTCCGTCGAGGGGACTGCAGATTTGGACATCAAAATTGGCCGACACAAGGTGAAACACCCAGTCATAGTAGTAACTCCAGAGGGCACCCCTTGTTTACTAGGGAATGACCTCCTGAGAAGGTTGTCACCCCTAATAGATTGCGTAAACAAGGTCCTCTGGACCCAGACTAGCCGACCAATAAAATTAAAACAGAGTGTCAACCATGTTAGTTTAAATGGCACCTGCCACATGGTTGAACGAAAAGCTGACCAAGTAGAATTTCACTTCCAGAACAACCAAATTCCAGACGTGACAGTAATAGCAGTAGCACAACAGACTGGTGATGGGGGGTCCTCCCTATTTCTGAAAATCAACCTTCCTTCCAGTTTAAGGTGGTATTCCACACTGGAAGGAAACATTCTGAAATTCTTTACCAATCCACAATCAGACTCTCCCACTCCTATAGTCCAACAAGATGTGAAATCAGCTCAGAGCCTGGCTGATATTCAGCAAATTGGAGAGCAGTTGTTCATCCCTGTTCAGTTAAATGATGGGAAGGACTCTGTTCTCGCTCGAGTGTGTGTGAACAACGGTAAGAGCTTCATCAGCGAAGCCATGTTCCGCCAACTCCCAAAAGATCCAGCCATTCCCACATTCAAACTGATAGACGAATGGGAAATGGATCTGTAAACACCCAATTCCAAACATCTCCTGCCAAGCAGGTGTATGCTCAAAATCTCCATTGGCAACAAGAGCATAGTCCATAATTGTTGGGTCATGCGAGACGTCACTGCCGCCTTTTACTTAGGCAGTGACATTCTCAATCGCTTCGCCATTAGTTTGGACCTAATAAACTTCAAAGCTTGGTCCCGATTAGCGGATAATCCCATGGGCTTTGATGATCAAGAAAAAGCATTTAGGTCTGCTCAATTGCTACCTTATGCAGTTGAAATTCAGCTTAAAGAGGAAGTCACCATCCCAGAAAGGACCCGACAATTCTCCCTGGAAGTGAAAGTTAAAAGAGGACAAATATTGAAAAACCCTGATGCGTATATTCATCTAAATGCTTCTCTACAACAACAAGGGTTAGGGGTAAACCCAACACCATTAGTCAACATAGAACGTGACACCATTCCAATAGAGGTGGATAACAGCGACTTACAGAGTATTACTCTAGCCGCAGGCACCATCATTGGAATGGCGGTTGATGACCGACATTTCTCCATTGATTTAGGAAATGAACTGTTAGGACAAATCCCCAAGGACTGTTTTGACAGTGACAGTGATGACAATACAACACCAGACAAGATTTTCACCCGGCATGGGGGGAACTTCTTGGTGTACACTTCTTGCTCGTATGGTAAGGAAGATGTGACTTGTGACTTCAGAGGGGATGAGCTGATTTTCCAGGTCCATGAGGGCTGCCTTTCCCACCTGAAGCCTCCAGTCCAAATCAGCACTCTGACCAGGGACTTCTCCACCCAGCTGGAGGAGGCCGCTGAGATAGCCAAACCAGAAGTCTTTCCAGGCTTCAGGCAGATGGTGGAAGAGAGAGTCAACCTAGCTGATGCCTGTGTGACCCTGGAACAGAAGCAAAAGTTGAAACAAGTTTTCTTGGATTTCCAAGATCTCTTTGCGGTAGACTCATATGACTGTGGTCGCACCGACATCCACACAACAATTGCCACGGACCCTGGCATGACTCCAGTGTTTGTGAAGCAATATCGCTTGCCTCTCGCATCCATGGAGTCCCTTACTGAAATAATTAAGAACCTTGAGTCCCGGGGAATAATCCGTCCAGTCCACAGCACTTTCAATAATCCGGTGCTGGAAATATTGAAGCCAAACGGCCAGTGGAGACTCTGTGCCGACCTTAGGGAGCTCAACAAACGGGTCCATACTTCCCGATGGCCTCTGCCCTACATTGACCAAGGGCTGGCCCAGATTCAGGGGTCGCAGGTATTCACTTCAATAGACCTGACCAATGGATACTGGACCGTGGCTGTCAGTAGGGAGGACCAGTACAAACTGGCTTTTACCTTTGGGGGCCAGCAGTACACATGGACCCGGACTCCCTTCGATACCTCAACTCCGGCAATGAATTCAACATTTTCCTACATAAGGCCATGCCCGACCTGGGTGCGAGGGGTAACCTAGCTTATGTAGATGATGTCCTCATTAAAAGTTCATCTGTGGAGGAACACATAGCGGAGATCCGTTATGTTCTGACGCAGTTGAGGGCCGCCGGAGCAAAACTTTCCTTTCAGAAAGCACAGTGGTGTAGAACCCATGTTAATTTCTTGGGGCATGAGATTACTCCTCAGGGTCTCTGTCCCCAAGAAAAGAAAGTGGAAGCACTTCAGAAACTGAAAGACCCCACAACTCTGCGGGAACTGAGGAGCCTCCTTGGACTGACTAATTACAGCAGAAAGTTCATTGAAGGCTACGCAGAGATCACTAGACCCCTGATTCATCTCTTGAAGGGGGGGTCAAGTGGGAATGGGGTCCAGAACAATCCGAGGCAGTAAGACAACTCAAGAGAAGCCTCTCACAAGCTCCTTGCCTAGCTTACCCTGTCAGAAACAAGGAGTTCTTCCTGGAGACAGGGTTCTCTAATACGTGCTTGACGGCAGTGTTATACCAAAAGCATGACAAGGTCAATAAAGTAATCTTCTAGGCGAGCAAAACATTATCCTCTGTGGAGGAAAAATTCAACGATTGTGAGAAGGCACTCCTGGCAACTGTGTGGGCATTGAAGAATTACCGCCCGTTCATCCATGGGGAACACATTATAGTGGAGACTCCACACCAGCCTCTGCAATACCTCCAAAGTGACAGAATCCAGGCCGGAAATGTGAGTAATTCCCGAATTACTTCCTGGATTCTATCAATGCAAGGCTTTCCTGTGGAGGTCAGATATGGCCAAAACAAGAAGAGTCCCCTCGCGCAAGGTCTGGCTGACTTGCATGATTGTGCCAGAGAAAACTGTCTCGTGGACGAAAGTCTAAAAATCAAGGACAACATGGAAGCATACCTTAATTCCCCACACAAAGTCTTTGAAGAAGACAAGTGTGAGGGAATGCCCACTGTCTATGTGGATGGATGCTCTTACCATGTTGACAACAACGGGGAGAAAGAACTGGTTGCCGGCGTAGGGAATGCATGGGTGAAGGAGTTTCCAGAACCCTCAGCTGGATACAAAATTGGTTCCCGAAGTAGTCAGGTGGCAGAGTTGATGGCTGTGCATCAGGCCATCCTCACTGCTGTCCAACATCAACTCCACGAACTGGTCATAATCACAGATTCGGATTATGTACGGAACGGGTTCGTGGAGCAGCTGGTTAATTGGAAAACCAGAGGCATGCTATGTGCTAATAACAAACCTTTGAAACATGGGAAGTTAATTCAAAACATTGATGATCTGGTCACCTTGAATGGGATGACCATCTACTGGAAGAAGATCAAGGGTCATTCCAAAGTAGAGGGACCAGACAAAACTGGAAATGACTTAGCTGATCAGCTGGGGAAAACCGGGGCCATCCAAGGGGATCTAATAGAAATAGAGTCCCTGTTGGGGGAAATCCAGGTCACTGCTATCACTAGGTCCCAGACAAATGCTCACAATGATCTTTCAACTGCACAATGGAGTAAGGAGACCCCGGATGCTGATTTAATTACGGCTCAAAAGGGGAATCCAATAATTGGTAAGTTTTACCAACACATTGAGGACCCTGAGAACTTTCCCCTGACGGATACCGATTACATTAGGAAAGAGGACCTAAGAGTGTTGATGAAATGTCCAAAAAGGTTCCGAATCCAAGACGGTTTGTTGGTAAGGAAATCCCAAGCTGGCCATGATCAGTGGGTGGTTCCTACCTCATTCCGAAGCCTGATGTTAAGTCACGCACATGATGCGGCCACCGCCGGTCATAGTGGGTTTCATACAACACTTGAAATCTTAAGAGAGATTGCATACTGGCCACATATGGGCCAGGACCTCAACCAATACTTGAAGGGGTGTCTGGTGTGTGCACAATTTTAGCCATCATCCCTCACACACCGTGCACCTCTCCAAAAGAGGGGGATGACACTGCCATGGTCAGATTTGCAAATCGACTTCGTAGGCCCTGTAATTCGCTCATCTAGAGGAAACAAGTACATGTTGACCGTCACATGCTTGTTTACCAAGTGGGTGGAATGTCTCCCGGCCCCAAATTGCAAGGCAGAAACAGCATCTGCCCTGATGATTAACCACATCTTTTCCCGTTTTGGTCTATCTCAAAGGATTGAGTCAGACAGAGGTAGCCATTTCACCACCGAGGTAATGACAAAGATGTGGGAAATACTGGGGGTTAAATGGAAGCTACACATTGCTTACCGGCCAGCTTCTTCTGGAGCAGTAGAGAGATACAACCAAACCATTCTGAGCATATTTAAAAAGTTTGTGGCAGATTCTGGGCCAAGTTGGGATATCCGATTACCTCTGGTCCTAATGGCCATCAGATCTACCCCTTCATCTGCAACTAAAATGTCACCATTTGAGTTGATGACCGGACGCAAGATGGTGTTTCCCCAGCATTTGCTCTACAGGACCCAAGAGCAGACACTGATAAATGCCTCCACAACTCATGAGTATGTGGAGAATTTAAGGAAACACCTTCAGCATGCTTTTGCCTATGCTCAGCGGAAACTAGAAAGATCAGCTGATAGCATGAAAACCCACTACGTCCTGAAGACCACCAGGAAGGAATATACTGTGGGAGACCGGGTCTATCTATACAATTTCCAAAGGAACCAGGCCAAACAGCGAAAATGTTTGCCTACATGGAAGGGACCGTTTGAAATTATAGACAAAATCTCCCCTGTAGCTTACAAGATCCGCATCCCCAAAAGCAGTTCGGCAGAGGGGGAAGACAAGTGGGTACATATAAATCAGCTAAAGTGTTGCCATCCCAGGCACACTCTGCAACAACTGGAGGAATCCTCGGGAATTCCAGAGGGGACCGCTCCAGATTAATCCAGTTCCAACCTAAAATATCCCACAGATAGTCTCTAAAATATTATGATTCTTGTAAAAATGCTTCCTGTTCTATCTTGGTTTTTAAAATAAGACTGAAAAATGTAACCGGATGTATAAAATGTATGTGTTCGCCACACCATTAATAGTGGTGGAGAAATGTCTACGAATAGGTATTGCCGCTTTTGCTTTATCATCCTAGGAGAGATGAAACCACAGAGACTGACCAAGGAGAACGACCAGGAGACCGGGAGCAAAGATCCGAGGGGCCCGGGGTACCGCCCAATATTCCCATCAGGACAGGCGAGGAGAACCGATCGATCAAACCGGATGGAGGAAAAGATGCTGAACTGTGCCATCTACGGAACTGGAAGAAGATGAGGCGAACATCACAGATCTTGCGAGTTCCATCAGTGAAAGATCAGAATGGCCATCGCAAGAGGGGGGGCTTGTGGGATGTTTTTACCCATGCATCCAAGCCCTACCATAAAACTGTGCATTACTGGCATTGAAAACATCATGATGGCCAGAACTCCCCAGAGAGTGCACAGGGAAAACATGAAGAATAGGCTGCCACCCATTTTTGCCTATGTTGTGAGCACAGGAGGGCAATGCCTAAAACCACCATTGGGCTACACACACAGTAGCCTGAAACCATTGGGAATGGCAATGCTGATTGCCAAAAGCAACCCAGAACTGTGGGGAATTCATTTTCTTAATGTCAAAATGGATGCAATACTGGTGCTCACCACTATCAGAAAGCCGGCATTTTAAAACCACCAGACGTTTGTGTAAAACTGAACAGATGAACCCAAACCAGGCCAAGGAAAGACTTGCTAAGAGGTGGATACAATGTAAAACTATATTCTGAAATGACTTGAAGGAAGTAATTATTTAATGTATATATAAAAAATAGCTGGGGATGTCAGCAGCTTAAGTGAATTTGGGTTTAAAGCCACTAAAATCGAAATGTTTAGAATAAATGAGTGACCTACTTGTGAGTGTCACATAGGTTGCAATTGTTTACATGTCATAGTTTTGAACTTAGAATCAGCATTCTAGCTGCATGTGCAAAAATTATAAGTTGGATTTGAATGTAGAAAACTGGGAACTAAAGTGACATTTAGCTGAATTCTGCCTGACAACTATCCCCGACAGGAGTTGAACTGGCTCAACAACTCTTCCCAGGCCTGGCTGCATCCTGGTGCCCCCACCAAAAGGAGGTGACACCTCTCTGATTGAATTAGGGGAGTGGTACCTGCAGACTGCAGGAAGTTGAACAAAGCCCTGTCCTGGACTCAGGCAAATGTTATATTGGGGGGGGGTCATAAAATGGCTTCCTCTTGGGAGAAACTGGGAGGGGCAGTTTCTATGAGAGCCAGATGAGCTTGGGGGAAGTGGATAAACCAGAAATTCCACCATGTGCTTTGGAAAACCACACCCCTTTGGGGCCAGAGCATGATTTTAAAAAGATGGATAATTCACAGTGCGGACTTGTCAAAATTATATAAATAACATCATCAGTTTTGTGATTTTTCTGTGCACATTTTAAGAGATGTTAGGACCCTGTGGTATGTTCTTGGGGATAGTAGCGGAAAAAAGGGTTCTTACTCCAAATTTATGCATGTTAAAAATCTGACACTTTATCATCTGAAACCCATATTCCTGGTGCACATCTGTGTAAAATCTGGAAAGGTTTAGAGGTCGTTATCTGGATGAAAAGGGGAGAATTCTGTCATAAGTGGACACAACATCGTACAAAGACAGGGATCGGATGGTTTGGTGCTACAGAAAATATGTTAACTGGACCTATAATATTAGGAAAATGGTACATAGATAAATATGTATTTGGGTCAGAAATAGATTTGTGTGCAATTTGACAAGGGGAGGTTCCTCTGACCATAAAACCTACAGCATCACTCTGACACGCCATTTCTTTCCCCCAATCATGGGAGAGAGGAAAGCTTGGCCAATGATAAGTGAGAGGGGCAGGCTTAGCTAGGCCCAGGCACACACCCATTTTCAAAACACATAAAAGGAACATTGAAACCCAGGTAGAGACATTCACTTTCCACGTACTTGTGGGACGCTTTGCTGGGAGACTTCAGACTTCAAATCCATCAATCTCCAGAGACCAGAAATTAACTCCAGAATTTGTAGCAGAGAGGCCTGAATCCACAAGCTGAAACCTCTTCAGCAGGCCTCAAAACCAACCAAACTATTCAACAGCCGGGCGAGCTGTTTGAATTCTTTGCCAAGAACTTTTGCAAGAACCTGTAGCAGAACGCAGTGCTGTATCCGGAACCAGAGAGAACCAGAGACCAGACGCTGTGAGCAGAACCGCCAGAAGTCCTGTTCAACCTGTTGACCAGATCGTGACGAGGCCCATTCCTGTCCAAAATCTAGTGTGAGTACCCAGCTAGCACTGTGCCAAAACCAATCTCTTAGTTTAAAATAATCTAACCCAAACTATTGTAGCCTATTAGAACTGCCTCCTAAAATCGTGTCATTCTGTCATTTTTAAAACTGAAAACTGTCATCTGTCATTCTGAGCTTTAAAATATCAAATCCGAAAAACTACCTTTACTAAATCGGCCGTATCGCCGCGATGTGACATTTTGCTTAATTTCAGCCACATGTAACAATATTTGTACTTGCTTTCCTTGCTGAAATTCGTGCGCAACCTGACAATCATTCATAGAGCATTGGTAAAGTGATCCTGAATTAATTTAAAGTATCTCTCACTCACCCTGAACCTCCTATAGGGAATGAAAGCAATTTTAGCATATTTTTGACTTATTTGCATACCACATCAAAGTATATTGCCTGTGTTTAAAACTCCTACCTATTTTCCTCCAAGCTTGCTAGGGGGGAACTGAATTATATTTGATTGCATTTCTGAGAACTGTGTGCTTTCCTTCCATCTCTTTACCTTGCATAAAGGGGGGGGATGAATTGTCAAAGAAAAGTGATTACATTGTCTTTTGTTGAAGTCATATCAAGTTTATTTTCTGTACTGCATTTGCATTCATCATTGCATTGTCCTTGAAGCCATAAAAGCATTCTCAGCTACTTCATCCTCTCTATATCACTTCTAAGCCATCAAAAAGAGTGTACCCCTGTAACATTATCCATTGTTGATCACTATCATCCTCACAAGTGTGCTATCAAATCTTAATTTACTATAAAAGTGTGATAGATATATATTGTTTAATTTTCAAATAAACCTTTTTAAATTTGCAAAACAAACCTACTTCTTGGTTCAGCGGGGTCGGGGGGATTCTGAGAGAGGGGTGTTATATAAGGGTTGTCATCCAGAGTAAATGAACTGGACATAAACATACATCAATAAGGGCTTCCATCAGCATCCCAGACTAGGCATTGACTTAGCTGTAGTGTTGAATTGAAGTCGCTTACAACCTCCTCCGAGTTCAAGACAATGAAATACTGTGTACTTCACTATGCTATGGCTGCTTCACCTCCTTGGAGTGCAAGATAATGAAGTCCTGTTTACTTCACTATGCGATAGCTGCTACACCTCCTCCGAGTTCAAGATAATGAAATACTGTGTACTTCACTATCCTACAGCTGCTTCTACTCACCAAATTCCTTTATTACATGTTACTTCAATTTGCAACCTTGTTTATTTTATTTCCAAAGCTATTCAACATACCAATATGTGCAACTGAATTTGGTCTATGCAAACATTACATTTCAGAAGACTCCACGTAGTTCCTGCACCCATTTGATTTAATTATCAGAGCGGTTATTTTGGACCGACAGTAGAAAGGGACACAATGCTGTAAAAAGCAATGTTTGTCCCATCGTGCGGTGTAGAGTAATGAAGTTATTCTATTCCTAACCGTGTTAATGGTCTGCAGTCATAAGATATCGAGAATAGGTCATCATTTTTTGGTGGAATGATTACGTTCCAGATATGAAATCCCTGTTTCTATTACTTTGCTACTTGATTCCCTCCATCGGCCGTCCCACCTGTCTGTGACAACTGTGGCTTTTAAAATCTTGTGTTAATCCGCCGCTATAGCAGTGCAGGAATTAAACCACTTGTCTCTATGTATTGTATTTATAGATCTTCTCTTGTTTGGAAACCACGTAACAATAAAATAAGTCCACAGTGGGAAGTGTTAATCCACCTTTGCTTTGCATAATGCATTATCGCTACCCCACCAGTTGTTTTCCAATCTTTAGAATAATGTAAAACAAAACTTCACTGATCCAATTCACATTAAGTTCTTTATGGACCATCATATTCACTTTTTCTTGGTTTACCCCCAACTCATTTAAAAAAAAGAAAATTCTCAATTGTATTAAAGCTGTTCAAAAAGTACCACAAACACCATACATGTTATAATGCTTTATCCTGATATAACCCTTTCGGGGGAAAAACGACCAATACACTTGTAAAACTTCAATAGTGCTCCACAGTATTATTTAATTATCTGGTGTACCTTTCAAACCTGGATGAACCAGTTTAGGTTCGAAGAAAAAGTAATCTCTACATTTCAATGTGATACCACCTCCCTTTGGAATCTTCAGCCTTCTTTGACTCTTTTCAATTAGGCTTTTGCCCTGACTGAGACACTGAATCGGTCTTGGTATCAGTGGTTGATGATTTGGCTCAGCAGGTAGACCAGGTGCGGGGGGGCGCCCTTTTGGATCTGTCAGCAACATTTGACACCGTAGACCACTCCACACTCGTCTCCCGTCTCTCTTCCGTGGGCCTTTCTTGTCAAGTCTCGGCCTGGTTCTCCTCCTTTCTGGCGGGACGTTCACAAACCGTGTCTGTGCCACCCTTTCAATCCCAGCTAGTCCGACTGTTGTTTGGAGTCCCACAGGACTCCTCACTATCCCCTACCTTGTTCAACATTTATATCCAACCACTTACTAGGATGATGTACGTGCACAGCTTCCTGTGCTACTCCTACGCCGGCGATACTCAAATTACTGTGCAACTTGATCTAGCTCAGCTGGAGATGGCTGGTCAGCTGAGGAGTTGCCTGAAGCCAGTGGGCGATTGGATGGCCAGGAACTGGTTCAAATTGAATGGTGAGAAAACAGAGGTGCTGGTGGTTGGCACTGCTAATCCCTCTATGTTCTGGACCCTGGAATTTTGGCATGACAGCTTAGGCCCTTTGCTTCTACCCGTCTCGTCGGTGAAAGATCTGGGCGTTAAGATCATGGCATCTCTGTCCATGTCCGAACAGGTGTCGTCTACCTGTCAAAAGGGACATTTCAAGTTCAGGACCCTACGGAAGGTCCTTCCTTATATCCCTTCAAAATGTCATGCTCCGGTGGTACCCTCTCTGATAATCAGTGGTATTGATTACTGTAACTTGTTGTATCTGGCCCTTCTGAAATATTTGCTTCACCGTCTGCAGCTGCTGCAGAACATGACAGCAAGAGCAGTGCTCCACCCCCCATACAGTGCCCATATGACACTGCTTCTTCATCAGCTCCACTGCCTCCCAATTGAGCAGCTTGTAAGATTCAACTCTCTGTGCTTGGTTCACAGAGCTGTTTATAAAACAGGAGCAGAATACCTTCAGGGGAGGTTCTGTCCATACACTCCCCGAAGATCGCTATGCTCCCAATCCTCTAAAAACATTCAACTCCCTCTGATTAGACTCTCTCGTGTTGGAGGCCATGCCTATTTTCCCTTTCAATGGGCCCTAAAGATTTTTCTTTTCAAGCGTTCTGCTCCACCAAGCCTGTTCATACATTCTTTGCGGTTATAGCACCATGATGCCTGTGGGCGACCATTGCACTCTACAAATACTATTAAGATAAGATAAGATAAGATAAGATAAGATAAGATAAGATAAGATAAGATAAGATAAGATAAGAATGGGAGGTCATGGGCCTCGTTAGCTTTTTCTGCTGACCGACCACCGTAACTTATCCTAAATATATAATCTTCACAAAAGTTTGAGAGTACATCCAATAATTGAAACTTTGAACTCTGTCTTTACTAAAATCACAGCATTATTTGTAAAAAGATCTTTGGGCATAGGTCACCCTTTAATCAGTATGCCAGGAGTTGCCTTTCTCAACCGGATATTTAGATCACTTATGTAAAAAATAAAAAGGAGAGGGGCTATAATGCCTCCGTGGCATACTCCACAGTTCATGGTAAAGGGTTTAGTTATTCTGCCCTCCTTCCCATACATAACTGGGGCTGAATTGTTCTCTTACAAGACTGTCAACAATGATTAATGTGGCACAGAAATACCATATGAATTCAACACTTTCCACAATTTAGGTCTGGAAATGAAGTCAAAGGCCATACTTTGATCAATAAGGGATCAAAAAAAGCATTTTCATTTAAAAGTTATTCTCTTTGCCAGTAGGGGATTAAGTTTTAAAAATTGGTCGCAAGTGTTGATATCCTAATTTGTTATTAGATAAAATGAAAACCACACTGACCTAGTTCCATAATTTGTTGGAGTCTAATTTCCCCAGGTTTGTGTATATATTGATGAGAAAGATGGGTCTATATTATCCGGTTCCCCTCATGGGCCCTTTCTGTACACTGGTACTATGTCTGCATTGTTCCATGAAACAGGGATAATTTTATGTTCACATACTGGACTGAAAACTTTGGTTAGAAGTGGTGCCAGATCTTCTATCTTGTTATGTTTGGATGTTAACCTATCAGGATCTAGTGCTTTACCATGTTTGTATACAAAATGGCTTCCACTAATTACTTTATTGTTACGGGATGAAACGATCAACAGCCTTTGATATGTTTGGTAAAATCGATAGTTAAAACATTGCCCATTTGTTATCCCCTTGTGGCATGGGGCCCATTAAGCCTTTGTTGGTGGAGATCTCAGCCAATACTAGCTCTATTTCTAGTAGTGCTTCCATACTAATGCTTGCTGTAGTTTGCTATGTTAGCTCTCGATTCCATCTTATTTTGTGACTGGGTACTTCTATTTCTAATAGACCATGAGCTGCGCTAAATTGCTATTAATGGGAAGATAGACATGTGGCCATATTCTAAAAATGGTGAATACCTGTGGAACTAAATGTATATTTGCAGATATTAGGGTAGGTGGAAGAGCTTCTACAAAAATGTGCATACGCATGTATGACTGAGTAGTCCCAAGATGTGCCTTCAAATGGTAGCAAAACCTATGGAAAGTGATAGCATAACAACGAATTTACAAATGTCATTTGGGGTGGAGAATAATCATAGCAGAAACTGTTCAGACATAAACCAAAACATCTGAATATTGAGAATTTTTTACAGATAGATTTCTATAAGTGTTTTGGGAGGTTTGCACTAAAATAGTATAAATAGCTCATGTGTGGATCATTTTTGGGAGCCGTCTTGTTAGGGAGAGCCAGGAGGTTTCCAGAGCAGAAAACAAACAGGACTGAGTTGAAGGAGAGTTGGAAAATTAAAATATGATTTAGTTCAGGGAGAGGTAGAAAATTAAAATATGATTTAGTTCATAGAGAGATAAAACATTTGAATCAGATTTAGCTGAGGGAAAGGTGGGAGATTGAAATAGGATAGGCATATTTGTTCATTGCTTATGACTACTATATCCCAGTGACCACCCAGCATGACAAACACATATGATAGTTTTTGTCAGTGTGAGAATATGGACAAGACAGGAGGTGATGCTGAACTTTTTTTATTGAATTTAAAAGAAAAATCGCTCAACATCTTTGCTGGGGACTCCTTCCATTACATCCCTTGAAGTGCACTTGCTTAGTGGGTGCAATTGAATGCTTAAAGCTGGAACAGAAGCCACTTGGCTATTTTAAAATGATTGGAGAAACTCCACTCCAAAATGGCCACCTCATCAGTGAGTACAGGAGCCACCCTCAGCCAAGGCAGCTGCCCATCTGTGATTGGGTAGCTTTTTCTTGTAGAGCCAATCCCCTGTACCGGCAGGTGGAAGCCAGCCCCTCCAAACAATGCCCCGTACGTAAGGCCCCTATATGGGTCTGTCAGGGCCTAGGAGGTCTCAAAGGGCCCCCCTCCTCATTCACCCTACTCATCAGACCATGGATCAGTCCCCGTGCCAGAATCTCGCTATCTCACGAACCTGGAGCTCGCTTTCCCTTGGCGATCTGCGGAACACCTATGAGCGATGCCTGGACATCATCTGTGCCACTCCACTATCTCTAACCGCCTCTGAAACAATGTGTGCCGATATCATCCTACCTTCTTGCCTAAATAATCTGACGTCCGTCTCCATGGCACTCTGTGTCTCCTTAGGCTAACTTGAAACGTGGTTGTGTGTTTTAACTTATTGCACCCCACTGTTGCATTTCTCATGGCAACAACCCTTTGTGAGTCAGGGTTCTCACCTTCAGCATCTGAGGAGTCTTGGGCTGTCTTCTTTTCTTTTTCTTCTTACGCTTCCCTTTAGATGTTGCTCGTCCTGAATGAAGATATGGTCTGTTTCCGTCGGAGGCCACCACGTCTGAATCGGGGAACGATCCAGACATGGAGAACCCGAAGGGGAAAGATTGAACCACAGGGAAAAAGCAGAGGCTGAAAAGAAAATAAGGCTGATCCGAGCAGTTCCTTGAATGATGTGGAGCGGTGAAGTGCTCAAAGCGGTAGATACTGATATGAGTGAACCAGGTGGTAGAAGGAATCCTATTGATAACCAATGAAGTCCCAGAGAGGGACTAGGAGAGAGTGAGAGAGAGAGGGAGAGACCAGTGTGAAGGAAAGGGAGAGGTATAGCACGGCAAGGAGCAGATATCAATGGAGGCAAGGAGAGTAGTGCGAGGTGCCAGGAAGCAAGGAGACAGGGTAACGAAGCAAGTGCAAACTAGCGTCTTACCCGAAAGGAAGGCGAGGGCTGCAATGCAAAGCTCTGTTGCTAGTGTACGACTTAAATAGGGGGCAGCCATCTTCAAGGAAGACTTGACCTCAGATACAGCTTTGCTGGACGACGTGACAGCAAGTTAGCTGTACCACCAGCGTTTCCATAGCTTCCACTGCTGAACCATGACAACCTTAGAGTGTTTGCACTGTTTTGGATTTTTGAATTAGGGTGAGTGTGCTTTTTAATTTCTTACACCCCACTGCTGCATTGCATTCTCTGCCCTATTTAATGTTTTTCAAATGTAGGTGTGTGTTTGTAACATCTTGCACCCTACCCCTTTGCATTGCATTTTGCGTCCCCCTGTAACTACTATGGCACTTGGTGAGTTTGGGCTAGGACTGTGCAGTGCAACCACTCCTCTATCCTCATCAATCCTCTGCCACCACTCTTTCTTATCTTCTCTAGTTGCTACACTATCACCTACCCCCCCTCTCTTACGAAGTCTGGAAGGGAAAAGCACACAAATTACATCCTGACCACCAACCCTGGCTTACCTATCACAGATACCTATGTCAGTGCAACCTGCAGACAGGTCTTCACTGATATCCTCTTCTCTGTACCATCCCCAGATCTATGGGCTCCTCATCTCATCCCTATCTCTCTCCTTTCACTTCCTCTCCCATTAATGGTCGCACCAAGTAGGAAGTCCTCTTGGCGGGCTTCTCATCATCCCGCTGTATCATTAATGTCGACCACACTGGCAGTATCTTGGTTCAGGGTCCTCAATCCAACCTCTTTCTCTACGACCAGTGTCTGCCATCCCTCATTAACTTCCTTCCTTCACCTGTCTCGCCCCCAACCACTCTCTCTGTCCCTCCCCCTCTGACTGGTGTACCACGCCCCTGTACTCCTCTTTGGAAAATCTTCAAAGGCAGTGACCTCTTTCACATGGCCACACTTAACGCCCGTTCAGCCAAAAAACACTACACCGACATCTGCTTCTTCTTGAAGACATGGATCTCAAGATTCTCGCTCATACCAAGACATGGTTCAATGCCAGTTCAGTCACTGCTTTTGACTCCCTTCTCCCCAATGGCTAAACGAACATTTCCAAGTCACAACCTAACCGAGCTGGTGGTGGGGTTGCCTTAATCTTCCTTGAGTGGGTTCCTTCCTCCCTCATACCCACCTAGCCTTCTCCTTCTTTGAGAGCCTGGTTTACAAGTTGGTCATCTATACCTCCTTCTTCTCTCTGACCATTGCCATTACCTACAGGCTCCCGGGCGGTATCAACCTGTTGCTCTCTGAATGCGCTGACTTCTTCTCCACTCTGCTCTCTATCTCCTCTAATCTCCTAGTATTGGGCGACTTGAACATTCACTTGGACTCCGCTAGCACAACATTCACTTTCTTCCTTGACCTCGGCACCACTCTCTCTCTCTCCATTCTCCCTTCTGGTCCCACCCACATGGCAGGAAACACTCTTGGTGCCTTCATCCACTCTTATCTTTCACTCTCCCCCTCACTTATCACACCTCTCTCCTGGTATGAGCACTGTCTCCTCTCTTCTTACCTGGGACCCCTCGGCCCTCCAAACACACCTCCTTAGGCCAGCCAACCTCATTCACAAACATCTGCTGGATGAAACGAGTGTCAGCTGCTGCCTATACATCCACCTTCATCCCCCACTCTCCTCCCACCCCAGACTCTACCTCTGACACTGCTCTCTGCAACCTCCATCTGGCCATTACTAACACTCTGGACATCCTAATGGCTCACCCTCTGACAAACCGGCCTCCAGCCTGGTCCAAAGGCCATACAGACTCTCCATCCATGCCAAGAAAAAGGCTGACATCCAGTCATGGGTATTGGGTGCATCCAACAACATGGCTGAACTCTATAAAATCTGCAGGGAATTAGCCAACCCTTATGCAGTCTCCTCCTCCCCTCTTCTGTCCCAGGCCCTCTGCAATGCACTGCCCACACACTTCACCACAAACATTCTGGACATCCTGAGCACCCTTGCTACCCTTTTCCACAGCCCTTCGCACACTTCCTTGCCTCCTATGACCCCGCCACACTCCTTCTGCCTCTCTTCTACTCTTTCTCCACTGACACACTGGAGGAGGTCACCAGAGTAGTCCGCTCTATGACGGTCTCATTCAAACAGGTTTACCCTTGCTCCTCCAGGACCATAAATGTCAACATTGGCTCTCTTGCTCCTGCATTCGCTGATTTCCGCAACCACTCTTTTGCTACTGGTTCTTTCCCCTCCTCCCTCAAGCACTCCCTTGTATGCCCCTCCTAAAAAAACCTTCAGAAGACCCTACCTGTCCAGCCAACTACCACCCTATTTCTATCACCCCCTTCATTGAGAAACTCCTGGAGAAGTTGACCTTCCCCCAACTTACTTCACACACTGAACTTTTTGGTGATCTCCACGACTATCAATCTAGATTCTGGGCACCCAGAGGCACGACAACTGTTCTTCTGAACACCTGTGAAGAACTGCTTGCATAACTGGACTTTAACTCTATAGCCGTCCTCATTCGACTCAATCTCTCCTCTGCCTTTGACATGGCCAACCACTCCATCCTCATAAAAGGAGGTATCTTGGAGTGGGTACTGGATTGGCTGACCTCCTTCCTAACTGACCATCTGTCCCAGGTTATACTGGGTACCTTCCCACCACCTCTTTATCCAATAGTGGTGTCCCCCAGGGCTCCAACCTCTCCCCCCGCTCTTTAACACTTACCTTGCTCAGCTGCCACTCCTCATTTCCTCCTCCCCCAACTTCCAGTGTTACGCAGATGACACAATTCTTTTTCAAACTTCCTGCAGACCCTCTTACATCTTCCATCATCCAGGACTGCCTATCTACTATCCAGTCCTGGTGCACTTCCTGCGATCTCTGCCTCAATGCCAGCAAGAGTGAGATCCTTCCAATTGGGACCCCTGACCAAGAAGTCCAACTTTCAACTATCCCTTCTCAAAGGAATTCTCTCTTTTCTCACTTTATCCAAGAAGCTCAACATTACCAGAGCTCTGGTTCTCTCTAGGCTGGACTATTGCAATAGCCTTCTCTTGAATCTACCCTCTTCCTCTCTATGATCCCTCCAGCTAATCCAGAACAGGGCAGCAAGACTTATCCTTGGCCTCAAGTCCAAGGACCAAATTTCTCCTGCCCTATAATCTCTTCACTGGCTCCCGGTTGCTGCAAGAATCAAGTCCAAATCACTCTGCATCATCCATAAGGCTGGCTGGGGCCAGGGACCAGGCTATCTCCAACTTGCTCTTACTAAATACTCTCCCTCCAGACCTCTACATTCCTCTGGTACAAACTCTTTGTGTGTCAAGTGTTTCGCTAAACGGAGGGCTGGAGGCCAATCTCTTTCCTCAGCTGGCTCCCTCTTAAGGAACAGCTTCCCCTTTCCGCTTAGTCTTTGGCCAGACCTCCTCAAATTCCAGAAGCTCCTCAAGACTTTCCTGTTCACTTCCTCACTCCCTTCTTCCCTCCTCTGCTAATCTCACGGTCCCTCTGATTGGTGACCAGGGCCCTTATGTGTCCTTCTGGAGCCCTGGCTTCCCACACCCAATCGCCTCCAGCCTCTGCCTACACACAGTTCTTGCCTTGACAGTTACTGGCTCTCACCAAAGTAGGCCTGCACTTAACCATCATTATTCTTTTTATTTTTACAGATGAATGCACCCTAGCACTACTTACTCTGGGCACTTATACCTGCTGCTCACTCATGAGCGCAAAAGTCCAGCACTTACCCCCCTCTCCCTCTTTCCCTCTCATCTCCCTGCACTTCACGCTGTAAATGCTCACAAGGCCTAGTAGGTTCGTCTTTATCTTCCAGTGTATTCATTTGTTTTCTAGCCCATGTTCCCTCCCTGTTGCCCTCTGGGCACTTTGAAACGCAATTTACTTGTATAAGTGTCTAACAAATGCCCAATAATCAAATAAATAAATAAATAAATAAATAAATAAATAAATAAGCCTGCAATCTTAGAATTATTTTAATGCAAGTGAGTGAATTCAGTATCTGCAATCGAGGTTGTTGTCTTTTAGTGGAAATACTAGTGGCAGGGGCAAACTCATATATGTCTTTGTATCCAGGAGGAAATGACATTCAGTCTCTGCAAGGGACAACACCTTTCATAATGGCCAGACTAAATGCTAGTTGCAGAGAAAAAGTATATTTGTTGGTATGCAGGAGTAGATTATATTCAGTGACTACAAATGACAGTAGAGTATTTTAATTACCAACCAATAAGCAGCAGGGGTTTCAATTCAATGACTGCTCAATCTTTTAGTGTCCAGACCAAATACTATTTGCAGAGAAAACCTGGGAAGGTAAGATACAATTAAATTCACTGTGTCACAGCACATCCATCCCATGAATGACACGCCATGCCCTTCTGGAGACTTGTCTGGAGGCTCAGGGACAGGCAAGTGCTAGGGCTCCCATGATGCGCTCTGTTGCGGCGACCCCTGTTCATGGGGGCCAGCAACTTTAACTCTGTGCGCATGCGCGTGGGACTAGCAGCCCATTTCCATGCATGCGCAGTGAAGCTGGCGTTGACGGTCACCCATGGCAATGGACGCACACACGCCAGCCTCCGGAAGTATAAAGAGGCTCCGGACTAGTACCCCGCAAGTCGCAACCTGTTCAGAAAGGGATGCTAGTTGCCGCTGGCCCTGCCTGCTGCTACTCTCCTTGCCTTGTGCCTTGCCTGTTTCCTGCTGCTGACTGCATACTGCTGCTCTCCTTGCCTTGTGACTTGCATATTCCTTGCTGCTAGCCCTGCCTGCTGCTGCTCACCTTGCCTTGTGCATTGCCAGTCCCTTCCTGCTGCCTTCCATTTTTGGCTTCTGATCTTCCATCTGCTCAGCAATTCTGCTGCACCTCCCTTTAGGGTTCTTTTGCATTCTCCCTTGTCTTTTTTTGTTCCCTCTGCTCTCTTGGGCCGTCCACGTCAGTGCCTAACACTGCCTGACACCAGTGCTAATCCATGGTTGGTCCTTCTCGTGATGCTGGGAAGGAGCTCCCAGTCCTTGGCTGTTGATACTCGTGCACAGACCTGGGTCTCGGGGGTTTCTTCCCACATTTCCCAATACACGACTGGATCGGACATCGGGCTGAAGACTTACCCTGGACTATCAAAAGAGCAAAACATCAGGTATGCAGGGGGTCACGGGGCGTACCTTGACACACTGGCCCTCATTCCGAGGTTGGTGCTACAAACTCTTTGTGTGTGTCTGCTAAAGCCAGGCGTTAAGGGAAGGACCCGCAAAGGGACCTCGGAATAGGGCGCAATGGGATTACCGGCACCGGTATCATTACCGGTGCCCGGTATCTCTTTGCGTCCGGGTTGTAATGACCCCCACTGACTGTAAGTGACAGTTCCATATGCAGTGGTCAGACCAAATATTAGTTGGAGAGAAAAAGTCTTATAACCCTAGCGAGACAGCTAGAGATTATGCTCAATGGATGACAGTGACTGCATCCTCTTTTAGTGGCCAGACCAAAGACTAGTTGCAGAGAAAAATGCTTACAATTCCTGTTAGGTGGCAGGAGATGATTATATTCAGTGTCTCTAAGTGATTACCATTATTAGTGGAAAGACGGCTTGCAGAGAAAATGTGTTATGAATGTTGGTAGGAGGAGGTTATTTTCAGCATCTGTAAGTGAATGTTTTGCTTTTGAATAGGCAGATCAAATGCTAATTGCAGAGAAAAGGTCTTATAATTGTTGGTAGGCAAGAGGAGATCATATTTAGCGGCTGTAATAGGCTTTGCTGTTTTTTTGGTCACACTAAATGCTAGTTTCCAGTGAAATATTCTTACAATTCTTAAGGCAGGACAAGAATGTAGAGGAGGAGCCAAATGCCTCTACCAGAGGTCCCGCCCCTATTCTGCCAATATGTTGGAAGCAAGAAATTGCGACATGCCAGTAATGATACCTATACCCTGAAAGATCGTCGCAACAAGGTATCTATTGAGAAAGCCCTATAAGATGTACCAGCGGAACAATGACCGTCTCTTAAGAGAGATCCCTGAAGTTGTGTAAAGGTGAATAAAAGAGAAGATGGGTGGCATCACATGAGGTGAAGATGACGCACTAAGAAGAATGGTCAAACAAGAGAATGTATAGACCTTATGGAATCTGATTACGAAATAAATAATAAAGTAACCTTTCATTTTCGGAATGAAGGACTGGGAATACAGCAAGCAATGGGTGCATCAAAGATGAATAAACAGCACCAGATGTGCAGAGGAGGGAATGGATTTGTGCCACAAGGCAGAGGAATGGGATATAGAGGAATGGTGGTTTTCAGAATAATCGAAGCGGTTTTTAGAAGATGCAGAATGATAATCAGAATGTGCAAGGAGGATTTAACCAAGGGGGACTAGTCAGAAGGGCTCCTCCTGTATGTTGCACATGTGGGATGACAGGGCACATTGCGCGTGTATGCGGGCGCCAAGGGTATGTACAGAATGGGCAATTCTCAAGAGGGGGGACAGTGTATCCTCCAGCATATAGCTCACAAGCTAGGGATGGGTTAGCCGAAGATCAGACAGTGTATCAGGCACAAGCTCCGCAAATGCAACAGGCATTACAGCCACAGCAAGCACCATTGAATCCACCGCAATAGCAGTCGCAGCATGCACCCATGCAGATAGAGCAAAACACAAACACCAGACAAATATTCACACGTAGAATAGGGGGTGTCACTGTGGTGGGAGGAAGTCCTTTCACAGGTACAGGGGTATGTATGCATCCACAATAGGACAGCTCACAGGGCGACTTGATGTGTTCAGTATTATCAGTGACACCAGACCCCCAAGAAGAACCAAGGGTTGATGTGACGACAGGAGGCAAATATTTTCCCTTTTTAGTATATTATTTATTTATTTAAATGTATGAAGCGCGCAAATGGCCCTTCGGCATCATGGCACTGTTACAGTAGGCTTAATTAGTTGCGAGATGGGTACAGGGTAGTGACAATGCAGACAACAAAAAACAGGCAAAATGGACAGGTCCTTGGGTACAGTGGAATAAGTTCACATGATAGGTCTGTGGTTACAATGGAGCCGAGTGAGCTGCAGAGGCATTTGCTAGTAGAGAACTATTTAACATTAGAGAGGAGCACCGGGAGGTCTAGGGAGCATGATTAATTGAAAAGTTTAGTTTTCAGCGCTTTACTGAAGGCTGTGTAAGAATCTAACCTTCTGAGTGCTGTGGACAAGGCATTCCACTTATTGGGTGCTAGATGCAGCAAGCTAGAGTCTCCAGCTTTAGCTCTTTTGAAGGAAGGGACGTAGATCTTGTTGGAAACGTGCGATCTAATGGGTCCGGTAGATGTGATGGGGATGATTTTTTCATGTAGATAGGGGGGGGCGGTGCGGGAGAGGCACTTGTGTGTGATGGCCAAGGTTTCTAATAGCATGCCCTCTTTGACTGGGAGCCCGTGGGCATCTCTTCTTGCCTGCAAGATGTGTTTCCTTTTGGGGATGCTCAATGCGGCTCTGAGGGATTTGTTTTGCGTGACTTGTAACCTGTGGAGGTTTTTGGAGGAAGTTTCCAGGAGAAGGGTATTGCAATAGATGAGTTTGGCCCCAACTGTTGCCCTGGCTGTAGCAAGGCAGTTTTTGTTTGACAGGTATGGTTTGACCGCATTGATGATTTTAGTTGGGAGTCCTGCCAAGGATGCAATGGCACTGACTGGCGTGTCATGGGCAAGGAGCAATCAAGGAAAATGCCTAGTGTTGTGACTGCTGGTGATACAGTGATAGGCGTATTGTCAAAATTGAAGGTCTTGTATTGGGTGTTGAGTTTATTTAGCATGTCTTTTGTGCCTACCAAGAGGATCTCTATTTTTTCTCTATTGAGACATAGACCATTTTCTGCCATCCCATAGACCATTTGCTTCCATCCACGTCTGGATGGCTGCATAGATGCTGGCTAGGGCAGCTAAGTCCTGTTCATAGGAGCCAGTTAAAGAAAGTAAGACTTGGTATATCATCAGCATAGTTAGTGTAGGCTATGCCGTGATCGTCCAAGTCATTGAAGAATGGAAGGGTGAAGATGTTGTATAGGGTGGTTGCAGTGCAGGAACCCTGCGGGACTCCACAATGTATGGTGGTGGATGCTGCACCTGCATTAGCCGAGAAGACCCTCATAAATCTCCCTTTAAGGAAGGATGAGATCCATGCTATGGCTTCAGGTAAGAAGTGGGCAGCATTCTTGAGTTGTTTCCCTCGGGTCTCATGGTTGACGAGATCAAACACAGCCAACAGATCTAGCAGGAGGAGAAGTGCCAGCTTGCCTTTGAGTGTGGTGTTGTAGATTTCAGCCAGCACAGATGTGTCAGAGGGAAGTGGGTGCTTGAGCGCTGGAATATCTAAGTAAGGATGGATCCTTTCCTTGGTTAGGTTTCCTGAACATCAGGCTAGAGCAGGTGGGACAGGAAGGATTGTTTTAGGTGTGTTGGTGCTGATCAGTATGAGGAAGTGGATAAGGTGTTGGTCAGTCCATGGGGTAGGAGTATTGGAGCTGACGTCCACACCTCAGTTATGGTCTACTACCCAATCTAGGGTGTGCCCTTTTAAGTGGGTGGGATTGAGGACTTTTTTGATGGAATCCGAGTTCCTGTAGAGATTTACCTAGGGCCTTTGATTGTTTATCTTGCTGTTTATTGAAGCCCAGATTAAAATCCCCCAGAAGAATGGATTTGGAGGTGGTTTTCAAATGTTCATCAAGTAGATGGATTAAGTTATCATGGAATCAGTTAGTGGTCCTGGCAGACGGTATGATATGTGAATAGCAATGGTAGTGTTGGGAGAGATAGTGATCTTGACAGCAAAGGAGTCGACGTTCTCTCCGAGGTGTGAGGTGGTTTGTTTAGCTGATAGAGTCCCTTTAATTATGACTAGTAGACACTGGTGCAACTCGCTCATGTATATGAGAGGAAAAATACCCAATGTCGGGAATTGCCATGAATGCTCAGGGATTCTCTGGAGCTACGAGTTGAGTTCCTTTTACTGACGAATTACCAGTCTCCATAGGAGAGTGTGACATGTCTTTTCCATTATTATATTCACGGCAGACACCAGTTAACACTCTAGGATGAGATTTAATGATGAAGCTTAACATGACAATTTCTTTCACTGATGAGGGCATAGTGTGCTCTACTCAAGGGATACATTATAGGAATGTGGGTGAATTTATAATGGCATTTACAGGGCAATTGGCTCTGCGAGGAATGCCACTGGAACCAGAGGATTTTCTTTATGGGGTACGCATTCTGTTGACATGGCTACCCGGCTTAGTGGGAATGATTATGAGAATACCTGATGAATTCTTGTTCAGGCCACAGATGCCAATGGATGAAGAAAGGTGGACAGACTATTCCCCTAGAGTAAAATGCAGACATAGTACGAGGGGAAATGGCAATGCACGAAGGAACAGGTGATGAGGGCAGACAATGGAGAACAGTGATTGCCATTGGGGAATGGTGTAGACTGACTGACATCACTGACAATGACATGCATAGAGACGATCCAACAGATGATGAAGTAATATTCAAGATAAGTATTAAATATTGGTTTAGAACAGAGAAAATAGAGATCCCACAGAGAATGGCAATAGTGCGGCAGCATTCAGCATTTTTTTATGAAGACTTGGAAAGATTACCAAGCGTCCTATGGACTACAGGCCCCTATGACATATGACTATTGAAGAAGATAGGGGAGTTTAAGATAAAGTTGAAACAAGGGGCAATTTTACCTCGAGCAAGACAGTACCCCATGTCTCGAGAGGCGGTTGAGGGGATTTTTAAGACTGTTTCAGCTCTGATGGAACAAGGTATTCTGATACCGTCAGAATCATTGTGCAATACCGCGGTGTATCTGATAAAAAAATCAAAAGGGGGGTCGTGGAGATTGACAAGATTGTAGAGGCAGAGTTTACTTTAGTTCCTAATCCAGCAATGATATTATGCAGTATCCCAGCATGATATTTTACAGTGATTGACTTGAAAAATGCCCTTTTCTCAATCCCATTGCGCAAGGACTCACAAGAGTTGACTTACTTTTTCGTTCACCAAATCTGACTAAAACACACTCATTTTCCTTAAGGGTATTGTAAGTGCTGATCAATCTTTACTAGGGTCCTTCAGATGGACCTAGGCAATATTGATTCGAAGAGCGTTTTGATACAGTACGTAGATGACATTCTGATTTGTAGCACTACAGAAGACGAGTGCAGGCAAGACTCGATCCAGCCCATGACTATCCTAGCAGTCAAGAGATGCAAGGTAGAAAAAGAGAAGTTACAGTATTGTCAAGAAGAGGCGTTGTACAGAGGCCAGTTATTCTCACATGAGAGAAAAAGGGTCACACCTGAAATTTCTCAGGCGATCATGAAAACATCAAAATCACATACAGTGAATCAAATGCAGCAGTTTTTGGGACAATGCAATTATGTTAGAGGATGAGTGTTTGATCATAGTTCGTACACAAGACCCTTTTTGCAATCTCTAAAGGAAGCACAGGTAAACAATGAGAAAATAGAGTAGACTGAGGAAATGGAGGGAGGGTTTGGAGAATTGAAGAAAGCAATACAGCCGAGTGATCTTGGTTGTTGCCAGGACCAACACAACACACCAATCAAGATATTCTGACTCACAGGTAGTTGTTTTTATCCTATTGCACAGCTAAGTTTTTTGCAAAATCATTTTTTGCAAAAGTACTGCTTTTGAGTCGGTTCCCGGCCACTATAGCGCTTGGTTATCTCCACTCAACCACAGTCTCCTACATAGGTAATTTGTGTACCTTTTGGTTTTTAAACTGTTCCTCTGAGCAATCTTGGTAGACTTTCTCTCCCCCCTTCTTTATTACTGATTTTTGTTCATGTCTGCTTCCCCACAGGGTTCAGTTGTTCTGTTGAACTTTCGCCCTGAGGAAGGCAACCGTAATTTGTTTTTTGAAAATAATTTGCCAGACTAGTGGCTCTTTTGCCGAAACGTGTTTATGATGTCTATCTAAGTTTAAGTTGTTTATTATTTCTTTGTTTGATACACACACATAGGCAGACCTGTCAGTTGAATGAATCTGTTAACTAAAAATGTTATGGCTTAATTTAAGCCGATTTGATGAGTGTTGGCTCAAGTTGTGGTCACCACTCAGTTTCTGTAACTTCTTGTTAACTCTTTTGTTTGTTTCTTACAAATATTGAATCATGACAATTTATGAAAATTGCTTTTATGTTTCTCTTTGTGTAACCCTTTTTTGAGTACTCCTTTCTTGTATATTTCTCATTTTTGAACACACTGTTATTTTATATTTAAAAAAAAATTCCCAATTTTTTATGCACCTTGTGTTCATAATATTTTCTACAAAATAAACATGCTTTTTCAATCAGGAGAATACCTTGATTGCTTCTGGAGTCTACAGTAAGTAAAAATTTAGTGATACCATGCTGGTACACTTTAAATTATTTAAGTACATTTGTAACTGAGCCTGTGGCAGTGGGTGAGCATGTGCATGATTGCACGAACTATGAGGAATTCTATGATTACATTCCGCGCATAAAAGAGAATGCGTTAGCAGGGGGAGACTATCTTTATTGATGGTTCTTCAAAAAAATGTATCAAACTAGTGGAGAAAGGCATTCTGGCACAGCCATAGCGCAAACAGTGAAGTTGAGGTTGTAGCAAGTTCAAGACTACCGTCTCAGTTTTCTTTTTCCCCCTTGGAAGCATTATGGCAACAAAACAGCACTGGAAAGCCAGTGATGCCAGTAGCATTGTTAAAGGTAGCGCTTGAACAGCTGCACTACCCTGTGCATGTAACTAGGGAAAGCCTTGCAGCAACAATTGTGGAGGACTGGTTCATATCATACCTGTTATAACACATTGGGCCTCATTGCAAGGTTGGAGGTAGCCTTGCCGGTAAAACCGGCAAGGCTACCTCCAAACTTGCATCTGGGTCTGGCACCCGCAAATGGGTAATTACCAGGCTATTCCAGCCCAGCCGGACCTGGTAATTGCCCTTCTGCGGGTGCCGGGCCCGGTACATCCCCATTCCCATTTGAGCCCCATTGGGCTCAAATCGGAATGGGGAGGGTGGTAGCCCCGATACCGTTAATAACGGTACCGGTGCTACCATCATGCTCTGCTTGCGGGTGCTGGTATGGCCACGAGGTCACACCTGGTGTCTCCAAGGGCACCCATGAGCAGAACTTGTAGTATGGCAGAATGGTAGCAATAGTGCCGTTAGCGATACCGGCGCCGTTGTTACCTTACCGCCATACTTGTAATGAGGCCCATTGCATTTTATGTAGTAAATTGCATCATATGTCAAAAGTTTACCGCAGGGCATGCACTGAGAACTATTAGAGGAGTGATTCCTCAACCGAATGGTCCCTTTCAGCATTTGCATATAGGCTATGTTTATATGCTGCTCGTATGTTGTGGATACAGGTATATGAAGATGGTGGTGTGTTCCTTCTCCAGGTGGATCAAAGCAGCTCCTTGTACACACCCTGAGGCCACTTGTCCAGTGAAGTTTTTAATAAGACAAGTCTTTCCAAGTCGGGGAGTGTGTGAGGTTCTGAGTTACGATAAGGGGCCCCATTTTGTTTATGAAGTATTTGAACAGATCAGCCTATTATTGAATATTAAGCACAAGTTTTCTTCTGCTTATCACCTGCAAGCGAATGGAATATGTGAGAGACTCAACAGTCTTCTTAAAAAGAGGATTGCAAAGCTTAAATTGACACTGAAGAAGAGATGGCTATATTGCCTTATATGCTTTAAGGAATCAGCCTGGGTCAGACCACCACCTCAAATCCCACGTGTTATTGACAGGGAACGCCTTTGTCTCCTCCATCGAAGAGCAGAAGTGATGCCCAGAAGACAGCAGAAATGTTAGGAAATTTGTTATGTGCATACCTGACATGTATGACTGCTAGTATATCTGTCATTTCAGATCAACTCAAATGCCACGGGGGTCGGTCTCAGAACACAGATGAAGACCATTCAGCAGCCAGAATGTCTGAACTACTACCGGTACCTTGACTTTTTTCTGGAGACACACTATTGATTTTGAACTTCACCAGCAAGTGGCATGAGCCGCACTTTGTTAGACCTCATATTGTGGAAAACGTTACTCCCTCAGCAGTGAAAGTCAAGGGAGACGTGCTTGGATCCATCTGAATGACATCAAGCTCCACATTGGTGAGACCGTCGCACCCCCTAACAATGGATTCGGAAGCAAGACAGGAAGAAGAAGTTCAGCATGTGCAGACCCGATCAATGACGAGGAAGAAGGACGCTAAGGTTGCTGATTCAATAAATGCAAGTGTACATTTGGACTATAGCTCGCCCTGGACACTGTTTATAGATATTATAGCAGGAGTGCAAACTCAGTTCTTGAGCCGCAGGAATCTTTGAAAAAATGAACTTTAGAAAGTTGTTGACATGTTATGGATATGTTTGAGCAGCAACATCTAATAAGAGATTGGAAGCATGAGCAATATGCTGATTATTTTCATGCATCGCAATTGTTTGGGTGTGTGTGGGATATTTCAACCCATGCCAATGCCTTTGCCAATGGGGAAAGAAAATTGCCCAAAATGGAAACACTAACCACTGTGTGCGCCAAATCTGCAAAAATTAGCATGGTTCATAAACCACAAAAGAGCTACACACCCTGCCACGCACAGGCAAAGTTGATGTTGGATGGTGCTGTTACCTGTCACATGAATCAAGGCCTTAGAAGTGGGCTAAAATCTGCAAATGCCCTTAAATACAGCTTCCTAATCAAGGGCAACCTTCAACGTGCTATTTTGGCGCTAAATTTAGTCATTTCCCCAGTGAATTATTGAAAGGAAAAGTGTGCTGAAATCATAGATTCTCCAGGCAGTCAGAGGAATCCAGGCCTCACTGACTGACAGAAGCATAAGAAAATTAGCTGTCAAACCCAGTTTAAAGGTGTTTCTTTTTCCTGAAGAGACTGCAAAATGCACCTATTTAAAGCATGTTTGTGAAGGGCTTAATTATTTTAAATGTCCAAATCCCTTATAAACCGTTCTTATTTTTATGTGTCAAAGAAAAGACTCTATTGTGAATTTTAAAAGCAACACAGTATTGGAGTTAAGTAACTGCTTAATTCTGATTGGACAGTGACCAGCCTGGGAAAGTTTGACAACTCAGTTTGACACTCCCATGCTACAGGAAGGCTAATGGCTGCTTAATGGTTCCTGCATATTGACAACAAGGGGCACAATGAGACTTCATTAGACACGTATCTTGTGGCTGAGCCAAGAACAAAGGACAGGCTCTGCTGGGAGGGACATGATGCTTCCCTCTACACCCCAACCTGACCAAAGGGATCTGACAGCTGTTGTTTGTTGAAAGGAGAGAAAAATAAACTCTGAACTTCTTGGTGTTTAGATCTGTATTTGTGGTTAAGTTTGAAACTCTTTAACTGTGCAACCTAAAGAAGGATAAGTCTGAAAATTGGTAAATGTTAACCTAATTTTAGGCTCTTGCTTTGAAGACATTGATGAAACCTGTATCACTTAAGGAACCAAAGTTACGAAAAAACTCTCATTGTAGCAGAACTATTAATGTTGCAAGCTTAAGATCATATGTACATGAGTCACTGAAAAGCGCCCAGAGATGTACCGAATTAGAAATTATTCATCCAAACTGTTATGATTAAAATTGATGAAATCCCATAGAATGAGAAAGACAGCTCTCACAGAGATGGGAATTGGACGCCAGGATAAACCATAAAAAATGTAATTCATGTGTCTGATTTTAGTAGAGGGTATAATTGTAAAAATGTGTATTTATGGGAAAGCTAAATTGTGGTCAAAATCAATGTGGGATTCCCTAAATCCCATCGTAAAGATGACAGCTCTGTTCTGACTGCCAATCAAAACAAGGCAAGTGCCTGTGGCCACTCACAGCCATGGGGGTTTGTTTTTGAAATTCTGCCCACACCATAAACTTGGTGATGTAATTTGGTAGTATAAATATAGGAACAACACAACACATAGGACACTGCTTCCAGAACACATCCAGATTTCCGCGCAGCACCTTGTTCCAGAACTCTTCATCTTGTAGCTGACTCCAGACTTCTTTGAAGATCCTGATTTCTTTGTAAAATCCAGACTTTAGCATTGCTGAACTCTTTCTAGCTAGACCCAATTTCAAACATCCCAAACTTGAAGGGATTGAATACTGATCCAGTTTGGATTGCTACCATAAAGTCTTGCCCATTGAAACTCGCATGCTGCTAGTCTGCCGTGTCCAGTGACCAGAAGGGCCCATCCAAATACAGTATGAGTTGCAGTCCAAAATTGACCTGAACCATGCTGCTGATCCAATCCCTCCAGAAGTGCCCTGCTGCCGGTAGACCTGACCCGATCCCATGACCAGAACCTTGATTGTCCAATTTTAATCATAAGGGACTCTACAAATTAATAGGAAGAACAGTGAACCATTGTATACTTGCATTTTTTTATCCCAATCTCAACCCATCCCATCTTTATCTTCAGAACCCTAGTATTGTCAGAACCATTCTTGCACCAATTTTCCTCATTTGTTTTACAAAACCATAAGTCATTAGTGATTTTGAGTAACTAAAGTAAATCCCAGAAAGCAATCAAGTATACACCACGTGAAGGGTTACACTGGCCACGTAACTGTGAAGATTCCCGGGTGACATTCTCTTTTTCATAGTCATTAATATAGTGTAATGAAACCAATCTGTCATTTTTTTTTTTTAAACAGCTTTATTTATCTTTGCACATAGGTTATGCACATACCTTTGTAACACTCATTTTGCGAACATACAACATATACAGGTTAGCTTTCTTCTGTGTTCAGGTTCTCATGGTCAGTTAAATCTGCCAGGTATTGTTTATACCGTGACCATACATTCCTGTCATTTTTAAAACCAAACTTCTGTTTCCATTTTTGAGCCTATTTTGCAAAAACGCCTCTCACTAAAACATCCATAACTTCTTCAATTTTATAGATAGAAATGAAATTTCACCTCTCGCTGATACCTAAGACCCTTAGCTAAATCCACAACCAGCATAGCTGAACAGTGTATTTGACCCATTTTTCTCAAATATTGCATAGTGACATTTTGCTGCGAATTTGAGGTTTTTCAAAGTTTATTATGGACTGCACCTCATACTGGATGTGGATGGGCCCTTCTGGTCACTGGACACGGCAGACTAGCAGGATGCGAGTTTCAGCAGGCAAGCCTTTATGGTAGCAAGCCACACTGGATCAGTATTAAATCCCTTCATATTTGGGGTGTATGAAATTGTGTCTAGATAGAAAGAGTTCAGCAATGCTAAAGTCTGGATTCTGCTTATCCTGCTCTTGTTGGGTGTAGTGTCAACATACCTACTTTTCGTGATGATCCTAAAAATAGCCCTGCGATAAGGAGGCTGCTTGTGACGATAGTTGAGCAGATCCTGCAGCTACCTGATTTGCCAGATATGCCTGATTAAAAAGGTTTTTTCCTTTCTTAAAGCATTATAGAGGCACAATGAGGACTATTGAGAATGGTACAATTTTGGAAAATGAGCGGGCCCAACGAAGTTCAAAATGGCGTAAATGGCTGGAATTAGCATGTTGGTTTGTTATATATGTATGTGCCACCACACTTTGTGTCTTTCGGTTTCTCCTGTTTAGCCTTCCTTATTATCTTGATGCTCCTGTTGAGATAAGATACTACCATGATTTCCCTCACTCCAGTAGCTCGTGTAGAGTTGTCTATTGTTAAGAAAAATGTTCCTATGGTTCTTACTGATATGCTCGATTATTATGCAAGCACCTACTTTGTGAAAGGGACACACAATAGAAGCACAAGGGAAGATGATAATGAATTAAATAATTATCTAGACAGTACAGCACACTTGAGAAATAGCATGTGCTATCAACACATGAAAAAGGTGAGAGAGTTGCTATGTTTGTGCTCTCATACCTTATGCCATGGGAACTTCCAAGATATTTATTGCTATAGAAGTAGCAGTCCAGAAAACTCACTGACTGACGCACCTTGCACTCTGCCAGACAAGAGGCCAGTTTCAGGGTCGAACAGCATCCTTGCTATGGGTGACTGAGAAGACATCTCCAATAGAAGATGACTATGTGCAAGACCTGAAGACAAGAGAAAAGTCAGAGACAAGGAATCGAGTGATAAGCTATGAACAGCATGGAATAAATGAAGCAGGAATCAGGAGAGAAGAAAACAAGATGTTAGATTGTCAAGGAGAGAACCATGAAGGAATAAAAAGATGCAAGGAAAGAGGTCATCTACAAATCAAGGGAACGGTGCTGACTCCAGAAGGATGCTCGGAGGCCTGATTGAATGCAAGGCGCCAGCACTAACCGGGTGGCCTGTGTCAGATGCGGGTTGCCCACGTAGTGTAGTCGACAAATTCTTCCTCCTGATGTACCCCTCTGGTTCCAGAAATAGACAACCAGAGCAGTCAATCAGAGGAAAGAAACGATGCCAGATAAGACCCAGGTACTGCAGATGATGACAGGTGCCGAGGAGCAGGTACAGGTGAAACCAGATGAGATGCAAATGGTATAGGATAGGCGCTGGACCTGCAAGTGAAGTGAGTGGTTAACACAACAAAAAATGTAGAACCAAACACACTTCGAGATAAGACCAAGAGCAATTGACCAGCCAAAATCAAAGGGCAGTCAAATGTGATAGAGTGCTACAGGCAAGTTCATGCGCTCCTCTATATTCCTGGTTTCTCAAAACTTTCCAGTAATAGCCCCCTCCTGCCCTTGGTGCACAAGTTATCACAATGGAGACACTATGGGCTTACCGTATTATTGTTCTTTTGTAAGCCAGTGCAGAAAGCCAGGTAGAAGGTAGCAGCAAGGCAAAATTCCAAAATCCAATAGGAAGACCAGCACCCTATCCCGACGGCACGTGGACGTTTTAGTACACACTGGCAGTCTCTAGTCTGTGTACTGAGAAAAGCAAGGCAGTCTCAAATTCCAAAGTCCAAAAACCCAAGGAGTTCACACAGTTCCAAAATGAATCCCAAAAGCGGTCCGGGTGAGTCGAGAGGCAGAGATCCAGCAGATAAACGGAGTCAGAATGCAGCCGAGGATGAAAGACAGCAATAAAGTCAAAGGGCTTAGGCAAAGAAGGTCCATTGGCAATCCGAGGTCAAACACAAATCGGGCAATAAACAAGAACAAAGCGGTCCAGTTTCGATTCCAGGTAGCGTTCCGGGACTAGGAAAAAAGGCAGTTCAAGGTAACAGGAGGGTTAGGGAGGGAAGGTACAGCAATAGGGACATAGAGTGTCAAGTAAGAGAATACAAAGTTTTTGTAGCGCCACCAATTCTCAATCAGAAGCACCGGCAACAGTGAGGGTGGTGCTTAAGAAGAACAGGTCACGTGACAACGCTGCACGCTGTTCGGCGTCAACTATAGGAAGGATAGAGAGGATGCCAGCGTAGCCATGACAACTTCCTGGCACCTGGCTGCAGCGTCCTTAAAGGGCTACGCACCCGTGTTTTGACATTGCTCGTACGCCCGTACATGACAGTATCCTCCCTCAAAGGGACCCTCACCCCCCGAGTAGACCAGAAATGTGACAAAAGAACAGGAGCATGGATGTTCCCCGGAGGTTCCCAGGTACGATCCCCAGGACCATAGTCCTTCCAATCGACCAAATAGAGGCGCCTGCCCCCTCGAACTTTGGTATCCAGGATTGCACCCACCTTGAATTCATTAAAACCCTGCACCTTAATAGGTGGAGGACGTGCAGGCAACCTAGCAGACGGATAACATGGTTTCACTAATGATACATTGAACACAGGATGTACCTTCCATTTTGAAGGAAGGGCCAGGCGGATGGCAGCAGGATTAATTACCTGCAGTATGCTGTAAGGACCCATGAACCGAGGTGACAGGGTCCGTCGACCAGGTAAGCGTAGGTTCTTCGTGGATAGCCAAACCTTCATGCCTGGGCTATAACTAGGAGCTGTGGTGCGGTGCACATCTACAGAAGTCTTGGTTCGTTTCTGGGCCCGCAGTAGTTGCCTTTTCACAATGGCATGGGTATTTGATATATTCCTAAAACAGCCAAAGGCAGCTGGATTGTGTAGTGGCAAATCAGCAACAACAGGCAACGAACGGGTATGCTGGCCATACAGAGCAAAGAATGGGGACAAACGTGTCGCAGTGTGAAGGGAGTTGTTATAGGTGAACTCTGCCAGTGGTAGAACGGAAACCCATGTATCCTGACGTTGGAAGGTAAGACATCATAGATATTGTTCCATAGTGGCATTCAACCTTTCAGTTTGCCCATCTGTTTGGGGATGGTATGCACTGGAGTATCTACCATATATACCCAGCGTCGTTGTTAACGTCCTCCAAAAGCGAGAAGTGAACTGCGGTCCCCGGTCAGTGACGTTAATGGAAGGTAGACCAAAACTTCTGTACACGTTCTTTAGTAACAAATCCGCTAACACGGGAGCGGTAGGGATACCATGACAGGGTACAAACAGAGCAATTTTTGTGAAATAGTCTATGACCACCCAGATAGTGTTGTATCCATCAACCATTGGAAGCTCTACAACGAAGTCCATAGAAACCATTTTCCAAGGGCTATCTGGTATAGGCATGGGTTGTAGCAAGCCCACAGGTTTGCCATGTTGATGTTTACACTGCGCACAAATGGCACAAGAGGCTACGTATTCCTTTATGTTGTGGTTCATGAATGGCCACCAGCACCACCGCCTCAAAAGGTCTATAGTTTTCCAGATATCCGGATGTGCAGCTACCGCTGAATCGTGGCACCATTTGATAACTGTATGTCTTGTGTCCGAGTCAGGCATATAGATTTTACCCTGTTTATAGGGCAATGAATGGATGATCTACAACCCAAGGCTAGCTTTCTCGGAAGGAGTGGTTCTCACCCAATTCTGGATCAAAACCTTTAGAGAGGGACGCAAAGTACACCCACACACCACTTGGTTAAGTAGCACAAGGGCGCCCTTGAGATTAGAAGGTTCAGGAAGCCCATGGAGACGGGAAAGGGCATCCGCCTTAGAGTTCAAAGACCCAGGGCAATAGGTGATGGTAAAGTTGAACATAGCAACGAATTCATGCCACCTGGCGTGGCATGCAATGGTACATTTCACTGATTGAAGTGCTAAGAGGTTCCTGTGATCAGTGAACACTTGGACTGGTTCGGGGGACCCCAGCAGATGGTGTCTCCATACCATAAAGGCATCCCTAACAGCCAATAGCTCACGTTCAGTGATCGTATAGTTTCTTTCATAAGGGGTGAGTTTTCTTGAGTGGTATGCAACTGGATGTAGGCCAGTGGTCTCTGGGAAATGCTGGGACAAGAGAGCTCCTAATGCTATATCAGAGGTGTCTTCTTCAACGATGAAAGGCAAGGATGGATCCTGATGTTGAAGCACAGGAGCGGAGGTGAAAGCAGACTTTAAGTTCTCAAAAGCCTGTTGTGCCTCCCTATTCCAATTAAACAAGCGTTTGGTGCTGGTTAGTTCAGTAAGTGGAGAGGCGATGGCAGAGAAGTCTTGGATAAATCGCCGGTAAAAGTTGGCAAAACCTAGAAAGGATTGCAAGGCCTTCAAGGTGTTGGGACAAGGACAATCCAGTATAGCGGCTACCTTAAACCGGCTCATCTGCACTCCTTGGCTAGTGATATTATAGCCTAAGAACTCCACCTCAGTTACATGGAACATGCATTTTTCTAATTTGGCATACGAGTGATTTTCTCTTAATTGTTGTAGCACGCTAGAGACATGGGTGACATGAGTGTCAACTGAAGGAGAGTAGATCAAAATGTTTTCTAGGTAAACAACTAAATATTGGTCTAACATGTCATGAAACACTTCATTGATAAAGTATTGGAAGGTCGCTGGAGCGTTACACAAGCCGAAAGTCATAACGCAGTACTCGAAGAGGCCATAATTAGTTTTGAAGGTGGTCTTCCACTCATCGCCCTTGCGTATTCATACTAGGATGTATGCCCCCCTTAAATCCAGTTTCGTGAACACCTTTGCCGAACCCAATTAGTCTAACAAGACAGAAATCAAAGGAATAGGGTATTGATTTCTGATCATGACTGCGTTCAGTGCACGATAGTCAATGCACGGACGAAGGTTCCCCTCCTTCTTGGGAACAAAGAACATGGGGAAGGCAGCAGGTGAACGTGAAGGACGTATAAAGCCAGTGTTCAAGGATTTCTCAATATAATCTTTCAAAATCAAGTCTTCCTTTGGGGTCAGTGAGTAAATACGCCCAGACGGGATCTTTGCTCCTGGCACCAGCTCAATGGGGCAATCATAAGGTCTATGTGGCGGAAGCGCGTCCGCCCCGTGGGCGTCAAATACATCCTGATACTCCCTATACATCATAGGAAGGGTAGTGTTAATGGCAGCTCCCACAGTACGGGCACTCTCAGTGAGAGCATGGCTTGGACTAGTGGTCTCTGAATGGGTCATCAGGCACTTGTTTTCAAAATAATCCTAGAGAAAACAAACTTCCCCAGAATGCCAATCCACAGATGGATTACGCAACTTCAACCATGGTAGACCAAGAATGAATTTGAACTGTGGTGCAGCAATGAGGTCGAAACATATACTCTCTTGATGACCACAGTCCGTGGTCATGATGAGGTCAGTGTACGTTCTGTCACTAAGCCAGAGACTAGGGAAGAGCCATCCACTGCGTTCACCACTTCAGGATATGTCTTAGGGACAACCGGAAGACCCAAATTCCGGGCATAAGAAGCATCCACATAATTTCCCTTGGCTCCTGAGTCCAAGACCATCATTACTTCATGTTTCTCAAAACAGGGAGCCGAAAGAGAAACAGACAGACAATAAGGGCTATACAATGTGGGATTTATTGAAGAACCACCCGGCATCTGGATCCCTTCAGTCACCGGCTTTTGGCTTTTCCCTGTTTCTTAGTGGGTTTTTTAGGGCACTCCCGGAGCAGGTGGTCTGATCCTCCACAGTAGAAACATAACCCATTCTTCCTCCGGTGTTCCCTAACTTCCGCCGACAAAGGGGCTCTAACTGCCCCTATCTGCATAGGTTCCGTGGATCCAGAAGCGGAAACAGGAACGGAAAGGGAAACAGGAGGAGCCGTTCTCTTTTCACCTTTCCTTGCTGCTTGTCGGGAATCGATTTGGGGAACCAAATCCAATAGTTCTGAAAAAGCCATAGGTATCACTGGGACTGTAGCAAGGGTGTCTTTCAGGGAGTCTGATAACCCCTTATAGAAGAGAGAGGCCTTCTTTTCTTCGGGCCAGCCAGTCTCCGCCACCAGCTGATTGAACTTGGCTAGATAAGACAAGAGGGGCAAATTGCCTTGTTGAAGACCGAGCAGTTCTAGATCAGTAGCTTGTGTGGCGTAGCGTGTGTCGAGCACACGACTCATGGCATCAATTAAAGCATCACAATTGTAAAGAAGATGAATGCCTTCTTCTAACAACGGATTAGCCCATGCAGCCGCGGTACCCCCTAAGTGAGACAACAAAAATGCCGCCTTAGTAGTGGAATCCAGAAAAGAGGCAGGACGACATAGAAAGTCTAGTCTACATTGGTTCAAAAAGGTCCTGAAAGTCTTGGGGTCTCCATTGAACCATTCCGGCGGGGCCAAAGGGAACTGAGCAGTCATATAGACTGGTCCAGTACCCTGTTGGGGAGACACAGAGCCTGCCCCAGAGACACTAGCCAAAGGAGGCACCTCTGCCCCAAGGGGTTCAAACCCTTCCTGCAACTCATCAATGCGCCGTTGCGTGGCTGAATGAGCCGCAGTCATTTCATTGCGCAAGTCGGCCACTAATTGCAATATTGTGGCCAATGTCTCATTGGCATCCATAATAAAAGGCTTCTGATTATGTCAGATGCGGTTTGCCCACGTAGTGTAGTCAATGAATTCTTCCTCCTGATGTACCCCTCTGGTTCCAGAAATAGACAACCAGAGCAGTCAATCAGAGGAAAGAAAGGATGCCAGATGAGACCCAGGTACTGCAGATGACGACAGGTGCCGCAGGAGCAGGTGCAGGCAAAACCAGATGAGATGCAAATGGTAAAGGATAGGCGCTGGACCTGCAAGTGAAGTGAGTGGTTAACACAACACAAAATGTAGAACCAACCACACTTTGAGACAAGACCAAGAGCAATTGACCAGCCAAAATCAAAGGGCAGTCAAATGTGGTAGAGTACTGCAGGCAAGTTCATGCGCTCCTCTATATTCATGGTTTCTCAAAACATTCCAGTAATAGCCCCCTCCTCCCCTTGGTGCACAAGTTATCACAATGGAGACACTATGGGCTTAACGTATTATTGTTCTTTTGTCAGCCAGGGCAGAAATCCAGGTAGAAGGAAGCAGGAAGGCAAAATTCAAAAATCCAATAGGAAGACCAGCACCCTATCCCGACGGCATGAGGATGCCTTAGTAAACACTGGCAGTCTCTAGTCCGTGTACTGAGAAAAGCAAGGTAGTCTCAAATTCCAAAGTCCAAAAACCCAAGGAGTTCACACAGTTCCAAAACAAATCCCAAAAGCAGTCTGGGTGAGTCGAGAGGCAGAGATCCAGCAGATAAACGGAGTCAGGATGCAGCCGAAGACGAAAGACAGCAGTAAAGTCAAAGGACATAGGCAAAGAAGGTCAGTTGGCAATCCGAGGTCAAACACAAATCGGGCAATAAACAAGAACAAAGCGACCCAGTTTCGATTCCAGGTAGCAGTCCGGGTCGAGGAAACAAGGCAGTTTAAGGTAACAGGAGGGTTGGGGAGGGAAAGGTACAGCAATAGGGATACGGAGTGTCAAGTAACAGAATACAAAGTTTTCTGTTAGCTCTGTATTTCAAAAATAATGGCACAATAAAGGTTGGAGTGAATCAGCAGTGTGGCCGAATTTTCGATGTACCAGGCATGAAGGATGGAAAAGTAGAGTTAAGGGATCACTGCTGGGCCTGTGGATCCAGAGCTTATATGAAATTGCCCGAAGATTGTGGAGGGCTGTGTTCTATAGTACTTATGTTACAGCATTAGTGATTCCAAAGCGTGACCTGAACATTGGAGAGTTTCCAAAAGCAGATGCTCATACGAGGAAGAGAAGATCATTTGGATTTCTGACTCGGACAAGAAGGGAGAATTACTTTTCAGCTAAGACAATAGAAACCTTTGATGCTGTTCCGTATGAACACTGGTTGTTCAGTCAGACTGCTGCAGTTTTCATGACTATCTTTATGCCAGGGATCGAGGCAATGGCTAATGCAAAGTGGTTGCAAATCAGTCGCTGGGAGCTCCTGCAGGCGATTAACACTACTATAAAGAGATTTAATGCCATCAAGGAAGAGCTGAGAGCCATAATACTGATTACTCTCCAGAATAGGCATGTCCTGGACATGACTACAGCAATGCCAAAATCAGTGAATCATGTTGCACATTCAAACCTTCTCATGATGACAAGAATGGGACCCTGACAGAAGCCATAGCATTGCTAACGAACGTGCACATCAAGATGGTAGATGAGACAGAAGATATTGCAGATGACAGCTGGTTTGCATCGATTTTCTCATGGGTTCCACAATGGATGGCGAATATCTTCAGGTATCTTGGAGCACTACTGGTGATGATCATATTTGGATTATGTGTGATCGGGATAATAATTGCAGAGTGTAAGAAGACAGCAAAGAAAGCAGTAGGAATGAAGGTCATGATCGATGTTGAGTCTGCGTTTTGACCTAAGGAGCTGACATATGAAGAAATCAGAAAATATATAGAAGCAAGCATTCTAGCAACTGAGGGAACGATGTCCTGTATCCGAGGAACAACAAGAAGTATGTTGGATGATGGATTTACTGCAGCCCGACAATTTAGTCACATGACCTGGAGTGTTGATGACCATGTAAAATCAGCAGGATCTCTGAAAGTAGTAATGACAATATGGACTCCAAATAAGCACTTTTACAGAAAAGGATGTCTAGATGTAAAGACTGATGGGACAGTGGTCGATGAATCAACCAGAGGGGGGAGTGTAGAGGAGGAGCCAAATGCCTCTACCAGAAGTCCCGCCCCTATTCTGCCTATATGTGCCTATATGTTGGAAGCCGGAAATTTCGACATGCACAACGCCAGTAATGATACCTATACCGCAAAAGATCTTCGAAACAAGGTATCCATTGAGAAAGCCCTATAAAATGTATCCGCGGAAAGATGCCGGTCTCTTAAGAGAGATCCCTGAAGATGTGTAATGGTGAATAAAAGAGAAGATGGGTGGCACCACATGAGGTGAAGATGACGCACTAAGAAGAATGGTCAAAGAAGAGAATGTATAGACCTTATGGAATCTGATGACGAAATAAAGAATTGAGTAACCTTTCATGTGCGGAATGAAGATTACACGTGCAAAGAGCACTAAAGAAAATATAAGCCGTTTTATAATTTTACAGATGCTGCAACGCAAGTAGACTAAGTAATCATGAAAGCTGGCTACATAGGGAATAGACTGCAGGTGATGCTGCCAATAAATAGATACATCTATAGAATCTAGATAGACGATGTTGCAACTTTAGTAAAGCAGGACAGATGAAAGAGAAGTGCTGGAAATATGGCACAGCAGAGAAAACAGCTGAAAATCAAGGAAGGATCGAGAAGGCTGTCTGACCCAGTGTCAAGGGTTGGGGCAGCCAAGAACTGGTTATCTATTCAAGGAGATACAAAGAACATGAGAAGCGAGATGAGCTCTGTTAAGGTGCCACGGAAAGACACTATGCATGCCAAGTTTTATTCACTTAATATCATTAAATGCAAAGAAAGGAGCTAAAACACAGTCTCCTGTCAGATGGGCTAGATGGAATTAGAACATGGACAGGCTGCACCGAGACTTGATGCTAAGAACATGTTCTCACTCCCTTCTATTCTCCAGAGCAGTGATACTTTGCAAGGCCAAGTTCAAAGACAATTCAAATGGCAGAAGGCATGAGTCATGATGAATGACGGGCTAATTGGGTAGGGTGGCATGGTCAAGTCCACCCACCAGCACCTGGGGTACCAGCTAGCATGCTGCTAGCGAGTCGAACATTCCTGAAGGGTACAAGCGGGCAAACCAATTATAGAGGGCCATGTATTGAAGAGCCCTATAGTTTGAGAGGCAATGGTATGTCATGTATATAACAAATATTGAGGATGACTTGCACAAGGGGCAGGCATAAGTTATCCAACTGACTATAGAGACCCAATCACAACCCAATCCCCTACGGAAAGTATACTTAGATTTGCCCCATAGACCACCCACAATCCTTTCTTAGTTTGCCGGGTAGTATGACGTCACTATAAAAGTGTTACTGTTTATGTGATGCATTGAGATTATGCTGTGAAACATCCATTGGTGTCCGTTGTACTACCTGTTTTCGACAAGTGAGAGTAAACCAGTGTACTTTTGCCAACTTCCTGAGTCAGTCTTATTATTGGTGTAAGAGTTATTCTGCATCCCCATCCATCTAACAACGCGCTACCTCATTTAAAAAGGCCGAACGATTCAA